>NC_140666.1:49927500-59927500 GCF_054131305.1 Coturnix japonica | reverse complement strand
TATGTGAAAAACTCTGTGTATTTCATGCAGACATCTCGTGATTTGCTCTAATTTACACAACAGGAGCATACTGTATTAGCTGTGACATTCATCTTTATAAAATTCAGCTGGTTACATGAGCTTTATCAAGACTTCTGACTGTTCAAGAAAAGGAAGCACTTAAATTTTTCCATTTCAAATTATGAATGCTATTAAATATTCAACATTTTGTCATATCAACTCTAGTATGACACAAGTTAGTGTCTGAAAGAAAAATGTGATTACTGCATTCAGAATCTCATCTTAATGAAGTCTCAGAATAATTTCATGGGGTAAGCATTTCTGTGGTGTGATGAAAACAGGCATTAAAGCTTAGCACTTAGAGCACAGATCAAGCAAGAGGGCTTCTAGAGATGAGAACACTGGAATATAGTTTCATTTACTAGGAAATATGGGCTCTAGTCCTTGCCTCATCGCTGGCAGGCTATGAAATCTTAGGGCAAGGCTTAAGCCTAGTTGTGATGTAATACTTCATTTTTATGTGCTTGATTGCAGCAGACAAATCCAGAAGCTTGGCTTATGCCGTAAGACATTGATGGTGCCCTAAAAGGACCCAGAGGCACTGAAACACTGAGCAGGAGGCATCTCTCCTAATAGAAGTGGGAAATTAGAGTCTCTTACCAATAGAACAGAATCTCCTTAGACAGTGGTGAGAGCTGATCTTAGGTTCTCTACAATCTGGAGAAAGGGTCTGCTTGTTAAACCTATTTTTTGTTAAGAATTAATATATAATGTTGCATTTCTCTGAAATACCTTCTAAAAAGACCTACCGTCTCCATCCTTTCAGAAAGTACAGGTTAAAAATGAGTAAGCTATGGCAATTAACCAGTAGCTCCCTAAGATTTTGATCCTGTTTACTTAACTTTCTCTTGACACCTCTTTTAGATGTCAAAATCCTATTCTGAATTAGGTCTTTAACTTCCATACATACTCCCATCTGTGAAATGTGAAAAAAGTTCCCAGATGAAAGAGATCTGAGTCTATGTCAGTGTTTGCAAATCACTGCAAGATCCCCCTCTGTCTGGGTGTAAATGCCCCAGGATTTGGGTATGGTTGCATTTTGGGAGGGATATCCACATTCCAATCCCATAGAAATGCATGATAAGATTCCCATGTATTTTAATTTTGCTGATATTTGTCCAGAATCAGAAGGCATGTTATTAATTTACATTTGTTGTTGATAAAGCTTAAGCCATGTTCATCAGTTTTGGAAGCAGCCTTTCTGAATATATACTGAAGTTTTTCTTCCAGTGTCTGTTATCTGCATCAATAAAACCTCAGCTTGGGAAGGGAGTTGTGTGCTGACTACATACCATTTGGAAGCCTTCATTTTAAGAGAGCTGTCACATTACTTTGGCCTGAAAGTGTTGTCAGGTTAAAACAACTGAAAAATACCACTCCTTTAACCAGGCCAAGCCAATGCCCTTCTTATCTAGGAATGTGTTATGGTTATGTCTAATAAGCTAATTAAATAAGCACAGGATAAATTTAGTTTGTCAGTTGAATAGAGCTATGGCTCTTGGCATGTTTAAGTAATTGTAGATGTATGTAGGTATAATTGAAGGAGGAATCTGTTTCAGATGACACACAAAAAATGGATCCTATATAAGTAAATGCACACAGTGGAACACAGCAGTCAATACTCAGGAAAGGTGCACGTTTATGGACACATGAGTAAGCATGATTGAAATGAAGAAATTCTTAACGGTAGTTGGAACTGATGTGGGAGATCCTGATTTAAACAGTTGTATGTTCCTTAAACTGAAGTGCATGTTACAAAGTTTTCTTTTATTAGAGAAAGAACGGATTTTGCTTTAATTCATTCCTTTCTGCTTGTTTATTAATAGAGTACCTGTAATGTACCTGATGTGTATTATCAAAAAGAGGACAATATTTTACAGTTGCCTGCAATTTTTTGTTTGTTTGCAAGGGATTTATATAGCCTGTGGGCTGCAAGTTTGTTGCAAAGACCCCACCAAGCACAGATGAACTTTGTAAGCTTTCTTTTCTGCATTATGGGTAGAGACCTTGCTCATTTGACCCCGAGGTCCCACAGTATTTATTTATATCATGGCAAAATATGTCTTTGAGGTCAAAAAGCAGAGTTCTTGCTACCCAATAAAATGCACGCTCTAGGGTATGACATCACATTCCTGAGTGTCACAGCTGACTAACTCTACAAAACATTTTCAGTGAGGAAAGCACTGGTTCTGAAACGACCCAACTTTGGGATTTGTTTGCATACAAATAATTACATTTTAGTGGTGTTAGACACAGTGGAAAATTACAGGCTCTAACTTCCGCATTCATTGATACAGGTTTTATTTCTCAGCTGTAAGAAGAGCACTTACCATGTTGGCTAAATGATCTACAGAAAGAATGGAGCACAGACTTAAGTAATGGTTGCTGTACATACAATTCAGATACCTGACCTTTTAATACTCAAATACTTGCCTGAATTTAAACTTTGTCTTTTTATGGTCTCTAGAAAACTGCCAAGTTTATGCTTGCCTAAGTTAAATGTATGCTGTGAGTATTTAAACCATTGGAATTTAGCTGTTATTTCATATGAATTTTTGGGAAGAAATATTACTTTAATTCTTCAGAAAGTTAGAAGATCTCTAGGGGTGGTGTTAAGGTGAAGGCAAATACAGCCTCAAGCAGGGAAAGGTAGTACAGGAATGAATTCTCTCATGCTGCCTACACCTCTTCCTGGACAATCAAACCAATTCACAGGTTTTGCATAAGAGTTATGACTATTGGAATAGTCATAGAATAGGGAATAGCTAGAAAATTATGATGTGAGATGAGTACAATAACAACTGATCCTGTACAGGCTTTTTCAATACCTCCATTTGGAATAATTATAGCTGACCACTGATTACCAGTTATTATCATCTCTCTGTTTATTTTCACTTACTGATAGCTCAGGATGGCATTGCTGAAGTCACTGAGAGAAGTCTGAAGGCTTCAGGAGACTGGGGAGGTTAATTGATGGAGAAGGAGTACAGGCAGTGTTTTCCTCTATCCCCTCAGTGGTAGTGAGTGAGATTGAGAGAAGCAGGAAAAAACATCTAATAACTAAAAGTCTAAAAAGCTGGTGCCACCACAGGAAATTTGGCTCTTTTGACCATGGAGCAGTTTACTCAGTGCCTAGACTGATGGCTGCTGATGTGATCCAGCTAGGTCGTAGACAGAAAAAATTCTGGCCCAGGAGATGTCTGGACCTATTGATAGGGCTTTAAACTATCTTTGAAGGAGGAAGGGGGTGAAAGCAAGCCTGCCCATGACAAGGTGTGGAATAGCATAGTTAAGTCAGAGGGACAAGCTTCTAGCAGGGGCCCTCAGCCTGCTGCATCTTATGGTGAATATACTAGGCAGCAAGTTGGCAAGGCTCATCACTAAGTCTTTAAACTGGACATGATGGATCAAGGGGATTTACTACTGAGGAACAGAGAATAGTAAGGGAACACTTGCTTTAGTAGAGCAGGGGAAAATCTCAGATTTTTCCTAGAGTTTTTTTTTGAGGGGGCTCCTCAAAGAAGGTAATGCAGCCAAAAGCCCAACTGAAGTGCCTCTGTACCAGGGCATGCAGTATGGGAAATAGGCAGGGGAAATTAGAAACCACAGTGCAATTGAGAAACTAGTTTTATTGCTATCATGGAAACATAGTGGAATGACTCACATAAATGGGATACCCTGTTTGATGGCTATGAGTTTTCTAGAAAAGGATAGGCAAAGTAAGAGGAGTTGCCCTCTATCTTAAGTGGATAGACTGTGAAGAGCTGCCACTGAGAAACAGTCATGAACAGGTTGTGGGTTAAAGTTAGGAGTTAGACCAATAAAGGACATCTGGTGGTAGGGTTCTATTATAGGCCACCTGACAAAGGAGATCCTGTTGATGAGGTCTTCTTGCTTCAGCTGCAAAAGGCACCACCCTCACAGTTTCTCATCTTGGTAGGGGATTTAAACCACCCAGATATCTTCTGTGTTATCTAAAAGACTCCTGTAGTCCACTGATGTCAGCATTCTGGTTCAGGTATCGACAGAATCATAAGAGGTGAATAACTACTGGACCTGGTGCTCATCAGTGTGGAAGAGATTGTAAAAGAGGTTAGGATTGGAGGCAGCCTGGGCTGCAGTGACCATGTCCTGGACAAGTTTGGGAATGTGGGCCTGTCAAAGAGTGGAGTCAGTGCCCTGAGCTTCAGGAAAGAGAACTTAAGGCTTTTTAAGGAATTCTTGGATGAGATCTCCTGGAAAACTTTTCTTAGGTACAAAGGAACAGAACAGAGCTGGCAGCACTTTAAGGATGCCTTTCTGAGAATGCAAGAGTTCTCCCTCCCCTAGAATAAGCAATCAGGCAGATGAGGTAGGAAATCAGCATGACTTGTTGGTCAGGGAAAAAAGGGAGAAGTAGTGGAAGCAGGGATGGGTGGCCTGGGAATAATATAGGGATATCATCTGGATGTGCAGGGTTGGAGTTAGGAAAATCAAGTTGAAGATGAAACTGAACTTGACAAAAGATGTGGAAAACAACAAGACAGGCAAAAGAGAGTTTACTCTCTCTGATAAATGAATAGGAAGAGCTCCATATCCTCAGATGTGAAGAAGGCTGAGGTACTTAGCAAATTCTTTGCCTTAGTCTTCATGGCCAGACAGGCTTCTCATGCCTCTAGTTTCCCTGAAGTTCTTAGCAGGAGCTATGTGAGCAAAATCCCTCCCAGTATAAGAGTGGAGACAGTCTAAGACCACCTCATGGCTGATGCGGTTGCCAAGCCATTCCATCATGTCTGAAAAATTGTGGCTCTCAGTTCCCAATGACTGGAAAAATGGAAACGTGACTTTTGTATTCATGAAAGGGGGAAAGGAAGATCTCAGAAACTACAGGGTAGTGAGTCTCATGACTGTATCTGGGAAGACTGTGGAGTGGATCCCCCTGGAAGAGATGTTAAGGCACATCTGGGACAGCCAGCATGACTTCACCAAGGGTAGATCATGCCTGACCAATCTGATGACCTTCTATGATGGAGTGACAGCATCAGAAGACAAAGGAAGGACAACTGATATCATTCTATGTGGACTTGTGTGAGGTCTTTGACATGGTCCCGCACCATATCTTTATCTCTAAACTGGAGATATATGGATTTGAAGGCTGGACTATTAGGTGGATAAATAATTGGTTGCATGGTAATAGCCAGAGGGTTGACCAGGTACAGCTGGTCATGAGTGGCATCTGCCAGGGGACAATCTTGGGACCCATGCACTTCAAGATCTTTACCAATGACATAGACACTGCAATTGAGTGTAGCCTCAGCAAGCTTTCTGATGATACCAAGGTGACAGTAGAAGAGAATGAAGCCACCCAAAGGGACCTAAACACTCTCAGAAAGTGGACACATGCAAATCTAATGAGGTTTAACATGGCCAAGTGCAAGATGTTGCACTTGGTTCAAGGCAATCTCAGCTATGACTACAGACTGTGAGAAGAACTCCTTCAGAGCAGTCCTACAGAGAATGACTTGGGGGACCTGGTGGACAAAAAGCTGGACATGAGCCAGCAGTGTGTGCTTGCAGCCCAGAAGGCCAATTGCATCTTGAGCTGCATCAACAGAGGAGTGGCAGCAGGGAGAGGGAGGAGATTATCCCCCTCTACTCTGCCCTTGTGAGGCCCCATCTGGAAAACTGTGTCCAAGCCTGGGCTCCCTGTACAGGAAGGATGCAGAGCTATTGAATTAGATCCAGAGGAGGGACACAAAGATGATCAAAGGACTGGAGAACCTCTGTTATGAAGAAAGGCTGAGAGAGTTGGGCCTGTTTAGCTAGAAGAGAAGAATGCTCTGGAGAGATATTATTGCAGTTTCCAGTACTTAAAGGGAGCTTACAAGCAGGAGGGGGATCAGTGTTTTACATGGTCTTATAGTGACAGGACAAGGGGGAATGAAGAAGCAATCTGTCACGTAAAAAGTTTCCAATATGCTTATTAAAGAAGCCATGCAACATTTACAGAATTTTGTTTCTGAATTGCATATATCCAGATAACATTAAGAGTTCTGTGATGAGTGACTAACATAATTAGATGAAGCTGAGCTAATCTGGAATACATCTGATTTGTTTTATTACTCTTTCTGTTCTAAAACAAGCCAAGCTTGTGCATTGTGCATCTTTTACCATCACAACAGAATTATTAATGCCACAGTAAAAAAACAATAAATCAACTACCAAAAAACAATGACAACAACAACAAAAATCTATCCAGAAGCCATGAAGTAGTAACTTATATTTTAAAGTGGGAGCTAAAGAGACTCTCACATTGAGACACATCTCTAAAAAAAGGACAAATGTCACAAGAGGAACCTTATGAAATTGGCACTGCCATCCCTACCCCATGCGTTTTCTTACAAGTGTCTATTTTTGACTTGACCGTGGTACTGCTGAGTCATAAGTGACTTGTGCTGCAGTGCCTGGGAAAAGGCTTGGTAAAGCTCATGGTAACTGACATGAGAAAGCATCCTGAAATCTGCACAACAGTTTGCATAGATTCTTATTTACACTCCGATTCTACCAAAGATTACACAAAATATAAAAATTAAGCCCCATTCAAACCTGAAATATGATAATTCTCCTGTTAACGTGGACAGATAGAAACATATAGTTTCGTTTTGTAGATAAACAGATCCAAGAACAAATTTATTTGCGCTATGAGGAAATAGTCTTTTATGTACCACCTCTGACTTACTGCTGGTGAGAAAATGTTTGCAGGAACAGGAGAGCTCCTTAGTGCATTGAAGACAGTATTTTTAGGCTTCTCTTCCCAAATTTAAAATGATCCACTTGTTAATAACAACATTCCTTTCAGGTAGTGAGACACAGGTGTTACTGCAATAGCTGTCATCCACCCGTACTATTAATTAGCCTAATTAACACTTAGCAGTTCACATTATCCTTCAATCAGTTCTCTTTAGACAAATGTCAGCTACTGAAACACAGACTTTCCCATGGACCAATATGACTTGGCTGCTAGGGGCTAAAAATATAATACTATTTTATTTGACACTGTGCTGAAAGAGCTGCCATCAGTAATGGAACTTTCATTTGCTATCTACTAATTCCAGGCTTTTCTGTCAGGAGCCACCACACAGTTTGCTAGCCACTGACACAATTGAACATCTTGCTGTCTCTTCATTTCCCCAACTAGGTGGTCGAAGGTGTGCTTTCCCTCAGGGGAAATATACCTGTTAAGGCAATATTTCTTTTGGCTCCAGTTCTAAGCCATAGGCAGAGGGATTAGACATTCAGCTTTTAATTGTGTTTGCCTTTTTCTTTTGCAAATGACAATCATTCCATAGTACTTTCTGTGATTAGAGAATAAAAATTGGATCCGGGCATATTTTTTTATTCTTGACCAACCATTCTAGTCAGAGAGGAATCTTGTTTAAGCCAGTTGTGTACTCATCAGACAGTGCCAGTTTTGGCAGCCATGTAGTGTGGGCAAATAAATATTGAGTAATTTCAAAGCAAACCAAGCTTCATCTCTTAGAAAAGAACAGTAAGGATTGTTTCGTGTTTTTGTAGACAACACAAAGAATTATTTAGCATTGTTCATTTATTTATCATCTTCAAATCTTAAAGTTTTGACAGATTAATAACTTCCTTCAGGAGTTTTAAATAAACATGATGTATTAACAAACAGACTGAGAGCCTACTTAAATTGTACAAACATATAAAGCAGGCTGCCTTGTCTAATGAAAACCTGATAAGAAAAATATCTTAAAAAAAAAAAAAAAAAAAGTGTCTCAATTTCCGAGAAAGTAATTTATCTTTATATATCCACTGGAATAACAGATGAATGGAGTCAGTCACAGTTTAAATAAACCCCAATTATGCCTAGGCTGATAATTCGATTTTATCAACACTGTATATATTTACTTATAGCTTCAATTATTTAATATTATAAATATGGTGTGTTTTGACAAACTGGGGTTTAGTTTGTCATTTTTTAATTTCAGCATCACTTCTGTTGATGAATATAATAGAGAGGAAATATTCCATGCAGAGGGGTTTAGAAATGTAGCTTCAGCAAACCTTATTAGTACTGCAGCTTTGCTAGAGTCTCACTATCAGAGATTGTGTATTTATACAAATTTAATTGGCTTTAAAGGATAAGCTGATTATCTATCGTTTTGCAAAATTCATATGTGAAACTGGAGTGGATTTTAGTCCAGGTGATCCAGTTCTCTGAAGAATGTTGTTTACACCAGAAGTACACCATAGTAATAGAGCCAATGATTTTCAACTCTGTCTGATTTTCCAGAGGCAGAAATACATTTGAAAGACCCATAGCTGCACTATTTCCCTGCTGACAGAGTAATGGGGTGAGTAACATGTCACAGTTAAAGTAGAGTTGTAAATCTTCCAAATTTGTGCTCCGAATTTGTAGACTGCTGCTAATGAGTGGCTTACCTTTTCTAAAGAGAAAACGAGCAGTGAAATCCTGTTCACACTTTTACATTACAACCACTCAACTCCTGTGGCTTCAGAGTGAAGGAGGGGAAGTCACAGCTCCTTTGGCAGCATTTTGGGCTGGCGGATCTGGCCTAGTGGAACAATGATGGTGTTGTGCAGGTAAGGCCTGTTTGTCCTCTCTCCCAATGGGACAGCACAGGAGGCCTGTATGTGGGCATTTGCACTCAGATATCCCCGCTTTCAGGTCTTCAGTATGAAAAGCTTGGGTTTTATTGATAGCATTTTCATTACACTGATCGTAACATGAAATGAAAGCAAGGATTTACAAACATCCTGGAAAATGATTCTGTTTCAAAATGTCTGACAGGTTTAAGACGGGAATTTTCCTAAGAGCAAAAGTAAGCAGTGCAAGCCAAATTGATGCAATGGCCAACAAAGTGCTAAAAGAAATGCCAGCAAATACAGAAGGAGCAGCCTGTAAAGGCAGAAAGGTACAAATGATTCAAAAGGATCTCAAATGGTAAGATAGTAGAATGAAATGTCTTCATGTTATTTGTCACAACTGTTTAGCACTTTAATGAAATTAGTATTTTTGTGTTTCATGAGTAACAGAAATAGAAGGAAAGTGAAGGGTAGCACTCATAAATGCTAGGCATTGCAATTTAACCCCACCATTACAAAATGCTTCATGTAAAGATGTGTATATTCAACTTTACACTGCCTTTGAAAATTGTATGGGTTTTTTTCTGTGATTTTTTAATATAAAAGTTTCTGCTTTTTATAACATAATGAAGTTATACACTGCTGAAAAAAATCCCAGTTTAGAGAGGATGATTTGTAGTTTGGAAAAATTTGTGATAGAAATACTAGAGAAAGGCACTTTTAAAAATAAAAATTAAAATCGGGCAAACAGTAAAACCCTATTTAATTCATTCTACACTGATTTCTAATCCTGGTCTTTATGTAGTCAAACTGTGTTTTCAAAAACATGATGGAGGTAAAATAGAAGTCCGGACTTTATTCTTTAATATTATTGGTTTAAAACTCCAGGAGGTGCAGAGATAGGACTAGTTTGCGATAAAGACTCAACAGATTTATATTTACTTACCAGCACTGATTTGAATAGTATTAGGTTTAAGTCTGACATTGCTTTTTATACAAGGTCATGGAATCATGGAGTGAATCACGGAATGGCATGGATTAGAAGAGACCTCAAAGATCTTAGAATCATAGAATCATAGAATGACCTCAAAGATCATCTAGTTTCAACCCCACTGCCATGGGCAGGTTTGCTGATCACTAGACCAGGCTACCCAGAACCACATCCAGTCTGACCCTGAATATCTCCAAGGACAGGGCATCCACAACATCCACAAGTTCATCTAGTTCCAATCCCCTACCGCGGGCAAGGTTGTCAATCACTCTGCTTCTATTTTAATTCTTTTCAAAGCAACACTTTATTTCTTTGAATAAAAAAGCAAATAGTAAATTATAGGTTCAGTGAGTTGCTTTTGCAAAGGATTTTCCATTTCTTAAATCCCTCTTGCAGTGGAAAGCTTTCAACAGTAATTTACTCCCCATAAAAAATATGCATGCTATTCAACACACTACGGAAAACATAGCATTTTTTTGGAGCTGACTGTATCATTTTTTTGAAAATAGCTGAGAAATAAGAATATGAGAAAGGCTGGCACACTGGACGAAAAGTTCTATGGGGACAGTGGAAGAAAACACAGGCTCACCCACCTTGCACCAAAATTAACACATCAGCAAGGAGATTAGAGGAATGAGAAATTTCAGAGACATGAAAAAACACAATTAGACTGAAGGGGTATTTAGCAGTGTGCTTCCTTTTCAGAGTCCCTGTGGCTTATTCTGTCTGTTGCTGTTTCTATTAGATTTGTCATTTAAATTTCTCTCCAAATGGAAATTCATGAAATCCCAGAAGACAAGGAGATTGGTAAACCTGCTCTAACTGCTCTAACAATATCATGAAACAGAGCTTGAATTACCAATACACCCGGGAATTCTAATGCAATTATGAGTGTTTACTTACACCATGTGTTTCTCACTGAGCCTCGGCTGTATCAGGATAAACCAAAGGGAGCTAATGTTTTATAGATGGTAAGACTCTGTTTGTTTTCAGTAGGGCTAAGTCTCCCAAAGCACTCAGACACACTAATTAAAGTAAACTGCAGAGGCCCATAATAAAATATATGTGTTTGGAGACTGTGAGATGAACTCCACTGGCTTATTAAAAGTCAAAAGAAAAATATACATTATTTATGACTTCAAAGGGACACATTGTGAGCTCCGGTTTATTTAAAGGATTAACTAAGCATCGGTTATTGGTGACCATCTGAACAGCTTTCCTTTCACAGTTCATTAGTTATGTCATATATGTGGGAAGTCATAATTTGGGTTTAGATCAAATATTATTAATCAAATATATTATGGAGGGTACACCAACATTATTAAATGTAATCTTTAGGAAAATAACAGCTCACAAATCCACTTTTCTCCAGTTGCCCAATTACATTTCTATACATAAACAAAAATCCAACAGATGTGTGGCAAGTTTTGCAGAACTGCCTAACTCTTGAGGGTTTTTTTAATCAATAAATACAATATACTCAAAATACACTCAAAAAAGTGGAATTGGAAAGGTAGCCCTTGGTAGTGATCAAGGCCTTATGGATGTAACAGAAGTTCAGATTAAACGACTGTGAGTAATTCTGTAATTTATAAGAAGAAAATAATTTTTAAAAGTTCCCTGTTACATGGTAATGAGGGGGGAATAATGGATTCCAGAGAAAAAGAGCACCAGGAGATGGGATTTTCTTTCCCATCTTTGTCAGTAGAACACCCTGTGCATTATTTTTCCTTTATTTCTAATGACTTTACTTATCCAAATTCTATTTATGAATGAAAAGCTGTCTATGTGAAATATTTGGCCAGGCCAAGGTAAGCAGAAGAAACCTAGCACAAAAGCACACAATACTCTAAGGCATTCACTAACATTAATGAGCCTAGGGAGAGAGAGAGAATTTCATTATGTTCTGCTGTATCTTCATATTTCATGCTAAGTCTAATAAAATTCACATTTTAAGAGTCAAAGAAAAAGATCCCGGGTACTAGAAATGAAAGCTTTATGCCAAATATTTCCATGCATTTGGTATAGGCAGTTAGCCATGTAAAGTCTGCTGATACTTTAATTCTCTCTAGAATAGTCTTGAAATTTCATTTCTTAAACTGTCTGTTTAAATAATTTAAGCTTGCTTAAGTCAGTTAGGGAAACAATTATTCTTAAGCTAAGTATTTAATACACGCGAGGTTTTTTAGGGCTGTTTATATTTTCACACACATGACTTAGGAAAGCAAATGGAATCACAGAATTGCAGGGGATGGAAAGTACCTTGAGAGATCACTGAGTCCAACCCCTCTGCCAAAGCAGGTACTCTACAATAGGTCACACAGGTAGGCATCCAGAAATGTCATGAATATCTCATATAATTGATAATTCTGTGATTCTGTGATTCTGTGATTCTGAGACTCCACGACCTCTCTGGGCAAACTCTTCCAGTGCTATGTCACCCTAATGTACAGAAATTCTTTTGCATGTTAGCACAGAACTTCCTATGATCAAGTTTTAGGCCACTGAGAAGAGCCTGGCCTCATTCATTTGCCTCCCAGTTCTCTTAGGATATTTATAAACATTAATCAGATCCCCTCTCAGTCTTCTTTTCCCCAGGCTGAACAGACATAGGTCAGTCAGCCTTTCCTCATATGGAACATGCTTTTTGAGAGAGATGACCTTTTGTCATCTTTGTGGACCTCCTCAGGACTCCTAGACTCTCTGTCTTTTTAGAACTGGGGACTCTAGAACTGGACACACACAGTCTAAATGTGGCCTCACCAGGGCAGAGCAGAGGAGGTTCATCTCTCTTGACCTGCTGGTCATGCACGTATTAATGCACCCTAGGATACCATTGGCCTTCTTGTCCACAAGGGCACGTTGCTGGCTCGTGTGCAACCTGTCATCCACCAGGAACCCCAAATCTTTCTCCACAGAGCTCATCTCCAGCTAGTTACCCCTAACCTATACTGGTGTGGAAGATGCAGTCCTTTTTGTTTCAGATATAATAGGCTAGTTTCCTAAATATTATTTAGACATCTTTGTATGAGACAAACAAATACACTTTTGGTTTTGTTTTTAAATGTAAACTTTGGAGGGAATAGAATAGTTATGATGCGGTTACATTATGTTCTACTACCTAAAGCACCATTGTTTAGCAGCATATTTCCTGAAAAAAATGTGAACTCCAAAAATTGGTTGATATTTGGCTATCATTCTTACTTTTCACTCAGTGAATCAGCAGGCGTGCTGTGCTTCTGCAAACAGCATATCTTATAAATTAACAATAAAATATTCAGCAGTGAAGGTCTGTTTGTTTTTACTTTCAGTTTAACCCTTTTGCCCAAGCTATATAGAGGGAGTAGGAGTCATTTAACTGAAAAATAAATTCTGAAATAAATAGTAAAGTTTGCCAAAATGCATGCCAGGGCTTAACTTGAGCTGATAACTGTCTCAAACAATAAGCTTCATCCTTCACATAATTCTATCATTTATATTGCCTTCAACATGAAGCAAAATTTTGAGGGTTGAATAAAGACACTCTTCAGAACATCATGACAATTCTTCATCTTCTGCTATGGGCTGATGTACAGTCAGAACTATTGTGCTCTTCCTCCTTCATAGCACACTGTATAGTAATACAAAATGATGAGACAATCAGCTCTAGTAATTTTATAAAAAGTAAAACATTCACACCCGAGCTACACCTCACAGGAGATTCAACTACATGAATCTCACAATAAAAATATTTCACTCTGATTAACTTCTAAACCTCAGTTCAGAGTAACTGTGTGTATATATGTATACTCAAATAAAAAGGTATACATTTTAATTGATAATTTATGTGAACATTTCAATTAAAACAACGCATTTACTAGAATAAGCAAAATAAAGTAGAATGATTCTGGCATGCAATACTATGTCCCTTAATAGAGCATAATATATAAAGACACATTGTATAATTGTGAGCAATTATTCTTGAAACTATCATTAAACTTAGAAGCAAAAGCACTTTTCATAAGTTGGCCTTCAATAGACAAATTATTATTGCTGCCTTTTTCTAACTCTGTAGCCTAATTTGTTTAAGGAAGCACTGTCTTTGAAATCAGATTTAATGGGATATTGGTGGGAAGGCCCAACCTCTACTGTCATACCACCAACATCCGCCTCTGATACCATGGGCCAACATAGCAGGCCTCAATTCAGAGCAGCTCTCATACATTTCTCTTTATGCTTCCCTTTGCAACAAACAGTATAAGCAGAGTAAATTCCAACAGCAGTAAATTATACACTGTATTTTTTCTAATGTTGAATTATGTATTTTTTCTGCTACTCTTTTGCTTAACTTTTATTTGGAATATGCTACATAAGTCAAAGTGCTTCAGCAAGCTATTAAGAGAAGTTTATGTTGACTAATGAATTTAGTTGCTCATTTAATAGGAGAGTATTACTGACTTCCTCTCTGTGGTACAGATGTCACGAAAATACTCTCTGAATTGCTGGATAGCTAAATAATATTCATTTATTGTACTTAAGCAACAATTGGATGCACAAAAACTGGAGAAACAAAGATGTTATTCTTAAGTTCATCATCTAAGTTGTTGTGCATAGACACAGAGTTTATGCTGAGGATTTGATTAAATATTCTGCTTGTGATTAATTTGCTACAGGTGATAATTAGTAATGATCACATATGCTACATGTATGCTGATGGAACAGGATTTGAGATAATGCTGGGATGAAGGCCAAGGCTTCTTTCCAAGCTGTTATTCACTCCAGATTATTTTATCTGGAAGCACAATTTGAGAACCCAGTGGGAGAGTGATTATAAAAAGTAGAAAACCTGAGTCCACAAAAACACATGTGCAAGTAGGCAGCAGAAAAGGTAATGCTTATTTGCTTTCCAAATCCAGGAGTATGTGGAACCATAAAACTATACTTTCACAACAGAGTAAACCCTTTGCTGAATCAGTAGCTGAAGCCAGTTATCTAAACAGAATCTGTCAGAACAGCCCTGACATGAGTACTCAAGATTAGCAGAGGTGAGCAACTTTGCCCCTTGCTTCCCAGAGAGCTAGCTTGACATGAGGGTACAATTTAGGGAGAGAGATTTGGACAAGGAAATGTTCTGAATGCATATAGCCAGGCATGACAGTGGGGAGGCTGGGAGTCTGTTTATCTTCTGAGCTGCCATTTCCTGTTTGCAAGTGTATGTTTACATACAGAGATCTCACATTTGGGGTTTTGTTGGAACACAGTCCTTCCGAACAAATATTTTGTGCAACACTTTTTCCAATTAATTTTTTTGTGTGTGTGTTTGGAAAGGTGAAAAGAAATAGATAGGCCAGAAGGTTACTATCCTGAGAATCAGAAGTAAAATCAATCTTTCATTTCTGAGCCCAGCTAGTAAAGGTAAGTGATGATGTCTTGCCATGCTAAGACAGCTTTGCTCACTTAAATACTAGTAGATCCTTTGAAAGGGAGAAACTGTAGTGATATTCTTGTATGGGATATATATTTGCAAATCTTATCTCTCTAAAGAATATTCAGTCAATGCACAAGTAGAAATGTGTTCATTTTTCTAAACGCAAATAAAACTGTGGGAGGATTCTACCTCACTTTTGAAGATGGTGCTGAAAACCAGGAGTACTTTCTGGCAATTAATGGAAATTTTTCTTAAAGAAATGCACAGAATTTTTCTGTATTTCTAAAACTCCAAATATCCAAATTGAGCCTTTTTGCAGCTACCTGGGGGGGGGAAGGAGGAAGAAATTTAGGATTAAGACCTTTAAAAGCAACGATATGGGGAGGTTCAGGTTATGTAAGAGAGCTTGTCAGTCCTGAAAAGCATCATGGTAATTACCTTATAGTACTACCTTACACAGTTTATATCAAAGTTGCAAAAAGAAATAGTACTGAGGAACTCCTGAAAGATGATTCTGGATACTTCAGAGATAATCGAGATAATCCAAGACTGTTCAGAGCAAGAATAATCTGCCAATTTCTTTGTGCTCAGACTGTGTTCTGACAATTGTTCCCACAAATTTCCCTATTGTGCATGCTGTGCAATGAATAGTATCTTGGCCAGCCAAAGACTGCCATGGCAGATGCTTTTATATATGGGCTACTGCTTTCTTTCTCCTAGAGAATTTCTGAGATAGTAGTCATTGAGCTCTGATTATTTCCATCTTGCAGATTCATTACTAAATTTCTAGTAATTCCCTCCAACTTTACCAAGACTGTAAATGACTGTACTCATCCCCAGTGTGTTGATATTCACTCTCTGGGAGAGGAATTGCTAACTGTATGAGATTTGTTCATAATTAATGATTAACCTTATCTTTCTTAAAATATTACAGTTTTCAGACCAATGTTTGTTTGATGATTGTTACTTAGAGGAGGCATGTTGTCAGCTAAGCCTAAACGTTCTGGCATAGTGCTTAAGCTTTTCTCTTTCTGTGTTGTATCCACATACTGCTTCTCTCACAGTAAGGTCAATGGCAATGCCAAACACAAGGAGTGAGAGATTGCATCCCGATTAACTCCTAATTTAGCATTCCAGGATCGTTCTGTTCCAATAGAACAAGGTGAATAATGCATCATGAATAATTGACCACTATTTGCCTGTTTTTCTAAATGGTTCATGAGCTGATCTCTTTTTTTAACAAATCCATTTCTTTAATCACACTAGCTCCACACACCTTCTCAATATTTTTTGTTCTCTAAATCAAAGATCCTCAGCTTTACTGTTGCCAGTTCCCCACAGAAATAATTTTCATTGTTCCATCCCCTTTACAGTTACATATGCAATGTATGTTTCCCTCTTCTAATTCATAAACAGCAACCAAATGAATATAGCTCTTGAAAGAAGGGCATCTAATGGTCTGTCATATTGTGTCAAATGGAGTGCCAGGTCTATCAACAACTGCCCATTTTGCCTTTTGCTAAGACAGATATTCCTATCTCTGAAAGATCTCAAAAATATCCAGGAGTACTTTGAACAGATAAGCTAAGCAGCATTATCTTACCTTTCTATGAGATTGTTCTCTCACCTAACTTTGAGTCATTTTTATAACTTTTCCCTCTGTACTGTCATAATGAACACAGGGTACAGCGATGTGCCATGTTTTATGGTCAAAAAGAAAAACTAAACAATAAATATATATTTCTCTATATCCATGAAATATTTTGTTTGAGAACAGAGAGAAAAATGATGAGCATGATCTAACAAAGAGCTAGATTTGGACCTAAACGATAGGGCCTCACAGACTCCATGGCAAGTTTAGCACCACTTTGCCAATGATCTCCACCAGAAGATGTTCCTGCTACGCTGTGTAGAGATATAATTGTTAAAGTTCTTGCACCAAAATTCCTAGGTTGCTTCTTCTGGAAATGTGTTCATCTTGGGGAAAAAAAAAAAAAAGTAATCAAAATCTTCCAGTTAAGCTATTTTAGTTACTTTTCAGAGTTGTTCACACTCTTCTAGTACCAATCACTTCAGCCTAGGTATGAAGTATATCAGATTTTTGTTCTCAGAGATGCAATTAGCCTATTCCATTGTTAACACCAACTGCTGGTTCAGAATAACAAACGCACTAAGTGCTACAATCATATAGCATCCTGTGGCTTTCTTGCAGTTTGTAGCCTTTGAAGTACATCATAACGATGAGTAAATCACATTATCTTCTTTGTTGTGAAGATAGCAAATACTGATTAAGAGATTTGATCAAGTTTGTCCATAGTGATAGGAATATGCATTGTATTGCTGAACTTGCTGTTTTGTGCCAGTACCTGAGACAGTGCTACCTAGCTTGACATACAGCAAGTTTGTTCACGTTTTCTGACATGCATATGATGTCAGAAACATCATTCAGGTATGAACAGTGAAACAAATATGATATATTTTCAGGAACAGCCTTTCTTTTCATTTTGCAATTTTCCACAAAATAATCTGATGTTTAAGATCTCATTTAGTTTCCCTGGAAATGTAGAAAACAAGTAAATAGCATTATTTTCTCTTTTCCACCCCAATACATGTTATTTCTACAACCCCGTAGCAGGCCATTTCTGAGGTAATACGTATAATTCGGTGACAAATCCACTTCAGCCTTCATAATGCCCTTCGTTTTTACTTCAAAACATTCACTGACTCTCATGGATTTGTACTATTTAACACCCAGATAAAGGTAAGCTGTCTTTTTTAATAATGATGGATTACATTTTCTCGTTACATGCTCTGATTCAATTGGATTTTTTCAGTGTGAGTGAATCTATTCCAGAGATAACAGTAATGCCAGTGTGAGAATGATTGTAGTTATTAGAAAGGTAAATGGGAAGAAACAAAAACTAGCATAAATGAAATTTAATTGATTAAACTACTGCTATGAGGTCCCACTTTTTATTTCCTTTAGAAGTATCCTACATTTTCTGTTTCTTTTCAAGTATATTATTAGAAGTGGCAGAGAAATACTGTTTGTGGAGACCTTCTGTAATAGACTGGGGGCACATACAAAACTCTCCCCTGAGGTGACTGACTGTGCAGAACAGAGCTTTGGCCACTGTCTATGTTCTTCCAAATAGTGCTCCAGGAGAGATGTATCGGTGATGAGATGATAGCCCAAACTTTCCCTTTGAAGCTGGCAAGCCAAGTATCATTAAAGGGATGCTAGGGATTTGTTTCTACACACAGGAAAAGTGCAAAAGCTCCAGTGACTTCCTGGACCTCTCAGACCATCAGCATGTGACACTGAACAGGGGGTTTGTTGTCCACTTAGATCCGTCTATCTATAAACTCTTGACAGTACTGGGAAAGGACATGTGAAAACATCCTGTATGCATTAACACGCACTTAACGATGTGAGAACATCCCTCCACATTTAGAAAAGCTTTTGACCATACAGCCAAGTCCTGCAGAAGTAATCAAGAGTTAAATGTGCCCTTCAGTTAGCAAGTTGCTTAAATGCTTTGTCCAAAATGTGGCCTGAGACATACATAATTTCTTCATATGATCAAAAAATGTCAATCCCGTAAAACATGTAATTTAGACAACTTCTGAACTGAAATACATCCTGTAAGATTTACACACCACTATGCATTTTGAGATGTTCCTTTGGGCAGAATACCATGTAGCCTGCACACCTGTCCTGCTGAACAGATGATCTCCAGGGGAGAAGAGCTAGTAAAGATCTGACTATTTGTTCAGCCACCCTGTCTCAGCCATATGGAATGATATAAGCCTGTTTTTGTAGGATTACTTTGCTAAAATAATATGAATATCACATTTTTCTTCTCTAAAACATATTACAATATAATGTTGCCCTGAGAGAGAAAAGGGGAAGATGAGCAGCTCCTCCTGTTTCATTTCCTGCTTTCACGGATTGTTGTGTTACTAAAATATTTTTATTACAGAAGAACTTGAAGCAATATACAATGTTTGTCAGAGGATTATTTATAGTCCCTTTAAGCTGAATTTCTGTAATGAAATCCATTTACAGACATTCCACAGTGCCCTATGGTTACTTGCTTATGCAAATGAAATGTGACCCTTGAAATAAGCCTCTTGCCCTTGCTGTCACCCTCCTTGGCTTCAAAGGTCTACAGACAATCGCTTCTTAAGTGAATGGGGTTTTTTATTTGGTTTTGAGTGAGGGGAAAAGAAAATGAAGAAAAAAAAATGAAAAACCTTTCCACTGCATGGTATTCTTGCTGAGATTCTTAGCAACTGACTGGTTGTATGTATGTATGAGATTATTCTCACTTATTTTAGATGCCATCATAGAAATTCTTTGCTCATAAACATGAGCTTCTTAAATTATCTTCCTTTAAAAGGGAGTTTTTGCATAAAGGTTTTGGAAATGTCCAGGGCATTTAAGTGCTTTGATTTAAGCTCACAGACACACAGTTTCAATCTGGTATGACTGAAAAGCTGATTCTTCAGTGGCCCATGAGAAAAAAGGACAGAAAATTCTGCCCCATTAGAATGATCATGTATAGCTATGTTTGCAGTAATCTACACTGATACAAATGAATGAGTAAATTATAAAATAGAGAAAAGAGATGAAGACTCGATCATTTTGGAAAGTTATAGAGGATAACTTTTAACAAAATGGGTTATTCTAGATCATTAATGGTTGTAATAATCTGTCAGAAAATCAAGAAACTGGACTACACCTCAATTATAAGGGCTACATTCATCTTCATCCGCTGTGCGACATTTGGTCTCAAAAGCATTTTAGAAGTATTAGGATCATGGCTATTTTGTTCAGTTTTTACAGACATGGAGCTTAGGTACAAAAATTTCTGTTCCACTTGGGAACAACCATGGAATAAGCTGAGAGATTATTTCTGAGTGTTGTCCATAATATAAAACTACGTGTCCCAAGCCACCTCTTAGTTGTGTGTCAGATGTTTCTGCAATCACTGACATCATGTTAAAACTGAGCATGCAGTAACATGGCACTGACAGCACTAGTTTTATTACACTTTTTGAAAACATTCCTAATAGTTCATCACCTTTTAAATAAGGTCAAATAATCATAAAAAATAAACTCTGTGGCTACAGAGAGTTACATTTGGATAGAAAGGTGAAGGTAAGTGTGCCTTGAGGTGGTTAACTACGAAAACAAAAGCCAGTGGCAAAACCATTATTTCTTATTTTGATGTAAGACATCTATAAATTTAAAAAGTTGACCTCAAGTGAAACAGAACACTCATAATGACTATCTCAACTGTAGGACCTGCCAGGAGCACAGCAGACTTCCTTAGCAGTTTCATTGTAAGTGAAAGTTCACTACCTGGAGCAATAGCCCACTTATATCAGTTACTAATTTCTCATTTATTTCTACATTATCAGAATTCCAATGCATGAGAGTATAGACAGCTTTTGCTGGATCTTATTATTTATAGCTAATTCCAGATGGTTTTTATTACAAAATATTTGTCTCTTAAGGCCATTTTGGAGATAAGTAGACAGCCATGACTCCACTTTATCTTAGGGCTTTTTGGGAAAAGTGGTGTTCCCAAAAGAAATGAGGCAACCTTTAAGTTTCTTTGAATAAAGGGCAATAATCATGCCTACGTTTTATGAGTTATGCAAGAACATGTGGGAGAGGCTCTATGGTTCAGTAGATAGGGTGCTTTTCAACTCTTCTGGTCAGCATGAGAAGTTCAATACCATTAATCTGTAATGGCAAACTCTGTAGTACAGGGAAAAAAAAAAAAAAAAGAGAGTGACTACCTAAATAGTGCAATCTTTCTCCTCAGGATCAATTCCCACAGTTGCACTTCTGGGAAGAGCCTTTCTAGCAAGGAGGAAGAGTATGTAGTTATGTTACAGTAGCATGTGATGCTTGGGATTTCATCTTGTAAGAAAGACCTATTTTCACAAACCTTTTTACATTTCAGAATTTGAAAGGAGACAAGATGAAACTAAAACTGGTCTTTTTGTTTTAAGCACAAGAACATCTATACTTCTGGCATGGAACATGAAACTTAGCAGGAGAATGATTTTTGTTTTAAAGATGTGCTTTTTTTCACCCAGGAAAATCTCCACATACTTGATCGAGGATTGGAAAAATGTGTTATTAATACTGAGCAAGTGAGAGAATTCTGTTCATCACAGTCCATTCTTCTTGCTGGAAAACACAGGGGCCAGTCCAACAGCTGTATCTGGGATACCAAGGCCCCTGCCGTGGAGTGTGCATCAGATAGAGTAAAGCTCTTGCAAGGAGAACTAATCACTATGATCTGTCATCCTTGTGCTCCCAGTTACTCTCACTTTTGCACCATTGTGGACTAAAACCTATCTGAATCAGAGGGAAAAAGAGACTGTTTTTGCTGAGGCTGTAGGGAGAACTGAAACCTAGGACTCAAGATTTTATGCAGATGCTGATGAAACCAAGGCCTGGTTGGCAAAGGCTGAGAAGCTGGAATGAAAGAGGTTAAGAAGGGGCCTGAGGGCTGGAGGGGAGACAAAGAGACAGCAGCTGTGGAGATAAAAATGAGCATGGACTCAGGACAAGGAGAGATGAAGGAGACTGAGTGTTTGAGGAAAAAAAACAAAGACAACTACTGGAAGAGAGTGAAAGGAATTGAAAGGAATTGAGATGGCTGTGTGTGAACATTTGATTCATAGTTTTAGGAACAATAAAATGTTCAGTAACTGAAGCACAGACTGGTAGGAACAGGAAGAAATGATAGCCCAATTAATATAGAAAAATGCTTCTTTGGTTAAAAAAACTTTATTTTCACATCTTCCACAGAATCCTCCTGAGATAATGAAATAGGAAAGTCATTTTAAAAGCCTTAATTCTCCTTTTTCATTCACTTTCTTCATATCCAACAGAAACTGATTTGTAAAAATATTGAACATACATTAGTGCATCTGAAGTCCAAGCCAGGCAGGGCTGTAAAATACTGTTGAAGCATGCTGGGAAATGAAGAGGCAGTGCCTCACAGTCTGGATAACTAGATAAGCATATGAATGAATATTTTTATCCCCATAAAATGGGGAAACCCTTCACCTCCCTTTGCAATGACATGTCAGTGTTTGTGACACAGCTGGTTGTTGTCTGGGTATTACTATGAGGAAATGAATCATTCAGGATAAACAGCAGATCAAGAATAACATTCAGTTACAAAAAAAAAGAAAGAAATGCCTAGGGCTATTCACTGAACAGTGACACTGCAGCTAATACCACCTTGCTGTAAAGTGGGTATCATCTGTCCTATGGCCCCTGGAACACATGAGGTAAGTAAATACTCTATACCATATTGAATGCCTACAGGAGGGCTGAAGTAAAGTTGTTCAGATTTTCCACAGTCATGGAAACTTTTGTTTCAAAACAGAGCCTCAACTTCCTTGGTATATAAAATTTGTTTAAATACTTCCTGGTGAGTTAGTTGGCAGAGTAGGCTTTTAACTCCTGTCAAGTGAGAATGCATGAAGACCCTGATCCTGATGAGCTCAGTCATCATCTCCCCATGACTTCAACAGGTGTTAGAATTCAGGGAGCACCTGTGCCAATAAAAGCATGAACTCCTATTTTATAGGGACAGATCTCACTGAAATTACTTATCACTTGGGCATGATTCCACTGTCAGGCATTGTTTCCTTCCATTAAAAGTAAGATACCTCATTGATTGCAAAATGCTTCATTCACGTAGTTACTTGCTGTTGTATCTCTTTCACATAGCTCTTCTCATTACTGATTTCTTGTTTACAAAGAGGTTTATCAAAACAATCCCCCAGAGTACAGTTTCTTCCATTTAAGTAACAGTGAAAATTATGAGTGTTCACTCTCCTTGATGGTCAACAGTCATAAGTGAAGAGATAAAATACAAGCTCTTAATGCAGATAAACATCCTGGTGTTCCCACTTGAGTTAGTAAGCTGGCTAGATGCAATAAAAATTAGAGTACAAATGCTGTGCATATTTCAGCTGGAAACCACCTGCTTTACCACTGAGAAACAGGCTAATCCTTTCTGATGAAACTCCTCCACCCTTTCCCACAGTTCCTTTTCTGTGCCACTGAAGCCAAGAAACTCTCCCACAATCCTCTGAAAAAGATAATATATATCCTCAGTACACTGCTGAAGAAAAAGCCAGAATCCACCCTGCAAAGCCCACAGCTTCCCCACAGGGTTGCTCCAAGCTCAGAGGAAGGCAGTAAGTATACACAGCTTTGTGACAACCATTTCTCCACACTGTTGAAACTTCTGCCAGAAGTCTACATGTAATCACCTGAGTTAATTTTGCAACACTTAATTAGTTATTTTTCATGTCCACCTTCAAGATTGCCACTTCTAATTAAAGAATCTCTATAAAGGTTTATAAAATTGCTAAAACCATGTATTTTTGGCATGACTTTTGCTGTCTCTATTATAACACCTGTCTGTCACAGAATGACATAGCAGAAATATCTGAAATTACTTTTTAAGGAAAGTTACTTTTTTTAATAGGTGGTTTGGGAAGAAGAGAAAGAAAGCAAGGATAGAGTTCTGATTGACAGAGCTCCGAGAGGCCTTCCAGATCACCTTTTATTCTTGTTTTCAGTGCTCATTTGTTTTAAACATTGACCAGAGATTTGGAGTACAAAACCAGCTGTGCTTATTTCAGTTTGCAAAATTTGGTTACATTTGAATTCTTTTTACTGAAACCTACCCATCTTTCAAAAGTATGAGTTTTGGGGGGGGGGGGGGCTGTTTTGTTTTCCAAAGTGGATAGCTGGATAGCTTCACCCTAACAAAATACCATTTATGTGGATTGGTGAGTTTGGTCACCTGGATCCATACTGCTGAGTCCTTGTTACTGAGAATCCAATGTAGCTATTTATGCAAGGAAGGACTATTTGCAGCTACTTTTCAGGATGCAGCTGCATTGTGAAGAGTGTTGTATAGTCTACAAAAATAGTACGGCATGTAATCGTAAAGGCCTAGTATGTTTGCATGGAAAATCCACTGAAGTCCTTGTGTTATTTCTTATGACCTCACAAAGGAGTAATGTATTTTTAGGAGGTCTATTCCCAGAGCTTGCCAAGGTCTGACATTGTAATCATGAAAAGCAATTTATCTTCCTTTCAATATTAACTTAAGAATGATTTCATCAGATTTCAAAAAAATGTACCTAATGGTTCTTAATTACGTGACTTGAAAAAAAGAAGATATATCTGATGAAATGTAACTAAACTGTGACACTCATTGCAATGTTAGAATTATTCTCCTGTCATTGAACTAATTTTAAGATTGACATTTCAGGGAGGCAAATTTTTTCAATGAAAATACAGCTTATTATCTTACCTTTTAAAATGTTTTATCCCCATTCCGAGTTATATTTTACTTTAAAGACTATCAAATGAATTAATTACAGTTATAAAAAACTAAGAAGCTTTACTTTTATGCTATATTCCCAAGGAAAACCAACTAATTTTTCATCTTCTTGCTCCCCCATTTTCTTGATGTCACATTTATTAAACATCAGTTTTTTCCAAAGCTCTTTATGTGAAACTTTCCAAAGTCTCTTTGCGGAAAATGTGGCTAAGACATTAAATACTACATGCATAATCTATATATCATTGTACTAATGTATCCCATAAGTACTTTAGATTAAGGGAAAAAAATTATCTGGCTTCCATATATTGCCTTACTAAAAGTTACTGAAATGATATATGCAATGGGTTTTACATGGTGTTCTGTGCAGGTGCTGAATACACTGGTATGATGTTAGGATAACAATGTCTTCCACAGGGTAAAGCTGAGAACTCCTAAAAAAGAAAGGAGGGAGAACTGAAGGACAACTGACTATTCATTTGGTTCCTAATAAGATGAAAAGGATAAAATTGGGAAAAAGAGGTAAGGTATCTCTACGTATACACCAAAATCAACCACTATTTTTGCTCCTGGTACAGAGAAGTATGTTATGCTATATGGGCAGTCCAAAGATATTACCAGATCTAGGGCAAAATTATTCCTGGAAAACATCCAAGGGTGCCTGCTTTGTGAGAGAACTATATTTTATCTTGCACCAACATCTTAGATGCTTGCAGATCTTGCAGATTTCCTCTCTTCCCATTTCATTTAAGTCGTTATACCTTCCAAGGTATACTTTCCAACCCTGCCCTCAACTTTTTCTTTCTCCTCTCACGGAGAAAGCACATCAACCTCTTGCTCTGCAGCACCTACCTTGTGTTTTCTCTCTGGACTCAATATATATAAAAATACACTTAAATGTAATCTTCATACTACTGGATATGTATATGTAAGAATATTTGTTAAGCACAAATTACGTAGAGATTCCTTTCCATAGAATGCTGACACTTGCTTTTCAGTCACTTGCCATTGGCTTGATATTTGGCTGTGCCTTATAACAAAGTGCCAGTAAGAAGCTATTCAGCACTGTGTAGAGAGTAGTGAAGGATAGCTTATGTATCATGACTATTTCATTTGAGATAATTTGTGCATTTGTACTTTGTACATTTTTGGTCAGTATAATATTTATGCAGCTTCCATCTTCACAGAAGCTTTGCAGGAATATGCAGGCCTTAATCTAATGTTTCAGAACAGTAAATCAATCAAACAAAATGTGAGATTGTTGTATCACATGATAAAGATGTTGACACCACTCATAATAGCAAATAATTATATGAAATTATATTCACTGTACTTTCTTAGCAAATGTGGATAATTAGTCATTAATCATTCCTTGCTAAAGCTACAAAGGATCTATAATTATGTTTCAGAGTACACCCCAAACAATTAACACTGAAGGTACTGTAAGAATAGCTCTCTCAAATTGTATCAAAGCATAACAATTGTGTTTGCTGGCAGCTTTCAAGGGTTAAAATATCATAGCAGATTATATATCCATTTATGCCAAAGGCCAGAGGAGTAGGAGTCCTATTTCATAATCACTATGGCGTTTTATGGAACTTCTGCCTCTGTATGTGTCTGTGACCTCTCTCAGTTGGGAAGGCCAAAATGAAAAAAAGGTCAAAATAGATGTCAGCCCAAGCAATTATGAAAGTGAGAACTTGGACATGACCCTGAGATTAGAAATGGTGACCTGTCGCAGTAACAGGGGAAAACCTGCCATGCTGTCTTTCTGTCAAATACAAACTACCATGGCAGTCTTAAAATGTAATGTCATTTATTTGCATTTTAATCTCTTTCACCACTAATATTGGGCTTTCCTTCTCATCTTCTCTTTTCTGCCATAAGCAGATGACTCAGATGGCAGAAAATAGGCATAGAGTTTAGAATATCCATATCACCTGCAACGAAAGATTTTGGGAAAATGGATCAAAAACATTTTTATTTGGTTATAAAGAGAAAAATAACACAATAAGAAAACTCTGGACTGACTCTGGACACTGTAGGCAATGTTCTAGGGTTCCTTTATGGTCAATTAATGCTTTATTTCAGACTTTTAAAAAAAAAACAATAACAACAAAGCATCCTGCTCGAAAGCTATATATAAAGTAAATAGGAATGGAAGAAAAACCAGAGCAGAACAGACTTGGAATAGAAACTTTTTCTCTATATGTTTTATTTTATTTTATTAAAATTTAAGGTTTAATTATAGTAACCTGAAAAAAGTAGTATTTCTATTTTTTTCCACTGAGGATGTATTTTTCATTTTGTTAGGTTTTTAACTTGCCTAATTTGAATTAACCATGTTAGTCCTCAAAATTAATTCTTTTCATAGAGAAGGATTGTCTTGGCAGTACAATATTTATATCGCAATTGATCATCATATGCAGACAGAATACTGTGGGAGAGCTATAGGTCATTCTGGCTGATAAAGTATGATGGCAATGACAGCAGAGCACAGGTACAGTGTGTTGCACTGTGCTGTGATTCAAAGACCCATCAGCAATGTGGCTCATTCCTATTAGAGACTGGGATTTCTGCATGCCATTCTCACACAGGCTAAGAAATGGGCATATGTTCATAGGTGATCAACCCAGCACTTAAAATCCTGATATGAAAAGAAGCAGTGACTTTGCATTAGAGAGTTATTCTTTATTTGCCAGAAAAAATGCTTTAATTTATTTGTTATACAAGAAATTAAACTATTTAGATATTAATTTCATCCTATTCAATCCAGTACGCTGTTATGGCCTTTTTAATTGGTTTTATGTTGATTGGTCCTCAGAAGTTCCTACTTTGCTTCACAATTATTCCTGTGGCAATAATCTTCCTCTCTCTGCAATAGAAAACTCCTTTCTCACTTGTGCATACTTCTGTGAGCAGTTAATATTCACTATTCATAATTGCTGATATTTCATTGTTACCTTTTTGACGTGCCAGGAGCTATGACAATAATACTCGTTTTGTCTTGCTAAGTCTGATTTCCTAACAACCTTATCATCAAAATCTATGAACAAGATTAGATGTGCCCCCTGCCACCTCCCCCCCCCCACCTTGCTTTGACAAGTTTGTAGTTATTCTGAAGGGTGTGGCTTGAGTACAGGAATCCTATTTGCTAAAAAACAATTGGAGCTTGGTTATCTGGGAGTGGTATCCTTGACAAATTTAAACTTTGCCCTCCCATATCTGAACCACAAATGTACGCGACTACTTCTGATCGCTATCATTTTTCTTTTGGCTCCATTCTTACTCTTGAAAAGCTACCCACTGTAACAGAAATCTAACCTAAAGATTGTAGAATGATAGACTCGTTTGTGTTGGAAGGGCCTCTTAAATGTCATCTAGTCCCACTCCCTTGCAATGAACAAGAACACCCACAGCTAGATCAGTTGCTCAGAGTACCTCCAGCCTTGCCTTGACTGTTTCTAAGAATGGAGCATCCCCCACCTTCCTGGGAAACCTGTTCCAGTGCCTCGCCACCCATATTGTAAAAACTTGTTCCATATATCCAGACTACTCCTTCAGTCTTTTATTCTGAAATAATTTCTCCTTGTCCTGTCACCATAGACACTGATAAAGAGATTTTCCCCTTCTTTCTTATTGCTCCCCAACATCCCCCTCCTGTTTAGATACTGAAAGATTGCTCTCAGGTCTTCCTGGAGCCTTCTCTTCCCCAGGCTGAACAGCCCCAGCTCTCTCAGCCTGTCCTCATAGAAGAAATGTTCCATCCCTTGGATCATTTTTGTGGCCTTCCTCTGGATGCACTCAAATTTGTCCATGTCCCTCTTCTACTGAGGACTCCTCATCTGGACTCCAGGTGAGGCTTCAAAGCACACAGCAGAAGGTCAGGATCACCTCCCTCACCCTGTCGGCCTTGCTTCTGTTGATGCAGCCCAGGATATGGTTGGCTTTCTGGGCTACAAGGGCGCATTTCTGTTTACAGAAAACGTAAGGCATTGATCGTAAGGCAGCTCACCAAAATAGCTCAGCTAAAACATTATAATAAAGTTTTGATAGCATATGATCGAGGCCAAGTCCATAGTGAAGTAAAAACACCTTCCTTCCTTTATTACGGTTTTTTTTTGTTTGTTTGTTTTAAGGGTAGTTATCATCCGTACAACAAGAATGACAGGTTGATATGTTTCTCTAAAGAAGTGATTGTTAGTTTTCAGCTATAGACTGAGTTCCAACCTCTTCGTCTGAAAGTGGACGAAAAATTCTGCTTCCTTCTTTGTTGCTTTCTTTTTAGTGTCATTCAACTCCATCACCTTTTCTGGTTTGGCTTGTTTTATTTTGGTTTGGTTTTGTTTTGTGAATGGTGTAACTCTTCCTGTATCTGAGCACAGGCAAACAAGGAAGTATTACAGATCCCAAGAAAGGAAGTAGATGCTGGTTATATTTTCTTTGTGGAGATGTATCTGGAAGCAGGTAAAAGCAGAGATGAGTTATCTGAATTAAGATACTTTGGCTTTGGTAAGAGAATTTTCACTGAAAGGGAAAAGAAAACCAGAAATATGTGACTATGACTCTAGCTGAACAGACTGAGGGAGCTGAGGCAAGGTTGGCCTGCTGACCTCATCATCCTTAGGTTGAAGAATGTTGCAGGAGAAGGCAGGATGTCTAAACAAAGCCTTGCTGCTCTCTCTCCTTGATAAAATAAATGGTTTTAAATACAGTACAGGTAACAAGGCAGCTTTACAAGAATTACATTTTGAATTGCATTCATGAAATCCAACCAAAGCAATGAGAATTTTTTTTTACACCTAAGGAATCTGTGAGCAATAAATTAAAACATAATACAATTGGTTGTGCAATTAAACCCCCATTTTGTCTTAGGTCTTTCCTAATAATACAACAGAATTCTGTCAGATGCTGGATCTTGTTTTTGAACTTAAATGGATTCAATTATTTTTTTTAAAGATACTTTTGTTAAAGACCTCTGTGGGTGAATTGCAACATAAAGATCAGAAGGAGGAGTCCCGAACAGTATGGTATCAATAACAAGAAATCTTGATGACGTTTTCAGTGGATCTTTTGCTTGTAGTGCATTCTAACACATACCATGAACCTACTGAAGATACATATTGCTTACTACACATAGTGCATTCTAACACATACTATGAACCTAGTGAAGATACATACTGCTTACTGCACACACACACACCAAAAAAAAAAAAAAAGGAGTAAAGTAGAACAGTGACTGGTATGTAGTTAATCAGTGATGTTGGATGACACCACCATACCTTCACCTTCTTATTTAGTGGTTCATTCAGCTAACAATAATCTTTGTCTGTGGTGATGCTGTTGACCTTGACCCTATTAGAAAGCTCACCTTTGGCTCACAACACACAGTTCAGCTGACAGTAAGTAACACTCAAGCAAGCTGTCAGTAGCTGGGTGTTGTACAGTTTGTCTTAATGTTTATCTGATAAATATTAGCAAAGGGAGAGAAGGGAAATCACTGGCAGTCAAGATAAACAGTCAGAGATTCTGAGTACAATAACATTTGTTTTCTTTTTATAATTACTAGAAAGTCTTAAGAGTTCTGTTGAATATATGGCCAAGGAAGTCTATGGAGATATTTTCAATGACCCAAATTTCTGGTATGCCTATAAACAGCCATTTGTTCCTCTTCTTTTTTCTCTCCCATCACATCCGCTTGCCCAAGATTTCAAGATACCAGTGATGGAAGTGAAAAGGAGGAAGAAAGGGATAAGGAAAATAAAAACAAGCTAGAAGAAAAAAAACAAGTGTCACAGTGGATTTCTGATGTTATCTTTTCCATAAATCCTAATAACCGCTAATCAGTGGTGAGAAGACAAGAGCGAGAATCCCCAGGACATACTGAAACATGCAGAGGAATGATCTCATTGCCTCCACCCAAAGGTAAAGCTAAGTCTTGTAAACTTCCTTGAGAACATTGAGCATGACAAGGAATAAGTTGAAATGAAATCTTTCCTTTCAGGCACAGATCTTGCCATTGCATTCCTTATTTTCATTGCCCTCAAGACTGAATTCCCACAGTGCACAGTACCTGGCTCTGCCATGGCTCTGTATGCAAAACTGAGACACAGTGGAAGGAAAATGGGGAAAGTGCTGCCCAGTGCTACTGTAACACATGAGACAAGCTCCCTGCTTTCTGTATTGCCCATCTTCTTTCACTATGCCTGAAGCATTTAATTGGGTTTTATTCAGTAATCATTCCTGTCACTGTACTACAGTATCACCATTGTGCAATGCAGCTTGGTACTGACAAATTAAATGAGAGTAGGGAACTGCTGCCAGCTCTCTTATGAAAGAAAGTGGAAGGGTATACTGTGGTACCCTAAGGGAACTCAGTCTATGCAGTCTCACATGGATCTTTATTCAGATTTTTCCTTGTTGCCAACATGCAGAAGTACTTTTTATGGTAAAGGTGACAGAGAGCTGGAACAGGTTGCCCAGGGAGGTTGTGGAATCTCCCTCTGTGGAGATACTCAAGACCCATCTGGACACCTAACAGTGTGACCTATTGTAGGGTACCTGCTTTAGCATGGGAGTTGGACTTGATCACATGAGGTCCTTTCCAACCCCTGTGATTCTGTGAATGCAGACAGCCCTTTGGCCAAATTAATCCTTTAATATTCACTGGCTACTGAAAATTAGTGTTCAATAGTGACCTCTGGGATTTCTTGTTTGTGTGTGCAAAAGACAGGGCTCCAAATTATGTTATTGGTAGGCATGTTTACCCAAAAAAGTGTACACTGGTATTGCCTCTGTTTGTTTTTGTTTTGAGACTTGATGAAGCTTCAGGATTTAAGTCTGGTAATTAAACAAGGTGTAGATGGTATTTTTAATTATTTATGTAGTGCTCTTTAAAAAGTTAGGTAAAATATTAGCCAACAGCTTGCTTATATTCTGATGTGTGGGTAAGATTAATTATTTTGATGACAGCACAGGAGCTTGATTAAAATGTCTTAATTAAACTGGTGCAACTGCAAGAAAAAGGCAGCGTGATTGTGAGTGTGTGTGTGTGCTTCTCTGAGAATAGTACTGTTTATTACAAAGCCAAAATGTTTTCTAACAGCACAAGGAAAATTAGGAATGGTATACCAGTTAGGTAGATAATCTGGGTAGATAATCCATTTAAAATAAGTAATGGATTGAGTAGCTTCGGGCAGTGTTTTACATTGCGTGTTTTGTTGGAAGGAAGGTGAGAGAGCTGGTGAAAAGCTAATGTTATAACAATGGCTGTCAGTGGAGCAAACACTGTGCCTCCTCTTTGTCAAGTTTCCAGGATTATCCGTGCACTCTTGCAGTTACTCTAAACCAAAGGAATGACTGAATATGTATGTAGAATCACAGAATCATAAAATTGTTTGAGTTGGAAGGGTCATCTAGTCCCACTCCCCTACACTGAGCAGGGACACCTACAGTTCAATATAGCTAGCACAAATCTGTGTGCTCAAACAGCTTTTTTGATCACCTCATCCCTGGCTCTTCCAATACTTAATCATTGCTTATCATCAGTGTGTAAATCATTCTTGCATACTGAAGGATTAAGAATGTTCACCAGAAAGGAGCATATGAGCACACCAATGCTCATGCATTAAAATTAAAAAATCCCTGTCGGGCACACTGCTTTTTGGCTACATCGAACTGGCTTTGAAAATTCTCCCTCAGGGGGATGGACTTTGCATTTGCAGAAGGAGAGAAAAGATTGACATCTGTAGCTGAGCATAACAGCTTTTCTAGCGTTGATTAATGGAAAGAGGTGAACTATGAAACTGCCATGATGATAAATTCTAATCAATATGGCCATACACACATTCACATGCTCAAAATATTGGGGGGGGGGGGGAAGACATAGATCCTTTTGAAGACTTTGAAAATTACCAAAAATCACATTGAAACATTGGTAAAAACACAAACCTCTATCAGTTAGCATTCATTTAATGTTTTGCTGAATTATTTGCCTCTGGAACTAAACACTTTATAAGTAGTTGGGGGGGGGGGGGAAGTGTATATGTGGTATATAACTACTTTACAAGTAAATTTAACATTATCTATAGGAAACTGGGACATCTATTTACACCTGATAACAGTAATTACAATGCTTGTTTCTGTGAAGTCTATGTTGCAAATAGATGCTGCCCTTTATCCCACAGAAGTTTGTAAACAGCTCCATCTTCAGGCATCATTCCATATGCTAAAAAGAAAGAAAAAGACAACAATTGCTTCTCCCCCAGGCTTTCACAGACCTCCTAACATTTTACCACTTAGAGCAATTCTTTATCACTCAAATCATGTAGTGGCCTTGTTTAACCGCTTCTCACGTATATTAAGTTGAAGGAAAATGATTGGTTTTGGACTACAGCATCTAATAAATGAATGCTGGTCATAAATGAAAACAGGTCAGTGGTAGAGCACAAGTATGATGAGATTACATTTCCCTATACCTATATTAGACATAAACTGCATTACAACTGGCAGAATGCCTTTCATTCAGAAGACAGACCCCAATGTGTTCAAGTCAAATCAATGCTTAATATGTACATGAGGCTAAACAAAAATGGATGGAGTGTGAGAAGCAGTGCTGAGCTTAGCAGGTGGGAGATGAAAGATCTAAAACCTCGAAGTCAGTACATCTCCCAAAAGCTAGTTCCTTTAGAAAATGTAACTACTTGACACTGAAGCTTTCCAAATACTTGATAATAATGTATTACAGCAAATATAGTAATATTCATCCAATAATTTATTTTAAAAATAGCCTTAACCCTGCTAAAATACACATTTAAAAATTACGTTCCCTGAATAAATTTGACTGACTTTAACTATATTTGACAGTAACATAATTTTGACTGGACCTTTTATACTTTAGAGCAAGTTCTTGGTGTCTTTTTCCCATCAATTTGAATATTAGCTGTCTAAGAACTTCAGAGTATCTGATGCTCTTTAAATCAAAGTTGTAGTTCCACTGGACTTACCTGAAGTGTTGTTTGAATTTTAACCTTTCATTTCCCACCATGTTAGAACAAGTACTTATGCTGCCTGAGAGCACAGGCAGCAAAGACCTAATTAGTTGTAGGGTTGTAAGTGGCAGGGTTGTCTTAGGCCTTTGTCCTGAGTAACATGGAGGAATACCTTTGAGTGCAGATTTATTCAGAGTTGTACGCTTATTCCACTGAGCACTGGAATAACACTCAGCAGCCAATGGGAAGAGAAAGGGAAAGGGAAAATCGGACTTCTAGAAGTACATTCAGCTGATTCACTCTGTCTCCCACTGTATGACAGAAACGTTGGTTTTTTAATTACTATTTTGATATGGTGATGGAAAGAAACTTCTTGCAAAACTATTGTATGGAATCATATATTTAGAACAGAACATCACTATGAGAGAACAAGCTATGTTGAAAATATACCATTATTGCTGCAGAAATACTTCAGAGAAATATGTGTGTGTTGCTTATCAATATTTCCAGCCTTTTCAGGAAAATACAGGTGTAATTTAAGATCCAGTCCTTTACCTTTAGATTCCAGTGAGTGAGATCAAACTCTTCATTTTCAGAACTGAGAACACAGATACATACCTTGAGACTCTAAAAATCTGAATGAACAAAGAAGCATTTTACTTCATTTCATAAAGGCTCTAATTTCAGCATCTCTATACATATAGAGCTAGTACCACCAAGTAAATGGGATTATTTCTTATCTGAAAATAGAAGCGTGTGTGTATGGTTTACAGAACAAATATTCTGCATTTCCCACACGCACCACACCCCAAATTACTCTATCTGCTTTTTCTGCCAAAAGACAAGGAGCCTAAGTGCTTACAGGAAAGTACTCTAGAAAGTAAAGGATATCTAGGCCTAACAATTTGTATGCAAATTGAATACATGCCTAGAGATGTTATTCTAAAGGCTAGTATACAAAAATCATATCTCCGCTGTAGCCTGTAAATTTCCACTGGTTTAATTGGAGCCTGGATTTCCTCATGTAGTTTTCTTTCTTTGTATCAAAATGTTTACCAAAGCTGTTGAATTTTAAAGGATGAGAGTACTTCTGCAATTACATTAATGGAATAAGCTTTATTTTTTTCTCTATAGTAGAACAGATAGGACTTCAATAGGCCATGGCAGAATCATTTTAGCTTTTATTGGAGCATATATTAGATACTTCAGTTAGGTTAAATCAATTAAAAAAAAAAAAAAAAAAAAAAGATAATTCATTTTAGAAATTAGAAAAGCATATCAATAGCATGAGTTTCTGACAACCCATCTGACTCTACCACCAACTTGCTCTGTAGGGGAGTATCCCCTGGCTTCTCTGTGATTCATGTGCTTTAGTTGGGTGGACAAATAAAAAACATTGTTGTAAAGTTACTAAGCTGGTTAGTTAATTCATTGTAGATTGTTTTGCATATAGCATCACAGATATGTGTTGTAATGTCATTGTCAAAAGATGGGATAGGTTCCCCAGCAAATTAGCTGTCACATACCAGAGATATTTCTGCAGTGTTACACAAATTTGTGGTCTCGTGGTAATTTAGGAAGTTATAATCATCAGCAGAAGCAACAACACAATTAATTATGGCTGCCATAATCATATCATATACAGCTTCTAGAATTGTAATATCAGTGTATCACTGACATTATTCTCCTAATCACATATTTTAAGATAGTAAAAGATATGAGCTTGGTGAGTAAAATATTGCTAAAATCACCTGAATGTTCTTCCATGCATTTGAATTTTTAAAAACTGATCTCTGAGCCCTACACGAGATAATCTTAAAGCAAAATCACGTCTCTTGGCTATCTCAAACCAGTAGCTGCTAATCCTAAATCAGACTTCCGTCAGTATCTAATGAAGGATTTTGACCCAGCTCACTTTAAAGCTTGAATATATTTGAAAATCTCTAATTTAGAATATTCTGATTGAAAGAGTTGCTTAGATCAAAGAGCTTGCCTGAACAGAATTCCTAGAACTCCCAATTTCAGCCCAGCAGTGTTTGGGTTTTTTTAATGTGTCCCAATTATTCTTTCATAGCCTTCTGTTTGCTCGCATGCTCTCTCTTTTCTTCTCATTAATAAAGTTAGAAGTAAAAACTCCCTCAGACATTCTCTCCATAGGCTTGCATAGTTGACAGTACGCCTTTATAAATCATCTCCTTGTGTAAGCTTTCATTTTGGTTCCTTAAAAGGGGTTTTCCAGTGTCTCTGCTGACGCATGTGGTGGGTTGCCAAGCAATAATGGAAATTAACCCATCAACTCATGGTTCCCTTCCCAGGAAAATCTGCCTCCCCATCTGCGTGCTCGCAGCAAACTTCTGCTGTCACAACATCTGCCCAATCATTATTATAGGATCCATTTAATATATTCTAAAGGAGCCATAGCCACCACTGTGCCTAGATGGGATACCAATAAGGCCTCAGCAGACATGCCAGAGCAGCCTCTCCAGGGGATTTAATTGGAGCCAGATTCACCGTAGTCAGTTAAGTACACATTCCTTTGGTACATGTGTGACTAATCTACTTTTAATTGAGCTCCATTGTTTTCATATATTTAGTAAACAAACGTGCATAGGTACAAAAGCTGCTGCTTGTTGACAACACAAACAGTATGCAGCTTGCTGGAGCTTTGGACAGCCACCCTTGGCAATAGATGTGGCATAGTGTGTTTAATGCACAGACATATTTCTTTGTGTTTTTTACCTTTTTTTTTCCCCCCACATTTCCTGGATTTTTGTGTCCCAGCGGCCTGTTCTGTGTGATTTTCACAGCTGAGTGTAGGTACAAACACAGGCTCTTGCTCCATACAAAGACAACTGTGTGCCAGCATTATTAAAGGGTAGCTGGGTTTTGGTTTGTTTTGATCTCCCTTTTTGCTGAATATTAAGCCCCTTTGGACTGAACTAAAAAGGTAGGATTATGCCATTGTGATAACTCTTTTATTATCTTACTAGGAACAGAGGCACGTCATTTATTTTTCACCTGCTTTTAGGAGAACAAGCATGCTGTATTTCACTTTCCCTACTTTTATTCAATATTCAGCACTTAGAGAAACCTTGATATCTCGTGTCTTTTCTTTAGTGTACTAAATAATGATTGGTTGCTAAAAGAGCAGGACAGTTCCAAGAAAGGGGTCAGTCATCTGCTTCCCCTTTTTGGAGATAGTTTCCATGTGTTTGATTTGATTGATTTCTTGTTGCCTGTGTGATGCTCTGGGAACATCCACATTAGGACCAGTATCCTTGATGCTGCTGTTTGCCTGAATTCATCATGTCTCCCATAGCAGCACAAGGAAGCTGCCCAAGAGCTCATCTCCTTCCTACCAAGCCTGGCCCTGTTCCTACTTGTAGAGAGGACAGGGCAGATTGTTGGCAAAGACAGTGGTTTTCTCACTCCTTCCCTAGGGAGCAGTGTAAAAAGTTTTGACTGGCTAGATACCTTTGCTAGTAAACATTTCTAGGTGGCAACTTTTCTCCTGGCAGATGGCTGTGTCTTTGTAATGAGTCTCCTTGTGCTTAATAATGCACCCCAGAATTAACGTTCCTTACTACGGGCTCCTGCTGTAAGAGGAATTATCCCTCAGTCCATCCGTTTCACAGTAGGGAATGCTGCATCCCTTCATCAGAATGCTGTCCTTCATCTTAGCAAAGTCTCAAAGTGACATCTAGTGGAATATCTAGTCTCTGTGGGGAAATTTAATTAAACCACAGTCCCTTTATACCAGCACAAATATTGTGAAGGAAAACAACTCAGCTCCTTTGACATTTTTACAAATAGGTTCAGTAGAAACTGCTGTGTTTACTTTAACTGACATTTGTTTTTTCAGTCAATTATCCCTCGGTCTTTTTTTCTTCCATAATTTATTACATGAAGCTCAGCCATAATAATAAATACAAAGTTGTTTCCCTTTTCTATTGTTGTCTTGCAGACTGTGCAATGAACAAATGAAATAAAAATGAGTCCCCTTAATCTCCTTTGCTTTCCCATCTCTGTGGTAGCCTCTAACTATTTATTATGTTCCGTAGCGGTCTCATATGGAGCAGAGTTTAATCCCACATATGTACAGAAGATAAGTCTGCAACTCTAGTATTTTTCCCTCCTGGTCAGATCCTACTCCATATTGCACTGAAGGTGCCAAGAGCATTTTGGTGACTTTTGTGGTCTTTGGTGCAAGACCTTTAACCATGAAACTTGAATGCAACTTTTGACCAGATGGCATCTTTCTGACTTAATTGCTCTGTCTGAACTAAATAACAAACCCCCTGCCTTGACACAGTTCTGCATGCTCTCATGTCTAAACTTGTTCAAGAATGTCAGGAAATCTTTAGAAGTCTCCAAAGAAAATCTATCCCAAATCCTATTTTATAAGGGCCCTAAGGGGGGGCCTTCATAACTGGGGGTAGAATCACAGGCTGGACTTCTGTGAGTATTTCCACGCTTGAGTTGCAGCCAAAGTTGCAGTGACAAATTATTCTTATAGCTCTTCAATAAAAAGCTGCTGGAATACAAGAGAAACGTGACTTCTTTTTTTATTTCCCCTAGCTCTTTAAGAATGAAAATAACATGTTTGCAAGGGCAGAACATATTCCTTGTAAGTATCAGGCATGCAGCAGCTGCACTTTAAGTGATTGAAGAAAAAGCAGTCAAACAACAGAGCATGCTATGCACTTGTTTAATCCATCAGGTAATGTCACACTGATACTTCTCTTTGTGAATAAAAATAGTCCAGTCTTTAATTAAATCTTTCATCAAAGCAAACCAAATAATTTACAGCCAAAAATCTTCAGCTGGTCAGTTTGTCTGAAAATGTTTCCATTTTCCGAACAGTTGTTTTTTCACAAAATCCTACCAGTTGAAAGCTATTTTTCTTCCTTTATTCTTCATAAAGAGCAAAAGGAGCACCTCTCAAGAGCTACATAAAGCTTTATATTCCATCTGGGAAGCTCATCAGCCATCCATAGAAATGAAGCTATTTAAAGTAACCGTAAATAGAGATGTGAACATTTGGAATTTGGAAATCTGAATCCACTGGAAAAGAGTCATTTTTCAAAGTCATTTTCAATATGGCTTTTGCCAATAATACATTGAATCTGTTACATATCCAATGATTCTGTAAAAATCCTTTGTATTCAGTTTCCCAAGTAATCAGACAAACAAAAGGACAAGGAGAGGATGTTCTCAAAAGGGAGGAGGAAGAAAAAGAGATAAGAAATCAATATAAAAATCAGCAGTGTTATATTCATTTCAGTTCCTTATGTTTAGATGTTTATATGCACTTGATTGAGAAATGTATTTTTAATATAAAATGTTTTACACAGAATTATTTTTTAAAACTGCATAGGAAGAGGCATTTGCTTTCACCAACATGACAGAGAATGCAGTTTGGAGAACTACAGAATTCACAGATCTGTTAATTGTGATACAGATGAAAATGCCCTTCAGATGACAATTTGGAGGGGGGCCATAGATTTATACTTTCATTTCTTCAAGAAGTTCCACAGCTGTGGGTGGAATGGGTTTGGTTCTCAGTTCTCAGAGAATACTCAGAGGTGCTGTGAGAGGGCCAAAAAAGGAAAATTGAAACTAAAATTGAAACTGCATCATGGATTGATGACATTGTCTTTCTTAAGGGTCTGTTTTCCCTGGTCTGATGTTTTGTATTGGTTAGGAATGTGTATCTTTGCTCCTGTTATTCTTGATTCACCTTGGTGGAACTGTAGAATACAGCAAACACAGCAAAAGACTAACTGTAATATGTACATTTAACTTTGCCACACAGAATACATGCAGTAACAACTCTATTGATGTAAATTCCAAAACCAAGTTTTCAAACTGGGGAGGCTGACAAATGGTGCATGCACAGCCCAACACATGCTAAAACTCAGAGCAGAAAGTCTTGCTGAAAAGAAAGAGGGAAGCAGCCCCAAGCAGCCCTTTGATCCGCAGTAATGCACTGAAACAGAGCAGTCTGAATAACAGAAAGCGATTCATAGTGTGCATCACCGTGTTTCATTTGACATTTAGCACTCCTCCAATAAGCGTTTCATATTTTTTCTTTTTTCCTCTTTAATTTGGAAAAGAAGTGGGGCAGATTTCTAAAGGTTGGTTTCACTGGAGATTAGACATTTGAATGTTTCTTTTAGAGACCCAGAAAGATCACCTCCAGTGACACTGCCAGTGCACCGAAGTAGCAGAGCTATCTTACTGCAGCTTTTGTCAAAAGACGGCTTCCAACTTTGAGACTGAAATGCTGATTCTGTATGAAAATATGTAAAATGACATGCCCTTTTCTATGAGACACTGTTTGACAAGGGTGATTGTATTAGTTTTAAGTTTAAGATAGGATTTTAACATTTTCATTACTCATTCCGGGTTATCTACAGAAATGAAGGAATGAACAGACATCACTTCAAAGAGGGGCAGTTTTCTTAGGATAAGGGTCAGCTCCTACCCATTCAGCCCAAGGTAGGTACCAACAACCTTCAATATATGGTATATGTGGTTCTGGAGCTGGTATCAAAAAAGTGACTTGCCCAAGAAAAACCTGAGCCTCTGGTTGTCAATAAGAAATTTCCTGAGAGGAATTAGACAAGCATGTGACACAGACACAACTGTGTATACTTTATGATTTTCTGAAAATTAGTGTGAGTACAAGCAGGGTTTCTTTGGTTTTCATTATGCATGTTATAAGCACATATCTAGATCTCCCTGTGTAACCATAACCAGATTGCTATTGAAAAATATTGTCCAGAATCGCATGTACAGTCTGGAGAGTAGGGGCATAATGAGGTTAGGAGACATACTTCTGTACATTTTGAAGAGTGTGTCTTATCTGTGCAATTGCCACAATTGAGTCTATATTGTATTGCTTTTGTGGCTGATGTGTGTGAAAAGCTGCCTCTGGGTGGAATTTCTATAGATTAAAGTTTTTTCAGACTTTATTTAGGCTTTTATTATAATTATTACTAGACTCAGTGCCCCATTTATGGAAAAATTAATTGAATTATAATGAACTTAATAGAAAATCTTTATATTCTATGAAATGTGATGCAAAAATGCCCATTTATCTTGTCCCACTCTAGTTACAAATGACGCTCATCATGTAGTGTAATGGTTTTTGGTGAGGACAGCCAGCTGTTCTGACATGGTTCTGTGCAGTAAACGCTATTTTGTCAGGTAGGCTGGGTTGTGGATAGTAACAGATCCTCTAGAGCTGCAGGTAACGGCCATATTAGCAGTTTTTCTCATCACTATGGAACAAAACATAAGACAAATCCTCCCTAAAACCAGAATAAAGCTGATTTGGGTGATTTGAGTCCCTCTGAACTCTATTTCACCATGAAAAACTGCGACAGGTTCTTGCTGCTGTGAGATACACCATGTGCTGCTAGTATGCTATCCTGTGTTCTTTTCTCTCTTTGTTCTCCCATGAGTTCCAGTTGAGGTTATTTGTACAGTGCCTCCTTGCATGTCCTTCTTATGGTGATGCAAAGTTGATGCTCCGGGCACAGGAGGAGAAGGAATGGAAGAGGGAAGCAATTATTCTCCCCATACGTAAACGCTTCCTCCTTCTCTTCCACCCCTCAGAAGCACAGGAAGCTCATCTTCAAACCATATGTTACCTAGAGATATGCTGCGAGACTTGGGGGGAGCGCCAGGGCCCAGCAGTACCCTGCGGGGCAGGGGGCCCTCCACCTCTCCTCCTCTCCCCAGCGTGCCATGGCTTGGTTTCCTTCACAGCTTTCCTTATCACACTTCTGCCAGCGCGTCTCCTTCCTGGCCTGCAACACCTGTGCTGCATTACAGTGCAGAACACAATACCCACACCGAGACAGGCAAATTGTATTTCATGTGTCAGCCTCTCTCAGCTCCATAAATGCCAATGGAATTAATCCACCCCGCAGCCTTTGATAGTCTGTTACTGAGAGGCTGCATGGAAGCACTGGGGGCACTCCAGGAAGGGTCACTTTGAGGACTCTGTATTGGGGTTTGAGTGCACCAAGTTATGTGGCAGCACTAGTAATTGTTTCATTATTGTCATGTGAAACTTCTCTTCCAGCTATCCACCAGCACTGAGGTAATCAAAGCCACTTGACATGGAATTGGTGGACACGCCATGGTTTGTCGGCTTTGGCATTTGTGATCCACTCTGTTAGCAGGACCTGCTTATGATTTAAAATATACGATTTCCTTCAAAGTGGCATAGTTTCGAAAAATAGCATGTGATGCACTAATAAATTATTCAGTCTTCTGAACAGGCTACATGAAAAGCACATTTTCTCCATCTGCATCTGGCTAGGCATTTGCAACTGTTTCTCTTGGATCTGCGCTGCAGCACACTTAGCCACCATGTTGTGACCTCCAGAAAGGATTAATGCAGTATGTTGTGCGCTGGGCTGCTGGTGAAGGTCTCTTGGAAGTGGAGGCTAACGCAACATGTGGCTGCCCACCAGCTTAGTACATCAAGTAGAGTGCCCAATTTCATCCAAACCTTGCTCCAGTCTAGTGCTACAGTGCTCAGTGCTGCTGGGTTTGCTGGCATTCACACTCACTGGGCCAACAATAGGAGAGCATCTATAGTTCTTACTGTGGCAGCTGTGAAAAATGAAACCTATGACTGGACCCTTAAATCTCTTTTCATGGAGGAAAAGGAGAACCTGCTGTAACTGCTGGCAGTAGGGAGGGCCTTTATCATCCCTGTTTATATTATATAGATTATAGATTTATGTTTATATTATATAGATTATACAGGGGGTTGGTATTGCTTACTCATTAACGCAGACTCAACCCTTCTGCTTTGACTACTCTCTAGAAGTTGGCTTGGCTTAAACACTACTTTTTGTTGTGGGAAAGATGAGGTCAACTGCAGCACTCGATTTAGACTGGCTCAAGATGCTAGTCTAACACCAAGGGTTTTGGAAGAGGGACAGTCACATCTGATATCAGAAGAGTTATGCTGGATATATTAATTTTTTTAGGATTTTCTTAAATTACATTTTTTGTTACACACCTGCCTCCAGCATTCACAGGTATATCTCATCAATCAAATAAGTAGCATTTGCATATGAAATAAGCACCGGAGAAGCTCGCAACTATCTGCAGAAAGCTGAAACACTCTCTGTACCTTTAAGCATACTGAGCTTCATAGGTATATGGTGGTGCAGCATGAAAATAGAGCCATGAAAAACATTTGATTTGGGGGACAGAAACTGTTTAGTGCGCTAGAAACATAACCATAGTATCATTCAGCTACAATCTATCAGATTTTGAATGTCCTGAGCCTTAATTCTGATGAAAGACTCTTGCATATCACCCAAAAGAGGCATAATTAGTACTGCCTAGGATCTGGCATCAGTCAGGCTCAAAACTGTTCCTCTGCCAAGGCAAATACAGCTTTCATGTTTTGGGATAGGCCAGATGTCTAAGGTATTGGTGCTAGAAGAAAACAAAAATTGGGCAAGTTTAGACTAAGATAAGAAGTTTGAAACCTTCATGACAAGGAAAAGGTGCATATTCTTGCCACTTCTGACAAATTCAGAAAGTCAGAATTCTGATTAAATGTAAGCATAAAAATAATAATAATAATGAAAATTAGCCAGATTATGCTTTCCTGTTTATTTAACCTGAGACGGTAGAAGAGACAGTGCAGTCAAGGGCATACTATTTTCTCCCAGCTGAGACGGCTGGTTCCCTTCCCATGTTCTCCTATGGCCCTCACCTCCCACTTTCCTAGCACCACACTGCTGAGTGTCCCCTGCTTCAGATTCACATTCACAGTACAGGGAGGCTTTATCAGTCCCTTTAGGGTCTCCAGTTTCAAATAAACTCTCTAAATGTCATAATTCTCCAACTGCAGCTAACACTACTGTCTTTCTCTGAGACCTGTCAGATTGATATGCAAGGAGAAAATAACACCAGGTTATTTTCTTATGTTCTTCCAGAATCTTCTGACACTCCTTCCTGGTTTGCATCTCACCCTGTCAAAAGCAGGCTATGTAGACAAAAGGTCTTTGTCCAGCTTTCATGCACAATGATAGCATATATTTGTGACAGAGGTAACAATTTAATGAGATTTGGGAGTGAAGAAAACTCGTGGGCATAATCAGTTTGAAACAGTTACTGGCCCAGTGATTTGGAAGCTGGGGAATATGATTTTTATTAATCTGATGTTGTTTTCTGAGCAGCAGAGCTTGCATTGTCTATATTGCATAACTGAATCCCTGACTGCAAGTCTGCAGATAGCCAGAGGATGATATTTCACAGCTCTCCAGTAGCTGGGCTGACCTTCTGCAAGGCTCTTAACCTTGAGCTAATAAGTATTGTCCTTCAAGGGGTAAAGCATTTAAGTGCAGCTGTTTACTATTTACACAAAGGGACTGACATGTGAGCCTTCCCGTCATGCAGTTTTGCCCATGTGAACTTTGTCCAAAAAGACAAGAAGAAAAAAGTTCAGATTTTATTACATTTGCAATTTACAGAGGGCAGACTGTCCTCAGCTGTTGCTTGCGAGTTCTTTCTTGGGCTTTGCTCATTGTCAGAGGCAATATTAATTATTTCAGTCATTTTCTTTTCCATTTATTGTTCAACACCAAACCATGAAAAATGGACACTGACGTAATGATTGATCATGAAGCTGGGGGTTGAAAGTGAAGGCTAGAATTGTTGGGCTGTATATGAAAAGGGCTTGATTTTTTTTTCCTTTTTTTTTTTCTTTTTAGATGATAATATATTGTTTGTGAATGGGTTATTTATTAGAGCCATGTGTAGCCTAAAAGGTTTGTAAAGATGATTACTAAAGCATATCCATATGTGGAATGTGTGTGCATATTTGTAAACTTGGCAATTTGTCCAGATTTTTTATTTTTTTAAAGTTTGTATAAAAAAAAAAAAAGAGCTCTGAAATTGTGTGGGGTTATTCTTTTTCTCAATACTAGGCAATATATTTTCAAAGCTATTGTGCTATGCCTAACTTATGCTTCAGTTCTGATATCAGATGCATATGTATCGTTATATACTTTTACAATTATGAATAATCTAAGTGTTTGATAGTCTGGCATCAATCTTAGCAGAAAATTGCTTCTTTGACAGCATATCTTATTCTCCAAATATTGTATTTGATCAGATACAGATCTCTTAATGCATCTGTGTTGGAAGGTAACAAAAGCTGGCTATGACTGAACTACTGTTGAAGATCAGAGCTCTTTATCACAATGAAAGTTTTCATATTTTTTGTTACATTTTGGAATGCCGGGGCTACAGATTTTTCTTAAAGGTACATTTGGCCAGGTCCTGCTCTCTTGTGAGTTTTGGAGATAGAGATAGCAGTGGATCAGACAAAAAACACTCTTCTTTCCTGCTCTTAACTAGAGGGTCTAAATCCAGAGTTGCTGTGCTACTGTAAGCAGAGAAATTAGACAACAGCTCTGGTGGGGTTGAGAACACAATTTGTTCCGTCATATGTTCCAAGATGCTACAAATGTTAGTAGGAATGAGTTCTGTTGGGGCATATGGCATTAAATCAGACTTTTACAAGATCTAAGCACTGTACAAAGAGGAAAGCCCTGCAGTGCACCTCAGAGGCAGGCTGGTATCTATTAGTCTCATTTTAGAGGAAATGAGGAAAGCAACACAGACAGGTGCTCCCTAGCAAGTCAGTGCAAACATAAAAGGAAATCCACAAACTGATTCTGGGGAGAGGAAACAGGTTGTAACTCAACATTGACAATAGTCAGGCAATGGAAAGAAATTCACGTATCCCGCTAAATTCAGGCCAAAGGCTTCTGGGGAGATGTGCCATCATCTGCAACAATCTCCCCTTATGGCTCTTCAGAGCCGTGCGAATGCATTAGATCTCTCTCTTCGAGGTGTCTGTAACAGCAGTATGCTGTCGCTGTGAATCACCCCATGCAGTCCAACTGTTAAACTTTTTGGTTAATATTTTCCAGTACATGCAAAAAATGACAAATTAATGAAGAAAACAGGCAAAAGCTCCTTGGCAAAAGAGATCATTTCCATGTAGTTTTAAGTTTATTTTTTTCAGGAAATAGGGATGTGATTAAAATTCAGCATGTAGTTAGGTGCCTTTTCTTATCAAGACTTAAATATTTATTTACACTTCTTATGTAAATGAAGACAAGGACGATTTAATTCCATTTTTTAAGTTGCCAGAATGTCTCCCTGGTTTGGACTGGAATTAAAAATGATCAGAAAGTCATACCATAAGCTTGCCAAAAATATAATGTATTATTATTTTATGGAACTCCCAGAAAGGCAGGTTTACTGGAGAAAAAGATTTTGTAAACAGACGTTTTCAAAACTCAATGAGAAACTTAAAAGGTATTTGGGAAGTCAAACATTGGAAGGTATGATTTGCCTCTCATGTTAAAAATAGCACCTCCTCCACATCTTCTTAGGATCAGGCTTATTTCAAACAATTATAGTTTATAAGACCGTTCTATGGAAAGATATTTAATATATTATTTTTCCTTTAGGCAGACACTTCAGCTGCAATAATAAACCATACCTGAATTTTATGAATTAATTAAATTTCCAACAAAGCCATGTTTTATGCCAGTATAGAGTTCTCTGTTATTACCCAACGTGGAAAGAATATTTAGAAACAGGGAAGCATTTAATTTCTTAAACATGCAATAAATGTCACTGAAAAAGATATACAGTATCATGTCAGTGATGCCATTATTTGCCTTTAGGCAGTTGTTATTTTGAGAAGTAATTTAAGGTATTTTTAATGAATAACATCATTGAATGTGTGGAATAATTGTACATTTTCATAGCTGGAAGTTATGAGAACATAGTAACTATGTTCTGATTTTTCAGCTTGGTTGTAACTGGCTTCTAATTTTGTACCGACAAATTTATGGAAGATTGTCATGGGGTTTTTTGTTTTGTTTTTTAGTAGTCATGAGTGTAATTGATTCCAGTTTAATAATCTTCAGAGCTAGATTTTCTCATTATTGTCAAAGATCAGTAATGGTTACAGAGGGTTTCAACCAAGACTGAATACTTAAAATTTCTCTCCAGATGTTTGTATGATTATATTTTCTAGGCTGGTGTTTAATTGGGACTCTAGGCAGTATTAGTGGCCCTATGATTCTTTGTGTTCACAAAAATGGAAAGTAAATCCTTACTAAATACATCAAATAAGTAGGTCTTATTTTAAATCCTTGATACATGCCATTGTTTGGTGTCTTTCAATACAGAAAATCTACTGTCCTATTGTTTCTGTATTAGATTATTCTTTCATCTGTCACCATTTACTTTCATAACTTTTTGCTTTGTGGCTGTCTAGGACTTCATTAAATTCTTTAAAGGACTTTAGGCTTGTTCCTAATAAATTATTTCAGCTTGTCCTTTGTACACTGTGATGTGGATATGCACAAGACATATTGGTATCTACTGTGCTGTAATACTTATCAGTCTCTTCTCCTCCCAGGCATCTGTACCTTCTGTCTGATCTTTTATTACTGCCTTTTAAATTACAGCAATGCTATAATGCCTGACAATTGTCTTTGTTCTCTCGGAGTTCTCACTACATGTTAGTCCTCTCCCAGCTGCTAGTTATGAAATTCCAAGTCTTTGCCAATTATCTTAGATAAAGGCCTAGCTTTAGTTTGGTTAGATGGAGCACTGAAAGTTCTCCAGCATTTTATTGAGATACTCTCCTGTCTCTTTCACACCACGTATTCAGTTCCCATTTTTCCTCTTGGCTAGGTGGCCTTGTGTACTGTGGGAGAAGGTTACTTTAGAAATGTTTTCACCAATTCTGTAAATCATGCACCTGGATTTACTATTGTTTCCAATATGAACTATAATCACTAGATCCATTTTCCCATTACATTCCATTCCTCCAACATACATGTATGATTTATTGTATTTACTTTGCTGACAGGTAAAGTTTCTTGGCATTTGAAAGAGCAAGTGCTGACATTCTTAGTCTAGTGATCATCAAATATAGATAGATATACCCCTGCAGGTATTTAGGGAGATTTATATTTCTCAATAACTGAGTTGATAGGGTTGCAAATAGAAATGACATCTAAATAAAGGTTTTGAAGGCAAAGATTAGCATTTTCTCCCATTTTTCCTTTCAAACTGTATGTGAAAATGTCTGTCCTATTGCAAGTAGTTTTTGCACAGCAAAGAACACCAGATATTTTTCAGGCAGAAAATGATATATCATTTGGTTGCGTCAATTTTAGAGAATGGCATCAGGTAAGAAATAGCACCAGAGAGTGCCATAATCTAAGACGGTCTGAAAAAAAAAAAAAACCACACATTATATTTGGCATTTCTGAAAAGAATGTGACATAATCAAAACATCACCTCATGGTTTCTACTGTGTTTCTGGCAGGCCACCTGTCCTCTTGCCGTGTCAGCAGACATTCCCTTTTTAAAGAACTGCAACTTCGGCACAGTTGTAAACACCAAAAGCAAGAGCCTATTCGAAACATATGAGATACAAGGATAGAGATCTTCTCAGCTGCTTTACTTATTAAGGATTTGGTCTGTAGTGCAGGTGTGAACCAAAGCCAGATGGCCAGACTTTTTCTCATTTTCTGGATTGACAAGATCAGATCAGTGCTAAAAATCTTGCACTTTTATTTCTAGTTAGCCCATTCTGATTATTTTATCTAATTGGTTTTGTGATGGTCTCTGTAGTCAGCGTTGGCTTTGCTTGGCTGAGTATTAATGGCTAAATTTTAGGGCCACTGTAGATTTGGTGATAGGAGATAAAGGAAATTAAGAAATTAGGAAGATTAGGAGATTAAGGAATTAGGAAAGGAAAGGAGTAATAGTCTGAAGTCTGAAAGAGAAGTATCGTTATCAATGAGATGAGGAGAAAGTAATGATCTACTCAGTAATATCTGAAAAGAAGCATATTGATGAAAACAGCGAAGAGTAGGAAGCTAAGTGGCTAATAAGAACAAGATATTACTATTGAAAAGAAATCTAAATGTACTTAGCAACTTAGGAATTATTCCAAAGTTGTTTTTGAAGCAGAGTGCTAACAGAGAGAAATTTATATTGTATCAAGGAAAAACAGCTATATCATCATCTGTATCAAATAGGTAGCATCCCTTTCATAACACTTTATGTTATTTTAGGATGCAAGGACTTCTAGAGTGACCTTGTCCAATTTGCTGTTCAAAGCAAAGCAAGAGTAGCTCAGGTTACTCGAGACCTTGCCAGCTGATTTGCCTCATAACATGCCTGTTTTGCTCCCGGATATCTCCATCCAAGTTATTCCTCTTCTACACTGCTTTGAGAATCACTTTGAATAACTTGCCATAACATTGCACTGTATTCTTGAAAAAAACAAGACTTGAAGAACTAATGTCAGGAAACTTTTAATGTTTTCTATAACTTGAGCTGAATGCTCATTCCAAGCTACAGTTGTTTCCCCAGACCATCTTGAGGGAACCTGCATATTTAACAGTTAAGCATTTTTACAAGCATTTGCTGTGATACATGAATACGGTGAATATATCATCATCCTTCCTGAGAAACAAAATATTATTGACCATCCTATTTTGGTTCAGAAATGCTAGCTGTAGTCCAAACACCTCCTCAACTTCCATAGAAATTACTGTCAAATCATAGATAAAGCAAGAGTGTATCAGGTCCAAGCACAGTCCATGTGCTCAGTACAAATGCTGCAGGGAAAACTGGAGAACACCTGCGTAACTGTTTTATTACTGAACAGGGCTCTTTGTCTAACCTGTCAACCACACTGCTGGGAATCTCTCATATTGACACAATAAGAAGTGAAACAGTTTTAAAAATGAATGTTCAGATGCTAAAGAAAGCAAGCCCCAACTTGTAAACTCTGCATGTTACCTTTCTACCTAGTAAAGTGTAATTTAGAAACTAATCCAGTGGGAGTTTCACTCCTTGCTTTTTTCACTGCACTGAAGGCATGAAGCTAACTCCTCTGGAACCATTGCAACGCTGTCCCATCTTACATATATCTGAGGTCTGCCCCTTAATTCTCAGGAAGCCAGGCAACAAAACTGCAAGTCTTTTCTTCTAAGGTTTAGGAGCTCTTTGCATGTGTCAGCAGTCTGCCAGGCTGCTCCATTCAAGCTTGTAGGATTTGTGGTCTTCTCTAGAAAAATTATCTTATTCTGTCTGAGGTACCTTTTATGCCCACAGATGATGTATACATACAATCCTTGCAATTGTAACTGTCAGTGAAGAGAGCTGTGTACTGAAGAAGTAGGCTCTTCAGTAATTTCTGATTGTAGCACATAAGGTTTGATGACTGCAGCCAGAGATGAGGTGATTACCGCTGTACATAGAGGTGAATGGTGCAAGAAGCCTTCATCACCCCTGTCTGAGGCATTGAACTGTAGCTCTGTACAGCGGCGATCCCTGGGAGCTTTCAAACTGGGCAGTGCTCCTTCTTTAAAACATCAGTTCCCAGTTGGCAAAATGAGTGGAGTTGCAGAGAGGCTAAGTAAAATGCAGAGAATAAATAAATATTGCTAGGTATCAGATCAGTGTCAATGTTGCTGGATTAAATTGGTCAAGAAAGAGGAGATAACAATAGTAACTAGAATCAGTGATAGGAGTGCTGACAACAAAGAAGACAAGGAGAAGGCAACGGGGATATGCACCGGCAGATATTGTGCTGTGAGAGGACCAAAAGGTCAGCATGGCCAGTGTGGAAACGTCAGCCATCCAGGAGACAGGAGAGAGTTTTAGTGTAGTAAGAGAGGAAATCCCAGCCCTCTGAGAGCATCTCTTGGTGACAGAAGCCCTTTTCCTGTGTGATTAGTTGATCAATTATGTAGATTTACTGCAGCTTTGGTATATATGGATGAAGCACTAGCCCATGGTAAATAAGTTGCTGACAGCAACTTTGCCCTTTCTTAGTTGTTGGCAGACGCACCTGTGCCTCCACAGGAAAGGAAACTTTGTCAGAGTTTTGATGAAGCCAAATGCAGCACATACTTTCACTAAGACCTGCTTTTATTCTCAAATATGTCCTTTCTTCAGTTATATTCTTGTTTTCTTAAACTTTATTCATCCTTCCACTGGAATACTGGTTGATTTTGAGCAATTTTTGTCTTTATCTACATATCTCAGTTTCCACACTTCTATAATAAAAATAAAATAACTTGTTGAAGGATGGTCTATTAACCAATATGTGGCAACTCTGACCCTAGAAGGAAAAGATATATATTTTAATTATATAGGATTTTCAAAAATCAAAATCATCTTCTAATGCAATTCCTTTGCATTTGAAATGTATTGTGAGGTGTGACTCATCTTTTATCTACCTTGCTTTAGTTTTTATTTGACTGTAGAACAATTTGAAAAGACTCCTAAGGATACCTAATATTTGGTTCATCCGTCTCTGATATTGAACAGCCACGTTGTGTGGTTTTTCCACACCAACTAGGAGATGTCTATAATAACAACAGGTCCTGACTTGCTTATCTAACACTAAGACTGCTGGCTTTTACACCCACAACTGAGAAGCACACTAGAAGTCTGAGAACCACATGTTCCAAATCAGTTGTCATTAAAAGGCCAAGTGACTGCATGGAAAAACATAAACATTCTTCACACATTTAAAATGCATAGACAGTTTTTCTTATCTTTAATTTTTTCCTTTCTGCTTATGTTCAGATGGAAACCTCTGCAAAAGCCACATACAGTGGCACACAATGGGGAAAAAGCACAGGGAGTAATTGATTCCAAAAAATGGAAGATGTACTGTGTGATCATATGCCTGGAGAGGGAACAGGCAACATTTCTTGGTTTTCACTTCAAATAAATAGGCAATGGAATAACCAAGAAACTGCCAAAGTAAATGAATTCAGCCTGGTTGTTACACCAGCACATCACAGATTCAGAGAAGGTTTCTGTCACAAGTTACAGCATCGGTGGTGAAAGACACAGGTCTTCTGTTTTATTTTTCACTTCCTGAACTACACTCTGCTCTCTGTTATTCTGACATCTGGAGGAATGCCAGTGAATTCACTGAAATCTGTCTGGCTTTATATTTTTGATCAGATTCCTGCCCACCGTCCTTGAATCCCTGAGATGTGCAAAATCAGCAATGGACTGTACCTCATGGGGATTTATAAACCGATCCAACTATTCTCAACAGTTTTGGTTTTTTTTACCACATTATGAGCTTTAGGGGAAAGGGGAAAAAAATGTTTTAACTCTTAAAAAGTGACAGAAAAATAAAGAAAAATTAGTTACTCTCCATGGAAATGTAAGAGTTCCCAAGCACATTATTTAAATTCTTTTAGATATCATCAGTAATGAAGAACTTCTCTTCCAACATGTCCAAATTTGCATTTGATCTCATTTGATCTTGTGATTTAAGATACGTTAAATTAGAGGTTATCATATTCCTTTACTCTGAAATCTGTCACAAGACTTCTTGTAAAAAGCTTTGATTTTGCATAAGCTCAGTATAAACATTACAACATCACCCTTGACTTGCAACAAGTAATGTATCTTGACAAAATTCAGTGGTGATGTGTTATGCGTGTGAGCAACAATTTACTGGCATACTAGGTCATGTATAGCTTGTGTCAGAAGGACAGTGCTCTCAGTTTCATGATCTAATACCTGACATGCCTTCCGTGAAGGCAGGGCACTTCTTCACTATCTGAAGGTCATAAATTATCATAATGTTTGGCACTCACAGTCCTGAAGGTGTTTTACTGCACCTATTTAAACTTTGTGGATCCGTAGGCTTTTAGGCATAGGGAAAGGAGAGGTTTCCCTAAAGACATACACAGAAGAAAGAAATCATGCCATAAGCACAGGGTCATAATTCTAGTTTAGTTCCTGAGCAGCGGTCCTTGCTCCAATTAATGGCTACACTTTCTAATATTATGGGAAGAACAGAAACTTCATAAAATAAAATAAAATAAAAAAGACAAAGTGAGCGATATGTATTTATTATTAAAATGTGGTACCTTATTTTAAACAACAAAGAGGTTTTTTCAGGAGTATTGACAACAAAGAAAACTCTAATGCCCACTGTTGTTAGTATTTACAGAATTCTTAGGACCCCAAAACCACCCCTTATATTTTTGCTAATTCCCATGCACTTTCCCAGAGGATAGTCAGTCACATGCCAGCCACTTTAAAGAATCTTCACCCTGCTGTCTATGAGAATGTGTAACACATTTACCTTCTACAGTTTGTACATCAATGCATTTATTAAGTTAAAACCTATAACACTAGTGCTTAGCTTCCACTAACCACAAAGGCAGAAAGGAAACCCAGAACTGACCACTTCCATTTGTATTAGTTTCTACTCTGTTTTATTCATAAATGTATGCTTCATAATGAAATATTCAGTACTTCAGAAATCAAATGAAAGTATCTTCAACTGTCTCTTGTGTGAACCTCTGTCATTATTAGCACTTTGTGATATGAGAGGCATCCACAAAGCCAGTTCCCTTGGCTCTTTTGAGGTTCCCTGTTACTACTGTTTGGAGCAGCTACGCTCATGTCCCTGTGTGGACTGGAAACGACTGAAGGGACACTTCTGTGAAAAATTGCCTGACATATGCAAAGTTAAAGAAAAAATAAGTTTATCTTCAGAAACATTTTGGAAGAGTTCTGCAAGCACAGGCAGACTCACACTCATACTTTACCAGGCTGACTTGCTCTGCTAATGCTCAGCAAAGTCTGTCTGCAGTAGGAGCAGTGCCTAAGGACAAGTGCTCCCACGGTTTGGGATGCAACCTTACAATGTTTATTCAAGCAAAATCTCATGAAGTTTGGCTTAAGTGAGAATGTAAGTTAAGGCCCATGTACCTTTTTAATCAGTATAGGCTGTAAACTACAGAGTATATGCAGTTGATTGGTTGTAGCTTGCAGTTTACAAAATCTCCTTTCCTGCTATTCTGCAGGGTAATGTGATTAACGAGAAACGTTGAAATAATTACTTGTTGTAGCATGTCTCCTCTGCTTTTAAAAGTGAGCACGTGCACAACACTTCTAAAAAGAGTTTCTTCATTTCACGGCATACAAGCTTATAATAGGTCTTAGCACTTCATAAATACTATTAACTTTTCAAACCATACTTTGCACTCTTGAAAAACTGTGCAAGCATTGTCTACTGACATCTGAAAAATATGCAGAGATCAGTGTTCAGTAAAGTGCATTTCTTATGGCTTTTTACCCCCATTCAGTGTCTATAATTTCAGTTCCTTTTGAGATAAGGAACAGACAGAAAGAACTACTACCACCAGCTCCGCAGTATTTTGTGGCTACCATCTTTATTTTTTATGTCACACCGGAGAAGTCAGGTAGGTCATTCTTAACAAAAGCAACAACTGTGGGCAAGATGAATTGTACCAAAGAATCAATTTTTCAAGAAAATAGAATGTTTTCTCACTGTGTCTTGTATTTCTCCTTGTGTTTTAAAACAGCACAATACACAGGAACGGCTTCTTAATAGGCTTTGTTTGCTTCTGATAAATTGAAAATGGTAGTATGGAAATTCAAGAAGTTTCCTTCCTCAAAGCACTAGCTAGGGAAAATTTCATGTAAAAGAGTGGAAGATATTTGCAGGAGTTGAATAAACAGGCTCAGTTATTTATACTGAAAAATTCCAAAGATTAAGCTTCTGCTTTTTAATGTCTAAGCCCTAAAAGGTGTGTGATATATGTGTTTGGTTTGTTCTTTTTACATTTCCTTTAAGTGCAGAGTCTATTGATAGCCTTTTAGAAACTACCTAGGGCTTGAGTGCCATGTGTTTTAGCAGAGCTAACAGCAGAGAGGTTTTAGATGTAAGGAGCAGTGTTTAGAACAGCCTCATGAAATTGCTGGGTTTTATACACTGCCTGGAATCATCCCAGGACAAGAGAGGAGCAGCGCAGGAAAGCTTCAGGAATCTACTCTCTGCAGCACACACACTGTGCCTTCTTCCCTATTTTTTTTGCTTGGTGTGTCCTACTGCAGATGTGGAGAGAAGGTTACACCTTTGGTTTGCAGACACAGTCCTATGGGGATTGCAAATCTGGCTGAGTCTGAAGCTAAATTTGAGGCCAGAGGCCCATCTAAGGGCTTCTATCTGATAGAAGTGAGCCTTACTAAAAGATGGTTAAATGCCAACCTACCTCAAAAGAGAACACTGCACAATTATACTCTCTCTACTTATCCCTTCCTGGACATTAATATAATTATGCAGTATTCTCATACCAGAATCTTGAGAGTAGTAACTTCATGAGAGAACTTGTAGAATAACGACTCAGTGCCTATTAGTGTAGCTGCAACCTTACAGAATTGTGCCATAGCTACTGCTGCCATTAATGTTAGTGGAAGTTTGTCTGGCAGTTGAGTTAATACGAACCAGCTATCTGGAAGCTTGACACTGCTGAACACAAAGTGTTAGCATCAGGGAGCTCTGTAGTTGACTGGCGTTTTAGCCAGCCATACAGGCAGGGAGTGGCAGTACTGCCACAGATGACATGACTAATCTCTGTAGAGGGCAAGGAATCATATATACAGAATTGTTTTATTCATCCTGCTATGCAGTATGGTCAGAATCATATTCATCTTTCTCTGAAAGTGGAGTCATGCATATTTTTAACACAGTTTACATCTGTAGTAAGTCATCCTTGCTGATGAACAAGACAGAGTGAGTACTGCAAAATTACTCAGTATTCCAGAGGAGTGTATAAAATGTAAACCACCAGGTGTAATGACACTCAACTAATGTCTCAACCTTCTTCCTTACTTTCTGTTAAGCAGTCTGATTCTGCATGGTCTTCTAGACTCTTTGCAAGGGACACCTTTTGAAAAGTGGTGCATTTAATGCGTGAATTTCTGGAGATGGGTGCAAGGTGTCAGCTTAGACCTACTACTATGATTTGATTGCAGTATTTTTGGTGGCTGTGCTTCAAGATGCAGTCATCTATGTTATCATCTGAGTTGGACCACCAAAGTCATGAAATTCAGGTTGCAACTCATTTAGAGTTGCCAGAGCCTCTCTCAACTGCTGATGATCAGACACCCAGAGGAACTGATGGCAACTGGTGGATTTCCGTGCTTTTCAGGATCAAACTGATGTCCCTCTAGGGATAACTATTGCTCAGTTGCTGAAGCAACTTTCCCAAAATCAGAATATCTTTCTGCATTTTGTTGTGGGTTTTTTGTTTGTTTGTTAGCTTGTTTGTTTGTAATCTAAATTACAATAAGAGGCTTGGTATGAGGCAAGTGGGTGGCAGAAGAAGTTGGCAAGTACTGGTGGTCTAGGGCACAGGCTTGGACTATTAACCTCTGACTCCCACTAGTTCCCAAGAAAAATGCCTGGTGATCAGTGTTGCTTAATTAATTTGTACTGAACTGACAGGAAGATGTGGATCTGTTTTTTTCTAATTGTGTTACTTTATAAATATGTCCTTTAAAAACCTTGCTCATGTTATGCTTTAGACTTTTGACCTCTCATTCGTCTTCCTACTGCCATACAACAGATGGACTGGAATCCAGCATGAATGATGTCAAATCTTCATCTAGCAGTAGCTCTCACTAGAATTCCTCCTATCCACTCTGGCTTGCAAATACCCTGTTTCAACTGAGATGAGAAAAATGCCTTTATCCTCATTTCTCTGTGAAATACAATATATTTGGAAGATAAGCCTGGACCTTGATGTTAATCATAAATCAATTATATTTATCTTTGACCTAGAAAGCATGAAAATTCCTTTTTTCCTTATTTCAAAATCCAGTAGGATATGCACAGTAATTACACCACTTTTTATAGGAATCATAAGCTCATATTGTAATCATTAGAGCTACAACTGAGTAGTCATCTATCTTAGAATATTTGAAATGCCCATTTCAATTGCAGTAGTGGTTTGGGAAATTATTTACCTTTAATCGCTGCAGCAAATCCTTTTGTTAGCCAGATTTCCCCTTTTTATTCTCCTTGTAACCTTTACTTTAGACAGTTTTTACACCTCAAAATTCTGCATGAAGAAAGTGAGAAGGGAATAAGGAAGTTAAGCATGTAAAATACTATCCTTGCCTAGCACTGTTGGTCATTGATTTGGCAGAAACACGCTGCAAGATTTCTCCTTACATCTTCAGTCTGTAAATACATTCTGTCAGTCAAGATGTCCCTATCGTTTGCTCTTACTATCACTTGCATCATCCAATGAATTTTTACCAGAGGGAGACCTCCTCTGTGTTAGGGGATGTACAAGCATGGTGTGAAAAACAATCCCCTGCCCTCAGAACCAACCATCCCTATGGGCTTGTCTGACAAAAGGTGGGATGAAAGAAGCAACCGTAATTCTGCTGCACACATGGGCAGCTGAGATAGAGCAAAAGAATCGATATTTCATTCCCTTTGTACTCCTGGGCTCTGGGTATCTGTTTGGATTACTGTTTCCTTTTTCTTTTTCTTTTTTTTTTTTTTTCTGGGTACTTGCAGGACTGATCCCACCTGGAACACAGAAGTTTCAGTTTTCAAGAAAATAGGAAAAAATGGGTTAATCTATAATCGTTGGCTTGCATCTCCTTTTCTATTCCCATTCATGTCTAAAAAGTGGCTGGGTTCATTGTAGGCTCTCACCTCCTCCAGTCCAATTTACCCTATGTAATGCTGAGGTTCTGGGTCTGGCTCACATTGTGACTAGCAGTGCCAGAAAAATAAATCCAGTGCCTCTTGCTTCATAGCTTAGTTGGCAAGATATCAAATATGCAGACTTCTTTTTATGAGCAATCACTTTCAATTGTCAATGTCTAGAACTCAAGCACCAGAAGTATCCCATTATTCTGTGTGTGCTATGAAATGAGCGTCGTGGACTCATTTCTCCTGTTCATCTCGGACTCTGTGGAATGTAAGCATGATCTTATGGTCAGGCCCTGCTGCCCTTTCCACATTAAGTACAAAACTGTCAGAGTGAGTGGAAACAGGTGTATGCAGAGAAAGAAAGATAGCTATATCTGATGGAGGTTGATTCTCATTGCTGCTGCCATGGGTGAAATTAAATCTGGCTGAGATGCACAAGTAAATTCTTTCTGACTCATTTCATCACCATCCTCACAAGTGACATAGGCACTAGCAAGCATGGCATTCAAAGGATGCTTCAAAGATTCTCCTCTCTTGGCCATGCCCAATTCAATTGTGCATTATCACTTCCTTAAGACTGAAATATTTTGGCTTTTGTTATCACCAGCAGTACACCTCTCTATCCTAGTCTATACTCTCTCATTTCTGCACTGTTCCCTTATTGATCAGAAAACATTTTTTCTTAAGATCAGGAAGCCCATTTCATACTAGCAAAGAGGTAACTGGGAATAGCAAGCAGTTTGTCATATTCAGTGGCACAGAAAATGCAAAAATGTGCCCCTTGATTAACTGGCATTCAATGGCATCCTATGGCAGTGACAAATCTAAATAAATATTCCAAGTAGTACTTCTATGAAAATTCTAATTTGACCCCTGAGATTTCATTTCTTTTTCCTTATTTAGCATTTTAAATATATATCAGTCCACTTTTGGTGCATTTCTGAGCAGAAAACAAAACTTCCTAGCAAGTCGGCCAAAAGACCTTAGTGTATCCCATGACTTCCTTTCACTTTCCTCAAAACATGTGACTGAACCCATATCCAGGCAGTTTGTGTGTACCTTCCAGCTCTAGAAAACAGGCACCTGAAACATAGCATCATTTCCTACACACTGAGAGATATGCAAGGAGATATCTGCTCTGCCTGCCTGACTCAAGCTCTCCATATGTAAAGCACTGCTCTTTGATCATGTATCCTTCCTACAGTTTGAGGCTATAACTACATCATCCATAAATATAGGTGCTGTGGTATAGGACATATAGTATAATGGAGAACTGAATTGTAACAGTCTTAATTACCAGTTAAATAGTCTTTTGTCATCATTTTGGTGGGGGAAGGGGGACAGGGTTTGGGGGTCTTCTTAAAAATGCAACAAGACAATTTCCTACATGAAGCAGGAGGATGCAAATCCCTCTGGAAGTGGTACATTCTGAACAGCTGTTAGATTTTACTTAATTTCTAACCAAGTGTGCAGATTAATTAAAGCATATCAAAATCACACAACAGAATGTTTTGCGGGTACACATGCTGTAAGGCCCTAACTTCCCTTTTACCAAATTCACACAGAAGTACAGCTAGGCCTGGCTGAATGCCCAACACCCTCTTGTGAAGAGATTTTCACAAAAGGTCTGGGAGCAAAGGAGGGACAGAAAGACTGACTGAGAAAACGTGCTTAATATGTTTTGCTGGGGGATGGGGTATAACTATTATTAGAAATCTGCAAGAATTTCGAGAGTACATAAGAAAGCAAGATGTAGTGGCATTCACTAAGCCTTGAGCAGACATCTTCTAAAGGATTATATCCTATTTCATCAAGCCTTGGAACTGCAGCGAGGCAGGAGGCAAAACACACAGTAATACTGAAGCATGACACTTCAAATTAAATTGCAGCAGATTAACGGAAGAAGACATGAGAATGTGGCTCATCTAGGGTACAATGCCCAGTATACTTTGGCTCATTGTGTAAATAATATGTAATAATTGCATTTACTGATGGAGAGCTACTAGTCTTTGTTGTTTCCATTTTCTCTGATCATTTCCTAGCAACGATCAGACTGGAATATGCAGCATTCCCCCTTCTGCTGCCATTTCATAGCTTCTGTCCCATTTTGTGAATGATCCCCTTCAGAATGCATCCTATATGGAGGCATCTCCAGTGTTTTCTCCTCTCAGTAATTCTTGTCTCCCTTCCATGGGCACAAGGAAAGAGCTCAATATTCACAGGTCCTGAAAGACCTGTCAACCAGTTGTCTAAGAAAATTCTTAGATGCAACTATTTGAAAAGAAGTGTGTGGAAAGCACAGTTAAACACCAGAAGAGAGATATTAAATAGTTAAAAGAATATTTCCTCATAATGTAACAAAAACTGGCTATCATTGATTCACAATATAAAAAGCATCCCAAATGTGTTAGACATCAAACCCAGGTACATCAAGCAAACAGCTGACTAGACTGACATTACATAGATGTTTAATAGGGAATTACACGAAATCACAATCTACAATGTCAAAGACACAAAAATGTTTGCTTTAATCTGTTAAGCATTAAATATAATTTTCAGGTTATGAAGTTTTCAGTCATGAGTAGCCACTGCTGCTGTCTTTGTTCCCAAGTATCCAGAATAGTAGCGTGCTTTTCAAAAGGACTATAATTCATACTCTGCAATGACCAAATGGAATGGCACACTGGATTGGTGCATTTCAGTCGTGGTGACAGTTATGTTCATGCAGATTTTTTGAGCATGGCCTACAAGCTCTTGTTCATCGCATCCACATGCAGCATACAGCACCCGCTTGCACTTGTATTTTAGTACAGAAATATCCTTAGGCACAGTGCTTAACTAATTGTGTGATTGAGCGTCATCAGTTTCTTCATCGGTACTTCTTGGAAGAGCAATTGTATGTTTTCAAATCAGAGTGTCTATGTTGAAGCCCATATTAACAGATACATTTGAAAACACGTGCCTAGGTCTCCAAACCAATCATTTCCATGAAATTCTATAGAAAATGATCCTTAACTTTCTTTTCACCAGAGTGTGTGTGAAAGATCTGTTATAAGCTGGGAACTGAAGTGAGTGTGCTCTTTTTCACCTACCGTACCGTATTTCATTTACTTCTTCATCTAAATCTTCTATTATTTTGTGTCCTATGGGAGCATAACACACTTTTAGCTTATCACCATTACAAAAAACACCGTTTGTTTTTTTTTTTAAATATTTCTCAGTTCTTACTAAAACACGAACTGATTCCAAATTTATCTACAGTCTTTAAAGTGCAGCAGAGGGCTATCAGTCCTGTTAACTTATGCTTGCATTTGCATGAAAGTTATCATTAAAATAAGGTCTTAAATCAGATCTTGATTAGTTTGCTTTTGAAAAACTAAAGCAGAACTTTCTAAGATAAACTTTTTCATGCTACTATTCAAAAAGTTATTTCCATATAAAGTATGTTTATTAAATGTGCTGAACTGTTATAGAGTTCCTTTAAATTTATGAAAAGACTGAGAAACTGCTTGGCAAGAATACTTGAAATGACAATATATATCATAAATGCCTTTTGTACTATACAAAGAACAGCATGCAAAAAGAACTAAGAAGTTCAGCATGTTCACTTATGTTCTGAGTATAACATAAGCCAAGCTGACCTCATTTTATATGAGGCCATTTTATACTCAAATATACCACTAAGCTTTATTTTATCTGTTCTATTTTCATTTTTTGGGGCCAAATTGGAAATGAGAGCATTTGGGTTTCTGAGCCGCCTGATAGAGAGGAATTTAAAAATGGAACAAGGTTCAGAACTGACTCCTTTGATGAGTAGATAATTTGTCTTGAAATACATGCTTCTAAGCTAGCGCAAAGAAGTTATGCTAATGCTGCTGTCCGAACTGGAGTGAACATTTAATTGTCTGAATTTCTACTGCAAGCAGAGATTCAATTCTCTCTTTAAAAAGTGAGTGATCTCATGGTTAGTTAATTTTGGCAATCGCTCTCTGACTAGTTCACTTCTGTAACACACTACAACAGGCAAGTTAAGCCATTAGGAAAATTATTAGAGCCAAGTGCCTTTTCACTGTCAAACAACAAAGAACAAGATTTCTTGCACAACAATTTCAATTCCCATTGGTTTCTGCAAGGTTTTAAAATCAGTGATGCAAAGTAATTTTTAAAGGCAGTCTCTCTCCATCACTGACAGACACTGGGGCAGCTCTGTGAAACACCATTACTCAACATAGTGATTTCACTGGTGACTCTTCAGAAGGGTGCTAGTTCAACCAACATTTGTTGGTTGCTTAGAGATGTGCCCAAACCTGAACTTGCTTACCCTTTCTCTTCTCAGGGAGGCTGCAATGAAGAATTGCACACATTGCCCAGAGTGGTTGTGGATGCCCCATCCCTAGAGGTATTCAAAGACAGGCTGGATGGGGCTCTAGGCAACTTGATGTACTACTTGATCTAGTGACTGGCAACTCTGCCTGTGGCAGGGGTTTTGGAACTTGATTATCTTTGAGATCCCTTCCAATCCAGGCCATTCTGTGATTCTAAGAAGAGACATCTATTTTTAATTGGGGTTTCCTGTTGAATCTTGTATAAACAAATTTAAACTCACATGAGCTACAGAAATAGCATCCATGCCAAATCATTTTTGAATAGCCCAGGGTTGCTTGCAAACATCACACAACTGGATTTTCTGTAGCAGACTGGCTTCCCAGCATGTGTCTCCTGACAACATCATCCATGACCTATGCACAACATGTGCCCACAAACAAAGATGTGTCATACACGCACACATACTTTTTGTTATGAACTCTGCATGGAGGTGTTTTAAGAGTTCCATCTTCCTGGATGATTAATGCTTTTTCTTTGTATCCAAAGGTAAAAGATACTCTGTGGGAGTTGTTCAGAAAAGGAAGCATTCGTTTGAATTGAAAACACAGACAGGAAAATACATGACATTTATAGAACAACAGTTTATTTCTAAGGGATTAGCTGATGAGATTTTAGGAATAAATACAATGTACATTAGGTTTAGAAAAGGCTTCTCCCTAGATTACCATAAGAACATTATGCCATTGATTTCTGACACTGGATTTGTAAACTTAAAATGTAGTGCTGAATCAGTAAGCCCAGCTTTCATGGAAGTTAAAAGTCAGCTCATGCAGTAATTGTTTCAGCTGTAACTCTGACACTGGCAAGCACAGAACAAGCTAAATGGGTTTGAAAAGTAAGATTTTTCTTTACAGCTACACAGTGATTGGATTGAATTTATTAATTTCAATGTCATTCTATTCAGTTAATGAAGCTACTCTACAACAAAATTCTTTTCTGGTCTCATTTTCAGCTGGGCCTGTCTTTTTATTTTTTAAACAAAAAGAATTGCAAGATATCTGTACCAATTGCATCTCTAAACGTTCACGTCTATCTTGATGCCTCCACTGTGTTTTTCTGTCCTCATTTAGGTCATGTAGATATTTGTAAGCTGAAGAACTCAAAATAACTTTGAAATCATTCCGTGGTCATTGCTTATCTGGGACTCACACATAAGATTGTGAGAATGCTGGCACAAGTATTTTTGAAAGACATCACTGAAAACAGTTCAAAATTAATTAATTCTGAATTACTTCTTTTCTTGCAAACAAGTCTATTTAACATATTTTTAAGCTATATTTTATAAGTCATTTTGTTATTTTGTGTAGAGGTAGCAATAACAATGAAGTATTTGACTGATACTAACAGCTAGAGACAGGCAGGACTGATGTACTGATAGTGAAAAATGCCTAGGCTTCTCCTTGGAACAGCAAGTGGAAAGTTGATGCAGAAGGCAGCACACAGTTCTCTTCCTGCATACCAAGTCTAACACTGACCTTACTGGCCAGTCTGTTGGACTTACCTGAGTGTTAAAAAAAAATAAATAGGAAAATAGATCTTTGAACTGTAATCACTCATTCAATGAACAAAGAAAAAAAAAGCCTGATGTTTCTATGTATAAATATATCTACCTATATAAGTAACTTTGCAACAGCAAAACAATCACAAGCAGCTAAAATTGACTTCTCCAGATCAGCTGTACTGAGGATCCATCAGGAATGAGAACCCCAGAGCAGAGAGGAATTAACAGATTCCTTGGAGGCAACCTGGGACAATCGGGCCATGTTCTCACTGCCAGCCCCCACGATGCAGACAGGGAATGTACTGATGCACCTGTTTCCAAACACCTCCACTGCTCTGAATCATTGTCTTACTATTACATCATTACAAAGCATTTCTATTACAGTAGTGGACAGGAACAAGTCTAGATAAGGCACTAATGTGCAAGGCTTTACAGTGAACTTAATAATGGCACACTGACTGCCTCGGAAAGCTCACACAAATTTAGAGGGCCCAAAGCAAAATCACTTCTCTAGCTGAAATTACTCATCCTCCAAGCACCAAATGCCCCATTAAGCTCCAGGATGTGCAGTAAGACATGGTAATTACATTTTTCCCTGAGTTGTTTGTGTGTTACTATTTTCTGTAGAGAAAATCCACTTTATTCAGTTCTCAAAGGAACTCCTTGTCTGCACAGCTTCCAGATGTATTTAGTTCTTATCTAGACACGTTTCTTCAAAGGACAAGGCATTTCATGCTGTGTGTTAGAGTTGTGCTGTTAACTCGTAAACAGGTAATACTGAACAGCAATATAAGTAACAAGAGCTATGACAGTGATGGATAATACTCAGAATTATAGAATAACTGAGTATCTCAGGTTGAAAGAGACTTATAGGAACAACTCCTGGTTCCACACAGGACCACCCAAAATCCAAACCCTATGTCTGAGAGCACTGTCCAAACACTCCTTGAACAGTGACAGCTCATGGATGTGCCCACTGCCCTGTGCAGCCTGTTCCACACACACCACCTTCTGCTGAAGAACCTTTCCCTAACACCTGACCCTGCAGCTTCCATGAGGCCTCCCCTCAGCCTCCTCCTCTGTAGGCTGAACAAATCAAGGGACCTCAGCTTCTCCTCATACATCTTGCCCTCTAGACCCTTCTCTGTCTTTGTAGCCCTCCTTTGAACACCATCTAACAATGTTATTTTCCTCTTATATTATGATGGCCAAATTGCTGGCAAATGCAAGCTGATAGATGTTTGGCGGATAACAAAGAAGCATTATTTGGCAGCTCAGCCATTGAGGACACTGATTTCCACATATATAACGCTGGGTCCCATTCCTTTTAACCTGCTCAGAAGAACCTGGGCATCTCCCACTCATGTTGCTGTGAGCATGAAGTGCTTTTTTCACATTGTGAAGGTGTATTTATTTAATGTTGTTTTAAAGTTCAGATGTCTTAGTGACAGAGGCCTTTTACATAAATATTTGGGAGCTGTTCTTATGTGAGCTTTTAAAACTTATCTCCCCTGGAGTACTCCAGGGATCTAGATAGATTTATTCCCTCCACATATGCTTTGTTTTCTGTCTCTCTCTGTTCCTCCCCCTGTTGATGTCCTGTAAAAAATATTAACTCTTATGCCTTGAAGATATTTACTTTTAACTTATTCAAGAGATGATCTTGAAACTGCATAGTGACATGAATTAAACATTATCTAGTCTTTGGAGCTGCAAATGTTGGTATGTTACCCTGACTATAAGAGGAATCACACACACACTAAGTAAATAAATAAATAAATAACTTAACATAACAATTTCCTTCCTTTTCCATGACTCTTTGGGCGTTATTCTACTTGAAATATTTACATACTCTGACTTGTGTATTTTATCAATGGCTATAAATATCCAGAATGGGTACAACCCAATCAAATAAATATGTGTAGATGATTCTTGGCTCTTGGATGAGATCAAAGACAACTGTAATCAACACCTTCAAAGCAAGAATTAGTTTATGCAACTGACTCTTATATGTTTCTTTCAATATACTTCTAAAGGGGAAGCAAGTGCTTTTAATTCCTACCTTATGCTGCCACAGAGTTGTAATTACTGCACCATTTCTTTGGATTTAATATTTATACTGGTTTTTTATGTCTCCATGTATCTAGTCCATAAATTCCCAGGCATTCTTTCCCATTTTGGATAACTTCACCTCCTTTAGGAATAGCAAACCGTGGACCTAAGGAATACTTCAATGCAGTGAAGAATGAAATACTGATGAAGCACAGGAACTAATAAATTATGTGGAACACTCATATCTTGCATTTATTTCACATAATTCTTTAGAATTATTGTGCTGTAATGACATTTTTCCCCATACAGAGAGCTTTTGGAAACAACCTGCCCAGTGAATATATCCTAACACTAAGCCTACACCCAACTTTCTTTTTTCTGACAGGTCAAAAAACCCAAAACCTATTACTAGGAGGGGATCTGCTTGAGGACACTACCACTGCTTAATCTGTATATTCCTCTATTGGTTTCATCCTCATTCAGGTAACACATATTCTGCATAAGAAACCGGTCTGTAGTGTTGCAGTTATTTGACTCAGTTGAATATTTTGGAGCACCAAGATAAGTAATTTGGTATCTTTCCAGCACAAATCATTTGATTCTGACAATCTGGTTGCCCAAGTAAATGAAGCTACTCTAGAACAAAACTAGGGAACGATCAAAAGTGGATATAAAAAATTATTATTATCAAACATGGAGTAATGTGTGATGACAATATAAACTAAAATAAGACAATTGAATGCCATTATCCGGTGCTGCAAATACTAAGCAAACAGCAGTAAAAACAAAGGCTGACTGGACTTGTTATTTTCAGTTGCAGTTTGTGTAACTGTAGTTACAAAAACAGTGTCTCTGATGCCTCTGAATTCAGGAGATCTATGCAAGTTCTTCTGCTAAGCATGTATGCAGGGGCTTAGCTGCTGGTTAAAGCAGCTTCAACCACTTTGTCACAAATCTCACCTTTCGAGAAACAAAGCATTAAAAGGTAAGCACAAAAGGCCACAGCTGCCAAGCTCCAAACAGGAGGTTTACATTGAACTAATGGTGAAAATGTTTTGGGATCTTGCAGAAGAACCATCTGTTTCTGTGACTGGTCATTGTTTAGATTGTTTATGAGCATAATTTTAGATTTATCTGGCTAACCTTTGGATAGCCTCCTAAAATAACTATTGATTCTTAGAGTTTTCAAGGTAATATATTAAGAAGCAAGAGTTTCATGTTATTATTTTATGGAAAGAACATTTTTTGTAATATATCAATATCTACAAATACAGGAAATAGTTATCACATGGCAAAAGGAGCTGTAATGTCACATGGTTGTTGTTCACATCATGAACTATGCTAATTCAAATTTCTTTGTAAGAAAAACAGAAAAGCACACTGCAGCATAGTTTTTGAGAATTCCCCTCTGCCCCCAGCACTCACCACAATATCTGTCTTCATGTTGTATTTCAAGAGACAGAGGGGAATAAATAGGATGAACTTCCCCCCCCAAAAAAATGGTAGAAAAGAAAAAGGAAATGGGTCTTGAGGATACATGATTTGCATCAAGCTTAAAATGAACAAAAGGAGATAGGAAAAAGTATTTACCATATTAGTCAGTATGAGCTCATCTTGCACTAGTAGAAGTGCTGGGAGTCTTTCCATTTTCCTTGAGAGATCAGGATTTAAAAATAGTCCACCAAAATAAAAAAAAAATAAATTAAAAAAAAATGGGCAGAAGTCTGATTGTTTTTGCAACCATTCATCAGGGAGAGTCCCAATGTAGGTCAAAACTGTGTTTGTCAAAATTAGTATCTGTAGGAAAGGTTTTGCGAGACTGAGGTAGATTTAGTTGGATTATAATGATACTTTTCATGCTAGCTAGATTGTGAGTACCAATAAAGAGGCTTCAAAACTAAAGAGCATGAACTTTCCAGAATTTGTTTGCATTTAAAGTGCAGAACTCCAGCCTAATGAGAACATTTATGGAATTCATTCTTCAAAAAGAGTGACCCCACATTCTGCTTGTGTAGTTTTGGGCTCCTCTTTGTGCAACAAGCTGTAGCAAACACTGAGTTTAAAAGACCGTACTATTTCCCCTTTGGCTTTATGGTTTATGTCCTATGTAAGCTGAATATTTATTTCATGTACAATACTTTGAAACCACACAGCACTCCACAAAATGCATATTGAAATTTGTGATAGAGTTTATCACAAACCTTCTAGACTTTTGCAGCCTCCTTATTAAGGTGTACTTACATGTATCCATGCATGAAATAATCTCCTGTGGCATAAGCGGTGTGTAAAAAAAAGATCATATATTCATCTATTACCATGTTTATGTAGATTAATTAAAATATTTGGAAAGTTTTCCGTTTCTCTGATATAAATCTTAACAGTGTCAGCACAAGCTGTCAAGATCAGTAACAAGGAATAGTTGGAAAAAACAAAAGAACTGAGCTAAACAAAATATGTGGAGCTTTGTCTGTTTTACTCTTTTCCCATTAACTAGGTTTTTCACCAGTTATGGCCCACATTCAAGCTATGCTGAAGATCTGCTGGTAAAATAACATCAAAATATGTGCATAACATCTTATTAGTAAATTCGGATTTCAAGTTAATTTAGGTAAGGGAGGCACTGCTGCAGAAAGATCTGATCTATTCATTTGCTTGAAAAAGAGCAGAAATCATGCATACCTGGCCTTTTTGGTATTTACCTAAATTTGCCTTGGGAGAACTTTTTCTAACAGGCAATGAAGGCAATCAACCATATTATCACACGAGTATGCAGAAGTCAAACACAGAAGAGGGAGTGAGCCAAGCTGACTTATTCTACTGTAGCTAAGAGGCTTCCAAAACTGAATTGTATCCTGCTTTTAGAGCATCTTGTAGTCTTACATTCTTCCTTTTTGTATGTTTCTAATCTTATAAAATTGTCATATTGTACACAAACTTTAATTTCCATATTCATCAGAAACACTAGCAAGACTGCAAGTAAGAGGCACCAAGATTTTACGTTGCAGTTGGCGGGTTTTACTTCCAAATAATCCATGCTCATGTGAGTCTATTTTACAATCTTGATGTCATTCTATTATTATTATTTTAAGAAGCAAAGGTCAATCCACTGCAAAGATCACATTGTATCTTTGGACTCTGAAAGAGGCCACTGATAGCAGCACCTGTAGACTGCTTTACAGGAGGGGAGCCCTGCAAAAGACTGTAGGGATGACTAAGGGTGGAAAGCTTGTTTTCTCAGAGAAGAGGCTGCAAGAGCTGGGACTGTTTAGTGTGGAGAAGAGAAGGCTCAGAGGAATCTTATCAATGTGTATAACTACCTGATAGAAGGGAATGAAAAAGAAGGCTCCCTGATAAGACAAGAGGCGATGGTTGCAAATGAATGTGAAAAAAACCCATAATATTCCATCTGAACATAAGAAAAAGATTTTGTACTGTGAGGGTGATCAAGCACTGGCACTGGCTATGCAGAGAAAGTATGGAATCTCCATTCTTGGAGATACTCAAAATCCAACTGGTTATACTCCTGGGCAACCCACTGTAGATGACCCAGCTCAAACAGAGAGGTGGACCAGACAATCTCCAGGGGTCTTTTCCAACCTCAAACATTCTGTGATTCTGTGAAAGGAGAAACTTGTGCTAATCATTCCAGTTCTGCTCCAGTGGAGTACAGATAGCAAACAGTGAAGAAGTTGATCGAGTTGTAGTTCTTTAAGGTAGTTAAGGTTACGCAATGCCAAATGTGCATTTCTGAACCTTACTAATCAGATAAGGGAAGGGAAAAGTTTGCTTTTCTATGTACCTTGTCCTTGTGGTAAGTTGGCCTTAAATATTGCACTTAAACTATTGTAAAATCTTAACAAGAATGTTGATTTGATAAAGAAGCATGAAAATACCTATTAAAAATATTCTTATAGAACCGGTGTGTATTTTCAAGCTTGCTACAGAACAAATACAAAACTACCAGTTGCTTTTACATGACTTAATCTTATACTACCGCCTAGTGGCTAAGATCTAAATAAGTCTCTGTAAACTTCAGTATACTTTATGTATATGAATCCAGCTACATAGTAATTATGTTACAATATTATTTGAATCAGCTGTCATGTTTAGGATATCTGTTGTTTCTCGTGGCTACAAAGAAACATCTCTGGGGTAGATCATGTTATAAACTTCCAGTTTTGTTTTTCTACCTCCAAAGATATTATGATTCAAACAAACATTCGTAAGGATGGCGATGAATAGAGATGATCTTATTCAGTGTAACAGATCCAGATAGTCTAAGCCCTCAGACATCTATTTCCTGTTTGTTGTCCTAGTTCTTGTACCCAGCTAAGTTCACAAACTCAAGCCCATGTGTACGTCAACGCTGAACAAGTCTAAATCATACAGGAATTCCAGGCTCCCCAGTTTCCCCCAAGCCCCATTCTCTTGCAGAAGCTTAGAGGAAAACACCAGAAATATAAAACAGTCCAGGAACAAAAACTGTTAGGAAGAAAGGGTTCATTCTTAGGAAGATGAATTTCCAGCTCCTTACACTATATGGCTTTTAATTCTTGGTATTTTGTAAGCCCCCTACAAAAACCTGCTCCTACTGTAGCTGTCAGCATTCTTCATCACTATGGGAGTTACAGCAGAAAAAATAATAGATGGATTACTTCTAAAAATAAATATATAAATAAATTAAAACCATATCTACGTGTAGATATATAAAATTCATTTAGGTCTGGTCACTAGAGGCTTCTGTATCTTGGGTCTTGCTAGGAGGAGAAATTGTATTGCGTGGTTAGGGGAAGCAGGGGGAAAAAAAGGCAATTTTATTTTGTCCACCAGGTGGCACTTCGTTATCAGGCCTTTATGTTTAAAAGATGATCTGGAAGAGCTTAAGTTATGATTATATGAGGTGTAAACTGTTACTGAGCAAAGATCAGTCTGTTTCTGGAAATACCCAGATCTCTTCTGGGAATGTGATTTTCATCTTGATGAGGGGAATGGGATTTTTGTCACTGACTTAAAATCAACTTGGCCTCAATTAGGTGAAAGCTTTAGGGAAATAGAATCTATTTGCACTGTGTAGGACAGCTGACTCTAATTTGTTAGTGCTGGTGAGTGACTTAAATCTAATGCAGCAGAGAAAGGGAAAGAAAGTGGCACAAACTCAGAATTGTGGACAGTGGATGAGCCAAACAGGTAATACAATTTATTCTGGATGAGCTTCCTGCACTTAGAGCAACATCCCAGTAGATGACTCATAAACTTTTATTTTGATATAGTCTTAATCCAACACACATGTTGTGTGGTGTTCCTTTTCCACCACACCAGCTGGAAGTTAGGCTGCACACATAAGTATACTGTAAAGATGTTAGTGTAGATGAAAAGAAATCTCTGGAAGGGGCATCTTAGTTTAAGTTTGGAAACTCTCATTTAAACAATCATCCATGCAAAAACTGTCAAGTTTGGAAACTCTCATTTTAACAATCATCCATGCAAAAACTGTCGTTTGCCACAGTTTTAAATGCTTGATTGTCAACAGGATATCCATTTTAATTTTGCATGAATATGTGTGAGTACATTTAGGTAAGTTCTCACTAAATCCCGTCTTTCAAAACAATGTCCAAACCTTCCTTGAACACCTCCAGGGTCGGTGAGTCCACCACCTCCCTGGGCAGCCCATTCCAGTGTCTGACCACTCTTTCAGAGTACTACTTCCTAACGTCCAACCTGAACCTCCCCTGGCACAGCTTGAAGCCATTCCCTCTAGCCCTATCACCAGTTACAAGAGAGAAGAGGCCAACCCCCAGCTCACAACAAGCTCCCTTCAGGTGTATGAGTATATTTAGGTAAGTGTAGCAACATAAGGTCTAGTTGATGTACAGTATATTGATGGACACTGAAACCCAGTGGAACAGACCCACCTCTTGCGGCAGTATTCAGTGCACTCTACCATCCCCAGCTGATGCACTCCTCAAATACAACTCCTGGCCACATTACTAGAGCCTTTCCATCCTTCTTCTCTTCCAGCAGCAGCTCTCTGACAGTAATGGCTTTCCCAGAAGCCAAACACTGAGATCACAGAGAAGCTCTGCCAAATCCTTTGTGCTAGGAAATATCTGTGACACACTCAGTTGGTGGTTAGAGAGCAGCACGCTGATGACATGGAACTGGAGAAGAGGTTTCACTTCCAATCCTGCCTTCCTACATTTTGGCCTCGTTTTTCTGTTCATTTCCATCAAGGGCAATTTAGAGCCATTTGGTGCTGTCCTACTGTTTACTTTTCCAGGCTTCTAAGAGGTTGCTGAAAGCACCTCTGTGTACATTATTTCTATCTCCTTTATGCAGAGCATGAATAATTATTGAATATTTCCTGAACCCTGTCAAGTGTTGTTCTGCTGTAAAAGTGGGTTTTAATATCAATAGTAAGTGAGCTGAAAAAAAAAGCTTCAGGGAGACAAGAACACACACAAGAAAATAGTATTTGAGATATCTAGTTATATTAGAAATTATCTTGTCAACACACAAAACTGGTATAAAAGTCCAATTTATTCCAACCAGTTTCTTACTGTCAGTGAAAAGTGTTTCCAAGGCATTTGCTTAAATCTGCTTTTCTGCAAGGAGGTGCAGTCATGTGCTGATCTACGCTATGCAATAGGAATCTGCCTGACCCTGTAATGTCATTGGAAGCAGGCACTGAGCTGGAAATGATAGGTTGAATCAGTGTCCAGTTGTAGAAATTAGCAACTCAAGCAATAAGCGATTCCCAGAAGCATAACAGCATGCTTAAATCACACTGTTGCTGTTTCTCAGCTGAGACACTTCCCTCATGTTCTCATGATAAGTTTTAGCTGATCTGTTAAACACACATTCATAACTGCTAATTTGCACTCTTAAAAACTCCCATCTGCTATGCCTTAGAACCTCAAGGTGTAGTTGTAATATTCTAATTTTCTGGCCACACTGCAAGTACTTGAGGATCTCTGCACAGAACCTCGTGCACCTCAGGAGAGCACCTCTTGATGGAAAACTTTCTGCTCATTCCATCCTAGTTCTTCTCCTTCAATGCAGAATTATTACTGAAATGCTTTACAAAAGGAAATGAAGGGCAAAATTTCTTACGTGCACCTAATTCATTCTAAAACATACTATAGGAACTGAGGATAAGAATGTATGTTATCACTGGGCCACAGTGACCAAAAGTAGGACAGTAACTATTTCTTCTACTGTTTTAGCTCTCTTTCTCCTTGTACTTTTCATATGCCAAAGAACTTGGTCCCTAGAAAGAGATCTGACTGCTGCAGAGCACCAAACAAATTTTTGACTCATGAAAAGGAAAAGCAATGAAAGGTTTGAAAGTTTTATTAGTTATCACCAAAGAGGAAAAAGAAAAAGAAAGAGGTAGACCTAAGAAGGTGCTCTAACTGAGATAGGAAGGAGAGGTATCAAGAGAGTAAGGATGAGGTTAAGACAGACCTGCAGAAACAGCACTTTAAGGTGATGAGAAGCAGGCAGCCCTCTTAATATTTGGGGGCTTGCTTGTTGCCAGGCTCTTGACCCAAGATCTCAGCAGAACAACACTGCTAATGAGTCACAGACAGATCTCCCTGATATTCTGTTCCAGGTACTTACATCCCCTTCCAGACCCCAGCTCAAAGGGAGGAGTTTAGTGAGCACTTTTGGTTCTCCCTTCAGTCCTGGAGCTGTAAATGACAATGTATTTTTCCACACCCTTCAACCAAAGGCAAAGTCTAAAAGCAAAAGTGAAGCCTACACACATTTCTTAGAAGACTATAGGCACGTTTGTAAACTTAATATTCTTGTAAGCCCCATAATGTCTATATTTTTGGCTGTTTTGATCAGTTAAAGGTTTTCTTACAATGAGATGCATTATTTGACTGCCATTTTGAAAGGATTCAGTGGTGTATCAGAGAGTGGCACACACAGACATAACTAAACAATTGCAAAGAACAGTGAAAGATCAGGGCAGCTTTTTAGCACGCAACATCTTAATCTTATACTGTGATCTACAGGAGTGCACCTCTGTAAAATGCTAATTTTTTCAGCTGAGAGCAAGATAAGGCAATCAGATAGGAAAAACAGTGAATTCTAATTGAAAAGCTAAGGACTGTAAAACTTGATAAGAGTTTCAAAGTAAAGGAAGGAAGCTGCAGAGAAACTGAATTGAGCAAGTAATGTGAATTTAAACAGGGTTTAGTTTAATTTCACAGCACTTCCCTTTCCAGATGTACAAATCAGAAGCTTTATTAGATAATGTATTTGGGAACATTTCAGCATTGCCATTTCTTAAAATTTCTGACATTTTTTTACTTTTAAAAACATAACATAAAGGATTTTTTGCTTTAGACAATCAAGTTTTGCTGCTTTGGAGCAACAGAAGTTTTCCTTATTTTGCACCTCAGTCATACAACGGTAATGGAACTCACAGGGAATTTCTGCAGTCATTCCTGAGGTTCCATTTGTAGCCTTGCAGTCAGAGTAGCACTTTCCAAATAATCAGTTGCAGTGTAAAATGGACTGCAATATCACATTAGGTTTGTGTCACATCTATGGCTTCTAGTGCTAATTCTCCACTCAATCACAGACCTAACATTTCCTTCAAGCCTCAAAATGCTGCACTCTTGCCAAATGCTCCTCCAATTCCTATTCCTCTAGCCACAATGAGGTTGAGCAGCACATTTCTTTCTGGCAGCAGGCTCCAGGTCACAAAGGATTGTATTTAGAAGGGCAGGCTACAGAAGGAAAAGCTATAGGGTGTTAAAGGGTGTTAATGTGCCCAAAGTCATCATAGACTTCAAACAAAATGTTGACTTAACACTCGGGACATGGGTTTGACAGCTTGCCTCCTTCTTGACTAGATGTATTAACTTAATGAGCTTCCATCTGTTAAAATTAACTGCCCAAATTAATTAATTGTTTAAACTGAACAACTATTGGAACACAAATTGGGTCAGCAAGGCCAGTCTGAAGGGCTGGTCTCCATGAGAGTTGACTGGAATCAGCTGTCTCATTCTGAATGTTCCAAGGTAGCTGACCAGAGTGGAAAATAACATCTTAAAAAAAAAAAAAAATGAAGTTACTTTACTCCAGTGCTATTATGTTCTGATACATTTTAGAATCAAAACCTGTGTAGTTTTAGTCATCAACAAGGGAGGAGTAAGGACATCAAAAAGAAAATGAAACTTAGCTGTTAGAAAAGCTTTTCAATACATTCCTATTCCATTGATTTCCCCCTTGGAAATCTTCATTTTCTTTCATCTTGCTCTCCTCTTTCCATTTTTTAATAAGCAAAGCTGACATGCAGTGCTGGAACAGTCATACAGTTCTTTGGCAGCAATAAATTTGCTCCATTCTGCTTGAACGTCTCCCCTGAATATGAAGTACAAAAAATCTAAAAAGGCAAAAAATCCTGGATTACTTTACAAGCTAGAAGGGTCCTGTTCATTTATCACAAACTTCATCAGCTACTCATAATCAGAACATAGAGAAGTTATCTGGGAACTGTAACATTTTCACTGCATCTAAGCACAAACTCTAGTGGAACCAAATCACAGAATCATAGAATCACAGAATCACCAAGGTTGGAAAAGACCTAAAAGATCATCCAGTCCAACTGTTCACCTATTAACAATAGCTCCCACTAAACCACGTCCCTCAACACAACATCCAGACATTCCTTGAATACCCCCAGTGTCGGTGACTTCACCACCTCCCTGGGCAATCCATTCCAGTACCTGACCACCCTTTCTGAGAATACTTCCTAATGTCCAGCCTGAATTTCCCCTGCCATAGCTTGAAACCATTCCCTATCACTAATGACATGAGAGAAGAGGCCAACCCCCAGCTCACTACAACCTCCCTTCAGGAAGTTATAGAGGGCAATAAGGTCTCCCCTGAGCCTCCTCTTCTCCAGGCTGAACATTCTGTCATGTTTTCTTTATTTCTTTTTTCTCCTTTCATTCTCTCCCCCCTCCCTGGTTTCGGATTTAGTTTGTCCAGTATGCAGAAGGGCTGTAGGTGGTTTTGGTAGCCTGAGACTTTTGCTGCATGGTGCTGGGCTGGTTGCGCTGTCCAGATCCTCCCTGCACACGGGCGCAGGTAGATTTTCTGTTAACCCGTGACACATTCCCAGCTCCTTCAGCCTCTCCTCAAAAGGCTTGTGCTCCAGACCCCTCACCAGCTTTGTTACCCTCTTTTGAACACTTTCCAGGGCCTCAATGTCTTTCTTGTAGTGAGGGGAATCATGATCTCTGAGTTGCTTTGCTGTGGTTTAACTCGGCCACTAGCTGACAACCACACAGTGGTTCATTCACATATATATATGAATGTATGTAACAAGTGATGCACAAGAAATTGCTCAGTACCCCCGACTGATGCCCAGCTAGCATGCCTGAACAGTGGAAAAAAGAGAATGTTGAACTCCCACCCCCTCCAAAATTCCTGCATGATGACTTATGGTATGGAATATCCCTTTGGACAGTTTAAGTCAGCTGTCCCAATTCTTTTCCTTCCAAGCTCCCTGGGCCCTTTGCTGAGAACAGCCTTGGCTATGTACAGCATTGCTGCTCTTAAACAGTAGCTGTGAGTCCATAGTAAACTTCTACAGTAGCTCCTCAACACTGATGTAAAAAAAAAAAAAAGAAAGTGGAAAGGAAAAAAAAAAAAATAGGCATTTCAAAGCAGAATTAATGCAGTATTCTCCATATCAGAATAGATCATATTTAAGCCAATTTGCTTAGGAGATGAGGAACATAAGGCTTGACAGCCGTTAACAACTCAATTACTTGGGATTTGCTTGTTGGTGGTTTCTTCGTATTTCTGAGTGTCTCCTTTCCTGCTGACTGTGTTTGTCTTTTGTTGCCCCAAGGAGAAATTGCAGTAGCAATAGTTACTTCTTTGCATTTCTTTAATTAAATTCTGGAAAGTGACAGATGCTTACATTTGCAATCTCCATAACCCTTAGTAAAGCACAAAGGAGTTAATCATACAGTAGGAGTTAGTTTACTTTGAATCCAGGCTGGAGCAGTGTTAATTTTGTCTTGCCATTTAGACGAAATGTAGTTTGCCATCAGACTCTCCGCAGCATTGTTCTGCATAGTAGAAAGTTCTGAAATCTTAGTTCTCTGCAGATGAAATCATTATGATGAAATCATTAAAGACTTGATCTGTAATAATGTCTTCTGGTATACTGAAGTACACCACATAGACAGCTAAGGCTTAGAGAAACAGGAGAATTGCAAAGGCTGATGCTTTGTATTACTTCTAACCAGACTCAAAGGTTATTTATGTGCCCAAATATATGAATATGCATTCCTGAATGTTAACAGATATCTCAGGCCACTTTCAAAAACCACAGTGTGAGTTTATCTGCATCCTGAGTTGCCTAAACATGCTGTGACTACAGCTTTCCGATGGTAGTGCAGTGCTAACCAAAGCAAATGTTAGGCAGCTGTTGGGGCATATACACAAACACTGACTGAATTCTTTACCTTTCATAAAAGAAATTCGATTCCAATAGCCAGTAGTGCAGCTGGGATGCAGATCACTTCTGGGGTCCATCCTCAGGCTGACAGGATGAGCTTTATCTTTTTGCACCCCACATGTGATTCCTCTGGGAAGGACATGTGAGTGCACAGAGCCAGCTTTGAACCAGGTCCCACTCAAGGAACCTAGGCACACACTGAAAATAAATCCCAGTCAGATGGACGTATCCTGCTCAGACTCTCTGTCCCACGCGATAATTACCTGATATCCACAGGGATTTGGTCATCGATGAGCTGCAGACTAAGAACATCATTTAAATGAATGATTTAGCCAGTACTTTTTAAAATCAAATATATTTGAGGAAATCTTGCTATGCTTGGGGACAAATATCAAAGAAGAGAGGTAAAATTCATCAGATAAATTAATTATTATGAATTATTCACAACATTTTTCTGGAAATTTTAAATTGGTGCAAGATAAAGATCCTAATTTATTACTCCTTTCCCTGAAGCACAAGAGTATGTGAGAGCTTCAAATAACAAGGCTTTGTTAAAACAGGATTTAAAGCACATTGCTTAGGCCTTCATTAACAACTCACTTGGATGAACTTTATCTGATTTGTAGTTATGTTCACTACAGAAAGTGAAGTTGGAGGCATGTAAACTGAAGTCTTCAGCAAGCATAGCCCTGACTCATCAGGCTTCTCTTGAGTCTCATGCACATACACACACATACACACACAGAGAGCTTTTTCACAGGCTGCTATTGTCAGATATAAAATAAAACGCTGTCTTTACTGTGGGCAGGAGGGGAAAAAAAAGGCCCAGCCAAGCTAAAAAAAAAACAGAACATGAATTGTGTGTTTTTCTGTTTGGTCCTTCTCCTCATGTCTGTTGATCTGAGCGCCCAGGGTGCCAGGAAGCATCCTCAATTAAGTACATTCATTCAGGACATTCCTCTTCATGCTTTTTTCCTGTCTACCTCATGCTTATATAAATGCACTGCTATCTGCTTGAGAATATCTGGCTACCACAGTTGATTTTGCTTGCCTACATGCTAGAGATTTCTGTCAGAAACTGAGACAATCATCCCCACTTTTATCAGAAAGACCTTTCCTTCTGCCACATACCTGGTATCCCCTTTGTTCTTTCTGTAGTTGTAGGATAGACTCATAAACACCAAACATCATACTTCATTTGCCCACATGAGATTTAACACATGCCCACACAGCCTAATATTCTGGCCTGTCCTTGCTTGCATTAGGACTAATGACCACATGAAAGAAATCTTGGGGCTTAGTTTCAGTCTAACAAATTTTACATTACAGACCCATGGTTAGAATAATTGAGTGGTTAGAATTGGAAGGGACCTTTAAAGGCCATCTAGTCCAGCTTCCCTGCAATGAACAGGGACACTTAGAGCTCCAACAGGCTGCTCAGAGCAACCTTTGTTGAAGTGTCCATAGCTTAACTACCCCTGCCCTCAAAATAATGATAATGTTTCACATAAACCCAGAGAGATTCTCAGTGGATGAGGGGAAGTGCAATTTAAAGCTGAGGATGAGCTCACAGATGTGTATTATGAAGCACTGAGCACCAGTTCCCATCTCCCTGCTCTCATGTGAAACACCTCAAGCCATTTGTTCCTGTGCCTACAACTCAAAGCACTGTCCTGGTTTAGATTCACGAAAACTGCCCATGGGACAAGGCTAGAAATGATCACATGCCTTTTGTAATACTTAACTGACAAATTTCCACTCAAAGAAGCATCTTCTCCATAGCAGGAAGAGCTGGGAGAGCAATGGGCCACCACAGAAAGGCCAGGAAGGCCCTGTGGAACCAGTACGTCTTACACACGGGTTTGTGCTGTAGAGGTGAAGCATCATTTTAGTTAACTGTTGGGCTTATCTCACATAACAGATAAACTGGGGGAACAATTTTATTGCTTTTGAACACAGCAAAAAGGACTGTAGAAAAAAAAGACTTGTATGACTGTGGAGAGCTGCTAGAAGCAGGAGATCTCAGCATGACACCAAGTAGCAAACTGGACTCGTGCACCCAGTGTCCTGGAGTAAACAAATGAATAAATACACTGCTACACTGTCTGTTTACAAAGTATTTGGGGCCTGCTTGGAGCTTATTTTATGGAAAAGTCAATGCTTAAAGAGGGCTGGTTGCAAGAAAAAAGATCAAATCTCTCTTTTCAACTGGTAGCCAAGAAGAAAGGTCATAAATTAAAAATGAGCAAAGTGAGTGAAGTAAGCAAAATAAAGGTTAGCTATTTGAGGGCAAAGCTGCACTGGGACCACGCTGTAGCTCTACCAGGTTTTCAAACCAGGACCTAAATATTGCTTTCTTCAGTAGGATTAGTGGAGGTGAATATAATTGGCAAAAGCATGCTGTGTAGAAACTCAGGTTGGTCATCAAGGATGATAAATGAACCTAACCTAAAAGAATGAAATAAAAAGGGGGAAATTTAGATTTGATACCAAGAGAAAAGGCTTTTGTCAGATTTTTTATGCTGTGAAATAATACATAAGAGAAATGGCAGAATGCACTCAGGACATAAAAATAATCAGACTGCTGAATGCAGTTGCAAAGGTACGGCAGAAAACCACCTCTGATGCCTGGGAATGTTTCAGGTGACCTTTTGTGATAGATCTTCCCCATTAATGTTTTGTTTCTCCTTTCTGATCCCCCATATATGAGTCCACATATATTTTGCTTTGGCCCTTAAATGAGATTACATGATATATATCAACTGTTGGAGAATAGGGATTGCTAATGGGAGCTGATCTTCAATGTCCTTTTGTCATTATACACGGAAGAAAAAGGAACCAAATTAATGGTTTCATTTCATTTTCATTCAGTATACTCTAATATATTTTCATGTTTTGAATTCCAATTTCTCCCAGTTCACATTGTAGCCCGTATTGGAAAAGACATCTCTTGTGTTTCTTAATATGCTTTAAGGATCTAGGGAAATTACAGAATTTAGCAGCTTTACTTCAGAAATCCATCTAAGAGCTGCAGTGACCACCATAAGCTGCATGGTCACACTGGACAAATTGTTTGAGAGTTTAGAGAATTTACTTATATTAACATCTGGAATATAAAGTAGATAAAACCCATCAGAGAGTTGGAAATGTTTCATTTATCAGTAAATCCATTAAACTCTACGAAACCACATTGACCCCTTCCCAGTCATGACAAAAGTTTCCATTACCAAAGGTTTAAAGAACCACTGTTTTTTCCAAGCCTTTTAATATTTAGATGAACTCTGGAGTTTCAAAAGATTCAGAATTAAACCCTGCTATCAGCAATCTGACTGAATCTCATATTGAAGTCAATTTGGTCTTATAGTTGCATATAAAACAAAACAATAAAAGGTGGTGTTTTTGTTGTTTTTTTCCTGAGTCCTTAACTACATACTTATAGCAGGAAGTCAGCCAAGCTGATAAGAAATGGCACATTGCACGCAGGTACAAACTTGGCTCATCCCCTGTCCCAGTCCTTTCTGAGTCTCCACTTGGGGGTTGTTTATTGTTAACATGGCCTCAAAAGGCACACCTGGAGCAGATGCAGGATATGGCACTTGCAAAGCTGTTCAATCCGCACACAAGGCATGATTTTAGGTTGGTTATAGGTGTTTGTGTTAATCAACAGTGCCAACGCATCAAAAAGTGTTGACCTGTTGGGACCAGCAAGGTGTCTCACATTTCTGTGTTACACACCTATGCCCTTTTCAGTCTAGAGCCCTTATGCTGGTTGCATCTCATCATCAAACCACCGACCCGGGCTTCATAGAATCATAGAATGGTTTGGGTTAGAAGGGATCTCAAGGATCATCAAGCTCCAAACCCCCTGCCACATGCAGGGCCACCAGCCTCCATATCTAATACTAGACCAGAGCTTCATCTTGGCTTTTGTGTTCCAGAGAAGGAGTGGGATGGGAAGGCCCTGAGGGCCGAGCAGCTGAGACACCGCAGAGCAGTGAGCTCACCGCCCCAGCCCCAGCAGCCTGCAGGGGCAGGAGTGAAAGCCAGGGAGATGGACAAGGGTGCAGGATAAAAGGGATTCATTGTGCCAGGTCTCCCAGCCCCTGGGCAACTAAACCAGTGTAAGCACTCTGTTCCGTCCACATGTGATCTCCTGGCAGTACTCTTTCCTCAGTGCCTTTGATCCCACTGCTGAAATACCACCCCTGCTGTCAGCATGGCACCTGGCCTCTGGATGTCTTTGAACCTTGGAAGCCAGGAAAATGCTCTTAAGAAGTAACCCAGGCATCTAGTATGGCTACAACTAGAAAGCACAAACCTGGCTAGAGCTGTTACTACCACTGTGGTCCAGAAAAGCGTTTCAGAAAGGCTGGTGTACTTGGGCTGGTGTGCTCGGCCTAGGTCTGAGCAAAGCTGCAGCACTCAGTCTTCATCCTATTGAACCTCACATTTCTCCAGAAAATTAATTACAGATTTTGTCAGGAGATTCTGACTCTCCCTAGTGACCTGCAGCTGAGTTGGTCAAAAGGATCCCTCTTCACCCCTCTGGAGAAGTTTTTTCTTTATTACATGCAAAATAATGGCACAGCCTGCCCAGGGAAGTGGTGGAAACACCATCCCTGGAGGTGTTCAAGAATGGTGTAGATGTAGCACCGAGGGACGTGGTTAGTGGGCATGGTGGGGATGGGTTGGCATTGGATGCGATGAACTTTGTGGTCTTTTTCAACCTAAGTGATTCTGTTGACCCTACGTGGCTTTTTGCTCATCACTAAAATCACTCCAGAATTTATACTGGCATTTTCTGAGATGGACAGTGGGAGAAGGAAGGCACCATCGGCTGGGTGCTTCTCTGCGGTGGATTTCTGTTTGCTGCAGCTACTGCTGTTCGATAACGGCAGGAAAAGCAAAACGTGGGTGGAGTGCAGACAAACGGCAGCGGGGTCCGCACCCATCTAACAGAAAGTCGGACCAAATTCGTACAAACGCTCCATTTCCACCGACCCCAGCTGTCACACAACCCCTCTGGTAACGGCCCGTGGGAACGGAGCCCGGCCCTTCAGCCGCGGGGCTGGGCCGCCACCAGGAGCACCCACAGGTGCCCGGGCGCTGCAGGGGCAGAGACAAGACTCGCCGCACCCGCTGCCGCCTCCCCTCGCCCCACTCCGGGCTCCTGGAGCGGGCTGGAACCAACGTTCCGGTAGCACCCTGCGCTCCCAGGGCGTGCTCGCGGCTCTCAGCGCAAGGTCCGCGCTCGGGTTTCGTGCTTGCGGCAGCGCGGAGCGCCGACCCGAGGCGCTACCACAACCCAGCGCCCCCTCAGCGCCGCGGGGCCGCGACTTGGCCCTGCCCGAGCGGCCGCCGCGGGGCCCCGCGCCGAGCCCCGCCCCGCCGCGAGGAGGAGCCGCCGCCGGCCGGGAGCGTGCGGCTCCGCTCGGCGCCGCGGGAGGAAGCGGCGCTCCCTCCTCCTCCTCCTCCTTCTTCCCCGCCGCCGCCGCCACCCCGGCGGGGCTACCGTCAGCGGCCGCCCCCGCCGCCCGAGGAGCCATGGGCTCGGCGGCCGAGCTGCTGCCGCCACCCGGGGACCGCGAGCGGGAGGCGGGGGCGGCGCCCGTCCGGCACCGGCGGAGCCCGGAGGAGCAGGTCTGTGCCGCGGGACGGGGGCGGCCGGGGCGAGCGGGAGGGAAGGGCCGGGCCGGGGCTGTCCCGAGCGGAGCGGGCGCGTTGCGGGGCGGAGTGCCGCTCAGTTACAGAGCGGTCTGCGAGGCGGCGTCCGCGTTGTGTAAGCCATGAAAACCAGTTCCCCGGAGTTCCCGCAGCCGTGCCGGCTTTGCTTTCGGTTACCGCGCTGTCGGGAAGCTGACCCGCAGCCAAACAGCCGTGCGGGGCGGGCGAGGCCCTCGGCACCGGCCCCCTCCCGGACACCGTGCGGCGCAGCGGGGCCACCCGCGTCCCGTACTGGGCACGGACCGGACCGGGAGCGCGCTGGGAGCGGTGGGCGCTGTCGCCGTCCCTGGTAACCGGGCACCCGCAGGAGCGTGCCGCTGGTTCGCTGCCTTGTTGAACGGGATGTATCGTAACTAAGGGAGAAATGGATCGGTTCGATTCCGAGCTCGCCTCGTCTCTCCTCGGTATGCCTGTTGGCTGCCTGGCTGCAGCACGGGCTGCCCGCAGCTCGGACGGCAGCGCCGTGCCCAGTGCCCCTTCATGGACCCCTCGGTGAGAGATATGTTTAATACTGAAGTGTAGTGATCCACTGTGAATCTCTCGAGGACGGGAACGAGAGAGAAATGGATTGTGGCTGAGATCCACACAGGGGCGAGCGGAGCCACCAGAGTACGTCCCAAAGTAACGTTCACACTGTTGATTGAATTTGTTCATTATTTCTGTGGAAAATTCATATAAAAAACGTTATGCCTTTGCTGAACCAGAAGGCTGGGAACAGCTGAACGCAGCACCCAGAACACCTGTGTGACCTCACAACCAGCAGCGTTGTGCTTCTGGAAGACACAGGGCTTAGTGACTGCATAAGGCTGTGCCTCCAAGCCCTCCACTGGGAAATGGAGCAAGCAGGTCACATACCCAGTGCAGGAGTGGGCAGTCAGGATGTAAGTGATCTATACACCCTTTTACTATCTTTTTCAAATTAAGAATAACCTTTAGGGAGTCTGTTTACGAAAGGCCAGACCCCGTAGGTTTGATACTGCATTGAAGATGTTGGCAGTAATGTCAGCATGGAGCTGTGTAATGAAGTCCCCAAGAGGTATGTTTCTAGAAGAACTGAAGGATGTATTACTAAATGTAGAGCATGGCCTGTGGAATTCATTATTGCACTAGGCTATAAAATTACCTGCCTCAATTAGATTTAGAAGCTGAACAGGATGGTGATGTGATTAATATTCTCTGTAGGTTTGCTTGCAAAGATGAGGATGATTACCTGTATGGTAGTCTTTGAAGCACTGAAGAACTGGGGTCATGCTCTTCCATTTTATTACCGCTGCAGGTGTAATTATCTTATAAGCCTTATTGGGTTAAAGCACAAAGTAAGAGTAGACAGGTGAAGTACTTGTGAGTGTGTTATAACGAAAGATGAGGCAGAAGTCATGTGTTAGAGGGTACGGTGGTGTCAGCCGGGAGGTGAGCAGGCCTCGTAGTGCCCATGGGAAGGTGAAGAAGCTGTGGCAAATGCAATGCACAGCCTCATGCTGTATCTAGGTGCTGCAAACAGCTGAGAAATGGGCTTCCAAAAAGCTGCCTACTGTGCAGGTAAAGAATGAGAATTATGTTTTAAGAGCAGAAGGAATGGGAGTATATTGCTTGTGTAGGCTTTAATGGCTTTACTATCTTGTAATCAAAGTGTAAGGCAATGGCAGAATTCCAGGCAGGATTTCCACCTCCAGTTGGTTGGGGATAAACAGAATCCAAAGTGTTGTTACACAGCTGAACTAAGACCATCACTCCCTCCTAGAAGATGTGTAAATGTGGAGTTAATGTGCAATATGTGTGTTCTGAAATAGATAAATTAGCTTAGACAGTCACCTTATTAACCTGAGTTTCTAACCTTTTTGAATGTTTGATTGTAATTTTGAATAGCATTTGATCTCTGTAAGTGGGGTGTTTTATCTTGTAATAGATGGATTAAGATCTAGAGGGACTATTCAGCGGCCTTTCAGTACTTGCAGCTCCCAAGAAGGAAGGAAGCAAGATTTTACACTGTCTGATAGTGATGGAACAAGGGAGAATGGCTTTAACTAAAAGAGAAGAGATTAAGGTTAGATGTTAGGAAGACATTTTTCACTCAGAGGGCAGTGAGGTGCTGGTACTGTTGCCCAGGGAGGCTGTGAGTGTCCCATCCCTGGGGTGTCCAGGACCAGGTGCAGCCTGACCTGATGGGGGACAACCATCCAGCACACAGCAGGGGGTTGGAACTGGGTTATCCATTTGGAGGTTTAGGAGGAAGTACATTTCAACCTAAGCTATTCTGTCATTCCATTGTAAATGGTTTTGGGTGTTTCCCATTGAGAATTATTTTGAAGGAAGTAGAGATGTCTTAGCTGGAGGTTTTCAAATCTTGATTTTTTTGACTATGTTTCCAACTTGCTGTATCGCTGGTGTTTCTCCAGCATGGAAAGAATGAGCAGAGACAAAATTAACTGATGCTTTCAATGGCTTCACGGTCTCTTATGTACATGCTGTGTTGTTCATGGACTGTATAATTTTAGTCACAAGTCAGTAGAGGCCAAGAATGTTTTAAACATACTAGTATGCACAGAAATTGTGGTGCCAAAGGCTAGAAGCTTATTTCTACTTCATTCTGTGCTGAGTTAATCTGAAAATTGTAGGCTTCTCCTGCTTGTTGTTGTTAGGATTTGTTTCTGAACTGAAAAGAGCAATAACTGGCTGCATGACCTAATCCAGGCTTTGTTCTGGATCTGCTAACACCTTAACTGTACTGTAAAAGTTCCTGTGTGGTAGTATCTTATAATGACTTTCGAAAAAGCATCATCACAGAATCATAGAGTGGTTTGGGTTGGAAGGGACTGCATGGATGGATCATCACATTCCAACTCCCCACCACAGTGAGTTTTCTAAGAGTTGACATTGTTTGGAGAAAAAACAAAACAAGTACAACCTTCAGACATACCTGTAGTGCCTACAAGAGGTAGCATAGTATGCCCTGCTTCCATAATATGAAGATCCTCCTTGCTCAAAGATAAAAGTGCCAGGAGATAGAAGTGTGCAGAAGTTTATCCTCCCTAAGGGGAAGGATTAACCATTGCTGCTCTGCAGCAAGTCAGAGGGTTTACACCATGCTGAATGTACCGTGGGTTGTACCTTTTTTCTGGCTCCAGCTGACCATTTTTTAGTGGGGAAACGTATCCTGTGGAAATAAGTGTTGAGGTTGTAAGGAAAAGAATGATTAGAAATGACTTTTGGTCTGATCTCTGGGTGAGATTATAGCACAGTGGGGATCAAGGTACAGGAACAGCAGCAGATTCATTCTCTGTGTCTTAATATAGGCCTATTTTTTTATTCCCATTTCCTTCTGTGCTGGGACTGCAATATGGTTTATCAGCTAAAAGCTGTATTGCTCTTGGAGTTTTATCTGCTCTGCACATGCAGAAGTTCATCGCCTTGAAAAACCTTTTCATCTCCCTGACACACAGCTGCTCTTGACGGATAGAAGTTTGTAGCGGCAACTGTTGATCCTAAACTTCAGTTGCCATGAAAGCTGAATAAAGCCAGTACATTGCCGTTGACTTTCTTATGTTGTTGCCTGTTTCTATAGCAACATCTCGGTTCTGTTTTATAAACAGTGTTGTCTAAATTCTTGCTGTGAAATAAACACTAACTCGATCTTAGTTTTGCAAGTTTTCACTGTTAGTCTTAGTTTAAGAACACCACTTTTATTGATAGCTATTGTAAAGTAGTTTGGGTAGTAGTAAAGTACTGTGCAGTCATTTTATTCCATGCTTTTTGAGTTTGCTATTTACTTTCTTTTATTCTTTGGTTCTCTCTAGAGGAAAAAAAAATGAACTTGTTACCACCTTTTCATCTGGAAAAGATGCATGACTTTCTTTTCCTCCTTTTCTAATCTATCAATCCTTTAATATTTTAATATCAGATTAAAGTTAGCGTAGCGAAATGAGCCTGGTTGATGTTCTGCAGGCAGTTTAAATAAGTTTGTTTGCTTAATAGCGTGCTGGCTGAGTGTCAACATCTTTTTACCACTTAGTCACAAGGCCAAATGCTAGACTTCGGGTTTCATGCTGACAAATGATGCAAATGAATACCATTCTCTTCCTGCTACAGTAGAAGAGGAAGAAAATCAGATTTCCAGTGAACGTATTTGCAATTCTGGAGCAAACATAAAGTCTCTCCATGGCTATACAGTGGGCAATCAGCTGTCTGAATACAAGGAATATTGGGTATGTTGGCCCTCCGTGATCTCTGTTGCGTGCAGGCATGTGCAATGGTTGTACCAAACAGAAGCTGGTCTCTTGTTTTGGAGGGGAAGGGAGCTTGTGGTTTCTGTTGGCATGGTTTCTGTCACCTGCCTGCTTTCTTTTCTTATTCTTTCGATCAAGCTCAAAGCGTTTTCAGTTGTAGTTTGCATCCTCTAAAAGAGATGACTTTGCGAGGCTGCCTTCTGAACATCAGTGTTGAGCTTTCAAAAATACTGGAGTATATTTCTCATTAAGCACCCATGTTGCTAAAGTCAAGTCTTAGTGGCTTTTTGACATTGAAGTACACGTGAGCTTCAGCTATCAGATACGCCACCTGTTACATGGAGTAAAAATAACCACGAGTGAAGTAAAGTAGATAGTGAGCATTTAAATACTGAAGAAGTATAGAATCATTAAAGCTGGAAAGGACCTCTAAAATCATCTAATCCAACCATCAACCTGTCCCCATTATGCGTGTAGGTGAATCATTGTGTTTCTTGGTTACAAATGTTTTAACGTTTGATTTTAAAGTTGTTAATCACATTTGTTAGTAAACTCAAAAGGAGGTTCTTTTGTAACAACAACAAAAACAGTCTTAAATTTGCAATCACTTTTATAACAGCAAATGTCACCAGTTATCACCTGAAGCACGTTAGAAACAATTTGGAGACACTGCTTCTTTTGTGTTAAGGTGAACCTTATGGATTCCTTTTTCTCTCTCCTTTCCTTCTTCCCCACCAGCCCAGCAGCCTTTTTGTAACTGTAAAATCACCAGCTTCATCTGGTGGGTGGTAAAATCACCCACAACATATGGAGAGTGGTTTATTTCCCAGACCATCAGACTTGTTTCCCTTTCGTTGCTGGAGATTGTTTGTTCAGCACTCTTTGAAGCAGCAAAGCGGAGCTGGTAGGTTGTGCTAAAGTTGCAAGGGTGAGAAATATTGCAGCCACCTTGGAGCTATACAGGTTATGGTTCTCCATCTAGCTCACTCCTGGCTTTTTCCAGGTGGCCGCATCTCACTTGTCACATTAGCCTCGTGGCAGGGGACAGTCTATGGAGGCCTCCATGAGGCTGGCAGGAGACACCAGCATGAGTCTGCTGTCAGACCATTTTTGTTGTCCCCCTCCCCCCAGGATGGAGGGCCCCAGTTGGTCCAGCAGGTGGGAGCCTGGGGAGCACGCAGAGTGGTGCTGGTTTAGATCTGATATGATCTGTGTGTGGGTAGTAAGCCCACCACGTCCATTGCATGTGGGATGCTACGTGCTGGCAGTTTCTTCATCACCTGCTGGAGAAAGTGCCACAGCTGCAGCCCGGCTGCATGCATGGGAGAAGCTCCAGGCCCATCCCAGCAGGGCAGTGTAAGGACATCTGGGTGCTGTACAAAGGCAACCCTTGCTGTCCTTCAGCAAGCTAGTGGTGCTGACTGCAGAAAAGGAGAAATGCTAGCTCTGTAATTCAACGCTCCTGGATTAACAGCAGGAGAACTGTGTAGTCACATTGGCAGTGTATGTGACCCCTTCAGATCTGTGTCCTCCACGGGCACAGGAAGCCGTTGTATACAGGCAGCAAATTGTCTGTGGAGGGAACTGAATTCTTTCAACAGTTAGAGGGAAACAGACCTTGGGCAGGGTGCATTGCAGTTAGGTGGTTCAGGTGGAGATCAGCCTTAAACAGTTGTGAGAAGCTCAGCACTACCTTCATCCTTCTCTCCTAAGGAATAGTATGTGAAGCATTTCTGAGGTGGTTTTTAGGAGAAGGGGTTGTTTTCTGTGGGGATCTCTGCTTTCTCTGTATGGCCAAAGCAGTCTTGGTCTAAAGGAGATGAGCTCAAAAAGCTACTGCTGTCAGGGCAGAGTGAGTGTTTCCTGTGGGAAACACGGGCTTCATGCAAACTGAGGTAGCTGTGGGTTTGAGTGAATGTGATTGAATTTTACCAAAAGCAAAAGTGGTTGTCAAAATACATATAATTTTGCGTGTTGCGGTGACGACAGGCATAACTGGTGAAGCCACAGCCAGATGTTCATTGGATTCAGAGGGCTGAGCTGACTTCACCTTTTCTGTTGTTTTAAAACTTGCCCAGAGAAACATTGACTTACAAGGGAGGATTTTCTCAGAAGCACTTGAAGTGGATGTGGGAACTTGTGCTCAGTGTCTGCTCTTTAGAGACTTTAACCCGGGGAAAAAAGTGGATTTGCTGGCATCTGCTTCAGGAAGAGATATGGCAGGTTATCCATATAGCATCTAACCTGCAGCCATGTGGCCTTAGCAGCTGGGTACTTTTGGTCGCCTTTTACAGAGTTTGGATCTTCAGATTCAGCCTTTCTGCCAATAAACCACAGGACATGATCAGCAACAACTCTGCAGATGGTAATACCTCTTTTTTAGTAGCTGTGTGTGTAGGGGGGGAACTGGGGCACCAAACATCTGAAAAGACAACTGAAAACGGAGCACTTGGACGTCTGCAGTAGGTGTGCGCAGGATGCGGCCTGCGTGCATGTATTGAGGAGTGTGACAGGGCACAGGCACTTCCCCTTTGGTTCCTCATGAGAACTCTTGTGTATAGCTGCAAATAATTCAAAGTCAAAAATAGAAACTAAGCACCACATGTTTAAAAAGGAGAAAGTGTAAAACATTATGCTATTAATTTGAACGTGCTAAAGGAATATAAATTGAAGAAGAAACAGGCAACGAATTCATATACAGTGGATTTGCATTCGTGTAAAGAATTTCACTAACGAAACTTGCTTAAGTGGGTGGATGGTCCCACTACGTGTAAAATGAAGCCACATTTCCATGTTTTGCTGTTGTGGCTGTGTCTTTCTAGCTGCAGGCTGATTCTGTACAAAAAAGCAGCCCAATGGAAGTTAAGAGTCAGCTGGGAGTTGTGTGTTTGCTGAAGGCAGCAAACTTCTATAAATGCTTTTGTTAAAGTGCTCTTGGAAGAAAAGGAGGAGCTGTTTGGTTCTGAGGGCTGCTGGCACGCCTGTGTGGCTCTGTGCAGTTTTACTATCTCAGTGGAAGTTAATAAGAGAACTCTGAACTGCCATGTTAATACTTATTTAATACTTGTTATCTCTCTGGAGTATTGTGATGTTACCTGTGCTTGCCCTGCTCGTTCTGTTTTAGTCCCACCTCTGAAGAAACCTGCTTTGTCCAGAGCGTGAAATGATTATGCGGTAGGGAAAAACAACTGGTCGGTCTGAGATTTACAGGCCATCATCTGTTTCCAGTTGCACTTGTTTTGGCAGAATTGCCTGGAGCAAGGCATACTCAGCCTGAATCAGCTGCAGTAGACTATAAAGTTTTGCAAACTCCCATTATCTTCCTGAAAGCTTTTGTAAGCTGTCTAAAGCATTCGGAAAATGGACTTCACACTTATTTTGTAACTAAGCATGTGCTTTTCAGTCTTTTTTGCTAGAAGCAAGCTTTGTGTAATGGCTGTAGGAATTCGTGACTCCACCTTTATCTGAGAAGGAGAGGGCGAGCTGAAAAAATGTAAAACAAAACCCCAGAGCACTGAAGCAACATTGTGTCTGTACCCTGCTTTAACAGGCTGTACGTACATTGTTGCTGTCAGCTTATCCAGTTAGTATGACTAGGCCAGGGAAGTCCCAGATCACCTCCTAGCAGCAGTGAGAGATGCTCTCAGTGTGCGGCTATTGGTACAGCAGCCAGCCAGCTGACAGGGTGCTGATGTAAGTGTGCCCACTGGTGTCCTCCCCAGTCCTGTGCTCAGCTCACCCTGTGCCAGGGTTTCTGTCATGTTGAAGAGTGCTGTTCATAGCCCCAAGGCACAGATGGGATTTGTTGTTGCCTTGTTTTTCCCCTCCTGGTTGCACTGGCTGCTAGATTGAAGCATGAGCTACTCCTCAAGCAAATGTTACAGATCTGCAGCTCCGCAGTGGTCCCACTGAGAGCTGCTCTCTGATCCCTCTGCCATCCCATAGGCTTGTGCTCCCTATGGTATCTGAATGCAGGAAGCAAATGTATTTTTCCTTCCCAGCGCATCCTTTCCGTTTTCGCTAATTGTTGCAATCAATATACCACTTAGGCTAATCATTTCATGTTTCTGCTTCATCTCCACACGATCTTTGAGGGAAGAGGAATGAGAGTTCCCATAATAACACTTGGCTCTCAGTGCAGCAAGCATCCTGTCATCCAGAGTCTGCTTTGTAAGCCTGAGCTTGCCTCTTCTTTTCTTGACAAAGCTGATCTGGAGACACTGGAATTAAAGAGAAATTAATGGTTACTTGAATGATGAGTACAATTAAAGGCAAAATGCTGAAAGCTGGAGTTTTCATAGCCACTGAGGGGGAGGAAAATGACCTGTGCTTGAAAAGCAGGTTGAAGAGAAAAGAGGTGGGTGGCTGTCAGCACATGGTGTAAAACACTGGGTTTCTCAGAGGTTAGATTCTTCTGTAGAACCACACAGAAGTTGAATACAATATTCATTACAGTTTAGGCTTCCTGTATTCTTCCTGTTCTGGGATTCAGTGCTGAAACTTAAACCAAAATCTTTATGAATATGCAAGTAAAAAATTGCCCAGGCGCACAAAGCTGAGGGACTGCATGCTGATTTTTTTGTTTGTTTGTTTGTTTGGGGCTCTTTATTTTTCAGCATCGTGTGTGGTGATTTGCCCGACCTCCATTCAGACAGAGGGTTACATATTGTGGCTTTAAGTTTGGCTTATAACAAAATATTAGCTTCCTTTTGTCTTCAGTCAGTGACTTTCTGCAGGAATGGGACTTCATCTATTATTTGCTGTCTATCATAGAGTCCAGTACTGCTGTGGGGTAGGGTTTCTGTTTCTTGCCGAGTCTCTGCCATGTAACCAGGGACACAGGGTGGCTTTCCTCCTTGAAGACGTAATTGAAGTTGCATGTTTGCTTTGGCTCCAGGAACTGACTAATTGCACATGAGGTTTACAGACAATTTGTTGGACTTATCGATCAGCTGACTGAAATATTGATGAGTAGCTGCTCTTTGTGTTTTCATTGCTGCCTAATGGAAGGATCAGCAAACCTGCGTCTTGAAAATGTGCTCAACTTGTTGTACACAAACATGAGGCAATAAGGTTTTGTGCAATGGATCTCTGGACATTGGGAAACTAGAGATGGGATTTCAAGCTCTAATCTGGTTAAAATATACATGTTGAATCAATATCTTTGGTGCGTGTTTTTTGCAGTGGTACTTAACCATTTTATCTTCATCTAAAGATGTTCTCCTGCCTTGATATGAATTAGCACCATGATTTTTCTTTTTAGAAACCCTGCAGAACTTGCTTCCTACCCCACTTTGTCTTTGTAACATCACTTTGTGTCCATATTCACTTTCATTCCTTGAATTGTGTTCCATGCCAGCATCAGGATGGATGTTTGCCCTCTTCTGTGTCTAATTCACTGTCCTTCTGTCGGAGATGATGGTAGCCCTGCAGTTGAGATATAGTGCAAAGTCCTTAACAGTTCATTCTTACTAGTTCTGAATTGTTCCTGTGGTTCTGAAGGTTCTGTGGGAGAGCTGTATGTGGTACAGATACCTTCTAGAAAGGAGGCTGGCATGCTTTTGTTGTGTTACTTCAGGTGTTCTGAGCATGGACCAGTGAGTTTCATCCTTAACATTGTACCTACCTCACAAGCTGTATCACATTTTCAGTTTCTTGATATAAGGAGTAGCTTTCTTGCATGTATATCTTATAGGTTAAAATGTAAGCAGGTGAGACTTGTTCACATGGATCATACTAATAAGAACTGATAATACAACGTGTTTCTTATTTTTGTTTTCTGTCTGCAGGTCCAGCAAGAACAAAGAAACCACAGCACAGAGCCTGTAATAGATGATTATAAAAAGATGGGGACTCTCTTCGGCGGACTGAACAAAAGTCTTATCAGAATAGGCTTCACAAGGATGTACTTTGGAGAACGGATAGTAGAACCTGTAATCATTATATTCTTCTGGGTTATGCTCTGGTTTGTCGGCTTACAAGCTCTCGGACTGGTTGCTATCCTGTGCCTTGTCATTATTTATGTACAACAGTAAAATTTTATAGATGCCCACTGTTGGATTCTGTATTTTAACTCTGTCAATCCACGGTCTCAGTGGATATGGATGTTTAAGTAAATGGGTGGCATATCAAAAGTTGCAGTGCTTGAATTGTTTTTTGCTGAACTTTGGAGATTCGGTGTGAGAGGGACTAAAATTATGAATTTTAAGCAAAGTCGGTAGTCCTGCTATGTCTTGACAGGGCACACACATCAAAAGAAAATAGATACTCGTCACATAACTGCGTCCAAAGTAATGTACCCTTTTCTACACTCTTGGGGCATTAGTCCCCCTACTGGCATTTTATTTCTCCTACACTCCCAATTCCTGCAGTGTTCTTGTTTTGCATAGTGAAAATGTCTTGTCTGGTTTGAAAAGGACGCTTGACGTGAGTGTCCTGTTTCATTGTTGGGGGACTGTGTGCTGTTTGTTCTTTGAATCTGCATAATTTCCTAGTTTACTGCCAGAAAGCTGGATTGACATGAGGGAGGTTTGCTAGGAAACCTCCAGTGCTAAATGCTCTGAAGTGGAGACAGCTTTGTCACGTAAAAGCACCTGTGCCTAGTACAGTTTATGGCAAGCTTTCCTCTAGGAAGTAAGGAATCCAGAAAACTGCTTGTACGCTAATGCTAGTGGCTTCACTCAAGACTTCAGCTGTTGTTTAGGGTAAGGGAGGAATCACAATCCCAAATGGACTAATGTAGCTCTGCTTCGGTTTTGGAAATGTACTTAGCTCCTGCTGCTCTATTTTTTTCCTTGCTCTTCTCCACATCCCTCCTCCTAAAGATAAATATTTGGTTAACTTATGGGCTTTGTAAGTAGTTATAACTGCAGTCTTGGGAATTTGCCAATGCAGACAGTGCTGCTAGAATACTGTCTGCTTCCTCTGGGCTCTTGCATGAAGCATCTGAACAACCAGATTGATAATAGACAGGAGCTGTTAACGCCTTCCTCATCTGCTGCACTGCAGGCCAAGCACGAACTAGGAACTTGCATACATAAGCAGATCAGTCTTGTTTCCTCCTGCAAGACAAGGTTGTAGTGAAATCAAGTGGCCATTTTACTTAGTAGCCTTAACTGACTAATTTCCAAAATAGGCAGCAAAATTAATTGGATGTCGTGGGCAATGCAAACTTGAGAACAGGACTGAAGAAGTGGTGCAAGATTTTCTCTAGCTCCCTAGGAGCCACACCAAGGGCGTACTGAATATTTCAGAGTTGGATGTGCTCATTTAAAGGAGAATAGTAAAATGAGACGGAATCTTTACTAAATAGGCTACCAATCTATGGTTTGCTGTATATTACTTTTAGTAATGAATTTGACTGCAAATTTGACCTCAGAATGGAACTCTGTTTATTTACAGGTGTAACATAACATAAAAAATTTACAGAAAAACTATTTAAGCTTTTGCAATGATTTTTTTTTTCTAAACGATTTTATATTAGCGGCAATCAACAACAGATAGTGTTTTCAACTACAAGCTGAGTCTTATCCAAAGACCTTTGAAATTAAGTGTAGTCCAGTTGTGGTTCCTGTGTCACAACTGGATTTGCAGAGCAAATTTTATGCCAACGCCATGGATCGTGTTGCTTGCTGGGCTATATTTCCACAGCCCTCGACCCCAGTCCTTACAGACTTTTCTATTAGAGAACTGATGGCTCTTTAGTGCAGTGAACACAAAGGCTTAGCTCAGGCACCTCTAACTTGGGAGCCACATGCATACATACTGTGGCCCACCCCCTGCCACTCTGCCAGGAAAATCTCAGCTTTTCTAATGAGAAGTTCCGCTGTGAGGAGCCCCTGTCCAAATGTTCAGATGACCTTTGCTGCGAGTGGATCCGGGAGGCTCTGGTGAACCAGTGGGGCAGCGTGGATGTGGGACAGAGGCCCAGGGTGTGTCTGAATGGCGACCTGTGTTGGCTGGCAGCTGGTTAAATAGTCACGCCGGTAGCAGGGAAGTGTTTTGCAACAGGAGGTGTTCCTGCATACAGGGCTTTGTTGCTCGCAGCTGGAATTCCAAAAGCAAACAGCAAACACATGCTGGTGGCAGGAAGCTCTTTACTCAAGTGCCTACGGTAAACTTTGTCTTTTGTTTCGATCCCTTGGAAAGCAGAGCACCTGTTTATACTGTTGCGTGTTTATATAGCTATACCGGTAGGTTTGAGTGTATTCTTTTCCTCCGTAAGGGCTGTATTACAAAAGCATTCTGTCATTTAAAAACAAGATCCTTCCTTTCTTCCTGTGATCAAACTATTGTTCAGAGAAACTCATCCAGTTCCTTTTGTCTTGTGGGGAAAAGTGTCAGTGTGATATCCTCATTGCAGTGGTACTTGTGTGAAGACTGTATTATGACCCAGCATGTAGGGTTTTTTCTTGACACGGTGATTTTAGTCTGTGCAGGGAACCGGGAACAATGAATCGAGGGTGTGACTGACAAGCTAAGGAAGCTGTTTATATGCATGTAACCTTCTATTATGTGTATAACTATGACTGTTTCATTCATGAAGTCATTTAAGTTTCTCTTTTGAAGTTCATGTCTCTATATTTGTAATGTATGGACTAATGTATGTTTTTGGACTAAGGTTGCGTACTGTGAATGTTTGGTATTGTTTCTCTTAAGGATGACTACTCACATCTTGTCCTTCACGGATGTTTTAAAATATTTTAAAACCCAAAAGAATATATCTCTTAATGGAGTTGACTGAAAGCAAAGGGGGAAAAACAGTCCTGTCTGTAAAATACCCCCTCACTTTCACTCTTGTGGTTTCATACATTCCATTGTATATAAGAATTTGCATAGTTTTTCGTTTGGCTTTTTTTTTTTTTTATGATTGCTAAATAATCTCCATGCTGTTTGTGGGAAAGGAAAGAGGACATAAGGAATAAAGGACTGAGATATAATCAGATCCAGAGAATGGAAAATGGAACACTCTGAAGTAGTGCTTAAATGCAGGTATGTCCAACCCATAGCCAGCACATGGCCAGGCCCAGCCTGTCCTGTGGCTGCCTCTGCCCTGCCATCATGGTGGTGGCTTTGCCCTGTTGAGTAGCCTGGGCACGTACCTGTAACTCAGCAACAGCCAAACATTGCTGTGTGATCGGCACTGTCTGGGCTAATACCAGGCAGGGGGAAGCACAGTGCAGTGCCGACTCAGATGATGGCAAATGAGTTTATGCATTGCAATACATTGGCTAAACGCAGTCCTGTGAACAGTGAAAGATATGTGGCTGTGCTTTCTGTTGTGATAAAGACATCTGAGATATAACACTGCAATCAGAGACTCCACTCAAAAACCTGATTATGTCTCTTTACCAGACTTACGTAAGTTTGAGAAAAATACCCCTCACTTGACGATCACACCTTATTCGTGTCATCACATTTGGCAGTACATACATTTGTGAACAACTTTTCAAGAACAAAGGGCAGGAAGAGTAAAATTCCATCAAAAATCCATGGCAAACACCCTGGAAGCTCACCAGGAATTGCAGCCACTGCCATCGAACCAGCCTGACACATTAGTTTTACAAACACAGGGTCAAATATCCCCCTCACTACTTTGTGATTTTGTTGCCCTCTTTTTTGTGTTTTAATTAAAAAAAAAATAATAATAATAAAAAATAAATTTAAGTTTAGTTACAAATATTAATTCATATATTTTATATGCAGCCCAAGATAACTCTTCTTCACTCAGTTCAGTCCAGGCAAGCCAAAAAGTTGTATGTATGTATTATAAGTGTTAAAATAAATCTTAAGTGTGAATTTGTGCCAAGAAGAGGGGGAAATGGGTAAACAGTCCTTGCATTGTGTTCTTCCTACCATCCAATTTTAGTTCCAAGGCATCAGGAGCACCAGGCATTCCCAGTGTATCTCCAGTTAAAAAGCAAAAGGTTAATTTAATTCAAGAAAAGGACAAAAAATATAGACAATGTTGCTTTTGTCTATATACTTATAATGGATAGTGTTGTTTATATTGGTATATATGGTTATTAGAACTGAAAGCACCTTGATGCATCTGTGTGTAGGACTGTGTGAAGGAAAGATGTCCCCTCAGACTGCAGTAAGCAACCTGATGTAATTCCTGTTGGTCAGTGCAACATCTCAAAAGCTTTTACATAACCTCTGTTTTTTAAAGGATGGACTCGTTGGTACTTTTTCACACCTGATGCCTGAATGTCGAACTACTGTGTTCAGAGAAGAAACGCTACACAGCAGAATGTTGGAGAACCGTGTTTGCACTGAAGAATCATTGCATTGAAACTGTCTGTTTTAAAAAGTAAAAAAATCACATTTCTTAACATCTCTGTATTAAGTGAATCCTGTGGAAAGCACTTTGTTATTCTTTGTAATAAAAAAGTATTGTCATCAGTGAGAACTGAATTCTTTGTGGTGCTTTGTTCAGGGCTCGCACTGATTTCATGGTAGGCCCAAATGAAATGGGACAGCATTCAAATTGCCCCTGAAATCAGCTGTTGGAGAAACAAGTGCAGTATGAGAGCTGAATAAACTGTAGCACGTCTTACTGGCTGAGTGTATAGAAAGTTGCAGAGAACTGGGGGAGGGGGGGAAACACCTGTTAACAAATAATGGCAACATTGTGCTGTAAGTACTTAACCCTTCAATTAATCTCTCTGTTTTGCACCCAGAGCAGCCTCTGGAGGAACCAGATGTGGTCAGCGGTGTGAAAAAGTGACGGTTGCTGTGCCACAAGGAGGTTTGGGACTTTCCGTTTAAGTATTCACAGAACATCTTAGGGGCCAAGACATCCCCAAACAAATCCACTTCTGTTTGTTTATACTTTTCCTGCAGCTCAGCAGAATGTTCCTTTTGCCAGATCCATCAGGTGCATATGTTTGTGTTGCACAAGATGCACAACCAATCAAGAACTGTGGGTTTTCTAAAAGGAAAGAAGTGATTGTGCACAAACTAAGCAAAACTGAATACTTGAATAAATTCAGGCCTTCAGACTTTGATTTCCAGCGAAGTTTCTTGGTCAGCCCTTTTACTGGATGTCTGCAATTTGAAGAATGCCTATCTTTGGCTCTAACTACTGAATATGCTGTCTGCAGAAGTGGCAGAAAGGGGTTTCAATATTCTGTTCGATTCTTTTCATCCTGGGCCTTAGTCTAGTTTTTAGGAGCCTATTTCTCAGCCTTTCCACCCTTCCAGAACTGACACCTTCATCCTCTTTTTGCTTTTCTTACTTCACTCTGCAGAACAGCCATTCATAAGAACAGCTGTATGCCAAGGGTTTGGGCTTTTTCCAACCACTCGGTCTCCTTAAAAGTCAGCCAGACAGTCATTTTGTTTTCAGTTGGACATCTTGTTTTACTGAGCATCTGCTTAATCTTCTCTCATGTCATTAGTGATAGGACCAGAGGGAATGGTTTCAAGCTATGGCAGGGGAGATTCAAGCTGGACATTAGGAAGTATTACTTCTCAGAAAAGGTGGTCAGGCACTGGAATGGACTGCCCAGGATGGTGGTGGAGTCACTGACCATGGGGGTATTCGAGGAATGACTGGATGTTGAGGGACATGGTTTAGTGGGAGCTATTGGTAATAGGTGAATGGTTGGACTGGAAGATCTTTCAGGTCTTTTCCAACCTTGGTGATTCTATGACTTCTAATGCCGGAGTGGGAGGAAATTGGAGAGAAGATTATGAAAAATATGTATGTGTCAGGTAGTTTGGTTTTTGTTGTTTTTTCTTGTTGAACCTGTCTTTTCAGATGGTGATTACCATCAGCTGATACTTGAAACGGAACTGTTAGGGCATACAGTGTCTAGGTTTTGTGTTCATTAAATGTAAATTAATTAAGCCAAATAGTTTCTTAGCTTGTCCTGGCACATCACCTTGTGTCTGGAATGAACATTGCTTGAGGCGACTTGGCAAATTTTACATGTACAATTTGCTCTCTATTGCATTTTAAAGCCTTGCAGAGGAAAAGGGCTCTACATCTTGTCTTCATTTGCATGAGGGTTTAGTGCATGTGAGGAAGGTGCTAAGTTAGTCACTAGCAAACTACTGGGGGCTTCCTTGTGAAAGAAATAACTTGCGGACGATGAAAGTACAGGAGATGTGGGTTTGCATGCTGCCCAGAATAGATGGTGGAAATGAACCATTTTTCTGTCAGAATTACCAATTATCTACTTTCTAATGTGGTATCAGGACTACATCCCCAGTACAGTGAGTCTGTGGCAAAAAAAAATGAGTTATTTGGTAAAGAAAAATCTTTGGCAGCCAAAATCCTGTTGATAAAGTGACAAACACTGAGAATTCTCTCCTTGACTTAAACAAAATTTGAGTTCTTGAGTGTTCTGGCTTGTAAAGGACTTATTTTAAAAGTTGTATTTGGTTATCCTTTTTAGTCATTCATTCATTCATATGCTTTCTCAAAGCTGTTTTGAAAGCCATTCCTCCCATGCTGGCTGGTACCAGAGGAGTGAAGCCAGGCAGCACAAGCTGAATGGATGTCAGGGGAATAGACTGAGACATCTTTGATGCTACCTGGCCAGTGTCACAAAGCCTCAGAGCAGGTCTGTAAAACTTCTTTTGCTGTCACTTTCTGTATTTGCACACCCTGTCAGGGTGAATCTATCAGCAAGAGCTGACATCAGCCAGGCACCTGATTTCCTCCAGCATTTCAGCCCAGTTCTGCCCATCTCCAGGCAGCTGAGCACCAGATAACTGTCCTGTGCTTCTTGTCAGAGTAAAATATATTCCAGTATTTGGTGTTCTTGTTGTGGACCTAATAAGATTAGGAAAAACACGATGATGCAGTTTTTCTGAGACCAAATATTTCTGTGCCTTTAAGCTTACTTCAGTGAGTCTCTCTGTGAATCTTGTTGCTGCAGAGGAAAAAGATTAAGCAGTCTTGAGGCTATTGCCCATTTCAGATGCTCAGACAGATAAGAGCACCAAATGCACACAAGTGTTTGACTAATAATGTTTTTCATTTTGATCCATTGTTTCTTCATTCCACCTATGATAAGAGATGAAGTATTTGGCTGAGCTCTGTAAGCAATGGAACTATTCTCAATTAAAAAGTTCTTATCCTGAGGTCTTTGGCAGATAAGTACAAATTACTGCTAACAGCATCATTTTTTAGCTTTCCTTCAGTGTTTCTGTTTTTTGGTCTGTACATTCTAACACATTACAATGCAGTCTTTGGACCTGGCTTTCTTTTGTACATTTTGGGAAGAGTCCATTTCATGCTATGGAGATACTTTAGTTGAGACAGCACCATTAAGACAATTTGGACCCTGCACCCAGTGTTGTTGCTGAGCCCCGCCTGCCTTGTTATCTGGGCTTTATCAGCCAGGGGGATTTCTGTGCTTAGAAGTGGGTAGGTCTTAAAGTACAGTGAAGGCTTTAGACTAACAGCATGTATTTTTGCAGTGGTGGTCATGCTGCAGTTTCCCAGGAGACTAAGCCCTGGTCGTGTTTTACAAGAAACTCCAGCAAATAAAATAAAGGCACTGCAAAGGGAACTCAGGTCTTCCTAGATTTTTTTTTGATGCCACCCTTCTCCCATCTTTTCTGAAGACGCCTTTAACTTTCCCCCTTCAAATCCAAGTGTAATACAGACAGTTGAGGGAAGATCTTGTGGCTGTTCCCAGATGGAAGGCAGTAGAGTAGTAGAAACACTTTCTACTTTCTAAGCCTTTCTGATATGTCCTGGGGAAAATCAGAAATTGTTTAACTCAGAACCATTTCTGCTTCTGTATCATTATATATTTTGATTCTTTTGACTTCTTTTGATTCACAATATTTATAAGTGAGTTTCTGGTTCAGGGATCCTCTGCCAAGTGCATTGGTGCATGGATTAAAATACAACAGTCTAAACTTAAAAACCAGACTAAGTGTAATTTTCTCCATTCTCCTGCCAGGTTTTTTCATAAGGAATATAGTTCTCTCTCAAATAAGTAACACTTTACTATGATTGTGTAAAAGGAAAACACAAGGAATCCTTAAATAACACTCCTTGTTCTACCTCCTGCGGCATCCTGGGGTTTCCATATGCCTCACATGTGTTCACAGAGCTGTGCTAGGGCTCAGTTTCAGCAGCTAGCACATGATGTCAGCTGAATGTGTGTGGGTGTCTTTTGTGTGTTTCGGAACCAAGTAGATTCTGCACTGGAGTCATTTTCTTTAGAGAAGAAGAAATGGAGCTTGCTGTACCAAAGTTGGAGGCATTATTACTGTAAAAAGCACTGAAGCATTCCAATGCAAAAACGGAATAGTTAATAATGCCATACATTATGATTATTATCTTTGTTCATGCCTTCCTGCTTCAATGATTTTATTAACAGCAAGAATTTGCAAAACCGTTCTAGCATTGCATTTCACAGATGTTGAATATCTGTTACCTTCCTGTCTGGACAAGAGCTGTCAGAAGCAGAAAAAAAGGTATATATCTTTAATACATTGTCTTCCTATTCTGCTAGTAGTAATGCACAGATGAATAGAAATTATTGTATCATTCAGGAGATTGATACTGTAATAGCCAGCTTGAAATCTCACTTTTAAGAGCTTTTTAAGAGATGCTGCTGCATGTGCTATCTTAGTTTATGTGGGCTCTTGTCTCCTGAAACATAGGTCCTTCATCTTACCTATCTGGGAAGCAGACTCCTCCATCCTTGACCCACGTGTGGCCTTTCCCTGCTGGTCCCCAGCCCAGCTATCAGCATGGTGCTGAGTATTTCTTTGTCGGACATACAGAGCTGTTCTGGGCAAGTGTTATTGCAAATACAAAGCAAAACTCAAGTGAAGACATGAATTAATTACTGAATGTTGTGAGGAATCACAGGATGGGATGTTTAGACAATTACATCAGAAAGCCGATAGGTGAAGCTCATATAAGCATGCTCTTTGCCAGCTGAGAATAAAGTCAGCTGTAGCTGACTGAGGATGGGAACAGCTACTGAGTTCCAGTAGCCTGAAAGCTATCCACTGTATAACAGTGCTCAGCCTTCATTTGGTTTGTGTTTATAAGTGGCGTTGTGTACAGTCCCTCTCCAGCTTTTCTAAGCAATGTAAAACTTGTTTGTGTGAGCAAATCAAATCTGCTAATTTGTCCTGCAACATAGAGCAGAACATTTATAGTGCCCCTCAGCACCGCACCACTCACTACTTTCCCCAGAGGAAGAACTTCAGAGCTTTTTAGAATACTTTAGAACTCTTGATAGATAAAATCATGTTCCCGCTTGGCCTAAGAGAAACCATCTCTGTACCTCAGAGGGGCTCCTTGCTTGTTTGTGGTGAGTGCAGAGCAGGAAACATGCTCTGCAGTAGCATAAGCTTGAGTGCTAGAAAAGACATTTAAATTATGTATGTGCCTCACGGCTTGCTTTTGAGCTTATCGTCAGCAAGCTCAGCTTATTCAAGCCTGATGCTATCATAATGAGGCTTTGATGTTTTCATATGTGTCCTCTACTTTCAGAAAAAAAAAATAAATAAATGAAAATATAATAATAACTTTAAACATTTTTCCTGAGTTTGGATTTTGGGAAGCTTAGCACATTTGTATCTATTGCTTGAGTTTCCTATTTTGCCTTTTGAACTGTGAAATTGTTGAAATGATATCCTGAAGCCTTCACTTCTCGGTGCTGGCAGGAAGCTGCTGTGCTTCTCTAAAAATTGCTTACCTGAGATTTCCCATGCATGTGCTTTATGCATTATTTGCCATAACTCGCTAAACTAGATAAAATACAGTGGGAATTTCTTAGAGCCTTATATTTTTGATAACTGTTTTCATAGCTGGGAGAAATGATGTAGCCTACCTGTAAATCAGTATTGATGCAATTTGGGAAGATGAAGGTAGTAACTCATACTGAGACAATGGAAACAAAGAAAATCTATAGGGCCAAAGGAAATTTTATAGGAAGATTTCTCACGGCAGGTTTTGTACCCCTATCTTGTTTATATCTGCAGTAGTGATGGTATAATCATTAGACGTGATAAACCTTCAGGAGCAATAGGAAAGAGTATCAGAAGGTTATGCCAAGAGCACGTTGGAGTCAAAGCCTGGGTTATGAAAAAGGGGGGAGGGATGAGTTTCATAGTGTGATGTGCAAGAACACGTAGCAAAGATGTGCTAAGAGCTCATCTGTTGAAAGTGACAAAGGATAGCCAGAGTTTGAGCTGAACTCAGGATACACAGGAGCCAGGAATAAGATACGGCCATCAGAAAATACAACCCTGGGATACTTTTGCCAAATATTTTCACTATGAGCATGTAACAACTTATCACACTGAATTTTTTAAACGTAAAAATAACAGACTAGATCTGGTATAGAAGAGAGTTTACAGAAATGAAAATATGATGGAAGCTGGCTTGTTTCTCGAGGTCAGATGGGCATAAGGGCCATTAGGTAAAAACTGTCTGACAGCAGCTTCAGTCTGGATATGAGTAAAAGACTTCACTTATTTGAGTAAGATTCTGACACAGTACCATCAGGGACAACAAACACTGCATATAGCTTTAGGATAAAGCTTGATTGTTTCCAAAAGAGATTATATAGGATAACTGCCTGCAAGATGGGAGAAAGGTTTCATCCAGTTTCCTGGTACAGCTACAATTGTGTGCTCTGCCAGAGAGATCAGTGCATGGTGGGTACATGAAGTGGTCCTCAAAGATCATGGTTTTGCTTGTTTTCCCTGCTCAGGTTGTCAGCACTTTGTAGTACTGTGTGTCATGCGAGGAGCTTATCTAACTTCATCTCTGCTCTGACTTTGGTTCATTTAACTAAAAGATATCCTTTCACGATAACACAGTTTATACTTTGCTTAATGCTGTTCTCTGTTTCCATACATCTGATTTTTTTCTGGCTTGGAGGAAGGAAAAGAATGAGTGATATTATTTCCTACTGAACAACCAAACCAATATGACCTGTATTCGCATCATTAGAGCAGAAGAAAGAAAAGAGTTAAACAATTAGGCTCTTAAGTCAGGCTATTGCTAAATTCTGCTTGCTTGCTTCTGTTTTGCTCAATAAACTGTATATTGTAGCAATGTGCCCCCAGCATCCTAGGTTGGCCATTCAATTACTTGTGACCATAAAAGCTGATAATCTCATGGTCAATGATGCAAGCAACACTTCCCTTTTCAGCTAACAGAAAGTGCTCAACAATTACAGCACCATCCTCCCCTTCCACGTGCAGTGCAGCAGCCCGCAGATGCCTGGGCAGAAGCAGCTTTTTTACAGAAGCCATGGTATGAGCGGATGGTTTTCAGCTCCAGTTACCAATTCACATCTAATCCATGTCACTGGGAAAATCACAGCTGTTATCACCTCAGGGCTTACGGTTGGTTTCTGCAATTGGACTTTGCAATCTCAAAACATGTCTCCTAGTCAGTAAATGTGTAATCTGCAAAGTGGCTGCCACAGGTGGCATTATTCAATACGCTTCATCATCTAGTGAGAAAAAAAGTAGAGAATTAGGAAAATGTGGAGTCTTGTACTTTTGCTGAAGAGCCACAGTTCAGGAGCTCATTTCAGAATCTGTGAAAATGTCTGAGCTCAGGCTAGTTAAAAATTACTGCTCTTATAGTGCAGTATATAAATGTTCCTACTGGTCTGAATATTCCCCTACCAGCCCCATTAGCAAGCACCTGCTCAGCTGCTGAGCCTGCTGGTTGTGCACAGCTTGAAATCTGCCTGCCTGGGCAGCTGTAGGAGCCCTGCAGAAAGGAGAATGTCAGTAACCAACAGCAGACCCAGTCTTGTGCGTTGGCTGGTTCAGATCTTCCAGCACTGGGAGCACCCAGAAATGGCTTTCAGGTATTTAGGTGTGCTAATGGAAAAACCATTATCTTGTGTGCGGGAGCCTCATTTGGAGATACAGCTCTTGCTCAAAACACAGGTATGAATTTCAAGATCAGCTATTAGGCAAAGCTCTAAACACTTAAAAATCAGCTAGTGAGGTTTGGCTGAAAGAAATGAAGAAATTATGCCAGAGGGTTGGATGTGATAGAAAGCAGAAAGAAATCTGCCACATTTGACTGAAGAACCTGGTAATCTTATCTGCCTGATGAAATGCAATGGGGGTTCATTAGCCACAGTTTAGTCCTTTGTTAAAAAGTCATCATAACTGTGGCTGCAGCACTGCGAGCTGTTCCATGTTATCTTTCCAGGGAAGCCCAGATGCTGAAATGGAAATGATGTAGATAGCTTTCCAGGAGCTTGAGGTCCTCACCCAATTCAACCATCTGGCCATATAAACACCATGTGATTGACACCATCTTAGTGAATATGATTGTATCTGCCATTACTGCTGCCTCTAAATGAATGATACATGCGAGACAACCTACTGAGTATGGCTGGAAGGATTTCTTTTTGTCTTAAAAATGAATCAGATATGGCAGAATCAAACACATTCTCTAATTTGCATTTTTATTGCTGTTTTTAAATGAGACACATAATCTTGCTTTGCCTATGTAGGTCAGTACATATGTACCAATAGCACTTTTTCACTCTGAAAAATGGCACTTTTCATAACAGAATGCTTAATTTCTTAGTGTTTCCTACTTATTAACTGGAAATAGTGTTGTAAAAAGTATTTCTTGCTTCATTGGAAAATCTCTAGCTCCTGAAAAGTTACAAAAAACCAAAAGAACAAGATATCTGTCCTAGCTTCATTTTCATAAGGGTGTTTTTTTTCCCTGAAATGCACAAGATGTAGACCCTTTCCCATGGGGACTTTGTTGCTAGGTGATCTGTCCCATGATAAATCAGTGCTTCTGGGAGGGAGGCAATCTATTGTTCAAAGCTGCAGCATTTTGACTATAGAGCACTTATGTCAGTGACCTGCTACCATTAGTGCTTAACCACCAATCTTTATAATTCTCATCCAACCTGCAGGTGAAGGAGGAAGAGGAAAAGCAAAGGGCCCCACAACCACTTCAGTCTGACACAGATATGCAGAAGAATTCCCCCCCACACCTCCAAAACCTCAAAAAGATTTCCTAGTGGTGCACGGGAGTCCTTGAATTACTGCATTTCAGTAAGCTGTCCAGCAAACCTAACTGTGGCTCTTGTTAACAATATAACCTGCTTGGGTATTTTGGGGCTGGAAACAGATTATTGCAACCTGATTTTTTCTCCCTCCTGTCTGCATGAGACATACTGGAAACATTATCGGAAGCATAGAAAACAAACATTTGTGCTTGTGCACTCTATATTCTGTCTACGGTTGTAAAATTAACCAATCAAATTCCTTCAAAATTCTCCTGTCAAAATAAACAAAACTAAAACAGAGCCCCAGGATGCTGTGGATAGCTAGTCACTCTGCCATTGGCTGCACTGATTCATAGCAGAGCAAGCCAGCTGTCTCAGGAAGACAGAGAAAATTCTCAGCACTTTTGTTGCTGGGATATAAACGATGTAAGTCTGCAGACTACATATATTTGAATACGTGAAGAACACTCCTTTTGTCTTTCTGGATCCTATGCATTGCTTATTTTCTGTAGAAGGGCAATAAAGATGCATAGTGCAAAGACATCAACAGAAGCCTTGTGTTGCCTCCACTCGCAGCATCTGCTTTAAGCAGTGTGCTCCACAGTAAGAAGGAAACCCTGCCTGCAGCTGCTGGGCTGCCACCAAGACCCAGAAACACTCAGGTAACTACTGCAAGACAGAGAAGAAGAGCACAGAAAAAATAATCAGTCACATCTTGGGATGTGTGACATGCCCTGCCTGTTCCATGCTACCTCATTATGGGAGAAAGCTGTGTGTGTGCAATTTGAAAGAATGTATGAAGGTATCAGTTTAAAACATATATTATAAACAAATGCATATATGTCTTATTACCACCAGAACGGTGTTTTTTAATACAAACATAGCAAAAAGCAGATAAACTCTTTCATCTGCCATAGTTCTCTCTCTTTCATTACCTTAGTGTACAGGAGCCCCTCTGCTGGACCAGATCCTATTGCACTATCTGGACGCAACTGAAAGGTAGGCCTGACCTCAGATATAGTTCTTGTTTTGCTCTGTTGGCCCCCAAGGATGCTTTAAAATGTCATGTAGGAGACTACGAAACTGCCACTGCATAAATTGTTGGCTGTCCCTGTCCAATATAGGCTGCTTTGGTGTCTCCTCTGTGTCTTCAAAGAGCTTGTTTTACAAGACAGTGGCAGCCCCTAAATGAACAGAGACCTAGGCACTGCTTGCTTACTCCTTCAAGATGTGACATTCTTAGCAAGGAAGTAATTTTGAAAGCTCCACTGCTGTAATACTTCAACTGTAAGCACTGAGGTGGAAGTGGGGCAGTTGCCAGCATGTTGCGTGACTGAAGATCTGCAAATGAGTTGTCATCAATAGTATTAGCAGAAAAACTACCCTGGGATCATTCCCTCACACTTGAAAGGAAATGGCAGCCCTCATTTTCACACATTCCAGCTCTAATGGCAGGTTCAGAAAGACATCAGTTATGCTCAGAGGATGTTGTCTTACTCTTCATTAGGGAGGTGATGAATTTTAAGTGACACTACACTTCCTATTTTTACCCCAGGGAATTTAGCAGAATGAATAACTATTCCAGGGTCTAATATGTGAAGCTGAAAACTTGTACTGTCAGGTGGTGTTTAGCATTCTTCTACATTCATTTATACCCAGACCATCCGTTACTTGCATGCCATTCCAGTGCCAACCAGGCACTTCCCCCAGAGAACTGACCATACGTACTACGGCAAATGTAAGTTGCTGGACACCCTGGTATCTACTTACAGTGAACTGATAGTTGTGTGTTTTGTAAATTCATGCTCTGCTCTGTTTTCAAATTCCCAAATATAATAAACCATTGTGTTTGTTATTGTCAGAATAGCGTAATACAGGGAAATTCCTTTTCCCTGAGTCTGCCCTCCACCCTTGAAATTTATTGTCATATAAGCCTTTAATTCCAGTTTCTAGGCGCATCCAAGTGATAGGCAAAGAAATGTTCCTATTTAATCAAGGATACTGTGTCCAAGGTCTTTCAAGTTCATCCTGTAACCAAAAGAGTTTCATTACACCTTCCCACAGATAAAACCATCGTGAGCAACAGCAACCTTAGAAAAATTAGAGTTCATATTTAGGGCACGGTAAAACAAACAGGTTTGACAGAAGCAGATTGCTGATAAGTGAGAAAAGTTGTTTGGTTCCACCTCTCCCTTACCCACTCGGTTACTGCCCTTTCTTGCTAAGCTGTACGTGTGACCAGGTTTTGTGCCAATTCTTCGAAAAGTTTCAGATTAATGAACAGCTGGAGATGACGCTTTAACCCAGATGTATAACAGCTAGGATGGTTTGACTGGCTGTGCCCCTATGGCATTGCTGACTGGTTCCCAACATTCTGACTGTATTTGAATGTCCTGTGGAAACTCCAAAGATCTTAAAACCAATGGATAGGAACTTTATAACCTTTAAAAAACAATTTTCTTTTTTAATATAAAAAAATGCAGAGGTAAAGAACTAAATGTGTTAAGGGTTATGCTATGGAACCATAAATGCAGCCTGATTTCAGGGATGCAGTAGTGCAAGAGGTAATTGATATGAAATGAGTTTGTTTGTTTTTTAAGTAGAGTAAATTCCCACTAAGACTGTGCCCTAGAAGTTAAGAGACCCACTCCAGTTTGGTAGCCAGGTGCTGACTGAATGTGACCTTCTCCTCCTTCCTTCTGCACAGTCCCTACCACTTCCTCTATTTTTCATCTGCCTTCTAGAACAGTCACCAAGGCATCAGGAAGACAGGAATAGCCACAAAACAAGTTGTGATTTGATGGCATAAGAGCTGCCTGACTCCTTCTAAACAAAGCCAACCTAAGAGAGTGCCCGAGACATGCCGGCAATCCATTCGGCTGTAACACGTAAAAAGCCTTTATAAAGCATTCTCCCTTGAGATTCTTTAAAACTGTGGTTTTTCTTAAAGCCATTAAGACGTAGAAAGAATAAATGACTAAGAAATCTTACCTTGGCATCAAAATGTGCAGTGGGCAGAGTGCCAAGATGAAAAATCAGTATGAATTCATTTAATGAATATTCTATATCTGAGCAATTGTGCATTACTGCAAGGCAGCCTAAGTTGCTAAGAATATGGCAGTGATAAAGGTGGAATAATTTGCTTTAAAGTGGATGTTGATATTAGCGCTTTTGCTGTGCACTGCATTTTAAAAGCATGGCACTTTATGCATACACTACATGCAACTCAACATTAGGCATGAAAGAAACCTGTTTACTTCATTAAGAGCAGTTTTTCAGTAACAGCAAAGTTTGTGTGTGTGTTTACCAAATTAGACTTAATCTAGAGCACTCGTGGTCTTTCCACTCCACATTCCTTGGAGTTTGAGGTGTGGGGGAATGAAGAGATGAAAGCAACAGGAAGAAAGATTGATACACAGATATACAGATAGACAGCTGATAGTGTCTGTTCCAAAGCCTGCAAAGCTGCATTCTCTCCTAGCCCACCAGGTGACAAGGAAATGGTCCTACCTCACTGACATCAGTCCTACCTCACTGACATCATGCCTACCATAGTTAGCCACCGTGACTTTTCAATGTATTCCAGCCAGTTCCTAGACATTTATCTCCCCACTTTGCTGGCCTACATTTCACAGTCCAGAAGACTCTATTAGGAAAGGTCACCAATTGCTACAAAGAGATTTATGAATGCCTGCCAGGTTTGACTACTGCAACATTTCTCTCTGGGAGAGGAGCTGCACAGACCTTGCCAAAAATGCTAATTCTGTAGAAAACAGCATTGTGAAGCATCATATATTCCAATAATTCCTTCTGAAACCCACATCATATTTCTTTTGAGTCACGTTGATACGTGTCACCTTCTGTAATTAATTTCTAGTTGTTTTTATTTCTCCTTCATGCTCGCTCTCACCTCCCATATGCAATCACTGTAATGCACCTTTCGAGGCTGACCTCACATCTCCAGGAAAAGAACTCAGAGTTCAGTTGGTATTAATTTATTATATACCTCCCTCCCACCTTCTAGCGCTTATCATTATTGTAGCAATTGCTTTCTCTGGTTGCGGGCATCTGTTCAGCACCACTAAAAGACAGCTAACTTGGCAACCGATTAACCCTTTCAATTCTAAGCTACCCCTTTTGGATTCATTATATAGAAGGCACAAACAAGAACTATAGGCTCAAAATAGACCTCAAAAACTCAGTTTGTCAGTGCCAATGGTTCTTCAACATTTTTTTTTCAAACCGTAACAAACAGTTCTACTTCCATACTCCAGTTCTATTTCCCTACAGTGCATATCCACCTTCATCCCTAGCTCTTTGTCCACCTAGAGATCTTCTGTACAGAAATTGTTTAATCTACAATGAAGCAGCTCCTTTGGTAGTATCTATATGGTACTTTTTTACAACATATGCCTTCTGTCATGAAGAGATGCACACATTTGATGGTTAGACTAGATGATCTAGTGGTCTTTTCCAACCTTAATTTTTCTGTGATTCAGTAGTCACAAAGGCCAGGTTAGCTTGTGTTGACCACACATTTAATATCTCATTATCTGTTACAGAGGAGGTAGGTGCAATCTCAGGGCCATAATGCAGGCAGAAATTCTTTTGTTCATCACTGGTAAGAAAAGAGAGATGATGTAATGGTGCTTGAATGATCTACCTGAGACTTAGGGAGAAAAGAGTCTGTAGACTTTGCTGTCTTGAGGTTTTAACTGAGAAGGAACAACAAAAGCTTTTCAAGAATGCAGTTCTCTGGGTACCAGTCTGGCACCCCTTTGGGTTTAATGTTTATGGAAGACTAATGAGAATGATGCAGGGCACAGATAGTACCTGTCCCCATTACATTGATATATATCTTACCCAGGTGAGCTACCAAAAGCCCTTCTAACCTGAGCACAGATGGACACTGGGCTTATGGAAAAGATGAGGAGGAAAACTCTTCTTGCTTATGGACAGTATTCAGTACAAACCAGACTGGCTAAGTGGTGATTCCAGCCTCCTCTATGAGCTAACTTAAACATGGCAACAATCCCTTTCGGTTGCAGGCTGCTTTTCTTGTTTATTTCTGGGTTTTGAGTGATCTTAAACTGGTATTTCACTGGTTTTACTGGTATTTCCCATCTACGTCCCTTATTGTCAGATCTCCACATTGTTTTTACATCTCCAGGGATGGTGACCCCACCACATCCCTGTGCAGCCTGTGCCAGTGCCTGACCTCTCTTTTGGATAAGTTTCCCCTATTATTCAACCTGAACATCCTCTGGTGTAACTTGAGGCTATTCCCTGGTCCTATCACTAGTTTCACCAGAGAAGAGGCCAATGATATGATACTTGAGGCCAGAGAGACTGGAGGTGCTAAAGAGTAAGTCAGGTATCATGCTAAATCATAAAGACCCCATGCTCCAGACATGTTTGACAGCTGTCGGTATCCGAATGGCAATTCCTGGGTTCAGGCCTGGTAATTTGAGAGGAACCATTTTCTCTTTTGCAATAAGCCGCCTACAGCCAACGGGAGCCCCGAGCCGCGTTTCTCTCCCCACACGTGTGCTGTGGAGGGGCGGGCCGCTGCCGCCCGGGGCGGTGCCAGCGCGAGGCATGCGGCATCCGCCTCTGCGCTACGGGAGCGGCGCGGCTATGAGGCCGCGGGTGCCCAGCTTCCGCCCGCCTTCTTCTCCTCCTCCTCGCCCTACAGCCGCGGCGGGCCCAGCCGGGCCCTTTGTTCCTTAGGGCAGCGGCTCCCCGCCCTTCTGCTGTGGCTGACGGCCTCGGGGCCACCGCTGGCGGCGCGACCGTCGGGCGCCGCGAGAAGGAGGAGGAGGAGCAGCCGCCGCCCAGGATGCGATGGGGAACTGCTGGGCGCAGGGCTGCTGCGGGCTGCTCCTCCGTAGGGAAGCGGGCCGGATACAGCGAGGCGGAGGGTAAGCAGGCGGCGCGGCTGCCCCTCTCTCCTCTCCCCTCCCCGGGGCGGGGAGGTGCTGGGCCCGCCCGGCTCCGCCCTCCTCCTCCGCGGCGGGAGCGCGGCTCGCCGGAGGGCTGCCCGGCAGGGCGAGACGGGCGGGTTGCGGGCTGGCAGGCGGCGGTGTCCCGTTGGGCCGGGTGTGCTGCAGGGTGGTTGCGGGGTTACCTTCACCCGGGCGCCCTCAGAGAGAGAAAAGCGTGGAGGGGGGTTCGTGGCAGCTGCCGAAATGGAGAAGGCGACGTGTTCGGGAGGATGACCTTGTGCTCCATGAGAGCCCTGCGGCGGTGAGGCGGGCTGGCACAGGGGCCGGCGGCAGGGTGATGTGAATAAACTTTACGATTTGGGCTCAGTGCGGAGCCCGTGTTTTGTTTTCCGACCACTGATTCGCGGAAAAGCAGCGTGCAAACCCGGAAGGGTGCGTGCCCTGCCGGCAGCTACTTGTCCTTCCCTACACCTGCCGGTATTCGGCTGTTCGCAGTCGCCTGGTGTAAGAACTGCTCGGTCTTGCCGACCTGAGCTCCTTACATATAGTGCGATGGAGGCCTTTGATTTCAGCCCGGCTCCGCAGGCAGGTCAGCTTGTCCTGAAGGCCTCCTTTGCCGAGGAGCTTGGTTGAGAGCGGGGCTGGGCAGTGCGGGATACCTGGATACCTGCTTGGGTTCTTGGTGCTCCCGCTGAGGGTGTGGGCACAGCTGAAGTGCCTTGTCACTGAAGTATCCATTTCTTCCGCTGTCATCTGAGGAAAAACAGGTAATACTTGATAGGTTCTTGCTTCACCCGTTGTTTTTGCTGGGTCTCTGTTTATATGGCCTTTCTAACATTCAAGATTAGCGATAATGAGTTCTTAGCTGCGTGGTCTCGTGCTTTGAATTGATTGTTTTGGTTTTGAGGCTCTGTGGGTTTGTTTGTTTTCTTTGTGTTTGTTTTTCATGCCCAGCTTCTTACTGTTAACTGACCCATTGGCATTGGGTAGGAGACAGAGTCCACAAAGATTATCTTGGCCATAATAGTAGTTCCTCCATATACCACTGTATTTTATCTTTCCCTTTGCTCCAAACTGACTGTTGTCTATCGTTTTTCCACTTACATTCTTTTCTTTCATGCTTGTTTACAATTCTTTGATTTGGGTTTTTGTGTGTGTTTTGTTCTGGTTTCTAACTGTTCATTGGTGCTTGCAGTGTTATCTCTTCCAGTGTTTGGTTTGGGTGCACGTCTGATTAAATTTACTAAGGTCATAACATAGAATTATGTTTTAAGAACTTGTTAGCTTCCTGTCATGCTCAGCCTTCCCACATTCACCAGTCGGTTTTCTTCATGCTCTTATTGAGATTACCAGCTTTCTTGACAGACATTGTCTGTTCTGATGTCTTCCACATAGTTACCCGTTTGCTGCCAGCTTGGTTTTCATAGTGGCAGACAGGAATGTCAGTGTGCAGCATTATGAGAAAGGCCATTCTCTTAAACTGGGGGCTGGGATTCAGGAGATGTTTGTAGGTGCACATCCTCAAAGGAGAAGGTCATTCTCTGTGATGGTTCAGCTTCTCTGGTGTGCACGTATTTCTTCTCTTTGTCCAAGGTCAGACTGTCCTCACCGGTGAAATAAATCTTACTGTCTGCTGTTGTTATGTTAAATGTACGTTCCTTCAGGTCATGCCTGCGGTGAAAGGTGAAAGAAAAATGGAATTGTAATGCAGAAAGCAGACTTTTCTAACTAGTGAAGACAACAACCTGTTTGGATTCCCCTTTAAACCCTGGAACTGGAATGACATATACAAGCATCATCTTACAAGAAAACAATCATCAGTGCTTCCTCTCATAGACAGGTGGCACATGTCTCAATAGACCGTTGTTTTCTGGATGTGCTGCCAGTACACAGAATAGTATCGGAGTATTAAGCAACCTGAGTATTTTCCATAAGCGCAGGGTGGGAGGGACTAAACACAGAACTCTTAAAATATATTTTTCTAAGATTGAAACTGACCAAGTTCTGCGGATCCACATTCTGCTACCAAATTCCATAGATGTGGCTACTTCTGGGACAGCGTAATGTAGCTTATCATGTTATTATTGTGATTATTGCCATCACTCAGATTTATTTTTATCCTCCAGAAATAGAACTTCATTATTTTTAGGCACTCCAGGACTTAACTGGAAGAAGTAAATTCAGAATTAAGTAGTAAACCACACAGTTTTTAGCAGGTGTTTTCAATGCCTGTGAGATTCTAATCTGTGTTTAAATACTTGGGGATTTATGTATGACTTGTTGCAATGATTCTAGAGTTCATGTTGAACACACATAGAAAGTAATGAAACGTGAAAATCTTCAGTATAATATGGTTCACCTCTCTGTAAAGGCAGAAACTTTCAGTTATTGACTTTTTAATTTTATTTTATTTTTTAGGGAGTGTCCTTAGGCTTCCTCTGAAATAGTTTTACATGAAGTAATACAATCTGCAGCCATAATTAGAAAGTAGGTCATTGCTGTTTTATCTCTGTGCTCAACCATAAGAGTTCTTGCTTCTATAGGGCTAAAAATAATAAATAGGAAGAATAAATAACATAGAACATGTAGTTCTTTACTTTTTCATCAGGGTGGATGGGGGGTGTTATCAGGCAGCAAAATGTAGCAAAATCAATTTTATCCTCAGAACTGAAGGGGGGAAACTGAACTCACGTTATGGTTTTAGTACTCAAAATGTTAATGTTTAGTAAGATTTTTTTTCTCATGCACTAAAAAGAGTAGAAACATGACTTTGCATTAAAGGCTAACAAGGTGCATAGATGTTAAGTGGATTAGAATTGGTTTCTTTAATTTGTTTAGAACTTGAAGGTTGATCTAACAGTGTTTATAGGTACAGTGGCTGCCTTGCTTTCTCCAACACTCATCAAACCCATGTGTTTCTCAAGTCTGATTCAGCAAATAAGAATTTAAATGAGAAAAGTAATAGCTGTAGGGTTTTCAGTGTTACTAATTTATTTCAGCTGAAATTGCTGTGTGTGGGGATGAAGCTGGTGTTTTCCATTTCTGTCCTCCATGAACTCAATGACCTGTAGGTGTGCTGAGATTTCAGGTCCCAGACTCCTATACAGAACTAGATCTTAGGTTATCAAGCCCCTGTCCAGAAAGAAATATGTAGCAGAGAATGTTGATCTTCCTTGAAATGTCACCACTTTGGTACGTTTGTAATTACATGTAGTAAGCTTACGCTATGTTGTCTTATTTTCCCACTGGTTTACTGTTAAATTCTTGCAACTAATCTGACTGCAGCTCCTATGTCTGAAAAGTTGATCAGGTTTTGAGTAGCCCCCTGTTGCTGTAAACTGGAACTGTATTTTTGTTAAAGAATACAAGCTCCTACAACAATTTGTTGTAACAGACTTAGTAAATCCAATTCTTAATGGCATTGAAACCTGCATGCTAAAATCTTGCACCTAAGATGCAGCAGTGAAATTACCTCAAGTGCTCCTACCACATGTCCCAGCTGTAATGATGAATTAAAGTGCCAGTTTTTCCCTGATTTCATAACAATGAATCAACTGAAGGTGGTTCCTTAGTGCCAGCTGTGCATTGAGTGGTTACAGTTGTGTATGCAAGAAACAGTTGACCAGGAGTCTACAGTGAAAAGGGCAGAGCAGGTTTTTGAAGGGCATGTCCTGACTGATTTCCAAATGAAAATACAATGGGAATTAAATGTGATATGATTAAAATAATCCATGTTTTGGCTGGTGTGTTGGTTTTAGTAAAGTGGAGGTGTGTGTTGATTGCAAGTACAGAACAATCTATTGTACAAGTGTAGAAATGCCTGGGGCCCTGGATTTATTCCTGATATCGATGAGCACTTGCAGCCGGAAACTTTGCTTTTAGAAAAAAACTTAGATGAAATGGATGTTTTACTGAAGCACCAGCATGAAAGTACTTTTGGGTGACAGCCAAACCTCTTTCATTGGGTAGAATTTATTCAGGTAATTCAATAATGTATTGGTGTTGTCCTTTATAAAAAGGGCAACATTAAGATAGATTAAGAATTAAGGAGGAGACTAATTCCCGTATAAAGTTACTGATTCCAAGTAACTATTTTTCTAGCTTAGGAGCATTGCCTTTACCTTAGTTAGGTTTTTCTCAGAGACTCTTTGTTGTTTGTTTGATTCCTTGATTTTTAATGCTTCCATGAATATGAAGGAAGAAGGTCAACCTTTAGGCTGCATCAAGCTATCAAAATTGGATGTATTGTTGATATATTGTTAATATTGACATCATACAATTATGCTACAAATACTTAAAACTCCATGATGAGCAGTGAAGCTGTTGGAAGTTGTTGAGAAGAGTGTTTTTCAAGGAAAGTGTATTAAAGAATGTGCTTAATATTTGTCAATAGTAAGTCCATCATGCTGAGAAGTGGTGCCTCCCGTTTGAGGGTGTTTATGTTTTCTTCAGTTCTGTTTGCCTCTGTACTCTGGTGTAGATTGGTAGCAATGGAGAAAATGGCTTGACAAGTCAACATATTTAATATATGAAGTATTTGTTTCATACTGAAAATATTTGAAAAGTTATTTAAACTTGTGTGACTCTTGTTTTCTTTCTGCTCTACTTGAAATGAGGATTATTCTGTGGAGTAATGCTGGGCTTGTTTTTCCAGGTCAAAGTACTTTAGAACATGTTCGACAGGAGAGCACTTCACTATAGAGGTAGGTGAGCGTTTATACTTAAATCAGGTTGGGTTTTGTTTTGGCTTTTTTGTTGTTGTTGTTGTTGGTTTTGGAAAGTAGTCGTCCCATTTTTGTTGTGTGATGTTGTTTTTTGCTTGTTTTTTCAGAAGAAATTAAGTAGAAAGAGCTTGATTTTTAGCAATACCTTTAATGCTTTTTGCTGCAGTTCAGGTACACTAAAATACTCCAGGTTATTCCAGACTGAATTGGTGCTAAACTCGATGGCAAGATTGTGGTTCTTACGATACTTGGGAACATAAACACATAATCACGCTTCATTAATCTGTCATTTGTAAAGAGTCATCTGTGATCATCTGACATGAAGTTACTGTGGTCACCTGATAGGCAGCACCAGTTCATTTTAAAGTCTGTCTATTGCTCCTTTCATCCCTGAAATGCTGGGAGCTGCTTTTTTTTTTTCCTTCTGCTGTTAGTGTGAAGTTTTTTGTTCTTGAATGCAGGGTCAGGAGTCTGGGGCAAAATAAAAAAGAATATCTGTTGGAATTTATAGTTTTATAAGTTTATAGTTCATTGTTTTTACTAGAGAAGTTACCCTTTCAACAACCTTCTTGTGAAGGGTAGTGTATGGTTTATTTGTATTGTTTGAGATTGTCAGAATAAGCTGGTTTGCTTTCTCCAAGTATTTCTTATGTTGTGAAAGTTCTAGACTTTTCAGAGATTCCTTTTACTGAGAATACTAGTAATTAATCACTGCTTTGATTTTGAGCCATGTAGGGTGTCATAGATCTGTTTTTAGCATGTAGCTTCCAGTTGTGAAAAAGCATTCCTACAGCAGCAGTATGATAGAGAAAAGAAGGTTCTGTCCTCCCCTCAAGTTCTTACACATGTTCTACTTGCATGTATACTGCTGCTATACCTGTTCTAGCAACACTGAATGCTGTGTGTATTCTAGGCTGCTTGGGGATTTCTTGGGCTTCCTATCGTAAGGTATTACATTGCTTTATTGGCCTTCAGTTTCTTATGCGCAAAGCTGGGGTGTGGGATGTGTGTTTTGTTTGCTTTTAGAATCCTGGGTAGAAAATAACCCGATGTGTTCTGTAATTTAAATACATCTTCAAATACTTTTTTTAAAGCATCACAATTGCCATGGGAAGGGAAAGTTACTTGGCACCGTTCCACTCACATTGGAGTGGGTGCTTTGGTTTTTCCAGGATGGAAAGCTATGCTAAATGTAATAATTCCTGAGGAGGAAGGTGCTTTTATAAGTAGCATTACAATTGCAGTATTACTACTGGAGTAGTATTTTCACAAGGTGCTTTAAATACGTGATTATGTGTAGTTCAGGTGTTCAGTGACTTGTTATATTGGATTGTAAATGTTGTTTACTTTTTCTCTGCAGTTTGAGAACCTCGTGGAAAGTGATGAGGTAGGTGCTTGCATCGTGTGAAACTTGCTAGTACAATGCGCTCACTTTAAATGGTTGCAAGGTCTGTATCTGTCTCCTACTTGATGCCACATTGATATTCTCAGGCTTAAATTGCTGGAGATTGTTACTTTTGAGTTTTGCTTGCTCCAGGAATATTTAATGCTTTCACAGAGACGAAAAGCTGTCATGAGAAAAATCTGTCTGGAGGAGTGTGGGAGGTAGCACTTCGTGAATGTGTTACGGATATTAGCAAGACAGAAACTAAAGAAAAAGCCAAAAAGCCTTGAAAGAGAATTTGCTCCTGTTGTCGTCCTTGTATACAGTTCAACAAACACTGTCTGTCTGAGTAGTAAATGGGCACAAATTGCTTTGCTGAGGAGCATTTTGGTAGCCCTGTGACATGACAGTTGTGGGTAAACTGACTGAAGGGTATAAAAAAATAAATAGAAGTTGGCCTTAAAACTGTGAATTTAATATAGGTTGATAATGGTGGGGAAAATGTATTTTTATTACTTTGATTTGTATTTTAAAACACAGTGAGTAGTAGTTTGATTCCTGAAATACGCGACTGTAACGTTTATTTTCACTTGGAAGCAATTATTTGTTTTACTTAGTCATCTTCTTTGGTCAATTGCATAACAAGTTCTTTTAATGTTCCAAATTAAGGGGCATAATAAGGGGTATATATAAGGGGGTATGTTTTACCCCTAGGTGTAAAAACCAACACATGGGGAGAAACCAGTTTCGTATCGTGTGTCTTCTACTCTCTTACAAGTGTTTGACTAATGGGATTTTCAGAAATTAAGGCTGCTTTTTTTTGTTGTTTCCTTTTTCCCACAGGGGGAAAGCCCAGGAAGCAGTCACAGGTCAGTTGCTGAGATTCAGGGCCTCTTTTCCTCTGCTCTGCTATTGAATTTGGAAGAAATCTTTGAGACTTCCAATCAAAACTGTCTTTTTTTTTTTTAATAAGATGCATGGATGGAATGTGTTAAACTAGCCTTGATGCTCAACTGTGTTAAAACAGTTGAGATGATGGCGGATCTGTATGAAAGCAGTACGTTGTGAAGAGTCTTTTTTTTCTTGTTCCTGACATTTGCCTTACATGGGTGTTAGAGCTGGAACTTCAATTAATTTTAACTGAACGTGTTAGTATTTACACAAGCTGAAGAAACTTAATACAGGAAATATAGGAAAACACTTAACTGCGCTTCTAGACGTTTTGAATTACATACATTTTATGGTTCTCGAATTGCAGTTCGCTGTTAGAGGTTCCAAAGAAATTATACAGCAAACCTTACAACTACTATAATTCTGGTTTGTTAGATACATAAAAGTGTGCAAGTAGTTGAAAAGGAACAAATCAGAATTAGGGGACCTGAATAAATGAGGAAAAAGAAGTAAGATTTACAAAGCAATGAAGTTTTAACCATTTGGTTCCAGTAATTGTGTTATCAAAATATGTTTTTAGGTAATACTTCTTGTAAAGATGCAAAAAATGCTTTGTAGGGGGGGGACAACGTTGTCCCCAGTAAACTGGAACTTTGAAACTCTGCTCAGAAGGAACAGGCCTAATGCACAGCTTGTTAAATTTGGATTAAAGGAGTCAAAAAAGGATGTGAAGATATATATATATATTACTTTGTCACGAGTATACAATAATTAGTCTTCTTGTGTTTCTGTCTTTTAGACCTTTGACTGAAGAAGAAATTGCTGATTTGAAAGACAGGCATTATGACTCCATTGCTGAAAAGCAGAGAGCTGTTGATATGAAACTTCAATCAGAGGTAAGTGGTTAAAATGACTAGAATGGTGTGGGTAGTTGGTTTTTTTTGTTTTTCATTTTCTTGTTTTGGTTGCTTGTTTGTGTTGTTTTGTTAAGTAGTTAAAATCAACCATGAGCATGAGATATCATTCATGTGAATGAAACAGTTGTTTTTTGTTACATCACTTGTAATTTTTCAGTCAAGGAGATACCCAGAGCATTTGCTCTACAGCTACATTTGCATCAGAGATTGCCTTTTTAATAAATTTAGAGCTCTTACTGAGATCTATTAAATGTGAACAGTCTTTTTCTTCGTAAGAAAGGCAAAATGGAAAGTGTATTTGATTTAGCTTTTCTTGTGCTCAGTTTTTTCCCAAACTTTTCTTAAGTAAAAGACAATTTGTCAGTTTTACTCCAGCGTTCTGAAGCATTTAATGGAATGGGATATAGAATACAACCTAGAAATAGTGGAAGATTTTGAATAAAGTAGCGATTAAATCTACAGTTGAAGTTCTACGTCTGTCACTGGACAGTTCATAATAAGATACAACCATTCATTTACAGCAATTCACTGCTAATTATGTTTATTCAATAAGATGTTTAGTTATCAGAATTTCTTGGGGTGTTAATTGGGGGGGGGAACTGTTAGATTCAGTTAATGGAAAAGTTTTAACTATACTCAAATTTATTTTATTTTTATTTTCTATTAGCTCTTATTTTGATTTATTGTACTTATGATTTTACTCATAGGAAGATAGATAGGTTCTGCTTTTGTTAACCATTATTATTTTGTTCATATACAGTTAGCCTTACAAGAGGAGAAGTTAAGAATAGAAGAGGAGGCTTTATATGCTGCACAACGTGAAGCAGCCAGGGCAGCAAAGCAGAAAAAGCTCTTGGAGGTGAGGGGAAAAAGACCCCAATATATATCAGAGCTTCTCTTCTGTTTCTATGTATGCAGACTTTCCTCATATCCTTTATCTGTCAGGAAATGTAAAGAAAAAATTGTTCCAGCTTGTAAATTCCAGTAGAGAAAGTATGATTTGGATCTGGCTGGGGGAGCTGAAAATCATTAGAATTGTTTGAAACAGTTTATTATCCTGAATATAGATTATTATTTTTTCATCTAGAATTAGTTTAACAGAACTTGTAACATTACAAAGAATTTACTGATCTTTAATGTAATCTATGACAGTTTTCTAACTAAAAATATTAAGCACACATTACAACCCCGTTTAGGTTTAAAAAATGAGCTTACACCTTTATTTGCACTAAATTGTTCCCTGTCTCTGTGGTTTATACTAACATGGGGATTAGTGTTTGAGTCATCTGAATTCACTGCTGATCCTGCTCTGAGCAGGAGGTTGAGTTTGGATGACCTTCTGAGGTCCCTCCCATCCTGAACTGTTTATAATTTTGTGATTTGTATGTGTAGTAGCCAAACTCCAGTAACAACTACTTAACAGTTGTGTTTATTCACTGTATCTGTGCCTGCCTTTAGATGTCTGTCTGGTAACTGGAGCTTGGTCAGGCAAAACAAAAGCTACATCTTGATTTCCTGCATTTCTGAAAACAGTTTCTGTTCTGTCTCCTGATACTGTTTATTACTGATTGTTTTCATGTAGCAGTTCAAAACTTAATATTTTCAGCATCTTAATAACCTGTTAAAGTCTCACGGAGACCTCAGGTTGCCAGAAATGTGTATGTTTAACAGAACCTTTTTCAAAGCTTTCATTGTCTGTCCACGTATAACGAGTCTGGCTGAAGTTGTAGCATGTTCAAGGCAATTGCTGCTAAACGTGTTGTTCAATTAGGAATAAATTTGTGAGTGTTCCATATTAGAGTAACAGAAAAAGTCTGAAATCTATAGAAGGTTAATGGCAAGATCTGTAACTCTAGTGTTTTGTCTGTATTCGAAAGTGAGTAATTTGAAAGTTACTATTTGCAGACTGATAGCGATGACTCAGTTTTCATCTAATATTTATATTACTAAGTATAGCTCAGATCTCGTTTTACATTTCTCTTTCTATCCCCTTGCCATTTAGGGTGGGTGGCTAGTTCTTTCTGACTCTCTTTCCAGTACCCGGCTCTTTTTTCCCCTCTATATAAAGTCAGGAGAAGTGATTTCTTCGAAGCTTGAGCCTTTACCTCATCTTTGTAGAAATTCTATGTGAAAAACACTGCTTTCCTTATCTCAGTATTTTTCACAGGCACCTCTTTTAGGTACAGCCTGTGACAGAATGCATTTATGGAGATTTTATTTTCTTTCTCTCATGTAATTAATACCACTTATTCCCTTCATTAATAAGTCCTATCCAAAATCCCAAAGCACTGTAGGGATTTCTAAGGTAGCCTTTCTGTATCTATATGCACCAAACTTATACCTTTCTTTATCAGCTAGAAGCCATTTTTTGAATATATAACTTATGGCTTTTCTATTTATTAAGTATTTTAAATGTTAAAAATGTTTTTTTCATTGAAAATATAGTTTTTCTTTAAAACTAATTTGTTTGCTGATGTTTCCCTGCTGAATGTCAGGGTAGTTTACAGCAAAAAGTTTTAATGTATGTGTATGCTGAAACTTGTGGTGCTATATACTTATGTGGCCCCTCAAAATGGATAGATAATAAGTCAAATATTATGTAGGTATATGAATTTTAAAAGTCTGTTGTTGCACACATCAGTAATAGATTTTTCTTAATATGTTTTTTTAGACCAACTATGTTGGTGCCAAGTTCCCGGCCCTTTCTTCCTGTTTACTTAAGTCTTCCCATCTCTAACCACCAATATTACATCTCTAATTCTTCTGTACTTCCCATTTCCTTGCTGGTTTCAACCTTCTTATTCTGATTCTTTTGGTAGAAAGTGCCAACAAACAAAACCATCATCTTGGGTCTGAAAATAGTAGCTGATGAAATATCTTGCATGACTGTTAATCCAGCTCAGGGTGACTGTTGGATGGAATTTAAATTTGGCAATTAAAAAAGCTTGATTTACTTAACGCTTTGTTTTTCTTTACAGGAACAGATCCATTAAGGCTAAGAATAGATTTTTTCAGAAAACTAAGCAAATTAAGTCAGATTTGTCAATAAAGCCAGCTTGGGGTTTTTTGTTTTGTGATTTTTAATCCTAGGCTCTGCCATAGTTTGTGTGGGCAGTGCTGCTTCACTGCTCATTTACCTTTTGTCCCATATTTGGTGGTATGCAGTTTTAATGCTTACATTTTTCCAGGTGGGGAAAAATACTTGAGACAAAGTTACGTTCTTAAAACTCCAACTTTAAGAAGCAGCAGAACTCTCCTTCTGTGATGTTTATTATTCCTCTTATAACTACAAAATGAATGTGTTTATCAACTTGTATCTTGCATTTTTTTTTCACTCTGTTACCACCTTTTTTAAATTGAGAGATTTCTGAAGTTGAAAAGAACATGACTTGCATGTAACTGACTCTTCAGTATCTGAAAATTTGATCTTCATTTGAATGAAAGTCAGTCTTTTCTTAAGCTGTACTTGGGCTGCTCCAAGAGCCAGGACAGTGCTCCCTTTAGTGCTGCAATTAAGAGAATGAGTATTGAGTATATTTGAGGGACTTCATTCAGCATTTTCAACCATTTGCTTCTTTTAATAGCAGCGTAGACAGCAAAGGATAACCCAGAGAACACATGCTGTTAATAATGGAGACTATCAAAGGTAAGATATAAAGTGTTATTATTAACGGTGTCTGTATTTATTCCTACTCATCTCTATCTCACACATACAGAGGGAAGAAAAAAATCAGGACTTACATGTACTGCATTCTTAAGTCAGAATTCTTTTTATTCATTGCAGTTTTGTTCACACCAAGTAGTTTCTGAATGCAAACTGATTCCCCTTTAATCTGCAAGTGCTGAGGGTAAATTGCATTCAGTAGAGCGAATGTCACTGTAGTTACCAGACTGATTCATAAAAAATATCAAACCTTCTCTCAGCTAACATCTGCCTGTCTATATATTATATATCACAGGATCAAAGTGATTCTCTCTCTATATATATATATGCACACACCTTTGTATGCATGTCTATATTTTCACATGTATGTAAAATGCCTTACTGTATAACAAAAATGTGTAATTGTAAAATGTCTTTATCCAGAACTCTTAGAAATGCACCATCAAAGTACAAATTAATTGAATGGGATCCTGAATGGTTTATATATTCTGCTTGTTTCTTCATGGATGTTGTTCCTTTAATTCTACTTACAAATTACAGAGACGTTTACTGTCAAAAGATGTTTGAATTTAGAAAAAGCTCTAGAAGCAAACCATTATTTTTGAATGGGAAAGAAAGGAGGAATAGAAGGGATATTTAATTAGATGGAGAAAATAAAATAAGAAAAGGAGCTGTGAAAAATGGGGTTTTGGACAAGTTGGAACTGGCTGCATTTTGGAAATGTGTTACAGCATTTGAATACATGAAATTAAAAAGAAAGTTAGGAATTATCCATAGTAACAGAGAGGGGAAGGGAAAGGGTGTTCTATGACATAATTCATGTGTAGCTGAAATGACAACTAAGAATTGAACAGAAGCCCAGACTCAGGAGGTATGTGATCAGAAAGAATGGAAAGCCATTCTGTGTTCATTTTGTAGATTTCAGTTAAAGATTTATGTGCTATGTAGCTTACAAGGGACTGTGAACAGTTTCTTCCTAACTGTGTGAATGGGAGGACATGTGGATTAACATCTCTTTTATGGTGTTGCTAGAGGTTTATAAAGCTAAAAATAAAACTTGCCCTGTTGTTACAGCGCTGTGACAGAGGAAGATTTTGATTCTTTCTTAAGAAATACAAAATTCCAGTATGAAGCTTTTCGAAGTAGCAGTAAGTCTTCCTTTTCTATTGTATGTCTTTAAATGTAAAGTGACTCTGAGGAGCACAGAAGTGGTATTTATTTTTTTCCCCCCACACAGATAAACACAGTTTTTAGTTTTTATTATTTTTGGAGTGAGAATTAGAATCAAACTAAATAATAATAATCAAACTTTCTAATTAAGTTTAACTGAAGATTTGGCTGCCTGTATTTAAAAATTGGACTAGTTTATGGGAAAATAAATTTATAAGCTGTTACATCATTAGTTTAATGATGGTCTGTGATAGTCACTAAGTAAGTTATTGTAGAAATCCAACCTGCAGCTTACTAAATTCTTCCATAGTTCTCATTAAGCAGTGTGACTAAATGTCATCCCATAGGATCTTAGTGCTGTTGAGTGTTTCTAAGCTACTGTGTACCCTTGGAAGTGATGGTTGAAGCCTTTTTTCAAATGGGATTTAAAGGACACAATGTAGAATGAAAACTTGATTTAAAAGTTTAGTTTTGCATGTTACGTCTCAAGCTCAAGTGTTTATGAATTTCTTTTTTATCCAGGACTTTCATCTGATGCTACAGTGCTGACACCAAACACAGAGAGCAGTTGTGACTTAATGACCAAAACAAAATCAACGAGTGGAAATGATGACAGCACATCATTAGACTTAGAGTGGGAAGATGAAGAAGGTAATTTTTAAAAGAGAACAATGGTTTAAAGCTTATTTCTAATGATATTTCTCTCCATCTGCAATGAGTAAACTGTACATAATTTTTAGGTAGAAAACTGCTTATTTTGGTGTAGGCTTATTTAAGTGTGGTTATCTGTCTAATAATTCATTTATTTGAATCCTTTAGCAAATTTTTCTTCTATTAAACGAAGCTGTAGGTAAACGAATGCCAAAATGAACTGTAAAGAAATGCTGCCCTCTTGTGAGCCAGTACCAACAGGAACAGTTTGTTCAGTATAGTTTCTCAGTTATGGAAATTGGTCAAGCATGTTTCACTGAAGTATTTCAGGAAAGTATTGTGGTAGGATTTTTGTCTTTTGGTTGATGTATTTGTTTTAGTTTGTTTTTAATGAATTTATGGTATGTCTTATGGTTCTACTGGAAACTTTGTTGGATGTGCATTCCAGATGAGTATCCCAGCTGTCCTTGTTGCTGCTGTTGCAGATCTTCCTTGTTCGTTTTAGGAAATATTCAGAAGTCTTTGTCTTTCTTTCAAAGTTATCCAAGGTTTTGGGGCTTCGCTTATTGAAAAGCTCACCATAAATAAGCTAAGATTTAATTTAAGAATTCATAGCTATATTTTTTTGACAGTGTGCATAATTCAAGTGGTTGGCACTACCAAGAGCACTAAAATGTCAAAACAGGCTTCTGAACTAGAAAGATTTAACTTTCACCAATCTTCACAGAAATAACCTCACAACCTATTTGTTTTAGTGTGAGCCAGAGGAACTGTATCTAGAACGGTGTCGTATATGCTGAAATATACTGGATTTTACATTGAGAGGTAATGAGCACCAGCAGGCTTGCACTTTGACCAGCTAACAACTTAGCTCTGAGTGTTCATCTGTTTTTGTACTTCTGAAATACTAAGTACTGAGAGGTGCCAAAAACTGCTTAAATGCAGAAATTCTTGCTTTTTCTTTTCTAATTTCTACCAGCTCATGGACTACAAAGGGGAAGCATTTTTAAGAGTTATTCATTGTGACAATTGTGCGTTTACCTGAGTCTGAATCTCTATTTGATTCTTGTGTCTTCTGTTTTAATGGAATTGTAAAGATACTTGCCTCAGTTATGTTCTTCTCATAAACGTGTCTTAAATTGCAGGCATGAACAGAATGATTCCAATGAGAGAACGCTCAAAAACAGAGGAAGACATACTCCGGGCAGCACTGAAATTTAATAGCAAGAAGACAGGAAGTAATCCACCTTCAGCCTCTGATGATTCTAATGGATTAGAGTGGGAGAATGACTTTGTTAGTGCTGAAATGGATGATAATGGCAATTCAGAATATGCTGGATTTGTAAATCCTGTATTAGATTTGTCAACATCAGATGTAAGGACATCTGATTCTGATCAACAGGACAGGTAGTGAAACTGTGGCCCTTGTTTGTGACCAAATGTTTAAAAGTGAAATAGAATGTACAAAAACATATTGCTCTTTTATAACACTGTTCCCTTCTTTTTCTTATAAATTGATTAGCAAGGAATGGGAAGGACTTGCTATCTGATCAATTCAGAATTAAGTGCAATTTTATCATCTACCTTCTAAACTTTTGTGAAAACTGGAATGATTCTATTGTGTATATTTCTGGATATCTGGATTTAATATAAAATTATCTGTGCTAATTTAAGATTCGTAGCTTGGCATATCTATATTTTAACTAGCCTTTTTTTTTTCTGGATGATGTTTCTACTGATTTGTTTTTAAAGCTCATAGTTGTCCTGAGAAAGTCTTACCTAATTTATCCAATACTTGAATATAGAAAAATATTTTTAAGAATCTGTCTTTATTTCTGATATGTGCTCTTTGATGTGGTCAGCGATTTAGAGGGTGGAATTAGCCAGTTGTAAACAAAAATATCATGCTGTGAATTGCAGTTCTCTTTGTCTGTCATGTATTTTCTCTAGCACTGTGTGTTCCTTTTACCATTTCCTTTATGTTTTTTTTTTTTGTTTTTTGTTTTTTTTTAATTATTTTATGCTAAGCACAGTTTAACATCATGGTTAAATGAATCATCGGGTTAGGTAAAATACTGTCTTCTCTAATAATGCCAGGCATAGTCAGTGTGCCTAGACAGAAGGGGGAAAAAAATAAACATTGTTTTAAACTGGAATAACCCGTTATCTGCTGGGTAACCAGGAGGACCAAAGCTTTGATTTCTACTCCCCCTTCACCCCATTCCCTTATAGGTCAACATTTGCTATTATGTGGTTTTTAAATTCTTAAGTTATGGATGACTTGTAAATCAGCCTAATGAGAACAATTATTGAAAGACAGCATTTTCTCAGTGAACTGGGAGACTGAATTTCTGTACAAAATAGTGTGTTTAAGTGCTCTAGGTTTCCTGTGCCTCTAAACTAAATGGTTAGTACTGCTAACAGATCTAGTGTGTTGTGTGACCTCCCCCTTGTTATAAGTTATTCTTTAAGGAGGGGGGGAGCAATCGTCACTGAAGAGAATATGCAAAACAGTTGTAAACCTTGAGATTTCCCCAACGTTTCAGTTAAGCCATAGTAGTCAGCTATTACTTCATCTGGCTGTCTGGTTTCTTTCCCCCTGGAAAAAAATAGTGGGGTTTAATTTCACCACTGTGGAATAAAAGCAGCACCCTGTTACGTAGGAAAAGCTGCATCATTGGAATAACTGAATTTGCTGGTGCAAGTTGCCTAACTGTTTTAGATTATCTGTATGTTGGGTTTGCTATAACGTGGTCCTCTTCTTGACAACGTAAAAAATCCTGCACATTTACATTAAATATATACATATATCAACACCGGCAAAGATAAAAATATTTTGTTGATCACATTCCATTTCTTAATTTAAATGGTAGCAATGTCATTGGAAATACTTTAATGCAATTATCTGCATTTGCAGTGCTTGTAATATGCTTTAAAAATTTGTACACATCAAATGTATATTTTTGGTTTGGCATAAGCTACTACTGTAACTTCTGATGTTTATTCATATAGTATATTCTTACTGTAATGAAGGTAACTTTCTCACAGTGTAAATAACACTTTTTTTAACCTGCTGAAACTAACTTGCCCTTTCCTGATCACTGAAGATGAGATTGACTTGTCCTGACTGTGCTTCAAGGAAGTAAGCTATAGTCCTGCTTGGAGAATGAGCAGGCATTTGGCAAAGCAAAGAAGCCTTATCTCCAACTGAAAGTCTGTACTGTGATGTGTGTGTTCTGTAGACATGGTTATTTGCATTCTGCTTTTCAGAGTTAAGTGAATCACAGAGTGACTTAGGAAATCACTCTAAATATTTGTGGAAGTGTGAGAAATGGAAAGATGATGTAAACATCTTACATGAAACAGCACAACAGTACTGTAAAGTACGCATCTCTGTACAAACTTAAAACTAATTAAACTTTTCAGACAGTCTTATGTTTAACAGTGTTTTCTGTTGTTTTTGTGATCGCTGCTTCACGCATAGTGAAAGCAGTGCATGGAGGCGAACTGTTACGTGTAACCCAAAATGATCTCTGCGTCATGAAGAAATCTGTTTGACTTTGAAATGAATTATGCATCATTTAACTTAAGGTTTTGACGAAGTTGTGTCTTGTACTACTGAATTCTGTACCCTCCCTTCCTTGGGACCTGCTGCTATGGAAAGGAAGCTCTAACAAGTTGCGATGATGGAGGACCTGAAGAACTTGGAGTGTGGAGCCCGTCTGTTAAAAAGAAGCAACTGCAGCACCGTGCTTCAAAGTAAGGATACACTTGTGTAATGCAAGCAGCATCCCTTTCCTCCATGTCTGTCCTAGCTAGTGTATCATTTTAACTGACTTGCTGTGAAAAGTGATCATCAAACTGTCTGTTTTGTACTTTGGATCACTGTAATCCAAACTGTTGGGTCTAAAGGTGGTCTTTTCATAAACTGGTGTATGAACAGTAAATTTCATTCAAGTCAGTGGGATAAAACTGTCACTCATGCAGTCAATTTAAAGGAAGGTTCAGTCTTGTTGCTCCAAAGTGATGAGTTAGTTGATGGCCAATTACATCATTTGTGAAGTATTGTGAGAATCATTTCAAATTGAGGGGTCAGACTTTGGAGGGAATGTATGCTGAGAACACTGAGTTATCTAGCCGCCTTTTCTAAAGGAAAATGGGCATTTTCTCTATCTTTCTTTTACTTCGCACCATCTTCTAAAGTGAAACAGACCCTGGCCACTGTATCATGAAAGCTGTCATAGGCTATCAGAGTATATCTTGCTAATGAAAGCAAATTATTATTAAGTTCTACAAACTGTCAGCATGTTTATTATGAAAATGGATCCTAAGTATTTCTTATCCATTAATCCAGAAAAAATAACAGTCACCTATTTTGCTGGATGTGTATCATATTCAAAAGCAGATGATTTTCAGACTATTTTCTTATACGGTGCTGTTGGTGTGCTATTGAATGGCTACATTCCTATTACATTTATTGATTTTTATACTGAGGTAACTAGAAATCATTCCTTGTCTGTCAAGCATAGCTACTTGTCTCTTGTGTTTTTTCATCTTGTGTGTTATCATGGTCTCCTCCCTCAGAATGGTACATGCAGAATTCTCCAGTGTTTCCTTTGGCGGTCACTTTAATAGGTTGGAGCTGTTGACTTTAGCGGATTAATAAAGTGTGTCTAATAATATTTGATTTAAAAATGAACATTAAATCTGCTCTTAGGTTATATGCAATCATTCAAAGTAACCCAGCCATTTCCTAAACTGTGCAGCTGAATCTCCTTCACTACGTATTGATCTGAAGGAGTTTGGCTAAACGTAATGACAGGGAGGTTTGAAAGTTCATTGAAACAACAGCTTGAAAATTTGGGCTGTATCACAGAGAAATGGAAATTGCCATGTAATTGCGTGTAATTTATCCACAGGACCAATTTTTGTGCTTGTTTTCTGGAAAGTGATGATGTTCTTAATGTTTTGGGGGAATCATAGTAGAACGGAGCCTTGTCATTGCATTCCTGGGATCATCAGTGCTGTGAGGGACTGCTGGTTCTTGACACTGTAGCTTAAGTAGAAGGCAGCTGGGTAATGGTTCCTCTAATTTTCACTTTTAAGATGAGCATCTTTATATTTTACAGGTTTGTAAGTATTAAATTTGAGATTCTTTTTGGTGGTGATACAAACTTAGAATGGTTCCCTTGGAGGCTGCTCAAGGTACGTACCAGAGGACCATAAAAACAGTTATTGACATTTTCACAACTGCTGTTACATGCCTGGTCTACAGGCCTTTGAATTCCATGGGAACGTTTCCAGTGAGCTTTTAATTGGACCTGAAGAGCTTTCAGCAGTGGCAAAGTCAGTAAAACAGTGTAGTTTGTCATGAGACAAAGCAAGCTACAGGAAGGTAAGTGCTAAAACATTGGTACCAGTGCATCTAGTCTCATTGCTCACACATGGTAATGTACTTGCTTTTTGTATTATCGCATTAAGAAGGTTTGGAAAATATTAATCATTCATTTTCCATTCATAAGGTCAGTATTTGCTGCTGGTATGCTATGGACTGTGCCACTCCATACCAGACACAGAGCCCCTCTGTTCAGCCTGGGTACAAAGCCTTCTGAGTTGCAGTGCTGGAACTCTGCAGAACAGACAAAAGATGTTCCTGAGGGTCAGCAGGTGATAAACACTTCTGACTATATGTTGCACGTGAAGAGTTACGATTGGGGTTGCCTCTTCTGTTAATTCATTTATTTTCTGTGGGTAACAGCAGAAAAGGTGTATATGAATTGTGTAGCGCTGTTTAGTGGTAGTATCAGCAACCTGGTTTTGAGGACCCAAGCAGTACAAAACAAGAACTTGCATGTCACCATGCAACCATTTAAAAGCATTCGTAAGAACAAAGCTGCTCCTTGGGAACGCAGAACACTCCCTCTTCCCTCAGACACTTGCCAAATTAGTGAACTTAAGAAATCTCATGCGTTTTATTTGAGAGGTTGATTCCACATAAAAGCTGTTAAATGTAAGAGCTTCTTGCAGAATGTGTTTTCATCTTGTTCTCTTTCTGAACAGTTTACATTTGTAGGCTATTTGCCACTCTCTCTGATTAGTAGGAAGTCTCACATCAAAAGCACATGGAAGCCAAGAAGCCGGTGGCTCCTGGAAATCTGCAGCCAGTAGCACCAGGTCTGGTGACTCCTGCTGGGTTGGTATTGTTAGGCTGAGGGGCTGGGCAATGGATAGAGGCATTGGTGCTGGGAGGTGTCAGCTGAATTTTGCATTGCACATTCAGCCTAAAGACTGCTAGAGGTGAGTATTAAAGGCTAGTTCAACAGGTAGAAAGTTTGCCAACGGGGCATTTTTTGGCAAGGATGAAACAGACAAATGAAATCCTATGAAAACTTGGGTTTGGTCTCATTGCCTTTCCCACAAACATCTCTCACTTGTGATTGTTTCCGCTAATCTTGGATTATGTTGTGGTTTTCTTGTATTGTAGTGATTAATGTGGAAATTCATCCCTAGTGTTTGGGAAGTTAAAAGGAACAGTTGACAGCCCATTAAATGTAAGCCTGGCCCCTAGGACTCTGCGGACAAATGAGTGTGGGGACATGAGCAGAGGTTTACTCTGCACTGGGTTACAGAGCTTAGAGGTTGGAAGGTAGTTTGAAGCGTGCATGGCTGGAGTGTGTTCTGCTGAACATTTAGGATAATTTAATTATTCAGTGGATGTTAATGCTTGAGGGTAAGATAGATATCTCTTAAAAGTGCTTTGTTCTGAGCCCTTCCAGTGTGTCTTTCAAGCAGTCTAAGACACTTGACTAAACAGAAATGCTAATTAACAAAAACTTAACTATAACAATATGAGAAAAACTCAACTGACAATAAGATTGTAAGAGAGTAAAGTAGGTGGGCTGCGGGGAGAGAGAGGATAGGGAGAAAACTTGCTGAAAGCATTTTAGTTAACTCTTGGAGCAGCATCGCTTTTAGAACATTGGGAGTGGATTGTCCTGGAAGTCATTTTATTCACATAAACCTTTTTACTTCATAGCTGTGGAATACAACAGATTTTACTGAACAACCAAATGCTTTATTACAAAATCTAGGTGGATCTTTACATAATGTTGTATGTTTATTTACATTCACAAACAAAAGCATCTTGCTTCCAAAAAAAACAAAACAAAACCTTATTTTTCATCTATTTAAAACCGTTAGTAAAAATCTCTGTACAAAGTTAGTAAAAACATTAACTTAAAAATGCTATGCTTACAAAGTGTTTCTAAGCTGCAAAATCTGGGAAGTTGCAACCTAGGCTTGAAAATACTGTTCAGAATTTAATGTTAAAAGTAAGACACAAAGTATAACAAATGTAGTGAGACATGATACCCCTCCTTAGCTAGCCAGTACTGAGGCTAGGACATTGTTCTGCTTGCATAAAATATGAACGCCTGCTAAATAGACCTTCTAGACATGTCACAGTTTTGAATTGAATACACTGCCATGGACTTAAGTGGTCCTTTAATGTTTCTCACATGTTTATGTAATGAACAGAGAGCACGTATGCCCTGATAAACACAGTGTCAGACACGCTGCTTCTGTTCAACGAAGTAATGTCCTGGTATGAGAAGTTGGAAAAATTTTTGGCTCAAAGCTTGTCTAGCAGCACTCATCTGAGAGTAATAAGCCAGCTGACAGCATTTGGCCTCTTGCTACCTTAATCTTCCTCCAAGTGTATATATGTCAAACCATCTCTTCCAGTAATTGGATTGAGACACGTGGTATGGCTGTATGGGAAATGGTGAGCAGAGGGACTGATGTACAGCAGTGAGAACCATTAGGTACAGTGGGTTGAGATGATCGCCTTCAGCTCTTGAAGTTGTGCAGGCTTCACGTGTTCAAAAACTCATCCAGCCTCCTCCTTGCTGCTAGCATGACTCATTTTCATCAATCTCTGTGGGGCTGCTGCCTTGGGAAGAAGACAAGGAAGGGAAAATGCCCTTCTCAGGTATGGGTTGCAGCGATGGCAGGCTCCTTTCTTGTAAGATCGGCACTTTAGCCAAGTGTAAGTGAGTCTCAAAATAATCCATGGCCTCCCCTTCTTGAATCTCTGCTAAAATCTGGTAGTCTCCAAAACAAATGATGCACTTCCAAGGCAGATCAATTTTGTTTAAGTAACCCAGTTCTGTTTGGTCTACGGTCAGCTTTGTTTTCTTGCTCATGTTCTTGATCTCAAAACAAAATTCTGAGCTGTTAAGTTTTCTGTAGAACTGCAGTGAAAACTGAATCCGAGAAACACGAGTATCCACTAAGTTATAATGGCAGACATTAGAATCACGGCCAAACTTGGCTGTTTCATCTGCCCTGACCTGTTCTCGCTTACAGAAATTCAAGCAACGAAACATCATCTTGTCTTGTTGGCAGGGATGGTAAAACGTCATGTGGAGGCATGTTGCTGTTTCTTCAGTTTCATCTTCTTCAAAGGAGGTCATGATGAAATGAGTCCTCAAAAATACAAGAAAATGTAAAGTCGCTGTATGTAATTCCTAGCAAACAGGCTGAAAGCAAATCTAGGTAAAACACTGGAACAAAGAAGTGAGAGTTGAACACACCCAATCCATGATAACCATCATTTCCTGCCACTCTGCTGAAGTCTTGGTAGGGGATCAGGTGACAGACTGCTCTGTGCTAACCCCTTCCCAGCAGTTAATCTCCCATCTGCTGCCGTGGATGTGTAACGTGTCAGAACTGTGAAGAGCACACGTGACTGTAAATTGCCTACAACTGGTTCATCGTGAGGGCCTCACAGGTAGGATTATCTCTGGAAAACATAATGGTGCTTTACAGTGACAATAAGACTGGCTCCATGGGCTTACAAAGGAGTGACAGTAGCACAACCTGTACCTCTGCACACTGTTTGACAGCATATTCCTTTGACTAGACGTCAGCCAACCTGTACAAAGGCCAACTGACTGTAAGCACTGATATTTCAAATGTGAATAAAGTAGTATTTTCTCTCTCTAAAGAGAGTTTTATGAAACCAAATACAATGATTTGATGTGGCAGTTTGTAAAATGAATGCAAAAGCTGGAATGTCAGAGACCCAGGAGAAGAACTGTCACCCATTCTGAGAATTTCCCCATAGGCTGCTGGAAAGTCCAGCTCTCTGCAGAAGCACCAAACTAAGTGCCAAAACAAATAAGCTTTACTGGTTTGTTTTTGTTTTTGTTTTTTTAAAGCTTTAGAAATGCAGCACAGAGTTACTTGCTTGTGAACTACATTCTGTTTAAAAACCTGAGTAATGGCAGTGCATCCAAATATGAATCTGTGAAGCATTTCAGGAACCACTGAAGTCTGGTCCTTTATAAGTGTTTTCCTGCACTGAAACTTAGTCTGGAGAAAGAAAAGACTATGTACTTAAAGTGGGAACCTAAGAATGAGCTTTGTTGCTAGCCAGAGAAATATTATTAAATGGCATTATTTGTAAGCTGCCATTTAACTTCAAATATACAGTGCATGTGCTCTGTGTTTCTCCTAGATCTTGAAGCTGTTTCATCATCTCTGTTCTCTGAATCACGCTGGATAAGTATTAGGATGCAAGCTGTTGTTTTATGGGCAGTTGAATCATCACTGCTCATTCTGACTTCTTGTTTGTAAGGGTATATTATACCACTGTAAATAAGTTCCAGGCACAATACGTGGTTTATCAGTATGTCCCTGTCTACTGGAATCGCTTCCTTCCCTGACCTTTAGTACAATAACAGCAGCAGTTCTAACACAGAAATATAGCAACCACAGCTTGCTTAGCTAAGTAGGCTACAAAAGTGCTTCTGCCAAGCATGGATGGTTGGAGAAATAAAAGACTTCAAGCCGGTCTCAAAGCTCACTTGAAAACCAACTTGAGCATATGATCCATGCTTTTGACAAAGATATAAAGACACTGTGGTGGCAGGTTATTCCTTTGTCATCTGTGAGATATGCTTCCATGGCATCTGCATCCATCCCTTGTTCCAGCAGTATGCCTCAACCCCAGAGAACCAGCCACAGCTCTGTGTGCAGGAGTGAAGTGTTGCTTTCTGTGCTCTGTTCTGCCCTTGGCACTGTTTCAGTCTAATAAGAGGATGTGAAATGTTACACAAGGTCAGTTTTGGCTAAAGGGAACACTAAAGGCTTTGGGGAAACCACATCATTTCATTGAGTTCACAAGTCAGTCTACAGAAACAGTTCTCTGTCTTAAGTTCTGGGCTGAGTTTGGTGCCGAATTACTGCTAAAGGTCTGTATTAGACTGTATGGCATGGCAGAAAGATTTTAAAGAATACTGTCTGAAGAAGGAAACTTCTCACAGTTGAAAGCAAAGATTTCTCCTGCAACTATAAGGTAACCCTCTGTTGTGCTGTTGTCTGTACCTCCTTTTGAGTCGATGAAGATTTTCCCTCTTTCCTTTCTCACAGTATTATCTCCTTCAGTGTACACTGCTATCCCCATTTTAAGAGACAGAAGAGTGATGCTAAGAATTAAGAACCAGGGTGCCTAACTTTAGAAACCATAGCATTCCAACTTGAGTGTTGCAACTGGTTGTTCAAGAGTGATAGCCCTACTGTCAAGCTGGAGTTCAGGGCACACTGCCTGTTTACTTCTGCAGATTAGAACATAAAGTTTCAGCCTGAATACTAAGGAAAAAAAGGTACATCCATTTTGGTTTTTTGCCTTTTGTTTTAAATAACCACCAACATCAGGTATCTAAGCATGGCTACCCTTTCTGCCTTCGGGAATACAGGCTGCAGTCATTAGCAAATATTCTACCACCAGTAAGGGATGAGGCAGGAGGCCAGCGGGCAGCAGGTTGCTTTACAGCCTCTACTCATCCCTGGACAGGTTTGTCCTGTGTGGCTGGTGTCTTAGGTGCCTAACACAGACAATAGTCCATTATCACCAAACTAATACGTATTGCACAGGTGTGTACAGAGAGCAACCATCTTCCAGGCAGGTGTTCCTCTGGGAGCTCATAACTGTGGGGTGCTCATTATCTGCAGCCTTAGTCTTGTTAGTCTGTGGTATTTGCTGTATTTACAAGGGAACACACTGAAAGTGCTGCTCACCCTCAGTCCCACACATGCACAGAGTGCCTGTGGGGTAGCACAGATCCTGCTCAGCCTTCCAGCCACCAGATGCAGCCGTTGTGAGGAGAGCCACATCCCAAAGTTTAGATGCAATGCAGCCACCTACACCACGAGACACTGAATGAAACCCAAACTGAACCTATCATCTATTGCATCTGCAGAGCTGCATGTCAGCGGTTACAGGTGGAAACCACACTGGCCTTCATTAATTCCTTCTGAAGCAGGAGGGGCATTCCACTTTCACCACTGCTTGAAGCTGTGACCCCTCCAGGCCTACTGGGCTGTGGGTACCCCAGCTTGAAATGGCAGCACAGCCACCCCTGAGTGGGCAGCACAAGGGCAGGGAGGGGAGATGCATGGGGTGGAGCTGCTCTGCGCACATGTACTGGGGTTGTTTTTCCTAAAAGCACAGGGAGCTCAGCTTTGCCTGGGGTCATCTAACATCCCCAAACCATGGCAGTCATGCTGCTGACCCGGTTTACATGCTCCAGGCTCTGCAGGTTTGGCTTATGGAAAAATTCAAGTGGTTTCAATTTCATACTCCTCCCCACCAAATAAACACTTGGAAGGGTGAAAACATTCAGTAACTACGAGGCATGTTTTCATCATAACTGGCAACATTCTAAAATGAAGCATTTACAAGCATTTGGTTATTTTCTTGTGCTTTAAGCAATGCCTTTAGGAAAGACAGCACTCACTGCTCCTGGGCTGCTGAGCAGAAAATACCTTTTTGCTAGAAGTGTGTGGCAGAGCTGCTGGCTGACAGGAAAAGGGAGCCCTTCCCTTCTTCCTTCCCTGTTTTCCCTTCCTCCCTCCCTGTTTTCCCTACTAAGCAAGGTTACTCCCACACCCGGAACTGGGGGCAGCACCCATAGCAAAAGGGTTTGAGCTGTTCTTAATCCCATGCAGCTTTGGGTCCCTCTTACCTTTGTATGTGAAGCACTGTGGCCCAAAGGTGTTGTTCTCCGCCAGGTGGGATGAGGCTCTGGGCAGCTTGATCTGGCAGGTGGCAGCTCTGCCTGTGGCAGGGGTTGGAAATGGGTGGTCTTTAATGTCCTCTCCAACCTAAGCCATTCTATGGTTCTCCGATAAGTACGGTGATCTTCAGCTCAAACGAACTGTTTGATTTGCAGTTGCCTTTATTTACCCAGTAAACAGGTAAATCACCTGCAGCTTGATAAGTTATTTAGCAACAACCCTCCCACTATAGCTTTTATCTGCACTCAGTGTCTCTGCTGCCTACTACTCAGTGTCGCCTGCTGTCACTCAGCTGGCTTTGAGAGCAGAGAAGCAGAGGTCCCACCACCACTCACTTACCAAGTGCTGGGCTGCCGCAGGCTGGCTGTGCACACGGTGGCTCACTGCCGTCTGGAAAGCCTGGGGTTGTGCAATGCTGCCTGTGCTGCTTCTTGTAACCTCTGCCAGCCCCTCATTTCCGCATACAGCCTGTTTACAAGGGCACGGCACAGTGAAAGCTTCCCCTGTGAGGTTATTTTACTGTCTAGAGAGATTGAGGTAAGTCCACGCTCTTCCTATTTATTTTTGCCTAGAAGTAGTTAACTACCTCTTTCCCGGTAGTTTATCAACTTAATACTATGCTACGTGACTTCATTTAGGTGCTGGCTGGGGTTGGGTTTTCTGCTTTTCTCTAAGCCTCGCACTGGCTGAAATGCTGCCAACTTCAACAAAATGACCTTGGCCTTCCCCTTGGAGTGAAAAATCCCCAGCACTTTCTGCTGCTTGGTTTACCAGAGTTCATTGCTGCATTACATTAACTTTTTTTTTTTTTTCTCCCCTCCAATTGAAATTCCTTTAGTTGAAAGCGAAACTGCAAGTAGTTGCGCAGCCAGGCAGCGTGGTGGGGTAGGACCAGGGCCAACCCTTCTGCTTTGTGGTGCCCATGCAACCAACTTCTCCTTTGGGTTTTTCCAGAACTTCTGCAGCTCTCCCCAGAAATGCTTTTGCTTTCTGGAGGATGAACGTGAGGTTTGACCATACAGCCAGTCCCTGGATTTCAAGGACCATGTTGGAGGTAGAAGTGGTTTGGAGCTGTCCTCTTCTCCCAGGGCAGCCTGATTTTCCAGCACTGTATTCATTACCTTTCCAGTCATAAGGGAGGAGGACTTACTGAAAAGCTCTGTTCATTATAGTGTAATGGTTCCTGCTTCCGTGCAGCCAGCATGGATTCTCTCTTGCTTCCAGTTAGCAGACTTATCTGCCTGGGCTAATTATGTGTAATGACTAACTATGGGAGGCTGTAATACAGAGGTGCGTTGGGATTGCTTGACGTGTTGTCTTTCTATAGCTTTGGTCTGATCCTGAGGTTTCAAGTAAATCCACATCCCAAACAAGCAAACTGGGAAAAAAAAAAAAAAAAAAGAAGAAAAAAAAATAGTAGGAACTCTTGTATTGCTTTTAGTCATTATCAGTCTGGGAGAAGCTGAGGGTTACTAAAAGCAAACGTATCTCCTTCTATTTTTAGATTCATAGAATCAGAATCCTTAAGGTTGGAAAAGACCTCTCAAATTACTTCATCCACCTACTACCAATATTTCCCCACTAACCCGTGCCCCGCAGTACCACATGTCCACGGTTTTTGAACACCTCCAGGGTTGTGTGAGTCCACCACATCCCTGAGAAGCCAGTGCTAATGCCCAAACACTCTTCCTGAGATGGAATTTTAAGGCGATTCATGTTTGTGTGTTGTGAGTTGGTGAGTGAAGGGTGACTAAACAGGAAACCTCCCTCCCCAACAAGCTTTGCGAAGCTTCAGCAGCGTTATCCCTACGTGGAGGACTGCTTCTTTCCTTTGGTTGCTCTGGCAAACTGTGCAGATGGCATGGCTGTTACTGATGGCCCTGAGGTGCAGGCGGGGGGTACATGTGAGGATGCATCGGTGCTGGGGGAGATAAAATCCCCTCGATGCCCAGCACAGGGCTGTAGGGTGGCCGGTAGGTGGCAATGTTTGACCAGGCACCGGGAAATGGCGTTTTCTCGTTGCTAGAGCTGTCGGGGCACCTGTAGTTAATGGTAGCAGTTTCAGTGGTAGCTTCCAGGAGTTCGTTTGAGAAAGGTGTAACAGAATAAGTAACTACCTGCAGCGGGGTTCTACAGTTAATTGTTGTGACTTTGCAGCAGTCGAGTGCCTCATGTTCAACGAGAAGAAGGACAGTTTCTCCTGAAAGGCTTATTTATTTGTGAGTTCCTTATTCCAAGTATAAAGCAGGACATTCAGCTGGAGCTCACAGTGAGACCAGAAGTGCACTTGAAATAGAGGCTTTCACTGACACTTTAGATACTATTTCCAAGAACCATGAGGCGGTGAGGAGATATTCCAGAAGGAAAAGGGAGTGCAGTTCCCTCCATATTTTATTTACTACATTGCTCCTTTACTTGGGAAAAAAAAGAACTCTGTCATTTCCCATCTAACTTGATCTAAATAAAGCCCCACTGAGGGATTCCATTCCAAGGGGAATAGATGAGCTTTACTTACACCACTCCCCCAGTTTTGTCACCTTCTGCCTCTTCTTGCTCCATGGTTTGTCCTTGATCCTTCTGCCAAGCACATCTTGTTCTAACCTTTCTAGCTTCTTTCATGCCTCTCCTCTGTCTCAATTTCTCTTCCATCCTCCTGCATCTCTTGCTGTCTATGAAGACATTCTTTACTCCTTGAAACCCCTTCTTCTGAATTAATGCTTCTCCCAAGGACAGTTTGAGCAGCTACAAGAGGGACACTACTGTAACTCCAGTTTTTATGGGACAAGAAGTAGAGCAAGGGATTTCAACACCATAGAACAAGTGTTTGCTTCTTGCTCAAAATCAAATCTGTAATCCCTAATATGGGGGGAAAAAATGTTAGCTCTTCACTTTGTCTTTTTTTAAGTTGGAACAAAGGCTGGGGATTTAAGCGTGTTGGAGCATCACATTTTTCAGAGTAGCGTCTCAATGTGTCTCAGTAGAATTGGAAATGAAAAATCATTTGTGTAACAGAAGCACGCTGGGGATGAGGATTCTGTGCACAGCTGCTGATTGTAGCTGTGCTCATTCCTCATAGCTCTTCAATAAGAGTCCCCTATATTTTCTAAAAATAGTTAGAAAGTGGTGGGATTTTTTTGTTCACAAACTCTATTGCAATTCTTTTTTCACCAATAATTCAGGTTCCAGTTTTCAATATTATTTTTTTGTGGTCATTTCCCTTCTTTTGTACCTGGCAGTAATTTACTGCTTGAAGTTTTGATCCCATAGTTATAAGTCACTATGCTTTCAGCTGGCATGTACATCTTCTCATACCTGTGATTCTGTGGAACTTTGTTTGGACTAAGAAAGTAAAATACATGGCATACAGCTAAAACTTTTCCTTCTGTAATTGTGATCCATGTGTGATTCTGATGTTTTAACCCCTCCTTACATATCACCTTGACACTCGTCATGATAGCTGTTTTTGACTTTGTCAGATTCTCAAGCTAAGTGCAGTCAGTCCTTAAAAAGGCTTACTGAAGAGATGTCTGTGCTGCTGTAGGTAATGCAGCACAGAGCATGACGCTCTGGCTTATCTTTGTGCAATAAAGGGCATGCCAGGATGGGGAAGCCCATCTTTCATATCAAATCTCAAACTGAAGAGTTAAGCAAGAGAACACTTGGTGCACTGTAATCATCAAGTGATGAATTCTTAGACTTCATAATCCCACTGGCAACTCTGGCCATTAAGAGATGTGACATTGCAAGAACTGAAATAATAGTTCAGGTTTCCTACAGAAAAATCAGCCAAGAAAAGAATGTTCTTTCTTCATTATAACCCTTGTATTTCAGCTTAATGTTCTCTGCTGTTTCCTCTTCTAGATTAGAACTAAACTGTGGAAACTACCTAAAGCTGGGCTTTCTTGAAATAGCCATACATCAGCTCTAATCAAAGGCATCGTAATACAGTTTGTGTAGTGGGATGAATGGCATCATGCACAATGCAGGCTAAATGTAACCACCCTTTCCAGCTCTCTTTAAAAGCAGTGATTTAATATAGAAAGTTATCTTGAAGAGTTAAGGATAAGCAATAAAATAAACTGTCTTTTGCTGATACGTAGCAGGAACAGTAGTTTAGTGTTTCACGTTTTTCCTTTGAATTGGATAGATGCTATAGATTCCATATTCTGGACTGTGTGTCAAGAAAGATACTATTGCATTATCACACTTCATAGCATTCAAGGGCACCCAATCATAAGAAATGCAGCCTGTCTTGAAGGTAAATGACCTCTTTCTTTTTCTTTAAAGATATGCATGATCCTGTCCAGATCTGCTCTGCCTATGATGTCTTTGTGTTGAGGAGTTCACTGGCTCAGTGCAACACTACGCTACATTCCTTTGATGTCAGCTGTAATTGTAGTTTCTGGTCAATCAGTGTGGCACTGTGGCATTGCTCCTTCGTCTTCCATCTCCTTCCCATTCTCAGTTATACCGGCACTTTCTAAGAGTGAGCTGTGGTAACCTTCTGTATTTCAGCAATCAGTCTGTGAGACAGAGCATCCCTGTGAGCCATTGGGTGGTGTTTAGGAGCTAGGTATTTGTGTTACCTCAGGCATATATGCTCTAGTTACAAACTGTCATTGAGAGATGGTGAAGGCAGCCTTGTACCTCTTCCTTCTCTTGGAACTAGGGTAATACTGCCCCTTACAAAAAATCTTGGTGTTGAAAAACAGTAGAATTTCACAGCACAGAGAGCATAGGTTTAGGGGTTTGTGTATAGCCTCACAAGGGAACGCTGTTCAATAGGCTTCAAAGTGATTCAGTCATGGCACAACCGTGTCTGTGGCCACATGTAATATACCCTGTAGCTCTTTAAAGAGGATTAGCCTTAGATCAGGGACAGCATTCATTGCTGGATTTCATGTAAAGCAGAGTATGCTAATGAAATGGTAATGTCTACAGCAAACATTGCATAATATTGTAAACCCTCAAAATTGAGCATTGTGTCATGATATCTCTGCTGGAAGTCAAACTTTTATATTCCGTTTGTTGCTTGGAGAAAAAAGAAGTGAAGTTTTTAGTATTGCCACAATCTCTCTATAGTAAAATAAAGATCTGGTTTGCAGTCTTACAAGTGAAGTTTAAAACAAACATTTGAAAGTAACTTTTCAAACAGTGATGAATGCTTTATAACAATGTCCTGGCTCTCCAGCAGAGAGAAAACCCACCGCATCTTAAAACAGCTTCGTTTGGGTTTTCTGTAACAGGCATGGTGTTGGTTCAATACTGTATCCCTGCCCTGCCTGCCATTCTGTTGCTCTAGATGGTGTGTTTGGGCTTATATATGTGTCCGCATCAGTCTTGCAGAGATGCAGTATTTCTTGTAAACATTTCTGAGCTATTTCATCTTTTAAAGGCAATTTCTGTCTGTACATTAACTTCACTGGCAGTCTGGTAGTCTTGATGTGGCTCTCCTCCAGTTTTATGCCAAACTTGTGTGAAGAAGTTTTAAAAGCCCCAAAACTTCAAGGGAACCAGAAATTCAAACTGCCTGTTTTGAGATGTTATAAGGGATTTTATTTGTAGAAGGTCTTGAATACCTCTGAGAAATCCATTCTTCTGTGAGCACTGGGCCTCTTTTGAGAGCCTCTGTTGAGTTGCTGTGTGTTGAGGAGCCCACTATTATTGTATTAATGTACTGTATGTTTATTATGCCCAGATTTATCTTCATATTTGTTGCAGTGCATGTCTATGCTTCCCAGGACATGTGGCATCCTGATAGGTGATTGTGGCCCGGGCTTTGACCCCAAAGCAGCACATTTTAAAAAGTGCCCCATATAAAACACAGTGATAGACTTCAGGTACCCCAACAGGTCATTTTGCTTCTGTGATGACTTGAAGTGCTTCCTCCCCATGTGCCGGGGCTTGGAGCCTGAAGAAAGCCTTTGGGAAGAAGATGCTTCTGGCTCCCTTTCCAAAATGTCAGCTGTCCTTGCTTAATAGTTTTCACCTGGCACAACTTCATAGTTTAGGATTTTGTTCCTTTAGGATTTTTTATTTTTTTTTTATTGGTGATGGTGGTTTGTTTTATTTACCTATTTCTTATTTTGGTGTTTGGAAGGTTCTTTCTCTATAGACGTAGAGGGGTGGTGATACATATTCATGAAAGAGAAGTCCTCCTGGCCCTTGCTCACACTGACAAAGACTCGGCTGTTTCACACGGCGAGCTGTGCAGAATTGTGTGGGGCCTGCCTGACCAGATTAGAGCAAACAGCGAGCTTATTCCTCCCGTCGTTAGGCCTCGCCTGCCTAACAATTTCCCCAATTGTCATTTTGACAAGGCTGTCATTAGATGATGGCTTCTTTTGGCCATTTTCAGATAAAGATAATTTCCTTAACTTCCATTTTATTTGACAACAAGTAGTTTGTGAGAGAAAGGAAGTGCTTCAGTGGTTTATGGATTAAGGGTTTGTCACTTCAAAGGCATCTTTGATCTAAAAATATGTGCTGTACCAAATTCATTATGTCTTTTTTTTTCTTTTTTTTTTTGACTTTTTAATTTATTGATCTGCCCCTCAATTATTCCCTTTTTTTGGCATCTCCTAGCAGCACACAACAGAGCAGAGATGAGAGGAAAGAGCCCAAATGGCACCTCCGGGAAGTCCCCAACAGGGCAAAACAGCAGGTGCTTTGCATGGGCACCACACTCCATCCCCACAACTCTGCATGCCCAGTGCCCACACTGTTGGGTGTCAGACCTGGTTATCATCTGAGACAAGGGAGCCTGTGTATGGCAGGGAGTGGATTCAGGCCTGCCCACCTCATGGAGGCACCCGGCAGAGGTGCCATTAGGACAGGACTGTGCCACCAAGGTTCATGCCTGGGTGCAGCTGTTGTTGTGGGGACTGGGGTGTACTGGGAGGGCACATGGCTCTGGATGGGCTCCTCAATGCCCAGCTTGGCTGTGGGAGGCACTGAGTGTGCTTTGGACCCATCTCTGCGTTTAGTGCAGATAGAACTCTGTTGTTCTATCCATGTAAATCCATCACTGCAGCCCATTACTCTAGTCTCACGCAGGCTTAGCCAAGGCTGGGATTTGTCCCGTATCCATATTAATATCCTTTCTAATTACCTCAGTGCTTTCAGTTGTGCTGCCTTACATTGCACCCGGGCAGATAACCGTCCTCTTGCTGCTGGAGGCTGTTCTTGATCCCATTTCTAAACAGAAGCACTTCTGCTCGGCACTGACTGGGGTAGCTGTGCAGAGGCTGCCTTTTTTTCCCCCTTTTGCCTGCTAATTGGCTGAGACCACCAGAATTTGGAGGACACAGATGTCACTGATAGTTTGCCTAGGGAGCACATTCATGCCCATCTGTTGCAGTCTAGAAGGCTGTTCATATATCCACAAGGCCTTCATTTAATTCTTGTCAGAAAGTAATGTAAATCCAGTTTACCTCAGAGGTCACAGCCAAGATTTATGCCAATGAGCCCCCTGCAATTTACACACACTGTAGTTGTATAGGATGAAAAGAAAGCCTTTCATGTTGGTGCATATTAACAAGAAAGCTTGCCTTAGGAGAGGCTCTTTGATTGAGGTTCTTCCTTATTTTAATACAGCCAATGCCAGTTGGTATATGCAGCTTTACCGAAAGAAAACATCTCATCTTTAATCCAGAGAAGTAAAATAAATAAATAAATCCCCTAGCAAATGAATTTTGTTGTTGTTTGGTCATCATCTTGTCTCTCTTGTGGCAGAGCCTCTGTGTACTAGCAAGCAAGATAAAATGCTCTAGGAAAGCACAAGTGTGTGTATATTAAAGCAGGGAACCAGATTTCCTCTCTCTAGAAGATAATATTAACTCGGTGAAACCTTTGCTGTGAAACTAGATCATTTTAAGCAAGTTCTCCTTTTCTGCTTTTTCTTTATCCTCAAGTTGCCAAACCTGATAACAAAGCTGAGCCTGTTATTTGGGGCACAGGTAATGGGGAGGGTTGCAGGAAACTCCTGCACAAATCCATGGGATGAGGAGCAGCTGGGGGTGCCCTGGTCTTGTGTGCTCACTACCATGTGCTGAGGGAAAAATAAATGTTCAGGTTCTCTCTTACTGACAGAAACTCGTAGTTGCTTGGGAAGGCTGGCACAGAAAAACAACACACAAGGATGGATCAGGGCATACAAATGGATTTCAGAGCTGGTACCTCTATGAGAATGCTCTTTTCATGTGCATTAGTTCTATGACAAGGGGTGCTACTGCTAAAGCAAGCTGTTCCTTCCCGGCAGACACACAAAGTTCAGCCAGACCTCCTCACTGCAGGTACAGAGCATGTAGGCTTTCTTCTTTGCAGCCTGACCAGTGGGTTTTGCTTTTGGCCTATGCTTTTAAATGTTATAGGCATGATGATCAGGATCACTGGCACTGTATCATAATGACCAGAGTGGTTTGGGATTAGGAGGGAGGAGAGCAAGGCATGGCTGCCATCTAAATTAAAACAGGACTCCTACTTTAAGTTCCAGCATAGCACTTAAAATAATTAAAATGTTTATTTGAAAGTCAAAACAGCCTCAGTCATAAATAACTACCCGGTCCTCAACTGATTGTGTTGAGTCCCAACTGAGCATTCTGGGAATAAGGTTGATTTGCTCCCTGTTGGGATTAATCCATAAATGTAGCCTCTGCGTGGAACTCATCAGGTCTTTGCTTCCTCTTCATTAGTCTCCCTGGAATTGGAGGGTAGCCTGAGCAAGATGGAAATTAGGATAATATATTTTCAGAGTGAAAAGGTCTGATGATCTCTAATTTGTGTTTCAGGACAATAATGCCATGGAAAATTTCCCAAATAATTTTGTCTGAGAAACAAATGGTTGTTATGCTTGCTGTATTGAATGCATCAATTACGTCTTCTCTTTCCTTGAGCCTCTGAAGCTAATTGCAATTTTAAACTGGCTCAACCGAGTCCCAGGCTCTCCCTCCTATCCACAGTATAACTTTAAAAATTCCTTTCTCCTGACAGACCTTTTGGTCTTCTAGCCCAAGGGCTCTGAAGTGTCACAGTATGGCCCATTTCTTATTAAAGCGATCATTTCTCTGTGGCCCACCCAGGCCCTCCCTCCCTCCTCCTTCCTCCTCCTCCCTCTCTCCCTCTTGTTCTGAGTCCCAGCTCCCATTAGAGACAACTGCAGCAACATACTGTCCCTCTCCCTGAGATCTTTGTACTTTTGGTCATTGTACTTGATGCAAGAAGTTACTGTAATCCAAACTCTAACCAGAAATAGTGCCAATGGTTATTTATTTCCATCATTTCTGCTTTAAACTGCGCTGATCGCCCAAATCTTCACTGTAATGTAAAATGGTCTTTATTACATGTTTTGAAAGTGGCAGTCAAAGTGTTGTTTTTTTTGTGGTATATCCTTAGAAAGCACTTCTCTCTAGACAGCTGTGCAGTCACTTTTGGACCTCCCCTCAAAGTGCTGCTTTTTTGGATGTATCAGTGCTGACAGAAGGTCAACTAGTGACTGTCACTGGGCTCACCAGAACCCTGCGCTGGTTCTGCTGCTCAGCTCTGCTCTCAGATCCTGCATTTGCCACACGTTGCCCGCAGGGTTGTTTTCATCTCCCAGCTGCCATGCAATGCTGCAGCTGTTACTTAAAAACAGCTTGCAGCGTGCATCTGTGTAAAGGATGCTGCTGCAGTTTAAAGCTCTCTGGTGCATTTTCAGCTGATTTTATGATGCAAGTCATTGCCCCCAGTGACAGGTCACAAAAGGCTGTCTTGCTTCTGAGTGCTACCGTGCAGTTTATTGCACTGGTCTGTGTGGTTCCACCATTGTTGTTCCTGCTGCTGTAAATTGCTATTTATTACACTAAGAGCCCTCACTGTTTATTTAGGTCTTTGGAAAAACGTACTTGAAGAAAAACCTCTCTAACCACCTTGCCTATATCCCTGTTACAGATCCAGCAGTTTCCCGGTGAGTTAAATCCCTACAATCCCAGCAAGCCACGTGCTGCACTTCTACACTAATTTAAGCTTCCCCACTAAGCCCTCTCTGCTCTTTGTGCAGCTCACACGCCATGCGGCTCACAAAGCCACAGGGCTTTCAGCCTCACAGCACAGCCCCATACACTCACCCAGGTTGAAGCCCTCCATGGGCTGCCTGTAAGGCTGTAAGGCTTGAGCAGGGCTGTGGCTGCAACACAGACGTGTTGGAGTGTGTCTGTCTTGGATGCTCTTAGCACTGTGTTGATTTTTTTTGTGAAGTGTCTCAGCTTCAGCACACTGTCGAAGACTGTCTGGTTATGGACATATCCCTGCTAGGGCTACGAGGTGCTCCTGCACACCGTTAGGAGCATCCTGCCTTGCCTGGCTGTGGGTCTGAGCCACATCTGCACTGCAGCTTCTGGAGAGGGCTCCCTGGGGGACGAGACTTGGGAGAAATCAATTACACAAAGGAATGGAGCCAGGGCCAGATGGCAGGAACGCTCCATCCCAACCTGGGAGGTACTCGTGGGACAGCCATGTGCCTGGCCACGCAGGGCTGTGTAATCAGATGAATCAATTAGCAGATGTTGGCATGGTGAGCAGAGCAATCAATGCTAGCATAGGTGTGTGACAGCAATCATGGCAGAGGGGGACGCTTTTGTTTTCCCTGATGGATAAGCGGCAACCAGCCCAGCTTTTCTAGACCCAGCAGGGTGGGAGGAGAGGGCTTGGCTTGCCCCACGCACATACCTAGCTGTTGTCACCAAGCTCAGACATCCTTACATCATGGGACTGCTGCTCTGCCAGAGCACCAGCCTGCAGCTGTGTCTCCCCCCCTGCCTCTGGCTGCCCCTTGCTCTGTGTCCATGCCTGCCAGATGGATTCCTCTGCTAGGATGGGGGAAGAACCCTTGGAGGGGCTCATGGCCTTATGTGCTGCCACTACAGCTCTCAGCTAACCTCCCCTTGTGCTTGTGTGCTGCCTCCATGCCCACAGGTGCCCTGTTTTTGGAAAACCCCTCCCTCAGGAGGGCATGCACAATACAGAAGTAGTTGGAGAAAAAGCAAGGTGTAACTTGGATAGAGTGATGAAGGGAAGAGCAGACAGCAGAAGTCTCACCCTGGTGTATTGTTGAGTGATGGGAACTGAACATGAGTGCAGCCTTTAATCTGTTTTAAGTACCCTCACCTGAATGCTTTATCTTATTAGATTGCTTGTTAGATTGCTTTTCCTGATGGGTTAGTTTTTAACTGCTTTCTTGGCCAGCTGAGAGTCAGAAATGTGATGAAACCTCAGCCACTCCTCAGAGCACTTTCCCATTGCTTGAGCCATTATTCACAAGGCAGACACCCCACAAATACTGACACACATGTGGCTCCCCATGTTCTGTGGCTGGTGCAAAAGCCCTGCAGATGTGGGATGCAGCTGATATGCCCTGGCAGTGCCACAGCATGGCTGGGTTTGGACCTGGGGCTTTGCACCTTGTGCTTGCCTTCCCCACACTCTATCTGTGCTTGGCACCGTGTTCTGCCCCAATATCCTCTGTGTGTCCCCATTTAATTTCTTCTCTTCCTGGCATCTATCTGCAGTGCTAGCACAGCCCCACTGCCTGGCCCCTGCCTTGGGCTCCATGCTGATGAATGCCAGCCCTGGCTTGCTCCACCTGCTTCCCTCTACTTCTGCATGAGTGCTTTGCTTCTGCTTTCTGATCCTCAGCGTGCTCTGCCTGGTGCTGCCTGTTGGGATCCAGCCACCCCCAAGCTGCAGCAGAGGAGAATTCAGCTGCTGAGATGCAGAGCCAGCTGTGCCTGGCTGCATGCAGTTCTGACTTCCCCTTCCTGAAGCCTACAGCTTCACCAACTTCAGAAACGTTTTCAGAGGCTGTTTCCAACCGCATCGCTTTGAATTGTGAGAGGAGTTCATTAAACAAGAGAACAATCAGATTTGTTTTGTTGCATGGGGAAAAAAAATAGAATACATATTTCTACACATTTCATTTCAGATGGCTGAGACAGAAAGCTTTTCTTTCCACTCCACCATTGGCAATGCTGTAAGCACCTGTCGGGGAAGCCTCTGCTCTTAGGGCTCCCCCAGAGCTTACTGGTGCTACTGGAAAGGGCTGCAGACATCTCCCCACTCTGTTCAGCAGGTCCCTCCATCTAGAAGGAAACCTCTCTGCTGGAGCAGCCAAGAGAGAGCTGAAGGCATGAATACCCACAGCTCGGTGGCTGCACTGCTGCAGGACTGTGAGCGCTCACTGGCCACACTGCTGTCAGCCAAGGTGGACATCCATGAGGAAGAGGAACAAGAATACCGGCGGCACCAAGGTGAGGCCCCAAGGGGCAGCAGGGCGGGCAGCCGCTCCTTGGCCCTGCCCTATTTTTCTGCTCCTGGCAGATGAGAGCCAAGAGACGACTGGATTTCAGGGCAGTGAATGGGACGTGGGCTGTGGGCAGGCAGGGGAAAGCAGCCCACTTTGTTACGGTGAATTGCTGTCAGTTCTAATTTTAGGCTTCAGTAAACATGAGGCTGTAAGGAACAGTTTAGTTGGGGAAGAACAATGCCCAAAAGTTTGCTGATGCACATAAATTTCAGTTATTAAAAAAAAAAAAAAAAAAAAAGGAAAGAAAGAAAGAAAAAAAAAGGGAGAAAAAAAAAAGGATGCAACTTCTGAATAATGGCACATATTTCCTCTCCTTTCAGCGGGGCTGGGGGAGGGCCCTCTCTGTTTGTCAGCTACTCCTGATATATTAAAGAGCTCATTGCCTGAATCTTTATCTTGTAAAATGCGTGTGACCTCTGTAAGTGGTGTCCAAAGAAAAAAATTGCAGTATCCCTCTTGAAAGGAAAGCCCATGTTGGCTAATGGCTGGAATGAATAACCGGGAAGGAAAGCAGTAGTTAGGGAGGGCACTGGTAGAGGAGTGTTTCACTTGCTTCAGTGCTGGCATTGCGAGCCAGAAACATTTTTTTCAGTGTTTTGGTGGTAAGGGAGGTCTTAAAAAATGGCTTACTAAATCTGACAAAAAATGGCTTACTAGATCTGGCACTCATTATGGAAGGGTGTCACATGCTCAGTTCCGCTTGGGCTCCAAAGGGCTCCAACAACGTAGCTGCCACAGCTGCTTTGCTCACCAATTTAGAGCCATGTTTGCATCGCTGGGTTTGTGTAGGTGACACTTGTCCTGGGCAGGGCAGGGAGGTTACACACTGCTGTCTGCCGCACCAAAAAATAACCTCAGTGAGTACAGAGCAATGCAGTAAAGGACAAAACCGACATTTCTGGGGGAAACAGTACAAGCATCAGCAAAGAAACTGCAAAACTTGAATTTTATGCAGGTTCTATTTTGTATTACACATCTGCAGTACTGTCCCTTTTCCAGTTTAATGTCAGTAAAGTTTTGTGTTGCTTGCATGACTGGCTTGACCATCATGTCAGTGTGAGCTTTAAAACCCTTTGTTTGCTCAGAGTGCGGGGCTGCTTCAAATATGTTTCTGTGCGCCTTGTTCTTGCTGGGAGGTCAGCCGCCCTTTCTGAAGCACCTCAGCCTGTCTGTGCTGGAGGGTGGTGTGTAGATTTCTGCCAGGGATGCTGGAAGATTCTTCTTTTTGTTTTCAACAAAAGGCTACTTTGTTTTCTCGTCACAAATTCTTTTAAGCTTGATTATCTCCCTTCAGAATAGGCTCTTGAACTCCTAATCAGGTAGCGCTTTTTCCCTTCACCCTCCTCATCCCTTCTCTCCTATTAAATACTGCAGCGGACGAGAAATAATCAGTTTAGTTCCAGCTAAGGTAAATCAGCTCCCTTATAACTGCTCGATTAGCTGCAGCCCTTCAGGTGAGCTGCTGGAGGAAATGGGCCTGCAAGGAGCTCCTGTCCTTCCCAGAACCTGTGCCTACAGTGCTCAGACCCATTTGCGCATTCTGGAATGGAAAAGCCGGTGGCCCCGTGGCTTCTATGGCCCTCAGAGCCGTTTCTGCTGGCACTCTTGTTCTGGCAATTGTATTTCAGTTTATGGCCACAGGATTGTTCACACCAGCTCCCCAGCTACTTCATGTGCTTACAGTGGATGTTTCTACCTCACAGTATCGAATTAATATTATTAGCGTGCTAATTTGCATTATTTCCAAGTGGTGACAACCAGACATGAGGACAAGGCTCAAATCTAGGCTTACTCAAATGCCCAACACCAAAGGTGGCTGAAGGCTCATTAGATCATCAGATCCTGCTGAAAACCTTGTTCTGAGTTACTCCTGTCCAATCACAGTGGCTGCTCAGGGAGTGAGACTTCACTATTAAAGATGTTCTTTGTTCTTTGGTTCATCAGGCATGTGGGGCGTTAAGGCTTAACCAAGGATGAGATGGGAAACTGGAAGAATTGGGTAGCAGCGATACCTGTATGTTTCAGAGAGAATACCAACATCCACATCGTCCCACTGGTTGTTTTTGTACATTCTGACACTATTACTTTTTGCCTGGTGTCATTTAAGTAAGCTTAAGTTTGAGGGAGAAGAGTAGATGGCAGAGAAGACAGAAAGGCTGCCTGTGTGAGTGTCCCATGACTGTTTCCCTAGATTCCCCCCAAAATGTCAGTCCTGTGGGATCATATAGGGAAAGGTAATAGCAGTGTGTGCCTTGACTGCATCCAGGCACTCTTCATCTTCTTTTGGGGAAGATTTTGGGAGGCTTGATTTTCAACTGCTGGCCTTCCTTTGGCCACCTTACATACAGGGTCAGGACCTACTTCAGTTTTCATGCTTGGTGAGGGGGCACAATGCCCTGCTCCTTCCTAGTTTTGCAGTGCCATCACCACAGGAGCCATAAGATGCATGAGGATAGGAGCTCTTCTTCCTCTGGTCTGGCCTCTTGGCCTTCTTCCTTTGTACTGGAAAGGGCTGAGCCTCTGAAGGCATGATATGAGACCAGCAGGGCAGTGCATTTGTTCTGTGTCTAATGGGAAGTGTGTCCAGACCTGCAGCAGCAAATGTGAAAACTCGCATTGGAAAAAGTGATATATTTTTTAAAGGTGACTTTCTGGAAAACTGGCCTTCAGTATCAGACTTCCCACTTTCGCATAGGAAAAATGTACTGATGAATGCACTGCAATACGAGCACAAAACAGAATCCTTATGTAAGTGCATTTTCTACCATTCTCCATAAAGGATAGATTAAAAAATAGGTAGTAATACATTTATTTGCATTACCTCGTTAAAGCAATGATGGTCTCTGAGCAGGATTTTTTTCTGGGGATTAATGGCCAGAAGGGGTTAGATCTGCAGCTGATGATCACCACTGACCCCATCTGGTCAATAATCCTTGCTAATCCACTTTTATTGGCCAGAGAGCCTTCCTGGCCTAGGGTTAGCACAGCACACAGGAGCTGCATCTTCACTGTTTGGAGAAAATTAAATGTGGGTTGCAGCTGAAAGGAAAGGACAAATTCAGGCCCAGCTCCAGCTGTGTGCTCCCATCAGCAGTCCTTCCTCCATCAGATGGTTTGGAGACACAGCTGGGCCAATGGCTTCTTGGCACATAAGTGGTACTTCATGCTGGGAGCACAACCCAAGGGCTACACTGTGCTCAGGGCGATGCAGCTCCTCAGCCTTGTAGTCCAGCATGCAGAAGCTGGGCATCCTCCTCAGCTCAGCTGCATGACTCTAATACTCTGCCTCCAAAGAAAGAGCTCCCAACAGTGGCTAGGTCAGTGCATGAACTTCATGGAAACTGTGCAAGACTCATCTGGGACCTGATGTGCACATGCAGGCTGTATCAGTGCCCAAGCATGTGGCTCGGTTTCTTCATGCTGTAGCAATGATCTCTCCCCTGCATAGGGAAGATGTATCTTGTAGCCTTCTTTCAGTTACTCGATCTTTTTTTCAGACTAAGTAACACAAACCAGCGTCTTTTTTCCCCAAATGATGAGTTAAACATTCTTAAACACATCTGACCATTTTTCATTACATCCCTTTAATCTATGCCTAATTGCTCTGTACAACCCAGGTTTATTTCTTCTTTGTGCAATGCAGCGGTTCTGTGTGGGGTCGTGGCTGTACCCACTGCTGTATCTTTACCAGCACTTTGCCTTTTCCAGCATTGCTTCCCGATGACTTGAGGACCCTTCTGGAGGAGGCAAAGGAAATGAAGTGGCCCTTTGTGCCAGAGAAGTGGCAGTACAAGCAGGACTTGGGCCCAGAGGACAAAACCAACCTGCAGGATACGATCGGCACCAGGCTCCCCGATCTACTGGTATGAAGCTCAGCACAGCTGTTGTGGGAAGCGTGGGGTGCTTGGGGCAGGAAGGTTTCCTCCTCTGAGAAGGCAAGGGGCTTCTTGTTTGTTTAGCTTGAGTGCTTGCTTTACCCATTCATCTTGCTCACTTCAGTTTCCAGTAAGATGTGTGTTTGCCTATTACCTGAAGACCTGGCACTGTAACAAAGCCAAAATGTTTTTCAGTGATTTTCCAGGAAATTGCTTGGCTGGGACCTGAGCTGGCCAAAGTCAAGGTGGGCAAGTTAAGAATGTAATGGTTTTCTATGTACATAAGAGACACTGGTCTGAGTGAGGAGCTGCAGGATCCAGGAGGTGCTGGGGGATTCCAAAGAGTACTCTGCTGCACATTTTATCTATCTTTAATGTCAGAAAGCAGTAAGGAATTTCCATTGCTTCTTATTTTCTGATTTATGTGGGTTTCGTGCTGCTAGCCCAAGGGGGAGAGCTCCCCCAGCAGAGCCTGAGCAAGGCCCGAAAGGTGTTGTCTGGGGAGGATGATGGCTTTGATGATGAGGAGCTCTGGGAAGCCAACGGCTGTGCCCACTGCACATCCCCTCGCCAGCACCATGCGTCCCAGGGATCCCAAATGTGCTGGGAGGTGGTGCTGCTCCCTGGGCATTTATTTTCTTTCTTTGGTGTGTGTGGCCTCCGACAGAAATTTATGGTGGAGGTTGACCTCTTTTACAATCCCTGCTCAGCACTCCGGCTTCACAGTGTTTGTCTGCTCTCTCCCAGGACAAACACCTGCAGTAAGCTCCCGGAGAGACCTGGATAGATGGGAGATTAATGCGGTGGTAATAGAGGGGCAGTGTTCTCAGCATTATGCCCTCTCCCCAGGTAGATGGATCCTTTCTGAGATGATACCAATTATTTATTGCTGAAACATCTGTTGATAACTGCAGCTGCCCTTGTCAAACAAAGCATATCATGGGGTCATAGACCATAGGGACCTAAAATCCCACCGCATGCTCGTTTCAGACTATTCACCAACACCCCCTGAAGTCCATTGGTGACCGTCGGCTTCAATGCTTCGTCGTGTGGTTTAAAATACTTTGTAAACATTGTGCTGCCCTTCCCCGCGTGCTTTGAAGTATTATTTCATCTTCGCTGGTAATTTATATTCCAGTGCTATTGTACCATGGGAAAAAGGGAAAACCTTTTTTGTTTTCCATTTAATTGTAGAAAGACTGACATTTTGACCTGTATTATTAGTATTAGTCGGGAAAAGGGATTTTTTTCCCCTTCATTCATTCTCCCCCCCCAACCCCCACCCCCTCTTTTTTTTTTTTTTTAAATAAAATTTCAAGGCAGAGCAAAGGCTGCTTCAGTTCTTTGAATAAAAAGCAGGGAGGGAAATGAGGCTGAAGAGAAGTGATTACAGTGTGATGAGGAAAGATAAAAGTCTGAGCAACTTTTTCTTCTTTTTTATTTTTTGGCACGAGGGACAGAAGGATAATGTAAATCCCCAAAGGAAAAAAGAGATATATATAAGTCTTTGTCAGTTTAATGTTCATCAAAACCTTAAAAAAAAAAAAAAATTAAAAAAAATCATCTCTGTTTGTTTTAATTTGCCATGCTCAGAATAAGCTCATAAACTGTGATTCATTACATTTAAAAAGTGCTTTGAGATCCCTGAATGAAAGGCACTTCATTACCATAACACACTGCGTGGTGTGGAGCTCTGGCCGCCCGCGCCCCAACCGGGCCGTTCTACGCTGCACGTCACGTCAGCTGAAAGGCTCCATGAGACCAGCACAGGGAGTAAGAGGATTAGGCTTTGGCTTCAAGGGTTCGCCTTAGTGCTACACTTTAAAAAGTGGGATGCCCAGTGCTGGTGGCTGTGTGCTAGAATGACACACCAAGTAAGCAAAGCCACCCACACATGCATCCTTTTTAGAGTGCTCTTCTTCAGCTCTCCTGTGTGATCAGAGTACTGATCACAGAGTACAAACAGGGGTAACTTCCCTTATTAAAAAAAATATAATGCCTGCTGCAGGGTAAAGGCTGAGGCTGCACTTCCAAAAGGGAGACTTCACAAGCATTGCCCTTCCTGCAGATCACCCATATATGGAGGGATGGAAATACCCTTGTGCTCAGTAACCAGCCAACAGAGGGCAACATGCCCATGAGCACACAGGCTTTGATCCTGCAAACCCTAATGTGAGCTTCATTGGAGTGAACTCCAACTCTACATGCAAGTAGATCTCTTTTGAAATAATTCATGAAATGTTTGGTTGTATTTGCTTATACAATTAGAGCCCCTTGTAATGACGTGGAACACTGCTTCATTTTATACCAAACGCAGCAGTAGTTCCTTCATCCAGGTTCCGGCATTCAGCCACAAACCAGGACCTACTGCAATAGCTACCATGCAAGTGCAAAAGCAAAGTCTCAGCTTCAGAGATTTCGTTTGCTTGTGCAATGACACCGAGGACAATCATTCTCAGTTTATATTTAAATGCACTGTTGAAATGACCTTCAATCATCTTCAGTTTAAAGATTTCTGTCAGATTGCACATGCTCCCAAGACTCTCCAAAAACGGGTTTCCTCCAAGCAGCTGCGCAGGAGCCTGTGCAGGCTGATCCTAGCCCTGGTCATGCAGAATCTCCTTGCAGTTTATATGACTGTGGAAAACAATAGAGAATCAGTCCCTGCAGCCCTTGCCTGGGCCTTAGTTAATTATGTGCTGCTGGATTATCATTAGGATAATCATTTGAAGGGAAGTGCCCCAATACCCTTAGGGGTGTGCGTGGCACTTGAGAGTTTCAGCCTTTGAGAAACAGCTAAAGAGGGAGCTGAGGATTTAGTTTTCTCCTCCCCATACCTGCTGGTGTGGTAACAGGAGAACTAAAGCCCTTAGGATCTTGGTCATTCTGGATGACCTTTTGCTACCTGCCTCATAAGAGCTCTTCTTGGGTGATCTGCGTGAAGTGGGGAGTAACTGAGCACAGAGCTGTGGCTGCGGGCTGAACTCGACTCATGAAGGGCTTGGTGGTATTCTGTCCAGCTTATTCTGTGCAAACCCTGTCACTCTGGGGCTTCTTGAGTGAGAAATATTAAAAACCAGGCCCCATCAATGCAGGAGGACAGCCACCATCTCATGTGTCACTCATGCTGCCCAGCCAAGGCAGCAGCTTCAGTGGGACAACTTCAGCACTTCGGTGCAGCTGGCCAGCCCTGGTCCTGCTGACATGCAGTGCTGCAAAGCACTCACCTTCCATTGCGCATATGGGAAAACAGCAGCAGGATTTGCATAGGAAGCACCATGAGAAAAACATGAGCAGTGGTCCTGGGTACCAATAGGGTTATTGGTTTGCCTTGCATATCAGCAGGATTTACTGTTCTCCTCAGCTGATGCTTCATGGAGCCTTTCGTCCCTGGAAAAGGTTTTGAGTTGTCTTACTGGGGTCACTGTGCATTTGTTTTTCTCTTCCAACTGCATCTCAAATGGATTTTTATATTGAGGACAGTTATAGGAAACAGGCTCTTGGATCTGTAAATGATAATAGGGGTATTGATGCTGCCCTATCAGGAAGGGTTTGTCACTGGCCCTTTAACACAGTGTTCTAATGTAACACAAGGAAACACCAACAGGTTTTAATTAGTTTAAAGACTGAGTGCAGCAGGGGCAAATCAGTGCCACAAAGTTCCTGTTACAGCTACCATTGGTAGTCAGCAAAATCTTTCTGCTCCAGGGTCCCTCAAAACCCTGCTGTCAGAAAGAGAAGGGCCACAGGAACTGCTGCCCAGAATGTTTTCTTGGTGCTTTAAACGCTTTTCTTCTGTTCTTGCCCCAAAATGCTCCTCCTGAGAATTTTCAAATCCATCATGACAGTGTCTCCTGGTCCCACTGGCAAGTATTTTCCCACTGTCCCCTCAACCTACAAGCATCAGCAAGGGTGAGGATGGTGCCTCCTCTTCACGTAATGGTGAGGCGTGTGTCCTTCTCCATCCTGCAGAGGATCTGGGACATGGTGCAGCCAGGTGGGCTCTCCTAGCTCTGCTCTGCTGGAGTAAGAGACAATGGAGGAGGCAGCTGGGAACAGAACAAGGAGCATGCCCTTGACAGTAAAAATAAGGGGGGGCTGTCAGTAAAAGTGAGGGGAAGCCACTGCCCTCATCATTTCTCACTTCATGAAGGATGATGTGGCAGCTTGTAAAAACTGATCCATTCTGTGGCGTTATGAGTTGCTAATAATGGACCTAATGCTAGGCTCATTGAATAAACACCCAACTCTCTATCACCTTCAGGATGAATAACATGAGCTAATTAAGAGCTTCAGTCACTCAAGCCATTAAATTGGATCCTCTGCTGCTCTGAGCAGAGAGGAAAGTGTCCAGGAGCCTCTCATTCCTTGCTCTACAGCTATTTACTACACAATTCGCCCATCCCGTGTTGAGGCTTATCCATCTGCACATCATGGCCATGCTTTCTCCTGCCAGTCACAGAGGTGGTAGGAGGCTTAATTCATTGTTATTTGCAGAGTGTGCTGTGATTGCCAGCTGAAAGGCTGAGATTGATAGAGAAGTCCCGTGCAGTGACAGCAGCTTTGGTCTCTTGGAAATACAGGCTTTGCTAACAGTGCGTGGGGTAAAAGGGCGAGACTTCAGCCAAATCCATTGCTGTTTTGACTGTGTGTTTAATCTGACAGGGGACGAATGTAGGGGGAGAAAGAGACAGGCAATTTGTTAGGGTTCAGTGAAGTGCTAACTAGCAGTAGATCTTGAGGGAGAACCAAAGCACCTGGAAATGCCTGTCTGTGCACACAGCTTGAGTTTTTCGTGACTGCTCTTGGTTTTTTAGGATTTAAAACCTCAGCCTTGACTACAAATAAAGACTAAAATAGGGTGAGATGAATGACCGCAGGCAAACACAGGAGTCCAGAGTGCCTGCAAAACTGTGTGCACACTCCAAAAATGATTTCAACTTTGATGCTTGCAGGGGTGTTTCTAAAACAGAGACCCTTCTGCACCTGCAGGCTGCATGGGGACTTGCCTGTGGGACTGTTGCCTTATAAAGAGGGCAGAGAGAGTGGATTAAATCAATATTTCATTTATTTGGACTTGTAATTCCTCTTACATCAGCTGCCACATAAGATCTCTGCAACTCCCTTCCCCTCCTCCCCACCCTCATTTACTATGCACCAATAATTTCCCTTTGACGCGATGCTGCCAGCTCCCATGCCAGATGGCCCCGGTTCTGAGCTGCTCCCTCTCGGGAGCGGCCCCATTGTCAATGCAGAGGAGGCATCACGGCTTTGAACCCAACACTGGGACCCAAACTTCGGCCCCAGCATGAGGAGGAGTTAACCCACTAATGCAGGAAACCATGCACACAGCACACCCTCCCACTCATTGCCATTAAGGACAAGCCCTTCACTAAAGGCTGTTTTGCATTTTCCCCCACGATCCATGTATAGAAATCTCGTGCAAATTTAATTCTGTCACCACCTGATTCCACTTCCCAGGCATGAGGTTCCCTTTGTGTCCTAAACTCAATTAGACATATGCATTGAGCATCACGGACACAGATGTTAAAACAAAGTGTGCACAGGCCCTGCTCTTTCTTTTTTTCTTTCTCCCCTTCCATGTAGATGCAGATGCAGTAAGAAAGCAAGTGAACCTGTTCATCACGCTCATCCCCTCTGAAGAAAAAACTGCCCACAAGGAAGAGCCGAGCTGGGCTGAGGAATTCCAAAGTGGTGCCATTTGGCAGTGGGTGAAAGGCATGGGTATGGATTTCTGGGTGTGCTGCCGGGAATGTAATTGCAAAGCTTGACACCAATCCGTGTCCCTGTGTGCCACACAGCGTGCGGCCCGGCCTTTCAGAAAAAAAAGTAGCTGAGTTTCTCCCCCTGGCTTGACTTTTCTACATTTTGTGTCCATTTGGTTTTGGAGAGGGACACAAGAGGTTTCGGCATTGAGTGGGGAGTTAAATTATGCAGCTGCAAGACTGCCAAGCCCTTCAGAATAGGATGCTTCGTTTAGATTTTCCACAATGCTATTGAAGTGCTTATTTTCCTCCTGAAGAGACACAAACAGATGCAAACTTCTGTAAACACTTTAGAAATGAATTCAGTGAGTTTGGCCTCTCAGCAGTGCTCAATAGCTGACAGAAAAATGTCTAATTAGTGCAAGTGGAAATAATAGGGCCACTTGGATTCCTTCCATCCTCCTCCAAGTCTACTTTTCCTAGGGACTCAAAGGCCCTTTTGTTTGGTAGGTCACCCTCTCTCAGGCTTTTGTGCTCCAATCTATTAAAGGAAGAAGGGGAGGAAAAAAATAGATTAGGCGATGCTCTGTGCTTAAATATATGGCCTGTTCATGAGCATTTCGAATGGATAGTTTGCAGTGTCAGTTTACAGGTGCTTAGAGAGGGGGATTCCTCCATTGTTGACCGGCACAAGTGGGCTGTGCGTGTGGAGCTCCAGGAATCCTTTTCAAGTGCCATCCTGTTAGAAAATCCAACTCAGGCTCAGAAAGAAAAAAAAAAAAAAGAAAAGAAAAAAAAGAAAAGAAAAAAAAAAGAAAAAAGAAGGAAAATTTGCACAAATCTGCTTCACTGAAGTGCAAACAAGCCAGAAAATGCTTGAAGCAAGCTGATGCTGCAGCCCAGCGTTCATGCCATAGTCACGGCCTTGTCTCCAGATGGTTTGATATGGGCTTTCCCCACACCTCAGAGGGCTCTGTTCATTAGAAACAAGTGTTACTCAGTCAGGCTCCTGCCATTCCTGCCCTCAATCAGTTGATGATTATGCTGATAAAATCAAGAATGAGTCTTGCTGTCAGAAGGTGGTTCTCTGAACTGAGAGCAGAGAACAGAAGTCTGGCCATGGTGGAGGCAATGAGGAGAATCAAGAAGCCCAGATGGGTGACTGGAGTGATCAACAGCATCTCTGACATGATGCTCTTGGACCTGTGTGTCTACACAAGGAAGAAGGGAAGGAAACACACACTGAAGATAGAAACTGGAGATAGCTGTCCAACTCAGTGTTTTAGTGGGGATTTACACAAAGCCTTCTTGACAGTCATCCTCTGATGATGCACTGGGGTCTGAGTCACTGTGTTGCTTTAACTCTGCTCTTAGCAGATTTACTGACTGACAAGAATGCTATGAGAAACACATTATTTTTTATGATGAGGATTCATATAGTTGAAGGTGTTTCCTTCTTTATTCTTTTGCAGTTTCCCCATATCACAACACAGTACTTGAGCATTGCCAGCTCCCTGGCACTGGAGCCAAGTGGGACACCAGGAGGCAAGGCTTTGAGGGCAGCATGAGGACACTGCCATGAAGCCCAGGCAAGCCAGGGCTGTGCCTAGCACCCCTAAGACTCCATGGCTCATGGAGTGATAGGTCCTTTGTTACAGCTGATTGTTGCTTTTTGAAAGCGGTGTGGTAATGATGGCTGCTGGAATACAGAAAGAGTTACTGCAAATGCAGAAATTATTAAAGATAATCTGCAAAGGGAAAACATTAGACTCCTGCCCTCTACGTTCATTTGTGATGTACAAAGAAGTTCTGGTCCTCCATCCAAACTTGAAGCTGTATTGATGTTGGCTGTTTATAACTAGAGTCTGGTTCCACAGATAGTAACATGGTCCCTAACTGTCCCCCATTTCCTGAGGAAATTCTGTGGAAAAAGAGGAAAAGAAAAGCTGAGAGTCATATTCTTGAAAATGCAGTACTCAGACAGAAGATATTCTCATCTAAGCCAAATACTTCAGTGACCATTTTCAGTCTCCCCAGACTCCCCTTTAAACTAATTGTTATTGCTGCTATTCATCTGTTGGTTGTAATTTAAATTCATTAACAAATTGCCAAATTATATGGTTCCAAATACTGAACACCAATTACAAAGACAAGGAAAAATAAAAAGAAAAAAGAAATACGTGCGTTCAAAAAAGAAAAGAAAAAAAGAAAATAAAAAACACCCAAAAAACAGAATCTTTCGATCTTAAGAGTGAAAATATGTCCAGAATTAGTCAAATTATAGGTTATAGTAAATAGCTAATCACTCCTACAAAGACTTACCCCCTATGTAAATGCCTAGGAAGACAGAGGTTACGAGTAGAAATTTTGAGGCAGCCTTTTAATTGCTAGTTTGTGCTTCTTGTATTGTTTGGTAATTCTACCTGCTTACAAAACTGTGCAGTTGCCTTACAACAAATGATTGAGGAAATTCAATCTGCCTTAAAATGGTATGTAGAGCCCTTTTAGGAGAAGTATTACTAAAGCTGAGTATTTTCTATAAACAGTTGGCAGAGCCTTTGCTCTGTGAATTTCTTCGAGGTAGCCCCATGGCACTGGTGTTCTTTTCAGGTTTATTTGAAAGCTTCCATCATGGTCAAGGATTGTGTGACAGCAGCTGCGATTGTGTTCTTGATTGACCGGTTCCTGTACTGGATTGATGCCTCAAGCATACTCCTGAAAATCGCCAAGGGCTTGCACAAGCTGCAGCCCACCACACCCATCGGTCCTCAGGTGGTCATCCGCCAGGCTCGCCTTGCCGTCAATGCAGGTACCAGGTCCTGGGTAGACACTGCTCCATTTTCTTGGCTCAAACCCAATTAGGAGCTACTTGACTTTGAAGAAGATACTTTGTCCCTGTCTGGGGATGACATGCTTATGATCCCAGTACCATCTTTTCAAACACACAGCCCACTCCCAGCCCCCTTGGGCCCTCCCAGCTCCTCTCACTAGCACAAAGGGGCTGGTATAAAGGGCTTCAGAGCCAAAAGCAGTAGAGAAAATTGTGAAAGGGTGTGGAAAATACTAATTGGAGCTTTTGTTCCTTAACAAATATTCCCCGCTGGTTTCAAACAGGGATATCTGAATTGCTATACTTCTGACCAAGGGCCTTTAAAAAGTAAATTAGAGTCCTGGCATTTTCTCTGCACTGTCCCAGCTGCTTTTTTTCTTCTTCTTCTTTTTTTTTTTTTCTATTTTTCTTTTTTTTTCTTCCAGTGGGACCACTTGACTATGCAAACAATGCTGCTTACACCCCCACTAAGATAAATTGATTGGTTTATTTTTTAAATGCCCATCTTTCCTATAACACAGGCAACACCTGAAGGGTTTTTTATGTATCACCTTCCCACTGGGAAGATGCATTCCTATTTCTTCTGGGGAGAAGAAGATAAATCCAGAAAATCTGCTTTGAAAAGGACAACTAAGGAATATTTTATTAGCAGAAAACAGTCAGGACCATTAACTCCTTGCATAACCATTTCTCTGTGTGGCTGTGGACTTCAAATTCTCTCATTGCTGTGGTGGCTGGGAAGAGGCACACCCTGATCTATGGGCTAGTTCAGCCAGCATTTGTATCTCTTCACTGGCTGGAGCAGTGAATGAATTAACTAGGATAACTGTGACAAAAAGCAAGGTGCTACATGAATTTTGATCACATTAGACATTCAGACGTTTCCTGTAGCCCATCAAGCTGCCTCAGATGACTCTGCTATGCAACAAAACCTCTGAACCATATGACAGGTGGCTGAAATGTGGAATGCAGAATACCAGCCTTCTGTTGAATACTGCATCCTTTTATGCTTAGATTCCGGTTATATCTTGTGATCACAGAGTTCTTCTTAAAGGCAGGTAGACTTGAGTCTACCTGGAGTCAGGGCCCAACAATGCTGAGATTTAGCTGGATTGGTTCTCAAATGAATGTACAACCTTAACATCTCTCCTGAAAGAAAGCAAAGTGTTTTTCAGAAATGGGTGTCTAGCTAAAAACATTTGTTTCATCAGCATTTATTTGCAATATTATTTGATGTATGCAGAAGGTAGCCTGTGTCACAGCAATTACTGAGCACAAGGCAACACTGAGCAGCACACAATTAACTGGGAAGTTTAGGCTACTTGTGAATACAATTTCAGCACTGAGGAGTATAGTTTGCTGGGACGTTCACTAGTGAATATTTTTGTTCACACCACAATGTATGTCTTTATATTCATTTTCTTTTTGATTTGTTTTTAATTAGGTAAACTTTTAAAAGCTGAATATATCCTCAGCAGCCTTATTAATGACAACGGAGCAACAGGTAAGTATATATTTATTTTTCCAATTTCATAATTACTATTTTGGTGGGACCAATCTTAACAGTCACACAAATTTCAAATACAGCCAATCTGACATCAGTCTCTTCTTATCACCATTCTTTGCAATGCCTTTGCTGTCCAATTGCGATCACTTTAGTATGCCAAGGAAACTCAGGAAACTTAGACTTGTTAGCTAATCCTTAGTCTTCAGAGTTGACTTAGTCACCACATGCAGGTTTCTCAACAGCTATGAAAATTAAACAATTTAGCAAGCCTATTCTGGTATTTGTTGTTTTGTTTTTAATGCCAAACTGAAGTTTGGCACTCACACAGGAGTGGTCCTCATTCAAGACAGCCTTAAAGAAAATACATCACTGTTAAAGTGGTGGTTTCATTTTCTGTTATAATCAGGTATCAAAATAGATTCAATAATGAAAGACTTTGTGTAACTAATAATTCTGTTTTAATGTGAAAACCTTGCATTTCATCTTTGCAATACTCTGATATCTGGAAAGAAAATGTTTTTTGCCAGTGGTTGAAAGTATTTTGTTCCACTACGTATGTCAGTGACAACAAGAATATGCCATGTAAATCCTCCTTTTTAGTACAACTCGGTATGCTTATATACAGTGAATTTTTGTTACTTCAAAGAAGAGAGGTACCTTTCACATTTTATGTTGTTCTTATACTCTGTACAGCTGTCAATTAAGCTACATGCTTACATAGCTGTCTGCTTATATTCCTTATTGCACTATTCCTTTGTCATCTCTCCGGCTGTAAGATCTGACTCAAACCAGATGGATTCAATGGGGAGATTCCTGGCTGTTTGCTGGCATTTAGGTTGCCCTCCGAGGCTGAAAATGGCAGCAGCATTACTCTATTGAAATATCTATTGAAATTTTCAACTCTTTCTCAGGTACCTGGCAGTATGCTAAGGAAAGTGATAGGATCCTTGTTCAGTCAGTCTGCTTACAAATCAGAGGACAGATTCTGCAAAAGCTGGGTAAGGTTTGGTTTTTTTTTATTTTTCTGTAAGCATCTGTTCAAGGTTTCTCACTATTTATATATTTAAATATATATAAACATATATATTTATATATGCATTTGTTGTATGTCAAATTTTAGCTTATGTGAAACAACTGCTCAGTGTCTGTAATGCAGTCATAGAAGATAAGATATATACACATCTGTTGGAAGAAGCAAGGAACTGGAACCATGTACCAAGCAAGCACATTTTAGGAATTATTGTTTTATTTTTACTGTGGCCAGAAGTCACGGAACATCCTGAAATATCGTTCCACTTTTCTTCTAACGTTTTTACCAAATTCACTATTCCCAAAAGCATGCTATGTAGCTTAACAGAGATATATCACAGTGCTTTCCTCAGCCAATTCAAGAGAATCCCTAGCATTCAGCATTATGGACTTCTGTATCCAGGACTTTGTACTTGAGGCCATCAGCTTTAGTTTAATGATCTTGCTGTGACCCTTTATCTTCAGTGACTGCTGAACTGAAGTCTTTCATGAACATATAATGTGTGTCCATATACAGCCAAAAGCTAAAGGAAGATAATAAACGTTCACTGTCACCAAAGCAAAAAATACCATGGTTCAATGAGGAAATATTGTTGGTGGAGGATGGTTGGATTAGATGATATTGGAGGTCTTTTCTCGTACTGTTTTGAGGGCTCCTATCTCTAGGAAGTGTAAAATGTGCCTAGCCTGTTGAAAGCTACCTGGAAACAGAGGTATGTTCAGTAATTGCTTTTTTCTGTTTTATTCCAGGGATGTGGTATGAGGCAGCAGAGTTAATTTGGGCTTCAATTGTGGGATATTTCAAACTTCCTCAACCAGATAAAAAGGTAAGTTCCCCTTTTCATTCTAGATAACCTTGCCAACCTAATAATGATTCCAGATTAGCGTCTGTTTACTTCAGTCATGTCTTTTAGAAATAGTGTTTCAATCATGCATTTCAGACACCATTAACACTCAGGGCAAATATTCTGGCTGAAGTATTGCACATCACTTATGCATGAATGCACAGGCTTAGGGACACCTTTTTTCCTGCAGGGGAATGAAAACGATCGTTTTCATTAAGCAGGATCATCTGAAGTGAAACATCACCTAGGATGTCACAGGTGCCTCTGACAAGGACTCACTAATCCCAGAATGCTGCCCTAGGTTTTTGTTTTTTTTTCTAGGGCTACAGCTGAATTTATTTAGCCAGTAACTGAGCTGTTTGCTGGAGGGTTCGCAAGCTGTCCTATGCTACCAGTTGTGAGAGATGAATATCCTCTGGCCCTGTGGTACCTAAACATCTTGCAACAGATAGCATATCTGTATTTAACACATTTGTGAGGCATGGTCACACTAATCTTCCCACTGCCAATGAAGCAGCAGTCACACCTTGTGCCCGTAGCTAAACAGGAATGTGAACATAAAGGTCTGGTGAGTCCTGGGGTGATGCTTTAAAAGTTTTTGTAATTGTACTCCAGCAGAGAATATACCACAAAAACAGACCACATCACCTCTCCCGTACCTTCACTGTCAAAAACAGCACCTAGGAAAAACAGCTAAGGAAAATGCAGTGCTGTTCAAGTCTCTGTGGAAACTCAGAACTAGTAGCAATTAGGATAGCTGCCACTTAAGGAAACTCCTAAGTATGTACCAGGATGCACTTTCTGCAAGTTCAAATTGATAAAACCCTACCACTCTGAGATGACCGCTCTGACTTTCTTCACAGTGCTTCCCTTCAGAACTTTGTTTTGTGTGTTTTTCCTGGTTTGTTGCACATACAACCTAACTTACTGCAATCAACAATTCACAACATAGGGGAAAAACTCTACCATTACTTTCCATTTCTTTTTCAGGGAATTGCGACTTCCTTGGGTATTCTGGCAGATATATTTTCTTCCATGAATGAGAAGGATTATGTGCGTTTTAAAACCAATGCTGCAATTAACCTGGTAAGACTTGGTTTGTTTTTTGTGAGTGTGGATTCATCAGACAAATTGTATGTCATTGTCTCAAATTCACCCACAACTTGTCCATCCTCCAGTTTCTCTTCTTTGCTGAGAGGGCTGAAGCAAATTCCATTGTTCCCATTGGAAAAGTTTATTAGCACCTAGATAGAAAATTGCCTAGCTCCAGGAAAAAGAAAATAGTGAGAATAACTATTGTGTGTGTGTGTGTATGTGTATGCATGTATAGTACACAGATGATTTACAGAGCCAAGCTGGACACATCTATGGTAAACTTAAGTAAAAAGTCTTCTTCATAAATACATGTGGTTGTTGTGTCAGATTTTATGTCCTGCTCTATGATTCAAAGGCATCAGAAACCTACAAATCCAAATGGATTCTTATGGCTAAATCCCAAGCTACCTCCATCCAGTCAAACAGGGTTGCCTGTCAGATAAATCCTTCACTTTGAAAGGAGAGCTGCTAAGATTGAGCTTCCTCCCTTGCTTTTTTTTTTCTTGTTTGTTTGTTTCACCAGACCCTTCTCCAGGAGTCCAGCCATCGCTTGCTATCAGCTGCTGAAGCCTGCAAACTAGCAGCAGTCTACAGCCAGTACACCTCACTGTTTGTGCTAACAGCTGTGGTGAGTTCACGTTCTGAAAGAGTTATGTGTGTAAGAGAACAGTCCAGGCTATTAAATTTGGCTTTAATATAGCTTCCAAGCTTCATACCATAGAGTATGCTCCTATCTGTTTTGTAGTTGCTATGAGTTACACTGGACTCTAATCTGAAGCTAAGCAGGTGGGAAGAAAGCAATATCTATCCATAGAGTAAGGATGGACTTTCAAGACCAAATGGGAGTGCTGCTTCTCCTCTAACTACAAATACATTTCAAAGGTGAAAAGGAAAGACTGTTTCCCCCTAGAAACACAACAGCAAGCAGTTAGAGCCACTATTTGCTTTCAGTTGTAAAAAGGAAAGAAAAATGTTTTTTTCCTTTTCTCATTTATTTGTGACAGAGATGCAAGTTTCTAATTCCTGGACTCCTCTTTTCTTCCCTCCCAGAACATCCGTGGAGTGTGTTTGCTGTCCTATAGTCACTCCAAGGACTGTCCACCAGAAAGGAGAAAGTTCTACTTGTCCGAAGCCAAAGAATCCTTTGAGATAGGCCTCCTCACCAAGAATGATAACAGTCGTGTCACCAGCAAGCAGGAGCTCCATAGTTTTATTAAAGCTGCTTTCTGCCTCACAACTGTGCATCGATGGCTCTATGGGGAGAGTGAGAAACTCCGTGAGGTGGATCGACTTTGCAGAGAAGCCATAGCAAAACTGCATACCTACAGCACTTCATTTACAGAAGAGGAAGAGAAAGGAGTGCTTGCAGAAGAGATCATGTCTCTGATCACATCTGTTAAGAAGCTCCTACAAGTGGAAAGCTTTCCTAATTCTGATGCCAGGTCTTATGTGCCAGACAGTTATAAAGGGGCAGTGGAAAAACCTGTCCTGCAAGGGGAAGCCGACTTTGAGAAAATCCTTGCCATGAATTCTCAGCATCATCTGTCAGTGTGTGAAGTGTTTAAAAATCCTTGCAGAATTAACAAAAACACACTGGGAGAAACCCACATGGCAGCTTGTATCACAACTTTAAAAACAGAAACCAAAAATACAGATACCATGTGTACCACTGAAGACACAGCGTGCCAGAGAAAGGGTGCAGGAAAGTTTAGTACACCAGAAGAGGAAAGTAGCTCAGGAAAGCTCAGTGGACAAACAAGAAACAAGCAGAGAAGTTCTGATGTAAGGAATATTTCCATTGAAAAAAGGACCAAATTGTTAGAAAGCGTAATAATTGATGAAAACAGCATGTTCAACAGGTGGCAAAACAGAAGTCCAACCACTTCTTCAGAGAATGACTGGTGCAAGCTGTCACTGTCAAGTTACTCTTCCAGCTGGGAGGAACTGAAGTGCGATAGTAGCAAAGAGTCACCCAGTAGAGGACAGCAACAAGAAAAAGGCTCAGTGGAGGAGCAATGCTGCACAACAGAAACAGATGAAAATGGTCAATCTGCTTACATGTGCTCATTGCCACTCAGAACTCAGTATACATCTCCTCAAGAGCTTCCATATAGTTGTTTAAGGTCACCTCAGCCTTTCTTAGAGGTAGACACAGCCCTATCTAGAAGGCTTAGGGAGAAGGCTTCTTTTGGGGGAGCAAAGCTGAGAGAGGGAGAGAACTCTTCAGGAGGGAAAGAGGAGACGAATCACACAGACTTAGAGAACAACTCAGTTCCTTCCCTCACCGCTCCTTCTTATCCTGCCAGGGTGGAGGGGGAGGAGGAGTGTTCTTCATCCTCCTGGGAGGAGCTCGAGCCTTGGGTAGTGGCCGCAGGACCGAGGGGCGCAGGCTGCAGCACCACGGACAGCGCCAGGGCGCACCACCTCCTCTCAGGGACGGCCGTGCCCCAAAGCACCTATGCGGGGCGGGACCCGGGGGGAGAAACCCTATACAGCACGGGACACCCCTCGCCCGACGTCAGGCATCCCACGAACAGCGCTGCTGCTGCAGGATCTACAGGCAGTGAGCCGAAACCGGAGAGCAGCTCCTTCGTGAGTGAGTGGCTGAGGAAACCTGCAGCCACGGCCGGACACAGATCTGTCAAAATGCTTGATGTTGACCCCCAGGCAGAAACTGTAGATGACACTGAATTTGATTTCATCAGTACTGGAGAGTTAGTAAACAGTTCTCCCAAAGTGATCACTCCAGAGCTTCAGGTGGCTCTAGGTGCACCAACAGGTTTGCCTTTGTGGGGAAACACATCGATAACAACACACTTTGACTGTGCCACAACTGAAGAAGAAGAGGAAGAGGAAAAGCTTCAGAGCAGCAAAAGATCATTCCGTTCATCACTGAGTTCAGGACACAGTTTAGCCCAGATGCCCAGCACTTCCCCTGAAGGTCCATTTCTAAACCCAAAGGGAAGCAGTCTTGTCTTTGCACCTGGGAGAACCAAGGAAGAAATCCTTGATGCTCGGATTCTGAGGGATGATGACTATATGCAGCTGCTGGCAGGAGTAGAACATAACTGGCTTGTCCAGAGACTGATGCCTACTGGAGTGTTTAAGTCTAAACAGCTTCATAAAGCATACTGTAAGTTTCTTCACAGCAACAGGCATTTTCAAGCAATGCTACTCCCATAGAAAACACCTTTTACTCAGGCTTTTTAACCTCATACTTTAGCCACCTCTTTCTAGGGTTTTATTAGTTGTTATTCTAAGAGGTTTTGTGCAGCGCTTTTAGTAGCAAAAGAACACATCCTTGAACCATTCTCTCCTATTCCTTCTTACTCACTTGCACATCACTGACATCTTCATAGAGATGGGCTCCATCTCCATGACCACTCCACCCCTGCTGCTTCATTCCTTCATGCAATAAGTATCTCAGGTCAGTTGGTGCTTTGTGCCAGTCCATCAAGTAATATTTCTCCCTTTCCTTAAGCCCATTTAGATTCCACATTTCATTCTGCAAGGTATGCACTGAGACAATGATTATTAAGTTAATCATAAATAACAGTTTAATTTATTTGCTGTATCTTTATTTGTAAACCCTTGTTGAATATACTAAGAAATAGAGAAGCTAGGAGCAAAATCTCTGCCTCACTAAGCTCATTGGGTAAAACCTGCTAGGAGCTCATCCTATCATGTTTTGCCTAGATATCTTGTCTCCTCTGTGATGGTATAACATCCCTCAGCACAGGCTTACAGAAGTCCTGAATTGTTCAGTGTACCTGCAGTGTTTTCTTTTTGTAGCTGCTCTTCTTTTGAAATATTCAAAGAAATCAGGACTCTGGACGGGCCAGGAAACATCTGTATTCATTGGGGACAAACTGAACGTGGCAAAAGAAGGCAAACAGAGAAACGCCTTTTGGATACACTTTCTGCACCAAGAAGAAAGCTTGGGAAGGTACTGATCAAACCAGTTTCTGAAAGAAAATGTTTATCAGTGCTTCTTCTGTGTAAACATGAATGAAAACTCTGGTGAGACTCATCTTATACCTGTGATTCAGCTAGTACACTGCCTTGTCATGCAGTAATTTTTATAAGGTATTGTCAGAAGACAGAAAGAACTTCCACTTGGACAAGTGCAGAAATTATAGTCACAAGGGGAGATTTTCTTTCTTTATTGTTTACACTGACAGTATTTGACTGATTTTCTTTAGCAGGAATGTTTTATTGCTTTTCTGAATCTACTGAGCACTTTGTCAATCTTCACTGCACCAATTCTTCTCATCATTCCACCTAACTCTCTAATTTTGAATGTTTGAGGAGAAAAGGCTTCTTTACTTCTAACAATCATGTTATTGTCCATTTGCTCATGACAACTGTTAGACCTGAATACTTTCAAGCATGCTGAAACAAACTCAGATGAGCTTAAATGAGCTTAAAAATCACTCCATTTGACTTCAAGATTCGCATTAGGGAATTCCTATTTCTGCTACTCCATAGCACCCTAACAAAACATCCTCAATTGAGATTAACTTGTTCTGCAAGATAATTTTACCCAAAACAACAGTAATTAATTAAACTAACATAGATTCCAAGTTCATAAAACAAGTTCTTCTAGTCCTATCCATCGGTAGGCAATACAACATTTTATGTTTCTGAAGAGGGTGCAAGCACAGACTGGTATTAGTACCTCAGGTGCAGATCAGACAGAGTGAAGAAGCAACAGTGGCTACAGGCAGAGAAGTTCTTCTGTTGGTTAAGTTTAGCAGTGGGTGTATGCAATGGAAGCTGAGTTAAAATCACTTATTTGCTTCAGTAGGCCTCAACATGAGGAGAGCTCTACTTGCTGCTAATCACAGATTTTAGATTGTTATTAGAAGTAGCTTAAGAATTCTTATGTGTCAAAAACAGTGTTATGAAGTTTGACTTCAAACATTTCATCAATATGAAACTTCTATCTTAGGATCAGGTTAATCATGACAGTATTTTACTGTAGGAGCTGGGGAAAAGCCCACACCTTTTATCACTGCAATTCTAGATCTATCACCAACAAACAGCTGGCTGCCATGCTCTGCTCTGTGGTGATTTTTGTGTACCACAAGTTGGTCTTCCTGAGTGCAGTCTGCTGCAAAACTGACTACAGCAAAGATTTTTCTGCTTGTTTAGGTATGTTGGGAAAGAATATAAAGAAGAAAAGGGGCTTCTTCATCATTTCAGTGATGTGGAACGACAAATGACTGCCCAATACTACGTGACAGAATTCAACAAAAGGCTGTACGAGCAAAAGATCCCTACCCAAATCTTTTATATCCCATCTGCAGTACTTCTGGTAAGGGTTATCTTCAAAACAATGCCAGGGAATTGATGGGAAAAGAGTCCTAAGTCAGTGGGTTTTTGTTTGTTGGTTGGTTGGTTGGTTGGTTTAAATAGTTAGGCCACCTGTAGATGACATGCTCTAATTCACATGATGTTACATGGTAGATGCATCTGATCTTTTCAGGACAGAAGGTTCTTATGCACGGAGATGTGAATTAAAAACATGCTGGTTAAAAAAAAAAAAGATGCTGTGTCCTGGTGGAAGCCAGAAATTCACTTTTGTATGAAGCTCTGAAGTCATACAGTCTTTTAGATCATTCTAACAGTGTATCAGCATCTTCAGGGTGCAGAGCTGAATTCATAGTTTCATTATTACTATGTATACAATAGCATGATATGCATGTTACTGTTTCTGCTAGCTATTCTAGCACTAGATCTGGTTCTATGCCACTTGCTAGTAAGGCTTAATGACAACCTCGAGTCAGTATTTATGCTAGTCTCTGCACAGATAAATCACTGGGGGCAAGAAAAACCAAAAACACTAACAAAACCCACCACTGATTATTTGCACAGTAAGGAGGACCAAGAGGAGCAAGGTTATCCAAATCTTTTCAGCTTTAGACATAGTCTCATGAAAGAAGTTTCCCATTTGCAGGGCAAGCTAGACATGTGTAGAATGTGTTGTTCAGTTTGGCCTGCCAGGTTGGCTTTGTGTTGAATCTGGTGATAAATTTAAGTTCTGAACAGCCTGTGTTTTGAATTAGCAGTGGGTTAATATGGGACTCTTTCCGTTCATCTTATGATAAAAAGTTCTAACAGGGAAAAATGAACAACAGGAAATAAGTTAGAGGATATTTAGAATCCTTATTTTTACATCTCTACTTGGGTGACTGTCATTAAAACTCTCTTTTCAGATTCTGGAAGACAGAACAATAAAAGGATGTGTGAGTGTGGAGCCCTACATCCTTGGGGAGTTTGTGAAGCTGTCCAATAACACAAAAATAGTAAAGAATGAGTACAAAGCCACAGAGTATGGTCTGGCCTATGGCCATTTCTCCTATGAGTTCTCCAATGGAACAGAAGTTGTTGTTGACCTGCAAGGTTTGTATTGCAGTGAACTTCATTTATTGCATATCATGTTGCAGAATATGCTATTTGGGGACATAACCTCTCTAAATGACCTAAAGAGGTACATGTAGGTGTTTTTTGCATTGAGCAGTGGTCTTGTCTGCTGTGTCATGGTAGGAGAAGGAAAGGGAAAGATACCTAAGCCCTTGTGTGCCACAGCTTTGTGCACCCAATTAAAGTGAAGCCAGTCTGCAAGGACATGTCCCGAGAAAGCATCTAAAGGAGAATCACTAAAAGAGACAGTTGATTTTGTCATGCTTCCTCCTTCTCATACTTGGCAAGCCTAAAAAAAAAAAAAAAATTAAATTAAAAAAATATATATCTCTATTTAGCTAATGAAGAGCTCTTTGCTTAAAAGCTGAGGACGTGACCTTTCAGACTCAACCTTTAGCACACAGGTATATCTAGGACGCTCATATGCAATTTAAATATTCATTATATACCTCCTAGGGTTTTGTTCTGCTTTTACTGATGAAGGTGTAAACTGAGAATCACTGAACTTACATTATCAGAGGATTTGCTGTGCTAAGCAGACAGTTCTGAATGTGATGGTGCAAAGGCTGTGCTGTTCAGTACCAAAACGTATCCTTTCTTTGCAGGCTGGGTGACAGGTAATGGAAAAGGTCTCATCTACCTCACAGACCCACAGATTCATTCTCTTAATAGCAAAGATGTTTCACGCTCTAACTTTGGGAAGAGAGGAATTTATTATTTCTTCAACAATCAACATGTGGAATGCAATGAAATCTGCCGTTGCCTTTCTTTAACAAGACCCTCAGTAGAGACACCAATGTAGACTCACACAAGACAACCAAACAGAGTATGGCCCGTAAGTTGGGGAGTATTTTATCATACACACAATTAGGAACATGTTGTCTTGATGACAACGGGGCCTCGGAGATGACATCCATGCAGGAACCTGCAACAGTTTGGGAAATGTAGCACAGCATCGGGTAGTAAGTACCATGTTACCATCCTGAGTGCCATCTGAAACATATGTTCTTACAACCATCTGTGAGATGTAACAGACGAACCTATGAGAAAGAAAAAAACAGCCTCCAAAATTCAGCGAAAGCATACTACAAGACTGTACAAACCTCTGATGCATCTACAGACCCAGTTAGGGCAACAGGAACCATCTGCTCTTTGGAAACAGAGAACAAAATGAAGTGAGACGGAGACTTGTGTTTCAGCCATCCATAAAATTCACAGAAAGTTGTATAAATGCTTCAAGGAACAAATGGCAATGTTTGGGGCTGATTAAAAAATAAAAACACCATTTACTTCAGAGGAATGTTGTAACACTATAATGCAATGGAAAGTATAGCAATAGTTCAATTACTGTTTCAAGCACTCACTTAGCATTTCCGCTATGGGTGTTACCATGGGTGTGACCATGCTGCATTTAAATAGATGGAAGTAGTGTTTTAACTGCAATAGCAGAGAAAACTGCAATTCTTCATGAAAAAAAGAAACAACATTTTTCTCCAACCAGGAAACACTATACATGAATAATTCAGGCCTTCTCCATCTAGCGAACTCTCAGCAGTTTCCCTAGAGCAGAACAGTTCTCACCTGAGGAAAGCACCTCTTCTTGTCTGTAAGCACCATAAGTTTTATGATTATGTAATGAATTCCCACAGATAACAGCCTATACCAAGACTTGATCCTCTCACCTCGCTCCACTCATGCAGGCAAAGGCTAAACCTTTACCTGCACTACAAGGATTTTTCTTGATGATTCTGCCCATGCAGAGATCATACTTTATTCTCTCTCATACAAACAGTTGCGACTCAGACTATGGCCTTCAACTTAAACACTGCAGCTGAATTTCTGTTATTGTTTGTGGTTGTTACATAGCAGTGTACCCACAGAGCCCCAGTTATTTAAGGCCAACATGCGGCATACATGCTGGCCTTGTGCTCCAACAGTGTGTGCTGGGTTGGAGGCACACAGTACATCTCAGAAGCACATGCTGGGAAGCAGACCCCTTCCAGCCTTGTGAATGCTGGCTGGGCAGCTGAAATCCCACTTCTTTTTCCCACGCAGGCTGGAAAGCTGAGTCCAACTCAGTGGCACCATCGGATAATGCATGCACATGGTGTCACGGTGCCTCCCAATTTTATGGGCCTTTCTTAGCTGAGAAAACACCCAGAGGAAAGGGAGCAGGAACTCATGACACCATGTGCTGCACCAAGTTGAGCAGGCTGGAGATTTTGGTTGAGGGAGAAAGAAAATATAAGTCATTATCCAAACCAGGAGGCCAAAAGCTGTTCTGTGAAAGCCAAAGAAAAGGTGCATGTATCCCTCTTGGAATAACAGGACTGGAGACAGCACCTGCAGCTGCTCAGCAACCTGCCTCTAGGCAAAATCAAGCATGAGGAGACCTTGAATTTACTCTTCCAAGACCATGTCAGCACACCCTGTGTGTGTGTACAGTCACCCATGTGCTATAGGGGTCCCCATCAGACAATTGGTGCACAACCTTCCTGCCATATGCGGTGCTGAAATCTGCCCTCACTGATGTGCACCCCTTCTCACTGAGCCCCGAGGGTCTCTGCCCTGGGATCGCTCCTGTCAGGGGATTTGTGTGGAGAGAAAGGGAACACAGCATTAAACTCCCACAGAAAGATGGGTCCCAGCACCATGGCGTTAGCTTTAACAAAACCATGGGCTTTTGTTTCTGCAACCGGCGGAGATTTTTAGGCTTTTGTTGTTGCTTTATAGCAATGCCATTGTTTTGGAGGGGATGTTTGCGCCGAGTTGTTTGGAAAGATGCCCTATCACCGTGCTGAACAATTAGAGCTAGGTGTAAAGAGGGAGAAGCAAGAGAAAAAGAAAAAAAAAATTAAATCTCTTTATTATGGTGCATAAACCTTCAGTGCTGGGGAGCTGGGCAGCTGCACGGGAAGAAAAATGCATTCAAAAATATAATGCTAGTGTGAATAATCCTTTCTCGAATGCTGCTTGCAGACTGCTCCAGCTTTGTCAGGTGAACTTGAACTGGGCCATCAGATTTGCTGCCGTTCCCATTGCACACTGTCTATCACCCCGGGGCATTCACCATCTTGACTGTTGTTAAAAGGGAGCAAAACAATCCATCATTGAGCCCGGGAGTCACTCGCTTATAGAAAAGTAAAATCGGCATGTGACGGTACACTCAGCCCCAGTGTCTCGCAGATTAAAGTGATACATGGAAGTTCACGTGTTACCAGGAAGATTAAGCCAGTTATCTTGTTCTGCAGCCAATAAAGGGCTGCCTTGTCTGCGGTGGGGGGTGTGCTGCCTCTAACCAAGTGACAGAAACTGTGCAAACGTGGCTCCGTGCTACCGCAAAACAACAACTTCGGACTGCCACGGGGAAACAAAGATGGTCAGCGAGACTTTGGGAATGAGTCGGTGGCAGAAATGTTGTGTTAAAGTCTTTTCCTTCTCTGCAGAGGTGATTAGAAGCAAAAGAAACCCTCTCAAACAATTCCTGCAGAACAAAGTGTTTGCACGCACTGCCCACAGGCAGCCCCGTGACCCTGAGAAGCAGTGCCTTTTACAATCTGCTGCTTGCTTGACCAAAAAAAATGTATTTAGATACGCTTTTGGATGAATGCATACACGGGGAATTTTAATATTTGGAGTACTTCCCAGCATAGTAGTATTAGCATTTAGCAGCTGGTTCCTTTTGTTGTTTGATGTAAGACACTTTCCCATCCCAGCTAAATTTACGGCTACTGACAGATTTCTGAATGAGCAGCTTGAAAAAGTTGGCATTGAGCGTCAGCTTGCCCTGTTCCCAGCAGCACCAGCATCACAGCACTTGGCCTGGCTGCTCTGTCAGTCCCCAGCATAGGTCAGCACTCTTCACCCTTTGGGAGAGAGCTTGAAGCTCTCAACCAACAACATCTCCACTCTGCTATTTCCTCTGCTTTCCAAAGAAAGTTATTTAAACCAGCCAACCAACATTCTTATTTTCTGAGACATCCAGGCTTTTGTATTAAGTAAGTTGCTTCATAGGGTGGATTAATTATCACTGTGCTTTGGGAAGACGGTGCTTCAGGAACTTCTTCCACCTGCACTTCTGCAGGTCCCCCTGCTGCCACTACCGCCTCCAGCACACCTTTACAGACACTGACCTTCCCCTGCCTTATTCTTGCTTTTCCTTCTTTCTAACTAGAATTTCATCCCATTATTTAACAACAACAAAATCAGACTTCCAGGATAGCAAGTTGCTAATGACCCAGCTGCTGCTGAATGCTGCTGAGCATCCCCACTCCCAGCAGGATGGGGCACCCAGGACTGCACATCCAGCACCCCACTTCCCATTCTGCTTCCTGGGATGCCACCACCAGTACCCACAGGTGCACGGGGGTTTCTTGAGGCCTGAGCTGCTGTGCCGGGCAGGGAAGCTTGAGCTGCCTCCGGCACAGCTCAGGCCATCACGTTAATAGGGGTTGATTTGCAAACAGCGTCGCTCCCCCTGGCCCCCCTCTGCCCGACTCCCGCTTCTCCGCTCAATGGCACAGATGCTGCTTTGTGCTGCCCAGGACCAAGCGGCTATTAGCAGCAAATCCAGCGAGGGAAATTAATGAAGGCGACTACTAATAAAAGGCAGCTCAGGACAGCCGTACCAACTTGCTCCGAGCAGTAATTAACTTTTTTAGAACTCACGAAGGTAAATATGCCATCGGCTTTGGTCCGGTCGCTCTCCCTTTTAATAAAAGCAGGGGGAGGGAGGAGGCTGGGGAGGCCACCGACACCGTCCTGCTGCCGGTCCCGCTGCTCAGAACTGAGAGCCCGTTTCCCTCAGAGCAGCTTTTCAGGCACCCCAGCAGCGTGCTGAGCTCGGCACAAGTGGTGAGTGAAAGCACTGCCAGAAGCTGCCAGCTGCCACGAGCAGCCTGGGACCAGCGCGGCTTTCCCCACGCACACATACACACACCCTCTCATGGATAAACCTGTCCTACACATATATTGCACTGTGCTATCCTTAAAGTGCCATTTCATTTCTCTAAGTTACATACGTATCTTCATGTGGAAATAAAAGATGCAATGGTTTAATAGCCCCAGTAACTGTCCCTTTCAATTTGTCATATAATCATAGGATCATAGAATGGCGCAGGTTGGAGGGGACCTCAGATCCCATGAAGTTCCAACCCCCTGCCATGGGCCATCAGCTCAGGCTGTCCAGGGCCCCATCCGACTTGGTCCTGAGCGCCTTTAGGGATGGGCAGCTGTGCCAGCACCTCACTGCCTTCTGAGTACAGAATTTCTTCCTAACATCTAACCCGAATCTCCCCTCTTTCAGTTTAAAGTCATTCCCCTCTTGTCCTATCACTATCATGTGAAGGTCAGTCCTCCTATTTGTAAGCTCTTTAAGTACTGGAAAGCTTTCTCTTCTCCAAGCTGAACAAGCCCAAGTCCCTCAGCCTTTTTACACAGGAAAGGTGCTCCAGTCCTCTGATAATCTTTGTGGCCCCCCTCTAATTAAAAACTGTTATGCAAGAGCTAATGTATCCAGTGCTAAAAACCAGCCAGTGTATGCTTAATTACTCAGTGTAATATACATTTCAATAACAAAGCCAACAGAGCACACCATGGGATGCCCCACAGTAGGTGCATCCTCACCTGCAGCTCCCAAACCCAACAGCACTACTTCTCTGCCATCATAAAACTGAAGTATCTCTGTGGCAATGAAATCATCACAAGATCAGCTCCGATAAAAGGAAACGTACAGCCTGGGTGTGCATCCCTCACGTGTGGGAGGGGGGGAAGGGGACATAAGGTCAAGCTGCAGGGCACAGGTGTTGTGCCATAAGTCCATGCAAGGTGACAGTAGAACCACGGCACGGGCCTAGGGCATGAGAACAGACCTCCACACACCCAGCCCTAGCCCTGAGGTTCATACCATGGACAGAGAGCAGCCGCCTGGCAGTGAGATGAGACGATCTCCCACTCCCAACCAGCTCTGATGGGGACAAGCCATTACAAAGGGTCCTTCCCAGCATCTCCGGGTTGCCCCATTGGAAGGCCGCCTCCTGCCCCGTCCCTTCTGGCCCACAGCAGGTCTGGGGACACAGCTCTGTGCCCTGGCCACATCAAAGCACTGATTATGCAAATGCGCCCACTTTTTTTTTCTTTTTTTCTTTTTCTTTTTCTTTTTTTTCCCCTCCAGGAATTATTTATCACACAATAACTCCCCTGCCAGGGGGGGAAACAATAGCTGGGGCTGATAGCTGCACTCGCCTGAGGCTGCGGGGCGGGGGGTGCGTTTTATTGGGCTAACCTAATTTCACTAATTCTCTTTTCACACATTGGGCTTTTTTTTTCCCCCTTCTTCCCCCTTCGGGGATGTTGCTCACAAGGCTGAGTTTCACGCTCCCAGAGCCCATGTTATTGAATTAACACGTTTGGGAGCCTCCACTTGGTTCCTAATGATTTCCAGGTGTTTGTGCCCAGAAGTCACCCGGCACTGCTGGGTGCGTATGAAGGTGCTGAAAGGCCTGTGAGCACACCAGACATACCCAGGCCTCATCTGGGATCCAGGCATTGATGTGTGGGGGGGTGGGTGCCCAGCACTGAGAAGAGGTGATGGAGTGGGTAGGGGTGGGAGGAACAAGGCAAGGAGATGCGCTCCGTGCAGAAGCCTTGGTAGGGTGTCAAAGTGCTACGGAATTACCCAAAAATCAGGTTGGACATTAGGAAAAATTTCTTCTCTGAGGCACTGGAATGGGCTGCCCAGGGAGGTGGTGGAGTCGCCATGCCTGGAGCTGTTCAAGAACTGGCACTGAGGGACATGGGTTAGTGGGCAAGGTGGGGATGGACTGACGGTTGGATGAGATGATCTGAGAGGTCATTTCCAACCTTAATGACTCTGAAATGCCTCACATGGGACATTACATTCCCCCCTCAGCCAGCTCTAGCTAGGTCCTTGCGCTGGGTGAGGAGGAACCCATCTCCCTCTGCATCTGCTCCCCCAAAGAGCAACCACTTCATCCCACTGGGGCTACGCTCAAGTCTCACACAGTTCATCCTTCTGCTTCATTTCTAAAGAGACAAAACAACATTTCAGCAACTGAAATGCACGTCAGCCTCCCAAAAGATGCTCCAGGTCTGGTGTCTCCAACCACCACAAGAGCACAATCGAACCACCCCCATGGTATTTGGGTTCATCCCCCACCACCACTACCACATCCCACAGCCCCCAGGCCAAGCTGCTGCAGGGCCGAGGACGTTTGTCACCCCAACAGATGGTGCGTAAGCCGTGAAAAAGAGCAACCCAAGTGATGAAAATTATGAAAATTAGATATTTTTATTTATATTTTATGAGGAGAACAATCCCTTTGCTGTTCAGCCGTAAATACATACTAGAATAGACTCTGTAAATTATACAAAAAAAATACATCTTTTCCATGAAATCTTTCTTTATAATAAATAAATGTGAACACGTGTGTGGCGGATCGCTGTAATGTCCCGTGTCTGTTTGGGTTTTCAGTCCGTTGATTTATTTTTAATCTCCTGAATGAAGGGGGGAGTTCCTCGTCCCCTAAAGGTCGAAATAAATAATGCATGAGGCGCTCCTCCCTCCCACCCACCCCTTCCCATCCCTCTACGGTTTTTCCTTTTGATAGAGAGTTCAGCCTAAATTTCCACGCTTGCATTCAGCCCTGACAAAGCCTACAAATTATACAATGACTTCTAACCCGGACCCCTAACAACACAACTTTTTCTTTTTTTAACTTTTTTTTTTTTTTCTTTTTTGTATTTTTTTTTTCTCCGCTCCCCCCTCGTAAATCACGGAGACAGCTGCGGAGCGGCGAGGGGAAGAGCCGGGCAAAGTGCACGTCGGAGGAGCGAGGGCCGCCCGGGCCGCATTAAAGGCAGCGGTGGGGCGGCGGCGGCGGCGGAGGGGCGAAGCGGCCCCGAGGGAGCGGCCAGTGCTCGGCATCCGAGGCGGAGCCGGCGGGGCTGCCGGGCGATAAAGTGCAGGCGTAGGGCGACGCGGAGGGCGCTGGGCTGGCGCCTCCGCTCCACGACGAGGCGGGCGAGGGGCTGCCCTCGGCGGTCACCCCGGGCGCGGTCTCGGCCGCGCCCCCCAGTCGGGCGGCCCCGGCCAGGCGCAGCGTCTCGGTGAGCGCCCAGATGTAGTTGTGGGCGAAGCGCAGCGTCTCGATCTTGGTCAGCTTGGCGTCCTCGGGGAACGTGGGCAGCACGTCGCGCAGCGCGTCCAGCGCCGCGTTCAGGTTGTGCATGCGGTTGCGCTCGCGGTTGTTGGCTTTCAGCCGCCGGCTCCGCTTGATGCGCTGCGCCGTCTCCGCCGTGCGCGCAGCCCGCGGGGGCCCTCGCTGCCGCCCCGCCCGCCGCGCTCCCTCCTGCGGCCGCCGCGGCCGCCCGTCCTCGTCGTCCTCCTCCTCTTCGCCGGCGCTGGACGGCAGCGAGGCCGAGGGGGCGGGCGAGGCGAGGCGCAGCAGCAGCAGCTCGTCTTCCGCCGAGGGCTCCGGGCTCTCCGCCTTCACCGGCATCCTGCGGGGGCGGGGGATAGGGGGGAGGGGGGGGCGCGGCCGCGGGTCGACGGCCGTCGGGCGGTCGGCGGGCGCTGGCACGCGCCCCGGCGGCGTCGGAGCGGCCCGGGGCCCGTCGGCTGCGTGTCTGGCACACGACCCCGCTAACGCCCCTTATATACCCCGCGGGGAACAATCAAACCTGCCCCGCCGGCGGCCCCCCCCGCTCCCCGGGCGCGGCGCCGCGTCATTGGTGCCTCGCGCTCGGCTGGAGCGTGCCGCTAATTTATTAATGAATGGCGGGGGGGCGCGAGGCGCCGGCGGCCAATCGGGGTGTCCCGCGAGCCACGCGCGCCGGAGTCGGCTCCCTTTCAGAGCCGCATTCAGCGGCCCCGGGCGGGGGCTGCCCCGCTGGGGGGGCCCCGCGCGTCCCTACGGGGGTAGCGGGGCCGGGGCGAGGCGGGCGGCGCTCGGGGGACGCCGTGCCCCTGAAGCTGTGAGGCGGCTCCTGCGTTCCGACCCTCGGCTGTTCGCTCCCACCGGCTCGACGCCGCAGTCGTCTGTGCGGCAGGGAACGTCGGGCCCAGCCCCGGGCCCGGTTCGCTGACCGGTGCCGGTGGGATGCGGCGGTTTGGGATAAAAGTAGGAGGCTTTAAAATAGAGCTTGCCTTGCAGCTGGTGGGAAAAAGGAGAGGCTTGGATCAGCGTGACAGAGCTGAGATGTACGTGCGAGTCCCGTGGTGTGCAGTACACGCGCACACAAGTGATAGAATCGCAGCATCGTTGGTGTGGGTTGGAAGGGACCCAACCCCCTGCCACGGGCAAGTTGCCCCCACCAGTTTGGGCCGCTCAGGCCCCATCCAGCCTGGCCTTGGGCACCTCCAGAGATGGGGCATCCACAGCCTCTCTGGGCAGCTGTGCCAGAGCCTCACCACCCTCCAAATAAAGAGTTTCCTCCGAGCATCTAACCTAAATCTCCCCTTTCAGCTTAAAGCCATTCCCTCCTATTGCTCTTGCTGTCCCCAGCCCCGTTCTTGCTTCTTTGCTGCTGCACAGACGTGTACCCTGCCGCCCCACACCACATTTAGCCAATCCATTACAGAACATCTGCGACTCTGCCAAGCGACTTGAACACATTTCCCTCTTCTGAGAAACAGGAGATCTCTATGTGTGAGGAGCCCGGCACGGGGCAGCAGCAGCCCTCACTCACCCAGCAGGACGGAGGCTCAGCGCTGTGTGGGGCGAGGGCTGGGCAGGGCCGGGGTGAGGGCCTGAACTGTCCCCCGGGGTCAAACTGTTCAACTTCAGCCCCTTTGCCAGACTCAATCCTACTTTATGGGAACAAAGGGGTGAAGTAGGCGACGATCAAGAAATGGGAGCACAATGATTTAAGCTTATCACACGGCCCAGAAATAAAGGATGCTGAGCTGGTGCACGGGAGAGGGGGAGACCTTCAGAAGGGCTTTGTTTGTTGTAAGAAGACTGAACTCGGAGGCGACCCGAGAGCCCTAAAAGTTTAGGGTCTGTGTTGCTGAGAGACCTTTGGACGCGGCCCGTCCACGCTCCGACCTCACAAGTTGTGAGTAAGTGCCTGTGCTGGCCCCGTGGCCCAGCAGGGTGGGGGCAGCAGGCCCTGGGCTCCCAGGGCTCCAAAGGGTGAGTGGGACGGAGCCCCCCAAGATGCTAATGGCGGGGTGCCCAGCCTGCGGTGTGGTGGCCCAGCCCTTAACCTGGGGGTCAAAACACAGCCCCTTCCCAGAGGGTGAATGAGGGGTGCTCGGCAGGGGGCAGCCCCTGGCATGCCGCAGCCAGAAGCACTGCTGGGAGGGAAGGGCGGGCCTCCGTATTTGGGGTTCCTTTAGGATCAGCCCCCCCGGGCAGTGCTGCCCCGGCATCCTGGCCCAGCCCCCCTTGCGGACGAGCCCCCGGTCGGGCTGATTGTTCCCGGTGGATTTGCATGGCAGGTGCAGGCTGCGGAGTGATTTTGCCATGCAGAGCCCCGCTGCCCCCCCCGACCCCCCCGAGGATTTGCCTCCCCCACCTCCCCCCTGTGAAAAAGGGCTGCCGGTGCCTTCCTTTCCCATGAAGAAGAGAAGAAGCTTGAGGATCGCGTGAACACGCTTCAGTTTTCTTATTCTTTTCTATAGATGTGGGGAAAAGAACAGCCGATTGTGTGAAAAACCCGGTGCCTGCAAAAAGGGACATTGGCCATCCAGGCGAAGGTGCGCGAGGGAGAGCACTAATCGCTGAACCAGGAGACAAATACGATTACCAGCTCCGAGCCTTGAGTCAGAAAGTCTCATAGACTTTAAGATGTTAATCCCCGACATAATCCTTCCTTTGGCGTGTAGGAATAGTGCAGCCACAAGAGTTGTTTTGTTATTTATATTGGCGTTTAATAAAACTCAGCCAGCAGTGAATGGGCTGCCCACTCTCCAATGGTAATTAATTCCCTATTTCAGTGACCCAATTGTGCTGGGATAGAGCAGTGGGACAGTCCCACTGCCCCAACCCGCCTTTGTGCAGCTACACAGCTCTCGTGCTTCAACAGCTATGGAAACTCATTCTTTTGATGTCATTCAATGAGTTTTCCTTGGGCATCTTCTAAACTTCAAGGACCCTTTTCTTTCTCGAACGCATGAAAAGCAGGACTAGCTTGACCACCTCTGTAGAATTTAATGATTTGGTGAAAGGGCCTTTTTGGGGGGTTTGTGTAAGGAAAGAGAGAAAGAAAATTTGGCAGGCTGCTATCAAATGGGGCTGTCCAACCCGCAGCACACCGCAGCCATTCGGCTCCCGGCACACACGGGGCAGAGGAGCCGTGCTTTACGCAGAGCCCTGCCTTACCTCTCAGCCCTGGCAGCCGTGCGGGTTTGTCATGAGTGAGCAACCTGCACCCTCGGCCCCGAAATCGCCTCACCTTCAGGAAGGCACTTTGGTTATCAAAAGGGGAATAACTGTGAGAGCCCCAGGAAGCATCGTGGTGCTGCTGAGCCTGGGGCCGTGTCCGGGCAGCGCGTGGTCGTGGGGCAGCCACAGGAGTGTGTGAAATGGGCACGTGAAGGACATGGCCCGGCCCTGCCCAGCGCGGGCAGCCCCTTCTATGTCTTTATACACGCTCCCAAAAAAACCCCTCCGCAAGTCACAAACAATTCAGAATTCACTAAGAAAACACAGAGTGAACCATATGGCCGGGGTGGCTCGAGTTGGCTGCATTTTCCTCTAGACAAAGAAGGGATTGAGAGTTGAAGGAAAGGAGAAAAAAACCAACTTTCCGGCTGATGAAGCTGTTGTCTGGAGGCAATGATCCCAAATCTCAAGGCTTTATTCCAGGCCCCGACTGAGACGTGATATGTCATATGATTAGCATCTTTCATATTTACAAGAGCAGTGTGGGCTGCCGGGCTTTAGAGAAAGGCGAGAGAAAGAGGGGGCATATGCTGAAATGGATTTAGCATTTGAAAGAGAGAAAAGAGATCGGATAAATACACTTAAACGAGGATTTAGTTTTACTCCCGTTGAGTCCTAATGGATTGTTGATTGAGATTTTAGGGAGCGAGAGCCGAGGTGTCAGCAGCGCTGCACGGAGCAACGCGGAGCGCTCCCGGCGGCGGGCGGCGACACCTGGCGGCCCGGTGGGGCTGCGCCGAGCCGGGTGGGGATGCTGGCTTCAACCGAGGGCATCCCATTCTCTTTGAATAAACCACACTGCCTTGGGCCGTTCTACTGTCAGAGCCACGCTCTTGGCTTGGACTGATTCGTAAATAGGCAAAGTGACACGTGTTTTTACAATAGGCAGTTACGCGTGTATCGAACCTGAAGAAAAACAAAACACTAATGCAATTAGGTACTTCATAAGCTTAGTAATTAAATAATTCGTGCTAATATTAATAACAGAATTAAAGGGATTTCAGATACCTTGCAGTTCCTATATTCTTTAGTTTCAGTCATCCAAGCAAGGGGCTGCCAAAAGAGGAGAATCACAACAGATGCCAATAAGATTTCCCCTCGTTAAACATTAAATATTACATTCACAGCAGTACCCGTAATGTTTATAGACACACCATTCACATATTGTCAAAATAAAATACACACGTTTTATTTTTCCTTTTTCTTGCTCTGCTCTTCTTCCTTCTTTTCCTCCAAATAGTACTTAAGAATGTCGTTTAGCTGCTGCTCACATTGGCTTGCATGTTGCAATCCGTTTTCTCGTCCTGAAAGCAACATTCAGAAGGATAATTATATCTCACTTCACAGCATCCATCTCGTAGTTCAGTGTGTGGCAATGAGAACATCCATTCCCCAAAACACATCAAAGGTTGGTTCTAATATTTGCTACTGGGGACATCGTTGTTGTTCTGCCCGCTTTGATGCCAACCAAGTAGATAGAGTTAAATTAGTATTTTGGCACTTCTTGTAGTGAATTCTTATCTGTTGTTTTAGAGACTAAAAACTCCTCCTGTAGTATGTGCTAAGGTGAGGGCCTCTCTGTGCAAAGGGCAGATGTGTTTCTGCAAGGACACTGCAGTGGGTGCTGAGGAGTTGGATTCACACAGTTTACTGAAGACATTTTAGAAACTGGGACTCTCTTTCACTTCTCTAATTCAATGATAATCAGTAAGGCAAAAGGTAGGATTAAATGTACTCGTGCTTTGAGATATGGAATGACTTCTCTGTTGCAGAAAGACATGGTGTGTTTGTCTTTCCCTTGTTTAATATGTCCGACTTAGAAATAGAGCTGCATGGAAAAACTGCTTTACAATATGTTTCTGCCTGGCTTGCTGTGTAAAAACCAAACTGGTAAAGCACTAGAATTGCAGTAATCATCTCCAAATCTCCTTACCAGAGTATGTGGTCCATCTATGTGATGCCATCAAGAGAAGAAAAAAGAAGTCCCATTACTGGATAACAAAGATACTTAACGTATAAGAGCAGTTTGCAGATAAAACTGCAAACAAACTTTTATGCTTGCGATCTACTTGCAGTATACCATGTATGTAGGAATATATTGTATTTTGCATAGTATGCATATTATGCATTATGAAAGACGCATACTGTATAGTACATATATTGCTATATACAGCATACTGTATAACTTTAAAAAACGAGCTACATGTTTTTTGACAACAAAGGAAAAGTGTAATACCTTTGCAGTGATTAATTACTCTTTCGTAGAGTCTGTTCTTACTTAAGCAGGTCAGATTTCCAACAATCAGCAGGTGCCTCTTTGCCCTTGTTAGTGCAACATTCATTCTCTTTTCTGAGTCTGTGAATCCAGTTTGTCTTGTTCTTACACACGACAGAATAATGATCTCCTTCTCAGCTCCCTGGAATGCATCTACAGTGGACACCTGGACAGCCTTCATTGGAAAAGCCTCAGAATGTACATTCCTAAGCAAGTTCTGTATCTGTAGACAGATGAATATGGATGCTGATGAGTTATGCTGCTCTGTCAATTATTTGTCTTGAGCAAAAACTACAAGTCTGAGTCTACACAAGATGCAAACTAAGAAACTACAAAGCACAATGATAATAAATATTTGCTACCTACAGTAAAGTATTATGGAATGAGACTGCATTTGATAAAACACCAGTCTGCTCCGTGTGGCAAACCATGCTTGCATTTAGTAATCACAGCAGCCCATATCACGCCCTGACTGACTGAGGTACGAACACAGCCTTGCTACGCAGATCTCTTCACTATCTCACCTTGTCACACATATCAACCTGTAACAGCACCCAAATCATATATTAAAATTATGTATATGGGAACTGCTGAGTCATGGCCCAAACCACTGATTGATCAACTGGGGAAAGGATCCAGTCAGCCCTGCAAGCACAGGTGAAGGCAATTCAGAGGTGTGGCCAGAAGGGGTGGAGCCTGGCTCCACCTCTGTTAGACCTCATTTAAGGGCTGACTGCCACTGGGGAAGGATTTCTGATTGGAGGTCCCTCCCTAGTGGAGCTTTTCTCTATGAACCTACATCTTCAGAGATGGGTGAGTAGTCCTTTTTTCCTTTCTGTATAATGTGTTTCTATTGTGTTTGTCTTTTTGTCGCTACACCTCTTGTATTACCATCTTATTGTGTTGTTCTTTCTGACTATTACAGCAGGAAAAAGGGAATGGTTTTATTTGTTTTTAACAAAAAACTAAAGAAGGGTTTTGACTTGAGGACTAAGAGAGTTTTTTCTTTTCTTAAACAAGAAAGGTAAACTAAATTCTGGTTTATCTTTCAGCACTTGTTTCTCACTTCTAGTTCACTATTCCTAGTTGAAATGGAGCCTTTGCTTAGAATAAATTTATATCTGTTTTATTAGTGGTATATCGTACAAACCTTATACATCTGTGACTTATAAAATGTAATCACACCCACTGCAGATCCATCTATGTCACTTGCAATCAGAGACTGGATAAGCTTGACTGTGAAATGAACTTCTGCCATGTTATAAAAGCTGTTGTCTCTTTCAATCTGGAAATACAGAAGATTTCTAATTTAGCTCTCATTAACAGCAGTTAAAATACACTCAATTGCACAATAAGAATGGAAACAGAAGGGAGGAAACCCTACAATATCATCTTTTAAGATGAGAAATGTTGTGAAAACTTACTTGCTCCAGCCCACTAACACTATAAAAACACAGTGTTGGAAGCCAATCCAGTAAAGGACTTCTTTCCTTCTCAGAAACACCATCTATCAGGTTTCCTTCATAGAACAGCTCATTGGCTATGGCACTAATAGCAGGGTGGCATCGGTACTGTGTCCGTAGCAGTATTGTTTTATGTCCCTAAAGGATTATGATGTAGAGAACATGAATAGGAAAAACAATTACTACCTATTTTGAAATGACAACTCAGTCAAACAAAAAATAGAAGCAATTCCTGCAAGAAGTGACTTAATCTTAACACTTCTAACAAAAGTTAGAACAAATACTGTAGCCTCTAATTCCTCTGCATAGGTTGAAACCTGTACATAAAGATAAGGAGAAATAATCTGTCGCTGTTTCTTATTTTTATTTTACATTTATTATGCAATGTCTTGTGTTGTGCAAATAACGCTTATGGAGAAATGCACTAAAATGGAATCTAATTGATTCAAAAGCAGGCTGGAATGCTGGTTCTTTGACACCTAAATTGGAAGTCTTAGTGACTTCAGAAGACTTAAAATTTTATCTTCCGTCTTTAGAGAAGATGTGATTAGCAGTACATACCATTAAGCAAAGCCTATCAAAGAGAGTCTGCTCCAGTCCTTTTTCATGAATGCTTTCGGACCCTTGAATAGTTGGTGGCAGTTGCTTGGGATCTCCAACAAGGACTAGCTTTTCACACTGAAACCTAAACAAGAATGTTATAAAAAGCCTTTAAAAAGATCTAAAAAAGGATGTTAAATGTAATGAAACTGCAATCTCTCTTATGTTGTGAATTGCCTTGTTTCTCCCTTCTCTACCACACTTTCTAGAGTTCAAGTAACTCAGTAACTCAAGAAAACCATCTAAAAGCAGTCCTCTATTTGTAATTGTTGTTCTTGTTTTTAAGGTGAGATCTTAGGGTTTGTGTTCTTAAAAGGACATCCAAGTTTGGTAATGTGAGGCTGTGTCACTACTAACTGAAAGTTACTTCTCAGCTGAAACACAGAAGGATGGTGGTACCTTGCAATAGGAAGGAGAGAAGTAGGTTCAGTCATCTGACTGCACTCATCCAGCACCACTACAGGAAACTTAAGAGTATCCAAGCAAGGGAATGGACAGGCAGCACAGGTCACTCCAACCACTTTTACCTTTGTCATTAGTAAAGGAAAAATTGATAGAGAAACATAATGATCACTTATAGTTATGTACTATAAAGAGACTACCAACTCTGGCAATGGAATACACTTCAATTAATTTTTAGCTATTCTACTACATGCTATACTAAATCTCAAAAAATTAAATTCTAACTCCAGGTAAAAGATAGTGTACACAAAGAGGAGGATCAAAGGTTAACATTTCTAACATAGAAATACACCGAGCATGAAAACCATTCACAGATTCATGGATTTTTTTTTGAAGGCCAGAACAGGTCAGGTACAGAAAGAGTTCAAATTACACAATTCTCCAAAACCTTTTGAGCCCTGGTAGCAAAAATGGCAGCAATGATTACTAGGAACAAGCACTAAAAACCCACAGTGCTCAGATCTGCTTTGTTATAATTGCTCTACAACAACCTCAAATCACTTGAGTCTAGAAATGAGGGAAAAGAAGCAAATAACTGGGGATTAGGAGGTTTTTCCACAGGAAGTGGTAAAATGCAGTGTTTTGAAAAGTTACTTAAATATATTTGAAAGGTTTGAACTTGGCAGCTGCTTCTCAGTTCTGGGTTAACTAGATTTAGTTAATTCCTTACTTCTTACCTGTCAGACTATACGTTTTACCTTTGGAGTGACAGTGCAGACAATGTTCAGTAATTTTTCTCTCCTTGTAACTGTAGTGGTGATGTTAGAACAGACTACAGTAAATTCAAAATAGGTTTCTGTCTCATAATTTATCATAAATAGGAACTGCAAATACCACTCAAGTCAGAAGCATGTAAGCCATTATTCTACGCTTGTAGAATCAAAGCTGTCTTATTCTGAACATTCATTTTAAAACTTGAGGTGCTTGGCAGTTTCTCAGCACCAGAGAGGATTCCCAGTTTCCAATTGCTGGGCCTTGCAGGGAAGGCATATTGAAAGACTGCTTTCCCATCCCACCCACTTTGACTGTACCTGTTGCAGTGCAGTTTTATTGGTCCCCAGTTTATGTCGCTCAATGCTCTTCCTTACATATGTTTTTTCAGCTGGAGCTAAGTCTTCCTTCATGAGAGCAAGAAGTTCTTTTAACTGTTCATTTTCATTTCCTGAGCCAGCATGTAAACTTAAAGATTTCATAACATACATTAAAACAACATTGTCTTAAACGTTTAGTTAACACACAATATACAGAAAGTAGTTATGCAACATAAAAGTATTTTACAACAATTTACTAACCTATATGAGCTGAGATAAACTGATAAAATATGTTTTAAAACAGACTTTTATCTCACCAGCTTAAACCCACTGCCTTAACTAAAGATGTGTAGTAAATGACTCCCCCAAGCCCTTATAGTTGATTTCAGTGTGGAGTAGAAGCATGGGGCAAATTTTCACTCATACTTCTTTGTACCCTTGGCATTCTGTTCACACCAAGGAGTGGTAATTTTAACTTGAACTGTACTTAATTCCCTCCACAGTTTTGAACATACTACGTTGGTTGTTTAGTTTTAAATAGACAAAAGACAGATGCCAAGACACTTCCTCTGTATGCAGTGGAGATGCCTTGGCTAAGAAGTACAGCATTCACAAGATGTTACTATTAATTCTGAGCGTTAAATGTATCGCTTCCTCCTATGTTGCTAGAACAATATATATATATATATCTTGAGTCTTTTTTTTTGCTTTTCTTCTTTGTGCAAATGGTCAAATCTCTCACTGTTGTTAATTTGTTCTCTATTGATTTCCATTTAAAAGCATTACCCCTATTCAATACAAAGTCATGTGCCTAAATCAAGATAAAATTTACCAACTTTGTCGGGGTAGGTGGAGAGAATAAGACAGTCATATTACAGTCTCATTTTGAACAACCTCAAGATAGTGTGCATGCTGTAAAATCACTATCATGAACTGTATAATTGGCTCAGATCCCCTAAAGGTTAACATACTTACCTATATGGAAGAACTGCTTTGGCGATTTTCCTAATACTTCCCACCCTGATAAAGTCCTCAAATCCAAGATCAAGCAGACTTCAAAGAAAAAGAGATGATGCACATTAGGAAAAGGTAGGCATTAATTCTGAAAAAGCACAAAAGATTTTTTTTTTTTCCCCCGATGAAAAGACATCGGAACATTAAAGAATACAAACTTCAGCAACGTACCAAACTGAAGTAATGTGAATCACAAGTCAAATAAATTGAAATAAATCTAAATTACCTCATTGTGATTTGTCTCAAAAAATGCTCAATTCCTTTATAATTCTCAACTTGTATTCAGTGTTTCTCCCTATTTCCTTCCAAACTGTCTTAACCTCTAACATATCCTCTTCTCTTGGTATTTGGTGAAGCTTCCCAAGTCTGATATCCCCCCCATGCCACTGTTACTGAGCTTCCTGAGCATTCCTAATTTCTGTCTTGGGTGGATTCTAATAGTAAATGTGATGACAGTGTGAGATTAGGCTCATATAAAATAGTCCACTAGTCCACTTAGTCTTTTTCCTCCTAGAATAGGCACACTGTGTAAAGGAGTAAGAATAAAGTTAAAGCCCCAGTTGCAACAACTTACAGGGGAAAGAATGCAAGTATAATCCAAGGTACTATACTGGAAAAACCAGCATAATTGCCAGTAATATTTAAGTGCATTGTTGACTTTCAAACAACAACTTCTGAAATCTTAATTCATAGTAACCTACCACAACAATATCCTGTCAACAGCAACATTAGTGGAAGAAGCAATCAGAAGTTTCCATGGAGCTAGCTCTGGACCCTCCTTAGCTTCACTGCTTTCAAAAAGCTGGACCAGGAACAAGATCACAACAGACAGCAAATAGCTCTTTCCAGCTCCAAAAACACCTGATATGTTAGAAAAAAAATCAACAAGTTCACATGAAGGCTTTCTAGAAATGTAGTTTTGATCAACTTTATCTTGTGATAGTATCGTGCTGTAATTCCTGTAAAAACACTGCTTGAATTTGCCTCAGTAGCAAGTATCCAGGGGCAACCAGTTGGTTTACACTTTACTGCATGTGTTTTTATTTATCTGTACACATCCCTCTTATTATGACCTTATGCACACTATAAGAAATTTGAGATGGTGATGATTTTTTTCTAATCACTAATAAGATTAATACACTAATACTGTTATTTTGCCTGAAATTTAGTTAAGCTAATCCATATGAAGACTGTTATTATTGCCCATGTGTTCATTTTTGCCAGGATCTAAAAACTCATAGTAGTGATGAGGCAGGATGCAAATTCAAGTACAAATTCATCAAGTTCTGTGCTGACAGAATGTATGTTATGATTGTAATGTTCTTATCAGAAGGACCTCATGCATGGCATGATTTTTAAGGAAATGCATGAACACTGGTGTTACAGAAGTGCTGAAAAGGATATTCCATACATAGAGGCAGTTGACTCAATGCTTTTATTTTTACTGCCTTTGAAAATAAGTCAATGTTTACCCAGACTTAAGAATTTGTTTTTAAGTCTATGTAAGACTGTGAATATGATGATACAAAGGAAACAAGTTTAGTGTTTCATCACTGAGAGAACTCAGGGATATTTCACTAATGCTGGTGTTACATATCAACCAGCATTTCTGTAAAGAATAAAATAGCAAATCATTGTAATGTTTGCTATATACCATGTATGATTGTGATAGGGAAAATCTGATGTTCTTCCACTGGTTTTGTATTTGCATATGAGGTCATCATCTGAGCTATATGAATCAGAGATGTAGCTTGATCTGGATTCAGTGAGAATGTTAGGATCATCTTTTCAGCTAGTTCCATTGCCACTTCAGTGCTGGCAGATGCATATGTCTTTTTGTGTACCAGGCTCATGGCAGGTGGAGTAAATTTTCTTTTGTTGATTCTCCTAGTAGGTTTTTCAGAATCAAGATTCCTAAGAAAAATGAAACAGAAAAAAGCTGTGTTATAATTCTGCATCTGTATGAATTGCATCTCATTGTTCTGACATTCTCTCACCTATGCCAAAATGCTGATGGATTGTAATTAATAGTTGACATACAAAGAAGTTGCTGCCCGCTTCATTCTGATGCACACCTGGAAGACTGCATATTTCTGCCTCTTATTATTTCTCAAGGGAAGCCTGTATCATGCTATACAGGTTTTTTGGCTTTTATCCTACTTAGTGTGAGGTTAGACTTTCCTCTGACTTACTCAAGGCTGACAGAATTAGGAGTAGTAGAAACATGTAGTCAAAGGTAGCAGGGGTTCACATAATTACTTGTTTTATATTGTGATTCACTGATTCATATAAAGGTTGGAAAAGACCTCTATGATCATCTAGTCCAACTGGCTACCTACCACCAATATTGTGGAAATGCTGAGTCATGGCCTGAAGTAGTGACTGAGCACCTGGTGGGAAGGCAGGGCCAAGCAGGGCAGCTCAGATGTATGTATTGTACCTGACTGAAAGAGGTGGAGCCAGGAGGTTGGCAGCGGAGATGAGGGTACCTCTTGCTGGAGATCTCTGCCTACCTGAGTCTTTCCAAAGGTAGTCAGCTCTTTTCCTTCACTTCTGCATCCATGGCTGCTGCACTTGGGCTCATTCTCACTTTCTGCAGCCAAAGACTTAGCCAGACTGCTATTATCATGGTACTTTCCATCCTATTATAGCATTATAATTGCCCACTAAACTATGTCCTTAAGTACAGCATCTATATGTTTCTTGAACACCTCCAGGGACAGCGACTCCACCACTTCTCTGAAAGTCCACTTTTTAATAGAGCAAACTTAATGGTATTTTTTTTTCCCTGTACCTATTTACATATTGTATGTTTACACTGACACTGAAACAGTAACTTACATTTTTAGTAGATATGGTATTAGTGGTAAAGTAGATGGGTTGAAGTATTCTTCCATATTTCTTAAGGATATAAGCTCACCACTGGCATTACAAACTAGCAAGGCATGAACTGATGCTGAAAAGGCCAGAGAAAAATAAAATTAGGAAAAAATGAAATAAGCCAAACTTTCAAATTGGGCAGAGAAATGAATTAGAAAATGCTGAATAAGTCCTGCTGCATTATTTATGGTCACAAATTAAGTTGGGAGCAGAATCTTGTGGAGTAAAAAAATAAATATGAAACTGTGATTTAACAACATTAAGATAGCAAAGCTATGTATTAAATTCTTCCAGACACTGATAGCTTATGAGATTCAGTACTATAATTCACATGCAGGGAACAAACAAAACTAATTGCTTTTGGGGTAAAATAATATATATAACAATTAGTGGTTTATTGAAACTACACTGATACTACAATTCTCTGTTTAAAATCTGATGATAGTAACATGAAGTAGAGATTTGGGGGTTTTTCTGATTCTTGAAATGTTTTTTGTTTTGTTTTCAGTTATTCCAAATTGCAGCAACAAATGAACTGAGAGGAACACTAGGACAGCCAAATCACAGACTTAATACTCGTTTTATGTAAGTACAAATAATTATACAGTGAATTGCTTGAGATTTTTGCTTAAGGGCAGTAACAACATGAACCTACTTTTTACCTACACTCTCACAGCCAACTTGCACTCTCTGTATGCCATTTGTATTATCCTCATCTCTTCATCATCTGTTCAGAATTTCTAACCAGTTACTCTGCAGCTTTCAATGTGTTAAGCATTGTATTCAAATTACATATATTAAAAAAAACAACACTGTGAATCAAATCATGCACTAGATTTGAGAAACTCAAATCTCATCCTTCATAGCTAGCCATATTTTTCCCCCACAGTAATTGTTTTCCACTTTTCTTAATTATTTAGAATAAAACTTACTGTGTGAGTGCCAGTTTGAGGGGCAATAGCCTTTCAGTGGTAGTAGTTCTACTTCGTTGTTATGTGTTGGTCCAAAGAAAGCACTGCTTGCAATGAAAGTATCAAGGGGATCAAAATTCAGAGTCTTTGAAACAACCCAAATATCATCTGTGAAAACAAGAGAGTTCTTGTTAACTTTAAAACATCTAATATCTTTTAAACAGATGGAAGCCAGATAGAAAAGTGAAACATCAAGTAGGTTGTAAATTAAATGACAGCTAACATGAAAGTGAGGGGTAATAGAAAGTCCTTAACATGTTAGTTCAGTTCCCAAAGAAAGAATAACTTAAATTATCAATTTGCCAAGTGCTCCCTGTCTAAAATTCATTGTAGTAGTAAAGTTCTCTCCTTAATGCACTTAGTGCCAGTTAACCTCTGACAAATCCTCAGCCTTATAAATTCTGGCAGTATTCAGAGCAAATCACTTCAGTATATGAATCCAGTTAACTTCTTGGCTTTCTTCCCTTTCAATGGCATCACATATTGTAACCTACTAATGTTTGGCTTTGCTAGGCACATCAGCTGAGGGTACACTAGGCCATATATATTTGCCTGTTACAATAATGACTAGCAAATTTTCCACTCGCAAGTTGTCCTTTTGCAGAGTTTCAGAATTTAAAATAGCAAAACTGATCTATTAGCATATTTTAGAGCTTGTAGTAAAGCATTTACAAACATGTTCTAATTTCTGCCTAATTTCTTTACGTACCATTCCATAGCAAAATGAATAAATGAGAAAAATATATGTATCAATTTAATAAGTACTGGATTAAGCAACATGGATCACGCCACCAAATGCCCTCTGACTCTGTGACATGTCATGAAATTAGATAAAATAGGCAACACCTATTGGAACACCAATCGTATCAAGTTTTCCTTCACTATATTCTACTTGAATATTGGGCTTTCCTGAAAATTCAGCTATTTACAGATTTCATACGATTCAAATCTAAAGACATGGAGTTCATATTTTTTCTAAATTATATCAGCGTTTACAGGAAAAGATGAAATAAAAAGATACTTTGTTGCCATTCTAGAATTAGAAAGGAAGCATCAAGTTATCAGGCATTCCATAAGGAGATACTGTTTCAAATTGCAGTCTCAAAAGAAACTCAAAAAGGCACATGAACATTAGGCATTAGAATAATAGCCTACATTTAAAATTTCTTACCTTTGCTATAGAGAGAATAATGCTCCTTTCTGCTTAGCTTGAGGTACAGTTTACTTTTGGAATCCCCGTCAGATTCAGCATGCACATTCATAAGTTTCTTGAGCTTACTACACCATTGTGTTCGAATTTCATAGCCTTTCCTGTTCAATTGTAATTTCCAGAAAAAACATGTGATCAGTTGGTATGTTACAGGTTCATTGCCAAGAAAAAAATAGGAAAGTTCCACAGATAGAACCAGACTAAGCAGCATAGATTTTGGCTGCTCATCTTAGTAAGGTTTAAATGAATATATCTTCTGATATTCAGCTAAATATCAAATTGTTTTCCTTACAATCTAACAGCATAGAAGAGCCTTAGATATAACCTACATGTAGAATGTGTGCTATATCCAAACAGGTGGCTTTTTTTCCTTTTAAATATTAATAACCTGGTATCTTGAATGTATGTCTGTTTTTAAAAAGCATTACTGGGAAAAATATATCAAAGACTGTTCTAAGTTCCCTTAAGAAAGATCGAACAGTAATTCAGATGCAACCATCATAAGAATTTTCATTAAGCAATTGATAAAACTGCTGATAAACAGTTTTGATTCTCATGGAAAAGAGTACTGACCTGAAATGCCATTGTTGTAAATAATAATCCTTTACTTATTTGGCTTTTACACTTCTACATAGAAGTGCAACCTCTTTAAACACAGTGCATGTGTCTGTTAAAGGTGGCTGAAATCCAAAGTTAATAGTGTTTTTATAGACCCTGCAGTTCATCTAGCACCCATAAAAGCTGTATGCCATTTCAGAATACCTCACAAAAAGCTGGCATCCATCAAACACAAAAATGTTTTGATTTCGGAGGTATGCCCCAATACTTTTTACATCATGAAGCACTACACTTGGTCTGAATTTTTTCATTTGTGCAGGATTCACTTCTTCTGTCCACTTGAAAAATGAACACCGCTCAGCTCTTGGGGCATCGCAGGCATAGAACAGACGGCCCTGGAAAGGCAGGAGAGGGAGATCTTAAACAAGCACTTTAAAACAAGCAAGTTTAAAAAAAACAAAGCAAAACACAAATGTAGAGCAATTGACCAGTACTAGCTACTACAGAAATAATCAGATAAACATCTGTGTTTTCAGCTTGTTTAGTGGTAAAAAACAAAGGTGTTCCTGACACCTCCCAGTTTCTCAAGCCAGCTTGTATAATCACAGCTTAAAGAAATCCAGTATAACTGAACAAATTATTAATTAAAGGCTTTCTCTCACATATATAAAGCTCTTTCTCTGTGGGGAGAACTGTTACATCAGCAGTTCTGGACAAGAACAGTTACTACCAATGATCTTAAAAGTGATTGCTGGAATGCATCACTTTAACTTGTATTTATAATTCATTCAGAATTGTGCTGGAATTGTTCACTCAATGTGGTGTATATAACAAGCATCTCAAACTGCAAACAGACAAGGAATAAACAGCACCTTGTTTTGACCTTCTTTTTTAACCACAAGAACCTTAGCAGGACGCATGTGATCACAGAGTGGAACGCAGCTTTCTTTGCTCTCACTTCGCTCATCTTTCAATGAAGTGTAAAACGATATATCCACTTTGGAAAGAGCGTTGTGTAATCTTTGTGACAACTCAAAAAGCATTATGTTTAAGTGTTCTTGACATAGAAAGGAGAATAGAAGAGCAATTAATATAGCTTTAAAATGTTTACATGTACACAGCATTCAGACGTGCATTTTTATTTGAAAATTTCAGTTCCACGCTTAGATCAAAATAATCTGAGTCCTAAAAGAAACCATGCAGCCTGCAAAATTCACATATTGCACATGAAATAAACATGCTCTAACTGCCTTGCTTGCATATAAATCAAATTTAAGTTTGTATCTCCAAATGATGCAAACACTGAATAACGGTAGCTCAGATGGTTAGATGGGACTCTAGTAAACAGGCACAAGGTTGCATCTTTGCTAAGTATAGTAATCTTTCAGTTTGTCTTTACAATTTTGAGTACAAACTGAATATATTTGAGTATATATTAGTGTATATATATGCATACAAAGATGTGTAGAGATTCTAGTTCAAAACAAACAGTTGTTCCTACAGACAATGCTGATTATACCTTTCCCTCTCAACCTGCTTTTGTGACGCTTCAGAAATACATGGTGTGCAGAAGACAGCATTTTCCATAGCATGGTGTTAGACGTACCTGTCAGAGCAGCTTTAAAAACCTGTTTGTAGTGAATGTGAGACTGAAACTCAGTTGGTATGGTGATCTTTCTTTTAGGAAGATTAGCATGTTTTACTTTATCTGCATTAGGAAAAGATAACTCAGAAACCGTTACGTCCTAAAAATAAATAAATGAATAGGCTGTTAAAAGCTTGTAAAACCAAGTGAGACAAATTGTCATAAATGGCTTCTGTACAGGTCTGTCAAAAACAGATTTTTCAGGGCCTTCTTCTGCAACCAGAAGTTTCAAGATGAAAAAGTTTTTCAAAAGCAAAATACAAACATACTTTAGCACAAACATTTGCTGAAGTTGTTAGCTGGAAGTACAGGAACATGTATTCAAGAAGAATAAATTAAATACACTCGGAACTGTAGCATAGTGAGCTGGAACTATCATTTAGGATGCACACTGAAGTTAAAATTTTTTCCTGGGAAAACAGCTTGCCTTCTTAACAACACTGGTTTGTTTTGTTGTTTTTATTTTCTCCAATGTATACATATATATATTTTAAAGACAGCTGTGCTAACTGCTAATTCTGTAGGCCCTTATTCAATATCGTAATTTATTTTTCTATTATGAAAATTACATTTGACTTATTTTCAAATTAGAGACTATACTTTGAAGCAAGATGTAGATGTTCATGAAAGTGATGCTGATTTTGCAATTAAGAAAAATACCTATTGAAAATGTGTTTTTACCAATAATAGATGAAAAAGCCCATTGTACTGATTTATCATCTCATTGCCATCTACATTCAGACTAAAAAAACCCTAAATCTGGTACCATGTGAACCAAGGAATTATCTTCATAGAGGCTTGGTCACACCACTTAAAAATTCCATTAGCAGCTGCTGTTCTGTAGCAGAGCCTCTTTTGTGTTACTACATACACAGAAACATCTCATCCTATCATACTGATAATATCTTGCAGGAAATCAGATAAATGAAGTTGCTTTGTCCAGAAAAGTGTGTTTCTGTTAAACTGTATCTGCTTGAACAGTTACACACCTGGACATCTGTTGCAGTGCGGCAGGTCAGATGACTCAACACCATTTGTGCTGGTTCAGTTAAAGGAGTCTGTTTTAAGCGAAGTAACTTCCTCTCTGAAATCAAATCTTGGTTGCTGCTATCTGCACAGCATTCACCAAGCACGCTCTTTGCTGTCAGCAGAGGTACAGAGCCGGGAGCGCTGCTATTCACAGTGCTGTACTGGCACTCTCCTGTGTCACCCGGCAGCATTCCAAGGACGTTCTCAGCATGGATGTCATCAGTCACATCCATATCACTGCTGTTTTGAGTTGTCAAGTCACAATGAGCACTGTTTAGATATTTTAGCCACTTGCTTTGTCTGTATTGTGAAGTCACATTTGAGAATGCTGGGTGCACAGATTTCCTTTGTCTGTCTTCTGTACACTCCTCAAACACAGAGGTTTCATAATTCCTGTCCTCGGGGCCAGAAGCACTCATAGGAAACACTGTTGACTTGATGTTCAATCTGACTCCTGAAAAGCCATTAGACTGCTGAACCTCCTCACTGTCAGTTAGGAAAAATTCCATGTTGGGAATCTTCTCAGCAGTAGCTGTGACAAGTGAACTTTTTATTTTAACTGCAGAGTTGCATTCCTCTGGATAGCTGTCTTTCTCCCATGCTGTAGAGCAAATAAAACTTATAAACAACTTTCCGTACTTCCAGATGGCACATTAACTTTAGGTGCACAAAGAACTAAAATAAATAATTCCAAGTACTTCCTTTTATAAACTATCTTATAACTGACATTATACAAACTACCTTTCCACATAAAATGAAAGATTTAGGACTAGAGGGAATGGTTTCAAGCTGCAGCAGGGGAGATTCAGGCTGGACATTAGGAAATATTACTTTTCAGAAAGGATGGTCAGGCACTGGAATGCACTGCCCAGGGAGGTGGTGGAGTCACCGACCCTGGGGGTATTCAAGGAACGATTGGATGTTGTGTTGAGGGACATGGTTTAGTGGGAGCTATTGGTAATAGGAGAACGGTTGGACTGGATGATCTTTTATGTCTTTTCCAACCTTGGTGATTCTATGATTTCAAATGTGATTCTTTTATTACTTTAATTTATACATTCTGAACACATCTGTAAGCACTCTACTTCTCTTTAAGTAAAAGGTAGAAATTATTCAAGTCAAATATCTGCTGTGGAAGTTATAAATCTGATATTCTTTGTAGCTCAGTGACAGTAGCCACGTGGAAAACAAACAGCTTAGCATCTATTCCTTTTTACAGATAAAGATCACCCCACAAAAGCGTACAAAATTAATGTTAATCAATGTGGATAAAAAGCTTTTCAGTACCAGAATCTTTGGCTAAATTCATTCCCAGTAAGAAGTGACAGTCAGTGATAGGTGTCCATGTACTCACTGAAAGTGGGTTAGGAGGCAGCTGAACGTGGATTTAACCTAAAGCAGGCGATTAATGAATTAGAAGCTTTGCTTACAGCCTTATTTCCCTCTCCAAACAGGAAGGTATTTTTCTTCATACGATTGGATCATATACTTAAGTTTCTCCCATGAAAAAATAAGGAGAAGAGTGGGGGGGGGGGGGAGCGTGGAAAAGGAGGCTGCAAGGGAAACTGTTGATTACAGCCTGAACCTCTGATTAACCATCTGAGCCAAGTGATGAGTCAGCTGTGGGTGCACAGGTGAAGGTAATCCAGCTGTGCTCTCAGAAGGGGTGGACCTTGACTCCACCTCTCCTAGATCCCATTTAAGGGCTGACCACTGCTAAGGTAACATCTTTTTCTGGAGATTGCTTTGTAGAGTTTTTGTGGGAAGCCTCAACAGTGAAGAGCATCCATCTCAACTGAAAGCCTCAGCACTGGTGAGTCTTTTCTTAGATACCCTCTGGCTATCCATTTACAACTCTACACTTGTATTATTCCAACTATACAGAGCCTTATTGAGGTGGCTTGGAAAAAAGGGGAACTGAATGGAAAGTTGTGCTTAGAAATCTGAAACACATGTATGAAAAAAGTGTATCAAACAAAACAAACCGTGCAGTTGTACAGACATATCAGTGTATTTCAAGACTTAGTTTTTCTTCTTATAGCGCAACTCACAGTGCTTCAAAAATCATCACAGACTTTGTAGCAAAAACATTATCAAGTACAATCATAAACTATAATCTCTTACTGAAAATGTCTTCTGAAAGTTCAGAATCACTTGGTAGGTTCCTGTGAACCAGAGGTTCCTGGGTGTCTTGAACACTTTCCTTTTTTCCTGAAGCTGGAGAAACTGAGGAATTCAGTTGCACTGATGAAATAATCTACAGAATGAAGAATTAATATTTCAAGTGAGTGACTGGAGAGAAAAAAAAAAAGGAAAAAAACACTTGCCCTTGATTGTTGCTCTTTATCATCATTCTCTTTCTTATCATTCTAGACAACTGAAATGTCTCATAGTCAAGGTGAAAAAGTAACAAATTAGACATGAAGTTATTACCAAGAACACAGAGGAAGTAAAACCAAAAAGCTCTACAACAGAGAGTCAATCAGGTCACACCTTGTCAGGTTCCCATGAAGTCCACTGCATTTCCCCCAATACAGAATGTGATGGTGAGCTTGACACTATCCATGGCGGAACTTCAGAACATGGGTTCAATGCCAATGCTAGGGAAAACATGCAAGGGACAGAAGTCAGGCAGTATAATTGTTCGGGTGCTAATGACTACCATTCTGCATTTACTTTCACTTACGGGAGTGATCTACTACTGAGTCTCTGATATTAAACTTCTTTTGAAAATTCTCCTCTCTGATAAAATTCGTATTGTCCTCATGAAGACTTGTTGAATCTGGAGACTGTATCAAAAAAGTATCAGTAAAATCTTGTTAGAAATTAAACTTTTTTATCTTCCTTGAAAATAGCATCTTTGTGCAAAGGTCTCATTTCTAATTATAAAATGGTAACTAGCCTATTTTGGAATTGAAAAAAGAAAGTATAATTTTTTTTCCATCATTTTCAATACTGAAGTACAGTCCATTAGAAAAACATGTTTCTTTGCATCCATGAGGAGTAATAATAAATTCTCATAATCCAAGAAAGTAAGTTTCTAATCCTTGTTCTGAAACTCTCCAACAACTATAGACAAAATTTCAAATGCACCAAAACCAATTGCTACAACTCCTCGTTATCACTGTTCCCTTCAAGGAATCTCTTTTTAAATATCACACATGTTATAAATTGTTTAAAAGAAATAGAACAGAGAATCATAAAAACTAAGGTACATGTTGCAAATACATAACTCTGCAACAATAAGTAAAATTAATTATGCTTAACTGAAGTATTACATTTGGTTCTTGCACTAAAGTTGGTAAGAATAACTTGGAAAAATATGTTTTACCTCTCTGAAGTCAGAAAGGACATAATTGCTTGAAAATGGAGGTGACAAAAATCTCTCAGCTGCAAACTCCATAGTGTCTGGGTTCTGCTGCCATCCCAGCTGTGAGCAGGGAACTCTCAACATTGTCTCACTAGATGCTGATCCCTTTATCTGGTACCCTTGAAACTCAACAGGCTACACAATACACTGGAATTATTAACTGAAAATAAGCAGCGTTCAGGAACTATCTAAAGCCAACATAGCACTTTTCAGAGATACAATAAAAGTAACCTCTTCAAAACTGAGGGAGGGGAAAGACTGTGCTTTTGAAAGTATCTGTATCCTGCTGACCCTCAATTCAGCAGCAACAAAGTTTTTGCAGAAATATCGATGCAAAGTTGTGACATTCTGACATAAGGTGATCTGAGAAGCTGGAAAATATTTATTAGAACTTACTGTAGTATGTTGAAAATACTAAATTACTGGCTTGAATGTTAATACTTTTCATCATACTTCAGTTTCACACAGAAATTGTACCTTCCATTGGCAGTCAGATGCCCTGGGGTCTCTTTGGCCCAGTACTTTTGGTGGAACACACAGCTCAGTTTTCTGTAATAAATCAAACATGCAAGTTAGGCTGCTATACATGTATCAAAAACTAATTAGCTTAACACAGTTTAACAACCTTTTTAAGGTAAAAAATTAAGCTAATACATCTGAAGATTTTTCCAATGACCTCACATATTTATAAAACAGAAGGTATTTCAAACTACAGCCTTTTTACACCTCCTTTCTAGGGAGGTGGTTGAGTCACCATCCCTGGATGTGTTTAAAAACCATTTAGATGTGGTGCTAAGGGACATGATTTAACAGAGGGTTGTTAGGGTTAGGGTAGGATGGTTAGGTTGTGGTTGGACTCGATGATCTGTAAGGTCTTTTCCAACCTGAGCAATTCTATGACATATTTTGTTTACTATCAGTTTCTTAGTTGACACCATAAAGCAATTCTCACTTCATAAACCAGGAAGTTTGGTTAAAAAAAAAAAAAAAATATATATAGTAGCTACAGATATATGTAATCAAAAACTGGTTACCAAATTGCCAGAAGAATCAACGCATGAACATGAAGATGCCTGTATACTTTCTGAGTAAGGCATTTCTGTAAACCGTTTTATAGCTACAAGACATGGAAAAGCATAATAAGATACAGTAGTCACTTTAGATAAAACCTGAGTAATTAATGATCTTGCACTCCTTTCCCATGTAAAGAACTGTATAGTTAACTGAATTAAATGAAACAGGGAAATAGGCACGCTGGTGCCTTAAAGGCTGAACGTTGTGAGATGCAGCTTTCATAACATACTGCTATAGAAGTATGACTTCTGAATGTTAACTGTTCAGTGGGAGAAATGGGAATGCAGAAGTCAACCAGGAAGAGTCAGTCATGAAATAGAAACTGATCTAACCTTCATCTTTGATAAGAGGTTTGAGTATCTCTTTAGAAGTCTCTGCGTCATGTAACACATCATTATTTTCCTTCATCATTTGTAAGCTGTCTAGTGCTGTGCTACACTGAGACAAAGCTCTTAGAAGGGTGATATTGTTTACCAAAGCAGGAAGATCTGATGAATTTTCAGCCATTGCCATGAATTTCAGACAGTCCATTTCTATTCTTTCACCTTTGCAGGCTCCATGAGGGACATTCACGCTCAATGGATTTTCAAACTCTGTTTCACCCATTTCTGTTTCTTCTGAGGCTGAATGGCCTTTCCCTAAAGGACAGATAGCACTTCTGGAAATAAGAGTATCTTCCTTACTCAAAAAGCCAGATACATTTTGATGACCTTCTGTAATATTTTGGAATGAACCACAGCAAGATTCAGAGTTTTGTGACAAAGTCAGCACAGGGCTATTTGGTTTGATGTAATCACTTTTAGTTCCCCAGAAATGTTCTATATCACCGTCTGGGGATTTTCTACATCCAAGCTGCATAATATCATCTTCAGTCTGTCCTTCTGTTGTAGAAATAATACTGCTGGAAGCAAGACATGAAACATTTTCAGTTTTACAAAACATTCCAGTTTTAGGGTGACATTCAACATTTGTGTCACCAGGAGAAAGATCAAAGTGCTTCCTTTTTGTTCCCAAAGTGCCATTAATGGTAAGTGCTGCACAGACATCGAGATCCTTCTTATTGTTCACAGTTTCAATACTTATTAGGCTTTCATTAATCTCTTTAAAGCTGTTTCTATCATCCAAAAGTTCTGCTACAATTTCGGTAGAGTCCTCCATAACACTCTCTGTACCTACAACATTGTTACAAAACTGTAATGGCATGTTCTCAGTACAGCGATTGCCATCATTTTCTACATCATATATTGAACACTTGTTTTCTTCCTTTTTACAGTGTGTCATCACTTCAAAACAAGAATTAAGTCTCAATGCAGTATTTTGAGCCCCATCTTCTCCCTCTAAGCAATCTACACTTTTTGAAAGCATATCTTCTTCAGTGAGCTCTTTTTTATTTCTTTCACAGTGCTCTCCATTGTCCACATCAGGAAAATCAAAAGCCCCCAACAGGTCAAAATTAACCTCCATCACCTGTTTGTCTGGACTACAGTCCCTGCCACATGGACTTAATCCCTGCAGTGCAATCCCATTTTCAGTCACTGTTACATCCTCAGAGAGCTCTGAGTCACTAGGTGCTCTTTCTGAGCTTTGTCTCAGCTGAAGGTCACGCTGAGAATCGATTGATGAATTATCCTGAAGACCATTAATTGCCAGATGCTCTCTGGATATGGAGACAGGTGCTTCAAAGGCAATTGGACTTGCTGAACAAGAAGACACAAACTGGCTGTCGCTCACTCTGCTTATGGTTAATTCAGATAGTACAGAACTATTTGTCTTGCAGGGATCTTGTAAATCTTGGCTTAAACTATCAGCCTTTTTGTCATGTGTTCGCCCTGTGATTTCTTTATCACAAGGTTCAGATGAATTTATAAGCATTTCAATATTCCATTCCTTTTTATCATTTACCATTTCCTTTGTAGAAGGCAAATGATGAATATTTTGAGCAATGCTTTTGTCAGAGTTGACAGAAAAGGCAGGCAGGGTTGTGCTTTTTAGGCTATATGAACTATCTCTGTTTTCCAGTGCTTGAAATCTACTACATTTTGTGACTTCAGACGTTGCTTGTTCCCTGCAGACTTGTGTTGTTTTAGATTTCAAAAGAGCTATGATTTGTGCTGTGCTCCTGATGTTCTGTGACACTGCCCCGTGACCAGCTGTCCAACTACTAGACTTGGTGTGCCCAGTTATTAGAGGAGACTCTGGCTTTACCATGGACTGATCAGAATTTTTCTTCTCTGTTTCATTACACGTATGAAGAAATGGAAGTGAAACCACTGGGGAGGGAGTCACACGATCTCTGTTATCTGTACCTCCATCTTCACGCAAGTCTGTAGATAGATCTGTTTCTGCATTCTTCTTGTAAACAGTAGAAAATAAGGGAGAGGTACTATAAAACCTGGATGGAAAAAGATCCCGACTCTGCTCAGATGTAGGCAATACTGCCATTCTTTCTCCATCTTCTACTGTTGATACTTTCTTTTCAACCTGACGTGGCCCTTGGAAACCCTATGAGAGAAATTTAAAGTTAACTCTACTCAGAAGTCAACTTCACATTTCATAAGCAAAAGATGAAAATTGAGTACATTCCATAAAATATTTTCACAGAATCATAGGGGTTGGAATGGTCCTCTGGAGATCACCTAACCCAACCCCCTTCTAAAGCAGGCTCTCTACAGGTTGTGTAGGAGAGCATCCAGGTGAGTCTCAAACTGAGTATCTCCAGAGAAGAAGACTCCATACCCTTTCTGGGCAGCCTGTTCCAGTGTTCTGTCATCCTTACAATAAGGAAGTTTTTCCTCAGGTTTGGAGGGATCTGCCTGTTTTGCAGTTTGTGCCCACTCCCCCTTGTTCTGTCTGGGCACCAACAAAAAGAACCTGGCCCCATCCACTTAACTCATGCCATGTAGATATTTATAAGCACTCATAAGATCCCCTCTCAGTCTTCTCCGACTCTAGACTCTCTTGGTTGGTTCAGATAAAATAATACATGTATAACAAAATAATCATGATCCTTGCAATTTAATCCTACTGTAATCCTACAGAACTAAACAAAGATTTAAAAAGCTTTGGAAAGAATAGCTACTAGTAACACGTTTTGACTTACAGTTCCAAAGAAGGGTAGTTAGATATTATCTGTATATTTACTATTCCATTTAAAAGTGCCCTTTGTGTTTTAAAATGTATGTTAGGGTCAAACCATCTTTGTAACAGACATACTTTGAACTTCCTCTTTAAGCCAACAGACAGATGCCTGGGAGGTAGAACTCCAGGCTTCACACCACGTCTATTCACATCTACTACTTCAGCTTTCCTTGGTTGATTCTCGCAAGAGTTTTCCTTCATTTTTGCTTCTTCAACTGTGATCAGATATCGTTCGCTTTCTAAATTATCTCCAGAATTCACCTAGGGAAAGAGAATGCAACATGTATATGTAATAGTGCTACTTAAGAAACTACAGAGCTTCTAAATATTGTATATACTCAAATGTAAAATTACTATAAATGTGCTGTCTTATATCCAACACATCACAACCATTGTAGAAGTAGTTAATAACGGAAAACAAGCTGGACTTTGAAATGCAAACCACAATAATAAGCATAAAAATCAAGCTCCAAATAAAAGATACCTGGGATTTTATAAACATACTCTCCAAATATTGTCCTTTCTCATCAAACAAGATCGCCTGCAAAGAAAAATAAATGGAATTGAAGAAAAAAAAACCACACAAAAAAAAACCAATTTTGCTTTACAGGTGGTTGAAATGGCCACTGATTGCCTAGCAGATGATTTCAATGTAAAGACACTCACCTTATTTTCTCCAGGTCTAATCCTCAGAACTCCATCTTGCCACGTTTTGGATTTTTTCATTTTCTGGTGAGTGTACAACACCTGGTTTCAAAGGGCAAAACGTTGAAACAACCATAAACGTAAAGAAAAACATTTTAAATAACACATCAGTGTCGTTTCATTGATTTTATATTTAGTGGCGTAGCGTTAAAAAACTTACAGTAAATTCTTGAGAAGCCATTGCCTTGGCTTAATTCTACTCAGAAGTCAACTTCACATTTCATAAGCAGAACGGCCCTTCAGCAGCTTATTGCACAAAGACTTCACGCAACCTGAGGAACACACAGAATCACACAATGACTCGGGTTGGAAGGGACCTCAAGGATCATGTAGTTCCAACCCCCCTGCCTGGCAGGGCCACCAAACATACACATTTACTAGATCAGGTTGCCCAGGGCCCCGTCCAACCTGGCCTTGAACACCTCCAAGGACGGGGCATCCACAACCTCCCTGGGCAGCCTGTTCCAGGACCTAACCACTCTCCTAGAACAGAAGAAGGCTCAGCATAAAACACTGTTTATTAAAGCCAGAAACCGTTAACAGAAGAACGTTGTCACCGCTTCACCGGCTCCCAGCCGGCGGGCCGGCCATGCGTGCTCAACTGACAGGCAGGTCCCGCCCCCACAGCTGCGCCCCGACGTGCTGACAGTGACAGCACAGCAACAACCGCCCTAAGGAGATGGGCAGCGCTCCGTCAGCCCCACAAGCAGCGATATAAGGCCGAGAGACCCACGCACACGCGTGACCCAGCGCGTTACGTACCCCCCACACACGGCCCGAAGCGCCCACAGCTCAAGCTCCCCCCACACACACACACACACACCTGAGGCGGCCCGACCCGTCCCGCCGCGCTCCGAACTTCCCGCCACAGCGCGTGACGTCACCACGCAACGACGGCGCCGAGAGGAAATCACGTGCTCCTCGCCAGGCGCGGCCTCTCCCACTCCGCGCATGCGCGCGTCGCACCGCGGTGCTTTGCTCTCCGCCGGGGCCGCCCGTCGTGACGGCTGTCGGGGCAGGGCACGGGGAGAACAGGGCGGCTGTGAGAGGCGGGGGGTGGCACGGGGTACACGGGGTACACGAGGTGACGCCGCCCCGCGACAGGTCAGTAGGGAGAGGCGGGGGGTCACCATTGGGGGGCGGGGGAGTGAAAAGGGGGCGGTGCCGCCGTGCTGTGGGGTGGGGGGCGCGTGTAGGGTGGCGGTTGTGGGCATCACCTCAGCGCGGCGCCGCTCGTCCTTAAGAGAGAGCCGTAGTTGGAGCCATAGGCGGCCTGCACCGCCCTGGAATAGGCTGCTGAGTGCTATAACGGCTGAAAGAGCTGCCCTGGCTCACCAGGGAACGGGGTGCGAGGGAGGAGTGTAACAAGTGCCCCGTCCTTGGAGGTGTTCAAGACCAGGTTGGACGGGGCCCTGGGCAACCTGATCTAGTAAATGTGTATGTTTGGTGGCCCTGCCAGGCAGGGGGGTTGAAACTACATGATCCTTGAGGTCCCTTCCAGCCCGGGTGATTCTGTGGTAAGAAATGAGTTAAAAGAGGTACAGCTCTTCCTTTATGCCAAGCAAAGAATGCCCAAGGCAGTCTGCAATGTACATCTCTGAAAGCAGAGGTGTGCTGAATTTTATCCACAAGACAAAAAAACTTAACGTTTGTTTTGTCCAGAAGAGAAATTATTGTCATTTACTGTATGGAAACATAGCATAAGGTTTCATATGATCCCTCCTTCTCCTATCTTCATATTTAAGTGCTTACAGTAAGCAAGCGAGCTTTGATATCAATGCTCGATATCACAGAGCACTAAAGCAGCGCCTAAAAGTGGGTATGGGAGAGGAGGAGGAGCAAAACAGAACAGATTACAGCTTGTGCCTGTTGGTGTTTCCTGAGTGACTAGAAATACATGAAATGCTTTAGATGGGTTTTTAAAATAAAGCTTTGCCGTTCATAAGTCATATTCGTTATGTGTTAGCGGGGTCATAAAATACTGTTCAACTAAAGAAAGTGTCCTGTAATGGTGGAACTCACTGTAGCTTTCAGCTAAGCGGTGTGCTAGTAATTAATGTAAGTTGCTGAAGGGCTCGAATGTAGCTTGAACTTCAGTTGGGAGAGTTCTACCTGGTTTATCTCTCCAAGATAATTGCCCTTTCGCTGTTCTGAGTGGTCAGCTCACAGCGGGGAGAGAAACTGATCCCCGGCTGAGGAGCCACATTTGCACAATAATTTGAAGACTATTTCCATTGTTGCCCTGTTGCAGATGTCAGCTTCCTCGCTGATGGCTGTACTTGTGCTTCCTTACGAGCTGAGGAGTCTTTCAAATGATGATTTCCATATTAATCGCTTTATTTTTTGTGTTAATTTTATTTCTAAAAGCTGTCTGCTTTTGCCGGTATTGCTTTGTTTGGCTTGAGTAAAGCGCTGTGGTGACTGGCATTTTCTTCTAGGATGACTGTATACCTCCAGTGAGCTGAAACACCAGACAAAAAAAAAACCTGAATTGATGTACCTAGAAGTTTTGACCTCAAAGATCATCAAATTCAACCACATCCCAGCTATATTACCCTAATTCTAACTACCCTCTGCTAAATCATATCCCTGAGCACCACATCCAAACGGTTCTTAAACACATCCAGGGATGGCGATTCAACCACCTCCCTGGGGAGCCTATTCCAGTGAGATTTATTGGATATTTATATTTATTTTTAGGAGGGCAAAGATCTACTTGAAGATGGGTTTTGTGAACTCCCTTTAACAGGTTGTTTCCTTCTCTGCTAACGAGGAATTTGACTTATTGAAGGATGCTTAATTACCTCCACAAGTACTTCTAGTAATTCAGTAACATTAGTTAATAGCCTTGCTTTTCTGACAGTGCATGTTTCCTTAGTAATCTTAATGGGGAGAGCAGGCTGCTCGTGAAGCTTTCTGGATTAACACGGTAGCACAGATTTTCAATGGAAAGCCTGTGGTTTGGTACCAACCTGTCTGCAGTGAATTGCTATGGCTGGAGGGCATTGCAAGGAGCTGTGAGACTTAGGTTTCAGCATAGCCTTCTCTGTACTTAATATTTTTCAACATTACTCAGTACTGAATGGTACATGTTTTTGTAGGGCATGCGTAAAGTTAAGCTCCTTTTCATGTGATAAAGTTTCTGAAAATAACTGTATGGGATTACAGTGTTTGTTCCATACTGTAACAGTACTTTGATTTTCTTAAATGTTATATTTAACTTTTGATTGGCAGAATGACGGGAATGGAGACTGAAGCTGCAAGAGACAAAGCCATGGAAGAGGAAAGCACTGAACAGAAGAAAGAGAGGGAGAAAAAGAAGAGGTCAAGGGTGAAGCAGGTGCTTGCAGACATAGCTAAACAGGTGGATTTCTGGTTTGGCGATGTTAATCTCCACAAAGATAGATTTCTTCGAGAGCAAATAGAAAAGTCCAGAGATGGATGTAAGTTTATATTAATGGCATGTCAGTAAACAGATATGATTTGAATTTTCTTCTTTGCTATATTGCAGGTGATGTTACAATTTATTTTTAGGTGCATGCTTGCTTGTCTAGAAGAAAGCAGTTGTATATGAGCTTGTTAATAGTTCTTTGAATCTGTACGCATTTATTTTGCTTTCCTCTACTAATAGCTGTAGAAGTAAGTTAGAGGCATCTGCAACAGTTGTAGTGACTGTTTAAGAGACCTGAATTGATGATTTTATTATTATTAATATAATCAACAGCATAAGCAAGCAAACATGGGTTACTGTTTTCCATAGACGTACAGTACTTGAATTGTAGGGTAGCTGTATACAGGTATGAAAATGTCACTTCCTTTTGCAGTTTTATATTCTTTCTTCCTCTTGCTTGGACAGATTTGATATGTGAGAGATTGTGCATTTGCTTTTACTGGGGCTTTTATAGGTCTCTTTCCTACTGGCCATTTTTGACATGGTTCATTTGAATTCAGGTTAGGAGATAGAGCTTGGTTTTGGAACTACTCAGCTCATCCTGAAGCAGAAGTTAGTTTACACATTAGCTGCACTAACAATTATGCTTTTTGCTTTAAGAATAGTAAATTTGTGGTTAAGATGATCTATCAGTATATTTGCTCAATTGTGTTACTCCAGATGGATTATATCAGTTGTGCTGTATCTATAGAGACAGACAGTCCTTTTCCAGCAAAAGAAATAATGCATTTCAGATTCCATAAGTGTGTTCTTTGTTTTCTTAAGGATTCCATACTTGAAGTATAAATCATTAGCCCATCAGTGTTGTGTGGGAAGTCTATATCACTTGTCAGAGTCCTCAATTGCATTGAACTTCCAAGTTGTTTTTTAAAGAGTGTATAGAAGAAAATTCTTTATGTTTTCTGTGGGTGTTAAAGTTTGGATGTCTCGAACAGTTTTTTAACTAAGACTGGTACTGCATAATTTTCTGTTCAGATGTTATCAGCATGACTCATCTCAGCTGAAGTAAAAGCTGGGGCTCTTTTGTGTTGGAAAGGCTAGGTTAAACACAAGGAGAAACATGTTTTCACTGCAAATTATTTCTGTACTGTAAAAGTACATCACAAAGGCTTTTTTTCTTCCTTTCTTTTCAAGGACAATTATCATTTGGAAGGTAAAAGACAGAAATTCCTTTGATAGATGAGCACAAAACGTTAAATATAGGATTCCTTGAAGCTTGAATTCTGATGGTGACAACTTTCTGTAGATCCTCATCAGTCTGCAGTGTGGGTTTGCATGCTGGAGTAATGACTGCCACATTCTTTTCATGGGAATTCTAGCTCATTCTTGATGTCTGTTTGTTACACACAAGTAGGGCTTTCTAAATTGCGTTGATTTCATCATGTGCTCCTTTTATTTTTTATTTTTCCTTCTCAGATGTTGACATATCACTGCTTGTTTCTTTCAACAAAATGAAAAAATTGACTACTGATGGAAAATTGATAGCACGAGCAGTTAAAAGTTCATCTGTTGTAGAGGTGGGTGTTCAATATTTCACTCTTTTGCTGCAATTGGATTAGTAGTTATAGTGGAACTGAAGTAGTCAGTCCTGCTGACTGTGTTGTTTTTTTTTTTTCTGGTTAAATTCTAGTTGGATTTAGAAGGAACTAGGATTAGAAGACGCCAGCCGCTGGGTGAACAACCAAAGGATGTGGATAGTCGTACAGTCTATGTGGTAAGTTTGTACCTGTTTTGTGAGCTTTGTGTCTCACAGAGCACTTTATTTCCAGCTGTTACAAATACTTTAAACTTCTATTCTTGCTGAAAAAAAACACTGTACATTTTTCAGGCTGTAACTTGATTGCAAATTATTATAGTAATAAGAATGGCACATACAACAAAGCAGCCGCATATTTTACTACAGTTAAAAGTTGGATTTTCTTTGACAAGATCAAAGTACCAGGAAACAGGATTTTTTCTCAGAAAAAAGACAGCACAAAAGGAGAGAGATGTACTAAACTTGTAATGATGAGGCATATATTAGGCTTAATATGTACTTTCAATGCAATAAAAATTTGTTTTGGGAATACAGAATCACAGAATTGTAGGGGTTGGAAGGGACCACTAGAGATCATTGAGTCCAACCCCCCTGCCAAAGCGGGTTCCCTACATCATGTCGCACAGGTAGGTGTCCAGGTGGGTCTTGAATATCTCCAGAGAAGGAGACTCCACCACCTCCCTGGGCAGCCTGTTCTAGTGCTCCGTCACCCTCACTGTATCATGTGGAACTTCCTATGCTGTGGTTTCATCCCATTACCCCTAGTCCTGTCCCCACGCACTACTGAAAAGAGACCAGCCTCACCACTGTGGCCCCCACACCTCAGGTATTTATAAACCTGGATCAAGTCCCCTTTCAGCCTTCTTTTCTCAAGGCTAAACAGACCTGTTCATTTATAACGAATGAAAATACCTGTTCATTTATACTTTTGTTAGCACAGAGAGGTCAGGGCCTGACTATTACTGCTTGTGCAGAGTAAAGGAAGTAAAGAGAAAGTAGGTGATCACAGCCAGAGACCAGGGCAAGAAAGGAATGGGTTTAGTGTCATATGCTGTCTTCTAGCATTGTCTTGATTTAAAATGCTGAGCAAAGAGCTGTTTCACATCCTGGCATGGAAATGGTGTATTTTCATCCATATCTTACTTATTTCCCTGGGCTTTTCTGATTAATGTTGCTAGAGGAGTCACAGTGGTACTAGCAAGCATTTATGAAGTAAACATTCTTTTAGTTGCAGGATTTACTTAAGTGAGCTAATCTTATGTTAAGGTTGCTTTTTAAAATATTCCTACTAGCATAATGTGGCAACCTTACTAGTTCAATGATTCACTAACATAAATGAAAATAGCTTATGCTGCTTCTCAGTATGATATTTTAGATCTCAGAGTAGGTCTACTATTATTGTATTGTTGAGCCACTTGTGTTGGGAAGTGGAAAGAGATCTGATGGTTGTACTGTCACTTCTTTAAAAGTTATGTGCATTTTTAATAGAATTGAACCCAATATGAAGGCCTTCATATAATATTTCAATGTATTGAGTGATATAACCTAACTACATAGTTAACTGGATTTTCCTTAATTTTAACTTTTTCTGTAAAACCAAAATAGGTGATTTGGGTTTTGTAATTTAGTTAATCCATAAAAAATCTTATTTGGAGAATGTGTAGCAGTTCTATATCCTCTCTTTACCACCCAAAAAGGTACAGAGTTATTTTGTTGTTGGTTGGTTGGTTTAGTGGGGTTTTGTTTGTTTGTTTGGAAAGGGGAAGAGGGATATTGTTTGTTTTATCACATTTTAGAAGCCTGTTGTGTCAGATACCCACCCCTTATTTTGTTATTACTAGACTGTTGAGCCATGTTAAATGACTTCTCGAAGTCATTTAACTCATTAAGCCATGAGGGGGAGCAGTGATCCTTTAAGGAATGGTAACTTGTCATGGAAAAAAAAAAAGAGAGAAGTATTGGTTACTTAATTCAGGCATGTATCTGGGAGTACTGATTTTAAATTGTGTTCAAATGAGTCTCCTTTAGGCACTGATACAATAGAATGTTTCTTTGATAAGGGAAGGAAAACTGTTAAGAACTGAGGCATTGTGTGTGCATGCTCCTAAAATGTGTTGCTGTATTAAAAAGCTGGTAGAGCTTAAACCAATTTGAGTAGTACCTCTTTAGTGACCTGCAAGAATTAATTTGTGTGACACCTGAGTTCTCAACATGAAACAAACAAACACAATCCTTGTGCTCTATGCTGATGAGTTTGAAGCAATACAGAGTTATGCTTACTCTGATCTTAACTGGACAGAGATGGTTTATCTTTGAACAAGGCAGTGACATGTGAAGCCTTGGTGTTTCTGTCAAGGGAAGAAGATGAACCTGTTTAATTCAATCCAAATTATTTGTTAAGATAGGAGAATGTATAGAGATCCATTTTCAGATCACTGTCTTTACTGTCTGAATGTTATGACCTCCTGACAAGAATATTTACTGAAGTAAATTATTTATTTAATGTTACATCAAATGTGTTTTTTTGTGAAGAATTCTATTTAGATGTAGCAAACCATCTGATAAAATGATAGTACAATACTGAGAAAACAAGATTTCTTTTTGCTTTTATAGGAGCTTCTTCCCAAAAATGTCAATCACAGTTGGATTGAGAGGGTGTTTGGGAAGTGTGGCAATGTAGTTTATGTCAGCATACCGCGGTATAAATCTACTGGTGATCCCAAGGGATTTGCTTTTGTTGAATTTGAAACTAAAGAGCAAGCAGAAAAAGCTATTGAGGTGAGTAATGGCGTCTCTCATCTGTCAACATTCTTCCTTTTTGTGTGTCAGTGATATGGACATAGCTTTCACATACAGAAATTCCTGAAATATCATAACTGAAATCCTGAGCTAATAGGGGTTATGTCCTCATCTCTTCCTCTCAGAATTGCAATCAATCAAAATCCTTAAAAGTGTAAATTCTGTTGTTTGGAGATTTAATAGAGTCAAGGGAGGGGGTAAGCGTTGAACTAATTTTATTGGTTAGCAATGGCATATTTTACAGAATTAGAGATCTCCATAACAGTAGAATGGCTTACTAAATTTCTTGACATAAGCGTAGTTGCACCAAGCTAACTGGCTGAAAATATGCATTTGCAACTTTAAAAGCGTGTATCATACCATAATGGCAATAGAGGCACAAATATGTCACGCTAATGATATGAAATAAACTAGCTCTGAACTTCTCCAAAGTCATGGGGGGGCTTCGTTGTTCTTGAATGAACATTGTCCTGCTTGTTTTATCTTGAATGTGCAGTGGATTTTAAAAAATTAATTGCTGAATTTTGTTTTGTTTTGAAGTTTTTAAATAATCCTCCAGAAGAAGCACCACGGAAACCTGGGATTTTCCCCAAAACAGTCAAGAATAAGCCTGTCCCTGCACTCAATACAAGTAACAGCAGTGTAGTGGGTAAGTGTTAAGTAGGTAGGATCAAGACTAAATGTTTTGTTTCAGCCTCTGAATTCAGAGTTTTGAACTGATTGCTGTTGTTATAATCTAATCTCATTTCTTAACCTTGAAGAAACAAATACGCTTGTTTTAGTGCTGCTGCCAATGTAGGCTTGAAATGGAATTGTAAAATTCAAATGTAGGAGGATTCTGCTTTTTTGTTTTCCTGCTTGATAAGGAGCTCAGTATCTTTTTTCCCCCTCTTGCCAGCTGCCATCATTAGTCGTTGTTATGCCAGCAGAACAGCTTTTAGACTATAGTAGTATTATCTAAGCACTTAGCACTAGCAAAAGACAAATTGGAGATATTGTGTTAGTAATATTTAGTATTGAAAAGAAAGGTACAGACACAAGAGGAAGATTATTTTTGAACTTCATTGCCATTTACATAAGCTTGTGATCATCTGCCATCAGAGCAAACCTTGTGCTATTTTTCATTCCCTTACTGAGAATTTCAGTGAAGAACTTTGAAAACTGTTTTTATAATTTTCCTCTTTGAAACTCTTGAGCAGAGCAGCCTATAGCGAAATGAACTTTTTGCAGCTAATTTAATAATTCACTTCACGTGATCTATGGATGCTCACAAAAATCTTGAGGATATTGCAAGAAGAATCATGAATTTACAGTTGAGTATGTTTCCAATAATAAATAGCTTCTGTAATTTATGAAGCTGCTTAACAGAGACATATTCTAACTCTGATTCACTGAATCATTTTTCCTCTTGTTTCTGAGCCTAATACAATTTCCTAGATTTTCAGGGGACTTCCTACACTCTTTCTCAAGGCTATTGATGAGTTGTGTTCCTCATTATTGTCACTGATTCTTTGTCATACTATTAGGGCAGATAGGACTGAAAATACCAAAGAAAAAAAATGCCTTTTAAATTAAACACAATTTCAGGGATTGGAAGGGACATTGAAAGATCATCTAGTCCCCCCTACAGGAGGAGGAGCACCTACATCAGGTCACACAGGAGCAATCTTTAAACCCTTCTGAAGTGTGTTCATAGTGCTCCATACTGCATCCTACCCACAACAGTTTTGAAGCAAATACTGTGAACAAAATGTATTTTTTTCCTACAGTTTAAGTTAGCATTCCTTAATGGGAGCTAGTTTTATGGGGCCACTTTGTTGAGTAAATCCTTTTTCTGGGAATATAAATCAGCAGTCTCTTTTTATGTTTGTCTTTGGCTGGCCTGGAAGCTGGTGTATATTTCTTCTCAAAGGCAAGAAGGCAATGACATAACATCTTAACTCCTTTCTTCTTAATTTGAAAACAGGTATTTTGGGGAAACCTGTAGTCAAACTGCACAAGTTTGTCAGTCACAAGAGTCACAAGAGCTTTTCCAATTTTGTAACATCCTGTGTTCTTTTCAGTTTTTGTTTTGTAATTCTGCTTAGAATGCCTGGGAGGAGCTCTGGGATAGTGTATTGCATCTTAACTGTATAGCTAGAGATGATAGAGGCAGACACCTATTTAACATCTCAGAGTAGCATGACCAGTGGTATAACTACTAACCCAGCTGTGGTCATTAGCAACTGTAACTTTTTTTTTTTTTTTTTTTTTTACATAGAGGAGAAGAAAAAGAAGAAAAAAAAGAAGTCCAAAATTAAGAAAGAAGGCAATGTACAGGCAGCTGCAGAGGCAAAGGAAATTAATGTGAACACTACAACAGAGCAAGCCCCCAAGTCAAAAAGACACAGGACTTCATCAGAATGTTCAGAAATGGGGGGAACTGAGGTTCACAGGCAGCTCTCAAAAAGAGAGAAAAGAAAATGGGACAGATCAGAAAGCTCAGAAGTACCCATGGAAAGCAGGCCAGGAAAGAGAAAAAGAAGTAGCTCTGGAGATGGTGAGGCATCAGTTGCAAAAGTCAAGAAGACTGTTCAGAAGGATGAAGTTCATCCTGTAAAAGAGGAACCAACAGAAGCTCCAAAAGATTCTAATGGTAAGGTTCACTGCTTTTCTTTTTCTGTCATTTATATAACGAGTAGTTGAGAGGCTATCTGTTAGAGATGAATGGTAGGTGCTTGGGAATGAGGGGAAGGTATGGGACAGGCAAATTACTAACCTTGTGGATGGAAGGCAGCTTTTTGCTGCAATGTAATCTCTGTAATACAAATATGTTAAGAAACCAACTCTTGAAGGCTAGTAAGTTTATCAAATTAAAGTTTGGTAACATTCAAACTGGTAAGATTGCTCTGCTTGAGTCAGTAGGTAGAAATTGGTGGAGACAGAACAAGGTCAGTTTATGAATATTTGGGATTTTCTGCTGTTGAAATTTAACCTTGCAAGGAGCCATTTCAAGGAGATAATCTACAGGGAGGATAGGGAAGATCTATAACACTGAAGTAGGTAAATCTCATCAGAAATAGAAATGGTTCAAAGAAGTTCACTAGTCACTGAAGATAAAAGTATGGATTAAAGCTAGACAAATGGTGGTGATAGTATTAATAATCTAGATAAGGTTAAAAATTCCAAAAGGATAAGGAAAAATGTTAGTAGAGATGGGATTCAAAGCTGCATTGCAGTGGCATTTGCATGTGCAAGAAGAATCCAGTATAGATCTAAGCTAGGCAAGTGGACTAGGGAATAAGTCCTAACTTGTTTATCTAATGGCTGCTGAGTGAAGAAAAATGTTGGGGGAGGGAAACTGCAGTTGTCTGCTTTAGCCATTTGTTTTGCCTCTATACCAGTTTTCTTTTGGGTTTTTAATTTTTAGATGTTCCTGTGGAAGATGATAAAGATGGTGATAAAAAAGACGCATCCTTTTCAAAATCTAAAAGAAAACACAAGAAAAAACACAAAGAAAGACACAAGATGGGTGAAGAAGTTATTCCACTCAGAGTACTCTCAAAGTAAGTTTAATATGTGGCTTACTACCAGTGTCTTTTGATTATGAGCAGGCAGTTTGTGATGGTGTAAGATGCCCAAGCCGAAGTGAGTTTTACTCACTGCTTGGGTTTCCTGTGGATTTAAAACCCCCCTTCCCAGTGTTGAAACTTGCAGGTTAAAATTATGCCTCATATTACTTATTTAGCTGTCTGTATTTGGTCGAGTCTTGGCCCTGGAAGTTATGTAGAAGTGGTAGTAGCCTTTTTGCCCAGTGAATGTGTTTGGGAGTACTGTAATTTTAAAACGTTCAGTTGCCATGAGGAGTTTCTGCGTAGGTTTAAAAAAAAAAAAAAAAAATGTGCATAGTTTCACGTTTTATTGAATGCCAACACACATTTTATATAAGTAATCTGTATATACAGCAGCTTGTACAAGGGTTTATACAAGGTTTATGCAAGAGTTTTTAGGTAATGCTTGTGGAATGAGAACTTAGTGTGCAATTCAAGTGTGCATTTCTGACAGTCCATCACCATTGCTAAAGTGCAATTCCAATTTTTATATCACAGAGTTGCATATTAGCAACAGTATTAGCCTGTAGTTGAGAAGTGGGAATGCCAGAATTCTACATCTGTTGGGTTTCAGGAGACACCACAACTAAAACATGGAAGCACTTACTTTTTCAGGTGTCCAGCAAGTACCTCCATGTTAAAGTAGAGGGGGTCCTTGCTGTCCGATTACTAGCTCTGCATACAAGACTGTGTGCAGTGCAAATACAGAAACAGGATGCAAAATAATCTTGACTAGAGATGTTGTGGTAGAAATATTATGAGGCCCCACACTCCCTCCCCCATAATACAGAAACCAAAAAGATCCATAAAGAAATTGTTCTTCTGCTCCAGTTTCCAGTTGAGAAGAAAGATTCACCATCACTAAAACATGGAAGCACTTTCTTTTTAGAACAAAGCAAGCACGTCCACATTTAAGTTGTGGGAAACCTTAAGTAGAGAGGCTGCACTTCTTTCTGTAAAACAAACTACAACAATTACTTTAACAACACAATTAAAAATCATGCAAGTAAATGATAGTTTAAAAAGCCGACATTGGTTATTTCAGCGCTGGGTGCATGCTAGGTGGAGATCTCCATGCACCCAGCGCTGCAATAAACCATGTCAGCGCTGCGTTGTAATGCTTGTCATTTTTCTAAGAGGAGAAAGAAATTAGGATCCACCACCACTGAAACATGGAAGCACTTACTTTTGTAGGCAGCAGGTACCTCCATGTTAAAGCGGAGGAAGTCCTTTAAAAAATCCTTCTGAACCTACAGACCATAAACTGTCTTGGTTTACGTCCTTAGCTGCTTTCGGCCAAAAGTCTCTTTGCTCAAGTCTTGTGGGGAGAAAATTCTTGACCAAAATAAGAACGAAGCCGTGGACAGCATTTCGGAATTGAGAACAGGATTCACCTCTACTAAAACATGGAAGCACTTACTTTTGTAAAATCACAGAAAGCACCTCCATGTTAAAGTAAAAGGGGTCCACACCAAAAAAAAAAAGTTATCCAACGGTGCTCGTCTTCTTCCTCCAGGATCCTGAGGACAAAGAAATAAGTTTTAAATTGAAGCGAAGCGCAAAAAAAAAAAAATCCGTAAGAGGATAAGCATTGTAAATACTTGCCTGCCTCATTCCCCACAGTCTCCTCTTCTTTGGAGACACGCTGACAAGCAACTCCTTGTGCTTGTATTTATACCATACCTCGCCATGGAATGGTGTTGCCTTTTTATCTCAACGAATCATTACGTGGGTCTTTTGTTATTTTAATGTCTTTGCTCTGTTGAGAATGTATGATCCTGGGTGAGTCTGGATGCTTTTTTTGAAGTATACAGTTGTCAGTGTTAACAGCTAAAACCATTACCACAAGATATCCTCCTCTTTAAAAATCCTCTATCAGCTTGTTTGATAGTACAGATTAGGGTAACAATGAGTCGTTCTCACAGTGGCACTATAGGCATTGTGTTTCTGTGGAGCAAAGCTCTGGCTGTTTGCAGAAACATCTCCATGTTAAATGTATGTAAATATATAAATTGCTTCCATGTGGTGGTATTTTTTAAGCAGAGTGCATTTGAATAGTGAGGAATGTTCTTATCTCAGTGGGTTTTTGGAGAGTTTAACCAGTTGTTGATTTTCGATCAATGATTTTTCTAGAAAGTAAATGACTTATTCTTAATATAGTGACACAAAGTGGTTTCACTGAACTAATTCGGTAAATTCAGAGTTCACTGTCTCTGAATTAACTCTGAATATAGAGTCTGTGAGCTCTGTAGTTCCAGTAGAAGAGAGTTTACCACTGTTGTTTTCTGAACGTGTAATGAATTTGAGTCACTCTACAAGTGAGGTTATTCTTGTTTTAACTTGCTTGAAATACTAAAAGCTAAAGCAAAATTAAAAATGCAGGTACTGACCAAGGTGAAAATGAGCAAACTGTGTGGGGACTTCTAATAAGAAAGATCTACATCACTTGCCAAGTTTAGTTTCAGCCATCATAGACAGATTTGTCTGAGTTTCTAAACCTTATTTCTGTGTTTACAACTGGTTTACCTGTCTTGCCTTTACAGGACTGAATGGATGGATTTGAAGCAAGAATATTTGGCTCTTCAAAAAGCCAGCATGGCCTCCTTAAAGAAAACAATGTCCCAAATCAAACCTGAGCCTGTGGGAGAGATGGAAACAAATAACTGTGCACCGAAAAATCTTCAGTCTAAAAATGGCAAATGTAACTGTTTGTTCTTCATTTTCTTTTTATATGGTTCAAGAATGCTTAAGTCACTGGTCCTCTAGAAATATAGAAAAAGAAAACTTATTTTCCTATACTGATGTTCTCTTTGAATGCCAAGCTTCTCTCATTTAAATTGGTTTAGTACTAAGGAATTTTATAAGCAAAAAGTGGTGCAAGAACAGTCCAGTTCCACTTCTTAAACGAGATTATTTTTTTTTTTAGGTAATTGTAATTTTAAAAGCCAGGGAGAAATAAGTCAAGAATGAGTTTTTTGATGTTGGCCTGTGTTGTTTAACCATCCCTTCTAAGGGCTACAAAACTGTTAATCTAAAGCATTCAGAAATGCCTTATAATGGGGTTTGATCAGGTTTATAGCTAGAAGTTAAGCTGCATATTCTTGGATCTACTAGTATATTTTTCTGAAATGGAATTGTTTCCTCCCATCCCCACCTCAGGATCCTCTTTCCTTTCCCATTTAGTGAATTGAATTGAATTCAATTGAAATTGAATTGAACTTCGATAACAGACTTGTCGTTTATTTTAAATCACTATAGATTCAGGATTTGGTTATTAACTGTGATGAATAGAAGAAAAAATATTCTAGGGTGCTTGTGAAGCTACGATTTTTTTTTCTTTTATGTTATTACATTAGAGAGGAATCTGGATCCACGATTTTAAAATATGTTCCTTTTTCATTTCTGTGTACATCACGTTGCTTCTGTGCTTTTGTAGATTTTGGCTTGCCAAACTGATAAATGTGAAATTTCTTCTCTCCTTTTTTCCAATCCATCAGCCACCAGTGAAGATGGTGCCCCTCCTGTCAAGGCTAACACAATGGGGCCCCAGTTTGTGAGTGGAGTAATTGTGAAGATCATTAGCACTGAGCCCCTGCCGGGCAGGAAGCAGATCAAGGTAATGCCTTTGTAACCTCAGGGTAGCTGTTAGCCTTTCCTCTTACAGTGCCACCCAAATGTTTGAATATGGAATACGATTTAAACAAATTTTAACGATATTTTTTTGTTTGTTTGTTTGATTACCTGTAGCTGTGTTCGGATTCCTCTCTAGTACCTGTTAATGGAAGAATTTAGGATGGCAAAATAGGGTGAAGAGAATGTTTCAAACAAGATGTAGCCTTTTGAGTGCTTCAACCAAGGCTGAAAATAATGGCAGAAATAAATAATGCTCTGGAGGATGAGTAATTGTCACCTCTACCTCCAGCCCTTCTTGTTCTGTCTTTTCATTTGCTGTGTGAAAAATGTGGTTAATGTTATACTGCTAAAAGTAAATCACTGCTGAGACCAATCTTCCGTTTCAGGAATAGGAGTTTGATGTTGTTGGGTGCACCTTTTTCTGTATGTAATTGTGCCACTAGTTTTGGTACAAATCAAATGAAGGAATCCATAGTGGTAAATTGTTTTTGCTTCGGTATGTGGTGATTTGTTGTTTTAGTTAGTTAGTTTGTTTTTAACAACAGGAATTTGGGGTTAAGAAAACATATTGTATGAGAAAGTTGTCATTTGGTTTTAACTCATGTTAGAATAAATGTGCAGACCACTTATAATGGGAATGGATCTAAACACAAGTTCTGAGGTAGCTTACCATACTACTTAGATATCTAACTGTACATTGTTGGGAGCTTTCTACTTGCAAGTGTGTGAAGTTGAATGTATGCATAAATACTAGCAAGGTTTGAAGGGTATTTTTCACTGAAAAGGAATTGATGATACATGAGGTTTCACCTTAATCAGTCTTGTCTGCCTTGGTATTTGTAGGCAGTCGTCTGAGTACTGGAGGCACTGAGAATGTGGTAGTTGTCACTGTAACGTTTAAGGCCAGTTCAGTTTGACTGCAAAGTACATTTTATGTAGTTGAGTTTGTGTTGTCACATAACACATTATGCTCAGGTAGGGCAGAGCTCATTTTCAGCTACTGCTGAAATCATAAACTTCCAGTCTGGTATTTCCAAATAAAACAAATTTAGTTTTTTTCTTTAGTTTAAGAAGAACATTTCAGTGAAAGTAAAGACATAACAAGATTGGCATGGCCTTTATTCTTGTTAATAGTTGTTGTGGTTTCCATAATAAGGCAAAATATTATACAGAATATCTCCAAACAAATGAGGAAAGATTTTTAGGAAGAAATACAGTTGTAAAATACATCTGTAGTTGGAACAAACAACAATCCTCAGGATGCTCCAGCTGTTTCTCAGCTTGGCAGAGGGAACTGCAAACTATACTTGACATTCCCTGGCTGACTTGTGGCTATACTAGTTGCTTCTGTGAAATGTTTAACGCTTCAGCAAAAGCCTTTACTTTGTCTGTCCACCAGGTCTGTCATATCTACAGCACTGCTGCCGCCAGACAATGCATTTAGGTTTTTCTTAGTAAATTTCCAGTATTTCTTCTTGCATGACAGGCATGGGGAACTTCTACATACCTGAAAGATCTTTTCAGTGCAATTCTAATGTTATTTTGATATTTTAGTTTTTTGCTGTGCTACTTCCATTTGCTCCCCTGTTTCTCAGGGGAGAGAAACTTATGTGTTGTGTGAGTCTTAATTTAAAAACCAAAACACGATGACTTTGGGTTATCAGAATGAACAGTAGTTTTGATTCTCAAAGGATCTCAACAATTTTGGTGCTTAGTTTTGTTTTGCTTAAGGTTGTGCTTTGTAGTGGATGGGGTTAAAAGCAAGTAATTCTTGAACAGTAGCGGCTTGAGCTGCCTGCTGTGAACAAAATGGACTAGGAATGTGTGGTTTTAGTTAATTTCCCTAACAGCAGGTATTACAAGTGAAGTACTTCATCTGAAAGAGCATGTGTGACTCTTCCTCCTTCAGCTGTTAGTGAAAATTTTCAGGCAGAGATCACTTCATAAAGATAGGAAGGACTGTTTTGTTGTTTTGTTTTGTGTTTTTTTTTACTTTTTAGATTATCTGCCTTAAAGGAACCTGTGTGTGTGGATTTCATATGTAGGAAGACCCTGAATATTTTTCTATTGGAATGACGCTTTTCAGTGTTACAACACTTATTATTTTCTTTTGAAGGAATGTTAGTACAGATATAGTTATTGTCCGTTTTGTTTCAAAACTAGTGTTCCATTAGTCAAAATTGTTCTTAGGAAAAAGAAATATCTGTAGGAATTACTGCTTAAAATAGTTCTTGGGAGCACAATGAGAGGTTAATAGCTGTCTTAAAGTTATGGGCTCATCTTATGAAAATATATTGACTCAAAATTATTAGACAAGTGATTCAAAAATTGTTACTACTTTCTACTCCATAACCTTCTATGAAAAATGAGTGCTGTTCTACAAATTGTGTGGTCAAAATAGCCACTCTTCTGTACTCTGAAGTCTGTGTTCTCACACACCCTGATAGGATGCTTTGGCAATGCTGGCTGATGTTGCTTATGTTGACATGCTAGAAGGAGACACAGAATGCCATGTCCGTTTTAATACTCCTGAGGATGCACAGACAGTCATGAAGTCTCACAAAGACCTACAGATAAAAAACAACTGGAAATATGAAATTCTTACTGGTAAGTCTTGGTGCTTATTTGTTGTTTTGTGTGGTATTTTTGTTTGTTACCAGTTTTTTTTATTAGTGGAAGGAGACAAATGTATATCTTTACAGCTACAGTGGCTGACTATAGGTCATATCTTTTATGTATATCATGTAGTATTGTAATAGCTTTATGGATAAAAATTTAAGTGTCTTTGTAGCTGTTGAGCAGACTTCTTATTATTATATATTGTATATTTATTTCCTATAAGTCTTAACTTTTGACTGTAATGGAATTAGTAAAATAGTGAGTGTTCTTAAGCCACTGTATAGAGTGAAATAGTTGCTTTACTTGCTCTGATCAATTTAATTCTCTTCTTTTGAGACTGGTTTCATCACTACCCTAGATCTAGACTATAGAACTTAAGGCACATTTTGGCCTTAGGACTATAACATTCTGATAACTGGCAAGAATTTAAAATGAAAGATACCAAACTCTCAGCAAGGTTATGCTTTAACACCTACCTTCCAGTTAATCTATTTATTTTTTTAGGAGGTTCAATAACTAATGGCTGTATTATGCTTTTTTAGAAATACATTTACACTAAAAAAGGAGACTCGTTGTAATGTATTCTTTGTCCTGTAATTACTCTGGTGTTCTAAATTCTTATTTTGTTTTAGATTGAAATGTTTTTCTGTGTGCGGAGATTGGAGAGTTGAGACTTGTCTCAAACTTGATTACTGAATTCATACTTTTTAATTCTAAACAGTAAAAATCTTAAATCTTAAATAAACCAAACCAAGCAAATGCAAGAGCCTTACAGATGAGATTATCTTGTCTACGTGTTTAAATGTCAGTATATGCCTGCATAGAGCCTTATGGGGTCCAGTTACATGTGTGCGTAGATGTAAACCCACATAAAGGACAATTAAGGATTACAGAAGGAATAACTGCAGTGAAAGCATTAACCTTATTGATACTATCGCAGTTAAAGTTTAGGCTTGGTGAATGCTGCTATTGTCATGCTGAGATTATTTGTCCTCCAGAGTTTTATGTTCCAAAAATAAATTAAAAAAATAAAAATAAAAAAAAAAATTATAATCTATGATTTCATGTGGGTTTCTTTTTTCTTGTATGAAAGAGCACAGCAGTAGATTGGGAGTAGGTAAATACTACATTGTAGGATCGTTCCATTCATAGTTTTAAATTTTTTTTTACCCCAAACTGGTTCATTGAAATGAGAATAGAAAGGCTTTTGAGGCATGCAAAAGGCTGAGTAAGAACTTCAGCTTTTCTTGGTGGTGTAAAGGTGAATGTGATGAATAACAATAGGGAATCTTTAATGCTCTCTGCTACTTCAGGGGCAGAACTTCTTCTAGTAATATTTGACTTAATAGAACTTTTGACTGTGCTTTTCCTCTGGCAACATATTAAGCATTTTGGTGGTATTGTGGTATTGTGACTGAATGTACATAAAATGCAGTTAAAATACATGTAAAATTGCTTATCATAGCTCCATAATTTCTGCAGAAATCCTTTCCAGGATAACCTGGAGAATTCCCCATAACTGATGGTTTCTTGTGAGACCATATGGCATTTCACCACAGAATTCCTATTGTGATGGCTGCAATTCATACCAAAAGGAGCAGTGGCAAACTGTTTATTTTACCACAAAACAGTCAATGAAGGAAACTGTTGAACTATTTCTGCTCTTTTTCTATCTTCTGAAACTACCCACACAATCTACGGCTGGCTTCTCACAGTCTGATGAAGTCAAATAATTGTCATTTTTACAGTTATTTTTTGATAGTGTAGTCAAACAAATCAGAGTAAATACATCAGTGGATTATAGGGCCGCTGAGTACTGTGGTGAAATGTTAGTTAAAACTAAGCTCCTCCTGCCAGCTAAGTGTATAGAGCACTGTTTGCTTATTTCTTCAGTTCTTTCTGTTAAGCTTGTAAAGATACTTGCTCAGGAATACCAACATAACTTGCCAGTCAAGTTCTAAAGTTAATGAAGTTTGTAGTACCTTAGATTAAGGTCCCGTCCAGGACTACAGAGCACAGGCCCTTGTGTCAGCTTTAAGTTTCTTTAGACACTCTTTCTTTACTTTGTTCACCGAAGTGTGTTGATCAAATGTTGCAGGGCAGCCTTTTATATTGGCTGGTTTGTTTAGCAATAGGGATTGGATTCACAAAGACTGATAGTTGAAGCCTACGTTATTACTCAGTTGGATCTGTTTTGAAACAGATTTTGCAGTAAGCAGAAAGAGTGGGTTTTGTTTGACGTCCTAATAAAAATAAACACATATATTTTAGTTCAAAATTCTGTTTCTTACTACAACTGATGTTAAGGTTTTCCTAACAAGTATTTTTATATGGGGGTTACTTGAGTTAGAAAAGATTTTACCAGCACAAACACCATGTTGCTAAATTGTATACCTCTGTTCACATACTGTTGTGTTAACTTGATTTTCAAGGTGATAATGAACAACGTTACTGGCAGAAGATTTTAGTGGACAGACAAGCTAAACTTAACCAGCCTCGAGAAAAGAAGCGGGGTACTGAAAAGGTGAGGTGTTTATTTGTTCTTTCCTTCCCTTCATACAACCGTAGTTGAAGACTATCTGCTTTTTCAGAATCTTTGGCTTTGTAATTAGATAAGGAAGATCACCTTCTACCTACTTTGCAGCATGGTTTTGCACTCACAAAGTATGTAGCTGACCTAGTCCGGTTGCCAAATGCAAGGATTCTCTTTGTGGGTTCAACTTTTTCTCATCTCCATAACTAATTACATGAAATTAATTTGTAAGCTGATTTTTTTTATTTTTTTTTTTTTTCCTTTAAAAACTCCACTGGGTGAGCTCATTATAAAGCAGTAATTTATTTGCTCTAGGTTGTTTGTCTAGTGCAATAAGCAACATTTCAGTAGAACAAAAGCTTTTATACAGCATTTAATGTCGAATTCTGTGCTATGGTGAAAGATGGTGTGATTGTAGAGTAATCCTGAATCTATGCTTGTAGTCTTGTAAGTTCCAATTCAGACAAATCCATGTACTGCTAACCAGCATCTGTACATAAACAGCTTCCAAACCAAAACTGTCTCACGTCTAGTGAGCTTGGAGCACACCTAATGTGCTCAAGTCTAGTTGTTTTAGCTGTCAAACAGTTTAATCCTACGAACTATAGCACTGCAGTATAGTTTTATTCAGTGCTCATTTGGTGTTTTCCTCAGACCTTGACCTTATTGTGCCCATCAGACCTCAGTGTTGAGAGAGTGTTGCATTGAACTTGGCAGGGAGCAGCCCCAACTCCTGCCCACAGAAGACACTTCCAGGCATGAAGGGTTCTTTATCAAGGGAGTTCGACCTTTCACCCTACAGAGAGGGGCCAAATGGTGTTTCAGGGATGTTTTATTGCTTGGTTTACTCAATACATCTATTGCAGATAAGGCTTCCGAGTTGGCTTTAACTGAAGTTTTTGTCACTGCTTACAAAACTTAAAAATCATCTGACCTTATTTTACAGTGACTATATAGACTTTCAGACAAATTGCATTTACAAGATGCCACATTAATGCACACAGTACTGAGTTTCCTAGTCGTTCCATATAATTGGGAAGACATTGCATTTACCTAAAAAAAAAAAAAAAAAAAAAAAAAAAAAAAAAGAGATGCCCTTGAGTTTTAGCCTTTATTCCTTAATATAAGCAGTATCAGACTCTGTGCATGTGGAAACTAACAGATTTTTTATTTATTTATTTATTTTTAATGAGTTCTTATGTTAAAGAAAATATATTTTGCCAGTGACTGTTTTTTACTTCATGCTGTAGGTGTCCTGCTCTCATGATTCTAGTTCTTCATCTTTTTGACGATTGGTATTTGTTGACCAAAGTGGTGTAAAGTGGCCAGTAATGGACCTTACTTAGGCTTGCAAATATAAACTGTTGCAGTTCTGCTTAACAATAGCAGCAGCAAACTCCTGCACCTCCCCCTTACCCATCACCTTACAATGCTGGGAGGTGTTGACTTCAAAGCTTAGCAAATGCTGTTTAAATGCTAAGTCTGTTAAGCAAGACATCAGGAAAAGAATGTCTAGATCTAGTCAGGAGCTTTTAACCCTTTATTGTACGGTTTTGCATCTTGTATTCCAGGAAAAGATAGTACAAAAAAACCCACAGTATTGCTTTATTCATTAATATGGAAGGATTTTCAACGTAAAATGTTACAAATGTGCTCCCACATTGGTTCATTCGAAGATCACAGTAAAAGCGGAAAGGAAAATGTGTGCATACATACAGCTCAGTATGCCACTGCTTTATCTACCTTATGAAGATCTGCTCTTTTAAAGGATTTTTTTATTTAGTCCAAGTGTTTTTTGTTTTGTTTTTAAAATGAGCACTTAACTGTTATAGTTCTGTTGGAGACAATACCTTATAGGTACCTGCTTGAATTAGTGTTTAAACTTAAAAGGCTTGACATCATTTGTGACTGATATCTCACCACCCTTTGGTATATGGGAGAATTAAAAGGTATTCAGTGTCAGTATTATGGTGAACTTTTTTTTTTAATATATATATATAATTTCTTTACCCCTAGAATTGATGGTTCATCATCATCCTTGTGCTTGCTTCTTCTAGCTCTTCCAAATCTACACTTCAGCCTATTGTTCCTTTACATGATAAACAATTTGAAGTGATAAAAGACTGGAAATCTTGTCAGAAATGCTTATTTAGGGCAGTACTTGTTCAAGCAAATCTTAAGCAATTACTGTATGGCCTTAGACTCCATAGACTGATTAGAAGTTGTCTGCTCACAGAGAGAGCTTTACGCTTTCAGCCTGGGTGCTTGACTTCTTTGGGAGTTGAAGCATCTTATGCTTTGTAGGTTTTTTACACAGAAGGAAAGAATGAGATTCAAGAAGATAGGAGTTATGAAAGAAGTGAAAGGCATTTCAGGAGGAAGAGAGAATTGGGTGCTAGCGAAGGAGCAATTAATGTGCAGAATAAATGGGTAAAAGGGGATAGGAGAGAAAAGTGGGAATGCTTGGGCACAGCCCATGCTGTTCTTTTCACATTATGCTCAGGGGCTGTGTCTTTGCAAGGTTGATTTGTTCCCTGCCTGTGCACTGGCAGTGGGGGCTAATAGGAGAGGAGGAAGGGAAGATCCCACTCTATGACACACATTAAGCGCCTTTCCTAGAATCATGGAATGGCTTGGGTTGGAAAGGACCCCAAGGATCATCGAGTTCCAACCCCTCTGCTACAGACAGAGCCACCAGCCTCTGCATTTAATACTAGACTATGTTGCCCAGGCCCCATACAAACTGGTCTTGAACATGTCCAGGAACAGGGCAGCCACAGCCTCTCCGGGCAGCCTGTTGGAGCATCCTCACCACTCTCTCTGTAACAAACTTCCTTCCCCCTGACATCCAGTCCAAACCTTTCCTCCTTGAGTTTAACCCCTTTCTCTTCTTTCTCTTTTGTCCTATTGCTGTCTACCCTTGTAAAAAGTTGATTATCCTCCCATTTATAATCTTTTAAATACTAGAAGGCTTCCATGAGGTCACCCCACAGCTTTTTCTTCTCCAGACTGAACAAGCTCAGCTCCCTCAGCCTATGTTCACAGGAGAGGTGCTCCAGCCCTCTGATCATCTGTGGCCTTCCTCTGGACCCTCTCCAACAGTTCCCTGTTGGTCTTGTATTGTGGGCCCCAGGCCTTGATGCAGTACTCTACATGGGACCTCATGAGGACAGAGTAGAGAGGGACAGTCACCTCCCTGTCCCTGCTGGCCGCCTCTCTTCTGATGGCACCCAGGATACCATTGTCCATTTGAACTTCAGGAGCACACTGCTGGCTCATGTTCAGTTTTTTATCCACCAGGACCCCTGAGTCCTTTTCCACAGGGCAGCTCTCAAGGAGTTCTTCTCCCCAGTCTGTGTATCTGTGATTACCCCGACCCAAGTGCAAAACCCTGCACTTTGCATGTTAAACCTTACTAGGTTCACACAGGCCCACCTTTCAGGTTTGTCAAAGTGCCTCTGAATGGCATACCATTTTACTGCATTATGCTTTAGCTGATGTTTGTGGGAGACTAGGCTGCTCTATGAAACATGAATAGTAGTTCCAATTAGGTGCAACCAATGAGAAATAGGTGCTGGTAGTAGATTGATAACTTGAGAGTATATGTAATATGTTGAATTAATGACCCATTGTACTCATTACATTTTAGAGATTAATTCTCCCAGTCCATTCTTTAGTTACCAGCAAGTAATTAAATTTAGTTATGTATTTAAATGTACTTTCTTTCTGGAGAATGTTTGTGAAAGTAAGCAATGCAGTAGAGTTTGAGCTGTTCCTGCTGTCGAGACTATATTAAGGAGTGCAGACAAATTACATGTTAGAGGATGAGGGAGGACCATATATAATGGTAGTAGTATAATTATATTGCAGCATAGCAAACACTGCACTGTTTTGTGATATCAGTGTAGGATTATTCCTGACTGCTGTAATCACTGCAGCAGCAGTAGCATACCATGTGCTGCCTGCTGTGTACAAGAAGCAGTGTCTGCAGGGCATTGCTTTGGCTGCACTCATGGAGATAAATAATTTCATTTATAAATGAGACTCCTCAAAGAAACTCTGGGCTGCCTTCTGCATGGGTTGCTTCCCACCTATGACCACAGCACCAGCTGATATTCTCCTAGTCTGCATCAAATAAGCAGGCATGGATTTAAACTGGTGCTTTATGGATTTTTATCTAGGTTCACCAGTGTCTCCTGCTTTCTCACCTTTTATCCAGACTGGGAAGTCTGTCTTGTTCCTTACATTTGTTTTTCATTTTACTCATGTAACAGTTATTAGGATCTTTTGCTTACATTTGGAATCATCCCAGCAAGAATGTTTGCATCTTTGCTTTTGGCTGTTATTATGGCATCGGTGCAGTGCTGTAGTTAAATAGGTGAGTGTTCTAGTATGGGTGATATTTTGGAAAAAATATATTTCCCATCACATTTGCAAGGAAGCAATGTGGTGTGTGTGAGAATTACTACTGAGATATTTTCCCTAAATTGTAAATATCCTATGGGAATGCCAATAGCTAAATTCAGAGTTTAGTGCAGAGGTAACAGGTTTTGCTTAAGACTAGAGTTGGGATATATCCCTGAAGTTTGGTTAGCTGTGAGAAAAGGGAAAAATATTCTATGCCAGATAGAAGTTACGTTGCGGAAGTCATCTGAACTGATGAGGAGCACCGCTTGTCAGGGTGGCAGTATACAAGTGTCCTAGATGATCATCTTCTGCAGAGCAAGAAGGGCTGCCTTTTTAGAAAAGAGTCTAAGTTACTGTCATGAGTAAAAGAGAGTATGGTCAGAGAAATGAGTTAAAATCATCTGTAGTGCTACTGCAATCAGGCAGGGAACTGAAGCAAGCAATTTCAGCAGTATGGCAGTCCAGCACTTACAGCTTCAAATTGTGTGGAAAAAGTAAAACAAACCCAGATACTGTAGTAATTTCATCAGTCTGCTGTGAAATGCAGCCAACAACTTACAGGCTAGGCAGATTTAAGTAAGGGGTTCCTAGCACCGCTATTTCTCCCTACTGCAATGTTATTCCTTAAGAGCTGTGGTGTGTTCTGCTGTTTTCCCACCATAAAGGATGCTCCTCCTTCAGGATTTCAGTGTTTCTTGTCCTTGCTACCTTTAAAAAATGACAAAGCAGTCATACAGCTTTTTAGTTTGCGTGTGTCCTTTGTTTATCTTATGTCACGAGTGATAGTGTGAATCCGGTAAGTGGATTTATGTTCTTAATGTCCTGTATAGCACTGTATATTGTGATTACTTAATGCATAGTTTTGTTCTCTTCAGCCATGGTGGGAGGAAGGAGGACTGGAATAAAAGATGCTGCACTGTCCAGTAATGGAAGGGCTGCCCTATTTTATTTTCGAATGCTCTGGGGCCCTGCTGAATTGTAGCTAATTGGGGCTGCTTTAGCTTTTTGTTGCATGTACAGATTAGCTCTTCTGTTCAAACATTATCCTTTTCTTAGGAGATTTGATAGATGAATGAATATTACAATCATGATTGCAAAACAAAATGGTAATTTTATTCAGATCATAATTTTCATGTAAACTTTCTTATTGCTTTTTGTGTTCGTTTGCAGTTGATTGCCAAAGCTGAAAGAATGAGACTTGAAAAGACTCAACAGACAAGTAAACACATTCGCTTCTCTGAAGATAACTAAGGCTGAATGTAGTCTTGAAATTGAACCACGATTTAAAAAAGAAAAAGGAAAAAAAAAAACAACCAAGCCCATCCCTGCTTACAGCAACTAAACTGTTCTTAAGAAGGAATCAGAAACCCGTTCATTTGACTCATAATTCTGCAGACTGCAAGTATGAACATTACTCCGAATCCCATTTTTGAGTAGGCTGAATGTTTACTGCTTCTGAGCCCTTAGGTAGAGCTTTATGGAAAGGAAAAATGTATTACAAGAGATCTTGCTCTAGTTCACTTTGGGTTGTTTTTTTTTTTGTATGTTGAAGTTTTATACACGAGGTTATGAAATAAAATTCTTGAGACATTTTCAGTTGTGCTTCTTTAATTTGGTGTTTGGACACTAGAAATAATAAAGCCGTTTAATGGTAAATACATCTCTCGAGGCCTCTGTTTAGTTCATCAGATTATCAGAGAATGCAGTAGAATGACTGTATACTCTGCCACGTATTTTAAAATGACCAGGGCTGCATGAAGATCCCTCACTAAGGAGCCTGAAAATAATGAACATGAATTGAATGCTTAACAGGTCTTGTAGTTGTAATTTTGAGAGTGGAAAGTAAAGGAGAAAACCAAACTTGGTTACATCTGGTAACTCTGGTTCCAGAAATAGATCTTGCTCACAGACGGGTACTGAAGTTGTGTAGTTTACAAGGTAAGATACTAATCTTAATGTACTTGATTTCATTGTTAACTGGCAATAATTCTCTGTATGAAATATATAATACAGTTAAAGTTGTGTAGCTAAGTATGCTTTTACAGTTCTCTCAATTAATGATAAGACATTCACACATTTGTTGGTGAGATTTAGGGGATTTTGTTGCAGGGCAAAGGAACTAACACATTGGTTTGTAAAAGTGTGAATTTTCCTTTATAAATAGAGGGATGAGCAAACTACTTGGAAACAAGTACATTCCTAAAATACCACCAGGCTCTTGAAACAAACTTGGAACGACACTCCAGGCATTTTTGTCTATGGATTTTGGTCATAAAATTGGTTAACATTTAAAAGTTGTATGTTTTCTGGTCATTTGAGCAGTGTGGCTATTTTAATGCCACATATATTAATGTAAGTTTTGTTACACTGGTATTTTTCTTCTGCTTTACAGTCCTTAGGCTCTGGCACAGCTGGTGTAAATGTCCATCCTTTACTCCCACCAGACACAGATTAGCATCTGAGCCGGCAGCAGACAGTATCCCTCTCCTCGGGCAGTAAGTGAATGGAGAGGATTACCACAAATCAATGGAGGGGAGTATAACAGTGATCAAACTAAAGATAGCAGGAACACAGAACAGAAAAAGTGCAAGATAAGGGACAAACTTTCAGGGGAGGGGGAAAAAAAAAACCAACAACTTGCAAATGGTTCTTAGAAATTGCACAAGGGCAATTCCTTCCAAGAGGAATCTGGAGAAAAGGAGGGGGAAGACTGGATTCTAACATCAATGCCAGTCCCTGTGTGTGGACTTCTGTAGTAAGTAATGGCTTAAAATATCATGGATTGCTCTCTAATTGGAATTGAAATTCATGTAAGCTGAAATTCACCCATGTTATAAATGATTCAAATAATAAATGATTCGGCCTTTTTTTATGGTTTATGGAGAGTGGAGCAGAGCTGCACAAGCAGAATTCTTGGGAGTTCTGCTGCTTTATTAATAATTTGTGATTCAAACACACAGCAAGTGTGTGTATTTACCCCCCACAACAAACTAAAAAACAAAAAATCCCTAGGATTCTTAATTATGCCAGAATGGTTTATGTGTTCTTATTCTTTTTCTCTACCATGACAGTTAAAATCTGCTGCTTCTATCCTTCTTTGTCGACATATGCTAAAGTAGAGGAGTCCATCTGCTGAGTTTTACGATCCCCTGAGTGTTGCATCCCTAAAGTACTTCGGATTTGACCACTACCAACAGAGGCTGCCTTCAGCATGGTCTGCAGTGTTTAGCTACAGCGATTTTTCTGCTGTTGTTTGTTTTATTTACAATTAAGTGTTCTATTTATTTCTACATTAATCCGTTATAACCATTCCTAATTTATGGCTCTTATTTGTTTTTGCAGCTTCCTGTCTGCCTTATTTGATGTTGAACTTCAAGAGCAATATTGTGCATACAATTCAATGTTCTGTTCTGCTCATCTCCAGGTTCACCCTCTCCTTAGAACTTTCAGCAGCCTTTTTCTACCCATAAATAACACATCCTCATTAAAATATCAGGACGGTACTGCAAGATTACAGCAATTCCTAACCAATGGCTCTCATTTGTTTTTGCAGATTCCTGTCTGCTTGCAGTATTCAGTGTCAAACTTAATGCACATAAATTTGCCTGAAGCAAAGTCCAGCATTGATTGTGCTTTTCCTGAACCAGCACAGTGCTGAATCTGAAATGATTTTTAGCAGTGTTACATTTTTACCTCTCTTCCACTAGTTGCAGGTTGTGCATGGTAGCAACAGGACTGTAATCCTACTAAATGGAGACCTTTGGAGCAAGAAACACAATCTGGGACTTCAATAAGAAAGCTTTGTGGCATGTTGTTTTTGAAAGAATATTAATTAAGTATATTAATATTATAGTAATATTGGGCCTGGAGCATCTCCCCTATGAGAAGAGACTAAGCGAACTGGGTTTGTTTAGCCTTGAGAAAAGAAGGCTGAGAGGGGACTTGATCCAGGTTTATAAATACCTGAGGTGTGGGGGCCATAGGGGCAAGGCTGGTCTCTTTTCTGTATCTGTGGGGATAGGACTAGGGGTAATGGGATGAAAGTACAGCATAGGAAGTTTCGCATGATACAGTGAGGGTGACAAAGCACTGTAACAGGCTGCTCAGGGAGGTGGTGGAGTCTCCTTCTCTGGAGATATTCAATACCTGAATGGACCCCTACCTGTGTGATGTGGTGTAGAGAGTCTGCTTTGGCAGGGGGTTGGACTCAATGATCTCTAGTGGTCCCTTCCAACCCCTACAATTCTGTGATTAAGGTCTATGATTTAGATGGTTTCTTTAGGGAAAACTGTTTTGTTGCTTTCTTTATTTTTCCTACCCCCAGACGGCCACTTTGATTTTCTTTCTTCCTGATATATATATCAGGATAATATATATTATATATATATATAATATATATTTATTTATCTATTCCTCCTGGAAATGTTCCATTTCCAGGTTTGAAAGCTGGCCTTGTAAATGTCTTTTGGAAATGATTGGGCTCGGTCGTGCTGGGGCTTTGCTCAGATAAGTTTGGGGCAGGAAATGAGGAAGGGGAGGAGGAGGAGGACTGGAATGCAGGTGAAGAGTTCTGGGTGTGATGGCAGCACGGAGTGTGGGAGGAGTTAGGTGGAAAGGATGCGCTAAGTGGCGGGATGGCTAGTGAGATGGGGGGTCGGGCAGGTGAGAAGGAGGGCGTGGGGCACACTTAATTTGAAAACCTTTGTTGAAGACAAAAGCGGAGACATCTGTTACAAACGGGTATTTTGTTGCCTGCAGGAAAGGATCTTAAAAGGACAGAAGCAAGCATGTCTGCTAGCCTAGAATTAATCTGCTTTCCTTTTGGCTTTATAGTTGCACAAGCAGCCAAAGGTAAAAAGCTCTGTTGAACACATTTCTCACCAAAATGCTTACTGATACGTTGTTTAAAAAAACACAAACAGTGCAGTTGTGGAGGAGGGATGGTTTAAGCTTCAGTCATAGCCTTGGATTTTAATCCGTCATCATCTGGATCTCCTGTTGGAGTCGCTGATTTCCCAACGGGGTCGCGTCTTCCTGTCACTTCAGGCTTCCTGTGTGAAGCCCTGGTGCCTCTTGCATAAAGCATAACTTTTCCAAATGCTCTCAAGCTGATTCTGGCAGGTGGCAGCAGTGACCGTGTGCTTACAGAGCTGTCCTGCACCCGGGCAGATCCAGGTGCACCTTCAGAGCAAGTTAGAATGCATGCTCCCCTCCTTAGCTGACAGAAACGGAAGCCTTTCTCATGTTCTGGCATTCAATTATGTATGTGCAGAAAGACAGCAGCAATAGGACCTACGTGCAGAGCCACCGAGTGCCTCTTTGGGCAGCTCAAAGTACCTGTACCTTCAAACACATCCTCGCAGGTTGTGGCTGCCTCCCACAAGCTGTTTGTGTGCTCTCAGATGCTGGAAGGAGAAACACGGTGGTAAAACACCTCTGCTCAAAAGGAGCAGCCTGGTATTCCACAGCTACTGGGCCTGCAGCTTCAAGCAGCCTGCTCTTAGTGGGGGATCCCCTCACTCTGTTATGCCTGTACTCTGTGCCCCTTTGGTCTGTCCTTGAGGGATTATGAGATGCCAAAGTGCTCATGTGGGCATCCGCAGTAGGAAAACTGGCTAAATTTTTGTCTGCCACCTCTATTGATATGCAGTATTCCCAAGATTTACATCCTCTTTTGCTTTCCCTGCTTTTCCTTTCTACATTTTTTTTTTAGTGATTATTTTTTACCATCCAGTTCTGATTTGCATTGCCTGTTCTGTCTGCTTTTGTTTTGCACGTTATACTGATGTTCTGCATTTTTTGTTTCATTCCCTAAGAGGTATGCAGTACTTTGCATTCTAGCTTAAATCAGACGTCAGGCCAGCCCTTGAAAGCTGGCAGGTAAGTCAATTATCTTTTTCTGGAGAGGCTCTAAATCAAATTAGAAAATTATCCTCTGATGGATGTCAAAGGCATTTGCCTGTCTTAGGCTCCCAGAACATAGGTCAGTGCTGTGATTGCTTACTTGTGGTACCACGCTGTCTACTGATCTCAGACAACATTAAATCATGGAATACTGCATAATGCTAAAATAAAACAACAAAAGAAAACCAAAACAAACAAAAAAAAACACATCACCCTGTACGTGTGTGACTTTGAAATGTCACTGAGAGTGGAAGTAATGCAGTTATCATGCCTGCAGGTCATAAAGTTTCTGTTGGTGGTACTGAGGAAGTTGCTCAGTACCAAAAGTCAAATAGGATATTATAGTTAGCGTTAGTTCTACCTAAGTCATGTCAGGTGGGGTTCTGTGGTGGAACACTGTGCATTCCTGCCTGTGGTGGTGTGGGTGTGAGCTGTGGTACCAAAGCATTAGATTGCCAATGTGTTTTATTCTATAAATAAGCTGTTGTTTGGGGGTTTTTTGGTCTTTTTTTTTTTGCTTTTACTTTTTTTTACTTTCATTTTCTAAAATGCTAGTAGGCATTTTGTCTCTAAGAGCGGCATTAGGGAAATGCCTGGGTGAACATACTTGATTAATTTTACAAGGGCAAAGACCTGCTTGCTGCTTTTCATTGTGTTCTGAACAGGCAGTGCCCATTTCTTTGGCAGCACGACTGGCCAGGAGCCTGTCCCTGCTGCCCCTGCAGCCCCTCCTGCTCACTCTGACCCTGCTGCTTGTCAGCTGTGGGACTCCAGGGACCAGGGTTAAAAGCAGAATGTCCTCTCTGTGAGGGAGCCAGAATGTGCAGCTGGTCTAATAATGTTGGGAAATACTAAACTGACTTAACAACAGTGTGTGTAAACGCACCCCAAGTGTGACTGATGTGAGCAGAGTTAGAATACAGTGCTAGGCATGCACTAGAAGCACTGCAAGCAAGTACTGCTGCAGGTTTGCAAGAAATGGCTGGAAGCCACTGTGCAATGCTGATGGACAGAGACTGGCTGAACACATAATCAAACTAATTACACAAATCTGCTAATTGCAGCTCCAGCAGTGACCCTCTGAGGACAAAGAGGGAAGTGCCAGCGGGCTGTGGAGGTGCGGTCCTTGGGCTGGAAGGGCACTGCGGTGCTTCATGCATCCCTCAGCTTGGAGCTCCTCGTGCCAAGGGGCTGAGAACTCTATGGGCACCAACAGCCCATGGTTCTGCTCGCAGGTGAGCAGAGCCATGCAGCTAGTCTGCTGCTGCATCCCTGTGCCGGGAGCGGTGCTGGTGGCACACTTAGCATGCGTGTTTACTACCCTACTCATCTCAATTACTGTGAAAATGAGAGAACGAAGGCAGGAGAGTACATGAGAGCTTTGGTCGCTGTTGTCAAGGCAACTAACTTTAAGCCAGATAAGCACATGCTCATCACTGCTGCCATTTTATTGCCTGCTGGCATTTTGAATGGAAGAAAACAAGCACAGAAAGGTGGTAAGAAGTGGGAGAAAAGGAAAGGGAAGGGATGAACCACCCATGGCACTTGAAAGCAGAGCTGTGCAGGCAGGAGGGCTGTGCTGCAGTGGCAGAGTGCTTCAGCCCCTGTCACAGTGCTCCCGGTGCACACACCTGTTGCTGATAGCTGGCTGCCAGTAGTGCTATGCTGCTCCAAACTGTGTAATCAGAGCGCACAGCCCTAGTGGTCTGTGCAAAATGAAAGACCTGGAATAAAGAGAGAGATAAGAGGAGTCAGATGCTAAAAGCAGTCCAGCATCTCCCCTGCTGCTTTGCAACCTCTTGTAGGGCTGAGGCTGGGCAGCCCAGTGCTGAGTGCATTTGGCTGTGCTGATCACCTATGGAACAGGCATCCAATTGGCAAAACAAAGTCCCTTCTATGAAAGCTCCTTTCACCACCAGGTACTTCCCTCTCTGAACACTGGCAGAGTGCACGTTCCTGAGGATGATTGTTCTCAGGAAGAATCTAGTCCACAGTTCCATGGGAACAGTGATGGCAAAGCATGTGGGATGGAGGTGGCACAGCCATTTCTTGTTGCAAGAAGCAAAAACACAGCAAACATGGAAGTTGGTGACTCTTACTCCTACTTCCCTTGGGGGGAGCATGGTGCTCCTTCTCCCACCCTATGAATAATGCATGGAGCTACCTTCACAGTGTACCTTTCTCCCCTTTGTGCTTCATGAAGTTTTTCCCTTTGTTTTGTTCTCCCTTTTTTCTGCTGTGGCTGCTTTTTGCTTTCTTTTCTCCTACTTGCTGCAGGCTCAAATGTCTTTTGTTAGGAAAGGTGGCTTCTGGTTCCCAAGTGCTTTGTGCAGTGTCTGTTTGCTGCTTCTTACCAGGTGTGGTGAGAAGACCTCCTGCAAGTGCAAACACGAGCTGGGAACAGCTGGTGCCTCAGCTGGGTGAGACCTGATGGCTTGGCGCAGGAGCTGGCCCTGCTTCCCATTGTTACCCAGGCTCGCACTAACCAAAAGGCCTCATTCTAAAAACAGCACCAAAACCAAGAGGAGGAAGGGTGCTGACCCTAGGGCAGAACAAGAGCACTTCAATACTAAGGCCTATCGAGATGTGACTCAAAGCCATGTGATGTCAGGGTAGTTTGAGGCCCATCTGAAGGAGCCTTGCTACAAAGAAGAGTGGGGGAGCTCAGCTGCTCCTAGACTGAAAGAAACAGAGGACACAAGAAACGAGGGGCAGTACTGCTCACTGCAGCACTATGCAGGGCACTGGGCAATTTCATCTCTGCCTGACACTGGTGTGAAAGCAGAACATCCATACATGTGCCATGGCATCGCACCCCTAGCGTTAGGCTGACAAGGGTGATGTCAAGCTCATTCATCTTCCACCCAGCTGCTGTGTCTCGGGGCTGAAGCACTGCTGCTCCAAAACACTTCACTTGAGAAATCCTGAGGGGCTTTGAGGAGCAGAGGCCGATCAGAGGGTGGTGGTAGGGTCACTATGGCCTGATACTGGCTGTTTCAGCAAAAAGATCTGCTTGTATGAATCTCACAGTCTGTTCACCCAAAAAAGAAGTGGAGTGTAAAACTGCTGCCCAAGTGGAAGTCTGCAAAAGGGCAAAGCTGTGTTTAATAGGGGATTCTAACCCCCAGGCACAGCAGCGTGCATTAAATGGTAGAAATAAGGCTAACAGTCTGCTGGCAGGCTGTGGATTTAATCCAGTACCTGCAGATTTCAATAAGGAATGAGACAATATTAGAGATAGTATCAAAGCATAGAGAGAATGTAACAGAGGACATGAGGGCAGGTTAGAAATAGAGATGTCCTAGTCACAAAGCTCAGTCCTTTGAGCAGAAAAGAGGTTTTCTTCATCGAGGTCTCACTGGCACCGTGTGCTGGGATAAAACGGGCTGTTCTCCAAAGCTGGGCATGCAAACTGATGGCTTGTAAACTTTGGCAGGGATTTCCAAAGATGCTTGAAAAATCATAACACTCAATTAAATAGGAAGTCGTGCAGACCCCTCGGGCAGGCTTGAAAACTGCAACCGCTCTTTGCATGACAGCCTCGTATCTCTCACTCTTCACTTGCCTTCAACATGCTCATATTTACTGCCTTGTTTCCCACCGCATACCCAAAACTTCTAACAAATATTAAAGCATCTGCTTTGCTGAGCCCTCCAAGCTTTGGTCAGCGTGAAGAGCAGCTCTTTATTCACCCCCGTAATGGCCGAGAGCTGAGCTGGGAGCTCTACCTGTGCTGTGACGCACTGCGAAACGCTGGCAGACACCGCGTTGCTCTGCGGGGCGAGCGATGGGCAGCGGTGCGTGTGTGGGGTGCGAGGCGGCTCCTCCCGCCCGCTCGTCTCGGAGCTGTCCATGATCTCATCGGCAGCCCGGCCTCCTCCTCCTCCACCGCCTCCTCCTCTTTCTCCTCCTCCTCCGCACCCGCCGCCGGCTGCGGGCACCCCGCCGCGCCGCCCGGCACCGCGCTCCCCCTCGCACCCACCCGCCCGCACCCACCCGCCGGCGCGGGGAACCGGGCGCCGTCCCGGGAAGGTCAACCCCGCTCTCCCCGTGCCGGGGCCGGGCGGGCGGCGGGCCGGGCTCCCCGGCATGGTGTCGGCCACGGGGCGCCGCCGCCCGCGGGGCTGAGGAGAGGGGCGGGCGCCGGCGGGAAGGAGCCGCGGGGCGAGAAGATGGCCGCCCCCGCGCCCCCCGCGCCGGGAGGCGGGACCTCGCCCCCCGCCGGCCCGCCGCGCCTTCGCCAGGTGGGTGCCCGGCCACGCGAGCGTCCGTGCCCCCCTCCCCTACCCCCAGCACGCGGGCGACAGGTGCGGAGGGGCCGCGAGCGGCGGGTAGCGGCCTCCGGAGGGGAGAAACGGCCGCCCCAGGTGCGGGGGAGCGGCTGCTGCGGGCGGGCGGCGCCGTCGGGTACGGGCTGAGCTCCTCCCTCCTGCCGCCCCTCAGCCGGCGTCTGTCGGACACACCTGCGTGAGCTACCGCGGCCGCTGAGGGGGGGAGCCCCGGGAACACCGGCCCTGCCGGCGTAATGCAGCAGTAATCGGCCGTGCCGCATGCACCTAACGGAGCGCGATGAGCGGTGCTGCATTGATTTACATTTGGAGCCGCTATCGCATTTGGAGGCTCTGAGGGACATCCCCGAGCGAATGCCCCTGTGGGCTCTGCGGCTGCTCCTCGTGCTGAGTCTTTTGTGTCACTGTGCTCAGATCAATCAATAAAACGCTGTTGTAAAGGAGGGTTCCCGATGAGCGGCCAGATGATCGTGCCGTGTACGTGCTCAAACAGAAATCCAGATATAAATCCCGCCTTGCTCTTTCTGTTCCTTCGTCTCTGGCTGTGGCAGTGCTGCCCACCAGGAGATGTGGGGTCCCGGCTCAGCCCCATGGTGTGCAGGGAGCTGGGGCTGAACGGCCTTTGTGTGGGGCACCGGCAGGATACAGGGGCTGGAAGGAGCTGCAGGTAATGGCCGGGGAGGGCCTGGCCGTGAAGACCCCACGCAGCTGGCTCTTGGTGTGGGAGCAGCTCGGTGGGATCACTGCATGCAGCGACCAGACCCGCAGTGATGACTCGAGTTGCTCCTTGTCCAGGTCCCGCTCATTGTAAGCCATCAGCTCTCCTGACAGCACTTGGATCCTGAGTGCACGGGCAGCACCGTGCTTCCTCTGACCTATTTTTAGCAGCAACTGGTTATCACTGCTAATAGCAATTAATAGCAGCCGCTCACTGCTGATGAAGATGAAGGAAGAGGGGGAGCCATGCCAGGCCAAGCAGTTGCTTTCATGTGTGTGATTCCAGAGTCGGGCACGACTGGCTTTACGGTCCCAGTAGCCTGCATGTCATTGGCTGTGCAAAGCTGAAGGCCCTGAGAGCAGACCTGGTGCTGTGCATGCAGTGTAGCCTTGTGTCTGCTGCATGGCTCAATGGGATGATTGCTGCTTCTTAGCATTATGGAATGACTTTTCATCATGTTACACATTTTACACGAGAGTGAAATGACAATGTAAAATCCTATTAATATGTGAAAGTTGCTTGTGAAAAACTACTGCAGCTGTTTTACTGCCATCCTGTGCATTTTGTCCTGTCTACATTTAGAATTATTCTAAATTACTTTAGATAGAAATCACTCGGCAGGTGTACTTCTGAACTATGGCTATGATAGGGTGTTATGCCCATGTTAGTAGTCATGTGTTATTTACATTATTATTCCTTCTGTCTGCCAGGGTTTTATTCCTGTTGTCAGAAAGGAATTCAAACACACCTTTTCATGTTAAAAAATACAACCATATTAATAAACTCAACATTTCCAAAACAAGCATTAAGTGTCCTGCATCAGAACACACGGTCTGTAGAAGAAACAAACCAATAAAAACAGAACTGAAGGGAAAGACTGGGATGTTGGTTGGTGCTGCCACATAGGTACTCTATCATGTTATACCTCTGAATGTGAACAAATATATCACTGATGTTAATGCATTGCTTCTTATTAAAAACAAAGGTGAGTGTCTTCTGTTGTGATTTAACTCATCTCAATCAAAGTTGCTTATCACTGAGCGATATACGACAGTTACATGGTGATATTCCCAATGCGATGATGCCCTTGTTGTTTGCCTGAAATCCCTTTATTCCACACAGTTCTCCTTGGGTAAGAGAACTGCCTGTAGAATGATGGCTGGAACTGACAGTCCTCTTTCTTTCTGCACAATCTCTGTTGTTGTCCTTTTTTCCCCCAAATATGGCAGAATTTGGGCAATCCAAATATATTCAAAGGACATAAGGATTCTGTGTTGCCAGACTAAGACTTGGAATGAGAACCAGAACCTGGAGAGGGAGCATCTACCGCGGTGTTCAGGAGGAGAGTGCTGCTGTTGGGTGGGAGGATACAGAGCAGATCTGCCATTCTGTTTCTCCAAGGACCTTTCCATAGCAAAATGGCCCTGTGAATCAGTGAGTGCGAGAAATTAGCTTGAACGCTGAAGAAAGGGGAATGTGAGACTTTCACAATTTACTTGGTACCTTGGTAGTAGACCTGGGGGAGCCAAGGTTCCCCAGCACAGTTTAAATGGTTGGAAATCAGAGTTGTCTGGTCTCATGTATTGTGCCATTAGTGACTCCTGGATGCAGGAGCAGAAAGTCTCTGCTGAAAGGACACAGCTTTGCAGGCTGTGGGGTCACCTGGAGACAAACAGATGTGGTCTGATTGGTGTGAGGCCTCCACCTAGAGGCTGGCAAAAATCTGCTATCAGGGACACTGCAGCTGGTGTGTGGGACTGTAGGATGATGCTTCCTTTCACATCTTTGCTGGCACGGGAATTCTAATTTCAAAAAATTACATTGGTTTGAATTCTTCATTTTCAATGATATTTTTAATCTTTAATTCCATTCACGCTTATTTTTAATCTTATCCTCTGCTACTATTGAGGATTAGAAGTAATTTGTTCAAAATGCAAATGACTTGAAAAGCAGCATAGTAAAATTAATGCATCACAGCGCAGAGTAAAGAGAGCAGCCACCACAGTGAACATTTATGCATCTACGAACTGTGTATGCCGCATCAAAGGAAAAAGTGTGCTAGAAAAATGGCTTCTCACTATTTTTAAGTTATGGAACAATGTGTAATGGGTGTGGATTGATGTAGGGAAAGATAATTATGGTTAGTATGTAAATGACTATGTGTGTCTAGGTAATACGCAAGAATTACTGTATTGCAGTGTTATTTTGGTTGCAAAGTCAAGTGCTTAGTAGTTACAAGGTAATAGAATTAAGAGCTGTGCAATGTTAATTCTGTCACCTTCTGTGTCTGTCCTTTACGCTGAATTGAGATGTATAGAAAAAGGCTTAAAGTGACCCTAGGAGCTGAATTGCAATATATGATGACACACTGTAGAATAACAAACATATTTCTGCCATACTTCTTCTTGTTGTTGTTAAGGCCCATAATCAAGGAAAGGGAAATGGTTATTTTTGAAAGCTTTCTTCCCTCCCAGACATGGAGGGAATTTGCAAGCAGAGATTAAAGGTGCAGCTCTGCCTCCAAGTCTTCACCCCTGCAAAGTTCTCCTGTCTGCTGGGGGCTGGGCTTTTGCATATGGTTGGGCTGCACAGAGATCATCTAGTCCGTGAAGGAGAGGTGTGTGCGTATAAGGGAGGTGAAATCTCTGTAAATGCCTGCTTTGTGTAGCAGTCACTTACGGAATCACTAATGATCATGCTGTGAAAGAGTATGTCACAGTGGATTGCACACAAGGCATACCAGGGAGGATAGATGGGAAGCTTACAGCTCAGCTCAGCATTCGTGTTTCAGTCACCTGAATCCTCAAAGCAATGAAGAATCCTGAGGAAGGTTATAGAGGTACTGCAGCTTTAAAAAAAAAATGGTAGCAAAAATTCTCCAGGATAAAAATGTTGTATGTTCAAAATCACAGCAAATGCTTCATATCTTCAAATTAATAGTTTCTTTTGATGACATAGAAGATTCCAAAAGGAGGGGACTACATTGGAGAGTTCTGATTTATGCAGAAATGGTGAGTGAAAATGTATCACTGTTCCAGCGTGGTCTTTTCTTGGTTTATAGAAAAGAATGTGGAAGGGCTAAAAGAAGAAAGAAAAAAAGTAAATGAAGTCCCAGAGCCAGGGCTGTCTGAGAGTATTAAACATGTTTCTAAACTAAGTTAGTTTAGTAAATACTGTCAGCTGCAGTAGGTATGTGTAATATCAAGGGCATCTAAACCAAGTAGGAAGGAAAATAGGCAAGGATTGTTCAAATATTATGACTTACACCTGAACTTATAAAACCAGAAGTGTTGGTATTTATTAAGCAGAAACAACTTCTTGGGGGAGACCTGCTGCCTGCAGGAGATGGGCTGCCCCCAGCACCAGAAAGCCAGCAGGCCAGAGCCAAAGACTGCTCACCTTCTGGAAGTTTCTCTCCTGTATAGGACCGATGCACATTGGTGCTCCTGCAGGCAGGGCTGTATCTCTTTGTGTTAGCTTTGTGGCAGTCTCTGTTTCTGGTTGTTCCTGTGAGGGCATGCTCTGGGCAGCCCTGGGGTGAGGTGGCTGTGTGTGTACTCTGGTATCTGCACTGCAATGGGCTATAGAGCTTTCCCTGCTCATGGCTGGGCTGCCTTAGGGCTGTGCTCCTACCAGAAGAGCTCCCTTTGACTGGGACCACATCCTGCATTTTACTGGGCTTTTCTTTCATATTGTCCTGCATGTGGTATTGCTGTATGCCATAACAAATAAAAATGCTGTACGTTTAGAGACAGAGAAACAATTTCGATGTCTGAGCTTCCCCTAAGGCATCTATCTCAAGCTGTGATCACTGAGAATGCACTCCTTGAATGGTGAATATGCTTTGCTGATGATGGGAGTACAGAGATGGGCCTCCTGCCCTTCTGTTGGTACGCATTTCTATTGTGTTTAAAAATAGTAACTCCCGAATGAACTTCAGAAGCTCGACTTGACTAAACACTGCATGTTCTGTTCTGATGTCCTTTCTCCCATCCTCCCCCCTTTCGTTTCTTAAGCGTCTGACTGTCCTCGCTGGGAATTTAGGACTGGCCATCTTACCTAGCAGGACGTACGGTTCAAGATAGGCGCTTTAGTTGTATCCTTTTTAAAAACCATAGCTGGGTATACTTCTTTTAAATAGTGTAAGAATGTGGCTGAAACAGTGTGGCAAAATTTCTGCTGGACTTTTAGTACTGAAAGCTGAACCTTACTCACTGATAGTGTAAGAAGTAATGCTGTGCAGATGGGTTAAAGATGCAGAGCTGCAGATTTTTCAGGACTGCAAATGTTTTATGCAGTCAAGTTCATCTTTCAGCTGAACAAAAATATTCATTTTCTGATGATCACTGCTAATTATTGTGATTCCTGTGCAGTGCCTGACATCCTAATGTTCTTCCAATAATGTACTGCATGTCTGATCTCTGCTAGAGGTTATGAAATCCTCAGCAGACATTCAACATCAGTAATACAGTGGCTTTGCTAATGAGATTAAGGCAACAATATCAGAGCTGCAGTTTACTCTAACACTGCCTCAAAACATAATATTAAAATCCCGAGAGCTCTGGTGGCTGTTGTTTAAAAATGTGTTTTCTGTAGGTCTACTAATAGAATCCTAGAATAATGTTTATGTATGTTTCCTTCCTCCTGTGACATAACTGCTGGTACTAATTACGTGCACATGCTCTGCATTTTTAGGTTTAATCAAGTTAAAGCTCAAGTCAAGTTGTACTTCACAGTTGAGATTGCCTGAGTGAAAAAAAAATGAGCTGCATTGAGCTATAGGACTGCACAGCTTACAGCACCATTATTGGCTCTCCCCGTTTGTACAGTTTTATTCTTATTTGGATTGTCCTCTCTTGAAGTATTTTGGTTAATCTGCAGAACTTGACTGTTCCTACAGAGTACTGGGGGTACAGTATGCAATGGGGCAGTTCCTATGTTAAAGGAATCTTTGTTTGTGCAACAAGGATTCATTCATCTAAAATCCCTGTGAAACACTTTCAAAAAGTGTTTGCCTTATTAACTCTTCATATTCAGCTCCGCTGGTGCACAAAAATTGGCAGCAATCAGATCAGTCTGCTGACCTCCCACTTCTAGGGCTTCCCTTTCACAACAGTGCTTTGACCACTGATAACTGAGGCAGGTTTCCAGAAGTTGTGCTGGTTTTGAGTTTAACTTGTGATTCCTGAAAAGGGGTAAGAAGCTTTATAAAATGCACCTCTCAAATTAAACTTTATTTATAAATGGCCTCATTATTTTATTAAGATTCTCGGTGTGTTTAAAGATGGTATATCTGGGGAGGAAGAGTTCAAGGGGTTCTCTTGTGGAGCTCACATGACTCTGCAGTGGGTTTCCCTGTGTTGAGCTGGTAATGCTGAAGTCCGAGCTGGTGATGACGAAACTATGATGCTGTTCTTTGTTTCCTTTACTACTGTTGCTCCTTTAGGCACCCAATTTGCTTTGTTGAAGTCTTTAAATCAGGCACAATGTTCAGTACTGCTAAATTGAAGGGCTCTGAAGATCACAATTAACGTAAGATGTTAGATTATTTTTTCTTGGTAGTAGACTAAACTGGAGAAGTATTTGACCTCTGTGGTGATTGTTATTTGCAAAGCAGGTTAAAACATTAACATGTGCATGAATATGTTCATGTGACTGCCCTGAGTGCCGTTACTTCCTGTGGGGTGTATGTGTGTGGCACAGAATGACATGAAGATATGGGGTGTGATCTCAAGTCCTGTCAACCAAGGAAAAGGTGTGGGACACCTTGACACAAGTTGTGCATCCAGCTGGAGAACTTGCATTTCATGGGCTGTTACCAAGTGATGGGAATGCACTGAAAGCATTCAAAGTGACCAGTTTCAAACTAATAGAACAGCGCTGTAAATGATGTTGTCCCTTATATTAGGTCTGATAGTGGAGTACTGTTTTGTGGTCTTACTTCAGAAAACATTGAGAGTATCCGGACTTGATTCATCTTCTTGTGCAGTCTTTCAAAAGGTTGTGGTTTGTTTTTGTTTTTTATTTTTCTAGGGTCCTTACCTGAATGTGACCTTTATGTTCTGCTGAGGATAACTTCCATTTCATGCCTTCTAACACCATTAAGAATACCATGCAACCAAACTCATTGGTTTAAAACAACTTCAGCATTGCCTCCTCTTGCTGTACACCTCCAGGAGGAGGCAATGAATGCTGTACTAATGTTTCTGTGTATGTGCTTTACTTGTAACTGGCCTTGTGATCACATGAGCAGAACTCTTCTGAAGTATCCTTTGTATGCCGGTTCCTGTGTTGCAGCTCCATGAATCCTCTTGAGACGCTTTTGTTTGTTATTGTATCTTTCTAAAATCTAGCTTTCCCTCCTCTCAGTGTGGACTGACTGCCAATATTTGGTCATCTGTGACCCTCAGCTGCTGCTGCTCAGGAATGCGGGTTTCGTTCCAGCAGCAGTGGATGGCTGCGGTTCCCTCTCATGTGCTGTGCGTATATGTGTGTGTGACAGTGAAGTTGTCAGGGAAAGGGGCAGGATCCTCTTGTGAGTCTGCAAGAGCTCTCTGCGAGTCCAAACTTGCTCTGGCTGGATGCTGATATCTTGGCCTAGATTCAAGATGATATTTTAGTTCCTGCCGAGAGGAGCAGCTGGTCAGTGCACAGAAGCCAAAGGCTGTTGGTTTGCCTGGGACAGCAGACAGGGCATCACGTGCCACATGTGTGTCTCTTGTCACACTGCAAACCTGGAGGAGCTGTAGATCCAGATCATGTCATGAGTAATCTGGTCTTGGATTTCATACAACCAGCTTTTTGTATCTGAACCGACCTCTAATGAGGCTGTTTACGAGCACTGTTTCCTAGCAGTCAGATTTATACTGGAAAAGCTCTACCCTGAATTACTGCTGGGTTCACTGCTGTCTTGGTATGCATTCTCTGCTGTCTTGTGGCTGGCTGGTACTTAATGAGGTGGGTGTTTCCAGCAATTTTAGGATTCTTTGATACAAATGACATAGGAGTATACTTGAAACCAGAAACTAGGGTTGATGCCTCTTTTTCTAGTCTGATCTGTGTCACTCACGAGGAACCAGAAGCACATGTGATTTTCCAGGGGACAATAACTGATGGAAAGATGCCACTGCAGTCCTATTTTTAGCCCCCTAAGTGAGCGCGTGTCAGCACAACCTTCTGCAGGTTCCACTGAGAGCAATGTGGACTGTTCCTGAGGACTGCCACGTGTTGGACATAATAGATAATACTCTTCCCTCTGCCTCTGTTGGTTCAAAGCCTTACATCAACAATGTTTAATTACAAGGCTGAAAGTTTCAGAATAGTCTTAAGTAGCCAGGTGAGATTTTTTTACATCCTTTTGTAAACAGATGCATGGATTTAGGAATGTCTTCAGAGCAAGAATCCACATTCCTGCTACAAATGATCCTTGTTTCATTCACTTTACAGGATCATACTCAGCTGGTATGTGTGTGGCCTTACCACTGCAGGGGTAAATTTATGTTCAGCAAACCTTTGCTTAGTATTAATTGTTACAACAGTTTGCTTGCTGATATACCAGTCTTGTTTTTCACATTTTTCTTTGTGCTTTTGATTGCAAAAAGTAATAATAAATTGAGTGAAAATTCATTTCTTATCTTGGAAATTCAGATTCTTGAAATTTAGTAAAAAAAAAAAAAAAAAGGTGGATGTATTTCTGGAATAGCTGGTAATTTATTCATGAGTATGAAGGGCTTTTCCATCATCCCAGAATAATGGTTGGTTTAAAACAGGTAAAACAGAACCTCTTCCATCTCTCCATCCCCCCTGCCCCCGGATAAGAAAAATAACCAACTTTTCTTAATAGTAATATTGAAGTTCTGAGGATGCAATTAGAGAAACTCGAGCATGAACAACAGAAGAACTTAAATTTCTGTGACCTTAAAATGCAAAAGGGGGAAAGATTACAGTTCTTCCAATGGCAGCTGGGTAAGTCGGAACAGGTAATGAACAAGAGGTGTTGAGCACAAACACTTAAATGTAAAAGTACATGTGCAAAATTTCTGTTGATTTGAGTGGTTACATTCCTTTCTGTCTGTTCAGCTCTAAGGAGAGAATCTATATTTAGTAAAGCAAATGTGGATGAAATCTGTATGAAGTATTTTGTCTGACAAGATTTTGATCTGTTCTTAAGACATGATAAGTCAGTGTGCGGGCTCCATAGAAAATCAATCGATGCTCTATTTTTATGACATGAAATTGCTTGCTTAGCATGCACTAATGGGTGATAACTTCTAATCACCCAGAGCAATACTGCTCCTGGCAGCTAACTTATTTGTTCCTGGTTTTCATATCTGTGTCTGAACTGTGCTGTCACAGTTCTGTTGGGTCTAAGGGTAGAAGCCTTAACCTCTCTACCTGTCTGACTGTGGACTTAGAATTTTCTTGCAGACTCCATGAGAGCACAGCAGCTGAAAGGCCTCTGTCTCTTACTGCGCACTTCTTATGGTGTCTTTGGGCTCTCTGGGTGATCTGTGTATAGTAGCACATACATCTGGCACAGCTGCAGTTGGTACAGCCCCACTGGACAGCTTGGAGTGCTGTGCAATGCCAGTTAAGGTTTCTTTGCTGGTCAGGCTTGGCTTCGCAGCTTTCTGATTGTCTTTGCAGCCAGGTGCACTAGTGGATTCAAAAACATACATCCTTGACAAGGTTTTGCATTATTAGCTGCACCTGGTGAAACTGGAGCTCTCTCATTTCTAATGGCATTTTCTGCAATGCAGTGTAGAGATGAGATGCAAACTTCCTCATCTGTGAGGGTGGTGGTGGGCGGGGGTAAAAAGCTCTGGTTATATGTAGTAACATATATATGTAGCGTGACCTGATGCAGCCTCAGTTGCAACTAAACATAGTCTGGTATTCTGTGCACCTGTCAGCCTGCTGCTCATGGTGCCCATATCTGAGGGGGATGTGTGAATCTAGACCTTTACCTGAAGTTGGCCTCTACATCTATGAGAGGCAGCTGGCTTGCCTTTTCAAGTTTTGCTCATGTGTGATTATAGTCGTGTTTTAGAAAATCAGTCCTTTGAAGCAGCTGGGAGTTGAGGAGGCAGCCGGCTTCTAGTCTGCATGTAGTCCCACTGAGATGCAGTGTGATTAGTGCCTGTTGTAGCTTTTGACATTGAGCTTTGTTGTTGCATCACCCTTAGGCAATAACATAGTGTGCACATCTCTTCCCTGTAACAGCTTCCACCAAAAGTTTGGGTGTGCTGCATGCTTGATGTTGATTTATTTAGGTTCTGTAGACTTCATGGGAAGATTCATTTCAATCAGAAAAAGAAATGCTGAGCAACAGCATCATAGGATTTTTGGAGATTAATAATAGAATGGCCTGATGGCTCTGACACTAATTATGATCTATCTATTTTAAAACTAGAAATGCCTTGTACTGCAAGAAGAAGCTTCTAGCTAACTCTTCAGGTTGCTACAGTACTTCTGCTGTGACAAACAAATCCCAGAACCTGCAGCAATTCTCACTCCAGCATTATGGCTATCTTGTAATGAACTGAGGACAGCTGGTCACATTGGTTTCAGCTGCAACGTAGAATCTCTTATTAGTCTGTGGTACTTCTGAGAAGGTCACAAAATCTGCATTCATTTAGAGGCAGCTGTTTTCAGGTCTATATAAAGAACGTGTTGTAAATGCGTGTTCAGTTCTATGTGTGCAATTAGCTGTCAGTGATTATTCACAGTAAGAGGTTTGAAGTTATGTTGCAAAATACCTTTTGATATACAATGGAAGCATGTTAAAGGTAATATAAATAGTACTGATGGGTGTTCACTCTAATACAGATAGATTTCAGATGGAATTTCCAGGGTTTGTATGTACCACCTGAACGTTCAGTTCAGAAGTGGAAGTGTGTGCAGGTGGAGTATCTCACTATTGCAGAGCACGGTGTCTTTGCTGAATAACTCCTGAGATAACTTATTTTATAGTAATGTATGTTCTGAAGAAGGCTGTTGAAAATGCCTTGGCTGTGGACTACACGCTGTATGAGGCTCAGATGATCATGTTGAAAAGAGAGCAATATCATTTTACTTTATTTTTTATCAAAAGATAAATGAAGGTTTTCTCGATATCCATTCTTCTGCTTTGGTAGTATATGTTTTGAAAGATGTATTAGGAAGCGCATGTACCAGTGTTTTTACACCTCATGAAGAAACTGCAGCGAACCTTCTAGACTTATTTTCTCATGAAGCAGCTTTGGTAGCACACGACGGAACTGTTGTCTGAAGGAAAATAAATAGAAAATATTGGCTAAAGGCACTCTGAAGATGTTTTTAATATTGTAAAAAGTTAAAAGGATTACAAGAGAAAGTAGCAAATACTGTGAAATCAATGACAATATTATAAATGGGAGGTTTCTAGAATCTTTGTTTTAAACTCTCCTTTAACATCAACAGTAAGTGTTATTTAATAATCCTCACTTAAATGCAGTTATGGAGATAGATATGTTTTCAGAAACATATTCTGATATGGGAATAGTAAATCAAATTTTCGCTTTTGGAGATGACACAAATATATATTTTTGGTCTTTGTAGGAAGATGGAATTATCTACGGCAGAGCACTTACCATGGTAACGTAGACTATGGCAGCAGAGCCATTGGCTTTTTTTATACCTGAAACCCAGCAGCAGCCAAGGAATAACTAAAGAAGGTGATGTTTCTGTTGCATTTTTAGTTATGTTAGTTACTATCTATTTCACTCAAAGCCTGTTTAATCTCTAATTGCAAGAATCATTTTATGTAATATGAGTTAAATTTAGAAGAACATAAATATGCATATAGAAATTGCTGCACTTTTGGGAAGTGCTTCTCTTCTAATGTTCAGGTACTGCAGAACAGTTTATGTAGGGCTTCATGTCAGTTTGGTATGCCTCATATATATGGAAAACCAGTATGAACTTAACTGGAGATGCAACGTAGCCCTGACTGGGACTTATACTCTGCCAAAAATGAAAGTACTCTTGTATGTGGACATCATTTATATTAAAAAGACTTCTTCCTTTCCTCTGTGAGTCTGTAGATGTAGAGGAATATCTATATTGGTGCCTGTATCAGTTAAAAATAAGAGACAAAGAAAGATGAGAATCTTAACTCTGCTGAAAGCACCAGCTGGTTAGATTTTTGTCTAGTTGAAATGTAGTGAGAGGAACAGGGCTGCAGTCTGGTTTTCCACAGTGTGTGCTTTGTCAGATCCCCAAATGAGCCTTTGTATCCTTGTCTTCTACTGTTGTGTTTCCCTGGGGGAAGACATTGTATAAGACATGGGAGTCTGAGACTTTTGGCTTGTCTTGGCTGCACTGAGTAAAGGGGGACTGTTTTGGGCTGCATGTGAGTATCTTGCTCCAAAAGCGATGCCTCCTGCTTATTTCCATGGAAACCACAACAGCTATGAAGAGCACAATAACAGTATTTGATAGAGCAAATTCTCAGCTACAAAACACTTTTTCAACATAGCCACCAGTGTTAGCTAAGCATTTTTGTCAGCAGTGAACAAGAGCCTGCATGCCATGCTCACAACAGTTTGCCACAACTGCTGACCACTGTTTGGTCTCCATCAACATTCAGCAAGTTTCAATGAATGTAAGTGGGTGCTATTTTTTCTTTTTGGCATGGAGGAATCCAGCGGTACCCCTTTTCTTCATATGTACTTCCATGTCTGACTGCCTCTCTACTGCTGTCCATCTGTATGGGAAACTGGTAATCACAGCCTGAACCTCTGATTAATCAGCTGAGGCAGGTGTTGGGTCAGCTATGGGAGCACAGGTGAGAGTAATTAGCTGTGCTCCAGGAAGGGGTGGAGCTTGACCCCTAGACTTCATTTAAGGGCTGACCACTACTAAGGCAGCATCTCTTTGAGATTGCTCCTCTGTGGAGGTAGGCTCAGTGTTTTCCAGCCAGGCTGAAGGCTTCTATACTGGTGAGTTTTTTCTATAGATAATCTTTTGAATATTTGTCACCATCCTTCTACCATCTTCATATTATTTTCACTTTACACCATCATATAGCAACTGCGTGGAATAGAATAATGGGGGGAGGTTCAGCCTCTGCTGCCCTACTTCCAACATCTGCCTCTGATGTCCTTGGTCAATGTAATAACACAGGAGGCACTGCTTTCAGAATAGCTCCCTCCCTAAAATATATATTATAGAAACAAAACATTTTGATTTTTAATATGTTTTTCTTATTATATTGAAAAAGGAACGAAACCATAAAACTAGTGGGATACTTGGTCATGTTTTTGTGAAGCTAATGCATCAGAGTGGCTCAGTGGCAGTGGCTACAGCTCTTAGTGAGTTCTCAAGCTGTTTGGCAGAGATTTTTTGGAATTTTACTCTTCCTGTATTTCATGCTTGACAATTGTACACAAATGCACCTACAGCCAGAATAATGACGGTGTGAATGAGGTGTGACTGAAGAAAGGGCTTCAGTCTTTTATGAAAGTTGGGTAAAGAGATGTGATAGGATTTTTGAGTTGAACAACTGCTTGCAACTTTATATGTTCGGTTTGAAAATTGGCAGGTCATGTATTTATATCAACCAAAAATGGTGTTGCAAACATAAACGGATGTTTTTTTTTGGTAACCTTAGACCCTATTCTCAAACTCCTCTATCAAACTGGAAAACACAGGTGTGTATACTTCTCCATTCAGAGCACTGTGCTTAGCCTGTGAACACATAAGAGATTCTCTGTGACTAAGAGGAACCGATCACTTGTACAAGGTCACCCATGGCTCAGATTCAAAATTGAAAACCTGCCAGCAAAAGTAATGATTTTACATTTTTTTCCCCAGTAATTATGATCCAGAAATAATTTTAGTTTAGGGATAGAGAAAATGAACGAATGACAGTGATACATGAGGCTGATTTATTCAGTGTCAGAGGGGCCTACCCTGGGAAATTGAGACTTAATGCACAGCAGGCAAGGCTGTGATCACTTCTTGATTGTGGCTGATATCTGCTGCCCAAGGATGTTCTGCTGGATCCAAGTTACTTATGCCTGATACTAAGGCACTTGCCTCCCCTGGTGTGCTTCTAAATTTCTTCTGGGCAGATGGAAGTGAACCTTTGCCTGGAACCCAGATTTATCTTTGCAGTGAGTTAATTTTAAATCTGCTGATATATTTAAGAGCTTCATTTGCTGCCTTCAAATTACAGAGGTACCAAATTGCAAAAAATATTAATTTCTATTTAATGTTGGAGTGGATGTGACGTTCTGGAAATTGTGAGAGAATTTTGTCAATTTAGGGCAATGCAGACTTTGTTCTAAAGAGTGTAGGAAGTACTACTTGTGTACCTGAATTATGTTAAACTCTCACTATAGCATTTCAGTAGAACTAGAAAATAGAGAACCAAGTCTCAATTGGTTGTTTCCAACTGTATGCTGTTGCTACATATATTTTTTTTTTTGTTTGTTTTCCTTCCTTTGGTGCTGGTGCTAGACTTGCTTGTTTCTAGGTGAGAGGATACATACAGCATTACTGGGAGGGGATGGTGCTGAGGAGAGAGAGAGAATGAAAGGTCTGCTCATCTAAAATCTCAGCTTCCAGATGTGAAGGTTGATCTGGAATTCCATTGGCAGATTTTGGTGCTTTTTTTAATATACAAGGAGTAACTGAATTATTTCTGTAAGAAGGTTCCTTAAGCTATTAGCTACTTGAATCAGACCATTAAAAGCAAACAAACATTAAACCCCCCAATTTTTTTGCATGTATTAAAAAATGAAAATTGGCTGATGTATTAAAGTGACATTGCAACCATTATTTAAAATCAAAACTCAGAGCTCAAAAGGCTAGCAGACTAATTAATTACTCCCACCAATAAAAAGTACATACACAATGGACATCTGTCTCCAGTATCAGAACATGCTTTTTCATCTCCCTTTTGGCTGGAGTGCTAAGCTATAAATCTATTAAAGATACATTCTTTCTACTGAAGCAAAGCATTCGAGCTTTCAATGCTGAATGTCAAATCAAAACGTTTGATGGGGGAGAGAGCGACCTCACTTAAGATGCTCTGATAGGAGTGACTGTCCTGTTGTTCTAGCCTCACCTGCTAGTGGCTGGTGAGTTACTGCTTTGCGTTAGGAGAAGAGGAAGAAGTTCTCTGAGATGAGAGAGCTGAGTCTTGAGTGATGTTTCAGTTCACACACAGATGGATGAAGGAAGGAGTCAGATGGTGTCTGAGTTTGAGCTGGAATTGTTTCGAGTGTACCTATAGAGAGCTGCTGGGAAGCTTTTATCACAACTCTAGAATTGTGATCATGTTGGGAATAAGTTATTCTTTAAGTGGGTTTTGATTTATAGACATTACACTGCGATGCAAAGGTTGAGGCGTGTTGAATGTCTCAAATTATTTGTGTCTCATTCCTTCATCCAGAACAGAGGGTGCAACAAGCATAACCTTTTTTCCTTGAAGGGCAGACTAGCATCTTTGTAAGGGCAAGGTAGAGGTGGGAAGTTATTTATTTATGTATTTATTGAGGTAAATTAAGTGCCATTGGGACATACAAGCAAAAGAGACAATCCTACTTAACCTCACCACTGAGCTGCTTGGCTGGAGTGGTGCTGCTGCTCCAAGAACAGTGAATGTGGTGTCCACAGCACCTGGGAAATAGGGCAGGGAGCAGGAGCTGCTTCATGCGCTACCCCAAAAGCAAGCTTTGTATGGAGCTGTGTTGCTGTGGTTCATTTCATTTTGAAAATACAGTGAGAAAGACCAGTTAGCATTGCTCTGACAAGGAAAAGCTATTCAAAAAAGAAAAACAGAAAGGAAAAAAAAAAGTGTTGCTACCAGAATTGCTATATTTAAACTGTTGCCAGACAAAAATGCCAGTGGAAACAAACTACTGCTGTACATAAATTGACAAGACAAACCTTTCAGTTCTGATTCCAAATTTTATGTTGTTGAGATTACTCATGAGGAATTTAGACACTAATAGATATGGGAAACAGTTGTGTTTATTCAGATGCATGAACTTTAGAGAAGTAGTCATATAACTCCACTAGCCAAACATGGGAACAATGTATGCATTTCAGATATCGCGTGTGTATCCATGAGCTGCATTCAGTTCTTCCCCTCAGTTTGTCTTTTACTGCCCTTGCAAAAGAGGGACTCTGGTTACGGTAACAGCTCTGTTGCATGAGAAGAGCTGTAGGCACATGTGTGAAATTAGCTTGTTGTTTAGCTGGACAGTCTCTGAAGAGGTGACTCACTGGGAAAAAAGATATTCAGCTACTGATCAGTAGAATTACTACATTTGGCCCTAAGTGCTTTATAATTTGATTTGTTTAGTTTCCTTCTCCTTGTCATACATTGGATATTCCTATGGGAAGGCTTCACTTACTGCAGCTTTGCCAGAGCCAGCAAAGGTTTAGCCTACAAAACCTAAAATGAATGGTGTATCTTGTATTGTTGTTTCATGTTTAATTTCATGAGGAGTTGAATTTATAGTTATCAGAGGGTGGATCTTGATTTCAAATCTTGCTTGGCAGCATCCTGTCAGGTAGACTTCTGTCTGTTGTCTTGCACTGAGGAAAGATGGCAATATATTGCTGAGGTAGTGGTAGACTCTTTCAGACATCTGCATTTGGGCTGTGCTTTTTCCCAGACATTCCAATACGCATCCTTCTCACCTCTAGGTGTTGCTCCGGTGTGTTATCAAATGTTGATATCATCCATTATCAACCACATACAGCTTTTCTGGAAGCATGATTGACTTTCATGTGCCACTTCTGAGGTAGAAGGTGTTTTTTAACTTGCTTGATATCCTCATACGGTATACATCAATCTCCAAACCACTGAGGTTCAGTCTAAGTTTTTAAATAAGATTTCAGCTGTAATAAAACAAAGGGAAAGCTTTCATACACTCCGCTTCCAAGAATTCAGCAGCAATGTTCTCATATCAGTCACACAGCTGCAGTGTTGTTTATATTAAAGATGTTGTGTGTTAGCAGTAAAGAACAGTGCTATTTGCTATTTTGCTTGAGAATTACAGAAGCTGAGCTAGTTGGACCAGTTACTCATTTAAAAATAAATAAAAATGCTAGTGATTAACAAGTTCTGTGATGGCAGCATTTGAATGACTGACCTTCCTCACAGAGGCAGAAACCATCAGAATGTTTGGCTGAGTGATCCTTAAAAACAAACCTAGCTGTGTCAGCTGTTCAGCATCATGTTTTGAGCCACTGTCCTCATCTATTTATTCTGTTTACCACTTAGATTAGTGTAGTGTTAGTGGTAGCTTATGTAAATGCGTCCAGAGGACAAATTAACTGAAGATGCTTACGGTAATTACATAGTTTTCCTGGAAGTGACTGTCTTGCTATTTTTGATAGGCTGGCTTTTAAACAGTTTATCTGATAAATAAAAACAGTTATTGAAAAAATGCACTTTGGCTGTGTGGGCTCTACCTCTGTACTTTTTCCTTTATTTCAGTCAGAATAAGAGCAGAGAATCTGATGAAAGCAAATTCACCTTGAAATACTAAGTACTGGGAAAAATGAAGTATAAAACTTCTGAAAGGGAATGATTAGCTGTTAGTGAGGGCTGCTGAGAGTTGTTCAGCAAAAGTGATGTGAAAGAATAGAGCAAACCTCCAACTCTTGACCTAAGTGACAGGAATCTATATGGGAACAAGGGTCCCTAGATACGCTTGCTGTGGGAAGTGGTTTTCTTGGAGTTCTCGCTCTGTTACACACATAAGGATTCATTTCAGGCAGTGGTTTTTGTTTGGTTTTGTTTTCTACATATGTAATCTCTTGTATTGTACAACTCGTACTGTAGCCTAAATATAATTCAGGCAGCTTCTACTGAAGTCTGGCGGATGCAAGACTATATATTTCTTCTATTTGATTTCTAGGGAGGATTTTGGGAATTAAATGGCACAGTGAATAAATAAATAAATAATTTCTTCAGCTACTGCTCCAGAGTGCAACTGGTTAAGATTTGACTTGGTTGTTCAGCCTTTGAGATGTGCACTTGCAGTGAGTTCTGACCTTGCAGATTCTAGAACAAAGTGTAGGTGTGGGTTCAGTGGGAGACATTTGATTCTAATCTTGTCCTACTGTACTTCCTAATTACAAATAGAGATAGTTCAGGAGAAAGTCAGCACAGGAATTATGAGGAAGTCGTGCATTTCTAGCCCTTATTTATTTCCTTAATATAAATAGCATGTCATTGCATAGTGCAGATTTCCTGGCTTGAAACATAAAAATAATTTAGATGTGTGAAATGGTTGCATATCCCTGGGGAAAGGATTTCTGTATCAGCAAAGCTGGTTCTGTTTAGTACTAGTTCTTCTTCCCAGGCTGCTACATTGCCCAGCTTTGTGCATGTCCATGACTTCAGTTACAATGCTTTACCTCAGAGCATTTGTGGGAATCAGCAGCAACATCCATTCTCGTTAGTGTGCTTGGTGCACCTTTAAGAGCCACTTGAGTTAATTTTCTCCTACAGTGCACTGCATGTATTCTCACTGCTTTATTTCAGTCCCTCCGACAAATACAGTGTGAGCAATGGAAAGGGGAAAATCTGAGATTTATTGTGGAGCCTGAGTTTCTATTTTCACAGAACAGGAGCTTTCTTTTAATGGTATTCAGCAAGTTCCTTTTCTCACAGGAACTGTGCCAGAAGATGGCATTGCTGTACACAGAGCACTCATCTCCATTGAAACAAGTCATTAACAGGAGTGGAAAAACTGCATCTCAAAAGTCCATTAGGCTGACGGGAAACAAATTTGCCTTCATATCACACACACAGCAAGGACAGTTCCATTAAAATATACAGCTTGCCCAGGAGTTATTCTTTTTGTTGTTGTTTAACAAGAAGCTTGTGTTTAAAAGCACAGATTAGTCTGTGTGGGCTGAGTGTGCCTATCTCAGTGCTGAGAACTCTTTTTCAAATGGAAATAGAAGACATAAAATCTGCTCGCAATACCTCCTGCCAGCATCTTACTCTTTGGCTTCAGTCTGCTTGGCCTCCTCAAAGCATCGTTTTCTAACCACTGCTTTATTTAATAGGTTCTGTCAATTTGGTTTTGCTAAGGTGCATCTGCAAATGTGCCAAGCACTACTCCAAAGGCTTCTACTTTGAGTTTAATCCCAGAATAGTAAGTGGCCTTTGGAGGTTGGGGAAGTTTGGGGTAAACCTGTAGTAAGCTCATGGGAATGTGTTTTTCCATCTTTGTAATTCTTAACTTATTTTGTTATTAGTGAATTCTGTTATTCCAAGGAGAACTGTAGCTCTGCCTTCGATAATCAGTAGAAAGAACTGATGTGATTGCAGTTGGATTGAAGCTTTTATTGGAAAGAGTCAAAAAACTCAGTTTTGCAGGGCATCTTACTGTAGGTGCAGTCTATGTGGCTCTCTGTTTGACTACGGTACAGTCAGCATTGGGCATGCTGTGGTTCCAGCTCCTCTGGGAATATAAAGTTTGTTTGAAACTGCTTGTTGCTATCGTGAGCTGTTGAATTGGCTTATGCTGGTGACTGAACTGTACAAACCACCTCCTTCAATTATGTCCTGAACACTGAACAGAGATGCACAGAAATTAAATTAGAAGAACATAATGCTGGAAATTAACAAATACCAGAGAACTTCCTCTTGCCTTCGCTGCAAATGAAGTTAAATTCCTTTACCAGTAAAGCTTTGAGGGGGAGGAAAAGGAAAACAAATAACAGCAAACAGGAATAGAGTATAGAACAATTATTCCAAGTTACCTCCTCAGCCAGAAAAATGAGTGCCTAGCATGCCTCGCTTGTTAATTTGGCAGTGTTATGTTCCCTGATTTTCCTCCCTGCAGGACCACCAGATGCTGGAAGAGAAAGTGAAGGACACAAATGCTATTCTTTCTTTCTTTTTTTGGCTTCTCCCATTACCTGATGAAAATTGCTCTGTGGGATCTGGCCTGGAGTTAGTGATGGATAGGAAAGCAAAGGGTAAGCTTAAAACTGGGAAACCATATATATTTTCAATGGCTAGTATCCAGATGTGTGGGTGGATCTCACTTTGATCTTTCCACAGGTAGACACCCTTTTGGGGAGAATATGGATCTGCTTTTCATTTAAAACTTTCAATTGATGTCTTCAGCAGCAATTCTTCTTGCTGTTACCTTTGTGAAATAATGGTCATTAAAAGAAAAGAAGAATTAACTTGAAAAAGAAAACAACAAAACAAACTTGCCTTGGAAATCCCAAGGCTCTGACCTACAGTAATTCAAAGCTGTTATGTAGACACAGACTAATGTGCATTTGGCAAACCATGCAGTCTGTGGCTTTGCTCTGCCAGGAAGGTGAAAATTGTACTTGATTTTGTGGTTTGAGAGACCCTACAAGGAGAGAGTTCTTCTCAGAATTGGTCTTTGTTAGTTTATTTCTGAAGGAGTTAGTGATGGAGAGAAATGTTTCACTTCAGTAGTCAATTACCATGCAGAAGACGACTCATTTTGTGTTGAAATAGTTGGAGTGTTCACCAGCAGGAGAATACTGCTCCTCATCCTGCCAAGCAGAATTTGTTCTTGGGCTGAGCTTCTGGTCATCACCCTGAAAAGCAGTGTCTGTATTGATCTCAATGGCATGTTGAGTTGTGCTGATGGAAAGATGACTGAGGGAGACTGGGCTGCTCAAGTGGCACACACTGAAGCGTGGGAGAGCAGCTCTTATTAGTGAAATGATTCCCTTTCCTCTGTGTGGGTGATGGGGCTCCTCACCAAGCTGCCTTGACATCCACCAGCCTGCTAGAAAGCACTGAAATAGTGTTGCTTCCCCTGTCTTTTCCTGGTGAATGTACGTGTATTTACTTACATGGCTTTGCTGGGCCTGCTCCAGCTTTTGTTTTACACTCAGGATTTGCTCTCGTTGAGCTCCGGAAGGAGTCGGATATGAAAGGGGTGCAACATTAATGCTGGACTCTTTATATACTCAGAGCTAAAAGCATTATTGATTTCATTTGCTATGAATGAAACAATTTAGATTTATCTGGAAAATGAGGGAAGGAGGAATGGGGGGGAAAAACCAAATGAATGTTTCATGCCATACATTACAATGCAGTGATTTCCTAGCTTACTGTATGTCTGCCTGCCTTCATATTCTCCTTGTTGCATGTGTTATGCTGCAGGATTCAAGTACCCCGTCTCGCTGAGCTGCACAAGGGGTAGTGCTGCTTCTCTGGGTCTCGGAGTGGAGTTATAAGTCACTTTATGTCAGTGGTGTGCAAACACAATACAGCTTGGGGGGGAGTAGTATAGGAATAATGTGGGTGTTTAAAAAGTATAAATTCTAGCATCAATCTTCACCTTACTTACAGTTTAGGTAGGAGGGGTACTTAGCACTGTTAAAGCTTTAGCAGAACCGATTCCAGGCAGCACAGACTGGGTGCTGGAAACCAGAGCTAATGTATACAGCATCACAGAAGTTTCTATTTTTGTATTTCTTCCTACTTCCTGTCCTCCTTAACCCTTTCCCCAGCCTTCTGTTTCCATAGCATCTCGTTACACATTTTCTACTATTTTTTTTTAATATGTGGGTCAATGAAGTTGTATGTGGCTCAACCAGGACAGGTTTCAAGATCCCTGTACCTGGACTGTTAGGTTCTACATGCTGAAACCACGCTAGAGACCATTCTTTTTTCTTAATTACAGCACTGCAGGCCTTCATCTCGAATTCTCTGGATGCACAGAGGAAGCAGTAACACTGTATTAGTGCTTCACTTTGTCGCTTTGTTCTGTACTGAAGTGATTATGTATAAGGAGAATGAGAAGAGCTATCTGTGATCTTTGAACCATGTTATAAATAATGATACATTCTGAAACAGCTCTGGAAAATAAATGCTAGTGTTGCTGACTTAGAACGTTCCTTTCTGTTTAGAAGAGACCATTACTTCGCTGACCCACTTTGCTCCCCCCTGTAGCAATGTTCTGGTGATTTATTTCATGCTCAAAAAGGAGAATTGCAGCTGTGCATGTAATGTGAGGGATCAGATGGTGTGACAAATTTATTTGAAAAAGTCCCACTGACTTCTGTATGTGTGGTTATGAGAACATGGTGCTCTGTTACACTGCTAGGAGAACAGCCATTGACTTGCATGCAATAGTTAGGTCTTGAACTGGAGCTGACCTAAATCCTTGTGATCAAATTGGCTTCTGATTTCATGCATTAAACTTACTCTTTAAGGTTCCTACTGAAGTTCATTTGAGGAAAAAAGTAGTAGGCAGCAAGGCACAGGTCATTAAAAGGGCCTTACTGATGCTTCCAGTTTCACCTCCCTCTTTTGTGGTTATTACCCCTGTTACCAAAGTAAAAGAAATGTAGCTTAGGTTAATACTGTTGTGTGTCCCGTGGTTTTTGCAGTTAATATAGCTGGAGAGTCTGTTATGAGAACATGTGAAGATATGGATGTGAGCTGTGGAGCTGCTGGAGCAGGTTGGGCTCTCTGCATTTCCAGTGGGGCAGCCTATCGTGGGGAAGGTGCTTTAGTTGGGGGTTGGACTGGGTGATCTCCAGAGCTCCCTTCCGACCCTTGACATTGTGTGGTGGTGGCACCAATCAGCCTCAGGAGATATGGAGTTATGGCACTGGGGGATACAGGGGGGATGGGTTGATGGTTGGACTAGGTGATTTTAGATGTCTTTTCCAATCTTAATGATTCTGTGCAACTGCCAACCATACCCCGCTGTGGTTTCTGTTCTGCCCATCGTTCTCCCTGCCATTCATGCTTGAATCTAATGAATTAAGATTCTTTTCTAATTCCGTCTTCTGCTCCTCCGCCGTCATTATTTGGCAGAGCTGTAGGCACAGACGTGTTGTAATGCGGCAGCGAAGCCAGCTCGGGCTCCTTTTGAGCAGAACGAGCACCGATTGCCAGCCGGCCTGACGCTCCGCAGAGGGCTGTGGCTCTGCGCTCTGCCCGCTCCCAGCTTCGGCACCGTAACAGGCGCTGCCGTGGCTCTCCACCCCAACCTCAAAGGCGAAGCGCTCTACGGGGGGGGGGGCAGCCCGACGGGGCCGCTCCTCCCGCACCCACACGCCGCCTCTCCGAGCCCGGCGTGGGAGCGGCGGTGCGGGGCTGCGGCTCGGATCTTCGGCGCGGTGCCGCCCCGGGGCAGGGAGGCAGGGCGGGCTGCGGGGGCCGGGCTGACCCACCGCGTCCTGCGGCACTCGGCACCGCCGCCTGTAGCCGGGGAGCCGTCCACGGAGCCGCTGCTGCTGAGAAACACGAGCGCGTAAGTTGGCCGGGGTCTCTTTCCTCCTGCAGGGCTTGTGAGGGGTGGGCGTGAGCGCTTAATTTTATTTTCACAATGGTTATTTCTCGGTAGCGACCCCGCAGCTTATTCTGTGTAAGAAGCCATTGAGATAAATAGCGGGGAGGGATAAGGAGAACGCTCCGGTAGAAACGGGAAGCCTGGCTGCTGGCAGGGAGGTACACCAGGGTGTGGGTTAGCTGCTCGTTACCTGCTGGGGCTGCTGCACGGTGGGGGATCCCCGTGGCACCCTGGGGACAGCCGGCACAGGTGCTCCCACTGCACCCCTGGAGGGACAGGGTGGCAGCAGCGTGGGGCTCTGCTGTGCTGCTTGTGTTGTGCTGCGAGGGGGGGTGGTCGTGTGTTGAAGATGCGGAGTGAGATCTGTCAATAACTCCTGCATCTTCCATAAAGAGCTGTCAAAATTGTTCCTTTTTTCCACCTCGGCTTGTTGTGATGGAGGAGATCTACCTGATCTCTGATTCATCTGTTTCAGTGAACAAAGGCTGGAGAGAAGGAAGATGTTCTCAGTCCCTAAGGCTTTCTTCCCCCCACAGAGACAAGAGTGTGAAGTCCCTTGCGTTCCATTCATTTTCCCATAGCATGCAGCACCCACCAGTGCTTCTGATAGTAAATGACAGAATGCTGTCCATGTGAGGACTTCACTGAGCCATGTGTGGGTGTAGGGCTTCTTTGGCAGTGAGATGGGGATCCTGACTGTGCAAAACCTGGGGATGGAGTGCTGGGTGCAGCTACTGGGTGTGTCAGTTGCTGCAAATATGGGTGGTTATCACCCTCACTTCTCATTCCCTGCTTGTAATAAGGAGGAAAGAAGAAATTGTTGGGGATGTACATCCATAATTTCTAACTTAGCCCCGGTTATGTCCAACAAGCTAACCATGGTTTTTTTTTCCTTTTTCTTCTTTGTAGTCCATTGTTGAAGAGGGAAAATGCACTCTGAGAGTGTGCTTAAACTGTATGTGAATTTATATGGGATCCTGTCTGTGAAATACTCCTGTTGCTCTTCACTTTTCTCATTTTTCTAGGGCTGCAAAATGGGCTCTGTCTCTAGCGTGAGGAGATGTTATTGTAATCAGAGCAGGGAGCTATTGATAAGGTGTCTGTAAGTCTATACTTCTTGCTTAGAAATTGCTGCTTCTGTTGGAAGTGCTTGCTCAAAGAGTTGGTCAATAGAGAAAAGCAGATAAAAGGAGAAACAAGCCTTCTTGCTAATCTGTAACCTTTGCTAATTTGTTTTATACATAATTTTCATTTTTGCCTTCATGTATTTCCAGTATGCCAGAGCCAAACAAGGTCTGGTGCCTGCTGGTGATAAACCAGTGCTAGCTGGGTTGGCATTGGTATCCCTGAGCCTGATCTGGAGCCTGCTAGTGTCAATAAAAGGTGTTGCTCTGACCTGGATGGATCTTGGATTACATCCCTTTCTGCCATCTGTGCAATTAGCAACTGCGGATTCCAGCAGCGTCTTGGTACAGATCCCTGAACTTGTTCCTAAGTATTTAAAACAAACAAACAAGTTATCTCACCTTTCTCTTGTTTCACTCTGTGGATACACAATATGCTTTTACTATAGATCTCTTGGTTTTTGTCAGATGATCTCATTAGCGCTCAGCAATTCAGTGGTCTGCATACAATCCCTGCCTTGTCTCTTCAGTCTGCACATTAAGCCACAGTGATAGGGTCAATAAATCACTGCTTCCAGTGCAACCTGGGTGTTCTGGGTGTTCTTAGACCTTTTCTTGGCCTGCTACATCTGTAGCTCTAAAGAACTAAAAATGCCTTTCATTGTTACTATTGAATGGCTTTCTGTCTTGGAGTGATTTAGTCCAGTACTTACATGGCATGGGAGACTCCTTAACAAGAGCAAGCATGGCAAAGAGCTGGATTCTCCATGATCTTTGTCATGCTTTCTAGCAGCTCAGGTCAAAGGTGGCTTTGCTGTAACCCATGGTTATAGCTGCAAGACTGGAACTCCTATAATCCCCTTCAGAATCAGTGGGAGCACACCCAACTTTTAATCTTTGAATCACTTTTTATGAAGGTGTTGAATGTACATCATGAGAAGTCTGTGCTTAGAAAAGAAAGAAGTAGCTGATTGAGCAGAGTGCCCTAAAGGAATAAAAACCAAGTTCAGCTTTCTGTGCTTCTTGTTAATGGCTGTCCTTAGTCTTGTGCTGTGAACTGCTCTGCAAGCTCAGTATTTGGGGCTCTTTAATTGGTGTAATTCGGCTACAAAGCATAAGCAGATATCTCACGTAGTATACAAAGCAGCAGATTTAAGTTAATGCTGATGTGTTTCCAGACTGAGCCAAAAGCTTTTTGGGGCTATTATAATGTGCTGGGCATCCAGCCCATTTATCCAAGTGTCTGAAGGAGACAAGTTATGGATTGATGCATTGTACAGATAGACTCATCTGAAAGGCTGATTTTGCAATTTGTTGCCATTGGTAATTTAGTTGTATTAAGCATGGCTGAGGATGGGCAGCAGTTTGGCTGGGTGGGATTTGGGATCCCGTGAGCTATTTCCTGCACAACTGCAGATTTCCTGTGTGACCATGAGATGCTGCTTTTTCCACAGGATGCTGTGAATAGTTTGTATGGTCCCCTTGTAAGTTACACACACAGCATGAAAGAAAACATTCTTGAGAAACTGATGCCACAACCCTATCCTCCACATGTGCTTCTTGCTGCAATATACTTACTGCTGAACATGTATGGCTAAAGGTCCTAGCTTTATAATTTTGGCAATAAATCTGCACAATTGATTTGGGGGCAACTATGAGAAAGGCCCCATTATTAATCTCAAATGACCAGCTTGTATTCAGAGACTATTCCAGATGTTAAACACGGCATTAAGTTTTGTTGTGTCTTAGCAATGACAAGATAATGCAACACTGACAGGGACTTAAGTATGTAATTCCTGGGCATTAGGAATAATAACACGCAAACTTCTACTCCTGTGACTGCTGCTGTTGTAATCTAAGATTATTTGGATGTGTAAGTGTTGAAAGTAGCTCATTGGGAGGGCTCAACAAAATGGAGAGAGTTGGATTATCTTATATATAAACCTGTTTTTCTAAGTGAATATGCATACACAAAGTTGTATTTTAAGCTTAATAGTGTGAACCCTTAATAGCGTGAATTTATTGTTATGAAAGTAGAGGAAGTTGTATTAGATTTTTTGAAGTACAATGCCTTCACATGGTTAGCTGTGCCAGTTTAGTTTCTCAGTAGAATGCCTGTTCCACTTGCTGAGATAACCTTTTGCCTTCCAGTGACCCCCTAAGTTCTGTTCTCCATCATATCTTCAACTTTCATAGTGAAACCAGGAACTTGTTTCTTGTCTGCCTTTCCATGTTGTTTCACTGTTCTTTTTAGGTTACATTTCAGAGACATTTCGTAGAATCATATAATGAAAGGACCACAATGATCGTCCAGTTTCAAACTCCCTGCCATGTGCAGGGTCACCAACCCCCAGACCAGGCTGCCCAGAGCCACATCCAGCCCGGCCTTGAATGCTTCCAGGGATGGAGCATCCACAGCCTCCTTGGGCAACCTGTTCCAGTGCGTCACCACCATCTGTGTGAAAGACTTCCTCCTAATATCTAACCTAAACCTTCCATGTCTCAGTTTAAAGCCATTCCGCCTATCACTATCCACCCTTGTAGAAAGTCATCCCCCTCCTGTTTGTATGCTCCCTTCAAGTACTGGAAGGCCATAATGAGGTTTCCCTGGAGCCTTCTCTTCTCCAAGATAAACAAGCCCAGTTCCCTCAACCTTTCCTTGTATCTGGCTGGAGAGTTGCTCCAGCCCTCTGACCATCTTAGTGGTCCTTCTCTGGACCCACTTCAAGAGCTGCACATCCTTCCTGTACTGAGGGCCCAGGCATTTAAATCATTTGCTTTGGATTAGGGTTCAGAAGTCTCTCCTAATTAAGCTGGTGGCTTGAAAATACTTTTCGTATTGTTTCCAAAGCATTGTTTGAACCCATTTTGAAATGTCTTTATCCTTTCCTACTCTTTTTCCTAACCAAGGCTTTCACTCTATGCTTGGTCCTAGCTTCACAGTGTGGCTTGGACAGAAGCCGCAAATAACTCTTAAAAATAATGTACTTATCGACCTATATATACATTTGTGCATGTAAAAATAGAAATCTTGATTCAGCAGGTCCTAGCTCACTCTGAAGGTTCATTTTGGAAACTGAGGGAGGAAGAACTCATTGAAACAAGCAAAGTCTCTCTTTCTCTCTGTGTGTGTTTATATTTTATTTATATTTTTATATAAATATGTATGTATATATTATTTATATATATACTATATATATATATAAAAATATCTTTAACTTTCTACTGAATACAGAACCTTGGTAAACCTGGCTTATAGAGAAGGCTGCTTTTCTGAACAGATGAAAGAAATCTTCTTCTTTCAGTCTTCTACTGAATACAAGGAATGCTCCCTTAAGCCATTTTTAGACCAGTGTTCAGACCTGGTTCAGCACAATGTTAAAAACTTTGAGCCTTGAGCTATTCAGGGCTATTTATTCTGTGGCTTGTCACAGCTTCCAGGTGGTGGTAGTCCCATAGTCTTATTCAAGCTCTTGAGTTTCAGTGACGGCTGTATTTCTGTACTGATATAAGAAGCATCTTCACTAAATATTTTTTCATTTGCTTTTTGAAGTTCTGGAGGTAGTGTCTAATGTTGTTTCTTGTTTGTTTTCATGGAAAAAGGCATGGGAGAGTGGCAAGATGCGGCTTGAAATGAATCAGTTATGGTTTACAATTGTAATTGACCTTGAGGGAAACTCTAAAATTAGTTGCCAAGGGGAGGGTTTACTTACGTGCTGTTTACAGAAAACATGGCTTTTGTGATGTTTTTAATACTAAACGGGAATATCCTATTTATAAGAGATCCTGTTTCTATTTATTTCTTGTACAGAGAGTTAAAGAATACTAGCAATAAGGATTTATCCATTTTTAATAGTATGAATTGATTCAAATGTTGGTTTGTGGAAAGGGAGTCATCAATGGTAAGATTAGAGCTGAAGTAAACATATGACATTATGATCATTTCTCAGTCTTTTAAAGAGTAGCAGTGACCTAAAATCTTAAATGCTGTCAGTTACAGAGAGCTGCCTTATACATCTGTGCTCCAACCTGCACAACAGCTTCAATTTGTTACATCCCACATTTTGCTTTGTGATCCTCAGTCTGAGCAGAAGCGATCCCACAGTCTGTTCTGTAGCTGCTTGTGAAGATGAGGTAGAACACAGAGGTGTGGCACTGAGCTTGGCAGCCAGCTGCTGCCTCAATGTCCATAGCAGCTCTCCTCTGGGTGCTGTGCCTGGCACCTGTGGGAAGGCAGAGAGCTGTGGGAGGCTGTCAGCAGCTGTGCTTTGCTCATCTGGGTATGCTGCATGCCCAGAGAAAAGGATTTGGGTTAGAATACTATCTGCTGTGCCCCTCTTCTTTTTCAGGCATACAGCTCAGGTTCAGAGGGGTGGCTGAAATATTTATAAATATAATTAAATCCACAAGTCCAAGTGCTTGCTGTGTTTGCTAGGCTGTTGTTCCAGAAAGTCTGTCTTCAGTGGTTTCCTCCTTTATCCATCCCTTGTGCCAAGTGATTTCCACTCCCTGAGCACTTTGGAGTTCCTATAGCTGACGCAGTAGGCTCTTTGCTGTGCTTAGGTTTTGAAAATGAAGCATTCCAGCTCTGTCTCTTTTTGAAGTGATTGACTGAAAGGCAATAGATGGAGTGCATACATCTATGCAACAAACTTATCATGTACTTCAGGACAAATTATTGGCTTTTCTTTTGAAAGAGAGAAACAGAATGCTTTTTCCCTTTTGGGGACAGGCAGTGAGTAATGTTCAGCAGTTAAGGCTGTATAATATCAGGTAATACTGTATAAGCACTTAAAAGAAAAAGGTTTCTATTTTGGGTCACTGAAACGATTCACTAATAAAGTAGAACTGCAGCTACTGGAATGGCGAATGGCAGTGCAGGAGATGTCTCCTCTTCCATTGGGTGCTAAAATCTCATCTCTTTTCCTGTGATTTCTATGTAACTGTGTACCTTGTGGAGGGAGTGTCATGATAGATCTCCTCTTAAATAGATCCCCTCTTAAATTAGACCCAAACATCCCAACTTTCACTTGTACATAATGCACTGTGTGTACTCCGTGTATCTGAGAGTATCCAGTAGTGAAGTCACTTAATGTAAGAATGACTTCAAAGATCTCTGTCCTGTCTCTTGCCTTTATTTCCTTTCTTGCTCCTGACTTCTGCATTCTCCCCACAATACATCTAAAAAAAGAGAGTGGTCTTTGAGTAGCACGTGAGTGGTTTTGAGTCCATTTGATTTCACAAATCTAATGATTTAATACCATCGCTTACGCTTTGCTTACCAAAGTGTGTGACATTTGTTTTGTACTTAATTGCTACAAGTTTTCTGCCTTTATGTGATTCAAGATTAGTTTCTTTTGAGCCAATTAGAATGTGAGCAACTTGCCCTACTTTAAGAGAAAGTTTAACGATAATGTTTACAGCTACTGCTTTCTTACAAGCTACTTCTTGGCATAGGAACTACTGAAGTCTGGAGTACAAAGTGCAATGCAAAGCTTTTGTCCCTTAGCAGTGATCCTAGAGAAAGCCCTGAATGAAGTGATCTGACAAGACAATTTTCAAGCCAGCTGAAGGCAATCACACTCCTTCACATCTCATACTGCAGTTTACCACCTCTGCTGTGACCTGTGATACAGGTGGAATTTTCAAGAAATAGAGCTGTTTGTAAGCAAACAGCACTGGTTGTCCCAGTTGTTTGACAGCATGGGAAGAGCCCACACCTGCCTTACCAAGCTGCCTCAGCCATTTATGGACCCAGCTTCCATCAGCAGCTTCTAAAGCTGCAACAAGATCTTAAAGGAAATGGAAAAAAATAGGAGATGAGGGGAATGGGATGAGAAAGTATGGGGAAAAAAAAGTTACTATCTGAACATATTAGTCCAGAGCACACAGCTGAGAAATCTGCCTTTCTGGTGGCTCTGTCTGCATTTGAAATCTTCCATTTCACAGATGAAAGATGGTATGTAGAAAGGGAAACAAGTAATTAACTTAGAGCAAAAGCAGAAGAGAGGCAGTTGTTAAAATGTACAGTCCTTATATACTTTTAGAACTGTTTTGCAGATGTAAGCAAACTGTATGGGGAGGCTTATTTGTCTGTAAGAAATAATAATAGTAGCAACTGGAATATCTTTGAAGACTTCTGCTTTTAGAAGTCTTTTCATGTCACATCAGAGACCACGCTCGGTTCATCGCGCTAAACTGAAAACTCTTAAACTGGGAGAATCTTCTATAGGGTAATGAGGTATTTGAGATTGCTTAAGAGCTTTGGACATGCAGTTTCTCTTAATTTGAATGAGGGATGTGTGGGTTCTTTTATCACTTAAGTAGCTTTTGGGGAAAAAAAAATATTATACCTTGCCCTTCATGTATTATTTCTGTGCTATGGCCCTCTTTGTAAAATGTTACAGATTCCTTTTTGTGAGTGTGGAATTGCCACTTTGTGCTTAATAGCAGAAACATGAAGAATAAGATATTCCTTAAAACACCATGAAGTATTCATCTAAGCATGTCAATATTTAAAGGTGATGTGAAAATGTTAATGCATTTTAAAGAGGAAAAAATAATTAGTAAGGAATAAACTCTTAGATTTGATATGAGTTCTAATATTTGTGAAACTTGCATCAGATTTTTGGATTAATTTGATGAAAAACAGAAAAAAAAATGTGGACATTTCTTATTAACCCCTTGCTATCTATAACCTTGCATCAGGACAGATACTAGGTCAAGATGTGGGGAACCCAGGGCCACTTCTTGCAGGTAGAAGGAGAACTCCCTTTGGGCCAATGGTTCACTCGCAGCAGACCAATGTGAAAATATTGAAGTAGAAGAGGCAGCATCCTTCCATCTCTCCTGGTTGGGATTTTGTTCTCTGGTGATGTTTTAGAATGTAACTTTTCTGAATTTACAAGTTCTTGAAGCATTTTGAGTTAAGTTGTGGACTCCTGCTATTAAAACTATTGAGGACTGCGTTTCTGATGCATCCTTAAAAGAAAAATGCAGTCTATCATGTACTCTAATTTTTGTAGAATGCTGCTTAATGAAAACTGTACAGCCAGAAGTAGTAGTGTAGGATAGCATGCTTCTTGATGAGAGAATGCTTACTCAGAAGTGACTAAAGGTTTCAGCTGCTTCTGCACAAAATGAGGACAGCAGGAAAGGACTGAGTGACACACTGAGGTGACAAGACAACACCCATGGGTTGTGCCACTGATGTTTTGGTTTGCCTGTGGTGCAGCTGGAGTCAGACAATTGGCACTGTACTACCAGAAGTACTGTATGCGTTCTTGCTGGGTGGAAGGAAAGTGTGCAGATACCCTGGCTATGGAGTCATGTGGGTGCAGACATCTGATTTCCACATTTTTTCTAAGTTAACATTAAAAATGCTGAATTTTAGGTATCAGTTCAGGGTAAATTAAATGACATGGCATTTCTAAAATGGTTCTGACATTTATTCCAAGATCCAGTTTCTTGAGTTTGAAGCCGTGTGAATTTATAAATGTTGCTGATCTACTGGCTATGTGAAAAAGGAACCATATGAGCACCATTGCGGGCCTGGGCTCAGAAACCAATCTGCCAGGCTGGTGAGGCTCCAAACACTCACATGCTGTGTCTAGGCTTTATAATGCTTTCTGCAAGTCCTTCTGGGGGAGCTGCTTTGGGTGTTATCACTGCCGCATCATCATTGAAAAGGATTTGTGTCCATGTGAAATGTACATCAAGCTTTTCAAAGGCAGGTGTCCATAAGAATGAGTTGAGTGTCTAAAAAGCAACATGTTCATCAAGTCAACTAATTGTTGTAACCTCTAGATTAGAGAGTACATTAGAGCTAGATGGATTCTGGTGCCTGTAGTGGGTAAAGTTAGATAAAATTTATGGCTTTTTTTTTTTTTTCTAACTTTATTAAATGCCGCCCTGTCTCTTTGGAGGTAAGGATTGTCTTCTGAGTGATCCAAATATCCCTCATCTCTCACAGGCTTTTGCAGAACTCAAAGGATGCACTGTACCTTTCAAGAGGCTCTGTAATTAGCAGGGAAAAAAACAAATAGGTAATTTCTTTAGCACAGTTGGAGTGAATGTTGAAACATTTCATGCAGGGCTGAATTCCAATTTGTTAACGTACTGTAGGCAGCTTTCAATATAGTAATGCCAAAAATGAGGCTGCTTTGTGCCAAAGCAGCAGCTATACCAGCACTCTACATGACATCCAGTCTTCTCTCTCTGACCTATGGCAGTCAGTTAATTAAAACTTGGGGAGATTTAAGCTGTCACTTTAAAATGGTTTAAGAGAATTTGAATGCATAAAGGCAATATTGTCAGTGTTCCCACTCTCGCTAACTCAAAACATTTGGTTTCCTGTGCTCTGTGATGCATGTGGAAAACTCTGAATTTTCACATAGAATATTGTATGCTTTGTTTTCTAGATTGTGTCCCACGAGAACTTTCATGGAAGCTGTTTGTAGTTCTTTTCTCAGATTCTCTCCCCCACTCCTTCTTTCAAGTTTAATTATCACCTGCTTAGATCTTTTGGAATGACTTTGATATCCAAAAGGGTAAAAAGAGGGTTTTGTTTTTTAAAAAAGATTATCTTGTTGGCCAACTGTGCAAAAAGATGAAGACCATTTCTTCCTTCCTTTTAGTGTGGTGTGTGTATGTTGTGCTTTTGTTTTGCAGTTTGCGTTGAGTTGGTTGTGTAGAGTTTTGATCTATATGGTGTATTAGCTAGGAGAGCTACAACATCTCTTGTTATGACTTCTAAGGGAGTGGAAGTCCCAGTTAGAGTATTTTTGAGGATCAGTTTGGGGATTCCATTCTGATTAATTTTTTTTTTTTGCAGCTTTCTTGATGAACATAATCAAGCATGATGGTGCTAATTGTTTTGGATAGTGAGTTACATAACAGTAGAGCACCTTAGTAACATTTGATATAAAGAAATGAATTTCAACTCTGTTCTTATCAGCTTGTAGGTGCATCCTGCTGGTCATTTATTAACTTATTTTCTGGCATAGCTATGATGAAAACATTCTCTTGCGAGCACTTCATTCTCCTAAAATTCCCCTTCGTGTTTGCTAAGATGCTCTACTGCTCCCTGCCCAAACTCCCATGGAGATAAATCTAGCTTTTGTTCTACCAAATTCTTTCAGCTTGGCACTGACAACACTAGTGCCCTCAGCTGATTAAATCTACTTCAATGCCACGCAATATGACAAATGCTTTTGGTTTTAATTGAATGGTAAAGCTCTTGCTAACAGAAGAAACAGTGTCAGCTGCCACTGTTTTGGTACCAAACATGCATTGTGCTGGAACAAGGAGGCAAAAAAGGCTACACCACTTAGAGCAGATCAAATGGAAAGTCTGCTTAGGGTGCATCCAGTACTATTAAGGCTTGAATTTCTGTTTAACAACAGAAAGGAGAACATCTGTCGGCAGTTCTCAGTGTGGAAAGAAAGTGTCCTTTGCTCTGAAGAGGTCCTAGAAATGACAAGTTTACATGATGCTACATAGCTTCCAAGATGTGAAGTTTTGAAACAAATCTTATTTTCTTTTGCTCCCAACTACAGCTTCTGATGCTTTTTGAGGGGACAAAAAACTAAAGAAAAAAGAGCTGCACTGGGTTGCTCAGGAGAAAGCTGTTTACTGCCAAGTTGTGGCCCTGCTTTAGGAAATGGGACCAATGAAATACAGTTAAAAAGGTTATGTGGGCATTTGCAGCAGGGCTGGCTAAGGAGTTTCTCTTGCGGAAACACGTGTGGTTTTTAAGATAATTGGGATTATCTGAGCATGTTTTATATATTTTTTTACTAACACAAACTTTTTAATTCTCAAATGTGGCTGCTGCACAGTCAGACACTTGCAGATATCTAAGGTCCAGCTGCAGTAGTTGACAAACTTACCAGTCTGGCTACATTTTGAAATGTAAGATTTTGAGGAACGCTTATGTCTGTTCCAGAACACTGGACCAAATATTTCCAGCTTCTCTGTTCCTATTTTCGATCTCTCTTTTCTTCCTCCTTCAGAAAAAAGTTTGTTTGCTCCAGGATGTGGGATAAACTGAGGTATTTCTGAGTTGCATTTCTCTGTGTTTTCTATTCTATTCCTGGTTTTCCACACAGAACAGCTTTGAAAAAGAGCTCATAATAGTGTTATTTTTTTTTTTTTTTTTTTTTTAAATAACTCATGTAAGAACCTTTTGAATTAGCACTTGTTTTGAACTCTTTCTATCCAGAATATTACAGGCCAGCTTCAGTGCTGTGCCAGATTTATGGTTCATCGCAAACCAGATGAGATCCACTTGGGCATCTTATCCTTTATGTGGAAAATCCCACATGAGGTATGGTATATTCTGATTTTTCCTTTTGGGACTGTTCTCAGAGGTCATTCATTTGTGAATTAGAGTAGTTCAAGTCTATCAGTTTCTAACAGAAGTTTCTGCTTCAGAACAAATTCAAACAAAAAGAGGAGATGAAGGAGATGGTGTTATTGCCACTCACTCATTCCTTACTTCTTGCCCCTCCTTCCTCACCTCTGTCTCAGGGAGAGATTCCTTTCTCTTTGTGCTCAGGAATACAAAATTAAAGAAACTGCTGCAAATCTCAATTTGAATTTTTGTTTGTTTCTCATTTTTCTTTTCTTATTACCGAAGATCATGAGGTGGTAATGTCCTTCGAGGGCTCCTTGTTTTTCTTAACCTACATAATAAAAATGGAATAAGTGGAATAAGTCGTTGAAAGAAAAGTGACTGCAGTGATGGTTTAAAGGAGGGGGAAAAAAAAATAAAAATCTGTTTCTATGGCAGCAGCTCTTTAGATGACTCTGGACTGTAAGGAAATATTCTGTTACTGGGCTTTTCATACTGAACAAAGAAATGTTGACCTGAAAGGTCGGAAAGGGCTTAATCCTCAGGCTGTGTTGTTTAGAGCTGTTCTCCTGGCTGTGTTTTCATACACACAGCTGACTAGCTGGTGAGATACCTATGTCTGTCAGCTAAAGAGTACTAAAAATCCTATTTATCCTTAATATAGCACAATAGATGAGGTTTAGACTAGACATAAGAAGGATTTTTTTCACTCAGTGTGGTCAGGCACTGGAATGGCTGTCCAGGGAGTTGGTGGAGTCACCATCCCTGGCAGTGTTCAAGAGGCATCAGGACAGGGAGCTAGGAGATATGGTTTAGTGGTTTTCTGTAGGTATGGTAAAGGGAGGATGGTTGGACTAGATGATCTTGTAGGTCCTTTCCAACCTTGTGATTCTATGATTCTATAATATAACAAAGATACTTGTAGAGGCTATCATTCTTTTGTCAGCTGAAGAGTTTTGTGAGCTTTTAACCAGTTCATTTTACCTCCTAATTGTTCAGGGATTGGTAGAGCTACCACATAACTGCTAACTTCACCTCTCAAGCTGTGGCCCAGCTGTGTGTCCTTGTTATCGTTTCCCAAAACACACCCAGCTGGAAACTGCTGGTTGCCCAGGGAATGTCTCAGTGAGTTGCAGTACCTGCCCTGGGCTGAGCAGCCCTCTGTAATAGTGAGTGCAAGTCCTGGGAGCTGGCAAGAAAACCTTCTGCATTGGGTACTAAGAGAGCCAGTGAGGTGTCTTGGAGAATGTGTCCAAAATGCATCAACACCATAAACTGAAGTAGAAATAATTATGAAAGGAGTGAGTCATTCCTGATGATGAGTTTTTTCCAATGTTCTCTGTGTGTTAATCTTGTTGCACTCCTGATGGAAGCAATGGTATGTATTTATGGACAGCAATCTAATTACTTGCTATTAATAAGCGTCTGGAGTCTCTGGTCTTACAGAGAGATGTGAGGAATAGCAGAATGATGGATTGTTCCCTCTGTTTTTTTTTTTTTTTGTTGCTGCTTCTTCCTTTATCCAGTAATACAGAATTTGACCTTTAATGTCTGTTATAGTAAAGGGAAAAAAAACAACAACAACAAAAAAAAAAAACCACCAACAAAACACTGTTGCACCATGCTCAAGGTTTCAGATGACTTGGAAGTGATTGTAGAAAATCCTGTATGTGTGATATTTTTCTGCTGGTGAGACTGTTTAGGTGATGAAAACAGCCTGACGTCTGCTGGTGTTTCTCTCTCTAGGACAAAGTTCAGTGAGGAAGGCGTATTATGTGGTCTCACTGCTGTGTGTGGGTGCAGCCCCAGCTTCTCTGATGGGTGCTTTGCAAAGTATAGAAGATACAGATATAGAAGATAGTTATAGAAGAGAGATATCGAGGTATTTACAAGTCAGGGTCTCCAGTCGAATCTGAAATACTTCTCAGTCAACCTTGCTTAGGATTGGGTTCTCATACTTGGCATGATGGAAGCAGAGCTATTGCTGCCTCTTTGTTTCTTCAACTGTTCCTTTTAATTATTATTATTTTTCTGTAAGAGCTTAGTTATGTCTGTCATTTAAGCATAACTTGAAATGTCTGTAGGTGTACCTCTGTGTCAGCCTGGACACAGGTATCCTTAACCCAGATGCATGACCAATGTTTAACTCTTCTGGAATTTAACTGCAAGGTCAAAAATGACACATGCTTTTCTTTGTCATCCCTACAGCACTTGTTCAGATTAAATTGATTAATGCGACAGCTGTCCTTTGTCTCTACCAAAATTAGACTTCAGGTGTGCTATGAAAGTTACTTCATCTACCCTTTTGATTTACCCTTTAGCTACTAATTATCCCACCTGAAAGTTACCTCTTTCAGAGTCTCCCACAGCTCTTTCTTTCCCCACTTTTAAAACACCAGCCCATCTTCACTAACAAAGGGTGATTTCTTTCTCTGGTAGGTAAATAAGCACAAAGCCATTTCTTTGTTGGCCAGCATTCTTAATAAGATTTTGCCATGCTATTTGTTGAGTTCTCTGCAAGTACTTTCATGATGTCTCCACACTGAGCTCCATTTAGCTGTTAGTATGTCAAGCAGTGTCGTCTTGTTTCTTTGTACTTCACTGTTGCTGCCCTTTTCTAATCCAGATCTGGCCCGGAATTCGAATTGCTAGATTTACCTCAGTAGGTGTGTTGGAGCCAAACGTCAGGCTTTTGCACTTCATATGTAAGTAGTATACTGGGTTACCACCTTTTCACTAACATTTCATCAGAATTTGCAAGACAATTAATATGCTGTAACAATTTAATTTCAGTTTAATGGGTTGATAGCTATACAGTGGATTTAGGAAACTGAAAAAAGCTATTGAGATATCTTTGATTCTTAAGCTTAGGAGGAGGAAGAGTAAACTACTGTTTTGATGCATTTGCCAGCCATCTAAATAGTACTAATGGCTTCTAAGAGTTGGCAGAATTGAGCTGTAGTGTTAAAGCTCTAGCTAAGCATAATGGCAGAGGAATAGGAACTGTGTTGTTTAAAGCTCTTTTACTCTTCATTCAGAAGAGCCTTGGGCTTTGAGAGCCTCTGTTCCCTTGAAGGAGTTGGTGCTCCCCACACTTCTCATGTCGCACTCATTGTGCAATTGACACTGTCCTGATCTGTTGCGTCTGGGAGTCCAACTCTTTTTCTGGTCCAGGAAACCTACACAAAGGCAGCGTTTGTTCTCCTCCTCCATGACCCCTGGTGACTTGGTGCCCTGTCAGAGTGCTGGAACTCTTTCCTACAGGAAAAAAGGAGCTGGCTTTAGGGCTCTTGAGGTGCAGTACACAGAGACAGTTGGTTTGAAAATACGTAAGCAGAAAAACAGATGCATTTATTTTAATGCATCAAGTTAATCATTTTAGAAGATATAATATCAAGGAAACAAATTAAGGTGAGTATTCTATGTTTCTCTGGGTTTGGTGTATCACACTATGTTAAAAACAGTAACCTGTTGTTGGTTTTAACCACTAAGATATTGGGTGAGGAACAGACCTGTGCTTAGTGAAGACCTCACTAGCTATGTTTTTGCTCACAGTTTCTTCATCTTATTATTATCAGTGTTCAGTGCAGCACCCTGCTAGTGGTGGGGAAAGTGTTTCTCCATAGAGCAATGACTTTCTATCAGTTATGTGTATTCCCAAAGTTTGTCTTCTGTTATGCCTAGAAAGCTCAAAGCCCCAAAGAGGGATCAGTTGAACTGAAGCTTCAGTTTCAAAGATGAGAGCACTTCTGTGCCTTTCCTGGATGGACATGGCAAAATGGAGCCTCTCCTGTGCCCTTCTGGTTCTGCCTCGTTCCTGCTGGTTTCCCCTCTCAGTAGCCAGTGCTGAATATTAGCTCTCCGTGCAGATTTATGAATAGCAGTACATGCGTATCTTTCCATGTTGAAGTGTATGTTCTCATAGAGTGTCTCTGCTCAGAGTCCTTCTCTGTAGAAACTGAACAAGAATCAGATGCTCCAGCTGGTAACCCGCTAATTAGGGATCATTTCCAAAATATTTATGAACATGTCTCTTTCACTGTGTTTATAGCACAAGTCAGAACTATGGAACTCTGTTTCCTCCAGTCAAACAGTTTTTACCTCTTTGATAGGGTAAAAACAGAATTTTTTTGACAGATGTAGCACTAAATATCATCAACTTGTTCTCTCACTGCATAGGACAGCTGAAGTGAGCATTATGGTTGTGCCAAGGTGTGGTGTATTTGCTACTGGTGGAGCGTGAGATCTGATCATATATGGCTTTTCTCTGGATACCTCATTGTGGGTATCAGGGTAAACAAATGTATCAAGGGATAAAAATGAGAGAAGACGGGTAGATGTTCTCAGAAAAGAGGGAACCAAAAATAACACTGAATTTCATAAGAGATTAGTTCTGTAAACACAAGATAGGTTACAGCGAAGGCAAAATGTTTCTAGTCTGGAATAGTGGTTTTTAATCAAGTTCAAATAGAAAAAGAGTTTTCACTTCCTACACAGGATGCTTTAGCAGATGCAAGAATGTGGCATGATGAGAAATGGCAAGAAACCTGAGAGTTTTTTGATGGACATGGGGTGAATACAGTCTGTTAGGAGGAGAGATGGCTGTAAGGCAATAACACTGTCGTGCTTCACCAGCCTCTGCTGCCTTGTGGAATGAATGCATCCACCTCATTTTGTGGACACAAACCCTGAATGAGGGAGACTTGGTCAGTGCTTCACAGTGCAAATGGAAGGGTACAAATGGGAGCTAAACTATTCTTGTTTTAAGTCCTCTGCATGGTAGGAAACTGTGTTTTTATTCCTGTAGCTATTTATTTCTGCAGTTATCCATTAATATAATTCTGGCCAGAGTTTTTGGGGGGTCATCTCTAATTTTTAGACAGACAAGAGACTGCTTCATCCATTAGCATTAATCCTATTAACAAGAAACTCAGTGTCTAAGCTGTTATACTGACTTCCTTCCTGATTCGTGATAAGTTCTGCACCTTTATCCTCCTCTAACTCAAGGAAGGTGCAGCTTAGAGTGGTGGTGAATAGAGGTGGTGTTATGACACCTGCTACTGATGTGGCTGTCACTTCTTTCTCTGTAGTATCCACTTTTTCTTCAAAGCTAATATTGGAGGGGAAGAAAGCTGTGCTTATTGTGTGCAGTAGTATTACTAGGTCATGTGTGCAACTGAGGAAGGAGGATGTGGGAGTGTGAAGATGTGGCCAAACCTCCATACAAGACAAGATAGCTGCTTTCTTGAAAAGGTACAGATCCGAAATGCACCTATATCACATTTAATCACGTGCAAGTGCTTTTCATAATTGGGTTACTGTCACAGGTCAAGTTCTAGCCATTGCCCTCAGCTAGAAATAGTGACAACAGCAAAATGCCTGGGAGGTGGAAAGTAAGAGCAGTACCAGCCCTCAAGCAAATATGTCTTCAGCATACCCATGTCTCTGTGCTCTCTGAAAGACTGCATTCAGTGCCTCTACTGCTTCTAACAGCTTACATCTTGGCTCTGAGCTAAAGGATTCCTGAATCATTACAGTCTTAAAAGCCTTAGGTTGCTAAGGTGCAAAATGTAGGATGTTACATGAAAGAAATGGTGTGGGATTCATTATCGGCGTATGAGTCACCTCATTTGGAATCTGATCACTGTTTCCCGTATAAATACTTTTCACTGATAAAAGAGAAATGTACACCTCATTTGAGAGGAATGCTTGTGGTCTGCAGCTAAAATGGGCAAAGGACAGATAGACTGTGTGCGTTCTTGCTGGCTGCCCATGCTGCACAAAAAGGGGTGCTTCTGTTGCTTTCAGCTCTTCTGGTACAACCCCCTGGCAATTGAATAAGCGTAACACTAACAAAATGGCAGAGTGTCCTTCCTGAAAATTAACCTTTAGCTGTGGTACTTGAAGTTTAATGCTTTTTTCATCTCTATGTGGGGACACCCTCATGACTTCTTAAACTGGGGGGGATAAAAAAGGCACTGCAAAAATAGTCCCTTGGGTTTCTCTCATCCCTCCAGATTATCTGTGGAATGGGTGGTTAGAGGAATGATATCTGTGAAAGCACCTGTGATTTTTAAAAACAAACAAAAACCTCACAAACCAGAACACTGGCACATTAAACAGCTCTAGTAGATGCCATTAACAGATTGGATAGTTGTTTGGAAGACAAAAGCTCAAAGTACTACATTCTGAATCCAACTAAGTGCATCATCCAGACATGCCCCAGAGCTGTGCTGTAGGGAGCCCAAGAGACATTCCAGAGCGCCATAGTACTCGTGCACAAGAATCTCTTTACGGTGAGGGTGATGGAGCACTGGAACAGGCTGCCCAGGGAGGTGGTGGAGTCTCCTTCTCTGGAGATATTCAAGACCCTCCTGGATGCCGAGCTGTGCAACGTGGTGTAGGGGGGTTGGACTCAATGATCTCTAGAGGTCCCTTCCAACCCCTACAATTCTGATTCTGTTGATTCTGTGATTCTGCATCATGTAGTTAAAGTACAGCAGCATTATATATTCTGCAATGGAGAATTATGGGTTGTAGCTGGCAGTTTCATTTCTCTTGGAAAAGACTGTGCTTGCATATGAACTAGAAAACCCATATTTCTCTCTTTGAAAGAGGATAAAATGAGTTCTGCCAAGGAGAAAAGCCACTGTACAAGTTCAGAGGCATCACAGAGAAAGCTGACAGGCGATGGAAGCAGCAGTTGTGCAGTAGGTGTCTGAGATTGGCAGTGCTTCAAAATCCTGTCTGAAATAGTTAGCTGGAGACAGGCAGAGTCAATGTTGAGCCTGTACGCTCTGTTCAGTGTGAGCACATTATGTGGAAGAATGAGCTCCATCTGACTTGTTTCAGAGAGCTTGGGTGGGCATAACTCCGGAAAGGATGGGGTGTGAGTTACTGAGATTCTGGAGTCTGTAATTGAATATGAAAGCTATTGAGTTGTAACAGGACTGAAATATGTTTATCATTCTGAAATTACTGTACTGGTTAACAAAACATCTGAAAAACCAACATATGACAAAAATGGGAGCCATTGGTAATAGGTGAACAGTTGGACTGGATGATCTTTTAGGTCTTTTCCAACCTTGGTGATTCTATGATAGTATGGATGCAGTAAGAAATACTGCCTTTTCGGAATAAGTTCCTGTAGATGGCTAGAAGAACAATGGATGGCATGTAAGGATGGGAAAAATATGAATTGAGATTCATTTGAAATATGCAGCTATAGTTACTCGTGTAATCCATGTATGGATTACAGGGAGAAACAGATGACATTGCATGCATCTGGGAAAAGAAATGGCCGTCCTGCAGCCATTTCCCACCTGGCTGCTCTGCACTGGGCACACACTCCTGGGGAGTGGGGTCTCTTGAGTTCTGTGCTTGCGCCTGCCTGTTTTGCAGGGACTGCTGAAAGCAAATGCAGAGTATAATAATATAGGAAACCGTTATTATGGTTATTATTATTATTATGGAGCCTCCTTCAATGGAGTCATTCAAGACCCACATGGATGCCTACCTGTGCAACCTGTTCTCGGGAGCCTGTTTTGGAAGGTAGTTGAACTCAATGATCTCTAGAGGTCCCTTACAGCCCCTGCAATTCTGTGATTAGTAGTTAGTTGTTCACGCAGCTGGTCGTCCTGGTTGTATACTTTTTTTTTTAAAAAAAAAAGCTCCAAAGCTTCAAAGTGCTATACGAGAAAATACTTTGCCTTTGCAGAAGGAAACAGATGAAGTGGCTCAAAGTTACGTGAGAGAATAATGACAGAACTGTGAAGGAGCTCCAGAGTTAAAACATGGAACTTGAGGAGATTGGTGTCAAAGCTGTACCTGAATTCATAGCAGTCTGTCAACTAGAGTCTCATGGTCTGCTCTGCTCTCTGTTCAAACTGTTCTTTTGCCAGTGGTTTTTAGGAGGTTTCACAAATGTCTGTTGCTGTACCAGAGGTGATGTTGGGATACTAATGCTGAATAATTTAGATTTCAATTACTGCTACTGTCAGTAAGCTTTATTTAGAGATCATTTACTGGGGAGGGAAGAAGGAATAATATGGAAAGAAAGTTCTTGAATTTGATTAATGAACTCTTAGCTGGAACAGAAGTGAAAACATGCCATCTAAACCGATAATATAACCAAACCCCATTACCTAATTTACAACTACTGAACATTTTCTGAGGGGGAATGGAGAGTGAAGTTTGGATTCATAACAGCTTTGAGACCATGGAAAATTAATGTATTTTTTCTTTTTTTTCTCTTTTTTAGGTAAGTAACTGAATGGGACATGAAGAATTGACGTTTAAATGGCCAGCATGTTGCAAAAGGTATTTCACTTGAGGTTGAAGAGAAATGCTTGAGTAATTTGAGTATATGTTGAATGACTGTTTGCCTTTTCTAAAAAGTTAAATTCTTTCTTGTTCATTGATTGACTGAAAGAAGTAAAAATCAACAATCTTCATCATGTTATCCTTAAGTGACATCACATCTGAAGTTGGATACCATACTCTTAGTTGTTTTTTATGTATGTAATTCATATTAATTGAGCAGGTGCTAACCTATGTTGGTCCTGGTTTGTGACAGTGTTCTTGATCGTACAGGTGAAGTATTTGTCTTTCTGCACTGGTGGGTCACAGGTGACTTTGTGGTAACACATGTGGTACCATTCAGTATTGGGAAGCAACTGTAGGCAGGAATAATATAATTTGAACATGTAGATACTGTGCTTGAAATCTGTCCTACTGCAGAGGCTTCCTCTGAGATTAGGTGAAGTATTGCTAGCTTGTGTGCGAGTCACTGGGGGATCTGTTTTAAATACTGATCTTAAGTTGAAAAATAACCTTGAGAAAGCTAAATTAGTATCTGGTTTCTAGTCAGCCACTGCCTTGGCTGCCAGATGGGCATGTAAGTATGAAAGGACTTGCCTTGCACTGGGTAGCGCTACCCATAAATATACTACTAATAAAGTTCTTGAGCTTTGCTTACTACATTTGTGCACAAACTTCAAAGCACATCCAGCCATATTCCCTTTGTCATAATTTCCAAAATCACTGGAAAGCAGTTATAATTTTGTACCATTTTTGCTGTCAAATGTGATAGTCTGTAAAACCGTTCAGAAGAGTGTAGGCTGATGGGAAAGCAATGGTTACATACAGTGATGCCATGTAGTAACTGTTGTTGATGGCACTATAGTTATTTAGTAGCATCTTCAGGAAGGCTGGCTAATGGGAGAATCTATTATAAAACTGTCAATACTTACTAGCGATTTCTCTAAAAACAAAAATTGTAGTTAATATATTTTTTTAACAGAGGCCTGGAAAGAGGAATATAGGCTTTTTGACTAGAGAAAGTATATAAGAAACAGAAAATATCTCAATTTCTGGCCTAAGTAAGGTGGAACTGAGGTTTAACACTGAATTTCCTACTTCTGAGATGATTATTGATACCACTGTTGATATCTTCAGCTGAAAATTTCTAAGCAGTTTTGCCTTAATAGTACTGGTTGTATGTAACTGCTAAATCAGTTTTTCTGCTCTCCTTCTTTATTTTGCCTTCACAGTAGTTTTACTGGTATAGAAATGTCATGGTGAAAGAACTGTGAATGAAAAGCAAAACTTTCAGTAATCTGGGGAAAAGTGGAAGGGAAGGGTGAAACCTGCGGCGCTATCATTGACTACCACTGCTGCTTGGAAATGGGTTGTATGCTTTTCTTGATGTTTCCTACACCTTCCCTAGAGTATGGACTCTGTCTTGGAGGACTGACTGCAGGAATGACGAACGCTGTTGCTTAAGAGTGGTCTCAGGCTTTGTAGAGCTAGGTTCCTCTGTTCAAAGTTGGTATTTTCAATGGGCTGAAATACACCCTACTTCTGGAAGTGCTTCCCCTTTGATTTCTCCTTTGATCATGCTACAGACTCAAGATTCATAGCATAGGAAATACAGTGGAGTACCATTTCTTGTTACTGGGATATTTCCTAAGCAAACACATGGAACTGACAAAAACTAAGTAAAAATCAGCCTCAATTAATTGTCCATGAGATTTATATAGTAAGAGAAAATATTAGATTTGATGCAATGCTTATTGCACACCTCCTGTATTTGGTACACTTAAAACAAATACAACTTTGTATCATGTAGATTTGTCTCATAGTCTATATTAGGATATACTGTGGGGAAATGGATGTAATGATGTGTAAAGATGAAGTTGGTGATTTGTTTCAGGCAATTTAGTTTATTACATTTGACATGTTATCAGGTCTCTGAAGCTTCCTTTTGGAAACATGTCACATCCTGCTTTCTTAATGATCATCTGCAGTCATTATTCATTGTAGTCGGGTGCTTTCTATTGGAAGCCAGCAGAGGCTTTGTGCTGCTGCTGAATACAAAAATGATTTTGGATTATTAATCACATGAAAATTAATTTTATATTACATCTTTGGAAGTGTCTAGAGGTGATCTCAATAAGGCAGGTATTGTTCAGAATGCAAGGTGTATGGTAAATCCTTATTTCAAGCAATGTACTGTATTGGTTCTTGAAGTCTGCATCTTTAGGTAAATGCCAAACAACATGCTGAGGTCAGGAATTGCCCAGAAAAGGTGACAGATCTCTGAGATCTCAGAATGCCACTGTCCTCTGGTAATCTTGTCTTGCTGCCTACAATTTAGACTTTTATTTTATGGCTGTTGAGGTACCAGTGAAAATATGAACTGTGTTCAGAATGATTACCCTGTGCTTACCTGTGCCTTTATACTGCTGGAAGAAAGTCTTTTTTTCCTCATCAAGACACTAAGGACTCAGCAATCATAGAGCTGTATTTTTTTGTGACACCGCAGAACAGAATGTGTCAACATGCTGTTGGATGGTTACAAGGTATTGTGCAGTTGGGAAATGCTGCTTTGTCTTTTCAAGCTTTTGGTAAAAGCCACGTAGTGGGTTTATGGCATGTGCCAAGCTGTATATCCATGGGCTTCTGTGGAGCCAGGCACCAAAACAGGCTACAAAAGATAAGAGTATTCTATAATGACTTGTGCTTCTTGTGAAGCAAAATCATTAAGGCAAAGGATAAAAGTATTCTATTATGTCCCCAGTACAAAATTATTGAGGAAAATAAGGCCATTCAATCACTAAAGTTGAACTTGAAAGTTTTAGAACTATCACTCATGGATTCCCTTTGCTAAACTAATATGTTTGTTCTTTAACTGATGTACTGATTCTATTGCTAAACAAACTGGGAAATTTCATAGTTTGACATCCTTGCCATAAACATTTAAAGGATGAGTTGGTGTTTGTTAAACTGGTATACTGGGATGCTTGGCAATTTGCTTTTCTGTTTAATGCATAGGATTCTGAAGAATATCAGGATAATAGAAGAGTATAGAAGACTATAAGCAGTGTAATATCGTGGTTTTGGGAAAATAACATGCTTGTTAGCTTCACTTTCTAGGGGCAATTCTGTGTGCTGAAGTCATTTACCCCTCAATAGAGGTCTTGAATTTTGTAGTAAGAGCAGAGTGAATATAGGATTTAATTTACTGTTATGTATGAACCTGACTTTGTTGATTTGGGGAGGAACTGCGTAACATATAATCTGTTTAAGGACATCTTGTTGGTTAGTCCTGATGACTAAACTCACAAGCACAGGGGAATATTCGGTTTACTGAAATGACTATAGAATTGAGTATTCTGCTTTATTTTGGAAGGCTTAGAACTGGTTTCATCTGGAAAATTTTGTCGATTAACTGTAATCTCCAATGAGACACTTCCGTATTTGTATGTGTTGTGGGATGAGTTAGTCATAGGAGCTCAATTACTAACGAGCTTCATCCTCAAGCAGTGAAAACTTAGCGTCACTGCTGCTCACTAGGACTGGTATTATGTCAGGTAGTGGTGATATGTAGATTAAGAAGATGGAGAAAAGCAGCTTGTTTTTTTCCCCTACAGAATGCAAATAACTGATGATCTTCCTAAATATTTCTGACCCTGAGGTGACTTCTAAGCCAAGTTGATTCTGAGTATTTGCGTATTTGGCTGTGTCAAATGCACTACTGGTGGTATTTTCCTTCAGATAATTTCACTGTCGTATTTGTGGAAAATTTGTGAGTGGAGGACATGCATGTTAGTATTCAGACATCCAGAGTGAATAATGGAAATTTCAGAATTGACAAAATAATCTCATGTCTGTGCCTCATCTCTTCTTGTTTTAATTTTCTGCCTGAAAAGGGGATGCAGTGCTTCAGGATTTCTTGTTTGTTAGTATTAGTTAAATCACATCATCTGTTCCATATCTGAAATGGTTGTATGCACAGACATAAACAGTGCTAATTTTAACAGTTATTCTTCCTTTTCTTCTGGCTGCATTGCTGTAGCTTAACTTGTACTTTTCTGCAGTGTTTCTAAATGGTACAAGATACCGAACATTCAGTCTAGACAGTCACAACTTTAAATCACTGCGTATAATCTTCCTGTTTGATTTTTCCAAGGAACTGATTTAAAATATGAATAAATATCATTTAGCATGAAGCAGTACTTTTGTTGGCAGCTTAAAAAGAAATGAAAGTTGGAAGGGGCATGATGAATAAATTACCCTTTGACTTTAGGGTGTTCCTTCAAAACAATGATGACATGGTGTACGGTAAGTTTGCACTGCTTTTTGCCTTGTTGTGTTTCTTTAGAGGTACGTAGGAGGTTCATTTTCTTCACAATTAATTGAATCCAGAGTGGATCTGGCCTGAGTTACAAAATTTATTTTTATCATAACCAAAATGAGTAAGGGAAAGAGTCGTGGTTACTTTCTTTTGATCTTCTTGGGATCTGTGACTCCAAAATGGGAGAAATTCCAGAGAGCCTATGAATATTTCGGTGTTTTACTCATGCTATAGATGTCTATATGGAATGTTTTCAGAGGCAGGGACAATTAGCAGCAAAGCTACATAGCTGAAGAGAGACTGGCCCCTCACGAATGGAAGTTAATGGGCCATGAAGGCATCAGATAATTATTGGTTGCCTCCCCCGTTTTGCAAAACATTGTGTGTGTGCCAACCTCTGCGTGGGGAGGAGGGAATTAATTAAAAACAAACAAAAACCAGCCTTTAAATGGGCAGATCTGGAATGATACTTTATGGATTGAGAGTTGAAAACTAAACTTTCTACAGATGCTCAGACAAATAAAGTAGATATTTGTCGCTTTTAAATGTTTGACATTTCCTTTGTATTTAAGTAGCAGAGAGCTGACTTAACAGATCCTACGTTCGTATCATAGTGCTCATTCAACATGTCTTTCTAAAATATACTTGTAGCACCGAACTGATGAGCTCAGTAAGTTTAGCTGGGGTAGTCCCTGCTGTCTTTTGGAAGGTACAATTCAACCGTTTTGTCTTGTCTCTAGTTGGTCTACTTTGCAGGTAGGCAGAATCCTCTAGGAGAGGCAACACCATCTTCTGCCTGGTAAATAAACTGTTGATGGAGGAAAGCTGGAATATTGGTAATAATATTCAGTAAAACATAATTGAAGAATAATACTGTTACCTCTGCTTATCTCCATCCATATTCCAGTGGCACAGCTGCAAATGGGTCCAAGGTATGACGCTTGTCAGGGTTTCACATACCAGCACTGATTTGTGAGTGTCTGAAGGAAGTCATTCTTTTAAGCTTGTGCCTATGTTTAGATGTATTTGTGTGCTGCAGGACTCTTTGGTCTTTAAGTGCCACTTAAAAATTCATACCTCATCTGCCAGTTTAAATGCTTCATGAATGTTCTCTAAAGTTATTTCTTTCTTTTCTTTTTTTTTTTTTTTTTTTTTGGTTGCTACTTACATTTCAAGAGCCAATGTAAACCCATTAGAACTGAGGTTTGCATTGGATATTTGTCAATAGTGGAAAGTTTTCCAGTGGCACATACTGGGATAAACTATACTGCAATCTCATCAATCATTTTGTTGCAATGGATAGGCTTCTGTCCTTCACAAAGCATCAGTAGCATGCAGTTACACATCCTTCTTAAAACGTTGGCTTCCCTAGGCTAATCTATATAGGTATGAAATAATAACTTAAAGATATCATCCCTCAAAACTTCTCTATTTAAAGTGGGCAGGCTGAAGTAACCAGTTATTGCCTGTAGTGTATGCCTCAGGTTAGGACAAGAAAGTGTTTAACAAACATTAAATGTAAGCAATCAGTTTGATCCCTCATTAAATCCATTCCTCAACTTTGGATGGGTCGGGGCATTAATGGTATAGGCAGGTATATATTCTCTATATTAAGTGACTGCAAACTTGCAGGTAACTTGCATGGTTCAGAGACCTGCATTGCTGCAGAGATGGAAATGGAGAAGTAGAGTAAGTAGTTGCTATTTTCTTTGTGTCTTTTAGCTAGAGAAGCTGATGAAAGATGGGCTGCCTCGTCATCTGGTCTTGTTTTGCTCAGACTCTAATGTCACTGTAATTTGTCTCATTAATTTGTAGCCATGAGAACAGATTATGATCTGCTGTTACAGGAAATGTATTAATGAAAAAAGGTCATAAAAATAAGAAGGAAGTGTTGTATCATAACTATCAAAGCAGTGCAAATAGAATTTTCCATATTTTTAATTGAAAATGTTTGGGGAAATATCTGTATATATGACTGTGTGTGTATATATATATATATATATATGTGTGTGTGTGTGTGTTGCTTTAATGTGTAGTGTGTCTGAATGCATGCTGAATAAAACAAAGATCCTACTCATGATCTCAGATTAGCAAGCACATAGATGAATCTATAAATTCTCCAGAGGGACTCAGCTGATGTAGCTCATTTCACTCAAAACTCTTGGATAAAATCCTGCACAGTAGTTTGCAATAGACTCTTTCTGCTGCATTTTAGCTTTTTGCTCTAGCATTTAGACATGAATGCCTATTTCTTAGATGGAAAAAAGGGTAATTTATTAGAATCATTAATGCTGGAAAAGAGCTCTAAGATCATTTGGTCCAACCATCATCCTGTCCACACTGTGCCTATTAAACAATATCCCTCAGTGCTGTATCCGCACAGTTCTTGAACAGCTCCAGAGATGATGATTCCACCACCTCCCTGAGCAGGCCATTCCAGTACCTCAGTACTTCTTCTGAGAAGAAATTCTTTGTAATTCCCAACCTGAATCTCCTTTGGCTCCTTTCTAAGAAGCCTAGTGATGTTTAGTAACAGAAGAATAGATTCTGAAATTAGTATGTACAGTGGAATGATAACTTGAACAGTGCATTATGTCAGTGATGCCCAGCTCAGGTTGATAGTTATGGGGTTGCTGGGAATGAGGCTGAAAAACCTACGGCTGAGTGTTATGATGGGAGAAATCACTTTGTGGATGAATACAAGGTAATGTTTGCTGGAGGAAGTTGCCGGCATCCAGAGCTGGTAAATGTTTAAATGGTTGACTTTGGAAACCTGACCTAAAACGTACCAGAAGCAATAACAGAAGCAGTTCAAGGAAAGGCATTGCCAACAAGGGGAGAACACAGGTGGTCTTCTTAGAAAATGAAGAACTGGTGTTTGTTGGTAGTGGTAGGTGGCAGTCCTGAACTGTAAATGCACTAACTGATGAATAGTTGCTTCCCTCACTCTTCAGACAGTCTGCAAACATACAATGAAATAAACTTTGGACTTTCAGATGGTACCTGCATTTGTCATCCGTAAAAGCTGCATGTGAAGATCAAGTTTAAGGGCCTGTGTTTCTCAGTGTTTTTTCCTCAACAATACCCTCAGCCTGGTGCTTGAGGAAGAAGAATAATGGCAGGGCAAGTGTTTCTGACAGTTCTTCTTAATAATCTCCTGAACTCCAACAGTTTTCAGCTCAGGGGATTTCCTGAGCTGAATGTTATTTCTGTGTATTTAATAACCTTCAAGTGATTTCTTTCACAAAACTGTTCAGCCTTTGAACTAAGGTAAACTCTTTCCACCTCCCTAAATGAAGGGAGTTCCTGAGACCATCTCTATTCCAGCCTCTAGGGTAGGAAATGGGAAATCTGCTGTTCTAGAATACAGGACATCTTAAATTCAGGGAGGGAACGTATAAAACGTAAAAAAGATTTTATTTTTTTAAAGTCCCATTTTGCTTTGTTTAAAAAAAACTTTTGCTTTAATTGCAACCTGGAGAAATTATGAAAACAAACAGCTGTGTTGATGTACTAACATGATGATAATTGCAGACGGAAGAAAAGTCCCATCTGACCTGCTGAGCTGCACTACATCCTCAATATTAGCAGTGCAAATGTAGTAATGCAGCTTTTATCTGTGTGAGATGTTTGGTGTTTTCTAGCTCTCCTTGGCAATGCTGTCGCAACATTAGGAATTGCAGGAACGCTATTCAAACACCCTGTGGAGTTGTGGCCTCTTCCAGCAAAACAGCTACACCAGTGTCAGTTCAGAAAATAAAACAACCAAAAGAGCCACTTGTTTTGACACAAAATGTTCCCAAAAAGCATATACAGTAAAGTAAATATTTCCAAAAGACATCTATATGACACCAGGAATTTGAGTGATATCTACAGCCATTGAAAGGTACTGTCATAAACAGTATCTTTGCTTAAGTACCCTGTTGACCTGAAAGTGTGCACTGAGCTACAGTGAAGTTTCATTTACTTTGGTGCAAGTATTAGGTATAGATTGACAGTTCTCCTATTGTTCCTGTAAAATGTGTGCTATCAATCTTTATGATGTGTTCTCAAAGATGAGAAGCTTTCTCCGAATATATATATATAGTGTGGGTTTATTTAAAGTGCAGACAGCGTCCAAGCACATGTGTCAAGGGGAAGCCAAGCTATTTATAAGGGACTTGAGTGCAGCATTTCCCTGATAAAGGCCAGTGTTCTGGAATGAAGGTTAAATGGCAATGATGATTCCCTGCCAACCTGTCAAAATTGGGCTCATGCAGTTTAGTTGCTAAGCCAGACAAGAAGCTAGGATCAGAAATAGCTTCTGTGGGTTGTTTGTGGTGTGGGTGGTTTTAGTTCTTTTATAAATCAGTAGAACAGTCAGGAATGAAGAGAGTAGTAAGTGTGGTTTGTTGTGCATTGCACCTTTCCCTCTAACTTTCTATAACTGTTATTTTTAGATTATCCAATACTTAACAGTTTGTCTCCTGTGTTAGATTTTAGTTGTTTTGTCTTGCTCAGTACTAATAAATTTCTGACTTCAAATATGCTAAACTATTTTAATAAGGTGTCTACTAATAAAATTACCTATGAGGGTCTTTGTCCCATATGTATGGGCTGTGGGGTTTTTTTTGTTTGTTTGTGTGAATCCTTAATCTCAAAGGAAGAAGCATACGCTATTTGGGAAGGGCTTCCAGCTGGGTAATGAGAATGTGGTGTTGGAATTGTCCATCTGTGTGAACTGTTTTGTACAAATAATTTGTTCTGGCTTCCCAGTTGCATATTAACTTTTTATTTTACTTAAATGGGGATTTCAGTTCTTTATTACGTGAATCTAAGCTAGATTAAAGAACACAGGATAAATGTATAGAACAATTCCAGGATAAGATGGGACCAAATCTGAGGAGTAATATTGATTTACAGCAGCTGCCCCCAGCTCCTTCCCTTTCTCAGAAAATTGATGTGATAATGCATGAACCATACTGAGGCAGGACCCTGCAGTGGGGGTAGTGGCAGCCTCATGTTGAAGATGCTGTGTATCTGAGCACTCAGCTAAGAATCAGTAAGCTAAAGCTGTTACATATGTTTTCACTTTCTATGCAACATTTGCTCTGTGTGTCTTATGACGTTTTGAGTGGTGGATTTATGAACTCTGCATCAATATTAAAGCATTTCTTTAAAGATTATTTCAGGTATATTAGGTGGGCAGATACCAATGCACTTAGGTCTTCGCAGTCATTCAAAGTCTGAATCGAGAATCCTGGTCTCTTTGCCACTGTGATAACTTCAGGTAACAGTGTATGTAAATCTGGCAGGCTTTTATGGTGGCCAGTATCTTAAATCTTAGCATTTGCTTAGTTGGATTTTCTTAAACCTGATCTATTACAGTGATACAGAGAAGACCAAGCATCTAGGAATGGATTTGCTTGTGGGATCCTTTTAGTGGTGGATAAGCAATAACCAAGGCCTCCTACTGTTATTTATAGCTTGGTATTCACACAAATCTCTATTTGGCTGCACTGGGGTGCCAACATCCTCACAGACCATTGAAGTCATAGCTAGAAATATTTACAGGACAAATTTTAATCACTGTATGGGTGTGAAAACAGACTTGGTTTCTGTCCACTGGGCATTAGATCCCAGCCCAGGATGATTGGTGGTGGGACCTAGGAGCTGATAGTCACCAGCAGTGGTCACTTCTGATTGAGCGAGTGAAGCCGTCCCTGGGATTTTTGTCTTAATCTCTTTGTCTGTGCTGCTTTCACATGTGGTCCCTGGATGCCCTGCTGTGGGTGGCTTGGGATGGGATGTGGGATCTATGGTGCCAATGTGGTCAGGTATGTGGATGTGTAATTAAGATATTTGGTTTCTGGTTCAGGGGTTTTGTGATGCTAGGGAGCATGTAATCAGCACATTGAGATGGTTAGGGAGCTTTTATCCTAGGGCATCCTAGGGCATAATTAGCGTCCTGGCACTAGTTCTTGCCCAAGAGAAATGTAGCCAAAACAAATCCATGCTAAATCATTATAATTGTGGTGGAGGTGTATGACCCATGTGTGTACATCTTCTCCGGTGGCAGCAAGCATTTAATTCTGAGTAAAATTGGATGCAGATATTGGTTTGGTGCTCTGTTGCCACCTTCTGCTCACATGTCTTCCCACTGCACTCTTGTGGCACAGCAATAGTTTGCATAGGGGACTCACATCAGAGATTTGACACTTGATTACACAGTGCTTGAAAGAAGCACTGCCAGAAGGAACTGTCAGTTCCTCCTCTGAATTCTTGAATGCAAAGTCTTGTTTAAATAGTACAAGGAACATGTCATCTCTAGTAAAATGAACGATAGTTGTAATCATTTCTGAAAAATATGACTTTAAGCTGATTTCTCTGATACTGAGTAGTTTGAGCTGACTTTGGTTTACTTCATAGCCCTCAAAAGCAGCAAACTGAGCCAGGCAGCACTTGTGTATCATGTTGTGAATCATGGAATTGGAGACTAATTTAAAACTTTTGAAGATTTTATTATTATTATTTTAACAGGGAACAGAAACAGTTGTAGGCTTAAAGAATTTTGATTTATTTTGGAGACTTCCACTTAGTGGTTGCTGGAAAGCGTACTCTGAATGTTTACCTTGCCAGCACTTGTGGCTAATTGTATGGTCCCAAACACAGGCCTTAGTTCCTGCTGCTCCATCAGGAGCTCTGTTTGAGCAGACTGAAATGGAAAACTCCACCTGCTTTATGACATGATCAGTAAAAATCTATCCTCTTTAAAATGCTGGAAATAACATGCAATTTATATTGTAGCCAAAAGGCATGTTAATTCTCTACCAGAATTCACAAAAAAGAGAGAACGCAGGAAATGTGATGTTCCTAATTCATATTTTTAGTTGGAAGAATAAGTTGGGAAGAGGAGCTGCCTCAAAACAACTTCCCAGACCCTGAGATCTATAAGCAAATGGAAATAGGTGTATTTCATGTTCTAGTATCTTCTTCTCCTCCTTTTCTGGCATGGCTTGCTTTTTTGGATAATCCAAGTCCCTACTCAAAAAGGCAAGCTTTCCTTGTTGGGGGGCTTTACTGTGTGGTTCTTCAAAGAGTGAGCTGTATTGCCCTTGCTTGGACTCACAATGGGAGCGCTCTTACTAAGCTCTCATCATCCTCCAACCCTTCAGTTAACTTCAGCACAAGCTGGTACTCCGCATCCCTTTCTTCTTTTCCCTAATTTTCCCCAACCACCAGGCTGCTGTGCCCCATTCCTTCCTTGTCAATGCTCAGCTTTTGGCAGAGACTTTCTGCTTGTAGTTTGTGAGACTCTTTATAATCTTTTCTCACTGCCTCTTGTTTATTTTGTACTTTATCTTCACTATGTTAACCCAGCATGAGACAAACACTTTTTCTTGTCGGGATTGTTGCCTATAGGGTGTTACTGTTGAAGTCATCAGACTTTTCAGCAGCTCTGGCCAGAAGAGAGAAAAGCATTAGAAGTCCAAATGAGCAGGCGCATTATTTGACTTGATATACATTGAGCAGTAGAAATATTTATAAAACTTACTGATGTTATTGCCTGTCAGCATAACCTCCCAAGTAAGTTTCTCTGCTATCTCTTCAGATCCTTCCTGGTGACTGTGACAAAACTAAATATGAATTGTTGCTGATGAGAAAAGAAGACAAAGTGCTGTGTTGTAGGCCTGGGTTGATGCCCAGTGAGATCCAGCTGAGTACTCAGCAGGAAGCTAGATGTGGATTGTGTAAATGGATTGCTGTTGAGGGGTACTGCCACTGGGGTGCAGCAGCCTAGTAAGCAATTTTCCTTTCCTCATTCTGTGTGTAAGAGTTCGTAGCTTTTCTGCAGCACAGTTTCACATCTGCTGGCTCTAAGCTTTGCCCTATGGCATTTTGCTGGTTCCCAGCTGCCTGTGTTCATAAGCAGGGAGTGTCTCATTCTAAATACAAGGAATTAAGGCTGTTTTTTTGGGTTTTTTTTGGATATGCCAACACAAAAATTGTCAGAACATTCATCTTACTTGAGGATGCTTCAACACTCAGAGCACAAATTCTTTGTGATCTTCTTAACATGAGAACTGATAACAGCAATAAGAAAATTTTGGCCATTTTCAGATATAGGAGGAATGTATTCACGTAGAGAACTCAGGCTGAGTTTTTGGCAATTCCTCTTGGAGTCCAAAAACAGCAGTTTAAACCAGTTAGAAAAAGAACCAGCACAGAGCTGTCCTTAATCTTTGACTTTAGGAATAATGTGGATATTGTAGAAAACCTAATCAGCATGATCGCCACAGAAAAGACTCATCATTCCTCTTCCTGGCATGAGTGGAGATGCAGTTGTTACAGCTGCTAATTTTCCCTGGTGTAGTTGAAGCTTCACTTGTATGTCCTGGTGCTGGGGAGTGGTGGTGGCTGCCTCTCAGTGCTTAAAGGTGCAAAACAAGGAGGTGGGAAAGAGGATGTGCAGCAATGCAAGGCAACTTTAGCACCTTCTACCAGAACAGGAGCATGTTTGTAAATGTGTTCATTGAGATTTAGTTTAGAAAGTGGAAAAAACTGGCTCACCCTTTCCACTTTCCAAAGACTGATAGAATCTGAAAAAAGCTGCAGTTTCCAAGTAGGTACGCTGCTCCCTTGGCTGCTAGCCCTTAAATTAAGGTAAGGAGGGATGGGCTCTTCCAGTTGTTCAGCTGCATTACTTGCACCTGTACTCCCTGTGTTAGCCATGTCCTCTCACCTGGTGCTCAATCATTGGTTCAGGGCATGATCTAGCAATTACCATGTAGAGAGATACAGCTGAGTAAAAGGCAGCAGAGCCACAGAAATTTTTTTCCCTGAAAATGCATTTCCTTGAATAATGCTGTGTTGTATTTTAAATAAGGAATGCATGCTTAGTTTTGTGGTGCAAGTGGGATTTTTGTGTTTTAAGAGCTAATTCATGAATAAAAGATTATATAGGGCCTGTACTGAGACAGATAACAGCTCTGTGCTTAAATAGGGTATGTGCGCACAAACAAGTGATGGCATGTATGTACATTGTCTGTATAATATAAGCTATGTCCTTAAATATTCATTCATAAATTAGACTTTTTGGGTGGGCGTGGTTAAACCTGCTTCAGCCCCACTGGTGTGGAATTGTTCTTATTTGAAGGAATCATCTGAAAGAGGAAAAAGGCAGTTTACTTTCAGTGCCTGTGAGATGACCATATGTGTTGAAGTTGGCTGATTGAGTGCATATTTTGTAGGAGCTGAAATGACAGGATGAAGGCAGAGTAATTAGGCTGCTGAACATCTCATCGGTGCAATAAGAGCAAGCTGTCTGGCTGAATGGAGAGATGTATTCCATTTTGTGGGTTTTTTTGTTCTTTTCTGTGTATTTTCACTTAAGGTAATTTCTTTTTTAAACTGACAAGGGGACAAGTGTTATAATTTCAGTAATAATTACAGTAACATAAGTAATGCTTCTCAAGTTATTACGTGTCACTGAATGTTGATCTACTTGCTTTGCTGTTCAACTTGTTTATTGCTAGCAAATAGTTTGTGTATTAGCTGTATTCATTTATTTTTCAAGGGCTACCCTTTTGTTTTTCACTGATTTCCTGGTTGGGACATTTAAGTTTGGTATTTCCTGAGTTTCCTAACTTTTGTGGCTTTATTTTTATTTATAGTTTACTAGATAACAACCTCTTAAGTATCGTGACATGATGTGTTTCCTGGTAAAACATATTCTTAACACTTAAGGACTGCAAATTAGATTGAGGTTATCAAAAGATGTCCAAGAAATCACTAAAAAGTAATTTCTTTTCATCAGAATGTAGACTTGAGTTATGTTGCAGTATTTTCTTAGACTACTGTTGTTTTTTAGCTTGGTATCAGCAAATGCACTTAAAAACTGTCTTGCGCTTGCAGCTATTTTTCAGGACAGTGTCTGTTTCAGAAGGTAATGAAAACTTGACATTTAGTTGAGCTTTGACATTTTCTATTGGATCAGATTAAACTTTCCTTTGTGCGTTTCAAGTGGAAAATGGCAAGCGGTTGTGATCACCCCTACTTCTGAGGTAGCTTCTGACTTTTAGTCAGGAGAACATTATCAGGGTTGACCTGATTGATAAGAAAATATCTTCTATTTGAAAAGCGGGTGGAAATTGGTTCTGGGCAAATCTAAAAACTATGGCAACCCAAACCTTCAATTGACAGCGCTTGCATCTGCAAGTGACTCCATACTCTCACCCAATGTACCTATGCAGTATCTTATGGTTTCCCTCTCGGTCTCCATGTGTTTTATCCAAAGAGTAGTAGAATTTGAATTAGGAGGCTTCTGAGTTATTTCTGTTCTTTAAAGGCCATGTGATGGAAACAACTGCTGCTGCAGAAGTAAGTGGCCAACTGGTATAAAAATATCCCCAAAGATGGTGCTTCTGAAAGACAGATTTTTCTGTGGCCAGCGATTATTGCTTGGCACGCTAAAGCTTGCTTGGAAGCAACCTCTATTTTGATTCAGCTTCTATTGTGTGTACGGGGGTAGCATATCGATATGAATTCAAACACGATGGTATACTTCATGTATTTTCCTTGTGTTTGCCTCATCTTATGTTGCTAGCTTCTGTCTGGGCATCCAGAATCCAGTGTAGTTTACCTCATGAAAACATATGAAGCTGCAGCCCAAGGCTGGCTTGCTTTCATTGCACTGAGAAGAGCTTCTTATTCATGTCTTGCTCAGTGTGTTGTGGTAATTTCTGCGAGATATTATCTTTTATTGTGTTCCTGCAAGCACAGTGTTAACTTTAAGATGTTTCACTGCAGTTCTCAGAAAACTAGATGAAGTATCATCTCTCGGATTGTCTGCTAGGATGATTTTGTAGGTTAGTTCTGAGTGATACTAGAAAACTGCTTTATGATTACCTACACAGAACATTATGGATTCTGAATTACAAGTGTGTTCATTTTTTTCCTTAGGGAAAACCTATAGTAAAAAGGAATTCCTTAGTCTGTTTCTAGATTAAGTTTTCATTTAGGAAACAGGAAGTATCAGAAGCACTGATGAGTTTTTGATGCTCTGCCTCTCTGAGCCTGAGTGCAAGCTTCTGTGTAGGAAATTTATTTTTAACTTTACTGTCTTGATACATATAACATTTGTTTGTATTTTGTGTGTAAACATGATTGGATTCTGTTATCTTGCTCCCACAAGGAGTAGAAGGAGTTAAATGTATCTGATGTGTAGATGATTTCATTCCCTCTTCATTGCAGGCTGCATCACAGATGCACTTTTGTTCATAGAAAATTCAAAGGTCTGAGGGGTACATGGTTTGTTTTTGCCAAAGAAGTGCCTGTGATCTGCAAAACAAGATGCTTGTCTTAATGTGGACTGAAATAAGAAGTCACACTGTTAAGGAGGTGGCTGTTTAATGGCTTGGTATTTAACAGTGGGGAGCTGGAATCTAAAAGTTCCCAGCATGGTGTTTAGATGGCACTTTGTGAAGCTAAGAATGAAAAAGATAGATGAGCACAGAGCTTGGCATAGTCAGGGATTCAGCTTTATTGGAGTTCAGAAATGAGTCCTTTAGTCCATTTTCCCAGATTTCCAGAGATAAAAACAGAAGAAAAACATGCAAGATGTAGCTGCTAAGATTAAATTCGTCAATGCTGATGTTCAAATCTGTTTATTATGGATGGAAAGTCTGCTTTGTGTGCTTCTGTCATCTCTCTATCTTCTTTTTAGGCACTCTTAACCCAGGGCAGTACAGTGGCCATAGCCACATGTGTGTTGCTTCCTGTACAAAATTACACTGGGTGGTGCTCCAGTGCTGCTTCCTAGCCATACACTTGTATATGTGTGTACATGCTAAATATTTATATACACATTGCATATATATACATTGTTTGTATTTCAGCTTACTTAGCAGGAAATAAAATGCCCCAGGCTACTGGTTAGGGATAGCATTGTGTCGTGTAAATCAGGTTAAATCTAGACTTGGTGAAGGGCAGAGCTCTCCTGGAAGAAGCACTTTGGATCAGTTGCAGAATGGAATGCTTGCTTGAAGCTTTTCGACAAGCCAGTTTTGTAACAGAAGACACTTGTTTCATTAGCTCAGATTTTATTTTGGTTAAGGCTGAGAAAACTGTGAGATGGATTTTGGCTACCAATGGGAAATGATGTGGGAAATCTTTAAATGTTATGTCTGATGTAGGAAGTTCTGTCAGTGAATAGGTTTGAACTACTTACTCTCTTCCTCTCATCAGTGCCCCAGGTTACTCATCCAGTCATTGCTAGGTCAGAAGGTAAATGGCCATTAATGCTTAGACTGTGTCCTTAGCCATCCCTCTGTGGTTAACTCTTACAAAGCTGTTTTTCTATGCGTGAATGAACAGGCTTGTCAGAAGATGAGAGGGCTGTATAGAAGCGATGAAAGCTGTGACAAGTGGACAGCTACATCAAAGATTCGCAGGGCTTGTGAGTGTGGATGGGGGGATGAACCCATCAAGGAAGAAGCATTAGCAGAGGAAATAGGGGAGGGGGAAAGGATGGTATTAAGGTGGGAAAGTAGGGGGGTAAAGGAAAGTGTCTCAAACTGGGGCTTTCTATTATAAACATAATGAAAAGTTAACTAACAGTCATCCGGCGTACCAGTGCATTACATGAAGTAAGTTGAGTCATGGAGAAGATGTAGATCCCTTGGCTAAATGTATCCTTTATAACTGAAAAAGAATGAACCTAATTTATACGTTGGAATCATTGAAAATTTGCTCTGGCATTTAGGTCTGCATTCACTTGATTATTTTCTGAAATTTTATCACTGTAATGTTTTCCTGGGCATGGCTCAGTGTATCCTGGTTGAACTCATGCCTTTATAGCAGTGATAAATAGTAAACTTCCAATCTAATATGCATCTCTGGGACACGTAAACTGTGGATAATAAATGAAAGAAGGTCAATGGGAGAGTGACCATTGCAAACACAGCTGCCATCAGCTATTAGAGTGCAGACCTATTCCCTTATGTTTTAGAGCAGTGCTCTTCTCTTTTTGCCTTGTGAGAGAAGGTCAAGAAAATTGCTCCCTGTTTTCACAGATGTGGCTCTCAGATTGATTGGCAGGGTTGAAAATCATGTTGTGTACTCTTCTGGGCTGCTGTAGACATCCATTAAGAGGCCATGTGTGTAATCATGCTGCATATAGGCTCTCTTGCTTTTTAGGGTGCCCCAGTGGTCATTCCACATCTATACATTTCAGCTTTGTATAGTTTTCTTCCACAGAATCAAGTAATGTGGTTAACAACACTTCTTAGCATCTATTTGAAATAAGTTGGTGTTTGCTGTTATGCAGGACTAGTGTCCCTTTTACAACATGGGTGGGATTTTTCAGTATAGTATTTTGGGCAGTAGGTGCTTTTTCATGTTGTGCTGCAGCTGTCAAAAGCAGCGATAATGAGTCTGTAGCTTAGCTAGCTAATGAGCTGAGGATAGCAAGGGAAGAAAGGAGTTGCATAATTTCATTGTGCCCTTTAGTTGTAGAGAGCAAGTGCTTTATAACCTCCTCTCTCCATTGATTCTAATGCATCTGGAATCCCTTTGTTATATTAAACTTCAGCCGATTTAGAATTCCCTTTGAGGCTCTAGTCACTCAAATCTAAGCCTGAGACAGAGCTATTCTTAATTCCAGCGGTCATAATCTGCACATATCTTTGCTTTTCAATTTCAGTTCAGTTTTAGAGCTTCATTGAAAAGAAAACATTTTATTCCTAATCATGTGATTGATGCTTTTTTTCCCTGTCCGACCCTGGTGCATTTGTTTCTCAGCAATCATAGCACTTTGAATCAAAACAACACTTGCCATCTTATTCCAGAAACTTGATTTTCAGTGATTTTGGAGTTGTTTCTTACACCATGACTTCAGTTTTGTAAGCCAAGGACATCGTTTTCTGGGAAGCCGTTGGCTCTCCACTCGCACTATCTCTGCAGCATGGCTCAGATTATTGCAAGGAATCTGGTGAGATGGCAGCTTTCAGTGTCCTTTGAGTCATTTCTGCAAACATGGGGCCTAGTCTCATTTCATGTAGGTTAGTAGTAAATTCATATGAACACCAACAGCATCTGTGCCCTGTCTTTATTTTCATAGTGTTCTTTTTCCACCAGCTTTTGTGTAATCTAGCCAGTTCTCCCAGTGTCAATATAATATTCAAGTTAAGATTTATGAATGTGTATTCTACAATCTGAAATGTATTTCACAAGTGTTCTCCATTTCATCGTTGGCCATAGTGGAAGGTAAATGTGATAGCATTATACTCAATCTACTATTCTTCCTACCAGGCAATCACCACATTGCAGTGCAATACTGTCATAGTGGGGTTGACTTCCTAGTAGCTGTACTTAAGTATTCATCTGCAATCAGTGCGCTTGGATGGTATGTGCATAAAGAGGGTACTAGCAGAGGACAGGATTCTCCCAGCCAGCTTGACGCTGTGGCCACTGGACTTTCTAATAGATGTCTCATGGGCATTAAAAGCACAAGAGCAAATCCTTATCTCCAGCCTCAAAAAGCTTAGATCAGCTTTGGCTGGACATTGCTCCCTTCTAGAGGTGGGCAGAGAGCAGCATGAGCTCAGGCAGAGAACCATTACCTTCTAGCAACAAGTAACTTATTCTCTGGGCGAGACTTAGTGTAAATGTGTTTTATCCCTCGCTAAGGGCAAATACTCCTAGAGCCAGAGTAACTCACGGCTTTCTTAGAACAGGTAAATAAAGTGCTGCCTGCTGTGTCCAATAACATTATGGTAGGAAGGCATGCCATTCCAGAACACTGAACACTTGCCTTTTTAATTATGAACAAGTAGTGCTTGTTGGATTTGAACACAGATCTTCATGAATATATTTAATTGGAGGTACTAGAGGCCTACAGAGATGCAAAATATTCTATATTAAGTTAATTTGTGATGTGTAAGTATTTCATTAATAATTAATTTTAATAAGCCATGTCTATTATTTGTTTTAGGGATTGTTTTCAGAATTTTATGAATTTCTGAGTAAACCTTGTGATCAAGAGCATTCCCGTTTTGCTCTGTTTTTAAAGGATGTTTCCTCAAGTAAGATTGCTTTCCTTACTTTTTGATCTGAAGAGTCTCATGTCCCCATAGGTGAGGAAAAGATATTTCCTTATCAGGGTTATCTAAGCTTGACATTTCTTGGTTTCTGGTTGGGATTAGGAGATGCTGTAGTAATTTTCCATGAGGAGCACAAAGCCATGACCCTTTATGATGTTGTCAGCCACTTCATAGGAAGATCAATTCACTCATAGTACTTTGCACTATTAAGGGTATGGACACATTTTACAGATTCTGCCTTGGATTTGTTTTGAGCTGCTTGCCACCTGATATCTCTGGTTAGTAGGGAAGAAAAACAGGATAAGTAGCTGAATCAGTGTACAGCAAGGAAATTAAGCAAAGATAGGAGAGCTTTATTATGCAGAATTGCTTTCATCACAGTAGCATGCCAGTACTTCTCTCTATTCACATGTGATATAAAATCTCATTATGTATTTTCCCCATTGTTTCTTATGTAATGACGTAGTCAAGCATGACATGACTGAAATTCAGCTGCAACTTATGGATCAGCACCTCCTTTTGTTTGCATGTTGAAGCGACCAGTTTGCATCTGGTCATTTTAGGTGGTGAGATCTAAAACAATAAAGTCTGATGAAGAAGGGTGTCCTAAATCTGAGTAATGTTGTCTGTGTGTAGGTGACCCTTCAAAATCCTGGACAATGTACCGGAGTTCATTGGCTCCACTCACTGTTTTTGTCAGTCTGTATGTAGATAAATCCCAGAGTATTTGAGACTGTGATTGCAGGAATGGCTATTTTTAATTGTAAATGGTATTTTTGGAAAGTGTGAGTGTATTTCAGTTAAGCAAGTATGCTTCAGTTGTATTTAGTATGTGCCAGGAAGAAAAACAGATGCTTTTTTTCTGTGGCAGCTGAGCTGAAGTCAGTGCTGACGTGCTTGTTTACAGCATGTCATCCTAGAAACAGGCTGTTCAGAGGATTGTGGGGTTTTTGTTTTTTGTTTTAATCTAATATTTGAAGCCATAATTCTCCTGGTTTTCATGTTCTGAGACATCAAAATGAATGCTCACATTGAGTGTTAGGAAGTACTAGCCTAAAATGCTAAAGGTCATGTACTACAGTTACTGGTGAGAAAATGTTACATGAAGTAATCACTGACCAGAAAAATCTGATTTATTCATCGTTTTAAAGAAGGGTTATTTTTGCTGTATTTTTTAATCAGCTTTAGTTTTGTTTTTTTCAGTCTGACTTGGTTTGGATGCAGAATGCTCGCTGTCAGAGGAGGTAAAGGGAAGAGATGGTGGCATCTGCATTAGTTGTTGATTTCTACCTAAGCTATCTTTTCTCTCAGGATGCATCATGCAGACAGACAAGCTTGTAGGCAAATAGAGAGCAAATTACTTTTCCCAAGCAAACTAATTGCATGCCAGACCAAAATAACTGCCAAAATGACTGATCTCCACTCAAAATCATTCCAGAAGTTTTCTGGCTTCCAGAATAGAGTAGGAGTCTAGTACTAACTCTGTTCATGTAGGACTTAATCCAAATAAAAGACTGAGACTTTAGTGGGTGTATGCTGCGTTAGATGGTGCCAAAGGAGCTCTCAACGTGTTTCTGGGAACATCACATGTTTGGAAAGCTGAATTTCATTATTACTAAAGAAAATAACTAAGGCTCACTGAAGTCTTTTACCTCAGTTCACGAGTGCCACTAGGCTAGAGCTGAGGATGACAGTTTTCAATAGCAATTTGCGAGATGATTTAACATTCTTGCTTGATTGCAGGTTGTCTACAAACAGATTGTAATGTTAACAAACTTGTTTGCTATTTATAATCATCTTGTGCGTGATCTCTTCCTCAAAATGGCTGTTGGTAGTGAGGATTACTTCTGTGGTCCTGAGAGAATGCTGAGAGCAAGCCCTTCCCATAACCAAACACCCACGGTAATCACGTAGGAGATTTGGGAGCACAATGGGAGCAAATCACATAGAGGAGCTGCTGATATGTTTGCATATCGTTTTCCTCATTATTTGCTCAGCTGTAGAAGTGAGTGAAAATTGATGTCATCTGATAGCCCTTCAGTTCTCTCCATAAAATGAGTCTGGTGGACTCAAGAGAGTTGCCAGCAGCCATACCATCTCTTAGATCAAACTCCACAGTTTGCATTAATTGACAAGCGTTGCTGCTAGCAGCAGAGTAATGCATGACTGTGGAGCCTGAACAATGTTTTTGTCCACTATTCAGTTCATCCTGCAGATCGCCCAGGAAATGCTGCCAATACACTGCAGGAAGGTTTATGATAATGCTTTTCCTGATGTACCTGCTGTTATGTTTGTAAAAATATTCTAGCCTTCGCTAGCCTTGATATTGTTCTAATCCATTCCTCCACACACACTGTCATTTTATTTGGCTACCTACCTATTTTCTGCATGGAACTAAGCTGCTATTCTTTTGTCTTTATTATTATTTTTATTTTTTTGTGGACTGGGGAAAATATCTGTAATCAGGGTAAGATAGATCAAACATCTGTGAAGGTTTCTATCTGCTAGGACAGCAGATAGCATGGGTGCTACCTTCCTAGATGGTTTTGACTTGGCTGGGCTGGTAAAGGAAAGAATGGAGAATTCAGTCATTGTCTGATCTCTTTGCAGAGGTTGCCTACAAAGGCCATGTGTGTTATGGTATTCCCTGGGACAGAGTTTCTTGTCTAGATGTAATTAGAAAGGCATCACCAGCTTGCCATAGAATAATGAGCTTGTCTCCACATTGCTGAAGGAGCTTTGATCCAGCTGTCTTTGTGTGGGTGAGCCTATAGCCAGTTATCAATTTGCTGAGCTATTTTGCTTACTAAATATATATATATATATATATATATATATACACACACACACATATAAATTGTACTCACATTTGATTTGTACAGAAGTTGGGTCAAACCGAAGATTCACTAGGAAATATTTTACTTCTTTCATTCACAATTTGGGTTGCCATAATAAACAACATGAAGTGAAGGCTGGAAAGAAGCCAGGTGCCCCATCTGCTAAAAGAGAGATGGCTTTCTAATTACGGTCGAGTAGTCAGAGCCCACAGATAATAACATACCTTTTCTCTTATGAATATTTTCATGAACTTTGCCTGTCTCAGGAGATCCTTTCAGTGCTGTGCTAAATTGGGTCATCTGAGCATATACAAAAGGGAAGGACAAAAGACGGGTAAGTATTCCAGTATTACATCAAAACTCTCTATCTTCTCGTCAGTTATGTAGTAAAAGGATTCTTAGTGAGTTCATGGACAAAAAGAAAGAAGAGTTCCTGCAGTTCTGGGTATTCCCTTATTCTATGCAGGTATGTATTTGTATGTATTTCATGCTCTACAGATGGCTTCCTTTGTCAAATCCTTCTTGGTTGCTGTTCTAAAGTTTTCAGCTACTCCATACAGAATCAAAAACTATATTAAAACATTCTGCCAGGAGTGCCTGCTGTTGTGCCCAACCACTTATTTATGCTTTTCCAGCTATTGCCTTAGTCTAGTTTGCTTTGATTTCTAGCTTCATGTGGTTTCACAGTTAAAGACAACAAACAAACAAAAAAAGCCAAATACCATGCATTTGAGCGGTGGAATCTTCCTGTGTGTTAGAAAGCTATTCCAAATTGAGATGTTTGCCTTTTAATAGAAATAGGCACTGCATTTCTGTAGCCAGGTCACCTCCAAACAAATCAACGTTTTCTTGTTCAGAACAGTAGAAGTGTATATGTAAAGATGCTTGGCTGCATGTGTTCCATTTACTAAAGCAGCAACAACAGAAAAGGACACACAAGCAATAAACCAACCAACAAGAAAAATTCTTAGAATGTAACCTTGCAGTTCTACCCTTGTTGACCTCAGTGCTTGTTGTAATTCTGACTGCTCCTGTTCCCAGTGCTCATTAATATTCTACTACATCAGCAATACAAAAGAAATTCCCTTGTAGCATTTTGCATAAAGCCCAAGTTTCTTATTAATTTTGCACAAATAGTCTTTCTCTTGATGATAAAAACTAAATGCAATAACTCCTAAGCATTTGTTTTTTTTAATTGATTCAGTTGGTTTCTTTACTTTGCAATGGGACGGATGGGTCAATTAACTCCAATAGTTCCCTGTATATTCCTATGTTATTAGGAGCAGATCTCTTTTCATAGCTTTGTGCTCTCGCTTGCAGCTGGTCACTCAGGGATCAGTTAGAATTGACCCCAAAGTTCAACCCCAAACCTTAATAAATAAATAAAAATAACAAGTCAACCAAACTGAGCTACAGCTGCAGCAAAGTAATTTCAGATCTTCCTGTGCTAATGGATGGCATTCTCTAGATACAGACTTAAAATAGCTAATCTGCCTTTGCAGCTTGTGTTGTCTTGATGCTTGCTGTGTTTCATGGCTCTTGTATTCATATCTGGTCCTGCAAGATTACTCTTGAAAAGTGTTCTGGTAGGTCTCTCCATTTTTTACTGTTTGTGTGGAGAGCAATTATACCATAAGAATATAAAGAAAATATTTAGGAGCTGAAGATAGGAAAAAAAGCAGGAATTCCTAGAGGTAGGTTACTTGTTGTTAAGAAACCCTCATGAAATTAATTCTGAAAAGGTATTTAAAGGTTTATTCAATCAACAAATCATACATGTTGATAGCAATGCATTTCTGAAAGGTTTAATAAGGCTTCTTTATATTTCTATTGATTTGATTATGCATGAAGCTTCAGATTATCAATGTTCTGAGACTAATGCGTTTAATAAAAAACAATATGGTGATGTGGCAGGTCAGTGACATTGTCTTGCTTTGTAAGTCATTCTGACAGCTGATTGGAACAATCTATGAACACAAAGGGATGAGCCTGCAACCATGAGTTAGATTAATTCTGTGATTTGCAAAGCTGACTCTGGGGCTGTGAGGAAGATGGGGGATTTTATTGCATGAATTTGTCACTCATGAGCCTTTATCAAATGACACCTTGGCTCTGTGCATATGTGGAATACATATTCTTTTTTTGTTGTTGTTGTCTTAATAAACTGGGAATATCTGATAAAATAATTTATTCAGCATTTTCCAAAAGCAGTACAGCAGGCTGGGTGCATCAGTTCCATAGAGAAGACCAGCATCTCCCCTCATTCTCTCTGATAATTTCAAGTTCCAGTGGCATGTGTTTCTGAATGACCAAAGAATGACCTGAAGTGCGAGCTGCACTGAAGACTATTGAATTCCCCATCCTATTGCTTTAGCAGATTTGAAATTATTTTGCACTGAATATATTTTTCAATTCATGCATGCCAAAATTTTAGTGCATGCTCCAACACTACCATATAAGAGAGACAGTTTTTTGAGGTGACTAAGTTCTTATCTGCTATCCATTTCAACTGTAGTATGTGCAGAAGTACATATCCAATAAATGGAAAGATAAGTTATGGAATTACAACCTAGTAGTTTCTAGTGACTTTGTTGCTGAGCGCATCTACTCTGAGGGATTTGTAACAATGCATCAATTTAACCATTAGGTCTGACGCTCAGAGTAGTCTGAATATTAAGATTGCCTATGAATAATACAGTTATCTTTTGATTTCGCATTCTGGCATGTTGTTTGATTAACATGATTCAATATAGTTAGTATTAATGAAAATGAAGGAAGAAGCATATCCTATCACGTCTCATTGCTTAAGTCTGATTTATGAGGCCATCTTTCAACTCACAAGAAAGTCAGGTGTCAAGAATTTTCTTACAGGAAATCGAAGTTTTCTGTTCATTCCGAAAATCTATTTTAAACCTGAAGAACCTTCTCCTACATTCTATCATCTCCTCACACCAGTTTGGATCAGTCCTTATGTAATGAAACATGAAAAAATAACACCACCAAAAGAACACAACCTTGTTCCTTAGCCTCACGTCCATGAGCACTACCATTAACAGGCCTCCAGTAACACTTTTGCATCTCTGCAAAATAGAGCATCAGTAAAGACATGCACCTGTGTGCAATAATTATTGAACCCTTCAGGTAATGATTGTCTCAATCCACTGATGAAGAGCACAGTAGCAGAGAAAGATAAATATGATGCAACATCAGTATGGATAGCCTTCAGCAGGATTTCAAGAGATCATAAGTAAGAGATAGACACGTTCAGGCTTCTAGCATCAGCCTTGTTGGGTAGCTCTCACCTTAGGCACAGCGCATTTTGTCCATGGAGAAAAGTTCAGCCCTGCACTGGAAAACATGAAGGTCATTGTCTGAGCAAGAGGAATGTTTGCTCTTCCTATTGGTTGAATTGTTCATCTGTTAGGCTTACATTTTACTATCCTCATTCTTTGTTATGTTCTGTTGATTCTTTTTTTGACAGGGAAAAGATAGCAAGGTAGCAAAAGGGCCATGCATGAATGCCCGTTGAAGGCATTCATCTTTTTGTCCATATTTACCAAAATAAAGTAGCAGGGTTTATCTTCTGAGTGGGAGTTTGAGCATTCTGAAAGCACAGATACAAATGAAATAGGTATAATTAAGCAGTGAGATCTCCTTCATGTTTTCTGTGTAGAAATTCCCCCACTTCCAACCTCAAGAAAGTGGTCTTGTGAGTGGGCATGGCTGGTCTGCAAGATGGTCTGCAAGACGTGTAGAGACCCTTCAGAGAGAAAATATGATAATGATAGGTAACTTTGGGTAAGATGTAGAAGCATTGCATTAAAAAAATTGCATTAAAAGAACCTACATTTTCCTATGCTGTACTCAATTATTTTGCGTATTTCTGTTTTATGGGTGTAATGTCAGTACAAACAAGACTACTGTTCTCATTTTATGATCTATGGCGATAACATCTCTGCAAAATTAACTTGGAGTTGCATGTTTTCTGACAAGGCTTTGAATTTTGGTATTAATACTGTGTTGATAATATTGCCAAGATCTTTGTTGTTCTGATTTCTTTAACATTGTTGAGTAAAAGTTTTATTGTGATGATCATCTCTTTGAGTGATGAGGCATGAGAAATGTATCTTGTCATACCTCCAGAACAACTGTAACTATTTTATTATATATGACTAGCATATCATTCCAAAACAAATACTAATTTTTGAGAAGTTTGGGCAATCTAAAGTGCCTGCTCTCAGTTTACATAACTCTCTGGGTAAATAAGTCTGCTTAAACCTATTCCTTTCCCCATGTGTGAGGTTGACTTGGAAACACAAAGTGACCACTGATATTTGGCTAGTTATGTGTATATCGTGGAGTACTGATTTTACTAAGTGTATTTATTGAATAGATTTTCATAACAACATTTTTGTGATTTACCTCCTCTTTGCCCTGTCAGGGTTTGACTTGCATTGAGTGGTTACTAAGAAGCTGAATCACCGAAAAGCTCTGCCAAGTGTGACCCAAAAAGAGTAGGTTTGGCTCCTAACTGCTCTGTGCCAAGCCTCTCCCAAGCAAAGCACACTGCTGCTTCAGAGAGGTCTTTGTTCTGTAAGGATCCACATTAGGAGAGTGGTGAGAGAGCGTACCTCCCAAGTGTGACTGTTTTTCAAGTGATATGCTAACGCTTTAGGCATGACAAGTACAAGCTGCTGAGGGCTTTAGTGAAAAGCTGTCAATCTCATCAACTGTGTCACTCACATCAGTGGCCAGAGATGCATCACAACAAAGCTCACTGAAACTGGGGAGTTAGTGTCTGAATCTGAGTTGCTTAGTCTGAATCTCAGTATCCTGTTTTAGCACGAATAAAAACTACCAGCAGCTTGTACTCAGCTGTCTTCTAAAGAAAGAAAGACTGGTGGCAAACCTTGTAGTATCCTGCAGTATTTGCACAATACTTTGATATTTAGAAGTTGGTATAAGTAATTAGTTTTGTCTGTATTAATGAGTATTTCTAGTATCAACCATCTCCTGGAATTGGACTGGGTTTATGTGGATTTTCCATTGAATTTGTCAGCTAGAACCTACACTGCTATTTGATTTTTATCAGGCTGCTGGAAGAATAGAAAGGTGCTGCCCTGTTGAGCTACAGCAACACTCTTTCTCAAAAGCTATCAAAACCCAGACGTAAACCAATAGGTATTGATTGTGGTGCAGAGCCATAGGGCCATGGGTGGATAAGAAAGCTGAGAACACTAAAGATGCACTTAGTTCACAAAAGGAATCTTTCTGGATTATAGTTGATCTGATGATCTCAGCTTTTATTTCAGTGCATCTTTGCTTTAGGCTATGAATGGAATCTCAAAATTAAATTGAGATTATATGAGACTGATTGAAATAAAGTTACTCCTGTAGGTGCTAACATCAGGAGCAAAAGATTGTTTGCCACTTTCATAGTGTAATTACAAGCAGGTAAATTTACCTACTTCAGTGAAGCAACACAAATTTCAGTCAGACAATGCAGAACATACTGACAAAATTTGTTAGCTCATGGTTATTAGGCATAGTGCAGCTAGGTCAATTTTCAGGTTATTTACATGTAACAAATTTAATTGTTTACGCACAGCCTACCTTGCTGGCTTGAAGTGATGTGAACATGTGCTGGTCAGCTTCTGTTTCTTATTTTAGTGATGGCAAAAAAGTCCCTCCCCCCCCCCCCCCCCCAGTCTTTTTTTTAGAGCATTTTGGTCACTGGATTCCCTGCAGCAACTCATTGGATGGAATACATCGGAAATGAAAGGCAAAACATTTAATGTGAATCTGTCATCTTAAAAAAACAAACAAACAACAATAAGAAAAACCACCAGGTGGTCTCCATTAATACGTAGATGTCACTCCAAGGGAAGTGGGTATTTTCTGAAGGGATCTTTTGACCTAGAGCCAGATCTGATGTGGACCCAAACTGAATATACTATATCACCCACTTAGCTGTATTTTCAGCAAGGGTTTTCAGTGTCTTAAGAGAAATGAGAGAGGGAGCAGGAAACTGGGGGAAGGGAAAACTCCTACACACTTCCTAAATTTCCTTTTTCTGCATGGCTCTTTAAAAGAGCCATTATGCTAAGGCTGGATGGGGAGAAGAAATTGGTTTTCTATAGATGGCAGAACTACAATCCTGCTGGTCCCTCCCTCTGAGGTAATGCTGCAAAACCCATGTCAGTGGGATGTGCCTGTGGGGCACTGAGCCAAATGAAGCACCAGCCTTAAATTAACGATAATGTTATTTGGCTTCAGGACAGATCTTATTCCTCTGGCTACCAGAGCTCCAAGTCAAACAGCAGGCTGTTTCCTGTATACAGTGTTACAATGTTTGTGTGATTTGTGTGACCCCATCATTAGCTATATAATTTATTGCCTAATTTCCCTAAACATGCTGTTGCAAATAGTAACCAATTAAAATAATCAGAAACAGCAGTCTAATATGAAGAAATGACAAATTCATCATGCGCTCTTAGTTGCTATCAGATTTTTAGGTTATCTGAGTTATGACACAGTGATGTTAATAGTACCACCATTAAATATTCTCGTTACAAAGTATTTTATGGTATGGCATTGATGTGGTTTTTGCTTGCTTGGAGGGATTTTCCATTTAAAGAACACTAAAGACAATCCGATTATGTTCCTTTTAATGTATTTTCTTAATAGCTGGAAGGTTTACAAAGATTGCTGAGGTGATGAGCTGTTGCCTGTATGCTTATGTATAGTTATAGCTTAACAAAAGTGCATCTGGTATCCTGAGCATACTGTCTGCATCATTATTTCATTACCATTCTCTTCTGGAATAGTCTGTTTTGTCTTTTGTTTTTGTTTTTTGCTTTTATAAACACCTGTCTGCTGTGCTGGGTTATCTTCATTATCAGGCTTTCCTTGCTTTTCCAGCAAGTCTTGCACCTGAAGCGGTACTGATGCTTTGCTCAGTCCCGGCTAGGAACCCGCCCTTCTCCCTCTGCCATCTAGTGGCCATGTGCATCCCAGTCCCCAGGGATGCAGCGCTGGGTGCCTCTCTCTGCAAGCCAAAGGTAAGGGCGAGCAGCAGGATGGTCCTGTGGGCCCTGTTGGGAGCCGAGCCTGGCTGCAACTGGGCTTAGTGGGCCTGCTGCCTTATGACCAGTCAGGTAGAGGTGGTGCCTTGCAAACATGGCTTTGCATCTGCTTGAGCACTGCCATCATGGCAAACTGAGTCACGAGAATGATGGTAGATTTTGGGACCTTTTAACACGTTCAGTTTGCTTAATTCATTTTATCTGGTATCTCTGTTATTGAGGTGGTTTTAGAATAATGTAGCTAAACATGTAAAACATCTTAGTCTCTTTCACATATGTAGGGCATATCCCAAAAGGGTTTTTATAATCGTCTTTCTGTATTTGTGTATTTATTGAGTTTGGGCTAAAGCTTAAGGCTTAGCTGTTACTGAAAAACTAATGTCTTGAAAAACATGTGCAGGAAAAGAGGAAAAAAAAAACAAACACGAAAGAATCCAATCTCTGCTTTAGTTCTTTGTCCTCCAAGAAATATATTCTGAAAACAGACTAATCAGGGACTGTAGGGTGGGGAATTCTTACTTGATTTTAAAAACTAACGCTGCTTATCAGGTTCTTGCTCCAAAAGGTGCCGTCAGCAGTTCAGCTGATGTCTTATCACACTCACAGACCTTCCAGAAAATAAATGTCAGGCTTCTGTCCAGTCTTAAAGATAGTTCTCAAATTTATGAGTCTATGCAGAAATCCATACAAGCTCTGGTGCCTCTGTTTTATTACAGCTTACAGTTTATGGTTGTAGAGGATGTCTTACAAACTGAAATCTGATTCTCTCCTTACTTGTAACAGCTGTAGCTAAATTTGCAAATTTGCCTTCGAAGATGAAAGCAGAAAGCTATGCAGGCTTGCAGGGTCAGTCTCTACATGTGGTCCCAGAACTAAGCAGGGATTTTTATATGCAAGGTGCAATTCTGTGTGTGCTTCATCTGCCTGTAGTTGACCCTTAGCACAAGATGTTTTCAAAGCAGGAATGAAAAATGTTTCTTTACATGGGGTAGGAGACTGTTGGGAGAACCTCCCATGGCTTGATGCCTGAGAGTTGCAAGAGGTACCAGTAAATGTGGATTTGCTGCTAACTTGAAGTAATCCACTGTGTAAAGGGACCTGTGTGTGTCCCAGGGGAAAATTCATTCTTTTTTTCCTGACATTTTCATTTTTTAGCACTAATACAATGAGTAGGATTTATCTTGTAAGAAAGCACTGCAATCTGCTATGTGCTGTGGGCACAGGGTGCAGCTGTGCTCACCGGCAGGCTGGTGGCTTGGGATGGAGCAGGCACCTGTCCTTACATGACCTCCTTATATGAGATAAATGCACCAGTGCCTGTGCCTCTTGTTGTATTGTTTCAGCTGCTGGTGAGCTTTGCTCTTAATGTGTTTTCAGCTTTTTTTTTTTTTTCTTCCCAAATGTTAAATTGCATAAAGAGCTGTGTTTGCTGGATTCTTTTTCAGCAGTCACTAAATAACATTTAATAGGAACAGTGTGTCTCCCTGTATTTCATGCAACTGGCTAAAGGGTTTGAGAGTTTTTCCTCCCTTCTTTGTGTTTTGTTTTGTTTTATTTTATGAATTAAGTCTACTTTAAAGCAATAAAGTATACCAGGTATCAGCAACCCTAACTGACCCCTCCCAAGCTACAGACTTGGGGCAGAGTGACTGGAAATCTGTGTGGAGGAAAAGGATCTGGGAGTGTTGGTCAGTGCTCAGCTGAGCAGGAGCCATCAGTGTGCCCAGGTGGCCAAGAAGGCCAACAGCATCCTGGTGTGTATCAGAAATATTGCATCCAGGGAAGTGATGGTCCCTCTGTACTCAGCCATGGTGAAGCCGTGTATCCAGTGCTGTGTTCATTGTTGGGTCCTTCACTACAAGAAAGACATCAGGGCCCTTGGAGAATGTTCAGAGAAGGGCAACAAAGTTGGTGAGGAGTCTGGAGCATGAGCCTTATGGGGAGCGTCTGAGGGAACTGGGAATGTTCAGGCTACAGAGGAGGATGCTCAGTGGAGACCTTATTGCTCTCTACTGCTGCCTGAAAGAGAAGATGGTGGTGATGTGTGGATTGGCCTCTTCTCCCACATAAAATTGATAGAAATAGGGGGAATGGCCTTATGTAGTGCAAGGGGAGAGGGATTCAAGTTGATGATCAGGAAAACTTCTGAAAGGCATCGGGACTAGCTGCCCAAGGAATGGTGGAGTCACTGTCTCTGGAGGTATCTAGGAAACATGTGGACGTGGCACTTCAGTACACTGTTGAGTGAGCAACATTGGTTATGACTGGATTACATGATCCTGAAGCCTTTTCCAATCTTAATGATTTTCTGATTGATTCTAGGTTAGAGTAGGAGAATTTACCTTTTACTTTGTGAATGGGGCCAAAATAGCCTTTCTAGGAGTTGCTGAAAGCTTTTCAAGGCAATTTAACTTGTGCTATAGATTTAGTTATTGCTTCCTAGTGGATCACTCTATTCAAACTGGTACAAAAATCCAGTTAAGATTACCTGGAATGAGGCATCCACCTGCTGGCAAGTAATCTGTGTTATAAATAATTGGTTACTGTATTCACTGTACTGAGCCAGATGTGAATGTAGTAAAATTTCCTGACATTCTTGCTCCTTTTTCCCAGCACAGTGTTTACCCATTAGCTCTTTATTGTTTGTTGTTTTTTTCTTGACAATTTTCTTCACTTTTCACTTTGCATAGGATACATTTTCCAAACACTTTGGTTTTAGGAAAAATAAAAAGGAATGATCGTTGCTCCTTATTTTCCCACGGAGAATCTCTTAAACATTAATGTATGTTTTCATGTTTGTTCACAACTTGCTTACAGAACTCTGATGTTATGGTTTTTTGTTTGCTTGTTTGTTTTTAAGTTCAGCCTTAAGAAGGCTGTGGGATGGTGGAATTATGGCCTTTCAGCTTCTTGGTAGAGAAAAGACAGGTTGCTGCTGGAGGAACACAGTGCTAAGACTGCCACAAATGTGGTGGGACACAAGTTGCAACGCAGCCATTTCTGATTGCACATAGGGAGAAACATTTTCACCATTGGGAGATGGAAAGATCTGCCTGGAGGGGCTGTTGCATTTCTGTCCTTGGAGGTGTTCATAAGTCAGCTGGACACAGTCCTGTCCATCCTCATCAAATTGGACCTACTTTGAGCAGTGGTTTTATGACCTCCAGACGTCTGTTTCAACCTGAGTTATTCTGCAGCTCCAGGGCTCCTTCAGCTTAAGACCAGGTTCCCATTGCTTTCGCATGGATCAGGGGGTTTAATTTTCCTTTACTCGAACTGCAGGAATAATTAATTTTAATGAATCTAGAGCCTGGCCAGAAATTCAGTTACGTGAGATTTATAGCAATGAAACAAGGCTGTGTGTCTGCCTCTGAGATGGTTGCCATGGTTCGTCTGTGTTTAACACTGTGTACAATTTGCATCATTTTAACAACTGTATTTTCAACTCGGTTTATATCCTCTGACCTCTCGCAGCTCAGATATTTGCAGATGTTTTGAAGTCGATGTACACAATCAGCATATTTGTTGTGATGCGTGAAAAAGAGAGAAATTTCCTGCTGTGTGGTGCTAATGATTCGTCGAATCCATCAGAGTTCTTATTAGGGAGCGCCTGAGAGCTGCGTGTGTGCAAATAGCCTGAGGAGCCATAGTAATGAGCTCCAAATCTGCTTCAGGAAATTCTCACGCATGATTGCTCTGTGAGAGTTTCTGTTGAAAATAAGCCTTCATATGTGATCTGTAAATATTCTCAAGAGTGAGGGGCCAGGTTCTGCTTTCCTGTCATGTGGAATAGCCTCGCTTTTTAAACAGCAGTTACATGCTGAGGCAGAGAAGCCAGGTATGCTATAGATGCTAACCATGGTGGGATGGAATTGTGGTGGGCTGCAGTGGGAGTCTGGGATGGGGACCTGCCTAAGGCACAGGGGACCATGCAGGGACACAGGGAGGTGGTGGGTAAGGGCTGGAAGTGTGTCCCAGGAGGACCAACTGCAGGTACGAGGTGGCAGCTCTGGTGGTGGCCAAGGGACAGAGAGAGGAAAGATTGGAATCTGAAGTGGAGCCAAAAAATGGAGGGTGGATGGAGTCCCCTACCTGGTATGGGATCTTATGCAAAAAGTGCCCTGTGTGTTCTGTGCTGTTGCAATGCATATGCACAATACACACAAAAGCAAATGTAAATTGTACAACACTAATGTGCGTACCATTTCAGCTTTTGGATTTGCAAACAAGATGTTCTTCTAGCACTGAATCTTTTCAGTGTGGTGTAAATAGATTTGTGTAGTGTTACAGCAGTGCTAATGGAGAGCTTTAACACCTTCCTGTCTTGAAAAATAGATTTAGGAGGAGACAGTAAGCAGCATAAATTGTGTTGGGTAGGTAGTAATATTTTCAGCATTTCTAATTACTTCTACTTCAGAACCATTTTAAGTGTTTAAAAGGAAAATCTTTCTTTTATTTTATAGGATCTTTAAAATGACTCATTTCACCTATTTAGAATGAAAATGACCTGAATGAATTATGTAAGGGTTCCCAACATGGTGGTTCTGGCTCATCAGCATCAAAGTGGCATGACTGTGATGGTCTATCAATTGATGTTCCTTTGCTTTGCATGTAAATCAGCTACTGCAATATATGCAGAATTTGCTTTGATTGATTGAGAGTCTGCAAATGCATTAAGCCCAGTGGTTAATACCATATGATCAGTGGAATCTATTGTTTATTTCTGGATTAGACTGTACGCCCAGTGTATTCATAACTGACCTGAAGCATCCCTATTTCTAGTGCTTCCCTTTTTTTTAGCTATGCTTAATTTTTAGTGGGAAAGGAAGGCATGACAGTATTCTGATGGATGGTCAGAGCACCTGCGACCCAGGACCATGCTGATCCTTCTCTGCTGGGGGAGGAGATCTGCAAACAGGGCTTACAGGCAACTGCTGAGATGAAATCTGTGTCAGCTGTGATTTCCCCTTTCTAGGTTAGAAAGAAAAATAATCAGTTATATTTAGTACACTTAAAAGCAACCACAGAATCTATCCAAGTAAATACAGTATAGTTGAGTGCTTTGCAGCACCATGTCTTGCATCTTCCCAGGACCCATCTTAATAGAAATAAGCAGGAAATGAAAAAGCAAAGTACTAGCTTATATTTAACAAATCATCTGTGCATTAGCGAAGCATCTGGGAAGATTCTGCTCAATTTCCACTTGGTAAGTACCAAAGCTGAAATGTCAGACCTAATCTTGGTTTTACTTATGTACGTGAGTTAGTGTATTTCTGAAAAACTGATGCAAGTTCCCTTTGGCATAGGTTGGTTTGGGGTCAAGATCAGTCAATATGCAAAGCCAGTGCTACTCTTCTGCTGCATTTCTTCCAGGTTGTAACAAGTCTTGTGACTTTTAACTGGAGGTGATTTTTAAAATAACTGGGGGAACATTCAAAGGTTAGGGAAAAAGAACCAGAAACATATCAGGATCATTCTTGTACAGAAGCACTGGGGTACTTCATTTAGTTGGACTTTTATTCCACTTTTGTAGTGCAAATGTATTTTGGACCTTGGTCATAACTGAGGCTTGTGTTTGCTATGGCTTTAGAAAAACCTTTAATGTGACACAACGTAAACTTCTGAAAACTGCAGTTTTTCAATTTTTGGAAAAATTGCCAAGGAGGCCTTCTCTGCTGTATCATAGAACCACAGAATGGTTTGAGTTGGAAGGGACCTTTAAGATCATGTAGTTCCAACACTCCTGATATAGGCAGAGACACCTTCTAGACCAGGTTGCTCACAGCCCCATCCAGCCTGGCTTTGAACACTTTCAGGGAGGGGGCATCCACAGCCTCACTGGGCAACCTGTTCCAGTGTCTCACCACCCTGACAGTAGAGAATTTCTTCCTAATATCTAGTCTAAACCTACCCTCTTCCAGTTTAAAACTATTTCTCTTGTCCTTTTGCTACTTGCCCTTATAAAAAGTCCCTTCCCAGCTTTCCTGTAGGCCCTCTTCAGGTACTGGAAGGCCATTGTGACATCTCCTTGAAACCTTCTTTGCTGTATTCCTTTGCTGTTTGGTTCTTTTATTTCAGAACGTGTTAGGTTGTATTTTCTATTTTGTTTTGTTTTTCTCCTTGATCCTTGCAAGCTTTTTATATACCTTTCAAGAAAGTCTCTGCTTTCATGTGAATTACACTTTATACTGTATTTGCTTTGAGCTGTCTCAGCAGATACAGAGGGCTTTTCTCTAAAGGTCTAGTAAAAGATATATTTAGTGAGTGTCTGTCCAGACAAGATTAGTTCTATCAGCTGTTGTGGGCCAGTGCTCTGTCCACAATGTCATATTCTATGCTCTGTCACTGAGGCAGTAAGAGTGGAAGCAGATCAAGATTTGGTGGTGCACAGTGGGTCTGAACTTGTCTGTAAATAGTGGCCCCCTATACATTTAATTCTCCTATCCTTGTCTGAGTGCTCTTCTCTACTATCCCCATTCCCAGCTGAAGTCTATAAAGCATCACTTCAGTGAGATGGTGTGAATTGCTCAGTCACAAACTGAACTGGCATGGAAACTCGGCTGCTACTTTGGCTCAGGGTGCTTGCCTCTATTATTCGTCACTATTGTATCTTGTGAGCAATGAGGGAAAGCTCAGAATGAGGTGAGCACAGCTTCCAGGCTGCTGTTCTTGGTTCACCTTCAAGTCAGGATAAAGCACACCATTGCCACCTCCCAGGTGACAGGAAGAGGCACTTCAGCTCTTGGTTCAGGTGACTGTTGGTTCCTAGGGTGAGCTCAGGCATAGGGATGTGCTCATGCAGCCTGGCTATGGATCAGGCTGGGTGCTGGGGATGGTACCATGAGCGCCTGCTAAGAATATCGCACTGACTGGGATTGCCATGGCAACCATGCTGCGGGATGTGAAACTTTCTCTGCAGTCAACGAGAATTCATAAGCACTGTTGTCTGCCTACGTTGTGTCAGGAAGTTGATGTATGTTTTCTAATCCAAAGTGGATCTTGTATTAAGTCCTTGAGAATCCATATTCTCTTCTTTAAAAAAAAAAAACAAAAACCAAACCTAAAAAAAAAAAGCCTGAAATGGAGGTAAAAAAAGCACCAGTGTTAAGTCAGAGCCAGCATAAGGGAGCAGGTCACTTTGTTGTAACTGTAGGAATATCTGCTTGCATCTCTGGTTGTCTTTTTTTGTATGTGTGTGTGTGGATGATTCCATTTTAATTGATGAGGTGAGATGGGATTCAGACTGAGACCAATGCCTGTTTCTAACTGCAAGTTTCTTCAAGTGTGTTTTGTTTTCAGTCTCCTCTCTTAGTGTAACATGGAATGATTTGGACTGTGGTCACTGGTAGTGATTGATTGTTTAACTAAAATAAGCACAAAACCTGAAAGAAATCCTGTTACTTCCATTTGAATTTTACTGCCCCACCCAATTAACTCTTATTAATTGAATTTAATTTCACACATAAAATACATTTAAGGATATCTAACTCTGTGTCTGCCAAATGTTGACTTGATTTTTCAGGCTCTGATGTCCTCCTTTCTAGGCTGGAGTTAGTCATAGCTGATATTTACTACTGTCCTTCAGCTTAAATGCTTCTGTAACTGGGGAAGCTTCCACATGTCACACGCTGCCCTGCTGTGCTATAGGCGATGCTGACGTACTGACACCTCTAGAGCTTTAAGAAGCATATGAACATTAAAGTGATCCTTTGTTTTGGGAATGGATAGATACCCATAATGGAAAAAGTCTCTTCTGGGTCAAGACAGTCCTGGGAAATTGGCTTGGCTTCTGTTATACATCATATGGATAATAGGAGTTCTTATTTTTAAAATAAATATACATTTGCATGTGGCTTTAATGCTCGCTCACCCACACATAGACCAAAGCCTCTTCTTATCTTCCCACAGCGGCTCTGCTCTGATCAGCATTAAAGACCTTCACAGCTTTGGGGAAAAAAAACCCTTCAGCTGGTCAAGACTTAAAATTTGCATTACCTGGGAAATTCTAATTTTCTATTATCTACATTTCTACAGTTCTATTTTCTTGTTGGCACAAAATTGCATTAAAAATTTATCAAAGTCAACAAAGTAACAGGCATTTTATTTTGGTGAAAAGAAAACTGCTAGTTTGAATCTGATTTAGATTCTTAATGTAATGTTATGTGTGTTACATATATAAGAATATACGTGCTATGTGAAAAATAAATAATACACATTTCAAAAACGCTAACATGCCGATAATGGTACTGAGGTAAGTTGAAGTTCAAAGCTTAACTTCAGTCACTAACAATACCCACATAGAGTCTTTGTTTGAACAGAATGGGAGTTTGATAAGAAAAACTTATCTGAAAAGAGTGATCATGTGCTGAAATGGGCTGCCCAGGGAGATGGTGAAGTCACCATCCTTGAAGGTGTTTAAGAACCGTGTACATGTTGTACTGAGGAACGTGGTTTAGTGGGAAATATTGGTGAGAGGTGAATGGTTGGACTGGATGATCTTGGAGATCTTTTCCAACGTTTGTGATTCTAAGATTCAGTAAATGCTAAAAACCAGAGCAAAAAAACTTCTCATCAGAAACACTTCAAACAGCGACTGCTTGAACTCTTCATCCACAGCTGTGTATAACGAGAGCATCTCAATTTCTGTCTTGCACTGAAGTAGAGATTTTCATTTTTCAAATATTTTTTTTAAGAAATACATTTTCAAATCATAGGTTAGGATTGGGTAGATGGAAATCTAGTCTGCAAATCTGGTCTCTAACTCCTTCAATTTCTTTTGCTTGTGTGTGCTCACAAAGCAGAGGATACAGATGCGTGTCTGGTTTATTGTTTCTGAGCACTGATTTTCTTGCTGTGGCACTGTTTGTATTCCTTGGTGGTAGCATATTTTCCAAGCAAAGATTAACTGCAGATTAACTGCTTGTTGTGGAATTGCCCTTAATGAGATAAGTTTATTTACAGTTACAAATGACTACAGTTGTCCCAGCTTGAGGAGAGACTGAGGTACTGAGACCTGATATGAAATTTCAGCAAGCCATAATTTTTGTGGATGATTAGCACTGCTTTTAGCCTGAAATCTAATAGTATTTTTGTAGGTTCTCTATGAGCTCTTGGTTGTTTGATGTGTAAAAAGTGACTTTTAGTTCAAATGAGCTTTCTTAGTAAGTTCAGTGGAAAAGTACGTCAAGTAATGACTTTGATTTCACTCTGTGGAACAGTGTAGATAGTTTTGGCATCATGTGTTTTAGGAAAAATATCCTTTTTCTGAGGTGGCATTTTTTTGATTGATGTGTATAGTTATAACTCTAGGAATTGGAGGCAGAGAAGGACCTGTGTTATAATAAAATACTTCTGTCTGAGAGGCAGCTGTGTATTATTTGTAATGAGATTTTGTGTGCCTTCAGGCTCTTTCTATTTTTGCCCTCAACTGTTTTTCTTATATATATCCAACTACTATTTATGTTGCAGACACTGATTTCAAAGCATGGCTTTAGCTGTTTCATTATCAGGTAGTGAATTGATTATAATATCAGGAAAAGCCAACAGTGAAGTGCAAGAGTGTTGTTCCATCACAGTCTTCCCTCACAGGCTCTGCTGTGTTCATGCTGTTCCCAAAAATGTCCAAAGTGCATTTGGCTGGCTTGTAATTCTTCAGAAGTCAATGCCAGCTTCTACAGTTGAGAGCAGCAAGCCTTTGCCCTTCTCCCCAGCCAACAGAGTTCCTGTCCTCGTTTCTTTTGTCACGTGCCTAAGTCCATCGGTTAAACAGGAAAGTGAACTTAAGGCTCAGAAGGGGCCTGCCTGAGTCCTTGTTTGTTGGTAGAGCAGGAGGAAAAACATTTGCTCTATTTCTTGTTTAGTAGGTCTGCCTGTGGAAATAAAGACTGAAAGGCTTGTGGGAAGAACCCAAGTTAGAGGTTTCAGTTGAAAAATCACTAGCGTGGCTTATTTGTTCAATACTAAATGCACACACACACACACACATATACATACATACATATGTATATGTACACACACATATACATACATACATATATATATATAAAATAATCTGAAGCTTCCCTCAATGTCCACTCTGTGGAATTTCCCTGCCTGATGTGTGCATTTTGTGTGGCTGTTGGGTTATGCAGGGTTCTCCAAGCTGATGTAGGTGTAAAGTAAAAGAAAAAAGAGTCAAAGGGATGTGTGATATATATGGAGTAATATTTGAGGAGAAAAAAAACACAGTGCCTTACTTCAACTGCTGCGGAGGAAAAAAAATGCTTGTGACTATCTATTTTCCCATATAATTTCTGCTAATGTACTTCTATTCCTTTTCACATCTTATTTCTGTCTTCAAATTCAAGGTATCTTGAATTTGAAATTGAAACTTGATGAAATTTCATTTTTTCTGTGTGTGTGAAACAGTAGTGCTAGAATAGCTTCTGAGGTCTACTGGGCTCATAATAGTTTATTTCTCTTGGGAGCCCTGGGTCCAATTAGAGGATGAAAAAGTGAAAAAGTATCATGTCTTGCTGCTGGGGATATGTTCATTGTAATATTGATACTGTACGAGCACGGAGAGTGTCTTTTGCTGTGGTTTTGTTTCTTCAGTAGAGGAGTCAGTATTAGAAGGTGCCCTAACCATCAGTTAAGGAAGTCAGCATGTAGATTAAACTCTCCCAGGAATCCCTGGTTTGCATTGATTTGACAAGCCCACTGGAAAGCTTGTTTTCACTTAAATCCTGACATTGAAGCAGCAGTGATGTAAGCCCTTCTAAAGCCAGAGAAGAAAGGGGGACTTTTTTCCATTTCCTAATTAAAAAGAGCCTTTGTTCACAGAGGCAGGGTTTGGAACACACTGCAGTGTCCAGGAACATGCCATTCTCCCCCTTGCTGTCATTTCTTCAGTCTTTAGCTTGCTGTTCTTTGCTGCTGCCGGTGCAGTGAGGCCTTGCTTCTCCTTGCAGATTGATGTGAAATTGCTTGTTGTGGTAACAGGAATTGTGCATGTGATCTAGGCAGAGAAGCTGAGGGCCCAATGGAGAGTGTGTGCAAATGAGGGAGATAACAACTAGTGCTCAGAGGATAGGCAGAACCCATTTTGGTCCCTGCTCTGTGACCTAACCCTTCAGGAATGGTTTAGTGGACATAGTGGTGATGGGCTTATGGTTGGATTAGATGATCTTAGATGTCTTTTCTAACTGTAATGATTCGATGATTCCTCTCAGTGCTTCAGGACCTGCTTTGCAAAGCTATCACAATTGGGTATAGTTAAACTTAAGGAAAGAGTTATCAAGACAGTCTTTTCTCATGAGGGGGCTACCATTCTGCATGGGATTTCTTTTGACTGCCAGGAATCAGAGTAACTTTTGTCAGTAACTGGTCTGCAGCAGGGGTTTTATATTGAGTTTCTATCTACATCACAAAACTCTTTCTCATGTGTACTATTCAGTGTATACTCAAAAGTGGTTGTAACTTTTATTTCCTGGATATTTTCAAGAACTGGAAACATCCAACAATCCAGAAAGCAAGAAAATGAAAGTATTAATGAACTTGTTGTAATAACTAAGAATGTTGCTCTATGTGTTGGATGCTATGATTTGAACAACAGACAGTCCTTTTCCCTGAAGGTTTGTAGCCTAAACGGGTGATTCACATACAGGGCAACAGAAGGTCTAGAACAAACAAACTGCAGGAGGGTTGGTAAACACTCACAGCATGTTGTTATTAAGCACACACTTATACATGTTTAGGTCCAATTTAGCTAAAGTGAGATTTGCCGAGTAGAAACACAAGAAGATGGGGCAAGGGGAAGAAGGTAAGAGATCACAGGGGGAAGAAATGGGCAGGAAAAAGAATAGTACGTAGAATAGGGGGAATTAGGCAAAAATCAAAACACTTTAAATGACAGCCTTTGGGAGGAGTTGAAGCAAACAGCAGGATTCTGTATTTTGGGAATGCAATATCAAAGCCATTTTCTCCTCTTTTTGGCAGAGAGCACTGTGCTGTCTGTGTCCTCACAAAAGCCCCTAGAACTCCCTTGGTGACCCCTTCTGCTGACAGGCAGATTATTTGACTTCAGCTGTGCATTCTTCTTTGAGTGTGTGTTTCCACAATCCATGGAGCTCAGGAGAAGGTTGGGAGGGATAGCGCAGTCTCTTCCTAAGTGTCTGCACAATGGTATGAACTATAGGCACATCTAACCTCAGTAAGTCTCGCTTTCCCCTCTGCGCTCAGTGATGCCTGCTGAAAATGGACTTTCAAGAGTTCTTGTGTCTCTTACATTTCTGAATTCCTAGCTCTGGTTTTCCCCAAATACTGGTTTTGTGGGCAGGGAGAAAGATCTGGTTTATGTTCTGAAGCACGCTATTGATTGGAGGGAACAGCAGGGAAAAATAAAAAGCCTCTCTGGAGGGGAAAAAGTCCTGTTTTAATGTGGAACTGGATGTGGAAGAACTGACTTGTCAGTGTTTTCTCTGTAGTACTGGCATCTGGTAGTATCAGTAGTATTCTGGACTTTGTGGTTAAAATACTATATATTGAAATGCATAAGTTAAGAGGGAAGAGAAATATGTAATGCAGTCTTTGTGTCAGTCTTTAAGTGTCTTCCTTAAGGCATTCTTAACTAAAGGACTTCAGTTTCTTCTTACACTGAAAATTATTCCTTGACCTTACTGGCATCATATAACTTATGCAATTGTATACAACAATACAACACACATTAAAAAAACAATGTTAAATACATGGGCTGTCTTCATCTGTGATCCATTCAAGGGATTACACACAACTTAGGAATGCTTAAAAAGGTACGTAGACAAAAGCCTTCATCAAGGCAGTAAATATTCTGTTATGTCCTGTGAAGAACTATTAATTGAAACATACACTTTCTGAAATGAATACTTTTACTCCAATACTGTAGGAGATACGTTCAATATTGTTTTTTTGCCTGTTGATATTAACATGTAACTGGAATAATGCAGCTAAAAATGAAAGCTTTTGAGAAAGGAGACCTGGAATTTGTTTTTTACTATTTAGAACCTTCACTTCATTCACATGTGTTACTTAAAACAGTAGTGCATGCATTTGAATTATAGATAGTCACAAAATTTACTTTCTGTGTTTCTCAAATATTACCTGACATGGAGTGTTTTATAACACTAAAGAAACTGCAGGGAATGGTTATGTGCTATGAAGCCAGAAGTTAATGAAGTTTTCAACTGAAGCAAAATCTGTATGAAAGTAACCTTCTAAATTTTTCTTCGTATTTCAGATAAAATTTTCTAACTCTGTTTTTAGTTGTTGGTATTGGCAGCTTATTAATGTCTGCCTGGTCTGCTAGGAAGGAAGTACCGCATCTGACAGCTGCTGAGGTTTGTTGGTTGCACAGCGCTCACATGGAATTGAACGTCATTGCCTTGTTTGGGATCTTGAATTTCATCTCCTGTAGTACAAAGCAAGAATGTGTTTGCTGAAGCAGGGAGTGAAGGCGGTGTAAGATAAGGCTGCTTCTGCTGTGATGAGACAGTGTTTCTGCAGAACCTGTTTCAGATTTGCTGCTGGGAGCAACCAATGAAACCGCCAGTAAGTCTGAATCAATCAGTAAGTGTAAGGGTGTCTTGAGTGCAGACTGCAGTTGATAGATGAGATTAGTACTACTGCAGCACTCTTTTTTATACTCCCATGTGATTAAGGATGCTTTTCATCGCTACATATGATGGTCTCCATATTGTGGTGGCTGGTGTGCTTTACAGAATATTTTACATTCATCAGTTATGATGAATTTATGAAATTTGTATTGGCTTTCAAACTACAGCAAAAAGAAATGCTGCCAAGTTTTCTTGCTATGAAAGTCTTATCATAAAGGAAATGAAAACCTATGGTTGCCACTATGTGCACTGATTTGAAAAATAACCACAAAGCAGACAGTTTCTCCTGTAGCTAACTGTTCTCAGCTGTTATTTTACATTCCAAATTTTATGAGTATTTTTACTGGCAACAGGAAATATTTTCATCTTTGCAGGATAGGACGTTCATTTCTTTATTTTGCACATAATGCTTTGTGTATCTTTTCTGATTATTCTGCATGTGCAAATTTTGTGTATATTTCCAAAATGAAAATTTGCCTTGGTTATTTTCCTAGCTGTCATATTAGCTCTAATGATTAAATGAGGTTGGATTCCTAAATTCTTTGCTATTGCAGCTGGTTTCCAGGAAATAAATGCTAAAGGCGTTTAATATCCTTTTTGTTCTTGTTAAGAATCTTAACTTTAATGCAGAAGGACAACAATCTCTTATTAATAATTATCAAACTTAAAAATGCAACAAAACACACCACATGTATATTGTTTTGTTTTATTCTTTTTTTCCCCAGTGGAAATTTCATGTTAGTATTGTAACTTAAAACCTATTTGCCACCTGTTGTGCCTTCAGTTGAGCTCACATACTTCTCCTGTGAATGTGAACATCTTATAACCTAGCGTTCAAAGACAAAAAGTCTTTCTTCAGAATTTCCCAGGGTCACTCTAAAATTTGGTCAACTCATTTCATCAGCTTCACTGTGGCACAACAATTATTTACGGGGGAAATATTGTCTTTGGTTTTATTTACTTTCTCTTTTTCTCTTTCTTTATTTCATCTGTTCTCTTTGTACCAGTGGCAGCAGATTCCTTGTTGTGCTTGCACTGACACTTGCATCTTTGCTCTTCAGCCAAGATGAAGTGTAGCAGAGGTCCTGGTGTTTCCACAGAGCTGCTCCTGTTCTGTTGGCACCTCTGGTGGCCTTGTTCCATCTCAGGCTTTGAAACTTCACTTTTTCTGCCCTGTTGAGGGAGACTTCTTGGCATGCTATGATTCCATGACTGAATATCAGCAAGACTGTAGGAACAGAGTTAACATCCAAAGTCAAGTTTGAAGAAAAGTAGCTGCACTTACAATATGAGTATTTATTTTTCGCTGACCCGCCAACCACTGATGAGAATACTTTTGATCTCTAGTGTGTACTACTTGTGTTGTTTTTTTTTAAACCCAGAAGCTATTCATAAAGGTGTTGAGCTGAGTGCAGGATGCCACCTTCCCTACTCTGACCTAGAGTAGGTTTTGGTACCACTCTTACCGCTCTGGGTAAATGTACTTTAGGATGAGTGTTGGGTTTAGATGCGGCTTTAGATAACAAACCAAAGTTTTGCTAAAATAACGGTGGAGAAGAATACTCTGATAGCATTTTTCCAAGTGTAACTTATTGGTACTACTGCAGAGTGGAAAAAAATGCTACCACACAGCCAGTACTTTCTGAAGAGCTTTTCAAGCCTCCTTTCTATGAGTTGTATCTGGTTTTGTGTCCCTCTCCACTTATTAAGGTAGGTGTCTCAGACCATGATGATTCTGGACTTCCCTTCTGGGTGGGCTTATACTAGACCTTGCTCATGTATGCAAGGTGACCCACGTTTTCCAAAGGTTTATCAGATTAGCATTTCTTCTGCAATGCATTTCTATTTTCTAAATTTAAACTGAATTCCTCGTGTGATGTGGTGTAGCTCCCTCTGGACCCTGAGCCTATTTCACACAGCAAGGAAAACATCTGCTTGCCAAAGCAATCAGATGTGCAAAGCTAGGTTTGCCATGATGTGTCTGTCTGGTGTATTTGTGTGGGCAGCAGTTGTGACAAGATGGTTTCTGGGATGAGCCTTGTGATGAGGACAGTGCCATGGGAGTCCTCTCAGGCCACTGCCCTGCTTCTGGGGTGGGCTGCTCCAAGAGCAGGCTGCACCTGCAGGGGTGCCTCCAGGACATGGAGTTTGTCCTTGCCGGTGTTCCCTATTGAGACAGGGACAGGAGTTAAAAATAAATGCATTCATTTCTTTATGTGCTTTGCCTTAATGTACTAAGCAGAAAAATTATTCTAAGATGAGAAAAAGTATTTGAGCTGCTGATGGTACAGCACATGAAGGTAAGAAGAACGTACAGTGTAGCTGTTTTCCTTGAATTGTTTTTGGTAGTGCTGGATGATTCATCCTGTTACTCACGGTGGGAGTGCTAAGTGCCACATTGTCTGAGAAGTGCTCCCTCCTTCAGGTGAATCAGCTCACAGGGCTGCTACAGGAGCCATACAGCGGTATCTTTAGAGGAAGTGTGGCTTGTAAAAGACAATCTCTTCCAGCTTGTTTCAATCACTGAAACAAATTAGCAACATTCTGCTGTTAAAAGTGACGCTTGTATTTAGGGCAAAAATGTATTTGCAATTTATTGCATACCATGGGTCAAGTCCTGCCTGTCCAGAGGAACTCACAAAGCCTGCGACTGTATTTATGACACAAATGGCAAGTTCAACAGATGAGTAAGCGTCCATTGTCTTTGGGAACGAACAGCACTGCTTCCTTGTGTGTTTGAGAATTTTGACTCAAAAGTCGTGTTGCTTTAAAGATAATTTAAAACTATGCTAATCTTATTTTTTCTATTATATTACAACTTAATTTGCAGGATATGCAAGCTTACAGGTTATTGTGGAAGTTTATTTTTATGATTACTCCACTACAGCATGTGTTTTAAGATCACTGTCATACTGCAAAGCACTTAAATGTGATTAAATGCTTCACTGTATTGAAATTCCACTAAACGTACTTGATTGAGGGCAGGCCTACAAGTGGACTATCTGAAACTTAATTTCCCTTGTGCAATGTGATAGCACAGTGAAGAGCAGTCTCTGGGACCTGTGGGGTCATCTTTGACGACCATACGTAATTGAGGCTCAGACAGTTGTGACTGTGTCTGTTTGGTCTAACAGCGGGGGGAAAAAAATACAACCAACCAAACCTAAACACTCCCAAGACAACCAAACCACAGTCTGGCCCTTAGTTTGGTCTCAGTCTTGTTCCTAAGAACAAATATCTGTACACCGAATGTCTTACCTGAAACCAAAGGAACAACAATGTGTAAGTCATATTTCTAAAAAAAGTTGCTGCAGATTGCAAAAGTGGTTCTTAACATTTTCTTTTATTTAGTACAATGCCTGTGGGTGAACATAGGAAATACTTCTGAATTTTTTTTTTAATGTGTATTTAATTGAGTACATATTGGTACAGCTCCAAAGAGAATATTTTCTAAAGAGATGAATTTTCAGTAGAAGAATGTCAGATTGACATATTGAAGTGCTCTTCAATATTCAATAACAATAGTAAAGAAAGAATAAATTCTTTGTTAAATGTTACTCCAGATTTTGTCGCTAAATATATACGCATGCAATTTTTTCACTGAAAGTTGGAGGAAGAGTCTTTTTCTCAAGGCAAGAAACTGTCCTAGATATTTGACTAAAAACACTTGAAAATGGAACATTGTGGCAGGGAAAGATTCTGGTATGGGCAGGCATACAACAGGAAGATTTTCAGGGGAGAACTGTGAGTCAAGGTCACAGTATTTTGTGATTCAGTAGTTTAATTGGTTAAGAAACACTGGGATTTTCTCCTACAGCAGTTAGTGTTCAGAACTGCAGCTTGGAGAGAGGTTAGTGTGACAAGTGCTCAGATCCTTTCAGTCCTGTTTCCCACAGATGCTTGCATGCTATCTTTATTCTTGGACCCAGAGAAACAGGACTGTGAAATGGTTAGGGAACAGTCTGTAGGAATTGGGTGAGGCAGCCTAGTCGTAGGAATACTAATCACTGAACACGACATCTCACGAAGAGCAGTGAACTCCTATAAACAGTTGGGCGACTTAACACAACATCTCAGTGCTGCATGGAGCTCTGCACTGTAACCATCTGCTAGCGTGGCTGAATCATTTCCTTTGCTGGTGGGTGGGCTCACACTACTATTACATTCTATGCTAATAATTCTCTTGAGCTCACAAAATCAATTTATTAGAGGATCCATTTAGTGATATTCCCAAAACAGTATGGTGTTTCATGGGACTGCTGTATATATATAAATTGCTTCAGAAGTAATGCTTTGTATTTATTTCCATGGAAACTACAACAGAGGGAGCACAAAAACACTCTTTGATAGAGCAAATATTCAGCTACAAAATGCTGTTTTTCAACACAGTCACCAACATTAGCTATGCATTTTCATCACCAATGAACAAGAGCCTACATTCCATGCTTATAAAAACCTGTACCAGCAGAGGTGACCCACTGTCAGTGCTGCTGAAGCACACCACCCACTGCCTCACTGTGCTTGTAGCCACTGTCTGGTCTCCATTCAGCAAGCATGAGTGAATGTCAAGGGGTACTATTTTTTCAACGTGGAGGAATTGAATTCCACGCCTCTTTTTCATATGCACTTTGATGTCAGACATCCTCTCTGCTGATGTCTGTGACATGCCATAACATTTAACAGATTGTTGGTGGGAAGGTTCAGCCTCTGCTGCCATGCCACGAAATTCTGACTCTGATGTTGTAGGCATTACTTTCAGAGCAGCCTTCATAGCAACTAGGTACAGTAGCTTCAGGGTCAGCTGGTAAGCTCTTGGAATACCAAAAATTTGCTCTAGTTGTTATTAATAAAAACCAAGGGAGCTGATGACAGTGCTGGAACTCAGTCAGAAGAGCCCATGTAATTGGAACTTGCATGTATTATGAATCTTTTGATCTTTTCCTTTTTTATTTCTATTTTTTTGCTATCCTTTTCCTGTTTTGAGCAAGTTACTAATGCTGGAATTGAAATCACTGAGTAAAAGCAGTATGCCAAAAATTTGAGAGCATCTGAAATGGCACTGGCTGTCAAACTGGAATGTCTTGCTCTCATCCTGTATTCCAGTAAAGTCTTTAATACTTTTTTAATATATGTAAAATCTACACTGAGAGGACTTCTCTGAGGGTGCAGCATTAGATGATGCTTCTGCAGCCTCTGTTTGTCCCGGTCACGCGTATGCATCTCAATAGTCTTCAGTGACAGAGACCCAGAATGCATTTTCCACCAACTCCTGTCACATTCAGTGCACAGAGCAGATGATACCCATTTAATGAACAGCCTTTCAATATCTTGTTTCATCCTCATTGTTCAATCTGTGGCCCTAGGCCTTATTTACAGCTTGTTATTTGAGCCCCACTTTGAAGACAACTTTATTGTTCCCTTGGGAGATCATCTATACTGCTCATAATATTTGTATCCAGTTTGTAAAAAATAGTTAATTTTCATTCCATTTTTGTTAAGCAATGAGACAGTTATTTCTATTTAGTGGCTTGGATGCTAAAAGAGATGTATGTAAATGACACTGGGAAGTTCTAACTGTTTGAATCCTTAGTTTGGGAGAATGGAGACTTTGTTTTTCAGAAGCACCATATTACATCTCCTTGATCCCAGATACAAAATGTTGTCTTGATTATTGCTGAGAGTTTTTAACTTTCAATAAAAGACCATAGGATCTCTGATAGGAGAGAAACTTTAGATTGAACAGCTTGTTTTTAAGCATCTATCTTGTGTTAAATGCAGTGTCAGGGACAGATGTAGTGGCATTCATCTTGTAGCCTAGGATGAATTTCAGTTGCTCTAGGTGAGAAGTTACTGTCCTGTTCCTAGTCCTGCAGTATCCTAGAAGGTGTCTTTCAATTTCTCTTAAAAGTCTGCAAATCAGAGGTCAGATATCTTCAGGCTGTGCCTCTTGTTGATCCCCTGATGTGTTTGAGTCTTAAGCTGTGACTGAGCCAGGTGGTTCTAGTCAAATAACAGATAAAATGATATGATTGGACTGTAATATATTAATGCAGATAGAATTAAGGCTGTGTGAGCACTGTTGCTATTTACTTTCCTTTCTGGAACAGTAAAAAACCATCTGGCGCTTCTTACAGTGGCAGTAGCTTCATAGAATCATAGAATCACAAGGTTGAAAAGGACCTACAAGATCATCTAGTCCAACCACCCTCCCATTACCACAAGCCATTACATCACATCCTGTAGCTCCTCATCCAGATGCCTCTTGAACACTGCCAGGGATGGCGACTCCACTACCTCCCTGGGCAGCCATTCCAGTGCCTGACCACTCTCTGAGAGAATAATTTCTTTCTTACATCCAATCTAAACCTCTTCTGGTACAACTTGTGGCCATTTCCTTGTGTCCTGTTTGTTGCCTGGGAGAAGAGGCCAAGCCCTTCCTCATCACAACTTCCCTACAGGAAGTTGTAGAGTGCAATGAGGTCTCCCCTGAGCCTCCTCTTCTTCAGGCTGAACAATCCCAGCTCCCTGAGCCCTCCTCATAAGATTTGTGCTCCGGCCCCCTCACCAGTTTTGTTGCCCATCTCTGGACATGTTCCAAAGCCTCAATGTCTTTCTTGTAGTGAGAAGCCCAAAACTGAACACAATACTCGAGATGCAGCCCTGACTCGGGCCCCAGGAAGGCAACACACTTCCCAATGGCACGGGTCCGGTCTGCATATGGGACCCTCAGTTCCTCTGAGAAGAGAGTCACCCACCACGACTACCCTTCTTTCTTTCCTGGCAGAGGAAGTCTCAAGGTATGCAGGTGGCTCCCTTGCCTTAGGCTCCCTCTTAAGCGCTTCCTCCATCATCTCACTACTCACCTCTGCTTCTATTTCCAACACCTGAAACCTGTTGCTTAGAGGGAGCAGTGGACATGAGGTAGGAGGAGGGGGAGCACCCATGACGCTGAGTTGGGACTCTCTACCAACCCTCCTCATCAGTCAGGTCTGTCCTCCTGTGACTGGGCAGGGGGTCAGCCACTTTTCTGGGGGTATTTCCCTGGCCCCCTTCTCTCCAGGACACCAGAGTCACTCCACCAATCAGTCTCACCCTTACACTCCCTGATGGTCCTCAGCCTCTGCACCTCCTCCTTGAGCACCAGGCTGAGCAGCTCATCCACCTGCTCACATCTCACATTAAAGCTTATTGTAGAGTGCAAACTGATGTGCCAGCTCCACCCCTGCTGACTCAGGACCCGCCCACAAGCTGTCAGCTCCCCAGTGCAAGTGCAGCACCATTGCTGTCTTCAAAAAAGCCTTAAAAAAGAGCTTTTCTGTTGGCTTTTTCTACTCCAGATCCCTTGCCCAGTGCAGTCTTACCTGCTCTAAAGCTAGTCTCCACAGTAAATCAAGCTTCTTGCTGTCTATGTGAGCTGTCACACAGTTTAGCAGAAGTGTTTCAAAGTGCTTTCTCATTGTAGATCTTGATTGTTAGTTCCAGTCTTGGAGGACTGTAGGCTTTAGCAAGTACTGATTCTTCCACCAATTTTTCACTTTTCCATGTTGTAGCACAATTTATCTACTTCTCCTGTTCCCTTCCCAGGCTCCATCCTGCCTCCTCTCCCCAGGTTATGGCACTCTTGAATGTGACATCTTTTAATAGCTTAACTCTTTTACATGAATGAGTGCTATATCATTCACTTTGAAAGAGTGGATACAGAGAACTTAAATGCAAGGAGCAGAAGCTTGACTGAAAGATTTCACAAGAAAAATCAAAAGAGCACCTTATGAGACAGGCATGTGTACAACAATTGTAACTGCTCGTATATCTATAAGAATTTCAGATTTAGAGGAAAATTTGAGTATCTGACAAAAAAACAAACCCAGCAATTCTTTTTTTGTTACAAATTTGTTAAAAAGCACAATACATTTCTCTTGCAGTTTGTGCACGTTAAATGATATAAGATACTGTGTTTTGTAGATGGTGTGATACAAATACTGTTTCTATTTTTTTAACACTGATGCTGATTGCAGATTTCACTCCACCTCTGCCTTCCAGATGAACACACACATACAAATCAACTTCTTTACCCCAAAATAAAACATAAATCAACAATTAACAAAAGCATAAAAATTCAAGGCTTCAGAGAGGAACGCCTCTGGCTAGATAGTGTCCCTAGTAGTGTCTGGTTTCTATAGCAATCGCCATGCAGCATGTGACCAGCATGGTAATTGCATGGTGCTTGAGAGCCTTTTCTCCTGCCTAAGTTTGATGTCTTCTGAACAGAGGTGTTATGTGAGGTCACATACGCTTAAATGTAACTACCAGATGGATGGATAATGCAGACGATCAATTTGCAGCTCCCACAGGGCAGAAAATGGTGCCTTCCATTCATAGATTTTAATTGTTTGATCTACAATGCACTACTAGTGCTGAAAGAAATTTATTTTCCCTAACCTGACATTTGTTCATTTGTTCATATTTTGACCATTGGCAGACTATGTGGACAATTATAGCTCTGCAAAACTTCTCTGATAATGATAATGTAGCTAATGCCAGAGATCTCACATAATCCCAGCAAACAGGAGGCATCAGTGCTGAAGGAAAAAGTAACTTAGTGTTTAATTAATGTAACCAGTTGCTTTAATGTGAATTCTCTCTTTAGACAATTGTTTTATCTAGTAAATCTGTTGGCTTGGCATCAATAACACATTCTACTTCTACTAAAAAAGGATACGGTGTCCAGTGTGTATACTCAGATTCATTTCAGTGTATAGCACCGTATTTGGCTCTTCTCAGTGTTTGAAGTCTGTAGACAGTCACATTTAAAAAAAATCTTAAATGTTGATAGTTCCTTTCAACTCCCATGGAATGACTTTTTTTCCCCTGGAGTCATAGAATCATAGAATTACCCAGGTTGGAAAAGACCTCGAAGATCATCAAGTCCAACCACAGCCTAAGCATAGTGCCCTAACTCTAACAACCCTCTGCTAAATCAGAGGTTAGAGGGAATAAGGAATAGTCAAGTGATTTGTATATATTTTTTTACACATATGAACTGTTGATTGTACCTCAAACTGAAACTTGAAATTATCACAGTTTGGAAATATTTGTATTTTGAAGGGACCTCTTCCACAATATGCATTTTTAGTCATAGAATATCCTGAGTTGGAAGGAACCCACAAGGACCCCATGTTAGCACGAATCATCAGCTATGGTTTGTTAGGCCTATGGTAACAGGAAACAGAACCAGACCATTTGCCGTGCTCATGGTGTGCTGAGCGTGGAACTGGAGCTACTGAGCGGCTGGGAGGCAGCGAGCTGGGCTCCCGCTGCTGTCCACGGCCGTCGGTGCTGAACCACAAAGCAGGGAGAGAAATGCACCTGGGGTTTTCTTTCGTTTTTACTTTCTCTTTCCAAGCATGATTTGTTAAAAGAACGGGAGTGCAAATAAGGTGGGTTTTCTTGGGAGATGGCTTTGTGTTTCTTAGCTCTGAGCAGGCTGACTTAATATCCTGAGAAGCGCTATTACTGGATCAGTCATAGCTGTGCAAGATAAGTCCAGATTAAAGAAATATTGCTTTGTATTTTTAGACACACAGTTTTAGCATTCTTATTACTTTTTTTAGGACTAGCTTAATGGATTACCTTAATGTAAAAGTATGACACATGTAAAAGCTGAAATCTTCAAAAGGAAGGAGGAAAGCATTTATTAAGAAATGCAATCTGAAGCGTCAGAAATGAACACTGTCTCACCTTTTTGATCACTATGTTTTATTTATCCATTTATTTGTTTACACTGCTAAAGAAAACAAACACACTTGGGGTATTTTTTGAGTTATAGTTTGGATTAGCACCTCAGCTTTTCCCAAGCTTTGTTTTTCATTTCCCTGGTCCCATTCTCCACTAGGTATAAGGGAAAAGTAAGCCTGTATTCAGTGTTTTGCTTGGAGTAACAAATGGAATGAGAGGTCCTGCTTAGGTCCTTCAGAGGAGTCTTCCAGCCAGGATTATCAACAGGTCAGTCCCCTGCCTGTACTGCACCTGGGATCTTTGTTTCAAGTTCCTCTTGCATCATCTGTTGTTTTGCATCCTTCAGACATGCTCAGGTATTTGTGCTTGTGGCTGTACAGTTAATCTGTTCAGTGAATGCTGTCAGTGGTCACCAGCAACGAACTGTTCAACCATTGCTTTCCTAGTCTAGTTCTTTGGAAAGGTGATTCTAGTTCTGATTGGAAGATATGCTGGGGAAAATGAAAGGAACTTTTTATGAATTCAAAAGCTACAGGATTTTTTGTTGCTCCACCCCTTTCATCTCTGTCAGATGGTGAATTCTTCTTGTACCGAAGAGCACAAAATTGCACGAAGGGATTAGGTCCACTTTACATTAAACAAAATAATGGAATTTTCTGTGGTCTCTGAATCAGATTTTGTGTACTAGAAGTTTTCTTGCTCATTGGATAACTGTGATCGTTATATATTAGTGGGAGAACCTTTTGTATTTAAACCAGCAATGGTTGGCTGGTCTGGATAAAGTGAACAATGAAACTCCTCTTATCATTATTATAACCAGGATTTCACTTCGTATTTTTGCAGAGAGGAAACCACCTGCCCATGGCAGAAGGGCTGTAACTAGATGATCTTTGAGGTCCCTTCCAAGCTATTGTATAATTTAATTATCTGTTGAGCCAGAGTAACTTTATTTTCCCTAGACTGTTTTTTTTTCCTTCCTGCACCTTTATTTCTCTGCTATTGATTCTGTTTATGCTGTATTCAAGGAGGAAAGAAGTAGGGAACAGTTATACAAGCTTGTAAAAATCCTTATTTCAGTGATTTGTTATTTAACTTGAATTATTTCTATTCTTTATGGTGAAATGAAAAGATAATTGTTTCAGACTTCTTGGCATAATGAAATCAATGCAAACTTTTAAACTCTTTTCTATTACACTTTGGTTTGTTGCTGAACCATAGATGTTTGTCACCCAAGTCTGGGTCTTTTGTTTTTCTCTTATCGGAGTGGGACAGATGGGAGCTGAGGGTTCAGCTGAAGGTAACCAGCAGAAACCCCCTGTAGTGGCAAGTCAATAAAATCCCAGCTGATCATCCGTGGCAGTATGTACAGAGCACTTACTGCATGTGGTATTTGAGATATTTTTTTAAATGCTAAACATGGATGCAACTGACAAAGTACAGGTGTCACCATTTAAAAAAAAATGAATATTTGCAATTATTCATCTTGAACGTAGAAGTATTTTTAATACCTTTAACAAATATTAAAACCAGTGCATACTTCATACAGCTGTAGCATGGAGGCTTTGCTTTTGTAGGACAATAGAAAACACAGGTGGGGAAGGGACCTCTGGATATTATCTGATCCAGCTCAAGTCAGGGTCAGCTAGAGCAAGTTGCTCAGTGTCAAGCTTTAAGTATTTTAAAACATGGAAAGTTCAGTTTCTGGACTTAAAAAGTTTGGTGTTTAAATGAAATTTGTTCTTTTTCACTTTGTGATCACTGTTTTTTGTCATTTTTGTTGGGCATCGCTAAGAGGAATTTGGTTCTGTTGTCTGTACTCTCCCATCATGTTTGTATACATTAATAAGATCCTCTTCCTGAATCTTCAGTTTCCACAATGTGCAATGTAGACACACAGAAGCATATTGGCTTTCTGACATTTATTCATATGAAGTAAGGTCAAGCCATAGAGAGAGGTCCTCATTTAACTAGAATTTCCTGATTTTTGTTGTTGTAATAGTGGGATTTCAGGCACCATAAATTTCACATCTTCTGCTGAGTTAATAGATCTACCCTTATGGGATTAATATTATCTTTAAATTGTGGAAGTATCTGGGAATGCTATCATAAAGTAGTACTCTGGAAAAATATAGTTCTGACTATTTAGTTGTGGTTTATGTGATAGATAAGGGGAAGCCAGTAAGCACAAAGCAATGATGCGCTCTGAGCCTGACAGCTAATGCAGTGGCAGCAGCATCACAGCTGGGCAGAGGCTGGTGTATTCTGCCAATGCAGTAAAGATGGCATTCTTCTCTGGCTATGGCAAACTCAGCCAAGTGATTGGGAGTGAGGGTCCTGAGTCTGGAAAGCACCCAAACAAAGCTCAGAAAGGAAGTCATTTTGGCTGACTGCACTCAGTAGATTAATGGGACTCATTTAAGCTGCTGCTGTTACTGCTCCTGTAGGATAAGTGGCTTCTGGCAGTGCTTGTGGGTACAAGCCAGCACATTGCTGAAGGACTCTGTGGGACTTGATTCATACTTCTGGTGTGTAAATGCTTTCCACTTCCATGAAACAAATTTAAGCAAGGGTGGAACCCTCCATCAGAGTTGTATGAAGGGAGATAACTGGAAGGGAGATAATTGTACAATGTTAACCTGTAAAGTTGTTCATTGGAATGTGATCACAGGATGACAAAATCATTATGGTTGGAAAAGACCTCACAGCACAACCATCCAATCACCACCATGTCCATTAAATCATGTCCCTTAGTGCTATGTCTACCCTTCTTCCTGAGCACCGCTGGGGACAGTGACTCTATCACCTCCCTTGGCAGCCTGTTCAAATGCCTCACCATTCTTTCAGAGAACCTGAGCCTCTCCTGGCCCAGCTTGAGGCCATTATCTCTTGTCTTTGTGGTCCAGGTGTTGCGTGCATTAAGACACCTCACCTGCTCACATCCATGCAGCTGTAACAAGCATGGGTCTTTAAACAACATAAGCTAACAGCAGCTGAGATTAATGAGCATGTCAGCCTTTCACGAGGCTGTGCTGCTTTTGTGGCTCTTGTTGATAAGCATTGGATGTACAAGTCATAGTGCATTTTTCCAGGTCTGTAGGTACTGTTGCACTGTACACTCAACATCACATGGAACGGTATGGTAGTGTTACTGCTGTCTGTGTGTGTGTATATATAAAGTAAACAAAAACAACCCCAAAACACATCAGGTGAGAAATGCAGGTAATTACAGCTGATTCCTGAATAGGAAAGATTGTACTTCTCTTTGCCATCTAGCTTTAGACTCTTCCCCCTGTATTTTCATGGACTTCTGTGACAATGGAGAATGCAGAACTAGAAAGTTTCCACACTGAGACTGGAACTCTTCCAAATGTGTTCTTTATGCTGCTTCCTTATGCTTCATAGCTTGCACTTGGCCAGGATTGCCTCCTCTGGGCACTGACCTTCTGACTACCAGGGACTTTGTGCTTTCACTAGGAATCAAGCCCTCAATCATAAAGGTCTCTCAGAAACATCTGCTCCTTCTTCTGGATGTCACAGTGCCCTTTTGCAGTTTTGCTGCTACCTTCTTTTCCTTTTAACTACAAGCATGGAGTTAAAAAGTGGGTTTAGGGAGCAAGGGCCAGATGCTGCCTTGGGCTGGGTGAAGCATGGTGTTCTTTGGCCTCTGTACCCTCTGTCTGCAGGAGCACTGTGTGGGCTTGGACTGCTCTATGCATTTTAAATTAAAAGAGGGAAGATTTAGGTTGGATGTTAGGGGGAAGTTCTTCACTAGGAGAGTGGTTAGGCCCTGGAACAGGCTGCCCAGGGAGGTTGTGGATGCCCCGTCCTTGGAGGTGTTCAAGACCAGGTTGGACGGGGCCCTGGGCAACCTGATCTAGTAAAGGTGTATGTTTGGTGGCCCTGCCAGGCAGGGGGGTTGGAACTACATGATCCTTGAGGTCCCTTCCAACCCGGGTCATTCTGTAATTCTGTGTGATTCTGTTATTTTTCCTCTTTAGTTTTCCAAGAAACATGACAAAACGCAGAGCGGTGCGTTGCTACGTAATTTGACAGTCTTTCTTAAAGCAGGGAGGGGTCTCGTGACATGACAATACCCGACAACCGGCGCAGGGCTTAGCTCTGTGTGGGGGGTGGTTGGAGGAAGGGCAGGAGCAGCAGCTGTGGATTCTCTCGCTGACACGTGCACCGGGAAGCAGGGCAAGCAGGGCACTCCAGCACGCGTTTCCACGCGCACAGCCGCCCCCTCACCCGACGAGCCCACCGATCTCGGCATCTCCGCTGCCTCCTGCGCCCGCCCCCGGCCCTGCCCCGCGGTGCCGCCCCCGGCAGGGGCTGGGCGGCGGCGGGAGCGCGCTTGGCTTTGCGGGAACGCGGCTGTCCGTCCGGCCGGGAGCGCAGAGCCGCGCGGCAGCATGAGCGAAGAGGCGGCCCCGCGGAGCGACGGCGGCGACAGGAGCAGCGGCGGCAGCCAGCGTAGGAAGCGGCCCAAAAAGGTACTGCGGGGCGGGCGGGAGGCTCCGGGTCCGCGCTGGGTGGTGTCTGGCTGGCGGGCGTCGCCCCGAGTTGGTAGGAGAGCGCGTGGTGCCGCTTACCTGCGGCGGTGCCGGCTCTCCTCGCGCACTTCTGCCCCTTTTCTTGCAGAGCTGCGCTGGTCCGCGAGGCCGTCGGTTGCTTTTCCGCAGGTGTTTGCTTAGATTGGGCTACAAGCGATCAGACGGGGATGCGCTTTTGTACCGGCTGTGGTCGTTCGGCGGAGCTGGCGAGGAGGGAGCGGGGAGAAGCGAAGTGTGCGGCCACACCCAGGCAGACGGGCACCTGCTGCGCCGTTACAGGCGCCCAGCGAGGGATGCTGTGCGAGCCGTGGGGTGCGCAGTGCGTTCAGCCCCCTGCTTTGGGGCAATTGCTATTAACGGCTCTAGGAGGAGGCAGCTGTTTGTGTGGAGGCAGTGTGGCTTTTCTGCCCCCTGTAAGAGGAAAGATGGCAGGTGTTCTGTGTAATTATGACCAAACTGTTTTGCGTTATTTTTACCCGTTCCTTCAGTCGTAGGAGGGTAAAGCTTGTGTTATTACACAGAGGTGCATGGTGTGCAGGGTGTGGAACCACTTGGGTGCAAGGAAGGATGCAATCCATGCAAAGTGTGTTCACTGGTGAATTCTTCAACCTCTCCTTTGGTAGAACTGGTGCTTTATCCCACATTATGTGTAGGCAAGATAGATCCTGATGAATGGGAAATAGCCGGAGCTGCAAGCAGGCACTTTCTTGGGGATTTCTGCAAGGGTTTTGACCTGGTGAGGGATAGCTGGTTTGTGATGGGTGACATTCAGGCCCTGTTTTATCACGGAGGAAGGATTCTGTGTGTGTAACTGTAAGGATGTGAGACAAACCAGTCTAAGCAAGAGATTGAACAAAAACGTCCTCACCCCACCCCACTGTGTTTGGAGTATTGCCTGGATCTCCACACAGCGGGGGATTTTATATAGCATCTTGGCTTTAAATATAAGCACAACAGAGTAGCGGGGATACGTCTACTTCATGTACTACTGAATAGCAGAGATGGAATCAGAGAGGTTTGTTTGTGGGGTGCATATGTCCATAAAGGAGAGCAGAAATCTGACAATCGGGTGCAATAGCCAGAGTTTGTGTTTGGCTCTTGGGTGACCTGGGAGCCACCTCGTGTTGGTGGGGAGATTTTGAAGATTTAAGAAACCAGTGTGGATGTTTCCATCTCTTTTTGTTGTTCGTGCATACATGGTTGTTTTGCTATTGTTTCTAAGTGAAGTGGTTGAGAGTCTTTCAAGATTGCAACGCAAGAATACAGTACTCTGCTGCCAAAGGATGCTTGGAAAGCACCTCTTATGCAGAGCCTTCATATTCAGAATCTTCCAGCAGCTGATGCAGCTCCATTCACCAAAAAGCTGTAATTAGTGCTTTTGAGTCTTTTCAAAGTTATCTTTTAGAAACATTGACAATAATGCTGTAGGTACTGATGCATCCAGTCTGGTGGTGGCTTAGATCTGCTGAAATCTGACCTTTGGTGCCTTGACGAAGAGACACCATTCCAGGCTGGAACATCCATTTTTAGGAATAACTGTATTGAAACCTACAAATCAGTAGTTTTTGTTGAGGAAAAGGCATCCTGGAATAGCCAGGAGTGCTGGAACTCCAGCTGGATGCTGTTTGCCTGAATCAGAAAGCACGCACTTGAACTTAGCTCTGACACGTTTGGACTAGGTAGGCATAATTTCTTTCTGGAGCAGGCATGTAAGTGCTGCGTGCAAGAGCTCCAAACTTGAGAGGAATGCAGTCTGTTTTCAGGTCCTGAACTACTTTTGCTGAACAGAGCTGCATTGCACCATCCAACGTGCCCTCTATCTGTAATGTGGAAGTTGATCCCTTTTGTGTGGATAATTAAATATTAATTGAGCTAGGCGAGTTTGATCTATGTATTGGGAGAGGCAGAGGGTAGCGCATATCAGATAGAGGATTTAGCTAGGTTGCCTTATGTTCCAGGAAAGCATCCCAGCTGGGCAGTGATGTAGGGTTTTCTCTAATTTTTGGCAGTGCCCATGTTTTTTCTTATGTGCTTTAAAACGAAGAGGTCTCAGTGTCATCATCAGTGTTGGGAAAAACTGAATAGTTGACATTCAGCAAACACCAAAAATACATTTCACCTGTTTAATGGTGTTTGTGGCTTTGTGAGCAGTGGGCTGCCCTTAACAGGTCTGTGAATCCAGCTGTAGGGTTACATGTGGTTTTCCTGAGGTACTTCTGCACTGTATATCTGAAGTATTGTGACCCTTGATTTTTTCTGCCTTCATCTATATAAGATGTATAAGATTTGTGTATAAGAGAGTATAAGATTTAAACTGGTGGAGGTGAGAGTGAGTGAGACTGCTTTGTTATGTTGCTGTAACTGAGTGGAAACCCAGTCAGAGCAGAGCTTGGTGTGTGTTGCTCTTGTCTTCTCAGTGGCTGCCATAGCACTTGTTTTCAAGAGCAGTGCAATGAGTGAATGTGAACTTACACTGCATCAGGATTTTGAGGCCTCCCGTGTTTTGCTGTGTACACTATGATGTCCGTGTGTCCCAAAATCCTGTACTTCCTCTTAAGATGCCTTTTCATGTTGCAGAATGCCTCAGGTGAAAAGCAAACAAGCAAATAAAAAACCCTACTGGTCATCATGTAGAAAATGGGGCACATACCCACTACCCAGTACAAAAAGCACTGCTGGATGGCAAAGGGGCTTCTAGAAGCCACAAATCCTGGCCACATTTATCACAAAGCATGCTCCAGTGAGAGGCTAATGCAAAAATGATGCATCTTAGTTTACTGAGAAATTCCACTCATCTCTTGTATTGCTCATTCTTAAAGAGAAATTAAAAGCCTGGAGGCAGGCTTATACTTGGACTTGGAGGTAGTTGTAATGCTGATTTAAAGGAAGATGTGTGTGACTTCTTCATCATCTCCCATTTTTAATGCAGCTGTAGAAAAAACTGAAAGGGATACAATAAGTAACATGATTTCATTGGAGATTTGGTAGATGTATCCCACCTAATGGAGTCAGTACTGTGTATAAGCTAATGCTTTTAATTAATTTTGATTACTTAAGACTTTTCATTCTGTGCATAAGGTAATTGAGACCTAGTTTGGAATACAAGCATAATTTTGGTCATCAGGGCTTAAGGACAAGAATGGATATGTGTGCAGAGGAGGACTGCGAGAAGGGAGAACCTTTCTTGTACAAAACCTAGAAGAGCTTGACCTGCTTAGTGTGCTAAGCAAAAGACTGAGGGGAAAGGGAAATTAGGTTCTTCAGCAGCCTTCTAATAAGTATAATTGGGTAAAGAATCAAGATAAACCCAATTAATTATGGACAGAATGGGATTTCTCATCTGAGATGAAACCAGAGTGTGCTGTCCCTTCCAAGAGAGACTGCATCCTCTAGTTTTAGAAGGAAGGTTTTACTTTAGCTTTTATGCAGTAACCTGAATAAGAATGAGCTAATGAGGAAAAGCTCAGTTGTATTAATTTTATTAGCAGCATGACTTTTGTAAGTCCAGAAGGTTTTGTCCTCCATTCAGCTGAACCAGCTGCATAGAACTGGAATTGCCTTAGTTTCAGATGAATTAATCCAGTTTGCATGAAAGTAAACAAGGAGAGCAGTAGCTCTAGAATTTGCTCTGGAAAGAAGAGAATAGAGGGAAAAAATTGCAGTATTTATTTCTGGGTCACAGAAATGAGAAACAGATTTGTGAAAATGCAAATTTGAAACCTGTTTTGTTCCTAAATATTTACTGTCAGGTAGAAGTCCACTGATATTCTTGTGTTATTGAGGTCAGATGTTGCTTGTTCCCTTCACCTTCCCATCACAAGGCTTGCAGCACATCTTGTGCCAGGTGTAAAACTGACATCATAGGTATGCATGCTTTGATGCAGTGTCCTTTCTCCTTTCCTGCCTGACCCCCAGAGCTTTTGTTGCTCTACGTAATGGTAACAAAACAAGAATGATGAAGAACATCTCAGGAGGCGCAGAGCCCCTCAGATCTCACTGGTTGCAGCAGAGTGGTGCTTGGTGGTTGCATCAGCACAGCACATGCTGTGCCTCTCTCCCTGCTGCCCCGTGGTAGTTGGCACTCTGGGGAAATAATTTTGATCTACTGCAGCAGTGAAGCAGGGAAAAAAATGATGGGAGATACAACTGAACATATGAACTGCAGTGTCTTGTGGTGGTGTTGTTTTTCTAGCATTGCAAAGTGTGCAAGACAGAGAATGAATGAGCCCAGCCATGCTGCCATGAGCCTGGCTTTGTCCTTGTGCAGGTGGGAGCAACAGAAGCACTGCAAGTGTTCCTGTGCTCTGCTGTGCTGAAGGAAAAAGCAGTGCAAGTCTTACAATGGGCTCAGCTGCTTATAAGGTTACATTTATTCATGTCACACTTTGAAATTAATATCTATGTTGCTCATAAAACTGTTTAAAATTATTTTAATAGAGTAATAGGTGGCTTGTAATAGATAGGGCTGTCTTAGCATATTAGCAGATTTGTGCAGGTGCTGTGTTTCACAGATTAATTACTGCAAAGCTAATAGGAAATATCCACCTGCTGTGTACCTGGGTGAGAGTGGTGAATTGTATGCAGACCTGTGTGAAGTATTGAGCCTGCATCTGCTTGATGTGCACTGTGGGCTTCCAATTTATCAGTCACAGTTTCTGTTCATTTTCACAAATGTTTGGCAAACATCAGTTGAGTCAGAGAAGCAAGCCCCTTTATCCCTAGCCAGCCTCCCTTTCTCCCTGTAGGGTGCTTGGGGCTGTCAAGCACCACAGATATTGTGTCCTCTGTGCACATCTCTTGGCCACATACGCATTCCACTAAGGCACACACTGAGCTTCTGGGGCAGTCTGAAGCTGGCGCCCTGGCTCTGGGGATGTTGGGGTCACTGCTGGAGACAGCCTTGGGCTCTTCCTTGGTTCCTGCTGCTTACGGTGCAGTACAGGTAGTGGAGGAGTGTCTGCAAGGAGGTTACTGGCAAGAAGCTAAGCTACTGAGAAGACCTGGTGCTTCTAAGTATACCCATAGTGTGTGTGCACTAGGGTCTTTCAGAGGGTTTTGTTTTTATTTTTAGGTCCTGCCTTGCTGGTCCAGCTATTCGATGCAAAGATATGTTGGCAGCCTCTCCAACCTGCTTGTGACTATCATAGGTGCCACGTTGTGTGTCCCTGCCTCTGTTGAGCTGTGCTGATACTTCAGATGGAATATCAGGCTAGGAAGGTTTTTGCACTATGCAAATTGATGCTGACGTACACAGCACACAGATATCTGGGCTAGACATGAGGAGCCCTGGAGCTCTGAAACATGAGGAACAGAGGGAGGCCGAGAATACAATAAAATGGCTGGGGGCTCTTCATTCCTCATTTGCTTGCAGGAACTAATTATTTCAAAATCTTTACTTGCTGATTAAGTGGATTTCTTTTGTCTAGAAGACAGAAATTGCTGAGCTGAACCTACTGTTGTTGCTCTTACACTGTATAGGAACAGTACGGGATTTTCATACTTCATGTTCAGTAGAAATTTGCTGTAATGTTATTTGTTAAGTGTGATTCTAATCCTGTGTTGGTTCCATTTTCCCACTTACTTTCTCCTTGATTTCATTGTATTCTTACACCAAATGGGATGTGGAGGAGAGAATTAGCAGGGACGGACCGGTGTCAGATTAACATACTTACATGGGCGATGCATAGAGTTGCTTCAGGTTGTGCTTCTGGAAGGAATTTGTAGTTGAAAATGTATGTAGCCAGTTTTCAGATCCACCTTTTTATTTTGTAAGTGATACGTTGGCGGATTGAATTGTAGTGTTCTACCTTTGCTTGCAAAGAAAAAGGCAGGATATCCTTACAGGCATTGTAATGCAAATATGTGGGCACTTGTCTTTCCCAAAACTTGTTTAAATAATTCTCCTTGAGCACACAGCAATTTGGGGAAGGAAGGTAGGTGCCTCTCATCTTTTCTGTGTCTGCATCCAGCTGGCTTGTGGTTGGGCTACATGCATGTAAGCAATTTGTACCCTGCTTTTATTTTCACTCAGCCTAGCTCAAACACAAAGGAACGTTTAGTCCATGAATGAAGTGCCCTCTGGAGAATAAGATCGGCTTCCAAGGAAATGGTAAGGTAAACTGCAGTAATTGAAGTTTGGAGTTATTTTCTAGGTTAAACATCATGTAGGTTTCTGCCACAGAAAGCGATTGGTTGCTTTTCTTTGTTTCATCCAGTCTTGCATGACATACACTTGTATGATGCTGTAGTGCTGGGTCTGAGCAGTGTATGGATGCAAGGTGGTACCAGGAACACAGGATGTCTGCAACAGTTGAGGTTCATGACTAATTATATTTGCTAAGAACCTGCTAAATTGTTTCACTACTGGAGTTCTTCTTAAGGTGGTGTTTGAAGTATTTGTTGGCATAGTTGAGGCAGTGGAGAACATCAGTAACAATTCTGAAATACGTAAATAGAAGTGGAAACTGATGTTTGTAAACTATTTGTTTTTCTATAGAAGATAGGGTTCCAAACCTTGTTTGTCTCTCACTGTATTATAAGTGATGCAGCCTCCCTGCCACCAAAAGCCTTCTAGTCCCTCGTTTTTTGAACACTTTGAACGTTTAGTACATCTGGCAGCTTTCACCATGAGAGAGCAGATGTCAATGTGTAAATGTCAAGAAACAGTGGCAGCTATTCATCACATAGGATATTCTAAACATAATCTGACTGTCCTGGTAGTCCTGATTGCTACGGTCCCATCAAAAAATGAATGGGCATGGACCTCAGGAGTGGGCTGTGCTGTGTGTGTCACGCTGTGTCTCAGCCTGACTGTGGATGTTGCCCTGGTCCCAATGGCTGAGTGCAGTGGGCCCTGTTTCTGCTGGGTGTTGGTGTGGGTTTGTGGTGGGCAGTGGGGGCTGTGCCCGCTCTCTTGTTGATGTGTGCCTGTGGAGCAGAGCAGGGATAATAGCAAAAAAACAGAAGCGCTGGAATGGGTTCAGATTTTCCAATCCACGATTCATGCTTGTTAGCTTTGAAACACAGAAGAAAGGCGCTTTATGAGCTGGCATTTCTGTTTGTGCTGTTTGATTCATGCTGATGGAGTGACGACCATGGCCTTTTCAAAAGGAGTGACTGGTTGGAGTGGGAAGTGCCTTCTGCTCCTGTTGAAGAGGTGGCTGCCTGACCAGAGACCACCTGCTTGGGTTAAGAGAGCACAGTCTCCCATCAGTTCTCAGAGCCACCAACAGCAGCTTATTTTACATGAAATACAAGTTATATGGGTAAAGTTCTATGGTCTCCTTGGTGCGGAGGAAGTATGCAGGGCTCCTGCCCCTCTGTGCATGCTGCCCTCCCAAAATGACCAGCACAGCTTCAGTTGTTGCATTTATTTTTAGTTAACTGCTCCTAATGGTGCAGGTGGTGTTCATCAGGGACACGCTAGCACTTGTGCTGCAGCTGTGTGGAGGTCTAAGCGTTGGGGGATTATGGCTAATGACATCTGATGCTGTGTGTATGTTCATGCCTCTCTCCCTCCTGGTTGGTGGTGGCCGCTCTTCTCACAGTGACGTGAGCAACAGAAGCAGCAGGCAATGGCTTTTATTTGCAGAATAGCTGCTGTTGTGCTTTAATGTAAGTCATAAGGTGTGGGATTGCTCCTTTGCAGTGTGAGATGAGGAGTCCGACCCATTTGAAAGAGAGTTGGCAGCGATTAGGACAGTGGTGTACAAAATGCCTTTATGGAGAGCATTGTTACAAAGCAGTGCTGCACACCTCTTAGCTCTTATGTGAATGGTACTTCCATTTTCTTAGTGAATAACAAAAAAAAAAAAAAATCCTAATGCTGAAATCTGTTCTGCTTGGCTTTGTCCAAATGGAAACAGAGTACGTTTAATTAAAAATAATAAGCACAAATTGCTAAATGAAAGCAAGGAATGCGATTAATAAAAGTTTCTTTTTAATCCACTCCAACTGATGTAAGAATGATCTGGGTGCAAAACAGTTGAGTGTGAGTTGATGAAGCTTTCTGTTTAGGGTGTTGATGCTGGAGATAGAAGCTGGTGGATCATTCATGTGATAAATGCTCTTTGGACTTGTCTTTCATTTCTGTTCTCTCATTTGCTCTTTCATGAGTATTAATACGCTGATGGGGGAAAAAAAATCTGTGGGGAGCAAATGGAGAACCTTTTGCTGGATCTTTCTAAGGAAATGGATTTAGTTAATCTCACAGAAAGAGAAGCCTTAGTTGATACGTGGGGACACAGCACCTCAGACTGGGATAGCTTCCATTCCTTGATGTCTGTAACACAGCTGTGGAATTTATCATGTTGTTTAAAAAAAGAAAAGGTTCTGAAAATGGAAGAATTATTCTTTATTTCTTCTGTTCTCTTTCAAGCCTGACAGGCAGTGTGACCTGGAGCTGCCAGGCCTGCCTTGTGCTTCCCATGAGAAAGATGAAGCAATTGGTCTGGGTTTGAGCTACCTTTGTCCTTTCTGTAGAGGAGACAGGATGAGAGGGAGACAGAAAAAGGCAACTGGAAGGGAGAGAAGGTGGGGCTGTTTCTTGTGTAATAGTTTCACTGCTTTTCACTGCTTGACTAGAGCATCAGAGGGAAAAATCTGTCTTTTTTTTCCACTATAATGTATTTACTGAAAAACCCTTTATTGGAGTAGCGTGAAAATCTTTTTTTTTTGTTTTTTTGTTTTTTTTTTCCCCAATCTAAAATGTGATTTTTAAGGAATACAAACGAAATAAGACTCTGACTTACATTATTGACAGGTGTGGTTCAGCCAGCTGAGATTGGGGTTCCATTCTAGTAACTGCTATATTAATGTAAACTTATTTGCACAAATAACATCAGTGCAGCTGGCATTGCTGCCTCCTGCTCCACTCGTTGGTCACATAATTCAGGGTGTTGGTCACACAGTGCAGCAGTTCAGAGTGTCCTCATGCATAAGTGGCAGAGCGAAAGCCAAGAATCCAGTGATCCTCAGCCCCTGTACTGCAAACCAACCTCACCACTGTGTGAATTGTCAATAATAATCTAATCAGGTTAAAAACAGTGTTGCCTTCAAGTCTAAGGGTGTAAAAATAAAGTGCTTTAGGTTTTATTTACAAGAACGTATAATTCAAGATACTCTCTCCTCTGCCAAGGCATTACAAGCTTTCCCTCTCGACACTTCCTTTCACTAAAAGCAGTATCAGTACTGGGGTCGAGGTATTCAGGGTGCAAGAGTGTCCCACTTCCCACACCATTTGTGCATTGAAGCAGAAGGTGGAGCAGTGTCCCATGACAGGATGCTGGGGACAGGGCATCAGCCCTCTGTGTCACCATCTCCAGTGCTGCTGCTCTGTGCATGGTGTCTGGCTTTCCAGATGTGTGGGGAAATGGGCCCATTTTGCACTGGGTTCATTTGAAGCCGGGATAAGAATAGTTAATCTAGACTGGTGAAAATATTTATTGTTTTACTTGGTAGTTGTATGGGAAATCACAGCTTGAACCTCTGATTAATCAGCTGAGGCAAGTGTCGGGTCAGCTGTGGGAGCACAGGTGAGAGTAATTTAGCTGTGCTCCCGGAAGGGGTGGAGCTTGACTCCACCTCCTCTAAGACCTCATTTAAGGGCTGACCACCACTAAGGCAGCATCTCTTGAAGACTGTTCCCCAGTGGAGACTGCCTCAGCTTTCCAGTCAAGTCATCAATGTTGGTGAGTTTTTCTTTGCTAATAACCTTTGGATATCTACCATCATCTTTGTTAACATCTTTATATTAGCTACCCTTACAACATCTTAATATTAGCCACCCTTACAATAGTTTATTTTATACAGTTTTTTGCTCTCCATACCCTGGACTTCTCACCTGAAGACATTTTGAGCCCTGAGTCATTTCTCAGAGGTCACGCAAAGTATTTAGGGACTAGTTCAGGTTGATCAGAATTTTGAGTTGTGTTTTGGAAAATGGACTCTTTTCTTAGCTGCATTTAGATGAAAAACATAAGCACTTTGGCAGCCTGAGTCAAAGCTCATTGAAGTTAATGGAAGGAATCCTATTGACTTCAGTGATTTTTCGAAGTTTGCCTTTTAAGAGCTTTGAGATTCCTCACATCAGGAACAAGCTGAACATTTACTTGTTTACCATTATGGCATGTAGCTACGTTAACACCTGAATTAAGGGTAATTTTCAATATGCTTAAAGCTGGGATTGATATATTTTGGGACCAAGTCTTAATACTTCTCTGGAATACTTTTCCTAGTTACTTAATAGAATTTATCTGGTTAGCTTTATTGAAATGTTAATCGCACTCATTATTATATATTGATGGCTGAAGAAAATGCATAATATTACTAGCCTATTTCCCATGTAGTACAATAAAATTGAGCAGATGGGTACCTGCAGAAGCATGTGGATACGTATCATACCAGTTGAGTCAATTCAGCTTTGATACAGACAAGCACTGCTCAGCTATGACCTAGCTGAATCTCAGATATCGGGATTGAATTAGTTTATCCAGCATAGCTTTGAAGTGATGCAGTGTGTGAGTAGATTATTTCTACCAGATGGGATTAAAACAATTTATTTTGGGAGGAGATTCCTTTTCTTTTGCTCAATTTTAATACATGAAACAGCTACTCTCACTGCTAGCTGCCCATCACCAGTTATTTGTATTTTGTTTTGCCATTGTCAAGACCCAGGAATACATTTCCTCCACTTTAGTATGCAGTTAAGGGTGCCTCAGTGCTCCAGCATGTGTAGCACTGAAGCATCTTACTCCTTTCTTAAGGCATCACTGAACCCATAAGATATGGTGGTGGTAGTAGAGTTTCGCTGGGATCTGCTGGACCTCCAGTTTATGATCAGCAAGAGGAAAGCTGGATTCTGACATGAGCAAGTACGTTGGTTTGCTGAGCTGTTCATTGTCTGGAAGTTGTTTTTTCATTGCCTAGTGTGGAATCATTGTCTTCATTACTGATATGGAGGTCAATATATAAATGCTCGGTTTTTCAAGCAGTAAGCCATTATAAATATCTACCAAACATCAGTATGAAGTTTAATATTAAGATTAGCATGATGTGGTAACATTAACATGGATGAAATCTGAACGGAAATGTAAGGATGTCAAAGTATTATTAGTAACCACCAGAAATAATTATAACAACGTAACAAAGCTTCAGAGCATAGCCTGTGCTGTTAAAGCAGAAAGGAAAACCGAGCCCTTTAATTCAAGGGCAGAGGAACTCTGCTCTGAAAACGCTCCCTTGCAAAGATCATTTGGCCCCAGAAAATCCTGCTCCTACTGACAGGAGGATTGGTGTCCAGAACTGCAATCTGCAGTTGGCCGTGGGTGAGAGCTGTGTCAATCTGGGCAAGGGCTGCTGGCAACACCACTTGCAGTGGGTGCAGTTTGGCCAGGCTCTCTGGCTCCTCCGGCACTGACATTCTGATGCAAAAAAGTTGCCAAGAAAATACCACGTGGGGAAAACCCTTGCGATAATGGCAGGGGTATCTACTGTGATCATAAGGAATAAGGAACTCAAGGGCAAATGAATTAGTGTGCCAATAACTTTATGTACAAAAGAATAACTTTTTTATTCACGAGAGGATGCTGCCATTTACACATTTTACTTGCATGTATAAGGTCAGTCTACAGACTTTGATATTTCCTGCTGAGATCTTGAGAGAGATGCTGTAATGTATACTCTCCATGCTAGAGAAAACAACATATGGTCCCTTTGCTCTTTCAAATCTCTCTTTTAAAGCATTGTTTCTTTTTGTTTCTAAATATAATATAAATATTTGTTCTGTTCCTTCTAGGTATTGCTTAACAAAATTATAAAATAGCATATGAATTACATTTTGCCTTACAAAATGTTTCAGAACAGAAGTAAAAGAAACATACCTCTTCACACTGATGTCATTCAGCATCTGTTAGAGTTGACATGGGTGTTCAAGTCTGGCTGCCAGCAAGGTCCCAGTGAGTGCTGAAGAGCTTTGCCCACTCCATCCATCCAAGCCCTCAATGGAGTGCCCTGTGCATGTTTTTCCTGGGTTGTTAAGTGCCTTCAGTGCATCTGCCTGCCTGAATGAGAAAATATTTCTTCAGCAGTTCTAAATGAAGAAATATTTCTGTAGCCTTAGGGAATTTATTAGCTGTGGAGGTTTCACAATTGGATTGCTGGCACATAAAGTGATTTCAGTGAAATGAAATGGAGACCATGGAAGAAAAGATTATAGAAAGGTTTTTAGGAAAATAACTTGGAATAAAAGATAGAAAGTCTTGGAGAAAAATGGCATTTTGTTTTTAAAAAAATACATATATTTTTCATTAGCTACTCTGTACTTTAGGCATTATGTTGAAAACATGATTTATTTCCCTTTCATCTCTTTATGTTTTTTAAGAAATGTGCCTAAAATCTCAACCTCACTTGGTCAGATTGCTCATCAAGTATTCAACTGCAAACTGATTCAAGCTTTTGACCTTCCATCAGTTGCACTGCTACCTTGAGATCTTCCTTGCAGCACACATGACAGCATGTTGGTGTGATCTGAGCAGGGGCTGCATAACATGACAAAGCCCCCCATTCGTAGCTCCCTGGCACCTTATTGCCTCCAACAGAAGAGGTTCCCTTCCCCACCTACTCCCGACTCCTTTATGATAAGATCCATGGAAATGTGAGATCTCTGCTGATTTCTGTGTTTGGTGTATGTGCTGCATGTGTTTTTATACAGGTTGTGACATTTTGTCATTCATAAAGAGCACACTAATTGTGAGGAGACCACCCTGACTCAAAGAAACAGACATTTAGACAGTATGCTTGATTGTTCTTTAGTGATTTTTATATGAAATGGCAGTAGAACCATTAACATCTGTTTGTATAATAGATGTGTCTCTGGCAACACCACAGTGTTAAAGATCTCCTATTAAAACATGTTGTAGGCTCTCTCTCTTTTGGAATATCTATATTATTGGGAGCTAAGTGCTGAGGAGGCAGAACAGCATGATGGCCTTTGTTCCTTGAAGTTCCTTTCCTCTCAGTCTATAAATCAGGGATTGATCTAATACTATGCTGAGCACTTGCTTTCACACTGAGAATGCTAAGTTGTGGATTGGTTTTCGCACATCTTTCGGTATAAGGGTTTAATTGCCCATGTCACTACTGGCGTGTATATCAACTGTTTATAAAATGTGGTGACCTTCCAGCAGGGAATGGAAGAGTTCTTAGATTTCAGGGATGAGAACAAATACAACATTAAAAATGTATGTGTGGTTTCCCTCACCTTTTCAAGGCCTCAGAGTGGACTTGTTATGTGGGACAAATTACAGAAACCTCCCAGCTGCTGGGCCAGCACATCAAGTTACATATATTTTGAAGAAATTACTTCAGTTGTCCAAAGCAGTTAGTGCAGATGGGTCAGAACAAAGTTGCAGGCTATCATAAGTGAGATCACCTTTCTTATCTGTGCTGTGCTTTCTCAGGGATAGCCCATGTGTGATTTCCACCTATGATATTCTGCCTAATTATCAGATGGGTAGGAGACAGGCAAGTTTGACTGGAAATGAATAGGAATGGAACTTCCTTGATGGGAAAATTCTCACCTGGCACTATCTATAATTCTTTGTATTAACAGGTAAAACACTGTAACTGTGTTTTCATTTTCAATCTTAATGTTTTTGTTCAGTTGGAGTAGAAGTCCCTGTTGCTATTTCTGTAGTATGGATTTGGCTGAAGCAGGGATGCTATTGAACAGCATTTGAAGAGTGTCAGATAAAGCTGAGCCAGAGACTGATGTTTTCCACAGAGTTTGATTTTTGGAAATCTGACGCTAGAAATAGAAACTTGCTAATGATATCTGCAGGACTGAGAAGGGTGGAACACAGACTGATTTGAATAATGCCCGAGAGACATTACAGAAAATGGATGGAAGCTACTAGTATGAAATAACAGATCATACAGTTATGACCTAATAAAATATTTTGCAATAATCTTGGTTCTTAATGTTTTGGAAATCAAAGACAACAGAGACTTTAATGTAGCAGTTGAATACAGGATACAGATGAACCACACATCTTGTATAGCCAGGAAGAAGCCATCCTGTGATATTATCAAGTATAGTCTCTTGGGTAGAGATGGAGAATGTCAGTGCTATTGTACAAACACTGGTGATGTGCAATTCAGCTCCTTCATAACAAGCAATATAATTTTAGTAGTGGTGGTTATTGAAGTCAGATGGTGTTTTAATTGATGATGTGCCAAACAGGATGGATAGCATTTTAATTAATTCAAACAGATAATATAAAAAAGAGTCTATAAAACAGCATGATATTTGATTTCTTTTAGTGTTTAATGAGTAGATGGCTTAAAATATAGTAGCTCTCTTGGGGTCACCACTGTTTATAATTCGGAATGGCAGCTGGCAAGACGTTATTTTTTGCAGTAGTTTAGGCATGACTTTTCTTATCTCTACTCTGTAATTGTATTTGGGTATTAATTCGAAACATGATACAAATGAAAATCTCATGCTTAACCAAAAGAAAAAGAAAAAAAAATGTTTAAAAGACCTAAGAGAATTTTTGGAGCAATTTCTATCAGTCCAACTACATTAAAAGAAATACTCCCTAGCAGCTCAGTCAGTACACGTTTATGTACATATGTCAGTATAAAAAAAATGTATTGTTAGAGGTGCTGAAAGCTCTAAGTAAAAGTAGCCTGCTGGCCACGACACATTAAAGGATATCATGTCACTGTGACTTCTCTTAAACCCCAGGTTGCAACCTTTTAATGCTCTTTGGTAAATGATATTTTAAGTGATTTTGCTGTGCTGTTTTCACATAAGCAGTGGTGCTTTTAAAGTGTATCTCGATAAACCTCAAAAGTGTGCTTTCCACAGGGGAAAGGATTTCAAAGCATCACAGACAGCCAAAATCACACCTACACAGGTGGCCATTTCCTCAGCACCAGTAGGAAAAGAACTTAGCATGGGCTGCCCTGGGAAATGTTCTATTGCCTCACATCTGTCTGTGGCAGCTGTGATGAATGGGATCAGATTTACTTACAGCCTAGCAGAACAGCCAGATGGAGGTGAAAAAGTCATTTCCAGATGCATGAAGGCATCAGTAGCTCTCTGGTGAAGACCCAAGGTTTTTATGTGCGTTTTTTCTTGCAGGTAGAGAGGTGACAGATTGGGGTATTATGTCCTCATAAATGTAAGTTGCTTATTGTCTTTGGGAGGACTGAGCTATAGAAGCTAGTGAAACAGAAGGAAAATAGAGCAGCGGCATCCAAGGGGAAGCAGTTTAAAATATCTCTGTTTCAGAGATTAGCAAATAGTTCACTGAAACAAAAGAAAAGCTGTTGAGCACGTTTTCTTTCTACTTATGGTAAGTCAGTACTTTCAGTGTACTAGGAGAAAACAGAAGGAAAGAGCTGCTCTGTGGTCAGAATAGGCAGTGTGGTAAAACTCCATGTGAAAAGGTATAGCTCCAGGAGAACCCGGTGTTAGCTTATCTTTCCAAAAGGTAGATAGGATGAGTAGAAAGCAGTCATTAGGCAGAACTGGTGAAAGTGAGAGGTAGAATCACTTTAGAAAAGAGCAGTGCTTTCAAAGGCTGATATCTCATGGAATACTCATATCTGAGTATGAAGGATTTATAATATTGGACTCAAGTGTAAGCAGTATTGTATGATGGTCTAAATTGAAGTGCAGAGAAGGATGTTCAGTTCTTATACGACTTCACATTCCTCTGCACCTGCAACCATTACGCTTTTTTCCTACTCTTGGTGGTTTGTGTGAGTGTCTGTAGCTGTCATGTTCAGCACCACTGAACGTGGAGTCTGTGGAGCCCTCATTCTTGAAGGGGTGAAAACAACCTGTCAGGAAGAGCAGCAGAGATTGCAAGAACGTGGACTCTTGTAAGCTGCTCGTTGCTGAATTCTGCGTCTGACCCCTTTCTGCAGCTTACAGCATGTAAAATGCACGGTGTTCCCACCCCCTGCTGAGGGGACGGAAATAGGGCTGTGCTATTTTTTTCCTCAAAAATTAGCTTTTGGCAAGATAAAACAACTCAAGTAGGTTACTGCGGAAACACTGCCAATTAAAGCTAGAAGGCAACAATTCTCAGTAGCAAATCACCCTGTTGATTCTGAGCAGTAAATACTTTAGCAAAATGTTTATGGAAGATGAAATAATTTTTGTTCTAGAAATGACAATTGGCCCTTAAAAGAAGCTGTTCTCCTCTGGCTGGGTATGCACAAAGCGTAACTGTAGCGTATCAGGCTCACTGTGAATTAGCATTCTGGCAGACAACCTAACTTGCAAGTGAAATTAATGAAATTAATTTGTTGTAACGAGCTGCCATTCACACAAGTTTTATTGAACTTGGTCGGAGCTGAAGATGCCCAGTTTTGGTTAGAGCAGCTCATGTGAGCCCCAGCTGAGTGAGGAGACCTGCCAGGACTGGGCCAGAGGCATGTGGGGAGGGCTCATAGTTTGCCATTTGTTTGGTTTTATTCCTTAGCATGAATGTTGGCAAAGCATCAAATGAGCAGCTCTCTTGCCCACGCCGTACTGTTGAGTCTTTCAGTCCTGCTCCCACAGATCTACTGCAGCTGTTTCTCTCCTACAGCCCTTGAGCTGCTTCATGGGAAATGCCAGATCAGCTGTCCGTGGCCTGAGGGCTGAGGCACTGTAGCTTTTAAAGAGGTATAACTCTTTGCTGCAAATTTTGTATGAATGCAAATGACATCAGCTACATGGGTTAGTAAGTCGCTGGGTATTTCAGCAGCTTGAACAGAATTCTGCATCAGTTTGGCAAGAGGCAACTAATTTTGTGTAATTTGACTCAATAATTATTTAAATCTCCCCCAGACAAGAATCCCCCTGTTATCACTAGGCTTTTGAAATGGTAATACATTGCAAACTAGATGATGTCTGCAGCTGAGGGCAGAGGACTGACTGAAGTAACCAGAGTATGCTAAGGAAGTAACCATCCTGTTTTATACTGCCAGGCCAAAGCCACTTTTGGTAACAAATGTTACCACACTTCACTAGATAGAAAATAGTACTTGGTAGAAGAAAGACACCAGCTCTCATTTTGCAGTCTGTGCAAGATAGAATTTTTAATAATCTATCTGGAAATAAACCTTTGTCATAGTTATGCCAATTTCTGTGTTGTATGTTAATTTTCTTAAAACAAGCATCCAAATCAAAGGCAAATCTTTGTAACTGAGGCATACAGTGGAATTAGCATGTCTGCAGCTTGTTTGAAAATTTGTTTTCCTCTGATTATTTTCAGAGGAAGGCTTTTCATGTAAAACTCTAATGCTTTTGAAAAGATAAATGGTTGTGTTTTCTATATTTGCACTGGGAATATCAACTAGTAAAATTAATCACTTGCATAAACACTGCCAATTAGAGCAGAAGATATGAAATCTGTATCGGGTGGAAGTGTCAGCTCAGAGCCACAGTTCTGTATCATCCATGCTGGCTAAAAGAAAACAACAACAACAAAACAACCAAACAAACAAAAACAGAAAAACTCCACCGAGGTTGACAGAATTATTGATGCTGAGAGCTTGTTTTAAAGAAACTTTTTTTTCTGGTTTCTCCTGATTCTTGAAGTTAAAAGGCAGTGATGGAGGAGCAGTTAGGACATACACGTGGGAGTTCCTGACAAATCACCCTATTGATTAAGGTTTTTTTGCAATATGATTAACAGGGCGAATGTGGTTCCATCCTTTCTCTGCCAAGGATGTAATCTGAGGACTATTGTTTTAGCCTTTGAAGATCTGGGCTCACAGGAAAACTCTACAAGGGGTGGATTTCCAACCAGCGTTCCTTCCCCAGTGGCAGTCAGCCCTTAAATGAGGTCTAAGAGAGGTGCAGACAGGCTCTACTCCTTCTTGTCACACAGGTGAATTGCCTTCACCTCTTTTCCCAGGGCTGACTGGGTCTTTTACCCAGGTATTCAATCAGTGGTTCTGGCTGTGACACAACAGTTCCCATACAGAAGCAAAGCTCCTTGGTAGGCTACTGGAAGGTCTTAAATCTTCAAGTCCCCAGGGAGTGCAACTGCTTCATCTCTGGGGAATTTATTAGTAAGATCCCATTTGTTTTATGTGCTCTGTCTCAAAATGAAGTTTGAGTGCTAGTTCCTGGAACTAATTATTTAAAAACTAGTAAGTTTGTTCTGTGCTGTACACTATTTCTGAGCATGTTGATCCATTTATGAAGCACGTTTATTTTTTCTGTTCTGAATGTAATTGGTCTTTGGAACTTTGATCCTGCTAGATAACAGGAATTCCTGTGGCTAACACAGGGTTACTACCTTTCAAATGATTTGGGTGAATAGTATAGCCTTTTTTTCATATGTCAGAAGAAGCTTACACTTGAGCTCAGATAGGTTCAGGACTTATGTGTGTAAGAGCTGCACACCTGGCAGCTGGAAGGTCCCTTTATCCCCAGCATTCACCTGTTTGAGATGTGCTGTGAAGAACAGTTTCCTCTGGTTTGCTCGCAAATGGCCTGTCTCTGTCTATTCCACCCCATTTGCTGGTGATAGTTAAGTTGAAAGACTTCAGTAAAACAAAACAGCCCTTCCCTGCTTCCCCCGAAATTGCTTTGACTTAATTAGTTCTTAACAGATTCATATTGGCTGTTCCTCCTGATCGTTGCTCCCTTTATGTCAGGACTGCTTCACTGCTCTTACAGTCCCCTGGGTGATGCCATGAAGGCTGCCCTGTTTCTGCTGCCATCGAGGCAGCAGGAGGCCTGGTGCCAGCTCCTGTCCTACTGAGTCGCACAGCCGGCATTGCATCTCCCCGGGAGACCAGCAGGCAGCAGCGCAGCTTGCAGGGGAATGGCAGTCACCACATAAGTGAGATTTAAAAGGGCAAAAATGGTTCACAGGTAGGTCAGCAGAGCTTTGCTCAAAATCCTGACTCTTTTCTTTATGTTCCAGCATTGATGCCACTTAAAAATGGCAGCAGTTGCACTTAATAAACATTTCTGTCTTGCCTGGAAGGGGCCCCGCTGCAGCATTTCCCTAGCAGGTGAATTGCAGCCTCGGTGGGTGGCTGTGAATGCTCTCAGCAGGCTTCAGTCCTTAAGGATCCTGTGTGCCCCTGTCCCCACATCCAAGATGGAGGGACCTAATGTAAAGTAAGCCTGGCTCTCTTTCAGAAGGCCACAAGTTGTTATTTATCTTTCCTGCATTTGGAAATTAGGAGTGGGTCTTGGGGATGTTATATGAAACATAACAGCTTACTTTATGTAGAAGATGGTGCTAATATTGTAGGAAGATGATAGCTGACACTGCTAACTTCTGAATTCAGCCTCAGTGCTGCTTCTGGGAGTTGTGTCCTCACTCCAGGGCTGCTGTACCTGTTGCTGATGCACCCAGGCCAAATGATCAGATGCCAGTCTTCCAGTTTTGCAAAAGCAAAGCTCAACCTTTAGTATTTTTTACAGCTCTTGAAGCATGACTGTCTCTGACACTTTGGTCAGCAAACTATACTGTCTGAATATAAGAAAAATAAAGACAAAGGGAATTAACAGTGGTTACAGCTGCTGGGGCTGAGCACACATAAAGAGACTTTGTCCCTAAGCCTATTGTCACTCAGTCATGGTCCCAGTCACTTGAGGTTTTGCCACAACAGTGACACTGCAGGGGATTATAGCAATTAGCTCAATCTCTCAAAGAAAACTATTCAGCCTTCTTGAACAGATCATCCTCTGCATGGAAGAAAGTGACTAAGATGGTATATCTTCATTTGCTTCCTAAATGACCGAATGTGTCTGAGAGAAGAATGAAATCATAGGGAAAGCTACTGCCCTAATTACCACATTCCTTTTACCTTAGTGCCATTCAGAAGACAGATCAGCTGGAATCAGCTTGATGGGTTTGACTTCCCAAGAGGATCATATCAGGTGCTAGCAGCTGAGGTGGGGCCTCTGGCATGTGCTGCATGCAGTGTTTTAATATAGGACAAAAATTTGTAAGGCTTGTTACAGCAATTTAGGTTGGAATGTTTAGAAGCACACTGTTATTTTGTGTAGCTAGCGATGGATATGCCTTCACTTCCAGGTAATTTACCTGATAATTAAAAAGAAAAAGAAAGCAACAGCTGAAAACTTATTTTTTGCTTAATGTTCTTTTAGAGGGGAAAAAGAAAGGAAAACTGTTTAGAAGGCAGAATTTTGCTAAGTATTTGGGCAGGAGGCTGTGGATTGAGTGCTTCAGGAAAGTGTCTGTCAGGAGGAGATGCTGTCCCCATGGTAACGCTGGGGGACAATGTTGGAGTGAGCAACGAAGAGCGAAGCAGGTCTGACTGCTGCTGTAATCTGGAGTTTTATGGCTCTTTTGCAAGAGAAGGTTGAGTGTCTGGCACCCAGCCAGTTAACCACACTTGGCTGACCCAACATCCCCCCCATCCTTGCCATTTAAGCTTCTTTTACTTGCCGCTCTGCTTCATGTGTTATTGCTTGACCTATTCAAAGTCAAACCATCAAGTGCACTGGGAATATACTGCAGGCAAGAATCTTGGCTTGGCAAAGAGGAGATGTGGGCCTTTGGAGACAGCTGTAAATACATCAATCTGCAGAAATAAAAACTGGAAGCCAGTGGTGAAAGCTTCCTTTTAAAAAGATACAGAGAATCTCAAGTAGATGCAGATCCACAGTGACTGTAGTTGAGTATTTGGAATGTTGCCTGTACGTACAAATTTTATTTGTGCAATAAAAACTGCTATTTTTTGTATTTTGCATCTTGCATCTCAGGATGTTTTGGCATGTTTATCAGTTTCTTTGTACTTGCTTAGCCCCATGGATGGAAAACAGATTGTACTTTATCCATTGCAGCCAGGGATGCCAGCAGTGTGGCAATGAACAACTGACTCTTTTGCTGTGCCTATTATCTTAAATATCTTTGCAATTAGTGACGTGACACCGACTCTGTAAATTCTTAGTAAACAATTGAGTGTTGTATCGGCAAGCTATTTTCCACTTGAAATTGTTTTGACGGGAATATTTTTAAAACAGGTTTGCAGAGCCAATTATTTTGGGTTCAGTTCTGAGAAGCCCATATCTTTTGTCTGTGGTTTGGATACAGGTTTGTCAGTTTGTAGTGCTGGTGCCTTTAACAAGCAGTGAAAAGTCTCAAATGAAAAATATTAATGTAATAAAGCCCGCTTGTCATGAAGTGTTGGTTCTGGGAAAAGTGTGACCGTTGTTAAGAAAAGCAACCCGATAAAATGGATGATAGTCAAGTGTAAATCGAGCACTGTGGTGTCACAGTGACTTCATACCCATTGAAACCTCCTTTTGTTCTCCCCCGGGTGCAGCGCAAGCCCTGCCAGGCACACAGCTACATTCAGCCCTGCCTGCTGCGACCTGCGGCCCCTGTGTGTCAGGGGTGCATTTCTGGGAAGGGCTCTGCCACAGTGTTTGGGATCTTGGCTGAAGTCCCCAATGAGAGTCATGGACAGAATAGCTGGCAGTGTGCTAAATTATGTCTTTGCAAAATACAGATTTGTTAAGAGACAATTATGATCTTTCAGACATAAGGTCCAGCTGATGTGATACTGGTGAAGGTTACTGGAAACAAACCCTCTATTCTAAGTCTAAAGAAGCACTGTTACAGTACTAAGGATGGCAATAACCCAGGAGTTTTTCTGCTATTGCACAGTATCTCTTCTGCACCAAATCTGTCCCAGCTCCTCTAATCTAGGTTCCTGCTGCCTGTTTTAATAACAATTATGATATACCTGTGCAGCAGAGGTAAAGTGAGCAAAGCCTCTTCTAGAGCTACTCCCTATTGTGGGAAGAAGAGCCCAGACCTAGTAGCAAACTTTGTATCCAGCTGTGGAAATGTGTTTTGAGCATCCTGCAGTCTCTTCTCCACTTCCATGTGATTTATAGCCCTGCTCAGAATAGGAAACTAATTTTCACTATGAATTAACCACAGTGCTATCACACCTGTTGTTATAGGTAAAATACAATTTTCTTTTGCATTTTTGGGCGCCAAACTTGAAGATGCACACATTTAATTTTCAATTCTATTTACTGTTCTTTAAATCATGTGCCTGAGATTCTTTCTTTACTACTGCCTTAAAGACAAAACCAAAGTAACTTGCACAGGAATGCTTCAAAACCCTGGAAATACATAGTGTTGGCAGTGTTGCTAGAGCTTAATTAGCTGTCACAATGTTAGGCTGTGTAGTTTATTATATATGGGTGAAATTGCTGTCATGATAGAAACTATTCATTTCATTAGGTTTGAAAACCTATTTTGTTTCTCTTATTGTAAGAGATAAACCACAAGACACTAACTCTGAGGTCACTGAAATGCATGTAGTTGTACCTGAGCTAGTATTTAAGCTAAATAGGTTTAGGTGATGTGTGTGTGCATTGACAAAAACTGACCCCTAACTAACCATTTTGGTCAGATGCTGTGTACCAGGCAAGTGTGATAGCCATGCACTGGCAGTACTTGACCTAGCTGTTCTGAGATTGGCTTAGTTTAGCATAAACCCCATCTGCAGCAGGAAAGTTGCACAGTTGTGAGGTTTTTTTGCTCACAGTTGTCCCTGTGAAAGCCCTTCTAAGAGAGAATTCAGGAAATTCTCACCTTGGAAGATAATCAGCTTCTTATTTTTCCTTTATAAACACAACTCTTATTAACATCACTGAAAATTATGGGAACACTCTCCAAAGCTTTCTAAGTCAGTGGAAGCCTTTCACTAGGATTTCAAGCAGTAAGCATGTGAGAGGGGTAAGAAATCCCAAATTTACTAATGAGATTTAAAAATCTTGTTACAACAGACATCTACTGTATAGTTAATAGCTAAAATGTATTTAAATGTAGCTGGTGAACCTACAGGAACTCCTTTTCCTCTGGTTTGAATGCTTTGTCAATTAGAAGTAAGCTGGCTAACCTATTGTTGTATGTTATAACAACTCTGTTCCTCAACTGTGTTGTTGAGGCTTTCGATACAGCAGTGTTTGACAGATCTCTGTCCATGAGAGATTTTGCAAAATAGGATATTTCAGTTTTCTCTTGGGCCTATAACATAAGAAGAGAGCATCCCAGCAACTTGCCATGACAGCTTAAGCCCAACAAGACATTCTTCAAGAGTTCTGCATTGTTCCACTGCCTTCTTATTCTGAGAAGTGACTAACTGGCAGAGACTTGTACAAAAAATGGTTTTGTTTTGAAAGATATGAGGACATTGGTTTATGTTTTCATGATCTTTTACATAAAACCTGAGAGTAACAGTGACAGATGATAGCTACTACTGTGTAAATTGGGAGGGAATTATTCAGCGGGTTGCCAGCATGAATTTTATTGTTAATTATGTCTGAAATATTGTTCATTAATATTCTACAGCGTGTTATTTTAATTGGATTTGATTTAACAGAATCACAGAAAACAGAGGTTATTAGAGACCTCTGGAGAGCATCTTGCTCACCTTGTGCTCAAAGCAGAGCACGATCCAAAGAAAACATTAAGTTTCACTTAGTATAGGTTGCACTCATTGTGTCGGTATGAGGATACAAAGGCTATTCACTCTCTCCAATAAACCATTGCTATTAGTTTAACCTCTGTCTAATATCTGAGCTAAAATCTGAGAGCAGAAATTTGTAATTATAGAGGAATGCTATCCAAATGTTAAGATACAAATGCAAAATAATGAGTTTGCATCTCTTGTTTTCTCTTTCTAAGACTTTTCCTTCATCACACTGCTCAGTTCTTGAAGATGGTCTTAAATTAGATATGTTCTCTGGCCACTGTGTCAGGTCATGCTGGACATTATCTTACTGGCTCTTTAGTAAGCATTGGTTGTTTAGATTAGCTCTTGCTAATCTATGTTTATGGTTTTTCAACTTCAGGAGATTGTATGGAACATGGCAGTCCTTCATGGATATAGGTTGGAGATGAGTGATCTGTAACCTCTTTCAGCTTTGTCCATTAACCTTTTCATTTTCAAAATAGCCTTTTCTCTTGTTCATCCACACAGATATTTTGGATCCTGGTGCCAATGGTGAGGAATAGGATGTTGTTCTTTCTGTTTGCATTCAGGAGATGGTTTACTGTATTTCAAATGCTTTTCCACAGGAAGCACAGGAAAGATATCTGAGGCAGCCTACCAGAATGCACAGACTCACATTGCTGGTGGTAATTAGTTCTAGTTAGGATCATTTAAGTGTGATTTGCTAAACGATTTGAAAAAAGAGTTGCTGTAGCTTTCTTTGCTTACAAAAGATGAAAATACATTCTGGAAAATACGTTTTTTCGTGAAGAAATGTCTGCTGTTGATTAGGCAGTTTTGTGTGGGCTGTTAGAGACAACCTAAAGATTACATCATAATTGATCAGGATAATTTGGGATAATTGTGTGAAAACTACAGCAGCAAAGTATTCACACATTTAAATTTTATTAAGCAGGAGTGCTTTACTTGCTCAAACTTAGCAAGTTCTTGGTGAATGGGGAACTAAACCTTTCAATCAGCATTTCAAGTGATCTGCCAACCAAGTCACTCCGCTGTATTGTTTACTGAAGTTTCATATCTGTGAGGTTGTTTTTCAAGCCAGAAGTGTTGAAAACAACTTGAAAGCCAAGGTTGTTTCAACAAAAGATGAATTTCACTGCAAATTTTCAGGTCAAAGAATACATGGGATGATAGTTATGATAAATATTTTACACATAACTGGGATCCTTTCATGCTTTGTTCTATGTCCTTATTCCACTCATCTTAAGCTGTTTTGTATCTCAGTTTTGGTCCTTTTTCTCTGTTCGTTTTCCAGTAGGGCATCATGGACAATATACTGTGATTTAATTGCATCCATTCTTCTTGTCTTGCCATCAGTTTTGTGTTATCACTGCTTATGAGGATCTAAAAGTTGTAAGTTATGATTTCTGTTTTAGACAATCATAGTTTTGAGACACTGATTTAAAACATTTGCATTTAGAGTATTGCCTAACACACAGTCCACAGCAAGTCAATTTTTAATCAATTCCTTGTAAACTGACCTTCCTTGGTGGAGCTTGTTCATCAGCCTTATATTTTGCTCCTATGCATGAAATGCTTTACTCTTTATCAAAGTGAACTGGAATAGAGGGGTTTGAAAAATGCAAAGACTCTAGAGGCTGTTGTACCTAAAACAATTATTATTTTATTTTGATGTTATAGGGCATACACTTAAGCAGTTATTTAGTCTTTTGTTTCCTGAAAATCATCAAGACTGCCAAGATCCTTAAGATTAAGTATTTGCTGAAGTGTGTTGCTGGCCTATGATCATTTTCATAGAAACATGGAATGATAAAATCATCAAGGTTGGAAAAGATCATTGCTGAGATCTTGTAGACCAACCGCTGACCCATTGCCAGCATTTTCCAACAGATGTTTTTGTTCTGTGTGCCTATTGATCGATGAGCCATGTGATACTGTATCATAGCTGACCAAACGGGGGGGAGGTGGGGTGGCGGGATGTTTTGGTGGATCCTTGATTAGGATCCTCTGCTTCTCATGCAGAGTTCTTCTCAGAGTTCAGTCAATGCAGCATGATGTAGTCAGAGCGCCACAGCACTGTTGTTCCTTCAGTGCTGTATCTTATCCAAGCTATACATACATTCTTAGGTTTTTCTCAAATCTATGTATTTATGTATATATATATATATATGTATATTGAGAGGGACTGTGACAGAAATTCTGGACTTCTATGAGGAAAGAAACAGAATAATTTGCCGAACATATTTAAGGCAAGAGAATGCAGACTGCAAGTACACTTTAATCAAAATGTATTACACAGGATGTTTACTAGGACTTGCACAGCTTCTCTCAGGAAAAAAAAATAATCTGCCCTGTTATTTAATATCAATGAAACAATTTGCTTTATAGTATTATAAGTAATACAATTAGGTGGTAACTCAGAGCTCAGGCTATTTATAAGAATATAGGCAAAGCAAGGGGAGGGAGGAAATGGAGACCATTTGTTATGCTTTGTATTTGTTACAGTAAGTGCTGTAATGGTTGCAGTTGGAAACACGCTTTCTGCCTTCTGTTTGCTGGAGAGCAGGGAAAGAAAGAAAGGGCGTGGTGAGAAGCGGAGACTGGAGCTAAAAACTGATCTGCATGGTGGTAGATATGTGGAGCTTCAGTTTGAGTTTTTGTCATAGTGCCTTAGCATAATAATACAATACTGTTAGAGAAATGTTTCTTCTGTGGACATGTTTTTCTGAAGTTATCAGTGTGCTTGTAAAAATCCCAGGGGATGTACCATTATACAGAATTCAGTGTGATTTGTCCAGCAGAAAATAGCAACTAGCGTACTGGGGTGCATGCTGCTTCTCCATCCAGCTGCTGGAGCACAGCCCCCCCCCCTTATGGTGTTGATCGTTCTTACTATGGCAATTTGCTGCAAGGGGCAGATTTATGATGTCTGTAGGAGTGGTTGTAAAGGACCTTTCACAAACTTATTATAAAATCCCTGCAAGGCTCATTCAGCCCATCTTGTCTGGCAGTGCTAGGATTCATGTTTTCCAGCTTTGGGGTTTGCCCATGCAGGATGATACACTACTCAGGGGAGCCAGCCACACCATTCCTATGGAAACCGTGGCTCACTGCAATAACCATCAGTGCTAACTTGCATTAATGATCCACTGTAATCAGGGGCAGGGAATGACACGGCAGCTGCAACCGAGGCTGCCACTGATCTGTGCTGAGCCCATATGCTGGTATCGATCACAGCCAGTGAAGCGTGCTGCAGCTTGCGTGCTCCTGCCTTTTGCTGATACATTTACTCAGTGTAGCAGCTGTGACAGCCTCTTTGCAGGTCCCCCAGTGCCTGAACTGGAAATTGTGTCATGGTACGCAGCACATTGTGGCACGCTGATAGCCTGGGAAGTCTGAATATGTCAGTGTTAGGGAGAGCCCAAAGCAGGCAGCTGCTGAGCTAGGGACTGTCTTCGGAATGCTGAGTGCCACCTGCAGGTGGATCCGTCAAAAGCTTGATGGAGACAGGAGGGGACACCCTGATTGGCACTGGACTGGAAGGCCTGTACGGAAAGTCGAGGATACTTACACTGGCCATACATCCCATCTCCAGTGATAGGGATGTCCAGTTCCTCTTATATTTGGATAAATAAGTTTGGCCTCTGTCTATGGTGCTAAATCTAATTTAGGGGAAGTTATCTTCATCAATGTATGTACTCCATACATGTATCACAATAAGCATTGGGTTATCAGAGGAATCAAAAAATGCTCACCTCTGCAATTTGACCGCACTCTGTGTGTGCAAGGATAGGGATCTGTGCAAATCTTTGACAGTTTAAGCTCATGCTGTACAGACTGATTATCCCCTTTGTCTTTTCAGCTGTCTCATCAAAAGTGCATTCTGTATTTCAGCAGGTTTCTGGTGATGGAGTTCAACACTACTTTTCTGTAACACCTTTGTCTGATTTGGGGCACAGGCTGGCCCTGATCTGCTCATGATGTGCAGTTTAATGAACAGGAGAGGGCAGCATTTCTACTTGACTTATCTCTGAGTGGTGGTTGTGCTCAGACAAGAGATTGTAGCTGAGTGGTTAGGAGCTGGAACGCTCAGGCTTGGGTTCTGATGTCCTCCTCTCCCTCTCAGAGGTCCTGTGAGATTTTGCACACACCAGAAACACCAGGTTTCTGGGACTTCCAGCAGCAGCATGCTTCACAGAATCATTAAGGCTGGAAAAGACCACTGAGATTGTTTCATTCAACTGTCAGCCCATCACCACTGAGCCCACTAACCCACATCCCTCTGTGCCGTATCTACATGGCTCTTGAACACCTCCAGGGGTGGTGACTCCATCACTTCCCTGGGCAGCCTGTGCCAGTGTCTGACCACGCTTTTGGAGGTTTTCTTAATATCCAACCTGAACCTCCCCTGGCACAACTTGAGGCCATTCCCTCTCATCTTATCACAGGTGATTATATTCAATGCAAATATTAAATATGAAGACAATGCAAGTATTCTACTTGTAGAAATACTGAGCGCTCATGACAGCAAATGAAGCCAACAGAAATATAAGTTTTGAATTGCAGATGCTGTGTGTAATGTGTATGATCTGAAAACAAGATCCAAAATTAGGGAATATGTTTAGCCTTGTAAATGGAAGATTGTGTGCCTTCCATTTCAGAAAGCCAATACTGAATCTGTATACAATAACAGAGAGCTAGAGAAAACCTGCAAGAAAATTAATTATTTCATCTTAAGATATCAGGTTTATCATAAGGAAATAAAATCCTTCTGCCTCCCATTGAGCATCAAGGAGAATGACTGCTTGAAGCTCTGCCTCTTTAGTGCATGCTTCCTGGGCCTACTTTCTGAATGAGGCAGAGGTCTCATGAATATATAAGATGTGATTATTAATTACAGACTATCTCACAGAGCAAACGCATAAAGGGGCTGAATAAAGATTACAGTCTTAATCAGGGATTGTTTTAGGCTTCAAGTGCTTGTCTTTTCAACCCAGATGATCGTTGTAATTTGGTGTTCTGTGCTATATGCTGTGTTATATGCACTGAGCTAGAACACGGGTGTCAAAAGAGTCACACTGAACGTTGTAATACTCTCTACAAAATTCCACAATATGACTTTCAGTTCTTTTAGTGTCTATTAGTCCAGATCATCAGAATACCCAGCAGAAGAAATTGCTACATACAGGAGACTTTTCTAATGATGCCCTTAATAAAATGATGCACATGGCACTTGGATCTGATGCTAATCAGAGTTCTTGTTGCGCAGTTGAAGATTGGACTTGCTGAAACATCAAAGAGCAGCTCTGGGGATGTTGCTGAGGACTCTCATTGCCTTCACTTTTCACAGGTTCACAGCACTCCAGGTTCAGTTCCCAGAGCTCTGGGTTATTTTCCATGTTGAGCTTTATAATGATGCAGAGATCACACAAGAAAAATGGTTGTAGGTACACTTTTTTATGCTCTTTAAAATGAATAGGATTTTGTATTGTTTCCTGTGTGGTATTGTTATTTTTCACAGCCCCTTCACTCTTCCTAGCTCACACCAACACTCTTCCCTAACATCTTACCCCATGTAACACACCTTTGTTCCATTCCCATTGTGATGCAAGGCAAGATGTGTATTATGCAATTTGAGATCTTGTAAGAGTTGAGACAATAGAAAGAATTCTACCAAATGCAGTGTTATTTCTATTGCAGAAGTTCCTGCTTTTTCCAGTGTAGGAGCAGGTTAAAACAGCAATAAATTAGCAGGAGGAATGAAACAAAAGGGTAACATAACAATAAGATTTCTCTTGCTCTGCTGTGCAAAGTGACAGCTGAAGTGGCTGTCCCTGCACATAAGCCCACATGCAATTTGATGCATGATCAATTCAGCCCCCTTATACGTGTCTTCCCAGCACCAGCTTGTCTAAGACTACAAAGCAGAAGGCAGCAGGGTGCTTTTCAGTGGTTGTTGTAGCTTCTTTGTTTTCACTGGGCATAGTTTCCTTCCTGACACTGGGGGATGATTTGGCTGTGGAAAGCACCATTTTCCAAGGCATCTGTGATGATGGCTTTAAAGGACACTTTTCATTTGAAAGTGGAATTTAGTCCTAAGAGCATTAAACTCTTGAGTGCATTACGTCAGGAGGCAGGGAGCCCCATGATGTTGTCTGTCATGAGTTGAATGCTTCTGAATGCTCTGTGAGTTGTATGATGGAACCTCCTTAATGCAATGGGAGTGCACTTGGAGAAATGTGAGAGGTTGAACTGAGATGTCATGTAAAATCATAGATGTGATGGCCTATTCATATTTGTGAGCATCTGTTATGTTAAGAAACGAGTCAAACATAAGGTTAATTTAGGAGATGGCTGTGATGAACAGCACAGTAAGTTGTGCATGTAAAGTGTTTAGAAGTGAAAATGCATCCGGGAGCCCTGGGCTGCTCCTTGCTGTGCTGTCAGCTGTAGTGCTCACATTTTGTGCTGTGAGACCTTCCGAAACACTGGGAAAACAAAAGGAGTCCAAGAACAGCCAGCAGACTGGTCTCTTCTCACAAGGGCCACCCAACAGCCCCCTACCAGTGCTTTGCCATGAACACTCAAAGCAGCTGTGTAGCCAGGAGGCAATGGTTTTGTATTTACTGCATGGTCATCCAACCTTTTGGCTTGCCTGAGTCACAGTGAGTAAAGAGGAATCATTCAGGCTGATGTTCTGGTTGTTGCTGAGTAATGGGTGTGCACCTGGCTGGAACACTCAGAGGGCAAGAGCTGCCACTGTGATGGTGCAGGGTGGAACCAGACTGGGCCATGATGGAATTTTCTCCTACCCCAAAAACAAATAATTCCAGGATAGCCCAGGTCAGTGAGGATATCCTTCTAGAAATTAGTTAACATCAGTGGTTACTGAGTATCATTGTAAACGTGGTTGTCTTATAAACAAACATAAAAAGAAACAAAAACCCAACACATTCTAAGATAATTTGAAATGAATTAGAGCTTCACCGGATTGCCCATTGCAGAAATGCCTGTGGAATAGTTATGCAAATTGATCTGCAGTTGCTATGAGAGCTCTTCTGTGTCTGTGCTGCAAAGGGGTTCTTAAGAGCTCAACGTTTCCTGGCACAGGTAGCTGTGGCAGGAGGAATGCAGGCTCTGTGCAGCAGTGGTGAGTGAGCAACAGGATCTCAAGCAGGCCATGGGTACTTCATGGGATAAAACCTTAATGGAAAAAAAGAACAAAAAGCTTGAAAGTTTGAAGCAAAGTCTAGGTTACAGAAAGATTGAATGTACAGTGATAAATATCGTAAGTATCTGTATTTAGAGATGTGAAGGCAATTTCTTATATACTTAAACATGAAGGCCTAGTGAAGAACACAACATATCAGTGCCTAGTAATTGGTAGCATCTGAAGGTTGTACAGTTAAAATATGCTATAAAATATATTAGAAACTAAATACAACCTAATGTTATTATTGCGTGGTAAGATGTGGTAAGTCTTACCACCATTATGTGATAAGACTTTCAAAATCTAAATTCCTTATCCTAAAGCATGAGCGTAATATTCACACAGAAATTGCAAGTTACTTACAGCATTGCTATTTAAAATGCTTGCATATAATATATATATATATATAATATAATATAACATAACAATATAATATAATATATTTATTTTTATTTATATATATATTTGAATTTTGCTGGGTTGCCATACCCCTCTGTATCTCTTCTTTGTGGGCTGGTTGTGATTGTGAGGAGGTGAATCCTAGAGATGTTATTGTTGTAATTAGGATTTTTAAAAAGTTTGCAAGTGTTTCCTTCAATCCAGGAAAGGTGCTAACTTTGCGTTGTGCAGTGTTGAACGATGCAGTGACCTTCAAGCTGATCTCAGCAGAGATAGGATAAGCGTGTCAGCACAAGGCCACAAATTAACCCAGCTCACAAGCCAGGGCTGGGATGCAGCATCACGCTGCTGTGCCTTTCCTGCTGTTGTGGCTGACCAGCGTGTCCTGCCATGCAGACATCTTGGCTGATTGGGTGTTTTTAGAGCGTGCCTCATTGCACAATGTCAAGTGCCTGATGAAATACTGGTAGGTAAGTCTTTGCTTGCAAATGCTTTATTTGGGAGGTTTCTGAAGTCCTGGAAGAAAATATTAGTGCCTGACAAGGCTGTTCCTCATTTTTGGAGCTGTTCTACTTCAATAACAGTGCTCTAATTGGGCCATTTATTCACCGAATTAATAGGACACTTGGGATTTGAATGTAGGTTTCTTGCAACCTGAGTGATGGGCTATAGGTTAGCAAGTGTTACTCTGTTTTTTCTCACTGGAGTTCACCTTCTGCTCATTCCTTACTATTTACTACTATTTCACCAGTATACTTCTGCTCAAGCCAGTTTCCTCTTGCTTCAAAATTTATCTTCTGTAATCATTAGTGTCACCGGAAAAAAAATTGCATGCCTTGCACGTTCTGAGTTTGGCAGTCCTGTGCTCAGGAAGAATAGCATCTGTTCAGTATGCTCATTGCAGGTGGTCCAGGAGTGCTAACATGGCAAAGTGAAATGAAAATGCTGTCTGTAATCCAGCACTGTACGTCGTGGGGTACAAGCTTGTTTTGTTCTTTGTAAGAGCTTAAGGGATGGTTGATAAATTGACCTGTGAGGCAAAACCTTGGTTAAGCTAACCTGCAGTTTTTTTTGTCCTCCTTTTTCACATGATTTTTCTGCTGCCTATATCCCTTTCCAATGTAGAACACAACCTTAACTTGTATAAATAAATAATATAATAATAATAAATGTATAAACAAATAAATAATAAATAAATAAATAAATAAATTGCCCTTTTGCCATGTGCATATGAACTCAGATTTGAACTGATCTGGAAGCTAGGCATCAGTTTTGGTCAGATTTTTGCAGAATTATTTCTAGTCCTTTCTATTTGGGGTTCGCTGTTAAATACGATGAAATAGATATCACGTTTTAAAGAAAATTCTTTAAATGTTCTTAGGAATATTTCATTTTACACATTGCAAACTTTCAGGGCTCCAGCCAGTATCATCCAGTTTTTGACCTTGAGTAAGTTGGAGGAAATGGGTAAATAAATGGGTAAATTACTATACTCTTTATTCACTGTTTTTGATGTAGCCTTCTTGCTGAAACATAAAATAGCTAAATATATATAGGCATTCAATCATTTGATGAACTCAGCTAAGTTACGGTAAGGCTTTCGATGATATCAGGCGTGTCAAATTACTGTATAATTTTGCAAGTCTACTTTTTATTTGTTTTTGTAGTGATCTCTGCAATACATTTTCAAATATCTGTAATTGCAAGAAGTTGTTTGAGAGTGCTTCGGACAGGATCATTAGATCTTTATTCCCAAGGATTCCAAGAAATCACAAAGAGTTGTTCAAAAATTATTCCTTTTGGAAAGCCCCTGCTTTTAAGTGATGATGATGATTAATCCAGACAGACAGTTGCCTTTATGTTAGCTATAAATTGGGACCTTTTCTTAGTTGTGTTGTGTCTGTGTGGGTTTTTCTTTTGTTTGTTTTTGTTTTTGAGAAGACAAGTTAAATTCATGGTAATGTGTGTGACATGGTAATCTTTCTGTGTGACAGATATTTCTCTTGATTCTGGGTAGTGCTCTGTTTCACGCAACTGAAGGTATGATGGTATGGATAAGTTCTTTTACCTGGTGGGACAGGTAAAGGAAAAGCTGTGTATCAGATACACTGTTGTGTATTTAGTTTGAGACATGTAGTTGGCTCTGCAAATTAGCTTCAGGTCTAAGTGGCTTTTATTTTTATTATAAAAACCTAAATCAGACCAGTCTCTTCAGTTCCATGTGATCTCGGTCTTGGTCTAGCAGATCGGTGATTTCATAGCCTGGATCATTTCAATCTGTCATTGTAAGAAAATAATTTACTCAGAGCCACATTTGTGCTTTTCAAGTGCAACACTCTGGATTTAATCTGAAGATTATTTTGACAAGAAACCAAGTTGCTTCTTGACACACCATTGAAAGAGATTCTAATAAAATTCCTCCAGTCAGAATTGATCTTGTAAGTGTCTGAATGCTGCAGAATCTCTAGCCATTAAATATAAGTAGGATGCTTTATTCAAAAATGTAACGTAAATGTCAAGGTAAAAGTAAAAAGACATTTCAGGTCTTTGAAATGCGCATAGACATTGGAAGTACTTTCCATTGTACGGACCCACAAACAAGGAGCTGATAATTAAAAATATTACAATACTGCTTTTAGATGAGTCAAGGCTAAAGACTTGTGCTTTGAAAGTGAGATCTACATTATGTTTTTAAGCCATAGAAAAATGATAAGCTACATCTGGTGTGATACCTGATTAATTCATGTCATTATTAGACTCAAAAATATCCATTTGAAAATATATGTATGTAGAAAATACAACTTGAGTAGATTATGCAGTGCTCGTAAAAGATCACCTGGAAGGTGCTTTCTGATGACTGTAACTATTAGTCTCAAACCTGCAGAAGCTTATGAGGCAGGGCACTGCAGCAGTGGGTTATGCCCTGGTCAGAGAGCTCTCATGTCACAGAGTTTTACCTTCAGCACTTGTTTTATCCCTTTTCTCTGTCACGTAATGAAAATAGGGTTTTGTGTTATTCATTCATCCATTCGTTTTTATTCCTCAGAGGCCACTGGACATTGTGAGGAGCTTTCGGTAGAAATTCCCTGATAGTCGGTATCTTTGGGCAGCCAAGGATTTAGTGTTTGTCATGCAGAGAACATCTTGTTGTGTCTTACCCTGATATGTGACTTATCCCAGCTTGCATTGGAACAGCAGAACAGGAGTAGGGTTTATGTAGTAGCATCTCTCTCTTAGTCCTCTAATAGCGTCAGTGTGTTTTGTCATGTATTCAGTAGGACGAAAGGGAATTTACAGGTGCATGAATTAAAGTGGCTGCAGCTGTTTCAAAATTGACTGTCTGTAACGATGACTTGTTGATGGCCAGACTGTTTTCATGATGCTGCTAACGGCAGCACTTTTGCCTAGAACAGTGGCGTATTTTAGGCATGAGATAGGAATGGGAATCTGGGACTGCTGTAGCGTGGCTTGGCCAGGAGAGGGGAATCGTTCCCCATTCATTTCCAGACGCTGTCGTGGTGGCGAGTACGACGCGGAACGTCTGTGCTTTTACGTCGGCACCATGTTTTGAGCGGAAAGGCGGATATGCCGCAGTCATTGGACCTGGCTTTCCTGGATGTAGAAACGTGGATTTCCGGCTGTTTTAGGCCGAGTTGTTCGGCATTCCTGGTCGGAGTCCCAGGCCGGGTCGGAGCCGCCGCGTCTGTGCCGAGGGCGCAGGCTCTCTCCATGGTGCTGATCGCCCGCCTCCGTGGGCGCGGAAGTAGAGGAATCGGGGAGGGAAAACATCCAACTTAGAAAACGGTGTAGAAGAACGTGTAGGGACGTTTCTTTGCATATATGCTTAGTACTGCTGTTAACTTGTGGGATGCCTGAAAATTATCTTTGAGAACTCCACCCATGAGCTTATAAGTGGCAGTGAGCTGTGGAAAAATGTGCTGGAAAAATTTCTTTAATGATAGACCTCTTTGCCATAGGTATTCAGTGAAGCGATGTGTTATTAAACTATATGTTTTTATTACATCATGTGAAAACAAAAGGGAAAGAAAATAGAACAGTTGGCTTTAGAGAAGATAAGCAAGACTTCTGGATGTTGCTATTAATGTTGCTGATGTTTTTTTAATATTGTTTTGTCTGACTGTTCTTATGAGACCAAAGAAGCAGGAAAATGATGATTGGTCCTGTGTGGTCACTTTATTTTTGACATCCACTCCCACTTCAGTAGACCGAACATTTGGACTTCGAGTTGATTACAGCACATGAAATCCAAATATATAATTAGACCTGATGTTGTATATATGATAGATATGACATTTTATATACCATATATGTAGTAGGCAGGAATGTAAAGATACGTTACTTAGTCATTATCTTTTTCTATACCTTGCAAGCTGTAACTTCACTGTAACTAACATGCTTGTGAAAGTTAATTATTTTGTTTAATCTTTAATTTTTTAAGGCTCATTCTGTGGGTCAGATGGTTATTTATATATTTGTATATATATTTCTTTATATACCAGGTGCTTAAGATTTTTTTTTCTGACAGGTATAGCCATATAAACTTACAGTTCCAAATAGATAGAGCCCACTTGAATGTGAATGCATGTGACCCAGTGCTAAATTATAGAGACACTTCTACATGTACAAGCAAGAATGCTTACACAAAGCTGATTATGTGCAGCACCTGGGTTACAACAGAAAGGGTTTAAAGTGAATGAGATCTAGGTCCTGTGGAATTGCAGATTTTTGGAGCTATGGTGACCCAGGTCAGTTTTCATGTTATATGCTCTTGTTTTAAACTCATCATTCTTACTTCCAGCATTATTATAATTCATAAAGTCATTTTATTTGCAACATCCTGAAGCACTTAGCTCTAAGAAAATGGAATTTTGTTGCCAGAAACAACAAATGTATTTTGTAAAATTGGTTGTACGTACAACACTGTAGTTCAGTGGTAGTATTATGCAACAGTATAATATGATTTCTGAATATAGTGAAGTATTGTATCAGATAAAAACAACAACAACCAAAAAAACCCAAAAAACCAAAAAAACATCCTTCTGTTCAGACAGCGCAATGGGAAGACTCTCACAGTGCCTGGGAAGACAAGTAAGAGGACATTTTCATCATAGGTGATGGGATTGATCAGTCAGGGACAAAAGTGTCGTATGTGCAAGTACCTTGCAGCATGTAATTTGGTTTCTGTGAATTGATCTTGAAATATGCCCTATTTCTTATAGCTAGTGTAATTTAGTAGTAAAAAAGGTGTAGAAAAGGCCTTCTTAGAAAAGCCCAGATCATTATGTCAAAAGGCACTCAAACAAAAATCTTGAAAACGTTTTTATCAAGAAAATGAAATGTTCTAAACTCTTAGCCTCTCCCTTCACTTTTCCTGTTTTCCAATGGGAGACATTAGTTCAGATTGCACAAAGGAGGCAGATATGCCCCAAATGGGATTAGAAAAGGCACTATGTGCTAGCTGTGGAGCAGAGTGAATGCAGATCCCAACCATCTACCTCACTCATGGGCATGGGTGCCCTCATAGAATCATCTTGCTTGGATAAGATTCAGGATCATTGAGTTTCACCATCAACCTGGCCTACCAAATCCCATCACTAAACTGTGCTCCCTAGTGCCACATTCCCATGTCTCTTAAATACTTCCATCATTTCTCTGGGCAACCTGTCCCAATACATGACCACCCTCTCTGTGTATAAATTCTTTTTAATGCCCAATCTAAATCTCTCCTGGTGCAGTCTGAGGCCTTTTTCTTGTGTCCTATTACCTGTTACTTGAGATAAGAGACCAATACCCTTGCTGCAACCTCCTCAGGTAATTGTAGAAGGTGATGAGATTTCAGTCTGTTTTTCTACCAGACTTAACAACTCTAATACCCTTAGATGCTTCTCATAATTTTTATTTTCTGTTCTGTTCACCAGTTTCATCGCTCTTCTCTTCACACCCTTTAGCTAATCAGCATCTTTCTTTTTGTGGGGGACCCAAAACTGAACTGGGTATTTGAGGTACTGTATCCTCACCAGCGCTGTGCACAAGAGGACAGACACTTTCATAGTCCTACTCACCACACTATTTCTGATGCTTGCCAGGATGCCCTTGACCACCTTTTCACTCTACTGGCTCATGTTCAGTCAGCTGTCAATCAGCACCCCCAGGTTCTTTTCTGCATGGCAGCTTTCCAGCCACTTTTCCCCAATCCTGTACCACTGCATGGGGTTATTATGACCCAAATGCAGCACTTGATGTTTATCCTTGTTGGATGTCATATAATTGGATGGGACCTGTCCATCCAGTCTACCCAAATTCCTCTGCAAAGCCTTCCTGCCCTCAGGCAGATCAACAGACAGCCCTAACTTTCTATCCTCTGTGAACTTACTGAAGGTTCCTTTGATCCCTTCATCTAGATAATTGTTAAACAAAATGTCACTGATAAAAATATTAAGCTATTGTGTTGCCCATGGAGCTGAGTCCAGATTGTCCAGATTGCACCTACAGAAATGAGGAACCATGTGGGTGAGTGGCTGAGCTCTTTGCAGCAGATCCAACAAAAGTAAATACAGTGTCTAGGAAGTGCAAGGAGGGAGCCTGCAGAATGCATTGCACAGTCTGGGAACTGGACATGGTAAATCTGCAGCAGCTTTGATCCCTTGGCTCCTTCTTTGTATTAATAGCAACTTCTGCCCCCACAAGATCAAAATTGGAAACAATAACCAGATGAAAGAACGTAATGCAGGAAGGTGAGGGTGGAAAGTAAGATGAGAGTACACATTGCAGTGTTGAATTGCAGTCCTGATTCAAAGTCTGTTTCAATCAATAAAGTGCCTGCTGTTGAATTTGGTGAGCTATTGTGTCAGACCTTGTTTGACTTAATTAAAATAGAAAGTGACATCAATATTTTCAATCAATATCATAACAAATTAGTGATATTTAGAACTAAGGCATCATAGCTATTGTCAGAAAACAGGAAAATGGACACTCTTACCAGAAATACATATCTTTAGTTTACTTTGAATTCTGGAAAAAAAAAAAAAAAAAAGAAAAGAAAAAACAGAGGACGCTTCTTGAACTGCTGTCTTTGGCACAGCTGCAGTGTCTCTTCCTTATGTCTGGGATGTTCAAATAAACCGTATGCATCGGTCTCTGAAGTGTTTTTTTTATATCCCTTTCTTGTTCAGAAAGCTGGTAATTTGTGCCAGATCATTGCTTTGTCATGTCATAGCTTGGACAGTAATAAAGGATGACTGCAAGGACTTTTAAAATTTGTGAAGTACAGCTTTTGTATCTTGCATTTTTGGTTTGTAAGCACCTGCCTGTAACAATGGTACCTTGGATGTGTAGTTAAGCTGCAGATCTTTGCCTTAATACATTGTGGATGCTGTAAATTCAGATGTATCCAATAAGGGTTTGGACAAATTCATGGATATCAGCCTTTGAGTATTGCTAAAGAAATTGAAATAGCTAATACGGATGTCCCTCAATCTGAAATAATTGGAAGGTGGAAGGGCACTTGAAGAAATATTGTACATTTGTCTTCTGCTCTTTGCTACATACCTGAATTTTAGCTGTTGCTTGAGACAGTAAACTTTGGTCTCATCTTGTAATGGTTGCTTATAAATCCTTAGTATCATTACGTGCTTGCTCTTATCTCAATTTCTTCATCTTCAATATATTAAAATTCCCTTTTTTAAGAGCAGATTAATACTTTCTGTATCTCCGTCAAGGCAAAGATTTTTCTCGTTTGATTTTAAATTACATTTAAAGAGTCCATTTTTGGACTGGATGATCATTTAGGTCTTTTCCAACCTTGGTGATTCTATGAAGGTTTCTCTCAGTACTGAACTAAACAGCGTGAAGAAGACCACTGGTCAAGGAAAGGTGTGGTGTTGCAAATATTACTGTGTTGTTCTTGGTATGCTTTTAATACCACTGAAAGTCTCAGTGCTGTGAATTATACTCCATTTTTGCATAATTGTGTTTTCTTGTATAACAGGAAAAAGGAAAGACATTATTACTGGTCTAATTTGCGTGTTTTAATATATGTGCTATAAGTTGCCTTTTTCATTTCTTGTTCTCTATTGTTTCTTTTTAGCTAAAAACACAGATGTAATCAAGGTACAAAAAAAAGCCAGAGTGTAGTTCTGTTTATCATTTTTTCAATTCCGATTACATTGATTATAGTGATACTGCTGTCTGGCCCAAAGCTTTCCGGAACACACTGTCCTCATATATTCAGCAATGTCAGAATGAAAACACGTGGAGCTTTTCTAAATCTTAGTATTTATTTGTTTATTTATTTATTTATTTCAGAATAATATAAAATCTGTAAAGAATAGATATGTGATTGTTAAGTGACTTGTTAAGGATGACTTCAGAATTAGGACAATTGCTACTACATACAAATAGTAAATAAGAGTGTGAACAATAAGTAAGGCAGGAGGCAATTTATAAGCATAGTGTATATTTCCATAGTTGGCTTTGTGCTTTTGCTTTCAAAAGAATTAGTTAGTCTCCTGTTGTAGGAATATGTAATTCTGGCTGAATGTGCTATCATGCCCAAGGCATCCAAACCAGTTTAAATAGTTGAATTAAGTACAGTGTTACACTGCTCTGGCACTCCATTATTTTTGCCCCTGTGAAAAATACTCCATCTTTTCCATGTTTATTCCTTAAGAAACAGCTTTCTCAGAATCATTTCCCAATCAAAAGGAGGGATGCCTGCTTCTGACATTGAACCCTGCTAGCATATCAACAGGGAGGAGAGGTCTGCATCGTTTTTGTGAGTACAGCTAAGCTAGTTCTGCAAGTCAGCTCTCTCCAGGTCACTGGAGAGTTCATGTCTCCATACCTGATCTAACCCTACCTTTCAGCAAGGAGAGGTATAAATCACTGCACAACTCGTATGGGCAGAGGTTGCTGTGGCTGCATGACTGAGATAGGATGTATAGGTGCACTTGTTAGATATTATGTAAAAGTTAGGCAGCACAACTTGTAGTGAACATAGCTCTCAGACAGACTTTTGGTCTGCCTTTTCCAGAAGGGTCTTCTTCAGTGCTGGACTAATGGTGAATCACCCAGTTCTTGTATCTGCAAGATTACTGTCTTATACTGGGACAGGCCTTTCCCATTTTTAGTTGTCTGAAATCAATTTTGTTTTCTAGCCTATTTCCTGAATGCGTAAGTGGCATAGAACTAGAAAAAATGGTCTCTGTTCTGGATTTGAGGTGTGAAAGGCTTTTCCCACTCCATCATTTCCTCCTTTTTCTGTAACACTGGAAATGATGAGAACAGATTTGAGTCACGCTTTCTGATGTTATTTCCAGGCTAGGTTTTAGCTTCTCTCACCACCCACGTGATTTACGGGGAGGGAACCTCATCTTTATGAGAGGGACCCCTGTTAGTGGATGCGGTTCAGGGAAGATAATTGCTTGTTTACATTCTCTCTTCTTGTACTCAATTACTGTTGATTTTCATCCAGTAGGTTTCTGATGGAAGATGCTCGATTGTTCAGCAAATTATGTCTCTCTACCTGAAGGCTGGCAGTTAAAACCAAGTGCTGATCATAGCTGTGGCTAATAAAGCACCTCAGTGCAGGAGCTGGTGAGTCAGGTTAAAACAATAAAACCTGGAGAAATTAGGACATCAGGCCAGGAGGTTAATAATATATGCCAGTTTGTAAACCAGGGAGTAGGAATTGTAACCCTAATTAAGTACCCACACAGCTGCAGATCACTAGAGAAGGTTATTCACTTGAAGCCTATTCACAGATGACACTGGAAATTGTACAAGTTGAGATCTTAAAAGCTTTCTTATCCCAAATGGGAATTTGTTGAATCTCAGTAGTTATGTTATTTCTACAGTCAGAGCTAATTATGTCAAATGGATTTCAGGAAAAAAACACAACAACACAAAACCAAACCACCAAGAAAAAGCCCAAATCCAACCAAACTCCTTTTCCTGGTGTTGTGTTCTTTTTGTATTGTGCGTCTGCCCACTCCTACGTACTCCCCTCCTACGTGCTGTTTATGGCAGCATCTCTGTTTTCTGCTTTTCTCATCCAGCAGCTTTGCAATATGTTTTCTGTGTTGAGGGGGAAATTGCGCAGTCTCCATTTTTGCTGATCAGATCTTTAAATTTTAATCTTCTGTTTGATGTCTACAGAAGGGTTACTGTTTGTAAAGATCAGGAAAATGCTATATTTACAGGACAGTGATTAGCCATTCTCTCTCTACTTTTGTCAGGGAAATCTCTCTGTCTTGAAACAGAACACTTCTTTCCTGCAGGGACATTAGCTGTGTGAAGTATAAGTGATACGGACTTGATGTATCCCAGACTGGATATGTTCTTTCCAAAATGATCTATTAAAAGCTACTTCTTTTTTGCCACACGGCAATTAAATTCTTTCATGTTTGTTTGAGGTCAGGGGAAGATGTTTATGGTACATAATGGTGAACTCACCAAACTGAGGTTCTTTCTCAGTGATGTTAGGAAGAATGTTTGCTATTTCATTTTGTCTCATTTGGCACCAGTTGTCCAAGCATCCATTTTTTTTCTATCATGAAGAGGGGTTATGAAGAACATTGAATTCTTTACCGTCTTTAAGTGAATTTTCTGGAAAAAGGGAAAAAAAAAAAAAAAAAGCTATTTGAGACTGAGCTGATGAATGTGCATGTATCGTTAGAAGATGACAAACCATTTAATCAACACTGACTCCTGTAAACCCTCCTGTGCATCAAACCCTATTGTGTGCTTTACATATCAGGGCTTAAACTTTTAGTGACTTATGGGTATCTTAAAGCACAATTTAGGAGAATCATAAGAGCAGGATTTGGAAGTATAGAGGCCTGTGATTTGATCTTATTTTCAAATTTCCTGCTTAGAATTGCTCAAAAAAATTGATTTAGAAGGTAAGCATTCAAAATCTGCTGAAATCATCTACCCTGCCATAATGTCAGTCTTTGAGCACCCTAAATCACTAATCCATTTGCCCTCCGTGGATTTAGGTTTATGGATAGGTCTGAATAGTTGAGTCTTGTGTTTTGTTTTACTTTTCTCAACCACAGCATTATTTTATTTGCAGCGGGTGTCTTTCAAGTGTGTAGGTGATAACTTTAAATATGTTTCTGAACATGCTACAGATGGAGGAAGATAAGGGCTTTCTTGCTGCAGCTTAAGAGGGGAAGGCAACCTGCAGTCCTGTTAAAGAATCCAATTTTCTTGTATATTTTATCCCCTTCACTGCTTCCACCTGTCTGTATTTTCTGTTGCTGTTGCATGTTTTGTTGTAATTAGCTTTGGCTATCCCAGTTCCTGATAAATGTGAACAACCTGGAGATAATCAGCCAGACAAGGGCTGTTTGCTGGCACTCTGAACTCCACTTCTTCTGATGTTTTCTTCCATTTTTGACCAAGGCAGGCAGATGACTGGTTCAGACACAAAATGAATGCCTCTATAACGCTTCATTGCAGAAAGAAGTGCTTTATGAAAATCTGGTCTTGAATATTTGTGAAACTGTCAAAGTGATGTCTTGTAGAAATAACACAAGCCATCAATAATGATTAGTTCCATGGTATAATAAATGATCTTAGTCTAAATGGACAGTGCACAACCAAGCTCCATGAGTACAAGAATAACATGAGATCAGGATTAGTCGTGGTCTGCTTGAGCTGCTGCCACGTGAAGAGCTCACAAGACATCTGTTAGTGTTTCAGCAGCACTGTGCTACAGTGAAATTCATGATGCTCAGCTTTTGTGGCCACTCAGCCAGATTCAGTGTGAAATCGAGGAATACACTGCAAAGGGAAATCCAACAAAGAGTAATCCTTTCTTGGCTTTGGTGACGTTCAGTGCGGCCGCACCCCTGGCTCCTGGGAGCTGCCGAGGCCGGGCTGCAGACATCTCGGCTTGGCTGCAGGCAGCAGCTTCCCACAGGGCCTGCCTGGCAGTCTGGGTCAGCGGTGATGGAGGGAGGTGAAATGGGATCAGCTGCCTGCCATGGACTAATGCAAGGCTTTTTTTATTTATGTATGTCCTGTTTTGATAAATAAATGCTTGACGCTAGTAGTGATAACCGTTAACCCAGGGAGGCGGGAGAGGAGCTTTGATGTGCTGGTTTTAGCTGGGGGATAAGCAATGAGGGAATGACAGACCCATCTGTCTCTGATATTAATGCTAGAAATTAATGCCTCTAGAACAAATGGCTGGTGGAGGGAGGGGAGGGACTAATTGACAACGTGTTCTTTCTGTCTTTTCTGGTCTCTCTTGACCCACAACTTCAATAATTCTTCCCCATCTTCAGCACGGGGCTTCTCAAGTTGCCTTAGGAAGCACGTGAAAGCAGCTTTTGACACTGCATAATAAAGAGCAGCACACTGTGGGGTATTATTTTTACCTCGGCAGGGCAGGCTGAGCCCTGATTACGGGGAGCCGCGTACTCCCCTCCCAGCGTCCCCCTCCCCGCTGCATTGGGCTTGCTGCTTAATGCAGCTCTCCTGATGCAGCCTCACGTGGCTGCGTGGCTGCGTACAGGCACAATGAGGACTTGAGCATCGCAGGCTGTGCTGAGGCAGAGCAGGCGCTGCCTGCAGGTGGGCTGCCTGCACCCAGCGGCTCTCGCTCCCATTTCCTACCCGCCAGCTGGATGAGAAGGGATGGGTCACCAGGAAGAGAAGAGAGGGCAGTACATGCCAGGCTCCCGCACCCAGGCGCAGCGGCAGCAGCAGTAAGTCACACTGCACCATTTTCTTCTCGCCCTGCAGACAGACAGTGTGAGGAGCTGCAAGGAGCTGCTCCCTCTCCGGTGGGTGGGCATGCTGAAGTGGAGCCTTCCTCACAGAGCAGAGATGCAGCCTCTCTGAAGGAATCCCCAGAGACCTTCCAAGTTTGGTGCTTTTGCACTCAAAGGCCATTTCTTCCTCTCCAGCTAGGCTCATGTTTGCTTGCAGTCACAGCTGAGCTGAAGAGGTTCCTGCCTGCTTGCAGCTATTTGCTGGCTGCACTCTGACTGCGAGCACTTTCACACAGTGCATGGATGTGGCTCTTGTGCCCCTGAATTATGGGTGCTGCAGAGCCCTGACCTTTCCTGGGCTGTCGGAGGAGTGGATTACTGCGCCAAGTGCTAGCTGCTGGCCAACAACCCTGCAAAAAGACTGACCCACCTGGATACACGTGAGTGGGGGGCACTTCTGCTCCAACATGGCTCATGCGGCTGCTTCCATTAAAAAAGTTCGAGAGTCTGAACTGGAAGAGAGGGAGAGAAACCTTGAGAAGGAAAGGAAGAGGCAGCGGAAAATCTCTAGGGCAGATCGCAAACGAAAGGTATGAGGGGAAAACCTACCTCCTCCTTCTTCCCCCTGCACCCTTTCTTCTGTCTTTGTGGCACTTTGCAGGGGTTCATTGCCATGCGTAATTCTCTGTCCTTCATTTCTCTTCCCCATCATCTCATTTTTCCTACCTGCATTCCTTCCCACCCTCTCCATGCCCTACTGAGGCCCTAGCCCCGCCGCAGTGGGACATGAGCGCTGCCTGTCATGGCAGCCCATGGCTGCACAGCGAGTGTGCACATCGGGGGAGCATTGGCACCCCCAAAAGCACTGGGAATGGGTGTCATTGCTCAGTAGCCAGGTGCTTCCTGCCTCCAGCTCCTCTGAAGAAGTTGGCAGGGAGGGAGGTGGCTGTGGCGGTGACTGCAGTGTGGAGGTTCGTTTCTGCATTTCACGACTGCATTTTTTCCACAGCTTCTCATTTTTACGTCCACTTCCCACACTGGTAGTAGAAGCGCAGCTAAATGCTGCATGGAAGACCCCTGGGGTGGATGAGCTTGGGTGGCTGTGCAGTGAGGTTTCAGTTTTGGTGCTGTACTAGCAGCCGTGATTCAGTGCCTTTACACTGCACACTGCAGGTATATTTGTCTGCCTGTGGCCTGAAACAAGTCAGCAATTTGTTGCGTGTTTGTGTCAGCTGCTGGTGACAGTCTCCGGTTCTGTCAAGGCCTATGTAGTATTTAGAGGTTTCAGGTTTTGGGAGGCTTCTCCTAATTTATAATAAACTGTTATTTTCCTTCTGCATTTGAATATGAAATGCTCTGGTTGCCTTGGAAAAAAAAAACCTGCAGAATAAAAAAATGAATATAAATGATGTATTTGCCAGATCACTCTATGGTTTCCAAGGACACAAGTAATGTACAGTGGTGGTGAAAACATGAAAAGGTCTGAAGCAGCTGTAGAGGATAGCTGTAGAGGATAGCTGTAGTGCTGGGCTGCATCAGGACTGCCTGTGTTAATGCCTCCTCATTGCTGCTTCTCTCCCCCATCTCAGGAGCCTACTGACTTTGGTACATGTTAACTCATTCACTGACACTATGATTTGATCCATCCTTTATAAATATCTTCTGAAAGGGATAGCAGCAAGAGATATAATTAATCTGTCCCATTTTTCTTCTCTCACACTGCATATATACACAGATCTCTCTGTAAAAGGAAAAGGATTGGAATCCAGCACTGTGACGTTTGAATTTACAGACTCTTTTGGCGAACGTGTAGGATTCAGGAGCAGCCATCTGCTCCCTTGGCATACCTGAGAAATTCTGAAGTCATTTTATATTCAATCTTATGGATTTCACATGCTGAGCTGCATAATTTAAGTAAAGTGGTTGAGGCTGTTGGATTCCTTTGGGACCTGTGGGTATGATTTCCCTGATTTTTTACAAGGCCCTGTTTGCAAGGTGCATTAAGTTGCATTGCAATTCTCTTTATCAAAACAAGAATGTCATTTCTAGTGCAGTGCTTGGGTGCAGGGGCAGAGCTGCTTGGGGCAGATTGTGATTACTGTCCTAATCCCCTAAATGGGACACTGCAGCATAAGGTAGTTTTTGTGATTACATTCCTGATTGTGGAATTCGCTGTTAAATAGCCTTGCTTTTTTGTTTTCTAATGTTTGTTTCTTTGCTGGAGAGTCTTTTCTTCACATTTGCCCAATGCTCATCTCAGTTATTTAGCCACAACATGTGTTGTTTTTCGTGAATTTCATATACGCTGTTTCATAAATGTGTCAAACATGTATTCTACTATTTTAATTAGAATGGGATGGAATTAATCGTGCCCCTCCTGCTATCTCTGTTCTGAGAGTGCTGCATCTCCCTGGCTGGGAGTGGGCTGGCTCAGTCTATGTTCATGTTAGCAGTAATATCTGGTGGTGCAGGCTGTCTGTTGGATTTTCGGTTCTAGGAAGCACCAGTAGTCTTCGCTTAGAAAACACAGCGAGCATAATGGTGTTTGCTCATCTTCCTTTTGAATATTCAGCAGTGGACCTTGCTCCAATCTCCCTTTCACTGCAGCTGTACCTTGCTGTTACATAAACAAGGGCTTGGCTGCACCTTCCACTTTCCTTCAGATGTGTGGGTGTGGGCTGGGCCAGGCATCTCCCTCTTGCTCCTTCTGCATGAGACAAACAGCAGCACAAGTATGGCTTTGTTCATATCTGTGTACATGCCCATGCTGCACAGAATACACAGCATCGATCAGGTCATACCTATATTAATATGTATATACACACACACTCATGATATCCACAGTATGCAGAAAATATTTAACATGCTTTATGTAGAGTAGATAAAATGATGTTTATTTCATCACTGATGTGGCTTATATATGTATTTGATATGTGTTGGTTTTTTTTTTTTGTTTTTAATATGTCACATTGCTGATGAAATACAAATTGTTCAACAGTGTAATGAGAGCATCTTCTAGTAGGTGCAGAGCCCTTTCAGTTTTTCTTGACTCCCTTGGAAAATGGTGGCAGTCAGCAAAAAGTATGTGTAGGCCCACGAGAGATGAAAGCTAAATGAATATGGATTGTCTGCACTTAAACTCTGTCAGCATATGGATTGTACGGTCCCAGATTTGTGATTCACTGAAAAGCGCTTCCGCTGCAGTGACTGGATTTTCAGTACAGCAGAGACCTATTTTGTTTCTAGGAACAAGAGTGAGTGAGTATGCTGTAGTAAGCTATTGTGAATGGTCTTCTTCAAATTCTCGTGTATTTTATATGCATGTATCTCTGTACAGTGTTCCATGCTGAATGCTTGAACTGCTGATGTGGCCTTGGGATGGAAACTTTTCTCTGACCCTGGAAGATCTTGATTATGCAAAAGAGGACTACGAAGGACTGCAGTCTCTGACAGTACACTGGGCAGCTGTTAGCACTGTCCTGTGCTGCTGCCTTCCAGGGATACTGCAGGGCATGGATTCTTTGTGGACGTACCCAGTCACTGGAGTATTTTGCTTAATACTGTTTTGCAGTGTGATCATCTTCTGTCCTGACTGCAGCATTACAAACCATGACTATAGCTTACGTGCCTCTTGGGTAGGACAGAATCTTCCTCCTTGTCATTATTTTTGCTATGTGACATACTTCTGGACAGTAACAACACCCTAGTCATTAACAGAGCCAGGAAAATGACCTGCATCAGCAGCACTCTTGCTCAGATGGTGTGCTTGCATGTCTGGGGCTACTGTAGTTCTTTAGAGATTAACAGAAGTATTCCACATTCATAAATTGGCAAAAAGGTGTTTGTAAGCTGACAATGAAAGTCCAGACCCTCTCCTTTATTCTTTCTGACTTGATTTCTAAAACCAGTTGATGAGGATAGACTCTAGTCATCTTGCATTCACATGGGTAATTTTCATTTATGCATGCAGTTTTTCTTTGCGATGTTGATGCAAATGAAGAATAAAATGTGCATGTAAACAACAACAAAAAATGCAGTTGGGTACCTGAATGTACCAAGAGCCTTAAAAAAACAACAACAAACAACCAGGTGCCAGCAGAGGAGGTGAGCAGGTTAAGATCTGTAGATAGCATCAGTGTTCAGGCATGACTAATTTAGTTCCAGCTGAGCTCAGGCTGTGCGAGGCCTGGCTCTGCTTGCTGTAAGATACCTGTGTGTGATAGCTGCGTATCACTCACCTTCTGCAGAGTGAGAAAAATGGAGGGGTGCGATTACATTGGTGGTCACCCACTGAGTCAGCAGCAAACCTGGAATTACAGCCTTAGAATCCAGCTTCCTAGACCCTGGCAGTATGTAACACACACTTGCTTTCCCCTGTCTCTAATGCTTATAAAACAGACAGAGCTTCCTGACTTTGCATGTGACAAGCATTTAAAAGATCTAAAAACAAACCCCAGACACTCCCCAAACAGCTGTTATCAGAAATTGTTTTTGCTGCTGAATAAAAGTGATTCTTGACAGTATAAAAATGGTGTGCTGATTGCTGCTACCCTTTTACCATCAGAGCTGAGGACAGAGTTTGGCCTCTGGGCTCTGCTGTCAATAAGTGGATATTTATTTAGTATTTAAATAAACAATTTTACAAAGTGTTTTTAAAAATTTATTATTCTATATCTTTTCTTAATGAGGCCAGCCTTACAAATTCAACATCCTCTAGCAACTTATCTCAAAATTTCCTGCAATGGCTGATATATTCGTGCTGCTGGCCAAAAGAGATAGGGAAACAACAGCATATCAGAGCATTTTGTCCTTCACTTGACACCCTAAGTACTCACATGCAAAGCTCACATACAGTTGCTGCTTCTAGGCAATATCTGTAGTAGGGCAAGGCTGGAGGGAGAAATAAAGGGCTGCTACTGTCTGTAAAATTCAGGGGCATGGAGAAGAGTCAACATTGAATAGACGGCTTCCATCACATAACTGCAGAGGGCAGAGAGTAAATTTTCTTTGTGTTCTTTCAATATCAAGATATTTTCTTACATTATCAACTCCTTTTTAATGAACTGAATAGCAGAAAGAAATCCCATGTTCAGAAATTCCTGTAGAAATGAATGTCACTTTTGTGTCTCGGAACCGAGAAGAAAAGTCCATTTGAAACTGAGGTGTACTTTGGGCAGGAGATGTTTGTGTAGCCATCCTTCACTCTTGGTCAGTTGGTGTTCATGGATGCCAAATACAGTGTCTCCTCTGGTCTGAACATGCTGCAGGATCTGTGAAGAATCTGCATTTGGCTAACAAAGAGAAAGAGTCTTGTACTGTTTAACTTCTCTCTATCTGGGGCCTTAAGGCTTATAGCAACTTTAACCTCCTGTTTTTTCTTTAGCACTGAACATGCCCTATCTGTTCAATGTTCTGTTTGTTGCCTTGACAAAGATTTGTGTGATTCGCTAGAATTTCTGGATGTTTCAAATGCCTCTTCAACCACAAAAAATAATCCTTTTGTTTCATAACTGAGTGTTTGTGTAGATGGTGCCTATTTCTGATGGCTTTTGAGTGTTTACCTTCTGTACCTCAACCTTCTGTTTTCATTATGCAGATACTTCTCAGGATTAAAATAATACCACTATTTGATTCCTTTTTATAAAGGGCAGCTTCTTTTGATGACGCTGTATTTCATAATAAATTGGTTTTTGTTGCTTCGGTTTATAGATGCTGTATCTCAAAGGAGTGATATGCATGTAAATGCAACACTGAAGTTTGCAGATAATTCTGTTTTGTTGGTGATGTACTGAATACTTTACCTAGCCACTATTATGAAGTTTAAGTTGGTCCTTTGCTAAAGATCCTAAAATGTCTATTCACATATATTTGCTGGACAGGCATCCTCACTGCATTTAGTGAATGCAGTGTGTTTGGCATGTCTTTCTCAGACAAGTTTCCTGCAAAGTTCAGTATAGGTTTAGCCTGTATGAGGGAATCCAGTGGGGCTTTAAAATGATTGCAGGTTAACCTTCATCAGCCTTCTGCAGGTTGAGAGTGCTGCTGTGGTGCCAAATATCTCTGTGTGTGTAGTCTATTTTTCTTTGAGAATTTTGCATTGTTTGCCATAACCACACTGGGAACAAATGAGCAATATACAGAAATAAAGCAAGCCTAGGAGTTGTATTAAAGACTGATGATTACCAGTTCTCTTACTTCTAGTAGGAAAGGAACAGTCTTCATGACAAGTTTAAATTTACTCGCCTTTAGGTTTGCTTCTTAACAATACCATGATTTATATGTGGCTTTTAAAATTTAATTTCCTTGGTAACTTTTGAAAGACAAGATTTATTTGGTTTCAGTAAATCCTATGTAGGTTGTATTTGAAAACACAGATCATTTACCAAAGCGTGTGTTTTGTACCTTGGGTAAATATGCCTCTTTGCAGCTTTAGGTTAAATGATTAATATCTGAGACACTTGAGAAAGTACTGTCTGTTGAGAGATTGATGAGGTTGGCTCATCATTATGTCACAGACTAAAGACAGTGGCAATGCTCTTGTGTGTTTAATGAGGAGAAGCATTGGACTTGATCCTAGGTCCCATAAAGCAGATGCTTGGAACCCACCAGTACTTGCCCTTTCCATTTGTGAAGGTCTGGTGTGAGTCTTAAATTCTCTCTCATTCCCTCATGGTAGCACAGGGAGGCCTGGAGTGCGTGATTATATTATAATCCTTCCAAAAAGTTTGTGTGAATTCTTGCTCATACTTCCATCATGAGAGGACGGGCCAAGTCCTGTATGGACCTTTGCTGGGGCCTGGTGGGAGCTTGTGTGCCACTCCCTGCTGATAGCTAGGATTGTGGACCATCTCTCAGCATAATAAGACAGTGATACAAATGGAAGTATCTCCTTTACTTTCCTCCCCCAGTAAAAATAAACCCTAATGCTTACAGCACAGCTGTTAGATACTGTAACAGGAGGAGTTAGATGTGTTCCTGATGTACTTCATCTGTCCTTTTGCACTGGCAAAGTTTTTGTCTCACTCCAGCTATCTCAGTAATAAGAACTTCTGTGAACTTCAGAAGAGTAACAGAGAGAAATGCCAAAACCTACCTCAAGTGACTCTACCTCTCATGGTCACCAGAAATTTAACAAGTGTCAGTCCTACTTATCGGGATCTATAAGTGATTTTAAAAGTTCACATTTATGCATTGCATGAAATTATCCCCAATAATTATTTGTGGCTATTTGATTGTTGGCTATTGTTTTCTTTCTCCTCTGAAAATGTCTTGTATCCTTTAGATTAGTGACTGTGTCTGCATCACTGGAAGAATTATTACTTTCTTTGGGCAATTTTGTGTTGAGTAATTAAAAAGAATTGTTTTAAGGGAGCTTCTACAAATGCAGGCCAGGATTTGGGAAAAAAAAAAAAGAAAAATGAGAGAAAGAAAAAGAAAGATATAGAGATGTAAGATGCTAAACTGTGCAATGTCAAGACTTTAGGGATCAGGCTTCTGTAATTTAGTCCCTCAGGCTTTTTCACTGACCTCCTGGAGAAAGTTTGGCACCTAACAGAAGTAAATAGTGGCATGTGAGCACTGAGAGGCCATATTTTAATGATGAGATTTGGAAGCATGCCCTGGTGTATGTATGTGCCAACCTATAGCACATCCCAACCCTGGAAACAGTGAGTATGTACATAATCCATAATGGTTCAATAGGATTATGTGTCATTCAGGCAACAGTTCTTCCCCTGAGATGAAGTCTTACCCAGCACAGACTCAAAGCACAACTGGAACGTGTTTCTGCCCTGCAATAGGAATTGTTGTTCAGCCTTTTCTTTGTGAACATGTGTATTAGCATGGCTTCAGAATTTAAACAAACATTTTTAGGAGCATCTATCTCTTGATTGAGTGTCTGTTTGAATTCCTTAAGTGTTATTAAGACAGTATAGTGAAAATGGAAACAAGCATTCTATGTACAGTTTGGAATGCTGACTGCATGCAAACTCCTGTATGATGAATTTAAAGCAATTTAAAAATGATTTTGATGCCAGTGCGTTAGTTAAGTGAATTGTTGTATAAATTGGTCATTAATGAGATAACTGGCTGTCTTCCCTTCAAGTCCTATTCATATTTGAATAAGGAAATACAGATTTAGTAAGTGATGTTCATTATTTACAGCATCATACTAAAGTTTGTGTAGAGAGTAGGACTAAACAAAGGATAAATCCACTCTCAATAATTAAGGTTTTTGTTGGCCAATCTAACAGAAAACTTCCCATAGTCATTTTTGGTTCTAGAACACATTCCAAAGTACAGACCTGAACCTGTCTTTAATTAGGAAAATCTTCCTCTGATGTCAGTGAGAGCTGTCTGTGGTAGGTCAACAATATCAACCAAGTAGCATTTCTCAGGTGTGATGGAGATGACTGCCTTCCTTTTGGGATCTATTCCTGTGTCCTGACAGCATGTTGTGTAAGTTCTCAATGCTACTTTTAAGAAGTGTTTTCTAATTCTTTCAGCCTGTCACAAACTTTATACTTTATCTTAAGGTTGGACTATTAAGCTATATTTTCTTCCTCAGAGTTACAGCAAAATACCACAGCTGATACCAAACTGCTTCCATACATTAACTCGATTGTTTGTGCCCACACAGTACCTTTTATGTTGCCTTGCGAATGCAGTTGCTCCTTGTAGATTTCTTTTTTGTTGGATTTTTGATTTATTATTATTATTATTTTTAATATTTTCTGTTCTCTGCATTGATTCCAAGCAATTTATTTTGTAGCATCCATCATTGTAGCATTGGGTAGTTTTGTTTGAACCTGTAATTATATTTGTTTCCTTGACTGGAAACTTGTTATGTAGAGGAACATCCACAGATTTCCTGTACTTCACTACATCCTGATGGACACACCTGTTAGCAGCCTCAGTGAGATGAAGTTGGGTTCAGATAGCTCAAATCAACAGCTTTCCTCACCAGTCAGTGGAGTAGTCCAGCTATAAATAAGGGTAGAAATTCTGCACTGTTACCCAATTATATACAGTATTAGAGCATATAATATGAATTACTGAAACCTGACAGATGTTGCTGAGTGAATTTCAGGTAGTTCACAGAGTTGGCACTATACAAGTGCTAGTATGTTGGCACTGCTCAAGGGTCTGCACTCAGGTAATGGTTTATTCCATGTATCATAAATGAATTTAGTAGAGCTTGCTGATAGCTTTTCAGGGATTGGTTCAAATCTATGTCAGTGCTCATTCCTGTACTAAGAGCTAAACTCATGCAGTGTGGTAGAGCATTGTGGTCTCTGTTATCCTACAAAGAGAGAAGGAGAAGAAAACAAAAGGGGAAGAGAAAGAATGCTGCATTAAAGAGGTTGTTAGCATGTTCCTTGGGGAGTTCATTGGCACTAATTGTCTATGAAAGAAATGGAGCCATCAGGTTGTGAAGAACTTTACCATGCTTATTATTTGGAAAATATTAATGTGATGCTGCTATTGTATCTAAACTGAGGAAATATATTGATTTCATTTTCCCTAGTAATTCAGTTTCTATAATTAAAATAAAGCCAGTATTGGGATGCAGCACTCACTCAGAGTGGATACAGCCCTGATTTTTCCAGGCCGGTAGAAAATGGTTTCAGCCTATAGAACCGTAATGCCTAACATTTCCAAGCTGTTATAAGTTAAATAATTTAGACTTAGTTTTAATTATTTACTTTTTCTGGCTTATGCTCTGTCAGGATGTCTCATTGAGGCATGTCAGCGCTGGGCACCCTTGGAGCAGGCAGCACATCAGGAGAGCTGTCCAGAGAAAAGCTGTTAGTGCCTTGCTGCCCAGGTCCTTAACCTCCTACTGCCACTGTATTGCTGGTTTGTTTGTTTGTTTGTTTTCAAAGCAACAGTGCAGCAAAGAGGAGAGGAATAACATGGATCACATTGAAAGTGTCTGCTGTAGTGATTGGAGGCAGAGATGAATCAAATGAAGCCCCAGTTGGCTATGGGGGAAGAGCTTTAGCAGGGGCTTTGCTGATGGACCTGGTGTTGGCCACCAGAGCTGCCTGGGGGATGAACCTGCTGCCTGCGCTTCCAGGCAGTGGGGTGGCTCCCATCCCCCTATGTTAAGCCAGGAGCATCGTTAGGTTAACCCTGATTTAACCTCTGCACAGGGCCTTTGCTGATTTAGTATCAGCTCTTTTAGTCACTGCTGGAAAGAGGTTATTAATATAAGATGGTGGATATTTATGTGAAGAACTTACATTTGTTTATCAAGGTAAAATAAAAAAAAGCAATTGCCTATTATTGTTTTCACTGTTATGTGAGCCTTGAACTGATGTGATGTGTATGCAGAGCAGGCCTGGCTTTAGTGCTTCTGAAATCATTTTGCAAGCAGCATTTGATGGAGACAAAAGTAAATCAGCTTATAAAGAAAAATATGTTATTTTGACTGGTCAGTCAAGTTTTTTCGTGGGAATGTGTGGGGACTCCATGGCAACTAGATCGAATACATGCTGTGCTCCTGGTCCTGCTGCTGTGTGCAAAGCTGCCAGCCTGCACTCCCAGCAGCACCCACACTGCCCACGTTCAGCCCCAGCACCTGCAGCACACTGCAGCTCCAAGGAATGACTGCTGCTCCATGGGTGTTTTCAGGCTGGCAAGAAAGTCCCTGTGATACTTTTTATCTCCTGGTCTTCATTCTTACAGAGGCAACGTGAAGACTGCAGCTCTGCCTGAAAGGCAGAGGATCCTCTCAGATGCTTTTTGGGAATGATTTATTTACTAACACCTTCCTCAGATGCAGGCACTAGCTGTATGCATCTTAGTAGTGCTGTTTCTGTGACAGAGTGTTAGCCTGGTGTTCTGCGGCCCGGAAAAAGATTTCCCATACAACTGAAACCAGAAATAATTAATAGCTTTGCACAGAGCTAGCTCAGTAGTGGAGCTCCGCATTGCAGCACAGGGCTTCCCACAGGCTGGGGGAAGGACGTGCACTGCTGTCTTCCCCATGCTGCAAAGGAACTGGGGCCTTCACCCTTGTGTTTTGTTATTTGGTTACCCTACATGTCTGTAGCATGGAATCGTGGATTGATGTACAGTCATGGAAGCAGCTCAGATACGATGCAGTTTGTGGACTCTCTGTGGCTGCAGTATGCCCATAGGACTGTGTGGAGTTATGCAAGCACGCCCAAGTTCACTGAGGTTTTGTCCCCAGAAGATTTGTTTTTAACCTTTGGTGCAGTGGCTCGGATGTAAACACAAGTGCATGTCTGCTCGGCAGTGCTTGGTAACTTCATTAAAATTCAGAGGAAAAGGAAAATGTTTACAGGCAACCTGGAAGGAAACAACTTCCTGCTTTAACTTAGGCAGGCAGGTGGAAGGCCGTGGTCATCAGCTTCCAGTTTATCTTGGTTTACCCATACTCAAGTCAGCTGGTTAGCAGTCACACAACCCTTAATTTCTACCAGGAAATGGTAGTTATTTTGTGTTGTCTACACTGGTAAAACAGCAATCATCAGTCTAGAAGCCTGAAATACAGCATGAGGTACTTGAGATTTTTTTTGCAGAGCACTTGTGAGGAGCCACCCTCCTGGAAAAGAACTTTGAGACAAATGATGATCATTTATAGACAGGGAGCTATAAGTAAAGATCATCCAAGAACACTAGGTTTTATAACAATTTATTCTTAACTTGTTGAAAACCCTGAAAGTTTTGCTAATAATTTCAAGAGATTTAGGATTTTTTTTTTATTTTTTATTTTTTTCCCCCAGAATGTTTCAAATAGAAGATAATTCACCTCATATTATGTAACCATCTTAGTGCTTTGTATTTTCAGATGTAATTTATGAACATTTGTTCAATTTGTGTAATGGAGTTACGTGGTGGAGAGAGGGATTTATTTATGGTGGAAAATAATATTAGGCATCTATGGCTTCAGGATTAAAATGTTCTTTCGATAAGCTGCATGTTCTGTAACCTTTCCTGTTCAAATCACTGTGTTGGCTGCACAAGGAGAGCCCTGGTATTCAAAAACTATTTATACATTTTAATAATGTTCTAAAGATAATAATTAAAATAATTAGTAGGGATGAAAGGAACCTGAAAATCACAAATGGAATTTGAGGGAGAAATTTGTGAAGCCAAAGGGGTAAAATGAAGGCAGGCTTTTTTTTCCATCACCATGAAATACAGATGTTCACTTGCCATAAATTCATTTTCAAGAATGAGTATGTTTGCTTCAGTCTTGCAGAGAAGCTGGCATGCTTCTAACCTATCTCAACATAAATTCAGAATATTCTTCACTTTTGCTGTGGAAAGTATTTTCCAGTAGTTGATATCCTTCTGCCCAGTAGCCCTTTGGGCTTGTTCACGTTGCTGTAATGACCAGCTCAGAAAGGACTATCTGAAATGGTCTCTGGTTCACTTTGTAATAGCATATGAGCAACAAGCAATGGTGCTGTCCCTGTGATGGAAAGATTCTCGTTCTGGTGCTGTATGGACTCGTACCTTATACAGTGAGATAATTAAGTGATATACATTTTCATTTTATTTTTTCTTTGTTTTCTTAGATGATTTAAATCACGTTGTGACTTCTTAAGTTATGTAAACTGTTGCATCTTTGAATTCCTGGAGACAATTCATAGAGCAACTTTAACATCCCCCAAAAATGTGGGAGTTGGGAGCCCTTATTTTCAGTGAGAAATAGAATCAGGCAATCAGCAAAAATCTTCACCTGTATATAAGTCCTATGTGGATAATCAAAGGAGCCATGGAACCACTGAAGTGACCACCTGAGGAATAGTGCATCTGAATAATTTCAACAACAGAATCAAGTAATTGTGCATGAACTATTGTTTCAGTAGCATAATGTTAAATTATTATTATTATTATTATTAGAATTTCTAACATAGAGTGAAAACTTGACTTTGCAGGCTTTTAGGGTAAGTTACAAAGCATCCATCTTCATAAAAGTGAAATAGGGTCCCTATGCTCCAACTGCGTAGTCCTGCAAAATTAGATCCAGGGCCATTTTCTTTTTAGTGTCAAGAAGAGAGTGTTTAGGTTTTCTCTTTACTATACTTTCAAGCCAAGTCTAAGAAGAAACCCTGCAAATATTTAAGAATTCGATATCCAGTGACCAGCTAATACGCTTTTGATTCTAATGAGATTTAAGCTTTTGCTTCTTTGTTTATTTTTTCTATTCTTCCAAAGGGGGAAAATTCTCTGATTTCAAGTGCACTTTTAGAAACAGTAGGTTTTCTGTTAGGAAAACAACCCAAAAGAAAATCCACCAAAAGCAAAAAAGCACATATTGAAACCTCCCACATAGACAGAAAATGCTGGTGACCTCACTGCTTCCAGAAGGATTGAGAATACTTGACTGTTGTTCAAAGAGACTGTGGGATCTAAAGAAGAGGTTTTCCTTCTTTAATTTTGTCAGTCACGGTCCTTAAGTGAAAGAGAGATCTGGAACAATGACTTAGAGAGGTCTGCCTAACCAGGGATAAACGGATTCTACCAAGATCCAAAGACAAAGATCATGTGGACTTCAGTGGGTGTTGGAGCAGGTTTATAGGCAGTGGGTAAGAATAGCCAAATATTCATTTAATGAGACAGCTGCTTCCCATGTATGTGGTGTTGATCCCTTCCCGTGAATGAGTCATCTTTGCAGCAATGGAAAAAAAAAAAAAAAGAGAATTTCATTTGTCACTTTGAATGCAGTAAGAGTTTTCAGAAGTCTCACATGGGATCTCACATCACATTATGTTCATTTCCTGGGAAGCCGCTTGAAGTACTTAATTATACAAAGTCAGTTTCTGTTTTAGACTATTATTGCATAGTATATATATTTATCAGGATTTTTTCTTTTTGGCTATTTTTTTGCATGCCATGTAAAATACTTCTGAATTTTTTCCTTAACGTTTTTGCCCATTCTTAGTGCTCAGTAAGTAATTCAGGTGGGAATTGTAGTTTAACTGGTAAGTCCTTGGGTGAAGACCTGGGCCTTGGGGCTTTGCTGGTGACCTCAGGCTGAGGTCTGAACCTGGCAAGAGTTTGCCTTCCAGTGTGCAAAATGAAGCATTGTAACCATTCTGTTTTGCAGTAAATAATAATTGCTTTTGTTCTGAGGGATTATTTGGCTGTAGATCCTTAAGATGCCCATCTTTGAGAAAAGTGCAGTGCAATATTCCACAAAACAAGGAGTAGCTTTCAGTGGGCTGGGAATGCTGGTGCTTCTCTGCTGATTTTTCATTTCATTTTCCTTTGCGTGTAATTGAAATTCTACATCTCACCATCCCGCTTGGTGTTATAAAGATGCTGGCAGGGAGAAAAACTGGAAATGTAATGTTAAAAGAGTGCGTTGGTGAGGGAATGGTTTGTGGAGGCCTGTGACCTATTTTCCATCTTGTAATTGCCTCTGGGCCAAATGTTGATGCTCAGCCATGAAGCCCAGATAAACCAGCTGTGAGAGTGACAAAAGGAGGTGGTGGGAAGTGGCAGGAATATGAAAATGCTCTGAGGGGAGCTGGGTGTCATGAGGACATGTAGCGTGATTGCCTAATCCCAGTATTGGCATTCCAGCCACTTGCACACTGTTACTGTGGGACTTTGAGAGGGCCAGGGAACAGAGCCTGGAGAGTGGTCATCACTAGGTATTTCCTGATCCTTGGAGAAGCTCTTGGATAGCTCAGGGACATCATTTATTTGGTAGTGATAGAATAAATATTACATTTGTAATGAAACACAGAATTAAAATGTTATTAGCCCTTTCCTTGCCATATTTTTTATATATAGAGAAAAGTACAGGCTTTATGAAGGATTATTTTATAGTTATTTTATTTTATTTCTTACTGGCAGTAAATTTTATTTTATGTTACTGGATGTTTGCCTGTTGTTCATTTTACTTGACATTAATCGAATTTCTCAGCATCCAGTATTTTTTCTGTCTTATTTGATGAAACTATAAACCATCCATGACTTCTCAAGGAGTGCACTATGAGGGTAGCACAGATTTTTCTTTTTTCCTTTTTAAATCTCTTTTTAAGATCTGTAACCTCAGTTTCACCAAATATAATACCAATAAATCTGGAGGTCAGAAATGCTGATTTATAAATCCAGTTCAGTTTTGAAGGCAGTTCACTCAAAGTAGTACACTTGCTTTGTGTCCAGGAACAGAATCTTACAAGAAACAAATACCTCCTCAATTTGGTCTTCAAGGGATGTACTGTTCCAGTTCACTAAGCTTCATTTGGTATCTCTCGAGCATACCTAAAAATATTATTATATTCAGATACTGTGCATTGGCTTCAACTGAGGGAATGATTTCCTTTCAAATTCATGCAATCCAGTTCCCATTAAATCTACTTAAAGCATTTATATGGAGGCTTAATGCTAAATTCTGCATAGAAATAGTTTAGTAGTTGTATCTTCTCCAGCAGGACTGTGTCAGTTGAGATATTTATTCCTTTCTGACTGCCCCCTCTGCTATGCTGTTACAGTCATAGCCGAGGTTTTGTATGCAGTCTCTCTTTTCATATTGCCACTGAATTTCTGTGAGTTTATACAGGTGACTCACGATTTTTTGGCTAGGTAGTTACCTGGATTTACTAGAAAGCAGAAGTCAGAGATCTGAATAATAATCATTTACAAACATGTTTATTTGTTGTTACTTATTTGAAGAAAAAGTAAAAAGCTTGTAATGGAGTAAGTATTATATTGGAAAAGGAAGGAAGAAATAAAAATACTTCATACTGTATTGTTTCACTCACAGTATTTGCATTCCTAGAAGCCTTCGCATGCTGTGAATGCAGCCCAAGTGTTCATCTTCCTTCAAAATCCCAAATAAAATAAAATGGATCCCCTTGAAAGGGCAGCAGAGACTGGGTAGGAAGTGTTGTCTGTACATGGGCCCATGCATATTCAGCCTCTTGAATTTCTTGGGTCCTTTGGGCAGGAAACACTTGGGCAGTGTTGAGAGTGTGCAGATGGCGTTGATAGAGGAAAGGAGCTGGGGTGCAGTAGAAGGCATCTGTGATTACTTGAGCTGGTTGTAATGTAAGCTGGTTACTCAAGCTATTCCCAAAACTGCAGTATTGAGTTTTGAGAGAATCTGGTTGTAGTGTGGATCCTTTCAGCAGAAAGAAGCAGTGCTTCACAGCTTCCATGCAATTTAGATGAGTATTTCCTGTTAGATATTACAGGCTCTAGAGAAATTAGACAAAATGGGTTACTCACATTTTTAATACACCTTATAAACCTGTATGTCAAAAACTATTACTTTTTGTGGCAAGATGGTCCCTGGAGAGGAACAGCTTCGTAAGTACATTATATTGGGTAGATCATAAAATCTGTTTTGCAGTTAACCATCTGCTTTACATTGTCCTTTTATCGAGGTTGCTACTGCAAGGGACCATGCTGCCTTTAGGAAGTCTCCTGCTGAGATGGCTGCCCTCTGCCTGGCGGCCTCAGGTAGCCTGCCAGGCACCTAAAAGCCTGCCCAGCATCACTGCCTTCCTGCCATGGTACAGGAGCCCAGAGTTGTTGGTGGTGTCTAAATGCCTGTTGAATCTTTATCAAGTTGAATTTGTCAATGCCCTAAAGTACACCAAAGCAAATATTTGTTGTCTATTCTCATGTGTTTATTTTTTGTTCTTAAAGCCTTGGACATGTTGCCTCATGTTTATTAGCACTGTTAATACTGTGCGCCTGAATGGCAACTGAAGAAAGTTTTATAGCATTCTTCGGAATGCTCAGGAAATAAACTCTGTGGTTCTGTCATTGTGCTTTCTTCAGCTCTTTGTAATTTATAGACACATTACAGTTTTTAATAGTCCTGAGAGACCACTGTACTCAAAAATCTGCCTTCTTATTTTGTCAGTTGTTCATGGTCTGTCTCTTTTGCAGTTTTTAATGTATACATAATTCAGAATCGCCAGAGAATTTCTTTGATGTGAACTTTGTTACAGATGCTACACTTGTCAGAGTGTTTTTGGGGCTTATATTTATGAAAGTTCTGTTTTTTTCTGAGTGGTGTTTCTAACTGTCTGAGAAACTACATGAAGATGTGTTTTTTATCATAAGATCTCTTACTTTATAGTTAGAACCATGCATGCTTGAAATAATGACTTTCTTCAGTTGCATGGAGTCCTTTTCTATTAAACTTGAATCTATTTCTCTCAGTAAGGTTACTTTCAACATTGATGCAGATAAAGTGAATGTTCAATATGTGTATATGCATATATTGTTATTTATTGGTTTTTATTTGTGAATTTTGTGGGAAATTAGGCTTAGTTTACTTCCAGTAGCTCTAAATACTCTTTTGAGCTTTAGTTTAACCATAAGGAGCTATTTACTGGAACAAATAATTTAGCATTTGAGATAAAACCATTTTCTAATGCTGATTAGTAGAAGGACTTGTTATAGCACATGTATGTAATGGCCCCTAAAATAATAGGTGGGCATGGGATGCAAAAGAAAAAAAAAGAAACCAAATAAATGCACAAGAACATATGTTATTATTATATACCAGCAAGCCCTAATTATTATGGGAGAGTAACAGTTTGAATAAAGAGTACAATGCAAGCCCAAAATACACAATTCTTTGTTGATTCCCTAAAAATAGCCTTTAAAAAAAAACAACAAGAAAGAAATACAGAAGGCTCATTTTCCACAAAAGATCCGATGGGATCTAATAACTTTCAGTTACCAGCTATGACGTTTTGGATGTGTTGGGTTCTGTGTTGGCCTCATCATCCTGCCTGTAAGGTAGGTCTAGGGATGATAATTAGTTACACAGCATTTTAGTTCTTGGAACATTCCTGCAGAAACATTCAAACCTTGTGAGAATGTAACTTCTTAAGGGGAGTGGAGAGCCTTCCATTTTAGAGTAGTACTGTTAGTTTCAGTGTAAGACAATGGTAAATATGAGAAAATTTATCAGCAACTACTCCTCTTTTTGTTGCATATACAATATTCTGTAATATTTAAAGCACATTTACTCTTTTTCTTCCATGCATATTAGATTAGTTTATTAACAAAATGTTAAATCTCAGAGCAAAGCAATTACTCCATTTCATATTGCTGTTTTGCTCCATCTTACTATAGCTGATCAGTTTCTCACTTCCTATTAGTAGCACTGCAGATACTACTGCTGCATTAATGAGCTATAGAAGGAAAACTGATGTTTAGACTGGAAAACATCTGGACTTCAATGAATGCTGGGCATTTACCTGAATAAAGTCCATTCTAATGAATGTCGTTGAATGGAAAGGAAAAATGTTATTTTTTACACTGTAGTTGAAAGTTGTATAACATTTGGAGGAAATCAAGAAAAACAAGAGAGCCAGAAGTACTTAGGGAACTAAGGCAGTATAATATTGCTCCGATTTGAGTAACTGTATGGTGTTTTCAGAGGGAAGGAGGTGGAGTAGGACAGTGTATAGGACTATTTCTCTTCATTCTGTATTTTGGTAACATGGACTTAAGAGGCTGAGATGAGATTTTCAGAGCCAGCAGTGATCTCCCACTGATGCATTCAGCAGAGAAGATAGGGTGATTATCTTTAGAGAAGAGGATTGAGGCCTTATTTGGATATTACAAATTCTGAATGGGATAGCTTGACAAAATCCTACGAGATGGCTTAAGGCAGAATTAGTATCCTGGCTGCGTTAAGGAACAAAATTTAGTGCTAATCAAGGGCCAGATATTTGGTTTGGATTTAGACTAAACTGCCTGAAACAAATAGGTACCTATTATAGCTTACTGCCACAAAGGGATGTAAATCACAGAGTTCTCAAAAGAGGTTTTCCTTCTGTTGGGAAGGGGGGGGGGGTTAGGGGTAGAGAAAAAAGAAAGCAGTTTTCAACACAAGAAGTGGTGATATACTTTTGATATCTTGGCCTGGGTGGCTCTGAACTGAATTCATAACTACCCTATATTTACTTTCTTCGTGCGGTAAAAGCTTTGCTTCATCACTGCGCTTACATTGCTGCTTTTAGTAAGATCCCACAGTGTTAATCAAAGAGAAGTTGGTCCTTCACAAGATTTATCCAAATGCTTCCTACGTTAGCAAAGTACAGTGACTGCATTTGATGCTGTCTTTTCGTCATTTCCTGTATATACTTTGTTTATGCTGAATAGTGTGTGGTTTTTTTGCTGCCATTGCTTAAGAAAATTCTCCCCAACAAATTACATAGGATAAGGCCAACTGATAACATTGTATTGCATACTTCTTCTGTGGGCTCCATCCAGACTTTCAAAGTCAGCTATTCATTTTGCTGATTTTGTCATTAGTCAGTCCTTCTAGTAATTCCTATGTGTTATTCAGTGTTTGATATTAGCACACGTTTCATTTCCAGCGAATATTTGTCTTTGGAAAACAGAAGGGGGAAGCTGTGCTGAGAAGAAACTATCTAGGCTAGTTATTATGAGAAAAAATTGCATGGAATATCTAAGTGGCTGTTGCATAGAAACAATACTTGTGAGAGCATAAGCACTGAACAGACCTTAAAAAGAGATGATATAAGCTTTGTAAAAAACATATTATTATTGTATAGGTTATATACTTCTTTGAAACTTCCCTATGAATGAAATTGTCTTTTTCCTGTGCTGTTACACCTGTGGCCTTTTCAGGATGCATGGGTCTGAAGGACAGGGTCTGTTTCCATGTTCTCACAGGGTGCAAAAACATGTGGTGCTGTTTAGAGTTAGGGCTCTCATTGTTACCAGCTGCAGAGGGCTGGTAAGCTTACTGTGTTGAAATATTCATCTTCTAGAGCATAGCAAAATGATTTGTCATTTCCAAAATGGCTCAGAAAAAAATTTTTCAGTTGGTTGTACTCCTGTTATTTAAACTGGAAAGGATTTGCTTCAAGGACTTATGAAGTAGGCAACCACCTCTTCTGAAAGGCTACCTGGTTTTCAGCAATAATTTGTTGTGACATCTGTGATCAAGAGACAGTAAATACCAGAAGAAAGAACAGGCTGAATCTTTGGGAGAACAATTGCATCAGGGTTATTATTGTAGAACATAAAGCAACATAAATGATATAAAGGCATAAATAATTCAAGTTTATAACCTGCATGGGCTCAATATCTGACTGAAAATAATTTTCAGAAGCGAGTATTGTACTCAGCCTTCCTACTGAAGAATCCCAAAAAGCCTTCAGAAAGGCTTGGCACTTAGGAAATATTTCAAAGTTCAAGAAATCTAGACGTACATAGGGCATGGTACAGTCTGTTCTCTCTTTCTCTCTTTGTTTTTTGCTTTGTTTTGTTTTAAATCGGTGTGTTTAAACACAACAATGTAATAGGGAAGTCTACCTTGGGAAAAGATTATGCATTAATAAATTTGGAGAACTTGTACAGCATATAAGTTGTGATTTGCCTCGATGCTTAGAGCTACCTCTTTTTCTCAATATTACCATCTTGTCTGTATTTCATGCTTTGAGTAGGTTCAGTACTATTAAGTATGACAAAGTTCAGACAAACGTGACAGTGGAAGCAGTTGCAAATACGTGCTGTTGTTTGCTGACCAAAGGAGGTGGTAGTTGTTTGTTCAGAAGCTGTGTGATGCTAACATTTAAACTGGACAAGGTGCATATCTGAGATAATTATCTACCAAATATCAAATGCAATTCAGAACAGGCACTGTATGATGTGCTACATCTCCTTTCTGTCAAAAAATAAATAACGTGGGAGTGTTCTGGTTAGGTTTAAAAATGGGTATCTTTACTGAACTGTATGTAATTTTATCCTCAGCTGTACGTCTTTCCAATGTGTTGGTTAGGAAAGCTGTGTGACAGAATGTAACAAATAATGAGTTCTGCAAATTTACTTAATGACTGTTTACATGAAACTGGAAAGTACATTTTGCTGCACTAAGTGGAAAAGATCTTGCAGGATGAAACTCTCAGAAGTCTGCTGTTGTCTTTGTTGTTTTGTGTACTGGCTTTGTGTATCTGAAAAGATGATGATCATAGCTGCTGCAGGCTCAGAGCATGTCTAAGTGATGAAACCAGAATGTTTCCCAAAGCCTATGGCATTAATTGAAATGGAGAAGGCAGCTGATATTCCTCTCCATATGTTTCTGTATTTTTTGCAGCTGCCTATTAAACTAGTAGCCCTCTTTACAAAGGATTTTTAACTATTTGATCTGCATTTTTTTGTTTCTTTAGTCCAATTATAATGTGTTATTTGAGTTGTACAGAAAGACTGATGTCGTACAGAGAACGTTCCCCTCAGGTTCTCCCTTAAAAATATCTAGTGAAAGTGTTGCAGTGAGCTCTTGTATCACGTAAGAATGATGCCAAGAGAAGAGAGAGCCTTATGGCTGTCTGGTAGCTCCAGGCATAGTGGCAATTGTTATCTTTTGAGCTCAATATGCCAATGTGGAATTGTGTTCATGTCTACCTGATTTGTGCAGTCTCCTATATACAGTTCTCATGTGTCTCCTATAGTACCGACATTTTGGGGTAGCAAGAGGGATCAAGTCTGTGTCAGCCTCTTGCTGTCCTGGCATGAACCCTGAAGTACGGCATATGAGATGCTGTGCTTGCTTCTTACTGGGCACATTCAAGTGTTCCTGGAGGTTTTGTAGTGAAGGGTTGGCAGTTAACTACTGGAGCCACTGTTGCCAAAAGGTTTGTTGTGCTGCTGAGGAGTACAGGATACAATCTAGTATGGCCAAATAAGTGCATTTCATGAATTACCTGTGGGAGATTCTTAAACATTCTGCTGCTCTGCGAAGAGGCATAATACCACAGCTTCAGAGTGATTCTGGCAATGTAACAGAGCAGGCTTAGGCTTCCTGTACAAAGGAGAGAACCAGGACCAGCATGAGTCTTGTGCTTGAGAAGCATGCCTTTGTGTTTTGGTTGGTTTGCTGCCACTGCATTATACAGTAAATGTTCAGCCCAAATAACAGCAAAAAAGAGCATGGGAACTTGCAAAGATTTTGCAGCGTATTCCTCCTCAAAGTTGAGTCCTACATCATGAGAAGTATTCTTTGTTTGCCTGCATTTGGCAAAACAAGAAAATGCTTACTTTCTGGGTGATTGGCCCTAATAAATTTGATCTATTTTGACAAACAACAGTAATATAAAATACTGTGGTAGAAAATGTATGCTCTGCTCTCCATCAGATGAATATCTGGACAGGTTGTTGCTTTCTGCAAACATTATTTTAAAGGAAGGCAAACTACATTCTCTTGCTTTCTGGTCGTCACAGGATTGTCAGTGTTGGAAAGGACCTCTAGAGACCATTGAGTCCAACCTGCCCCTTCTTCCTTCCACCACCCCCCTCCCCCAAGTTCCATTGCCCCATGAGTCTCACAGCAAAGTTCTTCCTTCTGTTAGTATATAGAACTTTCTGTCTTCCAATTTCTGCCCATCACTCCTATTGTTGCTTGCCAGTAAAAAGAGTCTGCCCTCATTGACTTGACTCCGACGCCTTAGGTATTTATATACAGTTCATTTCACATTAAATTGACTGCTCTATCCAAAAGCTTTTAGTTACAGTTCATATTGGATCCTTCACCATATGAACGTTGTTCGAGTCAAGCCATTGGTGACATTCCCTCTTGTATCCTTTTATTTTTATATCTGCACATAGGAATTATGCTCATGTATATACCTTTCTGTCGTAAGGTAGGCTTAAAAAAGAGTTGAGGAAAATCAAGAGGAACAACTGTAAGGTAATTGTAGGTCAGCTATCCTCATATGAAGACTTCCCAAACATCATTTCTGTCACTGCTTTCAGCTCTGTGGGAACTGCAATGCAGTTGTGGTGGTTGGGGCTGCTGTCATTCTCATTATGGTAAATTCACATGTGGACCTGCCCATAGCTAAGAAGTCAATGTGGGCATATCATATTTGGTTATTACAATTTCAATGTGATCTGAAGCCTTCATTTGTCCATTAGCCATTTTAGATTTGAAGTTCAGGGTGTTTGAATGTACGATTTAACATTCTGTCACTTTTATTTGGCAATTGCTGAAAAAAATTGTTATTTTTGTAGTGTAGTGTGGGTTTTTTTTTTTATTTTTTTTTATTTTTTTTCCTGGTAGGCTTCATTCAGATTTTTGTAAGCATAAAATCACATACAAAAAAGTGACAGTGAATTTAGCTACTTTGTGCATGTGTCTCTCCAGCATGTACTCAAGCTCATAACACACTGTAGTACCCAAGGTTTTTCAAAGTCAAAGGAAATAAATGATCTCATCCTGGTGCATTCATCAGGAAAGGAAATACTATAGAGCCATTTGAAATCTACCTTATGGTAGTTAACACGAAAGAGAACCCTTTACAGAACAATAATCCTTAAAAGGGGGCTGGGGAGTGCTCTCTGCGATTATAACTGGCACTGCTGCAAAGGGTCACTGGATAGAAGTCAGTGGGATGGCTTGGATGCCTGCCCGCTGTGTGCTGCAGTACTTCATATACTTTAAAACTCCAAAGAGAAAAGTGTTGACTAGGTGGTACAGTTCATTGAGGATCATTCTGTTTCTGAGGAATTTAGGGCTTGATTTATTCTATACGTCCAGTTCTACTCAAGGGTTCAGTGTGCAATAGCAGTGTCCTCTCACTGTTACCTACAGGCAGTCAGTCTGTCTATATTGCTTCTGTTACCTCTAGGAGTTTCTGAAGCATTTAAAAAATGCTAATTATTTCTCAGGTAACTTTGTATGTTTTCAGAATCCTGCTATGTACCTCTTCTGGGATAATTTCAGAACATAATCCTTCAGGTAATGTTTATTCTTTTGGGTGCCATCATGATAGCTAGCTCAAACCAAGAGGGAATGTCCTTGTTCTCTCCTTTTCTCTCTCTTTTAAAAGTTGCTATTCTAGCTTAGAACAAGCCCTGAACTGAAACTATAAATAATTAGAACAAGATGAGATGTGACCAAGGCAAGAGCTAAAGTGATCTAGCATCAGAGACAGTTATTTTTGAGTACATTTGAGCTTATCTGAAATTAAAGCTAGGGATTGTATAGACTCATGGCAAGCTTAGTACAGCTAACATCTACATGAACGTGAAATACCATATGAATCACTGGAGTAAATGGTCATGAAGTCCATACTCAGATGTTTTGTCTTGCTTTGTAAATACCAAATAGATGCAACTCAAAGTAATAATCTTTTTGAGTTAAAAACTTGAAAGGCATTAGCAACATTCTGAAATTTAGTGCTTTATATAAACACAGTGAGGCTGAGAGCGGTAGGAAAAAATCAAAACATTCAAAGGCATGCAACTGGGTAATTCAATAACCCTCACATGTAGAGGCATTTCACACAGTGGGACTTTAACTTTATGTGCAGGCTGGCTGTATGCTGGGAGGCAGTTCCCCCACCCCAGCCCAACTCCATTTACATGCATAGCTGGCCTGGTAGGTGTAAAAATAGACAGGCAGTGCCTGAATTGGAAATGGTCACCGACTGCTGCCTGCAGTTGCTGGGGTTTCGGGTTCTCTGTGGCACAGGACGGCAGGCAGAAGGGGTTGGGGTGCAGAGCACAAGCATACCCACTGCAGTCCCACTTGGAGGGGTTACTGGGAGAACTGCAATGGGCAATGCACCCATTTGCCACACGTGTCACTCAGACAAGGGCATGAGGACGCCAGGGAACTTACAGGACTTGGATAGAATCCCTGACTATTATGGATGCAACTGCGAAGAAAGTAAAGAACCTGAAGCCCGCGTAAGTCTTGGCTGAAGTAAACAGGAGTTGAAGGGGAAAATTAAGGTCAGGGTTGTGCATGCTAGGTTTGAAAAAGGATTTCTTTGCTCAGCCTGGATCTTGCTCGATATCTTGCAGTATTCAGTCTGCAAGACATATTTGTGTTCAAGCTTTGTTTTATTGTGGTGACTTACTGTAATTAATAAGCAGCCGTTGCTAAGCTGTGCAGTAGCTGAGGAGTACTGTCAGCTACCCAAAGGTTTAGGAATGCGGAGACAACGCCACTAGTGAAGCAAGTCCTGCAAATGAATGGATGTAATCAGCTAACCTGACTGCCATAAATGATCCTACACTGTTTGTTCTCTCAGAACAGAAGTCAGAATCTGTTTTTCTTATTTATTTTAAAACTGTTTTCTCCAGCGCGTGATGTTATTTTCTGTGTTTGCAGCAGAGGATGTCTTTATGTAGAGTACTGCTGTGGTGAACAGGAGGCAGGCATGCAAAGGAGGGTACACTGATGACTCTTTGCAAGGCTGAGAGTTAGGCATTAAGTGATAACAACAGTAGTGTCAGAAGAAAATCTCTGAGACAGATGTTTAATAACATTGATAGCAAATTAAGTGCCCTTGTTTTCCGTTCTTTTCGCCTGCACTTGACAAATTCATTAAAAAATATAATGGTTATTTTCATGAAAATCAACGGTAAAAGGGCACAACATCGAAAATTCTGGCAGAACAAGATCAGAAAACCATCCAAACTGATGTATTCAAATTTTATCTTGTCCCATATTGTTCTACAGTAAAATTGTTCTCAGCTTTAAGATTTTGCGCTTGTGTGGCTTACTGCAGAGCATTATAGAAACTATGGTGAGCAGTAGAGCGCAGAAGGGGAGACTGGAGGTGCTCTCAGCAGCAGCTCACAAGAAGTTCTGACTGTCCCAGAAGGACATATGCTTGATACTGTCTCAGTTTTCTGGTAGTAAAAAAATAAAAAAATTGTTGAAATTTTATTGACCAGTTCTGTTTTTTCCCCTGACAGCACAGTTGGATAAGTTCTTCAGAAACAGAACTTGCTTCAACTTAAGTGATAAAATCAAGCTATTTCTTTGAGCTTTCAGGCAGCTTTTTTCTTCTAACAAGCAGTTTTTGTTTAATTAACAAATAAACTCCCGCATTTGTGATGGGAAACAGCAGTCGGGAGGAAGGGCAATGAAAGCACAGAGCTTCCTGGCATGGCCGGAGATGGAGGGAGGATGTCTATTTTATTTTGCTTTGGACAGACAGTATAATATTTCCCTTATGCTGAGGCTGTTAGGCAATGTATGGAGGTTCCCTGTGGTAAGAAAAACACAAATAAGCAAACTCTGCAGCAGTTCCCTCTGCTTGAATCTACAGTCCCCAGGCTGCTCTTCTGCATAAGGTCAGGCCTGTGAGGAGGCAAGAGAAAACCAAGTCCAGCAGCATGTTATTTTAACCTGTTATTTTTTTTGGATACTTCCTTAGTTCAGCCTTTAGGGATTTTCATAGCAGGCAGAGATCAGGTATTTTGATAATGGGTTTGATAGGTGTTTCATCATAAGATCCTGGCTTTGGCTCTGTGAGTCTGGTAGAGGTGCTTTGGATTACCTGTGGTGGTTCAGATGCTGCAGTTCTTTGAAGGTTACAAAGGAATATAGCCTTATTTCCCTAGGAAGAGTGCAGTTCATTATTGTATTTATTTTTATGATTCCTCATAGAAAAAATTAAAAAAATATGTATCTGTAGATTAGAAATGTCAGTCATGTTTTGTCCTGAAGGGAGAAGTTGTACTTTGTTTTTCCTCAGACAGGAATATAACATCCAGCACAATACTTTGTTAGCTCAGGGCTTCCTGTGCCTCTCTCTGTATGACTGTAGCTGTGCTTGCTGTCTTAAGGGTGCCTGAGAAGAGATGCTACATCAAGCTAAGTGTGGTGACTCCATGGATCTTCTACTAGATATGCAGTGTAGAATAATTCTGCTGATACTTGATGAATTTATGTGGCAGTATTGCTGTTTATAATCTAATCTTTCTAAACCAAAATCAAATACAGTCTGTTGCTTCAGACCCATCCTGTTGAAGAAATCGGGAGTGTGTCTGTATGACTCTCCTGAGCTGTCTACATAATGCAAAATAGCACTCTTAAGTGGGGAGATAGGTGTTGGTGCTGAGTTCACCTTTGAAGTAAAAGCAGTATTTCAGAACAAAAACCCAGACTATTTTCGCAATCATACATTGTAGATTTAATTTTATTTCTTGATATGCTGCTATCAGGAGAGTACCAGGCAGAGCCATGGTGATGTGGGCTTTGGTATCGTGGCACAGGGCAGTAGGACACTCGGTGTAGGGAGCTGGTTGCAATGTGGTGACACTGAGAAGTGATGAACAGTGCTGGTAGGCTGTTTTGAATATCTGGGAACTGTATGGGACTGTAGGGTGTGGGGCTTATGGTTCAGACTGCTCTGCTACACCCATGTGGAACTGGAGCCAGAAAGTTGGGCCAGAAATAGGAATTGCAAGTTTCCAAAATGGGAGTTTTACAGGTGGTAGAAAATACAGCCAGAGAGCCATTAATTCAGGTGAAGTTAGATAAAATTTGTTTTTTTCTCTGATGCCCAGAGCAAAATTATTTGAAATTTAGCCCCAGGTTTACAGGGGTTCTGTTTCATAGGTAGTGTTATGCAGGGAATGAAGGGAATGACTGATCAGCGTTATAACCAATGCACACACAGCAAGTGTCACACTTAAGGAGAAGGGTTTTGTCTGCTTTGGATGTGCTTTAGGTGTAACTCCCTGTCAGCTGAGAATAAATTAATATCAAGAGATAAAAGGAAATTATTCATGTTGAGTACTGGGCTATTTGCATAAATCCTAAAAAAATCCTAATAAACTTAATGAAACATTTTTCTTCTTCTCCCAAAATACATAGAGTTAAAAACAATTCAATTAGTGCTTCAGGATCTGTTTCACCTTGCTTTACACGAAGGTGTTTAAGATGAGTCTTGCTGTCAGAACTGGCTTTGAATTAGAAACTGCTGCCTTTCAATAACATCCATTTTGTTTGCATCTATTTTAGTCCATCTCAGAGGAACATGAAATCATTTTTTTCTGTTTATAGTGCCAGTAAATTTGAATCAATTGGCAATCGGTTAATGGTGTTTAGGTAAGTAAAGCTGTCTGATCTGCCTGATTCATTTGCACTGATGGTGTTAGCATGCATCTCTTAATAGAAAATACCCCTTCAGTGACAAGATGAGATAGAAAAGGATGAAAAATAAATGACAAAATTCTTCATCAGTCTGTCTTAAACTTCATTCATAGGCTAGATTTCACTTAGGTGTCTTTGAAATGGCATGCTAATTCTTTCTAAAGGTGTTCTCACATTATTATCATTACTTCTCAATATAGAGACATCGTTAGTAGTGGAAACTTGACACAGAAATCATGTAGATGCCTGCCAACTCCAGAAGGGGTTCCAAATGTCCCAGAATCTCAATATGTGGTGTCCAGATGATCCAAAATACTACCGCTTCCTTTAATATTATTCCATTCCTGTAGCGGGAATCTTATTTCTATATCAGAATTGAAGAGACTTCAGTGAATGGGAGTGTCACACAGGAGAAAGGAGTCTGATCTCGTGATTCAGTTGAACATTCTGCAAATCCTTTCTTCTTTTCTTTTTGAATCCTGTCCATGTTTCTATTTTACGTTCATCCTGATCATTATAAATTTGACTTACACACTTTGTTTCAAAGCTGGGACTTACCCCAAAATGTTTTGTTTTGTTTTTGAAGGATGTGAATAGCCTTGTGGTGTATCAGGTATTACATATGCCTGAAGCTTAGCTAGTACTGGCGTGTACTGGCGTGTTGCTCCATTATTGATGTTGCTTTATAATTTAACATCAGTATGGATTAAAATAACATTGTTTCGAATACAGAATCAAGAAGGAAACTGCAGCTGAGTAAAAGGCTCTTACAGGGTTCTTTTTCATAGACAGCTATGCAGTTTTGCCTCTGTTCTCACAAATCCTTCATTGACATAGTAAAAGTCAGCTGGCAGTATGTCCAGTATGTCAAATTAATGAACACTGTGGGAGGACTCCTACAGCTGTCAGTGGCAGCTAAGTATCATAAAGGTTTTATAGAGGACATTTGCTTGTTGGCTCAAAGAAGAGCTGATTTCACGTTAGTTTTCTCTTATTCTTTTGCTGATAATCTTGGCCCAAACTCAAGAAAACAGTTAAGTATATATCCATCCTTTGGCAATGAACAAGATTAATTTGAGATCTGTTTCATCCAAAGATGGGGTAAAAATTCAGCAAGTGCAGATTTACTGAACATAGTCCTTTGTTCTTTCCATGGTTAAAAATAAGCTCAAACTGATTAAATATTTGTATGTTCCACTGGAAAGAAAAGAATGGCTGGAAAATGTATGTTCTGCAAATACTGGAATTTCAAAAAGGAGTTTTCAAAAAAGTTCAAGCTGTTGCAGAATAACCACCAGCACAAATGATTGGGATTTTTTCCCCTCAATATAGGAATAATGGCATTGCAATATGGTTGTAGCTTTATAACGAGTATATATCGTGTACTCGGCTCTGAAGAGGCTGGAAATTGAGTGCTGTGCTCAGTTCGGGGCCTGTCACTGCAAGAAAAGCATTGAGACTCTGGAATGTGTCCAGAGAAGGACTCACTCAACAGAGCTGGTGAGGGGTCTGGAGTACAGATTTTATGAGGAGAAGCTGAGGGAACTGGGATTGTTCAGTCGGCAGAAGAGGAGGTTCATGGAAGACCTTTATTGATCTTTACAACTCCCTCAAAGGAGGTTGTGATGACAAGGGTTTTTGTCATCAAAGAGGCCTCTTCTTTCATGTGACTACCAATGGGATGAGAGGAAATGGCCTCACATTGTGTCAGGGGAGGTTCAGGTTGGATGTTAGGAAAAATTTCTTCTCAAATAGAGTGGTGAGGCACTGGCACAGGATGCCCAGAGAGGTGATTGTGTCGTTGTTACTGGAGATGTTCAAGAAAAGGTGGTTTATTAATAAATTCCGCACAACTAAAGTAGGTGTAGCAGATGTAATTCATTCTACTACGTGTGCTTAAATGGACAAAACTGCATATTGAAAATAATTTTTGAAATTGAAATAAGAAAATAGCACGTGTTGTTCATCCATCTTCGATTGTCTTCCTGTAAAATAACAAAAGGAAAACATATGCAAAGGAAGTGGATTTGAAAATAAAGCGCTAGTGTATCTTATTTTTCTTTCAGGTAATAAATGTTACTGGGGAAATTATCCCAGAATGTCAGGGATCAGAAGGGACCTTGAAATTTCATCAAGTCCAATCCCCTGCTGGAACAGGAACACCTAGGAACACAGGAATGTGTCCAGGCAGATTTTGAATGTCTCCAGTGAACGAGATCCTACTGGGCAGGAACTGGGCAGCCTGTTCCCGTGTTCTGTCACCTGTTTCGATTAGGGTTATTATGTCATTAAAAGCATTTACTAGTGCTAGATTACTGAGTTTGTGCCTTTTGGAATGCAGGATTTAGCAAACAATTTAAAGTCTTTGCCCTTTTGCAGGCATAGCTACATCTTAGCTTAGGTTTACAGTTCACAAAATCACCATTTTTCAATTGCTCTTCTTTGAAGATCAGCAGTGCTTTCAGTGCAATATTAAAAAAAGGATCAGGCTGTATAGGATAAAATATGAGCAACTAACGATATTTACAGAAAGCATTTCCCAAGAAAAACCATTCCTTTTCAAGTCCTATCTTTTACATTTGGATTTTAGTGTGGAAAAAGTAACCACACTGGCAAAAGAAACATATGTGACAAATGAGTTGAGTAATGGTAACACCTCATCTGTGCTGCCTTGTAGAGTTGCACCCAATTAAATGATGGTTGGTTTGAGCAGATGGTTGCTGAAATCAGAGAATAACCAAGTCAATTGGGATAAAATCTAGTGGTTGCCTCAAGGGTATGAGCAGAAATTGATACTGATAATAAAAAATAAATGAAATGTGTTTATATTGCTGCCATTTCAACCCCCCTACATCTTTAAAGTACCTAATCATATCAAGCCGTGAAATTCTGAGTTTACGTTATGCAAATTTCATTCCGTGTTGAGCTGAATTCTCAACCCCAGATGTTACCTGAATATATTAATATGTTAAGTCACCAGTCAATTAAGAGCTGTTTAAGGAACATTATACCAATTATAGAAGCAACTGTTGAACAAAACCTTCCTTACCATTCTGGAGTTTCAAAGTAGCATCCACAGTCAGAAAACCCTGAAGACTGACAGTTTTTGTCTTACTGCTGATTTCGTGTTCAACAATAATACAGGGTTCAGTTTAACATGGAAGATTTTATAACTACTAGTGATTAGACTTTCTTGATATATATATATAATGCATGCAAGTTAATAGGTTTTGCTTACTTACTGATCAGGACCAGCTGCTTTACAAGTTTTGGTTGCTTAAACATTCTTGATAAATCCTAAGCATAGAGTAACAGAGGCTGCTGAAAAGTACATTTAAAAGGGTTATCAGTTTTTAGACAGAGACTTTAATACATAGACTAAAGTTACACAGAAAAAATATGTTAAACTGAGGTGTGAAACATCTATTTCTTCACTGTGCACTGGTTTTTACTTCTGTTTTTCCTGTAATTCAATTAATAAACTCTTACAAGTGAGAAATAATCAATAGATCTTACTGCTAGGTTCTGTTCTCACAGAGGTATTTGTGGTTGTGGGCAAGGATAAGCTCATCCCTGTTACTTGATGAAATAAGGTACAGTTTTATTGTAGAAGTGATTTCAAACACATATTTGATGATTTAAATAATGGAACCATAAAAGCAGGCTTTTAGTTACTGGGAACAGAAGGCTCCTCTGGCTCAGTCTTTCCTTGTTGAGCATGAAACTAGTTTTCACCAGGAAATCTGAATGTGTTGAGAAATTCCTGGGAGTTGGATATATCATATGACTTCAACACTACACAGCACAGTTTGTTTTTGCACTGAATACAGTGCCTTTAAGAAACAGGCTGATGGTTTGTGCTGAATGATGGGGTCTGCTGAAAGGCAACCAGAGTGAGGACAGAGGATCCAGAAGACAAGGTTTCTGACTATTTGAATAAGACACTAATTTCCATATCTAATTTAATTACTTAGATTCCATGAGTTGTGTACTTGAAATTTAAGCAAAATTCTGACATAGCGTTTAGCATGAAAGAAGCCTCTCAGCCATTTTTTTCTTTTAAATATTAGATAATGTTCATTCGGACCTCTCACATATCTCACATTTTTATTATTCTAAATGTAATATAAATATTTATCAGTGAATCTGATAACTAGCTAATTATAAACAGCACTGTAGCATTCTGCTGTAAGTATACCTTAGGTAACAGTGGCTGATTTCTATCCAGTAGCTCATTTGTTTGTAGTATTCTGGAAATTTCTCACTTCAGTTTGGAATTATTCATCCTCAATCAAAAGCTGAAGAAAAACCTAGTTAAAAAATAGCTACTTGTAAGCACTTTCTTGCTGCATGTTTGTAGAACATTGTTGTGGTGGTGGTTAGTGCTTTTTTTAACATTGTATGTTGACCTGGATCATGAGCAGTTTTTTTATATATCTGTAAAATAAGTGGTCTGGATTCAACCATGGTTACTGTGAGAAGAAATGACATTATGGAGCAGTGCAATGTTAAACGGACTATTAACAGGAGCTAAAATTTTCTTGTAACAGTTTAGAGATCTCAAAATAGTACATTAAAAATGCTTCTTAATTCAGCCAGGTTATCACTTTGTCCTGTAGTATAAGATACCAGCTAAGTTTTCTTCATCTCTTTGTGTCTTGTTCTAGTGGCATCTTAATAATGTTCTGATTAGATTGTGCCGTCTTAGTGGGCCCCATGTAGACAAATTGATCACTATGTTTGAATAACATGTCAAAGTGCCAGGAGAGACTTTGCAAATTAACATGTCCACATTGGAGGTGTCCAGACTTCCAGCTTCTCATGTTCTCATGTCTGTCACCTGCTACTCACGTATTCTTAAGTAATCTTTTCCTTCTTGATAGAGTGCTTGCTTTTGTATATGATCTACATGTAAGTGTACGACTTAAAAATATTAGAAGTGTTTGCGTAGGGAGAGATGACGTGCTGTGTATCATAGGGTGCAGTGGATTCTGGCTTCATGTTTTTGTGAAGTTAGTGTCTTTGCATGGCATTTGGCTTACAGTCGACAAGCCAGTGAAGACCAACACATCAGCTTTTGTGCCACAGAAATGCATCAAGAATTCAATTAACAATTCTGCAATTATGGAAAAGAGAAATATCATGAGATTACTGTGTCTGCTGGAAAAATACACAGATCCCAAATCATGGTTACCTAGCATGGTGAAACTACAGAAAATGGCTGCTATGGACTACAGGGACAATTCCCTTGAAAGGATTTGAATTTGTGATGCGCCAAAGTGAGTAAATTGCTGAGGGTGCAGTCCTGACAAAAATGACTTTAAAGACCTTGAAATAACAGGGAAAAGGAGAAACTACTGATGTCTTATTGAAAAATCAGAGGTGACAACCAAATCAGGAAAGAAAATAAATGTACAGTTTCCAAGCTTTAAAACACAGTGCCGAACCTTTGAATCTTCCTTCGCCTGTTGGTACACGCTGATATTTGTGCATGAATATGTACTTGAAGTGACTGACTTGGTGTTTTGTGTCACTTAGTTGTGCGTTCCAGTTTGATTTAAATAAGAGCCCCATTTTTGTATGGAATAACACAGTGTTCCAGATGACAGTGGTTAGTGGTCTGAGACACTGTAGTGGAAACATGCAGGAGAGGCAGTAAAAATGCCAGGCTTGGTAAGCTTGCTTGCTTCCTTTCCACCTTGGCTTGATCAGTGGCTTTCTGGTATCTTTGCTAGTTCCTAAAATAAAAAAGAGAACAGGAGACCTTCTCTGTGATTTGATGTAATCTCTCTTGACCCTCGTGCTCCTGACTGCTAAGTATTCGTGATAATCCTGGCATGACTCCATGTAAGTGCACACTGATCTTCTAGGTAGCGGGCATGTGTGTGGTCACTTGTCCTGCTTACACTTCACATGTGAGTCTTCAAGAAACTATTTTGAAATAGGAGAGGTGGACTATAAGGAGATGTGTACAATTATATTCACCTAATGTGAGACTACAGTGAGAAAGCACATATAAAGAAAAAAAAAAGAGATCATGTGCTCTTATATTTTTTAAGGCATCTTAACGGATCATTGAGGTCTCATGGTTTTCTACTGGGATTTTAGGAATCCTATTGCTCCCCTCTCACAATTAAGTGCTGTTATTTCAGAATGAGAACATAACACAGCAAAGATGCTTCTGGAATAGAAGTCTTTGTACAGGGTAATACATCACGTACAGGTAATTCATAGTAATTCTTCATGTTGACAAGAGGTGTATATTCTGCATTTTAATTGATATTCTAGTTTATGTAATGAATCTTACAATGATGTGCATTGCACTAATTTTGAGATGACAGAAGTATGCATTAAGGAAATGAAAGACTATTTTGAAAATGCTGCTTGCATCTTCTTAGCCTGAAATGAAAGAAACATGCTTATATGGTCCTGCGTACCATCAGCAGTAACTGGGGACTTAACATTTTGGCTTTTTGTGTTACTCTGAGTGAATTAAAAACAAGCTATGATGGTTTATCCCTAATAAAGAAGTTGTAGATATTTGTAGTGTCATCCAACCTTAACAACTTATTAAAAGTATAAAAACAGATGATCTCAGGTTTGGCATGTTAATTTATTGTTATAAAGCATGAATAGAAATGGAACTTAAAAGGTAATCCGTGTGCCATATTGAGGGCAATGGTATTTTTCCCATCACTTTCAAGAGTGTCAAGATTTACTACTTGTGAGCTCTAGTGCTTGATCTTGATTAATGTTTTTACCAAGACAACTGTTTTTTCAAAGATATTTAAGATCAAACTATGTATTTTGTGTGTGTAGGTGCACATGCACAGCATAGGAGACAGTGCAGTGCTAATAGTTATCGTTTAGTTTTAAATGGGATCTTTTTCAGGTGCCCACTGACATCTGCCTGTGTCAAGCTTCATCGAGTTCTTGATTGTCTCAGGCCTGAAGCTATAAGCGGTTTCTGTTGGTGTGAATTCCTGTGCTACCTTCCTTTTCACCCTGCTGTGTTTTTACAAAGGCAGTCTGTTTTCTTAACAGTGAAAGATGTGGAAAATGTGCTGGAGTTTACTTAAAGGAATTTTAAAGGCAATATTTTTTTCTTGATATGTAGTACAGTTGTAAGAAGAATCATTTTGATGACATTCATCTGTTGCTGATTAAAATAATCAGTGCTGTGGAAGTGAGTTAGTATGGTGCGATAAGCTGGGCAACAGAAATAAATGCATTGTAATGGATCTGTTGAGTGAAAAAAAAATAAAAATGCTTTGTTGGTCTGTATTAATAAGCTGGAAGTAAGAAGCTTCCAGGGTGTTCTAGGAAGGTGAAATGGTGGTTTTTATCTGGTGCTTGTGGCAGAGAGGTGCAATTAGGAGAGGAACACATTCAGTGCCACTGGGCCTATGTGGGTGGAGCCCAGGCACTGGCTCAGCAGTTGTGCTTCTGTATCCTGACCTCACAGTGCAGCCTTGAGTGGTTACCTGTCTGCCTTCTGAAACATGCTCCTCCTACTCTATTTGCTTACTTGGTGTATGGAGGCTGCTTATTTTATGTACAAAGATGATTACTCTCTGTATGTGTGTTCCCAAATGCTAATTCTGTTTAAATATTACTTCTGTTGCACAACTTTTTGTTCTCTTTGGATTGCTGGTTGCATTAGTGGCTAATTTATCTGTGTGTAGGTTCCCACGTGGGTGAATAGCAAAGTGCATGTTAGTTCAAATAGCCAATGTGATTTCATGGCATAATTGTTGCTGAAGGTTGGAAGGCTGAAGCGTTTTGTGATCCCTTACTTAACGATACATCATGCAAATAGCTCACGAACAAACTGCAAAGCTGCTCAGTTTTGTGGGTCTTCCCGTCCTATTCCCCAATTTACCATGCCCCGGTTTGTGTTACAGTTGATAAAATGCATCCATAGGACTTTGTTTTGCTCTTAGATATTATTCTTTTTCCAGTATATACCTCATGTATTAGCCAGTATGTGTGCATGAACATGCATTGTATTAGTGAAGCTTTGTACACAAAGAACAAGTCCCAAGCTGATGCATGGTTGTTTTGTGTTAAGGTATCTTAACAATTGGTTAATTATTGTCCTGCATTCTGAGCACATACACAGAAACCAGAAAACTATGTCTAGGAAGCCCATTGCTTTTTATTTTTGCTTGCTGTTAGTACTAGTTACTGTGATTTCTGTCTTTTCGTTGCTTCTTGATAAGTTTTAAACTTCAGCAATTATTGCACCATTTTGCTCATTCTGACAGGCTGGCTGTTCTTTCACACCATTATAGCCCCGTTTGTGTACGTTAGTTAATGCAAATCCAATGCAAATTCTTCGCAATTTTATTCACCTGCAGCATAACACGTGGAAACCTTTCACTGTGATGAAATTATGGTCTCTTTTAAGCAGGAGCTAATTAGAGATTTTTTCTTCTTATCTTTTTACAGTCTGACAGCAATGCAAGCTTTCTCCGAGCTGCCAGAGCTGGCAATTTGGACAAAGTAGTGGAATATCTGAAAAGTGGAATAGACATTAACACTTGTAATCAGGTAAGATAATTGGAGGGCAAAAGTACAAGGGCAAAATGTAAGTCATACCCTATTCAACAAACTAGAATGTTCAGGCTAGATTATCTTACATAGATGTTTTCATTGATCTCAAGTTATGTCTTCAAGCTTGTTCTTCAGTGGGAACTTTTAATATAAAGTTGTTATTGCCTCTATATTGCCTTTAAATAAAACTTTGCCTTTTAGGGCTCTTCCTTCTGACTAGTATCTTGCAGGTTTGAATATGTACATTACTGGTATATGTAAAATCAAAATTTAAGGTATTTTCTGGTATTCTAACACTAATGGACCTACTGTTGTGAAATTCCAGTTCCAGCTGAAACAGAGAGCACAAAATATAGCTGTATTCCAGAAAACATTCAATTTATGGGGGGGGGGGGGGGGGGGGGAAGTGTTGCAAAAGTCACTATATAGTATTCTTACAGAGAGGGAGCTTCTAGTCGGCTCTTGTGAGGCCCCATCTGGAGTACTGCATCCAGGCATGGGGCCACCTATATAAGAAATACACAGAGCTCTTGGAACAGGTCCAGAGGAGGGCCACTAAGATTGTCAGAGGGCTGGAGCACCTCTCCTCTGAGGAAAGGTTGGGAGAACTGGGCTTGTTTAGCTTAGGGAAGAGAAGGCTACAGGAGGGATCTCATCGTGGCCTTCTTGTACTTGGAGGGAGTGTATAAACAGGAGGGGGAATGGATGCTTACAAAGGTGGATAGTGATAGGAAAAGGGTGAATTGTTTTAAACTGAGACAGGGGAAGTTTAGGTTAGATATTAGGAGGAAGTTTTCACTCAGAGGGTGGTGACACACTGGAACAGGTTGCCCAAGGAAGTTGAGGGTGCCCCATCCCTGGAGGCATTCAAGGCTGGATGTGGCTCTGGGCAGCCTGATCTGGTAGTTAGTGACCCTGCACATAGCAGGGGGATTGAAACTAGATGGTCATTATGGTCCTTTTCAACCCAAGCCATTCTATGACTTTATGATGTTTATATGATTTGGATACAGGGAAGTACTGTGATAAAAGAAGCTGAAGGTGTTTAGAATTTCTGCTTGGTTTCTTGGTAGAGAGTTTCTTAGTAGAGAGTCCTTGCTTCTGTTTCCCCTCGTTTTATATTGCTGTGACAAAGAGACTGTACACTGTCTGAACAGGAGATTTGGAAAGCCAAGGCCCAGCTGCTTTCCAGTTGTCTGTTGTATATTGATAATTTCTTGTCCTCTTGTTTTGGAGAAGTGAGACAAACTCTGCCAACACTTAATTTTTTGTGAATTTTTAGTTACTGCTTTTTACTGAGGGTATCCATTTTATTTGTGATAAGGCATAGATCCCCATGTAATGGTGTATGGGAAATCGATAATTACAGCCTGAACCTCTGATTAATCAGCTGAGGCAAGTGTTGGGTCAGCTGTGGGAGCACAGGTGAGAGTAATTTAGCTGTGCTCCCGGAAGGGGTGGAGCTTGACTCCACCTCCTCTAGACCTCATTTAAGGGCTGACCACCACTAAGCCAGCATCTTTTGGAGATTGCTCCCCAGTGGTGATTGCCTCAGCATTTCCCAGTGAAGGCATCCATATTGGTGAGTTTTTCCCTATAAATAACCTTTTGAATATCTGTTACCATCTTTGTATTGTTTCACCTTACAAATGGGTATTCCCACATTGTTAGCAATAACTTAAGAAAGAAACTATGCGGATCACCCTGAAAGTAATGCTTCCTATTTGTTTCCATGAAAAGTGCAACAAATACAAAGAGCACTATAACACTGGCAGAGCAAGTATAAAGCTACAAAACTCTTATTTTTCAACATAGTCACCTCCATTAGCTATGCATTTTTGCCAGCAGTTAGTAACAGCCTGCATTTTGTGCTTGTAAAAATCTATGTGGCCATTCAGAATATGGCTTGTCTTTCACATCTCTGTTGCCACTGCTGAACACACCTCTTGTGACCTAACTGTGCTTGCATCCATTGTGTGGTTTCTTAACTATTCAGTAAGCATTGAAGAATGCCAATGGATGCCATTTTTTACCACATGGAGGAATTCAGTGACACATCTTTTCTTCATACACACTTCCATGTCAGATGCCATTTTGTCAGACTGCCCCTCTGCTGCCATCTGTCGTACAGCAACAATGTGGAATGGTGTATTGAAGGGAAGGTTCAGCCTCTACTGCCATACCACCACCATCTGCTTCTGATATCATGGGTCAACATAATAAAATAGAAGACATTGGGGGTTGGACTCGATGATCTCTAGAGGTCCCTTCCAACCCCTACAATTCTGTGATTCTATGTGATTCAGAAGAACATTGGATTAGAATGGTAGCAATCCAAATACAGCCATCTTCGAATTTGACATTACTTTCAGAGCAAGTCTACATTTGCAAAAGAGTTAGAATTTTGTGTCTTATGACATAAATTATCCTATTGAAAATATTGAAGTATATTTTTCAAGAGTATAGAAACAGTAAGTGTTTTCAGTTTCATACTTAGTTTATTTGGACTTAATATTGCTTGGATTGCTCATTAATTTATTGTGGATGGTGGAGGAACATGCTATGAATTGAATAATTCATACCAAACAAAGTAGTTCTTACTAAAAGAAATGAGTAAATTTGCATGGTATCTTTGAATTTTGTAATGTGTTTTTTATTGAGATCATTCAGTTAATGTTTTAGTAAACAAATCTAAAACTCATTTACATATACACCAGAGTGCAAAATCACTTTTTCAATCCTTTTTCTGTTGTGTGGTGATAAGTACTAAGTATATCTAAATAACCTGAAGACAGAATAATGATGAAAAGTATCTGCTTTTCCATTGTTCAACTCTAATGAGGACTTCCTTGGTCTGTTGGTTACTTGATGCTCAGATTCTGCCCAGGTCTTCGTTAAATTTTAGAAGGAATGTTTTGCAATTGTATAGTTAGTACATGACCTCAGTGAGTTCTAAAACACTCCTTCATTTTCAATTCAAGGGAAACGAAAGGAGGTTTGGTACTCCACAGTACTTGTCCCTTAAAAGCAATTGCTAGAACTGTAGAGGTAATTGTCTCACGTAGAGCAAGATTAGATCCGATTCAGAATGTGCACTTTTGCGGCAGAGACAGCACTATCCAGTCTTACCATTATAGAAATATCCTATGCTACTTTATCACATTGGAAGCAGTGTGGTCAGTCCGTTGATTTTCCTTGGTCTTTAAGTGCACTGCTCCACGTAGAGCACCTGATCCCCAGTGACCTGAGGTGCGGAAGTCCATGGCTTCCCCTGCTATTTTTGTGATATCTCAGCCCACAAAGAAACATTCAGTGGGAGGTATTTTTAGCTGACTAGCTAACTTGTGCTCAAGAAGATTAACATCTTGAAGCTCGGTTGTGGAATCTCTAGTCAAACGATTATTAGCATTGCAAATCTGATTACCCTCAGGTGGTTAAAGGAACTGTGATTTTATTCTTTTATTTTTTCAAAAACAGTTTTGGAAAACTGCAGACTTGGATACGTTTTTATCACTGGTCAATTTTCTCTATAAAATATATTGTCATGTGGATGGCTATAAAAGTATACTTAAATTTTCTGCTTATATGACTACTTCCTGTTTCAGAGGAATTACTACTATTGTAAAAACACACAGTTAAAGTTTCAGCATTAATATGACTGTGATAGAATATTTTGGTTTGGCTCTTTTGTAAATGAGTTGCATAAATCCAATTACTTTTGCTTCATAGCCCATGGCCCTGAGGTTGTGATGCTTGAATGACTGGTACCCTCCAATTTAATTGGACTGCAACTGTTACTTAAAAGAAGCATGCAGTTAAGTGTCTTGACATTAAGGCGGAGTCAATGGTGTTTCTTTGAAGAGGGACTGGAGAACTCAAGCTTTATGATGACTATCTCCTAACTCTTAGTCAGGTTTGATTAAAATGACCAGAAACTAGACAATGTGTAGAAATTTCAGAAGTAAAAATGCTTTTAAAGTTGGTCTATAAATAAAATCAGCAAATCATTCAGTGGAAATTTCATGTTAGCTCTATTTGTAATTCATGCCTTACGAGATGGATAAAATTTCAGTGCCCCAGGTGAACAGAAACTTCAGTGAATGTTTACTTTAATAGCTTACAGCATCAGGTTCAGCACCGTGAAAGAGCTGTAAGGAGAAAGCCTTTGCCTGGTGAAATGAAACAGGTATTCTAAGAGAATTTGTTAGCAAAGGATAAGACTGAATGTGCTCCAGACAGTTGTCAGAATACGCCCGTAGTTCTCTGGTACTACACGAGTACACCTTGATCCCAAAGGTCTTGTCTCAGATATGAGCCACCTGGCACACAGTTTACTCGTGGCATCGTTCTAAAGCAAGCAAACAAGAAACACAATTTTTCTTCAGTAGCTCCTGACCCAGAGTTGGTATTATTTCAGGAGCTTTTTCCCAGAAAACAATAATGTGCACACAACCATTGTTTACGTGCCCAGTGTACCACATGGGGCCAGGAGAAGGCTGAGGGCCTGTGGTGCAGAGTTGGGGCTGCGCTAAGGAGACCTCGTGCTGACAGCAGCACCTCAGCTGTGCTGACAGGAATTTGGGGTGTTTGGTTTATAAGATTTCTTGATATTCACGTATTTTTCAAATCCTTAATTCTCTAATGAATTAACTACATGTACAATGTTAAATCCAATTTAATTTAAAAGTGCAGCAAAGTGCTAGTCTGAAGAAGGCTGCTTTATACTATCCAAATGTTATCTGTACCACCAAGAAAACTGCAGTAAAATTCATGGCTCCATCCTGATACATACTGACATTCAGACCAGAAAAAGTACACTTAAAAAAAAAAGTTATTGCTCTTGGAGAATGTCAGATAATGCTGGCTATGATGTAAAATGTCGGAACTAGTTAAAAGCCCACAGCTGTGGCCACTGCTTATTTTCAGAAAAGAATAGATAGAAGTATAAGAAAAGAAATAATGTAAAATATTTTGAGATGTTATCTTCCCTGCTGAAGAATGGCTGCCAGTGATTAGGTGGTACGTGTTAAAGGGAAGGTTGAATATAAAAGTGAGAGAGATTCCATTGCTGTCAGTGTCAGGGAATTTAATGGTGATCAGCAGAAGAACTGGGGCTTTATGTGTGCTATTTCTTGAAAACATATAGAGAGAGTCTTGCCCTGCTCTCTGTAAGAATGTTTCTATTACAAAACAACAGTTCAGAAAGTATCTGCTGTGTTATAGGGGACAGAACCTGGCAAAGTTTGAGTTGCCCAGATAGGAGAGATTAAATCCAGACTATGTTTCTCAAAACTACTCTTAGATATATTTTTAAATACATCCAACAATTTTGTGGCTTGATAATACAGAGAGATATTATCAGAAAGACTCACACACAAGACAGAACATGCTTACTGTGATAAGCACTTGGAAACATTAAAAGGTTTTCTAGTGTTCATTTTCTTTTGCTTGCTTTGAGAGAAGCGTGATTAGGGCTGCTGCAGATTCATCTTCTGTGGGAAGTGCTTTCCTTCTGTGGCTCACTGTGCAAGTTCCTCTTTCATGAAAGCACATTAACAATATTGTGCAAAGCAAGTACTTATAAATTGATATCACATAGGTGAAATCAGAGCCAGATTAACTGCAAACAGTAGCAAAAAACTGAAATCTCATACTGACTTCATTTTATTTGATAAATAATATCGCCTGATGTCTGAGTTAACTCAGGAATTTTCTAGAATATGTACAGTGTTTTGAATTCTTGACAAACAGTACAGAATAGAAAATACAACCCTTCAGACCTATGAATAAAGCAAATGTCTGATTTGGATTGCTTTAGCCTTCATAAGCTGGGCAAAACTTCTCTCTGTGCACTGGATTGATCAGTTTTCCCTGAAGACATTGATTATTCTCTGGATCTTTTCAAGGCTCAGTGATGAGCCTCCTACTTTGTCAAGACTAGAAAGCATGATCTCCTAACTTTTGCCATCTATCATGTACGTACAGGTACTTTAGGTTTTCGGAATCTCCAATTCTAGCGCTATACTTTTAATGGTTTTATTAGGAGTGCTGGCGGACTTCTCTTTTGGAGGACAGGGAATAAGTCATGGGAGCTGCTACTGCAGCCTCACTTGCTCCTCCAAATTACAGGAAATGTAATTTATTTTTAACGTGAGATATCTGCATAGTCTTTCAAACATGAAGCCCTATATAGTCACTTTGTGTTTTTGTTTTTATTTTTCCCCTCAGTGTAATGCTATTAGGTGCCAATTCAGTAAGCAGTACATAATGTTAAGAATAAGCTTTCCTGAACAGTGATAACACAAGATGCTTTCTTCAGCTCTAGCATTGTTTCTCAAACCCTATATTTTTATTGATATCTGCCTTTATAGATGACAAACGTATTTTCCCTGTTTAACATTTTCCAAAATTTAATAGAATTTAATACTTCTGAGTGTACTGAATGCAGGGATTAGTGGTTAGTTAATCATGTTTGTTGAATACTAACTTCAGCACGTCACATCAAATTATTGTGGATTTTCTTCCTTTAATCTGGATTTTGGCACCATCATTTATTCTGAAATCAGTTGTTCTGATATTTCTTTATACCTGGAGAGATTTAGAAAAGTCTGTGGACAAAATCCCATAGCTTTAAATAAAATTTTTCAAATATCTAAGTATTTTATATCTAGTACTTTATAGGATGAAAAACTGATAGACATTGGAAATCTGATTCCCTTAAAGTTGTTTTCCATAGGTAGTTTAGGATGTGACTGCCATTTCTTGTTTATATATCAAGAAAAGTCAACTTGCTTCTGAAGTATTTGAATCAACACTCAAAATGTTGACTAGATCACAGAATTATCAAGGTTGGAAAAGACCTAGAAGATCATCCAGTCCAACCATCACCAATACTAGATAGTATAATAGATAAATTAACTATTATGTACATTTATATATAACATAATGCATACATGAAGACCTTTTACTACGGCATTCTTAGGCCTAACAGAAATTAGACTAAGAGGTTATCAGCTGTATCCTGTGTTTACAGGGTACCATAGTGTTACTATTCCTTGTCTTTTTCTATGTTAATAAAAATGTCATCTTGGAAGGAAATGCTTAGGATGGATTTTGGCATTTGTTTTGATCACGTCTTCTGTGTTCTGAAGGAGTGTATGCATAGTCTGATACCTAGAACAGAGGGGAGGTTTATATAACTTAGATCTTTTTGGCTTTTGCTCTCATTTTCTTGGCTTCTTTATAATTTTGTTGGTGTCTTTAGTTTCAGTGAGACAAAGCACCAGCTATTAATTACTCTGTCATTTAGTCCGAAATGTGCTAACTATAGACTGAAGTAGCACTGTAGTCATAATGAGGTCAATATTGTCACATGTTGTTAACTTAGTAGGTCAATTCATTTTTGTGAACTCATAGGCTACAAAGTAATATAAAAGGAGAATTTTTGTAATCTGAAATTATTTTTTTTTTCTTCTTTTACACTTCAACAAACTTTTTGAGTGGAGAAATTGATGCCAAGCTCTCTTATGTGCCCTCTGCCAAATCATTCTAGAAAATATGCTGACCACATGCACTCCTCAATTCCCCGGGAGATTTGTTCAAAGGAGACTATGTGCAGCAACCTTAGACTGACATCTATTAAAAATGAGGAAAAGGATTTGACTTTAACAAAGGCGGCAATGCTGCCTGAGGATCCGTGCAATGAGGATCCAGTCCTGCTGCAACAAAGGCAAAAGTACTGTGGAATTCCTTGGGTGATTTTCAGGCAATAGCAGACAGACTTGGTGCCAGTCTGATGAGAAAAGAAGTGAGTAGAATTCAGTTGGCTTGGAAAGTTGAATTGGTGTTCCTTGGACCTAGCACAAAATTTGGAAGCTTTTCTGTTTAGTGAAAATTGGAATGGTAATGCAGCAGTACATGCTGAAAGCAACAGTGGTGCAGGTGTTGTATGCTTGTAGCTCCCTGTGGGATCTGAAATGCCAGAACCTCTAGCTCGGTGGCGGAGGAGCAAAAGGACCATGGGAATCAGGCTCTGCAGGGAAACATTTGAACAGCCAAGTCTACAAGGTGATAGCCTCTTCTTTTATGAAAATTAGGATGAGTCTCTGAAAAAGGTAGTTATGGTGCATGCATACTTTGTGGGGTGAAGCAGTCTAAATGCCATACAATTTTGCTTAGCAGACGACTAATTTAATCTCCCCCCTCCCCACACCCACAACTTTTTGGTAGGCATGAGAGAGAAAAGGAAAGTGTCAGAAACCTCTGTTTTTCTAAAATACAAGAATGCAGCTGACAGGAACGGAGGAGTTGCATTGATTAAACCTGAGCTTCCATCATCCTAAGTAGCAGAGATCAGCCTTGTGGGCTGGGAAATAATTACAGCATTGGTGCTGATTACAGAGGAACAAAGCTTGCTTTAAGGCTTCAATCCTGCTGGCCCTTCACTTTCTTCGTATGTGGTGCATGTTAAACTAAAGCAGCAGCTTGTTCTCAGTGATTTGCAATCAGAGGCATGTGAGTTCACATAACTTGTGTAGGCTATGCAATGTTTCAGGTGCTGTCTGTTGTCTGTGGAATTCAGTCTGCTTCCAAAGAGTGAAAAAAAGCTGATGCAGGTGGTAGAAATGCATCCGCTGTGTCCAATGGTAGGGTGTCAAAGTTACTGTTCATACTCTCATAGAAGGTGTTGATGACTGAACATACTACTTTAGGTATAAGAACAGTTCTTTGTTCTCAAACAAGAACACTGTGTATTTTTCACAAAATACTATTCCTAAACTTTCAGCCGCTGCAGGCAGTAATTATGGTTATGTTATACTCAGCAGAGATTAAAAAAACAAGGCAGATTAGGGCTGCCTGACATGTTTTCAGCTTGCAGAAAAATGCACTGATGTGTGGTGTTACTCATCCTGATGATTATGGTCAACCTTACCACATAAATTCAACTAAAATATATATTCCTGATTCTGGGCATGGTGCTATTGCTGCTCTGTGGCACCACAGCTCTGTGGTATGAGTGTTCCTCTGGAGCAGGAAGGATCTGTTACTGCTGCTTCGCTTTCATAATGGGATTTGAAACCACATTTCCCATTGATGTTTACTAACTACTGAACGGCATTCTTCTTTGCCTGGCAGCTTGTGAACATATTCTTCCTTCAGTTCCTTTGCTTTTCTTGTTGCAATGGTGACACTTCCGAATTTGACCACAAAGTCTGCCTATGTTGCAAACACAAATGTGGAATTAAAAAGTACTTCAGAAATGCAGATGGATTGCTGAGCCTGCAACCATTGGACCAACTCCCATTAAATGCCTCCTGTGAAGTGCTAAGTGCTTTAAAATCCCACTGGGAATCAGGAGCTTGAACTGTAACTGAGGATGGACAGATAAGAGACCAGAAAGCTGCATGGTTATTTTTTAATTTGAATGTCTATGAGCTGCTGTGAGACAAGTATAACTACAACAGTGCTAAACTTGCTGCAGGTTACTCAGATACTCAAGTATTGCTTATGATGTTTGCAATATGGAAAGCAACAGAATGCTCGAGGGCAGTGGCAGTATCCATTGCTGTCACCTGCCTGATGCACTGTGAAAAGTAAAAGTATTGTGAAAGTTAGGTTAGAAATTCTGTTACAATAGATAATCATTTTATATTTTTCCCTTGGGTGGAATGAGGATACTACAAGGAGGAGGAAGATATAGTTTGCATGGACAGAATTAATACATTTTAACACTTACAATTAACTATCCTATTTAATATGAAAAGAATTTAGCTTTAATTTTATTGTTGGTTGTTTTTTTGTTTATTTGTTTGTATTGAGTTTTTTTTTCTTCTTTTTTCTTTAATCCTAGCTCTTGTGTAATTAGATTTATTTTCCTTTTTTTGCATGAGGTTGCAAACATGCAAAGTTTAGTAAAAGAAAAAAAAAAAACAACCAACAACCCAGCAGATGGAGTAAGTTAAAGATCAATATAATTTGGAAACTACCATCAACAACTGTTTTGGTACACTTGTGCTATAGTCTTCTAATTGATAGCAGATATCTTAGAAGAAAGGAGTAGGGTGTAGGGTTCAGGACAACTATACCAGCCTGGATTTATCCTAATTAAAGGCACATTCTGTGTGAATTTGGCCTAGTCTTGTGGTTTTTCTGTAGTGGTAGTACCTCAGTGGAGACAGATAAATCTAAATTATGTAGAAGAATGTTATGTATTCAAATTTTGAAATGGGCTCCAAGGAGATACTCAAGGTTGTAGTCTGGGGAAATGTGGGACTCTGAGAACGGAAGGAATCTCTTAGGAGTATTTTCTGGATGAAAATGTGGTTTGTTTTGATGTCTTTGTTGCTATGAGAAAAATGTTATCGGAGAAGCTTTGTCACACAGTGAAGGCTTAACAAACCAGGTCCAAAATATCTGACTTATGTAGGCAGTCAGCTCAGAGATGTAATAGTAGTCCATCAACTAATCTTTTTATGCCAGGGTGAAGTGGGAATGTGTATCATCAGAACTGATATTTGTAATTGATATGGTCCTTGTGCTTACAGAATGGGCTCAATGCTCTGCACCTGGCAGCTAAAGAAGGCCATGTGGGACTCGTACAAGAATTACTGGAAAGAGGTTCGGCTGTGGATTCTGCCACTAAGGTAATTTATATGTCTGTACATTTATTCTCAAAAAGAACAAGTGAAGTACATGGGAGAGGTTTAGAAAAAAAGTACTGAAGCAGTAAAACAAAAAGCATTTCACTTGTATATACAGTGTTGCTTTTATATTGTATCCTGCGAGTCTGTGTTCTTGGCTGAGGCTCCTCAGTAGTAAATGCAGGCAGAAATAACACTGTTTACACAGTCTGTTTGCAGGGGAAACTTGTACAAGTTTCAGTGATGCCAGTTTTTTCATGATTTCCAGCGACAGTTGCCCATTATACTGAGAGTGAATATAGCTTAAGATGGTGTAATGCGAAAAGCTGTTAGCCCATACTAAACTTTACCTAGGAGCTTGTTCCAAACCCACATCAAACTATATAATTTCACTCAAAATGTATGTTGGAGTGTTAGTGTTGCGCAGCTGCTCTAGAAGTCTTCATGGCTGCAACTAACCATCAAATCCCATATGATGTTTATGGAACATCATGGAACTATGTGGCAAAACTGTACTTAAAAATTAAAGGCCTGCTTGCTAAATATTGTGAAATGATGGCTGGTTGAAATGATTCCTCAAGAAAAGTGACATCTTTCATTTTTCTTCTCTTTTTAACAGAAAGGGAATACCGCCCTACACATTGCATCCTTAGCAGGACAAGCTGAAGTTGTCAAAGTATTGGTTAAGGAAGGAGCCAATATTAATGCACAGTCTCAGGTATGATACTGTTTTCCCTCCTCTCTACTAAAAGTTAATTGGTGGAATTTCTTTAATAAAATAGATCTGAGATGCCTGGCAGAGATTCCAAATCTTTCCATTGTTGCCACACCCAAGGGATCAATCAAGTTAAGCCTTACATGCCATTAACTGTTAGGAAAGTAAATAACAATCTGAAGTTGTGTACTTGTTGCATGATATGTAAACTCACATTTTTTTGATTGAAATCTTTTAACAATTTCTAGTGTGCTTTTAGTTTCAGAAATTCTTCAAGATGTCAAAATATTTGATCATGTTTCTCTTGAATTTGGTATACAGTGGTGGTGATCATAATTTCTTAAAGTCTTGATTTATAGAATTGCTTTTTATGGTTATTTGTTGGCTAAAAATTTGAAGATATCTCAATCAGGTTTCTGAAGTTGTTATTTCTATTATTAGCCAGCATTTAAATCAAAAGTTTAGAATATACATTGGAATTCAGGTAATTCACCTTGTCCTGGCTGGCAAACTGACTACAAAAAGAGCTCTACTTTTTTGTGCTGAGGTGAAGGTTGTGTACTCTTCTAAGATGTACCAGACAAGAAGATGTTGCAAAGGCTGACTGATGGCCAGTTCTTCTCAGTCTGGGCAAGTCTGTTAGAACAGCTGCCTCCCTGTTGAGATTTCAGAGCTGTAAACAACATGTGCTTGATTTGCAGGGAACAACATACTGCAGAGTAGCTAGATGATGGTTTCTTTTTCAAGCTAAATGTTCCCAATTCCTTTGTCCTTCCAAACAGACAACATATCTATCAACATAGAGCAATTGGTCAGATTATCCTAATGTGTCTTTAAGATGCATGTTATTTCCTCTATTTACAATTAGGAAGAATTTGTCAAATTGTTTGATTGCTTGTAAATTCTATGATAACTATCTGTACCTATGGAGTAATGAACAGTTGGTACAGATAAGGACTATACGTGATACAGAAACTGCCGTCTTTATTTCAGCAGTATCTTTCTAAAGCATCTTGTGATATTCTTAGTAATAAATAATCGCACTAACAGTGTTCCAGTTGAGTTTAAGTGTGTCATTCAATGACTGTAAGTACCATTTTTGCAGTCATGCTGTGAGAAAAACAAGTCATGCTCATGAAGATTAATTTCAGATTGAATTTTCTTAGATATTACTGTGTACAGGCTACAGAGTGACCATTAGCATAATCTTTCTGGGATTCATGTGCAGAATAAGAAGGGAGTAATCTGATTAAGCAGTGTACTTGGACTCAAACTAGAGTGTGTAATGCTTTTTTTCAATTATATTTTGTTGAGCATTCTCTTATCAATAAGAATGAGAATACAGACAAATTTCTGAAAGGATTTGTTGTGTTGGAGTCCATCCTAAGTGTGGCTAGCTTCATATCTTGCTATCCCAGACCTAGGAACCTGCTTTTTTTTTTTTTTCTTTTTTTTTTTTTATTATTATTTTCTATGTGATACAATCATTTAAAGTAAATAGAGGCTAGTGTATGAACTATTAGGTCTATAACACAAACAGGTATTATAAATACTTTTATTACAAGTCAGTCCAGTCTCTCTGTATTTTTTTTTTTGCTGAAAAGCTGCTGTTAATGAGTTCCCTCAGGACAACTGATGGTCAATTATTCCCCATCCACTACTTCCATTAAAGATAAGGAGTACTGTAATTCCATTGTTGAAAAATCTGACAAAATTCTTTCATAATGAACTAATGGAATGAGTCTTGCATACATTTTTCAGCCTTCTCATTGTATAAGAAGATAAACAGATGTATTTAATGTCAGGATTTCAAGTAAAGTAAGAGAACTCATGGTAAAAATGATAACTGTTGTGAAAAATAATTCTTCAGAAAGTCTTCATGAAGGTTTTTCTTTACACTTGAAAAAGAAATGATTTTTTCTAAATATGAAAAAAAGAAATCCTGCTAGAACTGGAAATTGTTTTTGCAGGTATTTTGTGTAATATTCTAGTTTTTACAGACGTTTATTATTAGCACTCAGTGTTCTACAGAGTACATACAGACCGGTTAACAGTCATTTGCTACTTGAATTACCACCCAAGTGGGATTAATTCAGCAGATAATGACGCATTCAGAAAATGACAATAGGTGACCTGGCATAAGCTCTTCTTCCTGCCTACTGAAACCTGCATCTACATGACAGGAGTTACTTTTCAGAATAGTGTGGAGGGGATGTGATGTTACCAAGATACTCCACAAAACATTTATAAGTGGAGACGTTTTTATGTATAAGAGAATGCAGTCTGATGGGAAATCCCAAAAGACAAATGTAGACTTGATATTAATCAATATGGATGAAGGGAGGAATGTGAAGGACTTTGATTAGTGTTTGTAAAATGATAATATATTTTAAATTAAGAGTCATAGCATTTAAAGCAAATATTTCATTTCTATTTACAGTGGGTTCTTTGCCTAGCACTGTAAATTTGTGGAGCCCTGGTAGAGCATTACTGTCTCTAGTGGTTTGTTAATTTTTCTCTGCTAGGGCAGTATATGCAGGGGGCAGTGAGGGGGCTCTCATTAAGCTCCTGGTTCAGATTCTGCAATGACCTGCTGTCTTGCTGTGATTTCTTGATTCTGGGTAAATACAATGAACACTGCTGGCACCTGAGTACTTGTTGTCAAAGCAGTTCACCTTGTAGCAGCTGGATGATGGTGTAAATAGCAATAGAGGGCCTGCTTCCAGGCAGAACAAATTCTACTATGGTATATCTCTTCTGGATTTATGCCATGTCATCTTCATTTAAGAAGTCTCACTCACTTGAATTGGAGGGTGAGTCCTTAATGCAGGGTGATCCAGCTGCAGGCCTTTTGGTTGCATCTTCTGGCCTGCTGCCATTTTGCAGAAGGACAGATTACAGTTGCTTGAGGAGCTCCATTCTGGGCAGGCCGAGAGCTCCTTCTATGCCTCCTGCAGTCAGCCACAGAAATCCTGACAGAAATGCTGCTGCCATGACCCAGGTCCCTATGGCAACAGTCTTGCATTGAGCCCTCCTGTTTTTCGGTCTTCCTACCCCTGCTCCCAGTAGGAGCAACTATTGCTGCTGCCAAGCATCTTCAGGGAAGGTTTTCCCTGTTATGGATCATTCTTTCATACCATTTCCTGGCAGTAGCGTGTCAATAGCACAACAGTAAATGAGTGTGCGTAGAAAGAGTTGTGTGACCTAGATCTGTCAACTTAGTAAGTGTTGGAAGCACTTTGGTAATATCTGTTGACAGCACTCAGCATTTTGAATGGTATTTACATGTGTGTTTTCACATATGTGTTCCTATGTTGCTAGTAATTTGAATATGAATGAACAGATGTTGCCTATATTATGAGTGGAAAGGATGCATTATATTGGTGAGAACTCTGAGTAGACTTCTAAGAATTTGCTTCTAATACTGAATTGCCAGAGAACTTCTCACATAAGATTAAATTAAAAACTCATTTCTCTGTGTCTCTATTCTCTATGAAGATGATAAAGGTTCCCTGATTTCATAGTCATGTTCAAGAATCACATGCATTATAAACAGTGAGTTTTAAAAGAAAAACCAAAAAAAGCAAAATTCAAAGCTAATATAGAATTAAAAAAAGTTAAAATTTAAAAAATGGTTCAAGCGTTGGTAACTATAGCTGGTTGAAAAAGGAAAATGTGAAGTTATATAGAAAAAGGAAAAGAGAATTCAGGCATTCGGTTTTCAATAATTCTCTTCAGGTATTTTCATATATGTGGATATATTGGTAAGGAAATATGACGTGTTAAAAGACTAAGGAAAACAGAGATCTTGATAGGAGAGAGCTTACTTAAGAATCTCTGAAGTGAATAAAAACAGAAATGTATGGAATAAAAATCTGAGATATAGACTGAAAGGCTCAGTTGCTCCTTCTTACATTTCCTCTCAATTCCATTTTAAAATATAGATATTATATTATCACTCTTAAACCCTTTAAGAACAGTTGTTGGTATTGAGTGTGTATTAAATTATCTCCTTGGTATCCCTGTTATTCACACTTTACTTTTTTTTTAGGCTCCTGCTAACTGCTATTTGGTGGTAGTGATTTAATGCCAGTGCAAATACTCAGGTTGCTCCATAACTTCATCTTTAAAGAACCTGGTATCTGTCAAGGTCATTTCCAGTGATGAGAATCTGCCACTGTGACAGAAGTTCTATGCTGATCATAAACTGATGGATAAGAGAGCATTCTAACCACAGATTTTTTTTTCAGCTTAATGTTCTCTTTTCCCTTTTTCAGTTAAATTGCATAAAAACACCGGTCTTTATCAAAATTTGACACAGATGACATCTGAAATACCACACTGATTTTCCTGTTCCTTATGACAACAGTATAAAAGAATTATCTCAGAAAAGGCTATTTAAAAACATTGCAACCACTGAGATTACAAACTCCATCTGTGCTGAGACTGTTAAGCACTCAGGAGTTTGATTTTATGGATTTTGTTTTTTATTAGATTACTTTCCCTTGCCCTTCAGTTCTTTGTTGGCCTTCAGAGCCATTATTTTGCTCCTATCTTTTTACAAGTCTGTTCCTTTTGAGCTAATACGTCATCATGTCTATTTTTAGGAAAGTAATTTCTATTTTGATATGAAGCCTAATTGCTCAGTGATTACTAATTGAATGACTCCACTTTCACCTGCAAGCGTATCATTTGAGAGCTGATATCTTCTTTGAGTCTGTTTGAGGAAATGCTGAAATGAGGGCAAATCTAGAAATGACCACAGAAATCTGGAATTTCCTGGTCCTTTTTGGCACACCAGCACACCAAATAATTATTTGGCTCAGTTAATCACCTTTTGCTACAATTATTTTTTGAAGAAAAGCCACCACAATTATATAGCGAATATCCATAAGATATCCACTTGGTTGATTGTTCATGGTTCAGTGAGCAGATGTAGATATGCTTCATCATATCAAACATTAATTTATGCAATTTATTTTTTGATTTGACTGTGATTTTTGATCATGTATAGATCTGACCAACCTACAGTCATTGAGTATATAAAATCTTGTCTGGTGATTGGATGGTACAGACTATAATTTAAAGCAGGTAATAGATTTAATGTGGATTTATCAAAAATATGTTGGTTCAGGCTTGTTCTTTAAGCTGTGAATAGATTTCCTTGCAGAGTTGAACAAATTAATCCGATGGCATGATAGAATCTTTAGCCATTTTCAGCAGTGTGGCTGATCTGCTTGATACCCCTGAATTTCAACAGGAAATTCAGACAAAGCTTGCAAGGGCTGTTGACATGTTGCATTGTGCAGAACCAGGTAAGTGGCAGTGGCCACTCATCACTCTTTATTACACACATACACTTTTGTCCAGCCCATGGATGGACCATTTGTTTACTTATTTTCATTTTGCCTGTGCATTAGAACAGCAATACTCCATTATCTTCCTCTAAGTAAATGTCTGTTTTTGCAGTGTCTGGAATTCTTGTGACGATTTTTGGTCTTCTGCCCACTTTGAAGTAACATCACCAGATTTAGTCAATATAACCTTTTCCCTTTAAGGAATTTCTGTTCCTCCATTATTAGTTTCTCTTAAAGTTGGATTGTATCACTTTGTATATAGGCATCACAGATGTCAGATAACTGGAATATTAGTCTCCTAAATTCGATTACATTCCTATTGCAGTAATCTTTAGTAGCTGAGTCTCCCTGTAGACTCTGTGGCAATAGTGCTGTGACACTCTGACTGCAGAAACCATATCAAATGGATCTGTCCTGATCTTCCTCTGTTCCAAGCAAAGTCAAAAAGATTAGCCTGATGTAAAGAGTTGTGCCTCATAACAAGGGGTGATTCAACAGATTTAGAATGATTGATATGAAGAGCTGAAATGTAAATGACAACACAAGGAAATATATTTAACTCCTGTTTCGCAACTGCAAGGAAACTATCTTATCCTGGAGTTGTCTAATAAACAATACTCCTTAATGTTAAAACTTCTACACCTGAGCTCAGAAGGAAATGTGTTCCCTATGAGATCCTAAGTTTGTGTTTTGACCACAGCTTCACTTAGCTGTGTTTTAACCACAGCCTCCTTGCAAAAGGAGGAGCCTACCTTTTAATCATCAGATTATTTAAAGTGACCCAGATACAGAAAGCAAGGATTAGATAAATCAGTCCTCCCCCAGGCTGATCTTGTTATTTAAAAGCCCTCTGGTTTCCTTTCCTCTATATCCTTCTCTAAGCTCATTGCAAACACATTAGCCGAGAAATATTTTTGTTTAAATTTGTCCCCATTAGGTTTGCCACTTCCTTTTTCAAAATAAAGGAGACAGATATCAGGACCATTGCAGTATTCTCACCCAAACTATTCATAAGATTAGAGCAATCCATAGAGCAGAACAGAATTCCCACCCTTTCTTTGCTTTCCCAGGAATGAGTGATAAGAGAGCTTGTTTGTCCCTATTCAGTGTTACCAGTGAAGGAAGGATTTAGATGACTGTCGGAGAAGCTATCTGCTTGTCTCTCTCAGAATGTCCCAGGATTTCCTTTACCATGGATTGCTCTCCCAGTTTTTTGCAGAGATAAGCCTTCAGAGTGAACCATATTTGCAGAGTATTTGATAGCCTGTTATGACAAAAGATTTTAACTCCACCAACTGGGCATTCTGCTTTTATGTCAGTATATTCAGAGAGACAGATTCTTAGCTAGTGTGTGTCAAGGGGAGTATTTTAGTTGCAGCTCATCATTACTAATGTAATAAAGGATCAAGTCCATTATCTCTTCACTGGAGAAAAAAAAAAGGAATTACCTTACGGGATTATAAGGATTTTGAAAGATGTAATGTGTTAAGTAAAAATTTAAGAACAATGAAACAACACAGTTATTCATCCTCCAAGTCTCATCTGCCTGTCTCTTACAGTGATGATTGGTTAATGGCAAACAGCCCTTATTCCTGATCTAGAGGTACAATTTCAGACAACCAAAGAAGTGGAGTTGAGCAGAATGTCTGTGAATGCAAGACAGCAGTGATGCTTAAAGATTCGCAGAGAATTACAAGAGAACAGAGTAAAGAGAAGATAATGATAATTGGTATCACAGCATTTATGTGGGGCTCTTCAATTTCCCTAAAAATTCATGTAATTAAAGGGAAAATAACCCTATGAGGATGCCCAGTGCGTGATGTCCCTCACAGCAGAAGCAATGTGGTGATCAAGAAATACAGTATTGACTGGCTTTCTCTCAAGGATAACATACCTGAATGCAGAGACTGTGTATGGAAAGCAAATCCCAAATGCTGATTTGGAAGACTGCCCAGAATTCAAAAGCAAAACTTTGCCTCCACTTAACTGCTGGGCCCTAAACCATGCCTGGTATCAAGGTTATATTTCCTGGTGCATGACTAATCTATTCTCTGCCCATTATTCTCTGTCAGCTCAGTTCCCATTACAGGCTTCTACTTGGTAAAAGTGACACTTTCAAGGCACAGAACATCTTGATTTCTGCCTGTCTGTGTTTCAGATGGTTGTTATTTTACTGCTTCTGAGGAAAAAATCGTGATATTTGAAGTTCCTAAAAATAACTCTTCTGCTCTTTACATTTGTCACATAAGCTAGAAAGTGGCTTACAGTAAAATTCACTTCCCAGGAGGGGTGTTCTAGGAACTACAAGGTGGTAGATTGACAGTGTTGCCTGAACCTGCACCTCAACTGGTATTCTGAATGATCACTCATGGACTAACTTGATGAGCAACGTGACCCCCAACATCATTTATTCACTGTCTTTACAGTTATCTCACCAGTTAAGTACAGAGTGGCAACCATTATCGGTATAACTAAATAAATTAGTGAGACAGGTGAAGATTTACTCTTATTTTCTATGGTACTTTCTCTGTCACTGCATATCCATTTATTTGTTTATTTAAGTACTGCAAATTGGTTTTAAGGTCAGTCATCTCAAACAGGTAAATAGTCTTCCCTTATTTCTTTTATTTAACTGTTTGGACCCAAAATGAAGAATCATCAATGTCTCTAATCCCAGTAATTTCAACCTACCTCATAAATGTATTTTTCATCTTTAATTTTTACAATCTATACAAACCTAAGAATCTGCTGTGTTTAATTAATATAAGGTTATTACCACAATGATGAGCTTGTGAAGGTGTTTTATAGTAGATCAGAATCCAGAGTCTCTTCTTTGCCCTTACAGCTGTGCCACTTTACATCAAATAATTCTATTTTTGCAGATAATTTAATCTGTTCATTATGTTGTTTACTAGCACTTACCAACTTGTTTCCAACTTGTGAAACCCTGCTGAATTTTCTCAGTCTAAATGCAGTCGTTTGCAATCTGAAAGTTTTTTGATGCATTGGTTATTATACTCTTAATATTAAGAGCTCCAGTTCTGCCAGTAAATGTTATTTATATTTCTGTTTAGTCATAGATGTAATGAAGGTAGCGTTGCCTTATTCTGACTGCTATGATGGGATGTAGATGTCGCTGGTTTAGTTTAATATCTGTGGAAGAATGAGGAAACAAAGGGGATGAATTGTGTGTCACAGAACAAAGATTTTGATCAGGTTCTTGTCATTTTTGTTTAAGTCAAGCAATATTCAGAAGAGTAGAAAAATCCTGTAACAGTTACTGAATTTTAAAGGTTTGTGCAGTGATTATTGTTTAAGTGCTGTGGCCATTACTAAGAAGAATTTATTATCTGAGTGTGCTGTCTCATGACTAATCTAAGCCTGTCTCATTCATATCTTATCCTCTGTGCCAGTGTCCCTTTCTTTTTGGAACTGGCTTGTGTTCTAAGAGTGGAAAAAGAAGGAGACACAGGAAGAAAAGTAGAATTAAATTCACAGAAACTTCTCTCAGTCTAGATAAATTGCCAGGTCCTACAAAGGAATCAAGCAACCCAGAGAAAACCAAGCTTCTATTTGTGCAATATTTTGCTCACAGCATCTTTAAATGTATCTTGAGAAATTACAACTAGGCAATTGTAGTAAAGGTTACCACAAGATGTCTAACTACTTTGGTTTTCATTTGTGATCTTGACTGACAGCTTTTCATTTCCTTGATGTGAAGCAAAAGTGGAGGATAAAAGATAATCAAGATCTCAAACCAAAAACCCATAGAGTAAGATGGAGAGACAGGTGAGACAACTGATGTAGGTAGGGCTATGTGGGCACCCTGCTTGGTAATTACATCTTGAAGAGTAACTAGGAATGAGCATTTGTTCTATATAAACAATTGTGTTAGGTGTCAGTTATCTTTCCTAGTAATTTTAGTCTTCTTTTAATACAGTCTTAAACAGTTTTTGGAGGCTTTTAAAATAAAATATTATGTTTGAGTTTATTTTAGCTGTTAAATCACAGCCCTCATATGTCATCTTAAATGAGGCAAACTGAAGAGAAATATGTATCTGTTTTCTCTTTTTCCCTCATTAGCATGTATGTGTGTGTATATATATATATAAATATATGTATGTATATACACACATATTTGTATATATGGATAGATGATAAGGGCTGCATCTTCATCTGGGTAGGCCAGTCATTCAAACAGAGTGGTTTCTGAGCCCAGTTTGGAAGTTGTGTACTCCCAGCCATTTGGTACTGTGCACAAAGAGCTTGATTCCTTGAAAGCCTGCCCTAAAATACAGCTAAACTGTGTGGTTTTCTCAATAATAATCTCTTTGCTTCTTCAGACTGTATTCTTCATTAGGGCTTGGGTAAAATTTAATGATACAAATTTGGAGTCGTATTAAGACTTGCCAATTAGCGTTATTAGCTTGAAGAATCATTGAGAGCTAGTCATTTTCTCAAATTAGCAAGTAAATAAGTGAATGTAGTAGAGAGAATGGAGCATGAAATATACTCTACTTGCTTAGTGCTAGTTCCCAATAATAATTTTATATTGCAGTAAACATTTTTCAGTGTGCATTTGGGAGGATAATCAAATCTGAGTAGAATGTCCTCATGACAAATACTCTGATGAAATCATTGTGTAAAAGTGAATGCTATGTATCATTACAAAATAATTTCTGTTTTCCATACGATGCACTGAGCCTAAACGTGCAGACGCAGCAGAAGGCTTTGAGAAAATGAGAAGAAAGGGTATTTCCTCTTTTCCTGCCACATTTATTTACTATAGTCGCTATTTTTACTTCAATTTTGGAATGTGTTGATTCAATATGAGATGATAAGCTCAAGGAAAATTTATTGTAATTAAAATATTTTTCCCTTTCAAGCCCCAAGAAAACTTCTGCATCCCGTTTACATACTAATACAAGCAAGAGAGAGGTTGTTCTCTGCAGTACATCCATGAAACGTTATTAACCAGAATGTCTTGGGTTTGTTAGTAGACGGTGTGAGTAATGAAACAAGTCTAGGCTTTTCTTCGGTTTGCAGAGGTCTGGCATCTAGAACTTTGAAGTATCTGTAGAACAGAGAAAACAAGTATTGGAATGTTGCTCTTTGAAACTAAAAGATGAGAAACTGGGAAGGGAATTTTCGATTCAAAAAGTAAATAGAAAGGAGGGAGGGATATGCTTTTGTTGTGAAAATTTCCATTTAACTCAAGGTCTGTCTGAGAAAGAAACTTGTGTAGGAGACAGACAGAGGAGCAGGCACACCATAGTCTTTCAGAGAAACCGTACTGAGTGGGAGGAAACATGGAAGTCCTGGAGTCCAGGAGAGAAGAGAGAAAGAAGAGCTCCAGCAGGGCTAACAGGTTATCCCACTGGGTAGAGCTCTGCCAAGGAGAGCAGTAATGTTGGGAATCTCCTAAAATAGGAGTCTCTGGATAAGAGCCAAAAATGTTGAGGTCAGGAACACCACAATTAGAAGCTCTGAAAGCAGTTCTTCATTGAGGAAGCAAACTTCGCCCTGACAGTGGAAAAAATCAGGCTTGACCTTGCCAGAGGATAAATTCAGAGGAAGCTTTTCAGTATGTCTGGTGCAGGCAATGTTAGAAATAAAACTCAGCATGCTTTTGCAATTTCCAAAATAAGAAAGCTTTTAAGAAAATACATATGGTAATTTTACACTATAAATAAAGTTTGAAGGGAAAAAAGAGGCTATGATTTTATGTAGACAAGAGTTTCTTTACACACATTTGCTGTAGTTACAGGTAGGACTATAGAATGCTAGGAGAACATACCTGATGTGGTGGGCAGTCTGGATCAGTGTTGGGAGTGGGTGGGATAGCATATAGTATTTCTAAATGATAATGAAATCATATATGTATTGTGTATGGTGTTCTAATCTATGGTTTATTGCCCTGATCCTGTTCCAGTGTTAAATTTTTTATCAAATAGGTTTACTTTGGCTTGAAAATTCTCATATTCTCTACATATATGAGTGCATATGTGATCCTTGTATTCATCCATACAATATTCAATGAAGTATTTTGCAAAATACATGAACCAATTAAAAATGCTACATTACACTTTAGTATTAAAATACTAATCGGGCATGTGGAAGATTACTGCTAGTTATAGGTTAGTTACTAATAGGTTCTTTCCAGTGTGAGAAGGAAAACTAACAAAGCCAGCCAGCTTTATTACCTGCGGTTTTCTCAGTGCTGTCCTGTCCTAATGCAATTGAAAATAAACCAGTCTGTTCATAATTCCTACTGCCAGCTCACTCTGTTATGCCATGTGAGTCTTCTGCTCACATGCTTGCTGGCCTCTCTGCCACCGTTACAGACATGGAAGATGTGGTCTTGTGTTCCTCCTTTGTGCATCTGGTTTACTGCCTGTAATATGGGGGCAACTGGGGGTAACTGGGAGTTGCCCATCAAAATACAATTGACCTTACTGTTAAGGGGCTTTTCTTGATGTCTAACCTGAATTTTCTTTGCCGTAACTTCAGTAAATTGTGTGCTTTTCTTTTTGTTTTAGCGTTATCGTCACGCAGAATGAATCTTCCCTTCCTCTTTGAATAACATTATATTTTTTCCTTCAGTTTTCTGTTGCTAGACTAAATAACACCAATTGTGACGGTTTTCTTAAAGAAAAATAACTTCCCTGTTTTAATTTTTACAACGGTGCAGTGATTGTCTGTATTACAGCAGGATGAGCTCAGTGACTCTCTGGTAGTCCACTGTGACCTTCAAGTCTTTTTCTGCAATATTCTCTTCTAACACATTGTTCCCTGTTTGCCCAGTTTGCTAATCCTGCCTAAGCATTGAAACTAGCACTCATCCTTATTATGCTGCATGTCCATCCCTTTTCTCCAGGGTAATGGGAACCTTTCAAATTACGTTTCTCTTGTGTGGTGTAATTGCAGAACACCTTGTTCATGCTGTGTGTAACTCTAATGAGAGCGTTCAGTTCCATCCTCCAAGTAATTCCTGAGAAGATTGGAAAATATCTGCTAGAGATAGAAATGCACGCCTCAGTTTTGGCAAAAAATTTCGCTTAACAGTTGTTAGGTGCAATTTTTTAACTGTTTATGTCCCAGGATTATTGGTGGAAGTGCTAGAATTTTACACAAAGTCGTATTAAAAGAGATGCTACAACGTGTATGATATATGTCACACACCATACAACAACATACATAACATTTATCTGAGTAATCTTCTACACTTGTAATGTAGAGGACAGCAGTAAAGATATTGGTTCTACAAATAACTATGTTACCTTGAAAAAGAGACTTCATTTCATTGGGAAATTAATTCAGTGTTTCCATAGCAAGTTGGCTTCTCCAAAACAAAGTTCTTACTTAACATAGTATTTGCATTAATTCTGGTTAATGTTTCTAATGAATCTGCCTTTAGCTTGACTAACTTAGAAGTATTATCCAGAGCAGATTCTTGTAAGTTGACCAACTCACTGTGTGGTCAGAAATGTAGCTCTTATTTTGCAAGGCTCGGTTCCTTTATGTTTGCTATGTTTTATGTATTACAGAATTTTGTGTAATATATTAAGCCTTTGTCATCTCTGCTCAGCATGTCATAAGATGCGGACTTGATGTTCCCTAGAGGACAATGTCTTTGGATAAGCTGATGTAATAAAGGGATAAAACTTTTACTTTCCTGTTATCTTTCATAAAATTTTATTGTCAGCTTTACCATCCCTGAGCCATTGCCAGCAAGATAATGAGTGCGCTCAGTGCTTCCTGAGAATATATCAGAAGAAAATGTGTGTGAAAGTGTATAGATTTTTGTGGCTTTAAATGACACGAAATGTTACCAAATTAAGTTAAACATTCTTAGTTGTTCTACTTATATACTTGTAACAAGTTAAAAAGCATAAGTACGTTTTTAGCTATGTATTAGTTTGGACTTCAATATCACTGCTTTCTCACTACAGTATTTTCTCATATTTTCTCCCTAGAATGGTTTCACTCCATTATACATGGCAGCTCAAGAGAACCATATTGAAGTGGTCAAATATCTCCTGGAGAATGGAGCCAACCAAAGCACAGCTACTGAGGTGACTATATTGTTATTTCTTTTACACCCACTCTTATTTTCCTTTGCCTTTATATTCAGATCGCTTGGAAGATTTTTTTCATAAATAAACACATTGGATGGACAAACTGTTCTGGTAATTGTAGGAAGTCAAGGGATGAAATCCAGCCTGAATTATTTCACAGCGAAACATCTGTGTGCCTCTGGTGGCGCAGTGGTTAAGGACGCCACCTTGCAACACTGGAGGCCCTGGGTTCGAATCCCCCTGTGGCGCAAGTGGTAGAAGTGCCACTTTGCTACACAGAGGCTCGAATCCCGGGGGGGTTGGACTCGATGATCTCTAAGGTCCCTTCCAACTCGCACGAGACTATGATACTATGACTATGATGCTATGATCTACTGACGCCAGTGAGGCCAGGATTTCCACTTTTAGTATATTTCCATTACTCCTTTCCACTTCCCAGATATATTTGTGAAAAGTGAATGAGACTTTGAAAAGAGTTCCCAAAGGATGCAGAAATTACAGGAGGCTAAGATGGCCTCAATGAAATGGTAGTGCCAGGTGTAGTCCCAGTCTTGTCTGGAGAGAAAGGAGTTCTCATGGGGAAGATAAATGGCTAATGTGAATTGCATCAATGAGCTTACCAGGGAATGTGCTGGTTTATCCTCACATGGTTTACTTCTACCATCAAATCACGAGGGAATAAGTGTACAGAAAGATGGCTTTCATTGCTGGGATCTGGATTTCACTGCCTGCAGCAACTTTCAAGCAAGCAAAGCAGATGGAAGTGGAAGAGATGAGTCTCCATCTCAAGAGCTTCCTTTTGCAAGTGAGAGGCTTGTGGGACAATGGAGAAAACTTCTAGATAATGAACAGTGCATTCCCCAACTTTTTGTTACTTTGCTTCAGCTAAATCTTATTTTGTTCTCAGCTAGGAGAACAAGTGACCAGACTGTGCTACTGGCTTTGTGTTTGTTCCATATAAATTGAAATGAAATGTGAAGTAGTGGCAAAAAAGTTCCTACTCTCAGAGAGCTTTTGCTCATGCTTTTCCTTACTACTTGTTTTTATTACTTTTTCTTAGTCTGAACGGAAACTTACCCATTCCAGATTATGTTCATGAATGGATACATTCAAGATGATGGTGCATTTATGCCTGCTTTCCTTTTAATTAAACTCACCTGCTAGAGTTAACAGCTGCTTTACTATCCATTCTTTCAGTGGATACTGTACCATTTGATGACAGCTCCTAAAATAATCTTCTCTTGAAGCCTGCATACATTGAGATCACATTACTCTGCAGCTTTATGAAATATGAAGTCCTATGTGATCACCAGGCAACTTGGCAGAAACACGCCCTTTGTGACTGAGTCACAGGGGATCTTTGGCTCTCCCAGGGCCCAGCCAGGGTGCAACATGCAGTCCCCTGCCCTTAGTCTTTCACCAAATAACTTTTATTGACTGTGATTAGGAGCAGTGATCATTAGATTATAGGAACTATAAAGATGATGTTACGATTAATGTGGCCTCTGCTTGAACACAGACATCAAGGCATCATTGGAATTTGTACGGTTCTCTGATTTTGTAAAAAAAAAAAAAAAAAAAAAAAAAAAGGCAGGGAAGGAGAAAAGCCAACTGCCCCCACTCTGAACTTGAGTCCAAGTCTGTCTTCTGTCATCAGAAAGGTCAGATCTCACTTTTGTGGCCTGAAAAGTAAAGCCTGTCTATCCCCTTATCACTTACCTAGATAAGTTTTGGTTTCAGACCTTGCTCAGGTAGTGTCCTTAGTGATGCGAATATTACTGAAACGTGCATTCAGTAGAAGACTGAGCTGCTGTCTGCTTTCACATGTGCCCTGAATTTAAGTCTTATGAATGGAACAAAGAAGTGATACATTGATAAGGTGAGACTTTGGAAGGACATTCTGTTTGACCTCAGAGACAGGTTGTTCTCACGTGAGGAGGTGGAGAAATGAAATACGTTCTCAGGGCTCCTGTTAGCCTTGCCTCCTACAAGTAATAGGGACAATGCAGGAATGGCAGTAGCTGCTCAGAGAAAGATGGAAGATAAAGTGGGACAGATCAAGTGGTTGATCTTGTCTTTGAGGCTCTGAAACAGACACTGCCTTTGGATGTGCTTTTTCCCCTCTATTTTATGTCTCCTTCACTTTATATGTATAGGTACAAAATCAGGGTCAGGATGATCTCAGTTTCACAGGGCCTCTAATCCAGGATTTGTTCTCATGTTTCCAGAGGCAAAAGGCAAATGCATTAAGCCATTTTGGCACCTAATGTAGCCCCAATCTCAGAATTATCTTTGCAGTTCAGCTGTTTCATCAGCTGTTCACCACTTTTTATTTCACTGTACAGAATGTAATCTCTACTACAGAAAGAAACTGTATGAGTATAGTTGTTACAATACACCTACCCACAGTTCAGCTCAAAAGGGAGTGAACGTTATTAGTTTACTAGAGGAGAAAATTGCTTTGGCAATTCTTCAGATGCTTCTTTCAACGTTAGCTCTCATTCCTTCCCAACTTTCCCCTTATTATTTTACATCTTTCTATTTTCCTATTCCCAGTCAGTTCTGTCTCTTTCCTATGCCTTTTACAATGCATCTCAATTAGTTTGCTGTTCCTTCTGATCTACATACAGAAAATTTTGATTTATTCCCTTCCCTTTTTGTAGCACTATTATCCACCAGCCTTCTTGTCAGAGACTCAGTTTGAGGGTTATACTGTTCTTCATGGTTTAGCTGCCTTCTAGCCCAGCATGTGAACATAGTACATGTGCTTAGACAATATGCAAGACTTGAACTTTTAGTTCTGTTGTTTTAGGTTTAGTTTTATAGATGAGTAGGCAGTACTTCAATTGAGACTCAGTTTTGAGCCTGTGATGCATTTTAAAGCATTGGGAGTTCAGGGCAAATGTGGCAGAGTGTGAAATTTTGAAAACAATTTTAAAGCAAATCTAAAAATACAAGGGAAAAACAGATTTTTCAGATTTCCAGAAATAATGTAATGTTTTTCCACTTGGAATTTGAATAAATTGCTAAATATTAGCTGGCTTTTGTGAGTTATAGGCTATATGTTAATTAGAATGGGAAACAAAAGCATCTGGAGATATGTTTTCTTCTACGAAAATCTTGCTAGAATACACATTGTGTTCCATTTTATGACAAGTAAGGAGGTCAGATACTGTAGAATGATCCTGTTACCATACTTAAGCAAACAAACAACACTTTGAATTAAAAAAAGAATTCTTCTGGTATGTTTGAAGTCACATCTGGGTTAAAACATTGCGCCTCTGATGCCATTTCATTGGTGTGCATTGTGGTGCAGAGGCAGAAAAGAGTTGTTGATGTGCTTAGCATATTTCTGTATGTGCACAGTGCTGTGCAGTTCACTGAATCTCTGTGTCCTTCATCTTACTGAGTATGTTTTGTTTTCTTCCCTTGCAGGATGGTTTCACTCCCTTAGCTGTTGCTCTGCAACAAGGGCACAATCAAGCAGTGGCTATCCTGCTGGAAAATGACACCAAGGGGAAAGTGAGATTACCAGCTTTGCACATTGCTGCCAGAAAAGATGACACCAAATCAGCAGCGCTCCTACTGCAGAACGACCACAATGCTGATGTGCAGTCCAAGGTAACATGATGCTGGCCTACAGGAAACAGGGCACTCATGTGGCTGAGTGCCGATGGGCAGCCAGCTTTTGCTTCCTTCATCTTAAGGGTTAAAGGTAATTTCTTCTGTGGGGAAAGATGAGTCTCTAGACCAGTATCACCAGTAATGTTTCTACTTCTGCCTTGTTTAGCCACACTGTAATTACAAGCTACAGTTTTTTGTTTTTTGGGTTTTTTTTTGCTTTTTGTTTATATCTCTCATTTCAGTGATAACCAACTTTCTATTATTATTTATAAACCAAAGAAATAGAAATGGAAGCAAAATCACTGCTTCCCTATCAAATAGGATACTGGTTTATTGCCTTTGGGAAAATATGTTGTATTTAATATTAATGCATGCTTGGATGGCTTTTCCCATTATAACAGCATAACTCATTTCAAAAAGCAACTTAGTTCTTGGTTTTGCAGCCAATCTTTAATATCTTTCCTCTTTTTCCCAAACCATGCTGCATCAGATGATGGTGAATAGGACGACTGAGGTACCGAGATCAAACATTTTTAATTATTCTTTCTATTATTTATAATTATTTTCTCTGCTCTGTGACAACGTTTATTATTTGTCATAAAAAGCGAAGTTATGACTCTTTTTTAATCCGTAACATTTCGTCACTCAGCAAACCTGTTATTATTCATTCTTTATCTTAGAATTCTTTTTAATTTGTAACTGTTACTGTAGTTACCATATTAAGTAAACTTTTCAGAACTCACATTCAGTTCAAAGAAGTCTGAAGCAAGTGGTGGAGCTAGAACACTGAAGATGTTTTTCTAGCTCACTAAATGCACTTAACTTGGCATAACTAAATTAAGGTATCTGGCTGAGCCAGAAACATTGTAAAATACATTTTCAGTAGAAAAAATAACTGAATCCTCCAAGGTAAAAAAAAAAACAACTTGTTCAGAGCATCTGTTTATTTTTACCACTGTTCTTATGATCTTGTCAATAAAGTTTTCAGAAGTCCTTAAGAGATAATACATAGTGCGTTTTTTTAATATCGACTGTGGAAGTAATGACTCTTTGAGCATGTCTCCTAAAAATGTTACATCAGATCAGCTAGAACTGTGATTTATCCCCTAGTAATTATTGTCACATTTAGGATAAAGCAGTATTTCCAAGAACACAGTCATTGTTTGAATCCTGCCTTTTAAATGATCATTTCTTTGTTAGATGAGATGAATGAATTCTGAATGCATGCACACGTGAATATGCTCCACATTTGGTGTGTACACGCGTGAGCAAATTGCTGTGAGGCAGCCTGCAATGGGAACTGAAATAACAATGGCTTCTCACTGTCATCTGCCTATGGACATGTTCTTCTCTAGCAGTAAATGTAAAGCAGTTTACAACTTTTTCACTGGCTGTTACATTACTTCTAAGTACCTTGCATTTGTCACAGTGCAAATACATGTGCTGAGAAGTTGTATTAATACAACATAAATTTACTCTATAACTTAATACAGTATTGTACTTGTATGCCTATATCCTCAGCAGACATTTTCCTGGTAATTTACCACAGCAACAATTCTGTGAATTTAATGACTGTTTTTAGTTAGACCAGGATCACCTGTAACATGGCAAAGAAGTTAATTGAAGTAGCTTAAAATAATAGGCTGACTGCTCTGTCAAGAATAAAATAGATTTCAGGGCTCAACATCTGCCTTTATTCCACATTTTAATGCAAATATTTATACATTGCTTTATTCCATGAGCAGTTTAATAGTTGGTACACTGAAAGAAAAGTAGTTGAATATACAGTGCAGTGCAGAAGTGAAAAGTATTTCTCTTTCCCATAACTGCTAGCAAGACTGTAAAATCAAATCAGTGTAAAGCTCTTCAGGGAAACCTTCAAAAACGAGGTCCTTTCTACTTGAATTACTTATGAGACTAAAAGCTTGTTGGGTGTCCTACTTTCTTTTTTATTCTGTTGTCAAGTAATTTGGTATCTTCTAGCTGAAGAATGTTTCGCCTTCTAGTGCTCTAGAGGCAATCATGTATTTTCTGACATATAGATTGCAAAGTTTCTTCAGATCCATTGAGATCTGAAATGTATAAAAAGTAAATAATTATGGTTCTTATAACATGTAGCTTGCTTAGTAAAGTTTCTCATATAGACTAAGCTCCTGGTATTGAATATCTTCTGCTTTCTTTTTAAAAGAGAAGGAAGGGTGTTCTCAAAATTTGTAATTCTTAGATGGGTACAAGAAGAGTCCAAGGACTTGTGTTGACTTTAAGGCAGAACTACTGAACAGGTGCAGGTTAAAAGACCTGTGTTGTTTCTGAACTGTAGTAAGGAAATTACCTTTAATTTCTTTTAGAATTAATGATATATTAATGTTTTCTGGAATGAATGCTACTGACCTCTTATTGGCATGCAAAAAAAATGAAAGTATGAAGCACTTTTGATAATTTCCCACATGAAAACTATATACTCTGCCTGAAAGACTTTGCTATATCATAGGTAAACTCAGTAAATTCAACACAATTATTTGTCAGTAACTTTTAAAATCAAGTTCTAGTTAAGTTGATTGTATTATATAAATTGATTTCTATAAATAAAGACTGTTTCTTTTTGTAGAGTGGCTTTACACCTTTGCACATAGCTGCACATTATGGAAATGTCAATGTGGCAACGCTTCTGCTAAACCGAGGAGCTGCAGTTGATTTCACAGCAAGGGTATGGAGGAGTTTTTGTCTCTTTGAGTTGTAATGGCCCATGAAAGTGGAAGCGTATCTGTGTAATTTCTAGTCAAGAATAAATGAGGAGCAAAATAATGCTGAAATTCTGTTGTATTTAACTTTTTTTTTTTTTTAAATATTAATTTTTTTTAAAGTTGCCTCCGTGCAATGCAGCAAAGTCCTCAGAAATTTATAGCAACCAGTATTCCCAGCTGATGGAAGCAGGCTCCTTTGACTTGCTGTAGAGTGCTGATATGCTCAGGATGTGTCAACTCATTTTAGCTTTCTTGTCAGTTTGATACCCTTCAGAAATATATTGTTTTTTTTTTTCCTGTCAAAGATTCAATATTTGCTGTACTAATTCACTTAGATATTTTTGCATTTAAACATACTTTGAAATAGTAAATAATAAGCTACACTGCCACAGCTAGTACTAATTTATCCCAGACTACTCTTCTAGATAAGCTACTGCAGAGCTGCCTAATATAGTCTATATGCTGTACATTGTTGCACATTACTTAGTTTGAAGTATGTCATCTGGTGCTATAAGAACCTCTGATCATCTGTATATCACTGAAGCAATTGTATCACAAATTTCTGTTTAATTATGCATTGCCACACTTTGAATAACATTAGGGTTGTGCCTTTTGTACTGACTTCCTCCTCTTGCCTATCTGGAACAGGTATTTTTTCTTTCCCCACCCAAAGCATTTGCAAGGACTTTCAGCCTAAGCAGGATCTACTCCTTTACACTATATACATTACAGTTACAAGATTACTTTGTGCAGGATTCATGCATTCATGTAATCTGTGTGTTGCAAAGATTTAAATGCATCAGTGTTTTGTGAATATTGACTCATTGGGACTCTGGTGTATGTTTGTTTATTTGTCTGACTCTGGGACTGTGATGTTTGCCGCTTTGGCACATGTGTTGCTTTGCTTATGGAACAATCAAACAATGAATAAATACTCTTACTTAGAAAGGAATTACTAACTCTAGCTTATATGGTGCGTGCCTAGGTCTGATGCTCAAGTACATTTTTGTTTATTCTCTATTAATGTGATTGTAACATTTTTTGTGATCCAGACAGAAATTCACCACCATCAAACACCTTCAGATCTGTCATGCTCATTGTTTGTTCTTTTCATGGTGTAGAATGGAATCACCCCACTGCATGTCGCTTCCAAAAGGGGAAACACAAACATGGTGAAGCTCTTGTTGGATCGTGGAGGGCAGATCGATGCCAAAACCAGGGTGAGTGCTTCTATTCCCTGAATATATTACCATTATTATAATCCTTCTTGGGAATGGATTGCAATTTTTTCACTTGCTTGGTTTTTTTGTTTGTTTCTTTTTAAGCCAAAGACTGGGAACATCAAGATTCATAGCTAGGTATTCTGCTTCAGTAATTGTGTTACATGTTCTGTCCCTAAACTGAGACATTAGATGCAGCTGTTATAAATGACTCAAAAAAAACACCAACCCAATACCATAAAATATTCAGCTGAATAGAGTTCCAAAAACATTGAACACTGCATCTTCAAAAATATACTGTTTTGAAACTTGGGCTAAATTTATATGGTGACTCCAAAAATAATTTTAAAAGAAATATTTTTGTACCCTTTTTGTATTCAGAATCCTACCTTTAGTTTTCAGATTATTTATTTTATATACGTTGTTTTCTGCAGTGTCAGATTAAAGAATAGCAGGTGTTGACATCCATAGGAGGCAAAAAAACTATTTTCTTCAGTCTCTTGTATAGTCTGCCTGTATCACACAAGTAAATGCCAAAGAAAGTCTGATCTTCCTGAGGAAAGAGCTACACAGCAGTGGGATCTAAACTCAGCTAAGCCTTTTGGTCCCCTGACTTCTGTTTGTTTTTGCCAGTAACCATGAGAGGGAAAACTGTTGGTGGACTTAATATTGAACTGTCAGCACTGGTAACAAGTAGCATACACTGCTCCAGCAGCACATCACCTTTTCTCTGGATTAAGCCACAGCAATACCTTCCTCTTTATTCATTCAGGGCATAAGAAAAACCCACCAATTTATATGTACAGGATCAACTATTTAAAATTGGATTTTGAAGCCATCTAAGAAAATGTAGTTGTTAATGCAAACCAAAGATCACAGGACTTGTCCAAGAAAGCTGGTGTTTTTTTAGCACTTATCTGCAAGGTTTTATCTACAAGTAATAGACGATATTTCAGAACGCATCGTTTAGAGCTGTATATAGGAGCAATATTGTTTTTGTTTGCATTCAGCTGCCCTTGTGGTTTATTCAGCTGCAGCTGTTAACCATTTTTTTGCTTAATAAGCTACAAAGACAAAACACAATTGTTATGCAACTCTGTATGTGAATGTGATTTCTGATTTTTTTTTCCTCTCTTGCTCTTATTGATCTTTTTTTTTTTTTTTTTTTTTTTTTTTTTTTTTTTTTTGAAACTGATGATGGTGGAAAATGAAAGCTCTCATGAAGGTGTGCAATAAATCATCCCTGGTCAAATTCTCCATTATCCTATGGTAAAGAGAGGCATGAAATTGTAATAACGCACCACAGTAAAGATATTCCACATAAGCATAAGCACAGCGGTCGCATGGAACAGTACATTTGGCCTATGGGATGACAGTATTGAATTCCCCTATTTCTTATTCAATATTTAGATGCTTGTTTTGGACAAGTTGGCCCAGGTGATTGTAAAGGACTTCATGGATTATATGGGGTCAAGTTATATTCCTTTCTCCTTGCACTCAAAAAGGCTAATATATGCAGTTGTGAATTAAACTGAAAGGATGAGACTTTGCCCAGTATGGGTGGAAGGCTCTAAATTTAGAGTCTTTGCATTGTCTTGGCTCCCTGCCCTTTGTCAGCTGCTATATTAGCTCAAAAACTGTCAGCAGAAAGATTTCAGTGGGAAATGATAAAGGTATCCTAAAGCACATGTATTCCAGTTTGCACAGGCTCAGCAGCTTCTTGCTTCCATCTTCTGCCTTCCATCCGCTCGAAGACACGTGGTGGTGGTCAGCTGTGTGTACTTTCCAGTGGGGGAGATTCCAGAGCTTTGGTTCTGCTGTCGGTGTCGCCCCATCTCTCTTGTCTCCATGCCAGCTATTTATGTAGTCTCGGTGTCTTTTTCTTTTCTCTTTGCTTTGTCCGCATGCCTTGTGCTTTGCTATGGCCGTGAGTATGTAGGGTATTGAAGAGGTAGGTTGTGTGTTGCATGCTGTGCGTATGTGTGTATTGTGCTTTAAAGGAGAGACTTCTGCCTAGTCCTCCTCAGTACTAACATGCTTGCCTTTCCATATTTGCCTTTCCACTTCTCTTAAAGCACCCTTGCATTTTTCCAGTAGGTCAGATTCACTGAAAAACAGTGGAATTAAGTGTACTAGTTTATTTCATTACCAGATAGCTTGGGCTTTTATTTGTCATCTTCTAACTGTATCAAAATAAGCTCTTTGGTTGAAGAAGTAGCCATTGGTTTCATACATTTTATTTTTAACCATTTTACGTGGCATTTGATAATATGTAACTTAAGATGTGGAAAGTTATTTTAACATATCTTGAGTCCAAGTCCTTTTGTTATACATAGTTAATCTATGAAATGTTCTATTGTTTGAAAATGAAGTATTAGGAGTTGATGTTCTGTCTAAAGAAAATTCTACTTGAATTAAAATGTATGCTCTTCAAAGTGAGTGAATAATGAATGTGTCCTACTGTTCCATAGTTAATGTTGCATGTCAGTGAAAAGCTCTACTCACTGCAGGAATTAACTATTTTTGTTTTGTTACATTTCATATTTTCAATTTTTTCTCACTCAAGAGATAGAATTGCAAGTAAAGCCATTTGCTGCCTCTATATGTTTTAAAACAATGTTTTACTTAGTTTCTTTGGTATGGTTTACAGATTTTTTTTTTTAAAACAATTTTTCTCAACTAACCACTAAATAAATGCTCAAAAAGTGGGATTTCATTTCTCATTTTATCAAAAACAGAAGCATAAACTCAATTTGCAATGGTATTGATAGGAAACTTTTATTAATACTGTCAGTTATATGTTTTATTTGTAATTTGCACAAAAGCTTCATCTGGAGTTTTGTTGGCTAAATGATTAACAAGTAAAATCTCATGTGCAAAAGCATTTCGTATTTAAAATCCCAGTCAGATGAGTAATCTGTAAGATTTTGTCTGAATGACGACTTCAGGGACTTGTTTTTGAAACATGTTAGGATTTAGCTGAACTTCTCACCTGCACCGTTTTATTATGATAGACCAGTGGATCTGGGTTTTAGATCCAAGGGGTTTTGGCTTGGCATCAGATTCGGAACATTCTCTGTAAAAGATAGTGGTAATCAGTTTTGATTAAATTGACATCATATGATCAAGGGTAATGTGTCAGTTGTCAATTCTGACTTTGAGGGAAGGAAAGCATTTCTAGCTTTCCTGAAACATGCAAAGGGTTATTGCAGGGAGAGTTATTTTAGCATTTACACAGAGCAGTTTCAGCATGCCAATAGTAGATGTTCCTATTATTTTTTCTTCTGCTCGTAGTAACAATAAAGGTAATCAGACATCTTCATTGGATTGACATGTCATTGTTGGAGGGGTTTAGCAGCGCTACAAATGCAGTTCTTGCAATCTGTCTCATTTATATATAGAAAAAGAGAAAGATTGCATGGCATTTTGAGTTTGTTTTTATCCCCCCTTTTTACTTTTAATACACTGTTCTTCACAGGCCCTTTTCGTTTAACTGGTATTTCCTTTTTTGCGTGACTACGGAAACACCCTCAGAAGGTAGGAAAGGACCTGCCGACCTCAGATGCTGGAGTTGTCACATGAAACCAGTTATTTCTATTAAATGGTGAAAACAGTGAAATCCCATTTTTCTTTCTCTGGGATTATTTGTTTATGTATTTATTGTGGTGGATGAGCTAAAGCATCCCTTAATGCTCATTCCAGGAGCCTATTGTGTGGTTTTTTTTTTGTTTTTTGTTTCATATTAGCATCTCCTGGCAGAACAGGTGTGCCTGTCTGCATTTACAACGTGGTTGTGAGCTTCCTGTCACTAAGCCATGTTGTGCTCAGATCCTAACACTGTCTTGGGCCAATGCTCTGGTTACGGTGTTTATTCCTGAATAAAAGCTGCTGTGACATTTTCTCCTGGCCTTAGCAAATGGGCAGATCACTAATAACTCATCAACAGTGTTTGCCACTCCTAAAGGAATGTTGAATTTATAAATATCTAATCGCAATACAGATACTGGCTATAAAAAATTTAGTGGATTAAAATAATGTTTACAGAGTGTGGGATGATGATGTACTGATCATCTAGGCAAGCTGCATATGTGGTGACTATTATTGAGAGTTATTTAAGTTAATATTTCATTACTCAGGCAATCACATAGTGTATTTTTTGCTGTATTTTTCAAATCCTTACTTTGAGGGGCATACTTGGAGGAGTATTTTAGAGCATGTTCAATTATGTCAAGACTCTGAGAGCTTAGAACAAGAGGTATGCTTGCCTTGTTCATTTTTAAACACGTGTGGTTTAATAGCAATGCTGAAATGAGCAATTGAAAAGTTCCTTATGCGTGAAGCAAATCTGGACCATTTTGCATGTCAAACATACAGCATAGTAAGGTTTCGTTTTACCCTCATACAAATGAGAATACGCAACTGCAGTTCGGAAGAATTCTGCATTAATTTGGCCTTTGGCTTTTAAGTACAATCAACAGTCTTCATTCCAATGAGCATCAAATGAGCAAAACTCTCCTTCTGTTAAGATACCGCTCACCTAATTTCCTGTTTTCCCAAGACTCTCTTTTAAGCAGTTTCTTATTATTTCAGTATTTCTGGTAAACTGAAGGGAAAGCATTTTAATTACTATGAAATGACCTCATAATTTGTCTGCCCTATTTCTGCAGTTTGGAGTCGTGTGTGAAATTAAAATTTAGTTTTGTGGGTTAACAGTGATTGATCTTCAGGGGAAAAAAAGGCAAAATTTTAATTTCTATTTTGTGACAGCCATTTAAGAGGAAAGCAAAAGTGATGGAATTTCATGACCTCCATACATACAGTGTGGGTTGTAGTGTTATTGCAAGCAGTGACCCACCTGCTGAATACATTGCAGCATGTGCTAGGAGAGTACCACATACCAGAACAATTGAATGCCAAGTACAGGAAGTCTCTTGGAAAATGAAAACACTGAACTTCTGCTATATATATTATTTGAGAGGAGAGGGTAATACTGACCTTCCAAAGACAAAGATACATGGAATTTCATACTTCTTTCTGTGCTTCAAGTTTGTGTCTCTTCAACCCTATGTTGTATGTCCAGTCAAAAGACATGTTTATTGTTTCAGTCAGCGTGTGTTCTTCACACAATGAGATGTACCAGCTCACAATGGAATAATTAAAAAGGGGTGTAGACAAACTGCTGCAACAGATATCAGAGCAGCGAGGATCATGGGTAATAGATAATGGTACAAAAGCAGACTCATTTGGTACAGCAGTGTCTCTCTCTTAATGTTGATTAATATCAGTGTGTCATCATTGTATTTCTACTACAACAACTCTCTCTTTTCAGTTTCCCTCATCGTTGAATAAAAAATAAGCACAAATAATAGTCTGAGGTATTAAATGTACAATAAGTTTTTAAATATACTGTATATTTTAAATATACTGTTTTACCTAGTGTGGAAAGAGGGAAGAGAGCTACCTGGGAAAACTGCAGATCTCATTGTTTAATTTGCCTACAGAGAAGTGCACAGATAGTAAATGGTACATGTTTATAAAATTTATGACAGTCTAATTGGATAGATATTATAGTCTATTTTACAGGCAATTATAGCTAAGAACAAAGGTGAAAAATATGTTTTTTGTTTTTCAAACAATTTAGTTCTTACTTTACTTTCAACTAGAATTTCTTGTGGAATCTGGGTGTTTCTTGTCTTATATTATTCTTCTTTTTCCCTTCTGGGTCTTTTTTTCCCTCCAAGCCATCACAGTTCTACCTTTTTTTTGCTATTCAATTAAATAGAGCAACATCTAAGTCACTGTGCAAATAAAGAGTGGGAACACTTCACCTTGATTAAAATGTAGAGTACAAAAGGCCAGAAATGGAAAAGATATACCAAATAAATTCCCTTTGTAGAATACATATGAAACTTATTCTTGCCTCAGTAATGCTAATGAGAACAGTGTATAAACCTTTCTGGCAGTGAGATGCAAATATATTTAAAGGCTTTTTATTTGTTTACTCTGAAGGTGCAAGGAAGAAACAGATAAGCTAGTTATACACAATTTCTTTACGTAGACCAGATTGACTTTGTGTTGAACACCCTTTAATTCTGTTTGTGGGTTTGATCTTCCATTTATTGAACCTCATTGCAAAGCTTCTGTGGAATTTAGTGATGCAGTAACTGCCTCTGAGATTGCGAGTGCCAAAGCACACCTAACCCCACCAAGTGTTTCTGAAAAATCTCTGCAACCAGTAGATAACTAAGGGAGAAAAATCTTCCCAGATCTCATTTCCTCACTGTTGTGGAGCTTTGTGCACTGCTAACTCCAAAAGGTGCTCTGTGCTTTTGAAATTGAGGATGTGAGAGGATCTGCTTCTTGGAAGTACCATTTGTGGAGCATGAAAGAGCTGTGTTTGGATATCCAAAATGATGTTCAAATATGGAGCTACTTTTAATTTAAGTGTGTTAGCAGAAGTAAAAATAGAATGACGTAGCATTCCCACAAACTCCAGCAAGACAGTGTGTTTACATGTGAAGGAGTGTCACTGATGTGTAAGAAAGGCTGTGTTACTGCATGTTCACTACCTTTTTGACCTGTAAGTAATTAGTCTATCACAGACAAACGTACTCAGAATTGTGCTTTTGCTGGTTCTTCAGGAAGAACCCTAGAGTTCTACTTCATCTCAGACAATCAGCTTGTCTCAAAGAGAAAGGCTTTCGTTGTGATTAAAACTATTAGCATTTAACACTTATAAATGTAACATTGTACATTGTATCTGTTGAACAAGTATTGATGACTTTTCTGAGTGTATGCTTAATATCAGATTCTAATGAGATGAAAACTTGGGTTGTGAATTTCCTTATGTTCTGTCATACAGCACTGATATTCATTCCCAAACACTTTTCTTGCTGCGTGTTTCCAGTCTTTTTCTGTATAAAAGCCTAATTGTACCGGAATTACCTAGAATGCATTCTCCTGTCTCACTGATGCATCTTTTTTTATCACTGTTGTGATCATTACTAAACATGTAAAAGAAGTATTTTGGTACAGGATAGTGTTCTGCAATGAAAAAATATTTTGGAGCTCTCAAAGTTATTTTAGGAAAGCATCGTTTGCTCTTTGTTCTCTATTTCAGAAATGAAAGATTTCATTCTCTTGGTTTCTCCTTCTCTTTTTCCTTTCTGTATTACAATCATCTTTCTCCTGCAGCCTGTTTGAAAAAATAAAATGAATTCTGGAGTAAATTTTCCAGCATGGATGTATCTTATTTCATCCCTGCATCAAAAGCAATCTAAAGGACAAATGTTGATTAATGAAGCAACCTTGGCCCAGCATACATTACACTGTGAAGCAATGCAATCTCAAAGCCATGCAGAGGAGAAGGAGAGGAGGAGGCAATGCATGATAACATTACCCTCTTTGAGAAGAAATTTCAACACAAAATGGGCTTCTCTGAAACTCTAACCTTAGTGTGTCCTTCAGATAAAAATAGGGAGGAGTTAGGAGTCAAAGCAGGCTCCACAGAGTGCCAGGATGAACACTGGGAGAATGTGCTCATTCACTGTCTCTTGTTTTGATTTAAGGATGGACTCACACCGCTCCACTGTGCTGCAAGAAGTGGACATGACCAAGTTGTGGAGCTGCTTCTGGAACGAGGTGCCCCGCTGCTTGCAAGGACCAAGGTGCGTGCCTTACTAGAAGAATATGTTAATGGCTCGATGTAACTTTCCAAGGAATGTTTAATGTGACTGAAAGGATGAGGAAGAAGACAAGGACAGTTCTGTTCTGTCAGGTATTCTGTAAAGTATTAGTGGGGAGAATGATCAAAAAATTAAATTTTCTTAGCAAAATAGGGACTATCCTTTCCAAACATGTGAAACACTATATACTTCATTACTGAATTCAGACTAAACTCAAAATAGAGTGCAATTCAAATCACTTAACTTCTGTGGCTTTTTACAGCCATAGAACACAAAGATGTAAAAGCTGTGTCAGTCACTCCTGAGAGAACGTTTGTGGTAGATATTTTCTGATTCTTGACATAAACTACATAGGACCTGTAATTTTCATGGACTATTTCATACTTGGGAAATTATTTTAGTGTGTTTTTACTAATGTCTGAAAAGAATGCATCTAAGATGAATGCATTTCCTGTCTCTTTAGTCAAACTGCGTAGAAAAAGGCACTTGTAGCTTAATAGCAGACCCCATTGTGCAGCACTTCACTTTGGAGTGCCTGACAAATATCGCTGGTATCATTAGTTGCAAAACAGTCCAGTGGAGTATTGCAATGATGTGCTTGAGGTCCCCTGGAAGATCAAGATTAACAGGCAATTGAAATACCATTTTCAGACCATGCATGCTTCACCGGGCCTCATTTCCTCAAACATGACTCTAAACAAGGGCAGTTAATGTCCTGTGAGCCACCGTTGTCCATAATAGAGACTGAAGATTTTCTCTTGGTAATCTTCTTGGAAGATTTTATTGCTGGGTTGCACGCATATCAAATACATCAAGTAAGGATGTGCTCAAGCTGTGTATCCCTTGATAGCACCAGGTAGTACAGATCAGATCATCTCTTTATAAAGGAGGTATCCACAGTGAGATGGCAACTGTAGTTAAAAAAGAAATTCCTTAGAGCTTCACTGATCCCATTGGTGGGAGAATGTGGTTAGGTAAATCTTCTCTGCTAATGAGCTCACATCATTAAATAGTAGAAGGCCACCAAAGAACAGACCCTACCACATATATTGTGTGTGCTTCAGGAAGGATTCCCAGATATTAGCATTCAAAGGCACATTTTGTCAACCAGGAGAAAATATCAGGGTTGCAGTGGCAGCATCTCAACAGAGGTCTGAGCAGAGCAGAACTGTTTCTCTAAATATCCCTGTATTTGCTGGAAGGGGCCGGGTGGCTATAGCCTTCCAGACTGTAGTTCAGATACATCTCCTTTTCTGTGGTTGAGGGTACTCTGCAAAGTCATGGCAGCATTCTTTGATTATGTGCCACTATCTGAGAGATGCTAGAAGTTATTGTTCTGTTTTCTTTTGCCACAGAATGGGCTCTCCCCACTTCACATGGCAGCCCAGGGGGACCATGTGGAATGTGTCAAACATCTCCTGCAACACAAAGCTCCTGTGGATGATGTCACGCTGGACTACCTGACTGCCCTTCATGTGGCTGCACACTGTGGCCACTATCGTGTCACCAAGCTCCTCCTGGACAAGAGAGCTAATCCCAATGCTCGCGCCCTGGTAAATCTGTCACACCTGTGTCATGTAACAACCTGCCAAGGGGACATGAGTAGTTCTTACTAGGAAAGCAGAGTGAAAGCTGTCAACAGACTCCAGCAATAGCTGACTAGCTTCAGTCACAACAGTGACTGTCACAACCTACTGATTGCCAGTGTTACATCTTACATCATTAGGCCTGTGACAAATGGCTATAGTTTTAGGTCTGGTAGCTCTCCAGAGTACCAAAAGCCATTTTCACGTGATGGTAATTTCTGCATTGGTATTTTGTTGAATTAAGAATTATTTCTTCATGTTATGCCACATGATACAGAGATCACTTTTGAAACTTTTCAGTTGAATCACTAAGCTAATGGGCATGGAGAAAATATATTAAAAAGCTAGAATTTCTATATTTATAAAATGTCTGTATTTATCAAATCATAACAAATTATGATGTCCCTTGTATTAGGTGCCATGTTTCTTTAAAAAACAGTTCTTCTGATGCTTACATGAAAACAGGTATGATTCCTTTCACTCGCTGTGCAAACCAGTATCTTCTGAGAGAAAAACATCATATTTCTCTTCAGAAATTGAAAAAATAACTTTCAAGAGTCTAAAGTATACAAACATGAACAAGACTTTCTCTAATGAGAAGTGTCCCTGTTAGCTGGAAGAATCTGAAATACCAATACATTGCATATGATGAGGGGAAGAATGAGACTGTGAGCACTTGATACATATGCATGAAAAGAACTCTACCATTGCCTGCTGTATTTGGTGCTTCCACAGTCTTTTAGCTGCAGTCTCCTCTGATATCTTCCTCAGCTTCTTACCTTCAATATGATGATGTATTTTTCTTTCTGTGATAGCTCTAGCAACCCCAAGGAATTTACACTTCCCTGCCTCCTTGCACATCACTCGTGGTCTCTGTATATATCTCATAGCCCCTCTTCTTATTATTATGTTTTTTTTCTTTGGTATTTCCCAATATCATTTTCATTTTGCTCATCTTCTTCAGTGCTGTTTTCATCCCGACTTCTAGGTTTTCTTGCCAGTCTCCTGATTATCTTTAGCTGTACTTTCCTCAGCTGCCCACACAGACACCTTGTATGCTAGCCTCCGTATCTTTCTTCTTCCCTTCCATGACAAGAATGTACCTTGTGTTCCTCCCATCCTGAGAAATAGCTGTCCTGGAAGGAAAGGAGCACACCCTCAGGCTACTGCCTCTCTGCTCTCCTACCTTCTGAGTGGATTTCTCTCTCTCATTTCCCCCCACAGTAGGGACTTGTCACCACTGGTTTGTTTATAGTATTCAGTACATTCAGGATGCTCATCATTTTTGTTAGTAATGTTTTTTCTGCCTTTTCCTGACTCTCATTTAAACTGTTTCTCACTTAAATAGCAAAGTTAAATCAACTCAGGAAGTAAAATTAAGTGGAAAAAATGGAAACTTCTGAAGCAGTAAAACTTCTAATGAAATATATTGAAGGATGTAATGCAGGAGCTAAAATGTATGATTGTTTTGATGACTTTTTAAGAAACTGGGGAAAGCTATTTGTAATATTTAGCAAAGAGTACGGTGTTGGAATAAGTGTTATAAGTTACTCCTTTTTGACTATATTAAAAAAAATCATTAATACTTGCAAAATGTTGTGGGGATACAGACACCACATGAGTTCTCAGCTTTTTCAATTTTTGTACTCTTTAAAGTTCCTTCAAAGCAACTAGTAATTAACATTTCCCTTAACAGAAGCTGACTGTCGTGTGTCTCTTTCTACAAGCTAAGTTATTTACTTCGAGTTGAGTGTTTTGCAATACTGATCCTTTTTATTAGAAAATAGAGCAAGTAGTTGACATTTAAAGAAAAGAGTTACCTGTGCTTTTCACTAAAATGTTCATGTGCAGTGAATAATGTGTTTGCTTAACTTTAGGCACACACTTACCCTCTGTTAGTAATACATAAAAACAGCCTGAAGACAAAGCATGCATTATGTATACAATGTGAAGACATGCTTTGTTGAAAAAGCCCCAGTCTTACTGAATAAACATTTTGAAACAAATGAATATCTACTGATGGTAAGCAAACCACTAAAACTACTGTCTCACATTTTAAAAGGCTAGGGTGCAACTTTGGTTTAAGATGTTCCTTTCTTCACTCCCCTTTTTTTCTCCTGTTCCTACTCCATCACATTTAATTTTAACCCAAATACCAGGGGCTGATACTTTACTTACAGGAATAAAGGAAGAGGGGCCACAAATCTAGCGAGACTAAAAAATTGGTATTGTGAAACCAAAACTGAAATTGTGATATTAATACCTTATCTATAAATATACCTTGCAGAATGTGCACACACTAAAAAATAAGTACAGTATACTGCAGATTGATTTGTGAATACAAAGTTAATATACATAGATACTTAGTTTATAAGCGTACAAGATAAAGAAGATGCAATCTGGTAGAAATACTCTGTTCTGTTCTTAGAAAGCTATAGAATGTGCTTTATACATCTCAAAGACCCTAACTGATTTCAAAGTTGTTCTTACACATACACATGTGCAGTCTTTGGAACTACATACATACATGCACATGAGCATACCTTTAAGAGTCACAATGGGCTTGTCTGTATTTGGTTTTGAGAGGTGTAAGTTCAGTTTCTCTCTACTGCTAGAGAAGAAAGCAGTAGCACTGCTTTGTTCTCCTTAAGGCTTCTGGGAGATTTCTGTAATTCATAACCTCTTGTGCTTAAAGAACAATAGCTTCTAGTACTCTAACACTTCTGCTCCCAGTGTGCCAGCATGGAGCTATTTGGAAAGTGTAGCTGCATGTTTTTAACTAACATGACTGTCTTTTGCACAGAATGGTTTTACTCCACTGCACATTGCCTGCAAGAAAAATCGCATCAAAGTCATGGAACTCCTGGTGAAATATGGGGCTTCAATCCAGGCTATAACGGAGGTAGAAAAATGTTTCATACTCTGAAGAAACATTCCTACTCTTTTTTCCTTTTTTTGCTTCTTTTTTTCTCTTTCCTGTCATGCCTCACCTTCACTTATGTTTATTTAAATGAAGAAGCCCCTCCCCTACGCTCGTGCAGAGGAGTAAAACTGCTCTTGCTTTGTTTCGCAGTCGGGCCTCACACCAATACATGTGGCTGCATTTATGGGCCACTTGAACATAGTCCTCCTTCTGCTGCAGAACGGAGCCTCTCCCGATGTCACTAACATTGTGAGTATGGCTTTGACTAGAGTCATCTGTGTGATGCTCACTACAAAGGGGTCCATGCGGTGCAAACAAAGGTCACATTTTAATGATACTTCATTACTTCATTTTATGTTAGGACAAATTATGGTAGCACCTTTCCCAAACAGTGAAGAGGGGAAAATAGCTATTGTATAGACATTGTAAGCCATTTTTGGTTTTGTCTACTGTTCTGCAATGCCTGAGTAGGTAAAAATCCCTTAAAAACAGTCAAAGCTTGCCAAATACATTTCAAGCTGATTATAAAGCAAGGCAATTCAGAATGATGAAATTTATGTCCAAGCGGCTTTAATTTCTACTTGCATAGCCTTGCTGGCCATAATGAAATTGTGTCATCTGTATTAATGAAAGGGTATTAAATGCTTAAATCTTATTAAACAAGAAGTTAAAATATTAAATTTGAGATGTTCCTTTTATACAGGAAATTCCAGGGGATAGTGCCTTGCAAAAGAACGTATTTAAACTTAGAAAATGTGACCTTTGGGAGGTAACTAAATGCAGAACCTGACTTACAGTAGAAATCAGTGTTTGTATACCAATAGCCTAGTTACCAAGAATAATAACTGTAAAAAGAACGTGATGATTTCCTGAGTTGTATTTCATAGATATCTTACTGTTTGAATTTGTCATTATAAACAAGTATTTAACTTCTGACTATCTGCTCGATAAAATTTATAACCAGTAACGTTATAAATAAGTATTCCCAAAAATAAAATAACAAGAAAAAGTTGTTAATTCAGGTACGATGGTTTGTTAGTTTTTCCTGTCAGAAAAATCTTACATGGAGCCTAGTGACAGCATTCCGTATACCAAGCTGTTTGCTTGAATCATGAGGACAGTAAAAACCTTTTACTTCTTTCTATTTTCTTGTAAAAACAATGCATACACATAACCTTTATTGATGAGATGGAAGCCAACAAGAAATTGTTGTGGAAACGATTTAAAATATTGTGCTGGTGTTACTGGACATCTTTGTGCAAAGTTTAACACTTTACAGTTTGTGCTACATAGGTGTCTTGGCTTTTTATTTGGTAAGCTGAAGTCCCCTGCTGGTTTACTGACTGTTTCCAAAAGCTGAATTGTGTTACTAACTCAGGTATGAAAGGGTGTTTATAGAAACTTGATCATTAGATTGTGAGAAATGTAAAAATGATTCTAAACAGTTCATTCTTCAGGTAATAATGTTTATGTAGATTCTGCATTATGGTTTGTAACAGAGGTTGTGGGATTTTGTTTGCTGCCTACTTAGTAATCACAGCCGATGATCTAACGTTAACTTTAAATTGATTGTTGGTAAATCAACTCCATGTCCAGGGGGTTTGCTTTAAGTTCATGACAGGAGGCAGACTCAGGTTACTTCTTTTTGCTGTGTCTGTGCAGAAGGTTGAGAAGACTTGGTCTCTGACAAAAAAAGATCTTGACAAGAGTGTTCATTTTGGTACTTACAGTTTAACTTGACAGTCACAGTAATAACATATAGTCCAGCTCTATAGTAAGGAGAAAAACACTCTTAACAGATAGAAATGATCAGTCCTGATGTGTTGTCATAATTAACGGATATATTCTGAACTCTTGATTGCAGATCTGTCCCAGTACCTAATATACCAGATACCAATGAGCTGTACAGGGACTATTTTAGTCCACTTGATGACAGTGAGCTCAGAAAATGTTGAACTATGCAGAATTTAGCTAGAAATACCATCAAGGAATAGTCACTTTCAGTGTTTCTTTGCAAACCTATGCAAAAAGTAAATGCTTTGAATATATCACCTGTACTGTGTTATCATGATCTGAAACTCAACATCAGTCCAGTTAGCCTTCCAGAACTGCATATGCTCCTTCAAATTATGTCGGCTGTAGAAGGCCTGAAACAGGATTCATTTCAAAGCCCACAGACAGATCCGTGCTGCTGAGCACAGATTTTACGCATTTCATATGCTGGCTCAGTTGTGCGCAGCTGCTGCAAGGCATTTTAAAGCTGCCAGTTCCACACAGTGTGCAGGAAGAGACCATCTGGAGAAAAATCCCCTTCCATTTTGAGGCTTGTGTGCTTCACAGTCCCTTGAAAGAGACAGGTTCACTGTACAATTGTACAGTTGTTCAGTGTACGTGAGCAAAAGCTGATGCATCTGTAAATAGAAAGCTGAGGAATTTATGTGACCAGGCAAATGGATAAAGTAGAATACTGTATAAATAACGTTTGTCCAGAAATTTGCAAACCATAGACTACCCAGGTTTGGCACATGTATGCATGCACTCTTCTTAGCTCCCTGTCTCAGCTGGTGGAAATGCAGAGCTCTGTTTCTTCATGGAGGTTTAAGGCATTGAAACTTTTTTTTACTTTTCTGCAGCGTGGAGAAACTGCACTGCACATGGCAGCACGTGCTGGGCAGGTGGAAGTAGTTCGTTGTCTCCTGAGAAATGGGGCCCTAGTTGATGCCAGAGCCAGGGTAGGTGTTCTGCTCATAACTGTTTCTTTATTTTTTTTTTTTTTAATATAAAAAATATAGCTGAAGAATATATAATCTGTGGATTCTACACTAAACAAATCTTAACCTGTTCCAAAAGTAGCAATGTATTTCTGTGTAGATGTTTGGAATAAAATGTGTGTGGTGGGTGGGTTGACTGTGGCTGGTAGCTCAGTCTTCGTGCAATTGCTTGTAATAATAGGTAAAAAGTGAATGAAACTCTTGGGTTAAGATAAAAACAGTTTATTTAGTGAAGGAGAAAGGAAAAAAATAACAACACAACAGTTTAAACACAGAATAAAACAAGCCCTCCCCCCCCCAAGTGACGCAAAGGCAATCACTCACCACCTCCCACAAGCAGATTGGTGCTCAGCCTGTCTCCAAGCAACAGCTCTTTTGGAAAAGCTCACCCTCTAGTTTTATTGCTAGGTATGACATTACAGGGAATGGATTATCTTCTTGGTCCATTCAGACCAGCTGTCCTGGCTATGTCACCTTCCAGCTAAGAAGGCCTTGGTGCTGTGTAAGCACTGTTCAGCAATACCTAAACATGTTTTGGTCACAAATCTAAAACACAGCACCATATGAGCTGCTAGAAGAAAATTACCTCCAGTCCCAGGCAGACTCAGTACAATATGCCTGATTCAGACCAGCAACAGCTGTTCCATCTAAGTGAGAAGGTGCACAGCAATATCCTAAATCCAAACATCAGGTATTCTGGTAGCAGTTAGTCATAGGTTATGAAAACAGAAACCATTTGCAGAGCAAGGTAGCTGGTGTATAACAAATTAAGAAACTGGGTTCAGGGTAGTTCTACCTGCTCTAATTGTCTACTTGATTTGAGTTGTAGGAAGAACAGACTCCGCTGCACATTGCCTCTCGCTTGGGCAAAACAGAGATTGTCCAGCTTCTGCTACAGCACATGGCCCACCCTGATGCTGCAACAACTAATGGGTACACTCCACTGCACATCTCTGCCAGAGAGGGACAAGTTGATGTTGCTTCGGTTCTCCTAGAGGCAGGTGCCTCACACTCCATGTCCACCAAAGTAAGAAAAAATGCTTTGTGACTGTACTCAAGCAGTACAAGCAGTGTATACTTGAGCATGCCTGTTACATGAGGGATGTATTTTCACACTGAGAAGCTGAGCTACTTTGTACTTTGTTTTGTTCCTATTTAATCAACAGCAATCCAGTAGACTGAAGTAATGTATCAGACACTGATTGAGATTTGACATTTTTTGCTGTCATCTGAAGTAAAGGGTTTGGATCGTACTGGAGCCAAATTCAAGTCATGATAAATATGTGGCTACAACAAGCTTAAAATGTGCATGAAGTCCTCCTGTAACTCTTTACTGTCCTGTTATGAATAGGGCTTTTGTTGCCAAAATTTTCAAACTAGAAAATGCAGATTTGAGGTGAGGAAGGAAATTATTATTATTATTTTCCCTAATGAACAAGTCTGTTTATTTTTTAATACCTTGTTTATTCAAACAGTAAAATAATTCTGTCTATATTGGATGAAAGGATTATTCCTAAAGGCTTATTTATACAATTCAGTTTCTGTCCTGTCTCATCTAAATCTGAATTTATTTTCAGCGTGTCTGTAAACAAGATATCATATGACCCAATGAGCCATTTTTCTAAACTTATGAAAGAAATAGTCTGTGGAATATTATTGTTTTCTTAGCCAAAAATGGCTGCCAATACATTCCTGACAGAGTGTTAAACATATAAGAAAATAGATACTGTGACTAGAGTTATGTGCCAAGGTATCTTTTTTCAAATGCATCACATGTGTTTAAGTAGTACATCTGATTTTACAGTGGGACCCTAAAGTCCCACTTTTTTCCACAAATTTTTTGAGGAATTTGATGTTTTCTGGGGTTTAGAAGTCTAAACCAGCAATTCTGAAATTAATGATCCATGGATTACTGGGCATGCTTGCTGTTGTCCTTTTATCCGTCTGTTAAATCACATAAAAATGGCTAAAAATACACTAAATACTTTTTCAGATTTCCATACTGGTTTGTGATGTTTGCTTTTAGTACTGTAGAAACATTCTGTAATTGTGAATAGGGGGAGGTGTAGCCCTCCTGATAATCTTTCTACAAACCTTTGATTCACAGGCTGGAAATGTTTGAGATTCCCTAACATAAACTCCTGTTGAGGTGGGATTACTGGATCAGGTCAATGATGATAAGCATTACACATCTCTTACATGTCAGGCAAATAGGTTGTTGTAGCTACCTGGAATTACTGTCAGGACAGTACAGTGTAGTCTGCCACCTGCTGTTTTCCTTATCAACTTGATTTTTAAAATTGAAAGACTATGTGAACTGCACATTAGTTTTTTATAGACCTTATGTCTGTGCACCACTGATACACCTTGCTAAAACAAATAGAAAAGTACTCTTTCAAAAATGCAAGATTTTTGTCATGCCACCATGTGTTTCCAAAAGCACTGCTATTGAGTCAGGTAGTGATATTTTAAGGTGAAGCTCAGAGGCTCCAGCAGAGACTGTTTAAAAAAAAAAAAAAAAAGTCCAAGTTGAAATTCTTCAACAAGCTCTCTAAAGAATGAACACAAAGTTTGGAGCTTTTCTCGCTGAATTTAAATGGTGTTTCATTGTTACTGGCACCAATTGACACAGGAAATATTTCTACAATGTTATCATAAAGCTAAAAAAAAATAAATTAAAAAAAAAAAAATGGAGCTGGTTTGGAATAGAAATTTGAACAAGTGCCTTCCTTGCCCACATAGTGTTCATTGCCAGTAGGATCTGTATCAAATAAACTATATGCCATTCCGCCACCACGTACATGGGAAAGAATAATGAGAGGGGAAAACATATTTTGTATTTCATGGTTCTCAAAATGCTTTTAAGAGACGATGCTATTTCTCCACAAGGCTACTGATTTTGGCAGCTTGAATATAGGTCCAAGAATAACCAACTAGTTTAATAACATGGCTCTTGAAAGGGAGGTGTCAGCATGCTTTTTAACACGAACATTTGCTTTTGCCTCCTGAAATTTTTCAGAAGGGATTCACACCTTTGCACGTGGCAGCCAAATATGGGAGCCTGGAAGTGGCAAAGCTCCTCCTGCAGCGTCGTGCTTCTCCTGATTCAGCTGGCAAGGTACTAAGCAGAAAGAAACAAAAATTATTGGCCTTTTGGGTTCTTACTTGGCAAAATGTGCATACAAAGGAAGCCTGCGGCCACTTTCATATGGTGGCACTAGCTTTATTAAGATCACTCCCTCTCAAGGCTGTCAGTTATGTCTGTTAGTGTTGGAGGCTGTGGTGCTGAGCACTGGGTTTAGGTTCCCTTCCACAAGGTTATGCAATGCTCAGCTCAGAGGACAAAGATGTTTCTGTGGCTCAAGAAGTACTGATTTCACAGGAATGTCCCAGCTGTAGAAATCATAATTCAAAAACCCAGGGGTAAGACTGTTTCTTGTTCTGTTCTGTGGGAACCTGTTCTCACAGGGTTGGGAGAAATGGACTCCATGCCGGTGGCCACATCAAGCATGGCTGCCCAAGCTCACCCTCAGCTGCTCTTCTCCGCATTAAACAGCTGCTGCCCGTGACTTCTGGTCACTAACATTAACTGCTGCCCCGCGCTCGGGGTCCCGCTGGTACCGTCCCACACTAACGCCCCTAACCACCCTTACAGAACGGCCTCACGCCCCTGCACGTGGCGGCCCATTACGACAACCAGAAGGTGGCACTGCTGCTGCTGGAGAAGGGCGCATCGCCCCACGCAACCGCCAAGGTGAGCTTCACCCCAAACCACATGCCATGGCCGCACTGCCTTCCTCATGCAATCATAACATCACCGAGGTTGGAAGGGCTGTTGGGATTTTCCAGTCCAACCGTCTGTTCATCACTACCATTCCCACTAAAACACGTCTCTCAGTGCCACTTCTACCCTTTCCTCAAGCACCTCCAGGGTGGTGATTCCACCAGCTCCCTGGGCAGCCTGTTCCAATACCTCACCACACTTTCTGAGAAGAAATAATTCCTAACATCCAAGCTTAACCTTGCCTGGCATAATTTGGGGCCATCCCTTCTCATCCTTTGGCTGTTACATGGGAAAAGCCCAGTCTCACCACGACCTCCCTTCAGGCAGTTGTAGAGAGCCATGAGGTTTTCCCTGAGCCTCCTCTTCTCCGGACTAAACAATCCCAGCTCCCTCAGCCTGTGCTCCAGACCCCTCACCAGCTTAGTTGCCCTTCTCTGGACACGTTCCAGGGCCTCAATGTCTTTCTTGTAGTGAAGGGACCCAGAACTGAGCACAGCACTCGAGGTGCAGCCTTACCAGTGCTGAATACAGAGGGATGATCACCTCCTGCTGGATGTGCTATTTCTGATATAAGCCAGGATGCCATTGGCCTTGTTGGCCACCTGTGCACTTTGCCAATTCATGTTCAGCCTAGTGTTGACCATCCTTTACTCCCAAACAGCCTTCCAGCCACTCTGCCCCAGGCCTGTACTGTTACACTGATTTGTTGAGACCAAAGTGCCAGACCTGACACTTGGTCTTGTTTAACTTCATCCCAGTGGCCTCGGGCCAGTGATCAGTCAGTCTACCCAGGTTCCACCGTAGGGCCTTCCTGCCCTCAGACAGATCAACACATCCTTCCAACTTGGTGTCATCTGAAAATTTACTGAGTGCATTCAGTCCTCTCATCCAGATCATCAGTAAAGTTATTAAACTGGCCCTAATACTGACCCCTGAGGAGCACCTCTAGTGACTGGTCACCAGCTGGATTGACCTCTATTCACTGGCATTCTCTGGGCCTAGACATCCAGCCAGGATTTTACTTAGTGAAAAGTACATGTGTCTAAGCCTTCCTTCCTTCTTTCCTCTCTTCTTCCTACCCTTCCTTCCCACTTCTTTTTTCTGCCTTTCTCAGGGAGCAGGAGGCAGCACCACATCTAATACCCTCATGAGAAGGCAGCCTGGCCGCAACCTCCTGTGGTACTGTAGCCAGTGCTAGTTCTGTGTGGGAAGTTCCAATTCAATGTAAATTTAAACAAACAAAACAAGAACAGCAACAACAAAACCCAAACAAACAAACAAGGTGTGGATGACCGAGTGTTGGAACAGGTTGTCCCCAGGGGCAGGGGATCCTTGGAAGTGGTAAAAATGCAACTAGGCCAGACCCTGAGCAATCTCATATGAATAACCACCCACCTGCACAAATTATTGTTCTTCCAGACCTTCCCTAAAAAAAACTACATGTGTGTATGCATGCATATATGTGCCTCTCTGCTCATTTTATGTTTGTGAGCTTTAGTCATAGTTGGAACTTAGTGTTCTGTAATATTAGAAACAATGTGTATATTATGACCACATATCTGCAGAATTCATTCTGGGATTGGAAATAGTGTTATGATTTCACTGTGTTAGGTGAAGGCTTCCAAAAGGGAAGAATAATTAGAACTGGTGCTGTCTTCAGCATGTTCTGTCCTGTAAGGGACTGCTGTTTTACATGCTGCTGGAAAATGGGACCCATCCTTGAAATGATTACGTGAGAACTGTTATTTAAACTGGTGGGCAAGAAAGGTGGCAAAAACTACAGTTGCAATTGGGTAGCTTGGTAAAGCTCCCTTTTAGGAAGATACAGACCAACCTAAATCTCCACAAAGATCATCTGTTGTAATCTATTCTCATGATATCCTGTGATTCTAAGTTTTCTAAGTGCATTCATACTTAGTGATTAAATGTGGGAAGTTGTCTTGTTCCCAGAGAGTATAAGTAACGTCTTTCTGCTTTGCTTAAATGGTCAGTTTGATCAGAATAACATCATTCCATATTACTGGTTCCAGCCAGAACTATGACAGACGTGTATCAAAATTCCTTATGCAGACATACCTTTACCCATGAAGTTCAAAAGTACATAATGTAGTGAAGAGCATGCACCCATTAATCATCACAGGGAACATCACTCAAAAGTGAATATTTATAACATAGGATATTTGAAATGTAGGTTTCAATGCAGGGTAATTGGAATTAATCAGATTAAGAAGTCCTGTCTGCCCTAGCAAAAGCCTGCTTTTTCTAGTTGATATGGACAAAAATATAGATTGCAAAAGCAGTGGAACACTGGGGCCACGTGGGGCATGTCTGGTGTTGAAAATATAACGGACTCCCAACTCTAATCATAAGGAGTAACTGAAAATAATATAGTTCTAAGGTGTCTGGATTTTTAGGCTTACATAGCTCTTGTATTAACTTTACTCTCATTTTGTTTCCTAACCCATGTTAGAATGGATACACCCCTCTACACATTGCTGCCAAGAAAAATCAGATGCAGATAGCTACCACACTGTTGAACTACGGGGCTGAGACCAACATTTTGACCAAACAGGGAGTGACACCACTTCATTTAGCCTCCCAAGAAGGTCACACAGACATGGTGACATTGCTTTTGGAGAAAGGAGCCAATATCCACGTGGCAACAAAGGTAACTCACAACTGGATACAAAGTGCTATCTATGTCAGGAGCATCCAGGAAAACATAGAACACAGTATGAAATTGAGGTCATGCTCTCAGAAATTCTCCACTGTATGCATATTTGTGAGTCTGCAGAAGTGACAAAGGTGGGCAAGCAGTAGAAGTGAGGAGAGAATACATAGGAGTGGAAGATAGATTGATTGGTTAACCTGTATCATGGGATTAATAACTTCACTGTGTAGCCCACTACAGGATCTGCAGCTCTTTGCTGTGAACAGAGAAAAATGGTGTACAACCTGCTCTGATAGAGAGGTAACGGGAGAAAAGAGACTAGGTAAAATGGTTTCTGAGGCATTCAGAAAGGTGGGACAGCTGCAGTTTTATTGTGTTGCAACCTTGCCATCTCTCAGCTGTTTCAGGTATGTTCCTCAAATTTTACATTAGATCCAAAGGATGAGGAATGTAAAATTCTGGAGTTTTTGGGTCTGTGGGTTTATTTAATTACATATAACAGAAACCTGAGAGCTGCAGTCCAAAATAATTTAGTGCCAGCAAAGGCTCTTTATTACCATATATCTTACCCATCAACAATCTTGCCAAGGTGAAGAAATGAGCAGCAGATAACATAACTACAGTATTAGTGGAGTAGTGAGTGAAAAAGAAAACTGCTCTGGAGAATCTGTCCAATCCTTTCAGTTTCCTGTGGTAATACTTGATGGGCCTACGTAGAAGATAAGTGTAGAGAAAACCTAGATTTTCATAGCTCACCAGATTTATATGGGCATATATATAAATCTTATTTACCTAAAATTGAAAGCCTGTAGTTTTTGATCGTACAAGTCAAAATGATTGACTCAAGTCTCTCATTGTCTAGTATTAATATTGTATGTTATACGACCAATAAGGGACAGTGTAGTTTTCACTTCTCTCAGTAAGTGTATTCCCTTCCTTGCTCATGGCCAAGCGCCATGAGTATCACAGTGAGTTTTCAGTTAATTACTATATCCATTTGGCATCTTTGAGTGGGATGTGTTTCGGGGTTAGTTTCTTCATTCTGACTCTTGCCTGCAGTTGTTAAGGCTCCCTCCTCTCCCATCTGAGAAGTGGGAAGCACAACACCCTAATTTATTAGTGGGACTCTCAGCTTCCTTAGTGATGTTATACTATAAAATCCAAGTGTGATCATGGCTGCCTGAGGCATTTACTCTGTTGTTATGGTGATGTAATTTCTGTGAAGCTATTTGTCAGCCAGACAAAAGGAGCATCAACTCTACTTTGTTTAAAACATATATTTAGAAGCTGTAGTTAGAGTCTCTTCATCTTTTAAAGATGAGAAAGTGAGAAAGGCTATATTTGTAATGTAAAGGTTTTATTTATTTATTTGTTTATTTTTTATATTCAATTTCCAGACTGGACTGACGTCCCTACACCTTGCAGCTCAAGAAGATAAAGTAAACGTAGCTGAAATACTCACAAAGCATGGTGCAAACCAAGATGCTCAGACAAAGGTAAAACATGGCGTGGCTACTTGTCTCCAGTGTGCCAAAGGATACTATCATTATAAAGGAATATTCCACTGAACTTGCAGTTTTATTTCTATGTTCTCTTGTAGCTTGGTTATACACCTTTAATTGTGGCATGTCACTATGGAAACATCAAAATGGTGAATTTTCTTCTCAAGCAGGGAGCAAATGTCAATGCTAAAACAAAGGTAAAGAATTTTTCATTCTTTCTTGTGCTCTTTATTGTGAACTTGTTAATGAAATGCTTCAGATACATACCACTAAGTACCTAGGAACTGTAATTACTGACTGGTAGACGTCAACATGTTTTGATCTATGGCTACAGTGGAATACATTCTGTCTGCTGCATCACCTTGTTGAATGTTCACAAAAGAAAAGTCAGATAACTCTTTGGGATTATGTAAGGGAATTGGTATTTTTTGTTGTGGTGGTTTTATTTGGTTTTGTTTTCTCCTTTTCGTTTGCAACTAACAAGTTTATTTCTGATTTCATTCATACGTGGCTTACACTAGTGTAATGCTGATGTGTTGCCAAACTACAGTTCCGAAACTGAGTGATTCCAAGTTCTCTCTGATCTGATCTGGGTGAAGAGTGGGAAAAATTATTCACAACCAAAGCATGTGTGACATGACTTACTCAGGACAGGTTGGGGTTTTTTTTGAGGGGGAGCTGGTTATGCTATTATCGACTGATTCTACTGAAGTCAACTGAGCTGCCTGTAGCCAAATACTGAATGTAATCCACAGACTTTAGCAATTTCTTCCAGTGCAAATGCTCATTTCAATTGATGGCATAATTTCTTTTAGAAATGTCTGAAAAAGAGCAGAATTATGCAGACCAAATTTTCTAATCTAATTGCTGGTGTTTGTTTTTCTTCTTTATTTGCTTTTACGGTAACCACCGTGGATTACAGAATGGGTACACTCCTCTCCACCAAGCTGCTCAACAAGGTCACACTCACATCATTAATGTCCTTCTCCAACATGGAGCTAAGCCCAATGCCATCACCACCGTAAGTGTGAAGTGCTTGTGGGAAGTGTTTCTCTGAATAGTTCCTTCCTTTCTAGGGCTAAAGAGCAAACCTTTGATTTGGTGAAAGTTTTCTTTGTACAGCTTGTTGTCAGATGTGTAAATGTAATATTTCTTCTCTTTTTTGTTATATGGCAGTTCATTTATAACTCACTGCAGTAAGCTAAATGTGAGATGAAGAAACTGCTTTCTGAGTGGCAGTGTCTTGGTTTCATTGCCTGGCACAGCTTTTTCTAATGCCAGCTAGGAATGCAACTTTCTTGTCTCATGTTGATGTTATTTGTCACCTCTACTTGGACAGTGTTTAAAATGCATCCAGAAAGTCCAAAACATGAGTCCTTCCTCAGAGCTGCCCAGGTAACCATTATTCCAACTGCATGAAGTTATCCAAGATAGCAGTTTATGTTACATTATCCAAAATCTTAGTATCTAAGCCATGTATCCAAGATTCTAATTTGTGCTTATTGTCAAGCAAGAAAGCCTTGCAGTCAGCTTCTGTGATTGAAGGTTCTACTAGACACCTTCAGTGTTCAATCTTCTAGTTTGGATTGTAAACCCAACTCTTACCAAAATCCAAGGAGAGTCTCAAGACTGCGTCTGCCCAGCAGTTTGTGTGCCTTATCAGGTTCTAGCTCTGTTGTTCACACAATGCTACTTTTATGTTGATGTATGAGAATTTTGACCTGCAGCAGCTGACTACTAGGGGATATGGGAGTGGGGTATGAGATATTAACTTGTAAGTGACAGTAACAGTCATGTTATTTGTTTTGTGAAGATCCTTACCAGTTCATTTTGTGCTGCTAGCTCACAAACCCCATGTTGCTTTATGGTTCCTGAGATAGTCTAATGCACAGGAACTTAAACTGTAGATAACTCAACCTGGTACTGAAGGAGGGAGAAGACTTCAGGCTGATATTCTGCACACAGAGCAGTGGTATCGCAAGAGAAATCATTCTGTACGGTGGCTTTCCATGTCTCCCCTAGTAGGCCAGCTTGTTTTTTAATGTAAATCTAGGTAACCCATGACACATGCTTTAATTCAAAGTAATATAAAACAGTTCAGGGTGCAACTCTGAATGACGAATCATAGAATATGCTCCTTCTCTCCACTCCCCAAGCTGAATACTGTGGAGCCATGTGACTTAAAGCAGCCTCTGTGGCCACTTAGGCTGAACTGTCTGCCAGTCACGTTGGTTAGTTCTGCTGGGAAGTTATGCCCTCAAAAGAGTTGTGGATGATTTAGCAAGTTTCTGATACTTCAAGTATTTTTATGTTTTATTTTTTTTGTGAGAGAAGGTTCATTAATTTTGCTTCCTGTTGTGTCTGGCTTTTTGCTGCAGAGGAAATGCTCCTTGAAATAAATTACCATGGACGCTATTTTGAGGCAGTTTGAATAGAATTTTAAATGCAGTGAGACAGACAGCAATCTTAATTACTGTTCCTTTAAATTGAGAACTTACACACTAGGTTCATAAATTCGAATTAATAATACCTCTCAACCTATTTTAATGTTCTAAGTGATTGATTGAAGATAAATACACCTAAGTAGTGACTGAATTACCATTTCAATGTGTGTTTACTGAATAGCATGTATCTAATGGGCATGTATACTGCAAATAAGCTTATTTAAATGGGAAACAGTTTCCAGCCTTATATAGGTTTTCATGCTTGGTACATCATCAGCTTTTATTTACTATTACAGCATGTAAAATTTTGTTGTAAAGTGGAACAGAATTGTATGTGGAGTATACAGCCATAGTCTTGTATTCCAAAAGAGGGACTGTACCAGTTAAAGCTGTAACAGTTTCAGCTGGAAATGGAAGTCTAAGATTTTTAAATATATATATATATATATTTTTTTTTTTTTAGAAGAGTCTCTCTCATGTAAAGCAGTTTATGCAACATGAACCATGAACTTATGCAAACGAGACATCCTGTACAGTAGAATTTGACCACCTAAGGGTTAAACCATACCGCCCTTTTTAAAATAATTCAGACTAGCAGGCGGATGTATGTGTTGTGTTACCATGGGAACCAGAGCTATAGTCTTAAAGGAGTTGCAAAGACAGAGTCAGATGTAACAGTAAAAAAAACAGTGATTTTCCTAGGCTGCGCCTTGTTTTGGATGGAAATGCTGGCTCATGCAGTGTTGAGAGTGATCTCATTGGTTCACATCACAATCCTCCCTCTCATTTCTCTCTCTCTCTTCCCTTCTCCTTTTCTCTTCAGAATGGTAACACTGCCTTAGCTATTGCTAGGCGTCTGGGATATATCTCAGTGGTCGATACGCTGAAGGTTGTAACGGAGGAGATTACTACCACCACAACTGTGAGTTGTAGACGCATTAAAATCTCTCTGTTTTTTATTCAGAATGTTGTCTTTCTCTTCTATGCTCAGATTCTCCACAAACCTCTTTTTATTTTCTGGTCTAAGTCCCTTTTTCTGTTTGATTTTTGCAAAAGTGCTATAGTGCTTTCAGTATGTTTTTTTAAGCATGTAGAAGTGTCTGTGATACATTAGGTTTTACTGAGTCAGATAACAGATTTTATTTGCATACAGATGGAAAACAACTATTCAGGGACTGAGTAAAACTTTTTTATTTCTGGAGATAGGTTCAAGCTGCAAATCCAAACTTCCCAGAAGTTTGTGAGCTGTTTAGATCCTGTCTTGTCTTTTTACCTCTCCCTTTCACTCTCACCTTATGGTTCCACACTTCTTGTAACACCTGCTGGGGCTTAAACATTGCAGCACACCACAGCAAGCTTCTTAGTGTTTGAACTGTACCAGCCATGGAGCAGTGCCAGCCTTAATGTTGTTTGCTCTGAATCACATTGATCATTTTTTTTTTCCACTCAAATGGATCCTGTTTTTCCAAAATGTGGAAGAATTTCTGTGTATATGCTGAGTCCTCTGTGTTCTTGGTAATCTGTATTTTTACTTCAGAGTTCATGAATAATAGCTGCTGAACATCAGCCAGATGGTGCTGTTCCTTTAAGCCAGGAAAAACACAGATTCTGACAATCTGGAAGGGGAGGGTTTTCTCTTCTTGGACTTCTACCTCCCATTTATGACTTCTTAGCATTTAGGAAGGGAGGATGTCATAAATAGTGCATCATTTAAAAAATCAATTTTAATATAAACTTCCATTACTGCATTTTATCTTGAAACCTTGCTGTAGATTCATTGCTTTTGTTTTTTAATGCAAGAAAATTTAGAAGTTTAGAAAACATATCAGATCTAAGTGTCACCCAGGAGCTCACAGATGTGAAAATCCACAGATTACTGGTAACTTTATTACTTCAAAGATGCCACTGCTCAAATAGGGAAGGGACTGGGGGGAGAAATCCAAACTGTTTTGTATAAGACATCCATCCCACAAAAATAAAAATAAATAAATAAATAAAAATAAGGAAAAGAATAATTTTTATTTTGCTGCATGTTGAGAGCAAGTTCTACTGATATTAACTAAGGAAGATGGAATAAAAGCAGCGTGGTGTAGGGTTACAAATGGAGTGAGCCATAATTTATTAATGGCCTGCAAGAATCAAACTGAGTCAGGTTTGGACAAGGAATTCCAACATAGTTCCAGAAGTCTCTTAATAAAGACTGAATGATTTTGTTAATACTTAGGTTCTTATTTAATTGTATAACACATCTCACATGTGTGTGCATAAGCACTTTCATATCTGTTCAAAGATTTAAAAAATAAATAAATATATTGATAACACTTTGAGAAACATTAGCTCTGTTCTTGAAGGCACATTTTTTTATCCTCAAATGACACCTTTGCTATTCTCTGTGCTCTTATCACCACTTTCTATTTGTGCTTGACAGAAGTTGTAACGTACTTTCTACTGTATGTTGTGTAGCACTGTACAGCCCTGTACACTGTCATGTACATGTGACATGTCTTGTAACAGTAAGAACTCCCCTGTCAAAAGGCACCTGTGGGTTATTTACTTTGGATAAATGTTTCTTTAAACTTTGAGAGTAGTGGAATTTTCTACCTATTACTACATGCTTGAGGTCTGTGATGGAATCAAGCACCAAAAAATACTTGTATAGTGACATATAATGCTTGCATACGAGAGACATTTGAATCTTGTACTGTGCACAAAGCACCATTTTTAAAAGTCAGATGGGAGCCCTCAGTAAAATCAGCAGATTTTTCAGAATTGAATTTGTCTGAATTACACCTTAGAGATATATAGGATGTGAACCACATTATGATTACTGATGATGATTACTGTTGATTAAACATAATTCTGAACAAGTGCTAATAAAGGAGGGAGAAATAGCAGGCGCTCTCAGGCACTCCCTGTAGTAAAGTTCTCCAGACAGCAGGGGTTAGCAATTGCTAAAGCAGAACACAGCATTTAGTACTGAAAAAAAGTTACTGTCACCATAGCTACTTCATTCTCTAAGGTTGTAGTGGAGTGATGCATGGAGGATTTTAGAGAGGTCAGTTCTTTATTAATATTCAAGTCACTGGCATTTAACTTGAAGAAAACATCTTGAATGCCAAAGCCTTTGGTCTAACTCTGAACAAATGTTCTTACTTACACAAGTATCAGTGAAGCTACATGAATATAAAGCTTAAGAGACAACACAGTGCATGTATTTTTACTTAGTTTAGAAATGAATAGGAAGTCAATCAGAATAAGCCAGGCTTTCAAAGGTTTACTCTGCAATTAAGTTTGGGGTTGTTTGTGCAAACAGACATAAACATCCCATGGACAAATTAATACACGAGGAGCTGCTTTTTGTTAATGTTGAGTAAGCAGTTGCTGAATGAGCATGTGGTTTTATGTACATACATCTGAATTATTGTACTTGAACACAATGGAAGTTTTAAATACAGAAGCTTAAAGTGAGGTACGTAATTGAACTGTCGGTGATGCTGAACAGTGGTGATATTGAGAAATATGCACTGAGCAATTTGCAAAGTGGGCCATTCATGGGATTAGATAAGGATTTCAAATTTTGAGAGTATTTGACTTCTTTTGATGTGCCTATAAATTTTAAAAAAAATCAAGTACTATGAAAGAGCTTGTATAAAGCAAAAATAAATTCCCAGCTTCTGTTATCCTATTGAATTTAGTGTTGCAGTGATGTCATTGCAAAGTTTTTCTTCTTCTGAAATACACAAACACATCCATATACATCAGTTTTCTTTTCCAAACTTTTTCTTGGTTTTAAATTATGAAATAATTTTCTTATACTGAGGGGGAAATCAGGAAATAAAATATCACTGTCAATATTTATTTGTCAATAAATAATATCTGAGATTTTGCTTTACAGGGACCAGGATGCATGTGATTTAGAAATAAGTTGATATTGTGATAAATAAACCTTAGCTACAAGGGTCTGCAGATCTAAGCAAATACTAAGACAATATACCCAACATATAGCTTGTGACCTCCTGTATTTGTAGCATCCTTTCACTTCTGTGTTCTTCTAATGAAACAGATCTTGTCCTTAAGGTGAAGTGGGGAACCAAGTTTTCTTGGATAAATTTTGGTCATACAAGCATACGAAACGTTTTGTGACTCTTAGGTAGTACACTTCTTTCCCCTTCCTTCAGAACCTGATTATCTCCTGTCTATTTGTTCTCCTGAATTTTCAGTTATTTTACATGAAGAGCATACAGTACAGATATAATTACAGTGGCGATTACAATGCTAAAAATTGGTACTTAGATACACAATAGTAATTTGCTTGAAAAATATACAGCCCACTTCAGTTGGGCTTATTTCTTTAGCACAGTTTTGGTGATTCTTTTGATATTTAGAATGAGTTTAATTGTTGAAGAGATGAGGTCAGTGTCACCTGAACAACAGCTTGCTCTGCATCTGTCACAGGTGGCTTTGATGATCTAATGCCCTACTGCTGCCTGACTTTTCTGCCTGAGACAAGCTGTGGCAGTGCAATGGGGAACATCAGATACATCAGTGGAGGCATTTAGTGAATATAAACTTATTTTTTCAATGCAGAGCAAAAAGCAACAGAAATGAGTGGTTTAATGATTGTGTGTAAGAATAACTTTAGGAAGCCTAATTAAGATTTCCATTTGAAGCAAATGTCATTGGCCTTTCCGTGTATCTCAAGAGGGTGAACAGAAAACAGCTGTCATAGTTAAATTCATTTTCATAAATGTAAAGCAGACTCATTAAACACATTTCCAGAGTAATCACAGTTGCTAAGTTAGTTATTTTTAGAGATGTAGTATCTTAGAATAATCGAAAGTGCCATCTTTGTCAGTTTGTTAGCCATATAGAAATCTGAAGCAGAATTTGGAAAGACATGATAAGCTTGGTGTCAGTGGGCATTTTCCCAAAGTCGTGCTGCATAAAGTCCTTGAGATTTGGCTGACATTAACTGTCACACAGATTATATACTCTTTCACTGCTTCTGCGTATAATGTTAATTTATACTTGATAGATACCATCCCCAATGGGGAGTGAAGTGTGACCTCAGTGGGAGTTTCATAAGACGCGTGTACTCTTCACATTCCCCTCCATGCCAGATGGGCACATCTGCTGCTACATACCTTAAAGGGATGATGTGATTTCCCTCCACAGTTCCTCAGCGAAGCTCACTGGCTGCAGATCTGGGTGGAGCTAGGGAAATATTTTTCTGTTGTGACTAATGCTGTTCTGATCGCTGCTGTTATTTCAATCCCTGACATTTTGTCTCCTGTATTGTAACACACTTAAGAGTTTCTTTTAGACACAGCTTTCTTACACATTGCACTTTTAACAGTTTTATTAAATTCTTTATCTCCTTCTCCAAGGTCTGTCTTGGTGCTAAAAGGATGCCCCCATTTTTAATTCAGCACCCATGAGCATCTTGTGTTTCCTTCTGGAAGTCATTTATGCAGATCAAATCATATTAAAAAACATCTCACAACATTCTCTTGCTCTGTTCTCTTGCACTTAAAATGTCCTTCCAGCTGTACTTGATCCATTTTTGCTCTCACCACAAAATCAGAATTTCCACATAACTTTGTTCTGCTTTGCACATGATTTGGGGGAATATACAGGATTTATTAAATGGATGTCATTAATATGCAGTGTAGTCACTTTCAGGGGGTGAGGGGAGAAGGAAATATTTCAAGTGATCTGTGTAGATTGCTCACATCTTTTTTTAGTTTAAAAATTTCACATCATTCATAACTTCATTTCCAAGTGCTTTACTATTTAATAATTTCCATATGCCACATGCAACTTTCTGAAACTCTTCTGTAGACATTACCTAATTCGTTTTAAAATCATCTTGGAAACATTGAACTGAATTGTTCTGCATGCAGCACTTACAAATACATTTGCTTAGAGCTTGCTTTTCTTAACCTTTTTTCCCTCTCTGATCAGCTCATTATCTTTTATTTTGTGTTGTACTTTTCTGACAGAGCAAATCTTGCCTTATACAGCACCGTGAACGGGAACTTGTGAAGTAATGATGAAGGATAATGCTAAGGGGATGGGAATCGTTATAAAGTATCTCAGCAGATCCTACTGTTGCTGCTGTTGAAATATTCAATGATAATATTCTTTGCTGCTTCTTTTGGTGCTTAATTTGAGGATTAAAGATTCTGTCTTTGCAGACTGTAACAGAGAAGCACAAGCTAAATGTACCCGAAACAATGACTGAGGTCCTGGATGTTTCAGATGAAGAAGGTGAGCAACTCTGCCTAAGTTCCTATTCCATATCACTCGTGCCACCTGTAATACAGGCATAGGATAGCTTCTTAAGTACTTGGACATCTTTATTTTGCAGTGCTTGATCTATGTAATAACTTTTTTTTTTTTTTTAATTTTAATGATGTAGTCATCATGGTATTTGAATAAGAAAGCCAAAAATCAACCCAAACTGGAATCCTGTTTCATTTTCACAAAAAAACCCACAAACCACCCATACTATCTTATCTGAACCAAATCAGCAAAAGAGAACATTTCTTGACATTTTTGAATTCAGATGTAATGCTTTTCTAAAGCTGAATTTGACCCTCTCATAAGGAGGAATTTGAGCAGTAAATATTTTGGCTCGCTGCCACTTATTTCAGATACATTTACCTAAGAGTTTTGCTTAATTGGAAACATGCATGTAAGAAGAGGCGTAAGGTGGAAGGTAAGGAGGCTGCTCCCTAGAGGGGGGCGTTTGGCACACACAAGTCACAGATGGATATTGCATGACATAAAGTAACAACATGCTAATAACTTGGCACTTTGGTCCTGGATGTTTCTATGTGTACAGACAAGAGGCATATGTTATATTGCTTAGCTAAGTTCCTCAAAAAGTTCTGTGAACTTCTGTAGGGATTGCTAAAGTACTGTGGTTTTAAGAATTAAGGAAATAACTTTAAAATGTCCCTGATGAATGGCAGCTTACAAATTTTTATCACCATAGCATCTGATGAATGCACATCTATTTGCAAAAAGAAGAAAAAAGTTCTAAGTTCTTCTTGATGATTAATGGTATTAACTAATATTATAGTATCTTACGTATGCTATTTCATTCTTACTATTGCTGTTATTATTCTTTTGTATAAATAATTTGTAGAGTGATTATGATTTCAAAAAATCCAAAGCTATTAGGAACACAAGTTGAAGGTGCTGGTTAATTCGTTCGTTTATTTTCTTTTCTTTTTACAAAGAGCAGAAATCTGCTTGTGGGTCCAAATTTTACTTGAAGTTAATGGCATTCATATTCCTAAACTGTTCATATTACTCTGAGAGTTATGCTGATTAATGAATTACATTCTTGATAAAATACTGTGTTTGGGCTCCAGATACTGTTTGCTTACTTATTTTGAGTGCTTACAAAACTTCAAGTGAAAGCAACCATGTATAATTTTTTTTTAATATTGAAGACCTGTAGCATCACATTCACTTTGATTTCATTTCCTTTCATTCTTGAGAACTACTCTTGAGCTATCTTTAAATCTGGAAAGCATAGTGTGTCTTTCTACTTCTACAGAATTCATGTTTGGGGTATTCCTTTTTCTCAAGTGAATCTATATGTTGCACAGCCTTTAAACATTCTGATGATGAACGCTTCAGTGATGGGGAAGTATATAATGGCACGAGTGTCATTAGCAGAAATTCGTGGAGTAAGATTTACAAACTTTCTCTTTTTGTTTGACTTGGTGTGTTTGTTTCTTGTGCAACAAATTTTTTCTTAATCTGGGTTCCTAACACTGCTTCATTCTGTTACTTTTAAAAAATATGGACAAAGGGAAAATCCAAGGTTTACTACCTGTATTTTTAGTTAATTGGCAGAAAGTACTGTGACAGTCCAGCATGACTAATGATCACCAGCGCATTGAATTAACATTCTCTCCTTTCTGTTACTGTCTGACACCTACTGTTTGTCAATAATGAGCTGATATGATAGAAGTACTTTGGCATGTTGCCTTTCAAGCCTGTGCTGAGTGCCCATACTGATGAGCACCTGTGTGATCCTGCTGCAGGTTGCCTTGCAGGTTGGCCAAAATTAAAGCTCTTCATGCCATTGTCCTTGTAAAAACAGTTTCTAGAGGCAAAACATCAAATATGTTGCAAAAATTGCTAATGTGGATGGTATTTATCACAAGAGCATAAAATAGCTGGGGGCTATTTGGAGAACTTCCTAAACAAAGAACATTAACCCATTAGTGATTATGTAGTCTTTGTCAGAGGCTAGCAAAAGGTTTCTGCAATACTGTGTTCTCAACAGCTTTCGAGTGGCACAGCGTGTTCTGAAATCAATTAATATGACATGATAAATCTGTCAGTTGTAGTCATACAATGATAAAGTTGATCACAACAAGACTTTTGGAGCAAATAAATATTTCAGATCCCATTATGGAAACTCTTTATCATGGGTGATTAGGATTTTGCATTTTGCCAGGGAAACAGTTGTTTTGTGTACGTGGTGTATTTTTACATTAACAGCGCGGTATTCCTACTCCTAAAATCCAGTCTTAGCAGTATGAAATAAAGAACCACATAGCCTATCAAATACTTTGGCTTGGCATGTAAGGAATTTAATTTTCACATATCACTTTCACATTAAGCACTTAGTGTTGTTACTTGGAATTCTTTACCTTTTACTGTACCTTAATACGGTCTTCCCTTCAACACAACAAGGTTGTTTTCTTTTTTAATTTTTATTTTAAAATTGGTTTTGATTCAATTTTTAAAAAAAATAGATTATTGGTTTTTTTTTTAATGTGTCAGATTTAAGTACAGAAGCAGGTGCGCCTTGTCATGAACACACACATGCACATGTGTTTTTTTGCTGCTACTTTCAGTGTACTGTAGTCAACCATGAAGAATGTTTATGGATAATCAGACACTGTTATTTGCTCGACACTGCACAGAGTCATAACAGTGCAGATGTAGAACAATCAGTGTTCAGAAGATCATGCTTGATCATGAAAAACAAACAAAAAGGTTAAGAATGTGGTTCTCCTCTAGAATCAGGACAGCAGTTCAGATTTTGACAGGCATAGATGTTATGTGATGAGATTCCTGAAACCTGTGTCAGTGCCAGATACAGCAGTACAAGAAAGAAGTTTGCATTTTTATCACTGTATCTGGTTTTGTTATTTGTCTGTACTACTATAGTGTGTAGTTTCTTTAAAGCTGTTGTCACAAAGGAAGTAATTTGCACTTGAGGCGTCCTTACAGCAGTAAAGGACAGTTGCTGCAAAGTATCATTTAAAGTGTCTTTGGGTGAAACCTGCATTTAGTGAAAGTAAGCACATGCAGATGTTTCTGTTCGGACTGAGCCAGTACAGGCACATGATGAAATCTAGGTTTACTTTTTTTTTTTCTTGCATTAATATTGTATTGAGGAGCATGTTGCTGCTTGTCTATTCATTTCTTATATTACTTTAATGGCAAAAGAACTGCATGGACTACACGATTAACCTTTGTGATTCCCATCTGAGATAGAACAAGAAGTGTAGCTCTCCGTATGGAATGTGTGCAATACTGACCAGTAAAACAGGGTATTGAAGAGCTTTCATTTATGTCAGTCTGGACTTCCTTACCTCCAATTCAGTTTTCAATCCAGTTAACCTCTAAAAGCTCTGGTTTCACTGTCCCTTTGAGAATATGTTGATAGATGTAACCACACATTTCTGCATCCTCTGTTATGTCAGCACACATGCTTTACCATGTAGTTCTGACAAGATACTTTTTTTGGCCAGACTACTCTGCAAGCAGAATGAAGTAGTAAAGGTGAAGTAAAAGGTGAGATAGTACTGCACCGATAAAATGCCCGAGGAGGCTGTTCACATTGCATGGATGTTAATTGGGACATTTCAATTGCAGAAAAGGTTTAGGCAAGATTTGAGCAAGCTATCATGTGCAAATAATCAGTGTAGTCTGAAAAATTAGATGGAATCATAATATCCAGATTTAAAGCACCACTATCATGAGGATAGCTTGCCTAAAGGTTGGTAAAGATTCTTCACAGTGCCTGGTTGAAACATGAAGTGTTGTATTCTAACTTTGTATTTCTTGAAAAAAACTCCACCTACAAGTAATGAAATAATATTAAAAATAAGGTCAGTAAGACATAGAAATATCATCATGTCCTTAAATGATTTAATAGATTAAATATACCTGCATATAGTAGTGACAAAAAAAATTTTTGCTTACATGATATTGTAGAGGTTATTTATAATATATTTTATCCTTCTACCTGAGCAAAAGGAGGATTTTTTAATTTATTTAGCCTCTATGTGCCAGACACCCTAATGCAAGAGCAAATCTGAAAGTTGGTTGCCTTTTTTTGTCTGCATCTTGTCAATGCAAAGATACTCAGTGTGATAGTAAGGTAATCAGTTTTTTTCCCTTAGCTTTATTGACATTGTTGCTAGGAGCTGTAAAGAAAAAAGTCACAACAAAGACGTATTTGGATTTGTCCATAGAAATCCTTCAGACAGAATATAGCTTTGTTAGTGTCTGGTATTGTCATTACAAAGGAGTTAAACTTGATTTTGTTGGGGTAGAATCTGCTAAAGATTGCTCACTTGTCAACATTTTAGCAGTGAAAAATTAGAGTTTGTGGATAGGCTGCGAAAATTTTGGCAAGTTTTAAAGAAACCGGTGTTCTTAATTTGCTTCCATGTTATTGAGAGAAAATAGAATTAACCAAACTAGCAGAGAATTATGCAGGTGTGACCAAAAGTACAGACACATTTTTTTTGTGCAAAGAAGGAATAATGCATGAGCAAGACCAGGAGACAGTACTGTATTTACTTACAGATTCTATCCTAAATCATTACTGTATGACCAATTTTGAGCACTGAATAATTTTCTTTGGAGACTGAAGTTAGAGGGAGACGTACAATAGATTCTTCATTGCAGTATATCTTAATCAGCATGTTAAAAAGGGAAAATGTATTTTTGACTGGACCTAACCATCTGATCTAAACGTGTCTTTAAAGCTACTGGATGTTATTCTACTCATCACTGATAGAAGCTGTCTGCCTTTACATTTATTAACCTTAATTAGCAAAAAAATTTCCCAAGCAGAGTAATATTACCCATTCTGTGCAGAGCAGATATCTTGGTCAGCTGTTCCTTCTGGAATGAGACTGACTTTGAAAAGTGATTTGGGTACCAGTATATAACATTTTACAAATCTTTTAAAAACTGCTACGTAAAAAGGTACTTGCCATATGAATTTCACAAAGGCAAAATGAATATTATAAATCCCTTAACTTCAACAAGTGCATAATTTTGCTTACAGATGCCCATACAAATATGGCAAGCTTTCCTTGCTTAGTGTCTGGTGTGTTTCATATTGTGAGAAAATTTACTATGTCATAGTTAATATTTGATGTACACTGAATTTTCTTCTTCATTAGAAGAAAGCATTACTTTGGCGGAAAAAAACACCTGAATCGTTCTCTGTCACTTTCTCCTATGTGTTCTTTTAATAGTATTTTCTCCTCCGAATTCTTTATGGGGTCTGTTTTGTTGCTTCTCTTGTAACCACGCAAGGAACTCATTCAAGTCCCCAGTTGACTGTATATCACATAGTAGTCCCACCAGACCTCAGGCTTGCCGTCACACCAGTTAATATCTGTGACCTTCCAAGGTTTCTGTGGCTTGGAGAGGTGGGAATAGCTTGTCCCAGTTCTAAAAAGAGTACTTTTATTCTTTGTTACGTATATCCAACATAACAGTTTTACAGATACTATAGCTATTACCTCTTGTAATTCAGGGAAGCTCTAAGAGTATGGGAGCCATTAAATAGAGGATTGACCTCTAGGAACTAGAGGTGTCCAAGGCAAGTGTCAGGGAAACTGTGTTATGCATTTCTTTTAAGAAGCTTACATCAGGACTTAATATTGCATTAAAAAAATCATGCTTGCCATAGCTGCCCCTTCTCCATCTGTTACTTGAAAGAAGCAGCAAATATCTGAGGAGCTGTAGACTGCACATTGCAGAGAAAACAGTGATTTTGGCAAATTCATATAGTTGTATCTGTCTATGAAAACATCTATTTAAAGCAATTTCTGGCAGATTATTCACAAGTCTCTTTCTTTTGTTTTTTAACTTTTTCTTATATTTTCTGTTTATTTTGTGAGTAACCATTCCAGAGGAATTCTTATATAGAAGTTATCTTCTATGATTCACTTGAATTGCAGAACGCAGAACCTTTGTTGCTGCTTCCCAGAAGGGGTTGGTGCTGTAGCTGTATAGCCAGAATGGGGTGGTAGAAGATTTAAAACTGCTTCCCTGATCAAACATTTCTATAGTTCCCTGATGACAGTAGGTGGCATAATTTGGGGGAAGGGGAACCTCTTAAGTTTTAGAAATGTTCATCCAGCATTTGTTCAGTCCAGCTTAGGGCTTGAACGTGGCTGCATGCCCCAAAGCTGTTGTCTCTTCAATGTTATTTTGCATTTAAAGAATATTTTTTGTTGTGATATTGCAAAGTGGTTCCTGATTATTTCTTCATTTAATCAGTTACTTATGTAGGAAATAACCATTCCCTCTTCAGAAATGAGGAAAATGAGGAAAGGCCAGGAATATCAGTGTGTTTCCAGTTCAGTTGGTTCAATAACATTCTCTGTGTTCAGCCTAACTGTCACTGAAGGAGCAGATCTGTGGTCTCAGCATGAAGCCTATTTCTCTTAGTAGAGCATTACGTGATTTACGATGCTCACTACATATGTTCAAGCATGAGAAATCATCAGCATCAAATATTTTGGGTTTTTTTCCTTCAACTATAGTAAGTCAAATGCTTATTGTTCAAGTGGTCATTCAGATGCTAAAAATCTGCTCAGGTGATTCCCCTTCTGCCAACAGACATCTTAGCAATGGATCTTAATTACTAATTTCTGTATATGAATATTATGTGTTAATAGTACACAAATAATATGTGATCAGCATAAAAAAAAAAAGACAGATAAGAGCAATCATATATAACTGCTGACTTGAGCATTAAGTTGATTGCTTGTTGGTTTCTGTGAGCTGATTAGATTGATTCAGTGCAGTCTTTGAAAACAGCTCCACTGTAACTCTGACAGTGTTAGGAATAGAATTTATTCCTACTCCTTGACGTACTTCTTGATATACTCATTTGAAAGGGCTAGTGGAAGAAAGTTTCCCATTCATGCTGGGTCTGTTTTTGGTGTGCCTACCTGCCTAACTGAACAGTCAATGGATACATGCAGTGCTGATTGCGTCTCAGAGGGCATGTTTCATGCTTCCTGCTTCATAGTTGTGAGTCTGCACACAACCATGGGATTGCTGCTTTTAAAATTCAGTTTCTGTGTCAGCTGTGTCTTTAATGTTCAGGGTCTTTTGAGTCAATGAGAAACAAAAGGAGTTTTTAGGGAGTGCATCTCCAGCACAAAACACAGCAGAGTGGAAGACTCCTCACCTCATGATTGCACATCATGATGCAGAATTGTATTGGGATTCTGGTCAGGTCAACTATGTGATGTTGCTGCTGACATAGTAGCTCCTGCTGTGAGACAGTTAGGTTGCTGAGGTACAACACTGAATCACTGGCTTCAGTGTTTCTGAACGTGTGTGTATGCACAGCTCTGCATTCTGCTATATGTGGATTCATGAGTCCTAGAAGGTCTGTGCTTCTCTTGCTGCTTGAAGGAGTTATGCCATTGGTTGACTTGGTCATGGCAAATAAAGTTTAAGACTAGAAGGTTGTTGCTAGCAATCATTAACGTAGCTTTCACTTGCCCAGTATTAGTTTCTGAAATAGGTCCTAATTTAGCAGATTTTTTGTTTGACTTTCTGTTATTTAGTGTTCCTTTCCAGTAAAACCCCAGTGTTTCTTTTAGAAGAGACCAGGCAATTGGTAATTCCTTTTCTCTATTTTTCTTCTTTTTATATCTGCCCTGGAGAAGATGGCGTTGCTCAGAAAAGCAGATATTGACAAAATCTTTAGATATATTTGGGAGATGAGCAGTGGCATTGATGAGGCTGAGGATGAACATGAATTCTTTAATTGAGACATGGTGCAGTGTCAGCTTTAGGTGTTCTGTAAACAGTTTTCCCCATCAGGTAAGCCCCTGAAATTCTATTGGTATCACTGAAGAAAGGAAGGCATTTTGTTTAAGTCAATAGAAGATAAATCACTAAGTGTGTAATTCACTGAAATACACCTATGAGTTCATAAACTGCCACTGGAAGTCACTGAAGATTGATGTAAAGGATTCTGTGTGTTGTGAACCATTTACTAAGTGTGAAAATATGACCATCATTAATTTAGTGGAGAATGTGAGTGAAGCATTGTTAACATGATTAAACAGGGTAATTTCTTTTACTGCTACAAAACTAAGAACTTGTAAAAACTGCTAAGTAAAGAAGCTCACAGGCAGCTGAGTATGTGATTTCTTCTTAGCAGATAACAGCTGTATGTTTTTATACAAATTACAGGAGAACAAATTGACTGAGATTAGGGAGTATAGTTGTGTGAGACATTCTTATGGCGGCAGTCTTAATGGTAGGATGAATGAGCGCTTCTTACATAGACTTAATTTATTTTGCATCATGCAATTGTCCTGCAGATAAGACATGAAGACACTCAGGTACCCATAGTTGTATGTAAAGTTATATTGCTGCACAATCATTTATACTTAAATGTATATCTCTTTTTTTTCTTTCTTTTCCCTCCATGTGAGGCTGTGCAACTTTTTAGCAGTTTTTTGGTTTGTTCAGCTCCTTAAGTAAAAATGGAAGGTAACAAGGCTTAGTAGGGAGTGACATTAGCTTCTAGTTCACTCACTCAAGACAAGTATGCTAGCAAGTAAGCTGTGTTACCAACAGATAAAATGTTCTGAATACATTCTGAAATACTCATCTATACCCTTACTACTGTTTGCAGATGTTCACATCACACAAAACAGTTAGTGTTGCTTGGACTTATTACTGCTGACTCTTTGATTAGAGGCCAAAGCTGAAATAAGAGTAGAGATGGGATTTTTAATTTTTTTTCCTAAGGATGTGGGTGTGATCAAAGTGATGAAGACTTCATTTCTGTTATAGATGGAATGTCTGCTGTGATTATTAGAATCTAGTTTATATGAAATCTAACTTTGAAGCTCCTTTTATTATTTATTTGGTTAACTTAATTGCCTTAATATCTTCCAAGTTTTCTTTAAGCTCCGTGTTTTTTATGTGACATTACCAGGAAACAGAAGGCATCGTCTGTTAGAAGATGGGAAACATGCAATAATTAAATGCATTTTATTGTTTTCTGTGAAACAGTGCCCAGATTCTCCCTCTTAATGTGGGCAGATGGAATTTTCAAGAGCTGTTCTTGTTATACTGATGAGATTTAGAACTCTTACATATAATATTTGTGTACACATAAAAAAAAAGTTTTAAACCCCAAAGGTTAGTTGTTTTTTAGGTGAAAAAATGTGGGTGATTTATTTGCCAGCTGAAACATCAAGCTAAAACAACTAGTTTGGTTTGTTTCATGTAAATAAATATCGAGATGTCTTCCCTGAGGAGTGAGCACCATTCATACAGTTTGTAATGCTAATAACATTTTGCAGGGGGAAAAAAGACCCTCTACCAGAAATAGCTGCAGTAACATTTATGATGTCTTTAAATCTCATGAATGGCAGTAGTCCAGATGCCCAAGTGAATGCTATCTGAAACAGCATTGATAACACTTCCCCAGCCCTTACAATGCTTTGGGTTTCTGACTGTATCAGGGTGAATTAATGGCTGGGATTTGTAGCCTCTGAATACAGTTCCTATACAGTCCCTTCACATACCTGGAGAAGAGCTTCAGGTTCTTGTTATTTTCCTATGCAGCTAAGAAAATAAGAAAACCTGAATGTATTGATGGCTTAGGGCCATGTTGTGTGGTTCTTTAGGCCTCACAAAGCCACTGGCAGACTCATGCTTTTCACCCTTGTGAAAATGGCTGAAATAAGTACATCTCCAGGAAGAAACTGTGGAGGGAAACCATGTTGCAAATGGAAATGGAAAGAACCCTGTATGCTGTTTGTCAGTTCAGAACATTATGTTTGTCTGACAGCAAAAGCTAACAACAACTTCATATAGACAAAATTTCCTGGGGAAAATCATTTTGGGCCTGAAAATTCAAGATCCATGCAAAAAGGTTGCTATATCCAATAACCAATTATCACTTAGGCATAGATTCATTATGAATTACTTTTGGATAAATGATCCAGATTCTGATTATTATTGCCTTGTTTTAGAAACATTTTTGTGCTTGATGCACAAAGGTGATGGGACTTGCATGAGACATTGTTGTATGATGTGGAATTTGGAAAACTGAGAGTTCGCATAAGGATTTGCAACTGTCAGGCATAAGTCTAGGGAAAATACCTTCTCAGCTGAAAACACATAGTATGCAATCAAATATGTGGTTATGTTTGATCATAGACTTTCCAGCACTGATACAATAAACTAGTGACCAGAGAGCTTAAAAAAAAAAAAAAGAGGAAAAAAAGGGATGTAGAGGCTGTGCTTTACAAAATAGCAAAGATATTTGCCCCTCACCAGTATGTGCAATGAATACAGACTAAGTGTGATTGCTTTCTCAACTTTATTTTGAATTTTTTTAAATCTTGCTTGATGTGCCGGCTTCATTAAATACATTAATTGCTTGTGGTTTGCAGTGTTTCTTGACTGGAAAATGCCTTTGTTTTTATTGTGCCATCCAGCTTTTAGATTCCAATGTGTAAACAAAATTAAATGTGTGTGTATGCTTATCTCTGTCCCCTCTGCGTTTGATTTAAAGGTGATGATACAATGACAGGAGATGGAGGAGAGTACCTAAGGCCAGAAGACCTCAAAGAATTAGGAGATGACTCTTTACCAAGCAGCCAGTTCTTAGATGGTATGAACTACCTGAGGTACAGCTTGGAAGGAGGGCGGTCTGACAGGTATTTGCCTGGACACATGTCCTTTCTCTTGTAATGAGTGTTTGCAATCCATTTCTCAGTTTCTTTAACTAAAGAGATAAACGGGATGACTCACTTAACATTTCTTTACGAAGTATGTCAGGGTATCAGTTACCACCTTGTAGGAGAAAGGTGTGGTCAGGAGGAATATTTCCCAGCCAGTCAAGAAATTAATACATCTGGCACTAATACCGTATTCAGAATCTAGTGAATAATTTGTTTCTGGTTCTTATTTGGTTCTTGAAAAAGTGTGGCTTGTTTTATTGTCTTTGTGGTCAGGCAAAGGAAGAAGTCTTGTCTTTGAAAGGACTCATAAAATCGTCTTGATCTTCTCTGTATGTGAGTCAGGAATTGTGTGGGTAGGTGAACAGTGTGTGCTAGTGTTAGGTGAGCTGACTTTCTTCTGAGCAGTTTGTGGGGAATTGACAAGGTTAGCTAAAGAAATGATTTAAAGAAAGGAGGTCTTGGCAACAGAAATAAATTGTAGCCTACATCATTTTTGAGCTTTGACTGTTACGCTGGCAACGTTTCCGAAGCTCAGTGAAATCAGTAGGATCCATTCTGTTTACTTCAGTAGGCTGTGAATTGCTGCTGGAACAAAGGATGTCAGGAAACAGTTCAGTTTGCCTCACAGCATGTGTACACCCCTCGTCACTGAGGTCTTTTAAACTTGCAGCCTTTGTTAGTTTTTAGACAGCTTCAGTGAATCCGCTGAAAACAAAGTGACTGTATTGCTTTTTGAGTTTCAGATGATGTTTATGAACTGCATCAGAATGCTTAAAAATCAAAACCTCTTTTGATGCTTTTTCAATGGTAAAAATGTTTCTGTGGGCTTTTCATTTTTGTTGTTGTTTTTGTTTTTTAAGAGGTTGTATGAAGTGATTGTGCAGCCAAGTGTTAAGCCAGTTTCTGCTCCCATTTAGAACAGTTTAACTTTCAAAAAACTGTCAGTGGATTTCAGTAGATTTTCACATGCGTATAATTGATGTGTTCTATTGAGAACTGAATGAAAATGATTTCACATTGTTTACCATGCATGGGTATATTGAAAAGAAGCAAAATGATAAAGAGAGAAAGTATGAAAAGAAGTGCATCTTTCTGACTCCATGGTGTCATTTTGTGTCACTATCAGGTTGCTTGTTGTAAGAATTTTCAGACAGATTTTTTAAGTTATTTTGTTGTTGGTATTTTATTTTTTCTTATAATTTTCATTGCCTTACACCAACTGTTTTCTAAAGAAATTCAGCAAAGCAAAATATTACGAGCAACTTCATATAATCTTATGCATTAACAATTTGATTTAAAAACATTATTTTCTTTTGTAACCATCTTCCATATTTATTTTATTTCTCTCTCCCCTTCATTCTTTTTCATACGCTTCCATAGCACCATGCCCAGGTAGGTATTACATAGCATGAAAACGCGTCTCTCTATCCTTTCATGGCACTTGTCTCTCTTCGTTCATTTTGAAGGCCTGCTGTGTGCTGGAATGTTAATCTTGAGAACCAAATGAATGATGTTGCTGTTGCAGGTGGCTGTGGTCTGGAATGAATATGATATGCATAGGTGAATACAGATACAACGTTTCTGTCAGTAGGACAGTAGAAAGTTCACAGTATGACATAGCTACTGTAACACAGAAACTCCCCTCAAGTAAAGATCAGGGGAGCTGCACAAGGTTGCAACAGCTGGAAATTTTCCTCTCATCGTGCTGCTGGGAAAGTTAGCTGTTCTCATTTTCTGTGCAGAGAAACAGAGGTAGAATTAGAATAAAAAATAAATAGAATGGGCTACACAAGTTGGATTCCCTCTTTGAATATGGAGGGCAAAAACCATTTCAGGCCATATGAGATCACCAGTATTTGAATATGCTCCTTTTCAGTGTAGGTACCTACCATCTTTTGTTCATGATATCTATGGGGAAACTTTTCGGTCTCTAATAGTGAGGTATTTTCAAGGCTGATTTATACAGTTTTCAATGATACCAGGTTATTTTCCCAGGTTTCTGAAACCCTATACACTTCCCACAGTGATAGATACACTCAGCTGGACTAGAGGTTACTAGATCTGTCTACATGTTCAGGTGGTTGGGCAAGTACTGCAGTATGGTCTTCTAATTTTCCAGATTAGAAAGTTGGCTAGAGTATTCTGCTTTCCTTTTCTGGATACTCTCTGGGGTTCGTTCAGGGCTTAGGAGAGGTGAATGATACATGCCTGTACATACCTAAACACAAGCAATGCATAGATTAAGAGCTTTGTAGGGTTGTTGGGTTTCACAGTTCACTTGCTGTGGCCGAGGAGAGTGTTGCTGACTTCTCAAACTGGGACAGAGATGTACCAGTTGGAAAGAATTTGCACTTAGACATTAGTGTTGATTAGGAATCCTCTTACAGGATTCCTGAAGAGCTATTACAGAAGTAAACAGTCCTTTCTGTCTGATGACACTACACTTCCTTAATTGGACTGACATTTCAGACAGCATCTTTGTCTGTAGATCTCAGAATCACAGATTTCAAACAAACTACTGTTTGTTCTTCATGTACCTGGTGCCATGCATAAAAGAGGGGCAGTGTTGTCTAAACACTACTTTTGAAATAAACAGTAGAAATATATAATAGAAAATTAAAACTAATTTATTGCAGAGCTCAGTCTTGTTTGTGCATACCTTGTCTTTTGATGAAGTCCATACTCTCAGAAGTACTGGGTATTTATTGGAGGTAACATAGATGCACCACATACTGGAAATGTACTGGGTTGCTTGTAGTGGCTGTAGTAGTAGTAGTAATTCTGGGTTCTTGTAGGAGAACATGGACAAAATCTCCATACAGATGACCAGTCAAATCTAGTACCTATTCCCTTTCATCAGTGTTACACGTTATATTAGCTGGATGGCAGAACCTACAGTTTGGATGGAACTTCTTTCCAGCATTGCATAGCACAGCAAAGCAGTTCTGAAAGTATGAAGTATTAAAGTGGAAAAAATCTAATGTTGACAAATGGGGTCTGCTACTGGAGCTTATTTTCCACCCAAAGAACAAATGTTCATTGAAGTACTGTTATTATGAGTAAGCAGCATGTACTGTGCCTACCTAGTTCACACTAAAATGTTTAACCAGAATACCCTTCTGTCAAGAGTGCCTTTCACTGTGTTTTTTTCTGGAATGATTTGTGCAGTCAGGGTGAACTACTTGAAGTCAAGATAATTATTGTTTTAATGAAATCAGAATTATATTCCAGAAATGCACAATTCCAGAAATATTCCTAGTATCAGCCTTACCTGTCTTACCTCTTTTACTTGTCTGGGTGAAAGGCATTGCATGACATGTTGATGAGGTTACTTGGTGGTGGGCATTTTGTTTTTTTCTAAAGACTTTTCTAAAGTTGATCCTTGTGTAACGCTTATCTGAGTTTTAGTGTTGTACAGTCCATCTATTATGCTAAGTAGGCCATTGGTATCTGCCAGTCATAATAGCACTGATCATTCCACAGTCTTACATATTTGTAATAAGAATAAGATTATCATTTTCTTTTAAAAAGGGATTAAAATGGGAGGTGGGGCTGATGAAGTTAGCTATTATTCCAAATGGCTGTTTGTTCTGAACCAGACGGTAAAACCTGATTTCTGACATTGTCTGCATTTAAGTACTTGAATGTCATGTCCACAATGTAATTGTGACGATCTTATCGCTGACAGATGAAAGTTAATTATCCCTAAAATATCTACATGTCCGAATAAATGTCTGCTGTTCTGATCCAGTGCTTTAGTCATTATGAGTGGTACTCATGGATGTATAAGCCATGAAAAAAAAGGCTACTTCCTTTGGGTACATGTGCTGTATTCATCAGAGCACTGAACAATATCACAAAGTGCACATTCATTGTGTAAAGGTGGCAGATCCACTTTTAAAAGTCACTTTTAGATGCTCCTGCTAGTGAATGCATATAGAGCACCAAGCTAGTGCTATTTGATAGCAGAAACGCCATTTACCTCGATATTTCCTTCTGTGGTGTCTTATTTGTCCTTTTGGCTTTTTGCAAGTGAATACTGCAGTTAAATTCTGAGCCAGTGCTTGGAAGCAGCTTATTTACTGCCTTGCATCGCTCATTGCTACAGCAACCAGTATTCTGTGGAGCTGTATGTGCTTAATGAGAAAACAGTGTTGACATTCAGATTGCCTCTCTAAAGATGTTGTTGGCATACAGAGGAAGAATTTTGTCTTACGCAGGAGCTTGCGGCTGGCCACAATTCACTTTGCTGTGTGTACCTTCCAGGGGACAATATCAAGCTTTACTCATTTAAAGTTTCAATGGTATTAGCAGAGATCAGAACTAAGTTCTAGAAAGTGTCATTTCAGATTTTCTTCAGATTTAGCATTCTGGTTTTTTTGCATTATGTAGCAGGAGAGAGAACTCTTCGAAAGAGCCTTACTTAAAAGCAATTTGTGTTTGTTATAAGTAAGGAAATAATCATGCCACAAAGCCAAGTATGAAGCATCTGTGAATATAAAGTAAACTGTAAAATCACCTAGATTAATCTCTAGGTTCTGCATTTGAAATGAATACAAGTCAGTCAAAATGCTTTGTGGCCTTTGGTCAGAAAAGTAGCTCAATAGACTTGTAAAGCTCTATTTTTGCCCCTTATGACTATTATATACTCCCCCTGGAAGCTGCATCATATTGCTAATTGCACGCTTTTTTTCATTCTCCCACTTGATCTATCATCACACCTTTGCAACATCATCTGTACTGCTGATCTATTGCTATGACATCCTACCAACCTACCAGCCTGCGATCCTTCAGTTCAGACAGGTCTCACACTCTGAGTCATGCCTCCTACCTGAGGGACAGTGCCATGATTGACGACACTGTTGTAATCCCTAGCCAGCAGGTAAGCACACTTAACTTCACACTTCAGTTGGGCAAATCTGGAAATACACAAAAATTACTGTTTAATTTGTACTGAGAACATATTGTGTGTGTTGCTTTATCTATTGTAATATAAATCTCTTGATACTTAATGGCATATTTTACTAGGCAATATTAAACTCTATTCCAAAATAAATGACTGTGCTGTATGAATACGGGACAAAGATAATAATGTTCTCTATTGTACCATACTAATAGTCATTGGGCCAAACAGGTGATCTGATGAAATCAAAGCCACTATCCTCAAAGTTACTATCCTGAAGCATACCTGTAAGTTAAGAAAAAATGATTCAGGAAGTGCCACTTTGATAAATCACAGCGTTTATTTCAGTGGGACCACTAATGGAAATGATTACTTTGGGCAAGTATAAAATGTTATAGTAAGGGGTTTCTAATATCATTTTGCTACTATCGTTTGTTTTCTTTTGAAAAGAATTCAAGCACTGTAGGTAGTACTATGCAAAATGCACCTTCTTATTGTTTCGTTGATTAATTAATTGTAGTAAAACCCAACAAACAACACTTTTTTTTTGTTTACCAAGGTAACTACTCTGGCGAAAGAAGCAGAAAGGAATTCATATCGCTTAAGCTGGGGGCCTGAAAACTTGGACAATGTGGCTCTTTCTTCCAGCCCTATTCATTCAGGGTAAGTGTATCAATTAGCACTGTCTTCAAGTTTAAAAAAATAGAAAGAGAAAGAAATTGAGAAAGAAACAGAATACTTGTAATGGCAGTATTTTTAACAGAATCTTAACTAAGAGTTGTTCTTTTAAATTCATCATCTCCTAGAGAAGTCAATAAATTGTTACAATCACTTAAGTTCTGGCAACTCTGAATACCAGAACTACCTACCCACTGAAATCACTGATATCCAGTGAAATGATGCAAGTTGGCTTTCTGTCAGGTTCCTGAGGAATAAGATAATTGTCACAGATTTATCTGTTTGAATTTTATAGGAAAAAGTCATTTTCAAAGTTAGTAATAACTAATGCCACAGGGCTCATCAGTCTTGGTGGCAAACTATTTCCTGTGCTAATGAAGTATTTATGTAAACACAAAGTCAGAATTACTAATTCAAAACAAAACAACAAAAATAGAGGATCTTAAATTACATGAAGTGTGTAATAGACAAGCACCATAAACATTACATGGTTTACGCATATTTGGCCACTGTGTACACGTGTTCTCACACTTGATTTTCTGTAAACGTTTGCCTTTCAGGCAAAACTTAGAAACATAGTAAGACAGGTCAAAATGTTGGCCCAGTCAAACTCTTACTAATAAAGCTTCTCATGGTTGGCCTCAAAATCTGTGCATGCATTTAAGTGCTCTTGCTTACTGTGTTTGAAGTAATTTTATTCTTTACACTGAGTTTGACATTTGTGTCAAGAGATTTGATGAGACGTGCGGATGAGTAGTAAAAACCATGCAATACAAAAGCATTTCATTTCTCTGGAGCTATGTAGTATGCAGAATGGCTGAACAACACAAAATGGAAGATTTTTTGTTAATCTCAAATTAGTTTGCAGTCCGTATCTTTCAAAGATAATACTAGAGTCATATCTGGAATGACAGGCAGTTTGGGGCTAAAGGAGGAGCAATGTTGTCATAACTGAGAGTGCAAATTGACTGATCTATAGCATATATGAGGAGTTTGCTAGCTGGTACTATGATATTTGGACATGGCCAGTGTTGTTTGGATATGCTTTTTGAGCTCTATAACTAACAAATGAAATGACTATGCTTAATTTGTACAGTATACATATGTTATTATCCATGTCAAGATATAAGCTTTAAAATTGGATTTGTGCTTATTCTAACCCTAAATAGTTTACAGACTTTTTCCAAAGGATGTATTTCTTTTCATTTACAGCAAGTAGGTCTTTCTAGTGATTTTAGAGGATGAACTAAACACTTTCTAGAAGCGTAAAATTTATTTCTTGTTCAAAAAAAATATTAGTGGTTTAAATTTTTTTGATGACCGGGATACTTTTGGAAGGATAAGAATATCTGATTTTAAGAGCAACAACTCTCTCTGCATCCCTGTATGAAACAATAAAGTTCAACACCACACAAATGATGTTTTTCTCATATATCTTCTAAATACTGCATTGAAGAAATCTATCTTAACAATTACTCAGCCTTTGGAAAAGACTGTACAACACTTCGTTTTTATCTCACTTAGATTTATCAAGATTATCAAATCAGATTTATTCAAGTTATCAGAAACTGCTGGGGTGCATCTTTTTAATGCAAATAGATTGCGTACTAGAGTTACGCTTGTAAGGTCCCTTTTTAAAAATGAAACTGCTGTAGAAGCACGGTATGCATGATTGTTGCATTCACTTAACCTGAAGAAAGCAGATGTATTTGTCATCTATATCCCTTCCATCACCTACACCCTTCTTTAAGTACACACTATTGTTGATAGGTTATTAGGAACGAGCAATATTGCTGATGTTTTGGCTACAAGCACTGAAGTATTGTATATCAGGAATGAAACACTAAATAAACATTGCTAATAGCTTTAAGCAAGAGTATGCACTTGCTTTTGCCCAAGATGCTAGAAATGTACTAAACGTAGACCACTTTTTTTTATGAAGTTACATCAGCAAAGTATTGGACAGAGCTTTTTTTGGCACAGATTATCTTCATTTTGTGCAATCTGAGAGAAAATTGATATTATTCTCTCCTTGCACTACTTCAGTGGCTAACTCCAAATTACTGAGTTTTTACCAGCCTCCTATTGTAGAGAGGTGTTTCTGTGGATCACAGTGTAATGTGTCCAGTCAAAAAGATAAACTTAGAACTGTTCTCTGGGTATGAAATTTCACAGGTGTATGTTTCAATCTTTGCATGACTAACCAAAACTTCTCCTAGGTCTGACATTTCTGAAGGAGAAAAAATATCAACTATCCATTTAAAACTTAACTGTAGCTGTTGTTTCGGTTCATCAGTATGACATACAAGACAAAATCCCTGGTCAGAGTTTTTGGCAGCTGTTTCAAAAACAAGAAAAAAATTATCTCATTAAATGTAACACTCTTGGTGCCCACTGTTTCAACATAAACATCTCCCAGATGTTTTTACACAGTTAACCATTTCTGAATAGTTTAATACATTGGCTTAAGGAAAGTGTACAAAGTTCTGCATTTAAACTTCCTTTCAGCAAATCAGATTTACTTCTGATAAAACTGATTTTACATGTTCAGCAAAGGTAAGGATTTGTCTTTGTATTAGGAAGTCTGGATGCTAAATGTTCAATAAGGTAGTATTTTATCACTGTGCTGGTAATAAAAGGGGTGTTATGTGTAATTTCCTACTGAAGTCTAATGAGAGACAGAACTAGCACCTACATAAATGCAAATATGTTTCACAGCTTTAATCTGATACCTTACAATATCCTACTATTCAAAAACACAAAATATTTTCATTAAGTTAGAAGGCAAAAAGAAAAGCTGAACTGAATGGTTTCTTTTCACTTTCAGCATTCAGACATTTCTTGTCAGTATTATATTCTTAGGTTTCTATCACCCACAGTAGTTAAGTGTGCATGCTAAAGATAAAACTGAGTATAGGATTTTCAGGGATAAGTACTGTGCAAAATTATGTTGTTTTCATTCTTTGCTTCTGGTGATGTGGTGAACAAAATCTCCCAGTTTAGATCTGTAGATTATATTCTAAGAATTTTCCTGACTAATACATAAAGATATGGTAGATAAGAAGAGGCAGATCTGTCATGCTGTCAGGAGTGTGGCAGTGAGAGTAAGGAGCTTTGTGTTGATGTTGCACTGATACGACCTTGCTTCCATGTCCTGGAGCAAGATACATGGTAGCACTAAAGGTTTTCCAACTCTTAATTTGCTTGCAATAAAACTCCTGCTTAATAAAAAATACTGATTTTATTTTCTTAAATTGATGGAGGAGTGATTAACATATTTGATTAATAGGCACTTCAAGTGTATCAGTATTATCTGACAAAATTAAGTAGCTGGGCTATTATTAAATTTACCTTTCTGGAAGTTGTTTCTTCCCTCAATGAAAAAGGGAGGACAAGGGAGTTGGTAGCTGGTACTGTGACAAATAATGTGAATTATCATTCTTAGCTGTCTGTCTGCCAAAAAGGAGACTGGATCCTTACTAACAAGGTAAACAAACTATATTTTGAGTGTTGTATTTTGAATCCATGATATTGTTTCCCCAATATGACATTCATTTCTCAGAAGCAGTTACGGAAACAGGACCTGGCAGCTACCAGCTGATAGTCACTTCTAAAGTCTGAAAACCTAAATGATTTCAAATTGTATTTTAGCCTTATTCAGGAAGTCACAATAAGGTAAAGCAGGGGGTGTATTTCATTAACAGAAAATCCCTGTTTCTGTCAATGGAAGAAAATAGAATGGAAATACAGATGATAACAAGCAATATCAGTATACTTACTGACCATATGACACCTTACTGAGAGCCTACATGGGTCAAACTGAAAGCTTACGATTTGTCATCCTGAAATGGAGAACAAAAGGAGGACAAGAAACATGCTTAAAAGGAACAATAGAACATATAGGTAGGGAATTTAAAGAATAGAAAATCATCATTTCTTGTGTTACCAGAAACACCGTCTGGAATTCCTCTGGACACATACTTTTGATATGTATCATGGTCCAAATTTAAATGTATTTACAGAAACCACTTGTAGTCTGTTTCTGAAAGATTTACTCAGATTCTGACTTTACATTTTATGTATCTGACTTCCAGTTTGAGAATGTACATAGTGAAAGCAGAGCATTCTGTCTTCACTGCTGTTGTAGTAGTAATCATTTGTAACCGAGGATGTTTATGTAGGCTTACTTTTCATACCTCCTTCTACTTTCTCACCTGTAATGAATATGCATATAGTGTATATATTCATGTGTTTAATTTAGAAATCTGTTTCATTTTTCCAGTATTTCAGTATTTCATTTAACTCATTTATTTTTTCCTTTTCTTTTCTTTACTTTCTTGATGTTAAATCATCTGTTCTGTTGCAGATGCTCTTCTCCATGTCTTGATCATGACAACAGCAGGTGAACTTCTGCATAATTTCTTTCTTTAATATGTTGCACCTCTCATCTGCCATATTTATCCTTCTCCCTTACCTCACTTCAGGCTGCTTTAGTGTTTTGATAGTGCACATTAGGCAAGAGGAAAAAAACCTGCTCTGTCAATAACAATTACGCATGGACTTACTTCTCTTCTTGTGAGCGAGCATCCACTATCTCCCATATGCTGTTATGTCCTATATGAGAAAATGCTGGGCACATTATACGTCTGCTGCAAACAGCCTTGTGAAACTTCCTATATATTTCTAATTTGATTTAACCCTTGATTTAATTAAATTTTCCCTATCAGTGATCTGAATGAATATTGTTAAAAGGAAGGAAAAAATACAAGCAACACAAACCACTTTAAATAGGTTTAGTATCACATTTCATATCACAAAGAGGGTTTTTTCTCATCGTGGTCTGTATAGAGAACGTTGCAGAACCACTTCCTAGGCCATATCTTCCAAATTAGGCCACCCTATTGGAACCAGTGGAATAACAGTGCTGCATTTGATAGAAACAAAATTGGACCCCCTATTTTTATTTTTAATTTTTCATACCAAATGCATTTTCTGTGTTAAGCAGTGATTTAATCACTGGCACATCACTTCCTCCACAGAGACCTGAAGTGGTACTTCCCCATTATGTTCACTTAGCAAACGAGGTGTTTATGGAGATGTTTATGGACACAAAATTCCATCTCCTTTCACATAATCATGGGAAAAGAATAGAATTTCAAAAATATTCAGCTACTCAAAATTATTAAGTGTCTAATTAAAACCCCAAACTACAGAACCATATTTTGAGGTGATGTCACTCAGTTTCTCCAGCGAAGAGAATATTATCATGAGTTCTAGTGGATTCTTGTGTAGAATCATGTTTTTTGTCCTCCTCAAATGTGTATTTTGCCTTGCTTGCACATGGCATAGCTGCAGCCTGATCAAAAGGACACTGAGGTAGCCGATTATCTTGCTGTTGACTTCAGTGGGAGCTGGAACAAGGCCTTTTCTCTTAATTTCAGTTCTATGGGTTGCCTTCTCCAGCTGAACACTTTACAACAGCTGAAGCACCCTGATTGTCTGTTTCTGCTTCTTCTCACTGCGACTTACACTGAATGCTGCTATCTCCTTGTTTCCTGTTTTCTTTTATAAAATTAAGATAACATACATATAAGAGTTGTTAAATGTGTCTACAATGGATGTGCTCCAGTTGTAGCTTTTTGACTGTATCTTGCTACCTGATGAGAGCATGTATGCCTGCTTAGCTAGTTTAAAGGATAATCATACCTTAACTTACCATATGAAAGTGGTATATTGAGTTTGCCTATTCTGATTTTGTGTGTATTAGAAGAGCTGCTGCCTGTTCTAGAAAGATACTTTGTATTGCTAGATTTGCATGGCTCTTCAAATGATTCTGCAGAGTGCCAACATGCTTGCATTTACAGCTACCTTGAAGCGTGACTCTTCTCCAAACCTGTTTACGTACGCGGTTCTTTAAAAACCTCACAGTATTTGTCTTCTTTCTCCCCCTAGTGTTGACAAATCCATCTTTTGTTTGTGATCCTGCTGTCTTTTAAATGAGCGTAGATACAAAATAAGATTACATTTATTCCATGTGAACAATAAAGGGAGAGGGAATAATGACATGGGATAGGATTTGAAATACAAAAATGTACAAATAGTTGGAAATCACAGTACTTTTTGTCTGTATGAGGTGGATAAATCTAATGCATAGATTGTGTTTTCAAATGGAGCCATCAGAAAACTCACCGATGTTTGCTATAGGGGGCTTTTCTATATGTCCTTAACTAGCAGTATGATATAGCTATGTTGCTTGACATATGCCAGGTGTATTTGCCAGGGTTGATTGCTTTAGAATTAAAGGGAATTAAATGGTTCATACCAATTATTAGTAGATATAGTTAAATTAGAGGCGAATGGATAATGCTTGATTAACTGCTAACTATGTGTTTAACAGAGGCATGTGTAGCATCACCTGCTGTCTATAACTTATTTCTAGAAGAGAATTGATTTTGTTATTATTTTTCAAATACTGATTTTTCCTTCATTCTCTTTAAAAGAGAGGAAGCCATATTTTCCCCAAAGGTAGTTTGTTTCATTGATTTTGGCCGTAAAAAGCCCTAATAATTTCACTGCCACCTCACTAAGTCTCAGGAAAGCTCTGTATCAAACCTGTTTGCAAGGCTGCATAAATGTCAATGTCACATGTTTGTGTCATGCATCATTTCTAACTCAACCTTTAAAACTGTCAGAAAAGGAAACTTTGAGTAAGTCTGTCTTGACTCCAAATACTGACAAATATTCTGTCAATTTTACCTTGTTCTGGCACACAGATTTTAACTTCATCCATTTTAACTCTTAATTGGCTTTGGTATTGAATCATCACTTAGTTAAAATCAATTTTTTGCAGTGAGTTGCCAAGATAACCCAAAGCTAATGCTAAAGAGGGATGCCTCCCCAGTATGTAGCTATCATGGGAAAGACATTTAAAGTGTGTTCTAAAGTAGGCTTTTTCTGATGAAAGTTACATGACCATTTGTGCTATGGCTTGATCTATCAGCTCATTGATTTTGGCCATCTTTGAAATGACTCACAGGAACGTTTTCCACTATCCAAATGTTTTCTGCTATTTATACTGTTTTCCATCTGCTCAGTTTTACCTCATTTCTCCTTAACTGTATTAATCCCTGCTAACGTTTTCCTTCCTCTATTGTGCCATTTTAAGCCCTTCTGAAAATTGTAGCTATTGTATTTCTGTGGAGTTCCTGTAAGTTGTTATTATCATTTTATCTTCTCTCTAATTTTTAAAATTACAATAGATTTCCATAGAAGCACGTAAGAAACATTTATCTGCCTAATTTTTCTTAGGATGCCTCATTTTCTCTCCTTTTCTGGTGAAAATCTGTAAGAGCTTTCTCATGCCCTTTAATCCTATTAACATTTTCTTTCTTTTATTTTTCTCTTGCACCTTTAACAGCCATTTGTGTATCACTTTAAGACCCCTCTGATCTTCATTTTCTGTGCATAAATGCTTGTACTTGTTCTTTCTGCAATTGGGTGATGGAGTCAATTTTCATGCTTGTTCCAGAGTAATTTTTTTGCAGCGTTCAGCTTACATGAGCATAAGAAGTACATATGGTGTTAGGGCTTTTATACTCCAGTACTATTTATTGTTTTCCTTTTGTCCATAGGCATTTACAATGAAAAAGTACCACTAATTCCAGTGGCGGCTTAACATCTGCCAATTATTTCTGCTAGTTTTGTTTCTTCTTTTGAGTGGAATCTCTTCCTACCTCAGTCTTGCCACTTTATTTCTGCTAGAAGAAACATTAGGGATAGGAGAAATAGTGACCAAGGAGCAAATAATTAATCTGAATGTTAATATTCCTTTATATTAGTCATACTTTTTTTCACTTTCATAAGTGAGTGTTTCTGAAAGTGTGTTTTATTCATAAAATCCATAGTTTTGTATGAATTACTTCAGTATTGATATACACAGTCCCTGAAAAAAAAAAAAAAAAAAAAAAAGAAAGATTTTATAGTCCTGCAACAATAATGTCACCATCCTGATGCCCTTCTATAGGGCAAGTAAATGGAAAAAGATGCTGCTATGATTCAGAAAATCCTTCATTAATAAATTACTATATTGATTCTATTGCATATAAATATCCAAACCAATGTGGATTGTGCAAGGTTATAATAAATTGGACTAAATAAAGGGGTTAAAAAAAGGTGTTTAGCAAAAACTTAAGAAACAAACAGGGTGGGATGGCAAAAAATATATAATTCCACCTTCTTGTCAGCTCTAGATATCGTACATCTGTATGCTGTTGTTTCAGACTCTTAAAACACAGTTTGTTGAGCTGGGAACTTTTTCCCATTCACTTTCTTTCTTTTGCACTGTGTTAATGCTATCCCTTCCTAGTTCTCCAAAATCAGTTTGCCTCAAATTTCACAGTAGAAAATATCTGCTTTTTGTGTACTAGCTCTTGTGTATTTTTTGTATGATAATTGGCACCATTCCTTCTTTGCTGTCCTCACACTGGGCTGTGTTTGCCTGAATTTTCTATGCAGCCAGAAGCCACAGAACCCTTCAGAAATCTCCCATTTCATCTGGGGTCTGTTTCAGAGATATGGCGCAAATATATTTTTTTCTCTATACTGAGATGAACATTCCCTGTTTGCCAGATTTTATCTTGTTAGTTGGTAAATATGTCGGATGTTCTGTATGATAGAAATAGCTATTTTTATGGTAAATAATAATGTCTGACTTTTTTTCTCCTCCTCATCTTTCTGTCCACCTTTCAGTGATACCTACCTCTGCCTGTTCTTCCACTCTTTGAAGTGCTTGTTGCTTTCAATAACAGATAACCGAGAGACCTTGCTCTGACATGCTCTGACTGCCAAACAAACTCAGTAAACTTAAACTGAAAGAAATAGTTGCAACTCTAATTAAAGCCTGAACACACACAGCTATCACTTTACATCTCAAGCGTGTACTAAAGAAAAATGCCATGTTCAATTTTTAGTTGGTCTGTATTAGATTTTCAGTACTGCATCTGTGGGAACTTAGGGTTAGTACTGGAGGGGGGAACAAAATACCAGGCTCATACAGATGTTTGAATTCAAGGACTACTCCTGATCCAGCTTTTATTTTGGTTCTACACTACAGGGTAGTTATCTGGATTGTGTTATAAGTACTTTGTGAGAATGCACTACTGCTCCTGCACTCTGCTTTTTTTTAAGTGTGAACAGTGTAGAGGAAAAAAAGCATCATATTTTAAGAAACGTAAGCCATTACTGTGGTTGGAAGTGAGATTATTAGATTATTAGCTTTGGACCCTCACCTTTCGTGTGTATGTATTCTTCTAACAGTGAGCAATGTTCTTGGCATTGCTGACTCACAGGGAAATAAGCTGAGGTGGATATAAGGCTGAGAGGTGAACTAGCACTGGTATTTTCAGTGATGGACAGAAAAAGATGATCCTGTTAAAGTGTACCATCTTGAATACTACGTCAATAATGACTAATAAATGAATCACAAACATTTTATTCATGACAGTTTACACAATCAAAAATGTGAATACTTGTTTAATTCAGTAAGTGTACTCATCAGCTTCTGGTAATTATGGGGGTAGTATTTCTGTTGTTCATAGTATTAGCACCAAAATGTGAAACTCTTCTTCCAGAACTCAGTGTTATTAACTTCCTCTAATGCACCCATTATAGTAGAGAATTGGACCGATTCTCTGAAACATATTTCAGAAACACTTTGATGACACCACTTCATACGGTTAAAGGAAGATTCCGGTGCAAACCGCAGAGCATTACTGCAACAACTGAGCATTTAGTACCTGTTAAGCTCTTCTTTCATCTGTGCTTTAAAATGTATAAAGTATGTATTTTGTGAAGGAAGCTCCCATTTTTTCTAAATTAATCCCCAGAGAATCAAAGCCATAAAATGTTTTCATTTTCTTTCTTTTCCCCCTTGTTAAAACCACAGAAACACCAACCTCTAAGGAATGAGATAATGGTTGTACTACCCAGACTTTTACACTTAACAAAACCTAGAGGTATATGAATGGCAGTAGAATAGGAGACTGCATGTGTGAGAAAGACTGGCATCCATGGTGCATGGTGTGCTTCTGACTGGCGCTTGTAGCTACTTCCCATCATCCATTTTTCTGACTTGCACGGTGTGTTGAGTGTTGTGTTTTTACAGCATGTGGAATTACTTGTAGCTGTGTGGATATTGAACGGACGCAATGTTCAAGGGGACTGTCAAGGGGACAGTGGGAAAAATACATGTATTTGTAACTCATGCTATAAGGGCTTTTCTCTATTGCAGGTCCTTCAGTAGCATTTCTGCAGCTCCAGCTGTGGTGATTCTATTTTAGTGGCTAGAAGTAGGCCTGATACTGTTCTGTCTCATCTACTCTAATTTTCACTTCCAGCAACCTGACATTCCCATTCTGCATTGAGCATGATTCCAACTCACATACCAGTAAAAAAGAAATGAAGTCATTCTGTACTTTCTGCAGGAATTTCCCTAATCTTTGTAGAAAACCTTTCAAAATCTGCTTGTTGCTTTACATATGCAATTATAGAAAGTTCAGCTAGTAAGAAAATCCATGAAATGTTTTTATCCCTTTTAAGAAAAAGATAGAAGAATTTATCTTGTGCTATTGGCCACAGTTGTAAACCTTTCACTGGGACACAGTATTGCTGTGCAAAGTAGCACAAAAAGACAAAAATCCATAAGGATGACTCCTGTATAATACCTGGTAGCCATCATCAGCTCAACAAAATCCAGAATTGGCCTTCAAGTGATAATGACGTGCTGTCAGTCCATCCCAACTCCTGTTTGAAATTCTTCCTTTAATGTCAAGGAAGATAATTTCTTTAATAAATCAATGATTTTTATTGGTTCTACATCTTATCCACCATTACTTTTTACTAATTTATTTGTAATTCTCTAACATATATATATGTTTAAGAATCTCTTGCCACAGTGTAAGGAAAAAGGTGAGCTCTCTAAACCTAGCATTAAACAGTCACTTCTTTTTTCTTTTGTAGTGTTTTTTCCTACCTTAAAATGTATCTCTTGATTATCAAAGGGAAAGTTCTTTCCTATAAGAGATTAATTAAAGAGAGTTTTTGACATAAATCGGTAATAGCTTCAGTGATTTATTAAGAACTGTGTCCACACAATCTAGCATGAAATTTTGATTATTTTTTACATCTGAGAGTTTAATCTGAGAATCCCCTTCATTCAGAATTTGCTTTATATCAAGTCATCAATTATTTTAAGATAGACTGGTTTTGTAAAATACAAGAATGCCAACTTTACATTATAGATACTTACATGTACAGAGTAGTGATATTTGCAGTTACCTTTTTTCCTGTATATGGTCATGTGTGTGCACTCCCTTCCCCCCCAAAGCTCACACGCATCTATCAGTGACTGCTGGTACTTCTACCAACAGCAGCAATGTAGTGTAGGACTGTTTCTGCGAAGAACTCTTAGATGCTGGTGGTCAGTTTAAGTAATAAATGATCTTAGCACTCTTCAGTGCTTCACATGGGAGAAAGGCTTTTTCTAATCGTGTTCCTAGAGAGGGAGAGCTGTATTTGTATTTGTTATGTATGTGCAACGTAACCAAAGGGATTTTGATATGCTTTGGTATCTAATAATTTCTCCTGATTTTTCAGCTTCCTAGTTAGTTTCATGGTGGATGCTCGTGGAGGTGCCATGAGAGGCTGCAGACATAATGGACTGCGAATTATCATCCCTCCGCGGAAATGCACTGCTCCAACACGAGTGACTTGCCGCTTGGTGAAACGTCACAGGCTGGCCACCATGCCTCCCATGGTGGAAGGGGAAGGCCTGGCCAGCCGTCTGATCGAAGTGGGACCATCTGGGGCCCAGTTTCTTGGGTAAGGGGTGCCATGTGGCCTAAAGGAAAATGTTTGGTATGTTTTCATCTGTTTGCAAGTTGCACTGAAATGGTTCCTCTTTCAAGATTTGGACAGATAAAGATGGTTGTGACATATGCTAACAGACTTGTTGTGTAAAATGCAAATCTTAGTTTACAATTCACAAAGTTTCTGATGCCTTGTCCATTGCAAACTCATTTTTTAACCTCCAGCACTAAAGCTGAAGTGCTTTCCTGGATATAATTATTACTAACAGGCAGCTATCGGAGCCATTATCATTGTTAATGCTTTTTCTGAAGTACTGAGATTAAGCAGAGAAAAAAGTTGATTAGTAGTTTTTAACTGCCTGCTGCTTTTATATGTAGTATGAATGGGGAACAGATTCAAGGCATGTTTTGACCACTTCACTGCTGCTGTAATCTGATAAGAAAGCAAAAGCAGTTGTAGAGCACCTGAGAATTTGATATGAAAATGAGCCAGCAGTTTCTTACATTATCTCTTAACATCACAGGTAGCAGCAAACAAGCTAATGAGATACTTTGTACCCCTTACTTGTTTCACTTGGTCATTTTTTTTTAAGAGAGGCAGAACAAAATCTAAAGAGCAGAAGAAATATTGTGCTGCCGCATTCAGTCTTCCCACACATAAAATAACCTTGAGTATCTCTCCTACTTTCCTTTTAATGCTTTCTGTATCTAGTGAGAACGTCTCATCTAAAAGACTGAGGTACAGCAGGGTATTATTCTTTCTCAGAGCTTTCCCTGAAAGCATTTTCCTGTGTGTTCTGCTGTCAGTAAGATCAGAAAATTACTGTACTGATTGCAGAGATGCATTGTAAGATACAAATCCTGTTCCCATTGAGTTCACTGCCAAAATTCTTACTGTCTTCTTGGAGCAAGAAGAAAAGATCCTAAACTAATGAAACACATTTTGCTGAATTTGGTCACCAAATTGGCATCTTTAGGATGGAACCTTATTCAGTGTACAGCCTAATTCCACTCTGTGGATCAGACAGTGGCACTGGCATTCTGGCAAAAAAAAATACATAAAGTTTATTTATGTTCTTTCTTTCACTGCTGCTTTGGATGTACTCAGTAAACTTCATCTGCCTACGGCTCCTCCCCCACTTAATGAGGGAGAAAGCTTGGTCAGCCGAATCCTTCAGCTGGGGCCTCCTGGGACCAAATTCCTTGGGTAGGAGAGACTTGAAACAAATTGATGGATGCTGACCTCCCCATTCTTCTCCTCCTTCTGCAATATGATTTTTTTGTGTGTGTCATTGTGCACATGATATTGTCTCTATGATTTGAAATTTTGTATACCCAACCCTTAGTGAACCATTTTCAACCCTTGTGGTACGTGGTTTTGTTTTAGTGGTATGTTTGTATCTTTTTCTTAAAGTACTGTGGCCTTCATTTTTGTTTTGGCATGAGATCTTCCTAGTTTTGTGCTTGATGTCTGTAGCAAAGCAACCTGGATTGTGACCAAGAAAAAGAATCTACTGTAACTTTAAGATATTTTTTTATTTTTCAAGTACTAAAGACTAAGATACCTGTTAGATACCACCAGTATAATAGAACACATGATGCTCACTATGTATATGGTAACCTGTGTGGGTACTCTAATTAGAGAACTGTATATACAAATATATTTATATTTTCTCTCTTATCTCTAAAAGTATGTATTTTTATGTGCTTATAAATATATTGTATGTACACATATGTGTGTATATTTACTTGTACATGTATATAAGTATATATATGCACACATACATTGATACCTATATTGACACCTGTTTGTAAGACAAGGCAAATTCTTATCTCCTATACATAAATAGAAACCTAGATTATCTTCTCAGACGTCCTTCCTCACTCCCAGAGTGCAAATCCAGAATAAATTCATTGGAATGTATAGAACAACTAAAGTAAAATTGGCACAGGACGCAATTGCCCACTGATTGCAATGAAGTTATTCTCATTTGCGCTAGTATAAGAGAGATCAGAATTTGTCCCACCATTGATATGCATTACAGTAGATTCTCTTTGAAATGAAGTTGCACAGGTTAACCCAGACAGTAGTGACAACTAAAATGAGCATGAGCTTTCAATGAATTTTCAAAACAATTCTCAAATTTCTCTTTAAGCCAAATACCACTCACACTGTGGAAAGAGGTGAATGCACTTTCGAATCTGTCCTTCAGCATTTACTGGGTCCCTGTGAAAATTTTATGTGTGTTAGTGATGTACTAGTTTAGGATTATGCAAAAGTAGTCCAGAGAATAGGTAGAATTCCAGGTCACTTTGTAGCAGACTGAATAGAGTTGCTGTTAATCTTGTTTCTTCCTCTCTCCCATGTGCATTTAATATGCTGTGTTGCTGTGCCAGGCCTGTGATAGTGGAGATTCCCCATTTTGCTGCTCTGCGTGGGAAAGAGAGAGAGCTGGTGATCCTGCGCAGTGAGAACGGGGACAGCTGGAAGGAACATTTCTGTGAATACACTGAGGATGAACTGAATGAAATTTTGAATGGGATGGATGAAGGTATCCAGTGCGGTGTTTGTTTTCTCTGCTCCTGTATTATTATATCTGTAACTGGGGACAATAACATTTAACCATCTTTTCTGTTCCACACTTCATGTTTAGTCTACTCTAAGAGCTTCTGACACACTCCCCAGGTACTTTACTATAGTCACACTGGAGTACAATCATTTTTTTTTAGAACACTGCTAGCAGAAGCTTTATTTTCCTTGCTGTCTACTGAAGTAGACCGCACGTACTCATCATGAGTTGAAAATAGATGTTAAAGTTATCTATCATCCTGCTTCTTTTCTCAGTTTTAATAAAAAGCTCCCATAATAAATACGTTTCCAAAACAAGACAATTATCATACTAATCCTTTCCAAGTAGTTACAAGTGTGGGAGGAACCATCAGTCATGGGTACTCATTTACTGAGAGAACAGAATGGACTTGGGTTGTCTGGGACCTGCAGATCTTAGAATTAATTTTGATGGATTTTTTTTTTTCTTTTTAAATAAAAATATAAGTGAGCCAACTTGCGTATTTAAGGGTGAATGTTTACTCTGATACCTCTTTCATTTAAAATTCTGTGCCCAAGCTGTAGTATTAAGTGGAAAAGGCCTCAGACCAGTCCCCCCCTTAGCTTCTTTGCCTGCTAATGTTCTGAGCTTTAAGCTTCCTTCAGTTAATTGTTGAATGTGTGTATTCCTCTTTTGATTTCTTTGTTTTAGCTGAGCTTAAAATGTTGAGATATGTTTCATTTTACTTGTGTAAGCAGTAGTTAAACTGTGAAAAGCCGGGATTATGAAGATCTTGTTTTCTGACCATCTTCTCTTTTGCCTCAGTACTTGACACACCAGAAGAGCTTGAGAAGAAACGTATCTGCCGCATCATCACTCGTGACTTCCCTCAGTACTTTGCAGTGGTGTCCCGAATCAAACAGGACAGCAACCTCATTGGACCTGAGGGAGGTGTGCTGAGCAGCACTGTTGTACCCCAAGTGCAGGCAGTCTTCCCAGAAGGGGCTTTAACCAAACGAATTCGTGTTGGCCTCCAGGTACAAAGAAGCAATTAGAAGGATATAAATGTTGGGGTTTTTTCAGACTGTAAAGTCACCTTTTTGCAGCTTATTATGTTGTACATTGTTGCCTACAATGTGCTTATTAAAATCCATTGCAAAAATCAAAGTAAGTTATAAAGTTTTGGGTATTCCAGTTTATGCAGATTCTTGTCTTTTAGTTGTCTATATGATCTCAGAAGAAACACCAAACTGTTCACTACTAAAAGGGGAGGAGGTCCCCGCTTCCCCTCACCTCCATCCTTGCTTCCCGCAGAAGCTGTTGAATGGATCCACCATTTACCTTCGTCAGGTTTGATTGTTGAAATCTTCCATAAAAAGCTGAGTCGTGTACAAATCAGTTCAGAGTTTGTCCTCAGGAGAAAAGAAAAACAAACACAACAACAACAACAACAAAACAACAACAGGGGAATCATTTACTATTGGTAAAATGCATTAAATTGGTACTGACAAGAGCACTAGGAAAGGCAGTAGGAACAGAGGTGAGGAGTAAGAAACTGTTGAATAGAGGACTGCCCTCCTCTGTGACAGTCAGCCTGCAGATTTCATGGGAAACTATGCCATCTAATGGAACAGCTATAACATTTCTAGCAATATCCAGTTCCTCATATACTCTGTTTTCAAGTTACTATTCTTACTATTTTTTGCTTTGAAAAGGCTCAACCTATGCATACTGAGCTTATAAAGAAGATCTTGGGCAACAAGGCTACCTTCAGTCCTATAGTCACTCTGGAGCCCAGGAGGAGGAAGTTCCATAAACCCATCACAATGACAATTCCAGTCCCCAAGGCCTCCAGTGATGGGATCATGAATGGTTATGGAGGTGACACACCCACTTTAAGGTTACTATGCAGTATAACAGGTAGGTTGAAAGTTCTAAGGTTTCTCTTCCCACGTGTTTCTTGAAATGTTAAGTCATCGTGGGGTAAATATATGAAAACTCATTATACACGTGGAAAGTTTGGTGAAAGCTTGACTGACATGAGAGGCTGTAAAAATGCACAACTTCCTAATCAATTAATTTATGGCAGAAATACAATTTATTGTTTGGGCTAACGGGAGATGTTACAGAATCATACAGTTTGGGTGTTTGCATTTCTCACACACTTTCTGTCTCTTGAGTACCAACAAAGCTCTGCCCAACACAGTAATTGTGGTACAGACAAAAGGTGGCAGTGTGCTTCAGGGGAAAAATATTAGGGTCCAACTCTTCAGGTTTACTATAACTTCAAAGTGATTAATGCCATATGTAGTTTCATTCCAAAGGGAGTAATTAGCTGTGTGTGTTTATTCTGTTTAAAAGTTATCATCAAGCATCTCTGTCAATTTCCAAACTGATTTCAAAGATGATCCCAGTGTTTTAAGGTGCATTACACGCTGAGATGTGCTAGTGAGTCATTCCAAGCAGAGGTGCTTTTACAGTCTTGCTACAAAGGTGTTAATTAGCTGCTGAAATACCAGAGATGACATCTGCATAACAACCAAGTATCTGTATTTCCAAGAAAGTGAAACAATGCTTATTTAAATAGTCTCCTACACATAGAGCTATTTAAATAGATTATGTGAAAGTACAGTAAATCTGCACCCATGGTCCAGAAAACTTTAAAGCGGACCTTGGTTAAAAAAATGCTTCACCAAAAGGAGAAAGGACGTATTTCATGAACAATAGAGTTCCCCAATGGATACAACTTGGTCTAAGGTTTGCCTAAGGATTCTACTGCATGGTGCGATGACTATTGAACAAGTCAGCTGTATATGAGAGGAGAGACAAACATTCTGATTTAGTCCCGGTAGTTTACAGGCAGCTTTTCCCTTAATTCTTCTTATGCTTTCTAAGTATTTGTAAAGGCTATTAGAATTTCTGTTTTCTGATAGCTTAGTCTGATTTTAAGGTAACTAGAAATGAATTTGACATCCCTCACCAAAAGATGGAGCAATGGTGGATACTGAAAATGTCTAAGTCTCCATTATTCATTCTTGCATATCTGCATAGTGACTGACAGATTGTATCCTGTTTTCACTGGCATAGGCCAAACAGGAAGCTTGCAACAGTCAAAGTATGGCAAAACATTTTAACAGAATGATGGGAATCCAGAAGTCTGTCAATTGGACAGTGAGATATGGAGGAGCAAATTTGAACTTCAGGGGCTTCCAGGGAGCTTGTCAGACACATTTCAAAGAACACGCAAAAGAAATTTCATAGTTCCATATTTCCTGGAACCAGATTCTTTCTGAGGAATTCAGTTACAGAAATAATAAATTGTAGCTGTCCCTATCAGTAACTATATTCATTTCTCTGAACTGTATCTGGGCTAATTTTGCTACAGAGATGTGAAGAATATAGAAAAAAAAACCACCTTTCTTCTCCCAATATTTTATTTTCTTCCAGTATTTCTGAACCCGTGCTACAGAAATCACTGCCTGAAAATCATTTGTGTTAGAATATTTTTTCTTCTCATTGGAAACCCTTACAGCCTTATTAGCTTTAGTGGAATAATGTGGACCAAAGGAGAAAGTATATCTGGGATTATTATTGGTTGCATAGCAATCAGCAGTCCAGAAGAACATAAAATATTTCTGAGAAGCAAGAATATTGGAGTCTTTTTTGTTCTTTTAAAAATCACTGTAATTTCAGGAGGAACCACCCCTGCCCAGTGGGAAGACATCACTGGAACAACACCGCTGACATTTGTTAATGAATGTGTTTCCTTCACAACAAATGTGTCTGCCAGGTACCTATAAAAACAACATTATCAGTGTTACTTCAACGTGCATGTCCTTTTTCCTCTGTATTTTGTTTTAGTACTTCCTTTAAGCAATTTCAATTAGTATAGTTGAAGGTGCATAGATATGTTGACTGCGCCCTGAGTGGACTGGCCAGTTATTTTAGAAGCCCTGAGCCTCCTAGTCCAGGCAGGATGTGCGTGAGCTGTCAGCAATACAGTCCATATGAACCATAAGAAATTTGTGAATATGTCATTGTCATCTCAGTCAGCACCTGCCGTCATCCCAGAAACGAGTTAGTGACATGCTCTTTTCTTCTGAAATAGTAATCTGAGGGACAGGTCAATTTCCAGATAACCAGAGAAGTCTGGTTTCGTTTTGATTCTCTCTTCTCCCTCAGATGCAGAAACATGAAAATTTCCATGGAAATGGAAATGCCTTATTTGGATGCTTATTTATACACCTTATAAAAGATGCTCAGCATACTCAACAAATGAGAAATCAAGCAGAAAGCCCTGTAGGTGTAGCAAACTGTGATCGTGAAGATTCTCTTCCAACCATCTGTTCTTGTAATGAGATTCAGCTGCCGGCTTTCTGGTAGCTGACAAACAGAATGTCATTGTTTTTATTTTAGAAGAGTATGTTAGTTTTTACTGTGTCTGTGATTTTTACCAAAAAAATCTCTGTGACAGAGAATACATTTAGAGACCCAGAAAGTTTTAAATTTAGGGTTTGTAATCTTGCTTTGGAAGTATGAGTAGGCCCATGAAAAGCAATTAATTTCCTTCAGAGTAAACATTCAGCGGGCATAGCAGTTACTACAATTAGATGATTTAATTAAATATAATATACAACGTTATAATGAATTGAGCTCCTGCAATGCAATCTGCAGTGCAGCTGTAACAGTAGGAGAAATGACGTTTTATTTTTCTAGACTTCTCAATTCAGAACTGTCTTTCTTCCCATTAAGTTCAATGTTTTGCTTATTCATGTTTCCTGCGCTTCTCTTCAGTTAAGCACTTTTTTCATTAAAAACCACAAGAGGGAGATCTTAAACTGTTTTAGCTGTCATCTGCTGTAATCTGCAGTGTTCTAAAGGGAGAAAATAAAGGTTAATTTAAGATCTAGATTTGGAGACAGTGGGTTCAAAATCTGTAAAACTGTGAAGTCCCCAGCAGACTGCGCATGAAATACAGCCAGAGTGAGGGTGACACTTTATAGAACTACAGCTCATTAGAGAGCCTACTGGTGGATGTTTCCTAATCTCCCTGGTGGCATTACAATTGATTACAATTGCAGTGTTAGGTACCCTAATTTAGACATTTCAATGAGTTTTACATCTACTTTGTTATCCAGATGCATGTTCAACAGTATTTAACCCAAATATGATTCTAAATGCTGTTAAAGATAGAAAGGAAACTAGATTTTTCATGCATTTACAGTCAGAGAATTACCTTCTTTGCTGAGGGATGAGTTAACTTGAATTTCTTGACTTATGCCCTGGTCTAAAAGTAAATCTACCCTTTTTTTTTTTTTAGCCTTGAGCCCTGCTGTGAACCAGCTGGTACCCAAGTGTTTGCTACTTAGAATAATGTGTCTATGTCTAATTAAAATAGTAATACTGCAGATTTTTCCCCCCTGTTTGCAAGACAAAATTTTTCTAAGCTGTGCTTGAGAAACAGATTGCCTAAAATATATGTGAATTGAAATGCAAAGTCTGAGACATAGATGTTTTACATTAGCTGAACTGTGAGGCTTTTAGTGTTTTTTGTTGTTTTAATTTAGTGTCTGCTTTGGCTTTCTAGCCACTGGTGTACAGAAGAAAATGATTTGAGCATATGGTGATTTCTCAGAGGATGTAGCCTCTCCAGTTTGAGTCCAGAAGAGCATAGTTCTCCCACATGCTAAAAAAGTAAACTATAAATTATGTACCCAATGTGCTTTCTCTCTTCAAATGCCGTCAGGTTCTGGTTTTTAACCAGTGTGTTTGTTTGAAGTTCTAAACATAAGCACAGCACGATATTCTTTCTATTATTCAACTGCAGATGAGTAAGACCTTACCAGATAAGTAAGTGATACACTCACTGTAGATTGTATCTGAGGTGGCTTTGACCTATCATGTAAAATGAGTGGTGCATTTCTGCTTTTATGTTTGGGGATTAGAAAGTAAAATCATTAAAATTATAGATCATTACAAATTATTTTAAGTGAAAGTAAGTTGTTATCTTTACAAAAGAACAATTCAGTTGTCTTAAGAAAGGTATAAAGAAACTCTGCCTTTATTTGTTGTTGCTGGCAATGTTTTTCTGGACTGAATCGCCCAGAGAAAGGATAAAGCTCCTGTAGCTTTCAGTGAAGAGGGTCTTTTTTGACACAAGGAGACATGTAATGGAAGCTGAAGTTTAAGACATGAATTTCAGCATTCACATCTTCAGTAATGTTCTACATTCGATATTCATCTATTGTTTGAGGTTTGTAGTGATTTACATGCCCTAGCAGTGAGCATTTCTCACACTATGCAGAGGCAGTCACTCTTTCTAGCAGTATTTTGTCTGTTGCTTTGAATACTGTTATGTAATGTGTGACTTGTGGTTCGTATGTCACAGACTAGGAACCATTATTATGGAAGATGTGTACACACTGAAAAGAAAGATGTCATCAGTGAAACAGAAGTATAAAGTGAATCAGTGGAGGTTACAGCCTCTAGGAAGCAAGAGTAGTAGGAATCAGGTTTGGATGCACCTTCTTGGAGGACTTCCAAATATAATCACTTAAGCACAGAAATATATGTGTATGTATGTATCAGTGTCCTTCATTATGCATTAAAACAGCACAAAATCAAAGTTAAATGTTTCTGAATTCACCTAAGAGTCATTTGTGATTTTGAATACAGTGGGACATTGTGAACAAAATCAGTTATATTCATCTAGAAGACACTCAGTTTTTGATGTTGTTTGTAAGAAATATACTGCTAACCTCTAAGCTAGATGGTAGGAAAAAAGCAAAAGTTAGGGGGAAAGTATCTTAATATTTCAGCCATAAAAGATGGAGGTTCTAGAAGTAGAACAGACTGAAGCATTAGCAAGACATACTTAAAACCATTAAAAATCAGGAATGTATTTGGAAAATAACAATGGCTACAATTTGTGCAATGAGAGATCCTGTGGAGGGTTTTGTGTCTGGTATTTGGAATGTAAGTTCTGGCAGAAATGCTTTTGCAGTACATTTTGCTTCAAGTTCCTAAAGCAGAGGAGGGTTACCATCTTAAGCTGTTCATCCCAAATGATAAGTACTTCTCTTTTATTCTGATCTACACAAACAACTAACTGGACTAGTTACCACCTAATGCTGCCACAATGGAATAAGTATAATTTTGTTGCTTAAATCTTTCTGTGTTGATTACTCAACTCTTCATTTTATTTTACAGATTTTGGTTAATTGACTGCCGACAAACACAAGAATCTGTTACTTTTGCTTCTCAAGTGTATAGAGAGATTATCTGTGTCCCCTACATGGCCAAATTTGTGGTGTTTGCCAAATCACATGATCCCATTGAAGCACGGCTAAGATGTTTTTGCATGACAGACGACAAGGTGGATAAAACTCTAGAACAACAAGAAAATTTTGCTGAAGTTGCCAGAAGCCGGGATGTTGAGGTACTGGACATGAATCTTAAATTGTTTTCTGCATTTGCTAATGCTAATTTTTTTAAAGTTAGTATTTTCTGCCTCCTGTTTGGAACAAGGACTGAGAAATACAAGTGCTAACAAATACTCCTATGATACAGTGTCACCTGTCGTGGTAACATGCACGGGAGCACAGAGGTGCCAGATGTGACTGACCAAATGAATGGGCCATTACCAGCTTGCTAGTCCACAGGGCTAGCTGAAATCTATAGTCAGCTGTCTATATTTGGGCATTTGCATCTTCTTGGATCAGCCTAGATTGTGTTTCACTCATAAGGAAATCCAGTCATCAGGTTAGGCACTATCAGAAAGGGATTACATTTGGCAAAACCGCTTTCTTTGCTTTCTCCGTAGCATCATTGACATTTTAAGGAGGAATAAAGTATGTCCTCATAAAATAATCATTAAAAAAAAATTAATTAAGTGGAATAGTAAGCTAGATTCAAGGAGAGAGGAAGTAGGTTGGTTGAGTCTGTTCTCTGTTACAGACCTAAGACTTAAATAATGTATATAACAAAATTGCATTAAAAGAATTGTTTCTTAAGTAAGCTTTTTAAGGTGGACTTCTTAAACAGCTAGTTATACTTAGAAATTAGGCTCAGGTATGTTAGGAAGTGGTGTAATTACCTAAAGCTGGGCTTTACAATTTAGGCCAGCTGTTACAAATTCTTTCTTCTAGTGTTAGGGTCAGCATTTCCTTAAGTCAAAGATTCAGGGTCAGAGCGGCATCTTCCAACTACCTGTATGGAATCTACTTTTATGTGTGGAAACAACACCGGCCTAGTTGTGCAAGCAGGAGAAGGCATTTTGTGTGCCTTTTATTTTAAAAAAGTAGTCTCATGAGCCGACAGTGTGCCCGGGTGGCCAAGAAGGCCAAGGGCATACTGGCTTGCATCAAAAACAGTGTTACTAGCAGGAACAGGGAGGTAATTGTCCCCCTGTACTCAGCATTGGTGCGGCCGCACCTTGAGTACTGTGTTCAGTTTTGGGCCCCTCACTACAAGAAAGACATTGTGGCCCTGGACTGCATTCAGAGGAGGGCTATGAAGCTGGTGAGGGGTCTGGAGCACAGGCCTTACAAGGAGCGGCTGAGGGAGCTAGGATTGTTCAGCCTGGAGGAGGCTCAGGGGAGACCTTATTGCTCTCTATAACTTCCTGAAGGGAGGTTGTAGTGAGCTGGGAGTTGGCCTCTTCTCTCGTGTAATCAGTGATAGAACTAGAGAGAATGGTTTTAAGCTGCGTCAGGGGAGATTCAGGCTGGACATTAGGAAATATTACTTTTCAGAAAGAGTAGTCAGGCATTGGAATGCACTGCCCAGGGAGATGGTGGAGTCACCGACCATGGGAGTGTTCAAGAAACACTTGGATGTGGTGCTGAGGAATATGATTTAGCCTGGAAGTATTGGTAATGGTTGGACTAGATGATCTTCTAGGTCTTTTCCAACCTTGATAATTCTGTGATTCTGTACAAATTTTGCATAGGTTAGGGTTTATGCAAAACCTAAGACCTATAATAGTTACTTCAACAATGAGATGATAGATGTGAATTGACTTTTTGCCTCAGGTAGCTCAGTAGCCCTGAGTACATAGTGGTCATTTCTGTGATGATCCACATTGATTGCATAAGTAAGTTTTCATTAGCTCTGTAACAAGCTGCCAGGAGACTCAATTTCTCAGTTAGTTATTATTATAGGGTTTTGTGGGTTTTTTTGTTTTTTTTCTTTTTTTTTTTTTTCAGAGGCAATATCTAAGTAAAGGTGAGATTTCAGGTGGTGTTATTTGTTGAACAGTTATGCTTCCTGAAGCTGATACTAACAGGGTCTTGTGAAAATGGTAGACAGCAAAAACGATAGGTAAGAGCCAGCTGCCAGTAACTCCATAAATATGTATTAGTAACCGAAAAAGCAGTCAACAGCGTATTTGTTAACAAATATTAGAAGATTCATTTATTATCCTGAAAAGTGAAGGTTTTTCTAATGTGCAATCCAACAAACTGCCTGTTAAAATGCTGATTTGGTTTTATTTTCCTGACTCTTTCAGCTTCCTCAGAAAAAATAAGAAATTGAAAACACATTTACTGCATTCATGGCATATTTTTCTGCTTAGTATCATCTCTTTTTTCATGGCTGAACTCCACCTTTACAAAACAAGCGTTAGTTGTGCAGAGCAGCTAGATAAAATATAGGCTCATAAAACTGAATGACAAGGCTGAATTTCTGGAAAGTAATGATGAGGTATTGATGTACTGTCAGTTTGCAGGAAATGGCTCCAAAACTGTTAAAATGAGATTTAAACATGTGGAGGGGCCACACAAAGAGCAATCCAAAGACGTACTCAGCATCAATATATGGGCATTTTAGAGAGTTATTTGCTAGAGGCCTGATTTTCAAAAGCTCTTGGCTTTCACAAATCCAGTCAAAATGAATATGATCTACCAGTTCACAGTGACTTTGTGTGCTGCAACAGGCTTGCCAATAGATTAAACTCATAGGTTATAATTTAATTTAGAAAGTTCTTGCATTGTTTAGGAATGTGCTCAGAAATTTCATGATATTCAGACAGGTTTATCTTATTTTTCACATCTGGGACTGTTTGTTTGAGTGCTGAAGAAAAGGGTTCCTCATTGTCGCAAGCTCATATTAGCAAACTGTGCTAAAATTAGATCCAATTAAAAATACCAATAAAGTAGAAACTGAGAATTTGCACAGATTTATGACACTGAATGCATATCTGGCCATTTGGTGTCACACTAGTGTTACTGAATTGATGAAATATTCCAGTTAGAATTTAATAAAATGAAATGTGGTGACTGTACCTAACAATTAATAATCTGAAATGTGGTGACTGTACATAACAAACCTTGCAAATACTCTGACAGGTTGAGCCTTAGGAATTTAAGAAATTGATCTAAACAACTAACATAGAACTAGGCTGAAGTATCCTAACTTCAGGACTGTGATTGTTACCTTGTTTCTTGTTCATTTCCAATAGGTATTAGAAGGAAAACCCATCTATGTTGACTGTTTTGGCAATTTGGTACCACTGACTAAGAGTGGACAACATCATATATTCAGCTTTTTTGCCTTCAAAGAAAATAGACTTCCTCTATTTGTTAAGGTAATGTTATAATATGAACTATTGGTTATATATACATATATATAATTTCATTTTATTTTTGCCTAATTGGGAATTTGTGATAAGCTAACAGATTGAACAGTCCAGATTTCTCATAGTGGATTAAACGTTAACTTGAGTAGACAGAGCCTTCCAGATGCGTGGAAATAGGTACTTGAAGTTCCCTAAACTTTGGCTTTACAGACAATTGTCTGAGTCTCAGCTTTTGTGTGGCAGTAGTATTCTGTCAGACATTGAAATGGTAGCTCTGTGATACCTGCTCTCTACGTACAGTCTAAAGCTTTGACTGAGTTAGTCGTGTTTGATTTTCTGTCTTAGGGTTTGGTACATTGCAGAAGAAAAAAAGAAATTCCAAAGATGTAAGAATTGACAAAAATCTGTCCCACTTTGACTGTCACACTATGTGTATGTAAAAACAGTTGTGACTGGAAAGGGAGATGCAGTCGTTCTTTAGCTATGATACTCTCTTCAGTAGCAATAAAAAACCTGCTTGGAAGTTCTGTAAGAAAACAGTGGGTCTTTCTTAGGTATTTTACTGTGTTTTTGAGGACAAAGGAAAAGTGAATTAATTTTGAACCATCATTTAATTGTGTTCCTGTAGCACATAGTATGCTATACTGTTGTAAAATCTTTTACTCAAAGTCTACAAAACAAAAACTAAAACAACCAAACAAAAAGTTCAAACCAAATGAACCAATATTTTGGGTCCAGATACAAATGCCAGTGATGCAAAAACCACAGACCACAGAGTTCCTTTGCTTTCATGAGATCTGCAGGGAGCAGGTGTGAAGCCATGCTTCTGCCTCCTCTTTTGGACAGAGAGATTCAAGTGCCTTTTCCAGCAAACTGCGTTTTTCTTCTGCTGGCTCAGTCTGGCTGCAACAGAGTCATTAAGTAGAATAGTTTTAGAGAGATACGTTAGGAATGGAAACTTCAAAAAACTGGACAAAGTCAGCCCAATCCATCCTTAATTAAATCCACTCTGTGCTACTTAACAACTTCTAAACTCTCTCCTTCTGAGTAGCATTTTAAAGCTTGTTGTAGTTTACTACTCTATGGCAGCACATGTGGCTTTGTATCTAGTGTTTTCAGTCTGATAAAATAATGCACACTTATCTAGTTGTATCAGTTTTGTCAGCTTGGAAAACTGTATGAGGTAATGCTTTCTGCTTTTTCTCTTGCGACATTGTGTTTAATCCTCTTGACATTTCATATAAAAGGTAAAAGCACTTCACCATTCTCCTAAGTGCTGAGGTTGTTCCTGCTAACAGCTGTGAATCACATTTTTCTGATTCACTGCACAATTCAAAATATGATGTGCTGTAGTATCAGTTGCAGCTTGTAACAGTCACAGTGTATTCCAGCAAACTTCTTCACTGTAAGAACAAAATTCACCAGTGGATTTGAGAAAGCATGTTGCAGAATATAATGTTCAAGTGTAATCTCTTGCTGTTGTACAGCCCCTCAGCCAAAGAGCAGGCAAATGAACAAACTTAATATGTAACACCGAAATTCTGAGCAAAGACTTATTGCTGGTATCGGCACAAACATGGGGAAGATTGACTTGGTTTATTTAGTATTTTAGTAGAAAATAAATGAGTCTGTCTACCATGAAGTCTGGGGACTATTTCAGTGAACAGCAGGTATAAGTTATCACAGAAGCCTAACCATACCAGAATATCTTTGTTCTTTTAAGACAATGATAGACAGCTTTAACACAAATACATTTACATGTATATTTACAAATAAATAGGAGAAAAAACACACAGAATATATTATTCCTGTGTACATGAACTTTCTCTATCCTGTTTCTTCTGAATTATTTGAAGTGTTGTGAGCATTTCAAACCAGAAATTAATTCAAGTCAAACCAAAACTGTTAATTAATTTTCTGCATGTTTGTTCCACCAGGTGCGAGATACCACTCAAGAACCCTGTGGGCGATTATCATTCATGAAGGAGCCAAAATCCACAAGAGGTCTTGTTCATCAAGCCATATGTAATTTAAACATCACTTTACCTGTTTACACAAAGGTACTGTGAAATTATACTAGTATATTGTAATCAGCGTTGTATCATGACTGAAGCAGAAGTAAGAGGGCAAAATGCTGTTAAAGCTTTGTAATCATGTAATTTAAAGAAGAATAAAGACACGGTACAAGGGCTGTCAGTTTCTTGGTTCAAATGTTATGGCAGTGCCAGAAATATTTTCCTATATTTATTTTAACATCACGCTGATTTTGACACCAAATTTTCTTCTTACATCTCATCTGATCTAAGCTGTCAAGAACCTGCAGACAGGTCAGAGTACTGTTCACAGGATTGTATTCTTCAGAGTATTGTTATAACAGTTAGGAGATGAAAAGTCTATCGTAAGTTACCATTTATAAATAACAGGCTCTGGACCAGCTGAAATGACATTGAGTGCCTTTGGTTTCTGTTTGGTGGAGAACAGATACTAAGAAACACTTGTTTCTTTCTGAAAAGTTAGTTTATTGCCATCACGTGATAAGTAGGTTACTTTTTACTATTTGTCAGTTTAGGACCAGCCTGCTTTTTAGAAACATCTCAGACTGTCTGACCAAAATGGTGTTGGTGTTTTTTATTGTGTTTGCTTTCTCTGTATTTTTACCATGCAATATAATTGTATTATAGCTTTTTTGTATGATTTACAAATAATGTGGCTCAAGCTATTTTCAATTTAAATGAGTAACTTCTTAAACACTTGAAATATTTATTCACTTCAGCTTATAGGTGTGAATTCATGCATAAATGTCAAGTTTCAAGACAAATAAGCATCATTAAGTATAACGCCAAGAGGCACCTTTTTTTTGCATTCTGCTGGGTCCTATAGCACTTTGTTTCACATTGCCACTTTTCACCCATGAAATCCGTTGCATAAACTTACTGCATAGTCTTCTTCTAAATGCTAATGTTATCAGAAATGTTTACATGTTGCCAGAAGTATTTTTTTTTTCTTACCTTTCTAACAATTCTGCCCTTTGCCTGCTCTGTTTTCTGCTTTCTGCATGGCATTTTGGAACTGAAAGGATTCAGAATCAGATCAAGAACAAGAAGAAGAGGTAATGTTGCTATACTGGGTACATGTCATTGCTTGTGCTTACTGTTAAAATACAACTAATAGGTGCACCTTGGGAGATTAAATCTGTGTGGATCTTAAAAGCATCTTTCACAGTCACACTTTGGAATTTACCAAGTCTTACTTTCCCCAAATTAAAATTAAAGTTTTACACTGATTACACAAATGCTTGGTAGTACGTTTTCCCTTCAAAGAAATTTCTTAACTGAAGTATATAAAAATTATCCTTCTGAAGAGCATCATGTAGGTGGATTTATTTAGTGGATATTCTCCTCAACAACAACAACAACAAAAGTGGGATTAATTTTCTGTTAACTCTACATTAATAATGTAGAGTTGCTGTCAGACTTATCTGAGATAGTTAGAGCCAGAGGATGACTGATATAGCATACATTTTATTAATACGCCATATGTACAGATTGAACAGGCTTCTTCTAGTGGAGGCAGAGAGACAGACCTAAACACAACTATCTCCATCAGTCAGTTCTTTGTTGCGGGGAACCTGCAACCACATTGGAATTATATGCATTGCATGTATAACTGAAAGGGCTGTAGCTCAAGAATCTTGTCCATTTATAACATCAACAGACTGGATCTTACAGGTATATGAACTGGATAACAAGGTCTAGCACAGATTCATTGTTAACCCAGAAGTTACAAGGAAATTTACCCAAAGTAAAATGCATAGTCTTCTTTTTTAATGTAAACTCAATTGCATCTTAATGGAGAAATATGAGCAGCTGCCAGCTTTGCCAGCTGTGTTCTGGCAGTTACAAATGTTTCTTATGGTCTGACCCCGTCATGAATGAATAACATAAGGAAAAGCATCCCTACATTTTTAAGGATGTTCAGCTGTTGCAAACAAGAAGTGGCAGCACTGTAAGACTAGTCTGCTTCTGAAAGTCTTTCTATGCAATTAACTGCAGAACAGAGTTCAGAAGTTTTGTTGCATGGACTGCAGTTTTCTATTATAATTACGAAAAGTAAATATCAGTACTATTCTAGTGCTGAAATACAGGCACTGTCAAATGAAAACAAGCTCAGATTTTTAATAAATGCATTCAAGCAAGAGCTAAGTATTTTTGGAAAAACATTAATAGCTGTAGATCTGTAACTTCCTCGTTTCATCTAATACCTGTCTCCTATCAGAAGCTAATTGCCATTATATATATATTAGGAACAAAAAAATTTATTATCAGATGATCATTCAGTTTCATCTTGAAAGAATGAAACTAATTCTTTTAACCTCCATAATGCTGTTTATGGATTTCCAGTGAAGTCCCCAAATGTTGTTGTGACATAATTCCAGATTAATTGCAATGGACTTCAAGTAAGGAAAATTAAACTACCCTAAATGTGAAGTTTAAAGACATCAGCCTAAGTGATTACAAGACATGTATGACCACATATGTCGAACAGTGATTTACCTACATTCATTTTCCATTTCTGGAAAAACAAGAATTAGTAACATACTTTAGAAAATATATTGCATTTACATTTATTATGAATGCTTTTGAATGAAAGCAGGTATTTTCAACACTCAACTAAAGAATGGCTTGGAGGCTTTAGCCCCAGGTGTATCAGCACTACAGCAAAGCTTAGTTTTCAGTCGTACTATCACCACGAACGAGTCTTGTAGAGGAAACAAAGTGCTAAGCTAATACACTAAGTGTATTACTTCACTTCAGTATTACATCACTGGTGACTTTGTATACGTTTACTATATTGCGACCTTTACATCTTCCTTTTTTTTTTTTTTTTCCTTTTTTCTTTTTCTTCCCTTCCAGGTTGAGATGACTTCAGAAAAAAGTAAGAATTTCTTTTTACTTTTAAAAATATTATAATGTAGCTTGTATGAAAGACGGTAAAGAATACAGTTAAGCATGGAAGTGAGTTAAACTTTAACTGCTATTGCTAATAGCATCGATACATTTAAAACGTAACAGAAAGCAATATAATATCAAAGCAGATACCCAATTAAATGCATTTTAATGTGTAAATTAACAAGTAAGTCTATCTAGATACTTACTTTCCTTTGACATCCCTAGTGATCCTGCTATTGCTATTTTGCCTGTATGAATGCTCATCCTTCCATTCTCTTGTCCATTTGTTGATACACACTGTTACCATTTGAGATAAATGACAGTATCATTTTTAATGAAACACAATTAGTAATTTATTATATTAATATATTAGTAATATATTTCATTAAGCTTATGAAATATAAGCATGCAAAAAAGTGATACTGCCAAAAGTAATCAGGCTGTTTAACCCTCCCTTCCCACCCTTTACTGTGGTGAAATATATGACTGAAAGCTAAACTTGGTACAGCCCTTTGTATATACAGAATTAGGCCATTATTATTAGATACTGAGGGTGAGTCATTCACACTGCCAAAGATCTCTTTTAATGAAGACATAAATTAAACAAATCTATATTCAAATTGAAGAGCGTGTCTAATTAATTTTTCAAATGATTTGAGAAAACAGTGACTGTCTTGTTTGCAGTTTAAAGTGCAATTTCTTGCCTTTATTCTACTTTGCATTTTGCTGTTTGACATAGTATGTGCATGTTCTAATTAGAAAGACAACAGCACCAGGGTCACCAAGATCAAGTAGATAACCATTCTGCTATGACCTTCTTTTTTCTAAAGGTGAAATTCTTCAGCTAGAAAACAAAAAGACATCAGGCTGACAAAAACAGCTAACAGCCTGGTTGGAAATTGCACACATAATGATTTAAAACATTAGCAATATGTGATTTCTGCTCTACTTCATTAATATTTACAGCAGGAATTCCAGTTTTCTCAAGGTGGAAAGTGCATGCCACAGTACAAACTTGCAGAATGGAGTTTCAGTTACCCTAGGACTGTTGGGTCATTTCAAAGAAATGCAGATCATTAGGCATTGCCTATATTTTTATTTGCAACCCACATTCAATTTACTGTTTATTGGTTGTACAGGTTAAATAAATATTTCACCACAGTATATTTCATAATATACTTTCACGTATCTTTAATTTATAAGCTTATTTTTAAAGCTATTGTTTGTTTGTTTGTTTGTTTTTTTTAATTATTTATTTAACTGAAGCTACATACACAAGCATTTGCAACACCTTTGCTTTGCATGGAAATAACTTGCCTTACATAAACTGTATGTATGTGTCTAGCGTGACTGTCTGATTTTTGGTTGCCATACATTACATTGTTTTTTTAAAAAACTCTGAAATCACTTCTAAGTTGATTCACAGTTTTTTTCCTCTCTCCTTTTCTTCTGTCTTCTCCTTCCTCAGTCAATTCATTAGTTGTCAATGAGGATGTTCCAAGGAAAGGACCATGCCTCTTAAAACCAAATGATGTTTGTTTCATTGTTTAGGTGTGAAATCCCCTTTGATGAAATGCCGGTTTGCAGCTGATTCAGATATCAACATATTTGATCATATTTTAGATTACTGCAGAATTATTTATAGCTACTAATTTTGATCATTAACTAAAAAATAATAATAAACAAATAAAACATGTTAACTGAATGTTATTCTGACAGTTTGCTAACACTGGCTTTCTCTTAGAGGAAATCGACTTTCAATCAGTTCTAATACTTTCCCCCTCTTTTCTTGTTTATTTTTATTTGAACATTGATTTGTAACATCTGAACAATCTTGAGATGCCTCTCTTTGTGTAACTTCACTGTGTTTCTTCTGTTTTTAATTTTGAATTTTGTTGTTAGTGGTTGGTTTTATTTTATGCTTTTCTTTAATGGTGTCCTGATTTTGTTTGTTCCAGCTTTGGTAATGTATGTGTGGCTGTGCTATATTGGTAAAGTTAAGCAAGTTATTTCCTGCCATTTTCCTTTTCAGTTTTTGTTTTGTTTGGGTTTTGTTTTGTTTTTATTCCCGTTAGCTTTGCTTTGCTCTCGTACCCTCAAATCTTGTGGATCCACCATTCCCGGCCCATTTTGTAGATCTTCCTACCACTGCAACCAAAGACTGTCATTTTTAGTCCTGATTACGTTTTCCAATCTCTATTTTTGATTTCCATTTTACTTTCAATGTTTTTCATTCGCATCAAAGATGATGAGACAGAATCTACAGAAACATCTATCCTGAAAAGCCACCTGGTTAATGAAGTCCCTGTACTAGCCAGTCCAGACTTACTGTCTGAAGTTTCTGAGATGAAACAAGATTTGATCAAAATGACTGCCATCTTGACAACTGACCCTTCTGATAAATCAGGCTCTATTAAAGTGAAAGATCTTGGAAAAGCCACTGAAGAGGAGCCAGGAGAGCCTTTTGAGATAGTTGAAAGGGTGAAAGAAGACTTAGAAAAAGTGAATGAAATTCTTAGAGGTGGATCATATACTAGAGAAGAACGTGCTTTGCAAAAGACTCTTTCCAGACAGGAGTTTGTAGAAGAAGAGTGGGTCATTGTCAGTGATGAAGAAATTGAAGAGGCCAGAAGAAATGCTCCTGTAGAAGTCACTGAACCAATCTGTGTAGAAGTTAGAACAGACAAAGAGACAACAGAGATAGAAAAGAAAGACATGACAGGAATGGTAGATTACCTTACTGAGGATTTAAATAAATATGTTTCTCTTCATGAGGTACAGCCACAAGCTTTACAAGAAGACATAGTAGAAGAGAGATTTGAAGCTGTAGTAATAAGCAGGGACTCTGAAAAAGAAGGACGAGAGTCTCCACCAACTGAAACACAAAGCCCACAAGAACAACATAAGCCAGCCTTAGAAATTAAAAAGCCAGTCAGAACAAAGTTAAAAGACAAGCACAAACAAAAGGAAGGCAAGATGCACAGCAGTGAACAAAAACCAGGACTAGTGAAGACCAGTTCAGGTGAGCCTCCAAATGAGGAACATGGCTTAACACCAGGAGCTGCTCCTGAGGCTAAAGCTGTATCACCTGTCATAGAGGAAACTCCTATTGGCTCAATAAAAGATAAGGTTAAAGCCCTTCAGAAACGAGTGGAAGATGAACAAAAAATACGCTCAAAACTACCTGTCAGAATTCAAACAAGAGAAGCCACTGCTGAAAAGGCATCTAAAAAAACAGTACCCGTCAAAAAACCAGTTGCACACAAAGTACAGCCTCCTGTTTCACCTTCTTCTAAGACAGAAAGGCTTGAAGAGACCATGTCAGTTCGTGAGCTGATGAAAGCCTTCCAGTCAGGTCAAGACCCATCCAAGAATGTTTCTGGACTGTTTGAACACAAGTCTGTCAAACAAAAGCAACAACCCCCCGAGAAGGAAACAACACGAAGAAAAACAGTTTCTTCACAAAGTGAAACAAAGCGAGTATCAAGCCACAAGACAGACAAACAGAAGGACAAGCAGAGCACAGTTTTAAAAGCAGAGAAAGAGTCACAGCCAAAGAAAGGAAGAACGCAAGTGTCCACTGTTGATACTATCAAGAAAAGTGCAGGCAAAGACCAAGTAAAACAGCAGAGCAGCAAAAAAACAGCAGCTGAACGTCCCGCTCCAGTATTTGCTGAGGAAAGTACCAAAGATGCAGCAGTTGTAAAGGACAAGACTTCTGATGACCAAGGCGATACAGACTTTCAGATCAGCCCTGACAGGAAAACCTCAACAGATTTTTCCGATGTCATTAAAGAAGAACTTGAGGATAATGACAAATACCAACAATTCCGACATCTTTCAGTGACAGAGGAAGGTGAGATTAACTTGGAGCAAGTACTGACCAGTCCCTTCAACGTTGCTTTCCCTGCCGAGTATGTAAAAGATGGATTCCTTCCTGCTCTTTCTCTGCAAAGTGCTGCTTTTGATGGGAGCTCAGAGAGCCTTAAACATGAAGGCGTGGCTGATTCTCCAGGTAGCCTGCTTGATGGAACTCCTCAGATCAGTTCTGAGGAAAGTTACAAACACGAGGGTCTGGCAGAAACTCCAGAAACAAGCCCTGAAAGCCTGTCTTTCTCACCAAAGAAAACTGATGGGCAAATTGAAGAAGCAGAAGGAACAGCTAGAGTACACACAACAGCAGAAACATGTTCTCCGAAGGAACTCTCACCAAAGGAGAAGGAAAAAGGTATTACTGAGACTAGTGAGTCTCATTCTGACCATGTATCAGAAGAGCTTGTACCTACAGCCTCTGAAGAAGAGGCTGATAACCTTAAAGAAAGTAGCTCAGCTTCCACTATGAAAGATATTAGCAGGGATAAAGAATCCAGAACCACTTCACATTTAACTAAATCTTCTGAAACACATGACACTGCTTTAGAGAAAGAGAAAGATATAACCTGTGAACGCCGTGTGGTGGTTAGAAGTCCCCAAAAACTGGAACTTTCACTTGCTAGCCATGATAGTGAAAGCTTTAGCCCAGTTGCAGATGACTCTTTGGCTATAAGTCATAAAGACTCACTGGAAGCAAGCCCAGTGCTAGAAGATAATTCGTCACATAAAACGCCTGATTCTTTGGAGCCCAGTCCTATGAAAGAATCTCCTTGCCGTGATTCCCTTGAAAGTAGTCCTGTAGAACAAAAAGTGAAAGCTGGTATTTTGGGGCAGGGTCCTCTTCAGCCTGTTCTTGGCAAAGGAGAAACTTGCCCAGAGCTGGCAACAGTGCGCTCAAGGATTCTCCGTGACCCTGAGGGAAGTGCTGATGATGACAGTCTAGAGCAGACATCTCTCATGGAGAGTTCAGGGAAAAGCCCTCTTTCACCTGAAACTCCCAGTTCTGAAGAAATTAGCTATGAAATCACACCTAAAACAGCAGACTCACAGGCACTGTCAAATATACCAAAGTCAGCCGTGATCCCTGAAGTCAGTGAAGAACCAGAGGATGAATCAGAAAGTGAACCAAAGAAAAGATTTACCCCTGAAGAGGAGATGTTTAAAATGGTGACCAAAGTCAAAACGTTTGATGAATTAGAGCAAGAAGCAAAGCAGAAACGAGATTACAAAAAGGATTGTAAGCAAGATGAATATTCTCTAGTTGCTGAATCAGAAGTTGCATGTGAAACTGGAGAACCAAAGTCAAAACCTGTAGAAGAAAAAGATATACCCACAGTGGTGATGTCTTCAGCTGAATCTAGAAAAAGTTCTTCTTCAGAAAGTGAGCCAGAATTGACCCAGCTTAAAAAAGGAGCCGATTCAGGTCTCTTAATGGAACCTGTGATCAGAGTGCAACCACCTTCACCATTACCATCTAGTATCGACTCCAGTTCTAGCCCCGAAGAAGCAGGTTTTCAACCCATTAATTCAAAACAGTGTTCTTCCAGGATAGGTGCAGTCACAGCAGACCAGGATAAACCAGCAGAAGATGACAGAGATGAACCGTGTATCCTTGGAGGCAGCTGTAAGGCTTCCACGAGAAAATCAGGCATTTGTCATTCTGACGGTTGTGTATCAGCAGAAACTGAGGAATCAAAATGTGATAGTACAGATGATAGTGAGATGGTTAGTCCTAATGCCCCAGTGACAGAATGTGAGGGTACTCTGTGTCATTCCATTGGTGACTGTTCTCAGAAAGAAGTTCACATCGAGTCTTCACCGCTACACCAAGATGATACCAATGAAAACAGTATCAAAAGCACCGTTCTTTTAACACACACAGCTCTCACTGCTAAGGGAATGGTGTCTGAGAAAGTAGATGATGGTTCTTGTGAACATGGTACCACTGAGTTCTCTGTACCACAAGCCGGCAAACTGACTGAAGATGATTCCATTGAACAATCTGATTTTGCAAAAGTAGATGCAGATTTTAAAACACCTCAGAGAGATATTTGTGCTGAGGAACCCTTGTCAGAGTATTCATCCCTTGCCACTGAAACAGTGGAACATGAAAGTTATATAATGGATGCTGCTGAAAGTAGAGCTCCTCATATAGTAAGCCCTTATGAAAACGTATCTTCTGAACATTTTTTTACTGATGGTGGTGAAAGTAAGGCAGGCACTGGTCAAAGCCTGCTATCTAGGGAAGACTATTCTGTTGAGGAAACAAAAGAACAGAGTGGCAAAGCTTTGCTTAGTAGAGGCACAGGTAGTGAGTATCAGTCTTCGGAGGAAGTACATATGGAAACAGAACTTAAAACAGAGGACATATTTCAGATAATCTCACCAGGGTCTTCAACATCAGATTCCACAAAGTTAGCTGAATCTGCCCTTAAGGATATAGGACAAGAAACAGAGAAATTTATCAGTCAAGTTGTTATTACCAAAACTGACATAGATTCTGACACGTGGAGTGACATACGTGAAGATGATGAAGCTTTTGAAGCTCGGGTAAAAGAAGAGGAACAAAAGATATTTGGGTTGATGGTAGACAGGCGATCGCAAGGCACAACACCTGATACAACACCAGCCAGAACACCCACTGAAGAAGGGACACCACTTAGTGAACAAAATCCTTTTCTTTTTCAGGAAGGAAAGTTGTTTGAAATGACTAGAAGTGGAGCTATTGACATGACCAAAAGAAACTATCCAGATGAAAGTTTTCATTTCTTCCAAATGGGGCAGCAGCCTCAGGAAGAAGTTTCTTTATGTGAGGAAATGAAGGAAGCAGCAGAGGCAGAATCTTCTAAGCTGGAGAGCTCAACAGATCCATTTCCACTTTCAGAATCAGAGGACCTGGATATACAAGGAAAAGATACACTGAATCGTTCGCCCTCTCCATCTGAGCCTTGTGATAAATCAGAAGAAATGACTGGTGAAGGTGTCAGCATAGGCACTGCAAAAGCAGAGCTTAAATCCAGAATTCCAATTAAAATGGGTATTTCAGCTTCTTCAAAATCACCAAAGAACGAAACTGCTGCCTCTGAAGCTGAATCCCTCTTCGTAGTGGAGACTGACATAGTTGATAGCAGTCAGGTGCCTTTCCCCATCTCTCCTGAGCAGTCCATGGTAGAAGATGAGTTAGAATTTTCCAAAGTCACTAGATTTGTTTGTTCTGAAAAGGATGATGAGTCCCCGGACTCCTCACCAGAGGAACAGAGATCTGTGATAGAAATCCCTACTGCTTTAATGGAGAGAGTGCCTTCTTGTGAAAGCAAATCCAAAATCCCTGTAAGAACAGCTGCTGCTGCATCACAATCGTTGCAACAATCAGAAAATGAGAACCTTCCCACTGATGGCTTCCTAGACAGTCTGCAGTGCGAAGGAAAAGATGACCAAGCAAAACCAAAGTCTAAAATTCCTGTCAAATCAGCTTTCCAAAGAGCTGAACAACAATACACATCCATAGACACATCTGTCCACAAGCTAGAGTCATCCAAAGCTCTTGACATGACAAGCAAACTACCTACAAAACAAGACAGCCGAAGTAAATCTGAATCTGATGCAAGTATTGCCATGGACCCAAAGACCAAACGTTCTATAAAAGCTAGGAGTTATGCAGAGGCAGAAGCAGAGTCCTTGGAGAGGGAGAGAGAGTTAGAGGTCGAGCTAGACTCAGATGAGGCAACAACAGCAAGACCCAAGGTATTTTCATCACGGGTACCAGTTAAAAGCAGGAGCACTACAGCCTCCCACAGTGCTTTTAGTCCTACAAAAGAAAGTAAGGAACATTTTTTTGACATGTATAAAAACTCCATAGAATTCTTTGAAGAAATTAGTGATGAAGCTTCTAAGTTAGTGGAAAGACTTACACAATCAGAAAGAGAACAAGAATTAGTTTCAGATGATGAAAGCAGTAGTGCCCTAGAAGTTTCAGTTATTGAAAACGTGCCATCCATTGAGACTCAGCAGTCAGTTCCTGAAGACATCTTTGACACCAGACCTATTTGGGATGAGTCTGTAGAGACTCAGATTGAACGTATACCTGATGACAATATCCATGACCATACTGAAGGTATTTGCCAACGACTGGGATTCCCTGTGCGACGCATGTCATAAATGAAATTTTTTTTTTTTTTTTTTTCTTTGGTGTGTGTGTGTGTGTGTCTGTAAGTTTGTACAAATGTGTGTATAAAGTATGTGGCATTTTCTTTTAAGCTTTTGATGTTTAGTTGTGCTTTTGTTTGTTTGTTTTACCCCTATTAGCTGTGTTTGTTATTTTGTATTGTGTCTGTATTTTTCTTGTTTGTGAAATAATCTCAAGATTGCAAGTCATGAATGCTTATGGGAAGTGTTATTTTAACAAATAAAAACACTTCAAAAGACACATATTTACCATTAAACCAACATTTTGGTCACATATACTTTGACTTTTGGCTTTCCCTGGCTCTATTCTGACCTTCTGTTATTAATAATGAAAATTCAGGCATTGATTGAAACTAGGATGACAAATCCACTTTCTTTTGGATTTTTACCCAAAGAAATCTAGGGAAATTTAGAATAATCAAGATTTTCTTGTTTTATTTTTGACCCACTCTCATGGAAATTCTGCGTGTTATTAATAACTTTAGTACAAGTTGTCAGGAGTTCGGTTTTTTACTTGTACTGCCGTTGGGTAGTCGTGATAGAAATCCAGTAGCTAAAATGAAAAGTGCATATTTCATTAAGTTATTTTCTGAATGTGGTATTTTGAGATCCACGAGTGTGTTCAGGGAAAATCAAAACTCAAATTCTGGCATCCTCAAAGTAGCTTTGAGAATGGGAGAAACAGTCAAATGCCACCGCTACTGAAATACAGGCTGGTGATTAAGCATTTGATTTTTCCTTGCCTTCATTTTAAGTATTTGTATTCCTGTCTATTTGAAAGAGTCAAAGACATTTAAGTAAGTAATTTACAAACACAAACCATAGTATGAAATGTTAAGTGGACACTTTGAACAGATTTTTCCTTGCCACACACACACAAAAAGAAACCAACCAAAAAACAAAAAACAAACACCACCACAATTCGAAGCACCAGTCCAGATGAATTTTCCAGCCTTGGCATTTACTAAGGAGGCATGGAATATGCTGACCTAGTTAAAGTCTTCAACTTAAGTGTTAGAATAAAATGCTTGGATAAAAATAGGTGCAGTAGGTATTTCAATCCTTATTTTTTACATGGAAGTCTGATTTTCAAATAAAAATATCTAGATAGTTCCATAGTTTTGGAAAAAATCGCACAAGAAGGCTGGAGATTTATACACCTTAATTTAATTACCCAGTTGTAGCAGCCCCTCCACATTTAGACTAGAGCAGTCAGAAGAAAAAAAAATCTTTCCCTCCTTTGGTTTATCACCTATAAAAATTGCTTTTTAATTTGTAAAAGACAACTTGTGGCTGTTCTCTTTGAACTTTAGATCAACAGGATGATCGGGAACGGACTGAGGAAAGACTGGCCCACATTGCTGATCACCTTGGATTCAGTTGGACAGGTAAAACACACGATCTATTCTAGAGAGAAACAAGGCAAGCATTCCTCAGTATTTTCATTTTTCTTCTAGATGATTATCTAAAGCCATTCCGTAGAAATATTTTGGTAGCTTATAGGAGCTAGATGATCTGTCTACTGGTTACCAAGATTCCTTCAGCCTATTAAGTAAGAACTTGTAAGATGCAGAGCTAAGGTATCTCCAGAGATAAAACACTTAGGATGAGAACGTGACAAAGAATTGGCAGATGTTACTCTACACTTTCTTGCATAGTGCAACAACTCTAAAAGATAAAGCGGCTAAAAGATAAATGAATAAACATGAGCAGTGTTTTGAAAATCCTGAGGCAGAAGGCCACTACAGGGAAAATTTACAACTTATTTTCTATGAAAATATGCTGAGGGAAAAGGGGAGAAAAGGACTGTGTTTTAAGTCACTTCAAGATAGTGTATTAATACTGCTGGGGAAAAGTGAGAGAACGGAGGATGAACTGCAGATCTCTATCACCAAAAAGTGTTCCAAAATGTTTACAAAGAATATATATATAGAAATTTCCATGCTGTGTTAAACCATGCAATCCTACAAAATATTCTTAAATATAAAGACTATACAGTCCTGAAAACAAAACTAGAAAAAAAAAAAATGCTCATCAAAATAGATGCTAATGTTTTATAGGATTTTGGAAGGGGCAGAGTAATATGCCTGCACAAATATTCCTGTTTTGAGTTATGATGAAGATTGATGATGGTAAAATTGACTGTGTCAAACATTCCTTTGGGGCTATAAGATGGGTGACAAGCCTGGACTGCTGCATGAGCCTGTGCTTAGTCAGAAAGATAGCATTTTACTTTTCTTTTGCTGAAATAAGTCCAGGGGAGCAGTATGATCATGCTTTAATCTAGCCCTTAAAAAATGCTACTACTTCAAATGAATTCTTTCACTAGACTTTGATCAAAGTTTCCAAAACGTGAAACATTTTAGGGGGCATGTGTCATGGTTTGGCCAGTAGTGTTGTGAGAACTCTGAGAACTCAGAATGGTACACACAAAAAAGAAAAGCTCCCACAGACCCCTCACTTCTAAGCATAATACGTTATCTTTGTCTTGAACATCTTGTTTAACATCATTAACATGGAAATAAAGAGAAATTGGTTTCAGAAAACTCTGTAACCAACTTTGTAGCTGACAACTGTAAAATAGATGTAAGGTAAAGTGGGAAAGATAAAATACATTTTCACAGAAAAGGATTTCTTTTCCAGAGTTAGCAAGAGAACTGGATTTCACGGAAGAGCAAATTCACCAAATCAGGATTGAAAATCCTAATTCACTTCAAGACCAGAGCCATGCACTCCTCAAATACTGGCTTGAAAGGGATGGGAAACACGCAACAGGTTCATTATCAGTTATAGTATATATCTACTGCCTCCTATATGCAAGGTGACCTGTGTCTGCTGTAAATCAGAAAGGGAAAATATGGGTAAAATTTAAGCAACAGAAAGAAGGGCTGCAGATTGGGCTTTATTTTCTTTCTTTTTTTATAAAGTTTCTCTGTTTAACATGGCATGTCATAAGATTCTCAGAAAAAATGGTTTAATTCTGTTTATTTGGAAAACAAGATGGAACCTTTTACAGCAAAGTAAGAGTGGAAAAAACATTGAGTCTTCTTTTTCCATAAACAGAAAAAATATTTGGGGTAACTGAAGCACTTTGAAAGAAGAAACAAGATTAGTGGTAATGTTTGCATGTAGCCTGTCAGTAAAACTTACTTTTTTACATAGAAATTCTCCTAAATTGGTATCCTACATTTGTACTTCATATGGAAAATGTGAGATTCTTAACTCAGCTATATAATGTCATTCTAATCCCACAGATACAAGTCTTACTCAGTGTCTTACAAAAATCAATCGAATGGATATTGTTCACCTAATGGAGACCAGTGGCATTGACTCTATGCAGGTCCACACTACTCGCACATATGCAGAAATTGAACAAACAATAGGATTGGACCATAGTGAAGGTAAACATCTCCTGACACAGTCAGACTTGATCCTGTGTCTGACTAGAATAATCTGTTAACTGTCCTGACTGAGCTCTAGAATCTAATTTTGAAATCACAACATGAGTGAATGAAGGCATGACATCACACAGGTCACTATTTTACTAGGCATAAAATCTCTGCATCAGCTGATTCTTAAAAGGAAATAAAAGAACATTATCAGGAAGTACTGCAAATACTTGGGTCTGGTTTATTTTTTTGCTTATACAGTTGCTTTCTTACAAGTTAAGAAGGTTGCATCAGGATTTCTAAGATTTCTGCAAGGGGATTTCTAACCAAGATTTCTACAAGGGGATACCTTTGGATTCAGATATACAGGACTTTGTTTGTAATTCTGCTATGATGCTGCTGGGATACTTGAATTGGAAAGTTCTATATTCAGTGCACTAAAGAAACATCTCCAAATTGCATGAAGTAAAATCCTCTGTTTTCAAGTGATGCTTTTACACACTTAACTTACTTTACTGAACTGATGCAATACTATTAGACAGCTACAGACATTCCATCTTTATGTAGATGATTTGGGAATAAATTTTGTAATTAACATTCAAGTATAACAACTAATTAGTTTAATAATGTTAACTTACATGCCTTCTTAAATTCAGTACAAATAGCTATGCTTTCCACCAAGCTATTCTTTGGAGTTCAGTTGGTTCCTAGCGAATGTGACTAGTGAAGAAAAACAAGAGCCCAGACACTGTGTTTCACTTGTCTACTGGTTACAAACGAACGTGCTGTTTTACTACTTCTGCGGGATTAGAGAGTTGTTTTTTAATTTTAAGTTTTTATTTTACATCTGTGTAGTTTCTATTTTGCCTGTTACTGTCAAGGTTAATGGTTGGGTAATTCTAATGGTAATCCAATGATCCTTCTCCTGCTTAGAGAGGTTACACCCTCTGCCACTCAAGACTTCTAAAATTCTCAGGTAGTTTGGTACTTTCAGGTATTTTAAATGCATGTGGAGAATTAGAATGACTTTTTGTACTCTAATGAGACTTGTAAGGATATTTCTCCTTTCTTTTTTTAAAGGGTTTTCTGTACTGCAAGAAGAACTGTACAGTTCAAGACTCAAACCAGAAGAACGCCACAGAATATCCAAAGACAGCGACCCAACAGAACATCCTCCCATTGTTTCTGAGGAAGATGTATCTGTCAGTTATTCTCCTTTTCAGGACAGTACCCCTAGGAGTGAGGGAGAGCTATCAATGGCTGAGCTCCTAAGGCAAACACACAAGGAACAAGTGGAAGCTGAACTCTCAGGGAAACCCCAAGATGTGGTAGAAACAACATTTTCACAACGTGAACATTTGTAAGTGCTGAAAGACGAGAGTGAACGTTACGTAGAATATGTTTTCCCTTCTCTGTGTCATTTGAAGATTTTAACATTTGGATTCAATAGAATTTTCCTTCAGTTCTGCTCACAAATTCAGTAGTTTCTTCTGTAGGTTTCCATTTTTGATCCATGTGAAGGAAACCTTAAGGACTGGGAGAGAAAGCTGGTCCTTTGCATTGACCATGAAGAAATAAGCTAGCTCGATGCATTGAAAGAAGAGAGTTAGTTATATTTAGAATCATAGAATAGCCTGGGTTGACAAGGACTATAATGATCATCTAGTTTCAACCCCCTCTGCCATATGGAGGGCTGCCAAACCACTAGACGAGGCTGCACAGAACCACATCCAGCCTGGCCTTGATGAATGTCTCCAGGGATGAGGCATCAATGACCTCCTTGGGCAATCTGTTCCAGTGTGCCACCACCCTCTGTATGAAAAACTTCCTCCTAATCTCTAACCTAAACCTCCCCTGTCTTAGTTTAAAACCATTCCCCCTTGTCCTGTCACTACTGACTCTTGTAAACAGGTGTTCCCCCTTCTGTTTAAACACTCCCTTTGAGTACTGGAAGGCTGCAGTGAGGTCTCCTCAGAGTTTTCTCTTCTCTAAGCTAAACAAGCCCAGTTCCCTCAACTTTAGGGATTACAATGGATTGTGAAAACCCAGCCAGTGAAAAAACAACACAACATGTTCAAGTTATTCTGTCACTGCTACTATTACAGTTATATAGTTGTGAGTTATGGTATTGGTTATGGAAAAGGGAATCTGGACTCACTAAGATACAGTGATTTCCTCAGTTAAGGGAGAAGCAAAGTGCTAGTAGCTGCATGCTTTTTAAGAAGTTAAAAAAAATTGAATACTTAATTCTGCAGGTTTGCTACTTTTCAGGCTGTAGATCCACCCGTTTTGATATAGTTCTTTTTTTTCTTTTAGCAGCATACATGAAAAGAGATAGGTCAGCCTTAAAAGATTATTCTAGGCAGCGAAATAGATAATATTTGCACAGTCCGCATGGTGTCACCCTGGCAGCAGAGTTGGACAAAGGTTATGTGATAAATCTCAATTAGATGAGTTAAATTAACATCTGAAGACACAATTCACCTACATACATCAGAGAAATACTGCATGTACGTTATGTTTTAATATGTGCAGCCTGTACTTACTGCCAAAGAGAATCTGTTATTTCTAAGTCTTTCTAGATTGCAGAACAGTATTTAATCAGTGCATAAATGTGGAAGTTGGAAAGAACTGCATTGCAGTTATTTTCCTCAAACCTTTAATTTGCAGTGTCACAACTCCAGGAGCAAGTGATCCATCTGCACACTTCAGTGCAACAAAGGAAGAGAGAGAAGAAACATCCCCACAACGCCCATCATCTGCTCAGAGAGGTGGTTCTCCCATCATCCAAGAGCCTGAAGAGCTCCATCTCCATCAGGATGACCTCTCTCCAAGGAGAACTAGTCTAGTGATAGTGGAGTCAACTGATGAACAACCAGAAAAGCTTGGAAGCGGCTATGAGGAGGAATCTTTAGAAAAGGTAAATACTATTTTTTCCTCAGTGTAGCTGACACAGAAACACAAGTTTTATGTCTAGGTCATTCTGTAAGATAGAATAATCAGGCTGCCTGTAAATATTCCTATCTGCAACTGAGCTGTTTCCTCTCTAGTTATGAGAACTAGCTTTAATTGTTTGGATGGAGGTTTGAAAACAAAAGCAAAACCAAAATCCTGAAATCTGGACTGTAACTCAGATTTTTCTTCCCCCTACCTGTCCTTTGGTCTGCAGCATTTATGTCCATGCACGTGAGAAAGAATTAAATGGTGCTTGTAACAGGTGCAGACATAAAACACATAGAAGTGAAGGCTGAATAATACACATAAACAGATAAAGTAGTATCATTCTAAGCTTAAGAAAGACAAGAGCATCGTGAAGAAAGTCATGAAAAGTATTGTAAACTTAGTGAGATGAGGGGGAAAAAAAAAGGCAGCAGGATGTGCATTAAAGAAGACTAAAGATGCACTGGGAAGAAAAGACCTTGAGAATTCTGCTTATGTAGCATGAGGGCAGTAAGGAGACAGGATGGAAGAGAAAAACAAGAAGTATCTGAGGTAGGTCATTTGGCTGTGGCAGAAGAAGGGACATTCTTGCATATTTGGTTAGAAGTCCAGAGGGAGTAAAGGAGAGCATCTACATGGCTTTCAGTGGAGAAATTGTATTACTTGGCAGCTTCAGGTTTCAGCAGGAAAGGCTTCCCTCAACCATAATGTACTACTTATTTACAACAGTAATCTTTACCTCCCCCAAATATATATATATATATACTGCCTATATTGCCTCTTGCACCTTCTTATTTATTCTTTCACTTCTACTTTTATATTTTTTATGCTTCCCAAGTATTTCTTTTTGGCTTCTCTTTCCCTTTTGATCTCTTCATTTAAATGTTGAGTTCTTTCCTGTACAGGACACTTGCAGCTATTTTTTCTTGGATCTCTCTGGTGCCGGAACTGTTGATATATTGTCTTCTAATTAAAACTGTTCCATCTTACTGTCTGTATGCCGTGCTATGTACTTCTAAGGATGAAGGATTAAAATGCTTTCATATGATTTTCTGTGCAATACAGGAACTGTATGCAATACATATGAATTCCAGAGGTGGTGGTAGTAACACAGTCTAGTTCAACTCAGCCATGTCATGAAACATATGGCTTGTCTCTGGCAACATTAAAAGCACCGAGACTAGTAAGAGCAGAATTAGTACCATAGGAATTCATCCTTCTCTTTTCAATATGCTAATGAATAGATAGCTTATAGTTAAATGGCAAAGCTTCCCTCCAGTTCCTGTGTGAATACTTCATAGGTTAAGAGGCCAAAATCCTAAAAGCACAAATTCTCAGAAGCTGATTTTAGAGAAAAACCAAGACAGAGCCTATGAATTCTGTTAATACTGCATACAATAGAACACTGTTTCCATGCTTCCAATAGGAGTTAGCAGAGGAGTTAGGTGAGCTGGAAACCAGCTCGGATGAGGACGAGATGGTAACTACCAGAGTCATTCGTCGCCGGGTGATTATCCAGGTATTAAGTGTGAAATGACTGCACAAGCCAGTGGTGGCTAAGGCCATAGTGATACATTATGGAGTGATGCTGAAATAACCAATGGGCTGGGTATTGCAACTGAAGTTGAAATGCTCCTGAATAGTGCATGATCATTAGATAAATCATTCTAACACCTTTTCTTAAAAAGAGGATCATATTAATACCCTTTCTAACTCAACTCTAAATGCCATTAAACACTCCAGCAGGAGGACAAAGACTTTCTTCAGCCCAATCTACAACACCATTAACTAACACATAATTGCCTGACTATTGTGGTGCAACTTTCCTTTGCATGTTTTCAGATACTCATTTGCAGAATAACAATTTCTAATATTTCTAAACTTTTGAATTCTAACTGATTTTAAAGTGGCTTATTTAAGGAATTTACATGCATTAAGGCATTGCTTCATTAAAGTCTGTTCTTTGTCATACAGGCCGATAGTATGCCTGAAATGCCACCAGAAACAGTCACAGAAGAACAGTACACAGATGAATATGGCCACACAGTGGTAAAGAAGGTATTATCAGTTACACCCACTTGCTACCTTCTTACTGTCCTATAAAAGGATAAATAAGTCCACATACATTCCCAATTTTCTTTTGGGAAAGTACATGATTTTTAAAAATTAAGCAAAGACAACAACAGAAGTTCTGTTCATGATGGATTCCAAGATATGAACATTTATTCCAGTTTACAAGATCATAGTGTTTCATAGTTCATAACTTGACATACTTTAATTTTCCTACTTAAATCCATTTAGACCTCCATTTCTGAGAAAAAGTTGATTTTTTTTAATTAAAATAAACAAATCAACCACTGCAACAACAACCAAACCCCAGACAATTTTATCAAAGAGCTTAAGTATGCCCATATTAATGAAACTAATGCAAGGTTAGAACCACAAGTCACCTAAACTCAGACTTGAGCCCCTTGAAATCCACACTTCACTGTGCCTAAAAAGGTTCCCAATTTTGTGTAGCTGCACATCCAGTTAAAGTTTTATGGCATAGAGAACACAGAAATTATTTGTACAATATCCTCATAAGTACTTTCAGAGTTTGCTTATAGAACTTGCACAGCATGGAAATGGAACAGGAATTTCTATCCTACTTGCTTTACCTGACAGTTCAGTGCTTAGACAATTGGTCTAGGACATGGCAGACTTCCTCTGCTGTCTCCCAATAAAATATCATAGACACACTATATATCTGTATATCTCTAGAAGCTGTTTGAAATCATTTTAAAATAAAACAACCTGCCACGCTCCCTCTTCCCCCAGACAAATATTTCCAGGCACATCCTGCAAGGGTGAGTGTACTTCAACTTTGTTCTTTTGGCTGGGTCTGGCTGAGTCTGGGCAAGTATTACCTTCACCTCTTACACAAACAGTCTGATTGATCTTCACTTCAAATGAGCTGCTGGGCAGAGCAGGATGTAACTGCTTAATGCCATCTCGTAAAAAGGGGTGGGGAAAATATATGAGAGTGTCCACCAAAAGATGCATAGCTGCCCTCCTGAGAGATTTATCTCATCTTCAAACCTGTAATTCTTTTCTGCTACTCTTTGCTTGGCTTGCCAATGCCTAGAAAGCTTAAGCATCAGATTAGGTCACTTAAGCAGGTTAATTCTAGCTCACTAGTGCAGAGCAGCAATTAGTACTATTATTGAATTACCACATTACATGACCAGTTCCAAGTACTTGATAGCCAAGCTTTAAGTTTCAAAAGCCTTTTAATTAGTGTTAAGATACTTTTGAAAAATACCAGTTTGAAAATGGCTTTTAGCAGTTGTGCAATTGTAAACAATGTTCTAAGGCTCTATACTGTTTAAGTTAGTCTTTCTAATATACATTGTTGTAACAGTATATGTATCTCAGTTCACTTGTGAAGTTTATGGAAGCTTTGCTGAGCAGTAAACTAAGTAAAGCCAATGCATCAAACTGCTGCTGTACTGTAGGTATTTGTGAGTATGCATGTTGAAGCTGTGAAAACACTGAACCCCATCAATGCAGGTTTTCCAATGCAGGAAAAAATGCCTTTTGAGTAGAGAAAGCTATTTAGAGAATAAGAAGAAATGATCTGTTACTGTCAGTTCTTTTGGGACAAAGCTCTATTTCATTCCTTCAGGTCACTAGAAAGATCATCCGGCGGTATGTTTCTCCAGATGGCACAGAAAAAGAAGACATCATTATGCAAGGAACACCACAACAACCTGTCACAGTTGAAGAAGGAGATGGCTATTCCAAAGTTGTAAAACGAGTTGTGCTGAAGAGTGACAGTGAACAGACAGAGGTGAGATCTACTTTGCTTGTTATCATACAAAAGTGCAGTATACCTTCTAACAGCATACATAGATCCTTCGCATTGGAAGGGACATCTACAAATCATCTTGACTAACTGCCGTATAATGACCAGGGACACCTACAGCTCCATCAGGTGCTCAGAGCCCCTCCAGACTGACCTTGAGTGTCTCCAGGGATGGTGCTTCCACCACCTCTCTGGGCAACCTGTGCCAGTGCCTCACCCCCTCACTGTAAAACATTTCTTCCTCATATCCAGCCTAAACCTCCCCTCTTTTATTTTGAAACTGTTTCACTTTTCCCTGGCACCACAGATTCTGCTAAAGAGTTTGTCCCCTTCTTTCTTTCAGCACTTTCAGATACTGAAAGGTCGCTCTAAGGTCTCCCCAGAGCTGCCTTCTTCTCCAAGCTGAACTGCCCCAGCTCTTTCAGCCTGTCCCTAGTAGGGGAGTTGTTCCATTCCCGGGATCATTTTTGTGGCCCTCCTCTGGACGCAGATTCAGAGCTACATTCTAATTACGGCAATAACTTTCACTTCAGGTTGATTTTTTGAAAAGTTCTCTTGCAGATGGAAATGACTCCAAAAAAGAAAAAGGAGAGGATTGAGGAGGGGGATTGTTTTCTTTGAAAACAACTCAAGATAGAAATCCTATGAGTTATGAGAAATGCTCATCTCAAAGAAAGCAGTTTTGTACCAAGTCAACATGTAGATAAATTGAAAATGTTTACTATTATATCTCTTACTGTATTTAAGGAAATTAGTGAATACTGATATTAAATGATCTCCAGATTTCTGCAACTATGCCACCCCATGACTATCCCATTGCATTAGGTTTAAGTTACTGATATATTCTTTGTTTGAAGATGCTAAACGAAAGTGTTACTTCTATCTTGTCCTGCTTTAGATCACCATGCAGCCCTGTAGACACACATAGTAGCACCTTTAAGGTAGCAACAGAGGGGCAGGAGTCAATAAAAAGGGTTGATCTCAGCAGTACTGCGGTTGAAAGCAACATTTAACAAATGACCGTTAGAAAAGCTAAGAATGTGATAGGTGTTACTTATCCAACAGAATTAACCATCAGAATTAATTCCTTGGGAATTGGTGATTCCTTCAAAGTAAGCTGACAGCAGAAGTCATTTATTTTAGTTAGCTTACCATACTATAGAACTACAACTCATCCTGTGGAGCCCATATAAACTAAACTTATATTTTGCCAAACAAAAAATCATATTTTTCGCTTCCATCTGGTATTCTGGAATTCCATTCTGCTGCTCCTGTGAGTTCCTTGGTTTATACAAGTGTTACTCATCTCTCAGAAGATTACGGTAATTTTATGATATGTTCTGATACCACCTGAGCTGATAAAATGTACACGGACAATGTAGAAGGTAAAACATTTCCTGTTTTCTATGGCAATCATTAAGAAACAATGGTAGAACTAAAAGCTTAGCTAGTGAGCATCTGTTATGTAAATAATATCCAACCTAATCATTGTCCTAACCTTCCAGGTGACTTTGTCTGAACCTGGTGTTTTGCCCAGTGCCTCCAATTTCCAGTCTGAGCCAGTGGAAGGCCGCAAGGTCAGCAAAGTCATAAAGACTACGGTAGTGCAAGGAGAGAGAATGGAGAAACACCTGGGGGATGCCAGCTTAGCTACTGATCTTCCATCGGCCAAAGAGGACTTTGAAGAGGTAAGAATACCTTTCCAATGTAACTATTAAACCAGGCCAGACTATTTCACTGAAAGTTTTGCTGGTGCAATTATCAAACTCAACCACTAAGTATAAACCTCTGTTGTTACACTTGACCATGTTATGAAAACCATCTTATATAAAAGATTATATATAAAGGGTATTTATGGGTAGAGTCTTCCATTACAGAATTAACTGTGACACATTTTAAGATTCCCATTAAAATAAAAAATGAAAGCAATCCGTGGAGGATTTAAGTTGATAGAAATCTTTTGTGTGGTTACTGTTAAAGCTTTAAGTTCATTCACACATTACCCCTTGTGTTGCTGATTTTGGTAATTGACACTTAATTCTACTCTCTGGATAAACTGCTGTGTCAAAACAGCCGACTACTTCTGTCCATGAAGAAATTGCTACCGAGCTAATTAGCACCTTTTCTCTTTTTGTACTTCTGATCAGGTTAGACATTTCAGTAATAGAAAAAGAATAGTGCAGGAAAAGGGCAAGAGGCAAAAAAAACCCTGCATCTAGCCAAAAAGAACTTAAAAAGGCAGCATTTTTATTTCCTAATTTTATTTTCTATGAAGTATTAGTAACAAGATACTCAGTGAAAAACTTTGCTGATCTCAATTCCCTGCTTCTTCCATTTTAGGAGTATCCCCCCTCTATTTCTGTGCGTGTCTGCCTATTTACTGCTTGCTCTCAGAGCAGGCATCTCAGGCCGACAGGTGGAAAGCATATAAAAGAATATTTCCTGCAACAGTAAAAGGTCATTGTATCTGTTGTTGTAAGCAGATATAAAGGATGACGTGGCGCTCCAAGGCCCTGATTTGAACATTTTCAAACTTGGAAAGTTCTAAGATTTACTTCAGTAAAATTCTCAGCACAATGAAACTATCCTACATAAGAAATTGTTATTAATCTGTACATCAGAGGAAGAGTTGTAAGGAGTTCACCATTCAGCTTTGTTTGTATGAGATAGTCAAGCATGAAGAACAGTTGTTTTCTGTCCTAGCTTTCTGTCTTTGTTTTAATTGGAAGTTTATGTTTTTTGAGGCTTTGAGCTATACAGGCAACCAAATTAAAATCCAGCTCCCTGCATTAGTAGAGAAGGAAATCATGAAAGAGGATGGATCAGTTATTAAAAGGTTTGGCTTGGCATGGCAGTGAACTGCTACCACAATAAAAACTAACAAACTCACTCTGAACATAAGTGGATTTAAGTGAGTGTCTGAAGTGAAGCCACTGACAGTATGTGACTATTTGCTAAGCTACTAAACATTACTAACATTCTGATACAAGAAAGGAAATGTGCAGTAGGAAGGTCTTGCAAAGAGTTGAAAGTGCTCAGGAAAAAAAGGATGTGGAGGGCTGTCAGCTAAGCACAGCTCAACTGCTTGCTTTACCTGCTCTCCACAGGACACCTTGAATAAGGACAATGTAATAAGCAAAGGAAAAGAACAACCAAGCAAATGCATTCACTGCCTTTCACAAGCAGGCTGACGTCCAGCCAGTTGCTGAGCAGTGATCACATTGCAGGACAGACAGACATTCCACACTCACTTCTTCCATGTGCCAAAACACAGCACCACGCAGGCTGCTGTGAATAAAGTTACCTCCATCCCAGCTAGACTCAGTACAAACGGGTATCACTGCTTAATCAATTTCATAGGAGGTGATAGAAAACAGCAATGCAATTTACAGTTTGCCTCATTAAGGATGCTTCACAAATCACTTTTCATAGCGATTGATTCAATATTCAAACTATCAGATTATCTCTATCAGTACTAATTAGAGGATATATGAAGATATCTAACAACATACGCATATACTTACATTTATTATTTTCTTATACTCATTGGTTAAGAAGTATTAGCTGCCTTACTTAAATAAGTAAAAAGACTTGGCAAGAGTGCTTTGATCAAAAAGCAGGCTCCTGGTGAAGGCTAACACAGACATCCAGCTGCCTAGTGACTACCCCATGCATTTCCCTAGATCTGGAAGAGGCTCAGTGACATTTATGGTTCTGACTAGTAGAGCAAAGCTCGTTCCATTGAGTTAAGAGAGTAAACAAAGACAGAATGTAAGTCACTAGACTGCCACAAACTCAGTTTTACTGACTTAAGGAAGACTTGCACAGAAGTAAGTATTCATGAAATTACCTGACAAAGCTGAAAATACAATGAAGGAACCTTAAGTATAGGAGAACTTTGTATGCTGACATTAAATACAGCAAGGTGGGCAGTCCTGTGTGAATGTCTTGTGTTGCATGTCCTGGTGTTACAGCACGTTTTTGCTGAGCATGCACAACTGTGCGTTTAATAAGCATGAAGAAATGGACTGCATACATTATGAAAGCTAGTTAAGGTTGTGGTGTGTGTTCTGTTCAGAATGAATAAAGAATGTCTGGCCTTAGCTTAAACTGACAGCCAAAACTACTCTCATTTCACTTTTAAAGAACAACAACAACCCCCTAAACCTCCAGCTGTAGAAGAGTGTGTTTCAGAGCCTTCAGAAACTGTAGGCTATGAATGCTTTCTCATTCTCTCTTCAGGACAACACTAAGTAAAGCCAGCACACAGAAGAGGACTGTGATGAAGGATCGGTACGGAAAACATGTTCACATAGAAGAGCTGGATGACACACCAGAAGCACTACCACAAGATGACCTCCAGCATGACCTTCAGCAGCTTCTTAGACACTTCTGCAAAGAGGACTGGAAACAGGATGCAAAATAAGAAGCTGCTTCCCCTCAACAACAACAGCGTGTCCATCTAGTATGCAGCATTCATCTTTTATAGGTGTAGACATTACGACCTACATAATCACTGGAAGACACTGCCATTTCTACTTGTGCAGATGCAGTGAATTCATTTGTTCCCCCTGTATTTGATTTTGGGTTTTTTGTTAATTTTTACCCTAATTTGTGACCAAAGATAGCATCCTTCATTTGGGATGATTTATCCACCAATTGTCGTCTTTGTGCTGTACTGGGACCTTGTCAGCATTGCCACTTTCTGCCGCCGGTCCTTTGCTTCTGCACTAGCTTCACGAAACTGCATTAGTCAAACCAACTTCATCTACAGGCCTCTTCAAGTGACTATGTACAGGCATCATGAAAAAAGGGAGTTAACATGTAAACTGTATATAGCAAGAGTATTTGGACTTATGAGACTGCAGAAAACACACTGCCTATGAATACTATTAGTGTCATGGATTACAAGGTTTGTTGACACTGGTGAACAACAAAAAAAATAACATTAACATGATCAACTGCGAACACTGACTGAGGAGGAAGCACTGCACATCTACTGCATCCGTAAGACTTCCAGTTTAGGGATCTATTATTATAGTTAAAGGCTCTAAGAGTCAGGCTAAAAACCTGGAAATTCAGCTGTTCTCATGAAGTAAGAGCTGACTGTGGCCATCGATATTTTAAGACCTTTGGGCAGCCACTTCAACATTTCCAGAAAAGAAAAACAATAATTAAAAATATCCAATTAGGTAACCAACTTGCTAGCAGCTATATCTATGGCACATTTGCATACGGTATTAAAATCTTTTAGATCTGGACATGTGGCAGGGTGTATTAAACAATTATAACTACAGTAGTTTCCTGTTTTCATCACTGCTTTAGCAAACCACATTGTCCTGCTGGCCACTGCACTGTAGATAACTATGGGAGAAAGACTTACACTATACGAAAAGAATAATTAATTCACCATGTTTTAATCAAGATTGCCTCTTATCCGATACATGCATGTGGCATTTGAAGGTCAAAACCAAACTCTCCTGTAATTGTGTCAACCTACTATAGCCCTCTAAGCCCTGAGCGAGCAGTTTTTATCTCCCAATCGAGTGTTTTTTAAAGAGAAAGTGCTCACTATCCTTGAAAGCCAGTTTCTGTTCACATTTTGTTACCTACCTATATATGATATATATTTCTAAATCAACCCTCTGAAAAATCATGATAGCACGTATGCACTCCTACTGTAAAAAAGGGAACATAAAGATCTGACATGTTGGGTATTCTATACCTTAATATTTAGAGGTGAGCACTCTGCAGCATTTTAGCATATACAACACATGCAAACACACTAAAGGTTTTTAAACAGCTGTCTGATTTGTTTTTTTAATAGCGTACTCAAGAACAGATTAAAAACAAATCCCCTCCTTTAAGAGTAATGCTTTTTCCAAGCATACCCAGCCTCCTATGATTATAGTTTGGGTTTATGACTCACTCAGCGCTCAGAACAAGGAAGGGCACGTCTCATTAAAACAACGATGCCAAAATCAGGAGCACATCTTGGGAGCTGAGGCTTCCTGCAGGCAAAGCAACCCGAGGTGCCACGCTAACACTTCTTTTTGGCAGGCAGGCAGAAAAAGAAAAGTGTTTTGGCAGCCAAAACGAATGAGACCCTTGATGAAACATTTCAGGACACACCGACGGCTCTCTTATTGTCGGAGCACAGGATGATCTTCAAGAACGGGGCTCTAAAGAAATGCATTTCTGTTGTGTTATTTGCGGTGCAGATGATGTTCTGTGTAACAACATAATGGTTATTCACCTCTTATTTTAATTTTTTTGCTGTGTTATCAAAGAACTTGAATACTGTGAGAAGAAGTGAATTTTAAGTTGATGAATCAGCATCTTGTTCCCATGGTGATAACACTAATTGAATATATCTATGAGGGCATGTATTAGTTAAAAATTAAAAAAGATACAACACTAACAATACATAGCTGCAATGTGTACAATGGCTGATTTAACTAAATAAAAATGTACAAGTGTTAAATGTAGCAACAACGGCTCATTCTCTTTTACTGCCAACGCAGCACAGAAGGACCAGAGTGTATTTGGGTACCTCAAGTGAACTATCATGATTAGAATTCCTCTGTACCCAGCTCTTTAAGACCTTTTCAATTCTGCTGTTCAGCAATGGGTGAAAGTCCTCATTAAGAGTCGGGCACAGGTTGCTGTGCTGGTTTTTTAGTATTATTATTATTATTTCAAAAATCATTGTTAATTCTTTTTCGAGATCCATGCAGGATCTTCTTTCAAATACAAACCAGACTATGTTATAGCCAATTGCTTTTACCAATGGCCACAAGTATTTGCTACTACCCACAAGAGTCTCTCTCAAGCAAAGGGAAGGAAGAAATGTGAAGGGTGAATTCCTATCATGCCATCCACCCTTGCACTGCACAGAAAATAAAGGGAAACAGTTTTGCTGCCTATTCAAAGACAACACTATAAATCTGTAGTGATGTCCATGCTTGCAGCTGAGGAGCCCACTCTGCTGCAGCGCCCTGCCTGCTATTCATTCACTTACATGCTGCATGCAAGGCTCCCAGTAAAAAAACTGGCTCAGTCCTCCGACTGACAGTCACACACCAGGCACACCATCAATGTAAGCAGCTTCTGTGCAAGCCCTTAAAGGCTCACAATTCTAGTTGCATGCCTAATCCACAGACTTTTGACTTGAATTCTTTTTTCCACTTCATTTTTTTTCCACTGCTCCCAGCCCCATCCGCCAAAGAACGAACCATAACCCACCACAACACTTAGTGCATTGCAGCACCACAATATCACCTTGGGATCAGGCAAACTCTGGAGTTCTGCCATTATTTCAAGACATGAAAATGAGTTTCTCCACGCAGGGCTATTAAATACACTTAAAGCTCTGTTTCTTCCACATGCAGCTATCAGACCTCATATGAGTTGCACAAGCAATGTAAAGGCAGTGGTGACATTACGCATGAACACAGGTGGGCTCTAGCATGGACTGCAGCCGTGCACCATTCCATGTCCACATGAACACAAGTGGCCCCAGCTCTGTGTGCCTCATCCTGCATCACTCTGTTACCATGGGGCTGCATGGGTGGTGGTGGGGACAGAGGTAGGCCAGTATTGTTAAAGTAATTTTAAAATATACCCTGAGCAGCTCTAGCATTGCTGCATCAGCACTTTCCAAGTAGAAACCACTTGGATTCTGGCCAGTGCCAGGCTTTGTGCCTGCATGGAGTGCTGAGTGGCAGCAACAATTTGGATAACTTACTCTCCCCTCTCTCCACTTTAAGAAATAGGGAAGACTTCATTTCTGTATCTATGACTAAAATACTTACTTACAACATTTTAACACCTCTGACCACCCTGGAGCGAGATGCCGCTAGTTGTAGCGACATACAGAACAATGTGCCAACTATGTGGCTGTTACCTTATACTGATTATGTTATATACCATATCAACAAAATGAGGATAAACTCATATTTACATAGAATGTCCTGCATATGTCCAAGGAGATTTAGTTGACATATTCCATACAAGTAAAAAAAGTAGAGCTCACAGAGGATTTCTGTGTGCTTTTGGAGTTACATTAGCTACAACCCATGTATTTACTATACAAAGAATTAAATGAGCCAGACAAGCCACGAAAGACTGAGCGTACATACAGATAACAACTCATTGCATACAGCATAAGTAGTGAATTCTTTCAAGTACAAAAATGCAGACTCCACGCCCCGTAGTATATAATTTCAGGCCTTCAATAGCGAGCAATTTAAATGAACAACTTATTTCCCTCAGGGAATCCATAGAGATATCGTTTTCAACTGTATCATCACCTGACAGCCTTTTCCAAAGTATTCACCCAATCCCCCAGCTGGCAATTTTTGCTATTGCTGCAAACACGTTAACACAGAAAGCAGTATTTCAGGTGAGACCAAAGCCAGAGCATTTTGACAGGTCTCAAAATAGCCGATGAAGAGGACATCAGCTGCTGTGGGGTGGTTGATTTTTTGTTCTGTTTTGGTTTTTTTTTTGTTTTTTTGTTTTTTTTTTTTTTTTTTTTTTGCCAAAGAAACATCATCGCCTTTTCCAGTTCCTTGCACAGATTGGTTTTGTCTTGAGGTCTAAGCCCTCTTCTTTTCTGTATTGAGGGCAGCAACAAGCACAATCTATGACCTCAGCTTTTCTTATCACTTCCACTCCTCTGAGTGGAATTAATGCCACATTGAAAGCAATTAATACCACGGAGACTGATCATTTTAATGACATTCCTACAGAGATAGGGAGTAAAATGACTTATTCTGGGACATATTCCTGAGCCTTTGCAAGCATACTAAGAATATAATTCACTCTGCACACATGCTTTAGGGCTAGGAAGACCAGAGCTGTACCTAGAACTGAACTGCAAACACACCCGCACAGCAACAACCAGACAGAATACAGCCACCACCACACACAAACACCTACACAACAACCACCAACCTGAAGTCATTTACTACATTAGAATTAACACATTTCCAGGTCACCGAGTGTCTAACGAAGCCATGAGCTTTTTGAGATCTATGACTGTCACCTTTGTCCATCTGAATGCTTTTCAGTTCCACACCATCAAATCAATTTCTCTCTTGGTCAGTCTTATGCTCTTAGTGATGAGTCTTACACTGACTTCTCTACTGACAAAAATCAATACCTCAGTTACCATTACATGAACCCAAACATAGCTGTCACCATGATCAGTGTAATTACTGTGTATAAAATCTAAAAATGGCACACTATTCAAACAAACTTAATTGGAATGATAGCAGCACCTGCATTTACTACCAGCTGCGGTACATCAGAACACACAGTGGGTTCAAAAGCACCTCAACTGTATTGCCACACAATGGCTTCTACTGATCTAATATGTTTGTAGTATTAAAGAGACTTCTCAGGTACATAGAATGTGATGCATTCTCTAAGAGATAAAGAGCCAACAAGGATGGTCAGTGGTACCAAGAAGTATTAATAAGAAAAGATAATTACCTCAGAAACTCCTTCAAGCTATGCATCTTTGAGAAACTAGGTGCTGCGCAGCTGCTTGCTGTACAAGGCAGTATCTACCCCTAAGCCACTGCATCATCCATGTGACCTCAGAAATAAGCAACTGAGCAGCAGAAACTAATCTTCCTCAGTTCTGTTAACGTGACAGGGCCAATAATTTCACATGAATGTAATGGAAGTGGGCTATAAGGTGCTGACAACCCCTTTTCTAGTGCTCTGCCTGTGCCAACTGGTAAAATACAACTCTCTCACTAGCAGAAAAAAAATAGCAAACCATCACTCCCACCTGCTGGTTTTATGGCCATTTTATAGAGGGTAGGAGGAGGAAGGTGCCTTGCTGGTGAGCAGCAAGCAGGGCTCTAGATAGCAATAGGCTGGGCCGTGCTGCATGAATATCAATACAACAGGACACAGTGACCACAACATTACAGAAAGATGCTCATTCATATTAAAAGCTACAGTAACACCTACCCTGGCCCCTGCATTTGACAAAAGGAAGATGAGAGTAACAGAGATACCCCAGGCCTGCCGATTGTCCAGCTGCCAGCACAAGAGCAGTGCTTCACAGCAGCAGATGCAGGCCCCAAATGACACCTCCCTCTTGCTCAACCTAGAAGAGACTGCAGGTGCATTTTCATCTTTAGTTGTTTCTTTCACACAACTGGCTAAATATGGCTCCATTGACCCGAGGTGACAATGGATGCTCAGCCAAGGCTGAGGGGGAAACATCACCTGATGACCAAGGTCTGGTCTTGGCTCCAGATGCCCCTCCAAGACAGAGTGTGAGGGAGGAGTAACCTTTCCCCTCCCAGTTTTACAGAGGGAAACAGAAAATAGCAAGGTTATGTCACTGACAGTAGCAGGAGTTTTGAAGAGGACATGTGAAGCTGATTGGCTACTACAGGATAGGTAAGAGTGAAAGGAAGCAATAACCTGAGTAACTAAAATAGCAGCAGGGCAGGGAAAACCCACAGCATTGGGGAGACTCAGGATGTCACCTCATTTTCTCATTTTTTGTGATCCAACAGCAAATCTACCCCCCAGTCAGATGAGAGACAGCCTGTTAGTTAAGGCCTGTTTTAAGATGCTGTAGAAATAAATGCAATAACCATAGAGCCCTGCTTTGGGAGGTCACCACAGTCATGTGCTGATACAACACCAAAATTTTATTCCCCTACATCAGAAGACACAGACTGCACCCAGTCCTCCCTACCCTATAGGATGATGTCTGAACTCTCCAAGTAGAAGTAACAGAAATGTGAAAAGAAAGAGATACAAAGAAACAAATGATGCAAAATCTTTAAGGAATAATTATTCCTTGAAATAACACAACTATATGGAGTCAGTCCCAGCCTAATATTTGCTGATCACCTGTATTTTGCATTAAACATTTAAATAAAGATAAACAGAACAAGATACAACACAGTAACAGACAAAAACAACTCAGAACCATAGAATCACAAAGGTTGAAAAAGATCCCTAAGATCACCCAGTCCAACCGTCCACCAACACTGCCCACTAACTGTGTCTCTAAGCACCACATCTCCATGGTTCTTGAACACCTCCAGGCATAATGACTCCACCAACCCCTTGGGCAGCCCATGCCACTGCCTGACCACTCTTGTGTAGAAGTTTTTCCTAACATCCAACCTGAACCTCCTTTACAGACTGCACTAATCAGTAGAATGAAACAAAATGAAACATCACACACACAAAAAAACAACAACAAAAACACCACAAAAAAAAAAAAAACCAAAAAAAAACACAAAAAAAACCCAAGCAAACAAACACCACCACAACAGAATCACACCACAGCAAACTGAGCAAACACTGAAAAGAATCAGGAACATCTGAGGGAAACACATTTTTCCCTGGATGCTGGCTGGCAAGTTGCAGCCACTGTAGGAGCAGAGCCCTGCCAGCACCCTTTGGTCCAGAAGACTGATGTTACCACCTGCAAAGAGCCACACACGTGCTACATCCAGAAATAGGGAAAAATAAATAAGACACACGAAGGCCAGTCGAACTATTCTGAAATGAGACAGAATTGGCCTTCTGCCAACAGTAGGTGGCAACACACTTCTATTAAAGAGCCACTAGAGGGCAGCAAATCATTTTTTTTTAACGGAATCGCCACAGTTTTTATCAAAAATGTGAAATGTTGATTAAAATCAAAAAGTGAAATGTATTTGCCCCACTATCTACATGTTAGCTGGTTAAACTCAGAGAAGGTTTTAAAGGTAAGATGCTTGGCTGATCCCTCAAGCAGAGACTTGGCCCAAGCAGGCCAAGTTCCCCATATACTACAGGTTTTGCATCAGGCCAGGCTCCCTGCAGGCACTGCAGCCTTGGAGATTTGAACCACAGTGGGAAATAAAAGTTATACTTACATTCCAGCATCTCAGTAATCAAGTTCCTTCCATGGTTCTAAAGTTAAGATGTCTGACAACATCTTTGAAATTGATATTCAGTATTCTTATGAATTTGTGACATTTTTTTTCCTCCCTTTGAGCGCACAGACTTGCCTTCATTGTGAAGTTACTCCAACTGCCTCATCACAAACAGAATGCCCAGCTCCACCCAAGGAAACATGGCTCTCAATCACTTTAGTGATTCCCACAACTAGGGGAAGAAGGTACCCCACAACAAATGAGAAAACTCTTTGCATCACTTCATAAATAACATCCTGCAATTGCACACAAGCACCAGCTCTAACAATACCTATTTTCTGACTGTCATTCTTTACCCCAAATGATTTTTGGGGACTGAGGATGGCTTTTTTCCATTCCTAATCTGTTTGAGTTGCACAGAGCATTAGGGATGCAGGTGCTTACCGAAGATTCTGGTATAATAAAATTCTGCTCTCCCTCCCTTCCCTCTTCTCTTTAAGTAGAAATTATTAGAAATTAATGAGGTCTGAGAACCACTGATGCATTCAGAGTAAAACATGGATGGTATTCACCTTGCCTTGCTCCTCAGGAAGCTAACAGATATACAGATATAATTCTGTAATTCTGTTTTCATCCATGAGTTCAGAGCAAGACTTAAGTATTACAAATGCATTTACTTGCTTTTGCTTTCTACAGTAATAAACAAGCCCTTAACAAAGGGTATAATCACCAGAATGGGAAAACAATCACAAAGAATTGGTTGCTCATATTTGAAGAGACCATGGTGATGGCATGATGTCACAGAGCAATGGGAAATACTAAGCATCATGGCTGTTTTCAAGGAGGACAAGGAAGAGAATCTGGGAAAGTACTGACTACCTTCACCTTGGAAATGTGCTGGAGCAAGTAATCCTGTAGCAAGTAGTTCAAACAGGAAGGACAATGTGACAGCAAGTAGGTAGTATAGATTTTGGAATGGGAAATCAGGCTTAACTACCCCAGTAGCATTCTACAGCAAGACTACTGGCCCAGTGGGTGAGGGGAAGGTAGTAGAAGTTGCGAGAAATGAATTAACTCACAGGCAGTTTTCTCAAGGAGACTAAAACTGAAGTTCAAATCATACCACAGACCTGCACGGAGCAAAGCTTCTCCCTCCCACTCCCATTCTCCACCTCCAAAGATCAATGCTGACATGCATGGTTTTAACAAATACTAAATTTTCTAACTTTATAACAGAACAGTGAACAAAGTCAAACTCTGTAACAATGTCGCATATAGTTTACATAAGCAAAAATATGCATCGTTTTCCACACATAAGGAGAGGTGTGGCTTCTGCGTGGTTTCCACCATTTAAGCAGTGCAATGGTTTACCTGCTTAACAAAGAGAACAACCTTAAGTGTGGCCTAAATCTGCAATAATTCTCAGAGTTGTGAATTCTGCACATTCCTTAAGGAAAAGGTTTTACCCCTCTCCCAACAACCTTTGATATGGGCTGAATGCTGCTGCTTGATTCTTCTAGCATAAGTACTTTCCACTCCAGAGATGTAATACCAGATGGTACATTCCCAAGGTTGATTTGTGTTTCAGCAGATCATTTTTTACATACAGACAACGGCAGGCGGTTTCTGCAGATTTCAGTAAGGCAGGTTACACTCTCTCTGCTTTGCCAGTATTCTTTCTGGATTACTTTCAAAAACAAAGGCCAAATCTCCAAAACAAGTGAATAACATTTGCAGACACAATATATATGACCAGTAGAGAAGAGCGTTATGTGAACATCACATAACTGAGACACCCACTGAAATTCAAATGCAGTAAGCAAACAATTCCCGTATTTATCGATCCAGGAAAAAAAATGTGGAAAAAGGAGCTCAGCCAGGAAACTCCTTTTGATAAGGAGCTGACCAAGGCTTATCCAACAGTTCAATGACAAATTAAGAAAGCTTTTCACACACTTGCTCCCCATGTAGCCTGACCAGTATGAAGAAGAGCACATGCAACATATGGGAACAATCCATAGCAGACAAAGCATTTATCCCCCTTCCCCAAGCTACATGAGCAGTTGCTCTCATCAGCACCTCATACAAATCACATAACCCAATTGTTGTATATATTTTGACTTTGTTACAGTGTGGACAACTGAAGATCTGGAAAACTCAAACGTCACAGGCCTAGCACATGTTCAGCAGAAATCTCAATTGTAACAGCAGCAATAATTACAATTATAAACAGCATTTCTGTTTCATACAAGCAGTGACACATTTGTTGGGAAAGGGCACCAAACTAAGCTTTTGAAAATGAATCCATGCTGCTCTCATACTGTGGCTTGTGCTTGCTTCAAGGCTTTAAAAAATGAAACACATCATTTAAACAAATGTTTGTCTACATCAGTTGAACACCAAGAGCAGATGTTGGCTAGCACAGAAGGAAGCTTGCTCGGCAAACAGATGCTTTAGTTCCTATGTATCAAAGGCACTTCTAAAATGAAAGCCACCTACTCACAGTACTAGCAGCAAAAAAAATCAAACTACATTTTCTGGGGTACTACTTTCAAATTGTTCTCTCTGGTTTAAGATCACTGCCTTGTATGCATGCATACAACCTTTCCTCAATGTTTTTACAGTTGCAATAATTGCTTTCCTTGCAAGCCTCTAGACCAGCAAAATAACAGCTCTCAATGACCACATCCACACATCTTCACCTCCGCTTAGCAGCTTCCTCTATGCTCTTAGATCACACACTGCCTACAGAAAATACACAGTTCCCCACCACCACCAGCAACCACATCTCAGCCGTGCGTTATTGAATTCCTCCTGCCAGTACTCACCACTTGTAAACAGCTCACAGGAAAATCTTCTTGTCCATAGGAAGATAGAGGTCAACTGAAGATTTCAATCCTGATGATTTCCACTGCGCTTACTGTGAAGTTCACCTCTCTACACCCACTATCTACAAAGCTCTGTAACTTCCCAGCAAGGAGCTGGGCTCCAACTAAACTGTGAGAGGGCTGTGACACAGCTGCCCCTAATGGGGAACGAGCTGCAGCTGGAACCATGATGACTGCTCTAGCCCAGGTGCATGCAAGAGCTGAAACTTAAGACAAAGTGCAGTTACAACTGCTCTTTGAAAACAGTACAAGGAAATTAGAAAATAAAAGTACAAAAGCCACTGAATGCACATATATATGAAGATATGGCAGCCAATTAAGCTTGAAAACATTGCTGAGTACATGCAGAGACAAATCTACCAATAAGAAAGTGCCACTGGTATTACTTATTAAATAGTACTGTATTCTTTATTCATATATTGAGTCATTTTAAACTAGTGCCACAGGACATATTTACTCTAGCTTTGTGTTTTGCTTTCAGAGCTCTGAGTGATTCATTCTGACCTTTAGCAAGTCAACCCATCTTGCACAGAAGGCTTGTGATCCTGTTACTCAACATTTACAGCTGCAAGCATTGTGCCATGGATTTACCAGCAAAAAAACAACCAGTATTTCTTAACTAGGCACCTAGACAATTAACATATGGCCTCTCTCTTAACAGGCCAATGACTAAGCCATCAAGTAGCCCCAGGCATGGAGTTACAGTAACTCAATAGCATCTGGAAAAGCACTGAGCAGGAGAAGTTGTTGGATGAGATCAGTGAGCTGATGAAAGTTACAGACGATGCCATCAAGGATGCTTGAATTTCACTGAGATTTAAGGGAGAATTAGACTCTCACAAATAACTGCAGGGAAGATCTGGGCACCCTGTGGAAAGCAAGGCCTTGTGAGGCCAGCATAAGTAACCACATCAGTAATGCCCTCTAAGGATGTTGTTGCTATTATCATTACATCCTCTAGATGACAGTACTGGAAATACCCAGAGTGGCCCTAATAAAACTGGGACCGTTAAGGAAAAAGTAGAGGCAAGTTATTCATTTGAAAGGGAAGGGGAGCAGAGAAAGTTTGGAATTGGGATGGCAGAATGAAGGGTAAAGAAGTGGGATGGAGGATTTGAACTGGGAGAGCTACAGCCACCTGGCAGACAGCTTGAGCTTGATGGCAGCAGGTGGAGCAGGACCAAAAAATAAAACCCATGTTCCTGATCACATCAAGAGTTACAGCTGTTTCTGTGGCCAAGAGGACCATGGTGAGGAGGTGAAGGGGGAAAGGATGCTCTCTGTACCCAAAATGGGGATACCCAGACAGATGATATCAGTGCTCATTCCTGACCAGTGATGAGTATGCACCATCTTGTTCTGTTCTCGCTCTTCCACCAGCAAATCTCACAGCTCTTTATTTGGGCAGGTCAAATCCAGCAGTACTCAGTTTACTTTCTTCCAGAACTCTTCCTCCCCTCAAATCAGTGCTCCTTCTCCCAGCAGCATGCAGGGATGCTGCCTCTCAGTTTACACCATCTCCAGTAGCACAGCTGAGCTGCTGGAAGCTGGACATTTTCTCAGGTACTTGACAGTTTCCTAAAACCATTTCCGATTATCAAGGTTTTGAGTGCTACTCCAGCTATAGACCAATGACTCTATTTAACAGTGCTTTTGAAGATAGCCATTGGCAGGCAGGCATGATTTTCCCTGCTCTCAGCTCACCAAAAGCCAGGCAGACCAGAAACATGATTCTAAACAAACGAGCCATTAGTGCCAGCTGCCTATTTCCAATTGAGTTATATCTTTTCTGTGTTACATTACTGCCTGGGGGTCTTTACTTCTATTCTTAATTTCTCTAGCCCACTTTTTTCATTATCCAACAGTCACAACTGAATAGCGCACACACCAGTAGTTTTAGCGCAGATACACGAAGCACTGAAAATAAAAACATGTGCATTTTCTCTGAGATCTCCACAATAGAAAGTCTGAAATACCCTTATTAGAGTGGAGGCAGTTGCAGGCCTGCCTGGCAATTCAGAGACATTAGAAAAGCAGCAGCAGATTTGGGACATTAAGACATATGAATATTGAACACTGTCCAGGTTCTCTGGCTAGCCTCCCAGATAGACAGAATTTCAGTGTTGAAGAGAGAGAGTCCTGTGTAGGGACAACACTTACAAATAAATATGTTGCAGAGACAGGAAAATGACTGATCCTTTGGGATGTGGAAACACTTACGTAGGAGGAGACTGTAAAACTGCATATGGGAGTTCAGACCCGGTTTGCTAGCAGTAGGACCTCTACATCCTTTGCAAATGTTTTGGCTCTTAGCTCAAGTCTGCAAGCATCTTCTGCATCATTTTGCTATCAGATTCAAACTAGTATTCAGCAGAAATCTTTGTCCAGCCAAGATCACTGCATATAGCTGAGAATTTGTAACAAGGATGCAACAGTGCAGAATCCAGGGAAGTATTTTACTGCACCAAGTCCTGGCCTCACTCATTCTCAGCACTTCTCTCACCGCCCCCTTTCCACCACTGTTAGCATGTATTTTATCTATTTGTTCCAATTCCTGGTGTAGTTCCAGCTTTATATCCATTATCAGAATTTTTCTACTATAGGTTACCACCTGCTGTTACACGAAGTCTTTATTTGCACACCCTGAGGCATCAGTGTAGCAACAACAACAAAAAAATAATCCTCTTTGCAGGAGCTGCTGACTACAAATATATTAAGCTCTGAGACACAAAATGCCAATGATCAACTATTGTAGGGAGTTCTGGATGGGATCTAAATAAAATCTATTTCCTCTTTTTAATAGAGGCAACACATTTCTGTCCCTAGTTATCACTTAGTTATTTGTCAGGCTGACCAGGGGAAGGTTACTGCCTCTGAAGACAGATGATCTTTAGTCTATAAAATGTTCTTTAATTAGGGATAATAAACAACAACAAAAAAACAAACTCTTTTACCAGTCAGTTTTAGGCAACATAAGCAAGAAAAACGATCATGTTCAAAGCAACTTGGAAAATAAGCTCTTTACTTCTACATTTATTAGATATTTCTGAAAATTGCTTTCTTTTACTAAATATAACCTTTCCTTTCCTATGATTATAGATTGGTTGCATTACTCTGGAGCTTTCTTCAGCTCAGTATCAGTATCTATGATATCTCAAATGAGACAGTGCAGTTCAAAGAAGGCTGCTGTAGAGGAAGACAAGAAAGCTTATGCTGTGGCTGTTAGCCATCACTATACTGCCAGCTGCCATTTAAACTCACACTTTATTTTTTAGACTAAGAAGGAAAAAGAAGTGAAAAAAATATATTTTAAAGGGGAAATGGGAGATGTGAACACAGTATTTTTCTCCCTCACAGTTCTATTTTCCTTCTCCATAAGTACTGTTTCATTCACTGATATCTAACCCTTAGAAGAAGCTACAGATCAGCCAAAAGATTTATTCATGTTTAGAAACTTTTCAAACATTATCCTCAGTTATGAATCAAAATCATCTTATTTATCACTCATCTGACCTACGCTGACTACTGATATGAGACAGACAGGCTGGCAGCATTGAAGTAAAACAAATGTTTCCCATAGATACAAACATGCACTTCTGTAGGTTGTGTACAGATTGTTCTTCATCAGCATCATCACAGCTGTCACTGCAGACAACTATACAGGGTACATATTCTAATAAATTGTCTCAAAATTGATCAGTGTTTCCTCTGAGGTTATTTTAATGTTGTGGGACAGCTGATCACACCAGACAATGGTGCATAAAATAAAATACTCATCATTTTATGAAAATCAGCACTTCTGATCACAGCCGTTTGTGTGTAGCCCAAATGACTTGACTGCAGCCACATAGGCTGTGCACTGACCCCTTCTGCTTGGATTACTGAAAGTGCTATTTGTCTAAAAGGGAAGAAGAGTTCTGGAGAACCAACCAAGCCTGGTCCAGTTACTTAGCATTTGTAACTTCTCTTTGAGAAGCAATGGCAGTAAAGTAAGTCTGCATTTTATTTATTTGTTTGCTTGTAGCTGCTGTAAAGACACACACTCTCCTAAATTAAATGGAGGTTGTAAACTGAACAGATTTATTTCACATCAGGTGTACATAAATTCTACCTCCTGCATTAGCACCTCCTGGAAGAGGGATGACTGTAGCAAATGGAAGGAACTGACTCCTAATAGTAAGGATGTCTCTAAACTGTGTTACTCAGCCCACTTTTCTGAAAGGCAGTAAAAAATCAGTGCTTGAGCTCTACAAACAGGGGCTAATGAAAGGATGAGGGATGTTTACCACTCCTAGCTCCCCCTTTCAATCACGCTTGACTAGGGATCGAAAAAACCACTTATTTGGCTGTTTACCTTGATTGCGTCAGTGTCTGGACTGCATCAAGCACTTTCAGACAGACTAAAGGAGCAATGGCCAAATGACACAATCTCACAGCAATGGCCAGATAACAACACAGATGATTTGTGCACAGGTACTTGCAGTGGGACATGGAAAATTCAGTATCATCTCTTCAAACTGGTACAAGCGGGAACAGTATTATTAAGCTTGCTAGAGTTCCCTGATGGATACCCCTGCCCTGAAATTTGTCTAGATAACAGCAAGAGCTGTGTCTCTGAACCAAGGAGATAAGGAAGCTCTGCTGGCTCTGTACCATGGAAATAGGAAGTCCTGCTTGAAATCCAACACTGAACATGTAACATGCTTTTGGGAAACTTGCATGTGTAACTTAGCACTGAGAAACATCTGCATACGTAATACAAATTACGTATACAAAGTGTATTTCTTTTGTGTAAGTGATTTGTGTTAGGAGGAGAGTATCCCCCAAGGATCCAGTGCTGTGATTAAACAATGCCTACTCTCTAACACTCCAACTTGTGTCTTAGTTTCTTGATCAAACACTTTAGGTAACAATACAGGCTGTTGGTAGTGCAGCTATCCTGGGCTGGTCGTTAGATTTTTCTCCTGCCTTTGTCAGCCCTAATCTGCAAACAAAATGATGCCATTATCCAGTCTCCTTCGTCATCTCTTTTTACAGTTTTTAAAAAAATTATTATTATTATTATTATTATTATTATTGTTATTATTGTTATTATTGTTATTATTGTTATTATTATTTAGTGCTGGAGGAACTGATGGGAACCAAAGACAAGGATGATTCTTTCATTGTAGAAGCTCACTGAATATTTTCAAACTGTGGAAGATGACATATTGGTTTTGCATACATAATAGAATGTTAAACCAAAGAGACACACTTCATGACCCTTGATACAAGATAAGTTTTTGTGTTAAAGAACAGAGTATGCACATTCTTGATAGGTAAGAGGAGACTCTGGTTGGCTGTTGATTTGTATACTCTCCTCCTTTGGGGAGATTGCTGGGGGAGGGTGGGCTACCAAAGGTAAAGGTTGTAAGACATACATCTACACCCAGAAACACATAAGAAAAAACAAACAAATTTGGTAGGTATACGGCAGGAGATAATTGCTTGGTGACTGTTTCATGGATTCTTCTTAGTTGGAGAAACAAAGAGAAATGGACTTCGTCAACTACCCAGGGGATGTACATGCAAAGAATGTGAGCCTGGCAGCAGGGGGGTGTGAGAGTTAAAACTGTGTTTTTGTAAGTGAAAAATCCTACTGACCTAGCCTCACACAGCAGCTAGGATGTGCTTGGATAGGTAGATAAGCAAAAAGCAGGAGGCTCCAGTGTCAAGATTAGGGAAATAGCTGGGGCAGACTTGATAAATATTTACAAAACTAGAAAACATCAGGAGGTAACAAATTTATGAAGCGATAACAGGAGACAGATAGCAAGCATTGGCTAGACTGTGAACCTGGAGCTCAATCAATGAGGAAAGAGGGGAGGAATTTCTAGGGGAGTGGGGAGAGGGGCACGGTAGGGGATATAAGGCTGTGATGTGCTTTTGGCTGTGTGCTCCTGCTTGCAGGATGCCCACCATTGCAATTGCAAATTAAACTCACTGTCATGCTGTTATGAACAGTTGTGCTTTGCTGCTGCACTCAATTCAAACACTGCCCTCAGAACGGTTCAGTGTGATGGGGATTTCTCAGATTTGGAGCTGCTGCACAACTTCATTCTCTAGCACTGCCATGAATCACGATCTTTAGAGAGAAAGGTGCTGCTGGGGATGCCACCTCTTTCCCACTGTGTGAGAAAACAGGAAGGTTTCTGTGATAAGGACTTGGACATTAAGCAAAACTTACAAACCATGAAGTGCTTTGTGCAATGGAATTAGGAAGTAAGGAAGGCTCTCCTCTAAGTTCACGTTATAATTCTGGCCATAAATCTTTCATACAGATACTGTAATCACTGTCATTCAGAGCATGAAACTCACCCTTGTAACTGGAACCTCTTGTCATCCATCAAATTCATGAGCACTGGACAAATTATATACTGTCAGGATTTTCAGCCACAAAACCAGGTAGGTGATGCCCACCTCCTGTCAGCAGCATGATAAGAATTAAATAGCTAATGTTCTTTACAGCCTACCAATCAAACACCACAGCACCAGCAATACTACACCTAGTAATGCTGCCTATTGTTCCTGCTACTGACTGTGCTCCAAGAACTGGGCTCACATAAGAGAAAGAGACAAAAGAATAAGTCATCAGTGGAAAAAATAAGGAGAACGAAGGGAGTACAGTTTCAGACGTAAAAGTAAATGATTCATTTTGAGGAGTGGCACATGTCATCACAATGTTTTCAGCACAATAAATGCCATATGGTAATAACCTGAGGGTTTCGTGTGGGGAGCAGATGAGATGATTTGGAGTAGGGGCTGGCATGTAATGACAAGAATGAATTGGAGGGAAGCAGAGGAAATAGGTAAGCATTCAAGTGGAGAAACAGGGACCAACAGCAATGTATTGACAGAGAATGAAAGAATCTAAGAGAAACCTCAGTGTGCTTCCTTATCTTGCCACAAAAGTGTTTAGTTCTCAGTGCTGGCTGCTTGTCCTCAAAGAAGAGCAGTAAGAACTGCTAAGGCCATTTAATGAACAGCATGTTCCTCAAACCTATGGCACTTCTAGTCTCCCAAATATCTCCCTTACTTTCTTTTAGCATCCAGTGTAAGACTTGTGGGGTGGGTGTAAGGGAGCTCTACCTTGCTGTATATGATAAGCTGGCTTTAAGTAAAGTATAAAAGAGCTAGGAAACAGTGATTACAGAAAGATGTGGATTCACTTAGACTCAGATACTAAGATGTGCTACGTACCGTAAAGGAGAGAGAAGTTTCTCCCATGTTGCCTCTTAGTTTACCTCAGGATCCTCAACTTGAGAAACATACTGCAAAGAAGAGATCAGTGAAGCAACCATTGAGGACTTTTATATGGAAAGACTGTATGTTATTTGTATGTGTTCACATATTGAAACCATCATACACATCCATTTATATAAGAGACTTGAAATATTTTCTGCCCTCAGTTAATTCTCATTGCATTTTTCAGCCTTTGTGGTACCTTCAGTTGACAAGTGTCCAGAAGAAAGGGATCCATTCTGCTGCCCTCATTAGTGAGATTATGTCAAATAGGGGGATTATGACATTTCTGGGGAGTTGCAACAAAACAAACACTGGATCCATCCCCACTTACTTTTCAGTGAAAATAAAAGAGAAATGCTGTCTCAACTATCAGTGTTATCTTAGTGGTTAAGAGTACCAACATTGCACGAGGGCCACATACTCAGATTCCTGGTCTGAATGAAGAAAATCAAATATTCTTACTTGTGTCTTCCAAAACCTAGCCAAAATCTTCTATGCCCAATCCTGGAAATCAGTGTACTGCTATACTTTGTCCAACACAGACATAAATATTTAATTGTTGATGCATAGTAGCTTGGCTAAAACAGGGAACTGAAAGAGTGCCCCCAAAAAACCACATCAGAGAACTATGTCTCAAAACTTGCACGACTCCAAACATATGCACACAAAAATCTGCTGTGATGAAGTAGGATTTCATAGCAAATGAACGGTGGTGCTGAATTCACAGATGTATTTCAAAGTGCTGTGATGGCTTTGAGAGGCATTTCGTATCAGCAGTTCTCACTGTAGAACAGCCTGCCACACCTGTACTTCTTGGAGCATTGAGACGTTTTCACAGTTACTTAATTTCTACTGAAGGACAAGTATGTTGTGCAGTAAATTTCCCTCTCACCTTCCCCATTTTAATCATTCCATTAAACAGTTAGGGCTGAATTAAAAGGAAAACCTACTGCTGCTCCTTAGAAGAGATTTCTTCACACGACTACTTGCTAAACATTTGAAAAAAAATGCTACCATTTTTTTAGCTTTTGGCTACCAGCAAGAGACCTCTACCATTCTAGTTTGTCCCAAACCTGGTCCACACATTGCTGATGATTTCAAGATGCCTCTAAGTGTATTCAGAAAACCTCTCTGATCATGTTGTCACCTGGGGAATTGTAGAAAGCTCCTGGCAGTGGTCAGTGGAACAAGACCTCAGCACAGTCCCTCTCACATTCTGGAAACTAGTTTCTAGTCCAGGTTTCTTAAAAACACACATGTATACGTAAAGCACGGGAGTAGTCATTGTTCTGATGACCACAGTTAGCAAGAAAAGCTTCCCAACAAAGAGTGAGGCTGTCTGACATTTTTTATTTCCTCCCTCCCCCAACGATTAGAGTGAATTTAAGTCTTTAACTAAATAGATTTTTTTTTTGTGAGCTTTCAAAGGGAACCCCTCAGTCCACAGGTTTATCAGGGCTTAGGGAGACAGCCTGAAAAGCACAGGCATGAGAACGGCAGCAAAGGCACAGAAATTTCCATGTCAGAATTACAAATGAACACTTCTACAGTAAACTCTACCAGCAGCCTCAAGGCCAATAAGAGGGTCAGAAATAAGTCTGCAAACAGAAGTTCAGGTATGATACCAATCCCTACTATTATCTGTAAAAGTGCCCTGCTGTATTCAAAGTCCTGTTTAGAATAATTCTTTTCAGTAAGATTAGGTCTAGGGAGCACTGTATATAAATGTTTTGTAAACTAATGTGTTCATGTAGCTCACAGCACACAAAAGAAAGCTAAGTAGTTAATTATTTACCTAGAACAAACAGATTAACTGTCACTAATTTGCTTTCCAAACAATTTCTAAATTCATTTAATAAATTATCTTCCTAACTTACCAAAATGTATTAATTAAAAATATTTACTTTTAATTGAAGCAAAAGGAATATTCATGTAGCATTATAAAAGACAATTAAGGCTTCTTAGGACTATCTCCTTTGGTAAAGTGTTGGTTTAAAATACTTGAAAAAGAAATAAGCACTTTCAGAACTTCCAATAAAATCTATAAGGTGATTTTATCTCCATTTGGTAATTGTAACTTACAGCTCTGATAATGTATTGAAATATAAACTGAGCTTTTCACACACACATACTGTTTTCCTTTTTGAAGACTTGCTTTGAGGTCAGGTAGCCACATGTGAAACAGTTCATCTATGAAGGTAAGGCAATGCATTTTCCATAATTGTTTCATTGCTACAATGAATAAGGCAGGCAAGTTTTGGCACAGCCCAGGGCTTGTATTTTACTTTCTACAAACTTTTCTCTAGGAAATCTTTCTTGTAGTTCAAAATTTACCATTACTAGTTTCAGAGCTGCTGAAGAATGCAAAGGTGTTATTCTTTAGCTATAGTACATGAACTAAAACATAGACTTTGTTGAATCTTATGATCCCTTCTGAGAGGCAAGATTGTTACCCACTCTGCTCAGAACTGTTGCTAAATGTTGCTGTTATCCTGCAAGAACAGGGACCCACTGCCATTGTCTGTGAATGAATAAGAGAACTGCTGATTTTGGGGCTTCTCTACATTTTGGTTAGATGTTTTTCTTTCTTCCCTTGTGTCACTCCGTCCCTTTCAGCTCTTCAGTTATAACCATTTCACTGACTAATGTTAGCACTTAAGACACTGCACATGAAGTTGGCGTAGCACAAACCGTGCTCTTTTCAGCAGTGTTTTTAACTAATTCTTTTACCATCAGGAATAAATGTTGCTCAAAAAGACAGAGACAATAGTAAGTATTCAACAGAAAGACAAATTCAGAGGATTCTCAATTTTCTAGAGTTTGTAAAAACAATACACTCCCACCTGGGAAACACTTCGGATTCTGGGGGATAATCAAAGCAAAAGATTATTCCAATTATTCCGAAGATGAATAAAGGATGTAAGTGCTTAACTAGGTCTTGTAGTAGATATTAGTTTCCTATGGGTGGTCTGAGTCCCAGGCACCTAACATTTGTTTTTGCTTGTCTACAGAGGTACATCAGCCTTGACCAAATGGACAGCTGAGCGCTGTTGGGCTACAGGCTGAGCTTCACAATTCTACACAAGGTCCACAGGCATCTTCTACTCAACAGAAGCTGATTATCTAGTAGTTTTTTCAATCTCTTTCACAGTTTCAGCCAACAAAGTAATGCTTCTTACCCACTAATGTCCTCCATCACTTTGCAGAAAACCACAGTGCAGACCATCAGCTGCCTTCTGCACCAGTCTCTGGTACTCCTGATGTTTTTGCTTATATTGTGAGCACTGGAAAGCTTTCAGAACATGTCCCACACAACAAAGCCATCTGCAATTTCTTTAGGAATCCTGTTGTACACCGTATTTAAGGTACTGGTTGTAAGCCTCAGAATGTCACCATGGAATGCATAAATACACATCAAGACATGAACAAATGCATATAGGTACTATCACCAGCAGATAAGGTAACATCAACGATGTCTACAAAGAATCCAAGTCTGATCTCTGTGGTTGCTTTGTACCAGGAAAACCCTTTAAAATAATTTCTGTGCAAAGAAGGTAAGAACTCAGTAGACCTTTAACTTCATTAATGCGTTAATGTATTTATTTTTTCTTTACTGAGACTGTAAGCATCCTTAATTCTACTACCAAGTCCTGGAGCTGAATTCTTGGTTTTGTTTCCCTGCTTACCATCTCTTCACAGCAACAGGACATAGCAACAGTTCCATATGATGTTTGAATTATTACAGCCTTGTTGTATCACCAGAGGTGTGTGCCTTGGAGTAATCCCTTCTCTTTTAGTGTTTTCCATTTTTGTTTAGGTACCAATGATCAGAGGTAACTTTACGCATGGCGCATGGGCTCTTACCTCTACTATCTTGCTGGTATCTTGCTAGCATGGTCCCTTGACTATGTCTGTTACTTAGCAATCTGTGACTGCCAGTGCCTTGGTCCTGCACAGCTGTCTTCTCAGAGTGCCAACCCTGAATGCCTGAGAAGGGTAGGAAAAGGAGTGGTGAAAGAGTGGAATGTTCTCTTCATTCCCAGCTAAGGCCTGTTTTGTTTGCCATGAACTCTCAGAGCAGTGAGCTGTTTACTACAACTTCGCTCCCCTCTCCTGCTGCACTGGCTTGCTAGTACACAGGGGAAACACCCAATATTGATCAGGGAACTTGGCAACACACAGTGCTGTGTTTTCTGACCTGAGGCAGTGATTTTCTGCTACAGGCCATATTCAGGGAATAGCAGAAATAAGACCAAGGTCCTGATAGCCTTCCTTGGCCATGAGCTGCATCAGATTCATGATAAATTCTGCAACCCAATGCTACCTTTCATAGGATATTCTGCAGCTACACAGTCTCAGCTCTTGCAGTTTTAATCTCCTAGGGAAGAGAACTTGTTCCAGCCATTTGCTACAGACAACTATCTAACTAGACGGCATTATGATCAAAAAGGGGTCTAAATTCCCAATTAGTTCACAAGACGGTCCAGTGCCATTTGTGGTTTCTGGCAGCACCTTTAAAAAAAGAATACAACATTTCTGCAAATAAGGACAAATTGCTCCACCATCTTCTCTACTTGTAAACCCTGTTTTCTATCAACATGCCTTTTTTGGACTGGTTCTTTTCCCCTCACACTGTGATTAAATGTTCTCCTCTTCCCCAGACTTACTATTTGCAATGCCTTTTGCCTAGGTTCAGGCCCTGTACAGGAGCATGCTGGAAATAAGCAGCTTCGTGCTGCTGCTCTGGAGCAGATGGGCGCATAGAATTGCAGTGTTCTCCTCACTTTACATACACACTATCTTGGAAGCAAATCCTGAAACATTCCCACTTGTTCTGCTCAGTGATATCTGTGTAAGAGAGGGAGGGAAGAGAGGAAAAGATTCTAGTTTGCTATACACAGGATTCCTTTCATATTAGGCATAGATAGTCCTCAGCGTAGACAAGCCTCACCTCACATGGACATCAAAAGCTCCTGAGCAGGCATGTCAGGCCTCCACCACAGTGACTATCTTTACAGGGACCAGACATTAAGCAGCACTGGACTTTTAACCCACTGCATCCTTTCTAAGTTTCATCCACTGTTTCCTCTTATATTTTACCAGTAATTTATTAGGAAGAAAGAAGCCAAGTCTCCTTAAGCAATTTGGATCAATTATCCAGGTCATAGCTATTTTTCAGACTAATTGTCTTTTCTTGAGTCACATACAAAATATGACAGTACAAGGTTTTATTTATTTTTGTTTTGGTTTTGTTTTTTTAAAGGCACAATGATATAATTAGATTTTCTGTGAGTTTCTCCAAGGAGAGGATATACTACAAAACATTAATAACACACTGTGTGAGAAATGGTAAAGCTAATCTCTGAAACAATGAACTCTGCTTTTTCATTTATGACCAGAAGAGAGAAGTTTATTTTCTTAACTGTGACCTGAGAGACCATTTTCAGAAAACTGAATCAATCAATCTGATTCCTCCAGGTATGTGTATGGTGTATGTCAAGACCAAGTAAATACACATTCTCAACCTCTGAAATATTGCGTAGTCCTACTCACACTGAAAAAGGAGAATGCAAAAAACCATTGAGTTCCTTTCTGATCAGAACAAGTAGCATCGTCTCTTGCCTTCCTAACTAGAAAACACTGTTAAAAAAGCCACCAGGAGGCAGCATATTAAAACTCTTGCGCTACAGGACATCCAAAGCAATATAAAAATCACTTCTCCTCCAAATCCTCACCCTGATATTCAGCTAATATATTCTCTCCACCATTCTCCTAGTCATTATGCTTTACACACTTTCTTCTGATCTATATGCCTGAAATTAGTAGCAATTCCACAGCTGTCAAACAGTTTACTGCAAGCACACAGTTAAAATGGAAGTCAAACTGATTTCTGGAACAGCAGTTAGTGGAAAAAGTGAGTAAAGAAAGTAGGTAGAAGTGATACGACAAAATTTATAACAATCCAGACTAAACCATTTTTACTTCCTCCGTGGTTTACTGAAACATTCCAAACTTCTGAGGTCTCCCATAACTGTTTTCTTTTTGTTTACGGATACGTAGCAAAATGCCACCAAAAAGGAAGTACTGCAATTTTCACTACACAGGAATACTCTTATGCACCTTCAAGAGGCAGTGCTTCTGGATCACTGTCACACCGAAGCCACTGCCATAATTCTGGCTCCCAGTTATACCACCCCAGGCACAGAGCCAGAGAAATGATCCAGCTCTGTTTCCTGACGCATGGAAGCTGAAAGTTGTGTGTTCTCCTCCTCCAGTCTCTCCTTTCTGCTGGTAGAAAAAGGCTGTTTTCAGTTGTGGCTCAGCACAGGATTAAAAACCCTAAAAATCACAATAGTCAAATACGAGTACTTTTAAACTAGTACATTATTTAAAACGCTACCTATTCATGGAATTTACTCTATTTTTAAGTCCTGCAAATGTAGACATATGATAACTACTCTTATGGCATCTTGTGTTAGGTGCTAAGCATAAAAAGGCGATAGAAAGTTACAGAAAGATGTAAATTATCTCAAATACTTCTGACTGCAGACCTACAAATACAAAGCACATGTAAAATCTATCAACAAATCACACTATAAATAATGTATAACTGCGTCCTCAGAAAAGAGTTTAAAAAAAACTCATCAAAAGGCAAATGACAAAAGCAAACATTTGTATTTTCAAATGGCAAATCTGACTTCTACAAGACCACGTTCTTATTCCCGACTTAATTCAAACAGACACTCCACATTTCCCAGCACAAAACCACAATTAATTGTGAAATCAATCCACAAGCACAATGTCAGCAGAAATCACAAATTTATTAATCCTTAAATATATCAATCATTTACCATTATGGCAAGAAATATGTACACTGTATCCCATGGTAAACTGCAGTGTTTCAAAATGACAGAAATGTATAATTCAGTTGTGGTGGAGAGAACAAATCACAATTTCCTCACATCTTGGTGTGGAAGACAAATTTGATCTACAGTAAAACGTCAACACCACATGCTATGTTAGAAGTATATTAAAAAAACCCCACCCTATAACTAATTTGTTAATTTTAAATACAGTTATGCCACTTAGAGCCGCTTCACAAAAAAAAAAAAAAAAAAAAAAAAAAAAAAAGAACAAAACTAGGTAAAGAAATTAATGAGAAAAAAATGAGGCCATTACTCTTTTTCACAGATCCCATTGGCAGGTTATATGGCTCAACACATTTATTGTAGATGCTTATTTTAAATATATACCATTTAAAATCATGTAATAATTATCAGAGAAGCTTAAATCCATCTACCATACATCCACTAGCAACAACATCAAAATGTTTAAGAACTGCTTTTGATTAGTAACAACACAGAAAGGTGGAATTATACAAATTAGGAAGCTTTCCCATTTTATAAACTTCAGGCTGCTGAGTTGTAAAGTTTTCACTGCTAAAAAGAACACTGAGATATCATGCACTATACAGCGCTGCAGAAAACAGTTAGCCCTGTTGGTAATAAAATAATTAACAAGTGGAAAAGAAATAACTGATCCCTGCGTTTTTCTATTAAAATGGAAGGTAATAAACCTAAATCCTTGCAAGGATGTACTCTCACAGCTGTGTAAGGGAAGCAAAAACAGTCCCTGTCACAAAATTTGTGTTGTGAACCGACACTGAGAGCATTCCCTGCACAGCGTACAGACATTCGCAGCTAGTGATAAAGAGCCAAAACAAACTAGTAATGCTGCAGAGATTGTTGTCCTTGATATTGTATGCTGCCTGATGTTTTTCATGAACCAGGAGCAGACTGAGGGGGAAGAGGAAAGAAAAACAAATCTGTGGAAAAGTATTACAGCCTTACTAGAAAACTGGTGTAGATATAATACGTTTCCAGAGAAGCAACAACAACACTGGAAAGTAAACCAACTCTCCATACTAAGCTATTAAGGCCTAATATTCCTAGAGTATATTAACCACTGAAGTGGTCTATAGCTTAAACAAAAATGTAAAATGCTTTAAAGACTCCTTAATAACTTTACAGTGCACTCTAAAAGTGATAAAAATCTATTTTTTAGATCTCTTTATAATCTCTTTTTAAATGAAACCTGCCTCTCGATTGTCACTTAGTTCCTTATGATTTTTAATTCTGATTAATCACCCAATATAAATTCTCATTTAGCATAGTAAGAAAGCAAAGGTAAAAACTTCAATGAAAAAAAGAAGAATGCTGACTAGCCAGAATACTGACAGTTAATTCTGAAGTAATCAAGCCAGCAAATTATGAGATTTTTCCAGTTGACATAGACTAATAAAATAAGAAGACTTCAGCTGGTACAAAGCCAAGATATTATCACTTCCCCGTTTATCAGAGATTTTGTCCATCTACAAGATATAATAAAAATCTGTTTTACAGTAACAGAGCTGCCAGCAGAAATCCTAACCACTCCTATCAGAATGAAATCAAAATCCAAGGAGGACTCAAGGGAAAAGGAGTCAAAAAACAGTTCTTAAGAAAAGAGGGTAGAACGTATTTTTTGTTTCTTTTCTTTTTTATAAATAGGATAGTTTCTGAAGTTGGCTGTCAAAACTTGGCATAAATGGAGAAAAGATGACAAATGTATCCTGTATATACTGCTGTACATGAACTGTATTTTTTTTTTTTTTTGTCTTTTATGCCTTGCTATTTTCTATTTGCTTGGAACATCACCTTCATTGAAATGTTAACAGTGTACAGATGGAATACACAGCAAAATGGTGCATCACAAATGTGTTACATGAAGAACCTTCACAACTTCATGCACTCAGAAACATTCATGAAGAGAACGGGATGGCCAAGATGGTACTAAACCAGGTGCGTTGGGTACAGATAATACAAGAGCGGCACCGCTGATATTTTTAGCTAGGAGGAAGGAGAAAAAAAAAAGATTGCCATTATTGACGTAGCATCATCACCAGATAACAATACATGCTTAAGTGCTAGCCAATACTTCTTAAATAAAACCTTCTAGAGATCATTTAACACAGTTGTGTGAGGAAAACTAGACAAAGGAAGTAAAAGCCCCAAACGCTCAAGCAAAGCATTATTTTATTTTTCAAACCACTTTACATACATTTTCAATCTTTACAACATGCCAGGGAGGGTGCGAAAATAAGAATTAATCACCTCCTCAGAGCAGGGAGGGCAAAATTCAAATACAAGTCACTCTTCCAGTTAAATGCACTTCCTTAGCATGTACATTACAGTCACTGCAAAAGAGTGAGGTTCTCACACAAAAACTGAACTGAGTACCAAGGAAGAGTCAGGTGCCATTTACATGCAAGACATGCTAGAGGAATATGCAAAGAAAAAAAGGGAAAGGAAGGAAAAATTTAAGAAAGTAGTTAAGTAACTGAGTTCATAGTATCTTTTGCATTACCGTAGCATTTAGGGGTCGAAGTCATGATTGGGATCCCGCTGTGCTAGGCACTGTACAAACACAGAACAAAGTCTTTACTCAAGTTTCTTGCTGTTTGGTATGTAACTTAGGAAAGTGTAAGTGTAAGATGTGATAAAGTGAGTGAATATAGACCTGAGAATCACAGGTATTAAGGTTTAGGGATAACTTGCAGGTCCGATAGTTTGTAACTGCCTCAACCATGTACATCCACTCTTTGTGCACACACTGATACAGTTCTGCAGAAATACACTAGGACATATTCTTAAGATAACTGAATACAGAGATTTCCTACATCCAGATATATCACTCAAATACAGAGAAACAATGTGCAAAACAGAAACTTAAATTTGTCTGATCTGTCTCACAGAAAAACTAAAACTAAAAACAAAATTCATACATAAACTGAACATATTTTTGTGTTCATATTCTTCTCCAAACCAGTTATTTGCCCTTAGAAAATATCTCTATATACCTATTGCTACCAGAGAGCTCAATTCTGTCCTCAGATTTATGCACTCATTACTGCAGTCCTGAAAGTAAATAAGCTAATCTGCTCAAAGTAACTGATTTGACATAATATAGGATACTCTGTTTGCAAAAGCAGATCACAGCTGTAATTAACTGCCTTTGCAAGTTTATTAGATTTGAAACTCTTCCTCAGAGAGTATGAGTAAAATTATTTTCTATTATTATTATTACATAAATGCCATTATTAATCAATGGTATTTACGTATTTATATAATTGTTGGTAATAAATAAACTGTCACAGACTGTAAATTTCAAATACAAGAAAAGAAAACATTGGTAATCTGGAATTCAGTGAATTCAGAATGAATTCAATTTGAATTTCTTCCAAAATTTACCAAAAAAGGAATTGCTGGTCAGATTGGAAAAGTAAATTTAATGTCCAAGATGACCTTAAAGACAACTGGGATGGTTTATAGAAGGTGAGTTCTGACACAGTGCAATGTGGGAATCTGTTACATAAATGTGAGAAGACATAGTTTAGAGGAATAAAACAAATGAAAGTAACTAAAAGAAAAGTGACAGCACTGGGACTGGAAGGGGAGCTAACTGCATAGAGGAGTCTCAGTCAATGACCTGAGCACAAACACATTTACACAAAGGTGGAAGGTATTATAAATAGAGAAGAAAACAGGAGTATCGCATGAAAAGTCCAAATGACCTTGAAGAGCGGGTAATTCAGAAATGGTATATTTAATAATAGGAAATATGAAGCTGCACACTCAGCAAGTTTCCTTATAGTTACTGGTTGGAAATGTCAGTTGAGGATAAATAAATGGCTGTCTTAAGCAATCTGGCAGAGAAATGATAAGACTCGCAGAAAAAAAAACCAAAACCAAAACCAAAAACGAAAAAAAACACACCAAAAATCCCATGAACAGACAAAAAAAAAAAAAAAAAAAAGCAATAAAAATCACATCTCAACTTCTTCTGCAACTCTTCTTAGTCCCATAATTCTTACACTTCTCAGACAGCATGAGCAGACATAAAGAACTGACAGTACATGAGTCTGAAATACTGTCGCATCTTCTGTGGGGAGCATCTCAGATGTGTATGTGAGATTGTATTCCCTTGAGATCTGCATTCTGCAGACTCTGAGGCAGCCAGACATGCTGTGCATGCTCATTATATTCCAGAGAAACTAGCAGGTGAGTGTTCACAGGAGCTGTACATGTCACAGGATGCAACAGCCCATCTTCTGTGACCACACGTGCTGTGAACTAGTACTGAGGCTCCTGTTAGAGCATTATACCTCAAACAGAAGAAGCTGCAGAATCTATGCAGCATAACTCTGTAAATCATTACTGGAAATATTTTCACATGAATTGCTGAACAAATTCCATAATCTTCCATAAAAATAGTAACAGGATTGTTATTTTGTTGCCTTCTGGTTTTAGCGCCTAAGAATAAGTGCTAAAAATAACTTCGTTATTTATGCTTAGGTTAGGAAAGCTGCTTTCCTCCTACTCCCCAACCATCTCAAAAACAGAAAAACAACAACAGAAAAGATAAAATAATTCCCTACTCCAGTTCTATACAGGAGTCTGCTACAGACACAGTCCAGGATGCTCTGCGACAGATGAACCTATCTCACCTACATTTCCTGGCTCTCTATATACCCAGGTCAGATCCCTTCAAAAAAGCACCTTTATGGAAACATCAAAAAATAACTGCATTTTAAGAAATGCAATCATTCTTTCAATATTATCCGTTTTAACCCTGGCAGTGCAGCTGTAATGTGAAGAATAGGACAACATGGTTCCTACTCTCACTGGGTTCCCTTAAAAAAAAACAACATAAAACACAGAAGTAATAGGTAATAAAGTCACTTTTCTTCTAAATACATATTTCCTAAATATATACATATCTGTATCTATCTTCCTCACCGAAATTTAATAATTTGTTCCACTGCATTTAGATGGTTCTGTGTGGAGCCAAAGTTGAACTTTATCCTTGTTGGTTCCTTTTGACTCAGGATATTCTATGATTATATGCTCCTTAGTAACTGAGTATTATTTCATACGAGAATAATACTGCAAGTAAGTTACGGGACATTCTGAAATTCGAACAATGAAATCTAAGCTTTCATCATTCACACTGGCAAATTCAGCCATTATCCACATATCTCAAACAAAACTAATTATATCTTACACAGAAGGCTTGCACATGAGCAAACTAAAGCCTTTGCCAGTGCTGCCTAATTGAGAAACGATCTAATTTAAGCATGTCTTCTTAATGGAACTGGCCAACTTGGGCTCCAAGAGACACAGTAAAGTTAGTATAGGCTAAAAGCAGAAGAAAAGCAAAGGACTTGAGAAGAACCACTTGAAGGAGCCATGACTCTTCATCTTTTTAAAAGAACCGAGTGTGCTGAATATCTAGCTCAAGGAACTCAGGTTTGTGCACACTGAGTCACAGCATGACTGAGGGCATTAGGAAATAAAAAAAAACAAACACAAAAACTGACACAGAAAAGTGATGACAAAAGAGACTTGAGGTTTACTCATAGAGGTGGAGTACGTGTTAGACAGTGACCACTCAGCAGTTAAGCAAAAGGAGCATGGGAAAAAAGGTAAGAACATGATAGGTATTTGTTTGACATTACAAAGGAAATACACAAACTGACTCAAAACTGAGTTGTAAAGAACACAGGTAGGCCTGAGTAGGTAGAGGTGGAGAGGTGGCTGGAAATTACAGAAAATACTACCCAATTTTCAGGGTTTTTTTGCCTTCAAATTTTCCAGTCAGCTCTAACAGCACCATGTATCCTATCACCTTGGTTTTTTTCCTCTCCAGATTTTCCTGGAATCCTATCTCAAGTTTTCCAATCCCATTTTGTGTGACTTGTATCAACTCTTATCTACACTAAATCACTTTTCTCTCCAACTCTCAACTCATGGACAGAGCTGTATCAGTGGGTATCACAGCTGAAAACAACAAGAGCAAAGCATTATTTAAAAAAAAAAAATATTTACACAAATACTACGGGCACAATACCTAATACAGTACACACTGCATAAACAACCACAAAAAATTATGCTATCAAAGTGGACTGTTTTGTAGTTTTTAAGGCCAAAAGAAGCTATTAGACTACCTGGTCTGACCTACAAAGTTTAACCTTGTGGTATGAATCGTTTCTTACTTGATAGGTACTGTTGGTGACCCTGAACGGTGAAAGTGCACATTCTGCCATTTCCCATCACGACGGTGCCAAACCCGCGTTTCCTCTGACTGCATTGTCTTTGGCATCCCACTTCCATCCATGTACTGCGTGAGCCGAATATATGCAATGCAAGCAGCATCATCACCCACAAGGTGGACATGAGGATTGAGGATAATGGTGTGGATTGGCTTATTACTTTTGGATAAAGCTAGGAAACAAAAACACACACACAGGACAAATTCATTTTTCTCTGTGTAAGTCGGAACAACTTATCTCACCCCATCCTACAAACAAAAATATCAAGGTAATAATCGCTATTTACTGTTAATCATCCCTAACTCACATATAGTGTAGAGATGAGTTCAGTCACAGCATATAGTACACCTTTCCTGTAAGAAAACCAATTGAATTTACTTCATTCTAGTAGGGGCCAAACAAATTTCTGTAACTGCTCATACACAATTATTTGACAGTGACCAGTTCTGGGGTACCTCAAATAGTAACAACGTATTCTATTATATGTTACTTCTTTCTCTTTGACCTACCTGGCAGCACATCTGTTGGAAGGACTTTAATAATTAGTTTCTTAACATTGGTAACAGCAATAACAGCACAATACCTTTTAAAATCCTGCTGACAAAAAACAACAACACCCCAAGCCCTCAAAAAACCAAAAAAGCAGAGTAATTTTATATGCATTTACATTTGATATATATATATTTTTAAAGATGTCAAAGATTTAAATGCTGAAAACTAAAAAGCAGAAGTAATGAAATCAAATGTGTTAAGGAAAAATATAGAAAATTCTCTTTATGAGATGGAAGAGAATTTAGTACAATAGTAATCCCATTACAGCTGAAACATTTCTCTGAAGCTACTGGACAAACTGGTATCTTCATCTGCAATACTTTATTTCCTTTTGAGTCAAGTCTACTCTAAATGTAAAACAACTTTCATTACACAATATTCTGAAACTTTATCATAAATTTTATCCACACTTTGGGTAATTTTTCTTTCTTAGAGCTGTCATGATCGTACTGTAGAAGTCAGTACACACAAGACAGCTGATCCTCAGCAGCACAGATTGAGCAGCTACATGTCTTCCCCAAAATATCACATAGTAGCAGAAATTATAAATTCACTGGAAGCCCTTACTGTTACTTGTTATCACACCATAATCAAACAATTTAGAGATGCTCCTTTTAAATATACTTGCCACATAACATAATGTACTCGTTTTTTGCAAAAGAAAAAACTTAATTTTCTTTTTTTTAATTTTTTTTTTTTAATTTTTTATTTTACATCTTATTTTTAATGCCACCTTACCCTATCTACATCAATTAACTCCCAAACTAAAATGCTGGTTGGACAGGAGAAACACACTTATAAGAAACAGATGAATGCACACAGGGATAGAAAAGGAATGTTTACCATTTTCAAAGTAAAACCGATGAAAGTCCATCCCTTCTACTAGATTACCCAAAGCTTCAGGTTCAAAGGATGTAAGGCCTGGATCACAGATTTTTCTGTAGAAAAGAGGAAATTCAGTAACAATCACATGTAGTTATGCAGCACAATGCTGGAAAAAACTTTCTTTATTCCCACTGGAATTATTACTTACCTATGATATCACAGTAGAAAAGAACAGAAATTAAATGGGGAGCACTAACTGGTTTTACCTAAATAAGTACATCTGACCGTTTATCCCAGGGATACGAAATCTCACATCAGTCATTCTTTGACAGAAACCAAGTCTGTCAAAGATGGCTCTAAGACAATTGTATAAGGACTAGTTTTAACTTTTGGCTCTGAAAACTGCCTGTTTTCTGAATTCTGAATCAAAATCACGACTTCACTTTCACACACTCAGGCCACTGTGCATTCCATCAGCATAGAGGTACGTCAGAGTTACATAGCACCTCCACTGAAATTGGCATCCAGGTTACTGTAAAGCTAGGACAAACTAGCAATCAAAACTATGTTTCTTGAGGTTATCTGAGAATGGTCTTCAGCAATACACAGATACAAATAAACACATTCTTACACGCTCATTTACACATGCATTTTGAAATGTCTGGAACACATCCACTTACCTAGCTCTCTACAGAATGAGTACTTACGTGTAAGCTTCGAAGTCCCCATTGTTGATAGCTTCAATCAACTGCTCAGTAACCTTGATAATCTCCTGCTTGCGAGCTGGAAAGAAATACAAATACAACTATAAAAACAGTGACAGCTGAAAGGCTGTCAGAACAACAGCTATAACAAAGGTATTTTGTCACTCCTCAGATAATACAACCTCTTTTTCTCTTCCTTGTCTGTGACCAATGGACATTATGTTACTGCTTTACACTATTTATGCTCCAGCACTATTGAAGAAATTAAACACATCAAAATCAATTCACGTTCCTATCATGGATCTAATCCTCTTCCCTGTACTGAAGGGTTTGCTGCTTGAAAAGCAGAGCAAAATAGAACCCAAATTTCCCAAAGCCCAATTCTTTCCTGTGAACTAAAGGGAGCTGGTGATTGTTTCACAAGTGATGCTCTAATGCTTCATATGCAGATGGGACCTTTAGCTGCTATGTGTATAATACTATTCTGAATTTCTTTTCCTAGCACTTGGTGTTTGCTTTCCTTAAATGTACACATTTGGCCGAAGAGGAATTTTGGCTCTAAGCATATAATTAAGATTCCATGGTACAAAGCTCATGGATTACATATAATTTACACCCACCCACACAGTTCTAATTACAACACAGTGTGTCTCAACTCTGACTTCTATGATTATCCTTTGCGTGTAAAATGCTTAGCATCTATTTTACATAAACCACAATCAGATCACTTGGGACTATTGAAGCACAACTACTACCTAATACTAATAAATGATAAATGGTAACGGAGTAAGAGAACATCAAAAACAATGAGCAGAGCACTAATTTTCTAGAATTAATACTCAAAAACAAATGCCTGTATTTCTAAGGCAAAAGTATGTGAAATGTTTTTTCTTTGATCCACTAATCAAGAAATAGAATTATAGAATATCTGGAGTTGGAAAGGACCCAATGAGGATCACCACATCCAACTCTTGGCTCCAATGCAGCACCACCCGAAATCCAAACCCTATATCTGAGAGCACTGTCCAAATGCTCCTTAAGCTCCAGCGGCTTGAGGCTGTGCCAACCGCTCCATGCAACCTGTTCTATGCCCACCACTCTCTGGTGAAGAACCTTTTCCTAACATCCAAGCCTCCTGACACAGCTCCACGCCGCTCCCTTGGGCCCTGTCACTGTCACAGAGAGCAGAGATCACTGCTGCCCCTCTGTTCTCTGTGAGGAGCTGCAGCTGCCATGAGACCTTCCCTGAGCCTGCTCTGCTTTGAGCCAAACAAACTGAGGTACCGCAGCTGCTCCTCATACGTCTTCCCCTCCAGACCCTTCAACACCTTCAAAGTCCTCCTTAAGATGTTCTTTAATAGTTTTATGTTGTTCTTACATTGTAGCACCCAAACTGCACACAGCACTGGAGACGAGGCCATACCAGCACAGAGCAGAGCAGGACAATCCCTTGTGTACAATCACACAGTGTCAATGCTGGGCTTGACACAACCTTTTTGCTGCCCAGACACATTGTTGACTAATCAACTTGCAGTAAACAAGAAACCTCAGCTGTTCTTAAAGCATAAAGCATTAGGAGTAAAGTACTATTAAGAAGATGTCTTGAATGCAACAGACATTCCTAGATGCACAGCTTCTTTATTTTATAGCAGTGCAAAGTAAGAGAAAAAAAAATCCTGCACAGTGGTACATGAATTATCACTCTCACCAGTTACTACAATGGCAAATTACTGAGACTTTCAGATGGCAAACCTCATAGATATCACTTTGAAAAATGACTTTTTTTTCTTTCTAGAGGAACTGAGGTTTATATTTTTACTGTGCATCTGTAAACTGAAAACTTCAACCTTATATTGATAAAGTTCAAATACAGCTCAAATACAGTTTGAGTTTAATGGGTAAAGGATGGAAGGGAGATTTAGCATAGGTTCAACTCCTTATTAAATCTCAGAATATCTATTTGGAAGATCAAGCTTGAATTAAAATAAAAATGCAGGCAATTAGGCTTCAGTAACGCTCTTGTAGAAGCAAGAGCCGTAATGTTCTCGTACTCTTTTACACACGGACTAGACAATTCACACACATCAATACGCTCAGAATGTTAATACTACAGTACTGACAAAGTTAATATCCTTTGAAAAGAATGCTGGGAAACACAGGTAGAACGTAAATCTCCAGTGCTGTACTGCAAGAACTGGAATTGAGGTGTTTGAAGAATCTCTTTCTTTTTTGCTCCACCATTCCAAATTCAAATGCACATCTACTGTCATCAGATAGAAAGCACCAAAAAGAAACCAGAAAGGAAAGAGGCAATGGACAATGTGTAGGTTTTTATTACCAGACAGCATGCTGGGTAAGAATATTTAGCATACAAATTGCCTTATTTTTCATGAATTCTCTGGAAACAACAAAGAATTTTAATGAGGAGATCTTTTGACTGTAGATCAGCAATGGCTCTATTGTCATATGGTTAAATAACACGAGAAGAAACTGTGGACACTGCATGGCACAAGCCAAGTGGTAGGATAATTGTGTGAGAAACAATGGTGCAGTGTTCAGAAAAGCTGGCAAAAAGGGTAGAAAGGCAGACTGCACAGAGATCATGCAGGGAGGAAATCACAAGTTTTGGATGGTATCTCTCAGCTGCATATAACTAAATGAAAAGATCAGAAGTAAGAAAACTGTTCAAAATGTTTTATTTTAAATAATACTTCTGATTTGATACTACATTAGAAGATTGCATTTGACATTAAACTGAAGAAAAGGGAAATGAAAAAACTGAACATCGCCAAACTGATTTTTTTCTGATTTTTTTTTTTTTTTTCTCTCAAATTTCACTGGGACATGTGTTTTTATGAAGCTTTCTGATAGGAGCCACCTACTGATATAGAATATGGTTCCAGTTTCTCTGGGCAGCACTAACAGTTAGTAGAACTGACTGCTGACTGATACACAAAATCTACACATTGGCAAATGAAATTAAATGCAGTATCACTGACTCAAATCAACTACTGTCTGACTCCAGCACTAGCATCAGTTCTTCCAGTACTTGTGGAAAACACTGAAGTTCACAATGGGGACTGTCAGGAACAGAACGACTTTGCCAAGCCATCTGCATACCAAGTCATCTATCAAGCTTTGTATAAAATTCCAACCACCACATGAAATTCCATATGTGAAAGCAACTAAGCTGCTCTTTCCTTTCACTGTGACACACAGGCAATTACATATCTACATTATGCAGCCAAAGAAAAGCAAAATGACAGCTCCAGAATTAATGCCTCCTATTTTTGATGTTGGCCCACAACATCAGAAGTAGATGCTGGTTGTATGGCAGTACAGGATGAACCTTCCCACCAATATCCCATTACATTTTCTTGCTGTGTGACAGATGGCAGCAGGGGGTAGTCAGACAGAATGGTGTCTTATGTGGAAGTGTTTATAAAGCAAAGCTGTGTTCTGAATCCCTACATGAGGAAAAAACGGCACCCACTGACATTCATTAACGCTTGCTAAACATTTCTGGAGGACAAACAGTGGATCTGAGCACAGTTAAGCAGTGCATGGTGCTTTTCAGCACTAATGACAGCTATGTGAAAGACATGCCACGTTCCGGATGACCATGCAGGTTTGTATGAGCAGAATGCAGGCACCTGTTAATTGCTGGCAAGAATGCATAGCTAAAGGTGGGGACTATACTGAAAATTAACATTCTGTAGCTGAGAATTTGCTTTTTAAAAGTGTTACTGTCCTCTTTGTATCAGCCCTCGTGAGGCTGCACCTCAAATACTGTACACAGTTCCAGGCCCCTCACTACAAGAAAGACACTGAGGCCCAGGGCATGCCCCGAGAAGGGCAACTACACTGGTGAGGGGTCTGGAGCACAAATCTTATGAGTGACTGAGAAAGTTGGGAATGTTCAGGCTGGAGAGGAGAAGACTCAGCAGTGACCTTATTGCTTTATATAACTGCCTGAAGGGAAGTCATGTTGAGGAGGGAATTGGCCTATTCTCCATGTAACTAACTAAAGGACTAGAGGGAACGGCCTCAAGTTTTGCCAAGAGAGGTTGAGGTTGGACATTAAGAAACACTTCTCTGAGAAAGTGGTCAGGCGCTGGGATGGGCTGCCTGAGGAACATTGTTTAGCAGGAAATATTGGTGTACAGGTGGATGGTTGGACTGGATGACCTTAGAGGTCTTTTCCAACCTTGATTCTATGATTCTATTTGTTGTTGATTCTGTGGAAATGAATAGGACGCACTACTTTTGGAGTGACACTATCTACAAGGCAGAAGTTTAATGTGGAAGGAAAAAAGTAAAAGCATACAAAAAGGCCAGAAAAGATTTGGAATACCATGGGCAGACAACTGGATGGAGGCTGGAAAGCACAAAGGCAACCATGTCCAATCTGTAGCCCAGCACAGCTCATACTGCAGCCCATCCCCTCCTGCCACACCATCATGGCAGTAGCTTTGCCCTGCCAAGCAGCCCTGCCCAGCCCCAGGACATGGGGAAGGCACAGAGCAGTGCTGACTCTTCCTCTTGCAGCAGCAGCACATAGTCACAACAAACCCCATGTGTATTACATGTGTCATGCACTCCCCCTTGTTGAGAAAAACGCAGTGATTGCCAATAGTAATATTTGAACTTGCCTAATGGAATCTCAAAAGAAAACAGATCCCAAAAAAGGAAAAATCATGAATGAAGGAGCAGGGTTCAATGAAAAAGGTACAGATGAGTACTTTTTTGTCAAGACAACTAACATGGCACTATGTTTAATTTGCAAGGAAATCATGTCAGTTTTCAAAGATTACAATTTGAAAAGACATTATATGCAGAAACATACTGCCAAATTTGATGAATCTCAAGGAATGCTTCATAAAGACAAAACAGCAGAGCTGAAGAAGTCTGTGACCTCAATATAATCTTAAAAAAAAAAAAAAAAAGTTAAACGGCCTCTATTATAAAGCCAGTTGCATGGTAACTAATGGGATTGCAAAAAAATCAAAACCATTTACTGATGGTGAGTTTATTAAGCAATGTGTGGAAAGCATGGCAGATGCAACGTGTCCTCATAAGAAAAGAATCTTTCTAGAAACCATTTGTCTCACAAGGCTATAGCCAGGCAAACTGAAGAAACAGGAAATCTACTGAAAGAAATTTGGAGAGTAAAACTGCTAATTTCAAATCTTTTGCTTTGGTGATAGATGGAAGTACTGATACTGATACAGCCCAAGTTGCCATTTTCATTAGAGGTACTGATAATGAATATAATGTCACTGAGGAAACGGTATCATTGGTGCCACTGAAAGTCACCACTAAATCTCTTGATTTGTTTGAAGCAATAAAAAAATACATTAGAGTAATTTTCTTTAAACTTTGTCAATGCATCTGGTATAGCTACTGATGGCATCCTAGTGATGGTTGGTAAAAATGAAGAGGGGCAATAAAATTAACCAGAAGACAATGTGATTGTTGCCAGCAACTCATGACTGATGAAATATCACTGCATTAAAAAAAATAAAATAAAATAAAATAAAATTTGCAAAAGCATTGAAAATGGGCAACATCTTGCAAACTGTCATAAAAGCCATAAATTACATAGATTCCAAGAGGCTGAATCAACACCCATTCCAGGAGTTCCTTAAAAGTATAGATGCTGATTAAGGGGGCATCACATACTTTTCTAAAAGTGGTTTTTGGAGTAAAACACTAAAAATACTTCATGATTTGTAAATGAAATTTGAAAATGAAATTTGTAAAATGAAATCAAGTCCGTTATGAAATCAAAAGGAAAATTTGTGCAAGAATGTGAACATTAAAAGTGGCTCACAGTTGTATCACTTTTGGTGGACTTGACTGTTTACTTGAATGATTTAAACAATGTGTCTTCAAGATGAAAATCTTGAATCTGTGCTATGATTCAAAGAACAAAAGCATCTGAAATGAAACAAATTATGGCAAGCTCAAGTTAAAGCTAATAACTTCATGTATTTTGATGCTTTGGCTAAACAGTCTTGCAAACAGGGAAACATATGCACTCTTACTTTCCATTTTGATATAATAATATGAGAATACATTTAAAGATTTAAAAAAAAAAAAAAACAATTTTTTTTTTTTGCGTATTTGTAATGCAATGTAAATACACCACCTGCAAATTTTCAGATAGAATGTACAGAGTTGCAATGAGACATTCACCTTGAAGCAAAGTTTGGTCGGTCATGTCTCTTTACTAGGATTTCTTAAGACCTATCTTAATAGAGAAAAATATCTCTCACTTCACAATCACAACTCATTCCTGTCATTTTTTGGCAGTATGTACATTTGTGAACAGTTATTTTCAAGGATGAAGCATAAGAAGAGTAATATTTCATCAAAAATCTCTGCTGAAGACCTTGAAAACTCACTGAGAATTGCAACCGCTTTCACTGAACTAAACATTGATGCATTTGTTTCATAAAAGCAGGGTCGGTGAAATATCCCGCAGGTTTTATGTTTTTGTTGCTCTGGTTTTTATGTTTTAATTAAAAATATACTAACATTATTTCAGTTGCAACAACCATGGTTTAAACTGCTACTTTTAACACTAAAACTGCTTAATTATTCTCTCTTTACAATACCATCATGCCTTATAGTCTTAAGGCATGCGAGAGTTTGTCTTACAAATAACAAAAATACCAAGATATAATAACATTCAAAAATCACAGTGAAATTCTGTTAACTGTTTCAGCTTCTTTTTCTAAGGCACGTGGTAACAGCTGAGTGAAAAATTACAGATGAACCTCACTATAATGTCTGAGAACATGGCAATGGTTTTCTATGACATAAAATATATCGGTAAATGAAGAACTACTTAGAAAAAATAAATTCCAATTCAGTGTTTTTAAAAAAACTAAGAAGTGAAAAAAGAACTCAAAGGGTGCAGAGACACTTTCCCAAAACCTAGACATGCAAAAGGTTGCACAGGATAGCAGAAAGTTTTTATAAAATGGAAAGCTTCTGTGGAAAGGTTGGTAGCTTTTAGAGTTTTTGCTCAGAATACAGGTGAAGTAAACTTACTGGACATATGACATTGGACCTACTTGCTAAATGTAACCTTCACTCTTGGAGGGATGCTACAGTCATAAGGCTTTGGCAACCCAAAAAAATATGACCCGTTTTGTCAAGTGAGTAGGTCTATGACTAATACAAAGGCAGTTCAGGCAAAATATTAGAAAGAACAGTTATAAAAAGATCAAATAAAAGGAAAAGAACAAAAGAGAATAAATATCTTCTAACATCGACTAAAATTATTTCCACAGCGTGGAATGTATGTTAACCTCAAATGTGTTATCTGTTTCTAAGATGTATTTTTGTACCCCACTCAACTACATTGCTGGGATAATCTTTTATAATTAATAATTATATTAATAACTTTAGTCCTTATCAAGGTGACATTGGCCTGATAAAACTGCACAGCACAGTATAGGGGACCTAACAATTTCTCACCAGAACAGTTCCAACAAAGATCAATCTGAGGAAAATATGCAGCTACTAATACGATGATATACTCTGAAAATAACCACAATTTGCAAAAAGAGGAAGAGACTACCAATTTAATCCATGTTGTATACTGAACTTCAGCTGTGTGGATGCACCAGATATTGCTCAACTTCATATCATTAACTGTTATCTCAGAAGCAGAGAAGAGTACAAATGACATAAAATGTTTTTTAAAAAAATCATTCTTTCCAAATTAACATTAGAAAACTATTTGCTGATAATTTCCATTGTAATTTATTGCACCCCAAAAAAGCCAAGAAGCTTATTTCTATGAAGAAAAAAAGTGAATGCTCTGCATGAAATAATGACAAATTGAACCTTAGATCTACATGAAATACATCCAGATCCTATATAGCCACAGCATGCATTTAGGAGCTTTATCTTTCAAGAACTTCATCAAAAAGTAGCCCACATAAGATCAAAGTTCCTCCTTTAGCTCACCTCTTGTAGCTCAAAATATTTAAAACAATTCTGAATAAAATATTTGAGATGTTACTCACAAGATGACGACTCCTTCCTAGTGCCTGCTGATTTCAATGATTCACTCTGATTCAACAGTTTATCACGAGTGGATGGCTTGCAAGGCTTTTTAAGGTTACTGACTTCCCTTTACCACTCCAAAGCCCTGCAAGTCTACTGCTTGCCTAATGAAAAACTAATTCATTAGATATTTAGGCAGATTTCTGAAAAATCATCCTAGTGATGCCATTTTATTATGCTGACAAATAAAACAAATGAATCATCAAACAGTGATGTTAAACTTGTCAGATGCAATAAATAGTTTCCTTTTATCTACGTGAACCGAATCATTTATAAATACGTTCTCTAATGTGGCACACTGTTCTCTAATGTTCTCACACTGTGGCATATGTTGGCAAATGCCTTTTTTTTTTTTTTTTCTTCCCCAATATCAAACCATCTACAGTCTCAGAACAAAGCTGTATTATGGCCACTGTAGTTACAAGATATTGCACTAGTTTCACAGCACATTAAATTAATAGTGGAATCTGGCTGCTGTCTCAAAAAATCATTCTGTTTGAAGACCTCATTACTGAGACATTAATAAACTTTGCCACTGTCAACATTTTTACTTAAATTGTACTTTCCCCTAATTACTCAGCAGATAGAGACAGAAATCTTTTGCTTTCCCAATTTTTTTTTTAAATGGAAAGAGAACTGATGAACACTGTTGACTATTTCCTTCCTTTTCAATATTTTAATAAGTTTTAAAAGTAATGTGTTGTGCTATTAATAATAATAATAATCCTCAATTATGCTATGAAATGTAACATTTGCTTATTTTACTTATATGAAAACTATGTTACCTTTAAAATTATATTCATAAATGCTTCAAGTATTGAAATGTATTATTTTCCAGGATTTACTTTCACCTAGATGACACTCTTTCCTCAGCACACCAGATTTATCTAATCTCTTTCTGATGCCTGTAATAGCAAGATGAAAATCTACCAAGTTTACCAGCTAAGAAATCAATATTTTTCTATTCCACACTTATATGCATGCAATTATAATTGCTACTTTACAACAAATACAAAATAAATTCTGTTCTGTAATACACACAGCTAACACTTTAGTCTATTGCAGTTCCCACTTTCTTACTGCTGTGCTGTCACAAAACAAGAGTTCAACTGCCCTGTAGTTCCCCAGGCCTCCCTTTCTGTTTTTCTTAAAAATGGGGGAGATGTTTCCCTTTTCCAGTCAACAACAACTGATGGCCACATCTTTTCAAATATGACAGAGAACCATTTATGGCCACTTTTAAAATCATATTAAACTGGACATTTTTTACACCTAGCGGGGGACAACAAAGAGTCTCCTCACGCCACAAGTCTCCTCATCTCTGGAACTGACTCCTCCCTTACTTACATTAGTAGCACTTAGTTAAAATCCCACTCGTGAAAAATGAAGATCAGGTCAATTACATACAGCTTGTCTTCTAAAGGATCCAATTTGACCTCACCTTTACAAGTGCACATGTCAATTCCTATTATCCTCACAATATATAAGATCAGAATCTGGCAAGCAGAGTGTATATTCTTAGGAAATCATTGCCCATTTCAACTTCTAAGTTACTTCCTTGCTAAAAATGGGGAATTCGTCTACCCAGGCTGTTCTACCCTCTTCTGTTCTACCAGTGTGTAATCAACTAATATTGTACCATTTCCTCTCCTGTTTAAACTGTTCAAACTCTAAAGATTTCCTTAACAGCTCACTGGTCGCAAATCATCACAGATCTCTTCTTAAGAAGACCACGAAATGTTTCCATTGCCATGGATTAATGTCGTTAATTTAATAACTGTCCCAGAGCTTAAAGTTTGTCTTATCAACATTGATGCTAAAGAAAGTAACTTTGTGGCATTCATAAACGTAATAGGCAATTAATTAATTTGAGATCCCATCCAGAATTCATGCCAGAGTTGAAGAGTAACATCTCTATGGTGAATCTGCAGAGAAGATAATCTCTGCAACATATAATTTTCTGAAATGAATATCTATTAAGATCGTTACTATAGTAACTTCTTTTCTCGAATAATAAAAATTAGTTAAAAATTGAAATGAATTGGTTAAAAAAAATAACAATTCACTTCTGTAAGTCCAAAGAAACGATCATTCCTGGATTGGATACATCACAAAAAATAATTTTTTTTTGTGCTACTCTCAGTTGATGTGGGAGGGAACAGAAGGAGAGACAAAAGAGTTCATCTGAAAAGATGACTCTCAACTTACACAGTGAAGAGGAAGGAGTGGAGTGGGAGAACTCAGACTCAAATGAATGACTCTGTGAGTTTTTATTTTTCGTGGACTTGCCCGCTGAATTGATGGAAAGAAACACAACATATGAACAAACAAAGATGAAGAGGTAGAGTGTGATCAGAATCCTCATCAGACACTGGCAGCAGGAGAGGCCGCTGGGGCATGGCAAGGATGGTGACCACTGAGATGAAGAAGCAGTGGAAGAAGAGTGGTGGTGAGTGGAATATAAATTCTCCATGTCACCCTCCTTTCTGAGAGCTGCATGAGGGTCAAGTAGATGTAAAGGAAAAGAGAAGACCAAGGAAAAAAAAAAAAAAAAAAAAAAAGCAGGAATAATTTAATTACATGAAACAAGAACTCATAAAACTTTTGAGCACACAAACAATGTTTAAGATGCACTTCTAGGAGGAAGTGAGGGTTTCAAAGAACAACAGTAAAGGTTGTAGATGTAAGTCTGTTCAGATGCCAGCACAGATTTAGCCTTCTGTTCAGAACTGGGATATACAGGGTATGAAAGAGCTTAAATAATAATAATAATAATTAGAATTTTAAAGGTTTTACTCATAAAAGCATGTTCCAAGTAGTTTACATTCTCTTATTTCCCTGGTTAAAAAACAATACAAAGATGCAAACACACATGCACAGAAGAGGTCTAAAATGAAATAAACTAGCAAAATATATGAAATTAAATATTTCTAAGTGGTTAATGTTTTCAAGGTATGTACCTTCTAGATTTATCAAGTGGCATAGATTAGACAGAATTTATCTAATCTGCAAGTGCTCTATTCCTCAGCAATTCTGCCCACTGGAAATCATCTATTGTACAAGTTATTTCCATGAATTCACCAATAGCAGCAAAATAATACCAAGGCAAATCTACATTTCCTGACCAAGATAAATTAAACAGCTCAGCCCTGCATAAGTCTGCAAGCATTGCTGGCAAAAGTAATGAGGGTATTCTACAGCACTACTGAAAAAAACATATCAATCTATTATCAAAAAGATGCAGGCAAAGGATTCCAGTCTCATTAACACAGGAAGCAGATATCCCTCAAGAAAACCTGAAAGAAAACGCTGACTATGGCCCAATATTCAATATGCTTTTTCTGCCCAATCCTATCCTTATTTTAAGAATTACTGTCATGCATATAAACACAAATAAGGGATCTGAACTATAAATTTAAGTAATCTCAGACTCAAATTACAAATTCACAGAATGATAAAATGTCAGGGATTGGAAGGGACCTCGAAAGATCATTCAGTCCAGTCCTCCTGCTGGAGCATGAACACCTACATCAGGTCACACAGAAACATGTTCTGGAGTGTCTTGAACATCTCCAGAAAGGGAGACCTCATACCACTCTGGGCAGCCCATTTCAGTGTTCTGTCACCCTCACTGTGAAGAAGCTTTTTTTCATGCTCATGCAGAACCTCCTGGAATTTATTAAAACTCACCAATACTTGCCAAATACCGTTTCCAGTAAAATAAATGTTTTGTTTCTAAAGATGTAAATACATATATAAGAAAAAGGTACAGACGTGAAGATGCTCAATATCATTTGAAAGAAAACCTGTGTGAAACTTAAATGAAAAGGTTGAATACACAGTTTTCATCACACTGCTAGAAGTGGTGGACAAAAATACATCCACCAAAAGAATGCCATCATCAACTATGCCAAAGCTGATAAATTGATATCAGTGCGTGACACTGCAGATACTAACTTATACACCAGCTGAGCTCTTCAGCATTTCCCAAAGCAGTTTGAAGAGTAGCAGCAGAAGCAAGAGAGTAAGCTGATATAGGCTTGCTGTGCTCTCCTCTGCAAGCTGCCATGATGTAAATGACCAACAAATTCCACATACACTATAAAATAAAACCTTCACTTTCGATACTGCACACTATACTTCATATATTTTGTTACACCTCTTCCCCACCATCAATGCAAATGGTATTTATCTTATTTTGGATACTAAAGTAATGTTCAGAGCCACTCATTTCATTTTATAAGGCAGATGAACTAGTGACATGAAAAAGATAATTCTTTATATGCCAATAAAATAAGTATAAAAAACACATTTTAAACAACTAATCCATAAAATGATATATAAGGATTTGCAAATGTCACAATTCTGAAGACACTCTTCAGTTTTCTAACAATCAACTAATATTTTCCACCAAAGAGTAACAACAGAGCAGTAAAGTGAGTGAATGTGAAAGTCAAGAAATAAATTTAAAACATAGGCTTTTCATTACTTACACAGTGAAAGCATCCCAATGATATGTATCTGACCTATGCTGAAATAACAGCTAATAGATAACTGCAGTTTCTAATATCTCTGCATGTATTTTTCCTGCGATTGAAGCAAAAATAAGTAAAAACTTCATGCATTGGAAAAGGAATTTGACAACTGAAAGCCTAAAAATCAAAATTTATACTTGCGATCATTCTTTAGAATTTCATGAGTAAGTGAAACCTGCAAAATCTACAAAGCCAAATATTACTGCAAAGGAGGTTTCTGAAATAACTACAAATAACTGCTTTTCTTATCCTGCTGTACTCTTGGCTGTTGCTCAGCCAATACAACAAAAGGCTATGCAAACTTTTTTGTTGGTACCAAAGAACGTGTGAATACTATTCTCATACACTGCAAGTCCTTTTTTTTGTGTGTGTGATCTTAAGATATCCTGGAAGAAATCAGCAACCAATAGCAGATATTCTGAACACAGCTTTAATAATCCAAGTTTAATGATCTAAGTTTTCATTTTATTAGCCTCTTCATAAATAGTATATTGCAACTATCCAGGATCCTACTGTTTGAATTTCTGTCTTCAAAACTCTTATTACTTTTTGAAAAAAGCTACTAAACATCCTGCAGCACACATTCTGTCATCTAGAGAGGTTGTCCTTTCGTGTTTCTCTAATGAATATTTCTAGGTTTGTTTATTGGTCTTATATTTGTGCAGAAGCCCTCAGAAATATAAAACAGGTCTAATGTGTAAGTCTGTACAGAATATAGACTTACTTCTTTGCCACTGTACATTTCCTCATACTCATTAGTGGAAGATAACTAAGGGAGCAATAAGGACACACAAAATATCTTTTTTTTTTTTTTTTTTTCTTTTTTTTCCTGAGCATACCAGAAAGAGAAAAAAACAAGTTATTAAATACATAATTAAATTCTGGAAGGAGAATAAGTTTTGCCCAGGACATAGCATCTTGCTCTTCCCTTACAGGGCACATGGAAGGGATTAGCACTTATAATGCTGCTATTCCTGACTCTCTGGTACACAACCTTTGCAGTAATAGAATAGTGCACTTGTACCTCCATGAATTCTTTAAATTTCTTTTCTGTTATTGATTCTTCTGAAATATTCGAAACACAAGGATACACTCCGCATAATAAAATATATGCTATATGAAGCCCGGATATTATTTGATAGCACGTGTAAGGCGAGTGAAATTCCAATCTGCTAGCCTTTCTAAAGTGTCAATGTATCATTTCCTGAATAACCAAAGAAATTATTTACTTACAACATGAAGCACACACAGTGTTTGCCATGTAAATGATACTCATTTGAGCTGTCACTCAGACAGTGCTGTCTCTCAATGAATAAATTATCGTATATTGTATTCCTTGTTTAATATTTGATTAGCAGACATCACTGAGTCCTAAAACAGTATGCTAGCAGTGTATTAACCTGGCAATAATGGTATTTCCTTATGATCCACGGGTAGCACCTGTACTACAAGCCAGAAATTGAGTACTGGACATTTTTGATACAGCTCTAAATACTTCATGTCTGGATCTCTTATAAATTCTATAAATGCTCTCATACTCTCCTGAGACAAATGAAGCACTTACATAGATTCAAGCCTGCGTTTTAAGGTGCAACTTGCTAATCCACATTAACAAGGATTCCTAAGGGCATTACACAGCTTAAAACATTAAGCAATCCCCACACTATAATGATTAAAGATTTCTCTTTTCTATTCCCTACCTTTTCTTTTTACTACCACCACTGTCTTGTACTTCACTTTTATGTGTAACTTTTTTCTTAGAGGCTGAAAAACAATCATTCCTGTGAACCAGTGAAACACAAACCCAATATCTAGTTTGAAAAGAAAATGTTATTAAAATGAGCAATGACACGATATAATATTTAATGCAAAAAAAGCACAAACAAAACAACCAAAAAAACCCCAACAATTTCTGTGAAGTTACAGAGTTAATTATATAGAAAAGTTGAATTATATAGAAAAGTTGTTGGTTTTCCTTATTTGAAGAGTAAAAGAAGATAAAAATAACTGAATGGCCAGAACAAAAGAGGAATATGAATAAACACTGGCATCTGAACAGAATAAAAATTCAAATAATGACCTCAGAAAAAAAAAAATCTACAGAAATTAAATACCCAAACCAAATGCAAGTTAAAAATGCATGTTACATTCTTCATCTACTACTACTGCTACTATAATCACTACCTTAGCTAATAAGAATTAATTACACATTCTTCATTTCAAAATGCCCAGTCAGATAACATTTGGGGAACTGAAAACCTAATGATATGTTTGAAACATGTCAGAAGTAAAGAAGAATGTAAAGATAATTTCATTTAAAAATGAAAAATAGTATTTTCTCTCATGTTTCACTAGAAGTTCTGTGTTTAATAACCTAATGAAGTACATTAGTACATTCACATAACTCACGTTAGTGCTTCAAACATTTCAAGCTTAAAAAATCATACCTTTCACATCTTCATCTTCAATGGTTGTATTGGAACTCTCTGTGGACTCCTGTTAAGAAGTAAATATAAGCAGAATGTATAAAAGAAGCCAAGACTTATTTGTGAGCCTTTGAAAATTACAGTTAGTTACAGATATCATGCAAAGCCTGGAAGCAGAATGGGATGTAGTTCACAGACAAATGGTCACACACCAATTGAGACAATTTCACCTTAAACTGATGTCAAACATTGTCTTTGACTACAAAAGGGAGCATAGTAAATACATTTCCTGCTGTCTCGTGCATTTACTTCACAGGAATGTAAAGGAAATGTGTTTTTTTCTTTAACATCCAGCTGCACAATATCCTTCTGAAATGTTAGATGAATTACCTCAGCCAAGTAAGAGGGAAGCTTGCCATTTTAACTGATTAACCAGAGATTAACCAACTATGTAAGGTAATTTTGTTCCAGTTTTTAAGTATGCAGACTTCTTCATGATGCATATCAAAATTGTTTTTCCACTCACAAGACATATACAATGTACATTAAAACAAAGTCTGAGAGTGATTTTAAGAAAACTGGGTATTTCTGTCATTTTTATATTGTGTTTGTGATTGAAAAAAAATCAAAGGAGATAGAGAATTGGTAAATTTACCATAACAACTTTGACAAAATGAAGAATCTTTAAAGCAGCCATTCAGAGAAACGACTCATTTATCAGTTAGCTTTAATTGAAACCTCCACACTGTTAAAACGGCAAGAATGCTGCACCTCAATCTTTAACGAATTACAAGAAACATGAAATAATATAGGTGAATTCAACAGGGCTTTGTCAAATCTAAGAGGCAAATATTCTTAGAAAGCATGATAGTTTTTAAAGTTATTTTTTAAATAATCTACACACACTTTTTTAAAGTAGAATCAGTATTTCTTTCTTCTTTTAATTCACAGCTCAACAGCAAAAGGGATTAACTGGGCAATTTTATATTGAAAGATGGACACCAGAGATGGAATTGTACATAACTCTTAATTACTTAATTGTAAAATCATTCAAAAGAAAATTTGACAGTGCCCTTTATTTGCTAGCTCCTCACAAGGCTGAGAAGACAGAACATTCCAACAGTTAATGAATTACTTAGACCTTGAAAAACAAAATGTATGTGCATCCATAAATAAAACTACACGAATCAATTCACACGCAAACAAAATCGAACAAGTCACCATGCTTTTCTGGTACTAGCTGGTGTTAGACATTTCACTCTACACAGATGTATCATGCTCTTTCACTTCAAGTATTAGATACTGATGAGTAAACAAAAACCCCACACAAGTACAAGCTATGAACACCATGCACAAGCTCAGACGGCAGATGTAGCCTGTAATATTGAAGCATCCACTCCAGTTGCCATACTATAATGAACAGACTTTCACAAAAATTTAGGAGAAACTCTCCGAATTAAGTTTGCTTATCTGCTGTGACATTTTGGGACATTAAGTATTTTAATTGCTATGATTATATAATAAAGACAAGTAGATGTAGTCACGCCAATATTTTGTTTCCTTCTGGTCTTTAGTGGACTTCAGCAAAAAAGCTTAGATTAGAATTCAAACACAGGCTATTTGTTGTCTTTGAGTTAAAACTTGGGGAACTGAAAAAGCAGTAACATGAAAATAAAAGCTCGAAGTTCTACAGAGGTTCACAAAGGAACGGAGTATACAAGCACAATACACACCATCAGCACTGTCATGCTCGAAAATGTCTGCATGCGTTATTTCTTCACTCAGATTCAATCCTTCTCTCATAAAGAAATCACAAGTAGTTAGACTAGGTGGATGAAATGACAATTCTTTATGTCAACACTGTAAACAGTGAAATTTTTGTCGAAGAGTAAGTTCTTTGCAAGAACCCTAGATACATATGCTATGTGCAAATGATGATATTTCCTGGCCCTTTTCAAGTCCATGCATGGAAAAACAAAAAAAGAAAAACAGAAACAAAACAAAAACAAAACAAGAAAAAACAACATGTTTTAGGAATCAGCTCCCAAACACGAACGCCACAATACACACACACGCACAAAAGAAAGAAAGCAGCAGGAAGGAAAAAAATGAATAAAAATTAAGACCTCTTTGTCACTTGACATGTTAATTTGTTTTGAAACTGCTCAATGATGTTATGGAAGAAAACAAAGACCTACACAAAAGGCACGTCACAACATGATATATAGGCATGCTGAGAAAAAACAGATGGGATGAACTGAAATTATATCTTTATCTAAGGTGACAACTGCACATGAAACCTGTCGGTATAATCTCACAACACTCTGAGAACAACGTTCTTTTTTTTTTTTCTTTTTTCCTCTTAACTTAGAATGGAGAATTTTCATCAGAAATAAGTAGCACATAACACTCCCTGAGCCTGGCTGCAGAGCTCTGCCAATTGCTACTGACTCCCCCCGTGAGTTTCAGAAGTGAAGCAACCAGCAGAACACATGCAGCAGATGGAAACAGATGAAAGGCTCAAGAGACACTGGATGTAATAAATGCAGGAATGAGACTTTCTTCAATAAATTCCTGGAAAACCCTATTCTGCTGTGGAACAGTGAATGAACTGTGGGATTTGAACAATCAAGATGGAGCTGATTCTTTCTGAATACCTTATTTCCATCAGGGTTGTGGATAACTGTAGTTTGGGGCTCCTAAGCAAGAACAAAATAAAGAGAAAAAGAGTTCTCATTGGTAAACACATTCTCATTAGTGTGAGGGATGCAAGAAGAGCCAGCTCAGAAATGCTGAACAGAGACAAGAGCTAAAACAACTGTTAACTGTTGCCAGAGGATGAAACTGGATGCGTCTAATATAGACTTCCTCAGCAGCAAGCCAGCAAAAAAAGACCATCTCACCTAATGCAGCAGCATGCAGAGACCTTATTCATGACCAATGCAAGCAGGGCTTTGAAGCTCCTGAGACCTGCAGAGGCTTCCCCCGCCTTCCCCCCCCCCCCCCCTTTTTTTTTTCCCCACAAGGTCACACTAAATGCTTTGCTCCTCTTCTTGTCTAAATCAGGCCAGACATGACCTCTTTACTTCAAACATGTTTGCTTGTGTAAGTATTAACACAACAGCGATAAATAAAAATACAGATGGACTGATAAAGACTGTAGGAGCCAAGTAGCTCCAAACACTACAGTGTTTAGGAAAATGTACCAATTGTTACCAATTGCTGCCCAGATGGAGCTGCACAGAGTAAAAGAAAGAGATCTTTGCATCACTTTCATGTAAAATTTCCCCAAATCTTTTTCTCTTAAATAATAATAATAATAATAATAATAATAATAATAATAATAATAATAATAATAATAATAATAATAATAATAATAAAAGATTAAATAATGTTTGAAACAGCAGCTGGCCAGCATACTTTATGTGTGGACCACAGTATGTGGCAATGTCTGAAAACCTACAGACATGTAGGTACCTATTCATGTATGAAACCTCTTAACTGGCCCTTAAAATTACTTAGCAACATATGCTTCAGTTCTAGGGGCACAAAAAAATTGAAGATGAAAAATCTATTATCAACATGTGTGAATTTTTCATGTTTCCACAGTGATGTACGCAAGCATATGGGAAACCTCACTAAATTAGCTCCCCATACATCAAAACACTTGCATCTGTGACCCTTGTGACATGTGCATGCCTAAGAAACAGGAGCTTGCAATAGAAACTGTTATGAACAGCACTGATTAGTAATATTTTCCTAGCAGTGCTTATTAATGAGTAATGTCTCTGCAGATTTAAATGCAAGAGAAATAATCTAACAAGTTTAGGATTACATGCCTCTAGATTCCAGGGAAGACTTGCAAAGTCCTGCTGAGTCTCAGGAAATATGGAATGAAAATCTGAATAAGGTCTAGTTTATGGTTGCCTAGCAATAACCCTGTTACTGTCCTTGACATCAGTACTTATACTAAGGCAAAAGCAGAGAAAATATACATATATATTTTTGGCAGAAGGTTAGCATTAAAAAGATTCAAACAATCATCAAGCAAAATGTTAAGAGCAACATAAAAGCGCATTCTACTCACTTTCTGGCACAGCATGCAAAAAATTCAGCTACAGTTACAAATGCTACAGCGATTGCATCCAGCTTCCACATAATGTTTTCTATTAATAAACACGCTGCAACAATGGACTTCCTCATACACACAAAAAATAAGCACTGTAATTCAAACAAAAGGATTTTTCAAAACCTGTTCTTAGAAAGCAAGCAGGGTAAATGCATGAAGAAGCAAAAAAAAAAAAAAAAAAAGAAGAACAAACAGAAGACAGTCAAAAACTTCAAGATAGCATGAGAAGGAAGATTCCAGGTATACCAGCGCAGGGGTAGGAATATTTTCCTTGGGGCTGGTTACCACGTTCGTTTTGTTGTTTATCTGTAGGTATGCAGAAAATAGAAACAGACAGGCCTTAGAACTCTTGGTAGACATCGTATCTATATCTCTCTGTATAGAACATCTATATACAGATATAGATATCTATATATAGATATAGATATGGAAATAAAGAATCACAGAAAGATGAACTTATGAACTTGAAAGAACACTAGCAATAGGTCTTATAGCTAGCTGCAACCCCTCCAAAAATTAGCTATGATTTTTCAGATGCACTACATGAAGATCTGTATACGGTATAGAAGATTTTGTCTGCGACACTTAAAAAGAACAGAAATAGCAGTTAAAAACAAGACAAGAAAAGAATTAATATGGGTTTGAGAAGAGTACTAATTTGCCATTATGACTTCACATCATGCAACGGAATGAAATAACTGTGCTCTACTTTACTTTTTCTTTCTTAATTACTAATCACTACCATAAATAATATTTAATTCTTCATAGATCTTCAGACATCTATAGATTATTTCTATCGTCTTGTGGGAAGAAATCTGAATAAATATGACTGATGCTGGGAAGAGACTAGTGTCCCATTAACTTATTTGGGTGCCATTTTATACAACATATTTGTCAGCCATGATCTTTGTCAATTCAAGTTTCCTGCAGTGACTCAACAGCAGCTTCTGAATTTTGGTACCACAAACTGAAATGTAAGATATCACACTACGGTATTTGTAGTCTTAAGCTACAAATCACTGCAGATCTGCTTAACTTACATCTAGGTCATCATGCTAATTCTTCAGCTTAATGCCGTATCACCTTTACAAGACTTTCAACTTTTATTTATATATTTCCAGCCATGTTAGCAGTAATTGTAAAGTTATCCGATTCTTTAAATCCATTTTTTAAAAATTCAGCTTTCATAAATATCATGGTATGAAGAGAACAGAAATACTGAAAATCATGTACCAAGCCACATTTTACATGCACTAGAAAGCAAGATTTAATTATATGTAAAATTAGTTTGAAATATGTCACCTTTTCTTTCACAGTTGTTAGGAAAAATTTTCATGTATGCTTCCATCATGTCTAATTTTAACAAGAGCAGTCCAAAGCAGCATGCAGACTTCGGTGTACAAACAAAGAGTCTCGAAAGACTTAAATCCAAGTAATATCCACTGAGCCTTTTAATCATAGTGCTTAATAATAAATGTGCAAAACAAAGAAATAAAAGTACATAATTGTTTCCTTAATGAATTGTTGTATAATTAACTTCATTTTAAAGAAAAAGCTCTAGTAAAATTCTAAGGTATTTTTTCTTCCAAAAGAAGAAAAAAAATGGTTTTCTTTCTAAAACCAATTAGCAAATGAAGATGTGCTAAGTAAAATACATGAAAAAAGCATAAAAAAAGAGGAAGTCCTAGAATAGGGCTGAATAAAGAGAGCTATAACATCTGATCTTTAATTTAAACTTCCCAGTGATTCAGTAGCCTCAGATGAAGTACTCAGCTTCTCAGCAGTGCAGGGTAGCGCAGTGCTTCTGTCTGTGCCAATTCAAGCCACTGCAAGTTAGCACTGCTGGCAAAATTCACTAAAATCTATTAATATCCTCAACAGTTTTTGACCATTATTTCACTTTGGTACAGGTATGGCAGATGATTTATTGATAGTATAAATTATGCCTGCTGCAAAACTGAAGTCTCACATTGGACATGTCTAGATTATAGAAATGTCAGCAGGATTTGCATTACCTAATGGAAGACTGCAAATTTCCTTGCCATAACAAAGACTGACTTTGAAGAATGTAAAATAGCCTAGTTAGTTAATGCTAGGGAATGTTGTTTTGATACTACATGTAATTTAATAATCTTTGTGATAGGGCCCATACAGGACAAAAATAATTTTCATTAATTTAAAATCAAAGTTCACACTGCTTTACAGTAGAGGGACAAGCAACCAATTCATTTTTCTTATGTAATGGTCTTTCTACAGAAACTGTCATTAAGAAAAAATCTAAGTCATTATTGATCTCCAGGTGTTTACTTTATGTTCCAACATAGCTTAGTTATTGCCAAGTAAGTTTCATTTACCTATTCAGTCTTACAAACTTCCAGTGACATTTCAGCTATAAGTTGCGGGGGTGTCTGAACTCAAGACAGGGAGAGAAAAATATCTTGGTGCATAATTTCACTCACAGGGAAGAGATACATATCATTGAGTATTTCATACACTATTAACTTGTCTAGATATTCATGGGGCTGTGAGACTGGTAAAACCTGAACTCCTTACTCAGGAAAAACCTTAAAAAAAATACCCCACTACTTCAATAAATGAAAGTTCTCTACAGGAAAATTATGGAATAGTGAGTATACATAGCACACTGCTTGATGGCATACTGATCTTTTAAAACAAAGAGAAAAATTGCAAATTAAGTTGTATAATTAACAGTTCTTATTTGGCAACAGCATAGTCTTTAAAAGACTACGAACCAGAAGCACTTAACCAAAGGCACGGATGCACACAAAGTAAAAACAAAAACAAGAGAAAAGAAATAATTTCACCAGATTTCATACAGTCCTATTCAGTAGTAGCTTAATAAAAATAAAATAAAATAAAATAAAATAAAATAAAATAAAATAAAATAAAATAAAATAAAATAAAATAAAATAAAATAAAATAAAATAAAATAAAATAAAATAAAATAAAATAAAATAAAATAAAAAGTGATGTGCCAAATGAATGCTTGCTGTTGAATATATAATGAAAACGGGTTAATCAAATCCCAATTCCAATTTTGCCTGAGTAAGGAGAGCAGGCTTGGGTCCATACTCCCTTGATGAAAGTCCTATAAAAATAAACAATATCCATTACAGCTACTGCTGAAAACTGCAGGAAATATATTCAGAACGTCTTAAAACATAGAAGAATAGAGAATTCATTATCAACAGCAGAAAGAGACAATGACTAAAAATTAATTATTCTGGATACACAGAACTTTGAAACTTAGAGAGAAAACAGCAACCAGCCTAATACTTTCTCTCCCATAGAATATACATTTTTGCTTATTTGTTCATCTATTAACACACACTGCACATTTTGCACTCATTTTAACAGGAAAGGAAATGTTTTCAAAAGGATTAAAAGATTTTTCTATGAAAAGTTCAATTATATTCAAGTGGCTATCTTTTATTTGTTGTGAAGAAGGAAAACTAGCGCATCATTTGTCAAGTGCCACCCTTTTAGGTCTGATCGCGGTGTAGGCTGGACATTCATAAATATGCCAACAGCTGATCATGACTGCAGAATAATTATGCATCTTTTGTCAAAATGTTACAGAAATATTTTCAGAAACAAGATCTGCAGCTTGGGGCTTAATCTTTCAAATGGTACTGGTGTCATGAAAAGATAAAACACTTCACATTTGGGATACTAGAAATATCGTCACTGCACATTTCAGTAACTCTTATTTGGTCACTTGTTACCACTGATTCTCTGTCACTGAAACTCTTCACTCACCCAAAGAACAGACTATTTATCTACATAACTGCATGCCTGCTAAGACCAGATCAGCACTTTTTGCTTTTCAAGGAGAGTTGCACATTCCAGTGAAAAGTGTGGATGAGGAGCATTTGCCTTATTTCTACCTGTGGCAGCAGCACAAGATGCCTGGGATATCACAGTAGATGATCACAAACCTTGCAAAATTCAGATTCAAAACCATAACAAACAGGAATACAACAGGTTGTGCGCAATTGCAGAGGCCAAATGAATCCATGGCTATAGAGTAGGCTGAGGAGAAAGAAGAGAGACTGACTGCCAGCTGGGATGTCTTGTGACAAAACTATGAGCCGTGAAGAAGTTAGTTGGGAGACTGTAGTACAGAAGGGCTGTGAAACTGTTTTTTGACTCCTAAGCAATTAGTATGGCATCCTGACCTACAGTTATTAAAGAGGTTCACTGTGCAGAACAATGTAGTTTGAGTTATATAATTAATACTATTAGCTTTAAATTAAAGGAGATTTTAAAAATTAATGAAAGACTATTATGGGATTGCTATTCTGTTACCATTTTTATTTACTAAGGATAGCTGCATTGGCCAATGTTACATCTACTTTCTGTTTGTTTTCATGTCCCCAGGTAAAACAAGTAAATATGTAAATAAATATCTTGCTTGAATAAACTGCAGAACAATTCAGTGTGGATGGCATATAGCAACTGCAGGCTTAAAATTCACAATGTTGTACTGTAAAGTCTTGCAGCTTCTCGAAGTACGTTAACAAAACTAAGTGCAACTGCTTGATTTCTAGGTGTGAATGTTTCACCGGAGGAAAAATCTGTCAGATAAAGATCCTCACCATCATCTGAACACTCGAACTGGACTTCCTTTTCTGAATTGACCAGTCAGAGAGAAAGGAAAAGAAGAAAATGTGACTGGTTGGATTTAAAGTATCAATGCACGGCGTACAGTATATTTCTTTTTTTCTTTTTCTTTTATTTTTTTAAATAGGAAAAGACAGCTTAAGCTGCAGGAAGGAGTAGAAAAATGCTATGGAGAATATAGTACCTCAGAAAAATAAATGACAAAAATAAGACTTCCCCAGATGTAACTTTACTCCCTTTGCTCCACATGACCATGCAGGCAAACAGTAGGTACAAATTGTGCTGAAAACCAAAGTATCAAGTGTAATTTAGGCAAAATTTTGGCAACAATTGTTTGTAGTATTATAATTAAAAAATGAGATAGAATAATACCATTATAGACCTGTAGGAGGAATGATATTTAAAAAAGAAAAGCTGTTCAGCTGAAGTACATAAAATTTATATATTCCACAGTGATACATATTAAGGATTTTCCACAGAAATGACAGAATAGTACTAAACGTGTGCTTCTCCAGATAAGTAAGATATCTACTTGTCAGCGAGAAGCACTGAAATCATAGTGTACTCACTTCATTTTAAGTCAGTCAGGCTTATTTGATAGGAAAAGTGTAAGTATTTGGGAGAAAAGGATCAAATTTACTGTGAATCCATTATTTAAGTATACAGCGCTTTGTTCAGGGAAAAAGTTAATACTGAATAATACATTAAAATTCAGGTCAAAGACACACTCCTGAGAAAATACATTGAGAAGGGAATAATTTCTTTTGCATCATATTGAAAGCCTGAGGCACTTATTTTAGTCTTCAGGAGCTCTCCAAGAAAAGAAATAAAATAGATTTCATTGCTGAGTGTTTTGTTGTTTTTTTTTTTCCTGTCAGTTTTTCAAAGTATTTTTCCAGCATTTGTGGAGCATCTCTCCTCCTGCAGGATCTGGTGACATGAGAAAGGAGCTCTAAATCGTGTATGAAAGCTGCCAAAATGTTCCCTTCTTAGCAAGATCTGTTCATCAAGATGAGCTGATCTGTTGAGACAGTAAACCCCTCCAGTTCTGCCAAATATAGCAAGTACATCTGGCAGAAAACACCTCATATGGAGCCAAGAAAACCAGTAAACCTTTGGTCTTCCAAGGAATCTAATGAAAAGTCAAGGGGAAACATGGAGACGACAGAGCTATCGGTAAGCACTTATACCTTGGAAACTAACATACCCACCACCAAACCATCAATTAAATTTGCAAGCTAGTTATTAGCAATGAGTCACACAATCATCCTTCCCTGAAATATCAATAAAAGTATTTTCTCCAGCAGCTTTCTGTTTCCCACATATTATAATTTTTGTTTTTCAAATATTTTTTTATTTTGTTTCTTAATTTTAATCTACTAACTTAAATAATGTCAACATCAAATAGTGAAAATAAATAACAACATTTGATTCCAAGAACCAGCAGAAATTACAGATAGGCGATGATTAAGAATACATATTTTACAGCATGCATTTAACCTACCTTAACTCCATCTGGCTTTTTCAGTAAACTCTTGGCTGCTGTAAAACGAGACAAGTAATTTCAGTGTCAGATGGTTACTATGGAGGTCAATCAGCTGTTGTAGCAAATCCCCATTTGCCTCCCAGCTGCAGATACATTTGCAGTTTTTATTTCCTCCTTTTGTTGTTCTGAGTATAGGAAATAAATGCTGAAAATAATTAAACTACAAAAAATTCAGATTATAATACATTTCTTCTTCCACTGATTATAGCTGCTGGTTAACTGCATTTAAACCCAGTTGTTAGGTACTTTTCTGGGTGGCAAACAGGGAAAACAGTTGCATCTGGTATTAATTTGAGAGTGCCACAAAAGTACCCTATATCACATCAACAGAATAATTTAAGAGCATAGAGAGGGACATTACTGTCTATTTTATTTAATGAAAAGAGAACTTCTCATTAAATTTGGCTTTGGTTCACTGGGATTTTTCCACCATAAAGCATCAGTTCCTCATGTGTCTGAGAAGTCACGCATACGAAAGAACAACCTGCTAGTGGCATGGACTGATGACAAAACATGACTTTATTCAAAGGTTTGTCAATATTTAAGTTCTATCACTTCAAGTGGCAGCAAGAGTCTGGCCAAATTATTCCAATTTACTAAACTGGGAGGGCTAACATGCAAGAAATGAAACCACAGTCCAGAACCTGAAAGCATTTGCAGCAGAAAAGCATGATTAAAGATCTACCAAATTCAAGTATTATAACAATATTACTATTGTTTATGACCCAATTTTCCTATCAGAAGGTACATCAAAGCTTATGTTGAAACTGCTACTGAAACTTCTACATACACAGTTTCACTAAGGAGTCATTTTGGAAAATCTCCCATTAGCAATCCAGCATGTCTAAAAGGAGGCAGAGCTGGCATGAGCTCCCATCATTATAGGTATCTCTTAAAAACAAAACAAAATAAAACAAGAACTGAACAAACAGAAAGAAATGATTGGATCTTGCTAGACTGAGGCTGTTCAAATGAGTTGAGGATTTTGAAGTTAATGAGTTATCCGGCTTAAAGCTGAAGTTAATTTGTGTACTTGTGGCTTGTACACTGGTTATATATCTGCATCAAGCGCACATTTAGCTCTGTGCAGAGAACAGAAAATGAAAAATCACCTAAAAATGTAAAGAAATAACCAATGTCTATTACTCTGTTATTTATTTAAATAAATAAAGCCTGGAAAATTACATCAGGCAAATGCATTGTGTTAGCTATGGACATCAGCTATTACATGGATGTAACAACTCTCATAAGGCCCATGATTTCCAACTAAAATTAACAAATATTAAGTTTTCCAGCATTATGCAACAGGGACAATTCATAGTTTTATTTACAGAAACACGTGGTTTGATATTCTTAAACAAGAATCTTAAATGATTTGAAGGGGACATTGTGCTTGCTTCTGTAATGTGTGATTATAGGACCTGATGCAACAAGGCCTTGCATTTTATACCACAGCAAACATTCCAGGCACTCCAGAAATTCATTTAAGAAAAGCAGAAGGAAGGGCTATTTCTTGAACCATAGGTTAAAAAACCCGGAAGTTCTTTGCTTTCAAAGCCTGTTTTCTACTATTAGAGCTTATAAAAATGTGAGAAAACATACAGTAACTATTACAGGCTGCTGCTCATAACAAACCCAATATTACAGATAATATATTAAAAAATAAAATAATAATAATTTTTTTTAAAAAGCCAGTAAAATGTAGGCACTAACAGCAGTAACTGCAAGTACTGTGTTTATGAGATGGCCAGCTCATTCTTTGAAATGTGCCAGTAAGCAGTATGGATTATTATGCAGTATTTTACATTAAAGCACATTTCATACTCAACTTCCCTTGCAATTGTTTTTGTCTTGGAACGTGTATATAGGAATATATAAATATTTTGATGCATTTTTCTCTAAGCACAGATACTGCATACAAATCAAGTATGTAAAGAATTTGCAGTAGCGAAGCAATTAGCGTGTTCTAAATTAAGCTTATAATGAAAGATTTCTTGCAGCTACAAGAATTAGCTACAAATAAAACCTACAGCAGTGCTAATAAGTCAGAAAGCAGACTAAAGAGAAATGGCACTGTGACAACATGAAGAAATTAAAGTGATTTACAGCAAACAGCAATTTTGAAGAGAAAAAAGATGTTCCTTTCACGTGCTGAGGGTCTTACCTCACAAGGAATATACATTCCACATAAAAGGAAGAAAGAAAAAGGAAAATAAAACACTTTTATAACCACACTTTTATGGACAAATGACCTTCAAAAGCATGCTTTGTGATGAATTACAATGAATAAACAACTTGTAAAATAAAAATTCATCAAGGGATACTATGGATCATTACAATGGTATATGGGTGGAAAAAAAAAAAAATCAAGAAAAAAAGTCAAAAACCTGTTTGCTTTTCATACTAAAATCATATTTTAAAATGACTCCAGCTTTTTTTCCTTTATGAAAGTTGAAATTGACCCTTACATAAACAAACAAATTTATGAAAAGTGATGAGGAATGATGATTTATTTGGCATTTAAGAATAACTAATTTCTATAAAATATGCGGCCTACAGCATTAACTTGAGAATAAAATGATACTGGCAATTCATTAAGCCATAACCCTATAAAACTTACATAAATGTAATCTTCTGTGTTACATGTGTATATTAAATATCGCAAACTAAGAAGGAGAATTTGTATTTCATTTGCCATGCAAAACTGAACAAAATACTTCTGTGTTCATCATTAGTTAATTCATTGTGAATGATTCTGTGCTTATTATTATTCAAAATATGCCCAAAGCGCTATTATGTTTTTGTCTATAAATCAAGTTCTGTCCCACAGTTGCATTACAGAGTAGGAAGATTGCAATATTGCGATATTACCGACTTACAGATTTGGCATTTTTTTAAAAAAAAAACAAACAAAACTATATACTTGAGATCTCCATTGGTAAATGAAAACTTGAGCAGAGTATCGTAGTGCCAGCCACAGTGCGGTTGAGGACAATTCTAACTCTATTAACAGCAAATGTATATTTTACTTTGGCTATTCAAATTTATTTTATGTAAGGATCTAAATCTTCAGGTACCCTCAACTAAGGAATTATTTCATATACAGGAAATAATTCTTGTTCTATTAATCTAGGCAATGGAAAAGAGGGAAAAGAAGGACCGACTTTAATCCATTTCTTACTTCTTAGAAAAGCAATAAAGGAACGTGTGTGTTTTTCTGCTTTTGCTTTATAACAGGATGCAATAAAATCTCTGAATGAGATTTGAGATACAGAAAAATAAATGACTATTTTAACTGTTGTTTGACCATACTTACTCATACGGAATTACACACATTACACCAAAATAAAACGGGAAAATTCAGTCTGCCTTTCAAAAGATGACATTAAATATACCAAGAGACACATTCTAATTAAAAATTACACCAACAATGCATGCTGAAATTGATTCTATTTAGTTCATATAGCTTAAATTCTCTCCTTTGTTTCTGCAAAGGAAAAACACTTAGGACATATCATGTTTATGTTCTTGAAATCTTTACATGACAATAATGGATCTTTACATGCTAATAAATCCTAATTATACTGTAGTCATCATGACAGACATCAAAACAGAAAGACCATATGAACCTGGAGCTCAGTTAACATACCTGAGAAATTTCTGGTAGCCAGCATAGTTGTCAAAATGGCCCCCTGTACAGACACACACATTTTCATATTAGTAACATACTTCTTTGAAGTACTGAATGAGAACACGACAGGAAAAAAGTACACCAGCGGTAAATCACACAAACAGCTTAATGACATAAACTGTTTAACTCTGAAAGAATGGATTGGATATGCATTACCAGTCACAAACTGTAATTCAATCTTAATTACACGTCTACTAGAAATCCTGGAAATCTGTTATTAACTAGAAGTTTGTAACACACAGGCAGCAAGTACTCACAGGCACAGTAACCAGAAGCATAATATATAGTTGAATATGAAATAGAATTCACTCGTTTGGTTGGATTATTCTTTTCATAGGTAGAGAAGTTGATTTTGTAATGTACTAATAAGAAAATTTCACATTTGCAAAATTACCCTGTCTACGCAGGAGAAAAATGATAACCTAGAAGGTCATAACTTAGGGATTTTCCCTTCACAAATAGTTTTTAATGTGCAGAAGTGAACTGTTGTTATTTTGAACCCAACAAAATAATGCATTTTTTAAAATTCCTTTGCTAAAACACTCTTATATAATAGGTTAGAAATGTGATCAGATTTGGAAAGATCTACCAATTCCAGCATTACACAGTTTCTAATATTCAGTATCACAGCTCACATGATTTTATTCTCCTCTGATAAAAATCAAGATCCCCATGCTCAACAGCTGCTCATCCAGCCAACATTTCTTATTATAATAACATTTAAGAAAAATTCCTTTGGAGACAATTTATTTCATAGACGGACTACCCACAAAATTATATTTTTATCTTTCCAAATCTATCTACTCGTCCTTGCAGCTGTTTTCACACTTACCTTTAGTTTTCTTCTTGCATTGAATTTCTTCAAGCAATCTACAGTCTCCTGTCTGTGCATCATAGAGGCAACAGTGGAACGTTGCTAAAGAAATTAAAGAAATTAAGAAAAGAATTACTTTAAATGCACCCAAACAGACATACAGCTTATCATTTATTCTTCTACACATTGAGGATATTTCCAAACAAACAAAACACAAGGTCTCTTTACGTAACATTTACCAGGTGTAAAGTCTTCCTGAAATAAGTTATTTTTTCACAAATTCCTTTAGTAAGGACTAAGAAAAACACAGAATCTTGAAAGTTATATAAAATAATATACTAAATGTGAAAACTTCTGAAAATATGTTTTGGAACAAGGGGTAGATTTTCCTTAGCACTAGTGATACTAGGTGAGGCACACAAGCAGGAAATATTTCTGAGAAAGTTCAGCAGCACCTACATTTTCCATGTAACCCAACTTACTTTGCACCATATAAAGGCCAAAAAATGCAGCCTACTAAAATGAATGGCGCTGAGAAACAGCTCTATACATCTCACTGTCACTTTCAAAGCATCAGACCAGATAATCTGTAAAGTCAAAACCCAGACTACACTGAGAACTGGAAAGTGATGCTGAATCCAGCAACACAAAGGCAGCTTCCGCTAACAGTAATCTAACTCAACAAGTCCATTAATTTCCTGCTTTTCAATTTCACCATCATAGTTATAAGAAAAAAGCTGTAAAACATTATGTAACTGAAAATCATTTTCTTGTACATCTTTTCCTTGAGAACTTAAAATCATGCTCTAATTACAGCAGTGAAATTCTGCATCATGAATCCAAGGCAAAGAAGTTTGCATCTGCAAAATTTCTTGTCAGAGGCCGACATACCCGTATAATTACAATTTTACACTGTACTACTTTAATAACTGCAACAGAATACCAGAAGTAAGGACAAAAATTGCCCTCTGAACACCTTCAGGAGATGCTAAAGTATACCATAAAGTGATTTGTCTTTCAAATTACTTTGTTAAATATGTGGAAGTTACTTACACAGATCCATGGATGCTTTAGTGCTTCTGAAGCTGTGATACGTTTTGCAGGATTGATTGTAAGCATTTTATTGATAAGGTCTTTTGCTTCAGGAGTCACCGTATCCCATTCTGGCGAGGGAAACTTAAGAAAAATATGAATGTGTATATTATCTTGCATGATCCCTATACAGTTTTACAAGACATTAACTAATAAAGGGTCTGTGACATTAACAACTAGTTTTAAGTTAAAAAACACTTTTCCACAATCGGAAAAGACCGAATTAGCCAGATTTATACACAGTGTATTTATCCTTCACTGTTCTGGGTTTTTTAATTTGGTTCAGACGCAGAACATTTATGGATTTACAATATTATGGTAACAATTGATTTTCATAGGATAAAATATCATTAGCAGACATAAAGGAGATTCCAGTCAGCTGAGAGGAATATGATCATAAAGCATCTCAAACAGTCCTAATCTCACTTTGAATTAAGACAAAAATATTAATCACTATTATTTAAACTCTTTATTTGCTTTCTTTCAGTGTTAATATTAGTGCCAATTTTATAGTTGGGATATAGGAATGAAATTAGCGTTAAGAATTAAACAACTCCTTCCTCAGCAAAATATTTTCACATGCACTCACAGTATTCGCTCAAATGCAAGTGAAATGAAAAAATGGGTACATCTTAAACTGTTATTCTTAGATTATAAGGATTTGATATGATCTAGATGCAGTACATCACATTATGTACTAAGTATGTGCAATACCTGCACAGTTTAGTCTCTGTACTTACTCATTTCTTACCCTCAGCTGAAACTGTTAACTCTCACTGTTACTTTATTTATTACTGTGTAGTGGCTTGTTCAATTGGAAGATGACAAGATAGACCACAGCATAACACAGACGGCCATACCACAGCAATCACCTTTCAGTCATTAACCTCCAGAATTGAATGCAAATAAGAACTTCAAAATTAGAAGGTACAGTATCTTCATCATTCACAAATGACTTAAATACGTGAATCAATGGTCCTCTGTTTCTCTATCTGCTTTATTTAATATAATTGAATGGATGATGTTGCAAAATTCATAATGCCACAAACCATCGGGTGCTACTTATCAACAGTCATAACGCTTACTTTCAAATACACATTCAGCTAATGAAACTATTCTTTTTGAGAAACTCTGTAGGTAATTGTGTTTACAAAAGTAGCACATACATCATAAGCACCAGCCTTTATCTGCTGGTAAAGTCTGTGCTGGTCTTCATCCCAGAAAGGAGGATAACCCACCAGGAGGATATACAGAATGACACCTGCAGAAATCATAGTAATAATTAGGCAACAGCAAGGGAAAAAAACAAAAAACAAAGAAATTTATTTTGTACCTGATAATCATGCAAAACTAATGACTCAAAAGAAGGATCCCAACTACTGAAAACCACTAACCACTTCCCATTCATACTGGGGAATAGAGTAAACATAGGGTTCATGGGACAACCTCCTACAGAGTGTGAGTAAGAATGCATATCTTACACACAATCAGATTTGTTAAGCTGGATAAATAGATTTGTACTTTTTAAAGATCATGAAAGTTCTATGAAAATAACACTTCTGGTGTTATCACATTATCTGTACTGCTGTCTATAACACTACTACTGATGTCAGACAAAGAAAACTTGGGCAACTCATTTTACCTCTATAAATATATGAAGGAAATAAAGAAGTTCGCCTGCTAGCTTTACAGGGATGATTCATTATGACTAAAGAAAACTGCTTTCATAAATACAACCAAATAAGTGTGGGCAGAAGTACAAGAAAGAAACTCATCATTTCTTCTCACATAGGTAACAATCCCTTTGCTGGTACCATAAATTACACTGTTTGAAGAACTGGGTGATAAAGTAATTGCTCTCTACTCCACTTAAAAAAGAAAAAAATCCTTAAGTCTCAGACTTCGAAACAGCAGTTCCAACATCTCGATTTCTTCTAAAAATTAAAATTAAATTTTAACTAGTCCCTATTTTCTGATGTGGTATTCCACATCAGGCATTCTGGATGTCATCCTTCCCTTAACGTACTTTACAGTTGACTGACCACTGTCTTTCAGAATAAGTCCTTACCACATGCCCACATATCCACAGGTTTTCCATATGGATCTTTCCGTAAGACTTCTGGAGAAAGGTATCCTGGAGTGCCAGCAAAACCTGTCACAAGGCAAGGAAAAAACTCTCAAAAACTGTATGTACTCATCAAAAAGCAAAGTCATTTTCATGTTATTTGAGAACACACAGGATCTTTCCAGCAATAACCACTTAATCTTCAACATTCCATTCTATTGCAAATGCCTAAATGTAGCAATAACAGAAATACCTATGCAGACTTGGCCCATGACCTTTTTGCCACCATCTCTATGTGTCAACAGTCAAGAGGACAGTGAAAAGGCAGCCGGTTACTCATCTGCCCTAACACTGCAGATTCAACAGTTGCGTCAAGGGTCTGGTGAAAATGCAACAGTGGAAGATTTCCAGAAAGATTTCCAGACAGCTGAAAAAATGTCACTCATGACTTGTCCATTACTGTATGCTGTAGAAAGACAGTCAGTAGTAAGGTGCAAATACATCTGCTCAGGTTTAAAGCAAAAAACCAGTTTGTGGAGCAGGGAGAACATGGGATACACAGAGTGATCCCCTTGGAGATATCAACTGATAGACAGCAAATGCATTCTACGCTTGCCCAAAACTGTGAACACTGTTTCCGAGGTTTGTTTTTGTTTGTTTGTTGTTTTCAATCCCTACCCTAATCTAGTCTATTTTAAACTAGTGCCAAATTATACCAATTATTTTTGTAAACATGACTCACTCGGGACTTCTGAGTCCATCTTCTGTCAGCTGCGAAGACTATTTTCACACATAAAGTACTACTTCCAGTGACATTTATGGGGAACTGATTAACAAAATAGAGCAGCACTTGAGCTACACTACTGCAGCTATAAGGAACATTTTAAAAGCCCTATTCAAACCTACACAAGGGTTGATTTCGGAGAAAACAACATATAATGCTAAATTTAGAAAAGCTCACATATGGAGCAATTTCTCATTTACAGAAAAAGAGAGAGTAGAAATACTGTTCTAATTTCCTTTTATAGAAGCAGAAACTCAAATCAGCCAGGGCCAGACAGTGGCAAAGTAAATGCTCAGAAATGCTCATGATTAGATTTCTTGGGAGTACAACTGGCTATTGCTTTGTATGAAGACAGACAACTTAGGCTTCAGTCTTCTTACAGCCTTTGCTGTTCATATTCCACACAACTACTTCTAAGACTATTTTACTGAAACACTCACTTCCTAGAAGTGATGCAGCCTGTGGAACCTCCTAACAAAAGTTCACAAAAAGCATCTCCAAAGTCATTCACCCTTTACAGTTTGGATGTTCTTCATTTTTCAGCAGCTGTGCAGTCTTCAATTAGGAGAAATAAAAAATGAAGGTTTAAATTGTAGTCATTACTCAGGATACGGTAATTGGTAAAAGCTTTACAATACATAACGCTCTATACTGTTTGTTAGTATATTTGCTCTTGTATTTTTGTCTAAAATATATGCTTGGAAATACTTGGAAGATGAGAATTTGAAAAAAAAAACCTGTTATTTCTCAAAGACCAGAATGTATTCCACAAGACTTGTGCTGAACAGAGGACAAGCAAGCAATGAAACTTATGAAAGATGGCGATAAGGGGTGAAGTAGACAGCTACAGAAAAAGGAAGCCTCTGCTGTGCAGCTGGCAATCAGTTCAGGGTGGAAAGAGGAAATGAACAAACACACTGTGTGTACTCCTACTCAGAATGTGTCTAAATACTTTAATGCAAAATTGGCTTGCATTTTTCAGTATCCTGATATTTGAACCATGAATTCCAAAGTCCTATCATACAGGAAACACAATTTAAGCTCCTTTGAGAAGCTAATAAATTCATGTTCTGATTAGCTTTAAATAGAGTGGTTTCATAACTTTTCCTGGAAGTTGGGCTCTACATTAATATTTTGTTTCATTTTAAATGCAAAGTTGTACTTATATTCAACCTTACTGTAGCTCCACAAACATTACCAAACATCACTTGGAAATAATCATTATAGTAAAAATATAGTAACTAGCTAACTTTGTCTCTTGATGAGGTTACAGAATGAGTCTACACAAATCAGAAATAACAAGTCAAAAATAAACTGTAATAAATACGAGTGCATTTTTCTTTAAACTATTACTAACAGCAGCAATTAACTTAGCTTAAAAAAAAAAATAATGGAACTTGCAGACCTGGTAATTGTGACTGTATATTATCTATTAAAAGCTATGTCACTGTATACTATTATTCTCATCTGATATTAAACACGTATTCAGAGGCCTGAGACAAATGCTGTGCTGTGTCTTGTTCAGTGGTGCATACATACATGAGACGGCATGTTCTTCAAACTAAATAGCTTACAGCCTCAAAAACCTCTGCAAAGATTACATATTTACTTCATAAATGTTGAGAATGTCTCGAGTCAAACCCGCACTGGAGGCTAAATATAATCCCATAAATTAAATTAACAAAGAGAGATTTCTGTTAAAAACAGAGAGATTCCTGCACTAAGACCCGCCCTATGCTTTCATCACCACCTTGCTAACATAACCTTTGACTTAAGAATAAATGTTCAAATGAGTAGCCTGGTGAAAAGGTATGAAAAATGAGGCTCCAAGGGGCAAGAACAAGTTTCTTAGAGCAAATATAGGGCAACAGCCTTCATTTCCTGCAAAGCCGAATCTAGAAGAGGAACTGTATACAATCCAAATTTAATGCAGCTTCTGCTACCAAAAAAAAAAATAAAAAAATAAAAAAAATACAGTGGAGCTACTCAAATGAACAGTATGTTGCATATTTTAGTCCTAGCTTCAAGGCTAGCTAAAGACAAGACATAGCTGGGACTATAGCTACCAATGAGTCAACTGCAGCCCCTTGACAGTCATGAGCGAGACTTGTCTGTTACAGTGAGCAAGTGGAGCCTGCCAGACACTTTCCCAGCACACTTAACACCTGCTAGCAAGGTGGGGTATTTCTAGTAAATAGATGAGCAGTTTCTAAAACCAGTCATGAAACAGGTTTGCTCTATAAACACGTGAACTGTGAAAGCACCCCCATAGTATCCAAGCACACAGACTTCTGGCTGGTTTCCTACTGACTGCACATCCATGCTTTAAGCAAAGTAACTGTCACACCACAAGACTACAAAAAAAAAAAAAAAAAAGTGAAAAAAATAAATAAAAGAAAGAAAGAAACTCTGATGCTGAGCTATAATTAGAATCAGACCATGCCATGAGTCACTAAGTGCTGCAGAATCCACTGGAAAGCAGGAAAAAACACTCTGGAAGGAAGAGAAAGTTCAGCACATCAGAGTTCATGTTTCTGCCTTGCTACAGCAGTCATAAGAAGATTAAGGAAGGCACTCAGAACATTACTGAAAGCTTTTGCAGTTCTGTAACAGGTACAGAACTCATTCATTTTATCAAATATTACAAATAAAACACTACTTTCACAATTCCTTCCTTCCAGTTTCTTTGTTCCTTACATACGTATTTTGAAGGCATTCATCTCACTCTCTACCAAGCTCAGCATTAAGACCTCATGATTCTAAGTCTGAAACAATCACTTCAGATGCACCAATTGACCAATAAAGTGCAAGATTTTACAGGCAGCTGCAATCTCATGTGCGTTGTCTGCATCCAAATAGATAGAACATCTAGAGAAAATAGTCCTGAAGCTCATTCTGCTCTTTTTTTTTTTTTCTTGAAAGGCTTCCTGTCTTCCAGATGTTTTCATCATTTTAACAAATTACTTGTATTTTGTCTTCTCTTTATTCGACTCTTTTTGGGCTAGTCTATTCATTAATGTGCAAGAGCAATCTCCACTCTCTTTTGTGGATTATTGAAATCCATTCATATAGAAGCTAGGATTTAAAACAGCAGGCTAGCTTATAAAATTACCAACATATGTCCAGCGGTACTGTCTGTGCATGAACATGTGGATACATCCTAGATTTCAAACTCTCAATCTCTCAACACACCGCTTTGTCCAAAATCCTTCATGCTTTTATTCTAAGCTTTGATAGCAAGCTTGCAATCGCTTAGTTCAATTTAAGCTGCACTTACTAGCTGCTGTAAATGAGAATATGTAGTTGTCACAAATATTTTAATGTTTGTTTTCTTCTTTCTTAGATAGAAAATGACTTCGGGCTTGTGCTTCCTATCTGTTCAAACAGGGTGGTATTTGAGATTGATTGTTGTAACACTCTCTCTGCAGGTGCGTTCCTGCTTGCAGGATGCCTGCCATTGCCATTGAGAATAAAACCTGCTAAAATCAGAGACACTGTCCTGATAAATTATTAGGGTATTTCCAACATGGGCAGCTGTACTCAAAAGTATTAACCCACAGCCTTATTCCTCAGGTACATGAGTGACTAAATGGAAATCAGCCATCTCCTTCTGAGCCTCTGTGCTTACATTTCTTTCCAGAGATAGAAAAGAGAAAGCAAGAAAGGAGTTTTAATCAAACTTACAGGCAGACAAAAGCCAGGGCAAACCAGGAGTCAGTAAATCTAAGTTTCAGATTCAAGGAATGTCGAAGACATTCTGTGCCAATAGAAGAGACTTCTGCCAAATCATTTTATGCAGCAGTTTGGGAAGATCATTCAGCTTTGCCAGGAAAGAAAAGGTTATGAGGCTGAGTCTCTTCTTGCCTAATCAAGCTCTTTTACGTGGAAATTTAGCCACAGCTCATTTTTGAAGCTGCTTCTCTTTCTTCTCTCTCTCCATTGTTATTGTTGTGTTGTTTGATTGCTTTGCTGTTGTTTGTTTGTTGTTTTTTTAATAAACAAAGTCTGCTTTGAAGCTCTCCTTAATTCAATGAGAATTACAGATAACATTCTTCCTGAAGGAAAAATATCTGAAGTTTACCTTGTTGTAGAGCTTGAACTATGAACAAAATATCCTTATAAGCTACATATTGACACCACACAGCTACATGTTCTACACTACAGTGAGGAGCAGATTTGAGAGGCTTTGTGTCAGCATTTAATAAATACTAAGATAAGTAAAAAACACATACTTACCAAACCATGCCTGTTGTTCCCCTTGGACTTCTATAGCCAATCCAAAGTCTGCCAATTTTACTGCTGCTCCCTTGGATTTGCTAGCTAAAAGTAAGTTCTCAGGCTTTATTTGGAAAGAGAAAAAAAGTTGAGATTAAAAAATAAGTAAATATAATTTAGACAGTTTTTTTCTTTTCTTTTTTTTTTTTTTCTTTTGTTTTTGTTTTGTTTGCTTAAGGTGGTCTGGAAAAGAAGAAATACTTTAGAGGAGTGAAAAAGAAATAAAACACCACACATTTTCTCTATAAAAGTTAAAAACTACTTTCCACTCTTACTTGGGAAGAATCACTAGGTCTGTAAACTACCGTCGTGATCCAACATGACAGCAAGAGCACAGACAAAAGTGCAAATCTCCTGGAGATGTACATAAGCTAGAACTGCTGCATGGCACTGCAATAGCTTTGTTTGATATGACAGTTCAGAGAGCCCTAAGAACTCACTACATGGAAAAAGCTGCTGAAAATCCCCAAAGCCCACACATCCTTTGATTCACAGTCTGACCTATGTAGTTAGTAGGATTAAGCATTTCTAACTGTAGACTGTATGCTTTGCATGACAACAATAGCAGCCACATTTTCATATTTATATTTAGAGGGCAGGTGTATTTGCAGTGCAAATCTTTCTACAATAAAACAGCACACCCACATTTGTGCTTGCCAAGAACCTACCACAAGTGACTATTTAAGCCTGGGAAAGTTCCCACTTTGCTTTTTTAGAGCACGTTGGTCACATCTGAAATCAAATGCTTCAGTATACCTCTACAGTTAAAAGGAAAGGACTTAGTAACAGCAGCGCCATTCTAGCCTTCATGAATTATCCTATGAATGTCAGTTAGCAAATGCAGCAAATGCTAATTATCCAAAGATAACTTTGTTCTAGGCCACAATGCTTACCATTGGATTTAAATATATAGTCACATATGTTCTTGCAGGTTCTCTTACCACAGTGAGAGTTTACTTCCTAAAGCAATGGATGATTTTATGTGGTTATGACCTTCAGCAGTTCAAAAGCAGTGCAACGTCTCATTGTCTTGACTAAAAGAGAACTACTGATCTATCAAACCCTTATAATTCAGAACATAAGATTCCATTTGAAATAGTAGTTTTGTGTTCCTTGTTGTTGGTTATTTATTTATTCCACCACACACCTTTATCTGCAGAAGTGCTCTACAAGAAATATCACCACTGCAGGTGAATATTATTCAACACAAGATGAAGCAGATTAACTCCTATGCTGCAAACAACAGCCTTTTGAAGAATGTTGTGTGGGACTATACCCTTAAAAAAAACACAGCTGTCACTTCTGGATGATGAGAGACATACCAGAAAATTATCATGCATGAACTTGGAATGACTGCAAGGACTTGGAAGATGTTAACAGTCCGGTCTGGGCCATTTAGAACCCTGCATGCAATAATGTCACCCTATGTTATTGGGACTGGCTGCAGTCAAGCACGCAGTTTCAGTGCTAACTACTGAAATTACTTACAAATAAATTAACGGGATTTATGCCTCATTTTTTCAAAGGTTTTTATACTCAGAGATTAAGTACTAAATCTCTGCACATTTTTCCTGAAATACAAGTAGAGTTGAGTTGTTATTTTGTTGTTGCCAGTTTTAAGAAACTTTAACTTCCATGGGGAATGCAAGTGAGTTGTAATCAGGTAATTTAACAAAAGCAACAGATTGCCAAGAACTGAAATCCCTTCATGGAAGTGCATTTCTACCATCTGTTAAAGGCAGACTGCCACTAGGAAGTCAGTTTATTCCAGACATAGGATCCACCATCATTCTGACTTACACAAGAGAGCACAACAACAGGCAGCGCAGCAGTTGTGAGAGGCTGCAAATGCTCCACTCTTTTGCCACCATATTCTATTTAAGGATGATTAAATGAAATCTGATTGCTCAACTGTTCAAATCTCCATCATTGTCCCCATCACATCAAGCAGTTTAGGGATTCATGCCAAGCCATAAACATCTTCTATGTGTATTGTTGCTCTGCCCATGGGTCTGGTCTCTGCATCTTCTTTTCTGTACAGGGTGTTCTGCTGGGGTTTTACCAGAGTCTTTCATTTCTCTTTTTTCCCTCTCTCTCTCTTTCTTAATTTTTTTTCTCTCCAATTTGCCAGAAAGGAGCAAGAGAAGAAAGAATGTTCACCGTTTCATGAAGCTTTCACTTTCAGAAATCAAGCTGGGTACTGCAGTTTGGCAGGAACATTTTTTCCTCTTAATGTTACCAATTCATCCTGGATTTGCCAGAATCAGAAATCCACACATTTTGCAACAGCAAACAGCTGGATTTAATGCATTACTGAAGAAAAGGTTATTTCACGTGAGTGTATGAAGGGCTCTAGAAAGCATTCCTTATTGTAGCCTGAAAGCCAGTTTACAAGGCTACGATTCACTTATTTTATTCCTTTCAATGCTAAAAGCATAAAACTATGTGTGCTGTGAGAACAGGAAACTGCTGGATCTGCTGGACAAAATGATGTTTTCTCATTTAAACTTGTTCCATGTTATCTGACTGCCTGCCAACCAAGGGCTACAGCATGGGTAAGGACTTGCCCATGTTGTACAACTGTGACCTGAGGAGATCCACAAGTATAAAACAGATCGAAGATTTAAGTGTCTCTCTGAAATTTATTACTCTCTAAGCTTTCTGACATCTCTAATATTTTACGGTCACAGATGATACGGACCTTTACGAATTCAAACAATAACTCTGACAGTTGTTTACCAGGAATCAGAAGGATGGCAATAAATAAGACAGCATTCTGAGTCCAAAATTATTATTAATGATAACTACCAGAACAGTCCTATCCTGGGAGGAAATTCCTACTTCATGTAACTCATCCAGGAAGGTAAATAAGTGACAGAGAAGCCATGCAAGAAAGAATCAGTGTGTTCCACTGCCTTAGCCTACATGCCACTTTTCTTCTGTAATGGATCTGCTATATCAGATGGTATGCTTCCACCTGCTTTCAAACTGAAATCTTCTTTTACTTGGTATCTTGAAGGCCCACTGTCCAAACCCAGATCTCCTCCTTGTCCACAAGGCTGGTTTCCTACTAGCTGTGAGAGACAGACTTGCCACTGACCTTCCCAGTAAAAGAAAATAATCTTTGATTTCTTTCTATGCCAACCTGTTTTAAATACAGGAAGCAATACTCTCCAGCCATTTGGAAATGTACACAGCTAAGAAAGAGGTAACACTCAGTACAGGAGTTTTCTTTCAAAGGCTTCTATCCCAACACTAAGTATTCATCAGGTAGGAACATCATGGTGGAAATGCCGTAAGAATTCCAGCCTTGTAGAGCAGTTTTATAGTGCACACATCTGTAGGAGAGATGTTTCTGTGCCAGCAGTCTCACAGCAGCTGGCCTTTTCTTACTGATGTGTGTGAAGTGCGAACTGACAGTGTCTGCATTATGCTGATGAGAGAGAGCTCTGGATGCCCCGGAAGCTCTGAAAGACTGTGTATTCAGTACATACACCAAACGCTGGAAAGTAACTACTGATTTCCCTGGAACTGAGCAGATGCCTGTAGACTCAGATGTCCAAGTTCCCTGGTCTCAGCTATGTATTAGCTTGCTACAGGCAAGCCTTTAAGGATTTCCTCCAGTGAGCGCTAGAAGCTCAGTGAAACAACGAAAGCAAAACGGAAAAGGTTTAAATTTCCAGATCTCGCGGCTGTGCGTTAGTTCGCTGTTCTCCGCAGCCACACAGGCAGAGGCTCCGGCTGGGGAGGGCTGGGCGGGGCAGCAGCACTCACCTTGAGGTCGCGATGGACTACGCCCATCTGATGGCAGTGGAGCACAGCCTCCAGGATCTGCTGAATGCAATGACTGCATGCAAACACCAGGGGCGCGTGTTAGTTCCAAGCGTGCACCGGCCGCCCGCACGCCCGCAGCCAGGCGTCGGGGCGGCGGCGAGGGGCAGGCACGGCGGGGCCGTGCGGGACGGGCCGGGGGCGCCGCTCTCCCTCACCGCTCCGCTCGGCTCCGCGCGTACCGCCCCGCGCCGCCCGCCGCTCAGAGCACGACGGCCTCAGGGCCGACCTCCGAGACGAGCATCCCTTGGCTCGCTCTGCTTTCTTTGGCCTTTTTGAGTTTTAAGTCTCCTGCTCAGATGCAAAGTTCTTGCAAAAGCACATGGATTTGGCCAATTTGGTGACATCACAGAAAAGATTAGAGCTCTTTTGTACATTTTCCTGTTCATTAACTAAGGACCCTCTCAGAGGCCTTACAAATAGCAGCCGCTGAGGTAGAAAACATTCGAGGCCAGGTGTTTTAGGTAAATCATTAACTTCTGTCCATCCAATTTTGCCAGCATCACTTGCCTGAGGGTTCGTCATACTCTAAAGCAGCAGTGTGCGACCGGCTGTTCTGCCACTGCAACCCCGGGCTCAGCACAGAGTGGTGTGTCAATCTGCAAGCTGACATACATCACAGCCAACGTTCACCTCCATGGGCGTGCACAGCGATACACGGACAGCCTCAATAAAGTACCAGACACGTTTGACAGCATGGGACAAATCCAGAGCCGTGGGAAGAGACAGGTTTTTGGCAACCATTCCCCCTTGTGCCATGATGTATATTAGGCCTGTAGACTTGCAAACTGGAAAGAGGCGTCATGCATTATTTGTCGGTCTAGCTGTTTGGAGTGAGTAGGATAGGCAAGGGAACATCGCAGCCAACCCACCCCCTGCCCCTGCCCAGCAGAAAGAAACAAAACTCTTATCCATTTGATGGGCACCAGATACTGACCTTCAGGTCTCTGTGAACTATGCCATTTAGATGACAATGATTAACACTTTCTAGAATCTGCTGTATACAATGACTGCAAAGATACAAGGGCAGAATGGAAGGGAGAACATTTTAAAGGCACATAATCACATTAAATACAAAATAAAACTAAACTTAAAAAAATTATAAAGAACAAAAACAGTTTTACATCTCCTGACAGATCTTGGTTGTACACTGAACTGGAACAAAACAATGCTAAAAACTGAGATATTTCCAGCTCTAAAACACTTAAAAAGAAGAAGAAAGGAAAGCAAAACAACAGCAACAACAAAAATGCAAGAACAAAGTCAAAGGGAACAAACCAAAAAAGACATTTAACATGGAACACAGAACACCTGTTAGAATCATTAGATTGTGTTTTCATTCAGCAGCATGGAAACTTTCCCCAGCTTCCAAAAACTGCTACTAGAAAAACAAACTAGAGACAATAAATTACTTGGTGATATCTCTTATATTTGTTGAACATTTTCAAAATGAAGTTAATGTTACACAAGTGCTGAAGCAAGAATATGTTAAAAAACAAAATGATAAATGGGAAACAAAATGAAAGACAGAAAAAAATCAAAACTAAGGAAAAGAAAGGCATTTCTCATTGTGAATCAAATGGTTTCTTAACTACTGTCAGAATAAATAGCTAAGTCATTTTAAAAGGTGGCATGCATTTTCAATATTTAAAAATATTGTCAAGCAATAGTTTAGAAAAGAATCACTCGTGAAATGGAAATCCACATTAACAAATGGAGACAGACTTTTTTTTTTTTTTTGGCTATTTAAACAAGAGAGCACCTATATTTCCATGTCCAGGTTTGCAAGTTTTGGCCAGTGTACAATGCCAAAAAGCACAACTAAAATATTCATCTTTTACAGCGCTGCAACTTTTTCATATATTTTTTCAGCACTACAATAGCTCATAAGTTTTTATGTAAAGATATCTTCGTGGCAGAAGTCACTGACTGTAAGAAATAAACAGTAGCAATGGGCCAAAGATTTGATTTGGTTCATCCAAAATGTTTTGGCCATGGAATTCAGAAGGAATGGTCATAAATCAGTAGCTGGAGTCCAAACCTGAAAACCATTTCTTATGCAAGTAGCTCTCAGCTCACTGAACTAGATTGCTCACATGAGCAAAGACTACTTGCACGAGTAAGGGCTTGCAGGAGCAGACCAATATTAAAATCCTAGGGTATGTGACTAAAAAGTCCATTAACTATTTCTAAAGGCAAACACACATACACAGACATACAGGCACATATGCACTATATATATAAATATATATATACACACAAAAAATATATATATAAAAATATATAAAAATGAACAGGAAATAGAAATTTCATTAATTTGATCAAGTTTTACTAAATACGCAAATGCATACATATATCCAATATATACATATTGCATATTGGAAGGGGCAGTGCATAAGTCTAGAACACACAAAAAAAAAATTACTGCAATTTTAACTTTTAAATCACAATTACCTTAAAACACACAATGACACCATAAAATGGTCTTTGGCATCAATATTATAAACTTTGCCTGAATCACAGCAAGCAAAAATCACTGAAATCTTTAAACATAGGTCATCTTCTTCCACCCCAAGTAAATTACTCATCCTCTTTGCTCTTCTACTGTTATGTTCTGCCATGTTTTGTTCTACATTTTAATGCTTACAATACTGATGTTTCTACCATTCCCCCAGAAATTAGTCAGAGTATTAAACAGAGGAAGCTTCCTAATATTCTGCCTAACTTCTTGTTTGTTCCTTATTATTATTCTAATGGTGTTATTAGGGACACTTAATGTGTACCAGTTATCTGCGAATTCCAAATATAAAGAAATAACTGCTTGTTTAACTGTGCTAAATGTGTATCAGTGGTAGTGTGTGTCTATGAAAGCAGAAAACCATAATGATTCTTCAAATTTAGTATGAAAAAAATTTTCTTTAGAATTTAGTTGTAGGACATTTTTTCCTTTAAAGAAAGCAATCAACCACAAAGTTTAAAATTCATTATTGTGTAGGAATAATTAAGATTTATTATTTTATGAAGGCAACTAGATTCTGAGATGGAAAAATGGCCTGATGTTTTATGCCAGCATGCGAATTATGATAATCTGCCATTTATTCAAGTTTTTCAACAAGCACTTGCAGCAAATTACTAGAGAGTTCAAATTTGAGCTCAGACTATGAGATACACAGTATAATTGCTTACTGATGAAACATGACAAAAATGTTTAAATGTGAAAAGCAAATTAGTACTTCCAGACCTAGAACAAAAATTATATGTAATGTATTCTTTTAAGACCAACATATATTTCAATTTTTAATCAGTAAATATAAGAATCAATGCATCAGATTGCTGAAATGTTATGTCCAGTTTGCAGATGGTAAAGCTGGATAATGTTTTTAGTCCAAATCGCTAGTTTCCAAAGATTTATCAAACTGAGATTTAATTTGAGCTTTTGCAGATGAGTAGACATCACGTACGTTTATCATCACATGGTCTTGAGCTCAGAATCCCAAACTGTGCCTCCTTCCAGGTCTAAGAGTTTTCTAGGAGAAATCCCAAAGTCTCACAGACTTCGCTACTCTAGCTGATGCCAAACACCATGAGATATTTAAGTACCTATGCTGATATTATTAAAGACAACAACAACAAAAAACATGACTTACCTGGCATCTGCTTCACTGTAATACTCTCTTGCAACTATATCTTCAAACAATTCACCACCAGTGACTCTGTTAGAAAAAGGAAGATGGGAAAGGGGATTCAGAAGAGAAGACATGTATCTTAAATGTAGCTTGACAGAGAGAAGTCAGAGAGGAATAACTGAAATATTTGTACAGAAATTAAAGAGGTTTTGACCTGCAAAGTGAAGGGACTAAACTGGTCGGTTGGACAAATTACATTATTACACGAGGAACAACAGAAGAGCAATCGTAACTGTAAAGTAAAAGCAAAGAGCAGCAATTATATGGTATAAAACAGTTAAGGGTATCAAAAGCAAGCAATAAAACTACATGAATATAAGGGAACTGTCCAGCAAGGAAGACTGTGGCTGAAGTTCAGAACAGTCCACCATAAGCTGAGAACTGCAATGTAAATTAGCTAAGGATCTTTAAAGTGTAGGATGAGGTGTTACACATGTGCCAGATTGGTTTGGCTTTTGTGCTTTGGTTAGAAAAAAGAATTTCTGAGTTGGAGGGAGAACGTCAATAGCAGCAGTATACCTTAATCAGTTAAATGGCATTTGTTTTCATGAAATATTTTCAGTTGTCTTTGTCAAGGATGTTTTAGTGAAACTGTCTCTTACAATAAGTTAGTTAGAGGCATTAGTAGTGCAAAAGAAGTATGAGATAGAGGACAAGTAACAGAGGGAACTGTGTGTGCTTGTGTACTCAGGATTTCACTGTACAACCAATAGTTTAGTAGTAGGAAGTGGCTAAAAAGAAAAAACCTACATGTGTTGTTATAAATGAAAGATGACAGCCCAGAATGAGTCACCAGCAGGATGCTGCCACAGTCTTAGAATGCATTTAAAATAGGGTAACAGCAATATCCCTACAAACAACAGGAAGACCTTTCCTTATATATCATACACAGTTCTGCCATGTTCAGAAATGGGAATCAAAACAGTGTAATGAATGGAAAACTGCTAATAGCCTATCCATTCACTTACTCATCCTGCCAAAGGAAAGTCAGGTTAGCTTGGCAAAACAATATTTAAGAAGGCTAAAAATAAATACTAAAAACAAAAAGTATAAACCATTTTCTCTATAAAATACAGTTTTAAGGAGCAGTATTGGTACAACAGTAAATGAGCATACTGTATCTGTGAATAAATACAAGCTTGAAATTGGGAGAGGTTTATTAGCAATCACATGAACTGGCATAACGAGAATGTTTTAGTTAAAATAGCAGAGACAGCTGCTCTGTTTTTAAGATGAAGATTTATGAGCTTTTAAATAAAATCATTTTAAATTTGTCTGCCTGTATTAACTGGACTAAAAGAAACAAGACCTTTCCAGTACTATACTCTTACTCTCGGGGTTATCCTCTTCTCAGGTAACTACTGACAGGACAGGAGGTAATGGTTCTAAGTTGCACCAGGGGAGGTTCAGGCTGGATACTAAGAAAAATTTCTAGAGTGATGAGGTATTGGAACTGCTATCCAGGGAAATGGTAGAGTCACCATCTCTGCAAGCGTTCAAGAAAAGCAACATGGTTTAGTGGGCAGAGTGGTGCTGATGGTTAGACTAGATGATCTTAGTGGTCTTTTCCAACCTATGATTCTATAATTTTTCTTTTGTGGAATGCAATGGAATACTTTCACAGATAAATGCAAATCTTCATATACTTAAGGTGTTGTGCTGAACTGTTGAAAACTCATGCAAACCTTGCAAATGCACGAAGACAAGTACCTAAACAGTGCATCTCCGAGCAGAATGCATGAGTCAGTCTGATTCATGCTTTCCAAAACCTTGATCCTACTGATAGGCCAACATCAATAGTGGATGATCAGTGTTCATATTTCATGCCTATTTATGAATGTAGTGAACTTTCATATAGCAGCTCATTGTTACCTCAGAATGAAATTCCAAAGTCAAAAGCTGGAGTAAGCTATAAGATGCTTAAAGATTAAAATGCTTAAAAATCTAAACAATGAATGTCTTCATTGAATACAATTAAGACCAATATAATTAGGAAATTAAAAGTGAATAAATTTTGAATATTCAGAACCAAAGCATTCATTTGCAACTTAATATATTAACATTTCCTCATAGATCTCTTACTTAGATGATGACAGAAGTCACCTAGTCAACTGGTAACACAATCCCTTTCTTTGAGAAAGCCAGTTAAGAACTTGTTTTTGCGTTTCCATTTACATTTGAGTTACATCATCGTTTTGGTTTTTTTTTTGGTTTTTTTTTTGAGTTCACAACTTACTGACTTTGGAAGATAATCACTTTTATATAACTATGCTGTTTTGTGCAAAAGTCTGCAATAAAATCTGGAAGAGGTAAAATAGCTGGTTCTATAATTCAAGTTCTCTTTCTTTTTGCCTTCTACCTTCCGGAAACTAAATTTAGTTGCTCTAACACAAAACACTTAATTGATGCATATTTTGACAGTCTTTGATATCTCTGTTCTGCATATATGTTTATTTACCACAGTTCTGGTAAACAATAATAATTCTCACTTTGTGATGAATGAAAAACCAAAGGATTCTTTGATGTTACTCTTCCCAGTCATTTTTGATCCAAGCCAAAAAAGAAAAGCAAAAGTTTAGTCATCAAAGCAAGTTTCGGTTGGATAGAACACCAACCTGATGCTCTTCTAGAGAGAGGTATGCACTCTTATTTGCTGACACGAAACATTTGCTTGGCATTTATAGCCATTATTAAAAAATGAAATAATGAAAGCAAGAACAGAGGAGGGGAATTCAACTGACAAGAAAACAAGTAGTCATGCTATCACTGCTGCCATACATGAAGAATAATTCTCAGAAGATAGCTTAATGACTACAAGAAAGGCAGGTAGTGCAGGAGATACCAGAACATACTTCTGAGACTGGCTCAGAGAAATTTTTCACAGCAGCGTTAGTAACCTTTTATCATTAAACATGAGCAAGCAATTTACCCTTGTAGCAAAACAGAAATCAACTGTATCATACTAAAAATTATGAGTGCCCAGTGCAAAGGAAAACATGAGACCCACATGAGTCCTCCCTTTCGTCATTTGCAGTACACAGCTGATACTGATGTTCTGAATTGAGGGTAAGGGAGGGCAACCAAGATGGTTAGAGTTGGAGCATGAACTGTACAAGGAGTGACTGAGAGAACTATCAAAACGAGAAGTCTTAGAAGAAATCTCACTGCTGTCTACAACTCTGTAATGGATGGGCATGCAGAGACAGCAGGAAAGGCAACAGATACAGTGGAACAAGAGAAATGCTCAATAGATATAAGGATTTTTTTTCTCCTATTTGTTTCGTTATTTTTTTGCAATGCACATGTTGCCCCAAGAGGTTGCCAATTTTCCATGTCTGAAGATGTTCCAACCTCAACAAATCCCTGGAAATCTGATTCAGTTGGGCCTGGTTCAAGAAAGGTGGTTAGGCTAGATAACCTCTAGGGATTCTTACCAACCTATGTTTTTCACTGGCTGTGTAAATAAGAAACACAGCCAACATTACCAACAACCTTCTTTTTATACTACATAACAGTTTAATACCAAAGTAGTTTCAAAGCATTTTACACTACTTATTAGACATCTTTTTACAAGGTAGTTCTTTTTTTCCCCTGTATCTACAATGATGACTAGTGAAGGACTCCTGTCCATTCCTCCAGCATGAATATAAACTACACAAATATAAGAGGTCCATCCTGATGAGGCTTTTGTTGCCTAGCAAAGGCCATGACCTGAAATGAAAGCGTGATGTGCTCTTTGGAGAATGCATGGCTCAGTGATAGTGCTCTGTTACCAGTCAGAGCACTGAATTGCCCTACATGGATAGGTGTGCTGAAACAAGAACACTCGGTGTTGCTTATCAACAGAAACACTCAGGCTGATCTCTAAAATTAAATTACAAAAGGATATTTAAAAAGGACTTGTTTATAGTTTGGCTACTACTTCTGTAAAGCACCTTCCTTTCTAGAATAAAATAATTAAAACCTGCTACATTGTGCCATTCAAAAAAAAACCTGCCTGATACATAAATTTTAGTCTACAATACATAAATTAGAAGCAAGCTATCAGTAAAGCTAGATCTTCAAGTGTATCCAGACAGGCTATACACAATACAAATGAGGACTGTAAAGAAGAAAGAAGTAAAAAAAAACCACAAAACAAAACACAACAAAAACCGTACAAAAACCAGCTAATTTTGATCCTACACTAGAAAGCTACACAAATAACAGCCAACCTGTTTTTTGCCCACAATCATAGAATTACTCAGGTTGGAAAAGACCTTAAAGATCATCGAGTCCAACCACAACTTAACCATACTACCGTAACTAACAACCCTCTGCTAAATCATGTCCCTGAGCACCACATCCTAATGGCTTTTAAACACATCCAGGGATGGTGACTCAACCACCTCCCTGGGGAGCCTATTCCAGTGCTTAACAACCCCTTCTGTAAAAACATTTTTTCTGATATCTAACCTAAACTTGTCCTTTCACCAGCGAGAAGAGACCAACTCCTCTCTTGCTGTAAGCACATTTCAGATATTGGAAGAGAGCAATAAGGTCTTGTCAGTCTCCTTCTTCCCGGACTAAACAGTCCCAGTTCCTTCAGTTGCTCCTTGTATGGCATATTCTTCAAGCCCTTCACAAGCCTTGTTGTCCTTCTTTGGACTTGCTCCAATGCAAACGGTGATAGCTCACAACAGAATATTCATGATACAGGATTCAGTAACCTCCAGGGTACAATTAAAAACTACTGGCTCTCAAATTCTTCTTGCTCTTGTGTAATTTTAAAGCATACTAAAAAGGTAACAAATAAATAAAACAAATAAATAAGGATTTGTTTAAACAACAATAGTGCAAGCACCATGCACAAACAGGAAGGCTGGAATATCATGCCAGAAGAAGCATGGAGGATTCCACATACAAATGATGTTATTTCTACTTAAGCTCCAAAGATGTATAAGAGGCAGCTTTTAACTGCTCTGTTCCAAAAATCTTTTGCACTTGTCTTTCTACAATAACTGAAAAATGTTACCACACTTACAATGTTGAATACCACATTTTTTCTTTTGGAAACATTCATAGTAATGCATACAAAAACATTTACTTCATGTACCACAATCAATTGGTAAGGAAAATTTCTAAGAAAACATGAAAAAGTCTTCTCTGATAATTGTAACAGCTCTTTCTTCTTGACTTAAATTTCTCATTTCTTAAGCTGCATAATAAAGGTGGGGGGAAACAGTCCTATAAAAATGTGCATTGCATCTGTTTTTTTTAACAGTTATCTGTGATACCGAGTTTCAGGCACTTTTACCCTAGGCAGACTATTCTGCAACTAGGCATTTTCTCTTCCTTCTACACACTGCAGTCCCTCCACTTGGAATGCAACAGCAATGCCAGGATTCTAAATGTGCCAATTGTTATATCTCAACAAGCGCATTAAAACGGGAGACACTGAGAAAAGAGAGTTGCATTGACTTGAACAAAAGAGTCCTCAAGTGCTACAGCTGCTTCCATTGAGATACTGTAACTAACAGAACCGGTTGGATTTGAACTCATTTAATGTCATTAATACTGAAAACCATCTTCTACATGCTTAACTACTAAAATGGGTTGACTAAGAGACACAAATCCTAACTAATCCTAACTATCCTAACTAATATTTTGGTTAATTTTATTTTTTATTTTTATATGGAAGAATCATGTTAGTAGATCAGTAAAATGACTGTTCCTTGTTCATGACAAGATGCTGATAATCACCTTTTTTAATATGCCTGGTGAAGTGAAAAATAACCACCATACTCCAGATTGAAATGACCACTTGCATATTTCAATTGTGTGTTCAGAGGGAGTCAGCAACCAAAAAAATTATATATGGCACATCAGTACTGCAGCACAGCTAATTCTCTCATAAGCAGCACTTCTTATATGAACATCCCAATGTTGCCAATAAAAGAAGCATTCCTTCTAGCAGAAGGCATTTCATTAAATGTTAACTGCTCAGATTCCACAAGGACTTTAAAAGACCTCTACCTTCCTGTTTTGCAATTAGAACTCTTCAACCAAATGCAAGACTATAACAGGGTACATTAATCACTTTTTTCTCTCCATATGAAAGTAGAATAATCAGAGGTATGCAAGCAAAGCAGCACAGGCTTCTCCTCCAGACTACAGACATCTCTATGACATTTATCTACAAGAGATTATTAGAAATTCAAAATAGAATGTAACAGTGATCTTTTCTTCTATTTGCAGAAAAAGATCTCTTCCTCTGCACTTTATGTGGGATGCAGTTTAAGGGAAATTTCTGAGGAAAGTGTAGCACCGAATCCCACACAGTCTGAAAGAAGTCATTAAGATAAAAACATGATAGTATGTGTGGGTGGAGTGACAGTGTTATACTACAGTCAAGCTTCAGCAGGAAAAATAAATAAAAGCATGCACTTGGCCTTCGTATTAAGAAGTCACTGTAGCAGCTGGGAACTGCTCCAGAACTAGGAATTCTACATGCATTTCTTGAAAATATTCAGGATTAAGAATATTTTACCAATCTTAAAAAATAAAATAATAATAAAAAAAAAATCATTTGTAGCCCTTACTTTAAAAAAGAAAAAAAAAATGTGTCATGTCAGAAAACATGAATGCATATTGTGCCCTAGAGCTGCTTCTAGACCAACAGTTGGAGAGTCTACCTGCAATATATGCAAATCAGATACAAGTTCCTGTTGTGCCCGCTTTAGATCAGAGTACCAAAGCCTGACTACCTTCACTGCAGACAGACCACATATTTCATGTTTTTGTGATGCTAGTCTAAAGTCTAGTCTTGAACAAGTCCTCTCCTGGTGGATGACACGCCAATGAAGGCCAATGGTATCCTGAGGTGTATGCATTGAAAGGAATGTGGCCAGCAGTTCAAGAGAGGTGATCTTCCCTCCCTACTCTGCCCTGGTCAGGCCTCACTTGGAGTACTGTGTCCAGTTCTTGGCTCCTCAGTACACAAAAGACAGGGATCTCCTGGAAACAGCCCAGCGGAGAGCAATAGAGATGATAAAAGGCCTGGAGCACCTCTCTTATGAGGAAAGGCTGAGCAACCTGGGTCTGTTCAGCCTTGAGAAATGATGACAGAGATGTGGTCTTACTAATATATTATCATATGTATATCTTAAGTGTGGGAGTCAAAGAGACATGGATAACCTCTTTTCAGTGGTTTGTGGGGACAGGACAAGGAGAAATGGCCATAGACATGAGTATAGGAAGCTCTGCACCAGCATGTGACAGAACTTCACGGTGAAGGTGATGGAGCACTGGAACAGGCTGCCCAGGGAGGTTGTGGATTCTCCTTCTCTGGAGATATGCAAGACCCTCCTGGATGCCTACTTGTGTAGCCTGCTGTAGGGGGCCTGCTTTACATAGGGGTTGGACTTGATGATTTCAATTATTTTCTACTACTCCACCTGCTTACATTTATCACCAGCTTGCTGTGAATTATTTTTTCTGAATTGTGCATTGGTTTAGCTTTGTCGGGTATCATGCAAATTGTATTTACATATCTAATTTTAATATTAAAATACAATTCAACAGCATCTATACTAATTTGAAGGCTTTAATAAGGCATTCTTACAGTGACACTTACAAATCAGCTTTTACACATGCAAATGTTACCGTCCTGCTTATAGTTACTTGTTCAATTCATTGTATCAAACTTGCACATTTATCTTGTGAGCTTGTATTTACATCTAAGAATTCTGAACACCACATCCCCAACATGGTAGACATACGCAAAAGACATACTTACAAGTCAAAGACTAAGTAATGGAATCCCTCTTCTGATATGCTGTCATGAAGCCGCACTATTGAAGGGGGAAAAAGAGATAAAAAACAGTCATCTTTCCATGTCTTTAATATCTGACTTTGATTTTTGGGAACTGTAGAGAACTGCTGGTATTGCATCTACATATATGTTCTCATCTGTTTATTTTGTGGCTGGTTTTTGTTTTTGTTTTTTTTTTTTTATTGCTCATTTGTTTTGATTTAAATTCTTTATCCTAAGAATCATCTTGTAAGATGAGTTAAGCAATGATATTGTACGACCGTATATGCAGCTCATTATACAGCTATTTTTAAAGGTGTTCTGCTACTACAGAATGCTGCAGTCACTTCCAATCAACTCCTACACATCTAGATACATAAGACACAAACCACATACACCATACTTTACCTCTGACCTTCATGCTGAATGATGGCTAAACAAATACTAAAAAGCACAGTCAGACTTCATCTAAATGTACCATACTGATACTATTCTACTCTCTTTTTCCTAAGCAGAACCTCCAATCAGTCTTTCAAATAGCATGCACAGGAGCATCCAGCCATTGGACTTTCATCTTAAAATAGTATTCCTAATCTCATACAGCTGTTTTCCCAGCAGCATTAAATCCCAGACATTGTTAACAAAGCAAAATGAAACAAACAACAACAGTGAAAGTGCCTCAATTGGCTGTCTGTTTCAGCACAATTACAAACTTTAAGGGCTATGTTAACAAATTCTTTAATCAGACAATAGATGTTGATTTGAAAGAGAAAGCATCATCTTCGCTAACTGAAAGTATTGGACTGTTTAAAAATGGAAATCAGAAGTACACATTCAGCTCATAGCTCAACACTCTTTAGCTAATCATTGAGAAGGAACTTAAAATCACTACCAGTAGTGTCTAGTTCACTTCTTTTTTTGTCTAACATCTTAAACTAAGTTTAAATTATATGCCTTAAATTTTAGTCCAGATAAAATAGTTAAGTCAAATATTTGACCATGTAAACTAACCAGACTAATTAATTTCACTTAAATGCAGTCATTTGCAACTGCTCAGAAATACAGTGCATCCTCCCTTCAAAAATCAGTTTTCTGTTCCTTGGCAACATATTTTTCTTTGTTAGGAAAATACAACACTTGAAGGTGGAAAAAAAAACCAACAACACAAAGCAACCTAGTGTGAATGTTATTTACACTCCCTTAAAAAAAACACACTAATACCAAATCCATCTGCTCATCCCTTCCCTAGCAAGTAAGGCCAACTAGGTAACAACTATATTCATGCCATACCTTTGAGAATAGTCTTCAAGAACAACAATATTTCCTACTGAGACTCCTTAAGCCAAATAACAAAACAGTCATGGAAAAAAAAAATAATAGGTAAAAGAATCCATAAAATACTGATTCCACATACACAGTGTAAATCAGCAGCATATTTTCTTGGTGGGATGTCTGCACCAATGCATGGGAGGCAAAAAAGAACAAAATGATCAGTGTAGAAAGAGATTTTGATAATGGCAGTCTTATTCATGCAGGTTTACTCAAAGACACTGAAAACATGGTATTAAATATTGGCATTAGTTTTAAGAAGTTAGAAATTCGTTTATGAAAGCAGACAATCAAAATATATATCAAACCTTCACACTCTAAAACTAGATGCATGTAAAGATGCTCAGAGGAAAATGATGAGAAAAGAATTCACTCGCAATTCATCTGAAATGATCTGAGGTGAAGGGTATGCTAGCTAGAAAGCTGAAAATGGGGATATGAATGTGAATCAAGGCTAAAGCCTATATGATTAAGAAAGCAAGCTCTGACTGAAAGTCTGCCAGACTTCTGTAAGGAAGATGCATTTTTCTGCTAATAACTAAGTAAATAACCAGCTGCATCAAACTTTACTGACTCCATCACTATCTGTCTCTAAACTGACACCTCTAAATGTTCTGAAAGGGAATGTGCTATATTCCCACTCATATTTCTATCGTGTACGTATCTATTTCCCTCTGATCTTCTTAACTGTCATCCACTTCAAGCACATGAATGGTTTAGAACTGTGCAGAGATAAATCTACTTGCAAATTGATGCCTGTCAGTGAACGTCAAATTTCCACAGTGGCAGCCAACAGTATAGCTGAACAACTAAAATGAAGAGACTACACAACCTCCTGGCCACTGGTCCTTAGCCAGACCTACAGACAGCAAGGATAGTCACAAAGAGCAAAGGAATTGGAAAAGGAGTCCAGGGGAGGGCCACAAAGATGGTGAAGGGCCTGGAGCATCTCCCCTGCAAAGAAAGGCTAAGTGAACTGGGTCTGTTTAGCCTTGAAAAAAGAAGACTGAGAGGGAACCTGATTCAGGTCTATAAATATCTGAGGTGTGGGGGGCAGAGTGGTGAGGCCAGACTCTTTTCAGCAGTGTGCAGAGACAGGACAAGGGGAAATAGGCAGAAACTGAAGCATAGGAAGTTCTGCACGAATGTGTGCAAGAACTTCTTTACAGTGAGGGTGACGGAGCACTGGAACAGGCTGCCCAGGGAGGTGGTGGAGTCTCCTTCTCTGGAGATATTCAAGACCCGCCTGGACGCCTACCTGTGTGACGTGGTGTAGGGAGCCTGCTTTGGCAGGGGGGTTGGACTCCATGATCTCTGGAGACCCCTTCCAACCCCTACAATTCTGTGTGATTCTGTGAATGAGTGCTTGGGGATATGACAGCTCAGGAAGGTGACTGCCACTTGTTTTATTTCTCTGAACTGAAGAATGATTTCCTGAAAAATTTAAGAGATGACTTGCCAGAATCAGAAAGATGTGATGTCCGGGAAACAGTCATTAGTACTAGTCATAGCTTACACACAACATCCAAGGAAGAAACCATGCATGACTGTTGCATATGCCTATGTACCCATACTTTTATTTTTCTCTAAGAATGCATTACTAGTCAGTTGTTAAACATTTCTTTTCAATTAAAAAATACCTAGGTCATAGGATGGTAGAACTATGAACTAATGTGTGTGGTTTCTTTTATTTACTTTAAGGAAAACTGCAATTCCCAAAGCTAACTGTCCCTCATTACAAAGAAGCTTTGTCAGTACCTCTATCCAAAGCATTATTGCTTACAGAGCCAAATAAAAAAATCAAGTTACCCTAAAATCACTTTGTGTTTAAAACAGAGTTAATTAAGAAAGCACAGCAAAATTATTTTTAGATTTCCCTATAAGGTAGCTTCATATGTTATTTAGTTTTCATACAATGCGTGACATTTAAAACAAAATGAAATAAACATGACTTTTTTACTTAATAATACTTAGCCTAGGGAAGCATCTTGTGTTTACACAGCACTGACAAGACAACTAATTGTTGGCTGACTTCCTGCCCTGAGCTCGTGATGATTCACAAAAGCCAAGTAGGTCTGAATCAGAATCTGGTTCTATATTCTACATTTGTCTAAGTTTTTACAAAGCAGCAAGCCAGCCTCGAGCATAAAAGGCTAAGGTATCACATTGCTGCTACAGTGAAAAATACCGTACTTATAGACTTTAGAGGGACATACAGATTAGAATATCAGCATCACTTATTGTAAATGTCAAGTCATATGAAATATAATTGACTGAAAAAGTGGAGCATGCCAAAAGTGTAAGTACAACTAATCAAATAACAGTGCAGTAGCAGCAAGAATGAGAGATCTTCCAGTACTTTGTATCAGTGTATTTCCAAATAACTCTAGGGAATATCACTCATCACATGCTATTTATTTGTGTCATTTTTTTAAACCTTTGTTTTCAATTGGGTTCTTTAAGTTCAAATTTCAACATCCCCAAATGTCTGCTTTTTAAAGCAAACCAAATGTGGGATGAGACACCAAGTACTAGCCTAGGACAGTAACCTGAAACTTTTAATTTAGAATCAAAACCACAAGAAACATTTGGCTTTTGAGAGCAGTACTTCAAACAGCAACGTCAAAAATACTACCGATGAATAAGTGCTCAAAAATTAGCAATGGCAGCTGGTACAGAGTCTTGATTATGTCACAGTGATGCAACATCAACCTAAAATAGTGAATTTAATAAAATCACCCACAAATCACCTAACAAACCCACCAACTAGCATATTTTGTATCTATTTTAAATTAATACATAGAAAACTAGACCTTTTGATAGCAACTGAAATGGCTAAGAACCATAGTTTTTCAGTGAACACTTTTTGTGTCAATATATCAGTCTTCTACTTGTTGCGTGCTGAAAGCATTGTATTCAGACGCACAGAAGCCGTCACATTTGATTTCCCATACCATGTACAGCCATTCAGAAATACCAAATACATCTCTCTAGGCAAGACATTTGCTTTTTCAAAGAGATCCAAAGACATTACAAAAAGCATTGTTTAATTATTATATAAATTAAAAAAGAAATGTACCTTTAAGATATTAATTTGGTATCAAAACAGCCTTGAGCTTGCAGCTGCAGAATATTCAGCAATCTATATATTCATATAAACACAAAATTCTCATAGTTCACTCCTTCCACTGCTACAGCATGGTATTTCAGGTAATCAGCTGCAGCAGACTGTTATTATTAACAGAATAATTTATAACACACACCTACGAAAAAGCTTTCTGGGTAAGAACAAGGACAACATAAACTTAAATTCATGAGTTTAAAACTGTGACCCTGAAGTCAACAGTACAAGTTTTATCTTGGACAGAAGCATCTGTCATACTCTAGCTACTAAGCAGACCAGTGTGGCATTGTGGGAATGGGTTTCTAGCACTTCCCCTCCTGCCTGAAACAGAAGATGCTCTCCATCATGCACTTGTGTAAATGGCCTTTCTTCATTCAATGTCATGTCATCACGTCAGACCTGTAGTTCCCTTCTGATTAAAAAAAGGATTGGGTTTCGAGATTATGAACTATGCATCTTCTCAGGCTAGTGAGGCTGTTTTCTTATTAGTCAAACTGCAGCCTGACGTGTCCATGGAGATTTCTTCTTAAAAATTTCTTTTTTTTTTTGCCCTTTCCTCTCATCTGACTCATACGAGTGAGACAGGACAAAACCTCTGAATCAGGATCACATGCCTGTGATTGTCTCCAAAAAGCAAAATAACTTGAGGCTGCCAGAAAAGATCAAAAACTGTCTTTTGGCAAGTGCCTTTGCTGAATTCTTCAGTCGGTTCAAATACAGTTTTATGTCTGTAAATCTGCTCGATGAAAATCACAAATAAGCATGGGCAACTCAGAAAAATCCATGGTGCAGATAAGCAAGCCTTACAGTCTGGAGTAGAAGGTGCACAACAGCGCAGAGGCAAATGCAGCATGGCCCAGATCTTGGCACTGCACTCTGCCTACAGGCAGCCCCCAAGTCAGTTTTGCACTGCAGAAGACGAGAGATGTGGTGGTGACAATCTGAGAAGCTATTCACAAAGTTTGAGAAGTGATTCACTACAGAAAGCATTTGCATATCTGTTTCTAACATATACAGTTCTTTGCACACACGATAGCAAGCAAGATTCAGGCACAACAAAGGAAAAGGCAAGTTACAAAGTATTCATCATATCTAAGAACTCCCTTCTGTAACCCACACTGCAATTCCTATTCCTCCAGAGTCACTAAAAGCAATCAGCAGCAGAAAATGTTTCCATTTATCTCTTTTGAAATGATTACAGCTACATCATCTAATCATTATCAACTAGAGTTAGATAATCCCTGAGTGCTTCGTGAGTACTGTCATGAACAGCCACATTACATGGCTGAAAGAACACGCGATTTCTTTTCTTTTCCTCCCACTTCTGACAACCAAGTTGTTGCTCTTGAGCAACTTAAAACATCTGAAAGAAATGGAGGGAGCATGCAGCTCTATTGAAGAAATACTGTTACACCTGTTAACAGTTTTTAATTGCTGTTCTATGTTTATAATTTTACTAATTTAAAGGAGAGCTTATATTGATTGACTTTATTAGTCATGTATTTATCCATTAGTTTGGATAAGGTCCAATCAGACTGAAAAGTAAAAATGATCTGATTTTATAGAATTTGTGCTCAACTGTAATATTCTGTGTCTGTTACACAGAGCACTCCATAGTATAATAACCTAAAATCAACCTTATCAACTTGTTTAGCTCACATCACTGAGAGAAAATATTTGACAAGACTCCATGAAACAGAAGTTCTGGCTCATAAACAGCACAGCACCTGCATGACTGTACAGGGAATTGGGAAACTGCCACTTCTTCAGTGCAGTGTCGCTTGTTTATTAACAGAGAATGGAAAGAGGCAGTGCAGTTAATGGTAATGTAGACAATCACTTTCCCTTTGCTGCTAAAAGATGAAGATCTATGGACTCTAAGAAGAAGCATCAAACCCATAACTGTTGAACCAGTGCACTGCTTGAAAGTTATGGAGTTTGTCAGCAGCACAGGTTTGAAATGGGTTTCAGAGGCACAAAAAGATTGTTGTATTTACTGAGATCCACAAATGGTTTCCTCAAGCTCCTGTCTTCCAGTAAAGAAGAATAAATTAAAGGACAGATGTGCTTTCCTGACACATTTGTTTCCAAAAATACATTCAAATCTTTATGCAGATCTTATGTACTCAGTCTCATAAGGAAAATAAATAAATAAATAAAAACCATATAATTACTTTTAAAAATGAGCTTTTAAAAAGCTCCAGCACTTGGAAATAGAGCTAAAAAAAGAACACAACTACACCTCAGTCATGAAAGGTGTACCTGGATATATTTATTGTTACTATCTGACCCACTTAGTTTTCTATTCCAAAACACTTGTTTATTAGTATTTTCTGCTTTCTCATATCAGACAAAGTAAGCCTCTCACTCAGCAAAACTGCTTTGCTGAGAAGTGAAAGATCTGTACTTGCTGACCACTGTCAGGGCTCAGACCTTCATGGAAAGTCACCCTTGTCACCTCTCCTATTCCATCAAATAAACTCAGAGGGACAAGGGAAGGAAAATAAAGTGATGGCAAGAACTTAATTAGAAACTCACACAGATGTCAGTGCACAAGTCTGCCAAGTCAGCAGCGCCAAGAGCTGAGATCAAAATCTAGATTAATCCAACAGACTTCAGTTTAGATCTGTAGCTCCCAATCTAAACATGATGACCCCAAAACTGCAGATGGGAGCAAATCTGCAGATGCAAAAGCTTCTGAACCACTGCTCAGGATTGTTACTGTGTACACTGATCAGACATCTGGTTTTTTTTATAAAACAAACAATAACAACCAACCAAGTTTCACTGCAACCTCACACTCTGTAGCTCAGTGCCATAGATTGTCTTCTGTTTTAATCACTGCCACTACCACCTCTCTTTTGATGTATGGAATAAATAATGCCTGTTGAGCAATCAAACTCCATAAAAATAACCGGTATGTAACAGTCAAAGGTACAGTCTGCAGACATTAAACTCAATACAAAAAAGTGTATATTGTAGTCACTGCTATGGCTACAGCTCATTTGTCCAGCCTACATAATCAGCTTTGATATCCCTGTGAAAACAACTAGTAGTAAGTATCGGTCCTACCTACTAACCAAGCTGGATAAATACCCAAGTACTCTGCACTGTACTTCTGTGACCACCAACAGACCAATGTCCAGTATCCATGTCAGGAGGCTAGAAGCTGAAAAATGACCCAGAAGAGAGCCTGTATGGAATGAAAGAGTTGGCAATGTGCAGAGCACACGTCCCCTGTCATCTACTAAGGCACTGGATGAGGGACGTTGAAGTCAAAGGGTACTTGGCTCTTGGCAGCACTCCTCTGCATGCAGCAGTGTCCTTTTTCCCTTGCTCAACTCTCAGGAACTCACAGCCAGAAATTTGGGCAGTACTGTTAAAGCTGAGATTGCTCAGCTTCATCATAAAGAATACTGTTCTTCTGAGACCAGGAAAGCCTGGGGCCCTCTACAATAAATCCTCTCAGTCATAGTAAAAAGAACTTAGCAAATATTAGCAAGAGCCATTACCTAACAATCTGAAATATTTAAGGGCTTATCTGTTAAGAGTAGTATCATAGCAAATCTCAAGGGTAGCTGATTTCTGAAAGATGTTAAACAGCAATACATTTGTATCTAAGAAAATAATCTTCCCCCATGATGCTAAATACACAAGTGGTACACGGTATTACCTAACTATTATTAAATGGCTTTTTGCAAGTCAGTGGTGTATTCTATAAACCACTCCACATTCAGCAACAGCAAATGCAAGTCAGCAGTTTCCAAATTCATTCAAAATATAAACCATTTTTTATTACAGTGCAAGTTCACTGCTATTTAGGATCAGCAACCTGAGCAGAAAAAATTAAAACTATCAATCCGGATACTTACTCACAAAATAATAAGTAATGGGACAATTAATTAGGCAATTTAGTATTTGGAAAGACTGTGTTTTTCCCCATGTACTGTTAACAGTAAGTGTTAACCAGAATGAACAAAATTGCATGTGTTTTACAAATACTCATTTGCAACCAAAACCCTCACACCAAGGTCCCTAGACAATAAACTTCTGTATTCTGACTAAATGCCAGAAATACTTTCACTGCCTTTATTATAAACTCAAGTCTAAGTCATGCTTACCAACCAGTTTATCAAAATTTTACCTTTCAGTTTTACTCTACAGAAGATAAAAACAAACTATTTCCCAAAGCAGATAAAAGGCAAAATTTTGAAGTGCAATTAAATCGAGGTACCAATGTCAAAGCAGATGGCTTTCAAATGCCAACTCTTCAGTCATGGTGAGAAACTCTTAATTCATTCCTGCAGGATTAAGGCTTACAGGTTAAACATGTCCACACACTGCAATGTAAATTTTGTGGGAAAAGTGAGAGAAAAGGGAAGAATGCTTTCTTTATGCTACCATAAGGTACAAGAGTCCTACTGAGCCTCTTTTAGCTGCCTAAAAAAAAAATAAAGCAGCTTCTCAAGTCATGAAATCTGATGTATAAGCATGATGTATAAGCAGAAACAGACCCTCTCAAGGTGCAAGTTCTATGCATGGTTTAGCACCCTAACAAAAGAAATTTAAATCCAGAATCTGACTCAGCCCCAAAATTAAAAATCTATGTGGTAAAAATTAAAGCACCTCAAATAAAAGTAATCAATAAAACGCAAAGATAAAACTTATCCTTGAAGTTGACAGGAATTACACACACTTATTTATTCATATCAAAATACAAAAATTGCAGATAGCTGTTAGGAATAAACAGCAGGATGCTAACATGAACACAAATATCTTTATGTTTTCATTTAATATAAAATCACTTCATTTATTAGAAATCCTCTACTTTCAGGTTGAGACGATTCCTTTTTGCTGTTAAGTCCCCTATTTTGTTAAGTTTAACAAGGATCTTATAACAACACAAAGGGCCTTACAAATGTCATCAGCGTGAGCCATTTGAGGATAGAAGTCCAGATTAAAAGCAAGCCTGACACAAATTTTCGCTAAGAGCAAACTGATGTCTCAGCTGTCAGTGTTGATGCTTTAAGCATTAACCTTTTTTTAACCATTTTAGCATTCATTTATACAGCAAGAAGAGGAACTATGACAATCTATGCAGAAATGTCATGGGGTGTTAACTAATAACAGGACAGGCTATAACACAGGAATGTTGTATTAATTAAAATTAATAAGTTCTGAAAACCACTTATAGCAGCTTAATGGAGGGAGTGTAATTTGTTTAATTTTTCTAAAGTAAGGGCCTAGTTCTCATGGTAGAAAAAAATTTGCCCAATACATCAGTTATTCTGAAACTGCCACAATGGTTATGAAGCTCATCAGTTGCCAAGATTCCTTGTGAAAAGTGATGAGAATCATTTCAGTAATTTAAGAAACTGTGCTGACATACAAGATCAACTGAAGAGCTGAACGAAATTTGCTCAGCATACAGCATCTAACATCCTAATCGGAGAAGCAAAAACAGTCTATTGATTTTGCTGGAAAGAAACTTTTGTATCCTTTTGAGATATGCTTTTGCCAAATGTATATGTGGCAAGCAAGCTTACAACTGGATGCATCACAAAATAATTAAACCTAAGTCAGAATTACACAATTGTCTGGCTGCTTTGAATATTAACTACATTGCCCAACACTGAAAACACACTGATATTAATGCTACAAAATCCTATAAAACTGGATGTTGCAGAGCTGCAATCATTGAGCAGGCCACAGCCTTTTTCCTTTTTAAATGCTCCCTATAATGACAACTAGGCCTCCAAGGCATCTGCTTATGAAAACACAGTCTCTTACTTCACAATTTTAAACAAAAAGAAAAGCAGAAAATTGTAATGCTGCGGCATGAGTCAGGAAGTATCGCACCAAAGAAACATCACCTGCTCTACCAGAACGTCTCCTAAGAAAGCAAAAGCACACACCAGGCAGTTTTAGACAATGTTTTCAGAGCAATTAGCACTGTATTTAAGGGACCTTTAGTAACACTTTCAGAAAACCTAGGCTAAGTTATTTCAGTCAGAAGCAACAATTACTGTAACTAAATTTTCCAAAGCTTTTCCTTTTTGGCTTTTCTCAGCCTTAAAAGTTTATCAGAAATACATGAAAAACAAAGTTGTTTCCACTTACTGTAATATTTTAAAAGATTAGAAGTATTCAAAGAAAAGCAGCAATTCTGCATTTCTGAAGACATCTCTTCTTCATCAGTTTCTCCATAATTTGTACCCATTTCAAGATGCATCAAGTGAAACAAAAAGAGGGTAACACCTGAATTAATGCAGACCTCTAACTACATCTAACATCCCTTATCACTCCCTGTCTCATTCACACCACTACACAAAGTTGTAGCACTGCAGTCAGCCAAAGGAGAATACAACTCAGATATTCACATATTTTAAAACTTCCTGAAGTTACTCAAAAGAACATGCATGCAATTGCAGTTTGACCTGCTGCCTCATAATGACATACTCTCATTTAATTTCTGTATATGCAACCTTGTAAAGGCCCATACAGCCAAATAAGCCTACTACTTAATGTCTCACAGTAACTTCTAATGCTAAGCGCTCATCATGCATACAGAGGTGCATTTTTATTTCACATTTATGTTGCACCCTAATCATAAAAACTCCTCTGAAAACTAGCTTTTGTAAGTAAGGAAGGTGCATTATCCCAATGGAAACAAATCCTCAATCCTTATGGTCAAAGCATCCAGGTAAATTTAACATCCAGCTGTAACAAAAGCACCTGATTGGAAATAAGTCTCTCGTTAACCGCAGGACCTTTGCATTGCATGCAATGCTTCCTAAAGAAGAGCACAGTTCGGATTACTGGCACTGTGCATGACTTCATTCTCCTAGTCTTTCTTAATTATCATGCACGTGTATGTGTGCTCATTTATGCAGCATGTCTTGACAAAAAACCCTCATAGCCTTGCCCTTTGTTGCTCAGAAGCCTGCTGTTGCTGGGGCCTAGTGTCTCTGCTCACTCAGACAAATGCCAGGCCTCCTCCAGCCTCTGCCAAGGCCAGCGCCTGGCCCTGCTCGCATGCCACATGACCTATAAGTCCACTAACCCACTCTGTCAGGGAGCCAGAATATGGGACAAAGGAAGGGGAATTTCAGCTACATTTTGTCCTGAATTTTGCTGCAAAAACACTACTGTAATTAGTGTAGAGAGAACATGCATACTGGAATTCCTTCACTGAAGTTCCAGTGCCATCCCTCTGCTGGTCCCAGTACTGGCCATGACGCAGCCCTTTCCAGCAGCAGGGAAACACTGCAGCAGATGTTCTGGAATAAACCACTTCCAGGCACTGGCCACATGCTTGCAACTTGATCAGTATTTACAGGAAGGGAAAGAGAAAACTCATGGGAACTGTAGTCTAACCCCAATATAAAACAGCTCCCTGTCTGATATCTGAAATGAAAATATGCTGGGGTCCTTCACCCCTCAGTCAAGACATGTTTGAGAGGAAGAGGCAACAGTCCATGCACCAATGTGGATAGGGAGGATTTCTGTCCAACCCTTGGGAACAAATTCTTTTTGAAATGTAGCAAGCATGTAACAGCACAGGATGCTGGTTTAGCTCCTGGCTATTCTAGAGATCAGGGCACAAAGAAAGTCTAAACTCTGGCCTTATATATACATTAATTCACGTTAAACACCATACACAAAATAGTTGAATGTAAAGTTTTTTTTAAATTATTATTATTATTATATTCATTCTACTTTAAACTGGGTAAGAAGCCTTTGAAATGAAAACTTTACTGCTCCTTTTATTACAAAATACAAATAGACTATGAAAAGCCCAAAGACACCTCAATGTTATTTTGCCTCCTGGTTTTTCCAGTACAAGGGAAGAAACAATGGGCAGATACTCCAGCCACCGGCTGCAAGTGCTGTGCCACAGTGCCATAGCAGCTGCTGGCCAATAGAGTAGGGCAGAGGTCAGGATTACTAAGGTGCACAGAGCCACATGTTCCTTTAGCACAACTCAAGAGCCACCACCAAATGCTGAATACAGGCTGACAGATGGGCTGGTAGAAGAAGGATTAAAGGAGACTTTACATCAGTTACACTTCAGGCAGAATATAAATAAAATAGCCTCAACCCATTTAATTCCCAAACTTAGTACTAAAATAAAAGAATTTAATTTGTTTGCTGTGATTTTCTCTTTTGCCTTTCAATCTTTAACTTATTCTCAGGCAAGGTTGTCTCAGGGGGTTCTTGTCATCCCACTCTGTGAGAAGATGACAACAGAATACACAAAGAAACTTTATTTTTACTTACTTCTTACTGGAAACTGGAGACAGAGTACTATGATACTGCCTATTAAGACCTTTGGCTACAAAAGAAAAATGCTCTAGTTTATGCTATTACATTGGCACAGAAACAAAGTTTATATGCTTTTAATTCATCTTAAAACATCAGCTAATTTAAACCAAAACAATTTCCTAGTTTACGCAAGAGTAGATGGCCACAAAACTAACCACATCAGTTTAAAAATAAATCAGCTTTTGCTCAAGTTGGAGTAACTCCCATATGCAAATGGACATAAAATTTAACTTCCTACAGAATAAGTATCATTGTTCTGATACAGAGAAGCATGCCAGCGTTACACCAAATGTAACTCCTATTAGCAGTCTCTAATGAAAGAGTAAATACATTTAATCATTAGCTTTGTGAGCAACAGAAGTCAGCATGATCTTGAAACATCCACATTTCAGGGAAGATAATAGATTACATAATTATCTTTTCTGTAAGACAGGGAAGCCTAAGAGACATTAATGATGTGATAAAGGTAGTTACACTTCCTAGTGTCATTGGCTACAAACATTAGACACAAACAAATGCTTCTGAGCTCAATTTTTAAAGATCTACACATCTTTACGAAGTACAGTCACCAACAGTGCACACTGATTTGTTTAGTGAAAGTAGGTATCACTTTTGGAGGGCATCTGGAATTATATGACTGCCTATTTAGTTCAACATCAAGACAAACCACTCATCCTCTACACCTACACGCATTTTTAACTGCAATATTAAGTATCAGAAAGCAGGATTAAAGTGATGACTTGAACATTTCTTTAGTTTGGGATGAATCTGGTATTTTCTTGTGTTTATACAGTACCACTATAAAGTTATCCTCTGTCATTTTATCTGATAGCTGTTTTTATGTCTGCACATGAATAAAACAAAGCCATCTTCACAAGATTGGGTCCCCAAATGTTCTATTTTGTATTGTTAGCTCTGAGGAAAAGACCTAACATGGACACAACAAAACTGTAACATGCACATAATTATAGTCACACCTCTGTCCCTGGTAACTTCCATGAGCAACAGTCGCAAATATCCTAAATGAGAGTAGTAAGGTAAACCCAAAGATGGACTCCTTGCGGTTTCTGTCATGTAAAACATGACAGATATCCCCTCAGGCTTCAGACTACATTTCTATATGCAATAACTTTTGGGCAGCAAGAGGAAAGTTGCGAATGAACTTCTTCATTCATCAGCTTCCTGAGGAATCTACAACTGTTGTGGAAAAGAACAATTACGCAGGTTTTATAAGGACTATGTACTTTATGTACTCCATGAACCAAGGAGAAAATAGACTCATGTTGCTTTTTTGAATATTAAATTAACATTATACCACTAAGTTTTCCTTTATTACCACAAACAGAGCTAGAACACCATATCTTGTACTGTGCTAGCACATGGAATGGCAGTAGGATATAATATAATATAATATAATATAATATAATATAATATAATATAATATAATATAATATAATATAATATAATATAATATAATATAATATAATATAATATAATATAATATAATATAATATAATATAATACAATATAATATAATATAATATAATATAATAATATGTAATATAAAAATATTGCAAACAAGTGGCAGGGCTAGCGGTTCCCACAGGGGCCACAGCACAGAAAGCAACAATTCTAGCTACCCCCGACTAGCTCAAGACATTTCAAAGATTACCCTCTCTCAGCAGGGCATAATTCAGTACACAATCACAGATACATATTTTAATTTGTAGTTGTCTTTGTCACAGCACTTTTCCTAGGGTATGCCTTTCATGCAAATAGTAACCTAGTGTAGAGATGCTCAAACTTAGAACAAGCTGATGTGTTTTGCTTATATTAGTTTAATTGCATTGGCATGACTTACTTAGCCTTACTTAGCCTTCTCTTCAACAACACCAGAAAGGAAAAGCAAGACTAGGCGAGGCATCTTCACACTGTGCATCAGTTTGCAGTGAAGACAAAAATAAGTCTGTTCCATGTGATCTCTAACAACCTGAAAAATTATATTGTCTGAAAAGCGTTTAGTGAAAAAATAAGGTTACCGTAACTGGACTCCTATTTCTAGCTATCAGTACGATACTGCAGATTTCTATACAATGGCAAGCGTAGTGAACAAAAATTTCCAGTAACCTAGATAACCAAATGTTTCTACTATTAATCAGGATGACATATAAGCAGTTAAAACTTTCGGTAACAGTAAACAGAGCAATGCAGTGTACAAAACTATGAAAGATTGTTTTGATAATAATCCCATTTCATCTCCATCCACTTGGCTGAGCTGAAAAACGCCAGTATTAAATTTCTGAGTCAGTGTGGTTTCCCCCTCTATCAATTAAATACCACAGTAAATCATGCAAACAGAACGGAGGACAACTATAAATTACTATGATTTTCATAACATGCAAGTTTACAAGCAAACAATGATTCCAAATGATTGAAAGGGTTTGTTTTACAAAAGGCGGGGAATGCATATTAACTTAACAGATGACAAACTTGAGGCTTGTGATGAAGAACTACCATTGTCTTTTAATCACAGTCTCACAATAAATGGAAATTAGATAGTTTGTCCTGTCCCACGGGACCATTTATAAGATTGTAATTAGCTCTGTGGAAACCCACACAGACTTGGATGGAAAAGCTACAACAAAAGAGTGGGAAGACAGTCTGTATTCATAAAAACAGACTACTAGTTGCCGTTGAAACACTCTTCAAGTATTCTTCTTGTTAGGCCACCTGTTCAATACATCTAATAACTCCCAAAATATATAACCTACAGAAGATAGCTGCAAGCTGGTCAGCTGCAATTATGTCTTTAGTTTATCAACCTACCTTTCCCAGCTAGGTTGCACAACCAAATTCAACATAATATCAGCAATAACTGCACTGACAGTAGATCAAGTAATGAAGGAATACAGTTCAGTAACTCTCAAGGTCACCTGGTAAATAAACACATCAGTGATTTCATTAAAAAAAAAAACATTGCTTGGGCTAGGCAACTGCTGATACACATGACTGCTATTCACTGCTGTGCAGCACAGAAGCATTCTGTGGATTTCATTACAGTACCAGAACACCTTTGATATACTAGCAACAGGAACAGAGAGCCATGTTTGGCTCAGTATGACTGTAATGAAAAGGTGGATGTATTTAAAGGAGATAGTCATCCAGAGGACAAGCTAAAATTAGAAGCGCATTCTCATGGGCAGTCTATGAGAATACTAACACACTGGTGAAGCCACTAAAAAAAGAACTTCCAAGTTTGGAAGGTGACTGGGAGGAGAGAGGTATCATTAAACCCATATCAACAGAAAAAAAACCTCTGGATCAGCAATTTAAAAGGAAAGAAAAGGGCCAGTGCACAAATCTGCAAAAACAGACTGAACCAAGCAATTATGAGATATTTATCTATTGGCAATGAGGTAGCACAGTTTCCCATATGCAGGGAAAAAGCAGCCTTTCTATGTGCTAGGTTGCAGTGTGTTAAAAACTGAGACACCAGTCCAGCTAACATCTTTTGGTATATATATCTTTTGATAGCTATTTTCTATAGCAGAGGAACACAACCACCTCCTTTCGTAACAAAAAGTAAACCTGTTACTTTGTTAAGGGAAACGTGAAGGAGTGAGGAAAATCCTAGAGGACATCTGAAATGCATGCTACAAGTTAGATCATGACAGGAGATGGTTGGGGGACAGCTGTCACAGTTTGGACCTGATCAATGCTTTCCCCACACCCACTGCACAGAAGGGGCAAGGCCAGCCAGACTGGCACCAGCACATGGCTGCCATGCTGAGAGACAACAGAAGATAACACCGCAGCAGTTACCAACACTACCAAATAAGCGGGCTGCTGGGAATCCTGATGAGGGCAGGCCTACAGCTGTTTAAAACACCATAAACATTCATTTTGCTGTGGCAAGTGTTTTATAGGAGAACTCCTCTTAGGGAAACACAGAAGTAGACAAGAAACTCTTCACATTCTAGATGCAGTTTCTGCACAGTGCACTGGTCAGCAGTTTAACTGAGGTGGTCGCCCTCATCATTAAACCACAGTTACCACAGCCACAATCTGAGCAAGGAAAAACTGTGCGATGACTTTTCTTCTCTTAAATTTCCTTCAGAACAAGAAACCAGGATAATCTGTAATATAACTACTCCCAAAGTAGCAGACATAGAGAAAATACCCTAGATCTACACTGTTGAATTGAGCAAAACCAAGGACTCAGGTTTGGTCAGCCTCCTACTGCCACAGCAGTGCACAGTTTCACTTTACTTTATTCAATACCTTCTAAGTAAAATTCTACATTTTTAGTAAGCAACCAGCTTTCTATGTGCAAATATCAATATCCAAGAAATTATAAAATCTTACACTGAATGGACATTCCACAGTAAAAGTGCAGAACAATATGACATGTAAGAAGAACGGGCAAAAGGACTTTTATGTATGATACGACACTGAAATGTGTGCTTACAAAATGCAGGGCTTGGAACTAATTAAAATCTACATTCCAAAAACAGTCAGGCCCTGTTTACAGTTTTAATAAAATTACTCTTTCATTAAGAATGTGTTTTACTGTCCACTTCAACAGGAAAGCGGATGTTTTTCTCAAAAAGAGAACAAAAATATTGTACAGAGCTGTAGTTGTATTGGAGAACATCCACTTTCCATTAGCTGATTTGTTCACTGATTGGCAGGCAAGAGTTTAGAGAATGAAGCACTGCCAGCACCACTTCCTGTAAAAAATGTAATTCTGCCCATTATGAACATCCCGTTTATTAGGGGGGAAAAAAAAGGCCCTAAAAAATCTTCTGTTGTATCTCATCCAGGAAACCATCCTAGGAACACAGTAGTGCAATCTAGGATCAAAAGCACACAAACAGGCAACACTCTGAATTACATTTTATCTTGCACATTTGAAGAAACTCAGGAAATTTTTGCATCAGGACTTACTAGCACAGCTTAATTTGTTTCTAGCTACAACTTCTTCCATGCATTCTCCAGCAGATGGCCACCGAGATGACTAGGGAATTGTGGGCAGCACACGAGGAGGGGTGAGGTCAACTGCATCACATCACCCTGCAGCCAATAGGGAAGCTGCTGAGAAGACAGAAACAGCCTTCTCCAAGATGCAAATGGCAAGGCAGGAGCCTTGTAGTCATATGCCGGAATATGCAAAAAAAACCCAGCTGGGCATAAAGACACTTTTATTATTTTTGTTAACAGGAAGACGGTCAAACACTGGAGCAGAGCCCAGCAGGGCTGTGCAGTCTCCTTCACTAGAGATGCTCCGACCTCAGGACAGACCCTGTGTAACTTGATTTTACTGGGCATACCTCCTCATGCAGGACTTTGAGGCTCATACTTATATAACCCCAAGGTCCCTCACAACTCACATGACTTCATGATTTGTGATACTAAGCAGGGAGTGGGACATGTAAGTAAAGCAAAATGTCTGGAAAGATGCAGTAGCCCCTGGGATTGCCTCTCTTAATCAGCTTCTTATGTATTTATAATCTTTGGAAGAGGAGCAAAATCATTCTTAAGTTGAATCCAAGCCATCCTATCACAGCAAGCTCCCAAAGTGCATGTCCTCATTTACAATCACTTCAGTCAGAACAATCCTTTGCTGAAAATCAGGAGAACTTCCTTTAGTGTCTCTCACCACTCCTAGCTCATACCCCTTAGCCTTGGCCCCCTTCCTTCTCCTTCCCACTAGCCATGCCACCCTTCCCGCCTTCTCCCTCCTTCTGTTCCCATCTTCAAAACACTCCTTTTTGGCACGTGGCAGGGAGCTAAAACAGCAGCAGCATGGAAGGCTGACGATTGGCATCAGCTCTGAGGTGCACCAAAAAGGCAAACACTTTCACCTCCAAGAGCCCCTTTCCAGGAGCTTCCCTGCTAGTCATGGTGACAATCCACTCTCTTCAGGTTAGGCTGCAAAATGCTCTGAATTGGCTGATTGAGGCTGCTTGGGAAACAAATGCTATCTGAATGTTAATTCTGTTTTCTCCTTGAGAAGGGGACAGGACAAGACAGAATTCAAAGCTGTAGTTGCATTTGTGTCACTCACATGACGGATGCACAAAAGCTATTCAAACAATGAGATAAATCCACACTACTGAATAGACTTTCACCATTTTTCACTTTGTTTTCCAAATCAAGCAAGACGTCTGCAGATTTTTTTTTAATGAAAATTTGAATATCAACATGAGATCCAATGTAGTGTTCACCTAGTAATCCATGAACAATAGTATCTATAACAAAGCAGAAGGGGACAGAAGTTACAACATCTCCTAAAAATGCTCTAAAAATATCTGCTAACTTTACTGAAAGAAAAAAATATTTTAGCTTCAGTAGCAGAGGTCTGTGTTTTTGGAGGAAAGGGTCCAGAGGAAAATTACATATTTGTGGTTAAGCTGGGAGTCATGATGTCTATGCATATGCATAACATGTGGTTGCAGATTCGTAATACACAAGTCCTCCAAATAAAAAAAGTTAGGTTTTCAAAAATTAGTCTGTAAAAAGAGTAACCCATTTTAATCAGTCTTATTGCAATGGTTCTTAAAGTCAGCAGTGCAGCGATGAGACCCTTCCATCTATTAGGCATACAGAGACAATAAGCAGAATGCAAATCAAATAGAAAATGCAGCAGCTCTCCAAGCAGAGACCCCCTGCAGCAGGTTCCTCAAGAGAGATGTTAAAACTCCACTTCCTCTTTCTGTGTCTATTTTACATTTTAAATGACTTGCTACACCAGCATAGCTGCCTTTCTGCAAAGAAAATATACTTAGAAAAAGCTGGATACACTATGAAAAGAATTTTCATGTGTTTAAGAAAATGCCCAAAACTAATTATAAGCAGGCAAGAAACGTCCTTCATGGTCTGGCTCTCACTTGACTTGTACTTTACTATTACCCTTTTTGGTGCAAATTATGCATATAACTTTTAGGTCAAAAAATGACAACATTTGCAGTCAGTCTCAATGAAGTCTCATTTCCACAGCACATTATTGAGCTAGAATAATCTTGTCCTCCATTTAAAGGAAAGAAAATAGTCTAGTGTAAAGTGAAATTAAAGTGAAATAGTCTAGTGCAAAGAGTAACATTACTGGTGGCGTTAAAGTGCGTTTTTATGTTCCACAGTAACCCAGAAGTCAAACCCAAAAGAGTCAATGGTGCTCTTAACAGAATAAAAGGATTAGGCTTTAACTGAAGTAGAAATAAAAGGTACAACACCTAACAAATTTGCCTTTATAGTTCATTGCTGTGGCATTCAGACAGACAACATTATCTGATACTTGGTAAGTTGAAAGTTACTAAAAGAGGTAATAATATTGAAAAACATTCCACACAGGCCTTCCCCCAACAAATTCTTACAGCATCAGAGGTGAAAACATTCAGTCTGTTCATCTCAAGTATTGACTTTACATTCCCAACTACTTCAACTGTTTGAAGAAATCAAATGCATATAAGGAACTGCTTAGAAAAAAGACTGCAGAAAAGTCAGTTGCAATAACAAACATTGTGAAGAGTGAAAAATGTAACTGAGCTCAGAAAAATATTGTGCTGAAGAATTACATCTACCAATATGAAGAGGCCTGATTTGTATTCCACATTGGATTTATATAGTAACTGAACTAACACCAGCTGAGTTATTCTCAACTTGTAAGTCAAAAGAAATTCAAAAATGATTTACTGAATCCACCTTCACTGTATACTAGAAGTGCTTCTCACCATACAATTTTATGTGAAACCCCAAGCACAGACTTGGTGAAAGTAAAACATTAATGACACAGTGTCTCACATAAAGGGGGACAGAAATCTATATCCTTAACTACCTTGTGTACAAAATGAACCAGACAATATAAAGTTTCTTATTTTTCCATCACATGGAGGATTTAGCAAATTCAGTACTGATGCTTTGGGGTTTTTTGTGCTGATGAGAACGCCTCGAAATGAAGGCTTTACCTCCTCCTTTCCTTCATGCTGTATATCTGAATAACCAAGCTGAACACAAGCATGATGAATTGGATGAAGAGTTCCAAGTCTGGGTGCTACCAATTTCCTCAGCAATTTATGGGACGTACTCAAGTCAAAGTATGGAAACCAGAGTAGGCTGCAAACAGACACCAACATATTTAAGAAATCAGCTTAATGATTTGTTTTTGCCTGGCATAACAGGCATCTAGCCTGCCTCTTCTGTTGCAAAGCCACCTTCCATTAGAAAAATACTGCTCCACATTTGCATATGCAGGTCCAGCTATGTTACTTAAAAAACAACAAAAACTTCTGCCATTCTGTCCTCAAAGTACAGAAACTCATGCTGGTCAGCAGTGCCACAGCTCCACTCTGACTGCAGCTATGCAAACAGATCTGCACACGGCTGGCTCAAGCCTATTAGAGTTGACATGGCACCGTTTCTGCTTGGCAGTCCTACTTACCTCTAAATATCCTGGCTTACAAAGCCATTCAGGGACAACCTGTCCTGTTGCCAGGAGGTCTTCATTTATCACCCAGAGGGCTGCCACATGTCAGTAAAATCTGCTGTGGCCTTTTGGGAAGAGTTGAAGGTTCATCAGAGCCAGACTTGAGCTGTCAGTTAGTGGATTCTGTTTGCTTAGCGTACCTTACACATCATCTACCGAGCAGGGGGAGGAGGCAGTAGCAGCAGAAAGGGGAGGAATGATGTGCTCCAATGAAACCATATGTGTTAGAACTACAATGTGAAAACCAGGAGGCTCTGGTTATTTACAGTAATCCCATTACGCTGCATGTATTATCTCAACTTCTGCTGTGTATAGCTTTTGACACATAGGAACATAAAAGTAGCAATAGCTTTTGCATTAGCTAAAGACAGAAAAAAATGCATTCTGATTTAGGAAAACACTACCCAGTTCAGTAAAAGCCCAGAAAGAACAAACTCAACCTGGAAACAAACAAAAAAACAACTGCTAAACAACTGAATCAGCAATTTTTCCAGAGTGGATCAGGACCTGTATCACTGGGCTAATACCATTTTTAATCAACTGTTGTTGTCTCAATAAACCAAAATTACCACAGCAGGCTCTAAATCAACATCATAAGAATAAGATGGTGTGACAGTGTTACATTTGCAAAAATACACAGACTACTAAAAATCAGACTGCAAAAATAAGACTTCATCTAAAATTAAAAGAAGACCAAGAAATCAGAATTTACCACATGAAGATAAAAGCTGGAAAGCAGGTCAGTGACAATGGATTTCATGTTGAAGAGTTGAATAATTTCTTTACACAATTTCTTTAGAAGTTTCTAAACTATTAAATTGGAAGCATCAACACATTTAATAGCCATAAACATAATAGTTGCTCAAGACGACAAAAATCCTCTGCATCTGCTCAGTAATGGAGGTATATTTTTAGCATAACTTATGAAATCATACAAATAAAAAGCACTAGATTCTCCAAAGAGCAAGATTAATCAACAGTAACTTCTTCAATTTTAAACTAAATTATGTTGTTAAGTCATAATAAGGAAAATAAATTGTGTACACAATGATGCTGCTACAAAAATCTAATTGTGGTAGAAATTGGAGAAATCGACAATACTGAAGATCATACAGCTATACAGACTACTGTAGTCCAGCACAAGTTGATGGAGCATCATCACTACAGGAGCTTGAGCTGCTTGCCCAAAGTTTGCTACCACAATTTAATAGAGGAAGCAGGTTACATTACTCAAGAAATGTTAGAAAAGGAGAAGGGTAGAATTCAACATTGCTGCTGGAAAAAGGAAGTACCACTGTGATGACCAGGAGGAAAGTAGTCACAGCCAGCATAAAGCTTTCCCTCCAGGCCTGAAGTTCAGCCAATGGATTTGTTTCATTTTAATCCCCAGGAGTCTGGAGTAACAATAATATACAGAACCTTGATTAACTGTGTTTCAACAGAGTACAGTTACACAAAAGCAGGGTACTCCATCTTATACTACACTAATAAGCAGTCAAAAATGGGAATAAAACAGTCAGGATATGAACGAAGTGGAATTTCAGTTCTGCAGCAGATAAGAGCATTTGTATATTTCTGAGGTATTTCTGAGTAAATAGATACTATAATAGGGATAAAACTCATCTGCCAAACAGTAAGAAGTGATATGTTAAAATTACTACTGTTGGCAATTTTATGTTTATCCACAGAACAGACATGAAAGCTGAAATGAATGAATGTTCTTTTAAACACAAAATTTAGTGGCTGGTTTTATAGTACAATTGCTCCAATACAAAGAACAGAGGCATGAAGAGGCAGAAATCAGAATATAAGCATTATGTATTGCTAAAGAACAACTGTCTGTGAAGATGATGAGGCAGTCTTGTATTTTCTAAATAAACCTCCATGTACATGTTATGTAAGACTGAAATGTCAGAGATGTGAAAAAGGAGAACAGAAAAAAGATGTATTTTTTTAATCCACTTTCCTCTTAGGCAATTTTCCTACATTGTTCACAAGGCATCATGGCTAGATAGCTCGACAGTGAAGAAGAAACCATGGAGCAAAAAGGAAGTAAAATAAAAAGATTCCGAAAAACAAAACTAGTTACATGCAAAGAAGTATCTGGACACTGATAAAAGTACAGAATCAAACTTCTATACTTCTCTACAGATAATTCCATCATGTAAGAACTACCATCTTACATTTTCATTGTTATCTATTTTCCCTAATACTTCTAATAAAAATACTCTGATTTTACTTAAAAACAAAAGCAACAAAACACACACAAAAAACCACTAGCCCTGCCCCCCTCCCTTCCCCTCCCCCCCCCCAAAACTAAGCCCATGATCTAGCAGTAAAGAAATGGCTTACAGAAAAGAGTTGATGCTAACAGTGCTAGCAGCCAGATTTGCGACTTGTGACGTCCTTAAAAGATTATCAAGTACACCTGGAAAGATCTGTCTTAAAAAACAAAACCAAACTGCTGCACCCAAAAACTGTATTTCAAATGACTGTATGCTTCCGTAGGCCAAGCTGAACTTAAGCATGTGCTCCTATCAAACAGGGAAACATCTCCATACAGAAATTAATTATGATGTATTTCTTTTATTTTTAAAAATCTGAAAAAGCTGGATTTTGACTTAGTTACTCCTCCTTCCTCACACTTGTTGAGTGAGATTAATCAGCAGTTTCAATTTTTCATACATGAATTTAGAAGCTGCTACATTTCTATAGATCAAAATCATCCTTCTAGTAGAAAAGTCCAGCAGATGATTCTGATGAAGAATCTAGCTCCCTCGGTTGTTGTGGTTTATACTTCAATTTCTACTTCATCTGTGAACATCTGGTGGATATATTGAATCCTGAAATAATGATCTTATGTTTCAAATACTTCCAAAAAGGCAGTATTGCATTTGTTTCTTCTCAGTGTTTTTTGTGTTTAGTATTTCACAAACACTACTTTCACAGATTCAAATCAAGAACTGAGATGAAAATATTTTCATCTTCTTAATCTCCCGATTTCAGAGTTCTACCCCTTTGACAGCACACCAAGTTCACCTTCTCCTAATTCTTTTTCCATATGCTGTGCTTTTCCAGGCTTTTTGTTCCAAATCCACATTTAAAACAAAATAAAAACACCACTAATTTGAAGATTCCTCATCCAGATGAGCTTAAGGTTAGCACATATGAATACAGATTATAATTAAAAGACCTCTTCAAATACCACCCTGAGATCTCTTAACTGCATAAGACTCACTAAAAACAAAACAAGCAAACAAAAATCAGATCAGACATGAAATGATGATAAAAGTGGTATTCTTGTAAAACTAAAAGCAGGTATGTTGATAAGAAGTTTGGTCCTGAATTACTTCTTATCCTGATGAAATAACTTAATACTAAATATCTTTTCTAGTTATATACCAGTTGGACACCTACTCTAGAACTAAAAAGACAGTGATCTGTAGAATTTTTTGACAATGTTCTGTTTTCTATGGAAAGGCAGAAGGAAAATAGTTGCAGTGGTTTAGATGGTTTCTAAAATTCCTTTCCTCTAAAGAAAAAACAAACCAAAAACAAAAAAACAAACAGAACGTATTTACTCACAGGCTGATATCTGAAAATCTGATTCATTATAGCAGTGCTGCTTTACTCTGACTGGTTTTTACCCCAAAGTATCTGGTGGCAGTCTCAAGATGTGAAAGATAATTTACCAAAGGGATCTTTGGTAAAGATCCCTTTACCAAATTTACAAATAATTTACCAAAGGGATCTTTGGTAAAAAAAAACACTGTAGAAAAGAATAATATTATCTACATATTGCTTTAGAAATAAAGATAAGCTAAAAGAGATTCCTTTAATCCAAGTCACCTTAAAAGTGCAATTTAATCAAGCTAACTAGGAAAAATAAATAGGAGTATGCCTGAAAGAAAAGAGAAAGGATTAGAGAATTCTAACTTCAGAAAGGTGCCAGCCTGCAGTGAACGAGCAATGATGAAAAAGAGAAATAACTGAAGGTCTGCACCAGGGGAATATAAAGAAAGGCAGTGAAAGACCATGAAAGAAAGAAGTCTGAATTTATGTTCACGAACTTGTTAATTCTTTTAAACACATACTCTTTACCATGTATAACAGAAGTAGAATTTGTTTACAAGAGCTAATTTTAATGATTCTAAAATGTATAAACCATCTTATAGATTCTGTGGCTACCACAGAGTTAAGATAACCTGTAAACTTCCTTTCTCACTATTTCTTTGTGCGATACAGTATTACCTTTTTTTCAGAAAATATACATGGAAGTGACACAAGAGCAAGAGATTCAGCTTGCTAAGCTGGGAGTATGCACCGAGAAAGACTTCAGGTTTCCTGTTTATCTGGATGAGGAATAGTAAAGTGCAGACAAGGCTGGGCAGGGCACACATGGGTATACTGCCTGGCTAAGTGTGGGCAGCTCAGGGAGGTGGAGAATGGATAACCAGCTCACCTCTTCAGCCCAGCAGCACAGAATCATAGAATCACTCAGATTGACCTTAAAAATCATCAAGTTCAACCACAACCCAACCATAGTACCCTAACTAACCACCCTCTGCTAAACCATGTCCCTGAGCACCACATTCAAACAGTTTTTAAACACATCCAGGGACGGTGACTCTACCACCTCCCTGAAGAGCCTATTCCAGTGCTTAACAACCCCTTCTGTAAAGAAGTTTTTCCTGATATCCAACCTCAACTTACCCTGGCACAACTTGAGGCCATTTCCCCTTGTCTTGTCACCAGTAAGAAATGACAGTGTACCTGATACGACTTCAGAAGTCAAAAATCATTAGCTTTGGAAAGTTTCCTTTGTATATTTACAAAAACAGTTCTCCTGTTCAGACTACATTTATAATTTCTCTCCAAGACAGAAACAAGAAACAAAGTGTCCTTCACTATGACAATTATGCAAACAAATTAACTGGAAGAGCCTTTTTCAGACAGATACACTAGCAGGGCTGGCAGAATAGTTGACAGCAGAAATTGAACAAGGACAGTTTAATGCATGCTGTCAAGCCCCTGGCCTGTTAATTCTGTATCAGGAAAATTTCTCTCAGGCAAGCCTAGAACACGATGTCTTTTCCCAGACAGGTATAAAAGATTTTACTTTACAATCCATTCACTCAGTTGTGTACCTTGGAGTAGGTAGTGAAGCGTGAAACTTGTGTTGACTTACATAACCCTGTCTGTCACCAAAGCTGTCATCACACCTTCGCATTTCGAGCCGTACATTCACAAATATATAAACACAACATGGATTAGCTGGTCTGCCAAAAAGAAACTGGACTACGCCCTAATACTGATTCAAACTACTCAACAAAGCTAAGAAACATGAAAACAATTAAGACACCTGTCTCAATAGTTCTGCGCACTTCAGCTCTTGCACTTAATTAGTTTATTGCTGTTTTGTATTCATCTTCCCTGATAGATTCATATTCACAAATACACTCTAACAATAATTAGAGCAAGGCACAGGTGAACTGCCCTAGCAAATTAGCACTGTCATCCCCTCTGTCTTCTGTCATTTTACAATGCACAAATTTTAGCTGCCCACAGCACTACTCTTCCTCATTAACCAAATTTGCACATGAAAACTCTAAGCCTTTGAGACAGTCTAAGAGCTTTTTCAAAGATTTGATACTTCATTTTGAGCTGCGGTTTGTTAGTTTTGCATTCACAATTATTATTAAAAGGAAGGAGCTGGTTCTTTCCCAGACATAAAACAATTAGATTAGACTAAAAAGGCCACAAAGACTAATCCGTGTTAGCTAAAAATGAAAAGGAGAAAAGCTAACCAGAAGAAAGAGAAAGGAGATTGCCAAGAGCTTCTGGAAAACCAAATACATGCATTGGTTTAAAGCACTCAGTGTTTTTAAGACACCCAGCATGCAATTCAGTTTCTGAAAAACTCAAGTCAAACTACTTAAAGTTCAAAATTGTCTTCTTTTTCTATTCTCAAAATCAAAGAAACAGAAAACCCACGGTAAAAATAACAAAAAAACAACACCATACTTTTTAATGCTTTTCATGAATGCTAGAGTAGAAAACATAGTTTTAGAAATAAAGGGAGAGAACTTTCTGCATCTGCTTTTTCTTCTAGAGGAGAAAAGAATTTCAAACACAAAGTAAAATAGGATAAAATAAGCATCTCAGCAAAAACAACACTAAGCTTATTGACATTGGTCTGTCTCTTTTTGCAACATATGCTGGTACATGAAATTCAGCAGGACTGAAGAAGTCATGAGCAGTACTGGAAATAACTCCTCCCACACACTGCTCAAAAAAACCCCAAACACCTGGCACAGACAGCTCATTGATGGCAGAGTAATAGCTCAAAGAAGATGAGAACATTATGCATTGCTCTAGGTGATCTGTTGGGATATGATATCTCATAGAAGAACTACATAGGAGCACCAGAGAATAAAGAAACAGTCTTGCCTGAAGATATTTCCATTTCACTTTTCTGAGCTGCTTTTTTTTTTTCTCATTATTTTGTATTTTCCCTCAATTTTCAAAACTCTTATCTACTGTATAAAGCAATTAAATATTCCTACCAATATTAGGATGCTTCAAGAGACGACAGATCCTCGCTTCTCTTTCCAGTTTCTGGTGATCTGCAACAAAGGAAAGCACAATATTTCCTTTTAATATAAGTAGAACATAATACAGCATATTTGCTTTATGAAGAAAAAATACATTATCTGATGCAGTCTTTAAAAAATATTTCCTTTATTTAAATCCATTAAGAGTTTACATTGTAATACTGAATCAGATTACTGCATCTAACCACTTCTTTGATGGACCACTGCAGGCATTGTTCCAGTACAAAAATCAAACTGACAGTGTAATGGGGAATATTCATGGCATGACCTATAATTATCAGGGAATGAACCACATTATAGCATTAATCAAAATAAAGACAATCCAAATCCCCAGTACTATCTTAATTTCTATCTGTTAACCGTTCTAATAACTGCTGTACCAGGTACACTGTTCAACACACGGCAATCATCCCAACAGCATGCCAACATTCCTGCCATAACACTTTCTCACTGCAATAAGTTTCATTAGTTACTGGAAATTTCATCAGAAAGTTTTTTGTTCATCATCCTGAAAATATACTAAACGCTTGTGGCCAGGTGTATCATCTCTTGGACTCTCCAACCATTCTGCCATTTGATCCTTTGCAGCCTTTGAGTAGATGCCATAAGCTGTAGGTTTGAATTTCCCTGTATGCCACCAATGCCTAATAACAGTAAGAGACAATATACCACTATTTATGTTTAGCTTCATTTTGATTAAATTGTTGGCCCTGCCTTCCCACCAGGTGCCCAACCACTGGTTCAGGCCATGACTTAGTATTTCCACTACAGCTTAACACATTAATGTACTTGTTTTACATAATAAATGAGAGCGAGGAAAGTGTAATTGTTTACACTGGAAATAAATGGGAGTTTGGAGTATATTAAAGTGTCTAGTGTCAGACAGCAGAGATCAAACACATGCAAAGGAAACTATAGTTTGCAAGACAATCTAATATACAAAAAGGTTTCTTTGGACAATATGCATAGAGAATTAAGACAGAATGACAGACTACATAGGAACTACTGATCAGAACTTGATCACCTAAGTATGAACTGCTAACCTGAACTAACTGAAGTATGATATAAGAAAATATTTCACTTTAATATTTGTACCTGTACAAGGAAAATCCCTTCTGCGCCCATAATGTCAGCATTACATATGAGGACACAATCCTTGTTTTCAAACTGTTAAGTGTTGTAAAACACATAATGTTTTCTAAATCTGATTCATTTTTGTATCTTATTGACACTGGTTCATTTTGTTACCTTCTTTAATGTCACTATCCAAAACAGATGCACAGAGTAGAATTAAAAGAAGATTGAAGCTGTATTTTAGGATCTTAGTTTTCAGAAATCTGTTTGGCTGGACCAATTTAGATATTTATTTCCTTATTTTGTAATTAGCAACCACTGTTCTATACCCCAGCTAGATGTAACTCAGGTAATAAAATACAACACCTCACTGTGCCCACATCTACTGTTTGGTCTCCATAAACACCCAGCAAATGCCAAAGAATGTCAGTAGATGCAATGTTTTCCACATGGAGAAATTCAATGACACAACTCTGTTTTATATACAATTCCATGTCAGGCTGCCCCCTCTGCTGCCATCTATCACATGACAGCAAAGTGTAAGGGAATATCGGTTGGAAGTTTCAGCCTCTGCTGCCATACCACCAACATCCACCTCTGATGTCGTGATCCAACATAATGAAATGATGAAATAAGGGGTGTTACTTTCAGAGCAGTCCTCATAGTTTTTCAAAAAAATAAAGTGTAAAATGTTCCTGGAGATGAGTCTGTATTGCTATTATGTTAACTAACTCCAATGTGATATCTAAGTATGTCATACTGACCAATCCTTCATGAGAGCTCAGACTTCGGATGTCATGTAAGTAATCTGGGTTATGCTATCTCTGCAATCTGAACTATCTGCACTACATTTGAGGAGAGTGCTCCCAACAACGGAAAGGGGAAATTCTTAACTTTTCTTCCCCCCCAGTAAGTTCTGAGTTGAGTAACTAGCATTCAAGGAACAAGAAAGCCTGACCTTCAAAAGAACATTAGGCATCAAGATACTACAGCGCGAATGAAGAAATTATGCTTTCTGTTTAATTTTTAAAGAAACTCTTAAAGATCTAATATGGTATCTGTTCTTTCTCAGATTACCAACAATGTTATAAAGTTATCTTTCAAAGTAATTACATCATAGTCCCTCTGATGCCAGTCTGACATTGGAGTCTCCTGGATAAGAGTTAAATAAGGTTCAAGAAAAAAAAACAACACTATAAAAGCCCTTTCCCTGAGGTGGCTACATTCCACAGTGCAATCCTGAAATCTTCTTCTTAGCTGGTGCTCTACTCCATAAATTGCCTTGGCACTCCCACCTTTCCAGTTTTAATTTCTCCTGTTTAAGTTCAATTACAGAACCATAAAAGATCCTGAGTCGGAAGGGACTCACAGGGACCATCAAGTCCAACTCCAGTCTCCACAAAGGACCATTCAAAACCCAAACCCAAAACCCAAACCCCACGTGTCTTAGAATGCTGTCTAAAAGCTTCTTGAACGGTGGCAGCTCAGGGCCATGCCCACTGCCGACTGGTGCAAAGCCTTTCCCTAAGCCCTGCCTGCCTGTCCCCTGATGCAGCTCCGTGTTGATCCCTCAGGCCATGTTGCTGTCCTCAGAGAGCAGAGCTCCCTAGGAGGAGCTGCAGCTGCCATGAGATCTCTCTTTTAACAAATTGCCGGGCTGTGTAGAAAGCACATACAGCTACTGCTGCTCTACTCCTTTAAATCAAGTATTAGGGTCTACAACTTTTAGACAATTTCATATAAATATAGATGCAGAGCAGGTCCTCCCAGAGTGAGAAATCCAAATTCACAGAATAGCTACACAGATGGTTCTGCCTGCACAGCTGAGACAGGACGGTACAGTGCAACAGCAAAGGAGGCCAGTGGTTTGTGTTACTGCCAAAAAACTGTCCTATGAAATTGCAACTTTACTTTCCTAAGGAGTGCTTTGGCTTCAGACAACCCACTACAGAAGTGCTGCCCTACACACAGTTTGATAGGCAGGACAAAGACTCAGGACAAGGTAAGTGGCAGCAGCAGGGCAAGTGGGAGCAGCAGGTACATAACTGCATGTGGCAGAGAACCTAAACTATTACTGAGGAGAGGGACGTCAAAAGCTCCCCTCTGCAACAAGTGTCTCATGTAAAACATCAGAAGTCCCTGCAGAAAATGCATGACTGTTATGGAGTAGAGTACTGATCCAAATCTGGCTAAAGATGCAGCAGGCATCTCACAGCAGAGAGGTGTTTGGCAGACAATGTTGGGTCTGAAACACTCAGAACCAGCTCCTTAAAGATAACCTCACACAAATCTCAGTGAAGTGAGACAGACAGGCCTATTTTACGTGCATTTGGAAAGCAAACTATCAAACCATATCAAATAGTAATATAAGAGATAGTACGAAGTTTGGTCTCCTGAAAGATCTTGACAACTTAATTGCAGGTAATTGTCTTCAACTAGCAAACAATACCTTTTTAGTGAATCACTTCATCCAACCATTTAAGGCATTTTTAATAAAGACATCAGTAAGCACATCTAATTATGTCAAGAGACAGGTCAATGACAAACAGCAATTAATTTTAGTCCTGTAAAATTACAGCTATTCAACTACTGCAACCAACCTCAATTTAGACTCAACAGTCCAAAGAAGACTTCAAGAAGGAGGAAGGAGATTGTCAGTATCCACTAATCTTCTTACATTACAAACAAGCAAATATGTGTTTGTGATAGTAGTACCACCAAGCAAACTACAGAGGAGATATGATGAGAGAAATGCCAAAGCACTGTTCCAAGGGGAACAGAGTATCAGTTTTCAAACACACTGGCAGGGCAACTCAAGCAACATAGAATCTGAAATACAAAGGACAATAGAATACAAAAGGACTAAACTATTTGTAATACTCAGATTGCTTCAAAACATAATTTTCACAAAATATCACAGGACCACAGAATGGTTTCAATAGGAAGGGACCTTTAAGATCTAGTTCCAACAACCCTGCTATAGGCAGGGATACCTCCCTCTAGACCACGCTGCTCCTCATCCAGCCTTGCCTTGAATGCTTCCAGGGAGGGGACATTCACAACCTGACTGGGCAACCTGTTCCAGTATCTCACCGCCCTCACAGTAAAGAATATCTTCCTAATATCTAGTCTAAACCTACCTTCTTCCAGTTTAAAACAATTTCCCTTATCCTTTCGCTACCTGCCCTTATAAAAAATCCCTCCTCAGATTTCCAGTAGTGCAAACTTGCTGAAGGTGCACTCAATCCCACTGTCCAAGTCACCTACAGAGATGTTAAATAACACTGGTCCCAACACCAATCCCTGAGGAATGCCACACCTTTCACCCATCTCTACTTGTACACTGAGCTGCTGACCACTACTCTCCCAGTGAGATTATCCAGCCTTATCCTTATCCAACAGGTGATCAATCCATCAAATCCATTTTTCCCCAATTTGGTGACCAGGATGTCATGTGGGAAAGTGTCAAATGCTTATGCACAAGATCAGGTAGAAAGACGTCAATTGCTCTTCCTTTATCCACTACTGCTGCAATCCATCATAAAAGGCCACCAAGCACCAAGTTTGTCAGGCATGACAAACTTTACCCTTGGTGAAGCCATGCTGGCTACCACAATCACCTTGTCTTTATTTTCCATGTGCCTTTGCATGACCTTCAGTATGACCTACTTCATGATCTTGCCAGGCAGAGGTAGAACTGACTGGTCTGTAGTTCCCTTGATCTTCGTTTTTCCCTTCTTGAAAATGGGGGATATGTTTCCCCTTTTCCAATCAGTGAAAACTTCAACTGAGTGGCCTTTCAAATATGATCAGCAGCTTGGTAAGTTCAGTCACCAGTTCCCTTAGAACCTGTGGATGGATCTCATCGGGTCTTATAGACCCATGCACCTTCTGGTTCTTCAGATAGTCTCGAATGTGGTGTTCACTTACAGCAGGCTGATCTGCCTTCTCCAAGTTCTTACCATTGCTTTCTGCAACTTGGGCAGTGTGGGTAGAGCCCTTGCCAGTGAAGACTGAGGTAAAGAAGTCACTGAACACCTCAGCCTTCTCCATATCCCTCATGACCAGGTCTCCAGTTTCTTTCCACATTGTTCCTGACCTTTTTCTTATCACTGATATACCTGTAGAATTTCTCCTTGCTCCCCGTGATGGCCCTGGCTAGATATAATTCTGTCTGGGTTTTCGCTTTCCTCACCTGACCCCTGGCTGCTCAGACAACTTCTCCGTAGTCCTCCAAGGTAACCTGCTCCTGCTTCCACATCCTACATATTTTTCTGAGCCAGAGAAATAAACTTTGAAAGCAAAAAAGCATGCAGCTTGCGAATGCTTAAGTATCAATTATTTAGGAAGGAGTTCTTTTGCATATTTCCCCCCCTACTAGGGATACTATTTTAATTTTTTTTCTTCCTATTTAATAAATAGATAAAACATAAAAAGGTACCAGTTTTAATTCCAATTATATATAAAAAAACATCATTTTAAATACAAATATTCTTTCTAAATTTTCCAACATAAGCCCAACATAATAGTACAGCATAATACAACTTATTTCCTCTACAATAGTGTTACATTTATAAATACAGTGCATAAATATTTAGAACATTTACTATAACTCTACTACAATAAATGTCCCAAATTTCCTAAAATACTAGCTTTGAAAAATAAAACTTAAAAATATGTTAAAATAGAAATGTGATACTTTAAGCTTTAAATAAAACTATCTTGAGCCTCAAGAAAACCAAACACAACAGACTACTGGTCATTTGGCATAAGATGTTCAATCTCCAGTCTCACACCAGAGCCCCTTTAAAACATTGTTCTATACCCTCTCTCAAAGTACATTTACGAAATGAGTCTGCATAGCTAGAAAGTGGGGATGAGTTTGCCTCCTACAAAGCGTCAAATAGAATTTATGTCAACTCTCCAGGAACAACACCGATGCAATAAAGGCAATTACTTCTTCCCTGACTTTTTAGATGTTTACAGTGTAAACATTTACAGTTCCTTTGCTATTAGTTGCTAAACCACAGCTTCTGAACTGACACCCTACATGGTTAATTTCTCACACACACTAAAAATTTTCATTGGTCATTTAACTAAATAAAATTATTCTTTTTGTAGGCCATGACTATTATACTACAGCTGAGAGCATACTGAATCCAGACAGCAGGCAGGTACTACCCGGTAAGGAAGCCTGGAGCGTAACTCACAGCAAACATTCTGAACTTTATACAAATGTTCTTCCTGCATCAGTGGACAGACAGTAAATTAAACAAAGAGAAGAAAAAACAACAACAAATAAAACAAACAGTATAAAATTCATTATGTGAAACAAAACTATCAAAGCCAGAGCAATTAACTGAAAATAAATTGCAAGTCTAAACCCACAAGATTCTGACACCTACTGATGTCACCAAGATTTAACTACCAATTGGCTTCTCCAAAAATTAAAACAACCAAATTGTAGCTGAATATGTGTTCATCTAGTGGAGAATTCTGAAGTAAAAGCCACTGAGTAACAGACTCCTTGCATTTATTCAATGACATAAATTCTTCTTGCCTACTGAACTTCATATTGCTAACTCTGATAATTCAGTTAATACTATTCTCTGAGACAAATACTCTCCCCCTTTATAACCTAATATGATTTCTTAGATATAAAATCTCACACTGTATGGCCTGCCAACTACAATCACCCAGGGAACACAGGCATTAATCATACTTTCAGCTCGCACATCAAAGCAAGGACAGGCCCTGCTTTGCAGATGCACAAAGTGTTCCAAGCCAGAGTAGCTGTGCACACACAAACTGCTTCAGACTGTGCAGAAAAACACAAGGAAAATTTACAAAATGATCATGTTCTATTAAAAGGATTTCTAACCTAACACAGTGCTATGGCAGAAATAACATTCACCTCTTATTTACAGATTTAATAATGTTCTCTAGTGACAAATATTATAGACAAAAATTGCTAGATATGAACATTGAGTAAACTGTTACTGCGTGTTTTAATAACAGCTAACAGTATTTATTAATAAATCAATCCAGATCCTTTAATAAATTACACCTTACTCAGATATACACTATGATATCAGAAAGTTACATTCTTACTATGAATGACAACATTTACAGGTTTCTCAACACAAACTTAACTTGAATACTGGCCAGCGCTTGTTGGGTGAGGTCTGGTGTCATGTACATGATACTAATAAGTTGCATTTACTTCATTTAGCAGCTTTTATCAGAGAAGCAGCAGCACTACATGAATAGAGACACCTCCCATTGCATACACTGTGCCATGAGACAGCTGAAAGAGTTCCTTGAGTCCAGGAGTTAAGTGGATACTGCGATCAAGAAGATGACAGCTGCACTTCCACAGAAATAAACAAATCATTGGAGTTGGTAGAGAGGTACCCAGAACTGAGTAAGTCTGAAGCACGTTCATTTTGGGGTAGAAATCAAATACAAGTTTAGTCCTGTAAGGTACTCAAGAAGAAGAATTTTCAAGTCTGCATGTTTCTTGTATACCTTTCCTTCTCCACTGAATTTATTTACGAGTACTTCTAACCGTGAATGCTGCACATAAATATCTATTTCTGTTGCGCTGTTTTCAACCAAGTTTCAATTACAGTTGATCTGAAGGTGAATGTCAAAGGGGAAGTCAAACTGAAATACTAGAAGCCCTACGTCTCCCAGATATCTGAAGTACAAGGTGTGCCACTTCCCTGAGAGTTAAAGGAGTGTCCTGCCACAATCAGTGTAACTAAGAAACTGCCAACCAGACAGTAACACCCAAAGAATCTCTGGAAAGTTTCTGACAGTGACTAACGTGAAAAATAAAATAAAAGCCTTAAAAACAAAATTCAAGACATGTAAAAACGATTCCTCTCATTTTAATAGTACATAAAAATCAGCTAAACCCGTACACCTGTCAGAATGAAAAGGGAAAAAAGATTGTATAAACCAGATAAAATAATTTAAGTTACCTTACGCCATGAAGAACTACAAGACAACAGCCAAGAGCTCTTAAGACAGACACTGCCAATACCTACTTAAATGCTGAGTGAATGACTGAATCAACAGTGATAACTCCAGCTTCTTTAATACCAGACAAGGAGAAACTGGGGAAATAAAACAAGGGAGTACCACAACACTTACTACTTTCACGTAGATAGCAATACTGCCAGTTAGCCACTTGGGTAGCTAACTGAAGGAAAAGGCCCTTCAATGAAAACAACTTTGTCTTTTCAGAAAGTAATGAATGCATGAAGTTTTAAATAAGAGAAACCACGCTGGGAGCAAAAATCAAAACCAAATACTTCTGTAATCAAACAAGAGGCCCAACTGGAGAACTGCTCTCTCCTCTCCTTGTCTTTTTCCCTTCATAGAGAGTCCTTGATTCATTATTCCAGAGCACCTTCACTTAACAGGATATACAAGAAGCCTTTCCCTCCTTCTGAACCTTGACAGCTACGGCATTCTCTTAAAAAATGGGTCACATCAGCCTGGGCTTTGTGCCAGTGAGACGTAAACAACACCCTTCACCTTGTTTTTACAGGAAGATGGTCATGCCTGCTCAGGTGGGTTGGACTAGATGACCTCCAAGTATCCCTTTCAACCCTCAGCCATTCCGAGGTTCTGTACTTCTTCTCCATTTGGGAGAGAAGAGCAGGTGTGCCAGGGAATCCTGATTCTCAGTAGATAGAGATGCCTCTCCATGTTTTGTAGGATAATTAACTAAATCTAGCATCCAGCCATTACAGGAAGAAACAGTTCCACTGCAGCTGGCATATGTTCCTTATCCCTCGTGCCAGCCCAGGTGCTCCCTCACCCTCCTGCCAAACTGGCTCAGATAACTCTGCTGGCAAAAAGCAGTTCAGTTCTGGGACTTGCTTACAGTGGGGAGGAGCCGAGTACAAGCATATGGACTCTTCAGCACAGCTACCAATCATCTAGCTCGTGGGACCTCATAACTCTATATCCCCGAGCTGAGTCACCCATTGGGGGGCAGCACTGGGAACCCACCACTGGGTTCTGTGTTGCTTTGCTGCTAGCCAGCTTCTTGCTTCAGCTGTGGATTTTTTTCAGCCATGTTTTTGACACAACCATAGAATCACAGAATGGCCTGGGTAGAAAAGGACCTCAAAGCAGCATCTTGTGGGCACGGTCACTAGTCATCAGACCAGGCTGCCCAGAGCCACATCCAACCTGGCCTTGAATGCCTCCAGGGATGGGGCATCCACAACCTCCCTGGGCAACATGTACCAGTGCGTCACCATCCTCTGTGTGAAAAACTCCCTCCTAATACCTTATCCAAACATCCCCTGTCTCAGTTTAAAACCATTCCCTTTGGCCTATCACAGCTAACCCAAGTAAACAGTTGTCCCCCCTACTGTTTATACCCTCCCTTCAAGTACTGGAAGGCCACAATGAGGTCTCCCCAGAGCCTTCTCTTCTCCAAGCTAAACAAGCTCAGCTCCCTCAACCTCTCTCCATAGGAGAGATGCCCCAGCCTACTGATCATCTTAGTACCCTCCATATTCATAGTCATAGGAGAACAGCTATGAAAGACTAGCATACATCCTGAGGCCCAAACATCCATGTGTGTAGTCTTCTAGGCCAAAAAATGTGAACAGAAAAAATTCACGGAAAAGAAATGGGTGCATTGTACACAGCACTGTCAGGGAGCCAAGAGCTGTCAGCCTCCCACTACATTCAACATTGGAGTGGCAACACCTTGAGTATTGTGCGCAGTTCTATTCTTCACAACATAAAAAGGATGTTAAGCCTTCTGGTGCCAAGGGAGGCTCAGACCAGATATTTGCAAAAATTTCTTTGCAGTGAGGGTGGTCAAAAAATGGAACAGTCATCCAAGCAAGGCAGCTGATACCCTATGCCCATCTTCTAGATAATGCCCTCTGTAATATGCTTCAACATTTGGTTAGCCCTGAAAGTGGTCAGGCAGTTAGACTTTGACTCTTCTGTAGTTAAACAAGTATAAATAAAGAAAGCATGTATTTTAGCAGTATAAAACTGCTGTCAAATGCAATGCCTGAAACAGCAGCCATTAACAGGAAGATTATTCTTCTCTGGCAGTAAGATAAACTAACTCAGTGAGGAAAGACCCAAGTTAACAAAGTAACGCAACTTCCCCTACCACCACCTTGACTTGGTCACTTGGTTCTCCAACAATACAGAGTACAATAAAATATCCCAGGTACTGTGGAATGCAAATATTTGTGGTTTAAATGTACACCGTGTAATAAGAACAGTGTCGCAACAGTGCCTTGCTTTAAGTCCAGGAATGTGGTTTATACACAGTTTAATTGCATCAAATACGTGTTTGTTTGGTTTTTTTTAATCTCTTTGAGGAAGTATTCAGGCTCTGGAAGCAGTCCAGTTCTATTTCTTAGAACTGATCATTCATCTAAGATTGAGTCAGTAGCGGGGACCAACAATATTGCCAAGTTCCTAACTGAGTTGGTTCTTATTAAAGGTAATTTAACAGCACTTCACACCTTTAACATTTTGCAATAGTCATTTTCAGCCTATTATTAAAAAAACCAAACAAAACAACTACAACCCATATTTATTCATATAGCAGTATGTCACACAGCCCTTTACATTTTGCACTACTGTATGTATGCTATCTTCTTAGAGACGGTAAATCCTAAGCAATATGGTTTTTCTGTTCCCAAAAGCACTACTTCAAACTGAATGCCATCGCATTCACTACCAGCTCTTGAGGAAACACGAACCAGCCTTTATTCACATTCTTTCTGGTATTTTTAACTAAGAAAGTGGGACACTGCTACAATAGATGACTTCAGACACTGAGAGTACTGAACTGATCCACCCTCCCACTGTTTCCTGAACAGAAGCTCATACCAGGTGTTCACTGTTATAAGGACATTTTTTCCATGGATACCCAAGTCCATAATGGATAGGAGCATACAGTAACAAAAGCAGGGAAAAATCTTTAATTAGGCCATTGGTCAAAAGCATCAGCAAACCAGAAATTAGGGCACAGAAAATGCCTCCAGTTATTTCTGTGGCTACGTTCACATACCAATCAGGCTTCTAAATATCAAGGAAAACCTAAACATATTCATCCAAGATGCTTTGTAAGAAAAACAAAAACCACACCTGTTGATTTTCACAATTCTACCTCAGGGCATAAGGAAAACAAAAGGCACATTTGTGCTCAGCTGTGAAGGCTGCCAACAATAGCAGTTTTCAGTCGTCTAATGTTCCTGTAGGGCTTTCTTCCACTTCCCACCCACTCTCTTTTTTAATATTTTAGTGTTCCTAGTATGTGCAAATTTGATAGTCATTTCTACCTATAAAGCATGGACTATGTAGACAGATGACAAGTGTTTTTAGGGCATTTTATCAAGATATTTGTCATAGAGATTGATGCTGAAGTATGACACAAAAAAACTGCAGGGTATTCTTTTGTTCCTTCCGATTTCAGTACCACTCCTAACACTGAGGAGCACGACATTTTCTTTAAACCAAGACCACAAAATGGGTTGAAAGAACATGTAGTATTAATAACAAAGCACTTAGCCAAAAGATGTCACCTTATTAATATAGAATTTGTTTTAAAAAAGAGGCCAAAGAGAAGGATATCAATAAGTTAGAGTGGATTCTACTCAGCTGCTTGAAATCTTCGAACTCTTCTTAAAAGCAAGCACTCATGTGGTGCTGACTTCAAGCCAATAAATCCTAACAATTTTTTTTCCCTTCTAAATTTACAGTAAATTAGGATATAAACAGCCAGCTGGCAACCCACTCACTCCTCTCCTTCCAAGAGTAGAAATGCAGAAATGCAAGCATAGTATCAGAAGAAGTCTGAAATAGCTGCATTGTCCCATCAAGTCTTACTAGCAGAAATGAAAACAACTTGTAACAACAGTCCATAGAGAACATTGAGCTGTTATCCTTTATATGTTTTTTGCCTCTTTCTGAGTTAAACACTGTCATCAGCATGAGGAAGTAAGCCTTCATATTTTATTTTTATACGTAAGCGTATATTATATGCACTTTTAATATATATTAAACAGTGCATCCACTGAAATTGAGTGACATGCTGTAGTCTCATGTTAATGCTAAGTTCAGGTTAATCACCTAGATACCTACAATTGCTTGCCAACCAATATTCACCTGACATTTAACTCCTCTTGGAGTGTTTCATCACCTCTGTACTGTATCAGCCCTTTTATTCTAATCTGTTCAGGTCTGCATCTTCTAGCACCTCCCTAAAACATCTTCATGGAAGACCTACATTTGCCTTAGGAGGAAAACACGAATACACTTCTCAAACAAAATCTTCTCCTTACTACGTTGCTGAACTGCATATGTCTGAGATGACTGGAATTTCAGGCGTCAACCCTACAGGTTAACAAGCACTAAAATATGTGCTTGCCCTTAAGTACTTCACAGGAGAGGGATGTGTTCTTTCAAGTAGTACACATACCTGAAAGCCTTGCTAAACTCCATCCTTGCTTTAAAAAGGAATAAAAGAGCATTGATCAACTCTGAACAGATGGATGACTAAAATTTTGATGGCATCCACAAGCACATACCTTCCTTTTCCATCTTCTGTTCTGCAAACCCCAACTCTAACCAGTGTCTTAAAAGCTGGATTAAGAGCAAGGGAAATCATAATACAGTGAATCTCAGAGAATACTGGTTTTGTCACTGGACTTAGATTTTAGTTTTTAATTTCCATGTGACACTTCAGAAACATAACTTCTCACAGCAGATGCTCAGCTGAATGACAGTAAGTTCTGATGTGCAGTAACTCTTAGTACTGCTTCTAGAAAAGAGTATTTGAAAAATTTTTCCACACTCTTGAGGAAAGAACAGGGAAAAGGAGACCAAAGAATTGTCTATTTGTCTATTTCAGGGATAAGAACAACGCATGTTTGCAATATATGACTGCTGAGTACTCATCCAATCGACTCAAAATGCTGTTGCTTTCTTTTTAGACAGAAATGAGATGTGAACATGAATTTAGTTAAGAAATCCACTGAAAGGGCTGTTCTTATGCATTACTTCTTTCTGACAAAGAAAGGGTGAAAAAAAGCCTATGGTTATTATACTTATGTTTGTAGTTTTATTTATTTTCAACCCTATTTTCAACCTAACACCCTGCTCAAGTACATGCCAATGTTCTAAAATACTAAGATGACTCACATTTTAAATGCCATACAAATACATAAAATATTATAGCATTTTACTGGACTGACTTCATCACTGCTGAGAAAAATAGCTGAAATGATTGATAACAAAGAAGAAAAAACTCGCCTGAAAAAGTGAAGCATCACAATGCAAACTTTAATATATGAGCACTGATCCTACTTTGTAGGTCCACAACATCAGATGCAGCTGGTGGTATGGCAGTAGAGGTTGAACCTTCCCACCAATATTGTGTTACATTTTGCTGTGTGACAGATGGCATCTGACATGGAAGTGCACACGAAGCAAAGGTGCATCACCGAAATCCTCCATGCAGAAAAAATGGCACCCCACTGGCATTCATCAACACTTGAGGAACATTTATGAATATCAAGGAGTAGATGTGAGCACAAGGAGGTAACGGGTGGTGTATTTCAGCAGTGGAAACAGCAACATGAAAAACAAGTTACATTCCAGATAGCCATGCCCAGCTGACTCATGACAAAATGATAAGCAGCTCCATCAGCTCATCCATGCAACTGACAGATTATGGCCAGGGAACTGGGTATGGAAATTAATACTGTCTTCAATTTCTTGGGAACAATGATGGGAACACTGGAATACATCAAAGTTTGCACCATGTAGATCCCATGAATGCTCACACAGGGACAGAAGGACCAATGCATGTAAGTTTGTCAGGACGTGCTGAAGAAACATGAAACTGATGGTGCCAGTTTCCCGGAGTGCATCATTACTGGTGACAAGATGTGGCACCATCACTACCAGCTGGAGCCAAAACAACATCCAGGGACTGCTGGCGACATGTACACGTGGTGACATATGAATTCCCTAGTAAACACGAAGTTCAAGATGCAGCCTTCAGCAGTTGATGTGCACCGCCTTCAGGGATAGGAAAAGGGCAAATCCAGAAGGATTTCCTGGAACTGGGACAAGCTGCCAACTCTGACTGCTGACTAAGCTAAAGGCTAAAGATGCCAGTTAAGCCAGAAAAAATAACAACCTTTCTCTAGCAATATGATAATGCCAGGCCCCATACCAGTCTGAAGAATGTACCACTGTCACAACATAGTCCAGATTTGAAGCCTCCTAATTTTCAACTGTTAAGATTCATGAAGGGTGGGCAAAAATCTTCCTAGCAACAGCACCATCACAGCAGTTGTGAAAACTGTGTGTCACCTCTGCTGGTGCAAATTTTTATGAACACAGTGCACAAGTTCTTACTTATTACCGGCAAAAACGCACAGCTACTAGGGGAGATTATGTTGACAAATAGTGTTTTGTAGCTGAAAAACTGCTCTATTAAATAGCATTGTTGTGCTCTTTGTATCTGTTGTAGTTTCTGCTGAAATACACAGGAGGCATCACTTTTGGAGTTACCTGCAAATAATAAGGTCTTGCCGTTTTCCAGGTACCTGGGCATCAGGATGACTAATCACACCTTTACTTTCAGAGTTACTGGCTGCAAAATGCAGCCAGAAGCTCTGCAAGCACCATGGAATACTGAATTCTTGGTGAAGCACTTGCCAGTCCAAGAACATACATGACGACATGAGCCCACGCAATTGCTCTGATGCTTTCACAGAATCACAGAATGACCCAGGTTGGAAGGACCTCAAGGATCATGTAGTTCCAACCCCCCTGCCTAGCAGGGCCACCAAACATACACAACATACCCATACAAACATACAAACCATACAACAAACATACACAATATGCTTTCATATTAAGTATTCTGTAGAGAACAGGTTATTTTAGAATTGTTACAACTCCTTTGCAATCAGTACAGCCAGACTATCAGAGGATACTCTAGATTAAAGCAGGAAGGTTTAAACCGAATTCAGAGAAACTAAGAAAACAGGCAGAGGTGCCTGAGGAGCCATTGTCACCTTGAGCATTTGCCAAATTCCATGCACCAGAAAACCTGTCTGATCACTCTCTCACTGGCAATTCTAAGAGGACATCTGCTTGTGCCTCCAGTATAATATGCCAATGTCTTGATTAACCTATCACTAATGGGGGGTAGGGGGGAGAGGTAGGAAGGAAATGAAAGAATGCCTGCTGTTAAGAGGAAAAGGGCTCACAAAAATCCTCAATACAGAGGATGAGATGTATGTGGAAAACATGGAATAGCACAGAGAAACAAAGGTAGTCCAGTTGTGTGGGGAAAAAATCCACTGAAGCTACAAAACTTAGAATTCCTGTATAATGTGCAAAAAACTTAGCCTTTAGATACTGTTCAGTGAATGCACAACATTTTCTTTCTGTGTGGAGACTGCATGGAATTAATGCAATTATGCCCTCTCACAGAATTCTAAAGAATGAGGCTTGTGCAGGGCTCGTCTGTAACACCAGTGATTGCTTAGAAAGACTGGAGAACAAGTACTTTTCAGTAGCAGCTACAATCGCTGAAACACTCCTTAATCTCTCTTTTCTCTCTCCTTAGATGAGCCCTGGATGTGCATGCTTAAATATCATAAGCTATATATTCCCAAATACTACTGGTCTTTCTGTTGAGAAGCCTCCATCTAGTTATATCCTCTAGCAAAGATACACAACACAAGTACAATACTACACGCCTGCAATTTGATTCTACCTCCCTCCTTTTATCAGCCTGACACCCCAATCTCAGAAAAGGAGATTCCTTTTAGACATAAAAACACAAGGCACTGAAAACAGTTCTCTTCCCTTTCAAACCCAGAAGCCTTTCCTCAAAATAGACAGGACTCGAATGCTTTTCAGAACTGTCATTCCTATCTACTGCTTCTCTGATAATTCCCACAGATTACTCATTACTTATTAGTGTTATAGTCCAGAACAATTTGCCTGAGTTTGGAACAATTTCCTCTCACCACCCATCTGCTAACCTTCGTTGGACAATCCAGTTCTAGAGACACAGTCCCACACCGATTCTTCCACACCTTTTCATAACCAAGGCAAAAATCGGTCGCTACCAATTTGAGCACTCCATTTACAGCCCTGTGCTTAGAACAGACCATCACCATCCTTAATGTACTGCTTCCAAAAGTACCATGGAATGTTTAAAACAGAGAAGAAAAATGCCACAAACATTTGTACTGACTTGATTCTACCATGAGATATCCTGGGAGAGTTCACTCCAAAGTGCTGTTCTGAGATGAAGACTTCAAGCTGATGTAGGTCTGCATGGGTGCTGCTGTTCTGGTATACAGCATGTATGCACTGTCAGTCAAAAGTGATCAGAAACAGACAGAAGCAGAAAGGCTGTCTAGACAGGAAGATCAACAGCATGGCACACTTCCTAATTTCCTGTTTATTTTCTTGCTTACTGTGTTTTCCACCAACCTAAATAGTATCCTAATTGTTCGTGCAAATAATGGTGATCACAGACTTCTGCCCTTACAGCTTGCTTCTTCTGAGATGACCTGCCATCGAGTGTTAGAGCAACTAAAATATATAAAAGTATTTATGAAAAATAGTTACCAATTCAGGTAAGGAGACTATTCAGCCTCTTTCTGAACACTGATAAAATAATATTGTCTAATAATAAAAATAAGCGCTGCTTACTACAAACTCAGATACAGATCAGCAGTACATAAACTATGATAGCAAATTACTATTATTATTTTAAACTTGACCTACTGATTGATACCATCTAATTTTAAAATCAATTCTTACTTCATGTAAGACACCAGGACACGATGGCCAAGGATATCCACTTGCCTTGGACGGACATGAGTAAGTTGCTGATTTTGAAGCTACTGCAAAGAACATTTTTTGAACTCTGACTTAAGTTCTTCACTTCTGCAATGTTTATTTTTAGAAGGTATATCAACAATCATGATCTTTTGCCTTGACGTCATTTCTAAATAAAAATATTGCATTAATGTTTTGGGAGGGAGAAATGTTTTTGTTTTTACAGATGAAAACCAGCGTGAACATTCGGTTCACTGATGACTCAGGGATCCTAAAGTATTTGATATTTTAACAGAAAAGGGGAAAAAAAGAAGTACAGTTAAAGGCAGAAATTCCACTGTGCAGAAGAGGTCAACATTTTCTGTACTCACTGTTACTTCAAAACTAAACATTACACATGACATATTCCACCAGAGATTAAGGGCTTCCTTTATGCAAATCCCCTTGAAAGCTCTGACATTCATCTTAATAAAGGCACATGAACTTTAACCCCTTTGAAGGAAACAACTGCAGAACGAGCATCAAGTCCAAAAAGAACAAAAATAATGGTTTGGCAGCTATCACTGTGACTCAGAGGAAATTTATTAAGCACATCAAAGCCTCAGATTTTCATAACAAAACGGAATGCTAACAATACTCCAACACATACCTACAGGAAAATGTTTTCAAAAAAAACCAACCAATAAACACCACAACAGTAGGCTGAACTAAACTATAGGACTGAATGAAAATACTATTGCATTTATATAAACATCCTGATGACATAACATCAGTATTTACTGATTGGTAGGCTGCAAGTAAAACAGGCATCTATTTCTTCATGGCCCGAGAAAAAGCTAAAGCAGTAATAACAATGAGCAACACATTAAAAATAATTTTACTATCTCCCCTTGATTAACTTATTTTAAGATAATAAGTGGCTCATGACAAACTCACTATAGTAAATTTTCTGCTGCTCTACCAAGTTGATAAGTCTTTGCTCATAAGCATAACAAATCTCCTCCTCAGATACCATGTGCGTGAGAAGGTTTTAACCAAGTGAAGCTTTATATTACAGCAACTTCTGATAGAAGGATTCTGACACCATCTTCCAGATATATGAAAGCACACTCCTATTTTGTCTATGTTAAGTCTATCATCTTGACCTCATTTTTACTAAGTCTTTTTGTAACTAAGTTAACTATGTCAGTAAAAACATTAAAACAAACAAACAATAAGCAACCCAAACTATTAGCCCTCTAAGCATTCTACTAAAGCAAAGGCTTAGCTTGGGCCCTTTCTTGTAAAAAATGAATCATAAGGGGCTACTGTTCTTACTCTAAGTGCCAGTCATTACAGCTACTACTAACTGGTAAACCCACTATTGAAGGTTAACAGATTGATTTGTACTAAACTCTGGGATGAAATCCTAGGTTAACAGTGCTATTGCTCTTTCAGATTGGTGGTTTTTTTGTTGTTGGTGGTGGTTTGTTTTAAAAAACATTTGTGAAAAATCACCATAGTTGATTTAACCAAGCAAACACAGAAGTCTCTAATACCTGACAAGAGGATAAAAGGGCCAAATCTTCCAACTTTCTTGCCTCCTACTTCTCACAGAATCACAGAATTATCAAGGTTGGAAAAGGCCTAGAAGATCAACCAGTCCAACCATCACCAATACTTCCTAGCTAAATCAAATCCCTTCTCACTGATTTCAGTAAGGCATTCATGCCTAAATTCAGCAGTTGCCATGATTTACAGTTGCCACACTCTACAAAGAAATAAGTCTGAGGGTTTGTGGGGTTTTTTTTTGTTTGTTTTGTTTGTTAGTTTTTTAAATAAGCCAAAGACAGAATAAACAGGATTTCAAAAAAGAAAAGCAAGTAAACAAAGATAAATGCAAACATCATCAGGTATTTCAACCTTTGCTTCTGAAAACTTTCTGTGCTCCATATATTACATCTGAAAGATAATCAAAAGAGCTATAGGAATATGGGAATTCTGTACTAGATGAAGCCATCTAGTGCAGCAAGCAGGAGTCCCGTAAGACAAGCTATTCTCTGTAATGGTTGATGGGCACACAGTTGCTGCCTAAAGGGGCTGAAGCATTTCGTGCAATTCGGACAACTAACACCTGGGTATTTGCACTCATAGCTTTAATTCCTAAACTGCTGGCCCTCCAATAGCTTCTGAGCTTCCTGGGAAACACTGTAAAACTGGGTTAATCTCTCTGCTGGCAAAAGGAGCAAGTTAAGTCATTCTCTGCCTCAGGAAAATAAAAAGATCATGGATTATAGGGAGGATGAGAGAGAAACAGAACTGTAAGGCACATTGATCAAAAGAAAAAGGGTACCTTTTTACTAGAGAATGCTTGACACATTTCAGTTTCTCACAGCATCAGATTAATGCTATAGTACTACCATTGGTTAAAGAAATGATCTTTTAAAACCATGTGCAGCTTTTCAGATATCATGTCTGTCAGGGATAACAACCCCAAACCCAGCCAAAAAGACTACACTGTACAGTGATTTTATATATTTATTATATATTTTAATTATATTTTAATTCTTACTTCTGTAAGATCATCCTTGGGGAAGATACTCTAATATTCAGAAGAACGTAAATGCGAGCACTGTGACTAATGCTAGCAATTCCAAGTAAAATGGAAGAATTTATATTTACCCTTCAAAAAGCATCCTGGACTCCACAGAGTCTGTTTCCAACAAGAAAAGTGACATTTAGTTCCCTTTCTGTTCCCTCTAAGTAAGACACTTACGTACTCTTGCAGCTTTTTCTAGGATCTGCAGCATATCTGAAAACGTTAGCCATTGGAAATACTTTGTTATGAATGTGATGTACAACTACAACAACATCATTGTGGTTTCCATGATATTGCTTACCTCACACACTACCCTACTAATTCTATCTACTATAGACATAAATCTTTCTCTTCTGAAACCAAGGTAAGAAAACCGTAGGAGGGAATATCCCAGCCTCCAGTTGTGTTACTTAATTAAAACTGCTAGTTCTAATTAAATATCTGCCAAAACACTGAGGAAATTTTATTAAACAAATTCATTACCCATATACTGTATTTGTCCATAGCCATTTTAGCTAATTCCAAGAGCTCACACCTAGTGCACATACTGAACACCTCTGTGAGATGGAAAGGCTGCGTGAGTTAAGTACAGTAAAAGGATCACAGCACTTTTATTCTGCTTTTAAAATATCCATGAGAACTGACACAAAGTGTTGGTAACACACAAAGGCAAATCTCAGCAAATTCTGCTTCTTCCCAGAATGGCTCATCAATTTCCAAACCAAGTGTGCACTTTAGTGACTCTCACCACCTGTCACACAGCTGAATGTTTCTGTTTTGAGGGCTGTTGCAGTATATTCACTTCCTGAATTTAGAGACAACCAGCTGCCCATTTGCACAGTGAGAGAATTAAACAGTTCAAACATGACCAAGCTACCACTTCCCACCAAATGCTCATGGTGTTCGAGAAATTGCCACTGAAGCCACCTCATGAATCTGATCCTCTTTTATTTTCAAGAATATCATCAACATCACACTTTTAAATGTTTGTTGTGCACACTTTCACCTCTTTTGCTTTGCTATTTCAGCTACTAACAACTTGGGCACTCCCAAATGAAAAGAGGATTTACCGTCCTCTTTACATTGAGCATACTCAGGATACAATTAGTATAGAGTATATACTATATAGTACAATTAGTACTATAATACAGTATACAGTAGTATAGTATTAGTATAATTAATTAGGAAAAAACGTGCAAATAATTAGAAAATACGTCTATTATAAAGGAAGGAGGTCTCTTTCCATATTTTCTCCAAATTTTCATTTAAATAAATGCACTGATGATGAATTTATGATATTGGATGAATGCACTTTAGCCTAGCTACGCACCATAAAAGCACACTGGGGCTAAAGCTTCCAGGAACAGGAAGTGCTGAATAGCTTCCTTGCACCACACTTTCACCTCTGTGTATATCAAGAAGCAAGACAAACTTCCTTACACTGTGAAGCAGAATTGAGTGCCAGTGACATGGAAAATGTTACTCTGAATTGCCCAACTTTCACATTCTTAAACACTGATTCATAACCTGTATTAATGCCAAACTGTTTGCAAACTTAATACATATTATGCAGGAATACAGTCACCTCTAGACTTCACCCACCCATCTCCCACAGCATTCTAAGTTAAATCTGTGCTGTGAAAGGTAAATACTAAGAATCCAACCATGGCCTGGAGGGACAGCAGAGACCCAAAATCACAATTACTGCAGGAAACTTACTAACATCATTATCTCCTCCCCAATGCACTCCTGTCTCCACTTCCCCTAATTTAATCCTGAACAAGGATGAACCCTCTTGATGCTTTTTGTTTTTAAGCATTGAGAAGTTACAGACACAGAAAAGGGTTAACAGACACCTCAATAAAAATACAAAGCCAGATCCTCACACCCTTCCTTGGCAGAAGGCCAGTCACTTCAGTCATTATTCTCAGAGAGCTCTCACTGATGGAGCTGGTCTACAGCACGTCAATTATGAGTCATGCTACAAAAACTTGGCTCCTGTCATTGTTTCACATCTAATTAAACTTCACTCAAACATCCTACAATCTGTTTTTTACCATAACAATATCAATATCTCTGCCTGCTGCCAGAAGACAGTTTAGCACAAACTGATTTCAAAGGTAGCGTGTACATTGAACACTGGAACACTTGCCTTTACTTTTCCCTCCCATGGGGTTTATAATAATTCTTACGTTGCTTTTCATATTTAATTGGATGCATTTGTCATGCATATGCATACAGTTGTCTTCAGCAGGCACTAAATCCTATGTGAAAATACTTAATACAGTCTTGGTCTATGAATAGAAAAAGTATCAATCAGTATCTATAATACTTTGTATCTATAATATAAATAAAGTACATAAGAAATCATTGAAGAAGTAAACCAAAATTTGAAATCCTAAGTTAACAGAGGCTACATACTGAGGCACTGTTGCCTCTAAAAGAAAACCAAAACCAAAACTAGCGTTACTTTTCCGTGCTACCAAAGAATTAACTAGCATTCTGCTCTGCTTTAACACCTAGTGCTTATTGCTAAAAAACAAAACAAGTAACAAAACAACCACCCACAAAGGCAAGTGATACATAGCTGAATGCAGAAAGCAACTGACTGAAACACATGCTGGCAGCCACACCTTCTGTTCCACACCCTTCATTGGGCCTGCAGGCTTTATACAGGTGAGTGGAAGCTGAAGGCTCAGCAAGTTGACTGAAGCCACAGACATTCAGTCACATTCTGTTTCTAATAACTTTGAAACAGGTGAGGATGAGAAGACAGGAGATCCATCTGCTACATTTTTTCTACAGAAATGTAAGACTTAATAAATCACTTCAGCACTGGGAGGGAAAAAAAAAACACCTCATACTGACATCCCTTCTGCAGGTTGCAGCTACCTGAACAGTGTTAATGACTGCCACAGCTGAGGCTGATAGCACATTGGTGTTCACACTGTCAGAAATGAAGGCCAGTAAGAGGAAAAGAAATGGATTTTCTGCTAGATTGTAAAAGCTATTCTTTAGATATCTCCAAATCCAGAGGCAGAAATCTGACTCTCCTATTACTAGCAAGTATCTCATTCTGGAAAATAATTCTCATTTTCTGCAATGCCCAAATAACAGTACTTATTTAATTCTAAGGATTAACCACTGGTACATTTCATTCATGGTTTTGGACACAGTTCCCTTGATTGCCAGGGTTGTTCCCAGTCAAACCAGACACCAATACATGTGAGCTCGTTAAGATCTGAAAGCTCCAAGAAGCAGCTTGGCTAAACAAGATCAAACTACTATAAGCAAATCCTCTCATGCTAAGACAACAAATGTAAAATGTGTTTAGGTCAAGTTAACACCTGAGTTAAGTACATGGTGAGAGCAAGAGAAATGTTTTATCTGCTACAAGCATTATAAAAACACTAGATTTTTATGCTTCTTTTAGAAGTTACAAGCAATCTTAGTTTTTGAATAATCAACTAAGAGTTTGTCTTGATCTAGATGAACATTTTCTAAGGAGAACAATCTTACTATAGCTACGGGCATAAAACTATCAGCAATGGATAAAGTTGCCTTGCAGGAAAGAACTGTGTCCAGGCCTGGAGCCCCCAGTACAAGAAAGATGCAGAGCTCTAGGAATGAGTCCAGAGGAGGACCACTATGATGATCAGAAGGCTGGAGCACCTCTCCTACGAGGAAAGGTTGAGGGAACTGGGACTGTTTAGCTTGGAGAAGAGAAGGCCCCAGGGAGACCTCATTGTGGCTTGAAGGGACCTCACTGTTCTTGAAAGGAGTATATGAACAGGAGGGGGAACAGCTGCTTATGAGGATGGACAGTGATAGGAAAAGGGGGAATGGTTTTAAACTAAGACAGGGGAGGTTTATGTTAGATATTAGGAGAAAGTTTTTCCACTCAGAGGGTGGTGACGCACTGGAACAGGTTGCCCAAGGAGGTTGTGGATGCCCCATCCCTGGAGGCATTCAAGGCCAGGCTGGATGTGGCTCTGGGCAGCCTGGTCTGGTGGTTGGTGACCCTGCACATAGCAGGGAGTTGAAGCTAGATGATCATTGTGGTCCTTTTCAATCCAGGCCATTCTATGACTCTATGAACTTCTTGGTATCAACCAAGGGAAGAAATATGCTCACAGAGGCCAACACCATCTAGAAAGACTGATTTTAAATAAACTCCTACCACAAAGAAGTTTTGAGAAGTCAAGATCACAAGAAAACTAGTTTTTGGTGCCCTGAATTGTTCTCTATTGGAGCTTTTTGCACTGAGGGCTACTCCCCAAGTTTAGTCCTCAGGAAATAGATCTCTCAGTTGCATTATTACACACCATTCTTCTCACAGAACCTGGTCAGAAAAGCAAAGCCATGTGGGCTAGCAACAAAGATGGGTTGTGTTTTTCATGTCACTTAACCAAAACTTCTACCAGGACTTTGCTACAGAAGGCTTCTCATTTTCCGGATGCTTGATTTGAGAATCTGTTGTAAACCACTGTGTGCTGGAGGTTGCAACTGAAGCCACTGGAATGCCTACAACATATAAGATGGGATTCTTGAAAAACTAAGTTTTAAGTATCTCAGGTTGATCACTTAAGTGATTTCTATATCACCGCTTCCTCATCTAGCATGGGAAAATGAGAAAAGGAACTCACTTATTGGCCTAAGCAGAACTGCAGTATTGTATTGACACACCAGTGGAAAACTGCAAAATATCTAACTATTTCCAAAAAAGGAAGAGTTTCTAGCAGAAAAAGCATGAGGCCACAGCTGAACAGCAGAAACTGAATCAAGTGACCACTATTCATTTTGTGCACTAAATTAAGACAGTACTGTGATTCAATAAGTCACATGTGCTCATTGCACAACTACACAATGACCTGAATCCAAAAGGGAATTAAAACAAATGTTCACAAACAGGAGGGGAATGGGATTTGTAATTGACAAACCACGGAAAGTTCAAAGGCTGTGTAATTTTGAAGTCCTCCAGAGAGATGGATTATCCTATGTGAATCTGCAGTTGCAAAGGGTTAATTTAGTTGTGGCTCTGAGGCCAATCAGGCCAGGAAATAAGCTGTGTGCAGAGCTGCTGAGGTCTCCTACAGACACCACATGAAGGCAGAAAGAGTAACATCATTAGCAGCCACTCACTCATTCAGTCCACCACATTTCCAATCACACTATGACATGTTCAACACAGCTGCAAGAGAAACTATGCAAACATGCAGAATATTCAAGTATTGTCACTAACGGAAATCATTAATATTGAAGAAAGCTTCATCTTTTCTAAGGTGACATAAAAACAGAAGTAATTTTGTCAGGCTTTCAGAGATGCTGTTCCATTTTCTAGCTTGATCTATTAATTATTATAGCCCATACAGAATATGGAGATAACACAATCTCATGAAAAGGTCACACTGTAGTTTCACAGCAAATCAGATTTAAGTTTAAGATGGTGAGTTTCAGTGCAAATCTGTAGGGCACTCCTACGTCTACAACACAATATTTTGTTGCAATCATTCACAACCAAACTGACATGATTTCTCCATGTGTGAATAGATGTTCTAAATGAGGCCTCCCTTTCTCAGATACAGGCTTTGGCTCTTACATCCACTTTAGTGCATTTAGAAATCTCTGTTCTACATTCATGAACTATCCCACACAAAGGTTAAAAATGATTAAAAAAGAACCAAAAATCACTGCTTCTGAAAAACATTACACAGTCAGCTGTAGATAGATAGAAAGCAAATACAGATTTGTCTCAAGAGAGACAGCGCTTTAAGATTCATAAGAAAAGCTACAAAGGCGACAGCGGTACTTGCCTCATGGTAGTTAAAAGGTTTTTTCAGAGTACAATAAAAAAGGAATATACTTTACATATTCCTCTATATACTGACTTTAAAGTTGTTTTCTATATAGAAGTCACTAAAAATATTGGTGATAGGAAGCAAAATAACATAGGAAACAAAATCTCATGTCTACCTTTGAGAAAGCTGCATAACAAAGTCAGTATGTTCCATCTGCACAATATGAGTTCCTCATTCTTCCTCTACTAATAAAGAGAGAAGATAACTCCTTTATTATTTAGAAAATAAAAAACACCACAGGAATCAAACCTCTTCCCCAGGTCACTGCTATTATCCCTGTTTCAATATCAGGGAAAGACAAGACACTGAATCTTATGCATAGCCTTCCAGCAGATAGAGGACCTGGACAGAAAGGAAATTATACTTTAGAGATGAGAGAGATGCTCTACAGCTGAAACTGACAACTTGTTACTAAACCTATGGCACAACTAAGGTTCACTTAGAGCAAATTCCACAAATCCACTTAGTTGGACTAGAAGAATAACATAACCCCATTTTGACCAGCTGGTACAGCAAGTTCTCCTGCTTTAGTACAATTGATTTTCTTGTTTTCCTAGCCAACAGAGCTGAAGCTGCCCTTCTGGAGACAGGCTTCAGTGCTAACATGCCACAATCACTAAACGTAAGCAGGGCATGTTCTTCCTCTCCCCAGATATCACAGAGACCCTCCAAAAATAAATTATGGATAACAGAACTCAGACTATTCCTTTAAAATTTAAACCTACTTCAGACAAACAGATCAAGGAAGCAATAAGAAGGAACTGCAAAAAGCTTTACACGGTTGATTGTCACTCTTTTCTTAGATACATAGCACGAACCTCTTAAATTTGCAAAGACCTCCAGCAGCTTTCAACTGACTCCACCTGCAAACCCAAGGACATTTCTTTTGAGCTTGAAGGGAAAAACCTAGAATTAGGTTTAGAATTAGCAATTTCAAGGCTAAACTATTTCAGTGACAGAACTACTAAGACTGCCTGTGACACTGAGAGGTTTTTAAATCGAGTTCCTAACTAATACATTGATTCAACTACGTTTTCAGCAATCTTGATGTAAACACAATTTGGATAATGTTTTCTTTCCTATATTTTTTTTTTTCATTGCTTGGCAATAAAATAAGTGCCCCTTCCTATAAAGGTATGTTTTATGCATTGCAGGATTCCTAAAATTGGAGTTCCAACGCTGATTGCAGTATTCATAAATCTGTGAATTCTGCAGTAAAATGTGCAATCTCCAAACTGCAGTGCTTTATAAGCTTCAATTCAGAATAAGCGCTCCTGAAAAGAGCTATTTTACAACTTCAGGTGTAAGCAAAAAATGTTTAAAGAAGCTGCCAACCAGTGTGCACAATTTTAGCAAATCATCCTTTAATATGAGGGGAAATGTTTATTTTTATCCACTAAGCATTTCAATAGATTATGAAAAGAAGAAACGTGCCTGCATGTAGAGCACTATTCCAATGTGTGACTGCTGTGTCAAAAAGCAAACTGAAAAGGTGTTAAAGAGGCTCACGCTTTCAGTAGCTGCATGCCCACAAGAACATTTTAATACACTAGAAGGATGAAATAAAAACACTAAAGCACTTCAGTAGGATTTTTAAGTACCCACAGCTTGAAGTGCTGCACCAATCAAACTAAAAGCAAATGAAGGGAAATCAGTGGTCACAGTCCTTGCTGAGTATTCTACTATTCTGATATAGAAAACACACATCCTTGAGTTCCCAGAGCAGAGCCCCAGTACCATTTACACATCAAGTGAAGTACCAAAATATGACACTTCAGTTTCATTTCAAGAACAACTGAACCTTTGCATTCTCTTATTTATCATTTTAGGCATGTCAGACATTTTGCAAATGGTCTTTGAAACCCAACGCTCACTACTTTAGAAATGAATAACAGATTTAAGAAAAAATGCAAACTGCACACACACAAAAAATCTCGCCACAGTTCCAGAACATTTACAAAGCACTACATTCCACTACCTTCAGATTGCTTTGCTTCCCTCCTCCTCCATCCACCTTTTTGTACCACAGACTACTACCCTTAATATTTCTACTCTGCTTTGCTGAATGAATCTCAAACTGTGCAACACCACCTTCATTCACAAAATCATGGGTTTCCTCCCCCCAAAAAAACATTTTATTCATCACAGAATCACAGAATGGCCCAGGTTGGAAGGGACTTTGAGGATCATGAAACTCCAGCAACACCCCCCTCCCACATCCCCACAGGCAGGGCCACCAACCTCCACGTTTAATACTAGACCTTCTTCAACAAGAAGGCTGGTGGAACCGGCAAGGTCACAAAGTCTGCTCAGAAGGCAAAATGAAGATTCTGTATGTAAGCTGCTACCTCAGCTGTAATCAGTGGTGGAAGAACAATCTCAGAACTGTTTGTCTTAACTGGACATTTAAGATTACTAGTAAAAGACTGGCTAATTATTACAGTGCATTTTAGTCCTCGATGTCTACCATACAAAACTGAAGAAAAAAGTGGAGAGGTGGCTTTTGTTAGGGTTTGGTGGGCTTCCCCATGTTCTTACTGTTCAGTTCCATTCAGAGATAACTCCCCTTCATTCTTATCAGCATTTTCTGCCATTTGAATATATCCGAAGCATTATGAAAGCCTATACTACACACTACAGTCAACAGAGATTCACAGAACAAGTGGAAGCTTGTGGCTTCATACATGCCCACTGACATTGCCCTCACAACGATACCTGGCTATATATTTAAATGTTCACACACACAGTGACTCACATAATTCAAGTTTCATTTATAAGCATTAGCAAATAGAACGTATTACTTCAACACTTACAATACATCACCTTTTGGTCATAAACATAAGCATTTATAAGTTCCAATTATCACACTTGAAATTCATGCAGATAATAAAGCATTCAGCCTACTAAGTGTGTATGTTAACTATAACCAAGATATTATTCTACCAGCTGACACAACATATCGGATATTACAGTGCACTTTATTGTTTTGATTCTCCTTTAAAGGAGAGCTCCTAGACCCCCACCATATGGCCAACTGACCCAGCACACCAAGCCTGCTCACGAGTGCTGATCAAATATTACTATGGAAGTATAACAGATCTCTCTGCCTCATTCCACTATGTGCTTTGCAGCTGTTTGAACCAGCCATTCCTCCCTTCCTGGGAATTAACACCCATCGTGTACAGAGCAAACTTCCTGCTCTGAACCACAGTCAGTACACAAGTTCTTATCTAGCTGTACTGACAAGGGAAAAGTGAAGGACTTTCTCTGCAAGAGACTGACCTAATCTTACTCTTCTGCTGTTAACATCACTACAGATATACTACATTTAAAAGTTTCAGGTGACAGCTGTTCTATTGACACTTGAGAGTCCCACCCAGATTTGCTAAGTTTCCGATAATAACATACTGCTAAGTATCATAAAGAAAATTTAAAAACACACGGGAAAGGTTTAACTGAAACCAGAGCAGATAAGGGAAAAAGCAGAGTGAAGTGCTGGGTTCTTTTGAAAGCTAAACCACTAAAACATGCCTATAGGAACTCAGTTATTTTGCAAAGGCAAAGGAAAGGGGTCCATTCTCCTCACCTCACCTGATCCCTATTCCACATTGGCTGTCTGAGACAGACCACTGTCTTTCAGATGTACAGAATACCTCAACCATAAACTACCTCTCAAAACACAAATTTGCTTTAAATCAGAAGCTTCCCATCTCACTTTCACCAAATTTCTCACAACCAGTAGCACTCTGAAGGTCTTCAGTTGAAGACTGAAACAAGCTTATTTAACATAGGAACTGCTGACCGTACTTTTTATGTTGTCATTTCTCTATGGTTACACAACCTCTTTTATTAATTATAAAATTTAACTTAAGAGAGGGAAAAGGAAAAAAACCAAAACCTTCAGGGTTCCCTCAGGGTTGATGCTTCTTGACACTCTAGTAATTCAACTACTGAATACTGGAAATTTATAGCTTCTTTTGAAAATTCCCCTTACGAGAGGCAGTTTGACAAATGTGTCATTATTCTGATCATCTACCTAATTACACTGCATATATTTTATATAAGGTATAAAAAATACTAGAACCTACAGGTTTAGTGTTCCAAGAATGAAATAAATGAAAGACGTGAGTTTATACGTGTGTGTTTATATTGTCTCTTCAGTCACACTAGCAGGAAAGTTTTCTCCTTCACCTCTTTAACACTCATTTACAAAGCTACAGCTTTACTAGCTAGACAATTCCCACTGCAAAATAATACAGCAACGTAAACTGTGATGCCCATTTACATAAAAAAAAATAATCTATATTTAGCAATAAACTTTAGTCATTTGTTTATGGTGAAATAAGGCAATCCAACAAAAATTAAAAAAGCTGCAAGTCTAGTCAACTACAATTTGTGACCTGAATTTATCTTACACATGTAATAACCAACAAATTACAAGTCAATTTACTCTGGTAGAAGATGAAAACGAACTGCAAAACAAAGGGTGAAAAAACACAAACCATCAGGAGTTGAAGGGATTAATAACTGCACCACAAAATCAACTTCTCTGTTAACGAAACCATGTGCAATGTGAGCAGTAAGATACTTACCTTACTGAAGATAAGGAAAGTATATGGAAACAAGATACACCAAACTGAACTAGGCCAAAAAGTGTTCAACAAACTGAAATTTTCCAGACAAAAGCTCCAGTCACAAAAACTCTCCATTTCTCACACAGAAGACACAGCTCCTCTGATGCAACTCTTCAGTTCGTCACAAAAACAATTCCTCAGGAAAAAAGAATGCAGAAAGTTCTGCTCCACCTGTAGCAGTAACATGCCAGTTACAGAGACCCAGCAGTACTCTCTAGTTGATACACGTAATAACTGCTATGAGTGTAAGCTTTCAAATCCATTAGGAATAAAAAGAATGCTACTGACCTTTCCATGACCTGAAGATACTTTCAGACTGCTAATTACTCATTACAACTTCTAACATGAACTAAAGGGATGAATCTTTCACAATAACATAGTAAGTATATCGCTAGGAAAAACAGCACAAATATAAGCAATAAACAACTGCTAATTAGTTAAACTAAATGAATCAGAGTGTTTCACTTCAGGAAAATACTTCTCTGGTGAACTCTTCTGAACAAGTAAAGTATTGATACACATTTGTATGTTACTAAATATTATCTAAGGGATCTGCAAAATTATAGTGAACAGCAAACTTAAGAGCTTATGCACTGCATAAACTTAGCTACACTAATTAAGCAAAACGCAGTTACTAAAGCATTAATCAGGAGACACTGATTACATCATAGTTGAGAAATTACACGGATTCTGCTGTTAGCTGAGCCAACCATTTTTTAGTTAAATGAATGATTAAAGCCAATACTTAAATGTCTCCTCCCATGGATTTTTCACTTTTTTTTTTTTTTTTTTTTTTAATTACAGTAGCACAAGTACTTATGAGAACTACAAAATCAGTTATCTATGACCTGCCTGGACTAAGATGCAGCAGTTTCTACATTTAAATGATCAAGTCCTACCATTTTAGAATGGACTGGAATGATGTCACAAACAATCCTTTTATTCTTCTGCCTTATCAACTTAACAGGAAGTAAATATGGATTCAAGTTTATGTGCATACTGTCTTAAATATGCTTTGTCAATATTCAGTTCTCTGGGCTTGTTTACTTCATCTAAACAGCAGAGTTCAAACACCTCTTCCAAAGCCACAGAATTATAGTTGTCAACTGTTTTATGATACAGTAAACTCCAAAACCTTTAGGGTTCATAATTTTACTTCACCCTGCCAAACAGTTCCAGAAGAGAAAACAGCAACTGGGCACTAGCAAGCTGCCTGCATGCCAGAACATGCCTGAAACCAATTCCAGTGCACAACTGGATCAAGTCGCTGGCTTGTGCTCAGAAACCACCCAGCTGGATCGCAGTTACTAATGTGTACAGCAATTCATAGGTAATATAGGGAAACAACAAGGGTATACAGATTTCATTAGGGCAAGGTTTCTGTTACACAGATTTTCTGCTTGCTTTTGCAATTAGTTTATTTTTCCTTTAAATAAAGGATATGTCCAGGTGCCCCAGTTAATTTAGAAATCCCCATCTAAAGCTGCCCGTAAGCCACTAATCCCAAAGCATTGACCAGATTTTACCTTATTTACAAAATTAATACTTCTAATTAATCAAGCCAAATGATCTTTGGATTGATGATACAATACTCTGAAGTACAAATCTTCCTAGACATTATCCGGCAACTCATTCTCTTCATCACTCCTATCACACAGAATGACAGAATGACCCGGGTTGGAAGGGACCTCAAGGATCATGTAGTTCCAACCCCCCTGCCTGGCAGGGCCACCAAACATACACATTTACTAGATCAGGTTGCCCAGGGCCCCGTGCAACCTGGCCTTGAACACCTCCAAGGACGGGGCATCCACAACCTCCCTGGGCAGCCTGTTCCAGGGCCTAACCACTCTCCTAGTGAAGAACTTCCCCCGAACATCCAACCTAAATCTTCCCTCTTTTAACTTAAAACCATTTCCCCCAGTCCTGCTATTGTCAGCCCTTTCGAGTTCAAGCAAGTTCAGAAGCTGAGGATTTTGGGCTCCCTTGGCACTGCACCACCAGCTTTTGTTATACCTAAGTAGGAGACTACCACAAAGAAACATGAGTTCATCTTCTGATCCCTGTTATAAGTGAAATAACTTTACAAATGCCTAATTAACGCATTTACATAAGTGCAACATCATCAAATGAAACAGATGTGCATTCACAATTCAATTTAATTATCCACATAGTTCATCTGGACAGCATTTTATTCATGTCCCCACTTGACATGTTCATGGCTATTTTAAATACAAACAAGCTCAGAGAAAACACATGGCCTTTATTGTTTGCTTTGACGTTGTTAAGCAACTGGCAGCTTATCAGGTGTCTACTGCCAATTAATTGTCCATCCCAACTTAGCAGGAAGGAAGACCAGGGGGTCCCTCCAGTAGGTTTAAGTTCTGCACGTCAGGCTTTGCTTCCTACTACCAAAGAGAGCTTTGAAAACTCAGTGCACAAACCTGTATCAAGGTTTCTCTCAGCACTTCTCTGTTTTTTTCCAGTGGGGAAGCAGCTCTTTGGGTATAGGAATTAACCCTGTGACAAACACATACAAAGCAACCACCTATCACTTCTGCACTTCTCTTCCAATCTTAAGTATGACAGCTGGCTGCTACAGATGTAACGTCTCCCATTTTTATATGCTGGTCCATGATGATGGGGCAGATGGTGGTGGTATGGCAGTAGAGGTTGAACCTTCCCACTAATATTATACACATTGTTACTGTGTGACAGATGGCAGAAGGGCAGTTTGATAGAATGAAGTCTGAGGTGGAAGTGCATTCACATACACCAAAGAGAAAGCACACTGAGGCAGTGCGTGGTGCATTTCAGCTTGTAAACAGAGGGCTGCTTGCACTGCTGCAGGCTGTTACAAGCACAACACGCAGGCTCTTGTTCATCACTGGCACAAACACATGGCTAATAACAGTGACAGTGTTGAAAACAAGCTTTATGTGACTGAGAATTTGCTCTATTAAATAGTGCTACTCTGTTCTTAGTAGTTTCCGTGGAAATAAAAAGAAGGCAAAACTTCCAGAGCAACCTATGCATTTGTTCAGTGTAATGATATAACATCCACCATCTTTCATAAGTGTATCTAAATTCAACCTTCTACAGGAAAATTACTTCAACGAACAAATGAAACTGCAGTGAGAAATGCTTACTGTCTTGAAGCCTATACCTTCCTTATCCCCAGTTTTTCTTTTCCATCATTATTAAACTTCAAGAATTTCAATTTCCAATTTCCTTCCGCAAAAAGAATTCCCAGCTTCAGTCTGACTGTTTGCTTAATAGGCTGCATACTGTACTGACAGCACTTCTATTTAAAGCTACATTTTTAATTGCCCACTCATATCTCAATTTGACATATCTGCAGTTAGCGGTCACGTGTCCATATTTCTGGTTATAGATCAAATCAGTTCAAAAGGTCTAATGAAATGCAGAAGAAAGCATTCAAGACTGAACAAAATTGTCTGTTCACCAAGATATATTTCATTCCTTTATCTCTAAGAATTGTAAAAATACAGTGAGTTTAACAAATTAAAATTCCATCTGAAGCATAAGGTTTATTTTGATAGAAATTAAACATTACACACCCATGTTTAAAACAAAAAATGAAACAAAAAAAAAACCTTACCACTCTCTGTTTATTTGTGAGTTAGGACTTCAGCAAGAGAGCAGCACAGTGCTCCCACATGAATGTTCACTAAATAGCTACATTAAGTCTTCAGTGAGCTGGGCCATGCTCATTTGTGCTTCAGAGAGCACAAATCCCTCTATTAATTCTTTGGTACAAACGGTCTGTTAGCTATGCCGATTCTGAGGAACAAAATTCTACAAGGTGCCCAAAGCTGTTCTGATACCCCTTTAAATTAGAATCTATCTTCCCTTCCCAATCTGGAGATCAAAAGTATCTAAGCCATAGAAAGGAAGCAGGGTACCTTACTGTAATCTTCCATAAAGTCATAATCAAAAAGGTTTTCACTGGGAAATTTTAAATGGAAGTTGAACCCAAGAGCTACAGAAAAAGCTCAAACATCATGCAGCAAAAATAATCAAGAACTACCAACACTGGATAAGCCTAGAGGGTAAAAAATACTGTAAAGATCCACAGGAGAGAAAAACTGTCAAAGGTAAGTATTTCAAACCTAGACTGCACAAAGACAATGCAAGTATAAAGAAGACTGAGATGCTACCCAGTGATTCACACCAAGCTTAAAGGACCTTTATCCTCAAACAAAAACAACCGCAGGAGGAGCCAAGAAAAATAATCTTAAAGAATGAGTTAACCATCGAACAGAGGAGCGTATCTAACACACATTCACTTGCTGTTGAAATTCCTTGGCTCTTCATGTGACTCTGGAGACTAACACACAAGTTAACAGCCAGTTAAGTGAGCATGTTCAGAGTATATCATTGAGTCTATAAAACTTAAGGTAGCTTTTTGAAAAATCAAATAAGAAATTCCCCTGCACAATAATTACATTTTATTAATACAACCCATCATGAAGTATCATGATGAATGCCTGTATTTGACCAAACTTCTACAGAGATGGGATAATTATTTTTTTTTAAACACTGTTAATAGCAGATTACATATTATCTTCACATTCAACCTGAAGAGCTAGAGAGCTAGCAGTAGTAAATACACATACCAGCAGTAGGATAATTTAAAAAAAAAAAAAAAAAAAAAGCCTAAAAAACCCTGAAAACCAAGAGGTGAAAATTTGACTTATTAAAATCAAGAAAAAAGGCCTTAGTGAGAGAAGAAAAAAGCCCTACAAAGCTAAATCAATCATCCAAATGTAGTGAATATATTGGCACGCCCCTAGCCACTGGATATCAGAATGACACCATTCAATACTTACACCACGAAGTTAACATTTACATTCCTTTCAACATCAATACTGAAAACACTGTTATTCCTCTCCTCCACTTCCATTTGTTTAGTATTTGGCTGGAGCTTCAGTATGATCTACAAACATAATCTGTTCAAGCAGTACAAAAGAAAATGCAGTTGCTTAGTTTCAAGTAAAGGACTGAGTAGTCCTTTAGTAGTCCTGAGTAGTAGTAGTAGGCAGAAATGCTACTCAGTTCCTTCAGTTTAAGTAAATCTATAATATTTAGAAGAAACATGAACATAAAAAGCAACCTGTGATACTAACACAAAAATACAGCAGCCTCTTCTACAAGTTCAGAAGTAAATAAGACATTCTGCCTCAGAAGAGCACTTCTCTACAAAATTATACACATTTCCTCCATGATCCATGCGATATTCAGTGTTTCATTTACTCTTCTCCACAAGGAGGTCAGGAGCATTTCAGTTCAGAATTTGCACCAAAGACACCGAAGTTTCTTGACAAAATTTCTCAACTGACAATTTTCCTTTAGCTGAACTGGTATCTTTGGTTTTGTTGTCCATCGCCCCCTACAACAAAGGAGCTCCTTCCAACATCAGACCTTACTCAGCATCTCATTGTACTTTTGACATTTTGAAAACACTACTGATTTCTTCCTTGCGAGTCCGTCACAGAAAGATTCCACATCACCTAATTCTATTTCATTTAGGTACTCAAGCACAAGCTTTTGTCTTAAGCATACTGACACTTGCTAAGAAGGTCCCACACAGAACTATTTCCCCCAAACTAGCTTATCATTCTTTGAAATTATTTTATTGTTCTGTGTAACTCTGTCAAAGATCAGAACTAAGACCAAGGCCACTCCCATAATGGCGAAAACCTGCATAAAGAAACTGCATACTGGAAAGTCTTAGAAGGTAGTATCACCAGAGCTCTTCTTATACTATTGTTTTTAAAAGGGAGGTGAACTGTGGTGATGTATTTGTCTATGGCAAAAAGACATAACTGACTTCCTAGCTTTGCCAGAAATGCAAGAGATAGACTGTGTGTCTCTCTAAAATATCCTAATATCACTATACTAGCAACGTCTTTTAAGACAAACTGTTTATGCAAGGAAATAGAACAGTCTCAGAAGATTTGTACATCCATGCAGTAATTCATGGTAGCTTACAGGTACACTTAAGCATGAATATTTAATACAAGAACAGCCTTAAGCTACATGAGAGACACTTGTCAATTAAAACTCTCAAGTGGTAATTCCTGCTTTTTAGATAAAAAGAATTCCCAGGGGCTGTTGTTCTTTTACGTGTGGTTTTTACTACCCATCCAGAAAACATCACTTGATTCGAATGCAATCAACATTTCAAAGACGTTTTATTTTTGTGTCAAGAGAGACTATACATATAAATAAACACAAAGTAACTGTAGCAGAAAAGCATCCTTTCCACTTCACAGTCTATCTCCAAGAATAAATGTGTACTTGTGAGCAATTCCGTGTCACAACAGGGCATCTTCTATCCCATGCAGGTTAATTCCAGAGTGTCACAGCAAAGCAACATAAGCAGAGTGAAACAGTTAATATGATATTCTTGTTCCATCCTCTCATCCCAAATTGCTCTTCTCTCCTGATGCACCACACAATTATATTCCTCAGTACCTGTTTCATTTATGATGTAGAAACAGCAGAAAAACCTGCAGGGCCACTACTCACAAATAAATATCCCACAGTTCTGTGTATGAGCATCTTCTAAAATGTAAAGAGACATCCAAAAGCTGAATTTCTTTAGCAGCCAAATAAACCTACCTAAATAGCCATTTCAGCCATCTAAGAAGGTATACATCATTAATGCTATACCTATAAATATCTAGGCAGAAGAGCTGTGATGTGAAGGAAGAAGCTTGTGCAGAGCAGCTAAGTAGCTTATCAAACAGAGGTAATCCCTTCTGGGAACACGCAAAGGCACTGAGAAAGGTGAACATGCACTACAAGATTTGGAGTTTATGGAGAACATGTGGCACCGCTGTATCAGCAGATAGGAGAACTCAGAACCATGACAAGCATCCTATTTCAGACTTTCATTAAGATGTGCTCAATTTGGTAATCTCCTCTGCATGACACCTTCTTCACTAATGAACTGTGTCACTTGCAAATCTCATTGCAAACAAGAACACGTCACCCCCAGCAGGAGCACATCTCATTTCTCAAACAAGCATTCTACAGCAGTTAAGCTGCATAATACTCTTCTCTGATTCTCAAAAGATAAGAAAATAAACAATGTCTGTCAGCAACACTGTTTAAAGTATAATACAGCAGTTTTATGATTCTGTAATTCATCATTTAAAATATACTGTACCAAACCCAAACAGAACAAGGATAAAAAGCAAGATAGTTTTTCCATCACCAGAACCCTTCACTCTTCCTATAAAAAGTATTTTCCACAAAAATTTCTCTAAGTTTCTAATATCATCTGAGACATTCCAATACCTGAATTTTAAAATGCTGAATATTGTTCTGGGCTTCTTTTAGTCAACTAAAGTCAACTTGTGTGCCCCGGTGGCGCAGTGGTTAAAGACGCCGCCTTGCAACACTGGGGCCCGGAGTTCGAATCCCCCCTGTGGCGCAAGTGGTAGAAGTGCCGCTCTGCTACACAGAGGCTCGAATTCCGGGGGCTGGACTCGATGATCTCTAAGGTCCCTTCCAACCCGCACGAAACTATGAAACTATGAAACTAGTGGCAGGCACAAGAAAGATTCCATTCACAGAATGTTTTACTATGATATGTGAAAACAAGAGCAAGAAGTAACATGGGTTAACGTCATATTACATAGACACCAGAAGAAGTTCATTTCTTACAATAATAAAAAACAACACAACACACCAAACCAACACTAATCATTTCATTTTAAAATATCTTACAGTAAGAAGTAAGCCTGGGTTTTCCTTCTGCTTGTCATTAAAATTCAAGAGATGCTATTCCAAAGCAAGATATTCAGTGCTATACCCAAGTCTGTTAAAACTTTTATGATTTTCATACAATCATTTATATGGAAAGCTTATAAGGATTGTCATTTTTGTGCTATATCAGCAGCAAGATAAACACTACCAGCCACATCAATATAAAAGACCCTCAGCTTCACCTGAAGCTGCAGAAGTACTTATAGCTGAAGACGTGAACAGCAGAAAAAGGCAAGAGAACAAGATACCAAACACTTAACTTGCTCATTATTCTGTTAAACAATACATGACTGTTAAAATTAGTCTGCTCTATGAGCGTTGCCTACAAAGAATTTATCATTATCACTTTATCATTAATAAACTGCACAATGTATTTGCCCCTTGACTTCTATAGTAAAGAGAAGATAGCATCAATTTCAACCAAGTTGAAATAACTTTGGTAATCATTTCATATTTTATATAGATATATAAATAAATAAAATATCACATCAAATTAAACAAGCTACAAACTGGCATTATCTGTCAAATCAATCACATACACTAACTAGCACTGCTACTAATACACATTTGTTTTTATTAAAACTAAGCAATCACTGAGCAAACCAAGATGATCGCTGATCGGGGTCTGAAATTGACTGAAAAATCATGATTTACTACAGTATGTGAACACAAACAGACTTAAGGTATACTCAGTCCAATGGATTAGTAACAGGTTTTGAGGCATGTAGCTCATTATCATGCTGAAACCAGATGTGAAGACTTCATAATGACACAATTTTATCAGTTCACAGTCTGATTTTCAAAAATATTTCACTAAAGGCACCATGCTCAAAGTCTGCAATAAGTTGACAACGTGTTTTCCTGAAGCAAACCCTCTCTTTCCAAGCTATTGCTACAGTGTAAAAAAATAAAGTGCCCCTTATAAAACTGAATATTTATATATTGTTACTAAGTCTAAGTATACTAAGTATTAGTATACTAAGTACCTTCCAATACTTAGATAGTATTGTACTGGCTCTGGTTCTTCACTTTAAAACTAAGGCCCCTTATTGAAAAGCTCTCTAAATTATCCATCAAGTATGCTAGTAAAAATAAATAAATAAATCCTAGCACTGCTAGAGCAGTAGAAAGCGTATAGTGGCCTCAATATAACTAGCAAGAAGTAAGATTAGATTTGGGTGAAGAAGTATTGTTGGAGACATTTACTTCTAACTTGATCACTACACAAAATAAATCAGGTGTTTCATTTCAAACCTGCCAGCATAACCTCAACAAGAACAGAAAACACCATGACACCCCTCCACCTACTGGAGTGGCATGATTTACAGTACAAAAATCACACATCAGGGATTTACTCAAAAAATAATCCTGCTTAAAAGAAAGCTTTATATCATAGAATCGCTCAGGTTGGAAAGAACCTTAAAAATCATCAATTCCAACCGCAACCACAACCTAACCATCCTACCCTAACTCTAACAACCCCGTGCTCAATCTACCCTAACTCTAACAACCCCGTGCTCAATCATGTCCCCGAGCACCACATCCAAACAGGTTTTAAACACATCCAGGGACAGTGACTCAACCACTCCAGAAAAGGTGAGCCAGCTTCGAAATACATAAATGAATAACCTATTGCTGCCCATTTCCAAATATTAAAAAAGAGACCAAAGTGCAAATACTGAACTACAGAAGCACGTTACAGTTCCAAGTGCTATTTTAAGTGTGTCAAGTTAGCTTTTGTGATAGCCAAATGGTTATCTGAGAAGACTACTTGTAAAACCTTTCTCATGGCCCACATTACACGTGCACACATGCAAGACAAGCTGCACTAAAGGAAAATGCAAGGGGGTTTTGAATAGACCGTATGAAAGCTCTTTACATCATCCACTTATTGGAATCACTGAAGCTGTACTAATGTGAGCAACTCACCTTATTTTTATTTGGTTCAACATTTCCTGGATGACTGGCAGCAATTTTATACGTACATAAAACTTCTGTGACATACTCTGCAATTTTCCTATCAGCTCCTATGTTTAAGGGGACAAAACACTGACACCAGCCTAGGCAGATGAAAGGATACCTTTAAAATCCTTTCACCAAACTCTGCTTGTTTTGACACAGGACACAGCTACAAACACACCAACAGAATTACCTACAACATTTCAACAGTTCGTTCACCTTTAAAAAGATAGAAGAAACAATTCTGCAATCAGTCTTTGAACTACTGTTGTCTTACTAGGAGCAATTCTCCCGTCCCTGATTAACTCCTGGTGTTTAAAGGGGATCATTGGAGAAGCACACAAAACTGAAGAAGTTAACATGCTGTTTCCTAAAAGAAGCATCAGAAATCAGAAGTTAGAAGCAACACTTGGTATTTCACTGTAATTTCTTTGGCAGAGGGTATAGCACAGCCATCTGCCATTTTAATACCATTGCTTCCCCATCTGTCCTTGGCACCGTGCTACTGCATAAATTGAACAGTTTAACAAGTTATTCTTTAAAGTTAATTCTACTGAGAAAATGAATTAGAAAAATGAAATTCAGAGGAGAAATTATGTATCGCTAAGGTTACATCAAGCAGTTCACCACAGGAGTACACACAAACGCAGCTGTAATTGTTGATCATGAAACCACTGATCAATGCAGCAAAGAGCTGCCATCACAGTAAACAACTACACCATCCTTGGCTCTGACTGTCACAGGGGATTGTACTGAAACTTGGAACACAAAGATCAGATCAAGATTCATCACAGATTCTTCCCAGATCACCACCTCACTGATCCCCCGAAGTTTCACAGGCTTTTGCTGCAGATTTTTGTTAGATCGATGAAAGTTCTTACAAAGTTGTTCCAGGTCAGCTTTCTAACGACCACTCTCTGCAGTACAGGAAGATGTAGGGTTTCAAAAAGCTACAGTTTCTGAATTCTTTGATTTTCAACTACACTAAGGTAGATACTTCCCAAACCACGTCACTAAACTATAGGGACTCTTGTTTGCTACTAGTCAAAAAACATTACAGCTTCCCATTCTACACTTCTTATTACTGGAATATAATTATTTCGTTAGAGAATATGAAAAAATAGTCATTTCCAGGTAACAACAACAAATGAATGAACAGGTGAAAATATGTATCTGCTTTTTGGTTTGACCTCCAAACACTCCCAAAGAACTACAGACTCTTCAATAGTTGGTTTGATTTTTCCCCCCCTTCCCAAGTTAACTACATAAGTATCAATGGTTAATGTTTCAATTTCACATACTTTAGAACCTAATGAAATACTGTAAGTAGGCAACAGAGCTATAACATTATTCAGGTCTTTGCACAGTTAAACACTGAGCTAAGTTTTACCACCATCTTTAAAAATTACTCTTCCCATTTCATAATCAACCTTTTCAAATTTCTAAGTCAATTAAAGGAAGAACATTACAAGTATTCAAACCAACTGAGAACTCGATGACAAGTTTGACAACATCGCTCCCTCCTGCGCAGTCTTTCATTTTTATATCAGGCAAGAAAGCTTAGTCATTAAAGAAAACTTCTTGTGTGTTTGCAATGCTTGGCACACATCAATCCACCACAGAACACCAATTTATTTAGTATGAAGTAGTGGCAAGCTGTCTTATTCACCTGCTTCATAAGAAGTCTCATGAAAACATTAAACATCTTCCCATTCTATAAAGGTGTCACTGCAAATATACAACAGAATGTTGTATGTATTTGTTCAGTATGAGTCTAATTCTGCTTTATACTTCAGTGTAATATTTTTTGAGATAAACTTCCAAGTTTAAAGCAGAACACTAGATGCAGAGTTTCTTTCTTGCTTTTTTTTTTTTTTTTTTTTTTTTTCAAATTGGAAGGGACCCATAATGATCATCAAGTCCAACTCCCGGTTCCACATCGGACCATCCAAAATCCAAACCTTATTCCTGAGAGCACTGTCCAAAATGCTCCTTGAACTCTGGGAGCCTGCGCCCTGCTTCATGCCTGCTGCCCTCTGATGCAAAACCTTCCCCTAACCCCCACCTGCCCCTCCCCAACACAGCTCCGTGCCATTCCCTCAGGCTCTGTCACTATCCCTAGAGAGCAGAGCTCACTGTGAGGAGCTGCAGCTGACACGAGGCCTCCCCTTCTCCAGGCACAGCAAACCCAAGTACAACCCAGCCACTCCTCACACATCTTCCCCTCCAGACCTGTCACCATCTTTGTAGCCCTCCTCTGAACATTTTGTAATAGTTAATGGTCCTTTTGTACTGTGGCATGCAACACTGCACACGGTACTCAATACTGGATACAAACAGCGTATTATATCGGGCCCAAGGCACACAGATTAGTATGGATATGGTAGAACGATGGGATAATGTGAATACTATAATAATATTTTTCATTCTTGTAAAAGCAACACTATGAACAAAACACCTAAACACATTAGATGAATACCTAACACTTACCAGATTTCAAATTACCATGTCCTTTTTCTTCTACATTTCCAATTATTTTAAATAATCGTTATTTTCTCTTGTGATCATCTTCCTGCTAATGCTCCCTTTTAACTAGATCTGTTCTCTATCCAAGACACAACCCATACTGACACACTGTAAAACATGAGTCCCTGGTACACAGATTATAGATGTATTGATTTAATGTGATCACAGATTGGATACAACTGAAATTCGGAATTAAAATTAAGGCAATACTGTTAAACATCACCACTGTTACCATATTGCCTTCTCAAGCAAAGGAGTATTCCAAACACAGGCTATCAGATGAGGAACTATTTAATAAGTTAAGAGAATTGCTACAGAAAGCACAAGAAAGACATGTGAATACCATGGAGTCTGAAACTAACCATATCCCTCTATTATCTCACCAGAAGTTGCTAAGGATACAGGTACCAGACTAAACACGATCAAGTTACAGCAACTGAAGAAAATTATTGCCTATGTGTGGAATTTCCTGGCTGGGTGCAGTTAAGTCTGCCTCAGTTGCAAAACAAAAAAACACGAGCTTAAACACCATCAACTGAGGTTCTTAGATCAAGTCTATACATATAGCTTCCTCAACAGTTTCTTCAGCCTAAGTAAAAGCTTTCTCATACACTCCGTACTTGGAACAGAAACAATTATTATGTTAAAAATGTGGAAATTAAAAAAAAATTGAAAGACCTGAAACATCAAATGCTTGCTTTGCTTGCATTCTTTCACACAAGCCTGGAAGCATATTTATTCTGCAAACATCTACAGTTCACGTGGATAATTTTATATAGCATATCCACGTGTCACAGTGGCACAAAAGCCTTTGGGTTTACAACTAGTAGTAGAACACCAGAGGAGCTGATAATCTCTACTTAACCAAAGGTTCCTGTGGGTTGGATTGTTTATTGTTGTTCTTGTTTGGTTTGCTTTTAAACACTTTCCTTTATTTGGGGGCTGTTTTGAGTAATATAGGTAGGTGTTGTATGCATTGTTCTCATGTCAAAAACGCATATACAAAATACAATCAAAGCTTTCTTCCCCCCAGTTGAAGCTTAGATTATTCAGTAACTGTTCTATGAAAACATGGAGTTAGGTGGATCAACTCATTTTCCCCTCATTTTTGTACAACTGCCCCTTAGTTTGTCTGATAACCAGCAAGGAAACGTTATACACCCTGTCATTCTCCTTCCTTTCCTCCTCCTCAAGAACGATCATTTGAGACAGCGAGAATCTCAACAAAGTAATCAAAACAATTTACTGAAAACAATGGGAGATTCCTGTTGTAGTTTTTAATCTTCTAATCTTTCTATTACTGAGGTTTATTAAACAACAAACTCAAAATTAAAGGAGTTCCTTTAGTACTATGAAGAGAAACTAATCAAACAACATAGAAATTCACAAAAACAAGGAGGCTTAATACTCCATCTATTTAAATATATACATCCCATATTTTAAAAAGTTACTCAACATTACAAAAAAAAAAGCGCAAACAGCAGCATGTCCAATTATGTGAAGCTTTATTTTTTTTTGTTACTAGTAAAATATTTTTGTGGAAAACTTGTTTCATACTGTTTTTAATGAAAATCAACTATTTTCTGTGTAGGAAAGTAAATGTGACAGATGCAAACCCAGGCACTGATGTCATGGATGCTTACATGTCAGCAGTGTTCATTATGCTACTTGTCACATAGCTCTCTATTGCTAAATAAACACCACTGCTGATTTACATAAAGTTACCTCACTTCCAAGACCAAATTGCAGAGGCTTGATAGAATAACAACTAACTTTTCTGTTCCAAGAAAGATACACTCGCTGAGTTCAAGATCTTCAAACCACCTAGTCAGACTGATATGCAGAAGAGTAGATGTATTTTAGCCTTGAGCAAGAACAGACACCAACACCAGCTCCTATGGGATGTACAAGGAAGTGAGGCAACAATGCCTGGCAGTCCCCATTCCGGTGAAGGTTAAGACAGTGCCACAGGACAGGCAGAAGCAGCTTCCCAGCTCTTTCCACTTTGAGATTTAAGAGGAAGAGCCTCTAAGAAAGTAAATGACATACACTCAAAACAGAAACAAAAAAAAATCCACACCTTAAAATTTATGCTGAGCTAGTTATGCATTTTTACATGTTATATTTTATAAGCTGAACAGTTCAATAATTAGCAACATTTTCTAAGTTTCAGTTTAGGGTGTGAATCAATATAGCGTGTTAAAAAGAGAAATTAAGCTGCTGTATGTTTGCATAATTTGTTTTCATGTTCTTCAGCTATTTTGTTGGAAGAGAAGAGCATCTGGGGTTGCAGAAACAGCAGTCAACACTTGACAGCAACTCTTTGTAATTTAGCTTCGTTTCATGGAGCTATTTTCACAGCAGTTTCCACCTGACCTTGCACAGAGGTGAGAATAATGGCAGTCTGTTTCAGAAACTGAGTAACATTCCTGTGATTGAAAGGACTGGTTTCTGACTTAGCTCTCAAACAGTCACGATCCTGAGAGATAGTAGAAAACAAACAAAATCCCACACATCTAACTATATCTGTGCATATCAGTTATTGGCCCTGTGCAGTAACATATATTAAGTGTTCTATACCATTTTTTTCCAAGCAGGAATCCCAATGTTTCCTGCAGGGGTCATTTGCTTAAGATGCAGAAATAAAGCAAATGAGACATCTGGGGACTAGTAAAACCTGAGATCACCACAGAAGCTTTGAAATTGGTAGGAAACTGGTAAAAGAAGTGACAGAAAGCATAGTGATGAAAGGGATAGCCAAATTATAAGAACTTCTTCAAATCATCAGCCTCTGAACCAGTCTTAATATTTCATATGCTTTACTACTAAGGTGAATACACGTGACAGCTACATATGTCAACTCCCAATTTCCTGTTTCAAATGTCCATATAGAAAAGTTAGACTATGAATAGAGTGCATGGAAGGAAGAATGGGCACAATAGCAGCAAGTCTACTATACAGGAGGAAGCTAAGGGAAGATGGCTGTTATGGAAAGAAAGAATGGAAACAAGATAGTTCTTGATAAATACACTGATAACAGATGAAGAATTCCCTGAAGGACTGCATAGGCACACAAAAAATGAACAATGTTCATTAATACATTTGAGCTGTAGATCAAAATTCTTCCAACTAAAAGGGTGCAGTACTAAATTATTGCATCAGCAAAGGAGAGAGGACTAATCCCCTTGCCTCATTAGTTTATATTAAGACAGAGCTCGATTAATGAGATGATCTGCTATGCTGAAGAAGTTAACTTTACTCCAGATATCACTTTAACTATATTCCCTATTTTTTCCACTAAAAGCCAACCCAATGTGGTTTGAAGCTCAGATGTTCTCCTGCAGAAGTGTGGAGATAAAGGTGCTTTGAAACTTCAAGGTCAAAGTTTTAGCGAAATTGAATCTACTACAGGAAACAGGGAAAACACAGCACTGAACAAGAAAAAAAAAAAAAAAAAAAAAAAAAGATTCTTAGTTGAACTTTCAAATATTGCTAAATGACCCATTCCCATCAGTCAAATCTTTCCTCCAGCCTTCTTCAATAAAAAGATAGCTGGGGGTGGAAGTGATTTACACACTTGTATTACAGCAGGTAAAAAAAAACATTTTTTCAACCATTCCATACTTCAAGGATTATAAGTATTGCTGAGATATATCAACTCCAGGAGATCTTTATGTCTGCAAGAATGCTGTATGAGTTTAATAAAACTTAAAGAAGCATGGAATGAATATAAGACCTCACAGTTTTGAGGCATAAATAGCCTCCACCTATTACAGATTTGAAATATGTTTTGCCAGTCCTTGTCCATGTCTCTTGATCTCAAGTTTCCCAAAACCATCTCCAAGATGTCATGAACTTACCACCATCCATATGCAGGGCTAGATAGGTTATCAATGGAGACCCTAAAACATCTGCAGTATTAACACACATCTCCTAGGAAGAGGGATGGACCACACACAAGCAACTTCTAGTCTGGAAGAACGAATCTCATTAGTAAACTTGTTTTGATTTACATGGTATTGAAAGTAATTTGTTACTTAATTTCAATAGATAAGCCGTAATAACCACAAATAAACAAAAATGTAAAGGCATCCAATCTTGCTCTCATTACAAGTAAAATTACATTAAGTTAATAAGCCTTTTAGCACGAAACATTTTCCTAAACCAAACAAGCTGACTGAGTACACACAAGCTCTGCCAAGCTCTGCTGGATCTTTTTCCTGCATCTAATACACACACTCTTTTATCAGCGGCCTTTCCTCCCCCCCACACCTTCTAGTCTGAGCAACCAAAAAATGTTCTTAACACGTTAAAATCTACCAAGTATACATGAGGAGTACCAGCAAGAGCACCATGGAAATGTACAGACTGAAAATAAATTGCCTCTTCCTCCCCTTCTGGGAGACTCATGTTTAAAGCAGCCTTGGAAAAATGCTTTCTTATGCCATCAGAAGAAGGAAAGGGCATTAAATCCCTATGTGCATATGCCAGTGCAATCCTAATTACTATTTCATAGCTGTCCATGCTGCATAAAGAAAACAAGCACTAAGCAATCCACCATACACCTGAGCTTCATTTCATTTAGAAAACAGTATATGCAATACAAAAAAGCACCAAGAATGTAATATTCAGATTTTCTAGACTCCAGCGTTTGTTTCATAAGGAACTAAAACGCTGAAGATTATTTTCTGTACTGCAACATACAGCATCTTGGAGACATTTAATATTTGTTACGCCTTTCCATAAAAGGTGGGAAACAGCCTTTAGCCCACATTTAATAAGCAAAGTTCAGCAGCACCTGGAGCTGCCCCTAGAGAAACAGAAGGTCGACTGCTGTACAGGACAAAATACCCCCTGCAGTGCAGCACCACAGCAACAAAGCTCCATCAATGTTAAGTGATGCTTTCATAGAATAAAAAATACATCTTCAGGTACGGAAGGATATGAACATAATGAGTTCAATAAACAAGGTTCCAAAAGAAACCTCTGAATTTAGTGACTGAATGAGCAACAGCCTGTTTAAAGCATTCCTACGAGAGGTCTCCCAAATCAAAACCATACCTAAGCGCTGGTTTGAAATCTGCAAGGCAATACAAACAACTTCAAGGTTTCCCTTGGCTGATTAAATCACAAACCTATCTCTTCAAGAGGTTAAAATCTAAATGAAAGCTTAGGCTTGGCAAATCCCATCAGAACGTCAAATATGGATATTATGGAGGAACCCCATCTGTTCATGCAGCAACATGAATATACAACGTGACTGTTGCTGCAACACTTGCATTCACATTGCGGAAAATTTACAAGTAAGCAGAAGCAGTTCCTGACTCTAATTAAATTAGGAACAAAGTTCTGAAAACACATGCAATAGATTTCTTGCTATGAATACAAGCTTTGTATGCTGCAATTTTACGTATCTCATCCTCTCATGTGTTCAGATGATGAAACTTTACAGCAGAGGTGTGTCATCCTTTCTGCTTACACTGAGGTTTGTTAATCTTCCTTGCTGGGCAAAGTACACTGCTCATTTTAGTGCTGGGACAGGAAAATATACGGAAGACCTTCTGCTGTGCGATCCAGTGCACTGCCCCTAATGCTGTACACAGCTGTTTGTGGGCCATTAACAGTCTCACAGGGAAGGAGAGCTGCTGGCCAAAACGTTGCATGAGCTGTTTTGAAGGACTGCAAACCAGCCTACAGACAAATCACAAAACCCTAAACTAACTTTACCGTGGGGATTTGATGTATCCTTCAGTCTTGCATCTGCCAAGATTCATGCATGTGCCCAATCAATTCAGAAAGCATTCAGTTCATCCCAGCACTATCTGCTTACAAATCGGATGCTGAAGTTTTCAATTTTGCATGTTAAGAAGCTCTAAGGATCTATAGCTCCACATCTGCTTGTACGTAACTGCAGCTACTGCTTCCACTACGTGGCTGACCACGTGTCAGCAGCATAAAAAGTGGTGCAAAAAGAGCATTTATGATGGCAGGCCGGCAACGGGGAAGAGGGGAAAGGCTGTGCACCTGACAACCCTATTTACTGATTTGGCTGGAAGAGAAAAAGAAACAACACATAAGCAGTGATTACCTTTTTCAACAAGCATACTGCATGATTTGAGGTGAAAGCAACTGCTAAAACAAATTCATTTGGTAACTCCATTTTCACCGATGCCAGACCTATCTTGGAAAGGAAGAGGACGTCAGCTTCTTGCAGCAGCGTATCAACTCTTGGGCAGTTGTAAAAGCAAGGAGCTTTAAGAATAGAGAGATTTCTCTTATCAAGATATGAAAAGTTTCTTCATCTTGACCATCAAATACCTTCAGCAGCACATTTCCATTATTAAATAAAATACATTCCACTATTTTCCTTTCCTTTCCTTACAAAAGCTCAGAAATTCACATAGAAGTTACTCAAACCACTGGGTATGCAAAGTTACATCCTATGAAGTACAAGAGATCTAAACCAACAGCTGCACAGACTGATCAGTAACAGCTTGTTCAGTGCATTAACTACCACTTCTCTACATTCTAAAAGCCAAACTATGAAAACAAAACAAAACAACAACAACAACAACAAAAAACAGAAATATGCTGCAGCACAATTTATACTTCCCAATTATCACTGAAGAGGCCCTGGATCAGGATAAAAGCTAAACTGGGTATAAAACATATTTACAAATCTGAGCACTTCCCTCTGCTTAGCCATGCAGCAGACTCAGCTACAGCCTGTGCTTCTGTCCAGTGAAATTTACAGAAACAACAGATTCAAGAGCAAAAGTAAATTCTCACTTCAGCAGAATATGCCCAGCATCTTCAAATCACATGCAACAGGAATTCACGTGGCTGCAAAGCTTTAAGTTTCTATTATTCAGATAACAAACTCGGAACATTTAAAGGCTGACAATGTGTATTAAATAACAGCATAACTGTCCACCCCAGCCTGGAAGAAAATACAAAAATTACATTCACAAATATTTACTACTCTCTCTCTGATACCACACAGGAGACATTCCCCATAACAGTAGAAATAAAGAGCACAAACACACACCCAAAGACACGCACAGAACTCTACACATAGAGGAACAAATAGATAGATTGGATTCCTGGGTCTCTTCAAATTCAAGGCATAATTATTGGTAATAAAGAATTAAACAAAAGGAGCTACTATCTTTACCTTTGTTCTCTATTAACCTTTTGCAATCAACAGGGAAAGTTATGCTTCCCAGATAATCTTTCGAAATCCCCATATTACCTTTACAAGGCGTTTGATAAATGTGCAATAAATGGATGTGAAGGAGGAAGCTGGACCCTGACATAGATAAACCCACTGAAACACCCTGGCCTACATTCCTAAAGAGGTCAAATGAAGGACATGAACATGAATAAAGCAGCACCTTGGCAGTACTTACATTTGTAAAGCAAAGTAATTGAAATTCTCCATCTTCCAGAAAGCAGCATATTTCTAAATTTCTCATAACGAGGTCACAGATGAGTCCCTCAGATACCTCAGCTGACCCATGGTTTCAAATTGCAGTAGATATAAAACAGTGCTTTTTGTGTACGCTAACATGCAAACAGGTGGAACAATAAAGGTGAGGTGCTTATCAGAGAGCTCATTTCCTTATTTCTGTACGTGAGCTAAAGCTTTAATTTGGAAGTACAGTTTGGATAGAAGTAGCAAACGCTTCCAGAGAACACAACCTCTCTCAGACCAAGAGAAAGGAAGAAAAAAACAAAACACACAAAAACCAACCAACAACAACAAACCCAGAAACCCCACAACCACCCACATTTCAGTATCTGAATGGGGATCCAGAAGCAGAGTTCACATTTTCCCCTACAATTGCTTCTTCTCCCTACTAATAGAAGAAATGATAAGCAATTCTAGAAGGGCAGCCATTTAGATTTGCAGTTAAGTCTTTAGTTTGTAGTAAATGAACATAAAAACCAGAAGCACACGAACACCAGAATTAACAAAGTTGTCAGAAAATGGCAGGAAGGAGCCAAATAAACTCTAAAGAAGCCCTTCGTTGTTAACATTTCAGTGGGAGAAATCTGAAAGCAGAAAGGAGGTCGAGCCAAAGCAGTGATGGAAAAAAATGAAAGAAAATGGGAAGTTACAAAGAGAGCTGGATGCGTTCAACCAGTTCCTAAGCCGTGCTTAATCATCTTTGGATTTGGAATAGAAACAAAAATCATTTTCCTCTGTCAGATTCCGATGACAGATGTTTCCAACATCTTTTTAATTCCCACTGTTTCCTCCAAGTTACTTTAAATATTGGATTTGTGTCACGTTTCCACCTCAGTCAACAGGAATACTTTCACTTTCAAAACTTCACAATAATTTGTAAGCACTGTTTCCAAGAGCTTCACTTCAAAGTGAGAAGCTACACGTCAAGGACATTCCTGTAAGGTATGTGAGGAGAACAGCACTGCAGCAAACCACAATCCTTCACTCTAACACTGACAACCCCAATCTCAGATGTCTTTTAAAGTATGGATGACAATCTTCACCTGAGTACTTACATCCCAATAAGAACAGCAGCAATCTACGGGGAAGATAACAGTAGCGATGCACACATCCTCACGTTCTAGTTCAGTTTATTTAAAGCACATCGGTGTATGAGCTATAAAAAGAATTTCCTCCCCTGAGAGCAACAATAGTCACAACAGAAAGATAAATAAATCCTTTGCAAAAATAGTTATAATATTGACATGATAGGAATTATAGGATACTTGCTACGGATAATTACCTACCAAGTGCCAAGAAAAATACTTCAAAATCTAGTTTAAACTGTTGGAATAAGTTTCTGCTGGCCAACGTGCATCACAATGAATTCATAGTCCACATTCACACCAGTGAATGAAAGCTTTCCAGATTCCCATTAAAAATGAGAGATAGCAAATGGTCCATACCTTCAACACAAAATACCTGCCCTATTTTTAAATAACACTCATGAATGCTCTCTACCACTATATAAGCTTTCAGAATGAACTTCATTTGAGAGAGCCAGTAGACTGTTAAATTACTGTAATTCACAGCCGTAACAAATACTTGCAGAGAAATACGTAAACATCCCCCTGCTCAATCAGAACACCTGAGTTAGTCTGAAAGAAATGTCATGACTAACCTGAAAGGCAGAAAGAGCACAAGCATAAGGAAAGGACAACCATATTAGCACAAAGGACTTGTGAAAAATTTGTTTAAACATACTTCTAACACACAGAGAAAGCAACCACGCTGCTCCTTGACATGGAATGAACCTGAGACTAGAATTCTTGGTCTCACCAAGCTGAAATGTGCTTTGCTGAAGGAGAGTACTTGGTGTGAGAATAACTTCATGTGTACTTATAGGAAATCAGCAAGAAAATACATATGGGTACTATAATAAATGTGCACAGGTAAAAGCAAACTCCCAAATTAAGATCTCCAGTTAGGTTAGCAATCTTTGCTAGATTATCAACTATTTCTTCTGCTGTAAGAGTACAGGAAGTCTTATTATAATTGCCTTCCTGTCAAACATCTGGCTGCAACTGACAACACTGAAAAATACCCCACTGTACCTTTCACACATCATGTATCTAAATCACTTTAGGGACAGCTTTGGACACAGAAATGCTCTTCCCACAGTAAAATTACTCAGTACTGTCTCTAAAATACCACTCCAAAAGAGTGGGTTTTTTTCACCCTTCTCACCCAAAACATTTTGCTGCAATTAAGCTCAGCAGGCCAAGTGAGCTCCAACTATCATCTCTTCTTTCACAAACAGGAAGATGCAGAAACGACCTGGGCAGTTTCCTACCAGGAAGAAAGATAAATGATCATGTTGGTAGCTCCCAAGCTCACTGAAGCTAATGGAAGGACCAGGCCATGAAAGATCAAGGGAGCTACAGACAAACAAGCAATAACCTCCAGCTGATTCCTGTATTCCTTTTAGTAACAGGAATGCCCTAAACAAAGAGGTTCTCACTTCTGCTGCAGCACCCAAAGGGGCTGGGAGAGGAGCAGCCGGACAGCATTCAATAAAAGCACTCTAGAAAACAAAAGCTCTTCTCACAAATATTGTTAGATGGCCATCCAAGGAACAAAGCTTTTAGCCACTACAGAGGACACAGCAAAATAAACATTGGCAAAAATTACACCCAACCAGAAAACAGTATTAGAAAGCAATTTTTGCGAGGCCCAAACCTCTTAAGAAAATGGCTCTGTTCCTGAAATTTGTTTGGATCAAAGCCATAAGACTCTCAAAAAAGAAAATAAAAGATGTACAGATAATGACTAAAGAAAGACAATAATTTGTGAATTATTTTGCATTTGGTACATGCAGGGAAAAGTCACCTTGCAAAACGTTCTTCTTTAGCTACATTTCTTTCTACACAAGAAAAACACCACAAATGAGCCTAAAGCAACGCTTTAGAAACTGAGCAGTAAGAAAATTGCAGTGACTTCATCAGTCAAACAATACAGAACCCAGAATCTGCAAACACACCCTTCACTTTATTCTAAGTGCTCTGTGCACTGCATTCAGTCTTGGAGGGATGCGCAATACAACTTCTTCCTTCCTCTTTTAAATTAGCAGCACAATTAAATCACGTGAGCTCGTCTAGAAAGGACTTGGTACAAAACGAGCTATTGATTTTTTAACATCAACATAATACTTCAGTTGACTTAGTAAATGTGAAAAAAAAAGCTGCAGCTCAAATTTCTAAGGACATTTGACATCCTAATAAAATTCTTTTTGCCATACTGAGAGATTTAAACTGCAAATAATTATTGCTATCAACAAAATCAGAGAAATGTGGAATCTGAAGCGCCTCATAGAGCCAAGAACTTAAAAACATAATGTGAAATGTTCTTACTGCATTGTCAGCTACAATTGGTGCGTAAGATCAGAGTGGATGTGAATAACTGATCATCCATTTAAAAGCACAAAAGTCACTTCTGCAAAACCAAAACACAACAGAACCAAACTTCCTTTTCCTTCCCTCCAAATGAAAGCCAAAGCCCATCTCTGGACATGGTTACTCCAGAATTTCTTCACAACTGAACAAGGAATCAGAAGAGAACACACCTTCACTGGCGTAAGCGTGTGACGACATCACCCTGTGTTTAGAAGGGCTGCTAAGGGAAGGATCCAAACAATCTCCAACATCATTTGTGGCTGGAGTGACAATTATTGTTGTATCAAGGCTGACACAGTCAAATAATTTTTCAACTCAAATCATGTTGAGTTCTCCTTTAGATTAACAGCCGTGACTCCTCCCCATCAAAACACTGTAATGGCAACTCTGTCTTGCAAGCAAGAAGGCTCAAATTTGATGTAGTGCTTCAGAGTTACAGACAAGCAGGGTTGTACATGGGATACATGGCAAGCTGAGAACCTCTAACCGCTCACAGATGAAGCTCACCCAATAACCTTCAGATTTACATTATGATCTGTATTTCAGGTGAGAAGCTGGAAACATCAAAGTGAACTGCTACCTCATCATAAAGCAGATCAGACAGGAGGAGAATGAAACTTATAATTTAGATACTACTTGAAATGTAGTCCGAGTTGTAAGCTGCATACTTAGTATCAGTCACGTTAAAGTATCACAGACAGAGGCACTGCAAGTAACACCCTTTTGTAACTGCAGAATTGCTTAAGAGGAATCCCAGGATCTCTGTAAGGAGCTTGCTCTTCAAAAGCTGCTGAGATGTTGTTATTTGTCTTCCAAAAGATAAAAGCTAAAGAACAGCAGTGCATGTAAACTAAAATAATAAAATAAAATCTGGAATCTTTGAAAGCCAAGATGGAAATGGATCCACTGCATTCGTGGACACAGCATCACATTCATTCACATATGGAAGAATATTTCACAGCCCAGTTACCAACCTCGAAAACCCAACTCCTTGCTTTATGGGCCTACACTTCAAACCAACAGAAATTTTTCTTTGCATGAGTTTTGCTACATTCCACCTTGCCAGCCAAATTCTCCCCAGCAGGTCTGGGTGCATCAATGGGCTGCAGTGAGGACCAACTCGGTCCTGCCTGAACAGCCAAGGAAGCACAAAATGAAAGCCTGAAAAACAGCATGTCTCAAATGATGACTTCTAAGGAAGACTACAGAGCTGACACCACTTGCTTATTCACTTTCACATTCTTTACCATATCACAAACTCACATCAAAACACAGGTAGTGTTAACAGAGAATAATCCCTAATCCTCGACATCCTCCTACAATCACTTTGACGTGGGTTTAACAAGGAATTGACATATCTCCATTGAGGCTTGCTGCCGACAGCAGTAACCTACAGCACACACGTGACCACCCAAATGTATCACCACGACTTCCCACTGACAGGCAGAACATAAGGGAAACAAACATGTTACAGTAAAACCTAAGCATGCGGTGCAGCAGGCATTAATGCTGGGCTGGAGCTGTGACACAATGTGTCATTCAGAATGACTTGTGTTCACAAATGGACGCTTCAAAAAAGGAATTTTCCCTTTCCCCGGGATCTCATCACAAAGTTCAGTACAGGAGGGGGCATCACACTCTTCTCCACGGATTCAAATAGGCCTTTTTCACGTTTCAGTTTAAATGCAATGGAAACTTTGAATTCAGAAAAGAAAACACATATTTATGATAAAAGCCGCAATGTCAACTTGTTTCCCAGCCTTCCCCTAAAAAAATCAGAGTGTACAATCCTTTCCAGTTTTTCCAATGTAAAAACGGGAAGAGGATGCACTCATTTAAATCACTTCATAAAGCTTCCCTTTAAGGTACAGCAACACAGCCCTCCATACGGTTAACCTCTGAAACGTTTAGCATAAAAAAGAACCACTGCCTGAAAGGAAATGAAGAAAATTACTGAGAAAATTAATAACCTTAATTCTTATTATTCTGTGCTCCGTTTTAACGCTCGCCACAAGAATGCAAGAAATGAGGAGAAGATATCGTAAACGCTCGGTTGGAATATATGGAATATACCCACCCCTGGCCGAGAGCTTTTTGGTGTTGATGATTTTGGCAGCATACTCCTGTCCTGTGGTGATTTTCATACATCGCCTCACGACCGAGAACGCTCCTCTGCAAGCCAAGAGGGGACAGAGCGTCAGTGCCACCCGAACAGCGCCCTGCCATTACCACCGCGCTGCCACACATCTAAAGGAGCGGAACGATGCCCAAAGAATTAAGGGGGGGAGGGAACGGGATAATAAGAAAAATAAATTGTAAGAAGAAGGGAGGCTTGTCAGAGACGGTCAGCGCTCATTTTAATCAACGCAACAGCAAAACGCTGCTCAGAGCCGCTGTTTCGAGCGGTGCGACCGAAGCGCTCTCCCGGCGGCGGCACGTTGCGGCCCCGGGTCCCCGTGTCCGTGCCAACATGGCGATCGGGGATACGCGCCCCAACGCAGGGGGGCGCCCGACGAACCGGCCGCGGTCGTGTCGGGGGTAGCGAGCTCCGGCTGCCGCCGGCAGGGCAGCCCGGCAGCAGGGCAGCCCGTCACCGCCCGCAGCACCCGCAGGGATTGCCGCCCACCCGGAGCTGTGCTCACGGACCGAGTCTCAGCCTTGAAGCGACGCCCGGGGACGAGGCAGGGCTGCAGGCATCGCCCCGCACACCCCAACCCGCGGGGACGGAGCCCCCCCGACTCTCAGTGTTTCCCTCCTCTCCCCCCTCGTCCCCGGAGCGGCCCCGTACTTACTTCCCGAGCTCCTCGAAGAGCTGGTACTCGTCGGTGAACCTGGTGCAGGTGGCGGTTGAGGCCATCATGGGGACGGGCGGCCGCCGGTGCCTCCGGCGGCCAGGGGAGGCGAGGCGGCGGAGGGGCTGCGGGGTGGGCGAGGCGATGCGAGGAGCGGCTCCGCGCCGGCTTCTCCTCCCCGCCGCCGCCGCCGCCGCCGCCTCTCGTGTCGGGGCCGCCTCCTCCCCGCCAGGCGGCTCGTCCCCGCGGCGAGTCTCTCCCCTCCCCTCGTCCCCACCCTCTGGGAAAATAAATAAATAAAACGTCGCGGCGGAGAGGCGGCACCGAAAGGGAAAGCAAAACCGGGCCGGGGGGCGCGGCGCGGCAGCCGGCGACGGGGCGCCCCGGCCCTACGTTCTCCCGAGCCCGCGGGCAGCGGGGCCGCCTTGCCTCGCTCCGCGCCGATTCCCGGTGCCGTGCCTCCCCCTAGCGATACGAGCCCAGCGCTCGCGGCCGCCCCGTCGCGGCTCTCTGCCGCCGCCCGTCGGGGCCGCTCTGGCAAGGGGGGCTCCGCGCTCGGGGAACGGCCGCGCGAAGGGCCGATCCGATTCGATCCGCACCCGGCACGGAGGCGGGAGGCGCCGCCGGCCCCGAGGAAACGGATGCACCTGCGGCCCGTTCCTCGGCGACCGCTGACGTCAACAACCGCCCCGCGGGGGCGGGGGGGCGGCCGTGCTCGGGGGCGCGCGCGGCGGCAGCCGGAGGGAAGCGGGACCGCGCGACACCCCCCCCACCTCCTCCTCCTCCTCCTTCTCCTCCTTCTTCTCCTCCCGGGGCTCCGCAGCGCGGGGTGGGCTCGGGGGCTGTGACCTTGGGCTCGGTCCTGCAGCGGGGAAGGGCGGCTCCGCAGCACCGGAGGAGGGTTGGACGACAGCGGGGGTCCCAACACGGAGCGTGCACCGTGCTCGGTTAGAAGGGCTGGGAATGCCGCTGTCGTGTCACTGAGAGCCGTGCTGAGAGTGGGGTAAAGCGGCTGTGTGTGGGAAATGGTGCGGCTGAAGTATCAACGCATCTGGTTTTATAGACATTTCATCCATAAGATTTCTGTCCAAAATATTTAAAGCCAAAGCAGCAGCAGCAGGTGAAGAGCTGCTGATGGTGGTAACGGCAGCATTCTTCACAGTCCGAAGTTGGAAATCATTACAACGTGCCTAAAACCCTTCCCAAATGTGGCTGCTTCCACACCCGCCGCCAAGGCGCACGCTGTTACATGCAGCCATACTCCCAGCCCAGGCCCTGGCATGGCTGCTTGCTCTGTGCTGGGCACACCATGTGCCTTGCTGTGTGTTCCTCTATGCTACACACAATGGTGGTGCGTTAAGGGATGAGTTACGCTAACATCTGTGCAGTGCTCTAAACATATAGCACAGCAGAGATGTCAGCTTGCATTACAGCCAGAGTTGTGCTGTAGCAGGCAGCCTGCAGGATGGGGGAAGGCGAGCAGCTCCAAGCACCCCACACTAGTGTGCCAAGAAGGAAATGTGCCATGCAGGTTTCCATTAGGATTCACAGCTGAGACCTCGTAGCAAGAGTTAAAAATCTGTCAGCTCTTTCCTCAGCTAATGCGGGATGTGCGTGTGCATGCAATGTGAACGCATGAGCCTGTGCGCAGCAGCAGTTTTCCTCCCAGCGAGGCAGCTGTACCGTGTAGAAATGAACTGCATTCATGGCGTAAAGGAGTGGTGGAGGAAGGCTGTGAAACTGGGGAGCCAGTTGCAAATATTTACTCCCCAGTTCCTCTTCAGGGGAGAGTTGTGTGCAGCGATTCCAGCACAAAAAGATGGGGGGATGTCTCAGTTTAGAGCTGCACATTTACACTGGAGCATGAATGTACTACTGTCAGATCAGTGAAGGGAATATGCACAGAACAGCACAAGGAACAGAGGCATATTTTCAACACAGGCCATTCTGTGATTCTGTGATTCTATGATATTTCTTTGACCCTTGAACAAAATTGCAACACGTGAGTCGTGCCTAATTTTGTATTAACCTCCATAAATAACACAGTGAGCAGGACCGAAGCCCCGGGGTTGTTTGGTGATGTGCATATTTACAGGGGCATGTCCAGCAGGCTGCTGACAGATGCATTCGTAAGCACTCAAAAATAAAGTGTATTCCCCCGTCCTGCCTTCCTTTTTCTCTAACAGTATATCCTGACAGCAGGCATTTGGCCAGACTATCTGTTGTGACTGTGCCACCAGAAAATGTTCAGAAGAAATTACTGATAATCCATTCACTTTCTATTCCCATTGGAGTTCTGTTTAGTAATGACATTAAAAGAGAGCACGATCCAAACAGACAAAAAACAAAACCAAAACAACCAAAAAAAACCCCAAATCTTCTCCTCCGCTTCCCAATCTGAATAAACAACTGAAAATTGGGAGGGAGTCCTAAGAGCAATACCCTGTATGAATTTTATTACAGGTGTTCAGGAAAGAGATTGTTTACAAGATCAGTATCATAAGGACTTGGAGAATTTGCAGGGGGGCAATAGTAGGGAAATGATGAATAGCTTGGAAACACTTGAGCTGGGAAGTTTTCCTCTTGTTACAACAATGCTCCCATAAGTGCAGTTCACTCCTGAGCTGAAACGGAACCATAATTTGTAGCTGCCACTTAAGTCCTCCATAAATTCTCCAAGCTTTCTGAGCGGAGCCTCCTGCATGGCAGCCAAGAACCTGGCCCTGACGGCAAGTTCTAAAAGCTGGCTCCAGGTTCAGGTTTCCCTAAGGCCGCAAAAGTAGTTCATCTGTGGTTGCTCCAGTGGATGCAGAAGGTTGGACCTCCGTAATGAACCAAAAAAGGCTTAAAGAAAATCCTAGAACGTGTTACTCTTATCCAGAAAAAAAGAAATATTGAAAGAGAACTGTAAATAGGTGACTGTAAGAAACAGAATAGCTGCTCCTCTCACGTCTCTGCAGCTTAACAAAATGTTGCAGCCCAGTGGAACAAGCACTTGATTTCAGAATTTGAAACAACATTTACTGTGGCAAAGGAAATGGTATTTTTGTTCAAAGTCTGTGTTTGCCAAGGGCTTTTTTGTATATGGCTTTTTTATTCAGCCAAAGTGAGGTTTTCATTTTATTTCTGATCTTGCAAATACAGATTTTCTCTCTGCTTGTGTTTCGAAGGAGACAGAGAGCTTTTGCAAGGTCATTCATGTACACTCATTATGAGCTCTGCTAGGAATACTGTATCTTTAGCTCACGGACAAAATGAGTAGCCACTTACAGCAGAGGTCTAGATGGAAAGTGGCCTTGATTGATACCTGAGTAACCATGCGTTTAGAGAAATACTTTTTAGGACCAGATGGTCTTGAATGGCAGCCCGTGGTCCTTCTCAAGTATTTGTGTGGCAAAACTTTACTGCCCCAGGGTGAGTGATTGTGAACACTGATGCAGTTAAAGGTGCATATGCCAATAAAGCCAAAGAACTGCAATTTGATCAATTAAGTCTACATATCTTGTCAATAGAAAATGTGACCCAGATTGGCAGAACTCACCGGTCAGCAAGCAATGGTGTCCTTAACAGCACAATGAAAGCACCTCTGCCTTGTGCTGCTCTAGAGAGGCCTGCGTGGATAATGCCTGACACCCAGCCCTGGCTGGACCAGGAGAGTGGTGGTGGGCTTGACATTACAAACACAGAGGAGGTGAAGGAAGCTGAGATCTGTGCGATATGACAACAGAGCTCAACATTTCTGCTAACATGGCCAGCAGGGTGAGGGCAGCGGGTACAATGGGAAAGTCAGAGGAGAGATTCTGAACTAGAAACAAAATAGAAAGTAAAAGTGCTGCGTGGGAGAGAGGAAGGGAAAGATGCTAGACAGCAGATAGAAAGAGGAAATCAGTGCAACAGAGCTGTGGTTGATGGAGTTACATCACTTGTGTAGTGAGAAATGAGAAAAAGGACAGTAAATGAGTTTTGTAATAGGAGAGGAGAATCACAGACAGAACAAAGGAAGAGGACAGGGAACACAGACAGAAAATGTTATTTTAAGAAAAAGGAGTAAGTAAGGGGAAACTGAAAGAAGGTCCAACAGTTATTGGTGTCAGGAACAGAAATGACCAATGTGGAAGTATATAGAAATATGAATATACGAAGACAGTGGGAAAAAGGGAGAGAGGTTAATCAGAATATTACACAAATAAATGAGAATGGGGAGAGGTATAAGAACAGACAAGAATATCAACAGTAAGAAATCACACAAGATATTTGGGCTTGCAGTTCACTGTAATGGTTTGGCACTTTATTAGCTGGTTATTAAAGTACCGTGACTGCTGTATCTGAAAGGGGCGCACTTCTGCCTTTTCACCTTTGGGTATGAAACGATCCACACTTTCCCCCCAGCTAACTGCAGACAGTGCTGGGAAGGTGCACTTTGAGGTGGCAGAAGGGGAAAGTTCCCCATGGGAAAAAGGAACAGTTTCTTCCTGAAAAGCTCCACTTGGGGGCTTCAGCTCAAAGTCAAGGCTAAGCATTCTGTAATGGCTCTTTAATAGGAGCTTGCACAGGAAATTGTTTTGCAATCAATAGACCTCAATGCTTTTACTTATTGCTGCAGAAATACTAATTTGGAACTGGAGGTATGCAGCAACAGGGACACTCAGCTGCTCTTCCTGCCATGAGTGGCCTCAACTCCAGCAGACCAAAGTGAGCCAGAGGCAACAGGTCAGGTCAGCACTAAGTTACCTGTTGTGCCATTTGTTGGACCTCTTTTGTTTCCTCATTGGAGCTGCTGCTTTTCTAAATAAGGATTCTGGTGAGCAGTAACCCCGGTAGTGTCACCTGTATGTATGGTGGAATCACTCAATGTAGCCCACATGCTTCCATTTTCAACCGTCGATTGTGGTCCAAGCTGTGTCTTTGTGCCTTCTGCAGGAGCAGCTCTGTACCAAGCACCTTCTGGTCGATACCTCAGCTGCCATCTCCAGAGACTGGGGCCAGCTACAGCCACCCCAGGTCTCCACCAAGTTGGAAAGAGACAAGATAGAGCTGTTGACAGGTCTGATTTAGGGTGTGTTTTCTTCCCTTGGGGAAACTCTCTTGCTCAATCCCTTGCTGTTGTTCCACCATGTGTGCATAAACACTCAGAGAAGTAGATCCTTGAAGGTTCCCCAAAGAAAATTAATTATTTACCCATTATTTACACTCTTGACAAGCACCTTCCTATTCAACTATGGCAGTATGTGTGCTCTCTCTTATCCTGCTGCTGGAGCGCTCCGATGTAGGATTAATTTACTCTTCAGTGAAGCAGAAAGATGTTGGCAGAATAACTGATTTGATAGCTCAGTGATTCTGTCATACTCTCATTATGCAGGGGACCAAGTCTTCTCTCTGGCCTTAAAAAGCATTACTCCTGACAGCCTAGGAGGCACTGCAGGCCATTCGCCTCCTACCTCTTGAAGCACCACAGGGACAACTAGGTGAAAAAATATTATTATTATTATTATTTTTGGAAGAACAAAAATACAGGTGTAACAAAATGAAATGTTTTAATTTGTTTGCACTGGAAAGGAAAAAAAAAAAAAAAAGCTCTAATGACATACAAGTTTCATCTCAGAACTTCGAATAGTATGTTTTTTATCTTCCTTTCAGGGTATTTTTAACTGAGAATGCTCCTCTAAAATAATTCTCAGGAAGAGGTTTGTTTCCCTCTAAGTCACTTCAATTCTGAGCTGTGTGTTTATGAGCAGCTAGCAAAATAAAATAAAATTAAATAAAAATTACACAGCTTTCCATACATGCAAGAATTATTCCAGTTCCAAGAATGATACATTTTGCCACTGAATGGCACAACACTGATTTGAATGATAGATACTGAATTTAAAAGAAAAGAAAGGAAAAGAAGCTGCTGCAGGCTGTGGATGAATTACTAAATTGGGTAAGGACTGGAAATCAGAAGGAAGAGCGAAACACAGACAGGAATGCAGAAGGTTGCTGTATAATGCAGTTAATGACTGAGACCTTATCAGTGGGATGCCAAACCAGGAATTCAGATCCAATGACAAAGTCAGCAAATGCCCAGCAGTACCATGGTAAATCTTCACATCCAGTTCAAAAAGACCAGTGATTTACAGAAAGGGTTCAGACTGTTTCAATGTTTCTGTGAAGTTATTACGAGCTATAATACTTAGGAACATTACAGCACAGCTGCAGTGTGTTTTTGGAAAAGGGGAAGGGGCACTTCTCTGTAAAACAGTCATTAAGCAGCTGGTTTATTGCTGGTTTTGCTATCAGTTACCTTTCTCTGCAGGCAAATCACCATTTCCCTTTGAGTTGAATAAGGATGTATTCCTATACCTACTAAAGGTAAAAGGGGTTTTCTTTCCCTGTTTTCAGTGGATCTCCTGGTGAGCACTGTCCAGATAAAGCTTTGATGTGTTATAATGTCAACTTTTTAACCAGCCATGTTGAAAAGATCACTGCTGAACCTCAAAAGTATTTCATAGCAGGACAGAAATGATTTCTCCAGACTGACTACTCTTCTAGCCACCACAGCCACAAAAGCACTCAGAGTGATTTATTCAAGACCTCACTGTAAACTGTAAACTGTAAACTGTAAACTGCCTACACTTATCTGCTACATACAAGATCCAGGAGCTCATATCTCAAATGCTGCCAATAACTATAGATCAGGGTGTGCACACAAATATGTACACTATTATGTTGTGGTTAGAGGGTACAGCAAGGAACAGATAAGCACAAAAATAATAATAAATAAATAAATAAAAATAATGTATCAAACAAAGAAACAAACAAAACCATTGACCCTTCAATGTCTATAATTAAATCTGAATGGTTCCAGGATGCTACTAAAGTGGCCTGGGTTTTCATCCCAATCAGCTGACTAACATAGTTTATGCGTAATAACTTTCATTCTTACTTTGGTCCAAATTTCCAGCATTAACAAAAAAATACTGTGGTCTGAAACATACAGAAGCATAGAAATATCTGTTACAAATTAATCTGAAAAGTCACAGGCCTTATTAAATTACTAAATTTCTCCCCAGTTTTCTTTGAGAAAGAGTGGGAAAGAGGTGTCCAAGTAGAAGTCAGCCGTGAGTAGGATGCTGGGGAGATGCATCCAGTTGACAAAGGACCAAGAAAAGGTAAAGGAAAAGAAACAACAAAAATAATCTTATCAGACCCCAGAAGCTCCAGTTAGTTTTGATCAAGCGTTGCCTGCAAAAGGCTATAGACTGTCCACATAAGGCTATGGCTGGCAGCGCTTAGGTCACTCATTCAAGCAATGAAACTACTTCAAGGAAGACAGTTATGACAGATACAAGTAGATCAATCATTTCAGTGACACACTCACTGCTTTAGGCTCGTTGCAACTTAACCCTGCATGGCAGCAGGAGGCCTCGGGACTCCTAAATGTGAGCAGAAAGCCCAGCAGTTTTGGAGGTGTTGTGCTGGAGATGGCACGTGTTGTGGAAGCTGTGAGAGTGGAGAAAAGCTGTGATGATGAGTAGGTGCTGGCTCCAATGTGCTTCTGTGGCTTCTGTTACTGCTCTTCGGGGATTTGGCTTGTTGGATTTATTTCTGTGGTTGCTTTCCAAGTGTTTCTGGAAATTTCAGGCACTGGAATGCACTGCCCAGGGAGGTGGTGGAGTCACCAACCATGGGAGTGTTCAAGAAACATTTGGATGTTGTGTTGAGGGATATGATTTAGATGGGAAGTATTGGTGATGGTTGGACTGGATGATCTTCTACGTCTTTTCCAACTGTGATAATTCTGTGATTCTGTATTCTGTGATTCAGCACTAGCCTTGAGGCTCACTGGCTGGATGTCGGCGGGACTCAAAAAGTAAAAATAAACTGCCTCCAGAGTTTTCAGGGGGGTGCATTACTTTTGGTTTGGTTGTGATTGAATCTGAAGAACATAAGCTTTTTTTTTTCTGGTGTGGTAAGAGGCCTAATTGTCATGTTATCTTGTGGTATAAATTTAAAAGAAATATATGCACCTGGAAAAGTGGACTATGACAACCTCAGTATCACCATGATTGTGAATTAACTGCATTCTGTGGATATATTCCATAAAAGCTCACAGGTATACAATTCCAATACAAAACACAGAAATCTGTATTCTCTGCTCTGTTGTGCCCCCATGCATTAAAGACTCTGTTAAACAGGCATTGGAAATTGCAGACAACGTCAAAATACTACAAACTCACCCTGTCATGTGTTGGTCTTATGAATCCAGTACTGCATCTCAGCAAGATCTAGAACAGGAAGAGAGTGAAAAGGAACAGCATTGAGATGATATGCTTCAATCATTCTTAAGTCACCCAACTAAATGCCTTTTGGCATCATAGCCATTAATCTCCCTTGTCTGGTCTAACCATGGACAGAGGAGATTCAAAGACATACTGTAAAGTTCAAGGCACTTAATTTCATTTGGTGGAAATTGTATGTAGTTGTTTACATAGGGCTGAATCTTAACGTCTTTTGGTGATTGTTTTATAAATAAGTGCAGGCACTTCCAAAACAAACCACGGAGGTGACTCGAGTAATTTCATCTGCAGTACATTCATATTCAGAGCACTCTGCTGATGGAGAACGTTAAAGAAGGAAATCAATTACAATACACCCTGCTCCCCCACAAAGACGTTCCCAACATTGGAGACTGACTGGCTTTCCAAGAGGAGATAAGGTCAAATCTAAGTAGCAACAAAGTTATTCAGAGCTGAGAAAAGAAACACATATGGATTTTAGGGTGGAAATTGGTCAATGTTGATGTTTCAGATGCAGGGCAACATTCTCAAAGAGGTGAGAAATGGAAAATATTTTCACGGCAGTAGTTAGGGAAGGCTGAACAGAAGAGGGGAGAAAAGTTGCAGTTAGAGATGGGGAGGATCTTGAAGCAATCGGTGCATAGGCCAGCACTGAGACAGCGTTGACTGGGAAGGGAGACTTGTGAGAAGAACACAGCTGTAAGGTTTTAAAAACAAGCAGAGGAGGAATGGAGTAACTGGTTTAGTAACCTAGTCAGCAGGGAGTGCTAAAAGTAAGAGAAGAGTGAATAAGAGTAATGGCATGTACAACTCCCAAGCAGCTGGCCTTCACACCAGTCTAACTTTGTCAGAATGCTATTTCCTACCTCTGTGCACGCTGCAATCAGCACATTTCAGAATACTCACAGCAAAAAAATACATACAATTACTGGCCAAAAAACATAAAGCAAAAAGGATTCCTTGAATTAAGGATAGTTCACTGGAACAAAACTATTTGAATAAGGGAAGTTCTGGCTTCCTTTTCCAGTAGAGTTATTTTGCAAAATGTAAATCAGTAGCACAAGAAACCCCTTTTCTTTCCTTTTGCTTTTGTTATACTCATTTGCAAGAGTGCCAGCAGTTCCCAACATTTCCTTACTGTGTTATCTCCAGCTCCACAGAACATCTACTGTTGTAGTGATCTTGATAAGGGCGCAGCTGGCAATGTGACCACTACATATCAGTTGTATGTAACGTGATATTTGTTCTCCCCGCTTACATGGTACAAAAGGCTACTGTAATGATCTTTCCTGTTCTCTGTTTACCAAGCAAATTAAAGATGAACCCATCAGTCTTTTACTTCCTTCCTTCTCTCCATCCATACCTTGGACATCTTGTGCCCAGTGATGCCTATTGCATTATTTGAGGGCAGCTGTTTTCAGCAGCCCAGCCCTGCAGTATTCTCTTGCTTGCAACACAGAGAGAAATTTCACAGTGAGACATCAGACCAAATGAGAGCATTTTCAGGTGTGGGACAAAACCAACAATTTCAGTGATTATTTTGCTCATCATTACTGAGAGTAAGGGTGGATGAGCAATTGGATGGCTTACACAGCAAGGCAAGGAGGGCTGGCCTTTCTGTTACAGTCATCCAAATATAGTCTATGCTGACAGCTACTGAAGCAACCCTTATGTAATGGTGCTTCACTGAGTGGAATAAAAGCAGGGGTGAACTCAGCATCACTCCTGTCAGACAGAAGGGAATGGCATACATAAGCCTCCTTCACAATTAGAATTAACAGGTAGCTTTATTGGATGCCTATTTAGAAAGAGTAAATAGTAAATCATTAGCTCCTACAGCTCTCTGAGGGTACATATGTGCACATGTAACCTGAGAAGCTCAGAGCCTGCAGCGTGCCGGGTCTGGGTGGGACTGCCAGACCCTGTTTTGGAGATTCCTGCAAACAAAGTTGTTGCAAACTGCTTTCAAAAGCATTGTATCACAGGAAAGCTCTTTAACTCAGACTAAGGCTTTATCAGGATTACAGCACTATCTCTCTTTCAATGTATTAGCACCAAATTGATTGGAGAAACCCACAGGAACTTTTCACACTTGGAGCTCAAATTTTTCTCTTGGAGCTGTAGAATATGATGGATGTGCTGCCATCAGTTTATTTCAAGCAAAACTGACAGCCAATTGAGAGCATAGAAACCTGATGAATTAAATTCATCTCCTTAATGGTATTTAAGCTTTGGCTCAAGTAAATATTTTTTTAGCAATTATTATGAAATATAGAGTGATTCATCCCCCAACTAATCACCAAATCACAAAGGTTGGAAAAGACCTACAAGATCACCCAGTCCAACCATCCACCAATCACCAATAGTTCTCACTGAACCATGTCCTTCAACACAACATCCAAATGTTCCTTGAATACCTCCAGGGTCAGTGACTCCACCACCTCCCTGGGCAGCCCATTGCACTGCCTCACCACTCTTTCAGAGAAGTAGTATTTCCTAACATCCAGCCTGAACCTCCCCTGGCACAGCTTGAAGCCATTCCCTCTAGTCCTATCACCAGTTATACAAGAGAAGAGGCTGACCCCCAGCTCACAACAATCTCCCTTCAGGAAGTTATAGAGGGCAATGAAGTCTCCCTGAGCCTCCTCTTCTCCGGGCTGAACATTTCCAGCTCCTTCAGCCACTCCTCATACGGCCTGTGCTCCAGACCCCTCACCAGCTTTGTTACCCTCCTTTGAACATGTTCCAGGGCCTCCAAGTCTTTCTTGCAGTGAGGGGCCCAAAACTGGACGCTGCACCCGAGGTGCAGCCTCACCAGAGCTGAGTACAGGGGGATAATCAATCAATCACTGCCCTGTTCCTGCTGGCAGCACTGTTTCTGGTGCAAAGCCAGGGTACCATTGGCCTTCTTGGCCACCTGGGCACACTGCTGGCTCATGTTCAGCCCAGCATCAATCAACACCCCCAGGTCCATTTCCTCTACACAGTCTTCCAGCCACTCTGCCCCAGTCCTGTAGTGCTGTCTGGGGTTGTTGTGGCCAAAGTGCAGGACTCGGCATTTGGTCTTGTTGAACCTCATCCCATTGGCTTCAGCCCAGCTCTCCAGTCTGTCCAGATCCCTCTGTAGGGCCTTGCTACCCCCAGGCAGATCAAGACTTCCAGCCAACTTGGTAACATCGCAGACTTACTGAAGGTGCACTCAGTGCCCTCATCCAGGTCATCAATAAAGATACTGAATAGGACAGGCCCCAGGACCAACCCCTGGGGAACACCACTCATGACTGGACTATGATTTGACAAATGCAGTATTTTCACTTAGGTTTTATGTATACCTTTAATAGTCATTTTGTCTGTAAATACAGACCTTGCATTGGTCACTAGAATTATTCAGCCTTCTTAGCTTCATAGCTTAATATCAACTTTTTCCCTTCCCTTGACACCAGCTTGGAGAGGAGCAGCCCCATTCTCATAGCTTACATTCAGCTGGAGCTGGGTGAATGGAAATACATGTACATTTGAGACCCTGTCTTCCAGCTGACAAAAGATGTAGGTATCCGCTTTCCCATTATGATTTCTATCCGGCAAATCTTTCTCATTCAGAATTTTGGGGAATTTCCTTGATGATATCCTTTAGAGTAGCTTCTCAGTTTCTCCACTGGAAAATAATCTTTCTTTCAGCTCTTAATTTTCATCTGTAGTTCCTCCTTCCTAGACTGTGTCCCACAAGGAAGAAAAAAACACCTAAATATCTTGATCAGCCTGGAAGGCTTCTCCCTCCCAGCCTTAAGTCTCTGTATTCTCAACCTTGCTAAGTGTTTCTTCCTTTTTATAACAATACCAGAAGGCCCAGGAACAGGGTGTTGGTCTGTTTTTTTTAAAACTTCGTTAGATGGGTTCTCAAAATATCATCAAAATGATCTCACAAACACATAACCTACTTCTACATGCAGACAAGCGGGCTGGCTACAGAATTATCAGTGAAAATTCCTTGTCCAGAGGTTCTAGTTCTCACTTCTTTTTTCTTTCCTGAACCTGGTCATCAGCATTGAATTCCAGAATCCTTTAAAATATGAACCAACAAAAGAAACAAAGTATATAAACCCTGGTGAAAGACATTGGTAGACAATAATTACACTTACCAATAGCTCTGTCTGTCATACCACAGGGAAAATACTGATCAGCAAGTTATACAGAGAGCTGCCTGTAGGTAGATGTACTCTCATTGTTATTAGGTGGAGATGACATCAGTCTTGGAGAAAGTTGGCGGTACACAGAGTGGAAAACCCAGTACCACCCTATTTCAGAGGAGAAGAGGAAAAAAAAAAAAAAAAAAAGCGACATCAAATACAGGAATTAAATCCCCTATTTTCAACACTATTTAAAAGTAGCTGAGGTATTTTAAACAGACAGAATGAAAAGACTTGGACAGCACTTAAATTACTCTATAAGTTTTTGAAGTATTTTGAAAGTATAAATATAAACCATTGTAAATCCAAGATTATTGAGAACTGAGAAGTCATAGCATTGTGAATGAATGCTGTTTGCCTGATGGTCTCTGTCGAAATGGGTGACAGCATCCATCTGTATTCTGTTTGAACCCTTTGGTACTACCACAACAAAAACATGTCACAGCGATATTACTCTGAGGAGCTGCTCTACACCTCAAGTGAAATTTCAAAGGAGTATTAACAACACAAACTACACTGTCTCTAAAAGACTGTATTTACAAGGGAATGTATTTCTTCTGATGCATAAGAGTGGGAAAGCTTGCTGATACACTGTTACAGAAGATTTTGGTATTATTTGCCACCCTGAGAATTTCAAAATATTCTGCTTGAGTTAATAGTCTGGAGAAGAGACTCTGGTTGTTGATAATTGACAGAATACATGTGGAAGACATCTGGACCACCCAAATTCCTGTTCAGTTTCTATAATGTCTTGTTCCTTTGTACAGCCACTGATTCCTAAGTTATCGCAGCTTTTTAGGCATGGTGCCATAATTGCATCAGTGCTGGTACATTGTCAATCAGACAGAATCTCTGTAAGAGCTTTGACTACTTCCTCTGGGTGCTTTAACAATTCAGGAATTAAAGTTTTTCTTTATATATGTAAACTCCTCCTTACATATTCTGGATTTATCAGTGTTTTTATTATCACTCAGGCAATAAAAAATGACACCGAGCTGATAATAACATGGAGCCAGCACGGCTCAGTTAAGCATCTCTGGCGGGCTGAAAAGCAATGAAAAAGAAAAAGACCCAGAAAGTCCTACCAGCTATGCAGCTGCAGATGACAGAGGTGATCCATGTGATGGCATGTAGATTTCTAGCTGTACATTGGCTGTACCTGGCCTCCTGCAACACAGGGCATGCTCTGTGCATGCACCCACTGCCTGTATCAGGGGCTAAATCCCTTTATGTGCATGTCATATGCCACTGCAACTTTTGTCTTTCCTCCCATATTGCCACTACTGCTCTTCTAATTTCCTGAAGTTTGAGAGGTGACTCGGTTGGAAGCAACTCACTGCATTTCTCTGCAAATGCATAAGGATGCGTATTTGTAGACATAAATGTGGAATGCTCCTTTGCTTATGGGAGCATCTCAGGCTGATTCACTAAGGAAGTGGTTCTGGAAAAACAACCTTGAGTTACCTCAGCAACAGAAGGTAATAGATAACATTGATCCAATAACAAAAGCTGGCACAGTGCATGTTGAGAGGTAATTTCATGGTTAAAAATTAAACTGAGAGGCATTATGACTGTGTAGTGTTGACCACAAATTTTCATCTGCTTAGGCATTACATACAGATAACTACAAAACAATGCTTTGTCTTCTTCTCACAGTCTTTGTATGCTGCCATGTTTGATTATCAAAAGGCAAATATCCTCACAGCAAGCAGCCAGCAGTTGGTTTCATCAGCAAGGAAGTCCTGGTGCAGTACATTGCATCAGTGATGCTACAGCCTTCAGAACAACCCAGAATAGGACCGCAATGGGCCACTCCAGATAAAAGCTTCTATCCTAATGGGCTGTAATTTTCCTGCCTTCTGTAAAGATGGGAATAAAATGCCACCCTCATTTGTTTCTCTCTCTTTAAAAAACAACAACAACAAAAACCCACAAACAAATAACTTTAAAAATGTCAGGTTGTATAGATACATCCGTACTGTTATTAAAAATAAAAGTGCAGATCTGTGCCTAATACTAGTATAGAATTTTTATAGGTATGTGAGATACTTTCTGTTAGTTCTTTATAATTCTGTACATACCAGATCTCATTCAAAGGCTATTTTTTCAATAGCAAAACTTTCTGAGATTTCACAAGTCCCAGAAACAGGCACACTTTGAATTCTTTGTCAGTATTTGCAGGGTAAGTATTAAAGACAGTCACTTTAAAGGATGTCTTTGAACAGCAGGTCAGTTGAGTGATTCACTTCCTGCTCATTTCTACTAGACTTTGGTAAGTGAATTTCCTTCTTTTTCTCTTTTTAATCTTTGATTTTGAAAGATTGGTAATTATTTAGCCTTTGCTTTGTGCTGTGTACTGCTAACCACAGATTTCTTTGGGGTTTTTTATGTTGCTTTAAGAAAACAGGAGGTGTCAAACCCAAATTAGGTTTAATAACAATGCCATTGTATAACCATCCAATTAGTAGTTCATTCAATGCTATTAATAGCAGCTTCCACATGTAAATCATTTAAACCATTTTGTGTAGTGTGACAAAAACTGGCAAGAACAGGCTTCATATTAGTTATTCACAGTCTGAAAAGAATAAATGAACTTAATGGATATATACAAGGTGCAGAGTAATTAATATGCTACCAGTTGCCAGAATGCTGTGTGTTAAGATACTGTTTACCTTTCTGTTCTTCCAGATTTTCAGAACAAGAGCAATCGATCTGTTGAAGTACCAGTAGCTCTAGTAGTTTTAGTCCCAACTGTTTCATGTGACAGACTGAAAGAACAGCTCAGAGTGGGGAGATTATTTGTAAACAAAATACAAAATTGAGTGCTGATTAGCCATTGAGCAAACACTGGTCGTTCAGTGAGGGTTTGAAGTATTCAAAGTATTTGAGCTTCAGATATCTATTCTACATGCATCTCATACAGAAGGATGCCGAAGACAGAGATCAGACTGAGGTGGTCTGAATTATTCAGAAAAGGTGAAATTCTTTGAAGTGTTTTTCCCAGGAATACTGTCTAAAATTTCATACTGTGTTTCATGCAGATATTCATTATCATACTGTAATGACTTCTCCAATGATGATGACCTTTTACTGTGGTTCAACTGGAATTCTGCCCCACAGTATAACACTGGTTTTCACTGTCCTCTATTTCAGCTATTTCATAATGTCAGCTATTTCTGGGCAGACATTTGTTACTCTGCATCCATCTGAGCACAGACATCTAAACTCTTTCGAAAATCTTGACTGTATTTGCAGTCATCAGAAGAGGCTTGAGTTTCTGACCGTCGAATCTGATCCAGAACTTTTTGTATGAAGCATATTCTGAGAGATCAGAAATTATTTCTATTTTTTTAAAAAGCTACTTTGATTTGCAACATGTGAGTTAGTTTGATCTTGAAATCCTCTGCTCCTGAATCCCAACATGGAAGCACTGAATTCATGAAGAGATTTTTTTTCCATGGCCTAACAGCCTTCCACTCTTCATTTCTTTTTATAGCAGATGCCCAATTTGACATGAAGGTGGAGCAGATTTAGCTGGTTACCTGCTGCTAAAATCCTTTCTTATTTACATTAAAGTATGCTGCTACTTCTCCTTAGTTTTTGAAAATAAATGGTATCATTTTTGCATAGAATATCTTGGTATGATAAGCTTTAAAAATGGCTGGCATAGTAGCTGGCTCACAAAAGCAGGCTTCCTGGTTAAACCCGGTGAAGCAAATTCACCTTCATGAGGATCAGTCAAATGAAAGACTTAAAGAAAAATGACCGTGACCCACTTTGTTCCATTGAAAACGTGTCTCTGATGCTCAGCTAAAGAACCATATATTTCCTGAGTGCTCAAAGCTACTTATATGAGAGAAGATTGCTTTATAAGCCAAGATTCATAGGATCAAGCTAGTATATGAACATCAGAAAAGCCCTGCTGCATCACACCAATGGCATATCTTGCCCAGCATAGAAGGAAATGTCATGCAGGTTTTGGAGTACAGAGCCTGGCTACTTTCTCCAGCCCCACGCCAGCCCCTAACCACATGCACAGCTGACTTTTATAGCAGTATACACTATATATGACATGTATAAATAGCAAAGAAGGCAGGGGAAGAAAGCATGGGAAGAAAGTGGTAAGTGTGAAATTTTCCCATTCACCAAGAGTGATATTGCTTCTTAGAAAATGGCTTTTTGCAGGAAACTGATCAAAGCATTCACAATTAAATGGTCTTCTGAACTCATGATACACAGGTAACTCCAGCCAGCTTTACAGCTCTCAGTTTGGTAAAATGCACAGACTTATGAAACTCACAGCAGCCACAGTGTACATGCATTTGGCTCACCCTCCTAGACAAGCAAGGTTCTTATTTCCAGAAGTGGCCTTGTATGCCAACCATCGCTAATGGGCTTTTTAGTGGAAACTGCAAGCAATGGGCTGTTCCTCAGATTCAAATATTACTTTCCTGAGCAGCAGCAGCTCAGACGAATATCTTGCAAATGGAAGATGCGTCACATAAGTTTTTGGTGCCTGGAAGCTGGCTTTGTTTGCTATATATACAGCACTGCCAGTATTTCAGAGACAATTAAGAAAATATCAAATCATTCAAGCAGCTTTTTGTCTGACAAACCTGCAAGCAAAGGATTAATATGCCCCCTGAAATTCTGACAGATAGAAGCTTTGTATTTACTTTAACAAACCTGCCAAAGAGTTTAGAAAGGCCTCATCTAGAGCATTAAAGCACACCTCTAACCTGCATTTCTAACTGAACATCTCTGGATGTACGAACAACAATGATTTATGAATAAACTTACCTACCATCTGTAAAGGAGCAAATTCATCCATGATGCAAGATTGCCTCTTTACTTCAAAATGTGGAAACGGGACTCTGATTGCATTGCTGCTTTCATCTTCTCAATATCAGCTGAAAAATAATAATATGCTCACTTCACCCTGAAACCTCTAACTTGAGGAAAAAGCAGCCTCCAAATGATTAATGCAAGATAGTTATGTGCATCTCTTTGCCCTTCCTGCAGTCATTTTCAAGGTATGCTCTTCTCAAATTGGAAAAAAAGAGATTAAAAATACCAAGTGTGGGTAATGGTGCTGGCTTTACCAATTACAGTCATTTTCAGAAGCTCAGAGAAACATGCTTCTGATGTGAAAAAGGCACATACTAATAATAGTAAAGGGAAGGCTTTCATTGAGACTTAGATGCCTTTTTTTCCCTCATGTCGTGCTGTTCTTATCAAGTAGGGCTTAACAGCAGTCCCTGTTTTTTTTTCCCAGTGCACTACATTTGCTTTGCCTTTCCGACTTTTTTAAGGTGGATGCATGCATTTTGTAAGTTAACTGCTTGGACAGGAATTAGCTGTCTCACGCAGAACGGATGCTGTTTTATGTGAATAGTTTGTAAGTAAATGCCGTAGCTGAAGTCATGGGCATTACAGATACAGGCGTGTTCACTGGAATCTTAGATCAAACTGAAAATAGAGGCTAACATAAACTAGAGGATGGAATTACATGAACTAAGGAGACCTAAGCTGGCAGCACTGCCCAGTTTTTCTAATGGTTAACCCACCCAAGAACTGAATACTTTTTTTTTTTTTTTTTTGGCATATCTAAGAAAACAAGCATCCTTCTTCAGAGGACATTTTCATCATGTATGAGTTGCAAGGTTTAGGTCAGAGGTAACTGCACAAAATGTAATGGCCTGTTTTACAGAGAGAGATGGGCACAGTGACCTAATGATCATTTCTGGCTCTAATCGTTGTGACCAGAGAAATGTTGCCAGCAGGTAATGGCTTTGTCACAAAGAAGCTGATTTTTTAGGAGAACCTGGTTCAGTTCTGCCTGTGATTAATTGTCAGCCTTCTTGCCAAACCTTCTGGAGAGGTTATCTGCTCATAGCTCAAAATGTACCTGGTCATCATTAAAACCAAAAGAGCTAATTTAGAAAGACAGCTGCAGGGAACAAATGGGCTCCTGTCTGAAATCCTGGATCAGAGAAAAACTATCAAGTTAGCACACAGTTCTATGGTATATACAACCTGCAGGGATAATCATGTAAGGAATAGATAACCTCTGCAACAGACCCAAAGCCAAAAGATAATTTTCTTTTCTTAAGTTTGTGGCCAACAATTTCTGTTCAAAAAAGTAATCATACTTGAAGAACAGTGTAAAAAAGAAAAAAAAGAAAAAAAAGAAAAAAGGTGTTCCATTTCCTACAGAGCCAGTAAAAGGATTAGCCTTCCTTGGTGATAAAAATTGAAATACTGAGGGTACTGCTGTAAAGAAAAACATGTTTATGAGGCCACTATGTATTTTTATGGAGGACGATTTTCAGCCTATGAGTTTTATATTTCTTGCAAAGATTCAGATAAGTTTTCTCAGCAAGGAGCCATCCAAGTATTCTTGACAGAGGTTTTAAAAAGAATTTTTTTGTGGAAAAAGGATGATCTCTAACAAATCCGAACCTGAAAAAGCATGAATAAATTGATTACAGTAATCTATAGTGGACTAAAGCCAAAAGATTTTTTGCCATCTAAAATGTGCAGATCCTTAGCTGTAATGCTACCAAAGTAATGGCTTCTGAAAGAGAAAATGGGAAACAGGCTGGTGGGAGTAAACACCATGCAGAACAGTGCAGTTGTACTTCCTGCTATCAACAACAGTCTCTACTGGATCTTTAACGTATAAAGACACTTTCTTAACTGAGTAATAGCTGGCTTGTTTCTTTTTTATCTGATTCATAAAGATGCACAGAATGGATTGACTTTGTGAAACTGCACCATAGATGACAACATCTGAGGAAACTGGAAATCTCAGCAAGAAATCTGAGCTACTTGCTACTCTTTCAAAAGTTTATGTTTCCTTTGATGGTAAGTGTACAGGCCTTGTCTTTATTCAAGGCATGCCACACACAGCAATTAAACATACAGGGCCAGACGGATGCTCCCGAGCCACTTAGCCTTTTATCACAGCTTCACCTCTCTGCCTCTGCTAATCAAATTGAAATTCTACTCCATGCCAATGTAACATTAATGGTTAGAAACTTTCGCTTAATATCCAGCCTATGTGCATCCATCTTCAGCTAGGAGCCATTTGTTCTGTTTCACTGTTGTCCCTTAATTTCCATTTTGCATGCGCCTAAATGCTGTTTAATAGCATTGCTGTGTTGAGAGTGCCTTTGCCTTCTCTTTCAGTCCCTGTCTTTAGTCTCTGATCAGGAGATAGGTTTCCATTTCCCCATCACTCTCAGACTTCTCATGGCAGCTGTTCAGATTTGATATTCTCTTTTTCAAATTCAAAGATAAGCAAATTCTACATATTATTTATAACTACATATCTAATCTTATTTATAATAATTATTTCTTAGGAGGGAAATTTTATTTCTGTCCGCCATTTTGTTTAGAAAAAACCCTACAATTTTAAAAAATATTATTATTCTTATTATTTTTCCTTTTAGGGATGAACTAAGTACTTCACTGAGTAAAACTGGAAAGAGTACGTTATGTATACTGTTAGGTATTATACCGCTATATTTCCTAACTAATCATTCCTCACAAATAGAGTCTCAACTGTCTGTCATACAGCTTGTAACAAAATACCATGGCCCCAAATCTTATTTTTTTTCCTGACTTTAACAGTGTTATTACCATATTTCCAGGAGAGAGATACATGAGTTATGAGGTTTGATTGTGCAATAATAGCTGCTCAGGGATTTACAGCCCTTGCTATCTCTGTGTTACAAAGCTAACTGGCAAACATGCGAGACTCTCAGGAAAAACAATTAGGCATGCACAATGAAATCATGGATTACTGCTGTTTTGGATCTCCTTTGAACTTCTGGCAGGATTGCTTTGGAGACTCATATAACCTCTAGCTGCAAGTCCCTTGATAGTTGGGACCCTGTAAATGTCAAGGTCAAGAGCAATTTCTGCTTATAATTGTCCAAAGAAATAAGTTTCTGGCTTCTTTCATGGTGTCACTGACTTTGAGAAAAATAATTGCTAAGGTTAAAACATCTTTTAGTGATCTGAAAAGCAGTGAAATTTCTCATCCAATACCATGAAAGCCCCCACACCTTGGGCTGGTACTTGTGACCTGTCAACTACCTGATTGCTTCTCCCCATTATTCTTCAGAGACTGATAAAATATATATAAAATCTGTGCACTGTTAATGTGCACTGCTAAATGAAACTTTTTATTTGGATATGGATCAGTAGAAATAATATTCAAATACTGTTGATTACTGAAGAGCTTAAAAAAACCACTAATTAAATACAGCAGAATAATTTTCCTGCTTAAAATGAACACCATTGTTCAGAAATAACTCCCAAATTACCTTATATTTTGCCTACCTTACAAAGTACTAAATGTGATCAATGTGCTCACAATAGGTATCAACCAAATGATAGAGAATTAGTCCACAGTAAATTGACTCACTAATGGGGTTTAGAAAGGAATGAAAAGATACACAGGGCAAATTGTTTGTCTTGCCTGGGCTTTAGGCTCTGCAGAAAGTATCCCAGAAATCTGAGCTAGCGTGCAGATTTATAATGTACATCCACAGACTGCTGAGCACCCCAACCAGAAATTTTATCATGTTTTATAATGACTTGAGATTAATTTTAGATTCCAAAGTAGAAAATAAACCAGCAGGAGTATGAATGGTCTCCTATGACCAGGGACATAAGGTAGATGTAGTGGAGCATTAAATTTCTGGAGCTGACAGGCAAATTTCTATTGCTAATAGTGACAATTGGACTGTATAACCTCATAATTACCAAAGTGTAAAGATAATGCAGACTGACAGAAGAAGAAAATACGTAAAGGAACATAGCAGAGATCCTTCCTGTCCCATGGGAAAAGATAAAAGTGCACCATCAGCTGTGTAAAAAGTTTTAAGAGATACTGGATGTCTTAAACCACATGTTATGATGAACCAAAGATAGACTAGCAAGGAAACCCTTAAGTCAACACAGAACAGAAAAGCAGAAGCAGGAAAGAGATACCAAAAATCACTTAGCAAGAGTCAAGATGACAAGAAAAATATCAATTTCTCAATACATTAAAAAAAAAAAGACATTTCTATTGCAGCAGATGAATAAAAACAATTGGAATTTTCTGTTGATTAACATCCATTATAGAATCACAGAATCAAAGAATCACCTAACTTGGAAAAGACCCACAAGATCATCCAGTCCAACCATCCACCTACCAACAATATTTCCCCACTAAACCATATCCTTTAGTACAACATCTACACATTTCTTGAACACCTCCAGGGATGGTGATTCAACCACCTCACTGGGCAACCCATTCCAGAGCCTGACCACTCTTTCAGAGAAGAAATTTTTCCTGCTATCCAACCTGAGCTATGCAACATGTTATAGCCATATCACATCCGGTGTTAAGTTTTGGGGATTTTAGTTTTTCAAGTGAACTGGTTAATAAGTGGTTGGAGGAAGAAACAAGTGGGTAAAAGGGAAGTAAGATTAGTACCCTAGGAAAAAATACAGCTAATTGCTTTCTGAGGGGCTGACAGACTGGACACTTGCCGTCTTGAACAAAGCTCTACAGATGAAAGTACAAGAAATTCATCAGTAGTTCTTGCTACCAGAACCTTGAGCACTAAGATCAGGAGTAAATACTCACCTACAAACAGAAGTGCATCCTCCAGTGCTGAAATAGCCTTAAAATTTCTACAAATTACATTGGAGTCCCCTAGCTCAGAAATCCATTTTCAATACTGGAAAACAATATGTTTCAATTGGTGTTTAATGAGCCAGTTTTACAAGCCGAAACCAAAATGAGATTAAGAAAAGAAATTAAACTGAAAAACTGAGAATGATAATTGAGAAATTAATAAAAGACTTCTGTTAAATGCACTCAAAACCACAAACTTGGGCTGAAAAAAGAAAACTGCTGGTTAAAAAGCAGTCTGGCTTTGTAAGAAATGAAAGCCACAGTAAAGTAATATAAATATTCCCACTTTCATTCCTTGATAGTCAGGGTGCTTCTTTAACAAACTATCCTCCTTTTCTGTATTGATGTAAGGGTCTGTCTTTCAGAGAGAAATTTTACGATGATGCCATGGGGCGACCCTTAAAGCTGCCCCTTCTGGAATTAACAGAGGAATCTTCTGATATACCAGAGGTTACAAGGTTAGCATGAAAGTGATGCACATAGAGTTTGGCCCAAGTTCCTTCCTCTTGTCAAAGTCAATCATAGAGAAATCAAACTGAACTCTGATGTTCTCCTCATCTCCTCTCACAGCTTTCATCACCATTATTTAAAGAAAATATTTCCTTCCTCCATCACTTGCTAATGTTTATTGGCATTAGCTGAAGTTGTCAGTCCAAGGAGAGAGTTAGCTAGAAGAAGGAAAACCATAGAGCAGGATTGCAGGGTTGAGCATTTCTTCTGAACTTGATGCTTTATTTCAGCAGCTCTGCTGGATCCCACTCTCTAAAACCTTGATGTTTCTTGCCAGCACATAGGCTCCAATTTCAACATTTTCTTTACAGTAACTCCTATTTATGGTAAGCCAAATGGACATATTTTTCAACGTAGATAAACCCCCTTCACTCTCATCTGAGAATAAGCCCAATATGGGAGTGTTCAATGTATCTTACTATTCACATGAATACAAATAAGAAAGCCAAGTCTATAAATTGCATGAGATAGGCTTCTCCCAGAGGACGAGCAGGAAGTATGTGAATAAAGGTGCATATACAAGGCAAGGCTGAGCCCCTAACAAGACATCTGTGGAAGGCTGGGAGAGAATAAATCTTTTCCTTACTCTCCTGCGGAACTGCATTAATCTGGCCTCAATTAGGCTTTTCTTACCTATTGCCTTTCCCCCCATGGGAGAGCAAATAAAAACTGCAGTGAGGAAGGAAAGAGGAGAGCCAATGCCAAGGTAAAATGTGAAAAAAAGAAGAAAAAAAAGAAAAAAGAAAAAAAAAAAGAAAGAAAAAAAAAAGAGAGAGAGATGTAGAAAATTATCCTTTTAGAGCAGGAAACACTTAAGATAATGTGATTAAGCAAAGCTCAGCTCCTCCCTGAACCATTTATGAATTTACACAGCCTGGGTACTACATTTTCTCTGTCCAGAGCCAAATAGCTAAGACTAATCCTTTATGAAGTGTTTCATCTCAGAGAAAGAAGGTTGTCTCGAAGAGCAGACCCCGACTTGTAGAGCTGTTTTCTCTGTCAGTCATTAAATCCAACTCCCCTTTTAACACTGCTTTAAGAGTAAACAACCATATTCCATTTGCACTCATGTAGTGTACAGACTGTATCTCATTTTCAGTAACAGAAAGACAGTCACTCCTTATGTTCAGGTGCCTTTTTCTCTCTTACACGTGTAAGAATGTTTGTGGTCTGTGTAGTACAAAAGCTACTTTATTGTTGAAACCCATTCATAAGGTACCAACAATTAGGAAACTACTGATCTAATCAAGAGGGCATGTTTGCACCCATAATAAAGCCAACAAAGACACCAAGGTGCATTCATATGAGATATGTGGAAAGAACGGCCTTAGAGTGAGCTTCATGGACTTCCAACTGTGACCTTCAGAGGCTGTACTCTTTGATAATGTTGAGGCATGTCTTAATTTCTTAGAAACAGAACAAATATGGAAATATCGATAAAAATTATTCAAATATTTCCTATTCAATGTTGTTTAGATTTGTTGAAATCATATTTTACTACTAACAGTGAGATCTACCTTTTCTATTTCTACTAAAAAAGAATAAATATATACATATATCCATCTACCCACCAATGTAGTCATCGTCTTATGATACATCCTAGAGCAACGAATCCTGATAAGCCTCATCTGATTAACACACCATTCAAACAAAGTAGGACTCAGATAGCACCTTTTTTGTCATCTTCATCATCAGTCCCTGGAAAAAACAGAACCCGAAGCCATCCAGAGAGCTCATCCCCAGGAGTAGCTACACATATGGACAAGCCAAGATGAAGGCAGCCCTTCAGCCTTGCTCTGTAATGCAACTCTCTGTCCTTTCTCACTGCTCCTGTTCCATACTTTCATTCTCTGGTGGCGATCTCAGTCCCAGCCTTCATTCTTTCTTACTTTATTTTATCTCATAATCCCCTCCCAGGTAAACTACCTTGGAGCAAAGGAAACAATCGTGAACACCCACTGATTTTACTTCTACCACACCATTCTTCTTGAGTGCATTCAGCCACTTTCACCACCTGATTTCTATTTACAGCTTAAACTCTATGAGGCAGAAGCCTCATAGAAATGCCCCACATTTTCACAGTGAGTAGCATGTTTGTGATCAAGCTCTTGGCCTTCAGATGATCTATTTTTTTCCCCTTCCATCCTTTGCTTATATAATGCATATGGTTCATTAACATGAAATCTTCCACTATACAGAACATCTGTTTGGGTTTGGTTTTGTTTTTTTTTTTTTTGTTATTTTTCTTTTCATTTTGGTTACTCTGCGAAGTTGTCACGTCAGCTTCGGGGTATTTTTTCTAAACTTGATCCTTAGAAAGTTGATGCAACCAGGATGAGAAACCTTTCCAGATTTCATCTCTCAGGGATAATCCCATGTTGGTAAATGCTATTTCCTGATTAAACGCTTATGTTAGGAGAACGTCTCTCTTCATAGTTGAATCTTTTATATAGTTTTGGAAAAGATAATCCCTGGGTTATTAACGCTTTCTATAGTCATGTTGAGCTTGGCAAAGTCTTCTTTCCTTATATTTCACAATCCTCCCCCTCTCCCCCCCATGTATATTCCCTCGAAACATTTCCTCCATCTGTTTTGCATTTTAATGCTTGGATGAGACTCTGTATTTTGGGTGATGTGGCCATTTCTATATAGGGCATTATCTGTTTTGCCTTTAAAAATACACCAGCTTTGCAAATTAGGGGCTAATGATTTACATCCCAAATGCTGCTAACTGTCTCATTACTGGACAAACAATGACTTTTTCTCAAATGTCAGATAAAACAGATGGTCAACACAATTTCCTTTCCTCTTCTTTAAAAAATACCACTTGAACTACCAGGGAAGAAATGAGAACAGGGACACATGCTTCAGATTGCAAACATATTTGGTTTCAGTCAGCATTTGACATTTAAAACCTGACCAGTTCTGTTAACAGCAATTTTTTCCTATTTCAGTTAAAACTGACAAACTGTTTACTATCTTATATAGTGAATCTGCTTTTGTCATTAAGAAAACATGACATCAAAACAAAATAATTTACTACGAGTTCTTAATCATGAAGTATAAATTAAGCAACATTGTAAAAAAATGCTTAGAGATTATTTTCAAGCAAGGAATTACCATTACTTTTATTTTCTTGTAGCAAACTGTTCAGTGCATGGATGCTGATTTAAACAGATAGAAAAAAAATGTCCATGGGATAAATTTCAGCATCCAAAATTTTTGTGTATAGTCTAGAAACATTACCTACTATTTAAACTGTGTAAGACATAATTAGTTCTTACATAATGTTTGTACAAATGGATACATACATTTTCATCTGTCTTTCCTGCACAGAATCATAGAATCACAGATTGGTTTGGGTTGGAAGGGACCTTTAAGATCATGTAGCTCCATCTGCCCTCCTATAGGCAGGGACACCTCCCTCTAGACCAGGTTGCTCAAAGCCCCATCCAGTCTGGCCTTGAGCGCTTCCAGGGAGGGGGCATTCACAACTTCACTGGGCAATTCACAAGGTCAATGAGCAAATTAATATATTACAGGTAATAGAAGTATCCCAAGCATTACACACAAGAAAAGTATGGTTTAAAGCAGATATAAAACAACAGATCTGTGGATGAAATTTACCTCAGACTAAGCCCTGTCTGACTTGGAAATCAATGATGTTTCTGAGGTACTGACACTTGAAAAGATGTGTCCTGTTACAACAACCCTCTACCCAACCTTTGCTTTGATATTTGTGTTTTCACCTGAATTCATGAAAGGAGAACACTGTGTACACAGCCCATCCAGCTGGAGTCACTGTTTGTAGAGTGGTAGACAGGAGGGTCTGTTGTATTTCTGAGTGTGTCTGACAACGCCTCCAGCTTGGCTCAACTGGATGATGGGATTAAAGAGGCATTTCTTCTAATTGAAACTGTTATCTATCATGAAATCTTTAGGAAAATGTTATGCCTGCATCATGATCTCTGCTGATGTTTTTAAGACTTTTGCTTGAATACAAGGTGAAATATTAGACATTTATAAATAGTCTTGACCTTGATAGTTACTAAGTATTTTATTGGGGAAAATTGTAATTTACTACGACAATAAACAGTAATAAATATGTAAATGATTATATAGTGGAAGATATCTCAGTATATTAATGTGTAAGAATAAAATGATAGATAACTCCTACCTAGGAAAAATGTACTATTGCTACTAAGACCCACAAGATTCAAAGAGTAAATGAAATACCCCAGAGAGATGAGAACCAGGAATGAATAGACTATTCTGTATTCATTTACCTTTTCTAATATGTTTTCTCAGTTGTTTTGTTCATAGTATAATGGAATGTTTGCTTTGTTTTTATAGTTATGTGAAAATCTCCAGCACTATTTTCTCATTTTTATAGCAAAAAACGTTGTCACTTTAAATGTACCCACCTTTTGTATGTCTTGAATAAAAGCCTTCAGAAGCAATGAAAATGCTGTCTCATGTTTAAGCAAACTATGGCAGTGTCTCTCAATCACTTCTATTCCAAAACTTTCCATTAGTGGAATCTGAATCACTTCTTTGCTACCTTGATGGAAAAGGACAGGAGAAGATTTAAATTTCTTTAAGTAATTTAAATAACAGCAGCAATATTTCATCTTTCTCAGCTGCCTTGGCCAAGGCTCATTCTAATGCTCTTCCAAATACTTTTATTCTCTCCTGCATATTTAGCTGAAGCTAGCAGATGCTTAGCCTGCGTGTCAGCCCTCCAGGGATGGAGCCATAAATGTCTTCCTCAAAACTGCATTGAGTACCATTCCCCTTGTAGCAAAACTTAATGACTTCACATAAGAATCAAAAACAAATGAGGCCCCTTACTAAGAACTCAAGTTATAGTTTACTTTCTTATCCTTGCTTGAACTCAGTCTTCTGCAACCCTTAAAAGGCTTTCTCTCTTTAAAATTCATGTATTCTGTGGATGGTGCTTCTAGCATCTTCCTGACAAGGATGAAAGGCAACAGGGCAAAAACAAGCCCTTAACAACCATTTGATTTGATCACCTTACACAGAGTAGATTTGTGACCAAAAAAGGTCCCTTATTTCTTTTTTCCAACTAAAGTGAAGGCAAACAAAATAAGTTGATTGGATGGAATAAGTCTAATCTTTCTAAAATGAATTGCCTAAATATCAGTATATTAAATTGCTGAAACTAGCGAGTTAAGTTCGTAACAGTTGACATATGATTGTGTAAGAATGGTGATTTTAAGAATTTTATCACTGTTTCTGAGTTGGGGTAGAGTTTAAAATGTACTAAAAAGCAGAGGGTACATGATTTATTTATTTATATTTTGTCCTGAAAACACAGTTTGAGCTAATCATACGCTTAGTGAGAACCATACATGATTTCTGCATGGCTGGGCTTAGCAGCACTCAATGTCTGTTACCAGCTCAGCATTGTGGTGGATGCTGTGAATAGCAACCCAAGTGGAAAACAAACAAACATGAATGATATGTCGAAGTCTGAAAATTTACTAAGGAAAACTAACCTGATGAAAACATAAGAACATTTTCCACTCATCTTTCTAACACAGATAAATAGGGAACATGGGAAAGAAAGCTTGTTTGGTGTGACTGGATATACTGCTAATAAAGAGGAAAAAAAGATTAATATTATATTATAAATACCGAATACCAGTTCATAATGGAATATAATTCACTTTCCTTCCATTGATTAAAAAAAAGGTATAAAATGAACTTTAAGGCAACTATGTCAACTTCTATCACCAACAGCTTGAGTATCAAAAATGTAAGAGCTTTATTTCTAAATTCTTTGATACTTAGGAGTTCCTCTGCTGTGCAGAGAGGCCCATCATGCTGCACATCTGCCAGTCAAATTTACAAGACCCAGATTCCTTACCAAATGATTTTGATGTTTGGATCATTCTGAAAGGGCAGACAATATTTATACCAAAGCACATATAGGGATTGTGCACATAAACTAACAAAACTATGTTTGTATATACACATATATATTAAAAGTACATTCACATGAAAATTATAGTCAGGATGATGAGCTGAGCACATGCTCATTTCATTCATTCATTTTTCATGCAAGCTTGTCTCTGAAATAAGAAGGCCTGAAACGAGAAAGAGAGTAACTTCTCTAAATCTCAAAGTACTATAATTCCGGATTTGAAAAGTAAAGTGGTCCATTACAGCAGATAATTGTAATGCTGGAGAAATAGGTCAGAGCTACAGTTCATCTCAGCACTGCTACCAACAAATGAGGTCAGGTTTTGCTGTCTTTTATTGTGCTGTGTTGCTTTGAAAGAAAAGACCTTTTCTCTGTATTGATAAGAGTTCCACGTTTCCAAGCAACAACACTAATAAAGATAAGAAGGGAAACTAAATGCCTGGTCTGTCTGTTCTTAGATGTCTAGTCTCTCCTCAAAGGCTGAGCTTGTGCTTGCACTCAAGGATGCTAGTGTTTCCCTTTGTACATTCTACCATACACATGCACAAATTAAATCTATCTCACAATGTCCTTGCTAGCAGTTCTCAAAAGTGCATACATTCTCACCATTAATTAGCATATGGCACACATTCACAGTGTGAAGAGGGATAAATATGCAGATTCATCCATATTATTTTCTATCATTGCTCATACAATCACTGGTTCCTTATTAACGAAAAGTTGCCTTCATGGAACCACTAAAGGAAATGAAAATAAGAACACAAGAATTTTCCGTAATCACGTTTATGGAATGTAGACAAGAAGGAATTTTGTGCAGCTGATATATGCAGTGTAGCTACAAAAAATACAGCTTTTCTATAAACTATCTACAATCCCCAAGGAGACCTCAGGAAACAAGCTATTGCAGAGCAGATTTACATGGTTCCCTGAAGAGTATTCCACTTTCACAAATCCTTCCCTAAAGAGATTTAGCTTTTCAACAGTTTACACTCAAGTACGGTTAATTTTGATGGCCCCTGCATACTTCCCTTATGCTTACAAGTCTAGTGTTTAGATTTGGTATCGATTAGCAAGTAAGGCTCTATTCTGGCTCCATACTTGGTGAACTACACTTACTCTGGAGCTGTTTTTATCCTCTGTGCAAATGGCATGCTTGAAGCACGCTGGTCTTTCTGAACAAGCTAAAATGAGAAGACACAGCCATCAAACAGACAGTTAAGGCTTTTGCTATCAAGTGTTTGAAGTAATACACAAACAGTTCTTCTGCACTATAAAAATGTAATACAAGTTCTGATTCAAATAACAGAATACAATTCTGCTCACACTGTAAGTGAAGACTGGATTTATGACCACTTGTGTAACCTGAACATTGACAAGTCTATGGGTCCTGATGAGATGCACCTGAGAGTCCTGGGGGGAATTAGCTGAACTAGTCACCAAGTCACTCTCAATTGTATTTGAAAAGTCATGGCAATCAGGTAAAGTCCTCAGTGGCTGGAAGAAAGACAACACCACACCCATTTTCAAGAAGGGTAAAAAAAAAAAAAAGATGGCCCTGGAACTACTGACCTGTCAGTCTCACCTCTGTGCTGAGGAAGATCAAGGAGCAGATCTCCCTGGAATCTATGCTAAGGCACATAGAAGACAGGGAGGTAATACAGGAAAACCAGCATAGCATCACCAAGGACAAATTTTGCTTGACCAGCCTGGTAGCCTTTTATGATGGTGTCACTGCATCAATTTACAAGGGAAGAACCACTAATGTCATCTATATCTGGACTTCAGTAAGGCCTTCAACACAGTATCCCACAACACCCTTCTGTCCAAAAACAAAAGATATGGATCTGATAAGTGTACTGTTCAATGGACAAAGAACCAGCTGCAGGACTGAGTCCACAGAGCAGTGGTCACTGGCTCAGTGTTTGGATGCAGATTGGTGAGGAGTGGTATCCCACAGGGGTCAGTGCTGGGACCTGAAAGGTAGAATGATACGAAGATGGTAACAGATATTCAAAAGATAATTTATAGGGGGAAAAACTCACCAATATGGATGCCTTCACTGGGAAATGCTGAGGCAATCTCCACTGGGGAGCTGTCTCCAAGAGATGCTACCTCAGTGGTGGTCAGCCCTTAAATGAGGTCTAGAGGAGGTGGAGTCAAGCTCCACCCCTTCCAGGAGCACAGCTAAATTACTCTCACCTGTGCTCCCACAGCTGATCCAACATTTGCCTCAGCTGATTAATCAGAGGTTCAGGCTGTGATTACCAATTTCCCATACAGACCAATACTCTTTAACATCTTTATCGAAGACACTGACAGTGAGGTTGAGTGCACCCTCAGCAAGTTTGCTGATGACACTATGCTGTGGGGTGCAGTCAACACACCAGAGGGATGCCATTCAGAGGGACCTAGACAGGCTTGAGCAACGGGCCCAGGTGAAACTCATGAGGTTCAACAAATTGAAATGCAAGATGTTGCTCTTGGGTTGAGGCAATCCTCACTACCAATACAAACTGGGAGATGAAAGGATTGGGCACCATCCTGCTGATAAAGACCTGAAGGTATTGGTATATGGGAAGCTGGACATCAGCCAGCAGTATGCCCTTGCAGCCAGAAAGCCAATCATATCCTGGGCTGCATTAGAAGATGTGTGGTCAACAGGGTGGGAGAGGTGAGGGTCAACAGGGTGCACTGGTGAGGCCTCACCTGGAGTACTGCATCCAGATGTGGAGTCATCAGTACAGGAGAGACATGGAGATGTTGAAGCACATTCAGAGGAGGGCCATAAAAAGGGATAGAACACCTCTCCTGCAATGACAGGCTGAAAGAGCTGGGGCTGTTCAGCCTGGAGCAAGACTGTGAGGTGACCTGATAGTGGCTTTTCAGTATCTAATGGGGAGCTACAGGAAAGAAGGGGACAGATTCTTTAGCAGTGTCTGTGGTGATATAACAAGGGTAAATGGTTTCAAGCTTAAAGAGGTTAGATTTAAGTTGCATATAAAGAAAAAATATTTTACTGTGAGGGTGGTGAGGCAGTGGAACAGGTTGCCCAGAGATGCAGTTGATGTTCTGTCAATGGAGACTTCCAAGGCAAGGCTGGATTAGGCCGTGGGCAACCTGATCAAATCTGATGTCTCTGTTCATTGCAGGGAAGTTGGACTAGATGACCTTCAGAGGTCCCTTCTTACTCTAAGAGTTCTATGATTCTATAACTTGTGACTAATACTGTTGATTTGAATATTAAGACCGATTTGCAACAACACAGATGAACCACTGCTACGATCTTGTTTGCAAACTTTTAGAAATACTTTCTTTTTCTTGACAGGACAGATGTTACTATCTATGCAATTACTCATGGTTTGTAAAAACTTGATCAGGTTGTGCTAGAAGTGAGCTGTTAATTCCTTTCTGATTAAAACTGCTTGTCTGAAACTATAAAAGCCTGCAGTCAACATTTTTAAAGTTTCCTATTTTGATAATGCTCTAGATATATACATCATGTATTAAACAGGTACAGAAGAAACCTCTTAAAACAATAAAATATAAATGAGTCATTTGGTGAAGGCAGTGCAATTTTTCTGCCAGATGGATACTTATTTTCCATTTATTTACTTTTTTTTTAATGCAGATATGGAATAATCTAATCAACCTTGCAAAGGGGAATTGCTATGAAAATAATTCATTTAGCTGATGCTTCTCACTTTTCAAAGTGACAGAATGATGATGGCTAATGCAAGAAATATTAAGTATTATCACTTTCCTTTACTGTAGGAGGGTTAGGCAGAGAAAGGCAAGTTATCTGTAGTCCTCCCCTATTTGACTGGGGGATCTTTCTACAGAAATGTTACATAGGCTTCTGAATACAAATGAGCCAATACTAAATTGTCCATAAAGATTCCAAAATTGTGTCTGAGTTTCTTAATCTTGAGCGTGTTGGTCAGAGAAGTGTTCCGACATAAAGAAAAACACATAGTACATAGAACAAGAAATAACTAGAAATAGTAGGGAAGCAGGCTTGTTTGTCTGATTGCCTTAAGCAATTTGGGAGGAACTACCAACAAAATGACAGCTGTCACTAGTAATAATCATTGCATGTGGGGCACTTCCCAGCAAAAGGCAGATGGATGAAACCATAAAATTACAGAACAATAAGTATACATCTTATCTGCTATAGGGTTTTTCATTTTGTTTCCATTTCATTGTATATGACCCTTTTATGATAAATTTCATTTGCTGTATTCACAAAACCATAATTATTCTTTTTTCTAATGCTTTGAAGGTTTTTTCCTTTACTTTTTCCCCAGATATCTGTTTCCCCCCTCTTCCTTTTTTTTTAACATGTAAATAATAGAACTGCAGCAGCCATACAGCTGCTGAGATTTGCTGCTTGTTTGTAGAAGCTATAAAGTAAAAGCATAAGGAATGCAAATCATCTTGACAACTCCAACAGAAAGAATGAAATTGACTCTGTCTGGGACAGGGAAAAATTTAACACTGAGCCATAAAACACAGATTACTGTTATTTCAGGTAGAATAGTATTTTCACAGCCAGCACCTGACAGGATGGAGGTTTCCTCTTATGGTTTGCTGTGTTATGTTTGGGAGATAAACACTATTCCCATGTTTCTTATTGCAGGAATCATAAGAAAACAAGCTGTGGTAAAAATGGAACAAGTGAATCTCCAGGACCACTTCATGCTGGAAGCAAAAGCGTTACATTTTGGTGTGCTGAATGCAGGACATTCACTGTGGCTCTGGACAACATTCTGGCCTCTAACACTTCTGCAGATTTCCATACACTTAAGTTTCAGTCAAAGCAGCATTTAGATATGTGCTGGATTTAAACATGGGAAATGAAAGCAATAAATTCACATTTCATTCACTGCTTGTACACTCACCTCTGTTCTTTCATATAAAGACTGTAAATCTATGACGTTCCTGATGTTATGTAATCTTTTTCACTTACTCTCATTTTGCATTATTCTCAACTATAAATATTTTTGAACACTGTCTATGAGCTACATGCAGAAGTTCCCTTTAGCTTTAGGCTTCAACAACTCTGCTTCCAATACTACGAAAACCAGAAAGCCTAATAACCCTTGACAGTTTACATAAACTCAATTGCTTTTCCACTGAAAATTGATAGGAAATATTGCAGTCCTAATATTCAGATATTTGCTATGTGAATTAAACAAGGGTTTGATTCCCTTTCTAGAGGTAATTATTCTCAGCTTCATTGAAAATGTACAATGGCCAGTTTCCTAAAAAAGCCTGGAAATACAGTCAACTCATTTCTTAAGAACACTTTAGGTGAGGTGCTATTCCACCTTCCTCCCTCCTTGATCAAATTAAGAAAAATCTTAGAAGCTTGTGAATCACTACTTTAGTTTCATTTTAGATCACTGATTTTGTGAACTCTTTCAGTTTAAAATACATGTTCACGTAATTTCACTTGACCAAATGCAAAATACTTTCCTCCACAGCTGCCCAAAATAATACGGGATTTGAGTTCTCTTAACTCTTACCCTCCAAACTCCAAGGGGAAATTATGATTGCATACTGAGAGTCATTATGGTGATTCCAGCCAAGTAATGAAAATTCCCACTAGTTTTACTAGTCCACACTGATACTTTCTGAGCAATAATGGAGACTCTGGATCTTTCTGTAGATAAGAGTTCTGTAATGAAGCTGAGGAGAACTCTGTGCTGTCCTTGCTCAATTGTCCATTGTCCTTGCTAATTTGTCCATTTCAAACTTCAGCATTTCATACCTAAACCAAAGTCTGCAGAACTCATGTTTGGTTCTGTTTACTGCAAATTGTTTGCAGCAGGTAAAATGTTTTTCTTCACCAGCAGGAAGAGCCTGCTTTTATGCAGCGCTAAGGTACCACTGTAGGAAAGCATAATAGAAACTTCTGAAGATGTAAAGCTGCATTTCGACCCTGGGGCACCAATTAAACAGGAGCCTCACCACATGTTAGTAATGCAGGATCCCAGCTTAAAATCTGTGGATGTCTCTGCATCTCTTACCTGTCTACCAATTTCTCTGGGTAGGCCAGCTTTGTCAAACACTTTTTATACTAGGAATCTTGAAGGAATTTTGAAGGAGTTTCCTTCAAAAAACCATCACCACTCCCAACTTAAACTCTCATACTTTCCAGGAAAGAAAACACTTGATTAGATGCAACATATGAAAACAATATTAGAATATGGTTTCCATATGCAGTGAACGCAAGTATCTGGTAACTTTCACCTATTTCAGCTCACTCTCTTGGACATTACACTTAATATTACCAAACCCTACCTCACTGTCTGGAGCTTTTGCTGTGTTAAGATGCAGCTCTCACTCTGTAGCTGGGATCTCTTTGCTTTTGCATTTGCCAGACTCTTGCCTTAGACCTGAAGTGGGCAGTCACAGCCAGCAACCAATGTTATGAATAGGAAGATACAAGATGCCCAGATTTGACATCTGTCTCACCAGCATTTTCCTAGTAGTTTCATAGCAAGATAAATGGCATATAACAACAATTTTCTGTACTTAATAGGAAACTGCTATCCATCTTTTTTCCTCTCTGTAATTTTGTACAACTGCTAATGCAAGAATATGCACACAAATCAAGCTCGACAGTTACACTGATGTAACCTAAAACTGGAGCAGTTTCTTAAAACAAAAATAAATAATCTAAGTATACTTGATAAGTGCTGATGGGTATTTTCTGCCTCCAGACAGATCTCCCTTCCCTACTGCATCTTGTAGGTTTTAAGAGTTTTCAGTACTTCCACTGTCAAGGTTCATTTTCAGCATGAGTGATTCATTTTACATACAAGGAAATCAAAGTAGCAAGAAAAAAAAAAGTAAAATCATAGAAAAAGACGCAAGTGTATGTGTGATGCTGCAACCACCCTGGGAGCAGAACAGGTTAAGTTATTTTAATGCTTCATGTGTTTCATAAATTACATCCATTTCTAATCAGTACACCTTTAGTGATACTTCACTGATACTTGACAGTGAACCCTACTGCAGTATCTGAAAAATATACAACTGTGAGAAAGCACTACTAAGATGACGGGATGCATGAGAAATAAACTGAGGAACAGACTAATGTTGTAATACCTTTGTATTAAGTGACAACACAGCCCACAGCAGTCTGTGCAGCACTTGCCACCTGATATCCTGGAGTGCGCTGCAGAAGGACTGAGAGAACAGAAGTCGGAAGCTTCTGTCTCTGTACCTCACAGTGCAGGAACACGATGGTATGCAATTAAGCTAAGGGTGTGAAAATCTAAACTGACGCTCAAATATCTCTCCATAGTAACTAAACTGTGAAACTCAATGTTACCAAAAGTCGCCAAATCCAGGAACAAAACCTACAAGGAGTGCTGCAGTATTTATAGAGTCATCAAGATCATCACATTTACACAGACACTGTGACAGAAAGAATGGAACTGAGTTCTGAAATTGTATGAACAAGAGGATAAAAATACTGCATATTTTTTCCCCTCATACATACATTTAATTGTTTTCCTTACTGCACCATTCAAGCTATGTAAAATATAACTACACAGAATATTACTTTATTTTGATTGCTATTTTACTAATGTGGCTAAATTTAGAGATTTCATACTAGTGTTTGTAAAAAAAACAAAGAATGTAACGAAGACTACTAAGACTGCTATTAACAACAAAATGGACTGATAATCATTTGTGTGTGTCTGTGCATGAGATGTATAAGAAACACATCTTTCAACAACAACATTTTTACTGGGTCCTTTTTTGTTTTGTCACATGCCAATATAATTGCAAACACAGTGTGCACGTGTGACTGTGTGAAAATAATGGTAACAGATGGAAAAATGTATACTCTCTCTTCCCAGTGTTTTCCCCAGTGCCCTATATAGCTTGCTATATAATATTTCTTTAATCACGAATATTGTTGTTCTAGTATAGCCATCTCTCATCTGTTTTCACTTATTCCATTCTTGGGTTGCTTTTTGAGCATGTTTTTTTTCTAAATCCAGTTCAACCAGTAACTCGTCACACGCAGATCAGCTAAGTGAGAAAAAGAAAAGGTCAGGACAATCAGGAAAATTCTTAAAGAGGATTATTTAGTGCAATCAAGAACTTCATTTTTCTCCTACATTATTACCATTTACTGTTTGAAAGTCACCCTTTGTAAGGAAAATATATTTCCTATTCCTGAAACACCTTAGAATACATTTAGGTTTTTTGTTATAGGTTTAATATATTGTAAGAACTGTCCTAGAAGGAAATTACTAGACATGTCTTCCATTTTGACTTGTTACAGTTTAATACATTCCTTCGACCAGGGCTTGTTCATTGCTGCCTTCCAGTATTTAAAAGGGGATTACAAACAAGAAGGCAATCAGCTTGTTACAAGGGTAGTCAGTGTTAGGACAAGAGGGAATGGGTTTAAGCTCGAGGTTTAGATTGGATGACAGGGAAAAGTTCTTTACAGAGAGAGTGGTGAGATGCTGAAACAGGCCACCCAGAAAGGCTGTGGATGCCCCATCCCTGGAGGTGTTCAAGACCAGGTTGGATGGGGCCCAGGGCAGATCTGGTACCAGATGCGGAGATCGGTGGCCCTGCCTGTGGCAAGGGGGTTGGAACCTGATGATCCTCGGGGTCCCTTCCAACCCAAGCCATTCTTTGTTTCTGGAATTCTGTGACCTAGCTTAGATTCTATGCTATTAATTAACTTCCCACTGAATCAAAATGGAGTGGAAGCATTAAAGAGTGAAGGCAGGCTCCTGGACACTTTTTTTTGCATGGTGCTTTATCCTCAAAGTTGGAACAGGGGTGCACGAAAATTGTATTCTATACTCAATTTAATCTTGGTGCTGAGGTAAGCTTTTTGTTTCTGAATACTGTGCCAATTAGGCTCAAGCCTATTAGCAGTCATTCTTACTTAGAGATCCACTTTACTTACAGTAATTTCAGCAGTCTAGAATTTGTCCATTTACTTTGCTTTATTTCTGGCTAATAGAACAGTATTCCAACTTACTGAGCCAAACCTTCACATTCACAGATAAGTTTTATTCAGTATTCAATATGACTGGCAAAATGTGCCCCCAAAATAATTATTTCAATTTTATATTTTGGAAAGTAAGTTGTATTTCTGCATTAAAATTACCAAAAAAACCACATGCTTCACTGTTGTCACACATAGACATTCACACTCCTATATAGACTTCCTTAAAACTGTAGCAGGCATTTCGGATGATGTGCCCTAAGTGAGCACACAAGTGGGTTAAACAGCAAGTTTAGGATTAGAAACAAAGATTCTTCAATTCCAGTAGAGTACTGAGAGAGCTCAGTAATATAAAAAAAATAAATAAAACATCTATTGCCAAAAATAAAAACTATTCTAAAAATAACAAGCTTAAAAGTTGTAGTTATATAGCAAACTTGAAGCAAAACTGATGTAAAAACTAAACAGAAAAGCATTCATGTAAATATATTTCTCTGTATATCTTCAGCACTATTGCCTTTCCATTAGGAGCACCCTGAGAAGCTCTGACAACTGTAGCACAGTACGTATAAGCCAAGGCTGAGCTTCTTTTCACTCAAGAATGACAGCAGTTGAACACAAGGTGAAAACAGCTAAGAAACTCTGAATCACATCTATTCCTTTTAAACCCTAATGCTATTTCAGCATTGAAGGCTTCTGCATTTTAATGGCACAACCAACACAGTTTGGGCTTTTCCATGTATTCACATACAGTCTTACATGCTCTCCAGTCTCTCTTTTCTGAAGAAATGTTCTCTAGGCCAAAATGGAGCGATCAGGATCCCTTCTTATCTAACAGACTTTTTAGATAGGACATAGAACTTAGATAGGAACTTAGATAGGACTTAGAACATAGATGTCCAAAGGAGGGCTACAAAGATGGTGAAGGGTCTAGAAGGCAAGACTTCTCTTAAGAGTAGTGCTGAAGCCCCTGGGTTTGCTCTGCCCGGAGCAGAGGAGACTGAGGGGAGGCCTCATGGCAGCTGAAGCTCCTTGCAGGAAGCTCTGCTCTGGGGACAGTGACAGGGCCTGAGGGAATGGCACAGCACTGTGTTAGGGAAGGGGCAAGTGGGGGTTAGGGAAAGGTTCTGCACCAGAGGACAGCAGGCATGGAACAGGTTGCCCAGGGCAGTGGGCACAGCCCTAGGAGTGTATGGACAGTGTTCTCAGACATGGGGTTTGGATTTTGGGTGGTCCTGTGTGGAGCCAGGGGCTGGACTCAATGACTCACATAAGTCCCTTCCAACTTGGTTTATTCTATGGTTCCATAGATAAGATTTTGAAGCAGTGATGGAACTCCACTTTGTTCACTGTTGAATCCTATATATCCGTGCAATAAAGCTTAGCAGCTAACTCAGGCCACTAGTAAGAAGAGTAATATACATGTAAACCCTTTTCAGAAAGTTACCCTGTGATCAGTTACCAAAAGCACATCCTAAAACTTTGTTAGCACGCTAGAACAGAACTGGTACAAAAGCATGCTTGAGGTAAATGAGAGGCAACACTGCACAACATTCATAAGCACACCAGCTCTTCCTCATTTCCCAATGATTCCCAAAAGTAGCTACAATAAGCAGCAAAGAAATGCACGTTCTTAATAATCTTTCCCCTTCGCTTTCCTGCTCTACCCCTTGGGCAGTGTGACATGCAGTAACTGAGTTATACTGTCTTTGCACCTCTTCAGTTTGTGAAACTTTTTTTCCTCATGGATGACTTTTTGTTTCCACTTTATTTCAGCAGTTTGCAATTCAGCCATAACTTCATTAAATTGTTCAGATCCCAGGTACTTCAGCAAGACTTTGTACAAGGGAAACGACAGTATTTAGACTGACTTTGAATGTCCCTGTAGCTCTGAAACGTGGATGGCAGTGTTGCTGGAACAAACTCTCTTATGAGGTTTCCTGTACTTTCTGCTTGCAGTATTGCCAAGAATATCCCTAGGGCAGCTTTTTCGCACTAACTTGGAATTTCACACTCAAGATGAAAGTAATGCAAAGGCAAATGAGAGGCAGAGTTGTTGTTTTTTCCTTTTGTTTTAAAGAAAGAATATTTCAGGTTAGCTGTGTTAAATTCAAGGAATGAGCAGCTTTAAGGAAATGAAAATATTCCCTTTTTCCCCCTCCCCTTCACCAACTAACAATTTCCTACTTAATATTTCTTTCTGTTTTTCCCTGCCATCCATCAGCAGTGGCACAGAAGTTGTTTCTACTTTATCTGCTATTTATTTACTGGCATTCACAACTTCTCTGAAAAAAGATTCAGAATCATCCAGTTCATGGATTTTGAAGAGCCTCTGAATCTCCACTTGGAGTTAGAAGCAAATGAAGCAGTGCAGCAGCATAGCTGGTTTATGCACATTTGTACACGGACTTTTCCATCTTGGCCTGGGGAAATTAAGACTTACAAGACTTTATCTATGTGCTTAAGCTTCAGCATCAAGTACTGTATCATATTTTACCCACAAAACTCAGAAAACAGCGAGGTAGCTCTGTTCCTCGCTACCTGTAGAAACCTACCAAAATAGCTTCCATTCTCTGTGCATGAAATTGCTCACTTGAGAAATATTTTCATCTTCTCTAAAGACATCTGTTTAACTTCTAACTTTTTTAAAAAACACCTTTTTGCCAGCAGCTGAAAGACAGGAGATGTGTTAAGAGATGGTTCTGGGACTGCTGCTCTGGGCTCTTGCCTGCACCGCGCCTAATGCCAAAGAGTCACAGCACTTTGGTCTCGCACGCAATATTGTTTGTGGCGTAACAACAAGGACAGCTTCCAAGCCCTGTAGATTTAATGAGTCCGAGCACACTTTTCACAATCCAGTGTGTAGCAGACAGAATCTGAGACAAATATTCAAAGCTTCATTTTCTAAGGACCATATGAGTAGAGAGGGCCCAATGCTAGTGACAAATAGTCAAAGGCCTTAGAAGATTTAGCAAATTTCTGAATGGAAAAGTAAAGGTGCCCGAATTCCAGGATAAGGTTGCTTAATACACTGACTCTTCTTTCTGCACACTTTGCACACTGTGCTATCATTAAGATATTGCTTGCAAGTTTCTTGGCTTATCTTTTATTGCCTAGCAATAGAAACACATATACACAGTGACTGAGAATACATCATGTTTAACAGTCATCTACTGATGTAAAAATTGAGATGAATTCTTTTGCTGGTTGGAAGTCTTCCTTCAAACAAATGTAGAACTGAAGAAAGCATCAACAGCTCTTCTGCTTCACAGAAACCAATTACAACTGTCCAGCAAATGATGCATATTTTTCAGAGGCCAAAAGTATAAATGAAGAGAACTCTGTAGATATCTTCTATCTCTTGTTTCTCTTACCCGATTATTCAGCATTTTATATCCTAGAAACATTGAGGTCCAGCTGAACAATTCCAGTAATGTGAGTGCCTTTGCCAAGAGCTGACATTATTCTCCAAGAGGTGAACAGAGCTGGTTCCACATTAAATACCAGCTTTACTCTCATGCTCCTAAGGTGCCTATTCATTATAGGAATTACAGCTAAACTTCTGAGAAAAAGAAAAGAAAGAAGTCACAAGCTGAGTATTCATGGAGAATAGTAAAATAAATATATTACTTTTCAGGGAAGGACACAGCTTGGGAGGGAATGGGAATGAATCACAGTGAATCATTTTAACTCACTGAATATGGTACATAAACAGTAGGGGGAGGAGAAGGGAGGAGTGTGAAGACATTTGCCTCTGCTGTTTTCTAAAGTTACAGCTAAAACTTCTTAGAACTCCTTTAAAGGCTGCATGAAATGTTTAGTGTGGATAAACTTCCTGTGCAAACACAGAAAAAGGACAGCAACAAAGGAAAAAACAAACAAACTAACAAAAACCACAGGCTGATTTAACAGTGGCAGAGAGTATTAAGATGACAGACCTTGGGAAATGACATCCAAGGTCTGAGTGTTCTGCTTAGAGAGAAGGATTGTACAAATCACTCCGTTAAATTACAAGGCAGGCAGACCAACACAATTCAAAGGTAATAGAGAAGTACTATGGTCAAGCACTTTCAAAGCGTGCAGGAAGGATTTTTTATCTTCTATCAAGCAGAATTTAATTGGAAGACAATTCTCTCTGTGCAGGCAAAGAGAATATTGGTGCCCCCACATAAATCCATATTATTATATATTCTTATCTTCTGCATGGAATAGCAATGGCTATGGAGCTGCTGTGTTGGCTTAAATATATTGGTCCAAAATCACATCAACAAATTAAAGGTGGTAAAAAACATAGAATAAAACTAAAAAGTACAAGCTAACTGACCATGACATAAAAGTAGAGAATTTTCTCTCCTAAAAAGCAAATGTCTTTATTTAATACAAGTATACTATGTATGTCTTGTCTGGATCAGTTTCTGTACAGTGAAAACTAGCTAAGTGAAAGAAAAAATCTCTTTTTTCTTTAATTTTAAAACAATATTGTTTTTAATTTATGAATTTTATGAGACCATCTGAATAAAGTATGTTTTGGTAAAAGTAACTTGGGTCATTCTGGAGAGAAAAGATCTTCAGGAAGATAAAAAGGGAATCCGGCATGCTCTGAATTAGAGTTCCTTTCAAGAGAATGAACTTTTCTTTCTTTCTTTTTCACAACCAGAGCTATGTGTAGGTCTGCATTGTGATGACATGCACAAACGGATGGATAAGAACTGAAATTTGAAAGGATAAAAGTTATGAGAAAACCAGCATGTAGCCTAGGATTTCAATTATGAGTGTTCATACACTTCCTCAGTTCTGTAGTTCTTGGATGAAGAAATAAACGCAGTTCTGAAGTGAGAGACAGCAGAAATTTCTGTAACATCAGTTAACAGTGTTTACCTAAGTCCATTTTTCACTGACTCATCTCCATGCTGATCTGCTACAAGGTTGGCCTCTGCTCAGGATGACAGCTTGGCAGGAAACAGATTCCTCTGCTTGCTCAAGGTCTTAGTGACTAGTGAGGGCCAAATTCTCTAGCAGAGCTGGAAAATGTGCCATGAAGTATAACTCAGTTTGTTTTTCTTTCTTTCTTTTTTTTTTTTCTTGGTCATGAAAAGGAGTTGTTGCCCTGCACCACAGAAGATGCAAGTTAGGACATTGCTATGATTCAGAATGGGTAGGCCGAAAAGTATGTACAGGATGTAGTGGGCATGTTGGCCAGCCCATCTAGAAGAAACCAAATGGAGAATGATTTGCTGACAACATGAATGCAGTCAGCCCAGAGGAAGGGAAAGGAGAGATCCTCTTACTGCTCCCTACGAAACTGAACCAAAGAGCTCCAGAGAGGATCACACCAACCAAAACCATGCTGACACAACAGCCCAGAGCTCTCTGTTCCCTCCTCCTTTTCCCACACAGTCATTTAATTTAAAATAACAAGGCCATCTTTCTTTTAAAAAGCACATATACACCAAGACAGGTAATTCTTTGTTGGAGAACAGCACCTGAAGTAGGAGCTTTTTGTCTTTGTTCTTAGCCTACATAAATTCAGGGGGAACACCTGAAAAGTTATAGTATGGTATGAGGACCAGATGGTGAAGTGAGAAAGACAGATCAGAAAGAGGGTGAACCCTTCTGATGATCTGTGTAATTAAACATTGGAATAATTTAGCAAAATTGCAGTGGATTTTCCATATGGTTTAACATGTTTTGTACTTGGACTGCTTGGTATCTTGTAATAAATTCATAAACAAAGTTTGGTAACAGAGACTTCTGCCTCAACTTGCAGTAAGTGTAGTAAGAGATTTAAAATTATTAACAGGAAGGCTAATAAAAAAATATTATTATGTCCAGGTAATCCAACCCACCTTTCATACAATACAGGGAGATTTCAAGCAATTTCCAAAAGGGCAGACTCGGTTAGAAAAGGAAGAAAAGAAAAATAATATTCCTAAGACCTTTATAATTAAAGCCAAAAATTCATTTCCATTTGAAACAGATGGTCAGGCAAAGGCATTCTGGATAATTTAGCAAAAGCCTGTGCTACAACTAATTAACAAATTGCCGAATTAATCTTCAATCTAGTTGCTCAGGCTAACCTGATCATTGTGTATGACAGATCAGGCAGTATCTGCGTTGTTTCAAAACATAAACACAGAACCTGTATAGTTTGAGAATTACAGGCTTACTATTTTTATTGGAAATAATGAAAATAATTTAAGATTCCTAGTGAAGAGACGGACAAAAAGACACAGGCAGTAAGAGAAAAGAAGGAAAGACCAAGAGTTGAGGGAATCAGGAAAAACCTACCATGACTGTAATGAATAGCAGATAACTAAAGGATCATCAAGACCTTGTAATGTAAGTAGTGCTGGATAATGTGATGCAGTTGATATACATTAGAACATAAGTCTTTATTTCTTTAAAGTAAACTATGGAGCTATGATATTTGTACACAGTTACATTACTGGATTGATAAATCTTCATGGCAGCACTAGAAACACACTTCCACACCTTGGCAAGGTTTCTTCCTCAAGAGAAAATAAGGGAGAAAGTTGTTGACATGCCTTTACCTCTGGGACTAAAAGCAATTGCAGGCGACATTACACGAACAGTGTTTCTTACATCTGCCCTCCCTAATTAAATAAATAGCCATTTTGTTTTACTGCTGTTGCACCAACAATGAATATGATGCACCAACAATGAAATACTCATTTAAGTCAGTAAATATCTCACGTAGATCAGTAAACAGCTGTACCTAGACAGTGTCAGACTCGCCCTATTTTTCATTATTAAAGCTCCCAATGTTTTTTGTCACTGTGGATACCCTTGTACGCAACTGTACTTCTGTTTCCTTTTTCACAAAGTACCACATGAAAAAAATAATAAAACCAATGGATTTGGGCAAAACGACATCATGAGGTAATTACAGACTGAATAAATTACAGAATTAGAAGACAGTTCTACAAATACATTTGATATTATCCTGGGAAAAATATAACTCATCTTGTATTCAGTTGAAGATTTTAGGACACAAATTATTAAGTAGCCCTGAGTATTGCTCTACTTACTCCTCTCACATAAACTGAGAACACAGGTAGCAGTGTATTTTAGAATGCAATCTTCACCCCTCAATCCATTAGAATGACAAGGAGAACATCCATTAGCTCTCTTCATCTCCAAATTCTGTATACAGCAGCTACACAAAGCAATCAAGAAGAGACATCAGTAGTACCTGCATTCTTATTTAACTACTGCTGCTACAAACCTTCAGCAGAGCACATCTGGTGAAGTGTCTGAGGAATGCTGGCTTTATGGTTTAAATATTAGGCCTCAGTTCAGGACATCTGGGCTTTTGCCAGCCTTTGCCAATGACTTCCTCTGTCACCTTGGGACAACCTGTGCATCATTTTCCATAGGTAAAACAGGGACAGAAATAGTGCCCTGCACTGTGAACTGCAAGGGCAGATTTAGTAATTTTTAGTACGTGCTCAAAACCAGGCGTACACATGGTGAAGGAAAACAGTTGAAGAAAAAACTTGGTAGCACATCACAGTAAGTGCTTCAGTGAGACAGAGCAAGTTTCATCACTCAGCAATGACAAATCACCAGTCATACTCAGAACCAAGAAAATCAGAATGAAGATTTGTCCACAGCAATGGAAAGCAGCTATCTTATGGCACTGAATACTCACTTACATGATCTTCAAAGTGTACAGTTTGGAGAACGCAGCTGTTAGAACATTTATCTTGCATGCTACCCTGAAGCATGTCTGAGTAAATTTAATACACATGACTTAAATAAGTGTGAGTTAAACAGTGACTATTCCCATAAATCATGAAGAGAAAAAGTGAGTTTTGAAAAATTTACTCCTTAGAGGAGGATCTCTGTATCTTCCCTGAACTACAAGCACAGGTCATTTAGGTTATTTAGGGATATAAAATACTATTAGTTCATTTGATATCCCCTCTATTGATACAGTTTCACCTTCTGTTTTGCTCAGAGGGCTTTTGGAAAAAGGCTATAGAAGTTGAAACAAGGAATGGAATTGCTCTGAGAAAATCTCAAAGCAGTCCTTTCTTCAGGGAAGTCTCAAAGAAGTTTTATATATATATATATATATATACATATATATATATATACTAGGAAATACACATATATATTTCCTAGTGTAAGAATTAAAAACACAAGGGTAAGAGACACACTGAACAATAGAAGCAAATGGGAGCTCTGCAGCCTTTCCTTGCTTGGGTTCCCCAGCTGGGAAGTGCCATCCTGACACCAAAGCAGCAGGGGATGCTCTAGGCTCAGTGCTGCCAGCAGGGCAGAGTTTGAACATTAATGCTGCCATCCACCAAGGAGATACAGGCTCTATACTCTCTGTGGTGCAAAACTGTTTTGCTGTTTGAGCCAAGCAATCAACAAGTTACTCTAACTCTGATGGTGCAAACAAAGCATACACCAAATGGCACAGGCAAAAGGCTTCTCGGTAGGCCTTCAATGTAGCAATTAGAAATCATGACCAAAAGGAAAAACTTTCATGGGAAGCAGTACTCGGTCCAGCCCATGTGAAATGACTGCAGACAAGATGTACAGGTGACACAAAGGCTGGTGTTATGATATACAGCAAGGGGGACAGGGCAACCACAAAGTGATGGTGGAATGATATACAGCAAGGGGGTCAGGGCAACCACAAAGTGATGGAAGTTACTTGATAAGTTTAGCAAACTTCATAAATTCAACAGAACATGTTTTAATGACACTCCTGAACTGATGAACAGAATGAATATATCAAGGAATAAAGGTGTACTAGGATGAATGGTTAGGGTGGTGAAAACCCTTAAATCAGGAGTCACAGAGGACATGCACTTCATCAGAGGCAGAGATGCACTCCCTACTACTAAGGAGGTGATATGTTTGTTCCACCATATGGCTTGAATAAAACTAATACTGGAATGCTGTGTCCCCTTCTGTCATTCATATTTTTCTACCAGGTGTGCAAAAAAGCCACAGCTTCTGGTGAACTGGAGAAAGTGCCAAACAATCCTACAACAACACTGTAAGGACCCCGTCTGTTTGGCTTTTTTTTAAAGAAAGAGTTAAAGATTGTATACAGATGTATAACCAAAACAGCAAAACACCAGGTGCTGAAGGATGATTCAGTCTCAGGAATAAAGGCATCAAAAGGCAGTGCACTGGAGTCAGATTTTAAAAATAAAAACAAAGATCAAATTAGAAAGGAGTGGCACATATTTTTTCACTCAGATATTAAACATTACAAGAGATTTAAAATGGGAAATAATTGATTTTTCATATTTTTTTCTGCTTTAAATCAGAACTGGATCCTTTTTTTTTTTTTTTTTTTTTTTTTTGAAGTTTAGCCAAGTAACTTTTACCTTCTAATTAAACATAATTTACTAGGTTTAAGTAATCAAATGGGAATTAAAATACAAAAAATGGCAATCCAGCAAGCTTGTGTTGTTAGCAAGACACTGCATTTAAGAAGTCTACTGTATAAGCCTCTGTACTTGGGAACAGTCATGACAAATATGAGAAAGATGTGATTTTAGCTGGACTTCAAGGACTGCCTTCTACTACAAGTCCTGATGCTGGCCTTTGCAGGTATGGATAAGAAGGAAACGGACATCAGTGATCACAGAGTCACAGAATCATAGAATCGTTCAGCTTGGAAAAGACCTTAAAGATCACAGAGTCCAACCACAACCTAACCAACTTACCTTAACTCTAACAACCCTCTGCTAAATCACGTCCCTGAGCACCACATCCAAACGTTAAACATATGCAGAGATGGTGACTCAACCACCTCCCTGGGGAGCCTATTCCAGTATTTAACTACCCTTTCTGTAAAGAAGCTTTTCCTGATATCCAACCTAAACTTACCCTGGTGCAACTTGAGGCCATTTCTCCTCATCCTGTCACCTGTCACCAGTGAGGAGAGACCAACCCTGCTCTCACTGTAAGCACCTTTCAGGTATTTCAGGGCACATTCTCCAAGTCCTTCACAAGCCTTGTTGCCCTTCTCTGGGCCTGCTCCAGCACCTCAATGTCCTTTCTGTACTGAGGTGCCCAAAAGCGAACACAGTAATGGAGGTGAGGCCTCACTAATACCAAATACAGGGGCAGGACTACTTCCCTAGTCCTGCTCATCACACCATTCTTGATACAAGCCAGGATGCCATCAGCCTTCTTGGCCACCTGGGCACACTGCTGACCTTATGTGTTGAATCTGCAATAGACAAAATCTTCTGATTTTAATACAACCACAAGTTCGTGAAAGTGTGGAAGAAAGTGGTAGAAAAGAAGGTACAGAAACCAGATGATGTACTATTCCATTTAAACTTGCTTATTATCTGGAGGATAACTATTGGAGCTTGGCATACTCACATGCTAAAAAGCTTAATGACTTTCATGTTAATGGTTCTCTAGCTTGACCTGTGGCAGGTTGAGGAGAGTGGTGGGAGTGGAAGCAGCATGACATGTTCCTCCTTTACAGAAACCCAGAGGAGGTTTGATGTAAACCAGGCACTTTTTGTTCTTGCGCTGCTGTTCAACACAGGAGGGTGCCGAGCACATTTTCACATCTGATCAAAAGCAAAATTAATCATTTGGCCTTTTTCCCTTCAAAGAGAACTCAAAAAATTTAGTGGCAGTGCAAATCTCAAAGAAAAGAGAGCAGCTGCAAGGTTGTGAGTTGTTGAACGCATCACGCTGCAGGCTGGGGCTGTGTGTTCCCTTCATGGCCCCGCAAGCCCCTCTTTGTGGAGATTAACATTTATTTTATCCCCATGCCTACGATGGATGCCCTTCTCTGCTGCCAGAACAGTGTGGAAAGGATTCCAATGTAATTTTCAAATCCTCGGTAGCTACACACACAGTAATATGAGATCAATTATTCTTGTATACTAGAAATTGGTCTGGATCAGAAATTGCTCAGTGATTACCTCAGAGCATAAGAGGTTTGGTAAAGATAAACAGCACAGAACAAAAAGCTTCAACATTTTCCTTGTCAAAATTAATTCTATTCAATCCTTCCAAAGTGATAAAATGTAATGAAATTTGCTAATGAAAACCAATGAACCAATCAATATAGAAAGAGGTATGCTGTCAGAAAAAGATATAAGAGGGTTGCCCAAAGGAGAAAGATTACTAGTTACACCCTCAGCCTGGAACTTCTGCCAGTATTCAAAGCTTGTAAAGCTGATTTCCTTAGAAAAAAAACCCAGCAGGTGATGACAGGCAGAGTCTAATGACATTCCGTTTATCCTCCCCAAATGTTCCTTTTATGCAACTTGCAAATTTTTCACTCTATGTATCATAGCAGCCACAGCTTAGTACTCTTCTCACAGGGCCATGTTCTCCCTACTTCTCTAACCACCTTAAAAAACAAAAACATATCTTTGTTATCTAAAACAAATAAATTAGTACACTGCACTGGATTTCAGCACATTCTGATACTAGTTATGGCCTTTTTGAAACTACATATTAGATACTTCTAATGGAGAACCATTCCTGGTTTCCGGGTCATTTCACTATCTCTTGCATGTATGACAGTTCAGGACCCTATTCTCCATTCATTAGTGAAATTCATAAAAACATTCATTAATCAGTTCTTTTACTTTGGTTGAAACCTAAACCTTCATAATATTGCACTGATTATAACTCATACAAATGGAATTTATGAAATAGCTTCTAACTGTACCGTGGAATATACCTTTGTTGCAACACCCATTTAAACCCAAGCACTAAATAAGAACTTCTTTCATGCTTTAAGCTATATTTATATCTGCTATTATTAACTCATTTGGCAGAGGCGAAAACAAGCATGACTCAGGGAAAGGGAACATGTTTCTCTTTTGTCTTTTTTGTCTTCCCCCGTCCCACTCCCTCCCTATGGATGAGAGAGCTCTTGAGGAGCAGAATTGGAAGGACCAGGAAGGAAAAAAATACAAATTTTCCACCATTAATTGGGATTCGTTTCTGTTTTTTATCACACTTGCAATTATTCTGTCAGCCAGTTCAGCTACGCTAAGTAATCCTAAACTAATTTCTAGAGTACAGTTTTTTAACCTTTACTCTTTTCTAACCTTTATCTCTCTCAAATAATAGGTAATAAAAGGCAAATGCCTGAAGTCCCTGTGACATAAAGCTCCTGCAGACGTCCATTCAGATGGATGTGGTGTATTCAAAAGTGCCACACTCCTAGAGGACTAAGCTCCCTGCTGCCTGCTGAACGGTTTATCTTGAACAGTTATTTAGTTGGCTATTAGAAATAATACAAGTCTTGAAGATAAGGATAAACATGGGAATGGTGCTTTGACAATGTGATAAAAATCCAAATCATGCCTTTGACTTAAAAAATAGAATCTTTTCAGAACAGGCTTACCTGCAGTAGTCTGATTTGTTGGATGAAGAAATACAAACCTTAAATCTAAAGAAAAGCATGGCAATAGTATCTTGACAGCGTAGTAGAAAATTAATTCCTTATAGTGAAAAAAATAAATTAATTAATCTTTTCAATCTGTCTACACTGGCCTAAGTTTTTGGATGCAGGTGTGAATTGGTTAAGGAGCACAGCAAGTCAGACTCCAGATGCTGTGAAATTACTGATTCAGTTGCTGGGATAATTCAGTGCCAGCATTTTCTTTAGCAGTGACATTTCATTGCAAAGAGAACATTGGCCCATATGTATACAGTGGCTTTTCATCTCGAATTTGTAGACCCTTCTGTGATCCAAAAATTTGTGAACTACCATTCAAGGCAAAAGGTTATGAGTAGTAAATAAAATCAGTTGTTTCCCAGGCAAGTCCATTGAGTTAGCTGTTCTGATTTCTTGTCGTTTTCTTTGGGTGACTCCAAAGGCTGTTGATACTGCACCGGGAAGATCTTCGTATTGGTAAAGATGCAGGACATGTTCAGAATAGTGATTATGTGCTAGAAATGGATACGTGTTAGAAGAAAAGCTAACAGTATTTTCTCCTAGTTACCTCTATGGTGAAAGAGCTTGTTAGAAAGGATGTTTTAAAGCCCTGAGTGACAGCTAATTTAATGCTACTGCTAAATCCTTTAACATATCTGGACATCCCTATATTAAAAATAAATATGCATATTTCAATTTCCATCTTAGAAACATCTGAAAGACTGTACCAGAAATGAGGAGGAACAATGATTCACGTAAGAAAATGACACATGAGAATGTTTCTTCTCTTCTTTGTGTTAATATATTGAACAAATGATGGTTACGACTCGATTAACTCATGCTGGTGTGAACGAGAGCCAAAAACCTACTCAGAACTGTTCCCACTTCATTTTAGATCCTCTACCATCTCCAGCATGTGTGAAACAGCACATCATTATCATTAGGTTACCCATAAAACGTCAACAAAATGATGCCATATTTGAGCAGGTAATTGAGGGACACACACACACAAAAGACATGAACATTAGCACTGAAAGTGAAAGATGTAAGTGTATTGAAAGGCAAAATAAAGTATGCCATATCTGAAGCAGTGATAGAAACTGAATGGCATATTATAGATGTTAACAGTGTTTAAGATGGTCTAATTATGTCAACAATAGAAAAAAAATTCTGCCAGTAATTCCACAGTGAACATCTTAGAACTTCCTCCTGTGAGAGGCTGCTGGAGGGGTGGGACTCCACAAGTCTCGCCTGCAGTGTTTGCCTTGAGAAGGAAGGGGTTTCTGCTTTGTCCTGCTTGCTCAGCCCTGCTTGTTCTTCATGTGCAGAATCTCCCCCGGGACTCTAACAGTCATTTTGCAGTTTTACAAACTTGGCCATTGACCTTTCTTTCTAACCCAGGGCAAGGACAACCACAATTCCACAGGAGATAGATAGATAAAAAGCCATGTGTAGATCCACATGTTCATGAGATGTGTCACTCCTCCATTTCTGCTTGTACAGGACTCTCTAATGTACAGGGTATAAATCTGATAAACTTTGCTGTTGTTTTGGCCTGCTTATTTCCAGGGATATAATTGCAACCCATGTGAGAACTGATCAGTGCTGTACTTTGCATGAGCACAAAAGCACATTTTTATACCTCAAAATTAAGGAAAGTGTTGTGAGTGGATGGTATATCTTTCTGAGCTGTGCTCTAGGGTGTTAATGATGTTGGATTAAATTAAATCTAGCAGTGGGGTGCTTCTTTGTTTTCTCAGACTTAGTACCACTTATTTTTGCTTTGCATGGCTGTAGGCTCTATTTGTGGGTAAATGCCATAAAACAAAGTAGAAGGGATATCCACAAGAATTAAATAATCTGCTTGTGAAATGGATGTCAAGCAATTAAGATAAAAAAAACAACACTATTCATCATTCACCCTTATTTAACTTCAGATCGATGTAGTGGTATAATTGAGAGTGTACAAATTAAAATGCAGCATACACATCTATAATGGGTATATTAGTCCTACCTGGGAAAGAATCGTTTCCTTCAGAGTGTCTGAGAAGATGCCACATTTTGGTTTTAGGAGAAAAATGATGTCAATACCACCAGCATTTCTAATTGTTACAAAGCAGTGCTATACAGATCCAAAACTAGACAGTTTTCCCTACAGTCCTGCCAATGAGGGGTGGGCCCAAGATGCGTAGAACAGGGGAGAGATAATGCACCAACAAAGACAGAAACTCACAGTTGGTGGGCAACCAGCAATGTATTACCATCCCTGAGCAGGCCACATTCAAGCCATAAAACCAAAGGAAAGTATAAAAATTATTTACACCTAAAGGGAACAGACACCAACACAGGCATATCTGCAAGCCAGACAAAAAAATCGGCCTGACAAAGTACATCTGAGCATGGTTACAGACACAAGACTTGCAGAGAGAGGAAAGAGCTCTGCTACAGCTGACAGCACCAAAACTAATGACACCAAAATCCTCAGCTAAGCTTACAGGTGTACGTCATGCTAAGAAGAAAGAAACGAAATTCGGAAAAGAGGTACACCCAAAAACAGTGCCACAATATGTAACTGAGGACCATCAAAATAAACTAAAATAAATCAAATATATTACAAGATATCATAGCACAGACACAGCAACAAAAAGTTTATTAAGAGGGATCATGCAGGGCAATGAGGAACAAATAAGCCAATAAATAAACAATAAAAATGAAATGACAAGAGACCAAAGAAATGCCAATATAACCAACACATACAGCATCCTCGCCTTGCTCGCTGTTGCCTCTGGGTTCCAAGCACTTGCTGCTTCTTTCTACTGCAGCAGGTCCTGAAAAAGTAAGGGAACCATTAGACCTGAGGAGCACCGACCCCTCCACCCAAAGGAAAGAGCAAACCCAGCATCCCAAGGGAGCTCAGCACGCAGCCACCCAGCCACGGAAGACCTTGCATCTCCCGGCCCCCAGTTCATCCCACGAAAAGAACACTGAAAGCAGCTCTACTCACCATGCTGATGCACTGCGGAGCTCCAGCCGGTGCTGCGGAGGGTCACAGAGGCGGGCAGACTGGGCAAAAGGAGCTGGGCACACAGAAAGCAGCCGCCAAAGGGTCAACTTCCCTGCTTACAGGGGTCCCCTGACGCTGCCTCAATTGCAAAGGGCCTGGGACTCCAAGGCAAAGCCAATCCCCGACTTACAGGGCAGCCTTGGTCCGTAGGCAGAGGGAGGCTCCTTCTCCCCCACTCCAGTGCGCACAACAGGCTGCCAGTGGAGCATAAAGGCTCCTGCCCCCAGAACCTGGTTACAGGTGGGGCAACAACACCCACAGAGCCACAGAGCTTGGTTTCCCCCCCAGCAGCAGGAACAACACTCAGCAGCCAGGCAGAGGGGCGGCACGGCCTAACGCCGCGGTCGGGATCCCAGCCCAGTTTTCAGGGAGGGAGTAAGCCCAACCTCACATCTATATACCCACCTGACTACAGGGGGTCTCCTCTCAGAACACAGCTCATCAAACACTGCAGGCACACGCAGCCCCGACTACGGGACGGTGCCCAACACCTCACCATTGCTAAGAAGCCCCACAGAGCACACAGCTCCCACCAAAGCCTGAGTTACAGGCTGGCCCGCCCAGCTGAAACACAACACAACATCATGCCTTTGGGAGCCCAGGGAACAACCTCAACCCACCGAGCGGGGAGATCGCCCCACCTACAAGCAGAACCTCAACCTGCACTCTGACAGGACAGGGAGGGGTCATTCCCACCAACTGGCTGGCTAAAGCAACCACCCCAGACCTGATTACAGGGGGGGCGGGCTGCTTGGGGGACAGAGGGCTCAACAGCTTGAGACATGCACGCCAATTACAGGGACATCACGACGCCAGCAGAACTGGCAGCCATGCAGGGATAGGCCCAAGCCCTGGCTACAGGGTGGCCTTGGCCACAGAGCTATTGTGTGGCTCTGATCTGTCCTATGACAAAAAGGGGCATGACAGGACACTCACTGCGCTCGTGGGACTAAAAGGGAAGACCCCACTTGTGCCATGCATCAAGTCCTCCATTCCCCCCTGGAAAGTCCAAGCTAAGCTGCAGCCATTTATGTGGAAGCCTAAAGGGAAAGCTCAATCATACAGTCATTCAACAAACACCACCAAGGAAAGGAAAGGGAACACACACACACAGATGAGACTTTCCAGAAGGGAAGAACAACACAGCATGGACAAACCCTGGGAATAAACCCACAACCACGAACAACAGGCAAGAGCCTGTGACCTGTCCCCAGGTGGCACGGAAGCAAAAGGCCTCAACATGCCAAGGGGCTTCTCAGGTAAGCCAAGAGGCTGTGACAGATACCCTGAGTACAGGGCTGTTCAATTGGCAGGCCACCATCAGGCTGTAATGCCGAGGGGCTGGGAGAAAAGGGGCAGGGATAAGGCACCTACCCTGTTTACAGGGTGGCCTTGGGGTCCAGCTAGCTCCGTTTCCCACTCGGGTGTGGAGAGGTGGCTCGCACCCTCCTTACGGGGGGCCACACTCCCCGGGCAGCCAAAGGAGCATCAAGGCAAAAGGCCAACTACAGCAAAGACCACAGCCCTGCTTACAGGGAGGTCGCCCAGCACAAAACCTGTCTGGTCACTCAGGGTGCGAGCAACACTCAACTGAAACGTGACTATGCCCCTGCTAACAGGGAGGTGATTTTGCCCAGAGAGCCTCTCTCTTTCCCCCCCATCCTCAGGCTTCTGTTTCCTCCTCTTGCTCGCTGTTGCCTCCAGGTTCCACACACTTGCTGCTTCTTTCTTCTGCAGTGGCTCCTGAAGAATGAAGGACACCATTAGACCTGAGGAGCACCGACCCCTCCACCCAAAGGAAAGAGCAAACCCAGCATCCCAAGGGAGCTCAGCACGCAGCCACCCAGCCAAGGAAGACCTTGCATCTCCCGACCCCCAGTTCATCCCACAAAAAGAACACTGAAAGCAGCTCTACTCACCATGCTGATGCACTGCGGAGCTCCAGCCGGTGCAGCGGAGGGTCACAGAGGCGGGCAGACTGTGCAAAAGGAGCTGGGCACACCAAAAGTATCAGTTACATTGTCAACTGCTTTACTTTTAAGGATCACAGGTGCTGCTTTATGTTCAAAAATGGTAACAGTTGTTACAACAGTGTTGCCTTGTACATTTCACCCATTTTCAGAGAAGGGGAGATACAATTCCTAGAAATCATTACAACAGTTGTGAAATATTTTTGTTTTATTAATTGCTGTTTGCCGTTGTCCCGTTGCGTCTTCTACGAGTTTGCTCGCCCCCAATTCGGTCCGGCTTCCCCCCCCGCCCCCCCCGCTTAGTTCGGCTTGGCCCTCCCCCTCCTCCCTGCCAGGTTCGTCCCGGCGTCCCCCCCCTTCCAGGTTCGGTTCGGTTCGGTTCGGCTCGGTTCGGCCCGGCCAGTCTCGCCCCCCCACCCCTCCCCGCCTGTTTCGGTTCGGCCCGGCCAGGCCCCCCCCCCGGCCAGTTCGGTTCGGCCCGGCCCCCCACCCACCCCCTCCCGCCCGGTTCGGTTCGATTCGATTAGATTCGGTTCGGTTCGACCTCCCCCCTCCCCTCCCCTCCCTCCCTCCCTCCCTCCCCCCACCCCCCGGTTCGGTTCGGTTCGACCCCCCCCCCTCCCGCCCGGTTCGGTTCGACCCCCCCTCCCCTCCCGCCCGGTTCGGTTCGACCCCCCCCCCCCTCCCGCCCGGTTCGGTTCGACCCCCCCCCCCCCTCCCGCCCGGTTCGGTTCGACCCCCCCCCCCCTCCCGCCCGGTTCGGTTCGGTTCGGTTCGATTCGGTTCGTCCCCCCCCCTCCCTCCCGGTTCGGCCCGCCCCCCTCCCGTCCGGTTCGGCCCGGTCCCCTCCCACTCGCTCCGCTCAGAGCCCGTTCGGCTCCTGCCTCCGGCGCTCCCCCCTCATCGGAGCCAGCTCAGGGCCCACCCGGTCTCCGCCTCAGAGCAGCCCTACCTGTCCCGCCGCCCCTCAGTCCTTGGATGCTGATTGCCGCCTTCCCCTCGAAGCACGCGAAACCTCCTCACACGCTGATTCTAACACCTGTGGTGTCCGATTGCCTTATATAGCTATCTCCTCACGCCCGCCAGCCAATGGGAGCCCAGAACGCCGCTTTCTTTTTCCCGCCGTTGCCGTTTTTGCTTCCCGCCTCGTCGTTCCCGCCCTTTCTCTCTGAGGCGGCCGGGCCGGGGTCACCTGGAGGGCACGGCCGGGGTCACCTGAAGGTCACGGGCTCCCCTCAGGGCAGAGCCGCCCCACAGCTGGGCACACCAGCCCCGCTGCTCTGCCACAGCTGCGTGTGTGACTCTCATCTCTTCAGTTTCAGTGTTTGTTTCTTTTAACAGCCACATAAACATTTTGAGTTCCTCCACAAACATAACTGAAAACAAACAGATACATTGTAATGAATTCTCCACAGAGATGTCTCTGTCCCTGATATGTAACCCAGTCAAATGGGCCACTGTGGAGAAAGGTTTTCAGTGCTTGAGGAAAGTAGCTGTGGTAGATGTGGTGTATGGCACGAGCATCCAACACTTCAGTTTGCTTGGGACTTATGACTTCTCTTAAATAAGTTGCATTGTAGACGCTGCTCTGAATGTTTTCATCATCCTTATCCCCATTCAGAATGAGGCATTTTCATCAAGGCTTATTGACCCCTGGTGCCATTTGTGACTACCATGTGCAGTCTGTCAGGAACTGGAAGCTGCCTGTGGTATTTTAGACAATACAATGATTGTCTCTTTTTAGAATACAGTTCCTGTCTCCAAAGGACGTGTATCTTCTTTGAAATTGAACTCACTTTATTAATCTAGCCCATCTCCTTCTATCCCATCTTTTCTCAAACTTTGTTATCTCCTGGCTTGCTGTTTATTGAGGGCTGAATCGTCCCTCTACTTTCTTGAAGCAGTAACACTGATTTCAATTAAAAGGCATCTGATCACACCAGCAGTTTTGGATTCTTTTTTGCTGCTTTGCCACTGTTCACTCTACTTCTACTCATCTGTATTTTGAAGTATGATTGGCTCAATGGTATTATTTCTATTAATGCAAATTCATTTCAAGAAAGTATATGTTTAATTACATGTTGCCTACAAGCGGAAAGAAAGTGAATAGGAAACTGTGAAGCAAAGCTTGTGATTTCATTATTCATCCTTCTTGCAAATGTATCCCATCAGCCAACATGGAAATGATACAGCCAGTATGGTCCAGCCTGGCAAAAAACTGTGTAATATATCCATATGCTGGAGGTACAATAGGCTACAGTCTAGGTGATGTATTTATGTGACTTCTGCTTATTAGAAGGCAACTTCTTAACATTATCTTAAGAAACATCCATGACACTGAGAGGGCTAAAACCCTTCTGAAAAAACCATCCTGTAATGCCACCAACAGCTAGTGTGGTTCAGCCAAATATGCTGCAGGAAGCTGCTTAGATTATCCTGCTTTAGTGAGCACAAAAGATGCAGTTGGCAGCAGTGGTGCAGGTTAGGGGCATTGCCTCTGCACATTTGTGTTATCTTTAAGTCCAAATACACTCCTATTTTTTTGGAGAGAGCTGGAGATATTCTGTTCTGTTTGTGTGGGAGGAAATATGTTTCCTTGTTATCTTTCACTGTCTGAAAAATCCTAAGAACAGAGTTTTGAGTTTTGTCCACGTGAACAATTGAATTACGGATCGTCGTTGTGTTAATAGATATACCATTTCTGGTCACTAGATGAAGGTAGTTAACCAAAATGAGAACGAATTACACACGTCTTTTACCTTAAACCCTGTAGTCATTTAGACTGCAAGGAATGTGTTTTATCCTTAGAAATGCTCGTACTGGCTTGCTTGAGAACAGCATGACTTCAGTGTTTGGCTAACCATAGGTCTGTATCAAGAAAAAATTTTTCACTGCAGTCTATTTATATATGTGCTACACATACATATATATAGTAGTAGTTTGCATAATTCTGCTATTATTAACTCATTTGGCAGAGGCGAAAACAAGCACAACTCAGGGAAAGGGAACATATTCCTCTTTTCACACTGGCCTGCCTTTTACATAACTTCTTTGCTTCATCAAGACTTTAAAATATGTTCCATAGAAATGAAATGAAATGCTTTATTTAGTATGTTGCTCTACAGGAATGAATCTTGCATTACCTACCTGCTAAGTTAAATCTTACACTCTTTTTTCTATTGGAATGTGCATTCCCTGTGTTTTATTGAAAACCAGAAAACAAACAATGGAGAGCAAAAAGAGCAAAGCTAATGCTGTCCTAAGAATATAGTTCAATAAGTGGTCGTCAGCAGGTGAATTTCTGTGTATTTCTCTGAGCTAATGCTATATTTTGGAAAAGTAGACCTCACACTGATAGTACAGTTTATGATATAAGCAACATGAAGTAAAATATACTTTATTTATTTTGTAGGAGAATACTCTCAATTTAAAGCAAGATGACCAAGGGAGTCTGTAGTTAGCCTGTCAACATTATAGATATAATGGGCAACAACAGTCAGCAGTGATATCGTTCTTTGCTCACAGATCTCTCTATCTGAAAAAAAATAATCTTACAGATCATACCACGTGTTATTAAAATTATTTTTCCTTACTCAGAGAATGACCAATTCTCAGTGACGCTTGCAGTCAGAGTTGGTAGATCCAGCATCCCCATTTACACTCAAGAACGCCACTGGAAGGAATTCAGTATCTCATTATAGTCTGAGGATTCAGACATATCCATGTCTTTGATATAATTGCATTGTGGAAGCTACTCTTTGCCATCTGAAGCTACTTCAATTAAAATAAAATTTAATAGAACATTAGTTCCTATTCCCAAATGCAGCTGCCCAGTATCTGACATCATATGCCCTAACTTTTGTTGCAGTTTCACTCTGTGATGCAAAAAGCTAATGCTATTTGTATGAGTAAAAGGCAACTTTGAAACTGTGGATGGTTGTGTAAAAGCATTGAGTGTGCACTGTTGAATGTGCAGAGCAGCGAGAGAGAAAAAAAGTTTATTCTTTGCAGTAAGACCACAAAACAAAAACAAACAAACAAAAACAAAACAAAACAAAACAAAAAAAACACCACGTTTCAATGTTGTCTAGACGATACCTCAGATAACCCACTATGTATAATCCAATACAGATGGAAGCATGAGTGCTCTTTCATCAGCTTGAAATCCAATCAGCATCCATTACTTTCAAGGAGAGAGACAAAAAGTTGCAGGGTTTAATGGCCTAATTCACTTTCTATACCAGTTGTGCATCCCAGCAGATACAGAAGCCTGCAGGATGGCTTCAGACACTAATGACTCCATTAGTTATGACAACTCATCTTCTATTCCTGAGCTTCAGAATCTCATGGACTGTCCCTCACCTCTTACAACAATTCAAAGAAATTTGGCATGAAATAATACATTTGGGGAGCACAGATTTTAAGGCAAGGCTTTTGTGTTTCTGCGGTTTTTTTTTCTTTCCTTTTTCATGTTTTTCTGTTTTCGTCTATGCCCTGCATTTGTCTTTCTCATTCTTGGGGCCGCTTTGGTAGGGACTATTGTCCAGGATCACAGCTATCACCAAACACATGGAAAAGAAAGAAATATTGTCTCCCAGGTCCTTCCAAAGGTGTAGATGTCCCTAAGATCAGATCAGAGTTATCATCAGAGCCGGCTTTTTGTCATACCAATAATATTCGTTAAATACGCCTAGAAATTGAGATAACTTTAAAAAAGGTCCTTCTTGCCAGTCTCCCTGTGAAGCCTTTTATCTAGATCTTCTCAAAATTTGCACAATAAATCATCCTGTGGCAAGTATATACACTGCCTTAGTGTATCTGTCCAGCAACCGGGAGGGCTGTTGCTTTTGACTGAGTTGACTGTGGTTTCAGTGGTTTCTTTGAACTGTTTGCAGTGCTTACCTCTCATACCTTCCTTGAGATTAGACACATAACACATCCTCGGATGTAAATAACCTGTGAAATCCTGCTCTGTGAGTGAATGAACTACTTACAACTCTGTAAACAGAAAGTTTTGTTAGAGAACAGAATAGTAGCACCGAAAACAAGAGACCAACATATTCTTGGAGTGAAAACAGGAGAATGAGGAGTAGTAGACAGGAAAATGACAATGTGACATTTTCACACCAGGATCTTCTTAGCAAAAGGTACAGGAAGGCTTGTGCATGTTTTTAACCCTCTGTAAATCCGAACTTTGCCCTAAATCAGAGTTTTGATTTTAAGGGAATTATCCTAACTTACAGCCACTGAAGCCTTAGAAAATGTACTCCTAATGTGTGCTCTATATACACTTACATCGTGGCACATATATTTCATGCATGAACTGATCTACTGTTCTGCTTTGCACTGTTTGCATTCAAAGACTCTCATTTTGCCTGAGAAAAAAGAAAACAGAAATAAATGATCACAAAACAAAGTGTTATCAGAGAACATGCTCCCTGGTTGCTTTAGACCAGTAACAGCCAAAGCAATGACAAAACATTTCACGGATAAGAATGATCATTAATTGCGTAACATTATATTACAGTGTCTTAATTACATTATGCCAAAACAAATTTATATATTGTTTAGCATAAATATCTATTTTTGGTCTTTTCTAAATGACCTCAGAGAGTCAGAAACATTACTATTTCTTACTGATACTGTACTCAGTGTTCAACACAGGCATATTTCAAAGATAAATATGATCATTAATGTGTTAAAATGTAAACCAGACAGCATACTGTTTCAAAACCAGTTCCTGCTCCCTTGACTTTTCTCCTAATGTTCATCCTTGAAATGTAGATTATTTCTCAGACTAGAAATATACATCATAATAAATATTTCTGCATTTGTCTACTTGTTACACACATTTGTATATCAGTAACTGATGCAGACTACTTTTAAAAGTCTCACTTTTTCTCAAAGATGTGCATTTTACATAAGACATTATTATCACTCCTTTTATGGACACTAATTGCACCTTTAAAAGAACTGAGAAATTCTCTTAGAGAAAGGCTGAGTTCCTAATTACTGATTGAATGTTCTGCATTTCAAGTAAAGGTAGACAGATGTCTAAGAAGATTTAATTGTTCCCTTAGAGATCACACAGAGGAAAACAATAGCAACAATATTGAACACTTATGCACACACACATTATCCCTTTATTTACAAATAATTAGTCAAGAAGTCCACTCGTTAGATCTTCTGAATGGATGCATTACAGAAGTAACTCTAAAATCTGACTACCTTGTATCTAAACATTCACTAGTGACAGCCTTATTCTGCTTGTAGCTGCAAATTACCAGGTTCTGGTAGTACACATCTGCAGTTAGTTTCTTTTAAAAAAGATTGGGGACACTTTGGAGTGTTGGACATGATTCTGATTTTAGTTTGCAATGATTTTAGACATGTTTCATTATATTCATTATGAATGTGATTTATGATTCAAATGAGATGTGGTTGGAAAGCATGCTTACTTTAAATTTTACCAAACTCTGTTACCAGCTATTTAGCAAATGAATCATCTATTTTACATAATTCATCTTGAAACTTGAACGTGCATGTCTACTGTATCAATTATTACAGATCACCAAGAATATGTAATCTGTATGTCCATTAATCATCCTCAAAGACATACTAGAAGGAGGCAAAGGTGAAGAAGCTCTCAAATCATATACATAGCGGAAGAAGAAATTCTGCCTCGGAAGTTAAATGTCAAAATCATCATTGAAACAATGATAATAATAATTAAAAGTTTACCGAGTTTGTTTAAAGTAAACAAGGACAGAATTGTTAACTTCAATGTAAAAAAAGAGACAGACTACTTTCCTGAATGCCATAAAAATAAACTATTTTAATAGCCACATAAATAAAAAGTTTAAAGTAGACTTTTTCCCCCAAAACACAAAGATGGCCAAGCTTCTGTACAGAAACTCAACAATATTCACGTGACTACTTAATTAAATAATCACTCTGTTACATTCAAAATAACTGGAGGCAAATACATATTGAAATGATGTACCTGAATCATTCTCCTCTCTCATCCTAGCAGTGTCTACAGCATTTTCTTGTTTTACAGTACTCTGAGGATGGGTATCTGTTGAATAAAACTCTGAATGACTGAGTGAAAATAAAATTAAAAATAAAAGGAAAACCAAATAAACAACCCTTGCATCACCCACTAATTAAAGTTTTAATGGAAAACAAGAAAGTATTGTGAAAAATATTGGCCATTACAGTCCTTTTCAACCCAGGCCATTCTATGGAAGTATTGTGCTGTAAAATAAATTACGTCTTGCATATACTGTAGCATAGATATCTTAAAGTGTTTAAATATTACATTCACTTTGGTGATGTGCTTTTGGCTATGCCTATAATAAATTATACATGGCATGTGCTAGTTATTCATGTGTGCTGATAAGAACCTTCTGGTTTTACTACAAACGAGGAAAGGTTAGCACATTTAGGGAATTTTAAAAGTATTTCTCATTTATCCAATAGAGGCACAGTCTAATTCAAAGCAGCTTTCCTACTCTTGTGTTCCTCTTCCCAGCACCCCCAAAAAAGTTACCATTGGCTTCAATTTTTGTTGTGTTTTATAAATAAATGTCACAGGTTGATGGCTTACACTCTCAGACCTACAGAAGTTCTCAAGCTTGATTTTCCTTTCTCTCTATGAATCATCTGCCACTCCAGACTCTCAAAAAATTCTAACAAATTCAGGCAAGGAACAATCATTTGTCCATCAAAAATGGGCCTTCTGAAGTTAGGAGTAATTGTGTTCTTATCTGGAATGTAGTTGTGATGGAAGAGCACCATTTTACCATTTTTTGTAGAGGAGAAAGTCTGCCACGTGGATGTTTATGTATGTTTGAGGCAGTGTCAGGATATCTCGTCCTAGTGAAATTTGAGAACAAATTAAAAGATGACAGCTTTCCTCCATAGTGCAGAGCAGGCATTTCTGATATATTCAGTCAGAATTCAAGGAACTTGGGCCAAGATGTCTTAGGCTTGGCAAAAACTAGCAAGCTCAAAGTCTATCCACCAGCAAGACGTGATCGGCAATGTAATGACTGTCCTTTTTTCCGATTTGCTTTTTTCTTGTTCTTCTTTTGCTTATTAGCACCTTTACTTTTATCTGACTTTTTCTTCTTTTCATCCTCTTTAAACCATGGACCCCAGACTCCTCCATTCAGCTTTGGGTTACTCCGTGGGTCCTTAGGTGGGTACCGAACAGGAACCGCGGTCTTATTGAACTGTGAAAGCCTCCTCAACAGCTGTTTCACTACATCAGGATACTTTGAAGAGAGGTCCACCCGTTCATATGGATCAGCAGTTATGTTGAAAAGCCACACGGTTTTGCCAGCTGACCAAGAAACACGTTCATTATGCCAGCGGTTGGGGCCCACGTTGCTGAAGGCCTGTGGAGGAACCCAGTCGCTATATCCTGGATTTCCTGTCAGTAGTTTCCAATGATTCACTCTGATGGCAGACTGAATTGCAGTGTTCCAGATCCCATAGCCAGCCGCCCAAGACCCATTTTTGGCTTTGGTGTAAATTGGGTCAATGTTGTGTAAGATGTCTACCCGTGGAGAACGTCTGCCTTCACTAATGGTTTCCCATATATCATAACCATCTAACTGGATATCTTCATCAATCTGTCCTTCTGCCAGTGTGATCAAAGTGGGGAACCAGTCTGTGATGTGCACAAGTTCCTTACATACAGACCCTTTGTTTTTCAGAAGGGGGCTATGGACAAACCCAACAGCACGGATGCCTCCTTCCCAGTATGTCCCTTTGCTCCCTCGGAGAGGCCAGTTACTTCCTCCAGCCATTGGCTGCCCACCGTTATCTGAAGAATATATGATAATGCTATTGTCATAGTAACCGTACTTCTTTAAAGCAAGGGTTACGTTGTTTATGGCTTCATCCAAACAAGCTAGCATTGCAGCATATCTTCGCCTGTTTATGTTGTTTATGGATCGATAATGTTCAAAATACTTTCCCGGTGCCTGAAGAGGTGAATGAACAGCTTGGTAGGCAATATATAAGAAAATAGGTTTCCTGGGATCGTGAGAAGCTAAGATTTGTTGTACTTTTTGCGTGTACATCTGCGTTGAGTAGATGCCATTGTCGTGATCCCAAGCTGCATTATCATTCTCGTACAGGTCATAGCCACATATTCCAGGGCTGTCACATTTGAAGTGAGTGTAATAGTCACCGCTGCCTAAGAGTGAGCCAAAGAAAGTGTCAAATCCTCTCTGTGTGGGCATGCATTCTTTGCGATAAAACCCCAAGTGCCATTTGCCAACCATGTGTGTCGAATAACCAACCTCCTTCAGCTTCTGAGGTAGCGTGACGTTATCCAGAGGTAGGCAGTTGGGCTGGGTTGGCCGTATAATGGAGTGCTGAAGGCCAGTGTGTATCTGGTACCTGGGGGCAGGCAGGAGACAGACATTTGCATCAGGCAGGAAGAAAAGAAAACCCTCAGGCCCTTACCCATGGACACCCATGCATACAATGAAAAGAAATCTTTAAGTACGAAGTAATTTTCATTTGAAACATTGCAGAGTGCATATGTCAAAAACTAACAAGGTTATACTGTTAAATCTGCTGAAACAGGAGAATGGCATCTGTTTTGCTTCACGAGCATTTAGAAGAGTGGTTTCCCCCTCGCTGACCATTGGGCAACAATACTGAACAAGTAACATGACACAGCACATAACACACTCCCCTCCCTTCTGGCCTCATTTTTAGCATTTTAATTTCCTTGTAGCTGTGAGCAATGTCAGAGAATCTCAGAGGCAACATGCTGCCTGCAAACCATTAGTTAGGCATTACTATTTTAAAGCTAGCAGTCAAACTCGCAGGCTTTTTCAGTATCCCTCATATATAATAGAAACCCTAGAAAGCAGAACGATTGCATTGTTTTTCTGAGCATGAATAAGTACCAGGCCCAGCTCTCACAGCATGCACAATCCTGAAGCCCCAGTGATCAGATTTCTGGTGATCCATCATGCAATATGCATATGGGCGATGATTTAGCAGATATTGCTAAGATTATAACAACTGAGTCACTCATCAGCATGCACATGATGGGGCCTGGCTCTGCACCCCTTGGAGTCCAGAACACCTATAGTTCCATGCTGTGGCATTCATCTCCTAAGGAAGAGGCATAAGTATGTACGGACAGTGAGTTAGGGTTGCCTTAACTAAAAGGCAGTTTACTGTGAAAGATGTTTATAAGGAATCACTGAAAAGAAAGTGATAAATTAATCATGGATCTTTTGTTCAGCACTCATTTTCTGCCTATCTCTAAAATGTTTCCTGTCAGAAACTGAGTTAGTCAAAATATCTAGATAAACAGGAGCACTGACATTTTGAGATACATTTTTTTTTCCTCCACAGAAAGCTTCCTTATGTCACCATTTCACAATGATTATAAAAAAATATTTTGATGAATAGAGTTTTTACAGTACCTCATGATCTGATAGTGGTAAACAGTTACAGTATATACCTATACTGCACTTGGAAACTGCAAGAGCAGTATATTTAAAGGGTAGGATAATAAATCCTGCAGCATAGTCTACAAGAAAAGAACATGTATAGTATCCATAACATTGGAAAATAAATTCAGCATAGGCAATAGTAACAAAAACTAAGCACAAGATGCTACAAATAAAATTTATCAGCACACTATAAACCAAAGGAGGCTTGTCCCTGACTTTATGAACAGATGAAATTCTCAGCCATGAGTAGAACTGCTGGGTACCTCCTTACTCTGAATCCTCCTCAAAAATACTATTTTGTGATAGTAGGAGCTGGGACTTCCTGACACACTCTGCTAATATTGCCAACCTGATTGGTCTCCTGAACTATTTACAGAATTAAAAACATTAGGCTCTGCCGGTCCATAAATAACAGCCTGCTTCTATACATCTGCCTGGACAGCATCTTAGTAGGCAACATAGATGTCCTTAACGCCTGCCAAGCTGTAATAATCATGCTAACTTCCATTCTATTCTTGGACTTTTGTTATTTTCACATAACCAGAAGGTGTAGTCCAACTAAATAATTGCAGAAGCTTTGGGTGTTGCACTCCTCTGCTTTAAGCAGCACTGCTTCCCTTTATCTCTCCAGAACTTATTCAGAGCACTGTTTCTATCGATCTGTAACTAGTTTGCACATCTGGAGCCCTGCCATCCAGTTGTCCCAAAACTCACAGGCTGGTGCTGAGATAGGCCAGACTGCAGTAGTTACAGTGCACTTCCAGAACTATGGGTTTCTGGGCTTTATGCTTCACTTCCATGAAAGAAATGTCATGCACAAACAAATATCCACATCATTCCCATGATTTGAGTATTGCGTTTTTCTTTCATAACAGGTAAACTACAGCAAGGAAACCACAATGAATAATGGCAGTGCCCCATATTTCAGTTCACTCACTGAGAGCCCTCAGGGGACTATGCTCAGAAGACATTTAATTTCCTTCCCCTTCTCTCTCCCCCTGCCTTGTTCAATTCTTTCAACAAATTCCCCTCATTTGATCTGACTGAAGCTCCCACCCTGCTATTCTAGTGCACAGTTCTTGCCTTTTTGATCCCCATCAGACTAAAGATCATCACCCAGCCCCAGATGGGCAGTTTCTCCCGTGACACTAATTTTGCTGGAAGTCAGAATTTTCTTTACAGTGATGTTGGTGTAATAGAGACCCTGCTACCCCTTGACACAGAAGCAGAATGTGAGGGGAATGGGCAACGGCAAAGCACGCTGCACACTAAGCTGCTCCTTGACAAAGCTTACACAGCAAGTACGAAACTCATACAAAGTTAATTCACATAAAAAATTCATAACCAACACACAGATTTCTCAGCCAGGACTTTTCAATTATATATATCCAAGCATGAAATTCCTATACTGCTTATCTGAAAAATACTGAACCAAGAAAATATCTAGAATTAGCCTCAGTTATTACACTTTATTCTAAGTTAATACACATTATTCTAAGTAAAATATCTGAAATACAGCAGTGCATCATGTTGCAGTAAGTTATTCAGCATGCTGGTTATAATACACGGTCTTTCTCAAATTCTGCTTTCATGTACTTTTGGTATGTTTCCCATATGTGTATGAGTCTGGTACTTATGGCAGATATGCTTCTGGATATACATACATGCACACACACAAATAGATAAGTACACACAAATTGACTTATGTAAATAATCACTTTTAAGTTAGAGTATTTCAACTGCAGAAATGTCCCAATGGAACAGCAACCTATAATTATCAGGACACTCTTCAGTATCACAAAAGCAGTCAGGATTTGCTCACTTTTCTGTGCTGCATGCCCTTCTAATAGATCCATAATGCACCACAATTACTTTTCCAGTGAAAGGATTTTATTTTCAAAGGACTTGCAGATGTTTCATGAGAAAACAAAGCAATCTGAGCAAAGACAGTGATTGTATAGAAGTAAATGGCATAAGAACATAAAGGAAAAGTATTTCAAAATTACCATTTTGAAACTGTATTTAGACTGTGCAAAGGAAGAAAAAAATGAGCATGGCAAAACATAAAGGAAATAAAAGGCACATGCTGACTGAAATTTGAAAAATCCTGTTCTTGTTAAAAAAACAAAGCAACCAAAAAACCTAAGTAAAATTTATTTGCAATGTTCAGCTAATAACATACCTACTGAAAATTATTAATTACAAAAAAGGTTTTGGGGTTTTCTTTTAATTATTCCTCACCACTTGGCATGTCTCTGCATAGTGGATTTTGTACTCTCGTTTTGATTTTATTGGAGTGGAAGTTGTTCAGATGTTTACAGTAAAAACATTGCAATAACTGTTCCAGCTAAGGGAGCTGTGTAGCACTAGCCGACTGTTACAGAATTGTTTAACTGCTTGTAGTGGAAACTTGAAAAACACAGACTCCCAGAGAGAGTATCTTGGTGACTTCATATGACCTTTGGTTCTCGAATGCAGAGAGAAATATTTTGGAGGTTTCTTAAATTAAATCAACAAACAAGCAAATCCTTCATCCTGGGTTTGATACTGCTTTCCAATGTGATTTCCCTTCCTGTCTCAATCTACAAGGATATGCAGCTAAGCCAGTGGCTTGTATATTACTCCTACTCTCTCTCTCTCTCTCCCAAGGTGCAGTGACCATTAAGTTGCTGAAGGTCAACTATACATTCAGGTGCTGGAGTCTTTGTGGATATAAATCCCCACGGAGACACTAAAGTCAATTTGACCTGAACCTGAGGAATGCATGAGCGTTTGGAGTCCTTAGTAATGCTAAATTACTTCTCCACTTTTCATCTGCAGAACAAACCAAATTACAGAAGTAGATCAACGACACTGATCTTCGTAAGTTTTCACTGCTATTCAACTGAAGCAGAGAGCAAGACTAAAGGTCGGTAGGGGAGAGAAGTTCTCTTGGCATGTCTCAACCCTATGGTGTTTATGGAGTCTTAAACATATGTTCATCAAACCAGTTTCCTTCAAAAACATCTTAAGGAGTTTTCTATTGAGCACTTTCCCCTTAACTTCGTGGTAGGCTCTCTATCAAAAAAGCAGCTCAGATGCTTTTGATTTTGTAATGTGAATGTAAAAAACTACTTTTAAGCTTTTGTACTTTTAAAATACCACATTAATTGTCTTCAAAGCAGAATTCTTTCAAGGCTCACTGAAGATTAACAAAGAAGCAGTTTTAAGTTTCTAATTTCAGGGACTTTTGCTAGAATGTAGAAAAATTATCTTCATTATGTTTGCATATCTTAGAAAAAGTTGAATAAGTTTTCTCAGATTTTAAAATAAATTACAGCCTAGGATTCCAAACAGATTGTTTAAAAAGGAAAGAGTCTGAGAGTGATAGTACTGAGGTATACATGCTGAATTAACAAAAAGAGTCATTACTGATCATTACACACTTCCTTGTTAAAGTAAGAGGTTTAACAACTGCTAAAGAACAGGCTGTGAAACCGGACCTCTTACTGTTTATATAAGGATAGTTTGAAACTCAGCTATTTAACTTGAGTGAAGAATGCAGGAATCAGTGACACTATTTTGCATGCTCCCCCTCCTCAGAGGTCCAAGCTTGTGAGGAGAAACAAACACTAACACCCCACAAATGATTAGAAGGAGGACTCAATGACCAGCAAGAGTGAATAAACATAATAAGGGCCTCTTTATAGTGGACTAGTCTTTAGCATTCAGTTTACAACCCCTGATTTTTTGAAAAAGCTGTGAATTTGGGCAGCTGTTTTTACTCTCACTTAGCTCAAAGTTGGTTGGAGCTCTGTCAGGCATTTATTAGCAAAGCTGCAGCTGTGCAGAGGCCCTTCTGCTCCCAGCCCTCCAGAGAAGCTGCGGAAAAGCATGGCAGCAATATGTAAACTTCCTGATCAGCCACTGACCAACGTGAAATCACAAAAATGTGATATTACACCCATAATATTTGCCATACAAGCTAAATGCTTTATACTGAATCTGCTTAGGATTCTAAAACTCAAATTTCTTTGGTGAGAGAAAAATCAGGCAGTAGACATCTCAGCATTCTTCAGGAACCTGTTTTAGACCAGGTTAACCAAAATCTGATAAAATATCCTTTCTCTTCAGTACTGTCTGTGTCCAGTTCCATACTATATGTTTTCTACATACTGCCACGGAAGTCTTGATTTTTGAGCAATTCTCAGAAACAATCTTTGTTTTGAGACAGTTGTTCACTAGAGATGAGCTATGGCTGGAGGAATCAGAGGAGCTGATCCTCAGCACCATGTCACAGCCTACGAACACTGGTTAATTTTCTAGAAATCTGAGGATGACAAAGACCATCCACTTTCCAAAATAAAACATAGTCCTTATGATCCCTGTGGTCCTGGTTCCCAACTGCTGAACTGATGAAATGTTGAGCATAGGCTGGGATGAGACCTGGGGGGCTGACAAGAAGCAGCCCAGGAAAGGCAGGGAAGGCAGAGTGACCCTGAACACAACCCTCATCCACACAATGATTTATTAATGGACTAAGAATTCCACAGGTTTTTTGTCCAATTACCCTTTTCTGAGGAGCTGGAGGCATTCAGGTATGCTTATTTAACTGAATGGCATTTGGAACCTTAGCCTCAGAATCATTTGGAAATTCTGATCTCATGTAAGCCCTGACATTTGGTCATCTAAATAATGTCCTTACACAACTATACTGAGCACATATTTTTATCATCTGGCACCTAGAAATGCCACCCAGAGCTACTTTAACAAAAGTAAACATTTATCAATAGCAAGAGTTAGAGAAACTTTCAGTGATCACCTTGCGGTGGCTCAGCAGCCCCAGGACTCTGCAGCTAAAAAGTGGGAGAATCAGCACAGAAAATGCTGCTCCTTGTGGTTTTGTATTTGGCCAATTTTGCATCTTGAGCATCTGCACCAGTGGTCCTCTCTTTTATCTTGCCCACCTCCTGCAGTCACCCCAGCAGGGAGGCAGAGCACAGGGAACAACAGGAAGAAATCTCGTCTCTAGGGTAGCTGGTTCTAAAGGAAAGATAGCTCACTACAGAACCAAGCTGAGAGATAGAAGAAACAGAGACCTTTTACCTGCATTTCCTTCAGGTTCCCCCTGTTTTTAAGGGGAACTTTGTGCAATGAAAAATAAAAACAGTGTAATTGAACTCAAGCAGAAGATTCAACTTTAAATCAGCCCATGCAATTAGTATTTTCATGCATTAATTCCTATTCTTCAGAAAACATTACTAAGCTCTCATCATACCCACTACTAACCTTCTCTGCCACCGAGACAATTTATCTGCTCAAATGGGAGTACAAAAAGGGGAAAGGAGAATGTGGGAGTAAGAAACAGCTGGAATGCATGTGTGTATGTGCAGCTATTGTTTTCTTTGCAAGAGATTGCTGCAGCTGTGGAAACAGAGCACAGTGCTTCCAACTTTATTACTGAATGTTATTCATTTCGGAAGAAAATAGCATAAGATGTCATAATCAGCACTCTAGGTATCATGTCTACATGTAAATGACATGAAGACAATTTGAATAAAGGCTCTATGCACACCAACCATAAATTCAGACATTTCCACCAAATTCTGTGCTCTCAGCAAAAACAGATTTCTTCGGATTTACCCCTAATAAGCGTGTTACAAGGAAAAGAAATATGCTGTGGTGAGTTTAGAGGTGTATTGGAGCTGTACAACAAGAAAAGAAGGTCACATAAGCAGGCTGTCCCCATGTGTTTCTCTGAAGCTAAGGCAAGCAAGTTGGAAAGGAAACCCCATTAATTAGTACAAGATGAAATTCTCCGTCCTGCTCCAGTTGTTTCTGCAGGAAGGAAAACAGAAGAATATGACATAAAGGGAGTCTAAAAGCAACAAATTGCAGTGCAGAACAATTCTCCCCTCGGGTACAATAAAATGGTCCATAGACTCTGTTGCAAGCACTGCACACAGCTGGAGCAAGACCAGCATGTCAGAACTGGGACACAGCAGTTGGCACTAGTCTCTGTGCTACAGCACTTCACTCCTGAGCACAGAGAGCATGTAGGTGGCCTTCATCTTACCCTCTATGTGTGCGCTGCTGAGCTTTGACAACATACAGCTCAGATGCTATTAATATCCTGGACTAGGCATGTTTGCAGATGGGTAAATTTCAGTGACTCTTCAAAGCATACTGCCTAAAAGAATAGGTGTCTGATACCACAGGTCTCTTTACATGACTGGAGCAAAAGTAGTGCCATCTAACTGGGTGAAATATTTTAAAAATCTTGAAGTTTAAACTTACAATCTTGTGACAGCTTAGGAAAAAGTATCTATCTGAACACTGGAAAATGACCTTGAATGACTGAGGACAAAATGACAAGATACAGAATAAAGGCTAAAAGCTACCATATCATTTTATATGTAACTTGAGAGAGATAATTGCTTTATAATTAAATAACATTGTGGGACTGAAAAATCAGTTTTATTCAAAGACTCAGACACACTTAGGGTATTTTAGATGTCTTCACACAACATCCGAATGGTGTTTAAGTTATCATTTCCTATTAACGATTGAACAACTACATGAACATGGCATTTATGAGTGTGACACTGGAAACTGCCATACTTTCATTGCTTTACTGATCTGAAGTATATCATACACCAGCAAGTTTCTTCCAAATCCTTAGATTAGGCTTTAAGACTTAAAATTAGAGATAAATTATTACCGAGAGTATGCTAATCAAGCCACAATCTCCTTTTAGTGTCTTAAGGCAACTACCATGAAAAAGAAAGACTGAGTTCCAGTCCCCTTAACTAATATGTAGCTACTTAAACAGAAAAATCAATTCCATTAATTTCAATTTATTTTTTTTTTCCCCTCAGTGTCATCAAGATGCCAAAATGAGCCCCAAAATTAATGGGTGAAACTCCTTTTCTATTGCAGAGATCAGGAAGACTGATTAGGAAATATTCTTAGATGATTGCCTGTCATCTCATCTTCACTGTTCTATTTGTTCTGCTTAATGCACTGTCATATAACATTATCACAAAACATGTACATTTACATCAAAAGAAAAAAGATTATCTCTTCTTTCATCTCCCACATATCACACAGCAATCCAACATGGCAGGTTATTCATTTAGAGTAATGAGATATACCTGAGCATTTATGTTGAGGGCTTAATTACACATTAATACTGTTGAATACATTATGAAATGATGAACTGCTATTCAAAAGTAAAAAGAAAGAGTGCACAATCCACTTATTCCACTTAAGCAATATTAGGTTTCACACTGACTGCAGTGCCTACCTAGGTACTTCATGTTCAAGATCCTTAACACCAGCTGCATTCTTGTCAGCAAGATAAAGATGCCTTCTACTGTTGTCTCTACAGGTGTCTTGGGACAGATGCATGCCAGAAATGGTTTCATGCCATGCCAGAGCTTCTGCTAGAACTGAATTCATTTCCCAAGAAAAGCTGCAGCCCTTACTGCATGAACAGTTTTATCCATATTGAACTGAAATGCTATCTGACTTTTCAACAACACAGATAGTTTGCTGTAGTGAAACTCACTGGCAACAGCAGTGGCAATGAATCATCAGCAAAAAGAATAATCTTGATGTGCAACAGAGGGCCAAGAGGCAAGAGACACACTTCCCTTTGGGTTCCATGCAACTTTAAGCCTGAGCTTTGAAAATGAATTCTAATCTTTCAGCCCTTCTGATGCTTCCATATTAGTTCCTTAGTCTTCTGTGTTTCTTGTGCAGCAGAGACACTGTAGCCGATATTCACAGTGGACTTTTTAGTCTTCAGGTCCAAACATGGTAGGATGTGAAGGAGCATCACCTTAATTCTAAGATCACTTGGCAACAGGATTTTTTAAAACACAACACTTACAAACATCTACTTATTTAGTCTGATTACTAGTAGTCATCCACACATTGTCACATACTGCTAGCTACCAAATGAGATCCTACTGCCACACTTAATTCAGACTGTTGATACCACTGTTGGATTTCCCTTCTACTTTCCAATTAACTTGAGAAATATTGCATTAAAATCCCTTTATTTTTTTATTTTTACTTTTATTTTAAGAATTGATTACAACACACAAGTCCTTTTTGCCTAAGTTAACAGCTGGTGTTAAAGTCAGAGTGTGCAGTTCCTGATGGAATCATGAATTAAGATAAAGTAGTATGTTATCAATCTGGGTCCCAGAAAGTTTCTTGATTGACAACATAGGAAAATGAAGCATCTTTGTTTATTCACACAAGAGATTCAACATGGAAATCAAATGCTTTTGCTGCCATTATCTGAACAAATGGATGTAGCTGTAGGTGTGCTTCTGTTACAAGAAGGAAGGAGTGGGGAGCAGTGTTTCAGTGCTGTCAGTCATTTAAGGTGACAATTTTTAACTAACACATAGATATTAAATACTGTATAATATGGCATAAAAAGGGAAGTTAGATGCCTGTATTCAAAGCATTTCTTTCTTAAGGGATTTTCAAATTTCTGGGATACAACAGAAGCATGAAGACAGACTGAACTCTTTTCCCACATACTCCAGAATGCTGTGGTGGTCTGTTTCTTTCTCTGTTAAGAGCTCCATGTGCTGGGACTAAGAAGGAGCCAAACTTCAACAGATACTACGCCCAGCTCACAGCAACACTTCCCTTATAACAGAAGAAAGTACTAAAATGCCCCTAAGATTCAGCTTTCACAGCTGCATCAGATAAGACAGCATAAAGCCTGGAGCCTGGCACTTCACTGGACTGTTATCTGCTCATGTACCAAAAAGATCCAAGTTTCTGTCCATGCATTTTTGCCCACTTTAGGAAAAGGCTGGGGAAAAGACAAGGCAGAGCAGAAGCTGCAGTGAAATTGGGGGTTATTAGCTACATATGTGATGGCTGCAAGGGTGTCAGGCTATGGGGTGCAACAAAATTTCTTACCACCACCACCCAAGAGAACAAACTAATATGGGGCTGAGGTTTATAGAACATCTGTGGTGTTGGCTCTCAAGCAACTGAATAATGAATTGGTCTGGACAAATTCTTCTTTATTTCCCTCCCATACTCTAAGGAATACAATAAGTAGCACTGTCTTGAATGTCACTGCTGCACACTCTAATCCCTTCAAACAGTAATTTCTCATTTATTTTGCTTCTCTGTAACATCTTATTATACTGGCTGCATAGTGGAAGTACCCAAAAGCCTCACAGAAATTGAGGCTGCAGAGAGAAGTGAGGCTGAGTAATAAAATGGAGTATTAGGTTGGGTGGGAATCTAAACAGGTGCCTACACAGTGCAAGTCCCCCCCAAAAAATCCTGAAACAACATATCTGACATATACAGCAATTACACCTAAAAGCAGTCAAAGCACCTATAAAACAATTTCTATGATATATAAATGTTTTTATGAAACTATGCCTTATTTAAGATGTTAGTAGGTAAGTCTGATCCCAGACAAAATACCTCTAAAATGACTCATGTAATAGAGTGACACAAGCATAAATGAGGTGGAAACTGGACACATACAAAGTTTCAGCAGTATGCATTCAGTATATTAAACACTAAATACAATCAATGCTGTCAGGGTCGTATGCTTGCCTTCTGTGGAGTTTTTTCCCCTTTGGATGAAAACACTGGTTTGATAGAGTGATATTAGCATTACATACCTTACGATAAGTGATTTCAGGAGAGATACCTCCTTGGAAACACAGACCACTTGTACTGAGGCAAGAAGCATACTCTCCCATACGTATAAAATTCTTCACTATATTGAGAAAGAACTTCAAGGTAACCTGGCAGAGGGATTATTGGCCTGATTCACACAAGAAATCCAAAGATGAATTTTTCAATGAATGGCACTGGTTCAGAGCTCTAATTTTGGTCTAGCTGCAATTTCCATACCTACAAGAACTCAAACGGTCAGTGCCAGATGGACAATTGTGTGATTCATTTTATTCTACAGTCAAACCCAGAGATATTCATATACTCACACTTATCTCATTCAGCTGTGTACTGTTCTTATTCCTGAGTTCACTATGACCAACCCACATATATTATGCAAAAAAGGGTAAGCAGCAGTTATGGTGTTTTGTCACTTACTGATTGCATATATCGTCATGGCTCATGAATTTCCATCACTAACTTCAACACTTGGCAAAATCAATGTAATAATGTAAATCAAAATCAATTAAGAAAAACTGAAGTCATTTGTCATCTTTTGGAGTGTGTGGCATTTACCTTTCAAGGGTTTCTTTGGAGTCATGAGAATCAAAATCCATTTAAAAATTAAAAATAAAAGGCAAAAGTAGTAGTTATTTGGGAAGCATCAGTTATTAAGGAGAGAGAAAAGAATTTTCAGCATTTAGTAAAGCATATGTTTCAGTGAATAACTATAGAGCTCTGACACTAGAAAACCCCTTTGTATGGATTTTCCACATCTTAATTTTATTACTTATTTTCTTCTAATTAACTCTCTTAATTCCCATAAATTCCATGTAGACAGAAGAGCTTTCTGGGATGGGATGGATTAAAACTCTTGCTGTTTTCTGAGCTGATGCTTAAATGCACTTCCACTGTTTGCAGCACCACAGAAATTGAGAAACTAGACTGTGAATATGTTTATACCTTAGACACAAATAGGTGCCTAATGGGATTTCCAAAACCATGTCCCTAAAACTCTAAGAAAATAATGCAAGTTACTAAATACACAACTAAAAAGTTTACTGATTTCCAATCCACATCAGTCTGCATCATTAAGACCTCTAAATAACTTTGTAAAATCTGGATCTTCAGGGTTTTTCTGGAGCCCTTACAATGTCAACCAGGACAACTGAATTTGTTAAGGCAAACATAAATTTAGCTATACTTCTGTGTGCAAGGGGAAGTCCTTAGAAACAGCATGGCAGTTTTTAAACGAGGAAAAAATAGGTACATTGACCTATGGACACTTATTTTGGACAAAGAGTACTGGTAAACTGTTTTCTGTTTTATAATGTTCTCTTCACAATAGAACTACATTATAGTTAAGGAAATGTGAATTACTTCGTTATCTCTCCTTTCTTTAACGAGGCCAACAAAGAATTGGTTTTCTCAGTGTTTCCAAATGAAAACAATAATCTTCAAAGTGAAAGCAATTCCTACACATTTGATCTTCTACCTTATAGTATCTTGTGGGAGCCAAACATTTGTTAAACTTGAAAATAACAAGACCACAACCCACCACCCCTTTCCAAGCACAATTAACTACATGGTAATTACTCAATCAGTGGCAAATAACTTGTCATCAATGCCTTTATAAAGTTAACAGCCATGGCAATAACACCAAAATTAACAAAATGCTAAACATTCAGGGTTTATTCTCCTTGGTTTTAATACTCAGCTCCCTGTGGGAGAGGAATAAGGGATCTGTAAAGGGAAGGAGAGGAAAGAAAACAAGGTCTCCTTTGTATCTGCCATGAATAAGGAGACAAAATATTTCTTCCCTTTCTAGGAGTCAAGAATGTGCTGAGGGTGGGGAAAGTAATTACAACCAAACACACGCATAGCAATTTGTTGACAGTGCATAGTATTGTCTGCGGTACAAGAGTGCAACATGACACAGAGCCTGAAGAGTGACAGCAGAACAGCGCATTAATTTCATTAGTATAAGGCTTTTCCCTTCACTTGTCCAAGGGTAACTCAGCACCAAAGAACTGTTGAATGTGCCTTGGTCTTCCAGCCTCAGCCCTGGACTCCAAAATGGCATACAAAAAACCTGCAGTTAGGTTCAGTGTCATAGGGATGGGAAATAAGAGCCCTCAGAAAGCCAGCTTCACACAAGGCAATGCAAGAAAAACAAGAACACAGTTGGGTGCATGATGGCAACTGGTTTCCAGGAACAAGTGTTTTAGTGTTGTCCATTTTTGTTATAGATTTTTATCCATCTATACTTAGCAAACCTGAAACTTCCTGTACTGCACTTCCTTACCATAATACAATTCAAGCTCAACAAGCCATTGCCAGCTTTGCAAATGCTTGCTGGGATTATCAAAGATCAGTGAACTAGGTTTCTCACAAGGGAACAACAATTTGGTGGCAAACTAGTTTTCAGCAGCTGGTCACATCGAATATAGCTTGCAAAGGATGCATCCAGCCTATGAACAATAGAACTGAAATACATTCTGAAATTGCACACACCATGAGACAGTTGCAGAAAAAGCATGGTTGGACATGCTTTCACTTAAAATACTTAACTACTGAGATTTGGCTACGTGCTATCAAAGGAAGTTTTATTCTGACATTTTAGGTTTTTGTATGCCACATAAGCTCCCTTTCTCCCTTTATTTTCATAGTAATATCTAAATATTTAAAGTGAGAGGTCTTTGAACTATGTTTCTATGTTTGAACTATGTTTCTGACCCACTGACCAATTTTCAATTGTCTCTTCGTAGATGAATCACATATCCTTTGAGAAATTAATCACCCTCATTTATCAAACAAACAACCGTATTTCCATTTGTTGCCAATGCTCCAGGTCAATTTAAAGGCCAATACATTTTCACTTACTATCAAGAAGCTTCACAAACTCAATTCATTTTTCATCTCTCTTAAGTCAGCCACTCCCAAAGTCACAGGCAGAAAAGGAATAAAGGAAGAATATCTCTCCTTTCATTGAGGTTAATGTAAACTCTAAATTCCACCAGAGAAATAAAAATATGGCTGTGTATATCCACATGTGTTACTGTGTGGAATTACAGGTGACAGACACACAGGTTAAGACTATCCCAGGCTAACATTCAGTGTTTCATGAAAAAACACAATTTTATAGTGTCATGAAAAGATAAAAATATATCTAACAAAGGACAATTTTTAGCCTATCAACAAAATTCATAGTTAAGCATGTGTGGATTAACTACACTTTCTGGAATCTTCCAGACTGTTCAGGTTCAAACAATATGAAAGTATTTTTTCCTCCACTTCTGCACATGATTCCACTCTTGTTCTTGAGTGAAAAAACCCATGCTTGAAATTATGGGCCAGTTGCAATTCTCCAACCTAATCTATTACAATTGGTTTGACAAGAGAATATCTGCTTTTCTTCTGAGATCACCTGCATTCCCTTAACAAAAGCTGAAATAGCTGTTCAAACTGTTTTGCAGTTGAACTCAGAATGAAGACTTTATCTTCACTATGATTTAGAGTACTTTCTTATGACAAAAACTACTCTTCACTTCATTTGTTCCAGAAAATCATCACTATTCCTGCCAAGCACATACACATGCTTTGCATCAACAACATTTAGAATCTACATTAGAATCCAAGCCTTGCGGGGTCCCTGCGGAATCCCATGGCCCAGTATAAAATGGCCCTCAGAGACTCACCTACAAGTTTAGGTAATTGCCTTCTGCTCTGCTTACACATTTTTGTTTCTCCATAGATGTCACTGCTTTGCTCAAGGTCCTACTTTGGTCCCTGCAAGATTTCATTAATTCCCTGTGTCCCCACAGATGTCATCATTCCAACAGCTACAGGACTTATAAGCAAATTTCTCATTCTCTCTTTGAGTCTACAAATTGCAAGATGTGTTATTGAGACAGGAAATGAAAAACAACATCCTAGCATTACAAGTTTCAAATCACAGAATGACCCAGGTTGGAAGGGACCTCAAGGATCATGAAGCTCCAATGCCCCCTGCCTGGCAGGGCCACAAGATTCCATGTTTACTAGATCATTTTGCCAGGGTCCCATCCAGCCTGGGCTTGAACACCTCTAGGGATAAGGCACTGTAAGGTGGAATGACACAAAGATGATAACAAAGATGGTAACAGATATTCAAAAGGTTATTTATAGGGAAAAACTCACAGATACAGAAGCCTTCACTGGGAAACACTGAGGCAAACTCCACCACGGAGCAATCTTCAAGAGATGCTGCCTTAGTGGTGGTCAGCCCTTAAATGAAGTCTAGAGGAGGTGGAGTCAAGCTCCACCCCTTCTGGGAGCACAGCTAAATCACTCTCACCTGTGCTCCCACAGCTGACCTGTCACCTGCCTCAGCTGATTAATCAGAGGTTCAGGCTGCGATTACCAGTTTCCCATACCAGTTTCCCATACAGGCATCTGCAGCCTCTCTGAGCAGCCTGTTCCAGAACCTCACCACTCTCCTAATAAAGATTTCCCCCTAACATCCAACCTAAATCTTCCCTCTTTCAACTTAAAACCATTTCCTCATGTCCTGCTATCATCAGCCCTTTCAAAGAGTTGAAACCGCTCTTGATTATAGGTTCCCTTCATGTACTGAAAGGCTGCAATGAGGTCACCCTGCAACCTTCTTTTCTCCAGGCTGAACAAGCCCAGCTCCCTCAGCCTGTCCTCATAGGGCAGATGCTCCAGCCCCTTGACCAATGTGTGACTATTATGGAGATACTGACTAGCCCACAGATGGGAAAGAAATACTTAGATTAGCCTGCTGGACAAGTGGAAACACATGAAGTACACTATACCTTTTAATAATAGCCAAAAATGCATATACTCTCTTTCACCCTCTCACCAGAAAGAATGATTTCTCCCACTCACTCCCTCAAGAATGTGCTTACAAAATTCCACTTCCCCTGACTCAATTACTCCAACTTCAAAATTCTTCCCAATTATGGCCATGTTTTCAGTTGCTTCTTTAAACTGTGTTTGATGGCTTCCTACTACCTGAAGATAGTTTATTTTCTAGAAAAGAAACAAAATAAATGAAGCACTATGTCTGCACATTGCTCCTTCCATCCTCAAGCAAACTGGGAGCTAAGCAAGCAAAATGCAAACTTGGGAAATGTGGGATCTCTACTGATTTGTCTTGAACTTCCTACAAATTACATGTCTTTGGACATGTAGAACAAACAATAGAGAACTCGGTGTTAAAATGGTACTGTATCATCTTGAGATGTTCCTCTTCCTACCCTCTCTCAGAGATTGCCAGAGAACATTTGCCTTGGTCATAGCAGTACTCTCTAGTACAGAGCAGTAACCTCTGGTTTCAGAGGTAGGACAAAATTCAACAGAGCATCTTAGGTCACACAGCTTGGCTCAAATAAATTTGACCATCACAGCTCTTCATTCTTATCAAACCAAAATAATCCAGTTCTCCTACAGAATAGTGTGATGCTGGCCTTAATGATGTTGCTAAAACCACGTGAAAATCCTTCATAGAAGCAGCTACGGAGGGGCAAAATAGTAGTCTCTGCTTTAAGACCCAAGTAGCTACAGTTTCCATGGTTCGCTGACTTCTCCCAGAGTCTGTGATGACAATTACAGATATGGAATTTCTCATCTTTACCTCTCTGAAAACAGCTTTCAGAGCACAGATTACAGGGAAGAAGTAGAGAAGGAGGGGGAGGTCAGGCCCATTTTTCTGACTTCCCCATTTCCCTGTCACCCATCCCACGAGGCAGCATGCACTGCCAGCGGCTCTTTGCCCCACACAAGGGCAGGCAGTCCAGCCCATATCTCCCTCCTGGTCCCCCAGCCGACAGCAAAGTACTCTCTTGGCTGTGCTGCAGGCTGTCCTCCTGCTTCACTGGCTCTTGCATTATCATCCACCTACACAGATTAAGACATGGTTTCTTTCCTTCCTCACTTCCTTAAATAATGAATTGATGAGGTGCAAACTCAGAGGCAAGTGGTATCAGCAAACTCACAGTCTGTGAACAGTTTTTTCTTAAACCATAATGGCTGTGTGTCATACATAGTAAATAGGTTAAGTCATCCACTTCAGTGAAGGGAAGCAATCTGTTCTCTCTCTGTTCTGTTGCGCCAATCTCCAGGTGCACCGTGTGAGCAGAAAATGCTCGATTTTTCCAACAGGATCCTCATTCCCAGCTGAGGCTGCATAATGGGAGGGCACAAACAGCCAGCTCTACTGCATTCACTTCTCTGCTTTTTGTGTATTACCCATCTTAAGGTGCCTATCACTTACTTCAATGAACTGTTTGGGTTTATTTAGATTTCCTTACCTAGACGATTCATTTAAGGAAATCCACATTGTTACTGACAAGTGTATTTTGGAATGTTTGTATTAAAATCTTGTAAATAACTGCTTTACTGACTTTTAAACTCAGTTTCATCTAACTAACAATACAAAGGCAAACTAATGTAACAAACTAACAAATAAAATGATGCATCCAAATTGCACACCAATTACAAGGAACAGAAAATCAGCAATTCAGATATTCAGGATTTCACTTTGGAGACAGATGACATTTTCTCTCAGGCTCAGGTCTTTTCTTTCTTCCTGTGCCACAGAAGAGTTGGACCCATACTTGACATTATCAACATACTGCACTCTACTTTCGGCTCTTTGCCAGGTTTTTAAGACTACTGTGTGCTACCAAGAAATCATGATGAGTGCAGAAAATGTAACCATCTCCTAAGTGTCCTTATATTGCCTTTATTAACTTTCACATGCATGGAGACAATGTTGCTGCGACAGAAGGCTGCACAGGTTAAGCCCGATGCTGACATCACTTCCTCTACAGAATAAGAACACAAAGACAACCAGTAAATATCACCACATTCTCACTTCACTTGCATGTGTTGACTCAGTGTGATCCACGCAGCCTGCGCTGGGGTAGGAAATGAAGTCGAGGCACTGATAGTCTTTGGCTGAGAAGCTGGCACAGAATTTGTCTTTCCCATTGCGTTTCAGAACTGCAAGAATCACTAAAATAAATCTTTGTTTATACTGATTCATATTTTTCAGTAAACTCTTTGGAATTCATTTCAATGTTATCCCTTCCCTTTGCTAATGCTTCCTAAAATGACTGAAAATTAAGATATGAAATCTGCTGTGTTTGGGCAATTTGCATAAAATATTTTAGTACGCTTTTAAAGGATGTGTAGTTAAATTTATGCGCTGAGCCTAGTTCATTTAGACTCCAAATCTGAATGCTTTCCAATATGAAGTCACTAACTAGTCTACACTGGGCCACTGTGAACCTGGAATATTTCCATTCATGTCAGTGCAATTGATGCTAAGTTCCTAATTGCAAAGGGCAGGAGACTTCAATGCTTTGGAGGTTTGGGAGCAAGACAAGTTGACTGCAATTTAAGCACAGTTGTCAAAGCCCAAACTGGTGAAAGATTCAACTGAAAAGAAACCTGGTTATGCAGGAAAATGTTTTTAGTTTGGATGAGCACAGTATAGACATACGCAGTTTTCTGTACGGCATTAGCAGCTGATAAGCACAGAGCAGACGGCTGAGGGGAAACATTTTAATTCCATGCCTTCCTGGCCAGTGTTGCATCAGCAGCAACTGTTTCAGACATTTTTGCAGTATGGTAATATTTGCAAGTGCTTCCTTCAAAAAAAGAGCTCAATTTAATTCCAAGCGTGCAGGACTGTTTTGACACAAGCAATCAGCTGCTGCAAAAAGAGCAGATTCAGGACACACTTGTTCCATTTGCTAAATTCATAATTTCCCACATGCAAGCCAAGGGAATTAAGCTTGACAAGGGTGGGTTTCTAAGGATTTTTCTTCTTTTTTCAAGCCAGCTACTGCGGCCCTGTAAGCTGGTTGCCAGCAGACTGAAACTTCAATGGTGACAGCAAATATATATTTCAGAGAAGAATGGTGACAGAGAAAACGCAAACTTATACATACCCCTTGCTACCATTTTTTCTAGATACCAAAACTGTACTTGGCTTTCCGTATTTCATAATGTTCTCTTTCAAAACAGACACGAAATAGCACTTGCAAAAACTACTTCCAACTACATACGTGACGATTTGATATAAACCATTTTAAAACTAAAACCCTTCTGCCACGACTTTCATCTGGATAACAACTCCTAATGCAGTAGTTGTACCTCACAAAAATCAGGTCAGACAACACATTAAGAAGGTCCACAGACTTCTATTCTACGGACTGTTGGATCATCACTGCAGGAAAATGGCAGTAGCTCTCTCTAAGAGTAATGAATTTTTTAGTGCAGCAGTTTTTCTCTTAGGAAGTCTCTTTCAGGAATGCTAGTTCAAATGAAGATGCTGCCAGTTTCAGTTTTTAGGATATAATCTTGATGGCTTCAGTCTAGTAAGGGATGATTTTACCTGCTTTCTTCATCATATCCGTGTTCATGGAGAGGAAGAGGACAATTAAGAACATGGAACCAAAATCCATGTTGCCTGATAACAGGCAGCAATTCCATTTTTTGCCAAACACGATTCCAATGAAAATAAAGGGTATATTGCTAATAAAAACAGGTATTAGCCTGTTTTTAGCAGAGGAAACACCTGGAGCGTGACTGGCTATCTCTGATATTTAAAATCCAATAGTGATCTTGCAGGGAAAAAAAAATCCTTGCTGTTAAAAACCATACGTCTACTTCAAAAGAACTGTAAGCTTCAGAAGCTCTGTTAAGAAAATGCTTTTGTACATCAATGAGGAGAAACTCCTCTTTCCATTAATTCATCAAATTGTTCTTTCCTCAGCAAAGCAACTACAGTAATGAGAGTATTAATGAGTACAAGTGTACTCGCATTCTTGAATACTGTCAGGAGCTGTACCTGCCTATTATCTCCACAGCCTTGCATATGATTTATGATCACCTTGATCTGCAATACAAACAATTTCTTGCAAAGAAATATATTCAAGCAACTTTGTCTTGAAGGTCTACGTTTAGCCCCACCTACAGAGAAATTACAGCTTGTGAAGGACAAATCCTTCATTGCTCACTATGGGAAGTGCTTCTCAGCTTGTTCTGGCCTTATTTTTCCAGCTTTATCACAACAACATGGGCACAGAAAAGATTCTGCCCTTTAGATAATTTTAACTACCAAAATTGGCACTGCCATTTTGGCAATTTTTCACCTAATTTCTCCAGAGAAATACAACAACAACTAAAAAGTGGACCTATTCAACCTATTGTTATCTTTGTTTCATACCAAGGAGTGATACCCAATTAAAGCCTTGCACATCAGGATGCATTTACATGGCCCCTCTGACACAGTCGCACAAAAACAGATAATTATTCAGTTTGTTATGAACCAGAAAAAAATGCAGAAGGGAGAGCAGGAAAAGAAACCCATCAAAACACCATCAAACCCCAAACAAACACACAGGGCTTTAAAAGCCTGTGGCTGAAAAGGTGACCCAAAAGGCCAATACGATTTCCTTAACTAATCCTGAAAATATATTCAGGAAGTTCAGTTTCAAATTCTAAGATGAGGAATTTGGAACAAATATGTTTAAGCTACAAGCTTTTTCATTCTTAAAAATATATCCTTGAGGAGTAAGTAAAAGCAATTGGGTTTGCTACTTTTATGGTGATTCTTTTCATATGGGCTATAAATGCATTTTTAAGGTGAAATTTATACACAGTAAATTTCATTACCCATGCAGACTACAATTTGTGCTAGTAGAGCTGCTGCACTGCATTTTCGACAGGAGGATCAAAATCCAAACTGAACATGAACGAGAGGAACAGCCTGAACTAAAATGGAAGGCAATTCAATGACAACTGCAAAGCAGGGCTTTTAGGTAGCAATAACCAACTGCACAGGTAGAAGAACATTTTTTTTCCCCTCCTCACAGAATCATGACCCAGGTCTTACTGATAACCCAACGTGTAGATGAGTCAGCAGTGATCTGATGTGGTCGGGAGAAAAAACATCCTCTTACAAAGATGTGTAAAAGTGACTGGCAAAGTAAAACATATGACAGTCTGTTCAGTGCATGGAAATGCAACAGCTGACAAAGGATTTTCAGATCTGCTAGAGGAAAAGGAAATGCATTTGCCTCATATCCACAATGTTCAGATCAGAGAGGGAACATCCCTCGAACACAGCTTGTTCCTTTTTAAGTATCAGGGTGGCTTCAGTGCACTCTGACCTGCACTGTACCATAGTGTGGGTGTTCTGCCGAGAACAAACCCATGGGGGATAATCATCAGCTTCTAATTTGCTGATCATGGCTTAACCAATAAAGACAGCACAAGATCTTCTGTTCCTGTGACATTTTCTACCCTTCAGCAGTGGAAGAAGAGTCATGCACTCTATGGTACACAGATGCTTTGGCTAGATTTTCTGCTGAGGTGAATTCATGCCAGTAAAGGAGTCACGTACTGCCTTCAATTGCTCAACAATGAAAATGTTTTAGAAACTTTGGAATTCAGAACAAAATAATGTGGCAGTACTGGTCTACTGGAACACTGCGTCCTTCTCTGAGCGTGACTTTTAATACAATAAAATGATAAGAGGAGAACATTAGGAATCATCAGTACATAAACCAAGATCTATGCAGAAAGATGGCAAGAATGATCTTACCCAGGCTACAGAAGGGAAGAGCAGAGACATGATAATAGATTTTGGACATATAGGAGATTGATCACCTTTTGTAGCAAAGGAGTCCTTCACTTAGGAATCAACAAGAGAACATAAACTGAAGCAAGACAGAAGTTAGGTAATAAAAAAAACTATATAACTAAAATTGTAACTAAGTCTGCCTGGGGGAAATCTTCATCGAAGATTTAAGGGACAAGTTAATTCCATTTATTTTAGTGATTTTTTGTTGCCATTTCCTGAGAGGAGTGGGTTAGGGAATTTATTATTTATTTCTTAAATCCCTGTTTTCTGGAGGTGACTGTATGGATATGGAAAAGCCAGCTTGCTCTCTCCATTCATGGCTGGCTAGGAGCAAGACCATTTCAGTTCAGGAGCCAAACAGGATCGTTTTCACCGTGCCCACGTCAGTCAGCTGAGCTTTGCTCAGACCCAGCTCACCTCAATGTGCAGCAAGAGCAGCTGGATCCACATATCATATCATGGCTGAAAAAAACAAGCTGAGCAGCATGGTGCTTCATTTGTTCCTTCAGCAAAAAGACGGCCAGCTCCACAGCGCTACTGGAACACTGGCAGCACATGCAGCAGCCAGGTCCAGCACAGGCAGGCAGCGCCAAGAGGGGCTCAGGCCAGGGCACTGCAGATGTAAGCTGAACATCTGCGCTGCTGAAAACACCTTGTTCTCATATCAGATTGCAAACCAAAGTGTAACAAATTTCCCTACACTGCTATGACAAGCTGGTAGTAGCAGAGAACTAAATTCCAGGACTTGTAATAAATCAGCAAGGCATGGCTTGATTCGAAAAGGGAACGGCAAACTTGAAAGGTGAATAAACATGCTTATATATCACACTGCATATGATATCATGTCATATCTAGTTAGAAACCCCTGAACTGCTTTCAAGTGCCTTAGGTTTGTTTTCTTTATGAAACACTCGCAAGCTTTGCACTACCTCTGTAGAGCTCCCACTGCTCCTTGTTAGGATCCCCTTTTCCAGGTGATACCACAGAGACAGAAAGGCACACACTAAATATCAACTATTTATTGGAAAATCTCCTTTGACAGAAGGCTTTTAAAGCATTTCAAAGATATTTTCAGAGCTGTGATAAATCTTAATATGTATATACTATATGTACTTCTGTGGTCAACTACAATAAATTTAGCTTTAAAAAGACTCTGCTAACTCAAGTATAAATATTCTTGCCCTACAGATACAAAACCTACATGCCAGTAACTGATGAACATAAACATAAATTCTGTTCCTGTCTGAAAGATATATCAAGCTTGCAATTCAACCAAAAAAAACCCTGAAGAATTAGGGAGAGAACTAAACAACAGGGTGATTCCATTCTTTCTTGGGGAGAAGAGGTGGCTTGGCTTCTCCTTTTTTCAGTGTTGGAGACAGAATAATGGGAGATGCAAAAAAATGGATTAAGTCTGGGCAGCTGAACTGATGGGGCCCGGAAAGAGATATAAGGTTCCAAAAGCACAACCTGGTAGGCCAGTGTCCAGGAAAGTCTGGATGACATTTGAGAGGCTGCAGAAGCTTAAAAGTGATTCTGGGACAACCTAAAAGGCTCAATTTGTGGTGCTGGTTTATTTTTGCTTTGCTTTTCATTTTTTAATTTTTTAATTTTATTTATTTTGCATAGTGCAAAGAAGGCCAAAAGCACATCCTTAAGAATGGGAAGAAAATGCTGCAGAGAACCAGTATTACTGGGGACATGCTTTTCCTGATGGGAGACTGCAGAAGGAACCTGCAACTGGGTCAAGTTAACAAATGATAAACTTCAGAAATCTTCCCTTGCTCCAAACATATTACAACAATGTAAAGTTCACCAATGCAGATGTGCAAATTGAAGCCTGGACATGTTGTGCTGCCTGCCTGTGGCCATAAAGGCAATTCAAGAGATTTAGACCAAGACAGACATGGAAATCCTTATAGCATCCTCTAATCACTATCTCAGTTCTCTTCCAGACCCACTAAATGACGTTGCCACTGTCCTTCTTGAAAGCATTTTATCTGTTAAAACTCTGATTTGTCCTTTTATTTGTTATGTATTTCTTCAGCACAGTGAAACTCAAGGAATTACATTCAGAACATCTTACACAAAGAAGGGGCAGTCATATAGTTTAACAAAGGCACTTTTAATCACCTCCTCAGAGGCCCTTTACCTCCACTGACCATATAACTAATCCTATATAGGATCCTAACTGTGGTGTATCCGTTTGTATCTAAGATACCTGAAGTAGGGTAAGTGCAATGGCTTTATTACTCCCTACAGAATAGACCTGTATGACTTTACTAGTGCCAACCACAGTATTTTCAACTATCACCATCTTTCTTACACCAAGTTTTGCCTTATGAAAATTCACGTCTGACATGAAAATCTGAATTTGAAAACATCCTAAATATTTTTCTTTTCTAATCCTATTTTCCATATAACTACACTGAGAATGATTCCAATGCAGAAACTTGTTCTTTATTTACAACTACCATCCACCTAACTGCATTCAGTCTTAAGCTGAAAAAAACCACCCATGCTCACACAAGCACCCCTATCATCATGTCTATGATAGTCTAATAATATATGTATATTTAAACACATTCATCACAAAAGAAACACAAACCACAAAGTAGCTCTCGTAACTAACAGGCTGGGAAGGGGTTTGTTCACCAATTGTCCTCGTCTGTAATGGGGTGCCCTCACCTCACAGGCAGGGCTTCCCAACACAGGAACCTGGGCAGAGGACTCAAGCCCACAGAGTAAAGCCCACTCTTTTCATGAACAGTTAATGCTTCTTCATGCTGTATCTGCTTCTGACCCTAAATACATAGGATGATAAATAGTTTTCTAAGAACCCGAAGTGCCAGAATAAAAACCAACAACTATGACATGAAATCATTTCAACTGGAAATACTTACTACATTTTTTTTTTTTTTCCTGTAAGATGTCTCAGACTTGGACATTAAAGAAAACAAAATAACCCACAAACTTAATTTTGCCTCAGGAATGTTGACTCACCACACGGCTATTGGTAACAAAACATATGTTTTTGCTACCGAAGTGAGCAGATATGACTCAGTTACACAGAGGGAACTTGTTGAATAACACAGTGTCATTTTATTATGACAGCTTTCCAGAGTCAAAAAGCACTATAAAGACTTGCACAGAAAAACCATGCCGCTACAAAGAAAACTTCTAAATCAATTCATTGTTGGAGATCACAGTCGGTTAACAAATGCAGTGTAGGAGGCAAATGTTGGCACAAATGCAGAGTATTAAACTTCAAGGTCACTTGAAGGTCACACTTAGTAGTAGCAGGCAGACTATCAAAAGGATGCTAAAAAAGCCACTTGGCTCCTGCTGACAATACTGATAAGAGCCTTAGGGTTCACACAGAAGCCATTAACACACTACTTGAGCTGCATTTTCCTGGCTGAAAACAGCCAATGTTTTGTATGGCAGAAATATAATGCACTGTACAGAAAGATCCGAGCCCAAAATCAACAGAAACATCTCTACTGAAAGCATCTATGAAAACACTTGACTCCTCCAAGAGCTTGCTGTTGCTGGACTCCGTCTGCCACCAACTCAGACCTGGCAAAGGTTTGTAAGGAGCAGGTAAATTAGTGCCAAAATTTCGAACTGCTACAAACAAAGCAGAAGCTGGTAACACAGGAAACATGTAAACCCTGTAGTTGTCTGAGACGGCAGAACTTACTAAATGCTGAAATCAACACAAAACCTTCAGACTCCAGGAGATGCTACACGAGGTTTCACTGTGGGAAATACATTACTGCCAAGGGTTGTAAAAAAAATAATCTGTGACGCAGTAAAGACTCAACAAGGCTATAATAGTGCCAAACAGTATTACCTAAACTCTTAATCTTTTCATAAGGCTGCATCATGGACAGAATATACATCTAGTATGAGCAAGATGGCCAAATATTCTTGAGCTCATCACAGAGGCTTATTCTTTTTCACCTTAAAAGACTGCAATGTAAAAGGGCCACAAACACCTACTTGCAACAATAAGAACCAGCAAAATGTTACCTTCCTTCTAGCTCTATATATGGGCTCAAATTCTCATTTTCCTACTAAAAAGAATTCCATACTGTAATAGCAGCAACAATCAGGTTAAGAAGAAAGACGACAGAAATAAATCTCACAAATTGTAAAGCAGCTTCAAGGAAGTACATAGCTGACACATGAAAGCCTCTGTATGCTTAGTAACGTATATACTTCCTGCGTGGGTCTGGTGAAAGGACAGGGAACAGTTGAGACTTTCAGAAATAATACTAAATTTAGTGCTGTTGTATCCTCACCAGTATGCTGTGGTCTTGGAAAAACAAGATTTATTAGGGCCATGATAGTGCTGACTCCGAAGAGAGTGCGCTCAGGCTGGTTAAGAAGACTACAGACCAAACACTTAAACACTCCAAATACTTTATTTTTTTTTTTTACCAGGAGCAATTCTACAGGGCAAGAAGCAACACTGAAGTAATTTGCTCCTTTCCCCTGCTCCAAGATTATTTGTTGTGGCAAATTAGCACCATAAAATACTTTTAGGGTCTGGAGGGAATTTATGGAGGTTATTTGATCCAACCAAATTTTAGTATGAAACATCAAGTATTTTAATTGTTAGAAGCAATACATTTGAATCTTTTCAACATTGGAATGTTTGACAGTGGAAAATTTCAGTTTTTCACTGTCCACCATAAAGACTGCCCATATGCCACCACACTGTGACACAGTACAACAAATACTTGAGGATGAACACTTGACAGCACTAAATAATCATATCTTAAAGTAATCCTTGTCATGTGGATCACTGTACAAAATCATAACCTGAATATTCAGCATGTACAAAAGACACTAAAAACTGTCTGCTGATGTTTGTGACTTTAATCAAGGTTTGTGGGATCTTCACTGTACTGCTTTCAATATCTTTAATAGCTCCCAGATACTGGAATAAACACTTCTATATTTATGGTTGTAAGCATTAATAACCAAATACATTCTATTACTTCATACAGACCCTTTAAAGGAGGCACTGAATTGCTTTTTTCCAACAACATGTGGTGTGGGAATACACTTTTGGTGTCTCACACGACAACCATGATTAACTCTGTGCACTTTCTCACATTCCTCCCACTCTACATGTGAGGACCCCACAGGCAACACTTGCTGGTGACATGAGTACAGAGCAACCTTCCTTTCCCACTCCTTTGACATCTGTGCCCAAGGTGTCAGATACAGCTGATCTTTGGTTCACAAACAACTATCTCAAATTCTACACGTCAAGACAGTGAGAAGGGTGTCAAGGTACAGAGGTCTTACTGAACCAGGTATTCAAACATATAAACAACCAACAGTACAGATTTGGTTCTTATACATCCATTTTCTGCCCTAGGTTGAAAATAAAGTCTTTTGGACACAGCACACTATATGAATGTCTACTTTCATGCTTGTCATCTATTACAATATCTTTGGGAGCATAATTTCACAGAAAAAAGTATTCAGTTATCTCATGCTTATCTTCTAACTCCAGCACTGCGTTCTTTCTTTTTTCCACCCAAACTACATGTTGATAAGGTGGTGATAACAGGCTGAATCAACAGGCAGCTGATAGCTGACGCAGTTAATTAATGTGTTACACATGCAGCTGAACTAGAATCATGAAACATGTTTCACTGATTTCTTATTATGAGCCAGCAGGTACAGTAAAGTTCACTGTTTAAAATTCTTCCACTTTATCACAGGCCATAAAACGTCAAAAGTCATTTCAGCCAAATCTCAATGGTTAAAACATCTTTCATACTGATATTTAAGATTTGTTAACCATTAGTGTTACTTTGATTTCTTTCTGAGCTATTCACATTTCAGCCAACCAGTTTACACACTGTAAGGGTGGCTAATGTAAAGATGTTAACCAAGACGGTGGTAAATAGTCAAAGGTTATTAGCAAAGGAAAACTCACCAATGTCAATGCCTTGACAAGAAAGCTGAGGCAGTCTCCACTGGGGAACAATCTCCAAGAGATGCTGCCTTAGTGGTGGTCAGCCCTTAAATGAGGTCATAGAGGAGGTGGAGTCGAAGTCCACCCCTTCCGGGAGCACAGCTACATTACTCTCACCTGTGCTCCCACAGCTGACCCAACATTTGCCTCAGCTGATTAATCAGAGGTTCAGGCTGTGATTTCCCATACACACACTAATGTCTCCAAATAGATGTTCTGGGTTTTAAGTATGGAAACTAATAAAATGGGTAGTTGTTATAAAAAGTCTCAGAGAAGTCAAACAAATCCTACATAAGAAAACATGGGCAGAATGTTTGTTTATCTCATACTATGCATATTAATTTAATAATCTAAGGTTGGTGAAATTACCTCATTCATTCTTAAACACCCATTCTAAAACAAAGTAAATTCACCTCATGGTAGAAAACCTGAAAGTGGAAGAATACAAATCAAGGCAAAAACTATAGGGGAAGGAAAGGGAAATCTCAAAGAATTACAACTAAGGATTAATGAGAAAGCACTACCGACTTCTGACGGAGGTAGTGAATTAAGGTATTTGCTACAGCACATGAAAAAAATATGTAAATTCCCAGAACCCCAAAAGGTTGGGGGAAGACCTGCTGGAGAGGAGCTCTGCAGAGAGGGACCTGGGCGTCCTAGCAGACGACAGGTTGGCCATGAGCCAGCAGTGTGCCCTTGTAGCCAAAAAGGCCAATGGCATACTGGGGTGCATTAAAAAGAGCATGTCCAGCAGGTCGAAGGAGGTGATCCTCCCCCTCTACTCTGCCCTGGTGAGGCCTCGTCTGGAATACTGTGTCCAGTTCTGGGCTCCCCAGTACAAAAATGATAGGGATCTCTTGGAAAGAGTCCAGCAGAGGGCCACTAAGATGGTGAAGGGCCTGGAGCATCTCCCCTATGAGGAAAGACTTAGGGAACTGGGTCTGTTTAGCCTTGAGAAGACTGAGAGGGGACCTGATCCAGGTCTATAAATATCTGAGGTGTGGGGGGCAGAGTGGCAAGGCCAGACTCTTTTCAGCAGTGTGCAGAGACAGGACAAGGGGAAACTGCCAGAAACTGGAGCGTAGGAAGTTCTGCATGAATGTGCGGAAGAACTTCTTTACAGTGAGGGTGACGGAGCACTGGAACAGGCTGCCCAGGGAGGTGGTGGAGTCTCCTTCTCTGGAGATATTCAAGACTCGCCTGGACGCCTACCTGTGCGACGTGCTGTAGGGAACCTGCTTTGGCAGGGGGGCAGGACTCAATGATCTCTAGAGGTCCCTTCCAACCCCTACAATTCTGTGATTCTGTGAAAACATGAGCTAGACTAATCTGTCAAACAGAAAAAGAGAATTCAAAGATAACCACAATCTCCATAAATCTAATGTCTTAGGTTTCACCTGCTCATCTTCTTTGATGTGTGTTAGTATTAAACAAACGTTTACATTTTTGACTGATTGTATTTGATCATGTACTTCATGTGTTTGTGCATATATCAGTGAAATATTATTATAAGGATATGAGATACTTTAAGAATATGCTCAATTTTATGAGGACTACTTTACTAGATGTATATAATGAACAAAAATTAGAGGAACACTTGAATTGCATTCAAGAATGATCAAACACTTTGTAAGTTTAAAGAACTACTTTAAAATAATATTGCATTAACACATTCAGAGACCCTGATAAAACAAATCAAATAGAAAACTGATTATTACTCAGAAACACAGAAAAGATCAAAACTAGAACTAAAACACAGACAATAATGAAAACAACTCCCCGGGTCTGACTTTGCCACCAGGATAAGTATCACTAAGACCACAGATAGACAGATCTTTCTCTTCTTTACCTCATAAATCTGAGAAATCAAGCAAAAAATACTTCAATGAACATCTGATTTTAATTTTTCAGAATTTTAAGTCCCACCTAACCTGACAGTACTGGAAATATTATTTGGCTCTTATGATGAAGACAACAAAATTCCCTAATCAATTGAAGCCTAAGTTTACTTTGACTATAATTTCTCTTTTCTCTTACAACTCTGTAACAGCCTCCTCAGAGTCCTGCTGATTGACAGTCAAAGAGGTTGTACATTTATATCCAACTGCGTTATTTAACATCTGCAGTTTGTATACACTGGACAGTGAGAAAAGCTAATCTGTTGCCACTATCTAGTTAATCACACACCAGATAATGCTATGGTTGCCTCATATTCATTCATGTAGTGAACCAAAAGTATTAAATGATATGCTTAAAAAATGCATAAGAAATGTTTCCTGAAAGCAATGCAAGGAAAAGTTACCACAACCTGCACTAAACTTTGCTATTCCTTTCATGTTATTATTATAATTTTTATTTAATCTTTATTGTTCATAAGCAGTTTCCCTTCCTGCTCTTTCCTCCAAATGTTTCTTTTTATAGCACATTAGTAATTACAATGATATGAGCAGGCTTGGAGTTTAACTTTCAGCTGAAGGCTATGGGAGCATTTCAGTAACTGGATCTAATCTTCTGCAGAAAGAACACAGGAGAGCACTGAGAGAGAATGAAACAAGAAAAGGAAGTCCTAACATTCAATTATTTATTCGTTCTCTCTGTATGCTGCATATACATGGACAATGTCATCCTAAGTGCAAGATGTATAACAAGAACATGGAAAAAGATACCTCAACATGTTTGGCAGCAGTCCCACAAACTGTCAAGAAAGAAGTCAGCAGGAATAAATGATCACATACCACAAGAGTTATAAAGGCCTGGGGGGAAAAATCTTGAAAATTTTCAGAGAAAATCAGAATATGGAAAAAATAAAGCAATTTCTGGAAGAAAACTGAACTTTCACACAGCCCATTTTATCTCTGACTGAAAACAGAAATTATTTGCAGTGTGTTGTTTTAAAAATATTTTGCTATCACTCTCCTGCAAAACACCCTCTGTAGTTAATATGTACCTCAAATGAGCCAAAGAAGAATATGAACTGGAAGAGAAGCCATCCAGTTCAACCTTTTCCCCAAGACAAATTCAGCTACAATATGTCATTCCTGACATATTTGTCTTGTCTGTTCTTAATGACTGCCAACAAAGAAACTCAGCAATTTCCTAAAGCAAGCTGTTCAGGGTTTCACAATCATTACCATCTGAAAGTTCTCCCTACTACCTAACAAGAAGTTTTTCTTACGGAGGAAAGCCATTCAACTGTAGTACCATTCACTATGATACTGATAGCCCATGATTCTCTTCCTCTTTGCCTTAAAGCCTTGATCTTAATTAGTGAAGACGTATCCCATCCCTTCTGATCTTTCCTCTAAAGTTATCTTTTTGAGATACCTGCTCACCCTCTGCCTCTTAAATCTTGGTATTTCCTTTTTTGCCACACATTTAATCAGCACATTTAATTTTACTGTCTAGGTTCTTAATGAAAACAATGACCAAAATTACACTCAAGACCATTGACTGCCAAATCTCTTTACATCAGAGCAGACACAGTACAAGGTCATCTCTTGACATTTTGGGCGGACATTTTGCAATCCTTCCTACTTTAATAATTACAAATGTAACACTGTGTTACTCACAGCATTTCTTCCTCTATAATAATAAACCTTTTATGAATGTGCTGATAGCACAACACCAGTGGAAACCATCAGGGTCTCTGTGCTGGGACCAGGCCAGTGTGCTGTGGTCATGGGCCTGCCCAGCACTCGTCTGCTTTGAAGTTCACCTCTTGCAAGGAGGTCTGAGAATATCTGGCCTGGGGTTCTTCCTCTACTTGATAGTTCACCAGTGCCCAGCTGGTTCAGGGCTCACACAGGGCACCAAAGTGCACAGATCTCAGGTCTTTGAGATCCTCCAGCTCAGGACACAGAAGACAACTTCTCAGTCACAGATGGTCGTACTGGATCCTGCTCAGAGCAACCAAACAGCTGAGAAGATCACTCCCAGTGCACCCAGGAGGCAGAAGATGCATCAAGAGTCTGAAACCACATACAAAAGTATTTCTCTTTGCTTCCAAGTCAGCTGCACTGCTTTCAATTAAAAATATTTTAAACTTTCTTCTATTTGTCAAAATAACTCTTAGTTTACTGAGATATTGCCATTTTTAATGGTGAATGACATACAGCTACACAGTCTTGCCTGGATGAGAATGCATACTAACAAGTAATATATACATATGTGTATGTATGCATTATTTATACAGTTATCAAACTCATATAAAATTATTACAGTCTATTTCTGTCTCCTCTGGATAAGCAAGTTCTCTGTATCTCATTTTATCCCAGGGGAAATGGGATTTATTTCCTCAGACCTTCAACATTTCTCAACATCTTCCATCTCCACATTCCATCCATCATGCAGAGCCCAATCCTGAGATTAGCGCAGCGCTTCCATGATTCATAAGTATTCATTGTAAAAGGCAGTTCAGATTCTTTAGTGATCTGTAACCCTGGCTGTGTACCAGTTTCTACAAACACAGATCCCCATGCTCTTGTGTATGTCAGAAGCCTTCCTGTGGCCCAAAAGGATTCCAGAGCACGTAACAGTCCTAGTTGATTGCTACTGCTGGTCAGGACAGTGTGTGATAATGTAAGAAACTATCTAAATAAGCAATACCACATCTAACTGTACCACAGCAGATTAATGATGTACATTCTATCACACCTCAGACAACTCTTACAGGTGAACAAAAAACTTCACACATAATCTTAGATTTTCTTTGTATGCTATATTAACTTGTAGCGTTCAATAAATCAAGATCATCTGAAACACTACTGACAAAAGCAGTCTATGGGGATAAGAAGTCATCAAGGTCATTAAGCACAGAGATACAACAGCTAACTCAAGAAATGTTTAATCACCCATCAGCCTGTGCCCAGGCTGAGCACCATTCTGTGTTCTTGCAGGCTTTTCCTACTACCTGATTATAACCTGGCTACAATCCTTACTTTTTGTGTTCTTCTATGTAAATTCCAATAAAATAATGTGTTTAGAAATTTTTCATTTCCTTCAAAAGACAAGGATGAGTTAAAAAGTAGTCTCAGAGTTTAGCAGCCTCCTGTATCTCATTTAGTGACCCTACAAGAGTCTTCATCCCAGCACTAGTTTAAAGCTAGGCATCCCAAGCTATTCTGCTTGAATTACTTTCCTTATTGAGACATGTCTATTACTTTTAATGAAGAAGCTAAAAAGAATACTTTGTCATGCAACAGAACTGGTCTGGAAGATGACTTACATTCAAACTTGCCTAAAGATTTTCTACAATCTATCACCTATTCAACACTTCTTGAGCATACAGAGCCCACTGCCCTGCTGAAACCAGCGCACAGCAATAGCAGGAAGTCTTCAGAGAGCACTGGCTGTCAAATTCTCAAGCCAGCTGCAGGAGCCCAGGCAGGAACTATGGCAATCCCAGGATAGCTCAAGGAGGAGCAAACTCTCAGCCAGGTCACTTGTGCAGCTGCAGAGCAAGGGCTGCACTGCTTCCCAAGAGTCGCTTCACTCCCCTCCCTGTTGTGGCCCCAGCTCAGCCTGCCGGGACAGCACATCACACGTGGCAGCCAGCCCACTGGCTCACACATTTCTTCCCTACTCCCAACACTCAGCTCAGCTGCAGCCCCCTCCCTGTGCCTTTAAATGCAGCGTGAAATAAAAGCTGTGGAACCCAGCCTCACTCTTAGCATATGGGAATTTGACAGGTAACAGTGGGAGAGAGCAAGAATTTAAAGGAGGCCAAAGAGTCAAGCACTGGACACAAGAACATAAACAGAGGCAATGGTGAAAACGACAGACTTACCAGCTGCAGTACTGTGGGCAGCATGGAAAGAAAAAAGAAATGAGAAGGTATTAACCTTACTTCTTTAACCTTCTCCCCCACAGTCATTCACTAGCATAGGAGAGCTACCAAAAAAGGGTCTCTTTACTAGTGTAAACCTTAGAGGGACTGCCTGGAGACCTACAAAGAATTTGGAACATTCAAAGTCTCTTTGCCTGAAGTCTAACTTCCACTTGGCAACTTGAGCCAGCGCTCCCTAATGACTCTGGTTTACACAGGTCCCTCTGTTTTTCACAGATCAATCAGGTACCGTTTGGAATACGCTACGCACACTGTGTGCATTGGGAGGCACGGAGCATCCAGGTGGGCCTTCAGCGAACAAATAGCCTTGAACTAACACATTCTGGAATTCAAGAAATAACAGCACTTCTGGATTAAATGCTTCTGACTCTTGGCCTTTTAATTAAGGTACCTCTGCATTCAGAGTAGTTATCACCAGCATTTATCTTCAGCCATAAGAGACTGCATCCCTCTGGATCTGCCTTGTTAACAGTTTACCCAAACCTATTAATCTGTCACCATTTCCTCCCTTATTTCTCAGTCGTGCAATCTTTTCTCTCTGCTGCTTTTATCCCCAAAGTAGAAAAACATCAAAAAAATGTTCTATGGATTTCAGAACAGCAGACTGAGAAAACAAAGATGAAGTATAAGCAAATTTATTTTTTCCTATAGAGGGTTCCAAAACCAAAGTAGGCAGATTGTCAGAATTATTTCCGCCTGACAAGCTGATGAACAAAGTGGGTTCCATAGAACATGCCTACTGACTGCTACCATGTATTTACACAGTAAACACTCTGCAATGGAGGATCAACATAATTAAAGTGAGGTATTGCTACTCCTTCCTTTATTTTCATTCAACTTAGCATAAAGACAACCTCTGCAGCCTCCAAGAGCCAACACAGTACCCTGGCTCCCCGGGAACCCAGTTCTCCCATTCCTCTGACCGCTGACTGAGTCATTTTGCAGCACAACATTCCCTCTGTAAAGCACCGCTTCCCAAACCACGGTCCTCAGAAAGCTGGCTGGCTACACGCTGCTGGCGCTGGTCCTCGCTCCCAACTGCTGCATGGCTTTAAAGACAACCAGGATGCATTATAAGCTTTCCTGGTACTAATTTTCTATGTTAGATGCTACTTCAGTTGCTGTAGTGCAACTGTGTTCTTGTGAACAAGCAAGTAGGTGTTTCAAAACAACTCTAGGGTTGTCCATACATGGAGGGGCAGAGGAAAAACCATGGGAAGCCTTGCTCTAGATATCGTGTCTGTCCTCCGTGCAGATCTCACTTATCCAGCATGTCTGGAACCAGAGCGAGACTGGGAATTATCTCCAGCTCTACCATATGGAGATGCAAGACACCAGGCCAGTTGCTTTCTTTAAACATGTGTTTCTTTTACCAGCAGTATTAACATCACTTTGTTCCTGTTTATATTTAAAGAAATGAGAAAATAAACTAAATGACTTTTTTCCTCTCGTTCCATTTTTTGTTCTTTCAAGAGTTCCCCGTTCCTGTCAGAGCGAGTTAAGCTAAACAGAAACAAGGCATTCTTGTTCCAGAGTAAATGTGTCCACATTTGGAGTTCTTTGGGAACTATTCCTACAGCTCAAATTCCTGTTGCTGTCGGCCCCTCTCCTTAAATCTGAGTAACTTTCTCATGTAAAAAGCCCTGAGGTTGGGTTGTTTGCTTAACAGAACACAGGGACACACAAACTACCAAAGGCAGCAAGTTACACAATACTCACCCGTACCATCACCCCTATTTCAGGGGCTTCAGATGTTTGCAAAGTGGTGGCTGCATTATGATAAGAGGGATTCCACAGCCCAGAGGATCCTAAGAGTTTTGAGCTCTTGCATTCATCCACCCATGCGGCACTGTGGAACCATCCCATAAATCTAATGAAACCCCCAGAGGGAAATTGCTTTAAGGTGAGATTCAGCGTGACCCAGAGCCAATGTGCAGCTGCAGGGTGTGAGAGGAAACCTCACACCTCCACTTCCCTCGCACGCAGCCCTCCTCAAAGTCACACCAAAACTGGACAGCAAATCCTAAGCTGATCACTTTGCAGTACCAGCAGCATTACTTGACAACTAGCACATATGTCAGCGATGCAGTAACTGTACATGTATCACAACACTCTGCTAGGGCAGCTCACAGTGCTGAATTCTTATTGGCCCTCAGAACGCGACTTTTATCTCACTATTTCACACATATAAGAAAGTCCACTTTGCTCGAGGTTTTTAAGTGAATCAGAAAAGCACCCTTCTGCCTACAGGGTAAGGCAGAGGCGTACCTGACTGGGATCGACCCAAGAGACCCGGGTTCTTTTCAAACGGAATGGCGATTAAGCCTGAGAGTTGAAGAATGAAGCAGTAAACTTACTTTCCAGTGATAAATTGGCTTCTGGATGGTGTGCACATAGGCTGAACATAATAGTTCTCCAGTTTAACCCCTTCGGCGGCTAGCTTGTCCAGAGTGGGCGTCCTGATCTCCGAGCCGTGGTACCCTACGTCTCTGAAGCCCTGATCGTCAGCCAGAATGAAGACGATGTGCGGCTGCGAGCTGAGGGCGCCGACCCCCCGCTCCTCTCCCAGCGCAGCCGGCGCCTCTGCGGGGCCGCGTCCGAGGCTGTCCCAGGACAGGTAGCCGTAGGTGAGGAGGCTGAGCACCGAGAGGCCGGCCAGCACCCCCACCGCCAGCATCTTCCCCTTGCGGAGCCGCTGAGGCCAGCTACACACACCGCGGGCCATTCACCTTGGCTGGAGCGAGAGCGAGACCGAGGAGAAAAATAACAAAAAAAGAAGAAAAACATACACACACACACACAAAAAAAAAAAGGCACCCGAGACCAAACCCAGCAGCCTGCGAGGCGGGGGCAGGAGCCGTCAGGGGCCGCGCCGGGCGGGGGAGCGGAGAGGAGCCGCGCTCATCGCGGCCACCACCAACTTCGACAACTCCAGCTGCTGCCGCGGGACAGGCGGCTCGGGCCGCCCTGCCCGGCGCTGGTGCCGGTGCTGGAGCCGGGGCCGGTGCCGGCCGGGTGGGCAGGGCCGCGCCGGGGGTCACAGCACCCTCGGCCCGCCTCCGGCCCCGCGCCGGGGCGCCGCTGCCGGCCAGTCCCGGAGCCGGTGCCCATGGTGGGGCGACACGGGGCGCCCCGGCGCAGCGCCGCCGCCAGCGGGACGGGCCGGGCCGCTTCCCCGCGCCCCTCCGCGCGCAGCCGGCCGCGAGGCGCCCTCCGCCCGCCCCCTCCGGCGCTGCCGGGCCGCTCCCTCCCTGCCTCCCTCCCCTGCCCGCCACTCCCCTCCCCGCCGCGGGCAGGGGGACCCCGGCCCCGAGTCCCCGCCCCGGTCCCTCCCAAGCTCCCCGCAGCTACTTGTGGCTCCCTCATTTCCAGTCCCACCGGACTCTCCGCACCTCACCTCCTGTCCGGGCCCCCCGCCCCAAGGGTCCCGGGGTGCCGGGCAGCCCCCAGCCGGCCCCAGCCGAGCGGTGCGAAGCCCCCGGGGCGGCTCAGCGCGGCTCCCGCTGCTGCCATCGTCCCCAGCCTGGCTGCGAAGGGCAGCCCGGGCCGCCGGCGGGTCCCGCTTCTCCCTCCCAGAGCTATCGATAGTTGTAAGCATTTCTGAAATCACCGCAAACATCTGGAAGGTATGAGTGTACCGGATTTGTTTTCAGCCGCAAAGCAGACCCCAATCCCAAACCCTCCAATTCTGGTTAAGACTGTGGCGAATGCAAGGAATGCTCCTTCTCAAAGTTCTATCATTTCTTAAACCTTTGGGATGATGCACGAATGTGCTGCACTTGCAAAATACAACTTCCCCCTAGTCCTGAAAGACACTGAAGCAAGCAGAAACTTACATTCGTGCGTGATTACACTAAAATGAAGTGAATATGCAGGTCTGACCTGTCTAACATGAGTCATCCCGGCAGGAACAACTTTTTCAAACTAGTTTTTCTAATGCATTAACTCTTAACCAGCCACCCCAGATGAAGCCACATGGCTGCTGCACCTCAGAAGCCCTGAGCACTGGCTCAGCCCCACTAACCCCACGCTGGTTGGTTTTCCTCCCCGATTAACTTTCCATCTCATTTTTACAAGCTGACTAGCACTGAAGGTTTGGTTTGCCCTTGCCACTCTGCTCCCCACAGCCCTGAGCACTGTTTCCTCATGTTTTCCGCAGAGCACAGGAATATTTTTGGACCTTGGAATATTTGGCTCTGCATGATAAAGTCAGCTGGAATAGCCTCTCTAATGAAAAAAATATCTAATATCAGCTTTACCATATCGTAAGAGGCAGCACAATGACAGAATTAACAGTTCCCCTATTAGATGTTTAATGTTGGCGCATGTCCTTCACTCACCTTGAGTGCATCTGAATTTTGCTTGCCTGGGTATCTACACAAATGTCATTCGGCTCATAGCAGCACTCAGCATTCTTGTTCTAGAGAGAAAAAACAAAATCATGCTATCATAGCAGAACCTCAATTTTTGTCGATTCAAATTGATGCTGTGCAATCTAACATGAACAGAAATGTCCCCACTAAAATTTTCACTGAGTTATTCAGAAGTAACCATTCCTCTGTACTTGACAGCACTGAAGCAGGGAGAACACGGAAACAAAAGTGAATTTGTTGATGTCAATATGCTACCTAAGGGCTTGTCCGCACTGGAAAGTGCTATCAATAAAATGTATATCTGCATTGCAGAACCTACCAAGTTTAACTCCCAAAGTAGAATGCCTTCTTTTGAAATCAGAGTAACTTTACAGCATGTTAACTCAAGCTCTTGTCAAAACCAAACCAAAACAGAACAAAAAAAGCACCTCCAAACCTTACACTGAAGAAACTCTGAAACCTTCATGTCCTGAAATGCCATTCCCTTTAAAAGCATTCTCTATTCAGATTATTTTTTTTTTTTACTCCCGCTTTTTCCCTACATATAAGACACCAAAACTGGATTTGTAATGCAGTTTTGCCTCAACCCACCTACTGCTGAGTGGCAAACAAGATACAATGTCCTCTTAATGGAAGCACCATGGATGCAGGTAGAAACTAGAGCATCAGGGGACCGCTCCCGAGCAGGTGAGTGTCAGCAAGCAGAACTAGAGAACCAAATAGAAGTCTAGAATTCAGATTCTTGAAGGTGGAGAAAAAGATGTATCATTACACAGATGCATCAGAGCTTATCTCCCTAGAGACCATGGGTATGAGCAGACAGCAGGAGAGCACAGCCTTTGGTTTTCTAGCCATGCCTTATGACGGTGCCTGTTAGCCATACCAAACCCTGTTAGTCATCACCTTAGTGCAGCTGAAGATATTTGAGGACAACCTCATCAGACATCCCAGAGCTTGGCCTTCTTTCTCTATAGGACTGACAAAACGTCCCTCTTTTTTTTTTTTTCCTTCCCCTTTTGTTAAAACAAAAGTAGGCTTCTGCCAATAAAATATCTGCTGACTTCCAAGTAAAGAGGCCTTAGAAGATAACGTGCTACCTATAACACTGCACTTCAGAAAATACTGATATCACTCAGGAGCTGCAAACACAGCTTACGCGGCCTAGTCAGGATGCTCAGTGAAAAGCAGAGCTGTGAGAGCTGGAGGAAGCGTTCTTCCCTTAGGGAAAAAATACAGAACCTTCACAGATATTTAAACTTGAGTGTAGTGAATACATTAATCCAAATATACAGTAGTTAAAATCGAATTTGTTATACCATTAGGAAATGATATATTTTTAGCACTTGCTATGTAGTCTCTGTGAGTACTGAGACCATAAAATTAAGTCAATTAAGGATGCGCTGAGGGGATGACTTTAGTTGAAGGCTCATCTGCAGTTATCTTCAGTCAAGGTAGGGGCTGCTAGACATGCCCTTTTCTCCTCCTTTCAGATCAGGCTGTCATTTAACCTTTTGGAGACAGACATTGTACACACAAGTATAAGCCCAAGAAGATATTAGCTTTATAAAGTTAAATGCAGCTGAAAAATCAAAGGAGACCATTCCTTCAAAGTCAGTCACGACACAGAGCAGAGTTTACATAGCAGAGACAGCAAAGAATTAGAGTGAGGGCTGTGCAGCAGGGCCAGGAGACTGTGACTCAGAGGGACAGCTGTGAGCCATGGCTCCCCTCTTCCCCCTCTGTTCTACAGAGCTCCTAATTGCAGCACTAAGTTGGATCAGACAATAGGGAGCAAGGCAACAGAACGTTTTTGGGGAAATTAACAGAAATCTATATTCAAATGAGATCCATTATGAAGGGCTACAAAGATGGGGAAGGGTCTGGAGGGCAAGATGTATGAGGAGTGCTGAGGCCCAGAGCAGCTCATAGGGAGCAGAGGGGCAGTGCTGTGCTCCATGGGTAAAACAGACCCAAGTGACTGTAACGTTATCCTGTGATAACACTATAACTGCATTTTCAACACATGAAAATTCCAGTCTCCTAGGTGGAGACTGTGTTTCTTCTTACCTTCCAGTCAAGGCTGTCAGTAACAAGAAAGCTTGCAGCTCAAGATGTGCATTCCACTGCTCTTCCTGGTTATGCCTGAGGCCAGAAAACTTTGTGTTTAAAGAACAGCTTTCTGAACTGTTATTTTTAGCTTGCTAACTACAAACGTAGTAAGAGCAAAGCAGACTGGCCTACACGTACAGCCAATATTCTTTCTATTTGCCAGAGCAGGAAATGTAACTATGCGTTTCCTTTTACCCTATTATTATTCGATATATATAAATGTATTTTTGTATTATTTTTTGTACAACTGTCCTCAGCACACCTGCCTAAGAATAAAGGAGAAAAGCAGGACTTCAGTGCTCACTGCTGTGCTGAGCCAGGCGCTCATCACTAGAAATGGCGTATTATAAACACGAATAAAAACTTGGTGAGTCATGGGACTTAGATCATCCCCTTTGCCTTCATTGGTCGAACCTGGTAATTAATTCACAGATGTGCTACTTGAGAATTATCAGATTCCACCCATGGCTTACTCCCTGGTTTGTGATGACATAACCAGAACTTTGCTGTTAACTTATTCTATATTTAACACAGATTTTCCCCAATTCCCTGCTGTATTTCATAGGCAAAGGTCCAGGTTCTGATCTCAGCTGCCCGCAGTGATGTAAATGACTCAATTGATCCCATTAAAGTCACTCTAAAAATTTAGAACTTGACCTTAGATATACTTCTCATAATGGTTCCTCTAATGACTGAAATAACAGAACTTCAGTGCTGGTAGTTGCCTTCCTGGAGGACCCTCCTCTTTCCCAGATACGTAGGGCTCGTTACCTCAAATGAAACAGAACCAAACTCCTTAAATTCATACAGTTCCACTGAAACAACTGCTTCTGGAAACCGCAACCGGATGATATGTTGCCTAGTGTATTTCCTTAGGAAAAGGGGATATTTTAGTAGCAGCCAGGAAAAATCCCTGCTGAAAAGTATCACGCAGTTCTTAAAGACATTAAAGAGAATACAATGCTGCTTGGCTGCATCATGGCACAGTAGATATGTTGACTTACCATGTTACTTATGAAACCCAGTCTGCAAAGAAGTGGTCCTTATTGCAGTTATGTATTTACACCATCCTTTTGCAGCAAGAGCTTCTTGGTTGCAAAAGCTAAATTGAATTTTGCTTTGCCAAGGATGAGGACAAAATATTTTGTGCAGGCGGTGGAACACTTAGATCACAGGGACTTTTTTATATACAAGCTCACCTGCTACGTTTAAAATTTGTCTTGATATCTGAGTAATTAAAAAGGCCCGAATGAGAATTGGCACAAGGCAATGTAAATATAGAAATTTTAAATACAACGGGTCTTTTCAGAATAACTGAAGTTTTACAGTGGAAAAGAAACCCATGTGAAAAAGAAGCTGTTCTAGTTTAGGAGGGATAATGGCATAACCTGCTGCAAGTATTTTACCAACCGCCTGTCATTCATAAAACTACCTTTCTTTTCCAGATGACGGTAAAGTTGAAAATACAGTTTGGTCAAAAGCTTACAGTTGTACCAAAACATAATTCTATGTAATGCTTTTGGCCTCGTGTGAAATATCTGATTTCAAAGTTATGAGTGTACAGCTGCAAAAAAGCTGTCCCTTTCTAACATGAGTTTCAAAGGAGAGGGATGCTTTTGACTTGGAATAGTGAATGTCTTCAGAAGGAAGAATGGTAATGAAGTTCTTGTAAGGTTCAGGATGTTTTAAATAGTTGTTAAATACTAGAAATAGCATTTGGATGACTCATTACTTTGCAAAATACAAGCTTCAGGTCAAATAAAATACATTTTCAGGTCCCATCATTCAACCAGCTGTGCCTGACTAAAAGGGAAGTTACAACATAATTAAAGCAAATGTGTTTACACATAAGTGCTTCCTATAATTATTGTCCTGTAGTCACCTGGAGGGCAATTAGAAAAATTTATTAAAGACTTGTCTATCACCATTTTCATTCTCTATCTTCCTAGTCCAGAGATACACTTCTGTCAGTGGTTCTCCTCTGTTCTTTTGGTCTAATCTTTTCATATGTGTATAATTACAAATATTCCAGCACAACCTATATCTCCTTTGATATTTATAGTTTTGTTCTGCCTTAAAGTGTTTTAGTGGCTGCTGGCCTGTTAGGGACCTGGAAGATGTTAAAAAAAAGATACTGGCTTCTGAGCCTCTGCAGATTTCCCCAATTGTGACAAGCCTCTGTTGCCTGCAATTTCTGATGCTCCAAGCACACACTATTGCACTGTTTACTTCTGTTGTTCTTTTATACCAGGCTGACTGCTGCATGTTGAACCAACTGGATCATTTTGTTTGCACAGTGCTAGGATAACCTTCCGACTTTTGTTTCTTAGAACATTCTTCTTTTCTTTTCCAGCTACATCTATGTGGTCTTTGATACACCCATGGGACAGGAGACAGAGCTTACTGTGGTAAGCCTGGAATTATGTGCTTGCTGATTGACATGCCAGTGTGCAAGTATCGCTTGCCCCACCAGCTGCTGCTGTGGGAATGGCTCTACCCACTTTCTTTCCTGTACCTGACCGCCCATAAGAGCTAGCAGAACTTCAGACATTCTTTTCTTCTTTCATATTGAGCTCAAATTTACAAACCAGTCAAAAAAACGCTACAGGAGAGACATCCACAAATGGAATGATAATGGAAGAAAGGAACACAATGTGGTTTATATTGCTGATGCCTGGGAAGGTGCATGATGGCTGGAATGTGATTCATTCACTTTTTTTTTTTTTTTTATTTTTTTTAGCATAGCTAGAGGAGGAAAAAGTGGAAACCATATTTGACAGATACTGCTTTTCAAGTTTAGTCAGTATGCAGAATAACAGGATAGCTTAGTTGAATTCTAATATTCAAGTAAAGCTGATAAACTTTAGTAGGAAATTATGTTATCTGTTACAGAAAATATGTTGGAAAAGTAGAGCAAAAGATGCTTGCTTAAGTTTTATTTGTCTTATGCCTTCTCCATTCTCACTATCGCCTATTATACCCAAAAGAACAGTTCTAATAAAGATCTGATTGAACACAATAGCTCTGTATCACACAAAAGCCCCAGTGCAAGACAAACTGTCCAGCACTGACATCTTGTTTAGTGGAAAACTAAACAATTGTACGTGAACTGAAACATAAGCTGTTTCAGTGATTTTGGTGTCACTGATGTGTAGATGCTACAAACACAGTCAACCAAAAAAGCCAGCTATGACTGGGGAGATTTGGGAACTACTAATAAACACTTCATGAGAAGGTTACTGTTTACCTGACAGAAACTGTAGAATGCAGCTTTATACCAAGAGTAGTCTCTGGAAAATGCCACAAGGAAGGTAACATGCACTAAGTTGTCACAAATGTGTCAAAGATGGTAGACATTCACAAAGACGGCTGAGCTCTAGTATATGGCAGAGCTGGAACTAGAGGCCTATCAAGGTCTGATAACAACAGTTAATAACAGATAACAACAATGTAGGCGAACTTTGATGATCCCTGTGGGTCCCTTCCAACTCAAGGTATTTGATGACTTTGTGAAGATGTCTTGGGGGATCATAACGGTGTGTATAACAGCATAATGAACTTGTTATTAATTATATGTGTGCTTGAAAGTCTGTACTCATTTAGATTTTGGTGTGTGTGTGTATTTCTGTCCTAGCTGTGTGAAAATAATGTTGAAAACTGCATTTTAAAGACTCAGTTGGAACTATTTGAGTTGTGCTGGGCCTCATTTTTTTACTGTGTAGACTGTAACAAGCAAGCAAACAAAAAATCACAGTAGTTTGCTGGATTCATGTTGAGCTCCTTGATTATAGGATAAGGCTACAAAAATGCTTTATCTTACAAAGAAAAAAATATTAAGCAGAGCAAAGCATAAGCTGTTGCCTATGTTTACATTGACTTTGTGCTAACAGAATATACTGCCAACCAGTAATACCTGTATGGAATGTGAACTATGCCATTTCCAAAAGCTTAAAGCAATAACTCTTCTTTACTTTAGACTTGTACTCACATAAGCATAGGTCTCACAGCTTCACACCAGTCTGAAGTATTTTGCCTTCCAACTTCATAATACTGACAATACAGTGGCTATTATGGTTAGTTGGTGTTTTACTTTTCTTAATCAATCATTTGTTATGAATAATGGTGCATGTGCCTTTTTTTGATGTAGGCATATTTTCCACTTGGATCTAGGTTGAAACCACTAATATTTCAAACATAATACAGCAGCTATACCAGTAAATGATGTCTAACCACTTTTGAATTGATTTAGATCCAAGTCTGGAGTTCTACTCAAAAACCTTAATACAACACTGCAAATCATTTTAGTAAAGAAATAACTAATTTGGCAGAAAATAAAGTGTTGCTAAGTAACTAAATGATAATGAAGAAAAAGAACGTACTCATCAAATTATATATCAAACTTGTTCATATTTAGGGAATTCAGTGTAACACTGTCATTACAAAGGTAACATCTGTAAGATGCAGAGTGTTCTCAACACTAGTACAATTGAAAGTTGTCGATTAAGTTTCATTAGTAATTAAACGCATAAAATATGACCTCTTAGATTCTGCAGAGGGCAATAAGTTCCAGATGAAATGCTGTATAAGAGCATGTTATGCAAATTAGAGCCTCAAGGTGCAATTACAGTGTAAGTAAGAACAATGAGCTTAAATTTCACAGGTAGGGGTTTATCACTTCCTCTGAGAATTCATGGGAATTCCAAAAGTTAGCAATAGCTCCATACATTAAACAGGATGTCGGCTGGGCCTGGATGACTGCCAGCATTTATGAAAACATACCATCCTGCCATCCCCTGCATTTCCAATCTGAAAATGTCATAACCTAAGAGTTTTCTCAGAACCCTTCCTAGTGTTCTGCATTGGTAACACCATGCATACCACTGCTCAGATTAAGTTAAAACCTAGCACTGTCCCATACTTGCATACAAACACCCTCTCCATAGATTCTCTCTTCCTAACAGCCCCCCAGTTCCTGTCAAGCATGTTTAATGACTCCCATCAGGCCGTCTTTTCAATTACACTCATGCATTTTGAAATGTCCCCACAAGTAATCAAACACTGAGGGAAAGGGGAAACTTAAACCTTATTTCAAGATCACAAAAAAACCACATACACACAAAAACAAACAAAAAAACCCCCAACCAACCAATCAAACAAAAAACACCAATCCAAACAGATTTCCTTTGCTATAAAAACAAACACAAGGCTCATCAAGTGGTCTGTTATTTTGCCCTGCAACCTCATCACTGATCAGTTCCTATCTGTCCTCATTAACTGTTCGTTCCTTCACACTCTTTATGAGCAAACTGCATTGCACAAGATTCATTTATACACTGACCTGTTCCTGTGAGAGAACTTTAGACAGACACAGTCCTGCAATAAAATCAAGCTGCTCTCCCAGGTGAGTTTGCATTTCCTTCACCGCAGATAGGGAGTAATTGAAATGAAATCCTCATGTCTCCTTGCCCTCCCATTTGGGATGAATTACCCATGCAGATGCTTCATTGCCAGTACTGACAGTATCATTAAGCTTACTTCCACCAGGGACACATCTTTTTATAGACTGAACAGTAATACTTTTATACTACCTAATGAGTTTTGCGGTGTTACATGTTACATAGGGAAGCAAATACCTATCCTGTGCAGAAAAAGTAATGGGCAGAGCATTCAAAGCACGCATTGTTAAAGGTCTGTATATGTTTCTAAAAGCAAAAGAAATGGTTGCCCTAGAGAAGTCTTCACAAGATAGATATGTCTTAATTATTTTCCATTTCCTTAGTGCTTACAGTGTGTACTTGCCCTTGTGTCAGATCGCAGAAAAGCTGGAATGTTGTGCAGGTATCTTTGTGTGAGCAGATGTAGGCATACTGACAACTACAGGTAGATTCCCAAATGTAATTGCTGAAAAAAATCATTTCCTTAGAACTGTGCAACCAAAACCACTCTATTGTACCGTGCCTACAGACACTAGGAGATGTTTTGCTAAGGATGATTGATTAGTCTAGCCCAGAAAAAATCTGAATTAGAATCCACTGAGGTCTGACCCTTTTGGTCCTCTCACTGGTGACATGTGGAGAAAGCCCCTGGAGCTACACAAGCCACAGTAGTTTAATGATTCTGCAGTTGCTCATACATATATTTGCACATAAATATATTAAAAAAAACAAACAAACAAAAAACAACCAAAACACAGGGGTAGAAAATAGTCATTTTTATAGATTCTTTGATGCTCTTTTATTCCTTGCGTTTTTCATTCACTCTGTATGGTCAGTATCTCATGCAACCACAACCACACAGATCTGTGGACATAGAAATGGCAGTGGTCTAAACTACCACTACAAAACCTTCATAAATCAAGAATATACACTCTGTTTTGTGCAGCAGAATTGTGTGAAACATAAGATTCAAGAAGGAACATCAAAACTTATTTGTCTGACATGTAGAAACATATACTTAAAAGGGTATTAAAGCTGTATCCACCTTGGTTCTGGAAAGAGAGAGATTAATCTAGAGAATCTCTACCACTGTGTGAAATTCATTCTAATATTGTCTCTGATGTAAACAATAACATGTATTCATGGACACTGGTATTGTTGCCACAACTCTATGCCTTCAGATTATGGGTCAAGCATCTAATTTTCATGGGATTTTAAATTATATTTCTTTAATACATTTTGGATTCTACCTGCTTTCTGAATTTTTACTTTGTAATCTATTTTCTTGTTTCCTTTGTTTTTTCAAAGAAAAAAAAAAAAAAAAAAGAGATCAAATATAATCTGCTTTTACCATGAATGGCCTCAATTCATGTTTCCTTTTTCTTTCACAATGAAATTTGTGTCCAGAAATGTATTTTCAGACTGTGATATGCCTAAGCAAAGAGCATAGTATTTACCTGCTTTTCACCCTTCTTTTGCATTCCCATCTGCAGAGCTTTGTTAGTACAAGCACTGACCAGAAGCAAAATCCAAAGATGACAGCCAATATTAATAATAAAAATAGACATCTGTTTTGCATAGAAGCAAAACATGAGGTTTAGAAAAATCAAACAACAGACAGAAGAAGTATCGTGTGATTCACCAAGCAACGTGTCGCTGAGTTAAAGAAGGCAAAGCAAAACCATCAATAATGAATATACACTTGCTACAAAACAGATTTTGATTTTACTGGCAGAATACATTTATTTTAAATATTAATTTAATTCATTTAAATATTTTAAATGAATATTTGGGTGCTCAAATTATCTGTAAAAATAATGGTCTGTATGTAAGCAAACCACGCCAGTTGCTTACTGGAAAGCAAAGAGGCCTGTGTTTGCTTACAATACAGACTGTCACGGATTGAAGATTGACTTGGCAACTGTATAAATGTGACTTGAAAATGAGATTGTTTGTTATGGCAGAAACCTAGAGCTGAAAACTTAGGATGTCTCTATCTCAACTGCATGCCTTGCAACCAATATCACTTGTCACACTGACACTTAACCACACTGATGGAGACATTCATTTAAATTTATTAAATTTACTGTACTAAGTGGGTTTAATCTCTTAGTTAAAGCAGACCTCTCACAGTTATTAACAGTACATACAAATTCTTTAGTTCTATTCTTAAATGCCTCATTTTAAACACACCAAACGATACCCCATTGTTGCTTGCACCATTTCCATGGATACGGTAACTTGGATATGTCTCGTGGCATGAAACTGGAAATTTAATTTACTTTCCAGTTTGTTTTTTTTTTTTACTTTTATTTTACTTTTAGTACAACTAATATTGTAGTTATATTAGTTCTTAAGCAGGCAGTACAGTACTGATCAAATTTGACCTGAAGCCTTGATCCAAGTGTACTGTTACCAGTGTACAGCATAATATTCAGAGACAACCATGGGTAAAATCTGGGGGGTAAAAATCTTTAAGTGTGAAAAGTTGGGCCTAACTCATAGCAACAAGTAATACGCTACCAGCGGGCTCCTGCATCACTTAACATATTGCTGCTGAGAGTTTGCATGTGTAGCTCCTACGATTTCTAAAGTACAAGGCTTTCTATTCACCTGTTTTATTGCCAACAGTTTCCAAAGTCCATTCACAGAATTCTAATAAGTCACACACAGGTAGATAGACATCTGCTTTAGGGATTCACGAGAAAATTCAGTCACTTGTGAATGTCGAAACAGATTAGCTAAACTCTGTAAGGTCACTTGTAGGCCAAGTTAAAACAACCTTAATTTCATTTAGATTGCTCCAAGACTGTTAAGATGTATACCAACCTGAACACTGCCAAGATACCCTCGTAATTTGTTTCTAATTGCTTGTAGTAGAGATGCTGTCTCTGCTTTTTCTCCCACGTAGTCTGTTTACAACAGGTAATTATGCTGACTTGGCGAGTTGTACTAGTTTAGCAAAAAAACAATCATAGACAGACTTTCAAATTAGAAGTGATAGGACCTCAAACATTTTCTGCCACAAATTCCCTTTGAGTCATTTCCATGCCTTCTAAAGAGTCATTATTCACCAATTAGGCTCCTGGAAACCTGTAATTTGCCTAACACAATTAAGAAATGCAAATCCAGAAAAGCTATGATGCGTAAAGCGGTGTATTATGAATGTAGAGTGATTAATTTGACAAAGGTTTTGTCAGGCAATAACATTTAGGACAAATTTGCAATCTCAGTTTTATGTTTTTTCATACTCTGTTTATCTGAGTCACAGCCAATTACACTTTATGAACAGTCTGTTTTTCCTGATGCTCAGAATAAGTAGTAAGAACCCAGCTTCTCATAGGATGTGGTATCAGCTAGAAAGGTGCCCTTTTCACTGAGATTTCACTAAAACTGACATTATTCCTCTGACTTTCCCAACAGTTACTGCAATGTCACAGATTCAGTTATTTCACCTTTTGGAGAGTCCAGTGAGGTCATTATCAAATTTGTTTTATATTTATGGTGTTTTTCTCACGTTTTATATTTTAAATGTTTCTGTTGATGTTTCCTTTTTATTATTTGCTGGCTGTTTGCCTTTGAGAAGGCTGAACATGGTTTTGTAATCAGACAAAGTTAAGGGCAGCAGGTAGGGAAGAAGCACTCAATAAAGCCAGACTCACTAAAGTAACAACAGTCCCAGTATTTTCTGTGTTAATGTGGTTAGTTCTTTGGAAATTACTGCATGACACATTCTGCTTCAAGCAACTAGTTTGCTTTTTTTTAAATTGCCCTGATCATAGACACTTGCTGAACAACATATTTCTTTTGTTAAGAGAAATTCTTCAGAAAGAAAATATAATCCAACAGTGATGCAAATTGCTCTGATACAAAGTACTGAACTGATTTCGGTATATCTAAAAACATTGCACCAGTTTATGGATATGAAAACTAAGTAGACACACACTTGCTGGATGCTTTTAGACTAAGTTCAGGATGGTTTATTTTCCCTAAACACTGTGAGCAGTAAGTACAGCTCCTTACAGGCTGAACTACATTCTGGGAAGTCTTTTCATGCTAAGATAGAAAAAAAGTCAACCAAAAGGTAAACCTGGGGGAAAAATCCAACTAGCATTCCTGATTTTAAATGTTGGTATTCCTACTTCTAAAGAAAGGAAAGTAAAAACAAACATTCATATGAACAACTGAGAGAAATCTGCTGACAAAAGAATGCATTCAGCAACAGCCAGTTAGATATTATATCTGTGGAGTGACAAGAACTGTACAGTAAGTACAATGATATATAAAATGGAGTGATTTTGTTAATACTTTTTTTCATTGGACTATGCATGGCCAAATGACAGTGATGCACTGGACAGGGTCTTTCTCACTTACATAACAAAAGTTTTAGGAAATAGATTTTTCCTTATGCTAGAAAAGGTAATAAAGAGCAATCATGGGATATGAATTTCTTACTGATCTTGAACAATTTGTTTTCTATTTTTGCATTTCTCAAGGGGTGGCGTTTTATGTCCATAAGATGCATTATGTGGTTTATGATTACGACATGTCACAAATCCATTAGCTTGCATGACAAACAAATTATTTGCGAATTACTACTGTGAAGATTATGAGCAGAATTTGCTCTATCATTTCAGCATATCTTAACTGCTAAATGTTTTACGGAAATATCAAATTCAGTGAAGAAAAACAACTTTATGATCATCATTAGCACAGGCTGTAAATAACATGCAATTTTGTGGAAATTTTTGCAGGTATGGAAATCTGTTACAACTTATATGCAATATAATATACAAATGTAACCTCTCCAGTACACCTCCTACAAAGAGGAAAGCAGGAATGCAGAAACACTGATGTAATCAGAAAACACATTTCTGGTTTGCAGGCACATAGCAAAGTCATGTAGTTCAGTATGTGTGTAACCCGAGGATACATCTGTTGGCATAATAAGGATTTTCACAGTGTAGAAGAGATGCCTTAAGGCAAATGGCAGCACCCTCTCCTTGCTGGCTCCTAACAGTAGCTGTGAGCATCATGAGATGGAATCTGCATGATCACAATAGCTGCTGGGAGGTACCTCAGGGGATCATTAAGTTCAACCCCTCCTGCTAAAGCATGTCCCCTGCAGCAAGTTGCATCAGTAGGTTATAGCAGTGTATCCCTTTACTGTACACTGACTGCAACCTGGTCCTGCAAACGCATATGTACACGCTTAAAATTGCTACCATAAGTGGGCCCACTACTTGCACAGGACAAGTAAAACACAGCCACAATTACTGTTGGAAGCAGAAATTATGCCTGTTTAGGGTTACCACAGAATTGCCAGTGAGTTAGAAATGGGACAGCTTGAGAGAGCTTGGGCTCTTCAGCCTGGAGAAGGTCCAAGAAGACTTTACAATGGTCCTCAGTACCTGAAGGGGGCCAACAGGAAAGCTGGGGAGGGACTTTTTAATGGTTTAATTTAATGGAAATGGTTTTAAAATGGAAGAGGGTAGATTTATACTAGTCATCAGGAAGAAATTCTTTACTGTGATAGTTCTGAGACACTGGAAATGGTTGCCCAGTGAGGCTGTGAAAGACCCCTCTCTGGAAGCATTCAAGGCCAGACTAGATGGGGCTTTGGGCAATCCAGTCTACAGAGAGCTGCCTGTAGCAGGGGAGTTGGAACTACACGATTTTAAAGGTCTCTTCCAACCCAAACCATTCTATGATTCCTGTTCAATTATGGGACGGGCCATGACATGTTAAAACAATGTAAGCTTGTGTCACCATTATCCTAATGTATATAATTTTGACCATCACAGAAAACACGCAAAGGCAACACCAAAACTCCCACACTCAACTGCATATGGAAGAAATCTTAGACATTTCCTCATTTCTAAATATTTTAGGACTGAAATAATGACTGGAAGCAATTGGTATCACAATGAAAAAAGTAAGAGCAAATTTGGCACACAATCTGATGCTCAAACAGGTGTGCAAACCAAAAGGAAGAAGACAAAAATAGCAGCTTCCCTAGCCAGATGTTGTATCCACAGACAAAAAGGATAACATGGGGACTAGACAAAATTTTATGGAAAATCTGTGTCTAATAAAAGAAAAGAACTATAAGAATGCCCAAATGCTAGGAAAGTACTATAGCAAAGGTAAAACACAGGCTTAATGACTACACAGGGAGAAGAAACAGATCAATTATAAAGGAAAGTAAGTTCTGAGCTGATACAGTTCATTTTCTGGAAACAATGAGAGCTTTTTACTTTGCCAGATCAATTAGTAAATGAATACAGAATAGCAGAGTTTCCCAGGCCTTTAGGGAAGAATTAGCGGCACCAGCTGGTACTGACATTTGCTAAAAACTGGTTGGGGATTCTGCTAGAAATGTATGTAATCACTTTCCATTTTCAAGAGATAATTTTCAAGTGAAATAAACGAAACTCATAGATGTCAAGCATTATACCCATTGTGTCATTCTTTTCTGTATATTTAATACACTGCATCAGACTCAGTGGGCTCCAATGAGCCTTACAGACCTGCAGTTTGTCACGGGTGGGTGACAGCATGGGGACCACTGACCTGAAGAACATTATCTGAAGAAGGCACATTGCTTTATTTTTTTTTATTAGAGCTGCTGTACTTCTCTGAAACAATCATAGAGCCAGTCATTGCATCACTTTGAGATGGCAAAGCACTTCTTGAGCTGTTTTCTGAAGCCCTCTGTTTTATTTGGAAAGAGGAGTCTGGAACGCTTAAAATCCAATTGCCCTTTCCTTTCAACAAACCTAACCAGTATTCAGATCTTTTTGGAAAAAGAAGTCTTAGGTAGCTCTGCCAGTTCTGTACATTTAAAACCATGTTCAGGCTCAAATTGAAGTTTCAAAGCACACGTAAGGAAGGTAACTGCTGGAAAGGGAGTCCCAATTAGAACAGGAGCAATGAGATCTCCAGAAACAAGTAGGGAGAGAAGCTGGAAGGTTCATTGGGCACCATCCAGAAACAGCAAATTCTCCTTTCAATTGCAATAATTCCCAAGTACTTTGTGGGGTTAGTTCACCCGACATAATTTCTTCCCATAGATTTCAAATTTCCTTCTTACTTCAGTCTGCAAAGGCCCTCATACTGAGCAGCTCTATCACCATGCTTTCAGAAAGACTCTGCGTCTTGGCAGCATTAGCAACCCGTATTTCTGGGTAGGAGATAAATCACCAATCTACCCTTGCTCCTAAAATTTCCTTCCTTACTGGGGTATCTATACTCAGCTTCACGCTTCCCTGAACGTAAGGAGAAATAAAAGGGGTCTTCTGTTCTTTCTGGTGGTTAACCTTGGAAGCAGAAATCCACAAGAAACAAGTCTTTGATAATTTTTCTCTTGAAAGTGGTCACTTGGTAGCAGCACATTTAATTTCCCCATGAACAAGGAGGAAGCTTGGGCCTCCACCTTTTTCTTAATTTAAAAAGAAAGTGAAGATGAATATATAAGTATTAAAAAAACTGAGAAAAAGGAGCTATTAAATAAATGACAAAATGTGGAGACTGTGCTGCGTGTATTTTACTATTACACTGAGTGTGTGAAGGACTTAACTCACTTTGCAAACAGCATTTGAGAGCTTTGCCCCCAGATTTCTGTCATTCCACAGGTCAATGCATGTGAGAGGGTGCATGAATGAGAACATGCATGCAGGTTCTGTACTAACACACTGCTTCAGTGTGACACACAATTGCCAAGGAAACGTGGTGGGAGTTTTTGTTTGTTTTTGTTTTGCTTTGCTTTTACCAGGACTGAGAAGAGCACAGGCAACAAATGAGTCCAAGAGGCAGATCTGGCTGCACAAGATATAGAAACTGTCATGTATTATTAATTCATTTTAAATGAAATACCTCTACCACCAAAGGAAAGAAATGAAAAAATACATAAAACAAAAACTAATCAACATCTTTCCTAAATGAGGACACACAGACATTAGCAGAGGAAGCAAACAGCTTCATGTACTGCGACCTAACTTTGCAGTTTACAGCCCTTAAGTTCAGGTCCCTGAGGAGCTTGTCATTCCTTTGGAAGCACACAGACTCACACAGCGAGAAGAGAGCTGGAGAAAATGACTGGCTTTGTGGTGAGGGCACAAGACCCCTCCTTCTTTCTAAGCTCATTTTTGTCACTTGCCTTTATGTTACACAGAGGCTTAACTGTACTCAGGCAGAGGAGGGAGTGCAAACCAGGTAGCTCTTGTCCTGTTCAAGATCCAGAACTCCCAGATCATGTTAGGATTAAAAAATCTCTTCCTCCATTTCAGCTACAATAGAACAAGCTCTGAGGCCTAACTTGGATATACTTTACAATATTGACAGCCTGCTCCAAGATGACTAGCTCCAAGAAACGAGTATGGTTCTCATAGTTCTTCGAGTACGTTTTTAGGACAACAACAAAGTTCAATGACATAATGTGGAATAAAAACTCCCCCAGTGAACCAGTAGGCATCTTTGAACACAGCCTTACAAGCAAATCAGCATACCCCAATCCCAGGCTTCATTCTCATGTTACAAATAGTATTGTGACAATTCCCCACTTTCCCCCAGACTTGTTTTTTGACTTCAGGTTCCACTGCAGCTTTCCACTGACAGTTCAAAAGACTGCATTGTGAATGGTTTAAAGAAGTTTTGGGGACGGAAATATAGATTTTAAATCAGCTCAGCTCATCTATATCATGAGAAGAGCCTGCAGACAAATTAGATAGTGTTGGCACAAGCTGGAAGTAGTGAATTGTGGCTTGAGGGCACACTGCCATGAAGCCCAATTGCTGCCAAACTCTGGGCATTGTGAAAGCATGGCCTCAGCTAATAGAAATCAATGAGTGTAAATTCAGCTGTCAGCCACTGAAACTGCTGCACCTCTTTTCTCAGATAGCACCACAATTTAATTAAGTGTTGATGTGTTGCTGGTGGAAGCCTCTCAGCAGTATTGCTTCCGAATAAGTCATTCCCGTTTAAAGAGGGTATGGGAACAGAGGCCTCTCCCATAGTAGAGAAATAGTTTGGAACTGAATTTGCATTCCACTTATCATCGTTTTCATAGTAGCTAGGTTTGAACTCAAAACAACAACAACAAAAATTACATGGCAAATGACATTCATATAACTCACTAAGGGCGATTACAAAACCAGGAGGGAAACTATTACCTAATTTCAGTTATTCTGGGGACATTAATTTGTTTTGCCTTTGTTTTTCAGGTTTATAAAAGGACATATATGCCTTGGTCTTTGCTTGCTACATATTAGATAGCATCCATTGGCAGAGAAAAACCAGTACACTGTTCCTATAGGAAACATGTTTTTTTCAGGTTAAAATTGCTGTGTTTTATGTTTCAGAAAGCCTTTGAAGGAGATTTAAAGTCACAGTAAACAAAACAAGATGCAAATGTACAGCTATTTGACTGTATTTTTTTCTACCAAAAAAATAATAATAGGAGAAACCACACTCTTCTCTTTGCATGTATCTTAGAGTCTTTATGGTATCAGATGCAGGCCAAATTAACATAATGGCAATCAGATTTCTTCTGAATGAGATCATTTTTCTGTTCCTCTACAGACATTTACACGCCATCCACAGAATTTAGCCATGACATTTCAGATAAAATTACAACTTCCCCCGTCCTTAGCATCTTCTCAATTTCTTTTTTGAATCAGCTCTGGGAGGACAGCCGTAGCATTGCAGAATAGCTAACAGACTTTATGGATTCTGGCCAAAGTGCTATTTTTTTAATTGCATTTTGCTAAGTTCTGCATGTATTTCACTTGTAAACTTGCTACATAGCTTGGAGTTTAGGAGTCATTTTTGTAAGAGTACTAAATGGTACAGTTATTCTTGCCTTTGAGGAAATTCAGGCAGTTCTATTTGGAAACAAGAATTAAGGTAGTGCAAGAATTCTGTTTAAAAATGAATCTCATTCCCTGAGAACAGAAGAAAAAATATCAGCACAAGTTCTTCGGACACGTATTAGTTAAGCCTTCCTAATGATAGGCTGTTCTCAAATAAGAAAATACATCAGTTCATATGATCTACGGCACCTGGTGACAAAATTGCATATTAACGGTGACTGTTCTGGTACGTGTTATATGAGACATCCTAATTGTACCAAGAACCACTCCTTCTGCATAGGAAACCAAAGATATATTCATTTTCTGCAAGCGTAAATTAGTTCAATCAGCAATTAAAGAAAATTTAAAAAAGAGGCATTATCAACAAAGGTATTCTGATTAAGAAAATGGAGGAAGGTTATCAGACTGATCCCCTAGTAACATACCTTACATGATTTCTTTCCTCATTAGGAAACACTGTCCTCTTTTCACATTTCTGTAAACAGAAGCAAACATTCAGTGTGGACCAAATAAAAAATAAATACATTTAAAACTAATGTTACTTTTAATAAAATACACAAAGCACTTAGAAATTAAATTAATTATTAGTTAAACTCAGTTTATCTTTTTAGCTCATGGAATCTTCTACTGAACCGAACATTAGATTACATTAATGGGAAAAAGGGGCTCCACAAGAGCAGATATAGCACAGACTAAAGCCAGGAGCTATGAACTTCCCTCTAAGCAGAGTGTTATCTGTGACTTTAGATAAGACATTTAGCTCTCATTATCTTATCACTCCCACTTGTGAAGCACTGACCTGCCCCACAGGTGCCGTGAGGCTCAGTGTTCGTTAGAAATACTGAAATTTTCAACTGAAAGGCACTACTAAAAATATTTTTGTTTCCATAGTAACAGACTGTGAAATACAATAGTATGGCTCTTTGCAGGATATTGCCAAAAGATCACAGACGAGAAATTCTTACTTCAAGCGGTGTAGCTGCAATAGAGCAAAGCACTCACAAAAGCCATCGCTATTCATATAATCAAAGCTTGTTCTGCTTTGTACCAATGTGCAAATCTCTTTATTCTCTGAGCTCAAAATTCCAAACACAAACTTTTCACAATCAAATAACAATAACAACAGTTTCCAATGCAGTACATTACATCTTACATATCCTTAGGTTTCATACTAGTTACCAAAATGCTTTACAATGGATTAATTTTAATAGGACTCCAAGTTCATTTACAGCCATATAAATATTTAAACTTCAACTATATCAACAGTATATTAAAAACACAGTCAGGCTGCCCCAGCTTACTTCAATAACATTATTATTGCTTGGGGTAAAAGATTTCTGAAACATATCCCTAGAGATACTACAGATAGGCTTTGAAATTTATAACCAGGATCCTACATTAAAGTTGAATTTTAAAACTGCTGAACACTCTCTAGCTCTTGAGGCTACAGAGATAGAGAGCTGGGATTTATTGGGAATTCCTAAGGAAAATGTCATTATTGGAATCAGAGCTTTATCATCTGACAGCCTGAATCTAACTTTCAATCATATTCTTCAAGTTCTTTCCATAAAAATCAGAACGATACTAGGAAGTCTACCTTTCTGGCTTTCGTGAGAACTATGCTTGCTTTTTATCTCTGCCTAACATGAATAAGCATTGTTGTTGAGATATTATTTCTGAGTGAATAACCTAACTGGAAGAGAATTCAAGGAAGCTGGCTCCTAGTTCTTTGCTCTATGTTATCCCATTTTCATATTTAAAACTGGTCAGTCTGCCAAGGTTTCATATAAAAATGAATCGAGGCAAAGTGTAACCAAATGAGAACATTTCTTGAGAGTTTATATTATTCTAAAGATTAAAACAAGAGACCACTCGAATAAAAGTCAATCAGCTGTTTATTCTTTGTGGGAATGACTACATGTAGAAAGATATTCGGTTTACAATATTGTTAGTTTGGCTGGAATTGAGTAACTGTGGGCCAGTATGCCTTGTTCAACTATTCAAGAAATAACATTCAGCAAAGTCTTTCTACAAATATCTAATTGACATCTCATGCTAATGGATTAAATCAGCCTCAAACACTCATTTAGTTGCCAAATTGTTTGAAGTACAGTAGAACTCAGAGACACTGCCAGGGAGAAAATGTGGTTTAGCAAAAGAAAAAAAACCAACACATAGGACTTGAGGTCTAAAAATAGCAGGAGCATTGTACTGGAAAAAAAATGATAGTTTTCAATTAAGAATTGAGTCTTTATCACAGCTGAGATTTATAACAGTATGAAAGCTCACTGGCTATGCTGACAAAAAGGGAGGTTAATGCCTCCTTCTCCTGATGAAAAATCTAGATCCAATTATTTTGGCTATTTTGTCAGGTCAAAAGTTCTGCTATTCAGTATCTGAAGGTCAAAGCCAAAGCCCACAGCTGAGTTCTCCCTCAAAAATGGGTGCATTTCCAAAATGATCTAGCTATTCACAACAAAATTCCAGCTTTGAAACATCAAAGAAAATGAGGAAAGACCTGAAATCAATGGGTGCTTGAAAAATGTAGGGTTTTGTAATTAAAAACCAATTACAGTATAAAGGCATACAAAAAAAGGTATTCTATAGGGTCAGCAAGTACATACCTGTAATCTGGTATTAACATACACTCTTTGCTCTTGAAAAATACTGTCTCCATCAGTTGTTCCACTATAATTTCAAGTAATTTACATTCACCAGAGCACTTAATCATGTGATTTCAATGGGATGTAAGCACATACTTAAAGTTAAGCCCATGTAAGTCCTTTGGTGGAAAGGGATAAACTTAAGCATATGCTTAAATGCTTATTGAATTGTGACCTACACTCCTTTGGCATTCTGCCCATTCTGCTGAGTTAATTTCACAGTTTGTTTCCTTCGTCTACAAGTGATTCAGTGCTTATCTGTGCTATAATACCTCCCACCACTTAACTAGGCAATACCAACATCAGGTCTAAAAACTGACTAAAATAGTAAGTTGATGCTTTAAGAGCTTTTCAAACTTGACATCACCTAATTGAAGCAGAACTACAACAGAGAATATATATATATATATATATATTCTGTATATATGTGTGTATATATATATATATTCTGTAAAACAAGGATTATCAATGATCACATATCAATAATCACACTATGCCTTCCATTCCTTCCACACTAATTACAAATTCTACTCTTCTGTCTGACAATAAGAAAGATTTCTCTCCACATCAGACCTGAATTAATCTCTGATCTACCAAAGCAAGCACAAGTCTGAAGGTTGTGGAGGAGCACATCTTCCTGATTGTAATGCCAGAGCCAGTGGGTAAAATTTGGCAGTAGATTGGACTGCAATAAGAGCACTTAATCATAAAAACAATAGAGTTAGTTAATTTTTTTCTGACTCCATTCTCTGCAACAATTAACTATCAGAGCTTGAACCGTACTACTTACAATTCAAAGACAAGAATCTCGAACTTTTAAATTGAAAAACAGCCCAGAAGTGAATAAGAAATTAAGATGCACTCAATGTAAACATGCTACTGAAAGGAAAGAAAGCATTCTTAGGGATGTTATAGAATCTTTAACACAGTAAAATAAAAACTAAAAGAGCAAAATATTTTAGAAAAAGAGTGAAAGTATAATTTGAGTAATTGCAGCAAACAGCTAAAAAACACAGCGTCTTGGAAAATTGTGCTCACAAACACATTAAGAGCATTTTAAATGTTGCTCAACAGATCTTTCATAGACTAAAGAAATACAAAGGCAAATAAATCCATTTTAAAATACTTCTATTAGAAGTTTCCAGCCTAGATTGAGTTTTAATTAATACATTTTAAACTCTTCAAAATAGCAATTTTTATAATGGAAGGGCTGTTCAGTGATGAGAACCATACCACCCGAGTTTCCTCTCTTGCTGAATAAATTAGCAATGATCTCAAGTAGAATTGTGGTAAATACAAAAATAAAAAAAAAAAATCAGGAACTCTTCAAGATGTATCTTGAAGAAAAGAACTTATGAGTGGCAAATCAGAGTAGATTATAAAGCACAATATAAAATAGCACACAAAATAGACGTTTGCCAGTATCACGGGATATAGCAGAAAGAACTTCACTCTTCCCCAAGGCAGAGCTTCATAATACGTGTGCTGTGAAGGAAATTTCATTTGAAAGCAGTAAAGCTATCCTAAAGAAAAGTAGTAATAGGTGATGGCCAAGCCAAAGAAAGAGGGAATGTTATCCTTCACCCGTCTTTTCAGCAGGATGCTGCGTGATATCAACCAGAAATCAGTTCCCTGGAAATTTTCTAGGATGACTATTACTCTCACAATCTCAGCACGCATCTCTAGGCTTCCTACAATTGGTTGTAAAAACCAACATTTGGTTGTAAAATAGGAACACCAAGTATTGCCTCCAAGCTTTCATCTGGTGGTCTGTGCTTACATAATCAGTTTCTGCATTTCTTATGAAACACAATGCATGACCATTTTGGGATGGATCTTTTATTAAAAAAAATACAATGTTTTAAAAAATTGTTTTTTAAACTGTTCCATTATGTTCATAAGTACTCCTTGAAGAAATGACTGGGTCAGGTGGTTTCTTCTGTGAGTAAAAGACTGCTCCTTCCTCAGGTGGGCTAACAGAGCCTGCTTGGGAAGACAAGATTCAAGAAGCCACCAGGTAAATGAGTCAGAACAGGAAGCAAAAAACTGACAGAAAATCTCCTAGGGACATCTGCACATACTGTTGCCAGTCAGAAGATGTTTGAGTCAACTGAAATCAAATCTACAAGCTGAGACTCATCTAGAAAGGCATGGTAGGCAGGGAGAGACTCGTGTATAAATTGCTTTTGTTTTTGCCGCATTTGTTTTAAAAGCCTATTTTAAATTGGATCTATCTTTAATTTTACTCACTCTGAGATTTATTTCCCACAGTGTCTTGGGTGACAGTAGGAATAAAAACTAATACAGGGAAACAGAGATTTTCATTATTACCGTATTCCCAGAATCCACAATGGTGTCAGTTTTCAGAAAAGCAACTGAGTGACTGAATGGAAACTGAGAATTTCTTAGAAACCTAGGACAAGAGTTAAGCAAATAAACAAATGTTGTAGACTAGCATATTAAAACTGGTGCCAAAATAAACCCAGACAAATACTGTAGTAATTCAGGTTCTGGAATTGTATATGCAAGAGCATTCACAAATGTTTTTACTCTTAGAACAGCAGAACGTTACAACAAGCACTGCATGACTTATCGCTCAGTTAATTCTTTAAAGTAATAGCAGCATAAATCATGGCTGCATTGTGTTGATGATTACAAATGTGGTGAATAACTCTATATTCTACAAACTTCTCAATCAGAAAGTTAAACGGAAAAGCTACACATTCACCTCCCATACTTCTCTTGTGCCATTCCGTCATCTCTTTGATAACTACAAAATAACTCAAGAACAAAATAGAAAAATTTAAATCATGCATTTGTAATTGTAATTGTATGTAGCAGCTCAGAAATGAAGGGATTGCTGGAGGGAAGGGTGTGGGTAGAAGGTAAAGACTTCTAAAATTAAAGTGGCTTAGAAAAAAAGTTGTACTTTGAAAATCAAAGCTCAGGTAAGTCATGCTGGTAAAGCCCATGTAACTGCATTGAAGTCAGCTGTGGCTCACAGGCTTTTACTGTCATTTGGTGCCTCTTTCACAAAGCCTGCTGGTGAAGAAACTTTCTTTTCACTTCCCCCCAAATCTTGAATGTATGTAAGCTGTCTGACTGTTTAAATTATTTAGAGTCCCAATGTTTTCTGCAGAGCTACACTTAAATGAATGCCTCTTTTTAGTTTTTAGATACCTACTTAGCAATCCATCTCAGGAGGTTTCCTTTTTTGCTTGCTCAGAATCAGATGTGAAGGTTGCCTGGGAATGACACCGTGAGCAAACATGCAGGTTGTGAGAGACTATCATGCTTTATTAAAACCTGGAAAAATACAGTACCTCAAACTAGTCCAAAGTGAAATATAAACTTATCTAAAAAACCATGAAAAGCAGCAAGCAAAATCTCCTCAGCTTCAAAAATTGTTGTAGTTCTCCTCTTTTTTTTTTTTTTTCCTTTTTTTTTTTTTCCTTTTTTTCTTTCCTTTTTTTTTTTCCCCCTGCAACTCTGCACTTTTTAGGTCTGGTTGTGTCTGGAAGGAAAAATACTGACTTCAGCCAAAAAACCTGTTGTCACAGGATTTCCAGTACATTTTGGCAGGTGCAGAAGACAGTTCATTGCATGTGAATATCTGTCTGTTTATCCAGTTAAACTGAAAACTCCAAACCTTCACAGATTCCTCCATCACAAGTTAGAATATGAGCCTGAAGCCATTTCCTTAATTCTATTAATGACTGAGCTGCACCTTCAAGTTAAGCAAAATTCAGCAGCATTTCCAGCATGGGTTTATTTCTTGCAATTTCTTCATCCTTATGTCCTTTTCTGTCATTTAACAATCCCAAAGGTAGCTGTAGTTTACCAGGGCATAAAGATGCAGTCAAATTCGGCAATCTATGTCAACAATCAAAATAACGTGGGCCTGATTTTTATTTGACATTTCTGAGATGTTGGTCAAAAAATACTTTCCAAGTTCATTTATGCTTACATTCCTAAAGTCTAAACATTTCACACTGTTTTCTAATACACGTACAGTTTCCTATATTTTTAAGAATAGCACAATGCACTCAGTTTTCTGCTCTGTGTTATTGCCATAGGCTGGATTAGCACCTGCATGCAGAAATACTCTTGAAAAGTTGCCAAGCATCATAAAAAATATAAAATCTTCTGGGAAAATCACCAAGCCTGCACATCTCACTTTAAATAATTTTTAAAACACCTTTCAAAAGGGAATTCTCCTTCTTAGCAGTGAGTTTTTGTTTTGTTTTTACTTTTGGTGGCACAGAAGTCTTCTAGAAATGTTCTAGAAACTCATAATAGGTGGTTTACTTGCTGAAAAAAGAACACAGATAGATGTTTTTTTCAAGTTTCTGCATCTCCTTCCTTCTTCAAAGTGTGCTTTATTGACCTTTTAAGATAATCACAAAAGTATTCAAATTGCTGAGATGATCTTACATTGAAAAACAAATGACTCAGTGTTGTTTTTCTTATTTCCAAAGGATTGTTTTGTGTTGCTAAGAAGCTCAGTTTTTGATATAACTTCTGATTTTAGGTTTAACACTTCACTTACTGCTTACCTAAAAACATAAAAGTTCTTAAATATATTATTAAGGGAAAAGATGAAAAGAAAGAGGATTATATATGGTGTCTTTTGTTATTAAAAAGGGCACTGCTTACTCCCAGGAACATCACATCCTGTTTTTTATTAGAAGTGTAGGCATTCATATTATACAAAGTCCATCCACAGTATTAAGACGTATATAAAAATATTACTGAAAACACATATCAATTTGTTTGTCTACCCAACCAATAAGTATGTTCATGTTCACAATAGCAGAAAATGCTGTTCTACTCTTGTAGCACTTGGATATGAAATGGAAGTATCTTTTAAAAAGCATGTAACTCATAATATTTCAGTTTTTCACATTTCTTCCTAACACTAGCCATGTTTAATTAAAAGTCTGTCCTAAAGAACATACATGCTAAATGCTTTACTATTTTTACTTTTAAAAACAAGCTTTATAATAAAGCACATTTAAATGAACCTGACTTCCTTATGGGCCTTTCCAGGAGACATCCAGTTATGTCTGTTGTAAAGTAACACTGGTGTCAGGTACTGCTTCCAGTATATGTCAAATCATTTGACAGACAGAAATACAGTTCCTGGAGGGTACACTGCGAAGTATAATTGTTACAGTTGTTGTTCATATAAGCACAGAAGTAATACAAGGATCAATACCAGGAGTATTGGTACTCTTAGGCACTCTCGTGAATCCAGTCTATTGTAAAAGCAATGCATATGAAGAAGCACCATTCTGGTTATTACCCTAATTTTGTTATATGAATCTTTTTAATCTCAAGGGATGGCAGGTATTTGTGTCTAAGTAATAACTTCTTGTAGTAGCATACATGGGATTATATCTCATAGCAAACAGAATCATTTGGCAACACTGTCTAGAACAAAATATATCTCATACATTCCATAACTGTGTAAAGAGCAATGGGAATTTCCAGGGCTAGAGCTGAGTGAGCCCTTCAGAATGGCCCATAACACTCCAATTTTCACTCAACTTTGCTCAGTTTTCCAGTCTCCAAGCCTACTGAAAGCGCAAGTGGAATTCAAGGGCCTTGTGGTTGCCTGCATACCTATCAAAACCAAAAACATTTTCAATCCAAAGGCAAAAACTCCAATAAGAAATCTACATTAAGAGCTGCACTTGTGAACCATGACAAAGTGAAAACGTACAAAAGCTTTTGGATCTGCAAATTCCAAGTGCTATATCCATCTCCTTTAGTCACACCATAGTACTTCTTTAGTTGGCTGAAACTCTGGCTACTTTTGCTTGATCAAGGTGATTCAGGACTCAGAGAGCAGAAGCCAATCAGTTCAAACAAAAGATGGTGTTTTGCAAGTTATTAGGTAAACTTAAGATTTCAGAAATGCCCCGATAATTAAATAATTAATGAATGAAGTAATAATAATAACAAAGACCAATACTGGCAGTGTGATTCTTATTGCAAGCAACAACGAATTGCCCAGTAATACGGCCTCTCATTCCGAGATGTTAGTTCCTAAAAAACTCGGGGTACTGAAACCTGACATCCGTGTCAGTTAGGCAGCCCTCTTCACCTGGAGTTGATTCTCCTTTGTAACATTTCATAAGTAGCTGCCAAGATTTACTGGCTGTGAGTTGAAGCAGATCAGTTCCATGTAACCTGTTAAAAATTTCAGTGAACCTGCAAGTATGTCTAAAACCGCTCTTACCCAGCAGCATCAGCCGGGCTGAGGCTTTTCATTTCAGACTGGAGAATTGCTACTGTGCATCCAACAGAGTTTTTGTTAAAAGAAGAAAAGAGAGGAAGAAGACAAAATGGGTGTAACTTCTCCAGGATTTGTCATTTGTCTGGGTGGTAAAAAGCTGAGGGCTGAGCTTCAACTGTTGTGACAGAAGCCAAAAGCTCAATCAAACTGTTGCCCTGGTTAAAATAAAATAAAATAAAATTAAAAAAAGAAAAAAAAAAGAAAAAAAAAAAGAAAAAAAAAGGAGTTTATGTTACTGAAATGAAGCCCAATTTCTTGAAGTGTGCAGATGTTCTACTTCAAGTGATTTTGGGAAGGGCTCTGAAATGGCTAGAGAGGCCTAAGAGCAACCTGACACCTTTCACCACAAACAGTGGCTTTCACATTGCTGGTTGCAGGGTATCACCTTTTCCTAGGCCAAGTTTATGCTGGCCAGATGGGACCAATGTGACATTGTAAGGTGAAAAATGAGTGCACAGAAGTGAGGGGAAGGCCTGAGCTGTAATTTCTCTTTCTGCTACAATGAAGGGTTAGATGAGATCATTTGCCTCTTATGGCATTTATCTCTCAGTTGAAATCAGACAATGAAAAGCCTAAGTGCTTCTGAGAAGCTGGACCAGAAGTGTCAGGTCCTTCTGTATTTCTTGAAGTGCAATTTTTAGGAAAGCACTGAGCAGATCTGAAATCAGAAGATCTGCCTCAGGAACACTGGAGATTGTTCCAGTTTCAGCCATGGAAGCTCATCTGTATATGTGTAAACTGTAAACTAAGAGATCACATACAGGACCAGCTACTTCTCTGGTCAAAATAACTACTGGTTTCTTTGAACATATTACAATACCAATGCCAAAAAGCAAAAATTGTTTCTTCAGTAGGGACATCACATGTCATTTTAGCTCATATTTGAACAATTGCTTTTAAAATCTCCTCTCTGGAAGAATGCAGGCTACTCTCACTTACTCTCACTGTTACCTAAATTACCTAAATGATAGCAGTGCTAGTCAGAATGAAATACTTAGATGGCTTGTGATTTACTAAAGCATGTGGCATGTTTGGAAGAAGCAACCTTTTCAATTATTTAATAATCAATCATAAGGGATCATGCTTTTGTAGATGGCTTTTTACAACAGTTTGTTCACACTGTGCTTCTGATACAGCAAAAAAATAAGTCGTCCCATGTTGTTATTGAGGAATTTCAGCAAAAGACACATATTGTCAGGTCTGTAGGGTGAGATATGTGGCAAGACTGTCTAGGGTAATATTGAAGCTGGCCTGTAATTTCTTTTTCAATAGAATGTCTCACTTCTGTGTCAAATGCAAAAAGAAGATGTAATTATTTTTTAAAATAAGCATTTAGTTACCATATTGCATTTTCATCACTCACAAAATCCACATGCATTTTGATTTCTTCAGAGGCAAGAATTAGATATGTTTTGAAAAATGATTTCAAAAACAGAGAAAGTGAAAATCAGATCTCAATGTCAGGAATATTTCAGAAATGTTAACAGTGGCAAGAGAAGTAAGAAAGAAAAAAAAACACAATTTTCGAAGTTTTTCACTTTGAAACAGCAAATTGGTTGGATGTCGAAAAATTGGGCCTAATCACTGGAAGATTTTCAAAAGAATAAATAGTATGTTTGATTCAAAATCAGAAGAGAGAGCATAGGAAAGTGATTTGGCTCAAATGCTGAATTTATGAGGTAGAAGAATTTTGTTGTCAGCCCACAGTAGCACTGTTTGCACTAGAAATGGTAACAAGTTTCATATTTCTCCTGCTCTAATTAGAAAATCAGAAAATGTCAGAATTTGTTCAACCAGAACTGTCTTATCAACTGTGTGAGCAGACTATACTCTTAGGTAGAAATGTCAGAAGATAATAAAAGGGTGGAATTTGCTTGGATAATCCAAGTCAAACAATACTGTGCTGGGATCCATTACTCAGACTGAGCTGAACCTTTCTGAAAGACTGGGAAACTCAAACATTTTAATAGATTATAAATATGTTTATTTTTTAAAAGCCTATACATTTTTTTTTTTCAAATTGTCCTTGTTAGGTCTTCATTCTTAAATAAATATATCTTCAAATAAAGATAAACTGTGTTTACCTTCTTTTTGCCCATAAATTTATGATAGTCAGATACGCTATCTAAAAGTCAAGAAGTTTTGAGAAAGGCATTGCTAGAAGCAAAAAAACAATACAAAACAATTTTCTCTTTTTACTTTAATGAATATTTATGAAACCTTTCTCAAAGGATTTGCTCTGTTACTCAAAGGATTTGCCCATACCATATATCCCTCATCTTTTAAAATATGAAATAGTTTTCAGTGAGATGTTTGTGTTTTTCATATCCTGAAAATGTGATGAAATGTTTCTTATAACCCAAGTTATTTTCCATTTCATGAGCCAAGCACCTGAACTGTTTTTCAAAGACAGATATTTGGGCCCTAATCCAGCTTTGGTATTTCTGTAATAGATATTTCAATAGAAAACTTGTGCTTTCTGAGAGAGCATTCAGATAAAAACATCACTATAGCACTGATTAATATACTGGTCAATACCAATCCTTTCTTTATAATCCAGAGGACTGTAGTGAAAAGTAACATTTTAAATGCATCAAATACAGGTGTGAAGATTTAAGAAGAAGAGAAGTATTATTTACTGTGGCAGAGAAAGAAAAACAAACTACGGGGGAAATACATTCCAGGAAAAACAGTCATAAAGGAGATTAAAAAGTTTTCTAAGACCTTACAAGATTGGTTATTTTGAAAGAGAACAGCTTTAGATATAATAATTCCTTAACTTTACATGACAAAATATGCGAAATCAGGAGAGATTTTCAGTGTCATAAATGATACCAAGAACCTTTCTATCCGGGTCCAGCACAGCCCAGATAGATGGTCCTGCCAGAATAAATGGTGCAGAGAAAGAAACTCTGGGATGCCAATTCCAGTAATTTCTACTACAAAAATTTGTGTAAGATCCACTGTGAAAAAATCCCTTACAGAACCAGCTGAACATTTATATTAGCTCTGTTTTGAATGAAAATATGCAGTTTGTAGATGCTGAATCAGAATTAGAACAGTTGTTATGGGAGAGAGACATTTGAAAAACATCCATAAAAGTTTTGCAGTGAATTTTCCTGAAGCCTAGGATGGATGTTTTGGCTACAGATAGAGCAGCAATTGAAAGCTGTACAAACTGCAATTCCTGCCTTAGATAAGACTCTCAAGAAATCACTCCAGCTCTCAAGTATTCACCTAGAGGTATTCTCTTTACATTTCCATTTTTGCTAGCAGAACTGGCTTCTGAGAAATTAAATATGTGTTTAATGTGGAAAAAAAAAGAAAACAAAACAATGCAAACACTGGGAGACATTAAGTCACTTGAAGTATTCTATAACAAAATAATGAAGAGAAAAACTGATTTCTAACTAGAAATACTCAATAGTTTTTTCATAATCAATTTGCAGTGTTTAGCGGATAAGCAGGTGTATCTCCATCTTCTGAACTGGAAGATAAATGTATTTAATTTTCCACTAAATTATGTCCTTGCTTGAGACTGAAGAAGAATTTGCTCCCCCCACATGAGAATTTAGGCAACTGGCAAACCACTGACAGGAAGTCAATTTTTGTGACTGTCCAATTTTGGCTGAAATGCTGTGGAGCTTTTGGACTCACTTTCCTTGACTTCTAGTCTTTGCTGAACTGAGCCAGGTCTGTGACCATTGAGGAGGGTTAGAGTTTTCCTCTAGAGGCACAGTGAGAAAGTCAGTCTGCAGTGGATCATCTCCCTCAGTTCTCTACCTTCAAATTCCCTGCCCTGGGAAGAACAGGGCTTGGCAATGTAAACTGTCAGGATTGTATCACACACCACACCAAATATCACATTTCATCATTAGGCTAGGAAGATTACCCAACCTAGAGGAAGAGGAAATAGAAGTCTGTTCATCCTTCAGATTGTATGCCTTGATTTTCTAAACTTATATTTCATGGAGAATTGTAAAATGATAAGCAACATTCTTCCAGTTTGAGAGATGGAGACCCTAAAGCATACTAAGACCCAGTGACAAAGCAAACTTTCAGAGAAGCCCTGTATTTCTGCTTCTCATTCTTTGGCAGTTGCCGTTAATAACATGCTGCCTGCTGTATATTTGGCCTTTTGGACCGTAGGAATGCCACTGAGAATTAATCATTTCATATTGTGGGTTATTCAGCTCACTCATGAATATTACTGGTAACATTTTAGTTCTTTAGTGACTTCATCTGATTAAGATGGCAATTTACAGAAAATTGACTTCACATTTAGTCTCATTACTAAATTCTAAACCACTGAATACGAGACAAGAATATTTACTTTTTACTGTGAGCATATAATTACTGCTTATTGAGATCTGCTAATTTGTTAGGACTAGGTCCTACACCACCCACTGATTACTGTCAGACATACAACAATAACTCATTAAAAATCTTTAAATGAAGTCCTACTGATGATACAACAGCTGATCTTAATCAGCTTGTCATTTATTTATCACGTTCCCCGAAGTAGAATATATATGAATCCTTTAAAAAAGTAGAATTTCATTTCAGCACTAGTCTACTGCAAGTACCCAAGCTTACAGACTGAGGTCATCCAGAAAAAACATTTTTTACATAACACTTTTAAGTATATTATGTCTAAGGTGTGTTAGGAATGTCACAAACATGGAAAAGGACACATGTAACTAAGTCAAAACAAACTGTAAATAAAAAACAAGATGATAGCTATGAGGTGAAATTGCTTCCAAGCTTCTATGTTCTACTTTTTTTTTTAAAGTTAGGGTAATTCCTCATTCTGCAGAAATTAAAATAATCAGTGTTCCTTGTTGTTAGATGAGCAGCATTGCATCTGTTAGCATTTAATCGCATACTATAAGCATATACACAGCTCCAAATGTTTCAGAATTCACTGTATTAATATCTCATCCCCATCATTATTTTCCATTCCACAAATCTTTATATCATTGGCCTATTCTATCAGCAGTGACTCAATGTTTGCTTCCAAATCCTTGATGAAAATGTCACTTTGCCTGATGTCCCCCTTCTCCATAATCTAAACTTTGTGTCCTGCACTTAAACAAACAAGCTGGAAGCTCACTCCTGTTACTGCATTTGTTTATTGGAACCAAATTTCATTAGCATTTGTGCAAGACATTGCATCAACAGATTTAAAGGTTGTCAAAAACATAAAATCCCATAAAAAAAAAAACAAACCCCTAAGGGATAAAGTGATTCAGCCAGTGAAAGTACCAAGTTCTGTTCACCAGTTGACTTTCTTTTATAGAATTCCATTCTACAAAGCATAATGCTGGTGCCATTTGGTGAGGCCTCATTATCTGGGAGAAAACTGCTTTACAAGCAGAAGGAAGCTTGAGGCCACTGGCTATGAGAGTATTTCATCTGAGAACTGTCAGGTCAAATTGTTTCCACTTGTTATGTTATCCAGCCGTGACAAATATTAATACGTATGCTAGGAAGAATGACAAAATAAATTAAAAAGTTGTCTTTCAGGTTTAGGGATTTTATTCACTATCTTTGCTTAATAGTTATAGCAGCCAAGTTACCTACTAGGAGAACCTTTCTCCTTAGAAGCCAGCACGGAAAGCAAAGTTTGAATGAGAAGTGTAAACAGGATGTATTGTTGCCAGCCACTCCATTCAACAAAGTGTATTAGCAGGAATGAGACAAGGGAAGGGAAAATAAAAGGAAATATTTTTGATAGCCCTATAAGTATTTATATTGCACCAAAGTGTACTCAAACAGTTTAGTCAGAGATTCATAAATATGGAAGTAAAAAAGCTCTGCCTCACGCCAGATCAGGTTTGGCAGAACATCACCAAATAATTCACAGATTACAGAAGATTATCTTACTCATCCTTGGAACACAGCAGTCTCTGAATTGAACAGATTCAGCCCTTCATACAATGTGGTTTTTTAGGAAGATTCACTTGGGGAAAAAAACACTGCTTAACCGCTCTGCTTTTCTATACAGCATTTATTTTAGGTTCTGTACTATTTCATTACATCTCTTCAGATGGTAAAGGAGGTAAACTCCAGATAAATGCATACATTACAACTGATACAGCTCAACATCGATATTTTATACATAGCGCTCAGTATCACTGTCAGAAATGTAAAGTAGCTACATTATGGAGAGGTATATCTTAGTGATACTAGTGTCTACATTCTACATGCCAGTAGGTGTTTTCATTCCTGTGGGAAGTACTGAAAGATTAGGAAAGTACATGTAAAGACCTTATTAATACGTGTGGAAAATTCTATTAGGTTCATTTTCACATTTTCACACGTGAGCTGGCAGAAATCCTGAACTACTGAAAGCAGGCATTTGCCAAATAAGGCTTTTCATTAGGTTGTTCAGAAGTATATATTCTCCCTCTCACCACCAAGTATTGTTCCTCCATATGAACAGTATTCAGAAATTGTTATCTGCTTTGCCTTCCTGCCTGATTTATGCTGCTGCCTTTGGCCAGCAATTCAGGCTTTCCATGAATAGATTACTAGCCTATGTAGAAATGTAGCACTGGAGCAAAATACTTGCTGCTTTCTGGTCTGCTCAATCTGATCACAGATGGTCACCTGAAGGAAGTCATACTCTATTCATACTGGAAAATATAGCCACTGCAGTAGCCTTTGTGAGCCTAGTGAGTAGTTAACTAATTCTGCAAGCAAATATTCTACTAAAAGGCTGTTAGATCTCAACTGTACCACCTCTGATTTCTAAGTGGATGAAGACTTGACAAAGTGATGGGAAACTGCTATTCAGGACTGATGTGCTAGTTATGTGAGTTGCAAGGCTCTAGTTTGTACATGAAATTCCAGTCCTTCTTTACCCTTACTTTGGTGGTGTCCTGCTGTACAGAAGATGTATTTTCTCCTTTAAAAAGGACTGAAGTCTACTTTGTAACAGACTCTTCTATTACCTTTAAAAATTCTGGAAGACCACCCAACACTTCTATCAGACTACATACAGAGGTCTATTTTGCTTTTTCCCTACACTGATGCAAATAAGAGGTCTCTATATAAGGCAGGTATAAATAAGAGGGGCAACAAATAGAACTTTCAGATAAAAATGAATGACATTCCTTGTCAGAAAAAGAAGCTCAAATATCAAAATGGACAACTGGGGACTGTGGCCAAAAGAAAGAGCTGAATAAAAGTTGGTATTAATTTGTTAGGCACAAATCATGCCTAGTTCATACAACTCACTTGTAGGGCAAAGTAACAAGTTCCATAAAGGGAGAATTTACAAAAGCTTTAAACATTTTTATATGGTATTCCTACTACAAGTAAAAAGGCCCTTAAAAGATCTAATGTAATCTGGCTGGTTAGGATATTAGATATCTTTCTGTTAAAGTCATTGTCAATAACTTATTACAAGATGGGTAGTTTGCATCAAGTAAGCTAAAAACAGTCATCTTTGGCTCTGGTGCTGTTCAGTACTTCCAATGATAACATACACAAGTGGATAGATGTAGATGACATGAACCTGACAGGGCTGAATTATGTTGAGAAGACAGAAAAAATACAGTTATTAGTCTGTAGTAAAAGCAACAACTCTCCTTTTCTGCATAAAAATGCAGAGATCAGTGCAAGAAACTTAAATTTATGTAGAAATGTTTAGCCTATACAGGATGGAAAATTGAAGGAGATCTGGGATTAAGAATTCAAGTTATGCTTGAATTTGAAAACCTCAAAGTATTTATGAGATACTTGAAAAATATTAGAATCTAATACTCATAAGAGCTCCACTAATGCTCTATGTTCAGCTTAGATTCTGTATTTCAGTAAAAGCTTGGAACAGTTGGAAAAAGCTCAGAGAAAACCAACAGGAATGGTAACTGGTTTATAAGACATGAGAAAAAAATGAATGACAGTGCTGTAAAAATGGGATTATTTTTCTTTGTATACATAGTAGATAAGACAAGGGAAAAAAAAAGTCATTGAATTGACCAAGGAAGATTCATGAAAATCTTCCTATTATAAAAAGCCCTGCAATGACCAGATTGATAAAGGAGGGTGTGGAATATCCCCACTGAAAAACTGTAAGAAAGGGCTAGAAAGTTGTGTCAGGAATGACATAAATACAATTGATAAATCCTTGGGGAGTAGGGAGGAGAAAGGAATGGATCTCTTGAAGTGGCTTCCTGCCTTGTGATGCCCTGATTTCATCGTACATTACTCTTCACCATGAAGATAATTTTAGAGTTTATAGCATTTCTCCAGTTATCTCAAGAATTATATCACTTTCTTCTATTATTTACTTTTATTATAGTCTGTTCACTCTTATGCAGTATAAATATTGTAATACTGCACTCTCCAACCTAAGGTATTTAAAAAACAAAACAAACAAAAAACCCAAAACAAAAAATTAAAACTATTCCCTGTGTAAAATACTCTTTTCAGAAAGCAGAGCAGCAATAATAAATAACCCACAGCATGACGAGAGCTGGAAAGGGAATCATAGAAGAGGGGGAATTCTCCTTTTTCATATACATTCAATTAATTTATTTCCATCAAGAGGATGTCATTCCTCTCTCACCAGTACAAACCCTGAGCCTGCCCCTACAGTTGTGGTTCAGGAAAGTCTCTTATAGTACAGACTCAAACAAATACTCCACAATTTCCTAGTGATACTTCCTCTATGGTTAAAGTGATCCCTCTGCCAAATGGGTAAAGTCACAGAGTTCAGATTAAATTTCATTATATCCACCAGTAACTAAAAGTGGGGTTTCAACATTGTGGTGTGTTTACGAAAACAAAAAAAAAAATCTTACTGTAACATAGTGGCTGCAAGCCTAACAGGTGATATCACTGTTTGAAATCCAAGGCACCAATCACTGCTGATTCACCCATGGCTATTTCATTTTCTTGTTAGCCTGCATATGATTAGTAACACAGAATTCAGCTCCTGCCAAATGCTCTTGGCATTCAGCTATTCACTCCAGTTCTGCAGTGCTTCTCTCCATTCACTGTGCAAGCCTTAAGCCCAAACTGAAAACTGCTGGTTATAGCAACCCTTAAGACTGAGATCAGATAAGGACTAAATTGTGAAACATTTGAACACAGTATGATTTTTTGCTACATCTTAAATACACTGAATATTTATTCTTTCAATGGATAAACTGTGCACTGAAAAGGAGAAAGCCCTCTAACCCTGATCCTTTCTAACATCTTCAGTTCAGGGAATGGAAAATGCTCTACTAATATTTATGAATAAGACTCATAATGCTTTTGCATTTTCCCCACACACAGATCACTGATGAGAAAAGTCAAGAAGTGCTTCTTCAGAGTTACAGAATGAGCTCATGGGAACACTTAGATTTAACCACTCCCCACCTAGACTCTGCTATTACTATTGCATCCCTCACTAAACGCATCCCTGGAATTCTCACAACGTGAAATCCTTTCAGATTTACCACTTCTTATGTACGGTCCATTCCTGTGCAGTAACATTCCACATGCACTTCTGTCTCTGGGTTACTTTATCAAACCATTCCTTCTTTCCTGGAGTACATTTTTGAGGAAAAAACTTTAAGTTAAACCCACAACAGAATATCTTTCCATAAGGAGGCAGAAATGCTTGTTCACCACTGTCTTTCTGAAAATGTTATTTCCCTCCAAATCTATTTTTTTTCTTCTTTAAAAATACAGATAAGATACTATTTTCATTACAGTGATACCTACATTTCCAAAAGAAATCTGTATTTCTTTTCTGTCCTAAGGGAACTTAGAAGCAAAGAATATTTTCAGTGTTTTCAGAAAACTAAAACCAGAGTCTCAGATAGGAAATCCTTGAAGTTTCACAGCCTTGAAAGCCATGCTGAACTACTTCTTGGCCTCTTCTCTCAAAAATCACTAAATCACAGAATCACAGAATTGTAGGGGTTGGAAGGGACCTCTAGAGATCATCGAGTCCAACCCCCCTGCCAAAGCAGGCTCCCTACACCACGTCACACACTGGTCCTTCCTTTAAAAGGCAGAAGGAGAAGTAACTGGTTTATCCCCTAAGTCAGTTGTTAGAGCCTTTACTCAGACGCTGCTTGAATTGTATGATAAAGCTTTTTCCACGTATCTTGGCTAGCCTATGAATTTATCAGTAGGTTCTTGCTGAAGTTCCATTTTAAGTAAAACTGTAGAGATCACAGAATAACAGGATTTTCCTTTGGTAGTGGAGAGACTTGGCTGTCAGCCCTTCCAGTGCATAGATAATGTCAAATAGTTACCATAATACAAAATAAGATGGTGGTCTTATGCAGCCTGCACCTACCGAGGGTTGAACCATTCAGGCAGACCACAAAGTGGACCAGATAATTTGCCATCAAGATGGAGCCGTTTGCAGAACTGGTTTGATATGCAGTGTTAATGTACAAAAAATCAGCTGAAGACTCAGGTGCTTTTAGAGCACTGTAGCAGAAAAACATGAATAATGTAACTTATTCCAAGATGTGGATGGTCTAAGTGGAAAATGGACAGATCTCAAATGTACAGGTCCTTCTATGCATCTGCCCTAAAATCCTCACTGCAGAGGAATGAGTCCTTTTGTGCTTCTACACAAAGATCCTCTCAATTCAAAAACTGGGTAATCTAAAAACCAGTTGAATTTGACACAAAGGAGTGATAAATCAGCACCTATTCTGGAAAAAGAACTCAGAGAAACAATGAAGATAGCTGCTTGCTTCCTCTGTCAGTAGTGCCTCCATGAGCCCATCATTTTGCAGTAAGCTTAGATCTTGTGATTTTCATCAGCTAAATCTATGGTGCTCCTATGATGCATGTGGGAGTGAGTTTTGGCTTCGGTTTTATTTTAAAAATCAGTGGAGTGGTAAGTTCAAAGAAGCTTCTGATCATGCTGTACTTTACAACATTTAAATGAAATCTAATAGACCACTGAGTCATTATCTTGATATTTATAACATTAAGAATAATAACATCCTGAAGGATGAGGGAAAATAGAGCTCATGCACAGTCATCCTCTAACCAACACAGCCTCAGCAGAGGAAGATGTGCTGTTAAACTAATCTTTCTGATTACATTCAAGAAAGCACAGAAAGCACAGAACACATCACATACCACGCTTAGCCTTTTGGGAAACTGCTGATAAATTTCACATGACAAGCTCTTAGTAAAATGTTAGCAAAAGAATCTACAGTAAGACAAAGAGTTCAAATGAAAATCCCAATTATGCACAAACTTCTAGTCAATGCTGAGATCTCAGAACATTCAGATGCACTAAAGGAATAAGAAAAAGCAAGTAAACAGCAGTAAGTAGAGAACTTGCCCGAATTTATTTAGCTAGCCTGTGGTAACAGACTTTCTAGTGCATCTCTGCTGAATGTTTTCTCAGAGCAATCAGAATTGCCTTACTGCTCTCTCATACAGAACTTTTTATTACCTCCTGACTGTATGGCAAAATTCTTTATAAATATCTTGTCATTTGAAGCCTCTATAGGGTGTTACACATCTGATCGTGATTTATAGCTACAGCTCTCACAGGTTAGTAATACAAATCTATAATAATAGAAGACTGTCTCAGTCAGATTTAGGAAATGTCTATTATTCCACTATTCAATACCTTCCATCACTAAAACTGTCCTCAGACCCTCATAACAATTTTTTTTAATTATATACAGTCATCTAATGAATAAGTCATTAGCCACATACCTTTCGTGTCTTTACTTGGAGACTGTGGTTCAGTTCTCGCTTCCCCCTACTTTGTAACACATGGCATGAAAGGACTGTTAAATAAATATTAGTACTGCCTCAGTTTCCTGGGCACTGCATGTGGCACAAGGGAAGCAGCCTTGAGTCCAGCTACGCAGTTCTGCTCTTTTGATGTGGCAGTGCGGAGCTGCTCCTAAATACAAGACCTCGTTATTTTAAGTGCCCTAACTTGGAAAAGGGAGTGCAGCCAAAAGTTCTTGAAAATGCTCTGCTCCAAGCTTTTTAGTTCATATCCCATTTCTAAAACTTTGAATTTAATTTATATATCACTGTACTAACACCTTCACAAGATAGGTATTCATTATGGAGCCAAGGAATCACTTCTAATCTTTATTGGAAATGAACAGGAAAAAGTGTTCAGGGCAGACTCCTGTTTATATGACAACAACGACTGCATAAAACAGATGCCTGACCACATGCCAGCTGCACAGCAAGCTGAGCAATCCTCAGCACAGTGGGGGAGAAGAAGTGCTGCTGATGCTTAAGTTCAGATGGAAGAGATGTTCTGCAGATAGGACACAACACTGGGGTTATCTTTGAACCAGTTCCCCGGGGTTGTCGCATATTCCTGGGCTCTAAATATCTTTCTACCAGAGGCTACAGAGCTTTACTGTAATCACAGAATTGCTTGAGTTTGAAGGGACCATTAAGGCCATCTAGTTCAAGTCCCCTGCAATGAACAGGGACACTACAGCTCCATCAAGTTGCACAGAGCCTGGTTCAGCTTGACTTGGAATATCTCCAGGGACAGGGCATCCACTACATCTCTAGGCAACCCATTCCAGTGCTTCACCATCCTTAAATGGTGAATTATATCAATTAATATCAATTAATGACATTATAGTTGGAAAAAGGAGGTGAACAGGAATTTTATCATCCTTTAGAAGTTAACTTTTGATTGCAGGTAGAGGAAGCCTTAATATGGTCATGCTGAAAAGAAGTCTTCTGTTTTCTTTGCTGCTTGTTCTATACAATAGGTGATGGCTTTGCCACTACTGACAGCGCTGTACGAGAGCTATTGCATTAACCTATATCAAAACCCAGCTTTTTAAGCAGCCAGAAACATACAGGAGTCCTCCAGTGGCCAGAACTGGTTCAAACTATGACACAATTACTGTTCCTTAAGTTTCGGTCCCCCATAAAGAATCCTTTTGGAAAGATGCACTATTTTTATTCATATTGATGCTGATGATGGATGATGTCCTTGGCAGGAAGCAAAAAACTGCTGTTTTCTTGGGAAGTCTCCTTGGCTTTGGAACTCTTTTGTCCTGCTTTCAAACTACCCAAATTTTCTTACTAACTGTGCATGCTGGAATGCATTACTTTAACTGGGTTTTTGGCAAATGAGAAAAGTGAATTATTCTCTAATTGCTTCAATAAAAAGTAAATGAGACTGGCAGAAAGCTGGGTGCGTTTAGGAGAATTTTAAATTTGCAAACTAAGTACTGCATGTGGTTAATATGTGCCGTCACGCTCACCAAACTACCCTCTGGTGACTCAGAAATTACCGCGTACTCTTTTTCATGATATAAATTCAGTTCTGCTTCCACTGAAACGCAAAGAAAATTTTTACTTCATAGCGCCAGAGAACATGCCTACAAAAGAAAGCCGAACACTGTGCAGTGTACAAAAAGACCTCTGTGTTATTGGGGTCATCGTCCCACTGATCTTTAGTAATACCTTGAGAAGATTAATGGTCTATTTTGACATTCTTTTTCATGTCAAATTGTGCTTTACTCTGCAATAGTTTCACCTATTCCACCAGGGTAACTCATGCAGTAAGGCTCTACCCTTTAAGACCATACGAGCTGAGACAACACACCCGTAGCACAGAGATGAAAAGAATCAAGCTTCATCAGATCTTATCAAGACACAGTATCTCAGGCACACAGAAATGAATGGGAACTATCAACTATTTCAATATAAGTGAAATTTGTTCCTCCTTCTAGAGCTTTAAGGAAAGAAAATTAAAAAAAAAAACCCACAAAAAACCAAAAAAAACCCAAAACACCTACTGAGAGAAATCAAATCTAGCTCCTGTCAACCAGCTCCTTATTTAATGTTATTTTTGGCAACTGCATGCTTAATAAAAAGGGATGTTATTACTGTGCTGGGCTTTGGTATGACAGTGGCTGAAAATCAAGTTCCTGCATTTCTTTCACAAAAACATGAAAGTCAGAGACAAGGTGACATATTTCAGACAACCTTCAACTCTTATTTGCTCATATAGTTTTTGTAGGACTTACACAAAGAAGTTGGTAATGTTTATATATATATATATTTAGTTTATTTTGTTCCCATGTTACTTAAAAGCCCACAATATATCATGGAATACATAGATAAGAACATCTATATTCTTACCAGAACTACATCTGTGTGGTTAAATCTTCCAGAGCAGTTGTTTGACTTAGTCAACTGTATATATGACCATAAAGATACAACCACAGCTTTCTGTTTCACTGCGCATTACAAGTACAGTATCACAGCTGTTTGCACTGCCAATAGATCTCTTTTGCAGACTTAGGTCAGATTTACAACTGACAGGGATGTTTTACTGCTTTTCTAAGTCATAGACCAAAACTGATGAAGAATAACATACTGTTCTTCAGTCGAATATCAGATGAGATCAAATTCTATTCTTTTCTACTCTGACTCTGCAGAGCTCAGATGGGTTTTACAGGGTTTCTAGTTCTACCCATAGATTAGAGTTACCTTAACAATTCAACAGAGGCTTTGAACTTTTACAAGATGTAACTTCTGCATAAGTTTTACTTGACAGTCTATTTTCTGTTACGAGACGGACTAGTAATTGTCTGAAAGGGCCAACTTAAATGCTTACTTAAATGACTTAAGTGATAAACTTCCATCCTCCTTTTCCTATTTATTAATTTATCTCGTTTATTTTATAAGCTATTAATTCATTATTCTTGGTCCAAATTCAACATTACTATAACTGCAATTGGAAAAATTGTCCCTGCTATAAAATGACTTTTTTTATTAATCTTTGAAACAATATTAAGTCTTCATTTTACAAAACCAAGGAAATATTATTTCTACTCAATAATAACTGTAAGCTCTGCAGAAGTATATGACTACTATAAATTAGCTAACACTCTTTTCTAGCTTACAACATGCATAGATTATCTTTTTCCAGAGATTACTTGCAGTGAATTCAATATACTGGTGCCAGGTTGATAAGTTCATTGTATCTTTATAATAACGACATATAAAGCTTGTTTCCCAATCTGGATTGACAAGCTTTTGAAAATATGCTTCACACTGATGCTGGTTTCAATTCTCTGAGTAGAGTCCATATGCTGAGAGGGAAGGTATAAACAATTGCAGTGATTTTTCACTTGTTTAACATGGAAAAGTACTGTATGCCAAGAAATTTCGTCTATTTGTTCAGACAAGTTGCTAATGTCTACACTGCAAGATTCAGGAGATAAAATATTCTCCTTTATGTGCGCACATGTGGGAAGGAAAGGGGCTCAGCATAATGTAAATTTTGACTCTGTTGAAAGCATAGCCCTATGGGAATAGCTTCCTAACATGCTCAGATTCAATGAGAAGAAACAGGAGAATCTTCTGATTCTGCGTGCTCCCTTTTCCCCCCTGTGACATTCAACATTAACTAGCACTTCTCTACATTCTTATTGGTTGAGGTGGAGCGATCTGCTCTCCAAAGGGGTGGGAAAGGACGACTTTATTTTAAACATATGGTGAAAACACTGCATATAACATCGGGAATGTGCAGCTGGAAACTGGATAGCAGAAGGGTTATGATTTTATTTTTTTAAAATGCAATTAAATCATAGTCCCAAAAGGGGAGGGGCTAAGAAATAAAGGAAATTTTTGCCACTGGAGTAGGTCAGAAAGATAGAATGCGGTTGCAAATTCAGTTTATTTATTATTTAAAAATTAATTAAAAACAAGGCTCAGAAGTGCAAAGTCTGCAGCTGAGAAGCGGAAGGGTGGGCAATGGTTGAGCAGAACATTTTTTAAAGATTAGTCACTTTAATATGCCCACGTATACGTTCAAAAAAGTGGACCAGATTCTCAGTGGGTGTAAAAAACAGCAGATCATAGAACTGTACTATTTACTCTAGCAGAGAATGTGTCTAGTGCTGGCAAACACCAAAGTGAAAACTTCACAAAAACACACACAGAGTGCTGAAGTGGGAAAGAGCAGACATCGCAAAAAGTTCGTTACTGCTAAAAATACATTGTGTTTTCCTCTTCAGTTTTAAAAAGATTTGCTTTAGAGATCCATTTTCCACAAGCTGTGCAGCTAATTTTAGTGCCTCCCATATGTCACAACATTAAATAAATATTTAGGGGGTATTTTTTGTTTTGTTTTCAAAGCAGTCATCAAGGTGAAGGTGAATATTCAGCAGGATTTAAAAAAAAGAAAAACAGCTTTATACTGTACATACACTGGGTTACAGTTTTGGAGATTAACCAGCTTCACCAGCTCCTATTAAAGTAATGTCCCTGAGAGTACTTACTGCATATTTTCCCTTGCAGTCACCCCACCTATGCCTTCTATCCTGTACTGGCAGGTCACAAGTCCTTCTGCAATGGCACTGTCCTTTTCTTCCCTGTGACCTCTCCCTTCTTGTTATCATTAATTATAATAATTAAGAAAAAGACTGATGTGTAAGTTGCAGCAAATGCAAGAATAAACAAAACAAAACCCCCCAAAAAAGCAGATTGCAATTATCTTTTTAATTTTCTTAGACAGTGGCCACGTCATGTAATTCACAAGAAGGGCTGAAGTTCAAACCAACAAGACATCATTAATGCAGAGCTGTGCTGAGGCCCTGTGGAAGGGGTAGGATGTTCTTCTGAAATGCCTTGGTATGCCAAGAAGTTTATAGACGTTTTACAAACCAGATGCAGAAACTTTAGCTTAGAACAGATGACTTTCTTAGCAGGCAAAAGGAGGGCAAAGCAAAGGAGGCTATTATTTTGATACACAGGAGAAAGAGCAGCAATTTCCTCAGCATCTCAGAACAAGGTGTTCCAGAGAGAAAGACTGAAATATCTTAGGCAACAGTGGCTGTGGCAGTTGATACTGCTGTGATACTGCTGAGGTGCACAGGGTGAACCGAGCTCCAGCTTTATCATTCAGAAGCCTTTTCACGCTCCCTTCTGCTAATGATCCTGTGATCTGCAGCGGGCTCAGTATGTGGCACTTCAATTAGAATTAAGAAGCAGTGTCGTATTTTGTTAAAAGCAAAAGATTTCAGCTTTGAATATTTTCCAGCAGCCACACTTTCTTTTTTTTTTTTTTCTTCTGAGAAAAAAGAGCACTGAAAGGCCTAACTGGAGGGTAATGTTTTGGCGCATGCAAAGCCTTTTGGAAATTCACATTCCTACTTCTAACATGCTTATTTAATGATATGATTTTTCATATCCATGAAACTATAAGTACAATTTATGCCTAGGACTTTCTGTCTTATTTAGCACCAACCCCCACTGACAGTTCACTTTAAATACAATTAACCAATCTACTCTGGTTCAATTTTTCTTCTCTTCTGCTTTTAGCACAACTTCATCACTATTCTCAGTATTTTTTCAGAAAGAACTGTAAAAAGTAAGGTAAACATAATAAGCATCTTACACACACACTGCGACAAGAGCCTGACCTCTTCTTCTGGTTTTGTATCTTCTGAGGAGATAACATCTAGGGAATTTTTAAATAAAAGGAACATCAGAATGAATTTACATTCTGACATTACAAAACAGAAAGGAGACAGGCTCTCCCTCTTTATTACAGTATTCACACATTAAATTAAATGTAATAAGACAATGCTTTTTATTTTTCTAATAAAAGGGTATTTTGATAAAATGCAAATTATAACCTTTTTGTTCATTACACACCAACAGAAAACTGGAATTACAGAAACATTTATTCCCCAGACTATCTGATCTTACAAACATCCTGCAGAGAGGCCTGAATTTACAAATTTTGATGACACTAACAGCAACTTTAAGAACAAAAATGAGACAGATGTAAAGAGTTAGAGGGGGAAAAAGATAAAGATATAAGACAGGTATGAGAGAACTCAGAAATAATAAAACAGTGAAAGGACTAATAACTGCATGCACTCAAATACACAGAGCCTGGGAAACCAGCAGCAGGAAGCAGAGCTGTGCACCTGGTCACCAGGCTGACATAGCTGAGGTAGTGAGAACTCACATGGCTGAAGTGCTGTAATGGGGATGGACAGGCCTTCAGTGTGAAGGAGCAGCTTGAACATGTGGAGACAAAGCACTTGTCCTGTGAGGACTGACTGAGGGAATGAGACATGCTCAGCAATCAGAAGAGATGACCACTGCCTGACAGTAACAAGATTAAATAGTAAAACTTAAAGGCATAAGCACTAAAGGGAAAATGTATAATTTCTAGAAAGTATGCAGTTGTTTCCCTTAAAAAATAATCCTTGGATAAGTACCTTACCTCATAGAGGAAAAAAAAATCTTCTAGCTGTCCTTTAGCATAACATTTTGCAGTGGCCTTTTTACAAGACCTGTGACTGTGTCTCCTAATAACCCAAACTCACTTCCCAGCTACATCCATGCAACAACAAATCATACAATCATAGAAAAGAATGGCTTGGATTGGAAAGGACCTCAAAGAACATCTAGTTCCAGCCTCCAAATCCTTCTCAAGAATAATCAAATATTAATTAAAAACAACAACAATGCACTCTGATCTTAAATCTCCCATAAAAAATGGGAGATTATGAACTTGCCTTAAAATGTGTGCTATAACCTGAGAGAACAAATTCTTCTAAATAACTCTCACATGATATTTGGACAGCTGTTTAATAACAACATAAAAATCCTGCTAGTTGGGTTATATTATAATTTCTACTTGTGCTTCCAGCTGGCTGATGCCTGCTCTACAGGGAACAGAGACAAGAGCCAAAGATACACATTTCTTCTAGCAAGAATCAGAAGATGGAAGGGTTGAGAGCCAGATCATCCCCTCTGCTTTGGGCTGCCTTGGGGTGGAGTTTGCACAAAGACTGACCAGAGCTGGCCTGGAATTCCATACCAGAATGCACATGCCATTACTCTATGCATGTGGTTCAAGCCCACTACAGTTGCTTCATGCATCTTAAGTCTTAAAACACTAATGAATGCCCAGCATCCCTGTGCTGTTGAGGCCCTTCACCAGATAAATTTAGACCTCCTATAGAAAAGTGGGCTATGCAGTCTTCACAGGCCTCTGAATGCAAATTGACTTTGACCCCCTTACAGACAAACCTGGCCCCTCAGTCTATAATAGGAAAATGTTGTGATATATGAAAAGTTCATTCATATTTAGATGTAAGTAAAGGAAAAATACGTAACATCACAGGCCTGAGTTAAACCATCTGAAAAGGAAAGTTCATTTAATACAGCTTTTTGGAAAAACAGCTTTGGAAGCATGTTTTATTCAAATATGCAGAACTATTGTGCTCAAAACTTTGTGAAAACACAAGAATTTCACCTTTGTTTCACGAGGAAACAGAAAAGGAGTTGAAATATATGTCACTGTAAGAAGAAAACTTATTTGTTCTAAATAGCAATTTTTTTTTTTCATGAAGAATTCTGAAATGCTAACATTCCGTTCCATTCTGCTGTAGATAGATTTCAAAATGTCTAAATCTTCCACTCAAACAAACTGTCTTTCTATGGCTCCCAAAGTTAGGTTGCTATTTCCTTGTCTGTGTTACAGTGTTATGTACTGCAATTGTAATAGAGGAGAAACAAGGTAGACTGAATGCATCATGCCTTATTTCTTGGCCAATTATTGCGGCATATAAAGACTTCCGTGTCTAGTAACAGTGTTACCATGTGACAGAATTCAGAATCAGTTCAACCCCTTGGCTTCTTTTCATAATCCTTGCATTATCAAGGAGGCACAGAGACAACGATCAGCAGCAGCAAAGGGTAAAACCTTTATTTCACTCAGACTATCCAAATGTTTTAATGATGGATTAGCAGTAACAGTATGTTAAACTCCAAAAATATGTCTTCCTAACTATGAAGAATGGTTTGGTTGGAGATTATGGATATTTATCAGGGATATCACAGTGCAGGAGCTCTGCACATGGAATTTTCTTCCTGCCTTTTTCAGCATACTGACTTAGTAAGAATTCTGTCTGAATGCATTTGCATGACAATGAGTCTTTGCATGATGCTTTCATCTTTAATCAGCGTTCTATAGAACTTGCTTTTCTGTCATGACATAGTCTAGAAAGGGGTTTCCAGTATAATGATAAAACATGTCAACTAAGCATTTAACACAGATCATGGTAATTCTATATACTTCATACAGAAAGATTCTCATTGAATATGTGTCAGATCAGACACTTCAAATATTTTGATTCAGAAGCCAAGTTCCTGGTTATGATTCACCTGTATGCAATGCACGAGCTGTGGCAGCACTTTTCACCAGCAGTCACTCCAGGAACCAGCCTAGGTGAATTCATGCCATACAACACATTCTTCTTACATCTGACTGTGTGCCAAAGTCACCAATTCAATATTTTGAACATAATTATTTCTGCTCACCTCTAAGCAGTTTATAGCTAACATTTTGTAGAAGCAAGAATTAGATTCATCACTGTTTTAAAAGAGTTCTGGTTTTCTTTATAATTTTTTGTTCCTTCATTTTTTTCATTATAATTTATGGGACAATTTTACAACCTACTTGATTGCTTCCATAAGCCATTTTTACTTAACTAAACCATTTCCAAGCATCTAACTTCCAAAATTCATTTTTGCTTATTTGCTTCAAGTAAGTGTAGATTAGCTTTAGGTATTAAAACATATAGAACTGAGTGCACAGATTAGCTGCAGGGAGTGCAAATTGGTCTTAAGGTATTAATATGTGCCAAATATTTACAAAATATGTCATTTTGTTTAGGAAAGACATTAACAAAAATACTTCAGATTGGGATGCAGCCAAAACATATGCTACATACATGTTAGCCCTGTCATTTAGATAGAAGCATATGAAAGTTTGCTGTAGCTTCAAAGTTACTCCTGAATTTGGCTCGTTCTATTGGTATACAAAGGTCTAGATAGTAGCTATACGATCACTTCACCAGAATACATTTTTTCCCTCTGAGCAACAACAACAACAAGAACAACAACAACAACAACAAATAAATCAGAGAAACACCATTTTGCAAGATAAGGAAACAAACTAAAAACTAATTTAATTTTCTTTATGAAGACAAATTATTCTCTTAGTTCTTCTGCACAGCAGGCTCTGTGAGTATCCATGGTTTGCACAGATTTCCACCACCCTGCAGCACAACTTCCCACTGTTATGCAATTGGCATTAAGTACATGAAGCCACATCTAATGCTTTTCTACTTTTAGAACACTACTTCCTACATTTATCCACACCTGCAGAAATACTCTTCTTTCACTTGCATTCACTAATGAAGGAGTAATAAGAGAAAATGAAAACTAGGTGCTAGGTATAAAGCGATAGCATTAAGTATGTAAAATCAAACTCTCCACAGTCACTAGCTGCCTTACCCTTTAAGAAAGCATTATTCATGGAAGGTCATTGGGCAAAAAACCATGCTCTAAGTTAAGCAAGGTAGAAAAGATCAAAGCGATCTTTTCTGCCCTTAAAATCTACGGTTCTGTCTAAATTCCCCATTTTCTGCCTACACTTCACATTTCTAATACTGCTATGTGAATTAGAGACCTAGTGGTTAAGAGGAAGGAGACTTGAACTCTGATTTTTCGAAGTTTCACAGCACATAGGAAAAAAAAAACAGTACAGGTTTGCCTAGCAACAAGCTAATCCTGAGCACTTTTATGAGATGAAACTAGTTGTACTTTTTTTCTAGGGGTCAAGATGGCATTTCTCTAAGTACTATATATTCAATCCCAGTTTTCTATCAGAGCAACATGCATTACAGCAACAAACAATCTGGAAAACTTTGTTCATCAGAAGCCTTTCAGGATCCACATATAGTCAGAACTTCTATGTACTGTGGAACTTAAAAAGGGCCAAAGCATCCAAATTCTCACCAAACTGATGGCATAAACAAGCCAATATAAGATAGACTACCAGCGGGGCTTCTGTGAAATTTTAAGTGCTTTTTGAAACAGTATAAACTCTTTATGTTGGAAACATGTACAGAAACATCATTTACCTCAAACAGCTCTTTATGCCCTAATGGTTGGTACAAAAAGAGCTGAAGATGTTGCAATACAGTGACTTCTGGGTTTTGCATGTTCTATTTTAAGGTACGCACTGAAGAGCTGCGCAGATAACCTAAAGATTATATATATAAAGTAGAGAAAACGTAGCAGGAAATTCTTTTATGTTACTTGTAGAAAAGTGTTTGCAGATTCCAGAAATGCATAGAGGAGTAGTCTCAAAGCTAATTTGTAAAGTTTGTTATTGGACTTCAAAAAGGATTACTTCAACTGAGATATATTACAGCTAGTCTAGACTGCAACAGAAATCATGTCTATAGAATAACAAAAAAGGCTAACTATGAATAAAGGAAAGATATAAATGGAAAGAATTCTACCGGTCAACATCTCTCTTTCTGTCACTCAGAATGTTATATGCAATAGAACAAAAATGCGGTGTTATGTGCCAAGCCATTAGATCAAGAAGTTTTTTTCAGGTCTCAAAAAAGGGGAGCAGAAGAGTGAGTTGTAGTTCAAAGCAATAGACAGTTAAAAAATTTGGAGACAGAAACTGACCTTCAAATACAAGCTATATTCTGTCATGTTGACAGAAACCTCTGGAAGAATACCTAGAATGCATTAATGAACATAACAAGAAGCAACACGGTAGCAGAGAGAAGACCAATTTTTCATGTAAGAATCATCACAGATGATGTAAACTGTACAGAGTATACAAAAATTATGGATTTACGGGGTGCAACATAAACATCAAAGTCGGTATAGAACCGATATGGGCAATTGTGTCATTTTCTCCCTTAAATCATTTCAGAAGAAATAAAGAACATTAAAAACAAAACAAAACAAAACAAACAAAAAAAAACCAGACAATGCTAAGGACAAATCACAGAATCACACAGAATCACAGAATTACCCGGGTTGGAAGGGACCTCAAGGATCATGTAGTTCCAACCCCCCTGCCTAGCAGGGCCACCAAACATACACATTTACTAGATCAGGTTGCCCAGGGCCCTGTCCAACCTGGTCTTGAACACCTCCAAGGACGGGGCATCCACAACCTCACTGGGCAGCCTGTTCCAGGACCTAACCACCCTTCTAGTAAAGAACTTTCCCCTAACATCCAACCTAAATCTTCCCTCCTTCAACTTAAAACCATTTCCCCTAGTCCTGCTATTATCAGCCCTTTCGAAGAGTTTACTCCCCTCCTGGGAGTAAGTTCCCTTCAGGTATTGAAAGGCTGCAATGAGGTCACCTCGCAACCTTCTCTTCTCCAGGCTGAACAAATCCATTGTAAGACAAAGTAACAAGATAAGAAAGCAAACAGAAGAAAAATCTGCTCCAGTGAAGACAAGTGCATAACAAAACTATTCACAGGTTTGGTTATGGATTATAGAAAAAAAGAGGAAAGTTAAGCCTAATTTTTTTGCTCTGCAGCTCATAAACTAATTTGCAACTACCCGTTAATTCATATAATCTTGTGGTTGAATGCAGTGTGCCTGAACTGTTATAAAACAGAGATCTGTAACCCCCCCCTTCCTTTGATTTAGGCCTTTGGCAGAAGCTCTCAATCTCAAAAACATCTGCAGAGCACACACACACACACACACCTGGTATTCCAGCAATACAGGCCTGTTCTGAACTATTTTCCTCTCAGTTCTACTAGTCTCAGCATGCCAGTTTCTGTCCCTACATCTCTGTTCACATTACAGAGACAAACAAGAGAAATGAAATTTCTCATGCCTCAACCACTTCTCTGCTTGTATATGTACAGATGGGACTTCTGAAGGAGCACAATGCCTGCCTAACCCCAAAACATGGGTTTTGAGGCCCCACTGAAACTGTCCATCTCTGTCAGTTTTATAAAATGTAATTTGACTTTCTTTTTGAGTGTGTTTTTTCCTGTGCTGGTGCAAAATAAGGCAAAAAGAGCATCATTATTATGCATACTCAGCTGATACACTATTCCTAATCAAGTGAAATAGTATCACCCGAGGAAGCTGTCATAATAAAGTAAGAAGCCAAAGAACTACTCATGAAACTACTTTATTTGGAAAGCCTGCTTGTCCACTTGCAATAGCTTTGGCACATATGGCTATGAACTGTTAGGGAAAAAAAAAAGAAAAAAAAAAAAACATCAATCTCATTAAGAACTGTAGTAGAAAAGTCACAATATATGTTATATAACAATGCGAACGGAGAGCCTTATCCTTCTCCAGTTTCTAAGAAAGTAACAACCATGAAACTCTTGGCTCTGACAGGGACTGGGACTGGCCAGGAACTCAAGCTTATTGAAGAAAAGGCAATGCAATTCCTCCATAACTTTTTCCCAGCGTTCTGGGTTGCTTATAGCATCAACACCATCATTTCGTTCAGCTGACGCCTGTGGAAAATGCAACTCCGATTTTTGGCCGGTTGTTTTATTGCTATTTCACTCCAAAATTCAGCAATCAAAATATGACACTTTTCTGGTAATTTTCAGAACACAATCAGGAAGATTTATTATTATTTTTTTAATAGACATCAAGAGTATGAGTACAATTTTGTTTGCCATTTATTTCCCAAATGTTTCTGATAACAATAAACACTGAACCAGAGAGATAATGAACTACTTATGAAGACATAAGTCATAGAAGGTGCAACCCAGGGCAGGGGCAAACCAGGGAAATTCCTTTGGGGAGTTACAGAGAAATGTAGTACCTGAACAGTATTTCTTAATATCTAATTCTCCTAATGGTAACATATGTAGAGTTTGGAGTCTTTTTTGTTTGTTTCCAATGTTAGCAGAGATGAAATCAATGAAGTTTAGAGAACTCCGAAAGACTCTATAACCCTGAAGGGTTTTTAGAGTACGCTCTCTTTTTCTACAGACATCACAAACCACCATACATGCTGGATCAGACTGCTTTACCTGGTACAAACTATTCCTGGGGAGCTGTTTATATGACAGGTCCTCAAATTCCACAGTTTATGAACTCTGGAGAACAGCAGAAACAATGCTATTGGTGTGCCAACTCCCGCTGCTATTGTGCAGTAATTTCTTGGCATGCTACCAAGTGGTGTTCCTTCACAAAGGCTGCTCAGTTCTGCTATGATTATCTATTTTGATTATCATAGTAGACAGGCTGAAAATTGATGGAGTGCTGCTTTCTTATGACTGTTTCAGGCTAACATTTGAATATCTGGTCTGTACTTAACAGAGGTACAGTGATTCTGCCTCTGATTTAAAGGGCTATGCTATACCACAGAGAACCATGAGAAGGACAAAATTACACCAGGAAAGCACCTACTGGAAAAACTTAATGGAGAATTTTAGATCCATAGGATGGGAAAAACAAATTCAAGATTGACTGGAGGCACTGCCCCTTCAGTAAATCTAACTGCAGATTCAGCACTAATTCTCACATCATTTAAAAACAAGCAAATGAAACAGGTTGCTAAATGAAACATCTCAGTCTACCGGGGCATTTAGGTAAGCTCCCCAATCTCTCGTTCTAGTGCTACACATCCCACTGTCCTGCCAGATATCCCTCCCTTGCCAGTCTACACACAATTTAGTTTCTCTGGGAAGAAAACCAGCCTCCAGGGCTGAACATAACCATAGCATGCTTTGGATCAAATAAAGCAAGCACAAACTTGGAACTGGAGTACTCCTGCCCTATGGTTTATATATACTGGCTTATCAAAGATGCTTACACTTTAAACATAAAAAATATAAAACCCTACTAATACCATAAGTGGGGAGCAGACAGGTTTACATGCCTTCACTGGTGTACTATGCTGACAAAGTTGAAATGTACTACTTAATTTTTTTATTTTTTTTTCCTGATGGAGTTTTATCACTTTGAAGGAACTGACCTTTGGTTAGCATATGTTAATAATTTTGCTATTTCATAAATATACATATAATTCTAAGCATTCCAATGCTCTAGTCACTTTTATTTAGTAAACACTCTCTCAATGCTCTAGCAGTTTAGTGGCTCCTTTGCTCTTTCAAAATCTATTTACTTAAGCAGGCAACTGTTTAGGAGCTAAACAATTAATATACATTAACTTTCATTTTTCCCAGAGTTACAGTCAGCTTTTGAAAAAGATCTAGTCTGATTGAAAATATTCTTCCTTCATCAGACAGATAGAACACATTCAAGCAGAACAGATGGTTCTCGAATGTGGGTGTATTTGACTGCCATAAAAATTGGCAGATAATAATGACTTTTATGAAAGATTTGTCAAATTCAAGGTGGTACCTGTTAAAGTTTGTTGTTCCTGTGAACTATCTAGAATAGCAGAATACCTAGCTGTCAAAAATGCATATAAATTCCTTTCTTAAGTATGTGAGCTCATCTAATTAACTGGAAAAAAAAAAAAAACAAAAATCAGAACATTTCTTTCTCTTATGGCCAGAAATTTTCCCTTTCATATGTCAAGTATATTATCACATTTCCTCTATAAATCAAGAAACTACAGTGGGTAATAATCAAAACCTCTCAATTATTTGTTCCAAATACTATCTTTTATTATAATTTAAAGAGAAAATTCAACTTACTGTTTAATTACCGTATTCTGGTTACCATGTTAAGGCACATATAAGACAAAGAGGTTATCTGAGACAGCCAGCGTGGCTACACCTAGGGCAAGTTTTGCCTGACCAATCTGGAGGCCTTCTATAATGGAGCAATGGAGGTCCAAGGAAGAATGACAGATGACTACATTATTTTAAACTGAGACAGGGGAAGTTTAAGTTAAATATTAGAAGGAAGTTTCTCACCCAGAGAGAGGGTGATGGCACACTGGAACAGGTTGCCCAGGGAGGTTGTAGATGCCCCATCCCTGGATGCATTCAAGGCCAGGCTGCATGTGGCTCTGGGCAGCCTGGTCTAGTGATTAGCAACCCTGCATGTAGGAGGTAGGTAGAAACTCAACGATCATTGTGGTCCTTTCAAACCCAGGCCAAAACATCTCTTATAGCTCCTATTAAAAAAAAACAAAAACAAAAACAAAAAAACAAAAACCAGAAACAACAACAACAACAACAAAAAACAAACAAAAAAAACCCCCACACCACAACAAAAAACTTCAGATCTTCAGTAAATAAAAAAAAAAGAGACCAAAGATGACAAAAAGCTTCTCTAGAAAACTTAAAGCCTTTCTTCTTGGTGAGGGCAATTTCCAACCTGTATTTCAAGTTTCAACTCCCAGCAGTTTTGGCTGAAGAACTATTTAAAAAGTCACCCTCTATATTATATTATTATTTATATTTTATTTTGATATGTACTTTTACCCCTCAGTTTCATCAGATTCAAGAACAGTTGAATTGCCTTTGCTCAGACTTTCCAGGCAAAATAAAAACAGAAATAGTTTCAGGCAGATGCAAGGCAGAACATTTGAGACTCAGAAACTTCCAGAAGTAATTAAACCTGAGAGACAAACAGAAATCTTGATGATTGAGACTTTTTTTTTTTTATTAAATATACATATTGCCAAGTTATTTCTTCTGCTGCATCCAAGACATAATGAAAATCTTTCCTTTTCCCATACTTATACAAACAGGTCAATGTTTATAAGCTTTTTCAAAACCATGTGGAACAAAAATACGTTCGCAGCTTTATTTTAGAAATAGCACATCATGTTTACATCATGCTATACACTTCAGAAGCCTATAGCATGCATATTACCTTAACTGTGATCTATATCCAGTCTCAAATATTCAATTTTAAATGTATATAGCCCTCCCTTAAAACAGATGGTCTTATGCCATGAAATTACAATTTTTTCTGTATTGTTTTTGTTTCCTGTGATCTTCCTTTTATCCAGTAACAAGGAAGCAAAAGGTTTATTTCCAATGTAACGTCATACATATATTGCACACTTCAAACAGGATGCAGGAAAGCATTTACTTTCAAATACTCCAAAAGACAACCTTTCTCAGCAGAATAGTTTCTATACTTATTTGTATATGTGCAATATGTATAAATAACTCCATGCTTCTTTAATTTTACAGTATTGTTCCAATTAGCCTAATATTTACATCACATTCAGAATTTGTTCTGTTCTAAGTCATAGCAGTTCTAAGCACTTACACTTATGTCATCTAGGACTGAGGAATTTAAGTGATACATATGTTTTGTACTAGCTCATCAAACAAGAACACACTTGGGATGAAAAAAGGAAGCAAACCTTTGACTTGGTACATGTGTAGATTTAGTTACTTGAGAAAGGCAATCATGACTGCAAGTGAAGTGCTTGGGTTGGAACTACTTATGAAACATTCAAATGACTGAAACAATGATCCCCAAGGAATGGCAAAGTAGAAGCAAAAAAGTTTGAGCACATGATGAACAACTTAAATCTCAAAAAAATCCATAATGCAAATAATAGTAAGAGGTACAAGAGTAAGAGGGAAAAAGAACAGGGTAGTAGAAAAAGAGATTACATTAAAACATATGCAAAATCCTATTTGACTAAGGCAGGAAAAGTAGGTGCAACTGCAGTCCACACTGAAACACTGCCTTCTGCAGCAAATGTTCCTTGCTAGGACCATTTTTTTCCCCCTAAGCTAAGCCTATCTGGCTGTCAAGTTTGTAATCTATCACTGAATGTCTTATTGATTAGTCACTAAATGATTCAGCACTGAAAGCAGCACAGGACATTGTTACACATCTCCCTTCTACAAATTGGCAAAACACAAGGAAAAAGTGAAAGAAGTGCAGCAGGTTACTGCAATGCAGATCTGTAACAGGTCTGTGATAAAAGCAGTTATTTCCCACCTTACTCAAATTAGTTTATCTTAGAATTTATACAAGCTTTTTGATGGGGAGCAAGTAAGACTAGAGAAAAATGGATGAACCCTTTGGACCTCAAAAGTGCCTCAAAAGCGATGACAACAAATGCATAGAAGTATAACTGGGTTTCTGCAGCCCATGGAGATCATGATAGATTAATTCAGTTTCTTGCCTTTTGAAAAATAAAATATTTGTGTGAGGACTTCTTCCACACCAAATTTGAACTTTGTCATTTGTTTGCTACAACATCATATGGAGGAGAGAACCCTACAGATGTTATTTTCACCTGATGGCTTTCTCTAAGAACTAAATGCTACATCCAATGTACATGCTGACAGAGAAAAAGAACAGTCTCACTAAGGTCAAGATTGTGAAAATTACTAAACTGGGCACAATAATAGATGACCATACAATTTGTCACAATTTGACCCTGATAGTACCTTGATTCTTAATAAACACTAATCCAGATAAATGCTGAGCTTAAAGACATACCTGTTCAAACTAGGGTCAGATCAACCATTTGCCTACTGAAAAATGAATGAAACCCTTTGAAAGCGTAGGCTGTAAACATCTGCCAGTGACAACATAGAATAATGGATACTTAGATGGAAGTAGAGCCCCTGCTTCACCAGCATGTGCAGCAGATTGCTGTATAGCTGAGAATGGTCACAGGTCTCATCATATTAGCACATAGCAGCTGGCATTTGTGACAGTGCTGGCAAGCTGGGTCTTGGTAGTCCCAGGACCACAGAACTATGGCTTGAGTAAGCAAACATCAAAGGCAGGACTGCTCACTGCTAAAACAACTATGTGTTTCTTTTGGTTTAGACTGCTCACAACAACACACATGCATACAGGACAGCAGAAACAACAACAAAAGACTTTTGCTAACTGGATTTTCCTCCCTGCTGTCAGTGTTTCATACAAGGAGCCCAGTCACAGGTTGCTTATAAAAGTATCATTTGCCTCATCTGTTCCTGAATGCCCAGCTAGCAGCAGGGAGCAATTGCCAGCATGATGTTTTTGGTTAGCAGCAGCCTAGATGGCAGTGCTTTCCCTTTTTGTGCTTAAAAATCCCTTTGTACAAGAAGGAATGGTACAGGAAGAAAGATCAATGTTTAGTGACTAGTTTGGCCACAGATACCTGAGGTACCACTGCTCTCAGCAGCGGCTCAACATTTAATAGTGTGGATTGCCTTTTCCTTTTGCCATTCAGCTATTTCAGTTTGTCTTGACAGAAATCACTGCTACAAAGTTTAACAGTAGTGTATGGTTAGCAGGAATAGCTTCTTTCTGCTTAAAGGTAACGTTGAGGATCTAAACAAGGTTCTCCCACATTAGAAGACAAAGTGAAAGATCTCAGTCATTTCCATGCCTACTGTTTGGTGTCTGCTAGGTTTATTGGACTGGCTGAAATAGATGTGATGAATCTAACCCACTGCAAATATACTGTACAGAAGGCTTTTTCTGCCCTTTGTGGCAGCTAAGCTCCATTACCACACGGCACCTTAGGATGCAGTGCTAGAAACCACATAGCTGTGCGCAAACATACCTGGCAGCACACAGCTTGCAGACAGGGTACAAGATGCTGCCTCAGTTCACAGTTTTCTGATGCTCTGTACTATTGCAAAGATATCTGGTCTTCATTGTTATCCAGTAATAAAGTTTCTTCCTACATTTGTCAACTTGCTGAAGATATCTGGATCCACTGCATTCAATAGAATTTATTTCCTCTTTCAGAACAAAGACATGTCTCAAACAGTAACTAAGTAGTCTGATAAACGAAGGTATTTAAAGAATACATTTTTTTCCCCCATGTATTTCATTTCAGTGATAGCCTCTTCCTGTCTCCTGTAACCTAAGGAATATTATAGGTCCTACTTCTGGACATAATACTTTGGTGTTTTTCACCATGTATGTTCAAGCAGTCATAGATCAGAGTGTAGGTAGAAGCAGGTCATTACATGCAGCATGGGCCAAAAGTGAGACCTGCCCTCAGCTGCTGCTTAAGGCAGTGCCTGCCTATGGTCCTTCCTCAGCACTAGGCAAGAGGGATCAGAAAGGCTGGGCTGCAACACAGGGTGGGGAGGAGAAGAGCATGTGTATAATTCAACAGCTTAGTCATAAACAGTTTAGTCAAGCCTCCAGACTCATTTTTCTAAGTTATAAATTAACAATGCAGTTTTTCTCATCTGTTTTGTGTTTGTACAGCAAGATTTTAGCTCTTAAATATTTCACTTACTGTTGCTAGAATATTAAATGCTTTCAAATCTTATGCTTCTTGTTCACCTCCTTTTTAGAATGCCCTTTAATTTTCTTGCTATCATTTAGAAATGGTTACATACAGAGACAGACAAATGACTTTTAAAAGAACATCATTTCATTTTTTGAAAAGTAACAGAGCTCAACCCCATTGCCAATCTTACTGTAACAAACAAGAATTGATGTAGCGATCCAACCCCACGTACATTATTCCTGGTGACTAGATACTACCTTGGAGTAGGAAGCAAAGCAATTTCATTCTCTCTGGAGGTTTTGGAGAAAGAGGTGTTTTTCCACCTCTACTGGTTACAGAAAGTAAAAAATGTTTAAGTGCTGCAAACTAATTTCTCATGCATCTTTTGAGTCACTTGAAAAAATTTCAGCTTGAAATCCACCATTTTAAACATACTGCTGTTTCTGCTAAATCTTTATTAAAACTTCAAAATCTTTTGTTTGGAAACCAATAATTTCTCTGTATTCTTTCCACTTCCTTTCTCCCAGTTTCAGCTGCAACAAATAAATGCTTGAAAATTTTTGGTCAGTTAAAACTGAGTCAGTAATGGTTAGGGAAGAGCAGACCCTGTGGCATCACCAGAGTTGGTGGTGCTTTTCCCACACTTATCATTGCCTACATGAATTCCCTGTACACTACAGGTGAAGATCTGGAGGCACACATTTAACCATACTGAAACAAGTACAGATTAATATTTGAAAGCTCAGAACATCTTGTGAATACTGACTGCTCAGACTGCTACAAACTCTGCTTTCTTCACTGCCTGTAAATTTCTAACACAAAAGCAAGCTCAGTCCTACCTATACTAGTGATGTTAATTTCTGTTTACTTGGGGACACAACTGGGTATTCTACCTTAAAGATTTTTCAAATTTATTTAGTGATAAAGAACACAAACTCCACTTCCCATAAAGTCAGCTACAGAAATAACCAGTGACAAATGGTATAGAACTAGCTCCTTACTAATTATATTTTAGCCCTGGAGCTCATTAGCATAAAGCTGATGATCATAAAGCTCTCTTTTTGAGTTGCCTTTACCATTAGCTGAACGCTCTCTAGCATAGACCAAAAATAAAAGTGCTACTACTGTTTTCTAATTATCATAAATTTGGTGGTAATGCACCTAAAGAGTTTTCGATGACACCTTGAAATAAAACAAAATATATTCCATGACCTCAAAGAAGTTGAGCAATAATGATAGAATGTCAACATTATTATTTAAATAACTCTATTAGTCCATCACTTGTAGTGCTCCGTTAGTCAGTCCAGTTCTTTCTTTTCATTATAAGCTCTTGGAAAGAACCCAATGTTTTTGTAGTTCTAATTAGACAGGCATGTACCTATGAAGTAATTGCAGCAATGCCATCTCCAGATCAAATACTCATCCCTATGTTGCTGCACAGAGATTTTTCTAACAGTAGTTCTCTTGCAGATAATTTTTTGATGCACTGGTATGGAGGATGGAATAAAGATAAAGCATCCTCCTGGAGCATTCCTTCCTCTGTCAGTTTAACAAATCCATCACATTATTGCTGCTTCTTTTGTATTTAATAACAACTGCTGCATGCAAACAGTAGGCTAATGACTGAATTGCCAGTTCTACCCCTGAAAAGGGGTAGCAGGCATTCAGGAGCTAAGCCTTGTAAAGCCTTATTGCTTAGGGCAAAGTTAGAAGTAACAACTTGGCTTATTGAGTCTTAAAATCTCTAACAGAGACTGTGGTCACTTTGACATTTCAGGAAACACCAGTGTAAGCAAAACCAAAACACATCACCACTCGTGTCTGAGCAAAATCAGAAATCAAGCAAGGAATAAGAAGGATTTCCTCAGAAGTGGTCATAATTTGGAAGTCAAAATATAGATTCTCAGCACAAGTAGGACAAGAGCCCCAGCAAGACACCCTTATCGCCCACAACCCAATCTTAAATGAGGTCTGGGAAGGGATGGATCCTGGCTCCGTCCCTTCTGGTCACTCAGGCATATTGCATGCAGCTGAGCTCCCTTGGGTTGGCCCTGCCTTCCTACCAGGTGCTCAGTCACTGACTGCTTCAGGCCCTGACAGCCTTCTTGCTACTCATTTACCCTTTCTTACAGCCAGGAAGAAAAACATTTTGTATTTAGACTGACAGCATTCAGAATATGTTCAGTCCAGAAACATTAATTAGAATGTTAGCACATTCAAGTCATTACTGAAATGATACACAGACAGGAACACATTTTGTATACATGCAGTAATTATGTATGATTCAGCTCCAATTAAAAAGCAAAGGAATAACTGTATGTGTGATAACATCTCACGCTGAAGCTGAGGCTTTCTTGTATATTCACACACAGATTACCAGGCTACTGCTGCTTGATTACATCAGCAGCTAACTCAGGGTCACACAGAACAAGTTCACTCACGTGTAATTTTAATTTATTTCTTTATTTATTTTCCAGAGAGATACAACTGAGAGATGTCATCAGTGTGAGAATTTTATTTAGATAAAATCGTACCAAGTCAGCGTGACTGGACTTAGATGAGGGAAAGAGATATCTCCACAGCACCACAAGAACTACAGATAAGAGTCTGAGATGAGTGTAAAAAACAGACTGGGATAGTGCGTTAAAACTAACAAGATTCTAACATACAATCACTTTAGAGATGTGCTTCTCTATTCAATGACGTTTGTTCTTCTCCCATATACTGTGCAATACAGCTGAAAACTGATTTTTTCTACTTTTATTTTTTCCAGATGGCAACTGCTGTATATACAGCTATGCTAAAAAATTACCCAGAGTGATGCTTTCAAAAGCAGATCTTATACACCTTTTACTGAAGTATTTTCATGCGCAGTAGGCTGGGCAGTAACTTTCCAAATCATGATTTCATTGAGGATTCCCAAACCTTCAGTTCATCTAGATAGTTGTCTCTTGAAATTACTTTCACAGACTGGCAAACAAGCCTCCCTTACCCAGCCACTGATATGATCATCTTTGCTTTGGGAATAGCCTTTGCTAGCATAACTATTGTTGCAGAGCCATAAAAACACTCAGAAAACACACAAGTACTGAACAAGGCTCACCTCTGAAAACTTAGCAACTTGGAATGAATTACAGCATATAATAAGCCATGAAGTCCAGTAACAAAACAGGGCTTACTGTGGACTGATCTGGATAGCTTGTTAAATCTGACTGATAAGTGTGTGAAGTATTTTCTCTAGCACTTGAAAAGCAGGTAAGATACATGTTTCTTTTTTTTTTTCTTTTTTTTTTTTTTTCTCATCAAACAGGACATTCTGCCCTGAGTTTAGCCAATTGCCTTGTTCTTAGATAGTTCTTATAGACCAAATGATAATGTTTTAAATATGCAGGCTGTGGCTGAAAACACCTTCTCTTAGTTCATCTGCTATGGAGAGATTAAAGGAGCAGACATTTGTGAGCACAAAGATATAGCTGATAGTCAACAGAAACAGATCAAAACATGCATCAGCAAATCAGACAATGATAAATGTATTTTCTTCTTGCATACTGCTTTATTCTGTGTCCAGAATTGCAGATTTGTATGAGATAGCAGGGTAGTTTTTATAGTGAAACTGAGTTGGGAAGAATAAGGCACTAGTAATCACATGCTAGTCTGTACGTACATGAAACAAAACTTTCTCTCCTTAATAAAATCAGCTCTATTAGACATCTTTTCTGTGTGGTTCTCTTACTTGCTTATATGTAAAACCCACTGCTTATGTATGGCAGTTTCCCTTACATTTATATACTTTTTATTAAACCAGCAGTTTCAAAGCACTGGGAGGTTAAGGATTACAAAAGAGAGCCAAAATGTGTGTGTTATGGAATGGATTCTGGTCAAATACAAAAATCTTCCATTTCAGGACATTTTCTTTCCTTTCAGCTGTGTTTCTCTTACAAATTTGTATGCTACAGAATATGTTTGTATGTCACAGAATGCTGAATTACTTTAAACAACTGTAGGTTTCAAGATGCTCTCCATATTCTTACTGAAAGAAGTCCAACAGAACTATGTTAATCTGTTATTTCCTTATTTTCCTTGCTTCTAAAGTACCAGCTTTATTTCTCCTTGCATAACCACTGATATAATTTCCTGACTCACAGAGTTTAATGCTAATTTTTGTAGGAGGTCCTGTGGTTTTGTACTCAGCTGACAACTCCTTGCAGAAAAGCACATCTTGGGTTTTCATGTCATCAGTTAGGAGAAAAGCTTTGCAAACTTCTGCTTTTAGAAAATGCTAAGCTTACATCAAGCATTATGGGGACATGAACAAATACAAGTGATTTAACGTTGATTAAACATAGTGAGAAGAGGTAGGCACAAAATAAATAAATAAATAAATAATGAAAACAAACTAAAAGAAGTGTGGTATTTATTTGAACAAAATCAGTGTATGGGAACAGTTTAATTTTTGTTTTAATACATTTCTAATCCTAGTTTTACCACAGACTTGCCATGAATTCTGGATACATCGCTGTTTTTGAGTGTGAAATATCTATCTTTGAAAAGTATTCAGCAGTCTCTAGAAGGTAGTTAAGAAACTGTTACAATTATTTATGGACAGACTACATATTTTATCACCTATGAAACACATGACAAACAAAAACCAAGCGACTGCACAAGCCAGGTACTAAAATGTCACTTGAGAAACTAATACAGAAAGTGACTGTAGAGATAGATAAAACCTAGTGAAACTTGTATTCCATCTATAAACTTATAGGAGCAAGACCTCTACCAAAACCTTAACATTTTATGTATCTGGGGTTGGGACTGACAGCTACAAGTACCCTGTAACAATAACCATCAATTAATAGAAAGGATGGTACTTCAAGTTTAGGAGGAAATGCAAATGTTATTTCTACACTAAATATATTTTGCAGTGTTTCCACTTGTTCGTAGAAACTAGCATTAAGTAGAATGTTTTCTGCTGAACAAAACACAGAAGTCATGATCTCTGATATCAAGGAGTGTACAATTTAAATGCCAGATCTTTTAAGCAGAATTCAAGAATTTTTATATAGGCTAAATATAAAACTGGTCTTGAGTTCAGTTATACTACTCACATGCACAGAGTTGGCATGCTATAAACGCTGTTAGAATGAAAACCCACTGAAGTCAGATCAATATTACCACTGAATTCAGTGAGGTTAGGTTAAAATTTCACTGAAAAACACACATCTGCTTTTCTTTTGCCATCTTGTAGTACTCTGATTAAATATTACTGCACTTAACAGAACACAGGAGAATTTTAAATTGGCATCCTTGAGTGGTATAAGTATTTTGTACCCTTCTTGTTTATAAAATTGCTGAACTGACAGATGTTCTAAAAATGTGATAAATAATAAATTAGTTCTATTTTGTTAACAGATTAGATGAATTAATTAAAATGCCTTAGGCTTTTAGAAATTCATATATATTTTGCATAATCTCCTTGGATGTGTTTTAGCAAATTAATAAACGAATGTTCATGGTGTCTTTTCTCCTGTGTCTCAAAAATTACTTGCTTATCTGTAAGACACAGTAGTGGGAGAGGAAAGTGTTATTATCCTCAATAGTATTATATGGAGAACAAGATGTACAGAGAAGTTAAATAGCTGCTTAAAAACTCTACTGCGAATGAATTTGAGTTCACTCTTTCCAAGCTACAAACCAACCAGCCAGAAACCACTTGAAACTGGAATCTATACAGTTCCCCAGAACTGCATCACTAGAGGGTGTGTGGTATCTTGACCAGAACACCAGGTTAATAAGATCACTTACGGTAATCACAGCATGGCCAGGAGTCCTGAAGTGGGTAAACATGGTTTCAGCAAAAGATCACAAAAATGTACCCCAGGCTTACAGAAAGCCTGACCAGACAACAGATCTGGGTCTCACAGATCTCAGATTCATCACAGAATTCCTACATCAAACTAACCCACATATTTATTTCTTAGATAATATGAAGACCTACATCTCATTTAATTTTGAGTAAATACGGATGGTACTTAATTGCACTTAGATCTTTTGTTTAGTGTCACTTACGAAATTGCCTTTATAGCCATGCGATTAAAAAACATGATTCAACGGGGAATACTTTGATCTTGATATACTTCCTTCAAATGCCATTTATTTTTAATTGATGGCATTTAAACATTACAACAACCCATTAAAAATACCTTTTGTACTTTAATACACTTCACAACAACATAAACTGCTGCAGCTGTATCTCAAATTTTCCTGAGAAATCTGATCTCATGCACAGAGCACTTAAGAACCATTTATCTAGCTTAATGAGATCTCTGTTGAGGAATAAGATGAGGAGCTCCCAATGTACCATTTCAATAAATGGTCTTTTTTAATACTGCAAGAAAAAAATAAAATCATTTTCCTATTTCCTTTGGGAGGCTTTGAGTATTTACTCTTTCATCATTTCCTTCTTGAACTCTTCCTAACTCTCTTTTGCCATTGTGTAATGAAAACCTTTTATGTCCCAGAACTGTACAGTATCAGACATCATATAATTCATACTACAAGAAAAAGAATTCAGTAGGCAAACAGCACTGCAGTGCCATGTAAGAAATAAAGAGTGACCATTTTTTTTTACAGCATTAAAAAGAAAGATTCTGAAAACCCATAATTCCAAGTTATGAAACATATCTCCACATGTATTTTTCTCTTACATGGCTCACTTATTTGCACTAGATGCATATATTTCTCCTCATTTTTTTAACTTTCTCTGTAATCATTTCAACAGAAAAATCTCATATTGAAAATGAAGCCCATTTTTTGGACTCTGGCAATAAAAATAAGTGATTTAAGGAGAAAAAGCACTGTGCTGAGATATATGTCAAGACCTTAGATTCATCTGCTTGATCCTGAGCATAACTAGATTTCTATAGCTCCTAAATATGTTATTCAGAGGCTAGCTAAAAATCTCCTGTTTAGCTATAAATCTCTTATTCTAATTCTGCTTGCATTGTCATTCTTGCTTTAAGATGGAGAACATCCTTGGTATCTGAAGAAGGATTTCAGTACAGGAATTGTGATTTTAACTTTAAATATATAAATACAAATAAAAGCTGAGTAATCCAATATTTCACTGAGGTCCTCTTTTCACTACAAATTTTACTCTAGACATAGACAGTTCACGAATAAAAGGATAAATCCCTTAAAACAGTATTAATACTCTGCCCATCAAAACAGGTCCTTCTCTACTTTTCAAACATAATTATCAGACATTCCCTACTAGTTAAATGCCATTCTCATTGATGACAAATCTCCTCCTTCCCTGATATATCAGCTGAGCAGATATATGTTACTTTCACATTCCAGACTTCAAAAGAAACAGTCTTCTACCAGTTAGGACATCCAAAATTTGTTCAGAGATCCTCATAGTCCAGTATGACGATGACATATTGCATCTACCATAAATTGTTCCTTCATTTTGTCTAAAGTACTTAGAATGTGATCTGTGAAATGCATGCATGTACTGCTTTCTTCTGTATGGCAGAGAATTCAACTGGTTGAAAGCAGGAGAACATGCAGCCATTTCAGCCAGAACTCTGATTCAGTCTTCAAATTTTTTCTCTTTGCAAAATAAATGTCTAAACTCCACAGAGAAAAGCTGTATTATGTATATTTTCCCTGTTATAAAAAATCCAAACTTTCTGTGCACATGCACAGTCTGAGTGAGATGGATCTCCTGTTAGGATAAGACTCCACAGTTCTTCATGCTTTTAAATACAGCAAAAAGAAAGTGACTCGACATTAAAATAATTGTAATCTTCATTAGGTAACAGATATCACTGATGTTCAGGAGAGGTTTCAGGGAGTTCGGAAAGCCCAGAAAGCACTAAACTGTTGTCTGTGAAATACTATATCTACATAGGCAAAGAAAAATTTCCAATGGTGATATTAGATGGTGAATTTCAGACATAGGTTGAATTACGTATTCTGAGTGCACTTCTAAGAATTTTAAAATTTCTACATTATGAATTTGGTCAGCTTGCTCTTAGAATCATTATGATTGTGGGCCATTGGCTGTGGTGGGGATGGGTTGACAGTCAAACTAGATTATGATCTTTGAGGTCTTTTCTGACCTTACTGATTCTATGATCACTACTCTGAATACTGAACATTATTATTCCTGATGAGGCTCTGAAAAGTTTCGACACTAAAAACTTATTTGTGCGATGAATCTGATGCTCAGAATGGTTATTTTCTAACATCAGATCTAATGGCTTACCATTTTCTCAGTAAAAGCCATTAACATTGTGTGCATGTGTTTGTATATGCATATGGTTATTGTGACTATTTTTATTGTTTAGCAGGAACATCCTCTACAATTTCCTGTAGAATGTTATATCTTAGGCATGAAAAGTTCTGAAGCACTTCACACATTATCAGAAACCACTTTAAAGAATGAGTGTTCAGTACATTTAATGAAGCACAAATTTACTTCTGTCAGTACCAGCACAGAATTTATCTCACACAGATGTTTTATATCGTCTAATATGGAAAAATACATCCAGGACCACAGCTTGGTATTTGTGAAAACTGCTCAGTGTAATGTCACAGAATCAATCACAGAATCGTAGGACCTCCAGAGATCATCGAGTCCAACCTCCCTGCCAAAGCAGGTTCCCTATACCAGGTCACACAGGTAGGCACCAAGGCACCTACACAGCACAGTCTGGGCAGTGACCAGTATACCTGCCTATAAGTAGAATGAACTAATACTTCCATAGCCAAAGAAATTATAAGCTCTTTAGAAAGGCATGATCCCTCCCCAAAAGGCATCACTCCCATTAAAATCCAGTAATAAAAAAGTTAAGAAATCATAATATTTTATTTATTTATTTATTTTTACAGGCTAAAACACAACAATTTGTTAAAGCACTTTACCCGTGACTGACAGATCACAGCATTACCATCAGACAACAGCAGCTGGCTGATGCCAAGAAATCCCATAGGAATTACTGTCATTCTCTGGAGAATGACAGAATTGATAGCTCGAAAAGAGATTAGGCAAAAGAGCTGACACAAAGAATTGAAGATCCAACAATTCATTGAATGCCATCTATTTCTTGTAAGCTTGACAGAGGTTGAATTTGTTCCACTTTATCTCATGGCTACCATACTAAATTAGAGGGTTTAAGAGGCAAAGCTGAAAAATACTTTGCTTGCAGAACAATGGTATAAAAAGTCATAGACTGGGAAAACCAACCTCTCGAGAAAAGTATCAAAGCATGTTGGCAGCACACTACCCAAAAAAAGAAAGAAGAAGTCAAGCTTTAAAAATTTTATTTTTAAATTAGATTTTAAAGAAGCATCAATATTTTATGGGAACTTAGTATTTGGAAAGAGTCTAAAAAACTGCAAATAAATGGATGATTTGAGAATCCTATTTGTTTAGGAGGCATTTTGCTTCCTAAGTCTCTTCCTAGGATATGCTTTTCCTTCTTTCCCACTTCCTCCCTGCCACCACACTCTCCCTCCCACTGTGTCCTCCTCTCCTCCCTGCACTGCGCCCAATATCAGGGAAGAATAACTTAAATTTTAGAGATGAAAGAAAGTTTGTACATCTTAGAAACAAGGTTGTTTGAGAAAGGTGTTAGCAACACAATGAGGATATTAAAATCTCTTTTATGGCTTTACAGCTCAGCAGCATAGCACAAATAACATTGTGGCTATAATTTAAAAGATGATAGCAAAGGCTGTATTCCAAAATTATGTAAGATGAAGATTGCTAGAAATGCAGATCATAGAATCATAGAATGGCTTTTGCTGGAAAAGACCCAAAAGATCACGAAGCTCCAACCCCCCTGCCACATACAGAGTTACTAATCTCCACATTTAGTACTAGACCAGGCTGCCCAGGGCCCCATCCAACCTGGTCTTTAACACCTCCACCTCTCTAGGCAGCCTGTTCCAGCACCTCATCACTCTCATAGTAAAGAGCTTCCACCTGACATCCAACCTAAATCTTCCCTCCTTCCACTTAAACCATTTCCCCTTTTCCTGCTATTATCTGCACTTTCAAAGAGTTGACTCCCCTTCTGTTTATAGGCTCCCTTTAGGTACTGAAGGGCTGCAATGAGGTTACCCTGGAACCTTCCCTTCTCCAGGCTGAACAAGCCCAGCTCCCTCAGCCTGTTTTTGTAGGGGACATGCACCAGCCCTCTGATCCTCTTTGTGGCCCTCCTTTGGACCCTCTCCAACAGCTCCATCTTCCTTGTACTGACGGCCTCAGACCTGGACTCAGTACTTCAGATGGCAGATGCCCTTCACAAAGGCAGAGTAGAGAGGGACAATCACTTCCCTGTCCCTGCTGGCCTCGTCTCTTCTAATAGAGCCCAGGAGCCCAGATGGATGGGAAGAGCAGTGAAAAGTTTCACCGCAGTCCCCACAAACTTCTTTCTACGTGCAGCAAGAACATGACTATTACTGGCACCATGATTTTGGAAACTTGCATTGTGTTCAAGAATCCTGTGGGCCCTTTCTTTAGCGGTCTGTATGTGCACATAAGCAAAAACCATTATGTTAACTACAAGAGAGGTACTGGTGAGACAGTAAAATCTTCTTTCTTCTTTTTCATTAATGGATTCTGAAAATCATCAGTATTTAGTGTTAGTACTACCACATCCGAAATATATTGTTATCATCTTTCTACATTTCTTTCTTTTTTGCCTCTTTTACATTTTGGCACAATTCATAAATTTGTTGTGAAGATCATTTACACATCGCTCCTGTGGTTTACAATTGCTGCAATTTACTGTATTTATTGATGACATGCTCATAAATCAACATGGATCAAATTGTTTTATTTCACCTAGGTGCCAATGTTCTCCATGCTAATTCCATTTAGTGGGTCTAAGTTGCTACACAAAAATATATTTTTTTCCAGCTTTTAAGTGTGTCGTAGTTTGCAGTGTGAGACTAATAAAAAATATAAAAGGATGAGTCTGGGTTTTAAGGGTGAGATAAACAGCAACGTGAACTGCTTGGTAAATAATTCCCAATGGCAAATTTTATTTATAAGCATCCTCTAATTACACACTATCCACAGCTGAGCTGGGATGTTCCTGAGGTCTGAACTTCATTTTCTTTCAAAAACTTCTGAATATTCATTTATTTTACTCAGGTTTCAACTAATTCTACAATTATTGATATGAATCAGTGAAGCAGTTGATGTCTATTAAACATTGAAAAGCTCATTATTATCATGTGCAGCAGAAACATATTTTTTAGCTTTGTTAGTCTAGATATTAAAGTTTAAAATCTTTCAGTATCCTCTAAAATTAATATTAACACCTACTAGTAGTTATCAAGGAGCCATTCAAAACAGGCTTTGAAGGATAGAGTATGGAAAGAAGTTTGAGTTTTTTCTTCTCCAGAACCATAAGCCAGAGCTTCTCGTTAAGTACAAAAGCTTCTGTTCTTTTTCATACCTTTAAGCTGCAGAAACAAACTCACAGATTACTTTGAAAGCACTTGTCTTTTTATATGAGGAGATGCTGAAGAGATGAAAATAAATGTGTTTCCTCACTATCAGACATGTCAACCCTGCAGATATTAGAACCTCAATTATTAACCTTTTGTAATAATTTTGTAATAATTTCGTAAGTCAATGCAAGGTCACAAGGAGGGAATAATCTACTCTGGTCCCCAAAGCTCTCATAAATTTACCAGTACCATCCCTAATGATACATCTTTCTCATTACACTTTTCTGATCTCTCAACAAAATCATTTTCCCAATGACATTTACAAAATGACTCAATAAATAAATAAATAAATAAATAAAGCTTAATTTCTAACATGTCAAATTTTACCTATTTTTTTTTTTTCTTTTCCCATTTTCTCAGTGCTATTACTCCTAATATTTATCCTTTCTTGTATTTCATCTTGTACAGAAAATACAAGAAAAGACTGATAATTATTAGCCGGAAAAGACCTATGGCTCAATTAAAATTGCTGCACCAAAATGAACAAAAAATACATCATTTGCTTAATATTTAGCACAGATTCCAAGACTTCTATTTCAGAACACGTGGAAATACAGTTATTAGTTGATAAGTACTAGCTGATATCTGACTTCGATTAATTAAAGAAATAAAGCAGAATTTGCTAATGTTAATTCGCACAGCAATATAAGCATTTTAGAATATAAATAAGCACTTATAAAGTGGCCTGAAGATACACTGATGCCTTCATAATAATGTTAGTTTTAATTATGACACACAAGGGAATGCAGAAGAATTGGAAATAGACAGAAAAATGTTTTAGTAACTACATCTCCTACTACACAGACAGAAAGGAAGGAGTCACAGTAAGGGATTTAGTCAGAATTGTTCTCTGAAGGCAACATATAAAGACAAGTTAGGTCAGACAGAGCTGCTTCTTTGGATCCTTGCAGTACTGTTTTTTCTTTCTTTTATGTAATCTCATGTCAATAATTTTATTATTTACACAGGACTGACAGCCTCAGATTTATCTGACAGCTCTTTTTTTCTAATTTCTAAAGATTGCTCTGGAATGTTCTAAGTGTTTACTGAAGTAAACAATAACAGCACAGACAGATCTGCAGCTCACTGCTTCCAAACTGTTGCATGAGAATTGCCTAGTTTTAAGACAAAATAAAAAGAAATACTCTATTCACATTTTTTTTCCCATAAAGAAATGGGAGATGGAGCTTGTAATGCCATTCTGTGTTTCTAAGAAGACCAAGTTTTGGAATAGCTCCTTATGGATACTTAAAATAATTTTGTGAGCTTTTTTTTTTTTAAGTAAATGCTGCCATAACTTGAAAGAAGCATGAAGCAATGTTGGAGACACACAAACTATAGTAAGTTTCCCATTTTGGAGGCTGATGGGTGGATTCCTACCTTTGAATCCAGAGGGACACAAACAATACATCATTCTTTGCCAAACAGCTGGAAAAGTCATTAAATCCAAACAAAGCCTTGGCTAAATAATCATCTGTTCCTCAGACTGTCCAATCATATACTCAGTGAACCATAATTTATACTTGTTAGGCCCTAAGCTCTCTGGGACAGTAATCTTGTTGGATATAAAGTGTTTAGTACATGCTCCACAGCAGTGGAGCAGGAACCCCACAAACCAAGCAGGGATCATGCAAGGCTTGATGGGCTCAGCTGCCAGGTCAGTGGTTTCACTGCAAGGAAGAGCACTCAGTGCTGCAGCCACTGCAGCATGTCCAGCTCACTCAGAGCAGAGCAGCAGAAGCTTGCCCTGTGCACTAGTCAGTATCACAGGGTAGAGGAAGGCCACTGAGCAAGGGAATCTTTGCTATAAGTACAGGATTTGCAGACCTTACCATCAGGTCAGCAGGTCAACTGCTTGCTCAGATTTTTAGGTAAATGATAAAGTCATATTGTTCAAGGGTTGGCTGAGGTTTGGAATGAATTCATCTGCAGAGTGCTGCTGAAGCAGTAGCTGAAGATAGCTCTGACGTGACATGTTCACAGACTCCTTGATGAAATTACTATGATATACATATAACACCACTGCAGACCAAGGCTGGCTGAAGAGCTCGGCTTCAAAACAACTCCCCTCCTTGTTGGTTTTGCAAGTTTTGTCAGCTTGTATTTGACAGCTGGAATTTTTGAGGTTTATTATCTGTTACACTTAATGTGTAAATATTTATATCATACTTAAATCACTAAGATTTGTGAAGATCATTTCAACAATTATCTTACACTAACACTTCATTTCTCATCTTTTTCTTCTGAATAGTAAATAGATTTAGTTTGCTTTTGAAAAAAATAAATGATTTTATAAGTCCTACATGTCAGTACTATATCAAAATGGATTTTCTTTTGTGTGTGTTTTCACTCAAACTGCTATTTTTGACTAGAACAAAGGTATCATTTTCCACTTTTACTGTAGAAGAAGCCCCCTGGTGTGAGTCTATTAAAAACCTTGGGCTTTTTTAATTGATATATTTTGATCGAATTTTTGAAGTGCGAAAGTCCATAGAGATTGTCATCAAAGTAACAAGTCTGTCTGAGAAGACTAAGAAGGGAAAATGCTTCTAAACACTCCAATTGCAAAGTTCCTTTAAAATTACAGTTTATAATTTTAACCTTCCTAAGCTGATAGGATGCCTAGAGAAGAAACAGAAGCCTAATAGATCCTTATAATTTCTTGCTAAATTAATGGTGTTATCAGCCTACCTTGTCATAAAACTTGAGTGTATTTTTGTTACAAACACCCTGCAAAAAATACCTAGATTCTTTCCATTTCAATCAGTAAAATCATTTCCTTGATGGATTTTCAAATAAAGGGAGATGTGAGATATTGGAATCAAAAGTGCAAGAATTGGTAATATTGCAGAAATTTACATTATTAGCTTTATACACAGTATTTTACTAACAACTGCATTTTAATAGTAAAATTCTGCCTCTGGAAGTACGCAAAGGCTTTATCTCTACTCATTCAAAAGACAAATATTAAGCTTGTTTATCTTTTGTGAGGGATATGACATCATCTCTTCTTACCAAATACCCTGTAATCATATTTGCATAGTATAGCATATGCCCATGGTGATTTATAAACAAAAGATAACTAAAACCCACAAGTAATCAGTTACATCACGACTTCAGCAGTTACCTGGAAACCACCCATGAAAACATCTGCGCAGAAGTACAGGGAAGGCATGTAAAAATTATATTTTAGTCTCCCCTGATTAGACTCTATCAGTCTCATTTCTTTCACGGAATACAATAAAGTGTCACCAGCAGAAGTGTTATTCTGTTTGACAGAACCTATTGGTTTGTTTTTTTCCCAGCATATTTGGAAAAAGGCTGAGCCAAACAAAGGCTTAGATCAGATCAAGTAACTGCAGTTCATGTGAGGCTGAATGAGAACAGAGAAGTGTGCTTATGATGCATGCCCTTCCCTGGAGGTACTGACCATTCCTGCAGAACCTGGGCTTCCCAGGAATGGGAAGAAAACAAGTGATGCAAAGCCACACCAACTGCATGGACATCAATGTCATAGGTCCAGCCTTCTGATTACTTCTCCAACATCCTGGTCAGATAAGATGTGCCAAACCCCTCTTCAGACAGGGCGCTGATCCTGGGCAGATAGCTTAAGAAAACATTTCTTAATGTGGAGGTCTGTGGATTGTTCAGCCACTGTATCCTGTTTGTTGCCATAATAATCCCTCTTCCAAACCCAGAGATTTCAGCATGTTTTTTAAAAGCCACTGAACACTGCAATAAATTTGAGTGGTTCAAAGATCTCTCTTTTGTCAGCAATTCAAGTTACTTGAGACCTAAAGCCCAGGCCTCACTGAAGCACAGATCAAACGCAGCTGCAAGCAGAGATGTCTTCAACAGTGACCATCTGTAGGGCGGGTTCTCCTTTCAGGTACTCTGCACCAATAAAAGCAGGGTAGCTAGACCACAAAGAAATGGTGGAAATAAGATAATAACATCTGACTGCACATAGAAACCTCAAGCTGCATTTACGACAAATTACTTCTCCTGAAGTAAATATATTAGAAATAATGCTGAGCACAAAATAGCCTGTGTCTACTCCACAAACATAGTTTTCATACCATGAAGTGTAGGATGTGGAGGGGAAGAGAAGCTCTTTTTGCACAGCCATGAAAGGCTCAAATGCAGCCCACAAAACACAAGCTAAGTGCATAACCCTGATTGAAGCAGAATAGAATTCAAAGGGCCATTATGCACTGTATACTCCCTTTTCTTAGTTTGTTTGACAGCAGTGAGTCAGTACTCCGGCTTATGGCAGTATCTGCCATTGGAAAAAATAACTGCAATACTGCACTGCTCCCATCTGACACAGAAGATGCGACTACAGGTTGCTATCCTACAGAGGGCTGACACCATGACAAAGTCGAATCTGAAGAATTTTGTATTTTCTTCTGCGAAATTCAGAATGGATTTATTTGCTTAATAGGAATTCATCACCACTGTTGAATTGTAGATATGAGTGCTGAATTAAGACAGGAAATACAAAACCTGTAACATCAATTTAATTTATAACCTACTCATTAAAGAATGACATAAAATTGCAACCAGGGTGAGAGAGACTTCTGTAGGATTTGTAAGACATGGACTTGAATAAGTTTTGAATCTATTATTCCTATGTGAATAAAACATGCATGAATTTGCTGTGGAATGAAGGGTTGGTCTAAGTTGTACGTGGTTCCTCTATCTTCATATAGTCTTTCAAAACAACTGCCCTACAAAACCAGCCAGAGATCTGCAAGGACAATTATATTCCAAACTTTTGATGTTGCTACATTTCCAAATGTTTGAATTTTAAGGCAGTTCAGTGCCCTTCCATCCAGAAACAGATATTTAATAAAGGCTAAGATTTCAAAGCTCCAAATCCTAGGTTCTAAAAATTGAATTCCCACTTGACTTATTATATTGATGGCACATGTGAAAATAGCACTATGAGACAAGAGGGAGGCAAACATCTAGGATTTCTCTTGAGGTTTTTGAGAGGTGATGATTTGAACATATATTTAACTTATGCTGCTCTGTGCTGCCCATGAGGAATACAGGGCCCACTGTCTGCATTTTTACTGTTTTCTTTACCACTCCTGTAAGCTTTTGTGCTGCTTTTAGATTATTTTTGCTGTAGAAGATGAGTTGCAGAGAATGAAGGCCTAGGCTTGTCTGCCTTCTATATGTCTGCCCCAGGTAGAATTGTTATTACTTATCAAGCTCAGAATATAGAATTTACCATGTAAATTTTGTCAAGAGGACATATGATTTTATCTCCCTCCTCCCTCCTGTCTGTAGGTTTTCAGGGCATTTTAAATTTATTTTTTTTTTTGCCCCTGATCCAGGCCTCTCCTTTCCCCTTATTATAAACATTGGACTCAAATTAGGATGTGCAAAATAAGAAACTAAAATGCTTAGTCAGTTGTGAACTGCCTTGAAACGTATTATCTATATGCCTATCTACATGGCTCTCTCAAACTGTTGAAGATGCCATTTTCATTGCATGCTCCAATTTATTTCCTTCATTAGATGGAATAGCAAGCAAATGTGATGTATTCAGAGTATTGTGGCACTTGCAGTCTCATGAATAAAGACCACTGGGTTATGTTATATGGCTTGGTTATTCTGGGTATAAAGGAGGCTTATTGGGTCTGAATGCTGAATAATAACTGCCTCTCTCCTGCAACTATTACAGCACAAAAGCACCTTAGCAGCTTTTCTTTTCCTGGAGGCAGATCTCTTTCATTTCTACAGAAAATGAAAGTATCTCTCAGTTTTGTATAATTGCTTTTGTACCTCACATGAACAGATATAACCCTTTCTCTTTTTTCGTCTACCATTACCAAAGTATTACATCTCTGAAATCAGACTAATCAGGCTAATAAGGATTTTGCAGCAAGTACATATATTTTTAAGAATCGTTCGCTGGCTTCATGGCTAAGCAAAGAAAATAGACTGCAGTCTGCACAGACTTCACTCACAGCATAAACACTAAGGCTGTGAAAATGGCTGATTTAGCACAGCAGAACAAGATCTCTGAGGCCTTTAGCAGCAATTTCGGTATAATGCCAAACAGCATAAAATGCAATGTGATTCAGAGTGTTCCTTTGATGGAGAAGGGATAATTAATGAAAGCAGTTATTATGGAGGAGCACAGCCAGCTTCATTTCCATCAACACCACTCTGCCCAACTCTTTATATTTGCTATAATTCACTATTACCAGGATATTTTGGAGTCCCTTTGCAATACTACTGTGAAGGACATAAAAATAAACAAAAAATTTTATTTTCTTTCTCCACCTTCAGTGGGATGTACCAGATGCCCTCCTTCCTCTTAAGTGACCACATGCAAACTGAAGATTTACAGTGATGTCAAAAGGAGACCAGCCATTTCTCAAAAGACATAAACAAACTTTGAAAATATTTTTAAAATATATATAGTAAATCCTCTATTTTGCAATGCACAGAAGATGCACATTTGGTCAAGGTATACTGACAGAAGTGCCCCTTACAGAACAATTAGAAACACATCTTTAAACTTTACCTAACAATCTCAAATTCTGGTGCTTTTTAAGTTTGTTTTGTTCTAAGCCTCAGCAGCCATTACAATGGAAAGTAGGCCTGATTCGTTGCTGTTGCAGAAGGAAATTCAGCTTGAGATAAAAGATTTGTCAAGTTATAACTACTCTCCACATGTATGGAGACATGGAGTGATATTGCCAGATACATGAATGGAAATGGGGAAGGGAGAACACTCAACTCTTTCTTCAAATTTCAGCTTTCTGGACTGCTTATCAAAATTAATCACCATCTGTATAATACAGAGTAAAAGGTTAAAGAAATTATTTCAAAACCACATCAAATTAAATATCCTGTGTACATTCCGTCAAATAATACTCCATGAGGGTTTGACTGATAGGAATAGAACACCTTGAACTGGGTATAGAAATGTAACTGATCAGCAAGCGTGGGGAAAGGACCACTTAAATGGTAATCTTAAATTTAAATGTATTCCTGTTACTGCCAGGTAACAGGTACACAGTGAGAACTGTTACTCTAACAGCAAGCAGAAGAAAGACAGCAACTAGTATGCCTAAAGTTATCTGCCAGGACACTTCATCTAGAAACAATCTGTCTTATGGTTTCTCAGGTTTTTTTTTTCCTTGCAGATCCACAGAATCTCAGGGGCTCTAAGAGACCTCAGTCCAATCCCCCTTTCTAATGCAGGCTCCTGCAGTAGGCTGCATCCTTAAGAAAATGTTTGGGGTATATTTTCTCCTTATTAACGCTAGAATAAATTTGTCAAGGCTGAGATGCTGAAGCAGACATAAGTGTTCTTGAAAGGTATAATAAGGTCATCTGTGCCAACATTAAACACACAATGTTTTCACACCAGTTGCATGACATTTCTTTTCAGATCAAGCATCACAAACAGTTTCTGTTTACTGTAGAAACCTGAGAAGAATAATTTCAAAAAATGAATAAAACGTGATACAATTACAAGTTGTATGCCTACACAGAAGAAATTAAAAAAAAAATGGGAACACATGCTTGGGAAGTCACCTTTCACTGGATTCAATAGTTGCTATTTTTCCACATGGTTTGTTCTACAGAGGTACATTTACAATCAAAATCCTTTCAGCAGAAGCAGATGAGATCAAGTGCTGACAGCTCAAGATGTTATAATAATAATTAATGTTCATGAAGGAAAATTGGAAATCTAATTTACCTCTATAACCATATGTTTCTATATTGAGTTGCCATTTAGCTCACAATTCTAAATAATTTGTAGGGTTTCTGCAGTTATTTTTAAAACTAAAGGATTTAAACCTTTTACATAAAAAAGAAATATGCACTTCCTCTTGACCATCTACAAAACCACTACAAATTACCAGTCCTCAACAAGCATCCAAGGACAAAGCAAAATCTTAGAGTCAGTTGTACAAAAAAACACAAGAAACTTCAGTCCTTTCATTGGAATTTGTATTGAAAATATTTTTACCATTATTTTTAAATGCTGATTCAAGTGTCTAAGGATATGGTGAATAGGATAGTCTTAAATGCTATTCCATGGAAGAAAAAGTAGTAAAGAGTCTGAGGAATGAAAATACCACCTAATATAGGTGAGGTGTATAGTCCTAACAACAATCACAAAACCTTAATTTTTTAGTTGACTTCACTTAACTGTGAAATTTGGAATCCCTGTATGTCCTCTCTTTGTTTGGAAAATAAACTGGCTTCACTAGACTGCTTAAAAGACTAGTAAAGATGCATAAAATTTAGACAACCCTCAAGACTAAATGCAAACATAGTTAGCAAACAGGATCCAAAAATCATTAGCATCAGTAATACACATGGATGACTTTGGATGAAGAGAGAAAGCACAAATGGAGACTAAAAATTTACTATAACATATGCATTTCCCCCTCTGCCCTTCCCCCCCCCCCCCCCCCCCCCAAGCTCATAAATATAATGTTCTTCATATAGATATTCTATCAGTTGGCAACCTGTCGGTGGCAGGGAGGTTGGCAAATAACAATCCTTGAGGTCTCTTCCAACCCAAGTCATTCTGTGATTCCATATTTTCTGGAAAAATAAAAAAGAGTTGTGGAAACTACTAGGGAAAAATGTTACTCTTCCATCACTCAGACATGATTTTAGAAAACAGGGTCAACTATAGATCAGGAATTAGAGATGTAAAAACAACAACGAACACCACCAAACAAACCCAAGATTGTTATCTGAATTCTTTTACAACTGCCTGACGATTATAAGACTACATACAAAACATCAGACGCACTATGACTGGTTACCTGGCTGCCTGTGTTCCATTCCCAGTCCTAGCTCCACCTGGCTGAACTATCTGAGTCCCATCTTGAACTCTCAGACTCTTTGAGAATGCCAGAGGATATCCATCAACTGAGAACAAAGTGAAGAAGAAATGCCAAGAAGAAAAGGTAGAGCTAGGTCCTACCCTTCAAACTTGATTAAGCAGTTAATTCAGTAATAGCATGTAATGTCTGTCTTCATACAGGCATTTTATCTCTGAGTATCTTATGGAATTAGGCACTTCTTCAGTGTCAGTGGTTTTTCAGCAGTCTGCAATCTTCTCCCCTTCTGTCTCAAATTGCTTTGAATATTCCCAGGAAAACTTGCTTGATTGGAAGGTAAGGGCATATATACACACCTCGGGCAAACAGACTCTGCTAGAAAAGCTAATGAAGCTATGAAATGTTACAGAAAACAGAATATACACTGAATCAAGGACATAAGTCAAGCCCACGACTGCAGTGTTAAAATACTCAGTGCTGGTTTTCCTTCCTTTCCTGCCCCAATAACTGATCACTTGTACGAAACATTGCTAGGCTTCCTTAAAACACCTCAAGCACATTTTTAATCAAAACTCTATTGCAAATTCAGAATAGCAGATTTTTAAACATAAGTCTTTCACATTTCAAGTGAGCACACAAACCATTGCGCCAATAGCAATAAGGAAGATTCAGCCTCCACCACCTAATGTTTCACTTGTCACTAGCTACAGAAACAAGGCTTTATATTCTTATTTCATTTAATATATTTGTAATGTAATTATTATATACATTACAGGAAAGCAATTTTTTCATGGGTTTTGTGTACATGAACAGTTTTGGATCACATTTACTTTGTATCAGTGAGCAGAGTACACATACCTCAAACTCTATTCTATTTGCAAAATGTTGTTTAAATTTCCAGATTTATCTCATCCACTATTTCATACTGTGAACACATCAGGTTATTGCTAACCTGCCTTTCTAGTTCTTCTCTGGTATGACTGCGAAGAATATCAGCCAGAATCAGTGGGCACACAACAGGGTCTGAATGCAACAGGCCTGCTTCTACTGAAGTCAAGTTAAGTTTTAATAAGAGAAGAGGCAAGTCTGCATGTTGGAAACCTGACTGCACACATCCTTTGTCATATAAACAGATTTTTCTGTGTTTATTTTACTTCTCTTTGTAGTGAGTATTTCAAAAGACTTCCCTGATTTCACACATTAAAAGGAAGAAATAACACATACAATCTGAAAGAGAATTTCAAATGACTTTGCTGTGTAGGAAGAACAGCTCTATTAAAAAAAAAAAAAAAAAAGAAAAAGAAAAAAAAAAAGAAAAGAAAAAAAAAGTAGTAGACTGTTCCCTAGACCAACTTTGCTTTGATAATAAGTTGATGAATTCTGCAAGCTGCTTCTTTACATTAGAACATTAACAAGTCTTTAACTCTTCCCAATCTTATTCCTGTCGTCAAAGAGGCCTAAAAACATAATACACAAAAACATTGCTTCTGTCTTCTTGCAAGTAGGCATCTAAAAGCAATGTATCCAGATGTTCCAAGCAGTGTTTTCAATTTACTTCTGTTCATAAACCAAATGTGAGTTGGAGATGACTCATACATTGCTGTGTATAATGTTACATATTACCTATTCTATGCAGATTTCCATCAAGTAAAGAATACTTTGCCAAGAGTGTTACTCAGAACATCAAAAATTCAAAATCAGTAATTTGGGCCTTTTATTTGTTTTAAACCTACAGTGAGAACTGAGAAAACAATGTAACCAGGCTCTTAGAATAGCGTGCAGTCAATTTATCATGTTTTTATTCTAGCAAATCATCCTTCCCCCCCCCACTCAGAATTCTGCCTAATTCTGGTTCCTGTCCTCCTGCCCTGCCTTTGGACTTGTGGCAAAGAAAGCTTTCCAAATGAATTACTAGACTTCTCCATCTCAGCCAATGATTAAGCATCATTGCTGCCTTCCAGTATTTAGAAGATTATAAACAAGAGGGGAATCAGTTTTTTAGAAGGGTAGACAGTGATAAGACAAGCGGAAATAGTTTTAAGCTCAAGGAGGGAAGGTTTAGATTGGATGTCAGGGGTAAGATTTTTATAGAGAGAATGGCGAGGTGCTGGAACAGGCTGACCAGAGATGTTGTTGGTACCCCATCATTGGAGATGTTCAAGATCAGGTTGGATGGGGCCTTGCGAAACCTGGTCAAGTACCACATCTGGAAGTTGGTGGCCCTGCCTGTAGCAGGGGTGTTGGAACTTGATCATCCTTGGGGTCATTTCCAACCCAAGCCATTCTATGATTCAGTGATTACAGGACTCAAGACTAGCAGCGAAGCAGTGGCTGAAAGTAGGAGGTGAAAAGCTCAAAGTAAGAACTGAATTTGCCGTTTTTTGTCAGTATCTTGACTTGTTGAAGAATGAGTCCATCCTCTAATTAAAGTTTATCGATGTTCTGGGAAGGTACATTTTCACAGCATCTTTGCTGACTAGCTGACATTAACCTTGTTCCTCAAATTCTTGATGTGCTTTCCTAGACACACTCTGACTTCTGACTGACACTGTCAACTATTTGCATTTTGATGTCTGCAAACATGTTGCTTCTTTGGTGGGCACTGATGTAGCAGAGAAAGGGAAGGAGAGGAAGAGCAGAGTCTTCAGTATGTACCATTGGCATATAAAAGCAACTCCCAAACCAGAAAAACAAAGGGGATGGAACTGCATCCAGGCCATCTGGGGAGCAGAGAGAGAACAAATTCATTGTGTGAAAAATAATAATTTTCAGAAGCAGTTCTGTGTGTTAGAATCAAAGGGACTGGTAAACTAAAGCCATTCCATAGTGATTAAATATATTTTCAGTTATATATAATGCAATTACATTTCCAAGTTTTGACTGTGCCAGCAGATCTCTCTGCATCACAGAATTCTGATAGAAAATACACAGGGCTTCGTTTTAATATTAATGGTGTTCCTTTATAGATACTTCTATGCATAGGTAATATTCTGTCACATGTATATCAATAACTGTAATTTAATCCATACAGTCATAGACTCCTTGTTTACTCTGAGATGCATGTGACGTGGTTTTGGGTGCTAGATAAAATATAATGCTTCCTATGCTACCACACAGTTTGCAGAAGCCTTGGAAAATGTCCGCAGTCTTCTCTGAAAACAATATTGAGCTTTCCATGCCGGAGATAACGGCATGTTCATTTGTGTGGTGTGCCCTTATATTTGCCTAGACTTCAAAACAGTCACAGTTTTTGAGGATGAGAAGCCATAGATAGCCTACAGAGGCTCTTTTTCTTTTAGGAATAGATGGAAAATTTCCCTGATGTGAATTTAGAAGTGAACTATCTTTCTAAGTCCCCTTCTTTTCACTGTTATTTAGGCTGTCACTTAGATACTGAAGTAATCGAAAAAAGTGAGGGAGTGAAACTTCAGTCTACACAATTAATGTGTCAGATTATTTCTTTTTTAAACAGTGCAACTACAGTTAGCAAAAACACATTACTAGGTGGCAAACACAGCATAGAGAAACATTTAGAAAGCTCAAAGGTACACTGAGTATATTTTTACTGTTGATTACAGACACCTGGGATGAAAGGTACCAGGTAGCTCATGCAAATAGGGTTTGGCTCACTAAGGAAATTTTAAGGAACTACAATGAGGGAAACCTTTACACTTATGAAGTATATATCATGAGTCTTTTTCTTCATTGCTGTTTTCTGTTTGTTTCTTCTAATATTTGGTGCACAAAAGCAAAGATTTTATGCCTAGAATAAAGCTTAAAAGAAGAAAAAAACCAAAACAATACAAAATAGCAACAATGTCAAACAATCTTAAAGTGGCTGGCGTGTTCTACATTAGGACATGAACCTTCCTTTCATAGTACATAGCCCTGCAAGGCTGAATCTAAACAGCTCAATGAACTGCTGAGAATCCCAAGGATTTCATATAGTGAAACAAAACACTGTGAGGGATTTCAGTACAACAAAAATATTATACTTTCTGGCTTTTCATCTTGATTTGGGATTTTCTTGTTCAAAATGTGGCAGTACTACAACAGGCAGTCAGGTTTTCCAGTCAACTCTATATGCAGAACCTCACATGGAACTAATTATCATGAACAGGTAAAGTAATCAAAATCCCTATCTAAACCCAGGAAGCAACTGCCACATCTTTTAGCTGCCACCCAGGTCCTTTTTCTTCTCCTGTTTTCTTCTCACAGACCATTTTCTGGAAAAATAACCTAGACAAAGTACTCAAAAACAGGTAATAAGGGATATGAGATCTGACCAAAGAAAAGAGAATAATGTCATAAAACACTAAGCCAGCTCTTGTGTTTTATGAGACTCAACTTCATTGGCACTTGTCCAGAATTTTCCTTACAGAAGATGAATCTTATTCACAGCACTACAATTGCTTCATGAACACTGAAGAAAAATAAAGGATGCTGAATAAAAGCTGATTCCATGAGCCTTTGTACCAAATGGAATCACATTTACCTCAACATACTTGAATGAGAGTTTATATCAAGGCACACATACATTAGTAAATTGTTTATTATTCCACTCCAACAACAGCCGATATGTAGCCTGGTCAATTTTGTTCAGTATCTTATTGGTGTAAACCTTGAGTAATTCCACAAATATTCAAGCACTAACAGAGTCTGGTCTCAGAGGTCAGAACAGTAAAGATTTATGAAGCGCTTTTCTTCCACATACTAGAAGAGCGGCTAAGTCTCCTTACTCTCATAGTTCCATCCCATATAGGATTAGAAAACACCAAGTAGAAAATTAAATAGGTTTTATTCCTGACACAGATGACCTGTTGACCATGGCATGTGCAAGATTTAAAGCAACTCTGTCTTTGGAAGTAAGCACAGCGTAGCTGGGACTTTCTTGGAAAACTCCAGTTAAATAATAGGATCAAAACTTCAGCACATGTAAGGAACTTAAGAAACAGGATACTGTCCTTTTCTATCACAGATACAAGCTGGATCCAAAACGGATTTGAATAGCAGATGTTTTATTTTCTCGCACTTTCAATCTTGCGCTCATATTCCTGTTACAAAGCTGCAATTATTTATTTCTTGTACCTGATACAGCATTCTGGGCTATATGATCCATTAATTCTAGTTCTGCAAAAACTTCCCATAACAAACCAAGAAGCAACTATGCCTTTTTTTTTTTTCTTTTTTTTTTTTTTTTTTTTTAAATAATTCTGCAAAGGAAAACTAAAATAAAGGGTACTCTTAACGGGCTGCAGTTGGTTTTGATTTCCAAAACAAAGCTGAGAAGAAACATGACCACTTTCTGTGAATAATTCACTATGGAAACCACATGAAGAAGCCTGGAGAGGAAAACTAAGCAGACACAAGAAGAAATAATTTTAAAATGGCCATTATTACACTGAGGCTAGAAATGTGAAAAGTCTACCTCATTTAATCTGTGACACTCTGTATTAAACTTTCACAGTGATTCACAGGAGCTTGGGGAACAAAGAAGTCAGCCTATTAGAAATGAATCTTGGCAAATCAACTCATGTGGCTATGTTGCATGCTGTGAGATGAATTTAACATTATAATTCATAATATCTCAGTGGGTTCTCTGTCTTACATTTCTCAATTGGGATTTTCCCTGTGACTGATTCAGCTGACGAATCTCTGTCTTAAAAACTGTTCACCATAATAATCTTTGATAGCTGTTTTCTTGTATGCTGAAATCACATTTTTTCTCGATCTGAGTTAGTTTTAAAAAATACACTGCTGCAAACATGATCTTCAGGAAATAAATAGCATGGCATAATAAATAAATAAAAAAGACTGTTCTTCAGTTCTAAAGGAAAATAAATCTAAGCTCAACTTTTAAATCAGCAATATCCTCCCTTGATTTTCAGTTTTCACAGTGATAAGATGACAAAAATTCTCATTTCATTATTTGATTTCCTGATGAGAATGTTGCAATGATCACCAAAGTGGACAGAAAAAAAAAAAAAAAAAAAAAAAAAAAGAGAGAGAGAAAAAAAAAGAAGAAAAATGAAAAAAAGGAAGAAAGAAAAAGAAAAAACATGACATATCTGGTAATAACCAGTCACTCCACATATTGATACAATCAGCACTGTTGTAAAAACAGAGCATCTGGACACAGAATCAAAGAACTAAAATCTTTCCTTCTGGACTGACGTAGGACTTAACCATGATCATTCTGCTTCTTTCACTACTGTGAGCTTGCATACCCATAACGTCTATGTACAACATCACATTATAATGATTTCTCTATGTTTTCAAAGACAAGCTTATCCAGGAATCGAAATTACACTATATGTGGTGTATGTTTCATACACAGAAAAAAGAATAGATTGCTGAATGAAAATAAGTATTCTTTGAAGTAAGTCTTAAATAGAAGAAATCAAGATTGTCTTTGCTCTCCTGTTTCTACATCGATGTACCTGCTTACTTTCATCATGTGGCATCTCAGCAAGGGAACAAGCTATTTGGTAGCTGACAACCTTCTGGAATCTGACAGCATTCATAAAATACTTGATAGCAGCTTTCTAGATTTGCTTCTCCTTTTCCAATCTGTATAGCTTTTATGTATTTTATTGACTATCAAAGGAATTGAGCAGGTATTAAAGAATCCTGAATTGCTTTTTTTTAAAGCTGAAGCTTATGCTAAAGCACGTTGGATATAAAAAGCAGAATTCTACAGTAAATTATTTAATCAACAAAATTGAAAACAAATAGATAGGAAATACAGTCACCACATTTTAAATGGTATCAGATTTCTCTTGAGAACAAATTAAAATTATAAAGGCCTTCACTTTACAAGAATATTTTTTAGATTATTCTTTTACATATAATCTATTGCACCGGGGTTTAGTTCAACAACTGTAAAACACTGACATCTTCAGGTGGAAGGGCTACTGAAGTATGTAAATGAATGAACTGAATATAAGACGTAGAAATTAGCAAAAATTCTTTAAATAGGAAAACTTCCTGCATACTTTTTAAAATCTAAATGTTTCCCACTTTGAATGAAATACTCTATTTGGATACACACTTTTAAAACATTCCTGTTATAAAAATGCCTTCAGCCCTTTTAATCTGTGATCTGATTAATGTAATTGATTCAAAAAGGATTTTTTTTGGAAAAAAACCCCAAAATATCCCAGATAGAAAATATCCTAGAAAAGTTAAAAATCAAGGAGTCATTTCTGATAACTTTTCAGAAGAAAATCCACATAGTCTAATGCAACCTTAAGAAGGACTACAGCAGAATCATGGAATGGTTTGGGTTGGAAGTCACTTCTAAGCTCATTTCATTCCAGCTACCCTGCTGCAGACAGGGACACCTCCAAGTTGTCCATCCATCAAAAAAGAAATGTGTTTCATTCCAGAATTCCTATCTGTCCAGCAGCACAGATTTCAGTATATCAAAGCAACTGTTAATATTTTTGACAGACCTTTGTGTAGATGTGGCACTCAGGGACATAGTTGGTGGGCATGATGGTGGTGGGCAGATGGTTGGACTACTTGATCTTAGAAGTCTTCTTCAAATTAATGATTCTATGACAGTGATAGTACACAGGTGCTTATCTGATGCCTCTGAAAGATGTTATTGATAAGAAAAAATAGATTTTTCATAGTAAGGACTTTGAGAGAATTCTGTTCTGGATTTGAAGGCATTCTTTACATAAGAAAGTACTTAAGAGATGCCTCTCATACATGTAATAGATGATTAAAGAAAGCCTATTCAAGAACAAGAAAAGTTAATTTATGTCCTCTGGCCGTTATGGCCCAACAGATGAAACAAATTATTCTGGTATTCTTTCTACTTTTTTCCTTTTGCAAAAATTAAAGTTTGGAATATTCTCTTATACTTTTAAATATTTTTATATTATAATATGAAAATGAAAAATAATAAATAACATCAGAAACAAGACTACGCAGATCATGGACTATTCCCATCAGAGAGTTCAGCATCCACCAGAGGGTGGTAGCAGAGCACGGCAGTCTGTAAGGGGATACCCGAGACAGGCAGACACCACAAAAGACTGACCATTCCTGTGCCACAGCAATTAACGTGATATGGTGTGGCTTGCTTAAACAAACAATGCTCAAATGAGTAAACTCTTTAAAACTTACAACAGCCGTTGTTTTCTCCCTGTCAAGGAATCAAAAGACCCATTGGCTTTCTCGTCTGGATGATGTGATTCCTCCAGTTGAGTTCAGTGACCCACAAATTCAGGCCCTCTAGACGATAACCAATCCAACCATGTCAGATGCTCTCTGCTGACCACTGCCTCCAAATTATAGTAGGCAACAGAATAAAAACCTGGTGTATTCACACAGCACACCAGCTTCAGTGTTTCAGGAAGGTCCTAAATTCACAAAACAAATGACCATGAAAACAGCATGAGAAGATTAGTCTGCTTATTTTCCAAAAGTTAACTAAATAATAATCACTGATTATATAAAAAAATTTTTGCTCATTCATACTTCTCTGAATGTTTCACCTCCAATTTTAAACGTGCCAAATGAAAGGAGAAAAAAACAATACAAATATTTTCACATCTGGAGTCAGTTTCAAATATTTCAGAGCTCAGTTGTATGCTTAGGTAGTTAAATGTTTGGACAACATGTTACAAGAGCACTAGTGTTATTTGGGGCTTTGTAGAAGGTCAGAAAAAAAGTCAAGTGCAAACTGTGACTGCTTGCAAAATTTAAATGTAAACAGGCTTGGGTATATTAGCATATATGCAACACAGTGAATTGTATTGTTGAGGATTCAGCAGAGATGCATCCTTCCTAATCCCCAGTGTTGTAACAATAAAGACTGGTACGTTATTAAATGCCAATTACAATTAGATAAGGGTTAACGTGAGTTGTAATTTATCTTATGAGATCTTATGGTTTAGCAATACATGGAAGGACAAGATACAAATACCAATGCAGGAAGGGTAGCATTAAAAATGTTGGGCAATCTCAGTATAAATCAAGGGGAAAAGGTAATTTATGTGTTCAGACATATATTCTTCATTATTTCAAAATGATTAAAAAATGTACATGAACGCACAAACAATAAAAATCAGTTTTAGACAAAGCTACTACTGTGCAACTACAAAAAAAGCCCTTCAAGGCCTGAAAATTTCTTTTCATGGTAGTACTGTGCAACCTGACTCACTAATCTGTGTACCACACAAACACAGAACAAGACAATATCACTGACTTCTTGCTAGAGGGACAATAACATACTATTGCCCTCCACAGGTCTTCCACAAGTTGCAACTGCCTCAACTGCAAGGTCCAGTAAGGACTTCTGCTGACAAGTGGCATCCTGCAACTGCAACTTTCTGACTCAATATCCGTAACTTAAGATACCATCTCTCTTTTTGCACTTATATAACTGTTGTTCATCATGCCTGCATTTTAACAAGGGATGCTTATATATAGGTGTTGACTATCGTGATTCATCACAGGTACATCCCAAACTACCATTTATAGCTAATACAGAAGACAATTTATTGAATTCAGTTTCAATAGTGGTGTTTTCTGGTGCTGCCTTACAACTTCCTTCTCGGGAATGGCAGCAAAAAGCATCCCCTGCATGAATTAGCCTGAAAGCAGGGTCTACCACTGGGTAGAGACTGTGAGCCTATGTTACAATTGCTGATGAAGAAAAAACGTTAAAAATGAGTTTTTTTCTAAATTAAATTCAACAGAAGTACTCAAGGCTAGATATTGACAAGAGGGAAACAAAAGGGGACATTGATGGGAAAATGGCCTCAAGTTGCACCAGGGTAAGTTTAGGTTGGGTATCAGGAAAAACTTCTTTACAGAGAGGGTAGTTAAACACTGGAATAGGCTCCCCAGGGAGCTGGTTGAGTAACCATCCATGGATGTGTTTAACGTTTGGATGTGGTGCTCAGGGACATGATTTAGTGGAGGGTTGTTAGAGTTAGGGTAGGATGCTCAGGTTGTGGTTGGACCTGATGATCTTTAAGATCTTTTCCAACTTGAGCAATTCTATGTTTCTATGATTCAAATTCAGGGGAAATGCTACAAAACTATCAGTCTCCAGGGGTTATTACTTGATATCCAGGGTTATCATTTGGCCATCAAGAGCTGACGAGCACCACTGAATCCCTTTTTTGACTACTTTATTTTATAGAATGTTTTCCTCTCACATGCACTGTAGTATCATCTATATAGAAAATAACTTCAATCTTTAATGTTAAGATTTCTTTTACTTTATCAGAGTAAGTTTTTCTTCTGGTATGTATATGGGATGTAACTACCATGCCTTATTGTGCCTACACTGTCTCTATAAACACCAAGTCCAATACCATAGGAACTGATAATATTAGCTATTTTGGTAGGACGTTTTCCACTGAAGCACAAGGATGTTGAAAAATATCATGGGCACTATAACATCCCTCCTGTCAAAAAGTCAGTTATACTTTTCAGACTTTTTGTAAAAATTCTGTTCTTCATCATCACTAATGAAGTAGAAATAAGTGAAATGCAATAGTCATTTTAGAAAAGATTAACTGCTCCTCTAAAGTTCATGTATACAAGACTGGGAGAAACACAATTAGCACAAGAAAGTAAGGTTTGCGTTGAAAGTTCAATCATAATTTCAAATAACATTTTTCATTCTGTCTGGAGTATGAAATTTTAATCTGGATCTCTACACTACTCGTTCCCCACTATTCAGTAGTACGACATTTCTATTCTGCAGTAATAGTATGCAATATCTACCTGAAAAACAGGGATCTTGGATGAGCAATAAATTCTGCCTTGGTCAGCTGGCAGACTTTCAGCATACAGGCAGGTTCCCTGCTTGTTAGGTGGAGGGGTTAACGTTCTTCTGGCCCCAGTTTGCTAATAGCTGTGATAATTACAGCCTTTTGCTCTGTGTGCAAGGGTAACCTAACTTGATCACACTGTCAATTGCTCTTATTCTCAGTCTCATCATTCCCATCTATAATGTGTCATAGTCATACATCCCTTTTAATTAGAAGGAAGTTACTTGAAGGGAGAGACCACATTTCTCCACAAACAAGAACATGCACGCTAGGTCCTCAGTTCTGATTTTTGGGTGTCACCGCAATACAAACGATAATCTATGCTCCTAAGTAACATACAAAATTTAATCTCTTTTTAAAAGAGATTAATTGTTTTGCTACTTACTACATTAACAGAAACTTCAAATGTTTCATTTGGGTGGGGAGTAGAAGCAGAGGGAAAATGAGCCATTTTTCTTTAACAAAATGCCAGAGGAAAAGAAAAGTATACTCTTCAACTTCATTTCTTTGTTTTCAGTCATGTATAAGCAATCCAGTGTGTGCAGTTCTACACTGCTGCTCACCTTTGCCTTGCCTGTGGAGGCATTCGTGTTCTCCTGATATTCATCAAGCCACAGCCCCTCAGCTGAAAAGTGACTACCTTTATTTTCCATCTGATTAACTTTTAGAAGGATAAGGAAAATTACCGGATCTGGCTCTTCCTGTAGCTGTACGTGTGACATTGACAAGAGAATCAATATTTATTCTTAGGAGATTCAAGTATTGACTAAGGCCTGTGGAAACTTGTTCTGACCATTCAGTGTTAATGACTGCATTATTAGGTTGAAACACTAGCCACTGCAAACACTGCAGTAGTGGTAGGCTGTGATCAGTCTTCAAAAGGGTTTAATCAAACTGCTCAGTCTCCACTTAGAACTTGGCTTGCCAGTTGAGGGAAGGCATAAAGGATGATGCAGTAGAGAAAGCGGAAATGTATCTAGAGTGCTGGGCTAGCTCTCTTCTAGAAATGCCTTGATACTAAAAGAAAATATTAACTCTGAATAAGCCTGTTTGTGCTTATCTGATTATCTCTTCCCAGATGCTGCAAACTTTAAAAGAAATCCTCAGAAATGAACACAAAACAAACTAGTATGATAAGCAATGATTCTAGGATAGGTAATGATTCTTGGCTTGTATTTCCTCCTCTGTTATTTCTAACAACAACTCAGGCAAACAAAATAACACAGGGCACTGGCATATCTCTAAAACTAATTTGAGGAAAAAAATACATATTTTTTTCATCTCTTATTGCCTCACATGACCAGAGTTACATCAGCCTTCTCTGTGAGATGCAAAGGATTTTGATGTATCACTTTTCAGGAGCTGTCCCGCACTGCTAGATATTGCAATGCTCTGTAACAAGAAGTCACTGATAGATAGGACAATAAATATCCTCGTATATCTGAATATACATGGCACAATTTAAATACTGTGAAACCTGTTGAAACACCTACCTGACATATGGGCAACTACCTACAAGCAACCACAGTAACAAATTCTAGGTATTTTTCTCAAGAGAAACAGCTTCAGAGTCACTCAAAATAAATCTAAAAGACATACTTATCTTACGTAATCAGCGTGCAACAGAGCCAGAACCTCATTCTATACTCCTTAGAAGTTAATTATCCTTATTACTATTAGAGCAAAAGTTTACTGGATGACTTTTGTTACACTCAAGTGTTTTAACTTGCTAAATACAGAACATCTAAAACATTCCAATACATAGACTGTAAAACAGATCCACTTATTCTCACAAACAATTCTTCTTTTATGTTCTGTGGGGGTGTAGAAAATTTGTAATGTTGACATTTGTAAAATCCAAAATGTATACTTTGTGCTTAGCCTACTCCGCAAGAGCTCTCTGTATGTCCTTGGCTATTTTCAAGAAGACATAAAAGGAGCAATCAGTTATCAGAACTGAAAAATTAAAGCAGGATAGGGCTGCTAAATCCATAGCTTCTACAGTACCCTGAGCAATATGATTGTATAAGAACACTGTAGAAATAATAGTTCACACAGTGGTTTTCAACTAAATGCAAATGAACACTAGTTTAAAGTTTTATTATAAGTTTAAATAAAACTTCTTTTTGTAATCCCATAAAAAAGGAGGACAAGGGCCTGGTGAAACAAGTCAATATGGCTGAAAAATAAGAAAGTGTTTTGAAACACTGGCCCACAGTGCACTCTGGCATTCCAGGGACAGAAATCTGGCTCTAAAATCACAGTCAAATTTGTAAAATATTTCCTATGTTATGTTGTACAATTGGACAACATATGGCATTCCTGTCTTTAATTCACACTATCATGCTATATGTGTATACATATAAATAAAGGTTCAAATAAATTAAGCCTATCATCTTCTTTAGAAGCAGGGTCAAATATTTTACTGTAATTACAGAATCATAGAATATCCCAAGTTCAAAAGGACGCGTAAGGATCATTTTGTCCAACCCTGGCTTCACAAAGGTCACCCCAAAAAACAAACCCAATGTGTGAGAGCACTGTCCAAAAGTTCCTTGAACTCCATCCATACTCACAGCCCTGGGCATCCTGTTCCATGCCCACCGCCCCCTAGTGCAGAACCTTACCCTGGCCCCCATCTGATCCTCCCCTGACACATCCGCATGCTGCTCCCTCTGGTCCTGTCACTGTTCCCAGAGAGCAGAGCTCCCTGCGAGGAGGTGCATCTGCCACGAGGCTTCCCCTCAGCCTTCTCTGCCCTGGGCAGTGCAAACCCAGAGGCCTCAGCACCCCTCGTATGTCTTGCCCTCAAGATCCTTTGCCACCTTCATATCTCTCTTTTGCACACTGCCTAATAGCTTTACGTCTTTCTTAAACTGTGGTACCCAAAACTGTTCACAGTGCTCAAGGTGAGGCTGCACAGTGCAGAACATTACTGTCACAGGTAATCCCTCCCCTCGCCTGGTGGCAGTGCTGTGCCTGACGCACACTGGTGTGCACTGACCCCTGTGGCTGCCAGGGCACATCACTGACTTATATTCAACTTGCCATTAATCTGAACCCTCAGATCCTTTTCCATAGGGCTACTTTACAGCCTCTCATGCACCAGTCTGTACATACATCCAGGGTTGCCCCAATCCAGGTGCACTTACTCTTGTTAAATTTCATGTGATTGGCGTCCATACCTCTCATTTGCTGGATTCCCCAGACCTGGATGCATATGATGATGAAGGTGTAAAAACACATTTTCAAGTCTAGTACATATCCTTTCTACTTCAAGCGAACTTATAGTAAATAAATGCAGCCCTGATGAGCAAGAAGTCACATGTGGTCTTCACTCACTGTAACATCAGCTTTTCATCTTGGACTAAACCTTGTTTGATTTTATCTGAATGTTCTAGAAAGGGGATTCTATGGATTTCCTATAGATACCAGAAACATTTTCGACAACTCACTACCGCCACAGTCTGAGATACCTTTCATAGCATTCAACACTGCGTTCAATATTTTCCTATAATCTACAATTCATACTCCAGTGCACCTATGTGAACTGGAGTAACATACATCTGTGTCTACCCATAACAAGTCAGTAATTTATTGTTATGAAGAACATGGCAAATAAAAGGAACTTGGGGGGGAAAAAAAAAGTTATTTGTATATCGATTTCCTACTTTTGCTATTAAAGCAAATGAGAGACAATTATCTTAATATTGTTATGTTTGTTTGTTTGTTTTAAATAGTGAGTTATATATCACTAAGGAGATGATGAAAAGGGTTCTGCAGGTTTCAGCAACAACACTGCAAGACAAACATAACTTTGATCACTGAAGCTTCAAGTGGTTAAACTACTCCTCAGCAGGAGTACCTCCCAAGTAAATATTTAACTCAATGAAGGATGCTGTTACTGATATCAGATCCAATTTACTACAAAACAAATTGCATACCCTAAATTCACCAAGATACAATCGTAGCTACACAGCACTGACATCTACAGTATTATGTTTATCTTTTTTTCCCTTGTAATACAAATAGTTATATTATATTCTCCAGAAATGTTGGCTTTGACCATTTTGCTCTGGAACAGAAGTTTTGCTTCATAAAGCATTAATTCAGGACAATGAATGAATAGCTCCCACTTGGCACTGACATGAGAACTCCTGTATAAGGATTACTGATTACCTCTGTGCAGAACGTTTTCCAAGATTCAGCTTGAATAGGGGTAAGAAGAAGATAAATAATTGAGCACTGCTTTTTATCTAGAGAGCTGCTTGGATAACAGAAACTCTGCAGGTTCAAAGCTGTTATCTATTGTAACTATAGCAGATCTCATCTAGGATGGTGCTCAGTCTGCTCCTCTTTATGAAACAGAGTAGGGCACTTGACATTTCCCAAAAATGAAACAAACTTCTTTTTAAACTACTACAACTTTTGTACAAAATGAACTCTTTCCTGAGTACTGCTTTCAAATGTCTTGTGTCCACCTTTTTACATAACAAGCCCCCTCTTTAATCAAACAAAGTATCAGGATGATTCATTCCCTTCCACTCACAATTGACATCCCAATTATAAGAACACAAAATTGCTGATTAAAAGGTGCACAATACACATAAGGGCACACACATTTTCCATCAATCAGACATCATTTTCACAATCTTTAAATACTCTGCATTTTGCATGCCCCTTCCCAGCACAGGAAAGCTTGTCAGCAGATCTGGTAAGCTCACAGAACACATTACATGATTAAAGATTGTGCACAAAAAAAAATAAAAAACCCTAAAATTTGCAAGAAAATGATTTTTTCTGCAGGGTACCAAACTCATCACACATACAGAATTGTTTTATTTCATCCTCTTTCCCAAGTAATCTAGGAGACAGCACACTTACATAGTGAAGTAACTTTACAAGAAAGACTTTTAAATTTGTTTCTTCCCTAGAGAAGGCATCACATGGAGAAAGTAGTGAATATGATGAATGAACCTGATTTTAGCTATAATATCAAAAGATATTTCTGAAGCTCTCAGATATCTCAAAGCCATTTTTGAAGAATGTGTGAGCATTTGGGATGACATGAAACTGCTCTTCTATATTTAGCTGGTAGAACATATTTCCATATTTTAAAAAGCTTACTTCCAAATATTTGAGGCTTCTGTACAAACCTGTTTTTAAGTATTGTATAAACTGGCACACATTCAACATTGTTACCAGGAGTTAATTCAAAAGCTGCACATTCTTCTTACCAGAAATACAAGAAAATAGGTCTAAAATAAGAGAGCTCATTACACATTTTGTAACACTACCAGATGGTTGTGTCACCTTTTAGTTCTTTTCATTCTCAATACATTCATAAACCAATCTTTACTCTGTGATTCATTCCCATCCTCATGCTGGTCTGTGAACTGCTGCCTTCTGATATCTGCATGTGTTGACAACCTTTCCGATATTCTACCCATTACTTGTTTGTCCACATCCCAGTCTGGTATACAGACAAGCACACCCACAGAGCATGTGCAAGTTCCTGGCATTTCCAGCAGCTTTTTCCAAAGGAAACAAACAAATAAGAGAAGCATTAAATACATGGTAATCTGTTTTCTTGAGTTGCAACATGTTTGATGGGTGTCATTCCTTTCTGACAACATCACTCAGATTAGGGTATTTGGTAGTGCTTGCAGATTCTGGATACAGGATGCACACCCTGTCTGCATCCCCATTGTGTTGCAATATGACCATGCAATATATTCTTTGCCATGACCTTGGTGCAAACCAAACAAGTGAACAGCCCTCCGGCTGGGTACTGGCAGAAGGAAAGGTAGTCTCAGGTGAGAATCAGAGCTGACTGACCTGGTTACCAGAGTACAGGCGTTTGCCAGATAGTGTCACCAGATAAGGGCTAATAAAGTCTAGTATCTTCCTGGAGCTCCTAGTACCATTGCAAGTTGCAACCAGGGGGAATAAAAAAAAGCACTGCAAAGTGTTTGGCATAACTATGGTGTCTGACTGCATGCTTCAGTACATGTCTGCTCTAGTGTTAGCACACTTGTATTTATCTCCTTAAAATCTACTTTAAAAAGGGATTTGCTATCATAAGTTCAACTGTTTGTAACAATGCAGCAGAAGCAGATGCTGTTCTTACTGACTGGTCAGCAAGGTAGGTCAAAACACAAAAGATCATAAAAAATATCTTATGTAAATATTATATTTGCCCCTATCAAAACTTGCTTAACAACAGAGCTGTTTGAGGCCCAATCAAGTCACTGCTAGATAATCTGCAGCCCTTTATGGAGATGCAGTGGTGCATCAGAAAGTGAGCAGTACAATAGAAGCCACAATTCAGTATATGACACTGCCGGGTCACTGAGTCCCTGTTTAGGGTCCTCAAACAGCACAATGAGGAACATCACCAAGATTTGCTTTATTTCTTTCTACCCCTTCCAAATGTATTTTTAAGACGTATATATAGTTTCAGTCAAAGGACATCAATGTTAAATTTGGTAAGTGGGCTAATAATAAGAGAAACATCCCCCAGCCCCATGAGATGACAGCTAGGGTGACAGCAAAGGGTATTTCCAGCAATACAGAAACTACACAGCTCCAGAAACTTCAGCAGTATTTGCAGATAGGAAAATGTCCTAGAGAAATTCTCAACTTATTGTAGAATTTTATGTGTACAGACTGGTAAAGTAAGGTTTTTCCATGCAAACAGACTGGAATGCCTCTCTTTTCCGCTTTGCCTCTCTTTCCCTTGATTTTATCCAGTTAGGCTCTCTTGCTGTGCTAATCACTGCAAAATTTCTTAATCTGGTCTTCAAGAACCAAACAGAATTTAATAAATGATGATTAAATCTGCTCTTCAGAAAATGTAATCCTGCTAACAGAAGAACAATTTATCCTGTGATACAGACAAAAAAAAAAAAAAAAAAAGAAAAGCAACATAAAAGTATGAAGAATATTAAAAACAAATCCCCAGATAAACATGTGGCCTACTCACATTTTTTTGAGTTCATTTGCTCCAGCCTGGACAGTGGCACAAAGTTCTTTACCAGGACACCTACTCATTTTTTGTATGGTAGAACTGAAGAATTAGCTCAAACTCCACTGTACATAACATCTGTTTTATTCAACAGAAGAAATCTTTCATAAACAGTTATTACTGAATAGCTTAGAGCTTTACTCCTACAACTCCATACTATTCTTTTTGCTTTGTTTTAAAGTTAGGTAAAATAATAATAATAATAAAAAATATCCTTCTGCCTACTTGCTTCAGTGGGCCATTTCTGGCAACTAATGCCTCTAAAAGGCATTTAAAACTGTTTCAAAGAATATAACAAACTGTTGTTAAGTGGTCAATACTCTAAATCTGTCAAAATATCAAAAAATATTTATTCATAGTATTAAAGAAGTAATAAATGTTGAAAATACAATCACTCTTTCTATAAAGTCTTAATTATGTGAGTTATCTCCAATACAGACATTGTGTACTCTGGAAGCCAAAGAGGAGGAGGAGGTCTGCACACATTCCTATAAAAGCCCACTGACTGTCTCAGCGAGAATGCATACTGCTAGGACATTCTTTTGGCTTCTGAGAGTCAGCATCATCTACAGCCTACTGCAGCAAACTGCAGAAGAATGACAAGCATCTAAGCAAAAGCCTCTGCATGTGCATGTATGCACACACGGGTGCATGTTTGTAGAAATGCAAGGACAATCAGTCTGAAGCTGTTTGAAATCTTGGCCTGAGTTCTCCACATATTCAAGACCAATCTGTTTTTTCTAGGGGTAGAATCTGCATGGAATCAGAAAGACAGCAATGAGGGTAGTACCTTTACATCCACAGTGTGGTGGCTATGGCCTCAGGGAAGAGGAGGCCTAAATTCAGACACTTGCTTTCTGAGGGGATATAAATCCATTCCTCAGGGTGAGAATGATTTTTACTAACTTATCTGGTTTGATGAAAATGTTATATAGAGAACTAGAGAACTTTTAACATTAGAATCCACTGTTTTGATCCTGCGACAACCCAGCAGGCCCTGCGTAACAGAATGTGTCATGGGACCTCAGAACTGTTTATAACATACACTCAGCAAAGACACTTTGTGCCATTTTACATTAAGTGCAAGCACTGGTTTGCGCTCAAGGAAATAGCTTTTGCGGAACAAGAACAGGGGTGCAATGTGAATGCCAAAGAGTTCTGTCCTTTTTCTCAGGCATACTACCTCACTGCAAAATGAAATTGAAGCCATAATAAACTTTCCCTAATACATATGTAAATATGTAAGACAAACAGAAAGGAAGTAAACTCTTCCTCACAAGCATTTAATTTACATCCTGATAAGATTTGCATATTCTTAAGAAGTTTTGCTTACCCATCAGCTACATTACAGATAAACACTAAAAAAATAGAAAGTGCTATCCATCTTCAGTGTATTAAGGGTCTCCTTGGAGCCCACTAAAGAAATAACACAGGAAACTGATCTAGCAAACTTTTGTCAAGGAAACCTCTTGGCACAGTAGACTTGATGACCATTGTGAGCAACTGTATCTGACATACATGGGACATCAAGTTTAGGATACCTTACCCCTATCAGACAACACCATGTTGGGAAGGAGTGTTGATCTGCCAGAGGAAAGAAGGGCACTACAGAGGGACTTGGATAGACTGGATTGATGGGCCAATGTTAATGGCATGAGTTTCAATAGGGCCAAGCGTTGGGTCTTGCATTTTGGTCACAGCAACCCCAGGCAACCCTACAGGCTTGGGGAGGTGTGACTGGAAAGCTCCCAGATGGAAAGGGACCTTTGTGTTTGATTTGTGTTTGTCCCTTTTCAACACTGTCACCTCTATGCCTACTTTTGAGATGCAATTTAGTCTCTGCTACTGAACTTTGTGTTTTGCAAAACCTCAGAAAACAAGACATGCTGTCCTGGAAAAGGTGAGAAACACTTCAAGCTGAATGATGAGCAAGTTTATCATGAAGCACACCACCCTGTATTCCTTAAGAATATACCCTATTCCAGCTATACAAACACTAGACTTTATTTTTGTTGAAAAGTTCAAGAAGTTAATAAATCAAAGATAATAACTTTTTAGAGCTAGACCCTAATAGTGACTAACCTCTTCCTTTCAGCTACAGGATTACTTAGCTTTACACTCAGTAGTAGTTCTACAGTTTGTCCAGCATTTTTGCCATGCATATACAATTATGCCATCTTAGTCTTTTTTATCTGCAGATGTGTGGAGTGTAAGGACAGGATGCATACAGGATAGAAAAAAGGTAGGGACAGTGTGACTTCATACCCCACAGTTCTGCATGGAGATACATGATGAAGAACAATTTTGCTCCTTTGGAAATTATCTTACTATGACATTAAGAAGGGCAGGAACTACAAGACTGAAACTAAGTGTTTGAACCCAATCAAATCTACATGCTATAAATCTACTGCTACAGCAACCAGTGTTGTACTTCTCCAGAGTAAATGACAAAATTCAGACACTACATTGATTCAGCAAAACCTGAAATATGTCTGATCTTATGTAAGTAATATACCAAATGTCAATATGTTCATAGCTGAACTCAGAAGTGTGTTCTCCTGAAATCAGTAAAGCTGTAGGCTGTAGGTTGTAACAGCATCCAGATATCACATCCCTGACTGCACGGTTCTCAAAACTGCAACATCAAGCATGTCAGCTTGGGTGGAGAAATTTAAAGCTGAGTAAGTGTGATCTGCCTGTCTGTAGATGAAAACTGTGGATTAATTTTCCCCCACTGTCACTCCTGCCTCTCTCCTCCTCGTCTCTAACGACAGCCATCACAAACGGCTCAAAGTGAGTTTCAGGTAAGCTCAGCTGTGCACATATTCTGAGTGCTGTCTTCTTCCTCAAGACACTGTTCAGCTGAAATGAAGTAGACCAATGCTAACCAACAATTATTTCATCTCTAGTGCATTCCCCAGCTCTTGCTTTGCCTCTCCCCTAATTCCTAAGGCAACTCTCTCCTTCGCTGCACTTCCAAGGAGGTTTGCCATCTCTCCTCTGAGTCTTGCAGTTCCATTAGTCTGTGCCTAACTGCACCCATTCTCACTATTTGTCCTTGTCCAGTGGCAGGAAAGAGAACACAAGGTCTAACTAGTAAGGTAAGGTTTTTTGTGCTTTCTAACATACTGCTTTCCCAGAAGTCTCTGCCGATCCCTTTGACACTCCAAGAGTTGTTTTCCTCCCTCTGCAGCACTCTTCTGCATTTATTATAATACTCTCTGAAGCATTACCACTCTCAGACAGCATTACCTAATTTAGTCACTGGAAGCTGCTTATTCAAACTGGCAAATTTTAATTGTTCTGCATTGGTAAGGGTAAGTTTGGTGCAAAGGCACCATATTATCCACAGCAGCCCTTCCTCTCACAAAGGATGGACTGTGTAGTGTTTGACTGAGTCTGGTTTTAATCAGCAACTCTGCAGTAGTGCTTACATTTCCGAGATCTCTCCTGCTGATACACAAGAAGCAGGCACAGATTTACATAATGTATTCCATCAAGTTCAACTAGATACAATAGTGTAACAGAATACAATGTAGGGTAATGCGGGGATACAAAAGAGAGCCACACATCACTCAGAGGAACAACTCCAATTATTTTGGTAGTTGAAGAAAAATAATAATTGTGCATGTATGTTTTCAGGTGATGATTGTATAAAGCTAACAATATGAATAACAATTATTTAGTAAACAGCAAATATGCATGTAGAATCTGAATAAAATCTGTAGCTCCCAAATGCTTTTAAGGTCAGGTCAATGCAAATGGTATATTTTCTCAGAGTAACAAAACTAGACAAGTTTATGGATGAGGGCAATCTCTCAGCATAGTAAATATATTAGATAGTTAAATAGGGGAGGAAGGAAGTGCAAATATCTCCAGTATTTAATACACAAAACCCTCCATTTGGCTGTGCAATACATTTCTACCCTAACATGGGTCCTATCTAGCTGTGAGGTTAATTGAGGAACACAAAGGTTTCTGCATCCACTCTTTCCTTGTGACACAGCAAGAACGTAGCCTGAGGTAGCAAAGATGTTCTTTTCCCTGTGTAATCATCCAGTTAAGGCAGCATAGGATACAATTTGTGGAGTCCAGTTTCAAATTACAATGACAGCTAGTATGCAAAACAAGCTCTGATTCCTCTGCAGCTGCTGTAGACATGCCCTTCATGAATTGCACCAAAGGTTGCTTTTTTTTGTTGTTTTTATTAATAAAATTGTATTAAGAAAAGAACTGTAAATGACACAGTCCCTATATTCTGTAATATCTTGCTAGATAAATATGTTCGTACACTAGTAAACTCCAATTTCCATGCAATCTACACATCTAAGCTGTGAATTTGCCTGAATTCCTAATGCTGCATATGAACTCTCCTAGCATATCAGAGTTAATGGGATATCGTTCTTACCTTAGTTTTTGTTGCTATCACTCTTATTCATGGGTCTGGAAAGCTGTATAGCTACTGAATCTTGCAGAGGGACACCAAACTATGCTTGTAGCTCAAGCGGTTTAAAGATTGACATTATCTGCAAATTCTGAAGGTATAGCAGAAAATCTATCCACACATTACCATGGTAAAATTCAAGTGCAGTGAGAAAAATACAACACGAGCATTACATTTATATCTGGAGAAATTAACATTATGAATGGATTACTTCTATCCACTCATCTTCTGTTCTGTCTATAGAAACTGCACTGGATACGTCTTTTGTACATACTCTCATCTCAAATGTTTGGAAGATATTCCCACAGAAAGTCTCAATTCAAGTCCCCACCAAAAAAACCTTCAGACATGCTTTTCAACTTGTTATGACTGGAATTGTTGGGATTTGCAACGTCACACAGCATACAAGCCTGCAGGAAACAGTACTGGAAACTATGGCCTAACAGAGAGACCAGCATTACCCATTATGTTGGGGCACACCCTATAATTAAATTTTTCTTATAAAGATCTCATGAGAGATAATCATACCACAAAAAATGATGACACTTGACACGCCCACTTAACAATCTCCCTTTTGTTTCCCCATTTGTTAAAGAGAACTTCTGGCAACAATATCTTGATGTTAAGTTTGCTACAAAGTATCAGGAAGAAATTGACTGATAACCATAATATCAGGGAAAGAGACTTCCAAAACCTAACAAGTCTCTACTAAGCATGTACAGATCTCTCATGTTTCTGACATTTTTATTCAATACACTATTTCTCTATCAGATACCAAATTAATGCTTTTCAGAATAGAAACAATTCCTCCTGGTCTTTCTTTTCAAGCTTCCTCAGTACTGTAGACAAAGCTATAATATCAGTAGCCATCAACAGGTAAAGATACATGGAAAATTTCAGAGCAAGTTGTTAAGAAGAAATGCCATTACGTGCCACAAAGAACTTAACACGATGCAAAAGCACTGTGCAATTATAACAATAGGTAGCACCACCTTGTTTTTCTCTAACTGATACTTATGATCCACACATATTTATTATGATCTACTGAGGACATAGAGATCTACATTTTCTATATGCTTAGCATTTTTTTCTTGCTACACAGAACACCACCTTCAACAGGTGAGTGCACAGGGCTTGCTTATATTTAGCTTACACGAAGAAAGGAATGGAAAACCAGTTTAACTGAATAAAAGTCTTTGTATCTGGAAACCAAATCAAACTAGACAGAAAACACAACCCTTTTTCACCAGCGCATAGAAGATAATAAGATTGTGAAAACATAGAATATTTGACTAATATTAATGTGATGAGGAGTCTGTCTTAAATTCTCAGTATTCACCTACAGTGATTAAGCAATCCTTTCAGCACAAAAATAATGAAATGAAGGAAGAAAGAACAGACATGCTGTTGGGAGGTTGCATCTCTTCTAATTCAAGACTTACATTTCCTGTTCTACTGAAAGCAGCACCCCAAAGTACGTTCCTCTGTACTGAAGGTACAAAATAGAAGTTCACCGTGCTTCGGTGTATAAACCGAAAAATATAAATCTAGCAAACACACTGAAGTACGAAAGAACTGCAAGTTGCAGAAGCTTTCAGGAAATAAAATACTATGCACCAGGTAGTACTTCACAACAGTAACAAAGAATGGCACAGTACATTCAATGTTTGCAATAGATTCACAGCGGGTGCTATGATGGCTGTGCCATTAGTCAAAGAAGTATGCTCATGATGTTTGATTTCAGATCAAATTCAATAATTTAATCAAGATTTCCCAGATACCCTAAAGCCCACTTAATTTTTTTCTGGTTCTTTATAAAAAAACTAAGGGCGTGCTGCTCAGCTATTGGAAGATTACCACCTGACTGCTCGTAGTTTTGCTTGATGGTGTTTCATAGTATAATTTCTTGTATTATGCCTGCTCATGCATTTTTAACAAGACCTGATGCATCTGTCACTGTTTCTGTTAATTTGAATCTTAAAAAACAAAAACACACACAAAAAAATCCACAGATATCTACATAAAATAAAATTAGCCATGAGGTTCTGTCTTCTTTCAAGCACATATTTCTGAATTTTAAAATGTATTATATATTTCCATACTTCTATCATTTTATTAATTAGTTAGCAAGTCTGAAAGTAAATCATATGTCCAGAACAAACTTTTTTTTTTCTTTTTAAACAAGTTATGACTTATTACAAAGTGAAGGAACACTTATTACAAGAGGAGTAATACACTGTTTTAGGGTTCATAGGAAAGTTCCTGTAACTGACCACCTGATCAACTTTTGCGTATTTCTGATCTCTACTACTTCACTGTGCATCATGTCACCTGTGATGGGATGCAACAGTTACTTCACCTACCCACTGAACCACTTCCTCTTCCCCACCTGTTCTTTCGTTTCTGTGATGGAAATTACTTCCAGATGTGGCTGCTCCCACTGGTGTCCTGCCAGTTCAATCCAAGGCACAGAGGACTCTAGTATTTTCAAGGCAGAATTCAGCACGTGAAAAGGAGGTACCCTAAACTGCTTCTAATGACAAGGCAATGAAAGGAATTCAAACAGTAGGATGAGAGGCCAAGGCATGGAACAGATTCCCCATGGTGTCATCACAGAAAGTGATTTCAAAAGGGCTTCAGTCACTGCTTTGATAGTTGCAAAAGCTGCTCTGACAAAGATTAGTATCCAACTGGAAAAAGCTGCTGCAGAAACGTAATGTCAGTTAGTGCTATTTACATTCACAGGAAGGAAGGAGTTAGAAATGTTTTCCCCTCTTCTGCCTGACACCAGAGGGTGTGGACCAAAAAGCCTCTCACCCCTTAACACTTCAAACCCTTCCTTCTCAACACTATGCTCAGAACAGATTCTAGAGACATACAGTGTAGATGCTGTTTTCTTGACCTATCAAATCAACAGCCTTAAGTGACCTGTAACATCTCTAGCCACTTTGCTTTTCTAATCTGAATTTCACACATCCTACTACAGTCTGCTTCTCTGAGCCCTTTCTCAATACTGGCATTGTGAAGACGTTAAAAAACAAATGTGTCACATCAAACTCATGTCTATTGTGTTGTCCAGTACAGGAAGTACTAGGAAATCTACTCTTGGCTTACAGTTCTACCTTCAACTAAATGTCAGCAACATTAATGAAACGTTTACCCAGTAAGGCAAAAGAACCATCGAGAACAGCTGAATGAATCTTCACATCTAAATTACATCATCAGTTTGCATTAATCCATTTTTTACATTGCTAATTTACATCCGCACATACCTGAAATCTACTACCACAAAAAGCACAGCCTTTCTTGCAAATTACTCTGTATATGGAAATAGAAAGTTACCATCAAGTTGTTTCTCCTTTTGCATATTATGAGGTATCAAAAGCTCTGTGAAACAGCAGCATCATGCCTGCTTGTTGCAGCTTCAAATGCACTGAAGTTCTCCCCACATTCACAACAAGGCACAAGCATCAGTAATGTGTCTTCCCCATGTTATATATATGTTTGAAAGCAGACAAGACAATACACAAGACAAGGTATTATGGGATATGTGTTCTTGTGAGAGACAGGAGAACAGCACAACACATGACAGCACTTCATTTTTTCCACTGGGTAAGTTAACAATCAAAACAGTATTTCATCTAAGGCAACCACACCAACTGCAGCTACAATTCAAAACCCATTAGCAACATCATACAGCTTATGTGTAAACAGTCATGGCTTAAGTAACTCAGAACTCGTGCCACTGATGCCTAGAGCAAGGAACACAACTAACTCATTCTTGCACCTATTTTACTGTTACATTCTGATTTCTAGGCTGAATCCTGTAAAAAGAATAGCAAGCAGAAATGTGTGTTGTCAAAAAAAGAAAAAGAAAAAGAAAAAAAGAAAAAAATTACTCAAGTGCTACACTACTTTTTGAAACTGTGCCACAGTACTCACACTGGAGGGGATGTATGAAGTCCACTAGAGACAGGCTGACCACACCACAGAATGGGAAATGACAAGTTACTTCTGTTTATGTAGTGCTATCACTATGCAAAAGACACTTTGATAGCTGATAATTGTACTCCACAATTTTTAGTACACTGTATAATCTCAAAGCCAGGAGCTAGCAGGAGTCAACTCTTCTTTGAGATGACTTGAAATTAAATGACAAAAATGCTTAATGCAAGGAGCCAGCATGAAAGCAGTAATTTATTCTGCAGCTTCCACACTATTCTACATTTCAGGGTTGTATATTAAGTGCATTCACCACTCCACACTTGTAACCTCAGTAGCACTCCTTTTTATGCATATAAGAAATGTTAAGACAAGTAAATCCCATTCAAAACTACATCAAGTGTCACTGTTGAAGTATTCTTTAGGACACTGAGTATTGATACAATATATACACACGTATAACATATAGATTACATATTCATATAAGATGCCATTTTAACTTGTATTTCAGGAATACCTACTCTGGGCAAACTATCACTACTGGATAACTATAGCCTATTAACAGATAGATGAATATTACTTGAAAAGGAAGTTGCACCTAATTTTGCACAGCTGTATATAAAACAGTCATCGTCAGTCACTTAGGAATTTTGCAAAACAACTGTTTACTTGTAAAACTTGTGTTCCCTGTTTCTAGAGGAGACATCACATAGCAGCGTTAACTCTCATAAGACTGCAAAACATTAATCTCAGCACTGCCTTCCATCTAGAAAAAGGTGTATTCATGAAAATTTCTTAGTTTCTGCCTCTTTCTTTCTATGCTTAATTTAGCATTTATAATTTGGTACTTACATTTAGTTGTAAATAAACAACCTAACTCAGCTGGAAAACAGTTGTATGTGAGAACCCGAAGGATGGATTTGAATAAAAAATCAAAACCAGTCTAGAATGATAAACAATTATTTGACTTGTGGATCTAGATATTTTTCCTTATGCATCATTTAAATTTATAATGGCTCAAAGATACTGAACATGATAGAAAGAGATTCCTGTGTACTAATTTCACTCTTGTGCACTTGAACCAGACAGCGATATTACAGGACCAACTTCTGAAATATAAGCTTCCATGTTTTCACTTATAATTGCTGATGACATCTGAACTGGACTGTGTATTTCTGCTTTTGCAATATTACAGGGTTTTGTACATGGCACCAATTTAGATTTTACATGCCAAACACAAACTGAGCATGAAAATTTAAAATAATTAGCCTGAGAATGAATAGACAAAACAGACACAGACTGACAAACACACACACACCCCAAAAAAGCTGGAAATGAAAGAGAAAAGGGATGAAAGAAGAAATCATTGCTGCATCACCTATATCGCTTTATGTTAAATTTGTTTTTTCACTCTTCTAGAGGGCTTTGATGCTTTGCAATGTTTTAATGCTCAGGCTATCATTTTCTAAAGCACTTGAATGAACACTGAAGGACAAAGGTATCACTCTGAAGGGCGCTGCTGTTTGCAGTGAGGTATCTCTGAGATCTTCATTCTGTTGATTCAGTGTCTCTTCAGATCAGATGAATAACAGAAGGTGCATCTGTCAGCAACACTGCAACTCCATCTTTATTGCATACTTCCATGCCAATGCTAGCAGGTCTTAGCAGAACCCCATGAAAGCCTATGTCCTCACCACCAAGGATTCAATCAAAATAGGATATACCATTTAACAAACAACAAAAATCACTCATTCAGATCCTAAACACACACACTGAAGTCTGTTTTCTTCAGTTTTGTCTTTGAAAGAAAACTGGAAGGAAATTTACTTCCTGGCATTCAGCTGCTTTATCGTTTAGATGACCCAGACTGCATTTTTAAACACATTTGTTCAGTTGAGCTATGAATTACCTTCTTCAGGGAAAAAGAATTATGCAGAGCACTAAGGCCAATCAGAAGACGCCTCCTTTCATTTCTGAATTCAGAGAAGACCTGCAGGGTTTTAAGAAAGACCGGCTGGAAATATCAAAGGAGAAGGGAAGGCAATTAGCAGACTGGCACTTATCCCTCTTCAAAAGAAACAGTTTGCAGCTTCTGTTGATAAGAACAAACTACTACCACTACCATATTTTAAGAGACTCTTAGCAAAGTATCTAAAACCACAGGAGCATCAGTAGTAAAGTTTGTGAAAGATGTCTGCTTATTTTAAAATGTTAATTGGTGAGAAATATCTAATGAGGGAAAAGTCTTAATAATCTCATTAACAGAGATAAAGAAAATCAACATAGAAGGACAACACAGACTGTATTGAGCAAGAGTTTGAAAAACTGAAAGAAAAAAAACAAAACCAGAAAAGAATATACCATGTATTAACTGCTACTTTTCAGTGAAATCCAAGGAAACAATGGTACAATCCTCTTTAAAAAGTGTCTGTTACAAACCGAGCATTAAATAAAATGCCTCATACTGAAAGTCTTGCTCCTGACTGGCTAAAAATGGCTATGGGTCACACAAGAAGAGCTTACCTGATTTTATGAATTCTTTAAAGAAGTGAAAGCTCTCCAGTCATCCTTTAGATAGAAAAGAGGCTAGAAAGACAATGCATTGACTAAGCACAGGGTTTACAAAATGACAAACCAGGGAGAGATGCACAGTCAAGAGACACTCAGTGAAAAATTATGGCTGGGCCACCAAGCATCAGATGGTGGATAGTGCTTACTGTACCATACAGCAAACAGACACTGTTGCACACTGTATGAAAGCAGCCTCATGTGGATGAAAGAGCCATCAGATAAATTAGCTGTGTCCCTGTTGAATGAACACACAACAGCCAGAAAAAAAATCTTGAGTTTGATTACTTTCTCCACTACTTGGGCAGATTTACTATTTGTAAGATCATTAATTTAAAGACTATTTTGGCTCACCACAGCTTTCAAAACTGTCAGGCTGAGAAACAACAGGCAAGAGAAACATAGAAAAGTCTGGGTAGACATAAAATAAGACAAGTTTTTATATTGAGCTATCCATAAGAAAGTATATTTGACATAGGAAATTCAGCAATAAATGTGCAGATGGACAACTAATTGGTCAATATGCAGCTACTTTCAAATTCAAGTGTTATCTTCTAGTTACTGGAGAAAATAGAATAACTTTGGGTTCAGAGGCCCATGCTAGAACTGCCTAGATATGAAAGCTCAAATGGGCAATAAAAAATTCAGTATCCCCCTTATATTGTAGGGCCTGCACACCTACAGGATCCATATAATTTGCATCTGTTGCTGATAGTGGTCTTTTCAGTTTAGGTATCTAGTTTAAGGATCAGTAGACAATTAACAATTGATAACCAGCTCAAATAGCTCACCCGATATCTCTGTCTCTGAGGCACACTCCCGCACTGTCAGTGTCTCAGTTCACTCTCTCAGCTACACTGAACAATAAATCAAAACAGCAGCAGCTGCACTAAAAACATCAATAAGAAAAAGCCTTCAGTGCTGCCTTGAAAGAAATAAATCAGCATTTATTGGTCTGATTTCTTTCAACATTGAAATAACACGTTCTTAAAAACAAATTATTAAAAGTAGATAATGTTCCATAATGGTTGTGAATTACTGCCTAAGTGGATTTTAATAATTGAAAAGGGAAAACTTTTATCACTGCACAGTAGAACACTGTCAGGAAGGAATGCTGGGGAGCTGAAATTTCTTTTAGTTTGGCTTTTTATTCTCATTTACTAAGGTTAGAAGTAATACTGGCCCTTTATTTTCTTCTAAATAAATTATTTACACTACATATTGGGCTTGTAAAAATATCAATCACAAAATACAAGGTAAGAATCACCTTGGTGAAAGAAAGGGGAAAAATTGGGGGAAAAAGAAGAAGAAAATAATAGATAATAGATAGATAATAGTCTTGTGCGGGTTGGAAGGGACCTTATAGATCATTGAGTCCAACCTCCCCAGGCAGTTCAAGACGGGCTGCTTGAGAAATTACATCATGAAGAAATCAAAGGCAACAAGTACATCGGGTCCAAAGCTCCACTCCAGGAAGTGGCAGATTGCACTGAGTGCAGTGGCTTGGAGGCCAAGGCATATGCATGCATGTCTTCCTCCCTACTTGATGGATTCAATATTCCTTAGCCATTAGAGCAATTCAGGTAACGTCTGTGTAACTTTAGTGCCAAATGCCCAGATAAAGCATTTAAGAACCAGCTTTCCCAATTCTTAACGGGAAAACATATGAATTGTCCTCAGCTTTACAATTTTTTCTTCTTCACCCCCTACTATTTTAACATTTGTCAATTTGTATTTCCAGTCTTTCAGGTTTTTTACATCCTTTTGGGATTGTGCCAGCTCCTGCACCAGAACCCTAGCCTGAGAGATTCAAATTACAGGTTATTGTCAATGGACCAGCCCCACCAGCTGCAAAATGAAAGACTTGTATCTAAACAACTGGGTAGAACCAGAGGCCAGTTAAAATGCAGATATGAGAATTAAAATGCAAGTGATATTGGTGTCGTTGTTCATGAAGAAAATAAACATAACTGAAAGAATGCAACTTGGTCTGATTTAAAATTCCATTGAACACATGCCTCACTTTGCATCTCTCATTTATTTTCTCTCTGCAAACCACCCATTTTCTTATGAATCTCTCTGTTTCACAAGGCAAGAATCATCCCTTTTAGAAAAGAAATTTTAAAAAAAAAAAAAAAAAAAAAAAAAAGCTTGGATTAGCCAGGCTTTACTGACCTTCCTTCATGAATAAACAATGAGCTTTTCCAGAACTGCAAAAGAAATTCATTATGCATGATGAATGTGTTGCTTTGTTGTCAGACAAAAAACCTAGAGCCATATCAAAGCACTTTGTTCTATGCTGCTTTCACCTAGCACACATTTTAAATCTTGAAATTCTGGAGGGAGAAATTAAACCCCCCGCCTCCAGGCAAATGACTGAAAACTCTCCACACAGCTCTCAAAAATTATGCTGAAATGGACTACATGTAGCACGTTTGCCTTGCTGAAGCTCTTGACACTGGTGTGGATTTGATCAAAAGAGGAATACGTTTGCTTGTTGTTTTAGCTTTGGATCTTCAAAAGGGAAGTGCTCAGATTCTTCATGACCTTTTCTTAGCTGAGTAAAAAGGGTGAGGCTTACAAATGTCAGTACTTCCAGTCAATCACATGCTTTAAAAATAAAAAGCTATATTTAATTCTGAATGTTAATACCTGTCATTGGAATGTTCCTTTTCTGCTTTCAAAATATTGCTTAGCCAATAATAGGTTTTCACTTGATTGTCTCTTTGAAAGCCTTTAGAAACGTCAAATCTAATATAACCAAAATTTCACATGGCATTTCTAAAAAATTCTTCAGAAATTTGGAATAGGGAAAGAACAGAAAAATACAGCCATCCTGTTTTACTAGATCTCCATGGTGCTGCTTTCCTACCCTACAACATTTGAGAAGCAGAAACTATAATCCTAATCTATGTTGCAGAGCTCGAAATGCAAATGTTAAATTCAAATGACAAGACAGTAATCCAACTGCATTCCTGACTATCAGGCTTTTCAAAGAATTGATTTCCTATTTCAAACATCATATTCAGTGCTCAAGATGTCTTTCCTACTCATACATTAGTACTATTAACTTGCCATGCTTCTTATTATAACCATATGGTTATGACAAAAGCAACAGAAAAAAATAGGCAAACAGATTCAGTACTAGTGAATCATTTGTAATGTAACCAAAGCTATAACAAAATGTGATTCTCCAGATCACAGGGGCAAAGCATGTTCATAGTGATTCTTAAGTTAATGAGCTATTTCTGGGCTCTGCAGATCAAAGTTACCGTATGGGTAAAGGAGAACTGAAATAAAATTGATTAAAAAGCAGTCAAATTGGATTAAAGTTACAAATAGCACATATTCTACCAGAAAAGCCACACATCAGAAAACCTGCTTTTCTCCATCACACTTAGCTAATAACAACTTCTACAGGGAAAAACATATAGTTTTCCTTTATTACACTTTCACAATTCCTATTTTCTAGATCATCCGAGCATCTATCAACACCCCCAGGTCCCTTTCCTCTTCACAGACACTCAGCCTCAGGCCTATAGTACTGCATGGAGTTATTGTGGCCAAAGTGCAGGACCCAGCACTTGGCCTTGTTGAACCCCATCCCATTAACCTCATTATAATCATTATAATTATTATATATATTATATTATAAATCATATAATCATTATAATCATATAATCAGCCCAGCAATTCAGCCTATCCAGATCCCTCTGAAGGGCTTCCCTACCCTCAGGCAGATCAACACCACCTCCCAACTTAGTGTCACCTGCAAACTTACTGAGGGTACACTCAATTTGCTGAAGTCTAGGTAGACTACATCAACTGCATTAACCTCATCTACCAGCCTGGTCACCCAATCGTAGAAGGAGATGAGGTTGGTTAAGCATGACCTGCCTTTCATGAATCCATGCTAGGTGGGCCTGAGTAAGTAGTATGTGTACAGATATATGCTAGAGATGAATATGCTTTTCCTATAGATTGTTTGATTTAAAGCTGCTTGGAAGAATATTACTAAAGCTCTTCAGATCACATTTATGCCAATGCCACAAATCATTTCCGAATAAACTTCTTTAAGATGTTACAATATAACCAAACATCTATCAATAAATATGCCATTAAAAGCTGATCACTTTTATTGAAAATGAACACAATCACCAGCTAAAGACAGAGTGCATCAACTACTACTCCTTTCTGTGTAGAAGATGGCATGGTCAGCTTTCCTATTCAGCATATCATTTCTGAGTTTCAGAAGCCTCACCACTGGTTCTGTTGACCATGGTCCTTGAAGAAGAAATCTAGAGTTCTGTCTACTGTCTGGCTTTTCTTATCTAATAAAAAACAGCATTGGCAAATTGTCTTTAACTATGGATACAGCTGAGAACGATTCAACTCCTCATTACACAGCTGAAGCTATACTAGACATATGCTGAGTAATAACAGAGATTAGGGACAAGAATTCTTCACTGATGTGATGCTAAGCACACCTCAGCAGGATTCAGTTAATATTTATATTCTTGCAGCACTGTTGCTAGAAAATGGTTCCATGTTTTTAAATGTCATTATGGACTCTATATGATCAGTAAAGACTATGAATTAGACTGCATTGATCAGAAGTCAGAGGAATACAAATAAGCTTGAATTGCAGTTCTGGTAATTTAATGATTCAAGATAATAGAAGACATTTCTGTCTTAAACTGACACAAGAAGTAGAAGATGCAACACAAACTAGAACCATCTCAGGCTTATGTGCAAATTTATTACCATGTCACATCCATTCCCCAGTACCTGATCAAATGCTACAGCAAGAAAAATGTCCCACATAAAAGAAATAAAATATAAATAAATACATACATGCATCTACAATGTATTTGGGGTGGCAGATGAAATACTCTGAGACTGTCTTTGCATCAAAAATACAAAAACAGAATAATATCTTTACTGAGACATGATTTCCAAAAATAGAACTCTGTACATATTTCTATGGTTGGTTGTTTTTAGATTGGACTTTAGAAATGCAACTACTGCATAGTAGCTGTAATTCATGTTTTCTTGTGGAGTGCAGACACCACAGCTAGCATTTAAATTGGTTTTGGCATTCTGCTTCCTTCATTTACGGTAAAAACAATATGTGCATAATATAAGGACAGAATAATTTGTTTAATAGAAATAAAATCTGACAGGATGATCATGGTTTCCATCTTCACAAACTATTTAGCTTTCAGCAGCATGCTGTCTCCAAGGATTGAAAGGATTGGAAATACAGTATTCCATAGGATTGTATAGCAATGCTATCACCGCAATAAAGGTATATTTTTAAGGAACTGAAAGAACTGTATTTGGTATTCCTAAACATACTTAAGTCTAAAATACATGCTATGAAAGAAAATTAATACTTGTAAAGGTATTTAAAAACATCAAAAATTGAGAAGCGTTAGAAGAAAAGTTGATACCTGTAGTGCATTCTGCAAACCTGCACCACAGTTGCACTCCTTCAGTTTTTATTTATTCTATTTATTTTTTTGTAAACATACACTAGATCAGCTCAGTGTTATTACTTGAACAGCACTTCATTTATTTAAATTCAAAGTAAAAAGACATAAATCAGATCTTGCTTTTTTTTTTTTTTTTTCCCTATGACAAAGTAATTATGCTGTAATTTCCCATCATTTGCATTCTCAGACATCTTCCAGAACCAAAATAATAATGCTTTGCTTAAGCGCGGTGGTGAAAAAAATGCTTCTCTTTTAGGGTTCAAATTTTAACTATTAAAAAGTAATATTGCCCATTTTAAGTGTGATCAGAAGCGATTTAGCTGAATGCGGACAGAATAACTATAATGAATTCTTACACTCCTTCATTATTTTCAAAATGCCTCCTTCCTCTTACTGAGCACTGGAAAACTTCCACAGTTGCTGTTGTTTTTAAAAGGACTCTAAGCTGACAGGCATTTTAAGATCAATTTCTTAAGTGTTGTGAATACTATTAATTCAGACAACATAGAAAAACTACACATCATAATTCCCTGGAAGAAAAAAAATATGAAATGCCGTTGCGAGACCTTGAGAAGACTGACCTACAGTTTGCTGCATTGCTGAGAGCAATCATGCTACTCAGGCATTCACATGAGGCTCCTTCTGCTGTGACAGCACTTCCAGAGTGCATGCATGACTGAACCTTTAGAACAGATTTTTAATATTTTTTTTTTTTTAATTTTTTTTGAAACAAACAGGATTTGACTTAAGAATTCAGTATGCAGCATTTTTATGACCATCATACGCATCAGCACTTGTGCTTGGAAAAGAAGTGAAACTACATCTATAATTTCATATTAACTTGATCAACAGTGTTTTTACAGTAGCTGATAAAAAATAAGGAAGCTTTCTGGATCTTAAATTAAGGCAAATAGCTCCTCACATTTGAGGAAAATAAAGTATCTTTTAATATTCCTATCTGGGATTGTATAGCAATTTCACAAGTGATATGTAACGTGCTCTACCTAAGTCCATTTTCCTTTCCTTTCCCTACCTAATTAGTGATTAAATACATACCCCTGATAGGGCCCACGCTTATTCCCATGGAAGCAAACTGTGGAATGGTGACATTTATACAATGAAACTCAATGATCCTTACATGTCCCTTCCAACTTGTGATATTCTATGATTGTTTTTTTGGACCATAATGTAATACGTTGCAGATAACCTCAGAATTGGAACAAAACTCTGGAAGTGTGACCAAGAATAGCACACAGCTGGAACTCAAGTCTAGCTCTCCCAAATGTCTGAATAGCAGTCTTTCACTGAAACTAGTTGGTATTATGGCTATGAACCAATCAGGCATCCTAAAGCTATTTTTAGGACTTCCTGTCCGGTTTCCAGATTTCACTGTAGAAAAGCATGCTCCTCTTCTAGAACTTGTATCATCCGCCAGCTCTACATGAATGACTTTAATTGAAACTGGATGTTGTAGACAGATATGATTGCAGAAATAAAGGCAATTATAATTCTGCACAAGCACTTTTCAAATGAGAAACACTTGCACTTTGCTTAAACACAAGGAAACTTCTACACTGATCGAAATTTACAAGTCTGTTATCGCATCAGAGACACATGGCTCCTATATACAAAATCATGAGTTGTCCTTTGGATTTTCACTGATAGCTTAATTGCTGCTGATGATTGTCACATGTACAATAAGTTACTTATTGAAACATGATCATATATCTCACTTTGTATGTGCTTATACTCATTAATTTCCAAGCATTGACATAAGTGGAAATACAAATACTCCAGACTTAACCATTACAGAAAGTAGTATCCAAAAGAAAATGAGGTAATTTAAAACTGTTCTAGTTTTGCTATAAGGAATAACTTTTTGAATTCTCTTAATTTATCCTCTTCCTTAAAAACTTAAAAAAAAAAAAAAAAGAGTGAAAAATATAAGTGCACTAATGAAGACAATCAGTTCATTGTAAGAAAGAAAAATGCCTTAGTACAACTCACCTGCCTCCAGTACTGAATTACTGAAACCCATGTCTTTGTACCCTTTGGTTACTTTCTTTATTTCTTCTTCTGTGCTACAGTAAATTAGCTCTAATTAAAGCTGAACAAGTGGCTTTCCTCATGGAAGAACACTGCAGAAATACCATGCCTCCCCACTGGAAACATACCTGGACTGCAGCAGCAGTGTTTTATGCTAGTTCATCAGCTGCAAGAAATCACTGTTGTAGTCTACTTCCCTTCATCTAGTGGATCTGCAATGCCAATGGGTTAGAAATTAAAAAAAAAATTAAAAAAAATACATGTAGGTAGACCTTACATACATAGCTTGTTTGCCCTGGGCTAGGAGCACACCCTAAGTCAGTTCTGGAAGATTAATTTTGTATAGAATTCAATCTCTTCCTTTTTAATGTTTTCCTCTTCCCCCGTCCCAGCTTAATTCTTATGAAGGGTATTTTGTAGCATCTTGGGATTAACAGAAGCCCATTAACACCTTCACAGCCTCTGTGGGCCTTCAGTAGAGTGTATATCCCCTGACAGGGTTTGTTCCTATCTTTTGATAGTAGTAGGGGGCCATGAAATTAGTTATACAACCTAAACAGTGTTTCCATGGGAACAAAACAGAAAATGAAAGATATGTTATTCAGACACCAAACCTTTAAGTACAGCTTGTTCTACTAGACGTGCCTGTCTAGCTCATCAGATCAATACAACAGTTTGCTTTGATTTTTTAGGGCCACAGCAAAAATAAAAACATATCCTTGGCAATCAGAGGGATAACAGCAAACAGGGTGAGCCAAAGGCAATTCACCTTTACAACTAAATTGCATTAAAGTGAACTGCAATAGGTATTTCATTAATTTCCTCTGACTTGCTAAAACATAAACTGAAGTGCTCTTCTGTGCACAGCTTAACCACGTTGGTCACAACGTAGTCCATACAGCTGTCAATGCAGTACTTAACAAGCACTCTTTACCAGTTCTCCCAAGAGTTTATGCTGCTCCTCAGCCCAAGACTGAAGTCCACCAAAAAACACCTTTCTACAGCAAAATCTTGGCTTTATTTATACCAATGTAAAACTATCAGGTTGGATTCCTGTAGGAATCTTTGTAAAATCCCCTGTAAAATCTTAGCAATTGCAAAACCTGACAGTTCTTCCATGCTTGCCCTGGCTACAACATATCCCATGTGTTAAGACCAAGGACTACAGATGAAGGGAACAACTTTGGCCAAACCCAGAATTCTTAGTCCCTTGAAAAAGCTCACATGCATACATAAGACACTGTGACATGACAAGATAGGATTTGCAAGGTAATCAGGTCAGGCTGTTGATTACTTAGTGGAGAAGAAATAAAAAGCAGCAGAAGAGCAGCGATGTTCTGGTTCACTAACTTCAAAGGAATGCTGAAGTTTTTTTTAAAGATGTAAGTTAAAGTAACATAAGTGGTTTATAAATGATATCTCCTTGTTAATCTTCAAAGCTGATTTCCAAATTATTGTATCCTAAACACTTCCAAAGCTGGAGTAGACAGAAAGCATTGTAGCATTTATAAAGATGATTAAAAGTCTTGTTGAATAAAACAGAAATCACTTTTCCTTACAACCTCTTTCCTCTGTTTTCCTACCTATCTTTGAATTTAAGGATTCACAGAACCACAGAACTGCAGGGTTTGGAATGGAGTTCAAGAGATCATTGAATTCAACCCTTCTGCTAGAGCAGGTATCCTAAAATAGGTTGCACAGGTGACCAGACAGCTCTTTTCTCCCAAGGACACAGAACATCCATCAGTATAAAGTATACAGTAATGGTAAAAAATGATAACTTGTATTTTGCTGTGATCACTGGGATAAATGCATCTGTGCTAATGCAGTAAGGTGAACTTCCACCACAGATGCTACCTTCCTGTCAATAATGCATCAGCCAGGAAGGCAGGTGACTTGGACTTCCCTCATTTCCACTGCATGGGGAGTTATGATCTATCTTTGAGCAGCTTAACTAACATTCCCTTTCTAACCATGTCTCTCTTCCTTCATCTTAGTAATAGACAGTTATATAAGGGATAATATTAATATGGCAAAATTATTCAATGTTTTCCCCTACTCACAAGAGGCATCAGGGGTACAAGGTAACTTGCACCGAGAGAGATTTCATCTTTGTGTGTGTATGTATTTGTACGTTAATTTATTTGTAGAGTAAGAACAATCAAGCACTGTGACAACCTCCCTAGTAGAGTCTGGAATCTACATTACTGGAGGCTTTCCAGATGAAACTGGACTGGGTATTAACAAATCTCATCAAGGTTTCTGTTTCCATGAAAGGCTGGAGATGATTTTCACCTGGGCAGTTCCATGGTTCTATATGATTAAAGTAATGGAAATTTTAAAGACTACTTAATGCCTCTTTCTCTAATTGCTTGTTGGTATAACTGATTCTGCATGCCTGAGAACAAATGTACTTCTGTGGGTTCAACACCACCAGAATAAATCCAAGTAGACTAAGTATACTTCAAGGAAGGGAATTTGTTTTAACAAAAAAGACTGAAAGCATCAGGACACAAGTTTTGCTGTCAAAAATACTCTTCATAAAAAAAGAAAATAAGTAGTAGTTAAGCCATCACAAACAAAGCATCTGGTGTTTTAAATTGATTCCCTCTATCAATTATTTAATTTAGTTTACACCAGTGACTCCCTGGGGAGCTCTGAGAAACAAGAAGAATTTGCAAGACTTTAAAGCATCCAAGTCTCCCTATTCTGAGCGCTGATCTTCTCACTTTCTTAGTGTACCTTTAAAACAGAATTACGTTTTTGAGGAAGTTGCTATCTTGTCTGCTCTCTCATTCATTTGGAAGTCCTTCCATAGAAACAAGTTTATTACATGAGAACAGTATGTGATTACAACACCTTAAAGGATTAAAAAAAAGGCCTTTCCTGCCATAATATTGCAGTTACTGCTATGCTACTATAAACTGTGTCTTCTTTCTGAGAAGAGACAGAAGCATGAGCAGATCTGGATCAGTGGTAGCACAGGTACTTTCTTTAACAACCATGCAAGATTAGTTCTGTGAAATCTCCCGAATTTGTAGTATGAACAGATAAATCTACTACATAAAAAGCAATGTGAGCACAAAACCAGGCATGCAGGGTATCAGCAGCACAATAGTCTTTATACAAACAATTGCACTAATGAAAACAAAACAATAGCCTTAGTTATCTACAAAAGGCCTGGTAAAATAGTGCCTTCAAGGGGTTTTCTAATCATAACATTAATATCAATTATTTCCTGTGGCAATGAATGCAATTTCAGCTTTCCTTTACTGATTAATGCATTTAAACAGAATGTTTTTACCTGTGTTTATTACCATTGCAATCACCATAAAATAGATTTGGAAGAACCAAATACAATCACATTTATTTTTATAAGTTGGCAAAGACAGCACAGAAAAAAAATACTGTAATTCTTTGCATGGCAACCATATAACCAAAGCTGCAAAAATCTGAATAAACTTTAGAAAAGTTGACAGCATTCTTTTAAAAGGTAAGATTCTGGCATAGACTCTGACTTGAAAGGAAATGTTGAGAGAGTCCTTTGTGATTTGCATTAAAAAACAGTATGTCTGTTATGTTGTTAGGTGTGCTATCTGGATGTTGTAAGTCACAGCAGCAAATACATTATATAAAATATGTAAAAAATAATTTCCAAAGGATAAAAGTTTTATATAATGTACTGTCATTATTTCATAATGTTATTGCTTACCAATGTTAAAGCTACATCTTTAAACCTCAGTGATATAAACGTCAATATTTGGTTTATGTTAATGAATATACTTAGAGTTGTGTTCTTTACTTAATAGCTTTTCATTTAACAGATATAAACAACACATACTTATTCTATACAGCCATAGCTAGGGTGAAGTCAAGGGTTCTCAAAGCCCTGCTTGGGTGGAGCAGTCCTGTGTAAATAGAAAGTGGGCTTTTAACAGCTCATGTGACTGGTTAATGAATGACATTACAATAAGCCTGCTGTTTGTAAAACCTTGAGAAGTGTAACTTCCTGGTATCTAATATGAAGCTCACTGTGTTTAATGACAGTGAAGTCGGGACCAAGGAAGGGGTTTAGCAAAGGGTTTTCAATATAATCTAAAGAAAACAACAACAACAAAAAACCCCACACAAAACACCATCAACCCAACAACCCAACTCCCCCAACATGTTAAAATAAATACACAGAAAAATATATTCAAATAGAATCACAGAATGGTTGGATATGGAAGGGAGGATCATCAAGTTGCAACCTGCTGCTACAATCAGGGCTACCAAACTCCAGATCTGGTACCAGACCAGGCTGCCCAGGGCCCCATCCAACCCAGTCTTTAACACCTCCAGGGATGGGGCATCCACAGCCTCTCCAAGCAGGCTGAACAAGCCCAGCTCCCTCAGCCTCTCTTCATAGAGGAGATGCTCCAGTCCTTTGTGGCCCTCCTCTGGACCCTTTCCAACAGCTTCAAATCTTTCCTGTACTCAGGACCCCGACCTGGATGCAGTTCAGGTCTTAGATTTGATCCTTAGATTTCAATTCTGAATTCCAGAAGAAGCAAGTTGGATCGATGCATTCTTATGTTTATTCATTAAAGAGGTCTGTGTGTGATTTATATTACCAGGAAGAAAAGCTAGAATTGTCACTATAAGCCTACAGAGCTCCACAGATAACAGGAATTAAGTTGCTACTGGCATTGCACTGACACCAGACTTCTTCATCAGAGGAAGAATTTCATGCTCTAGAACTGCCTCCCAGCTCTGAATTTTGCTCAACAGTGAGTGGGATGGTACGTCTTGATGGTGCACCCAGCAAGCCTGCCCTGATGCTTCATGGGCATGGTTGGAGCATGCCCCTGCAGTCACAGAGCTGGAATGCAGCTTCAGGTTTCTTGCTGCAATGTCTGCTCAGAAATTCTGGATTCTTCCCTTTAGAGATAAAAAGGACAAACTACAGCCTTACACAGGGATTCAGAAAGGTTAGATAACTTAACTGGAAGCTCCTAGTTCCAGTACAATTTTAACTATGAATAATGGATTTCTAAGTCATGCCTCCTTACGCTAATGCATCAATTTAGTTCAGCTATGTCAGAGTGGCATGTGAGCGAGCCTGGTATGGAACCAAAGTACTCTCCAAAGGCATTAAAGCGTAACTAATTTGATCCTGCAATGTTACAGTTCTTGAATCATTAACACATTGGAGAAAGCGACTACAAGGTCAGACAGGCTTATTTCTGTAGAACTGTACAAAAAACAGTATCAACATTTCTTAAAACATTCTGGCAGTGAGAGGATTCTCTGATATCACAGAAGATTACCATTTTCTGCTTTGGTTTAAAAGATCTTTCATCATACTTCTGACCTAGACCTCATTTTAAATATGATAAAAACAAACTACTCCTTAGACTTCCACAGTTGAACTATGTAGTTAAGATATTACGTGAAATTTCTTCATAGAAAAAAAAAATAAAAAATTATATATATATATATATATATACACACACTTATATATTATATATTATATCTATCTATATATAAATACTTATATATATTATATATATAATATAAGTGCATTATATACATACACACACAACTATATTTATAGGACTCTGGATTTTTAGTTTTGATTATCTTACATTTTGAACAAACAAATTCCATTAGCATAATACTAAACAGAATACGAAGCAGTTTCATAGCTAGAACAATTTTCTAATGTTAAAGGCAGATGTTGAAAAGGTTAATTTATGGAGGGTTACACAACTTTGATCATCTAGGAAACCAGATGTCACACACTAAGTAGAAATAGTATTCTACATGAAGACAACAAGACAATCTCTATTTTCAAAGCAAATTCTTTGCATTTTGGTCCCCAGCAGCTTTTTCCAATGATGCTGCAAATCTGATGGCATTTCTTCTCAACCTTGCTTTGCAGAACATTTTAAATGAGCTACCTTTTATGCCTCAAATACATGTGGATAAAGCTTGGAGAAGAACTAAGTGTTTTTATGTTAATTTCAAAGCAATTCATTTGAGGCAACCAAAACCAAACAAATAAGTGATGCCAATTGAGGTCACAAAAATTTGACAAACAAAGAAACAAGAACTGGGTATCCTGAGTTCTCACCCAGAGCCTTCTGAACTCACATTATGGATTTGTTGATTATAGTGACCATTTAAATACACAAAAGATGATATAGACGGAAGTACCTGGAGTCAGCAGTACAAATTACATAGCTTCTATCAAATACATTAACAGTTTCCTACATCAACATTTCATTGTAGTAAAACTTTTTTTTAATAGTTAAGTATAATTCAAATGTGAAATACTTTAAAATACACACAGTAGAGCAGTTTGTAAAATTACTTCAGAGACTACAGCTTTGTAGAGCAGTGAACCAAAAGGCCAATATGAAACCAGTAATATTAGTTCAGTGTTGTAAGCAACATACTTATGACATACAGTTTCAGGTACAGTTGAAAAACCCTGATATGGATCATGGAATTCTCTTACATGACAACGCAGTGACTAAGCATATGGCAACATGTTGGGGAAATAGTCTCTGCTACAGCTAGCCTGACTTACTAGCCTGATTAGCTCGACTTACTCATTGTCACTTTTCTGTTGTGGAAATTTCAGGCAGCCTCAAGCTTAACAGACTTTAGTAAGCATGTACTATTTCAATACATAATTAAACTTCCAAGGCCAATGCTTTTCAAAAACATTCATAATAATGCAGAACATCAATGGATATGCCCTAGGAATATGTAATACTAGAGTTTCCCATTCATATTATACCATTATACATATTAATTGCTAATGAACCAAGCCACTTTACTTACAGAAGTTACATAGATTTCCTGGAAGCTACCATCTGTTTTCACACTTCCCCAAAGTCATCAAGAGTAAAAAAATAAAAATAAAAATAAAAATTAAAAAAAAATATTATTGTAAATGGAATTAAAAAAAAAACACCCAGTAATTAAGATGCCATCCATGTTTGAGAAGTGGGCCCATGTTTACCTCATGAAGTTCAACAAAGGCAACTACTTTTGGGTTGCAGCAATCTCAAGCACAAATATAGGTTGGGTGGGGAATGGCTTGAGAGAAGCCCTAAGAAGGATTTGGGAGTGCTGATTCATGAGAGATTCAACACAAGCTGGCAGTGTACATTTACAGCCCAGAAGGCTGCATCCTGGGTTGCAACAAAGAAGTGTGACAAGCAAGCCAAAGGATGTGATTCTGTCCCTCTCCTCTGCTATCATGAGATCCCACCTGGAGTACTCCATCCAGATCTGGAGCCTCCAACACAAGAGTGACGTGGAGCTGTTGGAGCAGAGCAACAGAGATGCTCAGAGTGCTGGAGCCCCTCCCCTATGGGGACAGGCTGAGACAGCTGGGGCTCTTCAGCCTGGAGAAGTCTCCAGGGGGACTTTATAGCAATCTTTCAGTACCTGAATGGTGGCCTAAAGGAAAGTTGCCTGGGGAGCTGGAAGGACACGGACTTTTCATAAGGGCAGGTAGCAACAAGGAGAAATTGTTTTAAACTTGAAGGGGGGAGGTTTAGACTAGATATTAGGAAGAAATCTTTACTGTAAGGGTGGTGAAACACTGGAAAAAGTTGCCCAGTGAGGTCGTGGATGCCATCTCCCTGGGAACGGTTAAGGCCAGGCTGGATGGGGCTTTGAGCAATCTGGTCTAGAGGGAGGTGTCCCTGCCTATAGGAGGGTGGATAGAACTAGATGATCTTAAAGGTCCCTTCCAACCCAAACCATCCTATGAATCATGCAGATGCTTTAGACTCTTATGGTATCAACTTTTTTAACCTGACTTATCCACTTGGCTAATCTGCAATGATTTTGTTTTATGGGAGTGAAAGAAGATAGGAACAGACTGGGTTGATTTGGCGTATTCTTACCACACTTAACTACCAGTTAACCCTATGATTCTTTTTTTGATGAAAAAGCTGCTGAGAGTACCATCTTTTTTGATACGATTTAAGGTGCCCCCCCAATATTTCATTCTGCAATGTCTTTATTATGCACATATCTTCAAAACAGCATTTTCTTGAAATGCATTGGTATTAACAAGTGACATGTTCCTTAATGAGGATTCATACTCATCACATAATGAGTTTTAGTATGCATCTGAGTTTGGTTTAGCATTCACAAACATTCAACAAGCAGGAAGATCTGCAGCTAGTCTATCAGTGGAATGGCACAGATTTAACAAATAACAGACTTTGACCTAGTGCACGTGCTGAAATAAAATCCAGTATTAACATAGTGACCCAAACTATGTGACGTTCTATAATAAGAGAACAGTATACTCATATTCTGACTTCAAATTCAGATAGTGCTCAAGTATCCCGTTTGGAAAACATTGCTTCTGTTACTGAGCTTCTTTTTTCCTAAGTAGTAAAAGCAATGAATCATTGGCTTCTGTTTTACAAGTCCTCACCATTTCCAGCCACACATTAAAATTACTTACAAAAGACACTCATGAATCCAGTGGCCAACAGACAGGCGATAACTAATGCCTGTATGACTGATGATGATTCAGCTAAATGTTCATCTAACTCAGGTGTATATTGGTGCACTGACATTTATGGGAGTGTCTGGGGGAGAATCTAGCTCGGCAACTGTAAACAGATTAAGATGGTATTGATTATTAAGGCAAATTTCAGGCTATGACGTGATCCAGTGATTTTTGACTTAGAGTGAGTCAAACATAAAGATTAAGAAGGAGACTGTCTTTACCAAGTGTTTGTTCTTAGACACACTAAGAAGAATTGAAATAATTTCCACAGGCTTCTAAGGCAGTTTCTCTATACTGGTAGCTGGCAGACTAGATAGATTGGAGGGTTATTTGAAAGCCATAGAACGCTGTGGAGTACTCAGCATCTGATGTTCTTAGAAGATCACATAGGAAATCTGAATGCTCAGTACAGATCATTTCACATAAGCTAGTTACTGTAAGATAGCTTAGACAGTATCATGTATCTACAGCCTTCTCCTTCCCTTGCAAAGTCTAAGAGGTAATGTTTAAAACTATGGATTACAAGCAGGAAGCTTACTCCTGTAAAGAGAGACGAAGCTAAACCCATATTTAAGCCACAATGAAGTACTCTTTGTGAGATACCAAGAGGAAATTATTATCAGTTTCACTTTACTATCATTAAAATCTCAAGAGACTGAAGAAGAAAAAAGGGAAAAAAAACCAAAGCATCTTTAAAACTATAACTGGGAAATTAGGTAACTCATCAACAACCACACTGTGGCACAAGCATCAGTCCAGTATTGCAAACTCTACCTCAGTAAGAGATGAAAGTCAACAACGTAAGAAATTGCACAAAATGAATCAACTGACTTAGCAAACATTCAGAACTAAAGATATTAACAGTTATTATTCCACCCTTGCCTTCTTGGCACAGAAGTAGTAATTAACTTATTAAAGCAGTGCCCTATTAGATGATGATAAATCACAAATATCCTCAACTTTAAATTAATGATTTGCTTTTTATTTGGTTTTTAACCTTAAAAACATCTGCAACTGTGTGAAATGCTAGCTAATATAAATAATTCTACATTGTAAAGCTAGGCTTTAAAAATGTATTTTAAGTTTTAGCTTCTTGCACAGCTTCTGTGGTGCATGAGGAGAATACTAATACAGCTTCTTGATTTTCAGTGCTAGCCTGCACTGCTGCAAGCCTAAAATTTGGCCAGGTAAATACAACTGCTAAAATCTCTGTGTGTGGACTGGGGGGGGGGTCAGAACCTTAACCGTAGCTTTCTGTTGCATGTAGCTGGCATATAAATTACTTACTTCTAACATAATATTTAACATTGCAGCATGACATAAATCTGGCTTTCAGATGCAACTGTTAAAAACTGTACCCCAACTTCAAACTTAAGCAGTTGTTCTTCTAATAGTTCAACTACATGCCTCATCTACTAGATGATGCAACTACGGAACAGAGTATAGTATTTTTCTATTTACTTTAAGTTTTGTATACATTAGATCTAGAACACTACTTGCACCGTTACCGTTTCAGTGAAGTTCTAGGTATAATGCATTTCCACAACGGACTTTTGTTTGTTGTGTATCATCCCTATTTCCTTAGAGTTTCATTCTGTTTCTTTTCATGAGATATACCATCATGGTATCACACAGTGGTATGTAATTTATGTTGCCACTGCCATCAGACACTTGGTAGTGGTGCTATGCATTACATACACAAAACAGATGAAGACAGGCTGCTTTATCTTTATTATCATTGTTACTCTCTCTCCCACAACAGCCCCCTCCTGCTTAAGTATGCCTTTAAAAACAACTTGCCTGTTTAAAATCATCTTGGCTTTGTTGAGCAGAATGTTTTTTTGATGAATAAATCACATCTCCTACAGCACCAAGAAACAGAATCGGTTGTAATCTGAGGCAAAGCAAATCTCCAGGATAGCTATTCTTTCTGGCTAATGTACATTGATCACGAACCAGACTTCGAAGGTTCTTCAAGGACAAATGCTTGGCCAATCACTACTGAAAAGACATGAGAGCTAACATAAATGTAGACAGGCAGAATTTTGTTGTCTAAGGAGAAAAAATATACCACATTGCACAGATCCTCTCTACAATAAGTATAATAAATAAACCATATAAACTCACCCTTATTTCAACAGATTTCATGGGCATTTCTTACATCAGAGTCACACCAGAAGTGAAAAGCTTTATTGCCCTCCTTGGGAATTGGTTGTGATGCCACTGTCAGCCAATAGCTGGAAGTGATACATATTCTGAAATGAACAAAGCTCACATGTCCACTTAACAGCTGCATTAGGTATAATCCAAACTACAACAGCTCTCTCTATATCTTCTTGTCTGTTAATGCAGTTGCAAAATCTGCTCAGGAGGGTAGTGAAACTACATGGCAGTACTGAGGTGAACAGAAACCAATAACAGAATGTAATATTATGGCCTATATAAGAGAATAATTTCTGGGGACATTCAGAGGTTTTCAGAAGTTCTTAGCATTGGAAAAAATTTAAAAATGACTTTAAGCAAATCAAAGTATTTTGTGATACCATATTAATTTTCTTTTTTATTTCTTTCTTTTTTTAATCTAAAATTAAAGAAAAATTGACTTTCAAATGGCAAACTAAGCAAAGATTTTCATTCACACATCTAGTTAATGTCTGGGAGCAGAAGGCTTCCAGTTTTTGTTTCTGGAGTAAGAAGCTTTAAAAGAGTTGTTGTCTATTCTCCTACACACAGCCCTTCTTTTAAATCTCCCATCATAGTATCAATGTTAACAATCAAAAAAGTAAATTAAAATTCCATTTGCTGAACTCACAAAATTTAGTAATGTAGCAAAACTTATATCATTTTAAAGTGGAGTCAATTATTACCATTATTATTACTCCCCAAACAATGACTGCCTCTACTTGCATTAGGCACCATACCCACGCACTCAGCATACAAGACACAGGAGTTCTAGTATCTGTAAATGTTTCCAACTAAGCAGTCATGGGAGAGTCATAAGCAAACACTTTGTGAGAACTCATCAACGAATCTTAAATAGATGACAATGCTTCCTTACTATTTGCTCAGCTCATAAGTATAGTTTGACCCATATAAGCTATAACCACACGCTGTGCATCAGAAGTCACAGGTAAGGCATGCTGAATTTCATGTTTACTGTGCAACTTAAAAGCATTTCAGCAACTCCTGTCTACAGTTCCCGATTGCAGTTTACCACACAGTCACCACATTAACACCACTTACACACTATTTCATAGACGTCTTAAAGTTCATATGATTATTTCACATCTAATTACAGTTTAAATTTTTTAAGGATTATTTCTAATCAACATCTGCAGAACAGCGTGGACTGCAAAATAATTCCTGAGTCACTATCAGTATCATGTCCTTACTCGTCCCATAATGAAACCATATATTTACAATTATCTAACTGCTCTGCTCACTTGACCTGGTTTATTCCAGCACCTTTTACCTCTGTGCCATCTATTTGAGCAGAAAAGAAGTGAATTAACACCATCAGATCCTTTCTAGTGGGTAAGTCGTGAATCAAGATCTTGTGGTAGCTCAAAGTTTCATGCTCTAAAAATACACTGTCCTTTATTACTTATGAAAATGTTTACAAGATTTTTATCACACAGTAAATAGAAACCAGCCTCTTAGTAACTCTTTCTCTGTGCTTTAAAGACAACTAACTGTGCTGCACCTTACTCAAACAGAAGGAGATACCTACAGCTGTCTTACAACCTTTATTCACATCTGTGCCTGGAAGCTTATAGCACTCAAGGGAGGTGATTCTGCCCCTCTCCTCTGCTCTTATGTGACTTCACCTAGAGTACGGTGTCCAGATCTGGAACCCCCAACACAAGAAGGACATGGAGCTGTTGGAGCAGGTCCAGAGGAAGGCTATGAAGATGATCAGAGCGCTGGAGCCCCTCCCCTATGGGGTCAGGCTGAGTGAGCTTGGTCTTCAGCCCGAAGAAGTCTCCAGGGGGACCTTATAGCAACCTTCCAGTACCTGGAGGTGGCCTACTGGAAAACTGGGGAGGGACTTTTTATAAGGGCAGGTAGCAACTGGACAAGGAGAAGGGACAGTATAAATAGGAGGGAGAAAGACTGTTTACATGGGTGGATAGCGATAGGACAAGTGGGAATGGTTTTAAACTAAGATGGGGGGTTTAGGTTAGATATTAGGAGGATGTTTTTCACACAGAGGGTAGTGATGTGCTGAAACAGGTTGCCCAGAGTGGTTGTGGATGCCCCATCCCTGGAGGCATTCAAGGCCAGGATGGATGTGGCTCTGGGCAGCCTGGTCTGGTGGTTGGTGACCCTGCACATAGCAGGGACGTTGAAACTGGATGGTCACTGTGGTCCTTTTCAAACCAGGACATCCCATGATTCTATATTTTTTTTCTCTAAATGTTCCAATAAGCAGATGATGGCATACATCCCAAAGACACAAGTCATCTTTGCAGATAAAGCATCAAAGTTGTTGTTATATATGTTCATTCTGAATGATCATCAGAAAACAGCTTTTCCTCAATATTCTAAATGAAATTAAAAGATAACACTAGAATTCTAAAACACAGTGACGACAAAAAGGGAAGACAGAGGTAACCAGAGATAGATTTTCAAGGACCTGTTAGTCAGAAACTATTTTGTTAGAACTCAAAACTGTATGAAAATCACTTGACTGGAGAGAAATTAATTAATTAATTAACATAAACAATCAAGTAGCTGACAGAACAAAATCTCTGCCTCATATTTTCTTGCTGAAAACTAACCTAGAACAGCAGTATGTGGTTCCATTGGTAGAATATCACCTCTTATCTATAACAGAGCAGTCATCTTTTACATTTCTTAGTAATAATTCATTTCAATTTTAGCATTTAGCAAAAATAAGCAACACAGTGGTGGAATGCAGCCAGCTAGTTTCCAAATGGTTTCTAGGCTGGAAAGGAACCTGGAGAAATGTTCTTGAGCTTCATGGTTAGGTTAGCAAAGAGAAAATGAAAGTATAATTTAGAGCAGAAAGAAAGCGCTAAAGCAGAGACGGAACCCTAGTTTGAAAGTTCCTCCTCCCCCCCCGCCCCCCCTTTTTTTTTTCCATTCCAACCACTAGGTGGTGCTTTTGAAAAGAATCAAATAATAAAATATCAGTCGAAGTCAACATGCCAGTACAGAGAGAGTGCAGCAAATAAACCTGGAAATACATCCTGTATGCCTTAGGCTACCAATCACAAGTTTCTGCTTTGACTAGGTCACACTGTAGTTCTGCGACAGAGAAAGGAAGTCTTAATACTCTTTGATATCAAAACACTCACTGATATCAAAACAGAGACTTGATGTACAAAAATGAATTAGCTAAGATTCCTAGTTCTTATTTGCTCCCAATAAACAATATGGACAGAAGAAAATAAACTGTTGCAGCCTCTGGGTAAGCAGATGTCCTCTTGAGAACATAGATGTATTACACTGAAAGTGACCCAAAGCCATCTCAGTTACCACCTGTCATATTCCCTCCAAGCATAACAGAGGATAACTGGGCTCAGCAGTCTGGGAAAAGATAAAAAGCTGGTGTTTGTCCTTGTGAATAGATAAAAATAAAAAGAGCTTCACAGTTCATTTCCATCATTTAGAACGTAATCAAATACATAGAATGGAAAGTGGCCTTTTGAAAAATGTTACATTTTGCTAAAAACAACTACACCTCCCCGCCCTCTCCTCCCCCCCCCCCCCCCGAAAAAAAACCAGAAAAAAAGAAAAAAAAACAAAAAAAACCCAAACATAATCAACCTTTAAAACTGTGGTATAGAACTCATTTGGTTGGAATGTTCAAGCTATATTGCTCTGGCTCATGCTTTAATCAGGTAATGAATAGAGCATGGCACAGAAAAATAATAATTGCAGTCTTTGCACTGTCTTATTGTTTGTTTAAGCCTGTCCAACTGAGACTCCTTGCACTATACGCCCCTGGTTGCATTCCATTTGAAACAAAGGCATATTTCAGGGAAGTACCTCTCACAAAGACGTACTGATGAACCAGAAATCAGAGTCTGGACAAATGACCATTTTATTTTAAACACAGCTCTATTGTTTCACTCTTTCTTCTCCTTGGGAATAGATGTTTCATTATTTAAAACAGAGGCTGAAAAGCAAATGGACTCCTCCCCTTTCCACAAGTAATCTCCTCCACTGCACTACAGAAATGCAATGGTTTCCATGACTCCTCTCACAATATTTTTTTTTTCAGGCTTGCCCTGAAATAAATTACTGTAAAGAATAAGAATGAACTTCATGCACCTGAATGACTTACACCCACAAAACCCTTTGTGTCTTGATACATATACAGTGATTTCTGTGACCATTTCTCCATCACGCAGTAGTTTCAGTTTGACCTTCTACACCACCTATACTTTACTCTTGTTCACATTTGCTATTTCCAATGCCTTCATTTCCACCAACATCATCCTTGTGTGTTTTTTTTGTTTGTTTTTATTCCAACTCTCAAACTGCCTCTAATGGAATATGTTTCTTCAAAAGTGCATTTTCAGCTCTTTCATGGACATGAAATAAATCAAAGGGAGGAACCACTACCATCTTCAGAATTTGCAGATTTCAAGAACTGATCTGAGTCATTAACATGTTAATTAAATTTAGTCTTGAAGTACTGTCTTTCTGGGAACCAACCTGTTTCTGTTCAATGTAAAACCCTCTTCAAAGAAATTTACAGAATAAGACCAAGACTTGGGTAGACATGGAGGAATGTCTATAGCATGTATGCTATAGCCCCAAATCCACACCTAAAGATGGAAATTATATGGATTAATAGCTACTCTAATGTTCTGTAATTTGAATCTACAAATGAAAATACACACACAAAAAGATTCCTTCTAATGGTACAAAATGCAGCAGCGAGGAATGTAATAGACAGAACATTTTATCTTTATTAAAAAAAACTGACTCTTTAGTTCATCTTCCCAGAAGCAGAGTCCAGTTTACAGGTCTGTGTTCACAAGACACATGAGAACTGAGCTTGTTCCACTCTGAAAAGACAAAGTTGGGGGTTAATCTTAAGCTATATAATGGAATGTCTTAAAGATGACGGCTCCTTGCAGTACAGTGACAGTATGAGAGGCAATGGAGACAAAGATCAACACAGGATTTTTTATCTGGGGAAAAAAAAATAATTGTAAAGTTGTTATCATGAAAAAAGTCTAACACTGGAAAAAGTTTCCCAGACAGGCTCTGGAATCACCATCCTCAGAAGTGTCCAAAGCTCAAGTGGATAGACTCTGAGCATCCAACATGAGCATGATCTACTTTGAGTCTGGGCTGGACTTGATCAAATCCTGATGTTTTTTCCAACCTAAATTATTTTATGAAGGATCACAGTGTTAATGGTCAGAGCTACTCTAGATATCACAATCTCTAGAACTTTAATCTAAAACATCTTCTGAGGCAACATTAAGCAGCAGGCCTCTCTTCTGCAGGACGAAGATTCACTATGATCTCCAAATATTCTAACCTACATGTAAAACATTTCTATAACGGATTTCAGTATTTTTCTTCATTCACATGGAAGCAAAAAAATATATATACAGAAGAGAATCGCACAAGTTTCTCTCATTACTAATACATTAATGGATAACAGGAGAAACTTAAGTATAACAAGCCACTGTTCCAAATATAATGCACTTGCATACACTTTACACAGCCTTGGAATGAAACTAAGAATCAATTTCCCTTAGCAAAATATTCGATATATAATTCAAAGTTCCCATGAGAGCTTTAATATAAATGTGTATAGTCACAGACAGTAGCTGTGATTAAATCACTAAAGTTTCAGTCAAAGCCAGTGTCTTGCAGAAGAGCATTCACATGAGTAGAACAACACATGGAATGCACGGTGATAAGACAGCATCAACACAACTGCAAAAGAGTTAGATGATTTCTGCTGAGAAGTGCTCCAACTGTTCTTTCTCCATCACAAGTTAGGGCCCGCATCACTCAGTCAGCAGTCACCTGTCCATTCCTGTTCTTGCCCAATTTAAGTTTGCTTGGGAGTTCATAAACAGAGATAAGGTTGCATAGAATAATTCTAAGCAGAGATAACAGTGCTGGGTAGAACATAATTTATTCTCTTTTCTTTTGCACAAAGGGGAACAAAGCAGTGGTCAGATTCCAAGGTTCTAGATCTTAAGTACTTCAGATGTATAAGCTAAGTTTTCACTGCATTCAAATCAATGAGTACAGTTTATCTTTTCCCTAACTAAAGAACAGGAAATGTGCACTTGTGACTTCAGGGAAGAGAGGCAAAAAAAACCAACCAACCAAACAAAAAAAAAAAATCCATTGATCTAGTAGGTTTATCAAAAAGCAAATTGAGGTAACACAGCCACCATTCAAGAGTATTTATAATGTGATTGCAGCAACACACAACTAATACTCAACAAGACATGGAAAAGCAACTGTAGTTCCACAAAAATCTTAAGTAGTAATCAGTGTAGAAAATGTAGAGTCATTTGTCAGAAGTGATTAATGATTTTCTCCATCGGTCATACATGTAAAGAAGATATAAGCTAAGCAGTTTCATACACCCACAACTATAATGATTTTTTTGATGAAGACAAGGAAGTAAAAGTAAGCTGCAAAGTTTAATACAAGAAAAAGGCAGGAGGAGGAGACCAGGAAGAAAGACAAAACAAAAGCACACAAAATGCTTGCTCAAAAAGGAATGTTCAGGTGGGGTTTTGAATGTCTCCAGAGAATCAGACTCCACAACCTTCCTGGGCAATCTGTTCCAAGGTTCTGCTGTAAGTTTCTTCCTCATATTTACACAGAACCTCCTATGTTCCAGCTTGCACTCATTGCCCCTTGTCCTATCATTGGATGTCACTGAGAAGACAATGTAATTTAAATTGCATAGTATGTATTCCAAAATAACTAGTTATAAAAACAAGATATAATCTTACTTGCGCATAATTGGCACCTCTAAAACAGATTTTGATTGTGGAATTTTAGACTGTGGTCGCATTTCTTACATGAAAACAGAAGAAAACACAGTATGATGCTTGCAGCAGGTAGATGTGCTGACAGAAGGGAGACTGATCACTGGTATAATATAAATAAAGGCTTCCACAGCACTCAGAAGAGAGTCTGAAGAAGGATTTTGTTTAACTTTGTTAAAGTTAAGGAAGATGGCAAGTAGCTCATAGCAAGTACTGCAACATACAAAGATCAAATAGTGAGAACAAAATTCTTTAAAAGATATGTTATTACTTGAGAAACTGAAGAACAAAAAGGAATGACTTTCTGGAAAGTCTGCTTCTCTAGATGTAATACAAAACCAACTTCTACTAAGCTTAAAATGGCGGGTGGTGGTGACTGCAGTACAACATTTTAGAAGATTATAGTAGTGTTCACAGGATGAAACACAAGTACACTAGTGAAGTATTTGTTTGGAATACGTGGCATGAGGATACAGCAGTGGCTACTCAAAAATTGGGTAATTTCTTTTTGGTTTGCCATTGGTACAGAGTGATTTTTGCATGTCTCCTACTAGACTCATTGAAGGGGTTATAACAAGATTAACAAGCATTGCTAGTGAAGGCACACAGCTGTCACAAGGAATTTAACACTAGATGTTACTGACTTAACAATGCACTACAGTGCTGCTAAGATGTACTTAGGGCACTTGAAATACCACATACATCCTTCGTGCTTTGTGGACTTGCATCAGTGACTATGTTTTGTTCCCTTAGCAGTTTCGAATCATCATACTGTTGAACTGTTTCATTTTGTTTACCACTTGCTGGAAATCACCGCCCTCAACCTCTCCTGGCTTCATCTGCAAACACGACACTGTATTTATATTAAATAATCACCTGGTGCTCGAGTTTGAACTCCGGATCTTTGCCCTGAGCAAAGACTACAAATGTCCTGACAAGAAGGTTGAAGAGCTCTATCCTGTTTATTTTCTCTCTCAAGTTCTGTAAGTCTCTAGTAACAATCCTGGATCAAAATGGACCTCCCGACTTAAGACTATTATCCTACTACTGCAGAAACTCAGTACTACAAATTATTCGAAAGACTTATGAAACTCATCTTAAAAACAGTATTTTTATAACAAATGGAAAAAGTAAAAAAGAAATAAAAATTAAAAAATTAGGGTCATTACTAGTTTACTTAGTAAAGTCTATAAAACATTCAGCTAGAGCACTGTCCTAGGAGATGGAAAATGTGTTCAGACATTCATAGAAGTAGAACCTGAATTCTTCTCTAGAGGCTGTAAAACTGTTTCTTTTTCGGACAACTGCTGAGTGCCACCTTTAAAAACAAACACGTAAGATCACTGAGCCCAACGCAGTTTTTTCATCTTATTACTCAAAACTGAACCAAGAACAAACAAGCAAACATCCCCCCTCCCTCTAATTAAGGCTAAGAACATCCATTTATAAAACAAAACTGAACACCCATATGAACACACTGTATCACACACCCCTGATGATTATCTCCTTATCAAACGATGAATTATATCTCCATTCAATTTATAACTTCCCCGAGTCCTTACTGGGACACATTAGCTCTATTCGTTACTCTTGTCTTTCAGGTGAGGTAATGAGAGTAAACAAGCTGCAATTTTTTGGGTCTAGTGTTTGCTTTAGGAGGTGTGGTAAGACAATGCTCTTATTAGTGAGAAGAGTTGCAAGAACCAAATAAAATGCTGCTAGAGTACTACATTGGTTTGCTCTGATACCCTTTCCTCCCCCCGCCCCTATCAAACAGAAAGGCATTTTAGTAAAGCATATAAGCATTAGCAGATATTTCATTTATGGTGACAAGCTACTAGTTTTTCCTGTTTTAAAAGAAAATGACAGAAGCCACAGTTTATCATCATGTAAGATTAAGTTATAACTCTATCAGCAAGCCCAATCACTACTAAAGTCACATACCAAGGAAGTATAAACATAAAGCATATTTAGGCACTTTGTTGCATGGATTTACTCTGTTGGCATTCCAGTTTTGAACTTGGTATTACAATACGCAGCTGGCGTATTTGGTTAAAAATGAATCTCAGTTGGTTCTGAAAAAGCAGGTTAGGAATAAAAGTAGTACCAATACTATATTTTGCTAAGTACTTGGATAGCTTCATTCCTATTTTTAAATCATATTAGCATCCGGTAGCCGCTCCTTCATCTTTAACAAGCTAATCAGATTAAGCAAGTCACATCACGTAATGAAACTTCGAATGGGGATTTCTGTACTATCTTTTGAGACTTTAAAATGGCAAAAAGCCATACTAACAGTATCTGTCATTTGTTCTCTTGCTAAAGCTTAAAAAAATAAATAAAGATATAGTTCTTACCTTCTTCTAAGGAGGGTAAGAATGGCTTCAGATGCTCTTTGCAAATACAGCTTAGAAACCTGAAAAATGACAAGTTACATTTGTAAATATTTACACATTTTAACTGCAATTAGAAACACACACTTTTAATCCATACAGATTGCGAGTTTACATGAATTAGCTTGGTAAGTGATACAACAATTCTTTGGCATTTCAAACTTCACCTGAATGATACTAATAGCATTTTAGTTTGTGGCTATAATTTCAATTCCCAAAGAATTAAAGAAAGAATCACAACTTGACTTAGAAGTTTATGGAAAGAAACAATGATAAATAAATAAATAAATAAAGGACACAACATTTGAACACCAACATCACTGTTGCTATTCTGTATTTTTGAAAACTGTTACTGCAGTATTTGAGAGGAACCTGTGTGCAACGACCAAGGAACAGTATTAAAACACAAGGCAGACAGAATTAATAAGTTTTGAACTGACTTCAGCAAGTGATGGCTACATGTAAAACAAACAACAAAGAACAAAAACCTACTCACAATCAAGAAATATCTGCACTACATCCAGCCTCCCTACCTACAATTACTTTTCAGAATTAAACCCATGCTAACTTAATACTTCAAAGTGCTCAGAGCTAAGCATGCAGCTTAATTTTTTAAAACTTAAGTTCTTTAAAACCACATTTATCTTCGTTTACTAGAGGTAAGAGAAACAAAAGTGGTTAGATTTTGCAAGTACAATCTCATATGAAGAACTTCATTGATACAAAGCTAACACAAAATAATTTGATTCATGAGTGCATATGCTTTTAAGCTAAGAGTTCTCAGTACAGGTGAGCCAAGCCCCTCTACGTCATTGCTCGGTTTCTGATAATAAGAGAAGCCACTTCCTGTAATCAATTTCCTTATTTCATCCCTTGAATAAATGGTTATTGTACCTCAACAGTTACAGTACAACCTGTGATGGTTGTTCACAGACACGTAGCTAGAAATATACTTACCCCCCCTTCCAAATGATATTGAAACCACCCACCTCTACAATTTCCTCTGCTCAAAAGCAAGTTCAGCTGCTTGTTCAGAATCTCTTTTCATATCTTTAATCTATTTTGATACTTGTTACAGCAAGCATCACCTGGTTTTTGGATTATAGGATCCAATGAATAACAGCTGTGTATCTGTCTACTTCCTTCACAGTTTCATAAATCTTAGCCATACTAAACTCAACTTTTTCCTTTCTAAAGAAGAGTTTCAGCTTCTTTAGTCTCTACTCATGAGGGAGCTGCTCAGTCTCCCAAAACACTTAAAGCACTCTTCCCTGTAACTAACTTCTCTAGCCAAGTTGTGTCCTTTGTAACAAAGAGCATCAAAATATTAATAGTTTCAAAAGAATTTTCTATGATATTGTTCTGACATTATTGCCAGAAAATAAATACTCAGAACAAATCAGAAATGTACAGTACTATCAGACAACAGTCAAAGCTGAGAGCTTACTGAACTTCACTGAGCTACTGAACTTTTACTGAACTACAAATTATTCTTTCTTCCTTTAGTAAAGTTACTGTTCAAAGAATGAAAACTTATGCTTTGTTAACACACAGGCTGTACAGAGAGAAACTGCAGCTGCGTCCCAGGATTTTTTTCCAACTGAAAAAATGCTGGTTTTGTAGCAGTTAACTAGAAAATATTATTTCAACCACTATTCAGAATCATACTCAATTGCAGTAATCACCTATACCAGTAGAACAAACGTCACTTTTGTGACAGTGTCAGTTATTTAGGATAATAAGGCCAAGTGTTACCTACAGTAAAGGCACTCTTCCATACACCTTCATTGTATTTACGTCCATCTCTGAAGAATGTCACAAGATGCTGCAAGTACATGTGGAGAGATGGTTGTCTGGCAACACTGCAATTAAATTAGATAATATGCATTTAAGATAATTAGATCCATCTGGCAAACTAGTAAAGGCAATAAAACTAAGAACCTTATTTAAATTTATTGGCTGCTTATGATCTCACACCAATTAACAAGCAAAATTAGCTAAAGCTATCTTAGATGAGTTACATGAAAGGTTACACTTCCATTTTGCTTGCAGAAATCCTTAAAATACATGCATATATAAGCAAAACAATCAAGGTACTAGGAAAAAAACACCCAAAGAATTGCTTGGGAATCATCGCAGTCTGTGAATCTACCAACAGACCTGTGCAAATCAGGATAAAAGCAGCAGGGACATAACCCTTGATTTAAGGTATATCCATCATCCAGTCTAATCAACTAGGTTTAAAGATAAGCAAGTCTGGATTTATCAATTTTTATAGAATCATAGAATTACCAAGGTTGGAAAAGACCTTGAAGATCATCAAGTCCAACCACAGGCTAACCATAGTACCTTAACTCTAACAACCCTCTGCTAAATCATATCCATGAGCACCACATCCAAATGGCTCTTAAACATATCCAGGGACGGCGACTCAACCACCTCCCTGGCGAGCCTATTCCAGTACTTAACTACCCTTTCTGTAAAGTGTTTCCTAAACACTTTACTAAAGTGTTTATATTCTTATAAGAAAAATTTTATTAGAAAAGACACACAGACTTCACAGTCTTGCAAACCGAAATCAGTGTTCTCCAGAAGCTGCACTCTTCTTTTCATCCAACAGAACCAAGTTCTAAACCCCTCAGAGAAACACTTCACATTGAGATTCATCCCTTGCTCATTTATTAAAAACAACTTGAATTATGTAAATGTCCAACTTGTAAGCAAATAAAATAAACTCCTTTCTTGAAAAGAGTATAAATGTGTCCCTTTGGGTAACAATGGAAGGTTATTCAAAAACACAAAGTGTTTATCACCCATGTAAAACTTAATGAAAATGTTAAAAACTCCATATTTACAGTTTTTTGTGAACGTTCATCGTTTTGTTACATATTTATTTAATTTTCCCAATTAGGAATTCCAAGATTCCCAAACCTTTCTAGTAGAATTTCTATGTTACATTCTAAAATTTACTGAATAACAAAAATTCCAAGCTTCAGTATTGGGCTGTACCTTGTATTTACTGTTTCCACAGCTGGGCTGCTATAAGTATGCAGTACATAACAAATACAAGAAAGTGAAATGCACACATAAAACTGCTTTATCACTTTTTATTCCCAAACAATCTGAAAATCACATCTCTTTAATGATAAAACAAGTATACTGACATCACTAAAATGTTCATCCCAAAAAAGGTCAGGGAGTAAGATTGGAGCTGTCCTGTACAAGACATCAATAATCCAGAGTGAAATACTACTTCATCTGATAAGATCCCATAATTTGAGTTTTCAGGAGTGCCCAATATTTCTAAAAGAGATTAAATTGTGACAGATGAAACTTGTTTTTACATATTAATAATTGCATCACAACTTATTAATTCTGGATTCAATTACTTTGTGAAACGATTGTGATGTGGAAATGAAGAAGGTTTCATCTCAAACTGAGCTGTACTTCTGTACTTAAAATTTTAATCAAAGTCAAGACAATCTATATTTAGTATTTCCTAGTCTTCTATACCAGGAAAAGCAATTACAGACATTATTTGAGGTTGCTTTCCCTGGACAAGTCAAAGAAAAAAAAATCATCATAGGATTAGCTGCATGCAAAATATAATAAACTGAAGATTCTGCTAACAGAACATTCAAACTTGAATATTGTCTTCCAAGCCAGAAGTTGGTTGCTCTGAGTGCAGGTACTATTGTAACATTATGTAATGAGTATTTCAGTACTTCCCTTAAACAAAGAAAAAAAATCACTTTGAAATATGAAACTGTTAAACACAAACTTACGCACACAACTGGAGTCTAAACAAAAGGAAATCTGCAGTAGTTTGTAACTATAACAGGCAGAGACCAAACAACATCTCGTTCTTTGATTTGAAATACTTGCTAAATGAAAGCTGGAATTCATGGGGCACCGTGGAACTTATAAAAACATTTCCACAACATCACTACATAATAACAAAATAAATTTGCAATACTATGAAGAAACCATTCACAGCGAACATGTTTGTTTTCAACAAAACGTTTTAACTGTCCCATGCTGGTCTCTGGTCTGTTGACGATGGGGAACTGGGAAGTCAGAACATAATAAAACTGAGGAACTCTGCCTTGCTGAAACAAAAACTTTCAACATAATAATGGTTTTGTGCGCTTGATTAAGGGACCTTTAACTTCAGATCCTCATTTGTAGAAGCTTGCCCATACTTAACCCGAAAGCCAAGTGCCACCATTAGCTTGTAGCTAACATCCACTGAAACTTAATGCCTCATGTAATCTTCATTAGATATCATGTGGGACATGAGATTCGAGAAAATCTGATTATGTTTTTTATACTTGGAAACTTCAGGAGGTCTTAAAAGACTGTGATGAACATCATACGAAGGTTTAAATCCCAAACAAACTGGACTAATAAACTAACCCTGCAATTTCTTTTGCATCTTTACAAGAAAGGAGACCAATTTAAAGCTTATGTTTTTTTTTTTTCTTTCTTTTTTTTTTTTTTTTTATCGTGACACTCTTTTACCCTACCTACAAAAAGGACTATAAATTTAATTAACTTTCTTGCTTTGACTGATGACACTTAAAAGTTCACTTCGATCAAAGGAGTAACTTAATCTCCTGTCAAACCAGAACATTTCTGAACAACCTCTTCCCTTAAAGTTCTTCCTGAGAACTGCAGTGGGAAGGTGTTTATCACGATGAGTCTGTAAAACACTTTTGGGCTTAGAACTTGATCAAGAGAATAGTTTTGGCGTTTAAAGGTACATGGCAGATGGGGGAGTGAGTCCCGTTCTCTTAAATAACAGTTCTTCCTTCCAGCTGCAAAACTATCCTTTAAAAGAAAAAACACAAAACACTACAGAACACACAAACACGGCAACCAATCACTGGAGAATTACCATTAGTATTTAAGCTTCGCCAGGTAATCACTTTGGACGCCTCCTGGTAGTTTTTTCCCCAGGATGAAAGAAAACAAGAGGTAAGACAGCACTACTTCACTTCAGTCAGCTTTCCCCCAGCAGGGATCACGAGCAGTCGGACACGCTTTCCTGGAGGAGAAAGAAATAAGGGGCATCACTCAAGTAGCTGGGATCAATTAGGCAACTGAGCTTAACTCTAATGAACCGGGAAGTCAGGCTTGAGTTGCTCTGTAGTGCTTGTGCGTTTTGTTATTAAACAAAGCCTGCTGGCAACGAAAAGGCAAACAGGCATTAGGGCAGAGCTCAGCCCTCGCAGTTAACGATGTGCGAAGATTAGGAGGAGTTCTGTTTCGCGCCTCGCTAATCCTCCACGCTTCGCAGCTCGCACTCAGCCGCCCAACACCACACCGGGCGCCCATCATCGCGCTGCTCCTCGCTCACCTCCCGTGCCCGCGGCCTCCCCCTCCTCCCGGCGGTGCCACCTCGGCGGCCTCCCCGCCGCGCCCGGACTGATTGGCGGAGCGCGGCCGGGTCCCACCCGCCAGAGGCGGGCGCAGGGCACCTGCCGCGCCGGCAGCTCGCCGCCGTCCTGGGAGCCGGGCAGTGCATGGGGCGGGAGGGCGCTCGGGGAGCGGGACAGCGGTTCTCCGTAGCGGTGAGGGGCAGGGCCGAGGGGCGGCCGCTCCCTGCGTACCCGAGGGCATCCCCGGAGGGTCGACGGCGGCGCCGGTGCATGCGTCCGGCGGGCGGGCGGGAGCCGGGTCGGCAACGCGGTGGGGCCGAACGGGGGCGGAGGAAAGTGATGAGAAGTTGAGGGAGGACGGAGCGAGGGTGTCCTCTCCTCTCCTCGGCCCGCGCCGCAGGGACAGCCCGGCAGCGCGGCAGGTGCAGCACAGCCGGGGCGGAGGGGACAGGCGGGCCCGGCGCCGCAGCGGAGGGGCTCCGGCGGGAGCAGGGCCGCACCTCAGGCCGGGCCGGACGGAGCCGCGCACCCCGCTCGGCTGAAGGGGAAGAGCCGCAGCGGAGCGCCGGTCGTCGGCTTATTACCAGAGGCAGCGACGCGGAGAAACGGCCCCCGAGGAGAGAGCGGTGAGGGAGCTCGGGAACTGCCCGCGGGCAGAGGGAGGGGCCCGGCTCCCGCAGCCCCGAGGCGGTGGGCTCGCTGCCCGGGCGGGAGGAAGGAGGGCGGCTCTCGTGTCACCTTGCCGCTCGCTCCGTTCTCCCATCGGTCCGTCCTCTGCGCTGCGGAGGGGTCTGAGGAAGGGAGGGCGGCGGGGAGAGCCGCGGGCTGGGGAGAGCGGAGCCGCAGGGGACGGGGCCGTGGGACGCGGTGTCCCGCAGCGGCGGGAGCGGTGCGGAACGGACGCGTTGTCCTTGCGGGGTGCCGGGAGGGTTTGAGGGCGAAAAAGGAATGTCTCGTCTCAATCCGCCCCGAGGCGCTGCCCTGAGCGGGGCTGGAAGGGAGGAGGTCTGACCGCGGGCACCGCACCTGCGAGCCACGGCCGCGTGACGCACGGCCGCGAGGCGGGAGCGCTCCCTCGCCACAGCGGGCAGTGCGGGCCGGGGCCAAGGAACGGCAGGTGTGTGTCCCGCCCGGAGCTGCACAGCGCCGCTAACACCCGCCGCTGCTGTCCCAGCCGTGCCGCCGCAGAGGGGACGCGAGGGGAAAAGTTTAGAGAGCGAAGTAAGCGGTGGCGGGGCGGGCAGGGAGGGAAACGCCGCGGCTCGGCGTTACCTGAGAGCGGGGCGGGGTGTGGGGCTGCTCCCTTCGGGCCATTGCCGCCGCTTATATGTTAACTAGATGGCGTGGTTTCTGGCCCCTGGTTTTGTAATGAGGGACCGTCAGTGAAGTTGTGTGTTATGTAAGCCTGGGGACGCCGGGTGTTTCCTTCCCTTCGCGTTCCGGAGCTGTGCGCGGGCGCTGGGCCTGCGAGCTGTCCCGCCTGGAGCCGTCCCTCCTGCGCGGAGCTGGCGGTGAATGAGCTCAGGTTCGGCCCGAGCTGCCCGGCCTGGGAGGAACAACACTGCGTGAGTGCTGCCCAGCATCACTGCTGCCTTTGGGAAGGAAGAGCAGAGCTTAGCCTGAACTGTGCGCTGAACGGGTCGGCCGAGTCACGGTATTTAGGCAGATGCTAAATGGTATCTTGTCCTTATGACTCCTTTAATATGACTACGGAGCAATAGGAAAGGGTGAAGAAAATAAATAATGCTTGGGCTATTTGGTTTGCTCGTTGGAGTTGCCTCAGGAAGAAGAGCAGTGGATGAGTTCAGTGGAAGTGGGTTTTCTCCCACAGCAAACACCTCGGTAGCTGTGTTTTGCTTTTTTTGTATTTAGATTAGGAGACTTGATCTGGGAAATAATTCATGTAAGGTCGGTCGTTTCTATGTTTTACAAATGGTCAGGGTTACGTTTCCTATCTGGAACGGCCTGCCTGCTTTTCCAAGCAGTTATCACACAAGGTCACTTATGTATTTTAGCTGAGCTAGTTTTATAGCACTGACACAACGTTGTCTGCTGTTAACCTTTACTTCACATTTCCTTGTTTTTGTTCTTCTATTTCAGCCATTGATCCAGACTGGATACTGCATTGGCATTATTATTTTTTGTAAGCTACTAACCAATACATGCTAGAGTTCTAAATTCTTTCAGATGCCTTTCATACAGTTATGAACTATTCTTGTTGGAAGAGTGAAATGTTAGGCAGTGAATGCCTGGCTTCAAGCGCTTGCTTTGTTTGTGACCTTTGTGCAATGTTTTGCCACCAACATAACGTATTTGCTACGAAACAAGAAAACGTTATCACTTCGTGTCTGTTAAGTGTATGGACTCCAAGGTGGGACTTCATAAATGCCCCTTATGTTTCATGTTCTTAAACACTGAGCAGTTGAGTTATTTTGAAATAAGGTTTGGATGGGAAAACCTATGAGGCCAACAAAGGGTGGAACGGAGATTCAGTGTTGTCTCCTGATTGTGCTTAGGGCTAAACTCTGGAGTCTCCTCCCCACCTGTGCAAGCAGGGTGGAGGGCAGCTGCTGCACCAGGGCGCTGATGACTGAGCAGTGGGTCAGGTCTGTGCACTGGTGGCACCTCCCATCTGGTGACAACTGCTGGCTCTTATCGTTCACTGGGTTTAGGATTAAGGCAGGGAGGGCTCGATTTGGGATTGGTGACCTAGAATGAACAGATAATTTAGTTACTGTTTAGAGAAACTGGAGGAAGTAGGGACTACCGTGTCAATGAGATGCCATATTTAATTCCATATTTACCACATCTAGAACACTTGACAGGTTATGCTGTAATTGTCGTTGACTCTTTGGAATAATAGTGGTCATAATGGATTCACTTAAAGGAGTTGTAGTGGCATGGTAAATGAATGCCAGGAAGTGCTATCAATCATGACAACATAGTGTTTGTAGTGAACTTTGCCATAATTTTTTTGCCATATGTAATTTGCTACAGATGGAAATTGACTGATTTCTAGCAATTTATTTAATTTCCAGGGCTAGGAAAAAAGAATTATCAGTCATTTCCCTGTGGTAGATGCGTTAGTACAGATGTAAACTTCCTTACCCAAAGGACAGTGGTAAGCCTCATCATCTGCAGGATGGTGCCACTGAGCCTGGTTCTGTGTGGGGCCGTTTTTGTACTTGCTGGGCGTTGCACAGCAAATGTGTTTAAGGGAGCACTCCTAGCAATTCAAATATGTTTGACAATTATGCTCATAACTGTAATAAAAATCATATTCTGACTTCATTATTTTCTAATTGACCTTCCTGAACATGAAATACATCACTTCTGACTTCATCAGCTAAACATTTCATTGCCCTACCTTCATGTTTTCCATTTTGGGCTCATTAGGGCTCTTCTTTTCATGCTGATGTGTTAGTCCGCTTCCTTCCTTTTGTATTGTACCGAGGACTCCCATCATCTTGAATGAGCTCCTTATCAGTTATTTACTAGAAAAATCCAACTAGAGTTTTAAAAGCTGTTGAGCTGCTTGTTGTAAGATGATATTGAAGGAGTGCTCACTAAATTAAATCCCTCTTCTCTGCTGATCTTAACGGAAATGCTTTTATTGCTGTTTCACTATTATAGAGTGGTGTTTAAGGAGGGAATTGTCTTAGGAATGCCAATACATTAGAAGCATTTGGAATCATTTCTTCTCTCTTGGGGATTTATTCTTTTAAGAGTTTTTAGCATGGATTGATTTATTTTTTTCTTAAACATACAGATCAAAGTGTTGTTTACTAAAAGGTATTACAGGGGTTTTGCCCCGAGGTTAGTGCAAAAGCTGCCGAATTTTCAGGCCTTGTGACATGTAGGGGCTCATGAACCCTTCATAGAATATTTCTGGTCTTTCATGGTTTGTAACCATGTAAGAGAAGGTTGCGGGGTGACCTCATTGCAGCCTTTCAATACCTGAAGGGAACTTACTCCCAGGAGGGGAGTAAACTCTTCGAAAGGGCTGACAATAGCAGGACATGGGGAAATGGTTTTAAGTTGAAAGAGGGAAGATTTAGGTTGGATGTTAGGGGGAAGTTCTTCACTAGGAGAGTGGTTAGGCCCTGGAACAGGCTGCCCAGGGAGGTTGTGGATGCCCCGTCCTTGGAGGTGTTCAAGACCAGGTTGGACGGGGCCCTGGGCAACCTGATCTAGTAAATGTGTATGTTTGGTGGCCGTGCTAGGCAGGGGCGTTGGAATTACATGATCCTTGAGGTCCCTTCCAACCCGGGTCATTCTGTGTGATTCTGTGTGTGACATCTGGGATGTGTGCAACTTAAGAGCTCAGTGTGTGAGATAATGCAGTCACTACTTAAACGGGAAAAGTCTCAAGTGTGTTGTAACTTTCTAAATAAAATCTCTTGGGAATTGATTGCTGTTTTTTGCACCAGTTTCTTACAAATTTTTGTTGCTTTTTTTTCTGTATAATATTTTGTCATTTAACAGAAGGAGGATTTTTGGTTACTAAAAGTCCCAGTCAGCTTTCCTTTTTGCACTGGTATGTACTGACACCATGATACTTCTTCTTATTTTGCTAGTTATACAACAGATTTTTGCAGCACTTCTCTATTTGGAGCCAGTGTATTGGAGAAGAAGCAAGTCCTCTTGGAAGCTTTTAAGATTTTTATTGTTTTAACTTGCACTCTTAGGTGTTCTTAATCCTGAAACGTGGGAAGAGTTGACATAAAACCTATGGTATGAGTGTATCATTCCATAAAACCTGTGACTAAGGGACATGCATACCATGCTGATTGATTTTTGTACTATTGGAAACAGTATATTCTAGATCAGTTAAAAAATACCCTCCAACTTTAAGAAAAGACAACCCTGTCATGTAACAGTTGTGATTTAAGGAGCTAAAGAGTTGAAAGGCAACGTAGATATGCTTGTTTTCTAAATAGAATTGTAACAAGTCAGGTTATCTCTAGTTATTGCAATTTGTCTTAAGTAGCACAGTTGTCATGCAGGTAATTTTGTGTAGTGGAACAAGTACAGCTTGCTTCTTTGCTCTGAGCTGTTCCTTTCTTCTACAAATGGATCGCTCAGCTTTATGAGAAGTTAGTGGCTTAACACTGTTTTTCCTTCCTACTCAGAGACTGAAGGGAGAATTTAATGAGAAGAGCTGGGCCAAGTTCAGGTTTTGAACTGAGTTGGAGGTGAGCCTTGATGCCCTGGAAAACAACATGCTGTTTAGGAGAAGGAAACAATTTGACAGAGATTCTTTAAGTACTTAAGAGGAGATTTTGATGTGAATGTGGAAGGTGGAGTTCCTTAATTTAAGGCACTATTCCATTAAGGAAATAATTTTCAACCATAGTTCATAATACCATAAATCTGATGTAAGTTGGTATTTCATACATTTGTTACACATGAGAATTGAGTGCACTATTCTAACAACTTTCAAATATTAGATCTGTAATTCGAGGACTGGGAGAGGAGTGCATTTTAATCGGTCCTAACATCCAGATTTGGTGATCTCTTTAATTTCCCAGCTTGGAAGTCATTTGATTTTCACGGAAGTCAAATGAATAAGGCTTTCTAATTTAATGCCAATGACATCAATTTGTAAAACACAAGTTATTAGAGAGGGAGCTGTAACAATTTCCAACAAAGGCATGGCTGGTTGCTTCTTATCTCCTTAACTTCCTTGTCAGGACATCTTTGTTATCCCCCTGATTTAATGTTTCGAATTCTGAGAAAAATCAGGTATTTCCAAGTTTACCTTACGAGATGCATCCAAGAGGTAGATCTGTCTGAATGGAACGTGGGTTAAAGGCAGGAATTTTGGACAGAGCAGTGCTGCAGAGAATTGTGAAACTTACCCAGCATGTAGATGAACAGCTTGCTTTTAAGGTTGAAATTGGAAGTACAGCTGAGAAGCTTGTATATAGCACCTGACCAACTCAGTGTAGTTAGTTGTGTTTTCTGGAGCTTCTATCACCTGGGATCTACTCTTTTGTATGCAGTTGTGCATTTTGCCTGTTGAAAATACCGTTCTGGGCTCATTGAGATTGTAGGTAGTAATTCATTTGAATCTCATTTGTTTTTGGGGAAGAAATCCTTCTTTCCCTTCCCCCCCCCACCTCCCATAGTTTGATTAAAATCTTATTGTCTAAGATGAAACATGGTAAAGAGATGAAAGGAAGTGCAGTGCAAACCTAGTAGATGTGCCAAGTACATCAATGTTTCATATTCTTGGGAAGTAGATAATGAAATATTATTTTAAAAGAGTAATTAATTGGTTTCTCCCTTACTATTCTCAGTGGCCATTACTGAGCTGCAGTAATAGTTTGTTGTATCATTTTCAGATTAGTAAGCATCACAACTTCTTTTATGGGGTAGCTGTTAGAGGATATGGGTGGTGTATGCAGGCTACTAGAGGTTTATTTTATATCTTTGCTTGCAAAGTCATCAGTTTCACTTCAACTCATAAGTGCTAAAAAGCACTTTTTTTTTAAACTAGCTTGAGTGCTGAAAGACTGAATTTGGACTTTAGTGGTATCTTTTAAGTGCGTCTTTGATATGAAGGCTGTTGCCACTGAAGTTTCTCAGAAGTGGCAGTAGTCAGGGCGGAGCATGTGCTGCAGATAGCAACAATTCTGCAGCAATTTCACTTTGGAGAATCGTGGACTCAACCAATTGTGGCACTTACAGAGTCAGCAGGTGCACAGAATTGCTGAACTGCTGGCTACAAGGGTCACTGGGTGCTCTTGCAGGGTTCCACTCATACAGGATTGTTGGCAGGGTCAAGTGCAGCTTTTTCACCTGAGTTCTGAATACATCTGAGGATGGAAATTCCACAGCCTCTCTCATAACGTTTGATGGTACTACTTGTCTGAAGGAAAAAACTTCACCAGTGCCCGTCTGAACTTGTTAAGCTGTAGTTTGTGTCCCGTTTACTTCAGTAATAGTAAACAGACGGCAAAGGAGTTTGGCTGTGAAGCTAAGGGGAAACATCCAACAAAGTGGGTTGGATGAGCTAGAGAAAGTGTGTATTCTGATCACAGCTTCTTTTAAAAACAAAAACAAACAAAAAAATGTTGTTCCTATCAGTTTGCCACTTGATAGTGAAGTAGCATTTGCATCTGCTCCTGATGGTCCTGAGGGCATCTGCTAAAATTGTTTTTTGGCTGTGGGCGATAGGTTGCCCTGGCTGCAAAAGCTCGTGTTGTAAGAGGTACATTGATTCTTCGCACAAGAAGTGTGCTCCACTAGCACGCTGTGACATGAGCTACAGGCCATGTAAATCTTGCTGCTACTCTATACCTTGCTGTAAAATGAGATCTGAATCTCTTCAGTTTTCTACTGGGGTTCTCTTCTACTAAGCTTGTTATGCCTGAGGGACAATGGAGAACTCATTATTTAGACCACTGTCTAAATAAAAGGCGTATACTAATGTGCTATTAATACAAAGATTTATTGGAATTAAATCCTTGATTAAGCCTTGCTGGTCACTGGAAGAATGTTTTTGCCTGTCCTGGGATATTTCAGTGAGATCGAAGAAACTGAATCTTCAGAAATGTGTTTGTATGTGTGGTGTTTGATAGTTGGGCACAGAAATATCTTGAAAAACTGAGCAAAGTGCTTGTGGGAAGTTCTCTTTGTAGCAATTGTTTGTCCCAGCAATCAGTGATAGGATGATGATATTGGTTTCTTGACTGGAAAGGCCAGCATGGTGTTCGGGGAAGGTACTGCTTCTGGAGTCTGAAAGTCTGTAAGCAAGCTAGATGATAATATCAGTATTGGGAGAACTTGAATGGAAACTCATGGAAGCAGATTTGTATGGTAGCTTAAAGCTGCACTCTTTAACCATTTGTAGCAATATATCTCTAATTATTGTGCCTTGTGGTACTTTAGCAAGTGTGTAATTTATTTGTCAGTTAGCTTTATTTTCATGACAGCACACGCAAGATGGGGAGGCTCCAAATAAACTATTGTAATCTCACTTGTTGTTGAACAGCCACAGCATTGTTACCATAACTTTTAACCTATTTATCATTAAAATAACTTGATAACTACAGCCCTGTTGTATACTGAGAGAATGTAGTTGTTGTAAACCACTTTCCATGTTTGTTATTACACATGATAGTATTCAAAAAGTTGCAGTTGCTTTCCAGAAATGGGGGAGGATAATCCCGTCTTCTTCAAAGCCGGGTGGCAGTGGGTAAATGCAGCTATGCCCTTTGGGATGGTTTGTTGTATATTTATTCTGCACCTACACTGTCCTCTGTGAATCTTGGTCTTTGAAACTGCAAGTTATCTCTATCTCAACTCTCCACAACTGTCAAATTTAAGTCTCTCTTTTTTTTTTTCTTTCTTTAATATTTGTAAATTAACCAATTGTATTCAATCCTTTAGATCATCTTTCAGGATCTTTTTAATTAAACAAAACAAAAACAAGAAAAACCCCAAACCTTATCTTTAGGCCTTTTCCTTTCTGAAGGTACAATGCAGTTTTAGTCTACTACTGATATTAGAAATTGGCAGGAAGTTTTTGTGTATTTAAACATGTTTCTACAGATACTGCAAAATAAAAAGCAAGACTCAAGATTGTTTAACTCTTGTGGGAGTGCAGTCTGCACCTCTTAAGAAGGTATCTGAGTTGTTTTGTCTTCTCTCATTACAGAATCACAGAATGACCCGGGTTGGAAGGGACCTCAAGGATCATGTAGTTCCAACCCCCCTGCTTGGCAGGGCCACCAAACATACACATTTACTAGATCAGGTTGCCCAGGGCCCCATCCAACCTGGTCTTGAACACCATTCCAGTAGGACTTTTAGATTAGAGGCTATAAGCCTTAGATTAGAGAAGCTACTGCTATGTACAGTACTTTCATCTTCTTACTACTGAATTGTACTAGGAGATAGTTTGGAGCTGGCCTCATAAAGCAGACGCAGATTTGAAAGCTAAAAAGCATTTTTAAACAAAACAAAAGCACCTGTCTGTAAATGCACACATTTCCAAAACAACTTATTAGCATCCACTCTGGATGTTGTTGGAATACAAGCTGTTGCTGCGGGTGATCTTAAGCAGCTCAATTAATTGAGCTGAGTAAGAGGAAAACATTTTTAAGAAAAAAATTTAACTTAGAATGTTTCCCACTGCAGTAACAAGTGTTCTGTAGTGTCCCTTGTGAATCTGTTTGTGTGGCTTATTAAAATGTAGTTATTTGCTATAGGATGAAGTCACAAACAGAACAAAGAAATAATTCAGTTCTTCTAGATGTCATGTGATGGCGTGACCGGGGAGAGCTTGTACCAAGCTGAAGCTCGCTGCGGTGAAGCATCCACCCAAAGGATTGTCAAAGTTGGAACAAATTACCAATAAAGTGCTTGTTTCCGGGGATTGTGTTGTTTCATACCCTGGATCTTGTTTGAGGCAAACTTCATGCTTGCATGATCATACATAGCCTGTAGCCGTAGGCTTTGTTACATCAATTTTAATAGAGTTCTGCACTACGATGTCTGTCTCTACCAACTGAAGTGATGCATCCCTCTTTCTTTCCCTCTCTATGTAAGAGGATTTCTGCATTTTTCTCCCACTTGATATGTGTGCTTCTTGATCATGCAGCATGAAGCGTGTTGTGATAAGCTGTGCTATTACTAGGGCTGTTCATGGCACACAGTGTCATAGCAGGAGCACGGCCTTTGTTTTCAAGTCAGTGAACAGCATCTTAGGTAGCACTGAGTACCTGAGAAACACGGTGTGACCTTCCGACTTCTGTGTTAATATCCTTCCCCTCATGTCCCAACATAATTTCTGCTTGTCCTTCTTGCGCAAAACAGCTGAAGTAGGTTGAGAAACATTGCTTTTAGATTTCACTACTTCAGAAAATAAGTCTTCATGTCTTGAGGCGGCTCAGCCAGGGGACTCATCTTTTGGTACCAGAATACTTCATCTTCTGGGAGCTCTAAATGCTTGGAAGGAAGGTGGGAGAAAACAGGAGAACATCTTTCTCCATCAGATGTATCTACAAGGAATATGTATGTTGTACTTCAAAAGAGATGGCTTTGTTTTGCTGAATGTAGTCAGCAGTTAATTTTGCTGGGTGTTAGGGGTGAAGTAGCGGTAGCAAGGAAAAGACTAATATGGAGAGCAGATGCAGATGAAATTGAGCCATCTGCATGCTGATACAATTTGCATTTGTTTGAGGGTACATGAGATTTGAAACACTCTTTTTGTTTCTCAGGTTTCTGCTCTGTGCTTCCTTTTTGTCCTGAGGATGATGGAGGACACGGTGGCCTAACAAAAAGGTGTATACTGATGTGCTGTACTAATGGCCCATCAGCTCCACTGCCACACATCTTTACATGCTCAGCTTTGCTGTGTCCAAACTGAAGCAGTTTATTTTTTCTTCACTAGGAGAGTGGTTAGGCCCTGGAACAGGCTGCCCAGGGAGGTTGTGGATGCCCCGTCCTTGGAGGTGTTCAAGGCCAGGTTGGACGGGGCCCTGGGCAACCTGATCTAGTAAAGGTGTATGTTTGGTGGCCCTGCCAGGCAGGGGGGTTGGAACTACATGATCCTTGAGGTCCCTTCCAACCCAGGTCATTCTGTGATTCTGTGAAGCACTCAACCTGACATAAAGTGCTCTACTGCTGTCTCTGGTGTTTGCAGTCCTGGGTCTGAACTGCAGATTTCGGCAGCCATGAGGCAAGGGGCCTGTTCTGCTCTGTGCCAATCCTGCTGTGTGCCTAGGCCACCTCAAGACAGGCTGGAATTTTCATATTTGCAGCCCATGTAGGCCTGACCAAGCCTTACAAAAGCATTTGCAGTCACATTGAATTTTGGCAGAGAAGCTTATATCCAAATATTTGCAAATACTTCGCTTAGACTGAAAGTAAGGCCTTCTATTTATTTCTGAGGGGATGACAACAGATATGGAGAGTGCAATATTAATATTAATTATATTAATATTAATAAATATTAATATTGGATAGAGTAAATTCTCTGCTACAAAGTACTGCTTTTCAGCATAGTCACTGCCAGTAGCTGTGCATTTTTGCAAATGATGAACAAGAGCGTGTGTGCTGTGCTTGTAAAAATGGGCATGGCCATTTGGAGCATCACTTATCTTTCATGTCACTGTCACCACTGCTGAAACGCACCACCCACTGCCCCACTGTGCTAATGGTCACTGGTTGGGCTCCAAGATGCAGTAATAAGCATCAGTGAATATCAGTGGGTCCACTTTTTTCCCCCATGAAAGATTTCAGTGCCACACCTTTGCTTCATACGCACTTCCATGTCAGGTGTTTCTCTGTCAGTCTGCCTCTCAGTTACAGTCCTTTGTTTTCCCCCAGCTCTCTCAGATGAAATCCTGTATTTGATTAAAAACCTCATATGCAAATAAAAAGTCATTACTGAAAAGGGCTTCACAAATTGCAGAGCCTGTGAAATCCCTCTTCGTAACTGCTTTGCCGCTTTCATAACTAACACAGTAAGTCCGTGATGGATGCTTACAAAGAATGGCTATAAATCTTCCTCTCATCTGTAGTTGTGGCATTCTTGTAGTCATTGAAATGCTTAAGTCATTGGGTAAGAATGTAGCGGTTCAAGAAATGGCTCCAAGCAAATGCAAAAGCCCCATCCCTGTTTATGTGCGCACAATTTCTTCCTATTCGTTTCCCCAGATTTCTTAATGAATTTGGTTGAAACAGGCACTTGTAGTTACAAGCCAGATCTTACTACCTATCTAAAGCATTGCAACACAAAGTAAGTCGTAGTGTGCACGTACCTCAGTAATTTGTTAGAAGATCTTTTATATGAAAAAATTAAGAATGCAAGTGCAAAGGTTCTGCAGTACTTCTTACCTGAATCTCTTCCCTAATGTAGTTTGCTGTTTCGAGGCTCTGTACGTCCACAGATTTCTGATGCCTTCGTCTCTTACATCAAGTGGGTTGTCGATTAGTAGTTACTTTCTAATCTTTGTATGCAATTTGCTGCCTGAAGTCAGCAGATGGGCTTTAGCTCTTAAAGGTTTATGGTGTATTTCCTATTACCTACAGGAAAGGTGCTTTATTGCAGAGTTACAGGCGAAGAACAAATTTACACGTGCCAGCTTTAGCGCTTTAGGAATCAACCTGTCCTTTTAGACTGGAGAAGCAGTTCTGTCTTATTCTCATCTGCTGTGTCACTTTCATTAATAATCTTCCAGTGTCTGTAATAATTTGCTCATTTTCTGAAATTGCTATCGTAGTTTGGTCAGTAAACTTGTTCATGTTGTAGCATTTCTGTATAGCAGGGCTTAGCAATGAATTCTCATTTGCACTGGTGTTAAATTGAGAGGGTCAGCAGTTTATTTTTCTTCAAAAGGTCTTGGAGTAAACTGCAAATAGGAAGTGATACCTTTATTCATTCACTCTCTTCCATAGTTTACAGAACTCACTGCAGTCATGTTTACGTGTATGTTTTTGTATTCTTGTCTTTAATATCAACTGCTCGCTTGTGGCTGATAGAGCTAAGATTTGGTTTGGCTGCACGTGTTTTATTGCTGAATCATCCCATCCGCAGCATTAGAGAACCTTCTATTTGCTTTGGAATATTTTCTTCCTCTTTCAGTTTTACACTTAAGCGTAAGTGCTTTTTCTAAACTGTTCTTTGTTATCTTGAGCACGATAAAGCACTTTGCTTACAGGGCCTTTGGTCATGCAACCAGCTATATAGGGCTTGGTTCAGTATTTGTTTAAGTGAAATGTTTACAAGCCTGTGATGGTTGGATACAATGTTTTATCTGTAAAACTATTTAATAACAGCTAAGGCAAACAGATTTGCACATGAAATAAGTAAACATCAATAGGATTTCGAATAGGCAGTGCTGAACCAGGGCTTCAGTAAATCAGGTAACATAGGTAATGTGTCAGGTAACAGTGGCCTGGTTCTTGAGCTCATGAGCCACTGCATGAAACACATCTGTGACTTCTTTTCCTCTGGCTTCTGAAGATCTCCAGAACGTGACTCCACAGCCTCCGGGCAGCATGTGCCAGTGATCCCGTGCCTGCACAGCACAGATGTTTCCTGATAGTCAGGGGGAACTGCCTGTGTTTTGGGTTGTGTCTGTTGCTTCTTGTCCTGGCAGTGGGCATCATTTGGAACATTCTGGCTTTGTCCTCTTTATACCCCTCCTTTAGATATTTGTTCACGTTTGTGAAATCTACCCCTAGTCCTCCTCTAGACTGAAGAGTGTGAGCTCTCCCAGACTCTTCTCCTAGGAAAGGTGCTCCAGTTCCTGGATCATCGATCATCCTTCACCATCCACTCCCAGTATGCCCAGATCTCCCTTGTACAGAGGAGCCCAGAGCTGGCCCCAAAAGTCCGGGTGTGACTTCATGGATGCTGAGTGGAGGGGAAAGATTATCTCGTGGCCAAATTTTGCCCAGTGTAGCTCAGGAGAGCAGTAGCCTTCACTGTGGCAAGGGCAATTTGCTGACTCATTTAAGATTCTTATGATTGCTATGTATTCCATTTTACATAGCGGAGATTGGTATGAGGGCTCCTCCAAAAGTAATACCTTTTATTTGATGATGTTGGCCCAGAGCATCAGAGGTGGATGTTGCTGGTATAGCAGTAGAGGCTGAGCCTTCCCACCAATATTCTGTCATTGAATTCTTCCATGTGGAAAAAACGGCATCCCTTCACATTCATTAGTACTTGCTGAATGCTTACAGAAGCCAAACTGTAAATGGAAGCACAATGAGGCAGTGGGTAGTGGATGGTACGTTTCAGCAGTGGTAGACAGCAGCCTCCCTTGCTCTGCATTTCCCAGTATGGAATTTCCATCAGATCTGCAACTTAAATGTGTTTAGTCACTGATAAATCTCATTTCTTTGTTCAAAAAAGCTCTCTGTTTTTTCTGCCTTTTCTTCTAATTGGTCCTGATGATTAATGTGTTATTTTCAAGTGTCCATGACACTAAAAGTAGGGTTTTTTATTCTTTCTGAAATAGTGAGTTTTATATAGCAAAGTGATAGTAAAGAGAGAGGAGAATGCTCTTAGCGAGGCTCAAGGAATAAATCTGTACATTGCCTGAACTCTGATTTGCAGTAAACACTGCTTTCTGAAGTGCATGTAAATCTCAAATTCCCCTCTTTTTGGTAATTGTATTTCTGTGATGCATCTCTTTATCTTACCACTCACACACAGCCATTTCAGTGCTGATCAGCATTTGCTTTTGGGTTTGCAGAGGTGGAAATCTAGTGTGTAGTCATATCAGTTAAATTGTAATTAGTAATTGGAAACCTTCAGGTAAGATGAGAGCTGGAGGCTGGGAGGATTGTTTCTTTGCTGTCAGTGCGGTGCTGCTGCTTCACACCAAGGGCACCTTGTTCGGCACAGGCCCTGGGCTTCTGACCTGCCTGCCCAAGTGGGCCTTAGTAAATCTGAAGAAAGGCTGAAAGGGTCTGGAAAAAGCTACCGCCATCACAGTACTCTGTAAACTTCACTTGCTGCTTTGGAAGAGGAACATTGCATGGTATCAGTGAATAAGAAGTATTACTTTTATACAGTTTTCTATAGTACATGTAAAAGTAAATGGCTGTTATGCACTTTTAAGAGTATTTACCGCTACTGCTCATTTTGAATTGAAGTTATGCTGCGTGCCAAAGTGCTTCAGAGCCTCTTTGGCTTCTAGAACTGATGGTGCCAGTGGAGAACCCACTGAAAATTGCATTGCTGCTTTGAAAATGATGGTTTCTGTGTGATTCAGAAATAGATGGGTATGCAGGGAGGTGGTGGAAGGAAGCAGAGGAGAAGTCTAAATTTCAGGTAAAAGGTGGTTGGCATACTATTAAGGATTGGCAGAAAATCTTACCTTCAGTATGTTTATCAGTGCTGCAACTGATTGCTGCATGAGTTATTAATTGGAATGATTTTAAAATCATTTTTAGAATTGAAATACAAGCATAATATTTGTTCAGTTTTAATAGTATGCATTTAAACTTTAAGAATTTCCTCGTGTAATTCGTACAAACTTAAATGTTCCTTGATTTCTTTGTTTCCAAGTCTTCCTGTATCAGGTCGTGAGTAAAACTCTGACTTCTTATCTCCATAGTCACATTTCCTGTTCTCAGTTCTGCTTTGTCCTTCAGCACGAATAGGGAAATGTGCTTTCCAAAGGACTAAGTCAGGATTTAGACCTCCTGGTCAGCAGAAATCATCCTTCCAGCAGTGTTTGCAGTAGGAGCTTGGTTTTCTGTAGCAGTCATTAAAACTTGTGCTTTCTCTTTAATTAAAAAAAAGACAACCGTGCACGTAGGCCATTAATTTTGTGAGAAGCCATTGGAATAGGTTTAATGTTTAACTTCTTGGTATTTCTTTAACTTCTTCCAATAGCCAAACCCTTTACAGACAGCAGTTGCTTTTACTCATACAAAGTTGCTTCTTCAATCTCCTTTTTCTCCATACTTGCTCGTGTTTTTGGGGCTTTTTGGCTTAAGACTAGTAATGGTTTCAATTCAATAATTGCCTCAGTAATTTTTAAAATGCCAAAATATATATATATATATATATATATATATTTATATATAGGGTTTTTTTAAAATCTTTTTGATTCTCCTACTTAACATATATCCTTATCCTGTAAAAGGATGCCAGCTTAGACACCAAGAGATCTTTTTGTTTTTTTTTTTTCTCCTTAATGTACGGATAGCTGATGATTTCTTTTAATATAGGATCCAGCAGCAGAAGGCAGTTACATCAGATGTTGATCCTTTTTAATTATTTTAGGAAGCGGTTTATTCTGGTCAAGTGCAGTGTAAGATTGATCACAGAATCACAGAATGACCCGGGTTGGAAGGGACCTCAAGGATCATGTAGTTCCAACCCCCCTGCCTGGCAGGGCCACCAAACATACACATTTACTAGATCAGGTTGCCCAGGGCCCCGTCCAACCTGGTCTTGAACACCATTCCAGAAGGACAGGGCATCCACAACCTCCCTGGGCAGCCTGTTCCAGGGCCTAACCACTCTCCTAGTGAAGAACTTCCCCCTAACATCCAACCTAAATTGATGCTGTTGTTCCCAGTAAAAGCACCACTCTTACTGGGTATTTCTCTAATGCTGTTGCATGTTTAGTATCTCTGTGGTTTGGCAGTTCCTGTGCATGTATTTTTCTGCCTCTGTGAAAAGAGGGGTTCCATAATACATTTTGAAATGTGGTTTTTATTGGTTCTTAGTAGAGAAAGTACTGTATGTCACAGAGATCCAGGGAATTGTCTCATTTACAATCCTTGATCCCACAGTATGGGGAAAACCGATGTTTCATAAACTGCCGGTAGTTATAGTGACATCATGTTAGCCGGCCTAGTGCTTTATAGGAGCTTCGTGAAGATAAAACCATCCCATATGTTTTTACTTAAAGCAGAGCTGTTGACTAAGGGCAGGGATGGGAAGAGATGGTGTGATATTCTAATTGTCCCAAGGAAGTGCAGCTTTATGCCGCGTGGCTTTTGGTGGCGTGCGCATGACGTAAGCTGCGGAGAACAGGCCTTGGAGCTAAGGATTTTATCTTTGTGTTTGTTAGGACGTGCTGTGCTCCAGCCAGTCTCAGGTCAGGAGATCAAAGTGCACCACAGGGTGCTTGCATCTGGCAGCCTGTTGGATCATGGCTCGCCTTTAGGCTGCTGCTACTGCAGATTTGCAGTAATCTTAGAAACATAAACTCTTTCTGCATTTCCCAGTGCGTTTACTGTTTTGTAATATCCCTCCTGTTGGCAGAAGCAGTACCTTAATGTACCATGGGCATGCTTCTAGCATGAGGAGTGCAGTCAATAATGTTTTTTTTCCAAGTTTGAATAATCACTTTTCATTGATAAATGGTTTCTATTTCAAACAGAACTTACCCAGTGGTGGTTATCCTCCAGCGCTGTTGATCAGCATGGTGCTGCTAATGATGGTTGAGCATGACTTGTTTGAGCTGTGGATGCTGTACAAGGCCTATGTTCTTCACTGGTACAGCCCCTGCAGCCTGAAGTCTGTGAGCATGTGGGTGGGAGTGAAGCATGGTGGTAACAATTAACAATGATTAACAATGCCTGGTCTGGGTAAGTCCTTCCAGTGAAGGAAGCTGAGCTGTGTGGAGAGCTGCGGTTTTATAGAAAGCCAGCAGTGAAAGTAAAGGCCTGAACTGAAAAGTCAACTTAGTGCTTTAAACACAGCCTGGTAGGGCAGAAGGTTTTGCTGCAGATGTAGCAATGGAAAAAATAAGTAATACAGTACTGGACTTCTGCTTTTCTTGATGTTGGATGTCAGCATTTGTTTTGTTTTTAACAAAGCTTTAATAGTTTTTAAGAAAAAAATTAAGAGACAAGCTATTTCTCAAATACAAAGTATACTTTTTTGAAGTTGATTGGAAAAAATACAGAATTGCTGCTTATTTTAATTTTCATTATTACTGTTTGCAGGGGAGGAGCTGTTTTAGGGTGACTTCCAACACCCTAATTGAGGCAGCTCAGCAAACAACTCTATCTCATGCGATGTCAGATTAGTTCTGCTGGTGATATTTGCAGCAAGCGATTTTCTTCTTCTGTGTGTTATCTTGGTAAAATTGAGCTTTGTGCCTCAAAACAGTGAAACTTCTTGGAGCACCTCACAGAATAGTACTTCAACCCATGGATGTGTTGGTGTTCCAGAGATCCCAGTGTGTTTCCTGTGCTTCACTGCCTGTTCATGGGCACCATAAGATTTTGCATTGCCTTGTCATTCAGCAGACTTTTTCACAGGAAGATGAAGTAAAACCAAATTAAGCCAGCTCTCTTTGCCTTAATGGACTTTTTAATTGAATTTGCGTAACTGCATACGAAGACAGACAGCAGCTGGTGATAATTATTTAAAATTGGTAGGATTCTTGTGATGGTCAGTTACATCCTAGGTAGTGGCTAACAATTTCTAAAGATGAGTGTGGAACAGGCTTCCAGTGCACTAGGAGTTTCACATGACAAAAACATAATGTAAATAATCTGTGTGCCTTGTTGTAATTTTGCAGCTTTACTTGAACTCTGTGCATGCTTATAAGAGCTTTAAAATCAAGCCATTTGCAGAAGCTGGAGTAGGAAAAAAAATGGGACGTTACCAGAAAGTCCAATATTAGATTGTAATGATACAGTTAAGATGCTCCTTTGATGAGCTGGTAACTCATGTGACATTTAAAATAAGTAAATGCAGTTCTAAGCAGTCTGTTTTAAGAGAGTTACAGGAGTAGAATCATAGAAGCCCAGAATTGTTTGAATTGGAAGAGACCCTTGAAGGTCATCTAATCCAACTCCCCTTCAATAAATGGGGACCCCTACAGCTAGAACAGGTTGCTCAGAGCCTGGTCCAGCCTGACCTTATAGTACACTGTAAGAAGATGATAAGGCCTGAGTAGTAGCATTACTAGTTTCTGTACTGCTTATTTATAAAGGACACTGTGCCAGACTCTCATTCCCACATGGATTAGGTTTGGCACGAGAAAATAGCTGATTGTTTGGTTTGGCTTGTACTCGTTTTCCTATCCAAGGAGGGTTAATGTGTCTGAGGAGCGTCTTCATGTTCCCTCTCCATGCTTCTGATAGGCTTTGCTTTCATCTGATGTACAATGTTTTGAAGGTTTTATTCACCAGGAAAATTATTTTCTCATCTCTCAGAAGCCTGCTGCTGTCAAGAACTGCCTTTGTTTAGGACAGTATTATTATCAGTATAGGCTAGAGTTTATGCTTAAGTGTTTATGTAAGTGACAGTTTGTTTTAGAATCTGGCACCTGTAAAACTACTTCACTGGAAGCTGATGTGGATATTCATGCACATGATTCCAGTTCCCTTTTATTTTGCTTGTTCTCAAATGCAAAGTGTAATTTTTGGAAGATAGAAGTTGTCACATTGATTCTTGGTAGCATCTCCCTGGTAGGTTTCAACTTTCGACCTCGGTGTTGATCAGTGTGTGTACTAAAGAAGAAAAACAGTGTCCTTGTAGGGTCTTTATATGCTCAATTCTCGTTGATTTATGTGAAAACAAAAGAGCAGAAAGTATCAAGGAAATCAGAATAGAGACCTGCGGTTTGAAAGAGGACAGCCTGTGAAAGCTGTGGTTGGTTATCAGAAGCACTTGCAGTAGTAGTCGTCATGTGTTGACAGTAGGAGGGTGGAGGTTTCAGCACAGTGAACACTAAGTGAACAATAAGAGTTGTTGTTGTGCAAGTTCTAGTTAGGGATGGAAGACTGATATGTGTCTATGAAGCAGTCATATTCTGTGCTGAAAGGAAGCCGCCTGTGCATCCTTCAGATGTGAATAAATATGGCTTTTTAGCCTTTAGGTCTTTCAGTGTGGTGTCCTTAAAGAATGTTCAATTCACACAGTGTGTTATGATGATTGTGATTCCAAATATGATCCCAGATCGTTCAGGGTCTAGCTTTCTGAGCTGACTTCAAGATACTGTAGTTGTTAGATGGCATATATAATTCAGAAGCAATGCATGCAGTATCTTTGTGGAGGGAACTAACCTCATTTTCTCTGTTGGTTTTACTTCCATGTGGTGCCAATGCCATATTGTTACCTGTGCTGGAAGGGGTCTCATCTGCCCTCTGTGCCAGATGGAAACAGAGAGGAAAGGAAGAAGGCAGACCTTTTTGGAGAATGAACACTACCAAATGTATTCTAATGCCTTGTGGCTCTGTTCTTCCCATTACTATTGCGAAGACATCTTTGAGACAGGGATAGCTACTGAATTAAAACATAACTCTTTTTTTTTTTTTTTTTTTTTTTTTTTTAAAATTTCTAGGTAAAATACCCACCTGTCTGCATTGATGTAATACTCTTGTTTCTCATTTCAGCTATGAAGCCGTACACTCCAGTTTTCATCCTCCTGTGGAGCGCTGTTGGGATAGCAAGGGCTGCCAAAATTGTTGTTGTGCCGCCAATTATGTTTGAAAGCCATCTTTATATTTTCAAGACTCTGGCCTCAGCCTTGCATGACCAAGGTCACCAGACAGTGTTTCTCCTCTCTGAGGGCAGAGAGATTCCTCCGTCTAATCACTATAGACTTCAGCGCTACCCAGGGATCTTTAACAGCAGCACATCGGATGACTTTCTCCAGTCCAAGATGAGGAGTATCTTCTCTGGGAGGCTGACGGCCCTGGAACTGTTTGACATCCTGGACCACTATTCAAAGAACTGCGACATGATTGTTGGTAACCAAAACCTCATGCGGGCTCTGAAACAGGAAAAATTTGACCTGCTCCTGGTAGATCCCAATGAGATGTGTGGATTTGTTATAGCTCACCTTTTAGGGGTTAAGTATGCTGTCTTTTCCACTGGCCTCTGGTATCCAGCAGAAGTGGGTGCTCCAGCTCCCCTCTCTTACGTTCCAGAATTTAACTCGCTACTTACAGATCGCATGAACCTATTTGAGAGGATGAAAAATACTTTTGTTTATCTTATTTCAAGATTTGGAGTCAGCTTTTTGGTTCTGCCAAAGTATGAAAGGATAATGCAGAAACACAAGGTTCTGCCAGAACGATCTATGTATGACTTGGTTCACGGATCCAGCCTGTGGATGCTTTGTACTGATATAGCACTGGAGTTTCCAAGACCAACGCTTCCTAATGTTGTTTATGTGGGAGGAATCCTAACCAAACCGGCCAGCCCTCTGCCAGAAGTAAGGTTTGCTGAGCTTAAAGTAATTTCTGCAGTACCTGTTTGACCTCATATGATGAGTGACGGTTTTTAAGCAGTGAATTTCAAATGGGATCTAGTGTCTTGAAATTTTAAAACTTGATTTGTTGCTGCTCAGTGGAATATACCCTTGAAGTAACTGGAATTGGCTTGAGGCAGGGAGAGAAACTGAGATGCAGACTCAGGATGAGACTTTTGAGGTTGCAGGAGTATTCTTCTTTGGAGTTAAGTACTTAATTGTATGGTAGAGGAAAAAAGCAGTGCTCACTACTTTGAAAATTACACCAGTGACTTTTAACCAAGTGTGGATTAAAACAGGAATGAACAGGTGAATAAGCTCATACTTAACTAAGCCCAGTAATAGGTTATGCTATCTTTAATTTCACGGTATTAATGTTTTTCTGCAGTTGCCTTCCTTTGGTTTGATAGGTAAAAATGGCTTTAAAACTAGGATAAAATGTGTAAAGGTGATCAAATGGAGATTTTTTGGGGTGCCATAATAAACACCAGGGCTGCATTCGGGTACAGATTTTTACAGCGCACTCATTTACTATCAGGTACCAAGTTTCAGGCTGACATAGTTATAGGGCAGATGGATTGAGTCCGGAAATCCTGACTGCATAGATTAATAATTAAGCTTGATTAATTCAGTGTACCATGTGCTCTTGATACCTGATAGCCAAGAATGCCTTTGTTCCCCAACACAATAGTGAGTGTCACAGGCAGAACAAAATTTCATAGAAAATCTTGTCACTTGCACTTCTGCTTTTGTACATGAACAAATTGATCTTGAATTGGAGATGACTAGAAATAGACACTTATCACTCAGTGATAAATAGGTAGGTAGATTTGCAGCACTCAACAAAACTTGTCCACTTCTAAAAATGTCTCATTCAGCCTTCACGTGCTTTTTGCATGAAACCTACCAGGTCTGCTTATCGTCTTTTTTCTTTTATTTTTCCCCTTGAAAAATAGTCTTGGGAGGCTGTTTTTTTTCTATAAGCTGTCAGTGTTCTGACCTAATGATACGCTTTTTCATCAACTTGGGGAATATCAGCCAATTGTTTGCTTTATGCTGCAGGGTTTGGGATGCTGTACCAATTCCTTTATTCCCTCCCTGTTCAGCTCAGCTTTAAATGTACTTGAGCATGAGAGCAAGCACTTGCCAAGGCTTTCTGAGTGATGGTATACTACTGTCTGATGTGTCCTCACAAAAACTTGTGAGTTGCCTGACTGTCTAATGTCAGCACAGATCAGGATGTTTCTATGGGTAGCCTAACTTGCACAGGAAAGAGGAACTCTAATGAGAATTCAGGAGTAAGGAGCTGCTGGAGACAGCAGACAGATCGTGCGAAAAGAGTTCTGTTTTAGGATAACGTGATGTCTCCACTTAGGGCACTGTCACTGCCTGTATCTGTTTGTAGTGTCACAGGGGGTAGAAGTACCTTCTGCCGTTGTTTGGAGAGAAAAAGTTTAGGTTAAGGAGCATCATATTTTTACATGGCTTTTATTTGTTGATGGTTCCCATAACAGCTCACCTGTTGCTTTTCTAAGTAAACAAAACAGCACTTACTTCTGATACACTGCACTCATTTATTGATGTTTATGCTTAGAAAGTGTTTGACTAGTCAGAATACAAACATATCTTAAGAAAATAGGCTAAAGGTGGTCTTTGGCCACCTTAACAAAGTTCATCCATATTCTTCCCAGGAAGGCCCTGCTGGGTGGATTGAATTTGTTCGTTCATTTTCCAAAGTGATACTTTACTGTTCTGTAAGAAGGAAAACATCCTTCTGTTGCATGATGAATTTGGGTAATGTACTAACACTGTCTTTTGGTCTCCGTGGATGAGATTTAACACTCATGGCCTGTCACCAAAGCAAGTACATATTTTCTTTTCTATAAAATGAAATGAAAGGAAATGAAAGGAACTGTTTTATTTTCCTCTTTTGCTTGAAGGATGTGCACGTGTGTTTATGAAAATGTGTTTATACACCTGTGTATACACACGTAAATAGAAAATAGATCAGTCCAGGAGGTTAAAAAAATTTGCCCTGGAATAATGAATGTTAATGTGCTGCAGAACTGCTTCACTTGCGGATGCTGACCTGGAAAGGATGCTGCTTCAGGAGCTGCCTGTAAGCTGCAGAGCTGGTGCTGTTCAGAAGATGGTGGTCATCAGAAGGAGGGATGGGTGTGTGGCTGGTGGCAGCTGTCTGTGTGTAGGCCTGGTCCACTTTGTTAGCTGCAGAAGTTCTAGGGAAAAAAATAGTCTGTGTTTCCAAATTGAAATTCACTCACAATACAATACCAGATCTTTATAAAACCACAGCAGCCTCTTGAACCCTTAGGCTGCAGTGGGGAGGTGACAAGCCTTTTCTTGGGAGTGCTGGCCTTCAGGTGGTGGGGTCTAGCCTGCTCCTCTTGGGGCCCAGTGTCTCCTCTGGAGCAACATGCCTTGCTACTTCTAGTCAGGAAAAAGAAAATATTGTTGCTCTCCTTAGCAACTATCACAATTCTTAAATGAAACTGAAAGGCTCTAGGTTTGTGGTAATAAGGCCATAGAAAGAAAGGGAGCGGAGTAGTAGTCCGAACAGTAGTAGTAGTAGGAGTAGTAGTAGGAACAGTTCATGAAGTTTTCTTCTTCAAGGTCAGGGCCTTTTGAACAGCCACAGTATTCCTGCTGTCTGATTCCGGTGGGCACTGTAGCTGTGTTGTACAGTTGTTCAGACCCTGCACCTGGACTTTCCCTACAATGTCTTTAAAGGAAAGCTTTAAAGCTTTTAAAGTAGTACATAGCAGAAAGTACTGAATATCCACAGCATAGAAGAGGACAGGACCTAACTCTCTCTTTGCTCTGCTTAATCTATATTAATATTTTTATTCAGGTTTGTGGCATGGTTGTGTAAATCTCACAGTTGTCCCCATATAGTTCTTGCTGGCTTGGTTTGTGAAATACTTTTGGTATATGTAAATCAGATACATTTTGATGGGTGCTAAACTGGCAGCTTGATTTTACCTGAATACTGAAAGTCTAACAGGGAACATAAGGGTCCTTTTGGACAGCTTTACTTCACATGTTTTGTAGGGACACTCTGGCGAATGTCCAGAGTAAAGGTAGCCAAGCTTCTGGACCACTCACAGGGTAGGTATAGAGCCAAATACGGTCCTGCTGAGCTGGTATGGTGCTTGGGTACAGGCAGCCTGGAGTCCCCGTGGGAGCAGTCTGTTAACTACGCACATCACACGTCAGGTGGAGGAAACTGGACTTACAGGACATGTCTTTGTTGCCGTTCAGAGCTCAGAAAGCAGCATCATGTAGTTACGTCATGTAGTAGGCATGAGTTTTAGTGCATTCTGAGCTCTGTAGTAATTGCAGCTGCAGTCTACCACACATAGCTGTGGTGTGCAGCCTGCAAACTCGGTGTTGATTGCAGTGTGCCCTGACACCTCAGAAAATCAGTCTGTGATCCACCTTTTGCTTTCCCCCCAAGGAACTGCTCAAAAAAAATAGCAAGTCTATTAATGTGACTGTACCATAAATGAATAAAAACTTGCCCATGTACAGCAAAGAGTCTGGGGTTTCTATAGATAACTGTGAAAACGGTGTATTTTGAATTGGTCAGGGGTATACATAGCTTTAAAGGATCACAAGTTGGAGGCAGAACAAATACCAGTTTGAGGGTCATCACTGACTTCAGCTTGTAACTTTGTGTTTGTTTAGCTGACGGTGGCAATTAAATTGTAAAAGGCTCTTTAGCCTCCTTCATATCACACTTCTCCAGAGGGATCCTATTAAGCTGGATGAAACTGGCCTTTACTCTAACACCGTTTCAGAAACAGTGGGGAGACTTCTACTGTGGCATTTGTATCTTGCGAGTAGGTTGATACATAGTTAGGCATTAATCAGCCTGATAAGATACGTCCTTGAATAAGGGGAGAAATTAGGTGGCTCTTGGAAGCAGCAGCATTGGGAAACGCCAGCTCTGTTGTGTGGGAGGGGCAAAGGGCACTGAAAACAAGCAGGAGCTTTGCTGCAGGAGAAGAAGGCAAGCGTTGTTATGGAAGACTTACTTAAATCAATTGTAGTTATACAAGCACACTTGAACGCTGATTGAATCCCACTCTTTGGATACAGTTGTACTTGAAGTTATCTGTATTAGCTTCTATGGAAAAAATCACAAACTAAAATGAGGCATGCCCCTTGAAACGCAAGTTGAGCTTTTCTTTCTTCATATCTGCACAGCTTTCATAACTTCCTCTTGGTAATATCCTGCTTTTCTTCGGTGCTGATCTTGAGGCATAAATTTTGCACTGAATGCTGTTTACTGTTGCTATGAAAAGAGAAACAAAGGTCAGTTTGTTTTTAATTCTTTTCTACCTGAGTAGACTAAATTTACACTGCAAACGAGAATGCTCACATTTCAGAAGTAAAAGCCAGCCTTTCAGCCACAGTTGTCATCAAGTAGTAATTACAGTAACTTGTTTGCTCTTCTCTGTAGATCTCTTATCTAACTTCGCTGTTGAATAGATCTAGATCTATGTACCAAATTGGTGCCTTTGAAATGGCTTTGCTAAAAAGTTTCACTTTTTCATGTATAGTGTGCAGTTGCTTATTTAGAGCGGCATTTGCTGGCGCTGGTATTTACTTACCTTTAAAATGTAGTGGGGGAGTAAGGAGACATTCCTTAGACCAGATGTTTATTTAATTCAAATTAAAGGATGCTTTCTATAAGCTCTTGAAAACTGTAGCAGTAGATTGTTGCATGTTGCACGGCATCCATCTCTTTTTAGTTTTTTAAGTTCTGAGAGAAAAGTTCTTGGCTCCTTTTGATAATAAATTTCTGATGGTGTGAAACAATTTTAGAGCTCTTCTAAAATGTGTATTATTATTAAGCAAGGGAGACCAGAAGCCTTTTAACGATGTCAGAGATTATGGGGCACTACACAAATGCTGTACTGTGCCATACAATCATATATTTTGGCCTTGAAATACATTTCCAAGTCCAAGTTTTTTACCATGGACTATTGAACTTTTTCCTTTTTCCTGTCATGATCTCCAGTCTCAGATGTTCCATTATTGCTACGCTGATGAATATTGTTCCAGCTATACTGATGCATTTCAAATTTGGGAAGAAATGTTGACTCAGCATGTACCTGTATAGGAGGAGAAAGGGAAGAGGATGCCGTGGTGATTTTGGGAATCAGTTAAGTGTCTCCAATACACTTAGGAAAGAGGTGCTCTGAGTACGTAAGCTGGCATCCAGCACTCAGATGAGCAAATGCTGAGCCTCCTGAGGATGCTGGCAACAGAAGTCCATGTTCTTGGCTTGCAGCGATTCTGTGCTGTCCAGCAAAAATCGAGTTCATGTGGTTCGTGTATAGTCATATAACATGATTATTTGTTTATCTCAAATGATTGAATGTGCTGTTAGTGGAGAATGCAAGGTCCAGAACTTGGGTGTTGCATAAGTCAAATTCTGAGAGTTAAAAGCATCAGAAAGCATTCAACTATATCTTTATTTAAAGAAAAGGTTAGTGTGAGCTTCTTTCTGATCTAAAATGTTCTAATTCATTTTTGTACTGAAGTGTACAAATTAATAAGTGGTACTCTGGTAATGATTGTCAGGTATGAATTTGTAAGATTAAGCTGTATGTGGGACAAGTAATAAGCTAGTTGTATTTTTCCACTCGTTTTCTCCAGCTTCTTACAATTCCTGACATCATGGAGAGAAATGATGGGTAGGATCTTGTTACCAAATGCATGTCTTTTCTTTAGTATTTGGAACATGCATCAGTTTGGATGGTGTGTTTGAATAGTTAGGGGTGTTCAGAGCTGACATTGAGGACCTGCAAGCCTAATTATTAATGGTATTGATTGTAAAAAATGAACCTTTGTAATCATGGCAGATTTTCTTGTGGGGTGTCTAAGTTGTTTAGAAGTTGCTTAGGTAAAATGGATACATGTGTTCAGCTAATTACCTGCTTGAGCATTTATTCACCTCCTTGCTGGTTAGGTTTAGGGGACAGCAGTGGATGGAATATGTGAGTCTGTAGCAGGGTCACTTGCAGGGGTTGGCGACACCTGAGGGAGAAGGAGGGACACTGTCACCCATGGTTTTATTGTCCCCAGTGTTTTTTTAGCAACTTAGAGTGGGTGATGCATAACCTCTTCAGCACTGAGAACTACTGGTGATTGGTGGATGGTTGGACTGGATGATTTTGTCGGTCTTTTCCAGCCTTGATGATTCTGTGATGTGGTTTCAGACATTTTTATCTGATCTTTCGAAGAGCGTTAGGAAAATTACTAAGATGTCTTCAGCTTCTCATTGGCATCCATCTGCCAAATAATGCTATTCTCTTAAAAAACTTCAGGGGATCTTCACGTGTGACAGATGTGGTGTACGGGAAGTTTTTTGTTGTACAAGTTCAGCATATTTACAACTGAAATTTATGAGCATATTTTTCATCCTAAAATAATGAAGCACTTCATAATTTGGCTCAGTAATCCTGACAGTGCACTCTTTTTTTTTTCCTTTCTCCAGGGAGATGAACAGGGCTGTGAAAAATTCTTTGGACAAAACAACTACTTTTTGGGAAGACTATCCGAATTATCTTGCGTAGCCAGTGACAGGATAAGCAGTTCCTAGCTTCTGAAGACAGCAAAGCACTGATGTGTGTATCACCTGTGTGATAGTTTTTTAGGTCATGAAAACACGTGGGTATCTGGCTGGTGCTGTCCCAATTTATGTTCTGTGCTCTGGTGCCCGTGTGCTGAGAGCTGCTGTGCCATGGGGTGTGTGCTGGCAGCCTGTGCTGCATCCTGGCTGACACTGTGAGACCCTGAGGGATCGGAGGTCTGGAGAGAGGTGACAGTAGGGAATTGCATAGCAAAGGCCAGTGTGATGCTTGATTCCTGTTAATGCTTCTTATGCAAAGGTGGTGTTGGGGCCTTCCGAAGAGCTTCTGCATCACCCCAACCAGATGGGACTGGGGGGAGGGGTTATTAAAGAACAGCAGATCCTACCACTGAAACACAGACTTGGAAGCCAGCTGATCTTCAGCCTGTTAAAGAAGGTCTGATGACTGACTACCTACATATACACTGCACATATGCATGTATGCATGCATATATTTTTAAAAAGAGAGAGAGGAGGATAGAGGGAAAAGTTATTCAACCTGTACAAGTAGCAAGTAACCACCTGTCATTATCAAATCAAAGCTGCAGGTTAGAATTAGCTCTCTTGCCATCGGCAGAGTACAGGTGTTGTACTGGAGCCATGGAGACCAAAATGGCTTGCTTATATTACTTTATAATGTGGATTTATTGACGGGTTTATTGGACAGTAGCTGTAACATGAAGGCCTGGATTTAAAATTCTGCTTCTCGTCAATTTTCTTGTCCCTGTAGTTGTTGAAATCTAATCTGATCTAATGTCCCATAGGTGGTGTTAGTACAAACAGTTATCCATATTAAAACAAAAAACAATCTCCTTCTTCTTAAGCAGCTTTTCTATTACATATGCAAGTACTGAAATTATAGGAGGCATTCCATAACCTTGGTTTGCGTGTAATAATTCTTTCTGTGTGTGCTTATGTGTTCTAGAGGATGTCGTGCTTAGGAATGTGAGGAGATTGTTTATTTTTTATGAGAACAAAAAATACTACCTCTGTGTTAGTTATTTTTAATTGGAACCCTGGATTTGAGGATGCCATCATGTTACCTATTCCTCTGTCAGTGTGCAGTCATTTCGATGACCTCTCTTGAAGGGCAAGCTTCTTGTTTTCAACTGCCTTCCTTCCATTCATTTGAAAGCAAGGTTGCTTTCCCAGTGCATTTGCCAAAGGCCTGGTGAGTAATGGATTTTTGACGAAGAGTGTTGCATCAGGGAAGTACTTGCACAGCAGTTTCTGGTTGACCTCTAGTTTTAGGTAGACTGTGTTCTTGGAGGCTTCATTGGATATGCTGTAATTCTAGAGCGGGCAGACAAAAGACAAAGGCTTGCGGTGCTGTGTTTCTTAATAGTGTTTGGAGTCTGAAATTCATTCCTCTTCAAAGTTAAGTGCTCTTAAACGTTCTTTTGGTTGTCAGATGAGAAAAGGCAGTAGAGGCCAAGGATGATAAAATGCAACATTCTAGACATTGAAAAGTTTTATGAGGTATTTTAAAACATCAAAAACAGTGTGTATATATACCAGATTAGTGAGAAACAGTAGGAAGGTGCTGAATGTGTTTCCCAGCAGGGCTGAATCTGTGCCTAATAACAGAGAAGCACTTTGTTATCAGCAGAGTTCTTAGATAATATGTGCCAGTGGAGCACTTTGCAGTGCTCAGAGACCTCGCAGGAAGCAGTTCAGAGGTTATGTTCTGTTCTGTGACTGGGAGTAGCTTACAGATAGCTCTAGGCAGCAAGAACTAGAGGAATCGAGTCTGATGCTACAACCTGAATATGCTTTCTTTTATATCTCAAGTATTGTTTTGGGAATTGTCTTATCCATTCTGAGATATCAGCTTTTTATCAGCTCGGTACATGGTGCAGGTCAGCCAACATTAGTGTATCTAGGGAAGACAGATACAAAGCTTACTGAGAATTTGCCAAAAAACAAAACAAAAAGACCTTTTCAGTTTCATTTTTCAGAGTTTCAGTTTGAATTCAGACAGAATGAAGGGAGAGGAGGGAGTGACAGAAGTGAAAGATTAAGCTCAGTTATGTGTTCCCAATAGAGAAGTGGGTGATAGTAACTTGTATCTGAGGAACGAATCTGCAATTAATTGAGAAACACCAAAATGATCTTGTTCTGTGTTGGGAAGAGCATGGCAGGTGTTAGTTGAACTGAGCCTGGTGTTACAAAACAGTGCAGATCCGGATACAATAGAACCAGCATGCTTTTAAAAGGCAGGATTTTTGCTAGCTGAAAAATAACCTTCAGCATGTTGTGGAAATGAGCCAAGGGCTGTGGCTTAGCCAGCTGGCAGCTGGATGTGTGGAGTCAGGGCACCGCGAGCTGTCCCGGTCACTGCAGTCTAGTGCTCGCGGCAGTGCCTCGTGTCCTCTGCTCTGCATAGGAGATGCTGCAATGGGTTGTTAAGTGACAGGTGAACTAATAGCAAGTCAAGGCAAACATCAAGCTTTGCCTAAAGTCATGATGTTTCTCTGGCTTTACCCAGATGGGCACATTATTTTGTAGCCTTCAGGTGATGCGACAGGACCCTGCTTGCTGAGTGACAGTAAAGGTCATATGATTTGCACATAAGAGGACTGCTCTGAAAGCAGTGTCTCCTATTTTATGGTGCTGGCCCACAGCGGCAGAAGCGGATGTTGGTGGTATGGCATTAGAGGCAGAACCTTCCCACCAGTATTCTGTTCTGTGTCGTTGCCATGTGACAGATTGGCAGCAGAGGGGCACTCTGACAGAATGTTGTCTGACATGGAAGTGCACATGAAGCAAAGAGTTGTTGAATTTCTCCATGCAGGAAAATGGCACCCACTGACACTGATGGCTGCTCAAGGTTTCTAGTGACCAGGCTGTGGATGTGAGCACAGCGAGGTGCTGGGTGGTGAGTTTCAGCAGCAGCAGTAGAGACAGGCAGCCATTCACCTCCACTGGTGCAGACTTTTAGGAGACAGGCTCCTGTTTGTCACAGGTGAAAGTGCACAGCTAATGGTGGTGACAATGTTGAAAAATAGTGTTTTGTAGCTAAGAATTTGCTCTATCAGATAATGTTATTGTGTTCTTTGTGTGTATTGCAGTTTCCATGGAAGCAAATAGGAGGCATTATTTTTGGTGTGGCCTTTAACTGCCTCTGCTGACACAGTGGTTTTTATTTTTAATAAAATTTGAAATGAAGTTAAAACGTATTAGTACAGTATTTAAATATTACTTATGAGAAAAGTACTATTTAGAAGACTGTCACTAAAAAAACTGTGTACCTTTCTGTTCGTTTATCCTTATCTTGTCTCTAAGGACCGCTTCATAGAGCTATTTTATTTATTTATCTTGAAATAGATCTAGTTTTGTCTGCCCTAAGCAGCGTTCTGCAGCAGAAGTTGCATAGCACGCCTGTGCTCCCCATTGGAGGGTGGTGGTTTGCAACCATCTTCAAAGAACAGACATTTGTGCTACTGCACATTTGAACCGAGCAGCTGAACAGGGAAAGCTTCGATTATTAAACCCGGTTATGTTTGTACTTGTGTACTTTGTTTATCTGAAGCAAAGCTCAGTATTAGGCACCACTGGTTACTGCCAGCTGGGTCCTCACTCTATAGTCACAGCTGTGCATTTAGCATCCAAGCCTGCTAAGAATAGCTAATGAGCAAACTAAACAGAACAAAGCTCACATAGTGGGGTCGGCACAATGGCATTCCTGTCTGAGAATGGTAAAAAGATTATTTTATTTGATTTATTTATTCCCCCATCCCCCATCTAGCCTATAGAAGAGCGTAGATCAATAAGTGTTTATATTTTCCCTATGCAGGCACAAGGGAGAACTTAAATAAAAGACCGATCTATATGCAAAATCCCTCACCCTTCATAATGTAGTGTCTAAGAGAAATGATTGTGCATCGCCAGCTGAACTCAGTGAAGAGAACAAGGCAAGGTCGTAATAACTGCTCCTGTGCTAAGCTCTGACTGCAGTAAATACTGCTAGCGTTGAAAAAGCAGCAGCCTGCTCAGGTAGTCTGTGTGTATCGCAAGGGAGTGCTGTAAAAGCAAATGTGTAATGCCTGAAGAGGGTGAATTGGGCACGAGGCTGGTTGGTTACTACATGAAAGCCTCCTACCTGCAGAAGGGGGGGAACAGGAAGGGAATGTTGACCAGCTTTTATTTGGTCTGTGCCAGTGCTGTGCAATCTTGTGAGACCCGTAAGAGTTTAACTTCCATTTTAAAAGGGTTTAGAAAACACATCTGATGGGGGATGTAATTGAAAGTGATTTGAAGTTGTGATATCAGTATCAGGCAGTCATGATAAAGAAAACCAGAGATCTGACTCAACTGGTAGGGAACTTCAAAAGAAGCTTTACCATTACAGTTCCTTTTCTGTTTTGCCCAAACTGTTTTAGTGTCTAACTTTCCCGATTTGCCCAAATAATCTGAGTTTTCATGAATGTTAACATGAAGACAGACAGACCTGACAGGGTTTGGCTCAATGTTGTAACTGGGACATGCTTAAGTGTTTTTGTACCGCAGCATGTGTCGAATTTAATCACTGAAGTAAAGATGGTAATCAATACATGTATTTATTAGATGATGATCTTTGGTTGAGTATATAAATATAAAGCTGTAGTTGGATGAAAACCAACATTCAATTGGAAAGTTTAGTTCAAAATTCAGTTCCAGAACCAAATGCTTGCTGGAGTAGCTGACCTAACAGGCTTCTGATATTTCATGTGGGCTGAGCTCCCCCTCGCTCATGCAGAGCCTGGCAGAGGCACCAGTGGCCCGGGAGGAGCAGTGTCCAGTGAGGCATCCCAGCTTGTCCCAGAGTGGGTGTGAGTCTCTCTGCTCACTGAGAAAACATAGGGGAGAGCTGCCTGCCTCACAAAGCGCTTAATGTGGATGTCTCTCCAGTCCTGGATTTTTTTAGCTGTTTGTATCTTTTCGGAAGTCCCAGTATGTGCCTGTGTGTCTAACTTAATTATTAACATCAGCTTCTCTTTTAGTGATCCTATCACTAAAACCCCGGACATTTCTCTTCAGATGGAAATTACATAAGTGCCCAGTGGAAGTTTTTTGACGTTTCATACAGAACTGACTGCCTTATTTTGAGAATTGTGCTCAAGTTCTTCACAGTTTTGGGGTTAGAACTGCTGGGGCTTCGATTCCTAGTAGAGAACGGGGAAAACAAGTTCTGCATCTCAGAGCTTCTGGTCAGTTGTTCAGGTTGCCCTACTTAATGAAATGTCAGCAATCACTGCCTAGGCTAGGACTTAAATATTTCTTGTGCCTGATTCAGTCTCAAACTGAATTTACAGCAAATCTGAACAGCACTTAAACTGAGCAAAATGAAGTGGCTTTCATGCTGCGAGTGCAGAGCTATAAAATGCTGCCCGAATAAAAATGATGGCTTTTAATAAGGGCATTTCTAGTGACTCATTGTGACTCTATTTTCATATGTGCAAAATTAAATTAGGAAGACAGAATGTGCTAGAGGACAGGAATGTAAGTAGATTTAAAAGAAGTTCACACTGGGTAAGTGCAGTTATCTGTGAAGCTGTTTAGTGTACAGAGTGGTGATTTCATTTCATTCTAGTGTGGGTCAGTGTTTTTTTTATGTGACTGCCAGTCATCAGAGCTCAACGACTGGTGGCAAACTCGATGCGTGTATTACTTCTCTCTGGATGAATGCAAAGCTGGTTTCTCTGGTTTCCGTTCTTGATTTCTTGACACTGATTATTGGAGTGCTAGGGCTCATGTGGTCTAAGTCAATAAAAAGGCAGAAAGGTGACTCAAGAATGGAGTGCCAAGATATGCTGAAATTTGAAGGGGGAAAAAGTTGTACTGCATCAGCATAGTTAATTCTGTGATTCAGGTTTTGCAAGATTAGAGCAAAACAAAGGTTTTGAGCTACTAATCCTGCATTGTTTATTGCAAAGTAAATATTAGGAATGCATATGCACGAATTTAGTGCATGGCCATAATAATAAAGGTGGTATTCAGTATCTTTCATGTGCCAAGATCATGAACAGAGAAGTACAAAATATGGTGAGCCTTTGTACCATGACAGCAGGACAATCAAATGACTGCAACCGAAGGTTTATTAACACTGCTTACTTGGTTTCAGATCTGCTAGACCTTTTACCTTAGGAAATCTGTAATTAAAAAAAAAAAAAGTGTTGAGAAATAGGTATAGAAAGTTAAAGGTACCTGAGAGTTTGTAGACTCCTTTAGATCACTAACTCATGTGGTTTTGCAAAGAGGGAATATTGGTTCCCCTGTTCTCCATTTTCTCATTTTTACCCCAACTCTTGAATTTTTAGCAATGTTTAGTGATCCTATTTAATTATTTCTATATTATGCCAGAAATTATACAAATATATTCAAGGAGAACCTTTGTTCTGACAAGTCTGCACTTCGTCTTCTGCAGTTCCTGCAGAGCAGTGATTTCAGCACCCCTCTGGGGAAGCAGTTTGGAAAGGGGCTGCAGATCAGGAGGCAGGCAAGCAATTCCTCTTACTACCAGCACAAAATAGGGCTTAAGTAAAATGCAGACAGATTTGAATGGAAGAAGTCCTTCTAGTTGTTGTCAAAATATGATAAACTGAATTGAAAATCTTCTGGATCTTCTCTAGTTTGGCTCAGAACTGTTCTGCTTCTGTCAAATCTTGTGTTTTAAAATAGAACCTAAAGACAAATTCCAAGTTCTTAAGTTTCAGATTTGAGTTGGGCAGGCATCGTCCACCTCTGGTGTGGAAGCCTCTGGTAGCCTTGTAGGTGGTTTATCTCAGAGATGGGTCCTCACCTTCTGCACTTGCCTTTATCCAGTTAAACACCTCGAACTCTAAGATCAGAGCTGGTTTGCACCTCTGCAGCTCAGAGCATAGCGAACCACCCTTCACTTCCTTGCATAGGCCTGGCTGTTGAAGTCAGGTATGCTTCCTCTGAACCTAATGGAACCTTGGATTGCTTGGGTCCCACTGCAAGAGCTTACAGGTGTGCCCAAGTTCCCACTCTTGAGTGTGTCAAGAGAGGAAACACTCAAAAAGCTGCTATTTATGATATATGTATTCACATTCTGTTAATTTTTATAATCTCACATAAGATGGCAAACAAGTTCATTCCGTTTGAGTCTGATGGCAGGATCTTGTCTTGCCAGGCAAAGTGTGAAGTTCCCCCATGGAAAGTTAGTATCTTCATAATGCTTGTACATCTATTACATGTTATGTTCTGTTGGATCTAGGATGTGTTACAAAAGGAGGGATTACAAGAGTTTGGCTGTGAAATGAGCTGTAATAACATAAAACAGGTTGCCTTGCTATTGCACAATAATAAAATACAAAAGCCTGCTTGTAGAGTGACTATTGCCATGGTACAGAGTTCATTTCTTGTTTCCCTCCTACATAAAATTCTTCATGTTTAATAGCTATTTGCAACACACGGAGGTTGCTGAATACTGTTTTGGGAATGTCACTGTAGGGAAATACTACACACCTTTGCCATGTGTACGTAATGATGTATCGTTTGAATTATGTGAATGCATCACAAAGTTGTGAAGTATCACATAATTTGTAACTGAGCAAGATGGAGAGAAGTAGCAGTAGTCTTGGGAGCCAAATCTGAGTTACAGCAGGCTAATTTTGAGGAGAAACCACATATCTGACCAAGCCTAAGTTGTGGTAGATAGGACTTAGATACTGAGTGAGAAGTGTTTCAGCAGCAGTGCCACTAATGGCAGTTGTGTTGTTTGTTTGTTTGTTTGTTTTAAGAAAACTTTCTCAGCTAGACTTGAGCTTGGAGGAGATGATGCTTTTGAATATCAACCAGTGCTCCTGAGCTCCTCTTTTCTTTCCAGGACTGTATAGCACCTATTTTTCCAAACAGGTCCCTTTTAAAGCCTAAGTCAGCTCTATTGAAGCTCTGGAGATGCATTCTTGTCCTCTCAGTAACCTGAACAACTGCCTCTAATAAATGTAGCCGGGTCAGCCCTTGGCCTTCATATTCAAGGCCATTTCTTCCTTGTTCGCAAGTACAAGGTACAGCGAAATGCCTCCCCTCACTGGCTTCTTGAGCCTTACATTTGTAATGCCACAAGATACTTCAGCTCAAACGACTAGTTGTATGGAAAATGCATACTAGGAAATAAATTGTATGCTGCTCATAAAAGGGAACACAAGACACAAGGGGTTTCATAACAGATGACTTTAGTTCTTGGAGTATAACGTGATCACATATTGCAAGTGGGCACCAATACATCATTTAGAGTGTGGTATGTGATTGATTTTTCAGAAAGACTTACCATTGAGCCCACTTTTTTTTCATCCATTTAACTTTAAAGAACAGATAGGAAGTAGTTCAAGGTGTAAGTAGTTGAACCACGAAGAGAATATAATACAATTACTTTTCAAGCATGCCTCAGGTGTTTAAGTAAAATTCAAGGACAAATTTGAAATAAATCACAAAATCAGTTGGAAACTTTAATGCCAAAAGCATAGGCAATAGAAAATGATTCAGCTTCGAGGCAGGTTGCAGACACTTCCTCCTCCTTTACCCTTATTCCCCTTCCTTCTGCAGACATAGGAAAAAAAGTGGAGAAGAAAGGACACTGGGAAAAGATGAAGAAAAATGAAGCATGGATTCTAGAGAAAATGGAAATCCCTTTTTCCAGGGCATAACAGGGAGCAGTGTCTAATGTATGGTTCTTTGTTATGCCTGCTGTTTTTTGTGATAGCTTTTGTGGTTTTGTGCCCAGATACGATAGCGCAGCATTGCCCCGTTGCCGTCTAGCCTGCTATTTATTGCCAGGACAAGGGGCACATTGTGAACAAGGCACTTAATTTTCCTTTTACTCATTTCCTATTGCTGAGCAGCCTCACATTTTGATTGGATGATAATGGAGTTAAACCAATCCTGAGAAAAATAAGGTATTGGCACACTGCCATCTGTAAGTCAGTGGGATAACTGTCTAGTTTCCACTGTAAACAGTTGTGTTGGAAATCAGGAATTGAATTTGTTTCCACAAGCAGTGGTACAGTGGACCTTTTTCATTTTTCTGTGTTTTCTTTTTGAAGCCTGATGACATTGCTCTTGTGTTTGAGACTTGTTTAGCTTGCAGCTCTGCTCCATCTAATGCTCTCAGATGGTTTTTTTCTTCCGAGTCTGCAGAGAGCTGCTAGTGTTAGGTAGGTGCATCTGCTGGCTTGCGTTTTTACCAGTTACATAAATGCCACTGCCACAGAGTCAGCCACAAGGCTCAGGTTTTGCTGTCTTCTTTATAACTTAACTGTTACCTGCCTGCCGCGCTAGCTGGGAATGTGGCTGGAGAGTGCGTCTCCGGGTACTCGTCTATTAGGAGTGGACCTTCAGCAATACACATGTGGATCTGGATGGTAGAACTGTGTGGATATTGGTGTGTTTCTTTCCTTTTGCTTGTTACAGCTAGCAGAGCTCAGGCTGTGGGTAAATGTATCAGCTCTGAAGTCTCCTGTGTCAGCTGGGCTCAGGCCATGTCTCTTGCTGATTTCTTCAGTCCCAATGAAAATTTCACCCATGATTTCAGCAGTAACCACAGTCACTTGGGGCTGCTGGGCTGTGGCTTTTCCTTGACACATGAAGTCTCTGTCGTTGTGCTGGACAGACATTTTAGCTCCTGCCTGAAAGGAGTGTCACAGCACACTCTGGCATGTCATCTTGACACCTGGGAATGATGCTCTTAGACTGCTGCAGTCCTCCTCATGCCTGCTTTGCCTTCCTTTGGACCGAGGGCTGCAGCACCCTGGTGCTGGGAGGTGTTTTTTGAAGGCTCTGGCTTCTGTCAAGTTATTTTATTATTTCTTATACAAATTTAAATAAAAATAGCCTGTATTGTGTACTATCATTAATGCTGGGGATGGAATAATTGAGTCCCTGAGTTTCTTGATTTTTTCTTCCCCTGTATTTTACAATGGGGCTGATACTTCAAGACAGATGTATTTATATTTTGCTGTATGAAAATACCAGGTGTTTTTTGTTGTTTTTCTTGTTTGTTTTTTGACACGTGAATGTGCCAACTAATAGGTTGAATAATTGCCTCTGGAGGTTAGTTGTTAATACAGAAGCTAGAACAAACCTGAAAGAATTTTGATGTTTATAGTCTATGCCGTGTGTTCTCAAACATTGCACTTAGTAATTTCCATGTCTGTTGATTACCTGTGCTTATAAGTGTTCGGCATAAACTTTACTTCAACAGGATCTCCAAACGTGGGTGAATGGTGCTAATGAAAACGGCTTTGTCCTCGTGTCGTTTGGGGCTGGAGTGAAATATCTGTCAGAAGACGTTGCAAACAAGTTAGCACATGCTCTGGCAAGACTGCCACAGCGAGTTATTTGGAGGTAAGTGCAATGACACGTTCTTGGAGTAATTGAAAGCACAGTCATTTCCTATTGTGCCATCTTTAGTATTGCATCTAATGCAGAATCTGAAATCAGTCTGGGTGTCACGGATAACCTGACTCTTGAAAGATGCCCTTTGTAGAAGCATTGAAGTCCTCTGGCAGTAAGAAAGAGCAATGATTTTGTGGCAGGATAGAGCATAGGTTATATACTCCTCTACTGAATTTATATCCTAGGATTGAGGACAGTGAAGAGAGTCTAAAAGGTTGTAATATTTGTGACTTAGCTGTGTCAATTCTAATCAAGAAGCCACCATAGGGAGTGACTGTGTCATTCTCTTTATCTAGCCCCCTGAAGGATTCAAGGCTTGCTTTCCCCTCCCCTCCAGCTTTCCTTTTACATCCTACTTCCTTCCCCCCTATCTTATGGAAACATGGACTATGATAATTGTTCCTCTTAATTGCCTTTCTCTGTGAGGAATCAGAGGAAGGAAAATCTGCAGAAGAAATAAGATTTTTTTTGTTATAGTAAAAACATCGTGAGCAGCTCTCTAAACTTAATGTAAAAATTAGTCTGCTCTGCTTTACGTGCTTCATCACAGAGCATAATTTAGAGGAATTAATGTGAATTCATCTCAATTGATTGTACTGCTTTTTGTGTTGTGCTATGCTTTTGTCATGTTTTTCTGGATTTCTTACTGTTGGAGGTATCCACTTTCTCTAGTAAATGAGGAATCTATTAAAATATTTTATTGGAGATTTTTTTGAATGCAAAAAGTCATATCAGTGGGAATTTGAGTTCTGTAAATAGACACCTAAATATGAAATTGAGGCTGGCTTCACTTAGTGATTTTCTTCTTTTCAGATTATTGACTTCTGATCTGTGTTGGAAGCAGGCATTTGTTGTGCTAGAAGTTTCTGAGAATGGGAATGATAGTATTGCTTGACAGTCTTATGTCAGGATGCCAAGTCAAGGAAATCCTTATAGTTCTTAATCTCCTTCTGGTTATGTGGTACTATTTAGCACCAAAACCAGTACGAGATTTATGGTTTTCTTGCTTTTTATGTAAGGTCAGGAAATTTGTTCAGTTTACTTTTCAACATATGGAATATGCAAGCTTCTTGGTTTACTTAATTGGAAACATCAAGGTGGTTCGTTATGCAGTTATAGATCTGCTATAACCAGAATACTTCTGAGTCTTTTTTTTTTCCCCTGAAAGCTCTCTTCTGGAGCTGTCAGAGGAAAAAAATAAATAAAAAACCCTCCAGTCACCATTATTCTTTTCCCTCCTCTTTTTCAGTTTAGAATATATTTAATTTTGCATATAAATAGTATGTGACACAGAAATCAGTTTGTATTTAAAGGTTGTATTGTTTATTAAACTTTCCCAACAAACTCAAGAGCAAGACATTGTCAGTGGATTTCAGGCGGTCAATTAAGTAACCAAAATGCAGCTGTTCTACAGTCCGATCCAATCCTTTCCATCAGTAGTTTCTTGCCTTGTAATCTGGACTGTCACCCTTTCCTTTCCTTGTACTAGTAATTTGTTTTAAAACGAGATGCTGTCAGTTCTTAAGAGCTGTTGGAAGTTGGCCAACTGAATGGGAATGTCTTATGTTGGTAGTAGGGCCTACCTACAGTTTATGAGCTGATGTGGTGTTATCAGTGGAGTTTCTCGTGTAGTATTAATCAGAGTTTTCAGTAAAGCAACAAACTCAGAGTCATAGAAAGATTGTAAGACTTTCTTCCATTCACACTGGTACGACTTACAATACACTTTTTAGAGTAGCTGTATTGTCAGTATTTAAATAGAAAACATTGCATTTTCAGCCTGATTATAGGGGAGTGATGAAAAAAAAAAAAAAAAAAAAAAAAGAAATTATTCCTGATTACTTTTATAGCTTTTTTTTTCTTATAATGGTAAGTAAGCAGTATCCCAGTGTAACTAGAAAGCTGGATCGTTTGGTTTCATTTACTGTTTAGAGTTCGCACATTTTGGAGGGTTTGATAATGTAGCTCCAATTTGATTTTATTGCTTTAGGTTTTCAGGAAACAAACCAAGGAATCTAGGCAACAATACAAAGCTTATAGAATGGTTACCACAAAATGACCTTCTTGGTGAGTATTTATGATACATTGCTTATTCTCACTGAAATTCAGTTTGCTCTCCCAACAATATTTTATTCAAATAGCAGTCATAGTAATAGAAATCATAGAGCAAGAATATAGCATTCTTCACAGTGTCTTGATGATGAAATGAAACATTCTTTCTGATGTTAATACTCTATCTGGTGCTAACTCTGTTTTTTTCTTAAGTCAGTTGCGTGGAAGGCCACAGTCATTGCCAAGTCTGTTTGACTTAATAAATGGGGATGTTTGTTGTTAAAAGTCTTGTATGCTATGCAATGTGTGCAGTTAAAAAATATTAAGATGAATGGGAATTTTCTAGAATTTGCTGTTTTAGGGAATTGATGACTGTAACTGTTAACTTCTCAGCAGTGAAGAAGCTGTAGTATTATGAACTTCACTGGACTGTTCATGGAAGAATCTATAAACAAAGCATGCAGAATTTGTTCATATTACACCAAGTCTTTAGGAACTGAACATATTGATTACATGTTTAATATTAGTATTACTGATATATGTATTATATAAATTTTCCAATGAAATCCCTAACAGAAATTGGGGATGTCTTGCGAATCTTTAATGATCTTTCTGTTTATCTGTCCTGACATGCTCTGAGTTCTTGAATGGAGCAATAACGCTTTGTCTTCCTTCATCTATTGGTAAAGTTTATATATTACAGTACCTGTATTTGCTTTTTCTTCCCCTTCCTCCTGTGTTGAAGTGTAGCTGAATTCACTGGATCCTAGGGTCTGCAGATGTTTATGGCTGCCTCTGAGACACCTAGATATTTGTGCATTTGCACAATAACTGGTGCTATGATGAGCACTGATGAATACATTGAAGAATATCTGTGTGTCATTGTACATTCATGTCAACCAGAGTAGTTACTGTAATGTAGGTATTAGGCAAACAACTTCTGAACCAGGTAGATATTTTTGGTTACTAAATTGAGCTGGGGCACTCTCATCTCTCCATTGCATAGCAGTAGGGGAGTATATTGTTGTCATTATTGTCATATCTTGCTAGCCTGAAGTAAGGCATGTAAAGCTTCAGAGAATGCAACACCAGTTGTCCTGTCATTAAATAGCTTGTCTTTCATATGAATAATAAGGAAAAGCATTCTTTCTGTCATTCATTTGTAATATTAAACAGGTAAATACCAGTTTTAGTCACCAAATGCAGTTACTCAATGTCACATCATGAAATGAAGAGCATCTCAATCAGCTCATGGACACAAATCTGCTAATGGTGGCAACAGTACTGAAAAACAGTGTTGTTTTAACTAAGTATTTGCTGTATCGTGTCGTTTTGCACTTTGCATCTGTTGTAGTTTTCGTGGAAATAAGGAAGCATTAGTTTTGGAGTGACTTGTGTAATTTTAGACAACTCAGACATGAGAATTTTAATTCATATTGGGTGTTTCATCTCTGTTCATATAAAATGAAGAAAGCAAATGCATGCAAAATTTCTGCAGAGTGGGTTTAAATAGGTGGGAACTTAAGAAAAAAATTCATTCTACCTTCCCGAATTGGAGCTGTAGGAATCCAATAATAAATGTATTGTAACCAGTTGCTTCAATAATGCTACATTAAGGAGATGTAATTTTTGTGTGTGTGTTCATACCTCTTATATTTCCAGGTCACCCTAACATTAAGGCTTTTCTTAGTCACGGAGGTTTGAACAGCATTTTTGAAACCATGTACCATGGGGTTCCAGTGGTGGGAATTCCCCTTTTCGGAGACCATTACGATACTATGACCCGAGTGCAGGCCAAAGGCATGGGAATATTGTTGAACTGGAAAACTGTCACTGAGAGTGAATTGTATGAAGCACTAGAAAAAGTTATTAATGATCCCAGGTATGTGGAATGATTGTTTCTTGCTTTTATTTTGATTTATTGTTATGGGTTAGATACAGAGCCTTCCTACAGAGCAAGGAAAAAAAAAGCGTGTTGGTGTTTACTTGCGTGTGTGGAAGTGCCATGTCTTTGGATAGTCATTCCCACTTCACAGAATTACTCAACTGACCATATTTCTATATAGATGCCAAGCTTGTTGACCAGTATACCAAGGCTCACATCTCATTTACTATTCTGTGGCTGTGGAGTTTGCCACCAGTAGAACAACAAGGTTATAGAAACAAACCAAGCCTGACTTTTTGTTGCATGCCAACGTCTCTTTTTTTGTGTCCTGTGTTCACTACAGTAACATGTTTAGCAATCTGTCTGTTTAGCAGACTGTTAGGCCCTAGTGAGGCCTGAGGAAAGCGTACCTATACTGTTGGTGCTGCATTTGGCTTGTAGCTGAAAATATGGTGCTGCTCAAAAAGTCACTTCTAAAGACCCACAATTTGATTAAAACAAACAAACAGCAACAACAAAAAAAAGGAAAATTATTTTCTGGACAGAAAGCAGATATCTCTGACATAGAGTTGCAAAGGTGGAAAGGTCGCTCACATTGATTAAAACATTGTCATTGCAACAGACCATACTATGAGGGCTCCAGCCTCTTTCTGTAAGTCTTTTTGTCATTCAGATGCGATACAGTACAAGTTCATGAACTAGGTTTCATAACTTTTCTTAGTTTCATCAAATGAATTTACTCAGAAATAGCAAAGTCGAGAAGAGTCAGTTTAAACACTTGGGATGGGCAGACTGTCTCTGGATTAAAAAGAATGACTCAGCTCCATTCTTCTTGTATGAAGTTAATGGGTGTTTTGGAGTACAATGATGACAATGTTTCTTGCTTTTACGGGAACAAAGTCTTTTAAGTTGCACTTTCCTTGGAAAGGGAGAAATCTGTAAGAATTGAGCTCGTTAGCAACAGAAGCTTAGTAAAGAGGAGCATTGCTAAAGAAATATCAGTAGCATCAGTTGCTCCAGCTTTCTCTTGTATAATTATTCCTAGTAATAAGGCAAGTTCTGCTCAAATAACCTATTGACCCTGCAGCTGTGGGATGGGAAGGAATTTAATGTGATCCTCTGCTGCAGGTAGCCCATTATGAAAAATCAGTTGTATTCTGAAGTCTGGACTGAAAGGGGAAGTACACATCTAAAACTGAGTTTCTCAGTTTGTCCTATTTCTCTAATAACTTAATTGCACAATAGCATGAGTGGCGTGTTGGAGTATGATGCCACTTTGAGCAGGAAGGGCAACTCCATTCACTTGGGATTTGATAGGATTCCTGCCTGAGAGCAGATCGACACTTCATCCCTTCTGCAGGCCTGCTGCTGAAGGGTGGATATCAGCCTTCAGTCACCCATGGTTCTGTATTTTTGGTAATTCTTTGTCAGTGAGCTCTAATGACAGATGTAAAGAGATTATGCCTTGTCTATATTCCTCTGTATGTGGCTTAATGGGAGAGTCCTGCAGAAGAAGGACACCTTTTGATCTCTTGTGTGTCTTTATATGTTTACGAAGACTTGCATTGCTCAGCACTGGCTACGGTTTTTACCTTATTCCATTTTCTTTGTCTCGTTCATACAGCTACAGGCAACGGGCTCAGAGGCTGTCTGAAATTCACAAAGACCAACCTGGTCATCCTGTGAACCGGACTGTGTACTGGATTAACTACATCCTCCGTCACAATGGAGCGCAACATCTACGTGCCGCTGTTTACAGCATCTCTCTATATCAGTATTTCTTACTGGATATTGCCTTTGTTGCATTAGTGGGTGCTGCCTTATTTTATTATATTTTGGCCAAGCTAACAAAATTTATCCGCAAACAAAGCAAACATATTTGGTCAAATGATGAACATAGCACTGTTAATGGACATTACCAGAATGGGATACCAAATGGCAAGCATAGAAGAAATGGCCACATTAAGCATGAATAAAAGGTGAAATGAGCCAAGCCCTCATGTAAAGTAAATGAGTTTTATCGCTGTAACTTAGTCTAACAACTACTTAAAACATCAATAAGCAGTTCTAACACTCCCCTTCAGTATGTAATAATATGTGACAAAATTCTACGGAACTAAGGAACGTATTTAAAAAAAGAAAAAAAAAGGAAAAGAAAAAAAAACAAGCAAAAAAACCACCAAGCACAACCTAAAATGGAAATATTTTATTCTTAATACTGATGCAGAAAGGTTGTTTTGGCACTGAAGTTTTTAGAAGCCTTAATCCTCTAAAGTTATATGATGATCATATTTATGTATTTTCATTTTTTAAAAAAGCTAAATGTGTGTGTCCCAAATGAGGAAAGGTCTCTTTTTATTTGCAAAGGTTTTTTTTCCTTTTATTTTTTTTTTATTATGAGAAGAAGCATCTTTAGCTGAGAGAACTTAGTGCTAGCTCTGTGTTTCATGTGTTGGAGGCTCAATATGTATAAGAATGCTGTTTAAAAACGTAAATAAATAAATTCCCGATGCTTGTACAAGAAATAGGAAGTTGCAAACTGAGAACACAGACATTAAAGAAACCACACCAATTCTTAAAATAAGCACTGAAGAAAAATGGCAAAAATGTATGCTATGTTTTCTGGTAAGCTGCATGACTCTTCTGCTCACTACCAGTGCTTTAGAGAAAAGAGTAGGGAGCAAGTCTACGATAAGTCTTAATTTTTAATTTATACAAAATTGTATTTGTTGCCTTTCTCTACGTATGTAAGTTATGCCATGAAGATGTTAGGGAATTCTATTTCAGTTTAAATATGGCTGTGTGGGAAGTAGATTCGCATAATTAAAATAAATGAAACAAAACAAAAAAATATCCACCTCTGTGCTTAATGCAGAAGGTTTTGTAATAGCCCAAAGCAGTACAGAATCGAACTGCTATTTGGGATTTAAGAAACAAACAAGAAAATGCTAAAAGTTGAATGTCTTTCCTATTAATTCTCCTTTTTTGTTGTATTTTATTTTATTTTATTTTTTTTCCTAATTCACAATGTTGTAGATGTTCTCTTTCAATGGTTGTATCTGAGAAACTATTACCTTCTCTTAGTCTGGGCCGCGCAATCTGTATTTCCCATAGTTGCCAATGTCCCCTCTGAGACCATGGGGCAGGAGGCTGCCTGCTGGGAGGCACCAACCACTGCCTTAAGGCTCAGTGGGAGGCACGACACGGAGAGCAGCCGGGCCGGTGCGAAGCGTGGGGCAGCTGTGCCTCCTGTCCCCAGCTCCGGACCCTCCCTGCAACAATCTCTTTCAATCACTGCAGCTGACATGGGGACCCTGTGGTGGTGCAGTACAAACCCAGGGCAGGGAGGCAGGGCACCTAGCAGCAAAATCAGCGTGGCCCTGCCAAACCGGAGTTGGCAACTATGCATTTATTTCCATGTCATTCTGTTTACTTGGAATTTGCACTACACACGTTGTGAGTGTATGCTTTATTTATTTGTAGTTTGAAATCCCATGCCTGGAAGAAGAAAGAAGGAAATCCATTTTACCTAGTGTTGTTCACTAACATGGGAAGAGTTGTGACGATAACAGTGTGCTGAGATCATCCTCATACACAGTGATGCAATATTTCATTACCATCCCATCAGGAGCCTCTATCCTATAGCAATAAATAACAGTACAGATATCTTTCTAATACGCGGTACAGTTACTTGTACTGCATTCTGAATACTTGAAGAAAATGGTGTTATAAATAAGCCTATTAGCTATACCTTTTTACAATCTTACAGTTTGTGTCAACTAAAGGAACACAAGGAGGCGATGAATGGTGGGATGGTAGTAAGACTTCGAGTGTATGAATGACTTGGTTTAAATGGTTTTTTTTGCATTGAAGAAGGTACAAAAGCACTGACCGGATGATTAAGCGTAATTTAATCTCCACTGTGATAAAACTTAAGCAATAAACATGAATTTAATAGAGAAAATCTGTTGTTGGAAGTATATTTTTATTCATATGAATGCTATTTTGAAGTACCCAGTGTGTGCGTGTGTGTGGATGTGGATGACTATGAAGATTCACAGATTTCTTGTTCTCAGTATATGCAGTGATGCATGACATGTATTTGAAGTCAAACATTACTGTCTGTGGAACATAGATGTATTTCTTCTGTGACTGTTGAATCAATTGGAAGAGCGAGTGCTTAACTGGAGTTCTTTAGGTCATGTTGCATGTGAGCTTTTCTAGTGTTGTTAGGAAGCAAAACCAAAAACACAAGAGATGAGGTGGCTGTTTCTGAAATACTCTCTCTGAACACGTTACAATTCATTTGTATGAGGAGGAAGTTCCTATGCTATCAGTTTTATTACCTAACTTCTAGATAGGTCTGATCCACCCAAACTGTAGAAGTACCTGTTCTGTTCTAATTTACTTTCTTGTAAGCTGCAGTATGATCTAGTGGTGCGGTTACTTCGCATAACACAGGAAGCTGCATTAGAAGAAGTAGATGGCTGATGGCAATTATTTGGAGGAACACTGCCACAAATGCATCTGAGAGGAGAGTATAACTGCTGCCAAATCATTTGCTTCTGAGCGTTTCCTAGGTGTGTTGAAGTCCCTGTGTGGAATGGCAGAGCTGTGTAAAGCGCAGCCCTTGCACAGCCTTCAGTGTGGATTTCATGCTCTCCCAAATAGCGACTTCATAGCTGTGCAATAGGGTAATTGGAAAAAAAATGGAATAAAATAATAAGTGGGCAAAACCAGTAGCCAAGAAGTAGCCACAATAAGCAGCGTAGCAGACATAGGTCACTTCCGTAAAGGTTTTCAGAGGTGATTGAGACTTGGGCGCTCACCATAGACTTTGATATTCTGCTTTTTTACTTCCTCTGAATAGCTGAACAATTAAAGCAGCCATAAAAACAAGATCATTTATTTACCACCTGCAGAAACAGGTTCTGGAGATGGCTATCATATGTTCATAGTTTAGGGAAATTAATAAATAAGCCACAATTTTTTTTTCTTACTCCCCAGTTCATGTGAAGGATCAAGTTTTTAACAATACTGTGTTAATCTTCTTGATATTCCTGAAAGGTGCTGCTTTTCATATAGCCAGTTGCTTACTCAGTCTATGGCAAGGTAAGAGCTCAGCATTTGCTATGGGTAGCCTGATCTGTTACAGCAGAAACAGTTAAAATACTATTACCTACCTACACGTAAGCAAAATTATGACCCTGTTATTGCTAGGCTGCTATTTTTTCCCTTTAATTTTGTGGGTCTACAAGTGAGTTTATTTGTATATTAACACACATGCATGTCTGCGTTAGTTTTTTATTCATAGATAGGATGGCAGGATTGGGATGAAGATCATCTGAGGGAAAGAAAGGGTAGGAGAAATGAATTTTCCTCAGAAATGTTGTGATGTTTTTCTGTCAAATGTTCCATTACAGATCTGCAAAGAAACTCAAGTAATGTTTTTTATTTTCTCCTGCAGCAGTGGTAGGAGAGACTGAGCTGTATCCAAGGAAGACGGTCACTTCTTCCTTTTGTTTGGATAATCATTTTACTCAGGAAAGACAGAAATTGCGTTCCAGCACATTCCTGTGTGAGGGTGAGCTTAATATTGTTAGTGTCAGCATGAAGTCATCTGAAGGATGGACCAGCTCAGACTTATCAGCAAAACAACTCCACCCTGTATCTCTTGATACATATTCCCAATCTGCATTGTACACAAATGGGGAGCTGAGGGAGGGGGGGGAACTACTTTGCCATGACAAGCAAATGTTTCTATATTTTGAGTCAGAAGAAATCCATGAGTGATTGGCATCAGCTTTCAGTTGGAATTTCAACCAGTCAGTGTTGAAGTGGTGTTAGGAAGGCTTATTGAAAATAAATGCGCAACTGTGGACTGCACACCAAGTGATGTTACTAAATCTGAGATATTAGTATTCTGCTTAATTGACGTTGGTTAGCATTAAAACAGAGAAAATAGAGGAGGGAGAACCAAAAACCAGCAACAATCTTCTGAGATAACCTTCTGTCAGTGATCAGTTTGGCAAATAGCAGGGGTGAGTGGAGGGTTACTTTATCCTAATGAAAATTACCCCTGTCCATTGTATAAAACTGCTACCTTCTAGTCCTTTTCCTGTTTCAAACAAAACTCCTACACTTGATTTACATCACATAAAGTAAGAGGAATAAGATTGCGTCATGCATCTCTATCTTGGTCTTCTCTATTGCTCTGTAATGAAACAAATGGGTTACTAAAGCAAAAAACAGGACGGGTAGTTAACATTTTGCAAATGAGCATGCAGGATTGATTCTGGCAGTCAAATTATCCAATGCTCTCTCATTACTGTCTTTAAACCAGATGTTTGCATCCTTCTGCTCAAGTGCAGGATGGTTCCATGATGGCAATTTTATCACTAACAGAACTGCCTTGTGAGCAGTTCTCAGTAGAGAGCCCAAACGGCACAACTGCTTCTCTGAGGCTGTGTCTGATGCAGTGCTCCCAGGCCTGATCTTGCATCCAAGAACATCAACTTTCCTTGCAAAAGGAATTGCACTGTGGCCCCTGGAGGAGACAATGTGGTGCTGGAGCTGAGGAGCTCAGTACTTGTTCCTGAGCTATGTGACATTCTGCTCCTTCCTGGCCACTGTCTGTCGGCTGTGCTCCTTATCCTCAGGTAAGATCACCCCACTGTGATGATGCGGGAGGTGGAGAGAAAGCTACCCCATTGTGCTTCTACTTGTGAAGGCAAGGAAAATAGATTCATCTCATTGTATTGTAGCTGAGTATGTAGGAATAGCCAGATTCTTACTGTTAGAGAAATATTTCACACGGAAAGCAGGTGGTTGAAGCAGAGATTAACAAAGCAGGTATGTGGGTATGAACTGTTGGCTAGAAATCAGGGAGGATTCCTTATCTCGTTTTACCTTACAGCGTTGCACTGATTGGGCTGTGCAGTGTAATAATTAACCTGTGTGAGAGATAAGAAGCGTTTTATGTCTTTATCTGTTCTGGTGGTACAAGAAAATGCACAATTACAACAATTGTTCAAAACTGGGAACGGTAAAGGTCACGTAGGAACTGCTGATCCAGCTTAGTAATTTGGGCACAAAGGTAAAGTACAAGAAAGGAAAACTTTGAAGCAGTGGTTGGTTCAAAATGAGCCACAAGTAGTGAGTAAAACAAGCTTCAGCATTCATACATCTTTATGTAGGCATCAGCCCAGTGCCCAGGGATAAACAGATACAATTAAACTGATGAGTTTCTCTGATCCCATGGCTTCAGGCTACTTTCAACACGTAGAACAGGCAAAAGACAGTTTGTGGAATGATCAAACAGAGGAGTGGAAGTCATCCAGCCTGAGGAAAAAACACGAGGATGAAAAAAGATCAGTACCTGACTTGTACTACACCAGCATGAAGCTGGAGTAACCACTGCCTCAACAGAACTGTAACACTATAAACACGTATTAAACATGTATTAAAAGGATGTAAAACGAGACACGGAAGCAAAACTGAACTGATGTACGTGCCTTTCCCAATGACAACTCAGGAAAATTAAAGAGCGTCACGTTTAAAAATGATTCAAGAAGATAAAATCATATGTTGCATAATATGTAATTAATTTAAGTAACAACCATGTTGTCTGTTAATACAAGGCTTTGGCAAGAGGGTTGTAGCTAACACGGTCAGTAACAACACTGAGATTCTTGCTGAGGTTAGAAGGTGGCAGATTTCCCTACCTTAAGACTTAAGAAAAGCGATAGTGAGGCAGAACTGGGAGATAAGTTTTCCTTTTGCTCCTGCAAAGCTTTGTCCCTTTCCCCAGTGTCTCAGGTATGAAAGAGATCATTACCTTTGATCTCTGAACTTTCAGAGATCATGGGCTGAATCTGGAGTGATGGTGCACCGGAATTCAAAAACCATTAGTTGGACTTGGTTTGACATGTTTGGCCTAAATACTGAGCCCACATAAAGTGAAGGAAGAAGTGGTAGGTGCTCAGCTTTAGATGACACTGTTCTTTTACAGTGTGGGTTTTCTGTTATCTGTACTTTTCATAGGACTGCTGAAACGTAATGGTCATTACCAAAATTCACTGTGCAAATATTCAGTGAATTTCTCTCATCGCTTCACAGGAGGAAAATGTGTCATCTTTCAAAACACAAACAACTTGTTTACTTCTGGAAACTAAATATCACATACATGATTATCTTAGATACAGTCTTGGAATAAACTCTTTTCTTTGAATTGCGAGATTTAGAGCAAGAAAATGATTCAGAGCTCTAGGAGATGCCCACTGAGAAAACTCTTAATAAATGAAACAAACATAAAGAATACATGGAGTTCTACAAGGAGCTAAAGCATTAGCCTTATATTTATATTGTTCATCTCTGCCATGCTCTGCTTTTCTAGTCTCAACCTTGCTTTCATGCCTCCTTTTCTACATGTTTTTATATATTCTCTTTTTAGTGCAACAACTTTTCTTACAAGAGTGTTTGTGTATACTTTTTTTTTTTTTTTTGTATATTCAGCATTCTTTTTTCACTTTATTAAGGCTCCTTGGCATTTAGCAGTCCACCTGACACTGCTCTCTTGGTGGTAGTAGTGTAACTGCCAGAAGCTGTCCCAGCAGCCCCATCTTAATTCTGTATGTGCAGAAAGCTTATGTACATCTTACCTACTGCTTCTCTCTAGTTTGGACTCTGCTGGCTTTCTGGCCGAGCGGAGCTCTTGCTCTGGGAAATATTTTCAAGCTCAGGTCTAAATAAGTTTGGTTTAGTTGCAGATAATGACTTTCAGGACCACGAGCCTCAGCTTTAAGCATGCTGATGAAAGAAAAGCTTATTTTGTCTCTATTTTCTGCTGGGATTAGATCTGTAGCTTCAGTCTGATGTTACAGAATAAAGTATGATGTTGAGTTTTCATTGACAGAGAAGATAACATGATAACAAATCTATCTATTATAGAAAGCACGTAAAAGTTCTGCACTGCTTTACTAAAAATATAATGTGAACATATTTATTTGTTTATGTATTAAGATAAAATCCTGTTGAATTTATAGTGTGAGTGATCACAGGGAATGGGAAAGGTGCCAGTTTTGTTGTTTCCTGGATCACAGCAAGGTGCCAAGAGATTTCTACAATCTTTCTTTCCTAAGAAATCCTGGCCATGGAGTACAGCATGCTCTCTTGTTTGTGCAGATACTCTTCCTTCTTTTGGTTGGGGGAGGTTGGGGGGGTGGATGCTGCACCATAACTTTAATCAGTAAAAAGATGAAGGTTAAAAATAACCCAACAGAAATAAAGCCCAGGTCATTTCCCTGTTCGTTTCTTTGTCAGAAGAATTCTACAAAATTTCTGTTAGAGTAACAGATGGAGCAGTGAAGAATGCAAAGTGTAAGACATGACATGTAATGAAGGGCAAGGACTGTATGATGATTTTTTTTTGCCAAAAATGCAAATGAATCCACACCTGTGATTGGCACTTCAATCAGCTTCATTTTCTACAATAAAAATACATAGTTAATGCATAAAAGAAGAGCATCTCAAGCCAACAACAGGAAATATTCTAGCCTGTCTGTGGGATCACTCATGGGACTACTGTAAGATATTTTTAAGTGAGTGAATTAAAACAAAAAAGGTTTCAGCTAAGAAGGCTAAAGTAATGTTTTGTCGAGGCATCCCTTTAAAACATAAATTGCCATCGCTGGTCGGTGAGCCTGGACTCGCCATTATCTGCAGAAGTTCTAAGAACAATTCTGGAGAAAGAATTGAGTCACAAACTTTGCACCTCCTGCATTGTATCTGGCCTCCCCAGGCTTATGGATTAGTTGCTCCCCATATTTCTGTAGCTTCCTCTAGGATAGGTTATTCACAGAGCTGTGACTGACTCCTTTGCCACTAGCTTCTTTCATAAATACCCAGCCTTTAGGAAACATCCCATTCCTGGTTTTCAGAGTCTTAAGAAAGTTTGAAGAATCTCCTTGGGTAGGGTTTTATACCTGGAGACATAGAGCCATACCAGGAAGGAGTTTCACAGCCCACTCTGGGCAGTTTCGGGGCAAAGAGCAGCTATTTAGCTGTGACTGGTGCTGCTTTTATGCTTTCCTTTCATCACACTGTCCAGACAGACCATGGTGGCCAGATGTCGATGTCTTCTCAGTGAGCAGGACGAATGAGCACTTGTTTTTCTCAAAATGTTGATCAAAGATGATGGCATCTTCCATCAGTTGTTTTATGGGTGAAAGGGAAATGATGTAGGCCAGGACTGCTCACGTGCTGATAACATCATCCACAGCTGATGGAAATCAGCTCCACTCCACAGAAATACTGCTTCTTCATCAGTCTGGAAATTAATGTGTGAAAAGGACTCAAGGGATTTAATGCATAGCATGATCCACCTGGATCCTGATTATAGTTCACCCTCTTCACCTTTGCTCCATTGGGATATTCGTTTGGGTGAGCGTGGCCTGTATAACTTGCTGTCCTGGAAGGTATTTTGAGGAGCTCCTGAGCTGAGACAGAGGAGTGGTGGTGGTGGGAGACAGTTGAAGACAGTTTCTGGGCAGTCCTGCCCTCCTGGGTGTGGGAGGAAAAGGCTAAGCTGATGGGAAACTTTGATGCTTCTAATCTGTAATATAAGCCAACTCACATGCGTCTGTGTGGCTTCTCATGTTGAGGACACACCTTGGTGTAAGAGAAATGCTGCTGCTGCTGTAAGAGAACAGAGATAATTCTCAGCAGAGGTATGAGCCTGTGGCCTTCTCCTAGTCTGGTCTTCTATCTTACAGCATGATAAGCATGTTTGTGTAGGCTTACTGGGCTTCAGGCCTTTGGCTATCCTGTTTTTCCCATTCCGGCACTGGAAGAAGGGGTATTTACAACATATACCAGTTGGGCACTTTTACCTTCTGTGTATGATATCCTCACAAATCCCACTTGTGTGTCCTCTTATAGCTCATCCCATCACTCCCTTTTGCTTCTGACTGAGACCTAAATTTTGCTAAAGATGTTCCTGACTGCCATTCCTGAACTATTTACTGAGCTTTACACCTTCACTCTTCTGTTCAACATCTTTTTTGGGGAGGACGGGGGGTAGCTCTGCCAAAAACCCAGCACTGCTAGGAGAGCCCTTTTTACTTCTGATAGTTGTAAGCACTGGTGAAATTGCAGAATGGGTGTAAACATGACCAGAGGTTGCCCTGCTGGTCAGGTCATGTTAAAAGGAAAATATCATCATTCAGGCTGACGTACTTCAGAAGTGTACTTTTTTATTTAAGCAACAAAGCATTTCTGGCACTTTCTTTTAGATTCATTTCCCAAGATTTTAACCCTTTGACTGTAAACTATCAGTTGAAAAGATATAGTAGATTGATATACCTGAATCACCATGACTCTCATGAAAGGAAGGCAAAGCTTTAGGCCCATCTGCAGTTTCCACTGAAGATATGCATGTGGAGTCTCAAAAATTACTCAACACAGCACTCGATTCTCAAGCTGGGAGAACACTGTGTGCAGTCACTGCCTAGTACAGGGCCACAAACAGGTATGTCACATGCTGTGGGAGAGAAACCATTATCAATTTAAGGATAGCAGTCATGCAAAGCAAACTGGTGTAGTGCTTATTTAGTTTGTGTGTGTGTCCAGCTAAAAGAAAAGAAATCCCACAAAGCCAAACAGGAGTTTTTTTTCTTCTCCTGAGTACATCGCAGATGTCTGAAATGCCCCAGTGCACATGGAATCTGAGTGTAATTCAGCCCTGTTCAGTTCAGCTGAGCCAAATGCAAATATTCCTACAAACACTGAAGCACTGCTGCCCTCTCCTTCTGCTTGTTGACTTTGTGTTTTCTTTCTCATAGTTGACCTCACCATGGCCTCCATAAGAAACCTGGATAAACAATGGCCTCCCAGAAAAGTTTCTGCTAACTGGAAGTTCATTTCTACCTCACCGGTACCTAGAATGTGAAATATGGACCTTAACCACACAGAGAGATGACACAGGTGGGAAAAGCGAGAAAGGGTGCTGCCTTTAAGTTAGGTTGTGCAATGAGGTATTGAATAACGAGTACATCTTTTGTGCTGCTTGGGTTTTGTGATTAGGTTGCTACACCTTGTGCTCAGTCTTTGCTTAACAAACTTCAGACAAGATCAGTAACTGAGCAATTACTGGGCAAATCTCCAGCCCTGCAGGAGAAGTGAAGTGGCTGGTGGTGTGAGGTGAAAGCTGGACTTTGTGAGAAAGATGCTCTCAGGAAATAAATCATGAAATCCCCAGTGACCAGAGGTGAAATAGGCCACATGATTCAGGGGCAGTCACTGGGGACTTGTGCTATCTGAGGTATTTATTGCAGGTGGGGTTGCTTAAGTCTTGAGAAAGCTCTTCTATGAGTTGGGTGGCAGTGTGGCCATTACTAAAGCAGAAGAGGTCGTGCCTGACTTCCACTGGGATAAGGGTGGTGTTGCTTCACACGGCTGCACAGGTCACCTGGGTGGCCTTTGCTTTTTACTTTGGGTATTGACAAAACCCTCCATCCAGTAAATAACAGCCTCGAAGCCAGTGATCTGGGGGACTTTGGCACAGCTGCTCCCTTAACTTGTGTGCTGTGTGGGAACTTTGCAGCAGGAAAAGCATCCCCAAGGCCTTGGTGTCATGACCTCAGGCCTCTCTGTACAGCCTGCTGCAGGGCCCTCAGCCAAGGCCAGGCCTGTCCTAGCCTCACCCAGCTTTCCAAAGCTGGAGCTGGCCCTGGGCTTGCAAGCAAGCATTTCTCAAAATAAAAAAGAAAAAAATGAACTTGTTGATGTTTGAGATGTTTATGAGGAATTATCGGTCGCAGGAAAGGAGAGGCTAGTTCCTAGGAAGGAACACAGGGTTCAGCGGGGCCTGCCTCACCTCAGCACAAAGGAGAGGAGGAGCCCTCCAGCAGTGCTGCACAAAGAGGGCTCAAGGCCGCGTTATGGCCAGAGAATGGTGACCGGGGAAAACAGGAGGGCAGGAGCTGGCCAGGAGAGAGCCTAAGTCGGTCATTTAGTGTGTTTAGTGTGTGGGTCCGGGACAGCCCTCTAGGGGAGTGACGGAGAAGAACGCTCTGGACATCCACGTAGAGCTCGGGGCCTTGCCGGGCACAGCTAGGGGCAAAGCTGGGCCCCTTCTCGGCCTGCTACCTGTAGCCATTTCTGGCGTTAGAAATGAACTGGGGAAAAAGGATTTCACTGTTAAAGCAATTCGCGTCTATATTTTCAAGTGGAACTTTTATCTCTGTTACCTATTTCGAAGGATGGCTGTCTTTGGAAATGCGTGCTATCTGCTTTATAAAAAGACATTTTACAAGGTCTAAACCTAACCAAAGCTTGAGGCAAAGGAGGAGAGGGTAAGGCTGGGGTGAGAGGGCCCCAAAAGTGACAGCTTTTTATCTCAAGTGAGAGCTTTTTATCCCGAGAGCTGCTCCTCCCACGCAGACCTGCTGCCTTATTTTCGCTGCCTGTGCCGCCGTGGCCGGGGCTGCGCTGCCACCTGGCGGCGGCCGCCTTCCCTTTGGTAACAGAACGCACAGCAGAAGGAAATAAAGCATAAACAAAACGCGTAAAATTAAAATAAATAAAAGCGATGGGAATAAGAAGTAAAAAACATCATAAAACAAAACAAAAAACGCAAAAAAGACGAAACACTGCTGCAATAACCTATCCCTGTCCCTACTTCTGTCCCTCTCCATATCCATATCCCTATGTGAGTTTGTGTGTACGTTTGGGGGATGCCAGTTTAGGGTGCCTGTGTTGGCTACAGATAGCCCTGATGTGGGTCTGCTGCTGGCAGATGTGGTGCCTTGTGGTCACTTATTCTTGAGGCCAGTAATGTTTTCTGTGTAGCTGATGTGCTTGTGAAATAATTATAAAATTCCATAAAGACTATAAGAGTGAATAATTTAAGCGGAACTCTCTCTGTTACGTCTATGTTTTTATTACCTTTCTTCCAAAGGATGCCTATGACACAGCAGACTGACTTTCTCACTAATTTTACATATCAAAATTGCTTTTGTGAGTCTCTGAGTGTAGGATTAGGCCTTTGCTATCTGATGCAAAGATTATCACGGTTAATATGCCTGACTTCAGAGTTGAAGGCTGCTGAAAGATCAGGATAATAATTATTTTTCTGTAGTGGAATATGCAATAACCCTCTTTTACAAAAGCTTGTTAAGCCTTGCAGATTCCAGCTGCTGGTTTCAGCTCTTGCTGGTTTCTGGGATGTTACCACATCTCCAATGGGTGAATGAACTTTTTCCTGCCTGAGAAATCCTTGCTGGGTTGTGCTTCTGAGAAATGCCATCTCAGGGTGAACTCCAGGCCAGAGGGATGAAGCACAACCATCCTCATGCAGCACAAACTCATGCTATTGCTCTTGTTTCCAGTCTGCTTCACCCCACATGTTCAGTGGGAGTCAGCCCTGTGGCAGGCACTAGTGACCCGAGATGTACCCGATCACGTTGTAGTTTCCAGTGAGAGATCCGACTGCTGCAGAGGAAGTTTGAGTCTAAACACTGACTGCAGTCCTGCAAAATTAAAAAGAAAACATTTCTCTCTCCTCCAGCCCCGCCTGGCTTTTCTTCCTGGTGCACTGGGGATATGCTCACAGATGCCTTTTTGCTAAAAGCCAGATAATACTGTCTGTGACTGAGTACAAGGCAGCAATTCACGGGGATGTTTCTGTTGCTGCCATGAAGCACAAAAGCACAATTCAAGTGGAGCAGCCGAGTCTCAGAGATGAAATTGCAGCCCTTGTATTGTGCTGAGTACAGGGCCTTGTTTTGCTAATCTATTACAGCTCTGGAGCGCTTTCACTTTTAAATACACCAAAGAGAAGACCTGGATGTAAATGCAGTGTGAGCAGGGTTACTTATGGCAAAGAAACATGATAGAAAAAGGTAGCTAGGCAGAGGTCTATGTTGTACCGGAGAGTCATGTCCACGCCTGCATGAACAGATGAAAACCTCCCGTTTCTCTCAGTCTTAGTCTGGGTGTGGTGCTGCCTCCTCCAGTAGGGTTGATGTGAAGGTACACAGGGTTGTGTCTCATCCCTTAGTTATGTATGCTCAATCCTCACTCTAAGAGGTGTGTTATGTGTTAAGCTGCATTGCCACTTTCCACTTTTTTTTTTCCTCTTTTTTTTCTTCTTCTTCCTCTTCTTTTTTTTTTTCTTTTTTTTTTTCTTTTTTTTTTTTTTTTTTCTGTTGAGGAATTCCTCAGTTTCCTAGGTGAGAAACAAGCATATTTTCTTATTGCATTTTCCCTTGTTGTCAGATGCAAAGAGTACGGTTTCGAGTAGATTGTAAAATCATGTCCAAAGTACTGAAGGACAGTCTCTGTTTCAAGGCTTTAGTGCATTCCCTTCTTATGCCCTTACTTAGGAAAGATGCAAATGAGCTGTAGATTGGAAGTCACTGTATGCTGCAAATAATATTTTGCTCCCGATAAATTAATACCCTGACCTCCTCAGGGTGGTTTTGAAGGTTGTTCAAAGCACTGCTGGCATTGTTGAATTGCTTTTCTGTGACATTAATCTCTAATCCTAAAAGATTCTAAGATAGTTTAAAATAGAAAAAAGTGAGCAGTACTTTAAAGGCTCAGGAGGAAATCTGTTTAGCTGGACCTTGCTCATGGTAAGGTCTTCAATCATAGAATGGTGTGGGTTGGAGGGGACCTTTCAGACTGCCTAGTCCCAGCCCCCTGTTGTGGGCTCATTGCTTCCACCAGCTCAGGCTGCCCAGGGCCCCAGCCTGCCTGGTCCTGAATACCTCCAGGGATGGGTAGCCACAGCCTCTCTGGGCAGCTGTGCCAGGACCTCACCACCCTCTGAGTAAAACACCTAACCCCTAACCTAAATGTTCTCTCTTTTAGTTTAAAGTCATTCCCACTTGTCCTGTCACTGTCAGACCACGTAAAATGTTGATCCCAGTCCTTATAAGCTCCCTTGAGCACTGGAAGGTCACAGTGATATCTCCTCAGAGCCTTCTCTTCTTCAAGCTGAACAAGCCTGCCTCCCTCAACCTATGGGTGCCTGTGAGTGCTTTATTTCTTAGACATGCCCTCATCAAGAGCTATTATTTTGCACCAGAACACAGCTGCCCCAGTGTAGGGAATCAGCTGTTAAGTCAAACTCTGGGTGCTAACGTGGGTACAGCTTGCTCCATCTCTGCAGGCTGAGCAACATGGGGTGACTGCTGCTCTGCACATCTGGCAGGGCTGGGGCCAGGGCTGGGGCTGTCACACCTGGGGGCTTAGGTTCAGGCAGAAGCTATGCTCCATGGCTGAAGCAGCCAGGACTTAGTGAGACCATGTTTCTGAGGTGAAATGGAGAGAATCTGCCATAAATAATCATTCTTCTGAGATTTCAGATGCGTGTAAAGCCACAAAGCAGGGGCAAGGTACTGCAGGTTTTACAGCTTAAACAGCGCCTTGGGTCTTTTATCAGCAGAAATGAATCAGACCATCACAGAAGTGAAGGATTTTAGTTCAGTGTTCTTATTTTGATTTAGCCCATATACAAACCATCCTGCCATATCAGTACGGTTTGTTGTACGACAATTCCTGTGGCGGATGAGATTCCCCCAGGACACATTTCCTCCTAATTTTGTTTACAAATGCATAGGTTTGCTCTAGCATTGCTTTTTGTTTCAAACTTCATTAGTACCGTGAGGTGTTTACCCATACCAGACTGTGCTACTTGACTGCTTACAAAGGAAAAATTATTGCAAAGAAGATTAAAACACACCCTACGTACAGCCTGAGGTACCAGGGGCTCGTTTCTACTCAAAAGAGTAGACAGCATAGAGGAAAAACAGCTCTGAGAAAATGCAGGGCCTAATTTTCCTCTGCAGCACTTTCCTGCTGATGAAGATACTCCTGCACTATTGCAGAGAATTCTGTGCCTTTCTGAATCAGAGTTGGGCATCTGAAGTGTTTAGGTGGGGATTCTATCAGTACATAATAAGCCTCAGCTCCTGAACTTTTGTCACCTGCAGTGAAGATGCACAACGCCAGGCAACTGGTGACCAAGTTTTTTAAAACTTTTAATAAATTTTGCATTGTCGTTTGGCATTTTAATAGGCTTCGGTCTGAAAACTTGGCTGTAAAAGGGTATGTCGAGGGGCTGATGGGTATAAATTGCAGAACAAGAGGCCCGTGAGGCTGGAGGATGCAGGAGAGACATTTCCATCTTCCATACTGAGGAACTGGACTGTGAAATTAAGCATATGTTTTTGCAGCCCTGTTTTGCCTTTCATTTCTTGGAGTTCCATTGCTGTGGACATGTTCAATTTATGAAGACACTCAAATAGCTACAAAAGCCTCGGTGACAAAGACAAAAAGCCAAGAAGCAAACAAAAATGCTATAGGAAGGAGGTTAGAGAGCGCAAAAGTCTGTCATCGCTTTAGAAAAGCCCTCAAGAAATACAGATGTTATCCAAATACATAGAGTACTGCATCTTTTTCATCTTCAGGAAGGATAAATGTATAAAATATCCTCTTCTTAAATACAAGGCAGAAAATGTTCCTCAACATGTCAAATCTCAAAGCTCAGTGTAATCCTACATGTACGGTGTTAGATTGAGTCGTGCCCCACTTTCTCAAGTTGTTCTGAGATACTGGCTTAAAGATTCTCTCCTTGGCTCTCTGTGGAGCTCTTTATCTCCTTTCTTGACCTCAGACTTTTGTCATTGCATGATGTAGGATATAAGAAAATTTTCCATGTGGGAAAAAACATTGGTTTTGCTGCATTTTGTGAGCAGTGGAAGAGCTGGAAATACAGCATTGTGTTACTATTCCAGTCCCACTGCAAGGATGTTTATGGGGCTGCAGCACTGCATGCCTTCCATCCTTCCCATCTGCAGCCTTCCTGCCCCTCCAACTTCAGGCTGGCCCTAGGGTCCCTTCCAGGGTGATCCACAAGGTTGAGTGAGGAATAACAGGCTTAATTTGCTGCAGGAAAGAGTCCAGCTAGGATAGTGCATATTGACAAGGACATTGAGGCACTGCAGAGACTAGCAGGGCTATGGTGTCAACAATTGCCTTCAGTTATTCAAGACAAATGGGTCAGGTACCTTTCTGCAATGCCATGGTAGCAGCTGAACTTGGTCTGGGACGAGAGGATGGACTAGGTGACCTTTTGTACTCCTTTTAAGCTTTCTTTTTCTCTGTTTTCATGATGATGAGAGCAGGGATTCTATCTTCATGAAATTCCTGCTAGAAGCTATTGTGCATCCCAGTATCAAAGTTACTAAATCTTTTGTAACATGGTACATGTCTGCAGCTTTCCCCTGCACAGGTGAGTTTCAGGTCTCTATTATCTCACTGTATCAATGAGGAAACAATCTATTGGGTTTTTCTAATTACTCTATAAGCAAAGAAAACAAAAATAATCCTTCTCTACATTGCTTGTGACCCATAGTTTTGATAACGTAACCAAAATCTGGAGGCAAGCAGATAGCATGGGCAGAAAAGAAGCTGTCCTCTGTAGGAAAACGTGCCTTGTACAGGCTCTGGACTTTGGTTTAGTAAATGAGTAAATGAGTAGTGTAATAATGTAAATGAGGTGTGTAATAAACAGTGATGCATGGAGGCTTTTCTGGTCATTACTCTCAGCTAGGAGAATAGTCTGCGTTACACTACCTGACTGAAACCCTGATGGCTTAAATAAACTTGTGGCACTCACAACAGAGGCACATGGGGGAATAAAGAAGTTTTGACATGGAGGATGTTTTTGTTTTTTTTTTTCTTTATAATATCCCAGTGCACAAGGTGTTCTGGAGATGAACCAAGTAGATTATAAAGAAAAGGTTCATTTACTCTGGATGGATGGCACTTTCTAAAATAAAATGTCATCAGATAGATTTTATCTGACACAGAAGCTGCCTTGTGGACAAGGCCTTCAGGATGGATGAATGTGGAGCCTCAAGCCCGAGCAATTTGGCAGGTCTCCCAAGATGACTGGAATTTTGCACATTGTGGCTATTTTCTCTGTGTTTTGTATATACTGCGGCTGTGCAGTACATACAAACAACATGAGTGTGCTCCAGGGACCTGGTGATCTTAGGGTCTGTTTGGGGTAATTTGCTGAAAATGTGGTCTTGTAGAGATAATGCTAAACTTCCAAACTCTGGAAGTTTGGGCAGTGTTCTTCCAGCTGACTGGTGGCATTGCAGTTCAGTGGAGAGTGCAGCCAATAAGGGACTAGAGCACTGGAAAAGGGTTAGTTGGGGGGGAGGGGGAGGGAGAAGAGGTGGTGAGCGGGGGGTAGGGACTATTCCAGTAGTATTTCCTTAATAATCCCATCCTCGGTTATGTAATGAATGAAAACCCCAAGAAAGTGCAAAAGATATGTGCACCTGTGAGTCTGTCAGACACTTCAAGACCAAACAATGAAGGAAGATAAGGTGGAAATAGAGAAGGAGTAGAGCGCAACTGATGAAGAATGAACTCAGCCAAAATCATAGACTCATCTGAGCTGGAAGAGACCTGTAAAAGCCATCCAGTCCCACTCCACTGCAATAAACAATGACACCTACAGCTCTATCAGGTGCTCAGAACCCCTCCAGCCTGACCTTGAGCATGTCCAGGGCATCTACCACCTCTCTGGGCAACCCTTTCCACTGCCTCACCACCCTCACTGTGAAACATTTCTTCCATATATCAGGCCTAAATCTCCCCTCTTTTAGACTGAACCTATTTCATCCTGTCCTGCCACAGCAGACCCTGCTAAAGAGTCTGTCCCCTTCTTCTTTCTTATTGCTTCCCATTATATCCTGAAAGAAAAATATGTGTGCAGGAGCAAAACTTCTAAGCTTCTTTAAGATTTATGTGAGTTCTTAGTTGTTGTTGTTTTAAAAAAGGCATTGTTCACTGCTGGGATTTAAACTGAATATCTGATTGACAATAGGGAGTGACATCTGGTGAGTGAGTTTAGTCAGTGGCTTTATTTGCAGAGAAATTAAGCTCTCAAAAACAAGTCAAAATTCATATGTATAAATGAGGATACACGTGCTCAGTGCACTGACAACCTCACGGATCATTTCCCAGCTTGCCACTGTCTGCTGGAGCGCCATCACATGCATCCTGCTCTCCTGAATCATTGCCCACAAAATGGAGACACTTCTGATATGGATAATAAACCCATATGGAAGATCTGGGGATTTGCTGTCAGACAAAAATAGGCCGATGCCAATAGTGGGGAGTGAAAGCTGTACTTTTCATCTGATTCTTGATTCCACGGAGACAGCTGACAGAATGGTGATAGAAAGATGACAGTTTTTGTTATTGCGAGGGGCTACTGCTCTGCAGCAAGCCAGAAAAATGAAAAATGCAAAGCGAACAAGAGATTGTCTGCAGGACGTTTCCTACTGTTCTCACTTTATGGCATGTTTACTTGTCAAGAGCCCCACAGGTGGTATAATGAAACCCTGTCAAATTATTTTCCTGTAGTAGCTGGGGACATGTAAGCAAGAGTGCCCTAATTGCAGAAATCACTTCCCATGGCAGAAGCCTGGCTAATACCTGAGAAAGTGCTCTCAGAGCTCTAGGAACAGCAAGCACCCATCAGACCAACCTGTCTTTTCACCACTCTCTCTTTAACGAGAGCTTACAGATTTGTTATGCTTGTTAACCTGAAGCTGGTCATCTCATCTGCTAAGGACACTTGCAATCAGATCGTGATCCAAATTCTTAATGTCCTTCTTGGAGCTAACAGAAGATGACATTATGGCTCCAAAGAGCAAATGCTAGGTTGTTCATTCATGTGTTATGAAGATAAATGGGGCCAGGGGGCTGCAGGGGGTGATGAACCTATGAAATCACCAACCAGAGGATGCTGTTTCGTATGAGCTGAGCACATGGGACCGCTCTGACCAGATCTGGTGCCTGACTCCCAGCAGAAGAGCTGAAGTGTTTGTTTCCACTATTCCAGCCCTGAAGAGAGATACATACTTGCATTTTATTATTATTTTTCTTTAATTGTGGTTGCACAGGTAGAGAAATCAACAATTTATTTTCCTAATGGATCACCAGATCACTATTTGCACAAATAAATATTTACAGATATTATCTAACAGATAATTACAAAGCACATGCTAAATGTAAAATAAAATGCATAAATATTTGCAAAATGAATCTCTGTGGGTTGCCAGTGTAGCAGATGCAAAAACTTCTGTTAAAACATTTCTTCATTTCTCTCTCTCTCTATATATAATGAAGATATTGAAATGCAGTGATATTTAGAGCTTAACTTTGAAAAATTGCCTAACTTTTATGAAAAGAACGAATAACCTAGTTTATTCATTGTCTGAAGCATAGTATAGTGACAGAGGGGTTTATAATAAAATACACGGGCAGCTAGACAGCATTTAAATTCTCAGTCCAATTTAAATATGAAGCTACATTAGTTTGCTTTGTTGTTCTTTGAATTGCACTATAGAAAACTAGGCAGGTAGGAAGGAGCCATTGCAGTGCATGATCTGTGATGGCCAGAAGAACTTGTGGCATCTTCAGTGAGTTCATATTCACTGGACAATGAATGCACCTGGAGAAACAAATCCACTTGTCATCAAGTGGATTGGGAATTAGGGAATGAAAACCATTTGCAGATCACTCATGTGCGGAAAAATAAATAATCTGAAATAAGATTAAGGGGTTGTTTGCCAAAAACCCAATTCATCCAGCTGTGGTCAAGAGAGGCATTTGCCACCAGAGGACTGAGTTTGAGTTGCAGAGAGTTCAGCCTGGCCTAGCAATTGACAGAAGGCATCTAACTTCACAAGGGCAATCTGCAGAGCTGTGGTGAAGAAAGGTTTCTCTTCTTCTTCTGCCTTTTTGTAGTGGAAGGGACAAAATGGGCAGCCATGAATGAAACCCTGGCATTTATTATTCTCCAGAGCTTATGGGACTCCTTTGATCTTTACATACCTCTGGGTACCTCACCCTGAGTTGGTCTGGCTCCTAGGAGCCCTCTCATACATCCATCCTGGGTGCTGTGGAGCCCACAGTGAATGATGGGGACATATAAGCAGGTTAGAGAGCTCAGCTCTCTCCAGAATTAAATTACTTTCCAAAATACAGATGGAAATTGGACATTGTATGGGGTTTGCTTTCCTGTTCTCTGCAGACTGTGTGCTGCGCAGTGTATGTGTCTTTGAGCATTGGCTGTCTGGGAGACTCACTAATATTATGAGTGTGAAGCTATTATCATGTTTTCCACTGCTGATGGCCTCTTGTTCTGAGGATGTCCCATGGTGGCTGAACCAAGGCTGATCAGATACTGAAGAAGCTTTGGGGACTCTTGTTAGGTTTAACTCATATTCTTCTGTGCTACTGAGACCTCACTGGATATTTTTAAGGTTTAGTTCATCGTTCTGTAGAAAATGCACTGATATCCTTCCTTAAGAGTTTCTGGGTAATGATCTGCTGTATAGATTTAATACTCTTAACAGTTAGGAGTACAAAAAAGGGAAAAAAAAAATATTGTCTAAACCTAGGAAGATTTCCTACAATGTTTTACAGGCAGTAGTGTTAGTCCATTTCTGATACAAAAAAAAAAAAACAACCAGTATTTCTCCTGGGTGGCCATGAATGGCAGTAAAGGGGAACAGCCTCCACTCCGAGTGTTGTTATGTGTCTCAGAGACCTCATGTCAGCTGTATTCTTGTCCCCACACAATCCTAAGCATTTCTTCCCATTCTGGAGCAGGACCTACATTCCTGTGGACGCCAGAAAGCCCTATCTTTCAGAAGCAATAGGATTGAAATAGAGTTTGTGCTAATGGCCCAATGGAGTGCTGTTTTTGCCCTGCTCGGGAGACTCTTACTTTGTTCTGGCTGAACTTCATAAACTCTGGAAGATGACTGGGAACTGGCATGGCTGTGAGTTTTGTACCCTCTGTAAAAGCAGTGAAGGAATGAACTATGTTAAATCCATGGGGCTGTAATTCTGAGCACCTGTTGCTGCTCTCCTTGTGATTTCATGGCTCTGTAAAGTTAGCCTCTAAATAGCCTCACTTTGGTTTAGACTGATCCTTTGGTATGAATCATTCTTAAAAAAGATGGAAAACAAAAGCTGGAGGAACAAAAGAAGCAAAGGACAATGTGTTTCTCCTTGCGAAGAACTTCAAAATTCATCTGAAATTAATGGAGGAATTCCAGCAAGGAGCAACACCTCATCTGATCATACAACCTGCACTGACGCCATTTATCTGCCTCAGTATGAGAAAGCTTTACGTTAGGAGAGTAATTTGCCAGTGCAGTCACTAAAATCTCTTACATGAAATGATAAATACTTTTATATCTCTCATGCCTGTACCTCTGCTGTAGAAGTCTTCATTTTACCACACAAACTGTAATTGGGAAAAGCCATGGCTTTGCCTGATGACTGAAGCATTTGAGTTTGTGTCTCTCACTGCTTTTTATTTCCACATCCTCCTGGAGGGGCTGTTCTATCTATAAAAGGAAATTGCTCAATGTGTTTCAAATAGTCTCCAAATTAGAAGCTGAGTGGGAAATGTTCCCGCAAGTGTTCCTTGGAATTCATGAAATCTGGACATCAAAAATTATGAAATTATTTGAGGTTTTCGTCTCTGCAACTAGAACAACAAAAGATAAATCAGAGAAAACAACATAATGTCTTCCAAGTGTTTGGATGCAAAGCTTTTGCAATTCTATGTGCATCTGTATACCAGAGACCGTATCTACTTCCCTTCCATTCATATGCAGATTTTTCTCTCAGCGCGCTGAGAAACTAACACATCTGATATTTAGTGGGTAAACATTTACAGAACAAAGAAATATAGTTCCCAAAATAATTTAAAAATTGGCCTGGCTGCAAATGACTTTTGAGTGATGATCATCTGCCATCCCAACAGGATGCAATTAATGTACACCGAAGTCAGCAGCACTGTGAGCAGCAGAGCTTGGGAGGGAGCTGATCCCTTGCAAGCAGCATCCATTTGGAAGCACCATCCATTTGAGAGCATTGCCCCCTTTGGAAGCAGAGCCCATTTGGGAGTGGCGTCCATTTGGGATGGTGCATCGTGGTGGCTGGATTTGCTGCTGAGGAAGCAGCTGCTTGATGATCTGGACACAACATAGATAAGAGACAAAGCATTTGTTATTGGAAGTGGTTATAACAACTCTGTTTAGAGTTATTCAGGAGGCAGTGTGCACCTCCATCTTAATAACGACCCATCCAGACAGCTATGATGTGAAGATGTGAGAGTCTGCTCCCATTAAGTTCAAACAACAATGGCCAGATTTTGCCAATCACAAAGCAAGGTAACTTTACTTCTGAGTAATTTAAACTTTTGCTTCTGAAACATAGGCCAGCTATTTTCAGACTTTCATACCTCTCTCTTGCTGGAATGTTACTGGAATGAAACGATAGGGTTGGCTGTTCAATGTTCTCTGCTGGTGGAGACTGGCAAAAAGAAGCTTTCAATAATTTATATCAAGGCTCTGAAATCCCCCAGATTAAGGAAGCCCCGTTAGAAATTAAGAAGCCTCTTTTTAAGGGAGTGTTTTATGAGGTAGCAGGATATTTATGAGTATAGTGGATGGTAAGCTGTTCTCCTAAGCCATGGCAAAGGCAGATGGTGTTTGGATCAGAATGGAAGCCGGGTGCCCTGGGGCTGTGTGGACGGTTCTGTTTTGGCTGTAAATCTCTCAGTGCTTGTCTTCATGCTATCACTCCTATAATTCACACTTACTGCTAGGCTGTCAGTACATTTCTTCTTGTTAATAATAAGTCTAAAAGGAGTTTTATTTTTCATTTCTCAGAGTGGAAGATTGCAGATGATGCTAAAAAAACAGGTCGTGACATTTTCCTCATAGGACATGAGACATTGTAATTTTGTATTACAGAGACGCATAAAGGGAAAGAGAGAATTAATTACAAGGAAATAAACTGTGAAAACGTATATTTTTCAGAAAGTCATATTTATTTTCCTTATGAGACCAGGATTAAGGTAGACATTTAACCATCTGCCCAGTATTCCACTGTCACATATTCTCCTGCCGTAAGCTACACACGTCCTTCTAAGTGCCTTGTTTTGCAAAATGGAGCTAAAACTTATATGGCTGACTGTGCACAGACAAAAAGGTCAGGATGAAGATGTAAGGCTAAAGCCAAGCTACGCAGGCTTAGGACTCACTAATCTCAAGAGAAAATGTGCCCCCCTGTAATGGTGGACAGCCAGGTTCTTTCTAGAAGAGCCATTTTCAACAGGAGAAAAGAGCAGTTGTGTGCCCAGGTTTCTTGCAAACTACCATCCCAAACTGAATGTAAATTTCTGCTTAGAAATCCTACTTTTCAAACGGACCCTTCATGGGGTTCACTTTCTTTTAAGAGAGCAATGCTTGTTCAGCACTACAGACACATTCCTGACAATTGTTTGGACTGGGTTGTATGGCAGCAGCTGCTTGGGTCCGAGAAGTTATGGCACCCACCAGCATGCTGCTGTGTGCTCTGAGAACTGCTGCCACCAGAGGAAATTGGTACAGGGAGCTGTGAGGGAAGTGAAACTCATAACTCACAGAGGAAAGGAAGATAAAAAGGAGCGGTAGAGTTCTTAGCTCACAGCAATTTTGTTGACCACTTATTAAGTTACCTCCATTGTATGATTTGAAAGGATTCCTCCTTTTATCTGGATAGCCATCAGGATCGAAACAGTAATAAAACTCTGCTGACAAGGGACACAAAGGTGACTTTTTTTCCACAGCTTCTCTTAAATTTTGGCTAGGGCAGAGAACAATTGAACCCCATGAAGTTCTCACTGAGCAATTTTAGGAAAATGAGGAGTGCTGCTAATGTTCATTTTAGTTTTGGCTAAAACTCTGCTGGAAGACAAAGGTGGTGCTTTAATAACAGATTATGTGTATATGTTAAGTCTGTGAGAACCAGAAGCTGAGGCGGAGAGGGTGATGTACTGGTGACAACTTCATGCAGATGACTCACAGCCTCACTCAGGCTGTTCAGCCGGCGCTGCTGAACTCCACTGTTATTTATGCTTCCTTGGGCAAACAACATCAAATTCCTAGTAGGGCATGCGGGTGTAGGAGTGCTGCCTGAGGTCAAGTAAATGCTAGGCAGAGAAGAGGAACGGCCCTGTCCACTCCCTGCCCAGCCCTGATGGCAGAAGGCACTGTGATTGCACTAGGAAATGCAGTCTTCATGGGTATTTTTGGGGTAAGCGTAATGGGACTTCAGGAGGCTGTGCATGAGAGTGTACTTTTTCTCCCATCTCTGTGGGGACGGGAGATGGTCTTACCCCAGAGCCTGGGGCTCAGCCCACTGTGGTGACTGCAGCACCACAAAAACACATAGAATCATAGAATCCTTACAGTTGGAAGGGTCCCTTGAAAGGACACCAAGTCCAAATGCCCTGGAATGAACAGGGACACCTATAGCGCCATCAGGTGCTCAGACCCCCTCCAGCTTGTCCTTGAGTGTTTCCAGGGACAGGGCATCCACCATCTCTCTGGGTAACCTGTGCCACCGCCTCACTGCCCTTACTGTAAAACAACTTCTTTCTGATACCCAGCCTAAATCTCCCCTCTTTTAGTCTGAAATGGTTTCCCCTTGTCCTATCAGAACAGACCCTGCTAAAGAATCTGTCCCGTTCTTTCTTATAGTCCCTACTTAGATATTGATAAATGCCCTCTATATGGCTGGATAGAGTCGTTGGATAGTTCATCCCATTTTTGGACTCAGTACAGAATATTTTATAACCAGACTGGTAGGAGGCCCTACAAGAGCAAATCCTCCCACCTGGCAGCTTGTAATTAATACATAAAAAATAAAGCCAAGTTCTCTCTATGGCAGCTTGTAAGTATTCTAGGCATCACAATATTATATGCTTTATGACAGCTTTGATCTTAAGGAATAAAAAAATTCATGCTCAGGAATTTAATTTGAAGCATTTAGAGATCATAAACATCCAAAGTGTTGTTTTCTGCTGTCTTGTGCAGTGTCTGCTAGGAGCGGGTCTCTGTCCCTGCCTGCCCTCAGTGTATGGGGGTGAATGCCTGCCCCCAAACCAGGGCCTGAATTCAGATTAATCAGTGTAAATGTAGAATAAGTACAGACATGCCTTGAGAAGAGCAGGACAACCAAGCTCTGCAATTTATACAACACAACGGGAAAGGTCTGCCATGCCCTGGGAGAAGGGTCCGGACTGTGATAATTGCTGCACCAGCAGATTTCCCAGGTCAGTGGCTTCCTGAACTGCCTTTGAAAACTTTCCACTGGGAGGCCCAGCATGACCTTTATGATGGTTTTGCAGGAAGGAAGTTCCATCATCCCATTCCTACTATTCTGGTCACCAGCCAGGAATCCAGGCCTGTGCATGCAGGAGGCTGCTTGGAGTCAAGTAGGTGCCAATAACAGAAATTTCACTTGGATTTACGCCTTAACATTGAATGACAGTTTTTTCTCCTTTTAAATGCTAACTCCTACATATTTGGAGCAGAGATTTGGCTGAAGATTTGGAGTGGTCACAGATGGCCCCATCTCCCATACTCTTGATAGAGATCTGTGCAAAGGGTGTTTTTATGGGCTTTGGTGGGGCTCCTTGTGGCTCCCCAAGCCAGCCTAACTACTAACCTGTGGTAACTCCACACCAAGACACAAGGAGATGATGCTCTATTGTATTGCATTGACTTGTTGGAAAAGATTGAGAATTTTCAGACACGAAGCTTTAGAAAATGAACACATTGGACTGAAGACGTGTGATTCCCTGTGTAGATCAGAGCTAGCTCTTAACCTTGTAAGTTCTGTGAGTCATATGTTTATTTGTTAACCACAAACCACCAGTAAAACAAGGCAAGATTTTGTTGCTGAGGTTGTGGGTATATAATGAGTACATACATTTGTAGTCCTCAGGACATGTATTAAGAGCTGTTAACTATCCTGAAGTTCACAAATTTAACACCATATTAAATTTATTAAATAAGTTTCAAGATTTTATGACCTTCCGACTTGTGGAGTTTTTTTAAAGGGCATAAAAAAGATAGCAGTCTTCTCTAGCGTTACCCCAGAGGGCTGACCTTCCTGTAAAGAGAGCAGTCTTTCAGAGGGAAATGTTTGGGCTTGTTTCTCCTGCCCTTCAAATTGATTCTGTTCAGCACATCCTTGCAGCCTCAAAGCAAGAACAGATTGTTGCTATTAACCTCATGATGAAACTTGATATTAACACATGTATAAGTAGTAAATAAATGATTAACAGATGTTAGAAGTCTGTAGTGCCTACAGAGTCTGGAATACATGCACACTGTGGCATATACTTGGAAATCAGTTTGGCTGGCCAGCCTGCTGAAAGGACCAGGCACAGCATTGTGCTGGTGATAACAGTCACCCATCCTTGCTACTGGGAGCTCCTGGATACCACCACCTATCCTGAAACCATCCCAAGTGCATTTGTGAGGATTTTTATTTAACCCAGCATACATTTCCTGGCCCTGGGGAATTGTATTTATCAAGGCCTTTACTTCATCATGCAGTACATGCTAGTTTGTTGGTTTGCACCTGCTCACAATTTGTCAAAGTCCCTTTTAAATGAATTGGAAGGTGTGAAAGGCAGAAGCTGTTTAGCACCTTCTGGATAATCGGAGGTATGTCAGGCACCTAATAATAATGTATGCACCACATTCCTCAGTGTGATTTGCAATGCAAACTGCGAGTGTGAGGGCAATTTTCCAGAGTGATTCAAAAATGTATGAATTTGTTCAGTCCTTTTGTCAGCCTGAGCAGCCAGTACAATGGCTGTATGCACATTGAGTGTGAGGAGTAACAGCACTGCTGCCCCTACGCTCCTGTGTCTCCCCAGGTCCAGGCTGGTGATGTTTATGTTTTTCCATCCTGTTCTTCCATTGGGAGCTTCCTGCTGGATGTGCCACTGACACCAAGAGGACAGGTAGAAATATGGCAGCCTCTGTACCTAGAAACCAGAAATGCATTGCAGAAGTTATAGAAACTCTAGTTATCAGTGCACTAACCATTTATTCTACATAGATGTAACATATGTTAAAAAAATAGTGGAGATGAACAAGTCCTGTGCTGGAGACCTTACCTGGAGTACTGTCAAACATGAGAACTGAGGAAGTTTGGGATCAAAAGTTACTGAGCAATGTTTGGTGGTTTCTTTACTGATGTGTATGGCATTCAATGGAGATTTCATTGCCTGGGTTGTATCCTGACATTTCCAGTGACCTGAAGGAACAGGGCTCCACACCTGTGTCCATTTGATGCAAAAGGAATTATTTCCCTGGAGGCTTCCCTGTCCTGCATGTACTTCAATGTGCAACACTGCACTATGGTAACTGAAGTGCCACAAAATTATGTGAGTTCCCTCACAAGTAACTTGTGCTTTATATACTAACAACTTCTATTTGACAAGAGCTATTATTATTTGCTATGAACGGGTAAGAAATCAAGTCAGAAAGAGCTGATTCATTCTGAATACCAAGCAGTGATTTCATATTCTAGAGTATTTCCCTTCATGCAGCTCCCTCCATAGCTCACAAAGATCTGCAGGTGCTCAAGCTGCAGGAAAGGATCAGAGGTGGGACAGTGGGCCAGGAGAGAAGACAGGGAGAAGACAGCTCCCAGCAAGTTGCTCCAAAGCTGCAGCAGGGACATCAACCTTTCCATCTGAACAAAGATGCAATTTGCAAAGGCAATTCAGAGTTTTCGTGTTAGAATGACTACAGCATTTATTTCGAACATCTCTCCTCCCTACTGCAAATGAGTTCTGGAGGAAAGCCTATTGGGGAAAATTTCTATGCTAATGCAAAAGCCTGGTAACCTCTATGTGGCACCCCGCTAGCCCTACCTGTAATAAAGAATATAACTGATGCTATTGCTCTTCTGGCTGGATTAAGAAGGATATTCCAACTTGAGATATTACAGCATTCTGTGATTCTATAGTACCATCACAGGAATATCAACTAAGACAATGGGCATTTCTGCTTTGGTTACAGTCCCTTTCTGAAGCTGCTATTCACACTGTCGGCAATGAGCATAAACTTTTACTTCCAAATCACTGCATACTTCATGTTGTAGGTTTCAGTAAAAACTTTTGTAGAAGCTATATGTATTTTTCTGTTCATTATTTTGATTTGGGGTTTCTTGGCTCCGGATCTGAAGGTATATTGCTTGGTATCTCAGATTTGCAATTAGAAATGCTGAGCTAAGAAGACACGTTTATTTGTTACTGAAAGTGTCTTAGTTTGGAGTTCAAGTTCAGAATCCACTTTGAAGATATAAGTGTGTGTGGATGTAAATTTTGTGATCACACACATAGGTGCAAGAAATTTTAGTACAGAATTTACCTTTCAGCTTTAGTTTTTTTGGTGCTGCTAAATGTTTTACAAGGGTTGAGCTCAGACAAACATTAACAATTTTGCTGATATTTCAAGTGAAACTGTGAAGTAAATACCACATGGACAGCAAGTTGTTAGCACCCCACAGAGTGACAGTGCTACGCTGATCTCTTTTGTATTAAGGATTGAATACCCAAATTAGGACGTGAGGTTTTGTTCACCATTCAGATTGCTCTAATGCATAGATGATGCTAATGCCACTATTTTTCCTCCTTTCTATCTGCTGAAATGGATGCATATGTGATATTTAAAATTAATAAGGCTGGAGATTCTGAATACCAGACAAGACATATGCAAGCGTTGTGACCTACGCTTTTGTCATAGCCATGAAAACGGTACCCTGACTTTACAATTGCTGTGTATTTTCTTGTGCCTTAAAAAAATGAGCAAAGTAGTCAACAGTGGTGTTATTCATGATTTCACGTGCCAGATCATATGGTATGGTGAAGGTTTAACCAAAGTCTGGAGGTTCATGCAAAGCTGATGGCTGGAAGTACCAGAAGTCTTTGCTTGTGTGACTGGTGGAGAATTTGGAAAATAAGCATGTGTTCCTGCTCTGTATCACTGCAGTGCTCGGTGCAGGCGGAAAAAGCATTTCACTGTATGCTGACAAAGTTAACTTCAGACACTATCATCATCCCCTTCTTCCTTCCAAAGCTTTATCCGAACCCATGTGCTTATTTGAACCCAAAATAGTGCTTTTTCTTTCTTACTATCCCCACAAGATGGCAATGACATGAAGGGGGATGCTGTGCTGCTGGCAGCCATGCTGCCCATCTCCATCACTGACCTCAGGCCACTGAGCCATTGCATTAAACAAATTGAAAAAAAAAAAAAGAAAATCCATGTAATAGCAACTGTAAATTACAAGTCTGAATCAGTAGATCAGGTCTTGCCCGCACATCTTAAGCTTGAGGTTACCCTCATTTGAAATTTGGCATAGACTCTACCCTGAGTCTATGACCCTACTGCTTCATGCCCTACAAAACGCATATCACAGAGATCTCATCCCCAGAAATTCTAGACAGTGAAAGAGATGCAAAACACCAAGGGTATCACTTAGCCAGTGAGGAAATTGATGGCAGGGATGGTTTTCTTTTTTGCTTTGCAACTCATTTACCTTACATCTGGAGATAAACCCTTTGCCCCTTAGCAGCTTTAATTCTGGCTGCCTGCTGGTCCTGATTCACATCAAGAATGGCTGTGAACAGCATGAGATGTCAGTTAAAACTTGAGGTGTGCCAAGACCAGTGACCCCAAATGTATGAAGGCATTAGCATGGAGAGTGTACTCTTGAAACTTAAAGCTTAAATCAGTTGTCCTGTTGGTTTTCTTCAGTGTGGTTGGGATATCAAGATTGGGAAGATTTAGAAATGATGGAGAAGGAAAAGCTGGAGAAAATAATTGATTTGTCAGGGAAGGGGCAAAGAGCTGGGTGAAAGGAGAAAGCTGGAAGGGGTAACACTATGTGAAAAACTGTAATAAAATGGAAAAGAAATAATCTCTTTTCCATAAATGCTAGAGATCAGTAAGGTGTCATGAGCTCAATTTATTGAGAAATGAACTGGTGGAGCAGGGCTAACAGGCCAGGTCAGATCCATGGGGGCACCAAGGGTGATAAGGCAGGGAGCGGGCTGCTGAGCTTCCTTGCAGGAGGCTTAAAGGAGAGAGATTGGACTGACCACAACTAGTATAGATCTGTGTGGTCCTGCTGCTGCTTCTCTGATCACGTGTGGAGGCTCAGTGACATTTTAACCATTTTTTTTTGTGTTTTGCAGTGCATATTGCTCCCCCATTAAGCTATTTGTAATATCTGTATTATTGTTTTCCATTGCACCGCTCTAAATGTGAGTGGTGTTGTCTCTCACATCTCTGTACTGCTGAAAACCCATGCTAGGCAATTCTGGATGTGTTAATATGTAAGAGCTGAAATGAAATTGTTACTAGGAGTCCCATATAAAACCAAGGAATTCAATGAATATAATAAATGCTGCACTCAATAAATCCAGTAAGCTCCACTGCGCTATTTCTGCTCATAAATGCCATACTGAATAGGTATTTGGAGCGCTGCTGAATTATACATCACTGCTTCAATGTCCTGCACAGAGCTGTGCTCTGATGCAGCTCCTCGTGGGCACGGCTTTGCGTTACTGCGCAGACTGGACCTAAATCCTGCAACACTCTCCTGTGACACCTTGGAAATTTGTCTTTTTCCATATTCTTTATGAGAATGAATAACACAGCTTGACTTGTAATTACTTCAGCGTCCCATTGTACTTTGCTGTTAATATTAAATTAGTTGCTTTTTCTACTTCCCAGCTTTCCATGCAGCCTATGGCTGCAGGGTAGAGGCAGTCAGAGCAAAGGAAGCTTGGCAGACAGTGGGGAGGTGGGCTGTGTAGCTCAAGTCCATGAACCACCACATCTCACACCTGGAGAGGACACGGAGCCTACCCAAGCAAGATTTTAGATCACAAACCATGCACATGGCTGCTCTCCCCTGCTCCTTCATTGCATAGAATACTCTGTGGGTATTGGAAAAGTCTCCTTTGTTCTTCTCTTTCTTCTCACAAATCAACACAGCTGAAAAAAATATGTGTGCCTGTAAAAGGGAGATGATTAGCTGGTTGCAGCATCTGAAAAACCATTGTAATGCTGGGACAGCACCTAGGTAATTCGTTCCCTGACATGGTGGGGAAGAGCTTGTGGTTTACAATAGGGTTGGTTGCTACTAGAAAGGAAACTGGGCTTTTGTTTATTTGTTTGTTTGTTTGTTTTAATATAATATGGAGAATGAAGTATGCATGAAGAAGATGCAGGCGTTATTTGAATTGCATGGTTGTTTCTGAAGGTTGCTGCAGCTAGTTTAGGAAGGCGAGATCCCATTTAGAATTTAAGAGAGCGGAGCTGTGCATTCAGGGTGCTTATACGGGAAAGTAAGACAGGTCAGCCAGCAGAAGTTGTAGCAAGGGTTGAACAATAGCAATGTTATTAAGAGGACCATTAATAAGAGAGTTAGACCTATATGAGTCTACAAGCTCTACTGCTAGGAATGAGATTAGTTTGAAACCATGTGTATTTGGACATGGCTCCAGATGGGTGGCTTCAAAATCTGTTATTGGAGAATGAAGTTCTTGCTGACATAATGAAGCATGCATGAGAACAATAATGTGCATACCTGAATCTGGGCTGTATAAATTAACTGATATCTGAATACTGCACTTAGGTGAAACTGCAAGTGCCAACCATTTCCCCCTCCTACATTTACCCAGAAGTTAAAGTAATGCTAAGCTCTAGTCCCAGAGATGTGCCCCCTTTCTTGGCAGGAGGAAGGAGGAAGGCTTTGTGTTTGTTCCAGGGCTCTTTGTGAGACTGGAGGGGGAAAATGCCACTTTCCCCAGTGCCTCTTGCAGTCGTGGTAATCCTTTCCTCCCTGCTCACCTCAGTGCTGGTGTCAAACTATTGGGCTGTCTCCAGGCTTGTTTTAATGGTGATAACGGGTTTATTTTAGTGGAGAGACTAGTGCCACTATGTGATCCCAACAGCTGTTCTTATGTATTGTAACAGAGCTGTAACAGCTATGGGATGCTGCAGGCATCCTCTGAAATGATGAAGATTTAGCTAACTGAAAGCTCAGTGATTTATAAAGAAGCAAAGTTTTTTGATTAGTGTTATGTTGTCTTGCTTATATCATGTGAGTAGTAGATACTCATCATTAAGACATCTAAAGGAAAAGAATGACATCCCATTGCCTCCTGCTAGAGTGGTTTTTATATACATGTTGGCTAAAAGGCAAAGTGGAATACAATGCCTACAGAAAGCTTACAAGCTCTTGGAAAACAGCAGCAGGCACTTGCCATAAATAACAAGGGGATAAGCAGTGAATTTGGACAGCAGTGTGGGCATGTAGTGAAACCTGAGCAAAACATTTGGTACAAATGGTACTTCATGATGCACAGACCTGCGTGAATTTATGTATGCTTTCACTAGGTGCTTGCATGCTGCACTCTTATTGTGCTGGAGTCTTCTGCAGCACAGATGCGTGCATTGGTTTCCAATGGTTCTAATATATGTTTTATCATATGTAGATTTTGAAGGAAGAACCCAGGTAACATCTACATACTCACAAATGAACCACATCCTTTAGTACAGAACTGTCAGTATTATTCTGTGGGGAGAGAGGGTTTTTTATTCCCCACTGTCAAAGACAGAATGAATCTCACCTTCCAAACAAAGCTGACTGAATACCAAACAGATTCTTTCTAAGATGAGCCACGCTATTTATTCACTGTCTATGTTTTTCCTAAATATCAGACCCCTGTAGTTATCAAAGGTGCTTCCACCTAAAGAACTGTTCCTTTGACATAAACAAAGGACAGGCACCTAGAGATCACTCTTCCGAAACAGTTTTATAGCTAGTTAATCAATACGTTGCCACAGACATATCGCCTTTCATTTTCTGTTTATATACCACCCTAGATCCTTGTATATAGTGTTGATGCTAGCTGAAGGATACACAGCCTTAGAAATCAATATGCAACCCTTCTTCAGGTATATTGATTGCCAGCTGCTATGAGAAAGATGATTAATTCCTGTGGATTTCCTTTCTGCCCCTTTAAACCTTCGTCCCGTAACTGAGCTGTGACAGGTGCTTATGTCCACAGTGGCACTACTCAGGGAAACATTAGGTGGTATGGAACCAGAAGCAGGGGCTTCACATGCCCCCAGGAACTCACCTCTCCTGCCATCTGAAAGGTTTAGGAGCAACTTTGTGGCTGGCAGCCTCTGGGTGTGAGAGTTAGGGCTCTGAATGATGATGAGTGATGCTGTCGGGCAATTCCTAAGCAGGTGTGCTCAGGGAATGCCCCTGGGCAGGGGAGTTCAGCTGGCTTGGGGACATCAACCTGTCCTTCTTAACACCATAAATGCTTAAATAATGTGGTTGCTTTTTCCTCACTGTGCAGGAGGGAGGATGAATCAGCACAAACACCCAGGCTGGTTAGCTGAGGATGGCAAGCTCTGTGCCGTGTCCCAGCCGCTTGGCAGTTGTCCCCATCACTGTACTCTGACTCCGCAGGCAAGCATCCAATTAATCACAGTCTAATCACAGTGGGACAAGGATCTCGCTGCTCAAATAACAGTGAGGCAATGCTATGCTGGTGGTGTAAATTATGCAGTCCAATCTCGGGAAGGCTGCAGGAAAGACAGTCTATCAAAATGCCATTACGTGGTGTGCACAACTTGCCGCCGGTGTCTGGGCAGGCAGGTAGCAGTGGACTCTGTTTAATGACAAATTTAATGATAGACTGCTGAAGAATTACTGTTGATTACTCTTCTCATATACATTCAGCCTTTCTCCCCATGGGCACGCAGTGAATGCATTTCAAATTGCCCTCCCTGGCCCTATGAACAACTCAAGTGCCAGCTGGGAGTGGTCAGATGTGGCTCTGAGGGAAAAAATAATCTGTATTTTGAGGACACAGATCCTTCTGCAGGAGGTAGAGGTGCATGTGGGCATCAAGGTGGGTTGAGGACACCTGAGGGGTGTAGAGGCAAATGTTGTTCCATTGGAGCCTGGTGCCCTGATTGGGAACACCACCAGGAGACTCCACTGCTCTGAGATAGTCACCTTGGTTCTATACCCTGTATGGAGGAGAAGCTGCTGTGCCAAACCCTCAACTCCTCCTCCTTCACCCTCCCCCCCCCCCCCCCCACCAATATTGCTCACTAATTATGTCCCTCAGTTCCACACAGTTCTTGAACACCTCCAGGGATGATGACTCCGTTCCACTCCATCCACTCCATGATGACTCTCCAGCTTGTGCCAATGCCCAACCACTCTTTCAGAAGATAGTTTTTTCTTAATACCCAACTGGAACCTCCCCAGTGCAACTTGAGGCCGTTAGCACTCATTGCTTACTTTCTTTGTTCCAAGTTCTCTGCTTAACAGGCAGTCCCTCAACTTGTTTTTGCAGAAGCACAACTCTTGGTGGCAGTCTTGGCCTAGGCTCTCATCCAAGGTATTAATGTGAATGAGATTACTGGCTTGGAGGGACACCAGGCCATTTGTGTGGTTCTGGATATGTAATAAAGAAGCTCCAGTATGCGGGTATGTGAGATAATGGCAGCCGCAGAATCATGTCCACGAGAGAAAGATGAACTTGCAGTATTATGCTTTAAATGGCAATGTGGCAAAAAACTAAAGCTCTGTTGAACTCTTCAGAATAGCAAACATTATTTCCTTCTCATTGGAGAATCTTCCTCCCACAGCTGAATTAGGGTCCTGTCTGTTTTGTGCTTATGTGAGGACAGCGTTTAGTGAGCAATGAACAGTGATACAACCTTAGCCTTAACTTTTTCTCACACCCATGCAAAAAAAAAAAAGGATTTTAAAAATGTGCATTTTGTCAAGACAGTAGGACTCGAAAAGGAGCTGGATCTGCAGAGCAGGCCACTTGAAATAACATTATCTTGTATCATGGATGCCTCCTTGAAAATTTATTATCTTTGTTCCCAGCGCAGTGTGTTGCTCTTTCATGGCCTCCTCATATTCCCCAATCTGACCAATTCAGCAACTAAAAATAAATTGTCTGTTTTATCAGGGAATAAAAGCAGCTGAAGTATCCTGGGAGCTGTTTCTGCTCAGAAAAGCATAAAGTTAGAAACTACCTCTTTACAGACATTCATATTTTTGTTACAATGCATTTTGGACTATGTATTCATTAATCTTTTTCCAGCAGTAGCCATGATTAAACTTTACAATCTGAGTAGTCTCAGGAAAAAGATCATGACTATGTTTCTTCAAAAAGTAAGAGCAGACAATAAAAGGTGAACACAAGGAAATAATATTTAAATTTAATCTCTGTGGTCTGTGCACTAACCTTCACCTTATCTCTGTACTATGCAGTATTAGCAATTCCTTTTTTACGTTGGCTCCCTGGTTCTATTAGCTGATAACTGTATCACAAGGCTGAAGATATGTGAGTTGAATGTTTGTGACTGATTGTGAGATGGTTTCATGCATGGCTTATTGAAGACAAAGATGTTCTTATGCAGAATCTGGCCCATGCTAGCGCCCACTGCAATGGATAACAGCCTAGTGGAAGTGGAGAAGGAGGCAAAACTTTTAGTCTATGCAGGGGTGGTCAGGAAGACAAGTGAAATAATGCTGGATGCTAATTGGTATTGCACAGCACAGCAGTACCAAAACCCATGCAAAAACCTGTTTCTCCTGTTTAACTCTATTTTAAGACTGACTGCAAATCCTAAAAGTATCTGTAAGTAGTGGAATGGGGACGGGGTGAGAACATCTGGCACGGGGGGCTGTTATCACTTTCTCACATCTCTGGATGTTGAACGGTAGGGACTGGGCCTGAAGAGGTATCATGGTGGGTCTGATCCAGTGTCAGCAAAGTTTTATCGACTTAAAGCAGACTTTGAATGAGGTCTGGAAGGCTGTATGTCACTGAATCCTCAAGGCCAATCAGAATGATTTGTAAATGGGCATGAATGGATTTAAGCAAAGTTGTGCCTCTTTCTTCTGTTCTCTAATGCTGATACCTTGAGATTATTAAAACACACATAGGAATATAGATTTAAAAATAGTATCTTCATGAGTGCTGTCAGATTTTACATTTTTTGTGTGTGCGAGGAACAGGCCTTTGCTGTAATGTTCATTTATAAATTTTTGCTCACTTTGTATTTTCTTAATGATTTACGAATGGCTTTGTAATCATTTCATTCCTTCTTAAAAAGCTTTTCTTTTTTTGAAGAAGCTGCAATGTGTCAGATTAAAGTGCAAATACCCACTTGAAGACTCTTAGAGTCACAGAACTTGTTAGAGCCTTTGATTTCTGCATTTAATTATGTCTCATTGGATTATAATAATCCTATTCCTCCTTGTTTCTTGAACTCAGTTTTCCATACTTGTCTTGCACTTAATTAAAAGTGCCTCCTTTGCTATTAGGCTGGTAGTGAAATTAAGGCTGACACTCGAGGGAACTTTGCGTCTGGAGGAATCTTATTTTTAACCTCTCCAGCTCAGCACCTGTGAGACTCCTGGCAGGTGAACTTTATTCTAACATTGTGAAATCAACCTCTCCAGCTCAGCACCTCTGAGACTCCTGGCAGGTGAACTTTATTCTAACATTCTGAAATGTGCCAAAAGAGTGGTCCCTTCTGCATTGCCAGAAGATTGGAAAATGTTCCTTTGAGACCTGTGTCAGACAGTACTGCCTTCCAAAATGGTTTAAAATTAGCGCCGTACATCATTTGACCTGCTTTCACTCTTCAGACCTACCACTGGAGGTTCATCTGAGAATTCAGCAAACCTGGGCGAGTTGACACCAACGAACAAGAGCCAGAGGCTGACAGGGTGGATTGCCACTTGAGTGGCAGTGCCTGGGTATCCAGGTAGTCCCTTCTGAAGGAGCCAGAGGTGATAAGGTGCTCTTTGCTGGTTGTGGTCCCCATTATGGTTTGAGTGGCTGAATGCTTGCCAGACTGTGGGATCATATCCTTTACCAGACAGACCCAGAAAGCAAGGGTTTCCAGTGTATCAATCAAAAAGAAATTATTTTCTTTCCATAAGTTTAATCTACTTTGTATTGTTTGTTATGACAATGACAGCCAGCAGTGGTATACAATAATATAGGCACAATCAATCGTCTCAAAAGTGTCTTCTTACAGCCCCCTTCATAAAGTAGAGGTGATTTTCATTTTTCTTCTTCAGTAGTACACGAGCCGCTTAAGAAATGCCACTCTCAAATTGCAATGGCTAAAATTTGAAAATCTGCATTTTTTTAATTGCATCCACAACCTCCTTGGGCATACTGTTCCAGTGTGTCACCACCCTCTGTGTTAAAAACTTCCTCCTAGTGTCTTTCCTAAACTTCCTCTATCTCAGTTTAAAACCATTCTCCCTTATCCTATCACTATCCATCCTCGTAAACAGCTGTTCTCCCTCCTGTTTATATGCTCCTTTCAAATACTGGAAGGCCACAATGAGGTCTTCCCGGAGCCTTCTCTTCTCCAAGATAAACAAGCCCAGTTCCCTCAACCTTTCTTCATAGGTTTTACAATAATGCCTTGCACAAGGTGAAATCCATGACATTAAGTATGCGTAGAGATGTTAGTTATTTCATTTGTGTGCCTCTCAAATATGGTGTTTCCATTGCTTTTTGCCCACCTAATGTTCAGTGTGTGTGAATGCATCAGAAAAAGTATACAGATTTTTAGAGAGATTGTGCATTTATTCCACAAACTCATATTAAAATGTTCAGACTGCTTTCTTGAGAAACATCGTAGCTAATGCAGCGTAGGAAGGAGTTCAGGTCAAATATTTTCAAAGAATTTTTGCCAGAGCTGAACGCTAGATAGCATTCTATTATTCTAAGTCAATTATACAATTAGAGTCTGGTTCTTGTATTATCCACCTACAAGAAATGCTGCAAGGGAGCAAAGTAAAGAATGTGCTTTTTGGCTGTTTTGTGAGACACAATACTCAATTTGAGGTCTGTGCTATTTGTTTATAACTTACTATCCAATAACTTTTAGCTCAGGTAGTTGACAGAATTCCTTGCTGTTCCAAGTACGTGAAGTTGTTTTTGGTTCTGATTGCCTTATTTTCCATTTATTCCATTCAGCTCTATTCAGTGGAGTGGATTTTTCTGCATGGCCTGTGACTCAAGGCCCTTGAGTCATCCAGCTTCATGGGATCAGCCAATGCAATTTCAGTGCATTAACACTAAAGTGGTGAATTGATATTTTTGTGAATAATGCAGCTTTTTCCATTGATCCTTGTTTTCTCCTTCCTGTGCTAGAGATGTAGAATTGACCATGGTCCTCCTCCACCCCAGCTGTACCCACAGGTATCCAGCAGGCTCCTCCAAGGCATTTCCAGCTGGGTCTGACTGCTGGGCTGCAGGGATCTGGTTGTTATGCTGGCTGTAATCTTTGTTCCGGTGGCTCAGAGAGAGTTTAAACTCTGCCACTGTAATAGGATTATGCTTCTATATCCTGAATGATTCCAGCTTTAGAGAGACGATTTTGAAATCAGATTTGGATTCCCGTGGGCTTTGCTTGTTTGGGGAAGCTGATGAGTGATGGTGCAATTCATTGAGCTAATTGAGCAATGGCATAAGTAGCACAGGTTTCACGCTGGTCAGGGTGAAGCTTGCAGGAGAAAATAAGTTTTGACTTTCCCAGTAAATCTGTAATAACTTCAGCAAGCTTCTGCCTTCTCCTTTCTGGGTGTTGCATACTGCCATCCCTGAAAGGCTTTGCACTTCAAACAAATTCCCTGGTGAAATTCGGTCTTCTTGGTTTTGCTTCTAGCAGGCTGCCTCAAGTCCAGGATTAGTTCCCTCCTTAAATACTGCTAGAGCACTGAAGAACAGGGAGTATTTAAAATGGCAGTTGCTCTCTGATCCTGTCCCTGTAGAAGTCCCTCATAAGGAAGAACATCAAATTTGACTGCCACTGAGTTCCCTCTAAGGACTTCTACTTCCTGCTACCACCAATCCTGCTCTCACCTGCTGAAATAATAATTCCTTGCCTCTGCTGAGTTAGACATGCTTAACACTCTAATATAGAGTTCACAATAGATGGACTAGCAGCAAGGAGAGACTTTGATATGCTTGACTTCTTTTTCTTTTTTTGGGAAACACCACATGTTGCAGGTCTTGGAAGATGACTTGAACATAGCAATTGTGGGGTTTGGCTTTAATGCAATGTTTTGCTGGAATTCATGAAGTTCTATTTACCATACATTAAATCTTCTCCAAGAAGGGGATTCTGTTTCAGGGTGTTGGTCATTTGTCCCTCATTATGTTTTTCAAATGCTTCTTGCTATAATTATCGTTTCTTCATGCATTTAACAGTGGTGATTGTTATTAGTGACACAGGAAATGGAGCAACTAGCTCAAACTGAATCTCCTAGTTTTCTTACTCTCCTGCAGTGTTTAGCCTCTGTAAAGTAAAACTGCCTGGTAGCAATTTAGCCACTGTAGGAGAGATTTCCTTAACCCAGCCGCACAAAACAATAGCATTTTCCTCTGCTCATTTATTACAGAGAAGAAAGATTAGTGTCTGCCCCAGAATTCAACTTGTGTTTTATTGGAAAAACAAGAAAGTTATGAAGGAATAAATTATTAAGATAACAAGTGGCAAAAGGAAAAGGCAGCCAAAATGGAATGGAGTTATCTATGGAGAAGTGAATAATTTTTATTTGGCTCTAAGTAACCAAAAGGCAAAATTGGAAAAAAAAAAAATCATTGGAAGAAAACCAGAAAGTGGATATACTCAGGGTTAAACATCTTTGAAAGTAGTTTTATTGTACATTATGGAATTTTAGTGTTTTCACTGTAACACTATTAAGTATCCAGAATTCTTATTGTTTAATGAGTAAAGTAAAAATGTGCTTGATGTTCCGGTATTAAATAGGTCCATGAAAAAGACAAGTGTGAAAAGAATAGTTGTACTTTAATACTCAGTGTTTGGTAGATTATGTCTTACAGAAAACAAGGAAATACAGAATGAAGAGTAGGCTTTTGGCAAATGCTTCATTTAGCTCTCCTTATAGCTTAATATTCTGGGGGCCAAAAATAAATTTTATGCTTATAGAGAAAGAGTGTAAAAACTGCAACAAAGATGGTATGGAGAGGTCTATGTGTTAGGGGTCTTTGTAGTGTCTAAGACAAATGAAGACAAATTATGATGGAAACCATCCAGAGCTGTTGACAACATCTGTTCCAAATAAAGACTGGAAACCCTGAGAACCTTCAGACGTATTGGCAATCCGACTGCAGAGAGGAGGGTGAGGGACTTTGTAGCGTGTAGTTTCCTGTCTGTTTCTAACAGATCTAGTTTTCAGACAAGTCAGAAGTTTAAAGCTAGCAAGAATTTTGCACGAATTTTATTAACACAACTGAAGGTTACAAGAAAATATACAATTGTCTCTCAAGTATTTTCCTTTAAAATAATTCTTTTTCTGAATCACCAGCATTTTTCTAATTTACACTTCTGTTCTAGATTCACTTACTGAATCAACGTGTTACCAACAGTGATGTAGTGAGGGACCAACTGAAGGGAATATAATCTCACTCGTTTGGGGCTGGGAGGTCCTGCGGAACAGCATTGCCATACAATCCAGTCCAGAGTGTGAAGGTGTTGGTTTTGGGGTTCAGATGATGTGTACTTATACTGGCTGCATAAGGAGAGCAAGTTCAGCCACCATCCTTTTCTGTGGGATGGTGGCTGCTTGCTGTGCATGCACTTCCTATAGACTTGGTCTGGATGCAGTTGTTGAGGTCACCATCATTACCTCTGTGTGACCATGAAGATGAAGTGGCAACATTCCCTATGGCAAAGGCAGCCCAGTGATGAAATAATAGCCTGCTGATGAGCTGCATATCAAACACTTTGGAAAAGTGGAGATTTTGCATTTGTTACTGGGGAGGTTGGTTCATTTTGGATGTTTTGGACAGTTGACTTTATTGCGTTATGGGTAGTTGACTTCATAATGTGAATATGCAGAAACTTTAGCAAAAGTACGTGAAAAGTACAGAGCAATGCTGGAAAAAAAAATAAAAAAAAAATTAGCTACAACACTAGAGAAGTGGTGATTTAGGATCTGCACTAAAACTTTCAGCTGCTGAGCAGCCTTCTGTAGTCATAAATATCCTCCTTCATATAAAAGTTTTCCATTTCCAAAAAATGCTGTTGCAAGATGTCATCGATATAAAATATGTTTGTAAAGAAAAAATAAAAATCTCAGCTAGCCCTGTGTGTAAAGGGACTGCGTCTAATAAAGTGGGGTTTAGAAACACCACTACAACATCGTTGTTCTAGCACTTACACATTCTCACAATGATCCAGGCAAGACCTGAAATCGCATCTTCAACCAGATCTTGTAACAAGAGGGAGAAGAAGAGGTCGCTTGTCGCTTTCTGGCTATGCATTTAACCTTTGGTAAAATGAGTTTTAGTGTTAAGCAAGGGTGTTGTCCATTCTGATTGTCCATTCTGCTTTGGATTGCCTCCCTATATCTCCCTAAGCTGGAAATATTTTTATCTTGAGATGTTGGGTCATATCTTTTAAGAAGATTGAAGTGAATTAAGTCTCCAGGCTCAACTCTCTCCTCTTCCGAGCAGCTGAAAAATTGGAGTATATTCAGTGTTGCAGTTACTGGAAATAGATGAAGTCTGCAGAGGATGAACTGGGATCCATAAAAATGTTCTTCCTGCTTATGATGACAGTTTATAATTTAACTTCAGCTTCCAACTTAATGATGGCAGATTTACACATGGTGCCATCCAACGCTGTCCTGCTTTATAACTGAGTAGCTTCCCTGAGTTGGAGCTGGGCACTTGAATAAAAGTATAGGAATAAAGCAGAAAACTATCTAAGAAAACCTAATTGTGCTCCTAGTACGTGTTACATCAGTTAATGAGGTTATTCAAAAGTAATTAAAATGCATATAGTTTATGAAATGGAAGATGGTGCCTACTTGTGAGTTATCATCTTTTTCCTCAATGAATGCTAGGAACATAAGACATTCACACAGAAAAACATGGTTGCTATTGAAATATTACAGGCAGAACAGAAGATACTGATGTTGAGATGCAGCCCTAGGGAAGATGGATGGAATGAAACAGTGAAAGCAGACCACAGTACAGCAAGGAAGCTGTCCTTTAGCAGGAGAGAGAGTAAGATATACCCAGGACAGAAAACTTAGAATATTCATAAGCCCTGTATATGCATACAGTAAACGAATAAGTGAAGACTCAATACATATTTTTATTGTCTTATATAAAACACCCTTGCAACAGTTTATTCTGAGTTTTACTGCCAGATGTGGTACAGAAATCTCTTGCAGCAGTAGGTGTGGTACCTTGATAAGATTCCAACATCCTTCTTAGTTCCACTGAGCTGTTCAGAGGTTCCAGTGTCTCTTGGAAGGGAACATAAGTTCAAGTCATGGATTTAGACACAGGTGACAAGCAACTGCTCTAGTACCCCTTACACCTGGGTACTGTATGGAGGGTAATCACTTGGTAACATAGACCAAAACTGCTTAATGTATTTGAAATGTTAAAAGCAGAACCTCTTAAACTGTGGGTTTGTGGTGTGCAGTTGGAGGTGTGCCTCAGGCCACTGGAAGGCATGGGCTTCCTACCTAGCAGTGAATCTGGGCAATAGTGAGTTTGGCTCTGGTGCTCAAACTGAACTTCCTGGTCATGTAGCGCATGGAGAATTTAATGTCAATAAAATAGTGGGGTTTCTCCAGCCCTTAGCCATTATGGGGTAACTTAAATGTCATTTTTGCTTTATATTTAGCCAAGATTGCTTATAAAATCTTAAATGTTTCACACTGCAGAACAATTTTTGTTTGTTTACTTGTTGTGATTACACAAAGCTCTGAAGGAAGATGTGCTGTAACTATAATACAGTTAAACAGCATTTTCTGTTGGTGAGTCTCATCTCTCCTTTATGAGAATATCAAATCATCATCGATGTTACTGGGATCTGTGTGTCTTCGGAGGACATGCAGATTAATACAGAGATGATTCCTTGGCCAGGGCAAACACGGTGAAGCAAGAAATATTAAAGGAAACTGTAAATAACTGACTTGCAGGAAGTTCTGTAAGAACTCATCCTCTCAGATATCCAGCTCTTTCTCGTAATTTAAATCATACCATGGAAGGAAGTTAAATTACTCAACAGGGAATGTGGCTTACAGATAAGTTCTGCGAGACAGCAGAGTTAGAGAAGTAGTAAGTACAAAGTCAACTGAATGGCAAGCAATTATCTCCCAAATTAGAGAGCTTTCTTGAACCCCCATAGCGTTTTTATGGAATTGGAAGTTAGACAGATTAAGGAATCCCCCTCCACCCACCGCTGACCTTCCTCTGGCTGAAAATAACCTCTGAAAAAAACCACAGGGTAATTGGCTAACTACCAGCTCATAAACCTAGTTGACCTTCTGTGGTGAAAACAGATTTGTATATTAACATGCAACAGCCCTCTGCCAGAAGAAAGAGGGCTATAAAACCAGCCCTATGTTTGATTAGACATAGCTGCAGCAGGAAAAAATGGCTTTGTAAACAAAAAAATGGAAGGTATGGGTTTATGTGGGTATTTTAAATGTGTTTTTTTCCCCCCAGCCTAACAGCTGAAGCAGTCTGAAATGCAAATATCAATCTGGTTTCTGTTGGAAATTGTTAATTCTTCATGAACTCGAGGATAAATTACATCTAGAATTCATTTCTGTAATTCTGTAAATCAGTTTCTAACTGGAATGTGGTTATTGACATACATGAAAAAATTGGCCTTCTACACTTCTCATGAACTGTGTGCAGAAAGAACCCTAGCTGAGAGCTTTTAATGCTTCCAGGTTTCTCTTTGTCTGGGAGGGAATAATGTGATTCCAGAAGTTGGAAGGGGAAATGCAAGCATTAATGAATGCAATAGAAATAGTGCTTTTATTGGAAGAACCCCCCTATCTATCTTTTTACTAAATAAGATTTTTCTTTTAGGTAAAAATACAAATGTTGTTCAGATTTGTTGTTGGGTTTTGGCAGTGATTTCCACAGGGCTTCGTTTCCCCACTGGGAAATAGATAGGAAAAATAAGAGGTGGTTAGGAAAGAACAGAGTGACAGGAAAAAACAGCTACATTTGTTCAGTAATCTCTTCATTTAGATGTATAAAGGCATTTGGGATCCAAAGAAGCAGACAGGCAAATGTCTGTGCAGGCTTTCGAAAGAGCCTGGCTGTCTGACTCAATTGCTAACAAATAATTACAATAGAAAGCCAATCACTCGGTTTCTGAGGGCCTGAAAGTCATTTTTGAAAAGCAGACTTGAAGCTCGAAAATATTTTGAAAACTTTACCTACTACATCTCCCTTGTCTGAAAGCATCGAGCAGATCCAGAAAGAAGCCAGACTGGTATAAAAATGTCTGCAGTGTCACTTCTAATTCACTTAACAAAAAAAAAAAAAAAAAAGCTCTAGCGAGACGTAATTTCTTATTTCTTTAAGGTTTGCATTAGGAATTCTTGGTTGTAATGTGATTTAACCTCATTCTGACATACATCTGTAAAACAAATGAATACTGTATGATACAAAATGGGGGGGGGGGGGGGGGTGAAGCCTTGATGACAGACTTGACACAGTTATTACTGCCTGCCAGGGAATGGGAGATCAGGAGGGAGGCAGTGGGGCCTACAGCTCTGTGTGTCCCATAGTGTTGAGGCTACTGAGAGAGAAGGTGCTGAGTCAGTGCACAACACCAGATACACTGCTGAGGTCACTGAAGAGCAGGTTTTGGCTCAGAAAGTAGGAGAGAGGAAATAAAAGCTCTCTGTACTATACACCATCAGAAGTGTTTATTCTGCAGAGGTGAGAAAACTAATAATAAGGTGTATGCACATCAATTATTTAAAACAATTCCAGCAAATATCAACTTTGACCTCCCTCACCACCCCACCCCAACAAAAATACTTTGAGTAATTAAAATGCATTTTGATTTCTTTTTCTTCAACATCAAGTACTTGTTTGTCTGGATTTGCTGTCGTCACCTAGGGCAAAAAAGAAAAGAACAAAGAAAAGGCTTGGGCAAGACTGTGAAGTTTTTCCTCAGCTCTATCAAGAGAATGTCTTTTGTTTTGAAATACTACAGAACTGATATCAAGTCATATAAAAGTTATCCAGTCACTGGAACATTGATCACTTCAGAATCTGTGTTGTTTGCAAGTCCTCGTTTGGTTTTGGTAGCTTTTCAAGATAGGAAAGTGATGGAGACAAATCCATAGGCAGGTCCACACCTTTGCTTTCGCACTAAGAGGATGAACTGGAAGAAAAAAAGAGAAAATAAGGACAATATAGGAATTTTCCTGCAAGAAAGCTTTCTTAAAATCTTTCAAGCAACAGTTCCAGAGATATATGAGCTAATACAGTGATGGATAGACTAACATTTAAAGCTAATTTTCATGTTCTGATACTGATGAGGACAAGTCTAGTGAGGCGACTATGAGTTTTTAGCCTTTTCAGAGAGAGAGCATATACTGACGAGAAAGACCACTTAAATGTGAGAGATGAAATGGCAAAGTTAAATAGCATGTGCAAACAAAGCTGCTCACAACAATAATAGTGAACTTAATCTTACTTAAATAAAATAAAATTGGACACAATCTCTGCTGATTTATATACCTATGTTGCACCTGTTTTATGGTATTTTGCTTACCTATTTTAAACATCAATTTTAATCCAATTATAAAAATAATCTGCTACTGTTGGAAACTAAATTATGAGTCGGGAGTTGTTGTCTAACTTTAAGATGGCCCAGTTCAGCTGAAGCGAGCACCCTGCAACCAATTCATTCTCAGCTGATGGGTCAGGAGATGAGCAATATTCCATCTCCTAACAGGCTCTGCCTGTCATGTAATTTTCATGCACTACTCTGGCTCAGAATTTAACATAAGCATGGAGGAAGGAGGAGGGAAAATATTCAGCTTTTGCCTTCGTATTCAGGGCATGTCCTTCCTGCCTTATCACATCAGAGAGCCTCGACCCATCAGTGCTTTCATTACTCCACATTTTCCTCCCCCAAGAATTTATAATGTCACCATCTTAATTTGTTTTGGGGACACTTGGCAGTCTGATTCCATATCAGAGAGAAAATTTGTTTTATTAGAAAACATCTATAAGCAGTTAATCTGGCAACTTTATTTCAGACCTTGAGAGGTCAATACATAATTTAGAAGTTTTTGGATGCCACTCTAATTGCTTCTCACTCAAAAAGAACCTCAATTACACAGGCTTGGTTTTCTGAGGGCCAAAGTCCTACTTCAGTTATCAAAACTGCTGCTGTAGACCCTGACACCTGCATCAGCCTCTGAGCTATTCTAGCCGTTCTATTTGTCATGATCAGAGATGGAGGAGATGGGAGCAGATAAAGACCTGTCTGTGCTGCAGGAGATCAGGCAGTGCTGCCCCATGGGGTGCTGGGGTGGGGATTGGTGCACAGGTGGTGGTAGTGACATGATAAGGCTGGCAGCAAGTCAGGAAGCCCCAGCTATCCCACTGATTGAGTAACATGATAGGAAGACACTCTGCTCTGTAACAGAAATCAAGCTAATGTTGGCTTTTCAGCAGTGATAGGGTGAAGTGAAATTTCAGTCACACAGACTGTGCTTGACAAAACCAGATACTTGGGCCAGCCAGGGTCTGCTGGAATTAATGGGAAGACTCCTACTGGTCTCAGTGGGCAGGAGGTCAGGTTCTTAGTGCAACAATACTACTTCAGACCTATATAGAAATCGGTACTTCCAGGGCAATGGGAGATTTCTGCAGCCCTGCAGGCCTTTGGGATGTAAAACCCAGCTTGATTTACAGCTTGCACCTCATGGATGTATTGCAGAGACAAAACCTGCAGCTTATGAATAGGAACGAAGGCCCAGAATTATCTTTCAGAGCTACAGCCCCCTTGCCATGAATAAATGTTTCATTTTTATTGCATTTGTTTTGCTGGTCTTTAAGAATCCCAACAATTACATGGTCAGAGATATCAAAGGCATAAAAGAAATCGAGATCATTTACAGCTAGTTCACAAAGGCTCCTCTATAATGTGCTGATCTGGAGAAATTCTGTGTTGATGGGTCCTATTACAAGTGGAAGCAATGAAACTTTGAAATGCTGTTATTTCATCTTTATGTGACACATAATGAAGTCACTTCAAATGTCAGTTTTCAATGGAACATGAGAGCTCTGGGTAATGCAGAGCCCATTCAAACTAAAAAAATAACAATGAGGTATAAAAAAGTCCAGTGCGTTTTAAGGACATGATGCTATTACGGAATCAAGAGTTGAAAAGATTAAATCCCTTCTTTTTTTTTTTTTCCTTTTTTTTTTTTTTTCCCCTAAATGAAAAGCTAAAAACAAGAAAGAATGTTCTGGATTTTATGGCATTTGACTCTTTTCTTTGAAAAAATCCTGGAACTTTTAATCATGTTTCTTTAGCTTGTAATTGAGGACTAATTATGAACACATCTTATTTAAAAGATGATGAATCGCTTTAAGATGTTTCATATTTTATTTTACATTTTAGATTTCAGCTCTCACCTCACTGTATACTTCTTCAGCTGGAATCTACCTCTGAACAAGTTGCCTTTAACAATGGCAACAACATTGACGAGGAAGAGGCAAGATTAATCTTACTCATTTAAGAAATCTACTTTGAGGTTAAGTGAAATGAGTCCTAGAAATGTTATTTCCCTCTACCACCTGTAAAATGAAGTAGATGTCTCACTTGTGGGACATGAATATCATTTCAGTATTTAAAAGCAAATTTGAGATTACACAACATTTGTCTTTTAGGCTTTCCTGTATGTTCATGTCTTCCTCTATGCATGTAGGTATCGGACTGGTGATGCTGGATAAGTTGTACCCCTGTAGCAGTAGGAGATGCCTGACCTTGTGCCATTCCCAGCCCTGCTGTGAGTCCTCATGCAGAAAGTGTGAGGGTTGAGGTGGAGACAAGGAGCACAAGGGGCAATACAGAGTCTTGGTGCTGGCGGCACCTCATCTGCTTCCCCATGCAACTCCATGGGCTGTGCGTGGGACCAAAGAGGGCAGGGCTGGCTCCTCATGTGAGATAGGGACCTGGACCAGGGTATCACTGAGACTGATTAAACAACTGGAGGGACATGACAAGGAGCCAGGTGAAGACTGTCGGGCAATGGTGGAGGAAAGCAAAGGACATGTGAGAGGAAACTGTGTCAGCAGGTGGTGCCAGAGGACACTTGTGAGAGGTGCCAATAGTATCTTGCCCTTGCTGCAGACAAAATGCATCCAGGATGGCTGTGGGAAGCCCTGGACTTGTCGATCCAAAAAATGCTAGAGTTATGATAAACACTGATGGTGTTGTGATGCATCACCTGAAAGGGCTTGTGCTTAGAAACTATTACAAGGAAGTCTGCATAAAGAATGTGAAGCAAAATTTTCGTTTTCTTGAGAAAAAGTTGTTACCAGACATGCCTAAATGTTATTTGTTCACCCAGCTCAAGTTTCCCTGCTCAGCCTTGTCAACCCTGCCCACACAGATCTGACAACAAAACACAGTTCATAATATTGCATTTTTAGTAACAAATTCTTTCATTTACTTATGGGCATAAAACCCAAATATTTGGAACTAAGTGTATACCTGATGTAGATACACACAATATGTAGATATGCCGGCATAAAAACATATTCATCATAAAAGTGTCTGTGTTACACAGTGGATATACTTGTACATTCAACTCTGTTAAGATCTACAGAAATACTCTGTTCTTCAATGGTCATTTTAGAATTTTTGAAAAACTTATTAAATAGCATGGGTCATTAGAGGTTTTTTCTGTAGTAGTTTTCAGACTGAGACCCTAAATGAATAACCCATCCCTTCTTTTCAAGGCTTCAGAGCAAAAAATTTCCAGTTAAAATCGACAACATTAGGTTGTTGTCAGTACATTTCTCTAATGGCCTATTTAGCTTTTAAAAGGTTTTGATAGTGTTTTAAGGAGTCCCATGGCATTATGAAAAAAAATATTTAATATAACTTCAGATCTCAGAGCTCTATCACAGCTCCTATAGGAACTGAGCAGACATGATGAAAAACAACACCAGGGAGGCAAAGCAGTCCCATCAAGATGAAAGTCAGTGAATTTCATTGAGATCTAAGAGAAGAGCCACCTTGCTGAGCGGTACGTCAACAATATGTGTAACTCGGTAAATAAGGATATATCTTCTTGTGAAGCAGTAAAGTATGCAACAGCAGTAAGAACACAGACTGCTAGGACAGGAAACCCACAAGAATAGGTCTAAGATCATTTGGTACAACCATCTGGCCTTGAAGCAAGAGGTAAGAAGAAAGAGCAAGAGACAAGAAGCTAGCCTACCTCATTCAGTGGCAAAAACAACAGTGTTAATACTGCATATATCATAAACATGAGGGACTCTGGCTGCAGAGTTCTCAACTCCCCTATGAAATAAAAGGAAAACTTGGAGTGTGATTGAATGGAAAAAACCAATAGGAGTCAACCAACCTCACAATCCAGCGAGAGATGTTCCCATCCTTTGGTTGTGTCCTGACAGACTGCAATTTGTCATTATACACTGAAGTCAATCTGTCCTACACACAGTTTCTGGTACTTTCTGGTGAACAGAGGGACTAGACTATGCACGAATCCTGTTCTGGGTAAAGAGTAATGCCACGTAGCTCCATGTTATTTCCTGGAAGCTGACAAAAGGGGTTGATGCTAATAACTGTCAGCGCGTGCATATAAACACTTGTTGGGTTTTTTTATTCTTTTCTATTTTTTTTTTAAAATTTTTATTTTTTAAAGAAAGAGCATTATTCACGAGGTCCTCTACTGATGATCACAGGTAAGTTGGAGAAGCAGGGGTTTCACGGTGAAGGAAATGATCCTTGGCTGGTCCCCTGCCCTTGTGTGCTACCTGACCTTCTGCAGCTCCTGTCTCAGCCAGGACGGCAGGGGCTGCCCCAGCCTGTGCAGCAGCTTAGACAGCTCCACGTTGTGCTCTCGGTAGTAGCTTGACAGGAAATCTCGAGACTGTGAGGGGGGAAACAACACAAGTAGTCAGACAAGAGGGCTCACCTTGCACAAAATGGTGGCAGGCTTGTGCTTCCATATAGTGGGGTGTCTGATAGCTATGCCTGTCTCCTAGGGAGAGCCTTTTGTAGGGGTTCATACTATTTGGAGATCACTGAGAAATTTTGGGTTTTAAGTATACCAAGCCAATGATTTTATTTTATTATTACTATTTCTAAAGTGCTTGCTCTAGGATTCAAACACAGCACTTGTATTAAAAATACACTAACTTAAATCTCTGTAAAGCCTTTACCTCTTGGTCCATGGGTGGGTATTTTCGACCTTTGCTTTTCCCCAGGCACTTTGTTTTCCCTCCTTCCAGTAACTGGCACCAAAAGCCCTTCTGAGGGTCAAACCTATAAAGTATTATAATTATATGTAAGATTTAATTACAGAAGAATCTCACAGCTACTATAATATCAGAGTTAGCTAACAGTTATGGCTGCATGCATCTCTAGATGACGTAAATAGTGAGAATGGAGTGGGAAGTAGCTTTCCTCTCATGAAAGCTCTGGGAATTTAATATTTTTCCCAAATTCATTTTGACAGTGGCTCAAGGCAATAAGATTTTTGTATTTACCAGTGCTATCTATTTTCTATGCTACTAGCCCAGCATACAGAGTATATGTTTCAAATGTAGAGCTACAGGATACCAGTCATGGTTCTGAAGGACAACCTCAAAGATCTTCCAGACCGTCACTCATATTTGGTAATATGGTTTTGATCAGAGGTGTTATCCATGTCAGATCCAAGCAGGATCAATGCTTACATTTTTATCAGTTGACAAAGAATAAAGAAACCTTTGTTGGAGAATTACTGACCAGCTCTTTTCCTGAAAGTACGTACACTGTATTCTCAAGAGCATTCTCATTTTACTCAAGAAAAGTGCTCCACATGGCCAGTAGGAGCTGATAATATTGTAGGTCAGTACTGTTAATGTGAAAGAGGTTAAAAAGAGCAATCTGATATATTTTGCAGACTTTGGCAGACACAGACTCAATCCTTAAGTATATTTCTAAAGTACGTGTGTGATTGGAGTATGAAATGATAAGAAATCCAATATAAAAATGTTTTATGTTGTTTTTTTGAGTGAAACAAGTAGCGTTCATGTTTTCTGACAGAATTACTTTTTTTTGCTGGTAATTGAACTCCACCTGAGAAGCTGGTTGTTCCGTATCGTTAGGCCTAAGTATCACTTCCATTCCAAAGAAGGCATTAAAATATAAACATTGTCTTAACAATATCATATGAAATATGCAATTTGATTTTGATGTCTAAAATTCAAAGATATAGGAATCTTAGATGAAGACATTAAAGCACATACTCACTAAGGAATGAAAAATACACAGTGTTAAGTTTTGAATTTATTACAGTGGGACTTGCAGCACACATAATGTTTGTTTCTGCTATTCAGCAGATGTTTGAGAAGGATGAAGTATAATTGCCTGGAACATGGAGTTAATTAGTTACAGACTACCTTTCTGCCCTGGATCTGTCCATATGACATGGGCATAACTGTGATTTGGGGCTGTACAGTACTGAACTAATTTCTGGAGAAGAGTGAACCTTCTTCATATTTTTTTTTCTTGCCCAGCCTATTATTGTGAGCCTGGCCCTTGTTTCCTAAATTGTTTCAGTAGCTGTATCAATTAAAAATAAATCACTGGTTAAATGGGTATGTTGATGATAGAATCCTTTCTACTTTGGCCTTCTCCTTCTGCTCATTACATACAGAAGCACGTTAGCTGGCTCGCACTAATTTCCCAAGAGAAGAAGTAATATAGTATGTGACATAAATGGAAAACTACAAAACCATGCCCCAAACAATATTTCTGCCTCAGACTTAGCATATTGAATAGTATTAAAGGAATGTATAAGTTTATATAGTAGAAGAGAGGGCTTTTCTGGATAGAGGAAAAGGCATCCCAGACTTAATTCAAACTATTGTGTCCAGGTATTACAAAAATCTCAGGGCTCCTGTAAACATAATTGAGTAGAACAGAAACATGTGGGAACTTCATGAAACACCATGGACTTCTTTCCTTCTCCTAGCACTTTGCCTGGTGATCACAGTGTTTTCCTAACAATGTTACGTGTTAAGTCCTTGCAATATTTGTTCGTTTCCCATTTGGTTTTTACTTCTTCAACAGGATGAGAGTGTCCTCATGTGTGGAAGAGATGGTGATCCTGTTGGCAACCCAGTGCGATATGCAAAGAATTGCATTCCTTGTTCTGCTCACTCTGCATCTTGAGAAGGGGCTGGTTCTCTGGTCCCTGCATGAATATTACTCTCCCATGAGATGTTTATGCACTCATGATTGATAATGAACTTATCACTCTCTAGCATTTGCAGGACTGGATCCTTAGGCTGCTTTGTGATGACTTTAAAAGAGTGTAGTATGCAGTTATTAGAGAGTAATGACTAAGAATTTTCCTATTACATTGACTGTTCTAAGATAAAGTCACTACATCATTTAATGCATTTTCATTTTCCATTCCTAGTCTTTACAGAGGTGTGGGCTTCCATCACACATTTACATTCTCATGTGAATGCATGGTAAATGCATAATTTTATAGACCTTTTTGCAATACATTTTTTTCTGTTCAAAAACATAGGAGATGCCAAATTTTTCCCTATATGTTACTCTTCTGATTTTAATTTAGTTACAGAAAGGAAGCCATATGCATGTAGGTGTGTATTATTAGAGCAAAGCAGAAGGCCCTGCAGATGTGTAGCAGCAGCTGTTTGAGCATCAGTAGTTCAGCTGTATTTTCTCCACTTCAGAAACTTAAAAAATCACATTTTGAAATCCAAAACTTCTCCTCTAGAAAAGTATTTTGTCAGAGAAATGTCTCTGAGAGTCAAAGAACAGCAGACCCTCAGCTCTCATTTCATGCCTGCAGTTTAAATAAGTATAACCCTCCTACCAGAGGCAATACTGAAGACAAATTGTAGGTGGAGAAGAAACAGTGTGAGGCCAGAGGGGCCTCAATGGCCTCATTTTTCTGGCAGTTTTCCTGTTGCCAGTATGCAGGAAGGGAAGGCAGATGCTCTCCCTTGTGCCAACCCCTCTGTCATGGGCTAGGAACAGCCTTGATCAGGGCACAAGGCTTCTCAGCCCACGAATGTGCCAGGACTCCTCCAGTGCAGCTCTGCTTATGATGACAAGATTCTCACACAGAGATGTTCAGTGCAAAAGCTTCTTACAATTTGCTGTCGGACTAGGAGGGTAGAGATAAATTCAGCCCACTCCCGCCTCCACAAAGACTCTGCCTTCCTGCAGGGAATTGAAACATGTCAAAGAGAGAGTGCCACACAGGCCATTAATCCCCTTTTCTGGGGAAAGTCTTATCCTCTGGGTGGCAAGGATGAGAAATATGATCCAGGCTCATCATAGCTGCAGTCACTAGTTCCAAGCCAGAGGCTGCAGGCAGTCAATCAAAAGGCTTCCACTCTGTGTAAGGACCTTGATTTGGGCTCCTGCAGAGCACCTCCAGTTGCAGAGCTGGCACCCCAGGCGACAAAGGGTTCCCAGGTTCACATGAAAATCTGAGCTGCCTCCGTATCTCAGGCTGAGGTCTGCAAGTAGTGCTTCATAACTGCACCCAACTACCAGTGTACAGACCAGATCTATCCATGCCATTTGCCTGAATGCTGCCAGGGAAAAAGGCAGCAGAAATGGCCCAACCACAACCATCAACATTGTGATTTGCAAATGTGTGCTGAGCTTGTACATGCACAACTTACATTGACTGAACCCACATTTTAATCATTACAGCTAGGAAAGCAGCACTAGAGTGAGAGAAAACATCTTGGGCACCTGTGGTTTAACACTCAAATGTGGCAGACAATCTTTACATAAATTTGGCCCTTCTTTCTGTGCCTAATACAAAATAATGAGCTACCATTTGCTTTGTAGTGTGAAGTAGAATTTTCACATAGTAATGTATGCAACCTTGCAAGTAAATTCTGCAATGTATATATTCAACTTAGGGGAAAACCGAATGCATCTTAAACACAACTTTGAAAAAATAATGCTTTTTTCTTTGTTTTTCTTGTGAGTTTTTGTTATTGTTTGCAATTAATGATGTACTAATCTTTGATTCCATAGGGCAGATGATAAAGAAACAGACTCACGTTAGAGCTTCAGAGTAATTATAGTGAGGAGAGACTCCAAGAAACTTCTGCACTTCATCCATCACAGTAGCTGGGTCACTTCTTAGCTGCTGCCCATCAATAATTAGCAACTGTAGGGATAAATGTGCCAGTCAGTTAGAAACAGGTTGAGGTTAAAGGAAGGAATAACATTATTTCCTTCTTGTTCAGAAGAGTTAAATCTCACAAAACTAACCCAAGTACCAAATAATTCTGAGTCAGAAAGATAAGGAAGGAATGCAAAGATGTTGCAAGGGTTTACAGTGTGTCTGTAGGAAGTCTGGCATGGAATATGAAAAATGATAGAATGCTTATATCTTAGAATTAAATGTTCAGAAGCTAAACAATTAAATGTTCAAAACTGACATTGCGGCTGTTTGTTTCAGAATTACCACCAGCCTTGCAAAATTGTTAGCAAAGATCGCTCTTCTCTCTCTCTCTTTCTCTTTTCTTTGTTAAATTTAGAATTGTCATGATGCAAAGGTACATTGACCTCCACAAGCAAATATTACGAGTATGTATCAAAAGTCTCCCAGAGAACCAAGAAGCATTGCTAATAACTATTCTGGACAGACGTGTTTTATATTTATCATGAAGGCTTATTATGAATTATTAAGTTTTTGAGTGCTCAGGCTGAGTGAATGCACATTACTGAGTGCCCATTAGTAAGCACTGTGAGTGCACTCTCTGCGCACCTTATTAAGAACGAGTACATTTTGTTGTGCATCTTGTAAAATTAATCACTACAACTATGCAACGTGAGTGGTTACCAGTTTTACAAGAAATATGTCAGTGTGCCCCTGCATGTTTAATAAGAGGTGTGCATTTGCTTCTTGCTGTTGTAGGAGAAGTGGAGAAATCTGCATGAGAGATGGCAGCAGCCCAGCCCAGAAGAAAAGAGAATAATGAACACAGGTAATGGGCCATGGGACATGTGGTAGCATGTGCATGCTCCAGATTTCCCAGGACATACATGCTTATTCTTTAAATACCCTTCAGTATACATAGTATGTTAGCAATGGACCATGTACACAGGTAAAGAATGGCCCTGTTGTGTAACACTAAAGCATTTGGGAGTCACCATCCCTAGACATATTCAAGGAAAGGATAGATGTAGTACTTAGGGACACAGGTTAGTGGGCAATATTGGCAGTAGGTGGACAGTTGGTTTGATAGTTTGGATGATTCTGTGATTCCTTGATATTGGTTAGGCCTATACATTTACATTAAATGTTCATAGAAAGGTTTGATAAAGACAATGCAATAAAACATCTGAAGGAAGATGAAGCAAAAGAAAGAATTTCTGCTCTAATACCGAGGAATGCTAATTCCCTATCAGCATCAATGTGAAATTTTCTATGGAACAAAGTAAGTGGGATGGGGAGTTAAATTTGTTTTTTGAAAAATGCCTTGGCATTTTCTGGATTAATTTGGCAAAACTTCCAACAGTGTTTCATGCTACAAATGCTTGTTTCTCAAGATTCAGAACCCTTGGCTATCCTGAAGGAAGGTCCTAAGTCACTCATCGAGTCCATGTGGCTACAGGCCATAGTTTTCCTGTTGCATCTTAACCAACAGAAGACAGAAAAATCAAAATATTTATGATAAATGCTCTCATACTGACAAATCTGCACTTCCTAATGGCTAAGAGTTCCAGTGGGAAGCATCCCATTACTTCTGTCAATGAAGCCAATACTCATTGCAGGAACTTCTGCAACCTTGGTGAAGTAACAGATTGGAAGTTACCTGTGAAGCTGGATAGTGAGTTAGCCATCGTTCAATGTGGACAGCATACCATCCAGGTGTCAGACACCTCTTCGCGAGAGTCCTTATCTCTGTGGGTGCCCAGGGGCTTGACGTAATGACTTCATAAAAATTGAATTTCAGGGCAGTGGGGTCCTCATGAGAGCGCTGATGCTAATGGGAGATATTTAGTCACACATCACTATGACTCTGAAGATTAAGCCATGATCAAAGAGAAAAAGATGAATAAATTGCTCTGGTACTTCTAACTCCCACAAAGAGCAAAATCACGATTCCTTACGGCCTCCTTCCCAATACATCCTATAACTCTCCTCAGAAGGCAACGACCTCAGTTCAGATTTTGCAGTGTGTGAAAGATGGAGTTTGTGCCTGCCCTTCTCTGCACCTCTGTCAACTCCAGGCTGGAGCCATGGGTGAGAGAAGAGCTGAGGAGATGCTCTGCCAAAGGAGATCCAATGTTTTACTGTTCCACATCTCACATTAGCCTTTCTACAGATACAAATTAGAAAGGGTGTAAATTGCAGCCCTAAGCCACTTTTTATTTCTTGTAAAGCAGCATCAGAAGTGTTGTACTTTATGCTTATTGTAACATTTTCTGTGTCCATTTTAACCCTTTTTTTAGTATATTATTCATTTCTGAACCTATACCATATTTTGCATACTAAAATATCTGTATAAAAAATAGTGTACAGACTTTCTTATAGAAAGGTATGGACATGATAAAAGGCAAGAAGGAGCATCCTAGAGTTTCCTCAGAAAAGTAATATGTTTTGTTTTATTTCCACAAAAAGAAAAAAATCTTCAGCCCCACTCTTCAGATGCATCTCTTTTCAGCTATGAGGAATCTTTAGAAGACATTACATATATTTGTACACTACTCCATATTACTCAACTTGCAAGACAGAGGGCTAGATGAGGAACCAGATTCTCAGCATAAAAGCTCTGATTTTTAGATAGGCTATGCTCATTTTCCCCCATGCATCTCCCTGGGCGAGGAACATTGCTTTTCCTCTATGTAGTGTCAAATGTAATTGAGATTAATATGCTTGTTTACAGCTAGTGGCAGCTCTGTGCTGAGAAGTTTCATCATTTATGACACTAGTGTAACAGGTGCCAACTGCAAAAGCTGGCATTCAGCATCCTTCCAGTTTTACACTGTGCAAATGCTGTGCAATAAATCCTATTCTTACTCAAGGGAAAAAATTCCCACTGATGGTGGTCATCATGCCCCGCAGTTGATTTCACTGTCTGTTTCTCGAAGGCAAGGTCCATACCTGATACCAAGAATAGGCACGGTCAGATGGGTCGATGAGGATGGTGATGATCTTGGCCTTTGGGATGAGGGAAGCTGCTCGTTTAGGAGCTTCCTCAGAATGAAAATAGTTGGCACTTTTTTCAAAGAGAAGGTTGGTGGTGGTATTGGAAGGAGTGGGGAAGAAATCCATGTACCTGGGAGGTAAAGAAATTAATTAGAATTAAAAGGGTCATATGCATCTGCATCTCATTTCATGGTAGGTCAAAAAGTAGATTTTCAGACATAATTCATAACAAGCAAAATTAAATTTCTCAGCTCATTCCAGAACCGGAATAGGGGGAACAGATTTTGGCTCTTGGATGGTACTGGTAATAGCTAAATCCTGCATGAAGTCAGGTAATTAGGTTTTCCCCTTGATGGATGGGATTCTTCTAATAAGTTCAGTGTAACAAGGAAATCTTTTGCCAGTTCAGTTTTAGCTAGAGAAAAAAAAGAGAAGCTTCAAAATGCAAACCATTTAGTTTTAACATTGTTGAAATATTTCATCTTTGAACTGACAAATCTTTTAACCATTTTCAGAAAGCAGGATTTCAAATTTTGGCTTTGATTATCTTTTCCACTGAAAATTGATTTGAAGTAAAAATGAATAGCATAGAAAGTTTAATCCAAAGGCTGAAGAATTCAAATCGAGGCATTTTTTCGTCTCGTTAGTTTGGTTGAGTACTCCAGAAACTTCAGTTTTGATGTGACTAGCTGTATTTAAGTACTGTCTATTGAAACAAAGTATGTGGGACATTAACCTGTGTGCAAAACTCTACTGAACTTTGAGCCTAGCAGCCAATCCCATTGAAATTTGCCAGAACAGGTGCCAGCAAGGCCAGCTTCTTTGTGTGCACAGTGCAGCAGAGCAGAGACTCACGGTCTCACATGGCTTTTAGGGAATGAAGGCTGGTTCATGGGGCTCCACAGCACTTCAGCCCTGCAATGCTGGGAGCCAAGTCCCGATCCATCAGCCCTGCTCATCCCACTCTTTCTCCTCCTTGTTTAGTATATCACATACTCTGTGATATCTATCTGTGAGCTCTTCCCTTATGCACTATGAAAAATAAATGAGAAGTATTTCTTTCTCCTCCTTTTTCTTGACACTTTGGAAAAGATTGATCTGTTCCTGTATAATGTGATGCTTGTCTTGTATTTGGGTTTTCATAGGAAGATGAGGAGTGTCGTTCCCCATGGAAACAAAAGCCTTACTAATTTTTTTTTCTTAAGCAAAACAATAAAAGCAATGTTTAAAATTTATGAGAGGAGAATCAGCTGAAAATCTTTATGGAGGGCTTTTTTTTCTTCTCACGAGAAGCCGAATTTTACTTAATTAAAAACACTGTAGAAAAAAGGTATAATTCATCCCTTTCAAAATACATAGTTATGAGAAGACAGAGATATTATTCAGAAAACAGCCATTGTAATTGTGCTTGCTATTGTATTCATTTGTGAAAAGAATAAGAAAATTGTTACTGCAATACTCCTGTGAAGAAAGGTTGAGGGAACTGGGCTTGTTTATCTTGGAGAAGAGAAGGCTCCAGGGAGACCTCATTTTGGCCTTCCAATATTTGAAAGGAGTATATAAACAGGAGGGGGAATGGCTGTTTATGGCGGTGGATAGTGATAGGACAAGGGGGAATGGTGTTAAACTAAGACAGAGGAGGTTTAGGTTAGATATTAGGAGGAAGTTTTTCACACAGAGGGTGGTAAAGCACTGGAACGGGTTGCCCAAGGAGGTTGTGGATGCCCCATCCCTGGAGGCTCTGGGATGTGGCTCTGGGCAGCCTGGTCTGGTGGCTGGCAACCCTGCACATAGCAAAGGGGTTGAAACTAGATGATCATTGTGGTCCTTTTCAACCCAGGCCTTCTATGATTCTATGACATGATTAAATGACATGATTAAATGTCTTACCATTGGAAGTAAGATTCTTGTTCTGTCTGATAATGCCAAGCATAACAAATTAATCCAGTACTTATATAGAATGCTCCTGTTATTGTATCATTGTGATTCAGCATGTTTTAATAATGAATAGTTTATTTTTGTTATTTTTCTTACCAGTCAATTCCTTTGTGATAATTGTTCCCATTGAAGAACTGAACTTCTTCGAAAGTTTTTGGGCTAGGGAGATTACTGATGATAGAAGGATGCATCAGAAGAAATAAATAAAGTGCTGTTGTTCCTACAGCAACACAGAGATGTTATTAGGATACATTAAAAAAAAACAACAGACAACTACCACTGACTTAATTGATTTAAAAAAGTACTTCTAACTCAGTTTATACTGAGATCTACCGGAAAATCAGAAAGCTTTCCTTTACCTTTTTGTGAAAGGGGTATGTAGGAACAAGCTACTTCCAGATGAAGTGGGGAATATGTGTAGATTTTTTCTGTGCTTAGTAAACTTTTCTCATTTCTGGATTCTGAATTCTGCTTTCTGAGACAGTAATGATACTGTTGTGGGTGACATTGCTTTTTTGACTTTGTTAGCCCAGTGATGGAATTTGGCCTGAACATGTTTGTTTTTAAATTGTATACATGCACAAAAGTTTTCCTAAGTAGTAATTCTGCAATTATGCTTCTCTTGCTCCCAGAACAGCACTTTTTTCCTCTGTGCATTTCTCCTGGTGGGGGGAGGGGGAAGCGGGGTCTGCTATTGAGGAATAAAAAGTCTATCAAGGACACACAGTGTTTTTCGTTTGCACTGTCTACCTGCCAACAAACCCACAAGTAATAAGTGTGCTTTAAAATCCCCATAATTTTTTGTTGTTATTTATTGGTTAGAAAAAACAAGCAGAAATGTTATTCAATACAAAGTGAAATTTCTGGAGAATGTGTCTTCCAAATTACTCTTCAAAGATTTTATGCTATGCAAGCTATCACTGGACCATGAATTAAGACCTTCTGCCTCTTTGTCACTGTCACAGAATCTCTATATAATCTTGGGTTATTCATTTATTTCCCCACCTCAACATACACTTTCTGTAAAATGTCAACAACAATAACAGCTAGCTTGGGAATGGGAATATGTGGTTAATTTAAATAATGCTGAGACCCCCAAAGGAAGCCTGCAAAGAGGTAAATGTGTTCACTGACAATTAGGGTCTCAAACAACGAAGAAACAATTTGTCAAAGAACTTAATAACAAACTTAACTTATGGCACCCTGACAGCATATTTCTTTATGGTGGGTGTTTGCACTGCCTTTTCCTGCACTGTTTTATTACCAGTCGGTGGAAGTCAGCAGTGAAATTAGATGTGCACAGCCATCAAGTACCAGCTCTGAAAGTGCCACAACACTCTACTTCAACAAGGCAGGTGCACACATAGATGCTTGTGGCTTGGATGGGGCTGCCATCAGCAACTGTGTTTTCCTGGGGATGCTGGGATTTCTGCCCTTTGGCTGCCAGCAAGAGTCAGCTCTGGATGAGCAAATGAGAATGAGCTCATGCTTCTTCCCAAAAGCAAATCAACCAGAAGTTACTGCCAAAATAATCCATCCTCATATCTTATAAAGTGTCTTCAGTTTTTGGAAAGAAGATCATAATTGAAGGCAACAAATAAATCATAATCTGAGCCTTCCCTGTTCAAACAAATACAACATTGGGAAAGATTAACAATACCCAATAGAATAGACACCACTGGGAAATTGTGGTGCCACTCCCTTACCAGACTTCTGATAGCAGTGGCTGGTAGTGGAAAGAGAATGCAATATTACCATTCATACCATTCTCTCTCACTGTTGGAGGTGGAGGAGTTACTATCTGAATCCCATATGGACGAGGAATTCATTTTCTACAGCAGGGAAATTGTCTGTTTACAAACATATACACAAATCTGGGATTTGGTTTAGATTACAAATTCATTGTTTCTTACCTGTTTTCTGGGGTCCTATCACAAGAAATTTGGGCAGGTGGTCACAAGTTTTGTCTCTGGGCCAAATATCTCTGTGTCGTTTGTCATCACATGGATTCTGAACAAGAACAGAGTTGTGGCACATTGTGACAGAGACATCCTAAACAGTTTACGTGCATATGAGACTTTGAAGAATCTAAATCTTACACACTAATACCAGAGCCTTACATAAAAATAGTAAAAAAACCCAAGGTATTGCACTTGGGTTGAAGCAGTCTCAGATATGTGTAAAGACTGAAAGAAGAACTAATTGAGAGCAGCTGAAAAATACATGAAAAGCTTGACAAGAACCATCAATGCATGCTTGCAGCCCAGAAAACAAACTATATTCTGGACTGCATCAACAGAGGGATGGCCAGAAGGGAGAGGGAGGTGATTGTCTGCCTCTGTTCTGCCCTTGTGAGGCCCCATCTGGAGTCTTGTGTCCAGGAATGAGGCTGCCAGTACAAAAAGGATTTGGAGCTGTTGGAGCAGGTGCAGAGGAGGGCCACAGAGATTGTCAGAGGACTTGAGTGCCTATGAAGAAAGACTGAAGGGAGCTGGGCTAGTTCAGCCTGGAGAAGAGAAGGCTCTGTGGAGACCTCGTTGTGGCCTTCCATTACTTAAAGGGAGCTTTCCAGTACCTAAAGGGAAGATTTAGGTTAGATGTTAAGAGGAAGTTCTCCATGTGGAGGGTGGTCACAGACTGCCCAGAGAAGCTGTGGAATGTCCCATCCCTGGAGGTGCTCAGAGCCAGGTTGTATGGGGCCCCAGGACATCCTGATCTAGTGGGTGGCAGCCCTGGCCATGGCAGAGGGGGTTGGAACTAGATGGTCTTTGAGGTCCCTTCTAACATGGTTCATTGTATGATTCCATGATTCCCATAAGATTTTATTCCGCACAGATATTGAGGTCATTGGTAGGAATCCCTGGAAACCCTTCCATTGTACTGGGCAACAAAGTTTCCAGGTATACAGAGATGAAGCTCCTTGATAACTTTCAGGACTGGTCCTTACAGGGCCCCAGTGAAATCAGGAAAGCTGAACAGCTCTGTGAAACCTTGAAGTATTGGTTTCAAAATCCACACCTTATGAGACTACCGTGTTTCCTTCTCTTTATTAGTTTGGTGCTTTTCATCAGCTCAGAGCCTGTGGGCATTTAGGCAAGCATGTGTGTTGTCCTTATGACAAAAATTAAATGTGTGTATAATGGTTTTACATGACTGAGGATTAAGTTCAGTCATTAGAGGAAAAAAAGAAAAAAAGAAAAATAAAAGAAATATTAAACCATTGATTTAATCAAGTTTTCATTTGAAGTTAAAATGGAAACCTCTGTTTGAATAGCTTTGAGGCATTACTTTCAAAGGTGATGAAATGGTTTCAGATGCACAGTACTCTTAGTACCAATTTTAATTTACATAAGAACCCAAAAGGAAGGCAGAATAGAAATGTAGGATATTACTCATCATCATCTTAGCTTTTTACTCTCCATGAATGCAAAATAAAAGTGTGTGAACAAAAGACCCCACAGGAAAGGTAAGGACTTATCCTGCTTTTGGATAGTTTTGTCTGGTAATAGGAGATACAGTTTGCTAGTAAAGAAAGTCAGCAAAATATAATGGAGTAAATCATTAAATGATGTGAATCACTGCAGCTCCACTAAACTCAATGGGAATATTGCCGATTTATACTTCTTTTGCATCTGGGCCAAAAATAATAGCAAGATTTTCTGCTCCTTTGTATGAGCATAAGCCTGATAAAACTGCTAGCATCTCAATGGTGTCACTCTGGATTTAAGCCCGCATAGCTAAAAGCACAGTGTGGCACATCATATTCTGAGTAAGAGAAGAGTCAGACATGTACAACAACTGGGAAATTAACAGTGTAGAGATTACAAGCAGCACTGTTGTGCATTTGCAACAGAGATAGAAAATAGGCATTTGTGGGATGAGTGGAAACCCTTTTCCTTTCCTAAAACAGCAGCCCATTCTACAGCATTGACCCCTCTGTCCCTCCCTTCTCCTCATTTCTTTGGTGAAGGAGGTTCAAATGGTATGAAATCCTTGCAGCTGCTTGCAGTGATAGGCACAATGGACCTGTGCTGTTTGCCTTGGGGTAGCTCTTGCTATGGGCTGTCTGCACTCATCTTACTGGCAATGCACTGTAACTAGTTAACACACTGTGATGCATCAGCAAACCTGCAGATAAAAGGGGAAGGAGCTTTCGCACATGTAGTTGCTTTTAACATGCCTGATTTGGGGTGAGTTGAAAAAGTACTTTTTAATGTGAAGCAGGCTTTTTACTTTTTGTTTTTATTTTTTATAAGAACAGATTCTTTTCGACAAGCAATGTAACTGGAGGCCAGAAGAGGTCAGGACATTACCTGCCAAAGGGGGTCCGTCTGCTCAGGGAAGAGCTCAAAGTACTTGTGTGCCAGCTGGATGGGTGGCAGTGTCTGCAATTGCAGGTTGGTCGAGCTCTTCACAAAGTTGGCCAGGTTTGAGAAGGTGTACAGCCCCAGGCGGTCATTCCCATAATTAGACAAATGGGTCATGAAGATGCTGATCTGGGAGAGCAGAGAAACCTTTCAGTCAGAGCAAGGGCAGGCATGACAAACTCTCTCACAGACACTCAAAAACAATAGAAGAGGAAAATGTTAAGCCAGTCCTACTTCCCAACCTCTCTGCCAGCTTCAAGTCTAGACATAGTCACATGTGTGCTATGTCTTCAAAATCCCCCCTCTCACCTCAAAGACTCCCTGTCTCCGTTCAGGAGATGTATTCAGGGATTCTTTATTCTTCCATTTTGATTTCTTTTTTCAAACTGCATCAAAGTTGTTTCTTGCACAACCCCTGCTTGCTTCCTTATCCCTGCACCAGGGCCTATGAGTTCAAGTCATACACACGGCTGGGCCCACCACCAGTTTCCTGGAGCATCAGCTCTTGCTCCTCAGTAAAGCATTAATTTCAGAGCTGCAATTTCCAGGACTAACACTACAATCTGACAAATTGTCTGCCTCCTTCAAACTGAATCTAAAACTAACACTAAAATCTGACTAATAGACTGTCTCCTCTAACTGGGTTGGCCAGTTTGTTTTAAATGGTGTGGCTGTAGAAAGATAAAATATTCGGAAATGTAAAACTTTCAAGCATTTATAGGTTATGATATCTCAAGTAAATATCAGTGCCATTGATTTCTTATTAAAGACAATAAAACTTCTGTCTGTTTATCAGTCTTTTTATAGTTCTCCTTTGCATGGAAAATTTGCTTTGTAGATCTCATCATTTATTTCCCAAAGATAAAGAGAAGAATTTGTAAGAATAATGTGCAGAATATATTTCCAAGTATTTTCTTTATATGAAGTGATTAAACTCAGTTTCAGTGCTCTGAAGGCTCCAGTTTATCTGTAGATTGTGATTATTTAGCTTTCTGAAGAAGCTGTCAAACAGGGTATTGTTACTTAGCTGTTTTGCTCAGTACACTGGCCTCAGATATGGTGCACAGTGACAATAGAATTTAATTACACTGTTACAGAGAAATAGCATCATATTGATAATTAGTGTATATGTATATTTATCTATATAAAACCATATCATACTTTAAGGAAGCCTTAATGTGAAAAGTTAGGGGTATAATGACAGTTTACAGCAAACCTCAAAACGTGGTGGTGGGAGAAATGGTATATTGCCATCCTAACTCAATGCAAGAATTTTGGGGAAGGTAAAATAGAGCACTGGCTTTGTGTACTCAGTGGTCAGCTGGTAATGCATCCAGAGTCCATAAGTGTTTCGCTTTTCCTCATGTCTTGTGTGCCTATTACAACTGTGACAGATGAAGAATCCATACAAGGGCAGTGTTTCTTTACATATGAAGCCCTCCTTTATGTGAAGTTTGGAATATCTTCACATGCGAGGTATTTATGGATGACCTTTAATGAGAACACTTCTTCATGCTACACTGAACTCCTGAAGCCCAAAAGCAAAATGTGGTCTGAGCCAGACCCTCAATGAAGAAAAAGAACAATGCTGAGCAACAAATGTTCTGAAAGGATCACGTTCCACCACACTGACAGTGTGTTCTGTTCTTGCTTTCTACAGCCAGCTCACATGCACACTACAGCTAACAAACCAAGATCCATTTGCTTTCAGGTTGGTTTGGACTTAGGAGAGGGGAATAGGCTTAGCACTCCATTTCCTAGCTTTTTTGTGCCTCATTTGAGTTATGAAGCTGGGCTGTTAAGCCTTGGGAGTGTTTGGTTGAAGACTGAGAAGAGAAATGACCAGTGTGCTAAACCCCTTAGGCTACCTGCATTAGCCCATGATGCAGCTCTGTAGGCAGGGATGAGTGTATGCATCTGTAGGATCTTTTAGGTTCTGGAACACCTGAACGGGAAGAGATTAGTCACCAGTAGTAGGGACTCCTGGTTCACAAGCTGCTTGCTTTACAACTGGATACCTAAGGCCAGGTGAGTCTCCTTTTGGATTATTAGCAAGGGGGACTGATAACAAAGCTGAAGGCTCATGGCATTGGGTGTGAGTTTACAAAGTCCTGTGTGGGCTATAAGAAGGGAGAGGGTAGGCATATTTTCCTCTTCTCAGAGCTGTAGTAGGAGATCTAGTATGCTTAGATCAGTGAGATTTCTGTCCCTGTCTGGTGGGAATTGTTTGTGTAATGTTTCTGTGACCTGGGAATGGAAGAGGAACATTTGTCTGCTATTTTTTGAGATCAGCCCTGGGCTTGAGCTTTGGCTGCATGGACTGTGGCCATAGTTATAGAGAGCTGTTCTGCCTTCCAAGATAATCAACCACAAGACAACAAGCCACATACTTTCCACTTCTACCACTGTGCTCTGCTACCCTGGTGCTTTTTAAGTGGCAGCCCACAGTGTTAAAAACCTACCCATTAGTGTGTTATATTATTTATGAGTATTTTAGTACTTCTCTAAGGTGAAGATTAGTAGAGCTTAAGGGAAACTGTCCATTATGGCCTATTTGCAGTGTGTTTGCGCAGTACTTGCTCTACTCCATGCAAGGTAACTTAGTCTTTGCTCTTATTCTGTTCCGAGCCATCTTTGAGAAAAGATTGGATTATTGCCTTTCCTTCCACCTGTTTTGGTGCAGATCAGAGCCTATGTATCATATGACTGAAAGTATTTAACAAAGCCAAACAATAAAATTGCTCCAGACTTCATGCTTTCTCATATGCTGTACCCAAGAAACTTATAGACAAGATAAGTTTCTTTTTTTTTTTGGTGTTTCTTTTCCTTTGAATTTCTAGTCTGCTGGCCCTTTTGTACCTGCTTCCCTATCCCCAATACAGATAAAAACAACAACAAAACAACCCACAAGTGAATCCTTTCTGGTTTACACTCCTGTTCCTGTAAACGTGATAAGTGCTTCATACAAACTATTTCGAAACAATGAAAACACTTATAGGAAATCTTGATCGAGAAGATCATCTTGTCTCTTAAGTGTTTTTTTTAAGTGCCCAAGTGTCTGTCAATGGTATTTAACATTATTGCAGCAATTTAATGTTATTGCAGCAAATAATGTAGGCACATAAATCTATAATTGCTATTTTGTTTATTTACACTTGAAATTGGGCAAGGTGTGTGCTACAATATGCCTAGAGAAGATGGAATTCAGCTTATTTTAGTTATTTAGCTTCATTAGGCTGCTGTACAGTCCAGAAGATCCTATTATCACTCCTTATGGTGTCAAGATACCTTAGATACCTCTTGATTTCTTTTGCTCCACTGATAATACTTGAAGTGGAGGATGTGAATGTGATGTATTATGCACTGATGAGACCATATCTGACTGCCATCGGTTTCCAAATATTTTGAGAGAAGTGTGGATGGTTATTAACTGATCACATTTAGAGCATGGATGGACACAAAGCTGTGTTTTCCTGCTGATGCTTCAATACGGAGCAATGTGCTGAGCAAGCACCATGCTGCTGTATGCCTTGGGGCTGGTACTGTGCTGCACAACACAGTTGCACTGCTTTGCTGGCTGTGCTGTGCTGTTTTGATCGACACAGGAGGGATTCAGAATCAGTCTTGTGGGCAGGAGTGAGGAAACCAGTGAAAACTGCTTAATATCTCTTTCTCATAACGCTCAGAGCAAAACTGGGGAATAAAAGAGAAAATACCATGTTTTTGTACTTTCCACGACAAAAAGCAAGATACAACACGGGCTGACAACAACCAGCAGCCAGCACTTCATCACAGTGGGGTAATGCTTTTCAGAGGGAGGTATGGTACTTCTTGTGCAGCAGTGCAGTACAAAGGCAATAAATTACTTCGGATTCTTGGGGCTATGGCCCTGGCTGCATGGCATTACTCTTAGGGTTAAACTAGCATAAGCAATGTGTATCAGACAAATGTGCAGAGAAGAGCTGAGTACAAGCCCTTGCTATTGACATTCAGTTTATTGACACTGGAATATGTGAGACTGGATTGGTTGTGAATTACTTTGCTTGGTGTTTTTCTCTGTGCTGTGCTAGAGCACAGACGAGAGCAATGTTCAAATGATTCTGTAGCTCGTACCAATGCAGTATCCCTTTAGCTTCGGCAGTTCACCTTTCCCTTTGTTCCTGTTACTGGGTTCACTAATAATTTGAGATCTGAAAGAGAGATAATGCTGAAAGTTTAAGTCAAAAAAGTTTTTGCTTTCCTCTTTCTGCGATCCACCCTCTGATTAGATCTTCCTTGCTGCCTCCCTCTCATGCTACACAATATGTCTTTCTCAAAATCACTTCCCCTCCTCTTTAGTCAGAGCCCTTTTTTTTAATTTTTTTTTTTTATTGAAGCATTTACTTTATTTTTTAATCTCTCATTTTATTGTATGCAGATAAGAAATATCTACAGATTTTTAGCTGAAAGCTGTGGCTTTCAAAATCTTGCATAAGAAAAGGGAATGCTGAGATTTACATTTTGCTGTTGGAAAAAATTGAGACACGGAGGGGGTGGTATGATTTGCAAAGAATTAATTGGGAGGCTAATGAAAGATTTGGAATGGAAAACCAGATAACCTTTTATCCACCTCTATGTCTGCTGGACAGAAAGACGGGCACTGTCTCTTTTGAAGAAGAGGATTGCTATCAGGTTCATTTTGAAAGGCTGGATTTCTCTGTATAAATCTAAGTAACAAATACATGGGGTCAGCATTTCAAAGTCAATGAAATTGCTTTTAAACCTGTCCTCCATTTAGGGAGAAATGAGTTAACATGCAGTCCTCTTCCCCAGAAGCAGAGGACAGCTGCTTTAGGGGGTTCATGACAATAACTTTAGCTTCTATGCATTTTTTAATTTTTTTATTATTATGTAGGTACATAAAATCTTTATGCAATCTTTAATCCTGCTTTTTGTTGTTCAACGCTGCAGCTGCTCAAATGGTTGCAGGACCAGTTGGCCCCATCTGGGATGATGGAGCTATCACTCAACAGTAAGGCAAGAGCAGCTGCTTGGAATGCTACAGCTGTGCTGGTCCCCCTGTGTGGGTTGCCCCACACAGATCTTCCAGGAGCATCCCATTTATACCTGTATTAAACAGGAATGAATAGAGGGATGTAGGCTACAGGCTGGATGGAAATCATGTTGAGGGATTGCTTCTTCTGGAGAAGAGGAGGCTCACTGGAGATCTTACTGCTCTCTGCACTGAGGTGGGTGTCAGTATCTTCTCCCAGGTAATACTGATAGAATGAGAGGGAAAGACATCAAGTTGTGGCAGGGGAGGTTCAAATTGGATATTAGGAAAAAGCTTGCTTGGAGGAGTGGTTGGGAACTGGAATAGGCTGTCTAGGGAGGTGGTGGAATCACTGTCCCTAGAAGTATTCAAGAACTGTGTACAAGTAGCACTGAGGAGCATATGGTTTACTGAACAATATTGGTGGTAGGTGGGTGGTTGGATGAGATGATGGTCTTTTCCAACCTTGGTGATTCTATGATTCTATTTTATATTTGTTAGAATTCTTTTTCCTCTTGGTTTTTGATGCCTACTCTGTTAACACTTCAAGTAGATTGTCTGTAACTTTTCTGTAAGAAAGATGTTTGAGGACAACAGCAGTCCTAAATTTTTTGGACTAACTGTGTAGTTAATCTGCAATTCTAGTGGGAAAATCATGTTTTTATTCTGTATGGCTGTGTGGGGAGAGGGAAAACAGATCTTCATAAACTCATTAATGTTGGAAAGACCAATAAGATCATCCGTTCCAACTGTCAACCCATGCCTGTGTTTGCTGTAGACCATGTTGCTCAGTGCAACATCTGTCTTCTTGAACACCTCCTTGTCTGGCAATTCCACCACCTCCTTGGGGAGCCTGTTCCAGTGCCTGACCACCCTTTCACGGAGGAAATTCTTCCTTATATCCAACCTGAACCTCCTCAGCACAACTTGTGGCTATTCCCTCTTGTCCTGTTACTGTTCACTGGGAGAAGAGACTGATGCAACCTCCTTTCAGGGAGCTGTGGAGGGCAGTAAGATCTCTTTTGAGTTCCTCTTCTCCAAACTAAACAATGTCAGTTAAGGTTGCTAACAGTAAATGAAGATTCTTTTGAGCAGTTCTTTGGGGGGCAGATAGGGTCCAATGGAAAGCAGAAGCAGAGCTGGTGGATCATTTTTCTCTGCCTTTGGTGGAATCTCTACTTTTGGTAGTGCTTTTAATTCAGTTGATGCAGATTTTACTTCATCTGGTTCACTGGGGCATACATGTCTTACTTCTTTCTCCTCTGTCATTTGGGAGCAGTGGAATGGGTAACTTCAAATCAGTACCAACTTCAACTCAAAAACTTAATGGCCGAAATACTACCACACAGAACTGCTGAGAATGTTTTACATCTCCATCTGACACGATCTAACAGAACCTACATCTTACATCTGGTTATTTACTAGCTTCTCTGCTTCTAAGTCATAATATTTGGGTAGCCTGTTATTAACAAACCTGAACCCTTGTGACCTGCGACAGCTGAGCATTCAAGCTGCTCCTCCAGAGCAGTGAAGCTGTCAGCAGCTCTCAAGCAGTTCCTGGCTGCTCCAGCAGGGAACAGGCGGCTGGCAGCTCCTGCTGTATTTCCAAGCACAGTCAGGTGACAAAACATTGTTCTTCCCCTGGCTAATCTCGCAAGCAATGGGTAATCAGTGTGAGTGCAGACCTCTAGGGGAGCACTTTGGGAGAGGATAAAGTGATATCTGGATTAGTTAGTAGGGTGAGTGGCTTGTTTCAAAACTATTAAATAGAAACCCATGCTTTTAAGTGCAGAGAAGCTGTGTTCTGTACTCCAAGTTAATGCCTTTTGTCCATCAGCACCATCTTATTTACCTATTTATGCATAATCTGGATGTTGATTTACTTTTGTAAGTGCGAAACTTATTGTAGTCTTAACTAAAAGCATTCATAGCTATGTTACAATGTACCTGAGTAACACACATTGGTTGAATTTTTTTAATATTAACAATTGCTTCATTTAGTAACGTGCAGAATGATAGTGAGAATAATTGTCACAGTGCCCAGCAGAAATAGTTTGTAAAGCCAATGCAACTACTGCAATGCCAGAAAAATTGCAGTATCTTGCTAGGAAACAGTTGCAGCAGAATTAATGCCTTTAACCTGCTTTTTTGCCTGCAAGTTTTTGAGCAATGGCTGTTTACTTGTCTCAAGAAGGCACTAGGATGCTGGTCTGCTCTAAGCCACCAATTTATATTTGCCTTTTTGGGAGGATCGTCCCAGAGAACTGCCAACCTCTGTAGATCTTGCAGTGCAGATGTGGCTTAAAGAAGAAGTTTGCAAAAGATGCAAAACTCTAGTGGGATTTTTACCCTGGCTGAGTGATCCACGTCATGCTTGCAGCCTCCAGGTAGCTATGACAATCCCATTACCTTCATTTTCAGGGACTTAAATTGCTCAGTATATAAGACATCAAGAATGCGAATTTTCTGAATGCCAAAGAGCAAAGTCACTTCCTAAAGCAGGGCTCAGTTGCTTTCAGACTGCTGTCCTTATTGTGCATGTGTTTGTTTACTACAGGATTTTGTTCACCCTAAACATGCTGCTTTGAGTGCAGGAATATTTGATGTTTCACTTCAAATCTGCACCTTTAGGAGGTGAGGATGAGTCCTGATTTAAATCCCTCACCCTGACTGTGCTGTTTGTATGGGAGCTAATATTAAACAAGGCTTCTTCCTATGTGTTTCACAGAAGTTTTGTGTTCCACAGCCACTCAGGTCCTTGCTATCTTTATTTTGTAGTAATATCTATCATAAAGTTTGCATTCTGCTTGAGAATAACATGTCCACATCTAGAACAAATTCCTGGAAAATGGGCCATTAGTGCTCTGGCATCCAGCTAAAGTATGCCACAACAAACCTCCCTGGTATTGTAGCATGTGGGGAATTAAGTACCCATAGGATATTTTTGGGTTGGAAAAGACCACAAGGAAAAGATCTAGTCCAAACAGTCTGTTGCCACCATGCCCAGTGAACTCTCCCCCAAAGTGCCATACTGTCTGTCTTCATGCGAATACTTGAAACAGTGCCTATCCATAAATCCATGCTTCTTGTGGGGAAAGTCATTTACAAAACTTCTGTACGAATTATGTGCTCTGTCTCATCTTAACAGACAGTCAGTAATAAGTAGAAGCAATTTTCCTTCTTAGGCTCCTTCCTGCTGCTTTGCTGATGCATTACCCCCTTACTGGGAAGCCCAGGGGTCGAGATAGGTCTTGCACAGATCTCCTCCTCTAAGAGAAACTTGTTTTGCACCATCTTTAGCAGCTTTCCCTCTTGCTTATGTGCCTCTTGAATGAAATATAGCAAGAGGGAGTGAATTCATGTAAAAATAAACTAGATTAAATGCTGTGCATATTGGGAGATGAGTGGTGCAAGCATTCTTTCTTGTAGAAAGTTGGTAGTGTTTACTGCTCTTCTCTGTTCCTCTTGCATGAATGTTTCCCAGAAAAAAGAATTTTGCTCTTCTGTCTTTTTTCATTGTGCTTAGAAAATGCTATGCAGTTGCTCCAAGAGCAAGCTCTCATAATTGGATCTAGATGGTAGCATGTTGTATTTCTGAATGTGTAAAATGGTATGTCATGGCTGAGAAATGCAAAACTGTCAAGTGTCCATTTACTAATACGGAGTAGCTCCATGCTAGGCTGACCACACAAATACCTCTTTCAATTTCGAGTGTTCAATGTATTTCACATCCTGACAGCCTCCTATTATGAATTGCAGACTTTTCTTGTACCTTATGAGCCAGAGCCCCATTCACTGATAATGAATCCCAGAATGCTGAGCCCTTAATGCAGCTGTTTGTGCAATTGCACAAAAAGGAAGCTGGAACTGAGAGTTTTGTGTTGACAAAGCACTAATTTTAATAATGACAAATTGTTTCTCTAGAATTCAGCACTATTCATATTCATGGCCCTTCTGCTACTAAGCAAAGTCATCCACATGCCTGAAAATCACATTTAAATAAAAAATTAAAAAAAAAAAATCAAACAAGTTTATTTCCCCTTCTCACATCTCTTTCTCTTAGCATTCTTGACAGGATAATCAAATATTTTCCAAATGTGATATCTCTAAAAGAAGCAACGAAAGCAGTGTTTAGGAAGTAGCACTTTTCCCTTTGAAGGGAAAACAAAAATGTTGAATGGCACTTTATTTCCCATTCCCCTATTTATTACAGTGGCTATATTCCATCCTAAGTGTTTCCAGTGATGGGAAGGGAAGCTGTTGTTGATCAGTGGTAGTACATGGCTTTGGTAGAACTATATGAATGCTGCAGTGTTTCTATGTTTTTCTAAAATTCCCTATTCAAAAAGAAAAGCTTTCTACTTTTCCATTATTTAGTTGATATGGCTGCATAAATTATTAACATAAAATTCATGTGCTTTCCTATTCTATTCCCTATGCAAGTAAACTTGCTATGCTTGTTTCTTATTTTAATCTTCTAATATCTACCGAGTCTCACTTCTTACTTAAAGATTAATCATCATATTTCAATACAACAACCATCTCCTGTGTTATATATGGTTTTGATACTCCCAGTGCCCGTGGTCCTAGATGAAGGAATCTAGTTAGATGATTCCACTCCATTATTTTGTAACTCCTATAATTATTTTTTCATTACTTTTGCAGGCTATGACAGTATGCCCTTAAAAAAATAGCCCCACCAAAAATGGGGGGAGGGAAACAGCCCTGATGCTTTTGACTTTACGCAATCAGTGCAGAGCTGTATTAGAGTGGAGAAAGTAAATGAATTTCTTTGTCTGTTCATTTGTCACACTTGTATAAGTGGTCAGCAGTACATCTAACTGTGGCTGAACTCCAATGAAATCTGTGCAAATGTGATGCTACATCTGTGCGCTCTGTCACGTCTTGGCAAAAGTCTAGAGTAATTACATCCTTCTGTTGTAAGAAAATATTTACATTTTAAGGTGAACTTCATGAAATGGGGATTTTCTTTGTTGCCATCTATGTTTACTTATTGAAAATGTTTCCTTAAGCTATAAACTTCCTCTCTGAAAGAAAATGTATTCAGTTTAGGCTCAAGAATAAACCTGACTTCAAATTTAAAACACGAACCAGATGAAAAAGGATGTGGGCAATTGTCTCAAGTCAGATTTGTACACCAAGACTTTCTGAAAGAATAATGAAAGTGTCATTAAAGAAACAGCTTCGAAGTCTCTGATGGTTCTAGTCTTCAGATTTTAGAGATGATCAAAGAGTTTGTATAAGGAGATAGATATCAATTTCTCATTTCCTTGCCTGTGTACTTTGTGTGTTCTTTAACTCCTATCAAGCAACAACATAATGCTAGTTGAGGCTGTCATCTCCTTACTCATAATCCTCTGCAGATGGAAATCAGTATAGCTTCAATTATTTTGTGCCAATTAATTTGAATATTCCTTGGCATCAAGGATACCTAACTATATCCCACGGTGACTGGCTTTATTTACAGCAAAATGTGAAGTTCTCCCTATTACTGCACTGAGGACAGCCTTCCTTACTGTTAATAATGCCTCGTCTCTCTCCTCGTGCATCATCATGGCAGAAGGGTTGATCTGAGCCAGCAGGTGAATGACAATCCTGGGTCAGCATTAGCCTGAGTCCTTCCCAGTGCATTGGAGTGGACAGCTGTAGGCAGCATTATATAGTGCTCTTACAAGCTCTGTCTCCACCACAGCATATCTGAAAATTTTAAATACCTGTAAATAATCCCCTTATTTTGTATTATAAAGGAAGAGGGGAAGAAGCATTGTGTCAGCCTTGTTCTTCATGAAGTGGAATGGGTTGAAAAGGGCTGCTGATATAGGAAAGCCCTGTGTTAGCCAAATTGCTGGGCCTTGATTTGTCCTCTGTTTGTGCAGGTGGAGGAGGGCAGCCCTGCCCAACCACATGGAGATGGTGAGGTGGGCCAGGCCCTCACCCTGGGATGCTGTCTACTTCTTTGTCTGAAGTCTACGCTTTTATTTCTCAAGCAGTGTTGCCCAGGTGAAAGGGACTGTGCACAGAGCCTTATGTTCTGCATTCTGCACTGCAATGTGGGGCAGGGCTGAAGAGGACAACACATATCCAGGCAGGGGTTGTTGGGTGGTGTTAAAGACCTAATGATTTAATTAGTTGATGGATTTTATATGAATGAATACATTTAGAGCAGCTTTGCATGCCCTTGTATGGGGAGACCCATACATTCAGCTAAACCTCAGTGCTCAGTCTGGAGCCATGAGTATCAACTAGTCTGGGTGCCAAACACTAAGCTTTTTTACTTTACTTTTACTAAGTTTTCCCACTTCTTAGCCTTATTTCTAGGAAGAGAACAGCTTTGCCCTTTGTTTGTGTATGGTTGTTCTTAAATGCCTGATAGCTAATTAAATAATGACATATTTTAGTAGCATGTAGATATTGCAGACAATCCAGGAGGGATCGCTTTTTAGCGTAGATTTAATATCTTTGCAATGAAACTAATTATTTCTGAAATTTGGAGAATATCTTATGGGGCTTCTTAACTTGTGTGAGTGGAAAAGAGTCAGAACATTTATTCCTGTTTGGCTTTTTATTTTAATGGAAATAAACTGCTCTTCCATTACCTTGAAGAAATCTAAATGTAATGCTTACATTTTAAGCAGTGTAAAACCTCAGTTATGTAGACCCCAAAGGATATGATATATAATTAAGAGACTGTTTGCTCTACCCATGTAATACTTGCATGGTTATGATTCTTGGATAAGAAGAGCAGACTGCCACTCAGGAATCTGTGTAAATAACTGGATGGCATTCAATGAAGGGAGCCAGCAGTGGCCAGGCTGCCAAATAACTAATAACAGTGGTAATAAATATTTATGAGCACTGTGTTTGAGCCTGGTGTTTTGCACAGGCCAATCTATGAGTTTGACTCTGATCTTTCCACTTTTTCACTGTATGTCATCTGGGGATGCTCCATCAAATATTCTCTGCAATGACCTGGGGTTAAATCTTGCCCTCAAGGTGTTCCCAAACTACTCAGATGGTTTCTAAGGAAGAGTATTTTCACTGTTACTTGACTAACTGTGGATATTCCTAAGTTCAGCATATGGTGGCTTTAATACCTGAGGAGAAAGGTCGGTATTTCCCGGTACTGTATCTACAGCCATGTTTTCCTGTTTATCTTTCTGATCAGTGTGTTAAAACATAATCTGAGACAGCTGAACTTCAGGAGGAATATGCTTGTCTATCTTGTGATGGTAAATATTGGACACAGTTATCACTGGTTTGGATAAATGCCCATAAATGACTGTTTCTCTGAATTTTCTCTTCATAGATGTTTAAATAGATATTTTCCTAATTGTATTTTGAATGATGGAATTAATCTGTGATCATTAATGTGGTGCATCATACTCTGCAAGTAGAGAAAGGTAAAAATCTCTGAGCTAAAGTGGATTTCTCTATGAAATTGTCTGGCCAGAACCCTGTGTAGCACACAGATATGGAGCAACTGTAAATCATCCTGTTTAAACTGAGTCCTCTTATAAAACACTGAGTAAGTGTTTTCACTGGAATATTTTCTTTCAAACTGCAGAGGGAGAAATGTCATGTCAGTTGATATAGATTGGAGATGCAAGAAATATATCATTTGTTTTTATAACTGTTCTACTGTCATGTTGCTATTCTTGCAGTTTTATGAAGAGCTGACTATCGTGTGTTATAGAGTATTCATAAATGATGATTAATTAATCTATTTTGGTGGCCTACTACGAGCAAACAAACCTCACAGTTAATTTAATTCTCTACTCTTGGTTTCAGAGGAAAAAAAAACCCACAACATTTTCAGTTCACTAGAGGATATAATATTCTCAAATCAGCCACTTTTCAATTAATTTTAAATGGCAAACAGAGCAAGGAAATTTTGTTCTTGTCCATTTACTTCTATTAAGGATTCATTTTCAATAATCAGAGAATTCTGAGTCAGCTCATTCTTACCTTAAAGGTTTGCTCCTGACAATTTAATAAATTATTGTATGGTGTGTGCTTGAAGGCAACAGATTCTTTTTCTTTTTTTCCCAATAACCCTCTTGTTGACACACAGCCATTTATTACTATTTCTGCCATCACCTAGCTTGCTGAGAAGTAATTCTGATAAAGTACCCAAACGTATGGTGTGGAGTATCAACTGCCATAAAGAAGGAAAATGTCATGGAAGAAAAAGAAAAAGAAAGATCATGTGTTATCCTAGAAACATTTTCTTTATGCTCTCAGTTTCAAGCTAATTAGTTTCTAAATATGCTGCTGAAGGCTTGAGTTTCCACAGGATAATGTTTTCCTATACCAGTTCTTTCCAGCTGGTACGACAGTGTAGGATGAAGGAAGAATTATCTTTAAAGGAGAAAAAGGATTCAAAAGCCTGAGCAAGGTTGAAATGGATGTAATCGTACACCTGAAGTTGAATGATAAAAGTGGCTTCAACTTCTGTGCCTATATTACAATATTTATATCTCGTTATCAGTGCTTACAGTGCTTCTAGTTACAAAAGAGATGTCTGTTGGGGAAGGGGTGACTGTGGTAGATAGAGGTACTTTTGTAGTATGTCGTCCTTCAGTATTAGTGCATATTGGTTATACTGAGCCTCACTATGGACTGTGGCAGGAGGAGGACGGAAGGTGTTTGTAATTCTGAATGTGCAGGGGATACAAGTGTCTTTCTGAATAAAGAGATACTACCCACATACTCAGGGAAATGCTACTGACTGCTTCACGCAGTGACACCACCCAAATAGGTGACTTTGGCTGGTGTGCTCCTGGGATGGAGCCTCATGGTCCTCTGAATTGGGACGAGCATCTGATTATTTGTGTGCTTCACTGCAGTGTCCACTTACACACAGTACAACTGGTCTTTACATTTTCCATGCAGGTCAGAGGGCTGCAGTACAAAGAAGAATAAGAATCGACTATCTTTATATATATTAACTTGCTGTGATGTGTTTGTAACCATTAAAACAAATTCTGACATAGCTGGTTAACAATAAAGCTCCCTTTTATGTTGGTAGACAGAACGTAATGTAATTAAAATAACAGGGACAGGCATGTCCCTCTCCCATGTGCAGTAGGCTGCTAATGATGGCTCAACGAATATTGACCTTTTTGTAGTGGGGAGGATTTTGTTTCTCCTGTTCCTGAAATATGATGAGATTATCTATTCACATGGCCCTTATTAGAACAGTTATAAATTACTTTTGGATCACACTGTATCTTCTACAAAGCCCAAGGTTATTTTTTATTCTTTTCTGCAGTTATGCTCAGTGAAACAAAGCAAATAAAAATATTATTAATGCTCAAGATGTTCCACAATAATACTCCCAGATCTCTCGTGGAAGGTAGGAATTAACCCCTCTTTGCATTTACATTTAATATTCTGAAGCAATAGTGTGATTCCTGTCGATTCTTGTGGGGAGTTAAGGCAGGAAACAAAAACAAAATGTAAGTATGACATGTGGGAAATGTAGAATCTGGATCTAACAAACTGGAAATGAGCAGTAGCCTCTTTACACTCACTGTAAATGCATCTAAGTGGCCATCAAAATTAAAAGCATCCCTTGATATTTATGAAGAATTTGTCTTTCTGTGGTGTGCAATCATGTTTTGTTTACAGTTAAAATAATGATGCACCTTATTTAGGGTCAGCTTCTCCTGAGTTGAGTTCTAAGTTTCCTTTCAATCACAGGTCTGATTTCACTCTCAATCAGCAACCAATTCCTACAAAAGAAGCTAATTTTCCTGAATTCATATATTACTTTTCAGCTCAGGTTAAAGTTTCTTGGAGTTGTTTGACTGAGACAAGAGAAGCTTAAAATAAATGTTTGACTTATTAGGTGTTTAACTTTCCCTTTTTCTTCTACTTTTCTCAACATTAAAAGTCATAGAATCATAGAATTATTTAGGTTGGAAAAGACTTTAAAGTTCATCAAGTCCAGCCCCAGCCTAACCATAGTCCCCTAACTAACAACCCTCAGCTAAATCCTGTCCCTGAGCAGCACATTCAAACAGTTTTTAAACACATCCAGGGACGGTGACTCAACCACTTCCCTGGGGAGCCTATTCCAGTGCTTAACAACCTTTCCTGTAAAGAGGTTTTTCCTGATATCCAACCTAAACTTACCCTGCCACAACTTGAGGCCATTTTCCTTCATCCTGTCACCAGTGAGAAGAGGCCAACCCGGCTCTCGCTGTAAGCACCTTTCAGATATTGGAGGAGAGCAATAATGTCTCCCCTCAGCCTCATTTCTCCCCAGGCTAAACAGACCCAGTTTCTTCAGTTGCTCTTGTAGGGCATATTCTCCAAGTCTATTAGTTGCCGGTATTTTGTTTTGATTTGGAAGACAAGACATACTTTTGCAAAGTATACTTATATCTCTGGGCACTTTGTGGTGATGCAGATGTAAATCTATAACTATGTTTATGGTGGAACTATGAAAAAGGAACCATCAGAAGACTGGATGCCTTGCAGTAATAAGAAAAAAAGTTAGCCCAGTGTACTTTATATCCATACCGGGGAGAAATACTGAGAAAGAATAGAAAGAGAGGAGGTGTCTTCTGAATTAAGACACCAGATATAAAAAATAATCTTTTTCTTGATACAGACCTTCAATTTAATGATCTCTCTAAGGGATATCCTAGTTTAGGCTGCATAAAATCTTTCTTCATTGCAGTCAGCCTTGACTGGACAAAGGGGAAAGCCTTAAGATTTTAGGTTCCCATTTTGTTTCAATTTCTGATTTTTTTCCTGCTTTTTGAAGGTAGCCTTATGTACACACACAGGGTCATACTTTTTGCAAATCTTTGTCCTCACATGCAGCAAGGTCAACAGCTATTTCTTCTGTTGGAGTTAACTTGTTGGTATCTCTAAGGTGGGGCTGGTGGCTTTGGACCTGAGGCACATCTGTAAGTTAACAGAAATTCGGAAGGATGCTGCATTAAAAGAGGTGATGATATTAAGGGTTATCCATCATCTTTTTAAGGTCAACAAATAATGAGTGCAATATGCACCAGACTGGCAAGTAAATCCAATTAACTGACTTTTTGTTTGAGCAAGTGGGTCTTGCTGAGTCTTTTCAAAGCCCAGCATACTTATTCTTACTTTAGTGTTGGACTGAGGTGCCTCTTGTGCCATTACTTGCTGACTTAATAAAAAGCTGTCTGTTTAAAGAGAATTTTTAGAAGAAATGACTCTTGCTCTTGTTTGTAATGGCGATAATATTTAGGGTTGTATTTATTAGCTTATTTTGGCTGTTAAACGTTTATGACTGTAGTTTATCGTCTATGAAGCAGGGGAGTGAAGGAGATGAACTAGAAAAAAGATACTGAAGACCTTGTGGATACTGTCGATGTAAAATACAGGTTGCTGTAGATGTGATATACAGAACAGTTTGTAAGAGTGGGCTTTAAATATGCCTGAGCATTTCTCAGGAAGCTGAAAAAGGGGCAATGGTCAGAGAACATGGACTGAACCTACTTAGTTCTGAGGCTGACATGCAGATCTGGAAAAACCTACAGATATTTAAATTCCAATGGAGTTCATTAAGCTCTCTTGTAAGAAACCTGCTCTTTGGTGCTGGAAGTATTTCAGTTTGGGAGCAGTATGCTATGAAGTTTATTTTTTTAATTGTAAATCTTCATGGACTGCATTTTGAAGCAAGATAGATTTGCTCTGTTCCTTCAGCTTCCTCGCTGTACTTCATGCTCTGTGCTTGTTCATGTTAGCTTATGATAGAGGCAGCTGTGAGCACACCTTAAAAGCGTTACTGGTGCATATCAGTAAAGCTCTTTGAGGAGGAAGTACCTCAGTGCAGGCTGAATGTAACACCAGTGTACTTGCCTTCTCTTTGGACCAAGTACATTGAGCACAGAAGTGAATGAATAGATCTGAAGGGAAGCAATTAAAAAAAGACAAAAAAGCAGTGTGGAGCAGAGATGGTGACAAACAAGGGGGGGGGATTTAAAAAGTATCCTGGAAAGAGTTTGTTTTTGCTTTTTTTTTCTAAAGGGAAATTAAGCTGAGTAAATAATGAGAATTAGAATTAAAAAGAAACCAAAAACAACAATTAAAAAAAAACATTCTAAAAATGACTGGAATGTTGAATTCTTTGAAATAAAATCTCCCTTGCATTTCTTATAATTACAGGAAACAATAAAGCCAACATTGAGAAAATAATGCTTTGAAAGCACCTCAAAGCACTGCAAAATGTTTCTAAGGAATTGGCAAGACTTTGGAAAAGAGAAAAGGAAATTTCTGTTTGTTTAAAAAAGGAAAAACACACCAAAAAATCCTAACAACAACAAATTGAACAAAAGTCACCCACCATCCAATCAGAACTTTAAGGTGACTTTGTTTTCCTGTTGAAGCTGTGGGATGCTCTGCACCTGAAGAGCTATTTATTATTATTATTTTTATAATTTTTTGCAAGGGATCAGGTTGCTGTGGGGTTGAGACCAGATAATTTTCTATCACATTAAGTAGCTGGGTAGTGTTAGATTCAGATGTTAAGGCCATGGTATTTCTCCTGGCTAGTGCTCTAAAGAAAAATCAGAACAAGTAGGCTGAAACAAGCATTTCCTAATGGTTCTGGCGCTCTCTGACTTGGGATGCTGTGCTTTCATGTTGCCAGCTAATGCTGGCTGTGTGTTCTCTGTGGGATGCACACCCTACCAGGGACTTGGGTCTTCTCATGTGGAAAGATTGCATGAGATCAGAAGTGACCAGAAATGAACTTTTGCTGCTGGAAAGAAAGCTGCCAGACAATGCAGGAGTGCAATGTGGTGGGTAATTCTTTAGTTACTGACTTGAAGGTGTAGCAATGTTTTGTATTTTAGGTGCAACTAACAAGGGCATGCATGCTATCACTGTGCAGAGATAAGAGCTGTAATTCTTAGTTGGGTGAAAGATTTTGTTTGCTATCAGAATAAGATTAGGTACAAAAGAAGTTTTCACAAAAAAATTTTTGTATTTTTGACCAATTGATGTTTTTTCTTTTTTTCTTCCCTTGCTTATTGCTATTTGACTGTGGTGGTTTTGCTGTTTTCTCAGCACTGGCAGGAAAATGCTGACTCTGCCTGTGTCCTAATTAGAATTTTGTGGTTAACTGATTTTTGATGTCGCTGTCAAATCACAGTAGCATTGTCAAACAAACAGCATTGATGATAATAACATAGCACTGATTGAACTGCTAGCTTTGGTCCAGAAAAAGGAGAAAAAATATCCTATTTGAATTTTTCATTTCTTTTTTTTTTTTTTTTTTTTTTGGTATGAAACTGTAAAAGAAACCTGCAATAGCCACAGTAAAGTCCCATTTTCCATCCCAAATTGCATGCATGTTTCTAATTTTTAAATACATCTGAAGCTCCTTGTTATTGTTCTAAGCCTTAAAATGAATGAAACTGTTCAGAGAGGAGCTAGATGGAAACCTTTTGAAGGAGTTGCCCTATGTAGATTTATTTCAAACCCAGTCTGTTCACTGAGACTTTTCCTGCTACCTTTAATGAGCTTTGCTTTGAAGTGTTTATGCAAAGAATAAGTACCCCAAACTCTAGACTCAAGCAGCCTACTGCATTAGCTGGGTCCTGGAAAGGTCTGGCTGGTATTCTTATAGCCCTCATTAAAACTCAAAGGAAAGTTGGTTTGATTTCTGTCTGTTGGTGGAATTTATCCCTCCTCTGCATACCACTAAATCATCTCTGCCAGACGTGACTCATCCCTAGGATTCATAAATTAGAGAGTGAAAATATATATCTGAGCCACAGAGTATTCAGTAGAAACCATTTAAAAAAATCCATCAGAAGATCCTGTTGACAGTTTCTCAAGAAACTATCCTAATGCAATGTCACTTGGGCATTTTCTAATTTAACTACTTTTGTAGTAGTATTTCTTTTCAAAAGTGCAAACATTTTTTTATATGAGCTTAATATATACTTGTTATACATTTGCTGAAATCGCTTCATTTTGGGTAATGATCAGGATTTCTGTATTCCCTGTGCTTGTCAAGCTTCAGGAGAGAAAAATAGAAGATTTTCCAGTAGCCTTCATTGGAAGTGCTTTTATGTTGGGAATGGAGAGCAGATATGCAGTTCTTTCCCTTTCCAAAATGTAAATGTATTTTCTTTACCTCAAACAAGAACTTAATTATCTCCCACCCTCCCCCTGCTATAAAAGTTTCCTATCTGTTACATTTTTCCTATTTCGTAAATTCCCTGCCTCACAGTTAATTAAATTTGAAATGTGCTTCAGTAATCAAACTAATTGAAAAAGTGTTTAATCAGAATCTTGATTATTTAAGTAGTGTTTGTACTTGCGCTTGTTTGGGGCAGGAGGGGGGGAAAATGAGGTAGAAACCTGCTTCCTTAGACTAATAGTGGATACTGTGATATCCTATGTACTACTCTATCCATATGGATATCAATGCAGAGAGGATGTATGGACAGCAATTTGAGACTTGAAAACTGGGCACTCCTCTTGGAAGCCAGCGCTGATTGGTTCCATTGAGCCTGGGCTGCTATTCATGCTAAACATCCCTCATCCCCTCATCATGCATGTGCCTGCTCAGAATGGCTTATAACCCCACTTGTTCACATGTGTTCAGGTTTGAACCTTGACTTGGTAAGCTAGGAAGCTGGGAGAACAGAAATAGCTGAGTTCTTGTTTCATTTTAGAGAAATAGCTGTGTTCCAAGGCAAAAGGTGGTGATGTGCTGATTTTAATTAAGGGATTGCAGTTATTCCTGAAATTCAGAACAGACTGAAAAAGAAAGTCTTATGCTGTGTGAAGCAAATGTAATAATTTTGTTTACTGTAGAATAGCGTATGGATTTTCACTTCTGGAAGCCTTGTCTCAGGGTAACAGTGGACATGAAGTGATTTCAGCTGTACTCTTGTCCCCTCCATCAGATGAATAAATGTGGTAGTTCTTGGTGCCAAGGGCCAGCTTGAGTTAGCGGGGTGATGAATTAATGCTGTGAAGGGAAAGGGGCCATGCTGCACAGTGCCTCTTTGCTTGTTTTGCTGGTGCTATCAGTCTATTTCGAAGCAGCAATTTCACCTACAGCCCTTTCCAACAAGGCAAACAGAAAGAAGTTTCAAGAGCCCCAGCAGCCCTGGTTGCTTCCAGGCCTCATCAGAAGCTGGTGCCAGCAGTGCTGTGTATATGTGTGTGTACCAAGTAGGGAGAGTGCCGCTGTTCCGTGCCCACTTGAGGGAGAAGATCATGACTGCACAGCTCCTGCCAGATGACACTTCTGCACACATGGCTCAAATCCAATACTTGCTTGCATGTCTGCTTTTTAAGCTCAAGGTACCTGAAAGAATGACTTAAAGCTGTAGGGCACTGGTGTTATGCATTGCCCAGGTAATTTGTTGCATATTCAAGGACATAAAGACACGAGGAAGATGTGGGAATTCAAAGCTTTCTGTGGATGGTGTTGGAGGTCTACAAGAGTTGAAACACTCTTGTCCAGGCTGGCTTCCCAGGACAGACCTGGGACAAACCATGCTCAGAACAGGACCTGATTTATTTTGGGAGAAATTGCGTAGTTCTCTCTGATAGGGAGGTCAGGAGCAAATAGGCACTTGTGTACCTTGTGGGATACCAGGACCCAAATGTGAAACTGGAAATCATGCTAGCCAAAACTGATGCAATTATTAGTTTTTCTATATGTAAGTCTTCTCCTCACCAGAAAAAGTCTGAGCTGTGACTTTTAGATTTAAAAAAAAAAAAAAGTAAACAATGTCAACAGTTAAAAAATAAACAATGGTACAGACAGTTGCTTTTGCTGCAAAACTCAGCGGGGCAACTACAGCGATAGGTAAAGCGAATTACATGGCAGGGGTTATTGTGTTATGGTTAAGATTTTATTTTATGGAAATTATTTCTATCCATGAACTACATTAGGCATTTCATTAAATAAGATGGAAAAAAATATGATTTTTCAAAGAGTCTTTGCATTCCAGACAGTTGTTCATTTCCATAATCCATTCAGACAGCACACACTGGTTTATACCATACTGCTCTTGGTAAAGCCCCCAGATGCATAGGTTAATATCCAAATGTTTTAAAAAAGCATACTTGTTAATGAACATAGGTGTCTGGAAGTCTTCTAGGTTATATGCTGTAAAATCTCTCATTGCTATTCTTACGGAAGTTTGGGGAGAAAATCACATTCACAGCACACCATTTATTTTATCAGTGGAGTCTGGAATAGACATTCTTTTGATCCTTTTCAGAAGATAGCATGGATTTTAGGATACTAATCCCTGTTGTGTTTCAAATTAACCACCAAAACTCTACATCTTTTCTTACTTTGAATGAAAACCGGACCTCCCCATTTACTTGTTTGTGTGCTGTCCAAATTTGGTATTTTTTTAAAAAATGGGTGCATAGCTGTTGCTGATTTCATTTTATTCTTTCTTCCTACTTACATCAGTAGCCTTCTGAGATAAGGCTGGATTTTTTTTATTCTCATCATCACATATTTTATACGGTAGCGTACCAACCTGACTTGAATGATGGTGGAGTTTTGTGGTATATCTTCAGCTCATACATGATTAAATTATATTTCTTCCTGTCTGAATAAGCACTATATTGGAGTAGATTCATACTTAACTCAGAGTCAGGGAAGTGCATGTCAGTATTTCACTTGTGTGCCTCAGCTCAATAAAATAGCTGTTTTGATGAGGTAGAGATAGAAAATCATAAAAGTAGAGGGGGGAAAAAATCAAACGTTAACAGTATAGATATAAAGCTGCTCTCTTCAAATGCCACCCAATAATATATATTGCGATCTCAAGTTATTGGAACATAGTTTGGTCAAAACAAGCTCAAGTACTGAGAAAAAAAAATCAAATAACACCTTACTCCTCCCCCTTTTTATTTATTTATTTTTTGGGGGGAAGAAGTCTTTTTAACTCTATTGTGAACATCACTGAGGCACAGTTAAATCTGGAGTGCTTCACATGCCATTACATACCACCTCCATAGGAAAAGTCTCATCTTTGCTGCTGCATCATTTCTGAAACCTCATACCATTAATAAGCAAAGGATACAACTGTTTTTCTTGAGTTTTCCGTTATGTGCAGTGTAACAGGTGGGACACTTAGTGTGCCTGTTTGTGCTATGAGCCCCCTTAGGGAGAGATTTGGTTGTTTTTTGGGTGAGGACCAGCTGGGGGAAGAGATGCTCTAGCACCTATGAGGTTGTTCCTACTCAGAAGCAGCTCAGAGGTTCCAGAATAACACACTGAGGAGACTATCATAAGTGTTGAGATAAGCCTATCTTGTTTCATCCTGCTCAATAATACTTTATGAACTCTATAGGAAAATTGGAGGGTACAAGAAGTATTTTGTACTTTAAGGAAAAGGTGAAAATGTAGAAGAAATCAGAGTGGCTTGAGCATACTCAAAAACTTGGATGTGGAATAGGCAATTGATGGAGGAAATGAGGATGCTCTGAGCATCCCTCTTCTTGGGAAGAGGGCATATACTGCTGCTGAGTGCTCACCTGTTTTAATCTGGGGAAAACTTCAGTTAAGTCAAAGATAGCACAGGTAATAATCCATGTATGAGAAAACTCACAGTAAATTTCAGCAGCATCCCAAGCCAGGTTAAACTAAATAAGCTAAGGGGAAAAAAGCATGTCAGAGAGGTAAACAGATAGAGGATAAAGAACGGCTTTTTTATTTTCAAGTTAGTATTCTCAATTAGCTGTCATGTATGATATAGAAAAATTCCTAATAGACATGTCCCTTTTCTTTATGATCATTGAATTGCTTTGACTCAGGCACCAACGTAGCTCCCCAGCCAAATTTTTCACACACAATCATCTAATTATAGGACACCAATTTCTATCCTTAGGTCTTTAAATAAAAGCGACCTGGATTTGAGAGCTAGCTTCAACTGAAGTTTCTGTACCTCTACAAAAAAGTCAATGAGTACCATAGTTGAAAACCACTGAAAATTAGGCCACCTACCAAGACACAAGTCATTTATCTTGTGAGTAGAATACCTTATTTGAGAGGAAAAGGAGGAAGGGAGGACAACAGCAAAAAAAAAAAAAAAAAAAAAGGTATACTTTTTGTTCTTCTCCCTCTAACATCTAAGCTACTGTCTCAAATGGCACCAGGCTGTTGTTTACTTCAAAATGCAGCATTTTTAGTCATGTGGCTTTCCTCCTTGATAAGCACGGTCAAATCTGTGTATCTACACACATTGTGTTGTCTTAACTATGGGAGCACATGCATTTTAGCATGGCACAGTTCAGCCTGTTTTATTGAGAGACAAAACTGGTCAATAGCTATGCAAATCATCCTAAAGAATGTGATACTCGTGATCAAACCATATGTGTATAGACTGTTTATGCACATATATATTTACATAGATATTCAATAGGTTATGGTTTGTAAAATCTTGACAAAGAAAAAGTGCATAACTGAACACAATATATTCTTGGATAATACTGTTCCTGGTGCTATTCTGCATGTATTTTGTGAAATTATTACTTTCTTACCTATATGCACTTGCCTCATTAGTAATGTTCAGCCAATTTCATCTTTTTTCTATAACTGCTAGGTGATGTGTAGGCATTAGAAGTCTATATAGTGCCTGAGGGTATTTTTTTTAGCTATGCAGGACCTATTTTTAAGAAGTGGTGGCGAGGGAATGATATCAGCCCTGAGCCCTGGAGTTTCCAACAAGTTCTCTTAGGAGTGTGCAGAACTATGATTAGGGAAACAGAGAGGAAAGTTGAATAAGGTCACTCTGCTCTCTCTACTCTTGCTGTTTTCTTTCAATATTGGTTAGACGTGGCAATGTCCTTTCCTCTTGCAAGGACTCAGCTTCAGGGTGAGAGAAAGCTTGAAAATGACATGAATGCATTTTCCAACAACTTGCTGCATACAGCCAGAATTTTTTTACTAATTTCTGGATGGTTTTTTCTTCCTTCGTCTTAAACCGTATGTTCCCTCTGATCAAGTAATCTTCTTTTTAATTTCCTAATGTAGATCAAAGGAAACTAATACCTTTCCCTTCTTCCCTCCCTCCTTCCCATCACTCCAGTGTGTCCGAAAGTAGCAAAAGTAGCAAAAGAAGGTACCTACAGGATTCAGGAGAATGGTGAGGAAAAGTTCACCTCCTCGGATACTTTTGTCCAGCTCCTGAGGACCCCCAGGATACTCCTTGTAAAAAATAGTATGAGTGAAAAGGCCACAGGTCTGTCGAGGGAGCACCTGAGAACAAAATGACAGCATCGTTGTAATATTATTTCTGTAAACTTACTTTAATGTATTTGCTGTAATCCTTGAACAAAGCTGCAGTCATTTCCGACTCTGTAACCCAGTGTGTTTATAGACTCTAGTGCACCTTCTGCACTCACACTGTAAGCAAATTCCTGCAGATATGATTTCCAGATGCAAAGCTGCATCACACACGCAGACTGCTTTAGCTAGCTCATCCAATAATAATTAAGGGCTTGTTTCCTGGTGTTTGGAAGAGAAAGAAAACAAAAAGCTAAATATTTCTTCCCTTGGCAAGATTAGTTTATTTAAGGATAAATAATGCTTCCTGGCCACCTTCACTACTGCAGGTAATTAACGTTACTGAGGCACTGAAATGAATTTGCATTCAAGGCTGTGGGCCTCAAATGAGCTTCACGTTTTCCTCAGTTTAACATAACACATTGTGTATTACAGTGTGCAAAAATCACAGTGAAACCCTTCTGTCTGTCAAACCATTCAGGACTGGTGGAGCCTGCATGTGAGAGTGATCTGAGGTCAGGCCTCTATTCCATCATTAATCAGGAGGCTGCATGTCAGAAATTTGCAAGCTAGCAGATGTAGGGAAGTAAACTGTTCTTGGAAAAGGAGATGTTTTAGTTACATTGCTAACTAGTTATAATCAAAGGGCTCTGCTGCAATGAGTAAAGACAACAAATGTCAGAGTTTATAGATACTGCCTAACTTATACAGAGACACGATTCACCTGGGTAAGGCCTTTTGTTTCCCTGCAGTCAGTGCTTTCATTTTTCTACTCAAAAAACAAATAAACCTTAAGATCAGCGAAGCATTTTAATGTGTAAATGCATTGCTGAATCCAATCATAATTGGACTTTATGCAGTAACTTGTTGGTTTTGATTGAGACATACTGAAGGAATGCCATCAAGTTGCACTGGGGAGATTCAGGTTTTATGTTAGGAAAAACTACTCCAAAAGACTGATTGGGAACAGGCTGCATATGGAGGTGGGGGAGTCACCATCTCTGAAGGTGTTCAAGAGATTTGGAGAAGTGGTACTTAAGGACATGGTTTAGTGGGATTTATTGGTGCTAGGTGGACGGTTGGGCTGGATAATCTTAGAGATTAAATGTGGGGTGTAGAAGAGTCAAGTATGTGTCCAGTCCCTGGTTCCGGGAGATTCAGGAGCACAATCAGGTCAGAAAGAAACCTTGGCCCTAGAGAAATGCTGGAGGAGATTACTTCCACCTGTTCATTCTCTCTAGTGTTGAGTTTCTAATCCTTTCATGCACAGAGATGAACCAGACCTTGAATGACACTTTAATGAATTTCAAAATATGCATTTATATTTTTGACTGATGGTTGGTAGTAGATTGGGTTACAAATACACTTAGTTTCAGAGGATTACATTTACAGTTGCCTGAGTTTCTGTGACTTTTTAAAATTGCATAACAAGTGCACTCCTTTGGCATCTTTACAAATCCTCAATCACAGAGAATTTTAATGATTGCATTAAAACTTGAGACATTTGGTAAAAATAGCGTACGATTGAATCACTTAAAGTAATATTGCTATGAAGCATGGAAATGTAGTGTACCATGATGCCATTGTGGATGAAGCCCCGTCTGTACCGTGCAGGCTTCAGGTGCGGGTATTCTTCTGTGCTGGTCACTCGGATATGCCAGACCTTCTTCCAGGCCTCATACAGCTGGATGTGGACCGGGTAGACCCCAGAGTGGTGTGGAGCCACTGCGTACCCCATGTCAGTTGGTATGCCATGCTCCTGCGACACAGCAGAGGGAAGGATATATTTAGGAGGAGAAAAAGAACACGTAATTCTTCAAAGATTTTCTCCTGCAGATAACAGCTTTGAGAAGCTGTTGTCCTTGGACAGCCTTGTATCTATTTGTATGTAGTACATGCTAAAAACAGGGGAGAAGTGGAGGGAGCTGGAATTAGTTTGATGTCTGTAGAGTGACAAATAATCCTCTTGGATTACATTGTGTTACTGTTATAGAGAACAGGTTTATCTGCCTGTTCATTAGATGTTACGTGCTTTATAATAGATATTCTGTTTGGTTCTGCTTAAAGAACCTTGTAAATTATAAAATAGTATTAGAGCAGTGAGCAGAAAAACTTGTTGCTGTGACATTTGTGGCTTTTTGTTTCCTATTATTTGAATAACAGCAAGATGTCTTGCTGATACAAAACAAACAAAAAAATGGGCATGTGTCCCCTATAGCTTCCGAATATGCTTATGTTTCTGAAAGTTTTAGGGTAGTAGCAAACAGTCTGGACTGGTAGACATAATTTCAGTTTCATAAATATTTATTCAGTTCCTCTAAGGAATTATGTGTGTTTTCACATATATAATCTGTAGGTTATCTTGAAAGTATCTCCTGATGGAAACACTGAGGTGCTTGTATGCAGGTAGATGGAATCAAGGAGCTAGAGTGTAAGCACTAATGTGCTGAGCTTGTTCCTTTACTCCAGAAGGTCTCTTGTCTTTGTTCTGCTGCTAATCGCGTCCATGACCTCATGGTCTATCTGCAAAACTCATCTGATGGGATTATCTAATGGGGCCCCTTAACCTTTTCTGTAGACTGGGATATTTCTAAGAATGCATGTGAATTGATTGAGTAATTAGCTTTGTTGGTCTGAGTGATGTATATAAATGTACCCAGCATTTTGTCACCAAATACTGCCAACTAGAAAGGTTATGTTCTGCCTCTTTTTCCTCACCCTCACACTCGTTTTCAACCCCTTCAATTTCTAAATCCTTTTCAGCTCCCATGGGAGATTTCCAGGGGATCTCTTTCTATGCTCTGTGTGTTTACTGCACCTCTTTTGCTCCCAGTGCTGTGTGATGTGGGACAGTGCCCATGGCCCCAGTTCATCACCTACTCTCCTCTGCTGTCCTAGGTATCAATAAAAGCACTCCCTTCTCCTACTGAGAGAGCTGCCACATCAGCCATTTTCTGTTCATATATAATTGATACAGATGAAAATGGTTAAAATGTGAGCTGGTGTGCTTGTCCTTCGTCTTGCCCATATTATCTAATAACTGTTGATTACTTCTGGGAGTGGCAGGTTCTGTAGGGCATCTTTAAGTACTTTGCAATGAAAGGCTTTAGTTCAATGAAAAAAATTAAATTAAACTTATGTGGAACACTTGAGGAACACCACTCAATACATCCACTTAAAATTATCTGTTTCTTATTAGCAAATATCGTAGGTTACCTGCTGATCTTGAGGAAGGTGGAGAGAATGCATAAAAAGAACTCCAAACACACTCTTTTGCAATTTACTGAAAGAAAAATGTGACTTCCAGTTATTAATGTTACATACCTGAAAGGCATGAGTCAGTTTAAGGGTGAAATGATGAATAGAAGTACACTTAGAAGTGTTGCTCTTCTCTTTTTTCTTTGAACGTGAATAAAAGAATAGGTTTTGTCTAAGTGTTTTTGAAAAATCTGACTATTTATTAACAGAATGTCTGAGCAGTCTATGATGCTCACAGCCAGATTTACTGTATTACAATGTGCAATAACAAAGCTTCACCAAACCCTGTTAGGGAGTTCACAGACACAAATGTAAAGCAAAAGTGTCTCAATCTAGCTTATGACTGCTACTCTGAATATGTCTGAAAGTAGGTATCTGGATGAATACATGCAAAACGCTGTTTATCTACTTACTATTTGCAGCTGGTATTGCTATAGTAACAGAACCTCGAAACAGTAATCTTCCATTCACAAATAAACTAATGCACTACTTTGCAAATTCTCAAAATAAAAAGATGATTAACCTCTGAATAAACCTGCACACTATGCAGTTCATCACTTAAGTACATGTCACTCAGACACCCAATATGATTTAAAAAAGAAATAAGCAAGACATAATCAGATTTTCTTTGACCAGTTTCATGTTCAGTTTACTTGGGTAAATTAAACATCAGATGTCCTATTTTAGTGATTTCTTTTACTTTGTTCCCTTTTTCATATTTAAGTAGAATTTAGTTTGGCATTGAGAATTAATGTGTTAAAGAAGAAGCATATATGTGAATCCAAGAGGGACTTGGTCCAAGCTGTCAGGCAAAATGGGAGTTGCCATTAGTGAGTACACTCTTTGCTCTGGGGAATAATTTCCTACTACATTTCATAAGGTTATGTCTACATTCAAGACTTTGTACATGTGTTTGTATAGTTTGGCAGTGTGAAGAACAGTATTATGTTCTTGAGAATGCTTGAGCGGGGACAGGAATCCGAAATAGGATTTGGAAATGCTCAGTCATGCCAATGCAGCCTGGCTCATCTGCACAGCCTTCAGAGCCCCCTTAAGAAAGCTATGTGCAGGACAGGTACTTCTAGGAGTGGTTTGAAAGGCTGAAGTAATCTGCTATGACTCCTTTCCTCTCATAATTATCAGCTTCATTCAAGCAAGTGAAGACTTCTAACCTTGCTATTTGTACAGAAATGAGCTGTATTCATCATGTCAGCGTGTGCTATGTATACTCATTTTACATTTGCTTAAGAAAAGACAGGTAATGGAAACTTAGCACTACTTTCCAGGAGTAGGTGCATTCTCAAAACATAAGTTTGTGTTCTGTTTTATTCTGTGTGCAGATGCTGGAGATTTTAGTTTAAAAACAAAACAAAAACAACAACAGAACAAACAGTGACAGGAAAATTGGCTACTTATATTAGCAGGATGTTGTTTGAGAGAGACTCGGTTCCTGACTGCAACAAGTACTGCATTTACTTGTTAAAGCACAGTAAGAAATAAAGCTATGCTACATAATGGTAGTCAATCTGGTTTTTAAAAATGACTATTGATTTATTTTACAGAAATATACAGTACTGACCATTACTGGGGAGAGAATAAGAAACCCCAGCTCTTTAATTCAGCAAATCTTATGTCTGCTGTGGATTTCCTCATACAATCACTTGAACTGCAAGAATGCCTTTATAAAACTAATTCTTAGATGAAAAACTTAATATAACCTCAGGCAAGTTTTCAAAAACACTTTGACTTTGTCGAACATTAGGTGACAGAGAAAATATGGTACTTCATAAGATGTTACCTTCCAAAGCTGAGATTTACATAAGCTTTACATACTTTTAGTACTGGGATATATTTTTAATATTGCTGCAGATGGATGAGATTTCCTATGGGATTATATGTTACTTTGCAAGTTTAAAATACTTAGTAATTAATTTATTTATTTTAATTTGATAAATGAATTTACCACTTATTTGTCAGCAATCATAAAATTATGTGGTATTAGCCTCCCCAAACACAAAATTTTGTTTTTATTTCTGGATAGTTTTATCGAATAAATACTTCATCCTTTAATTTTTGTTCAATTCTAAACTGTTAAAATCATGTTTAAAAATTCTCTGGCTAGACAAAATGATTCAGAAAATAAGAAGTTATTGTTAAGAGACAGAGGCTTATGTTGTGCAAAAGTAAAGTATTTTTCTTAGTTTTATGGAAGAGTATATCAGGTTGGAGTGACTATAACTGTTCTTGGGGTCAGTGGCTTGCAGGAGGTCTTTCCCAGCATTACCTACAGATATTAATAATGGGGAAAATTTAATTCTTCTGTCACAGGTAAATGCTTTGCATCGGATATGTAGTTACTGTATTTGTATTCTTGTTATTTAAAATGTGTATTAAAAGCTCATGGTTTCTCTTTGGTGTGGGCATTTCAGGTGTTTTAGGCAGGAGAAGTGCTTATGTGAATCCAGTTGGTTTATAATCAGGAAATTGAATCAAAGGAGCAATACTAGAAGGGCTCTGAATTGATTTGTTTTGTGTAGGTGGATCTCACTTCATATCAGATCATAGTGATGTTTTTACAGCCTATGATAATCTTTGCCCTATTTCTACAGTGCTTTAAGTGTATATGTTCACAAATGAGAGCAGAAGATAATTAGAGAGCAAATAAATCAAGGGACAAAATAAAGAGCTACAGGCTTTGGATTAAATATATCCTAGTTTCTGTAAGATAAAGATGCACAAGAGAGAGAGGAAGAATATTTTATGATTAAAGGTTGGCAGTAAAAATCAGCAGATCTTGGTTTGTTTTATTTTTGGAATGTAGGCTACCAGAGACGTCTGCTTACGATTTGTTTACCTCTGGATCAGTTGTCTGGCCTATAAAGACATAAGAATAATAATACTTGTGATCTTATCAGTTTGCAAAGCTTAATCCATTAATGTCTGTAAAGGATTTAGGAATCCTCTGGTAGAAAAAGAAGAAAATAAAACAACCCTCAAAATATTATTGACAGAACAAATTAATAATCAAAGTAAATATCATTTTCCTTTAGCTGAGCTTTGAAATGTACCATCTGTATATGCATAAATAATAAGGTGTTAGAATAACAAAGTAATGGTTAGTCTGCAACTTGCTTTACTGAAGTTTAAGTCACTTGCTCTGGTGTCTGCTTGTTCAGGCTTTCTGGCATAAATCTGCCCCAAAGGGTAACAAACAGAGATAAAGACCAAAATCTAAAGAAAAAAACTTTACACTTTATCTATGAATAGTGAGGGAAGAATGAAACATGAATATACTGAGTGCGTCAACAGTGCATCAGCAGTGCAGGGCTTGGGTTTGCCCTCCTCTGTATGCAAGGGAAATATACTCTGAAACAGCAGAAACCTTGGAGGCCACATGGAATTCTACCAGGCATTAATTTCCTATAGCTGTTATACCCTTCTCTCAGAGCCTGAGGCTGTACTGGGGCCTGGGTTCAAATCCCCCCTGTGGCGCAAGTGGTAGAAGTGCTGCTCTGCTACACAGAGGCTTGAATCACAGAGGTTGGACTCGATGATCTCTAAGGTCCTTTCCAACCTGCACGAGGCTATTATCTATTATCTATTATTAGTGATGTGGGAGATGGACACTGGCAGCTGTGGGGCCATAGCTCAGGTATGTGTTTGCAGGGGTTTTGTTAAGCAGAACTTTCTTCATTTCTTGATAGATCTAGGGCAGTGTGGCAACAGCGTGTATGAAAGATGTCAGAAAACAACTTCCTCTCACCATCTAGATATGGAACTGCAGAAATGAGGAATGTCTCCATGATCATTAGAAGATTTGATATGCTCATATTAAAGGTGGTTTCCTTTGATTCACAAGTGGTTTACAGGTAAAGGGAATTCTTTAAAGACTGATGTTTTTATAAACCCCAGAGGTTTACGTATCCTCAGAGGTTTACTTATCTACACTGAAATCAAGGTAATAGAACAACTAATTAGCAAAAGGTTGTACGTATACAAATTTGTTTAGCTACCTGATTCCTATGAGTATTTTGTGATGTATCTGTTTGAAGCAGGCTGCAATTATAGCCTCAATTATAGAGCCTCACTCTGAGGTGCGAACGTACCAGTGTAGAACAGAACAAGGTGTTTTATCCAGCTGCTGGCTGTAACACCTGCGTTTCTTTCCTGTATCCAGCAGACTGTATTTACGGTCAAGCTTCTGCAAACCAAAGATTATACATTGTGTGAATGCAAGAGCCAATAAAAGTTGTGCTTGTGTACATTTATAACTCCATGTGATAATATCCATGAAATACTGTGTTTCAGATAAACTGACTTATGTTTGTTAAGCTTGACTTTAATCCACAGCACTCAGAGAAGAACATTCCTTTCCTGAAATGTTTTCTCCAAGTGAACATCACCACTCCTGAGCCTCATGCTCCCTTGCACGAAGAAACTGCTGACTGTGAAGGGATTTAGATTTAGCCTTTAAGGTCCAGGTTCCCAGTCAGTGTGATGTTTCTTCAAAAATGGAAATGCCCTGAGGAACTGACAGGTCTTAATGAAGATATATATATATCTATATATATATATAATATAAATATATATATATATTGTTGTGGTGGTGATTTTTGGGATGTTAAAGCAGCCTTGTTTTCTCTTTTCTGGTATAATTATTTGCTCTCCCATCTTGAAGAATTCATTTCCTTCTCATAGTGTTTAAGAAATGAACAAAGAAATACATCCGCTGAAAAATGAATGTGATCATAGTTCTGAATAATTACTGCAACTTTCCTTGCACAAACTGGCAAAGTGTTTTCTCTACTTACAGTTAAAACAGGAGGTGGGCAGATATGGTCAATAAATAGGAAATGTGTGAGAAAATGGCATAAACGTCAAGCTGTATTCCCTTGAGTAAGGTGCTAAATAAAGATAATAGAGCACAAATAAGATTTATAGCGCTAAGCAGATTTACTATTTACTGTTCTGGACCTATAATTTAAATTTGGAAACATGCTGTGAAGTAAAAGAATAATAAAAAGGACTTGCTTTCATTTTGGAAGACTTAAAGAAGTGCAGTTGTAGGAAAGGGAGTTCCTTTCTCAAAGAAGACGTGAGAATGAGAAAGAAAAGCACAAGGCTACTCTGGAGCCATAGCTGGAAGCTCTGTTAGATATCAGGGAGGCTGTCATATCAGGAAGACAAATTTCTACCCCAGAGTGGACTTCAAAGGAAGCCTTTTGAAAAGAAATGTTCTCATAAGTAAATTGCAGAGCTTGTATCGATTCAAGGTTGAGAGGTTGGTACAACCCCTGTCCAAATGTTAGCAGGAAATAAAGCTGTAATAACTGCAGCCTTTCCCTGACATCAGCCCCTTATTTATAGGCACCCAAAGGAGTCTCTACCCTTCAATGATGATAGGAAGATGGGCTTTATCTTTCTGTAGCTGAAGTTGCAAACATTCTATTACAAGCTCTGTTTTCAGGCTGCATTATAGATTTTATTTCTGAAAGTGATTTGACCTAAAAGACATCATGTTACCTGAAAATACTAGGAAAATTTTCCTGTAGGTTTAAAGATGAATAGTCCATGTGTACTTGGGATAAGAATTACTTAAATTGTTCTTGCATTTAAAATCTCAACTATGTATAGATTCCTTAGGTCTCTGCAGCAGTTAGTCCAGGTCAAACAAAGGACATGAACAGCCGAGAGTGAAAGCTAACAGTAACACTGATCTGTAGAAGAGAAAAGTCATCCAAAATGCCTCTGCACTGATTTCCTACAAAGATGCGGATGAGGGAGGTAATCTAGAGAGAAGAGTAAGTGGTTAAGCCATTTTTAATGAATTTGCTTTAAAGGTTGTTAGGAAAATATTTTCATAAACAAGGGAATAAATTACTTCCAACTGCTTGTTAAGGCATCTGTCTTGGCTTGGCTTCCTGATGCCTCTTGGCTCATGTGAGGGATGGGGAGCAGGGTCTGCTGCTGGCTGCCCTTTCTGAGCTGTGAGGGGCTGAGCTTTGTGCTCCCTAAGCAGCAGAGAAAGCTTCACTGTGCTACTCTGCTCTCTTGAGTGGCACAGGTTACTTGGCATTTCTGTGCCTTGTCAAAGTCCACATAAGTGTCTTTTCCAAAGAGAGCATTTGCAGACTTCGGCTTTTTTTTCTTTTTCTTTCTTTTTTTTTTTTTTTGTGATGCTGCTTAACTGAGTAGAATTACCCTGAATGGACTCTTAAGTGGTTTCCACGTGACCTCTGAGTGTAAGTGCTCTGAGCTCTGGGCAGTGCTAGAAGGACGGCTCTTGTAAGTTAACAACAGAAACAAGCAAAAAAGGAAATGTTATCTATAAGCATTACTAACAGCTTAGCTATGTGAAAAAGCATATTTTCAGGTCATCTGAAAAAGCACTCTGAAGTCCCAGAGCTTCACTTATTTACCTCATTAGCTTCAAGATTTCTCACAAACCGTGCACAACATTTCACAAAGTTGATGGAAGCTTTCACCCTCGAATTCTGAAGGTGTTTGCACCAGATGTCAAGGAGCTAAGAACCTGTGTATAATTCCCTTCCTAAAGCTCAAAAGGCTAAAAGACATATGCCAAGAGTTTCCTGCTTCTGATCCCTGTGGTCTTGTAAGACAAGGTCGATGGACTGCTTCCTATCCAGAAAGCCTGTCCCGGAGAAAAAGGCAAAATGCAGCCCAAGTTTGAGGCAGAGCGCTTCTTTTTTAGGACTGAGTTACCAATCTTGCAACCTTACTTTTATACCTATTTAAACATACATATACTACAAACATTATAGCCATGCTTTCCTTGTAGTATTTATATGCAAAGGTGATCCATCTGGTAACTCTTACTTACTAGTGCAAATTCTTTGTTGAGGATCATCTGCTCCACCAATGACGACTCATTGTGGAAGAGATGAGGCTGCATGTGACTCCACATGTGGGGAAACCACCAAAACTCATCCACAGATCTCAACAGCAAATCATCACCTTCATCTTCCTCCTCAGTGCCTGCAAAAGATAGAAGAAGAGAAAAAAAAATACTAGAAAAGTTTGTTTTCAAGATAGAGGCTGCTATAAAACCCTGGGTCTGTGGCCCTGATTTCTCACCATGCTATGGACAATCTCTAAAATATCACAGAAGGAATGAGATGAAATACCACGGATGATGGCTATCTCTTTCTATTTCTGACACTATGTTAATTGACTGTATTTCTAACACAATGCAAGTTTTAAGAGTGAATTGCTGTTCTATGTAATACAGTGGAGGTTTTCAGAAGTTCAGGCTCCCAGTGAAGACGGAGATTAGATGGACTGTCCACAGAGGTAGCTGAGTCACTATCCCTCAAAGTGCTCAAGAGACGTGAAGACATGATACTGAGGAACATGGTTTAGTAGGAGATATTGATGGTAGCTGGACAGGTGGAATGGATAGTCACAGAGGTCTTTTCCAACCTTAATGACTGCATGACTTGTAACCACCTGCTTTGGTTCCAGTTGACAGTGCATAGCTGAAGCTGGCTTGGTGGCCCTGCAGAATGCTGTGTAAAAGTGGCTTGCTAAAACTCACGCTTTACAGCTACCTCATTAACCTCAGCAAAGTGGAATCTTATACTTTCTGATAAAACATGAAAAAAGTTTCAAAAATGTGGTAAACACAAAAACAATGAAAAAAGTTCTACATGTTTCCTATGGTTTGATATTCTATTCTTGCCATGTTCAATCTCTAAGTTAAAAGGATTAGAATTCCTATGTTAGTGAAGAATATCTGTGTCAGGCAGAAACATGTATGCTTATAACAAATCAAACCCACCTATCTAAGAAATGATACAATGCTGCTTCCACAGTTTGCAGACATATGTCTCCAGTGCTTTCTTAATCTAGGAAGAAAAAGTTATGTTTCCACTAACTTTACCCTCAAATTACTGAACAACATTCAGTTTATTGCGCTCTCCTGTCTTGTTCCTTTATCATCTTAATTTAAATGCCTTTATTTAGCTTCAGTCAAAGAAATAATTGTCCAAATCAGTCTACTGATGCAAACATGGATTGCTTTCTCTCATGGGCCTTTCAGTGTTTGCAAAAATCATTGGAAGAAAATACTCCATGGATATCACTGTTTACCTTTGCGGTATGAAGCAGGAGCACATAGAGATAGCTGCTCAGTGCATGCACTTCGGCTCTTCATTTTTCACTTTTATAGGTCTGTTTTGAAGAATGCTACTACACAAAGGGAGCTTTTATTTGAAACTTTTACCTAGCATCAGTGAATCAGTTTATTCTCCCCTGTAGCATAAGGTTGCTCCTGCTGATGGGAGCCCTTCTGGAAAAGAGGGAAACAACTTTTTTGGGGGGGAACTTCTTCCTGAAACAAAGGGACCGGTGGCTGCGCTGTCTGCTCCATCATCCAAAAGTTCTGGATGGTACATTTTTAAATGCCTACTGTCTTGTTTCTTGGAATATATTCACTTGCACTTTCCCAGGGAAGTGCAATCAGAGGGGAGATAATTAACATAGACATTCCTGTTTCTAAGCAGGAAGAAGAGAAAAGGGTAAATATAATAAAGAACTGTAATTATTTGACGTAAGATTTAGGCTGAATGATAATTCATTGCCTTATTAAAGTGGGCGCACATGGCAAAAAGTATGATTGTTTAGATACATTATTTTATATCACATTTTATATTGATCTATTTATGAATTTAGGTACAATTCATCAAAATTTGCAAACATGTTTGTTTTACCATAGCAAAGATAAACAAGATAAAACACTTTCCATATTATACAGACAAAGTGGCAAAGTTGGAACAGAAAGGCTTGAAGTTTAACACTTGGTGAAGTTTTCACTTCTGGAGGACTATGTTCTTTATAGGCTGCAAAAAGAATGTGGTTTTTTTTTTTTTTTTTTTTTTTTTGGTAGAGGTATTTTTTAAAAAGTCAGAAGTTTAATGTTTGTGAAGTGCTTATATATTTTGAATATTTTTTGCCCAACATTTTGTTTAAAGTATTGAAAGCAAAATAAGAAATTGTGAAGTTTTCAATTCTTGTATAAACAGCTTTATGTGATTTTCTGTCTTCATTTTAGTCTGAAATCTGAAAACTGCAGTAGACCTACGATCAAGAAGATAAACATATATCTGCTTTGAAAGACAGAATGCACTTTGCACAGGTGGATAATAATTCAGTGTTCGAATGCGTGTAATAAATAAACCTTCATTTTGAACCTACAGCAACTTAGAGCTCTCAAGCTCAAGACTGAAACTAAGATTGAAGTTGCCATCAATAGTCTTAGAAATTTCAAATGCAAATTTTCATCTCTATTGCCATAGTGTAAACAAGCAGAAGATATTTGCTAAAACTGCATAACCAGTGGTCTGTGCTCTTTTTATTTTAATCTATCAGTCTCACATCTACAGTGCATAGTATACCTGTGCTACAGGAGGGAATGGTGATAGCATTAAGATGTGTCAGTTATTGTACTGGTATGCAGGCAAGCCAAATAGGATTGGTATTTGTCATGCAGAAGTCAGCAGTGTCTTTCAGTGAAAATGCATAACTGTTTAATACGCCAACACGTTCCCAAGATCATCTCCCTCCTGTAGGTTTAAAGTGAGCCTAGTTCTGGAAAGGCAAGCAAAATCACACATTAAAGAAGTCAATAAGGCACAGCAATCTCGGTGCACTAATAAAACATGTTGAATATCTGATACTAAAAGCCTCTGGGGGTAAACGAGCTACATTTAGAGTAATTAAAGAATACTTTTCCATGTTTTATTTATTATGAGTCAATAAAGTGTATATTGCATAGAGAATACTTTAGAATCTTTCTGCTAAACTGATATGACAAATGCCACTGCTGACCTGCAAATGAAGTGCTCACTTAAAAACTTGAATACTTCACTGAGTACAGACAGCAGCGTGTCTCTTAATGGAGGCAATGGCATGCTTAATCTCATTAAGTAGTTTTGTGCTATTTTGGTATTCCTTGAGATCCTTAGGAGGGCAGGCAAACATGCACGTTCTCCTATATTCTCTTGCTGTAGTGGCAGTAGTGAATCAAATTGGTCAGTGTTATACAAGCAGGGCAATGAAACCTGTTGGCTAGTAGGAACTGGGTTCACTAAGAAATAGTAACAGCAAATGGAGATGAGTGAGACTGTCAGAAAAAGTGCTTTGGGAGGTAAAGTGTGCTTTTGTAGGAAAGCTTCACATTTTCTGCCAACCACTTCCTTAATCTTATAATATTAGTAATAAATTATCTCCTTTTCCACCTCTTCTCCTCCTTGAATTGTCTTTCTGTGGTGGACACTGAAACGTCTGATATCAGCTTTGCTTTGTAGATAACTGCAATGGAGCAGCATCCTGCTTCAGAGCTGCTCAGAGCCTTGGGTAATTTTGTTTATTTTGCTGTATTAAGTGTATGTCCAATTAATCTCCAGAAGAGCTAACTATACAGTCAGGTCAAGATGAAGTGAGGAGAATACTGAAGGTCTGTCTCCAAAGTTCTTCCCTAATCACAGGTCTGCCAGTGGCTTGTTATATGACTCCAGGCAAGTAATTCCATCTCTCTCTACATCTCATTTTTCTCAGACTCTGCTGCTTATTTCTTTAGTCTGTAAGGTTTCCTGGGCAGCAGTTGCCTAGCATTATGTGTCCGCACAAGGAGAAAACAGCCTGGACTTTCAGTGGTGCCTGAGAGCAACAGTAACACAAATGAATAATTTTGGTTTCCTTCTCTCTAATTATCTTTCAAATGATTTCTCATCCCCTTCTCTCCCAGGGTCCTTTTTACTCTTCTAATTGATGATGAAGTAGAGGCATAAGAGGTAGATGAGCTGTCTAGCATCATGTTCACATTCTGGCAATGAAATGGCGACTACTGCTGCATTTACATTGTGACAGGGAATCTTCATCTTCCTGCTGTACTACGCAGCTACCTTGTGACCTGTTACAGCTAGGACTGTATCATTCCTTGCTTCTAAACTTCTCTCATCATTTTGCTGTTGCAATGCCTCCACATCTCCTCTAAATGATTCCCAGCCTACAAAGTGCCACTCGGGCAAGAAGCATCAGATGTGGTTGAATGTATTGGCAGCTGAGAATTCTTGAGTCTTGAAAGATGAGAAAGGTGCAGTACAAGGAGAAGGACAGTATATGTCTCTGTTGCAGTGAGTCTCTAAATATGTCTTTTTGTCTTAGAGGAAAGAAGATGAAGGGGAAGGGAGGGAGTAAAAGGTGGAGAGGAGACATTGTGCAGCACAGAAGTGGTACAAAAGAGAGAGAGGAGTCATAAAAAGGACATGTAAAAGCACCTAATCTTCCATGGAAGCATGGTGTGGGTGTACAACTTGTTCCTGCATCCAGTACAGAGGTAACAGTATTTTAATTACAGTTATTTTCATCTTGTTTTCCCTTTTCTTGGAAAAAAGACTGTACTTCTGAACTGCATGATTCTACCTTCATCTTTCTTCCCAGTTTTCAGATTGTTAAAATAAATAACTTCTAATCATAACAAAGTCTTATGTGTCCCATTTAAGTACATCTGCATCTTTAGAGGTTATGAGAAATGTTTTCTTTCAGTCTTATGTATTTCTTTGTATCTGTCACGCAGGTAAATCTTTAGTATGTCTTCTCTGCTCTCATGCCTTGTGCAGAATTGTAGAGATCTTGGCAGCTCCTTTTCTCCTTTTACAACACTACGGTTTACTACCATGTATCTTTCAGAAAAGCACCAATGACATCTACGTATTCCTAATAACTTTATGCATAGGCTATTCTTGCCCCAGTGGACAGTGAATAAGACTCTGGATGCTAAAATGGTGGAGCATATATTTCCCACTCCTCTATCAAGTCAGTACTTTAATTAAAAAAAGGCATGTCTAAATCTGGGCTTAAAATCCTGTCACCTATTTATCTGTAGCTACCTGAAAACATGAAGTTCCTTCTTACCTGTATGGTAAAATTTTCCTGAAAATCCAAGGTTGAAGGTAAAATTTGCAACCTGAGTGCGCAGTAAATTTTGAGTCTCTAGTAAAGCCTGAAATAAATAAGAAATTAACATGCATTTAGAAAAGAGAGTATTAATTTTTGAATGCCTCATTTTAGAAAATTGTGTCCAGCTGAGGAGATAAAACAAAGAAGATCCTGTTAAATATTTCACATTTCATTTTGAGGTTATTCTTCTTTTTTCCTTTTTCTTTTTTTAACACTATCACAGTTAGCTTAATCTGCTCCATCAGTTTGATGATCAAGCAATGCTAGTAGTAGTTTCTAAGTGGTGAAGTACATGACAGACCAAAATACTGTATATTATTTGCAATGATCTATGGCAGGACTTGAATCCAGTCATTGAGAGTTAGTGGTACACTAAATCACTAAGCAACCCACATTTGGAGTTATTAATGAGGCTTGATAAAATGTGCTTAAACTCCAAAGTTAGAAATACTGCTTACCATCCAGGTGTGGAGGCATTGGGGTTTACTTACCTGCAGAAACATATTTGATTGTGTTTAATCACCAAATTCAGGGTTATTTGTTAAAGTCAAATTTTAACCTATAGTAGAAGTAACATCCATTTTTCTCATGAACATAATTAAATTCATGTTTATTTTATTTCTCCTCCATGAAAAGGATAAGACTAATCTAAACAAAAGCAAGGACAAGTATATTGCGTACAGAATAGGTGTAGTCCTGGTAATCTATCTAATGTGTGTTTTTTCTTGCACACGTTTCCAACAAACACAGAAAAAGATAATGGTTCTGTCTGCATGAGTTGTCTACCTCTATTGTTAGGTCATCATCTCTGCGCTGCTTCTAAAGATAGTCCTTGCTATGCAGATGTCTGCTTTGAATCATCAGCTCACATAATCTGGATGTGCTATGTATGCGAAATGGATAGTGCATTCATCTCTCTATACATTTTGCCACTGTTGAATGGGTTATAAACTCTATTTTCATCAATTTTCCATGTCTCCATTATGTGGCTCTCTAGAACTTTTCACATCATCTACTAATAACATTTCTATTGATCAAATGTTCATGTTCTAGTAATGTTCAAAGACAAAGTGATCACAATGGTTTACACGCAGCCCAAAGTCCAGCTAAAATTTCCTTTCATTTCAAAAGATTGAATTTTGTATGTTCATTAGGAATTTCACTTTACACTACAGGAAGACAGCATCACCATTTTGTTCAACTCACTGGTATTAACTGGAAGAAAGGAAAGAACTATTTGTATCCAAAGTGTAATTAGTCCCTTATAAAATGACGAATCATGGATTTAAGAAGCTGAAATGCAGATAGGTGGCCTATGCAATCCTAATCCATATGGGAGCCAAGCAAAACAAATCACTGGTTGCACAATTTCTGATATTTCCTTTGTGTTGCACTGGGTTAGGAGGTGCTGTCAGCTGCTGTCAGCTTTCATGGTAGGACATTAACTTTCTAAAGGTACTGATTGCATGTTAACTACAGTATATTTAGAGGCTATGGACGTTGGAGCTCTAGTCTCTTCTAAAGCTTCATTTGCTAACACTCATTGTTGATAAAGGTGTTGTTTGGGTGCCACGCCACTTCAGAAGACATCAGAAGGTGTGTCTTCATTTTATGTTTGTTCCAACAGAAATGTTGATTGAATGTTAAAGAAGACATAAACAGTGGTTATCAGCCGTTGCAGTCACCTAGTGGATATGTTGCTAAAGGAAATAAGTGTAACAATCTTATTGCAGTAAATTATGTGCTTGAGCATTGTGTCTTGAGATACATTAAGTTTTCCAGCCTATACTGCCAGACATTTAATAAATTATCATTTAATTTCTGTGACAATTTCACATGTTGTGGCTCTATCTACATACTATATAAATATTCACCAACACATTTAACCTTAGCTAATAGTGGCATTAATCTCTAGGAAATTGAGGAATATCCCCAGTTGATTAAAAAAGTCACTAAACTGACTCCATTAGAGTCATAAGCAGAGAATCTGAGTTGTTATATGTTAAAATATAACCTCCCAAGCTAAGTAGAGCATTTTATATATGTTGAGGAAGACTGATTGGCTTAGAAAAATCAATTCAGTTTTCCTTTGAGGAAAGAGCACCTTGAGAAATTATCTTTTAATGTATAGTACAAGAAGGTATGCAAAAGAACTGTCATTATATCACTTTATTTTTTTTTTCTTTCTCTAAATTCCCTCAAACTCACGTTTCAATAAGATCACAGAACTGGAAGGTGGGCAGAAGCTTTACATCCCAGTGAGGTCTCATTAAAATTTCAGAGTGAGGATTAAGATGTAAATCCTGTAACCTGCAGTGTGTCAAGCATTTTTCTCTGTCTAAAGGGCAAATCTGTCACTCAAACTATATTTGCCTTGGTCCCAAATACTTGGTTTTATTGCCATTTCCATATATGCATATTAACTTCAATGATATGTGGCTAAATTTCATTTTCATGACCTCACTCTGTTTCAATACTAAGAGGATACTGTTAACCTTATGCATTTTGTCACTGCTTACCTTTTTGTAGAGGATGGGAAACAGCACTCCAAAACACCTCCCCAGGTGATTAGGGTTTACCTTCCCTACTTTCACAGAATATATATTTGAACAAAATTTCTAATGACCTACACTGCCCTCACCAGTAAATTTGCAGAGTAAATAATAAGAATTTTATATCCTACAGGGTACAGACTTTAACAGCACACAGTACCATGACAAGAAAAGAGCTGATGACTTTTTTTCATCATCCTCCTTGCATGCTTGTGAGTGATTAAACCCCTGCTTTCTAGTGCTGAAACAAGGATGGCTGTTGTTCAAGCAGGGTTGCTGCCCACTGGCTCCTGGGTGTTGCAGCCTGGAGGAGTTCTGTGTCCCTGCCATCTGGTGCTAGAAATCTTTCCAGGGCTCACAGCCTTCAAAAGAGGTGGAAGGTATTTATTTTATTCTAATAACACTCAGGGAAGGATTTTGCAGGATGAGGAAGGACTATTGAATTTTAACAGCTGGAAATCATACCTTCCACCAGGTGTGAATACAGCTATTCACACTCTGCTTAGGTCTTGCTGTGCTCTCCCTGCCTCTCCTTGGCAGACCTCACTCCCCAGAGCCTCATCTGTCTCCATCCCTGTCACCACTCTCATTGACTTTGTATCATGACCTCAGGACTTGATGCTGTCACTGAAGGAGAAACTTGGAAGCTTGACTGGTAGGCACAGCCCATAACTTTAGAAGAAGGAGATTCATACAGAGGAATGTAGGAAAAAAGCATGATAAATCTTATTTTGTAGAGGAGGTATGTTTTTGTTGTTGTTTTAATTTTTATTTTATTCTTATATTTCCACTGTCCATAGTATTAAAATCCTATCTGCCAGTGTATATCTTTCCTTCAGAGCCAGTAGGATTACTCATTTTCCTTCCATTACTGAGCCTTAAAAGAGTTCTAAGTAGAGGAAGGCTGTTTGTAAGTGTTGAAGGCTATGGAAGAATGCAATTAACATTTCCCATTGAATGGGTAGGGGTGTGTTAAACTAATAGCTGTTTACTCACCATTGCTTTTTTGTTGAACAGTTAAGTAAATCGTGCTAGATAATTATTGTTTTCCAAGAAAAGAACCGTGGAGCACATTTGCACGTGGACAAGCTGGCATGTCTCATTGCCAGCCTAAGCAAATAGCTTCTTTTTCATATTTAGTTATTTATTTTAGGTATTCCAGGTTGTTCTTTCAAATACAAAAACCAATTGCCAGGAATATCTCAAAACTTGTGATTTTCTTTTTGTTAATTGATTCTTTATTTTGTCAATGAAGCTTCTCTCTGTGACATCCACGAGATATGTTGTTTCTTCTTAACACTACATTTATATTCAGCAGTATTTCACATTAATCCATATAATCAATTTTTGTAGATTTGAAATTTCTGTGGTTTTTGCCTCCCTAATTGGTGCATCTATTGTGCAGAAGTGAGAATTTTTCTGCTATGTCCTTGTTAATTATAACTCTATCCTTCATTTACATAATAAACTTTTTGGGGCAATTTCTTCAGTAACATTTCATGGCTAATAGGAAGCAATTTGCTTTCCTTTATTAAGTACATTAAAACTTCATGCCCCAGACATCATTGACTGTAAACATTTGATTCTGCTCAAATTTAATGCACCAAGGCATTTTGCTCTGCCATATTAGGTTTATTTATGTGCTATGTTCTGGATTGTTAGCTGCTAATGAGACTTCAGCTCTTATTGCTCTGAGGCCTGAACACTAACCTCATTTTAATGAGTTCATTATTTGCTGCCTTCTGAATGGAAGACAACAAATTTTCCTTTTAATTAAAGGTCAAAATACCTCTGGCTAAGAAAAGTGAAGAGGTTATCAAATCCTTAGAGAAAGTAAAAGAATGACTTTTTTTTCTGATTTTGTTGCCAACCATGGGAAGGCCAGATTGAGGTAGAAGGTATTTCTCAGGGGACCAAAACTCCAAATCTAACTAAACTAAATGACAATTACACTAAAACATGATAGATAGTGTTCCAAAGATGTGGTAACCACCACCCACCACCCAGAAAATAAGTAAATAAATAAATAAACTGAAAAAAAGGGAAAATAAAGCAACAACTAAAAACCAAGCACACGCACACACACACACACACAAAACAACCCCAAAACACTGAAAGTTGGCCAAATAATTAAAGAGACTTTCCTACTAACTCAAAGGTCCTTGTGGATCAATACTAGTACTGGAGTCTGAGCCCTTGCTAGCACGTGTGGTGATTTATAGGGTGAAGAAGGCAGATGCTGGATGAAGCAAGTCAACAAAATTAATCTCATATTCCTTATTGGGGAAAGTGGGGCAGTACTGGGGGCTGTTTGTAGTGAGAGAGGTGTATGGAACCCTGTGTGTATGTGTGTGTGTGTATGCAAGTAAAAGGGATAAGTGAACCTCTTCTTTGAAAACACAGGCTGGAAATTTTAGTTAAATGAAAAATATAATTAATTAAAGGAATTAACATGCAGCCCTTATTCTTTGTTGTGCATTTGATACCTGGTCACCACCCTAACTGCAGCCTAACCTAGAGTTAGGTTGATTCATGTAGCTCTCATTTGAGAAGCTGCTCATGCCATGTGGTGTTAGACATGTGAAGAGCCTTTGTCAAAGAAAGGACTGGTGTGTGAGTGAACACCTGGTGAAAACTTGTTAAAATTTGTTTTTGGAAGAAAATCCAAATGTTTTGTGAAACAGACATTGTTTAGAACAAAACCTAAAACTGTCAAAAAGTCCATATAGCAGCTTATAGCAGTTCCCACAAAGACAAGCCAAAATTTATTACTTCTGCCGATGTTTTAGGGACCTTCCCGGAAGGGATTTGAATTTTTCAAACTAACAAAAGCTCAAGAACTTAGTAACTAGAGATTCCCATCTCTATAGCAAAGACCTCTGTGGTCAGGGTGCCCAGGGTCCCCAACATGTGGGGCACTTCACTCAGTAGATATGCCCAGTAAAACCTGATCCAAGATTACCACACAGCCTGTCCATTATGAGAAGAAATGAGAAAGGACACAGTTCTTTGTACAGTTTGAGAAGAGATCAAGGGAAGGAGAGGAGTGTAGGTATTTTTGCTTTTCAATGTATCTATAACTTGCTGTCATCTAGAGTTATATTATTTCTTTTGAATCATTCTGGGAAGCATTTCTGATGTGGGAGGATGTGCCAGTGGCAGGCATCCTATAGCCAAGGTTATGTAGCCCCATCACCATCTCTGGGATATGACTAAGAATCTTGTCAAAAATGGGCTAAATTCCCATTACTCAAAGTCATCATTCATTTAGGAATGGATCCTAGTGCTGGGTAGTGGTTCCAGTGCTGCATTTTATTCTCTCTTTAAAGTGCATGTGGGCATAAAATGTATACATGCTACCCATATATGAATTATTATTCATTTGTATGTACTGAAGATAAAAAGTATAAGCAAATATGTAAGTGTAGATATTCCTTTAGAGAATATCTTCCTTTATATGATGTTTATAGCAAAGAGGACTTTTATTTGGTACAGGTTGCCCAGAGAGGCTAAGGAATGTATCCTTTGAGATGCAAAAAATCAGGCATGGACAAGACCCTGTTCAGATTGATCTAACTTTGACGTTGCCTCTGCTTTGAGTAAGGGCTAAAGCTCAATCACTTCCAGAAATCCCTTTTGGCCTAAATTATTTTAAGATTTAGTGAAGTTTTGCCCTCTATTTTTCACTTCAAGGCAGTTTCCTTAAGCTCCTCTTATACATACTTGCTATTAATACCAAGAAGTCAAGAAGTGGGTTTTTTTAGATTTTTGTTGTTATTTTTTTGTTTTGCTTTGGTTTTTTTTTTTGTACTAAACATCTGTCTTTAATGCTTTTGCAATTATGTAGCCTGGGGTTCATTTACCAGCTGTTCTGTGCAGAAATTTGCTGGTGGTCTGTGGAAAGATGGAGGATAACAAAATATAGTTTTGCTCCTGATTTCCAGCTGTAAATGTGTAGGAAAAAATAGCAGGGCAGCGTTTCTTTCCACTGCAAGCAGATGTCGTCAGCATGTGATGTTTGATTGCCTCTTCCTGTTCTTGTTTCCTCTCCAAAATCTGTGCTAAGAAAAAATCTGATTCCACCTCTTTGAGTCTTGGTGACTTTCAAAGCCAAAGCAATCTTCGTATCGCTAGAAGACAGCTAATCCCAGTCAGCACTATAAGGCTAGAATGAAGTAGCTAGTTGCTGTTTTCTCAGGGGAAAACTGAATTTGAAAGAAGTATTGAGCAGCTTAACATCATCAACAGATTTACTGGCAGGCCAGGATTCTGGGTTTCCCAGATTCACCTTTTGTTTTGAAGAGCAAATTTCTACTGCAAGAAGTAGAATCTCATCTGCTGTACCTTTCCTTCTAAAAGGACAACACAGTGGTGAGTTTATAGCCACTGTGAAGTTGTCACTGATTTCTGTGTTGTGAAGATTTCAGCCTACTTCACATTTTTATAACAGAACTTTAATAGAAAATTCATTAATACCACAATGGAGAGATTATAAAGAATTAACACTGTTGACTTGCTAGATCTTAAAGGCAGTTTAGGTGATAAAGTTGGTCAAATCCTAGATGAGATTTTAAAATCACTTGTACTATTTACCCTATGCCAAAACCGATTTGAACGGAAGTTAACCAGGCGTCTAATCAATGTGCAGCACTCGACCTCACTGATTTTCTTTCTCTGCTATGGCATTTTTCACATAATGCAATATACAAATAATGTGATTCCAAATACTGACTGCAGACTACTCACCACACCCAAGGAGATGAGTGACATTTCAGCCACAGATGCACTATGTTTGTGAGAAGGGACTTCTTCTTTTCAGATTTATTTCTATGGAGTACTATGTTAATCTATAGCTCTATATAAATAATTAATAGGAAGGTCTCTGATCAGAGCCATCTCTGTCTGTAGATCTATTTTTTTTATTATAGAGCTATTACTTGAGTCTGTTCAGCATTTCCCATGAGTAGCTGTCTTAGTGTGAGGTCTGGGAGGATATGTGGGTTTATTTGAAGCAAGAAAAAAGTCATGTTTTGCACTCATATGTGATATGTTTGTTGTAAACAAAAGAATGTGTTTTTTTCTTTATGGATGGAATGCCCAACTTGTCAGATCTGTTTTTGCTGCTCTTTAATAATCCCATCCTAAAATCAGAAGACTATTAGGAATTTAATTGCACTTAATTCAGCACAGAGGAATGCATCCACTCCAGTAAAGGTTTAGCTGCTTTCAGCTGAATGAGATGAATGGGGTGATATTGCACCAAATTTAATGTTATTCACAACTAACTGTCTAAAAGCATTGCTTGAGAATTCAGAAAACAGCTTTTGGTGTGGTGTTCCTGGAGCGATGATGCTATGTCAGTGACACAGAAACACTGAGAGAGCCTTGGCCAAATGCATACCTGTGTACACAGGCAAATAGCCAAGGCTTTTTCATTCTTTGCCCTGGGAAAGGGGAATTCACAGCCAGTGGTCTTGTACTTATAAGGTCTAGCAACAAAAAGCTCAAGGAGGGAGCAAGAGGACAGTCTAATGTGGGTGAAGTGTGAATTTCAGAACAAAAAGCATTAATGAAAAGCAGGGGAATGCAGTCCTTTCCAGATCTCCAGCAGGACTTGCCTGGGGAAGACCAAAGGCATTTGGTACGGGAGCAAACTGCAGGTGCTGTAGGAGCAAGGTATGGCTGAAGTAGCTACCTACTTCAACTGATTGCTATTTTATGTCAGTGTTATCTGCAGAAAAGATGTATAGACATTTGGGAAATGACTGAAGGTCTTCAATTTGGACCACTACTGATGCTGAAAGGTTTTTTGGAAATACTAATCAGGTCTGCTGACAAGTCATGGAAAGAGAAGAGCCAGTCTGTGCCAAACTGTGCGCATTCCCTGTGCTCATAGGGGCAAGGCGGACTCCTGGCACTGGCCCTGCTGAAGGGCAGGTCCCTCCAATTGTCTTGCGTGCAGCCTGTAACACTTTCAGCAGTGTAGTAGGGGGCCTTAGAACTTGTCTCTTACCCAAGGATTTTCTAATTTATAGAGCCCTCCCATTGTCCCTTAGACCACTTACCCCTTAAAGGAAAACTGCGGTAAGCCTTTCTGAACAGGACTACAAGTCAGGTGCAGCTTCCTTGCTAGACCATGGCCACTTCTTGTGACATCAATATCCAATTACATTATAACTGCTTGCCTATTATTTGAACCAGGATTTAATGACAATTCCCTCTGAGTTCTAACATAAGAGGGGTACAACCATCAAAATATTGAACAGGAAATCCTCTCAAGCCATTCTGGGGGGCAACATCAAGATTAAAATAGTATGCTAATAAAATATTCACATTCAGCAATCTGCATTGCAGCAGCCTGTACCATGTCAGTCATTGAGCTGCATGTGGCTAATAGTAAAACATAGAGATTAACATTTATAGTTTTCTTTCAAGAAGTGCTCATGTCATGTAAAATAAATAAATAAATAAATAAATAGTCCATCTCCCCATCTTTGGCACAATGCAAATATGTAGTAAAGGCTGAGTAACACTAATAACTACATTTTCTTTCAATTGATTTTTTTTTTCCCCCCCCAATTTTTTTCTTGGTTATTCAGAATTACTTCTTAATGCAAAAATACAGAAACAAAAAACTGTTTGGTGGGTACTCTGTAATTTTAAATTATTTAAGAGCTGGGCTAATGAAGGCCACCTTATTGGTCTTCTTTAGTCTATAGATTTGCATGTACTAAGGTTTGATCTGATTGGGTTTTTGCTTCTATACTGCCATTGGAAATCATTTACTGTGGTAACCTTGTCATAAAAACTCCTTCAGATTCTCATTGCAGACCTTTATCTCAAAATTCTGAACTCCTACCTGCCCTACATAAAATTTCTACTTTAAATGTACTGCTTAAAACCTAACTTATATAGTTGTTTTGTAGTGAAATTAAGATTTTATTTTGTCTTGGTTTTTAAGCACACATTCAGTCATACAGAGGTGGTATTTTCAAATTCAGATCTGTCCTTTGGTTGTTAGAATGGGCATTTGTGTGATGGCAGATATAAGCAGTGGCTTCTAAGAGGGTGCTTCCATTTATATAAATCACAGGCTTCTAAAACTTGACTCTCTTGGGTGCTTTTTGTCTGTGAAAAGACAGTTATAAAATCACACTCTCTGCATGCAAAGCTTTTCAATATCATTGTCTTTCTTATTGTTAGTTACTGTTTTCCCCTGCAACCTCTACTAAAGTAGGTGAGTGAAATCTAAAATCATCCACTCCCTTCTACTGCCCTCACACATCACTACTACCACCCAAAACAGCTGCCTGTGGGTTCTTGTATTTTTCCATTTGCAAGCCTGTCCATTGCCATCCTCTTTTAAAATCAGAAGCCAGGAAGTCTAAGGCAGTGGAACACTGAGCAGCATCAACTTCAGCAGAGAGCTGCTGACAGGCAGGCACAGCATTTCTGCTAATTACAGATCCCTAAGTCCCTGCAGACTTCATAAACATGGAGGTAGTCCCAGAAGCATTGGAGATAGGTGGGAGCAAGAAGACAGGCAGCAGACATTGTCCTTTTCAGTCAGCTTGTGTGTTGTTCTTGGAGGAGAAAAAGATGAATAGGTAGAAGACGTCACACTTTCTTGCCCGCTAAGTAAGAACATCACTTTCCTCAAAGTTATAACTGTTCCCTGGAATATTTTTGGGGGCAAAGTAATACCTTAAAATTGGTGAAGGTCTTTAAATGTTACACAATCTTTCTTGACAGTGTTACAAGTGAAATACATGTATTACAGAGTCTTTTTTGCAGTTAATTCCAATGATCTAATAATGCTTTTATTTTATGGAAAACCCATTTTGTAGTTAATTAACACGTTAGTTTTATAGATCCTCCTTTATCTTCAGTTGTTTGGAGTTATGCATCTGGCTGCAGTATGTGGAAAATGCAACTGTGCTTGAACTGGAGTCCCTGCAATGGAGTAGTAGGCTCACATGAATCTGCCAGTGCAACAGTTTCCCTCACTCTTTAACAAAAGTAAGTCTCACTTGGAGACTCCTCTCAACAGGCTTTCCCTGGCACTGGAGTCTTCTCTGCCTTCATTGATTATTCTGAAAAATGCAGTTTACAAAATCTTTATGGGCAATGGAGTACTTTGAAAATCACTAGAATTAAATGTTACTTGGTAATACTTCTGGGCTGTTTGCTATTTCTCTACCAGAGCTTAACTTTTTTTGACCCTTCTGGCTTCTTCATGTTTCTGTCTTGCTTTATCTAGGGAGATCACTTCAATGTTTGATTATGTTTGTTGGCTAGAACTGGAAGGGGAATTGCGAAGGCAAGTGTTTTTGCTTTTCATCACGCTCATTTCCTTGACCAAAGTTCATGAAGGACATGTCCCCATCATGTCCTACAGGTTTCAGACTTAGAGTAGAGCAAAATAAAGCCTATTTTGTTTTTGAAAATGACTTCAAAACCTCTCCAGGCCTAAAAATCTAAAAATCACTTAACATCACTTTATTATCCTTCCCAGTACTTACAGACAGCGTAGTAGGTTGTCCCATGACAAAATCTGGAAGATTCAAAGCAAAATGGCAATACCAATAGCAAGTTTGCTAAACTTTTTCCTCTCACACTCTGATAATGTTATTATTATATTCATTTCTCTCAAATGGTAATATCAAAGGCCAATATGTTCTCCAATAAAATTAAGTCAGATCATGAAATGTAGATGACAAATTTGAAATGAGCCATTTTTTATGTTCCGGTAGGTTACTTCATCATAAAAGCAAGTAATTTTAGGTAAAATGGAGAACAAATCTCTACAAACTAATAGCCAGAGGAAATGTATCAGGTCATAGATGTACAGTTAAAGAGTATTATTATGCTATTTCAAGAAGTAGAAAAAATGCACCTAGAGCAAAACTGAAGTACCGCAGGGTTTTGTTATTTTCTTTTTGTTGTTGTTGTTGGGTTTTTTGTTTTGTTTTGTTGTTTGTTTTCCAGATTTGACTTGATTTGAGATATAGGGGTAAAAAAAAAAACAACCCATAACAGCAACAAAACCTCATTTTATTGAGGTATTAAAGCAGTACCATGTAATCGTCTTATAGCATGAAGGATTATTTTAACACTTCTAGTGACCACTGAGGAAGGAAACTTCTGATAACTGAGCCCTTCAGTCTGGCAGCAAAACCAAAGACAAATCTGTGGGCAATTGGTAGGTCTAGGCTTTTAATGATTGTGACAGATGAAGGTGGATACCTAAACTGATGGATGAAATCTTGTTCCCTGTGTTGTTTAGAATGTCAGGGCAATCCCACTTGGCCTTCCTAGCTCACCCTTGTGTAGATGCCCATGTCAAACTGGCACATCCTCAGCCACTAGGGAGAGAACTCGCCTGGCTTGCAGGGCTTTGGAGGTGACCCTGAGCAAGGGCAGCTGCTGTTGGTGGGAGGTCTGGCAGGGAATTTCAGCCAGTAAAAGAGGATTTGGATGAATTTCCTAGTGTTTGATGGAGCTCATCCCTTTCTAGGTACTGCTAAATCATTCTTGACAGGGATGACTTATCCCCAGGGCTCCTAAAACTGCTTCTGACAAGCAAACTTTTTTGCTGTTGGAATGTGTTGAATTTCCCCAAGCATTGAGCATCTTTGAAATATTTCCTGTTAGAGAGGTATGCTTGTTCTCTGTTTGAACTCTTCAATCCCTGCTTTTCTAAATTACACAGGAAGAATAGTGTGCTATGCCATTAGTACACAACGTGAGTTATTTGTAAGGAGAAATAAACATTTCCAGCAAGCATGTTTTAATCAGAGGTTGTTTACTAGTATCTTTTACTACTTGCTGGATGATGTCTGTATTTAAATGGAAAAATAACTTTGAAATTTCTTACTGTTTTCACCAATGGTTTCCCATGGTTTATAGGTTGTAATTTTGGCTGCAAGACTGAAACCGCGACTTAGAAGAAGAGAAGTCTTCCAAGCACAACAATGTCTGATGACAATGATAGTGTACTGAAAGTCTGTGTTGCTAAAGTTTCCTTTCATAAACCTTACAGTACACATATGTATATTTCTATTTTCACATCAGTGAGGACATCAGATGTTAATATTCATGGTGAAAAACTTACACTCAGGAACAGTGAAGAAGGCTCACCAGAATATTAAATACTGTCACTTAATTACGTTAGAAAATGAGATGCACAGAAAAGACAGGGAGGTTGTTTCTTTCTTCCTTTCTTTGTGATTTTTGTTTTGTTTAAAGTATTCTTATTTTAAAGCTGTCCTCATGCACTTAGCTGGTGGGCTGAAAGTAGCATTACTGAGCCAGTTAACTTTTTAATCTTACTGCTTTAAATCTTAGTCATTACAGGTAGCATTTTTCTCTCTAAATATTCCCATTGAAAACTGTGCAGGCACTTGCAGTGTAAAATATGATTTCATGTAACTTAGGTTCATTAAACTGTGAAAAATATGTTCAGCAAAGTATATACCTTTTAATTATAGGCGTTACACTAAATTTCCAGTCATTTCTGGAGAGGTACTATTACTCTCACAGCTGTGGGGGAGTGCCATAATTATATTTTATATGGGAGTAGCTCCTTAAATATCATAAATACTGGATTGTTCTGATAGGTTTCATTTGGCTAATGCTCTGCTACCCAAATGGGATTGTTTGACAAGGTATACATTCAAATTCTAGAAAGGATTTGCAACTGTAAGATGAAAACAAAAATAGGTGTTATTTTTCCATTGTGGAAAATCTTCCTTCTTGCTTAAGCTCTACTATAGACACTACCTTCCCCTTCCTTTGCAGTTCCTCTCCTCTCTCGGTGTGTTTCATGCCAAGGCCTTTTTGTTATGAGGTCTTAGGATCAGCAAATAGACAGTGGAATGAGTGAAAAGAGAGTACTTCTGTGAAGGAGCTTCAGCTGTTTTACCATCAGTTTGATGGTATTAGAAATATTAGAAAACTGACTTCAGTTGTTCTATGCTGAACCATTTCCAGCCTTTTTGTGTACATATAGATGTACACATGCACATTTGTGTCTGTATGTATCAGAGTGAATTGAAGTCTTTCCACACTCACAAGCTTGACACGGGTGTAACACAGAATATTGTCCAGTACAACAGTAGAAAAAAGCAAGTTATGAAAAAAGCAGTTATGAAAATATGTGACCTAGCCAAGAATTTTCACCCAATACATTTAGACAGTTAAATGGTTACACGTGATGTTAGTCCAACCTGGTGAATAGTAAAAGGAGAATTTATCAGCACCATTATCTTGTACCCTCATGTCAACATGTTGAGTTTTTATTGAGTTTGAAGAGTGCCCCGTGCAGTATACAGGGGCTTGCTGGCTGCACTAATGCCCTACAATGCAAACCATAACAGTAATGGCAAAACAGTAACAAACTCTCTTTTCTAAAGACACTTTCTTTTTTCCTTAGGACTTATCTCACTTTAATATCAACAATCAATACACAGAGGACTAGAAAGGAATTTTCCCTTACCCTCATGAAATCTTGGGCTGAGAGAAAAATAGTAGCTTGAATGTAAGGTAATGTTACATCCTTGTCTCAGCCAAGGTCTTTGAAAATTTCTAAGCTTCCCTCCAGCATCTTATTACATTGGTGAAGTCAGTGTGTGTATCATCAACTCAAAATGTTTCCTTATATTAGGTGAACAAATCACACCATGTCATTAGTCCAAGGCTCTACCTCTTGTTGCTCAGCTTTGGAATGGACCTGCTGCCTGAAGGTGGAGGGCTAAGCCCCTGCAGTCTATAACAGACCGGCCCTGTAACACCCACTTCACAATATTTACACCACTGAGGGGTAGCCTGTATTTTCTGATAATGTTTCCAGCATGTTCCCAGTTAGAAGAGAAATAGCAGTGAAAGCATATGGGAAACCTTATTCCCTTTCCTAATAACAAATACAATGGAATTACACTTTATAATAACACAGACATATTTGTTTATGATGCACATAAATCTTGAGCTATGCTATAAGGAAGACACATGCAGAGCTTCTATATTAAAGAATTCACATTCTGCAACTGAATCTATTTTTTTTTTTTTTTAATTTGCTTTTATTGTTAAACATGTATAGTTTCAGCAGCTTACATGTCTGGAACTTCATTAAACATATTCTAAATTAATAATGTTATAGAGTATCTAATCTGTATCAATGACAAATAAGTATAAAATAATGTTTATTTATTCCTGTATAGTTCATTAACTTCCAAATATCTGTGATAATTTGTTGACAAATCTACAGTAAAGATAATTACAAAGGAAGTTTTCAGTCTCTGTAGCCCTTAGGGACATCGTATTACAGGAAAATGGTGAGAACACAACACTGCTTCAGGGTCTGCTTTGACCCTCTTCGCTTGAGCCTCTCTCCCACATTCTGTACTTTACTAGGCAGCTTTTCCCCTTGAAAAACCTGCTCCCCCTTGGGATCCCATAGCCTCTGTGATTCCTGCCTTTTTATTCTCCTGCACTCGCAGTAATAATCAAGGCAGATGTCATAGGTTTGGCTTGACTTCTGGACTGGAGTTATTTCATACCTGCTTACAGCAGGAGGAGAGGGTGACCAGGTAGGACCATCTGAGGATCACGACCGGAACTGCTTCTGCAGAGAATATTTTTGAGGCCAGGCTCTTGATATTTAAATCAATATCAAAACTTCTGTCACCTAAAATGATCTGATCTTGGCTTTATGTCTGTGCTATTAATGAGCAGACTAATGTACAGGCCTATAGACTTGTGAAGAGCTTAAAAACGCAGGGAATGGAAAATTATACTGAGACGAACCCTGTTAAAACAATTGGACCTCAACCAAAAAAGCACTTGTGCTTTCGAGAATCGCTAACAGTTTTAAAAGCCAATATTTCATGAGTTTCAGGGAAGGGAAGCAAATACAGTATGCTGTCAAAAATGTGAATTCAAACATTCTTTATATAGTCTTTACTCAAAGCTCTGATGTTTTGAGGTCAAAAACATAAGTCCTTGAAGCCTATGACTTTGATTCAATCTGATTCAGTCAATGCAATTCCACTATAATATCGAGCGAACTTTTAAAGATTGCTTAAATGTTGACATTTTGGATTTAATATGCAATGTAAGAGTTACAGTAATAATTCTGGCTTTTACGTGAAATGAAGAGGCAGTACAAAATTGAAATACCCGTTTTTCTGGTATACTCTCATATTAAAAATGTCTCTCAACACACTGTGAATTATTTTCATTTTTAATTTCAGGAAGAACAGCAATTCCAAAGCTGCACTTCATTATGATTTTTTTTGAATTTTTTTTTTTTTTAAATATTCTTCAAACCGTCCACTTTCCCTTCAGTCTGCCAGAGCAGATGAGTTAGCAGAATGCCATTTTGTTTAAATCTCATTCCTGTGGAACATTCTCCATTTAATAAATCAATATTTTGCCATGGAAAACTAAACAGTTTTTTAAACCACTGGAGAGGTCCAAATTGATCAAATAAGAAGAATAAAATCTTCATTTTCGCCTGCCTTGCCACTTTGCAGATACAGAAGGATTTTTCACCCCTTTAGTCCAGGAAAGGAAAGTTATAATCCTAATCTGTAGGTCTAAAAGGAGCCAGAAGTGGGATAATGCCTTTTTCACTTAACATCGCTGGCCACAGAGATGGTCAAACTATTCCGAACTCAGGTGGGAAGGACATTACATTGCCTAGGCAGTCTTTCTGTGCCAGCCTTAACCAGAATTACTTGCTGTACACCATACTATTCAAGAATAAGTGCTGGAGTATCAAATCAGAAAACCTTAGCCCATGAGCTGCTTTGCAATAAATTAAATCCTAAAAAAACACTATTTAGGACTTCCTGTAGCTTTTACTCATATTTGTTTTGCAGAAATTGTAAATTACTTTTTTACTTTTTTCAATTTTTTGTTAATTTTGAAAGTAAAATTCAATTAACATTAAAAAAAAAAAGGGGTGGTTTTTTTTTGTTTTTTTTTTTTTTAATCCTGTCATATCTAGAGGTAAATTCTTAATTTTTATGAAATATTGGGTATAAAAATATTGCAACTTCCTAAATTATATATTTATCTATATATTGTAATTAATTTCTCCATTACAAGCACAGAATCTGCATCCACATGAAATGATACATTCTAATATCGTAACATGAGATTACTTAGTGTTTTCTATCAGCCATGAGAGGGAAAAAAAAGAAATCCTTATTTATTTTTAGCAACCAAAAAACTTTTTCATCTAAATGTTGAAGAATTAGTAAGGTTTTTTACAATGGCATTTTCAATGAGAGAATTAAAAAACAAGAACATAAAATGTGTACAATTTTAATAACTGAAAAGGCAGGTCCTGTGCTAATGAATTTCACAAATACTTGGAACACTTGAATCTAGGAGCACTGCATATTCTGTCACAGTAAGAACACTAAATGTATGAGGGTATATTAGTTTATTAGGACAATGTTTCCAGAACAAAAGACTGCCATCTCTCTCTGGGTTATGATGCTTTATGGATAATAGTTCTTGAATAACTTTTACCTTTTATATCTAAGTAAATCTCTGGAAAAGCATTGCCTTGAGCATTTGGACCAAGGGAAATAGCTTTATTCCTCTCACCTTCTGTGTTTATGCAGTAATTGTGTTTGCTGTCTGCAGAAAATGATTACAGTCTGATAAAGAGCTATGCTACATGCATGTGCATCACTTCAGAAGGGTACTGCTGTGCTTTTGGAACTGGCGCTGTAAAAGAGATGTAGATAGCAATGCTAAGAAATGTACAGATAGATAAGACATAAAGGCCACAAAACGAAAATGGAGGATAAGCTGAAACTGATATTGGCATCCTGCTATTGAACTGAGAATGGGCTGGCAATGAAAAAGCAGAAGGATTTGATGGAGAACCTTGTTGCTTCTAGCATGCGTGCAGCAGTAAATAAAAACAGACCCAGTGAGTGAGTAATCTGTTCTGGCAGCAAAAACACATTGAAGAATTGAGAGTCTGTCTATGAAGGGGGTCAAAGTAGCTGTGCAGCAGTGATTACTGCAAAGGGAGTCAGGGTGCCCTGTTCAGCAAAGCAGGGGGCTGCATCTGACACATGTTAACATCCAGCCTCCAGCAGGTCCAGCCATTTGTGCACACATCACACAACAAAGAAAATGAAGTGATCTTACAGAACTCCTAAGCATGGGGACTCTGGCATCTGTGGAAAGGGAAGATTTTTCAGGAACTTCCCAGCACTACAGTGCATTTTCACTAGTTTATGACTTCTTGTGAGCATGCGCAAGGTCTCGAGTACTGCAAATTGCTAGCCCTGCAGAACAGTGCTGTGCTTTTCCTCAGTAGGGATATTTCCAGTCAAATAGAAACGATAGAGGCAGATAAAAAAGACCTTTGCACTTGGGGCTAAGAGCACCAATTCACTGGCACTTACTGAATGTTGATGGAGACCAAACAATGAATGGTGAGCACAGTGAGGCGATGGAGGTGTGTTTCAGCAGTGACAACAATGGGTCACTTCCACTGGTGTGGATTTTTATGAGTGCTGCCTGCAGGCTCTTGTTCATCACTGGTGAAAATGCATAGCTAATGCTGGTGACTGTGTTAAGAAGTACCAGTTTGTAGCAGAGTTAGCACTATCAAATAGTGCTCTTTGTATGTGCCATGGTTTCTATGAAAACAAATAGGAGGCATTGTTTTCAGAGTGACTTAGCTATCTTGGCAATGATATGAGAAGTCTAGATTCAATTGAAACTATAATGTGCAACTGAACTTGTGCATAGGGATGAATGGATCAGCATTCAGTACTGACAGTGTGGTGCATACTAGTCTTAGTCAGCACCTGGAGAGTAAACCATTGGCTACCATTGCCAATATTCTTAACGTCATCCTTTGAAACTGCATTGCCCAGGCTCTGACATAAAGAAGGAGTCTGAGAGACAAAAGCTGAAGTGTGAGTCCTCTAAATGTGTACCTTCTCAAGGGATCTAGCAGATGGTGAAGAGTTAACCTGTCTCTTGCCCCTGTGCTTCTGATTTTAAGCTGGACATTCTTGCAGTTGATTTGTACCCTAACGAAGTGTTTTGTGGAGTTGTTGTGCCAGTGCTTGTAGATGAAAAACTGACACTGAGGTCTAGCTAGACTGCATCTGATGGAAAACCACAATGCATCAGGGTGGTTTATTACAGCTTGTGCTTTCTCAGCAAATCCTGAATGCTTTGCAATACATTCTCTTCTTTAGCTTGGCCAGTCCACATGGACACAGAATATTATTTGGTGTCATAAACATAAAATACATAATGATTTTTTCATCAGGTTTGACTCTGTGTGTGTGTCCTTACAATCACTGCAGAAAAAAAATCAATAAACTGTCCAATGCATGGAAATCCCCTTTGGCAGTGAAACAGTTATATCAAATTGTCACTATTTGAAATGTTCAATGAAATAACTTTTCTTTGTTGTTTGTTTATTTCTTAGAGTAGCTACACATGGATCTTAGGAAATTTCCTAACTAAAAGAGTTTCTTGCAAAGTGAACTTCTCCAGAAGAATCAAAGTATTTGTATGCAAAGCGGTATTCTCCAACAAACTGTGCTGAAAGCAATATATGATTCACTCTAACGATTCCAAGCTATGCATGACTCATGTTGAAGAATGGAGTCAGAATGTCATTTGTTCTCAGGTCTCTGTGAAATTATTAGGACTCTGTATGTGGCCAGAGGAAAAGGAAACCGTTATAAAAAGTGTCCAGCCTTTTGGAGAAAGCCTGTCTTCCAACAGATAAAGTCTTTCTTTGGAGAAAGTCTATCTCCTGACAGACAAGCACACAGCTCAATGAAGGCAATGCTCATATACCAGTTTTTGACCACTGTAATTTCTTTTTCTGAAAGGAAACAGGAGCTTTGGTTTGAAGGTCATCTTATTATCTCCTACCACAATCTGTTAGGACCCACCAGTTTTGAAGTTCTGCATGCTGACATGCAGTATCTTCAGGAATTATAATAGAGTCCACTTACTAGAATTTTATTTTGGACTTCAGAGGGACACCGAGCCCAGAATTTGACATGCCATTCACACTTGTCCCTTCTGCTGCCCTCAGGGATTTGGTATATTTTACTTAAAGGATCTTACACACTTCTGCCACTATGATAAGCATCTACGTGGGCATCTATGACCACATTAATAGACGAGACAAACAAAAGGTCACAAATCTGTGTGGATGTATGCATATATGTGTAGATATGTTTCTAAGAATTCAAAACCAGACATAAACAAAGATTTGTTTCCATACTGTATTATGACTCAAAAGTGGACAGAAAATTGCCAGTTAATTATTGCTAAATATTTGTAGTTTCAGTATACACCTTTTATCTTTGAGTTTTTCTTTTCTCTTATGAGTTTGCACATCCTTTTATCTAGTCACTCTTTTTCTGAACATTTGTGTTTTCAAATTGTTTAAATAATACTAATGATACTAATGATACTAGATTGAGCTTGAATGACAATGGCACAACTGAAGTTGCTTAAGTAACACTGCCAGTAAAGCAACTGCAATGTATATTCATGGTAATGTGCTTTTTGCTGCATCAGGTGCTTTTAAGGCAATAATTATGACTGCTTTTTACATCTGCATTGGCTAGCCTTTTTTGAAAGGTATTCCATCACTTAGAATGCTGTTTTGTTATACAGGGAACAATTGTTAGTGCACCTTTTTAAGTAGCATGCATTGTTTTAAAACACGGGTTACTGCAGGCCTCTTGAGAGGCGGATATAAAGCAGCCGTGCTTTTTGGCTCCTACTGATTCCCCAAATGCCATGAAAATGAATTAAATGAAATTAAATGAAGCTAAATAAAATAGAGAGAACCACATACATCTTCAAAACATATTCCAGTATGACACATCCTATGACTGCAGACTTATTTTGTTGAAGGCATTCAGGAAATAGGTCTAAACTTGGGAAATTCACAGAATTGTAGACAGAAGACTGTGTCACATACTAACAATGCTAGGCACAGGCTAAGAGCACTAGCTGTTTCACACTTCATGAACTAGACAAAAGAACCCACGACCTTTCTACATATTAAAATGTATTGTTCTGTGTTTGTTTGCTTGTTTTTTAAATCAGAATTCATTATGTTCTGAACATAAAACAATTTACTTCTTAAAGCTGCTTAAAAAGCTGGACAAATTAAGGATTTAAATCTTTTTTTTAAAATTTTTTTTCTTGTTTTGTGAAAGATTAAGCTTTTTCTTGAAAAAGTCTGTTTTGTGTGTAATTCTGAGATCCTCCCACAAGCAATATCAGAGTGCACGGCATAAAAGTCAGTGTGCTCTCTGGGAAAAGAGAGTTACTCTTTTAACATGTGAGATGCATGGAAGCAATGTAATTATCTAAATTAACAGTATGAAAGTTCTAGACAATTGGAGTTCCCTGACTTTGTTTCACAGTAAAAATACAGGCTGAAGACCTACCATATCTGTAATGGGAAATCTATAACACAAGAGAACCCCAAATCCATTATAATTCAGATAAGGTGCCTGGGCAGACAGTCAATCCTCCAGGCTGCCAAAGAGAAAAATAAATATCTTGCTGACGGCAAAGAAATTGTGTTTTTTCACTATGTCAGTGCTGAAATTGTGAATGAAAGAGCAGGCTTTACTGAAACCAAAATTAGAAAAGAGCTGAAGTATGAAATGCTTTGTGTGATGTATCTAGACAAGGCACTTGAGCAGTATTCAACACTAGGCAGAAAGAACAGGGAGAATCAAGAGGAATCAACAAGGAAAATATTGAATGATTGGTCATCTCTGCTGAAGTAACATGGCATAGGCACTCCCATTAAAAAAAAATAAGAATTGCCTGATTTTTATTTTTTTTTCCTATAATGCATTCTCAACTGCTCTTAAAATTCATTTTTATAGTCTTTAAGATCATCCAAAATTGGAAACTTCTGAATTTCTATTCATTGTGTTCTCCACTGCCATTTTCAAGTGCTTTAAAGGGTGTCATGATGGTAACACTTAGACTGTAATGACTAATGCTCAGCTGTCTGCTCTAACTTCCAGTGCTCATACATCTTCTGCTTTCAGTTTCTCCATGTTATTGTCCATTGCTGTGTTATTTTATTGGCAGGAGTTTATTACTATAGAAGGACTACAGGAATGACTAGCATATCTCATGTTATCAGAAAGGAAATGATTGCTTAGGATATGATGAATTAACAATTTTTAAAAAAAGGAAGATTTGTTTCCAATCTTATCTGTAGCACCAGGAACTTCAGATTTTGCTGAAGTGCTGGAGATTCATGTGGGGAACTGATAATGAGTACATTTGGAACTAAATGGAGGGAGACGGAGATATTCGGCTACTGTAACTTCTATCATGCTCTCTCCCACAGTTCTGCATGAATTCTAGAAGGGTATAGGAGAAGAGGGCATCCAGAGAAAATCTGTAGAAAGCTGAGTCAGAAATTTAGTTATTCATTATCATCCTCCCCGATTCCTTTGTCTGCTCTTGACTTCTGCTGCCAAACTTCTACGGAAACTTGGGCATGTGTTGCAACACTAGATGTAAAGGGACCGAGAAATACACTGTTGTCTGTGATCAAATAGATCTTCCTTATCCATGGGTCTGGATTCAATCCTTGCTACCAATCCTGAACAGCATGAGAGGGATGGGATTCCAGCAGAACTGAAGCAGAAATATAGCACTGGTCCAGAACAGTTTATTAAATTCCTTCCTTCAGAAGTTGTTGAGACTTTGCATGAACTTGTAGCACACAGCATATCCCATCCCGCGTTCACCTGCAGCTTTTTCCTGAATACGTCTCTGTTATGCCTGATGATATGGCCCAGAAATTTCTAACCGTTCTATCTGAAAGCAATTTGCCTAGCAGAAAGATCAGAAAAAGCATATGCTAGAGAGATTCTGTTATCAAGTGCAGACTCCTGCTGAGCCAGTACTCTTTAATTTGGAATTATCAGAAAAGATGTGACTCCAGCATGAATTCTTGTCTTTAAAATACTAAAATGAGCAAGAAATCACACCTTTTAAGTGTTCTAGGCATTTTAATGATGGTTAAAGTCAAAGGCAAAGAGCAGACTTATGGAAGCGAGGAAGTGTCAGAGATTAATGCAATTCTTTTTTCCACTGAAGCGAGTAGACTGAAGGTTAGAGCAGGAGAATGGGAGAAAATGCAGACAGGCTATTTGATGCTGCTAGGAAAAGCAGAGTCCACTCCCAGGTAGGAACATATAGGATGTTCCAATAGCATTGCTATTTTTATTTTATTTTTAACTGTGCTGCTTTAAATGATTGTTCCCAGATCAACCAGTGAGGGTGCTGAAAGTTTCCTAGCTATTGCTCTTCATAGGTGCATTTAAATTATATATTTTGCAACTTTATACTATAATAGCAGCAAAGGAAAATTCTTAATGAGATCTCACTACATGTTTGAGTAATGCTGCTGTTTGCACTCACTTAGAAGGAAATTTAAAGATAAATGTTCTATATTCTTTCTGTCTGGCAACCCCGGAGACCACAAAAGCTAGATATTTCTAGTTGTTTTTGCTAAACCACTGATGCCAATCATGGACTCATCATATGGTCAAGAACCAAAATAATTTGCAAGAACATGAATTCAGTAATTCTGCAAAGTAACTGAAGAGTTCTTGAGTCTTTTGCCTTCTAAAATCAAGCAGAGAGATAATACATTGGCAGGAGGGGAAGGGAGGAATTCATTTGCAGGGGCTCACTGAGCTCAAGATAGATCTCTGTAAAGCTTGGGAAAATAGCTTTCTGTGGCTCTGCTGAGTTCCTGTTTAATTACTTAGCCAGATATGACCTTGCACAACTTCTGCAATACAAGGGACTAGCAGATCTTTTGTGGTAAATAGAGCCCATAATAGCTCTGTTTTCTAATCTCTGTTTCTCTATCTGATGCCACCCCTTATAAAACTATATATATGTACTCAAAGCACCTAATTGAGGAAAGGCTTTGTGAGAGGATAAAAACATTCACGTTGCAGGAAGTAATTACACAGGAACAGTGTTACTCGTCTTTTTATTGCTACATATGAATACTGTTATCAAAAAACTCATTTCTAGTCATGTGTTCTTTGGATTGGCAATTATTACACACTTGGTAAGGGAGGAAATTCCTAAGAGCCTGAATAGGGGGATGTTATTTGGCTGTATTTTTAACACAGTTTCGGAAGTGCGCATCTGTTTCCAGTTTACTTGCATGCATCTGGGAATCTGGTGCATATAAAAGCATTCCCAAGCAACACTAGTGTCTGTGGTACTGTAAGAGTCTAACAGAATCTCAAATAACTTTGCAAAATCAACCTATGCCAGCTCCAGTGACAAATGCTATATGAACTGAAGGAAGTGGAGAAAAAGTGATGCCACATAATTCTGTGAATTGTGCTATGCTGAGAAACTTCTTCATTACAAGCAGCATTTCAAGTTTGGTTTGTGTGTGTATGTGTTTTTAAAGTACTGTATAAATAAGTCCATGTTGGAGATGCTGATATTGTAAACATCTGTTACAGGAGATGGGATGAAATGAATTTTGATGTGCACAATACTGCTCATGTGGATTGTGATTTTTATGCTAAATATACTTGAAATATGCATCTCAGAAAAGAAAGGAAACGGTCTAATTTTTTTTTCTTGTTTGTTTCTCATTCAAAGTTTGTTCTCACTGAACAACATAAGAGCCTGTACTAATCTCATAGAATCATAAAGATTGGAAAAGACCTCTAAGGTCATCTACTCCAATCATCCATCTACCACTAATACTGTCCACTAGATTATGTACCTAAATATGATATTCATCATTTTCTTGAACACCTCCAGGGAAAGCAACTCCTTCACCTACCTGGGCAGCCTGTTCCTGTGCATCACCACTGTTTCTGAGAAGAAATTCTTCCTCGTAACCAACTTAAGGCCATTCCTTTTTATCATATTGCTGTTACCACGGAGAAGAGGCTGACCCCGACCTCACCACAATCTCCTTTCAGGCAGTTGTAGAGAGCCATAAAATCTCCCCTGAGCCTCCTTTTCTCCAGATTAGGCAGTCCCACCCCCTCAGCTGTTCCCCATGAGACCTGTGCTCCAGACCCCTCACCAGCTTGCCCTTCTCTGAACACACTCCAGGGCCTCAATGTCTCTCTTGTCGCACGGGGCCCAAAACTGAACACTGTACTTGAGGTGCAGCCTCACTACAGATGAAAACAGGGGGGGCAAGCACCTCCTTGCTCCTGCTTTTACTCTTACAATACACATACAAGGCAAGTACAACCTGCTCCTATATCTCATGTTGCCTCTATGTGTTACCTCCATGCCTTTCATGGTAGCCTCCCACTGTGCTGTGGAAACACAGCCCCCTTTGAGCAGCTAGTCACAATGCTTGGCAATATTTTGACATCACTTAAGCATTAGCCTCTTAACTGTTTTCCTTAGCTATTTTGTGTTTTGACCAAGGATGCTGCTTTGTTGTGAGAAGCGAAGCCAGGCTCACTGGCTCTTAATTGCTTTCTTTCCCAAGTGACTTTTGAGATTTTCCTCTAACTCACTGTAATTATCCTTTACTGTAAACTAAGTAAAGTATACCCTGTTTTTTTTGTCCTGTTCATTAGCAAGCATCCTGCTTTGAGTGCTACTATATTCTGAGAATGTCTAGTCTGATTTGAAATGAAAGCCCAGTTTGACATGCAGAATAGCAACGGATGGTCAAGGTGCAGAATCCCTTTACATGGAAGCATCATTCAAAAGGGAAATAACTTCTACCTTACAACAGTGTACCTGATGGGGAAGATGGTTCTGAGCATGTGCTCACAAAAGACATCTCACCATGGTTTTTGTTTCTTCTCTGAGACCAAGAAAGAATTTCTCCTATGAATGAATCTATTTGTAATACTGCAAGGGATATGGGCTACTTCTTTAGCACTTGAGAAAAGTGGGAAGAATGAAAGTTTCCCTTCAAATCTTGACTTAAATATAATCCATAAAGAGAAGTATCACCATAAATATATTATTATTATTATTATTATTATTATTATTATTATTATTATTATTATTATTATTATTATTGTTATTATTATTATTATTATTATTATTAAAGTCTGAAGCCTAGAAGACCATTTCTTTTGTTGTTGAGGTATCCAGTGTTGTGGATTGTTCAGTTTTCAGATGGGTAACTGTGTGCAGAATACAAAAGTGCTGCTGAATGCTTTTAGCAGCTATAATTCTGACATCGATCTCCTAACATAGCCCTCAGATCTTCAGTTTTGTCCTGTATCTCCCATAAAGAATGATGATGGGACATGGCTGCTCTGCCAAGCATAAGTGAAAGGTTTGTCTGCTAGTGTTGCTGATTTCTGGATGATAAGGAAAATGAAATGGGGATTTCCTTGGGGCTTGGAGACTATTTCAGTAGTCAGTATGATTTGAATTTTCAAGTGACTCAGTGAGGACGTTCTGTTCTAGTAATAGGGACTCCTTAATCAATGTAGAAAAAGAGTCTCAAAGTTGTGTGTGCAAAAAGCTCCACCTGGAGAAACTTGTTCCACAATTGCCTTTTCAGCTAATTTCCTCTCTTAGATGGGCCCTTTATCAGTGTGTTTAACCATGTTTCTTCAGAGGAAACACTTGATCACTTAGCTTGTGCATAGGGCTTGGATCACAAGACACCAAGAATATCTAATACTGGCTCTTTAAGCATCTGGATGCTGGAAACAGCTCTGATGATCTGTCATACTCCTGGTTTGGTCAATAGAACCAAAGTTTTTCAGTGTTTTATGTGTCTGAAACTACTCTTTTTGGAGGGTATTATATCACTCTCTTAATGATACAGGTGAGTTGGCAGGCAAATATAAAACTCATAGAACTGGAAATAAGTATTAAGAAACAAAATAGGTATCTAAGTGTTAAAAATAAGAAAAGTAAAAGAAAAAAATAGAGGCTTACTTATTGCTCACAAAAGCAGTAGAGTATTTACATGAAAATTCTGTAATAAAGGCTAGAGAATGTAATGTTGCATGCTTAGGAGCTTCAGCTAATATCTGAACATGATTCTCCTGCATGTGGAAAATCACAATAAAGTAATTTTCATGCAGTAGACTCCTGTCTATTTACCTCTTTAAGTCTGTATGTCTTCCCACAGTGCACACACTTTTAAGAATTAATCTAAACAGATATAATTGAGTCTCTGAATATTAAAGACTATGAAAATAAGTTTGAAAGATTCTCCAAAAAGAAGTTTGTGAACAGTCCACCTTATCAGTTACTTAGGATATTTGCTAAAGCTGAGGCTGTGCTTTCAACCTATCTCAAGTAACTTTGGATACTTATCTATTAATGAAAATTATCCTGCTAAGCACTGTAAGTAAAACTGTGACCAATTTTTCCATTCTTTTTTGTTCTATTTTGATATAGTGATAGTTACGGGAGATTTCAAAAAATGAACAATCTTTCATTTTCTGTTCATTATAACAGAAATAATACAGCAAATGCATACAAATGAAATTTATATGTATGTCATAAGTAGACATACACGTGTACATCTGTATATTCAAAGGGGGAAAAAATTAATGTAGTATAAAGCGTGTTCTTATCTGAATTCAGAGTTCTCAGCAGTAAATTTGCTCCAGAAATGGAGATGTCTTTGTTATAATTTGGAGGGAAAAAAAAAGGAAAAAAAAAAAGGTTGTGTGAGATATTCAAAAGTTATTTTCTTTTTTATTAGCTTGCTCAAGTGAGCAGGACTTTCAAGAGTGAGAGGTGGTCTATATGTTTTCTACATATGTTATTTTTGAGGCCACCTCTGTGTATTCAACATACTTGTGCACTTTGAGCCTTTAAGCGGAAGTGGGACTTTTGGTTTTCTCACCCTTTGTCTCCTAGTTACCAATGAACATGTTTGCATCCAGGATGGTATTTCCCAGTTCTTGCCTTACCTTCACATCGTTGACATTCATCCTTGTGCCCTCCTTCCCAACAAAGATGTCATCAATGTCAACCAGAATGTACCTATCCAAAGACAGTGTGAGCTTCTTCCCTGACAGAAAAGAGATGGCATCAATAAAGATCAGCTTGTGCAACCAGAAGGTCAGGTTGTTTCCAAAAAGAACTCTCTGAATCCCATCATGAAGCCCCAAGTCCTGGATGACAGTTGCATACAGAGCAGCCTTTGGCAATGCCATAGGGGTTGGCCTAGAAGCCTGCAGTTCAGTTAAAAGAACAGGTTGGTAGGTGGAATGGTTGAATTGGAAAACTGTCCAGTCTTCACCAGGCAATGGGCCTTTCTCAGTTCTTGGTGCTTTGGTAATGCGAAGGAGGGGAGACTGAGGGTTTACAACACAATCTTTGAGGGCAATGTTATTGTAAAGATGTAATGGCAAGCCTTTCAGTTTTGTACTTGGGGAGCTGTTCTCATTGGCTTTATGAAAACCAATTATGCTAACACTGTATTCCACGCAGTATTTTTCCAGAAGCTCTCTGTTCCACGAGTCCATGGATACATACTTTAAAATATTCTCATATATAATAATTGTGTATTTTCCTCTTCCATTGTCTGTGAGAGGGGGAATATCTCCCTTGGTAGGTGCGATGACCATATGGTATTGAAATCTGCTGGATTCAAGGATGGCTATGATGTCTTGTCCCAGCTGGGAGTACTGGCTTTCCACAAAGAGAAGGACAGTGGGATCAGTTTTAGATGGATCTATTGGCTTAGCTGTTTTCAGCTCCATGGACCTGTATGGTAAAAGCTTGAGATCTTCACACTCTGCTTCTCCAGTGGTTTCTGCAAGAGTCATCTCCTGCTTGTAACCAGTGTACAGGTAATAGGCAGAAATGACAATACTTGCTAGGCAGAAGGCAGCCAGGAGAATGACCAGTGTTCTGAAACTTCTTCGGAGCCTCACTATTAGATTCATCTTCTGTAGGACTTCCAACTATACTTGGACTTGCTGCTTTTTGGTTTTCTCTTTCTAAAGTGCCATAATAATAATTAGACGCAGAGGTGCTGATTCCTCTCCTGAGACGTTCATGTGACCATTGCAGTGCATTTATGAAGTTGTTGGGGAGATTATAAAGCTGTTGAAGCAGGAAATCAAAGGATCTGGAAAGCTAAATTGAAAGAGGCTTTCTCAGAATGCAGCAGTTGCCAATAATCAATGAAGAAAACTCTTAACATTATCTGCAACAAGAAGTAAAAGAAAAGTAAATAAAATTCATAAAGCAATTAAAAATGTATGTCAATAAAGAAAGTATCAGTGATGTGAGTTGAGAGGGAGGCTCAAGCACTACTTGAACAGTTAAAATGTTGCTTGCTGTCTTAACATACCAGAGCTGCTTCTATTTTATTATATCAGCCCACAATGTCAGAGGTGGATGCTGGTGATATAGCAGTGGAAGGTGAACCTTCCTGCCAATATTGCTGCATTCTGTTGCATTATGTTGCTGTGTGACAAATGGCAGCAGAGGTGCTGACAAAATGGTGTCTGACATGGAAGTGTGAATGAAGCAAAGGTGTGTCACTAAACTCCTCTGTGTGGAAGAAAAATGGCACCCACTGAGATGCATCAGTGCTTGCTGAATGTTTCTGGAGACCAAAGAGGACGTGAGCACAGTGAGGTGGTGGTGGGTGGTGTGTTTCAGCAGTGAGGACTGTGGCATGAAAGACAAGCCACTTTCCAAGCAGCCATGCGCAGCTATCATACCACAAAATGCAGAGTGTCTCGATCAGCTCATCTATTTGAATCAGCAGATTATGACCAAAGAACTGTGTATGAAGCTGAATATCTTCAGCTTCAATGTGTTGGAAACGATGGTGGCAGCGTTGGAATATTGCAAGGTTTGTGCAAGGAACAGGAATAGAAAGAACAACATATACACGTTTGTCAGGACCTATCGAAGCAATATAAAGCCGAAGGTGACAGTTCCCCAGAGCACATCATTACCTGTGGCAAGACATGGTGTCACTACTACCAGGTGGAATCAAAACAGCCATCCATGAAGTGATGACATGCGGATTGTTCATCAAAGAAAAAGTTCAAGACACAGCCCTCTTTGGGTAAAGCGATGTGTACTTTTGAGATAGGAAAAGGGTGATCCTTCTGGATTTCCTGGTACCTGGACAAACCATGAACTCTGGCCACTACATAATGATGCTGACTAAGCTGAAGGTTCAAACTTCCAAAGACAGGTAAGAGAAGAAGACAACCTTTGTCTTGCAACACAGTAATGCCAGGCCCCATACCAGTTTGAGGACTGTGGAGCACATTAGCCAGTCTAAGCTGGACTATCCTACCAACCATGCCCACTGTATAGATCAGATTTGGTGCATCTGGCTTCCATCTGTTCAGGATGATGAAAGATGGACTGCATAGGCAACATTTTTGTAGTGACTATGCTGTCATAGCAGCTATGAAACAGTGGGTCATCTATGTTGATGTGGCTTTTTATAAGGTTATCGCTCATCTCTGGGAAAAATGCATAGCCAGTGGTGGTGACTATGTTGAAAAACAATGTTTTGTAGCTGAGAATTTGCTCTATCAAACAGTGTGCTCTTCTATCTGTTGTAGTTTCCAAGGAAATAAATAGGAGGAATTACTTTCAAGGTAACCTCTGTGTTTTATCTTCATACAGCAGGATTCTCCCTTATTCTTAGAGTAAATAACAACAACAACAACAACAACAATAATAATATAGTTTTTTGAGCACAGTGGTTCTTTTATTTATGGCCAATTATTGGCTAGACTGGTTTATTACTATTACAACTAGGGATAACTAAGGATAACCATGTAATAAAACAAGGAGAAATGAAATATTGGCTAAATATAGGGTCAAGTTCCATGTCAAATTCATAATTTTGTGGTTAAATATTCTGCAAAGGGGTAACGGATTCTCTTTTAGACTGTGAAAGCAAAGAAAAAAAAAAAAAAGAGGTTAGGAGTGCTTTGGAGAACTTGTCTCCCCAGTTTCTCTTCTGTGCCTGGAGTGATCAGTATTTTACAGTCCATTTAAGGACTATCAATGATTAAAATTTCACATGAATTTTCCAAATGAATGAGTAGGTTGTGGAAACTGCAGGCTACAGCTGTGAGAGCTCAATTTTCTACTCTCCAAGGGATAAGTGGGGGCGATTGCATGGGACATGAGTAGTGTTGGAGTTGCTGAGCCATGAAGGTTTGTCCTGTGAGTACTAGATGGGAGCAATAGTGTGTGCTCTGGATCAAAGCACTTCCTGCTAAATGTCGGGGGCTTTGGGCAGTTTCTACCATGTTGTATAGTTGAAATTTGAGGTGCTCAAACCTGACTGCCTGGCCAGTTCTGACACAGTTGTGCACTTGATATTTCTACCTAAATTCATGTGGAGCTACCATTGCTGACAAAGAATCATGTGACTCAGAAGCAATTAAAATTAACTAAACAAATAGCCTATGTTTCTCTATGGATTTAAGTAAGAAGTAATGTCTGCCTGAGTTATTTGTATTATTTACCTATTGGAAAAATGTGGGACTGTAAGCAATGGATGATTTTTGAGCAGCAGGAGGAAGAAACTCTTTTTCACAGAAGATGCTTATCAACTGACAAGCGTGTATTGAGTTATAATTCTGATTTATTTATTTCTTGCTATTCTGAAAGCTACTCATATTAATCTCTAAGTGGAAAAAATTGAAAAGAGTTTTCATGAAAGATACCGAGGAAACTTGTTTGCCAGTTATATTTTATGGCTTTGGTATTGAGTTAGAATCAGAGTAGTTTGAATTGGAAGGGACCTGTAAAGGTCATCTAGTCCAACTCCTCTGCAATGAACGGGAACACCTACAGCTCCATCAGGTGCTTGGAGCCCCTTCAGTCTGACTTTGAATGTCTCCAGGGGTGGGGCTTCCACCATTTCTTCGGCAACCCATTGCAGTACCTCACCACCCTAATTATAAATAAACCTCCTTCCTTATATCCAGTCTCCTCTCTTTTAATTTAAAACCATTTCCCCTTGTCCTATCACATGGGCCCTGCTAAGTCTGTCTCCTTCTATCTTAAAGCCCCCCTTTAGGCACCAAAAAACCACTTTCAGCCATGAACAATTGCTGAAGCAATTGTGAATTAAGAGGTCTATTTATTCAAGAGAACCTTGCTCTTGCTCGCGCAGTTTAGGTAGAGGGAGTTGCTGCTGAGGCTGGCTGTGAGTTGGCTGGACTTTTACTTAGTGTTAGTGACCCTGCTGTGTGTCAAGTGGCAGTTAACAAAAACAACGAGCAAAGTGGGTAACTTCTGCACTGACTTTAATAAGCAGTCAAAAAAAGAAGAAGTGAGAAAAGTGTCCTGTATTTAGTAAAGTCTAATGTGTGAAGAGAGAAATAGAAAAGAAATGAAGCTATGAAGCTATTGCTAAGAAATTAAAATCATGAAGATAACTGTAAGAGTACCTTCCCCTTCCTATCCTCCCTCCCCCCCCCCCCCCCAAATCCCATTGGTAGTTCCTTCATTCTGCAGTTTTCTGTGTGTTTGTCTGGATCTCACTTCTTATTAAAGCTCTAATTAAGATTTTATAAAAAGATAAAACCAGATCAAGTGAAGCATTGTCTATGAGGCTGTGCTTCAGATGCAGTGACATTGATGAGTCACTCAGGGTTTATTGGATTAAGAGAACTGCTCTCTCTGTGGGAAGAATAGCCTGGGGGGGAGGGAGGGAGGAGAGGGGGGTCGAGCAATCTCCTCACAAAACAGCTAATTGCAGCAAGTCTTAGTTTTGTTAGCATGCGAGATATCTTGGAACAATGCTTAACACCCTCCCACACACACCTCGGACTTTGCATCTTCTGCTTTCTTTGAGCACTAGAGGGCAATATTTTCTTGCTTTTTGCCAGACAGCACCTGTTCTCACCTCAGCTCGCAGAGCAAACGGCTCTGCCTTCGTGTTCTTTCCAGAAGGGTCTCACAAATCATCCATGCATGTAAAGCACCTTAATTGAGACACTTATGTTTAATAAATATAGGAAATAAACAGGGTTTCTGTTCTAAAAAATCTGCTGCTAAATTGCACTGAATACTTACTGGATGTCTCAATCAACATCTGTAGCACAAGGGGAAATAGCACGCAAGGAGACCTTAAACTGCACATTTCTCTTCACTATTCTGTCTTGCTGGATCTCTCTCTGGCATTGCAAACTGTCAAAATAATACACTTGAGCTAGATCTTCATTGTTATTGTCATTTACGTAGCTAAAAAAAGCATGCAAATTCATAAAGACAAAACAAAGTATTTTTATCCCAAATTAGTTAATAGAAATACCATTACTGAAAATACCTCCTAGTCATCTAGAACAGTATGTAGTTTCCAGGTATGTAGAAGAGTCTACTTGTTGTATGTAGATGTTTCAGCAAACGCAAGTATTCAGTTATCTGTCTTGAAGCTGGGAATGTTCTGCCCCTGGAGGTGCCTAAGACTGGGTTGGATGGGGCCCTGGACAGCCTTATCTGATGGGGGCAGCAAGACAAGCAGCCCAAGGCAGGGGTTGTATCTGGGTGGTCTGTTAGGTCCCTTCCCAGCTGAGTAATCAGAGAATCATAGAATCACAAGGCTAGAGAGGACCTACAAGATCATCTAGTCCAACTGTCCTCCCATTACCATTGCTACCACAAGCCACTAGATCAGATCTCATAGCTCCTCATCCAGATGTGTCTTGAACACTGCCAGGGATTCTATGATATAGACATGCAATATTAAGATTAATAAAAAATTTAAACTTCCTGGAAGAAATGTGGATTTGGAGCAGGTCTCTTTTTGCTTTGTGTATTGCATTTGAGTTGATCTGTTTATATTGTTCAGTTAAAAAAAAAAAAAAAAAAAAAAAAAAGAAGTGTGAAGTAATTAAAGTTTATGAAAATAAATCAGCTCTATTAGCCGTTAGTGGGACATTTTCTAAAGCATAATTGGAAGTTAATGCTGTTTGTGCCTTTGAAACTCTTCCCCCTCAAAGTTCAGCATCTTTATATTCATTCAAAAATTCAAATTTCTTTAGAGTGTTTCTGTACTATATTAATTTGAAAACATGCAAATTGGCCTTCTTTCATAATTAACATTACTAATGTAGTTTCATTTTAGAAACTGGTATTTGAGGGCCTGTGAACCTATGATTACTGGTCAAAGCACACTGACATTTCAGGGACAAAGTCTAGAGCTGGGTACTCACCAAGGAAATCTGCTTATATTTGCTCAGACTTGATCCTTTAGTAGGTCTTTCAGTCTTGTGCTTAGCTGTCTCCCTGGACACTGTGTCTCTCTGGCCAGAAACTGTATGTTGAGGTTCCACACCTGTCTGTAAGAACTGTCAATTTTCTTTAACTTAGGCATCCTGGAAGTTCTAAAAAATCATCTCTTTGCTAAATAATAATTGCTGCTTCCTCATACAAATGCATCTGATTGCTTAAAGTGTACTCATATTGAAGATGATTGATTGGGAGATCAAAACTTGATGGCTAAAAGATGACAGTGCAGCAGTGAAAAGAAACAACGTGTTATTAATGCCTTGTGTTAGCACGGCACCAGGAGTTAAAGCTGACTCTCACGGCCCAGTTTCTGAATATGGATCTTCTAGCAGTGTGTAGTGATTTTAGCACATATTTCAACCAAAATAGGTGCAACTAATGGATAGGGAAACACAGACAATGAAGAATGCAGCTCTATATTGCAAAATCAGCTTGCTGTTGCTGTTGAGGGATCACTGCATTAATGAAGTCATAGCCTGGGTAAATAAAGAGTTCTATGAAGAGTGAGAGTTGCTGGCTTGTATCATCAGGAGAAATACATGATATGTTAGTGGTCTGGCTCGGGAGTGAGAATAGCAGCAGGTATCTGGTGCTTGGGCTGCCAGCTCAAGTAAAGGGTGGGGCGAACACTGCCTGGCATGGCTATCAGCTCTTCTGTCATTGTAGACAGACTAAGGTTCTGGTTTGGTTTATGAAAAGCAGAAATCTTGATTAACACCAAGAAAACTTGTTTTTATTCATGTTGCTGATTGATTGAATAGACTTCACATCTGTAACAGGTTAGGAATATGTTGCTGACTACAAGGCTACATAGAGGAGCGGTACACTTTCTGTAATATGGTAATTTCCGGCTGCCTGTCTCAGCCAATGCAATGCTGCGTGCAATACTCTATGTGCACCTCATCTGGAAACAGGCCAGGGCCTCCTCTCATCCTATTCCAGTATAAATCAGTAGTCAGCATGTCTTTATTTTCTATATATAAAACTTCCCTTTAGGCTAAAATCTTTCCTCTTTTCCTTCCTTTCTATGCTTATGTGACTTCTGCCATTTATTAGCAGTCTAATGATCCATGACACCAGCTTACTACTCCTTACATAATGACTGCTCATTCAACACAGAAACAAGAAAACAGATTCAAGTGAAAAATAACTCCTGTTGACCACAGGCAAATGTTCAGGTTTTCTGCTCACTGCAGAGAGAGAATAGTCCTTGTGGTGTTTGAAATCCTTCTGGATTTTTGGAAGGCCTTTGATACTGGCCCTCATAACATCCTTTTGGAGAAGTTGGCCAACTTTGAGATAAGCATATAAATGCTTTTCTTGATGATGAGCTGGCTCAGCAGTAGAGCTTAGTGCCATCGTGAATGGGGCTACATCTGCCCAGTTTCCTGTCTCTAGCAGCACTCCCCACTGCTCAATTTTAGGGCCAGTTTTGTTCAGCATTTTTTCAGTGATGTAGATGCTGGAGTGAAGTGCATCCAAAGCAAGTTTGCTGATTACACTAAACTGGAAAATACAGTTGGCTCTCAAGGGACAAGAGGCCTTGCAGAGAAATCTACATAGATTGGCATGTTGGGTAATCATCGATGGCATGAAATTCAACAAGGATAAATGCCAGGCTCTGCACCAGGGAGAGAGGAATGCCAGACACAATTACAGACTGGGAGATGAGTGGCTGCAGAAAGCCCCGTGGAGATACTTGGATGACAGTAGCCTCTTAGTCAGAAGGTGTGTCCTAGCAGCCAAGAGGGCAAACTACATTGTGGGGTGCATTAAATACAGCATAGCCAGTTGAAAGATATAATTCTACTGCTGTATTTAGCATTGGTGTGGCCTCACCTTGACTACTGTGTGCATTTCTGGGCACCATAATATAAAAAGAATGTAAGGTACTTGAGTGTGTCGAGGAAGATAAAAAAAACTGGTAAAAGGCCTGCAAGGTATCTCCTTCGAGGAGAGGTGGCCTCATTGCTCTCTTCCCAAGGATGGGAAGTAGACAGTGAGTTACCAGGCTTTGCTCTCCAGTGATCAATGATAAGATGCATGGGAATTGCACAGAACTGCATCAAGGGAGGTTGAGACTGGACATTAAGAAAAAGTTTATTTACCACGAGGGTGGTCAAACACTGGAACAGGCTTTGTTAATAAAATACTTTAACTTCTATGTAGCCCTGAATTGGTCAAACAACTGGACTTGATGGCCTTTGTAGGACACTCTCAATTGAACTATTCTAATTATAGTGCACCTGTAGTATTGGAAAGACCATGATCTTAGGCATGAAAGAACACTTGGAAACTAGATCCTTGAATTCCAAATTTCTTTTCTGCTTACATTTACCAGATGACTTCAGAACTTGAAGAAAATAATGCTTCCCTGATGGAAGGGCAGCTGAAGGCATATCTGAAGATGAGTTTTACACATGCCCATTCTCACATGTACATATATGCAAATACACCTCTTAACAAATACATCAGATCTCCCATCTATCATATATAGGGATATACTTAGTGAGTCTTCAGACTCTTTAGCCTTGATAAAACAAATAACATCTGGCCGATGCAGTGTAATTGATGTAAAGCTAACTTTTGATATCACATCAGGATCACCAAAGTTGGCTTATTTTTATTACACTTAGTATTGTTAAGTGTGATTTGAAGCACAGTAATGGTTTTATTTATTTCAGTGCTTAACCTGTCTTTTAACAGAGTAGGAGACATAAGGCCCACTTTCATGAACATACATGATAGCTGTACTTTAATGACAGCATGTAAACAGATGTATTTTGCTCTCATTTATTCACACATATCTAAAGCTGCTGACTTGTCAAGTGTTTTTCCTCAGTGATACCTTTTTTTGACCAGTAAATGTAATTTCCACTAATGAGAACCCCACAAAAACATTCTGTCAGTGGAACGCTTATAAGCCTGAGCTAGTGAGACTATAAGGATGGTGTTTTCCTTCAGCAAATCTTCCCTTGTGGAAATGTGGCTTCCTTCTCCAGCCCAGATGTAACATTTCAAGATACTTAATCCCCACTAGGAATTTTTAAACCCAAGGCTCACCCAGACCTCACTTCTGTAATATTTCCTCAAACTTTTTTTCCCAGAATCCGGTAATACATCCATCAAATAATTGGAGAATCACAGAATTGTAGGGGTTGAAGGGACCTCCAGGGATCATCGAGTCCTGCCCCCCTGCCAAAGCAGGTTCCTTACACCAGGTCACACAGGTAGGCATCCAGGCAGATCTTGAATATCTCCAGAGAAGGAGGCTCCACAATCCCCCTGGGCAGCCTGTTCCAGTGCTCCATCACCCTCACTGTAAAGTTCTTGCACATATCCATGCAGAACTTCCTATGCTCCAGTTTCTGGCTGTTTCCCCTTGTCCTGTCTCCACACACTGCTGAAAAGAGCCTGGCCTCACCACTTTGCCCCCCACACCTCATATATTTATAGACCAGGATCAGGTCCCCTCTCAGTCTTTTTTCAAAGCTGAAGTTCAGTTCAGGTCTTCATTCTGTATATGTTTATTAGTCTAACGGTGAATATTTTGCCTTGCATTGCTAAAAATGTGTCAGAAGCAATTTTGCTTCTTTATAAGCAGTACACCATGCTTTTTCCAACATGTATTTGTCTTACTTGAGTAATGATAACATATACCTTTTCTTGCTGATAATTTAACAAATATTCAAAAGCTAATGACTGCACTCCTGAGTGCAGTCCTGTCTAAGGCAGTTCAGCTGAGCTGGAAGCAATAGCCATTTGCTCTTGGAAAATGACCTCCTCCAAGTGACAGTTGTCTTCATAACCTTTGTGGGATCCATATAAAAATACTACCAAGAATGAGAAGATTGAGCAATGATCTGAATGTCAGAAGCTTACTGTGTAAGTCATAATGACAGAGCAAAAATGTCACAGCAGAAAGTTGTGGTTGAAAAGAGAGCAGGTATTCCTATGCTGGAAAGTAGGGTGTGACCTACAGGATCATGTCCTTGTTGTTCATTCTTTGCTTTCCCAATTGAATTAAGAGAGAATGCAGCTATCATGAACATCCTGTAATTTCACCAAGTACTTTTGAATTAAGGTGGTGGATAAAAACAGGCTTCAAACATTTTCCCCAAGACAGCCTGCAAAATATTCTCCTGCCCTGATGCAATGAATCTGATCTTGCTTGGTTAATGGCTCCTCATCATTTTTCAGTTCATAGTTCGATGCTTCGATGAATGCTAATTTGAATTTGTTTTTCATATGAAACCTATGTGAGATGGTGTATCAGTTGTTTTATTACAGTTCATGTATTTTGTTATCTTTGTCTACTCCTGTAAGGCTGTCAATTAGTAATGCAGTTTCAATAGAATGATTTGTGCTTTGAATTTAGTCAAGATACAATATTTGTGCAATTTAATGGTAGCCTACCAGTAGTCTTTAAATTCAATCAATACAATAGTTAAACTCTGCACGTTGATCATATGTGAAAGCTGACATATAAAAAGAACATAATACATAACAAAAAAATCTCTTTCATGATGATCCTATTAGCATCTAACTAATGGCAGAATTTCTGTAGATTGCAAATCTACCATCAATTACATATTTGCTGGTTAATTATTGGTACTTTACTTTTTGAAGGATTCTTAAATAGGTTTAAAAGCTTCCTTCTTTTCAAAGAAGCAGTCTCTACATACATGGTACAGTTACAGGCTCTGAACTGGCTTATTTTGTGCTAAGTTCTTTGGTCTTGATACTCTTTTCCAGTGCTTAATGGTTTCCCACATTTTCTGATTTCCTGTTGCTGTAATGGGATCTCGAAACATTTGCTGTCATACAAGATAATTAAAGTGTCTCATTCATATACCAATAACAATATATTTCACTGAACAACGTGTTTTCTGATACCTGTATCCTGTCAAGTTGTGAGAAAGTCCAATGTGGTTACATCTGTGCTAGGAGTTAGGAGGCCACTAACTTATGAAAAACTACTTCTGTCACACAGTAATGATCTATCACTTGCTACAAAGGAAGTCTATTTAAACGGAGATAACGACAACTTTGTACCCAAATCCTCAGAGCAGCATGTTTACAACCTAACATTTAAACAGGTTTATTCTGAGTTTGCTCAAGCCAGGCTCTAGGCAGGCAGGGATGGTTTTCAAGCTCTGGATACAACTGTAGCAGCTTGCCTATATTTATTCTTCAAATAAATTCCACTGAAGTTTCCCCTCCCTGTCTTCATCATTGCTGACTGAAGGGTTTTGTTATCATCAAGAGGATTTGATAGAGAAATAGGTAGTATAGGCAGTGAGCTAGGCAAAAGCAAGTCTTTTCTGGGAGATATTTGAAGTAGAAGTGCAATGATATGTGTAGCCAGAGACCTTCCTTTTACCTCTCAGATTGCTCAGAATCTGTGTCTGGTCCGGGCAGCCTCTGATAAGGGCAAATGCATGAGTGGAAGCATCATCTTAGCTGTTGGCATTGGCCTGGGATGTGCATGCTAATGCAAAGAGCTGACATTGCTAACCTGCAACTGGTGGTAATGGTTTCTATGCAAACTAGAGTAAACAAGAGTTAGAAGATTCTGGTTCTTATTACCAGCTCTTTAAAACTAGAAAGACCAGCTTGTTGGGAGCCAATTATGGCTGTGCATATTTCTACTGTCAGTAAAACTAATCTAGACAGAAACTTCATCATCTGCTAAAAATATTACAATGCAATCCAACAGACTATATCTCACTTTAACACATTTAAGTATTTCCAATGCTGCAAGAAGACAAGATAGTTCAGGAGAGTCTTATGGATGATGTTAATATAATACAGATTCAACTCTTTTTTTTTTTTTTTTTGTTAATCTTAAAATGAACGTTTGAGTGGTGTTTGCATTTGAAGAGGGAAAAATATCTAGTGGTGAGAGAACAAAGCAAGGAGACAGAATGTTGATTTCTGTCTTTTTGCCACCATCATTTGCCCTCTGGAAGTCACTGCTTTTTCAGCACTTCAATTTTCCCTTGTATTATTCTGAGATTCATACTTGTTCAAATGTATGTAGTGTGATTACTGCAAACAGTTAATTTAAAACCCAGAGCAGAACTAGTATTTTCACCTACATAGACCAATGAATTACTGTGCTTGTTTTATCTTATTATTTTTCATACACTCACCAATACTCTTTTTAAATATTTCTCTGAGATAAGCCACTTTCCATCAAGTGGAAGGGCACTTTGGAGATTTCTGATGCATCATCTGTGACCTATACATCCTGTTTTTCGTTTAGTTCAAAATACAGACAAATATTTCCCTTCAAGTAATCTATTCTTTGTTTCATCTAGATAAAGCTGAATTTAGAAATGCCACTAGTTGGATAATGGATCTACTTGGGAATTCAAGGGATTTTTTGTTGAGTCACACTAAGCTTACGGACTGGAACTTGAACTAATACCATTAGAGTTATATGATAGAATGCAAAAGCTTTGACTAACATGTTTTGTGAAAATTCTCTGCTTATTGATCTGCTGAGATGGTTAGCTAGTTTTTGGAGGGAAAAAGTGATCTAGCAAAAAAGAAAATCCAACCAGTAATCAAAATCTTTTTAACCGAATGTGCTGCCATTGCCCTTTATATTCAGTTTCCTATTGTCTTGTATAGATTGGATTTTCCAATATGTATTTTCAGGATGTTTCTTGAAACTTAGCTTGGCTTTTTGGTTTATGAAAGGGAGTTATTAGCCTACAGAATGATGTCTCATTACTTAATGCAATGAAACACTGGAATCTATAGTTATTTCAAGCAAAGCATGTATCTATATGTATAGATGTATACTGTTCTAACTGAAAGAAAAGATTTTTCAAGGAGGACAAAGTGCTTTCTAAGCTACATTAGTTAAGAATGCAAAACGCCTGCTGTTGATTCATGCTGACATGTAAATCTCTCTCTTTCTAAACCTGATAAGGAATTAGTCTTATCAGTGTCTGAGTGGGTTCCTTGTTGTGTGGACGGTGCATAGCATGGAGCTATCCTGATCTTTAATTGTGATTTTTGTGGTATGAGTTATAACCACATGGACCCCTACAGGTAAGTTAGAAACAATGAGATATGGGGAGATAAGACTCAGCTCATATGTTATGCTGTTCCAGAATCACTGCTTTTCAGTTACCAGCAATATAGCATCCTTTCCTCCATCTTAAGCAAACTCAAATCATGGCCCCTATGTTGCTGATGGTATTTACTGGCTTTTGCAGTGCCTTGTGACCAAATAGACTGCAACCTTTGTGTACAGGATGTCCCACCATTTGTAGTACAATCATTTTGAAGAAGAACAGTGAAGTCATTTAAATAGCACAAATACAGTCTAAAAACTAGAAGTGAATCAAAGTGAATGAAGAAGACTGGCAATGAATAAACTGCCCATTATATCAGTGTAGGCTGTCTGTATTTTTGCAAAATTATCAACATAGATTGTCCTACTTTATTTAAAAAATAAAAAAGGCCCAAGAGCCTTAAAATCAAAAGTGACCAGTCGCTTTCCTGTCATATATAAAAATTTCCCTGTCAAACAATGACCACCTGCCTCCTTCCCCTCTCATGGTTTAGGGTTTGATAAATCATCCCTGTGGTAATGAATATATTTAAGGAATACCCTTAGGCTCTAGAGCTCAAGCTTTGTCTGTCTTGCAAAATGCTGGTCCCTTGTACAGGGAAAGGATGGGGGATAAGGCGTCCTCTGAAATTAGAACATAGGTGGGTGCATATTTCATGACAGACTGTTTTAACTTTCTGAACAGTCGCCTCTTTTATGGCCTGCAGCTGCTATTAATTATTTAGCACAACACTTATTTATACACTAAGAGCTAAATGCAATCCTTTCAGTGGAAGCCTGGCAGAGTGCAGGTTGAAATAAGTAGCTGTGGATAGTCCTTCAGGAGAATTCATCTCAAGACCAGTTTTGCTCAGGGAAGAACCCACTCATGTTATATTGTCTGCTCTGTCTCTAATAATGATATATAACGGCATAAGGTTAAGACCCAGCCATTAGTAAAACTACTGCCATAGATGAATCAACGCTGAGCATTAGCAAGGTGTGTGTTTCTCAGTGCTCTGGTGAGCTATGGCAGGATTGAAGGTACTTCTCTCATTCTGTGGCTGCTTAGGGCTCAATCCTGAAGTTTCACCATTGTCCTGGCTGAAATTCTCCAACAGCAACTTTGTTAGTGGCCAACTGTGTGAAAAAGCATGCACTCACTAAATGTAGTTGCACTGAGGAATGGGAGAAATGCGTTAGTAGCTGTAGGTAAGCAGATCTTAAATTGGTGACTGCATTATACTGCCTGGTATTGGGGCTGCACTACTCAATATCTTGCCTTAGCAGGGTTTGAGGGAGGGAAGAAACTTGTGTGGCAAACTGCATGTGACATGAAGCAAATAGAATGAAGGTCATGAAAAGCAATTCAGAAATCCAGCAGGCTTTCACTTGGTCAAGTGAGCCAAGTACAAAGAGGAAAGCTTTTTTTTCCCTGCTATTTTTTTCCCATGGAAGCAGCCCACCCTGCTCTCACTTCTGTATTTGCTCTAGTTCCCCAAAAGAGACTGCAGCCTTGGAGGAAGGATTCATTTCCTCTATTTGCCTGCACTTGGGGAAAGAATCTGTGACCCTTCCTGTAGCCAGAGACATGGAAATGGGTTTTAATACTTCTCTGTTCCTTCCAGATATAGTTTAGAACATCACGTCACAATACAGGAGTTCTGGTGCCAATGTAATTTCTTCATCAAATACTGACATGGTTTCTACACTGTTGTGCTGTTGCCATGTGATTCTGGTAGCATTACTGTTTAGATAAAATATTATTCATTTTCTATAGCAACTGTTAATTTCAGAAGTATCTGTGATTTCACTGTAACTATTATTACTGACAATAGTTGTAATAAATGTTTTGGATTGACGTGCATGGCTTTTATTTTCTTCCAGCAGATGATTATTTTTTTTTAGTAGTTCAAACAATTTTTCAAATTTAGATGTTGACGTGGAAAGAAAATTCTTTGGTGTTTTTATTTTCTTGCACTCTTCTGTGCGGCTTCTGCTCCATGATAGGTGTAATGCTAATATCTCAATAGGAAGAACTTGTTGCTGTGGTATGACTATTCAGCCTTTCTCAAAATGTGAGACAGGACACTAACAATGCTCTAAGTAAATTCCAGCGTGGATACCACCCTCCGCCTCCTGCAGTTCAGCCCCTCAATGCTGGCTCCTTGCTCAGGTCCCAGCTTCCTCCTGGACTCTGAAAACACAGAATCTATTCAGTTGCCACTGTATCTCACTGCAGACTGCTTCACAATCAGGCTCCCCTCACCATGGGAAGTGTGGAGAAGCCCTCTCTTGTCTTTAGCTTGGCATCCCATTTCTGACTCTACGGGCTGGGGAACCATGCTTTCTGCACAGTTTTGAGTTACTCTTTTCTCTGGTCACCAAGTGCTGGTCAACAAATGCTTTGTTCATAGCCTACTGTTTTTTTGTTTTGTTTGGAATAGGTCCATTTTGCAGGTATGTGTTGTAGGTCTCTGGATGCATCTAAGAAGCTAAAGCATTATTAAAACTTTGCAAAGCCAATGCTTGATGGAAACAAACATCAGTATATACGCACAGCCGAAGCTCAGCCAGCCTGATGGACATAAAAGCTGGCAAATCAAAATTGTGTGGGCTCCATCAGACTTGGAAGAGAAATGATATATAGATAGACATTTGGTTAAGAGAGAGTGATATTCTTTCTTTTATTGATTGTAGAAAAATAAAATGAGACTTCTTTTGGTGGTATAAGTTTAAATGCCATTTTTTTGCTTAACTGAAAGCTCAGTCATGAGTTGCTAGTAACTCACTGTTTTTTTCTTTGAACAATATTGCCCTGGTTTTGCAATATGTAGTCATATTTTCCTTAAAGTATCTTATTATACCTCTAAGAATTCCTATACTGTACGGCTTCACAAAAATAGTCTTTACTATTAGCATATTTCCTCTCCGCACTCACTCATACTGAATGATATTTGAACTCCAGAGGAGATCACAATTCCCTGTGTGCTGCCAAATCAGCTGTGATCAGTGCCATTATGAAGAGCAATATAGCAGCTATCACAACCTCTGGACATCCATAAAGTTTTAATGACTTCCCCAACTTTATAGTGAGAGTTAACAGGGTGTTCAGACAGAAATATATCTGTGTATTTACACACACACACACACACACACACACACACAGAGGTAGTCACTGACTTGAGCATGCTGATCTATGCTTAAAACTAATACCTCTGATTTGATCTACTCCAATAAAAGGAAAGATAGAACATCATTCCTCCAGCCTCATAGAAAACTGATGTTAACAAGGAAATCAAGAAACTCCTGCTTTCATTTCTGACACTTTCAGACATGAGGCATTTATTATGAATCAGAAAAATATCCATGCTCTGGGGAAATGGCACAAAAAACTAATACACAATCTTAAACTTCTGCGGGGAGCAGTGCCAATAGGAATATCTAATCTAATTGAGCCCATCATATTATCTGGATTGATAAGGTTCAGAAGAAAACTGAAAGCCAAGAATTTCCTTTGTTAAATGTGACTTGGCATTTCCCACTGCTCTCATCTTTAGAACAGCATTTCAGAAAGCAAATCAGACAGTGCATCTTGGCTGATGGTAAAATGTGCTCGATGAAAGTATGCAGACATGATAGGGCAAGACAGGGAAGCACCTGGCAGTATCGCCAACTATGTAAACTTTATGAGCAAGGAGATTCTGATATTATCCCACAAGTTGAATTTCTTATAGCAGAAGGATCATAATTCAAAAACTACTGAAGTAACTGAGAGAAAATTACTTGTTGTTTCCATTTTACATTTGCTCTGATAACATCCAGAGTACTGAGGTTGAAAAGGCAGAACAACCTCCTACACAGGATAGGCCAAATTCGGAAACATTTATGAAAAGTGAGGAAAGGTTTAATCAAGAGAATTAGGAGCTGCAAAAATTGGTTAAGAAAAATATCAGGACAAATTCCCTGGGGAAGACAGAATTAACGATCGTGGCTTCTGTATGCATGTGTGGTTACTGTAGTGTAGTGCTTGTAGGGAGAGACTTATTCATCTCCACACAATTCTCCTCTGAATGCTTATTCCCAGCAGCAATGACTTAAAGCCTATGTGCCAGCTGCAACCTAAAAGTGCTGGGCTGCCTGTGTGCTCAGACTATAGTAACCTGAAGAATAAATGCCGATTTATTTGGTTTACTTCTTTCTGCCTGACATGCTCTTTGCTTCCACACTGTGAATGATCATACTATTTTAAAATAACATTGCTGATGGATGTTGATTGGAAACAAAACTGCTGGAAAAGAGCAGATCTTGGCTTCCTTGCAGAGCACTTTTAATAGTACATTGTTACTAAATACCCATGGCAAGCTTTCACATTGTCATTTTAGTGCTCAACTTTGCTTTGCTCAACTTTGACTGCTAGATGGTAGCAAAGAAAAGCAAAGTATATGGAACAGACTAAAGAACTGCAACCCTATCTATTTATTTCCTCTTGTCATCTAACTTCCAGTGCTATAACTTCTGTGCTTGTTCGCATATTTACCCCAACAACTATTTCCCCTCTTTTTACATCTGAGACACTTGCATGCAAGGAAAGCAAGGATATCAAACTTTCAGATAAACCTTTGAATGCCAGGCTGTCAGTAGCTTTCAGAAGTGCTTGTTATAAATGAATAGCTTATAGGCATACTATTGTATGCTCTGCATATAACATACCTTTTCAAGAACAGTTTTCTCTGAGTACATGTACTGTCTAATCAGTAGCCTTAACATATACCCAGAAGTATAGGCTAGTGTAGCAATACGTGCTGAAGAATAGCTTACCTAGAGAAGAATTTCTTTTCCTAGCGTGCAGGAAAGAGACATCTGCTATTCACATCTCCTCACGCAGCCCCAGGTAAGCTAGAGAGAGTTTTCAATTGATGGCAGCTGTCGGAGCAGCATCCCGGGAAGGCTCCTCTCACTCCAGTCCCAATGACTGAACTCTGCCGGCACAGTCACATCTCATTTATACACAGGCTGTCCTTTTCCAAACAAGCAGCCAGCTGGAACGATTCAAACCTCTGCTCAGTGCACCGTTAAAATGCAGCTTCCTTCTCGGACACGGGGATTACACCAGGGAGCAGCCGAAGCGCAGCGAAAAGGCTGCGAGAACTATTTAATCACCCGAATACCAGCTGCTCCTGTTACTAGTGCCTCTGCCGCCGTGCCTCCTGTTCGCCGGAGCCAGCCTCCCTCCGCTTCGGATCTCCACGAGTATCAGGGCGGTGATTGGCAGGAGCAGCCCGTTCCTCCGCTAATCAACCCCGAGACTTTCAAGGACTCGAGCTGCTCTGATGTCACGCCGGCGGGGGGATGCTTCACGCGAGGCCGCCGCCACGCAGGCTAATTCGGAGATGAGCCGCGTCCCTCTCGCGCCGCCGTGATTGATTAGATGCTCCGGGAGGATCTGCATAATCTGTCATTGTGCAGTTGGTCCACCTCCCTCCCAAAATGCGGGAGGAAAACACCGCTGGCAGCTTCTGATTTTACCCCTGGAGCTTCTTACAGCTGAAAGACTCGACTAAAAAAAAAAAAAAAAAAGAAAAGAAAAAAAAAATAAAAAGGAAAAAAAAAATGGAAAAGTTGAAAGAGTCTTTTTTTTTTTTTTTTTTCCTGGAAGGAGAGAGGAGAGTGCTTCAGGCAAGTGTGCAAGGGGAGCTCCTGGCAGCCCACCCCATCCCCAAATGCTAACAGGGGCTCAAGAAAATCACAGCACTGCAAGAGTTGGTGGTTTGTTCTCTTGCTGGGTCACTGGTAAGATCACCTGGCGTAATAGGAGGTTGGTTTTTTTGTTTGTGCAACAGTGTGACCAAAATCAAGCAAAGGTCACCCAGCAAGCTGGTTAAAAGTGCTCTTGATGCTAGCTCCTCTGGGTGGATTCCAGCAAATATACAGGGCTTGGAGGTGCAAAGCACTTTCTTCTACTATATGCAACACAAATTCCACGTATTTGTTGCATAATTTCTTATTAAAATCCTTTAGCTCATCCAGCTAAGGTTGCAACCTATACCCATTGCCAAGATACATGATTGTTATGCAACTTTCTGTGTTAAATTATATTACAGAGGAAAATCTAAACACTTCCTGTATTAGAAGAATTAGATTTTATACCAATCTAATTTTCAATTTTTGCCAGCTTGACACCTTTCACTCCAGAACTATTCTTTGTACCGTGCACCTCAGAATTGAAATTCAGCCAATTCTGTGCGGCAAATGTGAGGAGAAAATAGTTTTGTTCAAGGAGACTGGAACAAACCCATTCTGAGATGATGAATGATGCTGTAAACTCAGATTTGAATCATGGAAGGGTCAGCTCAACCTTTCATGTTTCCAAAATAGTGTAAATAAATGGTATTCCATGTATTTTCCCATCCTTCAGCTGGGATCTTCTGCGTTGAAGAGCTGTTTACTCTGTGATAATCCAGGTTTCAAAGATGGTGGATATTCCTGACTGGGGACTAATTTATTCCTTCTGGCTAAATTAGAAACTGAGGGAAAATTAAAATTCAAAGTACGTCTGAGTCATTTCCTGCACTTTCTAATTACAAAGCAAGCACTGGGGTCTTTTAAAATCCCTCACACCTATGGCTGACTCTGGATTTGGGCTTTATTTTCCAAATACTGTTGGGAATACAGTTTTTGGTCAGGCAGTAAATCAAGAACTCTGAATCAAGTTAGAGAATCTTTTCCCAACATAAGAAAGAATTTGGGTCCACTTGGTTCAAAACTACAAAAAATGTGAGGCCTTCCTATTACTAATCCCATTGCCATGGTTGTGCGAGAAGAAAGTCCAGTGATCGCTCCTCTTGCTGCCTGTCTACTTTTGGTTCCTGGCTGTAATTAGAGCATCAGAGCCATCACTGTGAGTTGCCAGGCTTCACTGCAGGATGTGAATGTTAGGGCAGCTCAGATGCTGTCAGATGTGGCAGAGCAGTGGTTGCCCCTTTGGAGCCACCACACTCTGGTGGAGCTGATGCTGCAGATGTTCCCATGGCAGGCCAGCAACCAAGTGGTTACGCATACAGTTGGGAGTGTATTTTAATTCAGATGCTAAAGTCACTCTTTGAACTTAAATCCTTAGCTTAATAGCATGCCTTGCTAGATGAATACAATGTGAAGAAGCATAGCTGTTGATTTGTGCTTCCTCAGTATCTGCTCTCTTTTTTAGTGATTCATTTTAAGTAGAGTATCAGGTGAGAACTTGCCTTGCTCAGATACCGATTTTCTTTGGTGTTGTTCCCTAGGATCATAGAATAACTTGGGTTGAAGCAGACCTTTAAGATAATCTAATTCCAACCCCTGTAATGTCAGAGTTGCCCCCCAGAGCCCCATTCAAGCTTGCCTTGAATCCCTCCAGACTGGGGTATCCACAGCAGATCTTTGGGCAGCTTGTGCCAATGCCTCACCACCCTCTGAGTGAAGAATTGTTTCCTAACATCTAACACAAATCTCCCCTCTTTTATTTTAAAGCCATTCCCCTTCATCCTATCAAAACTTTTCTTCCAATCATGATATTATTTTCACGCTCTGCTTTAGGGGAAAATATCCAAAAACAGAAACAGAGCAGGAAGAAACAGAAATCAAGTATGGATGGAGAGAGGCAGTAAATTGAGGGAAATTCTAATAAAGAAATACCATATTAATGAGGTACCGTATTGATGTTGAAATTCTTGCCATAGGGTGTACGTTTCTCTGTACTTACCTGCAGCATGGATTTTGCATTAGCTGGTGGAAATAGCGTATTAGTTAATTATTATGTGATTTATTTCCCCTATGTATATGTAGCTAACCATCATTGCCTAGTTCTTCTATCTCAGTAATTTGAAAGTTGTATGTAAAACCTGTATATATTTTGCCCCCAAACTGGTATTGCCTTTCAGAAACATGCCTTTTTAACTTATAGCTCTGCCATGGTGGTGTTGCTGCTGTTGTTTTTCTTGGTGTATTTTGTTTGTTTGTTTGGTTTTGGTTTATTTCAGACTTCAGTGAAAGTGCTTTGTTTTGTCCAATTTTTTCGGAGCTTACGCAAATGTAAACAAATGTTTTGCTTTTCTAAGCCTGGTGCTTTCACATTGACTCTGCTTAGTGCTGTGTATGTTAAAAACACACTTTGAATCAGATTTTATTTTATTTTTTTAGGGGCAACTGCATTTACATTAAGGGCAACTGCTGAATATTCATTGTCCTTTTCCTGTTATGGTACCTAAATCCAGACTCTGGTGTTCATAGTTCTTCTAAGGACTGTACTGTTACTACAATGTCTGTGCACCTACCTGTTTTTAAGATATTTATCTTCACAACATATTATAATGAATAAAAATGCATTTCCTTCAATTTTGTGCTTAGAGATGTGATACACAGCATGCAAATAATTTCCATACACTATAGTGTATGATCTCTCCCTTGCTCACACTTCTGGGCTGCTTGAAAATGTTCATAGAAATATTTGGATGGACATTTTGTTGTAATGCAGAGCTTTTGTTTTCTTTAATTCTCTTCTGATTTCTCACTTGTTACTACAGTGCTCTAGTGACACTGTGATGGGTATTCCAGACTTCTCCTCTCAAAATCTGCCTTGCAGCACAAAGGCCACACTGCAAAATGTAGTTGGCTACAATACATATGAGTGTTTCTTTCAGCTAAAGACATCTGATCTGTGCAGATTTTATTGAAAGAAAGATGGCTTTTGACTCTTGAGTTCATAATAAGTTTAAAGAAACAAAAATTGACTATTGCTCAAAGGGTTGGCTTTTTGTTGAGCTTTGGAGACTTTTTAAACTTCCCTATAATCGAACAACAATGTGTCTTTTATTAAGAACACAGAGCAGTTCCTCAGCTGGTGTAAACTATTAAAATATCCATTGATTTCAGAGGAACTATGACAACTTATAACAATTATGGATTAGTTTCTAATCCTCCAGCAGCTTCTCAAGATATGCAGAACTTAATTATGATCACAAGAAAAGCGCAAGGAACAAAAAGGCACAGATGAGTGTGGGTCTTTTCAGAGTATTCAAACATACCTTTGTTAAGAGAAGTCTGTTGATCTGGTTGGGTTTGGTTCTGTTGTTACTTATTTATCTATTTGCGTTTAATTACTGAGTAAGTTGCTTTTGACTCAGAATGTATTAGAAGTCCTGTATGCTCAGAAAGGTGGAAATGAAATACGCAGATACTTCGAGCAGAGTTTTGAGCATCACAACTCAGCTGAGACATTCCCGTCTTGTATTGGAAATTCCTGACTTGTGGATTATTCTTATTTCCCAGATAGCAGTGGAGAACATGCTACAAGTAGTCTTCTTAAGTATGAAGAACTGATCTGAAACAAGAGCAGAAATACTGCAAAGTCCTATCTGCAAAATAAAATAGATACGCAAAAATATGAACTAGGTTACTTGACCACTGGCTTTCACCACCTACACAGCTTCTATTAACCTCCCCTGCTGATGTCTGGACAAATTTCTTCTGCAAATGACTAAGGCAAATCAGCACATATCAGTTTTATTATTTATATATTTATTTATTTATCTTTACCTTTCATATTTTTGTGAAATAATGCTGGTGTCCTAGTGTATCTTAGTTCCTGCAAGCATTTGGATGTATTTGTCTTAGAGAGAGCGTTGATAGAAACTAATATTGAAGTATCTGTTAAACTAACATACATTCATTAACATGTAGCATTAGAGCTGTTCTGCAAATCTCTAATTGCATTACTGTTTTATGTCCTAAGTGCTTACTCAACTATGAACTCATAAACTCTGTTCTGAAAGGACTGTCCTCAAGATGCTATCAAGGCAAAAAAAGTATTTATTCCACTTAGTCCAAAGTCTGATCTACATCACTGCTTTCTGAGCTATTGAGCTCACTGTGACACTGAGAAAAGATCTGGTGTTGTGTGAGAGGGAAAGCACATCTTTGCAAGTCTTTAAAGCCTTTGGGGCTTTTTCCCACTATTTGCCGTACTGAGACTTTCCTAGGTTTGGGTTAGGTCTCAAGTAAGCAGAAATGTCCTGTGAGGTAAATAGGTGTAGGCCTAGAAAGAAAAAAGGGTGCACATTCATGGGGCAGGAGTGTATTGCTAGGTAGGGTTCTGTTCTGCTTAGCTGCGCCATAAATTGTGTTTGCACCTGTACCACTATGCCAGTGCCTATAAACCCTTTCCTACCTGGAGTGTTTTCCTGAAGATTGTGCTTTTGACCTACCTACTAATCAGCAAGTCAACCTATATTTAAAAAAATGATCAAAATGAGTAGATTAAAAGCAGCAACAAGTCACCCAATGACTGCCTCTCTCAGAAAAGCTCACTACTCATGCAGCTACCTCTAGCACATAGCTAGCTGCAGCATGTGTGGAAATTTGCTGTTCTAAAAATGCCAGTAGAGCACCTGTTTTTCTTTTCTTTGAAAAGAAAACTCCACTGCTTTCTCCTGTGAAAATGATGTGAGTTTTCTCAACATCATGGAGATGACCAGAGAGTTTCTTTCTTCCCCAGTCCTGTAGCCAGGCAAACACAGAAAACAGAAATGCTATCATCCTGGTATGTGTCAGCTATTTCCAGTTCTCCAGTGCCTACTCACAATACAAGTTCAGGGTGATAAAGTGACTTACTTTAACGTGTATTTTGTTCAGCATGACTTTGCAGCCGCTCAAAAAACTATTCACAAGATGGCTGTGTAGCATTCTCTTCTGCAGCATGGGCTTCAGCAGTCCCACTCAGTGCCTTCTTATGGTTTCATAAGAGAGTGGAACCCTCAAGGGAGTGAGGCAAATCTGAGAGCAGAAGTCCCTACACAAAGGAGTGCCTTGCTGTCACACACACAAAAAAACACTAAAAAAACCAACCCCTCCCCAAAGAAAAAAAAACCAACAACCAAACAAACCACCAAAAAACAAAGACACAAAGATTTGCACTGATTTGGGATCTCTGGGAAAAACAAAGAATCCACGATTGGGCTGGTCCCAGCTAAGTCACTGTTTTGGTGTGGTTCCTTAGGCCTTTCTGCTTTCTCCCACTCCAAACTTAGTGGAGCTATTTTCTAAAATAATGAAAGTAAGGAAGAGAATCACAGTGTGCTCAGAGGAAAGGTCTGCGGTTCAGCCATTGGGGAGTCATGTGTATCCTTCTTTCCACTCCATTTTCACTTTAAGGAGCAATTATATAACAAATTACAGAAGTATATTGGGAAATAAAGAAGTAATTCATTCTTCCTGCTCTATCGCAACACTTGGGACAATGAGAAGATTTATCTCTGTATAATATCATCATTTGGTTGTCATATGCCAGCTGCATAGCTAAGACTTGGTAGTTTTATAAGTAGAGAGAGGAAAGCAGTTATACCACCACAGTGCATTATTTTCTGATGGATAAATCAACAAATCAATAGTTAAAATAAATTCTTTGAAGACCCAATAGCTAATAGCACACTCTAGAGAAAAAACAGTAAAATCAGTGAAGTTTTTGTAGAGCTGGTAAGCTGTCTGGAAGCACATAGTTTTATATAAAGAGGAATCCAAAGCAGCTGTTTGCAAAGCCTCTATCACATAGAATAACATCCTCCAGAAAACTGACAGCATACAAATCTGGAAAGTAAGCATTTCTTCCTTGATTACTAAAAATTAAGAAGCTTGAACTCTTGGTTTAAAGTATTAAAAGTATTAAGTGATTTCCACCCCCCACGCCCCATGTTTTTTTCCCCGTTATTCAGGCAGTGGAAGGGTTCATAAGGTAACTTAATTAAACCATATCTCTGATGGGAGTCCCCTTTAACATGTCTATAGAGGTTCTTTAAATACTCTAATCCACTCTGAATAAAAGGTGAAACCAGGAATGATATTTTCAAAAAGAGAACTACAAAGAGCATTTATCTTTCTCTTTTTAGTTTTCTGTCTTTGCAATGTAGATATCAAGCTTCCATTACATTCTAAAGATGACTTTTTTCTAGGTTAGCTCTTACAAGTTTAGTTTTTTATATACCCTAATTTAAAACTTAAAAAAAGTCAAAGTGAAAAATCCATTACTAAACCACATTCAAACTGGTATTCTAGTATTACAGCAATAAATGGATGCTGTTGTACAGAGTATTCTGTTTCAGCTTTTAGCAAATCTGTTTTATTTTTGAAATCCCATTATCATTTGTTTCCTGCTTCATCTGGTCCTATAGGAGGAGGCCTCACACTTACAGACTGCTGCTGATAATGCCCTAGCTGTTGTGAGAAATACTGATGTTAAACAGAGACTCAGTAAATCACTTTTTGTTTTCTTCTGTGGCCCTCTCTGCAAACTTCCACCACCCTGAGGCATGTCCCTGGTACTCCAAAGTTCTTGGTCTTCCCGTTCTTAAGTAAATTGGTTTGTTCCTAGAGATTATTGGGTGTGTGAATGTTCTGCACTTCAAATGTCTCCAGAATGTTTCATGCAGCTTTTTATTTTGAGATGCAAAAAAAAAAAAAATAAGAGGATATTATGTTTTTCCATAGGCATTCAAATATAACTGTGTCCCTTAGACATGTATTAACTTTGGAGGGATTACTTGAGTAAGCAGAATGAGAACTTTGAGTCCAATGTTTTTGTGTTGCAGTAACCATTAGCTGTACATTATAGGATAATTTTCAAACTTCCAAAACTAGATGGGGAACTTGGCACCAAATGATTGTGACGTGCTCATGCTCTTATCACACAAGAGCCTCCTGGAATCTCCAGTCTGGCAGTGTCTAGCATATGTCAGTACACTGGGAGGGCTCTCTTTGGATCTCTCTCCTGGAAGGGAGATATGCTAACCTGCATGCGATCACAAAAGCAACCCCAAACCATGAAACCTAAAAGCTCAAACAGGTAGATGGAAATGTTTTTTCTCTAAGGTCTATTTTTAAGCTGATGCAACTGTGCTTTGCCTTAACATTTAGTAAAATGTACAGGGCTGTGCTCAACAAAAGGCAAGCTGACAGACTACAAGGAATTTTAGTCTGACAGAGAAAAATAAAGATCATGATTTTATATTTATATTGCACTGGCATTCTTTAGATATGTGAAATCTCTCTGCAGTGTGTGTAAAGAGAGCAGACTTAATAAGCTAAAAATGTTTTTAATGTCTAACTGCTATAGATTAATTTTCCTTGAGGTAGGAATTATTTATAGACTTTCAGCACAGCTCTCCTAAATCAGGAGAGAAGCAGAAGGTGTTTTGGAAGGTGCAGTAATGTAGAGTGTGAAAAATGCACAATGATTGTTGTTCTCTAAGCAATCATCTTTCAGTACAAATTTATTTGATTTTCTTTTTTATCATGGGAAGAAAGTAAAGAAAATAATTAAAATGATCAAAAAAAAAAAAAAAAGACGGATGGAATAATCTAGAGTGAGAGCACTTAAAGTGAGTAAGCTCTTGATACTTGACTTAACCCTTACACTTCTTTCTTGTGCCTCATTACTTCTCATGGCACTCATGTTCAATAGGTTACAATTGAACATATTTGGTTCTATCTGTTATAATGTTCTGAGATTGCATCTTCACTCACTGCAAACTTCTGGGTGCTTTAAAAATATTATCCAAAATGTTTTTTGCTCATTTATGCCACTAGGGCAGCTACTTCATTGTGTGCATTTGGATTCAAGTGCTATAAAAAACAAGAGAAAACAAAACAAGATGGCAGAAAGGCATACACGCTTTGAGTAATGACTCTGTTAACTGAAATTATCATATAAAAGCATAATGCCAGAAATAGATATATTTATTACAATATTATATGTATGCTTGAAAGAAATAGATTAAATGATAGTAGGGCAATAGGTTGGATTTTCTGATGCATAAAGCTTTTATGGTAAAAAGAAAAGCATTTTAAGACAGATATTATGCTAAAAATGTAAAAAGATGAAAGCACAGCAGCATGCTTATTTCAAATCTGTTACATATTGTGCTCCCATAGAGGGCAATATTGTATAAAAGATAGGTTTAAGCCACATATTAGAGATCTGCCAATTCATCTGTGTTAATATACTTTAAGGAAAATTGCTGTTACGATAAATTTGATGCCGCATTTCCCTTTAGTCAGGCTATGACTAATACACATAATAATGCACACAAAACCACATAACAGAACCTCATTAAAGATGAAGGAAATTAATTTTGTAGATTACCAATTGTAGGTTGTAAAGTATAAACTACCATATTTTGGCTCAAATTTTCTGTTCAGTCACTGAGTCACAGTCATATTCTCTTAAAGTTGATTGAGCATATCCATAAGAAAATTCACCCAAGTTTTGTGATGAAGTTTGGTACAGCCTTTGTCAATAGTTGAGTCTGGAATGTTCTGAAGTCATCCATATGTCTGTACTGCTTCTCATACACTGGTGTGAATATACCATCATGTTTTAATTTACTCTTGTACTTTTCTGCTTTTGATATGTTGTCAACATAGCACCCTGTACTTCAGTTCTTTTCAGGCTCTTCAACAGGTAAAGCATGGAAAGATCTATTCCCCTTTAAAATAGTATCATATATTAACTTTTTGACCTAACCTTATTTAACTGCTTCACGAGTGCTACTGAGAAGTTGTGTCAATAAGTTGTTCACTGTTGGTGCTGGCTTTAATTTCACGGATAGTGATATTAGAACCATAGAATCATAGGTTGTCCTGGGCTGAAAAGGACAACCATGATCACCTAGTTTCAACCCTCTGCTATGTACAGGGTTGCCAACCACCAGACCAGTCTGCTCAGAGCCACATCCAGCCTGGCCTTGAATGCCTCCAGAGATAGGGCATCCACAGCCTCCTTGGGCAACCTGTTCCAGTGTGTCACCACCCTCTGTGTGAAAAACATCTACCTAATATCTAACCTAAACCTCCCCTATCTTGGTTTAATACCCTTCCCCCTTGTCCTATCACTATCCACCCTCATAAACAGCCCTTGTGTTTATACTTGCCCTTCAAAGGGAAGTGCTCCTTGCAGTTTCACGTCTACAGTCCTAAGAATTACATGTTCCCACTGTTTCAGATAACATTCTTTCAAACAATGACATAAAATTTGTATGAGGAAAAATCCTTTACAGATGTCTTTAAAAGATTCAGTCAGATTAGAGATGACTGATTAAATTGCAAAAGTGGTAAATTCCCAGATTTTCACTGAAATCAGATTAGTTAACGTACTAGTGAAAGCCCCCTAAATTAAACATTAATAATTATTGCTCTGAATAGTACATTGTTTGCTTTCATATATCCATTAAAAATGAAGTTTGCTTAATGAGAAATATTTGCTTAAGACTTAGGGGTCTGTTCTTGCACATCCTTGCACTTGACTGGCTTTAGGCAGAGAATGATCTATGTTCTTTGAAATGTATGCGGGTCACTTAGGGTCAGGTTTCTGTATTTTTGTGAATGTTACCATGTATCTCCTTCTAAGAGTAATACCACTGTCTGAGACTAATGCTTGAGATGAGTATACCTCAGGTCTTTTGATCATGCAGATAGAAAAGCCTTTTGGAAGTTGCTGTGTTGCTTACTCAACTCTGCTCATGAGTTCGCTTCTTGCAGAACTTATGTTGGCGAAAAGTGGACCACTGGGTCTTGACTCAGTATGAGATCCCTGTAGAGCTGAGTTGCAATGGGGAAATGCACACAATGCACACTGTGGTCCTAACACAGATGGGCCCACAAAAAGGACTTCAAGGAAAACACACTTCTCAGATTCGAGAAAAGATATTGGAATTTGAGGAATTTGCTTCAAATTACTTTACATAAATGTGAAAAAATATGTGGTTTTTTTCCCCATGTAATCTCTTATAACCACTGTATTTAAACAAATTAGATCCTATTTTGATATGTATTACACATACATTATTTTGTATATTCTTTTCACATATATTTTAGTAGTGAAGTTTAGTCATGGCAATCACTGTAAATGCTATTCTCACATCATAGCTCTGTCAGTGGCACTACTTGTTTCCATAACTGTTTGCCATCCTAAGTGGGCCAGGGAGGCTTGCAGCAAAGTTTCTTGCTGCTGCTAACTGAGAAACCTCCAAGGATTAGGAAAGAAAAGCAACCAGCAGGGACAGATACAGAAGCAGTTCTTCAGCCCGTTGCATATGTTTCAGTGCTCCAGCAGGGATGTGAAAGCCTCTTTCCATCTGCCAAAGAACTGTAACAAAACAAGGGAAAACATAAAGTGTATTTTAGGTATATCTGGTATGATCCCATTGGATACAACAACTCGTTGTAGCCATGAAAACAGTTATTTGCTTCTTTTCTCCAGACATGTCTGGCTTAGCAGAGTGAAGCCTCTGACCTCCTTTGTGAGAGCGTACGAAAGAAAAAAGGAGGAATCCTGATGCCTGTTATGCACTGTCCACCAATTGCCAAGTAAGTGGCTTTTGCAAGGAGAAGGAACTGGCAAAAAAGTTGCATAGATTGTGCAGGCTAAATATGCAGTATATTGACTAATATGGGATATATTGATAAAATATGGGGTATGTGATTTTCATTTGAAAAATAAATAAGTTAGTAATAAATCTTACAATAGCAAACTCAAGTTTTAACTATAGAACTGGCTCTATCTACTACACAAATACAAAGAGTTCATAGTTTAGCAGCGCATTATTCAATAATGAAGAATTCTCCAAGAATCTTTCAAGTGTTCTTACTATTTTACTGCAAATTAGTCATCAGTAAAGACATTCCAATACAATCTGTATATGCAAACAAAAATGTGTCAATTACGTGCATAGAAAAACTGTATAAGTCATAAACAAGAACATTAATTATGGCAGTGGATATCTCTGATTAGTTCTGAGTGAGGCATAGAGTGAGGATATTAGTATTTTCTTCAGAGCTCTGCTCTGCATATCTGTAGTCAATTTACATAACTTCTGGGCTTTGGATAACCCTCCTGTAACACGAACATAAGAATTTTAGGTCCATTTTGTAAAGCTCACTAATCTTAAAAGCTTTGCACAGCTTGGCGTGTGGTATTACAGCAAAACTTTCACAACAAGTGAAATGCTGCCAACAGAATTAGAGTTGGAAGAGGCAAACAGAAAGAGAGACTGAGCTACTAATGAAAAAATACATAGCAAAGTGTGTAGTGTGCATATAGTTGCGTAGAAGAGACACTGAAGTTATAAGATGGGTTTTTTTTTTGCTTTTTTTTTTTTTTTTTTTTTTAAGTCATAACAAATATCTGCTTCACAATGACAGGATAATCAAAGGGTAGGAGCACATCTATGAAAAAGGTTGAAGGAGTTGAGCTTGTTTAGCTTGGAGAAGAGATGGCTTCATGGAGTCCTTGTTCTGGTCTTCCAGTACTTGAAGGGAGCTTACAATCAGGAGGAGGGCTGACTTTTTGCACAATAATGATTAGACAAGGGGGAAGGACTTTAAATTAAAACAGAAGAGGTTTAGGTTGGGAAGATATTTACTCAGAGGGTATAGTCACGGGCTGCCCGGAGAAGCTGTGGAATGCCCCATCCCTGGAGGCACACAGGGCTGGGTTGGATGGGGCCCTGGGCAGCCTGATCTGGTGGATGGCAACTCTGTCCATGGCAGGAGATTTGAACTGAATATGCTTTAAGGTCACTTCCAACCTGAGTCATTCTATGATTCTATGATGAAATATGTTTAAACATTTCTCATTTTAATCTGCTGGTCATGGAAAATCAGAGCTGGAAAAAAATGGAGGAAAAGCCTAATATTTGTACTTACAGTGTATGAACGTTGAGTTATTTTCATTCTGTGTGAAACTTAGGGCAGAAAATCATTTTGGGTCATTCCTGAAGATTTCCATACTGGTTTGTGTCCACATCAGAGATAGGAAAACATTTGACCTCACTTTTGCATTGCAGACTTTACCCAAGCAGTGCAACTGTACTGTGCAGTGGCAAAGGCAACAGGGGACATAAGGACATGGTAGCCCCAACGGAGCCCTGAGCACTTCTTGTTCCAGCTGGGAGGAAAATTGCATGGGTTTGAGCATGGCAAGCTGTCAGCTCTTCATCTATGCATCTTGTTGGCTGGAATCTGTCCAGCTCATAGACACGGGAAGCCATCATGTTAGTGATCATGAGGGCCATTCAGTCATTTCCTTCCTTTTTATGCTAATCTTTGTCTTTTATGGACACTGCAATATGTCTGACAGAGCTCCAGCTTCCATGAACAAGTCCCTTTAGCTTTTCACATTCCCTCATTAACAAGGAGTGTAGAGGAGAGCAAAAATCATATAATTTGAGAACAGAAATGTCAAGATACTTCACATATGTTGGAAGCAAGCCAACACAATTGTAAAATCTACAGAGGCATAGCTTCTTGTTACACGTTTAGGGGTGTTCTAGTATACGCTTAGGAGACTCACATCTTGGAAGGCAGAATGGGTGAAAATACAGATAAATGAGATGAAAAATCAATTGCCATCAACTCAAGTGGAGATAGTGAAATACCAGTTTGGTAGAAATTGTTTCATTTCAGGGTAAATCGCAGCCAGAGAGTGCACCTGGTGCAGTATACTCTACAATTCAGAAGTCTTCATCGTCTGTTACAGCAAATGTATTGGAAAGAAAACTTACCCAAATTAAAATCATAATAGAGAATGCAAAAGGATTTCAGATTAAATACAGAAGGATTAAAGAAACAATTAAAAAATCTTCACTGATTGTTCTCTGTTGCATTTCTTATTATGTGGCTATGTATACACACACAGAGTAAATGTTACTAGAAAGGATGCTATTAAATTCAGTTTTTCACATCTACTTTTCCAGACACCAATAACTTGTAAAGCAAAGATGTAAATCTGAGGTGAGTCACAGCCTTACACTCAGACAAAAGCCTCACAATCAGGCAAAACCAGTGACATGCCAAGACACAGAACTCTCAGTCTCTCTGCTGTCCAGAGTTCACAAACATCCCTAAAAGAGTTATAAGAAAAAAATCACAGAAGTTTGTGCTGGGAGTTCTTTGGTGTGATCACTAAAATTTTCCTGAGTCAGCAGCCAAAAGTGAGTTTATTTTCATGCCTATTGTACGAATCAATTCAGCACTGCATCAAAATCCACTTCAATTTCAAGGATATGCTATTTTCATTTAAAACCTAAATGAATTCCTCATCATTCAAAATATTGCCAGTGCTTTGCATGTGACCACAGAATACCTACAGAAAACAGCCTTACTTAATTGTAATTCAGAAGCTCCAAGGAGCTTCCTGAGCTGAGAGGATGAAACAAACAGTCAGCTGAAATAGAAACAGGTGTTTCAAAGCCAGCAAGAAGATATGAACATGAAAGCTCTGCTATTAGAAAGCAAAAAGCTCATTTTCTCAGTGTTTAAACTTACTTTTTTGTGGTTGCTATGCTACCATCTCTGCACTTGCTTTATGGCACTTTGAGCTGTAGCAAACAAAAAAATACTTTATTTTGGAAAAAACAGGCCTAAAATGAAAACAAATGTGAGACCATTCCGCGAAGTTTTTATAGCTTGTAAAACCTGAGATTCAGCAAAATTGAAATTGGTCAGTCTGAGGAATCATCTCACCACTTGCTTGCCAGCTCTCTGGACCATTTCTATTTTCTCAATGCTTTTCAAGTATTATGTCTTTTACTAAGCTGATACCACCATCATTAGCATTACTTGTTTCAGGATATAAGCAAGTTGCAGTTACTGATAACAATAATAGCTGTCAAACACTTTAATATACATGAAAACTGAGCTAACTCTCAGTAAACATAAAATTTGCATAATAGGAAAAAATAGCCTGCATTCAGATGATATACCACAAGAGCACTAGGCAAGTTCCGCGGTATTCAAAAAGCAGAAGTCAATACTTGGAAAATGGGTTAAAGTTACTCAAAGGCTTTAATATGTATGCTGGTGAGATAAGAAATATGGGGAAGAAAAGAGCACCCTTTGGACAACCAGGAAATACAGTTGGCTATGACCATGAAATTGTAATGATAGATTCCTTTTGTGGACATGTTTCCCATAACTCATTTGGGGAAATTAAAAGCAATCAGCCCTGCAAAGAAGGACTTGGTGTTCCTGATAGATGAAAAGCTGGACATGAGTAAGTAGAGTCCTCTAGCATCCTTGAAGGCCAACAGTGTCCTGGGCTGCATCAACAGAGGGCTGGCAGCAGGGAAGGGATGGGATCGTCCCTTCTGTTCTGCCCTCATGAAGCCCCATCTGGAGCACTGCATCCACGCCTGGGCACCCAGTGCAGACAGGACATGGAGATGGTGGAGTGGGTGCAGAGGAGGGACACACAGATGATCAGTGGACTGGAAAATCTCCTCTATGAAGAAAGGTTGAGGGAACTGGGCTTGTTCACCTTGGAGAAGACAGAGCTTTGAGGACACTTCATTGCAGTCTTCCAGTACTTAAAGGGAGCTTACAGGCAGGAGGAGGGGCAACTTTTTACATGATCTGATAGCGGTAGGATGAGAGGGACTAAAAGAGAAGGGAATTAGGTTAGATGTTAGGAAGAAATTATTTACTGAGAGGGTGGTGAGGAACTGGCATGGCCTGTCCAGGGAGGCTGTGGCTGGAGACATTCAGCACCAGGTTGGATGGGGCCCTGGGCAGCCTGATCTGGTGGGTGGCAGCCCTGCCCATGGCAGAAGATTGGAACTGGATGATCTTTAAAGTCCCCTCCAGAAGAGGGGACTTTTACAAAAAGATAAGAGGGAGAGCTGCTGGTGAGACAGTGAATCCCACATGAGGGGTACTGGTAGAAGAAGGCTTGAGTTTTGAGGCTGAGGAGGACTCAGTGCAAGGGGATGAAACTCATAATGAGCATGGGCAGATCTCAGGAAGCACAGTATAGCCCTGATGCTGGTGTCACACTGCCAGCTCACTTCCACCTGCTCTCATAGTATGCTGGGATTTAACCACAGACTCAAAATGGAGCAAAGGGAAGCAAAGCAAATCCTGTTGTATAATATGGAAAACATGAAGCATTATTATGCAGTATCAGATAGCAGAGTAGTGAACTTACTTCATAAGCCATATTTCATATGCCTAATTTCATCATTCATTGATTGTTTCTGTGAAGAGAAAATAAGGAATATTGCATACTGATAGATGCATCTTAGTTCTCTCTGTCTACCTTTAAAGAATCATTTCCTCAGGGGGAAATTGTCCTGTTGAAAGTCCTTCCTCTTTTTCCTGTGTTTTTTACATGGCTATGTGCCACGCTTACTTGTACTTGGGATTATTAATTCATCTTTTTGCCTTTGAATGTCTTCTCCAATGTGATTCTTCAGTTCATCAAATGGATATGCAAGTTATCATGAGGCTGTCAATTCCATGCCCCACACTGAAGCAACAAGCAAGGGATGTATTTGTCTATAAATATGTAACTCTACTAACAGTAAAGATGGCAAGGAATTATTGAGTACCTAGAAGATGTAATGGGCTGTAACAAGGAAAAATAAAAATCATGTTATGTGTTAGGAAAAAAAGGGAGGGTCAGTCTTACAATAGAATAATTTATCTAGAGAAAGATGTTATGGTACCAACACTGCAGAAGTGATGATGTGAATATTAGATATGGTACATGAGAAAATATAAGGGTATTAAAAAAAAAAGCTGTAGTGAGCATTCTGTAGAGAACAGTAATGCAGTGATGAGCAGCTGGAAGGGGGTATTTCTTTTCCATACTTTCTGTTTAGGAGTCTGCTCTTATGACATTAGCACTTGTTAGCAGCAATGGGAAAGGAGGTAGAACAAACTGATTTAGGCAGCCCTTTCAGCTTTAACATCTATAGGATTCATTCAGCTTCCTCTTGGCACAGGACTGAGTTCACCCTACTCTGATTTATATATATCCAAAGCTTTTATGTTTGTACTCTTGCATAGGGGGGAAAAATACTACAGCCTGACAAGAACTTCAGAACGTTACTTCCCATTTGAAGTACATTCTTACTGTTGTCACTCAGTATGGCTTATTTTCTGCCCACTGGCCGTGAGTGCATTAAACACTCAGTAATGGTTATATCAGTAATAAATAATTATGGTAAGCTGCAATATATGCTGTGCAAAGACTTTTAGCAATCATAAAGCTTCCTTCTGCACTGGCAGATTTCTGCACTGTGGAATTAGAAGGATTTACTGTACTGGAAAGAAAAAGTTGTCTGCTGATAAGATCACATATCAAAAATATGCAAAAAGTTTCCTTTGCATTTCGCTAAGGCAAAGACTGCATTCTTTTTCTGCATCCTAATCTGGAGACCTGAAGAGTATAGCTATGCCAATACGGAAGGTGCCTCACCACCCTGTTTTCTAATATTTAGTCACATAGGACCATCGTCTACTTATTCCATTCATAAAGCACAAGAAGGAGAGGAGTCATTTTTATATAGGAGCAGAACATGCTTCGAACTGAGATTGGTGTGCAGTCATTGGTGTTTGCTCATCTCTGGAAAACTTCGAAAAAGTCAAGCAGGAATAAAACCTGGCCTCTCTCCATTACTCCCAATATGCACAGTGAGCCAAATGGGGAAAGGAGTAGGAGGTGGCAGAGAGGCAGTGTGTCCCTCTGCCTTCCTTGCACAGCCTTGTAGATTACACATTCTTCCCCAGGGTGAATGTTTTACCAAGACACTAACAGAAACCATTTTCTTGAGGTGTAGGAAGTATGTGTTCTAATTCAGGTTTCAGCAGTATAAATGGAACAAATGGGAAGGATGATTTTCTCCCTCTACTGCTATTAGAACTCTAATTTCTGGGAAAAGCAGAGGTTTGGTTACTGGGGGAGAGTTTATGTGGTCACTGCTTCATTGAGTATGGTGCATGAAAAGGGAGGGAATGCCCTGCAGATTTTGATCTCTTTGTGTTTTCCAGATTTACCCTGAGAACATTAAACAGCAGTTCTGTGTCCGGTGCAGATAGACTCATCTAAGATATTTAATTTCCTACAACTGCAAGGCAGCAGGTGTGGATAAATGTTGTTATTCTTTGTTTATTTCTTGATTTCAGTCTTTATTTTTCCCAGAAGAACTTTTGTGTTTTATTTTCCTCAGTGATATGCAGTATTTTTGTAAGCTTTATCTGCACAAAGCATACCAGACGCCGTGTTCCGCTTTCCACTTTGCAAGACAAATATATTTCTCTCCTCTTTTAAAACTTGGTCAAGAATGCATATACTGTGGGGTCCTTGCATACCGACCTTTACATCTTATCTCTTCATTCACTTCTCTCTACTCTTCAAACTCTCTGCTGGCTTATTACTTTTTTATACATTCCTTTCAAGTTTATTCAGGTTTCTCAGATTTCTTCCCAAGCATCCTGTGGAAAAGCCCAGAGAAATAGGTCTCAGAGTTAATTCGTTGTGTAACTGGCCACATATTTATGCTTGAGACTCCTTTCTCATTTTTACCTTTTCCCTGTTCTTGACCCCAGGTTGTAGAGTTGCTGTTTTTCAAGTGACTCAGACGTTTTCTGAACTCTCTGTTCCCACATTTCCCCTCTCTCCAAACCTTTAGTATTAGTGAATTTAGGCAGGTGATCTCACAACACTTTCTCTATATAATTATACCTTGAGGTTTCTCTGGAAACAAAACTACTACTTATTTGGTGCTCTTCAAGAAAATGCTTTCCTGCTTAGAGCAACATATGGGTAATTATTTAGCAGCAAAATGCTGCCACAGGCAGTGATGCTGCTGTGCTGGCCTGAGGAGGCTACACACAAGTAAACTTTTCTCCCTGAAAGCCAGGCTCCTCTCCTGTGGAGATGCTGGTGTTTAAGATATAAGAAATTTAAGAAATAGTAAACCATGCAGAAAAGGAATACAAATGAGGGATAAATACAGCAGCCACCAGGCCAGCACCACAACAGGGTGAGTAAGCAGAGGCACTGCCAAGCCTCACATTTAAAGGCATTTTAAAAGTTTTATTTTCTGAACCAGTAGAATTTCAAATGGAATATTTACCCTCCCATTTTGCCATTATTCTGAGACCATAAACTAATCATGGAATCATGGAATGACTTAAGTTGGAGGGAACCTCAGAGCCCACCCAGTTCCAGCCCCCTGCCATGGGCTAGGTTGCCCCCAGCAGAGCGACCTGCCCAGGGCTCTGTCCAACCTGGCTTGAACACTTCTAGGAATGGGGCATCCACAGCTTCCCTGGGCAGCCTGTTTTCTCCCTCCTATTGACTACTGTTAGGTACCTCGCTAAAGCTGTCAGTACAGCATCTCTATGACAAAGCAACCATGCTTCTGGCTAAAATGTTACTTCAGTCAACTGCATTGTCTGCAATACTACAGTGCTACGTAAAGTGGCAGCTGCCATTCAAAGCCCATTGCAGAGCAGAGCCTGAGGACTGTTGTGCAGTCTGCTGCTCTGCCTGCTTACAGGTCGCTCTTCCATGGGCTGAAAGCCTGGCTGAGGTGCATATGACAGCTGAACACAGCCTACTCATTCAGGCTCTGCGCAGGTCAGGAAACTTGCCAAAATGTCCACATAGACATTACGAGGGAGTTGAAGGAGGCAGATATGACAGCTTCCATCTACGTGTTCCTTAACTGCAGTCTCTGCAAGTAGGTGTAAATTGCCTATATTTTAAGAACACTTTCTTGTTTTCATTGACGTGCCAGTGAATTTCTGGCAGTTTTCTCAAACATGATAATTTTGCATAAAAAGGCCCTTCAAGGGAACTTGCACATCAAATGCAGCCTAATGCAATGTTCAAAAATCCATTTGGCCTTTATCATCCTTTTTGTTCTGTGCGGTGATGCGTGTCCTGAGAGCATTGGCCAGATTTATGGTGCTGCAGTCCCAGTAAGTGTAACTAATGCCTGATTTAATTGCTTTATATGTTGTTCCCCCTTTCATTCTGTATCACACCCCCCTAGGCTGAAGCACAGCATCTTATCCTGACTCAGTGCTGAAATGAGCTTACAGTCCTTGCAGGTTTTCCTTCACCACACTTCAGACCTCTTCCTCTGTCAGCTTGCCTTCAACGTGACAAGTATTTGACTTTTTGTTCCTAGGCTCATTTTACATTACTCCACTCTACATGGAATATGCCCAGACCAGGCCCATAGCATTATCAAATCGCTTGTGAATCTTATGGTGTTGTTGTTATCTTTCTTCATGATCACTTTAGTCTAATTTTGAATGAACTCAAAGTCTTGTCTTCATTACAATCATCTCAGCAGACAGCAGCAAATAAGAAATGAAAAAGTCTCCAGGTCTGTGAGGCATCCTGAAGCTGAAGCCCAATCGTTAACCTTTTATAAACACAGAGTGAGTGTGAAGTGCTAATGATACATTGGACACAGAAAACAGACACCAGCAGGGGTATTTTTTTACCTGCATTATTCCAACAGAGCTTTTGAAAATAATTATGCCTTTTTCATACCGTTTCAATAGATCCTCTTGCCTACTGTATTATACCTGTTCAATTCCATGTATGAAATCACTAATTAGAATGTATTCACAGCAAGGTTATTTATTGAAATTGAGTATCTGGAATGGACACAGAACACTTGAGACTAAATTAGCCTTTCACCTATCAATAAAATACAATGGAGAGAGAGGAGAAAAAGAAAAGTAAGAGAAAGTATCCCGACTCCAAGTTGTCTTACTTTACTTGCATATTTGAAGAATAATGGAGGAAAAAAATAAAAAAGAGATTTACTACTGTATCACAGTGTTACTTAAAGAGATATTTTGCTTTTCATTCAGCTACACAGAGTAGCTGGGAAGGTAGAAAGGAAAAGGTAGAAACAACATTTAAAAGCATTAATCTTAGGAAGCTGCTGCTGTCCCAGATGTGAGCGGTAGCAGTCACTCTGGAAGGTGCCAGAGGACACATCAGTTTGGTATGTTCCTTCATCTGAACACTGCATGTGCTGACAGGTGGGAAGTGGGGGTAAAAGGGAGAAAGGAAGATTACAGTTACAAGCAAATCGCCTCCCTGGGATGGATCTGTCCTTGGAGTTGTCAGATGTGATTTCCTGTGCCAGCCCTGGCAAATATGACCCTTGGACTTTTACTGTATAAACCTGTCATCTAAATTGATGGAGGATATTTCATCTCCCTCACCCTCCATCACTGATTTGTTTCATATTTGGGCCAACTGAGTTCATTCATCCTGTGGGAGTATGAGCTTGGCAATGAACATTAGTCAAAACAAACCATTTTAAGCAACAATTGCAGAACAGTAACAGCAATTAAATTTGGGATTGTGAATGCAAGCATCAGCACTCTGATTTTCTAAGATACTTGCAAACAATCAGGAAGCAATCCATACTGAGAGCACCAAATGTTCAGTCAAAATGTTCTTCATGCTGAATACTGGTTGTTCATGAATAACCAGAGATATAAGGAATTAACATTTCATCTAGAAATAATTCTGAACACCAAATATCTAACTTCAAATAGAGATCCCCAGTACCTCCTGAAAACAGACTGGAGATCCCAAGAGCCATGCTGTGTTTTAACTGTTGTGTAACTTGCCACTGTGCTCAGGACAGCTTACATATGGAGTAAATCACATTTGTTTGTTTGCTTTGCTAGTTCCTATGTTCTCCCCACAGGCAGACATAGCATATAAAATAAATGACTCCCAGTTTTGTCTCCTCAACTTTAAGCTTTTTCAAAGTAGATATTTTTGATGAAATGAACACTACACTTTTGAGAGGCCTCTACAGTAACGCACAAATTAGGAATCTGAATTTCTGGTACTCAAAACCACCACTAAAGACTGTCTCAGATCCCATAATATGAATGTAAATGTATCCTTGCAGTAGGGAGAATGCTGAGTATCACTAAATAACGTTGCTTTTTCACTACAGGACTCTCTTCTGTTATGCTTGGCTTTCCTTGGGAAGCTCATTATTGGACTGGTTATTTAGAAAAGAGCACATTAAGATCTGTTACCCCACACAACCTATAGATGTCATTGCCCTAAAGAGAATTTACCCATCATTTTATTTTCTTTTTTTTCCTAGCAGATAATGAAGGTGAAATAAGACTGCTTCTATATAAGAGGACCTCTAGCTTTAGTTCCAGCTAGGGACACAGCCACAGCTTTGCTGATTTTGTAATTTAGGCAGCACGGGTACATTTAAGCAACTTAGACTTAGAAAACTAGGTGGAGGGGTTCCCTGATAGCTCACAGCTCCAGCGTTTAGTCAAGCTGCTAATCCAAACCTTCAGTGCTTTTTCAGGGCACATTTTAACACCTTTTACAGGATGGTCTCTTTTGCATGTGTGTTTTCTGCTTCCATAATTACTCTCTTATATAAAGATCTCTAAAAATGGATAAAAATTACCCTGGTGATACTGATTATCTCCTTTGACCTCAAATATAATATACTAAGTATTGGCCTTCCATTTCATCATGTTATGGCTAATACATTTGTGATAGTTGCCACAAAGTTGCTTTGTAGAATTCAAACACATTTAACGTATGATTAGCATCTTTACAGTGCCTGCCATTTGCCTTTCTTGAGGATGAGCAAGCGTTCACTTTTTCTGTGTTATATGTGATTGTTTGCTTTCACATATTTTACCAGGTATTTAACTTCTAAGAAAATTATTCTTACCACCTCTAAATCTCATATGAAAGAAGGACTGAGCTGAAATCCTTTGGATTATGTGAATATCTAAAATCCTATGTGTTGTATTTTTTAACAAGCTAAGAAATTGATAGCATGTTTCTTTTTCATAACTTTTTTATTTGCCAAACATTAATAAGCACATATTTGAGTAGCCTGATCCCACATTAGCAAGTCAATGCACCTGAATACTAAGATCTGTCACAGGAATAAAGCTTCAGAGCAAGCAGTCTTCAAGATAACTGACAGCCTGCCATTTTCATTAAAGTTAACTAATGGTACCTGTGTTGTTTACAATAATTAAAAATCTACAGGCAATTAATAATCTTTTTTTTTTTTCCTAATAATTTTAGTTTCTGAGCTTAAGATAGGAAGACCGCAGTCAGTCTCCTCTGTCTTGCCATTCTTCTGCATGCATCTGGGGTGCTGCCCAGCCACAATGACTTGTTATCAAACACTACCTAAAATGACCCAAGAAAAGCTGCTCCTAGACTACTTGTATCTACACTTAGGACTGTGTACATCCATTTAGCAGGTAAAAAGGGATACTTCAACACTCTGTTATTCTGCAAAAAGCTGATGCTATAGCACTTTAATGGCTGAAGCTAAGTACTTGTTTTTTAGCTACTTGTATATATGACATTTTCAAAACATCAGGGAAAACATATATGTTAAGATCAATTATGTGATATAAAAGTTGGTGCAATGTTGACAGAAAAGACTATTGATAAGCATTTGACAGTATAATTTTCTGTTTATTTACCAGCAGATAGCAAACTCCTTTTTTCCTCTCTCTTTCCCTTTCTCCTTCCTTTTAGTTTCTTTTTTATGGGTATTAATTTGCTCTCTGGTGCTTGAACACTTTTCTTCTGTCCGCCCATCCACTATTCTTGCTGTGAATATGTTCTTAATTAGTGTTCTAAAATATGAGTTTATAAATATTACATTGTAGGTGTGGAGGACTGAGGAAAAACAGTACTAAAAGGGCATAATTATTGTCAAAGGAAACAAAAGGAAAAATGAAGCTCCAAATGTTCTTGCTTTCTATTAGATTTTACCATTGATTTCTGCATTAGTTCATTCACAGTGTCTCTGAGTTTAAATAATGTTGTCCATTATAGCTAGGGAGCTTTAGACCTCAGTTCAAAGAAACAGGTCTACTTACATGTTTAAAGTTAAGCGTGTGCTGAATTTTGCCCTTCAACTAGAAGTACAATAGTGCTGTAGTTTCATGGGAATGAGATATATGCCTTAGTTTCAATTCTATTGTTTTGTGTGGCCAGAATCCAATAATGTTCATAGCGTAATCATTTAAAAATAAATAAATAAAAACAAGGAAACAAACACAAGCATCAAAGAAACTTATACCAAAATGCAAAAAGTGAACCTCAGAAAGCTGTCTTGGTATAGATGGTGCTGCGGATAGAATCAGAAGCACTGAGAATCCAAATGCAAAGTACCTGAATATACTTCTAAAACTCCAAACTTTATTTTGACTCACTCACAGACAGATAAAGTAACTTCCCCATTACTTAGTGTCTGAATCAGATCATATTTGCAAAAGTGCACTTTGCAGAAGCTATTGATCTCAGTGCCAAATTAATATGTTTACAGAAGTTAATACAATTTTGTCATAATGGTTCCTGTTTCTTGAAGATCCGTAGACCCACGACTGTACTCTAATAGAAAATAAGTGGTATTCTTCAAAGCGCTCAGATGTCACTGTGGCACTGCCGTTCTTTTTTGGGCAGAAATAACGTGGAAGAGTTGCATTAGTTGCCAGAAGGAAAAAAGAAAGTGCCCTCCCTCAAATACTGCTCGAATTACTTTTGCAGTGTTTATCTTCTGGTTGTAATAATGAAAGGTAAGAAAAATAACAGCCAGATCTTCTGAGTAAAATTAGAAATGAGACTCATTCTGGAGCACATGAGTAATTTAAAATGAAAATAATAATAATAAAACACCTAACACCTGTATTTCTGAAACTGTGGTTCCTGCCATTACTCATACATGGTAAGAAAAGGAATGTGGTGCTGGTAATGGATAGCTGCTTCAGTTTCCTCCCAACCAACAAAACGGCAGTCCTGAAAACTCCTTGGTCAGGAAGGCGGCTGTTTAGATTTGCGGAGAAAGGAAATCCACTTATTTTCTTACGCAGTCTGTGAGAAACACTCAAAAGCAGTGATTTCAGGCAAATCACTGGCAGGCAAGTGATATACACACTATTATGCTCCGTGCAGCAGCAAAGCTCCGCTCGCGCCCCCTCGTGGCGAGGGAGAAACTTCGCTCTACAATCAACTCCATCCGTACCAACTTCAGTTAGTACCATTTCTACCCACCTGGTCAGAGTGTTCTATAAAACGAAATACCTGGCAGACTCACTGTACCCTCTGCCAGGCGCTGCCTCAGCAGCTCTATGTGAGCAACAGCCCCTGCAGCCATTTTTTAAGAAAGTTTAGTAAAGGCCTGCATCTCAGAGCTGGAAGTTTTTCTACTGCAAAAACACAACCTAACTCTCCCAGGATCTGAGATATTTGAACACCTTTCTGGACAGACCACAGGGCAATGTCTAAACTGTTTTCAATAGCTGTACTGAAGTTTGGTTTCTAATCTGTTGAACTGGCAATATCCAGGGACATCTACAGGGGCTGGAGAGAGATCTGGCTTGAAGCAGGGTCATTTCTCTCTGTTCCCAGCTCTCTGGATATCTACTTCCATAGATATCAAGATCCTATTCTGATTCTGTTGAAATTCATCAATCCTTTTCTAAGTATTGTAGGACATCAAAAGTAGTGTGGAAGGCTGCAGTACCACTAGGGCATTCTATCAAAACATGTAAAACAAGGGAAAGTAAATTCAGCTACCATATCAAAAGAGCATGTGATATACCTAATTCTAATTAGGGTGGGAGGAATTGGCTCTGATGGTAAAAAAGAAAAAGAAAAAAAGGAGTAAGATAGAAGCAAAAGCAAAAAGTGTTTGTGGTTTTCTGTCAGCAGTTAATTTTTAGTAAGATATTTGGAACAGAAATTTTATGGGCATTTTGACTTTGCTAGGTAAACCATACATCAGTCCAGGTGGTAGCTGGATTTAAATCTGGATGTGATGAAGGCTGTATATTTAGTATACTAAAGTAGGCTGGAAATTGACTTCTTCCGTAAAGAAGCATATTTGTTGTGGGTGCTGACAGAAACACTAATACAATTAATGCTGCCAAATCACCACCCAACAAAAGCAGAAAGAAAATCACAGAACAAGCCTGCTGATTTGATTCACTTGAGAAAATGAATCTTTTATTATCCAGATATGAAGGCTAAGAGAAAAAAATAACAATTGTGTTTTATTTTGGTTTTATCTGTCTAGGTCTAAAGCTGTTGTTTAAACAACATAACCTTCCACACAATATGGTTGAGAAATGAGATTTTACTTAGTCATTGGTGCAGAAGTATGCACAGTGTAGAAGGTTTCCCTATGCCTGTCTGGAAGGGTTGAGTTGCACTCATTTTAATAGCACAGATGCTATTAAAGAGCCCCAGATTAAAAATCAAAACAAGCATATTAACAGAGTTACACTGACATGGATGATCATGTACCATTTGTTATAAATATTAGTCTATAGTTCATCTAACAGCTTTGATGATTTGTAGATCAATAACATTTAAGGTTGCTGACTCAGCCCTTTCCATGGTTATTGGTTCTCATGCTTCCTTCAGAATTAAAAGTTCTGCCATGTTGACATAAAAGTGAGTTGCTATATTGTTTAATTTGCAAACATGACCTCATTTGCAAAAGTAACCCCCAAATGTTTTCCTTGTTGGCTTTTTTTTTTTTTTTTTTTTTTTTTTTTTTTTTTTTTTTTTTTAAATCAGAATGGAGAAATAATATCTAGTATCTTCTTTTATAGGTTGAAAGTGAGTTTAGTTTATCTGTGAAAATAGCACGGTATTCCTTGGTGAGCTCAACAGCAGTTGAAATACCTCCTAAATCATCCCGAAGGTGTTTTTGATTCCTGTAACAAACAGAACTGTAACCTTGTTACCAAGACTACTGCCCCACCAGCTTGACTTTCAGGAGCTCTCATTTGCTTTCCCTAAGGCATATATTTTAGCTTGAAATTCAGCTCTTCAGTTTGAAAGTCTTTATTTCTGAAGGATTTTTTTTTTCCTTGTCTGTCTCCTTGCTTATTTACTTATTTATTTGAATCAATTTTAATTTGTAAAATTATTGTATGTTTAATTGTCAGGAAATATATATATATATCAGCTGATTTTGTAAACCCATAAAACTTATGGTAATACCTTATACAACTTCAGATTGCATGCTGTTTACTCTCTGCTCAGTTGGACATCCTTTGGAAAGATGTATCCCTGTCAGGTTGTTTATTAATTTGCTGACTTTATTGTTCAGAACTTGAAATTTTCCCTATTTTTTAGAGTGTGTTTCTCCTGGCTGTTTCTGGGACAAGATGGCTAGAAGGCTGTGTTGAGGAAAAGGATCTGGGGGTGTTGATCAATACTCAACTGAACATGAACCAGCAATGAGCCCAAGTGGCCAAGGAGGCCAATGACATCCTGGCTTATATCAGAAATAGTGTTGCCAACAAGAACAGGAAAGTGATCATCCCTCTCTATGCAGCGCTGGTGAGGTCACATCTTGAGTGCCATGTCAAGTTTTAGGCTACTCAGTGCAAGAAAGACATCAAGGCAATAAAGCTGGTGAGGGGTCTGGAGTACAGGTCTTGTGGGAAGTGGCTGATGGAACTGGGGTTGTTCAGTCTGAAGAAGTGGAGGCTCAGGGGAGACCTTATCAATCTCTACAACTGCAGGAAATAAGGTTGTGTGCTGAGGTGGAGGTTGGCCTCTTCTTCCATGCAATTAGAGGTAGGATGAGATGTAATGTCCTTATGTTGTCCCATGGGAAGTTTGGTTAGGATATTAGGAAAAGATTCTCAGAAAGAGTGGTTGCCAGGGGGTGCCCAGAACAGGGTGCCCAGGGGAGGCAGTGGAGTTATTGTCCCTAGTGGTGTTGAAGAAACATACAGATGTACTTAGGGACATGGTTTAGTGGGCGGTCTTGGTAAGAGGGTGATTGAACCAGATAATCTTGGAAGTCTTTTCCAACCTTGGTGATTCTCTGATTCTGTGCTGGAGCTCAGGGTACCTCTCATGCCTGGAGTTAGTTATGGGGCTCAGGGCAGCTCTGTGCTGTGGGAAACCCATCCCACAGGATGGGCTCCCCACTGGTGTCATGGAATGGCACAGATAACAAGGTGAGAGGGGTGAGAAGACTGGCAACTTCTGTTGCCTTGATAACCAGGCACTGACAGTTCAGTGTCCAGATGGAAGTCATGGACAGGCCAGTGTTCACCATATAAACCCCAAACCCTAGTCATTTTCAAATTTGAACTTTTTAGAGCAGCACTATCTTTGTTCATAAAGAGATGGAGCAGAAAGATCTAATTCTGTGGTGATTTTCTTTTCAGTCATAGAATTCAATCAGAGCCATAAAAATAGCTGGTATTGATTGGAGCATCAAATTTAAAAGTTGAATACAGCTGGCAGTGAAAAATAATATATCAAATTCTATGGTTAACGTATTCTTTAGGAGAGTAAATTTACACATAAGACAGAAATAATGTAAAGGAAGATCTTGTTCAGATCTATGGGTTGAGACTTCTCAGAAGATTTGAACAAGCATTTTCCTTTGTGTACATGCTGATAGTGCTGTGTGTATGTAATGGAAGGTAGATCTGATTTTAAGAGACTAAAATTATATTGTTTGGAGAATGTCAGTTTTTTCCCCTCATACTTTCATACTCCAGCTGTTAGCCAGGAAAACAGATTATTGAAAAAATCCTGTTACTTCAAGGTCCTGAAGAGTACTACAATAACTCCACCTCCCCTCACATCTTTAACTAATTGTAAGTAAAGTGTTACAGATTTTAAACAAATGTTCTGTTTCTGAACATTTGAAAGGCACATTTAAGATTTAATTGCAGGAACTCAGAAATTAGAGTTTAGGTTTACAGTGCATTAGCTATTGCTTGTGTGAACATTGTTGTTCAGTGTGGCAAATTGGAAGTTATGTACATCATTTCGGAGAAGATTATTATATGGGAGATCAAAACAAAGGAGGCTGTGATCCAGCCTTTCTTACATGAAAGCAAAATTGTTAAATCTGTATGAAACTTTTGTTTCACGTGGAACTTTAGGCATTATTTTTTTCAAATGCCATGATTATTAATAATGCGAGTTCACAAAGAAAAGGTCAAAAATAGTTTCTGCTTATCCATGTATGCTGTGTACAACTTGGATCCTTTTTAATGCCAACTATGGAAAAGATTTGGCATGTTATTTAGAAGGATAGCTTTGCAGGAGACTCAGAGGTGACCTCTGTGTTGCAATAGAATCATACCCACACAGTAACAAAGAGCTGCCACCACTGCAGATTAACTTCACAATCTTTGTGTGGAAATTGTGTCCTTAATACTTAAAGGAAACACAAAGAGGGGAAAGCTGCTTGAAAAGAACAGATGAAGGGCAGGAAAATAATAAAACGCTCTCATGGAGAATGTTCAGCTCAACATTTTTTTTTGTTTTACATATTTAGATAGGTTGACTTCAGATGTAGAAAATTCCTAACATTCTTTTCAGGAAAATGTAGAATTGATATTGCTCTAATGAAACAATGATGGATTTTCCTAACTAAACCATTACCTCCTTGGATCTGCTTTCAAGAGAAAAAAAAAAATAGAAGCATTTCCAATGAAGGTTGCCTTTAGTGCTGTTTAAAGCAAGAAAAGGATAAATAATTTGTGATTTCTAGCTGCAGCATTCTCCATATGGACAATTTGCTGCCTCAGTAAGTCCCTCAGGAAAATAGATTGTTTTAAAACATGAGTAAAAAGGCCAGGCATAATTCAAGTCAGCTTTTGATTCAGAAAAGCATGCGCTTTAATTTAAGCATATGGCAAGTCTAATGCGTTTAACAGTATGAAGGTGAAGGAATTAGAGGATTGGGCAGGTCACTGGCAAACTTTCTCTTGATCTGGACATTCTGGAGCCTTCATGAAAACTCCCTGATGTCAGATGTGTTGCATCCTGCATTTAGAATATACCTGTTCTTGCTGTTAAAGCTTGCTAATCAAGCAAATGTTAAGCTGGTTATAAGGGGTGAATTAATTTCATCTGACCACAGAAAAAATATATATCTTTACAAAGGTCAGGCACTACAGTTACTGGGAGGGGAGGAGAATGGCTCTATTCATTTTAATAATGAATAGTTGCAAAATTGACCTAGATACAACCTGCAGTTATTATATCGGAAACTTTTGTCTGTGTTTTAGCTGACATAATGTTCTTTTACACATTCCTATTGGAAAAAAACTCTGGGCCCATCAATTTTCTGCAGACTGTTATTTTCAGTAACACCTCACATGCAGTTAATGTCCCTGAATGATTAGCTGTGAGAAGAGTGTGGGCATAAGACAAGTTTGAACAAAGTTCCCTATTTGTTATCTTCAGCATCACATCAGGTGGTTTATTTGCTGGATACATTTGTGAGGCCTTGCAGTGCTCAAAATAAACCTGTTCCTTCAGATTTAAATATAACTTTTAATTGTTATGTGGCTGATATAATATCGTAATCAGCATCTTATCTGTGGTTTATAGAAACGTTGTTATAAACATGCAGCTTTAACCTTCATTGATTTCAAGGACTCTGTCATTATCCCATTTTCCAGGGCGAAGTGATTTGTAATTACTGAGTATTCTCATGTTTAATTTGATGTGATAAACCTGAAACTAATAGATAAGTGGGCTCACTTCATTCCGAGACCAAAATAATTTGTACTAAATAGAAAAGATGGAGAAAAGACATTTGAAAGTAACATCTGCAGGCAGTATCTAGAAACATACAGTTCACGTAGCAAAATATCATTTTAACGAGGCTCACCTACAATTCACTATCAGTCCATCAGGTTGCTTCTTCTATGCCTTATTTATTTATTAAGCTCTGTGCTGGAAAAGCTCCATCAAAGGATGTGGCCATTTCATCTTTTGAGACAAACATCTAAACATAGGGCACACTGTATTAAGAAGAGTTCCATTATTCATCCAGATGTTTCCTTTATACCTGAGTATTTCTTTTGAAAAAGGTATATGAGTTGCAATTTCTAAATGTCATTTCTTTCTGTGTAATAGTACTACACCCGATAATGTAAGCTGCCCACATAGTTCCATAGTTCTTTTTTTAAGTCTCATTTTGTAACATATGCCTTAAAAAAATGAACTCTGTTAAATCAGAGTTTGTGTAACTCTATCCGGTTCCCATTCACCACTGCCATTAGGAAGGCAGTCAAGTGTCATGTACTTAGCTTGTGCAGCACTTGTTACTCCTGAGTGCAGATTATCATCAGTGAAAAATAAAGCCAGATGAACAACAATCAAACCATTTGCAGGAGTTGAAATTTTCCTTTTTCTTTATCCTCTTAATGGTCCTTGAGCAGCTATGCTTGAAACAGCTGGTCAGCCGCAGCCTAAAGAGTCCTGGGGACTACTTGCGTCATTGCTTCTCTTTTTAAGCATTCTGCCTTACGACTAAATTGCAAATTTGGAGATGCCAAATTAAAAGTGATTTCCTGTCTTGACTTGATATCTCTGCAGATGTTAGCCCTTGCAAACTGCACTTTTACCTGATCCACTCTTCAAGTGCCTTGTAATCAAGACAGTATTATTGTCCCATCTCAGCACCTACTGTATGACATTGCAAAATGTGTATGCTGTAGTGCTATAGCTCAGTGTGAGTTGAAATGAAAGAGCCACACATAAGAAGAGATGAAATGAAGAATGTTGAACCATGTATTATAACTTCTGTTGTACATGAAATTGACATTAAAATAATGAGCTAGTCTTAGAGGAAAATGTTCTGGCAGTGCATCATGCTGAACAATCTTTGCCCAAGGAAAATGCCTCCTTATAACTGACTGGTTTTGTCTGTTCCTCTGTGGAGTTGTTCCTTATTTAATTTAATTTATTTTATTTTCTGTTTAAGCCTGTATTCATCTGTTGTCTTTTGTAACTGTATCTTTATGAAGATGGTTTCACAGAACATTGCAGTAGAATTCCACAGGTGCACTGGGGGTTAGGAAACATCAGCAAGAAAGCTTTTTGATGTATAACAGAAACTAATTCCAGAAACTTCAATGAAATAGAAGCTTTTGGACGATACAACAGCATTTTACCAGTTGATAAAAAATATAGCAACTGGAAAAAGTCCATAGGTACGGTAGATGTTCTAGTATTTGAAAATGTTTTCAATTCCTTTAGTAAGAGCAATATTCCTTTTCTGAAGAGAGAGATCCTTTGATACAAATATTTTTATCCTTTCCCTCGTGTTGCTGGATTATATACAGGGAGAAGAGAAACTGATGGCAACATTCTTAAATACCATAAAGAGTTCTGTGATTTTTGTTATTATTTTGTGTGCATGTGTGGTGGTTGTTTTTTGTTTTTTTTTTTTTGTTTGTGTGTGTGTTGCTTCTTTTCCCTTTCCAACTATCAAATATTTCCTGAATTTTCTGTTAGTAGTGTGAGGCAAAGACTTTGTGACTGAGATCAGATGTTTTGCTTCAAAGAGAGAGAGGGGCTTGTTATTTCCTGGCAGCTAGCAAAGTTACTGATGTAGCTCAAGGGGCTGAAAAAGAGACAGACTTGATGCCGTGTCTGTCCCACAGTATTTGAGGTATCTGTAGAGGATCCTGCAGTTTACTACAGAATGAAAATGCTGTGGACCTCAAAGTGTTACCAGTCCTAACTTATCTGGAAAATTATGTTGTCCTTGCAGTGTGTGCTGGTAATAGTCTCCCTCTGATGTCTAACATGTGCCAACAAAGAACAGGAATGCCAGAAGCTGATAGCTATGTGAACTGGTCCTTTAGCTCAGATTTTGGTAGCTGAGCATTGTTTATTGCTGAAAGTCAGGCAATTCCTGCTGAGCCCAGTACAGGTATGCATGCAGTCAGCAGCAGCACCCTGCATTAGGCTTTGGCACCTTTGGAACTGCTGTACTCTGTGTATATTCAGACAGTATTACAGAAATTTAGATCCCTCACAGAAGCAGACAAGACCCTTTCCTACACTTCAGTGAGCGAAGGTAGGGGTAGTACATGCATCAGCAGAATCTTGAGCATGACTTGGCTTTGCTATTAATCATTCATCATTGCTCTGAATCTTAAAAAGGACTTGGACTCTACAGCGCCCTGTGTTTGGGTAGTGGGCTGCTGCATTAGCATGCAGAGCCTGTACAAGTTGTCTAGGCTTCCTAGGCAGTGCAAGGTTATGCCAGTGCTGTATATCTGAGAGAGATAGGAACAGGAGCTCAGTGCTGCCCGTGTTTGGCTGACTGTCTAAGGGGATTCAGCAGAGTTGACATGCTGAGGAAAAAGTTTCCTGAAACAAAAATGGCCATTGCACAGCTGCTGAGTGCTCTCCAAAACTCTCAGGGCAGGAGTTGGGGAGTTATACCATGTTCCTTGAGGCACTCCTCAAGAAAATGTCGTGAAAGTCTCCTCAGGAACCTAGAGGTTGGCTTAATTCCTTTATTTGTAAATCACAGCTTCCAAGGGAAGAGGAGGTGTTATGGAAATATCCTTCTCCTGATCACTTCTTTGTAGTATTTCAGTAACCAAATCATCTCTTTCTGTTGTTATAATGATTAAATGAGTGAGAGACAGAAAATACAGAATCATTTTTATTCTCTGATTGAGGTTCTTCATACCTTCATTTTTCCCTTTGTTTTGAACTTAAGAGGTTAGAAGTCATATGTCCACAAAAGGTGACCAAACAATCCCTCTGAGTTTTACTGCAAAATTACTATCCGAGCAAATGGCTCAGAGGGAGACTACAGGCAAAGGAAAGGTCTCTGTTATTCAGTGACTGGAATGGATTTCTGAAAGAGGAAAATATCAGCTTCCTGTCCTTGCACCAGGGACTGTTATGGATTAAATGATGATATTATGTGTGAAATAATGACTCATCCAAATTCTCATCAGCTAAATGAAATTTGGGTTGCATACTCAATCAGGTTCACATTGAAATATAGACAAGAGCTTAACTTCTGGATTAGTTCTGATTTAGACAGTCTTGTCACCAAAGTAGCTGTAGAGATTGTCCAGAGGTATGACCTTATATATTTTAGCATCTTGGAGGTATGAAAGAAGAGCTTGCCTAATTCTGGCTTAGACAGCAAATAACTGAGGTGCTTCTGAATTGCACTTTTGATTGTCAGTGTCATGTTTCCTCTTGGAGTTTTATAAACCTTTAGCATTAGAGGATGAAGTAATACCATGTCCTACTTTTTCTGCCTTCTCTAAGTAGGCTTAGAAAGTAGCAATCTGTAGTTAACTGCATTCTGGCAGAAGTATCAATGATTATGTAGTAGTTGGTTGAAAACCCTTTTTAATGTCTGTGCATTGTAATAAGCAGCCATAGATTCAGTAGTGAATCTATCCTTTTAAACTAAAAAGATAGCATATTGCTTCTGCAGATGTGTTATTCTCTGTCTCCATGTGTAGAGGAAGCAAAATTTCTATCTGTTTCTATAATGATTAAAGTGATTCCTGTGTATAATATCAGTGTGCACATATTAGCATTCACAAGCCTATGCATACAGATAGTAAAGTGCTTCAGGATGTTTTAGAATAAAATATATGTTACTAATGTGTTGCCAGTAATGACTTTGTCTCCTAATGGCATTTGTAAAATGCTCGTATTTAAAAATGTCTTTAGTTTTCCATTTTGATTAAACTAGGTGGCCATTTAACTTCAGAATGGCACAGTGTTAATGCTCAGCACTATTTATTATCAAAATATGCATATGCATGTTTAGCTATAAGTGCAGAAGTACTGTATTTAATTCTTGTAATGTGCAACCTGGAATTTGATCAGAGCTAAAATCTTGAATGCAGCCTCTGATTTTGATTAGTTGCACTTACACACTGTGGTAGAGACATTTCATATTATACGATCAACATTTTAACTCCATTTGGCATAAAGGTTGAATATTTTTTCCTTGCATAAAATCCTGGTAAATCAGATAAGAATTGATTATTGATGTTGGTTTAATGAAGTAAGATAGTTGATTTCTGACTAATGCATTGGAAAGTATTAATGTAATAGAGAGTCCTGCCATCATAAATCACTTTGCGGTGAGTGCAACAATTTTTTTTATTGGAGGTCACCAAAGTTAGTTGCAAAATCAATTCAAATCAAATCACATGGCTGCAGTATACATCAGAAGATTGCAATGGATTAATACACTTACATATTTGCTCACCATACATGCCTAAATTAAATATTAGCTGTTTACATGAAGATGAAGTCACCTTGCATTACAGCCTGTTAATATGATTTTGTGCCAGGCAGCCCAGGTACAAGCTGGGGTTTACATTTTAAAAAGTAATCTGTCCTTTGGCCTAAGAGTACATTGCTTGTTTTTCCCATTATGAGACCAAGATCCAGTGTTGAAAATATGTTGAATTGCTCTCACAGTTAAACTATTTCTTTTGCCAAGAAAGTTTAGATCTGAACTTTTAAATGACGCCTTTTTGTGTGATCTATAGTAATACCTGTGGAGAAGAATTGCTGCAGTGGGATTTGTGGAAACCATTTCTGCCAACTCTACAGCTCAAGTTCAGACCCACTATCCCATGTTTGTATTTGTTTTTTTCATAGGCTGGCACTAGGATGCATTGCTCATAGACATAGAATGATGTCTCTTTATTTTTTCTTCATTAAAATCTCTGAAACTGAAACATCCTCCTTTTAATTCTAAGGGAAACGTTTTTAAAAGATTGTTTCATTTGATATTCTTTTTACTTTCAGGAAAAATAAACAGACACTTATTACTCAATCTGTTGAAGGAATAGGATTGATATGTATATTTTCCTTTTCTTCCCTCATTTATCTCCTCTTAGACAATATTAATTGATGTCAATTTTTAAATAAGTAATAATTGGAAGATTTTACAGCTGCTAGCTTGAAATTTAAGTTTCTTGTGTCTTCCTGGACTCAAGAGTTCAAATGTGATCCTTTAAAAAGTAGCAAGGTAGAAGAAGGGAACACCTGTGTGACTGATTTATATTGTAAAGCAACTTGTAGTTAGAACTAACTCTGAAGTATTAGTGAATGGCAAAGGACATGGGAAATGAAGTGGGAAACCTCCGAGTAAAATATCAATTAAAAAGTAAAAACACCTTCTCTTCAGAAGCAGAAATAACACCTAGTGTGATACTCTCATGGAGAGGACTTCCTCTAATATTTATAAGCATCTACTATGTGGAATGTGCCCCAACATTGCTATATGTGCAGGATGGAATCAATTTATGCATTCTGTTTACCATCATGACGCATTTTATCAGTGTTAAGGGTGACAACTCCATCTTGGCAGAAGTGGCTGAATTATCCACACTGATCAGCACTGGCACAGAATTAAACCCCTGACCACTTCCATGCTGTTTTCCATAAGCTTGCTGAAAATGAAGGCAAATGTTACAGTGCATATGTACTGAAAGCAACCTATTATGTAAGGTGTTATTTGATTGAAATACGCCTGAGGAAAGAACCAACCTGATCAAGCAACATTACTGTGGGCAGTAAGCACCCTGGGAGCTGCAGCCTGAGAATAATGTGGATATATTGGAGTGGGTCCAGAGGATGGCTACAAGGGTGATCAGAGGACTGGTGCACCTTTCCTGGAAAGGCTGATAGAAGGAGCTGGGTTTGTTCATCCTGGAGAAGAGAAGGCTTTGAAGAGATCTCATTGAAGCCTTTAGTACCTAAGGGGGGCCTACAGTAAAGCTGGAGATGATTTTTTTTTTTTATACAAGAGTATGTAGTGATAGGAAAAGGGAAAATAGCTTTAAACTGAAAGAGAAGAAAATTAATTTAGATATTAGGAAGAAATTCTTTACTCAGAGGGTGGTGAGGCACTGGCACAGGCTGCCTGCAGCAGCTGTGGATACGCTATTCCTGGAGGTGCTCAAGTCCAGGCTGGATGTAGCTGCGGGCAGCCTGATCTAGGAAGCTGAAACCAGCCCACAGCAGGGGGTTGGAACTGAGTAGTCTTTCAGGTCCTCTCTGTCCCAAGCCATTCTATGGTTCTATGATTCCATGAAGTGATTTGCAGCTATATAGTGTAATGGACTTGACACCTGGCATACCTCTCTTGCCACTGATAATAACGAAAAAGTGCCCCCCAGCATGTATACTGCCTATACTGAATCGCAGGTTCATATATCAGTAATCTCATGGACCTTCAAAACTGTTTACTTGGTTAACAAAAAGGTTTCTGAATAGGTAGCATTCTGAAGTGCTCTGTTCAAAGTACAAGCTGTAAACTCAATGGCAGGCATAATTATCATGTCAAATAGATTAACAGCCATTCAGTACATGGCCATATAACTAAAGGATGTATTTAACAAGCCAGTGATCTAAATTTAAGAGCCAGTAAAACACACTAAATTTAAGTCATTTCCCAGGTTCTGCAATTACAAAAAATTAATTGAACAATAGAATTGCACCTTAGGGAATTAAATAAGGCAAGAATTCAGTCTTCTTTTTCCTTACTCTTATTTATGAGTTAAGCTTTGAGCCATGTAACAGGGACAAAATCTTCTATTTACACCCATGTCACTACATTTTGCTCTCAACATGAAATGATGTGAGCAATACAGAACCACTTTTCATTGGTTTGTTGCCCCTTGAGTACAGTAATACAATAAAATGGGAAGAAGTAATACAAAATTAGATGGAGAAAATTTTAAACCCATTCCTGAGACTTACAGGCTTGTATGAATTTAACAAAATTACTTTCATATATGCTAGATCCTTTCTTACATTCAGAGAGGATCTGTATATTGCCATCTATTAAAACTGTAAATAATTTGAGTCAAAATAGATTAAGGTTTATAGTAAAAAGTCTAATTTTACAATTTATGACATAGGAGTGATAATGTAAGTGAACTCATAATTTGCTAAACTTGTCTCATCTGATAAATGAGGAGCCTAAAAAAGGGCGCAGCACCAACATAAGACTTAGATTTGGTGTGTGTTTTCCACCAGTTATTGTTATCTCCTAAACTCCTGTTTCACTTGCAAATTATGATGTTCTGAAGGCCAACAGAAAACTGTACTTAGAAATTTGCTGTTAAAAATGTGAAACACAGGAATAAACTGAAGTGCTCTACTGGGAGCTGACTGATGGAGTGTTTCCTTTCATACTTGAACACCCAGTGTAGTGCAGGCTGAAATCTTACTCTTGTACATCGTATGATCAAAAAACCCAGTACTCAGTGCTAGAATTGATTTATGTGAAGCATTCATTACACACAATCTTCTTTTCACATTTTGCTGGAAGAGCCAAGTCTGACGTTTTCTGCTGTAAGGCGTTAATTTTAATGTAACTGAAAACTGAAAGTGCAAAGTGGGTAGTCAGTATTTCCTGTGCTAAATTTACCTCTAACAGAAGTTACCCAGACTTAGCTGATATAATTCATTGTATGAAATATTATTCCAAGTAGTGAATTTATTCTTAATCCCATCAGCTTTGTCTCCTAAAGTAACACTATGATACTTCTGATGGAAACTAATTTTAATGGAGTTTGTAAAGACTGTGGTGGTAATTGCTGTGGAAATTGTTGAAAGTTTGGTAAATTTTTCCTGCTAAAGTGGATCTAATTTTTCTCACATTCATAATATGGTCTTCTCAGGTTTATTTTGGCCTATTTAATCCTCTCTATTCTTTCTAAGATAGGCTTCCTTACTGGAACTTACAGAAAGAAGCAATAATTTTGCTTTTCCTCAGTGTGCAAAGCAGTGCAAAATACAGAGTACAAAACATGCCAAAACATGCTGAGTTTTACCAAGTGCCAATCCTACATATCTCTCTCTTATTAAAGCTGTGAGGCTTTTTGCTGCATAAAGACTTTCAGTTCTTCTCAGAGCAAATTATCAATCCTTCTGCAGTCAGTCACCAGTTAGCATACAATTATTAGTGATGACTGTTATTTCAAAGTTATATGGATATGGTTATAAGAATGAAAATCCAAAATATTCTTATTACTAGTGGCATTATAATATCAGGACCTAGGAAATGTGATTTTAAATCTACAGCTGGCTTCTATTTAATCACTCTGAAACAGTTTGAAAGGTGATCTTTCCTAAGATAGAAAATGAAGTTCTCTAAAGACTGAGCCAGTGTCACTGTGCCCACCATTCCATCTAATTTACAAGACAGGGTTTGAAAGCTGGTTTGGTTTTGAGACAGGATAATTCTTAAGAAATCTGGATACATAGGAAGTCACAGGAAAAAAAACAGACATTGCCATAAATAAAGAGAAACTGTGGTTTGGCATGAGGTATTTTTCCGACAAACCTCTTCCCACAGCTTGAGGTGCTGCGTGCTGACAGCTGGGCCATATTTGGGTTTTGCTGAAATGGACCTGGCTTTCAGGTTCTGCTTGGATTCATGTTTTGCACAAGTCTGTAATGAAGCTTGTGGTGCTTGGCACACAAGTGAATAAAGAAAATCAGGTAGCCAGGTATGTACTGTACTATAACAAATTCAAGACTGAAGTTGGACACGAGCAACAAAGGCAGTATAAAAAAAGCCTAGTTTTCAGAAGCTCAGTATTGCAAGAAACTATGACAAAACTATGACAATGTTATATCTGGAAAATTATATTTCTAGCACCAAACATTTCAGTGTATCAGGGAGAAAGTTAGACCAAACATCTCTCTCCTACTGGAGGAGAAAGCATGCTTTGTATATATAATCTTAATAAAATAAGCAAATCTAAGCATTTCATGGAGAAACTGGGAGGTGATAAGAGTCATTTCTGAAGACGAGTAGATACACATTTTGATGCTGCTTTTCAGAATACAGAGTGTATGAAGCCAAAGATGTAAATAGCCAACATCAGGTATCAGAAAGGGGGTAGATAAACACTTCCCCAAGTTAGTCAGTGTCCCTATCCTTGCTTGTGTTCCTTTTAAATTAATCTCTCTCCTTTCAGAAATCTCTCTCATTAGTTGTAGCCCTGTCACTACATCGCTTCTCTTAGTACGTCAAGGTCCTTTCCAGTTTTGTAAGACTTTCATAAATTCAGCCACATCACTGTATATTTACCAGTAATATTTCCAACGTTCTCCTTTTAGGCTCCAACGTTTTTGCCTTCCTTTAAGCTGTTAGTGCAATTCATGTTGATTGCCTTCTTAACTTCAGAGACCTATAAAAATGTTTACATGTTCCTAGCCTGTTTTTAGTAGCTGTCATCTGAACTCTCGTGTGGCCCTATCTTTATTCCCTATTTTAAGCTAAAGTAAGTCTCTGGATTTTTAGCACATATAAATATGGCAAATCGCTTTATAAAACCTGGAAGCTATGTGACTTCACATTACTTCCTGGGGGAGCTCTCACAGAAGGTGGCAAAAGGATTCTCTCTGTGGTGTTTCTTCTTCCCTAACAGCTAGAAAATTCTTATATTTGCATTCCGTTTTGGTCTTGTGAGTCAGACCCTTTTTGTGCTGATGGATAGTCAGTGAATGTGTTAGTGTGACACCGTGGAGCGTATTCTCATTTAGTATTACAAGAGTTATACACACTTAGAAAGAGAAAAATATCCCCTCATGACATCAAACATTTAGATGCAGGTCCTCAAGTAGAGGATAGTGTGAGGAATGGTTTGACTATTTTATGCTTGTTAATATTTTATCAGAGTCTTCTGCTAGTGCAAATTATGTGTTTTCCAGTACAGACTCGTGTAGCCTGAGCTATACAGTAAGGCAAGCTGAAAGCTGAGCTCAGTGGTCCATGCAAACCCTATCAAAGATGGGGCATTTTTTTGCAGAGACTAGCTGAACCCAGCCCTGGCAGTCCTTGTGCAACCATCAGCCTTCAGCACAGGAGACATTACCCCCTGAAAAATAGTCTTTCAAGTCAGGTATGGAACAGCATTTATCAACATAAAATATATCTCAAAGATTGAGATTTCACCTACAGTCTCACAGAAGACTGTTGACTGTTCCAGATCAAATACATTTGGAAGAAGGGGAAGCTGGGCAAGAGCTGTTGAGAGGCTTTGCTGCCTGCCCTATCACTGGGAGCACATTACTATCTGCCCAGCTGTAGGAAATCAAACAGGAGCATCTGTTAAAAAAGCTTGAGGTTAGGAGATGCAGCTCTCTTAGAGATAATATGATGTTAGTAGATCAGAACAGAAGCAAGGGTGAAGTGCCCTTTTTCATGATTCTGAAGGTGTATTTTATTGGCCCAATAAGTTAAGTATTTTAATGTTTTCCATGAAAGAGATGTTATGGATTACTGTGGGGATGCAATGATTTCTCTGTGCTGCTGGTGCTAGAGCACCTTGGATGGGATGTGCTGTGTACAGCCTTGTGCTACTGTAGCTGAGGGGCTTTTAGAGCCACCCTGGGCTTGAGGGACAGCCAGGCAGTGTCCTGTGGAGATGCCAGTACTGGTACGGCCTCATCTGTCTGTAAGTTCTCTGTAAGCCAAAGTGGGATTTCTAGTTTTGTGCTAAAGCTGTGGATTCCTTTTTCCTTACTCAGATTTTATTTTTTCACAGTATTTGGCTAAGTCAGAAATGCAGCTATCAAAGAATGAGATATATCTCCCTCTCCATAAATTCTATTAATCTGCATGTATGAGCAGTCTAGTTGGTTCTCCCTCTGTATATCTTCTTGTACAATCTTCTCGTATCTCCTCTGTAAAAGAGCAGAGAGTGTTCTTCTTCTTCTTTATTTATTTATTTATTTTCCCCCAAAGTAAGTCCCTGAAGAATATAACCAACGTGTATTTAGTATGCCTGAGAAAGCTGACTAAAAGGACTTGTGTTGGTTTTTAGGGGATATCTGACATAGTTAAGGATTGCGTTATCCTGGTCATATACTTGCTTATATTCCGGCTGCCTATGTTTTAAGCTGTTGTATGGGAACTGCTAGGTCATCAGTGATTGAGCGCCAAGTGAGAAGGTGTGAGTAACCCAGGGAGCATGGGTGCAAGAAGCACACCTGAGTGACAGGAAGGAGTAGGCTTAGGGTCCAGCCTGCCTCATCCCCATTTAAGGGTTAGCAGCTGAGGTAGCACTGTCTCTTTTTGGTGATAATTCAATTCTTGAGCTTCCTCTAGCCTTCAGAAATGTTAAGCTGCTTTTTCCTGTGTCACTTTCTAAACTAGTGACTAATACCTTTATAAGAGTGTTCCTATCCTGGTAGAAGCTGTTATTGTACTTTCTGTTGCTGCATACCTGCATGTGAGCACTAAGCTGCATTTGGCCAACTTTGTATTTATCTTCTGCCTGTCCCTTACTATTAGGTTCATATCATTCTTCAAGGTTAGTATTTATAAATTATTTACTGGTTGTTCTGTGTATATAAATTGGTATATAAGTGCCTGCTTAAATATATATATATATGTGTGTGTGTATATATATATTTATATTGCCTCAAGTCAATGTGATGAGAATTAGGTCAAATGCTGTAACAACCAAGGAGAGGAAAAGGAAATGAAAACTAATCTCTGTAAACACAGACAGAAATAGACTTTGGTTTTGGTAGCAAGGAAGGGCTTTTTTTTTTTTCTTTCCCCCCCCCCCCCCCCCTCATGGTGTTATGCCGATGTTTCTTTCTGAGAAAATCTAATGGTGTAATAACTGAAATGCAATGTAGATGCAGCAAACTGAGACACTGGATGCATGGTGGAATTAATGCAAAAATTCAGTGAGCTTTTAAAGCTTTTTGGCCCAAAAAACTTTCTTCCATGTCTATCAACCACTTTCTGGGAACCTTGAAGCATTTGAGCCCTGTGTTTTGCAATGCCATCTCACGTGCTGGGAAGACTTTTGACCTTCTATATGCTCATCTTGGAGAGTTTTCAGGTCAGACTTGGTCTGTTCAAAAGACAGTGGGGAGAGCCCTCTAATATCAAGACTGCACATGTTTGAATCCTCTCATGCTTACTGGGTCTCATGGAAAGCAGCTTTGCATTCCTGTGGTCAGATCCCATTACAAATTGTGCTTTGTACTGTCTCAGATGTATGTGCTATTGGAAAAAAGCCTCGGGTTTGACACAACAAAATTAATCTTTATCTAAAGAAAACATATTTCTCCCTTTAGGATGCTATTTTGAGAGCCAGAATATAAAGCACTGACTGAACAAAACCACGTACAGGTAGTGATAAAGTGTTCCAAATCCCTTCATGGGAAAGATACTGGAAGGATGTTTTCAGTTTCCTCCTGGTGAGAGAAGACCACTTGAGCAGGCTGCAGCAGTCTCCTTTATTCAGAAAAGGAAATGTTGTACTGGTGGGACTTGATGGGACAAGAGGGATTGTCCTCAAGTTGCATTAGTGGAGGTTCAGTTTGGATGTTAGGAAGAATTTCTTCTCTGACAGAGTGATTGGAGCACTTGCACAGGCTGCCCAGGGAGGTCATCCCAGGAGATGTTCGAGAAATATGTAGATGTGGTACTCAGGAACATGAGTTAGGGGACAATATTGATTGTAGATGAATGGTTGGGCTAGGTGATCTCAGGTGTCTTTTCCAACGTTAATGATTCTGTGACAGCTCTTTCACTACACTGCTTTTTAATAATTGAGGAAGGCCTGTCATACAACTTCTAACTGTTTCTCATCTTAAATAAGGTTGAACCTAGAGGGTCTTTTTATTACCTCAGTCAAATAAAAGATGGCAGTTTATTCTGTGTGCAGGGAGATATACTTCATTGTCAGCTTGTGAATTTGGGTAGAAACTCACACATCACTGCTTGCCAGTGGCTTAATATAAAAAATAAATGCACATGGTGCTCTATAGGATGTCTATCATGAGAGTGCTCTTCTGTAACATGCAGCCTAAAAGCTACAGTAGCTGAAAATTTAATGTCCATTATAGTGTAGAAGACTTGCTTTCAATTAAGTCAGGTGTAGAACTTAATGAAAAGTTTAGAAGAGGACTGTGCTCTTCATGAGTTATCTGCAAATGTCAGAGCTACTTTGCAAGCCTATGACTGGGAGCTAGTAGAAGCCTGTTTCTTCCAGAATCTCCTTTTTTTTTTTTCTTTTTTTCTTTTTTCTTTTTTTTTTTTTTCCTTTCAATTGTTTAGTCGTTAGGAAGCAAATTCTGAAGTAGTTTCCTGTCTGCATCTTCTAGAACTGTATGTGCGATGAGCTCATTTCCATTAACATTTGTTCAGTAGCTGGTATTTTAGTTTTTACAGTTACTACAACAGCACATAATAAATTCTTAAAGAAGAGCAAATACAATTTCTGAATGCTCAAAATGTCTAAAAGCATGTTGCATGCTGTGACAGGCTGAAGTACCAACACCAGCCTAGTATTATCTGTTCCACCTCTTACAATAAGCAGGAATAGATGAAAGATTATCCTAAAAATGTATTCTTGATGTAATTTGGGTTGTAGTATACCAACTGGATTAATCAGTTTTACCTGTCTGCATAAAGTCTATGATAATACTTTATCAAACTTGTATTAAGCAATCTAAAATATGTGTAGTATAGTCACTGGACCTTGCTTCCTCCCTCTGTTTTCCCTGTGGAACTGTTCCTAGCTGTTGTACCTGTAGTCAGAATCCCAAGCAGGACCAAATCTGTCTGGTGTTTATTCAATGTCAGGATTGTAGTTAACTCTCACATTGCTGGACCTATATGAAGTCACCTGTTAGCCCCACCCTGCAAATCTTTATCAGGTGAACCTGAGTCTTCTTTAGACTTGAGATGAACATTTTATCTAGATGAGAGGTAACAGAGCTTCCACTGAGTCTGGTGGCATGAAGTTATAAATGAAAGCTGTTCTTGGCACATACGTACAATGGTAGAAAGAGCTATCAAAGATAACTATGGAAACCTACAGGATAGGCAAGAGACCCGTAGAATCAATGAAGAAGATAAGAGATTGCTTTTAAACTTTTTTTTTCTCAAAGCCCAAATTCTCTTACAAAGACTAATGGAACAGAAAACTTATTTCTTACATATTTTGAGTGAAATACAGATAAGGTCTGTTATGAGGCTCCACAGAATGCAGTAAGAAGTTCCACAGAGGTTGTAAACAAGTCCAAGAAGGAAAAGAGTGACTGGCAGTTTTAATTCTGATCTGGCTTCACTTTGACTGGTTTCAGAAATTGGTATTGTCTTATAGACAAGACCTCTGAAGTTAACTAGCTTTCCTCCCCTACTCCCCCACTTCCCCCAAGTAGCTATGGTTAGTAGGCTTTCATCTCCTGCTCCAGCAAACAAACAGCCATGGGTAATTTCTGAAGCAACTGGAAATAGATTTTGAATAAACCTAATGATTATAACAGTCATTTATGTGGAATGTTGTACATGTTTGTTCGTTTGCTTTTGTTTTTTTTTTTCCTGAACCTATGACAGCTCTAAAATACAAGTTAGAAGAAGTGTCTATCTACCTAGGAAAGAAAATAAATGTTTGTTTTACCTAGAGATATACTACCAGATATTCTACTTTGTGGAAACCATAGTCAATTATAGCAAAATATGTTCTGGTTTCAAAGACGTTCTGTTGTCTCTTGAGTTCCTATGCATTTTAGCATACTGCTTCCCCTGACTTTTCTAGAAATGCGAAGGGATGCTGAAACATCTGACCTCCTTAAAATGCTTACACATCTAACGAAGAAGCATCAAATAGTATATTACCTGTACAACTTAAATGCAAATCTGCCTGGTTATGCTGTTCACACAATTTTTTTTCTATTATGCTCTCTTTTTCCTGAGAGGTTCAATGGTAAGTAATGTTGATGTTATATATTCTATGGAGATGGATTTTTTTTCAAGAAGCTTAGTGCTCTGGGAAACAAATGGAAGTAGATTAGAAACTCTGAAGAACAAAGGAGAAAAGTCTTAGCTTTTCTGAGTTTAGGTGGATTTTTGTAGACAAAAACTAGTCTCACCAGTGGCCAGGTGAGCTATACCTCACTGTCAAGCTTCAGTGCGTGTGTATGAAAATCCAGATATAGCTGGACAAAAAAGATATTTGTTTTTCTGTATGGCAGAAATAGGCTCTTCTGGAGAGAGGGAAAAGGGGAAAGAAGATGAGGAGGAAAACATAATTGATGTTTCTTGAAAATGACAGGCTGTTTTAGTAAGAACTTCTGGCTGAAATAATGGCCTGAGGCAGCCGTCTGGAATGGACTATTACATTCCAACCAGTTTAGCTTTTGCAAAACTATCATCAACAACAAGCACTGAGAAGTGTCAGCTAGTATTAGGTGCAGTTAGGAGGAAGTGCTTGAGATAAAACCCTTTCACGTTCATTGCTATGCCAGAAGAACTGTTCCTGTTGGACATGAGTTGTGTGCTAAGAAAAGGGAGAAGGGGGTGCAAACTTCGCAGCACTGAAGTTAGGGATGATCAAATGGAAGCATTTACTTGATTGCCAGTTTTTACAGCCCTGCTTTCTAAGGTTTGCTGTTGCTTTGTTTTTAGCTTTGGTGTTTGCTGTTGCACACCAATATAGCATTTAGTGTGAAATCAAATGGGATTAACCTTCTTTAGTGCACAGATGAGAAACTGCTGCTCACGCAGTGTGTAGTATCTGGTTGATAACATTCAAGCTCATGTGCATGACATGACTATCCACAGAACTTTCAGAAGAACTGAAAAACGTGTTATGTCTCTCTGCAGCAAATAAGTGACATTTTTTGAACATGTGACTAAAGATGCAGTTGTATGTTTTTGTTAGGAGCACTTAAGGCACTTTCTTCTGTTGAGAGATTAGCTGTCATTGGCTTTATGAATTTATGCTCACCAGACTTTGAGCATCTGAGTTGGAATTCAGGCACACTTGTCTTATCCTGAATTTTCGAACTCTTTCTTTGGAGGGCAACTGCTACCCTCCAGAAAATCAGCAGATGGTTATAGAAAGGTTTCTATAGACTCATAAAGTCATTAAGGTTGGAAAAGATTACTAAGATCATGCAGTCCAACTACCAGTACATCACCACTGTGCCCACTAACCCATGTCCCTAAATACTACATCTAGGCATTTCTTGAAAACCTCCAGGGATTGTGGCCTCACCACCTCCCTTGGCAGCCTGTTTCCCAATATCCAATGTGAGGTATTATTCATCGTTTACCAATGAAGAAAGAAAACTAAAGCCATAGGATTGGTAGTGGTGGAAATCTTGTTTTCTGAGAGGGGAGTTGCTGCTTGAACTCTACCAGAATTTTTTCAGCTATATGAAAAGCATTTTTCAATGCCTATTTGTGCTTGGCTAAGCATAACAACAAATCTTGAGCATCATGTCAGCTTTGAGCATCTAATAACCTACTGAACCTTTAATGAATTATTATTCAGTGCATACAAAGCTCTGTACAAAATCACCTAAGAAATGTGATTTCAGAGCTTTTGCCATTAACATTTAGAATGCATGAAGATGATCTACTTCAGTGGTCTGTGGGTGGAACATGGGAGAAAGGGGAACCTAAACAAGCAGTGTACAAGCAGATAGTTTATTGGGAAGTTTATGTCAAAGGGTTGAAGAGCGAACAAGAATTAAAACTTCAGTCTGAGAAGCAGCATTATTTCAGAGCTTTCTGGCTCCCTAGGCACACTTCTCCAGCAGTGCAGAAATAGTAATATCTCCAGGCAGAACACTTGTTCTTTGGTAAATGTGCATACGGAGTTCTTTGATATAGCGAATATGAAATAGAGAGCATTAAAATAATTAACACAATAATTTCCATTGCTCTAAATAATATTTAGTATTTGTTACTGACAAAACTATTTATAACGGTTGTACTTAATATGTATTGTTAACTCTTGGTGATATGACTGCAAGTATCTAATCTTGTTTAATTTGGAGAGAAGTCTGTTTCTCTTAAAGGAATAAGCTGACATCTTAACACAACAAATGGTATCTGAGGTGATGTACAGCCACTTCCTTCCCCTCCTCTCTGACGTGCATTGTTTCCCTTCCTGTTGCCTTCTTTTAGTCCTCTCTAACACACTCAAATATTCTTATTGCCCTTGTCTTCCTCCTGCAAGGGATATTTACATCTGCCCCTGAATTTCTATGTTCTTTTCTATGAATTAATTTCTCCCTTCCACTAAGACAAGGAAACACAGCAAGAGTTATGCATTATATAACTTCTTGCCTGTATGTGGAAAACTGGCAACCCTGTCTGCACCAAACTCGGTTCTGTTCGAGCAGAAACTCTTGAGTGTAGAAGAAGCAGAGCACGAGGAAGAAGTCTGTAGGAGATGACATTCAGGAGAAGCTCTAGTTTGGCATTGTGTGCTGTAGGAAAGGATCTTGCCTGATATTTCACACACTGGTGAGTTGTGTAAGAGTTGCTTTCTATAGCATAGAGACACCTATCATGGTTTTGTAGGAATGATTGTGGAATCTATCTGATCTTCCCATTCCCAGCTTAGCAAACAGTTCAGCATCCAGAATAACCTTGGTTGTAATGTGCACTGTAAGCTGGTTCCAGAACAACAGTAATCTCAAAAGCTTATAAAAAAAAAAGCTAGGGGAGCTGCTGTAATAAAAGAGATGTTTCAAGGTCGGTGGTTCTTTCTCTGTTTTATTCCAAAGAAAAAAAATGTGGACTCCTTTTTCCAAGTGATGCAAAAATGTTACAGTTTAAAAAAAAAGTAAATATATATATATATATATATATAAATTAAAAATATATAAATATCTATAAATATATATATATAGTAAAAAAAAATCAGACATATATGCAGAAGTTCACGGATATTTTGATACAGAATCATTTTTCTTACTAATAAGGGAAATTTATTTAGCCATTATCAGTAACAGTGCATCTTAGAAGACTTGATGTTTTTAGAGCCATTTTAATCTCTTTCTGTGTCCCAGAAAGCAAACAGTACCGTGAATTTCTCAAATTATTAGGAAGATTTAGTTTAAAAATATACAACCAAGCCATGTAAACAAGTAAGTCTTTCAGTGATGGTTCAACTGTTACAGAGCTATAAAGTAATGTTACTATTTTTCTGCCAAGAGCTTTTCATCCTATACTAGGATAATACAAGTTTCCGTGTCTCACATAGGATTAAAATTTAAGTGTCATTTCTTTTTTTTCTCTGAAATCACTTGCACTTTAAGTAGTCAGGTGAAGATTGTGTCTCCCTGTAGCAGAGAGGACATCTCCAAGCTAACTGAAGATTTTAAAGTGTGTCAGTTGTTACTGAAAGAGTTTCTTCGTGTTTGAGTTCTATTGTCTTCCTCTCAGTGCATTTGCTTATGCTGCAGAATGGCAATGAATAACTTACTGTATAAAGAAGAGATGATGCTGTTAATCAGCTGACTTCAAAGTCAGAAGTTGCTTTGAAAATGTTAAATATTTTCTATTGTGTTATAGCTTGGAAAGACTAATGCATTTTTGTTGCCTCGTGTAATAATGATAGGCAGCTGTTTTTTGTTGTGTTTTGTTTTTGGGTTTTTTTTTTCTGAGATTCACATTGACTTCAGTCTGTTAGCTAGCTGTATTTCATTAACTTTTATAAACCTCTTGCCTTCAATAACAGCAAATGAAACTCTGGCACAATGTCTCCCTCTAGGCCACAGACAACTCCAAGTTCCAATAATTCAGTGTTGGAGTTGAATAAAAGACAAATTATTCTGTCATGTGTCAGTAGCTACAATACATCAACCAGTAATACAAGGTACTTACTGTGCAAGAAGCAGGGATATTTTCAATTACTGTCAGCCTCTTAATTATCTCAGATGCTGAGGTGTGTGATGCTGCACAGCTCGTTGTGTTTTATACAACACTGCTTCCTGTTTGGCTCCAAACTGTGTATTTCCTGTACCCAGGCGCGTGGAACAGAAACAAAACTTGAGGTTTTAGTGGGTTTTGGTGTTAGCTTTAGAAAGTTCAACATGTGATAACTATAGCTCTGCTTTTTAAGTTATGCAGGAGGTAAGAAAATAAAGTACATATGCCTTCTGGATTGCATGTGTTTGTGTGCAGTAGAATTGAATCTAAGTGAATCACAACTACAAGTGATCTAAGGCTTTTGCTTTCTTATGATCAGATAAAATGCGATCGTGCTGAAAGCAAAACGTGTATGACCTTTCCAGTCAGTTGGATACAGTAGCACACTGGTATTGATTCCAGTGATGGCTCACTGGCATCTGTTAGTAAATGTGTCCCAGTCTAGTTGATGATGTGTTATTAACTACATCTGCATTCTAATGCATCTGTAATGGAATGTAATGCCTCACTTATATGATTTAGAGATTTTTATTGTCTAGTATAATATGCAAAACTAGCCTGAACTGCTTGTGAACAATGAGCAACTGTTGCCTTGCTGGGCTCCAGGAGCTCCCAGCTAAAGAGGACCTTGGAATTCTGCTTTTCGAAGTCTTTGGATCAAAGTGCCCCTTTACCAGTTAAAACAGTTCTCAGGAGGGCAGGCTGAAACTCCCCTTTCACTGAAAGTTCCAAGTCACTTGGTATATGTGAATGTAGGGGGAAATTGTGATAGTCTATCTCCCCTCTTTTCAGACTGCAAGCATTGCTTTTCCACTGCCAAAAATGAAAGTTTCCATTGCATACGTGTGTGATATTGGTGTGAGCAAATTTATAAATAAGGATTCACTCAAAATGCTTGAGTAAGGGAAAGACTTACCTTTTGGCCTTATCTCTTTTTATTCTATGAGGTCCTTAGTTTCTCAATTGGACAGCTGAACACACCTTGCTTGGTGTAAGTGTTGCCCTCATGCATGTGAGAGAGGAGCAGAGAGGTCAATTCAGAGAAAGTGCATGGATACTAGGAGCTAGAAGTTACCTGATTTAATGCTGTCAGTCCTTCACATTCCATTCACAGAATTATAGAAAACACTGTTGGGATGTATTGCACAGTTGGCTATCGCTAGGGGACAAATATTTCATTTTTGCAGAGAAATATATACATGCACACAACAAGCTATTTTGTCACTGCCATGTCAGTTATCCAGTAACACAGAACATGGTTCTTGCTATACACTTAGATATGCATTTCCTTGCATTGGAATGAATTAGGAACTATGATGTACCTATTATTACAAAAACACTTCTGATACAGTTTTCCCCAACAAATTAGCAAGAAAATGTCTTCTATTGTTTATTACCTGAAAAATCAAATATTTTCCTTCAGTTTATGTGAAGAGACTTTGCTGTTTAATAAATACTGTTAAATGGAGGTGGTTAAATTGCAGAAATAGCTGTCAAATTAGTAGATTCAAATTTTTCATTCCTGGCATAAATTTCAGAACTGTAGTCTCTGTATAGAGTTTCCCCAGTCCTATGCTTTGTATGAATTAATGCTTCAGTTCCTTATGATCAGTTTTCAAGATTTACTTCAAGTTACCTTAAAGTAACTGTTTCAGTTCTGAAGTCATTATGCAAATAATCCCTTCATGTTATATTCTTTGCTTTAAATGACCAATCAAAAAATCACTCAAGTTGTGTACTCTGTGTGTTTAAGAACTTAGTGAAAGCAACATAATTTTGTATTGCTTTTCTGCAGGGAACTAAAAATTATCCTCACTTATTGCTTATCTTTATTTTATGCTTTGCAAATGAGAGAAGAAATACCAAGATGGGAAAGAAAGTAGTTATATGAGGAATATTTTTGCAGTTGAAAAGAAGAGAATCTATTTTTTAGCCAAAACCCTTTAGATTTATCAAAATATTTTGGTAGAAAATAAGATGGACAAACAATTTTACCCAATGAACAGGGGTACTGAATGGAAAATGTGGTCAGACAAACAGAAACAAGATGAAAATTTAATTCTGTGTGATAACTATGGGAGATTGTATAGCTGGCATTGTGAACTGTGCATTTTGTTCAGGTAGTAGAAAGCTCGGTTTGTGACAACACTGAGAAGAAACAGGGAAGGAAGTAGGACTTTGTTTCTTATTTGCAAGTCAGTATTTGATGCTGGTCTTAGTGATGAATAATCCAAGGTGGTCATTAAAGAGGCTGGGACAGCTTCTCTGCTATGATGTTACCACTTTTTTTTTTTTTTTTTTTCAATAGAGATGCAGGGACCAGCAGGGTTTATGACTCAGCTGTGTCTGTCTTGCTCCCCAATTATTTAAACTTAAGCAGTAACCTCAGCATGTACCAAGTTTCAGGAGTTCATCAGGAGAGCAGTGGGCAGTGTCTTCTATCTCTGTTGCTCAGATGGAATACCTCAGGAGTCAGGGAATCCACAATTAGTTTTGTTTTTACCAGACTCTCTCAGCACAGATTGCTTTTTCTCTTCCCCCCCCCTCCCCCATTTCTGCTTGTTAGAGCAGGATGCTTGCTGTTTGCTGCCTTACTGAGAGTTTGTACTGACAAGAAAGGAAACAAATAGGTACCCGCTGTTTTCAAAAGTCTTACCTGTTTGGGTGTCTGTTTGTTTTTCAGGCTCTGAATGTATAAACAAACCTTGACAGTTCTCCAGGTGTGGAGACAAAACTGATTTGTGTTCATACATGGTGAGATGCAAGTAAACTCAGAGGTTCAATTCAGGGCTAAAGTCAATGCGATTCTGTTATAAAAATTAAGCAAAGATCCTCTTAAATTTCTTGGGGTCACACTGCAGAACACCTTTGTCAAAATATTTTTTTGTACTGTTAGACTGCTTGGGCAGAAATCCCCACACATTCACTGTTGAGTTTGGAGCATGTCCAAAGAACAGCAACGAAGCTGTAAAGATTCTGTGGCACAAGTCTTACAAGGAGTGGTTGAGGTACCTGGATTTATTTAGTCTGGACAATAAGAGGCTTAGGGGAGAGACTACATTGCTCTCTACAACCCCCTGACAGGAGGTTGTGGTGAGGTAGGGGTCAGACTCCCAGATAGCAGTGGTAGGATGAGAAGAAAGGCACTCAAGTTGCACCAGGGGAGGTTCAGATTGGATATTAGGAAAAATTTCTTCTCAGAAAGAGCAGGTATTGGGACAGACTGCCCAGGTAGGTGATAGAGTTGCTATCCCTGGAGTTGTCCGAGGGTAGATGTCTCACTGAATGACGTGGTCTAAAGCAGTCATGCGTGGGTTGATGGTTCAACTAGGTGATCTTAGGGATCTGTCCAACCTTAATGATTCTTTGATCCTCCTTTACAAAGGAACCTGAGCATAATCCCTGCCTTTCTTTTTCCCCAGAGAAAATTTTAGCAGCGATGTCAAGTTGTCATATCTCCAGGTACTCTTTCCTGAGTAAGTTCACATGAAAGCATAATGTTTGGTGTGGTATGTTGTATTCAGAGCTTTTATTGAGTTTTTTTTTATCCTGTTTACAAAGATAATTGAGAATTATTAATAGGGTTAATGCAAGCTTTTCTGTATTTTCTATTCCCTACTGTTCTTAGGCCAACTAGCTTGGATATGCCTGGGGATAAAAGTTACTGCATATGTGCCCTGTAGACCAGTACTCTGGGAGGTGACTGCATCTCTATTTAGCAACTGACTTCTCTTCACTGGGAGAACTTGACATAATTGTACAATCTACTTAATTTGAACACTTGAGTTAGTATCATGTGCTTCCCTTTGTAATGGTACTTGCACAGTATAAAGCAAAATTTGATTAACAGGAAGATAGCTATTATTAAAAAAATAAAATAAAATAAACAATTGAGATCCTTTAAGTCCCCCAGGTATAACACAAGAAAATAACAACAGCAGATCTGGCAGGACATGCTTCATTCATCTCTTAAGGCTCATCTGAAAAAGTTTATGGAAACATGTCTTAAGGCATTCACTGTTTGCAGATCTGTAATATTTCTCTTAAGTCTGCTTACTGTGGATCCTAACATCTGAGTCCTACTATCAGAATAAGTGCAGGTAAATCTGTTATTAATATGGATGCTCACAGGGAATATTAAAATAAGACTTAATATAACAAATTATCTCTGAGATCAACTTGTCCTTTTTTGGATTTTATATGTGCTGGCTAAAACACCGTGGAATAAAACAGCATTAGCATAAAGAGAAATTTTGTTCAGAAAACATGAAATGCTTGTCCAGTAAGTAATATTTGTTTTCAGTCTTCTAAGGTTATAATTTGTAGTTCTTTACTGCTAGATATTGGATGAACACATTTCTTAGGGCAAATTTCTGTTTTTGAATGTTTAGCTAAAAATAGGGAGAAAAATGTGTGGAATAAATGTAGATAAAAGTAAAATTTATACTGATGAAGCAAAACTGTTATATAAGCATGGGGTTGAAGAGGTCATACTATAATCATATAGTCTATTAAACACACATATTCTGCCCGGGGTTTAAATATCATTCCTACTCTGTGCAGACCTTGCTCTTATTTCCGGTAATCCTTTTGTCCCTGACTTTAATAAGACTCAGGATCCATTCTTTTGTACCCTTTCTCCTGTCTTTATGGGATTTCTTTCAGTAGCACAAAATTTAAGGGAAAATTCTTCTTTCATGCAAATTAAGCTAATAATTAACTAATTAAATATGGGCAAAATGCTGAAACTCGGAATAAGCTTGATGCAAGCTTACCCATTGCATAGTCTCCTATGAATCTAGAGAAGTATTTGCCTTAATTTGCTGCTTTTGGTTTCTCAGTTCTCTTTTCTAGTAGTGGTGTTCTGATAATGTTCTACCAAACTGGGAGATAGTTGGTCCTGGTTCTTGCTCAAAAAGAATGTATTTGCTGGTCTTCAACAAAAATGTATGTCATTTCAGTGTCTTGCAGAGGAACATGGATGAAACATTTAGGAGAAAGTAGTCATTCAAGTTATATCTTTCCTCCCCACCATGCTCTAAATGCCAGTCACTAATTTTATGTGAATTTTGCACAATCCTAGATATTTATACAAACTGGGGAAAGATCTCCTTGAGAGTAGCCCTGTGGAGAAAGACTTGGGGGTCATGGTAGACCCCCAAGAAAAGAGAACATGAGCCAGCAGCATGCACTTGTAGCCCAGAAGGCCAACTGTGTTCTGGGCTGCATTAAAAAAGAACTGGCCAGCAGGGAGATGGAGGTGATTGTCCCCCTCTACTTGGCGCTTGTGAAGCCCCATCTGGAGTAATGTGTCCAGGCCCGGGGCCCCCAGCACACGCAAGACATGGAACATTTGGAACAGATCCAGGGGAGGGCCTCTGAGATTGTCAGAGGGCTGGAGCATCTCTCCTATGAGGAAAGATTGAGGAAACTTGGGCTTGTATAGCATGGAGAAGAGAAGCTCTGGGGAGACCTCATTGTGTCCTTCCAGTATTTGAGAGAAGCATAGAAACAGGAAGGGGAACGGTTGTTTACAAGGGTGGATAGTGATAGGACAAGGGGGAATGATTTTAAACTGCAATAGAGGAGCTTTAGGTTAGATACTAGGAGGAAGTTTTTCACACAGAGGGTGGTGAGGCACTGGAACAGGTTGCCTGAGGAGGTTGTGGATGCCCCATCCCTGGAGGCATTCAAGGCCAGACTGGATGTGGCTCTGGGCAGCCTGGCCGGGTGGTTGATGACCCTGCAGGGGGATTGAAATTGGACGATCATTGTGGTCCTTTCCAACCCAGGCCATTCTGTGATTCTATGAGTCTGCGATTCATAAAAATGTCCATATCAACAGCAATGTGCAGTGTTGATATGATGTGCACTGTTTCTGTTTTGCAGCAGGACATAACCAGGTGAGACATAAGAAAATGATTATGTATTAGCACCTCTAGAAACGATCTTATTTACTTCACATAACTTCTGTTAAACCATTGTAAAATGGAGATGTACATTCATTATACAAAGGAATTTGATAGACAATAAATATCCTTTAGGTTTTGTGGTTCAGGTAGTGTTGGACTTGACCCAGTTTTGCTGCTTTTTCTTTTTACTGTTTCACAATAAAACCGAAGATTTGATGGGAATTTCTTCTCTATTCTGATGTAGTACCTTTTTTAACTGATGTTGTCCTGTTGGTTACGTCATATCTTTTAGAAACACTTGTAGATACTCAGTACTCAGTAGGTTTTATCAGTGTGAGAACACTGGAGACTGAATGTGGGAAGTATGTAAGTTATGCCTATAAACTCCTTCCTCTTGTAAGACTCTGCTTTTATGCACAGGTGAAACTTTTCCATACTTTGTTGATTAATACTTAATTTTCATACAATATGAATTCATGGTAATTTCATTTTGGCAATGGGCATCATGCAAGTTGAAAGAATCTGATTTATTTCTTTTATTATTTTTTTCCTTGTGTAAAATGCAAGGAATTCTAAAAAGCAGAGATAATCAGTGTACATTTGTATGTTAATGTCACCAGGTAATCGTCTTGAAAGACTGAATATGATTAACACTTTGAATCATAAATCAGAGAAAATGTACGACACTTGACAGGGAGTGAAATATCTAATACAATATGAAAGCATCTGGCCAGGAAATTGTTTTCCAAACATTGGAAATTATAAGCAATTATCAAGTATTTTACCTGACTATACTCATAACTCTATTTTAGTGACACTTTAACTGATATTATGCTTCATTTCTCAGCCATCTGATTTTTGTATAATCACCCAAGGTCTATGATTTACACTCTTTCATCTTTCTGCTTGATGTGCATAGCAAATATTTCTGTCATGTACATTAAGGGGGCAATAAAGGCTGGAGATGAAATAAGGTACTCCTGTGACAATTGAAGGGAAGAGCTTAATTCAGCAATTCTCATCGGTGAAGAATCTAACAGGAGCTTCAGGTGCCCCCAGATCAACCTGAGCTTGAGTTCTAAAGAAGAGAGCCTGCATAAGCTATGTTGTTGATGTAAACCAGGTGTCTTTTTTCAAGACCTTTGTGATGTAGGCAGATGTATACACAACTTTGTATGGATGTTTCATATTACTAGAATATAGTGGCAGGAATATTAGCTAATAATAGCTTAGGATGACTCTTAAAAGGTATCTTTGTCATGAATAAAATTCTTTCCTCTTCTGAATAAAAAGCAAAACTCCATCCATTGTGTACATGTTTACAGTCAAATATGTTTATTTCAAAGATGTATTTTCCCAAAATAAAAGAGAGAGTAGCAGGAGCAAAGTCAAAGTATGTTAGGCTTTTTTTTTTTTTTTTGACTCAACAGATTCTTATAACTCATAAATCTGAATGCTATTTGTGACCTTAAAGTGTGGTTGCGAATCATTTATCATTCTTCTTATTGTACTAATAAAGCTCTTCTTGTAGCTGGGCTTGGCCATTTTCATCTCAGAAACTGAGCTTCCTGTCACAAGTCATTCCAGGACACACCATCAAACTAGCATCCCTGCTGCTATTTCTTTATATCTTGGGTGATAGGGGTAGTAAGAAAAAAAAATGGCACATTGTCCTTCAGTGAGGAAGTTGAGAGAAGGTTGAGTCCTGAAGTTCTTACAAAGCAAAACCAAAACAATAGGTGTAAATCTGATCTGTTTGTTTACTGAAGCAAGGTAAATTTTCACCACAAAAACAATGATAGTGCTATTATAAACTCTTAAATTGTGTAAGTTCAGAACTTTGAATTTTGTGAGACAGTTGGCTATATTATTACACAAAGCAGTGCTGTATTTATGTATGAATTCAAAAAATTTTAAGAAAATCAATAATTTGAACTCTGTCAAAGTAGCTGTGAATCTCTAATACATTTTTTTTTTTCCACCACACTAATATATATATATATATATATATATATATATATATATATATGTATGTATGTATTTAGGCTATGTTTTGAAATGTTGTTTCCATGCTGATTTTCTTTCACTCAATATTTGCAGGTTGAGGAAATTATTTTTTTTCCCAGTTATAATTTCTTAGTTCTTGAGCTGGAAAAATAAATGGGAAAACTTAAAGCTATTTAATAATTTCTGAGGTATGTTGAGAAATCTAAGTCTCAAAATATATCTCAAGAAGACTAAAATAATAAAGATTAGTTTTGGAAAGAAATATTTTTCACTGCTATTAAGTAATTCATATGCCTACAATATTTAATGAAATTAAATAGTATTAATATTATTTAATATTAATAAATAATATTAAATGAAACAAGGGGAATTGGAGTGAGGAAATAGAAAACTCTGATTTCAATATCTCGTTTTGAGTTCTGCATCTTGAATTTCTCGTTTTCAGGCTATTAATTGCAGTGAGTATATTTTACAGTCTTTCTGGTACAAATATAACAGCTTACTTTTTTTTTTGTAGTTGTGCTGAGAAATTTTCTCAACTCTGAAATACTTGAAGTACATCACTGCTCAGTTTTATTGTTTTTCTTGATGATAACAAATTCCAGACCTTATTTGCCTTATCTAATCCATGTTTCTTTGCAAGGCTTGTTTCTTTCTTTTTTTTTTTAATTTTTTTTTCTTTCCTTTTTTTTTTTTAATTTATTTTTTTATTTTTTTTTAACTGCTTCAGGACAAGAATTTGGAGATCTTCAAGACAAATGATATTGTTTTAGATTGACTTGCCACTCTAGGCAGAAGTTATCGTGGGGAGAACAAAATCTCCCAAAGTGAGATTCAAAATAGAGAAAGTAGACTATATTACCTATATATATTACATTAACTATTACATCAACTCTTCTGTTTGGTGTGTATATATATATATATATATATATATATATATATATATATATATTGGTGTGTGTGTATATATATATATATATATATATATATATATACATACATATATATATATATATACACAATAGTGCTGTATAGGCTTTTCCAACATGGTGGCTATTCCATCAAGTTCCTAAGTGCTGGCATGTCTGAGATGCCACCTCTTCCTGAGCATGCCAGCTCTGTGAATGCACTCAGGGAGAGCTGTGATTTCCTTGCAGGCACTGAAGTGCTGTCTAGGCTTGGAAATCAGCAAGTGCTTTAGGGTTGGTCAGTAATCAACAAGATCAGTTTCTTGCAGAGATGTTTTCTGTGTAGTCCAAACTTCATGCTCTTGGTGTTTTAAAACAGACATAAGTTAAAAGCAAACTAGGAGTAATTTGAGAGGAATATTCTAAACCATGCACCAAAACAAATGAGTCATGAATCTAGAGGGAGAAAAATGCTTGTATAATTACAAATTTCAGTTTAAGAAATTATGATCCTGTTCTATTTTTCTATTTTTTTTTATACTCCTGTTCACAAGTTGTTAACTTCAGAGAAAGCTTTTAACCAAGCTGATTCATTAACAGTTCTATATACAAGGGAAAAAGTGCTAATTAAATTACAGTTTTGCAAGTGAGAAGGCTAGTTTTAAATTCAAGCTGTGAATGAACATTGAATGCTCTAAGGACCTGGCCTGCTTAAAGTGCCATTTTCAGTCTTCTTTGAAGAAGGGCAGAGCAAGTACAGTAAACTGAAATGGTGTATGTGTCCCTGGATAATCAGGGCAAGCAATAATTAAAATAATAATAAAAATGTTGATCCATATTTGGAATGACGAAGTGAAATATTTTTAAGTAGTGCATGAGTATGCATTGTTATCCTGTTGAAATATAAATCCCATGTTTTCAGTTATATCTACATACAGCTGAGCAAAAGTTCAGCTTTTTCTAAGTATTTTTTTTTCTGTGTATAAGGTTTTAACATTACTGCTTCTTATTACATGCTGAAAACATTTTCAGGAATTCCATTTAATTCATACGCTCCATTTAATCTGAAAATTACATGAGTCGAAGCTGACTTGTTTTAGTTCTCTAAACCCACAGACATACTGTAGGTATATCCGATGTATGAAATAGGTTGCAAGAAACAAGTAAAGCAGTCCACTGGACCTGTAGAGGCCTGATGATTTTTACTGCTTCTTGCCTGCTTCTGACTAGGTGGCTCTGGAGAAGTCTTACCATTCTGTTTTAAGTATGAGTTCTTTTCCAAGAAGATGATGAGAAAGTTACTGACTTTTATAAATCTAGAAAATTCAGTAATGTTATAGGATAATTAATAAAATTACTAGCTTACAGTCAGTTATCTAGGAGGATACTGCAGGTAGTATGAGAAGTGTTATAAACATCTGCATATCTTACAAAAGGACCAATGATTATGTGGGCTTTTGATCAGCATTTCTCTGCGTTACTCAGCTTCTAACTAAAGCTGTGATAGGTTGCTGATAATCTACATGGTTATTATAGATAAGCTGATATATAGTTATCAGTGTAAAATATGTTGGCTGTAACTGGACCCAGGCAAGGTGGTGGTGGGAATCCTGGCCCTTCAAGAAGCAATTCCATTGTATTTGAGCTCAACCAGTGCATTGAGTTCAAACATGTACATTGCAGAAATCTTATATGAAGAGAAAATGATGTACAATTCTGTATTTTCCACAACTCTGGGAATCTGTGTAGAGTAGGGATAAATCTTTTCAGAAAAATCAAGGGTTGGTTGTCCAGATTCCACCATTATATTATACTTAACGAATATAAGTGAAGAACTCTCCAGAAGTTCTCTGTCTTTGTTGAGTTGAAGAGCCCAGAACTGCACACATTTCTCCAGATGTGGCCTCACCGTGGCAGAATAGAGGGGGTGGGTCACCTCTCCTAAACTCTGACCACATGCTTTTAATGTGCCCTGGGATGCCATTGGCCTTCTTGACCCCTGGAGCACATTACTGACTCATGGCCAATCTGTTGATCACCAGAACTCCCAGATCCTTTTCCTCGGAGGTCTTTTCTATCAGGCAAGCCTTTAACTTGTACAGATCTGTGCAGGGCTCTGTACTTGCCTTTGTTGAACCTTGTGAAGTTCCTCTCTGCCCAATTTTCCAGCCAATATAGGTCTTGCTGAAGGGCAGCACATCCTCCTGATGTCAGCCATACCTCTCAGCTTTGTATCTTTGGCAAACTTGATGAGAGTGGACTCTAACACTTCATCCAGGTCACTGATGAAGTTGTTGGACTGGACCCAGTACTGACCCCTGGGGAACACTGCTAGGTTCAAGCTACAAGCCTCCAAGTAGATTCTGTTACTGACTGTAAATGCTGAACTTTGACAGTCAGACAGTTCTTAAGCCATCTCATGGTGCATTCATCTTTCTCACACTTCCTAAGTTTAGCTATAAGAATGTTACAGGAAATAGTGTCAAAAACCTTGCTGAAGTCAAGGTAGGAAACATCCACTGCTTTACCCTTACCTGCTTACCTGGTTGTGACAGCACAGAAAGCTACCAGGTTGGTTGTGAAGGGAGCATATTTTCCCTACCACATTATTCATAGATGAAATAACAAATTATCCAGTGTTCAGTCAAAACATATGATAGCTTGAGCTGGAGAAAAGATGGGATAGTTGTGGTCATTTAAAAGTTCTTTTCATTTCAGTAGTGAGGTAAATATAAATCACTAATGTAAATCTCAAAGGAAGATTAAAGTACCTCTTATTAGGTTTTCACTGAATGACAAAATTAAAAAAACAAAATCAGTTTTAAAACTCTTCAACATAACTTGGTTCAACTGAATGTCTTGTACTCACATTGTACCTTGTCAAATTGTTTAATATGGAGATTTTGAAATCTATAATATTGAACACTTTCAGAAGGTCAGTGGGTTATATGACTTCTCAGATTTCTTTTTTTAATAAGTAAGCAGTATCCATAGCTTTGTATAGCGTAGCCCTATTTCTCTTCTAAGCAGTGTGCTGACAAAACAATTTCCTTATAATGAAAGAGCTCACTGCCAGTTCTGTAGAGAAAATAAAACTGAATTTGGTCTGCTTGTTACTGACTGGACTTTTTATAAAAAAAAACAACCCAAAAACTGTTGAAGTTCCACTTGTATCATTAGACTTTTGTGAAAGCTGCAAAATATCTTAAGTTGCCTTGTTTGTTTGTTTTTATAATTGATATAATGTGTTGGGTGTAAAAAGAGGAAACAAGAATGTGGCAAATCAAAACTCTGTTACTTATCTTCTGTTCTTGAAACCATACTTCAGTTATCCGTAGTTCGATTATTCGATGTAGGTAATACCTAGAAGGGAGAAGCAACTTACTGTGTGTTTATGTGTTTATATCGAGAATTTGCATAGGAAACACTTAGAAAATCTGTTCTGTGTTTTCAGCTAAGAATTTATCTTAAATAAATGTGTAAAACTTATGTGCTAATACTAAGTGAATAAGGAACTTATGATTTGCCTTTTGTTGAGGGGAGTATCTCTATGGTTTTCTAGTGCATGTGTAAAGACATAAGTGAGATGTTTGTCTATTATATAATTGGAAATAGATCAGAAAAACTCATACAGTTGACTGTTTTGTCCAGTGTTCTTGGGTCTTCAAAGATGAAAACTGAATGCATTGAGGTTTCCAGATATGGTTTGGGCAAGGGTTTCAGGAAATTAAATAAAACATAGATCATGGTAATCTACATTGGGGCTATCCGGTTGCTTTGAGCTTTCATAAGTGCATTCTTGAGAATCTTTGCTTTTGAGAGAGTAATTGTGCTACTTTGATGTCCACGTGAAAACAGCTTGAGGCTAACACAACTTTGAGAACTTGAGCAAAATGTTGTTTTTCAGCTGCTATTGAATGCATTTACTGAATTTGAATAATAAGGATGTCAATTAGGTTTGCAATAGTGCTGAGGAGAGTACTTTTGCAGAGGGTCTAGAAGTAAGATGTCTGTGGCCTTGCTTCCTTATTTTGATCATAGCCAGAGTGCCGAGTCTGGGAGAACTGTGGGAGGAAGATACAATATGAAGGTTCTTTAAATCTTTTCAAATACTATGTTTTATAGGTAGGTGTAGTTTCCCATGACAGGAGTCACAATCACAGCTTTGGGAAACACTGGGAAAAACATTGTAAATGTGTTCTTTAAAGCCTGTTGCTGACCTTTTGCTGCCACTCAAAGCAGGACTGGGTCACGCTCCTTGCAAATACTGAAGAGTTTGTTTTAGTAATATTTTTGAATAATCCTAGCAATAGTTGGTAATGTTTGCTTGAAAAGCCTGCAGTATTTCTATTCTGCACTTATTTGACTTCTTGCAAAAACCAGTCAGATACAGTTCCCTTTCAGAATTGTCTTCTGTCTGAACTGAAATCTTGATCTACCCCACTAGCAATCCTTTTGCTATTAGTTCAAGTTCAAAATAACTAAAGTAAATTACAATGCCTCTGCACTCGTCTTCATAGGGTTATTGTCTCTTGCTTCCTCCTCTTGTGAGCTGTTTGTCATTCAGGTGTGTATAACCTCAGTTGTCAACTGTTCTTATATTGCTTTAACTTAGTCTGTGCAGATACCTTTAACCATTACAGATTCTTTCTGCAAACTGTCTTTAAGATGTGTGCTCTGCTCTATTGCTCCCTGAGCAGACTTTCAAAATGTAATGTCCCTATTTTTGTTACAAATTCATGTATGACTGGAAAATACTGCCAGATTGTTTACTGCTGCTGGCTTTGACCATTTTTACCTTCTCTTTATATTCCCTTACAGGCTCCCAATTTTCTTTCACATCAAATACTTTAACTTCACCTTGAGAGGACCTTGTTTCACTTTGAACATTTTGTGTAGTAATCTATCCATGTGTTGAATTTTGCCCAAGTCCATCTCAACTAACCACTGCTGCTTTTTTCCCTCCATTTCCCAAATAGTACCAAATTACCAGAAACATCTGTAAACCTCATTCTTTAAATATTTTAAGTTCTGCAAATTCTGACAGTGTCTCTTCTATATGTGTCCATTGTTCATTGTGATGATCAGCGTGACTTTAATTTTCAGTACACCTCTAGTTTGTCCCTACTGTTCAGTTCTACCCGGTCTTGCTTTTCAGTAATGACTTTTCTGTAATGAATTTATGATTTGTAGTTGGCTTTTGAGGTGCTATGGCAATTTGATTTTAGATATTGTTTTTGAGTATGTAGAAAGGCTTTGAAAACTGGGGGTTTCTGTTCATCTCTTGTCAGCTGACAGCCTTATCTTTTAACTGCTGATTGCTCAAAGTGATAAATCTACTGCCTTCCCATAATCAAAAAAATGATGCTTTCTAACTTACTGTGTACATCTGTTGAAGACAAACCTTGAGCAATTCACAAACATTTTGAAGAGGAGATTAAGTTCAAAATTCATTTTAAGCATTCACTCAGGATAACCTCAGTAGTTTGAGGACAAAATTTCATCCAGATACTTGAACCCCTCTTACATAGGGTAACAATAGCCAAGCTTTTCATTTCTTATGCAGAATGTGGGAGTTATTTATACTTAGTGATTTTTATGTTGTAGGTATTTACTCACAGATATGATTCTTCCTTGAGATTCTAGCACTGGTTTAAATAGGATAAGTAGTATGCGCTACAGTGTAGAACTACTGTGATTCATAAATACTTATCTCTGTTATTTAAATGTAGATGAAAAAAGCTTCCTGCATATTTAAATGTTCAAAAAAGTGTTGTGCTTTGCTTTGTTAATGTGCATTATTAGCAAGATGTGTGTCTATGGATTTTTAAAGTAAAACAATCTACAGAAGTTGATAGTTGCTTCAAATGTTTTGAGAATGGGTCTAGGCTGTTCTGCTTTAATTTCATCTTTGTGCTTCTTTTTTTGAATTGCTCATCCATAGTTGAGTTTTGTCCTTTGGGTTATAAACAAGGATAACATTCTCTCAAATTTTTATCCCTAGTCTCCAATTCTAGTCTTGATTTTATTACTCTTCAGCTTTTATGGACTGTTTCAGTGGCATAAGTGATCTTTGTACATAAAGTTAGTCAAATGTTCTAATTTCCTGTGGGACAAAAAAGATGAATGCTTTATTATTGCCCTGTCTAGTGGACAGCAGTGTTCAGAGTATTGTGCTTGATTAAATATAGAGGTACATAGAAGCTGCATAAAACAAACTCTAAAGACAAATAGTCAAATGAATCTTTATTGAATAAATCCATTCTTGAATTAGGAGTCTCCTGGTAAAACTAAGGAAAAGCAGAAATAAAACAAATTGCCAGTGCGTAAATCTGCTTTGCACAATGGTTATGCTGGACTACAACATCCCTGCTTAACCTAAGCAGCAGGGGTGTTTGCTGTTTTGCCTGCTAGAGTCCCTGTGCTCTGGTTACCTACTGGGTACTCTAGCTCTTTTTTCACTGGAAGCATACAAAGTTATGAGAGGAAATGAATACCCACATCTCAGCAGGGAAAACAGTCCTAACCTTGTAATTTGCACACGGCTATTGTCACCTACATTGTGTGACATGTACTGGAGAGGTAAAATAAGGAGTTATAGTGCTGTAAACATGCAAGCTGCTTTGGAGATCTTACCTTGTGTGCATTATTTATCCTGCAGCACATGCTTTAACAACCTCTAACCTAATTTTTGATTCTAGCTTTTTCAAATCCATTGTTAACAGTAGGCTCATAAATATTTTCTTCTGGTATTTCATGATGACAGTGATAAATATAACTTTGCTTCTTGTATTTTTGCTTTGTTCCCCCCCCCCCCCCCCCGTTCCCTCCCTCCAGGATATAATCTCAAAATATACCAAGAATTTTAATATAAATTAGCAACTTATTTTTCTATAACAGAAAAGTTGAGGACAAACTAAAACTAGAGCTTCCCAAAATGTTTTAATCACCCTTATGGTATGCTGATGGGGTGGAAGAAATGCTACTTTTTAATTTAAAATAAATCCAACTTCTGCCTAATGTGTATGTTGGGCAATTTGCAATTATGATCTTCATGATGAGATTCTTCCATGAAATGAGAGGTGTATTATAATTTAAATAGAGTTGTAGATCTGGTTGATTTTAATTTGTGACCCAGGGGTCAGTAGTTATTGAGTGTAATAACCCTGTGGTAATGTGACTCTTCAAGGCACATTTGTATAATGAGAAATCATAACTCGTTATAGGGAGTATGATGATATTTTTTCCTTTGCTATTCAGATATGCTGTTCTACCAGCCTCCATTTTCTATGCTTAAAACTCCAGTTAACATGTTTTTGCTATAAAAATCTGTGAAGCTGTTAGCAGCTTATGATTTACTGAAGCTCACATGCTTCTTCAGTTTTCAGTAGGGAGCTATATTCCATTGCTTATTCTTTTCTGGAAGTTATGTCTCTGTTGTCAGTTGCATTGCTAAAAGTTGTAACTTTGATGTATACCAGGTTTTTGCCATTGTTAAGTGTTCCTGTGACTTGTATCAATAAATGGTTAAGAGCACATATGGAAATTCAGCCTTGTTTAGAGGTTTTGGACTGGGTCTAGTTTGTAGTCATTGCCTTTGAGTATGACTTTCTTCAAACCTTGATAAGAAATGTCCTGATTTTGCTATCCTGTAGCTTATATCACCTTGATGAAATAAGTAGTACCTGCTGAAAAAATAATCTGTCTGCTTTATTAGATTTAATAGTGGAGCTGAAAATGAAAAGCCCAAATTACAAGCTGCCTTCGCAGATGACATATATCTGATGAGTTAAGAATAAATGTTCAAAACGGGCGAAGGTAATAGTATAGTATTATAGTATAGTAATGTTATTTCTCATTTTATCTTAATACATCAAAGATATTAGTGTCAACGATTTTTTACAGTAATGCAGAAATTCCTGAAAAATTCTTAAGTTATACTTCTGGCTGCAGTCAACAGATATAGAAATAAAATGAAAATAATTCTCAATAGTGTAAACAAAATAAAAAGAAAAGTTTCCTTCTGCAGAAAAAAAAAACAAAAAACCCTACTTTATTGAGAACATGCTTTTTAAAAAGTCAGTTACTGTTCAAGTCAAGTTTAACTTCACTGGTAAAAGCAGACCTAATACTTCATCTTCATCATCAGGCCTTTCTCATCTTCTAATCTCATGGAATTTTTTACTTTGGGGAAATATATATCGGGTATTTGATGTTCATTAAAATTGTATTTATTACATATATCCATGTATCAGGACTTGGGAGGAAAAAAACCCACAAGTGCTGTGCAAATAAAAATGCAATGAATTTCCCTGCAAGTTTTTAATGGTAAAGCAACTCAAACAATTGGATGTTGTATGTTGAGATGTTTGCAGACGGGGTAAGATAATGCTCTAATGACAGTTGAAGACTAACTTCTATTTGCATAACTTTCATCAGCCTAAGTCAGCAGCTACTCTCAAATTTGAATTCATGTTAGATCTTCAGTTCATGTGCCATTTGCTTCTCAAATACCAGAGGTCTTACATGGGCTTATACTCAGAAACTGTCCTAGTAGAGATAAGTTACTATTCTACATTTCCACAAGTTTGAAATATTGCTTATCTGGGTGCTGGATCCACAGTACACTTTGCCTGTGTTTTACTTGTTAATTTGTTGTCTGCCCTAATGACAGCATCTTGTACAGAACTGTATGAGAAACTGTTGATCACAGCCAGAAACTCTGATTAACCATCTGAGGCAAACAATGAGTCAGCTGCAGGAGCACAGGTGAAGGTAATTCAGCTGTGCTACCAGAAGGGGTGGAGCTTGGCTCCACCTCTCCCATATCTCATTTAAGGGCTGACTACCACTAAGGCAGGATCTCTTTCTGGAAATCACTCCTCTGTGGAGTTTACTGCAAATCTGCAACATCAGTGAGCATTTTCCAATTATCATGGATTATCTTTCTATCATGATAGTTTTTCATATGAAACATCTTTAACCTCTGTTTACCTATTGACTGTATAATTGTATAAATGTACAAGAAGACAAACGGAAATTACTTTATCAAAGCATGACTTTTCCAAGGAATATCTATCAAATATTTTTTTGCTTTCCTAAAAGCCAAGCCTGAGTTCAAGTTTTATTGTGCAAATTGATGAGACTCTGTGAACAGATTAAACCTGAAACAATGTAGACATTCTTTCTAAAGCAGGTAGAATTTGATTCTTAATATGTTCACAAATAATAGATGATCATCCATGACTTGTATCAAAAAAAAAAAAAAAAAAAAAAAAAAAAAGCATGAAGGTCTGTATGAGTTAATTACTCTTCAGGTCCCTAAAGATACATCAGTCTTTTTATGGTCTTTTTAATGTGGGATATTGTTTTAATCTTGCTGAGTGTGGCATTACCCTGTACACCACTTTTTTTGGATTAGTAATGGAGTACACCTGTAGGAAGTGGCAACTGCACCAATAGGATTATTATAACAAGTGATGTAGAGGAAAGACAGCAACTGTATTTTAATCAAAGAAAAGACACTTCAATGATTATTTTTGTTTCAACAAAGGAAAATAGATGGTATTTAATTTACAACAGACTATTTTTTTTTAATCAAGATATTCAAAATTTTACAAACATGTAAATTAAACTGAAATTTGAACACTTCACCTGTTCTACGTAATTTTATTTAAAGATGTTTTGTCGTCTCAGATTTCAGCAGACTAATGGTTATGTTATGCTAAATTCATATGTAATTTTCTTGCCTAAAATTAAAACACCACAAAAGCATTTGCTCCTATTAGCCGTTGTTATATGGGTTAGGGCCCACTGCTCCAAATGTTCACTCTGGTTGTGAAATAATGCATACCAATGTACCTGTTTGCTTGCCAGCATCTTGTGGTTCTGTTCTGAGTGATAATAGGTGTGTGTCTCCATGCTGAGGTGTCACATCTTTGTCTTGTCTCAGATACGTTTGAATAGAAATGCAGACTATACTACTGTCTTTCGTATGGCAGATGAGAACTGCTGTGTCAAGTTTCTTCCATGTCTGTAATTCAGAAAATAAGGTTTTGTTCAGCTTTTGCCTGCAGTTCTGTTTCTCTAAACAAGAGAGGCCTTGTGTCTTGGATGTAAATGCTCAGCGTGGCATAGCGTGAATTCCCATACAAAGCAGTACTCTTTCTTTTTAAAGAGGTTTTTAAAGATACAGTTGCCTACATCTTCTTCCCAAGGCCTAGCAACAGAAAAATATCAACACCTCAGCATTGTAAAAATGTTTAAAACACACAGAGAATAACAATGCTTGAGTAATTTCTGAGATCCTGATGCAGAGCATGGGCAGTAAGCCATCAGGGTATTTGTACATAGCAGAGTCTGCGTGTTCCCCTGAGACTTCAAGTCACTGTTGTCAGGCAGCAATGTGATGATTAGCTTCACTTTGATTGTGACAGAGCTCTAAATCAGTGTTCCCTGTGCTTCTGCTGCTCCTCATGCTTCTGTTAATTCCTTTGGGAACCTTGAGTTGATGTCATTTCTTCTCTTCTGTGTCTGTCTTCTCAGGAGACAGGCTGCAACTGTCATGGTAACAATCTTCACAAACAGTCTTGGTGTCATAAGGACAAAGATGACAACTGTCTTTTGTTTTGTTTTTAGTACTGTCAGCTCCATGAATGCTCTCTGGATTTCACAGTGAGGGTCTTGTCTCATCAAGTCTCTTTTGCCTCTGCTGTAGGTAGGACTTAAGTCTGGTTCACACCTACTGCAAAGGTTGTGTGCATGTGCTGTTCCTGGCCTGGCTGTGTTGAAGCCCAGTCTTGTGATGGGGACCTCTTGAGCTACTTTAAATACTCAGTCATGTTTGTGAGTGTTAGAGTGTCTTTCACTGACTACAAGAGAGTGAAGTGTATTCAGTGCCGAATTTTGTTAGGGTCTTCTAGCAGCTGTATTCAAGTATTAACTCTTCTCCAATGGAGTACATCATTTAGTGCTCTAAATTGTAAGGTTCCTATGATGATAAGCTCACTTTTATCATCTTACCTTTACAACAAAACTGTCAGTTTCAGACTTATTTTAGATGACACATCTTTATGTTACTGATAGTTATTTTTCAGTAAAAATAATGAAAAGTTAGGGAACATCACAGACAATTTTTTTTTTTTTAAAGGAAAAATGTGTACCTTTCTTAATGTAGTGTACTATACAGAGAACAAAATGTGGTTATACACCAAAGATGCTACAGTGCCAGTACAAAAGGGACAAAGATTCACAAGGAGTAAAGTGCTAGTAGATTGAAAATGAGTTTAGCAGGTCATCTGATTATTTTAGGGCTCAGTGGGTACCACCACAAAATAAATTGTGATTTTAAGGAATTATGCAGTCCTGCAGAAATTTCTCATGAGGTTCAGCTACAAAGCCTGCTGTGTAGGACATGACTGGAACAGAAAATTATGGTAAAAAGGGAAGTGATCTCAGAATCTGTTAAGGCTACAGGTATCAGATTTGCCCTCTACAATTGCAAAAAGCTTCTGTGTGTGTGGAAAAAGGGAAGATCTGATGGGTAGAAGTTGCTGGAATTGGGAGTGGAGACTTGAGATTCAAAATTCAGAATAAGAAGTATGCCACATACAATGTAATAAGGCTTCAGAAAGAAACCTTAATGCTTTAGGTGATAAAAAGTTCCAGAAAATTAACTTTTCTTTGTTACTGCCAGTGTGATCAGATATTTCTTTCATAACACAGTTGAGGTTTTCCATCTTGGATGCTTCTTTCCAGTGTTTAAATTCCGAAATTTTTGTCTCAAGTATTTTCTCTCCAGGTCTTCCTTTAGCTTATCCTTAGACAACTTTTTAGCATTCTCACAGCGTGGTTACAGCAATTTATTTTTATAGCCTGGAGAAATTAGAAGTCTTCAAACTTCATTAACTTCAGACTCAAATGGGGGAAAAAAAAAAGTCAAAAGATAGGGCTGTACTACATACCTGTTGTAAGCTACAGCCAAAGTATGTTGAGTACCCCAGCAGCACATCAGAGCTACTTTTTTTGGACTGGATTGTTGAAAAGAAAGGCAAAGTCAGTGCAGATAGCCTGTGTCATTTTATATGACATAATACTGTGCGTCTCCATGTATCTTTGTGCATGTCACTCTTAGACATTAAATTGCAATGGAACTGTATTATTTATAAACATTCAAAGGGGTTATTTGAAGAAACCAGTCTAACAGTCTGATCCTTCATAGCTTCATTGCTTTTCCTGATGACCTTGCCTGTTTCAGTCTTCCATGGATTTCTATATCCTTTTTACTAGTTGACTTTCATTATGTCCAAAATATCTGGGAGTGGACCTCCATCTTACAAAGAACATCTTTGAGAACTTCAATTTCCAAGCAGTTTTGCATAGAAGCGCAGCATGGTCAGACTGCAGAAGATACTCATATAGCCATGGGACTTTCTCTGATTTAAAAAAAAAAAAAAAAAAAAAAAAGAAAGAAAGAAAGAAAGAAAGAAAAAAGGTAGTTCTTGAATGCATGCTTGCAGTAGAGAAAGCCTTAACAAAAATAGTTTTGTGGAAACTTCTACTTACACCAGTAGTAAGTAGTACTTACACCTTCAGCCCTGAAAGGAGAGAATGATCTGACCATAAGCTCTTAATCTAAATATGAAGCCCTGTCTTCATATTTTAATTCAATATGTTATTAGTAAAAATAAATAGAAAGAATAAGCAATATACTTCAACAGGGTGGAAAGAGTCCTGCCTCTTCAACAACAGAGGTATGGAAACAGTAACAGAAAGTTGACATGCAATAAATCTGTACAGTTTTGTCTTTGAAGCTTTTATCTGAGGCAACTCCGATTTCCGTCTGGATCAAATCAAAAAGATCTAGAAAAAGCTTGCAGGAACTGTCAGAAAATAAATATTTATTGAAATGGACACAGTTAGATAAAATCTTTTCAGAATTTCACAATGAAAAATATGGTAATGGTTTTGCTGAAAGACATATAGGGAGTGCTAGGATTTTTCCGCTCAGTTGTGCTACAGGTGATTAAATTGGCTCATCAACATTTCAGTCCAACTGTATTGAACAGGCATATCTGAATTGCTCCAAAAGGTTTAGATATAGATTTCTGAAAACTGCTGTACTCTACTGTGCTAGAAAATAGTTAGCTGTTCTTTTAAACTTCATTCTTTCAAATCTCCCATTCTCTATCAGAAAAACAGAGGTTTCTGTTAATTAAGTTATCTTAAAAGAGCTGAGAATAGCAAAAGGTAAGTGATTAAAAATATGTATTTATGCAGTTTGTGAAAGAAGTAGAATTACAGCTTAAACCTGGATTTTGTGTACTCATTATCCATGAATATGATGTTATCACTAATGCTGAAGAGCTTTAGAAACAGCATTGTTGGCTTGGGATGCAAAGGCATTTTTGTGGCAGGTAATTTTATAGCTAAAGTGGTATTTGTTAGTCTTAGAGCAGTAGTAAGAGGTAAAGGAGATCCAGCTTCTGCTGTGCAGGCAGAGCTCTGACATTCTGCTCCTGTTTTGACAAAACTTAAAACTGAGTCAGTGCATGATTTCAAGTGGTCGTTTTTGTTTGCTTTAATCTGCATCAGTACTTTGTTCAGTAACACATTGCCCTTTTTGTGTGTGCATATTAGACAAGGATAGAGCAAGCATAAAACCTAAATCTGAGCAGAACTGCACTTTATTCTGGGAATTACATATTGTTTTATTCCTTCTCTGAAGAAAAATCATGGAAAGAATGAAGCAGGTGAAAAGATGCAATAAAAATATATGATGGTGTGTGCTTCCTGTTGTCCCCATACAAACAAAGAACCCAACCCTAAAAAATACTCCTAAGTTTGAAAGGGGAATGGAAAATGGCAGAACTTCATAACTCTCTTCATAATCCTTTTTCTTATTTTCTTTTTTTCTTTTAGAAAGTTCGAAAAGATTCTGCAGTTCACTGTTTACTTTGTGGCAATTATTTCCCAGCCTTCTTTACCAGCCCTAGCAGAGGACCAGACGTATGTGGTTCCGATTGCTCTACTGCTTTTTTTTTTTTTTTTTTTTTTTCTTTTGGACTTTGTTAGTGCTCTTAAAGCTGTCCTGGGTGTTAGGAAACTTCTGGCAGTAGCAAAATAAATTGTTTCTGAGAAATGGTAACAAATCTGACAGCACAGTTCAGATTTTATGCCACTGTTTCCAAGCTTCCTTGTGATGCAGCTAAGCTAATAAAAGTTGTGATGTGAAAATACTGGATAGCACTTGCTTAAGCAAAATCTGAGGTAAAAATCAAATAAGACTTTCCTCTTGCAGGTATTGTTCTTTTAGGTTTGTCACCAAAAGAAATAGCAAATGTTGAGTCTTTCAGACAGTGTATCTAACATCCTCTTAGAAAATAATCAACATCAGTTTTCTTTCATCTCTAGAAGCTGGTATTGGCTGTCTGAATTAGGGCAGGAGGGAATGAAGTGGCCTTACATCTCTTCCCGTGTGCAGCAGGTTACTGGGCAGACTGGCTTGGTGCAGGCTGCCCTATAGCAGTACTGTGCTGTGGGCTGATGTGGTGCTGTTGCTGGTCAGTGCCAGTCTTGGCAGTAGTTGTAATTTTTAAATGAAGTTAAATGGTCACAAGATGGGACAGAAATGAACCAGAAGAAAAAAGAGATTTCATGGTTTTAATGAATCACTATTAAAATTAAAATACTTTTAGTAACTTATGCTTAAGTTTGTACACTGATTTATGAGCACACAGTAGTTATGTAGAAATTGCTGCCAACCAGAAAGTAAAGAATACCTTACTAAGAAATCTAAAGAAGCAGTTGAATTCAAGCAGCTTATTGAAACCAATACTGTAATATCTGTGGGAGGTTTGTTGTAAAAAGGTGGGATTTTTTTCCTTACCAGAAGGGGCAAAACATTCAGTTGTATCAAGATTGAAGCTGTAACTCACTTAATATAATTGGCCATGAGGGATGATGAATGTATTTATCTTCAGTTTCCGTCATTTCGAAAAGCGTAGTTTGCAGTCCTTAAAATGTATACAGATGCACTGAATATCCACTTGCTGCATGGATAAAACTAGTTTAAAACAGTATCTATGTATCTGGTCACCCCAAAATAAGCTTCCTTGTAGTTGAAATGTTTTTTTTTTTTTAATTCTGGGTAAAACAGTTAATAACAGAGCTTTCTGGTTCCTATTGGATTCTGCGGGCTATCTCAAATGCACGCCTGGAAGGGCTGACACCATGACTGCAACAGCTCACCTCAGTCTGCACTGAAAACATCATCAAACTTCCCCTGCCTCCCCTCCAGTCATCCTGAAGTGTTAATTCCATTACTTGCCAGGATTGTAGCAGAGAGTGATGGGCACTTCTCTGTGGCAGAGGGTCTTGCAAGGGCATAGCTGCAATCTCCCTTGTGTTACTTCTGATCTGTCAAGACTTCTACTACACCCTTTTCAAACATAAGCAACAAGCATTTTGCTACAGCTAAAGGCAAGCAAAGTAATTGTTGGTTGGTGAAACATATGATAGTCCTCAATCTGGAAATAGCTGACACTTAAAAATGAATCCAGATGGATTTTTTTGGAAAGAAATTATAAAGCTAGAAAGGTGCTAAGGTTTAGCTTAGGTAATATTTAACCACAGGTAAAAATTTACAATTTCTCTGATTCTTTAGTGAAAGCAAATAAAGGAGGTTTGTTTTAGTAATGGTACTCTAATGAATAAATATATAAACACCACAGGTATATGTGCATTTAAATAACACACATCTTTGAATTACTTTCACAGCATCTCATATTTAATGCTAACTGCCTTGGAATGTTTTATGTTTTTAATTTGTGCTTGTCTTTTGAGAATGAATTGCAAAATATTAGTGTGACAGATCCTCATTTTTCAGTAACGATTGTGGTATTTGTGACCATCAAGCTAATGTACTATTAAAGTATGCCATCCATGGCTAATCCACAGTGGCAATGGGAGAACAAACATCTATGTCTCCTAAATCCCCAGAAAGGCTTCCCTACAGGAATCATCCTGTGCTATCCTGTGCTTCCTTGTCCAGTTTCTAGTTTAAAATGCATGCCACGCATGTGGCAGCTTATTGCTGGTTTCTGTGTGTCACAGAGCAATTCCATCTCTGGATCTTTCTATAGTTTCTGAAGGCTTCTTAAACTAGTGAACAAGTTTCCTTGCTACAAAGCAAAGCATGTCATATATCTTTATCTTGTATATTCTTCGGCAAGGATAAGTAGCTTAGAACAGCAGTTTGCTTTATTTTTTTTTGTGGATGGAATGATGTCAATACTTTTTAAAAAAACAAACATTGAAAAGTTATTGTGATTATTGTTGCCTCTCCGTGAATTAACTTTGATTTTTAAAGCAGAAATAAAAAACTGAACACTTAAGAGGAAGAGAGATGAAAATTATTTCAAAAAGTTGTGAGCACACTTGATCTGTTCTTAAAAATTGTTTGCTAAAACTTCTTTAACTTTTGGTTGTTGACCAGTAGACTTAAATCTCTAACACGTGTGAATCTACTGGAACACAGAATTTTAAAATTAAATTACTCATCAGCTTACAATAAGTTATGATATTCTTTCATAGGCTGAAAATCAAGTGGATATTATCACCCACGCCATGGACTTAGTATGTCATAAACAATCTGTCTAGGGGGTGGGTCTTGATGGGATGAAAACTGACCTAAGACATTTTTGCTCTAATTAGCTTTGGAGAAAGTGAATATGAGGTATAAAAGTAATGTGCAATTGTTTATGCTTTTAAGCTAAAACATGGATTATATCATCCTTGCTCTGTTGTTTCCATTGTACTTGAACGAGTTCTCGTTCAGTGGGCAGTACTGGTGTTGGACTAGATGACCTGAGAGGTCTTTTCTAACCTCAGTTAATAGATACATCATTAACCTTAAATGTTAATGATGAATCTTTGTTGTTTCTCTTTCTTGGTTTGGAAACTCTGCCTGGGTTTCCAAACACCAGCTGTTTTGTTGTGTTTTTTTTTTTTTTTCCTTCAAAATTTTCTGGTTTAAAATAGTCTGCACGCTAAAATGTGCATTATGTGACAACTTTGAAATTATTTTGTTTGTACCTTCCTTAGCAAGCTTATTTTGCTTGAATTGTGTTCTTAGTGTTACTTGAGAACTCTTGCAGAAGTTTGCTTTTTTTCTCTTAACTGAGAGCAACTCAATATTTGTTGGCTGTTCTTCCATTTGAACAATCTAAAGGCTATGACTTCAATTCCAACAACTAAATTGCATAGCAATAATCTTTTATAGGCATTTTTCTGAACTTCACGTTCTCTTGATTTTAATACCTTGTGCAATTTCTCAATTTTACATAATTCCCCTCTTCATGTTTGAATTTCTCCAGCTTTTCTGCGTTTAACTTTGTTCTCACTTTGTGTTGCTGTCACTGCCAGTGATTTAATTTTTAACTTCATGTTATGTTGCTCTCTACACAGTCCTATGTCAGGACAGTAGCCTATCTACTCCTTGCCTCCATTAGGGATGTTTGCTTTGAGAAGTTCAGTGTGACCTTTGGTGGGAATATTCTGTGGCTGGCCTTACCATCAGGTCAGAAGGAAGTATGTGAAGTAGCTTTGTCTGTTCCCTAAAAATAAATAAAATTCCAGAGTGTGTTGTGCTGGATATTTGTGGGGTAATAAGATGCTGTGAAATTATCCTTATCAAATACTGCTCCATCTCATGCTCTTTTACCCAAAGACAATTGAAAATATAGTGTGATGTATTGAAGGATCAGTATTTATTTGCATTTTTATATACCCCTACTTAGAAATGTGAGGCAAAGGTATTCTGTTTTCCTGTCCTTTCATAAGATTCCTCCAAATATTCTTCTTAATTCTTTCATTGATGAGTATTATTGGAGTAATGCCTTTTGGATTTAAAACAAAGAAGCAGTGATTGCTGAAATGTAAATGATGTTGCAAGGGAATTGTTAGGTTGTGTCTTGAACTGGTGATTGAACACCTGGTGAAGGAATGTTTTTCACCTGTGCTTCCCGGATGATCAGAAGCGGTGGACCAAGGGTGGAGCCATGTTGGGCTCATATAAGGGCTGGCCACTGAAGGAAGGTTATTTCTTTGACCTAGGCTGCTCCCTGAGGAGGAGTGCTGCAGAGTCAGAGATCTTCACCAGTTGGGTGAGTACAGCTCTTCTTTTCTGTATGATCTACCTGTGAATACTTTGACTGGTATTGCCAAGAGCCTGTCGGAAGCAATTGCACTTCTTCATAAGCAGAACAGATGACCATCCTTGCACTGTCTGTTTCATTATTGCATATTAGATTAACCCACTTCTTAAGCGTTCCTCATGAATGCTGATGCTTTGAGGGCTTTTGCTTTTCTGAGTGTGAACCTGGATGCAAATAGTTTAGGTGTTTTATTGTTGCATGATAAAGAGCAAGACAGTTTCTGCAATTCTGAAAATAGATGAAAAATACTTAGATAATTCTGTGCTTAGAAAGGAGAAAATCCCTGAATAATTTCAAAATACAGTCATGGCTGACTATACTTCGAATGTAGCTTGTTCAAATTTTTGGCTTCCTAAGGACTATGATGTTAGGAAAACCACTGTTCTGCTGTATGTTCCACACAGGTGATAATGCACTAGGAATGGCTTGTGTTAGGCATTCCATCTATTTATGTCCTGTTTGCTTTACCAAAAACTGTTGAGTGTTAGAGAAGCGTAACACCAGCGTAGAATATCCAGAGAAGCATTTTTCTTCTCTGCCTTGATATATCTGAGATACATTTGCATTAGGAAATGTAACCTTATTATAAGGCTGTGCTAGCATTTAAGCTATTGTCTATGGCTGGATGTGGGATAAGTGGCCAAAGGGTGCATCTAATTACGTACTGCCATACAAGTGATAATAGGAGCAGTTTGGTCTACAAGTTATTATCTTCAGAGGTATTCAGAACAGTTTCCAAAGTCCTTAACAAGAGCTTGAGTTAAATATTGTGTTCTGGGAGAAAATCAGTAGTATTTCAAAAGGATTTTCAATAGTCTTTCAGATGCATTGTTTTCTGCTTGAGACCTGAAATAAGAAACTGTCTGAAGTAACTATTGTAGGGAAGTGTAGAATATGGTTTGTACAGCTGGGTTTTGTGCGAACTCATCTACTTTCTTTTGCAGATCACTTGCTGTTAGGCTAAATTTTTTCTAGCTACTTACTATACATAAAGACTACTGTGCAGAGGAGGAAGTATACCACATGAAGTAAAGTACATTTCCTGAGATCTCTTAAATATGAGCACTTATCAAGCTTCATAACACTGAAATGTCTTTTAGAATTATGATGTTTTATATCAGTATTTCTCCAAGGACGGAGTAGAAGAGAGACTTGTCTCATCCCACTGTTGTCCTGGAATTTCCTGATCAGATGCTTCTCTCAGATGTTCTGGGTACAGGAAATAACTTCTACTTTCTTCCTGTAGAGCATCCAGTGTTCTCAGCTTGGCAGGCTTGGATTGCTCTGCTATCTGAGACAGTATATTGTCAAATTGTTTATGGTTAGCGGGAATGATGGTGGGAGAAAAGCAGACCATAAGCTCTCTTTGCACTGTGTCTGCAGGGTGATGAAATTTCAGAGGAATAAAAACAAGTGGACAGTGATGTGGACAGATATCTGCATACTTCTGTACTGAAGGCAGAAAAAGTTGGGGACTCTAGGAAGGAAAAAAATCCTTCTTTCACCTTTTGGTTCGTAGTAACTTAACATGGGATATACCTTGAGAGTGAGACCAGTGCTGTCTCTACAGGTTATGAGAGGGCAGAGAATACAGACTCTGAAGGGAGGATAATGCTAGGTGATTGGGTGACATGACTACAGAAAGTGGTAAGCCTTGGGAACCTAGTGGGAAAGACCTTACACACTGATGGACTTCCCATCTTTGAAGGCCTATGTTGTGAACTTGTGTGTCTATAGGTAGACCTATTTCACTGCCATAAGTTTGCTTGTGCTTCTCATTCAGGAGAGTTAATTGCACTGACACAAAAACATGTTCTTTAAAATGGTATGTGGTGGTATTTCAAGTATCCTTTTTCAGCATGTGCAAAATAGAAATGTGTTAACTGAGCTCACAATAACAGGTTTTTCGTCTGACTTATGCCTGCACTTTCTTCCCAACAATAGGCACCCAGCTTTCTCATGTGGGAGAAGTAGTCACTTTTAAATGGTTCTTAGATCATCCATTAGTAATGTCTGTCTAAAGACTGCACAGAACCTAGGGAGTCTATCTCTCAGAGGAGTTCTAAATCTTTGAAAATAGTTGGTAGTGAAAGAAGCCTCAGACACTTGATTAATTTGAATTAAAAACAAACAAACAAAACCCAAAAAACCGAAGAGAGAAGGAAAGAAACATTTTGAGCATTCAGCGATGTATCAGGACATTTCCTGCAGTGTTAGTATTTATATTTTGTTACTGACTGGGGAGGGTAGCAGTGCAAGTCAATCTTGGAGTTCAAGAGAAACAGGCACTTATAAATTTACCAAAAAAAAGCAACAGTACAAGCATTATGGAAGTTTCCCATGATTACTGTGTGATAGTAGTAGAGGCTTCATTAATAAGTGTTGATATTTTGAAATGTGTTGCCAGTCTGCTCTAAAGTGACATTATGGTAACCATTCTTCAATTCAGAAATGGAATCTCTAAAACATGAAACATGCACTGAAAAATCTTCACAGATAAATTTCCAGATGATCTGTGTCAAAAGAAGGTTGGCCAGCAGGGTGAGTGAAGTGATTGTTCTCCCCTCTGCCTTCATTTGCAGTACTGTGTACAGATCTGGAGTCCCCACACAAGGAAGACACAGAGTGTGTCCAGGGGACTGCATCCCCTCTCATATGAAAATAGGTTGTGCAAGCTAGGCTTGTTTAGCTTCAGAAAGAGAAAGCTCTGGGGGGATCTCATTACAGCCTTTCAGTATTTAAAGGGACATCAGAAACATCTTGGGGCTTCTCAGGACAACTTGTTTGGTGCAGAAGTGTTGGCTCCTCTTAGCTCAGAATAGGAAAAAGAGACATTGGAAGGGGCTACTTTAATCATATATATTTCAACTGTGTGTTGTATTGCATATCAGGAAAAGATATATGGCTGAATTCTTCAAGCATCATGCTGGGACCAGGTACTTGAGAGATCTACTTTGCTCAGTGTTTGTTCCAGCAGTCTCAAAATTGTATAACAGTAGTCTCAAATGTACAGTTTTCTAGTCAAATTTTACCATAACAGCAGAGAATAAATGACATTGTATAAAACAATTTAGAATATTTACAAGCACTACCTGAGCTCTCTGACAACATCCAGTACCTTGAACAACTCAGGCTTCCTCACGTTATTGATGCGTTGCTGCAAGGCATTGCATTCCTCCCAGCTCTCAAACATATGCTGTGGGACTCGTCTGTGTGATCCAGTTGTACCTGTGCAAGGCTTGTTTGAGGCCCTCCTTAGCATGCCTTTGGGCCTCACACTTGCAAGCAGGAGGAACTGTTTTCTACTCCTCCATATGCTTGTATATCCCTGAAGTGCAAATGGACCCTTCTGGGTACCACAGCTGTTTGTTATAAGAAACTTGTATTACAGATAGCCATGATGCTGTCACCCTCAGGAACTGGCAGTACATTAATGCCTGTTGCGTTTGCCTTTCGTGTTTATCTCATTGTATCTGGAACAAATAACAGTCTTTCAGAAATCATGCTTGCTTTGATATCCATGATAAATGCAGATTGTTCAGGTTTTACAAAACTTGTTCTTCACTAGTGCTACACTAATATTAGTACTAAACACAAATCAACTTTTTCAGTTATTTCCTTAATATTTGGAGACTTTGGACATGCCTGGTTATTCTGTTTTGACAGTTCTGGAAATGTTATTCTCCTTAACTTTTGCTCAAACTAATCCTCTAGTATTCATTCATCTGGGGCAAACCAGTATACCTGCATGTTTTTGTGTTTTTGTTGTTGTTTTTTGTTGTTGTTGATTTGCTTTTTTTTTTTTTTTTCCTTATGATCTGTAAGCTTTGAATTTTATTCTTCCCCCATGTTTCTCTGACAGATAAGCTCAGCATGGAGATGTGCAGACCATTTTTCTCTTGTGACTGTATTACCTATTACTTTGATTAAGACTTGTTTTGAGATGAAGTGCTTTCTTTCTGTACAGAGATTTTCATTGTGTGCCTGAGATAACTCTCGTGAAGTGATAAAGCCTAGAACGTATTTTAAACTCTATTCTGTCCTTATACTAGCTTTGTCTTGGCTTTTGCTTGTTGCAAGAATTCATCTAGAGCTAAATGCTGTTATTTCATTTACTGTCAATCTATAAAGGTGTAGCACACTGCATGTTCTGAATTCTTGGCTGTGCTCATTAAGTTTTGTTCTAGGTCAGATGCATTTTGTTGCCTTGGCAGTAGTAAATTTCAGATATTCTAATCGTGTGAGGATTGCTTAAATCCCAGTCTCAGTTCTGATTTAGTTTCTATTCTTGTCATGTTACCTTTGTTTTTGTCTATCCTTTTTTCTTTTGTGTTTCAAACATACTAATTTTAGGTCAAATGCTGGATTTATCAGTTTTCACTTACTAAATTTTTGTATAACTTAACATGTATTTACCCTTTCTGTGAGTGGTAAAACAACTTCTGATCTCTGCTGGGCTGTGCACTTTCCTTCATAAGGAATAATCTATCTGTGGACTGCTGGACAACAAAACAAAACATTTCTCTCTGTGTCCAGAGTACATGATCTTTGATCTTAGATTGGACCCGGGGGAAAAGATTTATTGGGGAAGAGCATTTCAAACCGCTTCTGCCTGTTAATTTTGGATGAGCTACAAAGAAGAAGAGTACAAGGAAGTTGGCTATTGTATTGTTTTCCAGTATAAGATGCCTAATAGGAATGAAGTACTGAAGGAATGCCTCAATTTTCCATGTATATTTTGAAAAGGACTTATTGGTGTCTAAGAACCATTTGTATGTGTAATTTGTGTAACTGTTGAGTCATGGCCTGAACCACTGATTGAACACTTGAGGAAAGGACCTGGTCAGCCCTGGGAACACGGGTGAAAGCAATTCAGCTGTGTAACTGGAAGGAGTGGAGCCTGGCTGCACCTCTCTTAGACCCCATTTAAGATCTGACTGCCACTGGCAAAGGGTCTATTTCTGGAGAGCCCTCCTTTGTTGAGTTTTTCCCTGTGAGCCTAGATCTTCAGAGGTGGGTGAACAGTCCTTTTATCCTTCCCTTATAACACCTTTCCACTGTGTGTGCCTCTTTGTCGTTACACCTCTTGTATCACCATTCCATTGTAATGATCTTTCTAATTGTTACACCAGTCTGAAGGTAAAAAGACTTAGAGACATTACCTTAGATGCAAGAGGTTCAGAATACCTTGTGTTCTAATTCAGTGTATGCCTCCTACACAGCACTGAACAGACCACTTCAAAACAGCTGATTAAAGGTAGTAAACTGAAGTGATATGAAAACTCTTTTTTTCTCCAGACACCTAAAGTAGTTGCCTTTTTCGCTATTTGTGAAAAATAAAATATCTACAAATGAGTTCTACAATTTATTGGGGTGGTGCAATATTTCATGGCATATTTCTCAAAAAATACTAGAATTAGAAAAAAAAAAAAAAGACTTAGCAGTGGATGTTTTAATTTATTCTTTCCTGTTCTTGTCAAAGCTGCAAAAGAATAAAAGGTTGATTCAACACAACACTACGTAAGAAGGAAAAAGCACATGAAGAGGAACGTGGAAAGAATATACATACCTGGAGGAAGGCACTTGGTTATGTTTCCAGCACTATTTATGCATATTTATTAGATAATTGTAAGTAAAGTTATGACCAATTGAAACAAAACTAAAATCCAGGTGTCTCCTCTTGAAAATGATGGCACATCTGTTATTTCTCTCCCATTCTTTGAGCCCACTGGTCTTTCATTGCTTGTTGTATGGCATCCTGATTATAAAAGTTGTATTAGAGTACCCCAGAAAAATCAGACTCAGTCTGGTTCTTTGGATATGCTACAAGTTCCCAAGTTTCAGTTCATTAACTATGACCTTGCCTAAGTATTCTGTTGCAAAATAGATGCTTATAGTGACCAGGCCTACTAGTGAACTGTCAGTGCAATAGGCCTGCAGATGAGACAGTTGTAAGGAGCTAGTCTATGGAGAATGCTAAACCACTGTTTAGGCACACCTCCATTGTACCTTTAGCATGAACTCTATAAAACTTATTCACCTCAAGTCACTTCCACTTGGATGTCAGATCTGGACAGTTAGAGAAAAAACAATGTTAAGACACTGATGATATGCAGTCCAAACAGCTCTTTATTTGCATCGCACTTGGATGTAACATTTAAAATTTGAATATTAAGGGCCTGAACTCATTTGAAGATTCTCTCTCTATATATTTTTCTGCTCTTTTTGTTTAAAAAGTAGGAATTTATGGCTTTAATGGTAAAAAAACTGTTAGAGTTATTGATATTTCTATGAGGCTTTGGGAAAACATTATTGAAATTACTAAGTTTTAGAATCTGTCTTTTTTTATATTGTACAGATGTGAATAAATGCCCTTTGTGAAAATGAAGCATAAAGGAAAACATTCATGCTTTCAAAGTAAACCAGTCTGGGATATTTGCTTTATTGAGTAATTTAGAAATTTGTGAGTCTTCTGCCTTGTCTTCTGTTCACATTTAGAGGTAAGTGTTTCATAGTCAGTGCACACCAGGTTGTATTTTTACTTTTGCAATGGAGTAGATTCACGTCTTCAACTTCATGGTGTCTTGCTTGAGGGCTTATGTATTCTACTAAGCTTAAATTTTGCAGCAACTGCAGTATTAGCTGAAACACTGGGGTAATCTCTGTGGACATGTTCCTCTTGTTCTATGAAGTTACTCCTGCCAAGTTTATAGAAAGTGCCAAGTATTTTCCTGTATTTTGTGCTGTGACATGCTGCTGTCTTCAATATGCAACGCAATCCCACTAACTTGATAATACATAAAGATGACTTCTTCCATTACAGCAGTTTTGTCTCGACCCAAGCAAAAGAATGAGACAATCCAAAGTAATTTTTTAATCTCATTGTTGATTTAATTGTAAGCATGCAAACTTTTTTAGTGATTCAGCAGTCTTTAAAAAGCCCTTCTAAGAGCACAGAGCTCCAAATATGATAATATTTCTGCAACTGAGCTCATTTGGAGGTTCTCTTGTCACTTACTGAGAACCAGAGTACATGACAGCAGATCCCTTCTATGGAGTAAAAGCTGAAGAAGTTATTTAAACTTAATAAACTTAATATGGATTGATGGGGAGAATGGTGCATCTGAAAAGATACTTTTTTTTTTTCTTTTTTTTTCCCCCACAATGTATTTATTATTCCTTGATGAGGATAAGAAAGCCTGAGCAATGATTCTTAAATTAGATATCTGTTATGCTCCAGGCAAGGAGGTTTTCTAAGCAGAAGAAAGTATTGATCCCATGTCTGACTTAATAGTACATGACTACAGAGTGCCATCTATTATAAGACGAAAGAAAGACCATTAGCCTCCTCGAGCATTCAATTAAACTATTACTTTATCTACCTTAATTGATGCTGCTAATAGTATCATATTTAATTGTTCCATATAGGTGGAAAACATGCTTGTTAATGAGTCTCGACTAATTCACAGAATGACATTTAAGCAATAGCAGCAGAGCTGTAGGTGGGTTCCTGATTGGTGTGTGATAGATCACCTTATTCCTTTGCTGCGATAGTTGAAAATGGTTCATGTTTGCTTCAGATGAATTTCAGTGTGTGGGAGCTCAGTTGTGGAGCAATTAAAGTGTACCTTCAAAGGAATAGTACTTTATCAAATAGCTTTGATAGTTATAGTAATTACAGAATAAATAAATAATGCAGTTTGTGTGTATTTCATAGTACATTCATAATCAATTCTTTTAGCTCTAGATGAATTGATTATTTTCCTGCAAAGATGTATACATATATATATTAAATATGTTTGTATTTGTATACAAACTTGCACCTATAATATATATACCTATACACGCACATGTACCTACATCTACAGAGTTTACAGAATTGTAGAGGCTGGAAGGGATCTCTAGAGATCATGTAGCCTAACCCCTCTGCAAAGCAGGCTCCTTACAGCAGGTTGCACAGGTAGGCATCCAGGAGGGTCTCGATTATCTCCAGAGAAGGAGAATCCACAACCACCCCCTCCCCCCAGACAGCCTGTTCAAGTGCTCCATCACCCTCACCATAAAGAAGTTTTTACTCACGTTTGTGCGGAACTTTTTATGCTTCAGTTTGTGGCCATTTCCCCTTATCCAATCCCTGCACACCACTGAAAGGAGTCTGGCCTTGTCCCTTTGCCTCCTGCATTTGCATCACGTGTCAGAGAAGACTGCTACATCAGATCCAGAAATATTGTTAACAAAGACACATCTTCATTAACATCTCTAATTCACCTTATGTCTGCTGGTATATATTATCTAGCATATTAGAACTGACTCGGAAAGCAGGGTAACAAAAGCCTCCTGAAACCTGATATTTGAGCAAGTCAGTGAAGGCCATTTGAAGTTGCAAAGAAATATGAGATATAATAATTTCAGTGTTTCATCTGTTCTGCATAAGTATTTGTTTCTCCCCCACTAGTAATGTCCGTCTTCTTCTCTGTAAGTACTTGCATAACTTTTTTTCTTAAATCTCTGTGCTCTCAGACTGTGTTTAGGACCATGCATTTTGTTAGCTGAAAATGCTTTTTACCCTTGCTGAAGAAATGAAGTTCTAGATTGCCTATAATTATGTACAATGTATGTCTCATCCTGCTAGTTGCAAAATCCTGCTATTAATTTTCTTCTACCTAAAATATGCATGAAGACTAGTAGACTTAATAAACTTCAATGATAAATACAAATGCCACTTCATCTTTTTCTGAATTGCAGTTTTATGGAGGCTTCAAAGCAGAACTCAACTCTGGATTATTTAACAGACCATTAGTTTCAGAAACTTGTCATTGGTACAGGAAATCTGCATTTAGTTTTCTTATATGAAGGACTGACAGAGAGAGGAGGTGTAATTCAAGCAGTGGGCTGGTAGTTTTCACAGAGAGTTTTATATGGTGTTTTAATCATGGCTAAGTGGGTTTCGGATTAATAATGGAAATCCCTCAAAGAATATCTGCAAGCCACTTTGTGAGCATAGAGAACTGCAGCATCCCAGTGGCCATATCTTTGTCACAGGATTATGAATAGGCTAACTGCTGAGATAAAGCTGTACTGGAATCAACTTAATCCAAAAGAGTAAGCTTGAAATAGCTGAAGAATTAAGTAGGTAGGTTGGGAAAGGTCAGAATACTTTAAACAGTATTTTTCAAGTGCCAGTATCACGTTTATCAAGTGGCACGTTCCTAGAGGCTAAAGTGAGGGTTGTTAGAAACAGACATAAAATTACACTGAGAATTATTTGACCCCTGCATGAGAAAAAAAGCTGACTGTTAAAAATTTATTTTAAATATTTTTATCAATTATTCAATTAGGCAGCCAATAGCGAATGTATTTTTTTTCCTAGTTATAGAACTGAGTGTTTCTACAGCTTGGATAACAATTATAAAAATGTATTCTACACAGTTGCATTAAAAAATAACTTGAAAATGTTTCTTTTTTTGGGGGGCGGAGGGAACTCAAAAAATAATGATTTTCTATTATTTTGTAGTTCTTTGGAAAATTAAAAAGAAGGGGCAGGGGGAAATAAAAGATCCTTGTTAAAAAGACTTGCTGCTAATTTTGAACATCAGCCATCATTCAAAAGCAGTTTGCATGAGTATGAAATCAAAACATCAATATATTTCCCTAAAATGAAACATCTGTTACCACTCTGAAAGGTCAAACTTTCAATTTGAGTCTTTCTAGTCAGCAGTAACAAGGTATTTCACCTTGGACCTGAAATACTGTCTCTGTTTTGTCACAATAGATGCTGCTTTTGAAATGAAGTACTTCAGTAGAGAGATCTTATACTACTTATAGCTGTTACATCCTTATGAGTGTATCAATATTGTGCGCAGGAGAAAATTGCTTAATGCTGTACACCTCTTTTATGTGATGATGCTTATACATAAACCACTTAATATGTTTTATGCTTACTTTCAATTAAGCAAAGGGGACTGAATTCATACATTTTTCTTTGAATGTAATTGACCTGATTTATGTGGACTTCTTTTTATTTTTTACTGAAGTGCTTTTTGTTTTTCTAATACATGCACATGTATGAATACATAACAATGTAGTTGTGAGGGAAAAAGAAATAAGATTGCAATTATCTGTATGAATTTACAGTTTAAAGAAAAAAGTGTTATCAGCTTCATATATTTTATTGAAAATTACTGTAAGTTTGTACCACAGGTGACTTGTGAACAGTCAGCTGCTTTTTATAATGTATAAAATTTAAAGTAGGATTATATTACATGACTAGAAAATAACTGAAGAACAAATAAGAAAAGTCTCTTTATTTTCCATCTCAATAACATCTTTAACTGTTACATAAATTTTAAACTGCACAGCATGTAATATTTGAAAAGCTCTTTTGGCTTGAACAAGAGAAGTGTTTTTGTTTTTCACGTTGCCGCAGTTTTGAAAGTCTATGGGATGTTTCAAATAATAAAGTGGCAGTGCTAAACCGTGAGAATGTAATTATATTCTACTGCTATTGTTAGCTTCACTATGAACAGTTTGATAATTGAATAAGTCTCCTACCAGTCTGAAGTCAGATTCACAGTCTGCATCACTGTGTAATGGCCTTCATCATTTCATTCTTGGAACACTGTTTAGCATCTGTCTCTTGTCTATATTTCTTGTGCCAATATAAAAGACAAAGCAGTTCTCCAGTGATTCATTTCTTTCAATAGTTGCATTTATTTTCATACACAGTTGTAATTGTTAGGTGAACTAGCACTGTGGTGTATTGTAACAACAATTTCTAATGTGCAGCATTTAAGTAACAAGTGAAATTTTATGGTTGAATAACTGGTTTGTCATATCATTACGAAGTATTTGTAGAAGGATGTGTTATGATCAAATGTCACAATAGTGATAATTTGTTTTAGATCTGAATAGCTTCATGCTAATATTTATCAATATTACATACAGTTAAAAAAATCATAAATTTTAGTTTTAATGGATGGTGCTGGCAGGCTGTCTACATTACATATTACAGTTGCGTAGTATATAACCTGTTCCTCCCTCATTTTAGCAAAGGTGTGGAAATACACAAGCTCATCTTCTGTGTATAGTAATTGACTGCCAGCTAGAACTGGTCAAATAATTTTTGTTTCTACTGAAATTTGCTCATTTTTTAACAATGAAAAAGTTGAGATGTGTTGGGCAGTGAAAAACATCTACAAATGTTCTTCTACTTCTTAAAGGAAATTAAATTGAACAGGTTTATTTTGATATTTGTTTTCTTTTTGAGAGAGTCAAACTGCTGTGGTGTAGTTCAAAATCAGACTGGCCAACTTTTGTATAATGGGAACACCTAAGAAGTGCTGGGTTTATTTGGATGCCAAGTGAAGTACTTCGTTTCCTGCAATGAAAATTTTACTCCTGTATGCGCCAATTCTCACATGATGAAACTTTATTTACAAAATGCATTTTAAAGTACACAGCAGTAAAATAGTAGTTTCTGGGGTATCGGACTTCTCAGATAACAAATATGCATCCTGTAAAATGTATGTTTGTGAACAGATAGTGCTGCTAACTGGTTAACATTTGACATGCAAGCCATGCAAGGACCAACAGACATAAAACTGTAAATGAAGTTTGTGCTTAATCAAGATGTATTAAAATAGTTTCATTTGCTAATTGTGTTCGCTTTTGAAGAATCCTTCTGTGAAGTTACAAGTAGTGTTACCAGCTCATAAAACCCTTGTTGCACCTAGCAATGCTGGTGGACTTTTTTGTTTGGGTGGTTGTTCTGGTTGACAGGGGAACTGTATCTAACTGAGTCACTTCTCCTTAACATACATTTTCAAGCTACTTGCTTTAGTTGTGTTCCTGTCTTTTCATTAATGTTGCCCTGTTAAAGGGAATATGGTTACACTATTGTATGCACAAGCTGAGTATTGTTTCAAATGCTTATTGAAGACAATAAGCATTGTGGTTGTTTTTTTTAATTAACGTATCTATATACGTATATATCTTGTTTGCATAAAATATTTCTGTTGTAGGTTTACAAGATCACTTTCATGTAAATAGTCGCTGTTGATTAAAATATCAAAAGCACCAGAATCTCACAGAATTCTGATATACTCTCTATACTGAAAGTTGCAGCATCTCTTTTCAAAATGTTACTGTGTATATATACCTGTTAAGAAACTTATTCTTCAGAGAGAAAGTATTCAACTTGTTATGTCAGGTTGTACGCATCCATCCAGCTTGTACTGTAGTAATCAATTTAAATGTGTTGTGAAAGTCTGAGATACAATAATTTTCTTTATGAAGCTGTTACCATTATCTAGGAATTGAGCGATACTCCTTCATCTATAGCTTCGGTTGATACAAACATCAATCAAATACATTGGTAACAAGGCTATAATATAAGCTTTAATTGTTAATTAGCACATGTAGGATTGGGTTTGGGTGTATTTTTGACAGACATTATCTCCAGTGTAAATTTATCATCTTGAGACTTTTCATGAATCTTCAAAATGGCACAAATAATTACCTGGCTGTATTAAGACAGTAGGAGGGTCTGCGTTTGAGAAAGGGGGAAAGAGTTTGATTCTTTTGTCCGTGCTCTGGGAAAGCTTTTTTCATCTTTCTTCCAGCTGCAGATATCTGAAAAGAAGTCTGTAATGTATTCAAAGACCCTGATCCAAAGGCTGACAGCTTGTAACAATATTCCCATCAGTTTATCTTGCTGAGAATTCATTTTGTGTTAACGAAGCACTCCCTGAGGATTAGGTGCTCCCAACAGACTGAAAGTGATCACTGTCACTAGATTGCTCTTGCTCCCCCTTTTTTTCCCCTGACCACAGTGTCTCTATATTGGTCCACTTTGTACAAATTAGCAGATTCATTTGGGGAAATTACTTCAGCATCACACAGATATTCTCGAATGTTCTTGTATTAAGAGATTACACAACCATTTTTACAATATGATTTCACCTATGTACAATTAAACAATAATCAATTTAGCCTAAGCTATCCTTAATTAAAACTCACACTTTGCCTATGTTGAAAAGTGTATGCATTTTGGCATTGTTTCGCATGTTACAGGCCGTACATCATGGGCTACAGCCTGAGAAACTATTCCAGATATAAAGCCCTACACTGCAAAATACTAAAAGCATAATTGAGTAGGTCTGTATTTTTCCTAGACTGATTTAGTTGCATGTGCATTCTTAGTGCTAGGGGAAGAAGATTTTTTACTAAATACCACCTTCCATTGCTTGAGTATCAGATTTCCTTGCTATCTTCTCTAGAAGAAATGATTTGACCTGTCACACTTAATGCAAAAGGTCTGATAAAAGCATGTCCTGATGAGACATCTAACTATTACAATTTTTGTCACTGACTGCATACTATGCAGTCCAGTTTGTCCTTGGAAATGAAAAATAATTCCCCTATCAGCATCATAATAAAGCATGAAATCCTCAAGGACAGATTGAAGTCAGATACTTGATTAGTTTTGTCCAGAATATGACTGAATACTGTGTTCCTGGGGGGAGAGTGGCAAGAAATAAAAATAAATAAATAAAATCCCCCTTCTATAAATCTGTAGAGAATGTTGACGTTGGGCACAAAGTTATAGAGTAATATAACTTTTCAGAGATTTCCAACTGTTGGGGTGGGCTATAAGTTCTAAATAAAACAATAGGTCAACAATATATATTTTTTTCATTTATTTTTAAACCCAAGTGAAATGAATTTTCCTTGATAATGTCAGCTTAATCACTGAATAGACAGCAGCAAAAGGTAGGGGGAAGCATCAGCTGAGTGCAGTTGGAGAGGAGGATTTGCTGGTGCCTGTGATGGAGGGGTCTGTTTCTGCCTGCGCTTAGGGGTGATGCAGTCATACTGCTGGTCTGTGCTGGAATACCAAGTGGGATATTGCAATGGCCTCACAAGAGAAAGGAAAGAAAGGGTGACATAGAAGAAGGGAGGATGTGTAAAGCATGGCTGTAAAACCTGTACTAGTTTGTTGTAAGGAAAGATTTGGATCTCCTATACCTGTCAGCAAAGCCATAAAAGAGATGGACCATTTTATTATAGACTACATAGCTTCAGGTTTTTATGATTTTGCTGACAGCCAAACACCAAATGAAGATTTTCTTCTTCCAATATGCATGAGGTGTTTTATAATACAGCTCTCTTCTTTCCATCTTATGCTATTATCTCTTTATACTTATTACTGCTGTCCTCACAGTTCTCACTGTTCTTTCTTTGCTCCATGTGAGTTGCTTATTTGCAATATTTTCTGCTGAGCATTCTAATATTTTTCCCAGCCTCTTATTCATGTACACTTTAAAAAAAACAAACAAACAAACAAAAAACAAAAAAAAAAACAACTGTCAAATTATCTGTGAATATGTGTGTGTGTGTGTGCGTATTTATATATAGACTGAAAAGTTCTTTGGGGCAATATTATATTCCTTTGTATAGCAGTGTATCTATCTGCTACGACAGCATGCTTCGTTAATCATTGTTTTAATCCTCTGAATTTGTTTAGATACGTTATGAAACTAGGCTGGTAAATAAGGGTACCTATGGGCAGCCACTGGGGATCATATTTAAGTTATTAAAGCTTCAGCATAGCTTGTAGTTTTCTGCATACCCTCAGCTTTAGACCTGGGTACCTCTAGAGCTAATTTAAATAACATGTTGGTTCCCCTGTTCTTCAGTGGAAGATTCTAATAGGAATTAATTTAACTTCCTAAGGCACAGGTTAATGAAGTGCAGAATTTATAATTGTGCATCTAGAAAATAAATAGAGGCTAAGTGCAACTAAAAGCTCAATTATTAGATAATGTTACCAATAAAAATAAATCACTTTGAAGAATAAACTGAAATTTGAATTTCATAAAAAGTTTTTCTTTTTATGGAGTAGGGCTAGTGGGTTAAAAACAGGAAAATGCCCAGGATCATGAGCTACTTCTCTAAGTTATGCAGGTATTTTTTCTGAAATGAAACTTGGAATCCTACATTTACCAAATTCTTCAGAGAAAGTAGAAATAAGGTCATGTGGAAGTTTGCTTCACTTGCAAAATATTCACTGTTTACTTAATATAGGAGCAATTTTTCTTATTGTGATTCAGTTGGTCTGTTTTTCTTAGGTTAGAAAACAAGGATGAGGTAAAATGACTTCAATCAGACTACTGGGAGAATGCATTAGATATTAAGTTTGCTTCATTTGTTCTCTGAAATAGTTCTTGTATTTGACAAATTATGTTATCTCAATCAGGATCTTCTAAAGAGTTTGATAAAGAAGTGAGTTGAGGAGGCCAGGTCATTCACTGCAAAGAAGTATAAAATGAAAGCATGAAATAGAAGAAAGAATCATAAGAATTTTTACACTTTCTTTTAAGCTCTTGTGCATAGCAGTAGATTTTTTTTTTGTTAAACTTCAGATATACTCCTTTGAAAGGTCTTTTTAAAAACTGGATTCATAAGTTCCTTTATTCAGGGGGGGGGGAAGAATTATTCAAAATGTTCTATATTAGACTAATACTTCCCATATAAATTAGTAGTAAAACTCTTACTGATATTAACATGACCAGGAAAGGAATCATGAGGTAAAGAAATGCCATGCTACACATCTGTTTTTTATCCTGGCAAATGGATAGTGGGGTCACTGTGATATAAGTGCTCTTACCCCAACTTCAATTCTGCTTCTGAACAAGATTACTATTCCTTCCCTGTCTGCATACTGCTTCTGACTTGGCTTGTTGTCCCAACACCAACCTCAAGGCTGTAGCTTTGTATCCAGCATCCTGGCTGAAAAATCTCATTGAATTTAGTATGCTTCCATCATGTCTGAACAGTCATTAGATAAATAGAAATCATTGTTGCCGTCACTAATAACAGTAACTCATTTATGCATTTTTCTAATTGATAAACTCTTCCATGATATATATATATCTATATCTGTGTATGTATTTTATATACATGTGTATGTGTATTGCACAGACAATGTTACTTAACTGGACTGCCTTGTAGTTTAACAGCAAAGAGAGAAATGTGAAGAGATGGTCTCTGTTTTTGAATGCTGTAACCTTTCTGTAAATAGGCTTCCCAACTTTAAGGACTATTTCCAGGGACACTTAAGACTAGTCCTTGCAGAATGCTCATTTTTACATAGTTCAATACAGTGAAGTTTTGTGGTTTTTTTTTCATGTAAATCTTCTTGGTGCCTGGGGTTAAATCATTGTATTTGAGACAATGTATACCTTCAGGTTTCTGAAAGGGAAAAAAGACTAATAATCTGAGACCATTCTGGATACAGCATCACACTGAGAGTCCTAATGGTTCTCTTATTCCTCTCATTTTCTACCCACACTTCACCCACTTAACATCTGGTCATGTACCTGATTGCTGCACAACAGAAGTAGTGACAGAGGATCCTCAGCTGTGCTGTGTGATATTGGCAACTAGCCACTTAGAAACATATGTCCTAGAACAGACACAGAAATAGCCCTTGTCAATAATTACTTCTATTGACATCTGTACTGCTGATTGTGATGTGAAAAAGGAGCTTGACAAATGCCACTCAGAATTCAGGGACAGCAGTTGAACGCTACTGTTAACTAATTCTGAGATTATTCTACTTTAATAAACAGGAATCTTACTTATTTTTTGACTATAGGCAGTAATATTAAAGCAAATCAAGTTACGTATAATGGTATGGGGAGGGGAAAAAACAAGCCCTAAACAATTGAATATTAGTAAATATGTTTCTAAGGATAATGTGTGACCCTTTAGCACTGCCCTTTAGATAACGTACTTTATCATTAGCATGGGATGCCTGTCTCTTTACTCTCTAAAAAAGATCTTTCAGCTATAAAACAATTGAAAATCTACTTCTTGTAAGCTTCAGTGGTATCATTGCATCATTTAATATGTTCTTTAAAACAAAGAAACAAAGATGTTCTTTCGTATATCAGGTTCTCAACAGAGGATGGTATTGCATGGTATTACAGAAGGAAGCATACATAAAAACCTGCAAGTCATGGCATATGGGAGAATCTTTCAACTGTAAAATTGTGTTAGTGTCATAAAAGTGCTCTCCTCTATTAACATGTGATAGTTATTTATTAAACCTAATTTGTAAATAGAAAAAGTCATAAGTGTTTGGGACAATCTGCAACAGACTTAATACAACTAATTGGGAAATACACAATAATTATAAATGTATTGGAAACTGGGCTTGTGTGCCTGAAGTCTGAGAATCACTAAGTAGCTTAAAGTAAATTTCTTCATATTCACTTACCTGGTCCTGGAGTTGTAAGTGGGTACTTTACTTGCCATGGGGACTAAAGATGGGAATGTAATTTCCTCACTTTTAAAATGGGAATGGTATGGTGTTATAAACTGAGAATTTGGAGGTTTTTAAATTAAAAAGGTGTATATGTATATATATAGAGAGAGAGGGAGAAGGAGAGGGAGGACTATTGGAAAAATTGTATTGGAACTCTTCTCTCTGCTATATAAGGTTTTGAGATAAGTGTTCAAAGCAGCAGGAGACCTAAGTGTTTTAGAAATGTACTGGAATACTACACTTCCATTTATATCAACTTATATTATCTTTATGGAAATTTCAGTTCTAGCCTTTTTCAAATACATATCTTCAGTGTTGTTTTTTCGTTAGAGTTTCTATAATGTTATTAATTTTCAGCATCCTGTTTTGCTGCATTTGTCACTCTAACACTCTCTTGTCTAATGCAGAAGTAGTAGTTAGATCACTGAGGTCACCATTAATTTTATAAGTGTACTCTGGCATTTTTCTCTTCTATCACTCCAAAATAGAGTGTATATCTGTGACTCTCACCATGTGGCAGAGGTGATAAAATCTCGTATTGCAATTTCATGAATAATATTTATCTGTTATGATACATAAATTGAACTCATTTGAAGTAGTGGCCCACCAGGTGGAAAAAGCTACTGTATCTGTTCTTGTTGCACAATGTCATTAACAGCTGATATGATTTCTGAGTGAGAAAAAGGGTGTGCTTCAATGCACAGGCTAAAAAAATGCCTTTAGGTTTGCTCAAAGGCTTATGGTTAAAACAAAAAAGTACTTTGTTACTCACAAGCTCCTAAGCAGGCAATGCTGTCCCATTTTCATCATACGAAGCATGTTATCACATGATTTTCTGAACCCCTCACTGTCTCTCTTTAAAGGTCATCCAGTCCAAGTACAAACTAAACCATACTACCCTAGCTCTAACAACCCTCTGCTAAATCATGTTCCTGAGCACCACATCCAAACAGTTTATAAATGCATCCAGGGATGGTGACTGTCATGGTTTTGTAATTTTGTAATTTTGCTATCAGTATTCCACATAATAACATCATGTAAAGTATGGATACTTTTATCGAATGTGCAGTTCACAGAAGAAGACTACATATCCCAGAGAACATCACGGTCAGGGATAAGTCACGGGATCAGGACGCTATATAATCTCATTCCCAGGCTGGAGTTTTTTCTCTCTCGGACTTCTCGGAGAGTGGGAAGCGTTCCAGCCGTGTCACCTAGAGTTCACAGTAGGCCTCTTGGTTTTCGGAGACTCTCTCTCTCTGTTTTGTTCGATTTATTAGCCTCAATTATATTATATTGTGTTATCTTGTATTCCAATATCATATTTAGTAAAATAAGTTTTCCTCCTTAGATTGCTGTTTTTATCCCATTCACCTTTTTTCCTTTTCTTTCCAGGCTGGGGGGGCCCTACGGGGTGGCTCCCCCCTGTCATGGGCATAGGTAAATCTAGGTAACCCGGGACAGTGAGTTAACCATCTCCCTGGAGAACCTATTCCAGTGCTTAACGACCCTTTCTGTAAAGAAGTTTTTCTTGATATTCGGCCTAAACTTACCTTGGCACAACTTGAGGTCATTTCACCTTGTCCTGTCACATGTGAGAAGAGACCAGCCCTGCTCTTGCTGTAAGCACCTTTCAGATGCTGAAAGCGAGCAGTTAGGTCTCCCCTCTGCCTCCTTTTCCACAAACTAAACAGCCCCAGTTCCTCCCGTCACTCTTTTACTCAATGACATGTTATAAAGAACTAATGACTTGGAAAGATATTTTTTTTCTTAAGTTCAGGACGTTTGTATATCAATTCTCTCAAGCTCATAATTTCTCTTGGTCATTATTATTTGTATAATCATCTTTCATTTATAATTATTACTACACAACTTTTTCAAAGATTGGACACCTTACTACAGTCTTCCAGTTTAGGAATGGGATTTTTGTTCTTTTCCTGATGTTAGGATAATGTTAGCATCATAACTCTGTGACTATTGGGTAATCTGTTGCGATTCCCAGGTGTTTTGTGAGGTCACATTATTACCTTTTATTTTAAAGGAATTAGGTGATTTAATTCCTACCTAATAAAGAACACGTTTCCAGACTATTGTGTTAACCATGTGGATGGTAACATTCAGTGAGATAAGAAAATCACAATCCCGTTTATCTGCCACACTATAATCTGTTCAGTGTAGCAATATATTAGTTTTTTGTTGGTTTTTCTTTTGTTTTCTGTTTGTTTGTTTTCTGTTTTGTTGTGGGAATACTATCACTAGATGGGTAGAAACTTCACTTCTTTCCAAAAGCACAGCAGAGGTATGAAAAGCCAACCTGGAAAAGTTGTGCTAATAAGGTGCTAATGCACATTATTTTCAGTTAACCTGTATCCAGGACCATTTGTTGTTCAAGGGAGTTATTTGTGCAGAGTTGTTAGTTGTTCACTCACCAAACGTTCTACTGAAAGACAAAACTTACTATTGCTAGCATACAGTAATGGGACACAAATGATGACTTTTTATTCTCATGGAATTGACCAGAACTGCTAAACTAACCTAATTAAAAACATGTCAAGCATAAAAAATAAATGTGTGTTAATTGCTAAATTACTCTAATATGTAGCTGCTATACCTTCCTTACACCTGTAATTCATTTTGTATTAGCATCTGTTCTGTGTCAAACAGTGAATGCTTATGCTTTCCTTTCCAATGTCTCCCTCCTCTATTTCTGAATTTTCTTGTATGATAGATCCAGCAGCTGCAGGTGCATGAGGTCACCTCATTTAATTTGCCTCTTTCTGCCTCTTTTATCTTTTTGTTTGTGGTGGAATCAGTCTCTTGCTCCTAGAACTTGGGGTCATTGCAATTTCTCAGTATCATGTATTAGACCATTCCAGCTCTGATTCTGAATTTGGGATTACATCTTCACTCTTATCTTCATTTCTCTTGAGAGTTCACTATAACTGAATGCTGAGCTCACAGAGGGGAGTTCCCCTATTTAATCACTTCAGCAGTCTCAAGGGTGGTCGTCCTGATTTAAATAAAAGTATATATTTACTGTATCTAAGGATATATGAAGACCTGTAAATAGTTCATTCTTGTCTGAAAAAAAAGAGCTGCATTTGTAGGATATCCTGAAAATTTAACTTGGGGTTTCATGAGAAGTGTGTAGTATGTACATCAATGAAAATAAAACTGCAAAGAGAATTTAGCATCAGTGAAATAAAAGCTTATATGTTTTGATAGTTAAAATGCACAGTCTGTGGTAATGAGCATGCTATCTTGCTTGTGCTGAACAGCTACCACATATCTGCCGTTGCCTAAAGGGAATGCAGTTTCCTAAACTTTTTGTCTCTTGCTGAGAATGCTACTTAGCACAGTGGTGGTCATGGCTTTTTGCTGTTTGGGTTCTAGCCTGCTAAAAATTTCCTGAGACCACAATCCATTCATTATCCATTTAAAACAGCATATATCTATCAAACGGTAATGATGTATAGTATATGCTATCATTTGTTCTATCCTGTTGGTGTCTGTAGATACATTTGGATGGAGAAGGGCATATCTTTAAACAGGCTTTACCATCCTCTTTTAAAAAAGTATCTATTGCATCTAGCAAACTCTCCCTCAGGCAAAACGGATGTCAGTCAGCAGGAGAGCTTAACTGTCGTGTGTGATCATGCATATTAGAAGCCTTCAGTAAAAACCCAATATGTGCTTCATTGAAATTGTTATTAAGTTAAGGACAGGACTGCTTATTTTTCAGGAGTTAGAAATTTCTCCTGATGTGGAAGGAAATAGTAATGCCTTCTTATTCCCTTGTTTATCTCTTTCCTGTGACTACAGTACATGAACAGACTTCTAAATTCTTGGTGGCCTTGAAAAGGAGCCCCCACACCTGAGGATATGAGACAATTAAGTTTCAGATGGTATTTTCCCAAATCTCTACACAAAACTGTCAGTAAACTTTTTTTCAGGGAACTGGTCAAATTATAAATCGGCTACACTCTCTTTCGTCCTTTTTTTCTTTCAGACTTTGAATTGTGTGCAAGAGAGTATGTTCACAAATGTTCAGGTATGCAATTTCTGACATAAAAATGATTTCTATTTAAGAAACATTATTTTATTTCACATACAAGATAATGGAGGAAAAAGCTATATAAGTGTTGTGTTGAAGCTGGCTTTTCAATTTAGTTTGTGGGGTGTTAGGGACATAACAGATTCATAACAATTCAGTGACATATACTTCTAAATGATTAGCCTCAGAGTGATTTATTACTAGTATGTACATGCATGATTCAGTTTAAATGGATGTTCTGTATGTTAGGAATTCTGAAGGTTCTGATCTTTTCTTTTATACACGTGAGTACATTTGGTTGCGCTCAGGTTTTTTTTGCTGTGAGTCTTTTTTTCCTGTGAATGATCATTTTTCTAGTCACCTAAGCATGCAGAACCATACCTGTTTTCTGTCATTCTTTGCAAAACTAAGTGTAACATGGAATCGGATTCTTAACTCAAGCCCTTGTCCTGGAGTGATACAGATTGCTTTTATCACTCATCAAATAGTCTGAGTGACCCCAAAATATCATCAACCTTTGATGTACTGATCCACAGAGGATGTGTGAGGTGAGAGTACTCTTTTCTGGGTCCTTCTCTCCAATTCCACTTAAACAATGTAGTCACATATAAAATGGCTATATAAAAACTTTAAACTGGCACTATGTGTGCAAACCATGGGGCTTTTGTCTAAGCATCCTCAGGGTAACTGACAAGAGAATTTCTATCTGTGAACTGAAGTCCAGCACCTAATCTGAATTTTTGTTTGCTATGAACGTAAATCTAATTCTAATCTTTTGCTCAGCGGTGATCTGTAAAAGCTTAGATGTGCAGCTTTGTTTTGTAATCTTTTCTGGTGAAGTTTAGAAAAAGAAAACTCACCATTTAACATTTATGTTTGGATTTAATTAGATGTCTTCCTTTTTTTTTTTTTTTTTTCCATCACATCAACTGGGAAAGATTACTCTACAGGTCTTTTCCAAGATAAAACAACAATAGATGAGGGCTTTTACAAGAAGTCCCTTCATTTGCACACACCTGTCTCAGTGCAGCTGTACTGTCTGTTAAAAGGTAGTGATGCCCACCCAAGCAAATGACATTGCAGTAAACAAGTTTAGCACTTCTTACTGCAGAAAATTTTACTACTTGAGAATGTTATCACATGTGTGTTTATGTAAAAAGTCCCAAAGAGTATTAAAATAAAATAGATGCTGTTTTTTAGATCTACATTGCTAAAAGCCTTAGCTTGGCCTTAGTGCAAGCTTGTGTAGCTTGCACAGCTGTAAGCAGGATCCATTATGTTCTATAACATTAAGAGAGTATCTCATACCTCTCTCACAAATTTTGGTTATGTACTTCAAGTGAATTCATATACAACGTTTCATGTAAGTTCACAGCATGTACATTTCGTCTGAAATTGCAAAAACATGTTGGGGTTGCACTGAATTCTAAAGTAAAAAGTATGAAGAAAAAAAAAAGCCCAAGAGGATAAATAATAATAAATTAATTCTGTTCTTTGATTTTTTCTTCTTTAATAACTTCCTTTGATATCTGTAAGTAACACAAGAAGAAATACAATTTTGTTCAGGGAACACAACGTTTAAAAGATCTTCCAGTGTTACATTTCTGACAAGGCGTTAATGCAGATTTTCAGCAAGTTGGTAGGACTTGTGAATATGACTAAGTACTTTTCATAGTTTGTTCCCACCTTTTTCATTGACTGTGGGGTACAGCTGTGTATTTCTACAAATTCTTACAAATTTTTTTTAAATTGCAAAAAATCCCCACTGGTGTTCCCTGTTTCAGAAATGAGTAAAAACAAACAAACAAAAAACAACAAACCACTAAAAAACCTCACTTTCATATAGATTTGTTTAAATCTTCTTGGGCTGGGTAAGGAGATGGAAATGTTTGTGTACAATGGTTTTGTTTCAATTCTTTGACAAATTTTAACCTGAGGCAGAACAGCATGGAAAAAGTAGGAGTCAGTACTGGGAAGTGCTAATCAACTGAGTAAATGTAGTTTTTGTTAAGATTGTTAGAAACTATAACTCACCTTTAATAACATGCTATATAGAATGCTGTCTATACCAATCTAATTCAATAATATCCTCCTATAAAGCAAGAACTGTTTACGCTAAGTGTGTTGGGACAATTTTGGGATGTAAATCCATGCAGTTCATTTACAGATCAGTCTTTTTATCTCTCAGATATATTTTATCACTTAAAGTAGGATTTTAAAGAATAATAATAATAATAATAATTATATATATATATATATATATATATATATATATATATATATATAGTTGTTGTTGGCCTGTCACACATTTTTGCATTGACAAACTTTTTACTGTGGTGCAGCTATTTGTTAAACTGTTTCTCAAAGCTAGTTACTTCTAAACTGTATGAACTTCCTTTTATATGAATTCATTTTTTGTCTGCTTGTAGTATATCAACAGGGAAGTTCACTTGGTGTCATTCAATATAGGAAGTCAGTTTCTTAGGTTATAGCTTGGTTTTGACTCAATTGCAAGGGATCTATGAATTGATACACCCATGTACTATAGGCACAAATGTTGTTTGTCAGCTGTATTTTATCTCTGATAAAATCAGAGTTCAAGTCAGTTTTAGAAATAAACACTTGGCAACAGAACACAAAGGGGGAAAATAAATATATTCAAGTAAATTAATCAATGGGATTGATTGAAAATTCCCAGGCTTTTCAATCAGATAAGCAATGAGGTACCTGCATGAACACTTGCTGGGCAGAGAGTGAGGTGCCTTGTTTCATCAGGGAGGCTTCCAATTTAAAAAAATAGAACGGTTGTTGTACTTTCTTTTTTATCTCCATTCCAGTGAAGTTTTCCTCATTTAAGTACATGTTATGATTCATTGGCTGTAAGCTGGACAGACAGGGCAGTATAGCTTTTCAGATTTCTAGGAGCAAATTCTAGATGGTGGTCTTGCAGAGTTTAAAAAGGATTCTCTAGAATGTGAAAGCATACAGGGTTTTAGAGATTATCTTTCTGAAATATGCATACTTGCACAAAACCGATTATAGAGATTTACATTAAAAAAATTCAATATTTAGCAGGGTTTTCTTTTACTTTAAAAGCCAGTTATTCCCTATTCTGTGTACAGAAGAACAAACTTGCCAATGCAATAGGGTCTCCTTACATTTATTAAACACTGGCCTCTTCTTGGGAGTAATCTGTGGAATAATTCCAGACAATTTTAATTTATTGTTTAATAAGGGAGAAGTAGGTAGGATCTGATGCCCAGATTCTGTTGATATTTCCTAATAAAGTTCTGTCTAAAATAAGCAAACATTTATCAAACAATGCAGCCCCTAATATAGCTTGAAGGAGAGGACCATATGGTGTTTCTGTAATCAGCCTTTACTGGGATTTGGGGTATAACTAGAAGTCATCCTATCAATTTATCATTGCTAATAATAGATCTCCTATTGCATCAAACCACTGACAAATGATTTTGTTTCAGCGTTGAGGTTGGTGTTTTGGTAATCCATCAGACTTAAGTATTGCTATTGTTAGGTATATTTCCATGAAAAAGAGGACCTAATGCTATACTTTGAAACGCTAAATCGGTTGAGTATTCAAAAAAATATAGCTTCCTTAAGGTATTTGGTTTAAATATGATTTAACAGAGGACAGTTAGAGTTAGGGTACTGTGGTTAGGCTGTGGTTGGACTTGATGATCTTCAAGGTCTTTTTTAACCTGGGTGATTCTATGTATGATTCTAAGAAAATATGTCCCATCCCAATGAATTTCAGATGGTGTAGCTAAATGTGTCCTTGGTACTAATAACTTAAATATGTGCACTTGGATTTCTACAGAAACACTTTCAACATCCAATTTTACTTAAAATTGCTCATTAAACTACTTAAGAGTGTATTAATATGGCTAAAAATTCTTCTTAGTAAATATTTGAACTGACTGCACACCTCGAGTAATAATAAACATAGCAAGGTACACTTGAGGAAAAACAACTTGTAAATAAAGAACTGGGGCCATCCAGGTTTTGCAATACAAATTAAACTGAGTCTTGGCTTTTGTTTCAGAAGGTTTAGAAATGCTGCTGTTGTAGGAACAAAGGCTGGAAGTTCTTCTCCAGGAAAGAGGCAGTAATTAAAAAAATATAAAGCAAGCTGCTGTAATAAGAAAAAGGGGAAAAACAAGCAAGTAACCTTAAAACAAATGAAAAAAAAAGTCAACAGATGCATTGTACTTCAGGAATACTGTTATGCAGTGCATCATATGTCACAAAATATTTCTGAGCAGTCATTCAAACTGATAGAGCAGAGTAAAAAAGTGCTCTTTGGTAGGAGTGAATTCAGTAGACTGAAGTGTAAGTGGTAAAGTTATAAATATATGATTGTGCTACAATACTTAAAAGTAGAATGTAATGGAAACTGAAAAAACAGGAATACTAAAACCAGAAAAAATAATACTATAGGTTTATATTTTTCAGATTTATATCTCAGAAAGCTTGGGTGTTTCGTTTTTCAAGCATTCCTTAGTTCTTGTTAAAAAGCAATCTTCACTCCTTCACTTGGTATATAAAGTGCAGTTTTTTAACAGTGTAACATTTACGTATATGAGATGTTTTTGTAAGTTTGATGCAGCATTTTGCCTGCTTGGTCATGGTAGTAGTAATAAAAAAATGTTGTAAATCTAGAAGTTGTTTGTCAGGCTTGGATTATAAATGATATGTGAAAATTGTAGTACCTTAGAAATTGGAGCAAAACTTTGTGAAAACCTACTCCTCAACCAATGACGTAAATTCTAGGATGGGAATAGCTTCCTGCTTGGTGCAAATGGCTACAGCTTTGCAAGCAAAGAAAGCAATTGAATCTTCAGGGGAGGATGGAAGCTGCTAGATACACCAAGTCACTTCTGACTAAATGTGCTTTTCATTTCTGAAAATACAAACCTAACTCACTGTGGATCAGATGTTAAGATCCTCAGAAGATACCAGAAGAGGGCACCAAGGCTGATAAATGTGGCTGGAGGGTCTGTCCTATGTGGAAAGGCCAAGGATGCTTGCATTGCCCAGCCTGGCGAAGAGGAGGCCAAGAGGTGCCCTTACTACTCTTTGAGGAGGAAGGGCAGGGGAGGTGTTGGTCTCTGCTCCTGGGAACTTATGGTAGTATGGGAATTACACAGAGCTGTGACAGGAGGGTTTTAAACGACATTAGGAAACATTGATTTATGGTGATCAAGAACTGAAACAGGTTTCCAAAAAGAGTAGTTGATGCCCCATGCCTGTCAGTGCTCAAGAGGTATTTGGATACTGCCCTCATTTATATGCTTTAGACTTTTGTTAGCTGTCAGCCAGTAGGGCTGGCTGATCACTGAACATTTCTTCTAACAAAGCTCTTGTATTCTAATACTAAATGTGGTATAACTAAAGCGTAACAGATGTTAACAAAGTCTGATTTGAGAGAAGAGGCCTTTATTTTCTTTTTACATTTATCTTGTTCTTTTGGACTTGTGTATCATTCTGAATGCATGTCAGACTTCCAGAGGTTCCTAATAGCTGCCTTGCTCAAGCAGATTTATAAAGTCAGCTTATACTCTTCCAAACAGAACTTGTAGAAATATGGGCTTGTCACTGACTTAGAAAATAATTCTTTCAACTTTTGATGTGTTAGAGGCTTTACGTCTAAACTTCTAATTTTCTGTATTTACTGTAAAATTTTACACTGAGATGATTCTTTCTTGCTAGAAAATTAAATTAAAGATATGAAACTATTATTGCAGTACTGTACAGGAGTGCTAATAACATGAAGCATGCAATTCTTAGGGGAAAAATTCAAATATAGTAGGTGATTAGGGTGGTATTACTGGCTGGCAAATGAAAAATTACTGCAACCTGAACAGCAGGATGTAAGGATATTGTGGTGAATTATAAACACATTTGGCACTTGGGTGAATTTCTTTCTGTGGCACTGTTATCTAATTTCAAACACTGTAATTAAAATTGGACAAACTTTGAATTAATGTAGCTGAGACTTCTCTTCCCAAATGCATACTCTGAAATCTTTCTCTGCCCTTATTTTGTATGGAAAAGATTGAAAGTAAATGGTCATGAAGTCCTGGAACTTAATTCTTTGACTACTGGGCAGAAAGCCAAGGTCAAAATTATGGCTATTATGTAAGGCTTTTCTAACAATAATAATTATTGAATGTTGATCAAACAGCAAAGCTGGGAAAGGTTTTGAATTCAGTAATTTTGACTGTTTCAAAATAGAAACTGTATAGTCATTATGTGGATTGTGAAAGTTTAGACAAACAACTTCAAATGAGTTTCTTGTGTGCTTTATACCTTTTTGGTAATGGAATTAAACCTAAGTTTGTGATATGATTGATTAGTAACAGAGAAACATGTTTTAAGTGATGTCAGTAGATATAAAGGAAGAAAGGTTTGTTTTCTTGGTGTTCAAAAGGAGCAGAACAGTCAGGTTGCTCTGGCTGTGTTTCATTGCATGGGCTGCACAGGTTTACCTGCTGAAGGGAGCCTGATTTGGTGGGGGGTTGGGCTTGATGATCTCTGGGAGTCACTTCCAACACCTACAACTCTGTGATTCTGTTATAGCGGGGAGCCCAGTTCCCCTTGGGAAATGCCTACTGCCTTGCTTGGAACTGCTGCATGTGCACTGATGCTCTTGGATGTTGAGAAAAGAGAGACAACTGTCTGAGAGGAATGGGCAGAAACTGACTCAAAATAGTTTAGCTGAGTGGGAAATCTTCTCTTTTGTTAGAGGAAACTGTAGGAACAATTAGAGTAAAAGATTCAAAAAGCAAAGCTATGTGTTAAACTTTTATTTTATTTTATTTTTTAGGTACTTGTATAGAGTTAAGGCATATTTCTTTAAGGAGTTAGTACCATCCTATCAATACGTTAAGGGTTGCACTCAGAAAATGTTTTGCTTCCTAATCGAGGTAGCATGGCACATTGTACACAAGCACAACTTTCCCTTAAACTCTGCCTTCTCATTATTAAAATATGTGGTTCCTGGACAGTCTGTCCTCTCACTTGTCATATGTTACTATGACAGAGAGATATGGAGAATAAAAATATACCTACAGTATCAAAGATGGCTAGTCAGAATGCATAGAACACTATTGTTTTGCTATTTTTATGAAGTATATTCCTTTTTCCTTTCCACTTGTTAAAATTATGGTAAGGCTATAAATGATATCTGTAAGTTATGTCACACACTCATGTAAGAATTTTATTTTCAGCCTAATTTTGTTTTTCTAGCCTTGTGTTCATATGAGTATAGCTAAGGGAAACCTTGCAAAGTGTTGACTTTGTTCTGCTGTAGAAAAGATCTTAAAAGCTCTCCTACCTTATCAAATTTCCTACTAACCAGTTTCTAATTTTCTTTGCTGGTCATACTTGTTCTATAACAAATAGGTTTAACTTCCTAGGACATTTTTCATTCTTAAGTTCGAAGTAGTGTAAGAGAAAATAGGAAGGACTTCCTAGAGACTGACTTGTTCCATACTGGTTTGCTTTGCTTTATCATCCTCAATGCAATATATAAAATGGGTGCCCAATGTAACCCTCTTAAAATTCAAAATCAGCATGCCATTTCTTTGAAAGCTTCTCTTGCTATATTATTTCACTTTTTTCTTCTGTGTGATGTCTGCAAAGTCAGTCTTGAAGCATATTCCTTCTGCACTGCCTTCAATAGAACTAAGCTCTATTTTTTTAAAGCACGTATTGAGTAACTGTTAGCAAAAGCGTGAACCCTTCATTACAGTAAGCAGATGATTAACTTGGCTTCCCTGACAGTTTAAAGTATCCGTTTAGCTTCTCTTACTATACGATGATCAAATGGCATTCCCAATTGGTCCTGTATTGACTGACAAGAAGTTGATTTCCCCAAGGCTGCTTTGACTAAATTTATGGCTTAACTGTGACAGAGAAGACTTTATATTTACATTGAATTTATGTTTGTGTTACGATTGCCCTTCTTCTATTTCTTTGGGACTGACAAAAACAGTCTGTTTCTTTTACACAACTGGTGGAGGTTTTTCCCATTTATTCATTTTCTTTTGCTGTTTATCCTGCTGGATAAAGACATAAATATTATAAATATCCTGTTGGATAAAGACATATATGTTATAAATATCCTTTTGGATAAAGACATAAATATTTTGTAAACTATGGATGGAGGATGTGCTATTAAAATGTACTGTTCTGCCTGTGCTTTCTTAATAATAGGTATTAGTTTTAAGTTAGATTTTGTTGAGTTCTTAAGAATGTGATTTTATCTAGAAAAATGAGCACCCCTCAGATCAGCTAAAGATAATTACATCTATGAACATGCTAGTGCATATTAAATGACTGTTAATAATGCATCATTATTTGAAGTTGTTTGTACTTAGAAGCACATTAATGTGCTAGGCAGCATAAAAAAAGATTAAAAGGACTCCTTGTTCTATTCTGCCTCAAAGAACTTGTATCAAAGTTTTCTACCTATTCTAGGTTGTCTTTCTAAGCTGCAATAAAATATTCCCACAGAACATCGTTTTCTTACTCTTTGATGAATAATTTTGCCTGTCAGTGTCTTTCCGGTTTTGCATTTTATTTTCAGCATAGTATTGTTGTTCTTTTATGCAAAAAAGCTTCAAACTGTGAAGATTACAATATATTTCCAGAAGACATTCTTCTTGAGATTTCAATATAAACATTTCATTTTATCTGTTTTTCAGGCTCTGGCTGTGGTGCTTTCATTTTTGTTTGTTTGATGACACATCACTGTCCTTCATCTATAGTTAATAACTCAGTGAATATTCATGTATTCTTTAAAGAATGCATTTTCCTTTGGTAAGATGTGTCTTTGGTAAGAAGTCTGGTAAAGAAACATGATGAAATTTTGAATTGAATATTTAATTGCAACTCTATACACTTTATGGGAAAATTCAGAGGTAATATATTTTTCAGATGCTAAAGAAATCTCAAATAGAACAAAAAGCTGAATTTTTTACAAACTTGTAATCTATTCCCAAATTTCTTGAATAAAAAAGGCTGCACATCTTTCACTTTTCACAAGACTGTGTTTAGTCAGTGAATCAAAATGCATGAAATTATTTGCCATAACTTGAGCTTGCCATTAAGTTTCTTTGTTAATGCAGTGGTGGCTTGGAACATAAAATAAGTCAATTTTTTACTTTTAAGACAACTTTAAGTCATTTAAGTGAGCAATGAAATTCAATAGAAATGCAAAATTTGTGAGCAAGATTTCATCTTCATGTTCTGGCACACTTTTTTCTTCTGATTCCATAAATGATTTTATTTAATTTTACAAATAATAAAATTGTCTTTGCATTTTACCCCAAATTTGCAACCTTGTTTCAGAAAAGTAAATGATATCCCTATCTCTTGGACTTCATGGAATTCACAGCTTTGATTTGCTTGATGTTATCAATTTTTAATGTGTTTGATTATAAGTTGAATTGATGTACAATACAGTGATATTTCATCAAACATGAGATGCTAGCAGCAATAGTGTCATCTATTAAAGTCTTTTTTTTTTTTTTTAATCATTCATCAGAGGGGATGCTATATCCAATATGTTGATCGAAGCTTAAAAATGTTGCTTTAATGTAATTTTTACTGCTTGATGAAAATAAAAGTTTTAGATGTCTCTTTCAGCAGCATCAATTCATTATCAATACCTCTAATAAAAATGACAGGTTGAGTCATACCTGTAGCATCAGCACTTTCATCTATTGCCACAGCATAAAATTTGACAGCAGGAGCTTTACTCTCCAAATTTCTTTTGATTTTTTTTTTTTTTTTAAATTATTTCCTGCATTTACTGGGTTATAATCTGGTGACTAATGTTTTGTAGAATTTATTATTTTTTTTTAATCAGGACAAATTATGCCTGTTGTGCTGTCCATATATTGCTTAATAAACTTACCCCACCTGTAAATACTTTTGATTTTTCTTGCAGTTGAAGTTTTTACCACATAAGTAGCTTCTGTAATTAAACCTGTTTGAGTAGTAACTTAAATAAAAAAGAAGAAAAAAAACAACAATAAAAATTTTCTTGAGGTGACAGACTTCTCAGTTCCATTGTTTTGTCATTATACAACTTTCCTTGATATATGTTGAATCTGGTAGTGTGTTTTGGCATTTAGTTTTCAAATTGTAGTCTTTGAAAAGCAATTTCCTTCCTTGCAGATTAAGCGTAGTGCTATATTGTCATCACAAAAATTACTCCTCTGTTCATTTTTGTTGAAAACCCTTCATCCACAGTTTGTTGGGGTTTTTTTTGTTTTTTTTTGTTTTTGTTTTTGTTTTTTTTTTTTTTTGCTTGTTCTTTGAGATGACAAAAAAAACAAAAAGTAGGCTGAAATGTTATTGGCAATCACCACGTTTTACTCATCAAGTGGCAATGGCACCAGTAGCAAGTGGGTTTTGGTTTGACTGAGGGTGTGAGTGGTGGAGGTAGTGCTGCACTGTGGCCTCCCCTTTTCCTAGTTTTGACTGAGACAATAGCACTGATGTTTTGATTGTTGCTGAGTGATGGATGCAAGGAACACTTGCTGTCACCTTCAAGCAAGTCACCTGGGTGTTTGTCATGGTGCTACAGTGTCCTGATTTATAGATAAAATAAACATTTTGGTGTGATAAGTTCCACTAACATTTTGTATTGTAACTACTTAGGTTGGATGTTAGGGGCAAGTTATTCACTAGGAGAGTGGTTAGGCCCAGGAACGGGCTGCCCAGGGAGGTTGTTGATGCCCCGTCCTTGGAGGTGTTCAAGGCCAGGTTGGACAGGGCCCTGGACAACCTGATCTAGTAAATGTGTATGTTTGGAGGCGCTGCTAGGCAGGGGGGTTGGAACTACATGATCCTTGAGGTCCCTTCTAACCCGGGTCATTCTGTGATTCTGTGATACTTGTAACACAAATTGTCACACAAATGAAGATGTTTATTTGACAAAAATATTTTCTAGAAGGTGCAGGAAGAGATGAAAGAACAAAGGCAGTTTAGAATACAAAAGTTGTGCTATCATGCATCTTCTCACATGTCTTCTCAAATATTTTCTGCAAGCCTCACACCAGCAGTAGTATGCACCAGGGATGATCCTTTTAATAGCAAACCTTTTAGAAGTTCTCCTGCAGGTGGAAGTAGATTTAATATTTTTCTACAAAACTTACGTTTTTTTATTTACGAGAAAGTCACATGAATGTTCTTAACTTAAGCCAGTCTTTCCTGTTAACTGGGGATGCTGATACCCCTTGAGTATGTTAGATGCCATCTTTTGTCTCTGAAAAATACAATTATCACTGTAGTTAACTTAGCAGGAACTTGAATCTTTCAGTAGCAGGATGTCTACTGATGAACGTTACAAATGTACAGACCAAAATGCTCTAAATGTGTCTGATACGTAGCACTAAATGATTATGCAGTTAAACAGTTATTCTCTGTAGACTCTTAGTAGTTGTTCTTAAGATCAAGCACAACCATATTCAGGAAGTCTGACTGTATGACATGTTTTTACCCTTAAGATCTTAGCAAATAACTTTCACTGGCACATGTGAACCTCAATATGATTATTTACCATGTAGTTCCAATTAAATAATTAGCCTTTTTTTTCTTACTCCATCTTAAACATCTCTAATGCGTAACAGTCATGTGAATAATATACAAGATTCAGAATAAATATTAACTTTTGTTTTAGGTTTGAATTAGACTGCATGTGCAGGTAATATTAAACTGTGAGCATCTGAATAGCCATAATGTTTTAACTGTGTGATTCAGAATAGTTAAAACTATTTTGGAACATATGATCCTTTATAAAGGCCATCTATAGAAAAGATGGTTATTGAGGGCATGGAATTAATTCTTTCTTCAATGGTTCAGTTATAAGCAGAGTGTCTAGAATATATGAGCTTGCATTTAGAGCAGTGTATTTTGTCCACTTCTTATAATGCTTGATTGATTTCATTATATTTATCAAATTAGCAGAAATTGATTAGTTGTCTTCTGTTTCAGAGAACTGCCAAAAAATAGCTGCATTATTAGTATGCAGAAAAACAACCATCCTAGTGGTCTGTCAGTAAGTATGAATGGCTTTGTAATTGTAGTAGAGAAAGAGAAAAGTCTAAGCTTGTTTTCATATTAATGTTGGTTTAAATATATGTACAGACAGGAAATCTGCTGAACATCTAAACTACTTTATTAGCCCAGTTTCCTTAAGGATAGATTGTTCCAGTCACTGCAAGTACTCAAATTTTAAAAATAAACATTTTACAAATTTCTGTAATTTTTTAAAATATTTTATTTTTAAGTAAGTAAAATAGTGGTAGATAAAGGTGGATAGTGGAAAGTTTCAAGTACATAGGCCGTAAGGAATGAATCTCAGCTCTGTCATATTTCTCAGTCTGGAAAATAGTTCCTTAGTACTTCTAAGGAAGATAAAAAGTGAGCAAAAAAGCCCACCTCCTTAGTACAACTTGTTCCATAGTGTTCTGTGGGCTGGTCTCTAAGCCAAGGCATATAGAATTAGAGAATGAGACTGATGTTTCTCGTAGGTCAGCAGTGATGTATTTGGGTTTACTTGAAATGGAATGAACTTATTCCTGCTTCTTGTTGGCTTAATCATTAATGAAAAGCATTCAGCATTTACTAGTTGCCCTTCTTATATAAGTCACATGGAACACCCTGGATTTAAATTAAACTGATTTCATTGAGTATTTATAAAGTGAAAACCATTAATCCTAATCTCTTCTCAAAGTCTAAATGAAAGAGATAAGGATCCCTTGGAAGACTGTAATGATACTGGTCATTTAGGCCACACATCCAGGATTCAACAGTTAATTTTCAATTACCCCCACTGGTAGCACTAATTTTATAGTGTATGTGAGCCCATGTGCAAAGCTGTTCATGATACAGATGCATGAGCACAGCGAGAGTACTCAAATAATGCATTTCCTGAAGGAAAAAAAAAAATAATAATAATGAAATAGCAACCAATAATAATTTGTAATTTTTTGCAAACACCTTTTGATTAAAAACTAAACATCTAATGATGAAGAAAATCTTAAAATGAAAATAACGCTGTGTTATTTCTACAGAAGAAAGAAAAAAGAAACAGAAGCAACAAACTGAAGATTAGCTCGAAAATAATATTCCTGTTTTATAATTCTTTTAAACTGTTTGGTTTGTGTACCTTCCAAATGGAACCTGAAAAACCTGAAATGTAACCAGTTTGATTCAGTCTCTTCTCATCTCCTACTAGAATCATGAAGTACAGAATATTTTTTCATGAGACAGAAGACTGTCCGTATTAAGAGATGAAATTTAATGAAAAAGCGCAGTCATAGAATTGCTCAGATTGGAAAAGGCCTTCAAGATGATCGAGTTCAACCACAGAATCTGAGAATAAATGATGCTTATGACATACAGAGAATTCATTTATAATATTTCACGAATAGTTGATTGCAGACTTGATGCTACTTGCTTATACATATGCTTTATGATAATCACAGTGGCAGTTTTTTGTTTTTTCTGAATTTTTCTTTCATTGGTAGTTACACTTTTGGCTTTGGCACTTGAGGAAAAATAAATGACCAGATGCAGGGGAATTATTTTTAATGGTATACTGGGAGCAATGGAAAGTTTGGGCTAAAAGAATTTGGAGCACTATTGCTGAGTTATTTCGATCTGGTTGGGCAAATAAAAGTCTTACAGCCTTCTTCTTACAGTACGAAACTAAATTTGATATTTTTAGAAATGTTTTTCAAATTAAAATGTTTGAGAACTTAATCTGGTATTGGGACCATTCAATTTAGATGAACTTATTTTGCTGATGGTGGGGTGGGGATCTGATGCCCCCGAATACATGTTGCCAAACTGTGGGGCCACCTGACAGCACCTGATGAAGACAAGGCCTTCATCCATCCTCACAGGAAAGAGGAGCTCAAGAGAAACAAAGTAGCCTGTAATTGTCTAACAGAGAAGGAAAGATTGTAGGTTGCCCATAGTGTACCACTCTGCTTGTGCTAAACTGGAGGTTTCTGGGAGCTTAGAGCAATTTGTGACGGTGGAGCCTGTAGCCTGGTCATGGGTTTAGTGAATAATGAAGGCACGATAAATAGCAAGGTGGATAAAATTTTGTCTATAGGATGTAATAGAAATAGGTGTCTATTTTCAGATGTTCTCTAGATAAAGCTGCAGCAGAAAAACCTGGAGAGTGTAATTTTCCTGTCCTTGCTGGGAGAGAACATTGTAATAGGAAGAGGAAAACCTTGTGGTTGTCTGAAATAGTCTGACTGTGGAACAAGAGACCATTTCCATTATTGAAATAGACCTTTTTGTTCCTATTTTCTTAAATAGAACTCTGATGTACAGGTTCTAAGACAGAAGCGTAAGAACCAAGAAGTGATAGGTCTGAATGATTGCTACTGTTCCACACATTTGTTTTTAGGTGGTTATTTGAACTTTGAATATGTAGTCATATAGCAATCACCTGGTCAGATTATTTAGGAACTCTCTATGGACTGAATTCATTGTTTTATTTAGATCATTAACAAATATTTTCCTAAATATTACATCTTGATGTCCTAAATTGTTTTCAGTTAACTTCTGCAGATCAACAGTTTTGTTGCTGGATGTCATATTTGATTTGTTTATTGCATTCATAGATCAATAAGGTGAATATCAATAACAATGAATATTTTACTCTAATTTTTATTGATCTTTCTAAATATCTAAAGCTGACATGCGAAAATGGATAAAGAGTTTGACTTAGATTGGAAGAAATATTGAAGAGCTTTTGTTCTAAACTTAACTCATTCAACTGACTTAGATTTTTGACCTCTTATGCTCATGAATGGCCATTTATTGACCATTTATTTGTTGATATACATTAATTCTTAAAGTAGGACTTAGATTTTTATATTCAAAGATTGTATAGCATTATTGAGTAAAAGCACTTCTTTTTTTCTGTTGTAGAATGCAAATGTATTTAACAACCTGACTGAGTTACAGAAGAAGAAAAGGAAAATTTCAGGGTAAGTTATATTCCCCATATGTCTGTTGACTGGCCCAGCCAGACATTGCTGTATATGTACTGCACAAGGAATCCTCACTGAGCTATGGAGGATCTCTTTCTCTCTTCCCTCTTTCTTCCCTCTATCTTCTGAGGACACAGTGTCTGGGACTTTGCCTGCTCCTTAACTCTCGTCAAAAGAGTCTAAGGCATTCTGGGATGCTTGTAGCTAATATTTAAACATCTTGAAAAACAAAACAAAACAAACAACAACAACAACAACAAAACAACAGTTGATCACTGAGATTTCTCATGCAAGATAAAAAAAAGGGAAAATGTAGTTGCAATTATAAGCAATGCATGCTTATATAGTTGCAATTATAAGCAATGCATGCTTATAATGTAATGCTTTACAGAACTTGAAGTCTGGAAAACAAGTCACACTCCAAATTATTTTGTTTGGATGAGGAAACGTGCTGCAGCTTAAGATCTGGAATGTAATTTATTCATTTCCCCCTTCCCCACACCATTTACAATGTAGTCATAATTCTTAAGTTAAATTGTATTTAGGGTGGAATTACTGTCAATATCATTAATTTCTTCATATAACTAACATGATTTGGACTAATTTTGATGTAAATAGCAGGCCTAAGTCTAAGTTCTTGCCAATAAGCTGCAGTTATATATTGCTGGAATGGTTACTGCTACTGGAAATGTCTGAGACAGTGCAGTTAACATCAGAAGAGGGGCCGTGTGAAGCAATAAAAATTAGCATTAAAAAATTGAAATGTATGAGACTGCAATTACTGTAACATCATAACACGGAGACATTGCAGTTGACATTGTAATGGCTTACATGTCAGAGGAATAAGTCAGTGAAACAACTTGAATAAATGAATAAAGCACTTTAATGGCATGATATTGGTTGGCTCAAGAATTATAACATTTTAGTGGTACTGAATCTAGAGTCAGCTATTAAAAACACTACAAAGTATGTCTGCTGCGTTAAGCTTCTGTTTCTGTTTAGTGACTGGGATGTTGTCAGCTATTTTTGTTTAGTTCATTATAAATGGAAACAGATTTTAAGGATAAACTTTTCTTATTCATGTTTTTTGTTTACTCTGAAAGGTTTTGATCAACTGAAACTAAAAGTGTTAAAATAAAAGATTTAATTAGAAGAATTTCACGTACTAATGTAGACCTTAACATGAAACAAATACAAAAAGACCCAAAACATACAGAAAAACAGCCTAAAGCAACCTGCTACTCTACTTGTAACACTTCTGTTTCACAGTTAGAATGCAGGAAAATGATTCTGTGTGGTAGATGGAAAACTCTTATGAAACACAATTATACACATTATTTTTCAATTGCTTGTAGCACAACAGTTTCAGAAAGGGTTCCTTACCTAACTTGCTTGGGGTTTCTGCTTGGGGAGAGGAAAAAGTAAATAAAAAAAACTTGTTCAAAGAGTTGAATGAAAATTTATTCAAAAAGAAGGACTGTGCTTACATTCCATCAATATGCTGCTATAACTTCTATCACAGAAGATCATGTTTCACTTTGTTTAGTATGATCAATCCAGAAATTCTAGAACAGCAAATTGATAGAAATCTCCATCAGTTGAAATTCTTTTTGTGGGAACATAGGAGTTGTAACAAGGTAAAAGCTCAGGAACATCTGAAAGAAAAGGATAAGGGGGATAAAATAGCTACTTGTAGATTGGTCACGTTGCACCTATCCTAAACAAAAAAAAAAATGAAAAACCTCATGAGGAATTCAATTTAAAAGGGCAAAAGGGTAGCAATGTGATAGCAGGAAGTTCTTGACAAAACAACGTATTTGCTTAATAAAGTTACGTGCATGAGATAATAAAATCAGATGAGAAAAGATATTGTAGTATCACATGGCATTTTGTTAATAACATTTTAGACACCAATACAATTACAGCTGATATTAAATGAATTAAGAATTAGTTATTTGATAGCCTTCCTAAAGTTAGTGTGAGTGAGAAAATATCATTGAGCTCCAAAGAAACAGATATCATGACCGTTCTACTCATATCTTCTATCACTCATTAAGAAATGCATGTAAATAACCTCTAACTTAAAAAGACTGTAGGCTGTATGTGTAGTGCAATGGACAATATTTCAAAAAGTAAACAAGCTCTGGAAGAGAACAGAGGAGAGTAATTATGGTGTAAAAAAACTCCAGAGTAAGCAGCTTAATCTGAACTCTTTGATGGCAGGGGGAAGGAACTAGATAATCTTGAAGGTCCCCTTCAACCTAAGTCATTCTATGATTAATTCATTTAACTGCAGAATTAGTAAATGATTTCTTTCTTATAGTGTAAGAGGGGAATAATAGCAGGCAGTAGAGAGCTCTTCAGTTACAACTGATGAATCAGTATTTATTATTTTGAGTACACCTGTTTCAGCTGGAGAAACCCAATGTTTCAAACTGTGTGACTTTTGAAAACAGTCAGTAGTTAACATGTATAATCACAGGAGGAGGGAGGGAATAAAGGAAGACAAAAATAACACGAGGAAGGTGGGAGCGAAGTTCTTTGATCAGTTCTTTGTCAATAGCTGTGCAACTTTCTGCAGCTGAACTGGATCAGCACACAGGATACTGGTTTTCATCTTGCCTCTTGTCTTTCTTAAAGGACTGTGACCACACATCTGCCCATTGCCAGATACAGTTCTGTAGGGCTCTTGTACACTGCAGCAGTTTTTCTGCTTGTAGAGATGCTTGCTGGAGTGGCAAGAACTGGAGAAATGGACTTGATCCTCAAATCCTGAGTGAGTGGTGCAACACTGTTGTCAGTCAGTTGCATTTCCTGTACAGAACAGTTTTTTGGTTTAGGAAGAAAATGCAGAAATCATAGCCTGTTACTGATCTATGAAATTGTTTTTTGAGAGTGTATTTGTATTTCATTTGAAGAATACACTTCTGTCAGAAAACTGAATGCTTGCTTGGATAAAGGCATGGATTTTCTGTGCATTCCTTAATTGTAATGTCCTAGATTACTGTGTATACATGTAAGTAGCTGCTGGAGAAATAACAGGAGCCTGCTCTAGTATTAAATGTGAGGGTTGGTGGCCCTGTCTGTGGCAGGGGGGGACTGGAGATTTCATGATCCTTGAGGTCCCTTCCAACCTGGGCCATTCCGTGAGTTAGGTTTGTAAATGACTCTAAGAAGTGTGCTCATAAAGATCTTCACTAAAACACTTCAAAGAAGGGGCAGCTTTTCTATTGAGTCTCGTGCAATTTGACTTAGAGCCCAACAGTGAAAAGCTACCTTAAATACAAGTGGAAAAAACACTGAATTTAAATATTTGAAATGGCTGGCTACTTTTTTGTTGTTCATTGATTGGTTTCTATACTTGTGGTTACCTGGAGCCTCCTTCTAGCAATGCATAGCTGAAGTTTTTGTAACATTGAAAACATTTAATGCAAACTGTTCCAAATTTGTCATGGGTTTGCTTATCCAGTATACTTCAAAGCAGGAAATTTTGTCCAGACCTTAAAGCATTTGTTTTGGCATCTGGTGAATTAGAAAGGACAACTGTTTTTAGTAGTGTTATGTAGAGGGAAACAACGGGCAAATGAGGGAAAATCAGAAAGGGATGAGACAGGATGTGTTTAGCTGTGCCTCTATGTTGCTATTCACTGGGGTTGTGTATTTCAGATACTTTTAAGAACCTCTCCTCATCTCCTGATGAGGAGCCTTGATGACTGCTTTGTTAATTTCATGCTGTGGTGTTTTGATACGGTTCAGCACAGCGTGGGTTTAGGTGCAGAAGGACAGCTGTGCCAGAGAGGGCATCAGCAGAGCAGGATCTGGAGTCTTAAACTTCCTGATAACTCCAGACTTCCGTCTACCTCTCAAGCTACAAATTGTTGTGTTACAAGTATCTTATGAACTCTGAAATGCTTAGTATTAAATTCCAGATTTCTCAGCACAGCATAAAGGGCATAATAGTACACTTGGGAGTAAAGTTTTACTTTTGAAAACAAACAGTATTATTGAATGAAAATTAACATTTACCTGAACAACACAGTCTGAGTGGATCAACTTCATTTCAGTTGTTCTATTTTAAATCTTGCTCATCTGCATTCTGTATTTGTTTGCAGTCATGATTCTTTCCTATTCTAAGGTTTTGGTGGCTAGTATGAAACTGCATGTAGCATAACCATATACATTTTGACATGGGAATGTTTTAATACCTGTATGTTAAGCAGATGGATTTTCAAAAAACTTCTATGCTAACAGAGCAAACAGAGAAAAATCAGAATCATACCTAAGAGGAAACTTATTGTTAGGAGTGTTTATTCATACTCTAGCAATGAACAAATGCACAAAAAGTACCGGCTTGAGATCTTTATATTTGCAGCCAGGAAATGGTCAATAAAGGAGTACACCACCTTAGCTACCATGTATTGTTCAGCCCCTCTTACTGAGTTCATAATGTAACGTCTGATTTAAAGAATGTGGAGATGAGTACCTACACCTTACATGCCAGTGTTCTTTTTGAAGTGTATGACATATGGGTCAAAGCCAAGTAGCTGAGACTGAATTAAGTCCTGTCTTTTTTTTCTTTTTTCTTTTTCTTTTTTTCCCCCAAACTGTTAAATAGTTTAGATTTCATGTGGAGTGCCATCTAAATTCAGTTTTTTCTTGTAAATGAAACAAAAGTTGAGATAAACTTTAGGAAGCCACTTCTGTCTCTCCTGGTCCTGTATTTCTTTAGTAGACAGGAACAGGAGCAAACAGGGATGGGAGAAGGGAGGTACTAAATGTTTTAACTCAGTGAATACATTGAGTACGAAGCTATGATTTTACTTACAATTGAGAAACCCCACTACCATGAACACTGCAGAAATACAGAATTCCTTGCTCCATTGTTCACAGCTGCTGTAAATTGGCAAATGATGCAGGGGAGACCTTAATTAAACTTATATGTGAAGCTTCTGCTCTAAATTAGTGCCAAGCGCTTCAGCTCAAGGTATTGCTTGAATTTCTGAGGTACACCCCTCTCTTACTCAAGCTAAACTGAAGGCAGAGAATCATTAATCTCAGTAAACTCTGCATACATCTTTTTAGAGATCATAACTGATAATGAAGTTAAAAATTCTCATCAAAGGTTTTCCTTAATTGTCTGTCAAAGTGCGGATTTCTTGTAGACAGTACATAAATGTATGCTTGTGATATTTCTGCACTGCAGTGTCCTAATTATATGGATACAGTTTGCTCTTTCCTTCCTCTCTTATGACAGTGATCAAACAGCAATTTCAGCTCTACAAACCCAAATTAAATGGGATGTGAATCAGTGCTTAGAACTTAAGCCTAATGCTGTAAATTCATCTGCATGATTTGCAAAGGAAATTTTACTTGATTTTTAAACTTAGGTAAAAGAACACCACTTTTGTTTTCTGTAAATATCAGGCTGAGTAAGTGGGAAATAATTTGGCCCATGTAGGATCTATAACTTTAATGAAATTCAACTGTTCTAATTATCAGACCATATTACTACTTTAGAACTGCCTAGTTCTTTAAAAATAAATAGGTGCCTTTGTGCCTTTTTGCCCAAGGAAAACTAATTTTGAGTACTAGGTTTACATTTACTTGCAAAATGCAAGGAAGTGTTAAGGAAACTTATTTAAAAACTTTTCCAAAACTTAACAAAAACCAACCAAACCAAACCAAACAAAAAACAACAACAAAAAAGCTGATTATGTAGTGTTTCACGTAACTGATGACATGAATTTGGAGCTGAAATTCCAGTGCAGAATTCATATTTGGAAAATCTTTTGACATCTTTATATTGGAGGAAGAGTAAATAATAATTCTTTATTATTTAGTTAATCTGGAAACAACCTGCATTCTACCTCAAGTAAATAACCCAAACAAACAAAAAACCAAACAAAAAACAAACAACCTCTTCCCAATTATTTGTAGAAAAGTTTGTTTTACATCACGCCATCTTTGACTCTTTTTTTTTTTTTTGGCTTTGACTCTTCCCTTACAGCTTCATCCTGAAATTAAAATGAGAGCTGAGCTGTTTAAAACATAAGCTGATATTCTTCAGTGAGGAAAGGCAGTAGGTAAAGGACAGTGCAGGTAAAAGAACAGTTGAACAGGCTACCCAGGGTAGGGGATTTAGGTTTCCGTGTATTCTTTGATGAACTGAGTAGAGAAACCAGACTGTAGACGAGGGTGGTAGAAGTAGATTTGAGATAAAAGGTCAAAATGTAAGAAACTAAAGTAGGATGTAGCAGCCACTCAGTGGATTCTGTGATGACATTTAGAATCACAGAATCACAAAGTTGGAAAGGACCTACAGGATCATCTAGTCCAACCATCCTCCCATTACCATTGCTACCACAAGCCACTAAAACTTATCTCATAGATCCTCATCCAGATGCTGCTTGAACACTGCCAGGGACAGCAACTCCACCACCTCCCTGGGCAAATTTCTGATGCTGTTATTATTATTTTTTTTAGTGTCATTAATAAAGATACTGTGAAAATGGGGGAAAAAAAATTTAAGTCATTTTTTAGCAAATAACACCATCTATCACTTTTTGCCTCCCCTCTAAAAGCTGAGATTATGAATGTAAACCTTATTTTTTTCTTAAATATGTATTTAATGCAGTTTGGCATTTGGAGGCAAACTCCCGTATGTTTGGTAGATTTGGTGAAGCAATCTGACTGGCCCAGGTTTCTGAAACAGTGAGGTTGGGGAATCTGAGCCCATAAGCCCTCCTCTGTGCAATAGATGTCTCAAGTACACCAGAAACTTGGACTTTTAAATGGGCTTGTGGCAAAGTTTTCTCAAAGTAGATCTAATATAATACAAAACAGAATGTTACACAAGACTGACACTAGAGAAATAACATGCTTTCTGGGTAAATGTTTATGCTTTCTTGGAGAAGGAATAAAATGAATCAAATAACTGATGATATTTACTTAGGGTCAAAACGTTCCATAGTCTTCAAAAATGATAATGATGTTCTTTCTCTCTCTCTCTCTCTTCTTCCCCCCGCCCCCCCCCCCCCCCTTCCCATTTTAAATAATTACATCTTTTAAACTTTAAAATTATTTTCAACCACAAAAATAGTTTTAAAGCAAAATTAGAGCTTTTAATAATAAACTTCTGAAATGTGAAATGCAGCATTTTGGGCACTTCTAGATGAAACATCTCCTTTAGAAAAATACCTAAATTGCTTTTGACCTTTCAAAAATGTTCTTCCATCTACCATTTTCTGTAAGAACATTAACAAAATGTATACCTAGAAAACCTGTGCTCTTTACCTTTGAAAGCCTGTGACAACAACTTCAGAAATCCAGAGTCCAATAGGAAAGGAAAATGACATAGAAATTAGCATCTTGAATTCTGTGTTTTTAGTGTTGTTTTTGTTTGTTTGTTTTTGTTTTTCTGTTGATCTTTTTGTCCCATTTCCTTATTCTAGATTATCCATAGCTTAGCATGATCTGGGATGAGGGTTTGTTTGCTGCTTCTTGAGGAAAGCCAGTCACGTCATGTTATACAAGGGGTCTTTTTGTTTAAGAGCTCCAGTGATTATAGGGAACTAGTACCACCATCCTCTCAGTGCTTTCCAAGCAGAGAAATTGCAATGTAGATTAGTAGTTTGTTTTTCAAGTCATTTTTTTCTTCTCTGTGTGTGTGACATTCTAGAATAGTTTCGGTTATTGACAGAAAATGCCCTTCCATCAGTTGCATCTCACTTCAAGAAGTCTTATTGCTATCACAGTCTTTCTTCTGGTTTCTTTTATTCCTGGATTACACTTTGGCTTTGTATTCCCATGTGTATGCAGACTGGTCTCGAAAAAACTTTTTAGGTGTTAGAAAGTTCAATGGTTAAAAAGAATAGAAATTTTACAGAACTTCATAATTGTGTAATAGATTGATTTTTTTTTTTATTTTTATTTTTTTTAGTATAAGTATGTCATTACAAGGTCTGTGCTATAGATATTCCAATTGAAAATATAGAGTAGGCTGTTATTCAGCTGATTGCATTATACTAATTTCAAAAAACAGCATTGTATTTTGATTCTGCCTATCTAATCAGGGAAGAAGATATCCAGTGAAAACAATTTGTTGAAGATCCAGATTTATGCATAAAATTTACCAAAAACTATGAAGTAGAAGCGAATTCAGAATTTAGGCACATTCTTTGAGGAAAACAGATGTTGTCAAATTTGGAGAATTTTAAGAAAATATTTTCTTTTTGAAATATCAACTTCAAAAATGAAAAAAACAATAAAAAGAGGAAAAAGGTGTTTAATCCCATTCAGATTTATGTGGTTTTGGAGGGCTGTTATAGTTTTATTTTTTCAGAGTGAACTTTTCAATATCTTTTGAAATGATTACAGCAATTGAGTAGTATTCAAATGAGTCATTCCTACTGGTGCCTACTGGAGAGTGGACGTTTATAGTAAATTTTGAATTTATTCTAGAATCAGACTTCGGACATGGTAGAATTACTCCAGTTAAGTTTTAATATATTGAAAAGGGCTGACTGTAGAAAGTTTTAAAGAGGAGGGTTACTTCTGAGATTCCCTGGATTAAAGATAGGTTTTGTTAACCGGGTGTAGCTTGCCATCTACCATGCAGTTGCCTGCTTTCTCGCTATTCCCTTCTGTAAAGATGCACCTTTGCTAAAACTGTAGGTATGACCAAAATGCCATCATTAAATCCAAACTTGCAGTGCTGCTGAAGTTGACAAAACCTGGCAGCTATGTTTCACTGACTCAGTCACCAGCTTTCACTGAAAGAATAGTGCTTTAGCTGTTATTAAAACCTGAGTGTTCATTCTTACTATTTTTTCAAACTAAGATATATCCTATAGTGTTGTTTTGGTTGTTGTTTTTTTTTTTGTTTTGTTTTGTTTGTTTTTTTTGTTACTGCAGCAGCCATATTTTATGTTAACTTTAAGTGAAGTAGGGAATCTTTGCACTAAGTGCTGTATCAGTGCACTGTGAAAATATATGGCTTTGCTAAAGGCCATGTAAGATATTTTCCACGTAATTCAGTGGAATTAAGAATATGTTAATGCTGGGATAATGAGAGAAAGAACTATTTCACTTAAATAAATGGGTTGCAGTGGAAAAGGTTTAAGTGATTTGTACAGAATTGCATAGTGTGCTAGGTGTCAAATTGGGTCTTGTGATCTAATTCTTTCAGTTTTCAAACCAGTGCACTTCATCAGTAGGCTACAATGCCTTCCACAGTTTGTAAAGTCTCCAGAACTGTAGAAACAAGGAATTGTTGGAACAACTGGTTTTTTTGATTGATGCTACAGTTCTGCTCTATTGTACATTGTGATCATCTATTGCAGCAAGTGGTCTGTTCTGTTATTCTGCAGAGCTCAATCAGAAAGAATGGAGAATATGCTGTTATTGAAAGTTTTTTTTATTGAAAGATTGCAATGTTGTAAGATAGTTTTCTAATGAAAGCATATGAGGCCAAATTTTGTTTTCAGTTTGTATATAGGGAAAAAATGCACGTCAATTTATTTTTGATTTGGGAATCATTTTCATGAGACTTTCTCATTCTGTTTTGTCATACTACTGTAAGTCAAAATATTAGTACGTCACTCTGAATGTAATGCCTCCTATTTATTTTCATGGAAACTACAAAAGATAGAGCAAAGTAACACTGTTTGATGAATTAAATTCTCAGCTACACAAGAGTTTTTCAGCAGTCAAGACCATTAGCTGAATGAGATGGCCTTTTTTTGTTGTTGGTGTATGACAGCTGTGCATGGCAATCTGGAACATGGCTTGTTTTTCACACTGATGTCACCACTGCTGAAATGCACCACTCACCATCTCACTGTGCTCGCATCCACTGTTTGGTCTTCAGAAATGTTCAGCAGATATTGAAGAATGTCAAAGTGTCTTTTTTCCTATGCAGAGGAATTCAGTGACGCACCTTTGCTTCATATGAACTTCCATGTTAGACACCTTTTTGTCTGACTGACTACCTCCTGCCATCTGCACACACAGCAACAGAATACAATGTGATATAATGGGAAGAGTCAACCTCTACTGCTATGCCACCAGCATCTGCCTCTGACATTGTGGGACAACATAATAACATGAGAGGCATTACTTTTAGAGAAGCAAGCCCTTTTACAATTTAGTTTGATTATTAGATGTGTCTGAATACATATATTCTGAATGTAATTGCTAAAGCTGGGCTAATATAACAGAATCATAGGGGTTGGAAGGGACTTGTGGCAATTGTTGAGTTCAACCCTTCTACTAAAAGCAAGTTACACAGGAAAGCATCCTGGTGGCTTTTAAATATCTGTAGAGAAGACTCCACAGCCTCTCTGAGCTACTTGTTCTAGTGCTCTGTCACCCTCAGAGTTATGTTTTTCATCATGTTTCCATAGAAACTTTTGAGTTCCACTTTGTGTCTGTTGCCCTTTGTTCTGTCCATTAGATATGTGTAAGCATTGATAAGATCTCCCCAGATTCTTCTCCAGCTTGAAGAGTCCCAGGTCTCTCAACCATTCCTTCTATGGGGGATGCTCTCCAAATGTGACCTCACAAGGCGAGGGCAGAGTAGAATGAAAGGATCACTTCCCCTGACCTGCTGGCTGCGCTCTTTATAATGCACACTGGGGTGCCACTGACCTTCTTGATCACAAGGGTATGCTGCTGGGTCTTTGTCAACTTGGCCACTAGAACACCCAGATCCTTCTCCAGTAGTGATACGTGTGGTTATTCCTCCCCAGGTGTAGGACTCTGCACTTGCTTTTGTTGAACCTTATAACATTCCTCTCTGCCCAGCTTTCCAGCCAGACTAGACTGGAACAGCCTTCTGATGTGTCAGTCATTCCTCCCAGCTTTGTACTGTTAGTAACATTGTTGATGGTGCATGGGCATTCCATACCTTCATCCAGATCATTGATAAAGATGTTGAATAAGACTGAACTCAGTACCAACCTCTGGGGAACAGTGCTGCTTACAAGGCTCCAACTAGACTCAGTGCCACCAATCACAGCCCTCTGAGCTCTGCCAGTCAGCCAGTTCTCAGTCCACCTCCTGTTCTTTCATCTGTCCCATGCTTCCTAAGTTTACCTGCGAGGATGCTGAGAGATACAGTGTCAGAGCCTTCCTGAAGTCAAGGCAGACAACATTTACTGCTCTCCCCTCATCTACTCAGTCTGTCATGGCATCGTAGAAGGCTACCAGATTTGTCGAGCATGATTTCCCCTTCATAAATCCACGCTGACAACTCCTGATTACCATATTCTTTCCCATCTACTTGAAGGTGGTATCTAGAATAGCTGTTCTATCACTTTTACAGGTGGGGCTTAATGGCAAGTAGTTTCCCAGGTCCTTCTCCTTGCCCTTTTTGAAGACTAGAGTGTTGTTCACTTTTCTGCAGTCTTTAGGTACGTCTCCTGTTTTCCATGACCTTTCCAAGATGATAGCAGCTTGGCAATCCCTTCTGCCCACTCCCTCAGCACTTGTTGGTGCACCCTGTTGAAACAAATAGACTCCTGTGTGTTGTTTGCTCTGACTGGATCCTCCTTGTTCGAGAAGTCTTCAGTTCCCCAGACTCTCTTATCTCAGGATCTGGGATTCCTGAGGAGAAGTCTTAGCAGCAAAAACTGAAGTAAAGAAGGTGCTCAGTAACATTCTATTATTAATATCACCAGATTTCATTCCTTAAGTTTCCTTAGCCTTCCTTGTTGCATCCCTGTATGCCCTTGCAGTGTTTCTGTAGTCCTCCCAGGTGAGCAGACCCTTCATTTCATTCTATTATCAGATATATCTGAATGTACATATTCTGAATGTAGTACTATGACATCTACTGGAGTTTTCAGGGAGATATAAGCTAGAGAGTGTGCTGTTTCAACATTAGCTAGTTGAACTGCTTCAGCTTTCAACAGCAATTCATTTAAGCATGTTTTATGTCCCAGTTTCAGAAGTCTGGCCCCTTTTTTTGTTACTATTATGTTACTGGCATATGACCTTAATGTGTTGCTGAAAGTCTGTTTTTACTTGTGATCTTTCTGCATTTTTATATTAAAGTTCACATCATATCATAAATAATCTTATATCTAAGGTGTATAAATACCTCTGTGAATGTAGTTTTTGTTATTTATTCCTCAGAATGACAGTTACTGATATTATAGTGATAGAAAAGTTGAGTCTCTGACAGGAGAGGACATTTTGACTGATGGATTTTGCAGCTTAAGTCGCTCTGTCAGTTCTGCTCATTTTATTTTTTTATACAAGAGAAACAAATTTCTTAGGAAGCGCTGCACTGTATAGAAAATGTAAGATTAATTTAAAATTGGACTAATTTTTATTTTAACCATAACATATGAATTCCAGCAAAGCATAAATTTTTTCAGGTTGCTTATTTAGGTATCTTTTTTTTTTAATCTCTGAGCTAGAGGATTTGTCAGATTTGTCAGAAAAAAACAAAAGCATCTTTTTATAAAGATTTATTTTCTTTATGACTTTGTAATTTTTTTCATGAATTTTCTGAACTAGTTTTGATGACAGTGTCCTCTTTCTTTTATTATCATGCAAGCTTTATTTACTGTAAACATCTTTGGCTATGAGCAACATTATTTTTGACGATAGAAAGGAAGAAAAACATTCCATATATATCACTTGTCTTATTGTCTAAGTAACAATGCTACTTAAAAATACTGTGATCTAGTAAAACCTCATTCTTTCCAGACTGATGGGGAAAAGACATCCAGTCTTCCTACTTGTTTCCTTCTGTGCACTGAACCAATGTCTGAACTTGCAGTTACTAAACTGTATTTGATGTCACTGAGCTATGTAGAATAGAATAATTGATGGTCAACATCATTCAGGACTGGGCTCTATTTCATTAAGCATCTTCAATCCTATTTTATCTCCAGGTGCTTGCAAATGTTTACACAGAAGCCCCCTCAGCCCCCCAATAAATAAAAATTACTGTCACCTCTCCTTGTTGAGCAAAATCTCCTATTTTCCATTCATCAAACTTAATTACTTTTTTTCCCCTTCCCTTTGGATTACTTTAGTTTTCTTTTACCTTCTTAAACTTGCATTGAAGATAGCTTTAGGGCAAACATAAAATTAATCTCAAAAAACAGATTTTGGTTGGCATGCTTGTAGATTCAATTCGTCGTCAGATTCAGGCAGCTTTTTACGTATCATCTCACAATTATTGTGGTATTCATAGCAGAAGTCACTGGACAGTGTTGGTCTTCTGGGCTCCTTTCGAGCCAGTGAATTGATTGGATGCCTCTACATAGAATATAATGAAAGTAGAAAAAGTTCAGAGACCTTTGAAATTAGCCCAAATAAATGCTGATTATAGGACCACATGTTGTTAATGTTTTCCTGGATGGTTGACATTTTTGTTTCCTTTCTTTTTTTCAATTTTCTCTGTTCTGAATTTGTAAATTGCAGTCTTTACATTTAAAAAAAGTAGGGCTGATATTTTCTTTTTATATACTAAAATATATTTTTTTAAAAATACTGTATTTTTTTTCTTTTCCTAGTAATTTATTGGTTGGAATACTTTCTTGTGTGCATAAAATCCAAGTCTGAAGCACCATTTAATAGAAGAGCCTATAAAAAGAAAATCAGTGACCAGAGTATCTACCAGTATCTGGTTGGACAAATGCATAAATGCACCTCTGGTCAAATGAATTCTACTGGGGTTCTTCTGAAGATGCATTTTAAAACAGGAATTTTATAATTTTATCATTATGTGAGGAATTAACATGTCCACGAGAATCTCTTCATCACAGCAGTTGAGGGTTTGCACGTGTTTATCTGTATGATCTGCATTGATTATGCTTTTCAGATGTACTTATCTGCAATAACATGATTCTTAGATATATGGTTGAGTGCAAAAAGATTGGTGAATGCAAATCTCAAGCCAGTATCCAAATGTGGTTTTGAAGCTGGGTCTTTTGGTGCCACCTTCTGGTGCGAGTTGTTTGACGGGGATGGAAGGCAGCTCAGGTTTTATTGATGGATGTGTTAGGTGGATGTCGTCTTCTCATGCAGTGACTTAGGCCACAGTAGAATAGGAATGATAAGGTAGTAAATTATAGGAAATGATTGCAAAAAACATACTTAATTTAAGCCAGCAGTCCTTGTTACCTAATGGAGAGGAAAAGGATCTCTTTAACTTATGGATATAAACAAATGGAAATGAATAAAAATTATGCTATATCTTGATATAGACTGGGATTTACCAGTGCCTTTGTGTATTTCTTTCTTATATTTCTGGATTATAAATGAAAAATTAAAAAGACACTTATTTCAGTAGCTTTTTATATTTGAATAATACTTACAATCTGCATAAGAATCATTAGCAGAATTCTGCCCTCTGCTTCAACCTGTTCAAGCAGTTTTCTTTTCTTTTCTTTTCTTTTCTTTTCTTTTCTTTTCTTTTCTTTTCTTTTCTTTTCTTTTCTTTTCTTTTCTTTTCTTTTCTTTTCTTTTCTTTTCTTTTCTTTTCTTTTCTTTTCTTTTCTTTTCTTTTCTCTTTTCTTTTCTTTTCTTTTCTCTTTTCTTTTCTTTTCTTTTCTTTTCTTTTCTTTTCTTTTCTTTTCTTTTCTTTTCTTTTCTTTTCTTTTCTTTTCTTTTCTTTCCTTTCCTTTCCTTTCCTTTCCTTTCCTTTCCTTTCCTTTCCTTTCCTTTCCTTTCCTTTCCTTTCCTTTCCTTTCCTTTCCTTTCCTTTCCTTTCCTTTCCTTTCCTTTCCTTTCCTTTCCTTTCCTTTCCTTTCCTTTCCTTTCCTTTCCTTTCCTTTCCTTTCCTTTCCTTTCCTTTCCTTTCCTTTCCTTTCCTTTCCTTTTCTTTCCTTTTCTTTTCTTTTCTTTTCTTTTCTTTTCTTTTCTTTTCTCTTTCCTTTTCTTTCCTTTTCTTTTCTTTTCTCTTTCCTTTTCTTTCCTTTTCTTTTCTCTTTCCTTTTCTTTCCTTTTTTTTTTTTTTTTTTTTTTTCTTTCTTTCCAGAGATAAAATTGTCTAGATGAAAACTTGATCCCATTAAAGTTGTTGGCAAATTGCCATTGACTTTAGTGGAATGGTGGAATGATGGCTGTGGCTTTGTCTGCAGCACTTATGTAGGCAGGAATTATTAGTGTGCTGGAGTAAATTATCTTTTAATTGATATCCAGTTTTTACTGAAGCATGTAAGCAGTGCTTAGTTTACACTTGAATTTAATGAAGCAACACTGAAAGTTCATGGGCAGCTGATATCCTATGGGGTAATCTATGCCTTTGGTATCAAGTGGTGACTGAATAAATTGGCTCACCCGGGTTTGGCTATGGACCCCTGAAGTTTTCTGCTGGGAAAAAACAGATGTGATGGTGAGCGCCATATCCAGTTTCCTCCTGGATAACAGATGGTACATCACTTTGCCATGCATAGTCTCTCTATCACTTTCTGAATCACCACGTCACACTTCTTTTGGGATCTAATTTAGTTGTAAAAAGAATTGTGTATTTCCCAGTCCTCCTCTATGCTTCCTCCCCAACAAACAAACAAAAAATCCTACACGTTTTGTAATAAGTAAGACAGTGAGATGCGTAAGTGGCAGATACAATTTGAGAAACCATTGCTTTCATTAATTTGTATCAGTAGAAAATGCTTCCTGTCATTAGGAAAGACATCTGAAACACTCTTGGATTTCCCACTATATCTGGGCTAACTTTAGAAATGAGACATGGGATCCATGTTTGCATTATTCTCACTCTAATAAGTGACTAATAGGGCTTTAAATACAGACTTAAACCAATATCTAGACAGCAAAAATTTCTGGGAAGAAAGAAAAATAAATTCAATTAAAAAAAAAAAGTTAGATTTGAGATGCTAATCTGTCGTAGTAACTTACTATTTTTATTGTCTACTAGTTACTACTTTATCAGTGGTTGACTTCAAGCTTAGAAGGATAAATGTGTTTTTCTAGTCAGATAATTCAGTAGCTGATTAAGAAGCTTTCATTAGAGGGAAAATGAAGACAAACCATGCTATCATACAGAATAGAACTAATATTGAACCAGAATTTGTCCTTTTCATTTTAATTTATTTTTAATATTGAAAATGAAGGAAATGTACATTGCTGCTTTCTAGTGGAGGAGGTTGAATTTCCCAATGAATAAAGGTGGTCAGATTGGGACTTGGCAGGGCATAGGCTGTTGTGATGTGGTTTTTGATCTATGTTGGGTATGAATAGGATAATTAGGAAGTATGTTGAGCACAGTCAGAACAAACTTGTGTCTGCTTGCAGAGTAGATTACAAGACGTATGAAATGAGCAATTTAGCATCTTTTCTCTTAACTTTTTAGATGGGGTGAGGGGACTGTGAAGAGGTAAAAAACTGCCTTTTGATTTTAGCATGTTCTGTGAGAAGGGTAGGAGGGGGTGTTATATTAAACTGATATGGAAATAATATAGCTTTGCCCCAGTATTATAAATTAATCTTTAAAATTTCAATTACTTTTATATGACCCTAATGAAATAGGATCTTTTCTTGCATTATCTTGATTATTAATTCTTATTTTTGAAAAACCAGATGTAACTTAGTTTTAAAAGTGTTTCCAGTTTCCAGACTGCAATTATATAATGAGTAGTTTGGATCATTATATATGAGGTCACTGATAGTGTAACTAATATCTGCCCATATGTTTCTGTTATTTTAACCTTCTTGTGCCCAAAGATGCAATTGATGTCTCTCAGCAAGTTTTATTGTACACTAGCAACTATTAATCACTGGTGTTAGCAATGTAATAACTTTCAGCTGCACTGAAAACTGGAGCCGGTTACAGAAGACATTTTACACACAGAGTGGAAGTGGTGTTCCTCCTCACCTTTCCTTCAGTGGGGTAATTGTTAAAACTATACACATGAAAATTATTTTTGAAAGTGCAGTGTAGGCATGGGAGGGAAGCTGTGTCAGAGCTGTGGTTTGGAGCCACTATGTGCTTGGCCAGGTGCTCCTGCTGATGAGTTGTACAGGTGTCTTGCTGGTGGGCTTTCACCAGCAGCAGCAAAGCTCCTGGCTGGATTTGTGATTAATAGTGCAATGAGCCCTGCACTGGATATAATTGCAACAGTTTGCTTCTGTTCAGCCCTGTGGACTCAGCGTCCTCCATTGCAGTCTTTGCAGCTGTTCAGGAAATCAATTCTGGGAGGAATTATGGGGTTTAGATACGTGTTATTGTGGTTCCTTTGATGGTAATGAGTGCTGTAGCTTCTTTGCTAAAATCGTTTTAATCACTCTTTTGAATACACTTTAAAATCATATGAGCTTAAGGCAAATACATTAAAAAAACACAACACAAAGCAAAACACTACAGAGAAGATCTGCAGCTTCCCTTGATTTGCTTTACCTCCATTTTAACTACTGCTGCTAATTACGAACTATCTGTGAAAATTCAAAGTGTTTTAACTAAATGGCATATTTTAACCAACTAGGCATATTATATTGAAAATAGTCTGCTCTGTAAATGAAATTTGTACTTTAAAAGCAGTATGTAATTTTTTGCAATCAGTAGCATTTCATGCTTCGAATTTTAAGTAATGTTGGAAAAATAAATATGTAATTTGTTACAATTGATAGTATTTCATACTTTAAATTTAGCAATTTTGTAATAAGAATGATAACAGCATTGCCTTATAAACTTTAAAGTTTGCAATTTTTAGAAAGTAAAAAGTTTAAATGTTACATTGAGAAATACTAGAGGTATGAATTACAACTTTTTACATACTAATAATTTGTTGTTTATTATGTAAGTAGTTTGCTTTTAGATAATTTTTTAATAAGCATAGCTGTGTCCTAGAGAATCCTGAGTATCTCACAAGAACAGCTTGTGAATTCCTGTCTCCATTTTTTTTCCTTGTTTAAGATGAGAAACAGTAAGTAGCGTTACATCCTGTACATTGTCTGATAGGATGAGTGGGGATGGCCTCAAACTGTGCCAGAAGAGGTTCACATTAGATATTAGGAAAAACATCTTCTCTGAAAAAGTGATAAGTATTGGAACAGGTTGCCCAGGGAGGTGGTGGAGTCGTCCTTGAAGATGTTCAAGAAATGTGGAGATGTGGTACTTAAGGACTTGGGTTATTTGGCTATATTGGTAGTACATGCATGGTTGGACTTAGATGATCTTGGAGGTTTTTCCAGCCTTAATGATTCTGTGATTCTATATAACTAACATTCTATTTTTAAACAGAGATAATGAATTCTTTTTTAAAGTAACATTTGTTAACATTTGCTTGAAGTTCTTTAAGCTTGCAAAGGTTTGCTAGTGAATGCAAATAAATGAAAATCTGGGTGATACATGAACATATTTGAAAGAAGGAAAAACTACTAGAAATGTGCTTAAATTCGAGAGTTATATTCAGGAAGGAGATATTTACACAAAAACATCTCATTCTCTAAAATGAGTGCCACTGATGGATGGTAAATACAGTTTTCCTGATCAGGCCATAAGGGGAGTTCTCATCAAGGTATGTGGGGGGAGAGGGGGGTGGGGGGGGGGGGGGAGGGCGGGGGCGGGGAGGGATCAATTTAAGTGAAAAACTGAATGTTTTAGAGATGCTTTTTTAGTTTCTATTGTTTCTCTGTTTTTCAGTCTCTTGGTTTTGGAATTCTAGGGCTCATGACTTTTACCTTTCCCAAAAAATCCCAGGACAGCAAACATGCATAAAATATATCATCTTGCATCTCTAAAACTACTTTAATACATTAGCTAAAGAAATTAAGAATCATTTAATTATCCGATCGTAATTAGGGCTGTTTTCAAACCCCTCTGAATACCGATCTGTTGACTGGAATGGTGTATTTACAGATGTGGTTGATGTATTTTTCTTATGAAGTTTCTGAATTTTGTTTCCCTGCAGCACTGTAACTGAAATATCAGTGTAGTAAAGTGAAAGATTGTCTTGGAAGGCAATTGTCTAAGATCCATGTTTTGTGAGAACTAGATATAACAGCTTTAAACTTCAAGTTACTGGGCTTTGAGTTAAGTGCATAACCAAGACAAACTATTATTTCTTGCTAGGAATATATTTTACAGCTCAATAGTTTGTTTGAATAGCAATACATAAGAACAGAAAATAATTACTTAATTGCTAAACTGAAACATCAAACATTCAGGTTTTAAAGAAAAATATCACAACAATAGATGCAAATCAGAACACGCTTCTACTTCTCTTCTGTTTTTAATCTGGGATACCTATAAGTTCTGGCCTTTAAAGTGTTTGTATGTAGACTTCAAAAGGGATTTTTAAATTTTCAGCATCCTATCGTAGATAATGGTGTTGCATGTGAATTCTTTATGCAGCCCACAGGCCGATATCGCACCCTGCAGCTGGTCCTCCAGGAGTAAAGGTGATAGAAGCCTCTGATCCTCCTACTTGCACCACAAATTTTGAGAAGAAAAATATTAAGGTAAAAGTGTCCCTGTTGTAGACCATTGCTGAAATATGTCTGAGAACAAATTGTAGATAACCTAACAGTATCAGTTTTATTGTAGTTCTGTTTTATAAAAAACATGAAAAAAGCAAAAATCTATGGAAGCTGTGTCAGATGAAGTCTTTCACTTACATTTATGTAAAATGCTCTGAAAGTGAAGACTCCTATTTTTTTCTGGGAAAACTACAACAAACAGTACAATAACACTATCTGATGGAGCAAATTCTCACCTACACTATTTTTTAACACAGACTCCACCATTAGCTATACATTTTTGCCAGCATGTTGTGCAATTAAAAATCTTCATCAGTGGAGATGACCTGTTGTCTCCACTGCTGAAATGTACCACCTTCTGCCACACTGTACTCACAGCTGCTATTTGGTTTCCAGAAACATTTAGCAAGCTTTGATGAATATCAGTGGGTGCTGTTTTCTCCACATGGAGGTGTTTGATGACGCCTCTTTGCTTCATATGCGCTTCTGTGTCAGACACCAATTTGCCATACTGCACCTTTGCTTCCACTTGTCATATGGCAACAGAATGTAAGTGAATGTTGGTAGGAAGGTTCAGCCTCTACTGCCAATACACCCAACATCAGCCTCTGATGTCATGGGTCAACATAATAAAATGAGAGACATTACTTTTGGAGCAACCATTGTGCTTAGTGTAAATTAGTATATATAAAGATAGAAAGGTAAGGGCTAATACAGTCAGAAATTAAGGAATATCTGGAAATGCACTGATCTAACTCAGAGAGTGAAAGTGTTCATAGATGTTAGGGAGGGAAGAAGCATCTAGGAGAAGACAATGAAGAATATCTGAGGCTCAGTAGAGATGAGGCTATCAGTGGCTTGGCAGGACCCATGAATTTCATCAGCTGATGGGTTTGATCTGTGGATGTACTCTTAAGAATTGATAAGAGCGTCAGTATGTGGGTTATTCTTCAGATGGATGACCTATTCATAGCTAGGAAAATAGAGCAGAGTCTGGCTGAGAAGGCAAAATATGATTCTAATAGCAGATCATGCTGGAATGGGAGGCAGGGGATTGATTTCTGCTCCGGTTGTTCATCTCTCATAACCCAGGGTAAATCACTTAACAGAATTTATCATGTACTGATCCAGCCATGAAGCAGATGCTTTACTTCCCCTCTTCACAGCACACAGTAAAGATGAAAACATCTGATCATTTAAGGATGGTTTGGGGGTAAGGGCAACATAAATTCCAGAGATAAAGATGTTCAGGGTGGGTCTGTGGTTTTGTTGGGTTCAAAATACCAGAATATGAGGAGTAAGAACAGTGATCTCATTTGGTGGATATGAGCTGCACACATCTGCTAATTATTTGAAGAGGAAATAGTGAATAAATGGGAATTAGGAAATAGGCTATTCTGCGTTCTAAAATAACATTGCTCTTAAGGAAGACATTGATTAAAATCCTTATTCCTCAACATTGAGGGTAATTGGTACTTGAATGTTTGGCATGGTCAATGCCTATGGGAAGAAGCTGTTCTAGGTTTTCTGTAGCACTGTGTGCAAAATGAGAACCGGATTCGTTACCACATGTGAATAATGGAAAGAAAAAAAATGTTTGTCTCTCAGTCCTGGAAGCCAGATACATGGGAATAAGTGAAATATTTGCTATTGCAGTGCAGCATATGGATATACCTGGCACCATTTCCTCAAAGACGTCCCATATGTGTGCCGTCTGTAAATTGTTTACAGAAAGGCTTACTGATTCATCCCAAATATGTAATCAGGTCACAAAAATAATACAGAAGTGATTTAAGTTTATTATAGGCTAATGTTTTATTTATCTATACAGAATGTCAGAAAATCTAAGTAATGTTGTTTGTTTTTTTTAACAGATGGGAGAGCAATCAAGCTCACTACCTGCATGTTACATCCAAGAGTAATCATGGAATTAGTTATATGTCAAATTTGACTTCAAAATTGTAAAGGTTGGAAAAAAATAAAATAAAATAAAGTAGATGCAGACACTTTTTATATCTTGAAAGTTAGTTCTCAGACATTATTTATATTTTTTTCTATGTCCCTTAATGGGTATCCTTTTGTGTTTTCCTTTTCTTATGAATACGGATATGTGAAGAATGAGTTTATGTTTTACGCCATAATTGGAACCTAATGATAGTACTATAGACTTGATTCCTTAATATGGAAAAAGGTATTTTTGTGACAAGTTGGAAGGAGGAAAAACAGCTCCGTCTGTGCTCTTGAAAATAATAGAAAGAGGTTAGAAATTCACTGGGCTTTTAGAACTAACACGTGTCCAGTGTTAATACCTTTGCACAGATGCTTATGTCTTCTCACAGGTGCACCAAATTAATTTGATCTCTTGCAGTTCCAGTGGAATTGAGGTTAGGATCCATGATGAAAGTTTTCAACAGAATATGTTCAGCAACTTGCTCTTTGGGGGACTGCAGTAAATGAATCTGCTGCAGACATTTTGTAGATTTTTATTTTCACATCATGAACATATCAGGATGGTACCATGCACTAAGGGGAAACATGCTAGGGATGATTATCAAATAGATTTGGAAATTTTGGCCGTGTATTGATATATATATATATATATATATATATATATATATATTCTAGATTAAAGAAGGAAACAGAATATTTTGAAAAGATATTTACAGAGTCAATATATGAAAAATGGGATTTTAACTCGTCGGTTAGCTTATTCATTACCAGAATTCCTCTTCCTGTGGATTATGACTGTTTTTTTTTTCTTTTGTTTGGTTGGTTTTTTTTTGGTGTTTGTTTTTTTTCTAATCAACAAAAAATCCTCTCTTCGAAAGATTTCCTTGTTATTAATGTGTAAGCTTGGAGCTGAAAAAACCTTTTCCAGTACAAGATCCGACTCTGAAATTACTTGTAAGTTTGCAGTCTTTCTTGTAAGCAGTGAGCCTTTGGCCAGAGGGGATGAGATTTAGGGTGCTTGCAGCGTCCCCTGGAAAAGTCTGTCTCTCACTTCAGTTTTAATACCATCCTGCTTGGGTGGTATTAGCTCCCACATATTATAGCTCATGTAGCTTGGGCATATACATTAATTCAATTACATGAGCATCTTGGGAGCCTATTAGAGGCCTTTTCTACCCTCCTGTCAGAATGAGAAATCTTTGTTGCTGGAAATGTAGCATTTCTGAGGTTGCGTGTATGCCAGCAGTTAAATCATAGCGGACAATTTAGAACATGTGCATCCATGTAATACTGAAGATTGAAAGAATGAATAGAAAATCCTTTAATCAAGTTGCATACCAGAGGAGTAAAGGTTTTTCTTGAAGTAAGACACAGACTGAATATGAGGTATTATGGGGCATTTAAACAACAACAACAACAGAGACACTTTTTTGAAAGTGAATTGAATGAATTCTTAACAGCATAAGGATTCTAGGAAAAGCTAATAGTAATACTGTCATGAGCAAAAGAGAAAGAAATATGGGAATTTCTGAAAGGAGGGACAATAATGTGCACTGCTGGTCTGGCATTAACTCTTCTCTAAAGAACTGCTGTGGAACTTAGGGCACAGACTAAAATTTCTTTGTCTCAGACTAGTGTTTCCCTTTGCATTGTTTTCTTCTTCTGATTTGAAGACTTCTAGTTAGGGACCTGCATGTTCTTTTGATTAGATACCTACTTCATTGAGTGGCAGAGAAATGCATTTTGGGATTCATAAGTAAACCAGAGGTGACTAGGTAAAAACCAGGATTAAAATCATAACTTACAAAATTAAATATGTGTTCTGGTATACAGATGGAAAAAATGACGTGATAAAACTGGAAAATGTTGTTAAAGCCTTTATCAGTCTGCTCACCAGTTGAAATGGGAAATGAAAATGAACATCATTAACCTGAAATTTATTGAACTACATATGGGTTTCAGTTAAGTTGCAAGCACTTCAGCACAACCAAATAAAATTACTTTGTCTCTGCATGTTTGAGCCATCTTGTAAAAAGGAAAAAATGATTGATGTTGAAAAGAATTAGGTCTTAAACACTGCCTGGTGGTTTCAGTGGAGTCCTCTGGCATATTTCTGATTTAACTCAACTCCCTTTTTATTTTTTTTTTTCATTGTCCTATGTCTTTAAATAAGTGTGTTTTGGGCCTAGATTCTCAAATATTTTTCTCACTAGGCCATAAGAAAATATATACCCTTTACTATTCTTCTCTATTCATTCTGTCAGCTTTGGGCATTTGGACACTTACATAATCAATTTACTGCTTAATCAAGCCAATCTCACTTTCTCTAATCTTGATTTTTATTTTAACTAAAAGAATTCATTCTCTCTGTATGCTGTATCATGAGCAGACTTTGCTTGCCTATTTCAGTTACAGGTTTCACTACAAGATATAATAACTCACTTATGCTCCTATCCCATGCTCTTTGTTAAGGGCTTCTACTCACATCTATCATAGCAGATCTAGTGCTCTTGTGTGTGAAAAGTACAGTAATGTAGGGATGGCCATAAAGAGAACAGAAAATAATAGACAAGACCTAGGTAGGGATGTGCTAAGTGTAAAGGCACTTTCAGTTGTTTTAAAAAAAGTGATTCAGAACAAGTGAGGGGGTTATCAATAGAAATCAGCAAATAATTTGGGAATGTGTCTGTGATATTATGAATGTACTTGAGTAAAAAAAATGCCATTTTGAATGATAACTTCCTTTATGGAAAGCAGCAAATAGCTGCAGCTGTCATGTTGATGTTGTGCTGACATTCTTTTGGGGATAAAAAAACTTATTTCTGTGCATGATATAATTAGAACTGTTTTCACCAAATGTGGCAAATGACCTTATAAAAAAAGTCAATGCAGAACAAATCCTGATTAGATTGTTTTTGCTAACATCGTATCATTAAACTGAGAAGAATGTACAAATCAAAGAATGGTGTGCAGGTTGTAATTTTGTTCTGAGAGAATGAAGAATTCTATGTTTATCTTGTGAAATGATGTTTTTACTACACTTCTAGAAACAGAATATGCTTATTTTGAGAGCTTTGGCAACCTAAATATCTAGAAGAAAACATTAGATCCACACTTGAGAAGTTTTTGGACTACAACTCTATTCCAAATAAGAGAACAAGCCACCCTTTTCTGTTGAATGTAAAGTGACTTGGAATTGAATCACATTTAGTCTTCTTGTTATCAACTGAATGTAAGTTATTTTTTTTGCAAATGTTCTTTCAGCTGGTTTTCAAAGAATGTGGTTTGTTTCAAAAAAGATATGTGATATTTATATTAAGGATTTAGAACTTCTGCAAATTCTTTTCTTGGGTATCTCAGACTTACTTAATGCCCTTAAATGTATATTTTTATCATTATTATTATTACCTTTAACCAGTTCCATCCATGGGTGTCTATGTTTGCCTATGAGGTATGCTCAGGATCTCTTGAATTTTAAGTAACTTCTTCAGTTGCGATCCAAAGTTATATAGTGTTTGTCAGATCCACAAGCTACCCTATGAGAGTATGCATCCATTCTGAACAGCTGTCACATGAAGTACATAAGGTGTGCCAAATGAACCAGAGAGAGGCTGGGAAGAAATGACATTGTAACTGTAATGGAATTTACTGAAGACTGAGGAAGTAGTGGAGCTGATCTGTTACCTAGCCACTGTCTATAACCAGCATCATTTCCAACACAATGTAGAAATGTTTGATGAATATGCTCCTAGTCCAGTTTCAAAAAAAAGGTACAACTAGTATAGCAATTGTAACAAAAAAGGTACAATTTCTATAGCAATATACAAATAGTATAGTCTGGAGCTTTTAACTTCTGTAAACAGTTTTACATGTCTATGCAGATGCATAGAATTAAAAAAGTACAATAAAAAAATGGTATTTTATGAAAGCAGTGTTGTTTCAAAAAATTTTCCGTATGGCTTTTCAAGATGCAAATAGTGCATGTTATAGCTTCACTCCTTCATCTAGAAATGTACAAGGAGATGTGTAAAACCACCTATTTCCTTACTGTAATGGATATTTTGTAACTATGTACTGTAGAATAAGACTTATCTTTGCAGGAGTACTAATCATTGTCAATCAATAATACCGATCAGTAACGACTTTCCATAAATCTCACCAAGAGCAATCGTACTGCACTAACTTGGGACTTGTTATAAAAAATTGCCTGGGTTATCTAATCTCTATGCTAGACAGAGCTGAAAATGCTTGCTCAAATTAGTTTGTGATAGAAGCAGATATCTCCATTCTGATGTGCCTGAGCTTGAAAAGATCTCCTTTAGCAGAAAATTGGGTAAAAGCTTAGTATGTCTTAATCCCAAATTTGAGATTCCATTTAAAAGTTTGTAAGGACAGTTTCTATATTTATGTTAAGTTTATCTAAAGCTGCAGGAGGACCATCACCAGGGAACTGAACTTTACCTTCTCTCTCACTATTCTTCTGTTTAGGTGTACGTCTCAAATCTGACCCTTACCTCCTCCCAAAAAAGGACTGGTCTGGGCACTTGCAGTCTCTCTGCCACATTGGTTTTGAGCTGGCTGAGAATCCTGAGTGGAAGGGAGCCCATCAAGTCACCTGCACTAAGTGTGATTTGGTGCCGTACTTATTCCTGCAGTTGTTGGAAGGCACTGAGTGGGATAAGGGTAGAAAATAAGCTAGTAGGAATATTTTCTTAGCAGGTTGTATAATTTTTGTAACATTAACGTTAATACACACGTTTCTAGAATATCCAAGAATTAATAATTATAAAGATAAATATTTACCTATCATGAAGAGGTTCCACTGTTAACTTCAAATCCATCCCAACTGGCTTTGTTGTACTGGGTGGTAAGGCAACATCAGCATTCTTCCATACTCTCCAGCAGAGTCATAGACCTTGGTAATTCCCTACTGAGTTTGATTTATTAAGATGAAATTTTAAAAAAATCAACTACACTCTCCGGAGTTGCATTCCAGAGTGAGTTTATACTGTTGTATACTATCTTTTTCATAAATCTAATAGTAATTAGAATTTTCATATTTATAATTATTAAGACATTGAATATCAAATAAAAAGAAATACTTAAATTTGCCCTCTCTTCTTTCTACTTTCTGAAGAATGTTAGAATTTTACTTCAGATGAATTATAAAAACAGTTAATTCAGCCTTGAACACTATTTCTCCCAACTGTGTGTGTGTAATTTTCTTTCTCTGGGAATAAGGTGGTATTAAACCCTCTTACCTCTTTCTCTCTTTGAGAACTAATACTGCTTTTGACTGAGCCTTAGGAAAGTAAAACTATGTATATGCTATTATAAATTTTCACTTTTTCTTTCGCCCCCCCTGTATTTGGAAAGTATCCCCTACACATTTTGGTTTCCTAACCTTTTCATTCTGTGTTTTCTAAGGAAATTCTGAAGTATTCTCTGTATTAACTTGCAAAGACCAACATACCGTTATGAGGAGCCTTTTCGCATTTATCCATTTCCTGTAACTAATTTATTACCACACTTTTTTTTGCCGTCTTGTAACTAAAACTGGTTTAGAATTTTCAACTGAGTAAATACCTACTTTTTTCTAGTTTTGTTCCTGTTTAAAATAGTAATTCAAGCTTGTCCATACAAATATTTTTAATGGATATTAAAAAGGCACAGAAACTCTTTGCAACTACATGCATATGCACAGCTCAATTACTAGTGATTTTCAACTGGATAAGCCTTGCAGTTTAGGTGAGTACCTAATCCTAGATTGTATAGAAGTATATTTAATAGTATAGAATTGTTAGTCAATTTCTACCTGATATTTTTTCAAAATAGTAAAGCTAAGAATAGTTGATATATCAAGTCTGTTGCCATCAAGTGTTTGAACTTTAATTAGAAATCTTCATTGGCTCCCAGTGTTAATCTCTTACGCATTTTAAGACATTTTCAATTTCATATACAAATAATCTTGAAATGCATTGCAGATAAATTGTAGCTTTCAAAAGTCCCTATTTCTGAAAAGAACAGTGTTACAGGTGTATCTTTTGTCAGTCATGAGAACATGGAAATAGTTGAGCTGACCCCTAGAAAATGGTCTGGGAAAACTGGCTGCACATGGCTTGGACACATATACCCTTCTGGGAGGTACTGGAGTCCCTGGCAGTGTTCAAGATGTGTCTGAATTAGGAGCTATGAGATGTGGTTTAGGAGCTTGTGGTAGCAGTGGTAATGGAAGGATGGTTGGACTTGATGATCCTGTAGGTCCTTTCCAACCTTGTGACACTGTGAAGTCTAAGAACTTACAAAAGCAAATTTCAAGTAGGGATTGAGTAATTGCATCTGTTTTAGTGTTGGCTTATGGTAATGGCATCCATTAGGACAGTTCTGTAGACCTTCTACACCTCATCTTATAGTTGATAGGTTATTTTCTTGTTGAACTGTAATTTCAGAACATCTGCCTTGTCTTAGTAAGTTCACAGCAATAAGGCCGTTTCTATCAGCACAGACCTCATTTAATATCAGTACGTCATCAGTGTTATACCTAAACTCATTTGAGAGATTTACTTGAAATAAACTATTTCACACCAGCTAGGTACACTAGTTGTCCTACCCAGCTAATTAAAATAGTTAACATTGGAAAGAGAAAAATAGGTATGATTCTTCATCTGATTCTCCTTTAATTTTTCTTAACAGATTCTTCATCTAATGTTTCCTATGTAGCATGGCACATCAATTACTTTATCTTTTCTAAATCAAGGCTATTTACTTGCCTTAAATGTCTCAGAAAAATAATGTTTCCCCATAAATGAAAGTAATGTCCTTTTTTTTTTTTTTTTTCTTTGTTGGCATTAGGATAGCAAAATGGATTCATGTCACATGAAGAAAGAATCCCTAAACATAAGAAATTAAAAATGAATTGCAAGGTCCCTCTCTATGAGCAGTGTTAAAAGTATAGCTGAGCAATTGCAAAAGAGAAACGTAATCTAATATACGCAGTGGAATAGTGCCTCAGGCCAATGGTGAATTTTCAGAGTGATACAATCATGGGTTTTATGACCCTACACTGCTTAACAAGATTAGAAATAGACTATTTGTTACTGTCCAGAAATTGAGAAAAGTTGGCAAGATCAGCATGTAGTTACCTTCATGGACCTTGACCAATGGAAACTACCGTGTTTTTGATGCAGGAATACTGAAGACTCTAATTTGGTTTATATGCAATTTGTTTACTGAGAAGCTACAGTTACAGGAGACATTATTACTGTTAACACACGTAATGATGCAGTGGTACTGTTGCTGTAGGCTTGATTTTCCAAACTTGTAATAGGGGGAACTTTTGTGTAGAAAGATACAGGCTTTTACAAAGGGACTTAGAGCTTCCCATCTGATTTACCCAGAAACAACAAAATAATACAAACTAAGAGTAGATAATTATGTTAAACAGGCCACCTAAAAGAAAAAATTTAGGCCTCTATGATTCTAGTTCGGCAGATAGATAGGAGTTGAGCAAAATGGAGACAAGGGGCATGGTACAGTCTTTTGAATAAATGTGCAAGCGTGAAGTTATTAAGGGGTGGCAGTTGTGAGAAAATGCAGCAGTCTGTTTGGTTTCATTCTATGTTTTGTAGAGTATAAGATATGAAGTTGCTGATGGTTAACTACGATACCTCCTCACAGTACATTTTGAAGCTGTATAATATTTTCTTTTTATGGGCTTTTTTCTCCTGGCAGGTAAAAAGGAATTATCTATATTTATTTTATTTACGTCTCCTAGCAGCTTCCTTATCTGTACCATGAACTTGTTTTTGAATTCTTCTAAATCTCTTAAACTCGGAAATCTTTTACCTTTTCTGAAATCTATTTTGCTGACTGTTTAGGGAAATAGTTTTATCTACTATCTTCTCATAGCTCCTCATAACTTCAAATACTATCTATTCTTCTGCTTCCTGTATGCAGCAGCTACCCTAGCTAACATTGAGGAGCTAATAGTATTTTGGAAATACAAACTGTACAGTATTTGTAACCGTAACTCAATTGAATATATTCCGTTGGTTACTTTTTTTCTGCTCTACGTAACAATACCTTCCTTTTACATGGCTAAATAAATCAATTGAAGAGGCCACAGTAAAACTTTACCTACAAATTAATTTAGCCCACAAATTTCAGCTATAGGAATGACTCCAGAGCCTACTGAGTTGGTTTTTATATGAAGTTTCAGCTGAGATTTCTAAGTCTACTTTCTTCAGATGCTTTCCAGGCAGTGTATGAAGGAACTTCAGATATGGACAGGAGAGAAGATAATTGCACATACACTCATAAAAGAAGGTAAAAATAATGAATTGTTTTGTTTTTGTAAACCACTTTGCAAACTCATACTGACTTCTTGTGCACTATGGGTAAACAAAACTTGCTGGAAAAAGAAATGGGATGTGTTTTCCCAAAACAATTTTTTTTTTTTCTGAAAAATAGCTAAGAAACTAGTACGTAGAGAGTACAATACTCTGATGCTTTTACTTAATCTTGAAACTGACAATTAAACATGAGGTAAGTATGGTCTATTTTGAGGGTCTCTCTGGATTGTCCTTATTGTCAAGTGTTCACGTGGTTGTTGTTGCTCAATCAGAATGTATTTGTGTTTAAAAGAACTATATTGTTCTCCCTTTTTCTGTGAAAGCATGAGGGAACAATCATCTTGTAAATTAAGGAGCTGAGAAAATGGGGAGATTAGTGTGAGCTATAAAATAGAGCATCTACAGGTCTGCGAATAATGTTATTTTGAAGAAGTACAGAAGAAGATTAGGTTTAAACATGAAAATAATCATAAATGATATGACAGTTAATACAGCATAGTGCTCATAACAAATGTTTTTTTTTCCCCACCTTCATGGGGAAACAGAATGTTCAGCTCAGTACGAAATATGCCTTAATAAAACTAAAACATAAATATCTTATTGCACACTTTACCAGGTACATAATTTTCACTCTAATTCCGAATCCACGAAATTACAGGATAAAACAGTTTGTTAAAGCATCTTGACTACTGTGGGAGTGCACCAATATAAAATGGCAGAAATATTGTCTTGTTTTTAATAGCTAATATGAATATTGAAGAGTTCAAATTGCATGTACTGGTGTTAAGTTAATGTGAGTGCTCTTTTAAGATTTCATACATAAATAATTGATTTTTACTTAAGAGTAAACATCCTTTATTTCTGAAATAGCCTACTGCAAAGACAACCCAAAAAGCTCTGCCTGCACGTTTATTCTCATGAGACAATAGCAGAGAAGAAAACTTCACCGAATGATTTCAAAAAGGTATTAGCCAAGCTTATAAATATGAAACTACATAGAAATATACTACTACAATGGTTAGACAAAGTAGGCAGAATGTTGTACTTTTTAGACTCAGAAACTAAGGAAGGGTGGGAGTAGTAGAAGGCTGTGTTACTGTCTCTGCATTTACTTAGATCTTGATTTACAGTGTCAAGTAAACAGAAGGAAGCCACTACCATTTTTTTTTTTTTAATCCAGAATAACTAATCTTTTAAATTTTTTCATTTTTAATACATTATATTTACTTCATTTAAGACATGAAATATTTCTTAATCTCACTAAGGGGATGAATCCTCTGGGAAAAGAGAACAGAAACAGAACTTCTAGAGCTTAGATTCTCTAAGTGGAGAGTAACACCAATTATATAAAATACCTGATATAAAACCTTTTTCAATGCCATTCCAAATTAGCAGTTTTATCCTCATTATCAAGCAGAACAGAGCTATGCTCAAGAAAATGGGCAGAAGTGGTTGCTGCTTAACATATCATCTTTCCAAATAGTATAACCTGGTTTCTTCGATGCATCACCCGATGCTGCTGCCACACTAGATGTCTGTCCCAGCAGTGAGGCTACTGTTGGTCTCAAGACAAATTTCCACTGTGGGGTTGCTGGCCCAGCTCTGTTTTTTCCATTGCAATCAGAAGAGGAGGAGGATGAGAAGGGAAATTTCTTCTTCATGGGAAGTTAAGGAAAGTGGGTATTTCCAGGCTTAGAAATAGTTCTGGTTGATACTGGGTGACTCTATGCTCCACACTTGTAGAGGAGGAGAATGATACTAAAATGAACGAAAGAGCAGAGAAATTGGAATGATAGTGAAGTGGGTAAATTAGAATTTAATTTAGGAGGTGCCTTCATGAGGACTGTGAAATTCTGCTATGTCCTTGTGTAGTTCATTTTATAAGTTGTTTATTCTTGATACTGGGTACAATACAAGTTTATTCATTGGTAAGCTGAGCTTGATTATGTCGCTGATGCAATACAAATAAACCTGTGAACATCAATGGAAATTGTTACTTTATTATGTAAGATGCATTCCAGCTTGCTAATAAGCAGGTTTAATCTGGACTGTGGACAAAATAGCTCACGTATTAGTATCTTCTACTAAGTATTTACATACTAAGTGTTTAGTAGTTTAGTATTTACATACACACTTCAATTTCTGGAAATCTATCAAGTACAGCTTTGCTCTTCATGGCTTCTATTTAGTGGCTTGAAAAGATCACCTGATTCTTAATAAAATATATCATTTCAACTTGAATCTACTGATTTGTATTACATGGCTTATCTAACCTTTGCAGTTCCAGGAATCAAAATTTCTTCCCCTCCTTTATTTAATATAAGTTGTATCAGGTCCCATGGGCATGCCTGAGTGACAGAACCTCTCTTGGTTAAAGGAAAATTGACAAGAAGTCATAGAAAGTAAAATGATACAAAGAATGAAAGAAAAGCTTGTCAGAAGTGCTCTTGCTCCTCTGCACACAAGGGATTTTAAACATGTTAGTGTGATCCATGAGGTTTTAGGGCTTGATGTTTCACAGGAGAATTAGTGAGTTGCAGACCTGCTTTCAAGCATGCTACAATGTCTCGATTTCAAATAAGATGCTTCTGATAGCTGTTAGGATGCAATTTGTACAACTGTGCCTTGAAGACCTGATCAAAATCAGACTTCCAGTACATCTGGCACCTGCAATAAAATAAAAAATAAAGAGTAAAGCAAAACAAAAAAATGTGATGACAAATTAAAATGGTCAGATAAAATAGGGGGAAGGGGAGCAGAGATGCGAAATAAACGCAGTGCTCTAAAATGCAGGGATTCTGGCTGGGAAACAGTGCTGGGTTGCCTTTGTCCATGCTGCCTTTCTCTTTTTCTTTTCTCTGTCTCTGGCTACTTGGCCAGCAGCCTCTGAATATGTTGCCCCTTCCTATATGAGTGATTTGCTTCATCTACAACAGTTATGGACCACCTCATTTTGTAGCACATTTTTAATGTTCATGGACACCAGTTCCTTGTTAATTTAAATTGCTGTTTGTGGTCTTTGGTGGCAACCTGGGAGTAAGAGTAGATCAGAGAGAAGGGATACAGATGGGCTCCTTACCTCTCAGGTAAGGAAATCCATCTCAGGTTTATAAAATACATTCAGAGGATACTTTAAAGTAAGTGAGACTGCAGTGCTGTTATTGCATAGACATTTCTGTACATACAGACTAAACTTTCTTGATTAATGAATACAAGCAAACTTTTATTTCTGTTTTACTTAAAGCCTAAATGCTATTGTTACAGAACACCTTCAGGTCAAGGTTATTTATAACCTGTTGAAGATATTTTGAGGTTTCTGTTAAGTGAAATAACTTCAGTGTCAGACTCTCCTTTTGTCTCTACTTCCTGAATGAAACAGTTCAATGAAAATGAACATGGGTGAATTTTTCCACACTTTGAACTCCTCCACTGTATCCTTAATTGCAAATTAGTTATTCTCTCCTTTTTTCTATGTAATTTTTTATCTGTTTCTCTCTTTATCTTTTTCTTTATTTTTTGTCCCAGGTTTAAAAAAAATAGTTCTGTGTGCTGGAAGAATTATACCAAGTACACTTTTAGGTTTATTTTGAAAAGTAATAGTGCAATTCTTTCCCAATGCTCGCATTTTCCATTCCCTAGATGGTCTTGCAAACAGGTTTTATATGTAGGCTAGGTTTCATTTTATTTCCAGCTGCTGCTTCTTTCTCTTCTTTTACATGCTGTGTGAGTCTGATTCTGTTTTTGGAGTTCAAGTGTATTTCTGTTCTATATCAGAGACAGGCCCAGATTTTTAAAGCAGTTGGGTGGGAATCTGGGCAAAGAAGTAATTAGAGGGCATCCTGGTTTTAGTCTCCAGTGAGTTTTTTCTGGCACTGAAAGATTACAGTAAATGCTCTGGAAGGACAATAGATTTGGCTTTCAGGTTTGCACAGTTCTTTCGTTTCAGTATGCATCAGTCTGAACCTCAGTCTGTATTCCTTTATTTTTGCTTTTCCCTACGTTTTGCTGAGAAATAAAACCCGGTCATTTGCTAACAATCAACCCCACAGAATTCTATAATTTAATTTCATGTACAACACACTCATCTGTTCTTCTCAGGTTGGGAAAAGCTTGTCCCTCTCACATCTCCCCAGATTCTGATTACAGCCCACTTCATTGCTCTATCCCTGTACGAGTTAGTTATATTTTTTGTCACAATGGATGTTTACAGCTTTTTACTCATCTGTTAATATTCTGCAAATAAGAATAAAGCAGAAACAAATGTGATTATATAATAACTGATCAAATATGAAATAACTGAAAAAGGAGTCATGTTTTTGTTATAGAGAATGAATTACACAAGGCGGAGTGCTGTAGCAGTTTCAAGAAGATTTTTGCATTCAGCAGGCACTAAGGAATATAATTCTCCATTTTCATTTATTTTAGATGCAAAAAGTAAATGTATGGAACGTATATGTAATTGTGACCGGGTTGTAATGATGTGTGTGTGTGTGATTTCTTAAAAGAAATGTTTAAGTTGAAAGGTAACAAAGGCCCTAGTTCAGTTTTGAATATATATGTGAAAAAACCCTGAACTTTATGGGTGGAGAATGCATAGCTATGACTAGACAGCAGCAAGCTATCTATTATTCTATGGCTTTATTTTCCATTGGGGTATGTAAAAACTGTGTAGAGTGTTTGTTTTTCCCTTTTTGCAGGGCAGGTTTTTCTTTTCATTTCATACAAGTCTCTTTGATAACCAGTGATTTTTCTCCAATGTGTGTATCCACAGCCAGAAAACACTGATATTAGACAGTTGCTTGTCTGGATTTGTTTTAGTAGTTTTATGGAACTGTTGGTAAAATAGAAAAAAATAATCTTCTCTGATTCATTCTGCTCTTTAAAGGTAATCAGCTGAAAAGACTTTCTGTAACAGTGATAAATGCACCATGCTGGTAAAACCACCAGAAGCAATCTCCCCAGGATTAAGGAACTGCAATTGGAGGATAGGCTTGTAGCAAAGGAGACAACTCATTCATCTACTATTCCTAAGAATGAAATTGTTTTGTACCATGAGACCCAAAGTCCTCAAACATAGTGAGTAACATCAAATTGAGAAAAAGATAGAAGAATTCTGATTGGCACAACCAGCTGCCTAAGTGTGCAGAAACTTTGTAAAAAATACTGAAAATAGTTAAAGAATCATCTTAGACTTGCCTTTCTTCTCCTGCCTGTTTTTGCAGCATTAATATAATAATTAATATTAGTACCTGGTTTCTTTACGAGACATGCATTTTGCAAAACTGACAAATCTACAGCAGGAATAATCCATGCTTGCTTGTATCCATTAGAGCATAACAAATTTATGCTAAGAACTGCCTAATCTAACTGGAGCATATGCATTTAAACTCTTTTCAGAAGGACATTGGTAGGTGTGAACTCATTCTTGATGCAGTTCATTCTGAACAAGAAATAGTTTCTTTCCTTTATGTACTTACTGTTGTGCCACCTTTCAGGCTCTCTCTTTTAACTTATGTATAAAAGTTAATGTGGAACTTCAACTGGGGAGAGCTTAGGATTTCCTGGTTTCAAGTTTCTTGATAACTTCCTTCTGTACAACTGATCAAAATTAATAATGTTTTATGTATGGGAAAGTTCATACGAGAAGCTTATGGAGTAGATGTGTCCTGAAAGGGGAAAAGTATCGTGGATCAGTGTGCAAGGACTGACAGAGATACTTAGGACATTTTTCATGGCATCTGGTCAATTTTTTGTTTGCTTTTCTTAATAAAAGAGGAGCAAGAGGATTAGTGTAAGAGAAGACAACTCAAGCTTACTTGAGTTTTTTATTAAACTTAGAAAGATATGCCTGGAAGTGAAAAAGCATTTTATGTGATATACCCATCTATGTATACCTCCAATAAAAGCTAGTTAGTTCTTATATACTCAAAAAGTCTTTAGATAGGGAATTGGATATTCACACTTCACTAGCAGAATATCATGCAAACAGAGTTGCAAAGATTAGAAATATGTTCATATTATTAAGCTGAGTGGTCTGTCTCCATTGGCTGTTAATATGTAAGTACTGCAATAACAGAAACTTAATGCTAGTATCAGAAGAGTAATTTTATATTTTCATAGCTTCTTATTTTCTTAAAGTTCTTTGCTGTGCTGTGAGTTATTTTATTCTTTCTCCTGGAAGAAAAAATGTATCATTAGTTTTCTCATAAGTATGTTGCTATGTTGTTGGTAAAAATATTCTTTGCTAAAGAAATCTTTCTCTGAAAACTAACAAACAAACAAACAAAAAAAAACCCAGACAGGAAAGACGTCTTCCTTGGTGTGAAAGAATACTTAATAACAGAAGTGTTGTTGTCTGGTCAGCCTAACCTCTGATCTGAAGATGAAAGATCAAATTGAAGAAATGGATAAATTTATTAGCGCTGCAGGAGGAAATGGCCTGCTTAGATACACATGTATATTAATGGTTTTCTGAAAAGGTAGGTATTCATAAGACCTGATGATATTACATTCATTGCCAATAATTGTAAGTCTGTCCGCATGCATTGGTTGGCATGCTTTGGCCTTTTGGGGTTATGGTACAAAAAGTCAGTGCTGATGAGACATATTTATGCCAGGAACTACAAGAAATTAATTTTCGACATTGATCGGTGGAATGCATCCAAGCTTATTTCAGTAATGAATAAAGAAACTCCAAACACTGCAAGCATTAAAACTTGCAGTTTTCTTTCTTATAAGGATACTTGTAACAATCCAAGCTTGTTGAAGAAATCCAGAGATTAGAGGAATGAGTTTTTATAAGCTAAAACACAGATTGTAGTTTTCATAAATGAGATGTGGTTTAGGAAAGAAACAATACACAAAGTTCTCTGTGACCATAGCATTTTAATGCTCTTTCTTCTCTATGTTAATAAACAAGATGATAGAAAACGTACCGCAGAAATCAAAGATTAGACTGCCCTCACTGTTTGGAGTGGCAGTTCTTTACGTACCTTGATTAAAGAGCATAGTAGTTTGTGACAACTGGCACAGCCCTGGAAACTGGTGCAGACATGAATCAATCAAGTCACTGCAAGTAGATGTAGTACTGACTATTGTTTTCTTACAGCATTAAATAAAAGCAGTACAAAATATGATATTTTTGGAACTTCAAGAAGACTTGATTAGGAAGATATAGTTTTGGAGGGGATATATAAAGAATTGCATGTTCAGAAAAATGCTTGTTTGTAGTGCTTCTGTTTATAAGCCAAATATAGCATGAGTATTTCTTCTCTATCACTCTTTTCTCACTTTTAGGGACATCTGAGGCATTTCTTTCATCTTTGACCTCAAGCAAATGCAAATAATAAACCTTACATCTTGAATGTCAATTATCTCTATCCCTGCTACAATTTCAGGTATACCATTTCACTGAGATTCGACATTTAACTTTTCTGTGTGTTGGCTATTGCATACCTTTTTAAAAACTAAAATATCTTACAGTTTGCTACAGAGAATTGAGGGCTCCCATCACATCAGTGTTACCAGTAGAAGTAAAGTAGTTGCAAATTGTGGTGTCTTAAAGCTTGTCTGTTCATTTTTAATCAGATTCCCCAGAGCACTGAAAATATTGGACTAATGAGGAACAAAAGTGAATATGTCATCTGAGCATGCAGGTAAGGAGGAATAAAATTTCCCATGACCCCAATAGCATTACATTGTCACTTCCACAGAAGGAAAAATACGGTTGGCTCCTCAGTATAATCAATGCATAAACACCTAAGTGGCATTTAAAGAAATAAAAGTAAAACCTCAACCTGTGCATCTCTTGTTTCAAATTCAGTGACTGAATACAAAATGCATCTTTATGAACAAACAGGCATCCAGAAAACGGAAGATTTGATGGGTATTTTATTTTCAGAACATTTTTTTTATGATTATGTTTCTTACAATTATACTGCTGACTGTTTGTATCTGTCAGCAAGATAGCAAAACCAGCACAGGTGTCAGCAGTCTGTGCCATCTGCCATATTAAATTGTGCATGGTGCTATTTAGAACAATGCTATCATCTTAATATTCCAGATACCTTAATGAGTTTCTCACTCTAATTAAATGTGCAACTTGCAGAGATCATTGGATGCCAGATTGAAGTGGCTGGGAAAAAAGCTCTCCTTTTTCAGGAGATCTTTATGGTGATAGAGGCATATTTTAGTTTTTAGTACGGAGGATCACAAACGAAGTAATATGTGATTTCAGATTTAGCATATTAAAAAACTCCTAAAACTACAGACAAGTAAATTCATATAAATACGGTAATGTTTTTCGGAGAGTGATGGTAGATGAGGAAGAACCTGATGGCTGAAAGTGACAGTGCAGCAGAAATGGCACTGATGCTGTTATAGTGTAATCTCAACTCCCTCACTTCTGAGGAGTGGCTGGGGGATGAGGATTCCGAAGTGGGAAGGGATGGGGAAACTTGATAGCTAGAATCTCTTTTCTGGTGCTCAGAAACAGCTATTCTCAAACCTAGAAAAACAGGTAAAAAGAAAAACGTGGTTAAAAACAAGAAGTCCTCATGTTTTTCCAGTGCCTTCAAGGTATATGCTTTTTGGTGTGTAACTAACTAAGAATTTGCATCATTTTGTTGATGTTAGGTGTTGCACATTTCACTTTCTTTGCTCAAATCTAAGTGTTAAACTGCAGATATTTTATAATATATTTTATTGTAAGGATAAACTTTATGGAAATTTATCAAGGGGAGGAGAACTGAGGGAGAGGATAGAACAGTTTTTGCTTCTTTGTCTTTTTAAATTGAAAAGAGGTTCAGAGGTTACCTGGATTAAAAGCTTAGGCCTGCTCTTACAGGACATTCATGCATGTACAAGGTGAGCCAGTAAAAGCTTTATATGCATGCGTAATGGTTTTGAGCAGTATACAAGAAAGACATGTTTTAAAATGGTTAATATAGCCAGAATCATAGAATGCATTAAGTTGGAATGGACCATAAAGATGATCCAGCTTCAGCTCTCTGCCATGGGCAGGGCTAACATCCACCAGATCAGGCTGCCCAGGGCCTCATCCAACCTGGCCTTGAGCACCTCCAGGGATGGGGCGTCCACAGCTTCTCTGTGCAGCTGTGCCAGTGCTTCACTGCTTGATTAATTCATTTCTTAGACAAAATTATTTCACTTTACAGGAAGCTTTGTGCACAGAATTGCACTGTGGCCACTGTATACCATTCATACAGGTCTTTAACTTTGTTCTGCAGAATGAAAATTCAGTGTCTCTGATTCACTTTGGAATTTCTCTCCTTTTTGGCTGAGTGTTTTTACCTGATAACCTGCTGATTATATTTTCTTAAGATATGACACATCAGTGACTAACTGAGTCAGGATGCCTTCTAGTCTTTTTGAGAACTCTGACTCTTCATTTTGTTTCTGTAATCGTTATATAAGTAAGGAGAAGGTGGAAGGGAAATAAATGTTATCCTTTGTCAGTGTGACCTGCAGTGATTTACACTATCACATGACTAACTAGTAAGTCAGAAGAAATCTGACCAGGTTTTACTTGCTGAGTCACAGATGCATTACATAGATATTTCAGTAATAAATGAAAACTCTGACTGCAGGATTTGATGGTTTTGAACGCTGTTATGGTAAAATTAGAGGTATTTGGATTTTCCCCAGTCATTGTGCCTGTGTCATCATAAGGGCTCGGATTAGTCATTCACCTCTGTAAATCCAGTTATGAATCTGGAAAATAATCATAGCAGTGATTTTTGCTTGCTAACTCACCTCCCATCAGCACATAGAAGCCTGGTGATTTAGTATTAGAAAAGATGCTTTTCAGACCAAACAAAAGATGAAACAAGTATGAACAATTAGTGTCATTTGTAGAGTATTGATGGGAGTTGTAGTGAAAGGGAAAAGGTATTTGCCTCCAAGTACTGAGCACATGGTTTATCCCTTGATCTGCAGAACAAATGTAAGTTTATTTGTAAAGGCTCTTACTGTTCTTGTCAAGTAACAAGTCTGTAATCTACTTTGTTATGTATTGATAAAATGGTCTATGAGTCTCACAATTATTTTGTGGATCTGAAATAGAAAAGAGCATGCAACACCCTATATTTGGTGCAGCAGGTCAGGGAACCTTTTCAGGTGGGAGGGTGAGCAGCACTATCCTCAGTGATCAGGTTATTGTTTTTAATTTAATAGCTCTACTGAAATAGAGAAATTATTTCTCTATTATTGAATTATTATTGAATTATTTCTGAGGCATCTGGAGTCAATATAACAACACATCAGATAACCTCATTATACAGAGTAGCAGTGACCTTTAGGAAATTTCTTGAGTTTGTGGAAATAAAGTATGATTTACTTGCAATGACAGAATTCTACACTATACACAAGGTGTTTTGTGGTGGCCTTACACTGAAAGGATATTCTTGTAACTCCCTGCTAGGAACCAACTGGAATAAAAAAAAATATTCTAATCCATTTAGAATCTTCCTAATATTTTGAGATTTCCTTGTGACAACAGACAGCAAAAATGGAATTTTTAGGGAAATTGCTGGAAATTATCTATTTTTTTTTTTGTTCTTGTCTAAAAGCAGATGGTAGACAGCAAGAGCCTGTCTTTGTTTTACAAGAGAGAAAAAAAAAGAAAAATGATGGGAAATACTTTTGAGATTGTAGGCAAACTTCTGATTGATCAGTTTTGTTTGGTTTTAATCATGCCATTACAATAGTATTATTTAAAAAAATAAAGTAAACATTGTGGGAAAAGTACGGTGAAAAGTTCTTACCTGAAAGAAATCTTAAGTAGTATAACTGCTGTTTCTTGCACATGCAGAGAAAGAAAATACTCTGTGTGTCTGATAAGTGACATTTAACAGTACCACCTGCAGAATGTGAGTAACAAAGGGTACAATAGGAATTCTGTATCCATCGTTCGTTGTCCATTACAATGTTAAATCACACGACAGGCCTTCCAAATGCTTTATAGGTATGAAAAGCATTGTCTTTTAATTGCAAGTAGTAGGATGGAGTCTTTTCTCTTGCTCAGGGGGAGACCAGTTTAAAATTGCAATGTAAAACAATTTAGTTGTAACTTACTAAAAAAAAAAAGAAAAAAAAAATTAAAAAAATCCGGAGAATGATACAGGGGTCAGTAGTGTTTTTAGAAAGAAGTAGCAAAGGGAAAAGAAAAAATGTGATGCTCATCTGAGCCTTTTCAGTGATGTGTGGAGTATGGAAGAAAAATTGCATCGTTGTCGAATTCATTGTTGGAACTATGTTTCAGTGTTGCAGGGCTGGAAAGAACCCGTAAGATAGCACAAAAAAATCAGCCTACATGAGTTTCTTAGAAATTTCTATCACCAAAGGGTGTGGTGTCTCAGTAGTTTAAAATTATTGGCCTGTTCCAGCAGATAGTAATGCAGATAAAGTATTCATACTTACTAAGCTGCAGTTATGGGGGGATGTGAAAGGTTTGGAGGACAGCTTATGACCACACTGTGAGTCAAGAGAAACAGAGGAGGTCTGTCACATGCTTGAGGTGCTCTCATTTGTATCCATAGCCTGTTGGCCCCTATAACTGTTATTGCCTTTGGGCTTCTTTGTGAGATGCATTATTTCACAGGGGGACCAGGGGGCTACCTCAAACTCTTCTGCTCAAATTGATCCACTGCAAACATTTATAAATTATTAACTGTCAGGACCAGAGCCTAGAGAAGTTTCTTTCAGACATCTTGAAAACTACACACAGTTGGAGCATATGACAAACACAGTGTGTTCTGAAAAATCCCTCAGCTTACTGAAGTAAGGGACTTTGGATAATTATTCTCAGGGCAGAAAATGCAATTGTAAGAAGCACAACTTTTCTGAATACCTATGCTGGATGAAAAGCAGGACCAGAAAGACTTGTTATGCACGTGTATGGGCAAAGATGAGTGGATCTTGTGTTCTTGAATTTATTTCACTGGGGAATGGAAAAGTATGGTTTCAGTGGACTTTGGGTGACATGGAGTTGGTTAACCTTAAAATGAGACCAAAATGTAATAGCAAAACTAGTGCAACTTGGAGCTTTTCATCTCCGCTACTGATTTTGCAGACATGTATTTTTGTTTTCTTGAACCATACGGCTTCATCGTATTGGTTCCTACTTAGTTTGCAGGACTGGTGAAATTAGTTACAGGTATTACTATAGTCAGTAGTCTGCTGCTGAACCTGAGACTAGGAAAGTCTCATAATTTCACCAAAAATATCACCATTCTTTAAAAATACAGTTAATACTCTCAAACTCTGAAAACCTTGCTTTTCTTTAGCCTTCCTAACAATTTTCTACTTTATTGTTTTCTGTGCCTTACAGGAAAAAGTTTCATACCCATTAGGGTGCAAGATATGTTGTTTGAACTTTGACAAACTATGAAGAAGTTATGATTTCAGTGATTGCATTGTGGGATTTGCAACACTGACACATACTGCACAACTTCGGATGCATTAGAACGAGATTCAGCTAAAAATTCTGTGAAATGCTTTCTGAAATTAACTTTAGATTTTCTCTGACCTATAAATTAAAAATCACCTATCATTTTCCAACTTGCTCCCATTGTAAAGTGCACCTTCTTGAAACTGGTTGACCTGTATTTGTTACTGCATGAGTTTTGAGTAACTGCTTCAGATGTGCTCTTAATTATTGAGAAACTAGGGTAGATATTTAGCTAGCTACCCTGAACAGGTAGATTCATCAGAAATCTAGAATTTCAAGACAGAATATTCAAACTACTGTATTTTAATAAGAAAGAGGAGAGACAGACTTCAGCAAGAAAACAATAGATCTTTATGTTTTTGACTTAGTGCCTATCATGCTTGAAGGCATGGAACTCATTTTACAGCCTGGGCAAGGAGGGAGAGGTAGCAGCATTTTTGTAACAACAGCATTTGCCAATTGCTGGAAAAACAGGCCATCATAATTCCTGCTGCACATAAAAGGGCAATGTGGAATTTCAGACCTTCTATAAATATTTGCTTTACTGTTGCAAATTTACTAAGTGAATTTAATTACAACGAAGCAAACATGGAGGAAAGGGCTTTGACCTAATCATAGTTGTATAAGCTTTGTTGTGGCGTCCCATGGTAGGAGCTGTTTAGTGGTACACCCATACTGAAAGAAAAAACAGCCAAATCAGCCCTTCAACTTTTGGTTGTTTTTGCGAATTATGAATGCATGAATGAGGCATTGCTAAAGAGTAAAAACTACACAATGTAAATTACAAGAAGAGCAATTTAATACCCAAATTTTAATTCAGCTGGAAAACAGCATTTTAATATCCTCATAATGTTCAAAAGTACTTCAGTGTTTTTTGTAAACTTAATTTTATTAAAATGCTGAGTGTAACACACAAGTTTAGATTTCACTGAATTAGAATTTTTTGTTGTTGTTGTTGTCTTAATTAAAATGATTTTGGTATTTTAGCTTTTACCTAAATTTTGCACTATATATCCTGCATTTTTGGTATGACTTTTCATGAGTTGGGGCAAGAAGCCATGGAAAATATTTCCTTTAAGTGGAAATATAATTTGCTCCATTATTGGAAAGACTAGTAATTCTAAGTGGATAAAGAGTTCCAGGAAAATGTTCACTGTGAAAGCATTATTCTAACATTGTAGCTTATCAAAATGTTTCAGGAATCCATTGGGACTCTGACTTTCCTAAAAGTAAGCTGTAAGAAAGTTGTGCAGTTTTTCTATTTCTGCCAGATGTTGAAAATGAGCCTTCAAAAGCCATTGCACTCATTTGCAAACTGGAGCAACTCTGAGGTTTCTTACAGGGAACCACAAGATGCCAAGAGGGCTGGGAACAGCCCTGAAGAAACTAAGCAGTTTCTCCCACCACTGTTGCTGGAAAGCTTTAAATAGTAGAGAATATGTTCTGGCACCCACAGGAGAAGGCTGGTTTCAAGGAATGTTGCATTGCTTATTAGGCAGGGAGGAAGAAGAAGGAAGCAGGAAGATGCTTCAGGTTAGATGCATCTTTCATTTGGGTGAGATACTGTGCTGGAGTCGTGACTATGGCACAATGAGGTTTTATTTATCTGCCTTGCACTTTCCTTTTTACTTGGTGTATGGGAATTGCTAGGTCATGGCCTAAACCAGTGTTTGAGCACCAAGTGAGAAGGTGTGGCTAACCTGCAAGCAATGGACCTGAGCAACAGGAAGGGATAGAGCCTGGGCCTGTCCCTCCTTACCCTTGCTTAAGGGTTAGCAGCTGGAGAAGCAACTCTCTTTTCAGAGATCACACTCTTCTCGAGACATCGCCTGTCTTCAGAAAGGGTGATCCACCTTTTATATTGCTTTCTGAACTAAATCTTAACAAATACTTTTATAAGCATGCTCCTGTTTTAGCAGATGGCATTACCATTGCCTGCCATTGCTCCACATTTGGTTACATGGTTAGAATTCTCTCAGGTTGTTCTGATCTCTGAGAAGTATCACAGCCACCTGTCATTGAAACTGCATGTTGTTGAAAGACTGTGTCTGCTGTAGAAGTTCCTAATTTACCTAGCCCTGGGATTTGAGCTAAACATATAGGGATTTTGTTTTTAGATACAAGAAACATCTCAAATCTCTGGGTTAAGTTCAGTAGTCTGTATAAAAGAAACAGACTTACTCCTTGTTATTTTAGAACAAAGCATTTCTTTCTATAGATGAAATGCTTATTATGCTACAAAATAAGAAATTTAAAAAAAAAAAAAAAGCTTTTCACTGTGTGCAAGAAAAATAGTGGAAATTCATTGTAAGACTGAACTGAACATTTGACTGCTAAGATGAATTAGTGCTATATTTTGCAAGGTTACTATTTGCAGGTTACATTAACACACAGTAGTGCTGAAGTGCATAATGTTTAGTTTTGCCTTAGATTTTGCTGCTGTATATCCTATTTTATAAACTTTAGAAAGCAAACTGAAATTCACCACAACCAAAAAAAAGAAAAAAAAAAGCAAAAAACCACCAGTGTAGCTGCCTCATTTTAAAAACCAAGATCTTACTTTTGACAGTTAATCAATAAGAAACAAACAAAAAGTAATAATGCATGACTTGAGAAGTATTATTTTTATATGTAGCCTGAAGTTAGGACTTGCCAATATGTTAGGATCAATCAATCTTCCCTTTTAGACTGAGGATGCATCTAAATCATTTTGGTTAGAAAAGGCCTTTAGATCATCAAGTCCAACAGCCAAAAATGGACCAAATGCAGAATATTATGACATTTTCAGGTGGAGGGCATGGTGGCAGATGTTGATTTCCTGATTTCCTAAGAATGCAGAAAGGCAAAATGTGAGAGTAATTTGGGCCTAAATTTTGGAAATATCTAAGTGAGACAATCATTTTAATGAGAAAGAAACTGCAGGTATTCTGTCTCCCCTCTAGTTGATTCAGCTCAGTACTAAATCTTCTCATGCAGAAGCAGAATGATGAACAAACAAGCAAGCAACTTAAATTCTGCTTTGAGTGAATCTGCTACATGGAAAAAAAATCTATTATGTATTGCAGAGGAATCTTTGATACAGACGGCATCATTCACTTTTCGTATGGAGTAAGAGGATAGGAACATGATTTTGTGGCGGTCATTTTTTAGCCCTGTTAAAGGACAGGGAGAGAAGGCAACCAGACTTCTAGCCTAATGTTTGGAAATGATAAACTTAGCATGAGAAGGAGCTGATTGGACAGTATACTGTGCGTACCTTTGACCAGCATTCCCTGAGTACATGGGAACTGGTTTTCATGGCCTTGCCTTCCAGTATCTATTCTTATGCTCTCCTGCTACTAATCAGTTGCTAAAATTAATTAGAGTATAGGCTCACCTAGAAAGTCTGCAAAACTTCATTTATGCCTGCAACATAAAGCAGAACAGTTGGCAATGTTAATTGATGCAATAAAAAGACTTGTAAGACGTCAGGAAACTTTCAAGTCAGTCTTCTCTACCTTGGTTTAATGATGCAGTAAATACTTTCTTTTCTGGATATGATTATAGTTATATGCAATAAAAGGTGAACAAATTCCATTATCCTATGTCAAAGAACCCTCCAGAGAAGATAAAAGTGTAGTTAATAAATATGATTACTTTTCAATGACAATTGCTCTGTAGTAAAACATTCACTTTCTAGTCTTCTCTAGGATGCTAATCGTTTAATCAGTTCAGTCCCATGTTAGTTTCTAGCAGCAGTTTCTCTCCCATTGGGACAAAAGTAAATGCAGGGTTTTTGTTGAAACGAGGAAAGAAAGTAAATAGGAAAACTGTCTTATTTCATTTGGAAATGATTGCTTTGGGCAATTAGGCACCTGCAGCACTGATCCTGTTAACAAGCAGCATAAATAGCCCAGGGTAAGACTGTTAAGTCTCTTTTATTTATTAATCTATTTTTTCCCTTGAAAGAAAGTTGAATTACTATATTTATGTGCATCCCCAACAGCAGGAACTAATTTCCATGATCATGGGCGTGATTCCAGCACACCTCTGTCTTTGGTTAAGTATGAATCTGTTACATGTTCCAGTGTCACACACCATCACTTACTCTGAAATCATTATACCCTTAGGACTGTTGACAAAATTCAAATGTTTTTTCTTTCATACAGAATCTTACATTTCATTGATAATTTAGTAGTTAATGCTAAATGAAATACTGATGTGGTATTTTCCTGTTCTATAGTTTTGCACAAACTGTATGTTTCCTGCCCTGAATGTATGCTTTTGTAAAGGACTGAACTGTTTTTCTTTTATTGTCTCAAAGCTTGCTTCGTGAGGCCTTTCTGATGATAAGATTCTGACTGGTGACTGCTAACTATTTAGGAGGGTGAATGGTGGGTGTTGTTGTGCCACAGTACCTATGCTTATGATTGCAAAGATAAGCAGAAGCAGGATGAGCAGTCTTCTTCAGGGGTGCTGCTCGAAGGAGCTGATCACTGCAGAAGGCGATAATGCTTGTGTCTGGCAACAGAGCCACCCCCCCCCCCCCTTCCTTGCTGGCTTACCTGTGGGCCAGGAATGTCACAAAAGCTGGTTTTAAACCCTATTACAAAGTGTGTTTACCTGCTTGTTTGGAAGTTCAGTGTTTGCTCGAGATACGTTCCCAAAAATGCTGAGTCAAACTTCAAAGAAGAAGAAAAACCCCCACCGAAATGGGGGATAAAAGGCCCTCACTAAACTGGGGACTTTGGAGACAAACTCCCAAAGACACCCTTGACAAAGAATTTCCTGAGGGGAAAACATCGTCAGAAGAACCCCCGGGACCGGCTTGCTGCGGAGCTCCCTGGCTGTCTCTCATCCCCTGCGGTGATCAGACGAGTTCCTGAGATCAACGGACCTACTGTGTACCTCGCTGGACCCACACTCTTGCAGAGAGCACTCTTTTGCTCTCTGCAAAGACTCCTTGCTTCTATTTCCTACTTTTCCTATCGCCTACCTTCCCTTCCCTATCTCCCAAAAAAAACGGCTAGGACTTTAATAAACTGGTTGGACCAACATTTGAACCGTTGCTTCTTAATCTCACGCCGGGTATATATACATATCAAAGAACCTTGCCTCCCTCCTGTAAATTGGAGCGAGACAGCTTTACAGTAAGAATTCTTTCAGAATGAAGATTCCATTCATTTGCTAAGGAATTAAAAGACAAGATCACTGATAATGAGTAATTTTATATTGTAGAACTTAGAGGTTGTCAAAGAAGCTTAATGGTTTGGACATCACTAACATAGCTGATAACTGCAGTGCAATATGTTTAGATCTCTGTCAAGTCTTTTACTTGGGATTGCAATAAAATATTTTAAAATAGAACTAAATGTAGTTATATTCTTAATAGTTTAAACACAAAATTAAAAGAAAATCACACTGTCAATTGACAATTAAACGTCAAGTGGCAGAGTTTTCTGTGGTTCTGAATAGATCGATCCAGGATGTCCCAGCATGATTTATTGTATTTGTGGCTAGCTTGAAAGACCACCTGGTTGGATAACAGCTCTCTTTCTATCACTACTGATGACTTCTTTCCTTTCAGAGGTTGAATTCTGAGCGTCTATTTAGAAAGCATGAATACATTAAGATTGACCTCTAAAACTCTATTTGCAAAACATTCAGATTAATTACTGCGCCTTTATGCTAATAGATGTTTTAGAACACAAATCATAGTGCTGATTTGGATCATTTCATTTAAATGACACAATCAGAAAAAATGTTGCATTGACATTTTGGATCTTCTTGGATTTCCTTTGTACTTTGTTCATTTGTTTATTTCTGACTTTACAAGCTGAGTTTGCAGCAGATGTAAACTCTTTCCTCTACCTGTTTTTTGGTGTCACTGATAGTAGTTGCAACAGAGATCTCCTCACTGTAGTATCACTTTTTTTTATTGTGCCTGATCAGTGCACTTTAGCCCTTTGTTTGGGATTCTGTGTTATTGAAGGAGCAAAAGGAGAGATCTATACCTGCTGGTTGGGGAGTGCATGAAGATTGGTGGCAAACAGAAGAGAGCATGCTGGCATCAGCCTCAGGCTGGAGGAACAAGTGTTGGGCCCTAGTATAACAACAAATGTTCTTGCCAGCTTAACAACAATAAAATAGTATCCAGCAGTGTTCATAGTATGAAGGAACCCTCTGCTCATGCTTGGGTTACAACAGATTACAGTCTTGATTATTACTTAATTGTGTTAGAGAAATGGTGGTGGGCACTGATGAAGTCATTTTTACATTTCCATTTTGTTTTCATCAGATTAATAACTAGTTTATAAAATGTCTTGTGTAGCAGAATCACGCACGACCACACAGCTTATTCTTCTGTGCTACCATCACATACATTGCTCTTGTTTCTCTAAAACTACTTAGTTGGCATTAAACAAGATTTAGCATTTGAAATAAAAGCTGACCTGCTGGCAAGAATGTAAAGGATTTTGTAATTAAAAGAATGCCTGACAGCTAACAATTATTTTGAGCCGCTTGTCATGCACTGGATAATAAAAGCTATTCTTACTCATAAACAAAACATTTGCTGTCATTTTGCTAAGGTTAATGAAAAAAAACCCTCCCTAATCCAGAGATAGAAACTCCAAATTTAGTGAAATACTGCACACAACCTTGCTGTACTTCTTAAGGCTGGAAAGGCTTCTGCAAATGCAGGAATTTCCAAGCTGGCCACTATTTTCTCAAATAGTTTGCCTAATATTGATCTGAGCCTGCAGAACAAAATCTTGACAAAAACAACATACATGTCTGCACTTTGCATAGGATCCTGGTCCTCTGTGTTGTGGTGGAAAGGGTAAATACCAACAAACAATATCATTTTTAGCTTCACAAGCTGTTGTTATTGGCAGTTTGTAAGAGTTCTGTGCACATTCTTATTGAGAATTTTGTGTATTATCCCAGTATGCCTAATACTTCAGATTCCTATGAAGAAGTCATTTGGCTTGAGAGACTGCCTAGGAGTAGAGAGTTACACTGTGCCAGGAAGTGTCTTTATTATGGTGTGTGATTTACAAAGCTCCCCAAAACAATGTGTATTATTTCCAGCCATGCATTTAAAACTGGGCTTAAAAAGGCTTTTTGTGTCTTCCATTAGATTCCTGCTTTCTGGTGGCCAAAATGGCATCTCAGCAATTGCATGTTATTCACCCATCTTTCAGCTGTGCCCAGGTATTCAAGTGTGGGTGGTGAGGCATTAACAGTGCTGCCCAAAGATGTTGTAGATGCCCCGTCCCGTCTGTGATCAAGCTCAGGTTGGATGGGACCCTGGGCAGCCTGATCTGGGGGATGGCAGCCGTGCCCATGGCAGGGAATTGGAACTAGATCTCCTCCAACCTAAGGCATTCTATTTTATCTGTAGGATAGGACAGATCTGTAGCAAAGGACAGAAACTCCTGTTGATGGAATAGAAGATGCATATATGAGATCATTCACAGCATGAGCACAGAAATCAGTAAAATCTTCTTTGAGCATAGAGGCACCTCTTTGTAGTCAACCACACAGTGTCATTATATTTAGAGTCTTTTTCTCAGAGGAGAGCTCACTGTATTGATTTATTTTAAACAAATGTTTTCAATTAAGTCAAAGCATTTTTCCTTCACCTCCCACTTTCCCTGAAGTTAGAGTGATTGGTATGACACACTGTTACTTTTATTAGCAGATCATATAATGTTAACTCTCTCAGAGGAAAAGCTATGCCTACTTCACAAAGGCACTTCTGAAATGCCTTATAAACAAGATGGAGCCAGGGGTCTTGGTCACCATTTAAATTTCTCTGCCTGAAGAAAGAGGGAAGTGTTCATGAGTAAGGTGGGCAATTAACTATCCCCAGATGAGGAATTCTTATCAAGATCTATGCTTGTACGAAGGCTTAGTAATGTAAGGAGTATGCTGCAGCATGCTTCCGATTTCAACTTATATCAGCTACTGTGAACTAATTCCCAGATCAGTTAAGCGTTCAGGCATAGAGAATAAAATGTAACTACTGTTGTATGTGAGATCCAGCCAATTACATGAAAATGTGAACAAAAGGAGCACAAGAACACAAAAGTGTTCAAGCATCCATTATAAATAGTTCCAATTTCCCTTTTAAATGTCAAGTGCAAAATATATATTTTAGATGCAAATAACACTACAGTGTTGTTGCTAATATACTCTTGAAATTACATTTTTTTAGCATGACCTTTCTTGCTAACAATAACTTACATTTTAATTAAATCTGTGTCCATTTTCATTTCATACCAAATATCTCCATGCCATATATTACTGAACTTGCATATCAAGAAAGAAGGTTTAAAGGTCATGAGCTTAAATACTTGCTTGAGTTAAACTTTTTGAATAACAGATACAAAATTAAACTTGTGTGCAATCCCCACTGGTTTGTAAAAAGAAAAAAATAATAAAAATTATTTCCAAGATTTAAAAAACATCTTTCCCTAAATTCTACATGTCAGAATGGCAGTGAGGTGAATATTTGGGTTTATGTTCAGCAATGTAATCTTTTTATACTTATTCTTTTGGGCACTTAATGGTCTGGTGCTTCACTGTCTGTGGGCGGAAGACTACCGGTGGTTTCAAGTAATAATGAAGCAAATTGTCACTTGGTTTACTAGGAAAAGCTTGTGACAGCTCCGTGTATAAAAGTGGGGTCCATATTGCATTCTACAGAAAGAGTTTGAAAATTGGTGAGAAATTGATTGACACTTTTAAGGTTGTATGCCCTTCAGCTGGTAATTGTACACTAAGCTGTCAGGAACTTCAGGCTTCTTCACACAGAGATGCTACTTCTACTGTTGAACGGTCTCTGTGAGGTGAATCTAGGATGTCACTTTGAGTGAGTTCTCTGAAGGTAGGAGATGCTGAAGGTGTGTAAGGAGAACCTGCCCCAACTCTCTTCTCCAAGGACACACACGCTCTTCACCTGAATACTGCCACAGATGTACTAACAGTTACTGCTGACTCTAATAGGCTTCTCTGAGCTCGAGGAAATTCTGAAATCAAAGCTTGCTTGGTTTTCACTGTAGGTTTCTGTCTTGTTCTTCTTTTACATTGTTTTATTATGCATTCTCAATTCTTGCTCTAGCCCTGAGCTTAGCAGCAGAAAGTTGATAATTCAGTTACCTACAGAGCATAACAAACAAAGATGTATTTTGGAACTAGGTCTTGGCATCTCACCCTCCCTGCTGGAGCAGGCAGTCTTTCTTAAAAGATGTCTAATTATTCAGGTTAGCTGCTGAGATCAAGCAGTCAGTTTGGGCATTGCCTTTGGTATTGGACTAGTCCCATTCTGAAGTAGAGCAGAGCTAGAAACTCTGGATTAAACTTTCTGCTAATTGACTTATAGGTTTTAAAGAGAGGCAAGCTGTAAATTCTGTGTAGGTGTTCACACAATCTTGTGAAGAAAATATATTTTGTCCTGGCACCAAAGATACAGAAAATGATAGAGATCTAGGCATTTTCTGAGTTGGTCGTGGTGCAGTTGGGGAGCCATTTGGGAAAGACTTTTTGACACTAACCTCTGAAATCAGCAGACACTAAAGGGGGAAAGAGTAAATTCCTGGAGGGAGAGGATCTTTGTTCTAATTACTCCATTGTTTCTTGGCCTTTTAATAGCACATTAACAGTGATGGTTGTCTTGCAACAGTTGTTGTTTGCTTGTATAGTAGAATGGGACATCAAGAACGTATTAGAAATAATCTATCACATCTTAAAGGAAAAACTACCATCTTCAAAGCTGAAAACAGCCATGAGGCTTGGATGGAGATTATTTTTAGGTTTCAAACAAGCTTTGGTATGTAGGATCTGGATTCCTTCTTGCAATGTCTTGGGTATTATAAGTGTAACTTTATAAATACCTTATATCCATGACTTCAGTGATAGATGGCCCAAGGGCAAGTAACATTAAATATCATTTCCTGCTGTGTCTTCAAGATTCCAAAAAGTTACGTTTACAAGTTTGGTCTTTTTGCGAGGGGAAATGTATTTCTGAAACCTTACTAGGAGAAGGTTTTTTTGCTTCCTGTGAGAGGGGGAGTGGAGAGGAAGTGCTGAACTCTGCTCTCTGCTGATAGCGACTGAGCACCAGGGAATGGCATGGAGCTGTGTCAAGGGGGAATTATGAAAAGGTTCTTTACCGGAGGATGGAGGGCATGAATTAGGCTGCCCAGAGCAGAGGGCACAGCCCTGAGTAGCCAGAATTCTAGAAGAGTTTGGACAGTGCTTTCAAATGTAGGGTTTGAATTTTGTGTTGGTCCTATTTGGAGCTGAATTTGGATTTATTTTCCTTGTGGTTCCCTTCCAACTCAGGATATTCTATGATTTTATGAATAAGAACATTTTCAAGAAATTGCTGGGAATTCATTTGAGGAATTAATTCCTTTAAATGTTTTCTTAAAAACAAAGCAAAACAAAACACAACAGAACAATCTGTGGGTTTAGCTTTTGATTGGATTTTTTAATTTTTTCTTTCAGATGTCAAATTTCTGTGTGTGCGTTTGTTTCTGACTGTTTGGGTTATATTTGTTTTGTGTTCTCTCTTTTTCATTTTTATTTTTATTTTTAATTATATAACAATGTCATAAGATAGGCAGAATTATGAAGAGAAAAAACAAAGATGTGGGCACAGCTACTCTATGACTTATCATTAGGGAATTATCAGTCAGGGGAAGAAAATAACCAATGAAGTGTATACTACTATAAGCTCTGGGTAACTAGAAGCAATTTTTGATCAGACTGAGCACTTGCTTCACATCAGTGCATCTCTAAATAAAATAAGAAACAACCCCATGGCACTGTTTATAAAAAGAAAAATAGGGAGAAGAGAAAAAAGAAAGCCGATAGCATTATTCTGCAGTTGCACCCAGTCATGTGAACAGAAGCTTAACAGTTTAATTAAGTTAGTTTGTGGGCTGTTTTTGTTCTCATGTGCTTCCAAATTCTTCCGTAACTTGCTATTACTTGGCCAACTAGAAAATTTTATAGTGAGATTTTGCCTCTGACCAAGGATTCTGATGCATCTGGCACACTTGGACCAGTACCTACAGAAGATGAAATCTAAGGTGGAAATTCCTGCTGTGGTTGGCAGTGAGTATAGAGCTGTCAGGAAAATTAACCTTTCCTGAGGCAGCATGTCTAAGACATGGGTAAGTGACAAAGCACTGGCTGTGGTTGTTCCCAGGCTTACAATTAAGGCACCTTCCTCATATGATTTTTAAATGAGAAATGAGGAAAGTGACTTGGCTTCTCCTCTTATAAGGGGTCATTTTTAGAGTAAATTACAGCTAGCGAAGCATTCTATGTAACTACTCACTTTAAAGGATAATGCAAGTTTGTTAAAGAATAATTAATGTGAAGTGCCTCCGCTAATCTGAAACCTCTGACTGGCCTGCAGCCAAAGCCCTATAAAATATTCTCTTCTGCAAGTGAAAATTTGGCACTAAATGGCTGTACTAATTATATCTTGAAAGGTGCATTTAACCTTTTCACCTTACTAGAAAAGAGTGAAGAACTTTATCTCCATTCTGGCATGCCAGCTTCATGCTGCTGTAAATGCCACTACTTATGCTAAGATACGCTGATCTGATAGAATAGAGGAAGAAAAGGCGATCTAGGGAGGGAGAGGTTTCCAAAAATGCATTTCCTTGATGCTAGCATTTCATTTCAGGTCCAGACACTCTGTGCTGTCATGTGTACTATGTGTACTTTCCTAGTTATAATTATGAATGTAGTAAGATTGTATTATTAGCATATCACCATATGGCAGGATAAAGGTTAATTTGTATCTCTTCTGATTGCTGAACAAAGGAACTTCTTGACTCTTCTCTCAGGATATTGGTGATGCTGAATAACCTGAATGAATAAGCATTCTGTTTATTTCAGTTTAAAATGCCCTCTGCAAGGATGAGGTGGAGAGTCCTCAGAGTGTTTAGCATAGAAAGAAGACTCCATATGGAAACAATGAATCTGAAGGATGTTGTTTTAAGTGCATTTCCCACAAATAAAAATGTATTGTTAGGCTTGGTTGTGCTATGCGAAACCATATTTCCATGCATTCCCAAACCCATAAATATTCTAAACATACATAGAACACATTCATTTACCAAACCATTCATAATCCCTTGTAATCTAATAATCCAAAACGGAGCCAAAAAGATCCACAGGCCTGCAGAGTTTAGAAAGCCCAATAAATCAGTCCTGCTGTAGGATGCTGGAGCTCAGGTTGTACCTGAGGGATGTGGAGAAAGCTAGCATGATTAACAGCCCTGGACCAACAGCCAGGCAGGGAAAACTTTCCAGACTAGGAGCATTCTGCCTGAGGCTTCTGCCCTTGAAGCCTTGGCCATTTTGTAGCTAACTGCCCTTGGATTTCCAAGCAAGGCATTTCTATTTGGAAAGTGTATTTCTCAAAGCTATTAGGAAACAGCTATCATTGCCACAAAAGGATTTCAAAACTGTAGAAGAATCAGAAAATGTAGGTGAAAAAGTGTGGAGAAAAGATTTCTTGTGAGAGAATACAGTAAATAACTTGGCTACTGTTTAGTAAGGCAAGTACTAATTCTCTTCTGAATGTAAGAACAAAAAAAATCTTGTACTGCTTTCTGTGCTCAGTGCCAGTTATTCCAAGTTATTGGAATGCCAGTAGAGTCCAGTGGGCAATCTAATTTTGTATCTTTATTCCAAAAGTAATTCAAGTCCAGCATTTCTTAGCAAATTCATGAAGAAAAGCTGCAACATTTGTAGCATGTGGGAATATGTCCTATATCTGATGGTGATCACTCTTATAGCATGGTAACTTATTGGGGGGCAAGAATATCTGCAAGTCTCTTGGAGCACAGGGTACATTTATGGATCTACATAAATGCATAATAATAGAAGTCACTGCTGTTAGCCATGAGATTCGATAGACCTTAGAATTTAATCTTGAGTAGTGCAGTGCAGTGGTTGTTTTTTTTTGTTTATTTATTTGTTTTAATGTGCACAGTCCAACTACTTTGCCACTAAATATCATACTGCAGTAGTTTTAGTACCATTCAAAAGTACAAAGAAGGCAAGAGTCACCTTTCCATGCAAATAAATACTTCAACTATAATGAAATGAAGTATAAAGTAAGGACAACTACAGCATTATGCCTTTACAAAAAAGCTGAGCCTGTTTGCAGCCCAAATCTTTCTTTGAGTGCAATACTTCTGATGTTCCCTGGTGTATTTGAGACCCATCATCTAATGACCAATACCAGCATTTTCTTTATGCTTATTTCTTTGCTCATGCCTTTTCTGTGTCTTGTACAAACACCAGACAATGATTCACTTGCAAAGAGATGGATGGTGGAAGACCCAGCTTTTACTAGGCTAATAAAGTCAGTGTTCCCAAGGAGGTTGAAGGAGAAAAAGTTTACTAATGTGGAAACATCTCAACCAAATATTTTACTTATGTGGAAGCATCTCAACCAAATTTGCAGTTGTTGCTTGTATAAAAACAGCTTTTCTTCCTGTAATGAAATTAAGGTTGTTCAAGAATGAGGAAAGTAGGTTTAAAAATCTTGTGAATGTACTCACTGATGTTATTAAAGAGGAAGCGTTTCATCAGCTACTTTTCAGAACGTTCTACTCATTTTGGCTTTTTCAGTACTGTTGACTTCTATCCTGTTGTGTACAGAAAATCAGCTCTTGTGCATTTCTGCTCTTGAACAGCCATTCCTGTTTGTTAAATGAATGTTAGGTAACTCCCTGTACTGATGCATCCACACAGCCTCTTATTTATACAGAAAATGGAAGAAGGCTAGACAGCTTGGGTTTTTATATGGAAATGATAATGAAAAGGAGTTTTTCCTTTTCTACCAAGATAGAAATTGTGCTATCTGTATTTATATATATAAAATAAATTATGTCATAAGGATGAATATTTCTTGCCTTGTTTTAGAATGACATTTCAGTATTTGCTCAGCTTTAATTGCGAGTAGAAAGATACTTCAGTATTTGCTCAGTTTTAATGGCAGAAATATTTCCATTTGCTTAAATATCAGTGCTGAAGTGCTTCAAGTTATGTACACACTGAACTTCCTCTCTAAATCTGGTCCAGAAATATTGCTAAGATGGGTGTGATGTTATTTGAGAAGACATGTCTAAACCTGACAACCACAGTGTTTTAATTATCCCTATTTTCCCTGGCATATTTCTATATCAAATTCATATTACAAGTCAGACATACTCTTCTAAGGAAGTGTAGCCTAATAGTAACCAATCGACATGATAACAAAGATTGTAAAATATACTGAGATTAGAAAATTGAAGTCTGAAGTCTCTGTGTTTAAAAACAAACATAACAACAAATGAATAAAATTAAAAGAAAAAAAAAAAACAAACACCAAAACAACGTATTTCTTATCACCATTGATACAACATTTTGGAAAGCATGCAAAGTTGAAAGGATGAAAAGATCCAAAGAACATCTTTAAGGTATGCTTAGGGAAATCTCTTCTCAGCTGAATATCCTTTGCATTTCAGTGTGACAGTGATAGTGTCTGAGTTTTCAATTTTCTGTTTTAGAGAGGCAATTCAGCAAAAATATTATCTTGTATTTCAGTCATCTGCATATGGATATAAAGAGTCAAAAGAACTCGTTCTTAATCTTGCTTTTGTGAGCTCTCCTCCTCTAAGCTCATTAATAGTTTATATTAATGTCTTTTAAAAAGTGAGTTTCTTCTTTGATCTAAAGCTTATTTATAACTATATTTAGAAAGCACATTTCCTTACTAAGTTACTTTTCCACCTAGCACACAGGAAGAATGATGTACTGTAAAGAGGAACCGCAGGGTCAGATGTAGTCAGTATAGGCAGCTGGTATTGAGCACTTCGGATTAGATCAGAATGACATCTTCTGTGTCTCTGGTTCAAGAGAGTATAGCTACATAAAATTTTATATTGCTTTTGGAATTGGTCTGAAGAGTTAAATACCTTGTGATTACTCAGAAGCTGAAGCTAAAGGACGTCAGGGAAAAAATCAGAGAACTGAAATTCATTCTTGAAACCTGTTTTCATATCTTAGCTGGGAGGTTAAAATTGAATGATTGATATGCAGAATGGAAATTGGTGACAGATACAAGCTGACAAAGATGCAGTCCAAGGCTTCTGAACCATGTAACCTTCCAATTTGATAGCACAGTGCTGCAGGAGATCTAGTTTGTGTGTGCTTGCATGGAACAAAAGAGGAATCATTTGAATAACAATACTGTTGCATTAAGCATGCCAACCTTGTCGCAGCTTAGTAATATTGGGTGTCTGAGAAAGACATGCAGATAGATGGAATTCTGAGAAGATATTACCTTAAGGCAGAGGACTGTCTTTGGATCTTCTCTCACTACCTGTACAGAAGTTGGACATACTTGTACAGTCTTGGGTAGAAAATGTATTCTTACACATTTAATACTAGTTTTATGAAAATTATATGTCCCCCAAAGAAATCTCATATTTGTGACATTCATTTTCAGTTATTTCAGATAATGTTTGTAGTATAGACTCTTTTTAATGGGTGTGGTTTCCAGCTCCAGTGACCATGACGTTCTTACATTTGGAGAGCCAGTTATAATCACGTTAACTCTATCTTCACAAAATCTGAACAGGAAAGGAAAACTAAAACACTGGTAGGAAAGATGGTTCTGTATTATCTACGCTGATGAGGAAACTGGAATCTTCATTTCTGTGATGCTAGTACTTGTCCTCAGGATTTAAATTCATGTTCCTTGTCATTAAAAGAGAACATCATGATTTTCTGTCTTTATTTGTATAATCATCTCCAGCCTGATTAGTGTCCTTCCCTGAGAAATGACACAAGTCCAGCATCAGCAATGAGACATGGCCTGGCCATTTTAGGTGAGTAATCCTAAGTAATTGGTTACATGGTGGTGTGTTTTCAGAGAATGCAGTCTCTGAATAAATGATTCAAACCAGTCCTAGAAGTGCTATATGTGGGGTGTACTGAATCTGAATGTCTCACTAGGAAAGAAGTATGTGGCAGGTAACAGATGATGGCATTGCAAAGGTCAAAGTGATATATGTAGGAAAATATTTAAGGTACTTGGAGAATGTAAGGTAACTGTTTAAAAATAAGAGGGTGCATCAGTACTCTCCTCTTGCTAAATCTGAAGATAAGACTGGGAACTTTTGCTTTCCATCCTTTTGTATATCTACAATGCTAGTAATTCAGTTAATTCAATTAGGGGAACAAAGATATGCTGAGAACATTTTCACTATAGTAATTAGAACTGCTCCTCTTACAATTAGGACTAAGAAATGTTTGCAAATGTCCTAGGGGTAAAAGGACCCCTAAGTAATTATTAGAATTGCAGAGGAATTGCTTCTAATTGCTGGACTTCCCAGAAATGATTTTCAGAGGAAATCTGTATAGCCAATTGCATTATTACATTCTCAGATCGATATATTCTTCTTGGTGCATGGATACCCACAGGGCAAAGCAGCAAACTATTAGCATTTCATTAGCAATATGCCACTTCACAAGACTATTGCTCCAATGATTGATAGCTCAGGTGGGACATATCTTCAAATGTTTATGAAGAACTAGTAATCTTCTCTAATTTTTCTTTTCTCACTGTATTTCTTACAGCAAATAAATAAAATTGCCATGATAGTCAGATTTCCATGTTAAACACTTCCAATGGAATGAGTGCACCTGGTCAACAGCAGTGCAATTGTTTCCAATGTATTTTCCAATATATTTTAAGCTAATATAGAAACAACACAAAATAATTATTTCAGCTCATATTCAGCCTTCTTTTCCACACTTCCAATATAAAATTTCTTCTAATTAGTGGCAAGTTTTTAAGTGGGCCACTTTATGTTCAGGTTCTCCATAAGGATTGTTATTTGTCAGAGGTGTACTTAACTCTTCACAGCTGAGGCTTCATTTAAATTCCAATTAAAGTGTTGCACATTCCTGAAAATGAAGTCTCTTGTACATTTGTAGAGAAGAAAAAAATTATAATTATCTGTTATGTGAGCTCACTCAGAGGCAGAGCCACTGGTGTTGTATATTGTGGTTGGACTTGATGATCTTTGAGGTCTTTTTCAACCTGAGTAATTCTATGATTCTATGAAGAATCATATAGAAGTGTCAAATTGCAAAGATCTATCAGCCTTGTAAAAGAAAGTGAAAGGAAGAAAGGAAAAAAAAAAAAAAAAAAAAAAAAAAAAAGAAGAAGAAGAAGAAGAAGAAAAAAAAAATAATGCCGGAACCCTGAAGTTTTGTCCAAGTTGAAAAACTCAGTATGTTTTTAGTTTTAGTTTAGAGAGACCATGAACATCCAGCTTCTTCTACTGATTCAAAGAAGGCATTTATGAATTAAGGGTTTAAATTTTCTTTCTACATTTCTGAAGTAGAAAAGAATAGAATGAGGTTTTTTTGGGGGGTAGTTTTACAGAGGAAATAATCTATTTAAGCCAAAATCTGGATTTAAATGAATATGTTCTTTGAAAAAATAATTGAAATGTAGTTGTTTGCAAAGTTGTGTAGAAGAACATTCCCTCAGATCACCTAACTACTGTTCATATCTTTCAATCTTGCCCAGACAACTGTACTGAGGTCCAGAATTGTGTGTTCATAAAATCACTGTTTTATTGGTATATATTCTGGGTTTTGACTGCTAATATATATAAAATTAATTAGTTGGCAAAGAATAAGTGTATATTTTTGGGAAAGAAAAATGACAGAGATTAAGACAAAATGTAATGCTGCTGCATTCACAAAGCTTTCTCAATTTTTACCATTACAGATAATTAAGCTTTAATTCATGGACTATTTCCATTTTGTGTGTGCATTAGGGAAACAGCATCCAGCTGATAAAAAGAAAACTGACAAAGAATTATTTATATGAATATAAGCTGTTTTAATTGCATTGCTGTACAAAATGTTTGGGGCTAATCACATTATTTTTGATAGTTCTATGTATTCAGTGGCCACAGAAGATTTAAAATTAATTCTGTTTATTAGAATGTAAAGAACACTATTGTCACTGTAGTTACGAGTATCATAAATATCTCAGAATAGAGCTGAGTCCCATATAATTGGAATCACTTTTGCTGTGAGGGGTTTATGAATAAGATCTCAGGCAGTGAATACAAAAATAACCTATTACACATTATTCAGTTAAAATATTAATGTATTTAATGTATTGTGTTGCCTGTATCTTAATAACAGCCACCATTAAGTGAAGCATTTTTTTTAGCCTGATCTTTGACATTAGCTATTTTATAACTTTTTATTAAGAATCAGACAAAAGAAAGAATATGTGAGTAGGCTAATAGGCCGAGAAGATAAAGAAAACAGTAATAGATGTTATATGATAGTCTGTTTCCAACAGCAAACGACCATTTGATTTAGCGTTTGATTTTATAAATTTCTAGGTCTGATTCCCTGACATCTGCATCAGAATCCTTTTTATGGAACGGGGTGTTTATACCAACATGAAAGAGTTGAACATGTAGTACCTGATGCTACCAAAACAGATCTGAGACAGATAGTTTATATCAGCTTACCCAGAATCTTTCACCATAGATGGTATGAATAGTTGGGTCTGGGAGGATTTTGTATTTGATGAATGGATTAGAATTGCTATAAACCTAGATGCATTAAAAGATGGTGAAATTAAGTCAGAATTAGGGCTTCTGTAAATAAACAGGTACTAAATTTTTCATTCTGTTTTTTTTTTAGTTTGTTTTTTTTTTTGACTTCTGATCTTTGCCCAACAACTTGTCTTCCAACAGGATGGGTAAAATAGTCACATACAAAAAGTCCGTTTTGCATTAGCTGACCTTGCTAATTCTAAAACACTCTTTGTGTATGTGTTGCATCAAGAGGAAGAAATATGAAAAGCCAGTGATAATGCTAAGGCTAAAACTGAAGCACTATAGGGTGTGATTTGGATCTGGAAAAAGAATTCATGAATACATAGTTCGATACTTTTGTCTTTGTCATGCTAAGAGATTTTTTAAAAATACATCCTATTCATCACCAGTCACGGCAGGCATCAGCTCCTTTCTGCTGTACTGCCACTGAAAGGGATATGCATCAGAAGCTAACAATTATGGAAGTGGAAGGGTTAAAGGAAGTGAAAGATATTAATGGAAGTGTCAGGAAAATTAATTTGGTATTTTGAGAGTTCTGGGTTTTCTTTATTCTGTTCTTTCCTTCAGGAAATGTTCAACATGGTATCATAGCAATTTACACTTCTTTTGCAAAGTGATTTATCCTTATCCATTTACAATGGAGTTCCTGCTGTTCACTTTATAGTTTTGTTTTTCATTGTTTTGTTGAGATATGACATTAATTTGCCTTCACATCTTTTATTCATATATAGTATATGAAAATTCTCCAAAATGTATTACTATAAGAATTCTGGGAAATACAACATAGGTTTTATTATAGGTTGAGAATATAAATACTTGTATTAACAAATAGAAATCTGTCTTGCTAGAAGAAATGACAAGATTTGTGTATCTTAGTCACACTTTTAAAAATCAAGGTAAAAGTATCTGTGAACCATAACATCCAGTCTATTTGTAAATTAGTATGTTTTCTTTTTTGTCCTGGAGTGGTACTTTTCATCTTGACTTTACAGTTCTGACACGAAGACTGGTTTTCAGTGTGCATGCATCCTTCCTGCTAACATGAATGAATGAAGACTTCCCCCTTTGCACATTGGAAAAGTTTGAATTCTAACTAAAGGTGTAAAGGATTTAAATGTAAGAGCTGCTCCAAATGTAGTGCCTCCTGTTGTGTGATGTTGCCCCATGACATCAGAGGTGGATGTTGATGGTATGACAGTAGAGACTGATATTTCCCACCCGTATTCCATTACATTTTGTTGTCATGTGACAGATGGCAGTAGAGGGGCACCCTGACAGAATGATGTCTGACATGGACGTGTGTATAAAGCAAAAGTGTCTCATTGAATTCCTCCATGTGGAAAAAAAAACTTGTGCCCATTAGCATTCATTGACACTTTCTAAACATTTATGGAGACCAAAGAGTGGATATGAACACCGTGAGGAAGTTGATTATGTATTTCAGCAGTGGTGGCTGTGACAATGGGTCACCATCAGCAGGCTTTTGATCGCCACTGACAAAAATGCATAACTAATGATGATCATGTTAAAAAGTAGAATTTTGTTGCTTAGAATTAGCTCTATCAAACAGTGTTTTTGTTGTGTTTTTGTTAGTTTGTTTGTTTGTTTTTGTATCTGTTGTAGTTTCCATAAATAAGAAGTAATAAATAGCAAAAAATGATAAATAGGAGGCTCTACATGTGGAGCAGCCTATATAAAAAGTTAATTCGCATGGGGAGAATAAATAGATGTGTAAAACATAAAATGCCATTCTGTGTTAATATTGGGTTACTATTTAGGTACATGATTTCATCTTTTAACTTGAAAAGGTTGAAGTTAACACACAGTGCTTTTACACTGTTTGATATAAATGTAGATCCTCTTTAAATCTGACTTAAACTGAATCTGATTCATTTGCTATGCTCTACTCTGTTTTAATACATAATTCCATATGTTATATAAACTGAAGATTATTTTATATTTTCCAGAATGAAAAGCATTCTATAACAGGATGCCTTCTATATAAGCATGATATGCTTAAGTCTGTGATACTGAAATGCACCCAGTCAGTTTCTATAATCATCCCTGCAGTATTAGTTTAGAGCTGCAGCAAAGAAGGAATGGAAGATGGCTTTTTATACTGGGTTGGATTTGGGTTTTGGTTTTGTTTGGTTTTTTTTGGTACTAATCTTGTGTGTAAACTTTTGATGATTTTATTTTGAGCTTTCATGAGGTAAACAATTGAGCATAGCCTTTTAAAGTATTTTTCTGCCATTCTTATTTTATTAACTTCCAAAGAAAGCACAAGTATTTGCTTCAGGAAAATTGTTTGTGTAAAGGTTTCTGGCAGGTGTAAGTTGATTAATTCCATATGGAATCTTAAAAATGACTCAACCATAACATCAAACTCCTTGTTAAAAGGATCATAGAAATGCAGAACAGCCTAATTCACTGTGAATCTCTTCAGGAACCTTTGTCTTTTCACTTAGATTGACTATTGCATATCTGTCATATCTGTGCCACTTTTACTGAAAATCTATTAGGACTCACAGAAATCATCCCAGAGAATCTCACTACTCAAAAAGTAGACTGTGATCCTTCAGCCCTTCAACATCCTGCATACTTTCTCTATAAACCAAATATCATAAATATTTCTCTGTACTATCCCCGTTAGTCTTTAACGAAAAATGCATGACCAAAGTCATTTCAGCTTCTCCCACATGAATTTCACCTTCAGCCGCAGTTCTGAACACTAAGAGTGCTGGCAATTTTAGATTACACCTTGACTGCTCTTCAAATGCTGTGAGAAATTTGGTACAAATCAACAGATTATAATACTTGGACAACAGTGTGAGTGAAACTATCAGTCTGAAGAGAACAACCTTCCAAATGCTGCGAGAAGCCTGATGCACTGCCAGTACCTCTGTTTTTGCTGAACAAAATCTGTGAGCACTGAGTCATTGTACATCACAATTGCAGGCACTGGTACTACTCAGAAATACACTACAACTTTGAACAGTGCATCTACAGTACAAAGGTTTTGTAGTGGAAAAATAAAAACCCATCAGAGTTTCTTCCCTGTTAGATAGAATATCATACTAGTGCAAATGTGTAAAATCTCCAGGTAGTTTCAAGGCATATGGCAAAACAGACATTTTCTTGTAAATATCCTTTTCCACTCTTCAGAAAATCTCAGTCAAATAAAGAAATGTCCTTTAAGTGACAATTGTGGTTTTTATTACCTGTTTAATATTACTAGTAGGCCATGCCTGATAGTTCCTGGGATCCAGTACAGTGGTTGTTGAAATGATGTGATTTGTAGCACTGTGAAGCAATAGTTTTAGAGAAGAAATTCCCAGCTTTCACTTAAAGTTTAATGTGACTCATACTCATCTACTGTTTGATTCTGTGTATTACTCACACTACAGAGACTTAAACACTACAGTATTCAAGACATTGTGAGCATTTCACAGAGTCACAGAATCACAGAATCACCCGGGTTGGAAGGGACCTCAAGGATCATGTAGTTCCAACCCCCCGTTGGATCATTTCCAGGACTTTAAAGGGGGACAAACAGAAAAATACAGCTTTCATATACTTTAAGGGGGTATTAAAGTAATTTGTAAAAAGAAATTACAATAACGATCCACTGCTCTGTTCATTGTCTTAACCCAAGCAAAATGTTGGAGTTGTCATGTATCAATACAGTGATTAAAACATCAGTTCAATTATGCCTTACAATGCCTATTTGTCCCACCTTTTAATATAGTAAATATTTCCTGTTACTGGTCATAAACTAAAATAGGTAAGTAAGTAAATAAATAAATAAAGTGGTTGCTACATTGATACCTTAAAACATTTTAAAAAATGCCCTGGTAAGTTAGATCACATCATAGCACAGTTCGTGTTCACTGGTGGGGAGGTCTCTTTGTCTAGAGTAGTTGGAAAAGAATAAATAGAATCCAGATACCAAAACTGTGTGCCCCAGTGGCGCAGTGGTTAAGGACACCGCCGTGCAACACTGGGGCCCGGAGTTCGAATCCCCCCTGTGGCGCAAGTGGTAGAAGTGCCGCTCTGCTACACAGAGGCTCGAATCCCGGGGGCTGGACTCGATGATCTCTAAGGTCCCTTCCAACCCGCACAAAACTATGAAACTATGAAACTATGAAAACAACTTAATTACAATATTTTAGTTTACTTTCTATAGAGTGGCCATATTGTTACATTAACAGCTAAAACAGCACTGATGATGACAGGATAAATTAATTTAGATTTGGTTACAAAGAAAGAGTGGGGATGTGAAAAATTGAAGCACAGGAAAAATAAAAAGAAAGCAAGAAAAGAAAAAAAAAATATGCTTGGAAACTGGCTGGGGTATGGGGGTCTGGTCTTCTGAGTTGCCATCAGACTTCAAAATACTGTGTTCAACTGTTCTGCTATGTGCCCTGGCTGCTCTATGAGGTGTCTTGTTAGGATATCTATCATTAACTGTAGCAAACTGAATGTCTGTCTGGGGCAAAGAAGGGCAAGCAAGGAAAATGTATCTCTAATTATGAATACTGTTTCAGAGTTTTAGTCCAGCACAAACTTCTGTGCTGCTTAAAGAGCTGGGATAATAGCAGACATTGTCCAAACACTGAAAAATCATCTTCAGCCTCTGTTTTGGATCAGCAGCCAACATTCAGCAAGTCAAATGTGTCAGCAGATGTTAGAAGTAAAGTGGTCATCTGGAGATATATCTGTTCTTTGATGCTGACAGTCTGAGTGGCTCATCTCCTCCTTAAGCTTGGTCCATATCCAAGAATTAAGACTGAGGTGTTTAATGAGGTATCTCAGCTAGGAAATATTTGATTTTCAGACACTTTCTTCCAGAGTCACAGATGGAAGAGTCATCCAGAACCCCCACGTCAAGCTGAGTGGGATAGTGCTGAAAAGGAGTTCTGTGGGAACCCTTCACCTACTGTTCTGGAAGCCTTTAATAGGTGAAGAACAAGCACTGTGGGGATTTAACCAGGTCTCAGACCTGAGATGTAAGTGCTTTTAAGATTAGTAAATGCAGTCATAATAATGGATTATATTTTAAGTTATGCACAAAATTTGTTCTTGAACTTCAGTGTTTTGAATATAGTTCAGAGCCAAATTCACTAAGTTCTAGTTTTCCTCTAAATAGAAAAGCAGGATCTTGCAATCTGTAGAGAAACACACCAATGTATCACTTGTCTATACAGGCTGAGGCATTTGCTTTCTTAAAGAATGAGAGAGAAAAATATGACATTAACTCGATTTTAAGTTAACTTTTGTTTTATTTCAATAAGCATGATAGTGGTTTTCCTGTAAAACTCAAATAAATGTCCCATTGACAACATTGCCATGTACTATTAAAATGATTTATTTTTTTTTAAACAGAAAGAGTCTCAAGAATCATTAGGCCTCATAAGAAAGTAGTCAAGAAATGGTTAGGGCCACACAGTTGACTTAAAACTTCTTACTGAGTTTTATGATGAATGAAAACTATGTAGATTTTTTGTATTTGGTATTCAGCACATCAAACAAAATATATGCAGGAGCCAGCGACAGCAGCATAAATGCTAATTGATAGGGTGCTGGGAATGATTTTTCATCAAGTGCTAATCAAAGTGTTTTCCCACTTATCAGTGTTACCACTCAATAACTGACAACTTTTAGATCATCTTGAAGGTGTTGAAAATCTGCTGTGTTCTCCAAGGGACTCTGACAGCTGTATTCTGCACCAAATCCAGGAAACACAAGCAGTAGTTTTCCTTCTAGCCTAGGATGGATTAAAAAAATAAAAATGAAAATCTTTTACAATGATGAGAAGTAGAGAGAATACACATATGTAATATCACAACTTATTTTTAATACATTTTGAAGTTAAAATTGTTTGTATTATTGAGAAAAGTCACTTAATATCTTGATAAACTTGCTTCTCAATATTTTGAGAGTTTGACTGGGCTGTGCACATATTTCTGAGATGGCTAAAAGAACAGAGAATATCAAATATTGAAACTGTGCTGTGTCTCATGTAACATGTTTGGATTGTGAACACTGCAAATGAATACTAAATCTGTCACATATAAAGGAGACCAAATTGTCTGACATCTAATGAGCTTGGAAAAACAAGAATGAAAAGCTTTTGCAGAAGTTAAGGAAGGGACTCTGTTTTTTTCTTCTTCTATCAAGATCTAGATTTTCTGGTCAATACTGCACTTTATCTGCTTGTGTTTCTTTTATTCTTGTAATTATGATGATGCTTATTGTGGCTTACCCAGCAGACAGTTCAGCACCACATGGTCATTTGCTCACTCCTCCTTCTTCACAGTACATTGCGGCAGAGAACTGGGAAAAAAAAACAAAAAAACACATCAAAGTAAAACTTGTTGATTGATAAAAAATGCTATTAACCAAGAATGAAAAGGAAGAGAAAAGGAAAATAATAACAATAATAATAATGATGATTTGTATTTTCAAAACTATGTGCAACACAGCAGCTATCCCTTGGGCCAACTCCCTTCATTTTTATGGTTCTGTTGTTGTTGTTTTTCTCCACATTGTGTCATATGATATAGAATATCTCTTTGGACAATTTAGATCAGCTGTCCTGGTTCTCTCTGCTCCCAGAAAAAGTGGTAATGCACTGGCAGAGGCTGCACAGGGAAGTATTGGAGTTACTGTCCCTGGAGATGTTCAATAAACATGTTGTTGTGACACTGAGTGATGTGGTTAGTGGGTGTGGTGAGGGTGGGCTGGTGGTTGCGCTGGATGACCTTAGTTTTCTTTTCCAACCTCTATGATTTTATAATGTATTTGCCATGCTAAACTCTGGATCTTTTATTTTATTTATTTATTTATTTATTTTTAATTTGAAATAAGCAGGAAAATTTCCTTGGTGTGGAAGTGGCAGTGACTCAAATCTGGTGTGATGCTGCCTGGAACTGATCCACCCATACTGTGACCTTAGTAGTGGACAGACAGGGCAGTTCTCCTAAAGGGACACCATGAGTAGTCAGCAGCTCAAGGCACAAGCTGCAGACATAGGGCATATTTCTGAGGGATTAGTTGTAGGAATGTGCAGGTGTTAACATTTAGCCCATGCCCACAAATGGAGTTTGTATGTAGTATTATTGATATCAATCCTGAATGTGTGTTAATGACAAGTCATTGCTAAATCCATAAACCTCTTCATCCTGATTCGGTTTAAACAACATAAGCTGGGCTGTTATTCCGTGTAACAGATAGCGAGAATGTAATACCATTGCTACTGAGGACTGTGATAACTGGACAGTTACTAAGAAGACTGCTTTTGCTAAGAAGTACAATTGATGATATTAGCATGGAATCTGTCAAAAGTATTTTTTTCAAAAAGATGCAGTTTAGAATTTTTTCATAATTGTGTTTTTTATTTTTTTAATTTTAAATTGTCTTATTTGAAATGTTTGAAAGTGCTGGCAAGCTCTTGTTAATATTAAGATAAAGCAGAAGCAATGATGAATGCCACCCTTAGTTAAGGACACACAGTAAATTAACTTTTCCCTTAATATAAGTGATATTTTAGGGCTACTTTAATTATCCATAATAGAACACAACATTAGTCTAAGATAAATTCTCATAGGAAAAAAGTGATGTATATATTGATATAAATTTACCTAATTTAAATTTACCTAATTATTACCTAACCCCTTCTCAGCACAACCTCTGTTCAGGAAGCTGTAGAGTGCAATGAGTCTTCTCTTCTCCAGACTAAGCAATCCCAGCTCCCTCAGCTGCTCCTCATAAGACTTGTGCTCTAGACCCCTCACCAGTTTCACTGGCTTTCTCTGGACATGTTCCAGGGTCTCAGCGTCTTTCCTGTGATGAGGGGCCCAAAACTGAATTGGACCCTGGGGGACACTTGTAACGGGCTGCCTGTTAGACTTAATTCCATTGACTATTTACTACCTGTTGGGCACAGCAACCCTTCTGAAGGGTATCTCTGGTGTAGGGAACCTGTTTTGGCAGGGGGGTTGGACTCAACCTCTAGAGGTCCCTTCCAACCCCTACAATACTGTAATTCTGTGATACCTGTCCAGGCCATGGGCAGAATACTGTGAGAGACCATGTCAAAGGCTTTGCTGAAGTCTGGGTGGACTACAACAACAGCCTTTCCCTTGTCCACCAGTCTGGTCACCCAGTCATAGAAGGAGATGATGTTGGCCAAACACAACCTGTCTTTCATGAAACCATGCTGGCTGAATATAAAACTTAGCTTCAACTAACCCATCAGTCTGAGGGCATTTCCCTCCTGTCCTCACTCACTCGAAATATGAAGTATTTAATAAATTAATATTTTCAGTGAAACATTGCTTACCAGCTTTCTACTTGTTCTGAAATGTAGTGTAGGGAATCCCTAATAGTTGTTTTTTTCTGTTTCATTATATGTACCAGCTTCATTTTCCAACAGAAATCAACATATTTTAATATAAAACAAAAATCTTGATTTAAATAATTTCCCTGAATATTAAGGTCATTAAGAAGCATCAAGCTCTCAAATCCATTAATGTAATATGAGTAGTGTCGCCTGCAGTAACACTTCTAAATTTATTGCTTAAAGATAACATTTGGATAAAGAGACCATTCCTTTACAAATGACTTCTGAAATGAAATTACTGCCCTTATAGAACATAATTTAATTAATCTTCAAGATGAAGGCAATAGTCAGTAAAATAATTTGATTTTGTTTAGCCCCACTCATGAATATTAATACTCAATAAAATGATACTTCTGTTTATTCATGAATATTACACAAGTGCATTCAGAGCTCTGAATCTACAAGTTACTGCGATTTTTTTTTTTTGTTCTTCTGTTTTTGTCAACAAATCACATTTTTCTTAGTTACATTTGTACAAAATTTTAACAAAAATTGTTGTGAAACTCTAGATTAAGAGAGGAAAGTGTTAATGAATGGGGACCATGACCATCCTAAGTAACTACTGTGCTGATTGTGTGATTTGAGAATTAACATCTACAACACCTGACATTTTGAATTGCATAATTATACTAGAATGCATAAGTAGGTTTTTATCTCCCTATGTGAACAGAATCCAATTTCAGTACAAAAATCATATAAGAAAGTTTTTTCATGCACATTGAATTATTTAATGAGCAAATCTTTTGGACAGCATTAACCTGGATGCAATAAACCTGATAATGCCAAAAATGAAATTGTATAGATTCACCCTAGAAGTTAGCCCCATTTTTGAAGTGCCCTTCTGCTACTCCCTTCCTAGAACTTGGACAATCTATTGGTACGTCTCTGTGGGGCCAGGAAATCCCACTCACTGCTGTCTTTGTGCTACGTAACATGTTTAGGACCTAACATGGGTAATATCACAGATTCAACCTGAAGTAGCAATTGTCTTGTGCTCTGCTTAGAGCTCTGCATCACTCTCATTGAAGTGATTTCTTCAGGTAACCATGATGCTACCATGAACTGAATCATGTATCAGGGAATTTGATTGGAAATTTTAAAATAATTTAGGTACATCATAGTTACAAGAGATTTTACTTCAATTTTTCTTACGTTCTTGGATATGTAAAATACGTTCCTAAATAAATGAAGAGATTTCATTTATTTAACATTCTTAACTTTGTCACAGCAAATTGGTACTTGGTACATGACCTTGTCACCAATTAAGTAAAACCTCTTTAGGGGTTTGTGAAGAAAAGATGGTAGAAAAGGGGCACTTCTAATGAGTTTGGATGTATGATTTCATCTGAACTGAAAAACAATCCGTATGTATGTTTTGGAAACTGCATATTTGGAAATGTTTTCCTTCCTGAGAATGCTTCTTACAAAATGCCTTTATCATTTCACAATTAAATATTGTAGGTGCAATGAAGAATTCCTTCAAACCTAAGAACACTGTGTCCTGAAGGGTAAGATCCAACATAATTTTTAATGTCATTATGCCTTCTAGTTATGAGATACATTTCTTTTTTTCACTTGAGTACAATCTCTTCCCTTACAGAGTTGAATGTGCAAAGATACTACTTCTTTTAGTAGGAGCTGGGAACTTGTGCATTGCTCACAGATAAGCTGAAACTCGGTCAAAAAATATAAATGTATCATCAATGGAAAATTAGTTTTGGTATTTCTAAAAAGATTGTTATTCCACCACCAGTAATATGCACGGTGTAGCCATATATGTTTCTTTGTTGCAAACACAGAAGGCCTGATCTAGTACAATACTGGAGTTTAATTCTTTGTTTGTAGAGATTACATTTTTTTATGTTGAGACATTTAGACATTTACTTGATGTGGATGTTTTCCAAAAGATATAATGAAATAATGAAAAATGATTTTCCCAATCTAGATGTAAGGAATGTAACAGCTGGTGATTTACAGTTCAGTGACAGATGAACAGACTGATCTATTCACCTGCAGAGTGTAGATAAAAATTAATAAGAAAGGGAGAAGTTAAATAGTAAATAAACAAAAGGGAGAAGGTAAAAGACGTGTAGCAACATATTCTTGTATAACTAAGTTAGAAATTTTGATCAGAGATTAAAATAAAAGGTGAGGTTGAAGGAGTTAGAGGAAAAAATTGGCAAAATGAGCTAAGATTATGTTTAATAAGAGAGGAACTCAATTTGTGCACTTCTTAGGAGTAATTTCCTTGCAAACTCACTTTCAGATAAAAGTTGTTTTAAAATACCATTATGGATATACAGACTATGTTTTTGTGTTTTTGCTTTTGGAGTAGAAGTCTTAATCTTTTGGCTTCATGTGGATGGAATAAAGCACAAACACCTGAAATTAGGTCTGAATGGGGATCAGACATCCACCTGAATTTTTCCAGAGCAGCCTTCCTCCATGTATACTGGCTGCTGACCAGAGCATAATGGCAAACATGCCCCCTTTATTGAATCTTGAAATCAGGGTGTAGATGAAAAACACATTAAATTGTAATTAAACTTTATTTCAGAAGGTATTCTATCTACTTTTTCTCAGGTGTGAATCCTAGGGAATGGTTATGTAGCCTTTCATGCTGGAGTTTTATGTCTTGGACTCTGGTTGAATTCCCTTGCTCTGGTTTGGACATTTTTCATCCTCTTTGTTATACCTATCCTTTGAAATAACAAAGATTTACAGGATGAATCTTGGCTGTCAATGTACAAAAAGAGGGCACTTAGGATATAATTATCCTGCTATTTCTTTGAAAATTCTTTCCTAGTTACTTGAAAAATATAGCTTCCAAGATTATTGTGATTCTCATTTCCATTACAAAACCATCACCACAACTACCAAACAATCCCAAGAGGAACAAAAGGAAAGTATAAGCTATTCCCTATTTATATGCAACACAACTAGAAAAGCATGTGCCATATGGCTCTGCTTTCCTTCAGAGAAGTTCTGTGGTGAAGCAGACTAGAGCTTGCTTTCTTTCCAAGATGATATCAAATTGTAATTCTTCGCCATCCAACCTTTCTTTGAATTATACTGATATAAACATTTTCTAAAATACTAAATGAATGGGTCATATTTGTCATTCACTGAGTTTTCTGGGCCTGAACCAAGGTCTCTGCACTGATGCAAGTATACCCTTCCCTAGCTGCATGTTATGTGCTCTACATGAAAAAAATGTGAATAATAATAATAATAATAATAATAATAATAATAATAATAATAATAATAATAATAATAATAATAATAACAATAATAATAATAATAATAAATACATGCTATAACTGTATGCATAATAATAATATTTTATTAATTAATATTTAATATTTAATAATTAATAATAATTATTATTATTATGCATACAGTTATAGCATGTATTTTTTCTGCCTCTGCTCAGGTATGTTCAGAAGACTGCTCAAAGGCAATAAGCACTCAGTGAGAAACCTTTTCATGACAAATTTGTGCCCTCCAGACCAGCTGTTTCAGTTGTGAATGTCTTTAGAAGTTCACAACAGAAGTGGTTTTCATGAAGAAAAGTTCTTCTCTTCCTGCTGTTCATTAGTCTTGATCTGGAGATTGCATTATACCACTTCTTCTCAGTCTCTCACTAAATACTTATTTTCCCTCAGAAACCAACTTTGATTTCATGATTTCAAATGTTAAAATATATTTAATTAGGAAAGGGCTGTACGTAATCCCAAATTATAGCTGTTGCTTCCAGGTTAGTCAATTATGACCCCCCGCCCCCCCACCCCCATCTGGATTACAAGTAAAAACTGCAATTTATTTATTTATTCTGTAGATAAATAATTTGTTAACATGCAATTATTCATATTAACAGATGAAATATTATAGTGAAAATGACCAGTATTTTCTTACATGACAATATTTTCACCAAGTTGGAAAACTTTCAGTTTAAATTTATTTTGGAAAGAGTACAAAGACTAGATTTATTACTCAACAGATGCTCATCACATTGCTTAATGCTTTATTTCATGGTCCATATTCATCATCCTTTCTGATTCTTAGATCTATACCCTGTTCTTTTTGAACATCTGGTGTTCTTTCTCTTCTGTGTTTTTAACAGAGTAATTCATTTGGGCAAAGTGTTTTCTTCTTGTAATGCTCTTAATCCTCATGGGTGTTTGGAACATAGGCAGAAGAATAGAAGTTCTGCGATTAAATGTAAAGATGTTTACAAGATCGTTTCATTTTCAGAGGAATTTAAATCTGTTTCTTCAATGACATCATCTGTTGGCAGCCTTTGACATAAATCTGCTCTTCCTATGAACTTGGTCAGCCTGTGCTCGCAGAGGAGTTTGTTCTGTAAGTATTTGATCTGTGTGCAGACTTCAAGGTAAATTTAAAAAAAATCAAGCTTAGATTTATATTTTAGGAACTTCAAGCTTGAGGATAGAGTTTATTTAAAATTTACAAATTGTTTAATGTATTTTAACACTAACCGTTTGCCCTGTGATTTACTTTTTGTAAGCACATGTATCTAGTGGGACTTTGGTCATGTCATTTGTATGGCTAATACAGCAGTACTGAAAAAGAAAGGTTGCAATCTCAACTTCTCAGTAGAAGATTTTAAAATCTTTTTTTTTTTTTTTAAATTATTTGTTAGTATATATATATTTTTTCTGTTTAAAAAATAAATGTGAAAATTTCAGCAATTTCCTATAGTGCTATAGCAGATACTTTGCTTAGAAAAAAGATTGAACTCTTGTTGTTGAAAGCTGAAGGTTTTTTAATTCAATTAATGGGTTTGTTTTGGAAATGATTAACAATCTGCTTTTAATAACATGCAATGCAGATAAAAAATAAACTTAAGAAATTAATTCCTCTTCAAGCATATAATGAAGTTTTAAACACAGTGTCTAGTTCCAATATAGAAGTCAGTCAAGGTTCTTTTGATATGTTATACCCGGCATGAGATTAATTAAAAAAAACATTCAAATGTTGATCTGACCAGTTTTAGAAATAATGGACAGCTGAGGGGATGGGGAAGGGAGAGCAGTGAATATCAAAAGTAGGGTGATGGGAACGGGAAAGTGAGTGATAGAAAAAGTAGGAAAAAGGGCAAGAATTGCTTAAAAGCGGGGAGTAGTCACCACCTGGATGCAGCAGTGTCCTGTTGCACATAGTTTCGTTGGGCCGGGGCAAAAGAGGCACAAGGGAGAGTAGCAGCAGAGTGGCCGGCCGAAAGCAGCAGATTGGTGGAAAGGAGCAGCGGGGTCTCGAAGAGTAGTGAGATCTCACAAAGTAGCGAGGTCTCACGAAGCAGGGTCTCGATCAGTAGGCCCAGGAGAGTCCGTTGGCGACAGTAGGAGGACAACCAAGGAATCTGAGGTCAGAAAACCTAAAAGGTTCTTCAGCATGCAGGCATCTTCTTCAGCGTGCAGGCGTTCACATAGTGAGGCATCTGATGACAGAAAACTTCCTTGTTTCCGTAGTGAGGCATCTGGTGTCAGAAAACCTAATTTCATGGTTTGTCCATGCTCTTTTTATCCTACTTCTATCCAGCCTTTGAGACATTCCTGGAAGCTTCGGACTGAGTCATGTGAGTACCTTGGAGACTGCTATCTTCCTTGAGATAAGCCCACACAAAAAGACCACTTTAGGGCCATTCATCAGCATCTTATCTCCCTTTCATAGCTCCTGGACATGTCCATCTGTCATCCTCTAACAAAGGGATTTCTTGGGATTTCTGGAACCTTGGCTAAGGCTTGCCTTAGACAAAAGGATTTCTGGAACCTTGGTCAGGACTTGCCTGAACTTGTCAATTTCAGCAAACTTTTGAGACAATAGTGTAAAAAGCATGGCCTCTTACACGCAGGGATATTCCCTTGATCACAGGACAGATTGAAACACATCCCAATTCAATGAGATAGAGGGGGTGGGGGCAGAAAATAACCCATGAAATAGATGTTTATTAGGAAAGCTACTTATCAGTATTTGCAGGAGTTGAAATAAGTAATATCTAAGATTTGACTTAACAAAAACATTTTTGATTTTGTTTATACTTTGCTTCTCACTTACTGATTTGCTTAGTGGTGCTGCTAAAGTCAACCCTTAGACACATCTCTCTCCTAGCAGCCATCATCAAAACTTGCAACATGCTTGGAGACTAATAAGATAAAAAAAGATGTCAAAATGCAGTCATTCATAGTTTATAATGTGTAGACAGTAGGGTAGAGGTGACAGAAAACATGGAACAGGACTTTTTAGAAAGGAGGTTTCAGAGGCTCAAGAACTAAGTAGTGATAATGAGAAATATCATAGCTGTGAAAAAAAAATAAAAATATGGAATATGAAAGAAACAGCGGGAAGCATTAATCTTCTTCAGTTCTCCACGCTATTCACCAAAAATATTCCATACCATCTTACACCATGTATGACATTTTATGCTGTTCCTGTCAGCCACTGTATACCCAATTCACGTCTATGGAATTGTTATGGTACACCAACCAAAAAAGTAGGAAAGAAATATATAACATTTTTGCTACTGGATTCCAGTAGTTTTTCCAACTACAAGTTTAAATATTAACAGTATTGCAAATTCTTGTTAAGTCTTCCAGGAAACATTTCATTTTCTGTGAAAAGAAGGATAAAAAAAAAAACAAAAACCCCATCCTTGGGTAATTCGGTGCTATAAGGCTTTTTTGGTCATTAAACCTCAGAAGGAGAATTAAAATAAGCACTCTAACTTAGCTACTCTTTCTTTTATAAACTGATATCCTTTTATTGCTTTTGTGGCACCAGAGAGGAAAGCTGCTTGCCACCTGCCTTCCAAGGAACTGCCAGTTTTGTCTGGAGAAAATAGCCCATCTGCTAAGTTATACAGCTCTTTCATTCTTCAGCCCAGGTTACTGGTGAAGACTTTATATGTACAGCCTTGTTTTTAATACTTCCAGCTGTTCATTTTTACTGGGAAAGGAAATCCCTGGGTAGAGACACAGCAATCCTGAAGGCATGCCCAGATTTTCTTCTGGTGTTCAAATAGCAGTGGAGAAGAAGTCTCCTGCCAGTCTCAGCTCTGCTGACCTTCTGTGATGTATATCTGCTCCCCCTCAACACAGATGTGTTTAACGTGCTTCTGCCAGTGAACTCTGAGAAAGTTTCATCTGTTACTAAAGAGGAGGATAGGTATGGCAAAGCACACAATTATTTCCTATTTTGCTTAAGATATAGAAAAGATCAGTTACTGGAACAGCCTATGTGATCTTCTAAACAGCCTTCTGTGAATTTTCATCCATAAACAGTTCTCTAGAGTACTTCTATCTGTCTGTCTCTCTTTATCTTTTAAGCTTGCCATATCCACAAGGCAGCTTTTCTCAGTTTAGGGCATTCTGGGAAGGACTGAAGACTAGGAAACCTATCAGACCTTGTTGTCTTCTGGGTACTTGACTACCTCTTTATTCCCATCTTTAAAGTAAGAGTTTTAACTTTTGTGTTAGCATGCTACATTACTTCAAATTTAAGTAGTAAAATGGAGGCTGTCGTATGCTACCATACTAATATCCATGACAAAACATGGGAGGTTACAGTTAGATGCTTGCCTATTGCTGGAACACCTCATTAGGTTTAGAAAAAATGTTAAATATTGATAAAAATGTGTTTTATCAGACATATTTTGTTGAGTCATTCAGATGCTGAAATTCCTTAGAGACTTCATCTTATCAGTGTCATCACTGAAGTTCTCTAGAAATATAGTGAAACTACCTGAGACCTGTGATTTGTGCTTGTTAGATACCTTGTTAAGTAGGTGGTTTTGGTAGCACACAGTGAGCCTGAACAGGAGGGAAGATATGCTGAGATTTTGTTACGGGAGATAGAGCTCCTGGGACTGGGCCATAAGGATGCTCCAAGAGTGGCCAAAACTTCCCATGAACTTAAATGGCTTCAGGAAGTGTTCATGCTCCAAAAACATCAAAAATGGCTAAGGTGGGTGTTTTTAGTCCAGTTTACAAATGTTTACAAATGTTTAATTTAGAAGTTTGAATAAAGCCTGTAGAATGGTTTGAATACATTAGTAAAAAATACTTGGCCAGTGACCTTCCATGTAGATGCTGCCTCTTGAAAAGCAGTACTGCTTTAGTTTTTCTGACAGCATGAAAATGATTTTCCTTTCATTCTTTCACTGGAGACAGAGTGAGCAAAGAAACTGCAGTGTCTTCAGTCTTCCCATAGTATATCTGTTAGCAGAGTGTGCATGATGTATCCGGTCTCTAACTTTGTCCCTCTTATTCATGTCAGTAGTGGTTGTCTAACAAGCTGTAGTAAAAACAAGTTTCATTTTGTGTGACACCATGAAATATTAAGAGAATCTTGTCTTAAAAACAGGCAAATAATTTGATCTTCAACTGTACATTGAATTTCCAGCAGTACTGCTGAAATAAGCTGAAAGGTGTGTGCATGTGAAAAATGATGCAGGTGCTAAAATACTCTGGAGTTTTCTATTCTGTGTTCTGCAGTGTACTACAATCTACTGTTTAGATAGTCTGCTGTGATAGAAATCACTTTTTTATAGAAATTATTAGTCTCTGTTAGCTTAATAATGTATCAGCCACTTTACTTCTTAGAAACTCTGAGTTCCCTATTCTGTAAATAAATAAATTTCTATTTCAGAATTTCTACTGTGGAGCAGGAAACTCTTGCATATCCCACAGCCTGGTGTAGAATATGGAACTTATTTACTGACTAGTCTTGTCCTTCTCTTCAGGGAGAGTCTTTTGAGACCAGTTTGAATCTTTTTATGCCCAATCCATAAAACTTGTATCCCTCAGACAGGGACAGAAGCAGTGAAAGGTGCACAGCCAGGTTTGCCTGTTTCTCTCTAACAGCAGATCAGCAAAGGTGATATTAACTGCTGTGTTTAGCATGCAGGATGTAGAGCGCATGGTGCTGGCAGACAAATGTTAATACAGAATATGATTAAGCCCTTTCTGCTTGAAAGGATAACTGAAAATGTGGCTGTCTTTTTAGCCATTCTCAAAAGGAGCCCTGCTCTTTGAGAAACACCAGAAGTGACTTTTGTTATTATGAAAATAATCATATGAAATGCCTACATTTTTGCAAAAAAACAGGTATTTTTGAATTGTTAATTTTTAATTTTTTAGATGTCATATTTGATGAAGAACCAGAAGGCTGGGAACAGTGATGTGTATTTATGACTTTTCATCTTGCTAGTGCTTTGTCAGCCTGGAATATATAGAGATTTACATGCATTTTCCAAAGAGCTTGCTGTTTCTCTGACAAGAATTGAAGGAATAGTTGACATCTTTAATAAGACATAGAAGAATATGACTAAAATACTACAGCCATTAACTCATTTCTAGTTTGGTTTAAATCAAAAGAACAACAACCACAAAATACACCCAGCCACTAACAACAAAACAGAGAACTACTGATGTGTTCCTATTAAAAAAACAACCTTACAAAATTATAAAATTCACCCCTGTATGGAATCAGATATTAGAATCAGCTCTAGTTCAGAGTCCCACTGCTAAAAGCAGATAAATAATTATGGAAGTGACGATTAATTAATACTCCATAAGTTGATGCGTAGTTTATGAAACAATTTCTAGGAGCAGCTGGTTATTTTTCTCTGCAGAGAAGAAAGGCTGATATTTTTCTTACTGAGATGTGTGAGAATAGCATTCCCTCAAAGTCCAAAAAGTCAAATGTGTCTTTGTCTGCATCAAAAGAAGAGTGGCCAATAAGTAGAGGGGGGTGATGTTGCACTTGGGCTGGGGCACTCCCAGGTATTTTTATATATACTGGAGCTCCTTGAGAGCAGCCCTGCAGAGAAGGACTCAGGGGTCCTGGTGGACAAGAAGCTGACATGAACCAGCAGCTTGTGCTTGCAGCCCATAAGGCCAACTGTGTTCTGGGCTGCATTAAAAAACGGGTGGCCAGCAGGGAGAGGGAAGTGAATGTCCCCCTCTACTCAGCTCTTGTGAAGTCCCATCTGGAGTACTGCGTCCAGGCCTGAACCCCCAGCACAAGAAAGATGCAGAGGTTTTGGAAGGAGTCCAGAGGAGATCCACTAAGATCACAGTATCACAGTCTCGTGCAGGTTGGAAGGGACCTTAGAGATCATTGAGTCCAACCCCCAGGATTCGAGCCTCCTGTGTAGCAGAGCAGCACTTCTACCACTTGTGCCACAAGGAGGATTCGAACCCAGGCCTCTGGCGTTGCAAAGCGGCACTTCTACCACTGCGCCACCAGGGCACAAGACTGGGGGAACTGAACTTGTTTAGCTTGAAGAGAAGGCTCTGGAGAGACTTCATTGTGGCCTTCCAGTACTTGAATGGACCATATGAACAGGAGGGGGAGTGACTGTTTGTGTGGGTTGATAGTAACAGGACAAGGAGGAATGGTTTTGAACTAAGACAGGGAGGTTTAGGTTAATATTAGGAGGAAGTTTTTCACATAGGTGGTGACACTTTGGAATAGGTTGTCCAAGGAGGTTGTGAATTCCTCATCCCTGGAGGCATTCAAGGCAATGAGAGATGTGCTTCTGGGCAGCCTGGTCTAGTGGCTGGCAACCCTGCACATATCAGGGGGTTGAAACTAGGTTATCTTTGAGGTTCTTTTCAATTCAGGCCATTCTATGATTCTTTTGTCCTGCCTCTCTACTCTGTGCTGGTCTATCCAACCCTGGAGTTGTCTGCCTAGATGTAGAGTCCTCAATACAGGAGACATGGACCACCTGTTTGAGCATATCTAGAGGACCAGAAAAATAATCCAATGGATGCAGCACCTTTCCTGTGAGGACAGGCTGCGGGAGCTGGGGCTACTGAGCATGTAGAAGAGACGGCTCTGGGGAGACCAGATAGTGGCCTTTCAGCATCTAAAGAGGGTCTATAAGAAAGAAGGAGACAGACTCCTTAGGACTAGGGGGAGTGTTTTCGATCTAGAAGAGGGGAGATTTAGAGTGTACATAAGAAAAAAGTATTGTTTGTTTGTTTCAAGAGTAAAAGTAGAAAAGTACTAGAACAGGATGTCCAGAGATGGTGAATGCCTTGTCCTGGGAGACACTCAAAGTTGGGCTGGATGGAGGGCTGAGCAACCTGATTGAACTGTAGAGTCGGACAAGATAACCTTTACTGGTCCCTTCCCACTCAAATAACTATGATTCTATGCTTCTTGTCTTTTTAGTACTTTGTGGATTTATTCAACATATTTACCACTCTTGAGCTCTCTGAAAAAGTTTGGGTCATCTACAGATTTTGTGAGTTCGCTACACTATTTCAACTAAAGTAGCTGGAGGGAACAATATTTATTCAAGTTGTTTGACATTCAGATTTTCACTTGTTTAAGTACATTAGTGTTAAGTGGATTTAAAACATCTATGCAGGATACATCTGTTTGACATGAACCATCTTTTCCAAGAACTGATGATTACAAGTGAGAAAAGCTTCATTAGTAGTGATTTATTGACTTAAAACTGGAAATGGAAAAATACATTAGCGATTTATTGATTTATTTATTTATTTATTTATTTATTTATTACATTTTTTGAGCAGAGATGTGAAATATTTGGAAGATGTAGCCCTATCAGGCAAATTTTTTCTCTAACTAGAAAATTTATCTGCATTTGATCAAATGATACATGTTTCAAAATCTTGTGACATCAAATGCTCAGTGCAGAGCATGCTCTACCCTGTATTAATCATTAGCTGGTAAGCTAGTCTTTGCTCCCACAGCTTGATCTATGCCTAAGAGAGGAATAGTCATGCAGTCTTTCTTTAGAATTGTAATAAACATGTGATAGTAATGATTGCATAGTGGAATTAACCTATGAAGAAACTAATCAGTTAAGGATTTTATCTCCTCTGGTAGATATCCTAATCCTGCTGTATTTATATGCTGTATTTATCTGCCTTTATGCCATTGGATTATAAAATTTTATGTGCTGTAACAGTAAAACAGAGAATAATGCTAAGACATGATTATATGAAACAACTAATGCCCAACTGATTACTTCAGTGACAAAACTGAAGAACTGAAGACTGTCATCAGCTAAATTTCTGTTATTCACTGGTTGACACTGAGACTTTGAAGACCATTAAAGAGATTTCTGCTGTCATACTTACTATTTGTTGAAATGCAAATAATTATGTCTGTTAATTATTTAAAAAAAAACAACAAACAAAGAAACAAACAAAAAAAAAACACCAGTGAAAGCTTTTCTGTGGCACCAATTAATTTCAATTTACCTGTTAAATTGAGAGTTTAGTAAGATATATTTAGAGCAAACTGATATGGTGGTAAAAATGTTTTTTGCAATTTTTCACATGAAGTTTTCTTGTTTTCTGCTCTCTAAGGAAAGTATACAAGCTAGTTCTTCTCCAAAGACAAGTGTTCCTTATTTGTTATGAATATGTGACTAAATCAGTTACAAACTGTGATCTAGTTATGACTGAGGAGCCACCCCAAATTACTGATACAGTTATATATATTTATATGTATTTTTTATTAAAACTGTGAGACTTTCTGCTGTTGTAGCTTCTACTCTTGCTTTCCCTTTGGATATATTCATCTGATAGCATTCTCAAGTGTGTGTCTTATTCAGGAAGTTTATATTTTCAATTGACAGGTTCAATAAGGAAAATGGAATTAATGTCAAGGAAATCTTCAGTTTTCTCCCAAATTCTCTTGCATCTTTTATCACCATCCTAGTGGCTATAGGTAAACTTGCCTTACTGTTAGCTGAAGCTTAACTATTCTCAGTTTCCCTGGACACAGATGGTGTAAAACTTGTGTGTTTATGAGAATATGAATTTTGCTCCGAAAATAAAAGCTTGCTTCTTTTTGTCCTTTTGTGAAAATTCCTAACAAAACTGGGCTGTAGCATTCATTATGTTATAGGGAAAAATGTTACAAAATTTAATGTAAATCATTTCCTTGAGCTAAAAAAGGTATTTTAACTAAAATGTGTAAGTGGAGATCTGCTGGAATTGTTTGCATTAGATACAACATGGTAGCAGCTTAAAACAGTAATCATAAAGGTGAAAAGCAAAACAAATTAAACAAATGGAAACGAAATCTGTCAGAATGAGGATAAATTTTTTTAATATTTGCAAAACACTGAATATTTATAAAAACCTTCAGGTGGCACAGCGCAACTGGCATTGTTGGAAGCCATTATATAATTTCTATTCAAAGAGTTTCAAATACTTGAATCCTATATTAAGACATTTATTTCTACATGTAACACCTTATTCCAAAATGTCTACCTGGTAAAATGGTTATGAATTATTATTTTTTTTTATATATATATATTTTTATTATGCTATGCATGATAGCGGATTCTCTTGAGATAGTTTTAATTTAATTGCTAATAATGTTTACCTGAATTATTCATTTGCTATTTTACTGCAGTGATTCGGGGCAAAGGTTACGATGCTTAGTTATTTTTCTAAGAGTTCTTAAAAATAATTGGATAAGAAATTATGTGTTGAGCACCTACTTATTATTCTTAACAGTTCAGAACTTAAGTGTTTTAATCAAACAGTAAACAGTGTGTTTCTCAGACTACTTTCAGTCCTGGTTTTTGAATCACAGTTTGTAAGCACTAAAGCACAAGCCTTTTCATTAGGCAAAACAAATTTTTGTAATATTTTGTCTTTCTCAATCCACACAGTAGGAAATATAAAACAGACTTAATGTTAGAGGCAAGGCATACTATGCTGTCTAAATAAATACACAGAATTAGCCTATCAGCAAGCTAACATAATTATAATTAATCTCCTACATTTGCAGAATGTCTTATCTAAATCACTCTTAATTGATTACCATTGATATTTTTTCTGAATTGCTAATAGAAATACGGCTTTTAGTGAGGAAAACAGTCTGGTTTATATTTTCATTAGACTTCCTGTGTCTGTATTGTGCTGCACCTGCCTACTCCCAATATGCTTGTTATAGCTGTCATATACTTTTATGAGGATAGAGGCAATGTTCTGGCAAGCTAACTTGACTCAAATTGTGTTCAGAGATAAAACATGAAGACGCACTTGTGATTGCAAAGGTAGTAAGTCTAATTTGATTAGTGCTCCAGTGACACGGCATATTATGATTGTCATTTGTCATTTCTCGTAAGTGCTCATGAAATAATCATTTTTACAGAAGGTGTAATTGAAGTTGGTGAACACATTCACCTTTTGCGCTCAGGGAAATAGTCTATATATCTTGCTCAATGCTGGCTTTAGAACAAAAAGAAACAAGAAAAGCAATAAACAGGAAGTCCTACCTTGCAAACTGAGTCTTCCCTTGATTTCAGTGGGAGTAAGACTTTCTCATTAAAATTTGTGTAACCGAGTCCAAGCTACTAAAAATCTCCGTGATTTAAAATCTTAAAACCACTGTTAAACAATCAGGACTTATTTTCTAAAAATGCTCTATCTTTCCTAGTTGCTAAGCAACTAGGTTTAAAGAAAAAGGCCAGTACCTCAGCTTTGGAGAACTGGAGGGAATTTTATATATACACAGATGCACACCTGTTTTTCAAAAGACTAAGATTATACATTACGTTAGTGTTTCTTTCCACGTTGAATGCATAAAAGTAGATGGATAAATAATTTTACAGAACTGGAAAAAATTATATCTTCTGACAATAGGAGAAGTATCTCCTCACAGTAAATTATGAAGGGTTGAAATTTTTCTTCCTCAAACCTCCTGCTGGCATTTTTGATTGAAACTATTTGTTCATTTTTTTTTAAGCTTTGTATCTTGTTATATAAATATTGGTGAAAGGATTTATTAAGATACCATAAAATACTACGGGAGAAAGCATAGGAAAAAACAAAACAAAACAAAACAAAACAACAATTCAGATTAGTTGTAACAATGATGTTGTGACTGCAGAGTGCAAGAGTGATTGATAATTTTGTTTTATTACTTGCATAGTTAATTTTATGGTGTATTCATGATATTTCCTGCTGCTGTAGCTAGGAAGACAGGCACTAATATGAATACAAGCCATGAGTAAACTTCAGCTTCAATCATGGAAACAACTTACAGAATCAAGTTGCGCTTCGCAAAGCAGCAAAGGAGAATTGTCTTGTAAAATTCCTTATGTACAAGTGTACCTTTTGGCAGATATATGACAATATGAGATTTTTAGAAAAATCTGTATTCTGGTTTTTAGTAACTTAAAATAATTAAAGCAATTTAGAAAATGAAATTTCAATTGACACTCGTTATACTTAGATTTCTGTATTTTAGGATGAAATAGAAATGAAATTTATACAATGAGCTCATTGTATTCATTTTTTTCTTCAGTTTTTTCTATCCTAAAACTATTAACATCTTGCTCTTTTATAAAGTCAAGTAACAATGAATAACTTTTCTTTCAGACAAGTTCTGTCTGCTTTTACATAAATAAATTGTCTTCAGATCACTCATTAGAAACACCACAAATAATTACTCACCAGATCTGGCTGCTCCAGTGTGAATGACTATGACAAAAGAGAATGTGAGAAAAACTCTCTGGTCTTTTTCAGTATAATTAATACTGGTAAATTAATCCTTCAAGCATTATACACGATACAACACTACTGAATTAGAGTTGCTTTGACAGATAACTTCTAGGATGGAAAGATAAAGATGTGCTAGCTGGTACTTGGGGAAAACTGTGATGAGTATTTCCAGCAGCTGAGTGCTGCCTTTTTGAGGACTTTCCTTGATGAGAAACAATGCTCAGGTATATGTGCTTACATCAGGAATATTGTAGGAAGGGTTAAGGGAACAAGCAGAGTTGGGTGAAGATGCAGCAGTAATATCAATATAATGCTGATGTTTTCATCTTTCCATGGATCTGTCAGTGGAACAACCTTAATTCTTCAAAAATGGAGGTCTATTTTATTTTTAATAGATTATATTAGCTGTTATCATGAGAATATTTTAGTTTTTGAAGCCATGGGCTTTGCATTTTATCACCTACTATCTAGTGTTTTGAATATGTTTAATCCATTATAGCAGCAACTGTGTTAATCAATTCTAGTCACTGATTCATATTAAATGACATATGTAGAAAACAGTCCATCTGTCTCTGTTATATCTTTCTATGCCTCCTTTCATGTTTCCATTACAAATTCTGTAATAAATAGTCTGATCATTTTGAGTGACATGTGGGATCTTTATTGGGCAAGACATTTCAAGTACATCTGTCTTTTGACTGGTTTTTAGATGACAGTTCTAACAACAGCTATTACCTTCAAAAAGGCTGCAGTATTGAAGTATTCTTTATATTCCTGTCACTTCCTCTAATTTTTTATTATTTTTTTTTTCAGGATGTATATTGATGTAAATTTCTAGATTTTTTTTTTCTTTCAATCCAAACTTCTGCTGTATGATGATTATTTTCTCCCTGTTTTGCTGAATCAGGCCAATAACTGCCATAGCTCCTTTCTCTTCAATTGTTGTATTCTCTAAATTTTTGTTGTTTTTTTTTTTTGCCTAATCCTATTTCTATTCTCCAGTTGCTTTTGCCACTTTTGCCTCTTCATATTAATGGGCATAGCTTTCTCATTACTCTTGAACTTTCTGGACTCTTTCATATATAGAGCTATTGAGACTGTCAGAGAACTCATTCTGCCTCTAAAGTTCTGCTCATAAATTGCAATTGCAATAGCACCTGAAGATCTTTATAAAGAAGCAGTGCTTAGATTTTTATTATTATAAGAGTTTCTGTTAAGTTTGAACAACGAGTAAATTTTGCACTAAGGGTGAACACTAACTGTTAAAATATCGCTCTTTGTCATAGTTGAATCAAAGTTTAACTGAATGTTTTAGGTATCAGGAATTAAAATGGAAATCCTTATGGATTTTCATTTTGTATGTCAGCCCATAAAACACAGAATGGATGCTTTTAGTGACTAAGTTGTAAGGTGATTTATTATTTTCTGAGGTTTTGGTTCATGGCTTTAAATATTAATATTTCATTATTGTAACACTTATTTTAGAGTCTTCTAAGGAATATCATCATAAATTTTTAATTTTTTGAAGAGATGCTTCTAGTATGCATAGGAGTTTTAATAGTGCGTGCATTTTCTTCTGTTTCAGACTAAAACTGAGCTGGTGGGCTGTATCATGAAAGGGGACAAGTAGCATTTGTATATTTTCAATCCAAGTTCCTGATTTGAATGCTCCACTGAAAGCCATTGCTCCAGTGGGTTTTGTAGCAGCCTACTGGAAATGGAACTGGGACTTCTGATAAGTAGCTGTAGGGGAAGTACTTGGGCATACTCATACCATGTGGCTGAGATCAAATGCTCTCCTCTTAATGGAACTGAAATCAATGACAGGTATCCTGCTGTCCTACTCTGAAGTAGTGTGGTGATGTTGAACATTCATAGTAGAGATTTTAGGTTGACCTAGTCTCTTAAAGCATATGCTAGTTTTTCCTGGTCTTTCTGTGACTGTGTGACACAGTTTTGCCATATGCAAGTTAATAGATACAGAGACCGAAGGAGTTCTGAAAGCATTAAAGAAACTCATGAAAAAAATGCCTAGGACCAATCTCAAAATGAATGGCAGGAAGAGCTGAAAGAATTCAGCATTAATCATTGTTTTCATTCTTTTTTCCCTTGATAAATTCTCAGAAAGGTATGAAATCAATGCAATTTTTCCTTTCTAAAACTTCCAGGTGATAAGGACCTGAAAGTACACCACAGCCACAAACTGATTTGGCTTAGAATGAAAGAGTGATGGAAAATTACAGAAAATTCCACCTGAGTGTGGCTCCTCTTGACTGACACAAGAAGTGTGTTTCTTCTGCATGAGCAGCATTCACACACACTTAATATCTGTGAGAATCAGTACTTTAAAAATTCGCTTTAACGTCACTCGTGAGAACACTTTCAGGCCAACCAATTGTTACTAAGCCCAACTTGAGAAAACCAATTCTTCTGAAGAAAAATGAGCAAAGGAAATAGCTACTCAGAATACCGCTATCAACCGAAGAGAAAAATAAATAAATAAAGACTTTGGCTCTCATCTGTCAAACCCAAGCATGCAGTACTCTCTCTGGACACAGATGTACGTATATTTAATAGCTTTGGAAGAAGTATTATCACAGGTGCAGAGCAGGCAGGAATGCATAATTGCTTGTTGCTACAAAGCCTTGGCATCCCAAAATGCAATATGTATCATCTTTACACAGGCAAGAAACAGCAGGATCCAAAATAATCTCACTCATTTCCCATTAGTTTTATAAAATGCAATTGCAATTAATTTATTCACTGGGAAAGCTAAAAATCATTTTCTGTGCTCATCTTCTTGCTTTAGAGATAACAAGGAAAAACGTCAGCATCTACATTCCTCAGCAATGACAGCAGGCAAACTATCTGCTCTGTTCATTTGTCCTGACTGCTCTTCACCTGTAAGTCACTGAGGTTGGATGAGTCCACTAAGATTATCTAGTACAGCTATCAACTCAGTACCGCCATGCCTACTAAACCATGTCCCTCAGTGCATTTACCTTTTTCTTGAAATCCTCCAAGCATGCCTGCCCTTATGCTAACTAGGCATGTGACTCAAGAGCAAGAGAAAGAGTAACAGAACTGTGAGAACATGATATTTCTTGTCACCTGAGCAAGGGAATATATTGTTTACAGAGTGACCTAAAATGGTTTTCTTCTACTCATATGTGTTATGGTGTATTGATTCTGAAGATACTAGGTCAACTTTCTGAGGTAGGTTTGTCTTCTGTTTGTTTGTCTTATCAAATATAAATTGGAAATATATATTGCTTTGCTTTAATTCAGTAAATTTTCCCAATAAATTGGAACAACAAAAGTCATAAATAGTCTCCTTAATTTAGCTTACCAGCTTAACTCAGTGTAGTATAGGAACTTCAGATACCTCAGGATCTTCCAAGATCTTCTCTGTGAAGGTGTGGGAGAGATCCAGTGGATCTCAAAAGCAACAAAAGCAGAGAAAGATTTGATTCTTAGAAACAGACACAAGAAAGAATGTTTTTCAAGAAATTCTTTGAAAAATCAATTTCTAAATCAGTAACAAATTAGACTAAACATTCTATGACTATGATCATACAAGTAGCTAGTGAAAAAGCCAGAGAACATCAAAAGGAATTTTCAGGACATCCTGGGTACTGCATGTTCTGCCATCCACTAGTCAGTAAAAGCCTTTCACTGACATTAGTGGTTTGGAAATGAGGCTCCGAAAGTGAACAGTGTGATCCTGTTGATAGAACTGTGAATTATTTTACTAAGATTGGCAGGCATTTTGTGACAAAGTTGAACAAAACAGATAAACAACTGATTTGCAAAAGGGTGTAACAGCAGAAATCTGTTGGAAAACTGTAAGTATTGATTAATTATGTATTTACTATTGGCCATGTAGGATTAATTGTAGTTGTATTACTCAAGCCTAAAAACTCTGTGTTAAATATGTTGTGTCACAAATAACGTGATTTGATGCAGGTAGAATAGGTTCGTTCCATTAAGGAATTCAGTGGCATAAACATATCTATTGCAAAATTCTAATAATGTTGGATTGAAAATCCACTTTTTCTAGGAAAAAAGTTTAAGCTTCTGAACTGTCATCAGACTAAAGGACTGACGTGTTTAGTTCAAACTCATAAATCTCATAAATTTTTTTTATTTTATTTTTTTTTAATGGGTAATGACTTGTTTAAATACAATTTCTGAGGACTGATATAGTCATGTTTGTGAAATACTGTTTTCTGCTATTTATAACTTGTGCTTTTTTACTACCCTGTCCTGGGTCATACTTTTTGATTGCTACTAGCAAAACTACCACATCAGTTAGCTTTTCTCATTAGCTTATTGTTAAGGAAGATTTATTTGGCACTGTTATTCATGGGAAAATATGTGATTAAATTTGTGAATTGTTGCTTTTTTCTCTAAGATTATCTCATAAGAGCAAAGCAGGAGCAGAACCTTTTCTAAGGAGGGAAAAGATTGTTATGTAAATATATAATTTTTCATTTTAAAGCTTTAAAAATATAGAGTATGGCTGTAACTGATGAAGATGACTTGCAGCACCTCATGAATAAAAAAGTATTCCCAAAATTTCTGTTGAGTGCATCTTCGGAATGCTAAGGATCTGTTTTATATAAGACACATGAAAAATTTCAGTCATGGCTTGTCTGCAAGTTTCATTGTGTTCATTTATTCCAGGTCTGCAGGAGGTAATCATTCAAAAAATATGCTATCAATAATACTTATGAGAAATTGAGCCTAATGGTTGTCAGATGCTGTTTTATAACACTAGCAGATAAAAACAGAAGCATGCAGGCTTCTTGAAAAAGGTACTCAGTGTGATCCCAAATACTTTATCTGATTATACAACATCTGAAATAAATCAAATCCAGTTTAGTGTTTCTGTTGCTATTTGCTTTGCTCACTCTACTTTTTATGTTTTTAGGATTCTACTGAAGAATGGTTGTTTTTCTGATAATGCACCACACCAACAAAAATAATAATTAAACTTTGGAGGAACCTTGTATTCAGATATCTAATGGTTCACCTGTGTAAAAAGGAGTCTCAGAGTCATTCATAACATCTACTGTATGCAAAAACTTAAGTGCATTGTAAATTCATTTAGTTAATAAACAATCTGTTCCAGCAGAAAGAACCAGGTCCTAGGTCATACTTGTCTTTCTTCAGTTGTCTATTTTAACTGTGAGTGACTTGAATAGATTTTTTGTCACCTTCTCTAAACTTACTCCTTACAGAGAGATGGAAGCAAGATGATATAACTTCTTAAAGACTTTTTTTCCTGTCTTTAAATGGTAATCAGTAATTTTTCGAATAAGTTTTAAGTTTTCCTTTACGTTCATTTCAGAATAATAAATAGAGAAACAGTAGGTGTGATTGAATCATTGATTATAATGGACTAATTAATATATATTTAAAAGATATTTCAGTTGCTGTCCTCAGTTTAAAATAATTTGTGACTTCATTTACACTAGTTATGGGATTAGTAAGTATTAAAAATAAGGACTTAAAAATTAATCTTAAAATCAGTGTGAGAAACTGTCAATCAAAATTTGTAAATACGTTAAACGTTTTAGGTTTTTTAAGTATTAAAAAGTATATTATACAAAATTCTGATAAAGGGTCTTTCAAAAACTGAAACACATGCTTAACTTTGAAGAGTAATTTTCTTTACTGAATTTTCACTGCATGTGAAGAATATTTGTCCTGATCACTTTTCTAGCAGTTATTTGCAAATGCTCACTGTTTTGAATAGTTTTTATCATGTCTACTTTTGAACAGTTGTATCATTAGCTTTTTGATTTAAGTTAATTTATATGATTGACATTTGTAAATACATTGATTGTTGCTAATATTCAGTAAACTTCTTATAGGCTTCTAATGAGATACTTAATATATTTTGCATTGCTGTGCCCTACTTATGTTTATATTAATTATTCTTGTATAGTTTACGTGTATCTGTTGTCTTGGTATCATTTGTGTGTCTGAAGCTTTCCTAGAATGCATTTTTTTTCTGTTTCTATCATTGTCTAGCAGAAACTGCAAATGGATTTGCATGGAAGAAATAACCTTTGAAAGATATATTTTGGATAAATAGACATTTTAAGGATTCAAACAGAAAAGCTTTCTTACACAAAGCCTTCTTGTTCTTTAAAATGTATTGGGGAAAAAAAATCAACCCACTGAAGACAGGATTTTGCAGATTGTTTCTGCAAAAGGTATTTGTGCCTTGTGAAAGTAGGGAGGATTTCCCAAGTATGTTCTTCCATGCTGGAAGAAGATCATCAAGTGAGATTCTCCTGAAAAAGGTTGAGCATTTGTTTTGGAGAGGATCTTGTCTAAAGTTAATGCAAGAATTACTTAGCTGTGGTTTCCTTGCTCACAATCCACTATCAACTTTAGAGATATCAGAGGTCCTTAGAAACTACTCCAAATATAGTGAGTGTGCAAAATGAATCTTTCAGGAAGACTATTCAAGTCTTATTCTTGTAAATTAATAAGTGGACTGTTTGCACATTAGATGGACTTTGTCTTTCTTTAGTCACCACGATGCTACTCAATTTAAAGATCATTTACTGTGGGAACTGCCATGAATCAAATAATCTGAAAACCTTTTAAATGGGACAGTGCTGTAAAATAAGTCTTTATATAACCTGCAGTTTGAAATAATCCAAGTTCAGAGACAACGAAGACTGACAAAGGTAGAAGGGATTAAGGACAAAGTATTTAGATAGAAATGAGTAAGCATTTCAGTTCTGGAGGAAAACTCACAGATAATCAAAACCATTTCTGAAAGAATGTTTGGGGTCTTCTAGCGTTAATCCTCTCTGTTCTAACACAAGACTTGTAAGATATTTAGATAAGGAGCCATAAGTGTAAAAACACTTATACAATCTACAATATCATTACATGAAATTTCCCTTAGTGGATCATAGGTAGAGCGTTAGAGTGCTACTGTATGTGTTATCTTAATTTAGAAATATGTGTATCTGTAGAACAGGAAAAACAAAAGAAAAACAATAAAATAAAATGAAAAAAAGTGTGTTATACTTCGATGTAAATTCCTCAGAATGGTGTGATAGGTGGGGAATCTGCTCTTAAGAGATCTGAAATCTCTTGTGTGAATCTCTAAGTTTTATGAAAGAGAGAGGAGATCAGTCCTAATTTTTGTCCTGCTGCTCTCCTCACTGTGATGAGTTATATATATAGAAATACCTTCATATCTGCAGTTATTAGAAGGTGTGTTCAGTGCATTGAAGAAAACATTCATTCAACTACCTGGTCACAAGAAGGAAGTGCAAATAAGCTAATATTATGGATGTGGCTAGCCTATAATTATAAAAAAGTTTAAGTATTGAATTCTATAGAAAAAGTATCTTGCAGAACTGGCACATGATAGCACCTTAACAGTATTTCACACGAATATCCCTAGTTGGGCTTGTTCCAGTAATTGTCACATATAAATTCAGCAAAATATCGAAAGACCATTTGATAGACTATTTATAGTGATTTTTTATTAAGGAAATTGAACACAATTTTTATGCAATAATTTTAAGTCTTTTCTTTGCAGACTGTCACAGAGAAATTCATTTAATATCCAAAGTCCATGAAACATGACAGAAATATGAAGTCTGTAAGCAAATGAGTTTCTGAAGGTCTGATAATGGTTCACAAGTGTTTGTATTAGCAGTCCCAAAGCTGGCTGGCTGAAGAGCAGGCATCACATGGCAATTTATAAAGAGGATTTTTATTCTGTTAGGAATAATACAGTTCTGAAGCAGATGAAAAAGACAGGGCAGATTTGACTGTGTCACATACATAAAACAACTAGAAAACTGCTTCAGAGACTCAATATATCGAAAAATATTTTTTTAACCTTTTATTATTCTCATGTCTCTTTTTACTTTAACTTTTTTTTTTAATATTTTTTTTTTGTGATGAAGTTCACATTATTTTTATGGTATTAAAATGTTGCTTATATGTTTTAAAAATGAAGCAAAGTCTTGTATGAAATAAAAAAGTTACTTGTTACTTGTGGGAGGAAAAGATCATTGACTAATAGTAGCAATCATAATAAGTAGGAGGATGTAAGCTCTCATATAATTTGAGGCGCTGATATTGATATTTATATAACCCTGTTAGGCTTGCAGTATGGAAGAAGTAGAAAATGGACGTGAGAGAATATAGGAGAATAGAATACATTATGGTACTTTCAAAAGTAATCAGTCAAGAAAGAATTATTGCAAATGCAGATACTTAGTGAGATGAAACTGCACCGAGTGCAGAAATGACTGAAATGGCCTAGAGATGACAACACATTTGAAAATGAGGTAAGTTCTAATGATGGAGTACAAGAGGAAAAAATGCAAGCACACCATATTATTGGGTTAACAAATACTCTACCCATGTGGCACTATTGAAACAATCTGAAAATGCAGTATTAGCAGACTGTATGAAGAGATAAATCGGGATGTTCAGGAGTAAATTGGAAGTGAACAAAAAACAACCCTGGAAATTAATTCAAGTTGTTGGGGCAAAATAGAATAGTAACATTCTTTCTGTAGTATTATTTCCATAACTTATTCTGGAAAAAAAAAAACAGTTGAAGACACTCTATTTTAAAATTTCAAAATATATTGAGCAAATGAGTCCTAACTTTATGGTTGCTGATCCCTCTTTTATCCTCCTTTTTTCCTGCCTACATGACATCCCTGGGTGCACCACCTGAGATGGCCATCTTCCTCGAGATAAGCCCACACAGAAGAGCACTTCACGGCCACTCATCTGCAGTTTCTCTCGTTGCCCCTGGCCTTGTCCACCTGTGTCCCTCAGACAAAGGATTCCTCAACCCTTGCTCAGGACTTGCTTGGACTTTTCCATCCTCAGCAAACTTTGAGGCAATAGCAAGAAGCATGGCCTCTTACAGGTGTGAGTGCTTTGGCAAGACTCTCTTTTTGTTATAAATGTCTTGAATGAAATCTGTCGTGACTTTTTCTCTCCTCTTTCTAAGAAATACTTAAAGGACTGGCGCAGGTACGTCTCATGAACCTTCTCTTCTATCAAGTTATGACTGAGGATGGTGTGGAGCATTGAATTACCCTCCCTCTCCCAGGAATGAGGACCAGGACATAAGTGGCCAGGTAGTTGAGTAGAATTGCTTGAATTCAGTTTAGAACATGTGTATTGCTGTGCTTCAGAACTTACTTGATGCTTTGATTTCGGAAGGGTTTGGGGTTTTGTTTTACTACTTCTGGTTTGTTTTCTGAGACATGCAGGTGTCATAGTCTGAGGTTGCTTGGTTCACAGTAGTAAGTATTCAGGTGTGAAAAACATATAGAAGAGCTTCTTAAAACACAAAATAGTTACAGAAGGAAAACAGTGTTTGGTTTTTTTAAAAGTATTTCTGTCAAGGTATTTCTTGTAGTGTCATAAAAACAAATTGATCTCTTAAATAAACTGGTGCATGATTTACTTATCAAGGCTCTCTACTCAGTTTTCACATGATGATTTGGAAATCCATCCCCTACTGCCTTGACTGAAATTATGAAGTGAACTGGAGAAAAAGAAATGGATTTATAGCTAGAAATTGCTCAGTATCTAGGTATTTCAGTAAATTCAAGGTTGCCCAGAGGAGTTTGAAACAATTCTGTCCATCTTCAGTTTGGGAGGGTTGTGAGCAGGACCTTAAATGAAGAAGAACTCCTCAAAAGGTAACAAAACAGCATGAAGTGTGCTGTGGGGACAAACACTTTGATGCAACTGAATGTCATTGAGAGACCAAGTACTATATATCAGCCCTAAATAATGAATGCAAATTGTGTTTTTAGGATCCAAATGGGAAAGCATAAAAGTCTACGAAAGCTTTTATTTATGATTTGTTCATCTAAAGCTTCAGACCATTAAGTATCCATTAAATCACTATTTCATATGCTGCTAAGTGCATCTCTGTCATCAGAATAAAAAGATTGTTTTAATTCACCCTATACCAGATAAAACATTTTAATAGAGGGCATTTGTGATAACAAATTGACTGGAATTGGAAAGCAAATTAATGCTGAGTTCTAACAACAGGATATCTTTATGAATTTGTTTTTAGTGTTTTGTATGTGCATGAACAGTTACATTGTGTATCTGTTTATTTTTGTTTAGATTTCAGATGCAGTGATTCTACCCTGAATAAAATTTTATTTTCATCACACTGATAGGGTTCTTTAGACTCCTATGGTTCCTTCTAACTTACTGTGAAGCTCAGATTATCTCTTTTTAAACATTTTATAATGTTCTCTGGTCTCTTTACTAACTACTTCTATAATTTAGGATGTGTTCTGAAAATGAGGAGTAGAAACAGGTAGATGACAAGAAACAGCACATTTTCCTCCCCTGGGATATATCAAGGTTTGCTTTTATTTAGGGGAAGATGGAATTTTAACACCAGCCCACAGAACATTTATTTGGAGAAGTTGAAATATTTTGTTTTGGCATTTTTGATTGAAATAAAACACTGTATTCCTGAACCTGAATTGGTTCTTTTGTTCATGAGCTGATCAGCATGCCGCTGCATTTGTATTGCTGTTATTGCCTGGGCTCCCATTTTCTCTGTGGGGTTGAGAAATTCTCCTCCCTGGATGATGTGATAGAAATACATATAGCTAGCTAATGACTTACATGGCTATATAATTGGCTGTAACTTGAAACTCTTCCTCACTTGTGCTAAAAATATCCAAATTCCCAGGAGACAATATTCTAAGAAAATGATTTTCATTGATTTTTAAGCAAAATATATTTTACTAATTAATACAATAAATTGTTGTCATTTGGACTAAAATAGAAATAAAAATAAAAATTATATATAAAAAGTAGTTTTTAGAAGGAAAATACTGATAATTTTTTGGTGAAATTATTTCCTAATAATTCTGGATTTATGTTCTATGTCAATGTATGCATCAGGAGAGGTCATTCCCTGTCTCTCAGGACCTTGTGGCTTGCTTCTGTTATGACAAGTTCTCATTAATGGGAAGGTTCTTAACTGTGGGAAGGAGAAACTGAAAAGCAGAAAGGGTAAAAAGAGTCTTCTTATAGCAATCTGTGGCCTGGAAAGACAAATAAAGGGCAATCCTGCTGTTCCTTGCTCAGACGCTCTAGCCAATTAAGCAATTATATTATCACGGGCTTCTCTGAGTAGCTTTTTCTGCCAGCCCATCTGCTCTTCTCCTTAACTTCTCTGAGTCTGCTATTTGCAGCTCTTCCATCTTCCCCTGAGTTGCTTCTCTATCAATGTTTTCTACCTTCTGGCTGTCTTTCCCCCAGCTTCTTCCTTATTATTGATCACATAACAGCAACTCCTTACTAAGAACTGCTAGACAAAAGGCCTTACACTTTCATGCTTATCTTCTGTGATGATTCAGTATGCTGTAAAAATAAGCTTTTAGACTACATCACTTTTAAATCTGTTTTTAGTGACCTTCTGCTTATCCATATGTGAAAAATTCCACCAAAAATAATCAAATTCAGTACCTTAAAATGCTTTTCATCCTAATTCAGACTGCAAAGCAAATGTACATCTTTCCTGTGAATTTGGGAATTGTTGTGCACAGTGTGAAAAGGATATTTTCAAGAAAATATTTTCTTGTTCATCCAAGATATTGCATATTTTTCCTAGGATTCTATTAAGCTGTATAAGTCAAATATATAGATAAGAAAATAACTCTGAAAGTGAAGGCATTTGTCTATTAGCAACAACAACAACAATAAAAATATGTAGTGCATTACTTCAGTTTGGCACAATTGTTGTATTAAATTTGGATATTTAGTTCAGATCCAATTAACAAAACTATCAGAACTGGGAAGCAGATGAGGAAGTGTGTAGAAATGAAAAATTGCAGTCCAATTAGACTTTTACTTTTTCTTAATATTAGGTTAAAGGGATTTATTGATGAAGACATACTTAACTTTTTGTTTTGTTTGAAATTTATTTAATTTATAATTTATTATAATTAATATTATATTAATGTTATATATATATATATATATTCAATTAATATTTATAATTAATTGAACCAAAGACAGAATTTCTTACAGGAAAAACTGAAGTTTTTAAAGAAAGAGGAAAAGGTGCCTTTAAGACTTGTGAACATGTTGTGTAACAGCATCGCTCCAGCACTTTGCCAGATTGTCCCCTATTATAACACATCCTAAAAATCAACAACAGCAATATGGATTTATGCACATTTTATAAGTATCATAGGATACAAATTTTCCCTTTTTTTTTACTAGACCTTTTGCTTCTGCACATAGAAAATCAATCTTATTTAATGCATCAGGAAACTTTCTCTCTTAAGACTCGTTGCCTTTCACTTTGGGTTATCCTCTCAGCCAAATCCTGCAAGATTATAATTGATTTTAAAAGTCAGCAGCAGAAGTATTTGATCTTTGGGTGACAAACAGTCAAAGAGGAGCCCTCAGGATCAGTGTTAAACATCAATGAAATTAGATTCATGCCAGAATAGGCAACTTAGAAAAATTCAAAACCAGCTGTAACATTGACAGTAATAAACGGAAACTCAGCAAAATTAGGCTATTAGTCAACAGTGTGTAATGTCATAAACTTGAACAAATCATTATAGAGCAACTCAGGCCTGAATTAAAACCAAATAAGCTGAAACAGGCAATATTGTTGTGATAGGTAGGATGCATTTATTCAAGATGATAACACAACATTTACACTAGAAAAAAAGCTGAAGTTTTAGTTGATGTGTTCAAGATCATTTGAATATCATCACGTAAAATGGACAAAATGCATCTCATGCACTGAGTGTGAATTTGGGGCCACAACTTAAGGGCATTAAGCTATTAGAGAATGTCTAAAGGAGATCTAGGAAGAAGAATGCAAGTACAGAGAGCAAGATGTATGGGGAGTAATTGATGTCCCTTGGTTTTGTTTGGCCCAGACAAAAAGAGAATGAGACTAAGGGGAGACCTCATCAGGAGTTGGACTTGACGATTCTTTGATCCCTTCCAATTCTAGATATTCTGTTCCGTTCTTTTACATGCACTGCTACTAGTAGTGGAGTGTTCAAATCTAAACCCCATGATAGAAGTCCTATTAGAGACAGTGGGAATAGTTATGTTGGATGTAGTGAAGGTTTCATTGGTTGTACCATAAAAAATGTGGGACAGACCAAACAAACTTCACAAGAAACAATGGTAGCACTATTAACTACTGTGCTATCACAAGCTATGAAGTTCAACACCATTAATGTCAGAACTAAGAGGAAAATGTTAAGTGACAGCTAAAGAAAGTACCAAACCTGTTTTTTTGTTGTTGGTTTTCTTTCCTGTAGAGAGCTTGGCTGAAGGCCTGTTTTCTTAAAAACATGCAAGCATAAATATGAAGAGTACCCAAAACAATACTGGTATGCAAAACAGTAAGGCAAAGATCAAGGTTGAGTTAAATTGACCAAATATGAAAAACCACAAAGCAACACGAAGCCACTTAACCGTGGTAAAGATGTATAGGATGCTGCTGAAATGACACAACCACAGATGAAACAATCAGAAAACTGCTTTCAGGAAGACAAACTCTCACAGCATGTCATCAGTTTTCTGAATGATAAGAAGTAGGCATAATGGGAGAAAATGGTGGTTTCTGGTCAAAAACTAATTAATAACATTGTGTAGGTGATATTAGGCTTTACTATTATATGCAGGTTTTTTTTTTTTTCAAATAATGCAAAGTGTTTAGTAATTTTAATTCTAACCCTATTGATGCTATGCAAAGTAGAAATTTTTTCTGTTTGGTCACGTTCCACAAATTGTACCTTTAAAAACTTCAGCAAGTGAAGAACAGAGTACAATGTTGATTTTTCTGCAGTAGTTCTAAGTGATGATATTCCAATTATCTGATGCACAAATAAGGTCAAGTATACCTAATGCTGAAAGAAATTAACCATTTTGCATAAAAATGAATGCCACAGTTTAAGTCATGCAAAGGTTTACATACTTTTTTGCACATATTTTAACTGAAAATAAGCAATATTTTCTTCTTAGAGATTTGGAGCAGCAACTTGTTCTTGTTAGGAGTGGATCTGAAACAACCCTGAATACAAAGGAATGTTCTATTCACCATACCTTTTGGGTCACTCTGTTGAAAACATTTATATAATATTTCTTCCTTGTAATATACCATCCTCTGAAAATATTTTCTTCAGATTATTGTATGTTGCCTATGTTTTTTTAAGTGGAAGGTTGATTCTTGAATTTTAATTCTCACTCAGGAGGTATGTGATTAGGATGGATCAGATTTACATTGATTTGATTTTTTTTAGAACCAGGAAATGGAATACCAGATCTTGTACGTGAGTCCATTTCTATGAATGCAGTCTGCATCTACAAGTACAAGTAAAGGTTTAAATCTCAGTCCACTGTGTTTCAACCAAGAAAAGGAAATAAATAAGGATCAAGGCAGCATGGACATAGAAAATCAAGTATGGATTTAATTTTCATCACAGGCCCAAATATTTAATTATCACAGATGATTAGTGCACACAGTTTCATTCACTCGGTGCACATTCATTCATGTCTGGGAAATACTTGAAGTCCACTCTGGGTTTTGAAGGGCTCTGCCTTCATACAAAACAGCACCAATCTGTCTACAAGTCCTTCATTATCAGTTATCCTTCCAGGCTGAGAAAGCTAGGAATTACCATTTAGCAGTCAATAGTCATGAGTGCCTGTGGCTTTAGCTCATGTTATTAAAGTTAATAAAAAGCCTTGTATTGCCACTTAGAACGAGGTGACTTTTAAATCTTTTATTAGTGCTCTGAAATCTAGGTCTTCTCTAGACTCCATTAAAGCCAGTGGAAGACTTTTTATTGACTTGGAAGAATCAATAATGTGAATAGCTTCTCACGTTCCTTCTTCCAGTTTTCATCTCTGCAGTGTCTTTCCTATCTGTGTTTCCAGGTGATGAAGGGCGTTGTGCAGTTAACTCTGAAGCAAACAACAAACTGAAATAAACCAAGCAAATCCCACTCTTTTATCTACATTTTCAAGCCTGTGAGACTTTATAGCAGGCATCTAGGTGACTTTGTGCCAGCTGGTGACCTTGTAACACTGACTTGGCTGTGTTTTCAGTCCCATTTTCAAGGCCTTTTTGTTGTTTCTCCCTTGGTTGTACTGAAGTCTGCTTGTTGCCTTGTCAAATATTTGTTTCTGTTTCTGTGTGAGTAAGCATCTAACATAAAATTGTTTCAGAATTTGTATTCAGCTGATTGTTGTGCTACTGTTTACCAGAGTTCAAAACCTGGGCAAATAGCAATTTGTTTGGGCTGAATAAGTAATACCTTATTTTAGAGGGCACAAATAGCCATGTAATTATTTCGAATTAAGAAATTACCATATCATTTCAGGCTCATTACATGGGTATTTATTCTCAGCAGATTATGTGCAGACTGTTACAATAATAACTAACAAAACTTTTATTTTAAAAGAAAAATAAGTTTACTAGAAAAGAAAGAAGGGGCACACTCTTGGTGAGCTTCAAGGCTTTAAAATGGAAATTCCACCAGAGCTTTATGGAGCTATTTCAGGTTGAATACTAAGTGACTTACAGTTCTTGCACAGTTCTTCAGCTGAAGTGAAGAAGCAATTAGCAATGTGCTTCTTATTTTGTACTGTTTAACACGGTATGGCAAAGAGTTGTAGACTACGCAGTCCTAATTAGGAAGGGCAGAATTCCTTCAAATGGCTAAAGAGATAGTTTGTATGTTTTTCATCTATAATGTCTAAGTACTATAATTTCTTGAAAAGTAAATTTCTGACTGTTAGCGCTTTAGCTTTTGCAAATGCTTCTGAGGAAACTACCTGTCATGAAATCTATAGCTCTCCTGGAAGCTCTCCATTGATATTTGGCTCTTGAAACAAATACCCTGGGTTGACACAAGATCTTAGGAGAATTGGCTGCTCTAACTCAAGCAGAGACTGAGAGCAACAAGCTGGAAACTGCCTCAAATCTAAAGTCTCCATTCTTACCTTTCTATAACAGAGCAATTAACTGATTTGTGGGCTAATTGAATTCAGTTTTATTTGTGTTCATTGCACTTTTTTGCTAAAACACATCACCATGAGGGTGGTGTGATTCCATCAGTTCAAACCCCCTCCAACCTAATGCTGAATCTGTGTTGTGCTTCTTCCAAGACACTGATCAGAGACAAAGGACCAACAGTTTCTGAAGGACATCATCCAATGGACACTGTGAATCTTCAGTGAGCTCTGCATCAGGCCTGTATCATGCTCCAGCTTATTTCACAGGACGTATGGCCGATCCAAGTCCTCAGCTTCCCAACTTCAGCTTTCTCAAACAAAAGTAAGATTGCTCTTGGTTTTCTTTCATGATTTTAAATGCCTATTTAATCTTTCTAATCCTAACAGCAGCTGAAAAGGCTAGCAGACAAAAATGTGAGAATATTTTCTGTGAGGTAGAAATTCACCTAGTCATAAAATAATTGCTTCTAAACTGTTATTCATTCATAGCATGATTCTAATTACATTATACTTAAGGGATCATAATGAAACAGACTTCCAAATTTACCCTGGAGCATTTTTTTTTTATTTTTTTATTTTTTTCTGCAGTATTGGATTGGAAAGCTGTAATTTGAATAAATGAAATGAGTAACTGAAGACAGACTCTCCACTTTCCCCAATATGTCTCATTAAAAATTTAAAAAAAAAAAAAAAGAACTGTATCATTTAAGTAATTAGCAAGATGTTGACAAAACATAGAAAGTACACAGCAGATATTTTGTATACTCAGTTGAAATGAAATTAATAAAACAGATTTCTATAAAGATAAGCCAAGCTTGTTTTCTGAAGGGCAAAATTCTTATATGTGCATAATCAGCTGAAGATGCAAAGGCAGTGAGTGAAGAAATGTTCATGGAAGCTGTAAATAGCCTTGTTATTCATTTGAGAAAGGGAGAGAAATGTGTGTTATATAGACATCAGACCTTGGTTCTTAGAATAAAGGAGGTAATGAGTGCTGTTGCTGTTCAGCACAAGAGAAGCCAAAATAAGTGTTGGAGAATTGCACTATATTTGCTGTGATGTACAACAGCAAGAAATTACTAGAATCTACTTCAGACCTACCCTTGCTTTTCCTTCCACTCCCATGAGCTTGCTCTGCTCTATCTGCACTCCTCAACTGTAATGGCAGTTTCCTGAAGATCAGAATTTTCTCTCTGTTGTGAAGCCTGAGCTTTGTGAAAAACAGAACTTTCTTCTTGTTCTGATTCAGTGCATTTCTTTCTCTGGTCTTGTTCGTTTATCATACTGGCTTGATTTCAGTTAATTAATTCAGGTCAGTGCATTCCTCCCACAGATGGTTGGAAACACAGGATGTTTTCCAGAGTCTTTGAGAATGAGCATGTCCAGTGAGATGAGGCTCCTATTAAAGTGCTGAACACAGGCCAGCACACCTGAATATGATCTAATGTGCTTAATGCAAGTAGGCATCTTGGATGTGTTTATTAGACAAGTCTTTTAATGACAGGTCTACCCAATGTGTGTGGATGTTGTCCTTTGCATTTGAAGATTTACCTCTAAAATAAAAGCAGCATGTTCTTTCGCTCCACACTCAAATTACTACTCGATCTTAATTTGAAAAATCACTGTGTTTCACTACTGTGAAAGTGAAGAATTCTTTCAGTCTCCTCTTCACTTTTGGTATTTTACTTTTAGAAAGGATTAGAAAGGATACAGGGAAGATGTGCTCTTTCATGGGGACCCTTCACTTTGTATCAATAGATGGCAGTAGTTGAATTTTCATATTAAAAAAAACACGTACCTGGAAAATTGTTGTAATTGGCTTTTTTTTTTTTTTTTTTTTCTTTTTGTAAGAAAGAATGAATGTACTCTTTTATGAGTTAAAAGTAAGGTAAGTTCTTTCATAAATCAGAGTCTACGTGTAATTTCCATTCTTTCTTTCATTCTCAAAATTATTAAGATCAAGTTACTTAAAACAGCACCACATTTTGCTTGAAGCCAAAAACTGAGATAGTCCTCATGTTCAACAAAGGATCAGAAACAAGAATTGATTCAATTCTATGAATGTTTCATCAGAACCTCTTTGGAAACTTTTTACTTATGGAATGGTTATAATTATTCACTTACAAACAGATCACCAATATCTGTACCATAAACCTGAGTGAGGAATTCTCACATTTCAAGCAGTTTTACTTCTTTTGGATTTTCCCCAATTATTAATAAAAATATATGTATTATGTTGCCCCTTTGTACATATGACTTAGTTTAATTAATAATAAAATAGCATAGTCTATTTGAAAATGGCTACTTGAATAACTCTAGTGAGTAACTCTAGTGAGTAAGAAAGCAAGACCATAAATTACTGTAACATCCATTGTTTTAATGGAACAAGTCCAAAGAGGTGGTCCATTTAACTAGTTAGTCTGGAATTTGGGTAGATGTCAAAGATATTAATATGTTTAGTCTAATTTTCAAAAATGCTTGTGTGGATCATCTTGCTGTTATTAAGGTATTTCTGAATTAGGAAATAGCTATCTACATGTTCCTGAGAATTCTACTATGTATGATCTTCCTTTTAAATGGCACAAACATACTTGAAGAACTGTTCTTTTGTTACGAAGAAGGAGTGGACAGCATTTATTTACTATCGAAAGAGTAAAACTAAAGTAATTTGTAGCTGGAAACTATTTGAAGAGCTCATCTAAACATTACTTATTCAGTGAGGCAAATCTGAGAGTATTTAGATGAATGCCTTCTACATATCTGTCTAATGTGGTTCCTACATCCTGACAAAGACAGATAAAACTCTTCAATGATTCTATGCGACTAGAGGAGAAAAAAAATATTCCCAATAGCAGTGAAGGTTTTTAGTGACATCAAGACTTTGATCTTCATTGCAAGTTTATTCATCTCCTCCATGAGTTCTGCTTACATTTCTTGTGATACAAAATTTACAGTTCATCATGGTATTTCTGGGGAAATTTCTATGGAATTAGCACCTTTTCTAAAAAGGCTTGTGTGCATTTATGATATATTTTGATTGAAAACTCATTTTGAACATCTCAGATTTTTAGATTGCTTAGATTTTCCTCATCAGATGCAAAATAACCCAGTAAGCTAAAATATATGGCTGTTAATATATGAGAACTTCATGAAAGGAAACATACAGAGTTACGGCAGAAAAATTCTGAACACTGTATCTTTGAAATTCCTGGGACTATGGGAATGTTCAGTGCTTTATTACTAACTCAGCTTTTTAATCTTGTTCATGATTATTTAAATTCTTTAGTTTATTATTTTATTTTATTTTATTTTATTTTATTTTATTTTATTTTATTTTATTTTATTTTATTTTATTTTATTTTATTTTATTTTTGTGTTCCTTTCTGCTAGTACTTAAAGGCTTTTACCATTAGAAACATTCCAAACCAACAGATTCTTGTGGCATACATTTCTGTTAGCAGTCAGGGGAAATGCATTGCCTGGTAATTGGAAAACTGGTATTTTCAGATTGCTAGTTCAGTTCAGGGGATTGTAAAATGCTGCAGGTTTGCACTCACTATTATCTAAGCTCTGTGAACCTTGCATTTCCAAAACTGTGCTATACCAAAATATAGTTTTCCCCAGTTTGTTAGGTAAGCTCTCTCTGGATAGAAATGCGTTGGCCCAATTTTTTTTTTTTTTTTTTATTCTATTATCAAATGACACAATTATTGCTGTATCATTTTAAAATTCACATTTAATAATGTTAATAACTGTCAGTACTGTTGCAGGCTTTGAAAAGTACAAAGCACTGACATACCTAGTTCATTAATTATGTCCACACCTTGAACTAAAAGATAACTCCAGTCTGATTCACCCGAGAGTGCTGAAAGAACTGGAGGAGGTGATAGCTGAGCCGCTTTCCATTATCTTTCAGCGCTCCCTGTTAACGCGTGAGGTCTCGGAAGACTGGAGGCTTGCCAATGTGACTCCCATTTACAAGAAAGGTTGTAAGGAGGATCCAGGAAACTACAGGCCTGTTAGCCTGACCTCGGTGCCAGCGAAAGTAATGGAACAGATTGTCTTGAGGGAGATCACACGGCAGGTGTGGGATGACCAGGAGATCAGACCTAGCCAGCATGGGTTCATAAAGGGCAAGTCCTGCTTGACCAATCTGATCTCCTTCTATGATCCTGTGATCCGTCTGATGGATGAAGGAAAGGCTGTTGATATAGTCTACTTAGACTTCAGCAAAGCCTTTGACACTGTCTCCCATGCTATTCTCCTGTAAAAGCTGGCAGCCCGTGGCTTGGATGGATACACTCTCGGCTGGGTAAGGAGCTGGCTGGAGGACCGGGCCCAGAGAGTGGTGGTAAATGGAGTTAAATCCAGTTGGAGACCAGTCATGATTGGTGTTCCCCAGGGGTCGGTGCTGGGGCCTGTCCTCTTCAACATCTTTATTGATGACTTGGATGAGGGCATTGAATGCACCCTCAGAAAGTTTGTGGATGACACCAAATTGGCATGGAGTGTCGATCTGCCTGAGGGTAGCGAGGCCCTGCAGCGGGATCTGGATAGGCTGGAGAGCTGGGCCAAAGCCAACGGGATGAATTTCAACAAGACCAAATGCCGGGTTTTGCACTTTGGCCACAACAACCCCAGGCGGCGCTATAGACTTGGGGCGGAGTGGCTGGAGGATTATGTGGAGGAAACGGACCTAGGGGTATTGATTGATGCTCAGCTGAACGTGAGCCGACAGTGTGCCCAGGTGGCCAAGAAGGCCAATGGCATACTGGCTTGCATCAAAAACAGTGTTACTAGCAGGAACAGGGAATTGTCCCCCTGTATCTGGCACTGGTGTGGCCACACCTCGAGAACTGTGTTCAGTTTTGGGCCTCTCACTGCAAGAAAGACATTGAGGCCCTGGAACGTGTTCAGAGGAGGGCTACAAAGCTGGTGGGGGGTCTGGAGCACAGGTCTTATGAGGAGAGGCTGAGGGAGCTTGGATTGTTCAGCCTGGAGAAGAGGAGGCTCAGGGGAGACCTTATTGCTCTCTATAACTTCCTGAAGGGAGGTTGTAGTGAGCTGGGGGTTGGCCTCTTCTCTCGTGTAATCGGTGATAGAACTAGAGGGAATGGTTTTAAGCTGCGCCAGGGGAGATTCAGACTGAACATTAGGAAGTATTACTTCTCGGAAAGGGTAGTCAGGCATTGGAATGCACTGCCCAGGGAGGTGGTGGAGTCACCGACCATGGGAGTGTTCAAGAAATGTTTGGATGTTGTGTTGAGGGATATGATTTAGCTAGGAAGTATTGGTAATGGTTGGACTAGATGATCTTCTAGGTCTTTTCCAACCTTGATAATTCTGTGATTCTGTGATCCTCAAGGTGCCCAATTTAATGCAGTTATATGAAAAGGTACAACCAGTGGACATAAACAAGAATGTAAGGAAACAAGTTCTGTTGATTGGTCCGTCTAGTGGTTACTCCAAGAAAACAATGATTTTTAAATGTTACTGAAATTCAAGATACTTTGGCAAAGCTTACTGACAAGATTGTTAAAAAAGCCACACAGAGAGCATTGCTCTCTGGAAAACAGTGGAAATTTAGGACCATATGATCTTGTCCATCCATCTCCTGTGAAGCTAAAATAAACCTGTTACATACTTATCTACTTCTTTAATGATTTTTCATTCTGGTTTCCCTTTTTATAAACTGAAAACACTAAAATAAGATGTCTGCATGCTTTTTCACACCATCTAAGTGGATACAATTTTAATCAAAAAGTGAGTTTTAGTCACATATCTACAAGATGTTACACTTTACATGAGATACATTTTGAATGATGAAAAAGAACCTTAAGCAAATGGGTGAAAAATGTTATCTGACATTTCCACTAGATCATAATACATTATTTGAGTCAAACATCTGTCAGCCACATGGTAGTTCATTTTCTAAACTGAGCATTTGAGGCAGCTGGATAACAGTAATGTTGCTCAAAGAAACTGTAGCCACTGTTTAATGGGGCAGATGATATTCATATTACCAGCAGTGTGAAACTCCAGATTCTTTTGGTTATTTCCTGTGCCCCTTTCTCTGCTCTTACCCTGGAACTTGACACAGTTTGTACTTCCAGATCTAAAAACACATTCAAGGAATAAAAGATTTAAGTGGCACATGTCTTTCTCCTTGCTTTGAAAGTCCTGAGCTCAGATATCATCTTTCCTGAAATCATATTCAAAACATTCTGAAGAGTGAGGGCGGAAATGAAGAGATTTGACTTAATAAGATTCGTCTCTATCTACTTATAGGATCTTTCTAACGCAGTGCCTGTCTGTAAGCTATAACCAGAACATCATTTCCAGTTTTCGGAGCAACTTAAAGTGACTCTGTGAAAGTTTGTACTCAGAGATTTGCTGTGAAGAATTAAGCAGGATTTTTTTCCCACAGGCACTTTGTATGAATAAGAAAATCTCTTCTAACTTATTATTACCAAGCTGCTGGAGGAGAAGATGGATTTCCAGGGATTAAAAAAACCAAAACAAACTTCATAACCACTGAGCTTTAAAGAAATTTGTCTGATCCATTTCTCAGAGATCACTGTTTTTTTTCAGTAATGGGTTTACAGGTTCCTTTTCTTGTGGTAAGAATTCCTCATCCAAAGTTGAACAGTTTCTCCAGTATATCTATATATCTATATGTATATGTACACAGCATCAGCAAACAATTTTAGACCAGAATATTGCCAATCAAAAACTGATTCCCTTTTAGTCAGACAGATAATACTAATTGTACAGATTTAGACCATAGGGTATAACACTACATATAGAACTGTGTTTATAAATAGAAGAAATTATTTCATTCCAAAATGCTTCTTATTTTGAATCATAAAGATTCAAAAAGAATCATAAAGATTCAAAAAGATTGCTTGCTTAAATGTAAGTGCAGATTCAAGCAATTCAAGGATCAAGTTGTTGGTACACATGGCCATAATAACAAAGAATCCTTTACTTTTTTTTTTTTTTGGTCAAAGTTTTAGCATTTTAAAAAAAACACCACCACAACAAAAACAGAAGAAATAGCCACCTGTTGCTATATGTTTTGGTCAACCCATATAAAATGAAAAAAGGGGGGAAAAATGAGTGTAAACTCATGATATTGTGAATTAGTTTTATTTCAAGAGCATCTATTTCAGATCAAGCTGTTCATTTATCATCAGAATTGCAGATTCTGGATGTACTCTAGAGCTCCTCAAAGCATCATGTAGATTTAAGCACCAGACTGTTAGAATCCCAGCTGCAGGCTAATGGACATATTTGGATTTAATTTAATTTTTTTCTTCTTTCTAATTAATTTTTTCCACTAGAATGGAGACAAGTCAATAAATAAATATACTATAGGAATGTAGGGGAAACATAGATATTACTACCACCACTTTTTTCTTCTGCCTAGCCTGCTGTTCTGCAGAAGGTTCACTTCTTTATGAGGGTTGTTGGGTTGATGAGTAAATGCTGTGTTTATTTCCAAGGTTTTTCAGATATCCTGTCAGAACTTTGGGTTCACAAACATTTGCGGTACTTTCACAGCACCACTTGGTGTTTCTCTACAGAGTAGAGTCTTTCCACAGATGTATCAGTTATGAAAGCACATCTATTATGTTATGGAAAAAGCCTGTAGAATTTGTTCTATATCAAACCAGTCAGTAGAGCAGAAATTATTCCCAGATATACTTTTAGTAGTGAATGAGTTCCCTTGTGGATACCTGGGAGTTTTGAGGCTCTGCTCAGCTTCCCACCTATTCTATTCTGCAAGATCTCTGCGTGAAGCAGGCTGATGTGGGAGCTGGACTGTGTTCTTGCTGCTCTCAGCTGCCAGATGCTCTGAGCTTAGTGCTGGGCAAAAGCTAATACTAAGCAGCTGCTGTCCCTGATAGACAGCTGATCACTGTATGCGCCTTTGCCCTCCTGCTTTTCTTTGCCCAGAAAGCTGTACAAATAGGTATTCTGCTCCATCCCCTGTGCAACCAGCCAGGAAGCTGAAATGAGTCTGGATGCAGTCTAGAAACATCCTTGCAGCATAAGAACAAAGCACAAGATGTGTTTTGAAAGCTACTATAAAGTAGCTACTGTAGAACAGCTTAAATTCTGAAAGGTTCAGGGAGCCTCCTGCAAAGTGCTTGCTTTTAGTGGATTCTGGAGGACTTGAAAGAACACGGGTTTGCAAAATAAATAGATAAATAAAAAGGAGGATAAAAAAAAATACATAAAGCCTACTGAACATGTGTTGTTTCCTGTTGGTGTTTCTAAGTATGGATGGTGTGTTGCTGCTCATTGCTGAGGGAGAGAGCTTTGAGTTCCAGTAGTTCCACCTTTTGTTCAGGTGGGAAGAGGATCTGTTTTCTGTTTCACTTTTTAATGAATTGTGTGTGTGTAAAAGAAGCTCCATTTCTTTTGTTAGGCTGCAAGACCAAATGCCATGTCATATATAACTATTATTTATACAAAGTCTCATTATATGATTTCACTTTATTCTTTGGTATATTAAAATGGAAAAATATTTATTTGCGAGACTTTTTTTTTTTCTAATTATTATTTTTTAAGAGAGTTAAGAGAATTTAAAAAGAGAATTTTTGAGAGACATCCTCATTGCTGCTCTTCATGCTCTTCCTGGAGCTGCAGATTTGGATTTGGCTCACCCCTCCAAAGCCCGGCTCAGCTGCTGGCCCACGCAGAAGAAGGCTCAGCTATCTCTGCTGCACAGTGCTCCATGTAAGGAGGCTTTTTTGAGCAACTTGGCGTGGAGGAGAGGATAGTTAAATGGGCAGAGTTGGAGGAGGGGTTTGGCAGCCAGGAATAGAGATGCACCCCAGCTGCAATTAGCTGGGAGACTGTAAGAGCAGCTTTTCTTTCTGCAGAAACAGCCCAGTTTCTGTATTTACCTGTTTATAAAAAGTGGTGCATACTGTTTTGGAAACATTGCAGTATCTGTGCACAGCAGTTTGTTATACTCCGTAATGTTTTGTTCATGTTTAGGAAAACCCAAGCCAAATCCAAGACTCCACTAGAGCAGGGAATCCTGTGCAGCATGTGAGGATCTGTTGCTATGAAGCAGGAAAGAGAAACTAGGCAAAAGAGGGCTTGATGCTTACCTCCTCGTGTCTCCCAAGTTGTGTGATTATTCCTTCTTCTGTTATTTTTTTCTGGCTTTATTTATACGACAATGCCAGCCTTCCTGTGTCTTTTTTGGTTTTTCCCCCAGCCTCTACAAGCTCATAGAAAGCCCAGCCTAAGTTGGTGTATAAAGTAATCAAGAATTCTCCTTGTGCAAAACAATTTTTTTGATAGAACAAGGGGAAATGGTTTTAAACTAAAAAAAAAAAAAAAAAGATTTAGATTGGATATAAGGAGGAAGGTTTTTTACAATAAGGCTGGTGAGGCACTGGCACAGGTTGCCCAGAGAGGAGACTCTCAGTGTCAGTCTGAACCAAACTCTGAGCACCCAGTGTAGCTGTAGGTGTTCCTGTTTGCTGCAGGGGAGTTGGTCTAGATGGCATTTACAGGTACCTCCCAACTCAAATGCTTCTATGAATTTATTAAACTGTACAGCTCTATTTTAAAAGTCTTTAGATTGCATCTTTCATCATTATATGTGCTAATTGCTAATGTTGTCTCTAAAATCAGCTATATCTGCTCAAACTTCCTAACTCCTAAGGAGCCATGTTACAAAACAAGGCAGAGCTGTTTCAGGCTGCACTCTATATTTACAGGACAATGATGCCAGATGACAACAGAATTGCAAAGGAAATGCCTAGTGCATAAAAAATTAATACCTACCAAGTCCTTCTTTTTATGGTGATGATTATAATTATTTGCTCTGTGTTTGAATATAATACACTCAGAACAGCAGTTTACCAAATGTACTAGAGATTATTGAACAAAATGCAAGTTGCAGGTCATGTTCAGGTTTTCATTGGGCAAATAACTATCATTTTCTTCTCAATGAAAAGTAAAATTGCAGTGTTAGATGAGGTGTTCAGATTCAGTGCATATAAATGGACAGTTTATATCTGCACTTGGAGGAACTCAGAGGTACATGGAGGAAAATAAGCAGAGGTCAGCCGCTTACTCTGACAAGATCTGCTTGGGCTAAGGTGCTTGGGGTCACGTAGGATAGGTGCAGTCACAGTCGTGGAGCTGGGGAATATAAATGTTTGGTGAAAGGTGCCATCAATCTAAAAAGCCTGAGGAAACATTTTCCAGGAATGTAGGTGAGCATTCAAAAGTAGAATTTGAGCCCTGATAAATATTGAAAGACGGAAAAAACATAAATGTTGATTTATTCTGCATTCCTGTTGTTAATTGTTTATGCTGTATTTTTCTCAGTCTTTCCAAGAACTGGTAGGACTAAAAATGTGCATTTTGTTATGAGATCAAAATGTTTTTTATGACTCTGGGAGCTGTTTTTTAGTATTGGAAAACTGGCTAAACATCGCAGGAGATGGCAATGCTGCTGCTTCACATACAGTCATTGATGGCTACCTTGTGTAAATGCTCACCAATGAACGGAGAGCAAAAGGACAGAGGGAGTTTGCTGTCTCTCCCTACCCCTGGCTAATTCTAAATTCCTCCCAAAAAGCAATCAAACCTTTACCTTTTATACTTGAAATAAAAATGTAATGACTTCTACCTTATATTATAACTGTAATCATAGAATTGCTTGAGTTGAAAGGGAGCTCAATGGTCATCTAGTTGCAATCCCTCTGTCATGGACAGGGTTGCCGACCACTGGATGAAGCAGACACAGCTTGCTCAGGGCCTCATCCAATTTTGTACCTATTTTAATTCAAGTAACAAATCTGATGTAAACATTTATTTCTAATAATGAATCATACTTCTGGGCATACTTCACCAGAATTCGCACACCTGGCATTCGTTGTGTAATTTCTAATACTGAATGAAAAATGTACAACTTAACTGTAACCTTAGTTATTAAGTAAAAAGGCCATTGATCCTAAATTTGATGAAACCATTCTTCTTTGTTTATAATTTCAAATTTTGCAAAAAGCAAGACCCATATGATTTATCTTAGCTACAGTTATGAGATAGACTGATGTGTTTCTAGACATACCCTTTGCTATTTTTACTTGAGTCTTTTTGTTGTTGATGTTTTTAATCTTTTGTCATAGCTCCTTGTCCACATTCATGCACAAATCCAAAACTAAACAACAAACAGTGGCTCTGAAGAAGGATTCAGCAGAATTTGTAGTAGTTTGAAGTGCAGCTTAACTGATTAGGCCAGCATTTCCTGTGTTTAGTGTGCAGTTTATTCAAAGAGCGAGGTAAGTCTAAAGAGGGTTGCTGTGTTTGTGTTGACTGTGAATTTCTTTCCTCTGATTTGAAAATTTCTGTTGCCTGTGTTGCTCAGGAGATAATGTAAATGCATTGTAAGATGTTAATGAGGCTTCAGCCCATTTAGCTTTGAGGCTTTACATTTTTTCCCCTAGACTTCTCTTAATGATCTGACAGTTCTTTGCTGCGGGAAAAGGAGAGAGATGCAGCTCTGGTAACTAAAATTCTAGTGCCCTGGGCTGCATGGCCTGACATGGTGATAGGACTGAGAAAAAGGTACTACTCTCTCAGTGCCAAGAACCACCTCACAAAAGACATGTATCTGAAATAACAATGGACTGCAGCCACATGTTACCAGCCTCCCACTTGGTGGTGCTGAAGAAAAAGGCTCGGTCCTTTCAATGTGCAATGATGGCTGAACAAACTTGGAATGAGCTGAGGAAGACAAAAGTCACAGAAGTTAATGCTCCTCAAATACAGCCAAGCTCAGTAGTCCTTAAAAGCAATTAAAGCACTTTTACCATCTGTTAAGTAATTACTATCCTCATTAGTTATTAGTACTAGGAGATGATGTAAGGGGTACAAACACAATGTAAAAAGAACAGTTAAATTCTTGTGGTGTTTTGAATAAAGTCATAAAATCTAAGATATTAGTATTTAAATAAAAAAGACAAATGTTCACAGGGTATTTTATTGCTGTTCCACTTCAAAAATTAAGCTGTTACATTTTTCTTAACTCTTGAAAGTTTAGCTTAGTTCATGTGGTGGTTACTAGAATGATTCAAAGTCTATTTCAATAATCATCTCCAAAACCCAACATGAGATCAGGAAGATTTAAGGTTACCAACTTTACTGAGTTACAGCTTGGCTAAAAGCAATTATAGAAAACATAATTTGAGGACCACAATTTGGAACAGATTAAAATGAAGTAACCGAAAAGCCCCCAGGCTATTATGTGTGACTGTGCACCCAAACATATGCACACAGACTTCTCCATAAACCATTATGTGTTTCTAGACTTTTTTTTTTTTCCCTTCTTCTTAGCCAAGATAAATTCCCCAAAAGGTATCTCTTCCAAGATAGTAGATGCATAACTTTAAATTTAACTTGATAGCTCTAAGGTTGCACAAGGATCCTTGTTTATGTTCTGTTCTTTGTTATTTCTTTTGCCATTCAGTCTTATTTCATTAAAAGAATGCATAATGGCCAAAGTGGGTAACTTTCCCTGCAAGGCTCGTTATATAAATAAAAGCTATACAAACAAGGAAAACTTGGACCATTTTTAAGATGTATTCTCTATTGTATTTCATCAGTTATTTTAAAGGAAGCAACAGCCAAACAAACAAGCTTCCAAAATTTGATGTGGTTTTCTTGTAAGGGAGGATAATCCTTAATCAGTCAAGACAAGTCGGTGAGGTGCAGGTTATTTTGAATATACTTAAATTTACAACTTCAAAATTGTGCCTATTTCTTCTCAGGTTTCTTGCTAAAATAATAATAATAATAGTAGTAGTAGTAGTAGTAGTAGTAGTAGTAGTAGTAGTAGTAATAGTAATAATAATAAAGGCTAACAGATGCATTATTGGGCTTCCCATAAAACTAAAATTGTTTGCAGTTATGTTCTGTTATGTTCTGCTAGGGAAAGGAGACAAGTTTACCCATGCTGCAGTAAGATTAATGTCAGTGAAATACCATTTATTTAGAAAAATAACTTGTCTTTTTTCACAAGATCAAGAAAACCCATAAGTAGATAAGGATGAACCACGACTGTTTTGAGGTGTGCAGACAGAAAACCTATCATGAATGTGTAGGTCAGGACAACAGTGTGAGAATTTCCTGATATCATAAGCAAATAATACTGAGAGAGTAGCCCACCCTGGCCAATTATTTGCACAAAAAGAACAGAAATAAAAGGAGCTGATAAACTATCTTGAAAACAGGGAGAAAGCAGTGAACAGTGTCCATGTTTTCCAGTCTAACCTCATTTTAAGTCTACAACAAGATAATGTTGCGAACAATAGTCAAATATTATAAATAATAAAAATAAAGTGTTAGCAAAATGCTTTGGGGGGCTGATATAATCAAATGGTAAGTAACACAAAAGAAATATTAGGAGAGCAAAAACTAGTGCTGAAGGGATGATGAGGGTGCAAGGAGCTTGAGGGAGAGGAACATGGCAGGGGGAAGAAGTCCGTAAAAGGTAGTATAAAAGTTGTGATTGGTGCTGCCCTGAGGTTCCTTTCAAGCACCTCCATGCCCAATCAGTGTAATTCTTTCCAACGTTATCAGGTCCAACATGTTTCCATGTTGTTGAGTCTCCCTGTCCAGGACAGAGATGGTATGTCTTCCCTAGCTGCAGGGGGAACCTGAGGACCTGCAGATGTAAAGGATGGCTATGTCTGTGATCAGAACAGGTTGTCTGTCTTTGTACTTCTCTGTATATATTTCATACTTCCTTTCCTGAGGTCTCTTCCAAAATCTACTGGAGAACATTTAAGTATTTTGCAGCTTAAGGTAATTTTTCCCTGTGCAGATTGGCATCACTTTTTCTTGTTCTTTTTTTTTTTTTTTTTTTAATGAGCTTTTTATAAAAGGTACCACATATTTTAAAGAAACAAAACTCCACTATTTGTATTTGATTTTAACAGCTACAAGTCTAAACATTGGGGTAAAGAACGAGATATTACGTTTGTGTTGCCAAAATCTTACTCATAAGGTACCTTATCCCATTATTTTTTCCATCTGTTTTGTTTCTTGGGGATTATTGCAGTAGCTTAAGATTTTGATTTATTTCCTCTAAGGCACAGGCAAAGAATTCAGAAAGAATGAGAACCACTTAAAACCAGTTTTAAGTGCTGAAATAGTCTACTGATGAAAATGCTTTCTGAATTTGTGTTGAAAACACTACACCTGATTTGCTGAATGATGGCAAAGGGAGAGAGAAAGTTATTTGTATGCCAATTCTCTACTGTGCTGAATATTTAAATACACCACAGTCAATTGGTGCATAACAGCATACACATTTTTGGTGAACAGTGATTTCTGGTAAATTGTGTTTGCTTTTTTATTACAGTGAAAACAAAATATCAAGTACTGAATTAAACTTCTGTGTAACTTGGCACTATTTTCTATTTTGATCAAACTTTGTTCATAACTATACCATCTTTCTTGCTTCAATCATAAAAGCAGATTAGGTTTCTCTGTGAAGGATAATTTTGAATTTTGATAATTTTGTCTGTTTTTGAATAATCCAGCAATCAAGAAACATAGAACAAAGGCAATATTTGCAAAAGGATGGCCACTTCAAGTGAACATTTCAAGTTCAGATATCTAATGAAAAGCTGGACTATGCAGTCCTTGATACCTTGAAGACTGCTTATACAAGCAACTTCCTTCTGCAGAATATCTGTATCTTATGTGCACAGCTTAATTTTTTTCTGAGATTCCTCATGTACCTGAAACATGTTGCCAACCAATAAATATTTTCTAACTGGCAAAGGGCTTCAGTGCTAGAGGCTGATTTATGAACCTTTAGGAGGAGCAGATCAGACCTTGAGGCAGGGAGCCATCTCTCATTATTCTAATATCCAGGAGGTTATAGAAGGGTGAAGCTGCAACCCTGACCATATCTTTGAGTGGCCTGGGAGGAGGAGGAGCTATTCTGCCAGCTTTGAGCTGCCCACTCTGAAAGCCACCTTAATTACCAATTCCACCTTCAAAGCTTTTCCAGAGGACTGCCAGCACTTTTCTGTATTTCTACTTTTTCATTTAACACTCCTGACAATTATTTTCTCAGAACTCACCTATTCAGAATGAAGCTCAAAAATATAGCATTTGCTTGTGAAGCCTGTTCTCTGCAGGCAGACACACAGGGTCTCTGAAGACCCACAGTTCACTGTTCCTTTGAACCATCCTGACCTATAAATCTTTTGAGGGTGACCTGTGTATGTAGAAGTTCATTGTCCTCATAAATCTTCAGAACACCTGTGGAAGTACATTGGGCTCTCCACTGTGTCTCTGATTGTGAGTGATCTTTAAATTTTCCTCAGGACTGCTAACTTGAGGTAAGTAATAAAGTTGAGAAGGTGGTATGGTAGAAATCTTTCATCCTGACTTCTCTGTAGAAGCATATCTCATTAGCAGTTGTTAAAAAAGATACGCATACTAAAATATGGTATTTTACAATTGTTGGAGTAACACTGGAAAATCACTTACTAGTGAATAGGTTAACTAGGACATAAACTCTTAATGTGGTTGCAGTTTTAACTTGCCTGAGAATTGAAAGGGGACTTGAGCTGCATCACAGCCATCTAGACATTGCCATGTGGTCCATATTTGAGATGATAAGAGTTTTCTTTGTCAAAGAAAGAAAAAAAATATTAATCAGCCCAAACATAAGACTATGCGCACTAACCATATATCTGTAGCACTAAGGCAGAGTGACGGGGCTTGGAGTTTTGATTATTGCTTCCTTTGAATGTTAGCAAGTTTGCTGAAATATATAGATTCTAGATAAGGCCCAACAACTATATTTAAAGATTAATTCTGGTTCCTCTATATGACTTCACACAAGTGTCAGTGTAAGATTTCATAGCAAGCACTGTGGGGAGCCCTTTTTTCTTTTCTTGTTCTCTCTTATACACTCCAATCTGAGCTGAATATCCAAAATGCCATTATAATCCTCTGAGGGTATCACCTACTGTAATGCTGTACATTTTCAGTCCTTTTAATTTAGTTTTTTTCTTTTTCTTTTCTGGAAAACAGGTAAAAATATTTTGTTTGTTTGTTTGTTTGTTCGTTTGTTTGTTTCTGCTCATTTTTCTTCCCTAGAAAAAGGAAGGTGGGTTACCTGAGCAATGGTTAAGGTAAATTCTTTAATGAAGGCACCTCGATGGCATTTGCAAGTTACCAAATTGCTACTGAATGAGTAAATCTGTGATCTGGTACCAACAATGAATCTCTTGATACATTCTTAGTAAATTTTAGGTTACAGCATCTTCAAAGCTGTGAGAAAAGGTGTGACAGTCAAAAAAGTAAATATATAACTAAAATCTTTGAACAGGCTGATCTCTAAATAATTAATTTCAACCCTGCAAGATGTGAGAATTGAAGCTGAAATAATTGTGGGTGCTAATATTTCCAAATATATACACATACACACATGCATCATTTTTCAAGATACCAGATTTCACCTGGGAGAAAATTATTATCCCAAACTGATATTTTTGGAACTGCTGAGTGTCTAATCAACTAGCTACAGTAGATAACAATGGCAAGCCTAATGCTTGGATATAAAATAAATGTAAGCACTCTTACTGAGGCAGGCAGTGCAGATGCCAACTGCAGGACTGTGGTGCGGGATGACAGGATTTGCAGTGCATGAAGAGGAACCAAGCCCTGCTAATACATAGAGGAAGCTGCATGCTGCAGCTGGCCAGTTTACCCACTTAAATGCCTCTAATTGCTTCATGAGTGCCTTTATCCATTGCTTGCAGTCCCTACCAGAAACAGACTGAGTCATTGAGTGTACGCAGAAATCTAGTCATATTCTGCATTTTAAGATACAAGGACAACAGCCATTTTCTTTGTAAGTGTTGCTATAAGCCTCCTGCTGTAATAGAGCTTTATGTATTTGTGTTCTCTGGAAGTATATTTAAAAAAAAAAAAAAAAGAAAGGGTACACTGGAAGAAAGCTTTGGGGCAAGATGATGATCCTTTGGTCTTGTGGAAGAATGAGGAAGAGCAGTGGTGCTATTTGACAGCAGAAAGTTCAACACAGTCTCTGTTCACCAGGAACAACTAAAAGCAATAGCTTACTCAGGCAGACTCAAGGGCTGTCACAAGCACAGTGAGAGAGCCAAGGTACATGGGGCACAGTTCTGGATTCAGTACGTGTAGTACTGAGTGACAGTTTATTGGGGATGAGTTGGCTGTTGGGTTAGAAGAACTTAGTGGTCTTTTCCAACTTTAATGATTCTGTGATTCTAGGATGAGTTTGAGGAGTCACACTGTGCTTGCTAAGGAAGAGATAGTAGGGAAGAGGGTTTCTGAACATCATGATTCTTCTGCAAAATTGCATAAGATGGGATGCTCATGGGAGAGAACAGGGGCAGGGAGGGATATAGGAGAAGATACAAAAGAGGAATGGAAAGAGCTATGAGACTGGTGTGTACCAGTTTTCACAATGTCCTTCTGTACCTGGTGGTAGAAAGGCTTCATTGGCAGCCTTTGACTTGAGGTCTCAGGTTCCTGCTGTGGCTGTCAGTGGATTCATTGCTGTTGCATGTGAGGTCTATTGCCTGGAAAGGGGCTGATGGATCACCCCAGCAGCATGAACCAATGTGTAAATTGTCATAAAAGATGTTTGTGTGCAAGGTAGGCCCTACTGGCATCTACTGCTCCTGCCGTGAACAAGCATGCTTGTATGCTTCCCAACTGTTGTCACAGAGAGGGCCAGTGGAGACATGACATACAGTATTTAACATCATGTAACTGAGTGCTCTGATGTCTGTGTTTCTGTGCTTGTTAATCCCTGCTCTTCAGCCTGTTGATTTAAATACCTTTTTGTGACATTTGGAGAATAATGGAGCATGCTGACCCAGAAAGTGCCTATGAAAGGCTGTCAGATATGATATGCATAAATCGGAGTCTGTTCATTCTTCCGCATGATCCCTTGCTTGCGTTGACATGGCTTCTGTAGCAAAAAATAGAGATAAGTAGAAAAAGCTGCTCAAGGAGAAGACTCATTGTACGTGTTACGGCATCTATTTCAGTCAAGAGAGGGATTAATCCTGGCAGTGGTTCCCTAGTATTTGTTAAAGCAGATGATAGGCAGTGACAATGGCAGCTGCTTCTTTCAGTATTGCCACTGAGGAAATGTTGCCTGCAGTAGCAAAACATGTCACTGTGAAGGGGCCCCACTTGTGCTGGGCTCAGAGAGACTGAGAAACCTAGAGATGCTACATTTCTCCAGGGCAACTCCTGAAAAGTGAGGTAATGAGGTGTTATGCTTATGAATGGTGTCACAGAAACATTTAGTAGCTGTTGGTATGATCATAGCTGTGAGTTAAAGACTGTGAATTGTGAGACTGAATTCCTGAAGGAGAATGCTTGAGATTCAGAGTTTAGGCCACATTAAAAGGATTTAGGATGTCCATGAACCACATTATGCTTCCTAACTGGTACTTCCATTGTAGTGGGACTAACAGCCTGATGTTCAGTGACATGCTGTATGTAGGCCCTACATATAAGACAGAGGCTCAGGGCCCTAGGAAGCAAATTCGGCAAAGAAGAGAGGAAAAATAGTTCAGAAAGGACCCTTATCTCCAAGTCTTTCCTGTTATGCATGTGTAAATCCCTTCCTTTATACTTCTCAGAATCTACAGAGGAGTGAGACTTCCCCACTGCTTCACTGAATGTATAGCTTTAATACTGGTGCGTAGCTTAGCTAAAGCAAAATAATTTCTGTCACTTTAGTGGTACTCTAATAATTGAACAGCTTCACAGAAAAAAACTTCTCCTTCTGAATTTGCTGTAGTTTACACAGAAGTACTAAACATGAGTGGGAGAGAATGAAAAGATTTGATTTCTCAAGCTTTGTGATGACTAGTGGCAGCAACAGGAAGTCTTTGTTAATTGTATACAAACCAGTGAATTTTCTTCTTACTCTTCCTTTTATCCAGTAACTGAAAAAGCTGTTAAAAATAAAATAAAATTGAATTAAAAACTGAGCAGGCTTCTTAAATAAGTGTGACAGCTAATGCAGCAGATTTGTGGTAGTTTTTTCTCGTGTGTTGTCTATTGACTTCTGGTGTTAAGGGAATGTTCTTGATACAGCTTTGACTCTCCTGCATGGCAAAACCTGCAGCCCCTGAGCAATGAGAAGAGGCATTTCTGCCTGCAAATCAAGTCTGTAACCCTTTCAAGGGTGCGTAGATCTGCTCTGAATCGAGTAGGGCTGTTTTGTCCTCTCTGCAGATGGAATTGCCAGTGATTTCCCAGGGCAGGCAGCCATGAGTACAGTACTCACTACTTAAAGCTGAAAAGAAACTATTGAAAGTGAAATAAAAATGTAATCAGACTCAGCTTTTAATGGAAATTGACAGTGCGCCAATACATATTTTCACATTGCTCATTTCACAGACCAACTAAAAGAAAGTGAATAACAGTATTGATTCCTCTCACTGACATTTGTACCTAACTAATTTGCTGAAACAAAAATGCTGTGAGGAAAGTTGGGACTGAAAATTTAGAGGTTTAAAAAGTACTCATTTTTCTCCCCACGTTTATTATAGGTAACTATATCCTTAGTAGCTGCAGAATGTGAACTGTCTGAGTGGTGCTCAGGTACCAGGAGGAGAGCTAAAATGCTTCAGACACGGGCTGTGTTGCTTCAGCTATTGCCATGGTGAGGGTATTTTGCTCGTCAGAGCTGTTTGTATGTAAATTGAACGCAGTTATTTGTCTTTCAGAGTTACTTAAAAGTTAAACAGCCCTTTTAGAAGGAGACTTTAGTAAAATCCACACATGCATTCCACCCTTTTCCCCATAGGGAAGCAATTAGAAAAGCAAAGGAAGCATTCCCAAACAGCACTGCTTAACAGTTTTGTTTTTGCCTAATAATGATGGTGACAACTTAATGTCTCTTTAGTCTTTCCATTTCACTCCCTTGTGGTTTAAACAAAGTCAACTTTGAATCTTCTATTTTGTAACACTTCATGAGATTGTACTGTTGTTATTTTTTCCTGTTCCATATTAGGGAAAAGATGCAGAAGATAATTTGTTTGCTTATTTATATCCTACATATTCCTAGGAGCTGCATGTAAAACACAAACTTCCAGAAATGCAAATCTACTTTTTGAAGCTTTTCTTAACTGGAATTTTCCTACCTAATGTTCTGAGTGTTGGTAGGTAATCCAATGTGATTATACTTCCAAGGTGAACGCTAGCAGTTCTATAGTCAAAAGCTATGGATTTCATTCATTTAATCAGATCGTATTCTGTGTGGATATAGAAATGATGGGCTGAAATTCTGTGGCTCATGTTATGGAGGAACGTTGAAGAGCAGATCTTAGCAGCTCACTGTACTCTAAGAAGTGTTTTGAGGATCTGTCAGTCAGACTATGGGCTATCATGTCAGGCTCCTGCAGGATGAGAAATATACAAGTAGTAGTCTTGATATTTTTTTTTCTTAATGTATTTTATTTTATTATAACAAGTCATCTGAGGCAGAGCATGAATCCTTCTCTCTAGCCTCCAGAGCAGCTCTGATGGTCTCCAGTTTCCTTTCATATGTGCTACACATCTTTCAGCCCTGCTGCATTTGAAACTGGGGCTTTGTAGACAACTCCATTCCACCTGACAGAATCACACAGCTGGACTGTTCTAACACTCAATAATACAGATTCAATATACAGATAATACTGCAAAACAATACATTATCATGTAGTCTGAGCAATATGGACATTCGTGGTTGCAATGTGTTCCAACTTCTGATAGAATAACCTTAATACCTTGTTTGTACATGCTATGTGAAATTTGCTAGACATCAGCAGAGCAAACAGTAAAACCTCTACTGCTGTGTATATAGAATATCTACAACAATGAAGTTTTGAATCACCCACTTTCTTCTGTCCCCTTCACTGAGCTAAAAGAATAAAGGGCACTGATAACTGGTCAGCGTCTGTAGTAATAAATGGACATAGAAACACTGATGCTGAGTTTTTTGGGTACTGTTGTCAATGGGCTCTGTGGATTTTGAGGTGCTTCTCCAGTGTCAGATATGAACGGGCAGTGAGCTCAGTTGGCTGGTGGCAATTTACCTCTTGGCACTTAATTATCACACTCTACCCTTGAAACTGTCTCTGCTTCTAATTTTGTCTCTTTGTTGCCCTGGTCCTCAGTACTCTCAGTCCAAGATTCCAAACTTAAGGTTTCTTATCTTGTTTCTTGAAAATGTAGCGATTATGCACCCCTGAAACATACTCACAAGGCCTGTTGAGAGGAGAAGCGCCTTATTTTCTGGGCAGAGTAGCAGGTGGAATATTTCCAACAAAATCTAGCATACCTCTTTCAGCTCATGCAATTTTTGTTTACACACAGAGCTCCATTACTCCACCTTGCTAGACAAAAGAAACACCTATTGCATACCTATTCATGTGCAAGCATGAAACTCTATCCCCATTTGTCTGCTTTCCTCTGCCATCTGCACTTGCATGAGGCTGTATCAGAGTTTTATGGAACTCTTAGTGGTCATTTAGAGTGTGTTCCCCTTATTTGTTCTGCTCTTATATGGTCATGAGTTGTCTAAGGATGTTGTTGTTCCCATTTTGTCCTGATGATTTCTTGGTTTCAAGGCCAAGAAAGAGAATGTATATTCAGAGCTAGAAAAATTTCTGCTATCATGCAATGTTTCTCTTCAGGGAACGCTTGCAATTATCCAAGCATCAGATAATGAAATAATCTTTCAACTTTTAACCTAAGAATGCATATGTTCTTTCTTATTCTTGGTATCAATCTTGGTTCCAGCGTATTTATCTGACGCGTCTGACCATTGCTTGGATCCAGATGTCTGCTTCGTTCCTCTTTCTTAGTAAGTTCTCACTGCCTCTAAGATATTCTCTAGAAAATCACTGAATAAGTCAAACAGCCACCTAAATTTTAGTTGAGATTTTCACTTGAATACTTAATGAATATACTCATCCGCCGTGGAATTACCATGCGATGATAACTGAACTTATCATCAAACTAACTGCCATTGATGTTACTTTGTCTGTAACATAATCACTTCACCTTTGCCCTTTATCTCTGGTTCCCCAAAGGAACATCATTATATAATGCCCACTTTTTTCATCACTTAACCGAGTTCAGTGCAGAGAGCTACAATAATGACTTTGAAATGTGTGCTTTTCACTTTTGTATCTTGTTTCTTGAAGAGTCTGTCAACAGACTAGATTTCAACAAAGTGTACTTCAGCATGCACCTTTGGTTGTCAGTGTTAGTAAGATGTTCTAACCTGGATAATTTCATTTCATCCCCTTTGTAAAAACAAATTTGTTTTTCAGACCTTTTTTTCCCCTTGAGACCGCAATGATGTAAATGAGAACAATACTTTGTGCATTTATGCATGTTCATGTCTCAGAGCCTGCAGGCAGAATTTCCCATAAACATTTCATAGTTTCAAACAAAAACAGGTTTTCACATTAAAAGCTGCTTTTTATGTCTGTGAAGAAGTGCTGTCTGAGCTGGAAGTGCTCAGGCAAGAGCATTTCATTAAGTAATTCTTCTCTCAACTGTGCAGTCTTGAAAGGTTCGTGTTTGACCTCAGAGAAGGATGTACACATGTGAAGCCAATGAGCTCTTCCTGTCCCAGGAGTTGTCCTTTTGGACAGTATTAGAAATTACAATAACAAATACAGTATTTTTAAAGCTGCTTTTCAAGGCTAACAGCTAAAGACCATTTGAAGTCCCTGCTCCATTTTCCATTATATCACACTCAGACTTGAGTGGTGTGGTATCTAGTCCCCATGGAGATATGTGCTAGTCATAACTCCGTATCTTTAGATGTTATTTAGAAGAAAAAGCACTATTTGGATAGCCAGTATAAATAATAAGCATAAACACAGAAGTGATGTAACAGCCAAGATGATCAGAATCATAGTTCAAGTTCAGCAAGAGCTATTACTTTACTTTGAGTGTATTCAGTTAGGTAGGTTTAAGTGGCTCAGTCGGTATGCTTTGATTTGTTAAGAGTAGACTGCAGCCAGTTCAATTTGCAAACAGTAGCTCAAATTTTGTATTCCCTTGTAGCCTACACAAAAGCCCTATATCGTCCGCAGATATTATGACTTTATTTGCAGAATGGCACTTGAAAGTGACATTGCAGTTATTGTTTCTTATCTCCATGTCATCAGTTTTAAGATTTCATTCTGCCTGGAATGAAAGTGTTATTCTATCTAATGGAATTTATATTTTAGAAGTAAATAGCAATACCTGAAGACATCCTGGATGTCACTTTCAATGTTGTTTTTGGTCAATTCAGCACACCAGGAGCACCAGTAATTGTGTAAGTTTCTCTCACCCAGATATTTGTGCTAGGTAGCTTATGTTAATGTTTCATAGCAAACAAATGGTAAGTTTTCAAAAGAGGAAAAACAAAAATAAATGGTATAATTGCAAAGAAAGTTTTTCTAGTGCCATTGGAAATAGTGTAACAGTTAATAACATATTGGAAGCTCTTACCTTTATATGCTGATGGCATCTTAGACCAATTTAAAATGCTGGTGATTTGGCTTTCGTCTCTTTAAAAGACGACTGGAGACTAATGAGCAACCAACCCCTCTGACCTTTTGAAACTGCAGGTATCTTCAGCCTGCTGCGAAATTCATGCACATCTTTTGTGTTTACAGTGATAGATGCAACATACAAATGCACACATGTAAGAACACACAATTGAACTTCATGTTTCTTGTCTTAATATGTGTGAGTTATTCTTCAACATGCAAGACTGCACGCTTTATCCCTAATCCACACCTGACAAACTCTTTAGTAATATTCCCAGTTTTATCATTCTTCCTGCTGTTGTGACCCACTATTTTTTAGAAGTAGTCAGAATGCAGCAGCCCAGCCTGTTTTATATTAACAAAGACTATTCTTCTTAAAGCTGAACTTTGTGAGTGTGTTTTAAGCTCTCTTTCTTTCTTAAAAAATTCATGTTCTTGAAAACACTAGGTTGTGCATTTGCTACAAGAAGCTATGCTGGTTATGTACTTGGGATTAATTTATTTATTTATCTAATTATTTATTTTTAAATAAAATAACAAAATTCCCCATAGATAATAGAGTCTTGGAAGTACTACAAAGCACCTGGCTTCCTTCTGTTGACTGCACCATGTGGTAATCAAAATATCTAGTTCAGTGCTCTGCCTGTCTTCCAAGTATAGTCAAAGCACCAGTATTTCTTGGAGGGCACTTGCTAAGTTTTCTTTATTACTTTAAGCCAATTCTTGTGTAGATATTACTTCTCCAGATGTGAAATTATTCATATTTGAACCAAGTAAAATTGTCAAGTTGAGAATAGAACAAAAAATTACATTGTATTTATGTCTAGGATACGATTTTTTCTTTCTTTCTTTCTTTTCTAGAACAATCTCTGTACTAGAAGACTCATTTTTCTAATATGCAGTATTTATGTTACTGAGTTCATCCAGCAGTTCTCTTTGACTTAACCAGGCAAATACCTCATGTGTTTGTACAAAATAATATACCCTGTAAAAGTAAGATCTAGATTACTGCCTCCATTTCAACAGTGTAATTTATGGAAAAACTGTTGCACCAAATAAAAACTGCTGTGTATGTAAAGTAAAGAATGGGCTGGGCAAAATAGCAAAAGTTGTTTGTTTTTTTGTTTAAATTTGTAAGTGGTTAGTGCAGGAGGTCATCATGAACATTTTGCCTATTAGTTCTCCATCTAAAGAAGAGAAATGTATTCTGATATATAAAATGTACTCTGAGATTATGTTGAATGTGCATATGGTTGCTTGATGGCTACAGTTTGCCTAAATTTTTATTTTTATAAAGCTTGCATGTTATGAGTGCCTGCCTTTTTATTTTTTATTTATCAGGAAGATAAATATTTATTGATCAGGAAGATAAACTTATCTGAAAACTGATACTCCATTCTATCTCATCCATCCAGACTCTATAAAACTTCTTTTTGTAAAGCTCTGATGGGCCCCGCCTTGGGTGCCTGTCACAGACATTTTCTGAAACGTCAAGATTACAGGGTTCCTAATAGTAGGGTTAAAGAGTTATTTAGGGGAAAACAAAAATTAAGTATATTTTTTTCCTATTACATTTGCAAATTTTGTTCTTGTGTCCAAAGACTGAAGCTATATGGAATCACCATGGCTTCCTTCTTCAGACAATCATCTGCTGTTACTCAGTTCAGTCTTTCACTGTATTTTTGCCTTTTTCCAGTTCTAGAAACCCTTTCATGTACGCCATTACCTAATGAAATATGACTGTATATACAAGGGCTGCTCCAAAAGTGTTGGCGCGCAATGTCATAAGAGGATGTTGGTGTTATGGAGTAGATTCCATTACATTTTGTTGCTGTGTGACAAATGTTAGTAGAGGAGCAGTCTGTGACAAAATAGTGTCTGATGTGGAAGTGTGTATGATGCAAAGGTGCGTCATTGAATTCTTCCACGTGGAAAAAGAAATGTATCTGAAATTTTCTGAATATTTCTGGAGGCCAAAAACTGAATGTAATTTGTACATTTCAGCAGTTGGCAACAGCAACAGCCAGGCACTTACAGTGGTGCAGATTTTTAGGAGCACAGCATAAAGGCTCATGTTCATTGTTGATGAAAATTCATAGGCAATGTTGGTGAAAAATGTTGAAAAACAGTATTTTGTAGGTGAGAATTTTCTCTATCAATTAGTATTATTGTGCTCATGTGTGTCATGCAGTTTCCATGGAAAGAGATCAGAGGCATTACTTTCAGAGCAACCTATGTACTAGTGAGGTAGCAAAGGCTTCTTAGATAAGACTTTAATTTCTCTGCTTCTGAGATTTATGAGTTCTTCTGTAATGTGCCTGCTGTGTCCTTTGTTACAGTCTGTATCTTCAGCAGGTGGTTAATGGTGACCCACCCAGTATGATCATTAATTATGCTTTTTTACCGTATTAGATTAATTGCATGAAAATTCCCATATTAAATTGCAGTTGACTCTGACCTAGTTAACAAGTGCTTAATCTGTTTTTGAACAGGTGAAGCTTGCCTGACTTTTTATAGAAAGCTTCTGCAATTTTATTGTTTATTGCTGTTTGGTTTATAATTCATCTGTGGCAATGGGATCTTCTAAAATCTTATGAAAGATACTCACTGAATTACCAGTTCTCTGGAGTTGTGTTGCCTTCTGATTGAATCACACAGAATAATATGACCCATTGCTCTTATTTGTGTCAATTTTATTGCACCGTGTTATGTCATGAACATGGTTTGTGGTTGGAAAGGGAACTGTACTACTACACTATGGTAGTGGAGAAAAAAATTAAGAGATAAATCATGAACTTCCCTTATTATGGACTAATAGCCATCCTAATAGTCTTGTTCTATATTTACGTGTAGAAGCCAATTTTGTTTTAAGTTGAAAGTTACATGAAGAAAAGCTACATACTGATCCCACAACTACTGAAATAGTTTATTACCTTGAAATAGGCAATACATTCATTCTTCTTTATTCTGAGTAGTATATATATGTGTATATATATGTACTTGTGTATGTATATATGTATATATATACACTAAGAAGCAATTATTGTTAGCTTACATGTTGTTAATTTTGTATATGCTTTATTTTATTTACTATTCTTATTGACTGCTCAAGATAAACATACTTCCCTCCCAAGACTTTTTTTTTTAAATTTATCATTTTTTACTTTATTACCAGTCAGTGTGGTATCATATGCACAGCAAGTTGTAACTCTGATGAGCTGTGTCAAAGCCTCACAGTGTTAGATCCTATCTTCATGACATTATTGGAACTAATGCACTCCAGAAATAATTGTGAGGAGTTAAAAAAATGCTGTGCAGGAAGGCACTGTGACATGCAGCTATCTGAAGAAATTTATCTTCAGTAATACAAAGAGTAAAAGCATTTATTAAATTTGAGGAAAACTGGAAGCTGACAATCTCTTTTTATTTAATAAAATTATGTATATTATGTATATTGATAGCAGAGCTTTGACAAGCTCCTCGGATGTTTTAAACAGAATCATTATTCGCATATCTGACTCTGTTAATGTTAAGAGGCTAAGCTGATTTATTAGTACAGTATTACCTTACGCTTGGATTATTCTTTGGACATGTTTCCGGAGGGTTTAGTTTCACAGTCTCTTGGACATCATATTTTGTTGACTAGCCATCATTTTAACTTGGCCAAGAGCTATCAGATGAGCTTTCTGCCCAAGCTCCATAAACTACATCTGTTCTCAATAGCTGACAACACAGTAATCCTCCTGTAAAACTCCTTCTTGGGTCAGGCTATATCCTCACTTGCCCTGAAAATTCATCCTTTAATTAGTTAGCTCTGCAGATCTGTCACCTGCCTTGTACACTATTTCAATAAAACTGCCAATATTACAGCATATAGGATGTAATTAGAAAGAAAGAAGAGATATCACTAATGACAAAAAGGCAACACTATGGAAATTGGAGTATTTAGCAGCACTGAGAAAAAGATGCATCTCAGATAACATAACCCATAGCTATTGCTTTGTTTTCCCCATGAAAGTCAAGGCATTTGAATTTCAACTGGTTCTATTTTCTGTATAATGTCTGTACTGTCCTGGAGCTCACTTTGTTAATGATGACATTGGATGAAACTGCAGAGATGCGGTCACATTTTCTTTTTTTCTATTACCATATAATTTAGAATAAGGAAAATAAGAGGATGTGGTCGCAGGTAACCATACCTTCATTATTTACATCTTGTCTCTAAATCAAATTTCAGGAAATAAGAATCAGATGAGGAAAAGGAAAGTAACTGCTAGCAAGAGAGGGTGGATGTTTTGGGCTTATGTATCCATCCTAACGGAGATTACTTCCTTTAAGAGTGTGTGAAAGAATCTAAATTAACATTGTGAAATGGCAGCAGGGTATTTTGACTGCCTTCCCATAAAGCCACTAGTGTGAGTGCTCTGGAGATTAGATTAACTTGCTTTTCTAAAGTAACTTCACTGTCCTCACATTTCTAATCATTTTATGTACATTTGTCTTTTATCTAAGGTGCTTGCATTGTCTCTTTCTACTTTTATTAATGATTTCTCTGGATGCATGATGGCTGAAAAGTGACCTGACACAGTGGCTGCATAAATTTGGAAAACACTTTTTGAAATCTGTAGTACAGTCCATGTACTATTGGGTGTACAAATGAATTTAGTGTATCATAACACTCCTAGAAAACCAAGAGGACAAAGAAGATGGGATTGCTAAGGGAGACATTAGATTTCATTTCACACTGATAATAGTTTAGAGATAGTGCTGAGCAAAATGGGATTCAATTCTGCAGCACTTCTTTATTGCAGCTAAATGATTTCAATATCCAGTCTAAAGTGATACTGAGAGTGTTCAATAGAAGGGGGATGAAATCTGAGAACCCTGAAGGCTCAGAGCAGGCCACAAATCTCAGGCTGACTCAACGAATCCTTTCAGAGCCATCCCACCTGACCCTAAACCATCTTATTTAACCTGGAGGCTGCTGGTAAGTACCTTGCAGTGTAAGATATTGTTTTATGTTAAAAGGAACCATGCAACTAGATTGCATTTTGGACATCAATTGATACTACTGTAGTTACGGTTTTGGCCATGAACTTGATGCTTTCAGAAACATTTATGGCTGTGAGTTTATTGCCCAGCTGTTGTTGCCTGGTAGGAATATCATATCTGGGAAATGGTTTAAACCCTGTAGCCTTTCAATCTGTGACTGTTGAAAGTAGATGAAGTTTGCTATACAAACATGGAAGATGACCTATAGTCCCCTAGGCACTTGTCACAAATTTTGTATTTGGGTACATGTGTTTCTCAAAATAAAGAGGCAGCTTTCCAACCAAGATGAATATCCTGCTTCTGATAGACATACAGCTAAAAAAGGTGAGTGTTGCTATTGTTTTATTTATTTAGCAGTATCTGTTATCAGATTAATTTCTCACTTTCTTGAGACTAACTAATCTGTTAACATTTTGTGACACTTGATAGCAGTGGGCTATTCATACTAAATTAAATGATAGTGTTACAAGCCTGAGGAGGGGCAGTGGAACAAATGAAAATATTTCCTTTAGCTTTTTTTTGAATAAGAATTGAAGAAGATTTAAGTGAGGAAAATGAAGAAAAATGCATCAGATAAATCTTCTGTATGCATTTATTAATGAGAATTTCATAGTTCTATTTTTGTTTTCAGCAAAAGAGGATTGTTGGTTTTTTTCTGCAAGAATTACTCAGGAGCTACACTGTGTTGTCCTTGCTTTTCTCTCAAAAGTATTTAGTTTTCTAGACTGCACCTCACTTTCTCTACTTCTCTAACACAATATGGGGAAAAAAAAAACCAGGAAGGTTGATAGAATTTAAAATTAATTACTCTCAATTCAAAACTCACAGTTTTTTTTTTGTGTGTTTGTTTTTACTCTTGGTATGTGATGGCCACTAACTTATGTTAGCATAAAATATTTTGTGCTGTTTCCATTACATTCCCTGAGCACAAGCCCCAGCATTTGGTCTTTTCCTGTACTGTACTGCATGTTTGTTTGTTTGTTTGTTTTTTCCTAAAAAACAATTAGATTAAATAATACACGAAAACAACTGTTGTTCTTAATGTGGCTTTACTTAGTACATGTACTACATTTCCATTTCAATGCATAAATTGTGTTGACACTTGACTCAATCTGCAAGGGCACAGATAAAAAAGTGAGCTCTCAGCACTTCCCGTATTAAAAATGCCCTCAGCGGCATAGTGTAATTTTGGCTAGACAACCATTTAGCTTTCATTCTCTGGTCAAAAAGTTTGCTTTTAAGAACATTGACAGCAGAGGCAGGCAGGCACTCATGTCTGTTTACAGCACTCCTCTGAAAGATGCGTCACAAGCTGGCAGGCAAACAGGGCAGAGATCCTGGCTTTACTGCATCTCTCTTCGCAACCAAATGTAGCTCCAGGCTACAGTGAAGCTGAGGCCATTAATATTGGCTTCCCTACTAGGTTTTTATGTAAACTGACAACTCTGGCCATGGACAGGCCTTCTATATAGTAATCAGTGATTGCCTCTAAAATTTCATTAGAACTATAAAACGCAATAACAGTGGTGTTCTCATATTTGAAGTGGCACACTTTCTTTTTTGTTTTGTTTTGTTAGTGTGAGCAGATAATCTACTTTGTACAGAGATATGTTGCTTGTGGACTGTGCAGCAATTTATTGGCTTCTATGACATCCAGGGACCCTATTTTTTTAAGATGTAGAATAGCTTTGTAAACTGTGTATTGGTAGTGTTATTTTTAATTTGCTCTTGGCAACTGAATTTTCTTTTCTGCAGCAGAGGATAATGAAATGAGATGGATTTGCTGGATTCTCGTTTATTTAAAAAAATAATCACAATGGCAATTTACATATGTTTTACTGTTGGATCTAGATTTTGAATATTTACCATAACTGGATTAGATTCTAGTTATGTGCGGAACTGACTGGAAAATAAACTGGCATCCTGATTTGCATTCATTCTGCATCAGTGGTTCCTCTGTCAAATTTGTTCACTGTGGAAGATTTGGCCAAGAGCTGTATCTGTGTATTACCTGCTACTGCAGGCAAAAGTCTGAAGTATGTGTTGAACCAAATCCCTGACATATATAAGAAATGACATATTGCTGCACTGAGAATAGGAATATTGGAATTAAAATATACTTAGTGTTCAGTCAGGAAGCGAGTGTTTTTCTTTATTTTTTTTCCTTTTTTTTTTTTTTTCTTTTTGTGCCTAGATCGCCACAAGCAGATCTACATAGCGTGAAGGTAACTGCTGAGTGGAAGGTGATCTTAGTGTATGATTTCCATATGACTTCTGTATGCTATTCCTGCCCTATGAGATAGAGATGGTTTTGGGGGAATGAGCTGCTTGTGCTTTGTGACTACGCTGGCACTAGACCAGACAGCAAAAGAGCTTTCTATTAGCAACATATAGATAGACTAAAACCTTCCTTTCCAATAGAAAGTGTGTGATACAAGAGGAGAAAAAAATAAAATTTGCATTTATTCTTGTTTATACTTTTTTGTGCTTGTGGATTTTATTTCTAGATATAGTTAATTACAGGCAACAGGACCAAATGAATGTGAAGAAACAAACAATTGTGTGTGCTTGCAAAATGTGCAGTGCTGCCTCCTAAAACAAAACAAAACAAAACAAAAAAGCACAAACCAAAACAAACAAACAAACAGCGTTGTCTTTCTATACTAATTTTCAGTCCTTAGTATCTCAGTTTCAGGGAAAACCTCTTTTCTCATGTCTAAAGCCAGACTATCAGCATGGGGTGTCTTTTGTTCTTTGCTGACTCAGGTACAGCTGCTGATCTCTCTGGGCTCTTAAACAGAACCCAGCTCTCTTCAATGTGGGGCATGAATGAGGTATTCTGATATCATCTATTGAAGAGCTAAGTATTTGTTTCACCAGCCCTTTTTCACCCTGGTACTAGGCAAATGGTTGGTAGAAAAGTTTAAATCAACCTTTATCCTGCAGTTCACTGTCTCCTTCCTTGAGCTGTTATGTACGAAACTCATGCCCTTATATGCAGGCTGATGTTATAATCTCACCAATATATTTGTGTTCATATTATTACAGATTCATGTTTAGAATTTGTAATTCCTCTTCTTTCCAACCATAGAGCCTTAGAGGTGGATTTAGTACAAACTCTTGAAGTAGGTAATTTGTTAAAAAGCAGAACCACTTAATTGAATGTAATACTGTGCTAAAACACACATACATTTTCTGGGACCTATACTAGAGCAGCTACCTGACTATGCAACACTGTGCTGCATGAATGCACATTAATTTTCTGAAGCTCAGCCTGCCTGGACTGTAACTGAGAGGTTTGGGAAAGCTGTCTCTGAATTTTACTGGTGTGACAGATCCTGATTACAGCCCAGTACTGTGTGTTGGTGAGACTTCCCTGAGCAGCCCATGAGGTATTATTCAGTGAAGCTCTCTAAGGTGCAGCCATGATCAAGTCGAGAGCCTGTTGGTAAAAATCAGAGACCGGATTAAGAAAGGATGTTGGGTAGTCAGGTTCTACTACAGGCTGCCTGATCAGGGCAAGCCTATGGATGAAGCCTTCTTGCTTCAGCTACAGAAGTGATGATCATAGAGATGGAGCACTTCTATCATGAAGAAGGACTGGTGGAGCTGGGCTTGTTTACCATGGAGAAGAAAAGGCTCTGGGCAGACCTCATTGTGGCCTTCCGGTACTTGAGAGGAGCTTGCAAACAGGAGGGGGACCAACTTTTTTTATACAATCTGATAGTGACAGGATAAAGGGGACCAGTTTTGAACTAAAAGAGGGGAGATATAGATTAGATGTTATGGGGAAACTTTTCACTCAGAGGCTGGTGGGGTCCTGATACAGGTTGCCCAGAGAAACAGCGGATGTCCCATCCTTGGGGGTGTTCAAGGCCAGGTTAGATGAGGCCCTGGTTTGATGCCTGATTTTATTAGCTGGCAGCCTTACCAGCTGCAAGGGGACAGAAACTAAATGATCATTAAGGTCTCTCCCAACCCAGTCCATTCTGTGATTCTGTGATTTTATTTTTCTATTATTTCCTCAGAAGACACAGCACCAAGAAGGGAAACCCCAAACTGTCACCAGTCTCTGCAAATTGATTTCAACTATAAGCAGACACCTATGTAGTCCTCCTTCTCTAGTACTCCTCCTTCTCTGTCTTTTAAAAAATGCAAGTATCGAATAAATATAAAAGTGACTCATTCTGAGCTGAAGTAGCAGATGTAGAGATTTTGCTTACATGTACACTACGGAGAAAGACAATGCAGCCTTAAAAATAGTAATCACAGACAAGTGAGCTAGACATTTAGACAGGATTTGAGTGTCTCTTGTGTTTTAGGGAAAAGGGAAGTGCTTCACTGATGTGTCAAAACACAAAGTTGCCAGCTGAATCTCTATCCCAGATACTTGCTGTAAAGCCTTCAAAGGGCACAGGTGCCAACCTGGTGCAGTCAGGTGGTGGTTTTCAGGCAGTGCCTTTTGGATGGCTGAAGCCTATGCAAACTAGAAATTGAAGGACAATAGCTGAAGAGATATGAGAGATGTCTGGTTCTGTGAACTCACTAGGAAAGTCTTTGACTATCTTTATTTCTGTTACATCTCATTGGACTTGCTTTGGAAGTTTTAGGTCAAGGTAAGAAGAAAAGTGTGAGAAGTTCACAGTGTTTGGGCTGGAAATTTTTGATAAAGTTGAGGTATCAGACTTCAGAGAAAAGGATTAAAAACTGAGAAATAGTGCTAAGGAAGTAAATAACAAAGAAAAAAGCCTTTAGAAAAAGGAGGCAGAAGTGAAAAGAGGCTATTTGGAATATCAGCACTCTGTCCTTGTAAGTTAGCTCTGTTGTGTACCCATGCCATCCTGCCAGGTCTGTGTGAGCCATTAAGTTAGTCTGATTCTGTCACGTTCCTCATGGAAAGTTACGGTTCTAGTGTGCCCAGTTATATGTTTGGTGTAAGCCTAGATGTATCATTTGCTCTGCTGGACATGATATCAGAATACAAAATGAAATTAGGAAATGGAAGGACTAAATGTTTTCATTGTAGTATTTGAGCAACTTATCTATGGTTGATGTGGTGGCTACCATTCTATATTAATCATGCTTATATTGAACAGTTTGGAATCATTTATCTGTAAGGAAAGTTGCTTTACTAACCCCAGGAAGATAATGGTCATCTTAACAGCTAAAGAAAAAAATTACCTTTTGCTAGCTGTGGACCACAGGGCAGCGGGCAAGGTGCACTATCCTGAGTCCAATTACTGCTAAGAAGTAAATTATGCTTTACACATCAACCATGCAATAACCAGACATGGTTACTATTACTCTTGCAAAGTCTATTTCTGGATATGATTGGTAAGGGACTTTTAAAATCAGCTGCTAATAGCTGCATGCTCTATTTTACACCAGGTACCAGTGGCTTCTATTTCAAGACTTACTAAGTTGTGCTCAGCCTCTTGTATTCTTTATGAAAGTATGCATTTTTTATTTCTAGCTATTGGTGTGCTGAAGTTTCATTGTTGTATCTGTTATGTTTATTGAATTCAGGTTCTTGAACTCATATCAGAAGATTTGTTAAATACTGATGCTTCCATGAATTCAAAGGAGAATCAAATTCTGTGCAACACAGATGTAATCAAATGGGTGAAACCTCAGGTTTGCGCACAAGTGTTTACATATGATATTTCTTGTATTTAACTAAGGTGTTTGGTAACAGTCCTGATCTCCCTGCGCTCTCTGCTTGAAATTGGCTCAAGGAATAGCAATCTGAATACTTGCCCTCCTGCCATTCTACATTTTGAGATGACAGTTTTCCATTAAGAGTAATTTAACTACTATCTCTAGAAAATATACTATGCTGCTTTTATTATAGAAAATCACCACTTTGTGACTTTACAGCTATACTGCCATTGTCACTATATTATATTGGGCTGCCTAAAAAATGGGGCAGTGTTCTAACAGTATACATGGACAGCGATTCATAAAAATTAGTTGCTGCTGTGAGATAAACCCAAACATGTGGAAGTTAGATTATCAGGGAACTGTAATTACCCATAGAGAGGGGAAATGTTTTGGTGTGCTTATTTCACGTCCTGTGGACAACTATCTTACTATGTTTTTGACAGTAATAACACCAATAATTATGGAGTTTCAGGAGCAAAGAGTATCTTTCCTTTTATCTCAGATAAGATCTGACTCAGGTTCAGCAAGTAAGTGCTCAGCTCCACCTGCTTCTTCTGCCTTTTCCTGCATCCTGACCACTTCATTTAAAGCCCATGATTCCCAGCAGGTGGATGTGCTCTATATGTGGTAATTGAAAAGAATTTTACTTGGAGAAAAGAAGAAACAAAGGGAAAAATTTCAAAAGCATGACAGGAAAAAGAAGTATTTAAAATTAAGAATAGAGTGCTAAGCTGAGAAGAAATAATGTTGAGTTGAAGCACAAGGAGGAGGTGAATTGTAGCAAGGGCAATATGATATAAATATGATATAAATAACAAATTATAAGGGATGGAAAGTGCCATGTGAAAAAAAAAAAAGGAAAAAATAAAGAAAAAATATTTTATGCATAAAGGAAGCAGAAAATAAGAAAACAAAGGGAGAATCAAATTACAGCTTGCAGGTAACTTGTATTTTCATCCGTACTTTGGCTTTCCCAGAGTCAGGTCTCCTGTCAAAACCTCCTTCTTAAATTAGCTTTTCTTTTCTTTTTTTTTTTTTCCTTTCTTCCAGTCTGCCTCCTTTTGTGCCCCATTAAAATTGCCAGAGAAGTCAGCAGGCAGGTGAGGAATACAATGACCAGGTGGGAGTTTTTCTTTCTTTTTTATTTTTTCTTTTTCCTTCAATTGCTGTTGTTGGTTCTGGTGATTTTTTTATTGTTGTTTTGAGCCATGTTTCAATATTAGTTACTAATTGCAGACCAGATGGACAACAGGTAGTGTGTCGGTTCCTTTAATGACAGTCTCCTGGCTTTATATATAGGGAGTAATTTCTTGATTAGGAAATTGCCATTTTGAAAAGTGACCATAATCATTGGAGCTTTGTGGTGGCAGCTCTCCCTGCTGTTAGCAGAGATATGTAATGACAGCAGCACTGCTAGGATGAAAGAGATGCTTCTTCACAGAGCCCTAATACTGCATCCTTTTAAGAATATATTATGAGACACACTCAGAGACAGGGTACAACACTAGTGGGAACTTAGGGCTGGTTCAAAACAATTATTTCTGTCAGCCCGTAATAGAGACGATACTATTCAGGCACTTCTGTACTTTATTCAATAGAATGGGTTGAATTTCTTTTTTTGAAATCAGTTACTCATAAAGATCTTTTGTCAAAAGGCAAAATAGAAAAGAAATTGTTCAAAAACGTTTCAAAACATTCAAAAAAGTGAATGAAATTTTCTAACCATTTTCAACTTCTCAATGTTGAACTGCTTTTCTTCAGCCTTGCCAAACTGGAATTAGAAATGAATTCTCACTATAGTTATTTCTTTATCTCAAATATTAATTTTACTTAAAGACTTAAAGAGTGAATGCTCTGTCACATTTCCGAGTTGGCTCGAGTACTTCTGAAATAGATCTGAACTTTACACTAAACTTTTTTACATTTCAATTGCAAAGAAGCTGCAAATGAACTGTTGTTTGAACACAGCTAGAGGGCTGTTGCACTTTTTTTATTTTTTTTTTTTAAATCATTCTACTTAATAATCACTTGTGTAGAAGCTGTTAATCAACTCCATGCAGATAGCAAAAATATGTGATATCTGCGTGGTCTTATTTAAAACACACAAACAACTTATAATAACATTATTATGAATGTCTGGAAAACTCAGCAGTCAAATAGATCAGAACAATCTAAAAAGAAAAAAACACATAAAATCTGGTAGATAGCATGGTAATTTTTTTTAGATATTGGTCAGGAGTGATCTCCCGAGTTCCTAATTGACAATGACAGATTAGCACTAATAAGATAAGCATGACAGGGATGGAAAATGAATTGAATCAATGGGGGTACATCTTTGACATGCCAAAAGTAATAATAAAAAGCTGGTAATATTTGGTAATTCTTTTATCTTTTCAATATTATGTTTAATCATGTGCTTTCAGATTTCCAGCTGCTTTAAAAAGAGAACCTTTCTGTGACCTGAGATTTAAATATACATATATATATATATATATTTATAAAAACTTTCTAAGCCTCTTTATCCTCTGTAAGTTGCTGTTAAATACCTGACATGCAGATATCTTGTATGCAGATTAGTTTGGTATTAATTTATATCTCTCTATATTTTTTGCTGCTACTGCTTTTATGCTGCTCATGACCGAAATTTTACTTTCTTCACAGTAATCCGATTAATGTCTCCCATTTAGCAGAATATTGCAAAGGAATAAAAGCTAAACATTTCTAATTTCACTAGAGTGTTACTTTACTTGAAGATAAGTACTATAATATAATCTTGCTGAGTTGGTGCCATTACCAAGATGTAACTGATTTACAAATTTACCAAGAAAAAAATACGCTGTTACAAAGGTACTGGTCTAAAGTCTAGTCAAATCTTCTGTAGAAGTTACACAATAGGGTAATTTTTAAATTATGTTTCAGTTGCATGTACAGAATCAGTCCTTCAAATTTGAAATGACTACTGGTTTTGATTCATCGTATAGTGGCATATTTTAATTCACTAAGAAGGTTAGTAACTTAGTGCATTTATTGTTTAAGTAATTCCTTAAATCCTAAATGCTTACACGAGCCACTTTGCTGGCTTATATTTACTTTCATTGAAATATATTACAGGGAATACCTGTTATAAACGCCTACGTCATTAAATCTCACTGTAAAAATCTGTGTGATCCTGGAGGGGGGGGAAAAAAAAAAAAAAAAAATACTAATCTCTAATACCTGTTTTACCTGTTTTTAAAAGCTCATTCTTCTGATATAATTTAAAGAGACATAGAAAATCATAAAGTGGTTCAAAGGAGATTTTTCAGATATCACTTTGAGAAAACTGAAACAAAGAAGAAATTTTTTAGAAATTTTTCTAAAACAACATTTTCCTTAGAATTTTAGCTTGTTGCCTACATATCATCAACCCTTCATCTAAATGTCTGTTGACTTCTTATTTGAGGCCCTGCTTCACTAAATTAATGAGCTCAGTAGGTCAAATGGTGCATGTTCAGGAAACTTAAAGTTATTTTTATAGCCACTAGAAAAAGAGAAAAAAATAAATAAAAAAAAATGCAGCTTTAGGATTTTTTTAACTGCTAGGCCTATGGAAGTTGTTAAGGCTACGCTAAACTAGTGCTGCTTTCTGTATTTCAACTTCAGATAAAGGATACTTTTCCAATAGACAAACACAAAGCTAGTTTGTAACAGAGCTACTACAAAACACTGAAATTAAAATAATAATAATAATAATAAAATAATAATAAAAAAGAGGGTAATATCGCAAATAATATATGTACTGTATACCGTTTAGTATGCAACCTGAGAAGCTCTTGCTATTCTACAGAACTGAATAAACATAGGAGTTTCTAAAATGCAAACTTCTCCTGTTTTTGCATGAGGAAATGAAAGAAGACCGAGTATTGAAGGCTTTCTCCCCAGCTTGTTTGTTCTGTCTGTGCTGTTTTCAGTTAAAATGAGCTGCAAATGTGAACATTTCTGCCTGCAGGTATTTGGTGAGAGTGATCAGAAAACTGCTAGAAATTGTAAGAAGTTAAATGAGTGGAGATTTGGATGTTTCTATATATATTTGCCCCATTTAGCTATACTTCTGTTCCTTATCACATCTGAAAAGCTGACTTTTTGTTGTTGTTGTTTTTTGGTAGAGAATTTCAGAAAACTCTCTTTGGAAACTGAATGGAAGGATGAGCAGAAGCCCATGCTGTCCTGGGAAGGTGACTTGCTGAGGACAAAAAAAATGTGGTGAGAGACCTTGAAAGCAAAATCGTGAAGAGAAATGTACTTAGTCCCAGTGGCAGAAGTCACAGCCCAGGTAACTGCCTCAGAGAACTGCAGTCACAGTTTCTCACTTCATCCAGATTTCTGTTGAGCCTGAAGGCTTTTCAATTTCTAAAGTCCACAATCTGGCAAGTGTATGGCATGCTGCATGCTTTCTCATGGAGGACAGAAAGAACAAGAGAGAAGTTAAATAAATGTTTGATTCCTACTTTGTCAACTGAGTTAATATAGAAAGGAAGGGACAAGTTTAAAGTTTTTGGAGGAAGAAGACAGAACAGAGACTTCTATTACTGCGTCTTTCTGCTTTGTGAAAACAGCAGTGTGTACTGAGAAGATAATCAGACATATATGAAATTAAAGAGTGATTAAAGAGATAACTCCTGTTAAGCTGACAACTTACATAAACTTAGCAAGGCTAGGATAGCTTTATTAAAAGAACAGAAAGAGTCAGCAATGTGGTTATATTTTTAAGAAAATTACTGGAAAGTTCTGACAAAGAGTGAGCGTGAGATAGAAAAAGTAATATTGATTATACTGTAAAAGTATATTTTACCAACTCATGCAGCAGATTTTTGACCACATTATTCTAGTGGCCTGTGTTGAGGAGTTCCTGATCCTGTGAGTGGCTGCTACTTCATTAAATAACGTAGGTGATTCTGAAACTAATGCCTCCTATTTCTTTCCACAGAAACTACAACAGATACCAAAAGCACAATAATATTATTTGATAGAGCAAATTCTCAGTAGAAAACACTACTTTTCAACTAATCACAACCACTACCCAGACAGACGTTTTCACCAATGGTGAACAAGAGCCTGCATGCTGCACTTAAAAAAAGAAAAAAAATTTGCATGTCTGCCCATTCCAGCTTGTCTGTCATATAGTATTGCTGTCACCACTGATAAAACACACCACCCACTGGCTCACTGTGCCTGCATCCACTGTGTGATCTCCATCAACGTTCAGAAAGCATTGATGAATGTCAATGGCTGTCATTGTTCCCACATGGAGGAATTTAATGACACACCTTTGCTTCATCCTCACTTCTGTGTCAGATACCATTCCATCAAATTGCCCCTCTGCTGCCATCTGTCACGCGGAGACAAAATGTAATGGATTATCATTTGGGAGGTTCAGCCTCTACTGCCTAACACCAGTATCCACCTCTGACGTCATGGGCCAACAGAACAAATTAGGAGGGCTAATTACTACCAAATTGTTAATTTAAGTCCACTGAAATGCAGTTTGTATTTTCCTCTGTAATACTTTTTCCTTATATTCACTTCAAGCTTCTTCAGGTGTAATTTTATTTAACTAAAAGAATGAATTGAAAAGAAAGAAGGGAGAGTTTATGCTTAGTCTTTATTTGCTCAATTTTTTATATTTTTTTTAATCTGTTGGTTAGTCAAGGTTATTTGTTTACAAAAGCCAACTTGAAGCATCAGTAGCCCTCAGCACGCAGGAACTCCTCATGATAGCATGGCCAAAGCCTGCAGTTTCCCACAAGATGGCAAAGCCCAGTGCCACATCCCTCCTGAGGCTCAAAGACCCAACTGTTTTGTTTCAGACAAATGGAGGAGTTTCAGAGAGCTTCATTCTTCATCTTGGATGAAAATAAGTGGTTGAATACCAAATTTTCCATGCCACAGAAGTTCTTTTTTATGCTTTGTTCTCAGTCTCTTCTGGTTCTGAATTCTTTGGACTCAGTGCAGCTGCCACATATCCAGATGAATTTTGGTGAGTCGTAATTCATATTTTTGGTTGTTTGTTAATAATTCTTATTATGGAGATTCTTGGACAGCTACATAAATGTGCCATATTCTCCTATGTTAAATATTGTATTCAGTCAAAGGTGTCAAGGAGCTGTTTTTCCCCTTGTGTTTAATTGCCAGTACCATTGACAGAGAATATCAGTAAAATATTCAGTGACATATTCATTTCTTTTGAAAGCAGTTATTTTAGCAACTGTTTGGTTCAAGGGTGTTGGTACTTGTTTATTTTATTGCAACATTTTGAGCATGTATGCTTCAGTTGCACAAATACTTATGGGGGATTTTTATCTGCGTAAATATGCAGAGGCGGTAAGAAATATACATCAGTCCTCCTTTGTTTGACATTTGCTGCTATTGCCATTTAAACTTTTTTTTCTGAACTGGGGATTAGGAAGAGTTGTGTCTGACAGAGGAAAAAATACTCACAAACTTTCAGCAGGGAAAAAAATAGTTTATATTTAATTTCAGGTATTGGTGTACAGCTCCTTATGTTTCTGTAGGATTCACTGGCTGTCTTCCTTAAATCACATTGGTTACTTTTTTGTATTTTATCTGTATTATATAATACAGCTTAAGAGTAATTCATCTCTCCAGAGATAAGAGAGAAACTTTGGAAACAGAAGAAATAATAGAGGGATGTTAGAATAGGCACTTTAGCAGTCCTGTATTTGTAGCCCAGATTAATTTGTGACCACTTATGAAAAAGTACATCAGAATACTACCGTGTATGAACAGAAAATAAAACCTATTGTCAGCAGACAGATTTCTTAAAATAAATCCTCTTATAAGCCTCTAGTCCTGTATGGTTGTTTTCTTACATTTTTCAGTTCTTATGCTTTAAGGACTCTGGTTCATTATAAACTTTACGTAAGGAGTCTAATCATTGCAGTTAATATTATCTATGTGAAACAGCAAAATGAAGGTTTTGTGGTTTATTGTTTATTAGCAAAAAGCATTCAAATTATTTTGAATTCAACACAAGAGTATATATTATTGATTTGAAATACCATGCTGTAGAAAAAATGTGTACATACAGACATATTGCTTCTAACAGGGGCACATCAGGAAGGACTCTGAGATTCAAAGTTTTCAAGTAAGAAACTATTGTTTAATGACAATATGAAAGTACATGTGTACATTTTTCCTGACTTGATGTTATGTTACTTGCTTTTCTCTTGGACCAAAACCAAATACATTACATTGTCCTCTTACAGCCATTAACATATAATGGACAGTGTTTGCTCCTTGATCTGCTTCCACTGCTCCCTCCACAAGAGCTTTGTTATAGTGCAGTGAGCCAGGATTGCTGCTGGATCTGTAAAAATAATGACTCGTATTTTTGACTGACTTTGCTTATGAATTTGTAGTTCATGTGAATGGAGTTCCTTTTGTTTCGTTAAATGATATTTCCCTGTGCTCCAAGAGAAAAGTAGACCTTCAGGCATTGGTCTGTAATGATTGTACTGGCAGGATTTCCAGCTCCTGACTGCACTGGCAGTGTGAAAGCAGATGCTGAATGGCGATGGCTGTACTTGTCTGAATGTATTTTTCTGTAAAATTTCTTTAAATAAAGTTGCTGATCACTCATTAAGACCCCATAGTGACCACTCAGCAGTCACCTAATATGGCAATTCACCATCCAAAGAGCCATTTCTTTTAAATTTAGTACAGAAGAAACTCCCCAGCTCCTAATTTAGGTTTAACCTGTATGTGAGGCTTTTCCAGATTGCCTTCTTTCACAGGTTTTTCTTATCTCAGATCCTCTTTGCATCTAGTACAACACTAGTATTGTGAATTTGTTGCTATAGATGAAAAAGAAATGGAATTTTCCCCATTAATGTAAAGCATTGTATTTTGCTAGTTATCAGTACATAGTTATGTAAAGATAAGTTTTGACTCTTGAATGGTTAGTTCAGGAGCTGGAATTATGTCACAAATCATAAATAATTAGCCCTGATTCAGCAGTTCACTATGATTAACTTAATAAAATACACACTAAATATAAATCAGCAGTTAAATTCATGAAATTCCTGTGCTTCTCAGCAACTACTTTTTAAAACTAAATGAATTTTAGTGTTTATTAAAAAGTGTCATTTACTTTTGTAAATTGCAGCAAGCAACTAAAGCAGAGGTCACCAAAACACAAAAAGAAAGCTATGCAATAAAACTCAGACAGATGGTTTCACCTCCACAGCTATAGGATTCACAGTGGGGCTGCCTCCTCACTCTCGCAGGAGAACCACCACCCTCTGTAGAGAAACTTGTGTAATAACTATATTCACTCTGACAGGAGGAATTGTGAAGTAAGAAGTGTTCTCTCCTTCTATTCTGATATTACTCCAGAATATATATATATATTTTTAGTTATAAAAGAAAATTACTGACTTCATACTTTGGATACCTGAAGATAATGTACTCTTTGATTTTTTTCTTCTTAATTTTAGTATGCTTTCCCTCTTACTTTGCCTTCCCACATCATCAGTATACTCCAGAATTATACAGCATAGATAATAGTTACAGACTAATTTCCGACAGTATCAAACTTGAGAGTTTTTATGGAATTTATTTTTTGTTATTTTCTTATTATGATAGATTTTTTTTTTTCAAAACATCAGAAAAAAACCACTTCAAAGCATTTCTTCCTGAGGTGCACATGGAGAAGCTTCTACTCTTGCATCTATAGATGCAAGCATTGTGTCTCTGTGCTCCACCAAATTTGTCAGCAACTGCATGCATTTTAATCAATAAAAAGGCTGCAGAGAGCTCTCTATATTATGATGATGTATGACTGCGAAATTCTTTTTATTCAGAAAAGAAGGCAGTGGGTGGTGGGGCTGATATTTGCCTATGGTATTTCCATAAGCAAACATTCACTTAGTTGCCAAACATTATTATTGCTGTTGTTAAAATTGCTGCATTTATTTTATTTGCTTGGTAAGTGTTTTGCTGGGTGGGAGTGCCTGCTAACACTTTTTTAAAGGAAGCACAACTGTTTTTGCATTGCATTATTATTTTTTTGGTTTGTTGGTATAAGCAAGTCCTGCACTCATGCTTTTGAAAATTCAAGCTCCTGAAGTTTCACATCAGTGAATCCTGATTTATGATTTCTTGAGTACAGACAGGACTGTTCCCTGTCTGCAGTTGGTAACATTAGATTGTAAGGGAGGACCTGGTCACAAGATCTCATCAGCCTGGCAGGGAGCTAGCAGCTCAGCATAAGGGAGCAGCCAGCAAGGGGCTTCCTTCAAGAACTAATTAAAAAGAGAAAAAAAAGGATTTTTCTTGTATCACAGGTGGTACCATGGGCTTGGTGAGCACCTGGGGCTACAGTATGTTGCTCACTTTAGGCTCCAGTTGAATGGCTTCAGTGCAGCTGCTGGAAAGTTTGCAGGTTACCTGTAAGGGGAGATTGAAGAAAGAACGTTTAGTAAGTGATTTGAGTGATTCTGCATGCAGGAAATCTGAAGAGTTTCACAAATCCTACTGGGCTGCTTGCTTAGCTAGTGTTATGTTTTTCCTTTAGATACAATGGACACTGTGCAAAATGAATGATATCACTGAACACTCTCTAAGCAGAGAACATGACAAAGAATAGCAATAGTGGTTAACTTACGAAAGGTGATTCAATCAATGAGTAGTGCGTTCTGTGCTTAATGAATATTTTAATATAAATATCTCCCACCAATTCTCTCAATTCTCTTTCAAACACTTGCAATCAGAAGTACCTCGAAATCAAATAGGTGGACTCTGTTATCTTTTTTTCTTTTTCCTTCTTTTTTTTTTTTTTTTTTTAATTTTTAATTTTAGTTCAATGGTATTATTTTACTTATTTCACTTTTGAAATTACAATTTCATTTTTACTTCTTTAAAGTAATAGCAGAAAAACAAAGAGTATAATAAGAAGCCTGGGAATGAATGGCAATGGCTACTTCTGTGGAAGAAAGAGCTATTGAAACTGGGTAGTACGCAACCCTTATCAATAAAAGCAGGCAGATCAATTTTGAAAAGGCTGCCAATGAACACTCCATGTCTTTAAATCTTGGAAGCTGGGTCTGAATACTTAGCCGAATATGTATTCTACTTTAGCTCTGAAGTTTTGGGATTTGATGTAAGAATTACTGCATGACATCTTCTGGCCTCTGTTACAAGGAAGGTCAGATCTGTCGATCACGCTAATCCCTTTGGTTTTAAAATCTTTTAAACTATTGTGAAGAAGCTAGCTGCCAATTAACTTCTGTGCCTGGAGTACAGATCTTCAGCTGAGAGCTTCACATGCCTATTCTGATTTACCTTCATTTACTGGCAGAAGTTAAGAACAACATCTGGTTGCTTCCTAACCTCACAGGAGAGATTTTCATTTAACTTGTATTTCTTTCATTACAACTTCTGTTTCTGTAGTTTGTATCTGATTTATTTTACTGGAAGACTTTATTTTAGTTTATTTTAACGGGTAACAAATAAGGCACACAGACATTCATGCTGAAGTTGTCCCAAAGTATTAGGATTAAAAAGATAGAACTAAATTTATTTGCCTTTTTTATTTTTTTATTTTTTATTTTTTATTTTTTAATCTGAGTACTCAAGTACTGCTATCAGTACTGGATTTTTGTGTGTTTTTGTATATATGGTTATTCTGTACTGTTGACACTCTTCTATGTCCACTAGCAGTAGTGCAGCTTTCCAATGAATTGGGGTAAGATTTCTGATTCAGTGACGGAAGAGGATTTGTACTTGGTGACAGAGTGGAGTTCTTTTGGTTTAAGATGAGTGTAACCTAACAGTTGTCATCTGTTGTTTATTCTCTTGTCCTCTGCTGAAAGAGGAGATCTCTTGTGGTAGGTTGGCTCAATTTGAGTTTTAATGTGTGTGTCACTGTGTATTTATGGGGCTGTTTTGAGCTGGTGGGGAAGGTAGGAAGGTTTATGTGATGATCCTTGGAGATGTCCTATCTCCTGCAAGGAGAAGGTTTTCACAGGAGAGCCAAGAGTTGAGGGTGTTTAATGCTGGCTTCACCCTAGAGTGCTCTGTATGAACTGTGGCCCCAAGTTGTGGAGCAATTGCCAGACAGGGAACAAGAGCAATAAACATCTCTGAAACTACATGGGAAGTCACTATGTGAAGAGGAGAAAATATCCCAAGTGTCAAAAAATAGCTTGGTAAAAGAGAAAGACTACTATGTGTACAGTGTATATAAATGTTAAGGTAATGTTCATTTTCTTGAACAACAGAGGTTATATTCATGGTTGTAAGATCAAATTCATGTCCTACTGCTAATGTTGCTCTGCTGTTTTGCTGGTTATATGTAGTAATGTATACCAAATCATTACAGCTTAACAATTACTTATGCAAATATCCTTGCAGTGCCCCAGTGTTATGACTAGGAATTAAACCCATTTTTGGCATAGGTATTTTGTGAGAAACAGGGCAGTTCACAATACCAAGCTGCCAAAGAATTACTTCAGACCATAACATAGGGGTGAAACCTCCTGGAGAAGCAGTAGAAATCTTTTTGTTTGAACGTACAAAACAAGATAAAAGCTATGTTGCCTTTTGGGTCAACTGTCTGTGTATGCTTCTGTCACTACTGCTTCTAACATTTATGCGTACTGCACATTTTAGGATCATACAGTTTTTTTATATGTTTTCTTAACCTTGCTGTTCAAAATAAACTGTAGCAAAATGGGATAGCATTTTGATTGCAGTAATCATACCTACCACACTTAAACATTCTGAAGTGTTCTTCATCGCCTAATTTTCGGCTATCAGTAGTGTTTATGAGCCACTTTTCTCACTCTTGAAATCATAGCTTCTGCAGCAGAGCACCATAAGAGGTTGTCAGCAGCCTTTTAAACTGTGAACTCGTGTTTTTGAGTTTCTCAACAATTTTTTGCCTCTTGTTTGGGGGGAAGGAAGGAGAAGTAGCCATATTGTCTCATGACTTCTTTTTTTTTTTTTTTTCTCTGAGTGTTCTTATTATGAGACTCCAAAATTTTAAGGACAACATTAAAAAAAATCCTGATGGAATCATAGAATGGCATAGGTCATAAAAAAACAAACCCCACACTGGAAAATGATTTAACTGATTTCTTCCATAGTTTAGTGGACATTCATTATCAATTGGCACTGACAAGCCTGACCTAAACTATTAAACTATTAAGGTGCTTTTTTTCTCTCATTCTTTATTCATGAAGCATCATATCAACAAACTTAATTAAACTGACCACAAAAGAACTTAGAAATAGGAATTCAAAAGACATTGGATTTTTTTTCACAGAAAGCTAATTAGACTTCAAATTGGGAAGTCTTTACTAAACATCTCTATTGCTTTTTATTAGAAGTAAAGAATAAAAGGAACACCAAATGTCAAGGAATAGATAATAAGGCTTGTAGCATATTGAATCAATATTGGCAAATCTAACTGGTATGTCTCTGATAAAGGAAAAAGAACAAAAAAAGGAAGCAGAGAAATATAATGAAGAACTGACAAGTATAATGAGAGTCTTCATTGTTAATTCTCCCTCTACTCTTATCAACTTATAATTTTCCAGAGATGTTTAATTTGTTTCTTTTATGTCCTGTGATTTGTGCTAGTAGGTTTTTATTTCAAGTTCTGGGTTTTTTATTTTGTGAGTCTGGTTTTGCCTTGTTTCTTATTTGAGTGCTGAGGCTCATCTGAGTGAAAGCCATTAACTTTCACATGGTTTTCAATCAAGACCTTTGTAAAATGGCCAATTTCACATTGGCTTTAATGGAAAATATAGATTGCTTTGTATTTGATTTAGACCTCACCCTAAGCTTGTTTTCTTTTTCTCCCCTCAGGTTATAAAGCTTCACATGATTTTTCTAAGTATTTTCATAGTATAAGCATAACACTTGGACAATTGGCCTGCCTCTAATTAGTTTTAGACTGCACTGAAAATAAGTAATGTAGTTTCTAGTCATTTGTCTGCAGTTGATATCGTGAAAAGTAAAGAATTCAGTGGGAAATTTTGCTTCCACTGGAGCTGGAGAAAAAATTTCCATCAAATTTTTTCTTATATATCGAGGCATGCATATGTAAATATAATTAAATTTTAGATCCTGGTATGCTTTTGGCTCACCCTTGATAGAAATATTGATTATCTTTTATTGAAATATTTACTGCAGCTGTTACAACCAATATTTTGCAAACTATGGGTTAACTTTTTCCAAACAAATTCTTCTATACGAGATTTTCAACTGAGTCAGTCCAAATGAAGTGAAAGTGACAGTCCTGTTTAGAGATCTTATTTAAAGAATTGAGATGCCGAGTCTTCTTTCACTGATGTCAGTGCCAATTTCTGCTAAGGCAGTAATAACACCTGAAGCTGGGAGAGTTTTATAGGGAATGGGGGCCCTTAGAAGCAATTCTCAGTGTTATTTATATCTGTTATTATTTTTAAATATACTTTTCTGTAGTATCCAAGTACTTTCAAATTTCAATATTTACCTATCAAATGAACAGATATGGCATATGAACAAGTGAAAATATGGCTTTGATCAATGAGGGAGAAGAGGTAATTTCTGCTTGCTTCACTTACAGGTATTGTCAGTGCCTAAAAGGAAGAATACACAAAATAAAAAGGCAGTGAAAAAGCTATATCGATATTATTTTTCTTTGGAAATTATTTTGTTGTTCTTTATGGCTGCAGCTGGAAGGAAATACTTATGTTTGAAAACAAACAATCTGAAGGCTCAAGAAAGAGGTTTGTTATTTGTTTTTTTCCCAAACACTCATACTGAACATGACATATTTCTGATTGTACTGTTGAGACTGTATGTAAAACGGACTCCTTGTTTCATGTGTGCCACAGCGTTGCTCTCAGTGCACTATTTGCAAGGAATCCTAACGCATTAGTGGGCTGTGCTGGTGCTGAAAGTGGTCTGTAAGAAGTTTTATGGTTTTGTTTGGATGTAGTATTTGTGTCTAATAGTGTTATGCTACACTACACATGTGCCTCCCAGCTTCATCAGACCTATTACACGCTTACACTTCTCAGCCTAGTCACACTTGAGCACGGTTTGCATCTCTCCTCTCCTCTCCTCTCCTCTCCTCTCCTCTCCTCTCCTCTCCTCTCCTCTCCTCTCCTCTCCTCTCCTCTCCTCTCCTCTCCTCTCCTCTCCTCTCCTCTCCTCTCCTCTCCTCTCCTCTCCTCTCCTCTCCTCTCCTCTCCTCTCCTCTCCTCTCCTCTCCTCTCCTCTCCTCTCCTCTCCTCTCCTCTCCCCCATCCCCTTCCCCATCCCCTTCCCCATCCCCTTCCCCATCCCCTTCCCCATCCCCTTCCCCATCCCCTTCCCCATCCCCTTCCCCATCCCCTTCCCCATCCCCTTCCCCTTCCCCTTCCCCTTCCCCATCCCCATCCCCTTCCCCTTCCCCTTCCCCTTCCCCTTCCCCTTCCCCTTCCCCTTCCCCTTCCCCTTCCCCTTCCCCTTCCCCTTCCCCTTTCCCCTTCCCCTCCCCTCTTCTCCTCCTCCCCTCCCCTCTTCTCCTCCTCCCCTCCCCTCTTCTCCTCCTCCCCTCCCCTCTTCTCCTCCTCCCCTCCCCTCCCCTCTTCTCCTCCCCTCTTCTCCTCCCCTCTTCTCCTCCCCTCTTCTCCTCCCCTCTTCTCCTCCCCTCTTCTCCTCCCCTCTTCTCCTCCCCTCTTCTCCTCCTCTCTTCTCCTCCTCTCTTCTCCTCCTCTCTTCTCCTCCTCTCTTCTCCTCCTCTCTTCTCCTCCTCTCTTCTCCTCCTCTCTTCTCCTCCTCTCTTCTCCTCCTCTCTTCTCCTCCTCTCTTCTCCTCCTCTCTTCTCCTCCTCTTTTCTCCTCCCCTCTTCTCCCCCTCTCACCCCTAAAAAAAAGCAGGTCTGGTTTCTTGGCTTTTCAGGAATATAGACTGTTATTTTTTCTCACTCCTCTACTGAAAACCTGATGTCACAAATGCATGCAGAGTGTACACAAATCTTTAGGGAAAGGAGCAGATTTATATTTACTGAAAATCATCATTGTGTTACCTTTAGAAGCATGAAAATGTAATGGCAAAAAAATTATTCAAACCCCATGTATCCTGACTGCAAAATGAATTTGTAGAAATACAGAACATAATAAGTAAATAGACTCATTAGGCAGCATTTTCAGTCTTCTGCTGTTTTATTTAATTATTTTCATTTACTCCTGTTTCATAGAAAATATTCGCTTCTGTTTCTCTACATGAGCATATGGTCAATATATGGATATCACAACTATGTCTTAATAACCAGCTGCTATTCGTGTGTAAATCAGGATGGCTGAATAGCTCGCTGGCTGGAATAATATGCTCAGTGTACTCAGTGCTTACATTAAAATGTTTCTGAATACTTTTAGTCAATTTCCATTTAATTTTGGTAGCTGCTGATTCTTACTATAGATCATTGATAAGTCAGAATATCAGATAGAAAGGAGTTTAAAGGAAGTATGAAAACTCTTGGGAGGGCAGGGATGCTGGAAGCTCACTATTTCTTCTCTGCCATTATAGATCAAGGATTTGTTGGATGGGACAGTAAAAAACTGGGGTGTGTTTAGCAGAGTTAAGAATGCTAGAAATTGAGTAATTGAATGACTTGTGTAGAGTGCAGATGGGACTTTCTCATCACAAAACTCAGTGAATTAAATTATTTTCCTTCTGCATTCATATCTAATAATGTCCTTTTGATTTCACCATAAATGACTTCACCTCCGAGCAAAGAAGCAGGCTGAGTGGTGAGGTATGTATAATTGGCACAATTCATTCAAGCCCCATTTAAAAGCAATGTATTATGCATACACAAATTTTAAAAAGGACAATTATGGAGACACATCTTTAAAAATGTGCTTTTGTAGTGAATAAAACAAAATGATTTCCTCATGCTCCTGTGCAAGGTGGGTGGCTGTAAAGCATGTGCATAGATTTCTGGAGATACAATACAAAGGGGAGGATAATAATAATATTTTCCTGTCTCTAAAGAATCTGCACAAAAATTCCATCAGCATTTTGCACAGTATGATAAAAAAAAAAAAATGCATTAAATCCTCAGCATCAACAGAGGTTCAAAGTGAAACAGAATCAAGCTGAATGAGGTACCCATAAAGAAAAGAAATAGCTAAATGGATATTAAGAAAGTCAAGATAACTGCAAAATTAGCAACACAATAGCTTACAGAGTCTGCTTTTGCTAACAAAAGGCAATCGTTACCACCTAAGCATCTCTATACAGTCCTGGTAAGAAAAGGTAATTACATTCTGAAATGAACAAAATAGCATGGTTTCATGAAGACAACTTACATTTTGAAGTTAAGGTACTTGAACTTGAACTTCTCAGTTAAAGGATAGAATTTCTGATGACATCATGATGCCTAATGCTGCCAAAAGTTGTCTCAAGTAAAGAATAGGTTCTGACTGCATTACTCAGTTTCTTATCTTCATATCAGTGACTCCAGTGGTATTCTTAAAGGAGAAATTTGTGGGCTGCTTTGATGCAGGGACCCTCTTAGGCATAATTACTGGCAACACAGAGCAGACCCTCTACATCTGATGGACCGTACCACTGGTCAGAAAAGACATGGAAGAATTTCTTAGAAGGTGGAATCTTTCCTGAAATGAGTCTCCCATCCTTCAAAGAAAATGCAATCAAGTTTTAAAATAAATAGAGCATCAGTTGATACTCTGCAATTTTAAGAGTTTTTTGCAAGTGTTTGTGTACAGAGGTGACTTCTCAACCCCAGAGGTGGTCAGAAAGCTTTCTGAAGCAAGACAATGCATTTGCAGTTAATGCAAATTTATTTCAGGGAGTAGAAGCAGTTAGAGCTGGTCTTGGATTCAGTGTGAAATCTCAACCCAACCAAATCTGTGCAGGTTGTGCTGTCAGCTCTTAAGTTATGAAAAGAAGTCAGATTCAGGTAGCAGACAGTGAAATGAAGAAAACACAATTCTTTTTGACAGGGTGCTCTATTAGTTTGCACTGAGGTCCTTGAGAGGGAGAAATAGGAGCCTTCCAGCTGGCAGCTCTGGAGTTAGGAAGCATAAGAGATGGCAGGAAAAAATCTGCATTAGCAATGGATGTTATGATGGCCCCAGAAAGTCTTCCTGATGTCCAAAACCTGATGTACCCAGCTCATATTTGTTCTTAGCAAATCTGTCCCATTGAATAGGAGCCTGTGAATGCACTTGACAAGTAGCTAGCTTCGGTTTGGTTGTTTTCAATACCATTATCAATAGGGAACATAAATTGTAGAATCATAGAATGGCTTGGGTTGGAAGAGACCTTAAAGATCATCTAGTTCCAACATCCTGCCGTGGGCAGCATTGCCAGCCACTAGATCAGGCTGCTGAGTGCTCCATCCAACTAGAATGCTGCTAGAGATGGGACATTCACAGCTTATCTGGGAAGCCTATGTCAGTGCCTTTCAGCCCTCCGACTAAAAAAATTATTCCTAATGTAATCTAAACCTCCTCTCTTTTAGTTTAAGACCATTTTCCTCTGTCCCTTCACTATCAAATAGTGTAAAAAGTCATTCTCCCTCTTGTTTATAATCTTCCTTTAAGATTATAAACTGGACTGCTACAGCAAGGTTTTCCTGGGGCCTTCTCCAAGCTAAATAAGCCCAGCTTCCTCAACCTTTCTTCACAGGAGAAGTGCTCTGGCCCTCTTATTATTCTCATGGCCCTTTTCTGGATCTGAACTAACACCACCTTATCCTTCTCAAGCTGGGGGCTCCAGGCCTGGAGGAAGTACTCCAAATAGGGCTTCAAAACAGGTAGGGTAAAGGGAGACAATCTCCTCCTTCACTCTGCTGGCCAACCCTAATTGGAAATGTATAGCACTCAAGATCAATGTAGTACACAGACCAGAATGGAGTGGTGGCAGAAGGCTTCGTTCAGCTTAAAATTTTCGTGAGTCACTAAAACCAAAGTCTTTCTGTTTACCTGGTGGGAAGTCTTTTTCTCATTTAGTAGTTGACTACTAATACTTCTGGTTGAAGTAAACAGAAGATATCTACAAGGACAGCTCTGAAAGTAATGCCTTCAATTTTATGATGTTGGTCCCTGACCATATTGGTGGTATGACAGTAGAGGTTGGATCTTCCATACAGTAGTCCATTACATTTTCTTACTGTGTAATATATGGCAGCAGAGGGACTTTCGAACAAAATGGCATCTGACATTGAAGTGTGTATGAAGCAGAAGTATGTCATTGAATTCCTTCATGTGAAAAAAATGATACACACTGACTTTCACTGACAATTTCTGAATGTTTCTGGAAAGACCAACCGGTGGATGTGAACACAGTGAAGTGGTGGGTGGTGGTGTTTTAGCAGTGGTGGCAGTAACTCTGGTCACCTCTGCTGAAACAAACTTATATGAACATGGTGTGTATGCTCATGTTCATTGTTCACAAAAATGCATAGCTAATGGTGGTGAAGATGTTGAGAAAAGTAGCATTTTGTAGCTGAGAATCTTCTCTATCAAATAGTACTAATGAGCTCTTTCTAGCTGTAGTAGTTTCTGTGGAAATAAATAGAATGCATTATTTTTGGAGCAATTTACATATTTTGAGGTTTGCTTTTTGTAGTTTTGCATTTAAAGCTCCTTATTGGTCTTCAAAAAGCAGAAGCTTCTATTATTAAGAAGTACTTCAAAATCATATTTCAGATCTGTTCAAAATGTAGAATGTTAAAGAATAGGTAAAAAGCCCTGCAGAAATGAGAGGTTAAGGAAGGTCTAAACTATTTTATTTGGACCTGATTGTGTTTTCTTAAATATGGAGAGAAGATTAAAATCAAGTAACTGAAGCCTTTACGCAATTTGTCTTTGGGCATGGGGTATAAGTAGAAGCCATACCTGAGATCACTGTGTTACTGAAGCAGCCTGGAGAGAGCCAGTGTCGTTTTGCTTAAATTTAAGACATCTTCTGGCAGCACATGCCCATCTGCTAACCCTCTGGCTAAGAGTCTGGTCTGCAAAAGTAATAAAAAGATGCAACTCCTGTTTTCTAGTATGATTTTTGCCCCCTCAGACACCTCAAAGAGCTTTTTGGATGCCTGAAATTTGTAACAATACAGCAAACAGCTAACGAAGGCAAGGGCAGAAAGAAAAATAACAGTCAAAAGGAGAAGGAGGACAGGGACAAGAAAAGAAAAAGCCAGCATGTTCTTGCAGAAATTTGGGTGGGAGGTGTTGCTGTTCATTTTGTTGTTGGAATTTTTATAGAGGGAGGCTCTTGTGTGTGGAAGGATCTCAAAGGAAGATCTGACGTTATTGAGGAGCTGAAAAATAGCAATACTGATTATTTTACCAGTGAGTAATTAGAAACATATTTTAAAGATTCTGATATATGTTTAAATGTTTTTGGTAGTTTTATGACTTGTTTTAATGTTTTTTGTTGTTGTTGTTGCCATGTGAAAGATGGCAGCAGAGGGGCAGTCTGACAAAATGGTGCCTGACATGAAAGTGCATATGAAACAAAGATATGTCACTGAAATCCTAAATGTGGAAAAAATGGCACCTGTATACATCAATACTTGATGAAGATTGGTGAAGACCAGCCTATAGATGTGAGCACAGTGAGGCTGAAGATGGTGCATTTCAGCAGTGTAACCACAACAGTGGGTCACCTGCTCTGGTGCAGATTTTTATGAGCATGGCATGCAGCCTCTTGTTCATTACTGGCAAAAATACTCAGCCTGTGGTGATGACCTATGTTGTATGTGTATATGTCATCATGAGAAAAACTTATATGCAAAGCAGAGTAAATACTGATGAAGAGCAGAGTAAATGCAGGGTAAGAATTTTAAATTAGTGTTGGAAAGAGTGGGAAGTAAAGTGGCAGAAATTAAATCATAAAGGCCTTATGAATGCTAATGTCTGGATGTTAAAAATGGAATGCTGAAGCAGGTGTATCTCTGTGAGGAATGAAGGTAAATGTAAATGTGTCTTATGAAGGACCTGAGATGGGATCAGTAAGACCTCCCCAGTCCTCTCATTAGTTCTATAGGTGGAAACAAATCTGAGTGACAATGGGATTCAAGTTCCTTGGACTAGTGAAGTTACAAGGATTTTGTCTTGAAACTCTGAAGATGTCTTTTGTCATCCCACTAAGGGCCAATGAAAAACTAGGAGTTAATTTCAAAGATACAATGGAAGGGATGTATGGAAACATGGAGGATGGTATTATTTTAATTGTGATCTGCATTATTTTAAAAATAAAATACAAAATGTGAAATTGTAGAAATGATAGATGTTCTTTTTAGTTTTTTTTTTTTTGTTTGTTTCAGAAAGAATTTTTTCACCAGTTTGAGCTACAGATGGGTCTCATGGGATTTGCTTTCAAACATAAGGGAGATATTCAGGCTTTCAGATTTCATTACCACTTTCCTCATTATTGTGTGCCTTGAGGAGCTATAAATAACACATGGCTAATTTGTGAATATGACACGTTCCAGGGGATATGTGTATTTTAATCAGGGCACCTTCTGACATTTGGTAATTGGTTCACAGATTTGTTATATAATTTCATGATTATTGAGTTGCTAGAAGGAAAAAAAAAAGCTAAATTTGTTATCCAGAATCTACCCTCATTGGACCCTCGTAGCATCTGTGTTTCTTACAGGTCTAACTACAGATTTTGAGTCAGTGACAATCTAAACTATTGTTTTTGTTTGTTTGTTTTCTGTTTCTTATAGATTTAGTCGTATAATTAGTAGCTGTGTTCTTTACGGCATATTTCTTCTAGTCAAAACTTACTTTCTATTTGTGTATCTATCACTAAAATACTTTTTTTTTTCAGATATATTTATATTGATCTGGTAAAAAAAAAAAATCAGTTTTTATGTCAAAGGTATGTGTTTGTTGATGGGATTATTTTACTTGTTTTTAAGAACAAGTTTTGCTGGTATTCAAATTATGATCAGTTGCCTTATATTCTGTGAAACACCCATTGAACATCTGTACAAAACAACCATCTCCTAAAACCATTCTATTTCAAGGTGATGTAAGTGCATTACGTTCATGCTGAATTTCTTCTTATGGTTTGATCTTTTGAATGGAGATGTTGTAGTGCTAAAAGGAGCTTCTCCTTTTCAAGTCCTTCACAAGTCCTGGCCAGGAAGCATCAATACAATCTGATTGTTTGTGTTATGGAAATCCACTGATTTTGATAGAATTACTCAAAATCGAAGTCTACAATTTGTTATTGTTAATGCTGTTATCCGCATTGAAAATCTTGTCTCTGATGAGGCTGTTGTGACAGTTGCATCCTCTAATGGCTAAAGGGCAGATAGTGCATGAGGCGATCTGTGCCCTGGCACATGTGGGTCCTTGCTCCAGGCAGTGGGTTTCTCCTGTGCCAGACAGCACATTTATTTATGCAGGCTCTGCAGGATATGGTCCTCATCTCAGGAGTGAATTTACATCATTTGCAGCACAGGTACACTTTTAGGTCTTTTTACAACATAGACACTTGGTTTCTACCCACAGACAAGTCCAAGGAAATTTCATTAATAAATCAGTCTAACTTCTGCTAGATAAGAAGGCAACATTTACTTATTCAAGCAAATATTGATACTATTACTTTTTATTTATTTATGGTGCCTTTGAGGCTGTCCAGGTAATGACTAATGCAGTGATATTGTGCTGACTTTAGCTGTCCAATGCTATAACAAAGAGCATTTTTTCAGTGACGTGCAGTATTTCTCTGCGTTCATGATGTTGGCCATAAAATAGAGACATTCCCATGAGGCAGATTAAGGAACATCTTTGATGTTTCCATTCAAAGAATATTACTTCCATAAGGTGGGCATTAACAAGACAGTAGTGACACATTTTCACGACAAGGTTGCTGACTGAACAGATCATTAGAGAAAAAAGGATCAAAGTTGCTTCCACATGTTCTGTTTCAGTGAGATGTAAGTACGTCACTGACAAAAAAGCGAAAGTAGAAAACATCACATCAGGCAAAGCCGACTCCTCTTGTCTTCCTCCCCTTATTTGCTTTTAGCAAATCAAACCTATTTGCATTTTGAAACAGGCATGTTAGAATCTGCCTGTGATGGTTAGTATAACTCTGATAAGAGATTTATGAATACAGTATCAGAAAAGTTGATGGCCATTCTTTGCTACTAGTGATCACGACAAATTACAAAATCAAAAAATGAAGTTTTTAGTCCTTAATGGCTTTCCAGATCTCTGTGTCTGGAATTGCTTTTTATTTTTTTCTTTTCTGTAAAGACAAGGCACACATTTAAGATCAAATGTATTTACAAAGCACAGAAAAAAATATAGGTTGTTCAGCAGAACAGGAAGCTTCTAGTGTTATTTTTCAGAATATTCCTAATAACTCTGTAATCCCAAGCACAAAATTCCCTTCAGTTTAATTGGAAAAAGAAGCTGACGTAGCCTGTAAAACTATGGCTCTTCTTTCTCTCCTGTAACTACTGATAGGGATATGCAGTATAAAACCTGGAGCCCAAGGGCATGGGAAACTGAGTTAGCTCCCAATAACAAAGTGTTCTGCAGGTAAGAGAGGCTCTTACATTGCGATATAATGTCTTCTGAATATGTTGGATTATCATTACTCACATTCATCTTTAAATGCTGATCAGATTCTTGTATATCTGAAAGAAAGTGAGGAAGAGCTGCCCTAAGTTAAATGTTATGCAGTAGGGTTGTAAGACATGTAGCCAAAGTGCTTCTCAAACTTTCTACAGATACTCCAACATATTTGAAGCTTTTGACAGTAAAGAATAGGCAAGGGCAACAATGATTGATCCGTGTTTTTAAGAAAAAAATTGAAGCCATATTTCCACCAGAGGCTTTCGACAGACATTGATATATTTATCAAGAAAAAAAATACCAAAACAAACACAAGCACAGCCTTTGCATCACTAACATTGTAGCCTGGTGCCAGAATTTACAGCTGTAATGTAAGATTCATTGCCACTCTCTTTATTTATTGGAAAAATCTCTTGCAGCTGAGCAAAGGCATAAATATAAAATTAAATCACAAAAACTACTTTGAACTAGTGCTAAAGATACTCCTTAAATTCATGGGGCCTGGACAACATCAAACTAATACTGGAACACAATTGAGACAAATAGTCTTTATTTAGCCATCCATTATGCCAAACACCACTTTACAGTCAATATGTAAAACCACAGATTATTTGAAAGTATTTGTTATTTGAGCACAACTACGGGATTCAAAGACAGAATGTTTGAAGAAGATACATCCATGAATTTCTGTCCTTATGATGTCTCATTTTCGTGTCACTGCAAAATTACTTTTATAGGATGCTTTACTAGTGTATATAAAGGAAACTTTATATGTTCTTGAAAAATGGCTTTCTAAACTACTCTAGCCTGCCAGATGATTCTTAAAGTGCATAGATATGAGTATTAATGCCTGCATTATGTTAATACTATTTGTCCTTTTAGGTCAGTACAGACTTCTGAAGTGTTTACAGTCTGCATAAGCAGTCACAAGCATACAATAATAGTTATTGAGTATTATGGGTTTATAATAAATGTATTTTTAATATTTTCCATTAAAAATCTTCTTAAGAGTGCTAGTTGTAATTGCTGGACAACTTCAGAGCTATGTTATTTCAATTTACTGACTTTATCATAAAAGTCAGTAAAAACTTTACGTACAACATGCAAACATGCCTTCTTGCTGTAGTCCTGATTGGTGCTATGTGGATGTCCTGCACATGCTTGTGTGGTTGCACTTTTTGAACAGATATCATTTTGGGATCACAGGACATGTCAAAGGTAACTCTCAGAGCAGAAATGGAACTGACTTTGGATCTGTGGGTGGGGTTCATGTGGGCAAGAGAGTCTGACCCCAAACCCCTTCCATTCCTGTGTGCAGCTCCCTTAGGAAAGCTACTGGAAATGCTGCTGCCCATCATGATAAGTGTGAAAAGGGAAAAAAAAAGAACAACTATGTTCTTCAGTCAGCCAATGATGGACTGGAGCCACTAGATTTCAGGGATTTTAAAAAGGGGCAAACAAGACTTCTTCTGTGTATATAAATGATATCAACTTCAATTTTTTGAGGTCAAGAAGTAAAATTTTCTCTACCACTTTAATCATTATGTTTGAGTACTTAATCTGCTCAGTCTTGAGAAAATGGAAGAGCAGATTCTGAAGAGATAGAGATCTGCCCTTTCCCAAATAGTCCTGCTTGATTTCTTGAAGCCTTATTCAAGTCCTACCAGATGCAGACTCCACTGAAATTGAAAGGAAACGTTTGTGCTGACTTCAGTGCTTTCCATGTCACATCTGTAATTGCCACTTTACCAAGGACCTGACTATAATTGTTTTTACAGTGTCTCTACTTGTGGGATATTCTCACATCCTTGTGTTACCTTGCAAACTGATGGGGGACTTTTTGCTTTCTGTCTTAATACTTCTTGTGCTAGGACATCTTATGCTTATTTGAAGCATGAAACCATGAGATGGAAATATATTTCAGGGATATTCTGAGTTTTCCTCGAGTATGATGTACTGTGTGCATTATAAAGAACTGAAGAGAGTATGGTATAAAAAAGATGAGAGTATATATACTAGCAAGAAAAGAAGATGCGGAGACTCATTGTGTAGATGAAAAATTGCATGATGGCTTTGTGATCAATAGAGGTCTTGAACATGGTTGAATAAGAGGAAAACAGGAGAGAGCAGAAGGGTAGCACTGGCAGAAAACAGAGCTACAGATATTCCCTTAATCACTCTTCCATGGGAGGAAGATACATGGAGGAGCAGAACTACTTTCATGTTCTAAAATCCAGGAGAGAGGTCAAAAGACAAAACAGCCCCAAGAGCAATTGGTGCTAATGTGCTATTTTGGATAATGATGGTCTGCATTTCCTATACAGTGATTTTTCATCTCTAGATCTCATAGCTCTTTATCTCAATTTTGCAGATTGCAAAACTGATTAATTACACTAGCAGCATTAGTATAATTAGTGCTGATTATTCTCCAAGCTTTCTCTTCTTTAATCATCTGGGCTCTGAACCTGTAAATTGGAACTAAATCCCTATTTATCAAGTAGCATAGATTTTAGCATCTGGAGAGGGTAGATTTTTTGCTTATGTTGCTTTACCTTAAACTCAGATATTGTTGTAGAAGATTTTTTTTTCTTTGGTAACATTTGATCTCTTGGACACTAAGCATTTGGAAAGGAAAGGAAAAAAAAAATAAAAAATAAAGAGCAGCACAATGTCTGCTTCAATGTGTAAGTGGATTGAAATGTCTGGTTTTATCTCTCTGGGATGTATAACAGTTATCACACAAAGTGAAGGCAAATTGTGCAACTTAAAAATGACAGGGACAAGGGAAAGGCCTTTGTTCTCATCTGTGAGACTTCGTGTCCAGACCTTGTGTCACCAATATTTACTTTCAGAGAAAATTGATGAGATTTACCTGGAGATGCCACAGGCTTTTCATGCCTCTTGGATTAGCATAGGAAGTGCCTTAGTTTTCATTTTCCTCGTCCCGGCAAACCAACCCAAGTAGCTGTGAAGCCCAAGGATTCCATAGCTTGCACCACCCCCCTCCTACCTCTACCCCTTAGCTAAGTATTGAGGATTTTCTGTTGACTCCTAATAGTAGTAGGTTCTCTAGTTTGCTTTTATTAGGACTTTGTTATATTCTGGTAATTCTTCATTTTTTTATTTTTGCTGTTTATATAACAATCCATTCTTTATCTACAAATGCAGGAATAAAAGCATGAATGGCTTACTGAAGACACAGAAATTGCCTACCATACTACCAGTGTTATTCAGAAACTGTATTGATATGAAAGAATCAGGGAGAGAACTTCAGTGGCCAATCAGGACAGGTTGGAATTTTCTCTAATCAAAAGATGACAGAAGAAAAGTAAATATATGGAAGCAATACGTGAATATTCTAAAAATTCTAAAAGATACAATATCTAAAGAAATAAGGAATGTAGAATGCTTGTTCATTTTGTATTCTTTGTATTATGAAGTCTGGTTATGGTGACATATCATACCTTCATAGGAGGGAAAAAGAAAAGTGAACCATAGCTGTGATTGAACGATGTAAGTAAAGGAAGTAAGCAACTTGCTTTGTCTTAGATCTTTCAGCAGTGCTAGGAGCTGATAATTCTTACCCTTTCTTTTGGGGCTTTTTTTATTTTCCCTCCTTAAAATGCTGTGAAAGTATTTACTAATTATGATGAATAGTCTTTTTCTAGTTTCAGTTTCTTCTATACAAAAAATCTTTTTCTGGCACACATATCATATAAATGTCTACTTAGCTCAATGATTTACTATTGATTGCTTTTATTAAGGCTATCCTATTACTCATGTGCTTCTAACTCTGGCATGTTTTTTCTGTGTTTAAATTTTTAATGTTCCAAGCTAATATAAAGATTTCAAGGATTTAACGATGGGTGCTCAGACTTAGTATATTACCCTAACAGTGGCTGGCCTGCACTATCACCAAAGCACAGACAGTTGCTGACAGCTCAGATAGAGGCAGACCCACTGAGGAGAGGGCAGGGCTCCCCCGCATCCCTTTGTGCCAGTGGGGAAAACATGAGAGTTACATGTGCACATAAACAGCCCACAGGAGAAGACCAAACCAGGTGTCTGATTCCAAGGCACTGAAACTTTTGTTTAATTGTTTGTTTGTTTTAATTTATATACAATAATAGAAACATTTAGAATTGGAATTTAGCAATGTTTTGCTGTAGTCTTTGCTACTTTGACAAGCTGATAGCAACAGGGACCTTACTTTCAGCTTTTTCCTGCCCCAGTCTGATCATCATTCTCTGGGCAAGTAAATATACACCAACTCCCAGCATTTTACCCATTGCATTGTTTTTTTTTCTTTACTCAAAATGAAAAGAAACAAGGAAAAAAAACCACAGTCATACATCTTGGTCCAGTCGTGAACTGCTGGTTAGGTGAACAACTTGCTGGAGATCTTTAATTGTTGATTATAATTTACTGGAATACGAAACATTTCAGACTGTGCCAAAACCATTTCTTCTAGTTTGTTAGAGTTAGACTGTAAGTAATATTCTGCTACACAGAAGTGGTTGAGAACCTAGGGAGCAGGAGGAAGAGATGCTGGGTTGAAACAGTGGACTGTGGGAGCTTGTCCTCTTTTTCCCACTGTTCCCCACAAGTGTAGATTTACCCTCTCTGATCTTGTTACAGTTCCAAACAGGTTTTTGACAGGGTTTTGAGGGATACCTGTACGCCCTGGAGTCTCCACAAACTTCTGTCCACAGACATAGTACTGTGAATCAGCTGCTTGATTTATCTTGTTCAACTATGCATTTCAAATGAATTTAAACCTTGTTTAAATTTGATGGTTATTATCATGTTTCTACATTTCAGATGCACTTAGTCTTTTTCCTTTATGTGAGAAATATGTGTATATATGTATGTATACACACACACACACACACACACATATATATAATATATAATATCTATGTATATAGAGAGGTATGTATCTTTATACGTTGATTCATCTCCTAGATTTGGCATATCAGTATTCTATAGGATATGTATTTAAATTACATTAATAAAATGTTGAAGTTTAGTTTCAGTGATATTACTGAGAAGGGTATGATACGGTAATTGTAATGTATGATATTTAGCAGCATTCACTGGAGATTTAGCATGTATGAATTTTTATTAGAAAAGTAATACTTGCCTGGCAAACATGGTTATAGTGAGAAGGGAAAATTAATCTCTGGATTTACAGTATCTTTTTTTTTTTTTTTTTTTTTTTTAAGGGAAAGTATTTGTGTTTCTGTTTGCAAGTAGTGCTGAGTCCATGCTTGTCCTCATCCAGTTGTTTGTACTTTATGCCCCATCAGTCAAATTCTTTGTTTCTCATTTTAAATAGGCACAGGAAATTCATGGTCCTCCTTCAGATTTGGCTCTGTTTTTCTTCAGGTATGGTTTCTCTATTTGAAAAAAAATTAGGAATAGTTATTTTCTTCAAGTCTTCTGAATCAAAGTTGTTAGTGTACTTAGTGGATTAAGAAGTTGGAGAAAGTCAGATCGCTGTTGAGGACAACAATGTGTAATGTGTGTCAAGCTAATATAATTTTTTCCAGAGTTGATGGCTTTTTAGTCTAAGTTTTTAAAGTTCATTTGTCTACATCTGCAGGGGAACTCAGCAGGATCTAACTCATATGTTGCACACTACTCACAACTAGGAAGGTGTTTGTTATTTTTGTACATAAAAAGAGACTTGACACCGAAGAGCCACAGAAATGAATATTTTTTCTTTGTATGCTGGATTGATATTCACATTGTGGCGATCTGCAGTACGTGTCATATATTAAAACCAAAAACAGAATATTGAACCTAAATTACACACTTATAATACTTTCAACCTGAGCTCACCCAGCCCCTAACTTCTTGTGTCATTTCATTTGGCATTTGGGACTCTGTACAAGTGCCAAAGAACCAAAGAACTCTGTACAAGTAACAAACTATCCACTTCTGTATAATGTGCTAAATCACACATATTGAATGGTCTTCATGACAGTCTTGTGTGTTCAGCCCATCTCTTCACTGAATCTAAGCAGCAGAATGCTGTTGTATGTAGGCACAGTTGTTACCTCTGTATTGATCTCTGCGGGCTGATGGCACTTGAGTGGGAAGAAATTAGAAGGGAAACAGGATGTTGTTCTTCAGTATCATTTGTGGAAGCACAGGTGGAGTAATGACAGAAATAATACTCTATCAGCCTAAGAAAAGGGCAAAAATAAAGAAACTATTGATTCTTTTCAACATCGTTAGAATCAGGGTTGTATCACGATCACTTCCTTTAGAGAAATGACTCAAACTCCTCCCCTCCAATCCTGTCATTTTTATAATGATTTTTTTATCAGATATCCTATTTTCTGTAAATTATCTGTAATAATATGGCACAAATTTCTTAACAGGCAGCAGTCTTCTCAGTAAGAAGGTTTGTTTAATTATTTTGTCTTGAAAAATAACATTAGGCAGTTAAGTCAGAATTGTAAGAAAAGTGATATTTAAAATAAGATTAGGGGTTAAAAAAAAAAAGTGTTATTTGTATTTCCTATTTCAATTTTCTTCTTTGTCAGACTATTTATCTTAAATGTATGTTTAAGTCTTTCTCAGTTAGGATTTGATGCTGAAGACCATTAGAGAAGTAGTAAATACTCCAGAAAGTTAAAGCAATGATGTTTTGTTAATTAATTATGTGAAAGAATGTGATGCTCTGTTTGGTACCATACTGGTGAACACTGGAGTATAAATACAATGCAGTATAAATTATTTAACTACTTCTTGTAAGACTGAAGGCTCAGGAATTTCATCCTGAGACATTTCAGTGTTTCTATATCAGCATACCAATATAGCTTCTGCGTTTTTACATCCTTATGTCACTTTACAGTCACTCTTCTCACTGACCTGAGGAACACCTCTACCTTAAAGGCAGATATTGCAAAAAAATATCTTTGCACAACTGTTAACCTCTGTTTCACAGTTTCTTGAAAGATTTAGCATTCTTTCTTATGGAATCAGAGAGCTCATTTTCTCTGAAAATGACATAACTTGTTACTTTTGAGGGGTTTGAATCTCTCTCTGATGATTTCATTGAAAAGTGTTTCTTGTTTCTAGTGTTCTTATCAACAATATCTTGCACTTCATATTAAACATAATTGTATGTTTAGAGGATAAATCTTTTTAGATAAAGGCTTTAAGTTTCACCTAAAGGCTTTAAATTTAAAGTCAAGTAAATAAAAAGTTGACTAATTGGCCTATGTTCTTTACACAGTACCAGAGTAGCCTTTTTCATACTTAAAACAAAACAAAAAGACACTCCATGCTACCTAGTGTGATAATGCACAGGTGGGCAGCAGTTCCTTGAAAAGTTTCATCATACAAAGGTTTGTGTGCCTCTGATTCCAGTAGTGGCTGAAGATGCGGAGCTGAGCTCAGTGTTTTGTCATCTGGCCAATGTAAGGTTCGCTCAAAGAAGATGACCAGTATGTCTTAGCTACTTTTTTTGTAAACTCTGCAAAGACTCACAGAGTGGTAAACATTAGAAATGACATCTGGTCCAACCCCCTCTTCAGGTGGGGCCACCCAAATCAGACTGTCCAGGAGCATTTCCAGTCAGCTTCTGAAGGTGTCCAAAGGTTGATACGATTGTCTCAAACCTCCTCTTTTCCAGGCTGAACAATCCCAGCTCTCACAGCCTCTCCTCACCTAAGACAGTCTCAAGTCCTTTGATCATCTTGATTCTCCACCACTGGACTTGCTCCAGTATGTCTAGGTTTCTCTTGTAATTGGTTACCTATATTGATCTGGAGCTGTTACTTTGGGGAATAAACACCTCTCTTAACCTGCTGGTGATACTTTGCTTAATGCAGCCAAACCTTCATTCTGGCAAGAGCACATTACTGATTTGTGTTCAACTTTGTGTTTACCAAGACTCCTAGGTACTTTATAGCAGAGCTACAGAAAAAGTCCTGACATCTTTATCAGATGTAACCAGATGAGGATAATGTTGTTTCTCTGCTTGTGATTAACAGTTTTTGAATTCCTTTTCCTCTACTGCAGTGCTAAATAGGTTGACTGAAATTCCGTAGTTTTCCCATTTATATGGGGAGTGAGGGACTGAAGCAAGAGGGGTTGTTAGTATACAATACCTTTGGTTGTTTTTCTTCTATATGGTGAAATATTTTTGCTCATCTACTGAATCTTCATTTTTCACTCCTTTTGGGATAGACATCAGAACAGTGTGAACTGTTCTGCTCAAAATATCAGCATAAACAATAGCAGAGGAAAGGATAGCAGTGGAAAGAGTGACATCAGAGGGATTTATTTTCAACCTACAGCTTTTAAATCGTTTTTACAGTTCTCCAAATAATTCTGACTTCATATACATATAAATAATCACAAAGTATGCAATGGTTTGCCAAAGATGGTCCTATTTTTAAAATAGTGTATAATTCAAAGAGAAAACACTGAAATAGGATCAAACTTAAATTTTTAAAGCTTCATGCTATACATTGTTATTTTTGCAGTAAATTAAAGAGGCTTCTAGCTTAACTGAACTTTCACCTATACACTAGATCAGTACTTCTGATTAGTTTCAGTTTGAATAACAAAAGTTATTTTTTCATGAATTGCTTAAGTATCAGCTCAAATTCGCTGTTTGTCACGCATTTATTACAATGAATACTTGGTGACACATGAAAACAGACCGCATTCTATCAGTGCCTTAGAGCATTTCATTATTTCAAAATTTTTAATTCTCTTTGCAATGGAATTCTGCAAATGATGAATTCCACATGGTTTTGTAATTGCCATGGCACCAAAAGCTTCTTTACCTCAAGCTACTGAAGGTATGTTTATTCTTTAACAAAGTAGAGAAACCAGAAAAACTAAAAAACAAACACAGTTTTCCTTGAACTTTGCTCTGGTCTCACATATTTTACTCTACTCATGTTTCAAAGGGTTAAAACAATTGTTGTATCTATGCAATTCCTGTTCCAAAGGGTAATATTTAGGATGGATATATCAATTTAACCACTCCAAGAATAAAACAGAAAAGAAAGCTATGAGGATGCAGTTATTGAGCCAATGTGTACATTCTGGATAATGGTTCATATACCACGGTAGGATTCAAGGTCCCAGAGTGTCAAAATATAAACCATGCCACTTAGATTTAAATCTCTATTTGTGCATCAAATTAAATTTTGTTCTAGGCTTCTCTAGGATTCAGGCTTATGCTAAATGTTTTACTGAACTGAGATGGCAATAGTGACATAGGGAATTGCTGCTGATGAATTGTAATATTGTTGACAGGACACAGTGAAAAGACAAAATATTCTTGGAGTAGATGAGCCAGGACAGCCAATTTATGTAACAAAATGAAGGACCTGTAAGATCTTGTGCAACACACACGGTTTTGTGTAACTGGAACAGCAGATTTTTTGTTGTCACATGTAAAGAAGCATGTAAGGTTCTAGAAAATATTTGCCTTTGAGCAGCAAATCCCCAGTATGAGAGAACAGTGTTTCTCTGTATTTGAGCAGTGGTTATCTGACCTTTTTTCCAAATTGTTTTAGGTATACTCATGCAATATTTCAATCAATTTTTCCTTTGCCTGGTTTTGTTGTTCTTTGGTTGGTATAGGGAGGTGCTAGAAACGCAGAGTGAGGTATTCTTTCTCAAACTAACCTTTAGGTCCCCAAACTAAGTAATAACCGCTACTTCTATTATTAATAATCGCTACTTACTATTTCTAAGTGGATTTGACCTTAAGGTTTACTCACACCAAAGAACCAAAGAGGAAAGAGTTGATACTATGAAGGAAGTAATGAGTAAACCACTGTTCCAGGAAAGCTATCTGTCATCATTTTTAATTTAAACTGATTTGTCAAACATGAACTTTACAAAATAGACACAGTAGATCAAATGAAGGGGAAGTAATCTCCAGATACAAAGGGCAATGCAGGCAGAAAAGTGACCTCTGTATGTGGGTGGGAGAAAGTTTGGACAAAGATCACTAGTCCAAAAAAACAAAATTAGCAAGAGAAGCAATGTAATGCCTGGATATTATAGTGGTTAAAATAATACATAATTTCCATTAATGGCTTCTTATGTTGGAATTAAGATGATTATAGATATTTACTGGATAGACTTACATGCAGCTCTTGAGAGAAGTGGTAACTTAATGGCTTGCTCTCTGCCTCATCAAGATTTTTAGTTCTGAGGTGGCTTTCTATGGTATCTCTAAGCAATCTAACCAGAGTGGAAGAGGAAAAGAAAGCCATCTCTTAACTTCCTTCTTACTTGTATACACCAATCCCTATGGAAAAATAAGGATGTTCTCTTCCTTCATGCTGTGTATTCCTGGATAAGAACTATGTTGTCCACCTCAAACATTTTGTGTTTAGTGAATGACATTAGAGAGAATCAGTAAACACTGCAAAGTGAGAAAAATAAGTATCTTGTCTTAGGGCATACACATCATCTTACAATTTTAAAATATTTTCCTGTGAATGTGTTACCTGATGTTTATTGAAAATGTTTTTTCTCCCGCTAGTCTATTCTGCAGGACTGCAGGGTGATAGCTAGTTCTCACATGGGGCTAAGAGCTGGATCTGGAACCTGAAGCACTTGTGGGTTGTCACATTAGGCAGAGTTGTGCTTCTGCCCCACAATGCAGATGTGCAAGTTGCCCAGTTGTGTCATGTGTGAGAACCACAGCAGAAAATGGTATAATTCATGAAGGAGTTGATTAGGATGATAACTAATGTGAGGTGCCAGCTAGTGTTTAGCTGTTGTAAAATAGGGTGTAGGGTGAATACAAAGACTGAGAAGTACCAGGTGTATGCATCTCTTATTTTAGCAACGCTGAAACCCACAAGTATGCGTTTGGAACCATTATGTCCCTGCAGATGTCAGCGCACTTGTCTCTCAGAGGTATGTTCCTAGATGTAATGTGCAACTGGTTCTTACTTTTGCAAAAGGACTAGAGAAATTTTAGATACTGATCTTCATTATTTGACCTCTGATCTTTTTATTCATCTTTTATATCATCAATTGCTACAAACCTCTGAACCTGGCAGAACTGAGTCATCTATAAAAATACAAATAGGTAAAAGTTGGTTTTAAAATCACCATTTTCTTGTCCATTAGGCGTATATAAAATCAGCATACCCGTAGAAGTGCAAACAACATACATGTGAGGACAAGCTGAAATTTAGTATTTTCTGGCAAATTAGATTTATCCTTCAGCATCCACATACTGTCTCATAAACACATCTGGGCACTGCTATTTTTGAAAAGCTTATTTTATCACTTGCTGAATGTTTTTGCCCCTCAAAAAGCATTTCTTAGCTTGACAGATTTGTACTTGAAATAAAGCAACCACTCCACACTGCTATGCATGCCATGTAATGAGCCACATATTTTCTGTATGAAAACTTTGAACGTATAAGAACAAACCTTTTCATTAGTTGACATATGAACTTGTATTAACTAATAGTTGTACATTTTTAACTCTTTGTAGTCATTTTACTGCCATTGCCTTTTGTTCCGTACTACAAATAAGATATAAGGTAGACAGTGAATGTAGATCTATATCTAGTATTGAATTAATCATAGCCAAAATTGTGCAGTGTCCATGCTGCAATGAGTGATGTTCTGATGTAGAGTTTGGCCCTACTGAGTTTTTTTCTTTTATTAACTTTCTGATGGGAAATTTGATCACCACAATTCAGTTATTACCATGGCCTGGTTCCAACATGGGGCTACTCCAAAAGTAATGCCTCCTATTTTATTATGTTGGCTCATGACATCAGAGGCAGAAGGTAATAGTGTGGCAGTAAAGGTTGAACTTTCTCACCAGTATTCCATTACATTTTGTTGCTGAGCAACAGGTGGAAGCAGATTGGCAGTCTGATATGGAAGTGTGTATGAAGCAAAGGGGTGGAATCAAAATCTGTGGATCAACATGCCCACTACCACTTGCCTAAAAATTGTCTAGATCAAGAAGAGCATGTGAATCACAGGGCTGGCACCTGAGCACTGAAGGATGATGATTTTCTGATCCAGCTGTTCAAGCTTCCAGTTTCTTTTGCTGTTTTTATTATTTTATTTATTTCCCTGACAAACATACTCTGAGCTCACGAGTGAAAGCAAAACTGAACAGATCTGGTATTTCTTACCTTTCTTAAGAAAAAATACTGGCAGGTAAGAAGGAAAACATACACAAAAAAGAGAAACACCCAAACAACCTAATTAAAATTACCTGAAATTTAAGGAAAATTCAAATATTGTAGTAGCATGTATGTATCACCAAATACTGAGGCAGCATATAAAATATGTTAGAGATTAATAAAGGAGATTTCACATTTAGGAAAAATTATATAGTTATACAGTATACACATTTCATTTCATGTTGTTCTTGTAATTAGCTGTTTTGTTCTTGATAATAAATTCCTTTTCCTTTTTACAGATGTTTATATATCTTATTTAATCAGACAATGTACATATTTGTCTTACAGACAAATGCATTTTGTGTTATGTACTGCATCATTGACGCTTCCAAAAATTACTTTCTATATCTAGTCTTCATAGATCAACAGAACACCTCTGTAAATCTCTGTGCCCGAGAAAGCTTTTTTTTTTTTATTTTTTTATTTTTTTTTACTAGAGTTAAATTCTCATTCTGATGTTCTGTAATCAGCTCTGTCAGAAACACTGTGAACACTGCGGATATTTATTTCTTTAAAACATTAGCCTGCTAAAAATTCAAACTGCTAATTATAAGCATGAGAAAGGGAATCTGCATATTATATTTAAAATCATTAAAAGATTGATGAGTGGAAAAATCCTGTCAGATTAATTTCTTTACAACAGCCTGTGCAATTAAGCAATGAATGAATACTTGTAAAAATGTTATTCCTTATTCTCTTACACTAACTTGAGATTGACTCCAGCTTACAAAACTATATTTTCCTCTCCTTTAATGGCATGTACACATGGGTCAATTATAAGAAATCATAAACATGAGGCTTGAAATACGTGAAGACAGAATCTGATGTGTATTTTCTGGCTGCCTTTTGTGGTAGCAGTGAATGAAGTAGAAGTAACACAGAGAAAATATTGGTTTTGTACAGATGTGTACACCTAAGCATTTACTATGGTAAATCATTCACCTGGTAAGGTGGAAGTAGGTACCTGGAGAAGAATGAAAATCCTTTAATCATCTGTGCTAGGGTTTTCTCCCTTTGGCCATCTGCCAATGAAACTTCATTTTGTTTGAATACATCTGACCACATAGCAGTATCTAATCTGAAGCAGGTAACTCAAACTTTATTTTGTACCACTTGCAGCATAACTTGGTGCCTTGCTTACTTAATTATGATCTGCATTAATACTCTGGGATTTTTCAGAAAGTCTAACCTAATTTTACTTCACTAGGATTTAAGTCCTTCTAACTCTTCTTTGTTTTTTTCTCAACCATAGAAGTAGATAATTGTTTCCTTCTTTCTTTAGCTAGGCCTTATATATGCTTGCATGTCGTTTGCCTTCCTCACTGTTTACTAATCTGAATTACATGACTCCAGGGGTCCCTGGAGACTTTCAAGGCAAGGCTGGAGAAGGCTCTGGGCAACCTGGTCTAGCTGTGGCGACCCTCTTCATTGCAGAGGAGCTGGACTAGACAGCCTTCAGAGGTCCCTTCCTATTCTAAGGATTCTATGCAAGACTGGCATCCATAATAGGCTCTAAATGACAAACAAATATGAGCAGGCACTTAACATCCAGAATGAGCCAAATGATACTGAATTTAGACAGTAAATGCACAAAATTATATCTTTCTGGGAACATCACTCTGAGCTGGAAGTACCTGGAAGTTGGTATAGTACTGGGGATGTATCATATGTTTGCTCTGTTCTTATTTGTCTTTAGACAGGCATCTTCTTGCACCTGCTCCTGGAGGCAGACTTGACATACCTGACCAAGTACTGTTTGGCACTTGTATATTTTTAGCTTGCACTCAAAAGAGGATGTCACCTATTACCTTCCATCATTCCTCTTCTTGATTTACTTCAGCGACTATTTTGGAATAATTGTAATGTCAGTTCTGGGTTAAATCAAATGGGAATATTTTAACTATCTGAAATTGCAATGCTCATTTTACCTCAGCATTCTCAATGTTCTCTGGCACTTTTTCTAGCACACCCCACACTTATCCAACTCTGTTTAGCCTTGGAAAGGTATGAGTAAAATAGCTGAGGGTCATATGGCTACTATCCATGCATAGCTAATCCTTTATCAGAACAGAATTGAATTGCAAAGAAGATTAAAATCTTATGCTTATAAATGTTTTGATGGTAGCCAGTCTGGAAACAACCAGAACTGAGTGAAATATCTGCAGTGAGATGAAGATGATTATCTCTTTGCTTACTTACTCTGAACTGGTGGAAGTACAGTATGCTAAAAGCATTATTCAAACCAGTGTTAATTTAATCTAATCTGATATGTAGGTGTGATCTGTCCTCTCTGTCTAGAGTCTAAGGAGATTAATGAAACATCTATTAGTCTAAGACTGGCACAGTCAGAACTAGGTTTATTATGGCTTACATAAGGCTCACTTTTTTTGGGTAGTATAAGTATTCCAGCCTCACAGGGTCCACCCTTTGCGCATTTTATCTTCGTAGTGCACTGAAGTGATATTCTGACCCTCAAAATAGCTAACAGTCATTCCAGTTTGACTCTGCATGGAATTAAAACAAAGGAGATACATTTATTTTGTGAGAAAAATATGAGTAGATCAACTATGACAACTGTAAAACAAACAGCAAATGGTAGAATAGCCAACAAACTGTTCATCATCTTAAAATAAATGAATGAATGAATGAATAAATAAATAAATAAAAGGTCTATCATCATCTAAAAAGGCTAATATCAAGGGAACTGCAGCCTAGCCAGTCTCACTTTGGGCTCGAGGAAATTATGAAGTGAGTCATCTGTGAACATACTTCTGGGCACATGAAAGAGAAGGTGGATGGGAAGAGGCAGCATGGATTTAGCAAGGGTAAATCTTGCCTGACCTTGATATTTCTATGATGAAATGACTGGATTAGTTGGCAAAGAAGAGTACTGAATGTCATTTAACTCATCTTAAGCAAGGCTAAACTGAAATGTAGTGCCAGAAAGTTGCATGAACTTCTTAAGGAAGAAAGTTTTAGTGCAGTTCATCTCTGCTAAGCCACTGTGGGGAAAAAATTCAACAGTACAGTATAGGGGTAGGTATCCAAAAGTATGTATAAACCATCTCTCTTAATCTAATAGAGAAATATTTGTGTGCTTTATGAAATTACCCTGCATAGTTCATGGTGGAATTAAGTCCTTTTATTTGGCCATTGTTACCATAATCATGTCAGTTGCACAAATTCAGTGATGATCTAGAAAAATCTGAGTCAACTCTATTTGTGTGTCTATGTGTAAAAGTATGTCCATATATAAAAATATGTATACATCTGTGATACACGTTCAGTAATGAATTGGTGTTACAAGCAATAAAAAGCAGTACTGACTGAGACCAATGTAATAGTGTCTTCTGGTAGTTTCAGCTACTGAGTAAGAAAAAGATAAATGTCAATTTCCTAGGCATAGTTGATGGTGTTGACAATTATTAATTTGCTTTAGTAAGCCTGAAGAATTGAAGCCATGTAGCTAATATGAGTTCTAGCATTTCTTTCAATTTTTGAGAAAGACATGCTAATTGTGAACGTCCATTTTGGTGGTGACTAGATACTATTGTGATAGATTCTTCAGAAGTGCTGAGAGAGAGATAAAGTTAGGCTAAACTGATGTATTTCATATTATGAGCAGCTGTATGAGCCCTAAATACCATACCCAAGTGATTAATTTCTGAATGGTGGTGAAAAGAGAGGGGGTGCTTAAATAAATCAATGGTGATTTTAATAAACTGGGAGCTTCTAGGTATTAAATCTGTCTGCATCTGATCTGAATTGCAATTACCTGTCAAAAATTCATCCATCATTGCAAGTTGCAGACAAACTTTCTGGCAGCAGATGTTTCAGGAAAGCTATTTCATATGGGAAATATACCGTTTGTTGTATAGCAGTCCCAAGAATAAAAAAGCAAAGTAGAAAACATTTCATGGATAACAACAATAACTTCTGTGTCATAGCTAAGCCTTATTTATTGGTGAATATAATATGTAAATGGGAATTTCGAGAATAAATCAGTCAGTGAAAGACTACTTATAATTCAAATGATCTCAAATAGATGTAGTAATTAATTCAGTATTTGAGTACTTGTGAAAGCTATAGTATTTCTAACAACTTTAAATTCATTATCAGATACTGTATGCGAGGCTAGAAGACCAGTGCCTGCATTTCAAAAAAAGGCATTATGCTTCCATCAGCCACACTACAGGAACTGTTTAAAGAGCTAGATAGCCTTCAAAATGGTGTTTTACTCTCAGATATGTTGGAAGCTTCTTCAAAAACAATGCCTCCTATTTATGTCTGAGGAAACTATAGCAAAAAAAGAAAGGGCAGAATGTGAATGAAGGATTGAATTCATAATACCGAATTTTATTTTCTCATTTACACCTTTTCCGTCATTTGATACATGATTGGTCCCTTATCATATGGCAAGAAGGCAACGTAATGAACATTTCTTCGCAGCCATCAGTGAAATTGTCATATAACACTGCTATTTCTCATCTGAACATGCACCTTGAAAATGACCTTTGACGACAGGTTGGACATATGATTAGAAGATTAAGGTCCCAGCCAAATGATAGACCGAAAGCTGTTCCACTGTCATCTCTAGCAAAATCCTTCATTCTGTTTGCCAATTATAATAGCAGAATCTATCATTCTTTTCAATTTTCATTATATCAGGAATTTACTTTGTACAGTTTCTTTGTTTGTATAGTATTTTAAAATCACATTCCACTAAACATGGTTTCTAACATAATTGAAAACAATTCGCTTATCAAGTAACTGCTGATGGATGGATCCATTTATATCTTATATATGATGTGCTGGGCTTCTTATCTTGTCACCTCTGTCTGGTGTTTGAGAATTCATCTTTTATATTAGTAGCTCATAAAGTATCAGCTTGATACACTCTATCAATTGTGTTAATTTGAGCTCTACTCTCATCATCCTATAAAACTGACAGCTACCAAACATTTGGAGAAAACATCTTGGTTTGTCATTTATGCTGCAATACGTCATTTTTTGGAACTCCTCAAAGAGAATGAAAGCATAAATTCTTGTGGCCTCTTCCAAATCACTCTGAAAGTAATGGAAGGACTGTTAGTTCAAGAAATTGTAAGTCTGTCTATGAATACCTTAAAGAGACAAACGGCTTAATATATAATGGAGATTAGGTATTTTCACAATGCAGTTTGGTCAGAAACAACTCTGCCAACTTCCTTTTTTATCCCCATGGTCCATATTTCTTTGTCAGTGCATAATGTCATTGCACTATATATTTTATGCATAAAAATGCTATTAAGAATGTATTTACATATTGTATGTTTATTAGTCTCCTTTATTTCATTCTTACTTATTTATGCAGTATTAGCTGTAGGTACTTTGTGCGAATCACTTCTCAGGCCTGTTACAAAATCTTGTGTCTTCTCCAAAGGGTTTACTGCCTTAGCACTGGTCTTTCTTACCATCTGTTAGTTCCCCTCTGCCAAATACACAGAGGAAAACCAAAATATGGGAAGCAAGTGGTCATCTGCATTTAATAGTGTAATACATGGGTGCTTGAACTGGCCCTGAGCACTAATTAGAGGAGAGAATCCATTTCTGGATAGTTAATGAGAAGTAGTAAGTAGAGTGTAAATTACAGTGAACCTTGAAAGTAAAGACAAATAATTTTTTTTAATGCAGTAGAGAGGCTGGAGCCAGCAAGGGGAAAAATAGAGAGGCAAATGGCATGGAAAATAATCCTGGCAGGAAGCTTCATAATGAGCAAATGGGGAAAGATAATTCATATCAAGCCCCGAGCTCAGCAATAGCTAAGACTGGAGGGTGCAAGCGTAAAACTCATCATTTTCCTCTCTTTGGTTTAGGGATCTCAAAAGGATAACTACCAGTTTTAAGAGCAGCTGGAGGAGCGAATGCTTCTTTCTGTTCATTCTGAAGATGAAAACCAGGTGGCATGGAGTGTGCTAAGGCAACCACCGGCAGTGCCTGGAAGAGCAGCATGGCATCGATGCGAGAAGGTCAGATGTTGGGGCAAAATTTCCTGGGGCTTCACATCCACGAGATGGTGCCACAGCATCACTGGATGGGCAGAAGAAACAGCTTTGAGGTGAAGTGGTATGGCATACAAATGAACACTTTCTTCTAGTCCTGATGGGTTTCTTGCCTCCTTGTGCTAATGGTAAGGGTATGATCAGGACCTATTTAGCTATCAGCTTTAACTGTTTTGCTCTATACTGTTTATTGGAGAAAAAAATACAGCTTACCCTGGGGAGAGCAAGGTACTAGTGCCAGTCAAACAATGCCAAGCTCCTTGATTAGAAGCAAACTATTTGGAAGTGGAATTCTTCCCAATTGCTGTTTTTGTTGTTGTTGTTGTTGTTTGTTTTTTGTTTGTTTGTTTTTAATTTAATTTTGCAATGGCAAAGTTATTGAAAAAAGCTGTTACAGCTACTTTGACCATGCATTCCTACAGCTTTAAAAATTGAATTTATTCTTAGTACAGACCATACAGATTTCAGGCTTGTATACATAATATATTTCAACATTGCTAAAACACCTTTGCTCTCAGCACATAAATATCATGATAGGGAATTATAGAAGCCCACTAGAAGGACAAGAGGTCTAAAACATAAAATAACTTCATGTCTTTTCTAAGACTGACAAAATAAAGAGGACAACCTCTTGAACCATTTTCCTGAAAGAAGTGACCAGGTATTTTAGAGGCATTTTTCATTCTTATTACTAACATTTTATCAGAAGAATGCAAAATGTATCATGCAGTAAATTTGAAGGCATTCAGGGTCTTTTCTATTATGACCATGAATGTTTATTTGTGGGATAAAATTGCCCATAAGCAGCAAAGTCTGTTACTATCATATATATATGCCTGGTTCTGTTAGCTCTTGCTTTACCCATGACTGCTGTAATGCAGTACTGACTTTAGGTGCATCAAATATAATCAAAATTATCATAGATCCAATACTGCATGACCATGTTTCTGTCATTCTTCATTGTGTACTGTGAGCTTTCTTTTATTAAAGAGAACGAGTATGAAACTGGAGTCACCCAAAGGAATTGCAGCTACCTCCCTAAACTATCTGTTGATATCTAAAGAAAGCAATTTAATCCAGCAGTTCTTAACCCATTCAATAGAAAGACAAAAAATTTCAGTTTTCAAGACACTAGCCTTGAAGTCAACTTAAAGATAAATGATGTTCTTTGCTGGTTTACATTAGGGATCAAGAGTCTTTGTTCTCAGTAACACTGTGAATAAATTAAGCAAAAGAAGGCACATCCTTTAGCTCTTTTTCAGGGTCTTGGATTGTAATTTTTATATTTGTTTTTTCTATCCAGCATTAGGCTTCAGTAACAATGTTTAAGTAATGCTGGGTACAAAACATATATATATATATATATAAAAATATATATATTTTTTTTTTCTGGAAACATTTCTTTACCTTTTCCCTTCCCCTAATGTAAACATGAACATTTTTCTTAATGATGCCAGAATTTTGAGACTCAACTTGAACTTTTAGTTCTCCGTAGGAGATCCATCACATATTTTGTGATGAGAAATATCATTCATACCAATCACTGTGTTATTGATGCAAGCAGAGCTCAATGAATGATTCCTTTCATTGCAGGATCATCTCCTACCACCTTTGGAAAATACTTTCAAAGCTCCATGTAACTCAATATTGTTAAAATGTCCCTTATCTATAGCTTAAAACTGTTGTTAATGGATCCCAGTGTCACTGTGACCATTGTAAACTCATCACAACTATGATGTCTAAAACATTAAGGAAGTTTCAATTTTGTATGCAGGACATAAATTCTTTTTTCTAAACATAAAAGTCAGAAAATCCATTTTTTTACAGAAAATATGAATAACTGATTAGGTTAAGAAAAACAACTGTGTTTTGTTTTATGCAAGACGATAGTTTAACTTCTGTTTGGAAGGTGATTTTGCCTAGTAGTACACCATGTAGTATTTCCATCTCTGCAAAATTTGTCACCTTGTCAATATTTAACCAATAAGAAAAGGAAGCAAGTAAATGCTGCCTTCAGTGCTGTTGAACTAAAGCAGACAGCCTTTTTATATTTACATGTGGCTTATTTCCCCTCATGTTCTTGAGACTGAAAATTGAGAAGGCTAAGGACACTTCCAAACCATCCTCTGAGATAGTGGTTTTTTTCCCTAACTTTCCTTGTTTGCTTCCTTTTTGCTCTTTCTTTTTTTGAATTATCTCGGTTTTGCTTCGCATTATGGCTTTTAATATTAACACCTGAGCACAAAAAATCAAAAATTAAGATACTGTTCCACTTGACTTAAAGCATTATGCTGAGCTGTTGAAATAATCCTAGTAATGCCAGCTGCAGAAATTAGGTGAAGATAATTTTGCATTATGTAAAAGATTTCAAAACTAATTGCATTCATTTTTCAGTTAGGGAACTGTAGTATTTGGTACTTCCAGTTTCACTGAGCTTAAGCTGTTCTTACTGGACATAAGTCATACAGAAAAGTCCAGCAGCTAAAAAAACCTAAGTAATAAATAAAAAAAAACAACTTCAGCAGCCTACTTGGAAACGGAAAACAGAATATTGTTTAGTTTCATAGCAGATGAAGAGAACTGGTTTCTTGGTCTCTGAATATATATAGCTATGATTTAGCAGAGCAAGGCAATAACTAGCCATGTCTGTAGAAAAGAATATTTATGAGACATATTTTCCTGGCTTTTTTAAAATTGAAACGGTGTCATTTCCATTGTAAACTTTTTCCTTATCTATCCAGCAGCCTGTCTTTTTTCTTGCACTATTTCAAGTCCACAGTTAAAACCTGCAGTGCTGAATCCTTCACATTCCCAGGAGAGATTTATACAAGATGGAGGGTAAATGGGTACTAATTCTGCTTGTTTTCATGTTCTGTGGCAACCAGTGCCAGACAAGGTCTTTAGGATAACAACCAGGCCGGGAAATCCAATGAGTTTCTGCCAAAACCTGGTCAAAATTATAGGACCCATGCACTATGTTTGTAACTAGCAGACTTGGGCAGGGCATGGCCTTAGAAAGGTACAGTATTGATACTGACTTCTCCAAAATAAGGTGCACTGAAAGGTTTTGTTAGTTGTTTTAATAAAGGCATCACTTGCAGGAAATTTCTGCCCAGATGCACAAAGTAGGTCAACCTGAATTCCACAGACCTTTGTACTGACAGGGTTAATTTTACTTCTCAATGAAATTGCCTGTAAATATATTCAGAAAATTTTCCTATGAAGTCTTCAGTGGGAAAAAAAAAAAAAGAAAAAAGAAAAAAGAAAAAAAAAAAAAAGAAAAAAAAAAAAGCTCAGAGATCCAAATCGTAAAGTGTACTCAGAAGTTACTATCTGTTTGGATAAGATATTTTCGTTTCTGTTCTCAAGCAATGGCAAATATCAGGCTTTTGCCTAATACAGCTTAAATCATATTGAGATGCTTCCTCTCCAGATCATTTGCCCATAGCAGCTGTGGGTGAAATCACAGATTCATCTGCAGCAAAAGGACAGTAAGAAGCAGTAGGGGACTATGCTGTAGTTAACATACTTAAGATGGCAAAATTGACTTTTATTAAATGTAAATGTAGCATTGGCCAACAGAGTATGGAAACAAGCTACTAGTACTCTTAGATGTCAAAGTGTTTTCCTCATAGTGATGTGGGGGTTTTGTTGTTTGTTTGCTTGTTTTATCTTCATGGAATAACTGGCAAAGATATTCTCAAAATAAGATATTTCCTCCAACTTGTATTTATCGTCTCTTTGGATACAACACCATACTAAGCGAGATGGAAAGATGGAATAGATGAAGAAAACTATTTTGGCACATCTGTAAATAAGGCCTGTGCATTTCATTCCTTAAATGCTTCAAATAGTTGGTAATTGCAACTGTCTTAAAATTCATAATATTTCCACAAATACTTTTGACTTTTTCAAGATAAGAAAAGGGATTTTTCAATTTTGAGATGGGTCTAAATTTCAAAAAAAGACATCACAAAGGGTGACACAGATTCTTAAAAAATAAAATAAAATACCGAGAATATGAATTTCTACATGAATTTCCTCTATATAAATATATATATATAAAGATGAGTGAATCAAACTGTACTCTGACAGATACAATCTTGCAGCAATAATTTCCAACATTTGCATGGTCTGATGGGCCACAGAAATTAAAGTTAGCAAGATTTTTTCTCTATAATCAAAGTCATAGAAAATTAAATATGTGAGATTTAAAAGGAAGAAACACGTGATGTCATGTGTCACCTCATAGATGGTAGTGTGTCTTGGGGTTGCATCTACATGGCAATCTCTGATCTGTTCTTGTAACAATGAGCATGAAATAATATTGAAATAGGTTTAAAATTCCTACAGCAATGCACCTATATAGAGATAAATGACTTTAAATGCACCTTTAAGCAATTGTGTAGATCTCTAAGCTAGGAAGTTATTCATATGAAATTATAATAAAGCTCTGAACACAAACAGAAATTTGAAAACTGCAGCTTTTGGCTGCCTTTCAAAAAAGGCACTTTATTTTTACTATACATCTACTAATCCAGAATGAAAATACAAGTGAAACTGAAGGGTAACTGTTGTGTCCTGTATTGACTGTGCAAGTTATTTTACATAGTTCTGGGAATGCACAAGTTTTTCATGCTTTCATTTATAAAAATATTGCATCATTAGGTGTCTGGGGTAGATACTAATAATAATATGAGAGACAGCTCTTTACCTTGTATTTTCAAGAAAACATGCTGCAGTGGCAAGACTGTTCCATGTAAATGGTGCCCTCACATAATTTTAACACTTCCCTTCAGTTCTGTCTTCATTCCCTCTCGCTTTATTGCCTGATTTTTATAGACTCATTTTAATTTTAAAATCCCTAAGGTGAGGTCTTTATGTTCCTGTTCATCTAAAAAGCATCATGAAGCCTACAGGGATAAATACGTATCATTCATGATTAATGCTTAACAAGGTGCCTTGCAGTTCTTGGCCTTAGTATTGACTGTTGGCTCACACATGCACCATCCAAGAAGGTGGCATTAAAAATCATTTTTTCTTAGACCTTGCCATGGTACTGTACGTGATATGTGTAAAACAGTGGTGTGGGGATACATTTGTTTTCAACCAAGGATTCTGTCTTTGCTACAATGTAGCATGAATTGTTGTGTGGTTAATTCACATTAGAGAGATTATATTTTACAACTATAATGGTCAGAAGCTTAAATTATTTCAAACAAAACTCTAAAATCTTGGATTATATTTCTCTTATTTCTTTGATTTCTTGCAAGTTCTCTTTACTTTAGTAGAGAGGTAGTTTCACACTATTGGACTGTGCCTCTTGTGCTTTCTGAAGTTTTGTTCCTTAACAAATATGTGAAACACGTAAGCAGTGAATGTGTCAGTAAAATATATTCAGTGTTAATCCATCATTTGTAATCATTAATAGTTTTTATTCTAAGCGTCCTGGAGTACATCACAGATGAAGGGTCAATTTCTTCATCTCTAATTTGCACAGATTGATATTTCAACATGCAGATATTTCAAAGTTGAATGTAATTACTTATTAATTTCCCTGTGTAAAAGCTAATTATTTTATAGTAGCATTTCTTTTTACCTTCTTGTAAATTATAAATGTGCTTGCCATGAATTCAGTGGTTGAAATAGGGAAATAACACCAGCAACAAAGAGAAAAAACAAACAAACAACAAAAATTACCATAATTCTGAAAGTAAATACTGTAGATCTTCCCATTTACAGATACTGGGCAAAACATTTGGATGGGGGATGCAAAGCATTGATGTAACCAGCTCCTGAGCTTGTTCTGTTTAACAAATGCTCTTCTGGGATTATTATTATTATTTTTTTTAATTAATTAATTTATTTTTTTAATCAGTTAAGCTTGTTAGCACATGTAAGTAATTCATGACAACCACTAGTTTTCATATTCCTCTTGTATGCAAGCAAGTTTTCATTCATTGAGCTTGTTGGGGTACTGCTAAATGGATGATTCTTAAGCATGCTCAATTTTTTTCCACAAAAATAAAATTGCTGTATTTTAATCTATCTCAAAGTAATATAAGTCTAGGGAAAAGGAAACAAACAAGGAAATGTTTTATACTTGGGTTTATCTTTTCATATTTTTTAGCAGATGAGTGGGCTTTTTTCAGAGCCACCTTTTGAAGTCACTATGTTATTTTGTCATTTCTTTCTGAAAGAGTAACGATACTGAATCTTTATCATATTGATCGTTTTACAAGTTTTCATCTGGGGTCCAAGATAATACATAGCATTGTTATTGCATTATTATTTTTCATTTGTATCCTATTGATTTGCTGCCAGCAACTTACAGGTCAATTTACAAAAAGATGAGATATGATTTTTTTATTTTTTTTCCTAAAAGATTATGCCACAAAGGGGATGTTTTTATAAGGCTGTAAGATCTCAGGGTTTGTTTTTTCTTCTCACAGGAATGCAAGACATTCATAAATTAGCAGTGAAGTTCTACCTGGATTTACACCCAGAGTATCCAAGGCTTCCGTATAATTCATATGAGTAAGTGGCTAGGCACAAGCTTACACTTAAATTGCAATTTCACTCCTAGGCATGGTTCTTTTGTCATTTCTCCCTGTATAACTTAGAAATAATAGCATAATTTCAGTATAGTTATATACATATAAAAGAGATTAGAGAGACTTTATATATCTAATCAAAACAAACCGACAAGGTTTAAGACATCCAAATGACAGTTACTAAAATTATAGATGAAGATTTATTTTTGGTGCTGGACAGCTCAATATCTGCACTGAAAAGGCCCTTCTTACTCAGGTCTTGCTCTTTCCCAAAGCACTGAAATTCCTCTCCAAACCATTGGTGTGGGTTTCTTCTATGGGACCAGCATTTAGCCCAGCTCAGTTCTCAGAAACTTATAGCCTTTTGTGGCTGACCTGCTTTGCCAGCATAGAAGGGCTGAAGAATTCTTGCATCCTCCATTCTCTATATCTGCACTGGAAAGGGTACCATTAGGCCATAATTTGAAAAAATGTTTGTTTTCTCACCCAAACCTCCCTAAAAAATGTACAAAGAGTACATTAATGTCAGTACTCAGTCTGTATTTAAGAGGCCCACTTACAAAGGAAAACAAGAATACTTAGCCAAGTTTCATTACTACTTAATTCTATTGTCATTAGAATTTAGCTACTTGGAAAGCAAGTGTCATGGTTATGATTTTTGGTTACTGGTATTCCACATAGTGTGTAGTGCACTGGGAGTTAAAGTGTTAATGCTCCAGTTCGAGGTACCTGTCTGGAAGAGAAGAACTACATACCCCAGGGGGCCTTGCAGTCAGAGAGGAGATATAATTCCTGGCAAGGTCACCTGATTGCTCTCTTCTCTCTTCCCCTTCGCTTCACTTGGCTTCTGCCCGTCCCAAATGCATGCATCATTTCAGCGTTAGCGTAAGGCCTTCGGTTCATAATATTTGATTCATTACCTTCAATTCTCGGTATATTGTATTATAGTGTGTTATCTTACTTTCCAATACCATATTTAGTAAATTCATTTTTTTCTCCTGATTAGTTGCTGCTGTTTTTAATTATTTTGGGGTCACCTATTTCCCTTTTCCAGAGATGCGGATTCTGTGAAATCCCTCCATCCCACTAGTCATGGAACCAGGCCCAACCAGCCTGTAAACCATTGACAGCAAGGATTAAAGCAGTATGTAAAATAGTGCAGGTATGCATATGTTTTTATTACTTTGGTATAAATCTACCACATGATTTTCAAGGGGTATTTTTAAAATATTTAATGCAAATTGTGCTAAATGCAGTGAGCTTGTGTGTATATACACCCTGATATGTGCTTTTACTTTTCCTCTGGAACCCATCCAGGTATATCAAACCCACAGTGAACAACACAAGGCCTTCCAGTTCATGCTGTGCTTACAGTGTATTGAATGTCTCTGGCATACTTTCAACAGGAGAAAGTTTGACAAGAGAATTTTTTATAGCACAGAATACCTTTTTCTGCCAGTGAAAAATTTCAGTTTTGAAAATGATCTGACATTCCATGCAGGCTCGTAGACTGAAATCAGATATTGACATAACACAATACAGGACAAAAAAATCACAACACAGGACACTAAAATAATCTTCTCAGTTGACAAGCTTTATTCTAAATTACAGACCATTCACTGACCTTGAAAGTAGAACAAAGACCAAATCAATTCCTTTTTCTCAGTGTGGCACAAAAATAATCAAGTAGCTGAAGGTGATACCCGTATGTTGTAGGAATATTTCCAAGACTTTCTTTTCTGTTCCCTTACTTGTCCATTTTATTTCACGTTTTGACAAAAATTTGAACACAACTGTATAAAACAGCAGTATTTAAAACATATACATAAAATCTCAGAATGTGCTGTGGCAAATATTTCCCTATGCTTTTTCATTAACAATGGAGAGAATAGATGACTATACTCCAGCACTTCTTGACATTATTTTTAATCATTATTGAATTGAAAATATAATTTTGCTTTCTTGATAATGTTCATAACTGTTTCGATTGATTTAGATTTTAAAAAATTATTAAAAAGAGACTTCAGGAAAAATGCCAAATCTTGTAATGTATTCATAAGATTTGCTTTTACACATTTATTTATTTATTTAGGACAACTGAATATAATATTCAGCTGTTAGAACATCTAAGTTTTTGTTTCAGAATTTTTCAGGAGTCAAAGGTTTTTCAAGATGGTCAAAATCTATGATTTCATTAGGCTACAATCAGCATTTTTTTTTAAATTTGTTTAATAGTTTCACAACCATATAGAGATCATTGTTCTGCCTAAATGTTAGACATCATTTTATAAGTAAAATGAACTACTTTCTACAAAACCAGACATCTATGTGTATTTCAGAGTCCTACAAAAGGAAAGCCTTGCATATGTAAATAATTTGAGCTCAACAAGAACAAGGAACTTTGCAAATGTTTCTAAGTTACAGTACTGACACATTTAGAAGAGATGACAGCCACTTACTTTACAACAGGTTCTCAAGTTTAGAGATTGACTGGGACATTTTGAGTGCTATAATCAACATCAGAAATTGGAATACTTGGAGAGAATCAATAGGTAGAATGATGAACTGAAATTGTTGATGATATACAGCCCACGATCTATGTATCATCATCATAGTATCATAGTATCATAGTCTCGTGAGGGTTGGAAGGGACCTTAGAGATCATCGAGTCCAACCCCCCGGGATTCGAGCCTCTGTGTAGCAGAGCGGCACTTCTACCACTTGCGCCACAGGGGGATTCGAACCCAGGGCCTCCAGTATTGCAACGTGGCATTCCTACCACTGCGCCACCGGGGCACATGGTAAATACATTTCCATTTTCTGTTAAATACACTACAGAACCATGTTTGTAATAAGATTTGCTGTACATTTTAGTTGTTTATAAGTAAAAAAAAACAAACAACACAATGAAATACAAGTTTCTTAAATGCACATTGCTGGATAGGGACAAGGAATAATTATATTAATTACATTTATTTTCAGCAATAAAATGCAGTCCCTGCATTAAAAGATGGTCCTAATACACTGATATTAAATGCTTCTGGAAGTTCTCTAACACACTTTTTATTGTTTTATATAACCCTAGTCCTGGGCAAAGTTGAACAGCTCATCTGCTGTAAGGGTAGAGTGTGTCCTTCCACAGCCTGTATGTCTTTGAAGGGTTACTGATGCACCATCTGCTTACTTGGCCCTTAGAATGTGAATAATTCATGGAAGGATCCCAAATGTTGAATAACAGGTTCAAATTTGCATTGAGGATAAATATTTTTATATAGCTTTAATGCAATTACTTATATTATTTCCTCACATCAAGGCAGATCTTTCAGAGATTTTTGTATGTAAATCCATCTATTCTGGTAAGTTATGAAAGCACATTACAGGGTTTTGGCAAACAATTCCATTTTATACAGTGCTATTACAGAGGAGCTGCCCAAGCAAATCAAGTTATCAGTCTGCACATCAGAGCCTTAATCATCTCAGTTTTGCTTTTGCATGCAGCAGCAAATAGGATAGTCATTCATATTATAATAATCTCTAATTTAAGTTCAGCCAATGTTGCAAAACCAACAAATTGTTTAGATATTTTGTTTCTGATATGAACACTTACTAGCTCAGATTTCAGAAGACATTTGATGGCTAACCTTTGACAATATCATGACTGTATACTGCACAGAGCTATTCTGTTTGTTTTGTATGCATAGACAAAACATTGCATAGATGTTATCAACGATCCCTTAGCGGTCAATCAAAATATAACTTATTCCCATGCAGTACGGGTAAAACATATATCTACGAGCTCTTTTTCCAGGGTAGAGAAGACAAGATTTCATGCTAGATCAAATCATGTAGATTAAATGTCAACAGCCATAAACTTCAAGTAGGACTTGGAGATTCAATTACTGGATTATGCTGGTCTGTTCTAATTCTTCATAAATCTTTTATATATGTCTTTTAATATCTTTACATAATATCTGTGATGATAAATTATTGTGTGATGACAAAAACATACAGAAACTTATTAATAAAACCTCTGTTAGAAAGCAAGTGCTTCATTAAAACCGGGAATAGTTATCATAGCCTACAAGTGGTGTGGACAGGACATTGTTCTGCGATAATAAATGTGTTTCTCAATTTAATGTTCATATATTCTTTGAAGAGGATGAATTTCCTCAGTCAGTACACTGGTCAGCTTTTGAGTGTTTTGTTCTGTTTCTGTTCATACAGAAATTCTACAATTCAGCATCAAGACATTTGTAGATAGGGCATCCTCCTGCTAGGCAGTTCTACAATGTAAATTATTGCACAGCTTTCTTCAAGAATAATTGCCTTCTTGTTATGTGATGATTTTTTCCCCTCAGTTGTCTTTTCTGTTCATACCTCTAATCATGCAATGAGAGGAGAGAGTGAAGTGCAAATTTATATTTCTGTGTCCCAGCACATCCCCATCTCCCAGGCTTTTAGTTCTTGATAGATTTCTCTTTTTCTTTTTTTTGAGTTCTGAAAGGGTCAAGCCATCACAGGAGATAATCCAGTCATTATGTTTTCCATTTGTGCTGGCTTTTTTGTTTGTTTGTTGTTATTTGTTGTTTTTTTTTTTTTTACTGTTTAATAATAATTCAGAGAAGCATTTTTTGGAGACAATTAATTCTCTGAAAATTAAGCACACAGACACTGTAACTACCTCTCTTTTCCCCATGACATCTATCATCGTTATTAAATGACTCTAGAAACACCACAGAGATTGGAAATCCTGTTCAGATTAAACAAGTGTCCATATGCTACTCTCGATTAGAGGAAGCAAAATGCACCTGAAAACCTGTCAAATGTAGGAAGAGATGAGAGTTTACTACATTCCCAATCGGGTATCCCAGGACATATTTTTGCAAGGGGAAAGCTCATTAGCTGCAAGAGAGCAAGTAGCAGTACTCTGTGAAAACTTGGGTTACAAGGCATGTTACCTAGGACTGGAAAACTAAGAAAATACTGTGAAATTAGTTCTTTTAAAGATGTATATTTTAATGTAACCTTTGTATGTATGCACTTGTGTTTGCAATTTGTGCATACATGTTTTTAAGGGCTTCCAACGATATGCCTTAATTTCTATATTTTGAATTGTCAACATGTTATTTTCAGTCATATGTATTCCTATAAGTAAATGTACATTCAATTGGATATATATTAAGTTATAAGCTATTTGATGACTTGTACAATTAATATCACTTTATTTTCCCCAGTGCAAAACATTTATCTTAGATTTTAAAATGGATTCAGTATGATGAATGGAAAGCACCTTCATCTGGTGATGCTGAAGGAGACTGTGGATTCCGGCTGCAAGCCAGTCCTGTGGATGGCAGTTCAGTGGGAATTTGGTTTACATGCCACATCCAGTGGCCAAGAGAACTAAAGCAGACATTTTCCCCCCTAATTCATAACCTTTTGATTCTTTGAGTAGATACAAGCGCCTACATTGGAAGATCTGTTTGCATGAGCTAAGAAAAATCTAGGAAAAAAAACCCCAAAAAACAAAAAACAAAAAAACCCCAAACCACCACAAAACAGTACTGAGATCACAAAGAGGTGTTTTGTTTTGTCATAAAATCCAATGAAAGCTGGGATTTCTGCTCAAGTATTTACAAGAGACTATGAATCCTTCACCTGTCTGTTCTATACATCCTATATCTGCAGTCACTTGCAGGAACTTATTAACCAGCAATGCTGTAGAGCTTGCAATGTATTTTCTTTCTGTACTGTGGAAGCCATCAGTTTTCAAATTCCTGTAAGACCAGAAGAGCACTCACTGTGGCAGTGTAAAAGCACCAAAGGTCTGGACTTCCTACTCTGGTAGATCAGTGCCTTCCATTTTTGTCAAATTCCAATTCTCTTTTGGTAATGGGACTGTATATGGCGCTTTGTTCAACCCATGCCAGATTCTCCACTCACTTTTAAACTGTAGGCTATCTTCTATTACAGGGATCATCTGCAGAAGATCCATGGATATATTCACCTTGCAAGACAATTCTTTTTGCTAGGCTAACTTCTGCTTCTTTTTTTTTTTTTCTGCACAGTAGCTTTTATTCAGCAAACACTGAAAACTTCACAGCTAGTCTTCAGTCTATAGTGTATGATATTTCCTTTCTTGTTTTCTTGTGTTTTTCAGCCATTGCACTCCCTACTCCCTTATTATCCCCTTTAAGAATGTATGGTCATGCTTTTCTTAAAACATTCATCTCATTTAAAAAATTCAAATTACATCTATCAGTATGAATTAAAATAAATAATAATTAAAAAAAAATCTTTTTTAATCTTTTTTTTTTTTTTTTTTTTTTTTCAGGATGTCTTCCCAGGGCTGAGGTGTCACCTCTGAATTAAGTCCACAAAGAACAAACCAATTCTGAAGTGAGTACTGTTGCTTCTTTTTAACCATTAGTACAGATATTTCCCATGATAGTTGCTTTTTAATGAAGTCTAAACAAGTGAAGTCATTATGGTTTATTCCCTGAATTATTTAATCACCTACAGACAGTCATGAGGATCTTCAGAAATGTCTAAATTGGTTCAGAACAAGACAACAGAGCATGTATTTTACTACTGAAACACCATACCAGAGAACAGTCTAACACTTTGTCTTTTCAGTGCCCTTAGATTAAGACTTGGTGCTTGGATATACAAAGCACAAGATACTTGGAAAGATTCCAGGGCCACTGGGTAAGGATATTTACTGTGTTATGCAGTTGGTGAGTCTAAATGATCTAATGATCTTTATGCCCAGAAAAATCTCTTATTCTACATAATACTCTTTGACCTTTTTCTTTGTCATTTATTCATCTCCACTTAGGAAAGACTGATGTGTGACTTATTTTACTGATGGCACGCTCTGTGTCCCAGTACCATTGTTAATGTGCTATGATTCTTCATTCAGTCATTAAAGTTCTATTAAAGACCCTGATATTGTGTTTATGTGGACACTGGAAGAGTTCTAAGCAGGTTGTTATTACTCTTAAACTGTCTTGTACTATTCAGCATACTCTAAGCAGCAATTACAAAATGGGTTACTTACCATCAAACCCGTACACAGTAAGCTAGTGAAATATGTTTCAGAGGTATAATTCACCCATCCACCAGAGCACAATAAAACACCATCTGTATTTCTGATTTTATTGGTTCTGTCTGCTTTCATCTGGTGCCTGAACATTTTATCTGTCCATACTGTTTTTTTCTAATGTAATAAAAAGATCAGACAGGATTTTGCCCTTTACTTTAAGTGTTTGCTGTGTTTAGAAGTAAATAACAACCAATTTTTGTGTTGTATATTTTCAGACATTTGAAGGAAGAAAATATTTTGAGAATAAGCATGCTCTACTGCATCCAAACTATGGTTTAATAGGAACAGACTCTTCTTAACACCTTATTTTTGTTTTGCTCTTATATGTACCTGTACCTGTGCCGTTTTTCTTCAAAAGCAAAGGAAGTGCAGGAACTGATTTCCTTACAGTAGGTTTGCATGTTGAATTAGTTGTTAGGTGTCCCTACCTTATAAAAATTTCCCCCTGTGCCATTTCCTCCACCTGTCTCGACATCAACTTACTTTGTCACTTTCTGCATTTATTATGGGAGTGGATGCATGTGTGGATGTATTATGTAGATGTGGATACATCTAGCTGACAACTCTATTCCCAAGACAGAAGCATCATCCATGGGTGATAAAAGTGTCCCAGTATTCTCCCATCTGCTACCCAGGCTGCCAGGAGTCTCACCTATCTACCAGAAAGGTGACAAACATAGATCCCATCAACTTGTGGCCTGCATGGATTGTTCCCAAAGTGTGATAGTGCCTGATTCTCAGCCTCAACCTGCAAAAAATAAGTTCTGATTGGAGCATCTAGTTTTTGATACTGTGTCCTCTAGCTTACTAGCACACATCTCTGGGAGTTAGGGACCTCTATGTTTCTTCATGCATTTTAAAGGAAGAAGTGACACATGGGATGTATAAAAAATAAATTAGGGAAATATAAAATTTAACCAACCACAAATGCCCTTAGCCATGTCTGAAATGCTGCTGAAAGGTGCATCACAACACAAAAATTAGAGAATTTCAGTACAGTTGTCTAACTTGAACTAACTTCTGACCATAGGGATCAATCAGGACTCTGAATCATATACTTTCCTATAAAAAAATGCAGGTGAGGCCACCCTGTGACTTATTAAAACACTGAACAACTCTTTTAGCTAATGGCAAGTTCCATTTCAGAGAGACTCAGTAACTTAGTTGTAAAGGCTTCACTGGGAGAGGAAATATTTGGATTCCAGTGCCTGCAAAGATGGAGTCTAAATTGTTTACATCAGGACTGTGATGAGTGGAGATCCTTGCTTACAAGCAGATAAGTCTTTTCAGAAATGAGCTGACACTGAGCACCAAAACAGATCACAAGAACTACAATAAAAATCAGTGTTCTGCCAAAGCTAAAGGGATAGGAATCTGTCAGGGAGAATGATAGAGCAAGAAGAGTTTATTATAACAGGCAAAAGAAAAAAAGTGAGTGAAAAGTGTAAGGAACTGGAAAGGACTTTAAGGGACAAAATGCTGTTTAATGGGGGAGAAACTGAGAGACAAGCAGATTACAAGCCAGTGTGATGATTAGCATTTTTTCAAGACAGTTTGCAAAAGGTGACAAGTTGTAGATTAAAGGCTTTGATTTGCCTTTTTCTTACTCTGATTATGTACTTATATCACTCATTCAATACAATAACCTATCCTGAACAGTTGTAGGAAGCAGCATTTTTTTGTTGACTTTTAAACTGGGGGAAAAAAAATGGAATTTGAAGTTTGCATTTCTTTAATGGCTGAAGGGTAAAATAAGGAAGTATAGCTGAGTGAATTTTTTGCTTGTCATTTGGTAAATCAACATTCAACACATAAAGTCCAAAACTATTCAGTTCACGTGATCTCTGTCTCCATTTTAAAAATGTATAAAAATGAAAACATTTATTCCTGAGCCTGGAAGACCCTTGTTTTTCAGATATTCCATTAATGGGAATCATGAGTGCTATTTTATTTTGGAGTCCGAAATAGCTGAGATTAGAAACAAAAGCAGCTTTGGGATTCCTTTCTTCCCATCCTTCTTGTTTTTTTCTATTCGACCAGGAAGAAGTGAAATCTAGGTGAATAACAGTAAGACATCCTACATTAAGTCAGCAAGTGAAGTTGAAAAGTCAATCTTAGAGGCTTAGAGGAGCTGTTACTAGTAGAAAAACTGCCTGCAAAACAAAGCCAGAAGATATCAAACATCCTAAGATCTGCTTTCACAAATCAAAAAGGTACATAAAGTAGAAAAAATAAAAAAAAAAATAAAAAAAATCCTTCCTCTGGTTTGTTTCCGCAAAATGGCAAAATGAGAAAGTGTGAAAGCCCGTAAGTGAAGAGAGAATATGAGATGGTTGTCAGTGTAACGTCAGCTTCTAGCAGAACAGAAATAACTCACAAGTCTTGGAATAAGTTCTCTACTGCCTTGCACACTGTACAGTCTTTTAATCAAAAGCCAGAATGAACAGTTTCCACCCAGCCTCAAAATACCACATATTATGCAGAAAGAGGACTATTGCAGAAAAGCTGTTTTTCCTGTCTGTAAGATCTAAAACCACTACTATGCAGGGTTCTGTTTGAGAAATGACCTTAGTGGCATTCCTTTTTCCTTTTGTATAAAATGTATTTTGGCTTGTGTTTTGTTTCAGCATACTGCTGCAAATCCTTGTGGGACACAGTATGGGAGCCCTTCCAGGATGTGACCTTTAGATATTGACAGAGGAGTTGTATATGCATATATTCTCATATGGTAAGTTATATATTGACCATAATGACAATCTGAGCAGTTTCATTCTTAGGTATTTGTATGGCATCACAATATAATTAGTCTTCCATAACACATAATCTTTGGGTTAATTCTTTTGTTTGTCTAGAGCCTTAAACACTGTATTGCATTTTGATAAAGACATTACACCATTTAAAACCAGTATATTATAGTATCTTCCATCAAAAAATGAAGCATAGGTAATAATCTATGATGTAAAGCTATTAATGTATCAATCATTGAAAAAACAGAGCCACAGATAAACCACCTCCTACCCCTTGTTTCGTGCATACAGAAATTGTCTCTCTGATTTCTTTATCCTCGCAAGGATAAATGATTCTCCTTAGGAAGTAACTTACTTGTCTTCTGGTCATGTGCATGGCTGCATTTGAGACCATAGTGCTTGGCTACAGGGACAAGGTCCTTTTTTGTGAGATCCAAAGCAGTGCTGCCACCAGTTGCATTGAAGCCCTGCAGCTGATGTCCCAGTGCACAATAGTTGCAATTGGCATAGCAAGCCAACAAGCTACAGATCAAGGTAAGCAGCTACATCTCTCCCTGCACACAGCCCTCACTGCATAATAATTAATGTAGGCTTTCAGTACTCCTGGGGTTTATGCCTTGAGAATTAGAGAAGATATGCATCTTCCTAACGGTGCTGTGCATCATTGAACAGACATGGTTGTTTATGGTGAAACAAAACTGTGATGTACATATGGAATCAGTTAACTTCAGTTAACTATAATGGGTTTTGAGTGGTAAAGTATCTATGTCCATGAACCTCAGTACATGATGATAGTCTGATATAAATGTCCTCTAGAAATTAAAATGCCAATGCTGCATTATATATATAAGCATTAAGAAGCTTTTTTTCTTTTTTTTTTTTTCCTTTTTTTTTTTTTTTTTTTTCTTTTTTTCTACGCTCTCCATTTGGTCTTCTAACCAAAATCCTAAATCCTAATCAACGAATTTTGCTATGGATTGTATTACATATGTATATATATTTTATACATTAATGTAAAAATGCATGGACAGGTCTGAATATACTGCTCTTAAGTTAGTCTAGGTTTAGCAAGCACTCAGCAGACTTGCCAAAGCATGCAAAAATATTTTGGCTTAACTGTACTAGTATCTTTTTCAGATCAAAGTGGGTTATTCTTTTGGACATATAGTTTCTTACACTGAAACTGCCTGGAAACATAACAGAAGTAAATTAATTGCATGGTAACATTTACAGCAAACCCCAGGTTCAGAAGGATGCAAAGGGTCAACAAACAATACAGTAAATGAGAGCATGAAGACACAAAGTTTCTCTTTATTTTTTGCTAAGGATGTAAGCTGGCATTGTTGCTCTTGGAACAGCATCTTGGACCCCTGCTAGCTGTGCAGCGTCTCAAAACATTTTCTGGTTTTGTTTCTTGCCTTTGTAACAAGGGCTGAGTTTTGTTTGGAGATTTCAGCTTTTAATGAGTGAAAATCTGAGTGAAGTTCAGCTAAAGTCTTCATCTCTTTCCTGTAATAGCTGCAATATAGAGTTAAATTAAATAGGACAAAACTGATCTCCAGTCAAGTAAGCTATAGCTTTTCTGTTGGCTGTTAGGTCAATTTTCATGCAACGCCCCTAAATTTTAAGGAAAATCTTTCCCTTTGCAGTAAGATTAACTAATACTACAAAATCTTCAGTCATGTAGTGCATGATCCCATTAAAGCCATCTGTAACATCCTGCCTTCAAATTATAATTGGGGTGCATCATTAACAATGAAGCTGAATTGCAAATAATGATTGTAGAGAAGGAAAGCTACTGTACTGACTTCAGTAGGATGAGGATTTCATTTGGAATAATCTTGTCTGTAGAAGATCATGGCCGGTGTATGGAATTGCCTACATAGAATTCTAGTGTAAAAGAAGGATTTTTACTTGTATTAATTGCATTATTTGTGAAGAGGTTTAACGTTCAGTTGGGATAAATGTTCTTAAAAGTCATAAATCCCACTAACTTTAATGAAGCTATACGGATTTTCACTGCCTGAACATACAGCTTATTGTGTATGTTTATTGCATTATTTTGTTTTCTATTTATTTATCAGTTTTGTGCCTGCACTATCCCAAGCATGTATGGATGGTTAGTCTGAAAGTGCAATGGGGATAAAGAAACATTTATGCCAAAGAAATATCAAGAGGACTATTAGAAAGCTACTTAATATGTCAAAGACTAAGATAGGGAAAGAAACAATGGTGCACTGATGGTCACGTTGGGTGATTGTTTGCTCCCTTACCCTCAGTGACGCTGAGTGAGGATGTACCTTGCTTAATGTCACCTGAAGGCAGCAGAAAAAGTCAAGGCAATTTATGGAGTTCTGATACCTGTGATGGATTGTGATGGATTTCTAGAAAGTTGCCAGAGAGGGCATCTGTTTTCTGGAAGTGTGAAATGATGTGAAGTTAAATTGCTGATGCTGGTAAATATTTGTGGAGGGCACTAGGCCTATTTTTACAGGCAATGAGTCCAGGAACCAATGATGAGTTGCCTCCTGAAGAACTTGATAGTCCTGCTCCATTCAAGGCTGCACTTAGTCACATTTGTTTCACAAGCTGAATCTTTGTGCCTGGCACTCTCAACAGCATTTTTCTAATATTTTCTTGATATAGGAGATGATGAATCTACAATTTATAAGTGGCCAAATGCATGTTCTCCGTGGCTGGGGAGGGACTGGAGCAAATGTAGCAGTTAAACCAAATAATAAAAGCAGAAAAAAAAGAAGCCAACTTTCCTTCTCTTACTGTGACCTTCAGAAGGCAGTTGTCAGAGAGACTTTTTCTGCTCAATGTATATCAGGAATGGACAAGTTGGTTTAGATTTTTGTGAATAATTTTGTGAATAATTTGAGCAGGTAAGTTAGCTTTGATGGTATGTGAGGTGGAAAGACTTATGCTATAGCCTAGCATCCATGCCCCCCAGCTAGGACAGTGCTGCCTGTGCTCCAGCCTCAGTTGGGGAGGCTTTGGTTTGTTTGCCTCACAGAAGTGCAAAAGGGGATATAACTTTATTGTTTGTTTGTTGTTATTATTATTTCCAGGTAGATCTACCCATTAGGTAGATATTATTCAAATTACAAAAATTATGACTCCAGCCACAGGCAGAGTATGAGATGCAAACGTTCTGGCCATTTGAACTGAAGGGAAACTATTTCTGCAGACTGTGACAACTTGGGGTTTGGACACAAGTGACTCAGAACATTCTGGGGGAAGGTCCTTGAATATACTTCTGAGGGCAGCTGTTTCCTTTCAGTTCTGCCCCGTATCAAAAGAAATGAAAGAAGAAAAAGAATGAGACAGCATTCATATGCAACTGAAGGGGTAAGTGGACTAAATACTGGGAAAGTGAGAAGAGAGGAAGGTCACTGTCCCAAAGAATTCTGCAGATATTAATTTTATGCTCATCGTTTGATTTTTTTAGCATAATTTGCACTGCTTTATTTTTCATGATTGTTGGTAAAGGGCCAGATTGCTCTAAAGGGCAAATATTTTACTGTGTACAAATAGTGGGATATTCAGAGACATTGTTGACATTAAACCTACTCAGATCAGTTATGTCAACTGAGATGGCAAGAACAAAAAAATCCACCTGAGGGTTTCCTACAGTTGATATGCAAAAGTACCCTCTCATTTTTCTTGCATAATTATAACACACGTGCCTAGATCTCCTGGATATTGAACAAACTTTTTGCTTAAATTTAGCCAGGTTTCTGTGCTGAATCAAAAATGTTCAGTGTTGAAGTGAGGATGCTTTGGCTTTGAATACAGAGAGAAGGAGACATCAGGACTTCAGGTGTGGAGCCCTCAGTACAAAAAAGATATGGAGATTTTGGAAAGGGTCCAGAGGAGGGCCACGAAGATGATCAGGGGGCTGGAGCACCTCCCCTATGAGGACAGGCTGAGGGAGTTGGGTTTGTTCAGCCTGGAGAAGAGAAGGTTGCGGGGTGACCTCATTGCAGCCTTTCAGTACCTGAAGGGAACTTACTCCCAGGAGGGGAGTAAACTCTTCGAAAGGGCTGATAATAGCAGGACTAGGGGAAATGGTTTTAAGTTGAAGGAGGGAAGATTTAGGTTGGATGCTAGGGGAAAGTTCTTTACTAGAAGAGTGGTTAGGTCCTGGAACAGGTTGCCCAGTGAGGTTGTGGATGCCCCGTCCTTGGAGGTGTTCAAGACCAGGTTGGACAGGGCCCTGGGCAACCTGATCTAGTAAAGGCATATGTTTGGTGGCCCGGCTAGGCAGGGGGGTTGGAACTACATGATCCTTGAGGTCCCTTCCAACCCGGGTAATTCTGTGATTCTGTGATTCTGTGATTCTGTGACTTCAGATGTTGTTTGCTTAAGAACCCTTTTATTTTTTCTTCACTTTATTGTTTTTATTTTCTGTATATATTCATTCTTGGATTCAAAAGAGTTAAAAATAATAAAAGGAAGCCTAGGGTAGGACAGCAGTAAACAAATGTAACTGTCTATGAGAAATGACACTCACATATTTTTCATTGATCCTTGAAAAATTAGATGAGCCTTAGACTTACTGTTGGATTTATCTGCCCTGGTTGTGCGAATGTCTTAGGGCATTCCCAAAGTACCCTGAAGGAGGAAAGTCCTTATTTTATCTCCCTTTTCTTGTAAGAGCAAAGATGAACAAAGTGAAATATCGATTCAATTGCTTAATAAACTGATAAACCTGTATGAGAAAAATGTTTTCTGCTGCATCATTCGTCATAAATGAAATTATTAAAATTAAAAAAAAAAAAAAAAAAAAAAAAAGCCTAAACCCTGGTGGCCTTTGCAAGAAATTGGATAGACACAGTAATCTTAAAACAATTGTTCCTTCAGTCTTCCTAATCTCTGAAGACAACTAAATTAACGCAGAAATCAAAGAGCTTTCATTCACCCTGAAGCAAAGTGTTCCTAAAACCATGAAAACTCTTATTGATACAATTTATTGCAGACTCTGTCCTGAAGCAGAAAAAGTAACTTTGCACATATTTATTTTAATACTTTTGCCCTTTGACTGAAGCTTGCTTTTGACTTGCGTGGTCCCATTAAAGAGCAATGCCTGGCAGTGACATGATTACTTAATACAGCCTCAGTGCATACTTTATCTGTTTATGCAGAAGCATCATTTTTTGGGCTCACTGCTGAGAATAAAAAACAAAATTGACACACCAAAAAGGAAAAAATGCCACTTACCGATTTTCACTTGTGCTCTACAAACAGTCCCCATTGAATGTACTGCATAGATCTGTCATTCATGGAAATGCACAGCTAAACAAGTGTGAAACAAGGTTGGAGACATTTTTCAAGATACCCCTAAAGTGCAGAGACAAGCTTTCAGAAAACATTTATCTAATAAATAAATGTGATGAGGGATACTGAGAGATTTAAAAAAAAAAAAAAAAAAAAAAAAAAAAAAAAAAAAGAGAGAGAGAGAAAAAAAAAGGCAGAGGAGTTGTAGATCCAAAATGCATTCAGCTTAGGAAACAGAACTCTATAGTCCTCTGCAGACATCCAGAGAGTGTATGCCATTCAATCAAATAACACATGTGAAATGACCCTCTCTCAGCCAACTTCTGCTTATCCTGTAGATGTTAAAGAGGTATTCCATGTCTACCAAGGTTCTAGACTGGAAGCGTTGTCCAAACTCTCCTTGAACTCTGTCTCAGCTCAGGGCTGTGACCACTGCCCTGGTCCATGCCCCCCACCCTCTGTTAAAGCACCTTTTCCTGACACCTGACCTGGCCCTCCCTTGAAATGGCTTCACAATGTTCCCTCACTGTAGGCTGCCATGAGACCTCCACTCAACTTTCTCTGCTCTGGGCTAAGCAAACCAAGGGGCTTGATTGACTCATAGTACATCTTCCCTCTTCCCTCCAGACTCTTCAACATCTTCATAGCTCACCCTTGGACACTCTTGAATAGCTTCATGTCATATATTGTGGCCTCTCAAGGTGAGGCCAAACAGCACAGAGCAGAGTGTGACAATCTCTCTCCTTGCCTGGTGGCAGCCCTGGACCTGACACATCTCAGGGTATGTTGTCCCCTTTGTCTGCCAGGGAACAAGGCTGACTTACCTTTAACGTGCAATCAATCAGAAACCCCAGAACTCTTTCTGTGGGGCTGTCACTAGCCTGTTGTCCCTTTGTTTGTACATTTATCAAGGCTTGAGGCTGTAAACTAACATTTCTGGAATCAGGACTCTCCAAAGTGTTTCTAACAAAATACTCCATCTCTTCTTGTCACTTTTTATTCAGTGTAAGTAAGACAATTTCTGAGATCAACAATGAAAAGCAATACATAAAATCTAAGACAAATGATCATAAATGGCCCTGCCAAGAAACTAGATCATATATAATTTAATGGACGTAGAAGGTCATTCTAAACACATTAAATTAAAAAAAAAAAAACAAAAAAATCAAAAACAACACACATTACAGACAGCCAGAGCAGATCCTTATGTCATTGTGATATTGAAATAGAGAGATAACACAACTGAGAATAATTTAAAAGGAAAAACAAAGCATGCAAGGTGTTTTGGAATGTATTTTGTTAACTTAATGGGGGTTATATGTAAAAAGCAAAACAACAACAGTGGTTATTTGGCACATATTTAAGCAGATGAAAGCCTACAAAGTTTTTACAAAGTTTAAGTGCTAGGCAAATGAAAAACCACATCTTTCTACAGCAGTGTCATACTAGGCACCACAATACGAAACACCACAGTCATCCATCACTATCAGGACTCCTAAATTCATCCTGTTTTGGAGTGTACAATGATAATTCAGATTCACTTTAAGGATAGCATTTAATAGGGGAAGAGGAATGGATGCTATCATCTCTATTAAATATAGGCAGAATAAGCACAAGAGAGCACCAACTCTTTTATCTCCTTAAAGAGCTGAAAATGTATGTGTGCACTTTTTCATAGTATTATTCCCACAGAATTTGAGTATCCATTTTCAATCACATGGGAATTTTCTTAATGTAATTTTTCTCAGCAATATTTGAAAACGTCTCCTACAAATGAACTTGGCATGCTTCCATGTTGAACTATTATGGTTATTTTAATTATGCAGGAAATTGGAGCTGATCATGCTCTTTTACATGGCAACAAGACATTGAAGTTAAGCTGTGTAGGATACAACCAAAATTGCAAGCACTGTGCCTTTCTGCTGTCACTGCAGAAATGGAACTGAAACGGAAGTTTCCAAAAGTACACCACTTAGCAGCAACTGTTGTCTTCTGCAAGTGGTTTTTAAACAAGGGAAAAAGAATAGAGGGAGGCACAGTATTGGAATGCTTCTATAGAAGGTATGAAAATGCAGTAGTAACATGAGAGTAGTAAATACCAAGATGCACCCAGTGCAGGTTTAAAAGCCAGACTCCACATGCCCAGCCTGTGCTGCAGTGTGTGGTGTTTTTTGGAGAAAGCATTTTAAAAAATCAAAAACCTGCAAGAGCAAACGCCCTGCTGCCTTTTACTGCTGTGGAGCAGATGTGAATGTGAAGGACTCTTTCAGCATCTCTATTTCACCCCATGTGTTTGAGGGGTAGACAATGATATTTCCTTGTGGATTTCTTTCCCCTGAACACAATAGCTTTATCCCTGTAAACAACAAAAACCAAGCTTTTACTGGTGCTTTTGATAGTCTAACTCAAAGAAGGAGCTGTAATTTTCCACCAGAGTTATTGCAGCAAATATCCTTATTGAAGATAAAAATACTTGGTAAGATTTCCTTATTTTCCTTAACTCTCACTGATTTCAGGCAGTCTCACTTCCAGTAGTCTTCATCAACCTGAAATGTGTTTCTCTACATTTGCACATGAACTGCATACTTGTATTTCTGCCTTCTTTTGAAGGAAATCTTGGCAACAGCCCAACTCGTGTAATGCATATATCTTCTCTTCCTGTGCAAAACGTTTTCATCTTTCCCTTCCATTTAGTGGTTTCCAGATCACTCTGTTCCTCTGAATTGTCCTGTGGCACTCGCAATGAGTCTGTCTTGAAGCTATCCACTGAGACAGATGCTTTTAAAACCTTGAAGAATCAGATGTCTTCCCGTTAGGGCAATTTCTGCTTGAGTTAACCAGTCTGCTATTTCCATGTTTTTCTCTGCTTAAGGGTCTGCCAAGTGCTAGGAGCCTACATTTCATTTAATTTTAGAATCTTCAAAATATCCAGCATGAACCAAAAACTAAAGAGTAATTCGCATCTTATAGTTTTCATATAAGTGGAATGATGCACTAAAACTGAGAAACATTATTTGAAAGTGATACGATAAAGAGTTTCTACAGTTCACTAAGATATCTGTTAGGCCAGAACTGTACCCATCGAAGACGACAGATTGACTATATTTTCTTTCCTCAGTGGGATTTATTTTTCTACAACACATGCTGTTTGAAACTGTGATATAAGTTAAATTCTAATTTTTTGCAAGTTTGCAGATGAAAGTAAAATTTGAATCTGTTGCTTGTAGCTCAAGAACATCTCTAATGTAAACATTGCTGTGTTAGTGAATAACTACTAAGAAAGCATGAGAGAGAATATTTTAAGTTACTATATTATGGTAGTTAAAGTTTTCCTACATTTGAACTTCTCCCTTAAGCAAATGGCACTTCGATGAAAAATGATTGTTTCATTTCTGAATTTCAAGCTGGCAAGCTATAATCATTCTATCAGATTTTCTCACAGTGTCACATTGAATTTATTGTTTCCAGTACACAGGGAAGCACAAGGCTTATGTGAGCTGGTGTGAGATGAGGTGCCAGAGAAAAAGTTCAAAATCATTCACATGGAACAACTTTTAAGATGGGCTGTGATTTTCAGTATCTAAAAAGATAAAATGTTTACTTCTTGAAATTAGCATTTGAATTTCTCTATGAAGCAGTGGGAAGGACTGCATTTGACTTATCATGGTGTCCACAGCTCAGAAAATTCAAGAACTTCTGGTAGTATTTTAAGAAACTTGAATAAATGTCAAAGAGCATACAATTTATACAACTGCTGCTCTGAAAGTAGTGCCTCCTGATTTATTATGTTAGCCCATGACATCAGAGGTGGCGCAGACTGTTATGAACACGGCATGCAGGATCTTATTCATCACTGGTAAAAAATGCACAGCTAATGGTGATGAAGATGTTTGATACAGTGTTGTCATGCTCTCTGCATATGTTTGTAGTTTCCATGGGCATAAATAGAAGGCAGTACCTCTGGAGAGACCTGTGTAGATCCTGATAGCCTCCTTCAGCTAAAAATGTATATTTTATCAATTAAAAATAGTTTTCATCTTTAATGTTTTTAACAAAGCTTTTGGAAATTAAAAGGAAGAACAAGAAAAAGCAATGTGATATTTCCCAGATATCTACAGAGCAATATTCTATGCTGTTTCTTTCTTCTCAGCTTTTAAGGAAAATAAAATAACATTGAGTAGATCCATTTTCTACAGAAACCCACAGATAGGCTAGCCACTACTAAGATGCAGTTGTAAGAAAGAAACACAGTTTTCCATTTACGAGAGATTGTTCAGAAGGCAACCGACTGCATCATCTTTTCTTTCTCACAGTTCTGACAATGGTGCTAAATATAACCACAAGAACCACTTGGGGTTTCCTTAATATTTTTTTGACTAAGAGCTATTTTTTTGTCAACGTTGAAAGTGAAATACACATAGGCAGTAGGAAAATGTCCTTATGATATTTCTGATATAAGCAGCAAGAGGCTCGCAAGCTTTGTTTGTCTGGATGCTATCAGTGAGGATGGTGGTGGTGGTGGCAGCAGCAGCTCCTGACCCGCCAAAACTTCTCAGAGAGATACAGCTATTTCTCAAGCAAACACATAGTTTGCCTGCACTGTATGTGCATTATATAGTCAGTTCCTCCCAAAATACCTTACCCAATATGCCTGTGTGTGACGGCAGATGTCCTGTGCAAGGACAGCTGAGTGTAACTGCAAAGTTTTTTTTTTCTACTATATAGCATGATAGTATGTTTGTAAAACATGAGATAGAAACACAGCAGTCTGTCCATGATACCTAAAACTAAAATCCTACATTAGTGCCACCTGCGTTAAATCTCTTGGTGTTGCACCTGCAGCCAATACTGACCACTGTGTACAGAACACACTCCAGTACCACATCTACAATCCAGAGCTGAGATTTCCTGAGGAGAAAGTGCCCAATGATGGAATTTTACTTTCCAAGTGTGTGGACAACTGAAGGACAGTTTGAAAAACTGAAAAACCTTTTTTTCTATCAAAACTGGGAGGTACTTCAAAGACTTTAGAATATTCCATAAGTAGCTCAGAATTCCTTTTAGTTTCAAATAGAAACTCAAGCAGTAACAGAGCAGGAATGTACTGCTGGCCAGGTGGAGCAGAGTAGCTTCTTACTTGGTCTTCTTGCTACCTCTGCACTCACTGCAAATTGTGTCTCTTCCTTTGGCCAAAGTCAGAGGAAGGACCAGGCATGGAGCCAAAGCTCAGTGTATCTGGCTTGTATTCACATACGAAATTCATCTGATGGCAGCTTTTCTCTGCAGTAGGCTTTGAGATGAGGAGGAGACAGATGTGAGAGCACATGTGAAAGCTGGCACTGGCTGTGGGATAAGGAGCCACAGGCAGTCAGCGGTGCCACTGGTGAGTCTGGGAACCATGTGTTCTTTAAGCAGTAATAAGTCACTGGGTTTAATATTCATTTTAGGTTTAAATACCACAACAACTAATAGCAATATGCATTATGCAAAATTGCCACAATAACCGCAGGCTTCAAAACAAAGATAAACAATGCTGTTTTCTTTTCTTTTTCTTTTTTTCTTTTTTTTTCTTTTTTTTTGTACAATTACATAAAATAAGATTGATAACACCTGCTGACATTTTCTTCCTTAAAATTCTAGGCCAATACTGTGCTACTAACTAGATTTCAAAAGCAGGAGATGAAAATGATAAATTAAAAGCAATGCCAGATTTGTCCATATTTAGCTTTCCATTTCAGAAATCTCTGTATTTATCTACATGGCCTTCTACTTTTACTATCTTTTATTTTGTCTCTCTCTAATCTCATTATTATATCTTAACTCTAACCTGTTCTGCTTTTCACAGTAAAGCTTGCTGTAATCTTTTCTGATGACATTAGCATGGGAAACATTTTTATCAAATAGATAATAACAAAATAAACTGTATTTGTTCATTCTGCAATAAATAATATGATCTAAAGTTCATGATGTTGGGGACTGAGGCTGTAAAACACAATGATACAATTCATGATTAGCTTTCTAAATAATGAATACTGATGTAAGTCAGGGCTCCACAGCTCATGAGTTTTCAGAATTCAGGATCAATAAGAAGATGTATGCTTTAAGAAAATTTATTTTGTCAGTATTTCTATTTATGAGCTAAAACTATAGCTAGTGAGGGACAAAATATAGACTGTATATTTGCCGTGTGCCATGTGTATATATGCACTTAAATAAAAGGCTGAATTTGGATGTTCTTGATAACCTCTCCTCCCCTTTCCTCTCTTTTTCAGATAAATGGGCAGTTTTCTATAGTTACTCATTTAACATAAGGTTAGTTTGGTCTGAGAGGTTCGTTTGTATGGAATCTCACCACTCTTCGTAGTGAAAAATAACATTAAATGAGGGAGATGAGGGAAAAAAGTCCTCTTCGCCAATGTTAAGAATGTAAGGATAATTTATTTGTTAAACATTATTTCCATCCATAAGTAATTGATTACTGTTACATCAGATATTCTGCATGATCCCAGCAGTTATTCTCAGCCAACATTAGAAGCTTTCCCAGTGCTCCGCTTTATGATGACTGACTACTTATCCAAAGGGCCAACTGCTAATTGCTTTAGTCTTTATCACATTTCAAAATGGAGCTATTCTTTTTGAGGTCTTCATCTGTAGAACATGTATATTGCTGTGAAATACCACCAAAACAGAGATTACCACTTAAGCTTTCTTTGCCCTTTCTTAGCACAAGAGAAAATAGAAATCCATCAGAAAGAGAATATGGGGTTAAAGCATCTTATTCCTTCTTTTCACTGGTCTTGGATTAACCTGTTTAACATTTTAGATCTTTTTGATATGTCTGCTTATTTTAGTGGAATCCCAGCAATGTGAAGTTACAGCAGTGCAGAGCTGAGCCAAAACCCAGCAGTTTATATGATCTTTCAATCTGTTTATCTCATTGGGAATTGCCATCTCATGCCAAATCAGATGTGATTCAAAGGACGTTTGAAAATGGATGTGATGATTTAGACATGTCCAGACAATCATTTAACATGCACAATGTGAAAACGTAAGTTTTGCCCACTTGTACAATATGCCATTGGCCTTGTAAAGGCTAGCTTGTATTTAAAGGTACTTCACTGCATTCTCTCTTTTTTTTTTTTTTTTTTTTTTTCCCCTGCAATGAATTCTGGTATTTTACTCAGAGAAACCACATGAGCACGCGGTTTGGAAATGTGTGACTTGGATGCCTTTCCCATACAAATCAACTGCAAGTTTTTTGTACGCTGTTCCAGAAACACTGGCCTTACTGGACATCATCTGTTCATTTGCAGCAAATCCAATATATCTTCTAAACACTGGGCTAACTGCCCATGGGTTGGTTATGTGCTGATTAAATGCATACTTTAATCTAGTATATCCCTAATAGAAAGACAGTACCCTGTAGAGAAGCAGGAGGAGAAAAAGACCGCCACCCTGAATTTCAGGATAAATTCAACAATCTTTTTATCATCCTAGTTTATGCTTTCTTAGATTTTTGTTTTTTCTTACATTTTTGATTTTTCAGCTTTTGTCAATCTTGCCAAATTTAGCATTCAATTTTTTAATACTCTGTCTTTTCGAGCCTGCTTCTGGTTCAGCTCATTTTACAGTTGTTAGATTTAGCGTGATCTTTTTTACTTTAACTAGCCATTTAACTAACCATTTACCATCATTCCTAATTGCTATATGAAGGTGAATTCCCATCTCTAAACAGAGATTTTTTATCCAGGCCAAGAGAAGTAATCACCTGTGCCTATATTTCATAGTGTCAGGTGATATTTTATACACAGTTGTTTTCACAGACCTCACAGATCACTTGCAGTACAATATTTGGGGAGCTGGAAGCCTGTCTTAATGATCATTGCTCATGCACATGGTTGCTGGAAAATCATTCATGAATATTGAATCCAATTATTATGAACAGGTGCAACCAAGTAACTACATTTCACGCTCACTGAGATATCACAAACACTTAAATTTGATAAAGTTAATACACAAATATATACTCTGGTACACAACAATAACTTCATGTACATTCATGAGAATGCAAATATAATGATCATGATTCTCAGTTTTGGGGTTGTGATCAAGATTCATTTGCAGTAATTTTAAACAATTATTTCACCTCATTGCTTAATTCTTTCTACAGCTGCGAATTCAATAAAGGGAGAAAGCAAATGGCTTGTAATCCCCTTATCACTAAAACTGCGACTCATTTAGGTGTCTGGGAGAAAGAAAGGAAGTGATTGGTGCTTTCTGAAAATCTTTCTGAGCTGCATTTTTCTGGTGCTTCCAGTAGCATTTAATTGGGATCAGGTCTCAGCCTCCTTCTACAACTTGAATGAGTCAGTCGTGGGCACATACCTGACCATGTACTCATAGTATATACTCAAGTGCTGGCTATACAGTCTTTGCCAACAGTTGTGTTTTCAGTCATATGGAAAAGCATAGCAGCTTGTGGGTAGTCAAAGCCAACCCACAGAACTCTGGTGCCACCATTGTAAATCCAGCCCCACCAGGAACTTCTTAAAATCCAATTTAAAATACGGAGGCTGCTCCAAAAGTAATGCCTCCTAGTTTATTATGTTGGCATGTGACATCAGATGTTGGTAGTATGACAGCAGAGGTTGAACCCTCCCATCAATATTCCATTATTGTTGCTGTGTGACAGATAGCAGCAAAGGGGCAGTCTGACAAAATGGTGTCTGACATGGGAGTGCATATGAAGCAAAGGAGTGTCACTGAATTCATCCATGCAGGAAAAAATGGCACCCTCTGACATTCATCAGTGCTTGCTGAATATATTTGGATAACAACCAGCAGACATGAGCACAGTGAGTGGCACATTTTAGCAGTGTTGACAGTGACAGTGGGTCACCTCCACTGGTGTAGATGTTTACAAGTGCAGTATGAATGCTCTTGTACATCACTGATGAAAATGCATAGCTAATATTGACAACGTTGAAAAACAGTATTTTGTAGATGAAAAATCGCTCTATCAAATAGAATTGTTGTATTCTTTGTATCTGTTGTAGTTTCTGAGGACATAAATAGGAGGTGTTACTTTCAGAGCAAGCTACATATTTTCCATCATTGCAGAAATCAGAATATAAGAACTGGTACAAGAAAACCATTTGTCTGATTTCCTATCCAAATTATATTAAATTTGCCAGGATTGTTCTTTATCTTGCTTAATTCTTCCTGAAATCTATGTACCAAAAGAAAAGATGCATATACTTTCTTAGCCTTCCACTGCTGAAAATAAATTCCTGCATTTCAGAATGACAGACTTTTTTTTCTACCTAAAAATCCTTTATCTGCATGTATTCTCATAGTTTGTATTCTTTCCTGAGGTAGGATTCCACAGACCTAACCAGTGTTGCTCAGCTCCATTAATGCATTTTGATTTGGAAGCAGAAATGGTGAGTTGCCTCCACTGCTCTGCCGTGATTGCACATTGCATTCACAAGGGAAAAATGTCCTTATGAAAATTGGTCTCATTATTTTTATGCTTCATAGTTTCCAATAAAACAATTTTCATCACAATTGGGACTGTTGTACATCACTGAGCAGAAAAGGAAATGTTCAGCAACCCAATAACCTTGTAGAAATTGTTGTTTCTGACCTGAGCCCCGAGCTGAAAGTTTTAATGATAACAGCAATAATAATAACAATACTATTAATCTCTAATAACTTTAGAAAATACTTCCTCCTGTTAGAGAAATTCTGTGTACTGACTCTTTGAGTTCCATCCTCAGTACTCACTTGGTTTCTGTACATAATGATTCCCTATACATTCCTCCAAAGTCATCTTCATCAATTCAGTCTTCTATCTGTTGGGCAATATTCTCCCTCATTATTTCCAAGGTGATAGCAGGGCACTTTGCAATTGGCCTTCAGTGAGATCCGCTCACAAAATCTCTCTCTCCTTTCATTTTTTTCTTTAACAGCAAGGAATAAAAAAAGGCTTTTGAGTGTTTCATAACCTAGACAAGGACTGAAAGTGGCCTGAATATGTCTGGAATAATGCAGACCTATTTTTGATTAGTTCTGGTTATGTAAAATCAAAGACAATTAGGATTTCCTCCAAAACTTAAAAATTAAAGAAGGAAGACATTATTCAAGCCTATTTAAATAGTCAGATTAAGGTCCACTCCTCAAGTTTTTAGCTTTTGCACTTCTCTAAGCAACATGGATATGTAGACTAGGAGTAACCAGGATATGGAGCACAGAATGGTACTTGGAGGTTGAATTCATACTCCTATCCAAACTGACATACACATCTGCACACTCATTTTGCATTTGCCTTAGGCAAGGACAGGAATTCACTTTAGAGTGTCAATACTGCTTAGTTACAAGGAGGGTGACTTGGAGACCATTTGCCTTTCTTATGTTCAGTGGGCATCCACTAGGCAGCTGTAAGATAACATATTTTAGATTAAGCCTTGTGTAACTGCTTGGAAGATGCTGTGTCTTATTTACATTTTACCATCTCTCCTGGAAAATATAATGCTATTATCCATATGTCATCTGCTTATTGTTCTTGAATAATGCATACAAGATTTGTGACTTCCCACTGTGGTACTTCATATTCATGTTGCTGTAATATTACATCCATTTAAAGTGGTACTAATGTAGTGGCAAATAAGGCTATCCATACATTCAGCATATCTTTTCTGTCCATAAAGAGAAGCCAAGTCACAGATGGTTTTTACAGTGTTATAATTAATAATCATGGGATCATGTTAATGTCATCTTAACATAATAAAAAAGTGGATCTATAAATTGTTTCCAGCTTTTTCACATCATTTACAATGACTTTTTGTAGCTTTTCCCAACAGCAGGATCTCTGACAGTAACATTTTTTGAGCTGCATTCACGAAGAATAATTTCATGTTAATGTGTTTTTTTTGTTTGTTTGTTTGTTGTTTTTTTTCTTGGATATTATTTGTGAAGTGGCATCATTAATTTTTTCTATCATTAGTCTAGTTCTCTGTAGAGCTAGATTTTTAAAACAAAAATCTTACATTTTCTTTCTCAGATTTCCAAGCAAATATACTTTGCAAAACAGTGTGTTACATCATTCCTATGCTGGCCTTAACTTTCAGCAGCCTAAGGTGAATGTCATTCCCAAGCCTCAGCACTGTAATATCTATGTGGGCAGCCCAAACCTGGGTTGATACAGAAGTGCTACCTGTTCTTTTGAGGTAACCCTTATTACCATTTCTGTACAGCGATGGAGGAATACACAGTATAGACACTGGTGAACTGTATCACTGTATGTGTATGTATTTTCTTCAGTAATTTGTGGTGTTTCCTGTTCTTTTTTCTGAAAAGACAATCTGGGTTTTTCTCAGTCTTGTTCCCACTCACAGGGACAAGCCCTGCTGAGAGGCTCTGCACTACCATCTTGGATCTTGACGGTAACTGTCAGTGAAATGGAATATGTTAAGGATGGAAATATCCTAGCAGTTTATTACAAAACCTCAAGTCAAATTTGATTCACATTCTTTTTTTTGAGAATGGTGAAGAGTAAGTGTATTCCCAGACTCACCTGGCTGCTGAGGAGCCCAGCCATTGCTGTACATTACAGGCATGCTGGAGGGAATGATTATGTAAATTGATTTTTTTGTTTTTACCTAAATAGATGCACTATTTCCTACTCAGAAAATATTAAATGTACTCTTACACACTGTAGCTGTAAATTACCGGATGTCTTCTGCTACTCTAAATCAGAGTTCTAGTGCACAAGGAGCAAGAAAATATATATACAGCCATATTGTTGTGTAGATCAGTAAAAAGTCTCTGGCAGTGACCCAAAGAGATGCTACCTGGAGAGTCTAAGGCTACAAGCATAATTTGTGCCTGGCCTCTCCCAAGCTCCAGTCCTCTCTTTATTGGAAATTCAGTGAATCACCACAGAGATTTCAGTTTAGTAAGAACTGATGTCTTTTTCCTTCCGGTGTATGTCTTGCTGTTTGAATCCATGGAAGATCCATTGGCCTATAGAGGTGGTACATTCAATGAGTTAAGTACCCCTCCTTTTTCAATGATTTAAAAATATTTAGTTTTAGACTGTGGAGAACAGTAAACTGCTGTTCCTAGAGATTTTCTTAGTCAAGAGTCCTAGTACATTTAGTTGTACTGTTCCTTATCCCAATCATCTTATCTTTATAGTCATATTAATTTTACTTCAAAGAACACATCAGCTAAACCTGCAATAATACTACAGACACAAATGAAATATAATGTGTTTGTTTACTTTTTCCAGGATATTTTAAAATTCTTTTGTCTACTATACAAATGCGGTGACATATAGTAAAAAAAAAAAAATGCAATGTACTTTTGGATTTTAGCAATTTTGACAGGACATTTTTAAAGGTGTTCAGTTCTGGAGGGCACCTTTGCAGATTCAGTTATGTAGTCAATACCACTGATGAGTAATCCTAAGTGACTAAAAACTTGGCACCTGCCTTGATCCACTGCTATTTTTCAGATATCACATTGATCACTTTTACAGTCTGTTATAAAGAAAGCTTAAACTGAGCTTTTCACAGACTCAGAAATGCTTATGGTGAATATCCCCAATCACATTTCAAGAGCATCCCATCAAGTTCAGTTGATAAAGATGAGATTAACCTATTATGGATATCATTTTTTCTAAAACACCGATATTTTCATTTGTCAGTTAACGCTGGTGAGAAACAGGTTTGACCTTTAGGACAGGATTATGTGAAAAGTTGTCAAAATGGATCAGGAGCTCACATAAAATAGATGCAGTACAGCATTACCAAGACTGCAGAGTTCATTGATCCTTATGGTCTTCCAGAAAACCCCTTCCTTCTAGAAACGTCAGTGGCAAACATGAACAAATAACCGCTTTGCTTAAAGATGAGGGCTGCTCTGACAGTAACACCTCCTATTCATTATGTTGGCCTTTGACATCAGGGGCGGATGTTGGTGGAATGGCAGTAGAGGTTGAGCCTTCCCACCAATATTCCATTACATTTTGTTGCCATGTGACAGATGGCAGCAGAAGGGCTCTCTGATAGAATGGGATCTGACATGGAATATTTTTTAATTATTTTTTTTTTTTTGAGGAAATATGTATCATTTGGTATTAACTTATTAGGTGATATTAGGTAAGTAAATGTATTTTAAAACTTTTTAAAGAATATTTTGTTCAAAATAGCTGTAAGGTATTGAAATAGCTATTTTATAACATCACTTATCATGATTGAATGGTACAAAGTAATGTCCGATATTGTCTATCTGAGTAACTTCATCCTTCTTCCAAGTTTGCTGAATGATCATTAACTGTTTCCTATTTCAGATGATCGAGCATTTTATTGATGAAGCTTATAAAGAACTTACACAAAACAATACTGAGATTCAATGACAGATCTGAAAACTGAATGGCTTTTCTGCACAGACCAACCATTGGTTATATCAGCAAGATCCTTATATAACCAAAAGTAGTCCTCCAAAGACAAACCTCTCTACAGGGCTAAAATATGAGGCCCAGTCCTGGAGAGGGTTAACCCTCAGTTCAAGAATAGTTATTCACTCCTGTAATTGAATACAAGAGACATAGGGATTGATTTTCACCTATACTCAAATTCATGGCTCCTGTGAGGGTCTGAGCTGCTGACAAATAATTTCAGCTTCAGCCATTGATTATGCTTCCACAGTGAACGTTAGATATACAGTAAGATTGATATAATATATATTGCAGGAGTAATATAATATAAGCACTCTCCATTTCTTAGTCCATCTGTTACTACTCATAAGCTGTGCCGTGCACAGGAGATGTAGGATTTGGCTTCCTAAGAAGGAAATGGCCATCAAGTAGAAAAATGAATTCACCCTCATTATATTGTAGTGGTATGGTGAAGATAATCACTGAAGCTCTATTCCATTTGTTTTGAAACACATAGTCTTTGCCTTTTCAAATTGCCTTCACCATATCACCACTCATGTATTTGCAATGAAAATCTGACATCAGAATAATAGCTGGAGAAATTATCCTCTCATTTCATATTTACCTTGTTTCCTCTCCTGAGTCACTGAAAACACAGTGACCTAGGTCCATGATTTTACTTATATATATTTTTAACTACATATACACACATGTATAAAAACATTAAGTGTGTATACTGCCAAACTCTGTAGCTCGCTACTCATCTTCCCAGGTGTATTCACACACCATAATTTCTGCTGCTTAAAATTGGTAGACTGCAGAAAGTAGCACTCCTGTGTTCCCTCTCATTTGTATTGTGAATTCTCAGTTCTCTGATTATTCTGCTGCTGGTATCTGACCAGTAAATCCCATATCAGAGTCAACCAGAGTCTATTCATAGGTTTTACCAATTAAAAATGTGTGCTATTATTTGTTTTTGTTTGTTTGTCTGTTTTGATAACCTAAAGGATATTCTACTGTCTGCTTTTAAAATACATTGTTTTCTGTTTACCTCCTTATGGCTCACTGAAAAAAAAGATACATGCTTACACACTTTCAAAATGTTTTCTCTTTTATTTCTTCAGATTTCCCCTCCAAAGCTTCATTGTAATCAATAATTCTAACTAGCTATCTGACAGAGTGCTTAACTTTATTTTTCCTAATAAAAACGAATAGTTGGAGTAGAATGTGTCCAAAGCCATTTATTTCCATTCCTTCCTCATGACTTGCTTCTTCTCTTTTGTATAATGAATTTTAGCATTTCAAATTCTAAGCTGAAGAAAAATCCTTCTCTTTGAAGAAGAGTTTCTCATCAAGAGAGCCTTTTGCTTTAAAGTAAGGAAAGAAAATCCACCCTGATTGAACAAACACCTTAAGACATTTTTCTAGAATTAAAATTCTAGAGATTTAATGCTTTGCAGTCTTAACTCAACTGAAAGAATAAGAATCATGGTGATAAAACAATATGATTACTTCAGTCTCCATGTAGTCTAAACTACAATTCTATAGGATTTCTTCAGTAGACTATGTCCATGGTTATCTTAATTTTTGCTTTGTCAGAAGAGTTATATGATAGGTTAGTTCTTCAGAAATACTCATCATCATTTTCAGAAAATGTAATTTATTTCTCCATTGTGAAATGCAAGTTTTGGAATTATTATTGTTTTTATTATTATTGTTATTACAGAACTTCCAGTGTTGGACAAATTCACTGCTTTTGGTACCTGCCTGTTTTCATCCCTTTTCTTCCAATTCCAGTGCCTAAACAATTGATTGTTCACTTGGAAAAACAATTTGTTTTCCCTAATGAAAAAAGATAAGACTGCATTACCTATTTTGTGTGGAACCGGGGCTCCTCAACCTTCTGCATTTTTTCCTTTTACATCATAAGTCTTACTTCTAGACAGAAATAAGAATGAGATATTGCAGCCTCTAGAGCTGCTACTTACATAGCTGCTATAGCTACTGTCTTAGCATGCTCAAACATATTCTTGTTCAACTTCTCTTTCACTGTTTTTTCTGATTAATGCTGGATATCCTACATGCTAGGATATTGTTGTTGTATCTGCAGAAATACTGTCTCTCATTTGAAGGGTGGTAAGATTTTTTTCAACTTCAATGTTTATTTTGTGCATATTAATACTAATTTCAGTTCCTAATTTTCCAGTAAGACAATTAGGAAACTAAAAGATCCCAATCATGGAAAAAGTAATTAGTTACTATAAGATAAAAGTTTGCGAATTTGAACACATTTGTATGTACTTAGGTATATATGAATTGGTTTGCATGCATAACTTTGAATTTTACATAAATGACATAAACTCATTTAAATATATAAAAATAAAATTCCAGTAATGGTAGATTACATCCACCCACAAGAAACCAAACCAAACCAAACCAATACAACAGTCTTATGTATGTTTGGTTTTGGATAAAAAATGCACAGCTCAAAGACTATGACTCAAACTTTCCTAAGGTTTTGAGTCAAATTATATCCGAGTGTTCGCTTAGAAAAGGAAAAAACAAAACAAACAAAAAGCCTGGAACACAGAGTTCTGTAGAAGATAGGCATGGTAGTTAAAAACCTTCCTGTGAATGGCCAAAAATACACAAACATTGGACTTGCTGGAACAAGATACCTGTTGTAAAGGAAAGCTGACAACAGATGGTCATATTGTTGAATGTTTTTGTCTCAGATCATCACTGGAGTTTCATCTGTTAATGGTGAAAGAGGTAAGATCTCCAAGACAAGAAAGGTGTACTTAGCTCTGATTATTTCAACTCACCTGACTAGCAGAGTTTTGGGAAATATTGGCTGTTTGGCTTGATGAACCTTGGAACATCAGCTGGTTACCTTTTTGTGCTGCGGCTTGTTGTCTTTGCTCTTTGCAGCCATTTCACATGTCATTCATAGAGCCTGAAAGGGAAAAAAGTTAACACTGAAATTAGATATCAGTAGATCCACTAGACTGTTTCACACACTGGAAACTTCTTCTATGGAAAACATTGCTCAGTTGTAACACTATGCAGCAGAGTTGAAGTAAATAAATGTGGGGTGGTCATCAAGTAGATAGATAACAGGTCTTCAGAAAAATAGCTAGTCAAGATGAATATTTTATATTTTTTGCTAAAGCAAATGTTAAACCGAGTTATGCTGTAATGTGGCTTGTAAAATAGAAAATGGATTATCCTATAATACTCAGAACTTCTAGCATCCACTGAAGGGAATTCCCTTTCATTTTGGGCATGCATCTTCAAGAAAAGCTGTAGATGAATGGCAAAAGCCCAAAGTATGGGAAAAAAAAAAAAAAAAAAAAAAAAAAAAAAAAAAAAAAAATAATAATAATAATAATAATAACAACAACAACAACAACAACAATAATAATAATAATAATAAATCTGAGAAATGCAGTCTATAAGAAAGCCTGTGAATTCACATCTGTATTATAGTTAAAAATAGCACAAATAGCAAAATACATGAAGGACTGTTGCAAGGAAGGAAGCAAATGTTTTTTAATAACTTGTATAGAGAAGAAAAAATGCAGCAATTGAAGTTACGTAGTAAAGTTTCTAATTGTAACGCTCATGAGACATCAGATAAAGAGGCTGAAGATTCTTCTCAGTGAAAGACTTAAATACATATGGAAACACACCTGCTATAGCAGACACAGTACCAGTTGATCCAGCCTTGGAAACTAAGCCAGGTCTCTTGTTAAGAGCCAACAACTTGACTTTTCTTGCAATACTGTAGTTTATTAAATGTGAAGGAGTGAAAATGGCAGAAAGCAGAACAGAATGGTGAACTGTTACATTACTGACCTATCTCCAGATAGGTGCAAACAATGCCGTTTTAATCATACCTTTATTGTTTTCTTCTTCCCCAGCCAAAAGTATATCCTTGCTAACTTTGGCTGAATGTAATTTTACCTCTAATTCGGTTTCATTTTTAAGAATCTTTCTTTATTTAATATACACTCATGTTTGTCAATTTAATATTTATACCAGTTTAATATTTAACACATATGCACACTTTAAAAGTTTGTACCGCAATGCTCCACTTTCTTTAAATTATTAACTGAAGTCGAATGAGTAGCCACTTTCAAATCTTCAGACAAAAAACATGTTTTAATCTCAATTTTTAGTTGTCATGGTGCTACCTAACATTCAATAGATACTTTTCATTTTAGGACAGTATAATTCTATTAAATGGATGCTTGGTTCAACAGTTGATCCCACATTTACACCAAATAAATATGGTGCTAAGTTTACTTATAAACGAATGTAGTATAAAGGTAACTGTTGTTTCTTCGAGAAGAGTCCTCTACAACATAAAATTTCCTCCAAGTCAAAGAAAGTTTATTTCACTTCTAGTAATTTTATTGTGTGTGTACTAGGTGGAAATACAGACCTGTGAAAAGGCTCATTTTAGCAGGGATAACAACTCACAGAAGTTATTCTGAGGAATGGGGTGGAATGAATCATATTCATACGTGTGCGTCTTGGATGGCAAAAATCAATGCTTTCTCTTAGCAAAGACACTCTCGGGGATAGAGAAATCAGAGCTGCGAAAAACCTAACAAATTTTGCCTGACAGATTTTCCAGGCAAACTACACCGCTGGTGCACTGGGAGTGTGCTGAGGATGTCAGTCCCTGTGCAAGTCAGTGCAGCCCTGCTCACGGCGGCTCATTTTGGAGCTCTAGGGAGACCAATAGCCTGCACATTGCCCCAACATACCCAAGATGCTGGCAAGCAGTCCTGGGGTTGCGAGGAGCCAGAGGCCTGCCCTGTGCAGCTTGCTGGAGGATACAGTGCACGTGGAGAGGTGAACCTAAAAATGTGCAGAATAATAGGAAAAGGCAGATGTGAAAGGGAAGGAGAGAGCAACATAGCATTTCAGGGTGAAGATAAAAAAAGGTTAAGTCTCTATCCTACTAGCATCAGAAGCACAACTTCTTCTAGCCTCAGTAACTGACAGATGCCATCTCAGTGGCCTGGTTTGGTCCTGTTTCCTGTGATGCTGATGCCATTGGAGGTGTGTGCAAGGCCTCACCACTCTGAGATGGCTAACAGTGGTCAGGTTCTGGGATCCCAATTACTGCTGGTGTATAATTGTTCCTCTTATAGCATCCCAACTTCCCTGAATCTTTAATAAAACTCTGAAAAGCAATAATCATGTTGGGAATGGTGTATTCTTGCAGGCCTATGCCACAACATGTAGCCATTGTATTTGCCTGGGGAACAAGTAGAAATTTGTTCTTCTATGCAGAAAATGGCCCTTCTGAGAGAGCGGAAAGCATCCTTTTCTTGCCCACTATCACCAGCAATTATACCTCTGCTTCTTTATTTGTCAGAGCTAATAACAGTGTTGTTGTGATTCAGAAAAGAGAGGATAAGAAAATGAAATACGCACCACCAGCATGGTGCAGATGGCAACTAAACTGCCTCTGTTCCTTGTTAGTGAAAATTATTTGATGTGAATGTTGTTGCCTAATAGGACCCCATCCGACTGCAAGTGACTGTAGCACAGGCAGCAGAATAACGGAAAATTGTTGCAGTAAGATGGTTGCTAGGATAATGCTAGCAGTAAGAAAGGAAGTAAGTGAAATTGAAAATTACATATTTAACAACCAGATAAATGGCAATAATTATTTGGGGCCAGAATTACCTTCATTTGCTTCTTCCCATTGTGGGTCATTAATTACAGGAGTAAATCTGCTGATCTCAGTGGGATAATTATCTTGACATTGGCCTTGCCTTGCCGAGGGGTTTTCAAACCATGGATGAGACAGCAGAATTTCTCCCATCAGTAGCATGTTGAGGAGCCGTGGTAAGGCATTGACACAGATGGTACACAGTAGAACAAGGTGGAAAGCTACAGGGAATCACCCAAGTCTTTTCCAGTGATCCTCTTATCTTTTCAATACTATGGACCAAGAAGCAATGCTGCTTTATGTTAAAAAATGAAATAATAATAAAACGTAAAACAACAATCTCAGGACAAGAAGTTGCAAGAGACATATAGCCCTCATTTCTAAAGGCAAATCTGCCTTGCTTTCATTTTTCAAAAGGAAAGGGCTTACTTCATTCTCATCAGAAGTGCTGACCCTTGTTCTGTTAAACAGGATAGAGCCTGCATAGATTCCACCTGGAAAATAACATAGCTGAAAATCAAATGGTTTACACTCACACCAAAATATATAACAATAATGAAGTTGGAAGAGCAAGGTTGAGCCTCAAGCCTGATCCTACTCATACCATGTAATCGTCAGGTTTTGTAAGCTCAGGAGAATTAGACTTCATTATCTGAATGGAACTTTTCACAAAAAGCCTCAGGAGCTGAAGGAACAATGAACAATGAAGGAACTTCAGCTTGAAATCAATTCACTGCCATGCTGCTCAGTTCCTTGGTGCACTTTGTCACTTGGAGGTGAGTACCACCAGTGTTTGAATGCTTTCTGCAATTACAAACCCTGCAGCAAGAGCATCCCTGCATCATGTGAATGCTCAGTTGACCTCTTAGAGAAGATTAGTGTAACTAAATACCTTGCTGAAGAAAGTGACCAAGCTATTGAGCCTATGTATGTCTGCCCACCCTTGGTCACACCAAGTTCTGGTTCTCACAGTACAAGGGGACCTCTCTGCTAGATCAGCTGTTGAGAACAGTGGGGTAATGAAGGCTGCTGTGTGATGCTTTCCCAGCATTGTGCCAGCCTGTGAGTTGGAGGTGGACATCCTGAGCTTAAGGTGGACTTAGAGTTGCATGCATTTTTCTGTTTGCTTACTTGCTTGTGTTTTTTGGGGGGTTTTGTTGTTGTTGTTGTTGTTGTTGTTGTTTTGGTCTTTTTTTGCTTATTTGTTTGTTTTTTTTGATAATTATACATTCTTTCCTTTGTCTAGTTTTTCTGTCTTACCTATTTTTAACTATATAGTTTTGACTTCCACAAAGTCCTGTGGCAAAGAATTTACCATTAGATTACACATGAGAAATGTATTATATGTCTTGGCTTGTTTTGAAAGATCCATATGATCATTTTATTTGCCACCTCCTAGGTTTGTGTAATGAAAGGTGAGGAAAAAGCAGCCCTCGCTGAATTGCCACACCACTTGCAGAGCTGCTGGAGTCCTTTATAGCCCTTTTGCCTATACTATTTCTATACATACCCCATGTTCCTCCTTTTGCTCAGTTAAAAGGTTCTAGTCTATTTACTCTTTGCTTATATGGACATCTACCACACTTGTGGCTACCCCTGTCACACCTATCAATGCCTTATTTCAACAAAATGGTAAAGCTGGAAGACAGGAACTGCACACAGCACTCATTATGTGTGAGCACCATTTATTAGCACTGGTGTTGTCTGCCATTTTATCACTCTTCTGGCTTCCTCCTAGGAGATGAGAAGAGTTTGACTCATTGAAATGATCACAGTCATGTTTCTAGCGTAGTTATTGATGCTAAGTCTAGAAGCATGCATTTTAGATGAGATCTCATTACATTTTATTTCTTACTGGAGGAATCATTAGGATGAGTGAACTTACACCATTTATACCTTTTCTACATGAAGTCTAGATGCTGGATTGAAGTAAAGTACTCATGAGTGTGCCGCACTCATTGCAGACACTAATGCTGTTTATCTGCTCTTTGCAGGCTGTGCTGTACTCAAGGTGACTCTCACAGATACCTACATGCATAAATATTACACTAACCACTATACCTCAAGATATACATAATGCATTACTTAGTCGAAGCAGCAGCATGAGGCAATGCATTACACAAGGTACTGACATTGAAACAGACTCAGGGCTCTTACCAGCACTGAGAGTGCTTAATGGGGGCCTGCTCCTGACAGGCAGCATCACTCAGCCTCTCACAAAAGAGGGCTAAGGTACTTACCCCAGAAATTGGAACGACTTTCTCCACAGCATAGATCAGCTACAGCACTACTCAGTGTTCTTTTAGCATGATTCAGTATCTGAAGAAAAAGGAGTTGCTGCTGCTCACAATAAGGCCAATGAATATTTTGCCACTGGATTCAGTGAAGATAGAGATCTACTTCTTGTGCTTTTCTGTAAAGAGTAAATCAAACTGATGTCATTAGTGAAATAATACACATAACCCATTTTCTGCAGCTCTTACCATGCACTATTAGTTGTTCAGCTGTGGATCTCACACTGTGTGGGGTACCCGGGAGGGAGCTGCAGCTACAGTGGGTGCACAGTGTAGTTAGTGCCTAGGCTGCTCTCCAAAACTCAGCCCAGAAATTCTAGTGCCCTCACTGTCCTACTCAAATCCACAGGTTGGAGACTTAAACTGCTCTTGTTCTTTCAGCTTTCCTAGTTCTTCCTTTTTACATGCACTGGTATCACTTATGTTGTGGTTCTGTGATTCGTTATTGGCATTCCACACCTGAGCATCATGTAGTGCACTGGGAGTTAAAGAGTTAATGCTACAGTTCTGTGGATTGCCAGTAGTTCTGGGTGCCTCACCCAGAAGAGATGAACTACAGCTCCCAGAAGACTTCATTATTCTTTTTCTGTTTTTCATTTAGAGAGAAAGATAAAACTGTTTGGGAGTCACAAGACTACTCTCTTTTTCTACTTGTCTCTGTGGTGTGTGCTCCCTGGCCCTCCTGCCTACAGCACTAGAGTATGGCCTTACATTTTGGACATTCTCTCATTTTATTTATTAGCTTTGATTCCAATTATATTGTATTATAATCTCTCACATTCTGCTATCATATTTAGTAAATTAGTTTTCTCCCTTAGCTCGTTCTACTGTGTTTTTTTGAAGAGGCCCATCTTCCCCCTTACCTCTTTCCTTGGGTGTGGGTCCCTCTGCCCCATTAGTCACAGAACTGAGCTGGACCAGGCTGGAACCGTGACAACTTAGTATCCGCAAAAGCAACTGCTTTACTCTGCTGCTAAATGCAGCTTGACTCTGCTTAGGATCTCTGTCAGCAGAGCTCAGTCTCTGAAGAGAACCTTGTACACAAATCATAGTAAATACAGGAGGTTTTGAACTCAGAAGTCATCACAATCCACAACCCAAATTCTGTGAGATGAACAAATGAAGCTGGATTACGTGATGATCTTTGACTAGATTTCAAAACGTAAACTTCCTGCACTTACATTTAGCAAAGGGACTCAGAAATGGAAGCAATCAGTTTTTAGGACTTCAGCCCATCGTGCCTGTACTTAATGAACTCTTACATGCTGTTTGAAGATGAGAACAAATTTGTCACTTTCTTACTGCCCCTTAAGTGAGGAATGAGCAATGAGAGTAAGGAGGAGAAAAGTCTTTAAGAGTTATTATATCCTTTTCAAATAAACTACACAGATAATCATTTCTGTGTGCCTTCTCTGCAAGTATGGAATTTAAAGATGTTGATCTAGGTTCATTTGTACGTGAAGCTTATGAAAAGAAATATATTGGAGATGAATTTAGCTATAGATATTTTACTTGTTAAGACTTTAACTCACATTACAGCTCTTAGTGAAACACTACCTTTAGCATAATCATAGAATCATATCACAGAATCACAGAATGGCCTGAGTTGAAAAGGACCATCATGATCATCCAGTTTCAGCCCCTCTGCTATGTACAGGGTCACCAACCACCAGACCAGGCTGCCCAGAGCCACATCCAGCCTGGCCCTGACTGTCTCCAAGGATGGGGCATCCACAACCTCCTTGGGCAACCTGTTCCAGTGCTTCACCACCTTCTGTGTGAAAAACTTCTTCCTAATATCTAACCTAAACCTTCTTTGTCTTAGTTTAAAACCATCCCCCCCTTCTCCTATCACCACCCACCCTTTTAAACAGCTGTACTCCCTCCTGTTTATACGCTCCTTTCAAATATTGGAAGGCCATAGTAAGGTCTCCCCAGAGCCTTCTCTTCTCCAAGCGAAACAATCCCAGTTTCCTCAACCTTTTCTCATAGGAGAGGTGCTCCAGACCTCCGATCATCTTAGTAGTTTTCCTCTGGACTAATACTTCAGCTTCAATTGATGTTTGAAATCTGTTTAGATTTTTAACACAAAATTTACTTCTAGAAGTGACTCATGAATTATCTGTACACGTTGCAAGGTCTCTCATTAAACTCACTGCACTAACAGGAAGCCAGCACAGCTAACTGGCACAGCACTATAATAAGAAAGCCACAGTAAGATAATCAGGGAGTGGATCATGCAGTCATAGTTGTAAGTACATAAAATTCATCTCTTGAACGCTTTTTATGCCACCGCTACACAATTATCTTTATAATACTTCTTGAGCATTGCAATGAAAATGTGAAAAGTGACCACTGGAAAAGAGACCAATTGAAATATTCAATGGATGAAACTTGATTGTCTGGTGGGATATGTGTTCCTGTCCCTGAGATGTCTGCATGGAGCTGTAGAGTGTATGCAAATTCTACGCCATACTTAGTGCAAGATACACTGAACTGCTGGATGAATGTCAGGGACAAAAAATAAAATTCTGTGGACAATTCCAGTAAGTTATCACAAGTAGCAGAAATATTGCCTGATCTTCATTATTTCCATATGAAAGTCTTGCATAAATCAAAGCAGCATTTTTTGTCTATAGGTAATCTAGTATGGGAATCTGCCATACTAGTACTTCACCTCTTCATTTCCTTTATGTCTTTAAATCAGTAATACAGCATCAAAACCACCACAGGTCTGACTGGCGCAAGTTATTTTTTATATCTCTGTTGTGTTCTTCAGCTAGCAAGCCACAGAGCATCCTCTGTATAAGCACTTCATGTTTTCTCCCAGGAAGCTGATCTTTTACAAAAATCAATTGACTGAAAAGTCCACAATTCTTGCCTCTCTCATAAATCTCTTGATCTCTCACTTTCTTTCACAATTCTTTTTAACCTTTTCCAGATAAAAGTCTTGATTCAGATGCCTTTTATACAAAATATAAATAAGCTAATGACAGCTATTTTTTTTTTTTTTCCTAGCCATTCACTGTCATACATCTTCATTGGTTTTTTTTCTGAGTTCTGCCCTGATTTTCAAGCTGTGCACCAAAACCTCCAGAACTGCCTCTGGGCCTTGGGGGCAGTGACCTTCATCCTGCCTAACAAACCAGCAGCACCCTCAACCCCTGTGATACCACCACCCACATGGGACGAGCTCAGAATGCACTCAAGAGACCTCACATCCTTTATGTCTTTTAACTGTTTCTGCTTTTCCCATAAGCAAAATTCAATCCCCCTCAGCAAATCATACAGCTCTTCACACAGGAAAGACAGACTGCAAATGCTCTGGTGCATCTTAGTACATTTAACCTGCTAGAAACAAAGAGGAGAAAACAAGCAGTTTTCACTTTTGAAGACCATCAGCTCATGAAGAAAAAATTACTGTTGATTTTGTTTGTGTTTTTGTTTGTTTGTTTGTTTTTTAATCTTTTTCTATTTATACAGAAAATAAAGAAAACAATTGGAAGTAAGGGTGCCAGATAGCTACCCCTTCTAGTGGAAACCATCTCTGAGGCTTACTATGAAAGCCTACACCTGCTGCCTTGTTAGAAGAGGAAATGGTGCAAGAGGCAGGTGTTTCTGCAGCAGGACCTTCTTGTCATTTTTGTAAGTCCAAGCTACAGAGGATTGATTCACCAGGGTTGGTGTGCAGGGTTTGTCCCACTCAGTTTCTTTTCTATTATAAATGCCACAGATGCATCAATACAGACTACTTTTCACTTTTAATTTCCCAAGAAAGCACTTTCAAAAAAGAAGATGAGACAACTGTGAAAAATTTGCCACTTGTTTCTGTTCGTGAGAGAACACCCACCATTCACAGGTACAGTAAATGTCTGCTCTCATTCATGGCTATAATGAGGCTGTATTTCTCCCAGTTTATAATACTGCAGTCAATGCTAGACTAAAGAAACATTTTTTCCACTCCCCTCTCTGAAACAGATACCAGCTGGCACCCATGGAAAAGTACAGAGCGATGCCTCATACTTTCCATTATTTAAACAGCATAGCTTTATTGAAAAAGAAAAAAAAAAAACAAACAACACAACCTCAACTTCACCTCCCCAAAATCTATCAGCTAGACACGCTCCTTCCCTTTTGAATACCATAAAATTGCAGACATTTTCCTCTAACAAAAAAAAACGTGGGCATTATAATGTTGAAAAATATTTCTAATTTCCCACATTTTATGTCTAAAAAAAATTATTGGGAGGAATGTTATTTTCCTCTTTTTTTTTTTTTCCCCCTTTTCTTTCTTTAATCCCATCTCAATGTGCGTATTGTGCTTAAGGATTTCTCATGTTTTCAGTTAAGTTTTTCAACTTCCATTACAGAAAACAGCTGCTACTGCCCTCTTGGCAGAGCAGGTATTTGGGAAGGAAAGCACTTTAGAACTGCCTCTAATTAAATATATTTATGTACATATATTTGGATTTTTATTATATATTGTAGTATATATATATGCTTATATCATATTAAATATATGTATATGTATATAATTATGTATATAATTATATACACACACACACACACATATATATATAAAGGAATAAAGCACCTTTAAGCTTATGATGACACAAAAAATTCTGTCACTCAGTTTCTTATCTAAAGTTTAAAATCAGTGTTGTGTTTAAGAAAATGACATAAAAAGATTGTCTTTCTCCAGCTTCTCAACGTCTGTAGTTAGAAGCAATCACCATTTGTGTTTCAAAAACTCACCAGTTCTGTACCGGTGAGTAGAGGCTGTTTTGTTAAATGTCATTCTTCATGAGCTGTCAAGCATTTCACACTACTAGAAAATAAGACATATTATTAAGGAGTCTTAAGAAGGTCTCTAGGACATAACTGTCAGCCTTTCTCCTTTTTTTTTTTTTTTTTTTTTTTTTTAAATATCAGGGGATATTTTAATGTACTGAATTTTCAGTGTAGGTGCTTTTTTTGTTTTCTCAGCTATCCCAAAGTTGCCTGAATTCCAAAGCAAAACATGTTAAAGGTGTCTCAGCACAATACGTTTCAGGTGGTTTGAATCTGGGAAGGCTAGCGAGAGTGTGAGAATTGCTGAAGAAAATGTATGTAGTTAACATTTCCTCAAATCACAACATTATAACTGCAAATTTTCTGTGTGGTTGCCATGTTATTAAAAATCAAATGATCAAACTAAAAGATTAATGTCTCAGGCACAAATCCCAAACATAGGGAAAATATGACTAGACCGACACCCCTTCGCAGCTGAACCAATCTGCAAGACAAACCTCAAATACATTGGAGAAGATCTTTCCTCCATCCTTCTGATTTAGTAAGCATGAAAAAGTACAGGTAGGAAAACCACTAAATAAAAAAATAAAGACAAAAGAACCTGGAAAACAAATAAACAACAACAAAAATATTGGAGTTATTCTGCAAAATGAATCATGGTAAAAACTGTTTTTCTTCAAAGAAAACAGAATAAATGCTAAATGATAATGTAGCAGTATATTTTGCTCTGACATTCATTGCCTTGCCCTGTTAATGTGCATGGATCACCAAAATAATAGAAATTATAATCTTCAGAAATTTATGAGAGGGAAACATCAGTTGAACAACAACAACAACAAAAGTATTACAGCAATGACAAACTGCACATATATTATTTAATTACTTGATGGTTAATGTCCAGCAGAATGCAGTTCTGAAACTGATAGATTGCTGGACTGTTATCTCCCTTAATTTCTCTTTAATAGATTAAAAACCACCCCTCTTCTATAAACATAGTTATAGGTCCAGGAAAGGTGCATGATTTATAACGTTTCTAACTAGATGGCACTGTGATGAATTACCACTTTAGAAGATTAGTAGATTATTGGTTTGCGGGCTCTATCTCATGATTATTCACATTTAAAGCTTTGATTCCAACAAGAGAACCCTCACAGATGTTGCTGCTTTTCCAATTGATGTGTGAGGATTCTGAACGTCACGGCTAGCTCTATATTGGCCTGGGCCAAAAAGAGCATGTCAGTCAGCCCCACAGAAACCTCCTGGTATGAGGTTTTGGTTCCCTTCAGGAGGTGCACCAGGACAAGCCTCACATGTATGGTGAAGGAGTAACTGATAAGGGATCTTCACCGCTGTGAAGTTAAGCAACCCAAACACAGCATCTGCGGTATATCAACACCCACATTGATGATAGCTCATATGTTCCAAAATACTGCTTATAAGCATCTTTTTAACGTACAGCATTACTTCAAAATTGTATTACCTACCAAAAACTTCTTCTAGTTGTTCCTCCTGCGCCACTATCAAATAATAGTCATGTGGAAAGAGACTAGAGAAAAAATACTTGTGTTTTCACCCCTCCAGTTCATTTTAAGTGTTGCCTACCTACTTGTCTCCATATTCTGGGTGGTTCCCAGACTGTGAAAGGGTCCCATCAGGGGATTATAGATCTGAATTTCAAAATAAGGATGATGCAAGGAAATGAGGAAGATGAGGTGATCAGGAAACATGTGCTGTTAAAATTCATTTTCAAAACTTCATTGGAAGGAAAGAAATGTTATGTTTCTTTGTATGTTCAGAGAAATGTGTACATTCTCATGTGTATGTAGGCATATGTTAAGAAGAAAAAGGTGAAAAGGACCTTGAAATCAGCTCAGGAGGTCCCTCTTTAGATGCCTTGTCTACTCTTCAATGATGTGTAAGTGTGCTGAAAGTATGTTCAATAACAGAGATTTCACACCTTCCTTAAGCAGTCATTCCAGTGATGTGTGCACAAATGTGTGCTACCACATTTACGAAGATACCACCCAGTTTGCTGGAAATATGTAGTTTAAAGAAATTCAGACTTTGTTACTTAAAACTGTCCTAATAAAAGTATTAATGAATTGGAAGGATAATTTCCATTTTTTAAGCTGACACTATCATTTTGAAATGAATTTTTGATATCTGTTATGGCATGTTTTCCTCTGGATGAATAAAATCATAACCAGGGGAGCCAATACTAACATCATGAGTCCTGTGCACTGGACAGTTAATTAATAGCTGATCACTCTTCTTTTGATTACATGTATTTTTTTAAATGTGAAGATCACCATAATTGAATGTCATACAGAATATTATGCAAAGCATCAGTCTTTTTCACAAGACAAGCAGGAGATGAGTGCCATTGGAAAGGATGTGACAGAACAGAGATGCTAGAATGTTTACCCACTGGAAGTCTACAAATGCAAATTACAATAGGACTTATTCAAGCCCTGTGGGAATCAGAGAATAACTGAAGTCCTGTTGGAATAAAAAATCCACTGGAGCAACAATTTAATATGCCAGGATAACGACAACCAAAAAATGTCTGAATCAAATAAAGCCCTATGATCAGCCTGGTGCATATTGGAAAGCACAGTAGCAGAAGTTATGTTCAGCAATGAAGACCAAAATAAAAGTGTTACCATGATGAGACCGAAGACTGAAGCAACATTAATATAACTGTATTCTTACAAATTAAATCCAGGTTACAATCATCTCCAGAAACATTCATGTTAACAAATTCTTTAGTCTCCTCTCGCCCATGTAGAACTATGCTTTTTATGTGTCCTCTTAATGAAATATGTGTGATGTCCACTTACAAGTTAATTTCCAATTAAAATGCTATTTCCAAATAATATGGTTCTGCTAACTGAATTTCCTAGCAAGCCTTTGGCATAGTACTTCATGAGCACCTCTGCCATCCATCAGCTGCTTTGCTGTCAGGCCTAGCGGTGCGCTGAACAGATGGCTGAGGATGACACTTGAATTCCGACTGATGAGTTTCTGCTCAAGCAGAGGAGATGGAAACCATTTCCATTTAAAACACAGTTAAAATTAACCCACAAGATGTCACTGTTGCTTCAAAGAAATTTAGCAGCCAAGGGATCTTTCTGGGCACAAACCGAGACTGGGGCTGACTGGTTCAGAGCAGGTCTGAGCTGAGCTGCCATCTCCTATATCTGCTGCTCTCCTGCCAGTTCTCCAGCCTCACCATACTGTGCAGTTGGAGATTTGTAACCCCCAACACTGGGACTTCTCACCACAGTGCCCCTGTGTCCCTGTGCTAACCAGTACATGAGGCCTTTGGAGATATGGTTCAAGCAAGGCTTGGTTTATTTGAGCCATCACAGGAACACACAGGCCATATTTGGGCCGTGGTCCCACCTGGAGAGTGCACAGGCAAGCCCATCCACACCAACAGGAGTTTTCATCACTGTTCTTCACATTCTTGACTACCACTTATACTCACATCTTTAAAAAAAAAAACAAGTAACACAGAGCAGCTGTGGCACTATCTACCCAAAGGTCATCCTGCTTTCTGCTATCTCCTCTATACTTACTGTCATACTGTTGTTTGGAAAATCTCCCCATCAGATAAAATTAGACCTATGCTATCACTTTAAAGCTGGTAAAATGAAGGCAAGCACCCCCTGCAGCTTTAAGATCCCAGTTTTGGGTACCTCAGTGAACCAGGAGGGCAATCTAGCAGGAAACACCACTCCACCGCTGATCTCAGTGCTCAACAACTGAGGACATCCTTGGCCTAGCTTTTTTTTTTTTTTTTTTTTTTTTTTTTTCCAGTGAAATATTGACAGGAAAGATAAAAAATTGAAGCAAAATCTACCAGAACATACAATTTCAGAACATGAATGGCTTTTTGCAAACTTGCATTTCCCTAATTTTAGTCAAAAAGGGCTTCACACATTACCCTTTACAAAAACATATCCACTGCAAATAATCTGATATTTGCACAGGCAAGGATTCAGACTAAGCAAAAGCACATCCTCACAGTATCATGATATCAGGCTTCCCTAAAGAGTTGCCCATTTATTTTTTCGTGCTATTAATCATGTTTCTCTAAGAGTGAGTGGACAAATGAATGGCTTGCATGCATGCTTGGTGCAATGATTTCACTGAAACTTCTTGGCATCACTGCTCTGCAGAGATGGCAGAGCTACTTCCATCATTGCTGCACATGTAGGATGAAGAGAGCAAAGAATAAGTTCTTCCTCAGGATCTTGCTTTTTCTGTTGGGCTGATGAAGAAACTGACATTCTCTAAAACAAAGACATCTATTTTTCTTTTTAATACAATCTCAGCAGAAGAGACCATGTCCCCATTGTTTTCTGTTATTCACCCTTAATTCCTTTCAAGATAATGGCTTTGATGGAAATAAGAATGCTAAGATTTGGTGGCTTCAAGTACCCTCACACTCCAGCCACACTACATATTGCTGTGGAAGTGATCTCTTTTTGGTGCACTGACAGTGACTTCAAAGAAATGGAAATAACCTGGAATGGAAATTTTTCTAGTCAGGCACATTATATGCTGACCACATCTCTACTGCATGAAGATGGAGAAGATATCTCAAATATCTGCACAAGACCTCCCTTAAAAGTATTCCTGCTGTATTGCTGAATGAATCAGATCTAGACTTGCTATAATTAGAGAGAATTCCAGTTTCTGTCCCAATGTTATCCTAGATAGTATTTCTCTAGGTAACACAGAGCTAATGCAAAAGAAATATATTGTACATAAAAGTAAGGTTTAGTGCGTGGGTTACAATGGCACCACTTAGTTTGTTCTAAGTCTCAATATGAAGTAAAAAATGCAGAATAAATAGGCAATACTATGTAGGGGAGAGCAGCTCTAAGTACATATCTATGTATATTTATCTTTAAGCCTGCTTTCAGCTGAATTTATTAAATAACTCTTCAGGACCATGTCAGCAACTATGCCTAGATATATGAGCATCTACAAGGAACAAAAGGCTTCCATTAAATAAATTATGTGATCTCTTCTGGGCTGAAGAATCCCTGGACATTATTCATAGAATGCCACTAAATCATGACTATGCATCATGGAGAGACACAAACTCCTTGACTGACTGCAGGTGTAGTCAAGCAGTTTCCTGCTGCCCAACCCCAGGTGCCCCAAAGGCAAATCAGCCTGGCTCTCAGCATGGTGGTGAGTGCCCTTGTCCTGCCACAGATTACAGCAGGGCTTGAGATTCAGAACACCAGGAGGCCCTGTGTTTTCTCCTTCTGGGTGAATTCACCTAATGGCTCCTCTGGGGACGTTTCCCTGTTCAATCAAAATAGATTTTCCACAGCAAAGGGAAATTCCTTACAGGGGACAACACACTGTGTGGCCACAGCTTTATGGGATTTCCTCAAGGGTCAATAGTATTCCTATTGCTAGATTCTTTGGAAATGGTAAACACTGAAAAATTGGGTTATTCCATTTGAATGTGTTAGGTTATATTTTCGACTGACAAAGACAAGTTGGTGAGCATTTTTGAAAGGTTGATTTGTTGTACTGAAAAAACAAAAATGCCATCCAAGAGTCATCTCAAAGATATAGTAACCTTATAGCACTTTCCTAAAACAAAAAAGGACCCATTACTGCTGCAGCATGAGTAGCTTATTTCCTGTTCTGTATCCATGGAAGGTCTTTAGCCAGAAACATTTCATGAGTTCATTTTCCCCAGGTGCTTTCTTGGGCTTGATATTAATTATTTCTGATGGTTAACATTTACTGAAAGGTACTGTAATAACCCTTCTAGAAACAAGGGAAGTAACTAATACCTTAGGTAAACAAAAAGGGTTTTTCTCCAGGGAAAAACAGAAAGGCAATAAGAGAAACCTTAAGTTTAGAGTGAGCTGGTTGCTATATATTAGCACATGCTCAGGGAAAACTGCAGGAAGCTGAAAGAAGCACCAACCATTAACATCATGGATGGGCTAGGAACCTCTGTTCCTGTAAGCCACAGGGTGCTAAAGGGACCGTAAACCTGAGAAGAAACGTTGTTAGCAGTAATTCCTGGAAAGACAGCTGAGAAACATCACAGTACCAGGCTTTCTCTAATCATAACAGATGTGTCCTTGAACTATAATAAAAAAAATAGAAAGTCAAGATATTTAATGATTTCTCTCCAAAACTACTACATTTATGCATTCCTTCAGTGAAACTCTTCCTAGTCCCCTTCTGTTCCTTCTGTTTGTGTCAGCAGAGATGATGCACCCTTCAATATCAAAGGTTGCCATTCAAATGTAATTTTACAAATTGTGTCATTTTAAAGCAATAGTGGTAGGATTTTGATTGAAATGTGACCTACGCAATTAGCCACAAAGTGATGAGTTCATTTCTTTCTTGGAAAAACGTGATTTAAAGTGTTTCCTCTAAAACAGTGAAGGACTTGGCTTTGAAGCTAATGCAATATTATTATCTTGAAATAGAAGACTTCAGGGCTTTGACTGAATGCAGGTGCATAAACATCTTAAGAGCAATAACATCACAAAGAAGTACAATGAAACTTATTAACCAAAAACCCTATTGATGTTAACTTGCTTCTAGCTAACTGATGTAAATGTCACTGAGTGGGGAGGTGAAATGAAAGACTTGCTTTCTCAGACTCCAGAAGCATCTAAGAGATCAGAGTGGGGTTTGGACAAGAAAAAAGCTCCACTCTTTCTGCAGAACTGAGAATAACCATAATAAAGTACAGCGAAGTCTACCCAGAGAAAAGTAGGAACTTAGACCAAGTCTATAGTGAGATTTCTCTTCTGCTCTCCCAGTTTCTCACAGAGTCTGGCTAAGAGATTTCACAAAGCAAAGATGTGATCTCTGAATTCAAATTAGGATATGGTATTTATTTCATGCATTCAGCTTATCTCCTTTTCACCCTAACAAAATGTGTGTAGTATCTGCATCTCTTTGGAGGCATTCATTTCCATTTTAAGCGCAATTCTGTGACGAAGGTCCTAAGCTTTGCTTCTGATGGGACAGAAACCCAGGCTCCTGCTGCCTTGGAACACCAGAGCTCTTGCACTTGTTTGGATGCTCAGTGCTCCCCTCTGCAAACGAGAGCATGCAATAGTTACAGCATGGGCAGGTTTTAATTCTAGGCATAAATAACTGATCAGACTTCATGTACTAAGGAATAAAGTCACAATTCATCCCAGATTAAGCATCAACAACTAACTGAAGACAGCAGTCTGAGATGTTTCTTAAAGAGACAATTCCCCCTAAATTTGGTTACTGCATTTTCTAGAACTGAAAATCACATTGCATCATTGTTCAGCAGTAATCAGGTACCTTTGAAGTCAGTTACTTAAACTTCTGTAGTTTCAACATACTTACATTCTTCACTTATTTTGTGTTGTGAAAAATGTTTTATTCTACTGATGGTAGGTAGGATAAGCTAAAAGTGTTAATTCTCAAGGAAAAATAAGGCAACAGGTCAGTTTTTATAAACAAGAAACTACTGTGAAGTGGGTAGACTATTAGTGGTATCAGGTAACCTCTTTTTCAGTTTTTATAGTCTCAGTGGTTTTGTTCAGCTTCATACATTGTTGTCTGAAAGGTGGAGAACACATTTGATTTATGGCCCATGAAAATGTGAGAGGTGTTTAACATAACAGGAAAATATTAAGCTCATGCATTCTACTATTATTAGTCTTGCTCTCATTATCTATATCAGAATTGTGAACTAAAATCAGTATACACGTTTTTCCACCATAATCCTTCTCATTTCATTTCAATATCGTAACAAACCAAGTATACTACAGGGGAAAAAAGCTGGTCAATCAGCTGTTGTTTTGTAGTGTACTGGTACCAGATAATGAAAAATGATTGTTATTCCGCAGGTATCCCCTTATTCTCCATTAGTCCCATTTGCAGCACTAGGCTTCATTTAGAGGCACCAGGTACCACAGTTCTACTCACAGCCATCGATCTGCTATTGAGATCAGTTTAGGCTTCTTGAGAGCTGTCTCTAGACAGCTTAGTGCCACAGGTCTCAACCATCACAGTCAATGTGTATTTGTCCTAAAAATATTCTAGCTCTGTTATCATTGTTATCTGGCTGTTTCTTGTCACTCCCCTCAGGCAGCAAGGGGTCTTGCATTTGAGTTCACCAAAGCCTTCTCCATCTATGCTGTGACATGGATTATGCTTTGCTGAGAATCAGACTATGTGCTGTTGTTCTCTTTCCTGATTTCCTTTCTGTACCCAAGGAGCATTTGGAAGTGTGGCATTTACTTTGCATAAATAGCCTTTGTGACCACAGCTCAGAAATCAAAGTATCTCAAATTATTCTTGGAGTGTCACAGTAAAGGGAGACCAGTGGTGACTTAAACTTACACTATTATTCCCAATACCTTCTGTACCTTCTGTTTAATATCTACTAATGCATTACATGTTGACGTTACAAAATCCTGGCATTCGGTAGGAACTAATGACTCCCAGTTATTTTCTCTGCCCAACAATATTAAGAATGGATATTCTGAAGAACAAACAGTTGTGACTTTAACACAGCAATATTTGAAATATGCCTGATTATCCATCTGAAAGTGAAATTTTATTCTCCGTAACTAGTGCCACAAGAAATCCAAATCTGTTGTTAAGTGCACAGTTCTCCCTGACTTCAATACTTCTTGCAATATCTGACAGGAGAAGTGAACTCCTGGCCAAACAATTTACGAGTTAAATTGAGGCTAATGTAGCTCACAGCATTTAGAAAAATTCCATACATTTGAGCATGAATGACATATGCACATTCTTTTTCAGCTAACTGGTCACTAATTTCAGAAATAGAAGATGAACTTTAGAAAGGCTTTTGCAGTAGCATGGAAGTGAGGTAACTAGGTAACTACGTAACCAGGTTGTAGCTGAGACACTGTGGTCCTACTAACAGTTCTCTATGCTCTTTGATAGTAATCATAGTATCATATCATAGTATCATAGTCTCGTGCGGGTTGGAAGGGACCTTAGAGATCATCGAGTCCAACCGCCCGGGATTCAAGCGTCCTGTGTAGCAGAGCGGCACTTCTACCACTTGCGCCACAGGGGGGATTCGAACCCAGGGCCTCCAGTGTTGCAATGCAGCATTCCTACCACTTACACCAACGGGGCACACGGTAAATTTCTCATTATTTGGTTAACAGCACAAGAACTAGGGGAAAATCTGCCATTAAAATGAGAGGGAGTTGTCCCAGTTGATTAGAAATTTCAGACTCAATTGTCACATCAGTGTCTAGTTTTTTTACTTGATATTGTAATTGTCATAAAAAGTTGTCAGGGGAATTTGTTTCTGTTGTCCATTCCCTGTTAAGATACACATTATCAGTTAATCTTCCCCTTTCTTTGGGCCTCAGCAGAAGTCTTGTACGTATCTCTGATCTGGAAGTGTTTTTAAATTTGCGATACTCATGTAAACCTAAATCCAGAAAAGTGCCAGTAAACTCTAAAATAAGCAGAATTTCAGCCTTAGTCTGAAACAGAACAAAAGCAAGGAGCCTTTCCTCTGTAATGTTTTAACAACTGTTTTGAAGCTTCAGCACTTAAAATCGTACTTGAGATACTTCTAACCAGTCTGTAGTCTCAAATAACACTATTACCAGGGCAATAAAATGGAATTTTTCTTAGATTGTGTAGGATCTCCAGAGAAGATGGGGAGTGAGGGTGGGGCTTATGGAGCCTGGTGAATTGAAATAAAAAGTGAAATTGGAATTGAGGCAGTTACAAAGCATTTCTGAGTTGAATGGCAGTTCAAAGAAAGCTTACTAAGTGATGAACACAACTTCAATACAGCTCTATTTGAGGCTTGGATGAACAAAGAAGTATGTGCTAATAAACTGAATCATCAGAAATAAATTGTTTCAATGTTCATTTCTTGGGAATTAATATCTGTAAGCTCAGGTTCATCACATCCATTTAAGCTTGTGTTCTGATGTTGTACATGACAACATTATTTTGAAGAAGGGTACCGTATTTCTAGAATTGAGCTACATGTTTTTCTATAATGAAAATATCTTTTTTTTTTTTTTTTTTTTTTTCCCCACAGAACTGTATTTGTCTAAAATGAGAATTTTTAATTTTAATTAAACTTTATGTACAAAAGGGTGTGAAATGTTCTGTATTAAAGCTGCAAGGACACTAAGGAATCTGGGTACATAATGCCATTATCTAGCAGCTAAAATACTGACGAACACTGCTGAATTCCCTTAAAAGGAACCTAAATGTACTGGCTAACATTACTTTGCTAACTGCTAGAGGATACAACCAAGGCAAGCCCTGTTTAACTAGACCTTTTATAAAAGAAGAGAGAGGAAAAGATGAGTAACTGCAAACTGGAAGATATTTTAGCCTCATTAGGTGCACAGCCTGGAGGCAAGAATTACTGCTCTCATTCAGCTGAGACTGGGAAGAAAGGCACCTTCCTCCTCATCCTTTTCTTGCGTTGCACTGTTCAGTCAAGAAACTGGGAGAGAGCTGTCACAAAAGATGCATGGGCTCTGTTTTTAACCCACCGGACATAGCTTTCTCTGCTGGATGCAACACACGTTGCAAAGAGAACTGGAGGATTCAGAAGACAGCAAAAGCACACTGGCTTTGTGGCTACACCTGCTTTAGCTCATTACATCCAAATTACATGGATTTTATTAAAGCAACAGTTTTTTGTTCAAGGTCAGTTAAAAGCACATTTTTGTTAGAATTTCATAACAAGTTACACAAGAACTAACTATTAAAATGTGTTTATAACTAAAAACAAACAAACAACAACAACAACAAAAACAAAAACAACAAAAACCACAAAAAAACCCCAAAGTTTTACAGTGACTTCACAAAAAAGGAAAAACTCGAGTTCATCTCTCATGCAAGGGAATGGGAATACCAAAGTCCTATCTTCAGATTAAAGCTTGATATTTTTGTTTCAAATTGGAAAGTTATTAATGGTACAGATCATATGACTGGGCTTTTCCTCACTACATATTTCAATCTGAGATATCTTCTTTCCTCATAAGCCCTGTCTGTTTACATTCTCACATCATCATGCAAACAACAACTTTCTCACCAGCAACTTTACCCAAAGCACCCCTTGGAGTGAGAAGCAGTTTTTCTGGAATTAAGACTGTTTCTGAAATCAGTGTCAATACAGTCTTTAGACAAGAATAGTTACTGAAACTTCCTATAGTTAGCAATACCAAGAGACTACATGGAAAATCCTGGAGCCTTTGGTAAGTTAGCACCATGCTCCTCTAACCTCGTCAGTGGGATACAAGCATGCTTGCATCTGAGACTGTTGATTAGGAAAATAAACTACATGCATATGCATAAATGGCCCACTGTGGCAGCACTACATTAAACCCTGCTGCACTGGAACAAAGTGCCTTCATTACATTTCTATGATAAACATCTCTCTTGCACTGCTGCAATTATCAATGGGCTTGATTAAGGGATTGATTTGAATGCAAACAGCATAATTGACCCAAGAGGAAAGATAAATGAATGTGGCCAATGCAGCCTTTAAATAAGTGTGCTACAAATGCACGGAAGCATGGGGAAATGTCACCAGTCACGATTTATTATTTTGCCATTCTCCTCCAAAAGAAAAAGAGATTTTCTTTTGTTGTATACAGCATAAATACTACTTCCCAGCATGTTATGCCTTTTCAGATTGTCTTCAAAACTTTTAAATGGGTCATCTTGTTTAGTGCATCTATGCAGTCATGATATATATTAGCTGCAACTCCATAAATAAATAAATAAATAAATAAGAAAAAAGCAATGAACATTTATCCAGAAGCCCTTTTATAAACAACAATAAACAAGAAGTATAAGATTATTAGAATAATACTTCAGCTTGTTGTCACTTTCTACTGAGGGGATAAAAATGAAACAAAGAGCCTGAGCTCTCTCTGAAGTACTGAAAGCTGATTTCTGAAGCATTCAAAGGGTATTAAACTTTTCACATAGTGTATCTATTAAATGTCTGGGACATTTATCCTCTGTTTAGTATTGTTTCATTCCCATATGGACTAATATTTACAGCAGTTAGCATTTCTTTTGTGCTTTTCATCTTAAAATTGCCCTATGCATATCTTCTAACATAGTGTCTTAAACCTTTGAGAGGCAGCTAAGTAAGAGAGGGATTTTGGTAGATATCTCTGTCTTAGAGATGGAGAAACTCAAATATGAGTCAAGTACTTTTTAAAACAATGTGTCAAAGCAGTTTCAGCCTTGGGTATACCTTCAACCTTTACAATGAGATGCTGAGCATCCATGGGGCATTGTTCAGGATAGGTGACCCTCTGAAGCCATTTGCAGCCAAACACTGTCAGTGTGGGGTTTTTTTGTGACCTTCCTGCCTTGGTTTTTAAATTGGTCCTGATGAAGATAGGTGAGGCTTGTTGCCCAGGTGTGCACCCTGGCTCTTAAGACTGACCTGTCCCAAAGTCTGCTTTTCTATTGAAGCCTATGTTACTTTAGTGCTTCAACATATTTGACAGGGCTCTGTTTTGGAAGGAAGCTTAGGGTAGTCTGTTTTGAAACTGTATCAGAAATTAAGTTGTTCATATGGATACCTTCTCCTTTTGCAGGCAAGGGGAACGATGGGCACAGGAGAGAAGGAAACTGCATCCAGCATAACAGGGATAGTAAAATCGGGTGACCATTACAATATCTGCACTGAGAAAATTTGATCCTTTTGCCCTTCCCCATACCAGCAACATCTCAGCCTGGAAACTGCAGGTGAAGGTAAGAAGAGCGGCGCAGTTTAAAGGTGGGCAAATCCTGTGGTCCGGGCCGGGTAAGGTGTTGAACGCAGGAAATATGGCATGCAGAGTGTAAAGAATTTTGGAATTAGCATAAAAAAAATTGCATGAAGAAGTAGACAATCCAGAGAGTTAATAAACAAAATCAAATGTAACATCTATTGTTTTTGCCAGTATGTCCTCAAAAAGTAGTCCCCAACCTATTTTCCTAAGCAAACTAAATGATGAATTCGGCTAATATTCAGAAGAATAGCTAAGCTAATGAAATTGCTGAAATGACAACATCTATCTTACATCATAAAAATTGCTGATGATGGATGAGTGACATTCTCTAAAAAGTAGGGAGATTAATAGCATTGCTTTCAGATATCCTGAAAAGACTGCTCACTTTCCAGTACACACTCACCTCCTATTCATGATAAGATTCCATCCATTTGCATCCATTTGCACCGCTGTCGACTCAAACTGAAATAATTCTTAAAAAACATAAAGAAAACAAATTCTTTTTCACAAGAGGCAGGTACATTTACATTAGCTTGAAATGGACTCATAGACATGAAAAATACAGTTTCCTCTCTCTGCATCATAGCTTCTTGGTTTGTCATGGCAGCATTCTCATTTCTACTGGTAGTAGCCACTCATAACTTAGAGCCACTTCATTCATTTCTTTTTTGTACTGAAACATAGATCTCTAAAACTTCATTACTATAGTCTGCATCAAACCAAACCAGAATGAGATTTTAATAATAATAATAATAACAACTGCTTTGATTTCTAGTTCAGGGACAAACACATTCTTTAGACTAGATGAATGTATTTAGCATTTCACATTTTGGGAAGACTGTCTTCCATTTTTCACTCCTGAGCACCACTACTGAGATCATGTCACTTTAAAGCCATATCAAGGTCTTGCATACTGATCATTTTTGAAAGAAAAAAGCTCTAACCAAAAAAATAATAATGTGAATACCAGTTTCAACTGTATTTTGTTTCAAGGTATGCTTAATAACTATCTGTCATTTATTCACATTGGTGTATCTACAATGAGAAGGTTGTGAGGGTCATCCTCTTCTCCTTGGTAAAAATTAATAGGATGAGAGGGAATGGCCTTAAGTTGTGCCACGGAAGTTTCTGGTTGGGTATTAGGAAAGGTTCTTCTCCAAAAGAGTGTTCAGGTGTTGGAACAGGCTGCCCATGGAGGCTGTAGATTTAATATCGCTGGAGGTGTCAGGAAACTTTTAGATGTGGTACTTAGGGACATGGGTTAGTGGGTGATATTGGTGGTTGATGGACAGCTGGACTAGATGATCCAACCTTAATGATTCCATGACTCTTCGAAGAAAGAGTGATTTATGTAGTACCAAAAAGTCCATAGAAATAGGTTACAGTTATTGGATACATTTATTCAGATTTTTGAGAAAAATCTGAATTTACAAAGTTATATTTAAATATACCCATATGAAATAGATATTTGAAGTTACAGATTCTTACTACTAGGTATTACTGAACATTGCTTGAAAAATTCAAGCTGTTTATGCTAATCCCAACTTCATAAAAAGTCACGTGGTTAATTAAAAATCAACCGAAAGCAACATCAGTATCACAGTAACGTGAAAGAACAGGAAAAGCCTTAAATTATGAAATACTTACGTTTGGAGAATGCTTCTTCTCTTCACTTGAAATTCAAGTTTTAGGAATAGGAACACTATAAATCTTCAGCTGAATAAGGAGCACAGCTCTCCAGACACATTTGTGATCTAAAAAAAAGATACAAAAAGAACTGGTTTTGAGAGAATGTCTTCTCAAATTTCATAAAATCACACAAGTTACAGAAATTAGGTAAATGATACCAAGAATTCTGATGCACCCAGAGACTGCAGTAATCTTGATACATGCCCAGAACATCTGTATTTCTGTCATATTTGGCAAAGGAGGAAAAAAAGTGAGGTGTGTACAGAACACAACAGAACAGATTTAGCTTATAACACAATACATTTTTCCTTGATAGAACAGTCTACAGAGTTTTGCCATCTCTAAAATGGGAAGTCAGAAACAATTCTATCTTGAAAAAGAATTGAAAAATATTTGTTTACTGAAAGTTCATAAAAGTAAGCTACTGAGTAAAAGACTTCTCATAGATATTAAGGTAGAAACAACCCAAGACTCTCAGAGCAATGTTACCACAGGATGCTCCTTGTGAGCAGCTGCTGATAACAAAAGCAGTGTAGCTGTGTTACTTTGCCCAGTGACAACACGAATGATTTGGTAAGTCAGGGACAACACAGTGGTAACCCTGTCTCTAACAATTGGGTTTAATGAGATGTGTCGGTTTCTTTGCTGTATAATATAGGCAAATATTGAAGGAAGTGGGGCCTGGAACCCAGATCTTTCCCTTATATATCACCTAAAGTTCTCCCACTGCTACAATATAAACATATTTTACAGAACCTGGGGTGGACTTCACAAAATCAGGGAGGGACAACTTTTTCCACCTAATCAACTTACTGCTGATAGGATTTCCAAGCTCTGAAGTTTGAAGTGCAAAATGCTGAAAAGATACCATAGTGCTCCCACATCCTAACAGAGAACTCCAGCCATAGAACCTGAATTTTAAAAATGCCATTATAACCTGTGGTCATCTCATCAAAGGCTTCCTTGATGTTTGCACTGAAATAGAAAAGCTGACTTATGTTTTAAGTTCCCTGAGCATGTAGTACAGCTACTGACTTACCCAGATCTATAATAAAACCAGTCATCAAGCATCTGTAGAGTTACTGGTGATCTTGTAGATGTATTTCCAAGACTGCAATGTTCTGTGAAGAGCAGCTCTGTCTTAACATGGTAGGAGGTAACAGAAAGGCAGAGAACAGAGTGAATTCACACTGCCTGTATACGGTATCATACGTGAAATTTTACTCCTTATATAAAGAAATGAGCTAATAAGTAAATACAGGAAACAAATACAGGTAACAAATAAAGGAAATTACAGGTAAACAGCAGTTTAAAAAGAAATCCAGTTTGAATCACTTAATGTTGATTTTTCAATTCAGGGCCCTTCATTGTCAGGATTAATTCAAGTCTACACAGCTTTCCTTGTCCATTTAATACAATATAACAGGGATAAAACAGAGCAAAACTAATGCAAATCATGCTGCTAAGAGCCCTTCACCACATAAAGGCATTCAGATAGAGGTCAACTTATCCTCCTTCATGTAAAATCTGGCAGCAATGGCAATATCCCACCTCAAAATTAAACATCAGCTGAGAAATATGGATTTCTCAAACACTTACGTTGGCCTGAGCTAAGCTGAATGAAGCTAATTACAATTTAAACACAAGAAGATGAGAAAATTTGCACTGGTTTTACTTCATGATCTAGTTCAGAATGACAGGACATGTAAGACACCTTCATCACTATTTGGCTTCAGTCATACCTGTAGCAGGAAGCAGCTGCCTAGCACAAATATCCTCACCTGCACTGTTCTTTTTCTTCCTTCCTTTCTTCCTCCTTTCATTTCTTCAGTCATTTAAAGATGAGTAGTTTAAAATATAAAATATTTATTATGTGCACATTCAGAAGAAGAAGCTAAAGATGCTATGGAGTAGAAATGCTAGCTAATCTTGAACAGTTCACATAATGCTTTTAAGTGAGACATTTAATGTATGGAAGAAGACATCAAAAACCAGATGCTCTGGTCTTACAGGTATTTTATTCAGTTCTAATCTCTGGTTGCAATAAGTAGGCTTAATTTATCTTATATTACCTTTCATCTGTTTGATTTTCAAATATGTTTCATATGAATAAATAATAGAGTATAAGATAAATGCATACAGGCAAAGTTGACAGCTGTCAAGCTTAAAACCAGCAACATTTATTAATGCTGTATTTCTCCCTATCCATCTTCTATATGTATTACATTGATAGACTTTTGTACTAAAAGTTTTTTTAAAAAAAAGTAAAATCTGAAAAGGACACTGCAGGGGAAAAGGTACTCAAATGCTAAGAGACTTCTACAAGTCTGCATGTCCTATATTCAAATTAGGCTTCCAATTTAAAAAAAATAATAATAATAATAAATGGCAAAGAATTTAAAACAGATTCCAAAACACACTAAGGTCCCCGGTTAAGCTCTCAGTAGAAACACTAGCCTAATGCTTTCATTAACATTATGAGTGGCATTTGTTACAATGGTGATAAAGTCATTTAATTACCATGGAGAGCTTTAGAGATATGTGAGCATATCTTGAAAAGATGTGGCATTTGATGACAGGGTGTTCTCATGACAAGATTGCAGATGCAGTTGGATAGTTTAGAAACCTAGATCTGGATCTGCAGATTATCAATCACACTTTGATCTTATTTAACAATATAAAAAGTAGTCAAAGACACAGACATAGGCTATTTTAAAATTAAGCAGATTTTTGGATTTTGCATGTGTGCAGATGGACTATTAATAACAAAGTATTTGAGTTCCCTCTGCTGCTCTGCTGGTTACAAACACTCATTTGTGTACCACCTTTATCTAAAAAAAATGACTGAGAAAAGCAAGTTATACAGCACTAAGGCTCAGACGTGCAAGGAGACAGATATGCTGCCAACATACAGCAAAGTAAGGACCAAAAATCCAACTCTTTGTGATTACTCAGCTCCTTTTCATATACTTCCAGGAGTGAGGGCAGCTTGGCTGCGTCCCCAGCACCACCAGCAGGCAAAGAGAGCAGAGGGGCCTCCTGGGGGAGAGGGAGGACACCAGAGAGAGGTCATCTCTGCCTGGCATTCATAACAGAAGAGAGCTAGAATGTGGTACGTGTCCATATCTCATCAGTTTGAGAACAGCAGAAAAAAGCCTTTAGGGAAGGAGCAAGTCCTAAGAACTCACACAGTACCTTACCTTCAGCATCCCATTCAGATATCCCTTTGTGTAGGCTTCCAAATCCAGTGATCTCTCTGTATCATTTTTTTTCTGCCCTGACTACATCGATTTCCAAAACATTGTATGATTTTCAGACTAGTGCCTCTCCTGTGCATTTTAAATACTAATATTTCTTACATGGTCAGAATAGTTAATTGAGACAGAAATTATCTCAGCTCTTATGAACATTATGGGTGGCAATGTTTAACCTATTTACTAGGTCAAATTGGTCACTGACATTATTAGGGCAGATGCTCAGGGGCTCAAGTCTTGCTGCAAAAATGTATCCACTAATGACTCTACTTCTCTTTGAGGAACAAAAATACGACAAATGTGAAACAAATTCAGAACATGGCTTGACAGTCATATAGAAACATTTCCTAAGCCTCTATCCATGTATACAAACTGCACATTCAGAATCATCATTTGTAATGGCTCAGTGGAAGCATTTGTCAATGAAGCCCTTTCTACTCGTATGTTATTCAAATGTTTATGGCACTTTCATTTGTACTGGACATGACACTATGTCACTGCAGCATTTTCCTTCCTTACATCTTTGTAATATTATTAGTGACAAGAAGAAAGGCATGCTGTGTGCATAATAACAGCTTTTCAAAGGCAAATAGCTCAGCTGCTGTGCCTGATTTCTATTTTATAAAGGGCAACAGTTAATGATTAATTATAAAATAAAAATGATGCAAAACAGCCCATGATATCTGACTTTTCAGAAGCTATTATAGTACAGGCAAAATGTCTGTCTGCCCATTGTGAATTGTGTTAGGTGAACACAATGTAAAAACTACATCTTCAAAGTAACAAATGCTTAAAATAAGATCATGACTGCATTCTTTCATGCTTCCACAAATGTCTCCATATTCTCTACTTAAACCTCTGCAACAGCACAGAGATAAAATATAAAATAAAATAAATCATTTTTTACAGTACCAATTAGAGTTTTGGAACTATTACAAGCTTTAGATATATAAAATGGTTTCTTCCCAGGAATCGGGTTATAGAACTGAGTCTGTCAGTCACCCACATGCCTACATCCTACATCCATGAACTTGTCCATCCCTCTGCCCCCCTTGCCACTCTCCTGACAGCCTTTATCATTAAACTCAGTAAATATGACACTGAGTTTTGTCAGACCTTTTTCAATGGCTTCAGAAAATTCCACTCTTCACTTTTTTGGCTTCCCCATCTCAGAGACAGAAATAAGGCTGCCTGGAGAGTCAGTGCTGAAAGCAAACACAGAATAGAGCACATTGAAATCTGGTGGTTGGAAATGGGACTAAAGAACAAAGTTCTATTCTATTTATTCAAATTTTTTCAGATTTGTTCTATTATAGGAAAAGACTAATTCCCTGAAAATTGCCTACCCTATTTTAACATTATGTGCTGTTGCACAATACTTTAAATTGGCATAAAAAATAAGCTTACAAACTGCAGAAGCTGATACAAATACACTGGATGGGTCATTTATGATAATGCATGTGACCACATTAATTAAACTAGAAAATAAAAGAAAAAAAGGGGGAGAAAAAAAAATACAGGTAGCTCAGTGGTGGATGGCATAAAGAAGCGGTTACACTCAGGGGAAAACTTGTCAGAAAGAAGATAAGCCTATGCCATGCTTCAGATCTGAAGCAAAGCAGTATTTCTTTATAATGATAGAAATGAAGCTATACAAGTTTTACCCTGAGTAATGAGTATGAGCTATCATCACCAAATGGCTGCAGGTAAAATGTTCAGCATAGAATCAACTTCTTTCCTTTGATTTCACATCTAACTCTATGTAAACAGCTTTAAGTAATCAAGGACAGAAATTTTTGTCGAACATTCACTCAGTATTTCACCTATGGGAACCACAGCCACCAAATGCAGTGTAGCTACATTACTACCACCTAATAGTGATTATTAGCCTGATAGATATAGATAATCAGAGGAAACGTTCAGGGATCATCTCTTGTTCTGACTGGTTTCTGCCTCCACCAGGGACAGGAGGTAGCTGCCAGCTCTGCCTGGAGTCAAACTCCTTTCCTGAATCTTGGGTGCCAGACCTGTCAGGGCCACAGCCCTGTGGTGGTGTTGCTCACTGCCAGCAGCACATCCTTCTAGCCACTACTGGGCATCTCCTCTGGCATCAGACAGCAGGGGTTGTTTCAGAATTTGGTAAGTCAGTACCTTTCTTCAACTACGTCACTGTGTGGTTAAATTTTTATTTCTGATGTAAATTCTATAGAAATCATTTCAGGAGTGTGATTATTATTATTTTTTTTTTCTTGTTTGGTTGTTTTTTGGGGGGTGCTGAAACCTAGTTATATTTTCTCTGATGAAATGTTATTTGTGAATGTTGCCATGAGTTAGGTAAGTACCATGATCCATCTTACATTCCTACAATTTCTCCTTTTCCTTTCAATCCTTAAGGCAGTTTTTATCTCACTATTACAAAATATTACTGAAGCTAATGCTTTAGTAGGCTCCAAGGGTGAATGGGATATATCTGTAGATATTAACAGCCTTCAGAGTCAACTCACAGTATCACACAGTATCACAGTCTCATGCAGGTTGGAAGGGACCTTAGAGATCATCGAGTCCAACCCCCAGGATTTGAGCCCCTGTGTAGCAGAGCAGCACTTCTACCACTTGCACCACAGGGGGGATTCGAACCTGGGCCTACCGGTGTTGCAACGTGGCATTCCTACCACTGCGCCACCAGGGCACACAACTCAACTATCATTAAATAGTTTCTAAAAGAATATAAAATCTCACAGATTCGGAGTCTCTAGGAACAAGAAATTCATCCTCCTGAAAGACGTATTTGTAACTGTTCTACTGCAGAATTCCTGTGCTTCTTCTCAAACTATCCTGTTCGTACCACCAATGATCTTTTATCCTAACTCAGCCAACGAGCCAGTACTATTGCTCAAATATATTTTATTTTGCTGTATTTTCAACCTGCCCATTTTCTTTTTATGCTGACTTGCAAATTCACAGGATTTTTTTTCCATTTTCTTTGATAGTTTTTGAAAACAAACTTCCTTATTACACTATTTCCACTAATGGTTGCAACTATATAAGATTCAGACTAGCAAATAAAGTTAAATGAGCAGTTTCCTTCTCAAAGTGGGGTAATTAGGTAAATTAATATTTTATACAGATATAATATTTTACAACTACAAAAAGAAAACCTGAATCTGTGAGTGCTGATACTCTGATAGCCTGCTAAGAGTTGCAGAATACCACTCTACCCTTAATGCAACACTAAAGTTAGAGAATTAACGAACAATGAATTGGCAATACAACATTTGAACTTTTCTTATTTTTGAGAGGTCTGGGAGAATAACTGAGCAATGTCACAGTTCTCATTTCTAATACTTCAGTGAGTTGGTCCTGTCAGTTTTATTTCTGAGCAGTTATTTTTCCCCTCCTGCAGAAAGAGCACTGGCTGTGGCATGGATCCCTGTGGATTCTGAAAGGCTTCTGTCACTTTCTGGGCTTGAACTACTTTTTTTTTTTTGTCACAAAGAGCTATGAAGAGTTGCTCTATGAAACTCCAGCTATCTATTCAGAAAGGCTTTTGGATTAAGTTTCTTTTTTATTTTGCTCAATATGTTTGAGTTTGATTTATTTGATACTTATTTTGAATCCAAAAGTTGAGTTGGACCACAATAAAGCATTTATGTATTAGATTAAAGCAGAGATCATTATCTGATCTAATGTCTTAAGATCTTCAGCCTGCAACCTTAGTAGTCCTATTCCCAGAATACTGTGAGCTTTTAATCTTCCACAGAGAACACAACAAGTACTTACTGCCAGAAGGTTTGGTGAAGGCATATTTCACCTTACAATCATGGATGTATCTGTTCCCCACCATTTATCCTGGAGTCCATTCAGCAGCTGTGAATAATTATTAACTATTCTGATGGTTCTCCCTCAGTCTTTTTTTTTTTTACTCAAACTTTCCAGTGACTACATCCCAGATGCTGCTTTAAAAACAAATACAGATTCTGAGAAACATGGATTTGATGGGGGTGCTCACTTAATTAGATGATCTTAGTGGTCTTTCCAACCTTAATCATTGCCTGATTCTATGTGCTTTTTTTTTTCTTTTCTTTTTTTTTCTTTTACTTAGCTTTGATTTGATGCTGTATCTTGAATAACATCAAAGTGGCCTTCCCTGCCTCCCTTCTCTGTCCTAGTGAAGTTAGAAGTGCTGTTCATAGGACAACATATCCTGTGAAAAGGAAGGGAAAGCTGGGATTTGTGACAGTTCCATGGGCCACCGACAGAAAGAAGCAGGAAAGGGCATATACAGAGGGATCCTGGAATCATAAAATCATTAAGGTTGGAAAGACCACTAAGATCAAGTAGTCCAACCATCAACTTGTCCTTTTTATTCCACTAACAATGTCACCCAGTGCAACATGTACAAATTTCTTGAAGACAATCAAGGATGTGACTCTACCACCTCCTTTGGAAGCCCATTCCAATATCTCACCAGTACCTGAGCACGAATATAGATTTAAATGCAACTGGGAATGGAAGATTCCTGAAGAGTGCAGCCAGAACTCTGAGCAGCCATGGCTTCAGAAACACAAGAGTGGATACCTGACCACCAGACAATTTGCAATGTCCTTCTCTCACAGGCACTGCAGCCGCTACCACCTACCACGTGTGGTATAGAATGACACATCTGCAAAGCTGGTCTCCAAGCACTTTTTAGTCCCAGAATTCTCTCAGAAGTGAAAATTACAATTTTACTCACTACCAGAAGTTTGCCAAGTATCTCATTTACCTAGTAAGGTTAAGAACCCTCTACACAATTACAAACCTGCTACTTAATGTCAATAGCAGTATAAAAACCATGGCTAGCTTTCTTAAAAGCTATGCTCTCCAGGTATTCCTGTCCTGACCACCACTGGCCACAACAGTTAATTTAGTTGCGATTGATTTTCTGTATTTCCTTACTTAGCCTGAGAAATAATTAGGTTTCATATGTCTTTCTACATTATTACCAGAATTGAGTCATAATGCTGTCCAAACAAAATAAAGCAGATAGCAGTTCAGTAGCATCGTAGTTTGACCTTCCAGAAATGAAGAAAAAAGGACAAACAATTGAAACTGGTCATTGTATTTTTTTTATTTTTTTTTTAAGCATAATTAATTACATTTGCAAATATGTTAGCTGCAATGTTAGAAAAGCAATCAGACAACTAACTATAGTGGACCTCACAACTGAAGGCTCAAACAGATGACCACTCATCTGCTGGCTATCCCAGGTGTTCATAGATTCAGTACTTATTTAGGTTTATAAAAAGACATCAGTTCACAGAACTCCAACACATCTACTAAATGTTTTACACAGAAATACATACAAACTCTACCCTCCTACCAGCAGGACTGCTTTTCCTTCCTCGTGTCACAGAACCATAGAATTGCCCAGGCTGGAAAAGACCTTAAAGATCATCAAGTCCAACCACAACCTGACCATACTACTCTAACTAACAACCCTCTGCTAAATCATGTCTCTGAACACCACATCCAAATGGTTTTTAAGCACATCCAGGGATGGTGACTCAACCACCTCCCTGGGGAGCCTATTCCAGTGCTTCACAGCCCTTCCTGTAAATAATTTTTTTCTAAACTTTTACCTCAACTTTCCCTGGCACAAATTGAGGCCATTTTCCCTCGTCCTGTCACCTGTGAGAAGAGACCAACCCTCGCTCTCACTGTAAGCACCTTTCAGATACTGGAAGAGAGCAATAAGGTCTCCCCTCAGCCTCCTTTTCCCCAGACTAAACAGCCCTAGTTCCTTCAGTCATCTCCTTCTCTAATCCCTTCACAAGCCTTGTTGCCCTTCTTTGGTCCTGCTCAGCATGTCCATGTCCTTTCTGTACTGGGGTGCCCAAAACTGAACACAGTACTTGAGGTGAAGCCTCACCAATACCGAGTACAGGGGCAGAATTGCTTCCCTAGTCTTGCTCACCACACCATTCTCGATTCCCTATACTTGGCCCTACTGAAACTCATACACAGCTAACCTTGGCCCATTCATCCAGTCTATCCAGGTCCCTCTGTAGTGCCCTTCTCCCCTCAGGCAGATCAACTCTCCCTCTCAACTTGGTGTCATCTGTAAACTTACTGAGGGTGCACTCAATCCACTCATCAAGATCATTAATAAAGATGTTAAATATAAACAGCCTCAGTACGAAGCCCTGAGGGACACTGCTTGTGACTGGTTGCCAACTTGATTTAACTCCATTGGCCACAAATTTCAGGACTGCCAGCCCAAGAAACAGCTCTTGAACCTACCAAAGCATATATATTTAATCATATGCACACTGAAATGCTTCTCTCACCACTAGATCTTAAAAATGTGGTCATTTTCTCTGCTCAACAAGTAGGTTTGATTTTAATTCCTTTTCTTAAAATGGGAGGGGCCATAACTTTTAGAACTTTTTTTTTTTTGTCACTCTTCAAGGAAGAATTATCAGCTAGAAATGCACAAACCAGTCACTCAGTGTTCTTACCTGGCTATAACAGGCTCTAAATAATGCTCAGAATTACACTATAATTATTCAGGGCACATGCAACAGTGCACGTTGTCCACGGTACATATGTGGGGCTACATTGTTTAAAAGAAACTGTGATGTGAAGGCAGTATCTTTGTCTAGGTTTCACATGCCACTTAACCACCTCTGGATGCAAAAAAATGCCCTAACTTCTCCACCCTTCAATGCTACTTAGTGTGCCAGAAGAAGGCTTTTTGGGTTCAACTTGGTTTTTTTTTTCTGTTTTGGAATTATTCTTCTAGTGTAGAAAAATATGATTATCTTTTACATGGTGGTGTACCATTTCTCCTGGATTAATGCCGTTCTCTTAAGATCAGCTCTTTTACATCTCTAGATGCAGTCTTTATGAAGGGACTTTTTTTTCTTCTGTAATTTATTCCCTTGAGAGTAGTTTACAGCAACTAAACTAATTACACGAGAATCTAAGTAAACATGGAAATGCTAATACACTTCCAAGTGCCTGCACCTAATGATTTAGTTTTCAGTTTTATATCTATTTTTAGGCTGCATGAGTTTCCCATGTGACAGCAACGCTTCATTCCCCTCCCATTCTTGATGCCATCTCACCTTTTGCAGCTCCTGCCTCATCCAGGAAAGGTGAAGCTGCTCCCATCTGTGCTGAACCTTGGATAGTTCTTGTCATGGCTTGACAAAGATAATCTGAGAAAATTAAAAAGAGAAAATAATATCATTAGGAAAAATATTCAACTTCATGTAACTTTTCATTAAAACTTCATCATGTTAAAAGTGAACATATAATTCAAAATCAGTTTTTTTACAGTAAATGTAGACTCTTGTTTGATTAATTGCATCTGTAATATGTCCTTAGGCTACGTTAATACTCCAGTGCACTAACTACTGATTAGATAGTATACTATATGACTACTATGGATTAAAACATATATAATTTCTTAAAAGTCGCCTCTTCATTCATTTATATCTGGTCTTCAAACTTTCTGTGAATTTATTTTTTTTCTTTTTCTATTAGCCAACACCAAAACCAATTCCCATTTTGAAAATAATGTCATACATAGAAAAATGGACACTTTTTTAGTTGACATACAAATACCTTATTAGGGATGGGGAAAACTTATAACAACTCTTGTGACAGCTCTTCCAATCTTGTTATCACTCACACACTCAAGAGAAGTTTCAGAGAAATAATGTACTGTAACCTGCTGTAATTCAACTCAGCTGTTTGGCTCCTATACTTTTAGTGTTTAGTAGAACACTCCTGACATCTATTTTCTTTAATGAGCAGGAAGGTAACCTGCTGCAGTTTTACCCATTGACTTCTCCAGAATCAGACAGGGTCCCTTGTTAATAAAAGACTGTTTTCCTAACATAACAGAAAAGTTTGAGGTTAACTGTAAGTCTGATTCTGCCACTTTCAAGTAGCAGGTAGAAGCGCAACCCTGTCTTTTAGTTTTTAAGGTATAGTAATTACATTTCTTCCTCAGTATTAATGAATGTAACTGCCAGTGTGGGGTCCTTCATGCTAAATAAGGCTACTTGGGCAGAAATTGTGCCACATTAAGAGGTTAATGTTCTTCTTTTTGCTGATCCCACTGCCCATTTCATCTCTACTGGAGGTTACAGACTTCTCCAAACTGTCAACTAATGGCATGTGTAATTGCTTCTAACCCAGTTCTGTCTAAATGCATCCAACAGTTAAAACACTTCTAATAGTAGGGGTTATCTAACACAGCTCATTTTAGCAAAATTGGCTTATGGCGAAACTACATGTACAGTCACACTGACAGATCTGAGAGGCTGGTGATTTCAGTGAAGGGGTGATGAACAGCTGAAGATGAGGTGTGGAACAGCAGGAAAACTTTAACACAAGTTAACTCAATCCAAAACGGCAATCTGATGGGAGCGTTATCATACTATGTCACGTTCATCTTTCAGATAGATGTACAATAGATATTTATGCATGATTTAACAAAGCACTGTTTAGTGAACTTCACGCTGCATCAATCAGTTTTCTCAGGCATTATTTTTCCTTTATAGATCACAGAATACCAGCAGTGAGAAAGCAAATAGAGTATTATTAGGGAAATCATACAGCCTAGCTGTAAGCTTTCATCTTGTCAAACATGGAGGGGAGGAATTACCTGCAGACAGGCACAGCCCTTTATTTATTTATTTGTAATGAGAAGCAAATCAATACTGATGAAGAAAAGAGAAACCGACTTGTTAACACTAAGGTAGGTAAGAGCACTTTCTGAAATTATGAAATATGTTTCTGTTGTGCCAAGTGAGAGATTTTGTGAGGTTATCTCTTTGAGTGCTGACACATTGCTCATGGAAGAGCTGTTTTACCCTGCAATGTGCCAAACTCACTCAGGAATAATGGTGGAAAATGCTTACAGAGCACCCTGTTCTCCCTTCAGGCACATGCAGGCTTAATATGAGGGTGTCAAAGCTGTTGAACAGAGCCTGTAATTGGCTTTGTCTGTTCCAGAGAGCAACTCAAGAGAGCTTTTCAAGGCATTCTTAAATGGCTCAAGGCTCAAGTTAATGAGGAAGGAAAGGCATGGCTGGAATAGTTGGGTGAAGCAAAAGTTACACATGTATAGTAATGGAGAGCTTATAAATACCTTTCTATAATAACCTTCTCTATCACAAAAGCACTCATCATAAGGATCTGCTGATGGTAAGTTACTATCAGTTCATCCCTTCCTCAGGCCCCCTTAAACTGCTTCTGCAAGGCCATCATCACGTAACTCAAACTAAGACCACAAGATACCTACAATGCAGAGAAATTCCAACAAACTTTTGAACTTTGTCCATTTCTGTAATTGCACTGTTGCCCACCTATAATTAATAGCTAACAATAATAATAATAATTAAAAAAAAAAAAAGTATTTTAAACAAATTTAGCACATAGCTGGTTACACTGTCACAGTTACAGATTCAACAGATGTGAAAAAGACAAAGTGAGGAAGGAATGCTGGCCCTTCATTCCGACAGACACAGAGGCTTTTGCATGTCTGTTCACACCTTCCAACTGCACTGTTTAAGGCTGTCTGAAGATCCAGGCAGAAAGCATCGAAGCAATTTACATTTAATAGCTGTTTCAAGGTTATTTTTACCATTTCATGGTAAACTGTTGGAAATCTAATTATTATCTTTCTCTCCACACCTCAAAAGAAAATCCACAGTTCCAGGGCCTGAATGACAAAATTTACCAAGATAGATGCAGGTTGCAGTGGCAATCCTGACACAAGGTCAGACACAATTGCTTGTGATTGAAAGCCAGAGAGGGTTTCCTGGGAGGCAGCTGTAGGAAGGGAGCTGCCAAGAGCTGCAGATTTGATAAGCTGACCAAACGGTCCTGCCAGCACTGCCGAGCACCTTACACTTGGGGCTGTCTGTGCCTTCTGTCACAGCTGAGGTTTCAACACTTCTTAGGCACACAGGCTCTCCTTGCTTCATAATAAAAGCTTTCAGCAGCCAACAACTGAAACAGGTTTTACTTGAAAGTTCCTCCATCATATGTACAGATCACTAAGTGAAAGAGATCTGATCAATTTAAGTGGCATCACTGATCCACTCCACTGCCTGCATCCCTTAGCTCAGCAGGAAATCCCAGCAAGCTGCTGGCTCTGCATGGTATCCAATATCCAATATACGTGTCTGCTACAACAACAAAAGCCAGGCCCTGCGATACTAACTGGAAGGTGGGGTTTTTTTGGCTATAATGAGATCTGTCCCTTTTTGATAGTTTATTTGTTTTTAAGTATTGCGCAATGCTTTCTATTCAACACATTGTATTGCAGGTTCAAGATCATCATGGAGTCTGAACAAAAAGCAGCATAGATAGGTCTCCCATAAAACAGTCTTTGCTCAACACATTTGCACTGACACTTTCATTCTTTTTAATTTTTTTAAGATCCTAATTGAAAGCTCAGCAGAGAAGCTGTCAAGCTAAATTTATGACAAAGGTAGCTGCTTCGGCAGGTTGGTTTTCCCATTGCCAGCTGAAAATGAGGCTGACAGCCATATGCATGACAGACAAATAGCTCATGCTGAAGAACTTTTAAAAACGTGTATTTTTATAATTGATCTGAAGTTTTTGAAACAGGAAGACAAACATGCTTTGCTGTTTTTCAGAGCATTTATAGGTTGTGTTCCAGCAAACGACTTCCCCAAGATTTCTCATAAGGATAGCATTTAATTGTAAAGTCCCACTGAGATTTAAGCGACATTGAATGTAGATTTAAATGCTGTGTTAACAAGATTGTTTTTCTGAAAGAATTTCAGAATACAAAATTCAAAGAATATCTGTACAAACAGGGGTTCCCAGCTCTGAGCTACACCAACATTGCCAGCAATAATAAAGTGCTGCTGTGTAGACATTTCTGAACCACAAAGTTCCAAAATTTCCTGCTAGCTGAGATTTGCTCATGTCCTTTTGTCTCCAATCTTTTTTTTTTTTTTTTTTTTTTTCAGTATTTTTATTGATTTTGACAGGAACTGGTAGATCAACATATTTTACCAACTACTGGAGTTACATCTTTGATTTTAATTAGACTTGAGTCAGACCCGGACAAAATAAATAAATAAACAGGCCACATCCACAAATGAATGGAGAAACTCTATCTCTGGAAAGTGGTATGTAACAGTGATTTGAATGCATATTCATCTATCTTATTATATAATGGCTTTGAATAGAAAAATCTGTTTTCCTTATACCAGTGTCTCTGAATATTCAAATAATTTTCTTTTCTTTCCTCTGCATTTCTTTTCAATATTCTGACTAAAAAACACTTCTACTTTCAAACCCTTTATTTTCACAAGTTTCCTCATTTCATCAACACATATGTTTTCTCCAATGCCTTTCATCAAATTCCATTTCAATCAGAACTTACTTACATTTAAAATGAAAAAAAAAAAAAAGTATACAGTGAAAAGGGTACAACAGATGGGGGAATAAAATAAATCCCAACAGAATGCAAATTTTTTCAGCTGTTGCTTAAATATAATAAAATCTTTACCATCATAGAAAAAGGGTTTTCTTTTCCCAATGGTTTCTCTCTGCTTTTGCATTTATTTATTTATTTATTTATTTATTTGCAGTAATTCCTTATATTGATGCCTTAACTCTGTCAGCTTGGATCTGAGAAAAACTGGGAGCCCTATAATTTATGGTGGAAGGAAGCCATTTGTGGTATGCATTGATCATACTTTCAAAGAGCAGGTGTTACCAACAGATTACTTTTGGCATGTTTCTTGTGTCATTCCTTTTTTCAGTTATATATTTAAAATCCATTATTAGTAGTATTTGCTCTATCTAGCCTTACACATCTGATATGGCAATCTGAATTAGGAGGAAGGTCTCACTTGTCTTCTCAAGCAAGTGGAGAAAGAGACTCTTTCAGAGTCTGAGAGCTAATTCACACATCCATCATCAGCTATGATCATATAGGCTGTCAAATGCCAGGAAGAAAACACACTGCCTCTTCTAGTCATTAGAAGGAGAGGAATGCTATGCAGAACCAGCAGGTTTCAGAAGGCGCAAGGAACTGAAACCATGCTTGCTGGCCTGAGGATTAAAGCAAAGCCACTAGTATGCACCAGGAGAAAGAGGTGCAATAAACGATCGAGCAATTCAACTGTGAATTATTTTATGTCTGGGTAATTACACACATATGTGAACAAAGAAGCCTGGCATAGATGGTGAATGTGAAAAAGTGGACTTCCAATAAATTTGCAGGATCTTTGCCTTTCTCGTGTGAAGGCAGGTAAAGATAACCACCTTCCAGTGTGAATACTGTATTGCTCTGGTTCAAGGCATCCCTTCTGCAGGACCTGGGTCACCCACAGGACATGCAGTCTTTTGGAACTATGTCAGGGAAGCTGTGTTTCAAGGCAGCTGGATCCCACAGCTAGAAAACTGCTTTTAAATCCTAATGAATTGTTGAGTGTCATACAGTATAAAAATCATGCTAAATGTATTCCATGGATGATATTAACAAACGTGACTGTTTCAGACATAGCATGGCAGATGTCATAATGCACCCTTTTTCTAGCTGAACATAAGAAAAAAATGCACTGAAAGATAGTAACAAAAGGCTACATCATTATGCCTGATACCAGGAGAACAAATGATCTGATGCATCAGTGAAGACTGTGATAATCTTGGCCTTGGGGCCTGAAAAGTGGCTCATGTGGGAGCTTCCTCAGAATAGAAATAATTGGCACTTTTCTCTAAGAGTAAAAAAAACTCACTGCATTGATCAGAATGGGGGAAAATTCAATGTACATGACCAAGGTAGAGATAGAAATTTTGATCAAAAAGTAGAGAAATTCTAAACCTAACCCTACTCATTCTAGGCACATATTTTTGTTTGCTGTAGACAGGAGGAATGTGTTTCACCAGGAAAACATTAGCTAAAATTAGCCTGTAAGCATCCAAAAGCACTAGGTTTAAGCATATATGGAAACCCTTAAGCAAATACATGAGCTTACAGATACTGTCAGTGTTTTATAGCAGAGTAAGCTGAGAAGGAAATCTCCAGATTTCTGGTCCTATGCCTTTAGAATTACTAAGCTATGCTTCCTCCCTGAAGAGCCCAAAGGAACCAATCTGTTTATCAGAGTAAAAAAAAAAAAAAAAAAAAAAAACAACAAACAAACAAACAACAAAAAAAAACACACTTGAAATCTTATGATTATTTGCTTAATATTGATTTTTGCTCACTATATCTAAATATTCCCACTTTCTATCACATTCAGTAAATATTACTAGTCCATTTACAGTCTACAACCAGAGTTGCTTATGCCTTCATCTATTTACAGTCAGAGAAGCATTGACAAAATCAGATATTTATGAAGCTCAGGTTCTAATTATTAGAGATGAAGTTTGCTGAATGAGTTCTTTTATCTGCAGGATACTGCAACCATACAATTCTAATCCGTTAAGCTTGAAAATTCAGGCTAGACGTTCTGAGCAAAAGCAAGCCAACTTCTCCCAGGGGATGTAAAATAAAAAAAAAGAAGAGAGAGAGAGAGAATGATAAACAGCCTGCTAGTCTTCAGATGATAGTTGGCTGACTGAGACTGACTCACTGAGCTCATGCTTGGTGTTTTTGCCATGAAGTGGAATCACTCATCCTCATCAGTTATCAACACCTTCCCTTAAATATGCACACAAAGGCATGTTGTTCTAGAAAAGTAAGGGCTGCAGTGGTCTTGTTCATTTTTTAGTCATATCTCTGTCCCAACCACAGGATTCTGACAACAGTCCCCAACTACCTAACTAACTAGTTAATCCCCTTCCTAATGGGTGGTTCTGGGAGGGATGTCTGTGCCCTGCTAGGCAAGACCTTTGGGTGCCTTCTGATAAGAAATTGCTCCTCTGAACAGAATCCTCCAGCTAATTCCAGGAACTCCATTATGGCTTATATGTTTGTCACAGAATAAATATTATTGCTATCTGGAAAGGAGCCACAAGCAGCTGTGTTAACTATATCAAACCAGCACCTTTATTTAATCACATTTGTAATCATTACTAACTAACTAGTAAATTGAATATTTACACAAGACATTAAAAAATTGGGGGTACCTATAACTCAATGGAATTTGCACTTTCTTAGAATCCATTAACACCCATGGATTGTGCAGGTGATAAGAAAAATACAGCTAAAGTAGCTTGATTGTGTAAAAGAGCCTGATAAGCACTCTCCCACAAGTATATTGTTCTTTGCATTATGGAACAATTATTGTAGCTACCGGAGCAAGTTCTACCTGCTGCTTCATTACCACAAAGTATTAATTGGAATTTTATAACACATTTTTTTTATATTCTTTGTTCATCCATACACTTAAAATATGTTGATTCAATATAAAGAAATTTTCTTCTCACACTGTCACTTATTTCAGACACAGACTTTTCAGTTTTGTTTACTTTACACATTTTTACCTCTGTGAGATCCAAAGGCACTGGATCTTGCAGGACACATCCTTTAAAGTAATTTTCATAATGGCTTTGTGACAAGCACTGCTTGTTTTCTTCTAAAAATCACCAAAGATTTTAAACGCATGACATAAATTGCTCTTGCTATTTAAGATATTGGCAAAATGCATAACAGCCATTACATGGTTGCTAAGGCAGGAAAATCTAAACCCTGACTTATGAGGAATTTGACATGGAAAAATGTTGGGGGTAAGATGGGAATGGGAAGCTATGTCAGCAAGTTGCAAGATTTAGAAGAGGTGCAGGTATTTACGGAATAGATGGTAGAACAATTCAGCTACTGAAAAGTACGTAGGAAAAAAATCCAACAGCTGTTCTGAAACAAACACAACTCAGTACTCAGTTACTAAATTTTAGGAGGAAATACCCTGTTTAGGCAGCTTACCCCATAAACTACAGTCTTCCTGAACTTTTCTGGCTCATGCTTTGAAAAAAAAAATAATAAAAATCAGTGAAGACTGTTATGGCTGGAACTGTACTGATATAAAGGCCTCTGCAGTCAGAGGTCACTGTGGCAGTTTGTATGTTCTTTTAATTGCCCAAAAAGAGAAAATCAATAAGAAAAAAAAAAAAAAAAGAAAAGAAAAAAAAAGTAGTAATTTAAAAATAAATAAGAGATATGCAAAACCAAAAGGATTTGGACAGTGTTCCTACAATTCACTATGAAACTGTAATTCCCACAGATACTATTGTTAGTGGTGATAGAGACACAAACGATCCCTGCATTTTCAAGGGAATCTTCTGATACTGAAGAACAATCCTTATATTTTTCACTTACACAAGGAACATCATTAGTGTGTATGGTAACTGTTGAGTCACAGCCTGAACCACTGATTCAGCACCTGGGGAAAATACCTGTCCAGCCCTGGGAACACAAGTGTGGAGCCTGGCTGCACCTCTCTTAGATACCATTTAAAGGCTGACTGCCACTGAAGAAGGGTCTCTGATTGGAGATTCCTTCCTTGATGTTTTCCCTGTGATCCTACATCTTTGGAGATGGGTGTCTACTTTTTCTTTTTAACCCTTTTCTATTGCACTAGCCCCTTTGTTGTTGCACCTCCTGTATCACCGTTCCACCACATCGATATTTCTGATTGTTACAGTGCCACTAACACAGAGAAAAACAAAACTTTCAAATAGGTGCAGTACTTACCCACAGCTTGGGACATTTAATTGATCTTCTTATCAGCCAAAATGACCCTCTTTAGTGCATTTTATTTTAAAAAGGCTTATTTTTTTAATAGAGCTTTGATCCATGGGTATCAGTAGTGACTGAAAAACAGATCACTGAGAAGCAGCCCAGAGTAACAATACCTTTTTGAAATGAAAAAAAAAAAACAAGTGAAGTTATTCTCAAGAAACAAGAATGCTTGTTTTTCAATGCTTATTTTTTTCTTAAGCATAATCATCCTGGCAAAGGTTTTAAACCTATAATTTCTGCTGCTAGTTTTTCTTCTCCTTTGTTTTGATGCTCAAGATAATGAGTGAAATCAATTTTAATTTTACTATGTGGACTTTCAAATTTTTTTATTTTTATTTATTTATTTATTTTTTTATTTCCCTGTGGAAGCTAGTGCTCCATTTTTATCATATTCATAATCACAATCAACACAGCCTAACCACAGAAATCTTGGATACATTTGGAATGTATATGAATTATAGTAGTGACATATTTTAATCCTGGATATACTGAATACTACATGTTATTCTGTGAGAAAGTTTATCAGAACACGGGCTTTAGAGTGAATTGGGCTTGTTATCAAATCATGTAAGATACTAAAGAAATTCATCTATCCAGCAATGTTAACCCATAGAACCCAATTGTAAGAAAAGACAGCTGACTTTTCTATGCATCAGTGAGACAGCCTGTTTGCAAAATCCAGTGCTTAAGAAATCTTCTAAAATCTATTTATGTCTTACATAGCTGGTTTCTCTTCCCATGTGTTTTTTTACCAGTTTTCAGAGTTCTCATTAGAGGAATTTAGAACAATTGGTCACAACTCTTTTTCTTGACCAGTTTGGATATCTTTCATTTCTATTATTATCCTAGAAGTAAAACAAAATGTTGCAGGTAAACAGTCTTGTAGTCTCTAAATAAATAAGCTGAATTTCTTCATGCAGAAACTCTCCACTCTCTCCACTTTCACCCACTTAATGCTGCAATACTGCTCAGTCACAAAGCAGCTGGCAGTCCACTAGCACAATTCATGCACACAAGGGATGTTCTCTCTCAGCAGATACCTGCAGGCCTGATACGTATTTTTGAGGGTACAAACCCACTCTCATCTGATATCCTGCTGATAGGCTCCTTTTGTCTGAGTATTAGTAAATGTCTCTACAGATAAGTAAATATTGGTATCAGCTCTAAATAGAGATTTAGATAAGTGCAATTCCAAAACTTGCCCATGGGTATAAAAAGACAGGAAGTAATAGTGCCTTACATATGTGTTTCTAGACAGAGCTGCCTGGTATTCTTGTCTCTAGCAGACAGCACATGGAGATCCCAGTTCGCATTTCAGCTCCAGCGAGACTTCAGGTTAATAGCTTTGTGTCTCACCATCTTAAGTTCCTCTTCTGTACAAAACAGGTAAAAATTCTTCCTAGGAACAGCTATTTAATAAAATGATGGAATTTGTTAGGCACACTTGCATAAACAGCTTTCATGTTGTGACAATAACAAGGGAAAGCGTGGATTACAATGTATCTTGTCTCACTATCAGTAATTTTGCTGAGTTCCATTTAAAAGATTTATTTATCATCAGAGTGTTTTCTCTGCACTTCATTATACAGTATGCACTATGAATATAGTTTATGCATTTTTCTCAGGATCTAAAATAAAAATATAAAACTAAACTTAACAGCTGATACTGAAGTATTACGTTAAGACCACTGCCAAGGTAAAGTGTTCAAAATTGTACTTTGTTTTCATTCTCTTTGGTCATTTAATTAGTTTCATTCCTGTTTGTATATTTAAACTTCTAACATAATATTTCAGTATATTCGATACCTTACATGGAAAAATAATATGGTCTTAAAAAAAAAAAAACAAAAACAACACTAAGACTGTGAGATTAATATTGCCAAAATACATGTGGAGATAAATTATGGATGTCCTGGGATTGCTACTATTAGATATTTCCTAATCTGTAAGAGAATGACTCTTGATGTACATTTAATTGAATTCATTTGAATAATATGTATAATCTTGCACATAAAGATATGTTTTTCTCAATTATTTTAATATGAGTGATACCAACTGTGGCCATGTCTACAGGGAAAATATATTACTAAAGTTGTTATTTAATAATGATTCAGACTCTAATTAGATTTTTGGTGTTTCAAGCCAGCTCAAGCATATCTGTTTTTCAATATTTACTGAATACTTACATTTTCATATAGGAAAAGTCAGTTGAAAAAATGTTGGAAATACACAGTGACAGTCCCCTTATTTCTCATCATTTCTACTCAACAATTTTCTTTTTATGCAATGCAAAAATAAAGTTAAAGTTTGTCACCTTATGACAGGGTTTTCAAAGTCCTATATATGGCTTAGAACATACATCTCCAACTTTCAAAATCTGCCTAAACATTTATTTATTTCAGAGCACCATTTGTCTTTGCCATTTTTAGGTCCTCAATGTGCATTGAATTATTTTAGCATAGCTACCTTTAAAATGTTGTTTTTTTTTTGTTTTTTTTTTCCCTTAGTCTTCCTTTCTTCACCTTAGGTTTTGGAATTAATTAAACTTGATATCCACATTGCACTCTTAGCATTAAATGCATACTTGATTATCCTACTGCTATGCCTCATTGAAAATAGCTCCAGTTAGTGAAGTGGAACAGAAGGAGATCAATAAACATCTATCCGGTGTTGTTAGTAGAATACCTCATGTACCACACACATAGGATGTGCATAAAGCAACATGGTAAACGAAGAGCCTTTCAACTACTTCAACAGACATTAATCACTTTGCTTTGTATAATCCAGCCAATACCGATGCTAAGCACGTAGGCAGGGAACAGAAAGATGGATGCGTGTTATAGATATTAACTAAAAGATTTTTAGGCTATGAATTCACTTTATTTCATTCTTTTACCAAAGGTTCAATTCTCCAATTTAAGAAGCGTGTAAATGATGTCCCATCATGATTCTCCTTCAAACCAGCTGTTCTCTCAACTCATGGTATCTCTTCCCAATCTTCCAATCCCTGTAAGACTGTAAGACAGCAAGATGAATCTCACCTGGAATGATTTTGCTATGTACGAAATGCACAGTAACTGTATTTCAAATTAGTTTTGAAAGTCCCCTGAAACATGTAATTAATCTTGTCTTTTTAGTGAAAACTTCAGCAGCATGTAAAATTATTTGGTGAAATCAGGATCACAGTAGAAAACAGATGTTGTGTGTCTGAGGTGACCTCTTTGATGAATAAATTACAAACAAAATAACCATTCTTCCCAGGCTTGTAGCATGATTCTGCTGTTGGTGCATGCCCCTAAGTATTCAGTATTTTGCACTGAAGAAATGAGACTGCAAAGAAATATTCTCCTTTGGGAGGACATTCTCAGGGCAGCAGAAGGAAGACACTGTGTATACTTAAATTAGGAAGGAAACAGAGAGGAAGGATCATTATTTTCACTCTAAAAAGCTCCCATATCTTTGGTAGGAGAGACATATGATGTGGCTAAACTGAGACTAGAAATCATCTGATATATACACAGGGAGGTTTGTGTTGTTCATTATTTCTACTAAAATGTCTCCAAAAATTGTTAGAATAAAATTGCTGTTTGGGAAAGTTCTGCAAACAACAGATATAAAAGGCTTGATCTCAAGAAGCATACATATGTTATTTCTCTTTCAATTTGTTTCCTTTTTGCTTTGTATTTTTCTGTTTACTTGTTTGTTTCTGCCTTGTGATATCTCATATTGCAGCTTGTATCTGAGCCTTTCAAACATTCTTCATAAAATTTCAAGTGACTCTTAAATTTTCTTTCTCTGAACAACAAAAACTCTCTATTTCCATTCTCAAATCATAATTTGAGAACATTTTTATTTTCAAAATATAGAACCTATTCTTTGTAACCATGTGTGATAGTAGCAAAAAATCGACAAAAATTCTGTGTTTACTTAAACCTTAAGAATCACGATGATTATATACTTTGTATTCATTCCTTGCTACTAGTTAAGGAGAATCCAGAATAATTTTCCTCAATTGTGTAATTGCAGAATATGCTAAATCTGCACTGTTAAGCTTTGAAGAAATATGTCAAGTCTCATGTTTCAAATGTGTTTTTTTCTCTCTTCCATGAGCCTCTGATGCACAGAAAGTATAAAGCTATGAGCTCTGGAAATTCATACAGTGAGAAGGAAAGGATGGTTTTGCAATAAAAGAATACAAGAAAGTTACTGCCTGTCTCTGCAAAGTATACTTAATTTGTGTGGGACTTTTTATCTATTTTTTTTCCTTCCTTCAGAGGCATTCTTATGATTTAGCACCCTACATATTTCATTTTGCAGGTTCGCTGTCTGTAAACTGCTTAATAGATATACACAGCATCTGATATTCATCACTCTCTACAAGGAGCTTTTTAGAAGATCTCTACAGTTTGAGGCATGTATTCTGCTGAAAACAAATAAGGCTTAATTTCCAGAGTATGCTGTAGTTAGAAAGTCCCTTCTCATGCTTATCCTGGAATCCATGAAACAGGAGCTTTTCCATTTCTTTTCTGAGAAGAATACAATAATGTAACACTGGGTAGAAGTCAGCACTTTGCCAAATAAGTTATAAGAATACTTAAAATGTTGCATAAAGTGTTTACCCCTAAACAAACACTCCCCCAGGTGATACAAGTAAGTAGAACTGAGATGAGCAATGTAAGTGCATTGAAAAGAAAAAACTGGCAGGAGGTGGGGGGAGAGAGAGGGTAGAGATTTTACTATGAATCAAATACTTAGGTTAACTCATAACAAAGGAAATCAGTGATATTGCTCAAAGCAAAGATGGCTTTCCTAAAGTAGTGCCTTGTGGCTACATCATCTATGGACAAAATAATCATGGTCTGGAAGGTCTAGTCTAAATAAATACCCAGAATCTATTCGAGAACTTCATTTGCAAGCTCATTTACAATTTGTAAGAATATATAGATAAGTCTACTGGAGACATTTTTCAAATAACTGCATGGCATAGATCTCATATATTTTGCAAGTCAAAGCTACAAAGTTATCAACTGGAACTTTCTACTCTCTACCCCACGAGCCCACAGGAATAAAATGCACTGTTTATTTTATTAAGAAATGTTATTAAAACAATTGATCTTGGATATAAAAATCAAAAACACGCTTTGTTCTCATACTGTGTGACATCCTATATGTCTTTAAATTAACTTTTAAATCATAAAAATACACTTAGATCCAGTCTCCAGAGCAAAGTTTTATAAAGGAAGACTCAAGGTAGTACTTAATTAAGTAAAACTTGCACAAACTGAGAGATGAATGGTAACCAAATTTCTTGTGACACTGACCACATCCTCTGGGGTAAATTTTCTGAGAAGAATCACAGTAGAGCATGAAAGCATATGTCAACTGAAAGTTAGTCACAAAGTGCATGTGTGTTAATTAAAAACCACTTTGTGAAGAAATGGCCCCTGTGCCCAGTATGTTTTACTACTAGTACTTATTTTTTTCTTTGGTTTTTCGTTTCTGATTTTAAGAGCTATAGTAGTTAGAGATGGCTTACTATGGCTTACTATGGCTTACTATGAATATACATGAAAGTAGGAGGGCCTAAATAAATCTGTAATAGAAATTTTGCACTAAGAAGTGGGACATGAAAGACAAGCAGTTTCTCAGATGCTGAACACTTCTTAAATTATTTAGACAATGTAAAACATTATGAATAAATGGTTTGGATGTAACTAAGGCTAGATGCAGAAAGATGGTTATTAAGTCTCCTTCAGTCTTAATCACTGCTAAAGAGTAACTTATTGCTGTCAATTTAGGAATCCTGCAGCTGTCAGCATGAGCAACAAATATCCTACAAATTCTATCTGCAGACATGCAACAAGTTTGAAGCCATTTACTTGTGAGAGAAGAGCACAGGGCTGAGAAGTCTGCTGTGGCCACTGAGTGCCATTGTAAAAGACAGCAGTGTGTTATAAGCAATGGCAGAATATGGCATAGGGGTTTGTGTTTCTTGTGCATGTCCCAGTGATCCTTATGCCAATGAGAGAATACTGTACTGTAGAAGGATATTCATGGAAACATGGCTAAGCATGCTCTGACAGGGAGAATCAGCTACCTACCAAAGGAAAGACAGCTTAACATCACCTTCTGCACAACTTGTCCAGGTGATCCTATTCTGAACTACAGAATCATTGGGGGTGGAAGAGATCTCTGCAGACAGGAATGAATGAAGCAGTTCCGGAGGCTCTTTTCCTCTTGAACAGAAGGGCAAAGAGTGATCAGACAGAGATTTAGCAGGGCTTTACCAATGTATGAGTCACCAAAAGATATAATCTTCACTAGGTGATGTGTGGTTGGGATATAACACTCCTTATACTCCAGACACCTGGTGAAGTAGTGCAATTATGCACTCATGCAGTCTCAAAGCCTCACTCTAAGCCTTATCCTGCCACAATAGAGCAGACTTGAGCCCATTGATTAGATATCTATTCATGGTATAAAGGTACTTTACATTTTAAAAGAATTCTATTTCTCCGTGGAATATATATATATATATTTAACTTAAATAAAATGGTCAATTTGAGAAAAATTAAGTAGTATGTTTAATAAAAACATAAAATGCAATTTTAAGCTGCAGTGAGCTGAATAAAATATGAAACAGGAGCTTGCATTTTTTATTAGAGTTCATTCATCTTGTTAATGACTTATTGAGTATCTTTGAATCACTGAGCATGATAAAAATTGATCCCAGTGGCTACACTGTTATGTGCTTTAGCAACTCCTTTTTACAGCTGTGTTCAACTGACTATTCCTCCAGTCCATTCTCTGAAACATTGCAGGCTACACTGCAGCATATGTGATTTATGGCTGGGAAGTACTTTAAAAGGTTTAATACTGTTCTGAACTGAATATAAATACTTGATTTTTTCTCTCTTGCATAATAGCTACTCAACAACAGAATAACTTACCTATGATGACTGTCTATCAGCTTTGCTTTATCTATTTGGCTGTCCCAAGCTTACTGCAACTCTGTTTTAGATGCAGAATGTTCAAATAAATTTTAAACACAGGGTAACAGGAGTTCAGTCCCAAGTTACAAAGTTTAAATGCATGCAATATTTCACTCAGGATATCCAGTTATGCAGAAGAACCCTTCAATTAACTCCTTGCAAAACAACAGCTTGATTCAAAGAGCTGCCTTGGCTTGATTGTGGCTTTATGCCTTCCCAAAGAACTCTGCTTGTTGCCTCTGAAACTGCCTTCCAGCCTTCAAAATAGACCCTTGTGTGTACATTAAGCCCAAATTGAAAGGATGCCATCTGAGATAAATTAATACTCATCTGTGATAAAGCTTTATGATGTCCTAACCCACACTAGCTTAAAGTGTCAGCCATACTGTGCAAAAGAAAATATCCCATAGATCCATAAAAGCCATGCTGAAATAAATACAGTCCAGAATTTTTGTGTGCTTTGTAAAGGCAGTATTTGATGCGCTGTAATAAAAAAAAAAAAAAGAAGGGTCACATTATAGACCACATTCCGCTGTTTTATTGACACATAAAGCACAGTACAACACAATAAACTCACACTTTAAAGAAGCAATGCCTACAATATAAGCAGAAATCCTGGGGGCGGAGCAAATAATGTATTCAGTGTGCCAAATTAATGTAAACCACTCTAACCACTGACTGTCAAATAAACCTGTTTATAAATGAAGACTGAGATAGATAGGATTGCTGGCTTTAAGGCTTTTGTTATTCTACCTGTCAAACATACAACTCATTCACTTTTGAAGAAAGTTCACAAGACAGTACCCATGCATTTACAATTCCATGTATAAATGAAAGTTGGAAACAGGGACAACTTGAATACAATGAATACAAATGGGAGTTCATAATACACATTAAAACCAAATATATCAACCATTATTTCTAATTAAAACAGAAGGAATTGCCAGTATCATTAAATACTACTAACAACTCATGACTTCAGGAGAAGCAAAAAGGAGAACTGGAAAGACACAGTTATCCCACTCCCAAAAAAAGGATGGAGTTCAGATAATATATCACTACAGAAAACACTATTAACTTTATCATAATGCATTTAAGCCCAGTAAAGTTTAGAGAAAACAGCACTATGGTTTTATATTTGAAAAAAGGTTGCTATAAATAAATAAATAAATAAACAAATAAATTTGTTATAAATAAAAGCTATTTAAATTCAAATCCTTAATTTAACATGGCATAGTTTTGTCATACCAACTAAGCCTTTTTGCACACAAACTATTTAGATTTCTGTGTATTCTCTAAGCCTTTCCCCAGTTCCATAACTGGGCAAAGTCTTCTTGGATTCACGATCTTTCCCTTAATACGTGGTACCACCAAAAATGAAACTGAAAATCAGCTCCATCTAATTTCTATCTCAAAGCTATTTATCATTCATCATCTCATTTATCTTGTTTCAAGGGCACGCAAGAATTAACTGACTAAAGATTGCAATTAATAATCAAAACATCCAGGTATATTTCATAGCAAATTGTCTTTTTAAGTTGGTTTTTTTTTTGTTTTGTTTTGTTTTTCCAACGTCAGAGATAGTACCTCTCTACTGTTGCTTGGTACATTTTTGTTTCTTTCCATTGTTGTTTTTTCTTATAAAAATCAAGAACCTTGAAAAAATGTTTGACTCAGTGATATACATCCGCTAAAACAGTCCACTGGAAAGTATGCCATGACAGTCAATTTGTACGTGATCCAGTCAGCAGAATCAAATAGGCTCATTTATTTTAGAATGCAGAAATAATCAAATGTTTTAAGAATAGCCCAGGTAGATAAGATGAAAGCACTTTTTGCTAAAGCACTGCATAATGTGCTCTTGAAATTAATTTTTTTTTTTACTCTTGGGCTAGAATACTGATGTTGCTCCAATTTGGAGGGCAGCACATTTAGTCATGTATTTATATGGCTTATAAGGCAGATAAGGTCTCTTCCATGTATGACACATAGCCACCCACATGTATGTCACAGCATGTACAGGAGACGCTGCTTTGGAATAAAAGCATTTTCCATCTGGTAAGTAGCTGTAGGCTGCAGTGTGTCAAGTCTGCCCCCAGTATGTAGTTCCTAATAGAAATGAGTGTAGTACTTTAACAGATTAGCTCATTTTGTTTACATTATTACACCTGATGAGTGCTATATGAATCCTCTATTCAAGTTACTGCTTTAGTCTCTGATATTTCAGGAGGCATGATTGATTCAGAGAATATGAAAACAGCTGCAGTTCTGCTCTCTTCATTTCTTGCTTACACAAGCCTGGCTGTCACCATGACTTAGCAGTACTGTTGTTCAGGGGATTGTATACTTTATTTTTCAGTTCTTTCTCCAGCTGAAAATGGTTAGAATAATGGATATTTACAAAATGATGGAATTAGAGAAGCTCATTAATATGTACTTACATATATACAATGTTGTTCTTTACAGTTAACTTTGCTTCTAGTTGTATTTCTTTTTACTAAAGGTAGATAACATCTTCTTTAGTCTTTTTTTGGTCTTCCACTTTAATTTCTAGATTATTTTTCATTATGAACTGCACACAACTTCACCCATGTTTCTGCAGTGCAAGCAGTTCTTGTTTTTTTACCTGAGAGTCCCCAAATAATTATTAACTTTCTTTTAGTACCCTGTTAAATAATGCCACTAAACTTTTTCTACTTTTCTGCTCCCCTTACACACACACAAAATAAATAAATAAATAAATAAAAATCTTGTTTCCTGGGATTTTATCTTCCTTATAGATTAAGGAAATAATTGTATCTTATCACATACAATTCTGCTTTTCCCTTTTGAATATGGAAGCTTTCTGAGATAATCTATTAGGCATTAGATTTGTTATATCTCCCTGGAACCTTGTATGCTGATGGTTTATTTTACCCTTCGCTGTTATTTATTGCTAGTATAGAAGGATACTTTCCAAATACCAATGGCATTAAGAGCAACGATTAAGAAAAGTTCCCCAGTCTGAATATTCTTCTCCAACTGTTCTCAACCACCAGGGATAATCTTTGTGGGAAAGATCACATGTGAGCCAGATATAGGCTCATGGGGAAACTACCTGAGTAAACTGCTGCAAGAAGATGAACTCAGTAGAAATTTTCAGGCTTACAGGTAGGAGAAACTTAGCAATCCCCCCCCCCCCCCCAGAAATAATACAACTAAATCTAAATTAATTCCTAGTTCAGGAGTCTGTTTGTCACATATATTTGGGCATGCATATACTGTTGGATAAGTAAGCACCCACATTTTGGAGTGGAGTGCTTCCACGGCATTCAGAGATTTTGCACTGATTCTCAAAATACTTAACTTGAATAATGAGGCCATTAATAATACAAGACTGGATGAGAAGTATTATACTACTGTCTATCAGACAAGAGTATTAATCATTCACTACAAGAATTAGAGTCAAGGAGGATATTTCACGTACCCAGATCTTGCCAGGTAAGCAATTTCTGTTACTACAAATTAGTAGTACACTTTTTCCTCATATTGTAGGTGCTCTAACAGTCCAGAATTTCAGTATCTGGAAGCTGAGACTGCTTTCATCTACATTACATTTTCACAGGTATCAATTCACTAAAGTCAAGGGATTTACTTGTTTTAATTAACAATATAGAGAACAAATTATCAATTTGTGCTCTACAAAGTAGCTCAGGATAGCAAAAACCGTAGCCCTGAGTATGAATTCTTTATTATTCCTTCCATATCTTTATTATATAGATAAAAATGTTAGTGTTCACAGTAAAAATATGAGGTTTGCTTTCACATCATTGTACATATGAAAAGAAAGTAGGTTAAATCTTGGAAGCTGCTTCATCTTGTTTATCTCTTCTGTATAAATTTTGTTCTACTTATGAAGTAAACAGATTAAGAAAATTCTGAGCTATTATTCTATCAGGATCATCACAGAGGTACATGACAAAGAGAACAACCAGGCCTGGATTTTTTGTAAAATGATGCATATTAGTTCTTATTATTCCATAATTTTGAAAGCATTTCTGAAAGTTGCTTTGGAATACCCAAAGTCAATATGCTTGCTTATGTATTGATATGTGGGTTTAAATTCTAACCACTTATTTTATGTCTCTAGGGCTGACTTTAAGTTGCTTCAAATGCATTTCATCAACTTCAACTAAACAATCATAGTCACTATATTTAATGAATTGACTAACAAATGTAATTCTGCTCCTTAAAAAAAAAAAATTGAGAATTCAGGTAAACAGCTGTCGGTCATCAAGCCAGTGCCTAACTTAATTTTAAAAAGAAACCAAATAGTCTCTCTAAGGCAAAAGAAATCTCCATTGACCTAGTAGAATTTACAAGCTTAACAGCATTTCATAATACACCAGGTAAGGAATGCCACTTGCAAAACCGGATGCCCAGGTTTGAATCCCCCCTGTGGCGCAAGTGGTAGAAGTGCCGCTCTGCTACACAGGACACTCGAATTCCGGGGGTTGGACTCGATGATCTCTAAGCTCCCTTCCAACCCGCACGAGACTATGATACTATGATATGATGATATTTTACTTTTATTTTTTAAATGTTTCTGCTTTGGAATATTTTCTCTGCTTCAGAAGAACATCTCTAGATGTTACTAGTACTATCTCAGTTTTTCTGCATAACTCACAAGTGAAATAGATATCTCGTCACAGAAATTAAATGGGGCCAAGACAAGAGCACTAAAATAATGAGAGGCAGCACAGAAAACTGAAAGCAATAAGTGGTTTTGTATCAGCACTTTTATATCAGACAGTTTTCCACACGTACAGTATTCCCAGCAACTTCTTTTTGTCACTGTAATCAAATATTTGTGAATGCCATCGCTATGAGAAACAGAAACAATTAACATAAAACCATATAAATTATTTCATACTTACCTTACCTGCATGACAGAAATCTGTTGAAAATCCCAAAATAAAACTGAAGCTTCCAGTTTGACTTAATGAACTCTGAGTTTGAAGGAGAGTCTAAAATGACAAAATGTGGTACAAAATTATCGTAAATAAATATGCTTTTTCCTATGAGGAATATCATAGAAATTTTAATTCTGTACACATCAACGTAGAACAAAACACTGGAAAAGGGTATACCTTTACTGCAAAGGTTTATTCAGAGAAACATATCACACTGCCTTCATGGTGTAAGTCACACAACAAGGCCTTGATTAATCTTAGGTTTTATTAACAAAAAAAACCTACTTCATAGTAACATAAATGCTTATGTTTACTAACCTGAAAGTTTTCATATACGAATACTAAATAAAAATATCAGAATAGTATTTGATACTAAGAACGCTGAGGTATTTTATATAAACTAGCACTTTTTATCAAGCTGATTTATGATTTTTTGTAATCATTTACATGTGATAATAAATAAAAAAGTAAACAGGAGATATTCCATCACTGAAAAGATCATTGTCCATAACTTTTTTGCAAGAATATCCCGTGTTTCCTTTGTTATTTATAAAAATTATCATTTAAAAGCAGTACATTAAGCTGAATAGTAGGATCTTACTTTTTCATAATTGTTAAAAGATTCAGCTGGAATTAACTCAATATTTTTCATAGACATTTAGCAGAAGCACATTTTTCTTAATAAATACATGAATTAATGAAGAAATAGACAAAAGCCTTTGAATTATAACCTGGCTCATTTTTTTCAATTAAAAAGTAGCTATAAAATAAAGACAAGATTTGTCCCAATGCATTACCGTCACCCAAGTCATTCTGATCCATAAATTTGCTAATCAAGATTAATCTACCAGAGCTTTTTTTTTTCCACTAGCTGATTCCATCATTGATCCAGTACATGAAGTAATTTAAATCAATAAATACTTCATCATACAGGTTATTTATTTCATAATGAAAACAGAATAATATCAAAACTTCTTCAGAAATTGGTACAAAAAAGGTTTCCAAAGATCAGATTTAAGTAACCATGAAATAGATTGTTGTGGAAATACAAGATATGCATATATTTGGTAACACAAATCTCTCCTTAATGGTTTCAGAAAGAAAAAAGAAAAAAGAAAAAAAAAAAGAAAAAAAAAAAAAGCCAGGACAAGAAAAATAAACATAAAATGTTCTTTTTACTCTTTAGGCAATCAGTGATTGTGAGGATGCTTGTCTTACCTGATAGAGGGAAAAAAAATACAAGTTAACAGATGCCAACTTACTCTTCTGTTATTTATGTTGTAACACCATATAGCTTAAACCCAACTTCTGGTACTAAAAGGGATTGTGGAAGCCCTTGCAACACTCCAACTGAACTAGACATTATTTCATTCCTATTAATTATTGAATAAGTATTATATTAGTCTTATAATATCCTATCACTTTCTAATCGCTATTGTTGAACTAAACCACTGCTTTGAAGATAAAGGGGGAACACTGCTTTGTGGACCACGTGCATAGGCTCTATTACAATTTATTTGCTAGGAAGAAAAAAAAAAAAAGTGAAAACAGTTGATTCAGTAGAGGAAATGTATAAGATAAAAGAAACAAATGAAATACAAAATAAACAAATATATATATAAAATTAGTGAGAATGAACTAATGGATGAGTTAAGGATCCATTCAGTCAAAGAACATCGGTTCCTACCAGTGCCTCCAATGAGATCTAATGTGAAAGCTACTGTGGGTTAGCTTTGTAGATGTATTTTTACTACCTAAGAAGTTCTGTGCCCATATTCTAACAGGGATTACAGACATTCTAGTAGGAGGGATCCCCGGGCCCCTTGTAGGCGCAACTCTTAGTTTCTTTATTTCAACTTGACTTGTATGTATCCATCCAGGGTTCTCTATTTTTCATTGAAAGATTTTCCACTAGCCACACTTCTACTTTATATTCTATACAAAGAACTTTGAATCCATCACATGTTTTCTTCATAAAACATGGTGGACGAGGAAATGAAGACTTTTTTCCTGTATATTGTGCTATGCAGTCAGCCAATAATGTAAGAATTCTGATGTATTTCAATGTATATTTATACAGCACAGATAGAATCTCCCATTCTGAAAATTAGGAATGCAACTGCATCTATAGGGTATGCAGATTTTTCTATCTAGAAAGTTTCTGAGTCACCCACTTGCCACACTGAACATTTATTTCAAATATAAACTTTTTTAATATCCAGAGTTATGTGAAACTCTTCCCCAGCTCCATCTCAGGTCTGCAAAAGTAAGTTATGTACATTATAGCAACAACCACCACCACTACCAACGGCATATTGCAAAACACAGTGGAAGATGCTGCAGACTGAAGCCTAAGCAGCTTAAACTCTGAAAACAAGAGCATACTGTGTAGAGTCTGCCTGCCTGGTGCATAGCATCTGCCAGAGACAGACTGGTCAAAAGGCAATTGCAGCTGTTAAACAAAAAGCTGGATTCAGAATGGATGACTTGCAGAACAGAACACGCTTGCCTTTCTGAGATAGGCAGGGCAGAACAGGAAAGTAGCTTTGTCTGTACGATATAAGATCTACTAAGACAGACTGTATTATCTTACCAGAGGCAACATATCTGTGAGCAGCCACAAATATTTGATATTTTTTTCTAGATCAATGGTTGGCTTAAGATCACAGCAACTTCTCTGCATAGCCATATAGCAAGGGACAAGTCCTTTGGCAAAGGTTCAAAGCATTTTATAAAGTACATCTTTTAATGGGCTTAACATTTCCTGTATAGGAAGTACCCTACAGATTTTTATAGGCAATTTTGTTATATATAATTACCCTTGCTTTAAATATATATAGATCCTTCAGCAAATTTGTACTAACTCTATTCATTCTTTAGAAGGAGCATTATCACAGTCAGGGTTTGACATTCATGTTGACAACAGTAATAAAAAGTTTAGGACTCAGTGATCAGGGAAAATGATCAACACGGATAGACACAGATGCACAGACATCTGCCAGCTAGAAACTAGGAAAATTGGCTGGTTATCTGCAAGGCTTACACTGTCATTTCTTTGATGGCATCCACAATGTAACAGGTATCTAAAATCTTCATCTGTGGCCGACCTAGATCTATTTATGAAGACAACATTAATTTCACTAATGAGCTAAAAAAAACCCCTCACCCAAAATTAATAAATAGCTCCTTTGTCTATCTGCCAAAATACAGTCTTGCAAGGCGTTAACTCTTCCTCCCAGTATGGCTGATGTCATTAGTGCATGTAGAGCTGCAAACACAGGTGCTTTACTTTCCATAACTCTAGATTATTTCACCAAGTGTCACAGATGTGAAATAAAACATAGAATTCATAGCAAAATCACTCCAATTTACCTACCCATGGCGGGACATTAATCACTTTCTTACTTGAACATCATTCCAAAATAATTTCCCAGAACAAACTCTAAACTTTTTGACTGCTGAACAAATTGAGCAAGGAAATAGCTTCTTGTATTTTTAAACTTCTAATTGATTCTGTGGCTCTGTGGTTGCTAGTCAATACAACAATAACTGGAATCATCATGAGTAATGCTCAGCTCATTTTCAAGGGCTTTCTTATTTGCATAAACATTTCCTCATCTGCCTTCTCACCTTCTCCAGCTTTTCACAATATTTTTTTCTACTGAAAGCCGAATTAGATCTGTTAGACTAGTTTCATAGCCAGTCTGCTTTCCCAAATGTAATGACCTCCTTTAGCCATTCCTTTTCCACAGCTGTGGCATTGAGACCAAGCAGCTGAACTTACTTCCTTCTGTTTACACCTTTATTCTTAGCATGAAGCATCTCTTTATGGAAGCAAAGTGCTGTTTATTAATTAAAGTAATTAAATGAAAAGCTACATATGCAGTTCTTGTTAATCAGAGTGAGAATAATGTTTAAATTTCAACATATAAGAAATATTTTTACTTGCTATAAAAGCATTATTTTGAATATGTCTAATTATCTGGGCCCTTATAATCAAATAAAAAATCCAATTTTTCACCTTGTTTTTATTATTGGTCCTGTTCATTATTTTTATATCTAAAGGCAAGATTTCCAAAACACTTTCGACCTTAGTTATCAGAAAAGGGATTTCAGTGCTCATGAATCTGCTCTTTTTGGACCTGCCAGTTTGAACCTCTGGCATCTCACTCTCACTTTTGGAAAAACAGAAAATAAAAATACTATGTACTCCACCCTCGTCAGAAAAAGACATTATCCCAACTCACGAGTAAATCACGTGTTCCCCCTTTATCTTATAATACCCTCATATTTATTAGTGAACAAATAACCTATTTCTCAGAATATATATATATACATATATATATATTCAACATTCCTTTGCCCTCAACATGTACCTGGCAAAGAAACTGTGACTGTAGTTGTGTCACTGTTAAATATGCCATTAATTACTTCACTAAGACATTATACAATACTCAGAACAGACTGTAAACAATTTATGTCTTTAGGTAATGCACTGAGGCTTTTTTTTTTAATGCCATAACAGCTCTATTTATATACAATGTTCTGCATAATTAGCAACTAATGAGGCTCTAACTTTCACTGCTGTAAGGCCTAGATATCTGTTCCTCTTTCAGTGAATTCATTTTTGCTGTCTCATTAACACAGTAAAAAACCTGAAAATTGTGTTTTAATTAAAAGCTAAACTACCTCTGTCGGGAGACACTAATGAACAGAAACACAGTAAAAGATGCATAAAAACTTAGTCAAGAGGACAATATGCATGTACAGCAGAAAGATAACATAGCTAGCTTTCTCTTTCTTCAGGTCTTTCCATTCTTTTCCCTTAACACTGTCCCTTATTTATTTATTTATTTATTTATTTATTTATTTATTTATTTATTTATTGCTTCACAACCAACTAATCCTCAAAAATAGCCATGAATGGAAGTTGTTTTCTGAAAAAATTGAAACTGATATGTGTACTGAAATATCAAATAATCCAGTAATCCATTACAGAAACATAAACCCTAATGTGCAAGAAGAACAAAACTAACTCTTCAATCAGACTTTGTTTTGGATCTTCACAATGCTATTTCTACTGATCAATTACAAGGTAGATCCTAAGAAGTGTTACCACTGTCTTAAAATCATGAGATGTGTATATATTTTGTGTTTTCCCTGATTCCTCCCTACAAGTACAGGATGAGAGAGCTGGGACTATTCAGCCTGGAGAAGAGAAGGCTTGGGGAGACCTGACAGTGGCGTTCTGGCATCTAAATTTGGCAACCAGGATGTCACGTGGGACAGTGTCAAACACCGTGCACAAGTCCAGGCAGATGACTTTTCACATACAATTGTCATCCCAGATATCAAAGCTAGTTTTTCTATGTATACACTTTTCTGACCCAGGATTTCGAGCACATGAACAACAAAGATATAGGATTTCAATGACAAATGTTGCCATAACCCTTTCTCTTATTACCCAGTCTTTAGGTTATTCCTAAATGATGTCTAACAAATTTGTCCTACCTCTTCAAAATAAAAAACAGAACCGTTTACAGTAAAGCGTTGTAAAACACAGTGCTCCTTGATGATTATGTTATTCTTTTTCTTTATGAGGAGTTGGTACCGGGGAAACCAAAATTTTTAAGTTATTTTTTAGGCCAAAAGAAAAGCACTTTTTAAGTTGAGAGTGTTGCTGTTTGATTACAAACAGCTAAACTCAGCATTTTTATATTTCATTTTATGCTTTTAATAAAATGCAAACATGAATCAATTTTTGGAGCAACGAAAAATTAAGAGCCAGATTTCCAAACAGTGAAAGTTAAACACCTACACATTTTTTATGAACCCATCTAGAAGCCTTATCAACATTTAGGTCTTGGAAAACCCTTTAAATAGCTCATTTGTAATGGCCTGTCGTAATCCAGGTAATACAGATAAAACATTTTGATTTGTATGATTCAAACTGTGCATTGACTGAGCATATTTTTTCAGCACCTACTGCATTTATGCACAATAATGAATTATTCAGTCCCTAGAAATAATGAAGTTTTTTCTCATACTAATCAGCTAGACTAATATAGTTTACAAACCATGTTATAAAAGTAACATGAAAGCACATATCCATTTCTGAACAAATAACACAAGGGCAGTATAAGAATTACCATATGAAGACTACAAGGTTTAGGGAAGCAGAACTTCTGAAGCAGTATATATAGTTCAAGAAATATTTAGAAATAACATTTAATATTCTTATACAAAAAGACCTATAATATACTGCAATTAGATGACAAAGAAGGGACTGTACTATTCTTACTCAAAATTCTATGTAGAAGCTATATTAGAGGAATACACCAGAGGGAGGGATCAACGCACAAAGAATTTTGGATTAACTGCCTGCTTCCTCTGCAAACACAGAATTCTGAACTTTCAATTTTGCATCACTTGCATCACTTCTTGACATAAACTGAAGCTCACTTAAGTGGATGGCACCAGATCCCTCTACACTGATGAGTTCTAGTTCTTAGTCATAAATTCAGGTACTTCATTCAGATCTCCCTAATGTGAAGTGTGCCTTAATCTCTTATCAAGGCTTTTCCTAATATTAAACTAAGTGAAGGCATTGTGGAAGCTTAGCGGCACATTCTCCCTAAAGATGAAAATCCTAAGTAAGCCAACTTAATTAAGAATTAATTCCCTTTAAATCACAGGATGAATTGTTCATTTCTGCTTCAGTCTCTAATCAATTATTTGTGGTATGAAATGATTTACAAGACACAGGGGCAAATTAATTAAGGTGACAAAAGTGATTCCATATCTTGTCAGAGATATTCCATCCTGTTTTTAAAATTTCATGCATTAATAAAAAGTTCTGGCCTGCTTAAAAGACTCCACATTATGACTTCGATATTTCTTCATATAGTTGAACATTGCCATTTTCATTTTTTGCAGCATCCTCTCTGATCCTGCTCAAAAGGATAATAATCAAAATGATGCTTAAAAAAATGTGTTAATTCCTTAGAAATTCTCTGATAATCTTCTGAATTCAGCTGCTAAAACACTGCTGGAGTCTTTCAAACACTTCAATAATGTGAATATAAATAATGTCCCAATTAATTAAGACTTGTATCACTCTTCAATGGGAAAAAAATCAGCTCAAATTTTGAACATTTTCTTTACGGTGAATAAAAGATTCTGTTATTGAAGCAGTTGAATATACAAACAAGGACACACAGTTATGCTGAAACATTTTTATCTCTGAATACTGATTTTTAAATCTTTTGGAGTTTGCTTCTGAATCCAGCAGACAGAGTTCATAGTAGTTGCCAGTGCTTTACTTTTTTTTAAGCTTGTCCCAAACAAAATGAAAAAAACGTGTCGTACTACGAAGTTTTCTTGGCCAAAAGGAAAATCATAAAAACAAAAGTATTTTTCATTATTAACTATGAAGACTGAGCAAAAAGCAAGCTGCTTTCAAAAAACATATTTTAGTGTAGTCTGAATATCAGTATAATAGGAGATCGTAGTCTTCAATCCAGACTTAAGAAGAAGAAATAGTCCCTTAAGAGGATCTACAGCCTTCCTCTTCGATTATTATTTTGAATGACTTATCATATTGAACAAATCTGATCTGTTATTAAGCTAACAAGTTTGCTTTAGGAAACATTTTCATTTCTCTTTCTGATGAGGAGTCTCTGTTTATAAACAGGATGAGTAGCTGACATATTTTAACAAGTGACTCATGTAACACCCATAGAGTCAATACGCCACTGGATAAAGATTTTTAAATGCTTAAGATGTTATTCATTTCAAATATATGTACCTTTTAATAAGTAATAGAAAACAATAACACAGAATACTATGCAGGATGAAACTAACTAACGCATCCTTTGAACCACTGTTTTTCACCCAATGGTCTACAGATTTGGAGGTAATGTATTAGTTTTCAGGGTTCCTTGAAAATTTTTTTTGCTACAGAATAATCTGTATTTGATCCAGGTTTATAAATACCTGAGGTGTGGAAGCCATAGTGGTGAGGCTGGTCTGTTTTCAGTAGTGTGTGGGGATAGGACTAGGGGTAATGGGATGAAAGTACAGCATAGGAAGTTCCGCACGAGTGTGCGGAAGAACTTCTTTACAGTCAGGGTGACGGAGCACTGGAACAGGCTGCCCAGGGAGGTGGTGGAGTCTCCTTCTCTGGAGATATTTAAGACCCACCTGGATGCCTACCTGTGTGACATGGTGTAGGATGCCTGCTTTGGCAGGGGGGTTGGACTCGATGATCTCTGGAGGTCCCTTCCAACCTCTACAGTTTCTGTAGATTCTGTGTGATTCTGTGATTCTGTGATAATGAGAAATCTGTAAGCAAAACAGATGTTTATAGGGATCTGGAACGAAAATATGTTACAGATGACTAAATTGTCCAATTGTAGGCGTCAGACAGCAGTGACCTGTATTTTTCCTAAATTATCTTCATTGTGTACTTACATTATGAAGTCAGATTTTATGCCAACCACTTGCATCAAATTTCAGGCATCTGGGGATCCCACTGCTGTTGAGTGCTGTGGCCAAAACACCACACACAAATACTTACTGTTTAGGAAGGATGCACTTACCAGAGAACAAAGAGAAAAAATTATTAATAAAGGTCTATGTTCTTGATCATGTTTTGTCCTCACCACTGAATTCATTTTCTTCACTACACAAAAAAGGTACAAAGCAAGAAACAGAAAAAAAACAAAAAAAAGTGGGTGAAATACTGAATCCATTTAAGTAAATTATATATTTCCACTGCTTAGGGGAGAGGGTAGGACTGAGTATGATTTTCATTGCCTTTTCAGTCAGCTTTTGGTATATTCAACAACAAAATCTGGTAGGAAGACTAATGTTTTGTCAGAAACAGTGCTAGATTGGGGGGGGATGGGTAGGGGTTGAAGGAGGGGACAGTACAGCAGCATTGGATTCAGACAACTCTGGATATTCCTAATGTAGCATCCTTATATGTGCAGCCCATTGTCTCAGAGAATTTCCTTATAATTCACTCATAATAGCAGACTTCTGTTCTTTTTGACACTTCAAGCAGCTCCAGAGGGGGGAAAAATAGATCTGCTAGAGATGGTTTATAAAAATATTTCAAAGCTGACATGTCAAATCACAGTAATTAAGGCTACAAGGATATAGTATTTGGTTTAGATCTTAAAAATGGTTGTAAGACACCCTTCCCCCCAATTTTCTCCCCTTTACAAGGCACTAAGAGAGAAGATGAGATGCATCCATCTGTAGTACTGAAGAGTACTGGAAAACCAAAGTAAGTCCCAACTATTCACAATGAAATTTTCCTTAGAACTATCCACCCTGCTAAGAGCATATGCCTCAATAACAATCTGGCTGCAAGGCTGGACAAGGCTTTTTATTAAAATGGACACACAAACATGCCCAATGCATGCCCTTAGACAGATTATATTGATTTACCTGAGTAAAAAGATACCTGTGCCTTTCCAATACTACCTCCACTTTCATCTTGTTTATATCGTATTTTGTTTAATTGTGCCTTGTGTCAGGGAAAAGATAGAATACCCACTGAGATCATGAAAGAACTTCCCACTGTCAGTTGTACAGATTTAAAAAAAGAAATAGTTGGGAGAACAGCTATCAGCAAGTATTTTAACAAAGAAAAATAGAACTGGTATTTTTCATGAGTAATTTTTTCACTTGTTACATCATCATCTTATTATGCCTGAGAAATAGCACTGGTCAATGAGACAACTTCTGTGAATATGGCTAACTCTCAAGAGAAGATGAATAATTAATTTCAGAATGCTTAATTTAATACACAATGTGAGCATTTCAAATGGACTATTTACACAGTCTTAATCTCAATAAAATAGAAAATGTCACAACAATACTAATACAACTTTCCTGTAAATTATGCACATTTTTAAAGCTAATGTAGCTGTCATTATCTTATTAAAATTTGGCATAGCAGTTATTTTTAAGTTACCATCATGACTTCTAAAATATTTTACAATTAAATGTCTGTAATTCATTTGTATACCTTGTAGGTTCTATGAAAACTAATCTTAGGGGTTATTTTTACCATGATTATTAAGATGAACAATGATATTATGTTTTATTACACGTTTAATCACATTCGAAATGTAGTGACTGCCACTGTTCAATTCAGGTCTAAGTGAAGTAAGAAACAAAATTTCAATTGATTTTAATGGAAAGAAACCTAAATACCAAACTTATACTGTTAGTAGTAAAAATAAATTATTATATTTAACATGACATTTTCTAATAACTTAGTCATATACGTGGAAGAAAATAAGATTGCTTTTAAGTTTAGATTTAGATCAGTAAACAGGTCAGACTTTAACTAGAAAAAAAGAAACACTTTCATTTAAAGACTTGATCTCTTCCATTATCTCAGTGCACATTTGTTGCATTTATAATGAAGAGTTTGTAAACACAGTGCTAATGTGTATTCTTACTGGGCACGGTACTGAATGAGGTAAAAAGTAATTGTCCTGATAAACCCCAGCAATTAGAGTTATGTATGTTCAGACACATTGCCCTCTTACCTCAGCAGCCCTGGCAGAAAATAATGTGATTCATGTTTTTGTGGGAGCTGTCTCAATTATTTTATTCAAGTTAGCAGAACTTCTCCATATCTAAAAGGACTGAATTGTAATACTGTTTAGTCTTTATAGCCAGCAGTCCCACTGCAATTTCAGAAACATCAGTTATTTAAAGGAGAATGGAGGTAACAACAATTTGTAAGACTTAAGCTGTTATACAGAAGCAATGAAATCCTTTTAACTGAGATTTGAGCAAACTATTTTCATAGGCCTTAAGAAAATCTGTCCCATCGATACTACAGTTCCAACAGTAGCTGTCCAAAAGGTTTCTATGCTGTGGACTTGAATTTATGTACTTTAAAATATGTTCATAAACAATTTCATTTCATTTCATAGCTCATTAGATCCTTGCAATAAATAGCCAATGCCTGTTAAATTGAATTGGATAGATCATATATAAATGACCACTTTCTGTTAAAACTGTTGTGTTAACTGTGCGTAGCACAATTTAATCTGCAAACACAGTCGTGATGTTGTAGTTTATTGATGTGGTGCAGTTTAATGTAGCAGTCACATTCAGTGAAAGAAGTTTCCCAAATTCCAATTGGAATATTTGGAAAGAAAGTAAGAAAGCAACGTCCAAGACACTTCAGGGAGAAATCAGGGGTCACTAAGTGTCAATACTTTAATTTGGCCAGCCCCTTTGCTCAAATACTTTCTAACAAAGCAACGACCAAAATACTCAGCATCATCAATTGTCAAGATCAAAACCCATCTGTAGCCTTGGAAGAATTTCTTTGGAATTTTTCCTTTACCCGAGGAACAACCTCTGCCAATGCTCTTCCCAGGACCTGTACGTAGACATCCCCACTCTGCACCATGCTGAAAAAAGCTGATTAGTCACTAAGGTTTCTTGCCTGAAGCAAACCCTTGGGAACCCAGGTCTGGTTTCCACACTTCGGACTCTTAACAAACCCCTCCTCCATCTATGGCAGGGTGACTCCCTACTACCATCATCCTACCATATTTGTGCCCCATGCTGCATGAGAAAGCCCAGAAAGGAGCCAAGAAACTGGGACCCAACTTCATTCTTCTCTGAGCTCCAGCAGGCACAGTACCTTACTCACAATAGGCAAGCACATGCTTGCTGAAGTAGAGAAGTCACTAAAGGTGATTTCTCAGATGAGGAAAAAAACAAAACAAACAAACAAACAAACAAAAAAAAAAAAAAACAAAAACCAAACAAACGAAAAAAAAAAAAAGAACCACCAAAAAAACCAGCTAGGATTTGATTCAGAAAACAAAGGATTTTAAGCAGGCTTTGGATTGGATTCCACTCCTACCCAAGTCAGTCTTTCTGAATTTTGTATTAGAAATGGAGGGAGAAGAAAGAGCAAGAGAGAGAAGAGCTGTTAACATGCAACATTTATAGTAACTGCGACCTGCCCAGCTTAATCCTCTTCTGCAAGGAGCCTATCAAAAAGATTACAGCAGCAGGAATGATTCACAGCTCTCTTCTTCAGCACAATTTGCAATGCAGTTGCTCACCCTGCCCCAACAGCTACACCAGGGTACACACTGATGGGGAAACACAATCTGTGTCCTAAAGAAGCTGCCCATATACTGGAGCCATATAGGGGAAGAGGTATTTTGTACCTTAAGAATTCTTGCTCACCTTCTCTATGCCTATGGCTCAGGCAAAGACAGCTGATTCATTCAAATCACATAAATGTAATTGTTTACAGTACAGAAAAGCACTAACTAAAAAGAGAAAGTGGGAAAAAACCTAACTTTTCTTTCTACAAAGGGAAGACTTATTGCAGGAGATTTAAAACATAAAAAATACAGAAAATAAACTTTGTTTAAAATTAATTGGAGAAATTGAAAGACAGGGAAATGGTTGGGACTTTTTCTAGAAGATCACCATTTAATCTAGGGTTAAAGACAATAATTATAGCATTCAGTAGTGCCATATAAAAACACTGAGTCATATTCCCATCCTATTTACAACAGAGTAAATCAGCAGTAACTACCAGTTCTACTAGTGTTATGACAACAAAATTTGGCCCACTGGGACTTCAGACACAAATTTGTTTTGCCAGAAACAAATTCAAAAAACACTGTATTCCTCTCACAGGCAGGTGATTGATTACACAACCCCAAAGGATCTTCTCCCTCTGTCACGGTGCTGTTGTACCGTTTGCTTTCAGATTTAGGTAGCTTCTTAGCAGATACCTATGAGTGTCATTTACTGCTACCAGCTCCAGCAGCTGGAAATGTCCCTTGAATAATGGTGAGCTTTCAGTCACCGGAAGGAACGAAGCAGCAATTCAAGATTAATGTGTAATTAAATGAGAAAAGGCCTACAACTAACTGTATGCTTCAGTAATCCCTACACACTTTTTCTTTGATTCTTCTTTCCTCGATAATACGTGAATGAAATTTTAAAATTACTTTATTTCATAATGAAGATTAAAAATTTTCTGCTGAAATAGAAAATAGATTTGAAAATAAGAATGCAGCTTTAATGCATGGTGACACTACTTAGTTGTCTGCTATGTTACCACCTATTTATTAGCATGGTACCTGCTACTGATCAGTCTAAAGAAGAGAACAGACAAAAAAGTTTATGGATTTCATCATTCAGTCTGTATTTGATCAAAAATTCATCTAAATCAAAAAAGTAAGAGTGGTGAGAAAGGTGCAGAGGAAAGAGACACATTTTTCTTGCTCCCTTGGAAGAAACAGTGGATCTCCTACTAAGTATAATCCCTGTTTTACCACAGATTCTTGTGTGGTTCTTTACAACAAGTTCATTTAGAATGAAATCTCCAAGTTTTACACATAAATTGATTTGTAGCTGATACCCAGACCCAATTCTTGAGGTACCCATACTCATATATTTAACTCTATCCACTCCTACATTTTTGTTTTTGCAGTGTGCAGATGTTTCTCAGCCTTCAGGAACAAAGGTATTCACTACCTGTTTTTCTCAAGAAAAGGCTGGGTAATGAAGTCATGGTTCTCTCAAATTGGGCCTCTCTGAAGAATGCTTCATCCCAGGTGGTTCATCCCATCCTTCAACAAGTGGAATTAATTATTCCATACTATTGCCTTTCTCTCCTTCTGCTGATTGTAAGGGAGTCCTAGATAACTAGTTTAGATGGCAGAAGACCACATAAACTCTGTTCTCAAAGCTCACAGAAATCACTCTTTAAGTATATTAGTCCCTGTGTCTAAGCTCCTTCTGTATAAAGGGGCTCTTAACATTTCCTTGTCTCTGATTTGCTGTGAAGGTATAGGCATTGAAGTCTCTGAGGCCCTCACATAGTGTTTTAATGGAGTAATATAAGCCCTATTAATTAATGTGGTACTGATTCTGTGATAGCTGCTGGTGTTAGCTCACCTTATGTCAAGTCTTCTAACCAAACAGTGATCTGGGGAAACAGACGTATAATGGGATCTTTTACACATTCTACCTTTCCTTTAGAAGTGCTTTTCCCTGATGTACACCTCTAATTGACTTTTCTCTGACAGGACACAAATGAAATTAATGGAACTCAAGTAATTTCCTGCCCTAATATATTAGACTGTCCTACATAATTACTCTGAAGCACCTTTATTTCAAATGCACAAGGTAATTTATTAAAAGCCTTCCTGTACATCCTTACAAGTATTCAGATGCTGCTGAGAACAACTCTACTCTTTAAACGACAGGAATGGAAATCACCTTTTTTTCCTGCCTTCTCAGAGTATCTTTCTTACTGCATTAAAACTGACAGAAATCTCCAATGCTGACTCATCTCTATGGTTTCTATTAATTCAAGTAACCTAACTCAAGTGCATTACATCTCTTTAATTTACTTTCCACTTTGAAGACATGATCTGGGAATAGGATTAACTTTTTTAGCTTTGGAATATTAATTTCAAGATGATGTCTGTTATGGAAAGTTCCGTTTCGCTGATTTCTACAGATACTCCTGAATTCTGTTTTTGGAAAGATGTGTATGAGAACTATGAATTTGTAAATTCAAGTGTATATCATTCCAATTACAACAGATGGAAACAAATTCATTTCAAAATGTGACAAAAGCAATTTACCACTGAAAAAGAAAAGAAAGAAACAAACAAACAAAAAAAACCACTTTACTTAAAATAGCATTATGTATTCCTTAACTTTCCTATGCTATAAATAATCAGATATAACAAATACATGACCCAAGTTTGCAGAAACATGGGAACGAGTTCACTAGCTGTCTAGTACAATTCCCCTTTATAGCAGAAGCAGCAGTAAATTATAGACCTGACAGTTAAATCTGTACATGTGTTAGAAATAAGTACTTTAAATGTTGTGGGTTGTGCTTAATGAAAGAATGATTTCCTTGTAGCTTTTGCTTTAATCTGAATTCTCCATCCTCTCAATACTAGTTCGATCTCATCAAGTAAACGTTAGGAAGCAGTAAGAAGATGACCTGGGAAGGCTCTTGAAAAGACTAAAAAAGAAAAAGGAAGAAGATTCCACACAGACAATTTACTTTTATCTTTCACCTCTCCCTGAGGTATTGTGGATAGTCCAACTGAACTGTTTCATTTCACAAACATCTCCTCAGGACAAGCCTACCAATAACAGGGACAGTTGCTGAAATTCTTCTTTGAAAATAACAACAGAAACATTTCACCTCACTGAAGTATTAAAGGATTTACTGATTCTGGATGAGTACATTAAAAACAAACAAAACCTCAGATTTTTACAAGACTTTATGAATCATTTTTAAAATCCCAAGCTATTTTTTTGCAGATCTCTTAAGTTTAAATAATTCTTTGTTGCTTGGAATTTTAAAACCTCATAGATAATGCCTACATTGTCAAATATTTAAGAGAATAGATGCACTTGCAGTGAATCATCCGTGAACAAACACAAGTGCATGAGAAGTTATTCACTGAAAATAAGGCACCAGGGCCAAAAACAGAAGAATTATTCAGAAGTTGGTAAACATGCAGATCTAAAACAAAAACAGCTACAGAAATTGATTCTGTCTCTTGCATGACACATTGTGATATCTTCCAAGAAAACACAAACAGTCATTCAGCAGTTTGTTCGTAAGAAATCTGACATGACTGAAAACATAGGTACAGATTGCCATTGCCAATTCTTACAAGGATGCAAAAAAATTGTTTTTCCCATCCTAGAAAAATCAGTCACAACAGGAGGGAGAAGCACCCTGCAGAAAGCAATCTGAAATATATTGAAGACACACCTGTGGTTTATTATCCCTATTTCAAAAATCCTTTTCAATCTCAATCTGATCTATTTATATCAAGAAAGCAGTCATTTGGGTCTTGCCTTTACAATGGGAAGTTGCTGTCATGATACTGTGCAAGAAGATCTCATTCAACAGCAGCTTCAAAGTTTGGAAAGTGTTTGGGGCATTATGGTTGGGAACAGTTACCATTCCCTGTGACTGGATTTCAAAAGATAATTCACTTAATGGCAGCCATTGCTTGGAGTGCTTCCCAAGGAGGTAAAGTTGGCAAACCAGAAGCTTTATACATATATTAGATCCTGGGCCTATGCAAGCACCAAGTCTCCATTGTTCATAGCCCACCTGTCCTTTGCAGAAGCAATGACAATTTAAGGAAGTTTTTGTGACAAAATACTGCAAGGGAGCTTTTCTTTATGTTTTCTATTCCTTCTTCCTACCCTGCTAGGTTTTCCCCATTTGAGATAGTATAGAAAAAAATAATAATAATAATTCTCAGTTATGCTGTCCAATAATCTTTCCTGACTGAAGAAAAATTATCAGTACACCACACAATTTAGTATCTTCCTCTTTTCATCTGCAAACACACTACTTGCCAGGTCAGGAAAAAAGCTTGTTCTCTGGCATCTCTCTCACACAGGCTGCTGTGCTGTTGCCAGAACTCATGACATGAGCTGAACGAAGCCCCAGTGATGCTCAAATGTTAGCTCTCAGCTAACTGACATGTACAGTCACCTAGATTTTGCTATCAGAGCTTGTACAGGAAATCTAAGAGTTAAGAAAGTCAAGGTTTGCACAAGATAGGAGATAGTCTGGAAGGATTTTGTTTGTTGCTTTGTTTTACCACACACAGGGATTCGATAACTGGCATGTAACTGTCATTTTCAGAGAAGCCTCTTCAGTATTTATTGTTCTTTGATCCAATTCTTCTTTTCATTCCCTTGAAGCTCAATTTGAAACATGAACAGTTTACCACTTCCCCAAGAGGTTTTTTCTCAGCCACTGAGGATGGCAGCTCATCTCAAAGCCTGCCTTATGTTGTCTGGAAAAAGGGCAGCCTGATATCCAATCTACACGGTCAGGCTTCCTGCTGTGAAGAGGCTCTAGTTGGAGTAGACAAGAAAGAACCTTTGAACCTGATTACTTTGTGCTGAACTTTAGGCTGGACAGGATGAACTCACCCAAGAGTAACTCAGAACATCCTCAGAGTTGCTTTTAATCTTAGGCATCTACTGAAAATGTCAATGCAGTCTGGATTTTCATAAATAAATAAAATACAAAACAAACAATTTGTAGAAATTAACTATCTATCTCGAGACCCAATTACTCCCAGCATTGATTTATATGCAGTGGCAACATCAGGTTATAGATTTCTATGACATTCTTTAGTTTTGATGTACACATGGCAGTCCTCAAACCTGATTTCACAGCAGAACACTGGTCATTCGTTTTCATCTTAGACATCATGACTGAGAGGGATTTCCTCTTGGTTTTTCATGCCCAGAACTCTCCATCTGCATTTTCCTCAGCTGCAGTCTCACAGAAAAAGGCATTAATCCAGCCATGAGTGCCAGTGAAGCCCCTAACTTGCTTCCACCCAATGCCCTATCACTGTGCCTGCTGTCTCTCTGGCAGGATATCTTGCTATTGCTGCTTCTGTCATGCAGACAGCACCTGTGATGCTGTGAAGAATGAAGCAAGACAGCAGGTGGTGGAAGACTTCCTTGTATTTCAGCCTCATATTTACTGATGTAAAGCCACACTTGAAATAATATCCATAAATATCTAATACTGGACATGAGATGTAAAGCTGAAATATGAAAAATCCCACTTGTATATTCAGTCAAGACTGTGCCTTTCACAGTGCTTTAACCACACCACTGAAGACTAATAGGGTTACACAGGTGTCACTGATGGCACAATCTGAAGACAACCACACAGAGATGTGTGGAAAGCATAACAAACCTGCAGAGACTATTACCAGCAATGAGATGTGGAATGGAAAGAACCCAGGCTGACTGTCAGATCCTGAGATGAACGTGCTGAGCAGCCTCACAAAATAAATAAACCAGAAAGAAAAGCATATGTGTACCTAAAGGCTGAGGAAATTTGATGTGGAAATCAGTGAACTTTATCAAACAAGGAAACCTCCAGAATCCCTTCTCCTTTCTCTAAAGAGAGCTGCTTTGAGCAGCTTCCCAAAACTATAAGTTTCTAAATGAGTCTACTTAACCCAGCTGAAACCATAGTCTACCCTTTGAAGGATATTCTGTGTATTCAATATGGTATCGTGTCCAGTTCTTGTGTTCCTGAATGGGAAACTTGGACTTTTAGCATACATATAGCTTTATGCATATACAGTTCTCTTCATTTCTCTTTTTCTTTCACTTTCACTTTTTTTTTTTTTTTTCTTCTTCGTGCATGCAATAATTAAAAATATTTTTGACTGATTTTCAATTAAGAGTATTTAGCAAATGGGACTGGCTCACGTGTCCTTGACAAAGTCAAATTTTATATCACTGAATATTAACCGTTTTATATAAAACATCAGTTAAACTTTGTTCACTGTCAGATTCTGTATGACCAGAGGAGTTTTAAACAGCCATTTCTCTATTTTCTTACCATTTATTTTTTCCAGAAATAAAGTACGGCACTGTATCTTCAATGCTTATTATGAAAGAAATTTAACTTTTTCAGTTATAAAAAAAATATACCATTCATATATGATGCAATAGATAATCCAAATTCAGGTAATAAATGTAATGCTGTAAAACACACATACATACATATATAGTATTGTGAGAACTCATGTACTTGCCAGATGTACCTTTGATTTAATAAATGTATTGACACTCTATGTTAATGAGCTGGATTTTCACACAGTTGCCAATCTCTCTGATATCTTAATAACAAAACTACTAAAATTTTCTTTTCATAACATCACATGCAAGAACATTCTGGCTTTTGTTTATTAATTTGTGTAGACAGAGACAGATTCAGGAAGTATAATGACATTATGTAGAGCAGCAATGCAGCTCCAAAAGGGATTCTAATGTACCTGGACAGAGATATCAATTTCAGATGACTGCAACATGACTGCTATTTTACTATAATGCTGGAACCTCCTCTTTTAGGTTATTATAATGCCACAGTGAATTTGTTCCTTCTATTTATGCAAAAACAATTGCAATACAGCCAATAATGAATATTCACTTGCATAAAAACAGACAGCAAATTCAGCCAGACAGCCTGCTGACACAGTGAGTATAAATGAGCTATGCTTGTACACATATAGTCTGACACTGCAAGCTGATGATATGCTCTCTCCCTACCTCCCTAAAGCAGACGGCCTGAGGAAATATAATTCCTCTTTGAAAGATCTGAGTGGAACAAAGCAGAGGGATTTGCTCCATCAAGGGATACAGATATCACAGCTCTGAGAAACAGTTAGCTTCTAAGCACTCTTCCATTGAACATAATCTGAACACCTGAACTGTAACGGTGGTTCTCTATACCATGCAACAGAAACATTTAAAAATGCTCTCAGAATATCTATGTCATTAGGCACCACAGAGAATAAGGCAGAGACAAATTCTTTAACTGTGGATCTTGACTGTGCTTATGCACGAGACATGTACTGGCAGATCCAGACTGTTCAGCACCAAAATACATCTAGGTTGAACCTGAAATAATATTTCAGAACTTCTAGAACTTCTATTCTGTAGTCTCCCTAATTGCAAAGAGATTTTGAGGGGTCTAGAGTTAAACACCAATGAATTACATAGTTCTGGAAGTTAATTTCAAAAGTATTTGTGTGGTAACATATAAGTGTTCAGTCTTGTCTCTAGAGATCTTAACAGTATCAGCAAAATTGAAATTTTGCCTACCCAGTGATTTCTTAGAGCTCTATGACACACTAATCCATTCCATGCAGAAACTGCGCCTTTCTGCAAGGGTTGCACAAAGCCTCCTACTTTGCTTTTGCCTTTCAAGCCTCAGTCAGTGAGAACTGGAACTGCAGACACTCCTTCTCCATTCCCTAGAGGGATGGAGTTCAAAGGAATGTTACTCTATTCTGAAAAGCAGAAGTATGATGTTCCTTTCCTTCTGCTTCCAGCTTTCACATTAAGGATATGCAAGATGGCTTTGAAGACTGGGGGTCCATCCACCACAGCCAGATCTGCCTATCCATGCAAGGCCGGCAATCTGCATTCCCTCACACTGCTGCTTCTGTTTGTTCTTCAAAACACTGTTCCTTTGTTAGTGCTGAAAGCATAATACCCAGTGTATCCACCACAAGAACAAAAACCTGTCATCAAACACATTAGCCTGCAGCTACAGAGTTAGCGCATTAAAATATCACTGGAATATTGCTATAGCAGTGTTTAAATTTGAAAAACAGAATTGCAGAATAACCTGCTATCTGACTCCCAGAATAGTCAACAAATGATAAAATTCATCTATGTTTTTAACAGATTTCCCAGGTCACGATACAGCAAGCAGGTCAGGGAGGTGATCCTCCCCCTTTCCTCTGCCCTGGTGAAGCCACATCTGGAGAGCTGAGTCCAGTTCTGGGCTCCTCAATTCAAATGAGACAGGGAACTTCTGGAGATCATTCAGCAAGGGCTACAAAGATGGTGACAGGCCTGGAGTTCTCCAGTACAAGGAAAGGCTGATGGACCTGGGGCTGCTCAGAGAAGACTGAGAGATGATCACAGTTTATAAATATCTAACGGGCAGGAATCAAGTGGATGGGGCCAGGCTACTTTCAGTGGTGCTCAGCTACAAGATGGGGGCAACCATGACAGTCTGGGATAACGGAAGTTACATAAGAATGTGAGAAAAAACGTTACTTTTAGGGTAATGGAGCACTGGAATAAGCTGCCCCAGAGGGATTGTGAAGTCTCTTCTGGAGATATTCAAGACTCTCCCGGACACTTTTCTGTGTGACCAACTACATGGAACCTGCTTTAGCAGGAAGGTTGGATTTGATATTTTCCAGTGGTCTTCTAGCATATTAACCCATCCATGCTTAGTCTGTTTAATCTGATTTAATTTTTAGTTCAGAAAATAAGCAACCATATTATCTGACTACTCAAGTTTTCACTTTGACTACATAACAGCACCATAATATTTTTCTTACTATTACAATAACTTTATCTTACAAATAAGTGTATTAATAGCCAGGTGTTTTGTTTATTTTTTCAGTAGTTTAACAGCATTGTATGACCTTCTTTGACCAATCTTTGAGACTGGGGAGGGCAGCGGAAGAGAAGCTGGCTTTTTGTAGTGTAAAACAAAAAAAAAGTTGCTAACCTGACACATGCAGTTGCTGAAATTAAAACTTCCTATGGAAAGTGATAGGCTAAGAATATCATAAGATCAATTTTTGGAAAGACATCAGAATTCAAGTATGTAAATAAAAAATAATGAATCTCTGAATTCTCTCAGAGTTAAAACCATTGGACTGTTATACTAAAATGAAATCTGGTAATATAAATATGGGATGGGAATATAATGGAAGACATCTACAGTAGTCATCAAAAAACCTAACTGAAATGAGAATAGTTTAATATCTGAGCAGCATATTTCTAATTTTATATCACTTTCTGCATATCCTTCACTAAACATTACATACTGTACTCCAGACATCCTCAAATATTTGCTTATAATACAGAAAACAGACTATATACATTGGAGAAACTGAATTAGTTCAAGATATATTTGATTAAAAACACAGTTATTAACGTAGAGTTTCCCATGACTGCAAAGCAGATGTTTTAAATAAGATAATTTAAGTATGAGAAGATATAGTTCAGCAAGAAAAACTTTGGAAACACATCTGGAAGGTACTTCTGTTTATACATTGCCATGCTGAGCAACCATCAATGCACTGCCAAATACTGTATCATGCACAGTGAAGGAGCCCCATGCGACCCCAGATTAGCATTCATTCAACATTAAAGCACAATTCTATTCTAAATGGAATGTACTTTTATTTAAGCAAGCTACTACCTGAGTGCATTCAGGGACATGGCTGATTTCCTTAGTAACTAAAATAAATGGTTACTCATTTCAAGTACTGCTACCATGTCCAAATTAATCGAGTTCTAGGAAAGTAAGGTGTTTTCAATTTTGGTTTGCCAGTATTGGCATAAACTGAGTTCTCGTTGCAAAATCAATGATGCATAAACCAAAAACAGCTTAGCTTTGTCTTCCAGACTATAGACAAAGCTTTCAAAGATTTGATAATGTTAATCTTTCATCTCTTTCTGACAATTACACATTTTTAATACAAGGTCACTATGAAGAATATACATGCATGTGCATATAATCTCTTAGTACATAAAGGCAGAATCACAGTTTGAAATGAAACAGTGAAATATAAAAGCAATAGCAAGCAATTTGAGAATTAAGACTACTCTCACTGGTCATACAGTCCTTTTTCAACCTCTACGTATTTTTGTAAATTTTCTCCACCACTGGATTACTGATGGTATTTCTGACATGAAATTAACTACCAAAGCCTGTTTCACATCTCAGCTATCACTGACAGTATTTTCAGGGTTTATTTTACCTAGAAAATGGCCAGGAATCACAACTTCTTCATGTTACTGAATATGAATTTGAATATTTCTTTCACATTATAACTAGGACTGCTAGTACTTGACCTATCTTATATTTTTTTTTCTGCCTTAAGAGTTGAACAAAATACAATAACACTTCTTCAATTATTTGTTACATTCTCATAGGTGTGCTAGCTTGCTAAGATTACATTGCACAGAGTTTATATGACAAAGAAAGGAGATGTTTTCATACTGGAAGAGGCCAAGCATTTGGAAGGTGGTGACAAGCTGAAGAAATCAGAAAATCTTAACATCAAATGTTATATATTACACATTAAATCAGCAGCAACATTAGCAGTTAGGAAAATAAACAGACTTTAAGAAAAGACACATTGACAATCATAGGTCATGTACAATACGTATGGAGTAATTCAGTGTTCATGAAAATTATCTGCTAAATAAAAATGGCAGGCAAAAGAAGCCTACCTGGTATTCTGCACTTTAACAATGGGTGATAATTTAATGAGAAAGTAATAGCTACTTTTTTTTGGAGACAAATAAAAGTAAAATTACAATAGCTCTAGCAATTGGAGTTTTCCAAGTCAGTTATAAAAAAAATTATCAGACTATATAACAAGTAATAACAAATAATGCTAATTTATTGAACAATGCATATCTGTTCTATATTCTCCACTCTGACAATAGCACTTTGACATGCACACTGACTGAAGCTGGGTGGAAAGGTTAGAAACAGTGCTCCATCTATGCCTACCACTATTTGCTCTTTAGCTGGTAATTTGTACTCATGCTAGACTCAAAACAAAGTACTGGAAAGCTGACTTTTTTGACTTAGGTACACATACGGTAAAAAGTAAATACACTGAAGCATATGCTGGTGTTTTCCTTGAGATCCTGTTAGATTATGTAGGAGATTCCAGCGTCCTGCATGGTTTCTCTCTGTTTTCATAGTATCAGGATAAGCTTTACTAAGAGTTACTTCTTTGATGGGTAGGTTTAACCAGCATCATAGTAGCACTTTTTAACTTTGCATCCAGTGTCAAGCTGCAGAGAAACCATCCTCACAATTATTGGTTGTAACCTTCACCTACATGAAGCTCATGGGGTTGTTCCACATAGTATTGCAACTACAATTAGAGCATTTGTGTGCCCTTTTTTGTTTTTCTTTTCCTCCTAAAAAGACATCAGGGAACGTTTCCTAACGTAAGTCTATTGCAGAGCTACAATAATTCAGTGAGGTATGCAGCTAGGCATTTAAACATGTAAACAGTAATAAGAATTCTAGGTAAGTCTAACAGATGCTTTTTGTAAGCTGATGTGAAGAATGTAAACATTTTTGTATAACATTGTTTAAGATATATATTCTATCCTACTTTAACTCACTCTACAATAGTGTCTTGAGAAATTTTCTATTTCTAATTGGTATAGAATCATAGAGTCTCAAAGTTGGAAAGGACCTACAAGATTGTCTAGTCCAACTGTCCTCCCATTACCATTGCTACCACAAGCCACTAAACCATATCTCATAGCTCCTCATCCAGACGCCTCTTGAACACTGCCAGGGATGTCAACTCCACCAACTCCCTGCACAGCCATTCCAGTGCCTGACCACTCTCTCAGAGAAAAAGTTTTTCATTATGTCTAATCTGAACCTCCTCTGGCACAACTTGCAGTCATTTCCTTGGTTCTTGTATGTTGCTTGGGAGAAGAGGCCAAAGTCCTCATCACAGTCTCCCTTCAGGAAGTTGTAGAGTGCAATGAGGTCTCCCCTGAGCCTCCTCTTCTCCAGGCTAAACAATCCCAGCTCCCTCAGCTGCTCCTCATAAGACCTGTGCTCCAGACCCCTCACCAGCTTTATTGCCCTTCTGTGGACATGTTCCAGGGGCTTTGATGTCTTTTCTGTAGTAAGGAGCCCAAAACTGAACACAATACTCAGGATATGGCCTCACCAGTGCTGAGTACAGAGGGATGATGATCTCTCTGCTCCTGCTGGCCACACTATTTCTAATGCAGGCCAGGATGCCATAGGCACACTGTCAGCTCATGTTCAGCCAAGCATCAACCAACACCTCCAGGTCCCTTTACTGTTCACCGTCATCCGGCCACTCATCCCCAAGCCTATAGTGCTGCATGGGGTTATTGTGGCCAAAGAGCAGCATCTCGGCCTATATACACCAAAATAACTCCTACAAGTAATACACTGCTGTGTGTTAAGTCTTGTATATTTAACAAAATTTTACTCCAAGTACTTTGATATAAAAACATTGCAGAAAATTTCAACTTGTAAAATTAGTGCTTACAAATGTACTTCCAAACACTGTGCAGCCAGAACATGACATTTTATGTCTTTGAAATCCTAAAATTTGCAGCTCTAAAATTTATCAGAAAGGAATATTTAGATACCATTCTATAAGCTTGATGCAATGGTTTTGGATAAGAATTATTTTTAAACCACTGCATGAGTGAAAAAAATAATTTGACAGAGAAATTAAGGTAGAGACTCGTATGAGTAATTTAGGCATGCCAAAAGCAAATTGTTAGCTTATTTTATCCTTTTTTTTTTTAATGATTTGTGATATTAGAATGGATTACATCTGCCCTAGTCTTTCCTTTAGTTATGATTTTGTCATTCAAGTGAATACAGAGCAAGAAGAATGAAAATCAGTTCTTATTGTTCAATGTAAACTATTTGCACGCCAGTACTGAATAGGAAAGAAATAGAAAAAATATTTTAAAAGAACAACTCTAAACACAGGAATTGCAGCCTTAGAAGAAAAATTGTATAAAATTAACTAATATACATGCCATTTAGGTATAATCATTACATTCTCATGCTGAATATCTGAAAGCAACCAAAATGTAATGACCTTGAAGTTTTAAATACTGATCAGGATTCCAATTTTTCTTTTCCACTGCTGCAGTCAGTTTCATTACAATTAATTTATCTGTTGCCATTTTTCATTCCAGTTATAATTCTTGTCTGTTCTAGTTATAACTCCTGTCACAGAAATGAAAAATTTGAAACCTTTTACAGTTCATTTTTAATATTCATCACTGTATTTGTTGGTAATTCCACCTCCGCATTCATCTAGAGGCACAGTCTCATGAATACACAGGTAAAGGTTCACTGAGCCAGCCAAATGAAATATGGAATATTAACAAGATGAACCTTCCTTTTCCTTTCTCAATGGCATGTTTCTCTATATCGCTACTAATTCTTATAAATCATGCTGTGATGTATGTAAGAAGGAAGGAAAGGAAGAAAGCAGTATAAAACTACAAAATCATTGATGTACCTTTAAGGTAACTCTGAAATGTCTGCAAGTATAATTAAACTATGACACGCACACATATTTCACTAATCGTGTAAGAGTTTACCATAGCACATTGTATTTTCATGGTAGAATGATGTATTTCAGATAACTTTGCTTCCCAAATTGACGTAGGATCTGAAGTACACAAATTCTAGAGATAGCTGCGATCTCTGCATGTCACTACATACATACTTCAAGTTTCAGGCTTGAGCCTCACAGTGTGCAGCACTATAAAGGAATGCCTGAAAGGCACTCCTCAGTGATTTATGGATGACATGTCCACATTCTCAGTCATGGTGGAAAGCAGTTGCTACAGAATCATGTCTCTTGTTCTTAAATTATTTGGGAAACTTTGCATCTGAAAAAAATCACAGGTATCAGCATCATCATTTTCCTGTACTGTTTGTAAACATTTTAAAGAAATTTAGATCCCAAAGGAAAATCAATATAGATAAACTAAATTTGTCAACCCTGTGCAGTGTCCTTACTTGCAATTACAACATAAAAGCATAATTCCACGAATTCCATCATATGGACAAAAGGCAGCAAGCTCACTGTGTTAGTGACAGACTATTAATATTTCTTGAAGTGACTCTGAAGTCCCCAAAGAGGAGACAAGGTCTGAGTCTTGTTCAGAAATAAGTAACAGAAAGGAACAAAGTATTACAAGCAAGTTCCTTCCCATTTCCCTTCCAATACATGTTAGTCAGGCATGAAACAAAATCAAACACAAGCATCAAAATATTGTTAAATGCAGAAGGTAGGCAGGCCGTGTTACACACATGCAGCTGCTCTAAATAGAAATTTAACTGCCTAAGGACAAACACTTCAGAGCACTTTGCTTAACTCTCCATGCATTGTGGTCAATGCTCAGACAAATGGGCAGACAGTCAGCCTTTAGTTTTCTCCACTTCGTTTAATGTGTGGCCTGAGGCTTCCTTTACTGAGCACTGCTCTGCTCTGAATACAGATTTGAAATGTCAGTGTGATTCATGTACGTTTATTCATTTAAACAAACAAGGAATTACATATTGACATCTGGGAAGAACCCACAGAAGTATTCCTTATAATTCTAACTCAACTTTTAAAATGTGAATCTTCAGAAAACTCAGATGCTTCAAGAGATTTTCCTGTTCAGCTACAACAAAGTTACCTACAGCTCTTAGAGAGGAACATCTAAAAAAACCAAAGCAAATAAACAACCTTGCATGTTTCTTGTTTCACCTATATCTTTAGCATAATAGGATCTATGCAACTGCACATTTGACAACTTCACCTCTTAAAATCCATTTGATTCTATTACTCCAAAATTTCACAGACAACTGTCAACGGTTTACGGGCTGGTTTGGCCCAGTTCTGTGACAAAAAATTGTAATTTTGATTACAAACTACATTTAATCAATGATTCTGAATGTTTCAGTATTTCTGTTTCCTCCTTAAAGTGCTCTTCTTCATGTTCCATTTGAGACAAAGCCTCAGTGTTACCAATGAGGCAGAGGAGCACTTGCAATATCTCTGCTGCAGTATGAGGCGTATGCAGATCCGTCCATCCCATCACTTACATAACTAATTTATCTAACGATTGTCATTTCCCATTCTATCAGGAGTACCTGACTTATTCACAGTTATCCTGCAAAAGGATTTTCTAGTTCCACAATACTGACAACTGCAGAATGAGAGAAAGCAATATTTTCTTTTTCTTTTCCTTTTTATTTTTTTATTTTTTAACAGAAACTCCAAATATTGTTTGATTTAAAGAATAGACTATTTTAGCCACTTTGTGAAATGGAAGTCTATCAACTGAAGAAAGAAAAACATAGCAAGAGTATACTGAGATTATCATGCAGCTTTAAACTATGAAGGTTTCTTCAGAGAGAGAAAAAGTGCTGTCTGTGTGTGCATGCATGCCTATGTTGCACATTAAAAACAAACCTGTATGTGCTGTATAGACATGTGGGTAGGGGAGGGGTGGGAAGAGTGAAAGAAGCAGTCCTGATAATACAAGAATTAATGAGTCTGCTTTTTATGAATTTAGTCTGCTGGTTGATTATATCAGCGTCAAAGAAGGACTGGCTAAAGGTGCTTCCCATTGTTCAAGAACATAAAGGTATTACTTAGAAGTGTATGGTAACTTTTTTTGAATTCTAAAAGGGCATGAGTTTCTTCTGCAACGGAATTATACATAGCAGTGTATCCTTTATCAAACATGCCTCTGAGCAGCTAATGCCTTCCAGTGCAGTCAAGTGACAGAGGGGAAAAGAACAGCCAATGGCACAAGAGTGGGGTCACAGAAACAAACGGACTCCTTCCTTTTCTCCATCTCCTCTACCATTCACCATGCAATTGTATAGGTTTAGTTTCCTTAGGTAAGTATACTAGACAGTCTGTCAGAGCACAAATATCAAGATTTACCCTTCCCATGTGAAAAGTGCTTAGCTGTATGACTTGATGAAGTGCTAGAACATGGATGAGTGATGCCGCCTTCTTTTCACACAAGAAAGAAAAAACATCACAAGAATCTTCCCAGCCATCACCCAGAAAATCTGGAGTGAGAGAAAGCCTGAAAAACAATTGCATTCAATGGTGAGAGACATTATTATGAACAAAGAAAAATAATGCTTTAGAGTTACAGTTCAAGAAGAACATTTTCTTTCCTTAACTCTATTGCTGAACACTACAGCTATGCTGTGCCAACATCCCTGGCCTGATTTTGCCCGTTACCAATTAGTGCTTTCCAAAACAGTTCCTGAGCATAAGACAAACACTAGCACAGCCCAGGGACTGCTCCCCTCTGGCAACCTTAATGCAACCATCCTGTTTGAGAGGTTAAGAGGGTTCAGCTCCATGAATTTGAGTCATATTGTGCCTTCTGGGTGCAAAATAGCCTGAATTAATTCTTTTCAGAAGTACAAATCCTGTAGTTTCTTCTCCTTAGGCTGCATTTGTCACCAGAGATACCATAATTAGCACAGTCATAAAGACCTTTTCTACCACAGGTCAAGGCAAGCAATTTGAGCTTCACTGACTTTGTTTTCTAGACGATATTTTAAGCAATAGATGCATTATTGAGATTACAAGCTCTCAAGATTAAGAGCAAAAAATCCCAACAACCTGTGTGTCAATCAGGGACAAAACAAAGCTAGATGGTTTGAAACTCGTAGCTATTTGAAACATATGAATCTGATTTTGCATTTAATTCTTAGCTCGTGCCAAAATTTCAAATGGTACTTTCACTTCATTATGCTACTTTCTATTCCTTTACCATGAAATATGTTATACTCCAGGATCAATTTTAATTTCAGATTGAGCACATTTTTTGTTTTTTCCATTAAATATATCCAGCGTAAGAACTACAAAGTAGTGCAGGTATGTCAGTCTCTTCCACCTAGACACTTCTGAAGTTTGTGTCAGATGAATTGGCACCCATTTTAGAAAGAACTGCAGATTAGCTCTGGGGTCCTTATTTCAGATAGAATCTGACAAGACTAGTGGGTGCTCTAAAATGTAGATTATGGGGATTACTTTACAGAATCAAAGACGCGCATGCTATAATCAATTTCTGACCATCCCAAACCTGACTGAAGTAAGTGATTAAAAACAAACAAAAAACCCCAACCATTATGGCAATGCAAGAAACTAGACAGCATTCTAAAACAGACCAGATCATGAAGTTAATGGTCATCAGAGTGGAATTAATAGAATTGTGGATTATTATTATTGTTCTTAGTGTATTTGGCAGCTCACAGAAGAAAACATGGGGGAAAATAAACAACAGTGCTATGGGAACCCTGCTAGCACAGTCATTATCAATTAAACTCTGTACAAATTTAATTCTCAGAATCATGCATGGATACAATGAGTCCTACAGAGTGATTAATGCAGAAAATACTCTAACTGAAAATTTTCCCCAAATTTCAATTTATTAGCTGCAAAATGCAATGTTACAATAATTATAACTGATAGCATTTTGCCTCATATTTCTGAGAAAGGAAAAAAAAAAAAAAAAAAAAAAAAGGCCAGTGGTGGAAAACAATAAAATACATAAATACTGATCACTTTCCTCTCACTCAAATAGGCACAGTTAATTACTGTGTTAGAGTCTACAATCATTCTTAATCAGTTTACAGAAAGGTTCTCTGTGGGATATTATGTAACATTTCTCTTGACCAGTATTCATAGGATTATATAGTTTTTATAGTTAAATTTTACAAGGAACCTTGATCTCTACGGAAATTTCAAGAAGATTCCTGGCCACAGTCATCTCAGATAAGGACAGTTAAGTGAAGATTTAAAATGCACTTCTCTCTCACATTAAAAATGAAAACTAAAATTGTCCAACCTAAACTCCTGGATAAAAATACTTATTCTCCAAATACTATGGTCAATAATTAATGACTATTCACTGAAAGGAAGCTATAAGAGTGTGAGACTTAATACTGTCACATCTCCTACAAACTATGATTCCTCTAAAGGCTGAAAGTGGCACTATTAAGGAAGACTATGGAGGAGCAATTTTGAGTAGATACAGTATCAAGAAAAATTCAGCACTTTATTTGTTTCCCAGAGTTCTTGGAACTGTACCTCCTACAATTATGAACATATATACATTTGCTAACACTCTCTTGTGGTTTTATAATATTTGTTATCAGTATTCCAAATTATCACATTATGTAGAACACTGGGATTCTCTCAGAAGAGATGTACTACAGGTGCCTGACGGCTTTGCTGTTCAGATTCCATTTACCAGTCAGTGGGAAAGATAAAACTGACTGGAAGTCACAAGACTTTTCTCCCTAGTGGATGAGAATAAGAATCTTAGTTTTCAGAAACTCACTCATTTATGCGATTGATTAGCTTCAATCCCAATTAACCTGTATTCCTGCCATTATAATTAGTAAATTTATTTTTGTCCTCAGATCATTGCAGCTGTTTGGTTGGTTTTTTTCCTTTTTGTTCCCATTCCCCTTCCACTTCCCCCTTGCAACTCTTTTTTGGGCCAGTGGGTTTGTGGGCCAGTGGTTTGTGGGCTTGGTAGATCTAAATGTCATTAGATCTACCTGTATCACAGACAAAGGTAGATATAAAGACAGTAGTTGCACACTCTTTTACACATCTGTGATAAAGCATGTTGAATTGTAACACGGATTTAATAAAAACACTAACAAAGGTGCATGCTGATCAGATATTAGGCATAATCTATGCATTTGAAAAACACTAGAAAACCTACAGGTGTTTATATATTCTACAGATATGTTTAAGTATCTAGTAAGGTTGCAACAGTAAGATAATGAAGTTCTGAAATAATGACAGTGGAAGTGGGCTTTCTTTTTTCTGTCTTAAATAATGTAGTCTAAATGCACATAAGCAAAATACAAAAATGATAATGAATTGATTTGAAAAGCTCCAGCTTTCAACACTTGGTCTTTGGAATATGTATTGGTCTTAGAATAGTAAAAAAATTGGATCCATATGAATTCTGATTTTGGAACAAATTATCCTTCTGGAATCTTGAAGCTCTCTTGGTCTCGTCACTTTAAGCAATCCCTTTTGCAAAGAGAAGTGTTTAAAAATAAAAGAGAATCCTTTTAGTTAATATCTGTAAAATAAGCTACCAAATGGAACTTTAGTACGTCCAGTTCTTAGACTGATCAAAAGACCAGACATGGTGTTCTTTTTACATCAGTTCTTTAGTAAATTTGTGTCTCTCTTGTTCTTGTCCTGCACTCAGATCCAATTTTATCCAGCTAAATATTATACTGAAGCGTGCAGAGAAACCAAATTGGTTTCAGTGAAAGTGGATAAAAGTTTTAGCTTTGCATTAAGTTACCAATATTAATTCTTTTTTAATTATTTTAACCTACTGTTCTCTGATGAAGATTTATTTTTTTTTTCAAGTGTTTTAACATTAAAAACCTACACATGTTTTCAAAAGAGCAATATGGCATGGATAAACTAAGAAAGATTTTCTTTGAATGAGTCTTACTGGGCTTTGCTATGGTTAGTTGATGCTTCCATCACAACAACTGTATATGGAAATTTGCAACAGATAGAAGAATGGTACTCACTGAACTCTGATGGATGATGTCTGAATTTGTCGGAATGAGACAGTCTGGTCTGTTTCCCAGAAAAATTCTTCCATTAGTGATATTAAGATAATTTCCATGATTATAAGGACTTAATTTTGCTAAGGCAGTAAAACAGCACCATTGGAATTTTATTTATTGTCTGCTGTAATTTTGTTATTCCACTTTAACACATTTATGTTCAAGTGTAATAGAGTTTTTGAATCCATGCCCAGCTTACATCATAAAAATTCATTTAACAGAAGAGCATTTTTTTGAGGTCCTGTATCTTCTAACAGGACAAATATAGATCTAGCATCTTACTTCTCTAATCACATACAAAATTACATAAAGAAGAGAGATTAGAGTGATTGGATGTAAAGAAAATGATTGTGTTGATGTAATAGAAGAATCTTACTGCTTCAATAAATAGAAGAACACTTTTATATTATATTATATTATATTATATTTATTATATATTATATTATATTATATTATATTATATTATATTATATTATATTATATTATATTATATTATATTATATTATATTATATTATAAATATAATATTATGTTATATATGGATTACACACACATTGTACTGAAGTACAGATGATAACATGGCAAAGCCTCATGAACACTGAAGCAAATCATTGAATGCAGCCTACAATTATACTCCTCTAATCATGTTTTGGTCTTGCTATAAACTCTCTGTTTTGTTTGAGATAAAATGCAATTTGGAAATTATTGAGTGCACTAGAATTAGCTCTTCTCTTAAAATCTGATACTCCTCACTGATACTGTATGATATATCTGGCCTCCTTAGAAGAAGAATGAATGCCCCAACCTCAACCCTGCTTCATGCACTAAATATCACTCCTCTCCCTTTCACCTTTCATTGTTTACGGCACCTGCCTGAGGTCCCTTTCCATCAGCACCAACTAAAATACATCTGCTAACAGAAACTGCTCTTGACAGTCTGCAATGACCTTCTCTTTATCAGTCTCTGATCCATTACTAGATTTTTATGCTCTCTGGCCTGTCAATCACCTTTAAAATTTTCTACCTATTCTATATTTCTTTTACCAACCTGGCTTCTCTCACCCCAGATTTTGCTTGTCCTTTGTCTATGACTCTCACTGCTCTTTTAACCCAACCTTTGCAAAATGTTCTTCTGGCTTTCAGTAGGACAACTCCTTGCTCTCAGTCTTTAATCAGCTCCCAGAGCATCAGGGAATACCCTACCGAGGCATCTTCCCAAACAGAAGCATACATTTAGATCCCAGTATAAACAAAGCAGCGTGAAAGCATTTGTGAGAGCTTTAGTTTCACAATGAACATTTCACATGCTCAAAAACCACTTTGTGACCGATCTTGAAAAAGCTTACATTCTCAGACTGAGGGAATGCAGAAATAAGCTAAATCTTTCTCACAATCAAACATAAAGACAAGTGATCTTTTACACGCTCTAACAGCAATATGACCAGGGGGAACTACTTTAAACAAAAAGGAGAGATTTAGGTTAAATGAAAGGAAGAAATTCTTTACTCAGAGGGTGATAGGGCCCTGACATAGGCTGCTGAGAGAAGTTATGGGTGCCTCACCCCTGTAGACATTCAAGGCCAGGCTGGATGGGGGCCTCAGGCAGGCTGATTTGGTGGTGGCCCTGCCAAATGGCAGGTTTTTGCAACTAGATGATTTTTAATGTCTTTTCTAACCAAAGTCATTCTATAATTCTACAATAGCAAACTAAAGCTGAGAAGGAGACCTATGAAGAGTTGGTGAACTTTCTCTGACTGCTATAGTTGTGAACATCCAGGAACCAGTATGTGATGGGGAGGCTATTTGTGCTGAAAGAGCCAGTCAATTGTGCCTCTCTGAACATTTACACAAGGATGGTAGTTCTGTTTTAATTTAAGGGTGTTGGTTTTGATGATCTCAAATTCAGACTCTAAATGGTTCAGCTATTGAAATCTGGAAACTATGCTGCTGGCTCCAAAGGAGCCTGATACTGCATCGTAGACTGAAAGACAGCAAACTGCATACATTGTCCAGATTTTTCTCACACATCATGTTATTGGTATTTGAAAGGAAATGTTTAAAAACATTAATAAGCAATATGAGATGCCACTGGTATCATTAATTCCTAAACTAAGTGTAGAAGTTGATTCAACTTTTGTGACAAAACCAATGACCTCAGAGATTTCTTTTTGTAAAGCCCAGCTGCTCAGATGGGTATTGGCACCTGTTTTAGCTCAGTCCATGCACTTTGAATCCAAGCACTGAACTGTTCACCACTCACCAGTGCCCCTGGCCTTGGAGCCAAGCTGCAGCTGTGATCTGACCTTCAGAGCAGGGAAGTGGGCCTGGGAATGGATATGGCTGCTGTGGGTGAGGATGGGCTCACCAAGTTGCTGCTAGATGTCCTGCAGTTCCACCTCACTACAGCTGCAGTTCCAGCTCACTACAGATGTGCTCCATATAACCAAAGTTATCGGATTTAACCCACCTAAGAAAATGTGCCTATTAAGTATACAATTAGAATTCATAAACTCAGTTTTCAAATGCCTGTCTGACAACCAGTAAGCAAGGAAATAAATGGAGAATTATTTATCATCTTCACTACAAATGGAGATGAAGGGAGAAAGCTAGCTTCTAAGGCATAAAAGGTAAGATAAAATGATGCTGATTTAAAAGGGAAGCCAAAATATGTTTATAGTAGCGGAGCCATATTTAGTGAACGTATTCACACATGGAATTAATTAAGTTGTATTTAAGGCATTCTACTTATAATTGATAATTCTCTATTTCCTACAAATCAGTTTACTGAGGTATGTGCTTGATTTAAAAAATATTTTTTAAAAGTTAACATAAATTGGCATGGCTACATACAATTTATATTATGTTCAAAGACTTAGATCATTGTGTATTGAAAATAATATGCGGACAGGGTAGGTGAGGGGGGTAAGAAAGCTTTTATCATCATGTAGCTAATCAAACTTACTGATAAAAGTTTTATTTTCACTTACATGCTTTCAATCTATCAAAAATCTTGCCAGACAAAGAGAAATCTTTCAGAGAAAAACCAAGAACTCTTTTTTTCAGTCTTTCTACTTATGTCACTACTTTTCATCTCTTGTATGTGCTTTTTCAACTGTAGCATACATTCCATTACTTCCTTGCAGGTACTACACCAAACTCTGACCCAAAGTTTTGAAACGAGTGAAACAAGAGTTATTATCTTCATGTAATTACTTTAAAACATTTCTTGATTGAAAGAAAAATTGTGTGAAGACAAACCTAAAAGGCACTTAAATCACCAAAATCTGAGGGTCATACCTGCACAGAATTTGAAATGTAAGCAGTCCTGCTACAATGAGCAGCCATAGGGAATGCCTCGTTCTGCCCTTCCTTTTGGTGTTAGAACAGATAAATAGCCAATGCTGTTCTGAGAAAGAGTCAAGTAAGACACGAGGAGGGCAAAGTTAGTGACTTTGGGTAAAATTGCTTTTTGCCCATTTCCAGGCACTGGAGAGGAAGTGAGATGCTTCTTGTTCAAAACTACATGCTTTTTCTTTTCGAGTATGGAAGAAGTAGGAAAGGCTCAGATGGAATTTAAGCCATTAAAATTTCCTATGAGTGCATAGTTAATTATCAGTACAGTACCTAGCAAATAAAAAACATTCATGTATTTATTTGAAGAATCCCATGTCAGCTGTTTAAGTCTAAAAGAAAAAGATTAGCATTTTGCCAAAAATATAGATGAAGGTCAAGGAAGTTGAGTTCAACTAGAATAGCCTGGAAGGAGTCTAGTTTGTGCCAGATTGGTATTTGTAGGTGTATTTGTAAATTACCCACTCAATTTGTCACTAATATCACCTTCCTTCCCAGTGGCTACTTTAGGGAACTCCAATTGTTTTTTAATTAAAAGTCACTTAAGCCAAACAGACCCATTTAAAGTTTGTCAATACCATTCAGGCAGCCATCTTTTAGAAAGCAGAAAGGTCTGGAGAGGCTGTCTGATATGGAAACATCTTCTAGGGGCAGTAGTGTCCAGAGGCTCTAGAGTGCTTCTCTCTATTACGTCTCTCACTCCTCTCTGTGTAAAGATGACTACCTGAACTACAGAGAAGGGTACTTCACAAACAGGAGCAAACCAAAATCAGAAAGGTGCAAAGATACACCTGAGCCAACCTTCTTCTGTGAGCTCCAGGTTCTGTGTCATTTCACTTAGAAAGAACAACCATTTCAATAACGCTTATACCAGGAGCAAATGTGAATAGTCCATCTGGGGAGACAAATTATATATTTTTATCATTCAGAACACATTAGTTAATTAAAATCAGGACCAATCTTTCTCTAAATCCAATAATTCCAACACTGGCCACTACAAAGGCTCTGGAATTTCTGCATATTAAAGCATGGCAAATGTTTTAAGATGTTATAAGTTCAAATTAATCTCTGAAGTTCTTCTGGTAGATATGAAACTCATATAAATAAATCCAGAGAAAAGCAGCTCTTTTTGAGAGAAAAGCAGCTCCCATATCCAATTTTAGGATATAATATATTACATGGGGTTTTTTTGGCTTTTGTTGTTGTTGTTGTTGTTTTTGTTTTCTTTTTCAATATTTCAGTTTATTTATAATGTATTGCCATAGAAAAATGCCAGTCCATAGCTAGCAATAATGTCATGAAAGGTGGTACACCTACATATTAGATATAGGGATTTCATTAACTCAAAGCTGTTGTGCCATTTCCTTGCATTATAATTTACATCCTCATTAACTTTTTTACCCTGAAAAACAACAACAAACAAAACAAACAAACAAACAAAAAAACAACAAAAAACAGAATTTTTAACTATTTTAAATATCTGCAAACCTGCCATAATTCTACTGCTAAAGCTACCGCTCAAAGGGTGATTAAAAATTGCAGTACTAAGAGTGCTTTAAGGCATTTCCTCTTTCTAGGTGGTTATCTACAACCGGCATGAGACTGGAAGCTCTGGAAAATGAGTAACTGCTATACAAAAGAATATTCTCTAAATTTCTGTATTACAGGCAATAAATCTTTTTCACATACTTTCTATTCTGTTGCTAAAAAAATTCCAAGGAGTCATTAAGAGTTATCAGTCTGGAAAGGGATTAAAAGAGGACAGAGAAAACATGCTGTGCACAGCACAGTCTGTTTCTCACAGTTAGAAACAAGGGTCAGTCAGAGCAAAAAGTACTGTAGGCTCCAAAGATTTAGGTGAAAGTAAGGTTTTTTATCACTCACACTCTTTTCTCTACATGCCTTGAGCCTTTCAGGGAAGGAAAAAGTGTTGTTTGAAGGCACTTGTTCTGAGTCAGTTTAATCAACTGCACTATTCCTGGAAGTTGAAGAACTTCCTGGTACCAACTTCAGCTGGACTGATCAGAAATTGAAAACAGGAAAGAAAACCCAAACACTGCTAGAAAAAGCAGGTTACATCATTTCAGCCTCAATGATGTGTTGAATATCAGATCCATGAATGGAAACAAGAAACAGTTGAACAAACAGTATGCATGCAATTCACCTTTTCCAGTCTCCAAGAATTAGTTCAGTCCCAACTACTCTGATCTCTAACACCACAGACAGAGATGCCTTGCACAGTCCACGAGTTTTGCAGCCACTGATGATTTAAGCTGAGACACTGCCTTTTCTAAGAGTTAAATTTTGCTATACTCTTTTCCTACCACTATAGCACCAGCATCTGTCATTCTTCCCATAAGGCGGAATTTTCCTACAGCCTTTGTTTACAAAGGAACAAATCTTCCAAACTCAGATCACATCCTCAATTTCAGCTTAATATGTGCCCAGCTTAAGAAATAGAAAAAAGAACTACTCCCTTTCTTCTCCCTCATTTTTCTTGCTTAAATATTTCCTTAGGCCAAAGAGATATGCAATTTCTTTGTATAAGGCAGCAGCATTCACGCTAATGAGTGATAGTTTTTTGAGTAGCTTATTTCACATCATATTTAATCATAGATGTATTTCAGTCATGCTTCTAACACAACTAAATCAACTACAGCTGGATGGATGCCTGCAGCGACTTGAGTAATTAGAAAAATATTAATCAGGAGCTGCAGCCCAGATATTATGCAGTGTTGTACACATATTGCCCCAAGGGTCTGGACCTGAAAAACTGACTGTCCTGAAAAATCATTCTGTAAGCCAACATACACTGGGTCTAGCTGGAGCACATGGCAAACCACATATGTTTTGAAAATATCAGCAGTACAAAAATAGGAAAAATAGAGACTTTTTAATAAAATTGCTTAATAGACAAAAGGAATAACAATGCTTGTTTCTTCCAGCTGCCCACTAAGAACATGGAGTCCATAAACAAAAAGTTCATAATCCAGGTATAGTAGATTTTACTTCCTCGGGCAATGCAGAGCTATAAAAGCGTTTAAAATGGACTTTCTTCTGTGTAATCAATACAACTTTCACAGAAAGATTGTGTTTTTTTCTAAAGACTTTTTAAACTGCTTGCACAAGACTCCCACACACCAAATAACTCTTTCATCACTTCCTACCTAATAGTGTTCTCCCATTTCTTTATAACCCTTCTTCAAAGTACAATGAAACTAAAGGTGAAAAGTAATCTGAATCTAAACATGAAATATTATATTTAAATTTTAACCTGAATTAAAAAACAACAAACAAACAAAAAAACACAAAAAGTCACAGTTTGTATCTCTATCTGATTCTTCACGCAATTTAAATTTTATTGACAGAAAAGATATATATGTATTTCAAGGTATATTTTTTAATTGCCTGATAGCCATAATCACCCTCATTTTAAATTGTGTGCAGGTAGTGTTCTGGAGATAAAGACTTACAATAATGTTCAAAATAAGCAAAACATAAAATATAACTTATAATGCAGAGTACACATGAAAGAATCAGCTTATCCATCTGAGACAAAAATGCAGGTTAGCTTCAGCTTCCAGTTTGCATTGGGTAGCTAAATCATTCTTGTCTTGTCCCTGAGTGAAAGAGAAATTCATGATGCCTGATTGGAACTAAGTTATTGTAATCTTCAGTAAAAAGCAAAAGCACAGCAATCCATGCAGTCTATCAAGATCCAATGGGATTGTTTAGCTCCTAACTGCCACAAAGATTTTTTTAAGCTTTGCATTCTTAATATAATGTAATCAAAATCAGAATACTTGCATTCTTATCAGAGTACTTTGCATAGATTTCTCACTTATGACCTCTGTCCTTCCTCAATCATAAGGATGAATTAGGCATACAAAATATAAAATTATAAAAAACTAAAATTGGGTTTCTGTATATAGTAATATCCTAATCAATTCAGATGGAAATGTATTACTTCTTTACCCACAACAGTGTTTACTCATTCATTACTGACTGTAGACACTACTATATGTGACCTGGTGTTGAAGCATAAAGCACAGATTTGCCTGTTTTGTTGCATATAGCACAAAACAATTCATCTGACTTGATAATTTCCATGCATTCCTCTTTCTATGGCATGGAGCTTGATGCTCTCTTGGGATCTTTCTATGAAGTTGACACTTTCATATACATAGGTGTTCGTTCTCTTTCCTTTGTTCTTCTCCAGAGTAAAGGATTCAAAAGAAGATTCTAGAGAGAAATGAATCTTCCCCTGCTTACAGGTATTTTTTGTCTCCATGGAGATACCATCCAGTCATGAAATAAGCATTATTGCACTTCAGTAGCTTCACTGTTTTTATATAACTCCATAATATTGCAGTGAAGTCCACCTCAGGGATCAAAATCCAACTGTGAAAATGTCACTGTACAAGAGAAAAAAAGGCATGTCTCAAAAACCCTGTGCTTGTCCATTTTTCTAATCTACATGCATTTTCTTCCTCACCAAAATAAAACTGAACAAACTTCAGTGAAGTACTGCTCTCAAGAATCCTTTTCCTCTGTTGAGAACATTATGTTAAATTTCACCTACTGAAAATGGTCCAAAAGAGAATATCCTCAATGTCTTATCCCTCATTCCAGGATACTGACAACTATTGTAAAAAGCTGAGTTCATCTCTTTTATAATGAAAAGTAAGGTAAGTTTGATAGTGCTAGGACTAGTTAATATGTTAATGTAACATTTGTTTCTTTCTCAAATGCCAGCCATGTTCTCTAATAGAATTAAAGCAACAGAAACAGCGAGCATTTTTATAAGCTATTCAGTTTCTTTTCAGGAACCGGAAACTTATCCAATGGTGAAATAAGAATTATTAACTATTGGCTCAATCACACAAGGTAATAAGTAACAGTGGTATATTATGGGGGTTTCCAATGGCTATTTCACGTAGAGACAACAAGGCACGCTATATTCAACCACCTAAAAACCAGTTTAGGTTAGCCTTTCCCTTTCTATTACTTATATCCACAGAAGAGCATGGCTGTATGTACATTTGGTAGTGCAAAAGTCAAGTGAACTAGACTAGCAGTTTCAATTGATTTCAACCACTGATTTTGAAATCAGCTTCAGCACTTGGAAGGTAACATCTGTAGCTGAGACAACTTGGTAGCAAGTTCTTTTAACTCTACTATTACGAGTCTACTGCCCCTTCTGTTTCAAATGTCACTGTTATTGTGACAGTTTTCCTGAACTAAAAGCAGTATTTTTGGGGAATGCAATACTTTAGTGGCAGAGTGGTTAAGATACCAAGCCTTATTACTACCTATCCTGCATGGTAATTCTCAATAAAATTACTGCAGATTTGCTAAACAACAAACATTATATTTGAGGTCGTTATCTGTGATTATAAAGACTGCAAATGATTGACATCAAATATCTGACTAATGAACAAAGACTTGCTAATTCTACATCTTTTCAAGTGAATAGATAAGTATTCATCTCAGTTATGCTGAAGCATTTAACAACCAGATACTTGCATTACTGAGTTTACCCAATAATATCCAATAGGGTTTTCCTGGAAGAGTTCTCTTTTCAGCAAGAGTGCCTGCTAAAAGCATTTCAATGTCTTTTCACCTAATCTTAACTATCTTGCTTTGATTTTCTTCTGTTCAGTTTTCTGTGCCTACCTGAAGCCTGTTCATAATTTCACAGTGCTCCTGGTATTTTGGATAAACAGTTTCCACTGATGGGGACATTTGAAACATATTATCCCATTCTAAACCATTTACATATTTGATTTAGCTTTTTTTTTTTTTTTAAAGTTCCCCTTAGTCTATAATGTCTTCTCTACATATTTCTTATTACACAAAATTATTCTTAGTTTTCATGACCTATCACATTTCATATGCATTTAAATATATATATATGTTACAGTCCAAAAATGTGCAATGCTTCTGAATACTAAACCAAAAGCAAATACTTAAAAGAAATGTGGTCCAAGAAACATTCATAGAAATATAGATACAGTCTTTATACATTGAGAGAGAATCAATTATAAGATGTTTATACTGAAAAAAAAAAAAAAGACAAATGCCATATTTGATTTTATTAACAATAACAGCATGTGTCAAATCAGTACAATAAGCCTTCGCTCTTCTCAGCACTGCTCAGGTTTCAACAGCAGGACTGACTGGATTCAGTATGGGACATGACATTTTAAAGAGACAAACTGAAAACCAAGCAGATGAGAAAAATGAGGATGAGAAAAAAGGTTTGGAAAATATGACTCACATGGACTGTCTGTTACATCTTTCTTACATGTATAAGAAAAATTGACCTTGACAAATATCTCTGGAAGAATGATAGAATTGATGCAAGTTATAACTATAGCTAAGCTTGCGAGTATTCGCTGTTCAGATAACAGAAAGAGCTGTGTCTCTGAACCAAGGAGATATTAAAGAATGTGGTCTAAGAGAGTTTTCTGTTGACTGCTTTATGTTATCACAGTAAAAAACCAAGACAGACATTTTCTCTAATATTAAAATCGATGTGTTCAGCACTTTATGTTTAATAATTTATGTGATGAAAATAAAAAGGAGGGGGAGGGGCAGAACAGTGATGTTATCTCATTTGTTACAGGAACATAAAATAATGATAATAGAGATGTCATAACAGTGCAATGTGAAGAGAAGTATATACTAAAGGCAATCTGCACAATACATGAGCATGTTTATGTGTACAATGAGGTAAGATCTACGTGCTCTTTTCCCGAAAACACTTTGCAGAAGGTAAATTAAAATATTAAACCCAGAATGTCTCACCTGGTCAGACACTTATCTAGAAAGCCTTCTTGAACTCAGTTTTCATAAAATCACAGAAGTATATCTCTAAGCACCTGGACTTTTAATTTAATTAATTAAACGCTGTAAAGCAAATTAGCTCAGTGTGTAAGTAATGGATCTCATTTGTGTTCTCTTCAGTTCACATGCACTGCAGTTTAATCAATGTTTCACTATCTCAGTATGTCCTATAATCAAGAACCGACAACACAGCCATCAAACATCAGCCATTCCGGTCAGAAAAGAATGAACTCCCAGCCCTCAGACACCATTTGCAGATACTACTGTGTTACAGAGCTAGTGAGGAACTCAAGGGGCAAGGTCCCCTTCGTGTGAATCCCTGAAAGAAAATTAATTTTAGTGGGAAGGAGTGGTAACAGCAACAGTGGGCCCTGAACTCATATTTCTTTTTAAGGCTTATTGCCAAGAGCATTTTCAGAGACATCGGCTATGAAACTTTGTATGTTTCTAGTAAACATCTGTAAAATGCTAGATACCTGACAGACAAATTTCTTTGATGGAAAACTTATGCAGGCAAAAGTTAGTTCCTCCAGTCTCAAGAATCTTCTCTAACACAAAAAGATGGGATCATTTGATTAAATGGTTATACGATTTTAGTAGCACAGATTATAAAATGATTTGTTAACTGTTTGTTAACTGTGCTTCATAAAGTAGTTAAGCATTTTAGCTGAAATACCAGGAAAATAAGATATGTAAAAGAGACAGCTGGGAGTGAGGAGGAGATAAGGAGGGGAGGACACAGTGCTTGCATTTTCTTGCATTTTAAAGTTATAAGGATAAGATCTCAGAATAAAAAAGATGAAGAATTGTGACAATTAAGAACTCTTAAGTCTACATTTTGTAGACTTAATACCAGTCGTCATAGGTAAATGTAACCCCTCATTATCTTTTCAAACATACAGGTCAGAAGTCAGTCACCTAAACTGAGTGGAAATCTCACATTAGGGCTTACAACTTATCCCAAATGGTACTAATATTCATTAGATTTGGGGGTGGGAGGAGGAGGAGGGAAGTTGCTATTGTTTTAGGTAAATATATGGATTCAAGACTAATATAATCATTTAAAGTATTTTTTGATACTACAATTTCATTTACATTTTAACTGTAGTTCATAATGTTCATGAAGTATGTAATCTTTCATATTGTTTGTGAACTACGCAGAAGAGATGTTTTTGGATCTGGAAAAAAAAAAAAAAAGAAAAAAAAAAAAAGCTCATAATATTGTATACTGATGTCACTCTCTTCCCAGACAAGCCCAAACCTATCTCTCCACATGTAACTTTGTAGTGCTTTTTTCACTCTACTAGCAGAGAGGAGAACAAGAACATTATGGAGTGAAAATGCTTAGACTAACATCTGTAACAGATGTTTATTGCTTCTGGGAACTGTACTCCCTGTCTCTAAATTAAGTGATTTAAAACAAACAGATAATAAAACAAGAATACACCATGACATTAATCTTTCATACCTAACACAAGGTAACTACTTGGTAATTTACCTATGCCTGATCAGTGTTGACTGTAAACAACTGAATCATGAGTGTTTGTATTTGTAATATCCAAGAGCAGACAAGAAGCTCTAATGAGTCGTGGAGTCTAACGAATAAATCTGTGACTGCAAGGCCTAAAAATGAATCTTGAACCATGGAAACCTTAATTTTTAAATCATCACTGGTAATTCTACAACCACTAGGTCTTTTTTTTCATGGTTGCCTTCTTGGTCTCTCACAGCCATTCTGGCTTTTACAGTAGGTTCTTTTCCTGTTTTATCATTTCCTTCAGATCATCTATGCAATTTGCAAAATAAATTATTGCTGTCGTGAATAAAATATTACCTATTGTTATGATTTATTTGCAGATTTTTCCTTTACAAGCACATATAAAAAATTATAAAAGCATTTCCCAACCACTGGCCTTAATTTTTTAAATATCTTCTCACTGCCGTGCCCCCAGGTTTTAAATATGATACCCTTGAAAAGTTCCTAGAGTTTTTAGAAGCTGCTAAAACTTGTTTTATTTTTTCCACTTTTTAAAATATGCCGCTTTTATGACAACTTTTACAGAAAAGAGAATTTAATGAAAATCTCCCCAAATATGGCACACCCCCCTAAAATTGCATGAAAAAGGGAGGTCACTTCTCAGAGCTGAAATCCAGTCACAAAAATAGTGTGGTGGTGCAACAAACAAAGAGTACAAAAGCCTAAGGCTCACAAATATATTGATTAACCCAAAGTCGCAGTCCAAAGTGATGTCTGCAAATAATACAAAAATCTCCAGGCAATTTTATATTAAAAAGTCCCAAATTATTTAGCATTTTGAAACTGTTTTTTGGGGATTTTTTGTCTGGTTTTTTTTTTTTTTTTTTTTTTGTCTGTTTTTTTGTTTTGTAGGACTAAAGTACAGTCTCAAGTTTTGATAACTTCACGATAAATTCACATCTACTACAAAATACTTCAAGATAATACTCCACACTAGCTCTGCAATACTCTGTCAGCAGTAATTTGGTCTTAGATAACGTTTCTTCCACGGCTAGCTTAAGTTTTCTTTGTATATGCATGCATTTGCACCAACACTTCATACCTGTCATAGAAATTACCAAGAATAATAATCAAAAATACTACAGGTATTAAAAAGCTGATTTCACTAAGTTTTGGAAATGTTATATCATCTGGAAATACAAACCAGAAATAAATTGAGGAAAAAAAAAATAATTTTATGCACGAATTAAATAAATAAATGAAACAAAAAAAGCAGAGAGAAATGCAGTAGGAGCAAAGAAAAACTACATGGCAATAAAGAAGATTCTAATAGATTTTTCCATGAACACATTCTACGTTCTTATTCCATAGGTGAGAAAATAATGTTGCAAGGTTTCTTTATCACTAAATGGAAATTAAACTGGTATTTTATTTGCTGATGTTGAGTCTGGTCTGATTACTGCTTAATGCAAAACTTTTCCCCTAAAAAAACTGTAAATATGTTTTTTTAAAAAAACATTACAAGGCAGTCCAGATAAAATATAGCCTCTTTTTATACAAGCGCTTAACATAAGCAAAGAAATTTTCTGCTAGTAATTCCATATCCATAGTGGATGAAGAAAATCAAATATCCCTCTGAAATTAGAACAGATGATGTTTCTAAAATAATCAATATGTGAACTTTGAATCAAGGCTCAAGCTATTAAATGTATAATCCCTCCATTTTCTTTCCATTCTTATTGCTTTGAAATAGCAGATGAGTTTACTCCCTCACGTCACTTCAAGAATCAAAACTAGTGAAGGATGCACATTTAGTTAAAAAATAAAAAAATTAAATTAAATTAAAAAAAGGTTAGGGTTTTAGGATCTACACTACTATATATATATATATATAAATAATTTGGGGATATCCACAGATAATGGTATTTATGACTTAAATTCCAATTTCTTGGAAGAAGCCTGAATAAAATATATTTTTTAAATATATATATGAATAAATATGTATTTTTTCTTTTCTTTTTCTTTTTTAAATTTTTTTATTTTGAACTGTTTCTGCTAGTTTAGGAAAGTATTTTCTCCTTTACTGTTTAGTTCTCTCCCTGACATTCAGTTTATAACTTATAAGTTGTCTGGTATTATTTTAATCTCTACTGAACACTTCCATCTTTAGGTATTAATGCAACAAAATATTGAAAGAGTTGACTGAATAAACCAATATGAAGAAAGAAGAAACATGCTAGAATATCAAGCTCATAAAAGACTGTGTTTTTATGAAATTCTAATTTTGCTAATTCAGATAAAAATAAAAAGGTTTTGTCAGTTTTAGTTTAACTATCCTTTGGGAGACATATGAACATATTATGTTGCTAATGATAAAATAATATCTCACATTTTCAAAATTTAGCCCATTTCTAACCAAGTTCTATTACCATTGTCTGACTGGTTCTACTTTTGGTTCCCCTATTTCATTCCATATTCCTCCACATCAGTAAAGGTGTCTTTATAAAGGCCTTACCAATGCAAAAATGTTCACTCCCTGATGCAAAAGTACAGCTAATATTCTGATATAAAATTGTTTACAGGACTTACTGGATTTAACTTTATGTGCTCAGCTACAACTATTTTCCTTAACATAGTTCCCAATATAGAACTTTAACACAGCAATGTTGAGTAAGATCAGTATAAGCTATAAAATATTTTAAAAATGACACAAAAAGCATGGACAACCATTCCAAATGCAAAGGAAAATATTACTGCTGACTACGTTTAAAAATAAATAAATAAATAAATAATTAGATACAATCGTGAAGAGAAGTAGGCTTCTATTCGTGTATACTTAAGTCAGTGAGACTTGAGGATGTAGTTGGAATCGATCACTCTACATTTTACCAGCTTAACTAGGGATAAAAAAATGGCCTTTTTTTTTCTTTTTTTTTTTTTTTTTTCCTGGAGTTCACTAACTGTGCAACCTATTTTCACAATAATTTGTCTGCTTTGTGTTGTTTTTTTGCTTTATGTGTATTGATTTCCAATTCACAAAGGTTTGGATGTTCTCATTTATCTTTCAGGGGTAAATCTATCAGAAACATTGTAGCCCTCTCGTGTGAGAAAATGGAAGAAGGAAGGAATATCAACTAATATATTTGGATTTTTTGCATGTATTTGTATGTGCAAGAGTATATTCAAGAGAGATCTTAATTCCTGAGAGAAAGATGTGAGACACAGTTTAAGGTTGGTTTTTTTGAGCAAAATGTAACAGTATTTTCAATTACATTGCACAGTGAACATGAGATAACAGAAAATTAAGGGAGAGGCAAAACAGGAGTCAGAGTGGGAACAGCAAAGGAAGACAAAGAGAGAATTTGACGTGTACTATAATCTAAATGAAAAAATGAAACTTCCCTTCATCCTTAACCTGATTTTTATATTAATTTCATGCTCTTCTAAACTCTATGTGTAAAATTGCACTTCAACAAAATTTTAGTACAACAGCACACCGTCTTTTTTATTTAATTTTGCATTTTCTTTTATTTTAATTGAAGCCTTCATTCTGAGATTGAAGAATACTGAGCATAAGGCAAACGATTCTTCCTAAGTCTATAATTAGGTAAGGATAGAAATAATTTTGTTTCCATAATTAAACAATGGACAGGAAAAAAGACCTTTGGGACTTAAATACTCATTACAGACTCTATTACTATTGGCAAGAATGAAGGGCGTCATTACCCAAACACCTCTGAAAATGTTACTCTCAGCAAAGGGTAGCAATCCCAGCAAACTTTTGATAATTCTTCTCTTTAAAAACCTGTGTAAAATTATTCATTCTTCCAGTATTCTTAAAATGAATCTTCTCACATGTAATTCACAAGGAGAATAATAAGCTCAGAGTACCCCAGGCACAAATTCTACATTTTCTTAGGAGTTAAATTACATTTTTGTTATTATGTGTATATATTGACAAAATGTACTCTCTGAAAAAGATTTGTAGTAGAACTGTGCCAGTTTAAAGATAGAAAAGAAAAACAATAATAAAGAGAGTTGCCTGTTCATAAATCGTAAAAATTCTTACTTTTTGTTTACTTTTGCTCTAACACTCAACAGAAAACTGAAAAATTTATAACAGGCGAATCACAGAATCACAGATTTTTATACACTGGCTAAAAACAGTTCTGTAAACAGAAAGTAAATAAATAAATAAATAAATAAATAAATGCAGCCATAGTTTTCCTTTTGATAAAGAAATTTGAGAAGAGGTTTTAAGATTGTGGAAAAAAGTCTTCAATTTTTTATTTGCAACTCCATTTTCAGTCAACATAAAGTTACTCAAGAATCTTCAAATGGAAAATGCAGAGTTACAAACAAAAATCTGATTAGGTCTCTTCACAAGACTTTTATTAGCTCTATCTTACCAGATAGAAACATGCCTCACCTGATAATCATTGTTCATTTGTGTCATCAGTTCTTGGAAGTACATACATTTGTGAACAGTTATTTTCAAGGATGAAGAACAGGAAGACTAAAATTTCAACAAAGATCTCTACTGAACTACTTGAAAGCTCACTTAAAATAGAAACCATTGCCAGACTGTGAATCAGCTACATATCCCACTAGTTTTATGTTTTTGTTGCACTCTTTTTTTCTGTAAGCTCTGTAACTTATATAAGTTAACTATATCATATGTTTTGTGACGACTGCCCTGAGAGTAATGCCTCCTGTCTTATTCTTCAGATGAGAATTTGCTCTGTCAAAAAGCAATATTGTGCTCATTGTATCTGCTGTAATTTCCATGGTAATAAATAAGAGGCATTAGTTACAGAGCAACCTTTGCAGATGCAGCCCTAGACAATTCCTCTTCACCTAGTGCAGCACAGGCAAGCCAAAATGGTGAAGACCCATGCATTAGAGTGCAATCAGACAAAAGCTTGTGTTTGTTTGTAAGTGCTGGCTGATATAATAGCACGTTATTAAAATGAGTAAGAGACAAACTTAACTCGTAAGGATGTAAATAACTGTAGTAGAGCTTTCAAGCAATTGTTTCATGAGTCTTTAAATGTGTTTTTAAAACTAAAATACAGAAAACTGTGCTGAAGCATGAAAAAGGTTTTCACAGTTTTCTAAAATGTGATCTGACACATAAAACACCAGTTTAATTAGAAATACATTAAAATTCTTTAAGCTGAGATAAACTGTAGGTATCACCAAAACTGGGGCTTTTCAGAAAATATTAAAACATACTGTTCTTCAATAAACTTCTTAGGTAACTGCACCGTCTGCTTAAATTCTTTTATTTAATATTTTAATACATATTTAAGTCTTCCATATGGCCAAACACCTGGCCAGCTTATGCCACAAGACAGTGCTTTTGCAAGATTCATAAGGCTCAATGCTCAATAGGAAAGACAAGGAAGAGAAGAAGGTTTGGACTAAATAAGGAAGGACAGGAACAGAAGAAGGATGCAGCTGTCATTGACGATTTTCCCGAAGAAGTCTGGACACTTCTATTCAGACAGGCTCTCCAAATTACCATCACAAAGTTGAACTAATACCCTTGGTGCTGTATTATCTTGCCTAATACATTTTTTTACCATTTTGACAAATAATAATAATAATAAAATAAAATGAATCAAAATTACTTTGAAATTCTTCAGTAAAAGCATCTTCATTCAAATATAGAAAACATATTTTTTTTCTACCAGCCTAAAGACAAAATGATTAATTTTATGAAGTTTCCTATGAGCACCATCTGGTCAATGGGATTGTGGCAAATCTACTTATCAACACATCTTAACAGTTTTTCTTTTTACAATTTAGTTGTTGACAATGTCTTTCTGCCTGAGAACATGGGGTAATTTGTATTCTTAACACATTTATGTTAGCCTCAGACAGTGCTAGAAACTGTCATGCAAAATGGAGAACATATTAACAAGCTTTATGCAATGAAACAATTTCAGATGGTTATTTCTTATGGGGAAAGATACATGGGAGAGGTGTTTCTTTCGAATTCAGAACTAAAAATCTTTCTATAGTTGTTGGTGTATCCCAGCAAATGATTTTGATAAGGTATTTGCTCACCAATGAATTTGCTCCCCAGTGAGTACTACTCACTTAGAAGGAAAAACTGAAGACTAGGTGAAACTACAGAGAAATATCCTACTAATTCCTATTAAACATGAGATCGATGTTAGGTACAAGCCAAGAAACTATATTCCATTGTTCTCAGGTGATCAGGGGCTTTGATTTTTCTTGACATTACATCAGATCCTTTTCTGGTATACGTCTTGAAAGCCCTAGGTATTCAGAACACCAGTATTTATACACTCCTCATCACACATACATATTTAAAAATATTAATGATTGCCAATTACAAAAAGGGTCTGTAATTAATACGTTCTGAGAGAAAACTTCTATTCTGCGACATGAAACTTTTTTTTTTTTTCTACGTAAGCTCTCTTCATTTTAGTATATCATATATTTTGTTCTTCAGCTGAATACTGAATATCGTAGGTATGTCAGAGGAAGGAGAAATGTACTTAAAATTGACAGAAAACACTTTGTGCAAATGTCTTCAATTGAGGGCATTCAGAAAATAACAGATTGTATGCACTTCATTTTTTCATATTTGCATTACGAATCATTAACCAGAAGAGCATATAATCCTCAGTGTAATCAATGACAATTTACAGAAGGAATCATTACATGCTTAATTATGATTAACTTTTTCTTGTGCTTTGATCTCTACATTAAACTAATATTTACAAGCAAAAATCTGTGTCTACTAAAGGATTATGTTTAAATTACACATATTTTGCAATTTTTCCATACTTCCAATGATCTTCTACTGTTAGCTAGGAGTCTCTATCAGCAGAAAGGATCAAAAAAACACATGAAGTATATAGGCTGCTCTGAAAGCAATTTTTCCTATTTACTTCCATGGAAACTACAGCAGATATAAAGAGCATAGCAGCACTTTTGATAGAGCAAATACACAAGTACAAAGCACTAATTTCCAACATATTAGCTAGGTATTTTTACCAGCAATTAAGTATGCTGCACTTCTCAGAACCTGCACCAGTGAAGGTGTCCCACTGAAGCTGAAACACATCACCCACCACCTCACTGCACTCAAATCCACTGTGTAGTCTCCAGAAACATTCAACAAGCGTTGATGAAAGTCAATGAGTGCCATTTTTTCTACAATGAGAAATTCAGTGACACTCCTTTGCTTCATATTTGTTTCTGTATCAGACTCCATTCTGTCAGACTGCCCCTCTGCTGCTATCTGTCACACAGCAACTGCATGTACTGGAACTCTGGTGGGAATATTCTACCTCTACAAGTGTTTTGAAAAAAAGTCTCCTATTTAAAATTTGTTCAACCTTTTATCCGACTTCATTAATCACTTCCTGTATATACAGTCAGCCAGACAATGCTGTAATTCATCCATTGTCCATAATCCCATATTATTACTGGAACATGTGGTTCTTGTAGAGGACAGATTGCAAAGAAAACTGCACGAACAGTTCTGCTGAAGTAAGGCCTATACGATTTTACCTCTTTGGCTGATGCAAAATCATAGAAAATTCTAGATATTCTTTTTAAAAAATATGTCAAATTACTGGTTGTGACATCGTGAGTTCCTAACAAACAAAGAAAAACATATTGCTGCTGTTGTGCTTTCTTTCTCTGTCTTAGCTGCAAACTAAGACAACTCATTTTTATTTTGTAGGATATGCTATGATCTGGATCTAATGAACATGTGAGATAAGCCGTTGTGCAGTTTTCTTGCATTTTCAGAGCTCAGAATTGTAACTGCTTCACTTCTATTTGCCGAAAGTCCGAAATCACATTCATCTCCTACTCCTACTCACAGCATTCTGAGGATTAACATAAAAATAGAATTCAATCATTTCAATGCTGATTTCTTTTCTTCTAAAACACATTACAAAGCTAAAAACAGAATTGTGTTGATGATACAAATTATCCAGGACTCCAGTCTTGATCACAAGCACCACCTGTGGTTCATGTGAAGGATTTGGAGAAGATAATTGCTATCTTCCTTCTCTTTGTGTATTGAACTTTCAACTGCTTGAACATAATGAGCCTGATTATACTAGAACATTCAATTGGTTAAACAGTTAACTGCTTGAAAACAATCTGACTTAAAGATTGGATACCAATATAGGTGCTGATTAAAAATACTAGAAAATTATGCATTTTTCCATTGGTTTAAGTCTTGTTCTACAGGAACACTACAGACTGTTTAAAAACAACAACAACAACAACAAACAAAGTGTAAGAAAGACCCAGAAGGACTTATCAATTTATGGTGAAGAGACAAAGGGCTGAAGAATATCTTGCTAAATAGATGCCCTGAGAACACAGCGAAGTGTAGAGACAGTTCAGCACTTAATCCTAGATCTCAAAACTCAACAGCTTAAAGGCATGTCTGTGCAGACAAAGATCTGCATTTTCACTGTAGTCAACCCAACCTGAAACAGTATGCATAGGTTGTCCTGAAAGTAATGTCTCCTATTTATTTCCACAGAAACGACAACAGATACAAAGAGCATAACACTATTTTATAGAGCAAAAATGTATAGAAATACAGGAATATAAAAAGCCTTAAGAAAAGATTTTCCACTTTGGTATCTGAGGGTAAAATTCAGACCTTATTTTTCTCTTTGGGAGTTAAAATCTTCATAGTACTGTCACAGAACTTTAAAATGCAGAAATCAGTGCCCTCTCACACTACCCATCTCCTTCTGCATCAGGAAACAGATGTTAATTCCATTCTTTGTGCCAATCCATTTTATACATAGGATAGTTGGGAACTGATAAGAAAAGATAATTAGATTTTCCTATGCCTTTTTCTTTTATGTATCTGAGTTTTTTATTTTTTTGATCCATCAACCCTCAGATAAAACATACCTAAATTCATGCTAAATAATGTCTGATTATAATACAAAACGAATACATTCACAGAATGTCCTCCTTTCTAGCTTTTCTGGAGTTTGTTTGCTTGGTTTTGGTTTGCTGTGTTTTTTTGGGTTTTTTTTTTTGTTCTTTTTTTGTTTTGTTTTTTTGTTTTTTTGTTTGTTTTTTACAGGCAACCTTTTCCAACAGACATTTTGACTTCTACAACACATGCAGGGTGAAAATGATACTTGAAAATAAGGCTGGCAGCCAGATGCTCAAGCCTTATTTATAAATTTCTTTTGGTCTTGTTTTGTAGCTGTTCAGCCACATTGTAGTTGGAATGCCTCCTGATGTTTTAGAGAAATGAGATATAAATACATACAAAGCCAGATGCCTAGGATGGCAGAAGTTTTACAGGCAGCCAGCTGGGAAACTGTTATGAAATCCACAGTGAAGGTAAAACAAGTTTTCTTATGCCTGATAAAGCTAAGTGTTGCAACGATCAGATGAATAACTGGCCCTTTTGACTGTACATGGCAGATCTCAGGATGCTACCATAGGAAAAGAGCAAGCTGAGGCACATTCCACTCCTTGGAGATCTATTAAAGTGTGTTACCAGTGTGATAAACTAGGGATCAAGTGATTCCACTACATATCCAGGGGAGAGAGCCAAGTTAAAAAGCAGCTGAGCTCCACATCATGACCTGCTTATCCTGACTGCTGGGGGCCCTGCTCATTCTCTTCTTCTCTTGGTCAGGGATTTGAACCAGCAGAGTGCCACCAACACTCACATGTCGTATTCAAGCCGGGAAGGGCCATTCAAACTACTCCAGAGGCATTGAAATTTGGACACCTAGAATCCCCAAACAGGGCTACATGGTGACTTGTATGGATGAGTGTAAGACAAGTTCTTCCTCTGTGTTAACAGCACTGGTCTTGGAGTTTGGAATGAGAACAATCTTTTATGTTTCATGTCCAATTGGTGTCTTTGATCCCAAGTGAATAAGGACATTTTTAAAGTGAAGCTACCAGCAGCTAATTGGGATAGTGAAGTCACTGCGCAGGTCCATTACAGACAGCATCATGTTTAAAAAAAATAATGTATGATGCAGTGAGCAACTCAGATGCAATTCAGACTAGCAAGCTGAGAACATCATTGAAATTCACAGAAAAACAGAAAAGAGAGGCCTAAAGCAGACTAGAATTATACACTGCATTTATAGATCCAGAGGAGGTAGTAAATGTGAAGGGACGTGTACTGTTAGTGTCGGTAAGCAAGCTCAGCTTGCCTGGTTAAAGATCACAAAAGAAATCAAAGATTCACACTAAGAACAGGAGAACCAAGCCAACACGATTTTTTTTTTTTGATTTTTTTTTTTCAGTTGGATCAATATTGAATCATACAAATAACTGAAATAGACAGTGATTTCCAGTCATTTTTGCTATTTGAATCCAGGTACAGTGGTAAAAACATAAAATGAATACACTTAAAGCATTACCCGTTTTCCAAAATAAACTTTTAAAAATCAATCTATGCATCTACTGAAAAACCAAGATGCCAGCTGCTAGAATAGGCATTGCTTTTTTCTTTTTAAAACATACATGCACACACATATTTTAAAGGTATTAAAAATCATAGCTGTTTTCTTCCTGCAACCTTTCATAAACTCACAAGTCGAACGGCTTGAAGTTCAAGAATAAATAAAACTGGAGGACAAACTACCTTATTCTTGCTTTATGTTATCAAATAAAAGGGAAAGATTTGATAATACCAAAATTTACCCTTGTATCAAACTGGCATCACCATAACAACATGTTGTAATAATCTTACACATAAATGGAGTATAAAGGTTGAACTGGTCATTTGTGCATGCCCAGCTACAGCAACATTGAGTTGCAGTAATTACATGACCATATCAGTCAAAGTTCTCTTTCAATTTGGGGTTACTAAGCATTACAAACAACAGGTACCAGTTAGCACTGTCAGGCAAACTGTTTCACAGTCTCAATTCCGATTTTTCCAAAGAAATATAATTAGAATTCTTCTCAATATACTTACATTAGGTTCAGCACTGTATTTTCACAAAGATTTACTACCTTACATATATTCTAGCAGTAGGATTTAGCCCAAGATAGACTGTAAAGTGGATTTTGGAAGTTAGAAAAATAAATGTTTTAAATAAGTAAATTTGGTTAGACCATTTTTGCCTAATGATTCCATTTTAGTGATCCCTTCTGATGAAAAATCAAATGTGTGCAGAAGGTAGGTAAAAAGATATAGACAGAGGAAAAACATGAGGAAAAACATGTTCTGCCTATTTTCCCATAATGGATGCATACCCATGTATCCATTACGGGAAAATAGGCAGAACAGAAAGAGCTGTAACTGGGACAAAACATAATGTTTGAAATGCATGTCAACCATAAATGCAGCTGAAAAGGCCTTGACTGTAGTTGAATTATCAGTTTTTGATACAACAGCTTAGTTAAAATATTTAGTTTGGGAAAATTAAGGCATTTTTTTAAAAGAATCAGACATGACGACTGCATGTTTATTACTCTGATCACTTTTTTAATCACTGGTGATTTTACCCTAGAACTTTTAAGTTAAGGAAGCCATGCAATTATTCAAGCAACATAAAACTATATTATTGCTAACAGCTTCACAAGAAACCTTTCAGGTGACCTGGAATTATTTATATCATATCTAAAAAAATGTACACTTTACTAAGCTTGGATAGATTTTAGGAGGACTGCTCCAAAAGTAATGCCTCCTGTTCCTCTGTGTGGGAAAAAATGCACCTACTGACATTCATTGATGCGTATTAAGCATTTACAGAGACTAAACTGGCTGTGAGCAGAGTAAGGTGGTGCTTGATGCATTTCAACAGCACTGACAACAACTCTGGTCATCTCTGCTAGTTCAGATTACAAGCAGCATGCAGACTTTTGATCATTGCTGGTGAAAATGCACAGCTAATGGTGGTGACTAAGTTCAAAATTACTGCTTTGTTGCTGAGTACATGCTCTGTCAAATAGTGTTATTCTGCTCTATGCATCTATTATAGATGCATATATATATATATTTACACTATATATATATTATAGTAAATAAGTGAGGTACTACTTTCAGAGCAACCTGTGTAATATTGCAGTTTCTTACATGGAAGCTGCTACATCTTGAATGTACATTTAAGTAGTTTTAAAGTGACCAGTGGAGGAGGGGCAGAGGAAAGAAAATAATTTACTCCTAATATTGATTATATAATACTCCTAGAGATGCAAAATATTGACTTACATTTATAAACTACTAGAGAAATGTGAAGTCACATGTGACAGTAAGAAATCCAGAAAATATTTTCTTAGCTGAAAAATTAAGGCTGATTTCATTAGATTCATTTTTACGAATATGAGTGAATATGAGTTGTCATTACTATTGTAAAACATCACAAGCTTTGTACTAGCTCATCACTGCAGACCTAGTCACATTTTTGGGCTTTTCTTGGTCTTACCTGGCTTTAGCTTGTTGTAACTGTGGTAGCAGTTCTCTAGTTACAAAGTTTTCTTGCCATAAGGGATGGTGAGGCACTGGAACAGGCTGCCCAGAGATGCGGTAGATGCCCAATTCTTGAAGACATTCAAGGTCAGGCTGGATAGGGCTTTGAGCAACCTGATCTAGCTGTAGGAGTTCCTGTATATTGCAAGAGAGTTGGACTAGATGACCTTTAACAGTAACTTGCAATTCAAAAACTCTATGGTTAAGATGATTCTGTGTAAGGATTCATATCATGCTGTGACTTCATAGCCTCCTCATTGAACTGTTTATGTCAGGAGGATTCTTTAATACATTGTTCATTATAATACATATTGTTCATTGTAATATCTTTAAGCAAAAATGTATATTTAATTTTCCTCGAAGAGTACATTGAACATTTTCAAACAGTTCAGATTTTTGTCCTGTTTTGCTCACAAAAGCTTTGAGTGTAAATTAGTAGTCTGCACTAATTAATTCAGTCTGCACTGCCATTTAACCAGATGGAAATAACATGCCTTTTTAGCACTGTCTAGAATCATAGAAGTGAAAGAAAACTAAAATATGCAGTCCCAACGAGCAAAGGTATTATATTTTATTCATCCTCCAAAGGTCACAAAGACCCAAATCTTTTTAGAGCATGTCATTCACTTTCAGCCTTGCACTGTGAGCTCTCAGCTCAGGGATGATCAAAGATCAAAAGATGCCTCACTAAATTACAAGAAGAGCTGCATTCTGTCTTGTTACAATCCTATTAGTCATAGTGAATCTTATGCCTCAGTTGCATGCCAGAAAAACTATATGCAATGGCAACACCCTTTCCCAGAGCTTATTCCAATACTTTATTTAGTAATGGTCTCATGACATCAGAATATCTTTTCTCGCGGAAACAGATTTACTAATCTTCAAACCCTTACTAAATTTCACACCCATCTACCTCTTACCACTTCTGCATAATACTGAAAGAATCCTCAGCAGAAAGGCCAAATCTCAGAAACTACTCATTCCCTATGTAAACCCCTTAAATACATCTTAGACTGGAACATCTGAACAGCAAAACCTTCTAAGACTGTCACTATACTTAGAACTGAGGATAAACATTATCCTAACATTAAACTCCACACTGTAAGTTTGAAACTGTCCAAATTATATTAATCATTTTCTATATACCCTACTTGACCGTCCCTGCCCTTGAGAGTTGCAGCTTGGTTGTGGCTAGCACTTAGAAGCCGAACAGAAATGACTGCTGTCCCCAAACAAGAGGGTCTGTGAGGAATTCTCTGTGTTCTTTATTACTTAAGAAAAATAAAGAAGATATACTCTCAAGCTCTAGGAAACACATTCAATCCAGATGAAAAATTCTATGGAATATTTATACCTATACATATATATTGAAAGGAAACCATCCATACAAAAAATTAAAAAGGGAGATTTGTAGAGGGAACTGGTATTGTTTAAAAGCAAATTTCCAAACTAAGCCCGTGGACTACTTATCACAAAGGCAGCTATTTTGCTTTACATGGTTTTTGAACTCTACAAATTAAATTAAGAAATTGAGAGTAATATAACTGTATTTTAATTAATTTGGGGGCAAATAAGAACATGCTTTCATTGAAAATGTTTATTTCCCTGGTTTAGCCCCTGAGCAGGATTAGCAATTGATTAAAAATAATAATAATAATTAAAAAAAAAAAATGAAAAGAAAGAAAAAAAATACAAAACGAAGAAACTATAAAGACAATTATCTGAAAGAGAAATAGAAGAAACAAAAGAAACAAAAGGTAATTATAAAATAATTATTGAAACATCATACATTACAATATTTCACAGTTTCTTCCAACCTGGGCTGTTCTGTGACTCTGTGAAAAAACAATCAAACAACAAAAACAAAACAAAACCAGGAAAAAAAATTCAATCAGAAATATAACACCTTATGTACCATATACTTCTTTTATCACCAAGAGTTCCCCATTTAATGGAACTAGACAAAACTATAATTCAGAAATAGGAAAACAGAAGGACTGTAAAAGTGAAATGGACTTCTGACAAATGATACTGTATAGAATATGACTTTACAGACTGACAAAACAAAACACTCTTCTCCTGCACTAGTAAACTAAAGCAGTGTATAGTCTAAGTGAAGCATGGTTTTTTCTGTATTAATATTTTACTCTGGCACAAGTATTTGTCAAAGCTATTGAACTTCAAATTTTCTTTTTTGTTGTTGTTTGGTTATTCTCTCTATGTAATATGAGGCCAGTTTGGAGGCTATGGTTTTAACTGAATTACCATGTCTGTAAGCACACTTCCAGCTTTATCCCCAACACTCCAATAACATTAAAAGCTTACATAAGCCTTGCTTGATTTAAAGTTCATACCTTGTATATTCTCAGAATATTTGAATATTATGAAGTTTAATCACTATGGAAGAAGTACCTGAGTTACAGTAGCCCAGACTATTTGGAATTAATAGCGACTTTACAGAACTGATAGTTCTGTTTTCTGCTTGTTGCTACTACATGTAATAACTGGCTCATGATCCACTCTATGCTATAATTTCAGTAAAACTGCGGAAATTACAGTTACAGTAAATTACATTTACAAATTTAGGTAAAATAGGGAAACGTGATTGTGTAATCTTCTAGAATGCTTCTTATAAGCATCTGTATAAACCATAAGCCATTCTTCTATGGATACATTAGCAAAGCAAGAAAACCCATTTGCATTACTCTTTCTCTCCCTCTGATTAGAGACTGTGTGATAACGAGCTCTGATACTCCACATAGGAAATATCTGAATGTTCTTTCCAGCCCATTAATGACAAAGAGTTCACCTGTTTTTTCCTGTAGCTGTTTCAGTTTTCACTTATTTCCATTTGCTTTTCTTCTAGCTGTCTAGAAAAGCCATTTATTATGATTAGATGGCAACAGCTTGCTTAGTATCAAGCATACAGACATGCTCATGTTGTCTTTAAATTCCAGACAAAAATGAATCTCTGACTCACCCTATCTTACAGTCTTCCAACAGTTATTTAGATATGAGATAAAATCATATAACATGCTTAACCTTTGAATCTGTTTTCTTTGAGGAAAATAATTTACTCATGCTGCAGAAAGCTGAGAAAAAAGAATAAATGATAAAAAAAAAAACCAACCACAAAACGTAGCACCTGTAGAGCTTCAAAATCTCTTTCAAATCCCTTTATTCCGATGTGCAAAAAACTTTCAAAGGAAAACAAGATTGGCTGTACCATATCAGATCACTGATACATATAGTTTGCTACCTTGTGGATGCCAGCACTTCAGAGAAATGTGAAATACACTCAGATTCATAGAATACACTCAGGTTGCTACTGTGAAGTTTATTTGTGTGGACAAAAATACTATTTTCCTCTAAATGTTGTCATGCTCTCATTTGTTAGGAACATGTGTATTTTTAACTTATTTACAGAAGACTTGTGTTGTTGAGCACTGGACATCTGAATGTCAAAAAATGAACTAGGACAACCAACACTGCATTTTTTTTTTTTTTTTAAGGAAATGGTGTAGTTAGCCTGAAAAATCATTTGCCTAGAAAAATAAATGCCTCATATATGACAAGAGAGGTTTGGCTGATTTACTTCAGTTAATGGAGTTCCTCAAAATGAATTATTTCTTTTCTTCTTCTGGAAACTCATATGTTAGAAGTTACTGCGCTGAACTGCATTATATTGGAACTGTGACACACACAAGCCTTCTATATCTAATTATTCCTAGGAATTGATTTTAATGAATCTATGGGGGCTGCTCCAATAGCCCATATATGCTACACTTTAACACTTTCATTTCTTACAATTGCCTATATATTCTCATAGTTTATCATTCTGGAATACAGAATTTCCCTCAGATGAATGAAGGAATGATTTTTCTTATCTATTATTGGCTCAGTACATCCTAGAGAACAGTTTGGTCCATGGTTTATAAGAATTAAAAATTAATAATGATACTTTTTTCCCTAATATATGTTGTTAAAATGTTTACATCTGTAAAACCACTGAGAATGGTTTTCATCAGTTGAAAATGAAAATAGAGAAACGGGGGCTGAATTCAACACAAGAAGTGTCTTTGTCAAGGAAATAATTAAAAATCCAAAAAGGAAATGAGGAAAGATTAAATGGAAGACAAGGGTTATGAACTGCATGGTAAAAATATGCTAAAGGGAGAAGTTAAAATATAGTTGAACAAAGTAATGTAAAAAAGAAATCAAAGGTTTGTAAAGATTCACAAGCTACAAAGCACATGCACAGAGTATGATGGCAGCATCTGCAGAACAACACTGATGGAAGAAAATATTGGAAAACTGAATGCAAAAGATCATAGAAGAGAAACAAAAAACAGAGATGACTTGCTTGCTTTCAAGGTTTAAGAAATTTTAAAGGCTTAGAAATGTGCTCCTTGAGACACATTTTCTAGACTTTTGTCTTTCATCATCACCAGAGCCATACAGATAAGGAACCAACCAAAGAGAAATTATTTATACTTTGCTCCCATACTCTCTTATTACACACTACTAACTTCAGGTCTAGAGGATGACTTACATGCTCTGCTTTTTTCTCATCACACCTGTGACCCCTTCTTTCTTTGGAGTTGGGAAATAAAAGGTTACACTGTCAAAGCATATTGTGTTCTTTCCTTAGTTGGCTAGATTTTCAGTGAAGGCACTCTTTTCACAAGAGTCCCCAATAAAATATGAGAAATATTTATTAAAAGACACTTTCCCTAAAGCTGTATAGAAGTCTGAGGATTCCAGTTTCCGGTACTGTACAGCACCAGTTTACTTTATAGTCCTGTGGCAGAGCAGAATGCAGGACTGCAAGCACAATGGAACTAAGTGGATGAAGAAAACAGGCCCTGTACAAATAGCAACAAACAAGAGTTGTGGGAAGAATGAGGAGATGCTTTTACTTGGCTGTAATCACTGAGCTGCTATCTGTTTAAACCATATTTTATCTACTATGTCATGTTATGTTATGTACCCGAGGTAGCTACATAGATAGTTAGTAACTGTCACAAAGGTCCAAATTAAATTATAACCATAAATATGTACATCTTCAGTTGAAAGAAAATGGTGCCATGTCTCCACAGCTGTTAGTTATAAAATATAACCAGGCATATTCCTAAATAATAATAATAAAAGAAATAATAAAAAAGTCATAAAAATTACTTATCTTGTAAGCTGCTTTTTTTTCTGGATGATTGCAAATAAAAATTACTGCCTGTAAATCTGCCAGTCTCAACAGATCCATACTAGATAGGAAAACAGGCAGAGACAAAATTACATTCATATTACTAATAAAGCCACTTAAAAGCTTTGTCTTGATCCAACAAGTTACTTCTTATGAAGAAACAGAGAGAAGCTTCAGTCTTAAAGATGATGAAAACAAGACAAGGAATATAAAGGCCATTGCACTCGTGTAAGAAGAATTTTCTAATTTGTACTGGTTACTGGTTACTTGCTGGGTAGTTAGATTTCCACTAATATATTCAGTTTCTGCTCTAGAATCTTAAAGTATTCAGATGGATAGAATATCAAACAAGAGTGTGTACTAGATTGATACTTGATGGAAAAATGTGTTCAAGGGATATTTTTAAATGCTTTAATAGTCGGTTCCCTTATTGAATCATTGGAATATCTGTATACACTAATGGGTAGCACTTAAATGTATACTGTAACATAAATAAATTAGCACATTATTTCCCTCTGCCTTTGATCAAATTATGAATTTATATTGATGGGCTCCCTCTCTCTTGCAATGTAAAGCTACGACAGTAAATTGCTTTCAATCTTAAATCTTCTCAGATTTTTCTGCAAAGAGTTATTTTAACAGTTAACTTCTTCCTAGAATTTCCTTGTATATATGGCTACTTATTAGTCTTATTTAAATAGAAGTGTATTTACTATTTTCTAGAAGGGCATCAGCAGAAAGAATACTGAATTTTTGTCTTCATTGAGTTTATAATCCTCCAACCTTAACACAATTAATATAGAGCACAAGTTGATGTGCAAGTGCATAGCACTATTTCCAGACTGGGATATAAGATTATAATACTAAAGCAGAACAACAATTTCAAACAAAAAGGACATCTTTCAAAGTTGAATAGAACTTATGTTGATAACTAATGAACTCTACATACTATTTCAGAAGTTCAGTTGACGCTGTCATCTTAGGTGCATCAAGAGAAGTAGTATGCCTTTTTAAGTACAAGTTTCTAATAATACAGAGTTCTATAGCTTTTTTCTTTCGATACTTTTAATTAGAGCTAGAAGAGAACCTATTTTGATATCAACTGTCCTTAGTAGCAGCATTTCACAACACACAACCTGAAAAGGTCAGTCTGTCAGGATGTAATACATAAAATACGAATGAAAATGAGGATAAGGAAAATCTCTGCACACTATTCTATGAATCCACAGCAATAATAATAGTCACCCTGTTAGTATTAATCACACGTGCTTCAGCTATGAGAGAAAGTATACTTCTGAAAAGTTCAAAAGTCAGTTTGCTTATTAAAAATAGAAGTACAGAATAGCATCAGAGAATGCTGTGAGTTGGAAGGGACGACCTTAAACATTACGTGTTTGTTCAGTGGCCAATTACTTTTATTTTTCCTATACCTCATCCTTGAAAACAGTAGTTCAGAAATGTACATGTTGTCAAAAAGTGATGTCATGAATAACGTATGATCATGAAGCAAGGGATATTTCTCTCTGGTAAGATAGAAAGATAGATATAAAGTCCTGTAAAGAGACATGGTCACATTATTCTTTGAGCTGGGTGTCTAATTGCAATTCTATACATTTTATATAGACTGAAAATTGAGTTATAAATATGCCAAAAAGCTGGGGTTTTTTATTATTATTATTATTATTATTTTTTTTTTTTTTTTTTTTTTTTTTTTTTTCCAATCTTGAAATCTGTTCTCAAATTCCTTTATCAGAACAGAAAGCATGGTTGCATGGGGTTTTATTTGTTTGATTGTTTTTACTGTTCACAGGACTGCGTTTAGCCAGTTCATCAAAATACATAAACCATAACTTGAGCTTACCATGATTTATTTTTCATTTCAAATGCTATTATGGTTTGAAACACAGCAAAGATAAGTTGATTTTTACCGTGAAGACACTTTTAATTCATTTAAATGAGCAGTCATATCCACTAAAAAATGCTAAATCTAGGAGTTTTGTGTATGTGTTGGTTTTTTGTTTTTTTGTTTTTATCTTTATGTTCTGGCACAAATCTTCCTACTGATTACACAAATAACTTCACTGCATTTCAAAAATCATAAAAACCTTTTAGCATCTGCCCCAGCTCACCCACCTTTCTCTGGAAAATAAATTGATGTCCCTGTAATCAGCATCCATGCTTTTAAGAAGTTCCTGTAAGGATTCAAGTTATGAAGTTCACAGTTTTAATGACTATTGGCACCAATTTACTCATTCTTAAATCTTTTATGTGTAAATTCTCTTTACAAAAAATGCAGTGATATTTCATCTAATTTTATAATACTTTTTTTTCTTACTAACCATCACTGGGGCATCATCAGCAACTCTAGCAAATATGTTGACAAAATTTAAAGAAAATAACTTTGATGTAAATTTTACTGCTTCATAGAAAACAAGGGATTTAGCTGTGGGTTGGACTTGTCTGGTCTAGACCATTTAAGAGCTGAGTGTAGCTGTTCATCTGCTGTAAACAGACCATTTGTATGGGAAATTGGTAATCACAGCCTGAACCTCAGATTAATCAGCTGAGGCAAGTGTCAGGTCAGCTGTGGGAGCACAGGTGAGAGTAATTCAGCTGTGCTCCCAGAAGGGGTGGAGCTTGACTCCACCTCCTCTAGACCTCATTTAAGGGCTGACCACCACTAAGGCAGCATCTCTTTGAGATTTCTCCTTGGTGGAGATTGCCTCAGTGTTTCCTGGCAGACTGAAGGCTTCCATGTGGGTGAGGTTTTTCTTGTAAATAATCTCTTGGCTATTTACTACCATCTTTATGTTATTGTCACTGTACACCTATTTATATCTTTAAGGAGCACAATTCAACAACTCACAGATTTCTTGGTATATGTTGGTTATACATAAGTGATTTATTGTCTCATGCTGTAACTGAGAAAAGGAGCATCTCACTGCAGTGCTGTAATACTTTTGTTTTTTCTGTCATGCTTTCTTTCTAACAGTACATTCAGCTGTAAAACAGTCAATTTTCTTTTTTCAAAATTGTGTGTAATCATCTACTTGTCTAATGGCTCAGCACAGACCCCTACACTGAAATGTTAAACTAATTTGCCTTTGAGAACTGTTCACACCCTCTGTATGTTTCATTGGCAAATCCATGAAAAGGTAGAAAATCCGCTCCAAAAAAATAATACCAAGGAAATAACACAGTGCTATATGTTTTCTTCAGGCTTGAAATTTATAATGGGTTATGTGAAATAACGTAAATAACTTTTGCCTGTGTAAGAGATTTAATTTTGTTTGTTTCAAGTATGACCAATTCTATATTCAGAATTTCTGGTTCTGAAAGTTGCATTATGTCCTTCATATTGAGTGGTAAGTGTCCCTAGAATCTAAACTGTCAAATTACTATTTCCAAAAGGGAGAAAATTTTCAGGTTCTGCATGTCACACCCAAACCTCAAAAATACTAGAGCAACAGAGTTTTAATGAGATGATTCTGTACCTGATTCTCTCTCAAACACCTATTAAAGTAGTCTGCCTTTCTGGCAGACTAAGTTAAGCTGCTGCTGGACAGCTGCTAAGTTAATGAAAGTCTGAGGTAAATGTAAAGAAATCCCAACATGTACAGAGGTACTATTTTCATAGTGGTCATGAGATATAAACCAAGTTTTAATCTACTCCATAACAATACTCGATATGGCATTAGAAATTCTTTGTTTTCCTTCTAAACAAAGAGAAACTGATTTTAGTTTTAAGAATTAACAATGTATTTTCCCTGCTTAACTTCTTGGTGAGACATTCTGCATTTTGCTCCTTTTACATCATTACCTGTTAATCATATCCTAGATTCTGTGTTGCCAACAAGATAATCTTTCTGGTAAAAAACAAAACACACAAAAGAAAACAACAACAAAATTAAAACTCCGATAGCTTGTTTCGCAGTTATACACTGCAAAGTTAATAGCAAAGTGTCATGTGTTGGGCATATGTGGCAAGTTTTTGGTAGTGGGGGGCTGCAGATGAGACCTCCATGGGCAGAATTCTGCCTCACATCACATCAGAGGTAGCTCCAGCTCCTCCAGAAGGGTGCTGCCACAGTCTACAGCAAGGCTATGAGTGACACTGGGCATGCCCTGGGAGAGCAGATGACCAAAAGGAAAAACTCCTGCGCAGCAGCAGCTTGGAGAGAAGCAGCCCTGAAGGCACCAAGATCAGCACAGAAGGAGATTCAGGCATGGAGCAGGGATTGGCCCATAGAGGAGAAGGCTGTCCCCCTTCAGCCCATAGGCACCGCATGGGACGGATCTCTACATGCAGCCACGGTGGAACCCGTGGTGCAGCAATGCATGTGACCCAAAGGAAGCTGTAGACTATTGAGAGCTCCTGCAGGAATGTCACCCAGCTTGGAACTGCAGCCCACGAAGAGAAGCCTGCAGTGGAGCAAAAGGTCTAGGAGACATGGCGCCTGTGGTGATTTGCACTGGAACAGTATGCTCCTGAAGGATGGGCCCCATGGTACTGATGGAGGAGCCCATGCAAGATCAATTCTTGAAGGACAACATCCTTAGGGACAAACTCCACAATGAACTATAGGAACAGTAACCATGAAAGAATGGCAGAGACAAAGTGTGACAGACTGAGCTTAGCCCCCATTCCTTGTTCTCTTGAACCACTCAAGAGGAGGAGGAGAAGGTAGAGGAGGGTGGATGAAGTGGCAGGTGTTTTTAGAGCAGTGAGAATTAAAAGCGAACTAATCTGTTAGTAATAGGGAATAAATTATATTAATGTCCCTACACTGAGTTTGTTTTGCCTGTAATGGTAATTGGTGAGTTACTTCCCTTGCCTTATCTCAACCCTTGAGCTCTCTTTCATTTGATTTTCACCCCCTCTTCCTTTATGGAGGTGGAGTGAGAGATCACTGTATATCTTCACCATCAGCGTGAAAAGAGCAGATCAGATCTTCCAAAATGTCCTTTAATAAAATCAGTGAGATATCAACTGAAAAAAAGCAGGCAATAAGTCAGGTGGAAATATATCTGGGCAGCAGTGCTCAAAGGGTTGTGATCAGCTATAAGAAATCCAGCTGGCAGCAAGTAAACAGCATCCCTAAGGGATCGATACCAGAACCAATATCCATTAACATACCTTTTAATGACCTGCACAGTGAGGCAGAGCAGTCTCTCAGCAAGCTGGCAAATGATAGCAAAGTGGAGTGAGTGGGAGGTAAGGGACAGTCATCAAAATTCCATAGGATAAATCTATTCAGATAAATCAGTTCTAACATCCTAGATACAGACATTTTCTGAAGTCCAACAAAAGCATATGCATAGTGCTGTATTGGGTGCAAAACTGCCCCATGCCTATATGGCTAACTGGCTAGAAAGCAGCTTTACAGAAAATTGCTTGGAAGTGCTGGTCAACAAAGAATTGAATGTGGTGAATCAGCAGTGTACCCTGGTGGCAAAGTAGGCCAACTGTAACCTGAGCTGCATTAGCAAAAGCAGAGCCATCGTGTTAGGTAATCATTATTCCCCACTCTGATCAGTACGGGAGGGAACAGAAAGGGGAGCTAGTCTCATCTAGAAGGTGCACAGTGACAGAAGGAGATGCAGTGAACCCAAACTGCAGCAGATTGCATTCTATTACCATGTATTTAACCTCAGTTTCACAAAAGGAATTCCCCTTGAGAGACTTCAAAATAATTTCTCAGTGACCTGTCCTAAACAATTGGTTACTTATACAAATCCAAATGGAGAAAACATCACAACCCAAATTCACAGTTTCAAAGATGCAAATTAACAACTGTTAAACAATGATTTCAGTACTACCAACATTCAGAATCGATTCCAAAACAGTACAGAAAACAACTAGAAGTAACATTCATTTCACTCACTCAGATAATCAGCACCAAGTCACAAAGGAAAATAAATACAACTAGTTCTGAGTTTTGCTAGAGCAAGTCAGAGTGTGTAAATGGAGACACACAGAAGTAGTAGCATTTTGTAGTTTTGGAGCTTTCTCTTCATTTTTTAACTTAATCTTTCAGCAAAATAAGAAAGAACAAACAAAAGTGACCTTTCAGAGGGAGAAAAGATATGGTTGGTCTTTAAGAAAAGATTTTATTCCACCTGTATAATAACCTACTGGGAAAAATGTGCGCTTTTAGCAAAATGTCACTGTGCTGTCGCTGTTGTTCTACCACCGTGATGAATAACGGGCAACTCTGTGAGATTGCTGTGGTTCACCCTGCACTAGGGTCACTGACCACTTATCACTGCAGGGATCACTGCAAATAATGATGGTGGGAATGTTGAGGTAGTTGAATAAATAAATATTTGCCATTTCTTGAATAGGAAAAATAAACATCTATAAAAATAGCTTGCCTCTGAATTAGGAGCACAATTTTATATCTGTTTTTTTTTTATTTAAAAACCATCAGTCTGAATTGAAATAATCATAAGGTATGAGCTTAAAGGTAGCTGAAATCTAAAACAAATATATACTTGCCTGTAAAGAGTCTACCATAAAACACAAATGCATTAGCCAGTAATGTTTTTCTTTACATCTGCTTTGTATTTGCTTCATTCAAAGCAGTTATATCTGTACTAGAGAATTAAACACCTGGGAAAAATTCTGATTTTGTTCCATAAAAAATGCAATTACTAATTGGGAATGCACAACTAAACCACAGAAGCAATGCATGTATTTGTTTAATTTTTGTAAATAACTACTTTTGTTTCACTCATATCTCACAACTATGTTATTATCATCACCACTGATAATGACACTCCTCAGATATATTCAATATAACAATAAATAAATATCAATTGCAATGACATATAATATTGAATATGACATATAGAATAACAAAGATGTATTTGGAGCTATTCCAGATATTTACAGCTGCTGAGACACCTACTGAAGGACAAATAAATTTGAAGTAGCACATAATTTTTAACACTCATTTATCTGGAATTTCAGTTTATTGGTTTAATTTCTTGCATGTGGGCAACAGGAAAGTCATAACACAGGAAACAAAATGTAGCTTTAACTCCTGAGCGATAAGCGTTACCCACTCAGTTTTAACCTGATTCAACAATCAGCAAAACTGAGGAAGGGTCATTTCAGCAGTAGTAAATTACTTATATTTCCCGTTTTTTTTTTTTTTTCTTTTGCTTTTCTTCTTTTTCTTTGCTCAAGGACATCAATACCAAATAAGAAAATTTTGATTTGAAGGAAAATCATTTTAAAAATGGATATCACACTTGGTGTATACGTTTCTAACAGATTAAAAATGAGTCTAACCAATTACCAGGCTCAATGTAAAATCCAGCTTACGCTTTCACCAAAAAACCCTTAATTATTTTCTCCTAAATTTATTTTAAAATGCATTTATGTACTTTGATAGTAAATGTTATCATTTTCTATGTTAAATAGTCATAACTATTGAGTTTTTCAGAAGCACACTATGAAGTCATATGCACCAGTCTTCCCCAAACTCAGATTTAAGTGTTTGCCCATTCTTCCACTTTGGAAGCAGAGAAATCCAAGTTGTCTCAGGCCCAGTAAGAACTAACCACCAAAAGCTGACAAAGTATCAACAGGTAAAAAAATATTTTCCACTGTAGAGATAGTTAATGAATTTTACTAGTATAAGTTTAGCAAAGATAAAATATCTTTCTTCCCAACTGCTTTTAAATTGTTCTAATCTACTGACAGTATGTTGCAAGCATGAATCTTACATTCTTCCTGGTCTCATTCAGGAAGAATCTCAGATTAAAGCTATGTACATTTTTGGATTTGATCATACAAAGTTATCTATGAGAACTATAATTTCACTCATTTCAATGAACCAGTTTCAATAACTACTCTTCAATAATTCTGAAGGTCGTGATCATTTCAAAGATAGTTTGATAAATTAATGACAATTCTTCATATTTACCAAACAGCTGAATTGAGGATGAGTGGAAAAGGAAACATCAGTAAGCCTAGATTTCAGCCAAATCCATCTTTGCTTTGCATGGTGACTAATACATGCTTTGAATCCTAATCTTCTCAAACAATTGCGGCAAGCCAAAACCAGATAAACCTTCTCCAAAATGGTAAGAGTGTACCCTGCATTAATTCAAATGTGGAGCAGATGGTGTGATTTAATTTTATGTCTGTATGACTGGGACGAGTAAGTGATGATAAAAGGATTCCCCACAAGTACCGTAACTCAGTGGCTGAAGTGCTAAGAGACCTTTAATCCACAGCATTTTTTAAACGAGCATTTCATTAGTTTCAAATACTTCCTTCACTAGCGAACTCCCACAACTCAGATTCTTATTTAGGTGAGAGAAAATAGGAAAAATGAGAAGAAGAACAACTGTTTCAAGATAAGGTCAGGAAAATCTCTTATCAATTACCTTTACAGATGAAAGAGGTTCAACTTGAAGAAATTAATGTACTATCAGTAAAAATAATTAATCCCTAATCTGAGTAAAGGGAAATAAAAACAAAAGATTCATTTTGCAGGGCATGATCTATTATTTATTACTTATTTATATGAGGTAGAAACTGATTCCATAGAAGTGTGGTTAATGTGCCTTTGGGGGCAGCAAATCATAGGCATTAGAGGGAGCAGAACTAGATTAAGTAGTTGCTCCAAAGAGCACAAGTGATTTCCAGAAGTGATAATATACCTACCAGAAGTGATAATATACCTACACTATGTATTTAACATTGAAAAGCACATGTTGCAAAATACATATGAACACTACAGATCTCAGAATAGTCACAGACACCCGTACTGCCTGTAAGAATGGTATGTCATGAAGCAAAAGCAGTAGGATCAGTTAGCACACATCTTCACAGAAGCTAACGTACTATATCTTTTTCTAGAGAAAATCTGAAATGGGCACCATGCTACAACTAATTGCTAACAAGAAAAAATTGTATTTCTTTGACTGAAATTAAAGAACCCCAATAAACAAACTGTATTCATAGAATCATACAATTACCCAGGTTGGAAAAATACCTTGAAGATCATCAAGTCCAACCGCAGCCTAACCATAGTACCCTAACTCTAACAACCCTCCGCTAAATCATATCCCTGAGCACCACATTCAAACGGCTCTTAAACACATCCAGGGATAGCGATTCAGCCACCTCCCTGGGGACCCTATTCTAGTGTTTAACTACCCTTTCTGTAAAGAAGTGTTTCCTAATGTCCAACCTAAACTTACCTTGGTGCAACTTGAGGCCATTTCCCCTCATCCTGTCACTTGTCACCAGTGAGAAGAGACCTGCCTCGCTCTCACTGTAAGCACCTTTCAGGTACTGGAAGAGAGCGATAAGGTCTCCCCTCAGCCTCCTTTTTGTATTAAAGGAAGAACAGAGCGTGCAGCATTTTATAAATCTTCAGTGGTCTGATTAAGAAGATCCCAAAATGCAAAGCAAATAACTGATTTTTATGGACCAAATAATAAGCAGATCTGTGAAACTGCAATTCTTAGACTGCACATGAAAGAAGCAGAACACCTTTCAAATGCAATTTTATACTCTTCTTTGAAAATCCAACTTTAAAAGAGAGGAAAGGCTAATATGATCCCCCTGCATCCCCCTTCTTTATTTTTTTTTTAATATTATTTTATTTTTCCTATTTCACAGATGTAGAATACAATCAAAAGTCTGTTTCTGATTTGATGAGAAATATTTCCTGTTTCAACTACTTTTTCAAATAAGTCAAGAAAGATCCTTTTTGACTTCAGCTCTCCATAGCAATGACTTTTCACCACATGGAACTTGAATTCAGGCAGGAATATCTAAGAAAGTCATGGAACTCAGGGGAAGAAAAATGTTTCCTTTTTTAGTGAAAAGCAATTAAAACATGACATTACAGAAGGTTTGGTGTTTTTTTTGTTTTTTTGGTTTTTTGGTTTTTTTTTGTTAATTTGAGAAATGTGGATATTGATATCCCAAGTACAGAGAACAAATGGAATGTTTAAAACAATTAGATTGTCTTGAGGAAGATTTTACTTCTGCATATCAGCTATCTATCCACATAAGCTACCAGAGCTATAAGCTAGAAAAAACAATAAAGAATACAGAAGACTGAAATTTGGAGAACTCAATCAATAAATCCACAATACTGGAAGTTTAAAAAAAAAACAAAACAAGAACATTTGTAATGACATTTGTATGAAAAGTGTTAGTGGGTGTACTTTCTTTTTCCAATGCAACCTCACTGTAGGCTAATGAATATTTTTCATTAGTGGCTTAGCTGCTCATAAGGTCAGCCAGTTTATTCTGTACCCGCTACATCCATGAGGCCATTTCAGCTACTGGAATGTTCAAATAAAGCTACCTTCATTGTGTAGAGCTCAAAGATTTGGGATTTTTTCTTTATCATTTTCTTTGTATAGATACAGTTAAGTTATAGGAAGGAAGTTATAAAATAATAATTTTAAAAAGGAAGGATGTTAAAAATTTGCCATTGTTTTTCTTTAGGAAGATACATAAGACTGTAATAAAGTTAATCAAAACATTACCATGACAATAATATAATACTCTGGACACCTTTTTGTCATATTATGTCTGAATACCTATATGGGAAACTGTTGATCACATCCTGAACCTCTGAATGACCACCTGACCAATGAGTCAGTTGCAGGAGTACAGGTGAAGGTCTCATTTAAGGGCTGACTACCACTAAGGCAGGATCTCTTTCTCTGGAGATTGCTTCTTTGTGAAGTTCAGTGCGAACCTTCAGCATTGGTGAGCATTTTCCATTTATCATAGATTATCTTTCTGTCACAGTAATCTTTCACACAAAACATCTATTTAACCTCTGTTTACCTACTGACTGCATAACTGTACAATACCGCTTTCAATACAGGAGAAAACTGAGCCTCTTGCCATACTAATTATAAATTTCCCACTCCCCATTTGTCATCTGTTCTTTTCATAATGTGCAGGTCTTAAAATACTGAGAACATGCAATTGTGTCTTTTAGAATAAATCTCAGAAGAGAAATCATTAGGATATTAAATAAGAAAATGAAACAATCTTAAAACTTACATTCAGATTACTGTAAACTTCTTCCTAAATAACAAAATAACAAAAAAGGCACTGGGATTTCCCTCCCCCCATGAGAAATAGTCCATTACTTCCATGAGAAAATAAAAACCAATGAATTTCTGTCTTACCCACAAGGAATCCAATGAAGAAAATTACTCAAACATTTAAAGCAACATGACAATACGAAACATGTGAACGATTTGCTACTCTATTTAGAATGACTATCATTCTAGATTAGGGAGAAAAAGATAATATTGTACAATACATTGCACAATCACCCAAATGCTTTATGACTTCTCGTGAAGCACTAGGGATTCAACAAGGTTTCAAGCAGACACACTAAAGAGGTTATTGTTTGGTATAAATGTCAAGATATGACTAGAGACCAAAGCAAGGTATACATATCAGAATAACCTGAAGAAAATGGAATAATCATGGAGCGTGGAGAACAAAAAAAAGGAACACTTGTTAGAGTACATAAAAAAAAAAAAAAGCAATAAGTCTCAGAAATGAGTAGATAGAGGGAATAATTTGTAGCCTAATAGTTTATTCACTTTTCAGCTCTCAACTGAAGGTTCACAAGTTTAATTCACAAGACTATTCACCTAAATTTTCATCACCAAGCATTCAAAGTACTTAAGTATACATCATACATATATAGTGAGCAGGTAGAATATGTACCTATTAGAATTATTCTATGAGGAGTTTGCTTAAAAACCTTAAAAAAATCCCCTCTTTTCTTCTGTGGTGCATTTTATCAATAATCCTAAAAACTCTTTTAGAAGTGAATTGTTATCACTATCCTAATTAGCTAGTTGACACGTAAAGCTGAAATGTTCTGTTTTCCAAGCTCACACGTTAATTAAAATAGATCCCAGACATCCACCATCTCAGCGCAGCTCACGTAGCATTTTGGATTTTTTTTTTAATTATTTTTTTTTTTTCCCAAAAACAAAAGGCAGAAATAAGCATAACTAAATTTTTACGTTTAAGTAAAGGGTACTTAACTTTTAAATAACTAAGTAACTTAATTACGTTTAAATCAGGGTGCCAACAGCCACAAAAAACTTTTTCATCTAGGAGTGAAATTTTACAACCTGTAAAAATACTTAAAGTTAGAAACAAAAATGTTATGCAGGTAGAGAAGTCTAAAGGTGCGTACTACAGCTAAACCTCTACAACTATGGCTATACTTCAGACATTGCTATGAGTTTCCAACACCAGTTCCTACTCAATTTGAGAGGATAAACGCTGATTAAATTGTTAATTCACTGTTTGAAAAGCTTATTGCAGAAATAAATTCTTTGATCGTAGCTATGCAAGAACACATCCAAAACAGAAAACCATGCAAGCTATTTACAGAAATATCCAGGTAGTGTAGTACGGTAGTAGAAGGTCTGTTAATCAGAAAAGCTGACAGGGAGGGAGTAAAGTATAGGTTACAGGCATTTCAAGATACCTCTCTTCATACTATGGTTTCAAGGACTGAATGCCCATTAGAGCATTAGCACATTACACATTTTCCTGAAGCACATATCTCAAATAGTTTCACCTAACAGGAGTGCAACTTGAGTTTACAAGACTGATCTAAGATCTGAGCCAAGGCACAGCGAATAGTTATGGCTGGTAAATTAGCTTGAAATACATGCTCTAGAGCTGAATTAAAATGTTGGTATGGATTTACATGGGAAAATATGCTGTAACTGTCTAGCATGGCAAGTCTTTTTGTACAATGCATACATACCATTCCTTGAGATTCAACAATAAGTCACTATCTGATCAAGATTAAAACCATTTCAAACCTGTGAAAAAAAGGCTATAAAAGAGGAATTTTGTTCTCGGTATTCTGCAACAAGCTATCTCTCTGTATATCATTTTTCTGCTAAGGCTGTACCAATTTTATTTTTTCCCCTAGTAGCACATATATGAGGGCTGCTCCAAAAGTAATGCTGCCTACTTGATTATGTTGGCCCATGACATCAGAAGCAGATGTTGGCACTTTGTGGAAGTTAAACCTTCTCATCAGTATTCCTCTGTATTCTGTTACTGTGTGACAGATGGCAGCAGAGGAGCAGTCTGACAAAAAGGCATCTGACATGGAAGTGCTTATGAAACAGAAGTGAATGAATTCCTCCATGCAGAAAAAATGACACCCAATGACATTCATCAATGCTTCCTGAACGCTGATGGAGACCAAATGGTGATGTGAACACACTGTGGTGGTGGATGGCACATTTCAGCAGTGGTGACAGCAACATGAGGGGCAAGCCATGTTCTGGATGGCCATTTTTATGAGCATGGCATGCAGGCTCCTGTTTATCACTGACAAAAGTACATAGCTAACATGTTTTACCACGCTGAAAAAATAATGTCTTATAGCTGAGAATGCACTCTATCAAAAGTTTTGTTCTGCTCTTTGTATCTGTTGTAGTTTCCACAGAAATAAATAAAAGGCATGACTTTCAGAGCAGCCTGCATGTGTACTTACATATATAATATTAGCAGCATTGACTCTACTGTTCCGTATGGCTTACACATAGTTTATTAAAAAACTTAACCTTCCTTTCTGTAACACTGCTCTCTAAATCCCCCTGAAGGTACTAACCAGATAAACTGAGGTTTGCATTATTAACAACAGCCTCTAAGATGGTTTGCAGAAACAATATCAAATGTTGTCTGTATCTCAAATAGTTTGTTTAAAAACTAAAAAGCAACAACACTTTTTTAGCTCTTATTTTTAGAACATTCTAGTTCATTTGCCAAGACAGCTGCATACAGATTCATAGCAACAACTTGAAGCACTGATATAGAAGTGATTGGAAACACCAACTTTTAGATTTCCTGTGGCCATTTTGGTGTGATATTGCATGTGTAAATTTGTGACACATTTTTTTTTTTGTATATATGTATATATATATATATATATAAGCTGCATACAGATATACACACAGTAAAGTGATATGTACATATTTCAAGTAAATACATTACAACTGTGTTATGCAGCATCTATTTGTTTTCAAGGTAATGTTATCATAAGTGAGGATTTGGGCAATGTTTTGAATTATCACTAGAAGCCAAAGGCAAAGAAAGATTTATATGGTTGATTCATTGTTTTATCACCAATATTTTAAATACAGTAAAATTTTGCTTTATGTGGAAGTATTTTATTCCAGTTGATTCATCTACCTAGTCAGTAAGCTGATAGAGTAAATTACTACAAATGGATCTGAGAATTCATCTTTAATTACATACACGGACCTATCATTTGCATGCAACTGCTATCTTCAAAACCTTTCATACTGCAAAATAACAGCATGATGTGTATGCTCTGCCATTGCACAACTACCTTCTGGCAACTGTAATAATTTCTTCCACAAAAGTCAAAGCAGCTTCCTTTTACTCACTTTGATTCAGCGTAGCTGCTGGAAGCAAGATCATGTAGCTTTCAGTTGGCATTTCATAGACCAGCACTGCCTAGTACTCTGATAAAAGGCAAAGACTCTCGTAACCTTCTGTAAACAAAGAAGTTTAAAACAACCCAACTCTTTTTTTGACTTGGCTTAACTGTTTCATAACTTTTTAAGTTTTTTTTTTTTTTAAATGTTAGAAGACTTACTACAGATGATAATAGAGAAAAAATAAAGCATGTCATAACCACAAGACAGCATATTGTCATTCATACCATCAGAATTGAGAATATTTCTCTCTAGTTTTTGACCATTCCTGTGCTGGTCACCTTTATGCCCATTCTCATCCATCTATAATCTTAATAATGTTATCTATAATAATAGACATCTTCCTTCAACTTGAGTAAACTGCTCTACAGAGAATCTCAGTAGCAGGAAGAACATCTGTCCTTTACATAAAAGTGGCTTCATTTTTAGTGGTTAGAACTGTATTAGACTTTCTGTAATATATAAGCCCTTATGAAAGTTGTGCTCAGCACATTTATAATGAGCTACATTCACTAATGTGGGAGAATTTCCCTTAAGTCGAAGTCTCTTTTATTGTACAATGAAATGTATGTATTTCAGTGGCAGAACAAAGAGATAAGGCCTACCCCTCCACTCCAAGTTTAGTTAACAAATTGTCCATTGGTACAGAATGCCAGAGATCTCAGCATCTTTTCTGCTCTCTTCTTGCAACACACTGTATGTGCCCTTCAATTGCTTCCATAGAGGCTCTCTGTTCTCTAAAACTGCCTTTTATGTACATACATGTGAAATCAATATCCAATATTCCTTGCAGAAATAAAAGTTCATTATGTGAGAGTTCCAAGCTGTAAAGGAGTGGTTCCTATAATCTTCCAGCGCTATCTTCCTTGCCTGCACTCTGGATGACTAATGAAATACATCTAGACGTGATTACATTCTGCTGTTCTAAGTCTTGTTCTTAATTATGTAATGAAATATTGTGGAATATCAATCACTTTAATGAATAAACTATAAAAAAATCATAATTACTATACAAATACAGACTGGTTGAATAATAGATTGAGAACAGACTTGAGAAAGACTTGGAGATAGTGGTTGATGAGAAACTCAACACGAGCCAGCAATGTTTGCTTGCATTCCAGAAACCAGGCTGTATCCTGGCCTGCATGTTAAGAAGTGTGAATAGCAAGGAGAGGGAGGCGATTCTCCCCCCTCTACTCTGCTCTCAGAGGCCCTTTTCTCATGGAGTATTGTGCTTGCTTCTAGGACCCCTGACGTATGAGAGACACAGACCTCCTGGATTAAGTCCAGAATAGGATCAAAAGGATGATCAGAAAGCCTACAGAGACAGGCTGAGCAAGATGAGGTTGTGCAGCCTAGAGAACAGAAGGCTCCAAGGTACACCCCATCCCTGGATGTGTTCAAGGCTAGGTTGAATGGGGCTTCAGACAATGTAGTATAGTGGAAGATGTCCTTGACCACAACATGGGAGTTGGAAATAGATGATCTTAAAGGTTTCTTCCAGTACAATACATTGTTTGACTCTATTATACTTTGCATGCTGCCTGAGCTGTGAAAACAGACAGGAAACAGCCTCTCAGTACACAGAAAACACAAGTTAACTTAATTAAGGGTAGTTCAGACCTTTTTTCTACCATACTTTAACATGATATGCTTGTACTGCAGGATACAAAAATACAATGCAAAGTACAGTCAACTCTTGTTCCATTTGGGAGCAGAAATTTTTATGTGTTCCTTTTCCTCACAAGCCATGATACAACCACTTCTCCAGTTCACAAATAAACCTCATTAAAAATTTCTGTAAGAATAGTATCTGCTTTATATTTTTATAATGTTAGCTTTCTGTAAGATACATGTTCTTACTTTATCTATGCTCAGTGGTATTTATCTGCTGAATTTCACTTTTATTTATTTGTTCAAAACTGTTACTACAAGAAGACTTCCTCTTCAGCAATATCTGTCATAGAGAAAGAAGCATTTGCCATCTGCTGCTAAATTCTAATCCCTGTATGGTAATCTTCTATACATAGCCTACAGTATGCCTTGAAAAGGGACAGCCTTACATGAAAAAGATCAACATTTCTCTATCCTATCAAGTTTTGTCACTGGTTAACATAACTGCCAAATATTCTTGGGCCAGAAGAAAAGTTTCGCACTACTTGAGGATCTTTACCCTTCTCTACTAAATGAATACAAGGACATTTACATTATCAGATTTTTTTTTACATAAATTCATGAATAAGTTGCTCTATTGACTACTACCAGAAGAATATCTAAGAAAACAGTTGAAAATATTGTGCTCAGTGTATATATTATGATCACATTAATATATCCCTATATTTTGCAGGCTCTCAGGAATGACTGGCAAAATGAGACTTAATATATGTCATTAAATTTGAGGAAACACAGCATCATTTTAGGAGGAATCTTATAAAAATGGAACTCTGTGTTGTAGGTTGTTTTGAAGTTATTTGACATTTCCATGTCACATTTAATACTCCCGATCAATAATGTAATATACTGTACACTAGATTTCAGTGAGCGGAAAGACATTTTTGTATGCATGAGCTATATACTGAAGTTATCATAATACAAAACTCTACTGTTAACCTGCTTTTGGATATATGCTTTTTCCATCTGCTTTTGATAAAATCTATGATTTTCTCTTTTTTTAAGATAAAATAGAAAGAGATGCTGGGGAAAATAATAATAAAAAAAAAAATCGCTCATCTGAATGCAAATGGACTTCTCCCCCGCCCCCCTTTAACTCCCAGGGCTTATCTTTTTATTACTATCTCAGAAAACAGGACAGTCTGGTTAAAGCCAGGGGCTAAATCAGAAATGACTTGACAATCCACTGATAACACGGCATTTTTAGAATATATTCTCTGCTCTAAGCTCCGGCATCTATGACTGAATCATAAACTGTACAAGTCAGTCAGCCTAGGATTTGATTTCTATGTAAAGACTTAACAGTACTTTAAGGGTACTTTATTGCCTAAAACAAACTTTCATCTAGAACATTTATGACATACTACCATCATAGGTCAGACAAGAAAGCTTAAACAGAATAGGAGTTTTGCTAACTAGATTTTGTTTGTTTACTTGTTTTCAATTGCATGAATTCTGTAGCAGTATCTAATTCAGTCTAAACAGTCAGGCTTCTGTAAATTACGGTATCTTTTTAGGTTCTCTGAAAAAAAACGTGAAGAAGATCAATATGTAAAATAAAAAAAAAGACTGAGGACACATATGAACACACATGTATGTATTAATGACTTTCAGAGCACTTCATTCAGTCTTCCATCTTTGTTGATTTAAACAGAAGACTGTACTGATGCAATTCCCACAGCCAATCTTTTCCTGTGTAGGAATGTTTATGATTTAGGATCTCATATGTATTCTAACTGCCTTATGCTACAGCCTATACATAACATACTTTCATGTAGTCATGCATATCCTAGCAAACAAACTCTGTTTTTCCTTTGGAAGATATCTTAGAAGGGACACAGGCTTATAATGTCAGACCAAAACCTAAAGAAACATACAGACTAGGCACCAGATATAGTTTATCACCTCTGTTCAACACAAATTTCCAGAAATGCATTTCACAGTTATCACTAGTATTATATCTTCCCTTTTTTTTTTTTTTTTTTTTTTCCCTTCCCTCTCATGGAAGGAATAGGACAGCAAAAAAGATATTTAAAAAAAAAAAAAAAAAAAAGGCTTTCGGATTTCAAGGTATAGAAAGGTATGTGGTATCTCATAACTTTCAACACTGGTAGATGATTTTTTATTTTTTTTTTTTCTAAAAAAGAAAAATATCTTAATTTTTTCTGAGGTCTCTGGAGAGAACATTACTAACTACATTATACGCATTTAGCAAAGCATATCATGTTTATGAAGTTCTTCTAAAGCTCTGTTGGGTTTTTGTTGTTGTTTTCTTGAAGATATTTTAACAAACAACTTGACTAAGGAAAAGTGCTCCCACTCACATTTTACACCTCAACTTTTGTTTATAGTATTGCTTTCAAAAATGTATGGATAAAAATCAATAAACTGAATATGGATACACTTACTGCTGTCATTGCCAGATATGGATTGTGCTGTGCAGCCAATTATCATCACAAAATTAGAATTAAAAGTTTATTAAAGTAATAAAAATAGTTTATTCCTGACCTTCTAGTACTAATACTACTCTGATACTATTGTAACCCCAGTTTCTCAGAACAGAAAATTCATCTGCCACTCCATCTACTTTCCACTTCTCATGCAAAAAATAAGAGTCAGTGTACTAGTCAATGTACTACATTTGTCCAATTCCTTCCCCCCTTCTTTTCAGCACCTGTTGGACTATACAGTTAATACCAAATTCTTGCTTCTGCCACACAGAAAGCCATCAAAAACTCCCAAACAGTATTTACATCTTTTGAAAAGGACAAAGCTCTGAATCAAGAAAACAGCACATACCCCAGTAGCAATACCTTCAGCAAAGCAGTAAATTAAATGTGATTAACTAACCAATAGGTTAAAAAAAGGTGAGCATTAGTGTATTGGTGCATCAATTTAAGTTTTAAATGTCAATAGCAGTTTTCAAGTGCTAATAGATCACAGTATCACCTTATAGACAGATTTTAATTATGTATTAATAACAATTCAAATGTCTCATATTACTAAATGGTGAGATATTATTTCTTTAATTACTTGGGTGAACTGTAATTGCTTTTCGCTGAACTGTAGTAAAGGAGGAAATAATTTTACACAATCAAAAACATTAGGTATATTTTGCATGTTTGACATCCACATTTGCCAACTTGAAAGTAAGTCTAATCCAAGATTATTTCATTAAAAACAATGCATGCTACTAGTATCTTGTGTTAGTGAGAATAACAAAAATGAAGCTGAACTGTGTATCCTAAGATGTCAAGATGTACGGATTCAGAAAGGAGACAGTGACAAATCCTGAATCAGGATAAAAATGAGAAAAGAGAAAGAAGTAGGCTGAGGTAAGTATTGTCTGCATACTGGAATTATGCTTGCTTTTGTCCATATCAGTCCATATGCACGCACAACTGTGAAAATCCCATGTTAAAATGATCCTGAGTTGTCTTTCCCCTCCCAGTTAAAGCATTGCTACTCCTCTGAAGTTAGTATTTCACAAGTTTCTCCTCTCTGTTCATGGCCTGTCAGGCACAGCCGCATATTATCTTAAAATAGCAGGACCATCAAATTAGAAAAGGCATCTCTGTGAGATTTTATAACAGAATGCTTTGCCAATTAATGTCTTCAGTTCTTACTTTCCTAAATAAGATAATGAAGTAAGTAGGATAAGCATTTAAATGTAAATACTACAGATCTGAGCACTGAGATTGACTTCAATATCTAAAATGACAGAAACAGCAAAATAACCCCTGAAAGAACTGACTTGTCTAATCTAGGCTGCAAGTGGTCTGGAATCTGTTTTCACAAGGCTGAGACCTTTACCATCTGTCTACTTTCACCAAAAGAGTATCAAAGTAAGTGAAAAATATGGGAAAGCCCCCCATTTGGATAACATACATTCCAAGTTTTTGAGAACAAATAAGACAGACATAATTCTTGCAAGGCCTCCACAATGATGCACAAGGTTTATTAATTAATAACTACTTCTAATCTTCCCGTTTTAAAGTTAGAATGCAATCATCACATATAAAAGGTGGTGTTTCTGAAATCTATGAGTTAATATTCTTACCCCCAGTTAAAACGAGAAACAGATTGCTTTTAACACTCAATGGCATTCTTTTTATGGACTCTTATTCCTTCATAAACCACTTAGTTATAAATAATTCATGCATAGAGCAATTAGATCTTCCCCTTGTTTTACACGTTATAGACTGCAGGCCTGTATACGCAACAAAATATTCTAAATCCTGTAGTGCAACAAAACACAATTAAATCCCTCTGTCAAGAGGTGTTGAAAAACTTTCTAAATTATTTAATCAATTCTCATTTGTCATCTAATTACAGCCTTTTGACTAAGTAACAGAGTCACTGACTCCTAACTAAGAAATCACCGGAACCTAAAGTCACTATAGAAAAGAAAGAGTTAAAACTGAGACAACAAAGTTAAATGTAACAGCAGTATTAGTTAGCAATATTGAAATAAATATGTGAAGCTGTAACTTCCATACAAGTACAAACTCAGAGCAACAAAAATTTACTGTCACACTCTTTATGGCAGAGAAGAGAAAGCTACCCTGCTACTTTTAAAACTACGATTCCATACAGTTAAAGCATCATGTGATTTACAAGGGGTTGTTAGGTCACAAAAATCAGAAAATTCCACTGCTTTAGCAGGCACTGCATCAAAACTTCAGTGTTTCCTCTATTTTGTGCAGAGAATGGGAAAAATAGGATGAAACTGATCTAAAGGAGAAAGGTGGTTACGAAAGGAAGAGCATATTTCGCTTAGGTATATTTAGCTTAGCCTGTATTTTTTTTTTTTTTCTTTTTTCCTTTATGTGGAAGCATTATTTATAATCTTCATACTTTAAAAATATGGTCGGGTTACACAGAATTGTACAGCATCAATAAAGATGTTCTGGGAGAATTAGCAGCAGTAACTGAATTATTTGCTCTCATCTGTGTAGAAAAGATTCAACATTGCTAAGGGAGTTACATTTAAGGCCAGAAATAGAGCAAGAAATCTTTCTTAACAATATTCCAAAATAAATTCAGATTTTAAGAGACTGGAAGAATGTTAATCTTTTTTTATGCATACACACTCTCTTTTAAGACAAATTAATTATGCAGCAGAAGCATTAAGCATAAAAATACAAGCTTTCAAATGTGAGTGCTAAGTGTAGTACAGGGAAATGAAACCAACAGAACTGATAGAAGGAGATTGAAAGAGGCTAATTAGAAAATGTCTGGGAGAATGTAACCATCTGACAAAAAGAACATAAGATAAAGCAATGTGAGCCTTAGCAGATTATTAATTGTCTGCAAGATTTATTGTCCATTCACCTTTGAGATCAGCTTTTTCCCCCTTCAATTTAATCTCAACTACAAAAATGCAAAACAGCAAATGTAAAAACCAATTATAATGAGGTCACAAGTTAATCGCATTCTTACTTCAGAGTAACATCCTTAGGAATATGATACTATACAATAAATACTAGAATCTTAGTTGGTTGAACTAAACTGGAAAATTAAGACCTGATTCTTCCCTTCCTTAGTTTTTCATAAAAGATGTTCTTAATTGTATTTGCTGTGGACCCCAATCCTACTAACAGTATTGATTCTCCGAGAAATATCCCTTTCAGTCCTCATAAGTACATTTGATAATGCAACGACTTCCTTCCCCAAAGAAAGCTGCCATAATGTTTCACAATAGTAGTCATTCAGTCATGTGGCTAAAATTCAGGTTGTACATAAGACCCTGAAATCAGGCTCATGAGAAATATGACTGAGACTACTCAGTTTCAACTGAATTAATGTAATAGCAAAACCATTAGAAAATAGGGAGCAGTTTCATGCAAAAATGTACTTAAATCATTTTCTACATACAAAATAAGGAGATAAGGCTTCAAGGATGGCTTCTGCACCCCCTGCAACACTGTTCTGCTCATTAGTCATCCTTAGTACAATCAGGAAGGTGGAGAACTTCATACAGTTAGAATAAAGACAGTCAGATAGAATCAGATGTACGTTATAGACCTATGGGGTAAATTTACAGTAGGCCTACTACTTCTACAAGCTGTCTTCAGATTTACCTGAGAACTTCATACATAAAAAGGCAATATAGACAAGCTTTACTTTTCAGAAATACATCAAGATAAATGTGCTATTTGTAATAACAATCTCTTGATTTGTATAACATGACTAAGCTGTTTCCTGCAGTGTAAAAATAATGATAGAATGAGAAGGAATGGCACTAAGTTGCACAAGGGGACATTCAGACTGGACATTAAGAAAAATTTATTTACTGTGGGGGTGGTCCAACTCCAGAACAGGCTTTCCAGAGAGGCAGTATATACTTAATTTAATGCTTGAAACATTTAAGAACCTAACGGTGAAACAGACAGTATAGTAAAATTGCTGTCATTTAAGTATTTTTCAAAATCACTAAGAAAATGATGGGATTCAGAATATGATCGTATTCAGAATATGACCAACAAATATTATATTTAGCACACTATACTTCTTTATAACAGATAGCATCCTTTAAAACAGCTGATTTATAAAACATTCTCAGAAATATATTAAAAGACAAAGGTCTATGAAAAGATTTCTCTCTTTTCCTCTAGCTGAACATTAATCATAGTACAATTCTGTCTTCTGAGCATTCTTCAGACACTTCCTCAGGTACATATATTTATGAAAGAATTCTGCAAGTAAGTTATTTTTTATTGTCACAGGTTATTTAAGGATTACGGGCAGTAGAAGTAAGGCTGATTCTATCCTTTATTATCTCATTTCTATGCTGATTCATCACGACATTACCTCCCCTCTAAGGTGTGGTAATTCTACTGAATTCAAAGCAGTTATCCTCTCAAAACTCTACAATAACACACCTTTCATTCAGACCCACATGTCGCTATGTCAAACTTGAAAACCAAGGCCATATAATGACACTACAACCATTGCTTCTTTATTGGAGGCAAAGCCTACAATAATTACAAAGCACAAAGAAGTTCTACAGGAAAAAATAAATAAATAAATAAAACAAGGAAAGAATGGTTAAACATGGGAGAAAGCTTAAATAGCTATCTATTATTCCAGCAATAATCTCAAAAACATTTGGTTTTTTTCCTAAGACATTGCACTCTCTTTCTTAATCAAAGAATATTGTGGGTTGGAAGGTACCTTTAATATCATCTAGTTCCAACCCCACTGTTAAAGGCATGGACACCTGCCACTACACCAGGTTGCTCAAAGCCCTAACCAGCCTGACCTTGAACACTCTGAGAGAGGGGGGCACAAACTCTCTGGGCAAATATTAGAAGTGATCACTTACAATACATTTGTTACTGCTTACAGAAACTGAGACAGGTGAACCTTTCTCCATTTGCATTTCTAATTTACTAACAAAGAAAATACAAGCATTTTTACAATAGTAGCTTGGGAACTGTGGGAATATTTACAATCTTAGCTTCTGTTGAACAAAAGAACATCTGAACTGTTATCCTGCACAGTTAAACTTTACAGGCAGAAGGAATGTAAGTCAAAGTATTAATCGTTAGAGGAACTCATTAAGTAATTGTCCATTAAAGCACTGTCCTAATAATTTTGGTAGTCTGGCACTGTGGGTGGAGGACACAGCAGGCTGGAAGGAGTATTTGCTGAAGATTGACGCAGCAAGACTACCATCACAGCTGAGAGCAAAAAGACCTAATGTAAAATGTACAAGTTCACAGACCAGGTAAAAGTTATTCCTTTCCTGAGCTTGTCTCCACTGAATAAGTGGAGTGACCAAATGTGCCGTTTTTTAAAAATTAAATATCAAAATAGTACTTTCAATATTTTAAGTGCTTTTCAAACATTTTCTGTACTGAAAATAGCAAAGCAGATAACATTTTGGAAGACTTTGATAAGTTCTAGTCAGTCTAATGTACTGAATATTGTTCTTTACGTATCTATTTACTGGAGTGTTGCTACAGTGAAAAAAGGAAATTATGACTTCTAATTTTTTAACTTTTCTGCATCAGGGTCAGTTAATCCTTAATTACTGCCTTATTAGTGAAAGGGAGATGGGACATTACTGTGTTTGTAGATGACCAGGATTCTTTTATAAAATGCTATCATCATTCTAAAATTCCACAGCATATTAACTCTATTTTCTATATAGATTCATTCTGTGTAAAAGTTTTATGAAAAATAAGGGATGCAATCCTGCAACCTAAATAACGCCTTGGTTCTGCAAGTATTTTGGTATGAACAATATTAAATGCTTATAGCATCATTCAGTTTAACCTATGGGAGCTCTTCAACCAAGTTTTTAAAATAATTCTGTGCATGTTCCTAACACAAAAAATTACCTAAATATTATCATATGAATGTTTCTCTTTGAAACATGCTCTTTAACTGCACAGTCTGAATTTGTATCCATTTTCATTCTTGGTTACATCTTGTTTAACTGTTTTTAAGGTTACAGAACTATAAAATGCTGAAATTGCTACAATCACAGTTTTCCTTTTTGATCTCATCATTGGAGACTACAAAACTCAGGTGAACACTATTAAACTTACTTTTGTTGTGCAGCACAGATGTTGATTACAGGCTCAGCAGCTCCATCTTCTGGTACAATATAGTCTAAGGACGGCCTATTACTTAAACACCAAAGTTTACCAGCCATTAATATCTTGACTATACAAAAAGAATTCTGGCCTATCTTCTGAAACATATCACATGATATGGATTATTATTTTACTAATAAGCAATCATTTTCTCTATGAACTCCTTACATACTAATACATAATTTCTACTAATCCCAAATACATAATGTAATTGGTCTCAAAAACACTCAAATCTAAAGGGACTATATCAGAACAATTTCAGAATTCCAATCAACAATAAAATATTTGATGACTCTCTTATTTCAGATGTCTTGTGACCTAAGCAGAGTAGTTCCAGAAGTCATCCTAGTCTGTGCCTAGAATAACAGAACCACCTTAAAAGTCTAATCCCCAACTCCTCAGAATTCAAGATCTCCCAGTATTACTAAGCAATTTAATCACATACCTCACATCACAGTGAACACTAAGAACAAATCCCTTGAAAACCTGTTCTAGCTTTCTCTAGTGAGTTTGTCCTGCAGCTGCTGAATATTCTGTCACTGCCAAAAAAATGCAGCATTTAGCCAAAATCAGACAGAAACACTGAAAAAACTCAAGTGCTACAGACAAGACACATTTTAAAGTTGTACTACATAGAGCTCATTCCCAGTGCTTCACTAGAAAAAAATAAAAATAAAAAAGCAAGATATTTGGTCTGATGACAAAAGCTCATTAAACATCATATACATTTTATGTGTAATTGATTCACAAGTTTCTTGACTAAAAGTGATCATAAAGACAAATTCGTCCATTTCATACTCAAATAACACCACTGTCCTGTGAACCACATAACAGCTGCTTGTCAATTAAGAAGAGGCCCTTATAACTTCCTCACCAGTGTGCTTTCAAGTTCTTGTGTGAAGAACATTATTCCAAATCACAAAGAGGTCATTTCTAGATTTATTTAAGCAGACAATTTGAATTATCTTAATAAAGGGCATTTAGCTATAGTAAAGAATGTGGAGTTCTGTACTTTGAAATGGCATTTGAATGGTATTTGAACAGCTAAGAAAAGGTTTTATTTGAATTGGAACTAGTAGGTTGTTCAGATAACAAGGCTTTCACTTAGGGTGGGATTTGGTAGTATTTGAGCCTCTCTGCAATCAAATTGAAATGATTGAGTCATCCAGTTCTAGCAGGATGTTTTAACTAGCAGGATGTTACTCTGCAACAGACTTCTACTAGAAAGGATTGAAGAACTCAAAAGTAGACATAAATGAATTCTCCAAAGGAGTCTCAACTGTAACATAAATAATATTAATGCTGTTTCCCACCACCTTCAAAATAAAACACATATATGATTTTGTAGTGATAAATTCTCACTGTCTTAAAACAGAAATGGCTATCACAGCAAATTGCTTTCAATCTAGAAAAAATGACACAAAGCAAAATTTATGGAGAAGAACAGTAGGTAAAAACACATTGGAGGACAGTGAATCCTTTGACAGAACTTACAGGAAGTTAACTTTTTAAAGGTGTCTTTTAACATGAAGGCTAGAGTAGGAATGAACTCAAGTCATTTAACTCCTAGGCAATCTAATTACTATTTGCCTTTCTCTAGTTTACTGAACATCAAATTAGTTACATAAAATGGGATTACTCCAAAAGGAAAAGCATTATTTGATGAGAGTTAAACATCTGAATTAATTGGGAAACACAGCTTGAATTTGACAAACACTAAAAATTATGTAAATATCTGAATAAAATCTCTAGATGACATTATCTGTTCATATGGATCATTCAGGCTACTACAAAGAAATACTATAAAATATCACCTACTAGGGAGCACTTGTACAAGCATATTTGCTGCAAGCTGTCTTCCCATTCCAATATGACCCCCTCCTGGTGCAAGAAGGAAGACTAGAAGAACCTAGAGGCCTGTGGAAACAGGCAAGAATTATTTGTCATAAAGGTATAAAAAGAACCATTCTGGCAGACAATGCCCAAACCCCATGAAAGCAAAAGTGAAATTACAGCTTTAATGAGCAAGTAACAAGGTCATTACAATTTCTCAATTATTTGAAATGAATTCGTACTGTGGAATGGAGTTACAATTATTAACAGCTTGGTGTTGATTTAACTATAATTTAACAATTTATAATTGAATTAAATAAAAATCAACAAGAAGTGAAATTCCATGCCATCTGACAAATTCACTCGATAGACTTCCCCAGATTTTTAAATAATCTGGGATGATTTAAACAGTTTTTGATGTAATTCAAATCATTTTCAGAAAAGATAAAGGTGAGACACCAATCTGATTCTCTGCATAAATTTGAGGTTTTTTGTAAAATTTAATGTTATCTGACTACTGAGAGCACTGTGTTTCTGCCTAAGAATGGAAATGCTTTAATTTTTACAATGAAACTTGATTCCACAAATATTTTCCTTTGACCCAGCAATCCTGAATTAGAGTTGCAGACAGTGAAGTGAGAGTGATTCACATAACTGAGAATTTGTATGGAAAAACTGCTTTTTTTTTTTTTTTTTTTTTTTTTTTCCTCCTCTCCGCTAGGTATCTATTAATTCTGATACCTACTTCTGGATTAGTACATATTACTATCTAGTACTGAGTTTTGGATCACTGCTGAAGCATTTTTGCAAAGAAGCTAGTAGTAAAACCACGCTGTCTTTGTCATGTTGAATGTAGGGTACTTCATCATTTCACTGCAACTACTTCAGATCTGTTTTTCCAAACATCTTTTAAGTCATCATTCCCATGTTATTAATCACTTATAATGTTATTATTAAACACTACTTTCTTTCACATCTAGCAAGAAAAGGGGCCTTTTTTTTTTTTTTTCCTTAATATGTTTACCAAAGATGCAGATCAACACATATATGGATCAATTATATCCCTTTATCAATCGTGTTAATGAAAAAGACACAGATGAACTTTCACAGCTGACTTCTCTTTTCTCTGTTTTGTTTCTCTGGTCAGACCCCCAAAATCTTTCTACTAAGAGTTTGAAGAAACTTCCCCTCTAAGTCACTCTGCCAAGTGAATCTCCAAAATTTCCAATAGATTTCATAAGAATCATCCTCGCTTCTTCCATATTAAGCATTTTCCTTGGGCTCCTGAAGCTTTATCTCATGGGAACCTGCATCTTTTATCATTCTGTCTACTGCTTCATAACTGCTTCATATCAAAAGCGAAGAAAAAGACAGACTTATACACACAAGAAGCAGAGCTGGTTTGGGTTATTTTTTGTCTTGTTTTTAAAGTGGAACTAAATATCTTGTATCTTAAAAAGTTAAGGTATCAATCACACAAAGGAATTCCAAGTACATTCTTAGTAGAGCACAGAAGACTGTAAGCACCAACAATGTATTATAAGTTATTTGACATTTTTGAAAAAAGAAATCTCTCCATCCACGAAGAAATAATACAATTATCTTGGCAGAGAACCTGATTTAAAAGGTCCCTGCAGCACTAGCATTTGAACTCAGTTAATCACTTTGACATAAGTACCCAAACAACAGTGTACATCAGCCTTTCTGAAAAGCACTATACTTTTGGTGACTGTGCATATATTAGCATGGCCAGTTTTGAAATAATGAGACACAAGCAATTTGTAGAGCTCTAGCATGGCTACTGTAAGTAACTTTCAGTTTTCCTCTGTGACAATTTTTACAACCCTTCTGCTCTGCTGTTTAATCAACAGCAACACACTTCCATGGCGACTTACAGAGTAATAGACATTCCTACTCTCAGCTTTGCAAACTTCTCAGCACCAACTACGCTCAGTATCAGCTGCTGTGTTTGTTGCTCTATTTTTATTTCCCCCCCTTAAACCTATTTGTCCATTTGGGCCAGAAGATGACCTAAAGTCGTTTGGTGTTTGTGCATATGCATTCAAAAATATGAGATCAGATAAAAAAGCAACATATAAATTCTTCTTATAGTGCTTCAACAATGTAAAACATTAAATAGCATTGAAGAGAAAACTCTTACAAATATTCACATTACCTAATGACAAACTACAGAACCGAATTTGCTTTTATAGGTGAAGAAAATTACTAGTTATAGAACTGTCACTTTGTAAAACAGAAGTCACTAACAATATTGGTTATAAAATGCTGCGCCTTTCAGCTGACAAAAAAAATTTCCAGGAACCTCGCCCTTGCTCCTAAGAGAACAAAAATCTGTGTTACAGGCATTTTAAGTCATCATGACACTGCAAGTAAGCCTGAGTTACACAGCACTAGTGCAAGGAAATCCACATGGGATGTTGGATACTCAAAACCTGAAGTCAAGTGGCCCTGCCATTTGAAAGTACTCACATTCCAAGGCTTTTCCAGGATGACACAAAAGCATTTTATTTTCTGTATTTTAAAGCACTCTTCTCTCTCCCATTAAAAAAAAAAATTAATTAATTAAAAAATTCTGGGGAGCTTCACTATGCACATACAGAAGATTTATTTTTTCCAGTCTTCTCCATTCTTTAGCTACCCATGATCTGAAGAACAGTTGTATGAGAAAATCTGATAACTTTCATAGACCACACTTTATTAGAGAAACAGAAGAGGAATCTCACCTCAAACTGGAATAAAAATTCCTAATTTGAACTCAGCCCAGGATTATTTGCTGGAGTACAGTTAGAAAATTCAGTGAGAATGGCTATTTGCATAAAAAACTACAAACATTTTTATGAAAAGTATTTACAGAAAACAGTAAATTCAAGCATTATTATAAAACTAACAAGAAATAACTAAACTAAAAAATAAAATACTAAACTTTTTTCTGATTTTAAAGAACAATAATCCTGAAATATGAATTCAGAGCTCTGCCAAACTCATTTCACCTTTCTCTCTTCCTTTTGTTCAGAGAATTTGCCATTTCCCCTACTTGTGGTTTCAGCCATCTTCACATGTAAATTAGTCTTTGAAGAGGTAGTTGACTGAAAAGTTTACTGTGGTCACTCTAGAGTTTAATTATTTATCCTCTCCTCCATTACATACAAATATCTAATCTTTTCTACTGTTCTACAATCCTATTAGAGCCCCAGTTAAGAATATTGAATTGATCACATTTTGTATGGCTGATCATACCACTATGACTGCTTGAATTATCAGAATAAAATCAAATCAATCTAGGAAAAGTGAAATGATGACTAAATTTTTAGATAATACTTAGTAAAACAGTTCCTAATGAACTGAGGAATTAACTTACAGAAATTGTTTAATTCTTGGTAGTATATCTAAATAATTGCTATTTTTGTTTTCCAAATATGAACAAAGATTTTGATTACTAGATGAAGAGGCTAGTAACATTGAATCTAAAAGGAACAGTATCATAAGGCTAATTTCTCCAACTCATTTACACACACACACATATATATATGTATGTGTGTACTTTACTGACACTTGCCAAAAACATAAACTACTATAAGAGAGCTGAGACAGTTTTCTTCCTGAAGTATTTATCACACGTATTATTACAGTTCTTGCTATTGTAATCTCAAAGTTCTAAAGAACAATTACTTCATCTGCATAAGTATTTCTATTTTAAGAATAGCTCAATAATACAATAATTCATTTACTTGAAGAACATATTAAAAGCTCTTTATTAAAACCAAATGATTCAGGATCTTTGCAATCTCAGTATCTTTTAGAGCTTCCTCCTCAACCACTAAAGAAGTTTGCTTTGGCATAGGAAAAGCTACAGTTAATTGTTTTAACAATGTTCATGTTCTAAAATAAAAGGGAGGTTGATGTGATTTCACAAACTATAAAGGAATCATATTAAATTACTGCTTAATTTCAGTTCAGGATCAGTTCTCAGCTCAAGGTAAGTTTAGTGGGAAAAGGAACCAAGGCAAAAAATATTTGGTTGGGTAGCTGTTAAGAAAATGACTATGCCAACTACATCAATGTTTTAACAGAGACACCTGACCAGGTTATAAAGACCAAACAAAAGCCCATTGAATAGTAACAGAAAACTCAAATTCACATCAAAATCAAAAACACTTCTTCACAGAAAGGGTAGTTAAACACTGGAATAGGCTCCCAAGGGAGGTGGTTAAGTCCCTGGACGTGTTTAAGAGCAGTTTGAATGTAGTGCTCAGATATAACTTAGCAGAGGGTTGTTGGAGTTAGGGTACTACTAGGCTGTAGTTGGACTTGATGATCTTTGAGGTCTTTTCCAACCTAAGTAATTCTATGATACTAAAAATTCTGCTCATTTAGAATTAAAATTGCTTCTGACAAGTTCATAGCAGACCAAGCAAAACATCCACAGATAGGCCAGTAGTCAGACACTGAATCAAAAGATCTGAAGTCAACTAGCTAGTGAAGCAGACCTCCAGCTATGTACCACTCCTTCCCAGGAAGCAGCCCTTCAGTTTCTGGCCCTTACATGAGCACACCCTTGGGTCACATGGGGAACACAGGTGAAAACAATTTGACACACCCATTCACCAGGTGCCCAATCACCAGTTCAAGCCATGACTTAATAGTTCCCTCTACATTACTTATACGCTATGGCCAATTTTCTAGGTTTATTTGACTAGTTGGACCTCAAAAATTACAAAGAAAAGAACAAGTATTTCTTTTTCCTTAAAGTCAGTAGAAATTGCTTAAAACAAACAAAAAAACCCAAACAAAAAACAAACAAACAAAAAAAAGCACAGAGATATAAATGACTCATAAAAGCAGCAGTCTGCAATAGAGTTAGAGTTAGCAGCTGTGTGTTTCACTTAAGGTGAAGCTTGCAAAAGTTCCAGTTGAGTACCTGCTGAAAATCCAAAATTGTACTTCATTTGTATTTCAAATCATAATAGCTGTGCTATTGTTACAGTTAGAGGAATGGGGAGGGGGGGGGAGGGAAATCTGGGATTTTGTTATATATTGCAAAGTTTTCAGTTCCAGGCCTATTAGAAAACAAATTTGTTGCTAGTAGAACTTTTAAAAGAGAAATAGTGACTAACATGGAATGCTATACTCCCACTGCTTATTGCTTTCTCAACTGAACAAAGTCTTTGCAAACACAAAGAGATGTTTTTCCCCTCTTAAGAGACAATGCACCTTATAACCTGCAAGGAACACTGTAAAATAAAAGTAAATCTGATTCCTGTAAAAAGAAACTGTTCTTTAAAAATGCAGTGAGCATAAATATTTAATTGTTTGGAGCATGTCACAGAAGTTCAGAATTACTCAAAATTGTGTGAAGAATGAACCAAAACCAGCTGAAAATGTTATAGTAAGAAATGTCTTATGGAAAAGGCTTCTCTGAAAATCTTTCGTTATTTTAACATAGTTGGAATAGTTGGACTTCAAAAAAAAAAAAAAAAAAAAAGCTTTGAAGTATTATTTAATGTTTGAACTTTCTATGAGCCCAAGTCATAAAGTTCTGACACATACTCTGTTAATGAAAATACATTATTAATGTAGGATTTAGCTAGAGTAATAAGAGATTTACCATCCAGTAATTTTGTAAATGTTTATATATATATTATATAAATATATATATATTACATATATATATATTATATATATATGTGTTCATATATGTAATTAAAAAGTGTAGTATTCCAGCTAATCCATCTCTCTGGCCTCAATGTTTCAGCTATAATTTCTGAGGCGTATAATAGATAACACCAAAATCTCAGATTCACATTCTCTTTCCTCAACGATGATCATTTGATTTTTCTGCATAGGTTGTTTTCATTCTAGCAGCAGCAAACCAGTTTAGACAGTGAATCATTTTATACTGTTCCCCAGGCATTGCTAATCATGGTAATCTAATCTGTTCAAATTAACCCACATGCCACAGTTCCATAGACAATTAACCCTTGTATTTCAGGGGGTTGTGAAAATCAAATATAAACTACATTACCGTAATCTTCTGTATGCTATGTAGATTGCTTCAGCATGCATAATTGCTTGTAAAGATTTTTCTTTTAAATGGTTTCTCCCAACACTCTGATAGCGTCTGGATAAAATTCAGAGGGAAAGAGAAACAACAAAATCAATTCAACTTCTCAATAATTCACCATACCAGACAGAAAATACAAATCTATTTATCATTAAAATGTTGGACTCACAACATTTACTGGATCTGAATCAATGAAGGCAGAACATCTCATCTGTTTCAACTACAGCAGGGATTCCAAAGGCTATTCCTTTAAAAGCTGAATTCCCTCTACACTAATGGCCCCATGACCTCACTCCCAAACATGTGGCACAGCATGATACTGGGATAGTGGCCCCTTACACTTCACAGGACATCCCACAGGGGCTTTCCAAGAAGAGACTGAAAAGGACTCTGTCAGTGGAGTTACCACTCATTTCTACTCTTGGGACATCAAGGGCAGCCAGGATGAATAAGTACAATTGCAGAACAAGAACAAGGGCAGGTCTTGCTCTCAAGACAGCTCACAAACCTGAGAGCTTGAAGCAAGAATGGACATCACACATCTCATGGGTTTTGCAGTGTTTTGTGTACTGCTTCATCTAAGGATCTTCCCTTATAACACAGGCTATCTTGTATTATTTCTATTCAGGTCGGCTCAAAATTATTTGGGAGACAAAAGTTTGCTTCTTAATTTAGAAGGACAGACTGAGATGAAAGGATATTTCCTTACTTCAGTGTTACTCTGTTCAGGGCAGAATACTGGCAGAGCATGGCTACTTTGGAAGTTTCTCCTGATATTTCTTGTGCTTCACAGACTAATAGACAGCAGCTTCTGAAAAGAACACACAAAAAAGCGTTACCTTCTCACCTGTGCTCCAGCAGCTGACCCAACACTTGCCTCCGCTGATTAATCAGAGGTACAAGCTGTGATTTCCCATACACCATGGAATGACTCCCTGAGGATCTCAGTAATAATCAGGTATGATTTAATAGTCACAGTCACAGTCCAAGCAGACAGTAGTAACTCAAAGTTGGAAAGACAATGATGGATACACGAGCACTGACTCATTGAAGACTGTATACTGCTTGTAACAGATTTAGCTGCCAAAAATTTCTATAACATTTTTTCCTCTGTATGTTGCATAAGCAAGTCTTAAAAAGCTCAATTTCTTTGATGCACACAGATTACATGGGAAAATTTAGTACTTAATTAAATTGGGAAAGCAGATTGAATCAGGTTCTTAGAGCTTTCTTCACAGTTACATTTACCAACAATGTTTAATCATTGTTAGTAACTGATAATAAGCATATGAACTCAGACTAAGAATGTTAATTCAGAAGCTTAAAGGACTAGCACAGTAACTTTCCCTGCACAGTAATAATACTATCTTTGAGAAAAAGATACAGTTACAAAACTAATTCAGACTAATACCCCAATTCACTGGCAATAGTAAATTTGGAATATGGTAGGTGTTAAAAGCAAGCAGAAAAATCACTTGCATTCTATCTACAGGAGCAACACGTAAAGATGAATAGAGAAGAAATATATTTGGATAAACATTTAGTGTGTTGCATTCTCATGGCCCAATAATATAATTAGCTCTGCTATGCCTCAAAGTGACTTCAAAGTTATTGTTAGTTGGTAGCAAATAATCAGGATGCTATTTAAAATACAAAGTACTTATCAACATCCTCCAAATATATATTTTTTTTAATTTAAGAATGATCTGAAGCTCACTGGATAATACCTCACTAAGTCCCTTGATGATGTGTCCATCTGACAGTGCACCCATATGCTTTGTCAACTGAAACATGGCTCAGTTTCATGCTGTATTACAACAAAATCAACACATCAAAACAGCAAACATTTTAAACTAGTGTGAATATTGTGATGTGCTGGTTCCTGCCTCACAGTCTATTCATAGTCTTTCTTCCCATTTAGAAGGTTTACCATTTTTCAGTATGCTGTTTTGGTCTTTTTTTTACTATGTTGTCTTGCTGAGAGTTTTATGAAATCTCTTTCTGCAGGCAACAGAGGACTGTAAACAGACTGAGAGAAAAACTCAGATACTTCAGAAAATTGGGAAGTCTGGTTGCCTACACTGCATTTCGCTTGAGATAGAGATTATAACATCCAATAACATCTTGCAATTTATTAAGTGAACAGTAACGAGACAAAAATAGAATCTATGCAACTGCATTTCCAGTGACATTTTATTTTAAACTTCAGTACTCAGCTGACCTTGCAGGTCCCAGTGATTAAAACTACATTAAAATCTTTTCTGTCTTTCAGTCAGAAAGACACAGTCAAATGTTTCTTTCATGTTAGGGACAGTTACTTAATCTTTTTGTTATTTATTTTCCTGACAAATTCTTGTGGTATAGTCTTTTCTTTAATCCTTTTTTTTTTTTTTTTTTTTTTTTCCCCCCCATTATCTTAAACAGGTGATTTAGTCCTAGTTTTATACCATCTGTAATACCAGGAACCTATCAAAATTAAGGTATATACAAATTAACAGAATGAAAGTCAATTAAGAAGAAAAACAGAACAAACTCAAAACAACAACAAAAAATCAATCCACAGTTAAACAAATTAACAACCAAACAACAACATCAAAACAACACAAATTCAGCCTTCTCAAGGACTCATTCTTTATCACTTGAAGAAACTTCTACATGCATTTTAATGCATTTATTATATGAAATGAGGTTATATGTGATAGGATATTCAAACTCTCTTCAGCTTTAAAAGATTTGGAAGAAGATATGACAATCAACAGACCTGATTCTTTTCTATACATTTCTCATATTGGAACAAATCTAAACATTTTTCAGACTTAGCCAATAACATCTAAGTTTCTCCAGAATGTAAAATTTCTGCTTGTATCTATTCAACTACTTTCTCCCATAAAATCTTTTTTTCACTAAATTAACATAAGAAAAAAACTACTGATGTAAGCAAAGGTCTTGCTGTTTCACATTATGAAAGCTAAGGCATACTTAAAGCTAAGCACCAATAACTTATGGTCAAAAACTGTTGTTGCTTTTCCTGCTGTTGTAAAAAATCAATGGTAATTTTTTCCCTTATGTAACCTTAATGTCTATTTTCAACTTTTATTTCCACCATTTCCAGAACTCAGTTCTATGTTTGTGTAAAATTAACTAATGTGTCAGAGTAAATAAATGTAGCTGTTTCTCTATAAGCAGATAAACTGCCATGACCATTAAAATTAAACCACCGACAGTAAACTTTAGTGATAATCATAAAAAGAATGGGGCATTGTGAAGATCAACAATTTTGCGACAATTCTGTCAAATTCACTGTTGTGTATTTAAGAAAACAGTATACCATTGCAAGACAGCAAATGATAAGCTTTGATTTTCTTATGAATTTGTTCTTTATGCTCTGTAATTAATAGTATTTCCTTGCACAAATACTTCATGTATACTACACTGTCATTCAGGTTGTGAGACTGAAGCAGAATGAGTCTATTCATAGCATCTTACCAAATCAGCAGCTAGGCCAAACCCTTTTCTGTGTCCAGATTTTCACTACGAAGAGTCATTCTCAATCCAAGAAATTACAGTTCTCCTTTCAATACACAGAATGTGTGGACCAGACAGGATGAAACTGCTTTTCTTGCAATACATCTTCAGTTACTACTTCAATTACTAATGTGTAATCACATATTACACATTCAGAAAAAATATTCTGATTCAGAATGGTACTTAACCATCTACTAGTCTCACTGGCCTTCCTCTCCTTCTCATGGTTACTAATTTGCACAACTATCTTGCTGAATTAGGCTAAAGAAACCTTAGTGGGAGAGAAATGCAAGCCACACAGCTACTATGGAAAATGTTCTTGAGAAGACATATAGCAGTACTATAATATCTAATGCCTAATTCAGATTTATTTTTTTTTTTACCTAATGTACACTGTAGTATTTTGTTTTAATACATAATGAATCATGATACATACAGATAACTTGCATATTCTACTGTACTCCCTTAAAAAAAAACATTCATTTAAACTAAGGACAAAAAAGAACAAAGTAATATAATATTTTTGATTCTAGAACAAATGCCCCAAACTTTCTGTAGGGCTGTTTGGAAGAGTGGATTCAAGTGCAAACAAACAAAAATTCATTTAGAGCTGCAGCAGTTTGAGCACCATTGTCATCCTCTGCAATTCTGGTTTGGAAGACATTGTGTGGACTGTTCCACAAAGCAGTGATGTATAAATCTAAAACACAACTCATTATTACTCACCAGAAGAAATATATATATATATATATATGTATATGTATATGTATGTATATATATATATATATATTTAAGACTTGTAGCACTATTTGTTTAGGCTTCTTAAATCAACAATATACAATATATTTTCTCTTTCTTTTTTGGGAATCTAAATACCACCTTTTTGAAACATCACACTCCGCTAGGGAAAGATCTCTGCTATATATATACAGAGTTTTTTGAGAGGGTAGTAGAATTCCACATAATTTAGATCTAACTGTTTTCAACTGGCACACTCCAAACACAACTAGGATAAGGACAACAGAAGCAAACATCAAGTAAATAGAGTTTTGAGTAAACTTATTAAAGCTGGAGAAATATTTTGATTCCAGGGTTTCCACTATTTTGAAAAAACCTCATGAACCATATTTTCATTTTTAAGATGCAAGAAAATATTTGCAGACACAATGAGGTGTCTGCATTAGAACATTTATTTTTATTTATTTTTTTTTTTAAATTAAACTCTTCAAGTGGCTATTTGTACCAGGAGTTACAAATCACCATTCAAACTGCAGATTCAACAAACATTAGAAATCCTCTTGGCAAAACAGGGTTAAGCATTAATCTGTTACCTGTAAAATTCCAGCAGGGTAAATGTCTGGAACAAGTGTCAAGAAAACATAGTTATCTGCTGTACTAATAACCATAAGGCTATACACAGCATGCTAAGAAAATGTCTAGAAGGAGCAATGTCATTACATTAAAATATCAGATCAATTTCATGAGTTGTTTATTCCAATTAACACTGCAAGAAATTACTAGCTAACTAGTTCCTTTCTTTAGGAAGTGACTCTATTATTCAGATTATTAGCCTTGTAACACACTTTTTTGAGGATCACAACATTTCAACTTATTTTAAATCACATATAGCGACTACAAATTTAATATCACCAGAAATAGCTTTCTAAGGATCTTGCATATATCCAACAGATTATACAGAAAAAACTTATGCTGCCTCTGATCAAAACACAACATCATTTTTGCTCTTGTAAAAGCTACCACCATTACGAAGAACTTATTTATTTTTCCCTTAGATGAGAAATGAAGGCAGTCAATTCATTGTTTTAACTGATGAAATTCAAATTTACTACCAGAAACCAGAGTTGAGTCATAGAATTGGACATTAACAAAAGGCTTATTTAATTTTCAGAAATATGCTGATTTTAGGTATAATTATTGATTTCTTTTCCAGAAATAGAACCGCGTATTTCGTTACGAGACAGTCTAACGTTGGAAGAATGATCATCAAAATGCTTTATTGATCTGTGTAGAGAATATTACCCTTATTGTAACAATTTAAAAAGGAGAAATATGTTTATAGAACTGAGAATCAATCTACATGTCACCTACAGTATCAAATCTCCTCTGCTCCTCAGGTAGAACAGCTATTAACTTGAGATTATTTGGAACGGATCAAAAAGTACTAGTACAACTCCCATAAATTGTGCAGAGCATCAAAATCCTACTGCTAGAAGCATCATACAGAAATCAATTTGCAAATATGTTTGTATGAATAAAATCAAGACTACTAGTAGTGAACAGTGTATCAATAAAAGCACAGTGAAGATATCATGTTGATTCTAGGAATTTTAAATACAGGTTCACTGAAGTCTTCCATAATAAAAGATGCATAGGTCCATAAAGATAAATTACTTTTTTGTATTAAATGTAGCAACTAAAGTGTTTAGGAATAACTTCAGTGACATGACACAGATAGATTGTCCTCACCAGAAATTCTTAACCTGCCTTGTTAAGCATCTCATTAGTACTGGATGTAATAACGGATTATGTTTACAAATTTTTCACTATCAACAGGAAAAAGAAGTGTATCTACTTAAATAGATTTTAAGTAAAATTTTCTCTGTAAAAACTGTGCTTAAAGGTTTAAAGTCAATATGCTTAGTTTTGTTATAGTTATCTGAATGAGCAAATATAGTACTAGCATATTTCTGCAAATAGTGTTTTAAGTGTTCAGTTGTGTCCTTTTTAATACTTATTTTTCAAAGAATTAATTCAACTAAAAATACAGTCTGTGCATAACACATAAATTACTTCAGTTACTATAAATATCATTTGGTTTATATATATACACATTTATTTTTACAGGATATAATATTAGAGAAAAGCCTAATACTTGTTTTAAGTTTGCTAATACAGTACAACACTCATTTACTCATCTACATTATGTCTTTCCTCTATTTTAAATCCTGACATAAGATATAATATACCTTGAAAAAAAAGCTTGTTTTTTGGAAGATGAGGAGTGTGTGTGGTTGAATGATTTAATTCCACATGCTTACAAGCTGATCTTTGATCAAATTAAGATGAGGAAGGCAACATTATTTGTAAAGGGGAGATGTTGGTAATTAAATTCTTAGCTCAGAAGATAAGTTCATACTGAAGTTAAAAGTTCATGTTGAATCAAGGGAGGTAGAGAAGATGATTACAGTCAATGATAAAAAGAAAGAAAGAAAAAATAAAGATCAGAACAGTGAATGTTTTTTCATTAACAGAAAAATCTAAGGAAACTGCATGGAGGTGAAATTAGGTAAAGCCTTCTCAAAATTAAAAGAGAAAATAGTCTGATTATTTTATGTAATCATTTAGTTATCATTTACAATTTTGAAAATAGTGTCTAAAGCTATGAAACCTGAACTTTCAGCAGATCGAATGAATTGATTTTTTATTAAATGACTTTCCATCATTTTGCCTACTCACTTTAGACTGAAATATTACAGATTTAAAAATTAGAAAGTAGAGAAGAAACAAATTAAAGGTTGGTTTCTTTTCCCCTTTACTTCTTAATATGTTCTTAATCTTACTTCAAAGTGGAAAGTATGACAACTAAAATAAGAAATGGAAAAGATATAAATTCGTTTCAAATCATCCAACTATACCTAGTGCTATTATTGATATTTAATGCAGCTATCTGCACAATGATTCCACAGTCTTTAAAGGCCGTTTCTTTAAGAGCAACTATTATTATTGCATCATTATTAAATGTACAGAATTTCTGCAACTGAAAAAGGGAAGCCAATCCTTTTGTACAATTTTTGTACAAAATTTTTGTTCAAAGAAGGCGAATAAGCCTTTTCTAATTATAAAGTCATGGGTATGTAGAGACAAATATCATATCACAGTCTCAATTCTATTCATATCATCCACACCTCATGCAAAACAGCTGTTAGGTAGAATAAATTACCTTTTCTAGCTGGTGGCTTCAGTATGACCAGTTTGTATAACTATCAATATTCTTTATTTTGTGTGTATAAATAAAACCATTTCATCTTAATTTCTGATTACCCCATAGTAAAGATGAGGTTTTCAAACAGCCTTAGAAACCTGCAACTTCAAAATACTGATTAAGAAATCTCATGTCACTTCTTGATACTGAATGTTACAAATCAGTGAAGCTCAGCATACAAAGAATAATAAAGTTTCTATGCTTAAGTGCATGTGGCAAATGTAAATTTTCAGGCTGTATATGCATGTTTTAGTGTTATGTATCAAATCCCCAGATTAGTACTAATGGTAGCATTTCCATTTTTGTGAAGAAAGATGTTTAATTTCAAACAGTAAAATAAAAGAAAATGGCTTATAGCATTTTCAGTCAAAAAGTTAGAATGATGCAGGAAAGCAAGTATATCAGTCAAATGCCTACATCTTTAGACCTGTCAACAGTTTCCCCATACCTACTAGTAAATGTGTTAGCAAATGTTATCCTTGATGTTGTATTTTCAAAACACACAAAAAGTCTGTTAGTCACTGCACTCCTAACCAAAGTAAATGAAATTTAGATACTGAACTGCTACCTGTGTGCTTGAAAAACTTCATTCTTCTTTTATATTCATTCTATCAAGCCACTTCCACTTAATGTCAGCAGGAACTGATAGAAAAAGATGTGAATGATTCTGTCAATTCCAATGCATTTCACAATTCTAAATAAATTTGCCAGTTTGTTGCTTATAAGGTGACTGGAATGCGTGCAAGACAACTGCTTTGAGATCTGAAAAAGGACAGGTAAATTTTACACCCAAGATTTCCTAAATCAGTCATCACTGCCCCGGCATGGCTCTTACTGAACAAGATGAATTTTAACCACTGGTTTTGATGAAAACAAACCAACAGAGAGCATCTACAGAAATATAAATCTGTATCTAATGTTTGCCATTAGAGAATGAGGGTGACATTTTTTGGCATCCATTATGTTCTATACTTCAGAACTCATTAAATTTCCACTGAAAGGATGAGATCAGGACTGATCTCTTACTGAAAATGTTCCAATCTGAAATACTCGAGAAGGTGAATTAGACATAAAACAGACATATTTCACCTTCTAAAGAAATATAATATACCTATTTTCAGAAGTTTGCTAAAGCATAGACACACAACATTTTCACTACGTTATATGGAAATAAAGTAGCTGATACAGTTAACAATCCTTCTAATAAACTAATATCCCTTAGCGTGATAATGACATTTTTGACTAAAAGAGAGGAAAAGCTACTACATAGAAACAGACATCCTTTGGCAAATAAGGAGTACCTGTGTCTAATATACAGTCTTTCCTTGAATTTTCTACAGTCCCTGAAAATTCTGTAACCATTAGTTTCACTATTTACTAGTGGTTGTCTTTCTCAAACTTGTCACTCTGTGACAATAATCGTGTATTAATTCTGGCCTCAAATTTTAATCCCAAATTTGATGGGAATCTTGTCTAGGATATATTTGGTTCTCAATCAGTTTAAGAAAAACAACCTTGTTTAGTTCAAAACATGATTCTAAACCTTCAACACATTTATATGTCACTAACTTCAGAGATTTTCTCAGCATCTTTTTAATTCTCAAAAGTTCTGTGGGATAAAAAGATTGCTTTTCATCAGAGTCTAATTAGAGTCCTAACGCCATACACACACATGAAGGTTTGAAACAAACAAAAAAAAACAATTAAAAAAATTTTGAAACTTTGCAATTACATCTCTTGCCCTTTCTGAGTGCATTGTTGGCCTTTTATGACGGCAGTGGTGGAGCTAATGTTATTGTAATCAATTTGACTAAATGTGCAAATTGTTTGCTTTTTTCAAAATTTTTTCAAAATTTTTTCAGAATTTTTTCAAAATTGTTCATTCCAACAGTATGTGTTTATAACAAATATATAAATAAGTAAGATGATCTTAAAAGAGTTCTGACAACAGCAGCTATTTTATTATTGTTGTTCATGGTACTGGCTGTAAATGGGGACGACAGTGTTTACCATATGCATTCTCTCTGCTAGTAAATTTTCAGATCTCAACAAGTCAGCAGGAATATCACTAGAAGCAACTGCTTAAGTGGCATGAAACAAAAAGGAATAAAAATAACAATCTTTGTTCTTTGTAACCTATTACATTATAAACAGCACCCATCTGCTCTTTCATAGGTGCCCTTCATATACTGGCTTATGCTTCCAATACGTATCAGATCAAGTGGGACAGTAGAAGACAACACTGGCAAACAAGTGATAAATGAAACACTGAATATCTAGAGGAACCTAAAAACATACCTAGTTATCTATTGCGACTTCCATACTGAAGCTTTAAATTAGAGACTGTCATTTGTATCTACAAAAAATGTAAATGTAGATGTGAAAATCACTACCCCTCCTCCTTAGAGTAATTAACTGAAGTATGCATCCTACAGAGATGTTTATAACAAGGCTTTTCACTGTGTATAGTTTTGCTACCAGGCATTGTTTAAATAAATATCTAAACTGAATGCATATTTTTTTCCCATCATTTGTTAACTGTTAGAAGAAGAAATTGCTTTTTCCAGTGCTAATTTTCAAGACCATATGCTACCAGAAGTAGAATGAGTAATGAATAAGATTTTACAAATCATCCAAACTGAGGAACACATCTAGACTGTAAACCTTGGATGATAACCCTGAAATCCTACACTATACTCATTTATTTGGCTTCAGTAAGATATTAAGACAGCTTACTAGCAATAAAACACCTGACGCTGACAATCCTAGCTTAAGCAGATGTTCTGCAGATGCAAAGGAAGATTTAGAATGTTTTCTGGACAAGCAGCCTGAAAATTACTCTCACACAGATGAATAAGTATCAGTACAAAGCATACTGTTGCAAGCCTTGTACTTTTGTATAACAGATAATGAAAAACCATCTGTCCATTGTAGTAATTTGCCAAGAAGCCAGTGCAGCATAGCGTTTCACTTTCTGTATTTAAAATATCCAAGTAATAAACAATATTTCTCATCTGCTTTAATTCTGTTTGCACACACTGAACACAAACTTCACCATGTTCTTATATTAAAGTCTCTCATGTAGCTAAACAAGTAATCGGTCCATGCAAATACAACTGGACTTCTCTTTTGGTTTTCGATAACAGAGCATTGAAGTGAAAATTAGTGTCAACATTTGATTGTGCAGGATTTCCTCTATTTCGGCATTTGAGGAAGTCTGCACTTTAATACCAAGGCATAAAAAGGTTTGAGTTACCTAGAGAAACATTTTTGAGTTTAACTTAAAAAGCAAACACAAAAGACACTAGTATTTAGTTGCCATTTTGAATATCCCAATCTTCAGAAAGTTAAGATTTTGAATTCTTACTTGCATAATATTCAACAGTTTATATTCAGGTTTTTGAGGTATTATTCATGCATTACTACAAATGATTCACCTATTTTGACAGCTTTTAACTAAAAAGAAAGAAACAAAACAAATGTGACAGCTTAACATGATGGTTTTATGGCCTTTTGTGAACAATATCTACTATTCTCAGTATCCATTCTATTCTAAATTACCTTTAAGTGTCAAAAGCCAATATACACTAAGATATAGATTGCATTATTTAGACCCCAACAAATAACATCAAGAATAGGTTTACAACTAAAACTTGCATAATAAAATATACAAGAAAACGTAATACATATATTACAAGGAGTTGTGTTATTAAGAACATTAAATGACCCTACAGGAAGCATGATATTGAGATCGAAATTTGACCTCTGAATTCTAGCTTCTGTCCTTTGAACATCTTTTTTGTGCTGAGGCAAAGATTCAAAGAACAACTTTTTATACTTTTTGGTTGTCTTCTATGAGAAACATTTTCACATTTTTCACATTCTCCTGCCCCTACAGTTATATCTGTTGATGTAAGCCTATGTTCTCATGGTAAGTTGCAGAATTAGACTGGCATTAGCAATGTTATTCAAACTAACTTGTATACAAATTGTCAGTTATAGTACATACCTTTATAAGTTTAAAATTATGGGTAAATTCTGTCAGATTCACAGAAAATTGCTGAAAACACTACAGAGAAGTTAATGTTGACTCCAAAAGACAGCAGTTGGTAAAGGGTCATTTGGAGACATTCATCAATTGTTTGTTTTAACAGACAGTCATTATTCCTGGCAGCTCTAATTGGCAAAAATCACTGTTATTGTCAGAAAGCATTAAAGGAGCATCGTTTGTCAATATGTACTCCTCTACAAAGAAGCAGGTTGAGACAATCCCGGTTTTAAAGTCAAATGTAAAAAAGAAGCATGAATACCATAATGTGTACCTCACTTAAAGTAATGACTTAACACAGAGATATAGCAACTCAATAGATTTGTTTAATGAAATCATACATTTCCTTCTCAAAAGAAAATAGTAATTGGTATTTTGCCAAAAAAATCAAATTTCCATTCCCATCAGCTTGCTCTGATTGCAGTAGAAAAGAAAGTCTGTGCAATGTAACTCCTAGCCTTGTTACTCCTGGCATGTAAATACCATGAATGCTGAACAATGGACTCTTTAGAGACTCCATACAAGCTCACTATTCTTTCTAAGAAAAGGATGAGCAGAAGGATGTTATCCTAATCTTCAACGTATACAATTTTGCTTTGAGTTTGCCCAGGTCAAAGTGTCTTTTTTTCTCTTTTACCTTCCCATCTATCAGTTTGGGACATTAAATACTAGTTCTGTTTCTAAACATAGGATAGTAATTGTCACAAAAATAATTATTATTTAAATTAACTTATGTGTTAATTAAATTAACACTTTGATTAGGGGAAAAAATATATTAAGATTCAATATCCCTTTTTTGTTCTAAATATATGACCAAATTCTACTCACAACACAATTCAGTTGAGACTTGGAAGAAGGTGGGAGGAAAGTATAAAAGCAAGTTTCATTGCTTTGTAATTTTCCTTCAAGGCATGCCAATAATGGAATTAATGTACAATTTTTTGCACTGTCAAGTTATATTAAAAGCATTACTAAGCCCTTCCTGAATCTACATTCTAATAAATGTCAAGTCTTTCAATTATTAGACATTTAAATATTTGCACTAAGACTTTAATAATGAGAGCACACCTTGCAGATCTGTGTGCTGTTGCACAATTAAAGTGAGATAAATCACTTGAGATTTATAGAGTATTAATAAAATTGTTTTTCTTACCAATTTGTAATAATTCCTTATTTTTAATATGGTCACAATTGCACTAATGATTAAGAATTATTATTTAATAACTTTGAGAATACACAGGAGCACCCTCAATTTTCTGAAAACACTGTAAGAGCCTGGTATGATGCCATTTAACTGCAGCTATCTAACAACAGGTATCCTAGGTATGATGCATTCTCCAACTGGCTTCCTCCACCTCTGGCACTCGAAATCTATTTAATGTATGTCTCCAGGTTTTCTTCTCAGCAGCATGTCGTCTTTCCAGATGGCTACAGGGAAGGAAGCTTTAGCATCTGTAATGGTATCACCATTCAAAGATTTTACTAGTAATTAATCCCTCTACCAGGTGTTCAGTGTCCTTGGTGCAAGTAAAACATCACCCATAAAACCCCACAGAAAAAATGTGCTCTTCATTCCTACCTGAGGAGACAAAAATTTATTTAGGACATGTAGAGCTCAGCCTCAGTATAAAGTTTTGTTAACTATACCGGAAAAAACAAAAGGAGGTTTCTTATCAAGGCAACTTCTTCCTTTGTCATTGTCAGAATTTAAAATTAAATAAAGAGCTTTAAAGAACCACAGGACAATCAGAAAACCAGAAAATCACTCAAAAGCTCATACTGTATTTTTATTTCCATCTCAGCTTCTGACACAGAAAAGGTGAGAAGCAAGAAGACGGGCGAGATGATTGAAGAAAGAATGAACAAAAGGACAACACTTGTGATGTATGGGGTACTTTGTTCACTGCCTAGTTCTACACTGACATTTATTTATTTATTTTTCTGAACTGCAGAAGAAAATGAGCTAAATTACTCTACTATACTTTCTTCCTCTGTTGTGGTTTTATTTTTGTTATCGGTATTCCACATTGTAATATCAGGTAATGCACTGGGAGTTAAAGAGTTAATGTTCCAGTTCTGTGGACTGTGCACAGAAGAAAGAACTACAACTCCCAGAAGACTTCATTACTCTATTCCTGTTTTCAATACAGAGGAAAAGATAAAACTGTTTGGGAGACATGAAATTTCCCTTTTCCTTTCTGCTCATCTCTGCAGTGCATGCTCCCTAGGCATCTCACCTTCAGCATTAGAGTAACGGCTTCAGTTTTTGGACACTCTCTCATTTTATTTGATAGACTGCCTTCAACTCCAATTATATTGTATTATATTATGTTATCTGGAATTCCAACACTGTATTTAATAGATTAGTTTTCTCCCTTAGCTTGTTGTCACTGTTGTTTTACTCCTCTGGGCCCACACACCACTTTAACAAATACTCTGTTGTCTACATTAAAAATACAACCCTTACAAAAACTGTTATGTCCCACTGCTGCATCTCAAAACTTTTATTCAGAAAATTCTAGACTAAATTCCAATTTAATTACTTGATTTGGTATGAACTGTGGCGCACATGCATACTTTATTTAAACAATTCTTTAATTGAAAGCTTTGTTTTTAGCAGTTTTGTAGTACATCCACACAACTGAACAGTAGTGTCTTTATGGTGGGAAATATCTTGCTATAGTAAAAGCAGTAGCTGATCTGATTTATATGCAAGCTAGTCATCATTAAATTTCCAGCATAATGTATAAACAGAAATCCTATCTAAAATACTCAGTACTATCCCAAACGCCCATGACAGCATGAATAAAGTGCTTTCACTTTTAAGGTGTGCATTACAATTAATTATCCATAAAATCCTTAGCATAAACTTTAAAAACCTTTTCCTTCTGAATAAGTGGAACTCAGTCAGAATTATTCTGGCACCTGAATTAACTACATATGAAAGCAATAATCACTGACATTTTGTTACAAAGTCTTTTCTCTATAAAATTGTTTGACACAGGATTTTGCTGTCTTGAATTTCTAGTATAACAGATAGTGTAGTGTTTTTACTAGAAGAATCCATGTTTTATAATACTTCAAGAGATAAGCACACTTATGAGAAGAAAATATTTTATGGCAGCTTTATACCTTTATAAAATCAGTAATGCTATCTCATAATCATTCAAAAAGTTTGTTCAGTGTCAATTGCAATAACTAAAAATAAAGCAATAATAAGAGAATCCATCCTTCTCTCAGAACCACTAATACACAAGGAGAAAGAACATTCAAATAGACAACGCGCCACAAACATTTAAGTGGGAGGGATGAAGTATATTAGTGGTAATAATATCTGGTCTGAAAAATGTTCATAAGGAATAAAACTTTTTTAGTTTAGTTAGAAAGTTACAGAGTTTACAAAAGCTCTAAACTTTCTAATGAGTTCCTTCCCCTTTCAGGATAGGAATACTATAAATGAAAAGTAGTGTTTCACTGTTTCTATTCTGTGTTGTATCTCATCTTCTTGACACCTCATTTGTCAAGGTTAATATTTGCCTTTCACTGTTCCTAAATATATTCTGCTTATTATAAATACTACCAGGCATTTTGTAGGAGAGTCAGCATTTGCTGTGCTATGAACTCTGGACTGTAGGTATGTTAAACTGTATCTTTCCTCTTAGTGAAGTAATTTCAACAGCAACTATTCTAGGTATCTATTTTGGGATGGGCTTATGTTAAAATGCTTCACCTCTCATATCACTGAACTGGGGATCCTGATATAGGGATCAGGAAAGAAAAATCCCTTACACTTTAAGAACAAAGTAAGTCTGAGATCTCCTTGTAAGGCTGAATGTGTACAAATCCACAGAGCCAAATGACATACATCTAAGGGAAACTACAGGCCAGTGAGCCTCACCTCAGTACTTGGGCAGATCAAGGAACAGATCCTCCTAGAAGATATGTTAAGGCACATACAAGTTGTAGAAACAGCCAGCATGACTTCACCAAAGGCAGGTCATGCCTGACTAATTTGGTGGCTTTCTACAACAGAGTAGCAGCATCAGTGAACAAAGGAAGGGCAAATGATGTTGTCTACTGGGACTTGTGCAAGGTCTGATGTAATCGCAGCACGACACTTATCTCTAAATTTGAGAGAGATGGATCTGAAAGCTGGACTATTCTGTGGATAGAAAATTGATTGGATGGTCACAGCCAGTGTGTTGTTGTCAATAGTTTTATATTGAGATAGAGACTAGTCACAAACAGTGTCCCCCAGAGGATCATCTTGGGATTGGTGCTCTTCAGCACCTTTATCAACAACACAGACAGTAGGACCAACTGTTCTAATAACCGACCTATTTACTATTATTGGTATAGACTTTTTCAAGAGTCACAGCATTTCTATGTGATTGAGCCATTGAATTTCACCTCATCCTATGCACCACTTTATCCTTTTCACAGCTTGCAATTTCAACTTTTCTAACTGTTCACTTTGTCCTCCGCTTACGATAGGCAGGGTTGTCCTAGACTCACATAAAACACATCCAGTTAAGAGAAATCTAAGAACCACATGAATCTTACCACTTTCCTCTGATGCCTATTAGGCAGACTAGAGAACCCCACATTAAAGAGTATCACAACTGCAACTGTCATGCATACCCTGAAAAAGAAGAAATAACAGAGCATCCTTATTCTATTTCCCCAGCTCCCTCCACTACCAGTCATCTGTTCCTCTTAAAGTACTCTGTCATAGTCTGCCTCAAACAAAAATGATCCTAAAAGGAAAAATCCCTCTAACACTGGAGAACTTCACAATGGTCTACATTTAGAAACTTACTTTTACAGCTACAAATGAAGCTACAGTTTTGCTCTGAATGACAAAACAGCATACAAAGATCATCTATGGTCTTGCCTAACCTCTCCTTGCATGGATTTTTGGCCAAGCAAACACTTGCCTTTGGAGGTGACCTTCAAGGGAATACCCAGTCCCTGTGTACCTTGAAGCTACTAAATTTTTTCCCATTTTTTTCATCATGTCTGCATGCCTCTTGCATTACTAGCAGCCCATCTATCAGAGAGAAGAAAATCCCACCAAAATGTGTTACAATATGTGTGATGCTTTTGCCTCACTCTGGCTTCAGGAACCAGTGCTACATCACAAGCGATTCCTATTAGCATTCATTACTACTCCACGTTTGGTCTGGGCCCAAAATAAAACCTAAAGCAAAAAGAGGAATACATAAAGCTGATGGAATTTTATCTTGATGAAATAAATATACATATATATATATATATATATATAAATTACAAATTTTTTCTTTCACAAAAACATCAATAATAACAAACAAAATGCAGATTAATTCTAAATATATACATCATTATTACAAGATTAGCCTTAATACATCAAATATTAAAATAACTCAAAATAAATTCTGAATATCAACATAAGAACTCTTCTTTCTTCAAAAATGAAATTTATTTCAAAGCCTGCAGTTTACATGTAGGCTTCCAGTGTTAAGAGCAAGCAATTGAGAACAATGTCGTCTGTATTTCTCAGCTACGTACTGATTTCATTCACAGTATTAATACTGAATATATTTCTGCAATCTACTAGGCAACATTTATTCCAGAATCCCGGCTGATGTAAAATACTATTATTCTATGTCAAAAAAAATTTTAAAAAACCATTTTAAATCATATTCAGTGCTGTGAAATGAAGTCAAGCAGCTGTGCAAATCTATCATGTGTTCCAAAGCATGGACACATTTAACGTTTTTTCATCACTGATTCAAAAATGCAAAGCATTACACAAGAAACTAGATAATAAAGAATGTGCCCCATTCATCTCTACTTTAGAAATGACAGGCGTCCTCATTATTGTATTCTCTCTCACCCCTGATCAAATATAATCTAACACAGAAGGGCATATGAAGAAAAGGCATGTCACTAAACTCCTCCGTGCAGAAAAAATTGCACCCAGTGATATTCAACAATGCTTACTTAATGTTTATGGTGACCAAACAGGAGGTGTGTGGTGCAGTGATGACAATGAGTCACCTACACTGGTGCAGATTTTTACAAGCATGCAGGCTGTTCTTCACTGGTGAAAATGCATAGTGAAATGTGGTGATTGTGTTAATTATATTGAAAAATAGCATGCTGTAGCTGAAAATCCGCTCTAACAAATAGTGTTATTGTGCTCTTTTTATCTGTGATTGTTTCCCTGGACATAATAAGAATTACTTTTTTGTAGCTACCTACATATCAGACATCAAAATCAACAATGATATAAAATTGTGTTAGGTATCATCTTTCTAATATAAACAAGGACAACAAACTTCAATGCTCCATAATACTGTGCTGGCTCTCTGCTTGAGACTAAGTTTTGATAGAGTAAATCACATAACTTTCTGAATAAACATTAAATCAACAGTTCTTTGACAAGAAATACTGTTCCTCTAAAATTTTATCTTCTGCCACTTTCAGTAACTACTTTTTTTAGTTGCTTTTTCATAAAGGAAGTAATAAAATGTGCAGTTACTAACATGCTTGGATTCCAAACTAAGGAGAATTTACCTCTACAGTACTATTCAAGTGAATTATAACTTTCTTTCAAGTTACTTTAAAAGAACTTCCAAGATAACTTCTTTCACAGATAAAAATTGTTGCAATAAAACTGATTAAAATGTATTACATTATTTATAGTTCAAAGTTATCTTTGCTTCAGGCAAGGTATTAATACCTTTCATCAGGATTAAGTATTTTACCAAGTATTTAAAAAAATATATATGCCTCTCTCAATTTTAATTCAGTCCATTACACCTCTAAGTCTGTTTTGGAGAGATTTGTGAGGATTTATTTCACAATAGATGAGCTTAACGTATACTTCAATAGGAGACAGGATGGGTGGTTGGAGAGATATGGAGGCACGATCCATGGGCATCAGTCTCTTTACAGAATAATTTGATATTAAATGAAAGAAATGCTCACACTGGCTAGAATTTGAGGCTTTTTTTTTTTTTTCCTACCCATCTTCTCTTTCAAAATAACTGAAAAAAAATATACTAAAGCACATCACGACTTTTCCTTTAGAAGCATGTTATTATTGGTCATTGGTGCACACAGGCACAGAATCAGAGAATCATAGGGCTTAGAAGGGACCTCCAGAGATCACCGAGTCCAACCCCCCTGAAAAAGCAGGTTCCCTACACCACATATTTTGTCAACAATTAATGAATTCCACAGTGGTGCAGTTCCTTCTACTTTAAAAAAATATCTTATTTTCCATTTCTTCTTTATTTTTCTCCACATTCTGTGGGATTTTTTATTTTTTTTCCCAAAGGAGAAATGAAACACAAATGAAGTCAGTGATACTAAGAAAAAGAGCCAGTTCAGTACTTTTCAGAAATCTTTCTAAAAATATCACCAGAAGAAATGTTTTCATTCCTTGCATTCTGAAGTAAAATAATTTTGTTCAGTAAGCACCATCCAACTGCCTTCATGTCAGAAATACACCCATCCTTTTCTTCATATGATTCATACTAACAAATTCCAGTGCACTATACCTATGTCAATATTTCTCTAAACAGCTCATTGGAGAATTGCTGACTTTGGTCTTATTAATTGCAAAACAGAAACTGTTGTTGAAAGTTGCTACTGTTCATCGTTTGTGTGCTTTAGTTTAGAAGCAAAAAGCAAGTGTAGTGTTGCATGGCATTCTCAGGTACAGTGCGGAAGCAAAGTAGATTTAAAATGGTCTTTTTGCTTGCTTCGTTGTTCTGGGGAAGGTTTTTCCACTGTTTTCCCATCTACTTGTCATATATTTTTGCTTTATGCCGCAATATTTGTTTACACTTGAATGACACATCAAACACACTAAAAGCTCTTTGTCATGTTTTATCAATGTTTTCCAGCTTGTGTACTGCTTCCATGCTGACAAGCTTGACAAAAGTATTCTTGCAGGATAGGGAATTAACTAGACTTCCAAAATTACATCAGATTTCTGCGGACATTTTTATTCTGGATTACCCTTGAGGGACATATATCTGTAAAGAAACTGGAAGTATGTTTTTCTCTCAAAACTCAACTCAAGCAGTTTAGCAGGTAATAAGGAAAGGAGCATAAAAATATTATTTTGTTTTACTTTCCTATACTTTGGATATTTAGATTTGCAGGAATTATTACAGGTGCCTGTGAAAAGAAAGTTTTCTCCAAAGTTCTAATATAAATTAGAAACCAAGCAGTTCACCAAAATTTCCTTGATATATCACTGCATTCTTTTTTCTAGATTCCTGACCCTCATCTCACTATCCTATTATTTTCACACAAAAGGCACATGTAACAACAGTTCCTCTAAGTATCTCATATTCAATTCATGGATTTTCTCTTTAAAAACATAGCTTTCCTTTTGCATTCCAGAACAGAAGAAGGAAATACTGATTTTATGCTGGCCATAACATAAAAGTACAGTTTGACAGCATATCCTACAGAGTTTGGATTTGTGCACTCTCCTTTCAAGATCCCCTTCTATAGCTTAAGGATTCTGTAAATAACTTCTGAAAGTAATTCCACAGATTCTTTTTAATCACACTGTCCAAATAGGACCTAAAATAAATAAATGAAATTGAGATATATAAAACAAAGATTGAAGCTTTCAAAAGAATCATTTCAAATTCCCCAATCCTCAGTGTGACAACATGATTCTTAATACCAATGATCAAACATTCTTTCCTGTACCCTTCAAAGTAGTGTGTCTTATTCATTAATCACACAGAATGAGTTAGGGACTCTAAGAAGACTGTTCTTCAATCACGAGATACTTTTTAACTGAGTTTATAGCAGTCTATCAGCTACTACTGAGAGATGTATCATTTAAGGTAGTTAAGATTGTGCATTGGTATAAATTCACTCAGGTTAATACCAGATAGCTTTCCAAAGATAATAGAGCTTGTACCTCTGAGATCCCTAGGAAATTAAGGAAGCTGGCAGCCTGTGGCTCGCACAGGTACAGCCTTGGCTGGGTAAGGAACTGGCTGGAGGGCCAGGCCCAGAGCGTGGTGGTGAATGGAGTTAAATCCAACTGGCAACCAGTCATGAATGGTGTTCCCCAGGGGTCGGTGCTGGGGCCTGTCCATGCACCCTCAGTAAGTTTGCAGATGAAACCAAGTTGGCTGGGAGTGTGGATCTGCCTGGGGCAGCAAGGCTCTACAGAGGGATCTGGACCAGCTGGAGAGCTGGACTGAAGCCAATGGGATGAGTTTCAACAAGACCAAATGCTGCATCCTGCACTTCAGCTACAATAACCCCAGGCAGCACTACAGGACTGGGACAGAGTGGCTGGAAGACTGTGGAGAGGAAAGGGACCTGGAAATATTGATTGATGCTTGGCTGAACATGAGCCAGCATTGTGCCCAGGTGGCCAAGAAGGCCAATGGCCTTCACATGCTGACTTCTCAAGAATCAGATAACTTGGTTATCATGTAGGAGAATCTGAGAGGAAACACAACTATGTAGAAACCATTTAAAATATGCTGAAATAGAGGGAACTATTTTATAAAGAAGCATCCTTTAATCACTGCTTCCATACTGTATCTACTATTTTCTTCTGAATTCTCTTCCAGCTGGAACATTCTCATTCACTTCTCTATACACCTGTGACATACACTACAACTGCTTTGTTTCAATTAAAATAACCATGTTATTGAGGGAAAAATGACACTTTTCATGAATCAACATATTTTAGAGATCTTTGGCCCACTACTCTGACAGACATTCCAGATTAGAATATCCTTGATGTTCCACTTCTTTCATAGACACATACTTGAACATGACTACAGAATTACTGATAACTGCTGCTGCTCAATTAAATGCCTCTGCAGGTGGTGTGTGACATCCCATGGTGAGTTGTCGGCTGGTGCCATATGACATCGAGCAGCCAGTGCTCCCTACCACACAGCACTACGGAGCAGGACGGATTCTCCCACACAACAGAATGAGTTTATGGATCAAGAAGGAATTTTGTGAAAACTACTAGAGACTTTGGAAATATAAACACAGCATCATCAGAGAATAGAAATAAAACCCACTAAAATATCTATCTGGCCTCAAAGGTGCACAGAAAGGCCCAAATCCTTGTTTAACTTTTTAAATAAAAGTTCAAGATGATGTCCTGAAGTTAAAACTGAAAACATTAGGAAAATACTGAAATCAAAGGCCATACTGTACCAATAACATTTTCAATGATGCAAAAAATAGAAAAAAAAGAAAACTAACACTGTTTTCCTTGCATTAATAAGGATGATAATGAAATATAACTGCAGTAAGAGTCTGAGAAGATAAGGCACACGGACTAAAATGCCTGATAGAAGTAATGCCTGACCAATTACCTCTTAACTAAAGTTTTCAAAATAATGAGAACTGAACCTGAAATTTAATGAACAAGAACACTTGTCCATTTAATTATCCTAAGCCTGAAAGCACCTCAGCCCTGTACTTGGTTTCATTATGGTATTACATAAACAGAACAAGAGGAATACTAGTTTCTATACTTTAGTCATTCTATTTTGTAAAACAGGTCTTCACACCATCTCAGAAGTGAAATAACGTACTAGCACAGTTTAGTGCTTTACTGCCTTAACCTAGTAACATACATTTACAGTTTTGCTTTTTAATTTCCCGTGACACTCATGCCTCAGGATAATTACAGGCTGAAAGTACCAGTTATTGATACAGATTTCATGATACCTCACTGAAATAACTTGTTAGGCTTAATTCCTTAACCACAATAGTTCTGCAGGAGAGAAGAATATCACTTATCAGAAGTGATTTTTTTTTTTTTTCAGCAGAAAATAAGAAAGTTATATTTATAAATGTTTTTTGAAATTAATTACCATTGTCCGATAATATTCATCATGCTTTGGCTAGAATGGGATAAATCTGTTTCTAAAGTATTCACAACGTAGCCACTTTATTTTTTTTTCATTTTTTTTACTTTTATAAGGTAAAATTAATGTTTTGTTTTGTTTTTCTTTTTAATATAAATTAATATCACTTTTGGCATGCCAGTACAGAGACAGCTAGACTTCTCCTTGTTCAGAATAATGAGTTTATCTCTACTGCAACAGAAGCATCAGCGATTATCAACTCATCTTGTGAAGGTGATTCCCCCTAAAACATTCTGTTGCCAAATGGTATATAAAGGTATATGTAAAAGGTAAGGATACTCTATGCTATTCTATTCACATTTCATAAACGACAGAGCAAACCAGGCCACAATAAAACCAGCCACGTTTTGATTCAACCTGAGTTGTCTTTTTTTTTTTTTTCTTTTTTCATTTTATCTTTTAAATCCCGTTTTTTGAATGAGTGGCATTACTTCACTAAGAAAAAGATTCTATAACAAAAGGAACCAGTAACTCAGTTGCACTGTGAATTCATCCTCGGCAGTACTAAAAACAAGCTAATTTAGTTGGAACCACTCAGAGTGGGAGGCCAGTCTAATTGAACTCCTGCTGCCCCTCCAGCCTAAATAATTCCATAAGTACAGATGAAATAACGAATATTGTTGGCAGAAGCTTTGCTCAGGATTTTGATCATCCTCAAGTACACTGTAATACTGAGAGAAATCTTACCACTAATTTGCTGAAAAAAATATTTATGTATTTATTTAAATTTGAGGCTGCAGGACAATACAGATTTAGTCAAAATCATCCCACAATAAAATTCATTATAGTTACCATTAAAATAGGAGATACACTAGTATTATTTCCGTTGAATTTGGTAACTGCTTCTGGAAATGCACTTAAACTGAATGTCATAGCAGTAGAACCAAAACCAACTTTACTCACTCCTCATATTAAGGACACACCTTCCTCAGATTTGCAAGTTATGGTATTAGGAAGTGGACAGAACTGGACAGAAAACACACTTTCATCCAACCTAATGAGCAGTATATTTTTAAAAATAAAATTATATACATTTTACCCACCAAGATGCTCACAACAAATTTCTTAACTGAAATCAAAAGCTGAGTAAGCAAATTCTCTTGTAGACTAAAACACATAAATGAAACTTTTGAAAACATGGAATTTGCATATCAATATGATTGATATGGAAACTAGCAGCTTTGAATCCATCGTGTGGTTGAACTATATCCTACTCTGTAAAACTGCTTCACAGCACATAACAGGCAGTAAAAACACAGAACTGTAGTGCTGTTGTCATGATGAGAGCTTTCTGAATACTCCTTACTATAAGCACATGGAATAACTCAGATGTTTAAGAGTTCAGTGTTACACAAAGCTGTACAGTGGAGTAGATATCCTGCTGAGAAGGCTACAATTGCCCACATATTTCTTATCTGAAAAAATACACATTATTTGGCAATAAGGAAGCCAATAAACTCATATATTTTTAAACATTGAATGTTGGGACAGAAAGACGAGTATAATAAATTAAGAAAAAAAAATGAAGCCAAATGATATGAGTTTATTTGCAATTAACTCATAAAGAAAAATCCTAGAAAAAAATAAAAATAATATTTCCTTTGTTAAAAAAAAATAAATAAATTGCTTACAATTACATTTTTTTTTCAGTAATGAAAACCAGGTTGACTAACAGAACTGAGATCCATTGGGGGAAAAAGTAAATAATTTCAAAATATCTAAGGAGCTTGGGTTTATCTGTTAATTATTCATGTTTCGGCTTTCATTTTCAACTACTCTGGAGATGCTGATGCTGGCACTCTCTACTAAGTTTAAGTATCCATTCAGCTCAACTCTTCCAAATTGAACTGTCACTAAATATTAAAAAAAAAGAAAAAGAAAAGAAAAGAAAGAAAGAAAAAAAGAAAAAGAAATCCATAGAAGGATGTTTTTAATCTTCTGATTTGTACTTTGTAATAAGAAGTCCAAGTTTAAATTAGGACAGTATGAGCCTAAGAAATAAAGCCTAATAAAGCCTAAGCAGTGCACTGACAGCCACCAGTGAAGAACTTCCTGGCTTGCATTAAAGTGCACAGTAGTGCAGTTTTATTTTTTATCTCCTTAAAAGTTTTATTTTACAAAGTCTTGATTCAGTCTCTCACTCATATTTAAAGTAGTGTTAATAATAAACTCTGATAGAATACAAACTAAGATTTTAAAATAAAACAGAGAAGATTTAGGTTAGATATCAGGAACAAAATTCGTACTCAGAGAGTGATGAGGAATAGGAATAGGGTACCCAGAGAAGGTATGGATACCCCATTCTTGGAGGTGCTCAAGGCCAAGTTGGATGGGGCCCTGAGAAGCCTCATCTATGGTGGGCAGCAACATTGCCATAGCATGAGGGTTGGAACTGTATGATCTTTAAGGTCCCTTCCAGCCCTAGACATTCTACAATTCTATGGCTCTACAATCAAGTGTCTGAACTGTGCCTGTTTGTTAATCTGTGACACCTGCAACCTGTCTGCCTCTCAGTGTGTCAACCAAAGTTCAGTTGTATTACTATTTCCTTATGTGAACTTCTCCCCTTCAAACTTTCACGAGGAGTTAAGGGAAAAAAATTCACTGTGGGTAAAAGCTGAACCATATTATCAAGAAAATGGGTTTATAACATACAATTTTTTCCCCTTTTTTGTTACATTCTTAAAAGGAAAACAGACTATATTAACAGTCCTATTTGTTTCTCTTGCATGCCATCTTTCCTTGACACTTTTTTCCTGCTAAGCTTTTCTTTTTTTGTTTTTGTTTTTTTTTTCTTCTCCACTGCTAACACTGTTTTCCATCACAATTTTCTAGTCCTACTTTTCCTCTGTTTACACCGAGTTTGTTGTGCATTTAGTTAGGCTCACGTTCCTAAGTTTCTTGCAGTTACAGTGTAATTACTACGTTAGGCACCTAACACGTAACTTTTTCCCTCTCAATGGACTTCACAGAAAGACTGTCTATTATTAGAATTAGGTATCATAACTGATAAGAAACTATAAATACAGCCCTTCCAGATCAAAGCAGAATTTCATTTCATCATCTGTCTTCTGTGAGTGCTAAAAAAACTTCTGTGAAAAAATACAGAGGCGTAGCAAACACATACCAATAATTCCCAAGAGCATTTTTCCAAACCCTAATAATTCATGATTTATAGATTAACTGAGCCAAACACTCCATTTTACTTTTAACAGCCCTCATATGATTTTTCTTGGAATGTATCTAGATGCTTTTTGAATCTATACAAATTCTTGGTCTACTCAAAATCTTGTTGCAAAACATTACACTAATTAACTACATAGCATGACAGAGTATCCCTTCTTTTTTTCCAAATCTGTGACTTGCTATTTCATCTGAGACCCTCTAGGTACCAACTCATTGTTTTCAATACTTCATGGACTTCTCTTTCTCCTACCCCAGACTATTTCTTACTTCTCCAACCAGAATAGATCTTCATCTAAGACCTTCTACCTGCCTGTTAATCAATCTCACACGATCATACTCCTTTTCCTCCTCTCCATTAATACCATAGTCTACTATTACTGCCAGTTGATGGGTTTAAAAGGCAAGAAGTCTACAACTGACTGCAAAGAGAGTGAAATGCTGGTTGTCATCATCAGTAGAGCAAATGGTAAACAATGAAGTCACCACAACCATATTCTCCCTCCTCTCTCTCTTAAACCTCATCCATTTCATTCCCTTTGCTCATATGAGAGTCCTCCAAAAATTACACCAATTGTGAAGGAGAAATTAAAATTACAGAAATCATCACCAGTTAAATATTATGATAACTATTACCAGCTACATTTTCCATATTGAAGCAGCACAAATGAAGCAGAAAGTCACTATGAGTTACACATTATTAAATTTAATTATTCAACACTAAAAAGAGTGTTTTCATCAGATTTAAAGAATACCATTTTCAAGAAGGGAGTAATTTAAGATGAGGTATTTCATTCAGTATCACTAATTGGCTAACTTAAAATATGCAAGTGGGTAAGATGTAAAATACTTCACAAGAACTAATGGGATAAGAAAGCAGCTTGTCTGCATTCTGCAAGGAACCTAATTCTGCCTGTCTGAGTAAATGTAAGAAAAGAAAACATCATTGAATGAATCTTTTAATTTCTGCATTGCAGAAGCACAGCCAGGAGCCAATCACTCCAACAGCAAGGATTGTGAGCATGCCTAATTCTGCACTGTAGATTTCCTAACCATCAAGACTCAAAGAGGTGACTTATATCCTGATGCCCTAACAGATAAATAACATCATCATTTATACCTTCCAGATGAGTATGTCCAGCTCTGTTGTTTCCTTGAGAACAGTTTCAGAATCGTTCTTCTCATCATTATATTTCTGACAGTGCTAACACCCTTGGATTTTCTACTTACAATGTTTCTATTTAATACAATTTATAAGGCTGATTCTTTAGAAAATTATCTTAAAGAAAGGTCAGGGTATACATAAAATGTGTCAAGAAACAGCTGAAATATTAACTACCTTAATTGCCCAGAAAAAAAAATAAAAATTGAAAAACTTTTACAGAATCATTAATTTTAACATTTATCTGTGTGAAGCAATTGTTTCCAAATTTGTGACTGTGGCCAAAACCATAACAGAAGTTAAACTTGCACAGGTAAGGAATCACAACATTTTATTTACTTATTTATACAGGAGAGCAAAGCTACCTCTTGAACAGCAGCAAACTGATTTTTATCAAATGTTCAATTCTATATAATTAAAATGTTCAAGTTACCACACAAAAATCAGACATGCATTATTTGGTTAATAATAAAACAGAAAATACTTCTAGTTAAATTCTAAGCCCCCAATATCATTATTTCTTACCATGAGGTGACAGTATTGTGTTACTCTTCCAATTACTTGATATATTTGGGGGATAGAAGAGCACATGTAAGGTTGTATCATTCTAGAAGGATAGGTAGCATAAACTTTAACCATCAGAAAAACACTAGTACGTTTTTAAAGGTAAAGCTGGGACAGCAATGTAGCCACACTTAAAAAGACAGAGAAAGTATGAGTACCATTTTAAAAGAACAGTTATCCGGCTCTTTCGCTGAACAAGTAGCAGAAGGAATTTGAACTAATGGATGAGCTCAAGTTGCTCAATTTTATTATGCTGATTGGTTGACAGGAATCAATTTACTGCATGTTATTTTAAGATGAAACTCCAACCAAATCGATTGTGGCCTTCCACAGTTTTGAGTTTTTATCCCTCTGTGTATCTGCCACATATATGCCCTCCAATCAGTAAAGGTTGTGGCTGAATATAACAAAGTTATTTTTTCCCCTCAGGACCCAACTGTTCAGACTCCTTGTGCCAAAAATAGAAAAACTGAGTCAAGAATCAGAATCCCTGTCCTTTGATGAAGGCAGAGAGACACTGAGACAATGAATTATTTTAGGTATCTCTGACACTTGTATCACCCAAAATAGTATCTTCCAAAACAGTGCTGTGCAGGGATATTCAAGCTACTACAATTACATTGGCTCATTATTCTGTCTGTGTTAGTATGCCCTGCTTGGATTCAAAATAACTCAGTCTTTGTGCAACAATGCTTTAAAATGCCATTTGTATTCTCTTTATTTTCCTTTAGAGGTTTTCATTGAATGAGCTAATTCATTCCCATTATCACAACTACATCCTTTTCTCTGGTGACTCACAGACACATAACCAGTTCTGACACATTTTCTTATATTCAATTCAGTATATCAACATCTTTTTCTGACATCTCCCCAGGGATACATCTATCATCTGGAATTTGAAAGGGGTCTAGACACTCACTGAATTCAGATGGAAAATTGGTAGGTCACTGCATCGACATTAAAGATGCAGAAATCAAAACAGCTCTGATTCTTCTTTCTGTCTGAAAATCATAATCCAGCAATTCTCAATTTGTAAGAAAACAGTGAAAGGTTGTATTGGACTTAGAAAATTAATCCTTATGCAAATACTTGTTAAATACTAAACAGCCATGGAGCTGACTCTGAAAGAGCACTAATTAGACTATGTGACCTGATTTAACCAAATTAACTACATTTTCCAGTTTGGGTCAAAGGCTATGTTTCAATTTAAAAAAACAAATATGAAAAAATCAGTCTATCTTGTTCCTATTGGGAGGAGTATCCACACAAAATTCTGCAGTATCACACTGAAGTGTAGAAATAAACTTCCATTTTCAGCCTCCACTTGTGCCTTGAACTCCTATTGACTATTTACCACTATCAGCTGGTAACAACATACAATGCACAAGACTGCTATCCAGCTTACTAATACATGAATATGTTTATAGGGTCAGAATCTTAATTTGGAAGAACATAACAGGAAAGTCCTGGTATAAGGGGTCTATCTGCATTTATATACTCACAATGTATAAGATGGATAGGACAAAATCATTTTATATTTTTAACCATATGTGAATATTTTTTTCACATACAATTAAGATTCAAATTCCATATTTTGTCAGTGCTACTCATGAAAATACACAGAGCAATAATTAAGGACCACTGTATGTTAAACTGTACCACACTTACGTAGAGACACGGGAGAAAAATTTGCTAACAGTTATACCTTTTCTTCAAAGAAAATAACTTAAACTGAAGTGTTACAGATATTAATACTTATCATGGATGTTTTTCCAATTGAAGTGATAAAGGTAATCTCAATCAAGTTCTAGCTTTTCATGGGATTAAGCCTTTGCATAAATATTAATCCTTTTATTCTGTCCACACCTGTGATGAACTTCAGAATATGAGCCATTTTCTATTTTACACTTCAGGAATGCAAACTGCTCATGGTAGATTTCTACAATGAAATGCAGTGGTCCCATTGATGTGATTTTTATTTATTTATTTATTTATTTTGGTACATCACTACAATGTAAGATTCAATTTTTGAGTTACTTACTAAAATCTTCTTTCCATGAGAAGAACACTCAGTAGCAATGTCTCATAGAAATAACAGTAAATTTTAAATAGGAAGTACACTTTATTATGTTGATGAAAACTGCATGATTGTGCATTATGTAATACGTACAATTTTTATTATACCATTTCAGATGGCTATACTGAATTTTTATTTTCATTTTTTTGTAGGTTTCATTTTTTTCTTTTATTTAAAGCAAGTAGTATTCAGAAGATCTTTCCCAAATAGTTTGAAACATTTAATTGTCCAGAAAACCTCCAAAATGACCCTGAACTAGATAGAAAGACCTATTTGTTGGTACTCACGTCAGCAGAACAACAGCTACTGGTTAATTAACTGCATCGTTTAATTTTTTTCAGGACTACTGTAAATCTTCATTAACTGAGGAAAGGCATTCTCACAGTATGGGTGCAATCACTAAGGACTAAAATCTTCTGCTCAGTTTCTTTTGTTTCCAACCACTTATTACCCACCAAGCCCTCACAGTATACAGTAAGAGACTTTCAAGAGACAAAAAAGAAATAGAGCTTAGGAATTCATCTGATTACCATTCAGCAAAACAACTGATAATGAGCTGGCTGGAGAAGCCATGAATCTTAAAAACAATGTTTCTCACTGCAGTGAAATCCTCTAAAATCTAAAAATTTCTTTTACACTAACTACATTATCCATATCTCTTCCGTGTCACATAATAACTTCTTTTTGCTGTAAAGGAACTGAAGGAATGACTATCATAATTTCATATAAATACGCTGATTGCTATGGGGCTGTACATCTGTTGGGAATCAAAAGTTTTCTCGCTGCAGAGAACAGTAAATACCAGCTGTGCTTCCAATTACATGCGCCTGTTCAGGGAGAGTGGGATTTTTCTCTACCTTAAAGACTAATCCTCTAGGAAATGTAACAAAAAGAAAATTACAACAATGACTACCAAAATTAAAATTGTGTCTACAACTAAGCCTCCCAAAGTGAAATGTATTCAATATAAGGACCAGTACTTAAAAAATAATAATAATTTCTTTGCTTCCTCCCTGCTCACCTCTTTCCAAATGGGTCATGGTGGGTCAGCCTTGCCTATTTGTCAGACTCTCACCCAGCCAACCTGCTGCCCTCTCTCCTCAAAAGGTTAAGCGGAGATAACACAACAAAAAAAGCTGATGAGTTAATATAAAGACAAGGGAATTGGTTGCCAGTTACTAGCAAAAACAAAACAGAATTGATTTGGGAGTTTTGAGAAACAAAGAGAAAAAAACTGTAACACCTTTCCCATCTCAACCCACTGTGCCAAGCTCAATTTCACTCCATCACCCATAACTCTTTTACCAGTTCCCATTACACAACTGGATACAGGAGAGTGGGGGTGACCAGTGCATAAATGTTCCTCTCTTCCACTCCTTCTTTCCCCTGCCTCAGCATAGATTAATCCCAGGCTGCAGTTCTTATTAGGTGAACATGATCTTCCACAATCAGTTCCATAGCTTGCAGTTTCTGCAGATACTATCTACCTGTTCTGGCACAGGGTCTTCCATGGGCTGTCATGCAGATATCTGCTCCAGTACAGTCCTTACTACAAAGGCTTTCAAAGCAAACATTCCTTAAAGCACATCCACTGATCCTGAGATTCCAGTATGATGCCTGTACATACCCTTTGAACCACCTGAAAGGTGGTTAAGGTGTAGAGGTAGAATTCTCACCTGTCTTTTGAGAGTTTATTTTAATGTAAATTTTAGAATGTTTCCTAATTTTTGTATGACTCTTCTGGAATCTAAAGATATCCACAGTGTATTTCAGAATGGCATTGCCCCACACCCAATCCAAAGATCTACGCATCCAGAGCATTTGAAGAGTGAGAAGAAATGAAAGGGTTTTTGTGTCACCTCAAAAAAGCTTATTGTAGATGGAGAAGCTAGCCTTTCCTCAAGTCACAGAACAGGAGATATCGTGTTAGGATGAAGAAGATGTTTGCAGTTCTGGAAGGTAACTGTTTTGACAGATAATCAGACAAGGTGAAAACAAAGAGCTTTTTACCTTCATTATATCAGTGAAACAGAAGCTATTTAGTAATGATATGATTCAAATCTTCACTAAGCTTCTAAAGGAACTATGGAAAGCAGCAAGCAGTACAATTCATTATACTGTCACAACCCCATATTATTTCTCGTAAGCCAAGTGCAATCATAAATTCAATTAGATTTAGATATGTCCAAGAAATAACCTTTCAGAAAACACAAGCTCAGAGGACAAAATCTCTAGAGCTGGTATGGCTATCAGATTTGGATCAAAGGATTTTGTCTCACCATGATCACAGGAAGTATGGAACTGTCTTGTGCCTATTTGATCATGTCTGATTATGGAGGTGATTACATATATTATGTTAAAATGTGTGGCCTATCATTTCAACCCATTTCATTTGTATGCATCATCCTTGAAATTGTATGCAAGCTTAAGCTCAAGTTCAGCAAATCTGCAAGAGAGAGACAGTGCTGGATTGGCAGCAGAAATAAAACACTAATTACTTAGGAACATACTTCCCTAAAGACTTTTCTGCAAAGTAACTCATCTTCTTGAAAACTGTCCAAAAATTCAGCAATCTAGACTATATTAAAATAAAGCTATGAAGCAGTCAATTTCTGTCAATTACTTTAAGTAGTCTACTTCAAAGCAAGATTTATGATAAAAATCTTTAGATAAATTAGAGAGGAAAAAATTGTGATGTGACAAAAGTGTCATTGCTCCGTTCCTGTCTATCTCAATATTTTCCCTGCAAATTCTTACCTATCTGTGTAATTAAATTACTCCCAATTTTACAGGCTCTGAACCCAACTACTCACGTGTCAATCACTTTTCAAAGAACTCCATTCACAACTGAAAAAGCCACAGATTGGATAATGACATACCCTTGAGAGTGCAGGTAATGACAGCAGCTCTTTTACAGCCTTTTACAGAGAACAACAAAAACATGTTTTCTGCACTTAAAAATAAACAATACATAGCAGCAAACTGAGTCAGGGTTGTGCTTATCTCAACAGGTTGCCTGATACAATTATATGGTCCTCAGGAAAGGCAACTGCAATTTTGTTGCTAACACTATGCATATCACAGTTACAGCACAAGCTCTATATATATGCAGAGTATAACATTTTTTCTTTTTTTTTTTTTTGTTGAAAATATGAAGTTAGAACTTCACTACTTCTAGAACCACCTGATATTACTTCACCTCGAAGACAGCCACATTGTCTAGGGGTACTTCTTTCAAACAAAGATACTTCAGGATAAAAATCAATAATATCACTCCAAAAAAAGCTGCAGTTAAAACTCTTCAAATGATGAGTTGTACAAGAGAAAAGACGGTTAACTTACCTTCCTTGAGTTTGCAAAATGATACTGAGAGAGAATAAGGGTTTAATTCATTTGTAGATGTGATGAAATCAGGATTACTACAAAGCACATAATAAAAGGAGGAGTTATCTCATGTTGAAATAGAAACAACCTAGTCAAAAATAACATGGCTTGAAAAAGTACCTCTAGCCATCATACAATTATTTTGGCCAGATGTCTGAAGGGAGTAATATGGGACATAAAAAAGAAAAAAGCAGTGTGCTAGCCTGACTCTCTTTCAAGAATTCTTTATTACAAATTAGTCACAAATTTCATCTAGAGAAACCTGTGGCAATAACATCACTATTTCCAGTAACTAAAGTCAAAGTCTGCAACAATAACTTCATAATTCAAGGCACTGTGTAATAATACTAAGACAACACGTTTAGCTATAGCAGTTTTAATATATAAGGTGCTTTCAGTTACCTTCAGTGGTGCTGCCACTTCTTCACCGTACCTAAAACTATGTCCCCACATAAGAGACAAACAACGAATTGCAACAGACCAGATTCTCACAGAAAAATTGTTTCACAAGTAACAATAACAACATTCTGTGAAAGATCTCTCTGCTATCGCTTCAGGAGACTTCTAAAATAGTATTATATTACATACATTCTCCAAACTTATCAGTAGTTTATACTGGATATATTCTTAAATTCAAAAAAATAGGAATAGCAATTGCATACAAATGGCTTCACTGCTGAGAGCCTACTCTGCATGAGAATCTGAAGCTGTATTCAATAGAGATTTCCTCACTTTCTGACTGCTGACCATATTGTCTTATCTTTCTAAAACTAAGTACAAAAACAGAAAACACATTTGTGTTTTGTACATATAAACTAATATGTTTAGCAATAGGTTGCCCAGGTTAAGAAAATACTTTTATCTTTTAGCTTCATTAAGCTCTTAGCTTCATGCATCTCAGTATTTAAAATGCAGTCCTCATACTGTACACATTACAGATGTAAAAAATTGTAATTAGAATCTTCTTGAAAACACTGATAAGTTTTCTGTTTCTTTTTTGAAGTGACACAATCCTACAATGCAGATTTTGCCTTTCTGTGTGTAGAGATGAATGCTACTGAAAATTTTTCACATTTCTTTAACTGTAACATTAAACAACAATTTTGATTGAAAATTATATTCCCCCATAATATAAATCCTCAGTGCTCAAGGAATAAAAAAATACATAGTGCATTTTTAATACAACTTCGTTGCCCCTCATAAACATGTCAGCAAGATTTTATACTATCTAAACCACGTTCTTGGAATAGAAAACGTACATACATTTCATGTTATGTCATTTTCCACACAATACAATACAAACCTAAGTTAAAATTTCAGCAAACATTAAAACCAGTATGCATCTATAATGTAAACACGGCAGAAGGAAACCACTGAGAAGATTCATCTCTCCATTCCAGTCAAGTAAGAACCTCACATACTGTTCTTACTAGAGAATGGCAGAAGCCTTGTTATGCTGGTAGTCTACAGTTTCACAGTTCTCTCTGCCACCTTTTTTGCTCTTAAAAATCCTTGTAAAGGAGCAGGGCTTTATAACCTCAGCCACAGGAAAATACAATTGCTTTATACTACTGTAAAGTTACTCAGAAGAAACGGGACTACATTTTTAGCTTTTAAACTTCACATAAACTTACATGAAGGTCACTACAGTTAAGGCATCAGAATAACAAGAATTTTCATAGCTTTATACTATAAATATAGCATCCTGTAGCACCATACAGAAGTATTTAAAGTAATTCTAATGAACCAGTAAGTGTATATAAACTCAGAAAGTGACATAACCATTTTAGTCTAATGAAGTAGCTGCATTCCACCTACCATATACTGCTTCCTGTCTAGCAATATCACTGTGTCTAGTTTTATGGCACAGACATACCACAACATCAGTAACGTACTTGCAGAATAAAAATCTCCAGGGCACCACATTTCTGCTATTGAACATGCTATTGAACCACTCAGTTCCAGGCAACACAGAACTCTTGTCAACCACACTCAGAAATAAAATCACAGAAATCCTTCCTCTTTAACCCTCATTAATCGTTCTGCACATTAAGAGCTGCACACAAAAGACAGAAGAATTTGCTTTCCACCTTCCATATCACTACCTAAAACATCTTCCTGGAATTTCAGTGACTCAAATTTTCTTTCAAACTCTGTAAAAACAATTATCAAAACAGATCAAATGTCTCTCAGGACAGTTCTTGGGAACAATGCGTTGATTTTTTCCACTCTAGATCTTTTTAAATACAGTTAGTTTCATTGGTTCCAAAAGTCTTCCAACTACAGACGAAACACTGTAGAAATACCCCCCTCTAACTCACTCAAATTCCAAGCATTTAGCATAAACTGAACAGAAATTCCTAGATCAGTAGAAGCACTAGTAATATGCATGAAAGTCTACAATTGTTTAAGCTGCTCTCAAATGATCAGAAGTCTCTGCCTGAGTGTGACAAATGTAAAAGTCATCAGCATTGATATTCAGGTTCAGAGTTCTCTTTTTTGTCACAATTGTCCAAAAGAATTAAAATCAGTTATCAGCATACTAGACTGCTCATAAGAGAATCACACTGTTGCTAGCTAGCACACTAGAGACTGAAGCACACTGAATAAGAAACTAAATTATTTTGCTTACATATATAAATTTTCAAAACTAACCTTTTTTTTTGTTTTGTTTTGTTTTTTTCTCCACCCATTTAATTACAAGCAATGCACAGCACACTTCAAAGGTAGAGGGGAAAAAAATACAAAAGGAAGACAGCTGTGATGCAGATGCTTTAATTTAAGGTAATTTGCTTTTAGGTTAGATGTCACATTACATAATCAAAAATGTCAGGAATTAACTTGCTCTGCAGTGTATTTCAAAACCTTCTTGCTTTCTGGCAAATTGAATAATTACAGAACGTCCATGAGACATGACTTAACTACAATTTCCATACACATTTCTTTGCCTGCATTCCAGCCTTTGTTTCTCTGCAGACACCAATGCACACGATTCTTTCACAGTCTGAAAACTCAGAAATCTACAATTGCAGGTTTTTTAAGGCTCAGAAGGCTCAAAGTGTAGGATAATCTCTCTTGGTGAGGCAATCTTTCAAGGTAATGTTCTCTAAAACAGGCCCTGGGGCACCAGCTAGCTCTAAAGGCAAAAATTTGTCTAGTCTGGGACTTCTACTGGTAGGAGAAAAAAATAAAATAAAATAAAATATAAAAAAAAAAAACATTTAAAAAAAAGGGTACAGATCATGCAAATAGACAAAAAAAAAAAAAAAGAAAAAGAAAAAGAAAAGAATAAGAAAAAATCCCTAATTTATTGAGAAGTCACAATGCAAAATTTAACTATGAAAAAATAAAAGAAAATTACAATTTACCATTATTTAAAGATGGGTTATAAAATAGAGACTACAGGACTTAACTGATATATAATATATTCCTTCTACGATTCTTATAATCAAGATTTTTTTAGGCTAATTTATTTTACAATTAATTTACGCTCTAAGAAAAGCCAGGTTAGATTGCAGTCATACTGGTGATCAGTGTTGATCTACTGACAGATGAAGGGGCAAGACAAAGAAACCTGTAAAATCTGTACAGAAAATCAAATAAAGTTTTTCTGTATGTTTATTCCAGTCTGAAAAACTACATCACTCACACAGCTAAAAATGGTAGAATATTCACAATACACTATTAGATAGCAATTAATTTACATTGATAAATTACTGATTAATTATGGAACCTCGTAAATATTTAAATATCAGACATTACGTGTTACTGAATATTTTACCAGTCAGATCTGATACACAACAATTCTAATTAGTAACAGTTATCTACTTCATAAGAAGATAAAAACTGGAAAAGATTAAATCTCAGAAGTGCACTGTACATGAAAAAGAGAAGAGTTCAAAGTCCCTATGGAAATGTATACAATCAGGACTATTTCTGATAAAGCTCAGACACCAATGTGGCAAGCATGTCTAAACCTCTGAATTTTTCAATGCAACTGTCATGCAAAGAAAAAAGGACTCTGTGAAGAGTTGCATCATACAATTTTATATTTTTTTTAATATTTTTTTTTAATATTACACCATGAGAAGTATAAATCAATGCCAGTGCTGAGCTTAACTCCAGGTTTTCTCTACACAGGAACCTTTCAGTACTCTATCCTTCTGCTGAACACATTTTTTGTGTCCTCTTGTTGCTGTAACATGTGGCAGGTGCTTCGCTGGGAATGTTTTAGAATTTATTCTGAAGATATTTTGTTTGCAACCTGTATGAACCTGTATAAAGCAAGCATTTTGCATTCTGCTTTATAGTAGAGTATGGGGATTTTTTTGCATTTTACTTTTGCAGAGCAATAGAGGAAAAAAAAAACAAACAACAAAACAACTGGTTTGAAGCTATCTCTAAACAGAAAGATAATATAAATCTCTCTCAAGAGGGAGAGAAACAGTAGGGGTATTTTCTCTTTTATTCCCAGAATACCTTTAATATTTGCAGTGTACCATTAATACCTCATCCCCTGTTGAATATAAAACAAGGGATCATATCACAGATTAGGAACAGGCAACTCTGAAGCTCACAGAGAAGCTGCTAGAGTTGATAGTCCTTCATTTGATGTGAAATTGATTGCAAATACAAATATCATTATTGTGCCATTTTGGTGATATGCAGCATTCTTTTGGTGAGCAGCATCTGGAGGGAACAGCTGAAGAAGAATCCAAAATTTTACCAAGAGCTTTTACAGACAGTTTCATCTTTGCCCTTATGAAGGGAACACACTTTTCCACAGTTCTCAAAATAACTCTAAAAAGAAAAAAGTTATTTTAAGCCTTTTCTTCATCCATGCCACAGGATGCTGCGCTTATTGTCCAGTTCCTTGGAACAATCTGATCCCATTTTTCATTCTTACAACAGATAAACTACAAATTGGAACTGGAAAATTTGCCACTGGTTCTCCAATAGCATTTTCTTCAATGTGTTCTATTTGATCTGGAAAATATTGGCAGCAGGAAATGAATATACCAAAAATATCACTTCCCCAGTACAGGTTCCCTAATCTGAAATAAATTATCACCAGCACTAAGTAATAAATCCTTTTTTCCTTTCAGACATGCACTCACTTCCTTTACATGACTTGATCTTCAATTTTTAGCATGATGAATCTTTTCTAATATTCTAGCCAATTATATCCACAAGGCAATGATATGATTTCTGAAGTCCATAGAAAGTGAATATGCTTTTAGGAATTAGGAACCTGCCTTCAGAGGGTCTCTGCTACTTTGTTTTCCCAGATGATCAGCCTGTAGCAGACTCCCACTAAAATGTCTCTTTCCCTGCCTTCCCTTTAATCCTAACCCATAAGCTCTCTGTCAGCTCCTCATCCATTCCCAAGTGGGGCTCCATGGACTTCAGCTGGTCATTGATACAGAAGTAATACATCCTCTCCTTCCTACACTCCAGCTCTGAGAGCCATCCCACCATGTCTAAGTGATGCCAATGTCATCATAGCTCTGTAGGCATGCACATGCCTGTAATTCCATCAGATCTCAAAGCAATTATGGTAACAGTTCGGTAAGTGTTCCCCTTACGTGTTTGTCTGTCTGCCCAGAGATCTAATTCAAACACATTCTTATTTTTTGCCCTTCCGATGTGTTTCTTACCTCAGTTTTGTAGTAACTGGATTTACACAGAAGACTCAAGATCATTATGATCTAAAGAAATATATGTATATATATATATGCATAAGACTAATTCCCAGCAAAGTGAGTTTCCTGGCTAGAGACAGTACAACAGATACACCAAAATCATTACATCTGAAATAGATCTATATCTATATATATAGATTATTTCTTCCCACAGAAGACAAAATCAGAGAGAAACTTTTAGAGTTGTTTTATACATTCTATTTTGATTGTAAAGAAATGATATTCATAACAAAGTGAATATATATATATATAAAGTATATACTGTAACTAAATGAACAACACTATACCCAAAAGTACACAAAGACAGACTATTTCATGCAGCAAAGAAAGTTACAGGACTTTAATCACTTTGAATAGTTTAAACAACTGTTAACTGACTACATCAAAAACTTCTTGGTAATTTTGCTGTGAGATTGGTTGTGTTTTACTGGTCTGAAGTATTGAATGAATTACAAACAAAAAAAAAAAAAAAGGCAGGGGGGGGGGAGAGAGAGTTGGGAAAGGTAGTAAATGAAGGTGATTACGAAAAATTTATGAAAAAAAGATATTTCAGTCTATGTGATGGAGAAGCTACCAGAAAATAATAATGTCACTAAGTTACAGAAAAAGTATTTCATAATTCAAGAATGGTGGTATCTATACTATTTGAACCTAACATGCATGCAAGTGTAGTTTTATTCACGTGTCAGAGACGCTGTTCAAGGATGAATTCAGCTTCATTTATTCCTTTATAAATAGTTGCATCAGGGTTAAAAAAAAAAAAAAAAAAAACAACAAAAAACCTGTAGCTGATGCAAAAGTAGTATTTCGTGTAATCAGAGAAAGTTCCATTCCTAGTAGAGTTGATAAAGACTGAATAAATTACAAGACAAGTTCTTAAAATATTCTAAAGTATTCATTCTATTCTAAAATCAGTATTACAAGAATCAAGCTATAAGTATTCAATTCATATTAAACATGAGATTCTGACATTTCATCAGCTACATTTGTTCAAAGCATTAAAAATGGATCTCACTCTCTAAAATACAAAACTATGCCCAAGGTCTATAATTAAATTTGCATAAGTAACCAAAACCACACTAATTTTAGCAGTAAACATCAGAAATTGAAACTATCATTTAAACTAAGATTAGTAAAGGAGAAAAAAATCTCAGTCTGAACTGGTCTAAATTTCATTGCTTAAAACTACACTGTCTCATTACAGATTGGTTTCAAATGCTAGCCATATCTTTCACCTAGTCTGGAGGAAATTTGTGTTGAAAGCCATGATTTGGCTCAGTAGGACAACTGAACAATCCAATGGCTTGCTAAAACCATGGCTAGAATATTTAGAAAAGTGCATGTTTTGTAAGTGTACATTAAACGATTTGTACAGTAACATATCACAAACTTACCTTAAGCAACTTGACAAACTTGTTGCTAGGCGTAACAAAGAGTAATTGGGACCGCACCATAGAGAACACATTTATAAATCAGAACTTTACAAAAGATGTGCAGTGTAATGTTTTCATGCCTTGAGGGTGAAGAACAAATCCAATATTTGATATTTTTTTCAAAGCATGAAAATTTAAATGAAATGTGGAGAGCTGAGGAAGATACTTTTGATTATGGTATTATTTTATTAATATTAGGCACTAGCACAAGGAGAACTCACATTCTTCAATGAATTGGCTTCAGATGAGTCAACAGATCACTAGACATTTGTTCAGGAAACATAAAGCAGAGATGTATGTTACTGTAGTACTTATTTAGTGAAAAACAGAATTAAAACCAAACTAAAAATCATATATGCTTATCCTAGTCTCAAATATTTCAGCAAATCATTACAGCAAAATTACAGTCTTTTATGTAGTACATGGAAAACATGAATTCATATATGAATGACAGTTGCGAGCACGAATACTTGATTTTATTTTATACAAATGAATAAATGCAGAAAACAATAAATTCTAATGATAAATAAGTATCTGTCACTGAACTACTTAAATAAGCACATTGGAAATTTCTGCCGTCTATCATTTGATAAATAGGTAGTCTGCCATAAGTTAAGAGGAACATACAGCATTTTCATCTGTTGGGCCTTTCCTATCAAGCAAGTTTATAATCAAGTCAAATGAAATTAGTAGTTTAAGCTGAATTCTACTTCAGCTACTGCAATTCTTCATGATTCAGGAAAGCAAATAACATGAAAAAAAAAAAAAAGAGAAGACAGTTCATGACATGAATGTATGATTCTGAAGAGTGAACAGCTGTGATTTTAGCATCTTGAAAACTAATTCTACATTTTAACTATAATTCCAAGTCATTAATACAACATAAAAGTTTCCAGATGTCTCATTTCCTATTTTTGATATGATAATGAAGCAAATGTGGTTTAGTGTCAAGCACAACTATATTGAGCCCCTCTTATTTTCCTTGAATAAGCTGCTGGTATTTAAAGGAAAACCCAAATGAGTTCCTCTTAAATGAACATATTCCTTCTGCAGAGCAAAGTGTCTGGTCATGCAGAGCTCACTACAGGATTATTGTCTAAAATGACAGATTATTTATTCTTTTTTTTCCCAGTTAAATTCTATAAAAGCTTTTAGCACTCTTTGTTTTGGTGAAGAATGTGTGGCTGACAGTTGCTGAGATCTGAGGGAGTGCAAATGTATGAACATGGTTTTATCACATTGAAGGACATCACTTAAAGTATTTCTTGGCTTCTTTACAACTCACTAACAGACAGATTAATTAGCACCAATTAAAGCAGCAGTTCTGCAACATAAATCTTTCGAACTGACACTCTCCTGACCTTGCTGGTATTTCTCATGATTATCCCTACAACAGCAACTGAATACTACATCAAATTCACAGCTTCTCTTATTGTTTTATGGACACACACAAAAAGATCTATGCCTCTGTCAATATTACACGTATGTATATATATATTTACACACATACATACGTGAAAGACTAGCTGCACAGCAGTCATACTTGTAATAAGTAATGAGGAAAAGAAAATATAAAGTGGAATACAGATCAACTCACCTTTAAGGATAACCTTTCATACTGTATTGAAATCAAATCTTAACCTTTTTCTTCAGTAGCTTTAAATCATTTCTTAACATTTCAAATCTTGTATTACTTATACTCTTTACATATGTAGGGGATGCTGAACCTCTCTATTGCTCTTCACTTCTTTCGTATATTTTTAGAGTATTAACTCAGATCTCTCTATTAACTGTAATGAAGAAGCAAACCTTTATACCATTCTGATATGCTCTCTCCTGACGCAAGACTGTTTAAACTGCAGGAAAGTATTTTTACTCCTATGATGAGAACAATACATGAGCATAGATACACATGCAAGCATCATAAAGAGTACAATCTCTTATTTACCTGATACAGCATCCCAAAGAAAATGAGAAATCGATAAAGAAGTGCGTCAAGACAGTATGGACATGGCTGCTGACTGACACTAAGGAAATACCTCAAAGATTTTTGTATCAACCACTGATTTGCTATCACTGAGAAAGTCGATACAAGTCAAGGTTGAGAAGCACCAGTTTGCAGCTTGGAAGCTTATTGTTTACAGTGCTGCTTTATGCAGAGAGCCACCTGTGACTCTACTAGGTTGCACTGCACTGAAATTGGACAGCAAGTACTGCACATTTTATTTCTTCACTTCTCGTTTTGAATTTAGCAAGATCTTCTACTATTCTTGATTCGCTAAACCTTGGCAGTTATTTTAATATTGACAATTGGAAAAAAATTGCAAGACACAGACTGTTAGTCTGACCTTTGTATCAAAAAATCTCTCTGAGATGCAGATGTTTAGACAGCAACTTCAGGCCAGGTCATCTGAAGAGGTACCTTATCCTTGGATAGGAAGCAGCATTTTTCTCTCTTCTTCTATGGAAACCAAGTGAACAATTTCCAAAATGGGGTCAAGAATGAATTTGCCATCTGCATGGAGATTTACTGCACCCTAATAAGTGCCTCTCACTTCAAGACAGGTCCTTTCATTTTACTAACATCCATATTTGTGGAGGCATTTGGATTTTGGCATGTTATGTTATGACTGAATTCAAGCTTAATATTCAACTGCTGAAGGTTAGTTCATAATATTCCTCTTCTCTACCCAGAATATAAGGTACTAAAGAAGGTGATTTGTGACAAACACTACAAGGTGACAAGCTACAGACAGTCAACAGGAAAAAAAATGGAAAATGAGAAAAAACAATTCAGGAATATTAGTTATTCTGTTGGATAGACAAATAGTGATTATCTTGCTTCTTCTGTTTAATTCAAGTAACTTATATACTTTGTTCATAGCTGTTTTGAGCTTCCACCAGAGAACATAAACTCAGACTGATCTCACTCTCTGCCTTCCCCAGATGAGACTGCATCTGCAACTGTGCAATCAGTAACTTTTCAACCATGCATAAAGAAGAATTTAGGATCAGGAAGAATAAAAGAGCAGATGCAAGTTTCTGTTTAGCAAAATGGTGACTCACTCAGTCAGAGTCCAATGTTGTTTTCTATGGCATAACTTTATGTTTTACACCACATATCACCAAGAGTAGAAACTTGAATTCAGTCTTTCCTACAGAAGGACCTTCAACACCTTCTTCAGTGCCTTCAAACCCTCTAGCTCTCAGAATGGTAACCTGCTGAGAAATATCCATCTTAGTAAAAAGCTTTCAATTTTCTAAGCACTTACAACCCTAGTGGCTTCTATCTCCTGAAAATCCTCATCAGTTTTAATGGCTGCAGAGTAATTTTCTTTCAATTCCTGCTTTTCAGTATATGATTATTAAGCATTGGCTGGAGATAAAGCCATTAAAAGGAAGTGTATTTTCAGCTTTGATTTTTTCATGAGTTAGTTTATTATGTGAAGTCTCAACGTCTATTTCCAATAATCCGATGTGATTGGTACACACTCCTCTAGAGTAAGAAAACTCTAGCAGGTATTATAAAAGGAGTAAGCAAAGCATCAAGCAACTGTGCATGCTAGTGAGAGCCATCAGAAGCATACAGAAGTGAAACATTCACAGCTACTCACTACAACAGGTACAATCTCAGTGGGCTATTAAAATTTCACAAAAACTAAATATTAAAGATTCTGTACTGTACACAAAAAACAAGTAATGTTTTAGTTGAGATTTAGTTACCCAGCAAACAAATTCATTTACATTATGTAATAAGTGAACAAGTAAGATCCAAGGAAGGACAGGAGTTGGTTGTTTCTCACATAAGAAGTTCTTGTCACTTAAGTAGTCTATCATACTTCAATATTTCTGCCAATTCAAACTGGGAGTTTGACTACTGATCTATAACATTATCATCATGTAACAGCTACTCATTTGGTTATTTTACTCACTTGCACTGAAAAGAAAAAGTGTTTACTAGTTGTTTATCTTTTAAAATAATGATGAAAAAAATACTGTCAAATTTGTCATACTGCTCTTAATACTATTTCAACTGTTTGACTGTAGCGTCCTTCAGTCTGAATAATACCGTGTAGAGTTAATACCTGCATATTATTGTTTGCAGCCATTCACAGGATATATAATCATAAGTTTACTACACAGAGTATGAAAATAAGCATTTAAAAAGCAAAGATTGATATCAGTACATAAAACCAGCAGAAAGAATAAATTTAACATGAAGTTGCAACAAGCACAAAGGAGTATTAAAATAAAAAGCTGTTTGTCTCTTTAGAAGACTTTTATTTTACATTTTCAGTAGCTGCCACTGCCTCAATGTTTTTTTTCCAGCATTCTAAATCAGTGTCTCAAGACACAAAGCATTCTGAATAGTTACAAACACTTATATATGTTCTAGCAAAAAAACAACAACAACAAAGGAATCTTGTTCACCTCCACTAATATCCACTATCCACTAATATCCACTTCACCTCCACTAATATCCGCAACAACAATACATGCCAAACAGTTTCATAGTCATCATGTACAGTACTGTCCTCACAGAATTTATTTTACATTTAAACTGAAAACTGAACAGTGATGCACCTTTCATCTATGTTAATCTTGAAAACAAAACAGTACCCTTATTTCAGACATTCTGAGACTCTAATGCAGTTTTGAAGGGACTAAAAATGACTATCTGCAACGCTGTATACTACTGTTCAAAAAAAAAATAACGATAAACCATCAGATGTAAGTTAGAACAAAGAAAACTTTTCTGTGTCAGAATAACATCACAGCATGAGATAAATATTTGGTGGATTTTCATATCAAAAGCAGTTAACAACTGTATTTATGTATGTCATATGTTGTCAGCAAACATTTACACTTTTAGATTTATGGAGTGGATTCTGGAGTTCTCCCAAAACACATACCTGAAAGATTTACCTTCAGAAAAGAGTTAAAATAGACTTTATGTTCTTTTCAACAATGCACACTTTCTGTTGGATGGAAAAAAATGTTATCTCAGAGTACATTCGACTACAGTGAAACCCCAAAATATGTGATTCATGCAGTAAGTATTTAGATAAATTACTTAATCCACTTGTTTGGACTAAATAGCCAGGGAAGATAATGAGAGAAAAATCAGAGAAGGAATGTAACTGAAAGATGCAGGAGGCAGGGTGAAAAAACAAACAAGCCTGGAAAGGAAGGAAAAGCACTCATCAGTAGGCTGCTGTGACCACAAATAAAGAACTGAGAAACCGGGACTAAAGACTGCAGGTCGGAAGTAGAAACTAGATGTTAACAACACAAGCCCAGGAAGTGGGGGAAAATGTCACACAGATGGCTTAGCTTCTAGATTTGAGAGAAAAAGTGATTTTATTCCATAAACTAGAAAATAAAGTAGTGCCTGTATGAAGAAAAGATTGCATCCAGCTGTTTAATTATGCCTGTGCTGAACTATTCCAACTTCATTGCAAAGCAAAATATCCTCTCTAGGCTCTATCACCACTGCCTGTGGGCCTAATTAGAAATCCCCAAAACAGAATCAAAGCCAGGGAAATGTTTCTGTGAAGATGTGAGAAATCTAGAGGGGACTTTACAATGAAGAGAAATCATGCCTTCAATCAGACAGAGCACACATTTGTAGTATGTCAGTCAATGAAGTTCCTCAATTACAAATAAACAAAATAATACTGCTAAAATGCTGTAGATCAAGGAGTTTAAGATACCAAAATGTGAAACCATAAGGGGGGAAAAAAAAGGCACAGAGCAGATGTTGACTAGTAACTTAAGATGCTGAAATCCCTAAAGCACAACTCAGATGTCCCAAGACATTTTACATATGAATAGTTATAGCTCATAGCTTCTAAGAAGAAAATTGTCAGTTGCTCTGTAGAGTTACAAATAAAAGCTTTAGTTGAGACTTCACAGTTCAGGAAATGAAGATTGACATAAAGTCCGTATTCTCACTGGATGATTCAAATTCTTTGTTTGAAGCATGAATTGCATTTTGATGGATCTTTAAAACAGACTTTAACTGTCCAGTAAAATCTCAGTATGATGCCTTCATATTTTATGCTTCGCATGCCCAATAAAAATAAATATATGATAGATCTGGCAGATGGTCACCAACTGGTAACAAACACGTTCCCAGGCAGAAACCTTCATCTAGCCTTCCTTCTATCCTTGTAGAAAAGCCCTTTGCATCACCTAAAAAGAGTCTAATACATGTAATAGGACTGCAAATTAGAACTACTAACAACTTAAAAGACATTCAATAATATAAAACAAAACTGAAATTAAAATACCTAGAATTTTACTTGGTGAGAACAATTTTTTAGAAGTCTTTTTTAAAATCAGTTGCTTTAGAAAAAGACACACGGGAGTAATCACTGAGCACGCTTAAATTCAAGTAAAACAAAGCAATGAAACTATCCTTGAGAACTTACTACAAACTTACTACTTCCACCTTTGCACTAAAGAATTAGTCTTTTTCTCCACTTTACAATTCCATCACCAGTGTGACATGAACTTGCTCTTTCACTTTTTTTTTTTTTTTTTAAATACATTTTAGAAGTGCTTCTAAGCATTCTTAGCTCCCCTTCTGCTATGTGGTCTCTCACTCTCTCTGCTTATTGGATTATCAAGGCATGTTATCTCACTGAAATTGTAGAATAAAAAACATAAACCACAACTAAATTTCTACTCACTATTATTCTGTTCTATGTCCTATTTTCACTTCAGTGCCTTTCATGCTTTCACAGTTTTATTACCTTCTCCAAGGTATCCAACCCTTCTTGGAATGCCAAGCACATCTAACACTCAGGTGCAATACATCCTGTCCATGTACTCCCAATACACTCTCTGTATCGCCCTATAAATCATGCAGTGTTTTTCCCATTATTATCAGCTAAACACTAAGAAATAAGCACTTGTTAGGTAGGTTTGACCATATCTGTACTGAACAAAGATATTCAGTAACAGAAAAATGATACAGATGAAGAATCAAAAGTTTGCTCTCACCCTGAGGTAGGGAGGAGTTTTCTAAAAGACAAACAGAAAAAAAAAAGAAAAAAAAGTTGTCATGGTTTTATGATTTTTTATTTTTTTTTTAATTATCAGTATTATACATCATGACATCATGTAGTTCTGGATACGTGTCCCAGAAGAACAACTCCCAGTCCCAACCTTCCCCCCACCCCTATGATCTTCTGTCTTGTCTCTGCTGTGGGTACCACATCACCTCAGCTTACTTAGAGTAAGGCCTTCAGTTTTTGTACACTTCCTCTCATTTGATGTGATTTATTATCTTCAATTGCAATTGAATTGTATTATGCTGCATTATATTGTGTTATCTTGCATTCTGATATCTTGCTAAGTAACCCATTTTTTTCTCCTCAGATCATTGCTGCTGTTCTGTTTTTCGACCTATCTCCCTACCCTTTCATAGAAAGGCCTGCATTGAAAAGTACTCCAAAGATCATTAATTTCAACTCCCCTGTGATGGGCAGGGTCACCAACCACTAAATCAGACTGCCAAATTCAGCTCTTTCCCCTTTTCCCCTTTCCTGGGATGTGGGTCTGTGGGTCCCCCTGTCCTACTAGTCACAGAACTGGGCCAAATCAGCCTGTAAACTACTGACAGAAGCACATTTTCAACAATATATATTGTGAGCCACACAGACAAAACAATATACCAGTATTCCTCCTAAAGTAAAAACAGATCAATTACTTTAAATGATGTTTGCTTAAATAATAATAATAAACTATTAAGAAGGATGATTAGTGGATTTTAAGAAGTACAATATTTTACACTAGGAACAGTTATAATCATTATTTTATGGCAAATGATAACAGTGTTACAAGTATAAAAATGAGAACAACACAACCAGATAATGTCAAGATGCACTCAACTCCTCAGTTCATTCAGTGATTGAATTTCTTTTAAAATTTAAAATAATAGACCCTGGGAGCACAGGTGGAAGCAATTCACTTGTGAGACCCCATGTCCACTTCTCTCTATACCTCGTGTAAGGGCTAGCAGCCATATGGGAAGCATCTCTATTTAGAGATTGCCTCCCTTGGAGCTTAGGGAGCCCTGATTCTCAGAAATGGCTGATTCCTTCTTTATCACCAGATTGTGACTACTGTCTTCCTTGGGATGAGCTCAGAGGGTTGAGAACAGTGAGGCAGTCTGGTTGGAGACCTGTGACTAGTGGTGTTCCCCAGAGGTCAGTGCTGGACCCAGTCTTGTTCAATAATCTACATCAGCAACCTTGATGAGGAGATATTAGCCACCCTCAGAAAGTACACCAATGATACTAAGCTGAGAAGAGTGGTTGACACACCAGAAGGCTGTGCTGCCATTTAGCAAGACCTGGACAGACAAAAAGTATGTATATGAATGTGAATTTGAGTCAATAGTAAGCTTTAGACTTAAGCTTTAGCTGGCAGGGGTGGTGTAAAAATACACAATAAACCGTACAGACATTCAAGGAAAACTCAAAGTAGAACCAGGTTGCATTCCATAATTTAACATATGCCTCAGATTACAAGGAAGTAGAAATATAACTGAGATCAGATATGAGGACAGGATTAAATTTTTCAAAAATCTGCCACAACAGACAGGGAGTTTATGATAACTTCATTCCACTTTTATGACAGCTGTAGGAGGACAAGTGATGCATGATCCAGAATAGAGCAGGAAAGGGTTAGACAGCTGCTACCTTACTGAACATAAACTTTGTGAGCAAAAACTTAGTGCATCAAAAATATTTCAACGGTCTGTAGCCAACGTTGTGAGTTTATTTTGAATTGACATTTTGCATCAGATGGGAGTTGCTTTTGTTTTAAATTCTCTGAATTCTAAAGCTAATTTTACCTTATAATTTACTTAAAACTCCTACACACAGCCCTTACTTCAAAACAAATGTGTAAAAATCCAACTCTATTTCCAACCTTTCAAAATTAGTGATTTCCATGTCAGTGCTGCTGAGAAATTCAGCATACAGATTTTTGTTTGTTTTAATCACAAAGCACTGAGCATTCAATTCAGGAGAGAGGTTAACTCTGAAAACCAGTTAATCCAGTTTCAATACTTAAGGCAGTACCAACTAGATCAGGAAGCTCAGGGCTTGTCCAGCTCAACAATAAATGCCTTTCCAAACACTGACACTACAAGTCTTCTTGGCACCTGTGTCAGTATTCACCCTCCCTATGATAAAAGAAGTTCTTCTTCACACTCAGAATTTCTCATGCTATAAATGTGGGTTCAATGCCACTCATCCTGGCACTACGCACTGTAGAACACTTTTGCTGGTTGTATTCTACACAGCCAAACCACTAACATCACCAGTAAGTTCCACTGCAAATGGAACTAACTTTCCAGACAGGTTTGTTATTCCTCACTCGTCCAGACACATCTGCTAACATGGGTATTTCAGGGGGGAAAAATGCCTTATTAACCATAGTTACTGTTGTGCACCATCTGCTTGCGTGATAACTCACGTTATTTTCAATCTGTTATGCCTTTGATAAATTGTTGCTGTCATCTAAATAGAAGTAATCACTTGGAAGAATATGGACGCACAAGTCAACACCTCAACACCTAAGCCTTACATTCATACTGAAACACTTCATCAAACAATATACGAAGAAATTAATTTTGATTTGCACAACAGTACTAAGCTTCTACTTCCATTCTTGTAAGTTAAATACATATAGCATCAAAGTTAAAAAACAAAAACAACAACAATAATCATCTGGTTCTATTCCTGAGCCTCTGCATGTAGTTTACTGGATACGAAGACAGCTTTCATTTCCTCCACTATAATTAGGGCAAAGACACACACACACACACGTAGCATTTTGTAGCATTCTACTAGCAGCTTTGCTTACCTGAACACTGAAAAAACTGAGAATTAAGGGATAAATATTATTCACCTTTTCTATTTTATAAATTAGAAAAATGTTTCTTATGTAGAAAACCCACTATCTCCTAAAAAGTTCTCACTATAATTAGAAGATACTAAAAGAAAAATCTGAAAATTTTTCCAAACAATGTAATGCACAGAATATTAACAAAAACTGTTGATTAAGTAAAGCTTAAGTAAAACTCAACATTCTTGCCCACCCTTACCTGTATTATTTTGCATTTGTCATGAGACAGGTTCTTTGACTGAATTAACCAGATTATCAAAACAAATCTAACTGAAGTTTTTCATATAATGCCTGATAAGTTTTCATAACTTTCAGATCAGATACAAGAATACAAGTGGCAACTATATACAATCTGAGACTTCCATGAGTTCTCACATTCTCACAGAATCTCTGCCTAACAGTGTGAACTTTGAACAAGCACTGAAATTCCTCAAAACATTTTTAAGACTCATCTATAAGGCAAATGATATTGTCATTTCGCAACACAGGTGACAATCTGTGTTGTGTGAAACAACATCTGGTTTCCCAATAGAAAATTCCTTTTTCACTAGTTCTACAGTCTTTTGAATTAAAGCTTCAAAGAGATTGCAAAAGACTCTGACTTCCTGGTACATGTCTGCTTGTTAGATAAGCATAAAGTCACAGTTAACTACTCAGATAAACTACTTGAAAAATCAATCATGAAATACTACAGAGATGGATAAATTAGCCATGTTTTCTTGTTTGGATTATAAAGTTCATATGAGAAGCAGACAGAAAAGATGACATCCATCACAACTGCATAACCCTGAAGAATTAATTATGTGACCAAAGCTTCAAATAATACCCCATTCATAATTCTATAAATCAACAAGAAGATCTATGACTTACTATTATATGGACGTGCTTTTTAAATAAATACATACAGAGAAAAAGGGATGTTTAAGAAATGAAAACACACTATATGCCTTAAGTCTGTAACTCTGTCTTTGTTAACTAGGCATTTTCTAGCTGTTCATCAAACTTTCAGATACATGTAAAAGCTCACATTTTGTTGAAATTATCGAGTAGTTTCAAATTAATTCACTGAATTGACAGGTCAAAATGGTGAGATCTCACAAACTGAATTTCTGAAGGAAACCAACTTCAAAAAATACATATATATTAATGGAAAATGCTAACCATCCCTTTCTTCTCCCTCAGCAAACACACAATATCATTAGGACTAACGACATGGTAACTTATCAAAATAAGCTGCAAAAGATATTTCCACAAGATGCCAATTTTGTTACTACTACAGATGCAAAATATATTACCATCTGGCTCTGAAAAATATTATGCCTCTCTATAGGCTGCTATGAGCCAACCAGGATGTTAAGGAATGAATATAACTTGTTAACAGCTTAAAGCCAGACAGGAAAAACTTCAGAAGTAGGCTAGTTCTTATTTTTTTCCAGGCAAGAGCTATCATAAAAGCTGTTAAGATTACCTAATAAAATAGTGGTAATTTTAAATCAGAAGAAAATAACATGTAGAAAACACATGTACTCAAGGATAATTAAATAGATCAGTTTAGATCAACGATTGTTTATCTGAACACTTACTGCAGAGTTAATTCTTGACAAAATTAGAGGCAGATTTTCAGCTTATGTAAATGGTCCTAGATCCATCAGAGCATGCAACACATTTTTCTGAATCGTGTCTTGACAATAACTTACAATAGTGTGTGTCTATATATATATATATATAGAGAGAGAGAGAGAGAGAGAGAGAGATAGGTATATACAAAAGAATAAAATTTGCAAGGTTTATTTGAGTAGTTCAACATGACATCCCAAATCTAACAGTCTAGCTTTCATTATCTAAACTATTTTCAGAAGGAAGAGAAGTTGATCATTATCCGTTTAGATTGAGATCCTAAGTGAAAAGATAGGTCTATGCTACATTAAAGCTCTCTGTAATACTTTCCTATTTATTTATTTATTTTTGGATAGACAACTAGATTCTCTGGTTTCTTGTTTGAAAAATTGTAACAATTCTTTATCTACCTTCTCAACAATTTGTATCAATTCAATATAAGCAACCTAGGATAGCAATAGTTTTGAACCATGCTAGTCAGGAGCCGTGGCAACAACATCTCCCAGGAGAGGCAAAGATCTGGTCAGCTTCTACAGCTAGACTCTAAACTAATTCAAGACAGATTATGAATTTCTGATGTTTGAACTATTCCAAATCAAAATAACTCAAAATAATTGAAAGAAAAATAAACACTTTCACAGACTTAGGATTGTGTTTTTGTGCCTGAGCTTTTACTTCATTCCACAATGAGATGATGCCAAACTAATTTCAAAGTCCAAACTGTTAAGCTGATTTTGTTTTACTGACTGTATTACAGCTACTTGACTGAGGTTCCTATTAGGGTACTGGGAGGTGATAATTTCACAAAGTATATGGCTTTGGGAATTGAATACACAGGCACTGTAAATTTGGTTGGAAAATAAATGATATCTGATGGAGCCTTATCAAAATGAGTCATTTTCCTGTAATATCTGTTAATCTCCTCAAAAAGTATTTCAGAAATCAGTAAACAGTTTTTCTGCACAAGCAGCAAAAGGCAAAGTTTAATTTGGACAGAACAACATCCAGACAAATAAAAGCTGTCAGAGTTGGTTACAAGAAGCCTCATTTGGCAATATAAAATTTTGAAAATTCATCATCTCTGAATTTAATTATATCTGGTCCTTAAGCGTCAGTTGAGGACAAACACACTCAAGCTGTGGTAACTCAGCTTAGCTTGAAAAATATGAATAAATGCTTTCAGCTCAACCAAACAAAAAGGTAAAACAAGTAATATCAAAGATACAACTATATCAGAACTCAGTTCTGCTCAGCAAATACAGACGGGGTAGGATTAAAATAACAGAATTGCCCAAATTCACAATTGCACTGGCACAAACATAGCACTCATACTAATAAACACCCCAACCTGTAAATAATGTGTTCATTTTCCTGACCAAAACAGATTAAACAGTATATACTTGGGAGAGGTTAAGAATTACATAAATAATAAGGAAAAAATATTTTGCTATTTTTGCTTGAAGACCCAGCAATCCTCGGGCTTCATATAATAATAATACAAAGCACTCAAGAGTTATACATCCAAACATCAAAAGCAGCTCTTGATAGTTAACAAGAAAAATAAGAAACAATACTAAACAAACAAATCTGTCTTATCATGTATCTCCAAAAGCCAGGCCTCTGTATAATCCCTCTTGCCCAAATCTGAGTTCATGGACCAATTTTGGGGAGGGGTGAGAGAGCAGGAAAATGGTTCATGTTTCCTCTTTTGCCTAGTTCTTTTTAAATAAAGTACCTCACAGGGACTTTATCTATGCAGTTCCTTTAATTTCTCTGTATTGTACTCAACAAATTATTAGTACACACCACAATATTTTCCTTGTCTTCTTGGTTAAGACTTGGAGATTGATAAGGGAAAATTCTGGAAAAAAAAAGAAAAAAGAAAAAAGAAAAAAAAATTATGTTGATCTGAGTGTTCCACAAGATCATTTTATAAGTCATAAACTGTACTTAATAATTGTATTTCTTCAGATAATATTTTTATACTTTTGTATAGGTGGGGTGTGTGTTTGCTTGTTTTCTCCTAAAACACCATAAAAACTGAAGAATGGCAGGACATGGTCTTAATTATCTTGCCATCAGTTGACTGCAGGTGTCCAGCCTGCTTTGAAATAATCACTGGCACTACCTCAAAAAGCACCAGATACACTATTTGCATAAGTAGAGAAATACATTATTATTTCTGCATTTTCCCTCCCTTTTTTGACAAATATAGATTGACAATGCTAAATGATTTTGTTTACATATTAATAGAAAAATAATCCTCAGAATTTTCTAGGTGTCATTGAGAATCTCACTAAATAACTAACATCTGTAGAAGCACTGTGGTTCATTTAATTGCCTTGGGATGAAGCTTATGCACAACTTAGCTAATTACATTTAACCAAATAATATAACGATTCTTGCAATAATTCATTCCAGATAGCCACCTGCATGCACATGCTAATACTAGCCTGTCATCTCACTCTAGGGGTAATCTTTGGTTGGACAGAACTGGGGAGGGATTAGGTCTGCATGGACATTCTGCTCTACAACTCTCCTTTTCAGAACATGCCAGATAAGATGATATCTGTAGCACAGTTTACGCTCTGTAGCTTCAAGGATATAAAAGACATACAATATGGTACCACAAAAGCCTATAAACATACTACAAAAAAATGCCTAGCAGAATTGTTGAGTCGTGATTTAAAATTCTGACATCCAAGACAAGCTAAATTTTAATGCACCTTATCTGGAAGAGAAATAAATACTTTTTGAGGCAGGGTACATATCCAACACCTAAAAAAGAAAATTAAAATAATAATTATTATTATTAAAAACAAACAAACAAACAAAAAAAAAACACACTATGAAGAATCTTTAAAGTTTATGAAGTGTAAACAGATCATATTAGTGGCCCTCTGGACCTGCTTCAAGAGCTCCATGTCCTTCCTGTATTAGGGGCCCCAAGCCTGGATGCAGTACTCCAGGTGGGGTCTCACAAGTGCCGAGGGGGACAATCACCTTCGTCACCCTGCTGACCACCCGTTTTTTAATGCAGCCTAAAACAAAGTTGGCCTTCTGGGCTGCAAGCACATACTGTTGGTTCATATCCAGTTTCTCATCCACCAGAGCCCCCTGCTCCCAGGCAGAGATCTTATTTGGGAGGAGGTCTAAGGTGATGCTTAACGGGAGGTGAGGAAATAGTAGAAATCACAGAAGCAGTGATCAAATAGAGAATGAATAACAGCAGTGGACTGATGTAATTACTGCAAAGGATGCTGGAGGAAACAAAGCCTAGTCATCCCAAGAGGAGGATTTAGACCACAGTTTAAGGAAGCCTGATGGAACGCAGGCTTTCCCACTCCCACTCCCCTAACAGAGGAGTGCTCTCATAATCATGACTAAACCATATAAAAACTTTGTAAATCTGCCTGTGTGCCATCCAGATTAAGGTTTGACTAATTCCTCCAATCCCTGGAATTACAAAAATACCTGAAGTTAAATTCACATACATTTTCCTTTCCATTATGAGCTCAAAAAGACACTAAAACTCTCTTTTCAATTCCTTTCTTCAATTCTTCAATTCCAAGATTTATCTTGGAAGAACTACCTCTTATGTATTTCAGAAAGCTAATCAGTAACAATCAATAAATCAAAAAATGTATTTTAAGGGACTACCAGCCTAGCTATAAAACTAAAAAAAAAATAATAAAAAAAAGCACTAAATTCTTTTTGAAATAGTTTCCAGTAATAGGAAGCACAAGCTGTAACTATGCTGAGTAGCTGAGAAATGCTGTGATTAAAGGAGAATTTGCTTTCTATTGGGCTCATTAAAAGTGTAAGTAAAAGGATGAAAATTACATTTCAGTTTGTAGTAATTGCATTTTGTTGACATCTGATTAGTCATGCTGGTCTTAAATGCTGACAAGGCCATTAATAAGCTAGGAATTAATGAATGAGGTAATCTAGAACGTTTCTGAGTAAATAAATCTTTAAAGTAATTATCCCCTATAATGTCATTTTAAGACAATGAGGACGGCATATTTTACTGATAATGCTTTTTTTCTTTTTTTTTTTTTTTTTTTTTTAGTACAGTAAATAGAATGAGTTTTCTTTGATTCAAAGAAACATACTTAAAAATTGCTAAAAGGCTAGCTACGTTATGCTGTTTATGGCAAAATACTGACAGGAATTAATAAGTAAGCTAATCCAATAGCTCTTTCATCTTTACACTGTGCCAAAATAATCACTGACTGAAAGTTAATTTTTTTCTACAAAATGACAGCTTAACAAAATACATATTAAACAACTGTAGAGGGGGGGCAGGAGGAGGTAAATAGAAAATTTTTTGTGTCTTAGTAAAATATAAAAAATTGTTTTATTAAGAGTTATAATAAAGCCAATTTTTTTGTTTATTCATACCTAAAAAAAAATATTCCAGTAATATTTTCCAAGTAGAATATCACACCTCAGGCAAAGTACTCTCTGGAGCAGGTAGATGAAGAAATGTCAGACAGCAATAAACTGAGAAAAATCTTCATAATAAATAAAAAATGGAAATCAACAAGATTGAGGGGTTAGGTGTTTTTTTTGTTTTTGTTTTTGTTTTTTCCCAAATTCTAATAAAAGCACGTCCCAAAACGTAACCTTTGTGCAAAGTCCTCAAAATCACAGAATGACCTGGGTTGGAACGGACCTCAAGGATCATGAAGTTCCAACCGCCTTGCCTGGCAGGGCCACCAAACTTCCACAATTACTAGATCAGGTTGCCCAGGGCCCCATCCAACCTGGCCTTGAACACCTCTAAGGACGGGGCATCCACAACCTCCCTGGGCAGCCTGTTCCAGGACCTCACCACTCTCCTTGTAAAGAACTTCCCCCTGACATCCACACAGTATCACAGTATCACAGTCTCGTGCAGGTTGGAAGGGGACCTTAGAGATCATCGAGTCCAACCCCTGGGATTCGAGCCTCTATGTAGCAGAGCGGCACTTCTACCACTTGCACCACAGGGGAGATTCAAACCCCAAGCCTCTGGTGTTGCAAAGCGGTGTTCTTAACCACTGCGCCACCAGAGGCACTTTTAATTAATTTAATCCAAATTAAATCTACCCTCTTTCAACTTAAATACATTTTCCCTTGTCCTGGTATTATCAGCTCTTTCGAAAAGTTTACTCCCTCCTGGATATGGGAGGGGAATATTGACTTAAATGTAATGATGACCGTATGCTGTAGTTATCACTACATCTAATTTCAATAGCTGTTCAGAGAAACAGTTTCTATCTTTCCAAGATAGACCATCTTTTTAAGGGTAGAGCAAAATTCCATGAACAATGCCATAATACTACTTTTCTAGCACAATAACACCAAAACAACCACTTCATCAGAATCACGATTAGAGAGGACCAATTGCTTTATTAGTAACCAGAATAGGTAATCATTAGCTCTAAGCAAGTTAAAGGCTCACAGCAAGAAAAAAAACTTCTTAAATATCTGGAATGACTAACCCTAACATCAAAAGCATCAATCTTAGACTGTTTTTGCCACTAATTCATACCTGTGAATTCTGGACAGATTTACTGCCTGTTTTTAATGAAGATTCTTAGTATTCTGTCCATAGCACCCTCTGCAGTTTCACAAAGATTTGGGTTTCAGGTGGTACTCTCCATATAGATCTGCTGCCAGTAGCAGAGTACGCAATAACATGCTTTCGCATTGGCTCTCCTCTGAAATATAGATAAAATAAAACTCCTTTCCCTTTCATTTTGATTTGACAGACTGCAATTTCTTTTACCACATTACATTCACCAACCACTCTGAGTTATCACCAAAGACTATGAAACTAGTTTTGATAAAGATAAAACAGATTAGCAGACTTCTAGGCTGTATGGCCTCAGGACTGTGGGGAAGTTGGGGGGGTTGGGGGGGGAAGGGGAATACAAGTTTCAATTATTAACTGTTAGTTACCTGAAAGGAGTTTCATATGTACTGAACTCATTCAAATTTTTGGCACTTGTCAAGCTTTGGTTATTTATAGCATCAGGATTTCGTTCCAAATATAACCACGCAACTTTTGCCTCAGGCTTTGATAGACCAAGATTTCTCACTTGGACTTAAAAGCAAAAGACTCATGTAATGTTAATCACAACAACCTGAATGAGAAAGCAGTCTGAAAATAAGCCTTCTAAGATGCAACTTCCCATGGGGTTTCCTGACAAAATGATTAATATTTCTCAACTTATATAGAAAAACACTTCTCAAAACCACTTCTTCCTGGCTCAAGTAGGAAAAAGCTAACTGAAATCAAAGCATATTAGCAACCATAAAATATTAATGCTCTGGATTTCTTTAGCAAACTTTTTCAGCTTTGCATTATTAATGACAACTAATTGTAGTTGAGATTGCCGCAGGACAAGCTACTTTTGCTACAGACTTTACATTTTTAACTATAACTATTTTCTTGTGAAATCCAATGGAGCCCTATCAAGATTTCATTACGTTGTCTCACATTCATCAGTCTTGCCTGAACACTGATAAATAGCACCAAATTTCTTGGTGGGGGCAGGGGGAAATCTAGACAAGCCTTATAATTTCTGTGTAAAATCAAAAAAATAATTATTTTTAAAATATTCTTGAATAGTCCTCATTCAAGAAGCTTTAAAGCTAGTTTTAGTGTTTTTCAACATCAAGAAACATCTCACAATTACCATTGACAATATTAAGGCACACAAGATCACCAGAACTCTGCAGCAGTTTAAACAAGTTGTATTCTTTCCACAGAAGCCCGTGCTTCTGATCTGACACATGGAGAAGACAACTAAGAATGTGATTTGTTAGCAACAAGCATGCATATTTTCAAAAAGAACCTTCCAAAACTGACCCTGTAATGAGTTATTTGTATGGAAAGCTCAGAACATCTTAAAAAGTTTCATTCATTCACATCACTCTGGGAGATACAGTAGTACACTGCTTGTACACACATTAAACTGTAACACAGAAATACGCTGTTATGTTCTTAAGGCTGCGTCAAGTTTAGCTTTCAAACAGCTGGAAGATTCAAGAGACAAACATTGACATACTATAGGTCAATTTATAGAACATTTTAGAACGCATACAGAAGGAAATAATGTGATCCAAAGAACAATAGAGTCAACTTAAAGACTCAGTAATATTATGAAGCTCCATCTTAATTCTCCTGATTTCAAACTTTTTTCCCACTAGGTCTGGGTTCATACATACTGTATGATTTGAAGGTGATGCATGTTTTACATAAAGAGACAAATAGGGTCTCAGGCATTTCTTTCGTTCACTTAAGTCCTTGAAATAGGGCTTGCAAGATTTAGAGAAAGGAAAGGGAGTGTGTCAGAAAGGCAATTTTACATTCAGTTAGATAAATTGATCTTTAATGAGAAATTAAAATGACATACTTGCTTCTATTCAGTAGAAATTAAGTCTTCTGAGACATTTCAACGGAAATTATAGATACCTCAGTAAATAGGGGGTCTTTATTACAAGCCTTGGTGCCAGAGGTTTTGCTGATGTGTCAAGAAATAAGCTCAATAATTTTAGCCATTTGACTGAGCTTAACATTGCTCAGGGGAAAATAATTGAGCAAACACCCTTGCAAAACCAGGGAAGTATTTCACTCGATTTCCATTGCCACATTAGCATCTCAGATGTGACAAGCAACTAGAAACAGTTGTGAACACAAACTTTTTCATCAGAATCTGCCTTGTTTCATTACGCAGGTTAATAGATCCTTTGTGCAATGTGCCTACACTGGAATTTTATTGAATAACTCTGTTTCATATTGGTCTAAGGAAAAAGAATAAATTCATTGAAGGTATTTTAAACCTACTGACTTTACTACAGACAGCTTAGTCTGCTGCTAACTGCATTTCCTTCTCCATAATTTCTCTCTTCTTAATTAAGATGCATTTATTCGTAGAACAGAAGTGTTAGCTGCCCTTAACAACAAATTTGAGATAGTTGAACAGAATTACATTTTCTTTCTCACTGTAAATGAAAAGGATATAATCTGGTAATGATGCTAGATGGTAAATTAAAAACTAAAATTAAAGGGAACGTAACCAAAGAGAGGTACCCAAGGAAACCCAAGGCTAGCTATGACAAATCCTTTTAGATTCCAAAAGATGACATAATGGCAAAATGTGCTCTCAGCTTAGTGAAAAATATGAACAAATAGGTCACTGTTGCATTGCAGTACAACGGCAAAGAAAGGAATTTCTGTATATTTCACATTAGAAAATATAATGAGTAGTGGGTGTTCTTGTCGCAATTTTTGAAGTGAGTTTTAATTTCCTTCCTCTACATCTACCATCCCTACAATATATTCTTTCCCTTATAGTGTGTGTGCAGTTCAAACCCTGAATCTAAGAAAAATGCTAAATTGTATATTAGAGCTCATTATACAGTAAGCAACGTAGTCTAAATAATATGAATGACAACCTCCAATAAGTAACATAGAAGTACAAAGTGAAGCGCATGTCAGTAGGTCTGTGTGCTGTAACTCCACTTTTCAAAGTATTATACTTTCTCAATAAGAAATTAAGCAAACAAACAAACAAACCCTACTAATTATCCCATATTATCCTTGTAATTAGTTCATAAATATTCCCATTACAACTAACAAGTTAATTAGCAGAGAAATCATGTATGTTCATCTTATTGCACTCTGTGCCTAACGTAAAGATATATTCCAGGTCTAATGAGCAGTAGTAGTAAGAGGGGACAAATTAAGAGCACGGAATTGAAAATAAATAAATAAATGGCCTCTTTGCGGGAAAAATCAGTGCCAATTAGAGTCAAAGAAGACTGTAAACAGTGGTCCATGAGGCATACTCCTAACTTGCCTACTGATCCTATAAGGAACTGTCTGAACCCTGTCAGGGTTCAAAATAGGAGTAAAACCATGAAAATTTTTCTTCTAACGTTCTTTTAAACTGTAAAAAAAGCTTTATTGTAAGGGCATTCTAGAAACATTAGCTCTGTGGAAGAAATATATTTAATAGCAGTAAGCAATTATGCAGATGCATTTGTAACGGAGAACTTAAAGTTTTACTATGCTTTCAGATTAATAAAATAATGTCCTGCATAGAAATAGCCAAACCTTTCAGAAGTTTACATTTTGTACTTAATCTATTCCCATAATTTAATCATGATAGTCTTATGCATTACACTAGGGTTGAATAAGTGTGTAATTATCTGAATGCAACATTTTTATGCATGAAATAATTACAGTGCTATGGGCTATCCTCACAATAGAGACAAGGATTGATGAACCGATTAATTTTTTTATAGTTTTTATTTCATGCAACTGTTCCATATTCTTGGATAAATATAAAAGGTTTATAAAAAAACATTTATAATAAGAACATTTGTATGATATTAGCCTGTAAACACTTGCTATCTATGAAGAGAGTACATCTTAGACATAACAGAAATCTGTGAATGCTGCATTAGCTCCTAAACAAGAAATAAAACGAAACTCTCTGAAGGAACAAAAGTTTTAGTTAAGAAATTGAAACTGAACAGTTAAGTTTACTGATCCCAGTATAACCTCCATAAGTATCAGTGAACCATGAATACACCTCTTCTATAAGTTGACTTTCAACTCCTAACATTCCTCCAGAATTGTTATGAAACGCTAGACCTTAAATGCACAGAGAGTAAAAGGGACTTGTGTAACTTTCACATTGAGGAGTTCAGACTTCCCTTAAGGGAAAGACTTTATTCAAGTATTACCACCACTTAATCATTTTTAGGTAGGCATACTGGAGGGGAAAAATAAACCACATGTTCTATCAAACACATCTTTAATACCTAATGGAAGCAAAAGAGGTAAAGCACTTCAATATTCTAGTTTATACAATTTTTAGTGTTACTAAAAATGACACGCATTTGTTAAAAAAGTAGGTTGCAACAGACAAGGAGAGAAAAACTGAAGGATACTTATCTATCATATAAGCTAAAAAGCTAGAAAACTTTCAGGTATGTGAAAAAAATTGATCTGATCATAACAAATTATCAGTGTAATAAAACATAAGCAAATTTGCAACATCTGAAAGCAAATGTAATAATATAAAACCAATCTAATTCAAGTATTGGCACTGAGGCTCTTATAGCTGATGCCACAAGTGTTAATTACACAAGCATAACCAGAAGTTGAGACTTTCTTTTATAAAGACAGTAATTCTTTTATGACAGATTACTACTTGTCATGTGAAGGGTACAGTTATTTGACCAATTAAAAATCTGATGCTTGTTTATGGATGGCCTAGTTTCAGCCAAAACACTGTTAACAACAAACCAGAATCTTTGTTGTTACTGAATAAAGCTGTGAGCAGCCACTGCTTTGCTGAGGTGAGATCTTTTGTTATTGGTGGGTCACTGTATTCTTGCTGTGTGGTAATTATCTGCATTGTGAATATATGTATAGACATACTGTTATTATTAGATTTTAGTTTTCATTTTTCTATTCTACCTTGGTAAATAGTTTCTACCTCAATCTACAGGTTCTATTTTGTTTCCTGTTCTCTCCCACTTTCAGTTTGGGTGGGAGATGTGAGTAAACATGGCAGTCACCTCCAACAGCCTCTAGTAATTTATTTATAGGCAACAATTGACTTGGCATTTTAGTTCCCCATTTAAGGGCTGACTGTCATTGAGGAAATAATTTCTGAGGGTTCCTCTTTGGTGGAGCTTTCCCCTGTCAACCTGGAATCTTCTGATACAAGTGAGCAATCTTCCCTTCCTTTATAACACCTTTCTGTCCTGCTGATCCTTCTGTCATTACATCTCTGGCAAAACACCTTTTCCCATCATGTTGATCAGTCCAATTGCTACACCATCAGTCCCCTCCAAAAAAAAGTGACTCGTTTCTATCCTGATATTATATGACCACAGAACATAGATTTTCAGCATGTATACCAAACGCTCATGCATGGACATTAGGACAGTCTTAGGAAGAAATATCTGTCACATCACAGTCTTGTGCCCAATTAAAGAAAAAGATAAGAATAATAAAAGAAAACAACCAGCCAAAACTATTCTTTGCAAAATCAGCAGATGTACTACTATCCCAGAGGTTTCCATTCCAAACAGTCATAGCTTTTAAGAACTTTCAGTGCTTTCAATTTACAGCATTTCAGGAGGACAATTCTGAAAACTAGCTAGAGAACCTACAACAACAATTGCTCACCTGTAGTTCAAGATATATAGTATGAGCACAACTCTTAACTTTTCAAATAGAGGGGAAAAAAGCAACTGGAAAGCCACCTTACACCATGAGTCTTCTCAACTTTTCATATCATTAGTTATGAAAGACTGCCAGTGATCACTACTGGCATTGCTCTTGTAATTTCTGAAGAAGTAAATCCTAAAAGCAGGCAGGAAGTACCAGAATATCGCACGTGGTCACCTAACAACACACATCACTAAGAGTCTGTTTTGTAGCAACCTTCAAATGTTGTTCAAGTATTAAGTAACCAGCTGGAGATTTCTTCATTTAATAGCTGCCAGAAATATTAAGATATTTTCAAAAAAGAAGGATGTGGAATTCAAGTAGTGACCCAAAACAGCATTATTTCACTAGAATGCTTTTGTTAAGCAACTTCACTGCTGCTTTTTTAATCAAATCTCGTTTCCCAGCAATAACTTTAATAGTTCCTTTAAACCCATCCCAATCCCTTAAGGGACCTTGGGCTCCAATAAAAGCAGAATCATAAATTTGTTCTTTTATACAGCAGAAACACGCTTTAGTAGTTGCAATTTGTTTCCTTAGCACCCTGCTGCGCTACTTATTAAACAAAAAGATAACTAAGGAAAACAGTTACACCTCGACATATCAGGACGAGCTGCAACACTACCTTCCCCTGCCAGCCCTGAGTGCCTGCGTGAGCTCCGGCCGGTCAGGGACACACACAGCTGGTAGGGGGAGATGCTCAAAGCACTGCCAAATTACAACAACAAAAGCAAGGCAAAAACCGACCTGTTGTTAATCTCTGAAAAAGGTACGCGGCTATTTGATAGCTGAAACCCACTGACCTGAGAGCAAGCTGCAACCCGCGCAGCCGGCTGGATGGGAAGGGGGAGAGCACAGCCTCAGCTCGGCCCCGCTCGCGACGGCGGCAGGTGGAAGCACCGCCGGGCAAAGAAACTTCGCGAAGGAAAGTGTAGCCGGCCCTGAGCCTTGCCTCAGCTGGGCGACAGGTCGGGCGCTGCGACGGTAACTGCGCTAAAAGCCTGATGGTGCTCGGCGTTAGCTGCGTTTGGTGAGTTATTCCTGAGTCTTCTTATTGGAGTTTTAAGGTTTTGGTGCCAACCTGCTGGAGAAAAAGTCTTTAAAGTCCCTCTCCACACAAGCAGTTCTAGGAAACGTACCCCTGGAGCCTCGTGGGCAGCTGCTTCGGCTGGGCTACAGAGTTGCAACCAGCCTGCAGGGCGGGAGGTGGTTCTGCCGCTCCCAGGAGTGAGCAGAACACCCTCATGTTGCCCCATTTGATGCAAGTGCCAGATGGATTCACTCAAACCCTTTCATACGTTGTTTTAGAAGAATGTTTTTCAATTATTGTTCCTCAAATTATGCTAGCAGCTGAGTCATAAGGTGAGGTGTACAGCCACGTTCCTCACCATGGACTGTACTAGGAGGCTTGAGCTGTAGGAGGGCACAGTAATCCACACTGCTCGCATCCAAGGGTTTAGCTCAACCTCAACGTGAAATACACTGCTGTAGACTCAATGGGAGATGCCTGAGTTAAATCACATTTTGTAGCTGCGGCAGGCTAACATTAAGTGAGTGAATAATCATGATGGTTCAGTTTTTGCAATCACACATAATAACAGACCTGCACAATTACAAGCTCTGTCCAAGTAAGTCTGGGGAAAATACAGGGACTGAAAACAGAAACCTACACATGCCCTGCAAGGAGGCTGTCTGATGGAAAAACACAGTGTGTTTGATTGTATGTATAGTAAAATGTAAGAGCAGTGTTGGTACAAAACTTAGCAGAGATTGACTAAGAAAGGAGTGGGTGTGACTTTACTCTGAGGACTGTGGTTTTGTTTTTATAGACAAGTTACGTTTTTAAAACAACATGTTATTACAAAATCTGAAGAAATTAGCATCAGAACATGAAAATTCCCTACAGCTCCAGTACAGTGTATCTAACATTGAATGCTAGGTTGTGCAGTCTTTTCTTTTAGAAGTAATTCCAATTTTTTATTTATTTATTTTTTTCATGTCTAATAATCATCTACATATCTAATTACTATTTTATAGTTAGAAGTCTGGGTGATTGTGCAGCTTATAAATCCTCTTACAGAAAGAAGCCATAGCTGGTCCCATATTTAATCTGAACCTATAACAGTCTGTGGAAGCCTAATAGACACAGTGATGCTTTGTTGCAGAATCTAATGGTACCTCATCTCCAGTGAAAGACAAGGATTTCTTGTGTTCGCCTTCTTTATCTCATACAGTTTTGCATTTCTTTGCATTTCAATCTGACTGCATTCCACATGGTAAACTTCTGTTCTTTTGATTACTTCTTTAATTTCTGTGTACATTTCATTTGTTGTGCTCTTTATTTTCTTCAGCTTCAGACATACTCAATTTTACTCTTCAAAAATACAAGTCTCGTTTTATGACTATCATCAGGCAGGTGTCAGCGTCTGACCTGTTAAATTTCCTGGATATTAGTAAAAGTAGTTACTCAGTAAATGTGATTAAGGTTCACTGCCAATAGTCAGTTTCCATGTTAGCTAAGGCAGCTATGGTATTGTTGCATGGATTCTCTTACCCTTTTTAGTTGCTTTATGTCTAAATAAATTTAACTTGTTCTTTATATTGTCTCTTCACTTCTGTGCTGAGTTCCTGCTTTGGATTTAAAAGAACAAACTGACACAACCACAGTTAAGTTAGGGAGTGTGAAAATAGTATAAACCATTCCATCCAGTTACTACCAAACATAGAACTAATAACTTCTTGTAAATAAATAGTTTTAGATAGTAGTCAGTATTGTCTAGAACTGAAAGAACATCAGGTTCAGCAGTGAAGTTACTGCTCATTCCCAGCTTACCTTTCAGAACACTGCCTCAGCATTTTCAGTGTTCCTTATATAGAAAATGACTCAGAATGCATCCACTGAGGCTGAGTGTCAAAGCAAATGAATAACTATAAAGGCATATTTAACATTTCGATTTGATTTGAAAATGACTGCTGTGGGTATTGCAGCCACAAGCTTACATATCATTGCATTTAATAGCAGATACAAGTATTTAGGAGTTGTAAAGCTTTCATGATATCTAAGATATAATTTTTTCCTTATTTATGTCATGAACGTGGGAAACACAGCAGGAAATATTGTTGTGCAAGCATTGGAAGCTTTTACCTAGTCATTTAAACAGTTTAATCTTACTATGTGCTGATGTAACTGTGAAATGTATTCTCTTTGCATTCTTAATTAGTGTAGAACAGATGGTAAGGTTTCTAGTTTAAAGCCACAAGCCTATTTAACAAATCTGTGGTGACTCTTCACTGTTAAACATGTTTACTGTAATGTGTGTATGGAAAGAAGATGAAGCCTTTTTCTTAATTTCGCATTGCTAACATGTCACTTTAAATAACTTTGGTATATTTTCAAAGATTCTCACTAGACTTTAACAGTTCTTGGAGAAGCTGCCTGGCCAAGAGTATGATTTACAGGGGAAGGATCTCATGACATTAGTAGTACAGAATACTGTTGTGCATCTTACAGAATATGAGCACAAGATAAACAAATGTGTACTTCTGGTATGTTATATATCTGATAGAAGGAAGATAATTCACTAAATGCATCATTTGAATATTTAGTCTTCAGCTGATATTTTTGAATCCCAAACTTGATTTCAAGTTCTGAATGACCTTTAGAACATCCCTACGCTTACAACTGACTTCAATATTCTGCTTTTCATTCATGAAAACACAAAAAAGGGCATAGATGTGAGGGGGGAAAAGATGGAAGAATTCCTTAGTGGTGCAAAATGAATGTATCGTAAAGTAAATCTCTCTCTGCTTATCAGTCATCAAAAGCCTTATCAATTTTTAATATACTTTCAGAATTTTATGGAGAAACTGCATGTGAAGAGTTCCTTGATGGAGCCAGAAAAGTCTTTTGGGGAAACTGCATGGTATTTTTGTATAAAAATTTAACTTGTTATATGTTATAGTTTTATCATTATATCGCTGTCTATGCAGATTTACAGTAGTACTGCATCTGAAGTCTGCAGAATAACTTCTCTAACATAACAAGATCAATTCAGATTTCCCACTGATAATTTCTCCTTGCTAGAGAAACTCTCTTTTCCCATCTTCTCAGTAGTGATCCAATGTTATTTCAGTGTCATTCTTTTTTTTTTTTTCATTATAATGCATATTTTATTTTTATGTTAGATTAGTTAAACACAAGACCCAGCACAATGTAAATGACAACGCTGTCAGAACTTAACTTTTCTTCATTTGCTCCAGTTTTGCCTATGCACTGCAGTTGTTGACCAAATAGTTTTTCTGCCTTTGCATCACAACTGGACCAAAAGTACAGAAATTAGCTCTGCAGGACTAGTATTACAAAATCATATTCTTTTGATCTCTAGGACTCCTTGAGATATTTGGCTCTGCAAACATGGAATTCACTTACTTTTTTTACTTATCTAATTTCTTTGCTGCAACTGTACTCATTTCAGTAACTTTCAGATTTAAAGAAGTGCAACCAGCATTTTCCACATCTCATGGAAGTCATTCTTATCATGGTCCATGCAGATCTCTGTGTGTCAGGAGTTTATGGGTTTGCAAGAGGAAACAAGCAGACTTTCCCTGTTGTATGCAAATGCAAGAGAAGATTCCTCATTATCTATTTTTTGTCAATACAGTATTTCTCAGATTACCATTGTAGTTAAAAACTGCTCTGAATTTACCCTTCAGCATACCATGCAGGGAGATATGAATGGCAGAACTTAGCCAGTTTTCTTCACCAGCAGACAGAGTTGTCTCTTTGCTGTAACTAAATTAGCTTTGGCTCTAAGCACAGTCTTACTGCACTCTGGCTCCAATTCCAAACTTGACAGGTTCACAGAAGTTCATCCAGGTGATGATGGATACAGCAGTACTTGAAAAAGAAAGAAGGGAGATAATAGAAAAGGGAAAAACTTAAAAAAAAATCAAAATAAAGTAGAGGCAGTAAGATCATCATTAAAGCTATATCAAAAGCTTTTAATTCTTAGTTTTATCTTACTGATTCTCTTCTGTAGGTATGCAACTGGTTTAAAGCAGTTCAGAGTAAAATACAGTGTGTATAACCTAATTCTGAAGTCAAAGTATAGGGTGAGTCCAGTGGAACTGATAAACTAGGTCGATTTTTATTTATTTATTTATTTATTTGTCTTTTCCCTTTCTTTCAAGAGGTGAAGGTTCTATAATTACCTAGTACTTTCTTAATATGTTTTGGATTTTCATTCTTTCAGGATGTTTGGCTGTCAGGATGGCTCCATGAGCCAATTACTATCATGATAATTGAGAGCTTGCATGGTGTGAGAATATTCATAGTATTACTTTCTGAGTAAGACTAAGTGGGTTGTTTTTCATCACCTGTATTTTTTTTTTACCTGTAATTTTATGAATAGATCTTAACTAAGAATGGTCTTTTTTTTCTTTTTTTTTAACATAAAGATACAATTTCCTTTTCTACTTTTACATACTTTTTGAATACAGGTACTGTTCTGTCTATTTGAAGTCAGGCTTTAACTGGCTTGTCAGCATAAGACTTGGTACCAACAGTTACACACTTATAAGGGATATTTAAGTGATGTCTGCTGACTGTTAGTTCATAAACTTTAGATTGGACATTACAGTTAAGCTGCTGTGAAATCCTCTGAAAAATGAGCAATTGTCTTTTAGCAGAATGTCTCATTTAGATGAGTGATCTGCTTCTGTAGAGTGCATTTGGTCTCTCTGAGTATCTTTATTTTGGATAATCAATAAATATTTAGGAATCATATTCCTGCTGCTTTATTTTATTTTTTTATTATTATTATTGCATCCAGAGGGAGAGTAGGATCTTTTATACAAGACTGCTTCCATTGGAGATTACAACCATGGACAGATGAATTTTTCATTACCTGCTGTAATAGACTACACATTTACAAGAGCAGCAGTTATATATTCTCTTTGGAAAATTAAGAGCAAATCCACCTGTAAGAAAGTTGTTTTTCATCCATATGTTCTCCCAGACTGAGACTGAAAGAAAACTCCTTTTAGATAGGTGAAGAGTGTATTATGTGTGAAATTTAATGCTATTGAGCTATTTTTAATTCACTGATATGAGCTAAAAATACACAGTAGCTTGCTTGCCATGTTGGATCAGTTTCTACAGGTTGTATTATCAGTAGGACCTTCCTCTCCTCAGTCATGAGGGCTAGACTTCTTGGCATGGTAATTTGGTATGTACACCTTTGCAAACTATGTATAGGAATCAGAAAACTGAGTTTAGACAAGAGAGGAGGGAAACTGTGTTATGGCTTTCTATCAGCACAGTAAAATCAATGGAGGCTGGAATGAAGAATTATCACAGCGTGACTAGCTAAGATAGTGTAGCAAGTACTTTGGGAATGCAGCAAGTACTTTGGGAATGTTTGGGATTTTGAGGCTAATACATATCTTATGAACAAAACATTTTCGTTTATACTTTTTATTGGCATTCAGTAGCAGACTTCCTAGAAGTGAAATAGGAAGAAATCTAGATTAAACTGGTGTGGAAAATGGATTCATAGTTGTAAGAGTTTCAAAACATACATATGATATCTAATTCTCTGTGGTATTTATATGACGTGGTATTTCGCTCAATACATTTGTGTTTGTTTCTTCATTGTGAAATACTGCTTTATGATAAGTTCAGTCTGAGCAAACAAAGAATTGGAGTAGCACTTAAGAAGTTTTAATTCTATTATTGGTTATTTTTAATGTCCACATGGCTCTCCTGGTTATCCCTATAGAAAAACTAGTTTCGAGGATTGCAAAACTTACTGTATCTTCACTTCTCCTTGTAAATATAATTAAGAGTTCAGAAACAGAAAATGTGAGAGATGGTGTCAAAGGGAAGAAAGGAAGGAAAAACAGAAGTTTAAGGAATAGCAAAATGGTTTTAGCAGTGGAAATAAGTGGCTGCTAAAGACTTACATGATTGAAAGCTAAAGCACTGAGGCCATAATTCACATGGAGAAAGAGTGAAGTTCTGAAAGACTACTCAGTTTGATTATGTGCATGAAAAATTGCTTGATTGATCAGCTAGGAAGTGACAGCTCATGGAAAGATTTGGCCACTATCAAGAATAGAAAACTTGGGACATGAAACTAGCCACACAAATACAATTCCCAATTCATTAGCAATTGTATATTATAAAATGATTATAAAATATTGCTGAATGTGATGCTTGTTTGGGTATCACCCTTTCACTCTCTCATTAGCACTGTCAAGTCATGCCAGTATACTACTTAACGCTGGCATTCTATTTCAGTTTTCATCTTCTTTTTCTGTACTACTGTAGTGGAAGGGATAATTTCCATGTATCCTCTTGTCATTTAATTGAGAGCCTGAAAACAACAGTTCAAGGCATATCCTTTTCAAAAAAATCGTTTTTTCTCCACTTGCTGTCTATCTGTCTTTAACACTTCAGTGCATTTTTAACAAAGCTATGTGTTAAGTAACTGCAGGGCTTGGGTCATTTGGCTGCCTCTCAACATCTTGCTGGTTTTCATTTCCATTAGTTTTATTCCATCAGAACTAAATGAAAAAATTTTTGCCTATGTGTCACAGTATTTAGGTAAAAATAAAATCTAGACCAGAAAGGGGGTTTTCTGAAGACCTCTGGGAAACGTTACAAACTGCGTATTGTTCTGTTTCTTCCCTTCCATATTTTCAGTGTAAGTTCACCTGTTGTAAATAAGATCTACTTAGCTGAATATGAAAAACTAAATATGACCACGTTATCATTAAATCAAAGATGATCTTTCATATGATAATATGTTCCACACATGATCTGCCATTCTATACAGAGCAATGATAACCAGAGAAGTCTGGTTTTTGACATGGCTGATTCTAGTTCTTGGGTGCCTTGCCAAGGAAGTTGATTTAGTCCATCCATGATTACTACAAAACTCTGTTACTTCCATGTATCATGGCTTGTGAAGTATGCTCAGTTTAGGATTAGACAAGGAAGGATTAGTACTAACATAGGAGATTTCTGTCATTTCAGCTCAAGATGCCTGACAGATCTGCTTGATTCAGACAGAAAATAAAATTGTTGACTTTATGCAACACGATCCTTGGCACAGCTTTACAAACTGTTCCAACTTGCTCATGTCAGATGCCATAAAGAATCATTTTCCTTTAATAGGCACACATATATAATTAGAGGTTTAAAGAATATTCCATCTGAAAGAGTGTAATGAGTTGGCAATTCATTATGACTGACCAGCTACTAAAGCATCCACCCAGCTGTCTTCAATTGTCCCTCAGAAAGATGGAGAAACAACTAGAAGAGCAAAAGTGAAAAAAATCATGGTTCAGTATGGAGACAGTTCAATTTATGGAGAAAAGTTGTATATGGACACAGAACAAGATAAGGAATTTATTTACTACTTCCCACAGATGGGCAGGTTCCACTGTCTGGAAAACCAGGCCTCAGTAGAGATAGTAGTTACTTTTTGGGAATATGAACAATATAACAATGAATATTTCCACTTACTCCTTTCCCTGAGCTTTTTGTGTATGGTGTCACTCCTAAGTCAGTTCAGGTTAGATGCATCAACAGTGCTCCTTCCCAGCTCCCTACACAGCCCCAGCCTACTCAGTGAGTGGGTTAGGGAGTGGGAGAAAGAGAAGACCCCTATGCTGTGTAAGTGCTGCTCAGCACCAGCAAAAACACTGGTGTGTTAACTGTACATTTTAGACACAAACTGAAAACAATGCAACAGAGCCCTACTGTGAAAAAATTAACATTATCCCAGCCAGACCCAGTGCAAATAGTTATGGGAAATAATATGTCCTGAAAAACAGAATTCAAGCAATTTCTGATAATTTTCTACACTATGTTATCAATGTGTGCCTACATATGGATGCCCATAGTTCTCCCTTGGGAATGGTGTCACAAATGCATTTGGAAATAAGAGTTTACTTTTTGTGTGTCACGTTATTTGCTGATACTTACTAGTCATCAATAAGTACCATCAGTATAAATTTTGAACATATTCCAGCTTTTCTCACATTTCTTACATTTCTTACAGACCACTGTTCAGGATATTTCTTCATTTATTTTATATGCAGAATAGTAATGATTCATACTGGCATAAACCTTAAGGGTTAAAAAATTAAAAGAAAGAAAGGTGATATATACAAAGAGCTTGAATTCTAGCTGAGAAGAATTATTTGTGAATATGTGTCACCTGCTGTAAGTACCACTTGGCAAAGCTCTTCTGGCCTTTAGTTCAGACTACATTTTTTTTTCTTCTTGCTTCAGTAAGTATCAGCATTTCTCTGACATCATCATCTCATACATCTTCTCTGTTTTGTTTGTTTATTTTTTTAATAACAAAGGATTTCTTCCCTACTATGGCATCATGACAGCCTACAAATGTTAAAAATATATCACTTCAGCTTTGGGATTTTCTTTGTCTGTTATTATTGAACTAGACCTGATGAGCCTGGTGTTGAAGAGTCTAACTAACTGACATTCATTTTTACCTGGGCAGTCTTGCCATCTTACAGGGAGAAAGAGTGTGACATGAACAAATTTTAACACTTTGTTACAGAGTATTTGTTAGGAAATGATATGTGAAGCCCTTTCTATTTTAGCAAATTATCACCAAGAATGCCTTTTGCTTTTGAATTCAGGGGATGATGTTGAATTTAGTATTAGTTCAGAAGCACTGAATGCAATTTACAATGACAATCAAAAATAATGAATAATATATCACCCATTAATAACCATCCATCCATTTAAAAGTTTCATCCTAATGCATTCTGGAAATCTGCAAATTAATTATGCAAAACCCTGAATGAATATAAAATTGAAATGCTTAAGAATTTAAATGATGCAATTAAAAGCTATTGCATCTAACTCAAAGTTATTTTGTTCTGATACCTATTCATCAATCTTAATTTCAGTACAAATATTTAGAAACAGAATCAGCTCTTATATCTTCTCAAAATATTGGGAATTTGAACAAAGACTATCTTCCACTTGAATTATATTATTTTAAGCCATGAATATAAAGACTTTATTTAAGAAGAAGTGGCCTTTTAAGGACAGATTACAGTGTTCATCAGAATTATCAGAGTGAAGTCTGTGGTGTTTCTTAAAAAAAAAAAATAAAAAAAAATCTAATAACAAGGACTGGTCTAAATCAATAACAATAGTAGCTAATACGCCTATATAATAACCAGGCCAAAACTCTAACTGCCAATAGGCCTAATTAAATTCCGGGTACTCAAGTGCTAAATTAAACTCTGCATTAATATGCAGGGTTTTGGTGTGTGTATAATGTATCATTATATTATATTATTCTTACTGGGAAAAAAATCTAGCATTTAATCAGTGTTCTAACCATAGTACTTTCGATTGCTGTTACTGAATGCTGGGCTTTAAGTTATTTAGCCTGGTGTTTGCATCCATTTATTTATATTTCTTCAGTGAGAGGAGTTTTGTTTTATTGTTTTACTCCTTTTCTTTTGAAAGTAGTATTGTGAGTTCAGCTTTCTCATTCTTTTTAGTGACCAACATACTTGAGTGCTAAAACATTAAGGAAAAGAAAGTCCCTTTCTAATGCATGGATGCAGTCTGAACATTGTAAAATGTCACTGGGCTCCTCTGGAAAGGTAATCAATGCCCTAAATTCAGTCACACAAGAAAGGGGAAAAAGTTCTGCAATCTCATCAGAAATACAGGAATAAATATTTAGCTTCCTTCCTCTTATCCCTTGACACCAAGACTTTTTGAATGCAAGGCATTAGCCTTTGCATTAGTTTATTGATCTTTTAATGTAAGATCCAACTTGCTTCAGGGGCACTATAAATACAACATTGCAAAAGTTGTACAATATCAATATTAATTTATTTCTATTGATTAGTTGCCTAAATTCTGGGCATTAAATTAATGTCTGCTGAATAACTAGTTCAATTAATGAAGTTAAAATTGGCTCTAACAATCTACAGAAATGTTTTCTACTACAAAAAATGTTTGTGTTCTCACAGTCTGCAATTACTTTCTTAATTTGACTTAGCCTTGGAACTTCGCTAGAGGAGGTCCAATAAGAAAATAAATACTATTTATAAACTTGCATTATTTACAAAACATCTTTCTTTTATGTCCCTCACCAAAGCAATGGAATTACTAAATGAATTTGACTGCTTCAGTAGATTTCAGAAAGTTAAATTTCAGAAGATGAGTTTCAGATCTTGCTTTTATCTATGATTATTTTGGTGTACAAAGTACTTCTGTTTATTTCTATATGTGTCTGTTATTCATGGTTATGCTGATAGAGTAATTTGTAAATATTTGTTCAGAAATATGGTAAAGGTGTTATGAGTCTTTATCACTCTCTGTGAAGGTTGAACCTTCCTACCAATATTCTCTTACATTTGGTTGCTGTACAACAAATGGCAGAAGGGCAGTCTGACAAAATGGTGTCCAACATGGAAGTGTGTATGAAGTAAAGGTGTGTCATGGAATCCCTCCATAGAGGAAAAAATTGAATCCATTGACATTCCTTAATACTTCCAGAATGTTTGTGGAGACCAAAGAGTGGATGAGATCATAGTGAGGGGCATTTTCCTAGCAGCAATACAATCATAACAGCTATAAAACAGAGCATCACCTCCACCAGTGCAGAAGTTCTGTTTGGTATGAGATAGGATATTGTCACAAGCAATTATTTTCATGCAAAGAAATAAAGGAATCATGTATGATCTTTATAATTTTATTTAGATAGACCTTGCATTGTTTACATCTAACACTATGATGTTATTTATAACGTTATCATTTTGATCACCATAGGAAAATAATCTAATCTTTAGAGAAAACAAGAAAGGATTAGGTAGTTCTTGTGATTCTGTGTGATTTTCACTATTTCATACATTTTAAAATATAATATTTAACTGTATTTTCTTATATTTTTAGTGTTCTTATATCCTTAATATTTAATATATTCACTTACTTGACAGTATAAACTATATATGTTTCCATCCCCATGAAGGGCTACTGAGTTTATTTGTGCATATTTTTGTCTTCATTATAAATGGAAATTCTGAATTTGATTTGAAATATATGTTTTAGCTCCTATAATCAGTATGAAGTGTAAATACAGAGTAGAATACCAAATCAGAACAGTTGTCAATCAAATTCTTGTGATCTGGCAAGCAGCAATGGTAAATTTGACTACAAAAAAGACTTAATGGATAATTAACTAAAGATCACCCTTTCCATTTTTTTAACCACTCCTCTGTGAAACTAACATAGTTGATTGGATACATCTATCACATCCAAAAAAAGTTCTTGATGCAGCCTGCACATAACTGACAGTAGAATTTGTCTTTCAGAGGTCTGTAGCTCATATATACCTTGTGCTTGGAAGATGCTATCATAAGAGACTACTGTTTCCTATTTACTTAAATCTTGCAGTTTTTATAATTCTTACTGCAAGTCATTGAAGTGGCAGTCATCAAATAAGTGGAAAGAAGAACCTGAGGTTTTCCATTCTCCTTGTGAATCTATCAGTTGCTTCTAATGGGAACTCAGACTGCCAGCAGTTTAAAATCAATGCACAGCAACAATGTACACACACACACAAGCATCTCTTTTACCACTGAAAAATTTATTAATCTCAACAAGGATCAGTTAACTTTTTGAGAGAAAGTTTGTTAATGTCAAGTCTTACAAATAGTTTAGAAAAGAAAAAAGCAATTTGCAGTTTGCCTTTAGGCTTTGAATTTTTTGTTCATTGTCTCAGAAAAAACATGCTTGAAGATAAAGCTTAAGTGGAACAATATAGTCATTCAGAATAGTGTCATAGATTCATAGAGTCACAGGACAGCTTGGCTTGAGAGGGAACTTAAGGATCTTCTAATTTCAATGCCTTTGGCATGGAAAAGATGCCCAGAACCCATCCAGTATATTCAAATATATTCACTGACAGCTCAGTAGACCTTGTTTATGTGCCATTAAAAAATCAGTACTTCTGATTATTCAGAATTACTATTTTTGGAAACTGTCATTTTCCATTCTAATTATTATTGTGTCTTGACTGGTGTCAAAATGACTTTTTCACCCCTTTTATTGAACATAAAACTCTTTAGTATTATCAACTTTACCCAGATTTGAAATCCTAATGAAGCTTGATTACTGGGTGATTGAGACCTGCAAGTATGCAGCTTATGAGACATCTTTGAGAGAAATGCCATTACCTTTTATGTACCTTTTTACATACATGATGTAAAAGAGTTCTTTCTCTTTTTTGATCTAGTTATTTCAAAGAATGTAATTTTAAAATCTAAAAGTGTGCCTGTTGTTTTCATCAGTATCTTCAAGTTTCTAACTTTTACCTAATGCATTGAGTCACTTTGGTAAACATTCTGCTGAAAAATTATTTATCAAATATTCTAGTGTTGTAGTTTTTGTCTTGCTACTCAATGTAATGATCAATAAAACCCTGCTCTTAGTTGACTAAATAAATAAACAAATAAATAAATCTTATTGAAAACAAATAGAAAAGATAGAGGAAAGTCTTCCAGACCTATGCATTAAAATACTCTGGCTTTAAATGAATGGTGGCCTTGGGCAGATAACTACCTGTGAATTAATGGGAGTAGACTACAGGAAATACTTATCAAAAATTGATGAGTTGCTAGTATATGCTATGAAATATCAACAGCTTTTGGAATACAGGAACCTTTTAAATATTGACACAGATATGTTCAGAATGGCTGTAAGGAAAAAAAATAAATGAAGGAATGTCAGGGAGGAAGGGGCTTGGAAACTGAAAATGCAATATGAAAGCAAATTACATTGCTGGAAAAGTTCTTTCAGCTGAACTGACTCTTATTAGACTGAATTACTGCAAAACGTGGTAGTGCAGAAAAATACAGTAAAAGTGTAACAGAAACTGGTGTATAGCATAACAGTTTTTAATTCAATTTAAATAAAGGATGGCTTGAACAGCTTCAATTTTTATAAACCATCAACTCAGATTGATTGAATGGTAGTAGTGCAGATCTGAAGCTGTTCCACTGATACTGAAAAATGAAAACAAGGTACCAAGAATAGACGAAGAATTGTAAAACAGGAGTAGATTTTCTTTAGTAAGAATTTCAAAATCAGAATTTCTTCAGCTACCCCTTTCTGGAAATGAATCAAGGATGGTACCATGCTAAATGTGCTTGAAGTCAAACTTTTTGGACAAAGCTGTTAGATTCTCCTACCAGCTCTGAACTGGAACAAAAGTCAGAAGGAGAGTGTACGTGTCACTTCCTTCCTCTCTTTCTTACTTTCCATCTCTCAAGAGTGCATCTTAGTATGATGAATTATGACCCAGGAATTATGTGTCACAAATGGTTCTCCAAGTATATTGCAAAGAAGTGATATAAAGAGAGCAATTCTGTTGCAAGCACAGAAAGGACACAAAGGTCTTTGAAACAGTTCATAAAGCTGCAAGTATGACACAGAATTGTAGAATTGTTTGAGTTGGAAAGGACCCTTATAGGTCATCTGATCCCTTCAGTGACTTGGTTGCTTAGGGCCCCATCCAGCCTGTCCTTGAGCATCTCCAAATATGGGGCACCTGCCACCTCTCTGTTCAGCCTGTTTTGGTGCCTCATCATCCTTATTGTAAAAAACTGGCTGAAACCAGTGAAACCATATTAAGTTGTTCTTCCTTTACTGGTAAATATACACATAACTCAGTAGAATTTATCTAACATAGCGATGTCAAAAAACATTGCTTAATGGATATAATTTGTGAAATTATGATTTTATGGGATATTGGGATATCAGTTTCCAAAATGTGATGAAAGTAGAGTCTAACTCTCTTAAGTGCAGTGAATACAATACCTGTTTTTAAAAATCCTATATTTTTACACTGCTAAGAGATCATCCTAAGTTCTTAAGAAAGAGTTTTTAATTGAGATTTATTGCTGCAAGTGCTTAGAAAATGGCCTGCTTCCTATTATTACCATATTGTATGTACCTGAGAAGGAAGAATATGTTCTTAAAAGAATCAAGAATTGTCTTTAAATTCCTGATGATCAACTGCCTCAAAATGCTGACAGAACAATGCTAGTAACAACTAACAGATGCTTCTTTCATTTCAAAAAATATTAGTAAATCAAAGTCTTTTCAGTGTAACCAGTGAAGAATCTTTCATTAGAATCAGTTGCGTTGATGATACTCACTATCACAGTAATCTACTTTTCCTGGGTTATTACTGTAGTCAAGACACAATTCTCCAAATGTAGTCCCAAACTAGTCTGTGTTATAGTTTAGTGAAATACAAATATGAGGCTTCAAATGAGAAAATTTTCTGCTGTTCTTTGGACAACTTCATTAACTTTCTTTTCGTTATTCTAGTGTCGAGGCTTGGTTTCTCCTCATACTTACAGATATACCATCCCCAAACAGTCCACTAGACTGTGCTGTAGGAATTTATCAATGATACAAGTGTCAGCTGGAAGGCTGTACCACATCTGCACAAGAAACTGGATCTTAGTTATTGTACCATCGTTGCTTGACACAGATTCTTGCCTTTATTCTAACTGTCAAAGTTGTAGAAAGAACATCAGTAGTAGGGGGGAATTTATGCCTTCTGGGCATTGGACACCGTGCAGAGAATTCTAAGTTATTCCTGGAGAGCTTTGACATCAGCACAGCAGAGGTATTAATCTACTGTGACTGGGTGTCAGCCTGATCCATTGGTATCAGCAGAATAAAAACATAACCACAGTTTTAAGGTCTTGAGGGTGTGAGAATCCAAATAATGACCCTATGAAGTGTGCTTGTCAGAGAAACGTAGTCTTTCATCAGAGATTATGTGCAGAAGTTTATAAGGTGTCATGCTTGGTTTGTACATTGTTAATATTTCAATTTCTTTTTCATTAAGAACCATCTGCAATTAGAGATGGAAACAGAGCAACCAATGAGCTTAGTAACTAGACTACTCATGTTTTTCTTGGAGCAAAAGAAAGAGGAAAAAGTCAAGTAAAGGAGACTTCATTTAAAAAAAAAAAAAAATGTATTTAAAGAAAAAAGCTCTTACTGTAATATTGGTGGATTTTGCCAAAAAGGACAATGTTACCAGAGCATTACTTCATTCTCTTTAGACTTTATTGGTATCTGTACTTCCTGGCAGCATATCACATTAAACTATGTACAATTTATCTGTAGTCTTTTATCACAAATGATCTAGCATGGGTAATAAATTCTGCAAATCTGAGGTTGCATAAAACAGGGATCAAAATAATCAGTCACTCACATAACCTGATCAAGCCTGGATAATCACAAAGAAGAACTGTGACAGGAACTAAAGGAAAATATGGTTCATTTAATCTTTTATAAATTGATAAACTCTTCCAGCTTTAAAGGAATGACCCTTGCAAAGCAAAATAACCAAATCCATCTTTTGTCACTTTGGTGAGATTTATATGTGAAGCTGATGATTTTTTTAGCAGTATTGTCAGTCTGCTTTTTAGATCAATGCCAGTGAAATATTTTGTTTACAAGTTAACCTCCATTTCCCCTAGAATTTGAGAGTTTTAATACTAAGAGTACTTACATTTAACTCTATTGATCCGATGGTAAATTAAAGGGCAAAAAACCAAAACAAACAAACAAACAAACAAAACCCACACAGTTGTATTACTTTGTCAAAATACTGTCAATGGGGAGAAAAATTCTTTATTAAAACAGGATATGTTGCAGTGAAATGAAAAGCAAGTTTCATTTCAAAAATGTTCTTTAAAAAAATCAGAGAAAAACCTTCAGATAGATTGATTTATTTGATGGAAACAGTAGAAAGGTAATAAAACTGAAATTGTATATTGAATTTATGTAGTATAAAGACAAAAGACCCCGAAAGTTTAAAGCATTCATAAAATGTGTTTGTGATAGTTTTGTTTTTAAAATATCTTTTTCTTCCTGTAAGTAGTTCACTTATAATTTCATATTTTTGAAGTGTTTTCTGTTTGTTTTTGCTTCCTGCCAAAACCTCTGTTGATATCTGAAATATGACACAGGGACACTTGGATAAAGAACTTCAGAAAAAAGAGAAAAAAAAAAAGACTGGGACTCAATTCAATTAAGTCTATTAAATAAGTAAAAACTTTCAAGGAGGTGTTTCCAAGGTAGAATAAGCTAATGTTTCAGCCAGATTAACATAATTGGAGAAATTACTGATTTAATGGGTTGATAAAGTTCTTACAGCAGTTATTAAGCACATTAATTCCTCTCAATCTGCTTGCCAAGGGCTCAGGGGGAGTTTTGGAATTGATTTCAATAAGACAAGAATACACTTCGAGAAAAATAAGGGAGGTCATATGAAAGTTCCTTCTTGTATGAGATGATAACTATAAAAGATCAAATGTAATATGAAAAAAAAATAATAAATAATGTATGTAATAGATTATTCAGCATAAATGATTTTAAATAGAATTTGAAGGATTTGCATCAGTGTAACCCTCTTAATATATCTCTAGATATTCAGGTTTGAGCAGCTTACCAAAATAAACTCTATGCTGTCTATCTATTTGCAGTTATTCTTCTTTAATATGACACTGGCTATTTATGCTGGAGGCTACATGAGAAAATTGATTATTTTTTTTTAATGATGAATCTGCCACAAATAGAACAACACAATTCTTTATAATCAGCTGCCTGTATCAAGAATAATAATTGATGCAACAAATACAAACTCCAAGGAATTCATAACAGAATTATCCTATGTTTTAGATACATTTTGCATTTAGGAATATTTCAAGTCATTCCTTAAACTTGCTGAAGTATGGTACTTTGGCTCTGAAGCTTTGAATCGAAAGCAAGGCAGAGCTAAATCTCACCACAGGAGGACTAGGCACACTGCGACTCAGACTAACTGTGGCCTACTGTAGTGATTTTTGTACAGGTATCATGTTGACCTATTGGTAATACCTAATCTCCAGGCCCTAAGAGCAGTGTCAGTGCTTCATGAATCTCTCACCTTGAAACACAAGATAACAGTGTTCAAGTTATTTAAATTGAAGCTGTTTTTCTTTATTCTGAGAGTAGAATTTCAACATTCATTGAGAATGCATTTCTGAAGTTGGCCACATACCTGTTCATCTGTTGAAAAGCTGCATATATTGGATAAGTTGCAGTCTTTGAAGCAAAATATGTGACTGTGATAATATTTGGTGATTCCAAATCTACTCAAATACACCTCAACCCTTCTGCAATTTTGTGGTGGTGTCAGTTGAAGTTCCAACTAAAGAAGGAACAAGAAGAGCTAAATAGATGTCTTAAAGAAATAGCTTTTGAAAGCTGTTTACTGTTCTTCTTTCTGGGTTGAAGAGTGTTGATTGTGAGTGCTCTGGTTACTCACTTTACTAGTGGAAAAATGCTCATGAACATATCTTGGTTGTCCCTCCTGTAGTAGGACCAGCTTCAGTCTGCATGTAAGGCTGTGTGTGAGATACCTGCAGGGTGCTACAGTTAAGGAGGAGTCTGCTGCCTGAACTTACTCTCTCTTTTTGCACTGAGCTTGCCCATAGTTTTTTTCCTTATGAAGTACAGGGATTTATATCTATCTACAGAAATAATGAGACAAAGACAGAGAAACCTGTGACACTACTTACATACTTTTATTTAACTTATATTTATTTGGTTTGGCATTTATTAAGTTTTGTTAATGACATTTATCCTAATTTTGTTAGGTATTTTATCTATCAGTAGATAAAATAGAAAAAAAGAAAAAAGAAGTATTTCATTTGAACAATGAAATTTGCCATTTAATCTATTTCTGTTACCAAATTAATTATTCTAGTTCAAGAAGAAAATCTAGCCCAAGAAATCTGCTTGCTGAGCTGTCAAGACATGAAAATTTTCTTTTGATCCAAGACATAAAGATAAAAAGATCTAAGAAATTCTAGTGTAAATGGCAGCACATATCAACGAGATTATATACCAGTACTGCATTAATATGTGGCTCAAATTCAAAAGTTTAAGTCTGCTAGATAAGAGGTGGGTTTTACATTTCAAGAAATTAAACTATCATTAAAAAGCACTTAGCTTATTAAATGAATATGAAAAAGCACTAGAGATGATTGAGAAAAAAAGAAAATACAAGAAAAAAACAATGTGCATTACATGGTTTATGAAAGTTACTTCTGTGTTTATCACCCTTAGTAAAAGCAAAAGTCAAGAGTACTGTAATTCAAAACAGTCAGAAAAAAATGTTTAACCTAAAGCTTGAAATGTTATAAAGAAGCTTAGGAAGGGAGCTCATATTTTAGGAGCAGGTATCATTTATCAGTTTATTTTCTTATGCTTCTCAAGGCAATTTCTTGTTGTTACTGATAAACTCTGATCTGCTTAGCATTCAGACACAAACATGACACGGAAACTGCAACTTTGCCTATGGCCAGTTGAAATAATAATTTGTTCTTGCTGTTTCCGTCAGTCTTTTTGAAGGGGGTAGTAAAACTGTCAGAAAAAATAAATAAATAAATAAATAATGAAATAATGAAATTAGTGGTTTACAGAAAATTTGAATTGTTCCTCATTTTGGTTTTGGTCTCGATCTCTCCATAGTCACAGTTTCCAAAGTTCCTACTAACTGAAAGCAGACAGAATCTCATTTCAAAACACCAAAACATGAAATGAAGCAGACTTCATTGCGGCTTCATTGGTATTCCTACCACTTATACTGCTGCTGTTGACTCACAGGCTGAGTGGAATACTAATGCCACTGAGCAGTCTGGTGTTCCCAAACTCTGTCATTCTGGGTAGTATATCCCAATGTGAGTACATTCTTATCCACACTCTTTACTTCCAAACTGGAATCTTCAAACCTTTTTTTTTTAAATCCAAAATCCCTGAATCTGGAGCAGGTGGACATTTCTGTTATTGCAGAGCTACTTCGAGAAACATCCACATCCAGATGCTTTGGATAAATAGGATATTGATGCAGAATCACAAATCTCAGAATTTTTAGCAAAATATTTTATTTACTCATATGTATGTCCCAGATCAATCTAATTCTGCAGAGTCAACCTCAAAAGGCCCTGTTTTACTTCCATACTGCAACAGTTTGTGTATTTCTAACCAGCCTTTAGAACAGATCATAGGAACTCTTCATCAGTAGGCAGCAAACTGAAAAAGTTTCTGTAAGAGCATCAGGAGGTAGAAATCGTGACCCAAATACAGCAAGTAAAGGACACTGTGAAAACACATGTAAAATATATTCTAGGAGGTATTATGGTGAGATCTTTTGGTGATATACTCTGCTGAAATATTTTAATAAGTTTTATCACTGATTGAATGTTTTAATGGCCTCTCATCCTGGCCTATAAATAAGTCATCTTCAACAGTATTGAGGCTGTGATTGTCCTATGTTCATTACCAGCATACATATTTTTGCTGAACCTGTAAATCAGGTATCAGAGCCAAACTAAATGCTCTTAATAGAGAACAGCTTCATCATTTTTGCTTTAAAAATACTTCCCCTACTTTTATAACAGAAACCATTTTAGTGCTATATCAGTGCAAATAAATAGAATCATTTTTAGGAAGGTTCATGATAACAAAAGAAGATTAAACCTGACATTTTGGATGTAGGTCCTTTGAAGTGAGGAAAAGATTATTAAAAATACTTTTAATTATTAAATAAAAAAGCCTCTGGTATCTTATCCTAAACTGTTGTTTTATGGCTGAGTAGTGCACATTCACTAGGAGAGTTCACATACAATTAATCTGTACATCAAGATGCTGATCAGCCAACCTCCATGGCTTACCAAGATAACGTGTTAAACACTGAATTTGACTCATCTTCAAAGTTTTGTAAGTCGAGTGCAATAACAGCTCCACTTGTTTTTCGTTTTTCTTTATTTAACTAAATAAGGACGCTAGCAAAATTGCATTTTGTATCACTGCCATGCAGACCAACATTAAAAGTATAAAGCTGTCATTTATGTGCTATGAGACCATGATTTTAATCGAGCTGAATAAATTGGACAACAATATATTTTATGACAGTCACAGTAGCTAACCTACAGAAGACGTTTAAGAAACATATATTAGCCATATGTCTGAGTGTTTCATTAACAGCGTCTTAATATGAACATTGATCATGCTGAATATGGCATCTCATATAATAGCAATGTTTGAAATGTTCTATTATGCTTAGGTGTTCATTTTCAATTTCAGAAGATATTAGAAGTTGTTGAGCCTTAACAAATTAACAGTGTAAGAAGGTACCAAGTATGTTAAGAGCCAACTATCATATTGCTTTGAATTAGTATTAACTTTTCTGATTTCAGAGGAAGATTCTGCCTTCCACTACCTTATGAAAATACATGCATAGTGACATACAAATAGCTACATCAACTTCAGCAACAGCAATATCACATCATGAAGTCCTGTGTTCTTCTTAGTATGATATTTGGCAGTTGAGGAAAAAAGGGAAAAAAAAAGTACCTGTGTATTTGTGAACATTCTAGTAGTTCTCAGATAAAGTTTTATGATAAGAGAATAAATATAAAGGCGATTCAGAGCAGGAGTTTATTTGCAATTTGCCTTCATCAAACTGACTACAGTGAGACACTAGAGCAGTGCCTTAGCTGAATGCTAACTTGCTGCTCTTATGCCATTGACACTGATGTAAGTGTAGATATATACATTTTATCCTTAAATATAAGGCTGAAAGTTTTGAAGTCAATGCTATAATATTTAAAATTAAAGCACAATATAGAATAGACTCCCCCTGTTTTAAATCAAAGATGTGCAAATTCATCATATAAATACTTATGTGTGATTTTCAATTATTTTCAACAACTAACAGTTGAAGCTATGTAAACCAAAATAAGGAATATACTAAAATTTTGAGAGAAAAAAATAATTGCCTATTTGAGGGTGAGGAAAAAGAAGAAACTCTTTCTCTACTGGAATTTCACAGGTTTCCTTAGGATATTCCTAATTCTCCTTTATTTATGCCCTATATAAACCTTGATAGCCTGTTACAGAACTTAGAAGAGACTTTTATATACTAATTCAGGATAGATAGAAGAAAAAACTACACACTCAGTAGCAAGCACTGTAGAAAGCACATCCAAAAACATCACTCAGAAAAACCAGCAGGATACTGTTGCTTCCTGTTCTCTTTAATAAAAATTGACAGGCAAGAAACTATACTGTGCAGTTTCTAAACCATAAGACATTTACTGGACCTCTTGGTGGAGTAACTGAGCCTTGGCTTGTGCTACATTCTTCTTATGTTTAATTCTCTGCAAGTTACAGTTCTTATATACTTTGCAATATGCACCATATTGCCTCGGTAGTTAGCTGGAAGCAAATAATTGATTTTCTATTAATTTTTAAACATCCAGTGTTATCAATTGTAAATGATGTTGATGATATGAATGCAAAAGTTTACTTAATATTGAAGTTTAAGTTGTGACACTACACCAATATTGCATTTTGAAATATTTGTAATACAATTTATTGCTGCCTTGAAAACTGTCTAGCAAAGATTATTGCTCTTCAAGTTGCAATATATTTGGCATTACTATGGTGGGAGAAATAGAAAAAAAAAACCAAAATTACTCCCTTTGGATGTATATCATTTATTATATTTGATGGACAAATTACATGTTTTTTTTGTTTTTGTTTTTAAATAAAACTTTTTTAGTTCTATGTCATCTAATCGACAAGTCATTTTTTTCTTTTTTCTATAAATATTATTGGTTTACTTTTTAAAACTGCATTTCCAAGTCATAAAACAAAAAACAAAAATCTGTAAGAACTCCTCTTTCATGTTACACTAGAATTGTTTTTCTGTCCTCCCTTCATGTTTTATATCTGACAGACTGGAATGAGCAGTTGAGATGTTTATTCTGTATAAACTGTAATGAGAATTAGGGCAGTTTTTCTAACATTATTGATCCTTAAAAGAATGCATGTGCACTTATTATAGACTGTGTAAATTCTCTTTTTTTCAGGAGTTAGATGCTGATTATCACAAGTCTCGTAGTAATTATCTTACCCAATTAGAAGCAATAATTCAGATATATTTACTTAGCTGCAATGTAACATCCTTATCACAGGCCCTTTCCAATGTGGTACAGAACAAATAGCAGATGCCTAGATGAATACGAGAGATAAAATCATACCTATAAATGAAATGGTTTGTTAAATAGGACATTTTCTGGCTAGTACAGCCAACAGTTCAGACTTAGTTTTTTTTACATTACAATGATGGTTGTGGTTGTTTCATAAAACTTGTGGAGAAATTCAGGATCTGTTGTTTGGGATACTATATAAATACTAAATATTATTTCAGTGCACTACAAGGTAATATCACAAAAAATTGCCTTTGACAAAGATTCAGAGGTCTTGCTGGAACTTGCAAATTAGCATAATACAGTTGGTTTCAGGTGTTTGCTTCTCTCTGATCAGCTTTCCAGTCTTCAGATAGTTCTTATTAGAAACAGCAGCATTCTCCAGTGCTTTCTTTGAGGGAATTCCACATATCAGTTCTCTGAAACTTTTGATTTTCTTTCTGATTCAATTGACTTATTCCGATATTCTGGGTTGTTCTGTTATTCTTGTAGTTTTCTCAGAAGCTCACTACTTTCACAGGAAAGGGGAAGCTGGGTTTGAACGGAACTCCTCCCAGATCACAGATTATCTAAACTGGACAGAATTTTCCAAGAACTCTGATAGGGTCTTTCTTTTGACATTTCCAAGGAAACATTACTTTCTGAGCAGAGAAACCCCATTTTCTAATGTCTTTAAGGCTTATCCTTCACAGAACAGTCAGGGAGACTGTTGTAACTGTTAACTTAGTGTAAAATAAGATGAGACATAATATTTGCTCAACAAAAAGCCCTTTATCAGGCATAATGTAGACAAGCTGAGAACGTAGTATTCTTCCTTATTGCTCTTTAAACATAGATATAAATGACTTGTACCATTTTACTCAGGCAGTAATTACATCAAAAAGATATGCAATAAAACAAAGTGATATTGTTGAAAAAGTGCACTCAGATTTCTAAGGAGACATTTTTTGTTGTCTGTATCTTTAAATTTCATGAGACAAAGTCTGAATTGTTTGCATACTTGTTAAGATTTTTATTTTTTTTTCAATCAACAAGTGATACGAACATTTCTCAGAAAAAGGTTTTGTCTCAAAAAATCTACTTCCTCGCTTCTGTTTCCCAAATACAGTCAGCAGATTGTTTCCCAGTGAGACTTTTAGTTCAGTACTATTCCTGTAGGAAGATTCCTCTCTGATTTTGAATAGTCCTTATGTTCTTAAGAATTCTTCATGCCACTGAAAACTTCTCATGTAATCACTTTTTGCTTTGCATGTACAGCCCCTAGCACTGAAAGACTTATGGTTTGAATAAGAGAGAACACATGATACCTAGCTTCAATTATTGTTGATGGCAGAACTACTATTTACAAGTGAAAGGTTTCAGAAGGAGAGTCTATACGTTTTTGACAGAAACAAACTTTAAGGCTGTTCGTATTTTACACTGTAACTTCTTTACTACTGCCATGCCTGCTTGCATGTATCTTCATTCCTGTGACTTCAGTAAGTCCATATGCATTACATACATTTCTCCCTGAAGGAATGCAGCGTTGCTGCTTAACTCTCAGTGGTAAATCATCTTCTGAAACACAAAATTAAGTCAGAATAATACATTTAAAAGGTTTTAACATTTTCCTGAAGTTATGACATATTAGGAGGCAAGACAAATTGGAAACAAGTTATTCTGCAAGCCACGTGAAAATGTGCAAGGTGGAATAAGGTCATAGGAAGAATGTTTTGAGTATATTATGTAAATTTTATAAGTCTAATCATACGGTCACTAGTTAACATCTAATTTCCCCTTAGATTCTATGTATTCTCCTAGTTGTTCAGAAAATGTTTAAATAGTAGGTAATGTGTCTTGAGCCTTTTCAGGAAGCTTAACTGTTAGACTGAAAAAAAAGGATTGTATAGTAAAAGTGAAGTGCAGTGGAGTTTCACTCACAGTGTTGATGCAGCAAAGCAAAATATTTTCACCTCTGTCTCCATAAGGGTGTATTTCTGATTTTGTGGATATGGAGAAAGACAAAAAGAAATGGAATTGTTAGGGGAAATGAAGATTGTGTTCAGTAGATACTCTTTTAGGAGGTATTCAGCATACTTTAACATTTCTTGCCAGAATATACAAATTCAGTCTAAATATAATTCCACACCACTGGAAAAGAGTGCAAGAGGTTTCTGTAAATATATAAAAAAACTCCACAATTTTTCTTCTAACTGATAGAACTTCTTGAAATTTTAAACATAATTCTCTTTTTCTACCCATGGTACTTGCCTAAACTGTTGTATTTTTTGAGCTTTCAATGTCAAACTTAAAGCTTATGCTTTTTTAGATGAATGTCTTCGACAACTTTTTTTTTTTTAATATTTCTATTTCATCTAAGTTCCATCAGAATAAGAAGGAAAGGATACAGTACTATCTTCTTTGTGACTGGGAGGCAATCATTGTTTCTGTAATTTTCCAGATAGCCTGCTACGTCTGTGCTGAAGCAAATCATACACAATAGCCTAAGGCTTACACAAAAAATCTGAATTTTCCTTTTTTCCTAACTTTTTAATACAGTAAGTTGAATGAAAACAATTTCATTGACATTGCAAGCATAAGCAGTACACGATGTCCCAAGCCAATGAGTTGAGAAATGCTTAGGAAAACAATGATCCGTTTCTGAATTAATCATAGAATCACCAAGCAACCTTGGTGAAAAGACCTCCAGGATCATCTAGTCCAACTAATTGTCAGCATACCACTGATATTTCCCCACTAAATCATGTCCCTTAGTACAGCAACAAAATGTTTCTTGAACACCTCCAGGGACAGTGACTCCACCACCTCTGTGGGCACCCCCTTCCAGCACCTAGCCACTCTTTTGGAGAAAAAGAATTTCCTAAAAAGTAAGGAAATTTAGAACATCCTTGCAGTCATAGTAAATCTGTTTTGCAGACTTATTCCAGGAAAGCAATTGCATTGGAAAGCAGACTCTGGAAATATGCAAAAACCTCTGTGGCAGCATTGCTCCTCATGACACCGCCATACTGAAATAGAACATTTCTTGTCTTGCTAGTTATCTAAATACAGCTGTGTGTTTAACAGTAAGTTGGCATAATCTTGGATCTGTGATCAACTGTAAAGACGAGGTGAAAGAAACATGGAAAACACAGCAAATCAGAATGCACTTAGATGAACTCTTTACCAAGCATTCTGTCTGTACATACAAGATCACTGGTGATGGATGTGATCTTTCTGGACATGATTTTTTCGTCCAGAATCTTGATTAGCAAAATTTCCTATGCTGGAGCCATGCACCTCTCATAAACACAATGAAAGAGTACAAATTCATTAACTGTTGGTATCTCTATCAATTCTGCAATTTTATTAACATTAGGAAGGAAAAATAGACAAAATGTTCCCCTATTCCTTTTTGAGAATAGCCCCGTCAAGGTAAAGATAGGTTACCTGAATGGCTCAGATGTGTATTTAGTTAGAAAGCAAGTAGGTAATGTGGCTGAAAATTGGAATTAAAAGAAAATTTAGTCATGGGATTTGACCTAACCATAATTTCATCATGAGTTATGTTTACCTTTTTTTATCATAGTGTTTTCATTATTGCTATACCTAACTTTTGATTTATCTGTATTTTACTTGGGATTGTTTTTAAAAGGTATTTATTAACGGTAATAAAGTTTAGAAAATTTATTACCAGGCCTAGTTTATTAACATCTTCAAAAATTTAACATGTATAGGTTTATAGCAGGTTCAGGGTGAATGATTGTTATTGCAACTCTGTTAGTAAGAAATAACTCATCTACTGACTTGCATATAGCACTGAAATATTCACATCCTCCATGCTCAAGGATTTTAATCTTTCATCAAGTGCTAACCCATAAGAATCCTCCACTGTATGTCACTCTGTAAGTAATCCGCAAAATATACAGGTAGTTCTTTCCCTTACCAGTGACCTGAGAACAAAAAGTGTAATTCTGTACTTAAGTCCAAAATAAAAATGAATTGGTAAAAAAGTACTTCCAGGCTTGCGGCTAAAATTGTAAGCAGTCTGGTTTCAAGTAACCAAAAAATTAGAATCTGAAGGGATTATTCATGAATTTGATAAGTAGAAATTTCTGTTTTCTTACTTCAAGAAATATAACCTGTATGTTTTAGGCTGACTTAAGTATCACAGAATCACAGAATCACAGAATTGTAGGGGTTGGAAGGGACCTCTAGAGATCATCGAGTCCAACCCCCCTGCCAAAGCAGGCTCCCTACACCATGTCACACAGGTAGGCGTCCAGGTGGGTCTTAAATATCTCCAGAGAAGGAGACTCCACCACCTCCCTGGGCAGCCTGTTCCAGTGCTCTGTCACCCTCACTGTAAAGAAGTTCTTCTGCACATTCATGCGGAACTTCCTATGCTGTAGTTTCATCCCATTACCTCTAGTCCTATCCCCACGCACTACTGAAAAGAGACCAGACTCACCACTATGGCTCCCACACCTCAGGTATTTATAAACCTGGATCAAATCCCCTCTCAGCCTTCTTTTCTCAAGGCTAAACAGACCCAGTTCCCTAAGTCTCTCCTCATAGGGGAGATGCTCCAGGCCCTTCACCATCTTAGTGGCCCTCCGCTGGACTCTTTCCAGGAGATCCCTGTCTTTTTTGTACTGGGGAGCCCAGAACTGGATACAATATTCCAGATAAGGCCTCACCAGGGCAGAGTAGAGCGGGAGGATCAACTCCTTTGACCTGCTGGACACACTCATTTTAATACACCCCAGTATGCCATTGGCTTTTTTGGCTACAAGGGCACACTGCTGGCTCATGGTTAATCTGTCGTCCACCAGGACACCCAGGTCCCTCTCAGCAGAGCTCCTCTCCAGCAGCTCTTCCCCCAGCCTTTACTGGTGCATGCAATTATTTCTACCCAGGTGCAAGACTTTACACTTGCTTTTGTTACACCTCATCCGGTTTCTTACTGCCCAGCTCTCCAGCCTGTCCAGGTCTCGCTGAGTGGCAGCACAGCCTTCAGGCGTGTCAGCCAATCCTCCCAACTTCGTGTCATCAGCAAACTTGCTGAGGGTGGTCACTATTCCCTCATCAAGGTCGTTGATGAAGATGTTGAACAAGACCGGACCCAGTACAGACCCCTGAGGGACGCCGCTAGTTACAGGCCTCCAGCCAGACACCGCACCGTATTTGGTATAGAACAGCAAAGATACCACAAGCAAATATTTTTTATTTAAACAGAGGAGATACGCTATTATTTAGGGAATCAAATTCATAAACATTTTTGTAAAATGGAGGGAATTTTTGTTTATTCAGGCTATTGCATTAATAGCAAGCTTAAAACGAAAGGGAAAAAAAATTGCAAAGAAATTAAATTACTTGGATTATTCTGATTGTTTGGGGATGCTGACTTCTCATTTATCCTGAACAAGAAGATGTTTAAAATGTGGTAGCTTAGAGAATGTTCTCCTTTTCTTAAAAATTCTTCAGATCTGATGGTGGGGGCTGGGAAGAAGAAAGGTAGGAGATGAAGATGACAGGGCACTATCACCAAGTCAATTTAATCTTAAATGCCAAAAAGCTTTTTAAAATCAAATACAGAAGGGAAAATTAGCATAAGAATCACCAGTAATAAAAGCAAAGAGAAAGAATAAAGTAATTGCTTTTCACCAAATTTTAAAGTAAAGCAATAACAGAGAAAATGCTGCAGCTTAGCAAATGATTTGCCATTGCAATGATTCATTTCTATCTTATAATAGGTTTTATTTCCCTGTTTTGCAGTAATGCATTCATTACGTACCCAATTTAGAGCAAAGTTAGCCACAGAATTCTGTAGGAATACACTATAGAGTCACACATCTTGAATGCATCAGTATGACAAACTGGATATCAGTGTTGCACCACAATCAATGTAGATAATAGTTGTCTAACACCATTTTATTAGCTGAAAAAAATAGGTTAATATAACAAGAGTCCATTGCATAATTGATTAGATCGTGTTCTATTGCTTCTAGGGCTGGTAGGACATTGTTCTCACTGAAATTAGCAGCAGAAGGAAAGGTTTCTCAAATGTTAAACCTGTATAATGTTTTTTGAACAAATGGTATTAACTGTAGAATAATAGAATGAGTTGAAAAGGACCTTAGAGATCATCTAGTTTCAACCCCCCACTGTGGACAGGGTCAGCAGCCACTAAACCCAGCTGCCCAGAGCCACATCCAGCCCAGCCTTTAATGCATCTAGGGATGGGACATCCACAACTTCTCTAGGCAATCTGTTCCAGTGCATCACCATCCTCTGAGTGAAAAAACTTCCATAATATCTAACTAAATCTCCCCTGTTTTAGTTTAAAACCATCCCCCCATGTCCTGTAGTGATCAACTCACATTGACAGTCATTCCCTCTCCTGTTTATACTCTCAAGTACTGGAAGGCCACCTCCTCTTCTCCATGCTAAACAAGCCCAGTTACCTCAACCTTTCTTCATAGGAAAGGTGCTACAGCCTTCTGATCATCTTAGTAGCCCTCCTCTGGACCCCTCTGGTCTTTCTTCCTCCCTTTCTTAAAAATGAGCGTAACATTTTCCTTTTTCTAATCACCGGGGATCTTACATAACAGCAGTGATATTTCAAATGTGATGGAGGGCAGCTCAGCAACCACATCAGAACCCTGGGATTCATATCATCTGGCCCCATGGATTTAGATATGTTCAGTTTCATGAGATCTCAGGCCATTGATTCACTGGGAGATAATCTGTTCCTTTTCTCTTTCTTAAGCTAGTGTATTTTCTGTACTGCTGGTACCTTATAATAAATGAATAAGGTTTTGACTTCTTGTAAGAAGGAAAGCAATGGCTGTAAATTTTGGTCCCCAAGGCAAGCAGACAGCAACTACTTCAAGCAGTTTTCAAAGACTTCTCTGCCTTCACATTGACTACCTTTGAAACTTAGACATTTCATTTCAAGGTTCCTTAGGGGCAATAAAAGTATGTGAAAATTGTATATGTTTTTAACCACATCCAAAACACTACATTTAGTCAGCTGAGTGGGTTTTGATAATTTATTTCCAAGAAGTTGTTAAAGAAACATCTGAAATGAAAGTTGTCTTTCAGTAAGTTTTAATGGCACTTGATTTTTACAGTGTAACAATTGCACACTGTGTATGTACTACCTTCTTTCTTCCTCATATTGACAGTTTATTTTTAGGGATGCAAAAGTAATAAAAATAAATGCATTATCAAATATCACTCAAAATAATAGCCCAACAGATGCAGACATTGCCACTCCTAATGTGTTTTGGCTTAATGTCATTAAATGCTTCCTTGCCTCACTCTCATATCCTAAGATATAATGTCTTGTATTCCATAAATATCATATTTAGTAAATTAACTTTCCTGCTCAGATCGTTGCCACTGTTGTATACCTTCACCTATCTCCATACCAAAATAGTTTCCCCATAGTTTTAAGGCTCTTAATTTGATAGGTGTAAATACTGAAGTTACTAATTTTGCAGTTTAATCTACAAAAGTTTTGGTGACAGTGATATTAAACAACGGAAAAACAGCTTAGCTATCGGGAACAATATTGTATTAGCTATATATATATGGCTGAGTTATTTATATTAAGCTGTAGAACACTGTAACTAGGTAAAAGTAAACCTCTTCACTCTAGTCAACTAAAACACTTTAAAATATAATGTACCATAGCAGTGAGAACAAAGTCATGCAGCTGTAGTTAATCTAATAAATATCGTTGATATTTTTAAATTTTTAATCATATGAAAAGTGTAGAAATGAAGACAGTTGGATAGCAACTTAATGGGCATTGAAGAGAGCATTAAAATCAGGTTGAATTATGTGCAAATGAGCTTGATGAAAAGGTAGAGCAAAATGAAACTAAATTTAGTGACTATCTCCCCTATTAGAGACCATGATTTACTGGCTGAAAATGTCAGCAAAGAATGAGGGCATTGGAAAATCTCTTTCTTCTTACCCTTAATAATTTGTTGCATAAATAGTCAGGGCAGTGGAGGATACTGTAAGAAACACTGAGTAGGAAGACACTTGGGTTATGAAAGATTTACTTCAGTGATTGCAGAAGTCCATATTAGCTACATGAAAGGACACAAAGAAGTCTTAGTATGGAAGTCAGGAAGGCAATTTCTTCATTACTACAGCTTGTCTGCATACTCATGACACTGTCATACATCTCTGTCACTGGCTTTATTGCATTTAAGTTCTGATGATTACCAGGTAGTAAAAAGGCTTTTCTATGATTTTGTCATATTTGGTCAGTAGGCACTTCATTTTAGTTCTTTGTGATTTCATTTATCTGTTCCTAAACTGGGGATAGACATAACCTATAACTCCATTTACAAAATGATATAAAGCTAAGCAGTACAGGCAGGAGAGCTCACATATGGTTCAAAGATACCCAATACATTTCAAACGTTGTCCAGTGTGTTGGGACTTTTCATATGTTTCCTGGAAACAAATATGAGAAACTGAAGTATTTTTATTAACTGCAGAACAAGGTGGGCTTTGTGGTTACCTTCTCCAGTATTTATACTGGAGTATAAATAGTAGTAGTCTGCGTATTGCAGTTGTATCAAATCCTGTTTATGTTAGTATTTATTGCAATATATTATAATTTGTATTACAATATAATTTATTTATAATACGAAGCTAAACTTGTTAATCAAATCAATACAGATAACACGATAATACTTCAAATTAAATTAGTTCTTGGGTGAGTACTTAATTAGCATGTAAATTATAGTTATTGTCAGTTAATTAAATGTCAAGTGTTCATTCAAAGTGCACTTTTTGATACTTGTAGTTAGAATCGTGGCCATGGAAGAGTAATTTGAGACTCATTAGTTTGGACTTGCCAATACTAGAATATTCCTGAAAATGCATTTTGTTCCCTGGAAATGAGACATCTGGGACAATACCTGTGTACTAGCAGGACTGTTGTCTGTATGAATAAGTGAATCCACAGTAAGTGTTCTGAGTTTTGTAACTTAGGGTCTGGAGCTATAACAAAAAGTGCAAATGTTTCTTCATCACCTTGGCAAAACAAAACCAAAAAATGTTACTGTGTATGCTGTCAATTGTATGGTTGACTATTTCTTCTCAAGCTCAGTTTATAGCTAGAAAATTTGACAGTGACAGTTGTGTATTTTATTTTGTTTTCTGATGTTGAACTTTAGTGATTCTTCCTACAGCATGTCTCTGAATCTGAAAGAATAAATGGTTTGTGCTGAAAGAAGTGGAGGAATGCATTATGAATGAAAAGAGGAGGGAAATTGGAGGAGTTCCATGGCCTTTAAATTCTGTCAGAGTAATTTCATTTCTAATCAAATACTTTATTATCATGGTATCACCTGTCATCGTGATAAGGGCTATGATTTAATTGTGGTACACAGCATGGTACTTCTTTAAACTAAAAATGATCTCTTTTTAGCTCAGTCAATATTAAGTCTTTTATTTTCATTTGGTAACTCACTATTGTTTTCCTTTTTTCCTCAGAAATAATTCATAAACTACATCTATACAAATTCTTCCAGAGAATGTATATTTTTAAAACCATCAGGTGATTATTTTTTTTCGAGGGATGGCACATTTCCTCAGTGTTTTCTGTATACAATGTTAATAATAATTATAATAATAAAAATATCTTCAGTGTGTTTCAGACAACAGATGAAACTCAAAATTACCTTTCTTATTAAAGGAGCCATTTATAGTAATGTAAACTAGACATATTTTAGCAAAATTCAATACTCTTACTCGCTGAGCTGAAACAGACTAATGGACCAAATGTTGTGAAACTCAGCTGGAAATCCTTATTTTCATACTCTGCTACAAATTTGATGGATTAGGAAGTTGTGGCTGACCTTTTAGAAAGATTTTTTTTATTTAAATGTGTGAAATTTATGGTCCTCCTGAAATCCTTGCTTGTCTGGTGGGGAGAAGCCAAACAAATGGTTTCTGTTCAAGATTATTAATACATCTGTTTTTCTGTTTTGTATCTTTATTAGCACTCTTCAGTTATCAAACTGAGTTCTAGAGTGATGGAAGCTAAGTAGTGTCAAATGTGAAGCATAAAAAAACACTTCCTGGTTTAAGTGCCTAAAGTTGGAAGAAATATAAGCTTAACTAGATGAGAAGCAGGAATACAACTGTGTTACCCACAGAAAGTTAATTCCTTTTTGAATGGTGCCCTACTGGAGGAAAAAATGGCATCTAAACAACAGCTTTTTCATTAATGTAAACATTGTATCTCTCATACATTTATTATTTTTAAATATTTCTCTTTTGTCATTAGCAAGAATATAGATTTGGAAGGAAACAGCCTCATACAACATGGTAAAAAAAAAAACATAAATGAAAGCAAATTCCTGACAATCCATGAAAGGGATTTGTAATTCAGTTTTGGCTGGGTTTTTGTATGCATGTGGATTCTTTTTAATTATTACTTCTATATTCATTTAATAAGTGAACATCAGTTTATGGTAAGAAAGAGAGATATTTGGAAAAGATGATCTCTAAGGTCCTTTTCAACACAGGCCATTCTATCTATGACTCTATGATTGTATGTAATTAATTATGCTGTAAAAGAACAGTTCTAACAGAACTGTAAGTGCTTTAGCTCACCCCTATAGCACATGACTGCAAAATTTGTTTCTGACCAACATCAAGAATCCTTACAGGGACCTTGAAAAAGTGTTACTTACTGCCCAATTTTGTGCCAACATTTTGTATGCCAGTTCAGTGAGGTAATGCAAGTAGTTGCTAATCAGGTACAGTCCACTGGCCCGTGGAACCTCATCATCCTGTCCTGGCAAGTTTGTAATTTTTTTGCTTTGATAAATGATCTTTTAATACAAAGCAGTGACGGATTTGACTGAAAGAAACACTGTGTGGAATTTTTCAGAGTTGTCAGAACTACAGGTGTATGCTAGATCAAGCTGGTTCTGTCAGTTAGGAGTTGTCATACCGGTACTTTCCAACCATGTATAGCATATATTCACAAGTATATTTCCACAAATATTATGCAATTTGTATTGCATAATATAGCAGTAATAGAGAGCTCTGAGGTAGCAAGATTTTTATTGTTATGTCAGAAGGAAATCCCTGGAATAAAAGTACAGGTTTTTCAAATCGAAATCACTGTATGTCTCAAGCATGATGTCCTACTAAGCATTCAGTGCCTGACAATTGAGGAAAGAATGAGAATGAGTTGCACTGAACAATGATTTTACTAGAAGGAGATCGATCTCTTTGTCAGATACAGGTGTCTCACTCCAGTTATCAGTCTGAGAAGGGAGAATCTTTGACATACCTGAAGTGAGACTGAGAGGCAAGCAAAGTTAAAAGTTGTTTGACCAGCTTATTAACAAATAAAGTGATGGGGAAGGGAAAGGCCAGATTATCACAAATTAGGGCAATGGGGAAGGTGAGTGATAGGAAAGATAGAAAAACAGCCATAATCATGTAAAGTGGGGACAGTCACCATCAAGGATCCAGTGGTGTCCTTTTGTCTGCCATTCAGACAAGGCCTATGCAGGAGTAAGAGCATAGGGGGAAGAACAGCCAGCCTTAGGCAGCAAGCAGGGTAGCTATAGGCAACTAACTAGGTTTAGGGGAAACAGACACACTTCAGGTAGCAGGCCCAGGAGAATCGGGCAGCAGGCACGTATCACACCACAGGGCATCCAATATCTGGCACAGCGCTCCTTGGTTATAGGTGGCTTTTTTATCCTCTTCTTCTGCCAACATGGCATTCCTGGGCACTAAGCCTGTTTTTAAAAAAGGCATAATTTATCCCTGGTTACCAAAAAAGTTAAGTGATTTTCTCACGGGTTTTTGAAGTTTTGTCTTTCAAGTAACAAATCAAGTAATTGTAGTTATTTAGCATCATGATAATGATTTGTAAAAACTGGGTTGTATGTACCAGGTTCATAAATGTATTTTATTTTAATGAATCTCATTTAATGTGTAGATTTGATGTACAATGAAAGGAAAAATAAGCCCTGCAGAACTGACATGAAAGAGCCATCATGCTGAGCCAGGGCATGCTTGTCCCTGTCTTGAGCTAAGCAGCTAGAAGATGCTGATGACAAGAATGGTCTTAAATTCTGGGTTACTCAGATTTCAGCAATTTCAAATGATGAATATGCAAATGATGGCATAATAAATGGAGTCTAACAGTGAAGGAAAAAGGTTTTTATCCCATCTCAATAAACAGGGAAGATACTTTCATTTCTTCCATATATAATACTTTCAGTAATTAGATTGTATACCCCATTTACAGGATAGATCTTGAATAGCAGTGTATTTGTGGAGAATTAATGAGCCAGGGTAGATAGTTATTTAGCCAGCGTTTCTAAGTTAGGGTGGAGAGAAGTATAAAGTCCTTAGTATAAGTGGAAAATTATTTATAGACTGAGAAATGGTAGAGATCTCTGCCTTGACAATGCTAAAAATGATTAGTGAAAAATTAGGAAGGACAAAAAAGTCAGTGAGTTCACTTCAAAGTTCAGTCAGCTTTTTGAAACTTGGAGTTGCTCAAGGAGGTTGATCAAAGTACCTAACACTGGGAGCAGTTCTTATTCTGGTAGCAGATAAAACTCGGTGTCTGAAAGCTGAATTTCAGTGTGTTTGGAGTAGAAGTAGGATACAGTATCAAACCCTGGAGTAATCAGCCATTAGGAAAAAGATTACCAAATGAGGCAAACAATTTCTTAACAGATGTAAATATTGTACAAATTTGATTCAGCAATCCTATTACATATTAGCTTACGTATAGCACTATGATGGATCTTGTGCAGTTCATAAACTCCATTTTCCAGTGCCATCCTTGATAAAGAAATGAGTGATATGTGTTTACATTCAAATTTTATTTGGATTCTTGAAGTTGCTAATTTGTTGAAGAGTTTTCTCTCATTTTCAGATTCAGAGCCACCTATGAATTGACAACTTTAAATTTTAGACATATGAGTGGCTGCTCCTGTTTCTTATTTAATCTCAATTACTTGTATATTTGTTACCAGAATTAGAGAGAAAGTGAAAGATCTCAGCTGTAGGCAATTTGCCCAGAAGTTCCACACAACTTATGGTCATGTCTGTACTCTTAAAAATGGAGATTCTGATCATTTTAGCTCAGCTAGAGAATGGAGTTCTCAAAGCTGTCTCAACTCCATTAATCCTACTATTTCAGTTGTGGTGTGGAAATATATAACAGCTATAGGCCTTAATGGCAAATATTTTGAAGTATTTTTGCCCACCTCCTAAAATACACATAAACAACTGAATAAAATCCATTAAACTGTTTTTCAGCCATCAGTATCCCAGCAGGATGTAAGTTTATCATTTCTTTAATTCTGTATTCTTGAAAATTGAACTTTTCAAGAAATAGTGATTGTTTTACTAAATGAGGCTTTTAGTATGGTAGTCAGTGATTGCTTCTGAACTGATAGATACAAATAGATACTTTGAAGACTATTATTTGACTGCCAAAATACAGTTTGAAAATTGATATTGTGTTCAAATTTCTGGAAAGTTCAAAACTAACTCCTGAGTTATGTTTAGAAAGAGGAATTATTATCATAGCTCCAGTTATGGTCAGTAAACATACTGCTAAACTTTGCAATCAGAATCAATAAGAAATGAACAAGGGGTGATTTTATTAATGATCGAATGCTATGGGAAGTCTGATCACTCTGTTATTGTGATCCTTCCCTGTTCTGTGGAAACCTAGAGAAGCCAAGGCTCTCAATTACTCACCTTTTCTATTTCAGCCATATTTAATTTAATGTCTTCTAAAAGAATATTGCAACAAAAGCTTTTTACATTTATATAAAGGATGAGCTGCCTTATCCTTCAGTGATATAATAGATAATGTATTTTATGCTTTTCATGCATTGGACTTTATATGCACCTAATGGGGGCATTTCTGACATTTTTTTGATGTCAGAATCAGAGTCAGGTTCTGCCTTATGTAAAAGCTTCTCTGTAGGGTTTCTCTAATAGAGACAGAAGAAAGAAAATTGAAAACCTACTATTAGGATAAAAATAAAACCTACTGTTTTGACACACACACACAACACACACACACACACACAAATCAAGTTAAATACATGCCCAGACAAAACAATATTTGAGTCATACTGTGTTGTCCAAAAATAGGACTTAGATTTCATGAAAATAGAAGAGGCAGAGAAGATAAGTAGCTCTGAATGGACAAGATCAATAAATCATTAACATTCTTAACTAAAGGAATCTCAGACAGTGGTAAATACATTTTAAAATTAAGAAGCAGCAGAAAAGAGGGCAAAAAAGCACCTTGCTAAGCAGACTTAATTCTCTGTGAAGAACATTTGGTAACAAATACAGACATACCTCAAAGGCATTTGAAAGCAAAATACTCAAATTCTGCTAAGAGACAGAAGAGATTGTTGAATATAGTTGAAACCATTAGAGCACAAGAATAGTTAATACTGTTTGTGTGTTACGAAGTTTTGGTTGATAATATAAGCTGCACTGAAGCTAATGACTGCATGATGTTAATAGTGAGCATTCAGAGAATGATGACTGTGTTTTGATATGTTCCTGTATCTTTTTGGTCTGCAGAAGATAGAACTGGATTCTTTCTAGCCTTCTAACTTGATATATCCAGTAAGCCTTATACAAATTCACACCAGAGATTCACATAGCATACCGTCAATCTAAAATTACATTGTCATAGCTAATTAAATTTACTTATCACACTCCAATTTATAAGAATTCATTGAAGATTCACAGTAGAAAGTTCCTTTTCCTACCTAAGACTTAAAAGAATGCAACCAAAAGGTCAAACCTGTTTGACATCATAGGATATTCATCATTACATTACATCACTCATCATACTTTCTCAAAATCTTAATGTTATTTCTTGGCATCTCATTAGACATCTTTATCGGCACAGAAATTCTGCTTCAGTTCTGTTTGTCTTCATTACAATCCAGATTTTTTCCATCACTGCATTCCATCACATTCCCACTTTAGACCTTCCCTTCTGTATTAACACTTCTCGTTTCCTCATAGCACTTTCCTCAGCCTTGCTTCAGAAAACCTTCATCTTTCATCTAACTAATGGAATTCTTTCATTTAACTGCATTCTGGGGATTAAGACCACTCCATTAAAGCTGAAATCTGTAGACTTAGGTGGAAATGGAACTAGCTTAAGTTTTGGCTTAGCAATGGAACCATGACTTATCAGTCATGGTTTTTAAATCGGTGTTATCAGATTCTGTCAACATTCCCTGGTCTTACACATTTTGAATATATTGCTTTTCAGTGTTCATAGCTGGTTGTTTTAAATTCATGTATTTTCCTAGCAAAAAACAAGCTGAAGTTCTTTTTTATTCTCATTTAATTTTCCTTGTATATATTGACCATGAAATATTTCAAAAAAGGTAGGAAAGCATATTATTATGTGCTTTAAAAATAACAATAATAATAATAATAGCAATGTTCAAGAAAGAGATTTTTAAAAGGTTTCTTTTCTTCCTAAGACTGTGTTTTAATATCATTATGTTTTCACTGTTTCTTCTACTCAGCACCCCTCCTACAATGTATAGAACTGGTGAGTTGCAGCTATTGTATAAAGATATAGTAATAGTTTATTTTATTCTTCTAAATGAAATGCTGCAACCAATTTTTCCCAGTGTCCTTTTCCCCTTTCCCACTTTTGTTTTCTATTATTGCAGATAGTACAAGCCTGTAGGATAAAATTATTTGTAGAAGTTTGAAGTAAAGAATGAAGTCTCTTTTAAGAATAAATACTATAATGATGTTTTCAAAAGAAAACGGATGGTTTTAATATTTTGAATGTTTTACAACTAATGCATTTTAGGGACAAAAGATCTTCTGACTACTTTGAAAGACACTTCCTTATAAAATACATCAGATTATATTACTATTAATTTATGGTCCATACACATTTCACATTGTGAGACAAAACCATCAAATAGCATGACTGTATTTAGATGCATTTTAAGAGTTTGGGTGATCAGATGATGCCTTTCAGAGAAATTTCCCATCATCTGTAGCTATTATTAATAAATGAAATTGAGATGTTTCTTTCAAAAAAAAAAACAGAGCAGCTGAAATAATTAAGTCATAGCTATGATATTCTCTTTGTGGTGATTTCTCATATGGAGATATTAATTTTAATATATAAATGTAAAAATAATTTTTGTTTGGCTCAATGCACCAATGGTATTTTGGCTACTTGTTATCCTAATATTCAACCTGGTGCTTCAATTGTCTGTTCTTCTGTCATCCAACTCCAGAAATCTTCCAAATTTTGTAAGTCACTTCTTTCACAAATCTCTGCGGTAAGGTACATCATGATATTGTCAGAAAATGTTCAAACCTAATTACTATTTCAAATGTCAAGGAATACTTGGGGTAAATAATTTTTCAGACTTTTGAAGCCAGTAACATGCAGCCTACTTTTAATTTTTAGTAAGAAACATGCCATAAATCAAAATTACGATATGTCGCAGTTACCGGTAGACTTATTTTGTGAGGTGCTATGGCATTTGCAGCAGTTTAATTCCTTTTCTTCATTCATCTTTTTCTGATTTAAGGACTGTTTTATTAGATATCTTTATTAGAAGAAACACTGAATATTCCTCATTTCAAGATTTCCCTGACACAAACTAGTAATGCAGATTCTTCAGCTATAAAAATGCAACTTCTTCAGGCAAATAATGAAATGACTTCTTGCCATTGCATTGGTATGAAGTTTGTTTTAAAACATGAAAGATTATCTTGGACTTCTGAAAAATATTATTCAAATTTATTGTTAGATATTGCTGATTGTGATTGAAAGTCACTTCATTAAATTGCAGAACAGGGAGTTGAAAGACATCTTACAGAAATGAAAATGGTTGCAAATTTAATTAAAACATTAAATTATTGTTGGAATAAAGGTCATAATCATAAAATGTAATTGAAGAGAGTACATTAGCATGTACCCTAAGGTATCTTTTCTATTTCAAAATATATATTATGTATTTGACATTTAAAGAGAAAATGGGTACCATTTTATCTGGGTGAATGAAGTACGGTGGTTACAAATTGTTATACATAGTACAGTATAAAAACCCAATATTTCAAAAAATCATTTGCTCCTTGCTTAGATGCCGCATGCCATATTTGTCCCTGCCTGGGAAATTTTGCTCTATTTATTTAACATCAAGGGCCTGCATAGGGGGCAGGATGTTGTATTGTTTCCTTGAAATTATCTCTGTGGCAGAAGCGTAATGGCAGGGAGGTACCCGATGTGGTTTAACAAGTGCAAGTGAAGAGTCTTGCACCTGGGGAGGAATAGCCACATGCATCAGTTTTGTTTAGGGGACGAAATGCTGCAAATGAGCTCTGCAGAGAGAGATCTGGGGTCCTTATGGAGAATTGGTTGGCCATGAACCAGCAGTGCTCCCTTGTGGCCAAGAGGGCCAGTGGTATCCCTGGATGCAATAAAAAGAGCACGGCCAGCAGGTCAGGGGGAGGTTATCCTCCACTTCTACTCTGCCCTAATGAGACCACATTTTGACTACTGTGTCCAATTTTGGGCTCCCCAGTTGAAAAAACACAGGGATCTCCTAGGAGGAAGCCAACAGAGAGCCACAAAGATGAATAAAATAGCCTAGAGAATCTCCCATATGAGGAAAGGCTGAGTATCCTGCGTCTGTTCAACCCAGGGAAGACTGAAAGAGGATCTGATTAGTGTCTATAAATAGCTAAAGGGAAGAGTGAGGCAAAAGGATGAGGCCATGCTCTTCTTGGTGATATGTAGCAATAAGGCAAGGAGTAATGGCCTAAAACTTGAACATAATTTTTGTCCTAACATACGGAAGAATTTATTTTTGGTAAAGGTGAAGAAGAATTGGAACAAGTTGCCAAGAAAGGTTATGGAGTATCCTATGGATATGTGCATATATAGAAAGAGTGAAAACTGTACCCAATAGAAGTACAGTACTGAAAATAATGTATTACATATATATGTGCATGTGTATTGGTTTATTCAGTACAGTAGGTGATTTTCTTTCACTAAAGCAGGCATCAGTTCATCAAAATGTCTCATGCATGCATGTCATAACACACAAATGTACCTATGAGAGTACGAATATATGAATGTAGATTTTGAAAGCAATATGTGCTGCCTACTAAGGGAGGTAAGAGTCAGAACAGCAGAAAGGAGAATTTTTGAAAGTGTGTATTTTCCGAGCCCACTACATCTTTTCATAATAAGCACTAGGTCTGTAAAGATTACTGGTATGCTGGCTGAGGCTTCAAGGTACATTTAGTCAAATATTTTACTGCTCAGAAAGGGCACGTCTTCTGTTGTTGTACAGCTTTATCCAATATAATCTTAAAGTTGGCTCTTTCTGAGCTGATGTTGAGGACAAATCTACATAATTTAAGCAGCTCAGAGCACTCAGCTGTTCAGGCATTGCATGCAGGTTTCTGGGCCACCATTTATGTGGCATCTGTAGGGTTTCTGTAATATTTTCATTAAAAGTCCCTTGGACTTGAAACTTGGCTCTTATCTGAGTAGTTGTTTGTGAATATCATACTCAAATAAGAAATTCTAGGGAGTTATGTACTTGAAAAAGTATTTCAATTGTACCCTTACAATAGATAGAAATTCTGGTTAAGATAATCAAATGGATTGCAGGAATATCTAGACTGGAAATTCTTTGCAGTTTCTGAAATAATGTGATATATTCCAATATTGTGCCGTTAAGAACTGTACTTACACATGTCAGTGCAGTGAGAACGTTACTACTAATAATCGAATGACAGTTAATTTTGTCACAGACATGATGAGATATTTCTCTTATTTTACTTTTGATTTGGTTTGTTTTTAGCTGAAGTATCTGAAGTTTGTAGATGGACCTCTTATTTCTTTGAGAACTGCAGAAATTTTATTTGTGTTGGAAGTATATGAGAAAAAGGGAGTTTCTGTGAGGTTTATTTTACTCATATAAACTGAGTAAAAGTAATATTTATGAATACAAATACCAGTACTTTATTTTGTGTCCACCACTGAGTGTAAGAAATTGTATTTTCATAAGAGCCGATTTAAGCAAATTTCACCAAAATTCTTTTGAATATTTCAACTAGAAATGTACGATACTATGCATGTAATCAATGATACTGTAATTTTTATGGAACTAATGAAAAGTTACTAGGAAAGCCCAGTGGCACAACAGAAATCAGGTAAAGATTGAATTTCATAGTAATTTATTTAGATGTATTAGCATGCCAGCAATATATATATTAAATATCTCAAACACAGAACTCATGCAAGAACATGTCAGATGTTTTACAATTATTATAGTGGGATGTTTTTTGTTTGTTTGTTCGTTTAATTAATTAATTAAATAAAAGTACAACACATTTCTTTAAAACTTCTGTTTTCTTTTGAATCTCTAGAGCCATCTCATCCATTCCAATGGAAATGAATACATACTTTAAAATGCATCATTACATGAATGTTAAAGCAAAATAAACTGCTAGAAGAGCAAGATTTAGTTAATACAGTATGAGTGTGATGACTTTGAGAGTCGTATGAGAAGCATTCATTTGCAGTTCTAAACAATTTATGGACAAAGCTTAAATGCATTTCTCCAGATATCACAGAGGCTGTTGTGTTTTTCTCTAGATCTGTCTGTGTCTGTGACAAGAAGACAATGGGCCCAAGACAGAAGCATCCTCCACAAAAACAAACAAGCAAAAAACAAACAAACAAACAATAATTGTGAATATCCCTACAGAGCAGTAGGGATCCCCTACAACAATTACGCAGAAAGATGTTAAATCTGACATACCCAACTCCTGGTACTGACTATTGCTACCAGCTCATTTGAATTCACTTTACATACACAACTGCTGGATAATTCTATATTCAGTTACTACAAATATGACCCAAAACATACTCATATTAATGGAAAACCAGTGTTTTCTGGAATACGGTATTGATCAATGCATACATTGTACTGTAGTTTTTAGCAATGCACAACAGTTTCACTTGTGGACAAGGAGTCTAATCTGCAGGTTTTTTCCTCATGTAACAACAGTTTTTTTCCTCATGTAAATATGAGTTACATATGTAAAGAGAAGATATGTCACACCTGTCAACCTGGCAGGCCTCGGTTAAAATCATCTTAATTAACCTTTGCCAAAAATCATTTTCCTTCCTTCTTTACATTGGACTGAGTTCTTTGTAACAAGTGATTTTACACTGCTGAAGCAAAATAACAAACTTGAATAGCTTATTAATAAATGATGATTAATTTCTGAAACACTTAAAGATAGGAATCTCTTAAACCATCCTGAGCAAACAGCTTTTATTGCTGTCTTCCATGGTCTTCAGATATTATTTCAATTGCCATTTTCTTCTTTAGACAGATCTGTTTCCTTAAAACTACCAGAGGATCAGTAACAGTTGCTTACACACACTGCTTATTTTCATCTGTTAATTTATGTCATCAGTACTTCCTGAAAACATATTGCCAGGAGAATTAGTTGGCAAAAACCTTAAAATAAATAAATAAATAATTGAATAAACCGACAAAGTTAAAGGCTGCTTCTCTAATAATGTTTTCTACATTCTTCTCTACAATGTTTTCTCTCCTTTCAGTGAATTTCAAGGGCTTTTTTTACCTTCCCCTGCTCGGTCTTTTTCTTGTTCTTCCACCTGTTTTCTTGTATTCAAATATATGCCTGTATTAGTAATTAGTAAAACATTAGTAAAAAATGTTTAATAAAAAAATCAAAGAGGATAAGTCAGAATTTCAGGAAGATAGATACAAGGTAATGCTGACTGGAATATCCCTATAAACATCTTCTTCCACATTAGGATCTCTAGGAACCGTGGTTTACAAGCAAAATACAGAATCAGTCTGTTTTCACAAATGTCTGTTGTCAGCAAATGAGTCAGCAGTAACACTCCATTTACTCAAGAGAAAAATAAAGTAACTGGCCATATATCCTACATACTTCAGTTGTTCTTTTTTTGTCAGCACTCCTGGAGCAAAGAGATAGCAAATATCTTGCCTCCAAGAGACAAAAAGAAATAATAATAATAATATTTAAAAAATAGAAGAAAAGCTCACTCCAGCTGTCTCAAGAAAATGAGCTAGTGAAAAGAAAAATACAGCTGCAAAAGAACAACTGCCTGCCATTGTGTAGCTGGAACAGAGAAATAGAAGAGTAATTACGCCTGACTGGTAGAATGCATGGACCATGGGCTTGCAGTGAGATTATGATGACAACTCAAATCTGTCTGACTTAGTGGGCAAAACCTTTAGTTCTCTAAATTTTCAGGGGGCTAAAATACCTGCCTTGCTATTAGCTTTCCCGTGTGAAAAGAGAACACAGAATTTTTAGTGAATGGAGATAGATAAAATCTTCCCTTTGTATTTTCTAAAACCAACTCTGCCATATAGTTGTGTATAGGTGTATATAGTACATAATACTTATACAATACATACTTCATATGTAAAGTATACTTTCATTTTATATATAAAAAAATATCTCATAAATTCTTTGTGTATACAAAATATACACAAATAATATATATCATATAAAATATACTGTGTAATACATATAATAAATATAAAAGAAATTGGAAGTATTTAGTGGAACTGAACAAATTCAACCACGTAAAAAGTTTTTGTTACTATTCTATTTGCAATTAAAAGCTGTTAGTCTTATCACTGCTTCATTTACAGTAATGAATAATGTGCCGACTTCCAGCCTTCCTTTGATAGTCACAGTCATGATTTGAATTCTAATCTGTTGTCTGAATTCATCTACACATTTTGAAAGGCAGTATGAAGCAATTAACATGGCAAGACAGCTGTTGTATTATATTTGTGCAGTTGCATCCTCTGGTGTTCTGTTTTCTATAAGTACCTGATGCTATCTTCCAAATGAACCATTTAAAGAAAAAAAAATATGTAAAAATAAAACACCTTGTTAGATGTGCTTCTTGTTTTTTTATGATTTCAAAGGTAGTCATCGTGAATCATTTAATATATTTTTCCCTTTAAAACCTAAAATTACTAAATAAATTAGATTACATTTATTGTTATCTGAAACATCCAAAAAGATATGCAGTAAGAAAATGAATATTTGAAACTTCTTTCAATTAATGAAATTGTGAATTATGTATGGTTTGCTGGTAAGTCATTCCTGATGAACTCCTAGGAGTTCCAGTCTCAGCCATGGTCTTGTAGTGAAGAAAGAGGTGAAGGGCAAATTATACATACATGGAACTATACATATATGAAGCAGAAAAGCTTAGATTATAAAAGACTGAAGTTGCTTTAGGTAATCCACATAATTTCAGGGAATAGAAAAAGCAGTGAGAAATGCATCAGAGAGTTATATGTATATGAATCTCAGATTGAAGCTGTGTCTGTATGTTTTGTATTTTTTAGTCTTTTGCTCTAACAAGCAGAAGAATTTGTGTTTGATGAAAGTATTTTTTCCCCTTTACCTACCCAGAAGTTTAAATCCATTCTTTATTCTCATTACAAATATAGCAAAGGAATTCCAAAACAGACACAGGGTTTTTTTGTTGGTGCTGTTGTTTTGGTGTAGATTCCATTTTGCTCAGTCAAAATTTAGGAAAACCTTTCAAGATGGCAGTGAAACATTTAATATAAGAAAGAGTTCTGAATGCTGTCAAAGAACAAATCAGAATACCTTGAAGAACAATGTCATTATCTCAGAATGTACAGTGATTAGATTTTTTCCATGTTTTATATTTCTGCTTTTCATAAGTGTTTTTTATTCCATCCTAACTCATCACTCATTTTCAGTCTGCCATTAAAATTTTTATTAAATGAAAGCTATGTGACTATGTAATGAGAATGTGTCTAATAAAAATGCATTCAATTGCCTTTTTAAACTGAAAAATATCAAATTACTGCTGTGTGAAGATACTCCACTGAAAACTCTAAGATCAGGAGAGAGGTCATTATGTTTCCCTACTAAATGACTTTGTGATATAATAGCATACTGTCACTTCACACATGATTCACTGGTAGTGTTACAGTGAACCCAACTAATTCTTCATTTCTTGAGCTCTGCAGTCAATGAACTTGTTAATATAAAGCAAGACATGATGTAAACATTTATTTCAATTCCTACTAGAACTTGTAGACAATTTAAACAAATTTAATTCAAAATATTTGATCTACTTTTTACTGTTTGTATATTATTTAATTCTCATATTTCCCCTGATTTCGTTTATATACATAAATATCAATAATTTTCCATTAACAAGCTGCAGAAAAAAATACTGAAATAACAACATAAAAGTTATTTTTAGGTTTTTTTAATTTTACTTTACTACTTTTATGTAGACTAATGTGTGAGAGTACAGTTCAGCATATCTTAGCCAATAATTTGAAGCTCTGGGGTGGCTATTTTTAGGTCCCAAATTTGCTTACTTTTATAGTTCAGTCATGTTTTAGGCACTACAATTTACCACTGGTACAGTCCAAGTTATTTCCTTCCCAACAGAATCAACGTATAAGTCCTGTCTTTCAAAACCATCTGGAATTGCTCAATCTAGAGATCATTGAGTCCAACCTCCCTGCCAAAGCAGGTTCCCTACACCAGGGAATATACAGGGAATATACTGTTAAACTCAATAGAGAAACCATTTTCCCTATGAAATACATATTCTCATATTTCTATGGAAATGTTACAGACTTAGATGGACAACAGTTTTACTCTATATAAAAAGTTATGTATGCTTTAAATATGCAAGTGTTTGCCAGTGATCAAAATAGAAATGCTGCAATAACCCATTAGAATAAGATTTAAACCAAAAACAGATAATAATGGAAATTTGTTAGCTAGTGTGCCAAAGCAGTAAGGAAATCATACATTCTAAAAGATACTTACAATTATATGTACAAGCCAAATGAAAATGTGCATGATTGCTCTGACCTTCAATTCATTACTTTAGTAATTACCTTCATATTTCTCAATGCAAAATAAAGATGTTTTAATTGTATTTATGCAAAAAATGCACCCAAAGTTTGGGTAAACACTCTTGAATAAATTAGAAACCCAATAAAAACCAGATTTCTTATGACAAACACTGACAAAACATGTTGTTGTGTTTTTTGGAGTTGTTCTGACGTAATACCAGGCCACATAGCCTAAGTCTGAAATGATGCTTGGTTATAATTTTTTATATGGAGCTGTGGTTGGCCTCTACATTCAGGAGAGAATCGAATAACAGAAACCTTTTAACATGGCATTTCCCTTGGGAAAAAAAAAAATATATATATATATATATATATTATTTATTATATTATTTATATATATATATATATATTTGTATCTTTCATAACTTGGCATTTGCTGTTTGATAGATGCTTTAGTTTGGTTCAATGAGAGAAACAATCTTTAAGACCCCTGTGTCTGTTCTCAAGAGCTATGTGTGTGTGTGCAGGCACCTCATGGATCAAAACTAGAATTTCTGAAGGACTGAATGTGGGTTTTGAGCTTTATCTTAAATGATGCTCAGTTTAAAATCTCAATATTGTCCCATCCTGTTGTGTTGCATACTGAAGCAATTCTAGCAAGTACGTGAGTACACAGCAGTATTAGGACAGGACATCACTCTAATCTCACTGTTTTCCACCAGAGAGTTCTACAGCATGTAAGAAGATGAATCTATGATACAAAATTTCAGACATAATAGATTTCATTTATAATGGTGTCCAATTATAGCTTTCTTCTAACATTGTCTTCAGAGTTGTGGAAGTTAATAGTACTCTTGCTGCTTCTAACCATAATTTCAAGTACTGCTACTATAATTGGAACAGAAGAAGCAACTGTTACTAGTAGTACTGCTAGTACAATGTAACTGTTATATAGTTTACTAGGTAAGCTTTGAGTGACTAGGTAACCTATTTCTTAGTTTAATTACAGAATTTCTGTTCTCTATTTATAATAGTATTTATACAACTTAATAGTACAGTGCAGGCATTTGAGACAACTGTGCAGCTAAATCCAAGTGCACCTATTTTTTGAAGTCTGGCATATCCTGTTCCAGCTTTAAACACAGAAATGTAGAAATATCCTATTTGTAATCAGTTACTGAGAATCCCGGTTTTTATCATCCTTCTGCTGTGATCTGATTAGTGGGCAGAATACAAATTAAAACTATTTATTTGACTTTAAAATTCTGTCTTTTTTTTTTTTTTTTTCTGATGATGCACTATGAGTTATGCAGGCCCAGGCAGTAAATTAAGTTATGCCTTCATTTTCTCAGCTGCATAGCTCTGAATGTCCTCTGATTGACTGGAAATCAATTAAGCCTTTCCTTAATTCAGTGAGATTTGGGCATAGTGTAGGATGACAGTAAATGTTACATGGATGCCAAGGGCTGCTGTTTTGTGGGAAGGTGCATGCTGCCCAGCTGGGAAAGCCTGGTGAGGTGACACTTGACATCAAGTTTCTTTACTGGCTCCTTAGCTGAAAGGTGTCCAGACAGTTTTTCAGAGGCCTTGAATGATATATGCTCAAAATCACAGAAAGGTTTTGTTTCTGAAGAAACTGAGTCACTGTGGAATTAATGCACACCACAAAGGGAACATGTACAGAGGTCATTTGACAGCCAATACATGCTCTGAGGCACAGTGCTTGCAGTTTTCCAGCTTTGTTCAGCATCTGAGTTCCAACTGCCTTTGTGTTACCAGTTGAGAGCCACTTTTCATAGTAAATCTTCTCAAACACATATGCCACTGAATGCCTATGACTAATTATTAAAATGCTGTACAATGTGAAATATACATTTATGGTGATTTGCATTGTTTTCTGCACTTGAAAGTTTGCTTTCTGATATTAGCATGAACTTTCAGTAGCCATTGTCTTTGCCTTTCAGTGTGGAGCCTCTCTTTTCTTCAGGAAATGTCCAGTAGGTCTTTTGAGACAAAAGTACAGCCACACATTCTCAACACAGACATGCATGGTGTCATTTTGGAGTAGAGCTGGCATCTTCTGGAACACCAAATAGTATTTTTCTTTGGCCTTATCCAAGTCTCTGTATTTCTGCTAATCCTCCTTAACTCTAACATCCACTTCTACTCAGTGCAACTAATCTTCTTTTCAGTTTTCAGTTAAATAGAACGTAATTAGCTGTCAGCCCATGCTTCATCAGTGCCATCTCATAATTTTCAGAGCTAAATACAGACTGTGATTCATTCCATTTCCACTTTGCAGGCAATTTATTATTTTGATGCCATATTCTACCAGCCTATAGAGAAAGAGAAACAACATATTTCACAGCAAAGTGCCTCTTAAACAGTGGCCAACAGATTGGCATTGCTAATGTCTGTCTACTGATAACAGATGTAATGCACCTGATCATCTATTTCACTGTATTTTCTTTTTACAAGGCAAAAGATTTGGAGTAGGAGTTTAAAATACATATGTGTATATTTATCTTAACTGTAAACAAATATCTGTGTAAGGCATTCAGCCTTGTTATATTGGCAGTCTGGCTTGTCTTTATGAATTTGGCCTTTATTTTTGGCAAGTACAGTAAGCCTTGACAGCTCTCTGTATTCTTAGCCACCTGAGCTCTCAGAACAAATTATTTCCAGCTCTCCTCTTCATTTTTTTCAACTCTGAGATAACTTTTTCTTACCATTATAATGTTTTCAAGCCATCTTGAAATCACTGTTCTTTAAGAAGAATCCCTGCTTCCCTCAGGAGGGTATAACTGCTTCATATGGATTCATTGCACAGTCTGGAAAATTGCTCTTCTGGCCTCACTGTGCTAATAATCCATATTACTTTCTGCAGGATGCCATCCTGGAAGTACAGCTCCAGCAGACATTGTCCATCTTTCAGATAAGATCAGATAAGAATTTTAAAGTAGGCTGATTGTCCCACTCTGAACTTGCCCTCACATAGCACTGCCAAATGCCTGTATGAAGTCTGTGAAATCCTTAAATCTCTTCCAGGTTTCTATTCATTTTGCAAATCATGATAACAAAAACAAGATGATCGAAACTATAAAAGCCAATCTCACTTCTGAGTTGGTGTTTGCCAAGTACCATTTGGCAATGGCAGCAGGTGGAACTCTCAAAAGGAAAGCTGTTGGACTTTGTACATCAAGCCAAGTCATGATTCTCAGTTTAGGTGTATTAAAATTCATTTGTTGTAATAGTCATGATATTAATGCCAGTGGTCTCTACTTTTGATCATACTATTGTGACAGAAGTGTGTTGATTTCTTCCTGGAAGGAAGAAGAAGAGTATTTTAAATCCGACCAAGTGGGATTCCAATTTTTCAGCTTTTTGGAATTAGCATCAAAGCTTCAAAGGATATATTTTCTAAAGCTCTGGGGAAAAAAAAGAAAAAAAGAAAAAAAGAAAAATGATAAAAAAAGAAAAAATGTTCTGCAAATTTTCCCTTCAAAAAGTCTTTACACCACTTATGCAGAGAAGTGGGCATTCTAGTTGTATTTGTGAATGTCAGTAAAACATGCTTATACTTTTATCACCTTTAAAGTTACAAGTATAACTACTATTAAGCTGATAAAAGATTTTATATTATTTTATTTTTCTCAGTCCAAAATACGACTAACATAGACAGTAAAATTCTCTGAGGCAATATTCCAACGCAGCTAGGATTCTGAATTAATCCAAAGACATATAAAAGAGACTTTGAGTGTAGCCTGAAGTTCCGATGAATTATAGAATCCTAGAATCACAAGGTTGAAAAGGACCTACAAGGTCGTCTAGTCTAACCATCCTCCCATTATCATTGCTACGACAAGCCACTAAACCATATCTCGTAGCTCCTCATCCAGATGCCTCTTGAACACTTCCAGGGACAGCGACTCCACCACCTCCCTGGGCAGCCATTCCAGTGCCTGACCACTCTCTGAGACAAAAAGTTTTTCCTTATGTCTAATCTAACCTTCCACTGATGCAACTTGCAGCCATTTCCTCGGATCTTGTTTGTTGCCTGGGAGAAGAGGCCAAGCTCCTTCTCAACACAGTCTCGCTTCAGGAAGTTGTAGAGTGCAATGTGGTCTCCCCTGAGCCTTCTCTTTTCCCAGATAAACAATCCCAACTCTCTCAGCCACTCCTCATAAGACATGCGCTCCAGACCCCTCACCAGTTTCATTGCCCTTCTCTGGACATGTTCCAGGGCTTTGATGTCTTTCTTGTAGTGAGGGACAAAACAACACAATACTCAAGGTGCAGCCTCACCAGTGCTGAGTACGGGGGGATGATTATCTCTCTGCTACTGCTGGCCACACAATTTCTAATATAGGCCAGGATGCCATTGGCCTTCTTGGCCACCTGGGCACGCTGTCAGCTCATGTTCAGCTGAGCATCAACCAACACCCACAGGTTACAGTCATCCAGCCACTCAGCCTATAGTGCTGCATGGGGTTATTGTGGCCAAAGTGCAGTACCTAGTGCTTGGCCTTGTTGAACCTCATCCCATTCACCTCAGCCCAGCAATCCAGCTTATCTAGATCCCTCTGAAGGGTCTCCCTACCCTCAAGCAGATCGACACCACCTCCCAAATAGGTGACATATGCAAACTTAGTGAGCGTACACTCAATCTACTCATTCAGGTCAATGAAGATGTTAGATGAGATGGGCCCTAGTACTGACCCCTGGGGGACACCATTTGTACCAGGTCACCAGCTGGACTTAACTCCATTAACCACTACCAATTGGGAATGGCCCTCTAGCCCGTTTTTTACCCAAAGAAGGGTATACCTGTCTAGGTCAGAGGCAGCCAGTTTCCTCAGAAACATAACTTTGAAACATAACATTGAGCAACAAACTTATTTAAAATAGGAAATATTTATAGTAAAAAGGTGGAACATGAAACATTTTCATGTGGAAATGGAACATAAATTTACAAACAAGTCTCCGGCTTCAACCTTTTATACTTGCAGAGATAATGTCCGTAAATATTATTCTACCAATTGTCAGAATTATTTTAATGATGGAAAAGTATTTATCTTGTCTTAGCTATTTCTCTTTTTATCATATTTGTAAATATGTTGCGACTGTGTTTTTATGCACAGTTTTACATTTACTTATGTAAGTCTGTAACAATTCTCCTGTTACAGGACAATGCAAAAGTTTTCTTTTATGGCTTTGTGGAATTTGTATATAAGCAGCAATTGACAAGTAAACTCAGTGGATATGCTTTTAACTAACATAAGGAAAATGAGAATGGAGTAAAGCTCCTATTGAAAAGCAGCTAAGTGATTTTACTGAATCTTTTTGAACAGTCACAGTATCATAATAGTATTTAGCCTAGAAGTCAATGTGATCATACTGGAAGAGCACATAATTTTTTTTATCCAAGGTAGACTACAGGAAATGTACAATAGCAAGTGCAGCTTATCTAGTTTCACATTCACTCGGGTGCTGCAATGTTCTCTATTGTTTGCAAATGTTTGATTTCACCACTGAAAATCAGCAGTGATTTGTGACCTGAGCCACGGTGTATAGTGAAGCTATAACAGATGGTGTTATTACAGGAAAGAATCAGAAACTGTGTATCTTGGGAATCTCTTTGTTTTTATGTATTACAAACTTCCCTGAAGAGTGCTGTAGTTAAAATTTTAAAAATAGTACTGAATAATAAGCTTCCTATTAAGAGGCCTGTTCTATTTGATCATCATGTAAATCACCAACATCTCAGCATCTTATGTGCTTTCTTTGTAGTACATAAATCATGGAAGAAAGAGATAAGACAGCTTGCTTCAGTTTTGTTGGAAGGTTAAAAGCTTTCTTGTCAGAGGTGGGCTAAATGTTAGATACACAACTAAACTAAGCTAAGCTCTGGACTTGCATTTAGTTCTGAAGTCTGCTCTTTTTATTTCAGACTTGAATAAAAACTTGTCTAATTTCCTTAACTGTATTATCTGGCCTAGTAGAAGTTCCCTCCATCTATATGCTTTGTCTTTCATCCTATAGGCCAGAATGTCTGCAGGGAAGCAGCTTTGTAGGAACAGCTAAACCTATGATTTTAATAATTTAGCATATGATATCTATTTTTTGTTCTTTTCCCATGATAATAACAGCCTCTGTAATTTTACTTCTGTGATTCTGAAATGAATTAAATGACTATGTATGTAATTCATCAAATGCAGATTCTGGCTTGCTCAACAGGTGTAAGCACATCTATTGGTGTAAGTACATCTATTATAGAAATATTTTATAACTTGATTTTAACATGTATGTAAGTATTTTTTAATGTTTTTTAAGAGGAAATTTGGGGTTTCAGAATAAGTTTCCTAGCATTCTGTATTTTTTATTCAAATGTCAATTCAGTGGCAGTATTCATATGAATAAGAATTTTACTTTGATTATTATTTGTAAAATTAAGCTTAACTGTTCTCTTTTTATATCTTCTAAAAACTGATAATTTATCTTTAGCAACATTCCTTTCCAAAAAAAAAAAAAAAAAAAAGTACTGCAAAGAACAAACTATTTGCTACAAATTAAGGCATTGAAGATGGGGACAGGTTTGTTAAAGAAAATGGAATTCAAGTAACTACTATCACAAGACCATCAACAAAATCAAGAACAGTTTCTTCCAATAATCAAGTCAGAAAAGTGTTATTTTATACTACACTGAGATAAACATCTCACTAGGATGGCCTTAGTATGAATGACCTGTAGTGATTGTTTCTCATGGAACTGATCATCATTCCAGCTTTCTTGTGCCTCAAGACAATGAACAAGACAATTGAGTCAAAATATGATCACCTGTCTGCACCTAAAAGAATAGCTGTGGCTATTAAGTCAGTGGTTTATTTTGTATGATGTATTCTTGAAATTTCTTATTTTGCATATAATTTGCATATAATTTGGTGTAATTTAAATGTTTGTGTCCTATTTTTGTCTACAAATATCTCCTGTTCAGATATTCTAAGAACTGTTGGGAGAGCACAGGTTACAAAGCTTTGTGCTGTGCCCTGTGAGTTCGCTCTATGTGCAACACTGGTTCAAGATGTACATTTTCTCACTTGGTGAGACAGTACTGGTGTCATTGCCAAAGATTATGAGGACCTGAATCAATAATAAAGTCATAGTTTCACTGTCATATTCAAAGAAATACACAAAGTCTTCCTGGCAAACAAACAAAAACTAAACTTAAATTTTAGGTCCTCGTGCACTTTGAGAAATGAAAAATTCAGTGACACATGTGTGCCTGCAGAAAAAACATCTGATTTGTCATAAAATCATTAATGAATTCCAAACAGCGCGTGCTCTGAATGGATAAAGCTGACCTGTTGTCTGGATCAATAAGATGGATTAGCACTGACTTTTAGAAATGAGTGGCTTCTATAATATTGGGGTATGTTTTTTTCTTTTCTTCATTCAGGTTCTATTTTTTTAGTAGCTTTGTGCTTGTTAATAGGGAGCAGCAAATACCCAAAGCTAATTAAACACTTAGCATCAGCGTTCTCTTTTCAGGATTTCTTAGCTAAGTATCAACAATGGATAAAATTATTTGCATTGATGCGCTAGTCTGTGAAACATCATTTTGTCTCTTTGAATTTTGAAACACAAAGGTAAGATATTAATTTACCTGCTATGTTCTTTCCTCAGAGCTTGTTTAGGTAAAATGGCTTTGCATAATGCAACTTTCATTGCTTCTAGAAATAAGCAGAATAATACAGTTCAAAAAAGCATTTACTACATGAGAATTTGTCCATTTCTAGATACAGGTTGTATCTATGAAATAGTATTCCTAGCTCAGTAAATATCAGATAATCAGCTATAACTTTGTAAGGGAGTACAACTTAACATTATAAATATGAAATAATTCACAATTTTTTGACATTTTGGACTATTTCTGAGTAGTTGTTTCAAGTCATTGCTAAGCTTCACATACTTATTCATATATAAAAATGTTTGATACAATATAGCATAGGAAAAAATAGGAAGACACAAGTGTCCTCTTAGAATACACCTGCCCAAAATAACCTTACTCACCATCTTCCATGGCATAAAATCTGATCACTGAGAAGGAGTGTCTAGATGATAAGACTGGTCATTGCTCTTTAGACAGAAGAAATTTTATTCCCTCCAAATATCAGATTTCTTTCTTAAGAGTGTATGTTGTATATAGTTCACTTCTTACTAAAGCAGACTAAAATCCAGTAGGAAGAGTAGAGATCCCTGAGACAACATCATGTTATATTTTTTCTTCTTGTAAATGTGCCATAGCATCTCATGTAGAGACAGATTAAGGGATATATATTGAGATAGTGAGAGAGAGATTGAGCCTGTGTGTGTGTGCGCAGCACTGTTCTTGTGACATTGATCTGGATTCCCAGTAAACAAATCAGCTGATCTAAGCACATCAAAACTGAAAAGTATTGGCATTAATGAAATTCAGTTCTGAACAAAGATCTGTCTTCTATTACCCTTCTAAATATTCAAAAGGAAAAAAGTATACCCCTACAAATACGAGCCTTCAGCAGGAAGTCTGAATCATTAATGAGAAGAAAGAGAATCAGTTTCTCTATAAGCGCAAAATTTAATGAGGATTTAACTGTTGTACATAGGGCTAATGCATGCACACAATTCTGTTTATTAGTATTTAGGTCACAGAACTGGTTTTTCCAAGAAAATTGAATTACATTGGATAAGTGAATTTGTTATTCAAAATAACAATCCTGCATATACTCTTGGCTACAGAAGTAGAGCACAGTTGGCATTATTTTTCAGTGTCTTTTTTAGAGTTGTTTACTACGCAGTAGTTACTAGTTGGTAAATTTCAAATGAGAAACCAGATATCAAACTTATAGTAGAAACTCAAATGAAATCCTCCAAAACAAACACTAGCTGCAGTCCTACACTGAAAGGTCTAAGAGTTGCCCAGATAATTCAGTTGCATTGTTTTAAATTCACTTTACTCTAAAGGCCATTTTCTTAAAGCTAGAAGAACTGAGTTTCTTATATATTCTGTACTCTAATACAGAATTATTCAGATAAATGTTCATAAGCATCTGGCATAATTTGAGGCACCTTATGGTGTGCAAGAGAACAGCACAGGTCTGGAAGGTTTAACACAGAAAAAAATGATGCGATGCCTGTTGAGGGAGCAGCCAGAGACTGAACAGGATGCCATAAGCATAGCAAAGGCTATTGAGTCTCCTGTAAAGTGTCAATTGTTAGTTATTCCAACTTTTCTTTCTTCAGCATATTCAAGTAAGTTTCAGTAGTATTTCAGTGGAAAGCTTCTGAAGGATCAAGCAAGGATTCCTCCAAGCTAGGAAAAAATACACTGAATTGCACCTGAAAGGCATAAAATGGGAATCTTAAGTGGGAAAAATAACTTACAGATAGGTTAGAGACAAACAATCAGTTTTCTTCTCAGTAGCAGAAGGGCAGATGTAAGAAATACAATTTAAGAACTATTTTACTCAAATGATGCTAATCAGTAGCTATTTTCTTCAGTTAGTACTCTATTTTCCTTCCAAGTGTTGCCACTGTTGTGATTTAAATATGTTAAGCCTAATATCCATAACTTCCATTTTAACTTCTTACTGAGAGGCAGACCCATTTCTGTACTGATTGATAAATATTTGTTTTCTTTTCCTTGTCCAAAAAGATGGAAACAAATTTGGTGCATATTTTCCAACAAGAATGTATTACTGAGGACTCATGATGTTTTATTCTTCTTACCGTCTTTACCACATGATGAGTGTCTTAGTACCTTCTCTGGGTCATCCTTGTTTTCATCTGTATGTAGTTTTTATCATTCTTCCTCAGCGTCAGCAAAATCTTATATACTAAGCTAGTAACCTGATGTTCAAATATCTTTTTCTCTTTTGCAAGATTAAATGTTCTCACAGAAAACTAAGAGGAAGCCAGTGCCCTCTGAGGTCACAACGTGCACAGATATGAGAGCTGCTCCAGATGTCAGAGGCAGATGGCAGTAGAGGTTGAACCTTCCCACCAATATTTCATTACACTTTGTTGTCGTGTGACAGATGGGAGCAGAGGAGCAGTCTGACAAGATGGTGTCTGACATGGAAATGCATATGAAGCAAAGGTGTGTCATTAAATTCCTCTGTGGTTAAATGTTGAACCCAATGATATTCACTGATGCTTGCTGAATCTTTATGAAGACCAAGCAGTGGACGTGAGCACAGCGAGGTGATGTGTGGGGCATTTCAACAGTGGTGACAGCAATATGAAACACAAGCCATGTTCCATATATCCATGCACAACTGAGAAATGAAAAGCATCTCTATCATTTCATCTGCATGAATTGGCTAATGGTGCTGACTGTTGAAAAACAGTGTTTTGTAGCTGAGAATTGCCTCTAATAAATAGTGCAGTCTTGCTTTTTGTATCTGTTGTAGTTTTTGTGAAAATAAATAGGAGGCATTACTTTTGGAACAACCTACATATAAGCAGGGTGCATGTCTTCATTCTGGAGTCTTGCCTTGGATAGTGAGGATGAAAATAACACCAGTTCATCTGCTGGTTTTTCATCCTTCTCATGTAGAGTGGAATAGGGACGTATGACCTAATAAGACTTACTTCTCAGTCTACGTGGTAAAACTAGTAGCACTAGTAGTACTAGTAGCATCCAGAACTATTAGATTTCTTGACATATACTTAAAGAATAAATGACTTCTCTATCAGGTCTGTGAGAGACTTCTCATTTGAGATCACACCTGTTTTCCAAACCAGTTATTATAATGATATCTAGCAAGTTTTGTTTGCTTGTGTTTTTGTTTGTTTGTTTGTTTCCTGCCTCTCATTCTTCCAAGAATCAGAACACCTTTTTGAATGTTTACATCAACCTCAACCCTTCTTTCATCTGGGTGTTCAGGCTTGGACCTGGAAGTCACATCCCTGTCTTCACTTCAGCGCCTCTTGACCACATCTCTGGTACTAGTACTTTATCTATATTTCCCCTGCTTCCTTGTGAATTGGCAGCTGATAATATGGACTACAGTGCTTTCTACATAACTGTCAAGTTGAATGATTCAAAGTAGGAATAGAGAAAGTGTTTCCATTCGATAGGCAAATTCTGCTTGTAAGGAGCAATTATAAGGCCATTCCTACAATCGGGTGTATCTAGGTCATATGGTGGAGTACAGTTCTCAGTTTAAAGGAAGTAAATGTTACCCAATTCTTTCAACACGTAGAGTTGATTTGGTTTGGTTCTTTTTGTCTTCTGGTGCATAATCTGTGAACAGCTTCTCTTTGTACTTTGTGCAACTGTCCGGTCACTGCCAGGCTGATGTAGCATCTCCCAAAATGTTCCTTCAAAGATATGAAGAGCAAAGAGAGGCCCTCTGTAGTGGGCTCAAGGAAGCGTGACTAGGGTAGTACTGCACACAGTGAACAACTGTTGCAAGATGTATGTATATATGCAGTAGACTTGGAGAACTCTTGCATTTGTGTGTTTACACATTAGTGGATATGAATATGCATATACATACTCACAAACACATTCACAACATCTATTTTTCTAGTAACCTTAAAAGTTTTTTCTCATCGAGTTCTGGAAGAAAATAGTCTGTAGTTGAGAAAGTAAGATAAATTAGGTGCAGGCTTATTTCTGTTTGACTTACTTGTGGAACAAAGGAAAGCATTGATGTTACCTGAATGTATGTCCTGAGGCAAAAATTAGCCCCTTTCCCATGAGAAATGGATTCTGTTCTAAATAAATTGTGATTAAGTAACAATGTGATCTATGCATAGCTGGGGCTCAAGCACTAATCTTTACTCATTACTTGTATTTAGCCACACTGGGACTGCTTCAGATAACTGAAAACTGCAGTCACAAATAGAAACAACAATGAAAAACAACACCATAGTTAAGATAGGATTATAATTTTGCTGTATCTTGAAAATGAAGCTTAAAAAGGTGGATAGTAGTACTCTTTCAGTGAGTATGGTTATTTTGTTTGCTTTTCATGGAGCCTTTGAAACAATTATATGATCAAGAACTCAAAAAAAAAAAAAAAAAAAAAAAAAGCCTAAATACTTGGTTATACACATTCAAAGACAATCTCTTAATAATACTGTTAAATAGATGATATTGTTTAAACAAAGCAGAGCTTGTGGAATGGTCAAAGAGTTAAATCAGAAATTGAGTAGTACACCCTAAAGAGGATTTTTCATTGTCATTAATCAGGAGTGGGACAGGATTTCCTACTAGTATCTGATGATGCAAAATGAATCTTTATGTCATGCTGTTAAATTTTGCCTGTTGCTATCAATAGGATTAAGTGAATGTTAAAAGCCTGGTGTATTTACATCTGGATTTTAAGAGTTTTGTTATTTTTTAAGTAATCCCCGCTTCATAAAATGCAAAGGATAATGTGAAATGGGAATCAATGCAGTTCACTATTTTAAACTTGTGAAATAGCATAAACTGGACAACAAAATGGAGCAGAAACATCTGTTTTGCTGAGAAAAGAACAGAGAAGTTTTTTTTATCTGCATAAAACATTTCCTATGATTAAAAAGTAACAGTACACCAGAAGCCTGTACCTGTATTGCTATGCAAAATGTCACCTTTGAACAAGACCAAGGGACCTGAGACTGCTGTTGAAACACCACGACTTCTTCTGTCTCTGTTTTAATAATATGCTGAGTAGCAGTATGGTCCCTAACTTAGATAGACACGTGAAAAATAAGTTACATCAGTAAATAAGAAAATCATTTTAATGATGTCTCAGCAGACATTCATTTAAAAACTAAGATGCATAAACACATCAGAAGATGAGACACTATGAAGCTGTAACCCATTGCCAAGATATAGTATGCTGGATTGCTTTACACTCCGATGTATGAATTTTCAAAGGTAGCAGACTTTGCGAGTCAAGATAGTAAGAAGGGTTCTCTGTATATTACAGTTTTTTGTAAGAAGGTTAATTCTGTTGCTTCAAATATTTCAGACAAATATAACAGCAATTGTAGAAATTAAAAGAAGCGGGTAGTACTGCAGAGTTAAGCACTTTCCTAGTACCTCTGGGAAACCAAACAGGCAACAGATAAACGCGCTTTACTATCTTCAGCTAGTGGAAACCCAGACATTAGAAGGAAAACTTGCAGAAGAAAATGGCACTAATATCAGAATCTTGTATTTCATTTCATTTGTGATTACAGAATAACAGTGTTATATAAAACTAGGTGATGATAATTTTGTAGCTCAGAAGTATAGACATAACACAGGACAAGAGTTTTTATCTAACACATTATAGCACACAAGAATAGAACAAACAAGTACAACAATCGTTAATCCTGTGTATTAGCAACAGCTCCTCAGAGTGAATTCACATGGTGTAGATTTTAACTGCAGCTGTCCTGAATTTGCTTCCTTCAACAATCTCATTTTCTTGTTATTAGATATTATTAGATGACTAATTGCCTGGATTTCGTCACTTGCTTTAAACCCACTGCTGCCTCAGCTAAGTTTATTTTCCAATATAATATGTGTGTTTTATACCAACAAAGCAGGTGTGATAGCTGTTACGATGCACATCACAGAATGAATAGTTGAGTAGGATCACGTTTCCTGGGTTAGAAGTTATTCTGTTATAAAACCTGTGGCACTTACTGATTCTCCCTTCATAGATAGACCTTTTTTAACCCTTTTTCCTCTTCTACTCAGGCAGAAGTGAGCAAGAGAGAAAGATGAGATAAATTAAATAGTAATACATCACACTTACACTTTGCTAAGAAGCAGTTAGAATGCAATAATAAAAAATTAAGACTGATGTTATAGGAACATTATGCGAGTGTATCGTCATGGACTGATATTCTGCAAAAATCTTGTCTAAAATTCTTATTCTCTCATAAAAATACTAGACTGGCATACCAGAAACATCACTATAGCAAAATTAAGATAAGCATGAACAATTATTAGTCATCTATTGACACTAATTGAAGGTGATTACTTGGTCCAAGAGCTCTTACTTACTAAAGATGAGGATATTAATTTTTCATCCCAGTTATATCATTTGACAGGTCAGTCCTAACTCTCATACTGCATGCTCACCTACCAGCTATGACAAGCCTATGGCATTTATTCCCAGATACTAGAACAAAATTAGCATTTGACCTTTAGAAACTTAGCTCAAAATCCAAGTCCATATCCTAAAATGTATGTAATTCCTCCTTTCTTGACTGAAAATAGCAAGAAACCATATCAAGACACTGCAGGTTATAACAGCAGAGGTATTCACTTTAAAAAGAGCAACTTACTATCAGAATGTGAATTCTACTGCATGCACAACACATTTCTTCAAGAAGAAAAAAATACTTAATAACATTAGAATGATATCTGAAATAATTTTTCTTTTTCATAATTCAGTTGATAGAACTGGAAGGAAAAATTATCCTTCTGATTTTTAGAAGCATTAAATAGCCTGTTTCATCTCAGTTCTGCTGAAGAAATATGCCATTTGTATGCCATTTTTCATTTTTGCAGTTCATAGATTCATAGAATGAACAAGGTTGAAAAAGATCTACAAGATCATGCAGCCCAACAGTCCACCTATCACCAGTAGTTCTCTCTAAACACAGTGTCTAAATGTTCCTTGAATACCTCCATGGTTGGTTATTCCACCACCTCCCTGGACAGCCCTTTCCAGCACCTGACCACCCTTTCATAGAAGCATTTCCTAATGACCAGTCTGAATCTCCCCTGGTGCAACTGTAGTCCTATCACCAGTTACACTACCAGCCCCAGCTCACTACAACCTCCCTTCAGGAAGTTATAGAGAGCAATAAGGTCTTCCCTGAACCTCCTCTTTTCCAGGCTGAACAATCCCAGCTCCTTCAGTCACTCCTCATAAGGCCTGTGCTCCAGACCCCTCACCAGCTTAGTAGCCTTTCTGTGGACACACTCTGGGGCCTTGATGTCTTTCTTGCAGCAAGGGGCCCAAAACTGGACACAGGACTTGAGATGCAGCCTCACCAGAGCTGAGTACAGAGGTACAATCACTTCGCTGATCCTTCTGGCAACACTATTTCTGATACTAGCCAGGATGCCATCTTGGACACCTGGTCGCACTGTTGGGTCATGTTCAGCTGAGCATCAATGAATACCCCCAAGGTCCGTTTCCTCAACACAGTCTTCCAGCCATTTTGCCCCAAGCCTGTAGCACTGCCTGGGGTTGTTGTGGCCAAAGTGCAGGACCTGCCTCTTGGTCTTGTTGAACCTCATCCTGTTAGCCTAAGTCCAGCTACCCAGCCTGTCTAGATTGATCTGTAGGGTGTTCCTTCCCCCAGGCATATCAACACTTCCTGCCAACTTGGTGTTATCTTCTGACTTACTGAAGGTGCACTCAGTGCCCCTCATCCATAAATGGTTCGTCACTAAGGTACTGAACAGGTCAGGCCCCAGTACCAGCCGCTGGCAAACACCACTCATGACTGGTCACCAGATGGATTTAACCGCATTCACTACCATACTCTGTGCCTGGCCCTCTAGTCAGGTCTTTGCCTAGTACAGAGTGGACCTGTCCAAGCCATGTGCTGCCAGCTTCTGCAGGAGAGTACTGTGGGAAACAGTCTTGAAGGCTTTGCTGAAGTCTCAGTAGACTATGTCAACAGCCCTCATCCACCAGACGGGTCTGTTCCATAACCTTCCCTGGCACCCAGGTCAGGCTGGACAGCCTGTATTTCCTCAGATCCTCTTTGCAATCCTTCGTGTAGTCAGGAGTCACACTGGCAAGACTCCAGTCCACTGGGACCTCTCTGATCAGGAATGCTGATAGATGATGGAAAACGGATTTGCTATCACCGCCACTATTTCCCTCAGTACCTTTGAGTGGATCCCATGCAGCCCTATGGGATTGTGATAGTCCAGGCAGAGCAGGAGGTTTCTAAAATATTGAAGTTTCCTGTTTTGAAACAAATTCTTATGAGAAAGATTGGAATCTTAAAATAAATAAATAAATAAATAAATAAATAAATAAATAGAAGATAATAGACAAGCTTACTGAAAACAGGACATACAAAAATGACTCCAGCAATCTAATGGTAAGAAATAAAATCTTAGCCTTTTTATTTTGTGTCAATATTTTAGCAAGAAGCTGTGCTCTTGGAAGCTTTTTTCTTTTTCTTTTTTTTTTTTTTTTTGTAGCTGCTGTCTGATGACATCTTATTGATATAATGCAGAAGTCATTACAATAATGTCCTGGTTTTGTGCTTATTTATTTATTTTTAAACTTAAAGTACCTCCAAGGTGCTTTAGAGTCTTCGGAAAAATCAGCGTCCTAAAATGTATACTTACATGTTCTTTCTTTTAGAGGCAAGGAAGTTTTCTTTATTGTAAAGTGATGACAGTAGCATAAATCCTTATTTTGCATTGCTTGCTTGTGCATATTAACTTTTCAAGCAATCGATTTTCCGTCATTTCAAATCTACTTCAGGTTTTTTCTCCAGAAATTTGATTTCTTTCACTCTCAGTGCAAAAGCACAGGACCTAAACATTGTTACTTCTTACTGACATTTATCCTCAACATATTCTTAATGTTTAATCAAAGTGACCCATAAATACTACTTGTGTTTCATTTGGGAAAGAAGCAACCAGCATATAAACATAACATTTTTTACTCTGTGTTACAACATTCAGCAGCAAGGAGATATGACACAAGCAAAGTAACTATAAAATGACAAAATATTTTCCATGTTCTTGTACTCTGAAATTATTTTCAAAGATGGAAAGAATTGTTTTGGGATTCTGTCCCCATAATACAGGTCTTTATATTGCAGCTGTCTACATAACAAATGTGCGTTCTGCGAAAGAGAAAAATAATTCTATACACAGTATTTTTTTCTGAATAACTGGGAGTCAAATGTTATGGTAGGAAGCATTTAGTAAAACAGTGGAATAGTAAAAATTACATATTCTTGTGTAGCAGGGTTGTGGAAAGATAAGTATTTATTATTATTATTATTATTATTATTATTATTATTATTATTATTATTATTATTATTATTATTATTATTATTAACAGAATTCTGACACTATTCAAACATAGTCAGATTGGATTTACCGTTTTATGCAACAAGCTGTGCTACAGGAATTGTGGTTTTATTTTCATAGCTGCTTTTTTAAGAAGAAATTGTGATGGGTATCTAGTTGACATAACACCTACATTTTACTAATTTTATTAAAAGTTTCTTAAGAATGGGAGAGTTCAAAGTATATAATCCAAATTAAGTCAATCAAAAAGTCTAACTTTTTGAATAAAGCTTTTTTTCTTTTTCTTTTTCTTTTTCTTTTTCTTTTTCTTTTTCTTTTTCTTTTTCTTTTTCTTTTTCTTTTTCTTTTTCTTTTTCTTTTTCTTTTTCTTTTTCTTTTTCTTTTTTTTTTTTTTTCCAGTGACAAGTTAAAAATTGTTTTGTTTCTTCAAAATATCTTTTTTTCTTGCTAAATTGTTGGGAACTTAGTGAAGAACACCCAGTAAATGGAAGTCCCAAATATCTAGTGTTATTGTTCTAGGGTTTTAAGACTTGGGTCAAGAAAGGTCTAGTAATAACTACATAGAACTCAACACAGCCTTCACAGAAAAAAAATGACTTATACTGATTTAATGATTTGTAATCTCTCTACCCTCTTAATTTATGTGGACACTGTAACAGCATTCATAGAATCATTCACTGGTTTAAGTTGGAAATGGACCATTAAAGGTCATCTAGCCCTGTTCCCTTGCAGTGAACCTACTGCTAGATCAGGTTGCTCAGAGCCTGCTTCAGCCTGACTGGAAAAGTCTCCAAGGACAGAGTATCCTCTACCTCTCCAGGCAACCTTTTCTAGTGCATCACCATACTTATTATAAAAAGGTTGTTCCTTATGTCTTGTCTGAAATCTGCCCCCTTTTAGTTTGAAACTGTTTCCCCTTGTCCTGTCATAACAGACACTGCTAACAAGTCTGTCCCTTCTTTCTTATAGCACCCCTTTAGATACTGATCTTCCCCAGATAGCCCCAGATCTCTCAGCCTCTCTTTGTAGGGCAGGTGTGCCATTCCTTGGGTCATTTCATATGTCATATGAAACTTGAAAGAATCCTGTAGGAGTTTAAATGAAGATAACCATCCAAATCCATTCCTGAAAAAAAAAAAAAAAAAAGCGATATATTTTCCTTAAATTCCAATCATCATCAACATCTCAGCCAAAATGACATTCATCAGGGATGTTACTGTGGAGACATCTGTATTAACTCTGAAGTACTGATTTATTAATTGTGTATGAACTTTTTTTTTTCCTGACTGAAATAACCTAGGGGCCTGTTAAATAAAGATTAGAAAAGAATCGTCTTGTACTTTATAATTGAGGTTTTAGATGAAAGGTTAAATTTTAGGAGAGCTAAAAGAATTTATCCTTTCCTGTAAAGCCTCAGTGTTCTTTTTCTGGAACTACTACAGGCTTCATTGTGTTCCTGGGAGAGTCAGACTTACCTAAATTTAAAGTTCTAGAGGTTGATCTTTAAACATCAATTTGAAGCATGGGAAGTTTGTTTTAATTTGAATGGTTGGTTGTTGTTATAGAGCTAATAATGATCACCATAAAAGTAGTTGACAAAAAAATACATTAGATTGGTCCAGCTTCAAGAGCCAATGAGGTATGCAGGCAGCTTCATTTGACTGTCAGGTACCCGCTGTGACAGCAATTTTAAGGTTGCCAGTAGAAGAGAATTTCTCATTCTTTTCATCCAGTGGCTCTTTCAAATCACAGTTTCTCATATTCTCTTTTTTTGTTTGTTTGTTTTACAATTATACGTATTTTAAGTATTAAAAGAAAGTAAATTGGCATGAATAGATAGTATTTTATTACAAAATGAGTGAAATTTCATCACTTTTGTTGTTGTTGTATTTTGTATATGCCACATATACATATGATATGAATTTGCCTCAGTTTCTGCTAACAAAACTAGATTAATCTTAAGACTAAAAACTTTTTCTTTAAAACCACTTTGACATTTACTGACAGCCTTCATCACTGGTTGCTAACATGAGTTTGTAGATCTGTGAGTCTAATTTAAATACGTTCATCATTATACTGTCAGGAGAAACAAAATTAAGCTTAATTAGAGGTCGCATCACCTCCAGCTCAAGTTAATTAAAAGCCTATTCAAACCTTGTGGGAAACAGTAACCCATCAGTGAAAAAATGAAGGGGAGTAGAGCGCATTGTACCACACTAAGGACAGTAATTTGTCTGGTTGCCTTTTGCTGCACTTCGTTTTAAGCAAAATGAAATATATAGAATAACATATATACTGTTATATAATACTCATACTAAATAGACCTTTTTGTCATCTTTCTTTCAGTCTAGTAAACAGAATATTGCAAAAAGGCACAGATAACAACATGCCTCTTCATGCTTCCCAGCACATAGGTGCAAACTGAAAATAATTAGCTATTACAAGGTCAGGCTTCCAAACTGACTGCAGCTGGGAGAAGTATGAAAAACAGCCGGAGGTCTACCATAACTACATCCCAATTTAATAAGAATGAGCTGGGTAAAGCTGGTGGCAGAGAGCATAACATGACTAAGTCAGTCTGGGGACTTGTGTTCTCACATTTCTCTGACCTGCTGTGTGACCCAGGAAAATCTCTGCCTCACTGGGTGTTAAGTCTTGTCTATTTAAATTGTCCATTCTTTCACACGTGGCTTCTCTTCCCTGTTGTCCATAGGTATTAAACAGATTTGTGGAACTGAATGACCATTCCTGTAGTTATAAAATATTCATATTCAGTGATCCTTACATTGTAGGCAAAATATAATTACTCTCTAGTCATAAAACATGCTTGTAGAGGCGATCTTTAGTTCTTAGTAAGATATTCTCCTCAATTAATGGTATTTCATTAATTGATTGCTACTCACAGTAAGCAATACTTAGTTACTCTGTTATATTGCCTATCTTTTGAAAGGGTGACAACCCATGATAAATTAGAGCAGCTTGTTTTCTGTTTTACTGTTAAGAATGTTATGAAACAAAGGGATTGCTTTTGTTGTCTTACAGACACTGTCTCAGTAAAGACCTGGTCTTAAAACGTAAACACGTAGTCACTGTGAAGCCCCACTGATTTAATGTACCTTCTACTTCAACATTAAGACCCTTCATCCTAAGCCTATAAGATTCTTCAGGCACTATAAGTAAAGAGTAAAAACTTAAGTTGTATTAAACAGTTTAGCATCATCCTTATTCTGTACTGGATAAGCTGCAACTCATGAAACAATACCCAAGCCAGTCCTTGACACTTTAGGTCAATTCTTCCTTCTATTCTATAATTCTTCCTTCTAGAGGAAGAAAAACCATCCATGTTGCTACTCTCCCAGTTTGAGTCAGGACAGTTTTTACTCCCTTCACAGCATCTACAATGGTACTACGTTTTGAGAGAAAAACAATGTTGATAACACACATTGATGTTTCTGTTGTTGTTAAGCTATGATAACACACAATAATTTTTCCGTTATTATTAAGCTATGGCTGCACAAAGCCAAGGATGCTTTTTTAAGAGTGCTAAAAAGTGAATTAAGATAAAAAGGAATATTAATTCAATTTAATTTTGCATTGCTTCAATCTCTCTAACCTCCTAAGGCTTGCATTTCTTCTATTGAAGATCTACTTTAAAAATATTAGAAGTGGATTATGGTCTTATGTCCCCTGGATGTGTGCAAGGGGGAATATGCACTGCTGAAGAAATTTGAATCTAATGAACAAAGTAGAGTTACTATCAGCAACTTCAAGACAGTATAAATCTGCTATCTTGATTTTAATTTGAACTGGAACATAATGAGCCCTTCTCTCATCTGTGCAGGCAAAAAAATAAAAATGAAAATAAAAGATAGTTGCATATCCTACACATCAAGTATGGTTTAATGCTGAGAGTTAGTCAACCTTCAATCCATTTTCATGAAGCATTTCTCATTATTTTTTTATCGTTACAATTTGACATTAAGATAATATAAACATGTTTGTTCAAAAGCTATTGGGAAAAATGAGTTGTCAGTTATGATATATTTTACTAAGCTTTCATAACTTATATTTTAAAACAATTATAGCTATGCATGTTATTGTACAAATTCAAAATGTATGCACACCAGATGGCAATTTGGAAATATATGCATGAGTTGAACATATGTAACATTTTGCTCACAGCACACCTTGAATAAAAATAACACTGATTTTTCTTTTTCTTTTCTTACAAGGAAACAGATTTTTATTTAAAGGGGTTTTCAGTTAAGATTTTTAAAGTAGGACTGAAATAATGCATCTCAAATACCATGATCTGATTTGTTCACTTTCTATTACTCTGTTAAAGAATTAATATTAAATGCTAAGTGCCTTGTGGTTTAGAGTGGTTGTGGGGAAAATAAATAAATAAATAAATAAATAATGAAAATAAAAATATAACATGTTTAAGTCTGTAAATAAACATAAATATTTTATACTTTTTAATCACTTATAATATTGTTCCTTTATAAGATGACCAAAAGATCCTTCCTTTGTATTTTAACTTTTAAATTATTGTCTGAAAAATAAATCTGAAAGGTAACATCTATAAAGCAACAATCACTTGCCTTTTTTGGTCCTCTTTTTTTGGTCATCTGCTTGGAAATACATTTGTGCACACCTTGTCAGGTAGTTCATGAGAGTAAGAGTCATATACCTGCTCATTAAAGTACTGGTAATCTCAATCCTGTAACCAGCTGTAAATCTCTTCTGCTGTAACTAGGTCACATATGCATTTGGTTATCAAAAGTAGTGGTTGTTCCATTTAAAAGAAGTAATTAAGATTTATTGTTCTTTATGGATGCCAAAATTCTCTAGAGAGTAATTAAGACCTAAATCTTCAGAATTACTTGGAGTCTGTGTGCCAAAATTACTACTGAAGTAACCATAAGCTCCTCTGCACTCTGTAACTCAGTTAGTTGCAAGCTGTATTGGTGAAAACCCTTTCCCAAATAATAAGAATTTTTTCTACTGCATATATTATGAAGTGAATTTTTGCAACTGTCTATATCAGTTGTATTACCATGTACATATGACTTGCTTGAAAAACGATTGTAGGTAACTGAAAGCATTTTGATGAAAAAAGCAAAACTTTGTTCTACTTCAATTCTTTGATTGCATGTCAGCCCCTACTTTTGAGCCCTACTTTAGTAAAGGGCAAGACAACCTTGCAGAAGGAGTTAAGTGACTGCAAATTACTGATTTTTTCTTTCACTGAAGATAATCTGCTGCCATCTGTTGACTTCTAGAGCACCTTCTATTCTTAAATAAAGTACAATCAGATTATCAGATGCTGTACATTCAATCGAACCCCATAACAGCACTTGAATATACTGCCAATTAGCCATTTGTAACTCAGACATATGTTTTTATTTTGCAATAATAAGACAAACGATAAGGGTTAGAATATGTGAAAATCCACGACAAATTAGAGTAACATGGTACAAAATTATCTGTGCAGCTACTGGAGAAAACAGTAGTGCAATCAGTGTGAAAAGTCTACAGAATACTGTTCACAGAAAAGTATTGAATACAGGAATGATGGAATAATAGAGGATAGCAGCGTAGGGTCAAAACATGCAGCTCGGTTTAGTTTGATTTTTGGGAAGAGAGGTGGGTTTAAACCTTCTTTTTAAAATACACAGGCTTCATTTACGAAGTCAAATGAGAAAATTCTTCTCTGTGAGCATGTAGAACAACAAAGTAACTATGGATATTCTACATTAATTTTGTTTGCTGTGCTGCATGCAGAATTTTGTTTTTTTCATGGATCCCTTCCAGTTCTTCTATTTCTGTACCCTGTTTTGAAATCTGAGAACCTTATTACAGGAAGGAGACTAGTTATTTTCTCTCTTCTTTCTGAAGAGTTTTGAGAATGCTCAGTTCTCTGAAGATTAAGGGAAGTTTGTTACAGTCTAACACACTCAATATCTTAATATAAGAGTAACATGGACCCTAACAAAATGCATGCACTACACAGCATACGTGGCACTGACATAGTGTTACCATTTTCTCCTCTGTTCCACAGTAAACAACATCAAGGACCAAATCAAGCTCACTAAGGTCTAAAATAAGAATGTCCAGGAATATCAGTCTAAAAGAGATCACATCTTATGTTCTAATGTATTCGCTTCTCTGTGTGATTTATAGAATCTCACAGTTTTTATGGCTGTGCCCAAATTCATACTTACTTGTGATTTACTTGTGACTCAAAGCGATCTTTGAATGGTGTGCTACCTGGTTATTTGCAATGCCAAAAGGAAAAGGCTCTTCTATAGCTTTAAATCTCTGTTCACACAGCAGACTGTGTATTTTCAGTGTCAGCCTGTTCAGCTGGAGTTATTCTGATCCAACATTTATTTGTTGTCATGTATTATGGAAAAGTAAATAACATGTTTAAAGCAAGTGCACATTTGTTTGTCTATCTGTTGCTTTGGCTCAGATTAATTCTAGTTCATTTCCTGACTTGTTACAAATCACAAGCAGAATCACAAATGTCACATGTAGTCTTTGTGCATAGTGTCTCCTTAGAAGTATGCCTGCGTCCCCCAGGAGGAGCCAATTCCTATTGGCCTTATGATTTCTGCCTGGAAATGACAGTCGTGAAACTTCTATCAAAGGCTCTAGACATAACCTACCAGTGCAGAAATTTGTAATCACAGCTTCCTTCCATCTTCCTTCAAAAAAAAAAAAAAAAAAAAAAAAAAGAGGCTTCATACTCTATCAAGGATATTCTGATTAATTTTATGTGCTATTAAGTCAAACTTTTATTTTTCTAAAATGTTTTCTCTTTTGGGCTCCCTGACTGCATCTTCTTTATGAAGTAGCTGTACAATATAAACTGTGAACTTGCTAATAAGTACGATCAATAAAATTGAGCTAATTAAGTGTCAGACATAATTCCCTACTGCTATAAGAAGGCTCAGTGAGATATAAGATAGAGTAATAAAGCTCTGAAAACTGGGACTTAAAAAAGAAATGCCAACAGAACTCAGAGTGTAGTATTGTGATCTCAGTGATGTGATAATGTTTAATCAGCTGCTATTGATAAATTTTAAGCAGTACAAAGACCTGAATAAAGCAGCAGTAAAGTTCAGACATAGATTAGTTACAACTTTGCATGTCCAACATTTTTAATTAAAAAAATAAATAAATCTGATTTAACGATCTTCAAAGAATTTGAAGTGTTAATTGATACTAAAATTTATGCAAGCTTACTCTGACCACTCTACGCCTAAAGAAATACGTAGAACTCCAATGATCCTTTTTATGTCACAACAGTTATTTGAAAGAGTTCCAAACTATTAAGTAGAGAATGCTAAAATTTCAGATCATGCACTATTATCACATCAAAAAAATACTGAAGCAAAATGTTCTGAAATTTTCCGAAATGTTTAAAAACTCAGTTAACACCTGAATAATTACTTAAAAGACCAAAATGTTAGATTTTTCTCCCCTGAAGTCCAGATAACGTAATATATTAATGACAAGGAACTTGTAGAGAGCTGCCAGTGAAGGGCTACAAAGATGAGGAGCCTGGAGCTTCTCCTTCACAAGGAAGAAGCTGAGACAGCTGGGGCTATTCCAACTTTTATAAAGCATCTTATCAGTGCTTTATAAATACCTACAGGGCAATATTCAAGTGGATGGGGTTGAGCTCTTTTCAGCAGTGACCACTGGCAGGGCAGGAGGTAACAGGCACAAACTGAAACACAGGAGGCTCCATGGGAACTTGTGGAAAACTTCTTTACTTAGAGGTTGACAGAGCACTGGAACAAGCAGTCTGGAGAGGTTGTGGAGTCATCTTCTCTGTAGTTATTCAAGCTCGCTAGATTAGGGAACCTAATCTAGCAGGGAGTTGGACTTGGTCTCCAGAAGTACGTTCTGTCATTCCAGAAGTATGTTTACAAAATAGCACATAATGATTAAAAATAATGTTGGAGTTTATAGCTAGTTTTAAAATATGTTTAATTGAAATTATACTATTTTTCTTTATTAGATTTTGATCAGTACATTGCAGAGAAATTATTCCCAAATTCTATGTTGCTTAGGTATTTACCAACATGATTTGGCATAGCTCAAAAGTATGTAGTTAGGAAAGTTATAAAAGGAGATATTCATCTAGAAGCTAGTGACCTAAGGTATGTATACAGATAGGTAGTCCTCTGTCATCCCTCCTCCTCTTTTCCCCCTTTACTCTCCTTATATTTTTAGTTTCACGGAGTGATAAAGCGCTCCAGTAGAAGAGCTAGAATATCTCTCTCCTGTACAGCTTAGGTTTCACCTTGAAAAAAGTTAGTAAGTACACAAGCAAGTTATTTCTGTTTGGCACAAGTGTGAAATTGTTCTAATATAAAGCAGCAGAAAGTTAATGGGTGGAACAGCATATGAATCCCTGTGGTCAAAGACAGATGCAAGTGGAATGTATGTTATTAATGCCATCTTCTGAGTGAGAAGAACAAATATCTAACTGATGCAAAGATTATTTTATTTTATTTTTTTTTTTTTGAGAAGCATTTTTCTTATCCTTGGTTTCTAAAATGAAACCCTGCTGTGTATCATTTAACTTTATATTTTTAAACCATGCAGAATTAGAGCCAACTGTGGTACGATCAGCATTTATTGTTTCTCATTATATACCTTCGGAAAGTACTGAGGCACAGTTTGGTTTTACTTCTGTTTTTAAGCAGTATCAGCGAAGAAAAATTCAATTCTGATGTATTAAATTACATACATAGATGTATGCTCATATTATTTTAGACAATTTCCGGAGGAAAGTGATAAATCTAGAGCCAGAATTGGTTGGGTTTTTGGCTGTTATGTTGGTGTGTGTGTGTGTAAGTGTGTGGTCAAGTTTCATTTCTGCTCAGCTGTAAAGCTGAAGTAATAAAACTCTACTTTGGTTTTTGCATGAGCTTGTATTGTTTAATGCAAAACCAGAAGTTAAAACCTGAAGATTATTATTTCTTTCTGCATGCTGTTGAATAAAGACAGTGTGTAATGGGTAGTAAATAACCTACAGAACTTTTGCCATCTTACACCATCCAATTAAAAAGAAAATGAGTTCACTTTGACTATTAGGCTACTTTCTAGCCACAGTTAAATGTTCATAAATAAAAACAAGTAGATTTGGATAATTATTATGCCACTCAGATTTGTCATTCCTGCCCTCTTCCCAGGAAGTGAGATCTGTTTTCTAATCATGGTACAGATCCTCAGAATTAGGAGGTTTTGCTCAATTACTTGCAGCTTTTTGTGAGTGGAAATTAATTCTTTTACTTTGATTTTCTGAAAGGTTATTTACTCGTCAGCTGTTTCTCCATAACATTCATCGAAGAATCACAAAGAAGGAGGAACAAAACAAGGATGAAAGTTGATCATATTGTCAAACCATGATGCTTTGAGTCAAGAGATCTGAGCTGTTTACATAGCTCTGTCATGTAGTATTTATAACCTCCAGGAAATATACAGAGAGTAGTATCATAAGAAATAATTCATAGATGCTTATCCATTTGACAAAATTCTGTTGAAATACAAAGTTGAAACTGCAAAGAGAGAGAAGAGGGAAATAGCTTAGTATTCTGCAGCATGCTGACAGGTTGCTAGAGACCTTGATGTTCCCTCAGTGCTCTGACTCCACTGTTGATGCACTGCAATGACAAATATCAATCTGCCATTTTCACAAGATTTGTCACTGCAGTTAGGTGATTATTTAACCATTAAAAGTAAAACTCCTAGGATTTAAAAAATAAAAATTAAAAAAAATCCCCCACTTTGTTTGGAGAAATCATTAAAACCTTTCAAAGTTTCAAAATGTAAACCAGTGAGCTTGACACCATCATTGGTGTGTATTAGTATATATTAAACCGACAACATAATTGGTATAATCAAATATAATATGCAGTAATTTCATTAGTATTCACATGGGTAAATTTGTGTGGGGGAGGGTTCTTAAAATACTTTATAGACAGAAATTATGCTTCAGAAATCTTAAGGTTCTTCTTTCAGGCAGCTTCCAACTTATGTCAGTGAGTACAGTCTTGTTGAGTAACCATAAAGTACCCAAAAAACTTTTCACCAGAATAGCATGCCATTAGGAGTTTAGACAGCAAAGGAATAAGAATTTCTTGTATAAAAGAGTACATCTTAGCTTGTCTAAGCTGCTAAAATACCTGGTCAGCTACTTGACTCCGATCCATACATCCTCAGTAACCAGCAGAAATTGGGCACCCAGAATGACACCCCCATGCTCAGCCCTGACCTAACATTCTAAGTGCCTTTTCCTCCAGCCCAGAATTCTGTTTCTCCCATCTGGACTGCCAGGGAAGATCCAGAGCACATCCCACTGTCTTGTAGTGCTGGGAGTTGGGACAGTGAAGTGGTGTTCAGGACAGCAAGAGTGGTGCCCTGCCTCTGCTGCAGTTTTCTCACATGGAGGAGCTGCATCATTGCTGCACCCCAATGGGAAAAAGGCAGAGAGGAGAAAATGGCTTGCTGTGCAATGCAGCTGTCAGTGGAGTCCCTCTCTCAGGACACTGTTTTGGATTTGATGTTCTGCAAAATATTCTTCGCTGAGTCAGTACAAGGAGTTTTCTGGTAATATAAAGCTTTTTCCATTGTATCAAATGCAAGAGATCACTGGGAAGAACTGTAGACAGATGTTATTACACTGAGTGATTGGTAGAAGATATGGCAGATTAAATTCAGCCTAGATGCATGGAAAATGATTCACACAGGGCAGAATAATAAAATGTAACTCTCTGTAAAATAGTAGACTCTAAGTGAAGAATTTTCTCTTGGGAACAAGATATTGTCATAAATGTTAGCTCAGTGCACAGCAATCAAAAAACGCAAATTGAACATTAAGAACTACCAGAAAAGGAGTAATGAACAAAGCACAAGATTTCTGTGCGTCCATGTGCAAGTTGAATGCTTGTTCAGCTCCATCAGTGCTTTGTGCAGCACTGGTCTCTCTCTTTCTCAGGAAGAATATATAGTAAAAGCTAAAAATGGTTCAGAGTTGGTCAGCAAGCCTGGTCAAGTGTATGGAGCAATGAGAAGTGAGGAGCAATCAAGCCATCTAAGATTTGTTCAGCCATGAAAGGTACCTGAGATGATGTAGTTGAAGACAGAAGAGAGAAAAACTCATCCCTCATTTCTTCCAGTTTTTTCCTAAATGAATATATTAAAGATAAGTTCAGAGCAAGGCCAGTTTTCACAAAACTTGGAACTGAGCTTGGATAGTCATTCTAGAATAATCATTCATGTGTTTGGATTCTGAACATGAACATGACCTAAAAGAAACTGTCAAAAATCAAACAGAAAAATCCACTGAAGGATATAAAGTTTAAAGTCTTAAAAATCTGCAAAATTTTGAGGTAGATTTTGGTGAACAATCATTGTGTACTTTCTCCAAGCTTCACCTCTTCCCCAGTGTACACTTCTTAATCTGAGAGAAACTCTTGCTGGGCTCTTCCGTCAAAGAACATCTATTTTATTATGATCTGTTTGACACATGTAATACTTTTTTTTCTCCACAATTTTGAGAAGCACATTCCTAGGAGTTCTTTCAAAGTAATACTTTTCCAAAATCTTATGTGTGTATATTTCTTTTCAGTTTGTAACTTACAATATTTGAATGTCATCTATTTTCAGTTGATTATTTTTCTTCACCAACTTTAGTAATCCACTAGCTTTTACAGGAAATTAGTAATTAAATACAATTCCATTTAGAAGCCATGCAGTAGTTTCACATTCTTTGTTGAGAAACAAACAGGAATGGCTTATGAAAATGGCAAGAAATGCAGTTAGCAGACAGTAAGCATGTGTTAAAGACATTGTCTCCCTGTCCATATTGTTAATCACCCAGCTCTAATGATCAGCCATAATTGTCATATTAATTTGGAGTTTTTCTTATAGCTATTGCTTATGGATATTGGTTACTACTTAAAAGGAGAGGGAAAAAAATCTGTGGACAAAATTCGGTGATTGCAATTTAACTAAATAGAGAATTGTTCTGTCACCGGATTAAGGTCATCTCCTTTATTTTTAAACAAAGTTTAGGAAAAAAACCTACTAAAAAGTATATAAGAAGAAATATCATAAAAAAGGACAAAAATCTTAAGTTAACTTTCCTTCCTCAGCTTAAATTAGGAACATTTTAATTGGTGTTTGCAATGTTTTGAGACTAGAACAGGCAAAATGGTGTCTTACTCAAAGCACTTTTTGAGTAAGGTGTGGCTTAGCTGTATTTAGCACAGAGATTATCAGTAGAGCAGACAAGGCAGGAAATAATTTTAGCAGTTTTTAGATGTGCTTTCTTTCTTTCTTTCTTTCTTTCAGCACAGCTCTTCTTTCCTTAAGAACCAGTCAGTAACCTATTTCAACTGAATTCTTACTGGAAAACAATGTACTGATGAATAGTGCATTGAGAAGAAACTGTGGGAAAGGGATAAAACTTGTGCTGTTCAATTTGCAAATTAGCAAATTAGAAGTGAATAGAAGTCAAAATGGGTATCTGAATGTGATGACAATTACACATGAGACTTCAAGAAAAATGTTGTAGGAAGATGCAAACAGAAATGGGTAAGTGTGGTTGTATGAGCAGTTCCTTCATATGCCAGTGAGGTGGTGAATATGCAGGACACTAAATCTTTGCTTGCATTCTGAAATTGGTGAGCTACTTGGCATATGCTGACCACAGTTGTGGTTTCTTTCTAAAAGCAGGGTGGAAGGCATCAAGTTACTGAAGCTGCCAAAATAAGACCTTAATAGTACCATTCCACACTCGATTTCAGTATTATAGAACCCAGACAATGAATAAACTCCAAAATATTTAAGTATAATGCCAAATCTTCCAGCTATATATCAATACTGTTCATTACTAGTACATCAACTTATGTAGATTGGACTACTTAGCCCTAAGATTTGTGTTTACATTTCCAAGTGTTTTGAAGAAAACAACAACAACAACAACAAAACATGGCAATATATTATAAAGCTTATTACTATAAGGTGGAGGATCAGGAATACAATGGTAAAGGTGAATTTCTGTGCTCTGTTTCTTTCTATTGCACTTCCTGAGCATTTAGCATTTCTGAACTTGGGGAAGGGGATTTACCACTAAATGATTTTTAAAGTTGTTTGTACATTTTTAAGAGGTACCAGAGTAGGGACATGGCTTTGATTGTTTCACTAATAATTCACAATAATCCTTATTCAAAACAACTAATAGCATTATAAGTGCATTAATGGCAGGAAGTTTACTATGGTTATCCATTTGCTTTTTGGTTCTGAATAATCTCTGGAGGAGTAAAGCATTCAGTAGTTTTTGTAAGTATATTTCAAACCAGCCCCCCAATTCTCCTGGCATAGAGTTAAGTAGTTAAGCAGTATTACACAATATCTTCTATGAGTATGCATGAATACAGTACATACCATTGCTCTGTTAGGAGAACTAGGGTACTTTTACTACCCTTGAACAACATACAGTATATTCAGCATCAATTTTATTCCCCTTTTAATTTAGAAAGGAAAACTTATGTTCCCAAAGGTATGGCTCACTTTTCATATGAAGTATTGTATTTCTCTGATTTATTGAGATATTAACATGGAAATAGTGATGTTAAACAATACTTGGAATAGCTCTAAAAGTGTAGTGGGAATCATGATTTCATAAGAAGAAAATTAGTTATGTAGGTAACATTATACAATAATTTCCCATAGGATCCCTGCATCAGGCAAGATTTTATTATATTCTAAAACAAAGTTGCTTGCACTCACTTTAAATATAAAGTACTGCTGAATAGGGCAATATCATAAGGCAGCTCACAGTACAAGCAAAGACATCTGTTAATGGTACCATGAATAGTTATGAACTGTGGTACTCAAACAGCTTTGCCAGCAACGCATTGCCTCCTAATTTATTTTTATAGCAAATGGTTGCCTCATTTTTCATGGTTTGGTAGTTTGCATTCAAATGTACCAATAAGTTCCAAGGCAACAGCTTCTGCACGGCGTGTTTTATTTGAGAACATAAGAGGCACCAGCTAATAGCATGTTGGTGGGTAGTCCTCTTCTTTATCAGCAGTTTTGTATGAATCCTTATGTTCTTTTTTTTTTAATTAGTTCATGAAAGGAAATGTGCTACATTAAAGTCTGCTTATTGTACAGGAGACTTAAATTAATTTCTTATCATACAAACGAAGAGTAATAAAGTCTGTATTATCGCACTGGTTTTGTCATTCAGTGTGCAACAGCTAAACCAGACACTGTCTGTCATTCCTGGAGGCATCACCAAAAACTCAAAGGGAACAAATGGTTTAAGCTGTCACAGAGCAGAGTTCAAATGCCTTTAAAGGCTTCCATAGAAATCAGCTGGGGAGAAGAAAGAGGCAGCAAAAATTTAAGCTCTGAATTACTTTTTCCTTATTTGTGATAGTTAAGTAGTATTACAAATTAAAATAACATTCTAGAAACAGTTTGTATTGATAACACAATAGTCAGTAGCTACATTCGATGGCTTGTTACCTACTTCATGGAAACTGTTGATCACAGCCTGAACCTCTGATTAACGACCTAAGGCAAGTAATAAGTCAGCTGTGGGAGCACAGGTGAAGGTAATTCAGCTGTGCTACCAGAAGGGGTGGAGCTTGGCTCTACCTCTCCCAGATCTCATGAAGTGCTGACCACCACTAATTGCTTGCATCTGTGCTTCCTGGGCCAGACACCCCCTTCACCAGGTGCTTACCAGTTCAGGCTGTGACAGAACAATTCTCTTATGCTCCTGTTCTTGGTGAATAAAGTAGATGAATAAATACATCCCTGTCCCAGTTTCTTTCAGGCCAGTTATGTCACTGTGAAACACTGCTTTGGAATTGGATTTACTTAGAAATGTTTGAATTAAATCATTAAATACTTTTATGAACAAAACTACTTTAGCTGGAGTAGTATCTCCACTATGGTTCAAAGTAGCCTCAGAAAAGCTGCTATCTCCTCTGCCATTTTGTAAACCTGATTAGCACAGGAGAAGAAAAGTCCATTTCAAGATGCTGTTGCATCTCGAATTCTTGTTGCACATCTGTCTTGAAATGCCTCAGCTGAATGTCAAGAATTCTGGTAGCTAAATAACTGTTTACTGTCCTGGCCTGTATTTGGTACTCCTTTCCCATTTCATTAGCATCACCAATTCACACTTGTCTTAAAATGCAGCCAAATAGGTAGCATTTACATTCTTTTTGTCCATAAATACTTTCTGAAATATGTGTTGGTGATGAACTCTGGCATTTTTTCCATGTGATCCTGACTATAGCTTTATGATATGTTGTAATTAACTGGGCTTATAATGACAATTATTTTAAAGTAATAAAAGTATCAAAAAGATAGGCCTGCAAAACTTTAGTACTGAATAACATCTTCCTTGCATGCCTCAGCTGATGAAGACCTTTCTTTGTACTAGAGTGAAGCTGTTCCAGGTGTTCTTTAACAATATGTTAGTGACAGTGCTTCATTTGAGCTCCTCTTACTAGACTTGCTTTGCATGGTGCACTGTTCCAGCCAGCACTGCTAAACTGTGCTGTCACTGATTTGTCACCTCTGAAGCATGTTAAGAACAGAAGCTGTTGCACTATAGGGGATATTGATCAGGTTTGGTTACTGTTTTGTGACTGTATGCTACTGAAACCAATTGGGCAGATTACTTTGTGCTCACTGGCAAGTAAAACTCAACTGAACATGTGATCAGTCCACAAATCTATTGTGACAGACTAATACATTAAAACAGATTGATCCGGGAGGTCCGCTAAATCAGGTTACGTCCCTGTCTTTGGGTAAGGTTGATTTACAGAAACACAATTTACGTATGTCCTTTCAGGTTTCTGTAATATTCTTTAAATGCTACATTTTTCATTAACATCTTCCTTGCCAAAAATGGCTTTATGTGTTAATCCTGTACTATTGTTGAATGTTTCCTATGAAAAAATATATAAATATAAAATAGTAACTGCATGGGTAGAGAGTTACCTGTTAGTCATAACTGTTTATGAACTCTTCCTTGAATATCAGACTGAAAGTGAGGTGCAAAGCTGTGTCTTATTGTTGTGCTGGAGCTGGAAGGGTTACGTCAGTTCAAAAGAAATTGTCTTATCCAACTATATGTCTATCTCAAATTTTTTCTATCACAAAAATTAGTCTAAGGATGTCTCCAAGAAAGTGAATTATGCTCCTCGGCATATATGAAATTTAATAACACTGTTTTACTATTCTCACATGCCTAGATGTCACATTCCTATTTTTACCTTCGACAAGGCATCAAACTGTTCTTATCACTGCATATTCAAGTCTATTTACTGTAGCATTTGTCTGCCAAAAGATAGAGACCCATTACAATAACCCTAGTGGGCTGGGCTGTAAGTGAGATAGTAATGGGATTGTGTGCCCTGCTTTGCAGCCTCTTCCCATGCATCCTATTGGGCTACCTACCTGCTAAATATATATTTAGGATATAACAGACTTCTGATCAGAGACTTGGTTTGTAAAAGAAAAAAATATTTTACAAGAAAATGGAAAACATAAATACTTAAAAAGTAGAAAACTTGAATTTTCTTTTCAACTCTATGACTATATTAAATTTATACTTTAAAAAAAAAAAATACGTACAATGCTTTGGATTATGGGGTATTTGTTTATAAAACTGCCTGTAGAATGCTTGTCCATGGGTGATGGGAAAACATGAAGTATCTAGATCTATCTCATAATATTATCTTGTGTTTTCAGAAAACTTGTCCAAATGTTATTCAATGTGATTAACATTTGTGAAAGTCTTGTAGTAGAAAACTATGCTTCTCCTTCTGAGTTATATAGTTTCTTTCTGTATATGAGCAGATTAAATATTAACATAGTCTAGAAGAAAATTGTTTATGTTTATTGTCTATGAATTGTCACATGTATTTTACAAGAACAGTTTTACTTGTTTTCCTTTTTTTTTTTTTGATTTTTCTTTTCTCAACTAGACATTCCTATGTTCTATTAGATATTACGTGTAATTCTCAACTTTAAGACAATCTTAAATTTACTTATTTTCTCTTCTTGTTTGCTATTAAAATGTTCCAGTTTAAGTGCCTTCAGCTAAAATATTAAATATTGTGGATTGTGAAGTCGCTATTATTCTTTTGTTTCTACAGTACAGTATAATGGAGCCCTATCCTCTTTGAGGGTTTGCAAAGCCTACTTTAAAAAAAAAAAAAAAAAAAAAAAAAAAAGTAATAAATCTCAAGATTCCAATAGATCTTACAGAAATTGTTTTTTTGTTTCCTGTCACTGTTTCAGATAAGATACTTCTTTTCCCTCCTTCTCTATGTCAAAAGCTATTCTTCTCAAATTAAGACAAGAGGGCTTAATAAAATCCCTGAATTGGACAAGTGGCAGAACTCTTTGACTGAGCTGTTCTGTCATGTCAGTCCAAATACTCCCTGTTCTTTCTCTTGTACATCCTTCCCCACCAAGCTTTTGCCTGGTAACAATATTTCCTTTTTCAGTAGAAGAGCTTGGCTGATATAATGAGCAATCCTTTGGGTTTAAGCCACAATGAAATGCAGGTAATAATTGTTTTAAGTGATAACTTATTGTGTGGTATTTTTGTATAGGAAAGGTACACAGTATTTTCTTGTTCTCTTCCTCTGGTTTTATTCTGTTTCTCTTTTTTCTGTCTTCTAAACTTGTCTGCCAGTACACCCTTGGAAATTTCTGCACAGCTGGAAAGTACTAAAGTACTGTTCTAACATATGACCAAGACTGAACATGAATATCTCCTATATAAGCTCTTCCTTCACTGCCAATCGGTAATTTATCCAATATTTGATTGTTCCTAATTTTATAGAGAAGTACTTTATTTTCAGTGTTTTATTGCATCATGGACAAGCAGCAGCTTAATCTGTATGAACATTTGTAATTACATGCCAAGCTGAAGAAGACTGAATGAATTTAAAAAGCATATATTCAAATGGATCTGCCTGTACATCTCGTGCTTCTTGCATATTTAGATATTATAAGTTTAGGCTGGTGAAAAGAAGTTAAGATTCTGAAATTAAAGTGAGCCAATATTCAAATGTCTATGGTGCCCGTATACCACAATTGTAGTTCACAGTTTTGCAAATAACATTATTTTCTTTCTTTCTTCTTCTTATGAGAAGCAGCACTGATGAACAATTCTCTTCTGGATAAATGATGTATATTTTAAATGCATCAGTTTGTATATGGATATGCATTCCATGTCCTCATTCAGACTAGTATTCGTTTCTTATCACTTTGTCTGGTGTAAGACTTTCCTGCAAACCAAGAGTTTTCTTGATTGCTGCAGCTAATCTGCAGTTCAGAAATTCAGCACAAATCCATCTAACTTGCATGAATCAAGCAGTATATATCCTGATATCATTAGTAAATTAAATTACTGAAGGTGATCCAGCCTAATTACATTCAGCTTAACTGATGGGAATTCAGCAAATGTGTTTCATATTCTACAACTTAGAGACCACTCAGTACAAATTACTTTGGAAACAGTGGTGCTGTTTCACTCTAAGCCATCCAAATGAGAGGGAGAGGAGTAGAACATGGAAATCTGGGGTGCATTGAAATACCAAAATAAAGTAATCAAAAGGCTGGTTTTGTAGTTCAGAATGCTGGGGGGGAAAAAAAAAAAAACAAAAAAAAAACAGAGGTAAAAAATAAGAAGTGATCATACCAACTGTGATTTTGAGAATTATAGGAGCACAATTCCACAAGTAATGCCTCCTGTTCTATTATGTTGTCCTTTGACAACAGAGGTGGATGTTGGTTCTATGGCAGTAGAGATTGAACCTTCCCACTGATATTCCATTACATGTTGTTGCTATGCAACTGCTGGCAGCAGAGAATCAGTCTGACAGAATGGCATCTGTCATGGAAGTAAGAAGCAAAGGTGCATCTTTGAATTCCTCCATGAGGAAAAATTTGCATCCATTGATATTGACACTTTCTTAGGGCTTATGGAGACCACACAGTAGATGTGAGCATAGCAATGGGTTGGGTCTTTTTCATCTTAGAGAGGAATTTTGCATGTTTTGTTTTTTTCTTGTTTTTTTTTTTTGGTTTTTTTTTCAGCAGTAATACTTTTCCTATTCACCTTAATAATCTCATAGTAGTGCTGTTAGTTTAAGATAATGCTAACTGTAACAAATTTCAACTACCAAGCTGTAACAACACTAGGGAGACATCTAAAGTAGGAGTTTTGGTGTGTGCCTCTAAGTGCCTTTCCATAACAGAGTTAGGGTTTAATTGCTTTGTTTGTGGCCCTGTGTTCAAATCTCAGTGGAGCAGCAATAACTGAGTTTGTGTGAGAGCTCTTATGCAGCGCTAAAACAAGCTTAGCAATCTCATTAATATTTTTACCATTATAATTTCTTTCTTTCTTAGAATGGAAGCAAGAGAGGTTTGTATATTCCTCTTGGCTTTTAAGCAAGTGTCTAGTCTCATGATGAATGAAACATGCTTTTAATTCCATGCCTATATGTTACACTTAGAGGCAAACAAGCTTTATGGGTACTGTTTCCAAATGTCTGTCTTTCAGTACGGTGCTTTTCTTACAGGCAGGGTATGCAATAATAGTTGATAACACATTTTCCTAACTATATTTTTGAGGTAGTTAAGAGTAGTAAAATTCAGGAGATTGGAGAAGAAAATAGCACATGTAAATTGAAACTAATCACTGTATGTTTTGTACCCTATATAAAATTTAAATACATGGGGCCAAAAAGCATGCTACTGTCTGTTGCCCTTCTGCTCCTTGGTGTTTATCCATAAATATCATGCAGGAAGAACCCAAAAGAATCACCATGTAACATTATATTTCACTATTTCTTCCAAATGTCAAGAAATGATTCAATTTTACTTTCTTCAAATAATGTGTAGAAAAATGCCAGCACTTTCTGATTACATATAAATATAGTGAGAAAAGGTAATGCCTAGGTAAAAGGATTCCTTTCCTTTCTATTCAGTTTTTAACAATGCCATCTGATGTGCCATACAGTCTAATATTTCTTGTCTGTGAGCTTTTTACCTTTCTAATTACCCTGTCCTGTGAATGTTTATGTTTCATGTTCTTCTACTTGTTTTGTTCGTAAAATTGATGCAATGCTTTTAAAGTTTTTTTTGTTTGTTTTGTAATTTATTGAGTAAATATAAAATATTTGCATACTATTTATTTTGGGAGTTATTTCTAAAGGCTTATTTAGCTTGTGGTATGAATATGTTCTCCGTCAGAATATATCAGAGAGTTATCAGAGAATTTATCAGAGTTTTTCCTTTCCACCTACAGTGTTTATTTCTGTGCTCCATGTTTCTCACAGTCTACAGCAAAAAGAAATTTAGAAGTAAACCCAAGTGTCTCTTTTACTAAATATGGAATAAATCAAGTTGGAAGGGACCTGGGCAATCTCTAGACTGGTTTTCAGCTTATAGCAGAGGCAGATGTGAGATCACATCTTTTTCAGGGCTTTGTCCATTTGGCAGTGGAGAACACCCAAGGGTGGTCAGCCTCTTCAATTGCCTGCCTCGTTGAAAAAAATCTCCTCCTCCTTCTTGATGTGAATCTCTCCTACGTGAATCTGTTGCCTCTCATCCTCTCTTTTCTCTTACTCATTCTTGTTTTTTGTTTTTTTGTAGGACAAAATTGGATGTTGTTCCAGATGTCGACTAGTGAGTGCCGGGTAGATAGAGGCAATCCTCTCTCTGTTTTTGCTAAATGTGTCCCTATTAATACCGCTAAGGATGCAATTGGCTTCTTAGATTTATGGATAGACTTTTTATTATCTGTTACCATTTCAAAGACACTAAAGGGATCATACTTTTATATGTATTCAAATATATATTTGTGTGTATTTTAATAGATTTATATGTATATTTGATAAATGAATCCTTTTGGAATTAACAGTTTCTAGCATGCTGGGTTAATGCATTAGTTTTTGCGTGCTAATCATAGATTGCTTGGTTATCTTTGGTTTTTGAGTGTATAGGAGATGACTAATTTTCTAGGATGTCTGTGCAAAAGACATCTTGGTTGTAGGAAATATAGCATGGTAGGGAATATTAAACTCAAGATTTTGAAACAGTTTAATGCTGTGGTGATGACAAAGGAAATGCAGACTTTTAGTTGCTGTAAATATATAAGTTAGTAAAAGTCCTACTTAAAAAGGATATATAAAACTGCTTAAAGACTAAAGAACATGTTTTATTTGGTTACTTGGTTGAATTTTCTGTGCTTAAAACTATATACAGCACTAGAAAAGTTACCTTTTTATAGAGCAGTTATCTTCTTAGTAAAGTCTCTATATTAATGAAAGAAAGAGTAAACTAAATTCATATATTCTGGCTTAATGTTGTAAGCAAGATAACTTCAAAAGGCAACCATAAATAATTTATGGAGTTTGGTACCCTTAGATTAGGATCAAGTTGCAGTAGTTTGTGAAACGCAGTGAAAGTGTTTTGATTCCTAGCTCTTCCAGATGCCTTTGATGAATACTGTACTAGCATAGTGAAAGACTTTTTGTTTGCCAGTGTTCAGTAAGTAATTGATCACTAGCTTATAATGTGACCCTAAGAGCTGGAAGTGCCTTCCTTAACACTACCATGTCATTTATAATGGAGCTGAAGTAGGACACAGTGTGAAGCAGACTGTCCTGGCATTTCCTGGTGTGTGCTGTGCATCTCAATGAGTCTCTATCGACTGCCCATTTGTTTTACTTGCTAACACTCTTACTAGATACCTGTAGCTATACAAGCAACCTGAAAAGTGGTCTGCTTATTTTTTATTCTTATTTTTTTCATTTGAAAAAAGAACAGCATAGATCTTCCTTTCATTGTTTTAAATTTCTCCTTTTGTGAGCTTTATCAGCTGACGTGGTTTATGTTGGATAGCAATGGACTTCTACTTAATATATTCTCAGTTATTTCAAATAAAAATTAATTTTTTGCTTCAGGAATTTGACTTAATTACTCACTATCAGGATGCAAAATAAGCATATCACAGAATGGTAGGGATTGGACGGGACCTCCAGAGATTGAGATCAACCCTCCTGCCAAAGCAGGTTCCCTACACCACTTCACACAGGTAGGCATCCAGGCAGGTCTTGAATATCTCCAGAGAAGGAGAATCTACAACACCCCTGGGCAGCCTGTTCTGGTGCTCCATCACCCTCACTGTAAAGAAGTTCTTGCACACATTCATGTAGAACTTCCTATGCTCCAGTTTCTGGCCATTTCCCCTTGTCCTGTCTCCACACACTTCTGAAAAGAGCCTGGCCAGCACTTTTCCTCCCACACCTCAGATATTTATAGGCCTGGATTAGATTCCCCTCTCAGTCTTTTCTTAAGACTAAGCAGACCCAGTTCACTTAGCCTTTCTTCATAGGAGAGATGCTCCAGGCCCTTCAGCATCTTTGTGGCCCTCTGTTGAACTCCTTCCAAGAGATCCCTGTCTTTTGTGTACTCGGGAGCCCAGAACTGGACACAGTACTCCAGATGAGGCCTCACCAGTGCAGAGAAGAGGGGGAGGATCACCTCACTCGACCTGCTGGACACGCTCTTTTTAATGCACCCCAGAATGCCATTGGCCTTTTTGGCCATGAGGGCACACTGCTGGCTCATGGCCAACCTGTCGTCCACCAGAACACCCAGGTCTGTAGAGTTCCTCTCCAGCAGGTCATTCCCCAATATTCATAATTTTTCTTACAACCAGTGTTATTTTTCACCCAACAAAGTATGCTGCCAAGTAGAAATCACTAAGATATGTCTGAAGTTATTGAAAGACTATCCAAAGCATGATTTATTTTTTAAATCCTCAATTGTCAAAAAACATGGAAATTTGTAAGGTTTTATTTGTCTGTAAATATATAGAAAATTCTCTCAGGATTTCACTGATGAAGACAGTACCACAAGGTCATTTCCTTTAGATTCTGCAGTATCTTTCTGGCAGTTCACCTTGAAATAAAACAAATGAACCTTCTCTCTAATATTTTGTGTTCATGAAAATAAGAATTCAAATTAGTAGCTTGACTTGGAAAGAACAGTAAATTAATATTCCAAGAACGTAGGCTGGCACTTCTATTGCCAGCTCCCCTGCGACTTTCCTCCAGTTGCTGCTGTTAGGTTTGTGTCTCTCCTTGCCCTTCCCCTTTTAAGTGCTGCTAGCACCTGGAGACTGAATAAGGCAGGCATTGTCAAACCAGACTTGTATCTGCTGTGAGGGCTTCATGGAACTGCAGAGTTGAAGCTCCCTATCATAGCTTTTCTTTCTGACTCTTTCCATAAGGTTACTCCATTGGACACTTAATAGCTGTTTAGCACACACAAAATTTGAAACAGGATATGGACAGTCTTAGAGGAGGGAAAGAAAATTATTTTCAATTAAAAACTTACCATGGGCTACAGTTCTGCACCTCTTTTATGTTTTTGCTTAAAGAAAAGGAAAGGAATGTGGCATAATTTTTTCTCAGCCAAAATATTGAGTTGGGATAAGAGAAATCATTCTCAGCAAAAATATTCTTGGAATTTTTTTTTTGTTTTTTGTTTTTTGTTTTTGTTTTTTGTTGTTGTTGTTGTTTGTTGTTTGTTTTTGTTGTTGTTGTTGTTTTAAACCTGGAAAACTAAAGACACATGAATTTTCTAGGGGCTCTCTTTCAAATAACATCAAGGAAAATATTTAAGACTTTTAGAATATTTTGTACGTACCGACAGTTATTGAGTAATAAGAGTAATACTGCATCTTTATGGACAGTATCATGACTGTTCCTTGGCTCAGTAATGTGCCTGTGTACACAGGAACATTTGCCATCAGTTGTGCTTTTGGACACCCTAATCTTCAGACAGTTAGAATGATAAAAGGACACTTATCTGATGTTTTTCTCTAAACTACACAAGGTGTGAAAATTTTACACCACTTTTCAGAGTAGAACTGTCAAATGATCCTGAGCCTTTCAGTTAAAGTCAGGATTTTTAAAAGAGGGAATTGATTTGCACATTGCAGTGACCTTTATAAAGTTTCTACTTGTAATACATGTCAATTGTCATTAGGATTAAGAAGAAAAAAGCACTTGTCAACATTTGAAAATGTCAGGCTTCCAACTTTCTTAAATCTTACAGATAAATATAGCACTATTGTGCTTCATTTGATGTCAAGAAGACACCTGTATGTTAGAGGAATCACAACTCTGATTTATATCAGGGGGAAAATACAAACCTGTGTGAGACTTTGTTACTTCTACGTTATCAAACTTGATGGAAAATCAGACTTCCTTCCATATAATACCAAACACTGGAACTGCAGAACTGCAGCTAGCAACCTGTCTAATTCACACAGTACTACTTAAATACCATTTTAGGTTTGCACTTGCTACCTGATTTTTTTTCTGAATAATCAAAACAATCTAAAACCAGAGACTTAAAGTTAGAAACAAATCCATACCACTAAATCTGAACACAGTTTAAAAGGAAGAGAGTTGCAAAAGTCTTTATGAAGGTACCTGAACATTGAGTATCACAAAACAGAAAACTTCATTCATGGGGGGAAAAAGTCCACTTACTTGGAAAATTCGTATTCTCTCAGATAGTTGCTGTTATTCAACAAGCTTTCAGGTATTTTTTTGTTGCTTTTTCATCAGTGCAGGAGAATCATTTGTACTACACAGACATGTCTGTCTTGAACTAAAATTTGAATTGACTATTCAATAAGTATGCCATCAGAATAACTTTTTTAATATATGTGCACTTAAATTTTACCTAATGAATATGAACTTCTTAAGCTGTAGTACTGTGTAGATCAGTTAGATTATAACCAGATCTGTTTATTCCTTGAAAGACTGGTTGTTTTTTTTTTTTTCCGAATGGGTGTGCAAGCTATTCAGCTGTTGGGATTCCATTAGAGTTAAATGAATGTCATATCTGTCCTACAGTGACTTTGGTCTGCTAACAGCTGTGATAAAATGCTTGTGCCACACTATTCTAGAGAACCTGCTAACAGAGAAGTTCCAGGTTGATTTTCTGGTTGCTAGATCCATTTTTATCTCAACCGAAAGCCAAAACATTTGTTAGAGACTCAACTGAGTAAATTTGAAGTCTATTGCATTGTCATACAAAGTCAAACTCTCACCATAAACATTTTAGCTAAGGTTGGACATTTGTTTGCTAATAGAGAGCAATGCAACCCAAGACCTTGCTTATTTTTGCCCAGACATGTTCAGGAAATAATTTATTTATTCAAAGAAGCAAATATTATATTGCTACTTAATAAGTGGTTGTATTAGTTGAAGTGGAAGACTTTGCTATTAAAATGCTATGCATCAGTGATGTATCATGTAAATATTAGAAATCAATACTTTCTGTGCTGTGGACTTCTTAAACTCCTAATCTGTGATGAGTTAAAGGCTAAACAGAGAAACCTATGCCACTTCTGTTAGTCTGTGAGGTAAAGGTAAGGTTTAAGCCATGACTGTACTGCTGGGCATGAGAAGACAACAGGAAGAGAAGAACAAGCAACAGTAAAACTCCGTGTGTTTCTGGCATTGTCAATTGCTTAATGTTCCTCTGATCAGCAACAGTGAGTGCAAGTTTCCTGTAAAAAATTTCTTCAGCTCAGAGCAACTGATGTTTCCGTGTTAGAAAACATTTTGTGAATTATTTTGTAACATTTCTTACAAAACTCCTGTCAGGAGAGTTTATTTCATTATTCCGTTAGACAGATTTCCCTCAGTATCTGCTCTAAATCACCTGAAGACTGTCAGAAAGAGAGGCTGGCAATTTTCTTGAAGTCAGGAAGCTAGCATGGGAGTGAGAATGAATTGGTTAGTAGGAAAAAGGTGCCCATTCACTCATCTTCCCCATTTCCTTGTCAGGTAAAGGTTGCAGTGGTAAAATGAAACATACTTGATCAGCCCTGAATGCAAACCAAAGCCAAACTGAATTTACATGCATAGTTTTCACTTTGTTTTTTTTTTTTTGTTGTTGTTTTGTTTGGGTTTTTTTGTTTTTTTCTTTCTGGATGTAAATTCTTTTTCCCCTGAAACAATCTGCACATAACTACTGAAAGAAAAACTTTACAGTATGTTTGAAAGAATCAGAGTCATTAATGACTTGGACTGAAAAGGACCACAATGATCACCCAGTTTCAACCCCCCTGCTATGTGTAGGGTCACCAACCATCAGACCAGGCTGCGCAGAGCCACATTCGGCCTGGCCCTGAATTTCTCCAGGGATGGGGTATCTATGACCTCCTTTGGCAATCTGTCCCAGTGTTTGTGTGTTTGTCACCCAGGATTTGGAACAGTGATTCTTCTCAATGTTATTTAGCTTTGCAAAGCTGTCAAAATCATGAAGTATAGAAGTATATTGCTAAAGAATATGAAAAACAGAGAGAGAAAGGGGCTGATCTTTGAACAGTTACAACCATCCACAATAAAACACTTTATCTTTTGTTCATGAAAGTCATGTCCTTATTTTACTATTACACTCTTCATACCAAGAAAATATTTGGCTGAATCTCTCTGATACATGACTGTACAACAGTGATGTTTCCAAAAGACTGTCTTAGGATTAAAATGAAAATAAAATACCATCTTCTTTGCACTTCCATATTGCTCTTATCAACCTTATCAAGAGCAAGTTGGAGAAGGGTACTACAGTCAGTCTGCAAAAAGCCTGATGGGCTTCCTCCTGGTGAGGCTGAGTTGAGTTCTTCAGGCAGTTGCTGTGACATGCAGCTGTTTCTGCCCTAGGCATATAGACTCCTTGCAAGAGATTCCTCCTTTCCTCTTAAAGGAAAGGTGCAAAAAGACCTGCTACATCTTAAGCCTCTTAAAGGGTTAGGATTTATGCAGCAGTGTTCAGGCAGGGTAACTGGTTAAAGGCCTTCTATCCTTACATCTTCTTATGACACTGTCTTAAAATTACAGGGAATCTGTCATACACTGAATATGAGAAATCTGGAAAAGATGCTATTTAACAATATTTATTATGCTATTTACCTTATACTGAGCACTTTCTACAAACAATATTTGTTATACTATTTAATTTCCACTGCAGACTGCTGTAAGCCATTCTCTTATTTATTAATCACAAACTGCACATATATGTGATGAAATATTAATCAATATTTCCATATTAAAATACTTCATTTGAACTGCCTCAAAGGGAAAATTAGGAAATTCTAATCATTTCACAGTTTTCAAGTTGCTAATAATTTGTTTTACACATGTAGAACTTACTGGACTTTATTATGATATAGTGATCCTCAAGAGTTTGTTTTTGAAAATGGAACAGTGCTGTAAAAATCATGGAGTCATATCCTAAAATCATAGATAGAGTTTTTGAGTATGACTGTCCAGCCTTGTTTATTATAGGGATGCAGGAACAAACAGTCATCAAAACATCTGAATGCTTTCTTAAATGTTAAAGTATTGTTTAAGAAGACCAGTGTTATACAATATTGAATGACATATTCTAAGTATAATGAGATAATTTTTAATGATGGAGCCCTTATGGAGTGATAAGTTTAACACAATGGGAATTACCAGAAGCTTTCTATTGCATGATTAGATGTCCAAATGGGAAAATGGAGCAGCTTTTAGACTTGCTCAGTGGTACCTGCTGTTAGAGAAATGGAAATTAAGCAGGAAAAAAGTTAATTGCACATTCTGTAAACAGAAGATCCACTACTGGCTTTTTATTTTTTACATCTCTAGACAGTATCATCCCCTATATTTATATACCAGAAGAGTTAATAGCTAGGGAAAAAGTCTCTTTCAGTTTTTAAAAAACATTTGTTTTATAAAATGTTATCTCCTCCTTGGACAATATATTTAATGTACTGTAAGTCGTATAATAACCTTCTAAAGACAGTCATCTCTCTTCAGCTATACAGTCTTTCTAACAAGGAGCTGAGACACAGCTTGTTGACAAAATTGTAGGCCTCTAACTGCTTGATATTTATACCTCTAGTATGCAAATACATTTCCCAGGGAAATTCTGATTAAAGACAAATTAAATAACTGTGTATGCCATTTGAAGTCATTTGTACATATGAAAATGTGAAATTATGTGATGATAAATGTTCTGTTTGTTTTTCAGGAATTATATTTCTTATTGAAATTATAAATTGATGAAAAAGTCACTGTCTTACAATAATAAACTACAATTATCTTTCCAGTTATATCAACAGCTCAGTATATCTATGACCACTTCCAAACAGGTTTTTAATTTATTTATTTTTTCAGTTACTTCTACTCTTGACCATATTCAATTCATGTGTGTAGGAGAAATGTTATCTGAATCTGAAAGCAGCATTTCTACAAGGAGGGAATTTTCAGTCTGTCACTTTTTCCTTCTGCCTTTTTTTCATTCTTCCCACAAAACATTCCATTTGTTTTCTTGGTATTTTCTTCCCCCAACAGAAGTATTTCTATCTCCGTGCAGTGTAGTAAGCGGAGGAGAGGATTTTTGTGTTTTTAATAGAAGGACTGAAATTCAGCCATTCGTTTTTGGAGATTGCTATGCTACTTTGACATAATCTAAAATGATCCAATTGGATAATCAGAATGCAGCTTTGAAAAAGAGCTTATCTTAACAGCCAGACTGTGCTCTCAATTATATACTCTGCATAATATAAAGATGGTCCAACAGTGGATTGTTTGTTTAGCTCTTGTCAACTTCATCCCTTCAGTTCCTTTTTGTATGTTATTTTCTGCTTTTAAAACTTCCTGTTGAGTGAAAATATTGTAGGCTGAGTTCTTTCCATTTGTTACTGTATGAGATTAACAGAGTGTGAAAGGAAAAATTATTCTCCAGAATGGGAGCTTTAGCAAAGTATTTCTAATCTCTTTGAATTGATGATTACTGTTCTTATATCACAGATGGGGAAATGTTAGTTCTAGAAGGGGTAGGGAAGAGTAACTATGAAATGAGCTTTGTGAAGCACTTGAAGAAGGATCTTATGAAGGGAGAAATAAAAGTGAGCATTGTTTGTCTAAGTGCTTCTTCAAAACTATATTTGTTTTCTCCAGTGTGCAAAAACGTATGTTGGGTCATTTCTATGTGTGTCAGGTGCACATGCTTATGCCAAATTGTGGCAGTCCCTTTATCAAACACAAATGAACATGAATGCTAACTCTACTTCACCTTTCCATACTCAAAATCTGTTTATTTTTACTGCTGAACACTTCATCTCTGATTTATACACAGCTTGCTCTAATTTAATTGGGTGTCTGATGGAGAGAATGCAGATCACAGCCTGATGATTTTGAAATACTTCTCACTCCTCTGTTAAATTTTTAAACCATTAATGTTTTACTGATAATAAACTTCAACTGATATTTTTAAAAGTAAATTGTGGTGAAAATATATACAGCAAACTCATTGGAGAAATCATTTTTTCTGTGTACTGTTTTCTCGGCAGTGTACACTGGGTTCATAACTAGTGTTTTCTAACAAGATAATTTTAAGGCCTGATCTGTTTAGGGAATACTGATGTTGGTGTATTGTCATCTCTTCCTGGTAAAATTTCACCTGCATCTGTAAGTCAAGCAATGCTTGTATCCACGTACAATGTTTTTTTGACTTCAGCAGTGGTAATATACTAGATCTCAGCAGGGACTGGTGCCTGATACAGAGGCAAAGAAAAGTTCATCTGATATTTTCAATTGTAGTTTAAGAAACTGCAGTTTCACACTTTGTAGTATAGAAGTTGTATTTGCGTAATTATTCTACTTGGACTTTGAGTAGATGTGTATTGAAACTCTTCAAGCTGAAATGTTGATGAGATAGAAAATTGAAATTACTTCCTGATATGAAAAGTGTGTCATATGGCATTAGACTGTGCAATAGGATAGCAAGCTATGTGAAGTAAATACTTAATGGTTTTGAAGAGACAGTGTCATAAGTTTTCTGTATTAAGAAATTTTCTTAAGAATTATATACTGAAAATAATAGATTCCTATTGTTTTGCAGTCCTGATTTATGCTTGTTCACAGACGTAGTGTTTAACTAGCCATCACACAAAAACAGTGGGAAGGCTTACGGTACGGTGATTGATAGGAATCAATTCTGCAATCATACTTTCAAGAATGTGTTATCCTACAAGCTAATGCCAAAGAGCTATGGACTGCACAGTATATTGCAGTAGTTAAGATAGTTGCATGGACTTTTAATGTGCTGGGTATTAGGTCAGAGATGGAGAGTATTGTTGTGGGTAATATAACTATTTTAGCTCTAATTAATCATTCTTTGAGTAAATAGACCAAAAGAACAGTAGCAAATTTCCAAGTAGTAATTATTATGATCTAAACATTTTTAAATTTTCATAATTCAAAACAACAATCTCTGCATGCTCTATTAGACATTTGACTCACGATTCTCTACAATAGCAATAGCAAGAGTTGAAGTGCTTGCAAACCTCTTAACCGCGTGGAATCTTGAAATAAAATCTCAAGATTTTATTTGCCCTAGGCAGTGACAAATGATAAACAGATTAAAACTGTGGAGCGCTGCAGTATGTCAGTGGGTAAGCAGAAGAATGACAAGTACAAATTTATTACATGAAATTCTTTCCCCAGCAATGACTATTTAATGTCATAACATTATAACTACAGGCTTTTTAATTACTAGATGTTAATTCTAGATATTTACTAAGTTTTGCCCTTGTGTAACAGATACTGTAATAAATTCTGAGGCACTGGAATGTGATGGACCCCAAAAGATACTACATTTGTTGCTAACAGTAACGTGAACATCATGTGAAAATCACTCAATCATTTCTATGTGGCAGAACCACAGCTTTCATCAATTTTCCAGTAGATCTGTGCCAGATTCTGCAAGATATGTTGGAGATGTTATTTGCTTCTCTGTGATGAAATGAGAAAAATGTGTAAATGAAAGCTGTCTAAATACATGGATGTGGGGAAAGGTAATTATTTCTGTAATAACTTTATTTGTCAATATATCAATAGGGAATACGCATAGGATAAACTTAAATTTACATTTATGAAGAAGTATGCTTTCTGCTAGGAGTTCAGAAAATGTCCTCATTGGAAGTCTTTGGCAGTTTCAAAAGACCTTGAGCTTCTTTCAGAATGCATCCCTCCCAGAAGATGGGACTTGCTATTTGAAGCACAGGAGTAAGGAAAAGCTTAGCTTAAAGATGGACAGGGAATCTAGGCAGTTCTTTGTCGAAAGAGCAACTCATACAAAATTTCTTGTTTTGAATTCCAACTTGAATTTATCTAGATAATTCAGATTGCAAATTGCACATGAAGAAAAATAGCACTTTATTTGCTTCTGTTTTCTTCCTATATTTCTTTTTCTTTCTCTTGTTGTTTTCTCTTGTTTCCCCACTCTGTAGCAAAGTTTCTTTGGCTTATGTCAGTATGGGGGAAAAAACTGAATTTTTGAAAACTATTGATTACTGGAGAACTCTTTTATGAAAACTATTGTTAGTAGCTATTAAATCTTATTTTTATGTTGTCTTGGATCTTTGGACTTACTCATGGGAGGATTAGTTGTAACCATTTCAATTTAGAATATATATATTACTGAAGATGTTTTATCTGTTCTAATATTGTCTGTCATTCAATACAATACAATGTAGTTAACATAAAGAAGTTAAATGTCATATGGTATTTATATATTCAATATCTTTTACAAAAATACTGCATCATTCCCTGTAACCTCTAATAACAAAGATTTAAATTATAATGTTTTGCTGCTGGTGATCTTTTGAAGTCATCAGGCCAGAATAATTTAATGATCTAAGGAACTGTATTACTGTTCAGCTAATACCTGCTTTTTAACAATAAAAGAGTAATTTATTGTCACTCAGTTGATACCAGAACAGACTAAACCAATAAGCTTCCATTTTTGCCTTTATGTGTCTATAATTCTTCAGTGGGAATACATGCAAATATTTGATGCTCCTGAGAAATGTTTTGGGTTTTTTTGTTTTGTTTTGTTGTTGTTGTTGTTGTTTTTGTCTGTTTTTAAAGAATAATTACTTAATCCTTAGTACAGAGGGATGTTAGAAATTTTTCTTTTCCTTTTCTATGCAGAACACTTAATTCTTTGATATTTCTTATGCACTTTAGAGGAAAACATGATTTTTTCTCTTTCATAAAAAATTGGAGCCCTTTTCTTTTATAGAAATCTTTGCTCATTGGAGAAAGTAGGCCACACTTAAATAGACAAACTCTATAAAGCCTCCTCTCAAGTACTGTGGTTCCTTTTTGCCCTGTCAGATGCTTGCAAAATTTAACTTAGATTCAAAACCGGACACCAGTATTACCAAAAAATAGAATGAAGGTAACCTACTAATTAAGATTTTAGCCTGTTCTGGCAATGTAATCTCAAAATCTCAAAGAACCACAAATCAGTTTTGAGGAGTTATGAATATATAATCACAGAATAAATAGACTGTTCTGAGTTCCTGAGCATGGCTTATGCAGTTAGATGTGACTATGCATTACTCTCATTAAATTATTATTTCTTTCTGTCATTATAAATGTCCAGTCACCTTCTCTTGAGACACATGAATTTTTCAAGGTAGAGGGACAATAATGTGATCAATAGAAACCACGTGACCATTTCAAAAATGATTCCACGTTAATGAAACTGTTCATGCATACAGTTTTCTGAAATGAATTACAAAGCAGTTAAAAAACAAACAAATAAACAAAAAAAACATAAAATTCTATTTCACCAGTTTATTTCCACTGCAGGTGAGTCAAATCAAAGTTACTTTGCAGTTGAATGTAGTCTCCCAGTCCCTGAAAATATTCTGCTGTCACTTTTTCCATCCCTGGTTGGACGCTGAGGAGATACTTTACCCATATACACGTTCCTTACTTCCACCATCCCTTAACCACTGAGACTTGTAAAATGATTCGGTGATTTTTGAACTTAGCTTTCCAGGTTGTGGTTGTGAACTTTAAAACATTGTAGAACTTACCAGAACTTATTTATCTTTGGTGCTAATTGACTTTTGAACTTAAGTCTGAGAGTTTCTGAGTTCAGGCTTCTATTTGAAAGAGTATGACCTGAAAGGAAGAGCCAAACCAAATATTATATCAATAGGAGTAAGGTAGAGAGGACTTAAAAGTTCAGAATTATCAAGTTTTAAAAGTCAAGTTCCTAAACAAAGTGTTAATTGGACCACTCCCTTCTGAATAAGCACAAATAGTTTCTTTCCCACCTCCTTGCCACTTATTTAGTAAATTTAATTATCACCTAGCCAGAAGGCAGAGACACTATTATGCCTAGCCAGAGGGAGAGGAGAACATAGTCACTTTAATGAGCTGGAATAGAAATAGGTCAATGAAAAATATGTATAATTTAACATAGAGCTTCAATGTACGTATATAAATATATATTTGACTAGTGGACTAACAATGACATTGATTGTTAAAGCTTAATGTTGTCTTGTCAGAATGTGTATGTGGAAAAACAATGAAATGACAACATGGAAATAAGAGACAATTAGCATAGCTAGAAGTTAAGATGATCCAGCTTACATCTTAGTACTTCTCCTGCTTCCAATTTCCAATCCTTCTGCTGAAGAAATGGAGACACGTCTCTGTCCTGAACTAAGTTGTTATTAGGGCTGTGTTTGTATGATTTTTTTCCTGCTTAATCAGTTCCACTTTTTTCCATGATTTGAACCTATCCATCTTCTAGCCCCAACATTGTATCATTGTAGCTCTTTATTTGACAATTTAATAAGCAAGACAGAAGCCGCATCTGAATCAAAGGTAGTTTCCCTATTTCTTGTGCTGGGCTGAATTATTTTCAAAGTTGGTTTCTTTAAGCATTTTTCAGTTCCAGTTCCAGTTCAGCTGTCCAAGCACAACTGAAGTACCTGCTGTGAGAGCATGGGTTAAGTGGCAGGGATGTGAAAGGAAAATGGAGGGAAATACACACCGGGAAATATATCAGTGTTCCTAGCGAGAAAGGTCTCTGTTAACTTCATAAAATCAGCTTAAGAAGACCTAACACCACTTCATTTTTTCTTCCCATTTCCTTATTAATGTTTTACTTGACTTCCCCCAGCCGGAAGCTGGACAGTACATTACCAACTAACATTCAGTGTGAAATATCTGTACTTCCACAAAAAATGTATTAAATATTTGTGTGATTTCCTTAAGCAGAACCATGGTATGGATACATTTATTTTCCTTAACGTAAAGTCAAGATGTGATAACAAGGACTTCATAGCCATTTTCTACTCAATACCAGCAAAGCATGGCATGGGAATACCTGAAATATGTGAAAATGTAAAATTGGTCTTGAAGGGTGTTGATCATGGAGGCAACCATACATGAAGCTGTTGGATGTGAGAGCCCTGGAACACCATCTCATTACATTCCCTCAGCCCTTGCCATGGCAGACTTTCCAGAAACATCAGCCTTGTGAGAAGAAAAAGAAATCATAATTGTAATATGCCCTAGAGTCACACCAAAAGAAAATAAAAGGTATAATTTAATGATGAGCAAGGAATACAGATGCAACACAGGAGAGATTTTAACTGTACCTTTATGAGTGCCCAAGTACCTTTCTATTTCTCAAGGGTCTTACTGAAGGAAAATATCTGAAGCTACAGAGGCACTGAAAATAGAAGCCCAGAAGGCAAGCTGCACATAAAAAAAAATAATAAATGTTTGGATCTTCCTGATCACTTACAGAAGCTTTTAGGCCTGCTATTATAATGCATCCTTAGAGAACAGAGAATTCTTCTTTATGTTAAAGAATTTTGCAACCTTCCACAAAGAACTAGATGTTTAGCTTAATTCTTCCAGTTGATATAATTTATGATATCTGAGCTGCCAACATTAGGTTTATGTGTCATACAGTCTTTGGGAAAATATATTTAATTGACTTTTGGAGGCTAGTGATATTCAGTGAAGTCTGTATGCTTGGCAACAATGCTGAAGAGTCATCTTTGCTCTCTGCAGGTTTATGTAAGCCAGTGGGAAAAGAATGAAAATGCTATGCGACATTCACTTAAACTCTGAAGTGTCAAGTAGTAAGGGCACAATCCTTTTTTCCTGGAATTAAGATTTTTGCTCTCCTCTCTAAAGCACAGGATAGGTTATTCTTCCTTTCCTACTGTGAATCTTGAAAGAATTTGTGTAAGACTTTCTTGTACAATTAACTTACTGTATATAATTTCTTCTTCATTAGCATAATTTCTAGTGCAAGTCTTTTACTTCTGCTCCTGCCACCACTTTCAATGGCATTACAAGTTGCTGTATTGTTCTGTTCCAGTGTAATGGTTTCTATTAAAAATAAAAAATAGAAATTAAAAAAAAAATAAAAAATCCCAATGTATTCTCATCTCTTATTCTCTTACTTAGCTAAAATTTGGTTTCTGGAGATGGATTATCTGTATAATAGCATTCATTCCCAACAGTGGATTTGCACAGTGAGGTGATAATTTTTACTTTTCTCTTCCTTTCTCAGTAATTTCTAACTTTTCTCACCAGATACCAGACGTATGTTTTCACAGCGTTATACACAGTGACCTTAACATCATGTTCCTGTGTATTAGTGGTTGACTTATCACTGTGTAGGTAAAATTATTTTTTTCCTGGTGTATTTCTTTATGACTATCCTTTCTGAGTTTCATCTGCCATTATCTCCCTGAGTTGCTCAGCTGCAAGGCTTTCCTGAAGTTCTTCAGTCAGTTCCTATCTTTACTACCACAAATAGCGGTGCATCCCAAAAGTTTGTCATCACACTCTTCAATCCTTTTTCCAGATAACTTAAAAGCATAACAAACACCAGTTCCTCTAATAAATCTTGTAAGACTCTGATATATATCTCCCTTCAGAGAGAGAAATGAATTTTGCACTAAACTTCAATATCTTTCTTTTTAGTCAGTGGTTTTATTCATGTGAGGACCTTCCTTCTCATGACTGTTCAGCTTATTTGAAAATCTTTTTCAACAGCTTCTGCTGCAGAAGGCCTTTCAGAAATACTTGCATGCCGTGTTAACTTGATATCTCTCATCCATACTCTTACTGACTTTATTATTATCAGCTCTAAATATTTATGATGTATTTTGACAAATGTCTTCCATTTGTGTAAGCTTTGTTGACTCTGTAATAGATTCTATTTAATGTGGATTCGCTAATTCTGTTCTATTAAAGTTTACAGCAATTTTTCTGGAGCAGATTTCAGAAACATTCTTTGATAACTTGAAACACATTTTCCATAAACTTTAAAAGCTAGTCTTGAAACCTTCCAGTCTCCTGCTGTCTAGGTGTATCTGCATGGCGTTACATACTTTGATAATAAGTAAGTCAGTTACTTCAGTTTTTGTCCTGACATGGAAACTGTCTGAACTTATGTCTTGGTTGTTGTTTTTGCTGCCATAAGAATTCCCAGTGACACATCAGTTTGATACTGGTCCTCTGATGGGCTCCCTCTAGAAGTTCTGTGGGAGCTTTATCTTCTTAGGGTGTTTCTTCTCTTATGGTTACCAAGCATACTTTACTGAAGAGAAAATGAAGAATATCAAGACTTGTTTGGTAGAACAGAAAAAAAAAATTAGGAATACTGTTCCATTTCTAGAGTAGACCCTTCAGAAAAGAAAATACTCTTCATTTCACTTCCCACTGAATTAGTTTGCACTGGTACTACAAACAACTGCACTGAATGTACTGTACTGAATGTTCTTTGTCATCTCCATTTCATGTGGTGAGAAGGTCAAAGGTCTTAAAAGTGTTTTAAATTGTCAAAGGAATGACTGGCTAGGAAGATGATGGGTCACTGATCATCAGGTCATAGGCCTGCCTGCTTTTCTCTCCTGGATTTTTGAAGGGAAACTACAAGTCACAGAAGTTGTCAAACCTTCTAACCCTCTGCAGTTACTAAAATGATACAGTATGGTACTATATAATCTCATTCAGACTCTGTTTCTTGACTTAGATAATTCAATTGAGAAGTAGCCAAAAGTCCATTTCCTTATTTAAGAAATAAATGAATAAGTAGCTGTATTATCTCATATTCAAGTGAATTTCATTGCTCATCATTCACAAATGTAAGATACTGAAAGTGAAGTGTATGTAGGCTAATTCTAAGATTGTATCAAAGGTGACAGGAAATGTTTTCTTCTTAGCAGAAATTTAAGATTCAAATTATGTTTTTCACATATTTCCATAGTGGAAATACTCAAGTGCTTAAAAAAAGAAAAAAAAGGAAAGAAAAAGCCTTTTATTTTAAGAGCCTTGTGAATGCTTGCAAACTTGCAAAAAATTCCCAGGCATTTAAGTTTGCACTGTTTTACTTTTTTCAAAGTATGTGCAACACTTAACTAAATCTGAGATGGCATCTTTGGATTCAAATGCATCTTGCAAAAAGGAGCTGTGCTGGAGGAAATTAAGTAAACGATCATTCCATCCATATAGCTAAGTAATGTGAAAGGTTTTTCCTGCTAATTTACACATGCAAATTAGATTGGGGTATTGTATCAATCCATCAATACAACCAATGTACTCCTTGAGTGGAATTCAAATATGTCTAGCTGCAAGCAGAGTTTGTTAGGAAGAAAACAATCTGTACCTCCCTTGTGAAAGTGATTTCAAACTGACTCCTGTTTCAGAGTGTTGTCTTTAAGTGATAGGGGTTGTATCCACACAAAACTTAGTAATACAGCAAATGCTTTATTTCTAGTAAGCCGTAAATATTCAGCTGGTAATTGGAATGTGAATCATCCTTATCTTTTCCTGTTGCTTTCTGACCTGCGTAGCCATGTCAGTTTCCCCAGGACTTAATTCTCTTGGTTCATACCTGTGGCATGTTCTGTAGGTGTCTGTACCTTGTAATTGACTTAGTTACTTTCTTTCCTTTGGTACCTGCCCAGCACCAGACAGCTGCAGGCAATATGGAGCTGTCATTCACATACTTTTCATACCTTTGATAAACTATAATTTACAAATATGGATAGTCCTTCCATTCAAAGAGTATTTTAATGACAGTGATTTAATGGAATTGAGAATTCATGAGATTTGTCTGATGAATGAGAAAAATATTCACTCAAGTCATTTGTTACAGTCTTAGCTAACACTCACAATCCTGATACCAGTCCCTAATGATGTACGATAAATGAATATCTCAGGCTTAAATATAGGTATGTATGCTTAACATTGAGTTCCTACTTCCAAAATTTGATTGATTGCTCCAAATATAAAGCAATGCTCCTTGTTTAATTAGAAAGCCATAGAACTTATTCACAGAACTTAAATAGAACGTATACCGAGCTGGAAAGCATTTGTTCTTTAGTAGATAATACAGCATTTTTAGCTAGCTGTTCTTAATGTCATGTAAACAAAGTTTGGGTTGTCTCAGCTGATACCTCTACTCGATGCAGAGTATGCTGATGCAATTAGATGAAAAAGATTGATTGAGTATTTTCTGTATCATCCTAAATGCAAATTAATAATAAATTATTTTCTATAAATTTTACCAAATTAAATTACCTCAAATTGTTATGCAGGTAAATGACTACGCGACTCTTACAGCTTCTACATCTTTCCTTCCCCCTCCCCTTCCCCCCGCCCCCTCCCCACCCCAATAATTAAATGTTATCCTGTTTATTCATTTAACGGAAGTGAAGTGTGAAGCTCAGAGCCTGTGACTGGATTTTGTATTTATTAAAACTAGGGATAATTCAGCCCATTTCATGCACAATATGGGAGAAGAAAAAAAAAAAAAAAAAAAAAAAAAGTTTCAGTGTCTCACCACCCCCCCAGGATTGTTATTTCCAAAGCCCTGGAAGATGAGGCAGTCAGGCTTCAATCCATTTGCCTTAATTACGTAATCTGAAGTTCAGGCAATCAGTTGAACACCTGAAATCAACCGGTGGTACACCTACATCTTATATCCTGGAAATGTGGGTAGTAGGTTTTCCATACTCCAGAGAAATTCAGACAGGTACCATATAGGACCACAACTGAAAAGTACATTTTATAGCAGGTTAGCATATGAGTAGTGTGAGACATGCATTGATTTCTAATTAATCACATTTTTGGAAGGTACTTCAAGATATAGATGAGGAAGGAGATGAGGAAAGTACAAATGGAAATGACTTGGCCTCCTAAATTATATGAATGCTCGAGGCTGTGCTTCTATTCTAACTTCTTTTGTCTTTTTTGTTTGTTGGTTGGTTTTTAAGAGAAAAATGGAGGAGAGGAGCATTCAGCAGGGTCTGTGAAGCTTACTGGAAAAATAGCGTGAAGCAGTATGGTGTCTGTGAGACTTCAAACTATTTTGTAAATTACTTTCAACTATAGGTTAATGTTAAAAAATAGATTCTGTAAAGGGAGATGGAACTGGGGCTGCATGTTATATATCTTCACAGTCTTGAATGAGTCTTAGATTGTTTTTCTCCTCTATTACCATATAGCTTCACGTGCATTCTCAGTTTCATAGCGTACTTGATTACAAAAACTTTATGATTAAATGGCTGAGTCTTACTGTGAAGGTTATTTTGTGCATTCTGTGGCTGTTCAGGCATGGCAACAGTGAGTAGCTCACTCCCCTGCAGAGCCACTGAAAAGTGGAATATTATTTTAAATGCATAAGGATGGGTCCTGCAGTGCAGTTACATTGAATTGAGAGTATAAAAACCATATAAAGCCTGATACAGTGCATTAGAGTGGCACAGGGAACAACTCTCTTATTCTTTCCTCTTCCAAAGGGAAGAAAATGGAAAACTTGGACAAATATTAGTGCAGTGTTGTAGCATTTTTTGTGATAAATATCTGGAGGTTTGTGGGAGTTCAGTAGGAGATAGTGATGAAAACATCAATTTATTAAATTATTTGTGTTAAGGGAGATACACGAGCCCAGCTTCAGATCCCTGCTATGCCTGAGGAAATTTAATTCTGTTATTTTCTTCTTTTGCCATCACCAGCCTCACGGTTATTTACTCTGGAGTGCTGAAGAATGAATAGGAGAATTTCAGCTACTTCTCCTTATGCTCCTCCAACAACACAATGGTGGAAGCTTGACATCTCACTTCCTATCTAAGCACTTATCTTTTGTGTCCTACTAGATCAATACAAAGATATTAAGAGAGACTATTGATACCTCCTAAGGTAAGTCCAGCTGCCTGTGACAAAGCAGTGTATCTCTGAGAGCTGATATAATTTGGAGGTCTGAAGTCACAGCTGAGGGCAAACATGTGAGAGGTTAGAAAAATCTGTATTATATTACTGAGTAGGCAACTGGCTAAAATTTTATGAGATTTCTTTGTGAGTAACTTTGCAATAAGGAAACATTCTTGATAAAGAGAAAAAAGCAATAGAAATTAGGTTAGTATGGCATAATTATCTTGATTACTGTTTCAAATCAGAAGGCAGAGAACTGAAGAGCGAATATTTTTGTCCTCTGCTTCCCTGATCCTGGAACCTCTAAACTGGGAAAAGAGATGGGACTACTGAGGTGTTTTCTTACTGAGGAGCTGGTGGCACTCACTCCAAGAGTGACAGTCACAAAGGCTAAATGTGAAGTCTTTCTTGACAGAACTGAAATATTTATACATTTTTTTCTGGAAGAGAAAGGCTTTGAAGTGTGAAATCCATTGGTTTTTGTGTGCATGACCATACCATCTATTATCTTAAGCAGTCCTTTCGTCTTCTGCTTACTGTCTTACAGCTTCAGGGAACAGCAGCTGGAATTCATCTCTTTTCACGAGACTAAGAAAGCCCAGTTTCACCTTGTAACTTAGACACCTTTTTCTTCTGCTCATCACTATAGCCTTTCTTTGGTCTTCTTACTGTCTGCATTCATCTCATCAACCTCTGGAAATCTTGTTACAACAGGACTCAGCTATTACTGTGGCAAAAATCAAGGATGGGGAAAGGAGATTAGAAAGCTTTCACTTCAAGCGCTTGCAATGTAGGATTAATTTGGAGAGCTCTCCTTGTACTGGTTCTTTGTTATTCAACTCTATGCAATGATTTAAAGTACTGAACTAACTACAGTCATCTGTTGTAAAGAACCCAGTGTACTGGTGTACCACCTCCAAGTGTTGCTCTGTGGTAGGCTACTGGTTGATTTTGCTTATATATTCCTGCACTACCACCTAAGACTCTTTAAAAGGAACTGAAAGTAGCTGAGGCATAGCAACAGAGGGGGATGCCTGTCTGTACTTTTTATAATTGCTCATGATTTTCACTCTGTGGAGCTCTAGAAGAGCAAAAAAAGATCATATCAACCCTTTATTTAATTTATTTTCTAGAGTATTCAGCTTAACCAATTCACAATAATTGGGACATTTCCAACACAGATCTTAAGTTCTTGTTATTGTTGCCTTTGGTTGTGTTGTTGTAGTTATTGCTGTTGTGGGTTTTGTTTGTTGTTTGTTTGTTTTCTGTGTTTTGGTTTTGTCCTTACATGCAAATGCTACTTACACACAATTTTATGTTCCTTCAGAGGAGAAAAAAAAAGTGCTCCTGTGTAAACTTACTTTCAAATGTGAACAGTAAAACACGTGGAGAAGACTTTGAGAGAAAAGAAACATCAGATCTACTTAAATCTGAACTTACAGTGAGTTTGAATAGTGGTTGTATTTACTGTTTCCCTGTGTAGGTAAATACAGAATATTGTTATTTGGTATCTTTTTTTTGCTCTACTACTAACTCTTATCTTTTATCATATTCCTTAAAACAAACATGACATTGTGTTATAGTTGGCCTTTTGATCATATGATTTACAGGTTTAATTTTCTTTATTGAAAATGCATTTCACATAATGTGAGGATAAGCAGGAAGTCAGCCACTTTCTGTCTACCTCTCAGATTCTCCTGCACGTAGAGCAATTATGGTTACATACTGTAATTTGCAATTTAAAAATTTGAAAAACAGAACAAAAGTAAGAAAAAGGAAAACCGTGTTACCTTAATGTTTCTGCTGACAAAATAGAAAAAGCTGGGTTAAGCACAATCTCTACAACATATCCAAATGTATTGAAGTGAGAGAGAGAGAGAGAGAGAGAGATAGTCTAAAGGAGCATAGCACTGGATTAAAATCTGAATTAAGGGGGGGAAAAAAACCAGAAACCTTAAGGTTAGTCGTTTTATTTCCATCTATAAAATATAACCACAGAAGTGTTTGTTTTTACTGCAGCACAACAGATTTTTATCTTTTTTTCCATCTGCAATAAAATACAGAGGTTAAAAAAACAAGTTTTGCTTTTGCCCTTGAAGAATTTCATAAGGGTACAGATAATAGTTGCTTGTTTACTTTGAACATAAATCTTGCACTGTACCTTTCTATGACGTTTTAGATGTTGTTACACACTGAATTCTAGTTTTTACCTTAAATTTTAATGTCTCATGCTTAGGATAAGAAATGGGAGAAGTACAGAGAGAATGTAAAAGTAGCAGACATACAAAATTAATTAAATAGCAAGAAGGCATATTCCATTGAGATAGCTGTGCTACGATTACATGATTTGCATAATTAAGTGCTGAAAAGTCATGAACTATGAAATTCCACATTTCAGACATAGTTCTTAGTCTTTCTTCTTTGTCCATTATTGTTAAGTCTACAACAACAAAAATGTTAAAAATGCACAAATTGTAATTAATTTTTGCTGCATGAACATATGCATACTTTGAACTATTGTCAGAGCAGTGAATAACGGATCTGTGTAAAAGCACACATACATTACAGAGTTTTTCATGCAAGAAGGGTGAATGCACACTAGCTATGTCTGTTCATTGTGGTGTTTACATTTAAAACATCAGATCCTTTATGCGTTCTTTACAGCAATGAAGTAAGGTTATTCTGCAGAGTAGCCTTATTGTACTGAAAGAACATAGAGCCCTTGGCTATCCTAATTTATTTTCCCTCAAAGGTTCTGTAGGAGTTTAAAAGGTCTTCCATGTCTGACTTTGTTTTTATCTTAGCTGTGCTTTTCTGTGACTAAGAGCACTTGCCTGATATTCATTCAGAAAACAGTTACTGAATACACAGTTCTCAAAGTAGACACCCAGATAAATGCCAATATGAATAAGGTCATTCTGGTCATTCTTTCTTGATGTGGTCCCAGCAATTTAGGAGAAAAGCTGAAAGTAGAGCTCTTTTATGGTGAGGCATAGCACAGTGGTTGAAGCCCTTTTCTGGAAGAAAAGTATTATAGTCTTAACCCTGAAGGGAACAGGACCCAGGTCTCATGTCTCTGTGATGAATTTATGCTTCAACATGTTATTTAGAACAGGGTTGCAAGCAGAGGCACAGAGTCCTTCATCGTCCTCTGGCAGTTGTGTTTTGAAATAAAGTGAGCCTCCCTCCTGTACATTTTCTGAAGCTAAAGTAATACTAGTGACTAGTGGATGTACTGTAGAACTGTCAATCTGACCCATCTCATAATCCTAATCCTCACTTTTACTACAAAATAGGCACAAGAGCTCCTTCACCAGGATGGGAAAGTGGAAATACAGATATATAACTATTTCTACTTATCAGTAGTACAGATCAGCCATCAACCAATGATTTTTTATGTTGTTATACTCTTTATTGTTACTTGACCTTTGACATCTCTCTCAACAAACAGTCCTAGAAAAAGGTCCATCAAAGGGCATATGTTAATTTAAAGCTACACTATTAGTCAAATTCACAAATGCATTAGTCTATATTAACTATAATTTGACAACATTCAAGTCATGGATTTTCAATTTCAACTAACAGACCAGATCTGCACTTAGTGACTTGTAGGGAAAGTATTGCTTCAGCAGATCTAGGAAAGTGTATTAATTTTCCCTGCAAATCTTGTTTCAGTTGAAAACGAAGCTGCTTAAAAAGCAATAATGGAAGCACAGAGGGTACTTTGTAGTACTCTGAATCAAAATAGACAGAATACCTTCTGAAGTATTCCACTGATTTCTTTCAGCTATTGAGCAATATGTTTTGGCAATAAAAATATTGCACACAGGAATATATATTTATCTGCAAATGTAACAGTACATGACTATGTATGCCTCTTGCTGCAGGCCAATGTGAATTTTTAAGTAATGTGAATTTGTTCCTTTTTTCTTTTTAACTACTAAGCTTTTTTTTTTTTTTTTTTTTTTTTCCCTTGGCTATAAAACTCCATAATGGGAAAAAATGCAACATTAATAATGCTACAACAAAAGAAATCATGTTTATGACTAGAGGAGAATGCTGGCCAACTTTCTGGCAGGTAACATTTTACAGCATATGCTGACAAGTAAATCTTTATTTATGACTAGGATCATAGAACACCAGGATGCTTGTCAATAACAGGTCCTATAATGCTGTGAAAGAAAAATTCTTTATAAATAACATCTAGCAGAGTGAATTTAGCTGGATGATGCCTTGTTAATTTTCGTAATAGATGGTGACATTGGCATGAATAAGATTTATTATGTTAGTCAAATGAAAGTGCATGCACTGAATGCACAAGTTTAACCATCGGTACCTGCACAACAAACCTAATTAAATGGTGTGTCATTGAAGATGATTTAAATGAAAAGATAATGAAGCAAATCACATGAAATGTGTTTAACAAAATTTATTCTGAAGGAATCGGAAAGGTTATTGTAATTAGAGAAGCAGTCCTCCATGTTAATAATCCTTTTTAAGCTCTCTCATTAAAATCTAAAGCTTAAAAAAAAAAAAAGCCATGGAAACTCAACTTTTGGGTTGGGGCAAAAGGTGGGATTTCTCTGTCACCTCTGCAGAAATTAACACACATTCTTAAAATACATTCAAGTGCTGAATTTTGGGGAAAAGTGTCATGTCTACATAAAAATGTAAGGCTTGTGTCTCTTTTTGTCCATGGTAAATTTTAACCGGTGGTCTTCAGCTTAGCAAAAAAATCAATGTAAACAAAATATCTGGGTACATAACTTACTGCTTAACTTTATTCCAAGTTAGAATAAAGTTTATTTCCACATAAATGTTTATTCTTATGAAAAAGGGAAACATGGGATGTCAGTGATACTTCAACATACATTCAGTTTTATGTGTTTACATTTGTTTATTTGCTGAACAAGGCAGGACCATTACACATAGAATTAGGGATGTGTTATTTTCAGCCATCATTTTGATATGGATGTTAGGAAAGGTTTTAATTAGTAATCCTAAATTCAAATTAAAAATAGTTAGGAGAGTAGTTCATTAAAGTATTAGGTAGTAACACCACTGGGCTGTGAACATGAAAATGAGTTCCAGTATTTCACTAGGTGAGGAAATAACTATAATAGCTTTCATTAGATATATAACAGTGGGTATTTTCATATTCTTTCCAAATATGTAGTGAGAAAAATAAAATTTTAGAGCAAGGTTGTCACGGTGAGTAACCATGCTTATTTCACATTCAAAATAAAAACTACAGTGTTCAAAATGCTTTGATTAATGAGCCAGTGAGCAAATACATACTTTATTCTCAGTTCTTTGTGAAAGTTACCCCTACAACTTTTGGTTATAAAACTGCAAGTGCCCATTTTGCAGCAAAATGAGCTCTGGCAGGAAATCAGCAGAACCTGGATTATACTCTAGGAACACAGACAGGTAAAGAAATGGACAACTTTGCTCTATAAACTTCAGGAGTCTGAGTTCAGACTTCAAGTCATAATGTGAATCTATGGACTATGATCAAGGACAGCCACACATTCCTGAGCATACGGCCAGGCTGGTGCAGAAGTGCTGAGGTTTTTGGGTCAATATTCAGACTCTCACATAATGTCGCATTGTCAGAAAGATTTCTGAGAAGGCCACTGCTTTTCCCTAATTCTTCTCATCTTCTATCTGTCTTGTTTTCCTAGCAAGACACTTGTATTTCTAGCTATGATTTTTTGAAAGCGGTATGATTATACTGCTAGTAAGAGCCCAATCCAGAATCTGGCGTAGCTACACAGATTATACCAAATAGCTCTAGAACTGCCTAGCATTTCAGTTAGCATTCACATGTATCATATAACACTAAGCTTCAGGAAAATTCTTCTGAGTATCACGCCACCCCCAGACAAATAATTTGAGGATGATAGAGTTGCCAGACCTTCTGCCTACTCTCATTTTTAGTGCTGTTATCCTTAATCTCTTTCTAGAGTCTTTCTTCTGCATGGGGAACATCATTTTCTCTCCCCTCCGAAAATTTCCAATACAACTGAGAGAAAGTACATTGCAGTAAAAAATGTAAAATAATTTGTATCACTGACTAGAAAACTGGCATTTTATTGAAACACCACTCAATATGTCATTCACAGCACTAACAACTTGTGGAAGAAAAGGTCATTAAAAATGAAAAAAAAAACCCACAGAGAAACACAAAAAGATAATAAACTGCTTCTTAGTGGAGAAACACTTCTGTTTGTCATTTTTCACCTTGTTTGTTCAGTGAAAAAGGCATTAGGTGATGAAGCAGCTCTCACCAGGCTCTGTATTGCAGGTGTTTAATTGCCTCGGACAATCACTGCCTATGAAATAAGATACTAAATGGCACTGGAGCTTTGGTCAATTTCTTCAGATGCAGAATAAAATTTACTAATTGGCCCGAAGGTAGCTTTCTGCAGGAAGTTCTAAATGATCTCATGATTAATATCCTGTAATTGGAGGTTATGATACATTTTGCTCTTCAGTTTTGCTGTGGGAAGAGAGAAGACTAACTGCCAATTACCTGTTTCTGAGCTGTATGAAGGTCCAAGTGATAGACATGGTACTGAGCCATGAATTTTGGAACTGGGTTTCAAAGTCATAACCCTTCACTCATGTAGTGTGTGTGTTCAGGATATTTCCAGTTTCTTCAGTCTGTTCCAAAGAAAGAACACCATTACACTTTTTGGAATGGAGCTCATTTCAAGAATTAACTATTTTCTTCCCCTGCACAGATGTTTTCAAATACTGTTGCAAAGCTAGTCTTAATTATTGCTGCTCTGCAGTGACATACATCGAACAGCACACTGGCTTAGAAGTGTAATGTTCAAGTTTAGTCACAAGATAAAAGCATAGTAACCCCAGTGATTAAAGCCTTTTGTATACATTAAACAAGATGATATAGATTAAGGTAACTATTAAAATTGTAACATGGATAGCAGTGACTTCCAGTTAAAATATTAACTATTGATTAATTTTATCTGTTGAAAATTATTAGGGTATGGTAAAACCTATGTCCTAAGCAGCTTTTATTTTTTGAGCTTTTTTAACATATCTAACTCAATTAATTAATATTTAGTGGTCAATTAGTCTATCAGAAGTGCTATAAAGTATCATTATTTCCATGCAGTAGATAAAATGGAATGTTTAACATACATTTTGAATTATTTTAAAAGAGCTGTCTTTTCAGAGGGTTGTATCAATTCCAAGTGCTGTCTTCTGCCACGACATGTCAGAAGGCTACTAATGAAATCTGCGTCAGTTTTCAGTCTCTTAAATCTGTTTTTTAACAGGTGATAGAGTAATAACAGCAAAATCTGAAACTAGTGACTCTGCAATGATCTAAAGTTTTCAAAACTACTTCCCTCTTACCATTTCTGTTGCTTCTCTTTTTGATGTGCCTCACTGAGGTGCCCAAATATTTTTGCAGCTTAAATATGGATACAAACATTTTGGGCATAAAAAGCCAAATGTCCAGCGGATTTCTGACAGCATCTGAAAGAAGACAGGTTGCTGTGTCATCTGTTTGCTGTGCCTTTGAGGAAATATTCTTGCAGTCCTTAGAGGACTGTGCAGGCTACTGCAGTTAGCCCTCTCTGCATTGGATTGTATTGAATTTGCTTTTTTTTTTTTTTTTCTGAATTCCTGACAGTCACCTGAAACATATTTCACATTTTTTTTTTTTTCTCTAGCTCAGACACAGCTTTTAATAGAATTATCTCAGTCAATATGCTGTCATGCTGTCAATTAGAAATTACTTGAGATGCCAGTTTTTGCAATGGCTTTTAGAAAATGACATTGTGTACAAAATTGTTGAATTCTCACTGATCACATCTTACTTCTTACCTCTTCCACTGATAAATTTTCCTGAATTGCTGTTACATCCCTTTGATGAACCTTCTAGATTCATGGTTAGAAACAAGTATTTGTATCTTTAAAAAAAAAAAAAAAAAAAAAAAAAAAAAAAAAGCTATGAAATATTTTCTTTTTTTTTTTTCTATGACCATGAGGAGTTGGATAAAGTGTTTATATAAGTTAGATGAGTGGGCCTAACTGTAGGATGAACCTCTTGAAGAGCACATCTTTGCAGTCTGTGGTTAAAGATAAAATAAGCTGAATCCAAGTGGATATGTGAATAACTTTTAGTAAGCTAAGAGACATGATTCCATCTGCCCAATTTGGGTGACTCCCAAGTTGAGGCAAGCTTTCTCTTGGTTTTCTTTTACAAACCAAACATAGACATTTTCAAGGACACGAGTGGCTGGAACTGTATGTCCTTGTACAGGCTGTCAGAACTGGCAAATCCTGCAATCCATATGCCCTAAACTGCCAGATAGCAGCCTTGGTTTGGGCCCCAACTCAGGAGGATAGTGTCATCTGCTGAAGTGCCCAGTCCAGCTTTCTTCCCTTTTTGATCTCTTACTCTCACACCGAGCAAGATTAACTGCCCTCATAGTACTTGAAACAGAAAGGTCAAAGCATAATGTTGCTTGGCTATGGGAAACTGAGTAGCACAGCCTGCACAAATATCAGGAGAAATGAACAATGTGTTTTTAGTATTGCTTTATTACTTTCTTTTTTCCCCTCAAGCTTATTATTCTACAGAACTGTTATTTTATTTCAGTTTATCTATACCTAGAAGAGTGGGTTAGAGCACTTATTAGAGAACACTTCAGTTTGTTTTTAGTAGGTAGATAAAGAGAAAATAATGTATCCATGCATCACTTGTGAGAGAAGTGCCCGGCCTCGCAGGTCCAGCTCGTCCGCTCTCAGCATGGGGACGGGGCCGGGCGAGATGGTTGGAGCAGCGCGAGGCTTTGGCAGTCGCGAGCCATCACCTCAGGGTGGCGCTGCTGCGGCGGAGAGAGGCCGCAATCCTGTACCGCCAGGCGGCGCCATGGCGGTGTTGGAAGCGTGGTCTTGATTATTATAGACAAAGCAGAACTAAATGGGAGTTTTGCCTGGTTTGAGAAACTTGTGGCCTGAGAGAAAGACTGGTGCTATCCTGATGGATGGATCCATGGGTCTCATGCCTGGTCTGTGAGAAGAGCTGCAAGAGGGAACCATTCAGCCGTTATCGCTTTGAAAAGGCATATCAGGTGATGCTTTTCCTAGCTGGACTCTGTGCAAAATGCTGTTGGAGATGGCAAAGGAAAGGTGTCTGCTTATTTAGGTAGATATTTAAAGTGAAGATAAACTGGAAGGGGAGCCATGGGCACAGCCAACATGAGGACACAGCTGTAAGGAGAAGCAGCTGCAGGGGAGGTTTTAATCAAGGCAGTAAAACATGACTTGGTGATGTTAGCATTGTGCTTTCCTGGGGAGAAAATGGACATTATGCTTTGATTTCATGTGTTAAAGAAGAAAAAGAGAGAGATGGTGGAGATAACTGCACAGTGGGCTTGTCCTCAGTGCTTTCCTACAGAGTCCTTGTTCATGGAGGCTACTGAAGGTAAGATAACTGCTTAATGTTAAGCTCCTAGTCAAAGACGCACTTGTTGCCTCACAGCACTGCTGCCAAGTTATTGATGTGTCTGGTTAATTTTACAATCTTGAGTATTAACAGTTTATTAACACCAACGAGGTAAGGAAAATCAGGAAATTAGTTCAGTCCGGCTGCTGATCTGTAATAAAACAGAAGCTTTTAGTACAGGAGAAAAGTGCTTACCTGTGGAATCTTGCAAATCTTAGTCTGTCACGCTTATTTTTGGGGAGATTCCTTTTGTTTTGTGTTTTGTTTGTGCTGTGCAATGAAGTAAAATTTTGATATAAATTAGTCCTGTATAAAAATAAAAGAATTACTTGCATTGATGTTCACTGATTATTGGCTTAAACGGACTTTGAATGGTTTGTACAAAGGGAAGGATGTGATGGTACAGAAGAGTTTGGTTAGTCTTCACTGCAGAGTTGTGAAGGTAGAGTTACAGAGTGAGCGCTGCAAAATCTTAAGAAGAAAAATAAAAGAAAACAATGTTGTGCAGTAAGTAGTTACTGAAGTTGTTGATTGTAATGAGGAGTTTAGTTGTGTTAACTCCAGCAAACACTGCAGCCGTCAGTCCCGACTGTGAAAGTTTTCCAGGTATTTGAAAAATGAAATAATTCTTGATAGAAATTGGGAAGTTGATCAATTGATACTCTTGGGATTACAAAATCCTTCTTTTACTTAACTAGGTGGTGTTATTTTACTTACAAAACTCATATATCTCTAGTATCTGTAGTGATGTGGCTGGTAAGAAACTAGTGAAGAGGAAACACAGTATGGATGTTGAAACCTCTTTTATCAAGGGACTGAATGTCTGTGTCAATCCAATATATTTATCCAAATTATGGATTGTTTTTTGTTTGTTTGTTTTTTGTTTACTTTTTTAACAAGAGTGGGTTGTCACAGACCAGTTTTGATGCCCAGCTGACTCTTGAACAGCATAGTGAGGGAGCGAGACCAGGAAGTGTTCTGCTGTAGCCTCAGATGTTTGGTTGGAAAGACCATTGTTTCTGTTGCCCACGGACTTCTTGTATGTTGTCTGTGTGGGTTGTTTTTGTTTATGGTTTTCATTTAGTCCTGTGGTGGTCAACAAAATTGAATATTCAGGTTTTAAGTCCCATGCCACTGCATCCACCTCCTGTGCACTAATGATCTTTTACATTTTAGCCTCTAAGCTCCATATTGTCTGAAGCATGTGAATATCAATGAAGTTCAGCTAGCAAGTATTTTCTGTATGTTTTGGCTCTGACAATTTTTTTTCCATAATAATGCATCATCAGCTAAAGTTTAAGAATTTCTTGAATCACAGAAGATTATTTATTTAAATATCTACCGTGTCAGTCATGATTTATTGTTCAGTGTTGTGAAACAATCTGTAATTCCAAAGCCTCATCCAATCTTCTGGAGTTTAAGACTTAATTGGTGTTCTGTGGGTTGATGATTTATGTTAATGAGAAACACTCAAAATGTTATGCTTAAAGGAAGTGTACAGAAATTAAAAGTAACTGGTAAGCTAGGAGTTCAAATCTGGATCTTCAACATCCAAGTAATTTGCTTGAGCTACTCCATGATATTTGATAGCTCAAGAATAGTCGGGAACTACTTCATGAGCATATATGATGCTTTATCAGTTGCATTCTTAAACATAATTGCTTAGAATACAAACACAAGTCTTGTATTCCGGTGCAAAAAAGACTGAATGATAGGACATTGAGGTACATGGAAGTGTACCTCAATGTTTATAAGTGACGTTTTCCTCATAATACATAAGCAGAGGATTTTGGCTTCCAGAGGAGGGATGAAAAAGCGCTTCACAGATGTGGAAGTCAGAATGTATACTTTAAAGGCAAAGTGTTACAAAGTTTGTAGGTTTTTGTTTGGTTTGGTTTGGTGGGTTTTTGTTTGTTTTTTTTTTTTTTTTGGAGACTAAGGTTTGTGTTAAAACTATTCTGTTCACTAATTTAAATGTGGTTTCACATTGGAAAGTGAAAATGGCCATTTGCAGTATTTCAGTGCTTGCTGCGTCATCTCTTGATGTGTCTGTTACTGACGCCTGTGACAGGCTAGTATTTACTAAAATAGGTAGCATGATTCTATGCTGTCTCACTTCTGTATTTACGTAATGAATGGTCAAGCAGAATGATTTAGAGGACAGTTTAAAAATCCATTTTGTCACACAGGTATTCATTTGAGAGCACTTTATTTCTTAAGGAAACTTCTGTGTCAGTTTTGTCAGAGTAGCTGACGGTCACTGAAAGAGTGTAAGACTTCACGGAGTTATAATTTTTACAAATATATTCTAGAAATTCAAATACTGTGCATTAAAATTAACTGTTATTCAAGGGCTTTCAATTTAAGAGAAACCAGAGTGATTCTGTGATGAACCAAGTGGCAGAGGTATTTCCTAGTATCCTATTGTAGGATTAAAAAGTCCCCACTGTGGGAATTTCATTGTTTCTGCAAGTTAGAAGGAACAAATCTGTCTGTCAGGAGAGCTACCTCTTTGCTGCCTATGAAGTTAAGAGGATAGGGAACAACTGCAATGTAATACTTGAATGAATGTAGTGTTGTTGTAGCTAGAAGAAATACTAACCTTAATTTGGCAGTCGAATATTATGTTAAGTATTATGGCACATCTTCAGAACAGTGAAAATTGCATCCTTCTGTGTCTAATTAGTGGCATCTTCTCTGCGTTCTGTGGCCGCTGAAGATTCCAACCCAGCTCATTTGCAGTTGTTGGTACTGCCTTCTGTTATCTGACTGTCCTAACATATGGATTGTGACATAGAGTAATTGCTTAGGATAGTGTCCCATATATTCTTTCCTGAAATCCTTTCTCCCTCCACGGAGTGGTGATGCTAATAAAAGTATTGATATGCCTATCAAATACTTATTTAAAAAACAAACCAAAAAATAATCCACAGGCCAGAGAACAGAATAGAACACAAAATAGGAATGTACTTGGCTGATATTTGTTTTCTGTAACTGATACTAAAGCCTCTCAGATACGTTCCTGTGAACTCTGCAGCTGCTACTCATATGGGAATCAGAGACTATCCTGTACTTTGTATCACTTGATAGGACAAGAGGAAGTGGCCTCAAGTTGCACCAGAGGAGAATTAGATTGGATATTAGGGAGAACGCTTAGACTTTAGAACACATTGCCCAGGGAAGCAGTGAAGTCACTGTTGCTGGATGTGTTTAAGGAGAGGGTAAATGCAGTACTTAAGGACATGGTTTGGTGGGCAATATTGGTGGTCTGTGGATGGCTGAATGAGATAATCTTGGAAGTTTTATTCCAACATGAACTGTTGTATGATTCCATAGTTTGTTTCTCACCTGATCTGAAACCTGTTGGATGATGTCTACAACGCTGCAGGAAATTAAATTTATTTGAAGATACTTTGTCAGTAATTTAACTCTTCTTTCTCTCTTCCAGGGAGAGAGCTAAACAGAAGGCTTGGAAATGTAGCCTTAGCATTGGCTGGTTTGTGATGTACTGTTTGTAACAATAAGAGAAGCTTAGGGCTGAAAATAGAGCTGCAAGTTTGAATACAATACAAATAAACAATGATTCAAAACCTTGTGGAAAAATGTAGTAATGCTACCTGGAGATGGGAATTTGTCTACATGAAAATATTGGCTCTTCTGGTTGAGTCTAGCTGAGTATAACTGAAGTTCAGTTATGGTTTTGATATTCACATGCTGTAAAATATTCATGCTCTTTCTTTAAATCTGGTACTGTTTGGAGCAGTCCTTCTAGCTCCAAAGGTTGAGCTGCAGAGTCCTGACATCTGGAACTCTGAAAAGTACATGCCATCTGGCTTGGCATATTGATTGGCTGTATAGAGGCTACTCTTCAATTATAATATGATAAATTGAGAAGGCTGTTGTGGAAGAACCATTTGTTGTCCATAATGAATTAGGTCTTGATTTATGCTCATGCATCTGTTAGATGTTACATTACTTCTAAAAGTACCTGCTATATGCGTGCATCCATACTGATGTCTACATTATTAATTTTGCCTCTGTGTGTGACTTGGTGGTGGTGGTGTTGCATTGTTTTTGAAGAATAAATAGCATCTACTTTGGTTTTTTTCTGTGTTTTCCACCAGCATTATGAACTGGAGAGAACTGTTCATCAGAGAGCAGGCTTCTAAACTGTGTGCAACTTTCTGCCTGTCAGTAGGCTGGAGTGGGTAGATGCTACATTTTTGCATCTAATATGTGCTTAAGATGTGCCTACCTTAAAGAAGCACCTGCTTCTTACTTGCTTCTGCCTAAGGGCAGACAATTTAGTGATGAATTGTCTAAGCTATAATCAGATGTATTCCCAGGTACCTGTATTGCTTGTCATGAAAACAAGGGCTCATCAGTAAATCAAAAATGTGAACAAATAATAAATCTTAATCAAAATTGTTCCAGCAAAGATGGAGCATAATGACATGCAGTTTCACTTTTATGGCTAAGATCAGATCTTAAAGCTCTCTGGAGCACAAGTAATAGTTAGCAGAATTAAATATGAATGATAGTGATTCTGTAGTTGTACAGACTGCTGTCAGTTCTCTGGAAAATAATGGTGCTTGTTGAATTTAATGCAATTTCTTACCTGTTAGAAGATGAGCAGTGTATACTGAAGTACTTTTCAGGATAAGGGAGAAAATATTCAGTGCTTCATTGAGTGTAGTTTCAGTGCTATGGTTAGTTGCTGGGAAAGCTGCTCCCAGAGGGAGTTTTGAGAGCTCCATTGATTTGAATAGCTGGTGGACACTTCTGAAACATGAGTAAAATGTGATTTTCATTGTTTTTAATTCATTTTAGGTTAGTAGGTTAGAACTACTGAAAGCAGAAAACTAAATTGTTTTTCTTTTTAAATTCACTTTAATTTAAGTGAATCCATGATTATTCTTGCAAGTCTTGTTGTTTCAACGTAATATGCTCTACTTCTGAGAAAATTTAATAGTGCTCGATCTTCACGTATATATTGTTATTCCAGAAAAGATTTCTTTAAATAGTTAACTTCAATGTTATTTTTTCTAAAACTTAATTTAGTGCTTACGATATTTTATTTTTTCATATTTTAAAACTATATTGGCTATTAGAATATTCTGGGGAAAATGTAAGTTATAGAGGGAAGAATAAAACAAAATGTCTCTTTTGCTAAGGAGAAAGACTGGAAACTAATGGTACAAGGCAACTGAAACATGAGTCTTAATCTTTTAACTCTGTGATCTTTTCAGTAGAAGCTTACTTAGAAAACAGTATTACTTCACAAAATACATTGGTTAAAAGGTCATTTATTTAGAGCACCTACCTATTTTATTTTATTTTTTTATAACTCTCCCCAGGGTGTTTTTTCCCATCTGAATGAATAAGCACATGTGTTGGGGGCAGTCTGTGTATGCCAGATTGTGTCTCTAGGAAATCAAAATAAGCAATTGTAAGTTGCAAGGTTGTCAATGGCAAAACACAATGGATGATGTTATATTTTTATCAATGGTTCTATGTACTGTTATGTCATCATAGGAACAGGCCAAAAGAGTGCTACCTGATTTTTGTCTGACACAACACATTTCTTAGTTAGTTATAACTAGGTGTGTGGCACCCTTCATGGGGTGGGTCTGAAATGCCTTTGCCTTTGAACACCTTCAGAATTAAGCAGAGGTACAGGCACGCTATTCATCTGGAAGATATTCCTTCCTTTTGCTGACTTCCTTCCAAATGAGTTAATTCTATGGGAAGGAAAGATGTCAGTGATTTATGTACTGGCTGCACATGTGAAGGAGTACTTATGTTATGATCGTCGTTGAATGCACAGGACAGTTTTTACCTCAGGACATCTGCAGCATCTTTAGTGTGATCTAATGCTGTTTCAGCACTTTGTGTGTGTGTAAATCTCATCTGGCTGGACAGTTAATATTTCATCATTCATCAGTGTTTATCCAAATTATTTTAAAATTTATCAGATATAACATTTTATGTATGGGATACCAATTCCTGATTAATTCCCTCTTAGCACAAGATGAATAATATTTCCAAGTCTGTCACAGTTAAAATTTTATAAGGAGTTCTTTATATGTTTCTTTTCCTATTCTATAACTTATGAGTTGATTACAGATCTCTTTTGACTGTTTCATGACTGCAAGGTTGCCCACTAAACTTACTGTGTCATAGGCCCATATATTTGCTGAGCTCAAATCACCATCTGATACCTTTTGGAATTCTGGCAGTCAGTGTTTTTGGCACTTTGCATTTTTTTCCCCCTCTTTTTCCACGTAATGCAGAAGTGATTCTTAACATCCTAACGTAGCTCATGTGTATCAAATTACCTCTGGGATCTAAAGCTTGTTTAAGAAAATGATGTTATCAAGGTGTAAAGTATTTTTGCAAATTATTTACTGTTCTTTACACATGTAATGATTTGCATTTCTGTTGTCATTCTAATCAGAAGAGTGTGGCTCAGAATGCCATACTTAGTACTTATTGACTTCTTATGGTGGGCTATGCTTTCCTGTCTGATCCCACAAAATGGATTGTCAAAGTTATCAGCGTGAAGAATATGAATCCCGATTAACTGGTCATGCTTCCTGTGCTTTTTCCTCATGTTTACAGTGATGTTCATCTTAAAACTTGGTGTTTATTTCAGTTCTTTGTTGGTTCTTTCTTGGCATATAGGATTTATCTGTATGTACAGTGGACCTCACTGTTTCTATGGAGGAAACTGGAAATAGAAAGTTGTGTCTTTAAAGATAAACTGAAACATGATGGGGATGGGTTACTAAATGCAGTACTGCATCCCCATTTCAAGAGTTGCGTCTTGCAGAAAGGAATTGTGAGTGCATAACAATCCTTCCTCTCAAAAGAAAAAAAGAAAAAAAGAACAAAAAAAAAACAAAAAAAAACCAGCATGTATTTCACATAACTTGATTCAAGTTCATCTTTAAGATGTAACGTGTAATGCAAAGAAAAGAACATGCCATCCAAGCAAATGAGATACTTTATTCTTCTCTAAGTAAGAACATTTAATACAGGTTGTATCTGTAGTTCAGTTTGATTGGGTTTTTTTGCAGTTACAGTCAGAAGACAAAATATACCTTAGGAAGCAGTCACTAGAATTAAATAGGTGTCAACTACATGTATCTGTTATAAATAGGCTTGAAACTTTTTGGTATATTAAGCTTAATGTGCAATGCAGTTACAGAAAATAAGGAAAATAAAATTGAAGTATATTGAAGGCAGCATGATAATGATGTCATTTATTATAATGGAACACACATATTTCAGTCCAGAAGAGCCAGGAAGTTGAAGTTTATTGACTTTATTCTGCTAGAATGCAAGCAGTCCTGATGTAATCTGTAAGAGGGTACTGGAGGGACTTGCTTGGAATTGTTACAGTATTTGGACAAATACTAGTATACAACAGGTCAGCACTATATAGAAATGGTAAAGCTAGCACAGAACCAAGTTAGCCTACCGTGTTGGAAGCAGTATGGTATCATTAATGGGAGTCTGCTTCTCAGGTAATGGACAGTGACAAGAGGTAGGCCATTATGGCCCCAGTAAGGAGGCTTCCCAAGCCAATCTGGTCTTCTGTCAGAAATAATGAGAAGTGCCATTTGTAGTATGTTTACAGTGAAATTTGACAAAATGTTCACCAGCATCAGTCCCCCAATCTCGGATTGAAGAGAGATAAGACACGTTTTTGAATATTTTTCTATAACAGAACAGACTCTCAAAGATACCCTGCTGGATATCCATCTTACAATGTGACCAATACAGCAATCTTCATCTTTCAGGAACGCCTTGCAATCCAGTTGTATCAACTGCATGTACTGGTTCTGAGTCTAAAATGATATATGAGGCTTTTGAGGACTAAATTGGGAATGAACTATGATCATTAAATAATTTATTTTTTGGCTACATTGAAGTGGTTTCTATTTTAATTTTTGTCAATATCTATGTGAAATGCAGAAGTAGAATAAGTGTATTGGATAGCAAATGGATTGCATTAGCTTTTAACTTTAACGTGTTCTATACTTGAGTTGCGTAGCAATAGCTGTCCATGTAGTGAGAAATGACTGTTTTGCCCTTAGCAATGCAGTTTTCTAAGAATATCTTTTTAAACTTTTATTACATGTCAAACATATTAATTTTGCCATATGTGATATCTTTTATCTAGAAATGCACATGGAGGAAAGGAGGGGAGGGGATATTTAAAAGAGGGTGAACTTCTCTTTGAATGGAAGGATTGCAAAGAATCAGTGAAATTATATTGGATAATGAACATTTGATCACTGTTCGGGCAAAAATCATATTTAAAAATACCAGTTTTCTCTAGGGAGATTACTAGAGCTCTTAATCTTTGAGATCCTGAAGTGCTTTAGAAGGAGTGTGACCAGAATGTCAAGGGAGATGATCCTCCTCCTCTACTTTGCCCTGGTCAGGCCTCCCCTGGAGTTCTGGGCTCCCCAGTACACAAAAAACAGGGATCTCCTGGAGAGAGTCCAGTGGAGGGCCACAAGATGATACAGGGCCTGGAGCATCTCCCCTGTGAGGAAAGGCTGAGCAAAATGGGTCTGTTCAGCCTTGAGAAAAGAAGACTCAGAGGGCGTCTGATTATCTTTATAAATATCTAAGGCGTGCAAATCAAAGAGACATGGCCAATCTTTTTTTCAGTGGTCCATGTGAACAGGACAAGGGGAAACAGACATAAATTTGAGCATATGAAGTTCCAGATCACTAGGCGAAGAAACTTCACAGTGAGGGTGTCAAAGCACTGGAACAGGCTGCCTGGGGGTGATTGTGGATTCTCCTTCTGCGGAGATATTCAGTACCTGCCTGGATGCCTGTCTGTGCAGCCTACTGTAGGGGGCCCTGCTTTGCAGGGAGCTTGGACTCAGTAATCTCTGGAGGTTGCTTTCTGCCCCTGCAATTCTGTGATTCTAACTTGTGAAAATGAAAAGATGTTTATATAGTGACTTCTAGTTACTTTGTTCTGTGGAGCAAAGCATAACAAGAAATGATATCTTGAATCTGAACTCTGCCTAATAAAATTCTAAAATCAAATGCAGTTAATTACTAATGAGGATTGCAAGCATTTGGAACTAAGCAGTTATGAAGAAGTAGAGCTAACATTTACAATTTGGCTCATGTTTAGGTATTTAGCTATGTGAAAGTTGGGAAATGCACAAGAGGAGAGTTAGTCTATTTATATATATGTATATATATGCATATATATATAGTTATTGCGTGCTTGGAAGCATTCTGGGTTGTCTTTACTCAGATTATTTAATTATAAAAGTATGCCAGTGTTACTCATAAATTTCTTGCCACACATCCTATTCAGCAGCTCAAGAGGTAAAAGCAACTCAGGGACTTGAGTGAAGTTTTACTGCACTTATAGAATCTTATTTCCTATGGTGATCGCTGATTGTTTCCTCTCTGAATGCATTCATTACAAGAGGCTGCCCAGAAGACAGAGAACAATATATTCTGTTCTTCCTGTTGACTAGCAAAGATATATGCAGTTATGTGTGAATTAAGTTTAAAGAAGTAAAACAATGAATTGCTGAGAAATACAAAATCCTGTATTATTGGAGAAATAGAGGGGTCATACTGTGAATCATAGCTTATATGTGGTAATAATAGCTATAGTATGCTTAAAATTTTGGAACCTATTGTATTTCCCATTTGGATGTAATTAAATACATACATCATTCTAACAAACCTCTCACAGCAGATTGTGAACTTTGGAAGTGGGGAAAGGAATTAATGGCAATGTATTTCATATTGGTGTTCCCTCTGTCTAGCGATTCAATTATTTTCCCATAAAGAATTTACGCTTTCTTCACAACAGATGTTGGTCAGCTTTTGAATAGACGTTGCTGAAGGTGGAGTGAAAAATGATCTTCAAATACAATGAACTCAACAGCCATTACTTATCTTCTGATCTAAGAGACAGGCTTAATATCCTGCTTCAAAGTAAGAGGGGGAAAAAGAGCTTGCACGCAGCTCAGTAGCAGTGCCAGAAGCCTGTAATCACAAGGTATCACTAATGTAAGAAGAGTTTAATACCAAGTCATAGTAGTTCATGCTCAAGTTTGAGGGAAGTGGTGATGAAAGTCAAACTGTTTTTAAAACACTTATCTGAATGTAGGAACTTAGTAGTGAAAATCTAACCTTTTTTTTTCTTTTTTTTTTTTTTTTTTACCTTTTTTTCAATTTGAAGTTAAATCCTCTAAAATGATCTACCTGAACATTTAGGAAATGGGCTTCCAGAAGGTTTGTGTCTTACATTGTTGTGAGCTAAATCATGTATGACACACAAAGAGGATTTTTTTGTGCCAAGTGGGTTTTTTTGAGAAGAAGACACCAGCATCAGTATATTCACAGAAGATCCCAGTTTTTCTCTTTACCATCATTTTTGAGACAAAGAAATGTTTTTGTGGTAATTCGGCAAAGGCGGAGATACATTCCATATTTTATTCATTTTTTTAAAAGTCTTTCATTTTTGTTTCAGAAACCTTTACTGGTTATTTCACATACACATAATTTTTAAGCAGTTTTGTTTCATTTATACAAGTTTAGTAGGAGGCTGGGGAGGGTGGGCTTTTGGTTTAACGTGCTATTAACCTTTAAGTACTTTACAGTTGGTATTGACTCAGACATGTGACTTCTAAAGTATTTATGTACATCCCTGCCTTTCTGTGTTCAGATGAAATCTGGCTGTAAGAATTACAGGCAGAAATCTGTATCTGCTCTCTTTGGAGGGATAGACAGCAGAGAACGAACTTGTTTTTATTTAAACAAGTGTAATAAGTTTTTTGTGATGTCCTTCGATAAAGATGTTGTCAATTAGGCATTGCTGATGTTTACTGTATTAAAAGCAGTTTTCAGAATGATTTTAACCTCAAAACTGTGGAGTAAAAGTAGCTATGAAACAGCAGTTTTGTTTATCAATAGTATATTCAGTGACTCGATAGCACAGTTGGTAGGGAAAGGACTCCAGCAGTAAATCAGGCAGAGCAAGTCAGATTGCAACCCTGGAGTAAAAAGCAGTTCCTGCTGATGCTGGGTCTGTCACCTGCTGAGGAACAAAGCTGTGTACTGCCTGGATGCCAGTGTTAAACTAGAACAGTTCTCCAAGCTTCATGGAATTCAGCACGTTGTATATTCAGCGTAAGTATTGTACTGAGGAAGAGCTAGCACCTGGTCAGTTTTAATTGAACAGGCTGAAAAATGCTCTTGCTATTACCAAGTAATAGTGAAAACTGCCCTAGGTTTGCATATTCTGTATTAGCAAGAATTTCTTAACACAGACAGTCTCTTTTCTTTTGACTGATATTTCACATATTAATACAGTTAAAAGCATGCTTTGGAATAGTATGCATAATGAAAAGCAAATCAATGAAGATCTTTGGGTTTTTGATGTTGATGTACACTGAAAGCTTAGAAATTAACAATTAACATCGATTTTCAAGTGACATTTGTGGGCTAGTTTGTTTTTTCCCGTTGGTGATTATGTCAGATAATAATGGATGCAATCATAGAGCTGGATTTTGTACAATAATGTCAAAGAGAGGGGCTTGAAATCTTCCATCCTGTTGTGAAGGAACAAATCTGTGGTTTTATTTTTTGCTGCAGCAGAACTGGCGTGGGAGCATTTGTGTGACTGTACCTCAGCAGCAACCTCTGGTTTTGTCATATCCTTCAATGGTAGACTGGAGAAACATGTCTTGGTATGAGAACTCTGCAAGTAACACCTCATGTATTGGCCCATGGCATCAAAGGCAGCTGTTGGTGCTATGGCAATAAAGGATGGGCCTTGCTGCCAATATTCTATTTCGTATTGTTGCCATGTGGCAGATAAAAGAGAAGTCTGACAAAATGGTGCCTGATGTAGAAGTGTACATGAAGCAAAGAGGTGTCTCTGAATTCCTCCATGTGGGAAACAGTGAAACAGTGGGTCATCTCCTCTTGTGCAGATTTTTATAAGCATAGCATGCAAGCTCTTGTTTGTTGCTGGAAAGAATGTATATCTAGTGATGGTGACTGCATTGGAAAACAGTGCTTTGTAGCTGAGAATTTGCTCTATCAGTGTTATTGTGCTCTTTGTATTTGTTGTAGTTTCCATGGAAATAACAGAGACATTACTTTTGGAGTGATGTATATGTTTAGCTAAGTATTACCAGGATGTATTTCACTTTATTTGCAGATGTAGTGGCCGTTATTATCCACCTCTCTCATATAAATCACTTCATATTGCAGTAGTGTGCAAAAACATCTGTCATGTCCATCCTTTCAGAAAAATGCAGATATACTTTTTTTCTGTCTCTTACTCAAGTTCTGCAAATGTTGGCTACCAGGTGAAATTTCTTTGATCACAAATTGAGAACTAGGCTTTTTTAATTACTAAAGCTTTGTGCTCCTGAATTAAGATAAGACTTAATGTCTGTAGTAGTAGTGTTTGATTCAAGGAAGTTATTCTTGCTTTTTCTTTAATTCAGCATCTGTTAGGTTCAGAGTATCAGATGTATTCTTCCAAGTCTGTGGAAAACTTTGTTTTGTTTTACCATGTTTAAGTAGAGCACAGAACAGACTAGAGATGAATGTAGAGGACTTTGATTTGTTACTCGGTATGCTGTGAGGTCTTATGCTTATAGCATCCTCTTGAATAATGATTGAAACGGGATAGTTACCATTCAGAGTTTATTGCACATCAGAGCAAAGCTATACCCTCTTTACTTCTCAATTATTCTCCTGTCAGAAAGAGAACAAAGGGAGACAGGAGGAATGGTTCAGTTGTCTACCTGTGCAATCTGTGGTTGATGGGCCTCTGAAATGGTGAGAAATGCTGTGTTTTCCGAGTGCTAACACGTGAAGTTTGTAAGGAGGGATGTATTTATTTTGCAAAATTGTGTGCCTAGAGTACACTGAAAGCGCTTTCTGGGGAAATTTAATAGAGCTGATTATGAATCATAGAATCACAAGGTTGGGAAGGACCTATAAGATAAGAGGATAGAAGCTGATTTCATAAACTATCCACTGCTATATTTTCTTTCCCTGTCTACTTACAGCTTTTTTCTTGTTTATAGACCAGCTCTGTAACGTATGGCCTGTATTTGATTTAAAATATATATATTGTTCATGCTTTATATCACTGAAACTTTCTTGCTCAGCTGTCTTGATGCAGTATGTAGAGGGAAGGAGAACTGGAGTGCGACTGGATTTTATCCATGGAATCAGGGGCTATGAGGATATGGCACACTCTGCTCTTGGATGATGCTGTTTCTGAGGCTCTTTTGGTTACACTCAGATTGTAAGTTATGCTGACATGAATGTGGAATACCAATGCCTTCCGCTTGAGTGCTGTGGCTTTTTTGTTTTTAATAAAAATTACTACTCGGAGTTCAGATAACAATTTATTTTTCAACACTTCATGAAGGTTGAACCCTTCCTTGGAATTTTTTTCACTTGGCTGTGACTTTCTTTGTTCCAGCCAAGCGATCTATTTAATGCCTATAGGTTAAGCCAATTTCTCCTTTGTATTTCAGAGGGTAGCCTCCACATCTCATCAATTACATCAGCAGGCTTTGCTTGAAAAATCTTTCTCATTTCTGTTAGAGATTTGACATGAACCTGTACACCAGGGTAATCTGGTAGTTTTGTACATATCACTGCTAAGGAAATGCAAGTGCGTGCATTCTGATTGAGTGGTTGCCATATGGAATATACGCACACAATCCCATGACATTTATAAAGTTACTTCAAATCTTTCAGAATGTAATTGTGGCTCTGAAATGTTTCTGATTGCCCATAAAAAAAAATGCAGAGTTTGAGTGAAAACACTAGGAAAAAATAACTTTGCAAGCTCTAGAATGCTCCATCTGGTGACAGTGGCATCAAGTAATAACCTACATAAAAATGTAAACTCTGTTATACTGAAACTCAAGGAAAAGGGAAAGGCTGAGAGGGTGAGTTTTAATTGTAAGTTCATTCTTGAATTTATTTCTTACAAGGAATAATTTTTCTTTATGTACCAGGCTTTTCTGAAGTTCCTATTGCACTTTTCTTTGCCTTCTATAGGCAAACTAGGTTTAAATTTTTGATTATACCATCTGATTATAAAATATACTCATTATATTGTGTATATTCGGTGTCTCCATTCATGGCACTTTGACCTGTGGAAATCAAAGCTACAGGGCATGAGGCCTGAGACTGCTTCTTGCTTGTTTAATCTGGGCGATGAACAAGGAAATAAAAAGCCAGTTTAGAATTTATTAAATTCAATTTTTTTATTGCAGTACTGTGGTTTTCTATGTAGTTGTAGTGAGTCATTTGTTATCTGTTTTTTTGTCAATCTCCCAAGGATAGCAGTGTTAGCATGTTTCTTTTGTGACTCAGCAGAAGTAATAGGGTCTTACAAGCACATCTGGAGTTGCAGTTTCAGTAAACACAGAACAGGAATGCAGTATACCGGGTGCTCTAAGAAATAATCACAGCAAACAGTTGATGAGCAATCTTCACCTATATTTTCTAAGAGTCATACTTAAACATAAAATTGTTTTAAAATCTACTTTTAAATTGCACAAAAGTATCTTGCAGTGAAAGAACGAAAATTTCCCCATATTTTTTACTGGATCACTGGAAGTAGCTAATGAAGCCTAAACACAAAGGTGTTGCAGCAAAGCAGATATATCTGTCATTTACCCACTGAGAATTGATACAGGGAGCATTCTCTCTGCACCTGAGTTCAGCTCAGGCTGTCAGCTCTGGGTGAAGCTGCACTATGGCAATATAACAACCAGGAGGGTTGGCAACTGCTACCTTGTCAGCAACACACATTGATTAATGTCCCCTGTAGAAAGAAATTTGTGAGGAGAGTGGCACAGGGACATTGAAGTCATTCTTCTTGTCAGAAGTAAATGCTGCATGGTATTCTCTGCCCTTCTCAGTGTTATGCCACTCCTGTTCTTCTAGGTAGGATCAGTTGTCTTCTGTTTCACTAATGTGGATCTATAATATGTAATTTGTTGTAATATGAAACGCATCGGAGAAATAATAAAAAAAACCAAACCAACATGAACCATTTTTTTTCTTTTTAGTTCCAAGAGCAATAGTAAAATAGAAAGGAGAGCAATTTGATCTGACTGAAATTCAGTGGGCTGAAGTTCTTACATCAATTATCATAGTTCTTACTGTTTCTTGATGGGCATATTTATCACTGGTTGTTTTCTTTGTCTTGCTCAGATGAAAAAAAAAGGGGGAGAAAGAAGAGCCCTTTGTTTTTCTCCCCAGAATTAAGATGCCACTTCTTAAACTGGTCTCTGTTTTATAGTGTTTGGACTGGATAAATGGATTTAGACGTACCCATTGCTTTCTATATCAGGTTCATGTATATTTCAGACCTTAACAGAGTCAGATACTGCTTATGTTTTCATAACAAAAAATATGTAAAGTACACTTGCATTATATTTTGTATTTGTTTAACAGATGTTAGTTGATTGATTTGGCATTTACTGGTAAAGTGATACTGAGGAAGAAGCTGTTCCAAAGTTCCAGACTGAAAGCTATCTTAAACTGATGGTATTTCAGCAGATGCTACTGGGGGCTAAAATGAATAGCCCCACAATTACAACAGGGTTTATTCTGTGTGCATTAAGATGACTTCAGCTTCTGAGCTATCCTCAACTAGTGAGAATACAGAGTGATATCATTTTATATAATTCTCCTAAAAATTATTTGTATTATTACCACAATAATAGAGTAGATATAGGATGGCAATGTGCAGAGCAGTATACTTGAAGCATAATACAAGTAGACCTGTCTTCTAAGACAAAGAACAAACTGCTGTTATTCTTATGTATTTATATTTTTGTATAAGTATAATAAGTATAAATATAGTTTGCTTTATTTTTAATTTTAATTTTATTTTTTACTGTGCAAGTCTGCTGGTAATTTAACTGGCCCTTTAAGAAGCTTGCAATAAATTGCAGCCTTTTGTTGTGGAACACATACTGTGGGAATAGCTGTTAGCACTTGATAGGAAAGGAGCTATGTTATTTCCTCTCCCTCACTCAAATATTGGTCAGTGTTCTTGTCATTAAGGTTCATCATAGCTCCTCTGCACCTTTAGGAACCAATTCTGTGCATTTTCAGGCACAGGGAAGCACCATGAGGACAAGGTTTCATGTTTGCAGTTATCAGGAAACCACAAGAGTTGAATTTGTGTATTACAGGGTAGCATGCTCCCAGCTACCCTTGAAGTTCAAGTGACAACCACTGGAGCTAATGGTTTCTGTGCTTGGCCCATCTGTTCTATTAGATGTGTGTAAGAAGAAAATGAACTTTCAGGTGTTATGGGCCAGCCAGATGATACTGTGTGTCTGTACCAGGCTGAGTCTTCTCCTTCTTATGGATCTTTTGTGTAGGAGATTTATCATGCTATGTGTTGTATTTCAAAGTGCATATCATCTCAGTTAATGATTTTAAGTGTGCTCATTAATAACAGAGAATGTAACTTAATAACAAAATCCTGGCTGTCTTAATATTTGCTACACTGGGGTTTCGTTTTCAAACAGTTTCCTCACAGTCAGTGTCTGATTCCCATAGGAGGTTGTTTTTTTTTTCAAGTGAATCCTGGGGACTAGAAAACTTAATCATGGTGCTGCCTTAGGTCTCTATTCCTAGCAAGGTAACCTCTGTGGTTGGGCTTTGCCTTCTCCAATGCAGTGCCGTCTTAATTGCCTGAAGCAGTATCTTTTCAGATGTGCAGGTAGGAGACAGGGAGTTGGCATTGGCAGAATTTTCAGAGACTCTCTTGAGGCACTGAGGAAGAAATTCAAAATATTTTGGCTTTAATTTACATTATCTGTTCAAAAGTGTTTGGCGAGGAAAAGAAATCTAGACATCTTGTGCCCAGCTTGGCTCACATTTAAAATACATTACTTTGGGGATTTTTTCTGTTCTTCGTATTTTTTAATGAATTTGCAGATTTTGTGTGGAGCAGATTAGAACTTTCTGTCTTGTAAGAATTCTTGGTGCTATTTCTTTTTTTTTCATTTGAATACCGATTAAAAGTAGATTATTAATGTATTTGCAAATAAGTGAGTTCGGTGTCATTTAGTGCATCCAAATTAGATGACTATAATTATTCAGTTTTCTATTGAAAATGGTCTGAGCATAGGGACAACTGTAGGTCAACCCAGAGGTTTGTCTTACCCTTTTTCAACCTGTCAAATGAATGGGTAGAAAGAGTTTCATTGTAGTGTATTACTGACTGACATCCAGGACTTCCAGCTTAAGGACATTTCTACCTGGGTATAAATTGTGTGTTTGTCCAGCTTGCCCTTGAACTCTTTTAAACTTCTTACGTTCTGTGAAGGGAGCTGTAGGGTTTTGCTGCCTTTACACAAAGAACTGTCTTCCTGTTTTTGTTCCACATCTGTCTTGTGATTTCACACTAGTTCTTGTATCAGGAGGGACTATGAACAATCGATCCTCACATGCTTTCTCTTTATTTCTACCTGAGAGGAAGCACGAATGATAGGAAAGGCTTTTAACTGTCCATTTCCCAGTGAAAAAGTATCCTTTCTCACTCCAGGCTTTTAAAAGTTTCCCTTCTCTTACCCTAACTCTGCCTTTTTACTATCTTCTCTAATTCTCTGATTTTTGAGGTTTCTCTCTTTTATCTTCCCAGTTATGATTGTGATTTTCATGTGTTTGTGTACTTCCAGAAGTAACTGGAATAATGACTAAAGTGACACTTAAGTATATTTTAAAAAGCAAAACAAATGCATAGTTCAAGTAGCTTGTGCTGCAACTGGTTCCTTTTAAAACAAAGCTCAAGGTAGAATTGAGTACCCTATAGGTACCTCTGGAGAGCTCTTTTTAATTGTTATTACTACATATAGTACTAACGGTCTAATCAAATCACATATTTTACATATCAGAAGGAGAAACTGAGAAACAAAGCTATGATAAAAGCACCAATCTGGGAATCTTATTAGAAGCCTTTGTCTTTCAGTGAGTAACTTTAAATAGCTAATAGCATGCTACAAGCTGCCCACTATTTTATTTTTATTTATGCAAAATAATAGCCTCTTAATGATTTGGATTGTATTTCTTAGCTGGCTTTTTTTCCCCCCCCCTTTCATACAGCCAGGGAGAAGTGATCTGTGCCAGAGAGAAATGTTTCCTTACTCAGACCTGGCTATTATTAGGAATATATTTATTCGTGGCAAATATGATTTCCCCCAACTTGGCTTTTGTCAATTAGATTTTGACAAATAGTTTTTGTGTATGAATTTCTGCAGACTGTAGCAAAAGCAAAACTACTGGGACAGGTGTCAAAAATCTCAACCATCTGCTGTGCTAATAACCACAAGGTTTGAAGCACTGTGATGATGGTAACAGCCATTAGGAATGGGGCCACTGTTGTCCTGTACCTTGATATGATTCTCACTCCAAACACATTAGTGAGAACCCTTGATGTCAGCTTGCTTAGAACTAAAGCAAATCTTGTCTTTGGAAATTGTGAAGCTGCCTTGAAATGTATCTGCAGGCATTCTTTTTTTGAAATGTGAGCTGGGGGCTGCTATGGGTGGGGGAGGAAAGTTTCCCTGTGTGGAAGTAGCTAATCAGAATTTATAGCCTGCTCTTTTTTTTCCATGAGGAATTATGACTGTGATTCCAAAATGGTTTTGGAACTTTCTTTGCACTGAGCAGAGTTTTGTTATGAAGTGTATCTATCAATGATAACCATTCTGTAGTGTGTGGCATTTAGTTCTGTACATAATTTACTATCAGTAGAAGTTAGTATGTTGTCAAAACTAATCCTGATTCTGATCTTCAGTACATGGGTGAGTCTTCTTGCACAATCCTGGATACTCTATGACCAGAGTTAAGACAGATTTCTAACTTAAACAAATAATCATAACAAGATTTAATTTTTCCTGCCAATACAACCACAAGATGAATTAATTTTGGAGGGGATAGTTGAAAGAGATGATTTTTTTATTTTTTTCTAATCCTGCAGTATCATAACTGCCCCTACTAAATTAAAGCTTTGTATCATTTTGTCTTCATACACTTTTTCTTCTTACCAGTAGGTTGGGTGTATGAAGGTTCCTAATTATACTGTATTGTATTATTTCTGCACAGCGGGGTTGTTGTTTAACACAGGTCATTGTTCCTGAGAGAATAAAGTGAAGTAAATAGACCTGTATGTCAGAGCTATAGGCTATGTCTGTTCACATTTGAATGGGTAAACTGAAAATAGTTTCTGAGTTTCAGTAGTAAATACCTTAAATTACCTGCTTCTTCTAGAAAACACTTAATAGTTTTCTTTTAAATTCTCACATAAAAATCTGATTTTTCCTTTTAGTGGGGAAAAAAAAAAAAGTATAAATAATAAAATATTGGAAGATTAACAGCCATTGTGTGATAAATTAAAGTGGTATTGCACAGGATGTAAAAGGACGGTGCCCTTGAGCATGTCAAATTGCAGAACTCTTCAATGTCACATGCTCCTAAAAGCAAAATTGTTATTTACTAGACAATTTGTTGTTGCTATGTAGTATAAAATGCTGTTGCAGACTATCTGCACAGAATTCAACAGGCAGAAGCCTTGTTCTGAAGTTTGTGAGTCTTTATTAATGGAGACTTAGACATTTTGCTAAGAACCCTACAGTCTGTATAACTGTGTTGCTAAAAAATCTGGAGTCTTCATGGGGGTTTCTGGTCCAGAGCATTAATAAATTCACTTTTTGGAAGTAATGACATCAAAATCAGGTAATGAAAGTAATTCAGTGGAAATCTGTGGAATATCATTCAAATATAAGCTATTGCAAGTATTGTTTGACTGCTGGAAAGAAGTGTAGCAAGCATAACCGCTTGCTATTCTAGCGTAACACTGAAGTGAGGTCAGTCAGTCAGCTGGTACTCATGAGAGCACCAGACAGAGATGCATCTGTTTCAAAAGCAGATGGTAAGGTAACATAAAGGAATTAATCCGAACAGCAGAGGGCATTTTTACAGCCAGCCCACCTAGTCTTGTAACTCTAATTGAAAAGCAAACAGAAAATGCTGCTAGAACTTACTGTTAAAACACAGATATTGTAACTCATACTGTGGCTATCATAAATAGACTAGACAAAATATGTATTATATGGTACACTAATGCATTCTAGTTATAAGCTACTCTCTATATATAGTATTATGTATATAATTATATACATTTTTGAGGCCAGATGGTAATGATTTAATAAAGCTGTTTATACACGTAATATTTTAAACCAGGAGTATGCAGCTCATAAAAATAGCCTCAGGTAATTTCCATTGACAAGAAGGTTTGTATGAGCAAATTTGCTGAAGGCTGTTTGTGCCATATTGTGTGTAACTCTGGAGTGGTAGCCTTAAAAAGTATGGCCTTCCTGCCCACTGGGAGGAAACAAACTTACAGTAATAAGTCATTAGGCAAGCATCTGGCACCAGAGAGACTAAAATTCTCATACAAGCTGCTGGTGACACATTGCAGTGGCTATTGCTGAACCAGAGCATGTTGCTCAGCACACATTAGAGGCCCACCTGTATCTTATAGCTGAGGAATGCATGGTTCTTACAATTTTGACTTTGTGATTTTGTCTCATCTCACTCAGATGGTGCTACGTAATAGTTGTCTGTTAGCCAGTAGTTGAGGCCAAGACTGCTGCCATTCCATTAGCAGACAGATCATTGATTCATAATGAAGATTTTGTTTATTTCTTGTTTCCCCTCCTTGTTGCTTTTAAGAATATTAACAAGTATTTTGATATGGTTGGAAATGTATGGCTTTCTTAATCTATGCCATCATGCATTTGTGGCACTGAGGGACATAGTTTAGCAAGCATCATGGTGATGTGTTGATGGTTGAATTAGATGAACTTAGTGGTCTTTTGCAGCCTTAATTCTTCTATGATTCTCTGGTATTTTATTCTGGTTTCTCTGTCATTTCAAGCAATCTTTCCTTCATTTATGCTTTAATTGCTAGTATTAGGGAATGACTGGTTTTTCTTGGTTATTTATGAAGCTTGGAGGTGTTTTTCTGTGGTATTGGTTAATCTTTCAGCTCAAGATTTGAGCACTACATCCTAAATTCCTGTTCTGGATCGTTAAAACCTGATCCAGGACATAAATTTTAAAACAAGTGTCTATCAGTGCCTCAAAGCAGAGTGTTTGAAAGGACTTGGGCCATTTTTCATAAATCATAGCTTGCACATACTTTAAAAAGCAAATTAAAGCTTTCCATTGGCTTTTGCTGTCAGATCATGGCTATACCTTTCCTCTTGTCCTGCAGCATGTCTGACTACAGATTGAAAAAGCTGATGAAAGAGCACTAACTAAAGCTATAATTGAAGCCATTAGCCATGAGAAAAAATTGTTTCTACTTACGACAAGGTCATGGAATATAATTATTCTGCCTATTACTTTTATTTTTAAATGGAATACTGCTAATTTTTTTTTTTTTCTTTTCCTGATTTTTGACATGAGAATACATTGGTTAGGTTGAGCCAGCTGTAACTGCAGTGTTATTTGCCAGCTTTTAAGAGATAAATGCATACTATTTGGAATTGGGGTATGCCTCATTTTTTACTCCAGTATTATTTTCATTGCTTCTTTTATTTGCGTTGCTTACAACAAGTGGGACCAACCATAAATACAGAAATCATACAGAATTATAACTCATTTGCTGATTTTACCTATGAAATCTGGTCTCTGTTGGCATCACATTTCGACTGATCTAAGTCATAACAGGTGTCATTTTTACATTGTTGTTCTGTCCTGATTTTGGAATGTGATAGATTAGATAACCTTAGCAGAGGTTATCTGTTTGAAAAGAGAATGTATACAGTAGATCATTAGCGTGGCTCTTCTCTTACAGTCCTAATTCATTTTGTAAGAGATGACTGCTTTAGAAAGACTAAATGTGATGTATATGCTTGTTACATAGAGACTAGTTTCTCTGAGAAATACCACTGCTTTGATTTCTTTTCTTGTACTATTATTTTCTTCTGGTACTCTGGATTTTAAGTGTAGTGCTAGACACATCAGTTACTTTCTGTGATTGAATTACTTGTTTAAAAAAATTCACACTGCTTTTCTAATTATTGGTGCTGTTTTATTATGCATTTGTTAATATAAACTGAAACATTTTTTAAAAGTTGGGTGAATTTTACTAAAATAAATTCAGGACTAAAGCCATGTATATATTTTAGTCTTTTTTTAAAAATATAGATAGGCATTTTCAGCCTGACCTATGTATTATGCTGCAGATGCAGTCTTCAGGTTTAGCCTGTAAAGATAAATGGGCAGCGTTTAGATCTATTTTACTGGCAAAGAAGTAACAATGAGTTTAGAACACACAACTCTGTGAATCCTGGAGATCTGGCATCAGGTTCTGCCTTTCGTAGAAATAACTGTTGTGGTTTTTTTTGTTTGTTTGTTTTTTCATCTCATCTCCCTGGCAGTATACAGGTCATGCTGACAGACAAAAAAAAAAAGAAATAAGAAATGTTTTTAGAATCATCAGGGAAAAAAAAATTAATAGTGGAAACCTTAGTATTCTAATTGTACTGATAACACTTTTCAATGCTTGAGTTACTCTTTTTTTCTTTTTCTTTTTCTTTAAGTGGTGTGCACATGGATAGCTATGATTTCTTTGCTATTATTGACATTAGTGACTCTCAGCTGCGTTAGATTGGAGGCTTTTGAATTTGCAAACACACTGACTCCCAGAAATAAAGAAGAGCAATCTGAGAAAGTGGGTTTTTTTTTCTGATTCTTAAAGCTTTGGAAAGCATATGCCTAATATTTCTGCATTTTTGTTTCATATTTTTTGTTTTAAAACAGTACATTATACCAACTATGGTGCTTTTATTTTTAAGGAGTAAGGTTATTTGTGCTATAACAACATAAGGTCGATTTATAGATCAGTGTACTTTACAGTTATGATGTCCAAGTTCTCTAGTGTTCCTCCTAAAAAAGTGAAGACAGACATGTAAATGAAAGAAATAAACTAAGGCAGGAAAATGGGATTTACCCCCAGAGGAATGATTTAATGGCACAGGAACAGGGTTTGTGTCCAATTTAGCTGCCTTGTATATTCTCTCTTGATAGCATGGAGACATCAGAACTTTAGCATGAGGCCTCTGAGTTCTTCTAGATTACTAATTGAGGAGAAGCTGATGTACCTACTTTCTCTCTGACTATGAAAGGTAGTTAAGAGACTAATTCAGGCACAAGTCCCTCAGTGGTCCCATTCTGATTTGTCTCAATTCCCAGTCCAAATAACTATATTTTATGTCATCTCTTAATGTCTGGGAAAGACTTTGCCCTGATGTTTTCATTGCTTATAAATGTGTGGTAATGCGAGAAGAATTTTACAGAGTAGCAGCTATAGTTCAAGATAAGGACTTCACAGAGCAGCAGCTGTGGAGCAGGATAAACAGCATGAGAACCAAGGACACCTAGGATAAGAATGAATGGTTCGTGGCTTTGAAGGGGGGGTTTTGGGTTGTTATTGCAGTAGCTTTCTTCCAATTAGTGTGTGTGATTTTTGAACACCCTCATCTGTCTGCTATTTGGCTTTTTGGGCAATAAATGGATGCAGCTATATTTAACCATATTGGTGTGTGGCTGTTTGTCCCAGCGTGCCGGGATCTGCATGTGAAGAATGGAAAATATTGCTAGAGCATGGTGAAAAATAAATAAAAATAACTCCACCCATATCCTCAATTATTTACGAATGAAGAAAAGATCTAGAAAGATTTAATTTCTGTAGGGAGTTAAGACTGTATTTTCCGCTTAATCTTTTCTTCTCTCATCCATGCAGCCATTTACTGTACTTTAGTGAAGGGATGTTTCAATTTTGTCTGTCTTCTGCAGAAATTCTTCACCAAGACCATCTCTGTTTACTGTTTAGCACAGCCACAGTAATTTCGCTATGGGAACAAGATTTTGCATGAAATTTCACTGATTGATATCTTTTTTAAGGTACTTTCTCTAATGTCATTATTACATTTACTAGAAGATGTAAGTATTTTTTTTCCTAGGTCTGTTAGTTCAAAAAGCACTATGCTTATTTTTGGTTATCACTTGGAAGAAAAATAAAAATAAAACCCATCTTGTTTATGATGGTATCCCTCATGATAAGTTTTTTTTCATGACAACTTTGTAATTTGAAGGCTTGGTGGACAGATGTTTCATTATTGTTGAGAGTACAGATGATTTTCCTACATTTAATCATGGTTGCTATAGTTACAGTCAGTGCAGAAAATTACACTATTCAGTATGGATTAGTTTTTGGTTTTGTTTTTTATAAGTTTTCGTGCCAGTTCCATTTAGCTCAGTCATAACACTTGCCACTTTCTTCTGCTTTTTCTTGGTGTCCTTTTCCCCCTAGTTTGGAATGATGGATTGTAACAGTTTAATAGAAATGTCTCTCATCAACTGGATTAACTTACTTGCATAAGTATGAACAGGTGTCTCTGCATTCTCTAGCAGATCAACATGTAGCTTTTCAGCTCAAATCTTTTTAAATTGCCATCAATGAAAAACTGTCTGATTTCTGTTAGCAAATCCTGCTTCCCTTCCTTTCAGACATGAGCTGAACAATGATACCTGGTTATCATTTGAGCCTTTTCAAGGTATTCCAGAGACTTAAAATATCAGACTCCAAAGGTAAAAGCTTAAATGAAGCTTCTTAGAAGGATTTTTAGATGTCACAAATGCCTAGGAAAGTGTTTTTCCTCACATAGAGGATCTTTGCAGTAAGTGTTCTATTACCTGACAGCACTATTCTGTATATACTGTTCTTCCCCCCTGCTCCAGAATTTACCATTATTGGAATCTGTCCCTTGCACAGTTTGTTTCAAAGGGACTGCAAATACTGAATTTAGTTCATGTGACTGCAGTTTGAGGAGTCCTACTCAGTTGTGTTGCAATCCATAACAGTTAGTTCCAGATGAGAATAATAAAAAAGGAAATAATGAGGGTTTGAGCCGCATCTCATGCTATTCTGGTTAAATAAGCTAACTCTGTGAAGATAACCCTACTATGTAAATTGTAAAGGACAGTATCAGGAAGCACCTAGATCAGTGGTACTTTCTGCTTTTTATGGCTGTTTCTGTTTATAGGAATAAGATGCTTCTCTGGATGTGTAACTTTATTTAGCGTAGTGAAGAAGCAGTGAGCATGGAATTCTCCATACTCTACAGTCTGTTCTGAATGAAGTAGCATGCTAACTTCACTCTATTATATGCATAACTGTATGTAGTAACTAAATATTAGACAAGGAACAAATCAGTAGGAGATCATGTATTTTACTACAACACTTCATTCGAGTTCCCTCAATGTTTTCTTTATTTGACTCACTAATAAGAGTCTAGTCAATTATTGATCAGTGTTCTTCACTGTAGTACTGCCTGTGAAGATATATGTGTGTAATCTTTACTGGTGTTCCTTAATATCTTTTTAGATAATTTGTAAGTTTTGATTATCCGAATTTCACTGAAAGTTTAAATGCCGTCCAACTAAAAATAGTGGCATTATTTGAAACAATGCAATTTTGTCCAAAACTCCTGATTCATGGCATTTTTATAGATGAACTATCATACTTTCCTGCAATAGCGTATTGCTATTCATGAGTGTGAAAAATCTTTATGCCCTTACATTGTAAAAGACTGACAAGCATTTTTGAAGATAGGCAACTTGCTTCTTAAATGTTGATAATCCTTTGAATATGTAAAGCTTCATTTCTAACATAATGCAAGAGTGGACAGGCAGAAACTCAGATTTTTCTCCTCCACAAACAAAACTTTCAGTTTAGAGGGAGCTGTAAAAACAAAAACAAACAAAAAAACTATAGAACAGAAGCTGAATTCTTATTCTGCCCAGTAAAGAAAGGTAGAGCAGGAGATGAGGTTCCTGTCGTGATGACATGAGAGTAGGATTTGGGGAGCTGATTGCTAGGCAGACAATTAATTAGATGGTATAGTCTCTGAAAGACACATTGACTAAATTCCAAGACATTATCATTTTAAATGTACTTAAGTTATTCCTTGGGTTACCTAAGAGATTTACGTATGTGATTTTTTTTCTTCCTATATTTAGGCAATATAGGTGCTCTGAAGGTCATCTTTAGAAGCTAGTTCAATGCTCATCAGTTAGGAAGCAATCTGATTTTCTTCCTCAACATTAGCCTTTTACCTCTAATCATCAGTATTTTCAAGGAGTTCACTACTGTCACTTTATACAATATGTCAAACAGTTTCAAATAGTTGTAGATTATTCCAGGGGCAATTAAATAAATGAGCAACATTCTTTACTGTCATAATTTCATTTCCCCAAATGTTCAAGTGAGTTTGAAAAGTGAGATCTTGAAGGCTTCGGTCCCTTGTTAAAGGGGTGATCAACTTTGTGTACAACTGTAAAGTTGTTCCTTCTTAAATAACAGGGAAGAGGAGTAAGAGTAACCAGGCCCTAGATTACATACAAGCTTCTTTTACAATAATTCTAAAAATGTGTTTTTCAGGTTCATTGAGCCTGATACCACTGCAACTACCTTTTATTGTGACATTAATAGCTCATTCAGAATCTAATTAATTTAACTGAAGTTTATATAACTGAAGGTTATATCACTATTATGAATATAAAAATTAACAGCTCTTTAAGGATGAATGATTAAGCTGCTGCTGCTAACTGGAGTTACATGTGCACATGGATAGCTTTGCTTTTTTCATGTCTTGTTTTTCTTTATCTTTTAAGTTCTTCTAATAAGCCTATGGATCAGGAGTCCACAGTTCCATATACTTTTTCAGAATACTGCCTTAAACTTTATTCAGTTCATTGATTAGCAGCTAATGAAGCTTGTTACAAATCATTACTGTCAAAGCTGCTAAAATGCCAAATTTGGCTTTGGAAGCTTGAAAATGTGAACTGCTTATGCAAATTCAAAACAGCATGACTATCAGTTCTGATTTGTATCCTGCAACGTCTGAACAACCACAAGCAAAGGTCAAATCAATTATTTTCTGCTTGGTGACCACTGAATCTTGGCATTTTAAGTTTTTAATTAATAGCAGGATTTTATAAAATATTGTTTACTGCTAAGCTTATGGGAAATTCTAGCTGTCCCAAATCTGCAATGTTGTTCAAGATTCTTTTAGAATTTTTTTTTTTTTTCCTGAGATTTATTGCTTTTATTCCCAAGGAAAAAAGAAAATTGTTGTTGTCAATATGGATAATTAAAATAAAATTTGGCTACAGTACTTGCCAGGCTAATAGATGAACTCTATGAGAGTCATCAAGATTGTACGTGTTTGTCAGCTGTAAATTATCTTAAGGACAAAAAAATTAATCTGGGTTTCCTGTTTTGTTCAAAACTCTGTGCTGATGGTTCCTGTGATGTGAAGCTTATACTTGATTCAGAAAGAATGCTCTTGTTCCGAGTCCTTCAACTACCACCTCAAGTAATGAAAAAAATCAATGGATCCTCACATTTTAACATTTGTAATTAATATCAGGATTTCATAAAATCATGTCATATCCTTAAAAATTATGAATAAGCTTTATAATCTTAAGAATTTTATTTTTATTCTTTTGGTATACTGTAATGTAGAGTCTAGATGCTAGGCTATGATAACATTTTAATCTGTGAATCTTTTTCTTATCTCTTTGCTGTCTTTGGGAAACCTGTCTTAATTGCCAAACAGACAGTATTAACTTTGGTACATCAAATTTGAATTAATGCAGACAGCTCATATAAAGACATTCATATGTAAAGCACAGCATGTGTAATTTACTAAAATGCACAAGTTAAAATGAAAAGTTTTAGGAAAAAAGAATTACATTGAGTGCAATTTAAGTTAATTGACTGATATAAAAATCATTTTATTTCAAAGGGAATTTTGATATTCTTTTCAAAAGCAATCTCTTCTTGATTGTACAGAATTCTCAACATTATAAGCTTCCTTTATAATCTTGTTGTTCTAGTATAGTAGGTAGAATAGGTTCCACACTCTCCATATTTCATCAATTACCTTACACGTTAAGTAATACTCTGCAATTCTCCATATTTTAAAGACTTTAATAAGCCTTTTTTTTTCTTTTTTTTTTCTTTTTTTTTTTTTTCTGTAGATGATCTCTAATTTCAGCATACCTAATTCTTTGTTCTAATTTCAGTATACCTAATTCTTTGTTTTGTTCCGTCATTGCCACTAAAATCTGTCTTCTGGAGTGTAATCATGATTTATGATTCTATGATTATCGCTTACCTATATAAATGTTGCTAAGTGTAATACTACATGTAAGCAATCAAACAGTGACAAAATTATTCGTTAGATTTGTTATTGGTTGCCAAACTACTTAGCAGCTGAAATATCATACCATAAAATGTTTTAATATCTCATGAATAGTAATGAACCGTTCTATAAATTGCATTCTAAATCTGAGAATATTCTGTCTTTCAGACCTGCAAACAGACAGTGTTGTAGTTATTTCAGGGTCATAATTCCAATCATTTTCAGTATATTTTCTGGTTTTGAAAAGCGCACATTTGTTATAAACTAATAAAACTGTAAGTGAAAAAAACAAGAAACATTCAGTTTTTTTAAGTCTAATGTGAAGTAGAAATCCATCTACTCTGGAGCAGTTAGAACATGACAATAGCACAAAAGCTCTGGAGATGGACTCTGCAATTGATATTTCAGGTAAAACTTGCTAAAAGGTGATGATGATACTGTCTGGTGTGTGAGAAAATTACTTACTTACTGCTGGTCAGTATGTTGTTTTTTTTGTTGTTGTTGTTAGTGCATTTTATTGCATTCTTTGCACTGATTCTTTGTGTTCTTTCTCCTTCAGTTTAATAGGAAGCTCTCAAACATTTCAAGTGTGTTTTTTGTTGTTGTTTTGGTTTTTTATTTTTATTTTGTTTTGTTTTGTTTTTTCCATGCTTATATAAAAAACTTAAAGAATGATTTTTATGAAAACTGAGTTAAGTCATAGACACAGCTTATGTAAGCAAACAGCTGTTATAGATGATCTCTAGAGGTCCCTTCCAACCCCTACAATTCTGTGATTACCTATGTTCCATGCAAAATCTAGAGCTCCTATTGAAGAACAGAAAGATTTCTAGCTGCTTAAACCAGATAAAACAGGGATGGGATTCAATTTTATCTGGCTTCTTAGACATCTGCAGATCTATATCAAGTTGTAATTGCCTATGTTAAAGATAGTCATTTGGATGCACAGAGTGGTAAGGGTGAATGCTGCCTCCTGAGATGTTCCAGAAGAATTCATATCAACTTAGTATATTAAATGACTGTGTTGTAACTGTTAAGTATAGGTCAGTCACTAAGTAAAGAAAATAAACAAGATAGATATTGGAGAGAATACTGAAGGAAGAATACCACCCAAATGGTTGTTTAGTTTGTTGGTTGGTATTTTTCCCCTTATGATAAAAATAGCCTTTCCTAAATGGAAATACTCAGGATCACTGGGTCATTTTTCCCTCTGCTCCCCATTAGAAACAGTTGCTGGTGTTGTGTTAAAAATCCCAAATACCAGTATTTGTTCTCAGTATGTTGTATTTGATGGGTCTGATACTTTGTTCACCTTACAAATTACCAACATTTCAAGCTGCTTGTTTTTTTGTAATAAAGCTGAGTTTGATATTATGGAATAAATAATAAAAGCATGAATTGCAACAGTACTGTCTAATCACAAAGATGTCACATTAACAAAAAGCCCTACTCTAGTACTGTATTTTTAGTGAATGGGAAGATATGAAGTATCGTAAGGGAGCACTGTTTAAAACAGAAGCCAAAGTACTGAGTCATGACTGAGCTAAATACTGAGACAATTCTTATGTGCTGCCTCCCTGTCTTTTAATGGTACTTTATATAATTGTTGCAGTTGTTGGCATGTTGCCATGTGCGCCCATGGTTCAAACCCCCCTTGACCCAGGTTCTAGCATTACCCCCCACTATGGGCAAAGAGCCACCGTGACTCAGCAAGAAGGATGGCAAAATGGCATTTATTAGGAGTAATTAACACCTTATATACCTTAATCACTTCGTCTACGCCCCCTAGGGTGTATGTTTGAAATGCGTGCCCTAGACACATCACAAGGTAAGGGACTGAACAGGGGAGGTACTTTCAACGTCACAGCCGAATCCTCGTTAGCAACTACAACATCTCACCCTCCCCAAATACAACAGAGTTCTGCCTCGTTAACGCTTACAACATTGGCATGTTGCATGGTCGGTTTATAATAAATGAGCTAGAAAAGATAAACTCAAAAAAATAGAAAGCAGTGACCAAAGCACAAATAATATTGATGCAATTTAGTAAGGTAGGGGATAGTAGTACTTACTATTTTAATTTGAATCCTAGCTTGATTTGTACATAGCAATAATCTTGTTTGTAGTTGTAGCTAAAAAAGTAAAGAAAAAATAAGGCATCATAGTTGTATGAGAAGGTAGAAAAAGCTGAATCCAAGTGAAAGTCACTGAGATACGTTTCCAGTAAAGAGGAAAGATGTGAAGGATGTGAAAGCACAGTGCTTGTCAAAGCTGTTATATTCAGGTGTCTCCCCCACCCCCCAAGGTTTTGCCTAAGAACACAAGTACAGGCATAACTTGAAGAAAATTCCAGTCGGATTCTGACATTTGGTAGTTCGGTAAATGCTAGTTAGGTATTTAGTGTGACCAATATTATTAACCCCTTTAGCCATTCTTTAATTTCACTTGAAGGATTCACAAGACAAACATGTTTTACCATGATGTACCCTGTAATTTTCAAGTCAGAGCTAAGGAAAATAGCTCTAAGCAGCCAGAAGTTTAGAGATCTGCTTGAGAAGCTTTTGAGACCTGAAGACCCCATTGTTGAGATTTCCTGTAAGCAAGACTTAAGCACAGAGACAGTCACGATACTGGCTGTGAGGCAAAGCTCTGCTCAGAGAGCTTTACTGTTTGTGACATAGCCAATGACACATAGCAGTTGTTCCAACCAGTTTGGAGAACATCTAAAGTAAGAGATGCAGGGTTTGCTTTTGCACAACAGTAGCTAGGAGGAACCTGAAGATCTCGGTTTTAGTCAGAATTGCAGCATTGTCTGAGACAATAATGGATATGTATTAAATTCCCATGCAGTATCAGCTCTGGAATAATGCTTTTCTGAAGGTACTGAAACAACTGTGCAGAAAAGAAACTCTAATCATTATGCCTTTTTTGTTGGATTTTGGGTTTTTGTTTTATGACTTAACTTCATTTACAATTTATTTTCATTGTAAGCCTAGAAATAGACAGATGATGAGCGGACATAAAACTGGGTAGTGTTCCAGTAAATGTCATCAAAATTTTAACATGATCAATGTGTTTCTAAGGAACATTTGAACTCTTTCATGTTGGCATTTGCTCTCTGAAAAGTGTTCTGTTGGAAGAGTTTTAGATGATATCTGCAGGGTAAAGCAAACTTGTCCTGTGAGAGTATTTATTTTGCTTATGCGTATTGCCTGAAGGCTTGAAAGCACACTACTATGGAGAAGACTCAAACATCAGTTTTGTATTCTTCAAATTAGGAGGAGGAATGACTGTCTAAAAATATATAGATAGATAGATATAATATCACACCATTTTCCTAATAAAATTATTTCTATTTGATAAATAGGTGGAGAGAGAAAGAGTTCATTTTACCTATTCCCATTGCCCATCTTTTTTGTACTACGTTCACTTCCCAGGGGTTGATTTCTGTTATATGCCCTCTTCACTATATTCTTTTCAGTTATAAAGACCTTGGTATGATAGCAAGGAAGGGAGGCATCCCTTGCACAGGAATATTATTTTGCTTGTAAAATAGATCTCCAAATTTACAGCCTCAGCCATTAGAATTTAATAAAAAGAAATCCATATATCAGTGTAGAATGTGAGCAGCAGGTGTACTTAGCTCTGCAACCTTACAAAATTATATATTTCAAAGGAACATTAATCTAGGCAAGGAAGGGCAGAAATATGCGTAGAAATGTAGTGAAGAGTGGCAAATGGTACTTCTCAATAAATAGGCTCTTTTTGTGCATAAAAAGGTCCAAATGAGTAACCCCTGAGGAAATCAATTCCCGAATGGCTCATATAATCCTCAGAGGCCAACTCCAGTGCTCTTTTAGCTCTAATAGTATTGACAGCTGGTAGTTCCAACTTTATAGCAATTTATCTCCCTGCTGAATATTTATTGAGAGTTTTCTTGTTGTATTATTGACCATGCATTAACAGAGGCGGTGGATAATAGCAATAGCCCTGCAGTCCTGACAGATGTTCTCTTAGTGCGCGAGCTTTTGCCAACAGCAATTGGCCTTGAGGTGTATGCACAACAAAATAAAACAATACTTTACATAAAAATACAGCATTAGGTAAGTGGATGAAGTTAGCTAATCATTTATATTCAGTTCCTGAATTTTAAACCAGATTGTCATGGTAAATTTTATCTTATACACCCATGTAAAATTTTGTGGAGATAAACATGCAAAACTAAAATTTAAAGCAAGTGCTGAGAGCACTGTTTCTTCATAAGACGATTCCAGAAGATAAGTTATTGTGAAAAAAAAAAATTCCTCATTTAGTTGTACTTTTTTTTGTCATTCTTTGTCAAAATTTTCTTTAAATGTTTTATGGTACAATAAAATCTTTGAAAATTAGGGTCTGACACACAGCAGAAAGATGACTTCACTTAAGAGTGTGATAAAAAGTTTGTAATAATCCTACAATATAACTCCTGTGAGGGTTTGTCTGATCTGTGGAGCACAAATGCTGAAGCAATAGGCAGTTGGGGTCTCCTTGTTTTCCTTTTCCTTTTCCTTTTTTTTTTTTTTTTTTTTTTTTCTTTTAGATAACTTAAACATAGTATGTGGAACAAACTGTTTTTTTCCCAGAGAAAGCTGAGAGGTCCAGGTTGTCCTCTTTTTCATCTTTCACTTCTCTTGCAACCTCTTCTTCCAAGATAAAGACAGTGGAAACATTTGGGCCTGGAGGTGAAAGAATTGTTCACAGTAGTGAACATAAGGTGTAGTAGTATGCTGCTTGATTGGAGGAGTGTGAGCAGTACAAGGTATGCATTTGTATTCACATGTCACATGTACCTGATCTCAGTTTTGCAGCCCAGTCATCTGCAACAAGTCTGAAATACTGATATCAGTCTTAAAATCTTCCAATGTGGGTAAAGTTAAGGAAATCTTCATTTATAAAACCTTTCATAGTGCTTTTTAGACTTTACCATTGACCCTAGTCTACATGCTAATAGGAGCAGTGGCTTGTGGCCAGTACTACCTGCAGCTCACTCCTCATTGTGCATGTGCTGTTTGCACTGATTGCCTTTCTCAGAAGATTCTTAGCAAAGTAATGTGCTATGTCTGCATGTTATCAGGCAAGCACAGACATTTCTGAGCTTCTCATTGTAACGCTTGATTTCCTCTTTTGTCTCTTAAAATACTGCTCATGTGGATACAATGAAGTTATCTTCTTCATAGACGAGGTATTAAGATTTAATCTAAAGCAAAAGCTTCTGTAATGAGTGAGTGTAGATTTCAGTAACAGAGTAACTTTTCTTTAAAAAACAAGCATCTGTCTCCCTCTAGGAATATGTTCTCCAAACTGGGTTTTTATATCGATCACCTGAGCTGACCTTTTTGTCTTTTACTCTTTTTTTGTTTGTGAAAACCTTTTCTGTCATCAATGTTGTTAATTCCTTTTGTATGGCCGACACTTGGACCAGTAAACACAGCAATTCAATTTTGCCTAGTGACTGCTGCTCAGTGACCTTTATACTTAGTTATGGTATGTGCGCATTAAATGTTAATATTCATATTTGATCCAACTCCTTCACTGAACTTTTGGCAGGAACTAGGAAGATAATGCATTCCATTATATAGTCAGTTTAGCAACAGTCATCTATTCACTGCAACTAAAATACTCTATTATTATACCACTTCACCTTACCTCATTCATTCATATGCTCTGCATTGTCTGCAGAAGTTTCAGTGAACTAATGAAAGTCCTGACAATGCCTAAATTACCGGGTCATTTAGTTTCTTCCAGCAAATTAGAAATAAAGACTCAGTCCAGTAATGTAGCAGGCTAAAACTCATCCCTCATTTGCTAAACACTTTCAAAAATGTTAGAGCCTTATGAGGCGTTTTGATCTTCCACCTTCTTCATTAAACTCATAACTCTAACACTTCCTTTGTCCTCTAGCTCCTGGTTCCCATCCTCACACATTTGGCCCATGTTACATAGGTAGTTCTGCTTGCATCTGTAACACAAACCCCAGTTCGTGCCACAGTATGTTCAGTGAGGCATTTCCATCTGCTTAATTTACTTCAGAAGTTCAGCAGTTCATGAGGAAATGCACCTAGCAATGGCAAACTAGTTAGGAACTTTATAGCTGAATGCTATGAAAGGAACAGAAATAGTTTTATTTAAATGCTAGCCTTGAATTCCAAGTCTAGCATCCTGCTTTGAGAATGAGCATTTTAGCTTAACAAAGTCCTGTAGGACTATGGCAAAGTAACTGTTAGATATAAGACGTGGAAACTGTTTAGGTGAAGTAGGAACAAAGGGCAACAATTCTTAGGGAATGCTTGAGAGAACAGTTTCGGATAAAGAGTGTCGTACAGATGGAACTGGATTCCCTCAGGGACTCTATCTGCTACTGCACTCTATGGGTATCACTGTGGGTTTAATATTTTTATTTTATTAATTTGATACAATTATCAAAAAGTGAACCTTTCAGAATTTGCAGAGAACTAGACAGGAAGAGAGGATTCTTTTTAGTGCTGCTTCATGCTGAGCTCATGGAGAATGTCACCTAGCTTATATCATAGATTCATAGAATTGCTCAGGTTGGAAACTATCTTCAAGATCATTAAGTCCAACCACAACCTAACCATGCTACAGTTCATCTGGTTCCATGGACTTGTGAATGTCCAGCTTTCAGGGCAGGTCCAAAACCATTTAATCACAAATTATGTACAGCCTACTCTGTTCCTCATCCCTAAATTCCAGCAGAAGGAGCTGCATGCCCAGCGAGCAACTAGTGTTACTATTAAAGACTGAAGCAAGTAAGACATCAAGTACCTAAGCCTCAACCTGATCCTTGATCTGGGCTTTGGCCTTTCTGATTTTCTCCCTTCACAGCTTCACTGCATATTTGTAATCCTCGTAAGTTACTTGCCCCCTCTTGTGAAGACCATAAACTTTCCTTTAGTTCCTGCATTCCAGCCAAAGGTCTCTGTCCAGCCGATCTCCTTCCCCATTGGCTCGTCTTATATGACTTACAGATGGTCAACTCCTGCACCTTTAAAATAACTTCCTGAAAGTATTTGCAACCTTCTTGGGCTCCCATGCCTTCCAGAGCTACCTCCTAAAGGCCTGTCTCAACCGTGGTCCAAAAGAGTCCAAAGTCCAAGGAGGCAGTTCTGCTGAATCCCCTCTGTGGTTCAACAAGGAACAAAAAGTCTATAATTTTGCAATCACTTTTTCCCAGACAGCCTCCAACCTTCACATCCCCCACAAGATCTTCTCTGCTAACAGCAAGTCCAGGATTTTGCTTCCCCTTGTTGTCTCCTTTACCAGCTGTATTAAGAAATTATCTCCCACACACTTCAGGAACCTCCAGAACTGTTCCCTTTCTTCTGTTTAATAATTCCAGCAGACTTCTAGGAAGTTGAAATCTCCCATGAGAGCAAGGGGTAGAGACTGTGACGCCTCACCCAACTGTCCATAAAGTATCTTATCCACCTCTTCATCCTGGCTGGGAGGACTGTAGCAAACTCCCATGGTGACATCAGTCTTATTGGCCTTCACTTTTATTCTGACCCATAAGCTCTCAACTCACCATCATTAAGACAGCTATGAAGAGTCTTAAAAAAGTGAAGGCAGTGAGAAATTCACTGAATCCAGGGGAGACTGCATTACAGTCATGAATCATTCTATCTTGTGAAAGGGTAAGCATGGCATTGCTAGGTTTGACATGTGGAGGGCTATGGTACTTATATACATATCCACCAGTAATCTATATTCATGTAGCTGTTGATTTCATGAAAAGAGCAAATATTATAGAGCTATTAATAGTCTAGCAGCAATTGTTTTTTTTATTATTCTCAATTACCATGAGCTGTGCTTTCTGAACTGTTTGTTTTTTTTTTAATAAGATGTTAATATCTTATATTAACAATTTTTTTTTTTCCTAAGACAGACATTACAGACCTTACACATACAATCAACTTTAATCTCAGTTACTTGGGCATCTGTCATTAACTGTATTCTGCCTATGGTTCAGAAGAAAATCAGATTAAAAGCAGACAAGGAATTCTTAAGAGTGTTTCACTTCTAGAGAGAGATATTAATGTTGATTTGATTTTAGACTGTTGTGTTTTATGACTTGCATTTCAATTACATCTGATTAACTTAAGGGGAGGCTATGAAAGATGAAGTCACGCCACTTTCAGAGAGATAAAGGATGATGGATGACAAGAACTAAATAACCCACTTGACCAAGCTAATACACTCAGTAATCATTAGCCACCTGCTTGTTGCTCATCATACGTCATCTACAAATAGGCAACACAAACTGATGTATAAATACTTTTTTTTTTTTTTTTTTTTTCAAATAAACATACTGTTCATTGACAGCTTTGATATCAAATTGCATTTAATTTTATTATTTTGGTGCCTAGGGAGTATTTGGGATGGTAAGTCTCTTCTAAGTTAAAGTACAAATGCTTATTTTTCAAAAAAATGAGGTGGTGTTTTTCTGAAATGACCATCTGTATGCTGTCTGTGCAGAATTAGAAATCTGCCAAAATCAAAAAGCCAAAAATTACATGGGAGAAGACACTCAAATAAAGCCTTATAATTAAGAATTAAGGTTACTCCAAAATTAGTAATATTTCTTGTGAGGGAAAAGCAAACAAAAAAAAAAAAAACAAAAAACAAAAAAACAAAAAAAACTGTCCATGCAGAAATCTGTCAAAAATCTGAAGGATTTATAAGAATAATTGCATAAGGAATTGGGCATATCCCTCCCTGAGAGTTCTGATAATTGTCTCCAATGTAAATCTTTACTTAAATTTTAAATTTATCTAAATCTTTTTTTTTTTTTCTTGTTGTTTTTGTAGACGTGTGACTGAATTTGAGAAATCAGGATGATTAGGTCAACCCCATTGGGCTAAATTTATAGAAACTAAGGTGACGTCTTCCCAGTGTTGGGATTTGTTTGAGTTTTGTATCTATACTTAACATTCTAGTTCTCTGAACAATTCGAAACTGTTCTTTTAATTATATCTTTTTTTAGTGTATCACCATCTACGCTTCTAAATTTTATTTATCCTGGATTCAAGAACTAACAACAGTGAGAGCTAAATGTTGTTAAATTCAAATAATACTATTTTGAAAGTTCCAGTCTGGTAAATGTCATGAGGTTCTCCTTAAAATCTGGATTGACCTGGGCTATGATGTAGCCTTTTTTTAGAAAGAGCAGCTTTGAATGTAGTCCCCAAGGGTAATTATAATTTTCTGGGACCTTATTAGCATTCAAAGCAGCATAGGCAGAAGAGCAATATGAGCCTTGGGAGCCAACTTGAGGGGACAGTAATGCATATATTATTGTAGCTGTGTAATAATATTTAGCTGTATAAAGTGGTGCATTGTAAAAACCTTTTCTGACTAAGCCAAGTATTTTCTTGTAATTTTTCTGCTATAACACATTTACAGAATTGCAGAATTGTAGGAGCTTGAAGGGACCTCCAGAGATCATTGAGTCCAATTCCCTCTGCAAAGCGGGCCCCTTATGTCCAGCATTCATTTATTATGTACTGAGATTAGAGTTTTGTTGTAGATTTAAAAGTAAAAGTTGTAGTTTATTTATTATTGGATGTTTGAGTTGATTAACAAATTTGACTGAGCCAGTTGTAGTTATTCATCCAGCTTTCACTTGATTGTATTTAGTTTCCTTAATTTCACAGTTTTCATGTCTTAGCTTAATTGCTCATCTCTTTTTGTCTATCGTTACAATATGCTACATTCAAAGTTGAAATTGAATGAGAAAATAGTTAGGAAGAAAGGAAGTTATCATTTGTTTAAACCATTTTATTTCTAAGTGAATGTTTACTTAAGGCAAGGTCAGCAAAACTGATCAAGAGTTTTGAGATTGTGGTACTAATGAAAGTTTCACAAGGAAGGAATTTAATATCTCAAGATAATTTGATATTTATCTTCTATAGAATAAAATAAAGCAGTTGTAGTAGTTATAAACTGTAATGTAAGTCCCAGGAATGCATTATGCATATACAGGGAAGCATTTATGTTAGAATGTCAGATAACATTTGATATTTTTTGACTGTTTTTGTCTATGTACTTCAGAGTTCCAGGCTCAGAGGACTTGACAGAGAGGCATAGAACATGTTAAGCTTAACAGGTAGCTGTTTTCAAATACGTGGGAATCCTTTTTCTTTTCCTGCCACATAAATATGAAGAAGGATTGGGAGTATATGGTGTAGAGAGTTAGTTTCTGAACATTCTTTTCCATTAGCTCAGAATTCAGCAATGGACAATGCTTCTCATCTCATCCAAACTTTTCTCTTCTTCACACAACCTCCTAATGCTTTTCCAGATTCACTGAAAAAGCAACAGCATTTGAACTGGAAGTATCCCTAGAAAATTTCTCTGCAGTCTGTCAGAATATTTTTCTTTGATATAACACTGTGTAAAGGATTGAAGTGTTTTTCTTTTATTGTCTCAAAGCTTGCTTCGTGAAGCCTTTCTGATGATAAGACTCTGACTGGCAACTGCTAACTATCTAGGTGTTAGGTATCTAGAATGGTGGCTGTTGTTGTGCCACAGTACCTCTGCTTATGATTGCAAAGATAAGCAGAAGCAGGATGAGCAGTCTTCTTCAGGGGTGCTGCTCAAAGGAGCTGACCATTGCAGAAGGCGATAATGCTTGTGTCTGGCAACAGAGCCCTCCCCTCCTTGCTGGCTTATCTGTTGGGCCAGGTCTGTCACACCAAACTAAGGAGAAAAACAATCCCACTGAAATGGAGGATAAAAGACCCTCGCTAAACTGGGGACTTTGGAGACAAACTCCCAAAGACACCTTTGACGGAGAATTCCTTGAGGGGAAAACCTCATCGGAAGAACCCCCGGGACCGGCTTGCTGCGGAGCTCCCTGGCTGTCTCCCATCCCCTGTGGTGATCAGACGAGTTCCTGAGATCAATGGACCTACTGTGTACCTTGCTGGACCCACGGTGGTGACTATATATCTTTTGCTCTCTGCCAAGACTCCTTGCTTCTATTTCCTACTTTTCCTATCGCCTACCTTCCCTCCCCCATCTCCCCAAAAAAACGGCTAGGACTTTAATAAACTGGTTGGACCGACATTTGAACTGTTGCTTCTTAATCTCACACCGGGTATATACACATATCAAAGAACCTTGCCTCCCTCCTGTAAATTGGAGCGAGACACACTGTACGTTCCTCTTCTTTTTCTACCACTGCAGGTAGAATACTAAATATTCCATCTTCTATTGAACAATTTTTGAACTTCTTACTCACTTTGCTACAATAATGAATATGTAGCAACATTTTATTACAGCGTGGGCAGGCATAATGTTAGATCGTATCTAAACTTTAGTAAATGGTTACAACAGTGCCCAATGCTAGTTATTAAACTTAATTGAATGAGTGGTCTGCTATCCCTAAAATACAATTAATAAAAGTGGGATAATATTCTAGCAGTACTAGCTGTTGTCATTTGGTTTATATGAACTAACATGGCCCCCTAAATGCACAAGTCCTAATTTATACTTTAAATTTTCTTGTTTATCTTGTAAAATATAAGCTATGTCTTACACTGGATCCATCAGCAGAGGTAGTTTAATGTGAATTTGATACATATTAATGGCCTTATACTCTTGTCATCTTTTCTTTTGTGTTTTTTAAAGGAAACTAATGATGTAGTATGTTTACTGTTGAGAACAAGTGAAAGCATGCAGGAGAAAAGGTGCTAATGTGGAGGGTGGCTTAGTAATCTTTCTCCTTCATGTTTTGTGATGCTTTATTTAAAGATAATCTTCTGTTTCATTTGGTTTTTTTAAAGCTGTAGACTGGCAATTGCTTTCTGTAAAATCTGACCATGTGTAAAAGCCTGAGATTAGCGTGGAAGGAGACTGAATGCACAATCACCCTCAAATGCAGTAGCTTATCACAGCCAAGAATGAAATGTGACCGTTTTGGTTTTTCTTTCCGAGTCTTAAGATAATAATCTTGTTAATATACCCATTTGGATATTATACTGATGCATTGGTTTCATCTAAAGATCTATTTTAAATTTGATTATGTCCCTTGTGTACCAGGACTAGTAAAGACTCTGAAAATTGTGTTGGAAAGAAACGCAGTATTACTTAGGTTTAAAAATGAAAAATTACAAGCTGTAGCATCACTTGACCATTCAGATCCAGAAATGCTTTGAGAAGCTGCTGAAAAGATCCTGTCAACATGGGATTAAGAGCAATTGCTCTTGAGCATTTCCTTACAAATAAAATTCAGCCACTCAAAATCTTGTCTCACATTTGAAAATTCAGTTATTTACTTCAGTGATATCCAATTACACATGCAGTCAATTACCTATAATAGTTAAACCTTACTATAAAAAATAAGGAACTGCTTCTTTTAGAAGGAAAAATCTGAATTTTTATTTTGTTGGTTCCTGTTTAGCCATTCCATTTTAAACAATGTTTCAAAATCAAAATCTCAGTAACAACAGCTCCTGAAACAATAAACTTTATCAAGGTTCAATCTATACATTGATCTTCCCTAGAAGAGATGACAAGTCATGCAAAAAACTGGGCTAAACTAAAAATCAATAGAAGATTTTTCCACTGCATATTTGAAATGTTAATGAAAATTTTGTTTATGATGAAGGAAAATGACCACAGCTATTACTTGGATAGCTAAACCACTGTAAGATACTTTGTGGAGAGGTACTAGTGTGGACCTTTTGCAACAGAGATTGCTTCTCACCTTGTCACAAAAAAAATTAGTGTGTGACTGAGAAAGTCGACTGTATCCACAGCCTAAAATTGTGGTCCAACAGGAAAAAAATCAGCTTAACATCTTTGTGATAAAAATGTACAATATAATAAATATAAATGGTTCAGGATCACAGTCTTCAGAAAATGTGAAGGCTGTTCTGAAAGTAATGTCTCCTATTTTATTACGCTGGTCCATAATGTCATAGGCAGGTGGTGGTGGTATGGCAGCAGAGCTTGAATCTTTCCCACCAGTATTCTGTTGTGCTTCGTCTCTGTGTGACAGATGGCAGTAGAGGAGCAGTCTAACAGAATGTGTCTGACATGGAAGTGTGGTTGTAGCAAAGTTGTGTCATTGAATTCCTCCACCTGTAAAAAATGATACTAATTGATGTTCTTCAATGCTTGTTGAATGTTTCTGGAGACCAACCTGTGGATGTGAGTTCAGTGAGGTAGTGAGTGCTACATTTCAACACTGGTGGCAGTGACTGTGGGTCACCTCTGCTGGTGCAGATTTTTATGAGTATGGCATACAGGCTCTTGTTCATCACCAGCAAAAACTGCACTGCCAATTAGGGGTGACTATGCTGAAAAATAGTGTTTTGTAGCTGAGAATTTGCTCTATCTATTAGCATCGTTGTCCTCCTTGTATCTTTTGTCATTTCCATGGAAATAAATATGTCATTACTTTCAGAAGTGACTTACGTATAATCCAGTCAGTCAAGTTATATACTATTGCTGACTTATTCATCCTTGGTTCTTTTGCCATATTCAGCTACACGATTGCACTCTTTGTGACATGTACACCTAAAACAGGGCTTTTTCACCAAATATCTTTTCTGACAATTACTTAATGAAATAGGCAGAGTATCTGGGCACTCGGAGCTGTGTAGCTCTGTATAGCCTCTCACACTTTGGCTGTCTCCCTATTTACAGAATCTGCATTTCTCCCAGAAGGGAACAAAGAGTTGTTGGGCTCTGCCAGGTAGCTAAGCAGAAGCTGGTGAGTTTTTCCAGCAGTAAATTCTGTGTAGTCTCTGATGCTTGTCAGAGCTGTTGTTACAATATCACTTGTAAATGTGACTTCTAAATGCATATTAAAATGAAGTGCTCTACAGGTATGAAAACATCTTCACCTTTGTGTTTTTACTGCACATAGAAAATTTGATTGGACAGGGTTGAATAATTGTGGTATTACAAAGATTATGTCTACATGCTCTGGTTTTCGAATTATTAAGACAAGAGTTACTGTGCTATGCATGAAATTTGATTCTAATGAATCTAAATGAATTCAGTCAGTTAGGGCATTGAAAACTTGAGTCCTAAAGATCAAGTTTGGAAAAGTTCTGTTTAATAGAAGTTACTGACCTGCACAGGGGCCTGAGTTTATAAGACTTTCTCACGGCATATACTTAAAAGTACATTCCTACCTGCTCTCTGCTCTAACCCTGTCTCCAACAGCCAATAAGAGCTTGTACTTCTTATAGGAAATGAGAATTAGTAGGAACATGATATAGCCATATAGCCAATGTTATTCTTTCCTATTTCAAGCTACTCAAGAATTCTCTAGAAATCTCATGTCTTCTGTGACTGATCAAATGTTGTGACAAGGGAGACCAGAAGGGTCTTTGAAAATGAAGGCTGAGGTAGAAGATTTGTGCCTCTTCCTGAACTTTTGATACTGCTGTAAATTATATACTTCTGTTTGTACATAGCCTGCTTGATAATTTCTTCTATATTTAGCAGTCCTCATGTCTCCTAGTTAGTCTGGAATTTCTTTCTTGAACATCATTTTGAATTGCTCGATATTATTCAAATTGTATAAATTCATTCTTTAAAAGTAAAGTGTTACTTCAATACTAATTCTACCATGTGATTTTATTTTTCCCTATGAAAATGGTATGAAATCCCCTTTTATATCTTTTGTTGTATGCCTGGGTTGTAACATAGAGTTTAGGAGAAACAAATCTGTATGACCTAATGAAACTTCCTCTAAGATCTAAGACCAGTTTTATCTTCTGTTATCTATGCTCTTCTATTGCATATATAAACGAAATGTGCTGTGGCACACTACCTTATTTAATGCGCAAATCTTCGCATTATGGTAAATTTATGGTGAATAAAGTGCCTTTAATTAGCTTAGCACATACAGTGAGGCTTGCAGTGAATTAGATTCCATTCTACTATCACATAAGTTGTCCCTGTTGTGTTTCTCATATCTATGGTAAACCTTCAAAGATTCCTTCTCTGAACCACAAACTGATGTTAGGTTATTAAAGGTGCTTCATTTTATCTTAAGTTCTGGTCTTCATGGAGAAAAACAAAAACAAAACCACCACTGGATCAAAGAGAAGTATTAAACCTTAATAGGCTCTGGCAGAAAGATCTATACTGAAGGGCAGACAGACAGTATTGATATTGACATGACATACAGTTATTTCAGTGATCTGTTTGAGATAGCTACCATTAAAGCAATGCATTGCCAGATCCTGAGTAATCAATTTTTTTTCCAGTCTCAAAAGCGGTTTATATAACTTCATAGCAATGTATTATAGGAGGTAGAACTCATTCAAACAGTAGTTAAACTGTAGTTTAAACAGATATGATTGCATAGGAGAGTTCCAAAACTATGGTCTTGACTGCAAAAACAAACACACACGAATATAAAACTAATTGTTTCAATAAATGAAGATTTCAGGCTATGTACTTCACATCTAGGAAATCTTACTAGTATCCCTGTTTCTCATTCAGTAGGATTAATGATAATAATAACATTTCTGTCTTATGAGGAGTGAAACAGTTGTGGTTGGTGTTGAATTAATGATAGTTCTCATGTATGGATGAGCTCTGTAGTTCTGTACCTCACAGCTATGTAAAAGGTCAATGTATTCTTTGACGTTACTACAACATTTTCTAATAGTCTTCGTTAGATTCATCCTTTCAGTGTATCTAGCATCTTCTACCTAAAACATAAAATTTAATGCCCAGTTCAACTAGATAATTAAGGTTTTATCAAAACCTGATAGTAAAATGTATCAAATTCAGTGCATATATACAGTTAAAAATGACTTCAAGTAGTGACCTGGATGAATCTGTAGAAGTAAAAATATCAGTGTAAAACAAGAATCATGTGGCAAAATAAAAACTGTGACTTAATTAATTCCTTAAGACTATACAATAAAATGACTAGTTTACAAGACAAGCAGGAACCCTAACTTTTAAAATCTTGTTTGGTCCAACACAGAAATGTCATTCCTAGAAACAATAGAATTTGAGTTAAGTATATCTCAACTAGTAATAAAAACTGTTTTGAAGTTTGCCAGATGTGAACAGATACTCTTTTTGTACATTTGTCCTAATGCTAAACGGTATTTCATATTTCTGTTAAAGATATAGAAAATTCTCAAGATATTCTTAAATGCTTTGGAAATCTTAACTCAGAAATCTACAGGAAATGATAAGGGCTTGTTTTCTTGCCCCATATTGAATATTGTTGAGCTATACGCAGAACAGTACATGGCCAAATGGTGATCCCACGGCCCAAACTAAAAAAAAAAAAAAAAAAAAGGATGGAAATTTAACAGGGAAAGAGACAATATGACAGTTTTTCCTCAAGTGTGAGTCATACAGTGTGCTCTCATTGCCGAGCTGGGTTTGAGGTTTGGTTTAAAAAGTATCTCAGACAGATTTAGAAACAAAAAAGGCAACCCAAAACAAACAAGTGTGTGAATACACACACTAATACAGCTGCAAAATCAAATTTGCCTTATCTAAACCTGAAACCTTGGTGCCCAGAAGGCACATCTTTGAAAGAAAATAAATAAATAAATAAAAATTAATGATGTACCATGAGGAATATAGGCAACATTAAAATTGTATCTTGACTGTTCTTTGCTAGGGAACTTGGCTTGAGGCTATAGTGATGCTTAATAAGCAAAAGGAATTGCTATAAATACTCAACTCCTGTTACTATTATTAGACTGTAATATAGTTGGGATATATTCTTATAGGCTTGAGTACAATAGTTGTCATTTTTTGTACATTTGTGAAGCCAAGGATGTTGAGGATGTAAAAACTAACTTTAGCACCTTTGTGTAGTTGTAGAGGATGCTTCTGGCCTTCAGTTCTTGTTCAAGAACACCCTTATTTAAACAGAAGGCAATAATAGCTGGTTTCAATATCCTTTTGATTCCCCGAAGATTTTTAGAGTATGTTCTGGAGCAGTTTCTGTCTGTGATATAGTCCTGCGTTGCTTTGTTGTCCCTTGGCATCTGTAGTTCCTTCCTGAAAAGTTCTCTAGAAAATGCTATGATTTTCCTCGGTCCATTTTTTATTATTGTTCGTTGTTACCTGTGCTATGGGGAACTTAAAGATGGTGACTCTGAGGTCTGTGAGACCTTATAAAAAAAGAGCAAAAACAAGTAAGAAGCCAGGATTTTTCCCTTTTGCATTTAGGCCTGAATAATTATTATCATAAAACTTGGAGATGATGCTCTGTTTTCTGAGGTTTCAAATTTCATGTTAGAAAAAAAAAAAATAAAATCAAACAGGAGGAAGAAAGCAGTATAAAATAAATTTCTTGATGTTTCTATGCAACTTGGCACAGAAATATGCTACTAATTATTATTTAAACTTGTGCATTGCACTCAGTGCTCTGAAAAGGAAATAAGGATTGTTCATTTCCCAAAGGGTTTTCAATATGGCAAACATAGCAATGACAAGACACATTAGCAAGCTGTAACTTGGAGGCATTTTGTTGTCAATTTTGAATTTTTGAAGTAATTCTTTGCAGCCTCCACAGTAGGTAAATACCCTCAGTAGATTTTCATAAAAGATAAATACAGTTTTAATTATCATACGGTGATAATATAATCTAATAAAATTCTATGCTAATGATTGCTTTATCTGGGGTAGAAATATAAGAGGAAAAGTTCTTCCCATTTCCGGAAAGGATTTTTTAGCAGAATGAGATTTTCAAGGGTGATAAGGAAGTTACCTAATAACGTCTGGATTTTGAAAAGTATTAAACCGTATATATTTTCCCACATTCCTAGAATTCTCTAACTGACATTTTTGGATACTTCTCGATATCTCAGTACCTTTTCATTGGCACTTTAGCACACACAAATATTCTTTCATGTTTTGTCTGTTACAAGCTTAACTGTCTCACGAGGGTCCACAAAATGTGTGAATATCCATGGTTGCCAATGGCTTGGAAAATCTGAGCCAAGATTAAACATTTAACTTCTACCAACAATAGAACATAAACTGTTTTCAATACATTTGGCAAGAGTTAGATAAGATGGTCTTCACAGCGTTTTTTCTTATTTTGGTAGAATAGTGAACTGTCTTTATGGAATTTTAATCATTTTAACCTATAACAGGAGAAGAATATTATTTCTCTTTAATTATCAAGAATTGGATACATTGTCTGTGTTCATGCATTTCACCAAGCCTTAGATTTCATAGAAGTCAAATGATGTAGTGTACATGTTAGTGATATATAACAAAATGATACATGAACATTCATGGGTTAGGTTTTGAGGTGCTGTGAATATGATACTAGATTTTCTAAAATGAATAAATACCCCAGCCTGTACTCTAAGTATGTATTTATACATGGACAGTAACAGCTTCAAAGGGAAGCAACATCCTTGGTAATCTAAACATTATAATAAGTGAATTAATAGGGTGGGGTTTTCTTCTGAGAGGTCATTTAGGAATGTTAGTATTCACTGATTCCTCACACTGTGGTAGTAATAATATAATTAGCGCTGATCTACACCAAAACCAGCTCACTGGCCTAGACGAATCATAGAATCGTTTGGGTTGGAATGAATGCTTACAGGTTATCTAGTCTAACTCCTGTACAACAAACAGAGACATCTATAGCTATAGATACAGCAGTTTGCTCAGATCATGGTCTGGTCTGACTTGGTGTCGCTCACAAACTTGCCCTCCATCCCACTGTTGATGTCATTGATGAAGCTGTTAAATAGCACTGGCCCCGCGACTGACCTCCAATGGGCAGCAGTTCTCATTGATCTCCATCCAGACATTGACTACCATTCTCTGGGTGTAAGCTTGCAACATTAACATGTATCCGAGCAGCATGTTCCAGGATAGAACTTCCTACAACCAGAAAAGCACAGCCATGTTATTTATATTTATCTGCATTGTCTGATATCTCTTCTTTTTACCCCAGCTTAACTAGTAGTATCCCAGGCTAACTGGTAGTTCTGTTCATAAAGCATTACATATTTATGTCACGTATATAAGAGATCACAGCAAGGTGAAATTCACAAAGCACCTTGAAAATGCTTATCAGAGACAGCAAGCAATCCATTATCACTAAAAATAAAAATGTAGAGCAACACCAAAGTCATAAAAAAAATTGGGTCCATCCTAAAATTCAGGAATAACCTCACTGCCTCTCTTTCCAAGCGTGCTGTAAAGAATTGAAATTATGCAGTTCAGAGCATTTCTCTTACCTGAGCAGTATGTAGAAAAAGTACTGTCCTCCAAAAACAAAATGATGCCTGGATAATTGACAGCATTAGTGCAACCTCATGTAAATAGAAGATGAGAAGAAGGAGGCAGATATGAGAATTTTTCTCACTTTATCACTCTTCCTTGAGAACCTGGAGGAATAACACTCATGAAACCTTACAGATTCCAAGAGATCTAATGAGCACACACCTAAATCCATAAAAAGATGACATTTGCATTAGACTGTTTGGGGTTGTTTTGCTTTATTGTTTTGCTCTGTTCCGTAATTGCATCTCAAATACTGTAGAAGGCTAAACGTAAGAGCTGACACCTAACTCTAAATCTGAGGGAGGTTATGCTGCAGGAATGTGATAAGCATGAGTTAGTTGTGCTTCAGTGGTTCCAGGACATGCATATGGCAACAGCAACCGGTGAGAGATCTCGTAGCCAAGGGAACCTGGCTCACGGTAGATTCCATAGCAATTCCTCATGTAAAATGAAGAGCAAAAAGAACTGTATGAATTACTCATTTCAAAAGAGGAGAAGTAATCAGTGCCTTCAAGGCAGTAACGTCAAAATAATTATTTATTTACCAGGTGATGTGGAACATATTTCTTTAGAATTGTTTCAGAACAGCATTTGCTTAATTATGAACTAGGCAAGGGGGTATGGAGCAAACAATGGCAAAGCAGATGCTACAGGGAGGGGTGTTAAGGGGAAGGGGGGAGAAGGGGGGTGCAAACCAAGGAATGCAGCATTATCTCTCTCACTCCAGGCACTCATGTGCTCACGTATTGGCACTGGCTGTGACTTAGGAATTCCACTACAACCTGCAAGTCATGATAACTCAGCAATTGGGATGGAGAATATGATAATAACTTCTTAGAATCACTTCTGATGTCCCCTCCTATTCTAATTGTAATATCAGAGTAATCTACACCTAGTTTCTTAGAATTGTAATATCCCCTCCTGTTCTTATTTTAATAGGAGAATAATCTCAATTGTAATATCCCCTTTTAATCTTACACACGTATAACTTGTCTCTATAGATATCTTCAAGCTGTTACTTTGTGGTGCGCAAACTAGGAGAGGTTATCCCCTTTGCACTTAGTGTGTGTGTGCAGTGATGTATAAAAATATATACCTGCCTTAGAAATACCTTGTGGTTATAAAGTTTGTTTTCCACAGGTCATGGGTAGTTTTAGATTACAATCTCAAATAGAGAACAAATTATCTGATCTGTATTGTGAAATGCTGAGGAAGTTCTTTTTTGTGAGAATAGTAAAATTGGCCCTTCTTGCTTTTTCGTTCTGGAAGAACAGAAGTCTTTCTTGTATTTACAGATAACATCAGTGATGCATTGGAATTGTACACATAAGCAAACATCAGTGGTAGCCCATAAATAGAATTCTGTGCAGTTGTCTTTAATGAATAATATGCAAAAACTGGGCATTACATGTAATTCTGCATATCCATTAAAAGCCTTCAGGAAATACAGGATGTGAAAACATTTTTTTTATTGTATAGTTTATAGAGGCTTTTTTTCCACAGACTAAAAGTGTGGACTCTGCAGGTTCAAATCTAGCCCTCAAACATTAATTGTTAGCAAGTCATTAACTGGTATGTCTATAGCCTGAAGCCTAATCAGGGTGCTAGAACAAACAGACTCTCTTGTGTGAATAACCAAGTTTGTGTTGTGTACATATCTCTGTCATCCTGCGGGCTCTCCACAAAACACAGCTTATGTTATTGTTAACAGTCTTGTTATTTTTAAAACTGTAATGGTTTTTAACTTACTTAATTCAAATATTTCTCAGACTTCATTTTAGCCTATGCTGAAATAGTTTATTATCCTGCCAGCACTCTTCAGCTTGTTAATTGGAATCCTCCGTAGTTACCTTACAGTCTGTTTTCTGTAAGGAAGAATGCCTAAGAATTTTATTGCTGAATCACTTCTTTTGCTGCTTGCTTAGTGTCTTGGGGCCCTTTTCCTCCTTTTCTTCTCTTGTACTGTTTCACCTTTTGTGTGAAGTTTAATTGGAAGAAAAAGTCCAAAATGCATTGAAATTTCATACTATTTGCATTTTTTTTCTTTTCTGTATCGTTTTACGTATGGGTTTGGGGAAGAAAAAGTCATTACTGAAACGTAATAGATTCACTATATTGAGGTGGTAATTCTTTTGTTTTTAAAATATGTTGAATGCCGCATATACACACATAAATGCACATAAGCATTACTTAAACTTACACAGGGACAGGAATACAGCATCCCAGGCTGATGAACACCTGTGAAATTGAGAAATTTCCAAAAACTTCCCTTGTTGTATCTCACTGCTTACTTGGGGTGTGCTCTCTACCATTAGATGGCAGCAGTGAGTAGCAGCTGCCCACGATCCCTTAATTACACCTTCATAGAGGCTTTTTTACTGTAGGCTACAGAAAAGTTAACCAGTGCAATTTACATGCACCTTAACATTAGGTGTGGAAAGCAGTGGAGCTCGTACGCAAGAAACAAGTTAAGCATTGTCAGTTAATCTGTATTTTCCACCTAAAAGTAAGTGAAGATGGACAAACAACAGAAAGCATCTAAGTACTGAAAAGCAGTTCCAGTGTTAATAGAAGTAAGAACAGCAACATTGATCAACACTTATATTTGGCCCTACACATTTTTCTGCTTTTCAGTTCTATGTCACATTTTTATGTATTAGTTCTTTCATGACAAATATAAATAGGCAAATATAAAAGCCTAAAAGGTGTGGTTGAAATAATATGTGAAAAAGTGCTGTTTAAATATATATGTGTGTGTGTGTGTGTGTGTGTATAATGACTTTAATTTTTGACAGTGAATTCTCACTGCTTTAGACTAGCTGCTATTACTGTGTCTTTTATTTATTTATTTATTAGTTACTTTGTGTGTTTTAAATATTTGCCCGTGTACATTTGAATTTAGTCTAATTACATGAGGTAAACAATTAGGTTATGTATGAGGATGTATGCAGTGTTTGTATATAGGCATCATATGCTTACAAAAGGGTAGAAATATCATGCATATAGGGAACTTTGCAGTGAAACACCAAAGGTTTTGTTTCAGTTCACCTGTGTGATAGTGCAAAACACTGAAATGAAGTTTCAGGCCTGTCACCAAGCTTGTCCATAAGTGCAAGCCTAGATGAACTGCCTGTAGGTTGTTTTTTTTTTTAATTTTCTTTCTTTTGCTCAATGAGAATGGTATGAAAAACTTTTCTTCCACACTACTTTTTGTGCCTGTCCAACTCTGTCCAGCATCTGCTTAAGACTTTTGTTTTCTGCTGTTTTCACTGTTAATGAGAATTAGTGTGGTTTCTGGTGTTGCTATTAATGTGAAGATTTGTTAATCATTTTTGTTCTCATAAAGTCTCCTTTCCTGTTACTTGAGACTTTAAATGTTATGATGACAATGTCATTTGTGAGTGAGAGTGTGTGGCAGAAGCCAGGAAGGATAAATTTAACAGGAAAAAAACCCAGTTTATTGAGAAAGCACTAAAGATACAGGATTAACAATGTCTTCTATTCTCTCCTTTCTACCACTTCATATGCATGTCCTATCAGGGGTACAATGTATTTTATAACATTTTCATCATCTTAGCATATAGCCCCTAGAATATGCGTAATGTGGCAGGAAAGGGTTGAAGGGTTGAGCAGTCAATACATGATGCAAATTTGAACTCCTGCAGTTACTCCTTCCTTGAAGTTCCTCTTTGGGTTTCAGAGTTTCTCGATTCCAGTACCTCAGGTCTTACTGTAGCTTCATGCACACACACACAAAAAACTTTCTCTATAGTTTTGTTCCCCCGCAGAAAGAATATTTTTGAAGCTTTCTTTATTTCATTTAACAAAACGATTTGCTGATTATGATATTGGGGTGACATTCTATTTTTCAGCCAGAGAAGCAGAAGAATCCAGATGAAGGGCAGAATTCAAGTGCAGTGATACTGGTTAGTGCATAAGGACCTCTGTGTTTGGGGGACATCACTGTCATCAGTTGCATCCCAGTAAATAAGAATTGCAGTAAATGGTGTTTCTAATCTAGAGATGCTAATAATTCCCGGAATTTAATATTTTAGTGAAGTCGTACAGCTACAAGTGACATTTAGGCACTGGGGAGCTGGAGTCTTATCACATGACATGGAGGACTTCCAGGTCAATAGAACAGACTAATTCAGTTGGAAGAGACCAACAGAATCATCGAGTCCAACTGCCAAGACAGCAATCCCAGTTATTTTTAAAAAATGTTCTTCCTTAAAGAGCACAGAAGACCCAAATCTGTCTTCACTGTAGCTGGCTTCCCACTGATTTGAGGACAGACTGAGTATCTGTAGGAAACAGTCTTTCATAGTGATTTTTTTATTGCTGTTTCATCCTGCTGTGGAATACAAAGATAAGTGCAAGCAGAAATACGCAAAGCGCATACAGGAAATTACTCAGGTAAATAACTCTACTGTTAAATGCATTTGCTAGATTACATCTCTGTTGGAATTCAGTTAGTCCTTGAAAAGTCTCTGATTTGTGTGGTCTTTGTAATACATTAACAGAAGGAGCTTCTTGTTGCTCACTTCATATGACCAGAGAATATCATTATTCAGCTTGGCAGAAAAGTGCTACTAAAGTTGAGAAGCAATATAACCTGACTTTTTTGTTGTTGTTTTTGCTTCACTTTGGGATTTTTGCCTGTGTAATAAGAAAGAAACAATTAAATTTGTAGTTTATATCCATGAAAATTAAAACAGAATATCCTCTTTTAAAACAAAATGAAAAAAAAATGTACTTTATGCCTCATATCCCTCACTACAAACATATATTGCAAAACCTCTGAGATATTTTGATTACTAAAGGAGGAATTCATCAGTAGGTCTCTAAAATTCAAAAGGTATTTCCAAACCATTAATTCAGTGGGTAGTGCATCATCAAATGTGTAAAATAACCTTGAATAAAATCAGTCTCTGATGGCAAAGTTCTGTGACTGCTATAAAGTATCATGCTAAATGTCTTAGGAAGATGTTTCCAGACAAATTACTCAGTTAAGAAGCACCCTTTCAAATTAATACTAATGATGGGAGGAGATTAACAAAATATACAAGGAAACAATAAATTTGAGGTGGCTTTCATCTCTCCATGCAAGTAGGACTGTAGTGTGTATTGTATCTTTACATTAAAATGTAGTGTGTTGCATCTTATTAAAACAAACCAACAAAAAATCTAGGATCTTCTTATTCTGAATTTGTTTAGTAATTTGAACATGTTTGGATCAGGAACGTGGGATGAAGAAAAAGATTCCAAACTTTGCTTTATATTTGCTAACATTTTTGATCGAAACATTGTGAATAAACCCACTGGTGGTCATTAAAATACACAACTAGAAGCTTCTCTTCTTTGTCTTCCTTTCATACATAATCTGTGTTTAAATTGAAAGTCATAAGAGGATAGATTCTAATAATTTATTCTGACTCTGAAGTAATTATATTCATATCAGTGTAGTTACTTGAAATTGCATCTAACAAAATGAGATTAAAGTCTGAATCTAGGTCCATACAGTTTTGTTTCATTTCACATTCAGGAAAGCTGAGATAGATGAGGAATTTTGTGCTTTCAGTCAATTGAACCTCCAAGAGTTCTTTATTATCACTACATATAACTACTGGTTTTCTTGGACAGCCTTAACCTCCTATTGATAAGCAAAGTAATCATGATGTACAGCATTGACAAGTCCAGATTGTTTCCAAATGCTGCACTGCTTATTTGTTCAGCCTGTAGATGAGGAGACTTTTCATGTTGCATAAGGCAGCCTATAGACAGTGCATGATGTAGCCCATCTATGAAAGCCAGCAACTCTAAGTTCTGAAGCTTTGCCTGATTATTTGTATCTGTAATCACTGTGATTAGACTACTTCTGTTGAGGTGAGAGAAAAGCAGCTTTGAGGGTTTCTGTTGATTTCACAGGTAGCTGTGAAACTAATTGAGGTTCTGAGATTTCATGTTCATTTCCCAATAAACTCCTTGTGAAATTTGTGCTTTGGAATTCAGAGCTTCCGTGTTGATTTTAAAATCTTGTCTGCTTTTCTAAAAGAGCAAACTATGATTCTTTTGGCTTTCAAATTAATACTTTCCATTCTCTGGCCTCTCATAATAATTTTCTCTACATAGACTTACGCTCTCATTGAAAAACTGGTATTTGACGGAAGCTTCAAATTTCTATCCAGACCACCACGCAGAAAATTTTAGTTTTGCATGAGGAAATAGTTTGTGTCTATAGTGCCCTAAAAGTGATCTGGTCATCTCCCTGTGTGACCTGCTGTAGAGAACCTGCTTTAGCAGAGGTTTGGACTCCAGATTCCAGAGGACCCTTCCAACATCTACAGTTCTGTGATTCTGTGGAAAAAAAATAACAACAGTGCTAGGAAAAAGCTGAATCTGATGGTTTCCTCTGGGCTAAGTTCAGTTGTAAGGTGCACAACTGAGGTACCTGAACACCAGCTCAGATGAGCATCAGATGACCCTCATCATTAATTATATTAGATTTTAAAAAAAATAAAAACAACTTATCTTAAAGTGGTAAAAATTGTAGAACTTGGTCCTCAGACACTGGTTCTGGCCATGACCTAGTAATTCCCGTACATCTCAGATTGAATGTGTTTCCCTTTATTTATGTGTTTATTAATTTCAACTATTTTATTTTTTTTCAAGTATTGAGGAAGTGGGCATAAAAGGATTATGTTCTTACGATGAGGAGAAACTAATTTATTTTTCTTCATTAAATTAAGGTATACCGTTATGTGGTGAAAATGATGCTGAAATAGATTTTTGTTACTTTTTATCTTCTGAAATTTTAAAACTTGCTAAGAAAATGTCTGTTTATCAAATTCATTTATGCAACCTTCAGACTTACTAAAACATTACACTTTTCTACTTCCCACATGCTTTCTATATTTGAAAAGAGCCTCTTTGGCAGTAAGTAGCTTTGACAGAGACAATTGAGAAAACAGTTTGCTTTCTTCCTACATAATTGATACTTTCTTTTACTCTCTAAACTTAGTTCTCACTTCAAGAAGGACCACCTCAATCATAAGAATGTTTTACTGATAACAGGGGTTTCATTTTATGATCATTTGTTTAAGACTGTTTTAGTCTAGGGTCATTACAGTCTAGAGTCTAGTCATTACAATCCCAACATCCAGTCAGTTTCAATAGTTCATTTTAATATGTTGTAATGACAATAGCAACGATGGAGATAAGTCTTAGAAGATGCTATTTTAATTCTGAAGGCTTTCACACAGTTGTTTTACTCTTCAGTTTTCGTAATTATTTTACTTAACATAGTCTTTGTTCTTCATTTTTACTTGGGTGCTGTCTTTGTAAACACTGAAGTATTGGATCTGTGAAGTGGACAGCAATGTGTGAAACACAGTGGCATGACTAATTACTACACAGGGTGGCACATAATGGAGGCATCTGCACAGGTTTGAGGATTTGCATCTTTTCTGTTTTGTGTTTCAAACGTGATTGCACTTTGTGAGAGGATTTGATATAGGATGCCTGTCTATTGCTGATTCTCTGTAGTAAACATTTTTCCAGCATGATTGCAGCTCCCAGAAAAGGTTTTTGTTTGCTTTCTATTGTTTTGTTTCTCAAAAAGATTGTGCAACTAATTCATATTGCTACATATGTAAGTGTAGACATTGGCATGTTAAGATTTACTTTTCTGTTCAGAAAGGACCATTGCTGTCAACAGGGACATAACATTATACATGGTGTAGATATTGTCTATGAAAATTATTTGAAAAAACTGTTTGAGAAAATATTTCTGCAAATATTGTAAGGTTTCCCATTTTTATCTTACCCATATTCAAGGTAAATCTTAGTGTGTTCTTCATAAGTTATTTAAGTGTGCTTAGAGCTGCATACTTCAGCATATGTCTTAAATTATTTTGTCCTGCTGAAGTAAATAGAAATGTTGTGGCTGAATTCAAATGGAGGAAGGAAGCCATTCACTGTGGGTTATAGAGTTTTATGCTTGATTTTGATATTTTTTGTTTGTTTTTTTAAAGATGGAAGGGGATAATAAGCAATTGTGATTATAGGAATCCTGTCATGGAATCTGATTTATGATTAGGTGGTATTTAGAAACAAGTTCTCCTGATAGTAGAAAATGATTGAAATATTCATTCAAGTATATGTACTGATCTTATTTGTGCTACCAGGAAATGTAATGAGCACTTATCATTTGTCTAACTTCACCTATCCCTCCTCTGAAAGCATGGATAGGACATATGGGCCTTTACAAAAGTTGAGGAGATTATAAAAAGACCAGGCCATAACAAGCTGGGGGCAGAGTGACTGTATCCACAAAAGGACATTTTTGTGCAGCTTATTTCTTTGGTTCACTTAGTGTCTATAATCCTGCACTAGGCTTTGTAGTTGAAGAGTCACCGCAGGCCAGCTTGCTGAACTGGGAGTCTTTACTTAAACAAAAAGAAATGTTGATAAAGAGACCATATATTAACCCTTCCCTTCTCAGCATGTTAAGCTCTAGAGTGCAAAGGACCCAATGTAATATATTGGAATTCACAGTTGGTTGCATTTTATGCAATAATTGCGTAATGTAAAATGAGCTGTCTGCTTCTTGGAGCAGCAGATGGAGTTCAGATATCTTCTCTGCTAGGCTATATTCCTTTTAAAAAGAGATGATTCTAATAAAATCTTACTTCCAGCAGGAGGATAGACAGTAATCCAAAGACAAAATGATATACAGTCATGTATAGAGATCATTCAGTTAAGACACCTTCATTTTAATTTTTTCAGGTTAAAGGGAACAGCAAATCTAAATTTTCTGTATCCAAGACACATGCATTAGCCAGTATGAACAGGGAGTGCTCAGTGGCTGTTTGTATTTGAGTATGTATAGTATGTGTTTGAAGTGCATCCATATGATTGGACATTGAATGAGTTAGGTGGGTGGGTATTTAATTAGATGCTTCTGGAATGGTGTAGCCATAAAATAGCCATCAGACTGTGATGCCTGCATCTATGAACATGGAATCAATTTGAGATGTGGCACAAAAATAGAAATTTAATCACAGAGGAAAACCTAAGATACTGCTGTAATTATATACATGTAAAGCATTGCTGGTGATTAGAGATTTACAGCCTTAGATATTGATGTCTTATTCTGCTTTAGTTTCCCCTCAGCATTTCAGTCTTTTTGTAGATCTGAGTCTAAGAAATAAAAATAATTGAATGAATGTTTGCAAGTTGGATTTTCAAAGTATGTCAGTTTTTGTTTGTTTGTTTGTTTTTTCTGTTGGCATGCTAAGAAATATTTTTTGAAGCAAAAAGGCTGTTCCTGATGCAATCCCCCTGTAACAAAGTAGAAGGTTAAGTTGTTAAGATATCATTAGGCCTTTCATGCTAGTTTATTGAAATGTTTATCTTAAAGGATAAACTAAACAGTCTTCATAAGAATATGCTGGATTCATACAAGCTTTTATGGAGCCAGATATTTGATAATTTGGCAGGTTTTTTCTGTAATTGCTAGGTGGTGAACACTTAAATTATTAACTGCAAGCTATTTAACCATGTTTCAGGTGTTCCAAAAGCTTGCTGAACCGCAACAATCACATTTAGTACTGTAAAATTAGCACAGTAAGCACACTCCTTCTGAACAATCATGTACAGCAACCCATGGAGAAAGCTCAACATGAACTGCATCTATAAGGCCAGGAAGTAAGTTGGGGCTAGCATTGCTTCCTTAAAGAATGTGCTGTTCCTTAAAAAATGCAAGAATCAAATTGTATCTGTGACTGAGTGTGGAAAGTGATTGTAATACCTGAACAGGCAGAAAGTGCCTGATATCGTCAGCACTCCAAACACTTCTAAAACTATGTTGGAGGCTACTTTGATCTTGCAGGAGGAGAGAACAATTGATATTTGATCTACTTTGTGCAGTCTGATTGTTTTCAACAAGAACTGAATAACTACTACTTTTGAATCCTTTGGGAATTGAGCCCTTATTGGTAACTCATCTTTAGTCATCTTCATTTAGCTGGGAGAAAAGTAGATAGAGATACTACCTAGTTTCATTCTGAATGGAGGAAATATAGGAAAGTAATCTAGAATTTCTGTAATCTAGAGCCTTCCTTAAAATAATGTAACAGAATAGTAGCTTGATTCAGAAGCACCACTTTTTTCCTGCCTGTCCTCCAGTCTTATTCTTCTGAAGACATCTGTAAAGAAGACAAAATTTACAAACTATTCACTCATTTATACCACTCTCTTGATTTTCTACTTCTAATAGGGAAGTTTTCTGATTCTAGTTTTCCTACAACTGCACTTACTGAATCCTCTTCTTAATGCTCTGCTCACAGAATGGTTGCCATTTATGCAAATATGAATATCCAGAATTATATCAGTAAACATTGAAGAACTCTGAGAAGGATGTAAATCATAATGCTTTAGGGCTTAAACTACATGAAACTTTTTTCTTGTGTCATAACTGTCTAACACACAGTTACTTCCAACATAATTGCCCTTAGCTGCAGGCTGGACAAGTAGATAAGTTACCAATCCCAAATATTTGCAGACCAGATGCTAGCAGTGTTTCTATTGTGATCTTGTGATCTTCTTCTGTTACTGAAAATAACCAGAACTCAAACTTAGCCTTAACAAAGCATGCACACCTAATTTTAAAGTATCATTGTCAAACATTTTGCTTTTTCAAGGAATCGTGTATTATTACTAAAGAGTCATAGAATTATAGAATCACAAGGTTGGAAAGAACCTGTAAGACCATCTAGTCCAACTGTCCTCCCATTACCATTGCTACAAGAAACCACTAAACCATATCTCGTAGCTCCTCATCCAGATGCCTCTTTAACACTGCCAGGGATGGCGACTCCACCACCTCCCTGGGCAGCTATTCCAGTGCCTGATCACTCTCTGAGAGAAATGAAATAGTTATTCATCTTTTCTAGGCATCAGCAAAGTTTTAAATCAGCATCATTAAACTCATGTTCTTCACTATACCATGGAATATAAGTTCCAATTTCTCTCTGGTTACTCTAAGAAAGGTAGAAGTCATGCAAGGTCAGACATTTCTATGAGATATTGTTCTGAGTCAGGATCTACACAGCTTTTGACCAGATCCATCCAAGGCCAGCTAACAGCAGTACTTGATACAATCAGTTCACAAATGTTAAATCTCTGCATGAGTCAGACTATAATTTGGGACCAGCCTTCTCTCTGTTTCATTATATGGTGGTTTCATGTAGTGTACCTCCCACTTTAAAGTCAATATAGCTCTTTTGAAAGGGAGTCCAGTGTAGTCCTTTTTAAAGCAAGTTTCCCATTAAATTTTAAGAGTTGCCTTTCTTTCAACCTTACTTTCACAGAAAGAAAGATCAGATTTTTTTTTATTTTTTTATTTTTTTATTTTTTTATTTTCTTAAAAGTAAGTGTTTCACATCTGGAGAAAAGTGAAACTTTTGAAGACCTAAAAGATACTATAAAATCTGCTCAGTTTGTAATTTTTTTTTAATTTTTTTTTTTTTATATTACACTAAATTCAAAATTGATAAGGAATAATAGCTCAAAAAGGCATGGAAGAATCTATTATAGACAGTGTTATCACACTTCATTTTCTATTAAACCTAACCCTTCTGTTTCATTTTTAATAAATTATATCTAAAATTATACTATATTTAATTATGCTCTTAAACTTCAAACTAATGAAAAGCTAATTCGTGATTGTATCAAATTAGCCATGAGGACTAAGATGCTATTTGGTAATTTGCAATGTATGTCCTACATCAAGTGCTGATAGATTTAGTATATGTGAATATGTATTCCACGCTAAATAAAATTAGGCACTCAAAATTTATAGTATGTGAACAATATATCTTTATAGATTATATGCAATAATTAAAATATTTGAATGCAGGAGCAAATGAAAAGATATGTAAACTTTAAAGAATTGGAACTAGTTTGGAGTTCTAGCTTGTCGCTTTTCTGCCATTGTTTTCTTCCACTTGTGATTTAGTTTTCTCTTTCTGTAGTATGAGGTTTTTGTCACAGAGTACCTTGATGTTACCAGAAGGACCACATCCTGCTAATTTATATATGTGTGACTTGAATAACTCAAGAAAAATCTGTATAAGTAAAATTAATTCTGTATTATAAGCATAAAATAATGTATCTGGATGAAGTCCTGAATTTGATTAGCTTTAAGTATGTTCAAAAGTCAATGTTTTTGAAGAGTGAAGAGAGCTAGGAGGTTTGTGGATTTTCTGTGTAAAGAATATCAAAGTTAGTCTGGAAGCAAATAGTTCACTTATTTCAATAAGCTGTTCTGTTAAAAGGCTGTGACTAAGTACTATCCAGTTTTCTTGATGAAAAATATTTTTGTAATTATTACATGGAGTCAGACTACATAAAAGGTTTAAAGGGATTCTTATAGAGTGTTAATAACTGATCTACCCCTGATTTTGTTTTTCACAAATATTTCTAGTTTGCCTATCTATTTCTTTTCTTGAATTTTATCACTTAGCACAACTGTAACAAGCGTGAGAGAGGAAAAGAATTGTGAACCTAGAATATGCTTACTGTATTTCAGAGTATTCTTAAAATAAGGTATTAGCAGGTATGTGTGTCCAGCCTACCTCTGAACCAGACCATCTGTCACTAAGAACCTATCAGACTGAAGGAGATCAGAAGTTAAGGAGGAAGGTTGAAGTAATTAAAGTCTCTTGAGCTGAACTGAAATATTCAGGCAGGTATCAAGGCTAATTCTACATCACATTGATGTATGCCAGAACAGCAGGATGAAGTTCTGAAAAATAGTCAGCACAGATTTGTCAAGAAAATCTAGTTTCAACCTTTGATGAGACGTTGGCAGAATGGGTAAACAGGGATAAGGAAGTGGGTTTTGATTTACAAAACCAATTGAAAATTCAGAGAAAAAGGTTGAATCTTCGCCTGCTTGGTCACGAGGACACATCACTGGTTCGTGGCCAGCCCGTACCGATGCATGCAGTTATTCCTCCCCAAGTGCAGGACTCTTTTTGCCTTTGTTGAATCTCATTAGGTTCCTCTCCACTCAACTAATTCATGATTCATCCATGGGTGGAGCTTAATACATTCAAATTGTTCTCTCATATAAAGAGCAACCCCTTCAGGTTATCCTGTCCTAAAAAGTATGTAGCCATTCTTGACAGCATTCTGGACATGAGAATGTCCCTTTGCATCTCTGAGAAGGGTGGAAGGGGATCCCATATAGCCATACACAGCTTTGAGGCCACTGGCAGCTAAGGAATATTTGTCACTGTTTTGGATGGCCTGGTTTATTCTTGAGCTTGTAGCAATATTGTGCGCACTGCTAGTTTAAACCCCGCCTCCCAAGCCCTTCAGTTTAAAGCTGACCTCACTAGGCTGTTCAGCCTGCTGCAAAAGGTTGCCCTGCCTCTTCTACATAGTTGGATCTCATCCCTTCCTAACAGGTTTTAATCTTCATACAATGTCTCAGTGTCATAAAAAAATGAAACTCACACACTGGCACCAGCCACGTAGTCAGCAATTGATATGCATTCTACATCTATTTCTGGCTTCCTCCTTTCCTCTTAAAAGGTAAAAAAAAAAAAAAAAAAAAAAAAAAAAAAAAGATACTCTAGGGAAAAAATAAGCATTGCTAATATGCATTAACTGGATTGTTGTATGTACTTTAGTGGAGGTATGTTATATATTTCTGTAGTGTAATAATATGTGCGTACATTAATAGTCAGAAGTAGAAGCCTTGGATGGAGTGTTCTATGTTTGAGCACTACTGTTGATGTTTCCTTAGTCCAGGAAATAAAAAATAAAATAAAATAAAAGTAGTAGGGAAATGTAGATGCAATAGCAGTCTTGCTGTATACTTAAAATAAACAGGTTGGTGGAGGGTGCCCTTTTCTTCAGAGACTAGAGACATTTTTAATGCCCCTTGGAGCTATGACTGGGAATAATAGAGAAAAAATAGGGGGAAAATGTCTGACTACAGTATTAGTGAAGCATTGCCCAAGACTGTGATGTCCTTCATTTGAAATTATATTAGACAAACATCTTGGGGGTGGTCAAAATATAATTAATCCTGTCTCAGGGCATGAGTAAATCTTCTTGACAGCCCTTTGAGCTCTACATTTCAGTGATTTTATCACAAGTATTTAAAGACCTAACATGATTATATATTACTGTGTTTCTGAACCTTCCAATATGTTGACTAAAAATAGTTCTATATCCTTCTGCATTAGAATTTGTAAGCACAGTTTTCCTTGCCTGCAGCAATTTAGACCAAAGCATTCTTCACAAGCAGCAATATTAAACTACTCTGTGTAGCACAGAAAGATGCATTAAAACAAATACAGTGTATCATTGTCTGTGCACAAAATACATTGAAGAAAAAGGAAATGCCCTAGGCTAGACGTGCCTGCTTCAATCCCAGTCCATCCGAAAAAGACCGAAGAGGAGAAACTTGCTTCTTGCACATAACTGTATTTGAAATGTTTCTAAATGGAATCTTTATGCAGAATCTTTAGCAGAGCCATATAAAGGCTTTTCTAAGAGCAATCTTCTGAAAGTCACAGCACATTACAGAGATTTTAAAAAGTCACTGAACTTGAGTTTAGAGCCCTACAGTTTTCTTGAGGTCTTAAAATTCATGACTTCTTTTTGATGGAACTGAGAGGAGACATTTCTGTACTCAGCCCCCTTTTCAACAGCCTGAACTGTAACCCATGAATGTAACACTTCAATTAGATTTCAAAATATGATCTGAGCTGTCTGTTGGGCTACAGCCTGAGATAGATCAATATCTTAATTTAATAGCATAGCTTAGTAAGGAGAGAACCTCATATTATAGCAGACACAAAATCAATCAGTGGGGTGCATCTTATACAGGCACAAACAGAATAGAAACACTTCTAACACTGCTTTTTTTCATAGTGTTTGTCTCAGAAATGCTGAAACCAGACAGCATCCTTAAAATAGTCTCTGCAAAGCATTTTAATCAGCTTGTGAAACACAAAACAAATAACCTCCTACTGCAGAATAGTCATTTCCTGTAAAGTCTTTATTCACATGGAAGTGAAATGCAGCTCCTGGACATAATGCCAGCATCAAGCCTCTTTTAAGCTTAAAACCATTCAGAAAGCAGATAAGTAGAGCCAAAGGATACTTGTGGTGTTCTGCTACTACCCATTTGTTCAAGAGTGTGTGTTCATAGTGAGATGCTCATAAAAAATATATCTAAGTCCCATATACTGAACAAACAAGATACTCCTGTGCATCATTGATCTGTGCATTTATTTGACTCTGCTTTTATTACTGATGAACATTTCAGTATAAACAGTTTATACTTCTGTTATGTAATGTTTCTACTTAGCATTCACAATCACAGTGGAATTACTTTTTAAATAATTTTAATAATTTTAAAAAGTTTACTCATAGATTTCTCCTGCTTGCACTCTGAATTATGACAGCTGCTGTTCTGACTCAACAGTTCATGTAGCTTTAAGAAACGTATCTTTTGATTATTATTATTTTTCCTTCAATGATCACTCATGATTGGGGTTGGAACTAGATGATCTTTAAGGTTCCCTTCGAGCTAAGCCATTCTGTGATAGCTAAACAGCACTATCATTCCCTTTAGATATTTATGTTCCTACTGTAAGAAGAAGTTCAAACATCCTGGTATTCATCACTGAGTTCTCTTAGGAAATGCTGGTTAAAGGAACAGAATCACCCATGTAAATTGGATATTTGGGAAGATCGTATTGCACAAATCTATCAGGTATTAGAACTAATTATTGAAAATAATGCACAAACAGTTGAGTACTTCATGAAAATAAATGCATGTACAAGTTTCAGTATGTAAAGTAAAATACACTATAGTGAGTAGCTGGGGTATTTGACATTTAATAGAGCAACTGTAAACTGAGACTACTACAGTGAAATGAGAACAAGTAGACAAATCCAAAGAAGAGAGAACTCTTGTCTGGCTCTGTTTTTGCAGTTTGTGTGTGTGGTTTCCACAGAAAAGGCAAGCAATATTGTTATTCATCAATTGGAGTTTGGTTAATCAAAACCAAGTATCGTATAGTAGTAAAAACTCAAGTGGTGCTTAACAAGCATAAGAAAGTACACAAATCCTTCAGCATTTCCTTTATTGCATACTCCACATAGAAAATGTCAATGGCCACTTAGAGTGGAAATAAAGTTTGAAACATCCCAACAATGTTTAGTTTTCTTCTAACTGTAGATCAGTTTGTGGAGAAGTATGTTATTCTGGAATACAGAGAAGATTGTATCCTCTGGACAGAATGTCCATTAATTTGCCTCCAAATCTCTTCATTTTAACTCTAAGATACTATTTCAGGTTTATTTTAGATTTTTACAATTCTGTTTCCTAAAAGAAATTGTTACTACATTGTGCATGAAAAATAGTCCATGTGTGGTAAAAGGAAGAACAGTTGGTTAAAAAAAAAAAAAAGCAGATAAATTGTTTATCTATTTCTTTATACAATTTATTAACATTTGAATGAGCAATAGCTGGAAACACACATTTCATATACAACAAAAGTTTCTGGAGCTGGTTGTATTCAGAAATGGGAAAGACCATAGTAAGGAAAGCTTAGCCTTGATGGAAGAATGTCAGTTTAGAGGACAAGAGAGCAAAGGAACATATGTCTATGTGCCCTGATGTGTTGTGCACAGAAGCGGTAGGAAAGCTGATGTCATCGAGTGGCCACTCTTGTAATCTTCAAACAGTTGTACAACCAGGATAAAGAAAAGCGAGTGGCACTCTGCCATTGTGATGGAGGAACCAGAGAACCACAGGCTTGTAAGCTTCACCTCAATCCTGGGGAAAGTGGTGGAGCAGCTGAAGTATGCTTTATTTAACATACCATCTAATTTAGCTGAACTAATAGTAGGGACTCTGAGAACTTCTGGTAGATCAAATATTGTAGTACAAAAAATAGTGTTTTCTGTTTCTGAGAGACACATCAGTCTGTAGAGATCCCCCCCTTTATCACAGAGTGCCTTCAAAATATCAATAGGGTTATTTTGAATCTTGTTATTTCTGACTCTCTAGAATAGCATATTGACCTTTATCTTAGGTATACTGTGACATACTGCAGATCGGAAATAGAAAATATGTCTTTCTCTTGTTCTTTCCCTTTTTAGAAATGAGGCTAAATGAAATGCTTTTCTGTAATATATCTCTAGAGTCAGTAATGTGCGCCAGATAGATTTTTTTCTTTCTCCCCTCCAAAGCCTGTACAGAAGTAGCCACTGACAAGATGTAGTAGATGCAGTGTGGCTAGAAGCACATCTCCCCAGCTGTGCCTGGTGTTCATAAGCAGTTGAAGTGGAGGCACATGGTGGAGCATCCAGCATTACCTATCTCTTCTAAGTCTCTCCCAGGCCATGAGCTTGCTTTGGAGAAAGAACTGTCTGTGTTGTTACATTTGCTGTTTGTCAGTCTTGTTAGCTAAGCTAGTTAAATTATAGATAGCACAATTACACCTGACGAAAAAGAATTCTTTCATTGCAAATGCCTTATCATCTGCAAGCCATGTTAATGTAAAGCCATTCTCACTCCCGTATTTGGTTATGTCCATAGAGATATTTACCGTGGGATTTTTTCCTTGGTAGATTTCCAGTCTTCCAGTTCCATCACCATGGCAGGAGACATCCCCACTTTGGGAAAGAGTGTGTCTGAAAAGAAGTGGGATGGATTGCTTTTTGGAAGTGCTGTAGCCAGTTTAAAGTTGTAATTTATACCAGGCAGACATAGAATACCATAGTGTCGTGCCAAAACAATTTGAAAGGAAGCAAAGAAATACACATTTGAGATGGCCATCTGTCCTCATGTCTGTAACATCTTAGAGGGAGGTACTGGCATGTCTAAGGCCAGTAGCTGAGGTTTTGTTATTTTTCTCAGAGAATCGAGAAATAGTATCTGGCATCAACCTGTGATGATAGAGGTCCTTGCAGTATTTTTGGCTTGGTTATGTGACATATAAAGGGAAGAACTCCAGCTAAAGTTGGAGTCGTTGACTTAAATTTCCTGTTGAGTGTGTGTGTTTGTGGGGTGTCTGAAGGGGATGTGGCAGTGGATATATCCAGCTCTGAAATTGCTTTGTCAGAACTAGTTGCCTTCTCACTTGTTAAAAGAAGTAACACATCATTAACAGCTCAAAGAAGGCTGTTGACTTTCTGTTAATAATAAAATGGAAAGAAACTGCGACTGGCTTACTGCCTACTTCAGAGCTTTGGTGCTCGCTCAGCACACCAAGCACTTAAAAGAGGTGATTAAGAGTTTGATGGATGAGCCCCTCTATTCATTTCTAAAGAAAATTTTCTCTTACCTCATAAGTGGAATAGTTTGAATTACTCAAAAACAGATGAATGGATGAATTCTTTATTAAAAAATATAATGCTGGTAATTATAGCAGTAAGACAACTTTAAATGCTTTGTAATGTGGAGTGACATACAGTTCCAATGGCTGATTACTGGAATTCAAGAGTGAAAAAGCTGTTTCTACAAACTCCTTAAAAAAAAAAAAAAAAAAAAAAGTAGGTGTGACCAGGGGAATGAATGATGAATAATGAATATTCCACATGATGGAACATACTTGAACCTTAAACTTTTCTGGTATCAAAACTCCAGCAGGAGCACCTCATAAGTTTTATGGATTTCCAGAAGTCAGCAAGTAAGTAGTCTGATGACACTTGCCACAACAACAACAGTTACATGAACAGATAATTCATGTGGAGGTTCATTTTAATCAGAGATTCATGTGATAAAAAGCTTTCAGCTCCCGTAGAGTTCTGGAAATGTCCATACGCTCAGGAGCAGGAATGAGGTACAAAATGAAGCTGTATCTAAGGCTCCTTTTATTTTTTTCTCTGCTTCTATTTTAAACTGCAAATATCCATAATGCCAATGCTCCTCTATGGGAAGGCAATTTAATTGAGGTGGTATACTGAATAATAATAATAAAAAAGGATAAGTATTACATTCTTCAAATTCTCTAGCTGTTTGTTTAGTCACTACTGGTAAGAGTGCTAATTTCATAGCCCACTTAAGTACAAAGCATGCTTATGACTCTGATCACCAGAGTAGAGGATTAGGATACCATTTACATGCATCTAACAGATCCTGCTGTCCAGAGGCTCTACAGCCACAGAAACAGCTACCTAAAAGTCACAGTCAAAGGTTCTCCAGAGAACTAGAAGTTGAAAACTTCCCAAGCCCACCTTGCTGCAAATGGAATGGAAAGCAGATCTGCTATTTCCTGTGTAGTGCACTAGCCAGGAGATGACAAAGATGAACACATTTTATTCCTGTTTTCTTTCTGCCCTGAGCTCCAGTGCAATGAGTGTGTTGGTTTTGGTGGTAGCATAACTAGCAAACTAAGTTTGTTAGTCTAGAGTTGTGAATACTCACGTTTGGATTCAGCCCACAAGTATCTGGGAATGTGTACCTGGACAGTTTTTATTTCTGCTGACAAGGCCTAGTGGTGATCCCTGTGTCATCTGAAGAGGCTCCAGTAGGGTTTCTCTGATCAGTTTTCGAAGCCTGGTATTTTTAAGACACAAATTTTCTTTGATGTTTTGTTTATTCCTGTATTGACGAAGTAAATAGCCATTTGTTAGTAACCTTAGCAGCTGAATCAAACCTTTAGAGAGAATTTAATCCCAGTAACATTAATATGGGTACCTGGTTTTACTGAATGAAAGTATTCCCGTGTCCCCCATTGAACTCTGAATTTCTCTACTCTCTAATTTAGTGGGGGAAAATAAGTTACACATTTTTATAACGGAAAGCATGGAAAGAGGAAAGGAAACACCACATTTGAGTGTGAGAGCTTGTGTTGAGTGTTGGATTTTGCATATATGCCAAAAGATGGGGGGAGGGGGAGGGAAGAAAAAAAAGTGCAGATCACAGCAGTTGTTCTCAATGTATTGTTTGGCATGCAGCAAATCCAGTGAGCAAGGCCCTAAGCAGCAGACTTTGGAATCTATTACATTTGTTGCACAAAGTCGCTCTAAACCTATTTAATCTCTTTCATCTCTGTTTCTGATGTCCTCACCTTATGCACTGAGTAGATAAATGAAGAGGGAGATTAATAAGGCAGTGCTCTTAACTGATTCTTGAAAGGTCAGTTTTTGTGTTTTAGGAAGGGAAATGTTTTACTTTACATTATTCTTTCATTTCACCATCATCTATTTTCTTCCATATTCTCAGAATAACACTGAGTCCGAAATACTTCTTTTTATTTTTTTTTTTCTTTTTTTTTTCTTTTTACCTAACCAAAAATTAAGTGTTGATTATCAGTGCCATGTTCCCAGGGATTACCTTGCACAGAAACATGGTCCCTTTTCTCCAAGTAGAACATGAAAATGCTGGGAGCAGAAAAGTGTTGACGGACTGTGGCTTTTGTGTTTATTCAAACGCTTTCTTTGAACCAGGCATTTAATAGCAGATTGGTCTTTTTTCAAACTTTTTTGAGGGCACCAGGGGCACAGAATCTGTGGCAGAAATCCTGAATACAGCAGAAGGAGCAGCTTGTTTCACACACTTGTGCTGGCATTAGTAAATAGCTGTTGGCAGGGTGGCTGAGTGAGGAGCTCTGGACTGGGAAATAAATCAGCAGCCTTCTTTTTCTGTGTTGTGTTTTATTTTCTTTTTCTTAAAAGGCCAGCACTAAGGAGAAAAAGACAAGGAGTGCTGCAGATTTTCTCTGGAATTTTTTGAAGCATTCAGTATTGGTCTGTCACATTGAAGTTACTAAAATTCCCACCTGAAGTCAAAAGAGGAAGAGTCAATCTAATGTTTTATATTTTAAAAGATCCTACCAATGGAGAATAAATTTTCACCAAATAAACAAGACTTGACAACAGTCAAATTCCCTGTAGTAGAAGCGATTAGACTGATTAGACTCCCCTGTTAAGGTATGAACTGAATTTGCAAAATCATTATCGCATCGGTCTACACGTTCATAGTCACAGCAACATCTAAGGTGTGTTTGTACTTTTACCCTGGCATTGCCAAGATGTATCCCTGGCATGAATTTTTTCCCTCAGTACTTTTCACAATTCAGGGGTCAAATGTACAGGAAAGTAATGGTCTAAAAATATTAATGCAAATATAAGTAAAATTAACATAAAGCATAAGTGATATTGAAACAAAAATTCCAGAGAGAAATAAAAATAAAAACAAAATACTGAGTCCCTACCAGTACGTAAATATTGCTTAGGAAACCATTCAAGCCACTTGGTCTCATTTCTCTTTCTTAATTTGATTTTGCTGTGAAAGGCAGTATTTCATCAAGTTAATAATGGTAAAGTTACTGTAAAAGTACTTAAATAAAAAGATTAGAGATGCTTGGGTTTCTTCATCTGCTATCACTTGCTAATATGAAGAGTATGGAGTTCAGTGGGTAGATACTGTTCAGTTTATTAGTAATCCCCAGGTGCCTTTTCTTAGCACCTGACTTTGAAGATACATGCTTAAAAATGGAAAGATCTGGAAGAGGTCAGGAAGTATCTCTCTCAGGCTCTGTGGATATGTAGTTAGTTATATTTCTGAAAGACAGTATAATATCTAAAAACATGCCTATTTACTGTTTTATGGAAATCTTTCTCAATAAAGAGATATTAGTATTTTGGAAGTCTCTGACTGTAAGAAATGAAATGTTATCTGCCAAAAGAGTGTGGTTATTGTGCGGAAATCAGAGTGAACATTCAGACAAAACAATGAGATCAGAACTGGTATTCTCCTTATTTTATTGTTTGTGTGTTGTGGTCCCAGTGGTAGGCTCCACACAGAGCTTGGAGTTGAAAAATAGATCAACGTGCTGTTTCCAGGTACAATTGAATTCACAGCAGAGAGAAGTTATATGACCTCGGCAAGGTAGTCAGAACATAATATTTGCATTTCTTCCTTTCCGTTATGTTCATCTTTTCTTTTTTGTATCATAGAAGTATAAGGAGAGAGGAATGGGAAATACAAAGAGCAATGAAAGCTGAGAACTGTGAAAAGGAAACAGTGGAAAAGTAAGTTACTGTCACAGTAAAGATTCTATGAAGAGGGAGGGCAGAAAGCAGTATGTGTGTCATGCTGTGATGGCATTAAGAGTTTGAATGAGATGAAGTGATAGCGTCAGCTCTGCCAGCAAGTTCTGGGTGGAGTTACCCACTGTGATAGTCCTGAAGATCTGTAACAGCTCTGAAACCCTAGAAGCAGAGAATAAGAGAGAAGATGGAATTTTAGCAGCTGAGAAAATACAAAAAAGTGCTGGTCCAAATTATAAAGATCAATCTTTAGAAAATGCAGCTCTCTGGGAGCAAGGAATGTCTGCTAGATGATTCATTAACTCTCATGTGGCTTTGTTATTTTTGAGCCTTGTTTTAATTTACGGAGATACTGTTCTTGCTTATCAGGTGTAGCAGGGAGCCTGTTGGGAACTGTATCTCAAAGGAAATTTTCCTCCAGTAAGATGAAATTTGAATGCACGTGTGAGAACCAGCTGATCTCTGTTAATTCATTATGCTATTTTTACGAACAGTAATCTAATAAAATTGTCTTTTGGTGACCAACTTCTCTTTGCAGAATGCAACCAGAGTAATATTTTTACACGTAAGTTTCTTTTAATGAAAAAACTTCAAAAGCAATTTTTTCTTTCAATTCCCCTAATGAAAGAGAATCAGAGAGGTTAGCGATGCAGAGAATAGGAACAAATGATAAAGAAATTTATTTATTTCATTTCTCAAAATCCGCTAAAATGAATGAATGAAAAGTTTTAAGGTTAAAAGAAGCACCAAAGCCCTAGAAAGTTTTCTACATCAATAAGTGCTTTCTTTGAGCAGCCACAGTGCTGCTGTAGACCTGAGCACCATTTTCTGCATTTGGCATTTCTCAGATACGATGACTGTCACTGTACTGAAGATGCTGAGACATTATCTTTTCCTGCTCAGAGAAACCTGGGTGGTTCATGAATATTCTTTAGCTGGAATATAACAACCCACTGAGGCATGCAGTGTGGGGCTTAAGAGGTTGTGGTGGGTTTTTTTATTTTATGCACGCTGTTATGATTTTTCTCCTTCAGAGAAATGAAGTTATTCACTAATGTTTGCATTTCTGGTTGATAGCTGAAAATTCTACTGTGGAGGTTTGTAATCAAACAAAATGAATGTTCATAGAGAGAAAGGTGCTTAAGTTTAAAGCGATGGTAGCTTATATGCACTGTGCTGCCAAAGTTCAATCTTGGGAAAACAAATAAAACAAGACGGAAAAGTACAACCTGTGAGTAGACAGTCTTCTATTCAGCTTCAGTTGTGTCATTACTTCCTCTCAATCAAAAAGAAAAAAAAAAAGAAAAAGAAAAAGAAAAAAAAAAAAAAAAAAAGAAGGAAGCCAACACAAAGATATAAATATATGAACACAAACTTTGTAAGGCATCTAAACCCAAGTTGTCTGAGGTATTTTTTATACATGAATGCAATCAGTTAACCTAGTTAATTATTCCCTTTTTGCTGCCAGGAAAAATAAATTTGCAGCGTACAATAGGTCAAGGATCTGGTAGGGAACACAATGTGCAGTTCATAAATCTGAACAAACTGAACAGGGAGCAAAGACACAGCTGTAAAATACCATGGTGAATCCAGCTTTTCCTTGTAGATGACAATTCAACAAATTGTGACTTCTTTCAGAGGAGGTGCTATTAGATTAGGGTATTTTATTTCCAATATACTTTTACCTTTGCAGAACAAAATAGACTTTACTCAAAAAGTTGGCACACTTTTCTTGTTATCAGGCCACTAATCTAGTCTATTCAGTTGATATAATGACATTTAGTCACACGCATAAAATAAGCAGTTGTTATAAATGAAGTATACAGAAGTTAAGGCTGCTAAGTCAAACCTTCAGAAGTTGAAGTACAGAATTTGTTTTGAACTTCTGTGCTTAATTTGGCACTTCTGTGCATATAATTTAATCTCTTATTTATATCTTCTTACATCAAAATATACACATTATTTTCTTTTTAGTCCTTCTTTTAGACAATCTGCAAAGTAAACAGCTATGATTGAATGAGTGGCAATTCGATAATTATTTTAGTGCTCAGTGTCAGCTAACGCAGTTCTATTTACTATACAGCATCCTAATACCACACTGATTACAAATTTATTACTATTCTCATGGGCTTTTCATGGAGCTCATTATCGGAGCATCTGAGTGTTTCACAAATGTTAACAGGTTTATCTTCACAGCTCTTTCTGAGCAGTGTTTTTATTATAGACTCCTCTGAGAATTGCCTTGCCAGTCTTTAATTATTTCCACTGAATATTTGCAAATGGCAGCTCCAGACTTCCTAATCCTTCCAAGCTTGGACATATATTTGTTGGACATCAATAAGCATCTCCCTAATACCTGGGCATTCCCTTTGCCATTAATCTGGCAGTAATCAGTAATCCAGTCCATGCTTCAAAATTATGAAAGCTGGAAAGTTCGTCAGCTAAGAAATTATAATTTTGTTTGTTTGCTTTTAAATGTTAATTTTATATATTTTCTCTAGGTTTGTTCTTGGGAAAAGTTGGGCTGTTTTTTAAAAACTTTCTAAACCAGTTTTTCCAGTGGACTGCAGGCCAAGCTCTTTAAATCCTGCAGTGTTAAGCAATCGGTAATAGAATTTCAGAAAGCATGCCAGTGATAACCGACCACAAGTGATACTGCTTATAAACATCATGTGGCTCACTAACTTCAATTTGTTATACTCCGGTTGTTAAAATAAATCATAATATATTAATAAGACGCAAAGTATGTCAAAGCACTATTTATACATTATATATTAATTCTAATAAATATTTTTAAGCCAATTGCCCACTGCTAAATTAGAAATTTTAATTACTTGGAGAGTTTCTCCTAACTGTAGACAGGAGCCTATTCTGTTTCCACCAGCCTTCCCATGGCGCTCACTGGAAGTGCTGACATCCAGTCTCCAAAGGCTACTTGCTTTCTGTCTGCACTGCAAGTAGGTCATCTCCTCACAGCAAAAAGATAGGAGAAAGGTAAAAAAATAAATATAAAAAATAAAAAATAGGAGAGAAAAGTAGCAAAGAAATGAAAGTAGATCTCCTTGGATTCACAGAACTGACATATTCTATTAATGAGAAATTCACAAGCAGTTGTCTTGAAGAAACAGCTGTAACACCATCTTCCAAAAAGTTGCACACTCCACAGCATGAGTGAAATCTTTGCAAGAACAAAGGAGGAAATGAATAAAGCATTAAGGGCTAGGTTTCCATGCCAATGAATCCCTTCTTTTACTGTGTATAAAGCAGAGTAGAGAAGTTACTTTAAAATATAGGAATTACTAGTATTCTCCATGGATGAACAGCAAGGGCCAAATTTATTCCTCTCCCAAAGTCCTGGGTGAGTGGAAGGAAAACTGGCACAAAGTCTTCCCTGGTGCTACATTACCAGCTTTGGAGCACTGGAATAGAAATGCTTTCATTGCTCACCATGTTGCCCTCTACAAAGGTACTTGTTTAAATCCAGAATAGGGAATTTAACCCTTAGCATTGTCTAGGTGAAGTTTCATAAAGAACATCATTTGGAAAACCAGAAACACAAGGGCAGCACTATCTCTGAAGCTGTTCTTTGTGTATGTATGTCTCCTCCTATGTTTTTTGTCCAAAGGCTGATGCCTTTCCTGCAACTGTCTGTTAAAGAAACATCCCACATACCTCCACTGCATTCTCACCATTTCTCATTGCAATGTTCAGTGGGTGGAATATTGGGATCTTAATCAAATGACATATCAATACAGGAACTAGCCTTTCCAAAGATAGCTATTAGTGTAAATCCAATAGGGTTCATGTGAAATGCATTGCTCTAATGCTCAGTATGCCAAGTGGTTTGTCCTTTCTGTTAAAGTCTTGAAATGGCTTCTGTCTGGCTGAGCCCAGGTGAGTGCTGTGTTCCCAGGGCAAGTGGGGAGAATCTATTCCTTTCCTACAGCTTCTGGGAGTGAGGAGAGCAGGAAGGTTTGGTACTGGGAAGTATGAGCTGTTGTCTCCATTTTTCATCAGATCTGTAAAATCCACTTGAGGGAGGGATGCCAGGTTCAGAGCCAGTTTCCAGGGAGATAATGCTGAGTCCTCTGTGACAAGCTAATATATCATTGAGCAGAGATGGGAGAAGGCAAAAAGATGCTCTTCATGTCGGCATTCAGGCCGACTGATGCTACAAGGGTAAGTGCATGTGCTAGGTGGCAGGTTAAAGTAAGGATGAGGTGCTGAAGAGGAACACAGTGTGCTGATTGCCTACGTATGTGTCGGTTCATTTGCTCAGTCCCATGTCTCTACTCCCAGATTTCATTACAAGGATTTGACTGAGAAGGCTGCTAGAGAGGCAGCGGCAGGAATATTAAAGGGTCTTGGTGTCTTTTGTGCCTAAATCCCTCCTGTGTGATATGGAGCACAAACATAGCTGGGGCTCTCTGAGTGTGACTTACTAGCCTGGATGTAGATCTATCACTTGGATTCTCTGGATTTTGGACTCCTCTTAATGTGTCCTAAAAATAAATAGGTATAAAGTAGGTAGCAGTGACAGAAAATAGTTTAGAAAAAACTAAGATATATTTGAATGAATGTCTAAAAATACATAGGTATTTGGATGAAAGTAATTGTGTAATTATAGCATTCTAGACTAGTTTTGCAAAATGGTTATTTTTGCTTATAATGCAATTACAAAAACAATAGTAACTAGCTCACAGGCAGCTCCAAGACACTGTTAGTATAACAGAATAGTTGAGCTCTCATAGAGGGGGACCAGAAATATTTATGTGTGGGGTCTGGGAAGAAAATCCATACTTGTAAAGCTTCCTGGAGTACAGGGAAGTACAATGACCTCCTTAATGTCAATAAAATCTGATGTGCAGATGCTGTTGCTATTTTGGCATTCTGCTTATTGAGTTTTCATCAAGCTGTGACACTAAGATAGTTCTGTTAACCTGTACTTTTCCCAGCCTTTACTGTGAAGTTAGTGCAACACATTATTACTGCAGTGTTTATTCTTCTCTGATGTTTTTCCCCAACTTTATTACTAATCACAGTCAAGTGAAAGAGGAGAAACATTTCATGGTATAGAATAAAACTGTTCAAATTGATGTAAATTCTATAGATCTTGATCTGATGTTTTATTTTTTCTAAACATTACTGCATTCAAGCTTAAGAATTTTCCAGTTTTAATTGCTACACAATACATATTCTGTGTTGTTCTAATTCATGTATTTCCTGTTGACACTTAAATAATAGTTTTTACAAAGTAAGACTTTAAAATGACAAGTTAATTTAAAAATGCAGATGTTAACAAATACACTGAGATAATTTAGTTGAGATCTTGACAACTTCCTAATAAGCCACTGAGGTGCATCAATATCTAAATGTTCTCTATGAGATTGTGATCTTTCAGATTTTCCAATGTCTTGCTTCTGCTTGTGATGCCTTAATGCTTTCTACATAGAATGCTTTCTATTTTGAGGAATATGAAGTGAACAGCAGAGCTCTGAATCCCAGTGAACAGATGCTTACCCTGCCAGCGTAGTTCCAGGCAGAAGAGTATTTGAGAATATAGGTGGATGATGAGATGGAGAATATCAAGGACAAGGAAGGGACTTGGAGGAATAGCTTGTGCGAGGAAATTGCCAGGAATGGTTATGGATCTACTGAGATCTCTTCAAATCTTGAATCAATAAATGTCATTAGCATTTCATTCCCCAGAGAGAATTCTCAGACTATGCCAGAAATTCCAGCTGCTCCCAGCTAGCTGCCAACATGTCCAGCCTGACCCCTGACAGCTCTAATAGCACAGTGACAATTCACAATGCAACATCTGCATCCCACTGACATTTTGGAAGCAAAGTGAAGTTGCTTGTGCTGAATATCAAATTAAGGGTTATCACACAGAATATCCAGCAGCTGTTTCAGAAGGGAAGCTAAAGAAAGCATTTTAAATAAGACAGACAAATATATGTCCAACTGGGGGATATATATATATACGATTTTGCTCAATTTTTCAAACATTTCCCAAAGATGAACTGTGATATGTTGTAAGCTGCTGAGTCTGTTTTCATTGAAAACATTTTTTCTAGACAGGTCCCTCTCATTAGTTGAGAAAATAAACATCCAAATTATTTGCAACAATTCCTTTGTGTATATACTCTGCTTCTGCTATCAGTCACTTTCCTTCTCATTACCATGCCTTGCTTCAGAGTAAATTGTAACTTCTCCCAGTATCATCTGCACAGTGCTGTGAAGGCCCAGATTCTAACTGGCGCTTTCCAGAGCTAACACAGTTGCAAATGATTTGTAACTACCAAACAGCTGAACTACTTTGACTTGCTCTGGTTTTCAGGTCTCAGAGCTAAAACACACAACTTTGTATGGTATTACAATTATGATAAACCAGACTTTCAGTTTCATCACTGAAGTAGACTTCGTGTCACTTATGACAATTAACATTCTAATAGTAGTAGTGTTGCAAAATCAACTTTTTTGCCTAGCAATTTTAGAAAATAATTTTCTTTTTAGGTATATAGCAGTTTTCATTCTCTACATCTTGGAAATATTTACAAGCATGAATTATTAAACTTCACAGCGCTCAAGAAACAAGTATTAGTGGTTTTAATGGTCACTCTTGACTGTAGAAGGAAGCTGAAGTCCATGTATATTGTTTCATCATCACTCTCTTGCTTCATTTAGCTCCAACTCAGTGTACAATTGACTGGGTTTTTTATTTCCAGAGCCTTCAAAAAATACATGCACCACATTAGGTCTGTGATGTTTAAATATACTGATGGCCACGGTGATCTTCAGCTTTGAATTTCTCCCATGAGTTAACAGCTTCAGTATTTGATTTTATTTGAGATTTGCATTTGACAGAAAAAATATAATAGCCAATTATTCAGACTGGTCTTAGCAACATTTTTAGTGCAGCAATACTGCTAAACAGGCCCTAAGTGTATTCATCCTATGGAATATTTTCAGAATTTTAATATTGTTCCATTATCACTGAGTTGACTTAATAGTCCTTCCTAACATAAGTGTATACAACCAACGTTTTGAAAGTACTGTTCTCTATATTTCCCTGTACTGAGCATTTCCTGCTTTAAAAGCATTATATGAATAGTAGCAATTTATCTGAACTCCAGCCTTTATTTTTTTAGCAAAATAGCTCAATAACAGTTCAAATAGGTAAATGAGGAATAAAAAATGAGTTTTAATTTTCTTCATTTTTTTCTGAATTGTTACTCTAAAGCTGTTTCTCACTTTTGGCACCAAGGCAAAATGGAAGCATAAAGTTCTCTGCACTTCTGATTTCAGTTTTGTTCTGAAAAAAATAAATAGAAAGTCAAGTAGAAAATTAAGGAGGAGGTATTTTTTTAAATAGTCAGCATTTGCCTCCAAAAGACTTTCTATGAACAAACATGATTAATATACATTATTTCATCTCACAATATTCAGTGGAAGTAATCTTTATCCCCGTAGGTCCTATCTTAATGACTCACCTAAATTAAGCAAGGCTATCTCTTTCTAGCCTGAAAAGGTTGCTCCTAGTTCACATGCTCTGTACATTACTAGGAGCTGCAACATAAAAACCTCTCAATTTCCAGCTGAAGCTCCCATTCTACAGTCTTGCAGCCTGACTCTTATCTCTCATTAATTGGGCATAATTTACCTCTGCCACCATTACTGTTTTTTGTACAATTGTATAAAGTCTGGGAAAGCACTTTAAAGATTGTCCAATTCCAGCGCCCTCGCTTTGGGCAGGATTGCCTCCCGATGAGTCAGACACTAGATTAGGTTGCCCAGAGTCCCATCCAACGTGACCTTATCACCTCCAGGGGAGTTTTTGACCTATATTACTGCAGGCCTACAGGATTTCCATTTGTTTCATCATTTTTTCAAAATACTTAGAATCTTTGGAAAAAAATCCAGCTGTTAATCTGGTTATCTTCTATACTTGACACAGCATTTGCTTTTACTAGCTAAGAAAGAAATGTAGCACTTTCTTTTATATATATACATATATACATATGTATAACTGCGGCAAGAATTGTAGAGTTTGTTTACCAATATTTGAATCAGTTGAATTTTATCTCCCTCCTCTTGCAAACTCAATGTGTCACTGATAATCGTTTTGTCACTTTCTCGTCATTACAAATCAGCAATCATTGTTTGGATGTCTGTTCAGCATTCTGCTGATGACCACATCAGGTCATAATCTGATAAAGCACTCACTGTAATTTACAGGCTGACGTAAAGTGTTAGTTTGAGGTGTTAACCCTGAGTATTAACAGTACAACATGTATGAAGTACTAAGTTTTATAATTAAACCAAAATTCTTTTTTAATCACTGTCTTCTTTAAATCCCCTTATAGTTGTTTTTGGGGGGTGTTTTTTTCTCTCCTGTCTGAATTTAGTTGGATTATTCTGTGCTTTATTTTGTCTTTGTGATACTCTGCAAAATTAATTGTGTAAAATTAAATCCATCAAGGAGCATGTAGCTGATGTGCTAGAATTATTCTGAGTAAATAAAATTAGTTTCTGGAACACACGTTAGTTTTCTCAAGCATAGTAGTTCAGTTTTCCTACTCCAGACTATAGCAGGTCCCTGAACAGATTTTTATGAGACATAGAATTCATTGTTTCCTCCCAGGCTGCCAATTCCATGTTTGTGACTTCTGTAACTTTGGTCTTTTCTGTCAAGAGTTCAGGCTGTGTCCCAAAGGCTGCCAGGGACAAGTCATCGCATGAACCTAGCACTTCAGGGGAGCGTGCTGCTGCAGAAAAAGAGAAATAAAATCTATAATTTTACTGTGCAACAAAATGCCTTTTTGGGGGGTTTGTCCCCTAAGTCTTCAAGTCATTATGTAACTGTACCTGTCCAGCTGCTGGCTGACAGATCATGCCAAGATTATATGAGCGTCACCTATCTCTTATCTCAATTCTGAGGAGAAACATTGTTATCTATTATATAAAGACTTAGAAATAAGAGTGAAGTTACCAACATCTATTACTAAAAATTAAATGAGTCTTTTTTAAAAGCAAAGTCTTGCTATAGTTCTTGAGAAGTTAGAGAATGATCCAAATTAATAAATTAAAAAAATAAATAAATAAAAATTAAAATAAATAAATAAATAAAAATTTAAAAAGGCTATGAAAAGCTAAGAAATAGACTTTTAGAAACAGCATAGAATAAAAGTGAAATCTAATTTTACTGGAATTATGAGGTTGTGGTAGTCTTTGAAAACCTTACCTCTTTGTTTCTTTGTCGTGTTTCAGATATTTTCACAGTTTGGGTATAGGCCAATATATATTTTGAAGTCCTTTATGAAACATTTCTGAAGGTCATTTGAAAATGGACACCATTTAATTATTAGGACATGATAAAACACTCTTTTTGGCAGATGTTTTACTCTAGAAACTATTCAGCTTTGAATTTGAAAGTAGAACCTAAATGACGATGATGTTCTGAAGATTTGAGGGAGTTGTCTCTGGCTTCATTTTTACCTAGACTTACTAACTTGTTTTCTCACAGAGTCTTTTCAGGCATTTAATTGAATTATCCATCAGAAATCTTAAAAAGGGTTATTTCCCATCCTTTTCTTGCACATACTTTTCTTCTTCCACATAATAACCAGCTTCCTCTTCCAACTCAGTAATGCACCAGGCTACCTTACTGATATTGAACTGCATTTCTAGACCAGTGAGCACAGTGCAAGCAGTAAAGTGCTCACAGACTCCCTAGGCATGTGTGAAGAGTGTGAATACAACCTGGACAAATCAGATGTATGCAGTGTGTAATCACCTGCAGCCATTCAAGTTTCATGCTAGAGTTGTTATTTACATCCTGTGTACAGTTCTAACACAACCTCTGTAGGTTCCCATATATATGTATATGTATATATTTATATTCCCCTAAGGTTATATGCGTGTATGTGTGTAGATTTGTGTGTATATATACGTACATATCTGAAGGCTACTCCAAATGTTATGCCTGTTTTATTATGTTGGCCTGTAACAACAGAGAAAGATGTTGGTGGTGTAGCAGTACACACTGACATTCATCAATCCTTGCAGAACACAGCATGCAGAATTTGGTTCATCACTGGCAAAAATGCATAGCTGACTATGTTCAAAAATAGTGTTTTGTGGCTGAGAATTTATCAAATAGTATTATTGTACACTTCGAATCTGTTGTAGTTTCCATTGGAATAAATAGAAGACATTATTTTCAGACTGACCTATGTGTACTAATTACTAAGAGCAATTTGGATTGACTGTATGCCTACATGACATAAAGGCAATGCAGTCACCATCCCCAAGTTCAGCGGAAGCTCTCCTATTTGATCTTTCTCTCATTATGAAGCTGGACTATATGCCCAAGCTTCTGATATTCTGAAATCTTTTAGGGATATTTTAGGACAAAGCTTTCCTTCTCCACAATGAACCAGAGATTTCTGCATTTCACCGTGCCATTTGGATGAGTTTAAAAAGCATGTATATTTAATTATTTTCAGTTACTTGTTTTTCGATACTAATGTTCTAATTTTTTGCTTGCTTTTGATAGTAATTAATTAACTCAGCACTATTAAAAATCACTTTTTTGCTATCACTATCCAGAACTTTTAAAATCACTTTTTTTCTAATATTAGCAGTAATATAAACAAAATTGTAGTAACATTTTTGCTTACTGTCAAAATTTCAACACAGTTATGAATTGTGCTGATGTAAGGTGGATCAAAAAGCAGTTTAAATAGACAGTCCTTACACCAATGTGATTATATTTCATTAAATTTTCTAGTCTCACCAAGGGCCATAAATGTAAAGTCAGGCTGTAGTTCAAAGTTTTGTAATAAAAAACAAAATATTTTTATCATTATTCTTATTTCATTAAGTTTCCTTTTATAAAAAGAAGCACCTTCTGCTTAAATCTTTAAAAGTTTTGCTTTTCTCAAGCAGAGCTGTTTCCAAACCTATCATGTGGTAAACAGAGCTGTCTAACAGAGGGAAATCTCCATAGCAGCCGTGTACTGCACAGTCCCACATCTACTACCAGGTTACTTCCAGTTATGTTTTTATAATGTCTTCAATAAGCATTTAGATATTGTACTCAGGGACATGGTTTAGCAGGGAAATGTTGGTGGTAGGTGGACAGTTGGAGTGGATGATCTTGGTGGTCTTTTCCAACATTGGTGATTCAGTGATTCAATGATTTAAATCTGAGTCACACATTTTTTTCTGTGGAATGCCATGCAAAATTACAACTCTAAATGTTTAGATGAGGGTTTTGTTTTATAGAAGAGAATAATCTGGATAATTACGTGAATTGGTTTTTGTCCACTTTGCTCTCATGGATTTTTTCTGTCAGCAGTTTACACCAATGAAATTCTTTCACTGCCATACCAGAAATAAAGAAAGCTCAATACAACAGGGGCTTAAATATGCAACGTAGTAACAGTATAAGGTGATCTAGCAATTCTTTGTCACCTCTTACTTTTATAATTCCTTAGGAAAGAAGTCTTTTGAACTGAGCGTATTCATTCTGGCAAAATTACTACATAAGATTCTCATGGGACACTTGCATAACTGACCATTAAGAAGAAAACTGGCACAGTCAGGAAAACACAGTAGATACATTTTCTCTTCTCATTATTATCCTTTTCCCAAGTGTAGGACAATGTTATATAATAGCTGTTAGAATCTGCCTTGCGTTACAGTGCACTGATCAGTGACTGAAGATTTCACCAAGAGTAAAAGATTGCATTCAAATTAACTCATGCTGCAGATGATCTGAAAACTCTGCATGAACAAAAAACAGCTACAAATGGGCCCATCTGCAGTACAGATAAACTTCTTACAAATATCTCAGAATACAGAAAAAAATCATTCACAACTGTTGTTATGAAAGCAAAAGCTGAAAGGTTTAAAAGCAAGCTTGGGCTACAGCATTTCCTCCTGCTCAAAAATATCATCATGATTCTATACTGTGGTACTGCATTACGTATTTCAAAATTTTGCCTCTAAAAGTATTTTTAATGTTGAATTGAAGGTTAGTGGTACTGGTGTATCTCACAAGTAGCACAATTCTTCTCAGGGAATAAACCTTTAGAAAGCAATACGAAGGTTATGTTTATTTCCAGTGCAGACTCGTGGGTAGGATACTGTATTGGTGGTGTCAGTAGACAGGAACTTTGAACAAAGTCCTGACCACGCTTCTGTCACTGGAATTGGAAACATCTAAGGGTTTTACTAATTGTGTGTGACCTGAAAGCTCTCTGAAATCAGTGGAAGGATTTCTATTTATTACTGTAATCAGTGGCATGGGAGGTTCTTTGGCTGTTTTTCTGAAGCTCTGGGTGATCTGATCCTTCCTCCTCCCTCAGTTTCCTCGCAGGAATTGCTTTGTCCTGTGGATAATTGAGATCCTCTCCAGAAAGTCTCACTGGTGACAGTGACTTTGATAGGTCATTTAGAAAATAATTCAATATCAGCTTGAAAGACAGGTGAAATTATGTGTTCAAATGTATGCCACAAAGCAGTGCAACAAAAGAGACTGAAATATGGGCTGCTAATATGCCTCCCCTGTCCAAAAGACCATTTTGCGTCTCACTTTCTATTATTTTTTTTCTATACTTCTTTAATAGATTATTTTTATACTGGTGAAATAAGTTAGAGATCTGCCAACTCTTGTTGAACCCTGTATGTTCTCCAAAATGAGCTCTGAAATAATGCTTCAAACAAATTAAAGTCATAAAATCTTATTTTTAAGTATTTCATTATTTCATTTCCTATCCTGATGCCCTATAATTCTGCATATCACAGATTGTTAGATTTCAGTTGCAGGTATCAGTCATTCCCATAATAGACCGCAACTGAAATTGTTTTGATTTTTCTGTAGTTAGATGGATAAATGAAATAGGAATAAAAACAAGAATGAGATTGCAGGTCCAGAGCTTTTTTATAACAATTTTAAAAGTATTGCACCTAGATTATAGAGGACTCCTTAGCATGAAGGTTTCCTTTTTGCTTAAATTATAGGCTACAATGGGAAGCATCAATAGGCAATAATAAATACTAAGCTGGAAGTTGGTGTAGTCAAACTGTATTGATTTTTGGTGTTGTGGATTGCAGTCTGCATCTTTCTCTGTGTGATGCTGCCAGTAGTGATATAAGCTCTTTGATTTTTCTCTGCTAAAGCAGAGAGAGGCCATGACATCAAACATTTCCAAAACACAGAGAGTTCATGTTAGAAGGTCATGAATACTAAACTAACAAAAAACTGGCATTTTCAGTCCACTGTGGTCTTTCTTCCATCCTGTTTAGTGTTTAAAGAGCCTGGTTATTGCTCTAACAGCAGATTCTACATGGCATATGAAACTTAAAATAATATATGGCATGTGCAAATCAGCTCTGTTTCTCTGTGCTAATAGGAAAATGCATAGAAGCCCTTGATTTTCCATCTCTAGCAGCAGTAAGTTCATGTTCATGTTTGGAAAAATACGTGACCTCTGTATCCTTCCTGTATGCTGCTGCAAGACACTCCAGTTAGCTGCAGTGGGCTGTACTGCAGTCAGCAACTCGACAGTGGACTTGCATATGGCTGGCACAATGGCCAAAAGCTTTTTGGAAGCTCTTGCTAGGAAAATACTGGAGAATAATAAAGTTTTGTGTTTCAGGGAGTAGTAATCAAACTTTGTTATCCAAATATTATTGAATTTAGTGGCAAATGTATCTTTAGACTACACTGAGAAATTGTATTTCCCTGTATAATGTTTAGTCAAATGTTACATGAAGACTATATCATACTTACATGCCAGAAAAGCCAATATAATTTGAGAATGCCTGTTTTAATAAGTGCTCATATGATAGTGATTGTTGTATATGTGTTAAATATATATATGTGTGTATATATGTTTTATATATATATATATGTATGTATGTGTATATATATTATATATATATATATATACCGTGTTCTGTCAAGTATAGTTTCTTTTTTTTCTATTACATTAGACTGGCTGAAAACAAAATGTGATATTTGAATATGATGACTAAATGATCAGCAGCAGGTGATTATTATGAAAAGTAGTAAAGCCTACAGTGAAGGCCATGTTCAGTAGCAGCATTCTGGCCCAAGAACAAACTTGAAAATATTGCTAAGATTTCAAGGTACAATTTAGTTTGACCTTTAAGCACAAACCTCTGCTAGGTAACTAAATTACCTTGTCCCGAGGGTGGTCTCTTAAGATAAAGCAGCATTGTTTGCATAAGATATTTGCACTATAGAGGCTTAAAAAAAGAATGTATGCAAAGAATAACTTACCACCTTTCTTCCTTTTCATCAGCTGCCAAACCATAACATTGCTGAAGCAATTATACTTCTTTTTAGTTGATAACCAGCAGTGCATATGTATTTTACTAGTCTTGAAAAGTCTCGTTGTACTTTTGAATGATGTCAATTACTGGTAATACTGAACGATTACGTGGAACATCTTGGGAAGCTGAAAGATAGCATAGCCCTACATTTGTGTGTCCATTTGTTATCCTCTTATTTGTATTTCCCACTTGTACAGCACTGAGTGCTTTTGAGCTTGTGTCTGCGTGAAATGTGCTGAAATACTAAAAAAGAGAGGTAGAAAAGCATGTATGTAGTGCCATGCTGAGGAAAGTCACCAATCTATTTCCTATTTGAGGAAAGATGAGTCTCAGGTAGATATCAGATATTTAACTGAGACTTTGAACATGCTACATCCACATCAGTGTAAACTTTGCAAACCACTGTCCTGACCCTGAGTAAACTGGTAAAGAACTGGAAGAGAGGAAAAAACAGGTTGGCATATGTTGGTTAATAGTAGAATTTTTGGAAGTGGTGAACAGAACCAGATCAAAAAGGGAACACACAAGGTTCCCCTACAAGGACAGGCTGAATGACCTGGGGCTGGCGAAGAGAAGGCTCTAAGGAGACCTTCCAGCAGCCTTCCAGCAGGGAGGATGGATAGGGACTTTTTATAAGGGCATGTAACAAAAAGATGAGGACAAATGGCTTTAAACTGGAATGGGATAGGTTTAGACTAGGTATGAGGAAGAAATTATTTATTGTGCAGGTGGTGAGACACCAGAACAGGTTGCCCAATGAGGTTGTGAATATCCTCTCCTTATAACACTACTTGGCATTCAAGGCCAGGCTGGATGGGGCATTGAGCAACCTGGTCAAGAGGGATGTGTCCCTACCTGGAGCAGGGTAGTTGGAACTACGTGATGCTAAGGTCCCTTCCAACCCAGATCATATAATGATTCTATGATTCTGTGATAGCAGACTGCTAGACCAGATCTACAAGGACTGCTGTACAGTGTCACAGGAAGAAAATTCTAAGTAGAGAGTCATTTATCGAATTAGCAATTTGTTGCCTTAGTTTTCATACATCTGTTGTAGGAAACAGAGTTTCAGCCAACAAACATTAAATTCCTTCCATAAAATAAAAACAAAGAAAAGTTTCTCATGGAATTTTACTATTCCTGGTGCAGCATCTGCATTCAGTTAAACACAGAAGTTTGTTTGGAAATATCCAGCTGAAGATGAACACCAAACTCATTCATTAACTGTATTGATGCCAAAAACTCTTTGAAATCTCAGTGTGTCATTGACAAGATTTCCAGAATTTTCAAGATCTCATCGAGACTGTTTAGTTCATATTATCAACTATTGAGTTCTTTGCAGATCAAATATTATCCAGTGCTGCTGGCACACATTTCTTTTATTCAGTGATTAAGGAGTTGTTCATGCCTGATTGACAGCTGCATACTGATGAGGCTGGTGTTGACTACCTCTGGGCAGCAAAGGTGATCAGCATTCACTGAGCTGCACAGGGCTCACAGACTGGAGCAGCCGAATTTTCCCTATTTTGAATATGGAAATGGTTGTACTAACAAAGAATTAAAACTAACACATCACAGAAAGGCTTGTAGAAGTTATGTGAACAAGAGCTTCTAAAAGGATAAAGAAATAAATCTACTTCTGTGTATTTTTCTGATTGAGAAAATCTGAGTTATTTATGCACAATCAATTTAATTTTCCATTAGGGTCCTGATTTTCACAATATCTACTTTTTCTTTCAATTTGCAGGTGATATAATTTATGTTTCTGAAAGGGCTTTCCCAGTGTTCTAAAAGGCATGGATTTTTGTACTAGCTTTTTCCACAGGGAAAATTTTACCTACAGACTGTATCAAAAACATACCTGCTCTGCGCAGGATTACTTCCTCGCACTCAGACCTGTCACTCACAACCAAATCCCTGCCCTGCTCCCCTCCAATGTTTCTGCTCTGATTCTGATTTCCATTAGGATTCAAAATATTGCCTTCTCTGGATTTTTTGCTTTTTGGGGTTTTGTTTTTGTTTTTTGAAACATGCTGATACAAATTGTATTGGGGAAAAATATTGAAGGGTAAACTTTTATTATTATAATTTTTATTTATTTATTTATTTATTTGTCTCACTGGATAAATTTGATTCCCAAGATAGAAAACTTGAAAAGCCAGGAGAAGTATTTTTAACCTGGTGTTCATCAACAGAAATATTAGTGTAGGTACTGCTATAAGCAGTTATCGTAGTATCATCGTAGTATCATAGTCTCGTGTGAGTTGGAAGGGACCTTAGAGATCATCGAGTCCCATTTGAGCCTCTGTGTAGCAGAACGGCACTTCTACCACTTGTGCCACAGGGGGGATTTGAACCCAGGCCCCAGTGTTGCCAAGCGGCATTCCTACCACTGCGCCACCGGGGTTTCATCACTTTCTTTTTATATGAATCAGTTCGTGATATTAAATTGATTTTAGTGATTTTGAAATGAAAGTCTTTCAAACAATGATGGGGATGAACAAGAGCCCCAGCTGTAATTCTATAAAGAAAATACACTGAAATACCAAAGTCTGTAGTCTGCTGATAAAATACATCTGAATATCAAAGGAAACATCTTCCTACTACTTTTTCAAAGGCAGAAGAGTAATAAGAGAAAAAAAGAAAAAAGAAAAAAAAAACCAAAAAACTTTGCCGATTCTCTTCCTCAAAATTGTAGATAAAGGAAGCATTCAATTAAGAAGATTCACATTTATATCACATAGTTGTCTTTATTAAATATCATCCTTTGCATTTTGTGCAGTTAGCCAACTCAGTTTCCTCAAATAAATACAGTGTTAAGAACAATGTTTTCACCATAGATAGTATCTCCTGGGTGAGGAAGAATTGGCATGTTTCTTTTCAGCAATGGGTTGTTTGTTTGTTTGTTTGCATTGCTGACAGCATTCAAAACTTTATTAAAGGGCAGTTGTGATTTTAGCTGGTAGGTTATGTTCCTTGAAGGAACATAGGAAAAATATTCACAAGCTGTTCTGCTCTGTGGGAAATGGGGATCTGTATATCAACAGGACAGAGAATGGTGTGTTCTGGCCAAGAAGTAGCCAGTGGTGTTTGTAAGCACAGTGTTGTTGCTGTCACACAGTTGAGTGTGTTTATACATCTTTTGTGGACTGTAATATTCTAATTCATTAAAATTAATGGATAAAAATGTTTTACATCAACATTGGCTTCTCTAGCACATCAACTGCTGTTTTGACAAATTCTTTTGAGCTTGATTGTGTAGCACATTAATTTTTCATGGAACTGCCCCCTTTTAAAATGGTTTCTGATGACACATTGACAAGCTACAGAAAATAAACCTTTTGGTGCCATTTTCACAGCAAGATTACTCACAGTAGCGGAACACTTGCACACAAAGTTCATCCAGACAAATTTTCTTCTGTAAAACTGAATGTTGGGTTGTATTTATAGAACTGCTCTTAAGCTTGAAAATTACAATCATCTACTTTTCAAATGTGTGTGGGTAGCAGGCTGCAGAATCCAAATAAGAGCTTCAGTTCTGTAGAGAGAAAATCAATGACATGTTGAGATTGACAGCAAGCCTTTCCCTAGGGATTCAAATTCTGACAAACAAGCACCCGGAGCTTTCGTACTTATCAAGCTTCACTTCACATTATTTTGAAAGACAATTTCAAATTTTACTATTTAGTTCCCAAAGGATAATAACAATTCTGGACATTCTCAGAGATAGGCCAGAAGTACTGATTGCAATGGCTGGATCCCTGGCAGAGACAGAGCATGGAGGAAATAATAATACAGTCAGTCATTTCATTCTGGTTTTAGGAGCAGACTGAAAAATAAGTAAATAAAAATAAAAGGATGAAGAGTTGATGCTGGCAACTTGGTTAAAGACCTTTCTATTGAAACTAAAAAAGGGCAAACATTTCAACAGGCTGTACTTGTTGGGATTTTCATCACTGTAACAGTGAATCACCTGAAATCATTGGAGAAACCAAGCAGAAATAAATCAACAAAAGTCTACTGATTTCTATATTCTAGTAGTGTGTCAAGAAAATGCTCAGGAACTTCTACAGGTATAGACCTATTTCTTCTTCCTAGAGTATGTTTCTAAGAACAGTACCATGGGAAAAGTTACACTCATCAGTGCAGAATACAAAGGAAAGCCTTGTCCCTTTGGTTAATATCCTCTTTGGTTCTGTTGTACTTTGAAAGTGTGAAAATCGTAACAAGAATTCTAAGAGTTCTAGAACAAAAAGTACATTTCCTCTCAGCTTACTTTTCTTTCGTTAAGATTCATTCTTGATCTTCACTTGTAGGCACAAAGCATGACTGGAACATTAGCAAAAACAAGAGAGTATTTCTGTGACAAAGGTTTTCTTTTGCATCCCATTTGCCTGTTTTGTTGCTTTATTTTTAAATAATCACTATTGTCAACTGCAGTTTTTAAATAATTTCCTGTCAGGTTCCTTCTGTCTGCTCTACTTAACTGATATGTTAGTACTCTGAATGCCAGCATACTTTATAAATACCCCTGTAGTCTGCAGCTTTGGAGTCACTGCTTTGCTGATGGTGTAAAGAGCACAGAAGCTCTATCTGGAAGTACTGGGCTTTCCTATTGCCCAGTGGCTGGGGAGCCGGTGTATTGTGAAGTGAGATGAGGTAGTGTCTGGAATTTTTTGCCTTGCAGAAATGTTAATTAAAAGTTGGGAGTAAGTCTGATTATTATTATTATTATTATTCAGAACAGGCTAGAATCATATGGAAAACATGGTTATTCAGTACAGATCATAGAGTTGTTCTTTTTTATCTAATGTACAACCTGTTAAATTTGACAAAATCCTCATAAAATTGCTAGGAAATGTCATCTGAACCTAGTTTTCAAAAATACTGAGATTAAATGTCATATGTTACTCTTCTAAATCATAATAATGAGTTCCTTAGAACCCAGGGCAATATGTCAGGTGTCGTCATGCTGTAGAGAAGACTATTAGTTCTTTCTGGTTGATATAATAAGTATGTCTATGCAACACAAAATTACATTAACCTTTCAGACTTACGCATTGTGATGTGAATAGAGATATAATTAGCTTTCCACTGTCACCCCTAGGTTTATTTCAGAATTATTGAATTCTGAATTTTCACCTCTCCTGATTTGCATTGTTTGTTTTGGGTTTTCATTCTTTTAACCTGCATTTATTTCAATCTGAATCTTATTTTCCTGAGGGGCCTGTTGTTTTGTTTCTTCTTGTTTTGAAATCCAAACTAGTATTTCAGTTTCTTTGAAACTTGATATAACAAGTAGATTTATTGGAGTTATATTGCATCCACGAAGATCACATCAGCTCTATAAAGATTACATCTTCACACATAACTTGTGCCCTTGGCTTGCATTTGTAAATGATCTATCAGAGGAAATCTCTCCTAATGACCAGTAACACTGGAATAGAGCCATAGTATCTCTGTATATATGAATGATGAAAGTTTACTGGAAACAATCAGGAATGCTTCAAATCCATTCTCATGTTAGAATCTTAATCTACTAGATTTCATACAGAGAAAGTTTTTCAATGGCAGCATCTTCTGGGCTTCATTTTAGTTATTCAGTATAAGTGCTGCTGCTTTTCATTAAAACTTGTTAGCAACTTGTTCTACAGGGAAGAAAAAAAGAAAAGAAATAACATGATTTTTAAAAGTACTCTCTTCAACTGAATGCACTTGACTCTGCTTCTTACAGCAAATGGGAAAAGCAACTGATCTGTGTTGTTCTTTTTTACCAGCATGGACTCAATAATTCAGCAAGCCTTTTTGAGAGAAGAATTGCCTTCAGCAATTAGCTTCAGGGCAAAATGTTGAAAAATCTATAAAAAAACATAATAGGGCACTCAATTGACACAGAAAATAACTAGTATTATTAATGTAGGGTAACAAATCCAGGTATCAACACTGAGGGTAAGTGCCCTGATAAGAATGCAAATGAGCTGCACATATGAATGTTTTCCTTTGGATTTTTTTCTGTTTTTAATATTTCTCTCTTATCCTGGATTATTTTTTTATTTTTTTATTTTTTTAAAGCAGTTTTAAGGTGTTTTGTTACATGCTGTCTGGTTTGTGTTCTGAGTTGGAAAGGGATTGATTTCAGCCTAATGAGGACAAAATAATAGAACCAAAATGCTGTGCTTTTATGTGATTTTTCCTTATAGAATACAGTTCTTGTTTTTCAGTTATATATATCACATTTCTTTTATTTATTTTCTACTTATACCATATGAAAATGAATTTGCTTGCGAGATGAGTGTAGTGTTCATTTTCTTGAGTATAGCATAAAACACTAGAATAAAGCATTTATCATTAATGTTAAAATCTTATTTCTTCAGCTCACTGACATTGTGCAAAGTTGTTAGTGTATAAAGAGAATTTTTCAGTGGTATTGAACTTTTCTTACACCTCTTTATTACCTTTGCTGCAGCCTTTGGAGAACAGCAGGGAACAATCTCAAATGGCTTCTGCCGCGCTGCCTGCACTGACACACATGACAGACCATTGCAATCCTCTTTATTAGCGTCTGGTTTGGTCAGAACTTTTGGGAGCCATGATCAGTGCTCTGAGAGGTCCCTTACCTGCTTTGCAACTTGTACATTCAGCAAATTAGAATCTTTTCCTAGAGGATTATTGTACTTAGATGTATTTAATGCCTTCCTAACAGTGAATAGATAATTGTATCTTTTTGTTTATTAGAAAGTCTCTCCTTGTATTTCATGTGCAACAATAAAGGATTTTATTTATTCTTTTACAAAAGGAAATGCTAGTGACAGGGAAACAAGCAGTCATTTTAACTTAACTTTCATTGATTTGCAAACAAATGCTACTCAGAAAGGGTGGGAGAAGCCTATAGGAGAGGGACAAGGCTACATGGGGGGTAACTATAAAAAGCAGTTAAGACGGAGGCAAAAGAATCTGGAAAATAACATGGAATTTTCACATCTCATTTTTCCAAAACTGATGAGATTCTTCAGGTGATGAATAAGAAAACAATGTCAGAAAATGGTCTGTGTGCTCTTGCTCATTCCATATTGAGGAGTGCTGATGGTGATGTTGGTGGACTCAGAAATGAACACTGTCTGCATGTGTGGTTCCATGTGCATCAGAGGGATGAGAATCCAGCCGCTTTAAGGCTGAGAAAAGTCTTCTGTAATAAATTGCTTATGGTTGTTTGTTCCAAGGCACAGAGCTGGTCAGAGCTGTAGGGACCTACTCAAGCAGCTTATTCCCACAAGAGGTGCTGAAAAGCAGGCGATACAAATTATCTGAGGCTGCCATAGAAGATAGCAGACTACAAAAGGCAGCTACACCAGGCTACTTTTCTGTAAAAAGCCTTGCTGCAAGCCTGCCTACTAGGAACTACTCTATGAAATGCAAACTGCATTGTTCACTATGCTTTCTTGTGTTTAATACCGTTATTTTATCTGATTTTCTTTCCGCACATCCTTGATGAGCAACTTTGGAGCATAACCCACCAAAACCCTTGCTCCACCGTCCCCTTGCTGATATCTTCTGGAGTCATTACACTAGTCTTAAGTCTGAAGTCTGGAGATACTGTATTAGTACCTTTTATTTGATGAAAACTCTGCAAAAGGGCAAGAAGCATTCCTCATTCCCTTTTGCTCATTTATATTGGAGATGTGTACATGCCTTTTGCTTACATGATAAAGGGGTAACATAGCATATAACATATTTTGTTCTTTTAATTGGGCAAGCATCTAAACACCATTCAGCCCTTTGCTCATTCTCTCCCCTTCCCAGTGAAACTTGGGAGATAATCAGGGAAAAAAAGGTAGAGCTCATGGCTTGAGATAAAAACTAGGACTGAAAAGGGAGACAAAAATGATAGTAATGACAATTGTATTTATATTTACAGAACAGGTGGTTCACAACACAGTTGCTCACCAACAAATGATCAATGCCTGGCCAGTCCCTGAGCAGTGCTGCCCCCTCAGCCAATTCCCCTCAGTTATATAGTTTTCCCCATGATGTCATGCAGTATAGAAAATCCCTTTGGCCAGCTGTGGTCATCTGGAGCTTTGTCAGGGGAGGGTCAGGTTGGTTGTTAGGAAAATGCCCTTCACTAGTGGGTGTTGGGCATGGAACAAGCTGCCCAGGGCCCTGGTCATTACCTCAAGCTGACAGAACTCAAGAAGTGTTTGGACACTGCCCTCAGACATAGGGTTTGAATTTTCAGTGGTCCCATGCAGAGCCTGAAGTAAAACTTTATATTACTTGTGGGTCCATTCTAACCTGAGATACTCTGTGATCCTATGATACTGTCCACTTCTGAGTACTCTCTTTACACAGACTTTGTCACTTAATAGAAACCTTTGTAAGCCTGCTCCACACACTAACGTGGCAACAAGTTAAAATGACGGAGTAATGCAGTTTTCCTTGGACTTAGAAAAGACAGACAACTCAACAAAGAATTTGGTATTTCAAACACCAAGCAGGTGCAAGGGGAAGTATGTGGTATGCAAGGAACAAGATGAGATCATATATCATATGGCCAAGGAGCAAAGAAAAGGAAGGCAGAACAGCAGGGAATGAGTGGAGTGAATGTACATTTTTCACCAAAGCTTAACTATAGTGTCAAACTGCCCTTTGCTTTCCTGCTTGTCACTGGATGTACATAGCTTGCACAGTTACTGTCTCAATGAATGAGTTTCTCAAAGTTGATTTGGGGCTCAGTGGAATAAAATGACTTTAGAACACATCTGTATTTAAAATAAATGACCCTTGTAGAATCCCTGACCTGAACAATTTGAAGTCAGATTTTCAGCATTTAAACACTAGTTATGTTTGCTACAGTGTCTACAGTACCCCCTTATTTCTCATATAGGTGAGGTAGTAAACTAGGTAAGAGAAAAAATAGCATAGCTGTGTACAAATCAGATCTTTAACAGCATCCTGTGCACCCTGTTCTTTTTAGAAAACCCTGTCAGAATCTTTTGTTTATTTAATAGTTCATGTAGCTGTTTTTTGAACAAAGTGATATAATTTTTTTGAGGAATAGAAGAGGCAACAGTTCTTGTCATAGTATGTATGCCCTGGAGTTTGTTACATTATTTGTCTGAAGTATGAATTTTTGAAGATAAATCCTCAGCCAGTGTAAATGTACATGACTCCAGTGAGCTCAGACAAAACTGACTTGTGATGTTTTCTCCTTGAGTAGAGCTATGTATTGTAGCTGAGCGTATTGAATTGTTCACTACCATTGAAAGGAGTATTTCCACTGTTGGCCTGCAGTTCTGCTCCCTTCCTTGCATTACTCCAGTGTTATCTGCACTCTGCTGAACCACTTCAGTTGGCTTATTCTGGAAAAAATACATTCAGCTGCAGAATGTGACTTTAGCCTGGGCTGGAAGTTTTCCCACCACAACAGTGTGGAATAGTTCATTCAACTGAAGGAGAAAAAAATCAGAAAAAAAAGAAAACTGTTGCTCACAGTCTAAGACCAACCCAGTTCTCAGTCAGAGAGGTGGAACAAATACAGAAGTGAATATGTTAGAAAACAATAGTCTCAATGGTATATTTTAGTTCTATAACTTACATTCCAAAACACTTTAAAGACACAATTATTTTTATAATTTATTAGAAATTTGGGGGTGTAGTTTCCCAAAAGATATCTGGTGGTACTAAAAAAAAATAATCTAACTTAGTTTTATTCTTACTTATTATTAATACTTACTTATTGTAAGTATTCTTGCAGGCTCCGTATGCTTTTAATATGAAGATTTCGGATAAGAAGATCTAAATTTAAAATAGTTCACTCAATGTCTTTGTCTTATTTAGTAAGTAGTAAAAATTTTTCCATTTACACTTGTTAGAACTGCATAGTGAGAGCTAATGATACAGCCAACTGAAAGTAATTTCATTCCTGTTACGCTGAGCTGTAGAATAAAGTTCATGGAGTTGCTGTTAGTTTGATTCAAGCCTATTTCCTTCTCTAAATAAACCTTCTTATATATTGGGAGTTGAAACTGAGATCTGGGTCTGTGGTCTAATTCTTAATCACTGCTTAAAGTCGTTATTTGAATCAATAGCTGTTATTATGTTAACCAGGGTATTTTTTTATTATTTTTTATTTATAAACTACAGTAGAAATTAGGATTTTTTACACTCCATGTAAAGTTTGGAATTCCCTAGAATTTTATATGTATATATATCTGAATGTCATTCTTTGACTGTTAGTCTTTTGTAACACATAGGCATAGGCAAATCCTACAAAATATTACCTTCTGGTCTAAATATTAAATTTGTTTTGAATAAAAAAACAACAACAACAACAACAAAAAACAACAACAACAAAACAATCACAATACAGAAATTTCCTTCAGCAAAATAAGTTAATATGTAATTTCTGCTTGTACGAGGTTTTTCACTAGACTTTTGGAGTTTCTGGCTTGACAGCTAAGCTGTTTAGAAAGTTTTCTAGAAGCAGATTATAATTTAAACCATGCAACTTGATATGTAAAATAACTAATTATTTGTTGGAAGTAAACTAAAAATATTTCTGAATTAATAACTAGACGGTGAGTAATGTACACTGTTTTCTCTCTTTTGAAGGACTGAGAAAATAACTTGCAAGTTCAACTGCTGTGGACAGCAGAGTTATGATGTAGAATGGAACTTCAAGAATGGATGTCCAGGTTAGTGCAACTAATATTTGAGTTATTTCATCAGAATGGTACTTCAATTCCCTGATTCTCTGTCATGAATCCAGGAACCACAGGTGATGATACGGAAGGATAAATATCATTATGTTGTCTAACTGTTATATTATTGAGAGTGCAAATCATCCACTATGCAGGTCATTTTCAACTCCTGATAATCAGACTTCAACAATACCAGTGTATAGTTGGTGGAGGAAGAGTTTGGCTTTGCTACAAAGTATAGCAGACTGTATTTCTTCCTATAAAGTACAGGAGGGTCAGTAGTCACTCTTAATTCATTTGTATTTTATCTCTCACTATCATAACCATTATGTTAGTTTCAGTCATTCTGAAGTGAAAGAATTTGAGAATACATTTATTTACCTCACAGGCTTGTAATAGAATCTGTCTGTAGTTTATGTATGTACGTGTCCATTTACATACCTGATGGTGTGATCTAAAGCTTCACACAGTTAGTTTTTAAGAGCATTAATTTACATTCAATTTCTGAAAGTGTGAAATATGTATCATCCTTTTCGGATGAAACTTCAGTTAATCTTTGATAAAAGTGCTACTACTATTCAGACCATCACAAAATGTGGTTCTTTAGATTGTACAGCAGATAATCAAAGAAACAAAGCTCACACAGTGCAGTATTTTCTGGCATACCTGTGAAAAGGTTAATTCACAAAGGCTTAAGCTTTTAGGTGTTAGCTGCTAAAAAGAGTTTCAAGGTTTTGGATCAAGAGTTTGATCCTGTGATTTAGTGCTCTCAGGTCAGAGATGAATTTCTACATCATGTTGCAGACTTCTTCAGTTTCTGCTAAACCCTTTTATTAGTAGAGATGGGCCTGAGCACTGAAGTTCAGGGTGTTTGCCTGCTGTGAGGACTAATAGGCAGACTAATAGGTGACTCATCCAGAAGCTTAGCCTACTTCCACTTTTAGCATTTAGCTCAGATGCCAGCCCTTGTTTGATGATGAACATTTTGCTGCCTGTGACATGAAAGAATTCAGACAGAATTCACTCTAAGTAATAATGTGTGAGATTTATCAGCAAAACTTCCCTGTAACAGCAAACAAATATCCTGAGTGCTTTTCCTGCTTTCTTTTTTACTTTTTTTTCTGGCTCTCAGAAAGATATAAGCACTAGTTTTCATTTTTTTTAATTTTATTTTTTTCCCATCTTGAGACCAGTTATAGTTTATCATGCCCTCTAACTAACAGCCTACACAGACACCTTCACAAAACATCTAACCTTCTTGTCCAATGAGGCTTGTAATTTGCTGCTAACCCACTGGACTATTAAGACTCAGAGAAGGAATGACTGAGTTTTTCATACTTATAATTATGCAAATTAGCATCAACGCTTTCTCCAGACTCCATTCATAAAAGACCCTACTTATTTAACTACTAAAAATAATAATAATAATAATAATCCAGTATAGATTGTGGAAGCTTTCAGAACCACTTTCATGATGAATAAAATAATGATATAAATATATGTAATATATATATATATATATATATTATTCCAGCATATATATATTACAGTAAGAGTCTTTCTGCTCCTAACCAGCTTTATTCCAAGAGAGCAGAAATTACAGTGTTTCTAGAAATGTAAGTGATACCACGTGCTAATATAAATATCTGGAATTATTAAGACTAGGTTAGTTTTACTTTGTCAAGAATTTTCAGTCTTTGATTTCAGACTCACAGTTACTTTGGTAAACCCTGTGGTTCCTGGTCTCTGGTGTTAGTTATCTGTGGCGTGTTCTCTGACATGAGAATGGACCTTATTGTCTCTAGCTGCATTCAGTTCTGCACCTCAGGTGAACCTCTGAAACAAGCTGAAGAAAATGAGAATTTCTACAATAAGCACTTCAAACATTTTTCTGTCTTTGGAGGTTATTGCTTACACATGCAAGTGCAGCATTCCTTCTTTTCTGCTATCTTGTAAAATCTGCCTTAGAGAAGTGTATTTTTCACTTGGAGCTCTTAAAGTGACAGAGCATGGCAATGAGCACCAAGTGGAGATTCTGAAAGACAAATTATAGAGTTGGCTTTTGCAATATCTTCTGTGCAAATTCACAAAATAATCACTTTCAGTGTAGAAATCAATCATTAATGAGTTACATTAAAATGTCACGTTGGTATTGGACAGATTTGTTTTAATGGTTTTGATTATCTATTTCATTGTTTCAGTAAAGTGTATAATTTTACATATGCAGAATTTAATGGTGTAGGAAGTCTTGATTTCATTATGTTATAAGCAGATGTTTTTATTGCATTTAATGAGTTAGCTGATTAGCTGATTCAATTGTTCGAGAGATTTAGGTTTAGTATATAATGTAGCCTATTTCAATCTGAGATTTAATTGAATGTGTGTTATTTGTCCTTTGTATCTTCCATATAAAAACTTGATGTTATTTGATACCATTTTTTTCCTAAGTAAAATGACATAATTAGGAAATTCTTAATTAGAGGAAGAATGTTTTGTGTTTCATTTTTCTTTAATTCCTCACATAATTCTCTTTGTTATCTGTTAAGAGATCTGCTCCCAAACTATTAGCATAATATTGGAAAGCCCATTTCCATTGTACATACTTTTTTATGTAGATTTAGGCAAAGGAAATGCTCAATGAGGTAATGCAACATACGGTATGAAATCTCTGGCATCTCTGATAAATACAGAAGTTATTATGAGTCAATGGTGGTATCCATTGTGGGTTGCGTTAGATACAAGTTTTAACTATGTCTGAAAATCTGTGAGAATAGCTTGAGTTCAGAAGTGTTCTTGAAACCAAGCACAAGATCCATGAAAATTCCTAGTAAAGTTGTTGTAGACATAAACATAAAAAGGCTTCCAGGCTGTACTAAAGCCTGTATGATCAAAACAGTTCTTGTCAGACAAGGTGGTTGGTTATAGAACACATCTTTTCTCTTTTGTAGTATTGCTTTATGTTTGGAATTTGCATTACTGCCTTTGCTGAGCCAAAATGAGAGTTCCTTTCTCCTACTTGTGTTGTAATCACAAAGGAGACTTCAACATTCTCATCTTCCATGTAGCTTAATGTCTGTAGTTTAGGAAGATATAAGTATTCATATCCAAAAAAGCTGCTCCAGAGCCAGTGTGAGATATCTTAATTGATTCTTGATATTGTCAACCGCGATTTGTATGTCCTTGGTACAAACTTGACTCATAGTTGTTTCTTTTATTTAATGCTTTTAAACCTCCAACTCAGTCTCTGAATGGACTTATCACTCCAGTAGTTGGCGGTATTTTCAGCCAAATGTACCTAGCTCAACTTGGCTGTAGTATCCTGACCAGAGTTCAAATCTCTGCTTTCATTTGGATGGGTAACGTGCGCTTATCCATCATATAAATCCTGATCAGATAACCATTAGTAGGTAACACCTAAAGTGAAAGGTGCTCTTGGAATATAAGCTGTTACTGCTAGCTGTTTTGTCACATGAACACCAGTAAGTATTTCCTATATTCAAGGTTATTTGTTTTAATATGCATATTTAATAATAAGAAACAACCCTGCATAGATCCTTTCCTCTGCAAATATTTCAGGAAAATCTCATAGTTCATTTAAGTACTGCAGTGCTTAAAGATTCATTGTGTCCTACTTAAAAATACAGTTCTATTCTCCTGAAAGAGAGTTAAAGAAATGTAAAATAACGTTCCACTGAAGGACCAATAATGAAAGAATGAATAGACTTCCCACAAAGAGTTCACAAGTTTCTCAGTATCCTTGCAAGTGATTTTCATTAAAAAGAAAAAAAAAGAAAAAGAAAAAAAAAGCAAAAAAAAAAGCATGAGCTTGCCAATTAGATGAGTTAAGACACATCACATCACCAACAATTGTTTGTTTTATGTAAGTCAAGCAATAAATAAATGAATATTAACTCAATATTTTCTGAACTTCTGTCAGTCTTTTCCTTGTTTTTTTAAGAGCATAGCCAGAAATGATGGTCACTGAGTATGTATCATATTTTTCTGCAAATAAGGGTTTTAGTTGTCCTGAATGCAACAGGAAATGCACAAATTAAGGCGCAAAATAGCACTCTGCATTTTAAGGTTCATGCTGTTTTCATTTCAGTTGGATGTTTTTAGTCACTGTTTGGCCAGTATTACATTTCATCTAAACAGCGTTTAACATTTCCTCTTCTTCCAGAGTAGTAATATATACCTAAGTTAATGGATCAGTTTCTGTGATTACACTAAAAAAAATTAAATTGTAAAATATTATTACTTTTAAATTTTGAACATAAGAATGATTTTATGTGAAAAGAAAGTTGCAATGTCTTCATGTATAATTAATACAAATAGAAGAACTAGATATAGAGGGGTACATTTACTTTAAAGGACGAAGATAATGAAGAACAATACAAAATCAGAAATGAGACTCCTGAAAAAAACAAACCAACACGTACTAATCTCTGTAACTTCGAGTGTTTTGAAGATTAGAGTTTCTTACATAAATATAGATGAAAATATTTATCTGTGATACAGTTTTGGAAATACTTTGCAACACTTCTGAAATGGTTTTGAGGGTTAATTTACAAATAGTGGTGTTAACCTTAGAATAGGCTCCAGGGAGCTTTTTGGCTTCCAATGTGCCTCACATTTTCATGAAACAGAGAAAGAGCTCATCTAAGAGAGTGGTTGCAGTAAGGGTCAGAAACAAATCTCTTTTCTCACAAGAAATTATCATTAAAGAGTTACTGAAATCTTAATTATTCATGGAATCCTATGTAAAAATGGCAAGCAGAAGTCTTAGTGAAAGCATAAAGAATAAATGGGTAATTATAATTAAATTCTTTGACTCAGGTTAGATTTTCTGAAAGAATCTGACACTTTACTTTAGCTTCCCTGTCTTCTCCTCAAAAATCTCATTTACCATTAAAGCTAATGGTCTAGCATGAGAACAACTACTTTTCTAAGCAAGCCAGTTTTTCTTTTTTAAATCATTATTTTTCTTTATGTTCTGTCTTGTCATTTCTTGTTATGTGTGATTTTATATAGATTACTGTAATTATAGAAAAATACTCAACCAGGTCCTCTTACAATTTGGAGATATATGGTCTTGAAAACATTATTTCTGATATGTTTCTCAGTGGGTTCTATTTCATTATTATGAAACTGTGTGAGAAACTAGAGGTTTTTGTACACAAATTATGTACAGACAATTATATGTGATGAACACTCATAAAACAAAGGAACAGTTAAGAGCCAAATATGAGCAAAGTCTGCAGCTGGAGAAAACAAGCTTTGTGGCACAGTAAATAGCACAATCTCTCTGAGCTTTCAACATATCCAGTTAGAATAACTTGCACTGTGACACATATAGAACAAAGTAAAGAATCAGATTAAACCTAAGAACAGTAGTGTGCTTGGGGTGCCAAAGGGTGAACAGGGTAATAATTCATTTTTGATGGCTTGATTTAAAAGATACTTCGTATCAGAAACTTCTATGTTTAATGAAAAATTGCACCATCCTCAAAGCAGAAAAAAATGGGAAGGAAAAGCAGGTGGTACTTAGCTGGAGGTATAAAAAATGTAGAAGACTGATTGGAAAGCAAAATAGGCTTTTATCAAAGAAGAGATTTATTTACTTATCTAGTATTAAGACCTCCATTCACTTGTGAAGGGTTGGTTTCAATTTCTTCATTAAAAAGATAAAAGAAAGAGATACAGAAGAAGAGCAAAATAAGTGATAAAGAGGAGAACTCATGATCTTCCTGCATTTGTGTTTCCATTGTGTATAAGCAGAGATGGACGCAAGCCAGCCCAGACACAGATCTCTGTTCTTACCCTGGGCAAACCAAGTTCATATTTCTGTAGAGGTAATACAAGGCAGAAGGCTTCTGGGATGAACTCCAAGCACAGTTTATTAAAATAATTTCTTCTCTGTTTTTTGTTTTTGTTTTTGTTTGTTTGTTTGATTGATTCTTTGTTTGGGTTTGTTTGTTTTTCTCAACAAAAAGGTATTATCTGTACAGTCCAGTGTGTGTTTCCCCTTATGAAAGTGCCTCTTTCTAGTGCCTCCTAAATTTTTGATTAATGAATGTGTGTCAGTTCACAAGTTGCTTGTTTCAGAATGGATGTGTAGACTTTTGAGAAACACAGATGACTTGTTATTGAACATAGGTTTATTTAGCAGATAATTTAAATACAATTTCCTTTTCAACATGATCAAGAATATAATCAGTCTTCACATCAAAGTTATTATTAAGGTGGGCTTGGGCAGAAAATAACAAAAATAAAAACATTTCTGTTGTGCTTTTGCATAGGTGAAAAGCCTTTAAGATAAGTGTATTGTTTATTTTAACTATTTTGAATTGAAAGAAAAATATATATAATTTTCCATGTTTTATCATGAAATTCAATGTATATTAATGTTACTCATAACTTAAACAACCAAAAACAAGACCAGTAGCTAAGGTGGTTCCTCACAGGCCAATTAATGACGGTTTCTTTTCAAAACATGACAAATTTGTGAACAAGCAGTGTGTCAGGCAGTCAAGGACAAATTCAAGTAAAAAGTCCATGATTAAATTTGCTCAAAACAGGAAACAATCCCAAAAATCCTGGCACCTGCGTGCCAGGTATCATCTTAATATCCTTCCCCAAGCATTCATTGTTACTGGAGATCTAGTTGGTATGGATATTCTTTCCATTTTTTTTAGTGAAAAGCAATGTATAGCATTGTTATGGGTAGTACTTAAAGGAACTACACTTCTCTAGATAAACCCACTTATCATATTTTTAACTAACCTTGTTCATATGAAAGAAAAAAACAAATAAAAACCAACACCTGAAGTCCCCAGCTGTTTGTTGTGTTCTCTACATCTTAAATACTTTTTCATAGAATGTAAAGAGGTTAGAATTTCAGTGGTGTAAGAATTTTGAAAGCCAGAGGGATGGATTTTCCTTCTTGTGTTCAACAAAATGTAAGATCAGTTTGTTTAACCTGCCGTGTTATACTTCCTTTGGTTAACTAGAATGAATTCACCCAATTTTCATTTGTAAATGCTTTGCATTTCATGTCTTGAATGTCTCTGTCAGTCTTTTATCCATCTCTGCTACTGTATTTTGACATATATCTGTTAAGATTTTGATGTATGTTTGGTCTAACTGCATGTTTGTTAATAGGTGACCTTTTGATTTGATTGTATGGCTGACTTCAGTGCTAATAAGCTGAAGGATGAGATGTCTAATGAGTCCTGTGTATAGAAATAATGATAGATGACTTATTTGGAATTCTACAGACACAGCATGGCCAAGCATGCTGAGGAGTCCCTGGAAATGAGCCAATCTTTGAGTGGGAAGCTTTATTGATTACACAGGGATAGGGCACGTTTTAATCATTTTTACAACACTGTACTAGCCTTAGGTACAAAAATCCATTAAACAAGGAATAAAAACTCCATTTTAAACTGGATCCCAAGTTGTTTCCTGACTTAGTCAACAGCAGTTCCATAAGATCAATCACAGTTACCAAGGCGTATTAAAATCAACTTGTTTAATTTTAATAGTTCATATTCCTGACAGTGAGTAGCAGTTCATAAAGCTAAGTTGCTTTTCACTGAGACAAGGGTTTCATTTATCTTTGTGGTAGTTCTCTTTCTTTTACACCAACCAGCATTTTGCTTTCCTTTCTCCCTCCTTCCTCCTGGCCCACACTTCCCATTTTCCTTAGAGAATTTTCTATCTTTGTGACTTTCATCCTCATTTCTAGAAGCAGAAGCCTTGTAAATGACTCAACTTCAGTAAAGAAGGTGGATCACTTGAATTATTAGATGACGTAAATTTACAGACCTCAATCTCTTTTCAGGAGTCTCTGTTAACCTCTACTACATGAGTGATTATGCTTTCAGACTCCTAATCAAATTATAAAATTTGTCAGCTGTACTGTGAGCAGGTACATTCATTTTAAACTTGTACTTTCTGTTTAGCTCCATTTATTTTAGTGTTCTCTGTTCTTTATTTTCTTAGGGGAGTTCTGTGTAACTAATTACTAATTTCATTCCTACAGTTATGTCTGTTCTTTTGAGAATGAAAGATCCCAGTTCAGTTTGAATCATTTTATTTCCTTCCTCCAGTATCTAAAGTTAATAGTAGACTATTGAGACTAGTTGCAGAAAAGAGTAGCAAGTTTGAGTCTGAATCTCAGACAAAATATTACTGTTACCTTAAACTTCAGCAGTATGAGCTTTTATAAACCCATACCTACTTACTGCCTAGACTGGACACAAAGTTATTCTACTCTCTTCTGAAGAGTCATGTGCGCTTTCAAATTTCCAGTCGTTTTGGGTATTTTCTGTGTCATTAATCTAAAGATCAAAGTGTGTTACATGGACAGATGCAAGGAAATATAACCCAGAGGTAGAAAATGAGACATAAAGTTTGTTTGGAATACACAAATATGTAGAAAAGATCGTTAGTGCAGTGAAGCTTCTATTTCTAATCAATATTCTCAGCCTGATAGTATGGAGAGAAATAAGGATAAAATCATGGTTTTAAGTTTTGTTGAATTACCTGGTTACCCAGAGTTGAAGGAAAACAGCTGAGAAGAAACCAAATGCTGAGTCTTTTCAGAAGAACAGTGAGTGATGGTTCTAGCACATGAGCTCCACTGCAGCAGAATTTATATAAAGCATCACAGCAATGGCATGTTAAGGCAGTAAGTGGAAGAAATGAGTATGATTTGAACACATCATCTGTGAATCTTTAGATGTAAAGGAAATAAGTGGTATGGATAGAAAATTTAACACTGAAATAGTAAGAGAAAAAACATGTAATATTAGCAAGCACAATTATGGGAACACACAATACCAAGGGACTGTTTTTAGTAAAATTTCAGGGGTTTTAAAAAATTTTGTAAAATTCTTACAAATTTTACTTAAAAGGTTACCTTTTTTGTAGCATTAGATCCCACAGACTTTAGGGCAGCCTGTGGATTTTCATACAGTTTCATTCATGTTAAATAAAGAAGGTCCTTTTTGTACAGATGATTTCCTAATTTGACAACTTCAGTTCAGATGTGACTGTCTATTTCTCCTTTAGTTCTAGTTTTTCATGTACTATTCTCTACAAGTTTTGTTGCAAATTTTAAAATGCCAGCTGACATGCAGGTGCAGGGGGCAGAGGGACAGCATACGCTACAGCTTTGCTGTGGAAATTGAAAGCTTAACAAAATGGAGCTCTTTGCACATTTCATTTTTTCTTGGCAGCATATCATGATTTGTACAGACTTTGTTTTCTGGAGTTTTTCTGAGCCAATAATTAATGTTGAAAATAGGAATTCAGTGAATACAGCTAACTTGAGGATCTCTAGAGATTCTGGAGAGTGCCATTTACTGAGCTGCAGTGACACATGTATATGGCCCATCCTTTGCAACTGGCCTGGCTTCTCTTTACACTTCTTCCATTTACGAGTTTCATGAAAGTAGACGAAGCTCACAGTCCTGTCCTGTGGTCTTTTGTCTCTGAAAGACTGACAAAACTTCACTTAACTGCTGGCTGTTACTATTCCAGTGTTCTAGGGACTCATCACTTAGAAATAGTGTGCCTTCCTATATTCTCTGTGCTTGGTATGCCTGTTGAATAGTTTTTTCAGCTTTTGTGTGCCTTCAAATGCAAAGGTTTAGCAAAGTTCATCATGTTGTTAAAGGAGAATCTACAGATTGCCAAGATTGTTCTGTGAGAGTTCATCAAGTTTAGGATGCACTCCTGGGTTGATCTTAAATAACTTGATTTTGTTTAGATTTATTTGGAAAAAAAACTATCTTAGTGCAACTTTGATCTTAGTTATCCAGAAGGGAAAAATTTTAAACTAAAATTCTGCCCAGTTGAACTTGTCCTCTAAATAAAGTACAAATTATATTGTTTTTAAAGGGCTTGACAAATTACCAGCTTTATTCAAGTAGACCTCTACAAAGAGCTGCTAGATAGTAAAACAAATACATGATTTAGCTTTTTCCTCTCCCTAGGCCAAATTCAAGAAAAGAAGTTTTGCTCTAAGGAGAAGGCAAGTTTTGCTTTTATATGCATATAATCTTGCAGAATCATTATTATGAATAATGGGCCATAAGAATTGGAAGAGCCCCATGGCTCATATTTATCAACCAACTACTGTAATGATGGACATAGTATAACAATCTCACTAAAATAGAACTCTAGGATATTTTCCCTAGTTTTTCTCATCAGTCCCTGGCAAGCATTCTCAGAAATGAAAATCCTCAAGGCAATGTTAAATGTAACTCAATTTCAAATTGCAGGAATTCATCTTCAAAATGGAAAAGTTGTGTGTCTCTGTGTCCAATTAATTCTTGGCTTTCATTTGAAACTGCCAGCAAATTTGCCAACCCAATTTGATGGGTTTTATTTATGTGATATAAATTTTGTCAGCTGATAATTGGTCTCATATATATTGGAAGGTGATTTTTTTGTTCACCAGCAACCTAGATCAAAATGTACACAAAATGTACCTGAAAATGTAATAATCTATTTCACCTCACAGAGCCAATCACTCTCTTTAAGTAGCTCTCAACCCTGTGCAGATGGCAGATAAATCAGTGCAACTTTGATTATTAATGGAAAGCAGAATATGTATATTATCATCTTCCTGATGAAAACCCCTGCTAAAACATTTTTTCAGAATTCTTCTGACTTGCTTTATATGAGGGAAAAAAAAACTAATCTATACTTGCAAAAGCCTATACTTGCAAGATAGAATCATAGAATCACCAAGGTTGGAAAAGCCCTCCATAATCATCTAGTCCAAACATCCACTTACCACTTAAACCATTTCCCTTTGTATAACATCTAAATTTGTCTTGAACACCTCCAGGGATGATGACTCCATCACCTCCAAGGGCATCCTGTTCTAGTGCCTAAGAACTCTTTCAAGGAAGATTTTTTTTTCCTAATATCCAAAGCGAACTTCCCCCAGTACAACTTGAGGCCATTTTTTCTTATCCTATGTCACTAGATACATGGGAGAACAGGCTGATCTTCGCCTCACCACAACCTCCTTTCAGTGTGTTGTAGAGATCAACGAGGTTGCCCCTGAGTTTTGTTCAGACTGAGCAATCCTGATTACCTCAGCCACTCCTCATAAGACTTGTGCTCCAGATCCCTCACCAACTTTGTTGTACTGCATATGCTCCAGGGCCTCAGTGTCCTTCTTGTAATGAGTGGCCCGAATTTGAACTCAAGATGCTTCTTCAACAGATCCAAGTACAGGGGGATGATCACCTCCCTGCTGGAAATGCTATTTCTGATACAAACCATGATGCCATTGGCCTTTTTGGCTACCTGGACACACTGCTGGATCATGTTTAGCCAAGTGTTGATGGACAATCTCAGGTCCATTTCTTTCACACAGACTTCCAGCCACTCTGCCAGAAGCTTGTCACATTTCCTGGAGTTGTTGTGGCTAAACTGAAACATTTAGCACTTGTTCTTGTTGAAGTTCATCCCATTAGCCTCAGCCCAGCAATCCAGCCTGTCCAAAACCCTCTGAAAGGCCTTCCTACCCTCAGGCAGTTCAGCACTTCTTCCTAGCTTTTTGTCGTTTGCAAACTTTCTGAGGGTGCACTCAGTCCCCTTGTTCAGGTCATCAGTAGAGGCACTGAACAGGTCAGGCCCCAGTACTGATCCCTGGGGAACACCACTTGGGACTTAAAAACCATCTGGATTTAACTCCATTTACCACCACTCTCTGGGCCTAATCCTCCAGCCAGTTATTTACCCAGAAAAAAGTGTACCTGTCCTAGACACAAGCTGCCAGCAGGCAGACACAAAGGCTTTGCTGAAGTCTAAGTAGACTACATCAACAGCCTTTCCATAATCCACCAGGTAAGTCACTCAGTCATAGAAAGAGATGAGGTTGGTCAAGCAGGACCTGTCCTTCATGCTTGCTTGGCCTGATCCATGCTGGTTTTCTTCCCCTTTGGCTCATCTTATGGCAAAGGGGGATGGCCTGTTCCTGTGCATCTGAGACTTCCTTGCTGAGGAATGCCCAGACATCCAGAACCCATAAGATTTTGTTCTCAAAATGACGAACAGTAATGACTGGATTTGATCAAACAATTAAGTCGCATTTCAGTATGTTTGAGAGTTATTGTGTGTTCCCTTTGCAAATTCTGCTTGGATGCATTCCAAAACCTCTGCATTTTGCTACTTTCAGTTTTTGTTTTTTATTCCAATATAGATTTCCCGCCCATAATCTTTCTCATACCACAGAGGATGACAGTAACACTGTCACTCTCCCAGCCAGTGTGTGGGCATAAATCCTTGATAAATTGCTTTGCCCTTGTTGGAAGCTCATGCTTAGTTCCCAACTGTCCAATGACTTTGTCAAGCATATAATAACAAGGATTTTAGTGATCTGGAACCTTCTATTTCCATTGCTGTTTTGTTGATCTTCTACAGAAGCCTTTGGGATTTGCTATGACAGAGTGCCTGAGAAAGGTTATATATGTCCAGTAAGAATAGTCAGTGATTCAAATAGTTATTGTAGATATATTATTTATGAAAATGAATTATCAATATTTATTCTATCTATATTTAACAGTATTAGACCTATATGCAGAGATTTTATATATTAAGATAGATGTGTTTTGTAATCTACAGCATTCAAAATCACTATTACGTTTCTCACAATACATAAGATACCTTAGAATTGTAAAACATTTTGTAGTTTGCATTAAAATCAGGAGATGTAGGTTGCTGGTGAAGCAAATTGTAAATTAAACCTTTAAAAATATTGATAGCTTACAAGTAGCAGTTATGTAGTCTGCCCTATAGACAACAAAGCAGAATTTCTGAGAGCAAAGGATCTGGATATTAGTATTCACAAATAAAAGAATTTAAATATTATCAAGAAAGCAGTTGTTGTACTGGAGTTCATACAGTAGGCAGTACCCCTCACAAAACACATGCAGTGATGTGTTCATACATGCAAAGATCTTAGTGGCTTGTGGTAGCAATTGTAGCAGTGGTAGCAATGGTAATGGGAGTTGGACTAGTTGATCTTGTAGGTCCTTTCCAATCTTGTGATTCTATGATTCTGTGATCCCTTTGCTCCACACAATATGCGAAGAGTAGCTGTGCAAAGGCAGGACACTGCCCTTCAAGACAGATCTGTGCAAAATGAATTCAATCATTGTCCATGACCATGGTGAGGAAAAACAGTAAACATAAATGTACTAGTGAGCCCGTAACTGAGGGTTGCATACCTGACCACTCTTTATGATTTTCCCTCCTCCACCCCTTGTTTTGTGGGCAGGAGACAGCCCAGGTAGCAGGACTGAAGAGGATCTGAAGCTTTTCCTCCATCTTCCTGCTTCTGGCTTGCAGCACCTTTTCTTTTTCAAGTGTAATTCAGCAAGGAGCAATTCCCTCTAAACTGCCATCAATATCTGAACTCTGTGGTCCCAAGGAGAAGAGTAGATCAACTTTGGAAGTTTTTGATTTGTTTTTGTTTTGTTTTGTTTTTTGTTTGTTTGTTTGTTTGTTTTGTTCTGTTTTATCAAATACTAGAAAGTCTTAGAAAATTTTAAGTTTGCTAAAATTAGTAGATGCATAAGCAAGTCCCATTAAGAACAGAGAAAGTCAGTAGTGTGGAGAGCCTCCACCACTTGACAGTCATTCTGGAGCTATCATTGGTCATTTCCTGCAGTAGAGAGATGGATTGCATGGCTTCTCAATGCCCCTTGCATTACTCCTTTTCTCATCTGCTTCTGTAGTGAAAATTCTTTTAGAAAAGGACTGATGAAAAATAAAGCTTCTGTTGGAAACATCTTGTGGATGAAATGGCACTAAGAAAAAATCCAGCGATGGAAGGTGATTAGCTAATTTAGAATATTATGTTTTAGGGTATTCATTGCTCCTCTCAGTATGTTCCTGTAAAGAACTTAACAAATATTAGGCTTTTTAATACATTTTTAAATTCTATTAAAATATTTCCATGTTAAATATGTATGTGGAGTGCACGAGGAATGCCATTAGAGTTCCCAAGAGTCGACACTGTCACTAAAAGTTATCCTTAAAATGAATTTTTCCATCTCTTCATTGATTTCCCATAGGTTTCCTAAAGGATGAATCATTTGCATCCTCAGGTAGGTTTTCATGGCCAAATTATGTGTTGGAATAATTCTGGTGAAGGGAATAAAATAACACTACTGGATAATCTGTTGTTACACAAATTGTAGGAGCATGTAAGATACCTGGTGGTCTGAGATATTCCCAAGTAGTTGATATTGCACTGATAAGATTTGTTTTGCACAGATAGCTGTATGGACGAACTGGAATAGGATTACTGAAAATAACTTATTTTCAAACTACATTTTTTTCCCATTTAAAATTATCCTGAAGCACTTTAAATCTGTAATGTAAAACTGTGTTGGAAATCCAGTGAAGTCTTCACGTTAGATACAATAACCATTTTTAGCCACATGAGTAGTAAATAACTGCAATTTTATTGCAAATTATTTAATTTTACACTTTAAAAATGTAGGTTGCAATTAATTTTTGTTTGACTTTAAGGTTTGTTCCAAAAGGAAATTGGGGATCATTTTTCATACCAGGGAAATAATGGATAAAAATCAACTAAAACTTTACCATCAGCTTTTATGAAACCAAATGTTACCCCTTGCCTTAAAGCTGAGATTTCACTGGATAACAGTAGGAACAAAATAAACCCTGCTAACATAAAATACATAAGTTTACTGTGGGCTACTAGTCCAATCACTTCAGTTCCCCAGTGTTTTGAACAGACATTCTCTGTAAAGGAGTAAGGAAACAGTTTCAAATACAGAATTTTAGAGCTTGTAACTTGAGAATTATCTCATAAAACAAAGCTGTTCTACAGCAGTAATATCCATAATATGCATGTGCAGGTAAAGCAAGGGTGAAATTTGACCGCAGCTTTCCTACTCTCTGTAGCCCTTCCACATTCTTCTTTTTTTTCCCACATTTTCCCACTGATTAGTCTGATCAGTCTGATCTCCTTTTTCCACCCTTGCCTTTGATTTGGTGCAAAAATTTCTGTGCATTCTTTTTCATTAAATGGAATTTATAAAAGAGAGGTAATTATTTGAGAGGAGAGCTTAAAAAGAATATGTGGTACACTCAGGAAATTGTTTATGTAAAGTAACATGCAGTATAAATAACTCTCAGTTGAATGTAATGCATATATCTTCTAATTCTCGATTCACTTCATAAACAATATTTTTTTGAGACAGATAAATTCTTGTCCAAGAAAGCTCACATCCCAAACTTTGCTTGTGGTCTCTATTAATAGAGTAACTTCACTGTCTTCTCAGTGCTTTGACTTTGCCAGAAAATATTGATCTGTAGCATGATCTGTCCAAGGGCAACAGCATCATTAATTGCTAAGTGATCTGCAAAACAATTAGAGACCTCCTGGCTGTTGTACAAATAGATGAATGGAGCTGTCTACCTAATCAGATACGGTTGTATCTATCTATGGACCCAATTGTGTTGTTCACAAATGTCTTCAACATCTGTCACTTTCCCACTTCTCTCAATAACATATGCCCTGCTTTGCTCAGCAGGGTTCCTATCAAAAGCCTCGGAGGGAACAGGGGGTTTCATGCAGTTTCCTAAGAAGATTTTTATCCTGTATCCACATTCTCAGATTTATTTAAGAGACAAGCAGGATTAATCTAAAGTTCATAAGCATACAAGAGGCTGTATTTCACATTTGCATTAGCAGCATGAAGGCAGAACAAATATATTAAAAATTAACACAAAGCCTGGATGCAGAGAATTTAATATTTAAGAAAATGAAAGGAACTGATGGCTTTCTAGGCTGTTATTCAGCACCCACTGCAGTGGAAGTCTGTCTTTAACCAGGGTCTCTGAGGGCCAAATGGTTAATGGTAAGAATAAGACTGTGTTTATCACTGACGTATTTCTGTGTGAAGGAAACCTATTAAGAAGGGAATACAGAGTTAGTGCTTAGTCTCCTTAAAGTTTGATTGTACAGATGTTGCATAAATATTCTCTGCTGAAAATGCTTGTATTGAGATCCAAGTGATTGTTGAGAAAAAATAAACAAACAAACAAACAGACAAAACAGACTGACACTGCAATGTGCTCTGTCAGTTAAACACCCATGAACTGAATTTGCGATGCAGCAGAGTGACTCGGGTAAGAAACATTCCTACTGACACACAAATGTTTTCCTAAATATTACTAGTGCATGTTTCCTGAGTATTTGAAGGGCTTAGTCCTGTTTTGGGAAGGGTTTGTGTTCTTCTCAACAAAACTGATATTTTTAGTAGTGTCTTGAAGAGTAAACACAAGCACTGCATTGATGCTGTTTGTGTATGTATATGATACTTAGCTTAGTGCTTCTAGATAATTCAGTGTTGAAAATTAGATGCTAAGGTCTGACTTCCTTCACATTCTTTGGTTATGTATGCTGGTGTTTTAAAGCTCTTTTATCTTTGTATCTGGCTGTGAGGTTTGTTACCAAATTTCTGCGTCACTATATCATTTTGTGTTGAATTTTAAGTTGCTTTTGGTTTGAATGGTACATAGACTTTAAGACAACTTTCCCCTTTATGAAGTATTGTTTATATTCTGTTTGGCACTGAGCAATGAGGAATATACCCACTCAGTAGCTCCCAGTATTCTCACTGATCTGTCTGGCTGTATTTTAGTCATTCGTGTTATAAAGGTTAGCATTTTTTCCCCCTTTTTCTAGTTATGGCTTCACTGCACATGGTACGAGAATCAGAAAATGTGCACAAGCAGGAGAGTGTGTACTTGAGAAGTGCACAAGTTGCTTCTTTGTATGTGATTTAGCTCCTGCCTCTTCTAAGGATTACCTAATCTCATAATATAGATGCAGGTCCACTGACTCTCCTTTCAGTCTTTCAGGAGGAAAAGGCATTGAGTGATTCCTGTAGGAAGTGATTGAGTGCAATCCCCATTACTCCATTTCTGGGGAGGACACTGGGAAAGACCCAAGAAGATATATCTAGTAGGTGGAAAGGTTGAAGGCAGAAAGTGATCCTTTTACAGCAATAAGAAAACAAAACATTATTTATGTTCCTCTAAGAAGCAGTTTCAAAAAATCTGTACTTTTTGTTAAAAAACTGCTATGTGGATCCTACCCTTGTTTTGTCTCTAAGCATCCGTAATCTACACATGGATACATAACATCCTGTTTTTACAGAAACAATCCCTGTTTGAGTGGAATGGTTTGGAGATGCTTTTCATCAGAGGTTATCTGGTGCAATAGAATAATAAACTAGCTTTCCACCTTGTACAGACAGCTGGTCAGATGCACTGTAGATCACATGTGAAAATGAAGCTGGTGGTCCTGTCCCTACTGCTGTGTTTTATAGCCCAGAAGAGTGGAAGCAAAACATGAAAAATACTTAGTTCTTGGCAACCTCCCAATTTAATTTTCATCTGTATATTCCTCTGCCCTCCATTCAAATAAAAGCAAACACAAATCATAATGCAGGTCATAAGAAAGGTAACAGAAAAGCAATAGCCTAAACAGTCACAGTCAAATTTTCTAACAGCACAGCACTGCAAAGGGTAGATGTTTATAGCAGGGAAGATTTGGTCTTTACTCCCACATCTCAGTTATGCGTTTCCTAGCGCTGCTCTCATATTATTGGCAATTGCATTTTGGAGCTACAACAGTGCTGTTTCACTTGCGTAAACAAAAAGCTTTCCTGGGAAAGTGGCATTATACTGCCTTAGTTACAGATAATATGATATTTTTTTCTGGATTTAAGAGTGGTGGATTTGGGGCTACAAATATATTATGCAATGAAAATAATTTTCTCTTACCCTTAAGAAAATGGTTTGATATTTTCTAAACAAACAAACAAACAAAAAACCTAATAAAAAACTTTAATACTTTCAGACAAAATCTTTTGTTTAATAACAAGAATACATAATTGAGATAGGTTCTCATAGTGCTGCATGGGGAGTTGTAGAACAGGGTCAATATACAGCCTGTATCTAATGCAAAACTCCATAAATATTCATCTTCCCTTTTCTCCAGCAAAAGCAACATGGACATCTGTCCCACCAATCAACAGCACCACTTCTCAATCCAGGAACACAAGAGTAGTATCTTTAATGCTATACAAAGTTGCATCTTGATGGATAAAATTGGCCTTTCCAGAAAAAAAAAAACAGAAAATTACATGTTTTTAGTTAAAGAGCCTACGTGCTTGTCCCAGGCTAGATTCTGCTGCCCTTGCTGATAATCAATAGCCATTTCCTATTTAAGTATGCTCACAGTATTCTGGTGGTCTGTCTGCAGGGTAAAATGATACTTACTCAGAAGCTGAGTTAAACTCACTAGTCATCATGCAGTCACACTAGTCATCAAGAGCAGCATCGGAAACTGTTTATGGCCATGAATCTCATACAGTTTTGGCTTCTGTGTAAGGTTTATAATGCATTTCTTGGATGCCATATTCTACATTATGTTTAAAAATAAAAATAATTTAAAAGCCTTTACTTCAAAACAGAGTGTCCTGTGCAGAAGTTCACCCGTGCCAAATAGCTAAAAGTCAAGTTCTTCAAACTGATTCTCTCCAAACTGGCCAGAAGCAGTAGTGCCCTATAAACGTTCAGTCCTTCCACTTTCAGTGTTTCTTGTAAGCATATTTAATCTGATAATGAATATGTAAGAGGAAAAGACAGTATATTTTAGCATTTGTTGCAGCATCAAGCTTTAGCAAAAAAGGCATAGTGGAGGCACAGTGAAGCAGTCTGTAATTCAGCTAATTCATCCATACATTGCAAAGCAACTGGGGGCTGAGTTGTGAGTTCTTCAGGTAAGTTCTTCTGTCATTTCCTGAGAGCAAATCCAGAATGGGTCCAATAGGATTGTTCTAAATTTATTTGTGTCACAAAGTTTCCAGAGTGCATGAGGCACCATGTGAAGGCAGATTTACATCCAGAAATGAGAGAGTATTTAAATTCTGTACACAAATCTAATCTTAAAACAGTGGCAGCTAATTTGGTAAGGGAATAGCAGTGTCTGGAAGTTCTGCACCATGAAATAGCACTAACATATTTATAGTCAGCATTCCCAGAATAAGACATAAAGCAGTGTCTTCACAGACAGGTAAGAAAGCCTATTCCTGTTTACAAGACTCTGGTAATGAACCATGAAGGAAAGTGTTTTGAGGCCATCTGTCATGTAGATCACTTTTTTTTTTTGGTAATTGAAATTGATTTAGTACATCATGGAAAACAAAGGTCTAACCATGTACCATAAGCCTTACCACAGTTGCTTGCTGTACAGAATGAGGAGTGCAGCAGTTTCATGCAGACATTAAGAAAAGGTGCACTCTGTGCATGTTCAAAAAGTGCAAATGAATCCCCTGCCCTGCATGGCACTAACTTAATTACCCAGTACAAATATGTCCTGGCTGACAACTTCAGTAAGTATTAATTTCTTTACAGATTTCACCATCTCCTGTGAATAGGTTTTTATTCTCTAGTACTTGCAAGGCTATGATGTACAGGTTTCATAGAAGTGAATTTCACCCAGATTAGTTTAACTCTGTGAAAAAGTTTTCTTTTTCCTCATTTCCAGTAATTACTCATCTGTTGATGATCACTATTTTTATTGAAAGCTTAACGTATCCAAATGTGATTATATCACATGTGAATTTGGTTTCATTTTCTACTACCATATAGCCATATAAGATATTTCCATTCTTTTGGGTAGAATGGAGGTTCTCCAACTCCTTGTAGAGCTCAGGAGATTATAATTGTGGCAGGGGAAGTATGTAATTGCCTGGGATATACAGTTAAATCACCCATCTGGTAAAGAAAGGATGATTTAGCTGGCAGTAAAGATAGAAATTTAATTGGACAAGTCCAGTGAAATGCAAGATTATTAGCAAGGCAACTGGGTATCATACTTGCCCACTGAAAGCTACAGGTAACCCTGAGCCACTCCCATGAGTGATGTTACACAACAGAGGAGAAATAAATATCTCCAAATGGTTCTCTCAGTCCAAATAAATTGCGTACAGTTTTAGACAGAAAGCTGTGGTCTTGAAATCCAATTGAATTGTTTTAGTTGCCTAATTTGAGAGAAAAACAAAAAATTGAAGGGTGATAAGAGCAATATATAAGTGGTATTGGAAGAGAACAGTAAAATGAACCCTGTAAGGGATAAGATTCTTTGAAGCTTTCATTGTTATGTTATTCTTCTGGACAAAGATTGATACTGCATTTTTTTTCCTCCTCAGCATATTCTTTTCTGTCCCTGGCTCTCTTGTGCTAATTTAGATGACCCCAACATGTACAATATTAAACACTGGGATTTCAGGGAGGCAAACCAAAGCATGCTTATTCCCATGGTGACGAGCACAGTGAATAATCCTTATAAGATGCAGAAAATGAAGTAATTACTATTTCTATTTTATTCATGGAAGTATTTACAGTGTAGAGCTTTATTCAGTTTCCCCAGTGCAAAAAGCTTTTGTATGCTCTTTCACTTTTGGGAAAGCAGAAGTTGGCTGTTGCAGGCTAGTACTATTATTCTTTCTATTGTTAGTAGAGTGCAGGAGTTTCGGGAAGACAGGCTTTAGCTTATATGGTTATAAAGGAAACAGAATGTGTAGAAGGACAGCTTCCATTTCTCATTTAGAATTCATAATTTCTTTCCTGGAAAAACATGGGCAATGCTTGCAGTTTACCTGTCAGCATCTGCCAGGAAAGAAGCTTCATTTTTGAGAAGTGGCCACAATTGCCTCAATCTTAAATTGAATAAGTCCTTCAGAACTTGTTCATTGGTTTGCTGATGGTAGTCCCAACTAGATTTTGGTTAAGCAGTGATGTGCTGGCAGATTAGAGAGTAACAGAAGACAGTGTATGGGAAGTTTATTTCCATTCCTCTCTATCAGTGAGTGTGTGTGACATCAGTAAACTTTAAGTCTGGACTAAACTATGTAGCATTGTCCCGATCTCATTAAGATGTAACGATATGGACATTTTTTGGGCCTTCATCCACTTTCCAGTGTTTAATCTCATCACTGGTATAAACCTGTTGGAATCTTTTGAGTCTCACTCCTTAAAAATATAGATAATATTGAGTTATCTAGTGAGGTCAGTGTGAAAAATAAACATTCATCAAAGGTTGTGCGTATTCTATTGAATGGTGAAAAATCAGTGTTATCAAAGTAGCTTAGGTACTAAATCAGTCTGTTAATTTAACATTTAGCATCCTGAATAGCAGTTAACAAGGGTACATGTAATTAACAAATATGTAAGTGCAAATACAGACATTTAACTAATTATTTTCAAGCCTGGCATGTATGTGGGTCTTAGCATTTCTTTTCCTCACATGACTTGTACTTCAGAAGAAAAAAACTTGATGCTTTTCTATGTAGAACAAACAAACGAACAAGAAAGAGAACAATCTGTGTTTCTTCAATCTTTATCTAGAAAACAGATGAAGAGTTTAAAACTAACTTCAAAATTATATCAAAATCTGCTTATATGCCAAGTTTCAGCCAAAAATACTTTTTACAGCCAAATTATCAAATCCTCTGAAAAAGTGTTTGTAATGAAGTTGCTGATGCAATCTTTATTATAGGGATATGAATGGCTGTAATGAAAGCTTCCGTTGAAGCTCTGGCAAGCCTACTGCTAAAAATTATTCTGAATTTATCTGGCATTCAGAAAATGCTTGAAGTGGCCAAAATGTTTACACCATCATTATCACTTTGACAATGTCTCTTTTATCCCAAAGGAAGTCAGTAATGAACAAATTCAAGCAATGTGTGAGATGTGCATATTTAGCATGTTAGGCATTCTCAGGCAGCATTGTTTCATGTGAGAAATCCCAGCCAATGTTTCAGCCACCAGCTTTGAAGCAGTGTATTTGAATCAAATGTTGCCTGTTGTGTCATTTGAAACTGTATTAGTTTTGTGCATTGTGATTTTTTTCTTATGATTTGCTTTTGGTTTATGATCAAGAGGCTCCTGAGTCCGAGCAAGAGGGCAAAATTCAGAGTGATATTATTTTGGAGTTCCAATTCTTTCCTTTGTTTTTTCATACCTTTTGTTTGTACAGTTTGGAAGATCATTGGCACATGTATTTCTTTTTTTTATTTTTTTATTTTTTTATTTTTAGAAAAGACATACAAAGTGTTCTTGATCTTGGACCAATAACAGACATGCTATTTTCCTGATTTTAGATTCCTGAAGCAGATTCAGGTAGATATCTGATGACAGGAATTCATGGTCAGTATTTGATACATCGTAATACAGAATATATTTTTGAACTGGTTCTCTTTTTTCTAGTAGTAAATTTTTAGATGATAAAATGGTACTTCTTCTGATGGCTTGACTGCATACAAGATTGCACAGATTCATCAAGTTTGGGTGCTAAACTGATTTTATTAAGCTCCCATGCAGAGAGCTATAAAGTGAATTAAGTTGGTCCTGTCTTGATGTACCTTAACTTCAGAAAGACTTAATTTACGCTAATCCAATATATTATTATTATTTAAAGATTTAAAGATTTAAAATTATATATGTGGCTGCACAGTAGTGTTTGAACTAATGTAATAAAATAAATTCTAACACAGTTTAAACAAGTTCACTGTGATATTGTTCAGTCTTCTGACTGTATTTACAAGGATTTTGATCCTGAGATAAGTAAAAAAAAATAGAATGCCCTTCAGAAAAACACAAGAAATTTCACGAACGGTGAATGATTTGAGAAACAGGAGTTTTGTACATAGAATTTTCATACAGCAAATGCCAAAATTTCTGGTGGAATTTTTTTGTATCATCTTGGAAATATCAGAAGAAAAAGTAGCATAACCTCATTTTAAAATTAATTTGAAATGAAATACAAGTGCTTCTCTTGAACGACAGGGCCAATGCTGTTGTGTGTCACATCACTGAAAAATATAGTTCTGAAGTTTTTAGAATTCTTCATCCGTCCCTTTTGGCTTTCAAAAAATAAAGTACAGAAAAGAAACCTGAGAATGAAACCAATATGTATTACTTTAGTTTGAATGCTTTAAATTGGATTTAATTTGAGGAGTCTTGCAACCAACTAAATATGATGATAATCTGGTTTTAAAAAACCTGTCCCTGTCATGCTCTATAGCCAGGCACATGTGACTCTACACCAGGAGGAAGGAGTCTCTTGAATATCTTCTGTTCTTCCTTGGATTCAAAGCAGAAGTCTTTTTGTTCCAAATCATTCTGAATTAGATGGAAATATATTTGAGGTTTGTCTTGCACAATTTCTCAATATTGAACAATAATAAAATAATTTTAAAAATAATAATAAAAAAAAATAAGTGGTTCTTAACAATGGTTCTTGGCAAAGGTACAGCTCATTGCAAGCTTAACTGGTAGTGGGTCCTTCTCAGTGTGAGATTTAATTTTCTTTTAGATAGCTAGCTGTGCTTGGTGTCATTACGTATAAACCATCTTGTCAGCACTTGGTTGCATGCTGAGATGTGAAAGGGCCCCACGGGAAGGAAGGAGAAAGCCACTTCTTAGCATGACATCATCTGTAGGACTCTGTGCAGTGCTTTCAAGGATGAGCTTATATATAATGGATATTAGATATGTCAGCACTTGAATCAAAGAAAATGAAGTACATTGGGAGAGGGGAAGAGGAAATACTGAGCAGTGTCATATTAACAAGCCCAAAGTACATACCGTTAATTGAAACACCTATGACACAACCCAGTCCTTAAAATATCTGAAACAAAACAACTTAAGTCTCCTTTCCATATATGCGTGTGTATATATGACATATGTATTTTTTGAGTGATTAGCTACAGTAGTGTGATTTCCATCAATTCAATGGAGAACTGCCTGAGATAACTGTAGGTCAAAGCAGGAACCACTTGAAGAACTGACAGTCTTATGAAATGATCTGGTTTTCAACTTTACTTACTCATATCTACTAAACAAGCCATGATTCTGATTCAGAAAAAGTTAATTTGGTACTCACAAAAATACATACATATACATACATATATATACATATACATACATATATATTACTGATGTGAAATGAAAATACCAAATAAAATAACTGGTGCCAAAAAGAGTCATGATGACAGAAGAGACTGAGTATTTAATTACTTTTTCAAACATAGAACACAAAGAAGAACTGACCTGTTTGGACAGTTCTGTTCTAGTCCTTGTATCTTCCTTAACTTGCATCTTCCCTAATTCAAATTCTCCATAATTTTTCAGTCTCAGCTCCTACCTGATGACCTCACTCCTCACTTACTGTGTTACATGAGTGCACTGAATGGGTTGATTTTTCAAGATAAATCTGGGGCCCATGAAAACTCAGAGAAGCTACGTGTTTAATTTCCCAGATCATGAGAGAGTTGTGACTTGATGGTTTTTTATTAACAAGCCGTATATGGTTCTAAAAGTTCTTTCTTTTGGAAACACTGTAGAACACTGAAGGACAGACACCCTGGAGGACAGCAGACATATCAGAAAATGCAATAGCTTGTTTAGAAATAAGTGCAGTTTACATTATCAAATCTCCAATAAATTTTTGTGACTTTCTTGCATGTAGTAACTAGATGACCTACATACATTTTACCTACATGTTTGTGTACTTAGTGGAGATAGCTAAAAGAGAATATTCTTCACTTTTTGAGGGCCACCTTCTCCAGACTAACTTATACGAATGCATTGCAAATAATCATAGACTTCTATCATTTAGTCTTGCCCAGATCAAATTTAAACTTCTCCTGGCACCCAAATTGTCACTCTTCTTGCCACTGCTAAGATTGAAAAAAAACATGTATCTAAACTATAGAAATACTTCTGCTTATGTAGATGCAGTATATAAACATATTTGGATAATGTACACACAAGTCCATGAAATTAACAGCTGGCAACCATGTGGAAGTCAGAATTGAATGAGTAATAAATGGAAGATCAGCACAGCCTATCTTTGATTAAAGACTACTGTGAGTGTTAGAGAACAGACACGTGTAAAAATGCTAGTGGAGGGTCAAAAGCTAATGCACCAATTAAAACAATCAACTCAGCCAAAACTTCAGGGTATGATAAATAATAAAAATGGTAGATCTCTTAGATGAAGATATGCATGAGAGAGTGCTGAGAAGGTGGCTAGTCAAGGGGAGTGAGATTGTCTCATTATCCTGTACTGGCAGATGGAAATCTATGAAGAAGTGTAGCCTAGGGCAGCTGAACATGTTCAGGTGGAAAAATCTCAACCACAAGGAACACTTAACAAGCAGCTTATGGCAGAATTGTAAACTGAGATATTTCTTAAAGAAAGAGGGTGTCTGCATGAAGTGAGGTGTGAAGACAAGATCGGGGTTCAGAGATGACAGTAAGAACAAGAGTTTCCTAGAAATTCAGGAAGAACTGTCTTAAGCTGGGAAGACATTAAAAAATATTGGCTAGAAGAGAGCTCAGAAGGTTTGACATTTTTTATTAGAATTCCCTTCTTCTAAAATGATTTCAGACTCCCAGAGAAATGTATCCTTAGAGGTTGCAAGCTTTTGTTGGCTCTGTCATGTTTAAATAGGAAGTCCTATTCAGTAAACAGCATTCATGTTACACAATTTACAAAAGGAATACTGAGTACTCTAGATAATCTATATACATTGCAGAAAGTTCTGTATTTTAACAAAAGTGATGATGATATCATTAAGAAGTCATAAATACACATTTTAGAAATTTTGTGCAAGTTAATTCAGAACCATGGTTATTTTAGAACATTTTCTCAGGGCCTAATTTCAACCACTTGGTTGTTGACTAATTTCCAAATTGCTTGTTCTTAAGACTGCTACATATATCATGAATGCTATTCGGTGATGTAAGTTCTCAGTTAAGTAATGCCGAATGGAATATTCTTCAAGAGGACAACTCGAACAAAAAGCCAGGCAATGTTTCTTCCATGTGTTTGTTTGATTGTTGTTTTTGTGTTTTGTTTTGTTGTTTGTTTGTTTTTTAAAATATATTTAGTGATATTACAAAACAAAACAAGTCTGGATCAGATAAGTTCCCCTACAGAAAAAGCTGAAAATAAAGTTCAAAGCTCATTTTATAAATATTTCACTTTTTTAACCTGGAGGGGGACACAATTATTAAGGAAAGGTTTGATGGATCAGAAATAACTTTGGTTTTTTGTTTCATCTTGTATTTCCCACCCACCCCCAACCCCCCCCCCTCCCCCACCCCCCCCCCCAAAAAAAAAAAGAAAAAAGAAAAAGAAAAAGAAAAAGAAAAAGAAAAAGAAAAAGAAAAAGAAAAAGAAAAAGAAAAAGAAAAAGAAAAAGAAAAAGAAAAAGAAAAAGAAAAAGAAAAAGAAAAAGAAAAAGAAAAAGAAAAAGGAAAAGGAAAAGAAAAAGAAAAAGAAAAAGAAAAAGAAAAAGAAAAAGAAAAAGAAAAAGAAAAAGAAAAAGAAAAAGAGAAAAAGAAAAAGAAAAAGAAAAAGAAAAAGAAAAAGAAAAAGAAAAAGAAAAAGAAAAAGAAAAAGAAAAAGAGAAAAAGAAAAAGAAAAAGAAAAAGAAAAAGAAAAAGAAAAAGAAAAAGAAAAAGAAAAAGAAAAAGAAAGAGCTTTTGACTGACCTGAAATGATATTTCTTTTAATTGTGGAATGTGCAGATAGTTACATAATTCAGGCTACTACCCAGATGGAATGACAAAGATCACAAGTTCTGACAGACAATATCTGGGTCATATCTAAAATCCACGTTAGGTTTCTGTCGTTTTCCTGGTTAATGTATATTGACAGTAAGAACACAGCTCAATGGCAATTGAAAACCTTGTAAACACTTAACATTGTTTAATTTGTTTTCTGTATTGGTATTCTAATAGGCTTTTTGTGGAAGAGAGGGAAAATTATTCTTTTTTTAGGCCTGAACTGGAAATGTTACACTGGTGAGAATGAATTGGAGTGTAGTACCTTATGACTTGAAACTCCAGAGTAATCGCATAGGGCCAATTCAGAAATATTTATTGAATATTGAATACATATATTCCATACACTTCAACATGCAAAAATTCTTGCAATACTTCACAGCTAACTAAGGACTATTCATAAACTATTAATACAGAATGCTGCACAAGTAAATGAAAATATTATGTACCTCTCAGAGAAGAAGTTGTTCTTTAAAACTGTATTCCTCCAAGATCCATTTAGATTTGCTGTCCCTTGAGTGAAAACTTTACATTTGAGAAAAATCCTTTACTAGAATTCATTTCACATTCCTTTGTGTAATTGTCTTAATAAAATGACAGTACTTTCTACAATAGTTTTTCTACAAATTGACTCAATTTTGACATTTTTCAAAATTAGTGGAATTGAATTGATTTTCCAAAAAGCATAACAAAAATGCTTCATATGGATGAAATATTTCACAAATTTTCCTCCTCTCATATGATTCACAGGTGTAATTTACGGCAAAATTGAGCCCTCAGAGAGCAGGTAGACATAAACCTAACTTTAGAAATGAAAGATGCATTCAACCAGCAAATGCTATAGCTCATTGTATTATCTGAAATATGTCACACAAGGTATTTCACTTAAATGATTCTTCTACTTCTGATAGACAGAAGCAGGGAGGTTGGCCTCAAATATTAATAATTCCATTATTCTTTATGCTGTCAGTCATTAGCTAACCTTCTATTATGTAAGGGGAGGTTAAATAGCACTGCTGAAACAGTATCTTCTCCCTTGTTAATAATAATGCTCACATAATTCTGTTCTGAATAATGGATTAACGATTTTCACCAGCAGCAGGTAGGCCAATGGGTAACTGCAGTTTAAAAAGCAGGTTAATAAAACTATATTTAGTGAGTAATAAAAACAGCTGAAATAGAGCTTAAGATGGATTCAGATGCCTTATTAGGCAAGGGATGTCAATAGTCAGTAGAAGAATTATAGACCTGTATCTTTGAGATTATAAACTTTATAAAAACTTGTTTAACATTTGATTTATCTAGAGAGTGGTGCAAGGACAAAGAAATAAGAATTTAATAGCACTCTTTATTTTCCTTTCTAACAGTATTCATCTTTGAAAGGAATATTACTGGCTTGCCAAATTAGAGAAGATATTGATATTATTGGAGGAGCAGCTTCCTGAGAGAGGATAATCCAGTGATACAGTAGATGATTGTTATGTAAGTGAAATTTTGAATTTACTTACACACATACATATTGAGGTATAATTGTAATAGCAATCAAGAATTCCACATCAAAGTTATTTCCTACTTGTCATGAGAAAACTGTTTCAAAAAGGATAAGATAAAAAGATAAACTGTTTCAGACAGTTTATTTTTTAGAAGAACAAAATTTGTGGAAAATGTTCTGCTTTCTGATGGAGGGGTTGGACATGGAAATAAGAAAAGATCTAAGGTTTTAATGGGTGTTAAGAGGAAAACATGCTTGTGCAGTATGTTCCTAGTCCTTTGCACAATTGTTAATACAAATACTTATGTATCAAATATTCTTTGAAGGACTGTAGCTGAGTTTTGCTGAACTTTGAAACTTGATGAAGTACAGTGTAGAAACTGGGGGAAGAAAGCTGTTTCTGGTTCTGAGATTTATTTTTATCACTGTGAATTCCACATAAATCTAATAAGGTCTGTTGAAGGAAACAGTGATTCTCCTAAAACATTGCAGTTTTAAAATAATAGCAACTGCTCTCTGAAGGTACTACTACTGAGTCTAGAGAAAAATGTCTTCTTATTCAAGATAATTGAGGTAGTAAAGATAATCATCGTTCTTTGACTGTGAAGTAATAGGGAAATTCAATGACAAAGGATTGCTAGCAGTCCTTAAAAATAACTGAAGATTGATCTTTGGATAGAAGCTGTGAATTGTGTAAAATTGACTCTGCTAAATACATACTAATTGGCATTTGAATTAGATTTTGTTAATCTTCTATTTAAATAAGTAATGATAGAGAGGAGCTCAGAACTAATTCCTATTTCTTCCTCTAAGAAAAAGTAGGAGACTTAATGTCATAATCAAATATATTAGCAAGTAGCATTTAAAAACATGTTTTCATACATAGCAGAAAGTTAGAAAGTGTTACATGCAAACAATTCATCACAATAATCTGTGATTTTTTTTTTCAAGCATTTCTGAGCATTATATTCTTCTCATAGGTTTTTTCATACAGTAGACACAACTAAAATTTTTACATTGGGACAGGACAGCTAGAGTTTACTGTAAGATACACTAAATATTGACTTCAGTAACAAGCTCCAGGTTTGATTCTGAAATATAACCACCAAAATAAATAATTGGAAGTGTTGCTTTTTGCATCTTGCTTTAGTTTTGTAGGAGAAAGAAATGTCTATTTGGAATCCCAGCTGCTTCTTAAATCTCACTGTTCTTTCTCACCATGGCAATAACCATGTTAGTAGTCTGTTTTCTGTTTTGTTATGACGTAGCTATTCCAAAAATAAGAAGAATGTCTAGAGTTACTGACCAGAACAATTAATAGTAAAATATGTTTCATTTAACACTTAGTGGAGGAAATATTTTGCTGCACTATAGGTTTTTCGGCTTCTACCTTTACTTATAAAAGTTACATTGTATTAAGCACTGCATTAGAGCTTATTCAGAATTCCAACAGGGGTGTCTATAAATGGTACTTTACAAATGGTGCTTTGCACTGGGGACAAAACACTGCTTCTATCAGGCACTTAGCCCCATGAGCATGTAATATTTATTATCTTGAAAGTGAAAAGTGATTTGCTTTGTCACAGTTATACAGAACATAAAAAAACTGAAGTTCAGAGCATTCATGTGTGCATGTGCAAGGACATTGGCTATAATGAGCTGAGCCTTTGGCCTGCCTGTAGAATGGCAGACTGAATCCCTGTGGGTTTGAGCCTTGTTGATTTCTTGCCTTTAAAGACAATATTTTGCATTGGTTGGTGATTGCCAACGAACATATCAAGGCAGCAGTTCTGATCTCTTCATGCAAAGGTGAAAGCAATTTCCTAACAGTCTGTTTGCAAGAACAGAGAAAGGCCATTTTAAAATGGCTTCTCTTTCATAGTGAAAGAAATAACAATACCCTGGGGGGAAGAGAAGGTGGTTGGAAACAGTGCTAAGCTCCTGAGAAAAAATAGGGAAAAATATGCACTTATATATATTTATATAGTACACACTACTCTGAAATATACATACGTGTATACATATCTATAAAAACGGGCTCAATGTCAGAGGCAGATGTTGGTGATATGGCAGTAGAGGCTGAACCTTCCCAATGACAATCCATTACATTCTGTTGCTGTGTGACAGATGGCAGCAGAGGGGCAATCTGACAGAATGGCATCTGACATGGAAGTGTGTATGAAGCAAAGGTGTGTCATTGAATTCCTCCATGCAGAAAAAAATGGCAATCATGGACATTTGTCAGCACTTGATGAGCGTGTATGGGTTCTTGCTGTGTTTGTAGTCTAAGCAATATTAAACACTATTAGAAAAGGTGTAAGTCAGGAAAAACAAATTCTAGAATATTTCGAGGAGAGTCAATCATCTGAGAATTTTAATTCAGTGTTACAAGGATATTCCGTTTTTCTTCACAGTAAATGCAACTTGTCTACCATTAGAAAGAAATCAGTAGTACTTTATACTGCTTCTAAATTTTTTAGCATACCTAAGGCAAAATGCCATTAATTATGTCACAGAATTACCTGTGTGTAACTTCAAAGACACCGTATGTTATCAAAAAATGTTTAATGTCTGAACATTCAATATAGTGGTCTATCTCTTATTAACACTTTACTCAGTAAAAATAAATTAAAAATATATATATGTTTATACTGTTTTTCTAATACAGCCAATTACAGCCAATACTGTTCTTTTATAGTAGTAAGCATCAAAACCACTCATCCCCTCACAACAAATGCACTCCTCAAAGTAACTTATTTTTTCTCTATTAAATAGAACAAATTGAGGAACAGCTCATTAACTGCAGAGTACAAGTCATTAAGTAATTGCAGTGGCCCTTCCTGCCAACTTCTCACAAGCCTTGGCAATATTCATACTCTCTCACCTTGGCCTTCTCCAATACTATAAAGCATTAGCAGGAAGAAAAAGTAACTGGATATGAAGCAATCAAAATAATTTTACCCCTGGGAGTACAGTATTTTTCTCATACTGAACTTCACAGCTGCCACTTAAGATATTGACTTGAAACAAACTTCACAAACAAAAATTGCATCTTAATGAAACCAAGCAGTCAAAATGTTCAAGGAGATAGGTAAATCTTATCCCTAAGAAAAGTAGCTAATGATAATACCATAGGAAAAAAAAAATATATATATATATATATATATATATATATATATATGCAGAACATATTTCAAAAAGGTCAGAGAGACAACAATTCTCCTTCTTTTAACAATGTAAGAATGCAGTTAAAAAGCCATTTTCTTGGTTCATATTACAATGTTCCAGTAGCAAGCTTTAGAATCAAGGAAATGATAAAAGCAGCAAACATTAACCCTGCTGAGCAGCTGTGTCTGCAGAGAAAGAGTTCCAACAGTTATGCCATGGGCTGCTCTTCAAAGCAATTGTAAATTAGCAAGAGAATAATGAAAAGGATTTTTTCATTCTGTTTTCAGGTTGAAGTAGAATCGGAGGGTTTTAGACTCTTTCCTTCAAAGAATCATAGAATGGCCTGGGTTGAAAAGGAACACGGTGATCATCTAGTTTCAACCCCTCTGCTATGTGTAGGGTCACCAACCACCAGACCAGGCTGTCCAGAGCCACATCCAGCCTGGCCTTGAATGCCTCCAGGGATGGGGCATCCACAGCCCTCAGATCATCTTAGTAGCCCTCCTCTGGACCTGTTCCAAGAGCTCCACTTTCTTCTTGTGCTGGGGGCACCAAACCAGGACGCAGTACTCCAGATGAGACCTCACAAGAGCTGAGTAGAGGGGGACAATCACCTCCCTCTCTCTGTTGGCCACCCCTTTTTAATGCAGCCCAGAACACAGTTGGCCTTCTGGGCTGCAAGCCCATACTGCTGGCTCACTCTCAAGTACATCTCATGCTAAATGGAAGTGCTGTGTTACACTGAAGATGCTTGTGTGCATGTTTTATAGTCCATCTTTTTATATATATCTTCACTCTTGCACTGTGAAAGCAAGCTCATGTATGAACATACATTCTCAAAGCAATTAGTTACCCACCATATTTTTATAACTGTAATTGAACTACATATATTTGGTAATACACTGTTGTGTATATCTTATGCTCCCACCTGTGAGTTGTGTAACAAATAGCTCCAACTCATTTTAAAACCAGGGAATGACTAATGAATTCCTTGATGTATGAAATCAGGTTTGTAGTGGTCTGGCTTACAGTGTTGAGGCTGCGCAGACCTTCTGTTGATAAAATTGCAGATTTTCCAAGAATGAGGGTAGGCAGGAGATGCTAAGCACTAATAGACTACAAAAAGCACTGTACTCAGAAATGAGATTTTTTTCTGTCATTCCAGACAGGAAAACATATTACTCATGCTAATGTAAAATACTGCTTGTGATTGCCTTGACGTTGTCCATTTAAACATTCAGGAAGCTACATCTTCCACACATTCATGTGCAAGTACATTGTGCTGGGTTAGCACTAGTCAATTAAGCAGTGTGTTGTCAACTTTAGTTAAAACAACTGGCATAGGCTACTGCATCTCTGAGCAACCTGCATTATACAGAAGCAGTACTTATAAACAGCTCTTCGTTGAGATTGTCTTCAGTGTTACACCCATTCGTTGTATTCTGGATCTGCTCAGGCACTTTCAACATCTTGTGTTCTTTTCATTTAAACCAACCAATCCACCTGCATTTGGGAGCTAGGAACTGTCATTTTCCTTTCCAGCACCAAGTCTGCACTTCTAATGCCACTTGTTTGTCAGGCAAACACAAGATCAATAAACTCAGAGGGAACTGAGAGCTCACCTGAAGTTGCACTTTCTAGGGAAGACAAGCCAAAACGAAATGTCTGACAGTTGTGTCAGCTTTCCACATTGAGAAATGAATAATTGTTCCTTCTCCTATTAAGTATCTGAAGGGAATGAAAGATATGTTAAACTGTCAGTCACTTAGATCTTGGCCGTTCATTAAGCAAGAAGAATTAGATGAAGTAACTTTGTTGCCCTGGAATTGTCTACAGAATTAGCAATTATTTAGGAACATACCAGCCATTCCTGCCACAAACTGTTTAGCTTGAAGATCATCAAATCATCAGAACTGTCATCTCTTAACTCCAAGCCTTCCTACGTACAGCATTTTTTACGCTATTATCTGACAAGGTTTTATGAAGTTGTTTGATCTGGAGGAGCCAGAAACTTCTAGACATTATTTCTTGTTCTTTGGCATTCAAATAACTAAAATATATATTACAATTTTCCTTGTCAACAAGAATAGGTAGCTAGGTCTTGTACATCTTTTAATTCTTATGTTGTTTTTTAATTACTCCGTTGTTTGTATGTTCAAAATAGTTGTTCTAAGGAATGCAAAGAGAACTGAGGTTTTCCTAAAAGCCAGGATAATTATATAAACAAGAATTTTGCTGAACTTTGATTGTAAGGTCTTCCATCCCCCTTGTCAGAATTCAAACCATTAACAAAAAGTTAATATAAATAAACATTGACAAGCAACAAACAGTTTTTGTTAGATTTCTATTGTTTCACATGGATGATCATATGATTGTAAGATAAATATGGAGGGTGCAGCAAACTGACTACCATTTGTGAAAGTATTCTCCTGTTGCACAGCCTTGCTTTATTATTGTGTCACTTTTTCCTACCAGTTGTTGGTTGAGTGTGCTTTGGTAGAAATAACAGCCCTCCAGCCTTTTAAATGGAATAGTAAGCATGAAGCTGTGTGTAACTTCCTCTGATAGTGTCAATGACCCTTCCTTCCTCCATATGTATTTTTACAGATATAAAGTATTTTATTGCCTTTCACGCTCCAGTTTGACCTCCAGTCCCTGCTAAATGAAGAAGCTATCACAGTAAGATAATGTGCTTATCTCATTTTTAATGAAAATGAATTAGTGCCAGTGACAATGCTGTGACAAACAAAATGCTCTAAACTTTTATTCTCATCAGGGGGGATATATTTTACTCATTTTGAAGGGGAAGCTGGTAGGTGGTAAGGCAGCCTTCTCTTTTCCCACAAATGTCTGCTGATACTGTTTTTAAAAATAAAATGAGGGAAAGTCCTGTAGAAAATGCAGAAAAAGACAATATCAGTTGTCTCTGCCAATTTTTTTTAAAGCTGATTTAAAAATCTGTTGTGTTGTGTTTATTTAGATGTTGAAGATTCTTTGATGTGTTACTAGTCACTGTTCTGTTTCAGCAATGTGTAGAATTTGCATTCTAATAAAAGAACTCAATTGCCCAACATTCTAGTCCAGTCTTGAACAGTGAAAGAGAGAACTTTGTTTCTGTGCTGTTACCTCACCTGAAATCTCCTGCACAGTTTGTCCTCCATCTCTGCAGTAGCTTTTCAATGTCTCATTCCCTGGGATACTTAAATTCCAATAAAAGTTAGAAAAGAACTAGATGCTTATTTGCTGTGCTATCCTTAGGTTAATTCACAAGTCTTACATTTTGGTGCTGTGTTTCCTTGGTGCTCCAATGCCTAACCACTCTTTCAGAGAAGAAATCCTTCCTAATGTCCTCCCCTGGCACAACTTGAGGGTGTTTTCTCTTGTCCTGTCACTGTTACCTGGGAGAAGAGGCTGACCCGCACCTTGCCACAATCTCCTTTCAGGGAGTTGTAGAGGTCAGTAAGGTCTTAAGGGCGCCCCTGAGCCTCCTTTTCTCTGACTGAACAATCCCAGTTCCCTCAGCCACTCGAGAGAAAGCTTGTGCTCCAGACCCCTCACCAGCTTCACTGCACTTCTCTGAGCATTCTCCAGGGCCTCGATGTTTTTCTTTTAGTGAAGGGCCCAAAACTGAACACAGTGCTCGAGCTGTGGCCTCACTGGAGCCAAGTACAGGGTGACAATCACCTCCTTGCTTCTGCTGGCAATTCTATCTCTGTTTCTATTCTGATACAAGCCAGGATGCTTTCTTGGCCACCTGGGCACACTGCTGATTCATGGTCAGCCAAGTGTCCACCGACAACCCCAGATCCTTTTCCTCAGCACAACTGTACAGCCACTTTGGGCCAAGACTGTAGAGTTGCATAAATACAAGTACATAGAGTATACATACATCCCCATAGATAAAAAAATAGAGGAAACACTTAAATTACAAATGCTTGCTTATAAGATTTAAAATCAACTTTATAAGATCCATTAGGATGTCAAATTACTAATATTACAGGAAGTGTACTGTAATTGCAACCAAAGGTGGAACCTATCCACCATTGTTTCAATTCAGATCAGCAGGTACCCATTTCTAAGGGGACATGGGAGTTAGAGAATGACATAAGAAGACTATGAAAGAACTAGGAATGCCTGTCACTGAAGACTGAGTGTAAAGAAGACAGAGTAGTAATAACAGTTTGTAAAAAGTATATAAAAGGCTGCTGCAATCAAAAAGTGTATTTCGTATCCTTGGGAAATTGAACTGGAACTGTTGACCTACAGTTGCAGAAAGAAAGACGGGGTAAACTACTGAAAACCCTTCTAGTGATATAGATATTGAGGCAGTGAAATAGTTTGCTTAGGAAAATTGAGTATGCTACAGTTATTTGAAAGCATATTCCTATTGTTATTTATTTGCTAGGGCAAGGAGATAGCATATGACTTCTTGAGATCTCTCCTAAATACAAATTTTCCCTCAGTCTGTTGATGCTCTTCAGGGTACTTTTATTTACTCCCCAGATATAAAAGATTTCTTACATTGTTTAGTGCCTTAAGTCCTCCTTAGAACAGATAAAACCATGGTAATATCTTAACTGACTTCATAGTAAAATCTTATGATAAATTAATATCTCAGCATTACTTCTTTGACAAAGACGTGGAGATCTAGCTCTGCTTTGTGGTTGTGAATGCAAATCTGAAGCAAAAGCATAGAAACCATTAATCATATACAGCTTATTCTAGTAAAATTTCTTAAATATTTAGATTGTTACAACAATAAAGTTCTTCTGAAAAATACCATTAGCCAAGGTACCTTTCCAAGATTTCTCAGTTCTGGTAACCTGATACTCACTATATCTCTTCTGTTTTGTGACTGTATGGGAAACTGTTGATCACAGCCTGAACCTCTGATTAACCATCTGAGACAAGCAACCGGTCAGCTGCAGGAGAAGGTGAAGGTAATTCAGCTGTACTTCTGGGAGGGGTGAAGCTTGGCTCCATCTCTCCTAGATCTCATTTAAGGGCTGACCCCTAAGGGTAGGTCTCTTATGTAGATCACTCCTATTTAAACACAAAAACTGGTAAGTACTTTACTGTAATAAGTGTTAAACATTATGGGCTTTAAAACCTTGGAATGCAGAATAAGCAGCTAGATGATTACTGACTGAAATGATTTAGAACCCAAATGAGGTCTTACTACCTCTAATTTTTTTCTATGCTTAACTTTTTTTCTTTCTTTTTTTTTTTTTAATGATATAAGGAGCTTTTAGAAACCTAAATCCTGTGCTTCTTCTGCGTTGTAGTTATAAATGTCTCAGGTCTGACCTTAGTCTGAAGTTGCTGTGCAGTTACTGTCTTCTGGAGTGGAAATGGTGCTGCTGCACCTTTTAGGACGAGGGCAGATGTTACTTTTTTGATCATCGTCATCCTTAGTTCGTTTCAATGAAGCAAGCAACACAAAGCTTTACTTGCATCACTTTGTTACAATTTTTAAACTAATTTTAGTTTCTACTACTTAGATTACATGCAATGCCAGTAATAAAGATTCATTTTCAAAAGTTTATTTTTTTCCTCTGACAAAGGATCCCTTGAAAATAAAATTAAAGTGTAGGTTTCCTTTTTTTTTTTTTTGTTTTGTTTTGCTTTTTGTCTTTCCTTTTGGGGCTTTTCTGTTGTTTACATTTTTCCTGCACAAAAGACATAGTAGGCTTTAAAAAAACTATGTCTTGAAGCAGAATACATAGCACAAGTTTGTTTCATTTTCACTGAGGAAAAAGTTGATCATGCTATTTTGTTGATCTCTACAGATTAATTTTGTGGAGAGAAGCAGCCGAAATGTCAGTCAAAGCTTAAGGCAAAGCCAGAAGCAATCCTGATGTGCTAAAAATACTAAGAAAAATACATAATGCATATGTTAACCCTTTCAAGTTCAGATTCACTGCCTATTGAATTATGATAAAGAATTCAGTTTCATTCAGGGTACACTGTCATACCGGATGTGGCTAGGATGGAGTTAATTTTCTCCACAGTGATGTGAGTGGTGCTATGTTTTACATTTTTGGGTAAAACAGTGTTAGTAACACATTATGTTTTGGCTGTTCACATCTACATGGGTCCTTCTAACATCTATGACATCCATACCATAATATATTTCATAAACATTTTCCCTATAGCAATGTAGAAATAATTTCTTCCTGTTGGTGATGTGACTGCACTTACCTTCTCTTTGAAAAAGTAATTATGATGTGCTGTTTGACAGAGTATTTCAAGTCATACATCAAATCCCTGAACCTTTCCCTAACCTGAAATCTATGTTTAGCTTTAGGGAAAGAAAACTTGCATTATAGATGTGCTCATTCATTCACTACTTTTGCTACTTCATTTCACAACACTGAGCTCATCAAGACCTTGTTACCTTGTGTTGTTGGGCCATACTGTCCATCCCTTTCCTTAGATAGCTGTCTATGGCAACCTAAGTTCAGCAGTGGAGCTTTCAGGCTATGTCTTTCATACTGTAATAGGTTCTTGTCCAGTTTGCTTTGTCTTGGTGTCCTTCATTGCATTATCCCCTAGAAAGAACATGCTGGCTTCAGTGCAATGCTGTGATCTGATGATTATCTTCTCCACAAGTTATAGACTCCCCTAATGCTTAGATGTTGAAAAGTGTTGCCAAAATTGATGGTTCTAGTAAATGCAGACCTGCTATAAAAATTACTGGGTTCTCAATGAGCATTTCCTAGTGTTTTATTTTTCATAAATAAAAAAACAAAAATCCTGAAAGTGAGATCAGAATTGGAATTTTACACCTGTCTTGCCTACTCTGCTAATAATTAACATGCCAGTAGCTTCTCACAGATTGTTCTGTCAGCCATTAGCAGAGTATCAGGAGCCCGTCTACCTATCCTGGTACAACAAGTTAAAAAAAAAAAAAAAAGTATTTTTCATATTATCTTGTGTGCGTAGAGGTTTTCCTCTGATTTGGGACTGATTTCAGTCTTTTCAGCTTCAAGGATGACCAGATTGTATCTCTGTAAAAGCAGAGAATTATCTGATAAAATGGGAATAAGAATCTGCACAGCTTGGTCTCTAATTACCCAGGTGATTGCACTGCCAATTAGCAGTTCCCAAGCTTAGTTGGCCTTTCTGTCTATGTTTGGTATGGGCTCACAATGTTTCTAGCTTGTGTGCAAGCAAATACGTGCACCTTCAACAATGCACTGTGTCTGACAACTCTTGTTGCAACTGAAGATGCTCTTGCTGATCCTCTTTAGCTCTCTACTTGCTGATACACTGACTGTCTTTAAAAATTCATTTATTTTCAACTACTGACCCAAACTTTTTTCCTCCAATTTCTGGGGAATTCAGGTTGATCAGCAAAAAAGTAGACATCTGATTTGTAAACAGTTTTTGAATTTTCTTGCAGAAATAACTTGGAGAGAAGGTGGTTGCGTTAAATTATTTGAGATGGAAAAGCTTACTGTAGTAAATTACTCTGTATGCTGATTAAGGATGATTGATGTGTCCTACTCGTGTTCTGATTTTCTGATGGTATCAGCAATAAAAAGCATGGAGGGCCTATTTTAATCATAAGAATTGCATAAGTATATAAGAATACTTAAGCAATGCAGATCCTGTAAGTAAGTGTAATAGTTACGTCAGTGCTTTCAAAGCAAGAACATTTTTACAGATGTATCATTAAAACAACAAACATCAGTAGTACAGCAAAAAAAATTTCAGCCTTAAATATAACTCAATTCAATTAAAGGTACAATGTAACTTGTATTTCCAGTTTTCTGGCTGTGTGATTACATTCCTTGTGTTGTTATTATAAAATCTTGATGGTAATACCTATCTGTCAGATAGATGAGTTAAAGCAGCAAGAACTGATTTCATCTTGCTTTTACAAAGTATTGAGAACAGTGAATTACAATAGATATTTTATGATTTTTTAATTTAATTTCTCAAGAATTAATTTAGTCCTCTTGGCAGTGAATTAACAAAACATTGCTACCTAGTTTGTGGCATGACGAATTAACCAAGTAGATTTATTGAAGTGCACATACTTGTATAGTAGTGTAAGACAATTCTCAGTCTGATGGCAGTAATTGTAACCTCTGTGCACATGCACAGGTTCTCTCCCTTTTACAAAATATTTCCAGAGGAGTAGAGAGCAGTAATGAGGATGTATGCGATGTGAACAAAGCTGACTGCACAGAAAGTATTGTGGGATTTTCTTTGTTTTTAAAAATCTGAGGGAATTTAAATTCATTACTATTAGACATTTGTGTCAGAGCTGAAAAATGTCACTAGGGTCATTGATTTCTCTAATAGCCACTTGAGTGCAGTTATAACAAGAAAGGAAAAACCCAAATCAGAAGCCTTAAGTGAAGGTGAGAAGATAGAGTTCTTTGTTTTATTGGCAATCTCCTTCAAATCTGCCATGCATTGCAAAGAATAGGAATTTGATGCCTTTTGTTTACAAGAGAACATGATAACCAGTGTCTGGACAAAATACGAATAGAAGTGAAGCAACACAGATAAATTCAGAGTGTTAACTTGCTGACAAACCCCTGTGGGGCTGTAGGATTTCTTGCCAAGTAGGCTGATAATGGCGATACAAGATCTTGACTAGGAAGTAGAAAGATACCAGATATTAAATAAGGGCTTAAATTCTTGCCAAAATATGATATGCCAAAATAGAGTTTATAAACTTGTTGAAAATAGTGATGGAGCACTGTTGGAAGTTGATTTCTCCCTGGATTAAAATGAGAGTGCAAAAACACCTGGTTGCCGTTAGCCTTGTAAGTAAACCAAGCAATTATTTCCAGAAGAATTCTGAATTTGAATTTTTTTAAACAGCAAACAAACAAAAAGAGGTGTGCTTATGTTGTCTCTTGCTATTAAGATATGCTACAGGTAGCATTAATGTATAGTTGAGATCATTCTTTAGTGCCAAGCTCCTACAGGTGGTGGATCACATCTGGAGCAGAAAGAATCTCTTGTACTCATTGCAGGCCTAAACAGCCTGAGAGAAAGTTCTCAGTATCATGGTTTTGAATGATAATTCAGAAAAAATAATCAGGAGAATCAAGTTTAAACTGTGATCTGTTTCTGTTCTTGTTGTAAGCAACTTTTAGTGTTCAAGTAATGGCAACATACTCTGTGTGTAACTAGTTTGTTGAACAGACAGCTGCCTGAATTACCAGAAAACATTCTTTAAAGAAAATCTCCTTTGTGAACTCCAGTGATCTGGTGCTTGATTACCAAACAATGCAATTAGGAAATTGTAATTTGCTTTGGTCTGTAAGATGTGCCTGCAGTATCCATGTGCTGACAGAAGCATCGCAGATACCCTAAGTGGCTTTAGAAAAGCAAACATGGATTAAATGTTGTAAAGTCAAGTAAGCAGTAGGCAAAATTACACGAGAAAAAAACTGTACAGATAGGCTTTGGAGTGGCCTCTGAGTCCATCTCTCTGGACAGAGTATACCACAGGTATTTTTAGCCTGTTTGCCTTGATTATCTTCCAGAGTAAGCCTTGTCATAGAGGACAGATGAGAGAAGGACGATGCTTATATATGCTGTATCATAGCATGTACAAGATCTTGGAAGATCAGTGCTTAGTTGTATCAAAAAAAATCATAAGAATGAGAAAGTAATTATCAAATAAAAAGACTAATGAGGCATCTCTTCTGCAAGGACACTGGGTATCTGGAATATGATCTCCATGACTTTTTGTGGCTTTAGCTAGATAGTAAGTTGAGGAAGTTAGGTTACACTGCTGTGTTACTTGGTTTGTTTGTTTTCGAAAATAAGGATGGGCTCCTCAGTTCCATCGTAAGAATGTGTGATGATGTGACCAGTCCTCCAAAAGCTGGACAGAGGTGTTTGTGCCATATGTTTTAAGATGGATTATGTCTCTGAATGCCTTCACTTGACTGTGGTTTATCTCACCACTACTTGCAGGTGTGGAGTTTCTATACTGTCCTGTTTCATCACTTTGTATTGCTGTTCGGCACAGTAAGGAGCGGGAGTGTTTGGGGCATTTTTTTCTGCCTTTATAATGCTAATTTGGGATTCAGAGAATCCAGAGGGCTTTCACTAGGTTTGTACAGGAGCTCTCCAGTCATAAAGTTACTTTCCCACGACAGAACATACCAATGAAACCTCCAGTAAAGCATCTTCTCTGATGCAGTTTCCCAGCCTAACCGTTTGATGCCTTAGTGCTTACAAGAAGTTAATAACATCTGTTACCTTTCCTTTGGCAGTAATCGATACCATGAAATGTGTGTGGAGGTGGGGATTAACTTGGCCGTTTTGCCATTCTTTGGCTGTGAAGGGGGTATTCATGACATCCTTCCTGGTACTTTCAGTTTACAGTAATAATAAGAAATGAGTTAGTCCTAAAAAAGATCTAGAATTATAATTAAAATCAAATATAATACTGCCTGCAGCAGAACTGAACAGTAGCATTTTTCTGTTCCCATGATATATCCTAAGCAATAACACTGAGCCTTTGTATATAGATAGATGGGAAACTTCCTGTGTATGATAGAGGAAAATATGTGGTTGTTCATACTTTCATCTTACCAAGAGGAATAAAAAAAGAAACATAGTTCAAGCAAAGTTATCCAGTCAGCCTTTATCTTCTCTGTGGAAGATGCAGTTTTTCTGTCTGAGGGATAATTGGACTCCAGTTGACAAAGCAAGTGAATTTTATCAAAGGGGTGAGGAATAAAGACTTTGGTCTAAAGCTATGCCCAGTTCTGTTCTGTTTACAGTAAAAAGAATAATGTCTTCCCTTTGACATGACCTTTTTAATATTTATGTTGCAGATAACTAGTATAGCAACATAGTAGAAAAAGACATAAAGATTCTTCCTGAGTCCAGCCATTTTGATCAGGAGATAAAAATGACCAAGTTGTGAAATAATAATATCTGGGTCACTGAATCAATTTTGCACCAATTTATTACAGCTTAGGGAAATGAAAATGGAAAACAGACAAACAGCATTTAAGTCTTGTTAACAAATTATACCCCTCGTTCACTCTCAACTTTTCTTCGGTTTCAGATATATTGAATACATAAGAAGTGAACACAGCTCTCATCTCATAAATAAGTTCTAAAACAAAAATCTGTGGAGGTCTATAGGGAGTATTTACATAGCTGCTGTATAAACCAGCAGTACAGATGAAGATTAAATGTTGTATCTACAACCTCAGACTATGGAGAGTTTGGAGAAGGACGTTATCATTTTCATGGATTGACAAAGGCAAACACACAATTTGGTCTCTCCCTCATTAGTCCTTCAGATTCTAAAAAAAGTTTAACTGCTGATAAATTTCATCATGGAGCTGAAGTGCTAATCTACTGAATTAATTGAACCTGCTCATGAGAAGCAGTGATGGGTATTTTATTGGAAAATTTGCATGCATAGTGGATAGTGGTTTCAGAATCTTTCTGAGTTGCAAAGAAATTCCAGCTTATAGAATCTTGGCTCATTCTTGTTACTGCCTGCTCATCTGTTAAAGGAAAGAACAAGTCAAATCATCCACTGATAGAGTAGTAGGTTGCTAAGGCTGAGATATTTTGAATTAATGCTTCTTTATATACAGTAAAGAGATGTCAGATGTAAAACATGTTATTGTGTTCCCCAGTTTATTTGTTATTTTGTTTTTTTGAGTCATTGCCTCCATAGACCCTGTGAATAACGTTCCTGATAAACACATAAAGCAAAAGCTTGTTGATGTGTTTCTTTCTGCAGGTGTACTTTGTTATTCTGCTAGGTGCCCTGCCTGCAGCTCTACCTGAGAATTATCATCTTGGCCTGTGTTTGTAATTTGAGACATACAGAGTGTTTTGTGAAGTGATGTTGGCACTTTCAGTAGCTATGCTCTGTGTATCATCACTGAAAGAGGCACTCAACAGTGCTAGGTGGCTCTGTGCCGCCTAGGAGCTGCGAGGGAACCTATTTCTCATGTGTCAGCATACCAGTTCCTGAATTAGGACTTATTCCATATTTAAGGCAACTCATATGGAGGGGAATGATCATACAGGGAGTTGTATTTTCATCCTGTTGCACTTCTCTACTCTAGAGTCCACCTACTAGCTTATAATCTATAACTCCCGTGCACATATGGGCTCTTTGCAGTTCACTCTGAAGGACAGAATTCTGATCAGCTGGACTACAGCAACAGCATTTTGATAAAAATGCACCTAGCACAAAATTGGTTGGCTTGGAGGCTCAATAAGATGCATATCTGCACCTACACCACTTTTTGATGGCTTGGAGAGGAAATTTTACTCACATTACAGGTAGACATTTTTAAAGTTTAGAGCACATTACAGGTAGATATTTTTAGAGTAGATTTTAAATACCGAAGCAGAGAAACCCCTTTCTTCACAGGAATGGCTTAGTCCTGATAAGCCACTTGGGAAGAAGCTGAGGTATGACCCTAAAAGGGAAGCTGGAACCACAAGGTTGAGCCAGGCAATGGAAGTGTAGCGGGTGGGAGTTATCAGGAGTTAAGTGGGGGAGGCAGAAATACAGATTGGCTGACCATCTTGGGCAAGGTGCTAGGGAAATTTTGATTCAATTCTGACAAAGGTTTCTGACAGAGTAACAGTCTTTTGAGAGCCAAGACACCCAATTGATGCTTCAAAAAGGAAAGGAAAGGGAGAAAGGAAAGATTTGGAATCCTCCAGACATTTCCTGAGTCAATCTGATGGAAATCGAGGTAGGTTAACCTGGCTTTCACCAGTTTCACAAGCAGGCTGTGAGGCCAAAGCACTTACATTCTTTCCATTTTGATGCTGTTCAGGGGTTATTGAACCTGCAGTTGTAGGAAGTTAATCAGCTGTGGTGCCTGCAGGGCCTCTGCTCAGTGTTGATGGTTTTGTTCTGAGACCTCCCACATGACCAGCTGGCAGCTGCTGAGCCTCTGTGCATGGGGCTCTCTGCAAAAGGCAGGAGTAGCCACTCTCCTGCAGATTTCAAGAGTGGATGTTTCTGTCTGTTATTACTGCAAAGTGCAGGATTTATTTTTAACATGGCGTTGAAAAGCTGAGTGCTCTCTTTCATCTCTTGTTACTTAAGCTTTTCCACTTTACAGAAATTCTGCAAGTGTGAAGCAGTAATCTTGTTTTGTAGAGGTAGTATCTATCCTAAATACAGAAGGAAAGAACCTTATAGCATAGTATCTAGTTGATCAGTTTCTTGTCACATCTGAATTCACAGTTTTGTGATTGTAATTCTCGATAACTGATCAAAGAGTTAAATTACACATATTTACAGGTGAATGAACAAGTGAATCAATAGTCCCTCTTTCCACATTTTTAATTCCCATATAGTCAGCTTCTTTTGTCTCTGTTTATTTGATCACACCTCTCTCTACCTCTGCCACCAGCTCTGATTTTGTGTGATTTATGAAGAAATGATTCTCAAATAACTGTTTTACAAAAGCAGGTTGTCAGTGCATGTGAAAAGATCAACCAGTTTCCTGTCTAAAAATCTGTAATGAAAATATTCTAAAGTAGTTCTATTATATTTCTTAAAGCTTAGTCCAGGAAGAGGGAAAAGTACTCTTACAGTCCAAATGCAGTGCCTGAAGAAAGAGCCCTCATAGATAACCCTCAAGTACCTCTACACACAGATCTGAAATACTGATTTATTTTGATACTCAAATGATCAAGGATTTGCAGGTGTTTGTGGATCTTCTACTGTTTGCTGAAGGATGTAACAGAAATAGTGTCCTTGTGAATCTGTATCTAAAGGAACAATGTTTGCGTGTCATTGAAATTACTGCCATACATTAAAGAATCATGTGCTAATATGATATACATCAAAGCTATTAGCACTTCCCTCCTTCTACTTATAAAACTATTTATCTTTTGAAAGGCTGGATACTCTTTTGTTTTCCTCAAATTTCCTTATGAAACAGATAGTATAAAGAATATAAGTAATATGAAGCTATGGGGCTAACCAGTAATGTTTGTGCTCGATTTCTTCTCCTCTTCCCATCTGCATTATGTTCCATATTTACATATGGAATTCATCTTCCACCCTTTTGCATGAGCCTTGTTGGTTCCTGCTGGTCCTCCCACACAACTTGGCCAATAATAAAAGGCCTTAAATGTCCCTGGAAGTGTATTCCACAAATTATATTTTAGATAGTATTTTTGTTATTTTTATTATTCTTTCTTGCTTCCCAATTATTAAAATATAGGATAGAGAACTTAGAGTAGCCACTGATGCTGCTGACTATGTCTTCTCTGCTAGGAATAATATCCTCTAGACTGAGCTGGTCAACCTGAAGCTTTGAGCTATGATGTACATGTATGTATTCAGTTCCAAGGAGCTGAGGAGGGGGAGGGGTAGAATGCAGTATGATCAACATGTCTTCCCCACACACACCTCTAAGAAGCAGCTGTTACTGAAATTTCTGAGCTCTGCCATTTTTATCGTAGCTGGTTCCTTGACCAGAATTACCCATAACTTTCTATTCTGACAAGGAATTGAAATAAGACATTGGAATTTCTTGCTTACTCTTGTTTGTAATGAAATTACACATACAACCCTGTTGAAATTAGGGACTAATTTAATAAGCATTGTACAGAATCATGAACTCAATGCTTTATCTCTAAATACAAGTATGAAACAGTCTTAAATATATTTTTATAACTGACCTAAAAGATGCATCTGAAAGCCATAAATAGAAATTATCATTCTCATGCAAATGCTCTCACCACTAGGACAGGCTGTAGTACAAGAATATTTTAGCACTCCAATGCAATGATGCCAATCTCTGTGATTATAACTCATTTTTCTCTTAATTTGTGATTGGTGCAGTATTTGACATTTTTCTTCAAGTGTCAGTTTCTGTACTCAAGCAGTTGAATAAGGAGTCTCAACTTCCATTTAGAAACACATGCTTCAGTCCCTCATGGCTGCAAAAAATTGCCTGAAAATGGGATTCATCAGCTGCATTACTAGTTGATTTTAAGAAGTCTGAATATTTGCATTTTCTTTTTATTTTATTTGTTTTTTAACAGCTGTCACTAAGTGTCACTATATTAAATATTGCTGAATATAGAGAACTAATTTATGACTGTATAGTCATTTGTTATGCTAAACTGATGGGGATAAATATGAAAGGAAAAAGAAGCATGCATTTTTTTGCATGGTATGTAGATATTCTTCTTTTAAAAGACAGGGATGCTGAGACACACTTAGTTTGCATTCCAGCTGCAGTAAGGCATTTTCTAATGGTCTATCAAAACCACCATGCCATCTGCTTATTCCAGCCTATTTATTCCATCCTTGCCTAATTTCTTTCCTTGCTGCTTTAAAAGCAAACATTTTTTTCAAGCCTGTTGCCATTTACTAAACTATCTTTGAAAGCCATTTTGAAAAATAAATCTACGCTTCATCATGTCAAATATTTTGTCATTGGGACAGCTGTGGCTTGAGAGGGAAGAAAATCCAATCAGCCAATTAAAGTGTGCTGTTACAGTTACAGTGTGGTGACAGCATGGGCAGCAGCCTAGCCATGCTGAATGTTTCTCTTGGCTAGTCCGTGGTTAATCATCTGCATCCAAGATGCTTAGGTTTTTGCTTGATTTGAGTGCGAGTTGTTACATCTTGATCTCTGTGGTAATATCTGCAAGTAAAAATGAGGCTAACACTTGACTACCTTCTTCAGATACTCTCTTCTTCCCATTTGTAGTATTATTATTTTTGTGTTTTGAAAGGGTTTTATTATAGATTTTAGATAAATGTATAGATTTTATAGCTGTGTAAAAAGGTGCGTGTTTTCAAACCTCATCGAGCCCTTTGCTGCTAGTGGCAATTAGTTCATTATGCATTGCATTTTATCATTCTGTGGTTATTTTGCCTTTAAACATCCTCCTTGATCTTGATATAAGAAGGCATATAAAAATGCAGTTTATCTTTACAAGGCTTTGTAGGCTATTCTCACAGCTTCCCTAAGATGTGTCCTCTTTAATCAGAACAGAACTGATCTCTTTTCCCATAGCTCATTATTATTGTCATTTTGGTTAGTGTTGAACAAATAGTACATAGAGACCGGCCCCATAACTTGTTAATCTTCCTTCATATAGAAATGCCTGCATTCTTTTAATCATTTTAATTGATCTTCTTAGTGTCTTCTGCTCCCTGCAAACTTTGTGTGTTTTTGTTTCAGATGACAAGAAGTGGACAAAAAGTTTTTTTGCAAAAGTGCATGCTGCTCTACATAACAAAATTGCAGATATCCTAGTCAATTTTCTAATCGTTTTCAGGGGTGAGGGTGGAGGGATTGAAAGGACTGGCTTCAGAGTCCTAAAACACTTAGGTGTTCTTTTAGTCTTCACTTTGAAAAACTTGCTTTGACATCCTCTGGGGATCAGAGACTGGAGTTTTTTAGGGAGCTGCCCTGGGTAGCATTTTTCCTCCTTACTGGTTGCATGTCGCTTTGCTTTTACCACCAGTCATTTCCATGTGCTCACTTCCTTCCCTTTTGTCTAGCTTTCTTGGCCTCCTCTGTGTCTTGATAGTCACATTTGTTTTCTCCATTACATAGTACCACCACGTTTATATTATAACCATGACATTTAACAAACATGACATTTAACAAACAAAAACCTTGTAATCTATATCTCACTCTAATTTATAGGAGAGGAGGTTCTTTGATATATTTATACCCGGTGTGAGATTAAGAAACAACAGTTCAAATGTCAGTCCAACCAGTTTATTACTAATCTTAATCAGGGAGATAGTGAAGGGGAGGACAGACAATTTAGGGTGATGGGGAAGGAAAGACAGATGATAGAAAAGATAGAGAGAGGTAAGAATTGTGTAAAGTGGGGATAGTCACTACCAGGATCTCAGCAGTAGTCCCATTGCACATTCTGATGGTCTGAGGCAAAAGCATGGGGGGGAGAGCAGCAGCAGCATGGCCAGCCTTGAACAGAAAGTGAGTAGCAGGAAGAAGCTGCAGGGTAAGTCCAGGAGCAGGCAACAGAATTCAAGTAGCAGGTCCAGAAGTGTCTTACAGCAAGCAGGACTTCTGAAGTGAAGCATCTGATGGCAGACACCTTCTTCTACTTCAGCATGCAGGCATCATGTTGTGAGAAATCTGATGTTCGAAAACCTCTCTTGCTCTTCAGCATGCAAGCATCTTCTTCAACATGCAGGTCTCGGGTTGTGAGGAATCTGATTTCAGAAACCCTAACTTCATGGTCACTGATCCCTCTTTTATCCTCCTTGTTCCTGGGTGCTTGGGTAATAGTCCTGAGCAGCAACACCTGAGATGGCCATCTTCCTCGAGATAATCCCACACAAATGACTGCTTTCTGACTGTTAAGCTGCAGCTTATCTCTCTCATTCATTGTCCCTGGCCTTGTCCATCTGTGTCCCTCAGACAAAAGATTTCTCAACCCTTGACCATGGTATGCTTGTTCATCTGTGTCCTTCAGCAAGCTTTGAGTCAATGGTATAAAAGAACAATCTCTTACAGTCTAGAACTGGAATTAAACCTTATGACTTTCTTTAATTATATGCAATTTACTATTTATTTCTAGTGTTTTGTGTTTGTTTGTTTTTTCTTTTCTGGGCTAGAGCTATACTGTTTGAGTGCATTTTATGATCACTGACGTTAGCAAAAGGCTATATAGGTTTTGTGACTACTTATCTTTCTGCCTAGTATGAAAGTTTCTGGAAATGCTAAATTTTGGGGTCTTATTTCAAGAGAGTAAGAACTACAGGCCACTGTGAAAGATCCTTTGTTCTCAAAGCTTTTTCCAAGAGTTTGATTCCCCTTATGTCTAAGGGGACAGGATATCTTGACTGGGAAGGCCCCAAGGGAGTTAAGCTTTCCCTCTGAAACTAAATTATACTATTTGAAGGCATTTTGACTGTCTTGATTATTATTTCCCCCCCCACCCCCCCAAAGAATGGAAGATAATTGAACTGTTCAGTGACTGCTTATGAACAAGTTCAGTAACTTGAGATAGCTCTGAATTAAATACTGGAACTCTCTTCATTCATGTTCTTTTCATGCTGTTCCTCTAGTTTCCTAGTCATATAATTTTTGCAGGGAAGATTCTTTCCTCAATTGATAGAGGAAGTGATGCTTCCAGCAGCCTCAGTGCCATGGCCAGCACAACTGAAAACCTCAGAGGAGCTACAGGGTGCATGAGGTAGGCTTCAGGCAATGAATCATAGAATTACCCAGGTTGGAAAAGACCTTGAAGATAAAGTCCAACCGCAGCCTAACCATAGTACCCTAACAACCCTTGAAGCATTACTAGACCCAAACCCAGATGCTGGGCCAAGGCAGAGATGTCTTTTGTCTGAGCATCTTGTGCCTATGAGTCTCCAACAAAGCACTAGCACTCTGTGAAACCTGTATTTGCTTCAGAAATATCCTACATACAATGAGCAACCTCTCACAAATATATATATGCTCCCTTTCTTCTTCTCTCTAATAGTTTTCACTGAGATTCTTGAACGACAGAGCAGATGGAAACCTTATTTAAATTTAGAAACCGTGAATACCACATGCTGTGCTCATTGGAGCAATTCAAGTTGGTTTCCCTTAAATGATTTATTTTAATGCTGGATACCATTTAGGATTTTTAAAATAGCATAAAGACTTGATATAAAACATTTGAAGATACCTGTATTTCTCACCATATAGAGCCTCACTTGTATGTAAATGTGAAAATGTGTTCTAAATGGGTCAGATTTCACAGCTAGTTGTCCTAAAGGACGTGAACACTCCATTATTTATTAGAGCCATTATAAAAGAAACTCCTGCACTGTCCCTAAAGAGGGAAAATCTGTTATGGTTCCCAAGAAAGAGAAGTAAGGATTATCCTTGAAAGCAATCAAAGGAGAGAATAGTTTTTATCAACTTGTCAGTGGAGTTGCCATGGGCACCAGCCAGGAGCCTAGGCTTAAATGTCAGATTTCCCTTCCACCACTGTCTTCTCATTTTCTTTTGTTTTATTTCTGTATTCATTCCATTACTTTTTTTTAATTATTTGTCTTCCTGTATCCTTTTTTTTTCCCAGTTTAACGGTCGTGCTTTATTCTATGCCTATTCTCAGACATCATGCCAGTCACAGGTAAAGAAATATGATTATCATGCGTAGAAAAACATTAAGTCAGTATGGTTTTGGATACTCTTTCGAAAGTCATTAGCATATTAATATTTTCCCAGCAAAGAATGAAACAGCAAAGGAAGCTGCATTAAAAGACTGACACAGTAAAGAAAGAAACAGCAATAACAAAACAGTGTAGAGTCAGCAGCAGCTTCTCTTCAGCATTATTGTTCCTAGTCGCTCTGAGCCATGCCTTACATTTCATTATTTGTTAAAATATTACACAGAGGGGGATGGGTGGGAGGAAAAGAGCAGAAGGAAAATGCTCACATCTGTGGTAATGTCTCTGCAGGGGAAAAAAAAGGCAAATCCTACCATTTGTGGAAGGTATTCATGTGGTGCCGGCTGGCTAAACTGCACATCAATTGAATTAATGTATCTGTTAAATCTAGATAAAAGCACAGAAGAAGCAGTTTAGAAAACACTTTCTCCTATTCTGTTCTTTTTTTTCCCCTCTTCTTAATTCCTCTAAGCTGGCACGGGACATCTGGGTTCATTTTGTTTTCTATGCCGAGTTTTGCTTTGCTTTGTGTTCCTCCTCTGTCAAAACCCCAAAACAAGCCCAGCTGTCTCAAAGAAAAAATAAATAAATATATATGTATATAAAACCAGCATCTGAATCAGAAAGTTTGGTGGCACAACAGATTTATCTGTGTTCTCCAGGGAAAACTCAGCAACCAAATGGAGATTAAAGGCACACAGTTGATGAAAATTTTATTTGGTTCTTAAAAAAATCATATTTCCTTTTTGCAAATATCTCTTTCATTTATGTGAAAAGCTTTACTCTTCTTGCCCGAATGAGAGTGCAGCTAGACAGTCAAAACTGTAGCATCAAAGGAGGTGTGAATTTACCACTCATTTAGAATTGTTCACTTTAGGATCTGAAAGTCTGGATTTGTTCACTAACACAAAACACTATTAACAACAAAACAGAAATGGATTTAAAAATAATATTAATAAATACATATATAATTCAGATCCTGGTTTTAGTCTCAGAGTTTATTTTCACATTGTATGCCCAACTGTGGCTATGGAGAGTGGGATGAAATAATGCTTGTAGGCTTGAAACCCATTTCTGACCTGCCTTCCTGTGATCCTGACATAGCTTTAAGAAACTCTGAGCATATTTCTCTGTGAATTTTTGACACACGATTAATGATGGTTCCATGTTGATTTGAAACTGAGGTGTTAACAGAACTAAAAATAGGACTGAATGCACATTTTTAAGCAAAACTCAGTTTCTCACCATGATTTTGAATGACTTGTTTGTTCATCCTTGCAAATCATTTCTGTGTTCTTGGTGCATGAGTAATGATGCTGGATAATAGAAGGATGCAAGATGAAGAAATTTGGATGCCTGTTTTATGAGCAGAGGTCATTGTTCAGAGGCTGAGGCAGGGCCATGAGTCCACTATAGATGTTCTGAAGCATTTTACATAATGTACAATTCAAAGGTCTATTACCTTTGAACCCTTAAGCCAAATACTTCAGAAATGTTCCAGTACCAGAGTGGGGAGTAAGTGAAAGCACAGTGCATCACAAAAATCAAATTAGTGACTTTATTGAACAGCAAGAGAGATCTTATTTGCTAATGACTACAAGAAGATAGCATGGAAGCAATTACTTTGATTTGATTTCACTGAGGCCCATCTTGTTGGGATCAGGTGCAAAATCATGGGTGTGGAATTGGCATGCTTAGTGTTCCTACTTTGCCATGTAGATTAGCGGTTGTGGTGCTGTGGAGCAGGTGTATTCCTCTTTCTCCCAGTTGGCACTTGCAAGGTCACTAGTGCTGATATCTGGGGCCCTCAATATTTCTGGTACCTGAGGTACAAGCAGAAATGTCTCCTTCCTCTAAAAGCCTTAGCATTCAGGCATTTTGAGCAGTTTAGACGACAAGTTGTAACTCAGGGATCCTGTGAAGGAAGACTGAATAAACTGAAAAAAAACGTATGTAGAACAGAAGTAATTTATTTTATGTGTTTTCTAAAGATGTAAATAGAACAAAACAAGCAAGAAGGGGCCACAAGTAGCAAAATGGATAATTAAGATTATCAGAAAGTCATCTCAAATAGTAAAGGTTTGTTAGTCATAAAAAAAGATTGCATAGAATAGTTGTGAAATGTTTGTCATCAGAAGTTTATTTAAATATACATATATATATATGTGAAGTTACATCATTTCAAATAGCAGATGAGAATTCTAGTTTAACAGTATTGGTGGCCTGTCTACTTTCATTTAGAACCAGAAGCTACTCAAGTCTGATTCTTGAAACCTCTACTCTTAGGCAGGCCTAGAAATCAGACTAACTGCTATTCATAAACTATCACTAATGCAATGGGGCCAAATCAGCCTGTAAACCATTGACACTTAGTTTTACAATTCTATGCAAGTATGCATCCTCACACTAATTTAAAATCTTGTATGTAAAATTATAGCAATGTGCTTCTCCTGGCATCTCTGAAACATCTCTAGGAAAGTAGACTCTGCTTTTGCTAGATGTTTGGTGCTCTGTCTTTAATTATTTACTACTTCTTTTTTCTTTTATTTATTTTGTCCTTCTCAGCAGGATAACTGAATGATTCAGGTATTTTTCACTCAAAGTTAAAGTAATCTTGATTTTTCTAATGTGATACAGCAATTCCAGTTCATTAGAAAAATGTGTTTTCATGTCTTAATTTCATCCCTTTATCTTACTCTGAAATAAGATATATTAAAATACAAATACAAAGAAAATAAAATACCTACTGATTATTTACTTATTTGTTTATTGCAAGAGGCTTCCTGGATCTTAGATAAGAGCTGTATGCATTGCAGTAATAAATTAAATAGAAATGATGATTATAGTTAACCACCATAAAAAAAGTGTATTAGAATGCTTCATGCTGTAAATATCTTAAAGTGAGGACCGAACTTCCCATATTACCTCTTCTATTATGTGATCGACAGAACACAGGTACTACTTTTTTAGTCAGTAAAGACAAGCTTCCTGAGGGAAAAGTCCAAGTAAAAAGTGAGCAGGCTTAAGTATTACTAGCTTGCTAATTGAAGCATAAGAATTGTCCTGTTACAGGTGTACATTCACTTTGATACTCTGTTTCTCTTTGGTCACTCTATTTACATTCATTAATGGACATAAGCTGGTACCTGGGAAAGAATAAAGACACTGATTTCTTCAAATTGCCAGCCCTCACTTACTGGCAGATCCCAAATCTTGCTAGGATGGGTATTGTTTCTATGTGCTTAATAGCACTTGAGGAACTCCACAAACCTATCAGGTTTTCTCTTGAGTATCTATTTAAGCTTCATCATTCGTAACATCCTTACTGCCCACATGGGAATTTGCATGAAGTTAGGTGCAAAAGGATTTCTGCCATTAATTAGATCTGAAAATACTATGTGGGAAAAAAAAAAAAAAAGTCTGAAAAAAGAGAGGCCATCTGAAAATGTAGACAAAAAATAGCTCTCATATGGGTCTGTGTGGTAGCATCTCTAATCCTAAATTCATCATGTTGCATCCACTATTTATTGTGTCACTGCACATTTGAGAATGGTGTCATCACACTAATGTTAGAATTTTTGTGCAAGTACTATAGAAATTACCAGGAAATTTAATGGACTGCATGTGGCAACAGCTGCCATTCTTACGCTGATGTTATTACACATATGAAAAGAGCAGAAATTAGAACAAAGAAAAGAAATCTAAAATAATGGAGGGAGAGAGGAGAGGGGAAACACTGCAAGATTTATCTTGCAAAAAACAGCCTGATTGCTTTTCAGTTCTGTACTTTTTTTTCCCTGCTGACAACCTAAGGTTGGGAATAATAAGTACTGCATGAATTAAGTGCATCACTCATGTTTGACTGGGTACTGTGTACTGGATCTTGAAACCAGTCTGGGTTCTATCAGTGTGTTGCTATTGTTTTCTATGCTTTGACAGAAAGAAGCAGAGAAGCAAATGGTGAGGTGAGGGGTAATCCTATAAAAATTTCAGGCTTTTGCTTGTTTTGGGGTGTTTGGTTTTTGTTTTGTTTGTTTGTTTTTTGCAAGATTACTATTAGTCATAGCTAATCTAACAACAGTTTCTCCTATTTAAAGTTACACCACGAACATGGCTTAGTACATATCAATCAAGCAAATTTTCAACATTTCTTTGTTGATACCAAACACTGTTGTTTTTTTTCTTATTTCTTTAAGAAAGGATTATTAACAGCAAAGCAGGAGGCTGGTTTTTCTTGTCCACCTACAGAATTTTTTTTCCAAGGCATCAGCTGGATTGTAAATCCATCCCATTGAAGTGGAAATGAACAGAGATGTTGCACAGGTCTTTCACTAGTCAGTATTTATTTCAGTCATTATTTTCAATTCCCAAGCAAGTAGTTTTTTTTTTTTCCTCATTCCTTTTTATCTGTTCCATTTCATTCTGTGTAAGAAAGATCAAGTCCTGTTTCTGGTTGGACCTAGGAAGAGAACTGGTATCAAAAATGAAAAGTGTGGTTTGTGTGAGGACTGTTAGGGATTCTTGATGAAAGACAGGGAGGTGAGGTGCTTTTTATTTCTAATGAAACAAATTATATAAAGCAAATGTTGAATGTTCGAGAGAGAATACTTCAAATTCCTCCTAGGAATGGTACTCAAGTAAAACAGGGGAATGGGAAGTTTTTTTCCTGAAGTTTTGCTGTTGTCCTTTGCCAGACACAGTAAGACACAGTACCCTTTCTGCCTTGTCATGCATCTCTTCAGGTTATTAAACCTCAATAGCAGAACTGTTTCCCCTTGTGTGGAATAAATTTTTCATGATGGGTCTGTAGAAGCTGCTGCAAATCATCAGTGTTCAGAAGAGTTGTATATGAATGGGCATACTCAGTGGGTACACTAGTGATACTTTTTAACCCCTTTTGTGCATGGGCAGGAGAAGAAATAGGTTTCACACCATACTTCTCATATTTCTAAGCTACTTTTTGATTTTGCCCTTTTGATTACTTATAATAGTTTCTAATGATTATGATTAAATTACAACAGACCAGTGAGGAACTTTGTAAGTGGGATCCAATTGAGCTTATTCCTACTAATGCTTGTAGCATATTTCAACTGAGGGTTTCTGGTCACTGTGAATAACTTCTGCATTTTATCAAGAATGAATATATGTTGCTGTTGCAGCAGTCACTAGTTTGCAAAACATGCTGCTCTGCGATGTTTTCTACAGATGGCTCTGTTAGGGAGAAATGTTAAACCTTAGGATTTTATCTCTCCTAAGGGATGAAAATGACTGCATGCATCTTCCCTATTTTTACTACCCAAAATACTTCATTAGTGTAGAAAATAGAAAGCAGTATATCATCTTTACATTTAATAACATACTGTAATAATCAAATGCAGATCTTATTATTGAAACCATCCAGCATCTGAGTGGTTCCTCACAACCTCCAGGTATAGTATTCTAGGGGAACATCACAGGTCTCCCCAGAAGACACAGTTTAACTTAACTGGCATGAGGGGAGAGTTCATACCAGTATCCACAAAAACACTGCATAGCTCAGGAATGCACAGTGATAACAGAGAGAGTTAAAGTCCCTTACTTATATTTCATTTTGTGCCTTTCACTTAGTAACTAGGCAGTTACTAAAGTAATTATTAGACAGGTTTCCTACCCAGAGTTCAAGACTTGGCCTATCATCTCTTGGACCATTTTGCCAGACTCTGTGCTGTGTAGTGGCTACCAGTCAACAATGTTTATTCAGTGTTCCTCATGCCATCCTCCCTTGTTAGAATTATTTGCAGCCCACAAGTTTTCATATTGATTTCTAGGTTTATTGCACAGTTGTAAACCAGCAGACAGACTGTAGGAAGTAAGAAAGGAAACAGAAGGGTGAAAATGACATTGACCCAGTTGTTTTGTCTGAACTAGATGGGGAACTACATACCTGTCCCATCACTCTCTACATATTAAATACAAATGTTTATAAAATAGAACCATTTAAGTTGAAAAAGAAAGGAAGTCCAACCATCAACCTCGTCTACTGAGTCCAATCTCTAGAGTATGGCTCTTAGTGCCATGTCCACATGCCTCTTATCCAGGGATGGGATCTTCATGTAACATATAGTAAATATATACACATAGTATTCCTATATTTGGTTTTATGGAAGCATTGCTTTTTGATTTTTTTTTTTATTTCTTTATTTTAAATTAAAACAAGTACTGTTATTATATTTCAGAATGAGAAGAGCATTTTTTCCTATTGTATTTAATACAATTCTAGCACAATCCAAATTAAAATGTGAGCAAGGCACTTGTTTAATATATCAAAAACAAATTAAGTCTGGATTTGAAAAGGTATTAAAGCTATTCCTTTCATAAAATAGAATTAGTGCTAATTTGCTTCTGGAATTTAAACTGAAATGAATTTATTGTTGAAATATAACCAATGGTTTAAATCCAAGCCTAACACAATTAACAAAATGAGGAAAATTCATAAGGTTCAAATTAATATTGTTATGCTTACAAGCTGAGAAAAAAATTATAGCACTCCTGAAATTATTAGAGCTACAAGAATTTATAACCTCTGAATGCTCTGAATTTATAGCCTCTGAAGTGAGAGGGACCAGGAAAAGAAAAATGGAAATACACAGAATATATTCATATTTTTAATAAATTTTTATATATATGCCTTGACAGTTGTTTATGGTGAGTCATTAAAAATATGAACACATTACATGAAATCCAGTCTGGTTATAAGGATGGACTTACACTACAAAAATGTTCTATTTGGGAATTACAAATTCTCTTTTCACATGGTACTCCTCACACAATGTAGTCAACGAGTTTAGTAAGCAGAATGTGCACCCAGTTGCCAAATATGATATATAAACATTTGTCTAAATTGTCGAAAACCAATTATGAATTTAGAAATGGGACTATTTGTTGAAGAAAATACTTCAGCTGTAACGGAAAAACACCATGCAGACAATCAAAACTGCATTGCTAAATATGAACTGAAAACATTATATTCCGAGATCTAAATGAGAGTTTGATTTAGGAAATGTTAAAACATGGTAATTAGGTCACTCTTTAGGGCAGATAATTCTGAATTTGTTCCTAAATTCTGAACATCTGTTTTTGGAAAAGTTTGATCTTTCAGCCTGCTTTTCTTTCAGTGAAGTGAGAGTTGTGATGTTTCCTTTCTTTACAGAGATGGTAAGAGGATTAATGCTTTTTACAGTGGTTTGAGTATGGAAGGTCCTATAAAAGCATTATCTGAAAATTTCAGACAGCTCTAGCATTATCCTATTACCCACTCATAGAGGCAAGTAACTGATAATTGGGTTCCTACTTACCTTCATTAGATAAGAGATTTCTCACTTAACTCTATCAATAGGAAGATTAAGAGCCTTTGGTACTCTGGGAGAATGCAGCTGTATAGAACAGAAATGAATAATAGTGAGTATAAAGCCATGGTTGTAAACCAATAAATCTGTAACAATAAAGAAGCTTCCAATTGTGAAATATTCTGTCTAACCTTTATGGTCATACTTCCAGTTCAATACATAGAGACACATTACTTTGTATCATATAAAGTAGAATAAAGTAGCCCATTAACTTCATTGAAAACTTAAAAGTTGACTTTATATTTTCATTTCTATAATGTGAAGACAGTTTTCTCCTGTGAGTTAGAGCAGAGCCTGCAGAAATGAGCCCATCCTGATTTTCATTACCTCTTTGGGATAATACTTACCACGCCTATGCAATATTTTCTTATTTTGTTAAAAGCACAGAAATTAAGTTTTCAACCTGAAACATTCATGTTCCCAGTTCATAATCATGTGCAGAAGTGAGGCACCATGAACTCCTCCTCCTACTTTTCCTAGTCTGTGGCACAATTGAACCGGCTTTCCCATTTGAAAACATCTTATGTTGTTGGCAGCAGGTACTAAACCTGTAATCCTAATAATAATGCTTTCTGAAGACCCAAAGATGGTTTATTCTCTGCTCCTGTAAGACTGAATTTTGATACTAGTGGGTAGTTTTGATTGTCTTGTTGCATTATCTTCTTTTATCCAGGAGGCACTTTGAAATGTACTTAGCCAGCTTCCAGTCAGTGATTTCTAACTGCCTCTTCTATGGAAAACTACATTTAAAATGAGTGTGAAACTTTATTACAGTGTCACATAGTATTTCTAAACCATTCTCTGTATTTATCACTGGTAACCTTACCAAATCATTCCATCTGTATGACTACAAAGTTTAACTTCTATGATTCTGCTTTAATTTTGCTTTCAGTGGTGTTTCTTGCTTTATGCATCTCTAGGATGTCATTTATCAACATCTTTATTTCTTGGAATAAACTGATGTAACCACTTACCATAGGGTACTGGCAGCCTACAAAGTGGCAGGTAGACTTTAACATGCCCTATTAATTTTTAAATCCTGTAACAGAGAGACAATATTGTATTGCAGCCCCTTAAACACTCTCTTTGCTTTGATACTATCCATATTTCTCAGGTTTCTGCTGTCCTTTCTGTAGCAGTGTCCTGTTGCTTCTGGCATGCAGAGAAGGTGATATTCTGGATATTACTGTGTATTTTGAAATCATAGGAAGGAAATATTTCCTTTTGTATACTGCCTAAGGAGTAAGCTATTTAGATGGTGCTGAGGTTGATATTGTATTCATATGATAATTAGTGTTTTTGCTTGTTTGCTCATCTTTCCTGGCATACAGGAAGATACCATATAGTCAGCAGTCCAGAGATTCTAAAGCAAGTGCTGGGTCAAATATAAAATACATGCTGCAGATGTTGTAAACCATGATCATGCCAGTTAGTCACAAGTTCACAATGAACTTCATACCTGCTGTGAATAGGGATCAAGTGTACCTGTTATCCTCACTGCTCTCGTCAAACATGCCGTGTGAGCGTAAATGCTATGACATTTGATTTGCTGGAGAGTAAGTAAGATAAGATCTGCAGCCTGGTTCCCATGTCCCCGTGTTGTGTCCATTGCCCAGGAAATGTGTAGAGGAATGTACTTTTTCCTCAGGACCAGGCTGAACATCTGCACACAACCTTGGCTCTACCTCTGTAAAGTTATTATTCCTTACTTATTCCTTCCAGGGTGTTTACTTTCCAGGAACTCCACTGCATTGTTTATAAATTTAAAATAATCTCCGTCAGTCTCTGAAGCACAATGTTTTTTTCATGGCATACTAGCAAACTTTTAAATAACCAGGACATTACATTGATGATGAGAAACAAAAGCATTTACATAAAGAACAGCTTGCCAAACATCATGAATTTCTTCTCTAATGAAGGAAAAATAATACCTATGGAGTCTCCTTGCACAAATTGTAATGATTATTCTGTGTCATTGTTTGATATGAATATTTTCAGTAAAACCTCGGGAAAAACATTGCTTGTGATCATCTCGTAATGGAGAAAACTTTCATATGGGTCAGGCAATGTCAAGAAGACTTGGATTGCATAGGTATGCAGCAAAGGTTAGCAAGGTACAAAATATATAATTATAGTGTGGCCTTTTTCATATCAGCAGTTAGGAAAACATAGTCTAAATTCAAAATATTCATTTTTTTTTCCCCTGATCTTATTGTAGATGTGTTTTCCTACAATCTTTATGTCTCTCTTTAAAGTAGGAATTGGAGAGGAAATAGCAGTGTACTGACAGTGCAAGGACCAAGATAGCAACCATGAGAAAATACATTAAACAGCCAAGAGAAAGCACTGCAAACACAGCTTCTGAATTGTAGCATTTTAATGATTTTTAAAGGCAAAAGCAAACAAACAAACAAACAAACTGAAAAAAACCAACAACAACAACAACAACAAAAAAAACACCTTTGAGAAATGGATGGATGGTCCCCTGAAGGAGTTTTCCTTTGCTATAGTTCCCCAACACAGATTATAAAGCAGAAAGTGTTGTTCAAAATAGAGAAGTTTCAGTGGCATCCATTAATAAAAAAGCAATGACAAAAGGAAAGGAAGGAACGTGAATAACATCAGCTAGTGTTCTTACATGTAGAGAACAAGAGAATATACCTGCCTTAGGCTTTTCATTACCATAAAGACACACAGGCCTGATCTTCACTATGGAAAAATGAGCATATTTTATGCACCAGTTACAAGACTATGTCATGTTTTCCAGACTTCACAGTATTGAATTATACTACTTTTCAGCTGTATTCTTTTCATATTAATGACCCAGACATGATGGAGAAAAAGATTGTTAATAAAATTTGCAGACAGTACTGAGGTGAGAGGTGCAGTAAACACTGCAGGAACAGAGACATAATCAAACAAAATAGTGCCTATTGAAAAAAATATATGTGCCAGAAATGCAAAATGAGAGTCCAGCTGAAAAAATTTGGACGGTTGTCTCCTGGGGAAAATAATCCTGGGCACACGTATTCCATGTACAAGAGGAGATTGGGAAATGGTTATGATTAAAAAGACTCTGAGGTAAAGGTAGTCGACAAATTAGACAGCAGTAGCAACATGTAACAGATATATTAGAGGATATATCTTGTCACAAAGATGGTCGTTTCCTGGTCAGAGAACCAGTACAGAGTGCAGGTATTACAGGTCTCTGCAGGCACTCATGTCATAAAGAAACTGACACAGAATTTCTGTGGTGCATGTCAGCCCTTGGTGGATCTTTTTATGTGGATAGGTTTCAGTCCTGCTGATTGATGAAAACAGACATTAATTTCTTATGTTCTGAAACACAACAGCAACTTTCCTAATTATTATTTTCAATCAAACCGTCATGATTTTCCTATGAGAAGAGGAATAATTAAGAAAAATAGTGGCCTGAACCACTATGTTGCTTTTAAATGTATTCAGTTTGTATTTTAGTCCTGGAGAGGAGCAATCATTTCTCTTTGTGTTTTGATGGAAAATTTCCTCCTTTCTACCCACTTCACAATTCTAGAAAAGAATTTTTAGCATGACGGTCTAGAAATTGTCTCAATAGTAAAGAATTGCAATCACTGCTATTATAATTTAAGTCTAAGGCTGATACACACTGATTCAGTGTAAAGGGATGAATGCACAAAGGCTGGATCAACTCCTTTGTAACAATAATCTCCCTGGCCCCCAGTGGCAAAAAAATCAGAGTACTAATAGGGTTAAAGAAATACTCAAATATCATCTCAGTATTTTATATTCAGCCTTTCTTGTAACTTGGAAATATGTTCTGAGCCAAAGCTTGTTCAGGAAGTACTCAAGAAGCTGCTTAATGTTAAGCATTGAACACAGAAGCATATTGGATTCAGCTGTGATAATCTGCTGAATTGAATGCTCATTCATAAAGTGACCCCCCTGTAGCTTTGGTGGTAAGGACCTTCACAGGAAGCATCCAGGTAAAGCAGATGCTAACAGCCTCTTCAGATTGTTTAGCCTGGAGAAGAGGAGGCTCAGGGGAGATCTCATTGCGCTCTACAACTTCCTGAAGGGAGGCTGTGATGAGGAGGGGTTTGGCCTCTTCTCCCAGGTGACAAACAGGACCTGATGAAATGGCCACAAGTTGTATCAGATGAGGTTTAGACTGGACATAAGAAGAAACTTTTTCTCTCAGAAAGTGGTCAGGCAATGGAATGGCTGCCCAGGGAAGTGGTGGAGTTGCCATCCCTGGCAGTGTTCAAGAAATGTCTGGAAAGGGAGCTAGGAGATATGGTTTAGTGGTTTTCTGTAGGTATGGTAAAGGGAGGACAGTTGGACTAGATGATCTTGTAGGTCCTTTCTAACCTTATGATTCTATGATTCTATGAAATAATAGTCTGTATCCCTTCCAATGTCTAAAATACATCTCCTTTATTTGAGAAAATATATGCCTAGATACTGGCAGTCTCTTTCAGATGAAGTAAAAAGCAATTTAAATTTCACCCATGACTAACTTTTTTCTTAAATTTACAAAGTACGTAAGAAAAAAAATAACAGAGGATGTTAACATTGAATTTGTTCTTGCTCCTTCACCTGCAGCTATCATAACCCAAATTATACTAGGGAGTCTGTACCACTAAGCTTTGCAGAAACACAAGTGGCTGAGAAGCTCAAGATAAGTGCTTTGAGTTTTGAAAGCTGTATTTGCTTATCTCTGACTTTATTCTAATTCTGCAGTGAAGAAGAGCCTGTTTGCATCTCTAATTTACACCTCTATTTTCCTCCACCTTGCTGGTTAAAATAATAGAAATAAAATAAAAAATAAAATAAAATAAAATAAAATAAAATAAAATAAAATAAAATAAAATAAAAAGATACATATAAATTTGCACCAAAATAAGTGGAGTCACATTTGGTGTGTTTTTTAACTAGATATTTCAGTTCATAGAGGGACTGTGAGCCACAGCTGATAGGTGAAAGTAAAATGCAACCCTTGCTCTTTTAATCCTTCTTGCTTATTTTACATAAGAACAGAGTCTTTGTGAGTGCCATACTGGAAGATAATTATGCAAGAGGAATAAAATTCAGCTCCTTGTTTTTATGTTACTGTTGTTGGAGGCGTAGCCCTTATAAGAATCTCAATTATAAAGAAACCTTAATGTGAAAGAAAGAAACAACAGGATCAGGGACAAGCTTAATTGGCTTTTTAGATGTTTAAAACATGAGGCCAGCATATTAATGTATGTAATGTATATGAGGTGAGTTTCTGGTAAGGAACTAAATGAAGGTTCTTATAATGGTATACTGAATAAGCGTGAATTTCCAAGGTTTGGTTTGGGGCTGAGACATTATGTTAGGGTAAATAATCCACAGCAGCTAATAAGACCAGCTGTACAAGGAGCATGACACTTCTGCTGTAGTCGTGGTGAGTTGTGCTCCACTCTAACAAATCTGGTATGAATCTTATTAAATGCAGAGAAAAATAATTTGTTGTCTGAGATTCAGGAAGACTTCCAAAGAAACTTAGTCTTGAATTGCAGACAACAGATCCTAGATTTCTTTCCACAAGACACCAAATCTATCACAGAGATGAAAAAGTCTGTTCTCTGATCTTAAAGGCAGTATCTTATAGTCAAAACCTGCTCTCATTTACACTGAGAGCCCCGGGCATTTCACACAGCTTTTGTCCTGAGAGGGCTGGGGAGCATTCTTCAGTGCCTTCAGGCTCCTGTCAGCAGCACAGGAGAGGAGAATGGCACAGAATGTGGGCCCTAACAAAGTCACTTGTCTGGTGTGCTCTTGCTCTCACCAGAGCCTCTGCTGTACCTCAGTATCACTGCAGAGCCCTACTTAAACCATAATTGCTTGTCTGGAACACCATTGTGCCCTAATTGTTTCACCCATACTATTCTTGCAGTCTACCTTGAGAAAGGTTTGTTTATTGTTGCAGACCAGAGAAGCCTCAGAATTTAAGCCACTGCAGTTGTAACAACCATTAATTTTACTTTCCATTGTTAACATTTCTTTTTTTGTGTATGCTTTTCTATATCAAGTTCCCTTAGAATAACAATGTCTGAGCAGTGGAAAGTCTCACATTCATTTGCTGACAGTAAAAAATTGCAATCAACTTCGGTGGATTTTAGATTATACCTGCTATGGGGAAGTGTCACAGAGGTAACAAAAGTTGTTCAAATTGTAGGCAAATCTCTAAATATCTCAAGCCAGTTTTTATTCTCAATTACACTGGTTGTTCTGACTGCAGTTTGGGTGCAGGAGTGCAACATTGTGGCAAATAGAAGGACATGTTTTATGAAGCCCCCAGTTTTTGAAGCAGACATTTATTTTGTTATTCATCAGGACAGTTCTATTACACTCAACAGTACCTTTTTTTTTTTTTTTTTTTTTTTTAATAAGGTTACTTGCTGCATAACTGTTTAACAAACCACATTTGTGAAGGTTGGTTTTGTTTGTTTGCTTTTTAAATTAATGAAGAAAAGGCCTAATTTCTTAATCCAAGCTGTTTTCTGGGCACTTCCTGAGCAATTCCTGAAGTGTCGATTAAGCTAGAAATACTAGAAAAGGTCAAAAACCTATTTCCAGGGCCCTGGTTTGAAAACCATTACAAATACTCTACAGCATGCTTTTATTGCATATTAGTTTTAATAGGATATTATTGGTTTTGAATACCTTTTTCCTAGATGCTGCCTACAATGTATTTTTACTGCATAACAATTTTAGTATGATTTTACTGCTTTGTACAATTTGCACCATTCTTTCTTCGATACTTTGAATATACCAGTATATACAAGCACATTACCATTACTTCTTCCTAAAAATCAAGGTTAAAGCAATCACAGCAGGGCTTTCTAGAATGCACGATAATTGAAAATGCATTTAGCAGGACACTCTTGATATTCTATAAATAAACAATGCAGAGTCTTCATTCATTATTTATCACTTGTTCTTTATAACATTCTTTTACAAGACGTGTCATTATACTTCCACAGAGCTGAGCCAAAACATATGTCAGACCAGAGGCATACATTTACCTCTCTCCTTTTATCCCACCTTGAATAATAATATCTTGCTCTGTTTTGGATCTATTTGTGCACTGAACCAGCTGACACAGAACCAACATTCAATCATCTCATCTTGCAACACACTGCTGTGTGTTTGTCCCTCATCTGGCTCCTTTGCAGTCCATTTGAAGTTCTGTGATTGTTATTAAGCAGCAGGCTTGTTCTTCATCTATATCTTCTGGGTATGGCTTAGCAGCATACCTACCAGAATGAGCACATGAGGATTTGGAGAGTTTTATGAGTCTACCATCATAACCAGCTGAATCCTTAGCTGACAATGTTTTGTTTACTTGCTTTTCTCCAGTAGGATTGAAAGTAAAAATTAAGCTTTTAATTTTCTTTGCAAAACACAAGGGCCTAGTTCAAAAGAATGTAGGTAAAACACTTCTACCTCATGTTTTTAAACAAAGAAATAACTGTTAGTTTTGGATTAGAAATTGTGGTCAATTTTGATTTTTCTAGATTTGAAAAATGATGAGAAAAATCTGTAGATCTTTTATTAAATTAAAACTGTAACTAATCATGTCTGAATCTGAATCCTTTGCTCCTTTTCTTCCTCAGTTCTAATTTGTTTTAGAATGTCGATAAATCCAACTTTGCTTTAGCTCATATTCCCTTGCTCATAAGTCTTTTGTACATATTTGGGGGAGTTAATTTGATAGCTTATCTGAAGTAACAGCTAGAGATCATAACCCTTTTTTGGCTTGCAGCTGCAGCTCAGCCATCCTGTTTGCCAGAAGGCAATTCACCTGACTTGATTTTCACCAAACTGTGCTTTCCATTTGAATTCACTGTATTTGCAGAGTGTACCATGCAGAGGTTTTAAAATATTGGCACAAGATGTCAGTAGCATAATATTCTACCTATGCCCTTTAACAAAAACTCTATTAAAAATTAATATCATTTAAAAAATTGCTGAGGTGAACTTTTAAGCTTAGGAATAAGATAGCCAAGATTTCCTGACTAAAGTGCATTTATTCCTCATGGTTTTGTTGGAGCATCTTCTTAGCTAATAACAGACTGGAAAGCACAGATTCTCACATGATACAGGTGCTCAATCACTTTGTTTTTTTCAAAGTTAAAAAAGAATATCAAGTACTTCCATCTCTTCTTCATCTTCAATAACAGCAGTACATATGTTTACCTCTAGTCTCCATGGATTGTAGTCTTTATTTCTTCAGCAACCCTCATGAGATTTGTATACTTTTTTAACCTGTAATTTGTATAAGTGTCTGTCTGTTCCTCATTTGTTTCATCCTTAGAGTTAGATTTTATTTTTAATGTTGCCTTTATCCCTGCACTGAAGCAGAAGGTGCCTGCAATTTTACAGCAGTTTTGATTTTAAATACATTTTGTACCTATTCATATATTTTCTGTATTGATTTTCTTCCCAACTTGTTTTTCTCACATTTTCCTCCAGTTGGAAAAAATAATGCCTTTGAAGTACATGTGCATATATATTTTGGATGGACTGGTTTCCTGTTCTCTAAAAATGAGCCTGGAAGAGTTGAGGTTGTAATTCCTCAAACAACTCCCAGTTGTCCCAGCTCCATATCATCCAGTGTATTATTTGTCCTCATACATCATCAAGTCACAACAGGCAGCCTGTATGGTTAGCACTGCCTTTTAAGCAAGGAAAACTCAAGTTGAAGTCAGTGGAAAAATGTCTAATAATTTGTGTAGGACTCTTTGGTACCCCAGTCCATCCAAAACAACCTAACAGAAGAGATTTTTTTTGTACTCTTTTTTTCTTGATTGGATTTGATTAGTGCTATAGCTTTGCGATTTTGTGAGGAGTAATATCTTCTTGTCCTTTGCTCTTTCTCACATAGTGAAGCGTGCTAGCTTAATACAGTAACATTCTGCTACGTACATTTCTTCTGATCTGTGAAGAAACTAATTTAATTCCCAATTAAGTACTCTCAGAAGTACTGTTCTTTTTCTTCCATTTTAACACATTGTGAAGCTACAAGTAACTGTTGTCCAATTTTAATGAGAACAATTGAAGGAAATACCACAGATAAATGTCAGTGCACGCCAGAGCGAGAATTTAAAGAATAGAAAATGGTTTCTTGCATTGAGCTGTATGTTTTCACCCTATGTAAAAGACTGTTTATTCAAGTTTATTTTATTAGGTGTAATAATATGGATAGCCTCATGCAAATGAAGCTCTTATGATGATGGCAAGAGTCTTCTTTGCAGGATATCTAGAAAGCATTCAGATAATTATGCAGTACCTCTAATGCATAGTGTAAATTAAAATCTAACGTAGACTGTTTATCCTGATGCTTTAAAAAAAGTGTTTCCAATTTCTACTGGTGATCATACTAACCATGACTGGAACTACAGTGATTAGAAGACTAAACCTTGTACAGAAGTTATAAATTATTTTTCTCTCTTCCAAGTACACTGCGTGCACCTGTATAAATTAGCTGGTAGAGAATTTTGTTGTGAACCTCTAGAAATATTAATGTAACACAAATTAATTCCTACAACTGTAATTCAGATACAGGACCAGCTCTGGATTTAGACAAGGTAGGAAACCACCCCAGGGCAAAGGGTTCCTAACACAGTTAGGGAGTTCAGTGTCAAGGGCTTAAAGGAAATAATTTTGGCAATAAATATTAGGATAAAGTGCTCAAATATTTCCACACCAGGAATCTTTGCTAACTCTAACCTTGTTATGAGATACAAGCATTTCTTCAACTTGTTACCTAGAAGTGTACTGTCATGTTCAGTAGGGATAAAGAGTTTGCACACATATTTATTTATTTTTTGGAGGGTCACGTGTTCTGTTATGCTGGTTTTCTACGAAGTCCACACTTTGCACCTTGCAAATGCTCTGAGATAAAAACATGTAAAAACGAACATAAAGCACCAGCTCTTCACATTTATCATCTTGATGATGTCCGTAGTTTCTATTCCTCTCTCTTTTTCTTCTACACATCCAATGCAATTTAGGGAAGCCATATGCACTCACTCAGAGCCCACCCTAACATCCTAACAAGTTGAAAAGATCAAATTCTATACCATGCAACAAAGGAAGTCTCACAGTGTGCATATTTACTTCATGAATTCAAGAACTCTGTGTATGGCATGGAAGCACAAAGATATCAAACAAAAATAAAGCTGGTATTTCCTAAATCTCTATATGTTGACCTTAGTTCTGATTTCTATGTCTAAGAATCCATCTGTTTTACATCCAATGGAGAATGAGCATCTGTACTAACAATACAAAGATAAATATCTTTCTTACTTTCAAAGCAGTTAACTTGCTTCAAAGAAGCAGGAGTATTGTCACAGCCACGTTTCTAGATATACTATTCTCACAGACTTTCCCCAAAAAGAATGACATGAAATTAATTTATTGTAAGGGCAGATATATTTCCATGAACAAGAACAAAGACTCTTTTTATTACATATTTAATACATATTTATTTTTATTACATATCATTTATTTATTACATATTTTAACATTTATTTATTACATATTTATTACATATCATAATAAGGCCATGGGGCTTTGTATTAATCTTGTTTAGTTGGGTTATTTTTTTGCAGTGCTTCTTTTCTTGAATACAGGTCAACCAAAAATAAAACACCACTCAATTACAAGTTATGTAAATAATTGTGGTCAAGAGAGGAACAATAAAACTATTTATTTTCATAGAATTGTAAGAAAAATAGTCAACAGCTATCAAACAAATTAGATTCACTAGACTCTTTAGTTCTTCAAATCTAAGAGTGAATAGGATTTTTAGATGGTTTTGATTTAGGGGAAAAAAAAAAAAAAAAGCAACCCAAAATCCTTTCTGAATATAATTTGGTCTGGATGCTTCTGCATACAATGAATTGAAACTAAGGAAAAGCTTCATTAGCATCACGACGGATACTTGTGCCTGAGTTCCATAATTCTTTCAGGTTTGACAAAAGAAAAAGACATGCTCTTTGGTCACAGGGATAGAAAATTAATTGAGTTTTCTGTGGAAATGACTGCAAGCTTCCCTGAAATGAGCATGGGGGAGTTTTTTTAAAAAAAAAAAAAATGAAAAAAAATTAGCTTCTGAATTATTTCCACTTCAGCATAGCCTAAAAGTTACAGACCAAGAAAACTGAATGAAGCAGAGCAGAGAATTTGTTTTTATATGTGATTTTAACACTTTTGGTACCTTCTTGGCCTCAGCACCATAGACAGCTTTTAAACCAAAGCAACTTGTAAAATTCAGAAGTTGCCAAGGTTGGCTAATGCTGTTAAACCGATACATCAGAAGCCCACTCACTCAGTCATACCTGGAATCACAGAGGCTACTACTGCTTACATAAATTCAAAGTGTCTAAACTCAAGTATGAGCTGGAAATGTTAGTTTTTTCTTCTAATCATGTCAATTAACAATGGAGTGAATGGTTTTGTAGCAAAAGACTTCTAAGCAGTATATCCCTATGCAATCAAGAATAAATAAAATACAGGAAGCACCACAGCTGATTTTCCTCTAAAAACACAATTAGAAAAAGAATGGAAATGTCTTATACTTTTCTAGGGTACAACACTATAGTAATTATAGCAGCAGTGCTGTCATTAAAATTAGCAAAGGTTTTGCCTCAGTGAATAAGGCCTAAAGGAACAAGATAATATAAGAAAAGTTAAATGACATATGGGAGAAATAATTTGTTCTCAAACAAGTCAAACAGTTATCTCACCAATGACTTTCGAGGATCTGTAAGAATAGAGTTTAACACATTTGTGACAGAATGCCACCACTGCATTGCTTTCACAGAATCACAGAATAGCGAGGTTGGGAGGGATCTGTGGGTCCATCTGCTCCATCCCCCACTCCAGCAGGGCCACACAGAGCTGGCTGCCCAGAGCTGTCTAGGCAGCTTCTGAAGGTCCCCTGGAGAATTCCACAGTGTTTCTGGGCAGCCTGTGCCAGTGTTTCAGTGCCTGCACAGCACAGAAGTGATTCCTGATGGTCAGAGGTGCTTGCTGTTTCTGCTTTTGTGTAAAGTCTGATTTAGATCATTGGTTGGAAGTGGTGCAGAATCCAGCAGGTCAGCAAGGTTTGTACCAATTCATCTTGTAGAGGTAACATCTTAAGTGGAGGGACATCCATATTAGATCATTTCCTCTTCTCTTAAATTCCCGCAATCTCCATTCACGTATAATTGTGTCTCAGACAAGGTGATTTGTTTTGTCAAAGGTCTGAAGAAATAGGTAGCAAAGGTTAAGTTACCTTTTTGGTGGACTGAACACTATAAGATGAGCCATAGCAATATTCCCAACCAGCATATTTTTCTTCTCTCTCTTATAGCTCTCAGGGGTCCAAAATTATGGATTCCCCCATTCAATGACTCTAGGATTACCTACTGAAATCTTTTCACTGAATCTATCCCAGCAGTATAATCTACTTTCTGTGAACAGACCCAGTATCACTAGATCTCTCCTATTCAGAGCTTTGCTTACTTTTGTTACTTTATGACCCCTTACATCTGCATCCAGGAATCATATTTTTGGGTCTTACTGCCTGCATAGAAATGGAAAGTGTAGCAATTTACCCTACTACTTGGAAATCCCACAAATATAATCAGTATTTTCTTGTAGAGGTAAAAGAAATTCCGCAGTAACCTGGACACAGACTGTGCTTATTCTGAAGAAAATCTCTTCCAGGATTTCTCTTGCTAGACAAGATATCAATAGTGAGCCTTTAAGACTGAATTTCAGTCTCATGGGCTGACTGGAGTACAGGAAATACGTTGTTATGTGGGAATATTTGGATAAGTCTTATTGGATATCTTCTCAGCCACTTTATACACTAGGTAATCCTTTATTATGTACTGTATTGTGTGAAAGCTGAAAAAAAAAAGAATGAGAAAAGTTCAGGGAATTTTTTTGAAAACTAGAGAGCAGTGTTAGGAAGTTGGATCTTTGTCTGGAAACAGTGGGTGACAGCAACATGAACACTTTGAGAAGCAGATGGTGCTGAAGCACCTGATGTTTCTATTAGCTTTCATCAAGGCAGGTGCAAGAAGCTAACAAAGAAGCTACTGTAAATGGTGGAGGAGAACTGTATGTCATGAAGCACATAGAAGGGGAATTTTTGAAGAAACACCTTATGCCAGTAGCACTGTTTTATTGTATGAAAGAAGAGATTGTGTATTTTTTGGTGAAGAATGTTGGGGGTCCTTGATCTCTGTCATGAGAGGCTAACTGATAAGTCACAGATCCATGTTAGGTCCTCAGTATGTACACCTTGGGCTCATAGCCCAAAAGAGTGTCCAAGTGCATCGATTTCAGTGGCAATCCTAGACCAAGTAGAGAATGGTATGTTCTGGCCATTATAAAGGGAAAATGAGACAGTTTCAAATCATTAAATGTGTTTAAAAGAATATTTTCCACCAGCTACAGGAATAGTAGTATTTGGGTGCTGGCCAGTGCCAGGTGTGTTTTCATACTGGATATTGCAGACAGATTCTGGCAGGTATCTTTTAAAATCATACAGCATACAGGTGTTCTTGCACAAACAGCACCTGCTGACTGAGAAACTTTCTTCTCAGAACTCCATTTCATTTGTATGTGTTACTTCAGATAGTCTGGCTATTTTCTCTGGAAAATAGCATTGCATTTTTTACAGTGAATGGTTCCGAATAACAGATTGCATAATCAAAAGTTGGCAGTTGTCACAGAGTTATCTAGATCAATCTATGTCCATGACAGGGGGCAGTAGGCCTGTGCCCCCCTCCCTCCCCAGCCCCCCAAAACATAGTAAGGGAAAAGGGAAAGGGGTAAGGAGATGGGAGCTGGGCTCAAGAAACAAACAGAGCAGCAATAACGATCTAAGGAGGAAATCTTATTTTACTATGATATCAGAATGCAAGATAGAACAATATAATACAGTCTAATTGGAGGCTAATAAATCAAGTAAAATGAGGGAGTTTTCCAAAGACTGGGAAGCCTACTTTGAAATGGAAGGTGCACGGCTTGGAAGCACACCCACACCCGCTGCGAGGCAGTGAGAGAGAGAGAGGCTAGCGTCACTTCCGTGACGTGTTTCCCTCTCCAACCATGAGGTCCTCTGGGATGTGTAGTTCTTCTCTGTGCTCCACATGATGTTATGATGTGGAATACCAATAGCAAAAATTACAAAACCATGACATGACAAAGTATGCATGGACGTCACTGTGAGATTGGTTACATATTGAACTTGGTCTTAGTTCTTAGCTTTCAAGTGCTCTTGCTGGTAGTTTTATTCTGGAAATGAAGAAATAGCATCAGACTCTCTAGCTTTAAAAACTCATTATTCTGAGGCTCTTCTGCTTCATGTCCTGTTTTCGTATTTTACATTTTCCGTCCTGTCTACACATATCAAACTGTAGCACAGTCAGCTGGAAAAGGAGATAGAAAAAAGCAGTGTTCTTATTGCCCTTGAGCATCAAATGATCACTGAACACTCAGTGGAGAGCCTATACAAAGATATAGTAAAGCCAGGACCCCAGCTAATTATCAGAGCACCTCTGCCTTTTGTGCAAAATAAAAGTACAAGTGGCCATTCAGAAAATGTGCTATTACAGGAACCAGAAGAAAAGAGATCACTTGTGAAATCCTCCTGCTTTTGGTCAGCAGTTGAAGAAATGAGTCAAACAGAACAGGCAAGTACAATTTAAACACCTATTTTGACCACAGCCATTTGAACATGAGGTGACAGTAGGGTTAATGTGTTTTAACTTCTTCCAGCTCTCTTGTAAGAATGCTGTTTAAGCTATCAATTTAATGCTGGAGAAACTGAGTGTTCAATATGATGATAATTTCCCAACTCTTGAATAAGTATTGGATTTTTTCTTTTGTTTCCATAGAACAATTTTAAGGATAGAGCTCATGGTAACTGCCTGATTTCAAAACGTACAAGTAGGGCTATAAAAAGATACATATTCTTCCTGCCATAATAAAATTAATACTGCATTTTACTAACTCTTGACTTGATTTAAAATTTCTATTGCCACATGTTATGTAAAGTTGGATTTCTGTTCTGGTGGGAAGCGTACTGTAAATGGTGCATCTAATTCAAAAAAGAAAAATGAAAAGCTTACACGGACAACAGCATGAACAAGTGAATACTTCAAAGTTCAATTAAGACTGAAAGAAAAAATGCTTCACCAGGGAATGTCTGCTGCAAAATATGAGGGAGATTTTCAGTGCAGTCTACTGCACAATAGTCATATAACTTCTTCAAAGAATACCGGAGTTGTCATCACACTCACTAGACTGCATTGAGAGTGCAGCCTTTTGATTATATGGAAAAATACTATTCTTTTGATTTAAAGGGGTAGGCAAAAGGATGCAATTTCTTTTTTTTTTTTAAACAAAGACCTGTAGAGCAAGGTGCCTCAAGGGCATAGTTATTCTCATAGAACTTTTTGCTTCCAGAGCTAATATTTCCAGCTGGCTTGTGTCCACACCAACTGAAAATCACCACCATCTGAAACCATTTCCTACATTTCCTGGCACACAAAAAAATCCTCTTAAGTCAGTGGCAGCTTTGTATGCATAAGGAATTTATAATAAACCTCCTGGAATTGCTATTCATTGGCTATTGTGAAGTGAGAATTCCCAGTTTGGTTTTGAGAAGATGCCTTTGGCAGGGAAAATAACGAGCCCCAACACAGCTAGTTTTATCTGCTATCATAACTGGGACAGAGGTGACTATCCACACAGCCGGCTGTGACCCTACAATCACAGGTATTGCTTCTTGCAAATAAAGCTGTACAGGTTTTCCTCTTCATTATTCCAGTAAGCAGAAAGTGAGAAATGACAAAAGGTTCACTTGCTAAAAATCTTGACTTTATAAGCATTGTATACATTAAAAAAAAAAAAAAAAAAAAAAAAAAAAAAAAAAGACTAACTGGGTAAGAACATGAAAAACCTCAACCAAACCATTTTCCTGTTTGGTAAAGGGAAATTCTTCACTAGCCTCAGGCAATCCATTTCATAGGTAGTCAGAAATATGTTATTCTCAAAAACATCTTTAAAGTACTGGTCACCACTGGACAGCTTTAGTAGTCTGACACTGTCTGTGTTTTAAGTATCTTTCATTGTGATTAATATTAACATATTGCAACATTAGAAGAATATCCTCATGCATCACTGCTTGGAGCTTTTCTGCGTACAGGCTGCTCTTTTTTGAAAGAAGTTTTAAAACTCCAGGCAGGTACCTGGTTTTGTCTGCCTTGCCAGGCTGCAGTATGTCCTTTTGTCCTTTCCTGATGCTGTTCTCTAATAGAGCTTTGTATCATACTGTTGATCCACCATCTGTCTGTGGGACTATTTATATTACATACACGGCTGCTATCAGTGTAGGTGGTTTTGACTTCTTGGGTTTGACCAAGGTGGTTCTTTGCCTTGTATCTGAGTATAATGAAGCACTATTCCACTCTGGGGAGCAAAATATGTGCCAAGGGTGACAAGACAGGATACTTTTTTCATAACACAAGTACCACATCAACCTCTTCCTCCACTGGCTTTTCAGACTCTGCTTTGCTCCTGTACTGTCACTGCATCTCTCTCTTGCTCTTCTCCTCAGTTCTTGGCTGGTAATTAGAGAATACCCAGTAAGTATTTCTCAGATGGATGTGCACACAAACAATAACAATAATACCCCCAAATCTCATTAGAAAATATTAATGAAAATTTCAAAACTATGGCTAAGTATTGTAATACATCAGCCTGAGAAGTAAGAGGTAAAGGGACATTCTTCATTACTTTGCTAGTTTTAGAAAAATTCTATAAATGTTTATATAAAAATCATTAAAAACAGCTGTGCAGCTTTCCTCACATGGATACTGTGGGTATGTCACTTTCGGAAGAAGGAGCATGAATATCTGTCTTACTCCGTATCTACATGGATACAAAGATATTGTGGGAGGAGACATTTATTTTAAGTTTGATCACTTCATATACAAAACTGAAGAAAATAAATAATAAGGAAAAAAAATTATCTTGCATGTTGTTAGCTTACTTCTTTGTTTGAGTAAGTTAATACACCTAGCATGGAATCACAGAATCACAGAATGGCTTGGGTTGGAAGGGACCTCAAGGATTGTGAATCTCCAACCCCTCCACCACAGGCAGGGCCACCAGCATCCCCATTTAGTACTAGGCCAGGCTGCCCAGAGCCCCATCCAACCTGGCCTTCAACATCTCAATGGACAGGGCATCCATAACCTCTCTGGGCAGCCTGTTCCAGCACCTCAGTGCTTTCACAGTAGAGAACTTTCCCCTTGACATCCAACCTAAATCTTCCCTCTCTCAATTTGAAACCATTTCCTCTTGTCCTGCTGTTATCTACTCTTTCAAAGAGTTGACTCCCCTTCTGTTTCTAGACTCCCTTTAAGTGCTGTAAGGCTGCAATGCCACTGCAAAGCTTTCTTTTCTTCAAGCTGAACAAGCCCAGCTCCCTCAGCCTGTCTTTGCAGGGATGTGCTCCAGCCTCTGATCCTCTTTGTGGTCCTCCTCTGGACCCTCTCTAACAGCTCCCTGTTTTTCTTGTACTGGGGGCTCCATACCTGGACACAGTACTCCAGATGGGGCCTCACAAGGGCGGATTAGAGAGGGACAGTCACATCCCTATCCCTGCTAGCCACCCCTTTTCTGATGGAGCCCAGGACAGCATTTGCAAAACCTTGCGCTTTGCTGTGTTGAACCTCATTAGTTTCACCTGGGCCTACCTTCCAAGTCTGTTGAGGTTCCTCTGAATGGGATCCCTTCCTTCCACTGTCAACTGCACCAATGAGTTCAGTGCAAACTTCATTTTTTGTTACCAAATCTACATTGTTAATAACAGGTACTTTTTAAAATACAGTTTTTCTATAAGAAAAATCATGAGTTATATACAATATCTGCCCATACAACCTCTCACAAGATGCAAATTCTAGGCTTTCTGACAAATGTCAACAAAGCTAAATTATTGCTCTGGATATAAATTGCCAGACTTGTCCATGAAAAGTGACTACAAAGGCAGAAAGCATAGTGTATGTAGTAATGATGGTGGGAAAGGAGAGAGTTAATTCTTTTGCTTAAATAACATCAGCAGCAGCTGGCAGATACTGGGAAGTGACATCTGTCATGGAACACAGCAGCAGCAGCATTTGTAAATGATACAAAGAGAGCTGTATCTTGCAGCTATGGCAGTCTGCTGGTTGAGGAACCTATTTCAGCACTCCTTCGGGGCCACATGTAGCATGCATCTCACAGTAGTGATCACCAAGTGGAAAACAGCAATAGCATGCTAAAACACTTTTGCAGAAGACACAAGATTGAGCACTAAAAATCTACAAAGATGGATTTTTCAGAAGTGCGTGTCCCTGTCCAGCACAGCAATTCATCTTCATTTAATGCAGTAAAAAGCACAGTCAGGCATGCATAAATCATTCCTTGTTTGTTCTATTTGTACTGTATATATATGGGATTAGAGGGCTTTGGACGCTGTTCATGCCATAGAGACAAAATACAGCAGAGTTAAGATACAGAAAGAAGGAGAATCATCCTGTGCTACAGATACAACATTCACATCCATCAGTGTGCAAAAGGACTAAGCTTAAGTGTCTGGAAGATCCAAAAGATTAATTTGTTTAAAAACAGTGCCCTGTATTAATAGAGTGGACCTGGTATTGGTAGGGTACTGCACTTCAGTACAAAATAGCTTACACAAAAATGTGCTGAGGTGGAAGTTCATTGGTAGGAATCAGAGCCCTTGAGTTCTTCCTCTGACTCTGCCACTCAGTCATTGTGAACTTGAGCTTCTTATTCAAAACCAATTGGCCTCAGGTTTCCTGTGTCCCTTGTGGCATTTAATAGACAGGTCCAACTTAAAACCAATGAGATATTTTGCCTCTTTACTCTATTTGGTTAATACATCAGGAGAAAACTTCCCAGGGTAAATGTTATCATGATATTATTCATCTGAAACTTGAAGGAGACTAATAGACTGAGTATTTAGGTTCAGGAAACCCTGAAGCTTTATCAGCATCCCTATGGCTACAGCAAATCACTGTGTTTTTAAGATTGAAACTCTTTTGACTGAGTAGGGAATCTGGCCCTTCCACTGAGTGAAATGATAAACACAGGGGTTCAGTAATTGCCCTCAAAATATCCAAACTGGAGAGATTCAAAATGACAGGCACTTCCAGTGGATCTACTGCATCTGTTTCTTACACTGTCAAATTATGACAGAACTCCTGTATCCTTCAGACATTCAGTTGGAGAATGTTATATTGATACTAAAAGAATTATAAAACTTCTGTATCTGATTTATAAGGAGAGTAAATGAAAGGGAGGAGAGAGGGAGGGAAAGTCAATAGTCATGGTGAGATTTATCACAGTGCAATATCACTGACATCTTCCAAAGCCAAGGTTTGCTAGTCAGATAGCTCAGATATTACAGTGGAGACTAAATTTACTTTTGTATAAATTGACATATAAATGTTGACAGTACTTCTGTCTATTTTTTAGAGCACCACTATCTCAAAGTACATTTTATCTTCTTTCATCTAATAGCCTTGCTGATATCAATATTATGGTACTTCTGTATAACATGTAATTTTGTTTTTAACATTTAGACCTTATTTATCTCTGGCTTCTCTGCAGAAAGAAAAAGAGGGGAAAAAAAGGAAGGGAAGGGAAAGGGAAAAAATAAGAGAAAGTAAGAAGGTAAGCAGAAAAAGAAAGGAAAAGAAAATTGGAAAATTGAATTCTCCCCTTCATCTCTGTCAAAGTTCCTTACTTATTTGCAGCCACCTAAAAAAGGTAACTGCTAACTTCAAACCATGGGGATCGTGTGCTTGTAGAAAAGCAAAAGAAAAAAAATCAAACAAAGGGGGGTTGGGGGAGAGGAGAGAGAGGAGCCTGGGGAGAAAGGAATAATTCTTCAAAGAGATAGAGATTCCCAGCAATGAGGATGTAGCTGCTTTGCTGATGTCCCCTTCACTGGCAGGACTATATGATGGCTCATATATATATATAGCTCATATCTGAGCTGTGCTTTGCTCATGCCAGTAGCAAATGAGCACAAAGAAAAGCACACGCTCCTTGTGATCACACTGCAGCAGTGCAGGCCTGGCTTTGGTAATCTAGCCCTTCTGAAGTGCCTCTTGAAAAGAAGAGGCTTTGAGAATTAATCAGGACTTTCACTCCAGTGGTAGAGTAACACTTGAGAAAGCACAAGATTTGTAAGTAGCTTGCTATTTTTGTTTGAATTTGTTCTTTATTTGATAGCTATTCATTTTCATGGAAGGGGTAAATTATCTCCCATGTATTCACAGTCTCTACAGTGCCACTATGTTGGTGGGTCAAACAGAACAATCCAGCCCCACAGCAGCTGTAATCAAAGCCCAGCCTTTATTTTACTGTGAAAGCCAGGGATGTAGCATGCCACCCTGAGAGTTCTTCAGCCCACTGCACCTATGGGAAGTGACATTAGCCTCCTCACACAAACCATAGTTACTTGTAATTCCCTTACTGGAGTAGCAGAATTATTTGTATTCTCACTGCAGGTTTGTGCTGGTTCACTGCCCAGGCATATTTGACCGAGGCATTGCAAGAGAGTAGGGAAGGAGCTGGCTCAGCTCAGTCTAGTTCTCAGAATCAGAAGTCATAAAAAGCCCGCTCCTATGGGTGCCCTTAGGTGTATACATGGTTGTTTTGCAGGATCAAGACTTTAAAAAACAGTGTTGCAGAACACAGTGTAGTATTACAGAATCGCAGTGATGTTGCGGTACAATGGAGATACTGGTTGTGCTCCCTCTGCCGAATTGAAGGGTGATACTAGTATCACTCTTAGACTATCTATGTCATGTAAGATAAGTGTGACACTTCTGTACTGGCTTCATTCAGGTGGGCAGCTAAGCTCCATCACACTTGTCTCTCACTGCCCCTCCTCAACAGAACAAAGGGAGAAAATACAATAAGAAGGGGTCAAGGGTTGCAATAAGGACAAGGTAAAATTACCTCCCCATTTACTATCACAGGCTAAACAGACCTAACTGAGGGAGATGAGTATAATTTCGTGCCTATTACTAACAGACTAGAGCAGTGAAACACTAAAAGCAAACTAAAAACACCTTTCTTCCCCTCCTCCCCCCCCCCCCCCACACACACACATCCTCTTCTGCTTCTTCCCCCCAAGCAGCACAGGGGAGCAGACTGTGGGCTCATCAATCTGTTCATATTGCTTCATCTGTACCGCACCTTCGTGGTCACTCTCTGCCCCTGCTCCAGTGTGGGTTCCTCTCCAAGGCTGCATATGAACATGTACTCCACGTGGTGCCCAAAGTCTGCAGTGGGACAGCCTGCTCCACCATGGGCCTCTCCTGGGCTGCAGGGAGCTTCTGCTCTGTGCCTGGAGCTCCACCTGCCCTCCTTCTGCACTGACCTTGGTGCCTGCAGTGCCGCTTCTCTCCCGTATCTCACTTCCCTCTCCTAACTGCTGTTGTGCAGCAGTTTTTTCTCATTTTTAAATCTACTCGCCCAGAGCACACACAGTGTCTGTCACACTCACAGCTCAGCCATGAAGCCCTTCTGGAGAAGCCAGAGCAGGCTTTGATCTGACATGGGGCAGTGCTGGGCTCTGCACACAGAGGTCACACCTTCAGCACCCCACTACAAAAACTTTGACACGTAAACCCAATACAACTTCATGGGCAAATAGTGGGCAGTGGGCCTTATGTGGATTTTGTATATCCACTTACTTCTGTAGCTCTTTGTGTGTCCGTGTCCCAAGGAATTTTTGATCTAAGACAGGGCAAGATGCACATGGGGTGTGGTAAATTTGAGTAAATAAAATTAACTGGTTAAGTCTGGCAGTTGGGCCATACCACAGCATCATTTCTGAGGCAAAACCCCAAGTAAAAATCATAGTGAATTGTGTACAATATTTGTGGCATCATAAAGTGCTTTAATTCACTGCTATTATATGGCCACCAGCTGCTAGTATAAACCTACTACAATTTCTTTTCTAGAACAGCACAAGCTGGAAGGTAGAATTGAACTCATTGTGACTGGAACCACCTTTTTCCTATATTTACATAACATCTAATACAGTTCAGCACTACTAATAATAGGAAATTTCAGCATTTAATTTTAATTATTTCTGGATTAGCATTTACCTTTAAGGCAACTTAACTTATTGCGTGTAATTATGGTCTCTGGATCTTGGGAAGTAATTAATTATTTCTCTTGAGTCTTCTGAGTGAAATGAAATAGTCTTATTAGCCTGTAACCTTTTTAAAATCCCTCTCCTATACAGCATTCATGTGATATCATATGTTACAATATAGGATAATAACCTGGATGGTATGTGCTATCATGAATATCCCTATTTGATGAACACGGTAATTAAGATCTCTTTGCATGGTGCGTGATTACATATGGTCAGCTTATTAGTGTAATTCATTTTGATTAAATTAAAATAAAATACTACAAAAATAAAAGCTCTACCAGCATAGCTGAAATTTTAATCCATTTCATATTTTGCAAGAACTGAAAAATTAATAAGCAGAAAAACATTCATTTTTTTTTCCAAAATATACAATTTTCTCACTCTTTTTTTTCCTTTAAGTGTTGCCTTCGGGTACAGGTGAAAAACTAGTACATTTCCCCAGAGGGAAACATCTACTGTTCCAAAATGCAAGATTTCATTAAAAAATTATGATTTGAAATGTGATGTTCAAATTCATGTGAATAGAATGCAGGTGCTCTCCTTTACTAGTGCCTGCACACAGCCTGAAACAATCGGTGTGACAAACAAAGCAGTGGATGGAAACTTCAGATGTCAAAGATGAGGATTTATTGTCAGTGTTCTAGTTGTTGTTGATGCCAGCATAAATAAAAAATATAGAGTCATTGATTGATAAGTTGCTCTTAAGTCATCAAGACCTATCTACTATTCTTATAAATAATGTCCTGCAATATCTCAAGTTCTATCATCAGTTTAGCTACAGTTTTTGCTCTTGCTGTTTGTAGAATGAGTCTCCTTCATTCTACTGATGTGAAACCTTCTTATTTCCAGACTGAGTATACAGTTTTTACACAGTTATTTTTATGCCAGAAGTCTTTCTTGTCTGAAATGGAGGTTAGTTACCCTCATGTATTTCTGTCTTCCCCTCAGTTGCAGCAGCTACATGACCTCTCAGCCTTCAATTTGCCTGTTGGAAGACAGACTGCATATTGCCCTGCTCATAGAGTTCTTCTCTCCACCTCTTCCACTTTGAATTACTCTTTCTAAACTTCTAATAGCATTCCAGATCAGAACTTATTGCAGCCCTATACAATAGCATCAACACTTTAAGTATTTCCATCTTTTTTCCTCTGTGATATTTTCTAATTTTTCACAGACACATCACTTCGGCAGTTGATAGACATTCTCTGACTTTGACTAGTACCCATGTCCTTTCTCACCTCAGTGATTTCCAGTTGATGAGCTCCCAGTTTATAGCAGACATTCATGTCATTGATCCTGCAGTGCGTTACCTTGCATTCTGAATAACTTCCAAGTCCTGTGCAAACTCCTCTGTTTATAGCTCTTTGTTTGCTGCCTCCAAGGGCACAGGGAAGCCAGGCTGTGTTTGAGGTGTTGCACGTTCAAGGAACAGAGAAGGCAAAAGGTATTTATTTGTATAGGGGGAAAAAAAAAGGGGTGGAAGGTCATGTGAAAGTTGAAGGCATAGTTGAAATATGCTTACTTTCTTAAAACAAAATAAGCTAAATTAGTCCTGGTCTCAGAGTTACTGTTGCTGAGGGAAAGATGAAATTATGAAGATTTTTCCAGCTGACTTTAAATGACATTCAGCTGTGGGAAGAGTTCAGATTATTGCTGGACAGAAAGTATATATATACCAAGCTGGATATATCAATTTGATGCTTTTTCCCCTTTGCAGAATAAATCTTTTGGGGGGACTTTTCTTTTTCCATTTTTAGGAGTTTTTTTAGGGCAATAATGGAAGTTCTCCTTAGCACAGAGTACGTCCTATTCTATTGCATATCCTAAAATCAATTTTAACAGAGGATTTAATTATGTATTGCTCAAAAAGAACAAAGATACTTTAGAATATTGGTCCTGCTTCTAGCAACTTATTGTCTCTGTAATTCTCTTTCATCTTCATTATCACTTTCTTCTATACAATTTCAATATTACAAAGAAGTTTTCAATCAAATTGACATACATTCAAAACAGCTAACTTAAATTACTACATTCTGAGTTTGCGCTGCATTTTTTTCATACTTATTAGCTTGAAGACTATGAATATGATATAATGGGATGGAAGAGTCTTTCTTCTCTCTTCTTAAGCAGATTTCCTGGAAAACCGTGGCTGAAATTACTCAGTCTTCCTCATTAATGAATCTTTCTTACACTTTACATGGCATGTGACTTGAGCAGTAAGTGATGTTTTTGCAGCTCAGAGCAGAAATACCTAATGATTTTTTGAGCATCTTGAATTCCGAAGCTGGCCATTTGATCATTCTACAAAGATGACAATTTTTTCCATACACTGATTAAAATGGAACACAACGTGTTTATAACAATACTGTATTCTAAGCCCAGAGACTGAAATGCCTTTCTACTGCCAAGTAGTCATCACCCATGGCATGTAATTAGCAACTTGCCTTCAACTGCTTTGAAAGATATTACTACAATGTATGCAAATAGTAGGATTTTTTTCAGGGCAAGGTCTTGAAAATGAAATAGAAACTGCTGAAGAGAAACAGTAGATATATTTTCCACCTGAAAGCTTGTGATGTTTCAGAGAAATTGCATAAGCATGGCTTGTTTCCTGTGTTGTTTGCTTCAGAATAATCTTTACTCCCTTCACTAATGAAAGATACTGAACAATACAGAGAAATGTAGTAAGATTATTAACTTGAACTGTGTTGGGTTTTTGTTTTTTGTTTTTGTTTTGTTTTTTGTTTTGTTTTTTGGTGGTTTTTTTTTTCTTCCTGCAAAATAACCCCTTAATCAATTACAATTTTGACCACTTATGTCACTGAACTCTCAGACCACATTTTCTTCTCTTCATTATATGGATACAAATTGCAAACAAAGCCTGTTCCAGTTTAATTAAGGGGGGAAATTAGGTCTTTTCATTTTAACATGGAATACCGTTTCCTGGCTTCAGACATCTATTATAAGACAGTGTGATATGATTTAGTGATCTGAACTCAGCCCTGAGTCAAGAACTTCTGACTTTAATCATAACCTTCATGAGTCACCGCCTGATCTTAGATAACTTCATGGCCTAATCTTCTGTGTCAGATGAATGCAGCAATACTAACATCAGTGCCCAAGACAAAAATACCCTTTAAGGACTCTTTAGTGTTTGCACAGTATTTAAAAAAGAAATAGCTTAAGTGCTGTTAAGATTGTGTACTTATTAAATTTGTTTCATCTAGTTTCTGATCAATCCAATGAGCGCTGTGAATTCATATGTTAGTGCATATGGTATGTCTACAGAAGGAACCCCCTTCAGGTCAACACGGAGGAGTGCAAAGTCCTGTGTCTGGGGAAGAGCACACACCAGGACACTTATGGGAGCCAGACCACAGTTTTGCACAAAACGACCTGGGGGTCCTCATGGGCATCAGGCTGAATATGGGCCAGAAACATGGCCTTTCTGCAAAGAAGGTTAATGGTATCCTGGGCTGCATTACGGAAAGTCCAAGGGAGGTAGTCCTTCCCATCTACTTTGTACAGGTGAGGTCACACTTGAGTGCTGGGCTCCCCAGTACAAGAGAGACTTGGACATACTGGACAGAGTCCAATGAAGCACCAAAAAAAAACAGTGAAAGAACTGGAGAATCTCTCTTGTGAGGAAAGGCTAAGAGAACCAGACTGTTGAGCCTACAGAAGGGAAGGCTTATGGGAGCATTTCTTAATGTGCATAAATAACCGAAGAAAGTGTGCAAATAACACAGCCAGACTCTCTACAGTTATGCCCAGGGCCAGGACAAGAGGCAAGTGACATGAAATGGAAGACAGCAAGTTTCCTCTGAACTTCAGGAAACACATTTTTGTTGTGCAAGTGCCAAAGTACTGGCACAGGCTGCCTAGAGAGGCTGTGGAGTCTCTTCCTGGGAGATACTCAGGAGGTTACAGGACATGGGCTTGAGCACCTTGCTCTGCATGGCCTTGCTGGAGTTGGACCAGATGGTTTTTGAGGTTCCTTGCAACCTCAGCCATTCTGTGATCTGTAGCATTGGTCTTGATTCTAGTGTTTTGAATGTTACAATTGTTTTGGAGCAATAATCCAAAATGAGGAAAATATTTCACTTGGCAAATTCTCTGAGGTGTGGAACAGAGGAGCTTGCTTCAATGCCTGTTCCTTGCTGCATACAGACACAAGTTAGTATGCATGTCTCTGAGCCAGAATACAGTCTCTTGCATTGATAACAGCAGCACAGAGCTTGCGTTAGTCCAAGGCAGAGGTGGTCAGCATAGACTAGCATGTCTGAATACATCACTCTTTGGTGTACAGTTCAGTAGCCCACCAGCTTCTCTCCCAGACATCAAGCAGAAAACTTGGCCAGAAGCATATTCAGCATTGTATTAAAGATGTATTGCTGAAAGAATGGCTACGATGTCATGCCCAATTCACAACACAATGACAGCTCCAGAGCAAAAAACTGAAAGCAACACCAAGAGGGATCAAAGCTGTTAGTATTGCTGCCAGAAGTGCTCGCCTCTACAGCTGCTGACTTGCAGTGCTGAAACCCTCATCTGTGAGATGTCTAGCACATCCCAGTGAGCATCCCTGTGCTTATGAGGACAAGCCCTATGTAATACTCCTCCATCCATGTTGGCCAGTGCTAACTTGAAACCAGTGCCAGCTACTCAGAGTGGTTGGAGGGAAGTGGTGCACATTTGTGAGTTTGAACTTGCATCCATGAATTTCAGTCATATATACTTCACTGCACACTGTAGGAAAAATCTTTCATAATAGAGAAGCCCCCAGACAAGACTGTATCCGGATATTCACACTGTAGAGAATCTTAATGTGAGAGAAAATCCCTTTGTGGAATTTGGAGAGGGCAATAGGATTTTGGACAAGCACTGTTCTGTGGATTAATAACCTTGTGCAGATTAAGCCCTCGTGCATATAAGCAATCCTCTGCACGTAGGGGCCTGGGACATTACATTGCTTTTTAAAGCAAGAGCAATAAGGGATGAGATCATCTCCCATTATGCTTTTTTATATGCTTTCAATGTAATGGGAATTTTAATTGAAACACTGACTTTGCAAACTTTTGATGTTTAGAAGACATTAGAATTTGTCCCTTTACGGTGTGTCACAGGAATAGAAAGGAGAAAGAAGAGGAGAAAGCAGTTAACCACCATCTTTCTGAATCAAGAACTATAAATTCTGCTGATGTTGGAGAAGGAATCTTCACAAGACTTTGGCTCTTTTCCTTGCAGTTTCCGTCTGGAGTCATAACAAGACAGACCAGGGCAGACAACTGCTGTGATTGAGTTAATGCGGTGCACTGACTCATCAGCTGTTAGGTGAGCGAACAGCCACCACATGCTAATGAATTAGTTAGATCAAGAGGGCACCTGTAGCATTAATACATTTTACCTGCAATATCCAGAAGCCAGCGCTGTTCTGCAGATGGGGAGCCCGCAGCAACAGGACAGGCTCAGGGATGAGCTCTGCATGGATGGAGCTCAGGCTGCAAACACATGGCCCAGTATTCTTTGTCTTCAGGAAAAGTAGTTGGCCTTATGTAATTTACATGATTTTGCACTGCATTTATTGCAAAGCACAGAATGACTGTCCCAAACCTGCAGAAAAAACCAAATGGTTTGGAGTTCAACATTTTGGAGAAGGGGCTAAATTTAACACTTTGAGCGCCAGAGAATGCAAATTAAGTACTGTCCAAAGGCGCATTGTAGTCACAAACCTGATTTCATTTAAACCCAAACACACGCCTTCAGAGCATCCTCGGAAGAAACGTAAATACAGGCCGATGCGCAGTGCTGCAGGCTGCACAGCGGGTTTTTGTTCATCCCTTTCTATATGCCGTGCAGCCGGCGGAAAGCTGCGTGCCTTCGGGACGGATAAGCGAACACACACACCTCATTTTATTATGGAACAAACTCCGAGAGACTTTGTTGGCGTTCTGCTCGGGGTCACGCTGCCACGGCCCCTCATGGCAGCCGGAGCGATAGCACGACTTGTCCCTCCCAGCCCATCCCTTTCCTTCCGTGTAGCGCCGGGTCCATCACCGACCTCCCTCGCGACGTTTGTCTGGCACGCGGCCGCCCGCGGGCCCTGACGGGACGGAGGCGCAAAGCAGCGCCCCGCGGGCGGGCGGCGGACGGCTCGCCCATTGCCGGTCGTTCATTGCCGGTGAGCGCGGAGCGCGGCCCCTCCTCCGGAGGGCGAGGCGGGGCGAGGCTGAGGAGGGGCGGTGGTAGCGGCCCCGCCCGGCGCTCGCCCCCCCGGGCGGCTCAGCCCCGCCGCACCTCCCCGCGGGCGGGCCGCGGCTGGGGCCGGGGCGGTGCCGCTGTCCCCGCGGCTGGGCGCAGCCCGGCGGAGCCGGCAGGTCCCCACGCCCGCCGCGGGGACGGGATCGGCGGCGTAGGGCGAAGGAGCGGAGAAGAGCGGAGCCCTCAGGCGAGTCCCGGGGCGGCGGAGCGCGGCCGGAGGTAACGGCGGGCGGCTCCTCCGGCGGGACCGGACCGCCCGGCTCCGTTCTGCGGGCGCTGCGCGGTCGCCGCTCTTTCTCGGGGCTCCGGCGCTCCCCGAAAAGTTGCGCGGTGCCGCCCGGGGCAGCCCGCCCGGTGCCGGGGCGCTGCGGCACGTCACGGCCGTTCCGCGCGGCTTCGGGTCGTTCCGTCCATCGGCAGCGCGCTCGGCATCTGCGTGCCGGCTGTGGTACCCGGCGCTGCCCTGCCGCCGCGATTGGTTTTTTCCTCCCCTGCTTCCACGGCCGCTTCTGTGCGACGCTGTTGCCCTCTGGTGTCTGCGGGCGGCTGGCCGAGCGCCGTGCCGGGCGGCGAATTCGGTCGTCACCGGGAAGAAATCGCTGATGAGTTCGGGCGGTGACAGCCCCTGGAATTCCCGGAGTCCCGTGAGGACGTTACAGCCGATCCGAACGTTAATATGCTGCCACACGAGGCGTTTGGGAAATGGCAGAGAACTCTTTTGCGCTTTCATTCGCTACTTTTCGCTCGGTAACTTCGGTTTCTGGGTTGATTCGTTGATTGGTTCGTGTGGCTTTGCCTTTTTCTTCATTAAAAAGGCAAGCGGAGAAAACGGCGTGTTCTTCTGGCTGTCGTCCCCGCTGCGGGGAAAGGGACAGAGTGGGACGGGCGGGGACGAGGGGATGCGCCGCGCGGTGACCGTAGGGGCAATTCGTCGGCAAGTCGTGTCCTGTTCCTGTCCTGTTCCGTTTGTCCGCTTGCTGGGAAAGAACAGGCTTTGTCTCGGAAAAAATGGCATGAGACATAGGTGTTCTAAGGTGTTCTGGTAGAAGGTCTTGTGTGAAGATGAAGTAGCAATTGAAAGACCGAACCTGACTTTTGCACTTTATGGAAGACTCCCTTTTAAATACCGTATAGTTGTTACTTAAAAATACTGATTTATTAACAAATTTTGATCCCCGAGTTTCTGCCCTGTCAGGTGCTGTAGCACCGCATACAGCAGTGCAGCACTGAGGTAAGGAGAACTGAGGTGTGAGAGCAGCTGAAAACTGCTTGCACCAGGAACTCAAAAAAAAGCGTCTCTGTGTGCCAGAATGTTTGTTCTGCATAAGTCTATTTTGTTTGGTTTGGGTTTGTTTGTTTGTTTAAAGATTCTGCAGAAATGTGCCTTACCTGAGTATAGGAGAGCTCACAAGCTTTGTTAGGCATTGCAGAAGAGCCTGGATGCCTTCCCTGGGCTGTTTGTGTCTCGTAGCACCATCCTTTCCAGCTGAAAATGTCTCCTTAATATCCAGTCACAAGACCGCGTTCTCAACCTGCTTATGAGGTTATTATGCTTAACTTGTGAGTTATTGCTGCTTGAATGCTTCAGTCGGTAGAGTGAAGTAGAGGTACTTTGGTACAGGGAGGCCAGTTTCATATTGTCATGATTGGTCTCTACAAACCTGAGCACTACGAGCCAGGTGGGGTTACTTCAAATGCCCTTTGCTGCTTTTTATGTGTCTTTCTTATATCTAAGAGTTACGTTTTAGCAGCAGTGATACAGTGACTGGGAATATTTCCTGAGGGTTACATTTTGTAGTAGCTGTCCAAAGCAGGATTTTCTGCTCGAAGGAATTAAATAACGTTCTAATGGCTATAAGCTGGAATGCCCATATCAACGTGCTGAACAATATGTCTGTTCTTCATATAGGACTCATCCCTCATTCAAGACATTGAGGATTGTGTTGTTACTGCTGCTGAGGAGTCACTTTGGTAAAGAACAGGCACAGAACATAATGATGAGGGTTATCACAGGAGGCAGATGGAAAAATAGGTACAGGTATAGCAAGGCAAACAGATGTAATAACTGAACAAGACTGTTGGCTAATGAATCTGAACTCACAGCACTTTGTGAATGAAAGGATTTTCTTTACCCCGAAACAGTTTGTGAGGGTTTTGTTTTACCTTTGTATATAAATGTGACACAACTTCATTGCTGTTAAGCAGAGGTCACAATGTATAGTTGCTTTTGCATAGGTCTGAGGTAAAATTAAACCAGATTTTCATATTGGGCTTTAGAAAACTTAAAAGAGAAAATGCTCTCAATTTGCTTTTAGCCATTTTTTTGCTGAGCCCACAGGTTTAATCTTGATAGTTTTCAATCTACTGAGAGAAAGCAAAACATTTCTTTTAGTTTTAAGTTGTACTGATGTTCATGACACAACTTCGACACATAAATATTTTTACAGTATGATACTTAAAGCAGTTTTCCATGTTTGTTTGTATATGGATACCTGTAGTTGTTGGCTTTCTTGTTTGCTTGTTAAACAAATAAATTTAAAAAAAAAATAAAAAATTAGTTCTGAAAATTGGATGGCAAGAACTATGTATCTTAGAGCTCCTTAGTCCAGAAAACAGCCTGTTTGTGCTGCTCAGACAAGGCAGTGGTACAAAGCCCGTACTGCAGTGCGTGCTGGGCATGCCGTGGAGTCATAGTGCAGAAATCTGCCAGTGAGGGCATGGTGTTCACAGTGTTGCCATGGCGCTCGCACAGCGCAGGTCCTCACACTCTGTGCATCAGTCTGAGCCCAAGGATGGGGCTCCTCACCAAGTGCAAAGACTTCTGGTGAAGTTGCTTTCATATTCTCTTGGTTTTGCTGCCAGGAGATACAAAAAAAGAAAAGAGAGTGCTCACTAGAGAACAGCACTGTACCTCCTTAATAGGTGAAATCCCCAGCTAGCTTTGTCTTGAATATTTGCAATAGGGTTATTGTGCTGAAATGATTTATAGAAGCCAGGGATGCAGTCGTTTGTAGTTAGCAAAGCAATAAACTCCAGACAGCTACAAATGGCAGGAACTGACCAGAGCCATATGACTTCATCACGGTGTTTGTTCTGTCGTCAGTTTTATCTTATTAGTGAATTAGGAGAAAGGAGAAACCACAAAGTTCAAAATCTGTATTCTAACCTCTCTCTTTCATCCTGGTTGGCAGAAGGTATACATGACTGTGACTGCCCAGCAGCGTGTGTGATGACTGTATATCTTGTTATTAAGGTGATATTTATTTCCTGGGCCTATAAGATTTTTGTGAGAACAGTTCTGAAGTTGCAGAAATCACTTCTGCAATAGAAGAGAATGATGTTGAGCTTTGCTGCATTCAGAATAAAATGCAACATTTTATTACATGACTCAGCTTTCTCTCAGCAAGAGCTTGTCCTGCGCAGACTCCACAAGTTAAAAACAAACTTCTAAGTTTGTTCAAGCAATTTTTATCACTGCTTTTCACATTAAGGTGACATTTTGATACTGTACGCTTGGGACAATGTAAATGAAAGCCACTGGTCTCAATTTTCAGATGATGGCATAAAAAATGCACAACTATTGTAACAGGTCAAAAATAATAATTCCAAAATATTGGAGATCAAACTGTCATGACTTTTTAGTTCTTTTGTTAAATATTACTTTCTTTTCTCTTGAAAATAAGATTCCATAAGGACTACCCTGTTCTGAAATACCGCTTCAGAGAGCTTCCTTGCTCTGTTCTAAACAGTGCCCTCTGTCGATATGTTCTGTTGGCAGTAATAATGGAAAGGGACCATTTGCCCTTAAGCTGTGACTCAGGCTGTGACAAAGCTCACTGTAGTTGTGGTAAGTAATGCAGTGTGGGGTGAGCAATGCAGCCAGGAGATCTCTGTACCTCTGTCACGTCCAGTGCACAGTGTTTTAGGCTGTAAGAATCCAGTGGAATATCTAGCAAATAACTTTGTTCAGAGTAAAATGAGACTGTTCCTGTAGGAAAACAGCTGTAACTTGTCAAGGCTTTGAAACTGCTCTGGTATTATTAAACGTATGTTCCCTTTCCTTTTCTTCTGTGTTCTTTTGAACTCTTGCCATGCAAAGCAGGCTTTAAATAAGCAAAATCTTACATAAGCATCAAGCTGATTCAAGAGAACATGCATTTAAAACTTGTCTTATTCTGTTTCATTCCTCTTCCTTCCTTCCTTTTTTTTCAGTGGTGAGGATGCCAGGTTTGGCTGTGATCCTGCTGGGTCTCAAAGATTTCCTCAGTGTGAAGCTTTGCATCTGCCTTAGCGTTTCTATCCACTCCTTCTTGCAACTGCACTCTGTACCTCAGGAGGTACCTGCAATTAGGAGCTAAGAATAAAATGTCATGGGCTTTCCTTTAGGAAAACACAGCTCTCTAGGCTGGCCCCAGATTTTCTGCTCCATGGAACCACATTAGGACATCTTTGCTGCAAATAATTCAAGTGTTCTTGCTTCTTCCTTTATCAGCCCTTGAGTTGCAGCCCTTCTGTAATATCTTGTGCAAACATCTGTGCCTACAGCTGCTTCAGGTCACTGAATTTTTCCTGCTCCAGGAAAAATTCCTTCAGTATTATCACATTCAGATGGCAAGATAGGAGCCAAAGCTGGTGAAGAGAGAGACATCAGAATCACACAGCTGGGAGCTTCCAGCTCATCTGACTTGAATGGTTCCTGTCATAAAAACAGGAGTACTCCAGGGCTCTGTCAGATCAGCCTGGGGAAGAGGAAGCAAACAGGCCTCCAACAGTATGTTGAATGGTGGCTGACTGTGACTCAAGGAAGCAATGGTACTTTGGTCAGTAAGAATTCCGTCTTGCAGGTTCGTGTCTCTCTACTTGTAAACCAGACCTGAAGCTCTTTGTAAGGCTAAACAAGGCAGGTTGTGTGTTTTTTTGTTTTTTTTTTTTGTTTTGTTTTTTTTGTTTGTTTGTTGTTTGTTTTTTTTTAAGAAAGGCAGCCATGTATATGATTTTTCCTCAGAATGCAGTAAGCGTTCATTTTGGCCGCTAAAATTATGAGTTTTTTGGCAGCCAGTCAGCTACATTGGAGATGCAAAATGAAGGCAGTTTTCACTGAGAATCCTTTGCGCCCGTAACAGAAAATCATGTGTCTGGAAACATGCCTTAAAAATCTAGTTTTGCTCATTCAAGTAAAACAGAGCTTCTAGTTTATCATCTGCCTTCCTTCCAGTTCATATATATCTTTTCTGCTGTCTAAGTCAATGCTCTCGAATGTAGTATGACAAAGATCAGCTATCTCAATACCTAAAATGTTATTTGAGCTCTTCTAAAGGTTCTTTCAGATTTACGTTCAATATCTTAAATTATTAAGCTTATTTGCAAATGTATGGCTCCAGTTTCTACAGGCACAAATTATGTTATTTTTGGTTAATGATGAATAATGTGCATGTGTGAAAGCCAAATCCCTTGTCTAAAAGCTATGTATGAGGTTTTGTCCAGCTGCAGGTGAGATTTAAGGCCAGGTGCAAGTCCTCTGACAGCAGGAAGGGTTGATCAAATAGTACCTGTGTAAAATAGGTGTTGAGAAGAGCAGAATGTGCTCATCTGGTAATACGCAGGTTTAAAGGGAATCTTAATTATGAATGAGAGAGCTGACATATTCTTACTCTTGGCTCTCAGTTTTTCTGTCCTGATAGATAGGATGCCATGTAGTTTCTTCTGTCTTTTGTATTATCTTGTTTTCTTATTCACTTCCTTTTATTCTGTGCTCATTATGTACCTGGCACTGGAAGGACCGGTCTCCAGGATGTTTTTAGTTTCACGGAAGGTACTGTTAAGTACATCTTTTTTCCCCTTTATTAAAAAACAAAACAAAACTTATTTTGAAAATGTGGAGTAAAAGGCCACCTTCTTGATTAAAGCTCCTCACCTTAAACTGCGGAGCTGGTGAGTGGCCCAGGTGCATGGCAGGCTGTTGTTTCATTTTACTTGATGTTATTTTTTCCACTTTCGTTTACTGATTAGTAACTAATCTTCTATATATTTCAGTTTCTTTAGGATCAAAAATCTGTTTCTTTAATCATCACTTGTTCCATGTTTTATTACTGAGTTGACTAGATTTCACTTATTATCACTGTCTGTCAGACTGTATAGAAAAGTTCATATTTGATACTGACAATACTCCTTTTTTAAACCCTGCTTTTTATTTTGTTATTTTTAGTTGAATATATAGGGATTAAGCACTCAGGAAATGACTGTGTTAATGTTACACATGTAGTTTATCCTGTTGGCATTCACATCCTATATGTAGATTATGTACTATATTGTGAAGTAACAGTGGCATGTTCTGTATTTGTAATATTCTTCAATTTACTGCTGACCTTCCTTTGTAATTCTAGTAGTTAATTATTTTAAGTTTGTCATACCTTTCATGTATATTATTAGACAATTTGCGAGCAGTTGTACTGCTGGCTTGGAAAGTGACTACTTTCCTTAGGTACAAGTTGGAGCATAAATATATCCCTGCGTGATCTGCCTCCCAAGTTAGTTGTTGATATATTACTCTTTTCTCAAATTTAAGAGCCAGGTTATTCTGTGGGTTTTTATTTTATTTATTTATTTATTTATTTATTTAATGTAAAGAAATACAAAGTCCTTCCAACAATACACAGAAGGACAGTATGTGGTGCAGTGAAATGTAATTTGTATTATTTCAATGCTGCAGGGAAAAGGCGTGGTTCTGTTTATATGTAGAATAAGAGTCATTTTCAATATGTAGCACACCTGAGTGTAAAATCTGCATGTTGAATTATAGATTCTCCAGCTTTATTCAGAAGTGCATTAATAAAGTATAGAATACACTTAATCACGTAGAATAATGTTCCCCGAGGTTCTTGGCCTGGACATAGGAAGGTTGTGAAATTTCCTCAATGTTTGTGTTATCAGCTGTTGTTTATTTGTAGTTCTTTTCTTTTTGGGTTAAAAAGAAAGAAATCAAATTAAGAGAATCAATAAGTTCTTTGCTGCCAGAATCTTGCATTTCAGTGTCTCCTGAGTGTGCCCTGTTTTATATTATATTCTGAGGCAGGGAGTCTGTGAGATTTAGAGACGCTTTCATGTGGGTCTGGTAACCTGTGGAAGGGCCATCTAAGGGAAGCCTGCTGGCCTTTTTTGCTCGGCACTTGGACTAGGTCTTTTGGTTCTTGAAATGTTAGGTTTGATTTCTGTTAGATTGAAGTGGAGGTTCTTCCAGCTGCACCTTCTTTACTTGTGCTTCAGAGATATTTTGGTGTTGCAGTACTACAAAATACAGAGTGGCAGTTGTATTTTATAAAACAATTAGATATAATGGGGGGCAGGAACAAGTAATGCTACTAATGTAAAATTTCAGAAGGAAATGATCACAGTTCTTTGAATTGTTTTCTTCTAAACCTTTCTTCAGCATGATTTGTGTTACCCATTAATTCAAACGTGACAGTACTTCACAAATGTGGAGCCTCAATTAAATCTCTGATTTTCTTTTCTTCTAGACTATACCTTCTGTAAAGCTTTGTGGAAGATATATGTGTGTGCTGCAATGGTGACATAAATATTTAAGAGGACTGGAACAAGTTGTTGAGAATCTGTGTTTGTTTTTAATGCTGCTGTTGAGATCAATCTAAGACAAGTATACAACATGAGTTTTGTCATGAAACTTCACAGACATTTTCAAAGAACGGTTATTTTGCTGGCCACTTTTTGTATGGTGAGCATTGTTATTTCTGCATACTACCTGTATAATGGCTACAAACAAGAAAATGAACTTTCTGAAATCTCTTCAGAAGTGGAATGTGGTGATCTTTCACTGTTTCCATACAAGCTGATGGAGATGAAGACCATGAAGCCTATCGATCCCCTGAGGACAGATCTTGTAGTGCTGGTGTTTGTGGAAAGTCAATATTCAACATTAGGCCAAGATATAATAACCATTTTAGAATCTAGCAGATTTCAGTATCACATTGAAATTGCATCTGGAAAAGGTGACCTCCCAGTGCTTATAGACAAAAATAAGGGCAAATATGCTCTCATAGTGTATGAAAATATTCTAAAGTATGTGAATATGGACTCTTGGAACAGAGGTCTTCTAGATAAGTACTGCATAGAATATGGTGTAGGGGTTATTGGATTTTACAAAGGCAATGAGAACAGCTTACAGAGCTTTCAGTTGAAGGGCTTTCCTTTCCACATCCACAGCAATCTAGGTCTTAAGGACTGTTGCATTAACCCTTATTCCCCATTGCTCCAAGTGACTAAATCCTCTAAGCTTGAGAAAGGTCCTTTGCTTGGAAATGACTGGGCAGTTTTCCAGATTAATCATACAGCTTACCAACCAGTGATATTTGCAAAAGTGAAGACACCAGAAAACCTTCTGCTACCTGCTGCTAAAAGTGCTCTGCATGCTACAGTAATTCATGACCTGGGTCTCCACGATGGGATACAACGAGTCCTTTTTGGCAATAACTTGAATTTTTGGCTTCACAAGCTGATTTTCATAGATGCCATCTCTTTTCTGTCTGCAAAGAAGCTCAGACTGTCCTTGGATAGGTACCTTCTGGTTGATATAGATGACATCTTCGTTGGGAAGGAAGGAACAAGAATGAATGCCAATGATGTACAGGTAAAGTATGTACAGAAACTAATCATTGTTACAGCAAAGTATCACGCCTTTATTATTATTATTAGAGCAAACAGTTATTAACAGTTGAAACTCAGAAAGGACACAAATCACTAAGAATAGTGATGCAAACTCTTTGTGCCTTGAGAGAGAAGCCAATTTGACACCAGCTTTCAATAGTTGTTAACTCAAGGTGTAGCAGTTCTTTCCTCCTCCAGGCTGGTACTAAATGAAAACATAAGAAAATAAGAGTCACTTGTTAATATCACTTGTTTTCTCTCAAGTAACAAAAATGATTGCTGAAACTAAGTTCTATAGTCTCACTGGCGGGCACCTCTGAATTATATTCTATGTACTATGTATGGAAAATAGTCTCTCACAAGAAAATTAAAGATGACTAGTTGCTAAGTAACTGTTAAATGAAGGTGGTAAGACAGGCAATGTTTTCATTTCTCTCTATGTCCCCAAGCACTCACAGTTCTAATTAAATAATTGCAGAGTATTTAACTCTAGTCTGATGATACCTTCTGCCTAAATGTGTACTTTAGAACTACTTGGAAACAGCACAGGACTTCTAAGCATGACCCAAGATTTGTTAGCATGTAATGTACTTGTTGCTATTCTTACAAGTGGGAAGCAAAAAGAAATGTCAGCATATATTTTGAAGAACAGATTGGATTATTAGCTGAAATGTTTAAAATGTATTTCAATTGTCAAAAGCTGGCTGCAGCATTTCACCTTTCTTATCTTAGTTTTATGACGCTTACTTACAAGCAAGGTTGTATTAATTTGCATCTCAGAAGCTTGTTCAGTCACTTAAAAATGTTAAGTTCTTACCTTAACATTTCAAGTTGGACATTCCTAAACGTCCTTTTTTTACTCTGTTGTCATGCTGTTCAAGTGAGGTTGTACGTTGGGGTCAGTAGGAATAACGTTATTTCTTGCTATATGCCTCCCTTTCTTTTTGTGAAGTCTTGTGACAGAGCAGATAGAGATAACTGCAGAACTAATAGTCTAGGAGCTAGAAGTCCATAAGATGCTGGTGACTGGTTTCTTCTGGAAACATGGGGAAATTTCCTGCGAAAACTTTAGTCATGGAAAGATGTTCTGAGAAAGGTTGGGCAATGATAGCACTCTGTGAAGATGATAGTCTTATTATTATCAACTAGAATTTGGTGGTTGTTGTGTGTGTGATTCCCGCCCCCCCCTTCCCCCCCTCCCCCCCCAGTGGTAGTATATTTGTCAAATTGCAGCAGCCCTGTGTTATGCTGTGTTATTAAGCAAGAGACTTGAACTTGTAGTTACTTCTATTTATTTTAAAATTACATCATACACTGAAACTTCCTTTGCGTATGCAATTATGACTCAGATATGTTTCTTAGATAAGTAGGTGTTTATTTAAAAAAAAAAAAAAAGTATGGGATAGGAATAGAATAAGGGTGAATTTCTGTATGGAACATGGTGGCAACATTTGAGCTAGGTGGATAAGCACGCTTTGAGGATATCCAGTGTGCAAAACGAAATTGCAAGAATAAGGTAATGTCTGACTCACATCAATGGCAAAACTCTGTTGTTCTGCGGGAGAGGTTTCTATTAACAATTCAATAAAGCCTAAATAGACCTCCCTCTAAGTTGTATGGTAGCAATTTGAAATATTATGTTTCAAATTTTATCTCTGTGAATGGCACCTGAAGATAATCATCCTAACTTATCCTAAAATGAAAAATTGCCAGAATTACTTCCTAGAAACCAGCAGCTATTGAGGCAAATTAGATTAAAGCCAATTCAAAAGGATGAACTGTGTTGTTTTGAGAGAATAATTTGCACTATGTCAGAATGTTATCTTTCCAAAGTGAAACTGTCAAATTAAACAGAAATAGTATCAAAGTAGAAATAAATGAAATTATCCTACTTAAAAGTTATATTGAACTTTGCTCTGAAAAAGTGGAATGTGAAAGCGTTCCCTTCAGATTCTTCATCTACTTAAAAGTTAAAACGTTTTATTAAACGTGTTGTTAGGGCTGTCAGGTGCGATGCATCTTCATTACTATTAATATCAAAGGAATTACCCTCTGTGGCACATTGACATGTGGGAGGAATGAAATAAAATCAATTTGCAGTAGTTGAGAATCTGTTATTGTATAGTGTATTTTGCATAACTGACACTCCATTAGATAGCAGTGATTTACTGGGTTCTGTTGCATTGGCCATGACAGAATTGAGTGTAAAGAACGGTTACTAAATGAAAAGTTTGTGTAATTCCAAGATTGTCTTGTTTCTGCTAAGGTTATATTATAAATACCGGGAGTAAAAAATTGGATATCATGTTTTTGGTTTCATTTTTGTTTAGCGTGTTTCCTATCTAATATTTTCTGAATGCAGTCACATCTTTTAAGACTGAACTTACTGAATGCAAGGTGGATGGTTCTTCATACACTCCATTAATTAATGCAAAGCAATTTAAACCATCTCAGAAAGCTTCTAATCTCCAGAATAGCTGTTTGGTTAGCATTGTTCCCCGGATAAGGCAAAGTTTAGAAGCTGGAGAGTTGTTGTGGATGTTATACAAAACCTGTAACTCATCAGTGATTCAGCACTGACCCCTCTGGGTCCATCTGGCCCAACCCCTGCTCAAGCAAGACCATCCAGAGTGGGCTGCCCATATCCATCTGGTTTGGAAGATCTCCAAGGAGGGATATTCTAATTTCAAGTAAGGTCAGGTTTTCAAAAGAATATCTTATTCTTTTTTATAGGCTAAGCTGCTCTCTTTGAATTTTGTGAACTGGAGCTGAGAATATCTGAAAATTGCTGTCATAAGGTTAAGTGGTATTTTTTTTTAAATTTTTTTTTATCAGTAGTATATATTGACCTCGAAAGAGTTCAAGTCAAAAGCAGCCCCTCTACAAAGAGTGCCTGCTGCATCTCTAAAAATTAGGCAGAGTGGTGGTGCTTCAGCTGGAGTATCTGTGGTGCCAGAAATACAAGTGTTGAGAGCCCTCATATATAAATCTTGTCCAAAGATATTTAGAAGTCCTATAAAACTAATAAATGGATTGTTGAATACAGCTTTTATATTAAAAAAAATAAATAAGTAACCACAAAGCCTTGAAACCGTACTTCAGATTTTTAGGTTTCCTGATTGTTACTGATTTGACAGTCACTTTACAAAATCTGGATAAATAAAACTTTTCTCCCTTGTGCCATACTGAGTAGCTGCCATTGTGCATCAATGGTAATCATCCATTTTCATCTTTATTTATTTTATCATTCTCTGATACATTAGGAATAACAGAAGAGAACATTTTTGTAGTCTAATTGCCTCCCACATTGAATATAAGTGTAGCAATGTCATCTCAGCATTCATTTTTCAGTAACTGTTTTTCTCTCTTAATATCTGTCTAGTGGGAGAGAGTATTATGCTGTGACAGTGTTAGATTTTTTCTTTGTGCCTTTTATTCTGTGCAGTCCAAATAATTCTTTGAAACAGACAGACAATCTATCTAAATATCTGCAAAGAAGTTTATCTTAATAGACCAAGATTGTCCCAGCTGACAGTCTAGTAATTTAATATAATCTTTTTTTTTTTTTTTTTTGGTCACCATTACTTTTAATTTTTTTTATTTTTTTTTTTTCAGACTATAAAGTATTGAAAAAGCCATGTGATATTAGGAGGGAAATTAAATATGACTTTTTTATTTTTTACTTACTGTCCAGTACTGGTGGGTTACAGTGCAATATGCATGAGTTGGTCAACCATTTCTTTCTTTTCCCCATTCCATCAATTTATGTATTTCCTTGGGAGCTGATCATGCTTTCAGAATGAAAAATCAGAACACTGTGATTTTTTATTCTTTCAAATCATTAGCTGTGTGAACTTTGCACTGTGGGATACTTTGTATTTTTCAAAAGAGGTAATTTAAACTGAAGTCTGGTAATCTCTACACTTTCTTCATGCAAGCCTAATTTATTTTTTTTTTTTACCCCTTTAATTCCTGCACGTGCTCAGGTTTGGATCTATGGTGTTCATACTATTTGGGAAGAGTCTGGCCTAAATGAGCATCTTTGGTCACGCAACATATTCACAAATGGAATCATGCTAACACTTGAACATAATGTGATAGATACTTCTTGTGTTTTCTTATTGTCTTCTGTAATTGCCACGGAAAAGCTTTCATATTAACCATATGCATTCTTGAGAGGAATGTAGTTTCTTTCTCTTTTATGAGTACTGAGGCAATACATCAATTAGGAGACACACATTTGGGAAAAGAATCTTGAACTTGCAATGTTTTTTGCTATTAGACTTGGTGAGGAATTGGACTGCAAGAGCATTCCAGCTAGTGATTCTCTTTCATATCATCTGTGCCAAATGGTGTACTGATAGCACAGAAGATGTAGCCAAAAAGAGTCAATTCGTAGAATTTTAGCCTCCGTCACTCACAGTCTGACATCTTGCCCAGATTTTGAGTTTTATAAGGTACACATCTCTATCAGAGCTAGTCCTCTGTCTTCCCACAATAGACAACACAGAGAAAAAGATGGTCTTTAGGCAGACACTGATTAAGTTAATTGCACCTTAAAAGCCGATATTTTGCTCACAAAATACTCCTAGAGTGACTAAGATCAAGGCTAAACATTTGCACTTGGTCACATGAACCTCATTTTTTGTTCCAAATCCAATTTTGCCTTCATTATCCTATTTCCTCAGTGCTTTAGTGGTCATCTCTTGTCTAATGCAACAGGGATTTCTCCTCTAATATGTAACTGTGTTATCCTTACACTGCAAATTTGTCCTCCCTCATCAGTATAGCTTAAATTGATACTGTTGTTTAAAACCCATTTAGTGTCTTTCTCTCCTGTGTAGCGTATGTAGAAAGAAAGCAGGGATTCCAGTGGCAGAGCATTCCACTGGTATGCTTTTCAGTTTTAAAAATACAAGGCCATATCTTTTCAACTCCTCTTGCTTAGGATTGACCTATATATTTCCTTCAGAGAAACTTCTGTATATTGTGTGTTGAAGCTGAGTGGCTAGAATGTGCCAGAAAGCCTGAACTGCCAAGGCACAGGGCAGTTCTGTCACAGTAGAAAGCCTAATGAAGTTAATTGTTTCTTTATCTATAGGATCGCACAGCAAGTTATCAGTAAAGAAATGATAGGTATAGAAGAAAATGGAGGCTGCACAGAAGTGACAGGAATGAGGATAGTTAGGTCTGAGTGTGCCACTTCTGGGATTAAGCTGGGCAGCACTGGAGGATTCTAGGTGTGTTTGCTCCTCCCACCCTGCACCTGCATAAGATAGAAACAGCTAAACCCAATGGAATAGGCTTGGCACTGACTGTACAGCTTATTGCGGTACTAAGTGCAAGAAGACACAAAGCTTGCTTAGTAATCATGTGTCCTCAGAATGAAATCCCTAAATAGAGCTTGAATGTCAAACAGCAGTGCTGGCATGTTCCCTAAGAACTGCAAAGCCATATTTCATTCAAATTTCAATATTTCAAATGAAATATTTCATATTTCATTTTCATATTTGGGAGTGTTCAAGAAACGCTTGGATGTGGCACTGAGGAATATGATTTAGCCAGGAAGTATTGGTAATGGTTGGACTAGATGATCTTCTAGGTCTTTTCCAACCTTGATAATTCTGTGATTCTGTGATTCTTTTCCCAGTAGGGTAACTGCGTTGACCCATTCCCACCAGTTGGAATTAAACTGTTCTGTTTAATTATACAGAATTTCTCAGGTGCAGCAGCTGTGAAAAGGGTGCTGTGTATCTAAGGAACATTGCATTAAAAATGTGAAAGAAAGTAAGCACCGATTGACCTCCAGATATTCTTTCTATCTTGGAGTCCATTCATGTTGGTGCATCAAGCGAGAGGAAGCTTTCAGTTGTAGTGCTTTATCTGTTATAACGAAACCAAATTTCATTCTTCCTGTGAATTTGGTGTCTCTTGTTGGTTCATTGTTTGCTGGAATTCATGGCTTGTTGGCTTATTTTGGTGATGGTGTTCAGGAGTTTCTTCAGAAAAAAAGCAGTCCAATGTGGTTGTCCTTAGCCCCACTGAACCTGTGAGAATCATCAGAATTGTACCACTCACACCACTCACATTTCTGGTGCACTGCAGCCTTTGAGGCCTTCAGCAAAACAGTTTAAGTATCATTGAGGTGGGTAATATTCTGTGTATCTGTTGTCCTACTTCTGTTAGGACCAGGTATACAAATAAGCTAAGTATTTTCTATACCAAAGGAACTCTGTTTAAGTTTTGAACGTTTGGAGGAGAACATTTTTCACTTTGCAGGTGCCCCATGTGGGAGGGTTGGGTCAGGGCAGTGATACTTCCCCATACATCCTCATTTGTATTTACTGGCTGCAATGAAACTTAACTGCTCAATGCATGGTCCTCTGGAGTGTTAAGACAAAAGATATCTCTAAAAGACAAGGCAGGTCACTAATCATAAAGCTGTATATGGAGATTTCCTTTTTCCCCTTTTTCACCAGCACTGAAAAAATAAGTAACTTTTTTTACTATTATTTATTTAATTTAAAAGCTTGTGACACTGTAAGTTTTCATGCAGTCCTAAATCTTGAAAGTGTTTTTTCCACGCAGACTCCTAAGTGAACTATGATCCTGCTGCGGCCCGGAGAAGTTAGGGAAGGCAGAAAACAGTTACAGCTTTTCTTATTGTCAAAGGGGCTGCAGAAACTGCTTGTCGGTCTGGTAAATCCTGTGTGATCTTAAGGGCTGGTAAGAATTATTTGTTTCAAGCTGTTTTACCCCAGTTTGACTACTGGTTATGCACTCCCTGGCCCATCCTACCAGTAACATCTTCTAGTTAAGCATGACATGCAGTGTTTCCTTCTAGTTGTCTTACTTTTACCAGCAAGTTCCTTGGTGCCCAATGTTCCAGTTCACTTCAGCAGCAAAGCTGAGCTTTGCCTTAAGGATGCATTTTCTTAACAGCCATTTATATCTGGTCAGGGGATCTATAGCCATTTAAAGATATCTGTAATGTACCACATGAAACTGATATCACCTCATAGGGCATCATTTTTCTAACAAAAGTATGAGCACCTACAGAGGAGAAAAAAAAAATAAAAAAAGAAGGAATTAATGGCTAAGCATAATTTTTCACTTGATCTGGCTCACAAATTGCATCTTTAGCTACTTGCCCAAATACTCATTTACAAATAAATTAAATAATCCCAGGATATGGCCAATGAAGTTTTGAGATATTCTACAGTCACTGTTTTACTTGAACGCACGTGGGTTTTTTTTAGGCTATCTCTGAGAACATGTGGTTTTCAAAAAGTGACTTGAGGCAAAATCATTTTCTTTTCTGGAAAGGAGTAATTTATAATAAAGGACAGAGGAGAAAGCACCACTGCTGGAGAGGAAGCCAAGGATTTCTTGCTATAACTTCTCATTTGTTTGACCACGGTCATCTTACCGGTCTGGTTTGCTCAGTGGAGCTTCTTACACATGCTGAACTGTTCCCAGATATTGTTTCTACACAATACTTTCTAAAATTTTTGCTTCTAACGCCAATAGTAAAATTAAAAGACAAAAAAAATAAAAAAAGGAAGTTCTTGGTATTTTTTGATAATTTTCAGATACATACATGCTTCCACTGAAATGTTACTTTAAGTAATGTGTTGTAGTTTCAGCAGCTGACATATGGAAGTAATAGAGAAAAGAATTACAGCTCCCTTTTTATAACCAAATGAAGGCAAATGCTCTGGGGACTGTCACACATGACATATGGCAAGAGAGTTTCCTTCCACCCATAGTGATTTGCTGCCGTTTGGGAAGCTTATTAGCATTCTCAGAACAAGGTTGTTATTGATCCCATTATTTTCTCACATGGAGGTTAAACCACTCTTAGCACATTTAAGGGGGAAAAGTACTGCATTCCCAGCCCATATCTCTACTAAGTGACTGTTTCTTTGCTTACCTGTGTCACAGGTCTTGCAGTTTAACTGTTGGACGCAGCTGAAAAAAATACTGCGCTTTTGGTGTTGATGTAACTTCACGGCTTTTATAATTAGCACACTTCCTGCCTTACCAAAGAAATTACATCTATGAATCTACTGTTGATTTCCCAAATCAGTAGGTGTGCAGCATGGATGCAGCTGCATATATGTTATAGCAGTTAAGGAAATCTTTTTCATTTTTAATTCTTTTTCTCTGTAGTGTGGTGAGCACTTTGATATCCGTAGGCTAAATGAATTCTCTTACCAGTGGTGTCTGCCTTTTGTATTTTCGTTGCTGTTATTGATGGAATTGTTCACTGTGAGAGTGGTTTAGCTATTCTATTTCAGTATTAAGTAGTTATTAATTATATTAAGTTATGTTAATCACTAATACATTAAGGAGTTATGTTCATATAGCTGAACTCTTTCTAGCAATGCTTCTACTTTTCCCTTGGCTAAGTTTGTTATGCAGAGGTGTCTTTATACTTAAACGTAAGTCTTCGCTTACAAAGAAATCCACACCAAATGCTTATGTCCACACAGCATGCCATACTTGAGTGATCATTTTTGGCTCACAGCCATGTAGTAAGCAAGTTCTGTCTCCTTTCCTTTTCTCAGAAACTTGCAATTTAAGAATGAATGTGAATATTTTCATGGATGAGATGAGAATGCATGTAATTCTGCACACTTTGCTTTGAATATAGTCAACATAACCTAAGCTCAACTCTGTTTGGGTTGATCCATATGGCTGTGAAAGCAAAACCTGCCATTCTAAAACTTACAAAGTGAAATGTGAGTCAGGACGTATTGAAACCTTAGTATGCAATGTAAGACATTCAAATCAGCTGGATAATTCACTTCTGCTGAAAAAGCCTTTTCAGAGTTTCAAGATCAGTACTTTCAAAGCTGTCTGTTGTACAGTGAATAACAACATTTTGAGAGCAAAAGAAAAAGGGAAGTTGAGGGACATCAAAGCTCAGTAAGTACCTTCTGTGCGTTAATGTACTAGACCTGAGGCAAGATTCTAACATTCTGTGGCATGTGTGGCATCCTAATTCAGGACTGGCTGTGTGCTGGAACTGCTTTCCAGCCTACTGGCAGTGTAGCCCTCTTTGGCCCTGTCCTTCCATACACACTGCAGGCTCTCAGGTCTGAGAGAATTCTTTTTGTTCTGTTTGCAACTTTCTTTATTAAGTCTCTCGGAATGCTGCAGGCATGCTGTGAGAAGCACTTTGTTAATAAAATAATAACAATGCAACTACAGCTGTACAGATTCATCGCCATACGTGCGGCTGGTAAAAGAATTATTCTGGGCCTTTTCAAATGACAAGCTTGCTGTCCAATTCCTCCTGCTAATAGAATGGAATAAAATTTTCACAGGCAACAGATTGAAATGCTGAGCAGACAGTTATAGAAATCAAAGCAATTAACTGTAGAACATATCAAGATTGGCTCTGACATCTTCGCAGATTTTCAGTCATATCAAGAAGGCACAATATGGCTAGAACAGAAAAAGGAGAGGTAGAAGTGGGACAGTTATTGAGTAGCTGCTCTCACGAGAGCAGTTGCATGGAAAGTGTCCATCCTTCTCTCCCATCTAGTCTGGAAGATGTCAGTGCCACAGCAGGGTTTAATCTGCATGGTCATGCTTACAGAACAAAGTGAAAGAAATTCAGTAGGTTGACCGTATGTTTGTAATCCTTTATGGAATAGCAGTGCTGTATTTCCGTACAATTCTAGTTTACTTTTCCTTACAGATTTCAGTGTGACTGATCTTTTTGCATATAAGATAACACAAGATAAAAGTGATACTTCCTCATTAAAAATCATGTTCAACAAAGCATAAAATCCTTATGATCGATTTAAAAATAAATAAATAGGAGATTCCTTCTCGTGCTTTGCAGCCTTTGGGATAATTTAGTATTGCTCCTTAGAATGTACTTTTATAGTGAAAATAAATAATAATATTTTACAGTAGGAAAGTATTTCATCTTTCATCTAGAAACCAAAGAGGTTTCTAGAATGTTGCATTCAGTTCTGCTGCACTTAATTAGAAACATCTAGGGACTACTTAGACAGAGACACCAGGACAATCAGGAAATGTCTGAGCTAGGGCTAGAAAAATAAAGACCAGGGAACTTGGCAAGTAATGGTGACCAAAGCATTACCAAAAAGCAATATGCTGCAGGTGTTTGGAGACTGTAAGCAGTGAAGGTGGACAAGAATTACTTGATGTAAGGTACTGAGATATTTGGCTGAACAGCCAGTGGTTCCTTATAATAGCATGTGTTTTATGTAGTTGAACAGAGGGTAGTATCTGAAAGGAGCAGGAAGGATTATGTAAGTCTTTAAAAATTAAATTCAGCAAGAGAGGATGAAATATGGAAGCAATGTAACGTTGGCGGGGAATTGGTACTAAGATGTACTCTCTCTTACAGTGTAATGAAATGCAAAGCTCACTTTGGATCCCTATATGTCAGTTTGAGTTCCCTAGGTGTAGAATTTAGTCATTTGGGGGTGTTTACCTACCTACATGTAGTTTCTGTAATCTTGCCCTTTAGGAATGAGAGCAGTTGTGCAAAACTGGAAGAGATGTATTAACTGTTCAAACTAAATAATCCCCCCGTGTTTCTCTTACCAGTTGTCCCATGTTTCACACAAAATCTTGATTATTTTTTTTTTCTTTTTATTTCCTCTGCTGAAGTATTTCTCCTAGACCAGGTGCTATGTAGGAGTCAATGAAGCTGTCCAAATTTTGATTACCCTATTTTAAGTTCTTAAGTCTTCTCTGTGTTGACGACATATAATCATAACTCAAGCCCTGAGTTTCATGTCAGCTCTTTTGTGCCAGCCTTCCTTGCCTGTTTTTTTGTTTGTTTTTTTTTTCATTTTCTACCAATTATTTGATGCAAGGGCTGATTTAACAGAGGAAGTTCACTCAGTAACTTGGAAGCTACTAATAAAGATTGGGGGGGGGGGGAGGGCGACCTTTACACATCAGCTCATCCAAGACAAGGGAGGGAGATGGACAGGTGAGTAGATAAGAATTTTTACATAGGCAAGACAGGAAGAGAAGCTTGGACATCTATTTGCTGCAGTTGGGGAGAAACAAGAAATAAATTTCTGAGTACACTGTAACATCTGCATGCTGCCCAGCCCATGGTATGGTTCATTTCTTCTGCATGACAGTGGTGTGGTAGCTCTGCTACACTTGTTTGTATAGGGCGAGCAACAGGATGTTTATCTGAATTAAGAGAGAGCAAGTCTTCATTTATTTGTGCTTTATTTTATTTGTTCTCTAAGGTGTTAAACTAAGTATTAGCACCAATATTATTGTGCTTGTCTAAAACCCTTAAGGGGAAAAAAAAGTGTAACATCTCTTTTTGTCTGGTAACAGCATGCAATGTCCAGTATTAGTTTTCAAGCTACCTAAATTGCAGCATGTTCTTCCTTAGCCCATGATTTGAGTGTTACTTTGAACACATAACAAATTTATTTGGTAATCGTAGCTAGTGTTAGTAACCACTCTAATTACTGGAAAAGTCTTGTAAAATTTTAAATGCTTTAAAATTTGTACGCTGTAGAAAAATAGATAAATACCACTCACTGTTGCACTGTGATTGTCAATATAATTTGGCCAACCTTTCAAAATCTTGTTTATTTAAAATTCTACTGAAGAAGCCCAAGCTTTTCAACTTAGGAGGCAGTTCAATCCATGTTTATCCAGGGTCTAACACTGAGGTTCAGAGAATACTAATGCTGACAAAATAAATCAGATTTTAGCTTGTTCAAAGGCCATATTCACAGATAGTTGGTATCTGATGTACACAGCAGTGATACCACACTTTAACTTTCCTTTCCAGAAAACATCATGCATTTATAATGGCTCTGTTTGCCTTTGTCAGTCAATCAACCCAACAACTTCTGAACCTACGGGCCAGTTTCATTCCAACTTGATAGATATAGAGAGTTCTCAAAGATGGTTGGAGTCCTTCTAGATGCCAGGAAATCAGTGGAATAAGACATGTGTAGATCAATGCATGTTCTAAAACAGGACTCAGTGAGCTCTGCTTTTATCCCTTCGCTTTGATGTGCCCCTGGCATGTCAGTCTATGTCTGAAAGCTAGTGATAGCACAGGCCATCTCTTATTTGTCTAGATAGGAATGGCGGGGGTGGCGACATGGTGGAAAAGGAAGGTGGGGCTTTTGGAACCAAAAGGGCAGATAAGTCCCAGGGGTGAAATCCAGACTACTGAATGGTAAGAGTAGGTTTTGGGGACAAATCTGTGTTAGAAAAAAAGTTTTATGACACAAATTACTTGCTTTGTGTGCCAGCAGTGAGTGAAAAGGTGGGTCTGAAATCTAACTTGCATCTCTAAAATCACTGTCATTTTGGCTACAGCCACTGACAGATGCATGTGAATGGGGTGGATGTAATGATAGCTGCTGCTCTGTGAGGCCACTGCTATCCCTTCTGCTGAGAGATGAAGCCTGGAAATTCTTCCAGTATTGAATCTTTTGGATATTTTCATAATCCAGTGTCTGTACAGAACCACGTGTTGGGGGTAAAGGGGCCTCTAGCAGCTGAACCAGGCAGTGCATGATGAATAGGAGTGCACATATTTTGCCATATAGAACATGATGGCCAGTCCACACTGTGAAGCACAGCTCTATTTGGGGAGCAGCCCTCCTCCAGTCAGACGCTGATTGCTGTGTCTGGTGGCAGCAGTGAAGGCTAAAGCCTTAGTTCTATGTCAACTGGCCTAGGTTTTTTGACCTTTAATTAAAAGAAATGCAGGGCTTCATTTCAGTTAACTGTAAGCTAATGAGATCGTTTAGCTGTTCAGTGATGGTCGCCTCTTTCATCAAAGTACAGTTTAATTAAGAGCTACTAATTGCAGAATCCCATACAGAATCCTGAAAACAGCGTGATAATTACATTACTTTATTAAATACTATTGGCACCGTGTATTTAAAACCTTCCATTTACCTTGTCATAATGAGCTTATTCTCATTAGCTGCTATCTCAACCTCCAAGAAGTGAGAAGCTGGTGATAGAACTTAGTCAAAGGTATAACTTAAATCTCTTCATTGTACACATGATACATCTGGATGAAAGAGCCTAATTACTTTGAAATGTGTAATTGGGCCATCATCAAGATTGTTATTTACATGATACAAAAAATACCCAAAGGAGGTTCCAGCAACAGTAAAATTGTGTTCTTATGGAAAACTTTGGAAAATGTTGTCTCAAATGACTTGTGTCAGAAGTGACTACTTGGTTTGTTTGTTTGCTTTTAGTGTTCTTTAGAGCATATCAAATTCAGGTCCCTATCTCTGGTAATCAGGATTGCATGTTTGCATACAGTTTATAAGCATAGGTGTTACAGCCTAACAGAATCTTTGCATAGAAGCTGTAGGTTTTCTCCTGAATTTTTTGAAAATCAAATTCACTGTGTCTCATACTGGATACTGAAAAAACCAAGCTGCACATCATCAGGCTTCAGCCTTCTATTTCATCTTATTAATACTTTGAAGAGCAGCTGGGTTGCTGAGTTAGTGGTGCTTATTGAATATATTGAAAAGATTTGCACCAACTTTCTTACTTGTTTAGTGCGGTCCTTAATGCTATAGGAAACCTGTTAAGATCCGTAGATGGACGGTTGGAGTACAGTCACAGCTAATGCAATCAGTGACAGCTTTGCCTGTCCTCCACATTAAACACCTGGGCTCTAAGGCACTCTCTCTAACAGAGAATTTAAAAATGGAATTGCTGAAGATATAAGCTAGCTGTCATTAAAACATACCGATTTTTAAATAATAAGACTTAAAGTCTTCTCCAAAGATTTTTTGCACATATTTTTAGTTTTAAGTTCTGCCATGGTCCTCTGTAAACAGTCGTCTTGCTGGCGTATGGTGCTTCCAAACTGTTAATTAAGTTGTCCTATTTTTAAGGGATTGCTATATTTAAGGGTAGACCTTTCAAAATCTAAAATCAAAAATTTGTAATGCAAGGAATATTTTTTCTTTAAGTCACTGCATCTTAAGAAACATTATTTCCCTAATTTTTAATATTCCGTACAAAATAACAGGCATAGTTATATAAAATAACAGGCATAGAATCTGCTATGTTATGAACTTCAACATCATTATTATCACTTGAGCTTTGTTTCAGCAAACTCTGCTGGATTGTGTCCTATTGGGTGTCTTGCTTCTGCCAAACTATAGAGCAGTATCCTTTCCACACATAGTTTAGGGTCTGTTTATAATTTATGGTCTCTGGCAGCTGAACACTTTGCTGGAAAGGCCTGAAGATTTTTTTTGTTTTGGTTTTTCTCTCTTGCCCTCTGTAGCCCAGCTCAGTTGATAGAATGCACAGAGAAATGTCATCATTCTTCTCCTTTTGTCTGAAGGGTATTCAAAATATTTTTCAGATAAACCCAGTATACCCAAAGCAATTATTCTTTCTGCTGCATAGATTAAATGTTTATGGTAATGGGTGTCAGAATGATAATCTTGGAAATCCAGAAAGAATAGACATTGAATTTTAATGATGTTCTAAAATACATAATGTATCTTGAGGGAAACATTTTTCCTCAGAAGTAAAATAGTCTGTCTAATAAAATAATGATTCTCAGCCACGTGGGATGGACCCTTATTGACACTGCCTTATGTTTCTCCTTGCTGTGCTACCTTCCATTGCCTTCATACACTCCAGATTCTTGCTGCTGCCTTCACTGCCATAGCTCCTCAATGGTTGCTGTCACCGCATCACTGGGGCTCACTTTCAGCTTCTTATCACACTGATTTGATGTTTCTTGTGGATCCCTGCTTCTCCCTCACTGCTCTCTCCCTTCCTTAGGCAGAATGTCCCTCCTCCTTCCTTTTCTTCTGTAAATCTCAGCAGTGCCAGAACAAAAGTCAGAACCAGAGACAGTTTGTCTCTGGTCTGTGCTATGCTGGTCCATGTCTCTGAACACCTTGTTAGCACCTCAAAGCCAAGGACCAGAATGCAGAAGACGGTAAGGCAAACCTCAAAATACAAATGGGAGATTTCAAGTAGTGATTGTTGAATTGCTGAAGCACAGTGCTTTAAAAGAAGCTACTTCTGCATCCAAGCACCAATGAAGGTGCTTCGTGTACTTAACTTGTGTGCTTTCACATTACACTTAATACCAAATTGTTTTAAATTTTCAGGAAGTCTTTGCTATTAATGAAGAGCAAGTGTGGTTTAATAAGCAAACAAATTTGTTATTCAGTGATTCCATTTATAGTATGTGCAACAGCAAAGTAAATGTTCTGAAAAGAGATTTGTTTTCTGAAGAAAAAAAAAGAGCTCAGTGTTGTGATTTTTCCAGCCAGTCTTTCTTCCTTTTGTTACTGATGTGGAGAAGGTTTTGAATTGAAGTTTAGTGTCTTAATGCTTCAGCACTGTGAGCCTATGTCTACTTTCTTGCTAATTTAGTTAAAATCTTTGTAGTACAAGTAAAATTAACAGTTATGAACTGTTTTGCTTTTCAAGTGTCTGAGTTCTTTAGCAGCTCTTGAGCAGGAGAATGGTCATAAATATGTTGGCATGACTGCAGAAACACACAATAGTTCCTTCTTCATGAAACAAGATTAAAGCATTCTTGATTTATGTATTTGATAAGCTGAGATGTTTGGGATAGAAGACTTTGTTGATGTTGAAGAAATTACTACCATCTGTTTATCAAAGACAAGTTGACACTTCTGACATCTCTGTAACAGGCTATAATGGGAACTCATGTGAAGAGGCATTTGAGAACAGGAGTAAGAATGGTTTCCTGACTAAGGAGATGGGAAGCAAGTTCTGGCAATATGAGTTTTATTCTTGGCTTTACTGCTGATTTACTTGAGCAAAAGCTTGAAAGCTTTTAACAGCCCATTGTCATCTGTCTGTGCCTCTGTTTTCTTTGTAAACAAAGTTGAAATTTCTGAATGAAAAGTGATTTAAAAAAAGAGCTACGCATTCTGGTTGTCAGGAAAGGAGGCCATCCTTACAAAGGCAGGAACTTTCATATTTTTCCATGTTCATTCAGAAACAGTCCTCTTGGCTTCTACTGTTGCTTTGGTGATCTTGGAGCACATTTTCCCTTAAATTCTTATTTAAGTAAGTTCCTCTCAGGTACTGATCGATAACATAACATTGGCAATTATAGCAGTTTATATTTGCTTAGAGGTTTCATCAGAAGTGAAAATGAAATAACTTAAATGGGATCGTGCTAATTAATCACCCGAGGATCTGACTTTATTGACAACGTAATGCGATTCCTTGTATTCCTTTCATTATACTATAAATATGTCATATGCTGGGACTGGAAGAACTCTGTCTTACTCTCATGGCAACTTTTGTCTGTTCCTTGGATTGTAACAGTGCCTCTTTCTGAGACTGTTTTGGACTACTGGTGAACAAAGGGATCTCTCATCCTATATTGAATTCTCACATTTGATTTCTGGTAAAATAAATTGCCTAAACCCAATGTGTGAGCTAGAAAAAGTCTAAAATGAAATACTCCGTTGTAGCTGTGTACATAATAGTGATTACACAGCCAGCAGTTTTATTTTCCTTACAGTACCAGTGGAAATATAACAAATGGAGTAAGTAATTATTTATAAACAGAGGAAGAATTTACCAAATGGGTTTTACTAGCATGTTTATATAACAGCTCATCCCCAGGTGGATTTTTCATAAAACAATTGTAAAATAAAGAAAATATCACCAACTTACCTTCAGTGTACAGAATAGCATTAGAAATAAAATTTCAGGCTCTTCCTCCCCCCTACTTCTTTCTGTCTCTGATAGAAACTCACAGTAACAGTCCCTACCATCTGCTACTATATATTTTTCCTGAGTTTTAACATTTTGCTTTTAGAACCTGAAAGATTAGTAAAATGTCAAGTTACCAAGAAAATAATCATGGGCACGACAACTCAAATGTTATCTCAGCTTGTCTGTACAAAAGATGGTTCACAGTAGGGCTGTGCCCTCCCTATGCAGATAGAGCAGGTGAGCAGATATGCAGTTGGTTATCAGCTGGCACATTTTTGAACAGCAGTGTTAGATTTTAGCAGAACATATCTTGATTTTAATTAGAATAACATGGCCAAAAAAAAACCAAACCAAACCAAACCAAACAAACAAACAAACAAAACATTGGGATCTCTTTTGAAGTTCATTCTGTAGAAAATGAACTCCAGATCTCCTTTAAAGGTTTGTGTCATTTGTGATAGAAGATCAGTGAGGACTGGAAGCGGGGCTTTCTTGCTGGACTGCTGGCCTAGAGGAAATGCAGCCCCCAGGTACTCAGTGTGAGAAGGTGTTAGTTACACCAGTAATGCCAACTCCCAGCCAAGAACTAAGCACTGAATTATATTGTTATGGAAATGTCAGGAGTTTTTCCTACCCTGCTCCTAGCCACAGATTGAGAACCTGGAATCGTAGCTGTCCTGTTAGCCATGTGGCTACAGCACACTCAAAACTGCAGCAGCAAGCTCCCTCTGAACAGCTTTACTCAAGCATTTCTAGTTTCTTTCCTTTCTGTTTTTCCATTGACTGGAACTTAGACTGGGTCTCAGAAGCTGAGAGGTAGTTAGAAAGGTAAGGGATAAGGACTTCAGCTCAAAAATCCTTCCCAGTGCTTCATAGTTGAATGGTTGATTCTGCATGGCAGTAAATGCTACATAAAGAATTTATTTTTAAATGTAACCTTGACAGAGGCTGCACAGGGCAGTCCTCTACAGAGTTTTCTGTCATGGGGCAGATAGCTTTAAGGAAATGTATTTGACATTAAAATTTTAGAAATATCAGAGTATTTCCCATCATTTGGGACTTTGCTTTATCCCAAAGCCTGTGTGACTAAACTTTTATCACTGTGAGTGTAATGTTGGTTTTTTTCTGTCCTAAACTCCTTGAAAGTTGTATGGTGCAGAAAGATCCAAAAATCTGCCTACCTGCTGGGCTGCTGAGGAACCTACTTCCCTGGCATGCAAACGCCTTCAGAATGATATTTTGAAGGTTTCTAAATGTTATGTTCTTCCATTGGGGCCTGTTGAACTCAGTTCCAAGGAAGAGAGCTTTGCAACCCATTCATGTCATCTTGCTGTCAAGCTGTACTCAGAATCTCAAGTTCAAAGTTGCATAGTGTTAATGTAAGAAGCATGTAGCTGTATCATTTACCTCCCATGTTTTTAACTGCACTTAAGTTCTGCAGACTCTCAGGATGGGGACAAGAAGGACTTTCTCCTCTTGCTACCAACTAGCTCCCTCAAGTACCTGCTTTCCAGAGCCAGGCAGAGCCATGGCTTTATCCACTTGCTGAGGCCTAAGGCATGGCCTCACCCTGTGCCTTCCACAGCCCATGTTGCTGCTGTGGAGGTGAGGGGCTCTTCGATCAGTGATGAACAGGGTAGTAAGATGACTGGAGAATGACTGCATTCGCTCTCCTGGCTGTGTCCCAGTGGGAGTAGGTGGAAAGGCTGAGCACTGCAGAGGGAGAGTAGAGCAGAAACAGGGTATGTGCTGCGGTGTGTGGTCATCTCTTGATGGGGATGACCTCTGGGCATGCTGCCTCAGGCTGCTCTTACTGTGGGTGTTGGAGAGTCACTGTTAATGTTTCCTAGGTTTTACCACTTTAATGTTGTAGGTAGGATAGTTCAAGGAAACAAGCTTGACGTACATCGCAGATAAAGGTTGTAGTTTCATTAGAAGTGATGTAAATGAACACTATAAAAGGCCTGAAGAAGAACTTGTGTGCTCAGTAGCTTGTCCGAAAAGGTGAGTATCACCTCCATCTGTGAAATGGGGCTGTATTTTAAGAAACTGTAATCTAACTATGCTATAGCTATATCTAAAGCTGGACTTAACTTCTGTGCTAACATTTTGTTGTCTTTGGCTTCTTGGTTAAAAAAAATTATTGTGGTTAAGTTGCTGACAAGTTGCTAGCAGTGGTGAGGTGCAGGCTGCCCAGAGAACCTGCAAGATTCCCCATCCCAGGAAGTGTTGAAGGCCAGGTTGGATGGGGCCCTGGGCAGCCTGATGTGGTGGGTGGCAGCCCTGCCCAGGGCTGGAACTGGGTGGGCTCTAAGGTCCCTTCTGATCCAAGCCATTCTGTAACTCTAATAAAATGTAAGTGTCCATATGAGCCTTATTCTCAAGGTACCGATCTGTCATTGAATTCCAAAAGTGGGATGCCTACTCGATCTTTGTACCTTTGAAAATATTCTGTGTGGGTTTTTTTATGTTTTTGTGATTTTTAAACTCTTACCATTTTGCAACATGCTCAGAGGTACTTAATTTTGACAGTGGTGTTATTTCTCACCAGTTTATTACTACAGTAGTAGTGCAGTGCGTGCTGCCTTTGAAAAGCCATTGCTGATCTTGAATGTAAAAATTTCCCTTCCTTTCCAAGGCATTACTACTTAGCAGTCGGCACAAGTACCTATTCCTGGATGTGTGTGCTGTAGTGGCCCTGCAGCTGTGCTGTATGCACTCACAAATCCTGAAAACTCTTGAGTGATCTTTAAAAAGCAGCTATTAAATGCTCACCTGAAAGCAGGAAGAGGAATGTGCACTCTGCGTGTCCTTTTAGAGGAGGCTGTTTATGCTTAAGTTTTGTTGTTACTTTCTAGATGTTTCTTAGTTGTTTTGCATGTTTTTTGTTTTATATCGGGGAGCTGGGTTTAGTAAAATTTGGAGAACTGAAATGGTGAACAACAGCAGAGTAGAAGAATTTGGAGAGATAACTCTTTAAAGTAATCTTTAAACCTTGGGAGTGATAAATCAAGAAAAGCATATTGAAATCAAAGACTGAAGCTGTATCTGATGAGTAACAGCTTTCCCCTTTCTACATTCTGTTTTTTGTTTGTACTAACTTAGTGAAAGTACATTTATGCTGACAGACAGTATCATAACTGTCTGAGAAATGAGTCAGAATTTGGGGATAGGATTAAGTGCTTTGATGTGGAATAGGTTTAATTTAGCTTCTTTCTGTCTTTCTGGATTTTTTTTCATTACATTTTGGACTGTGAATAAAATGCTATGTATGTACTTGACTTGATCTAGAGAAACATAACCCTAATAAATGCTGTTTACCTGAGCAGTGGTCTGGGACGCAAGAGATCAGAATTTTGGTCCTGGCAGTGATTACTCAGAAGTGATTTATCAGGGAAAGTTTTTCTGTGGTATGTGCCTTTGATTCCCAATCTAATGATCCAGGGAATAAGGCGTTATTTAGTAGAGAGTCATGTTTATGAGAGAAATGATGCAGTTTGCATGCTGTCTTTAATCTTTTAATGATAATTAAAACATATAAAGGGCTACTTTTACATAGAGGAAAAAAATAGGAAGATGTATGCCTTTAAAACTACTTACATTGTTACATCTAATTTCTGTACCAAGTGTAGTTTTCTACAGTTATATGTTGGTTTATTTTTCAGGCCTTGCTTGACACTCAGAATCTTTTGAGAACACAGATTACAAATTTTACTTTCAATCTGGGCTTTTCAGGAAAATTTTATCACACAGGTAAGAATGGAAAACTAAGATTACTTTCATTTTGGTGGTGTTCATTGTACTATGCTTTCTTCCATGTTTCTCTGGGACATAATTTATGTGATATATCAAATAAATATTTTTCTTCTAAAGTTGTTATGCTGGATTAACCCTTTGTTTGAGCTACTGATCATGTAGGTAGAGTTTATAAATACATCTGCAGCATTGCCTGCACTGGGAAATAGATGGAATTCTTCCTTGCCTTTTATTAAAATTCAGTTCCTTTTGACCTGTTGTTGTGATAAATTGCACTAATCAAATGAAATGTTCTGTTGACTATACTGAGCAATCTGTTGAGCAATCAAAGTTCGTCTGTTTGGTTAGTTTGATCTCTACTATAGCAATACATTTTATCCACTGAAATAATGTAATACTTCAACCACTGTAGCTATATGAAGAAGTAAAAGTTAAGGTATTAATTAGGACTTCATATAGAAGAAGCAGGCAGTCTCTGCTGACAAATAGAAAAAGGCACACTTGAAAAATAGGGCAACATCAGAACCTGAAGGAGAGTCAAAAGACAACACAAGGCCATGTCATAGTTGAAAAATTTTAACATGAAAATAGAAAAGGTAACATAGGAAACAAAAAAGAAGAATTTATTCATAAACAGAGATGCAAAGAACTTGCATAGGCTTGATTGGTTTGCATGTTGAATGGAAGATGGAAGTGCATAACTCCTCTTGCGCTTAGTTGTGTACATTGCTCATAATTTCTTGCCATGTTAAAAGGAAGTCTGTTATTTAGAGCTGAAAACTGAACAGAAGCACTCTCCCTCCCCAAATTTCTTCTGGGCTCAGCAGAGATCACCCTGACTTGCAAGGACTTCTGTCTTCCAGGTGTAACCTGCACAATTCAAGGAGACTGACAGTCCTTAACTCCCTTACATTCAATGGATCACTTTCCACATCCATTCCTGTCCTTTCCTCTTCCCTTCTCTTGGTTAGATTGGCTTGGCAGAAACATCCTGGCTGCCAAGCCTATCACCTGCCAGTGTCTCAGCAGGCAACAGTACTTTCAAGACTATTTGTTTTGTTTCAGTTGACAGCACAGATACTTTGGATGGAGCATGCATGTGGGTTTCCTTGATTTGGTTGACCGAAATTTGGCAAAGATATTGCAAGTTTATAGTACAAACTGACCCAGTTACCAGCTGTAAGCTCAATGAGATGAGCCTATCTTTGTTACAGCCCATCTCTTCCTGAGGCTTTCTTCTTTTCCTGAAGAAAGATTTTCTTCATGACATGGCTATTTTACAGCCCTTAACCACTCCTGTTACATTCCTTGGTAGCAAGTGAACATGACATAGAACCAATTAGTCTCACATGGAGTAAAAAAATCTAATGATACTACAGGTATCAAAACATCATTATATATGTCTGCCTCATTTATTATTTTAGTTCCTTCTGAGGTAAAGAGGAACTTTCAACAATGAAGGAACGTCAGACAAGGTTTTTTGGTGGAAAAAGGAGAAAGTTGATAGGGTTAGTGAGAGTAAGGCCTTACCGATGGAGAAAACAGAGGCTGAAAGTCTGGAAAAGAGTTAGATTTACAAAATACTGAGAGAAAAAGGATTTGTAAATTGTTTTGATTTTTTTGGAAGGAGTAAGAATAAGTGTCCTAGCAGCAGGCAGGAACACAGTGAAAATTGTTAAGCTGTAATTTTTCAAAGTTTGGTTCATGCAGTCTTTATAAAGTAACCCATTAAGGAATTATTTAAATGTGACAGTCTTTGACAGGACTAGCCTATGAATAGAAGTGCACTGGGACTAGACTTAAATATCTGGGCTCAGGGGTTCAGGAGCTTCTGTCCTGATCTGTCAGCTCATTAGACCCTGGTATTTCCCAGCCCTGAAATGCTGTCAGAGACATAGGCTAAGTCTCTGCTAGGAAATTATTTAGGGCTGAAGGGCAGACATGTTGCTAAAGGCAGTGGTCATTGCTGTTGAGTTAAGGGAACAGTCTCTGAAGTGCTCTTAGTCTAGGCCAGCCCCACACTCCTGTGTGCACCCCAGGAGGGAGCAGAGGAAGAACCTCTTCCCAGCAGGTTGCTGGGATGCAGCTGCTTCTCTTGCTGACTGGAATTTATGAGCATCAGATTGGCCAAATGGCTCAGGGTCAGGCCTGTCACCATCTTACTTACTGATGTAGTTGTAGCATGAGAGGTGTAGGAGAGCAATACAGTTACATGCTGCTGCCCAGGCAATTCCTATTAATCAGCACAGTGATTAGAAATTGCTGCAGGGTCTGTTCCAGGGCACTGCATCATTAGGAACAGATGAGGAGAGCACCTGAAAAGGAAGATTCAGAGACTGAGAAATAACTCAGTGAGCTGCAGCATCCTTTTGGGTACATTTGAAGATGAAGGTTTCTGCGAACCTCTCAACAGTTTGTAACTGTAATGGTGAGAGTTAGAAGGAAGATTAAACTATTATGTTATGCAAAATGTTTTCAAAAGGCTGCTGGAAAAAAAAGTATTTCCACGTACCATAGGTAACAAATTTAATTTGGATAAGGAATACTAATAAAGAGTTGCAATATTTTCATTTATCCTAAACACTCTTGTATGCAATTTCTCAACTTCTGTCTCTTAGCTTCTGATGTTATTGATACAGCACATGAATATGAGGACAGTACTATACTGTATATTCAGTATGCTGTGAAAATGGATCACCTAATCTTTTACCTGGATATGGTTACTCCAGGGAGAGGAATATGTGTACTTTCTAAAACCTTAATACTTTGAAAAGTCAATTTTTGTTTTTCTCATTTCCATCTTATATCTTCCAACACTTGTAAGATCGTAATGTAGACTTCAAGGATTAATTTTTTTAATTTTATTCATTTATTTATTTATTTATTTATTTATTTATTTATTTTCAGGCACCGAGGAGGAAGATGAAGGTGATGATTTGCTGTTGAGATCTGTGGATGAGTTTTGGTGGTTTCCCCATATGTGGAGTCACATGCAGCCTCATCTCTTTCACAATGAGTCGTCACTGGTGGAGCAGATGATCCTCAACAAAAAATTTGCCTTAGTGAGTATTATTTTTGCTTTTTATATTGAGTTTATGTATTCAGAAAATCGTTATTTCTGGTTTTTTAGGAAAATCAGTGCTGGTAGGAGCTGGAGAATTCTTAACATATCTATGAACTTGCTCTGTCTATGTTCTAACTACCTGAGCGTGCTGAGTATCAACCATTCCCACCGTGCCCTGACTAATGCACTTTAAGAGAAGCAGGACAGAATACATAAAATTTGGAAACATTCTAGTATGTTTTAGCAACGAAGCTGTGTAAACAACTAACAGATGTCTGGAAGACAAAAGCAGAGTATGGCACAATGCCTGTACTTGAGATCTGCTGCCATAAATGCTTTTCAGCTGTTTTCACTGGTCTCTTGGAAAACTTCAATGGAAATTTTAGTATTTAGGTGTGTGTTTAGCATAGATAATAGGGTTTGAGGGCTAATAGCAGTGGGAGACTGTTGGACGGGTTGAATGTAAAGACATAAAGAAGTGTTATGTCAGAATACGTCTAAAAACACAACTTGTTTGTTAAAATAGAGAAATTTTATATTAAACTTTTTTCATGTCTGAAGCTTTGCATAATAGCCTGCTACTTGTTTCATTTGCTTAAAGTATATTGAATTTAATAACAAAGATCAGTATTCTCCTTATTTGAAAGAGGCTGAAAATGCTGATGCTTTATCAAACTAAATGTGCATAGTGTGTGTGAAATACTCAACTTGGGAATTAGTGACTGAAATCAATGAGTTACTAATACATCAAATATGATAGATTTCATGATTAGAATAAAAGATATTGGTTACTTATTTATTTCTGCATATTGTAAAACTTGAAAAAGGAATCTTAAAATCCAGACATTTATTTAGAGCTAAACGAGGAAGACTGAGACATTAGAGAATACAATTTCTTACATGTTCTGTGAAGATTATTCTTCCTGATGTTTATGCATGCTTAAGTGAAGTAGAAAAGATTAAGATAAAAGGAAGATGAATTTAAATATCTGTGATGGAATTAAATAGTATAAAGCTGTGTAACAGATCATGTCACCACTCTTTTATCTCCCAAGCACTAAAAACCAAAGCCAGATCTTACTCTTTCCTACAATGGCACATTATGCATACTACACTCTAGCTGCAGAGCCTCGTGTTATGTGCACCATGGGTGTGGTATGATCAGTGTAGTGGTGCCTTGGTCTTACTGAGGAGCACTGAGACCTTATCAGAATTCCAAAAGCTATGCCAGCCTCAGGGTGATAAAATCTTATGTCCCATTTTGTGTTCCTAGCGTGCTGTAAATGGCCATAGGGAATTAGTAATTACAACTGTATTTTGAATATTAAAAAATGAGGGTTCTCCAATGAGATTAAACCATATCTCTATGTTAAACGCACTATTATACTGTGAAAAAACAATAGCTTTCTTCCCATGCATATTCAACATTTTTTTTCTTGTTTTTCATGTTCTTCTGGAGCAGAAACAAATGCTGTTCTTTGTGAATTAGCTTAGTTTTGAGCTGTTAGTAAAGCTATCAAATCTTACTTAGATACATATAATATTGAATCTTGACTATTTAAGCTTAGCACAAATAATAAACATTAAGAATGTGTAGGTGCATCTTCATTTGTGTGTGAACATACAAACACCTAGGGGTACAAAAACTCGTGCTTTTCACCCTCTATGCACCTAACAGTATTTGTGACTCAAGGACAGTCTACCCATTTAGGTTGAGGAACATGTAAGGAAAAGGATATCTGAAATGAAAGCTACAGTGAAATTCAAGAGATTCACTGTTCTGGAAAGCAAAGCAAACATAAATAAATAAGATAAAAATCTCTTACAGCATTTGGAAGGAAGGGGTGTGTTTGGATTTCAGTGTCAAGCACATGCAGCACTATTGATTTCTACTATGTGACTGGAAACACAGATGATGCAGTAGATGTGATGTAAAAAATATCACAGCTTCTGTATAAAATTCTTGGGTATTTTAAATTACAGTATCTGTTTGTACCTGGTTACTTTGACAGCAGTGAAGCATGCAGCATTTTTTATATATTACATTTATTGCTGTAATGTGGTATTCCATGCAGTGAGTTGTTTATACGCCATTTGGCTTACGTACCAAATATTTGTGAACATGTGATTGTGGAAACAAATGAAGCTGTGCAGATTCAGTACTTCAGGTAGCACAGGAACTTTTCAATGTGGGCAGAAGAATAACGTCTCTTTCCATTTTTTTTTTCATTGCTGTGTTGTGTGGGGTCTGTTCAGCATCCTCGTAGTGTGTCATGAGCACTTCCTACAGAACGTGCTTCCTGCTCAGGCTTTTATTTCTTGTCAGAAAGACTACTTTCTTGTCTACCTAATTTCCTTTCACTTTAAATCCCTTATGTAAAAACTGGGACAATTCCCATGTTTTTCAGCACACCACTTTTTAAACTGTGTACCCTGTTTTTCTTGTCTTTGCTCTCCTGTCCATCCAGTACATCAGCTTTCATGCAGTACCTCTCCGGAAAAGATGAAGGAAGATTATTTTTCTAAGGTCATGGGCCCGTTTTTCTTTGAGATAAGACTTAAGAGTTTTTTGTATTCTTTAGTAATTGTTTTATTCAGAGGAAGGAACCCAAGTATCACCTACCTCTTATCTTTTCACATGAAGAGTAAATGGAAAATATAGTGAAGATGATGGTACGAATTATATATATAAAAAATACAACTCTTAAACAATTCAAAGGTTTTGTTTGCAAAGGCAGTTTTTTAAAATATTGCTATAGAACATTGTATGGGTAAGCAGAAATATGTGCTTGTGTGCTCTTCTTTAGAAAGAAAATAGAAAAAGTGTCAAAATTCATTAGAGTACGTTGGAAACCAGAAGCTGGAAAGAAAATACATTGAATCTCAAGAGAAAGTAATACTTGAATACTTGCAAGGTCAGTTAAATGAAAGAAGTCTGCAAAAATGACAGATATACTACAAAAGGTGTTATTCTAGAATATCTGCTTATTATCTTCAGTTTTACACATCACAGTTTTTATTTAGATGACACTAAAATGGTTGTTTTTTGAATATGATTTTATGCTGCTAGCAGACTAGAGGGGAAATAGGATGATCTTTTGTGAAATTCAACTAAGTAATTGTGTAGGGACATACAGTGAAAATCATGGGGTTTTTTAATTGTAAGTGCCAAATGCCATTTTGTTGTGTATGTGCCAGTGCTTTTCTCTCTCAATACTTAGTTTGTGAGCAAATTCCTTGTCAGAACTTGAAAGAATTCAGAAGTGTTTAATGCACTGGTTATAGAAATCAGCATAGAATGTTTTTATATCACTCTTGCCTCCATGTAAAAATGCGTATTCAAGTCTTAAGTTTCAAAATCCTGTGTTTCATCTTCACCATGCTGCCTTCCATCACTGTTAGATACCAAAACATATTGTAATGTCACAATTATTGTATATTTCAGACCTATTCTCAATCTCTCACAAAGGATTAGTGAAATGCCAAAATACTGTTTCTAATTTTTTTTGAAAGCAGTTATTCTGTTGTTCTATTTTAGGAACATGGTATTCCAACTGATATGGGCTATGCAGTGGCTCCTCACCATTCTGGAGTATATCCAGTGCATGTTCAACTTTATGATGCCTGGAAAAAGGTCTGGAATATCAGAGTTACTAGCACAGAAGAATACCCACATCTGAAGCCTGCAAGGTATAGACGAGGCTTCATCCACAAAAATATAATGGTGAGTTATATTTCTGATCATATTACCACCATTCCTAGTATCATACAGTGGTTTGGATTGGAAGGGACCCCTAAGATCATCTAGTTCCAAAGCCCCCTGCTGAAAGCAGGAACACCTCCACTAGACCAGGTTATTCAAAGCTCTGTGCAGCTTGGTGTTGAATGCCTTCAGGGTGGGGACATTCTCAACTTCTCTGGGCAACCTGTTCCAGTGTCTCATCACGCTCACAGTAAATAATTTCTTTCTGATACCTAGTCTAAATTTACTCGCTTCCAGTTTAAAGCCATTTTACCTCATCTTGTTACTACATGCCCTTATGAAAAGTCCCTTGTCAACTTTCCTGTAGGTTCCCATTCAAGTACTGGATGGCCACTGTAATTTCCCCCCAGCACCTTCTCTTCTCCAGGATGAAGAACCCAGCTCTCTCAGCCTGTCCCCACAGGGAAGGTGCTCCAGCCCTCTGATCATCTTTGTGCCCCTCCTCTGGACCCACTCCGATGGTTTGATGTCCCTCTTGTGTTGGGGGCCCCTGATCTGGTTCCCCCCCCCTCCAGGTGGGGCCTCACAATAGCAGAGCATGGGCAGAATCACCTCCCTCGACTTACAGGTCATGCTTTGCTTGATGCAACCCGGGATACAGTTGGCCTTCTGGGCTGCAGGGGCACACTGCTGTCTCATATTGAGTCTTTCATCAATGGAAACCCCCAAATCCATCTCCTCAGGGCTGCTACCACACAACTTCTGCCCAATGTATATTTGTGCTTGGGATTGCCCTGACCCATGTGCAAGACCTTGTGCTTGCATTTTACAAATTCTTTATTCCCATGTGGAAAAAGCATACCCTGGAAGTTCTCACTGTAACACATAAAACACGTATTGTTTTGCGTAAGTTGCAAGTTATGTTTGACAGTATCCTGTTAATTAAAATCGGTCTTTTGCTGATGATGCTACTGCTAAAGAAGGTGGTTTCCAGGAACCCTGCTGTTAACAGTTAACAGACTGTTAACTGTTCTGTTTCTGCTGTTAAATACTGATTCAGAGGTCTCAAGAAAGTAGTCAACTTTGCATGTTTTAACAGAATTAGTTAGATTTTTAGCAGGTTTTAAATTTACACACTACCATTAACTGCAGAATAATTTTGCCAGTTTATTCCATCTGAGAATTGGATCTTTATGCACGAATATTTTTTCTTCCATTTGAACTATGCACAGTTGACCTTATTTTGCTTTTTATCACACAGAAATGTGAATTGTGCTTTGCACTGTTACTTAACCCCCGGCTAGGCTTTGGGCCCAGGTGGTCAATCTGGATGCAGGGCAAATACCTACAAGGTGAAGGGAAGGAAGGTTCCCCATCAGGCTATGAAACTGCACAATTGACACAGCTACAAATCAAATCACACAAGTTTTCTGTATTACATAATTCACAGTGTAGTTTACTGACAGCAGTACTTGCCTAAAGCGTGAATACCAACATGGAAGGCATTATGCTAATATCTTTGGGTCACTGAGACACAAACTATTTCCAATTCAGAGAATATCATCTGCAGATTGTTTCATAACAACTTGCAGAAATACTTGATGATATCTGCTTGAGTAACTTTCTTTTGGAGCATGTAGGAAACTTGTAAACAAGATACTTGTGTATGTACCATGCTATACCTCTGGATATGGCCACAGTTTGGGAAGGTCTTGTGCCATAGCCCGAGTCTGTTGCTGTGCTACTCTTTTAATTCTGATATTGTCCTCCAGTTACCATGGATACCACTTTTCTAAGTGGAATAATAATATGTCAAAGTTTTAATGTTCCGTTCTATTTTGGGGTGAATTATAGATGAAATGATCTGCAGATATCCAGAAAGAAACTGACACCATACAGATTTAAGCTAAAGTTTATTCTCCTTAAAGCATTAATGGTGTGTTGGGGAAAAAAAGTGTTTGTGGTTATGCTCAGAGGGTGTAGAGCACTTGAGTAAGACTGATTGACTGAGAATCTCCAGAAATCTCTTTCATAAATTATTGTTAAACATAGAATTTGAAGATACACACTGACATGCATTTAGCACAAAGAAAAAGGACATTGGGCCAAACACAATTTACTGAGAATGGTTGTGTAAAACCACCTGTTTAGGAGTCTCAGACTTTCAGTTCTCCAGGGCAAACACATTAATAGTTTACATGCGCAGACTTATAGTGATAAATATATCCAGTAATAAATCTGTTGTGTAAGACTTGCCAAAGTATTTCCTGTCCAATATATCTTCATTCTCTGTGTCTATAAAGAATTGTTCTGATATTTCATCAGTGAAATCCAAAGTTTTTTAAAAAGTGTATGCAATTTTGGAACAAGAACATGAATTCCATACATTTTATGACAACACAGAATTTACAAACTATGATCACAGCATCTGGTGTAATATCAAAAGATGCTGAGAAATGTAAATGCAAAAGAAAGAGTATCTATAAAGCTCAAGTACCTGTCAAGTAAGAGAACTGCACAATTTAGAAGTTTTAACTATTATTTACTAAATGTTCTAAATTGGACTAAACAATTTTAGCCCAAAACTAAAAGTTTTGGGCCCCTCACTGCAAGAAAGACATTGAGGCCCTGGAACATGTTCAGAGGAGGGCTACAAAGCTGGTGAGGGGTCTGGAGCACAAGCCTTATGAGGAGAGGCTGAGGGAGCTAGGATTGTTCAGCCTGGAGAAGAGGAGGCTCAGGGGAGACCTTATTGCTCTCTATAAATTCCTGAATGGAGGTTGTAGTGAGCTGAGTGTTGGTCTCTTCTCTCATGTAATCAGTGATAGAACTAGAGGGAATGGTTTTAAGCTGCGCCAGGGGAGATTCAGGCTGAACATTAGGAAGTATTACTTCTCGGAAAGGGTAGTCAGGCATTGGAATGCACTGCCCAGGGAGGTGGTGGAGTCACCGACCATGGGAGTGTTCAAGAAACGTTTGGATGTGGTGTTGATGAATATGATTTAGCTGGGAAGTATTGGTAATGGTTGGACTAGATGATCTTCTAGGTCTTTTCCAACCTTGATAATTCTGCGATTCTCTGATTCTGTGATACTGTGATTTGATGATAGTCTCAGTTTAAGAATTATACATGATCATCAATCTTCAGCTGTTGAATTTCCATAAAAAAATAGATGTAATTGAAATATTCTGCAGCAAATTATTGTCTTAGGTTGAGAGTAAATATTTAGAAATTCTACTGGGAAGTGCACTTATTAGGTTTCCTTATTCAAAAGATACATTCTTTGCATGTCTTTAAAAATACATGCTTTTGTTTCTGCTAATTTTGTTGCAACTGGTCTTATAAAACCAGCTCAGCTGAGTGAAAAGAAACTGTTTCTTACAATATGAATAAAATCCATAAAACAAAGAAAGAAAGAAAGAAAAATATCAGTAAGATTCATCACATCAGCATGGAATTACTATTGTTGGTGATACCTGAGCAAAAGAAAATGATTTCAAATTGTAATTTAAAAATATAGCAAAACTATCTTTTAAATAAAAGGTGGAACTGATAAATAGAAATAGATTGACGTATTTCAGATTACATTTCAAATTCTTTTAGAATTTTAGAAATCTTTGATGTTCAGACTTCAAACACATTAAGAGTGGGAAATATGGATGCAGTTATTATAAGGAAGCTGCTTAATTGTGACATGCCTACTGAGATCAATCTCCAGTTTCAGAGAAAACATGATGAATTTTTGGATGTCATAGCTCATAATAAAACCACTGTTTCTTTTTGTAAACTCCATTCATCTCTCAGTGTATTGATTCAACTAAATCACTGTTGACTTTTGGCAATGTTGCAATGCCAAAACTACAAAGTAGTTATCACTAAGGAACATGATCAGTTGTGTTGCTTTTCTGGCTATTATCTCATGAAATGTATGGACAGTTTTGGTTTGTGAATTTCTCTTGAATCTTTTGTTGCTTTTTTTAAATTAAATTCAGGTGCTTCCTAGGCAAACTTGTGGCTTATTCACCCACACTATTTTCTACAAAGAGTATCCTGGAGGCCCAAAGGAACTAGACAAAAGTATCCAAGGTGGAGAGTTGTTCTTCACGGTGGTTCTCAATCCTGTGAGTACAATGTCATTTTGAACCTATTTAAAAAGAATTAGTAAAATGAGAATTGAGTAAGTGCTTCAAGGCTAATCAGAGCTGATATCCATATAGTAATGATTTCTCACGGAGTTAGCTCTTTTGCCTTTTCAGTTAATGAATTTAAAATATAATATTGTGTATGTTCTGTTAGTCATACAAAATTAATCCCAACGTTTTTGAATACTGTTTTGTTAGTAACATAGTAGTAGAAATATTTATTGTTCTGTTTTACTTCTGCATGAAATAAGAGCTGTGAAATTTAATTTTTAAGAGAAGTATTAAGAACTGGTATTACTGTGAGACAAGTGCCTCAGGTGAAATCCATTATCCCACTCTTTAGAACTCTCAGAATGTTGAGAACACCCATTGGTTTGAGAAAGTTGCAAGCAAGAAGTGCTGGCACTTAAACCTGTTTTGAGAATGTTCAGTTGCTATTCTATAAAAGCTTCAATGAAAAGATCACAATAAGTTACTTGCACAATAAGTACACTGAATTAATGTGTCTGTTTAACCTTTCATTTATATTTAATAGAATAAACAAACTATAAAACTACTGAATATTGGTAGGGTAGTGCAGTACAGTACTTCAAAATGGCATATTAGGCCAGTTGCATTAAAACTGACCTCTCAGACAAGGTTTTCTGATTTATGCAATGCTATGTGGACTGTACAATCACATATTTCTGAGAAATATGACATCCCTGATATAATGCAGGCTAAAAGAAGGGAAGTTTTTTTTTGTTGTTGTTGTTTTTTTTCCTAAATGCAACTATAAATGAATGTCATACCACAATATGCTGGATATGAATTGTTGTGATCTTTTTAAGGAGTGCCTTTGAAAAGATGATGTGATGGGATTTATATATATATGTGCATATGAACAGTTTGTAAAGTTGTAAGCATTAGTGTGGCAGGTAACCAGGTTGGAGATCAGGTTTTGCATCTTTGGTTGTTTTATGTTTTATTTGTGGGACTTGTGTTTGTACCACTTTGTACTTGTACCCCTATTCACATGTCAGGGTTTTATACATTTGTCAAATTATAAAATGGAAGATTGAATTTCATAGGCCTTCGTGTCCTATGAAACTGACAGTCCTAAAACTGTCAGGGTTGCTCTCTGAAGAAATTAACATGAAACATCCAACCTTTCAGAGGATGCAAAAATTCTATTAGAAGATGTTTTCTAAACATTTTTTGTTACCGGTGAAAAACCTATGAAGAAGAAACATTAACTAGAAATCATTACGGTGTCATCTACAGAGTAAATAAATATTTTTTCTTCTTTTTAATGTAAAATATAGGTAGAAATTAAATGCAAATCTTAACAAAGACCTTTGTTACATTTCCTGGTTTATTTTGGATTACTAATTGAAAGTGAAAATAGTTTCTAAATTATAAATTGTTAGAGTGTTATTTTAGGAACTGAGTACTACTCTATATTGAAATAAATGCCCCTAAGAATAATACTCCAATTTTCTGTGCAGTGTAGTCTTGTAATGGCAGCTATTCACATGAGAGGCTCTGCTTCCTTGTAGTATGCTCGAATCAATCACAAACTGCAGAATAAACCTAAAAATAAAAGCACCAAACCATATGTGAATCTCTGAGCTTTTTGACATGAGAGTCAGTATCGTTGTCATTTTCTCAGGGCATTCTATAGTCAGAGGTCTTGCAGGTAAGAAAAGCATCAGAGTGCAAATGAAATCCTGCTCTGCAAATGATCTCTACTGGTAATGTGGGAAATTGGTATCTAATCTAATAAGAATTGGTAGCAAATCTTGCGGACTAAAAGATGTATTTGGTATGTATTTATGAGCCTTCAGTGCTTGTTAAATTGTGATCTGATAGTGGCTGTAAAATGATGTCCATTCCCATTCAGAATGCTGAAGTGCCATGAAGCTAAAAAAAAACACCACACAAAGTACTAAACCTTGTTATCTACTTCTAGAATAATATTTAATATTCATTTCTTCTGTTAAAGATCCTGTTCACTGCAGTGGCCCTTAGACAAGATCATAGTATATCAGGATCTTGCACAAGATTTTTTGCATGCACACACACACACACAAAAAAAAGGCCTTCAGCAGCCCTGTATTGTTAGTATACAGGTATTAATTGTTTCATGTTATCAGTTAGATAACGCCTTACCAGGAGGATTGTGTGACTTGCACAGATTTTTCCAGGGAGGTCTGTGGCAAAGCTACAAGGAAAACCTGGATTGCACTTTTAGAGGAATGGATGTGTGTAAAAGCACGAGGTTGTTTTTTCTCCAGCTTCTCAGTGCTTTAGTAAACTTTCTTATAGGAAGGAACCTGGATGTCAGTGGAGACAGCTGGCAAAGAGGTAGAACTGCCTCTAAGTGGTATTGAAACTATATTAAGAGAGTCACAAGAAGAGATTATCCTGTCAATTAAAAGGAGACTGAACTAAACAATAGCAGGCTTCTGTCTTTGCTGTGCTTAACTGCATATCGCAGAGTAAGTCAAGCCTGCTGCTAGTTTTGTGAAATACAGCATCCCCTTATAAAAAAGATTATGTCTCTGTCAGTTTGTTTATTTTGCATTAGCTGCACCAGAATCATTCTCAAATAAATCCCAACTGACTTTTGCAACATTTAAATTGGCATATTTAAATAAATGAAGAATCTTTACTGGTATTAAAACATTCAGCAAGTGTTTTGTTTGATGAAGTTGTTAGAATTTTCGGTGACTCCAGATTCTGTCTGCAATATTCAGTGGAGTTTTTAATTAATAAAACATATTTCCATTAAATGTCCTTTAGAATTAAAATGTACCAGACAGAAATCAACTAAAGACAGCACTGCATATTCCAGCATTTTCCCTGATGATGTACGTGTACTCCCACTGGATCAGCAATTAGAGATTAGCTATTAGAGCAGCTCAGATCAACACTTGACAATCACAGAATGTTCAAAGTAAAAGGACCACTCACCTATAGCTGCAGCTGATGGAGGCTACAGAGGAACAAACAAATTGAACAGCTCTTGTTCTCCTAAATGCTGCCTGGCCAGCAACCTCAATTGACATGTGAATGGTGGGTTACCTTACACTGCCCTACACAGACAATGGGAGAATGAGTTCACTGTTGTCTGAAATAACTTGCTTGTTGTTAACAGTGCGTTTTTGTATTCTCTGGAACATGTACTAATTGATCATAGCATTTTCTTCTCATTGCCATTCTTATTTGTGAGATAGGTATATCCATGTTTCTTATTCTTCAAGACACTACCATTTTGTGGAAAGGACAGGGGAGAAAATAATATGGAGATATGTATTATGACACTGTAGAAATCTAAGACTATCAAGAACCTTCTGCAGACTTGATCTTATGTGTAAAACTGGAAGCAGTTGACTGAAGAAGACTACAAAGATCTAAAAAACTCCACTTTGAAGGGAATTCCAAATGATCAGTACTTATTATATTTGAAAAGGCATTTTAAAAAAACACTGAAATTTCATGGAGAACTTAGGCAGTGAACTCACTTCAGAGATCCTGAAGAAGAAAACCAGCCAATTAAATTATAGTGATAATTTAACTGAGAATCATATCAGGATCTTTCTCCATAAGACTGTTTTTCACATTAAGAACCTAAATTTGAACCACAGAATTGAATTTGGTTGGATATTTGCGACTGCAGTAGTTGATAAGACACAGATTCCATGTAGGTGTTCATGCTTTATATTACCCTTAAGTACAGGGAAGACTTTCATAGAGGATTACATTTCACATTTATCTCTGCTGTAGAATGTGTAGTGCTTTCCTCATTCATATCTTCTGCCATCTGCTTCTGTAGACATTGTTCAACATAAGACAGGCGATATGCAGGGCAAGCTTACCAGTTTCATTGCTTGGTTGGGGTTTTTTTAAGGTTTGGTTGTTGTTTGTTTTTTCTTAGCTTATTGTTTTTCTAAGTGCAACATTTCACTAATGAAAAGAAAGCTTAAGAAGCAGGCTGATGCTGTTAAATGCAGTTTCTCTCATCTGCTTTCTACTAGTCCATCAGATTTTATTGCCAGAGACAATTTGTTAATCTATTTGCTTTAGTTTTCAAATCCTCATATGGAGGATGTTTTGATTCTAGAATCCACATAATCTGGTAAACCCAGTTTTTTGTAATATAAGGCCAAATTCCCTGAGAACGTGGTTTGAAACAGTATTTTATGCCTTTTATTTTCCATTAAAATCAATGAGTTAAGCTGTACTGATTTAAATTTGTAGAATGTGTTCATGACGTAGTCCCAGATATGCCAGGATATGTTTCATTTAAGTATGGAAGATAAAAATCAGGAGTTTTGCAGTCCCACCAGATGGATGTGTAAGGCAAATCACGCTTCATAAAAATCTCCTATATCTTTTCTGCCTCCAAGAAAAACAAATAACACAAAATTTAGTAATTGCACAGCACTTATGTGCACTTTCTTACAAAGTAGTGGGTGTCTATGATCTGAAAAAACAGGATGATGCTCCATGGAGAGAAATCTGGTGAAAGTCTTGAAGTGTTTGACTATCCAATAATGAAACTAATATGTAGCCAGCTGTGTGATCTCCATGTATTTACTGCCATATTGATTGAAAGACTTCATGATTTAGGTTCTATGCCTGATTGGTCTTAAAATAATTGTAATGTTCATATGCACTCCATTCTGACTATTTTCCTTTAATTTCTAACTCTCCCAAGTTACAGTGAGTAGAACTGTTATTAAGCTAACTGACTTGCAACAAGGGAGAAGTTATCTCCTTTAGAGCTGAAAATGAGAGTGTCTGTATGAGCATCAGCAGAACCTACTGGATCTTAATGTGACCCTAAGCAAGACCGACAGCCAGCCTTTGGAACTAGAGAAAAATACAAAAGCAAAGGCAGTCAGGCTCAAGTTTTCCATTTCCATCTGTCCAGCTTTCCACATCTTCATACTTAGAGGCAGTAAAGACTGAAAAGGAGGCAGCTTCTGCTCAACAGTTTCACCTCTTCTCTGTTCTTTTGTTCCTGTGTCAGTAACTCTGGAGAGCTCCAACAAGAGCTTGGGGAGTTGCCATCAACTGGGGAGGTGAGGGAAGTCAATTATGCTTGGCATTTTGGTTGACTGCAAAATATGAGTATTCTTTTGTCTGCGCTTCATAATCTGCCCATAGCAGCTTGAGTGGTCTTTTTGGGGGTGATATGGACAAAATATAGAAGCAAATTAATGGGCACCAGAAAAGGTTGAAAAATAGACATGCTATCTAGAGGTAGTGCCAGCAGTAGAAGAACAGCAGGCAAGAAGAAAACTTTGCCCTTCTAAAAAGTTTTCAAATGAAAAGCTGGGTAGAAGTGTTTTACAGCTGTTAGTAAAGCGAGCCTCCTGAGCAGCCTTGTAAATAAGACTCTGGTACCAGCTAGGAAATTGCATCACAAGCATAGTCACAGTTTTTGGAGAATGCTAAATAAAACAGCACCCAACTTTGTGCAAAAGCTGGAAATAAATTCAAGTTTCCTGACTGTCAGACCAACAATTCAGTACTACCCTAAATATGTAATTTTGTTTGATCTCCTAAATCTTCCCTGGCTCCATCACATTTATAGTGCAGGTACTGCTATGTAAATCAAATTCAACTAGCCTACTTGCTGTCTTTGCAAGTGGGTAGATCTGTGGCAGCTGCAGAACTAGCAGTATAGCCTAGGAGCAAGTAGTGATATGCAAGCTGGAATATTTATGTTGTGGAATTGAACACGGCTTTTCTGGCAGCATACAGATCTTAAGGGAATATGTTTCAACCAATTAATAATATATGTTCAACCACAGACTGTGATCTAATTTCTTATTCTATCACTTTGTGAGTCTAATGGAGCAAAGCCTGATATTCCAGAGTCTCTGAATACCTGAAACTAAGTTCTTCAGAGTAATATGGAGACAGTATCAGAACTGCAAACGGAGTGTACACAATGCCAAATTAATTGGAATATAGGTGTTCCGAGAGTTAGGCATACTCTTGTGGCCTGTAAATATTTGTTCAGCAGCTACAATAGCAACAATATACTAAATTGGTAATCTATCTGTTCTTGTGCCTAGCAAAGTTGTTTGTTTTTTTTGTTTGTTTTATTTTATTACCCATAGTTATTATATTATCACCCAATTGTTAGACATTATTTTTACTTCATTTTAAATTGTTGTGTTTAACTTCATTAAAAGGCCTTTAAGGGTCCCTCCAAACTCAAAAGATTCTGTGATTCTAATTTCCGTTGCTACAACCTGGATAATTCTTTGTGTATTTTTGTTGGTTGGTTGGTGTAAATTGTCAAGCATTTATTGTTTTCTTTGTTCTTGATATATGTAATTTAATAGTGGCAACTCAATCCCAGTCTTCCTTGCAGTCTGTTGACCTAGAAGCTATTGCCTCTAATTGGGAAATGTTGTAGTGAGGAAATATGAAACACAAAATGAATGTTCAGAAAGATAAAGGCTGTTCCTCCTGAATGATTGTCCTTGTTTCCCTGCATCTCTTCAGTACTAGCCAGAATCCCAAATATCATCAGGGATAATAATGAGGGGGAGAGCAAAACAGAAATAGTGTTCTGCCCTTTCATTCTGAGGAAGGAATACAGAAGTGCTGAGAAGCAGCTGAAAGGAACTAAGGATCCAGCTGTCTGCCAGGCTCTGTGAGAATGCAGAGTGCAGGAGAGCGCCTCTGCTGCTCTGATCTGAAGATGGGTGGGAACAAAAAAAGGAGCTGCTGCCCAGAGGCCTGGTTTAGTCCCAAACCATCATTTTAAATATTGTCTGCATTCCATTTCAGTCCCCTCATGAAAGATATTAAATCCCGTGGAGAGTGCATTGAAGTGCAACCAAGATGATAGTTTGTTTATGAGGAACAGCTAAAAAGGATGATCCTTCTTGCACTCAGATAAAGAAAATGCTGAGATGCCCGGAAAGAAATAGCTTTAAAAGGGGAATCAAAATAATAAAATCAAATGGGGTCTTTCTAACTGAAAGATAGGCTAAAATGCTTGTTAGAGTAAATATAAATCCATTCACAGCTGCTTCTCTTTTGAAGAAGGAATAAAGAAATATATGAAGCTCTATTTATATTATATGGCGATGCCCAGGGGTGCAAGATTATTGAACAAATAGTGGTTTTTACTAGTCTAGCCTTCTGAGATGCCTTCAAAGGATTCCTTTTATATCTCCCAATCTGTAGTTTTAAGAGAGTAAATCTTTAGTAATGTAGTATAGTGATCATTAGCTGTCATGGAAAAGTGATCATCCTCATTATTTGGAATTTGCTTGAATAAAAGTTGGGATATGATATATGATACCATGAAACAAAGTATCATAACTCAATACAGAAGGCAAAAAATAGTTACCTTGTTTTGTCTGAATGTGAAACTGCACACCTGTAAATAGAAAGGCAATTACACAAGTCTCCAGCATCTGTGTTGCCCTACAAAATGATAAATTGAGTTCTGCTCAAATTGGTACAAGGAAATATCTGGCAACTCAGCATCTCTTGCAATGGGACCCACACCAGGGTGCAACCCAATCAAATGGTACTTGGCTATCATATTCTCCTGTAGCTGGGGAGACATGGATAAGCTTGTCCATCTCTCTGATGCCGTGGCCATGTAGCTGTTGTTATCAGGCCACCAGGAGTGCCCCGAAAACAGCAGCAGTGTCTGGTAAGTTGGCATCACAGACTAAGCCACTATCTGTAAAAGTGTGTGATATATGAAGTGTTCTATTCTCAGAGAAACGTAGCCAGAGCTGGCTCTGGGGCAGCTACAGGGCTCTGCCCAGTGAGGTCAACCCTGTAGTCCCCTGCTACCAAGACCTTGCCACATACACCCAGTACAGTCAGCAGTCTTTGGTTGTTTTATGAGCACAGGATTGTTGTTCGCTGATTCTGCACAGTGGTAGTGATTGTGCTGGGAGTTTGCTTGCACAGTATCAACTGGAGGAGAAAAAATTTATTCTCATATTCTTGGAAGGTAATCAGTTATCTGTTATGTTTTTGATGCTGCATGGAAGTACCTTTGCAAGGTGTAGTTGTGAGTGCTTTAAAACAGCATTTGATCTTCCATTTTTTTTGTCAATTAACCATAAATTGTTTGATGTAAAAAAAGGCTGCATAATTGGAACTAAAATCTCTGATATTTCTGCATTTCCTTGTAACAGCTTTGTATGATGGAAATGATTTATTATGATGCATCCAAACAATTTTTTAGCCTCCTTTCTAATATACTTCAAATTACAATTAATTCCCTTCAGGGAAAAAAAATAATTCATATTTTCCCCGAACTAGGAATCTTTTCAAGTTCTTTTGCTTTTTCTTTCAATGCAGTGCTGAAGTTTTTGGCATGTAGGGAGGGAGCTGCCATGAGGTGAACTGACTTGATAAAAGTCAGAGGTCAACTCGTGTGGAAAAGAAAGAGGTTGTCAAGAAAGCAAGTTAACCTTTCTTACAGAACCACTCTGTTTCCTTGTTGAGAATGACAATCCAGTGGCTGGTCTGTTCCTGCTTTAAGAACTAAAATAAAAAGGGGATCTTAAGAAGGTTGCAGATTTGGCAAAATGCTGATTATTTGTTACCAAAAGGGAGTATTCAGGGGAGGAAAAATAAATAGAAAAACTAACACCACAAAAAAAAAAACAAAACAAAAAAAAACAAAACAAAAAAAAACCAAACAAACAAAAAAAACACACACACACACACACACACACACAAAGACACTGCTGTCTGAAATGAAAGATTATGTCCTAATGACTAATATGTGTCTCCTAATTGTACTGAAGTCAGACAAAATAAATGAAATACTCTGTTTACTTTTTTAGCCAAGGAGGTGACACCAAATGACACTATTGATGGAACATCTTTTCCACAGTATAATTCACTGCAAGTAATACACTGCATTACAGGGAGGTGTACAAGAAAATTAGTTGTAAAGTTTTCTATCACAAGAAGCCAGTGATTAAAATAGTCCAAAACAGAAGAACATGCCACGGATTCTAATTTTTCATTTTTCTTTTTCCTTTTGAAACTGAAGGCTGGAATTCCTTTACAAAATATTTACTTCAGTTTTTGAAGTGACTTCAGAATTGAAGTTTTGATGAGCTTTTTTCATTTTCAAGTGGTTACTTCAAGTCTCACTTGAAATAGAAATAAGCCATTAAAGGCATTGGCAGTTTTATTTATAAAAAGAGTCGAGTTTCTATTTTTTAATGGAACCGAGTTTGGAGAATATGTCATGAGATAGCTTTCCTATTTAAAAAAAGAGGGGGAGGGAGAAAGAAACCTCCTAGAGAAGCCAAAGATCACAGATTTCAGTGTAAGAATAGCACGTCTCATCAGTAAAAATTGAGAACCAGATCATTTTTCAAAGCAGAGGTTTCAGTCCGCAGTCGTTCCTTAGACTCTGACAGTCTGTATTGCTGCTCTGCTCAGCAGTACAGTTTATGTGCATTCAATTTATTTTTCTCTCCTTCTGGAAAGAAACCTGATGGCAAACGTTGGTTCCATGTTGAGTGCTAGTGTGCATTTGAAGCTGATGTTGCAGCACTGGAGGATTTATCCAAGTCACAATTTCACAGTGCGGTGTTAGAAGCAGCCTTACAATTGACAGAGATGTGAAGGATGCTTGGTGCTTTTTTGCTTGGATGGGGGAACATTTAATGCACTTTGGAAGTATTTGGTCATGCTTCTATTTCTGTTTCTGCATATGATTTAACTATCTGCCCAGAGTCTGAGGACTAGCTTCGTAGAAGTGGTGGGTTACATATCCTGTTACAGTTGGAGCAGCAAGAATTAAACTGCTGTAATTCTTCCGCTAAAACAGAATTTGCTTTTCTAATATTAACGTATATGTATCTCACATGAAGTAAACCTACAGGTAATACTTTTCCTGTGTTCTCCATTAAGTGAATTTACTTAAAGATTATGTGAACATTCTACAACCCCAGGGTTGGGGTGGCATTTCCTAGTTCACACACAGCTCATGGTGCCTCTCCCATGGTTTTCTTCACTGATTCCACTGAGCTGACTTGAGGAGAAGGATGTTACTCAATGAAGAGCAAAGATTGTAAGATCTGTATGGATGTGATCAAAGACATGAGGTTCTAAATAAGAGCAGAATGCAAAGTAGATTTATATTATCTGTGATTGCACTGCCATCTAGTGACACAGTGACTCAATGCAAACTTTCTTGGTGTTTATTTTAAAGATCAGCATCTTCATGACACACTTATCTAATTATGGAAATGACCGCTTGGGGTTGTATACATTTGTGAATCTGGCCAACTTTGTTCATACCTGGACAAACCTGAAACTGCAAACTCTTCCTCCAGTTCAACTGGCTCGCAAGTACTTTGAGCTATTCCCTGAGCAAAAGGACCCACTCTGGCAGGTAGGCAGAATTGCTGATGAAATGATTAAAAAATAATAATAAAAATTTAAAATAAAGTTGTCTTGATGTTGTTTTTTTTTGTTGTTTCTGAATTTCTTTGTTTCAGTTTCTTGTGAATAAAAGCCGTATTTTTAAATACTGGGTTTCAATCCAAGCAGTTTTCCCAGTTGCTTTAATCTCCACAGAAAGGTTGCAGAAGTAATGTGTGCTAATAATACACATAGTAAAGATTATCTTGGATTCATTTTATTTGTGATTTGACTTGTTTGTAGAATAGTGGGAAATGCAGGAAAGGTAGCTGATGTTATTTCTTCTTTCGTAACTAGCAGAAATTAGGCATTTGAAAGAGATGTCTGTGTATACTTTAGCCATTGACCATTAACAACATGAACTTTATTCCAAATGTGTTAAGAGTGTATCCAAAAAGAGTGTAGAGCACTAAGACCATGGCTACCTTAATACAAAAATTGATTCACCAAGCATAAATACAGTAGAAAGTTATTCACAGAAAGCTGAGAAGTGCCCAAGCAAGAACCTGACCAGCACTTAATACACTGATGTTGTCAGTTGTGCTTCTTCATTAGGCCACTTCTCATGAGTGACCAAATTGAATGTATCAGGAAGTTGAAATGTGCTAAAGCTGCAGCCTGTGCTAGCATTGCAGTTGACATGGTTTCTTCAGCCAGTGACCCAGTGATAAGAGCACAGTCTCTAAAGAGAAATTACTGTGGGAACTGGGAATGTTGTTCTGCTTCCACCCACTCAGTGACAGTTCAATCAATTTGTGGGCTGTCTGAGTACCACAGAAATCTAAGTCACTACATGGATTCTGTGGTGACGCTTTTTGAGATGACTCAAAATATTTTGAGAGCAAGTATTACTAAATCAAACTTTAAAATGCATTTATATTTGCTTATTTAAATGTTTTCTAGCATTGGATATTGAATTGCCAACTTAGTAAGAATCTGAATGTGAGACTGCAAGTTTGGTCTTAAATGTGAAGCCTGAAATTCATGCTGTTACTGAATAACGCATTGAACTAGTGGAAAAAATGCCAAGATCTTTGCATAATGTTAAGAGAACATGAATTTAGAAAATGGAAATTAGCCTGTAGCCAAAGGACTTGAATAATTACAATAACATAGCAGAGAAATTTGCCGGCAACAATGACTAACATACACTGGAAGTGGTGTCTTATGTCTGTAATTTGCATAAACTTGAATAGCTACCTTTTTATTTTGTTCAGCCTTGGTAATCCTCTTTGTCTCAGCAGACCAGTCTCAAAAATTACTTGCAAGAAGTATTCATAAAATAGATATAAGCTGAATCCCCCTAGTAGATAGCAAATGATAAATATTTGTTATCAGGACTCGCTTCAGACTCAGTATTCTGTACTGATTTGAACTAGGGGATCAGCAGATGTATATGTGAATGGAAATCCTTAAACTATAATTAATTTTCTCTTTTAGTTTAAAAACTGCAGCTAATACCTGTTATGTTAATGAAAAAGAAAAGTAGTTAGAGAATTCATTAACATTTTTAGTCTTCTTAATTTGTATGTAACTGATTGATCAATTTTGAACTATTCCTATATCTTGAGTACATTGGATCAGATTTGTCTTTGGCATAATTCTCCTGAATTTACTGACATTTCTCTGGAGACTACATGCTTGTTTGAAAGTATCTGTTTCCACGGAGGGAAAAAAAGAAAAGGAAAGAAAAGAAAAGAAAAGAAAAGAAAAGAAAAGAAAAGAAAAGAAAAGAAAAGAAAAGAAAAGAAAAGAAAAGAAAAGAAAAGAAAAGAAAAAGAAGTTTCTTGTCTTGTCACACATGGAAATATATTTCTGAATTATTGAAATAATTCTTTTAAATGTAACATTTTTTCACTCATAAGGAAAATCAATTTATTTTTTTTGTAAGAACATTTGCAGATTGGTAATCAACATAAACAGAATTTAAGAGCCTTATCTGATATGATTACTAGTAAAATTCTTTGTTGTTGTTCTCTACTTCAGAATCCCTGTGATGACAAACGGCACAGAGATATCTGGTCTAAAGAAAAAACCTGCGATCGATTACCAAAATTCTTGGTTGTAGGACCTCAGAAAACTGGTAAGAGTCTTTCCTATTTCAGCAAGGTAGGCTATGTGTAAATGCAAGTAATTATACTGATTAATCCCGTTTTACTCAGAGTCCTCTGTAGAGACTGTGATCATCTAATAGCATTTTTTATTTTCAGACATTCAAATGTGTTTTAATAGTGTAAGTTACAATAAAAGACCATAAACATTTTTAAACTGAGTGCGGTGTTCCAGTGTCTGTCAGATTTCTTTAAGCTTTATATCAAATGAGTCACAATGATAAATCAACAAACTTGACAAGGTCTTGTCAAAGCTGAGGGAAGGAAAAACGTCCATTTCTCAAGGGGGGAAGATTCTTAACTGCAAGATTTTGGCTGTGCTGCTTTTGCCATGCTTAGGGAAACTTGCTGTTTCATGGCATTTGATGTAAGTCAGGGAGTTCCTAATGTATAGTTTGAATTGCAAGTTTGTGATAGTTTATAATTTAACTTTGTGGTTAATTTTCGTCTTTGTGATTAGAAGATTGTATATTTGCTTCTTCTCATCACCAGTCTGTGTTAGCTACTGAGTACAAGACTTTTGAATTATTTTTGTAACAATCATCAATTTTAAAAGGCAGTTTTTGGCAGTGTGAATAACAAATTTGAGCATTGTCACTCTACTCTGTATTAGCTATTCAAAGTTCCTTTAATATCTTTGATTTAAAAGCATTGAAGACAGAAGTGGCATAAATGAGCATTCCTTCACTAAAGTGAAAAATAATAAAGCTAGTTTAGTCCACTTGAGGGTATGACCCATAAAATATGTGTGTATGTATATATTAATCTTAGGCTTTTGTCCTATTTGTAGGTACCACCGCCTTGTATTTGTTCCTGGTCATGCACCCTTCCATCATTAGTAACTCCCCCAGCCCAAAAACCTTTGAGGAGGTACAGTTCTTTAATAGAAATAACTACCACAGGGGGATTGATTGGTAAGATGGGTTATTAGTATAAATATAAAAGTTTATATATTGTGAACAATGCAAAAATGACATTGCTGTTGGTAATGTTAACTGTTCATATGAAGAGTGAGATAGAAAAAAAATAACCTTTAGTGTCTTTTTAGAATGTTAAGTAAATGCAGATGAATAGTAATCATGCTGCATATCATAAATGCAGTAATTTTACTGAGGCTCTCTTGTTAATATCCAGATATTAATATATGCAAAAAGAGTAATAAAATATGTATTTCTTAATTCTCTGAGTTTTTATAGCTAAATTGTAATTATTTCTATGACATAGACCTTATTTTTTATTTCACTTACCTCTGAAGTTGAGACAGAGATGTTTGTTAGTTGAATATATGGAGGAAAAATATATATTGTTGGGTTTTTTTTAAGTGCAATTTAGGAATAACAATCAGGTAATTTTGGGAGAAGGAAAGACTCAGAATGTTGTTCAAGGATCTAGTAACTGGGAGAATGTTAATGGCTCAGTAGGGTACATAAGTGGTACGAAAAAAAGAAGAGCATGTTTCACTGCTGCCATGTTCACTTTGACTACCAGGGAATCACCAGAGGTATCTACACCCAGAAGGTCATCCTTGATTTTTTGTGCTACAGTGCAAAACACTACCAGATGAATAGCAGTAACATCCTATAGTTGTGGGGGAGCACCAGTAAAATATTATTGTTTCTCTTTTTTCTCCAGTCTAAGGGAAAGTAGTTTTATTGCCTTTGACTTTGTATTCATCCATAAAATTAACAGAGTTAGCACTGTTGTATGGTCTTAGAGCAGATATGTTAGATCCAATTTCTTTTTAAGTCACTTAGTTTTTGCAGAGTTAAATTGATGCAGCAGTTTCTTCCAGAAAATGTAGTGAGTCACCCATTTATTACCAACTGAGAGATACTGGCTCAACTGGAAATTAGAGAGCTGAATCTTTGCTATTAAGCTTTTTGAAGTCAGGGAAGATGGCAAGCAAACAGGGCATAGTGTATAGTGCTGATGGAGGCAGTGAGACTGTTCTTCCACAAAGTCATCGTTTTCATGTGGCAGGAAGGCCACTTTGCTGCTTCTCACCCTCCTGTTTTAATACCTTCCCTAACATGCAGATATGGTGTGTCTGATAGACATGTGCCAAATTACCTTCATCTAACTACTGCAACAGTGTGTTAGGCTCTCAGTGGTCAATTTCATAGACCAAGTATATAATTTTATCAGGTCTCTCTGGAAAGCATACATTTGGCTATTGTATATCTGTGCTACATGCCCCACTCACCCTTGCCAGCTTTTCAGATCAATATTCAGTACTCAGAGCTGCCCTACGATGTAGTTGTTTAACTCTTAGATTTGCATTCTGTGTGCTGTACAGATTTCTCAGACCTTCAGTCCGATAGAATATTTTAATGCTGGAACGTAATGAGCTTACCAAATGTTAATTAAATACAAGGTCTCTCCTCATTAGTCCATTAATTAGTTAGGATTCCTTCATGGCAAGAATATTTGCATGTAACAACGAGTTCAATTTATTTTATGGTGATGAAGGTGTAGCTTTTTGCCAGAGCTGACTGATTGAGTCTTTGTCATTTTGACAAAGCTAAGCTAAGACATTCTTTCAGATGTCAGGACCTTGGCAACCTCAACACTTAAAAGAAGTAGTAGTGTACATTGCAGGGTCCCCATAGAGATGGTAGAACAGTAAGAGGAGAACTGGCCATTCTGTTCTTTATACAGAGAAGTTCAAATAGACTAGTTGTGCATTTCCTTATGTAAACCTCGTTACAGATTTTTTTCTACAAGTTCATCTAAAACCTTCTCGTCTTTGCCAGTGAAGAAGACAAGAAAATTCACTCATAAGAATTAGCTTCTCAGAATCAAGTATCACAGAGTTTGGTTTCATTAAACCCCGGTCATATCCTTCCTTCTCTTGAAGTACCTTGTAATCAGTGCCTGTGCACTAACAATACATGTGCCTTGATGAAATGCTTGTTATGTCTGTGTCCTGAGGAAAATTGCTTGTGCATCAGTCAGTTCCATCCTATCAAGTTTTCTCACTGAGCCTGCAGTGGTCACAATTTCAAAGCCAAGATTCTATAATTTGTATTAAAAATAGTTCAGTCCTATGAGCAGAACAAGGTCTGAGCACTGGAAACTTAGAATCATAGAATGGCCTGAGTTGAAAAGGACCACAATGATCATCTACTTTCAACCCCCTGCTATGTGCAGGGTCGCCAACCACCAGACCAGGATGCCCGGATATGAAAACATTAAGATGAACATTTCCCACTTCTTTTCCCCAACAATAAAATAAAATCTGTATGTGACAAACCAAAATGATTGGCAAAACCTTTTCTCACAAAGAAAACTAAAAAGAATACAGCCCATTTTTTCACAAAAATGTGATTGAGAGAAAGATGCTGTCACTGTTTAAAAGTGATTTACCTGCTGAAGCTGTGGTGGATTTTTAGTGGATTTTCACCCACAATAAGAAGCTCTATTGTGTTTTTTAGTAAAAGCAGTTTTGATACTGAGTATCTTTTTTGTTATGCTCTTGCACTGTAATTAGTGTCTGCAAAGGATAAAATTCAGAATACTCACTGTTTTGCTTTTGACATTTATAGGAATTTGTCCTTACTGAAAAGTGAGAATTCACTAATTTGAAAAAGATACATGAATGTTGTAATGTTTTCTTCCAGTTAGAAAAATATAGCTGCAAATGCAGTTATGTGTAGTGAGAAGATGAGTGTTTGTAGCACGAAAAATACGATCAAAATACAATGTAGGCTTCTTGGTGCTTTTTTATAGCCATTAGGCCATTATTTTGTTGTAGAATAAAGTACACTTAATGGATTTGTCAACTTTTCTGTGGCTTCCAAGTAATTCTGAAAATGATGCTCCTTTTCTAGGTACATGGATTTCTTCCCTACTCCTTCCAATGTCACCACTGACTTCCTCTTTGAGAAAAGTGCCAACTATTTTCATTCTGAGGAAGCTCCTAAGCGAGCTGCTTCCCTCATTCCCAAGGCCAAGATCATCACCATCCTCATCGACCCATCTGATCGGGCATATTCCTGGTATCAGGTACGTGTATTAAGGAACATGGGCAGGCACAAGTCAAATAAATATGTCAGGTTTCAACCTTGAATACTCTGTATTTCCTTTAGTCTGCATATATATAATGAGTTTGGATAATACAAGCTTTTATGGTCAGTCCATGCTCCATATATCATTTACAATGAGCTGAGGTACGTGTCCACAAACATCTGAATAGAAAATCTAAATGTTTAAGTACCAGAAATTGCATTTTCAAGAGTCTGCCTGTAGTATAAACATGTAAGAGTGCTTTCTTACGTGATTAATGTTTGTAATCAACACACAGCTATATTAGTTTATCCATGTATTTATTTGTTGTGTGTTCAAAATATAAGACTTGTGTATGCCCGGGATCTTGTTTTGTAAACACCTGTTTAAAATAAAAATCAGTGAAGAAAAAGTGGCTGAACTGCAATGAAAAGTAGGACCTCAAATTTAAATCACTATCAGCACTGAGTGCTTCTTTGGAAAACATTATTACAACACTTTATCTTACTGTTTCATAGTACTCAAGCACTGAAATTTCTTTTTTTTGTTATAATACTGGAGGAAGCCATGCTAACGCTGAAGGAGTATTTTGCAGATCATAAAGATAAGATTTCCCAATTGTAATTTGGAATATTTATACAAAGCAATGGTAAGTATTTAGTGGAGTTCATAAGAACATGGAATAGTATCGTCAGGTATGAATGAAGGTTAGTTTAATGCAAAACATGGATCTCCAGTAAACATGTTTTGGAAGATTAGGACACATTAAGGTAGTGATGTTTGGTTTTACAAGTTAGGTTTTTTAGTAAATGGCTACAATAATAATATCACATAACTTCCATTCAAAAAAAATGATGCATTCTATTTTGCTACCGTATCAGTTTATTTTCTGATTTCTTTTGATACCAAAAATATTTTTTTTTACATAAGCAGTGTTTATCTCAGTGTTAGGATACTATGGTTAGGCTGTGGTTGGACTTGATGATCTTCAAGGTCTTTTCCAACCTGAGTAATTCTATGATTCTACGATTCCATGATTCTATCTCAGCATTTACAGCAAAGTAATACAGATAAGGTCTTCTTAAAGTAATCTCTAATGTGAACAATCACTCATGGCAAGGTTGTTAAGACTGAATGCTTTTTTCTTATTTTCACAACTTTTGTGGTCTGTAAAACTTAGCACTGCAACTTGTTTTACAGCATCAGCGCTCACATGAAGATCCTGCAGCCCTAAAATTCAGTTTCTATCAGGTGATCACAGCTGGACCTCGAGCCCCTTCTGAACTCAGAGCTCTCCAAAAGAGATGCCTAGCACCTGGATGGTATGCTACACATATTGAGAGATGGCTAACTTACTTCCCACCTTATCAGGTGAATAAGACAGTAACTCAACATTCTAAACTTATATAAATAATATTCTGGAAGAATAGTGAGTGCTGATCCTCAGGGATATCCCAGGTTCACACTAGCATGTTCTAAGCCACTGATTATTCACAGCCATGCTCTAATTAGTTGGCTTGACATTGCTGGGGATGTCATGCCTTTGCACCATACAGCTGAGAGCTTCTTCTGCAAAACAAATCTGAATAATCTGAAAGTTTATTAATCCACATGGGAGGGAGGGGAGCAAAATCTCTCTTCCAAGGAGGTTTGACGTTAGAAGACTTTGGGGTGTAATCAATATCTTTTCCATCTAAAAGAGGTAACAATATATGGGAATGAATGTGATCTAGCAAAGCTGTAATGCCTTAATTTTTAAATGTGTCATTGTTTTCCCATCCCATTAGGGATATTTTTGACCACTGATCTACAAAGCAGTTAAGGCTTGTTTTCAGAGCTTACATCTTAGGAAAGCAGTGGGATCATTTGGGGGATCAAGCAGTCATAATGCATCTCATTTGAAAGACTTCTGGGATGAGCTGCTACTTTCTGAACAGCTTGATACTTACACTAATCCACATCTCTAACTCCACATGCTGTATATGGGCAATTCCCAAGACTGATCTTTCAAAAGAAAATACGTTTTCTGCTTTCTCTTTATGCTCTGAAACCCTATAGTCTTGCAAACCTACTAAGTTTCATCCAATCCTGGAAGCAAATAGTAGGATTTTAGCCTCTCTCCTTGTGTGGAAATGTAAAAGCAAGCTTCAGCACTGCATACAGAATGAGACCATTGAACCACCTCAAAATCTATTGCTCCCCCCTTTTCATTACTAAAACATGATGGAAAGAGTAGAACTGTTTCCATGATAGGAAATGAATGTTCTCCTAATCCATTTGGGACTTTGTTTCTCTTCCACCAGTCTCAAAGACCCAAACATGCTGCATCTTCAGTAGGTCTTTTAGACATAAAACCCTCACTTAGTGTCTATTGACCTGACGATTCACATGAAAGGAAAAGGATAGCCATATCTGAAGTCACCTAGTGTGAATGTATATACCATCAAGCACTTAACAAACAAACAAAAAAAAAATTACTTCCCAGTTCCTGGCCTTCTTAGAGATGTGTTGCAAAATTCATATCTATGACATTCCAGAGTTAAGTTATTCTAACATTTCCCTTTATTCTTATTCTCAAATAAGTCTGCTTGTTTTCATAGCATGTATTTTTATGTGGTCTTAAAAGTAAGGCATTTATCCTAACATTGCCTACTGTTTGCTGTCTTTTCTTTTTTTTGCTGCAGTTTTTTCCAGTGACAAGCTTTTCAGTGTGACTTTAACATATATTCATAAGTGCCTGTGTCTGTGAGAATTAACAGCTTATTTCTTTAATCTCTAATACCTTTTTTCTTCTCTGGACAAATCTCATTCTGTTTCCTCCCAGTATTTCTTACCTTTCCAGATTCTTCAGTGCTATTTCTCTGTTGTCACAACGGGCTGAATTTCAGATTTATTTAATGTGCCATTTACTGTGCTCCCAGATCATTAATGATCATGACAAATAGAACTGAACTAATTATCTGGGAAGGTACTCTCTGTATAATGAGGGAGTCTGGCAGAGGTGAAAGTTTCAGTCTGAATTTTAACATAACGAATTTTAAATTATATTTCCATTTATTTTATTTTTTTAGTTGCTAATTATTGATGGACAGCAGCTAAGAACTGACCCATCTACTGTAATGGATGAAGTACAGAAATTTTTGGGAGTCTCTCCTCATTATAATTACTCAGAAGCCCTAACGTGAGTTAATTTTATCATCATTATCACTTGTTCTTATGTTCCTAAAATACTAATTAGTCTGTGAGAAAGCTTACTATGTAATAAAGCCTCTGATTTTTTTCCTTCTCATCAAAGTTCAGTAGGATGTATTCTTCAATGTCTAGAAAAGAACACAGTAGAGGAATAGATTTCCAGTGGATCTACACTTAGTCACTAAACTTGGAGCTTCACTATTACAGGAGTAGATATCTGAAAAATGCACAAAGAGCACAGTGAATAAAAAGGAATTTTAGGAATTTTATTTCCATTGGTAAATGGAACATGGAATGCTGACTTCCATAAAAAGAAAGGAAAAATATATATATTTACATATATATTTTTGGACATGAGCTGCAATTATCAACAGTATTGATCAGGAATATAGCATCCACTCTATATGTGCACCAATACTTTGGAATCTGACACTTACATTTGGTTGCCCTTACAGTGAGATTGATAGCTTTAGATTTACTCTTCTCAGTATGAGTCTATTATCTGTCCCTGTAAGAATCTCAGTGAAAAGAATGTTTTTCTTTCCTATACATTTTTCTGTTTAATACTTTCTTCTAGTTTTATTCTATTCCTTTTATGGCACCAGTAGCAAAATAGACTCATCTTCCATGAAGTTGATATGAGTGGGTGTCTGAGTCTATTGAAACTGAGTCTACTGAAGACATGTTTTATTTGTTTGGCTTTTTTGTTCTTTGGTGGTGGTGGTTTCTTTTTTGGTTTGTGTGTGTGTGATTTTCTTATATTTTTATTTTTTAATACTGAAGCCTTTGTCCATGATACTATAAATTAATCTCATCTGCATCTAATTCTATAGCATGCATTGTCCTTCATGTCAGTCTCTGAACATAGTTAATAGAAGTAAAGTATCTTGTTCAGTTAAAATGTACTTATATCAGTTTGTCCACTCAGCTGATGTCAGGAATCATCCCTGCAGCATCTCATAGCCTTTACACTGCAGTACTGGCACCTGCTTCTCTCCTTTCTTCACTTCATTTACTTCACAGTTTGTGTCCGCACCCAACTCTAGTTAACTCCCTTAATCTTCTGTATTTCCCACTTGCTTGATGCATTTTCCTGAAGAGAAAATTTTCCAGACCCAAAAATAAGAATGTGTGAGCTTACTTTATTAAGTTTCTGCTTTATTTGTTTCAGGTTTGATTCACATAAAGGTTTCTGGTGTCAACTTCTGGAAGAAGGAAAGACCAAATGCCTTGGAAAGAGCAAAGGTAGAAAATACCCTCCTATGGATTCGGAGGTAAACCATTATTCTCATTGGCATTATACAGAGATTTAGCTCTCATTAATGGGACCCTGCACAGGCAAAATCTTAAGAAGAGAGAGAAGATAGAATTAAGTAGCCTTGATTATTTGACTACTTTTTCATACAAATGAAATCTTTAGAGAAGCTGTGGATTGCATCACTTTTTTTCAGTTCTTTAATTCAGATGTGAAGAACTTCAGTTATTAGAAACATTTTCTCTCGTGTAACTAGTGATAGGTCTAGAGGAAATGGCCTCAAGCTGCGCCAGGGGACATTGAGACTGGATGTTGGAAAATACTGATATTCCAGAGGAGTGGTCAGGCAGTGCAATGGGCTGCCCAGGGAGGTGGTGGAATCACCAACCCTGGAGGTGTTCAAGGAACATTTGGACATTGTGCTGAGGGACATGTTTTTAGTGAGAACTACTGGTGGTACCCGAACAGTTGGACTGGATGATCTTGTAGGTCTTTTCCAACCTTGGTGATTCTATGTTTCTCTGAAACTATTCTATTTAGAAACTTGGCACTCCTTAGAAAAATAAAGTTAGCACCTCTGAAAATCTCTGAAATTAATTTGGAAACCTATTCCCTTTACCTAAGTAAGCTAAGTAGCAGATATGTGCATTTGTATCTGTTCCCTTGTCTTTGAGAGTAGATAGACCAGGACAGACTCTCATAAAGTTCTGTTCTGAGAATGGTTAGGTTCTGTTTCCATGAATTTCATAAATATCTTCCTCAGACAAATGCTCCAATGAAAAAAAAAAAAAAAATCCATCTGATCAAACGCTGAAGGCAATATCTAATGGTAGTTCAGTTTCCTTTTCTAGCTACAGCTTTATGTTTATTCTTTCCTGTATTCCTGTTTCATCTAGCCTGACTAAAATTCAAATAAAAGCATTTTGAACAGCAGTGTTCACACAGCATTAAGCCAGGTTTCTTTTTCTCATGGTACTTAAGTCAGAAACAATTTACAGAACTCAATAGGATCATAGAATTGCAAAATGGCTTAGGTTGGAAATGACCTTAAAGATCATATGGTCCCAACCCCATGCTGTGGGCAGGTTGACCCCCACCACCAGATCAGGCTACCCATCCAGCCTGGCCTTGAACACATCCACAACCTCTCTCAGCAGCTTGTTCCTGTGCCTTGCCAGATCCTGGGTAAAGAACTTCTTCCTAACATCTAACCTAAATCTACCCAACAGAATTATACTGATAAAAAATTACTGGATGCCAAGGCTTCTGAACAGAGATAAGACTGTATTTGTTTAATGCTGTATGTTTCAACACTAAATATTGATAAAACCAGTGTTACTAACTGCCAGATGCCTATATAGAAAGAGATTTTACAAGTTCTGGTTTCAATCACACTTGAGTGAATTTGAACACCAGATTCAGTACAATACTTAATTTACATATCTATCTGTGAGTAGATTCAGATCCTTTACTTTGTCTTCATGTTCATTTTGGATATCTTTTGTTTCTTTTGATACTACCTTTTAATGTTCAGCTATTAATTGATAAACTTGGATGCAGTAGATAGTGTAAAAGAATATAAATTGCATAGGAGAAAGTAAAGTTTTGACACCAGTAAAACAAACTTTAAAATTTACAGCCATTACAGTACAGCATGTTATTAAATATAAAATATCTGCTTTTATATCCATCAGTGCAGGGCTTTTCTGTCAAGCTACTACAGAGATCATAATGTGGAACTGTCAAAACTCCTACACAAACTGGGACAACCTCTGCCATCATGGCTGAGACAGGAACTACAGAAAGTAAGATAGCATTGAAAGAAGACTGTTTTGAAATCTCTTCCACACTTCTGTCATCCTACCCAAAGTCTACAGTAGCTACCAGAAAGTCTTGTGAAAATATACCTCTGCAAAAAATAGTAAAAGACAGAAATTACTTCCATATGCTGGCATGTGGATTGTGAAAATACACGTGTTTCTTAGCATTCTGGTAGGACAAATTTTTCTCATTAACATTTCTGGGCCTGTGGAGTTGTGGACTACTGTGCACATATGTGGAAGTCAACTGCAGCTGGTATAAGCTTCAGAGGTACATGACCTGTCCGATTTCACGGTAAATACTTACATTTTTATATATCAGTTTAAAAGTATTGTGTCTCATGTAGGCTTTGTAGCCCACAGTTAGACTGCTGTTTTTCTTAGTATTTGATTATTGTGTCTTGCATAAAATAAGAAAATTTAATGTAGCATAAAATGCCAAGTGTACTTCTGCCATTGGAATCAGCTTGCTAATACCTGAAGTATATTCTAATAAGTGTGAGAAGTACAGTTATCATACATTACTTAGGTGTGCACAGCAGCAAAATCTGGAATCCACAGGCAAAAGCAGTGTAGAAAAGAAAATTGCCTATGGCCTGTAAAAATAAACCCTTACAATGCAGGAAGGGTCTTTGTTCATAACTACTGTCTGATTTTGCACTGACTGAAATTGCAAAATGCGGAATGTATATTGCATCTGAACAGAAATGTAATTGGGTACATAAAGCACAAATGTTGCAATAAAATCCATGTGAGCAGTATTATACTTAACAATGGTGAACCAGACTGAAACAGTACAATCAACAGTCTTTCACTCCTGGCTTCTGTGAGCAGCCAAATTTGGATACTGCACTCTGGTCTTACATTGCTGTGAATCTCCACTGAAATGAATGAAAAATTGATAAAGAGCAGAAACAGACCCATATTTAGACTGCCTTAATTTGCACTACTGGTTTTGCATAATTTATTTGCCTTCAATCTGTGCTTTGTGTTTTCCAGGGTCCCTAAATTTGATCAAAACCGTAGTATCTTGCAGTGACCTTCAACTTATGTCAGCTGCAAAAATCTGTTTTCTAGTTGAAAATAATGATTCTAGCTCCACACATCTTAAAGTAGCTTGGTATTAAAGTTCAGAAATAAGCTTTAGGAAAGAGAAATTAAGACAGGTTATGGTAGAAAATCAGGCTCTAATCATGAAAATACACACATATCCAGCCTTACGTTTGTGATACACCTCATAATACATCAGTTTAAATGTGAGATTAATCAACCATACTTAAAAATTGAAAGAGATAATTTAAAATTTCAGCTGAGTATGGCCTTAAGGTTTCTCTGCTGAACTCTGGCTACAAATGTTTCTAAAGGCATAAAGAGGTAGGGAGTACAAAAGATTACTGCAGTACTAAATGAAATGTTTTTCACGGTAGCTCTGTATTATTGTCATAATTTGTTTTGGGATGAATAGTTAAAAATATGTATCAAATGGTGGAAAATGTCTCAGTGCTGTTTTACAACCTTTATGTAATAATATAATTTAACTTTCAAGGTAATGGAATGGAAACCAGTCTGTTATTCCCTAAATAGAAAACAGATGTTGAAATCCTTACTGTACCTCTAGCTGGTAATCTTTAATATTTATTGATTTTGTCTGTGTAGTACCTGGTTTTGATAGGCTTGTAAAGAAAAAATCCAGACAAATTTGTTGTATATAACAATATTCTTTACACGGCACATTTTTGCTAAGGGAATATGCATGATTAATGATGAGGACCTGCTAGAGTAGACACTTTTAAATGAACATCTTTATTATTTATAAGAGAATAAAAGTTTTCATTTCATTTTAGATATTCACTATTATATGGGTTTGACCCAAAATCTGACTTGTTTTAAAACAGTCTTATTTGATAAAAGAAATGCTTTGTATTCTGAATATCTGTAAGTGCAAATCCTCTGCATGCTACGGACAGCTTGTGTCCTACAAGCATCTATATGGATTTGTTACAAGTAAATTGAATAACTGGAGAAAATACCTGCTGTTTCCATCCTGACATGACTGATTTTATCCTTAATATAATCTTATGTAACATCACTCAAACATTTAAGGTAGAAGAAAATTGTAAATCAGAAGAAAATGGGAAAAAGTACTACAAAGTGCCTGAGATTTTCACAAATTGAGCACTTCCTACACACTGGAAGGATGGGCTTCAGCCACATTTGTACTTCCATCTTTCTTTTCAGAAACTCTGTTCCTGTCTTCTTTCCCTGTGAAATACAGGCCCCTTCAAAATGAGAATAATTAAGCACCAAGGAGAGAGCAGTGACTGGGGGAGTACACACTGGTTGCCCTCTAGGTATTTTGCTACAGACAAGGTGACATGTCTCAGACCTGTGGTCTTTTCTGTGATGTTTGTTAGGAATCTGGTCAGATAGATCATCCTTTGCAAAGAAGTGCTGTAGTGAGTCTCAAGTCCTGATGAGGAACAGTAGGGTGCAGCTCTTCTACTACCCCAATGTCCTTCCTTTGTTGGAATAAAGGCGAATCTTCAGTGAATTCCTGTGGTAGCTTTGGGTCAGTCCTGTGAACAAAGTAATGTGACCTTTTGGCCCTGGTGCTGCACATCTGAAAAGGGAATTATCTTGAATCTTAACTCACAGAACCTATTAAGATGCATTTGTCTGGCACTAGCATCTCTAGATGCAGAGCATTAGTTGCTTGTAAACTAGGTTGGCTAAGTCCTCTCAGACTCAATAGCAGTAGAGAAGTAAAGTCCAACCACTAGGGGTCTTTGCAGGTCTGATTTTGTGCTGTTCAGTTATTACTGGTTTATACAAAGACAGTATGAAGACTGTGGGGTTTTTTTCCTCCATAGCTATTTAACTACGTTCTTACATTTAACAGGAAACTTTTAAAAACAGAATGACTTTAAATATGGTTGGTGAACTTGGTGAACAATTAAGAGTCTGAGCAAAACGTTCAGGCCACAGCTGCATATGTAATTCCCCAAATAAGGGGATGCACATGAGTACAGCTGAGTAAGCAAGTCATACAGCATGAATTACTTGAGAATTGGAACCTATTTACAAATTCCCTACAATCAGTATTTAATTCTCGGAAGTAAGTTATCAATATTAACACTTCTAAAAAAACACCACTCAGTCACAAAAAAAATGTATATTTGCTGGTCAAAATCAAGTGTTCTACTGTGGATGGTAATACAGCTGTGGTTTGTGTTATCCTGGTAGATAAATGCACAAGCAGTTCCTTTAACAAATGCTTGTTGATGTGAGATTCACATTTGTTTTCATAAATTCTGATTCTGAAATTTGATTTCCTCAAATATCCCTGCCATTAAAAATCAAAGCGTGAGTGTGAGTAGAAAGTGACCATTAGGGGGCGTAAACACAGAGCCTGATACGAGTTCACAACATTATTTGAGCAAACATTCCTGAAATACTGTGATATCTTCCCAGTTCTACTTGTGCAGAAAGCATTCATTTCAATGATTCGCAGACTATCGTGTACAGCATATCCCTTCTCATTGCTTAATGAAGTGGAACTTCCTCAGGAAGAAAGTAAATAGATATTTCAGTGTTTATAGATGTAATACTTTTGTCATTCACATTGAATGAAAATTGCTGGAAACATTTTTCTCAAGATTTTTTAAAATGAAAAATAGCTATTATTCTGATAGTGGCATGGTATCTGAAGTGCAACAATAAACTCTGTTAAGAAAACGTACCAATGAATGGAAGTCATTTGTTTGTTCATAAAAGCTGTCCTATTCCAGGTTTGTTAGCAGCTATTACTGAGTTATAACACAATCCGCAAGCATGGGAGGAGCACGGAATGTTTTCACAGATGGAGAATATTGCTTACTCCCTCTGTAAGTGGATGTTACTGCTGTATGCAGCTGCTTGTTTTACTGCTTTTCTTCCTGCTCAGTTTTTACTTCTTATGCCAGGAGTCATTAATGCGCTATAGAAACACTTCCAGAGCTCACTGTTTTTAAGAGAACAAGCAGACTTTATTCAGACTGTTTGCCTGTGGGATTCAATAGCTGTGCCTCCAGAGACATGAGAAAACATTTTTAGGAGGAACTGCTAAAAGATGGTGCAAGTTTCCAAAGGAAAATCCACTGTTATCAACAAGTTCAGAACAGAGTAAAGAAGTGTAGTATCTAGCTGTGTAAAAGATGAGTGACATCTTCATATATAGGTGTAGAGAATAGTAAGCATGTAAACAAAATACTCATGACAGAGAAAGGATGTAATATTTAGAAGTGTAAACTTCCAGTACCCATCTCTATCATATCAAAGTGTAACAGAAATAGAACAGTAATAAGAAAAAAGCAGAACTAAGATTCTTGCTGTGCCCGACTGACCTCTGTATCCAGTTTTTTTCTGCTTTCATTTAATGTTCCATTTCAGTTCTGCCAGTCGCAGACCTCTTAGAACTCAAAGGCTAAATGTGCACTTTTTTGTCTATGGGCATCAAAAGGATGATCACAATGATCAGCACCAAGGGTCAAGACACAGGAAAGCAATTAACAGGTGAAACCAAGGCCTGGGGAAACATGAATGAAGGAGGAATTTAGACAAACTAAGTGTGATCAATTAGAGTGTTGTGAGCTTGGTTATTGTCCAGCCTGTTTTCTGTCAGTTTTCCTTTTTCTTTTCTTTTCTTTTCTTTTCTTTTTTTCTTTTCTTTTCTTTTCTTTTCTTTTCTTTTCTTTTCTTTTCTTTTCTTTTCTCTTCTTTTCTTTTTTCTTTTCTTTTCTTTTCTTTTTTCTTTTCCTTTCTTTCTTTTCCTTCCTTCCTTCCTTCCTTCCTTCCTTCCTTCCTTCCTTCCTTCCTTCCTTCCTTCCTTCCTTCCTTCCTTCCTTCCTTCCTTCCTTCCTTCCTTCCTTCCTTCCTTCCTTCCTTCCTTCCTTCCTTCCTTCCTTCCTTCCTTCCTTCCTTCCTTCCTTCCCTTTTCTCTTTATCTCTTTTTCTTTCTCTTTCTTCTTCTTTCTTTTCTTTTCTTTTCTTTTCTTTTCTTTTCTTTTCTTTTCTTTTCTTTTCTTTTCTTTTCTTTTCTTTCCTCTTTCTTTTCTTTCCTCTTTCTTTCTTTCCTCTAGTATGAGAGTCTTCCCTACCTAGTTGATTCTCCTACAGATTCTGGTCGGTGGCGAAATACAGAATGAAGGTTTTAAAGCACATTTCCAGTTAACCCTCATCGTGCTGTTCGTTGCACCTCTACACGCAGAGCTCTGACACTACACAATCCGTCCGTGTTGTGAAGGTCCGACTCCAGCCCCCCCACTGCGCAGCTCCTCCGCCCCCTCCTCGCCCCGCCCCCTGGGAGGGCCCCGCGCCTCTCCCCCTGGTGCCGGGCTGTTTGCGGTTCCGGCAGTGACCGTTGGTGGGCAGACGTGGTGGCGGCTGCTGGTGGCGCGGTCGGCGGGCTGAGGGGTGTGTGGTAGTTGAACCACAGCCGTTGTGTGGTTCATCCTTCTCACCCGCTCAGAAACGGGCTGGGCCCCGGCGGAGCTGAGCCAGGCGGGCAGAGGTGCGGAGCAACTGCAGGTAAGGGCAAGGTGGGGGCTGAGCAGCTGCGGTGGGGAGCGAGCGGCCGGCGGTGGGGAAGATGGCGGCCGCCGCCATGTGGTGGAGGGGGGGGGGGGGGGCGCTCCATGACTCCATGGGGGCTGCCGCTCGTGGCTGTCCCCCTTCCTAGGCATGGAAGAGCAGCTTCTTGCTAATTGGCAAAACTTCTACCATCCTGTTGGTAGTAGTCGTTGACTGTGGCAAGGAACAAGCCGAGTCGGCAGGGGTTCGTGGCGCAGGGGGTTGGCGGCTTCTTGTTGGTGCTTTTGTTCGTTTTTTTTTCCATTGTAACTTGGCGAAGCTCCATTTAGTAAGCAACTCTTCTTCCCCATTTCTTTTTTCTTAAGCTTTCTTAGAACGCAGAAGCCGGAAGCGTGGAGGCTGCGTAGGAGTTCCTCAAAGACACCGCGTGGCTGGGTATGTGCTGCTTATGAGCTCCTGATGGAGAACTTCTGAGTGGGAATAATAGCAAGTTACTAATTACATTTAGTGGTTAAGCTGCTGAGACCCCTCTGATCACCGCTGAAATCAAGATATGAGCTTGAGTTTTATTTATTGGAAGTGTACTTAGTTGTGTGTAATTATCTTCTACTGATAAAAAGCTGTAACGAAGAGGAAAAGTCTGTTGTTACTTGGAAGAATTGGGCTCGGGCGTGGATGTGTTCAGTGCATTCTGAAGACTGGGCTGTGATAAAGACAGGTATTGCCGGTACTTTTGCCTATTAAACTGGAGACATTGGGTCCACAGATGTCCCTGAGCAGTGTGTGCAAGGAGCAAGCCTGTCTGTAATTGCTCGGTTAGTGAAGTGAGTACAAACAGTGATCTGAAGCAGGGGGGATGGCTTCCAATAGCTTTGTTTCAGAGCAACGTACAGCTTCTAGGAAGGCACCGTGCTGTTCAGTAATGTCTGCTGGTCCTGTCTGTGTAGCAATATTAAACTGCATCAAACTTCTCGTTACAGGGGAAAAACATTCTTGAGTTGTGATGGCAGAAGAAGATGGGTCTAAATTCAACCTGTACACTTTTGGAGTAACTGACTAGAATTTCTATGGTTTATTTACTTTGAGGGTAGATAAGCAGTCTCACAGAATTAATCGTCTTTGTGAGCAATGGTATTCCTGTTTTTCAAACAGGGAAGCAAGCACTACTTTTAGGCTAGGCCTTAATTTCAGTTTAGACTTAAATGAACTCTTCTAAGCAAGTTTAAACCTTAAGCCTAGATACTCTGCAGTCCCTCATAATTACAGTGAGCACAGAGGGCCTGGGATGTAGTGTACTGCGTTTCAAATCAGCGTGGAATCACAAGGAGAATGTAGTTAGAAGGATGTTGGCATATTCTGTGCTGCCGTCCAGGATCCTGAGGTGCTCTCATTTCAAGGCTTTCACCAAGTTTTATACTATTATAATCCCAGTAGTTAGTGACTGTGCTGTACTCTGGCCATGTAGCTGACCGTGCTTCAGTTGTGCTAAATTTGGAGAAGTGTTGTGCTCTCACTGGTGGCTCTGCTGCTGCTATAGCACTGTGGAAGGGTTGTTGCAAGGAGTGTACTTGTACTGTGGAAGATGAAGGTAAGTCTAAAAGGTGTGTGAATGTCTGCAGTTAAAACTTACAACATGCTAATGTAAAGCATTCATGTGTACTGATGAGTCAATAAAGAGATATGGACTTATACTGCAAGTGTCCCTTCTTCATTACTGATACAAGGCCAGGTCTGCACGTGGACTTCAGAGTTGCTGAGGAAGGGCCAGATGTGTTTGCTGTGTGTATTCATCTGGTATCTGGGCCTTGTATTTTCAACTAAATAATTTCAGGGCAAAGAAGTAACTGACTGATGCAGTCTGGAAGCCCTTCCAGAAGGCATGTGGTTACTTGCTGCAGGGAAGAAATAGTGATTTTTGAATGTAGATGCTTTCTGTTTCATTTGTTGTATGTTTTCACTGAATGCATATTCATAAAAGAACTGAAGAGTGGGAAAATTAAATGTTTTCCTTCAGAAATATATAAGTAAACTTGGATAATGCCAGCTCTTGCTTGGTAAAACTTTGTGTGGAATGCCTTTGTTAATCAGAGGATTCATTGCAAACTGAGAAGTCTACCCACAACTGATGTTCTTTCCACATGCACTTAGACATTATGTATAAAAGTTCCAATCGGTGTGGCAGTTTTATTGTTCACATTGACATCATCAGGCTCACTGAACAAGAATTACAATGGTAGAACATACAGACAACGTTCATTTTGTTTTAGAAACTAGCAGAAGCATCCTGTCTGCATGGGAACTGTAGTGCATCATTTCAACTTCTAATTATTAAAGCACCCGAAGAGAGCAAAACTAATGATCTACCTCACTAAATTGAAATGTTAATACCTTTAGTGTACAGACGTGATATTTTTCCTTAAGTATTGCACTTTGTGGTGCAACTCTTAAAAGACAGTGATTTACACAGTATATCACACATACTGCATTATGCTGTCTACTTCACAAGTCTTGTAATCGTGGGTCTTATTGAGCAAAGTCCTGTGCAAGTAGATACCTTGTGATAGGCTGACTTCCTCTGTAATAGGATAACATATAGTAAAAATGTAAACGGCTTTACAGTTTGCTAGGAGAGTTCCACACAGGTCTAACAGTAGGTGAGTAGTACTATGTTTTTAAATAATGTGTTTCACATTTCTAGTGCAGCTTTACAGAAAACTAAAATATATACAAGCACCTCATGTGTACTAGTTTAGCACCAGTTCCAACAAGATATTTAGTGGCCCTTAAAGGGGCCAGTTAAGTTTGAGAAGAGAAACTGAGGGGCAATTTTACAATCACTTGCAGCATTATTGCAACTTCTCACAAATGAGCTGTCTTGGATATTGGCTAAAACATCAGAGACACACAGAAGCATAAGGGGAATGAATGAATACCCACTTACAAAATCAATTCGAGCATCCCACTTTCACAGAAGGCCACACAATACAGTTATAGCTTGAGTGTCTTAGGAAAGGAAACACAGGGAAGCAGTAAGCAGTAGTCACAGTTGGTACAATCACTATGCAGTGACACACAGCTGCCACACTTAACTCACTGTGGTGTTTCACAGCCTGCAGAGCTTTCATCTTTTTAAGAAGCATCATTATTAAAAGTACAGTGTAGGGTAAACGTGCAGGCAGTCCAGTTGACCATAAGGATAACTCACTGAAAAAGCACTGAGCTTTCATGCTTCACTGTTGATTGTAGCTAGTCTCTTCTGTTTTGAAGCTTGCTATCAATTGGGGTTGCACTTAAATGGAAGTTCCTTCTTGGGTTCTGTATGATGATTAGAAAGGATTTCTTCACCAGAAGACAAGCACTGGGATGGGCTGCCCAGGGAAGCGAGGGGTGTCCCCATCCCAGGAGGAATGGCATCAAGGGCCGTGATTTAAACAATGGGATTCCTGGGTCACATTAATGGTTGGACTTTATCTCTGTTCTTTACCAAATTAAATGGTTCTGAGATTCTAAGGTGAGTGAAGTGGCCGTTTTTGGAAAGGTAAAGGCTGCTTTCTATTTGTCTTGATATGGAGTATTTTTTTCTTGCTGCATTTTTTTATAACAAACTATTGTGGATTTCATAACATGGGGAAGAATGTTTTTAAAAGGAGTTAAGAAAGGGATATTGCTAAATGATGTTTAGAACTTAAAGGGCATTAGGGTCCATATGACTGTCTTACAACTTCATGTAGTGTCATGAATTATGACAGCAAAATGAGCAGTTGCTGGATAAAAAAACTTTTGTAGTTATTGGTTAAAAATAATTTTCACTTTTCCAATGAGAATGATGTGAAACAGCATTTCCCCTAAGCATGGTAGGATTGTCTGAGTACTTAGAAAATAATCCTTTAAGACTTTGTACATCTTTTCAGACAGGCATTGATTCAGTATTTCCAGCATTTATCTAACTCATACAGCTGTGTAGAATGTTTGCGTGGAAATTAATTACCTTCCAGCATGCTGTCTACTTGTGCTTTAGGAGCTGAGCTGTAAGAATGTCTTTCAAACTAGGTGGAGGTTGGATTATTGACAGTTGTTTTCCTTCTAACACTTAATGTATAGACAGAGTTACTTAGCAGCTGATCTCATCAGCTGGTAAAACAACAGCCAAAATTAGAGTACTAAGTATAAGGTCATAGGAGTAATAGGAAAACAGTCAAGAACTAATAAAATAAATTAAAACTGAATGTTGAGGTCTGTTATTAAGTATATAAAAGGTTGAAGCTTCCTGTGAATAGTAGATCTGCTAGTGAACTCATTAGCTCTCCTGCTCTAATGTTACTCTAAGCTGGAGGTCACTTTTCTGCATATCTTCGATTTGTGCAAGATAAACTTCCTTGACACAGGAGGATTTTGTTTGCATAGTATTCCATAACTGGAAAGGTTGTGTGTATTCAGCCTGGATTTAATACCAAAAAAAAAACCCAAAACACACAAATCAGGAAAATGTGCCTGTTTCCACTCACAGCAGGCCCCAGCTGTGCAATCTGTGCTGTTCAAGCTGTCCTGCTTTATTCATGTCGTTACTAAAGTTTGGTTTGGATTAAGCACGTTTATAGTTTGGTCACACTCTTTATCCAGGGTACAAAAGATGAAACTTTTGTATAGACACCTGGAGAGTCCTTCATTCCACAGCCATAGCCCCAGGAGGTCACACCGTACACAACCCAGCTCTCCCCTGGACGTTCACACATCAGTGGTCCTCCACTGTCCCCTTGACAGCTATCGATGCGTTTCTGCTCCTGGATGTTTCCAGCACAGAGCATTCTTCCTGTGAATCTTCTTTTATAACGCTCTTCACATACCCTCTTGGGAAGTAAGGGGATAGCAGCTTGTTGTAATGTTCTTGAATAGGCCCTTCCTGTAACAAAGACCAAAATTACTGCGTTGTGATGCTTTGCCTTGGAAACATAAATAGCACTTAAACCAATTTATACTACCAATGTTTTGCCATTAAAAAAAAAATTAACGATGCATATTTTTTCTATCCATTTTTCTATCAAAATAAATCTTTCTAAAATATTTCTTGTACCCACCTTAAAATCCCTAAATATGAGAGCTGTTAGTTATGCTTTGATGCAGGGTGTGATGATCTACTATCCAGTGTGAGCCTTGCAACAAATAAGGTTTTCATTCTTGCTTGCTAACCTTTATAGGCTATTTTACTGACTGGTTTTATGATTTAGAGTCACATAGTTAATTGCCACTTTTCAAAAGCAAAGTAAATTCAGTAAACAAATTGTTCCTGTTTAAGGATTGGAAGAGAATATTTCCATATATAAAAAGAATAAAGTTGTTCAATTTTTAGCATTTATTTAAGTATTAATTTTTTTTTATTATTATTATTTTTCAGTAAGCAACCTCAGATAGTGTGATCAGTGTGTGGAAATCATTATTTTTACCTGTGTCACCCCATCCAGTGATGTAACAGTTGGGAGCAGTTTTCTGTGGTCTCTCCCTCCTTAAGGGCAGGCAGGCAGGTAAGACATGGGTACTGAATCTGGCACACTGTTCCTCTGGCCCCTGTAGCCTCACTAGGGCAATGTCATAGTCACTGCTGTCAGGCCTGTACTCCTTGTGCATTACAATCTCTTGGACTCCAATTTCTTCCTCGTACTCTTCCGGTACCAGTGTATGATAATCTCCAACTCGCACGGCATAGTTCCTAGTGTTATTGCCATACCTGAAATTGAGATTAGGAAAAACATGACTCACTCATGCAAAGTCAGATTGCAAGCATAGCCACAGATTGGATCAGTGCCTTCACTGTTTGCATGTAACAATACCAACAAGTTATTTCAAAAAATAAAACTGTTTTCTCAGTTACTTAGGCTGAAGTACAAGTGTTCCCTAAAGAGTACCTTACAACTTGTCCTGATGTTTCAGATTAGTTTATCTTCCTTTTTGTGTATTTGCATAGGGCAAGTTCTTTTATGGCCATCTGCCATGACTGGCGTTTACTTCAAAGGTATGAATATGGTGTGCATTATGATTATATTTAGTAAGGGTAACCCAAACTACCAGTAATTGTAAGAAAAGCTTGAGTACTAACACTATTCTTATGTTCTAAATAACTACTGCAATGCTTGATTTGAGGTTAGTTGTGAAAATTCTTAGGGAGGAAAAAAGCTTTTTTAATTCTAGAGACATCAGTAACTTGAGAAAATCCTCTTCTGTTAACTAATGATATATTATGGAAAATGAAGCGTAAGTGACTTATAAACACCTATCCACAAAGTCACAGAAGGCCTGTAAGTCCTAGATTTTGGTATGTCTATATGAACCTCATCCCTCTAATGTTTCAGATTAAATGGTAAATACCCAAGAGATTATGACTGTGGCTGAAATAACAACTTTTTGTCCATGCCTTGGAGATTTTGAGTTATAGGACACAGGCAGTCCTCCTCAGGAGGATGCAAACAAGGAAGTAGTGCTGGGTCTATTTATTTATTTTAAATCTGGCTAAGTGAGCCCAAGTTTTTTTTTGCTTTGACTTCTCTTTTTCCCTGTATCCTTCAGCAGGAAATTTGTAATATGTGTGCAGAAAATACGATGTTCAGTCACTTTCTAACCTATAATTTTTTTTTCTACTTTTTTCCTTTTTTGAAAAAAAAGATCAACAATGTACTGATCTCTACAGCATATGAAAACTTTCTTGGGAAATAGCAGACAAATTAGCAAAAGTACAGAGTGCTTTGGAGTAATATACCACTGAATATTCTAATTGCAGGTTGCATCCATGGCTACTTGCAGAGCTTTCTTTGTCGAATTCTGCATGTCTCCTTGTATAAGCTTGTAAGAATGCTGTAGGCTATGGCCAAACACGTATTCATCAGAAGATGGCCTGTTATGTAGAAGAAATGAAGTCACTTGTCTAGCATGAAAAACCTTCCAGGTCATCTTCAGTATTATCTCCAAAATGCTCACTCTTCAGATACTGTGTTTTATGGTTAGAAATCTAAATCTTGTAACAGCTGCAAGTGAAGAGTTGCAACTGATGATGTCTTAATAATATTTAAAGAAGAGTTTAAGAATGTATTTGTGTTGCCTCTGTTCTCAGAGGGAGGATGAGAGAAAAATAGTGTATTTATCCAAATACATTGCTTATTTCCTCTTGCAAATGTTGCTCAATGTAATTTGTATTTCAGTGTGTTTATCTCAAAGAGACTTAAGAACAGAAACTCTTATTTGTGCATGTCACACCACTAATATCTTTCTTTTTTGGCCCCAGAAGTGCTTGCATTGTATACTTTATCACTGCATCAGTTTTCATTAGGAATTTCCATTAATAATCAGGGCATAAAGAAGACATTAGAAAAAGCAGAATCGTGAATCGTGGTTCTCAGTGCATCCTAAGTCTAGCTCCTTGAATTTTCTAGGATATAATATTTATTTGTAAGCTTGAATGCCTCACTCTCATGCATTAATCATTTCTAGATTATTTTGTCTGCCTTTTCCAGTTTCAAAGGCAGTTTGAATGAGCTATGAAAACTTAAACTGACAAAATGGTACCTCATTTTATTGTATGTGAGTTAATCGATGCATTGCTCCTCTGTGTAACTTTGGTAAGAGAGAAATAGAGTACAGCTCTGTGCCCCTATGCAAAGTAGAGGAGGTCCATATAGGGAGAGGTAGCTGAATGGTTGAGGTGCACAGTATCAAAACAGTTTTCTTTCAGTTTTACAAAATCTATTTGTAGAACACAAGTAATGCTCAGAATGTCTTAATACCGGGATGGATTATGCAGCTGGCTGAGTACTTCTCCGGTGTCACCTTAGGCACAGGGTGAGATTACAAACAGCCTCAGCTGATGCATTAGCCAACTTTGTAGGATCTATTTTCCTTACAGTAAATTAGAAAAGGAAGCTGGCACAGAAAGTACTTCCCTTACTATTGCAGTAAAAAGGCTTCATATTATTTTCACTTGAAATATTTTAATGTAAGTACAAACACCCGACTAAAATAGGAGTAAACACTTCTTTCCTAAACTGATTTAGTAACCAAAGGATCTAGATTTTTGTTTGATTCTTTTAAAAAATCAACAACAAAGAAACGAAAGAAACTAAGCGCAAAGGAAAGTTGTTTATGACTAGTGAGTGTGCTTTCCCCTCAGCCAAATATCAGGTACTAGAGTAGAAAGCCTGCTGCTTCCATTTAATGTTAAATCCTTGATTTTAGCAAAAAGAAAGGTGCTCCCTTTAAGTCCTGCTATTTTTCTTTGTGATGGATGATGTTAACTTAAAGCAGAATAATGAAGAATGGAGATTCAGGAAAACCTGTCTTAGTATAAAGCACTGCTTTTAGTTATGTAGTAGAATGAGAATTGCTGCTTCTCATGTGGATGTGTGAAACGTCATTAGCTTCTAGTGAGAGGTTTAAGGAGCAGCCTTTGCACAGATTTATCATACTTCTGTGCTCTTCTACACAAATAAGATATACACATTTAAACCTGATGTTTTTGTCTGTAGATGGTTGTTTCTTACCCTGTAGTATTTGCCAGACGTTTAACTATCCTGTTAGAGCATCAGTACACAAAATAAGTGAAGTAGTCAACAATCATGCAGAAAAGGTTAATTTTTTTCCATAGTATAGTTGAGCTCACTTTTGTTATTTAAGTAATACTCTGATTTCCAGGATATAGGAAATGATATACAGGACTTTCTCTTGTCTCTCTATGGCAAGTATGTGAAGAAGGCATTTGATCTATAGATAGCTCTTGGAAGGCTATCCTAGCCATAAAGAAAATCACTCTGAGAGAATTAGGAAGTTCAGTCCTATCTATCCAGTGCCAGCTGAGAGCCAAAGGTATCTACTCTCCTTTACAGTAAACAGTAGTTCATCCACAGACTGTCAGAGTTGCATGCTTTGAATTAGGTGGCACAGTTCTTAAGGCAAAATAGGAAGCAAAACAGTGTGTTTCCTCAGACCACGTGTAACAGTTCTATGATAGCCTGCTACGTACCCCCAAGTGGCTGCACCAGGAGGGACCTATTGCAGTGTACTTGCTCTTTTTCTATAACCAGACCCCTTTTATGTTGGTGTTTAGGAACATGTCTGGAATAAACATGTTCTGGCAGTACATTGTTGTGACTTGGAGCCCCAGTTAACAAGCACCAGGAAGAGCAGGTCACGTATGCTATGGGTACTACTTAATGTAAGAACAGTTACAAGCATGGCAGTAACTAGCTTGTTTCATCAAACTCATAAAGGTGTTCAAATGAATTTCTAATCAGTTTTCTAATCAGATCTTGATTTGCATGCAGAAACCGTAAGTGCTTTCCTGTGATCTCCCTTTTTTCCTTGTGCTTGAAAAGGAACATGAAGCCATTTTGTATAAAGTTTGGTAATAGCAGCTAGAGTGCTTTGATAGTTCCACAGAAACAACTGGGACATCAGTGAAAACAGGCGTTAGTCTTAGGGTGTTTGACCATTTCAGGTTGAAGTATTACTAAGGAGAAAGTCTCACGATTTTCTTGAAACATGGTAACAAAAAGATACACATCTCGCACTAAGCAAAAATAACAGTTTAAGTAAAGTAAGTAAATAAGTATTTGTACATTATATTATATATTAAGTATTTTCACTTAATTAAAAATGTGTCTGGCTGTTCTTTAGTACAGTGCAAAAGGAAAGGCTCGAAGTCCAAAGTTTAAACTTTTGCAGCCCACCTGTGCAAAATTTGAGCCCATTTCCTCACAGCTGCAATGTAGTTCTTCTGTGCTTTTATTTCAGCCCTTAAAAGTTCAATTAAATAATTGCTTTGAAAACTTAAAAACACTACACTAACATACTCTGCAAGTTGGCATTCTTACATTACAGTAACTTAATTGGCAGTGAATTCCTGATTTCAAAAATACTGAAAAGAGCACATGAAAATATGAGAATCATGCTTTTCCATGGAGATGCTGATGTTTTGAATATAAATCTCTTGGATGAGAGGACATCTAGAATAATTTTCAATTAATCTGTTTATTTTTATTTGGTGGCAAATTAGGTTGTTTATTTGTTTTTTAAAACCAAAGATTTTATGCTTCTGAACAGTTTCAGTGGGCCTGAACCAGAATGTTTTTGCCCATATCCAGGAATCATCTATAGTCTGAAAATACAGTTTATTGTTAAAGGGAGACCAACCTTTTAAAGCAGTGTGCAGCAGTGAGGACCCAGCAACTACTAATGAGAGTAGCACCACACAGGAGCCTTCCATCCCCGTGAGACGATTTCAGTCGGAGTGCAACCTGCCATGGCCAACCGCCCCTAAAGAGAACACAGACATTGTTCTCAGGGTACAGAGATGGAAGAGTAAAGTAGCTTGTAAGTTACCTTGAATGTAAATCCCTTATAGCTTGTCTGACTGACATAGTTTACAAAGCATGTTATGTGTTTTCTACCACTTGAAAATACCTTTTTATTCCTTCAGCATTCAGAATTTCCTAGATGTTTTCTGACTGCTGACAGCTTGAATAGGTGTGCTAGAGTACAAGAGCCTCCCAGAATCATCTAGTGCAGCATGCTATCTTAGAGTTACCAGTGGCAGATGATTTAAAGATGGAAAAATTTACTGGTTTACTTTGGATCCAGTTTCTTTTTGAGCTTTCTTTTGACAATGGATCATTTTCTGATATTGTCCGTATATTCTTTTTCTGGATTAGGAAGCACTTCTAAGTACATTGTTAGGTTTCTCTCATGCTTATGCTTCATCTAGTATCCCTGTGCTTTATTATGAGACCTGGTTTTCTTGTTCAGACTTACCTGTGCCATCCACTACTTGTCAGCTTTTCATTTCATTCAGTATCCTCTATGAGTATATTCTGAGAGAATAATTCTCAGTCTCCTTTTTCTATACAATGCACTACTTATTATGCTAATTTATACTGTTTTTTCTCTTATTGAATTAATTTATCCTAATTTGCTCTGACTGCATTTCAATCTGTTTTTTGTGTTCCCTCATGTTACTGTTCTTTGAACCCTCTCCACTTACAAGGCATATTTTTTTGAAAGAGATTGATTGATACTTTGAAATAGGTTCCAGAAAAACATGTAAAGATACATTTTTTACACATCTCATATGATACTGTGAATATGTGTTTCTGATTACTCACAACTGTTCAGAAAATAAAGCCTACGCTTCCTGTTGTAGCATTTAATAGTAGTAATATGTAGCTAATTTGTTTGTGTTAATTAAGTGCAAACAAAATGTATTAACAACATATCTGATTTTATAGCTGTGTCATCATCAGAAACTTGGTTTTTGTAAAGGAATATTGGGTGCTGGCAGAGATCTTTCAAGATAGGTAGCATTTATATCCTCGTACCATAGTCATAACTCTTTTCATGTAGCTTACAACTTGATATCAAGATATCCTTTGAAAATAAGTGAAATGACTGTTTTGAAAGTGAGAAATTAAATCTGATCCAGGACTAAACCCATGGGCATCTGCTGATTTTCAGCTAATGGATGTCTGTGAATTTCCCACCAAATCTGCTTCTACTTAATGATAAACAAACCAAGAAAAAAAAAATACAAAAAGCATAGTTTAGGCAAACAGTTTATGGTATATAAACCCTGCCTACAGCAGGTGAGTTGAAACTAGATGATCTTTGAGGTCCTTTTTAACCCAGGCCATTCTATGATTCTGCGATTCTATGAAATACACGTGTTAGGTGACTGATGCTGAAAATGACATTTCTTTATCAAATATTTACCGTAAAGAATTTTTCCCACCAATTATTCGCTTTTGTCGACGATGTAGTAACCTCAATCCACAAACAGAAGCAAGAGAATCTAAGCCAGAAAGGGAAATACAGACAACGTTAAACTTATCAAGTATCCATTCTGTGAATAAAGTTAACCAAAAACCAGGAAGGTTTTTGTTTCATGGTAGTTTTTAGCAACCAAATTTTGCTCTGGGGAAGATCACTGAATTCTTTATTACTGAGTATTTTTATCTTATTTATTTACTTATTTATTTGACATGGTTACAGAGCAATTTACACAGTTGTTTTCTGCTTTTCAATTGTACACTTGGAGTTATTCATACCATTTTCTTCAGTGTTCTTCCTTACTTGGTGTAAGTGAAAGCAGAACTTGTCAGACCACATAGGTTTCAAACCTCAGCTGAAGATACATTATGCCTTGAAAAGCTGAGAGTAACTGTATATCCTTTTGCATTTTTATATCCCTTGTACAAATGTGGCTACTGTGAACTATGGTAGACTCTGTATCACTTGAACAGTCTTCATGATTGGTTAGCAGAGCTAGCGCAGCAGTAAGGTGAAACAGCGAAGGCATATAATTTCCCACCATTTTTATTTCTATTAATTCGTTTCATATAACAATTTCCTCTGTAAGGTGTGATTGATGGGTTCCATCTCTTCCTACTATGACAGTTCCCCACCTGAACATGTTTGTCTAGCACTCAAAACAGGTCTTCACCTTTGTTGCTGTTCCCAGGGACCTTCTTGCCCAGGTGGTCACAGATGACGCCTGCATCCTCGCTGTGACGGCAGTTGTGTGTTCCAATGTCCTGCTTAATGCAGTCTGCCAAGGATCTCTCGCTTCCAGTGCATTTTACATTATCCACATGGATTGGGCCTTTGCCCTCCCCAAAATATGCCATTGTCCTTGCTCTCGCTTGACCTCTGGAAACAAAACACGTTTATTATTTTTTTTAATCAAAAACTTTTGAGGTACTGTTCTACATTTACTCAGCTGAAATAGGGAGTTTGAGTAGTGAAGATATTGAGGTTTTATTCCAAGTCTTGTTGCTGATTAACTAAGTGATAAATTTTCTTCTCATTGCCTCTGTTACTCCAGGAAGCAGAAAAAAAATAACAAAATTGCTACAATTCATTAATGTTTTAAAATTGCTCTTATGCCTCTAGTTAGATCACAGCGTGGCAACTGTTTTATACTGTAAAGGCATTACAAATATCTACAATAAAGCAAAATATACAAAAGCTGCTTTTTGATAATCTTTTTAATCCCCATATTAAACAGCATCTGTGAATGCTAAAAATATTTTTCTATGGTCTGATTCCCTCAGTAAGATGGACTAGTTAACTAAGAAATGATCTTTTCAGGGTATAGGAGCTATGATTTACACATCTATTTGATGTTAAAAGTTATTAACATATTTCATTATCCTGAGTACAAATCATGTCATTTTTTAAGTGTGTTCTGTAGGTGAATTCTAAAACTGCAGCGTAATTGGAGGAAGGCAGGGAAATGTAACTCTTGAAATACTACGAGGAGTGGGGGTGAAAGAAAGTTGAGGGTTGGATGCTTTTGAAGCAGCAATTAATTAACAACTGAATAAGTACGAAAAGCTTGATTATGACTGGGAAGTTTGCAATTAAAAGCAAAGAAAGGAAGACGGGAACTGCAGAAATGTGAATGTTTTCTTCATTGCGTGAAACCTGTATTGACTGTGTGCAACCTGTTTTCTCAAAGCATAGGAGACTGACTTTTTCCCAAATGGCTCATAAAGCAGCAGAAAAGCTGACTTTTTCTGACTGCATCTGAAGTTGATGCATGAACAGTTCATACAGTTGAAGCTGAACATGGAGATGCTATGAAGACTTCTAGATATTCCTTATTCCTTAAATTTGTACTAAACCATAATTTCTTCTCTTATTCTCAAGTACAGTTACTTCCCTAGAATGTCCAAGTATTTAAAATGTCAGAATTTTGGAAAGCTTTGGGCTAATCATCACAAGTAGTTGCTACTTGCAGTTTAACCCAGCAGGCAGTTGAGCACCGTGCATCCTTTCACTCAAAATTCCTACAGTGGGATGGGAGGGAGAATCAGAAAAGGTAAAACAAGCTGTCAGGGCAGTGTGAGAAGCTAAAATGCCCTTGACTTAGTGTAAGCACTGCTTGGCAACAACTAAAATGTCTGTGTGCCATTAGAATTGTTTTTATTCCTGAATCCAAAACATGGCATCCTTCCAACCACTATGAAGAAAATTAACTCTATCCCAGCCAAAGCCAAAAGAGTAGCACTTTAATACATCTGCCTCAAGGCACTTTAGAAATAATCCTGTGCTTGCGTAAGCATAAATATCAAACTTAATTATTTAAATGTCAGCCTAAGACATTTTATTGTGGCTTGAAGTTCTGATCCTTTTAGATTGTATGTAGTGCAATGTACCTTCAGCAATGACTGCAGCCTGCTGCATGAATGACCTTTTTTGAGTAATCATCCTTTTATCCAAATGAGTGAGTGATCAAGCAGTTCAAAAACAAAAAGAAAGAGCCATGAATTGTGCATTTATTTATTTCATTTGGTGACTTTTATGATAAATATTTCATTTTAAGTATTTAGAATATGCTTCAGAATATCTTGACAACAGTTTTGTTGTATATGTTTTGAGAGTAAGAAAGAACTACTAGTGGGAAACAACCCAGCTGTCTGTAGAGAACTGGGCAGTCTGCTTGAGGTGTGTCTGAATTAAAAGATTAAGTATCAGTTAAGAGCTTTACTGATATTTTGTTGTGATAATAATATACTGAATTCTGAATAATAGCACAGTACCTCCGTGTATACAGAAGGATAACTGCATGTACAATGACTGCCAGAATAGAGAAGGAGAGTTTAACGATGAAGGTGTATTAGGCAAGAAAATATTTCTTTCTACATCTCTAGATCTCTTTTTATACCTGCAGTGTTGAGGAAGATATGTGGGGAATGTCATAAAGAGTTGATATGATTCTGAGTTATGTTCTTCCATCAGCTAGGAATTCTTTGTTTTGTGTTACAAAGTTTCTTCACTCTGGATATGTGGCTGAATCAAACTCAATTGCCTACATTCATGTAATTCATAATACAGAACATGTTATATAATTCAGGCTTCCTCCTTTTCTGAACTTGCACATAGCAAGCCTTGCCTATTTGGATTTCTTTACCACATACTGAAGGGCACAGGACTTCTAAGTAGAAACTGTTATTTAGAACTCACGAATTATAGAAAACCAGGAAAGGGAAGCATGCAAGCCAGCAGACAGAGATGATACCACAAGGTCAACTGTCCTTAGACATTTTTTAATTTCCATGGTCACCATGTATTTACCAGATAATCCAAAGCCTTAACTGACTTTGAAACCAGTATAGGTCAATCTTTGCCTAATGAGTTTAGTATGATTTAACTTGTCAATCACAAGCAGAGTGTCTCTTGTTTCAGGTATTTTCTTCGTAAAGGATACTCTGATGATAGATAAAATGTTGCATGAAAAATGTTTACTCCCCCATGCTCATGGGCAGCTGATTTGTCCATGTATGATATTAGAAAATGCTGAGACAGCACAAGCACGTAATGCAAAATCTTACCTGGTTTAGGTATTTCTGTGTCAAAATACTAAGTTTGTGCCCTAGGGCATGGCTCTAAAAATGCTCAGGGTATTGAAAACTACTTTCTTGTAAATCACCACATTATACTTAGGCTATGCTCTTTAGAAGCGGTAAAAATGCTGTTAATCAAGAAATCTAGTTGATTAATTCAGGGAACCAACTTCCCTAGAATACTTATTTGCCCATAGTAGATAATTTTTGTAGCACTAAGGCAGGATATTTATTTATTTGGGGTGGAGAGTGAGTGGGAAATTATGTTCTTATATGCCTGATGTAAATGAAAAGGGTCCAGTTTTATTAGCACAGTTACTTATAAAAATGCAAAGGATTCTAAAACCTTCTTTTTCTCTTTGCTCACTCTATTAAAATACTCTTTTGCACACTAAACTGATGACATACTAGATAGTACTTCAGAAAAGGTGCGTATTCACTTAGCACTTAACCTGCTATAAATATTACTTACATTAGGCTGCTATTTTCTTTGTTTCCAATTTTTTTTTCTAATGCTCTTTATAATGTGTTTTCTTTTCATTATTAATCCTGTTTGACAAGCTAGCTTCATGAGACATCTTGAAAACTGGCATTACTTTGAACAGAGTGATTTTGCCAACTCAGAATTTCTCCTGTTTCAGCTTCATAAATGAACGCTAATAAGTAGCTTAGAATTTCCCAAAACAGTATTTCATAAAATAGATGTACAGGCAGCCTCTGACATTATGAATAATATATTCAGGAAAAACTTAGTTCCATGTTCTCAATCTTTACTCTTTTCTTCTCTTCTAAGACAGTCTTTTCTCCCATTTGTAATAATAAATCTGTGTTTCTCTTTTTTCCCAAGGAATGTGTTGCAAGGCTAAGTATGTTCAAGATTCCCCAGAGTTGGGAATTAAACACAGCATTATGAAGTAAGTTGAATTTTAATGTTTAGTTCTGTGATCAGTCTTAATGAAAACTGATGTCAACATCAGTATTAGGCGCTATGTGAGCTCCTCCTGGGAAAAGGTCGTAATGTAAAGAAACAAGATTAATCAGCCCCCAGCTTAGATATGTGAACCTAGAAGCCCAAATTGTAATTAGGAACATTCAACTTATCATTGAATATAATTTGAATTTTAACAAAGAGATTTGTTTATGAACTCCCAGAAGCAATTCCAGCACGTGACAGTTATAGTCACAACTGTGAAATGCCACTGTCTAAACACAGGACTGACAAGATCCATTTCCAACAAGCTTTACCAGTTTGTGGAACCTGATTTTAGATTTCAAAAATGTGTTTCTCCTCAGTCTTTCAGGAAACATGTATTCTGTCGTATCTTATAATCTTAAGCCCTTGGTCTCTCATGTGACTGAAATTCAGAATTTAGACAACTGTCTGTCTTTGCAGAGGCTTAAAAGGGGAAGGTAGGGATAAATGATTGTTAAGTTCAGATTTTTTAACAGATCCACTCAAAAGATGTTTCACTAGTGTTCTGGAAATCTTTCCACTCATATTGGTTCTACTATTTATATGTTTGTCCTTTAGCTGTCATGTTTACTGCTCTTAGGTATCCTTGTAGATCCCTTCCAACTTGGGATAACTATGATAAATATGATTCATTACAAAAAATGTTCATGAAAGTTGTGACTTAGTTCAGAAGTGGCTTCTGTCTTTTGCAATGGCTTTAGTTAGAAGGGATTTTGTCTCACCAGGTCTATTCATATATTAAGTTATTCAGATTACTGTAGGATGAAGTCAATCATTTGTATAGCAATTTTATCAAATTTCCAAGCTACACCAAGTTTAGGCAGATCAGGAAATGAAGGAAAAGCCCCGTGGAAAGGGGAAATAATTAGCTGGTGTGCCTAAATCTTAATCAGTGCTGGAATCATATCTACACCTGGTTGACATTAGTGCAACCAAGGGTTAAAAAAATGAATGGTGTGTAATGTGTTTGTATCCTACAGGCATGTAGCACCATAAGTGATAAAAACATAGTTTGAATAAACAACAGTGTTTGAATAACAGCTTAGTAATTTGGAATATTTGACTTGTGATGAAATTATTTTCATAAATAGCATTAAATTGCCTTTTAGTTGCCAATCACTCTGATATGCCTTTTAGCATCAAAATTCCCTGTTTTGCTAGTTTTAGGAAATTTTAAGACATAGTTTGTATTTTTTATGCTAATGCTATAAATAAGCTTTTCTATAATATATATATATATATTTCTATTATATATATATATATATATATATATATATATATGCCAAACAGACAAATTTTAAAAGAGATCTATTATGCAAGCAGACTCAGTTTGGTGGTATTTCGTTGCACAACATTGTTACATAGAGCAATGAGGAACAGCTCAAAAGATTTTCTTACTTGTAGCCAAGCTGTCGACAGACTACAGCTGCATCCTTATCAGACCATCCATCATCACAAATCGTGCCCCACTGACCATTGAAAAAAATCTCTACTCGTCCTTCCTTCTTATTCTCACCATCCATCAGCCTGATGGGAGGACCTGGGAATAAATTACAGGTGTTAACCCACAAGAGAAACAAGAATGAGTACTTTTAAGTTATTTCCATCACAGTGAGCACAGAGTCAACTGATGTTCAGCAAGCCTTATGTAAGCTGTTAGTCTTTTACTTCTCCCTGGCTGACAAAAGGAAGCAGTCAGTACAAATTATAAAACAATGTGAAATATTGTAATCTCCACGCTTTGAACTTTATAGTGCATAGGGCATAATGCATAATTTCACCATAGCAGTAACAGAACGATTTTCTTCAGAACAGCAAAGGCATCACAGGTATCTTTTGTCTGGTAGCCATTCATGGGACACATTTCCCTTGCAGAACCTTTGTGGATGAATTCATCCATTCCTTAGTTCATAAATCCATTCTCAAAATGATTGTTGCCACACATTTTACCACAATCTTATAAAAAAAAAAAAAGTACAGCACTGTGTTGAACTTCAGTTACTACTTACTTGTTATATGTGCTCTGTAGCATGTTTTGTGTGACAGAATAATGATCTACAGCATGTTATTATAGAATACAGTGTGATTATTTTTCTAGCATTTTCAATAATTCAGATATGCTTATAATACGAATTATCATTTGTGGATTAGTCAGACTTAATTGACTGTGGGCTGTTTAGTGCTCAGGCTGTAGTTAAGTTTTGAATCGTTAAGCAAAGTACGTATTTGATTCTCCTTTCCATTAAGACTACTTTATAGCATGCTGGCATTGCAAGAATCCTTAAAAGAGTTACAAATTCCTTTGAGGTCTCTTTGTACTCTTTAAGTGAAGGAATCACACTCTGAATTTTCTTCTGTGTCATATTTCATAATCTTTAAGACTCTAATTAGATTTCCTTGTTTTGAATAATTGGGAATCCAGTTCCACATCTCTTAAACTGTTCCTGCTCTTGTCTAACCCTGTAAGAACGAAAAAATAATAATCATGCTCTTAAATACGAGTATTTTGATACATCATTATTTGAAATTTGATTCTGATTAATTTAAGGTATGAATAACTGTTGAATACTAAGTCTTTCTCTGATGCAGAGCTAGTAAAATCTGACTTAATTTGCTGATTAAATGCAGAAAGACTATAAAATAAAGTAGTTTTACTTCAAATCTAATTTAAAGCATATTATTCATATTGGAGTTCATGCTGCCTGAACAGTTACAAGTATTTGCTTCACTCACTTTCTGTTCAGTTACATTATCACGATATTATTTACTAAACAAATGTTGTCATTTTCATGGTGTATTATATTTTTAGTGCCCCTTAATGTCTGTATTTCCTCAAATTATGTAATTTATTCATGTTTTTCAACCAACTTCATCCTTAGTGGAAGAAAAAATGCTTTTATTCAAGTGCTAGAAAGTGAAGGACAATGATAGAGTCCTTGTCTCTTGTCCAGTCAGGAAGAATTAGATACTCCCTCTTCATGACAGATGAGTTACCCTAGAACGATATGATTTAGGTGTATATTACATGACCCAGCTAGAAGCCTGAGATATTAGTGATGCATTATATCTGATTTGTTGTTATCTCATCTGCTTGTGTTCTAGCATACATATATTTATGAGCACAAAACTAATATCCAGTAATGGGAGATGTGAGAATGCTGCCATATGGATACATTTAACTGAACTGGACCTCCTTCAGCTAAGACTGTATTTTATAGAAACTTAGGCAAGGCAGCACAGATGGTTTGCATCTGTAAAGACAGACGTGATTATTTGAATTCCTGTTATTTTTGGTCTGGGAAATCTTTCTGTACAAAATATGATACAGCGACATCATCAAATACATAACGGAACTGTACTGCAATGTAAAACATCCATTGGATTCTTAAGGGTCAAAAGGCTGTAAAGGAAAAGTCTAGGAAAAAAAAAAAAAGGAGAGAGAGAATAAAAGTGCATGTGGAAGTGCTGATTGTTGTAAGAACAGGTAACAAGGTTGTGAAGTAAATCCATGCCATAATTTGCAAAATAAGCCTAATTTCTAAGGAACTTCAAGAAATGGGGCATACAAATCCATTAGGCTTCATCAGAAGCAAAGAATCTCTTTCCACTAACTTCCTTGTTAATTCTAACTCCAAAATTGACTAGAATATAATTGGTTAAATTTCAAGGAATATTGGCAACAGTTCTGTCAAAGAAGCTGATTATCAGAACAGATGAGTAACCCAATTGTTCCAGTCTTTTATTTTACATGTCTGATAGCCAGTAATTCTTGTTTAATTATCTATACGTAGATTTAGAAATCTTTGGAGTTCATGTGTATGTATTTTGACCTGTAATACCTCTATGTAATTAGTTACTTCTGATTTCTTATCTGTCTCTTCATTCTTTCTTCATACAACATAGGCTCAACATGTTGTTTGGATCTGTTTAGTATTGTTCTGCCTGCATTAGTAGTGTGGGCCACTTACGCAGACACAATCCAAATGACAGACCATAGTAATACAGAAAGATTTTCATACTTCTCACCATTTCTTCCCGTTCTCTCTGAACTTACATTCTTTCGATGTCTTTTCTCAGACTATCTGAATGTAAGAGCATAGAGGGATATACTATTGATTTATATTTTTCAATGCACAGGTTCCTCTCCAATTTCCCATAATGTGGGGCAGTTCCTTAGAATTTGGGAGAGTGCTGAGTGCAGGGCAGTGGACCATTAGTAAGGGCGAAATAGATGTAAAATCCAATGAAGATAAAGATTTAGAGAACATTATCTCTGGAATCTGAACTTGCTAATTTAGAAATTCCTGTTGATCATTACTGTTCTGGCTGTTTATGTTCCTTAAACAAAGCCTGATTACTTATAATCTTCAAGAGAAAAGTGAACTTTTTCCCTTCCTCATCTGTCTGTCATACGCATCTGCCAAACAGTAACATTTTGAGCACCCTTAAGTTCACTATACTTCTCTGGAATATGTGCCTACAGCAATACTCACATTGTGATGTTACCAAAGAGACACCTTACCAAGCAAGAGTTTATGGCTGTTGTTATCTGGATGGCAAATGAGTCTGACATCCTCCTGATGGCTGCAGTCATGCTTTCCCCACTCTCTCCTTGAGCACTGCAGAAGGTTTGTTTCCTTCCCAGAGCAGCTGACATCATCCAACCAGATAGGACCAGAGTTTCCTTCTGAGGAGCTCTCAGGTGCACTTTTTCCGTACCTATGCAACAAATACATATACATTTTCATCACAGGGCATGTAATACTTCAGCACTAGTGTCATGACAACTAGAGAGGAAATAAATTATTTCTTGACAAATAAGGATTTCTCAAGGTCAACAATGGAGAGTAATAACCATGATTGAGCAGGTTCAGTTAGCATTAAAATAAATGAGAACACTACATATTTCTTCTCTGGTTACCTCTATTTCTAAGGAATTACTGTTACTTTAATGCAGACTTCAGGATATATTACCTTTGATTAAGGCCTCAATCAAATATACGTCTCATTCACTTTGATACTTAAATCATGCTCTTAATATCATAAATATTTGAATGTCTGGACTTTTTTGAATGTGAAGGCAAGGTAACAATTACGTAGTGAGAGTGTATTTTTTCTAAACACAGTCAGTATGAAATGACTGCTTTCTGAAATATTTTAGTCAACATTTAACAGTGTCTCAGGACTTTGGGAGGTTTTTGAGCTAGGTCCAGTCACTGGAAGTCGATCTGATTTTTACTGACTGTTTCATGAGCAAGGATTTTGAATAATCAAACTTTCATAGGCAAACCAGAATACAATAAATCATTTTTTCTCTATAGATTGGTTAGCCAAAAAACATGAGTGGAAGGAACTCGGTGAGTGAAGATTGCCGAATTACAGACTGAGTTGAATCTTTCTTCTCTAGCTAAATTGAGGCCATAAATATCTAATGGAGACCGAGGGAAGCAGATTTTAATGCATTTTAACTCAGTAGTTCCTGTGAAGTGCTCAGCTAGTATTAAAAAAAAAACAACAAAAAAAAAAAACAAAAACCAGACTCTTGAAGAATACAGGATTCACATAAATATCTACCATCACTGTCAAGTCAAAGAGTCAGATATCTGATATCAAATAATCTTACTTAAATCCCAGCTGCCGGCAAGCCACCTGGGTATTCAGCTCTGTCCACCCATCATCGCAGATTGTGCCCCACTGCCCAGAATAATAGACCTCCAGGCGTCCCTCATGACTGCCTTTCCCACTTGTTAGCCTTAACGCACCATCTGTGTCATTAACAAGCAAGGAAAAACAAAAATAAGAATCAGTTTTTCTGAGGTCCAATTACTGTTCTGAAATAAAATTAATATCACTACGTTTACTGCACTTCATTAGAATATTAAACTGCTATATCTGTGCTGGTCATTAGGTGCCATTTGATAAGAAGATGTGTAAGATGCCATGATGCATCTAGGTGGTTGTAAAGTGTTGAGTAACACAGCCGCTTTAGTGCAAGATTTTGATCTCCAAGTCCTTATTACATGCCAAGTTCACAGAAGTAGGCTCTAATTATGAGGTTTCATTGTTTATACATACAACTTGTCTTTATATATTCTGTTATTTCCCGTTGCTTTTATGCAGATAGACTCAATACTCAGTTAAAGCAGGCACTGCACAGTAAGTGGCAGTTAACTTGCTGGAAAGGAACCATGGCTTGGTGTTAAATAATGGGATTTGCTATACCTGTAAAATTTCCACAGGCAACAGCCAACTCTTTCTGATACTGCTACAATGTGTTATTACTGTAGGGTTTTATGCACCTGCAAACTTTAAAAATTCTCTTTCCAGTGCTGTCAGTTCTGCATTTGCCACTGTTTTTCTTCTGTATTTATTGGTAACTGAATTACCTGTGAGAGGTGTGCAGGAAACACCAGCATCTTCCTTGTGGTCGCAGTTGTGTTCCCTCCAGGAGCTTTTTGGACACTGTTCTATAGATAGCTCGTTTCCTGTACACCGCACTTCATCCAGCAGCACAGGGCCTGAGCCTTCTCCAAAGTAAGCCTGGCTCCATGCCTTGGCAGCACCCCTATCAAGAGGTAGCAAACACTGAGACAAGTACAAGCAAACCAAGATCATAGAGGCAATGGAAACAGCTAAAATGTTACATATCTGGCTTCTAAAATAGCAAATGGGACGTCCTGAAAATCTACTGCAGGGCGAAGTGACTGTACAGCCTCTGTTACATCTGTACTAAGGAGTGCTTCTACAGTCAACTTCATTATGAGCTGAAGTTCAGCAACAGCTGGACTTGGACATACTACTGAAGCATTTCCACAGTTTCAATATGCTTATAAAAACAAATCCTATTGTTTCATATTTACATCATTTTCCTTTTCTATCTCTTCATTTTTAAGAATCCTATTCCTAGAAGGGATTAGTTTTACAAATGGGTATGAGGGTTCATTTAATGTGCAGATGTGCTAATCCTACACATTTCTTCAGTGACTTACTTTGCTGGCCTCAGAAGCACATTAAACAAATCTCAAATACTTCGATGAAGCAGATAAACTTGGTTGCTCTACATTTTATAATTTAAAAAAAAACGCGGCTAAGATTTTAAGTGACTTGACAATGGCATGAAGTTAAACATAGAAATAAGGACAGAAGGAAGATCAATGACTGTTCTTGTGTTTGTTGTTTACGTTATGTCAGTGTAAAGAATTCTGAACACAAAAACCTGCATGAATTGAAGACAGTCCATTATTTCAGCATTACAGAAATCATACAGTGTTCAACAGTTGTTGAGCTGTCAGGATTTTTCCATTTCTGTTTGGAAAGATACTGTGTCTGTCATATAGGAATGTTTTTGTAGGAGTGTTTCCAGTACTTGTCTTCTTTTTCAGCTAGCACGAAGGGTGTAGTTAAATTTTGGCTACAATGAATTACCTTTCTAAAGGACTAGTTTAAGGTACGGTGTGGTTGTGGGGCTGTAAAGTAATAGTTAAAAAATATATTTTCTGCAAACAGACATATATTGTTACGTAGCACCTGGCAGTATATTCAGTTTGTTCTGAAAATGGGTCAGATTTTGGCTGTTCTGTTTCAGAATGTAGTCATTCAAACCCTTTACAGGCTTTTACAGTAGAGTGTTGGAATTCTCCATTGCTGTCATTTTTTTAATGGAAGTTGCATTAACTCATGTTTTTAAGGTGGTGCCTTATTGATCCATATATGGATCTAAATAGGTGTGGGTTTCATTTCTATTGCTTTGTATAAATCTATTTCATCTCTTTTGTTTAAAGGAAGACAGTACTAAATTTACAATTATGCAAATTCTTGATTAATTTCCCAAGGGTGTGGGAAAAACAGCAACAGTAATAGGCTTTAAAAAGTTAAATTAGGATCAGGAAAAAAGTTCTGTATAAAGGAAGGGAGTGCTCATGGTGGATGCTTTGTAGATTATTAGTTCCCAGCAAATAAAACCACACATGAGAAAGGTAAATTAAATACTGCGGTTTGTATTCATGCATATTTAAAATACATTTGTTTCTAATGTTGCTAAGCTAAAGGACTTGGTCAGTTTTGAAAAAGCACTGTGAACTTTCAGGCTGATTCTCTGATGACCAGATGCCTTCTTCAAGTGGTGGAGTATGTGGAAAATAGCAAAAAACAAGTCATATTTACTCAACTGGGAGAAGAGTTGTAATCTATGATCACATCAGAGAAGCAGTTGAGGAAAACAAAAATGTCCTCAAGTGCCCAACAAGTGACATTTTAGAAAACACATTTGGATTTCTTCCAGGGGTTTATCAGGTAAATTCAGTCTGAAGTTGGCATTTTTGTACTTGCATTATTGCATTTTTGTACTTTAGGTCTTGCTCAGTTTCTTTTTCCTCCAGAAATGCTAAGAATTTCAGTAGATTTCAGTAGACCCCTGAGCTTTGCTAAGATTTCTTGATTGCCCTTACCATTCTTTGTTTCAGTCTGCTAACTAGCCATGCCTTTTTATATGTAGCATTTATTCAGTGAAGACTCATAGTTTGCAGTACTGATAATGGGAGTAAGAGCCAAGACCTCCATTTGTTACATTTCACAGGTAGCCACTTTTCTATCTATTAAATGTGTGTAACTATATAGTAAACTAGGGAAATAATATGTATTAGACACACTAAGAGCAATATTTATTTGAAATCTAGCTATCCAATTTATATTTAAGCATGTCTCAATCTTTCAATGTATCAAGATAGGCCTTGTGAGTTCTCAGCACTTCTGACTATTTTTATACAACTGAGTAAGAACTGAAGAAACTACTTTCAGGATACTTGTTTTTATCAGTATTGCCTTAGGTATATATTACAGGCTTATAACAGAAAGCCATGTTTACCAGTAGTTCTGAAGATGACAGTACTTTGGAACATTTACACGTATATGATGTTATCTTCATTTAACTTGAGTATCAGTATTTCAATATATGCTGACTTTGCCTGACATTTGTCATTACCATAGAAAAACGTTAAGAGTAGTTTAGTTACTTCCCAGTTACTAATAGTAGTTCAATTATATTTTGAAAGCAGAAAAAGATTTCTAAAAAGTATTCCCAATTGAACAGGTCAGGAATATAGAAATACTTATGTTGCTATTCTATACATGGACTGAAGGTTATGTACTAATGAAGATCTGAAAATGCTCTGTATGATGAGGATTCAAAGAAATTCTGAATAGCAGTTATCTGGTGCACAAAATTAGGGAAGTTTTCTGTTGGAGGAAAAAAAAAAAAGCTTAACTGATGATTGTATCTTTAAACATACATACAAGAGGACTGAACTGATACTACACAGTATTCATATGATGCTACTACATATAATGCTTTTAATAATGCAGTCTTAAAATTCTTTTAATGTAGTCTTTTACACATAAACCCTAGACTTGAAAAGAAAATAAACTAGGGAAAATGGAAATATGATGTCAGAGGAGCAGGTTGGTTCCTACATGGCTCATTAGCAGTTTAAAAGCTTTGTAAATGCTGTACAGATGTCAGCTGTCTGATCTAGTTTGGATGGAACCAGCAGGAGCCCATAGCCTCAGCTTCAGGTTAAAAAATATGACCACATTCTGGGGGCCACCTGTCCATGCCACAAAGCTTGCTACCTTCAGTACCACTTATTTTAATTCACTGTAATCTCAGCAGCACTGAGCAGGTGAGTTCTTTTCCTTTCTCGTCTGCCCTGTCCTGCTTAGTTCTCATACCAGTTTGCTTCAGAAGTAATCCCCCATTCCTCCTTAGCATTACAGTGTAGTATCTTTTCTACATTCTCTTCCTCATTTTTCTACTGCCTTTCATCCCAGCTGTCCTCATCTCCTCTGTCTCTGATGAAACAGTTCTCCTCTTTGCCTCCCAGTTCTGCAGCATCTTTCTCAAGTACTGAGCAATTATTTGCTGAGTGGTATCAAAATTGCCCCTGGCTATTCAGAATAGGAGCAAGAAAATCCCGTTCTGCTGCTATGACTTAGATTATGGACCATTCTTAGTTAAGACAGAATCACTTAAAACTTTAACTGTCAAAACTTTAAACTACTATCTACTCAGTCCATGCAAACTGTCAGTTTTCTGAGACTTATGGCTTAAACCTTGATTCTCATGGGCTTGCCAAGAAGCACATCTTTTCTGACAAAGCAGTGCTCTTGCTCCAAAGCGAACTAATTGTCAGACTTTTCAGCAGAATGGATGTGAAGATTTCAATACCAAAAACAACCTCCTCATATGTACCTAAGGTTTTTGACTGACATTTTACTGAAATTGTGGTGAATATTCACTAAAGACTCAGAATTTATTCCAATAAAGATCCTTTGTCTATCCTATGGTTTCACATTTACATCATATGCCATATCATTTGCCACTGAAAACTGGATCTGATAGATCAAAGTTCTAGAGACTTGAAAGTATTTGGCACTGTACCTGACCCTTCCAAAAATGTGTTGTTCCTGCTTCAAAATATTAGTGCAATTTTAAAGGAGCATCTTTTGAAAACTCCAGGCCATGTGTCTTACTACCTCTCTTGCTTTGCTGCTGGTGTAGAAAATATGTAGTAAAACAAACCCAAGGCCAAGCTGCCGGCAGACAACTTCAGCATCTGCGTCATCCCACTGATCGTCACAGATTGTCCCCCACTGGCCAGCATGGTAGACTTCTACTCTTCCTTCATAAGCCTTGTTCCCACCAGCCAGCCGGATCGGAGTAAAGACAGAGGCTATAATCAAATAGGGAACATAGGAAATGGTCATTTTGTTATCCTGACTGTAAAGAAAACAAACAAAACACAAAACAAAACAAAAAGACAGTTTGGTGGTTTCTGTGATGTTGCTCAAGAACTACAAATAGTTTGTTTAATTCAATGGGAAAACAGCAATTAAACTTGCTAGAAATTTGTTCCTCTAAGGTCCACTCTCAGGAGATGAAAAATACTTTGCAAACATGCTGATCTGAGTTACTTAAATGTCAAAATGTTCACTGACACTTGGGACCATAAAGCCTAATACTACACTTTGGCAGTGGAATTGCATTTCTACCAGTAAGGGCAAAGTTAACTCCGTACAAGCTTAATCCCAGAGGGCAAAATGTGCAAGTGAGAGGCAAAAAATTATTTAGTTTCCACAGAGGTAGAATTTTTTCTTTTTCAAAGAATTAGTCCTTTTGTGTCCAGCAGGAGATTTTCTTGGAAGCATCACTTCTGCAAAAAACTATAATCATCTTTTATCTACACTGTAGTTTTATAAATTAACAATAAAATTGTGTTCTTCTAAGTAATTTAGTCGATCTTAATTGACTAAATTAAATTTAGTAATTTAAGTCAATCTGTTTAATTTCCTGTACCAGAAAGTCTAATAAGGTTTCCTTTTTCTGATGTTATTATGATTATTATTACTTGCATTTAAATAAGGGAAAGAGCCAAACCATGTTTAGTTTTTATTGTATTGTTGTTTTTTTACCTAGGGAAGAGCTACATGTAACAGCAGCTGCCGTGTTTTGAGGACATATTCCATCCTGCCAGATGTCTTTTTCACATAACAGTATATTTTCTTCATCACCACGACAGCGCACTTCACTCCAGTAAACAGGAATAAGGCCCAGTTCGGAAAGTGGTATGTGTTTTGATGTACCTTTTTCACTGTAAGAAAAATAATCAGGTAGGATATTTGAGTTGGGGGGAAAGGGAGTGAAACATCTGTTTGTGAAATCTATTCATTCCTGGTTCTCAGGTAAAAACCTCGGGGTAGAAAAGAAAGAATATACCTTAACAGTGTAAAGTCATCGTTTTTTCTTCCAGTTCAGGGCAGTCTTCTGCACAAAGCAGTCACAGAGTAACCCAGATCTTGCCATTTAGTTGTGGGATATTTTAGTACAGCGACCTGTGCCCTGGCATGGCCAGCCGTACTCCTGTTCTCCCAGCTCTTGACAGGGAAAATCAGTGCAGTTATGTCCTTCCACACTCCACAGATGAACTATAGTATCATCCTACTGCAGATATACTTCCATGACAGATAACACCAAGGGCCTTTCATTTTTCTCCTCTCCTGTATTCCATTAACACTAGCTAGTGCTCAGTACATGTGCGTGGCATATAACATGATTATGACCGTGGGGCAGTGAAATCACCTCATATTCCATTAGCTCATTCTCATGTCCATTATTGTTCATTCGGCCATTCCCATGTGTCTTGTCCATCCAGCCATCCAATCCTCCATCACCCTGAACACTTACAAACAGCTTCCTTTCCTTACCAGACTGAATCTTATCTTCCATCTAATACCCAACAAAAACAATTTAAAAACATCCAAGTATTGTAAAATCAAAAGGAGCGGAAAAATGGAAGGACCTGAAAGGCATTGGTAATACCTAATGAATTCACCTTGTATACAGATCCAAATTTCTATCAAACACTCAACAGAGTATAAATATAAAGTTTCAACTACTATTTGTTTGGGTATTTTTGGCCTGGATTCAGATTCAAGTCATTTCTATTGAAAAGAGTGAGCCATTCATGCACACCACTGAACTACTTTGCCAGTAAGGGTCTTGTTCAACTGAAACATTTTCTGGAATGGTTTTGGTATGAGTATGGATGGCAAAAATAAATTAAAATGAGGAAAGGGAATGTTGCATGTAGACAGCTCAAGTCATAAGCAAAATCACAGCCTCCAGATGGCTAAACTTTTATCCTGTCTAATCCTCATATTTTTTAAGTTGACATGGTGTGTCCAGATTAGAATTGAATGTTATAAAACAGCTTAGATTTTGTTCTGGCTTCCAGTCTTAAAAAGTAGAATAATCATTAAGAATGCCACAGTGCAAGTATGGTATTCTAGCCCCCTGCTGCTTGTAGCAAATGTATTCACTCCTTTTGATATGTAACTGTAAGAAATGTTAGAAAGGCAATAAACCAGCTCTATTTTGGGGCTTATTGAGAAGCTACAAACTGAATGGAGTAGTGAGGGGGGTGGGTAGTCAAAGTAATGTCTTTGCCTAGCTTAGATGACATTGATTTTCTAGAAGCTGAAATTGCATTTTATTTTTAAAACTTCCTGTGAATATGGGCATTTTCTTCTTTTCCTGTGTTCCATCTTACTATAGCAACTTCAGCATCACTATTAGGCTTTATGTAGAGCTGAGTGACCAAATTACAGTGAAGGGTCCTGTTGAATAAATCCACTCTGATAGCCATGGGAAACAATGGTCAATAAGGACAGTGAGCTGAAAGCACAATTCACTTTCAACCTGTGTAATATTACCATGACTCTGTAAAATATTTTCATGAAAATGTAAAGCCACAAAATTTGCTGGTTTTGGATTTAGTTATCAATGTGTAACATAAGTAAACTATACAGATTACCTAGTTGCATGAGGATAGCACAGCAAAAATACCCCATTTCCCAAAAGTTTAGGTTGAGTCCCAGCTGTCTTCTGACAAGGTATAAGGGATGATTACCAGGGTAAAACCATGCTCCTAGGAATAGGGAATATTCCTGTGATAAGAAACCATGAGGAAGCAAATTCTGACTTATATTTTTACAGATTCAGTAACTTAAAGAGCTACTCTTAATTGACACTTACATAGGCACCATTAGGATCAGACCTCATATTTCTCTGCTCATGGACATCTCCTGGCTGCTTACTAAAGCAGAATTTGTTTTACTTTGAAAGTACATCATCTACTCTCCCTCCACTCCTTTTCAGATCCCACGTGCAGCTTTCAAATGAAATGCTAATTTTCACACTGACCTCTTTGAAATGTAACATAATTAAAGAAAGCAAAAGATTCCCCTTTATACTGCAATGTCATTAAAGTATGTCCACTAATTTTCACTCAGACAAAAACTTACCCAAGTGCAAGCTGTCGACATATGACCGTTGCATCATTATTGTCCCAGTGGCTGCCACAGATTGTTCCCCAGACTCCATTCAAATAAACCTCCACTGTACCTTCAAACTCATTCTTGCCACCTCGGAGTCTCACTGATGCTTAAAAGAAAGAAAAAAAAATCCACAAAAAGAACAAGTCTCCAAGATGTTCCATGTCTCATATAATTTGTCGAACCTACTGGACTCTGAATCTGTTTTTTCCCTCTGCAAAATGAATTTTTGGTTCAAGTACTACCACCTTATTTTGCATTCTTTGGTTAAGCTGCTTCTAAGTACTCTGGCATCTCTAACATTCTTATACAGTAATATACAAAAGCGGATAACTTTTCTTTTTGCTTCTTACACTGAAGCTACATCCCTTTAATGATCCTTCTGATGCTACAACTTAGCTGCTAAGGTCTAACCACCAAAACAAAGTATGTACAGACTGTGCATAAATATTTAGATGTGTTTACCTCTTCCCAAGTGAGCAAAATTTATGTGAGTGAAATTTTTTTATCTTCCACATAATTCAATCCAGCTTAAAAGAATCAGAAAACAACCACATGGATTACATAGCTTTTGCTCTGACCCATGTAATATTATGCTTGTCATGGATGTCAGTAGTTTATTTTAGCCAAAGAATGCATTTGTTCAGACTTGTTCTCAGACAGAAAAACACTTGATGATGTTATATTAATTCATGAGGAGTCTTTAGCAAATTCTCAGACAAAACAAGCTAAATGCATTAGGAATTTTCTAAACGTGGGGAAAAATAAAGTCTGTTTCTTGGGAGCAACAACAGACAAATCCAATAAATTAATAGATTCTGCTTTCTTGTATTACAGTAACTGTATTTTAAGTGCACCTGCTATTGAATGTAGACAAGCACCCCTTAAAGGTGTGAAAAAGTTGTTTATAGATGTAACTCTACAGAAGCAGGTCAGAACAGTAATTCAACAGGAAAGAATACATTTCTGTTAAATTATAAAACATAACCTAATTGCATGCATTAATATTGTCTGAAATCTCAGTTAATCCATCTGCCTCTCATCTGTGATCTACTTAAAATCAGAAGCTACATCATCATCCAGCTTGCGGGGTTTTTAGCAGTAGGAGAGAAAAGTCAGTGTTTGTACCTGTCTTCCTTGTACATGTAATGTATTCGTGTATATGTACATTATAATAACAATAATAGGTAGATACACCTTCTCAGCTTTCACACAGATTGTGTTCTGGTTTTAATTCTGTTCAGTGCAATTTATAAAACCACTAAGTCAAATGACTGCTAAAGGACTCGAGGGATTAATTAACCCCAAACTTGATTCTGTCCCTTTTGCCTTCTATTTTCTAAGCATTACTTACTATGCAATAATTTACAAACAAAAGTTATTCAACTCCTGCTACAGTCTGTGCTATCATTCAGCACAGGGGACTATAAATGGCTTAATTATAGCAGTAAAACCATATTGCTCCTTGTTTTTCTGTCTTTACATTTTTAATCTTCAAGCTTTTCTGTCACATAACGACAGGTACAGGAATTTTGTTTATTTCTGCTCTTCAGTAAGTCCAGTCCGGTTCTTGCTCAGTATTTTAGCACTGAATCCAATTAAAGTAAATGATACAATATTCTATGTGTTTCATATATGCTTTGAAGTATGTATTAGCATAAGAAAATTACATAGCAAGCAAATCAAATAGCAAATTACTGAGAAAATGTTTATAACTTATTCTGTAGCTTATTCAGAATGTTGCGGTATTTAGACTACTGGCAGTTATTTTACGGGAGCATGAGATAAACTAATTACAGTAAAGTGGATACCTCATAAAACATAACAGAACTTTTTATCATTTCACTTCCGTAGGTTATTTTTCCTTTCCAATACATGTATATTTTTTATTTTATAATGAAGCATTTCATGTTTCGTGTGCAAATAGACCTTAGGGAATTGCAAGCTGATCAGCATCATCTGTGCTGTCCCTGCAGTGAACAGGGACACCACAGCTCGATCAGGTTGCTCAGCGCCTGATCCAGCCTCGCCCTGAAAGTCTCGAGGGACAGAGCATCAACCACAACACTAGGTGACCTGCTCTAGTGCCTCACTACCCTCACTGTAGAAGATTTTTTCTTTATGTCCAACCTAAATCTACCTTCCCTGAGCATGAAGCCATTTCCCATTGTTCTGTCACCACAGACCCTGCTTATGAGCCTGTTGCCTACTTTCCTATAGTTTATCTTTAGATACTGAAAGGCCACTATCAGGTCCTCACAGCCTTCTCTTCTCCAGCCTGAAAAGCCCCAGCTCTCTCAGCCTTTCCTCATAGGAGAGGTGTTCCATTCTGTGGATCATTTTTGTGGCCCTTCTCTGGACATGCTACAACAGATCCATGTCTCTCTCATACTGAAGACTCCACATCTGGAGACAGTACTCCAGGTGAGGCCTCACCAGCACAGTATAGAGGAGCAGGATCACCTCTCTCAGCCTGATGGCCATGCGTCTTTTTGCCATCCACCGGTACTCCCCGGTCTTTTTTGGCAGGGCTGTTCTCAGTCCTTTCATCGCACAGAGTGTATTGGTAACAGGTGTTTCCTGAACTCGGGTGCAAGATCTTGCACTTGGATTTTGTTGAACCTCATGAGGTGCAGCTGAACCCACTGCTCAAGCCTGTCTCGGTCCCTCTGAATGGCATCCTATCCTTTTGGTGTGTTGACTGCACCCCACAGTTTGGTGTCATCAGCAAACTTGCTTAGGGTGCACTTGACCCCACTATCGATGTCACTGATGAAGATACTGAAGAGTATCAGCCCCAGCACCAAACCCTGTGGGACACCACTCATCATCAGCCTCCATCCAGGCTTTGAGCCATTGACTGCAGCCAGTTCTTCGTCCATCGAACAGTTTACCCATCAAATTCCTATCTTTCCAATTTGGACAGAAGGATATTCTGGGGTGTCAGAGGCCTTACTGAAGTCCAGACAGATGACATCAGTGGTTCTTCCCTTGTCCATTGAGTATTGGGATCCTACCCATGGCTCTCAATACCTTTCGCAGCACTGGTCAGAAAAATGAAGGAGCACCTCCAAGAGGAATGAACTGACCCCATGAGAGTTAGAGACAAAAACACAGAAGCACAAAGCAGGCCTGCTAATCAGCTCTAGGACACATATTGTGAACAGTGTCCATTCAGCCATATTTGAAGAATACTTAGCTACAATCTTCACAGAAGCACATTCATTTACATACACTCAAAAGTGTATGCATGTCTTTCAATTATATTTTACCAAAAATAACAGATGGTCAATTCAGGTTTACACACAGTCCACTAATTTTAGATGCCCTAGTATGTTCCCAAGTCAGAATCTTCCCTATCTGCTATTACTGTTTAAAAGAAATTAACTTATACTTGCAAATGGAAGGAAGCAAGGGTATCTAGTGAGTACTGCTGAGACTTGCTCTGCAACACCTGCCATATAGGCACAAGCTGAGACACAGAGTAATTAAGAAAAAAAAAAAAAAAGGCAAAGGAAAACCACCCAGTAGACTTTTAATTAACTCTAAAAAGGAGAAGTATTTTAAAGGAATTGTGCTGTAAACAGCATGAGTGGTCCCTTGGCCTCTTCTCCTATACCATTCCCACACCTAGGAATGCTGGATGACTTCAAACCTTGTTTTCTACTTAGAATGAGAATCACTTCCACTCCTTCTTTAAGTACTACAATACTGGGGTTTATGGTGTTCATAGTGAAAGTATAACAGTATTTTCTTTGCAAACACCTGAGTTCAAGGGTTTGTAGCTTGGCTGTAAATGCAGATTTTCAAGAGTGATCAGAAGTAGATGCTTCTTGTGCCTTCCCCCCTGATACTATGTGCTCTCTAATTAGAGGTCTGCAGCAAAGCAAAAGTAGTATTCCAATTCTGGAAATCTGTAAAAACAGCAAATGTTATTTCTGCTTTCGTTTGCAAGGCATTAAAGCATGGAACAAAGAAAGGCTCTGCACTGAGATTCCACCTCTGTTGCCTCTGAGTCAATTAGGAAGGTGCAAATTATTGCTAAGTATAAGGATGTCCCACATAATCCTGTTACAAGTTGCAGTATGTCTGAACACTAGTGGATGATTCAGAATACTATGAGTCTGTCCCAGCTTCAGAATGAATTTATTGGTTTACATGAGGTATTTGGGAAAAAAAAAATAAATCTATGCATGATAGGCCCAGGCTAACACCAGTTCAAACAGATGGATGCTCTTCTTCCCTTCTGGCATCAGGACTAGCTGAAATCAAAGAAATTATCCCCACTGACTTCAGCAAAACCGTGGGTGGCCTCTCTCTGTGATTGGTGCCATTACCCACCACTTTCCAAAGCCCTGCTTTCAGTCTAAAGTTCTAACTATTTTCTCTTGGTAGCTTAACCTTGAAAAATGGCGCACTTGTCAGAACTACTTATAAAGATTCAAGATGAGAACTTCAGTACATAGCATACTCAGATAATCTTATATTAGAAGTTTCATAAATATTATATGTATTCAGCATGCAGCGTGCTGAATTGGTTCTTCTGCAGCAGTGTGGTTCATCATATCAATGATCAATGGCTTAAGGCTTTGTAAAAAGTAAATTGAAATTTTAGGAATGCAATAAGCTCTAAAGGACTGCAATTGTCTTATATTGTACAGAGCTGTGGAAAATTAGGAGGTCTCATGCTGTGCAACTGTAATAAGAGTGGTTCCAGAAGAGCTGCTTCAGCCTTAGAAGGCAAAAATAGACAATCATGCTCGATTTTTTCTTTAACCTTATGCTATTAAGAAACACGAAAGTCCCAGAATAGCTTCCATCAACTGCCTGGAAGCATTTAGTGAAGCATTATTTGATTGGCACTAGTGGAATCACTCTGTGATGAAAGAGATTTAAATGGAAAGTCTGGACATTCTGAAGATGCGTGCTTTATTTCCATTTCTGACACTGATTGGTGCTGTGACCACTGGCAAGACACTGACCCTTCCTTTTATTGTTTCCTCTTTGTAAAATGAAGCAAAACAGTTATTTACTCAAAGAGCTTTAAATTAGATGTGTAACAGCATAACATATAATGCAGAATACTGCAGCTACATGCCCCATAAACACTGTGTGTGGTGGGCTTCATTTTCTGAAGCATGAGTAGGGTATGCACAGTACCTAGAATACTACACTGTGCTAGACTTAGGCTGGTTCTTTGTACAGCATATTCTCAGACTCATTTATTTTCCCTTATGATTTCCTTGGTCAATCATTATAATTGATGTATATTTGCATTTGGTTTATTTGTTTTCAAGGCATGAATAAGAAATATTACCCAGATGTCTCTCATTTTAGAAGGAAGGAAATGAAACACCAAAATCTATTAAACTGTTAAGCTGAATTTAGGCTGGTACTCTCTAGTAAAGGTTTTTTCTTTTTTAATTTTTCAGCATTTCTGTTAAAATATGAATCACTTTAATATATACACATGCACAAAGTTTAGCCACTTAACTTTGCACATTAGTTATAATATTTAAGCTAGAAAATCCAGGAGATTTACAGTTATGGCACTGAATACGGTATGGTATTTAGTAATTGCAGGTGCCTAAAACTGAGTGTGGGTTTCCCATGTTCTAAAACAACAGAGACAGGAAGATAGCTAAAAACTGAATCAGAACATAGCCCTACTTGCATTTCTTCTCTTCTTGTGAGAAATGAGCATATTTCAGGACCAAAGGTATATTAATGTTTTTTGGAAGGCAAACAGCTTATTTCCATGTTCCACCTCACACAATTTAATGCATTCCATAATTCTTTGGTATCACCTCCACAAAGACTCTTGGCCAGATTTTGGCCCACTGAAGCCACTGAGATTTCACTGTTAAGTCAAACAGAAGCAGCACTTTTCAGGTGTCAAGTACTGCCTTCTGTTCATAGCTGTGTCTTCTGCCTTAACAAGGGCTAACCTGCATTTTCTTTTTCTTGAGCAAAAAGGAAAGACAAGAAACAATCTTGAGTGAATAAACACAGCTAAACCCAAATCACGCAGTACTTCCATCATCTTTTACTTGATCAAGTTCTTACCAAACTTAAAGAAATTCAGAATTAGAATTCATTTAAATTAGCGTAAAATTGGGTTATCAGCAGTAAAATGATATATTAATCCTTGATGTACAATCAAAACTGATGTACGAGTCCAAAATCCTTGCAGAGTACTTTGGGAACCAAACTGATACATTCCACAAAAAGCTATAAATACGATAGACTAAATTAGGAACGCAACTGGTGGGACCCTTTTCCAATCTGAGACCAGTTAAAGGGTGTGAAATATTCTGCATTCTTTTCATCTTAGTCTAGTTATTGTTTTCTCCACCATGGCATCAGCTGCCTGGTATTCTTTCCCAGGAAACATCTGCAATACATAACATCACTCTGTCTTCTCAAAGAAGTACAGCATTGACTTTGAACATGGCTTCAGAAGCCACTTTCTTCTTATTTTAAGCGTAACTGAATGATATGGACCTTGGTGCCTCCATGTGCTCTTCATGTGATAGTTTATACCAATACGTGTAATTTATCACGTTGTTCAAATAATATTTTTTCAGCTGTGCATCTGATAGATATGTCTTCTAGGATTATTGCTGGGAGAGAAATAGATCCATCCTCTTCAAAGATCTGAAAGATCTTCACTGAGAATAACAAAAATTAGTAATACTAATAGTAAATCCCTTGCCAGCCTTTAGGTATTACAAGATATATGAAGGGAAGGGCAACAAGGGTGACAGTCTTTATTGTCATTGCAACAGTTAAATGTGACCGTTTTTAGTATGTATACAGACAGGACAGAATTCTTAGGTAGGAGATAATACCAAAGAGATGCAGAGAAATACATTTCCCTCTAGCAAAGTCATTCAAAGCCCGGCGATAAATAAACAGCCCATTACGGGGGTTGCCATCGCCGATGAGCTTTGAAGCTGAGGGCTGAGTGTTGGAATCGCTGCTCAGTGCTCATGAATGAAAACTTCCACCGCAGTCAGTGGGTTCAGTTCGGAGGGTTTGTGAGGGGCCGGGCACACAGATGCCCGCAGCCCCCAGTGCTAATATGCAAACCCCATTATCTCAAAATGTAACAAGAAAAAGACAGCGAGGGCGACCAAGCCGCTCCCCACAGAAGTGCACACGGTTACAAGACCAGTCTTACGTAGCTGAACGCTCAGGGTACCGTTTCTGAACGCGAATCGCCTAGTTCTAACGTAACGCAGGAAAAAACGACGTGGTACCTTCGTGTTGCCGGTGCAGCTGCTGACTAAAAAGTTTAAAACCCCCTTTGAGGAAATCCTTTGCTTTCCCCGCGGCTAACGGCGAAAGCCGTTCGTCCTCTCCCTCGACCCGCAGTCCTCCCAAAGACCGCGGCGGGGGACCCGTGCTCGGGATGGATGCCGACGCCAGCGCCGCGCTCCGGGACGCAGAGCCCCGCACGCACCGCCCGCCCGAGCGCCGCTGCCCCGCTCACCTCGCTCGCAGTCGGCGCGGTCCCTCTCCGCCCGGCCGCTTCCAGGGCCGCACCGGGGTCGGCCGCCGTCGCCGGGCGGGGCGCAGGAGCTGCGGCGGCTCCGAGGCACCCTGCCCGCCGAGCGGCGCCGGGGAAGGGCGGACGCCGCGGCCGGCCAGGGGCGCTGGGGAGCGGCGAAGTGCCCCGCGGGGCAGCCGGCGGGGGGCTGCGGCGGGGCGCGAGCGGCCGGGAGGCCGGCGGAGACCTGGCCCGGCCCGCGGGCTCCGGGCAGCGTCCCGAGCACCAGCGCCACCACGAAGCCGGCCAATGTCATGGTGCCAGTCCCGCCGGCTCGCGTCCATCTCCCCTTCTCATCGCGCCCGGGATGCGAAGGGGGAAGGCGGGGCCGCGGCGTCCCGCTAATCCCCCTCGCCGCCCACCCCCCGCCACCTCCTCTCGGCTCCGCTGCGTGCGGGGGAAGGGCGAGCGGGGCTGCCGTAGCGGTGTGTGCCGCTACCTGCCGCTGCCTCGCCGAACGACGCCCGGCCCCGCGCGTCGCCCGCCTCGAGCCCCCCGCTGGCCGCAGCCCGGCCCGGACCTGCCTCCTGCTCGGCCGGCATCCCCGGGCACCACAGCTCCGCCGTCCCTGTTTCCCCGCCGCCCTCCGCCTTTCTTGCCGCCCGCCGTCCCGCCGTGTATCCCCCCCCCTTCTCCAGGCTACTCCCTCGCGCTCGAGACTCCTCTACAGCCACCTTCTTCAGTGCCCCGCAGCTACGGGCTCCCCCGACCTGTCTGACACTCACAAAGGGCAAAGGGAGCCCGGGCTCAGCCGGACCGGGGCGGGGGCAGCACGGCCAGGGGCAGAAAGGTGCGAGAAGCCCATGAGAGGTCTGCGGGAAACAAAAGGGCTTGAAACAAATGCCGCGAAGAGAAATGTCTTGGAGAGATTAGTTTCATCCCAGTTCGTGTGCTCTGAATGGTAATCTGCTTATTCACAAACGCCGTGGAGTTTTGCGTGACCCGCTCGTTGCTGATTCCTCCTCCCACCAGCACAGCCAGCGCTTTGTTTTGTCTCTGTCTCACATTGTTCAGCTTGGGGTTTTTTGCTATTTTTTTAACTTACCGCTGTCGATGCTGTTCATATTTGCCAAGTCTGACTGTCTCATGGAGCACACACCCTTTTGTCTCCACCTCGTCTGTAGCGCGAGGCTTTAGGTTGTCCTCTCCGAGGATCTATTTTCTCCCCAGATGTTTCTGGCTGAGAAGCACTCATCTGGGTGAGCTTATCAGTGTTGCCACAACCTTGCATTATGACTTACAGAGAGAGGAGCGTGCTTTCTTCGTCATGTGAGGGATCCCATGTGTTTAATGGGTCCCATCCATTAAACAGGGGCCTTCCTTTAGCAGAGTCCAAAGTGTTCTGAAGGGGTTTTGTCTGCATGTGTCCACTGCATTTGTGTGTGGATGTTATACACAGGTTCTTTGTTCTTTCTGGGCTATCATCTATGCTTATGTACGTTCATTAGTTTAGAAACTGTTAGAACTGGTGAAAGTTCATTTTGTCTTTTAAAAAAAGAAAGAATACGTACATTGGCCTGAAAGCAACTCATTATGGCGGTGTTTTAATTGAAAATTCGTTGTTGCTGTGACAAGTTGGCTGCTTTTATCCTTTGGAAGGATTGGCTAAAAGTATGCTCAGCCCATCTAGTTAGGACTGCCTTCATTGCCTAGTTAACATTTCTTGGCATCGCAATAACAGCTAAATTTCATTTTCCCTAACCTAAGCTCTTTTATTCTCCCCCCTTCTAGCCTGGAAGAGACAGGATTCTGCTGATTAGCATGGGAGGGAGAGAGTAGATGAGAGTGATGAATCTTGCATAACACTTCAGGCAAAGCTTTGACTCAGGTGCTTATTCATGTATTCTGATTTCATTTGTCTCACCTTGGTGTGTGGGCCTGCAGGAATCTCACATGCATTGAACTCTGCTTATGAAGGGAGGTTACAAAATGATGATACCTAAACAGGGGGGAGGGGAGAAAAGGCGGTTGTACAGGTGAGACTAAGAAGTAACTGGAGTTATAGAAGATGCACTGGGAAGAAAAGAATGGTTGTCATAATGATTCCTTTCCCAAGAGGGGGTTCAGGCTTGATCAGATGATCCATGTGTACAGATTCAATCTTGAAGATTTTAGTTTTTATCATAATTTTTATTTTTGATGTAATTGCATAAGAGTGAGCCTTAATTTGTTTTACAAACAATAATTTAGCTTCCAGCAGGATGTGAGGTTGCTAATGCTACAGAAAGTATTCATTAGAATTTACAAGCTATAGAATCTTAGAGTCATAAAATGGCCTGGGTTGAAAAGAACCGCAATGATCATGTAGGTTCAACCCCCTGCCATGGTTAGGGTCACCAGTCACCAGACCGGGCTGCCCAGAGCCACATCCAGCCTGGCCTTGAATGCATCCAAATTAAGTTTATTTTCCATTTAAGATGCTGCAAAGCATTTCCAGTGCTTATACTTAGCACCTCCTATTCCCTATGCACGGACGTAGTACCTATCAATGGCTGTTCTATGAAAGCCCAAGGAACAATGCTCGCGACCAGTTTGTCAATCTGTGCTACGTATCTGAAAAGTTCCATGAGAGCAGCTGTATTTAAATCATTATCACAATTCACTGATTAGACTCTTCCTGTATGCAGTAAAGCCACTTACCTTTATTTCAGAGTTGTTTGTACAGCATGCTTTGCAGTATAGAAATCTGAGCACTTCCAGCTGTTGGTGGAATTCAGTTAAAATACAAGTGACAAATGAAGAACTGAGCCAGTCCCACCCTACTGCCACTGATACACCTGAACCCTCTTCTGTTCCCTCTTGACCAGGTTAGAGTCAGATAGCAATGCAGATGTGAAAGCAAGGGTTGATTTCAGGCTATGCAGAGGAAACTTCAGTAACAGTACATAAGAAGGAAATAATTGCAAGTACAAAGCAAGTACAAACAGCCAGGTTTCAAACAGCTCTGCTTTGGCAGAGGGGTTGGGCTCGATGATCTCTAGAGGTCCCTTCCAACCCCTACAATTCTGTGATTCTGTGATTCATATGTATTGAAATAATTTCCAGAGTATTAGCCTTATAATTTCTTACTATTGTTTCTTCACATCTTCAAGTATGCCGGGGCCAATAGATCAACCACTGGAATCAATGGAAAAACTTATGCGCATGACCTAGTGGGCACTGAGTGAGATCAAACAGCGCCAGACAGGGTTTGAAATCAGGATTAGAAGGAGAGAAAGCCTCACACAAAGGAGATTTCCATTTTGAAAGTGGTCTACAGAATGGGCGCTGTGATGAGTCAACATTTTTGGGGTATAAGTCAGCACTGTTATAAAATATTCTTATTCAGTAATCTCATTCTTTTTATTAAACACAGGCAGCGGAGATTTGTAGTCCTGCCAAGTCTGAGTCAAAAGTAATTCGGGTTCGTGCTTATATGGAAGAGAATAGGCCTTTTGTCTGTAATTCTGTGTAAGGTCCATAGGATGACCCTGCATTACACAGGATGTAAATGAACAGCCTGTAATTGATGAGGTTTCCATTACCACACAATGCAGTGCACAGAGTAATGAGAGCATAGAAAAATCTTTTTTAAAGTGTTAAATATTTTCTTGTACGACAAGAAAGAATCATATTACAAGGCAATTAGAAGTACCTTAATTTCCTGGAACAATTCAGTACGTAGGTATACGTGTGCCATGTGTGGATTATACAGACAGGATTAAATACATTTAAATCTGAAAGGTAAATCGAATTATGCAGAACAAATGAACACTTTTTGTTTTGTGTAGTAAATGAAAACATGCTGAGATAACTGCAATAATTTGACACATCCAAAATAACTGGATAGAATTTTAAAATTTGTTTGATTTTTTTTAAACAAACAAACAAACAAAAACAATTGCAGTCAGTAGAAGCTCTAATTCTCAAGCTCAGTTCTCTAATTCTCTAGTAAGTATCCTCATTCTTAATACATACACATCCAAATACTGTAACACATCCACATGTAAGTTAGGTTAATGAGTAACTAGCACAACATACAGTCCTGTTCATGCCATGGCAATGTGCTGGTGTTTGCAGCAAGATCAACTTCACCTTTATGTTCCTCTCCTGGAAGGACCATTTGGCAAATTCCAAGGGTGCAATGCCACAAAAACACCATGGTTGAGTCAGGAGTGAGATAAAAATGCAAGATTAGGGATACACCAGCACAGCTGTGTAAATACAGCAGAGATGCTGTTTGATTTCCTGATGCCTAGAATAGGAAATAAATCTGGCATTGCATGTTGCAGTTTGTTAACTAGGCAAAGGATGAGTAACTAATATGAGCAAAGCACATCTTATCCAAATGCAGAGACTGATAATTTAAGATCTTTGTAAATGTGCAAACATACATTTGTATGGACAATACAATTCATTGCTAAGAATATTTTAGTATCAGCAAGGGGAAATAATTTAGGAAAATTAGTAAAGTATGTTCCAAAGCCAAATCTGCATCCAATTAAGTACTGAAAGACAAACTTAAGTACATCTATATCATCATTTGTCCTTTCTACAACTGTTTGCAGAAGTGAGAAAAGTGTTGTTGAAAATCTTCCTGCAGTTCTCTTATCGCAAGGTGTGAGATAGATAAGATGATGCTTAGTCACCTATTTAACATTGATAATCATGTCTGTGTGAGGAAGAGCTCCTCTGGGTACTGAGTTGTACTCTACACTTTCCATGAGAAAAGTTCCAGGTACGTTATCTTCATGTTCAGCTGGAAAAACAAAAGTGCAAGGCAGCAATGGAATGAGGCATTTCTGACATATCCTGCAAGGATTTCTCAGTGTCCTCCCTGCAAGAAATTGAACAGCAATGCCCATCCAATGTGTAAATAAAACTTATTCTCCAGAGTTTCAGAGGGATGCAGTAATAACAAAGCTACACTTAGATGCATCCAATAATACATCGAGTATTTGAGTTATCTTCACTAACATAAGATTCTTTTGCTGGGAATGAGAGGGTAAAGTGAGCGGCAGCAGTATTCTTACAATTATGTATGCATATTCTTTTAATAAATTATCTCTGATACACAACAAAAATATAACTAGCTTATTAAAATGTGTGAAACAAGGATAAAAAGGGGTGGAAAAGATAAATAGTTATTGGAGCAGGAATAGTTTTGTCCATGAAGTGATATTTAGCATAATGTAGAGTTTGGATATCTAAATGTTGTAGACATAGAAAAGCAGCCAACACTTCCGATCAGCATAAGCCTGATTGTGAGGACATTTGGCCAACAAACTGAAGTGTAAAGTAAGATGTTCATTTTTCTATCATTTCCCTCCTATATATTTATACAGATTTAATCTGGTCCATATGGTTCATGTATTTAGCAGAAAAAAAACTAGAACAATACTGGCATTGTGCAGACCTGTTGCAGACATTTGTACTTAGATAGCTTTCATTACTCCAGAAAGTGGAAACCATAAAAACTCAAAATCTCATGGTTTTTAGTATTATTATTATTGTCCTCTTTTGGAAACAGGACTCAGAGTTTTGCTATTAGCTTCAACGGAATCTTCATTTTGCCACTAGGAACCAAATAAGAAACTTCTGTTTGGATCCATAGGAAATGGATCATTTCGTTCAAGAGTAGTTCATGTTTGCACTTTGTTTTTTCGGTATGTGTAGATGTGATTTAGCGAGGCAATATCAGTGGGAGGGGGATGGTTGGACTAGATGATCTTGGAGGTGTTTTCCAACCTTGAAGATTCTATGATTCTGTTATCTCCGAGTTAAAATAAGAGTGGTATGTTCACATAAAATATGTACAAGTACTGTACTTTAAAATAAACCTGTTTGATTGTAAGAACAGTAGGATACAATTTCTGTCTATAAGATAAAAATTTTGAGTACAATTTTAGAATCTTCTGTGAGAAGCAAAGGCAACGCAGAAAAATGATACATAATATTTTGTCATTTATTTCAGTGCTGATAGAGTTAATTCTGTAAGTCAGCGCACACTGGCACAGATGGAGATGTTTCTTTGTTATCCAAAGCAAAACAAATTCACACTTCTTTAATGCTTTGAATTATAATAAAGCCAGCAGATGTCATGTAATTAGATTTATACTGGCCATGAGTGGACCAAATTTTGCTCAATATTAGGTCAAATAACATCTTTGAAGTTCTTAGTGGATGTTTGCTCCTGCCACACTCACTAAGGGCTAGTTTTGGAGCAGTGTTGAAATGAAAAGGAGTAAAATACATATGATCTTGTAAGTCCCTTCCAACAAATCCAATAATGGGAGGATGGTTGAACTAGATGATCTTGTAGGTCCTTTCCAACCTTGTGTTTCTGTGATTCTATGATTCAAACCTTTCTGTGATTCTATTATCTAGAAGCAGTACAACATCCATCTGATTGCAGTATAATGCAAGGGTATGATTAATTGGTCCAGCAGCACCAGTTTTCATGCTGTGAGCAACATGCAACATCAAGGCTTCATGCCCATTACAAGGGACATGCACAATACTGGGACAAATGGCAATGAAACTTGATCTAGATTGTCTCATTTCAGCAATAATGTTCTCTTTTATTTCATCTGTTTGGTTTATTTTGTGCTCTTAATGTAGTAATTTATTGAGCATCTGATTGGGCATGATTTATTTTGAGATTTGTGATGTGAAGAATTACTGAGGTGAGAGAACAGTGATAAACTAAGCAGCTTTGGCCTCTATGACTTTCACAGTCATTTGTACTGATGCAAAATAAGCTAGCAACTTTTGCTAAATGGAAGAGACTAGATTTGATTAGATATCAGCATATCAGAATTTCCAAGTAGGTGTGAAATTTGACTTTTATTTGATTGTGTTTTATAAATAATTTACACTATCATAAATGGTTAAACAAAGTGGAATTGAAAGTCTGCTTATTACTTTAGGAGACACCCATTTGAAGCTGGAAGCAGATACAAGTATGGAGGAAAACAGATTTAGAACTCAAAATTGTTTCAAAAGTAGAAATAGTTAAAATGATAGAATGCAGTTCAGTGATGTGAAAGATAATATGGTCAAGAATAACCTGTTAAACAACAACAGGATGAGAAAACAATTGACTTCATAAACCTGGATGAAAAAAAATCTGGGGAATGGGTCAGAGTTCAATCAGTGCTGAATGCAGTTCAACCAAATCATTTGTTGCAAAAATGAGCAAAGCTGCGCTGAGATTCCTGAATGGGTCTGCAGCCTACAGCTCATGCTACACCATATTTGTATCTGACATCGCTTTGGAAAGGCTTCATCTGCAGCTGAATGCCTGGTTTTGGAAATAGCTATTTGAGAAAGACTTTACTTGATTAGATGAGATTCCAGGAGGTAAAAACTTCAGCAGTCTCCATCCACAGAACAGTAGGATGGGAAGAAATGCAATGGCAGTCTTCCCAGACAGTAAGGACCATTGCAGAGGAGAAACAAATAAACATCTACATGCACTTCCTATGAAGTGCAGTAATTCTGCTGTCCATTCAAAGTAGTGGCTATAAATCCCAGCAACAAATATTTAGACTGTAGACTAGCCAAAAATAATAAAAAATCTATCATGAAAATCTGGCATGGTTTGCTTGTGGAGACCGATGCATTTCCAGAACTGGATATTCATTGCTTTTACACAATGTCAGGCTGACATCAGGATATGAGCATGGAATAGATTATTTGATTTTTTTTATGATTCCATGGTAAGGTTCATAACCTATAGATTGGACTGTGATACGGTATATGCGTGCATACAGCTCTTCTGCTGACAAACAAAACTTGGCCTGATACTTAACAGGACAAATAATGACCACAGACTGCAGACTGTGCTCAGAGGTCAAAACAAGAAGCATACACACAGAGAAAAGGCAAGAAGCAAAAGTACAGCGTTTTTATTTTGAAACAGCACATGCATATAGCACAGTATCCTTCATAGCCATTTGGTTTGTAAAGATTAGCTTGTCTTAGCAACCAGTTCTAAAAACAGAGTGCAGGCTCACACAAACTACATGGTGTCACATCCAGGAGGAAGTGATTCGGTTACTGTGCAGGGGCTTCTGCTGTATTCATTACAGCCAACAGCATGAAAGAAGCATGCAGCAGTATGAGGTAGCATTTCTTTTTCCATAACATTTCCAGAGACAGGACAGTATAACTAGTAATGTACTCTAAGGACATAACAAATCACCTCTTGATATTTGTTTTTTTTTTTTAATGATCGAAAGCTCCATCCTTTTGCTGTGATGCTGTATCACCAAGAATTGTGAATGTTGAAATACTGTTTCTTCCTGCATTATACCTTGGAGAAAAAAAGACCTCGCTGGAACGATCTCCCTGAGGTACAGCTGTTTGCCTGGAGAGATGGAGCTTATTTTGCAATGGTCAAATGAAAAATGACTTTTAACGTCTGTATCTATGAAAACAAACCCATGTCGGCAGTACATCTTTTAATTATTATTATTGTTGAAATGTGTATGCATGGCAGAGGACTCGCGCAGGAGTTCCTATCTGTGAAGAGCTTTGCTTTTACCACACGTGCATCGCCGGATGCGTAAGGCGGCAGATAACGCGGCTCACGGCCATCTCAACTGACGGACCAGGAAAGCCTTTCTCCCACGCCGCTCCGAGCAATCAAAGCGATGCCGCTCGCTGCCCCCAGGATATCGAGGAGGCGGCGGGGCGGCACTTCCGAGCAGCCGCGGGCAGGATCGAGTGACGGCTCGACTGACGGCAGCGGGGCAGCTGTGGGTGCCATGAAACACGCCAACATGGCGGCCAGCCCTGCACTACACGCAGCCGCCAGGCGCCTCCATCGGAACAGGGGGCGGAAGTGACGCGCAGGCGGACGCCGGGCGAAGCGGGTGACGAGCGGCGGCGGCGTGGAGATGAACAGCCGCCTGCAGGAGATCCGGGAGCGGCAGAAGCTCCGCCGGCAGCTCCTGGCTCAGCAGGTAGCGGCGGGCAGCAGCCGAGAGCTGTAATGGGGCCGGGTTGGGTCGGCACGGGCCTGGCTGGGGAAGCTTGAGCCTGCAGGGCCCGCCCTTTCCCTCTGGGGAGTGGGCGCCTGACTGCGCCGAGGGCGGCAGCTCCGTTAACGGTGTGGGGCGGGCAGGGGGCACGGAGGCCTGTCGGGTTGCTCGGCCGTGCTGTAGAGCCGCTGCCGTCCGATCGATGTTCTGTATTACTGGCTTTGCTGCTTTATTTTCTATTTTATTTTATTTTATTGTTTTCCTTTCCTAATCAGTGGTAACTTTGTCTTGAATTTGGTTCGTCTTTTCTTCAGCTAGGAGCTGAGAACGCAGACAGTATTGGTGCTGTGTTGAACAGTAAAGATGACCAGCGGGAAATTGCTGAAACAAGAGAAACCTGTAGGTATGTGTCAGCACAACGTTTCTGTCAGAAATACGAGGAGTACAAGGAAATATGAGGAGACAACTTTCCAAAAGGCCAAGTAAAACTTACATAAAAACGGTGTGGTGAAAGACAGTGCTTCAGTTATTACTCAGATCTGAATAAAACGTAGGGTTTTAAGCATTGGCTTTTAACATCAGTTCTGAAAACAAAATTCACCTTTGCTTCAGATGTTGAAAGGTAACTGTGGAACAAAACGGAGGTGTTATGGTGTGCTGTCTGCATTGTCCTTTGTGATTTGCCTAGAACAACTGCAGTTGAAAGGATCTTACAGAATGGTAGAAGTGTTTAGTTGAAAACTGAGCCAGAGTACCAAGTGCTTATTGATTCTCACCTGTAACAGTGATTTGCTTGTGTGAGTAGGTGTACTTTGGGGTAGAGTTGTGCTTTGGGGTAGGTGCTGCTTCAGGTAAAATAAGCTGTACTTCTTATAGTAGAACAAGGATCACTGTTTTAGGAGTCATTAGTTGTGCTTATCTGAGGTATCCTGAGTGAGAACAGACTTCTCATATAAGAAGTTTCAGAATCATTTCCAACTAGTAGAAGCATGAAGTCAAGGAAAGTCACTGGAGATTCTTGAAATGTTCTTTGGAGGAATAGAAACTGTTAGCTATGACAATTTTTTTGTATGTTTATAGGGCTTCTTACGATACTTCTGCACCAAATGCAAAACGCAAGTATCCAGATGAGGGAGAAGCTGATGAAGAAGAGATTGAAGAATATAAGGTAAAAAGAAATAACTTTTTTTCTTTCTTTTTTTTCTTGTGGCTTCTTGAGAGACATGTAAATTGTGTGTATGTGCACATGTAAAAATAAACAGGATGTGTGTATATTCCTTAAAATTATTCTTGAGGGCTGAAATAGTCATAAGCTACACCCCTTCATGTTTGAAGAGTAATGGCAACAGGTGAAGTTCCTAACAATTGGAGAAAGGGAAACATCACTCCTGTTTTTAAAAAGAGTAGAAAGGAGAAACATCATGAGGTGGATCCTCCTGGAAGTTATGCCAGGACAGGGAAGTGATTAGGGTAGTCGGTATGGCTGCACCAAGGGCAAATCATGCCTGGACATTTTTATGGCCATCCACTGTATAGTGACTGTTTCAGTAGACAAGAGAGCAGCTGCTGATGTCATCTACTTGGACTGTAAGGCCTGTGATTCAGTTCTCCATGACATTGTCGCAGCTGAATTAGAGGGTTTGATGGCTGGGCTGTCAGAGATTAAAACAAAAGAAAATGGTTGCATGGCTGTGTCCAGAGAATGAGTCAGGAGTTCAGTGTCCAGGTGGAACCCAGTGGTGTCCCTCAAGGGCCTGTGCTGTTAGCAGTAGTACCTAATACTTTCATAGTTGGCGCAGTTAAAGAATTGAGTGTGCCTTCAGCAAGTCCATGGGTGACACCAAATGGATTGGTACAGTTGATTTGCCGGAGAAACAGGTTGCCATCCAGTGGGACCTTGACTGGCTTGAGGAGTAGGCCCAAGGGAACCTTTGGAAGTTCATTGCTGCCAAGTGAAACGTCCTGTACCTGTATCAGGGCAATCCAAATATTGATGCAGTCTGGGTGGTGGGTTGATTGAGAGCAGCCCTGTTGAAAAAGACTTAGGGATACTTGTTGGATAAAGCATTGGTTATGAGCTAACAATGTGTGCTTGCAGCTCAGAAAGACGCACAAAAGAAGCGTGGTCAGTGGGTTGAGGGAGGTGATTCCTCCCTCTATATTGTCATGTGAGATCCTACTTGGAGTGTTGCATCCAGTTCTGTGCTGCCAGTACAAATGAAAAACACGGTCCTATTAGGACAGGACCTGAGGGGAGCACAACAAAAATGACCAAGAGGCTGCAATACCTCTCATGAGTAAGGGTTGAGAAAAATATTGTTGTTGAGCCTGGAGAAGAGAGGGCCTCTAGGGAGACCTTATTGCTTCCTTTCAGTATGTAAAGAGGCTTATGAGAAAGATGGAGAAAAACTTTTTCACCAGGGTCTGTAGTGACTGAATAAGGGCAGCAGTTTTAAACAAAAGAGTGTAGGTGAGACTGGAAAAGGCATCACAGGGAAGCTGGGGATGCTTAATCCCTGAAATTGCACAAGGGCAGGCTGGATGGGGCTTTGGGCTGCTTGGTCTGGTACATGGGTGTCTAACCTTTTGGCTTGCCTGGGCAGCTATACATATATATATATGTGTGTGTGTGTGTGTGTGTGTGTATATATATATATATATATATATAATTAAAACGTGAAGCTAGTGGGATATTTGACCTTGGTTTTGTGAAACTAATGTTTGAGTCTGGTTCATTCGATGTGGTTGCCATTTTTAGTGAGTTCTCAAGGTATTTATCAGCCGTCTTTGAAATATAACTTTTCCTGTGCAACATCCTTGAAAATAGTTGTTCACTAATGCACATGCTGCCAAAAAGCAATGACGTGAATAAGATGTGGTTGTGAAGTGAGGGCTATTTTTCTCTGATAAAATAGGTCTTATAGAAGTCTGGAAAAGAGGCATGATCTGATTTTTAAGTTGAATATCTAATTTCAGCTTGATACATTTCATTTGAAAATTTGAGGGTAATGTATTTATGTCAACTGAAAATTGATTTGAAAATACATTTAAAAAATTGATTATTTTTTCATCAATCCCAAAACCTATTCTCAAATTCCTTTATTAAATCTGAAAGCATGTTTGCTTATTTTTTCTCTGTTCTTAGGGCTGCCATTTGCCATAACTTGAGTTAACGCTACTCTGCGTCCTCCCTGTGCCCTGGTTTCAGCCCAGACAGTGCTGATCAGTGTTGTGCTGTTACTGTAGGCAGGGTGCAGAGCCGCTGTCATTATGGCACAGGGCAGGGGTTGGGCCGCAGGGTGGGCTTATCTGGGCTGCATGCTGCCCTTGGGTTGGACGTGCCTGCTCTTGTGGAAGGTAACGCTGCCTATGTTAGGGGTGTTGGACAGGATGATCTTTCAGGGTGCCCTTTCAACCCAAAACATTGTATGGTTTTATGTGTCCCTCACTGACATCTTTTTGATGTCTTCCACTGCAGTGATCTGAGAGGACCAACACAATTCTCTTCAGACATGGCTTAGGTGCATTGAACTGTAAGTTCAACAGGACACAGTGTTTGGAGGCTTAATTTAGTACTGCTCCTTGGAGAAAGAATGTTCAAGTGACCCCAGGGAATGGCTGTGTATGTTATTGCTGTTTGTCTGTGTTGGAAGAAGTGGTAAAATGTTTGTTTAGCCAGGCACATACGCAAAAAATGGAAGCAAAATTGGTGTTGGAAGAAAAGTTTGCATTTAACAAATGGTACAGGCCATTGGATGAGATACGGGGAAGTTTGGGGGGGATCTTCCAGCCTCTCTGTTAAGTGCAAAATGATGTCTTCAATGAACAAAAGACATACAGGATCCCAAGAAAGGGGTGATAGGAGGCTTGGTTTGGGGTATGCTTTAAGTATCCAGAGTACTAGGAAAAGTGCAGCTTGAAAAAACAACCAACCTAACCCCATGATCATGAAGAATGAGTGGTTATCAAGCTTTCACGCCTTTCATTTTTCCGGTAATCTCCCATAGCTTTCTCTTTTTTAATCTAATGTAAAGGTTTAGTTAACATGAATGATGCAGAAAGGAAGACTCTTTAAAGAGAAGAGTGATTATGGTAGTTATCTTTCTAATTTGCTTTGTATCTTATTGTAGTGTGTGTCTTTATGTAGAATGAGTCAAGGTCTGTTTGTTTATGAAATAATGTCTACTGTTCCCTTGCACACCTAAAAATAGAAGTTTTTTGAATGCATGGGCTTGGTTGCATTATGCTTGTCTTCACATATACAAAGATTTCTGTAGGGCTATCATAATAAAACCTGAAGTAAATGTATGAAGAGACTTTTTATTTTTTGTTAGTCTGTAAGTGGAGAAACATTTATTTTTAATGTGCTATCACAGTATCAGTCTTGTGCGGGTTGGAAGGGACCTTAGAGGTCATCGAGTCCAACCCCGGGATTCGAGCCTCTGTGTAGCAGAGCGGCACTTCTACCACTTGCGCCACAGGGGGGATTCGAACCCAGGCCCTCCGGTGTTGCAACGCGGCATTCCTACCACTGTGCCACTGGGGCACTATGTGCTGGTCTGTGTGTCCTCTAGCAAACTATGTAAGTAACAGTCTGAAAAGGGTTTTCAGAGCACATGCAGTGAAGTTGTGTCTCTCTTGTGATGTGTGTGAAGAGCCAGGCAGAGTACTCCAAGTATCGCCTCACAATTGCTGGTTAGAAGAAGGCCCACCTGCAGTGACGTGCTGGCAGTGCTATGTAGCACTAAACAACAGCTTTTTCTTTTGGCAAAATATACGTATGTGGGTAAGTCACTCTGTCAAAGCACGTGAATCCTATTATTCGCATGCAGAAGACTTACCCTGTCTGGGCTGCCGTCACGAGTGATCAGGCGCTTTCTGTATTGTTGGACTTGAAAAATGATACTATCACACATCAACTTCAGTCCAACGGATGATTAGATTTAGTGAACTTGAAACCCATACGTTAAAAATCTATAATGGAGACATCAGCTGTTTCTGTGGTCCTTGTTAAGTCCATTTTGGCAAGGACATAAGAACTTAGGAAAATCCTCTGTGTGTTTATGTAACCTTTTCAATAGTGCTTATAACATGTTTAAATTTAGTCTTGTTATATGAACTGGTTTAAAAATCTAGATCCTTATGCTATCGAGCCTTACTGGATTGAATTTAACATGCCTTAGAAAGTTACAATGAACTTGACTATCACTGTTTCAGAAAATATTACATATTTATTACATAGTCATTGTTTTTATCATTTTTATTTTTACAATTGGACTAGATGATCTTGTAGGTCCTTTCCAACCTTGTGGTTCTATGATTCTATTTTTTAAAGAAAATTAGAGAGAAATATTTTTGCTGTGAGGCGACTGACATGTCTCTAAAGCCCTGATTTGCAGTGCTGTGGGCTCTGTGCTATGCTGTCAGTGAATCCTTCTGTAGCAGTTTGATCTTTCTGTGCCCAGGCCATAGATGTGGTGAAAATGATGATACCCTCAAGCTTTACCTGCTCTAGCTGGAGTCTGAGTGTCTCGTTGTAGTTGCTGGTGAAGGCAGGTTGCTGTGAAGGTAGAATATTGTCATTTACTGCAATTTGGCATGAAGACACAGGGTGTGAACATGAATCCTTTAAATACTTGTATATGTAGTTGGATATTTCAAGGGGTCACTTCCTAGTATTCCAAATACCTTACACTGATGTGGTTTTCAGGGAAATCAGAGATGTGATATTGACTTTTTCATTATTTGTGGAAAGTCTGAGAGCAGCTGTTAATCTGTTCAGCCATTTAGGAACTTTTAATGCAAAGAAGCATTCTTGGGTGGTTTTTTTGTTGTTTGGTTGGTGTTCTGCTTGTGAAGAAGCAAAATCGCTTCTGACAGACTCTTGGCAGTACCAAAGTATTCACAGGTAGGCTAATAGTCATATATGGAAAGAAGAATGGAACTTACTCAACTATACAGCACTGCTTCTCAGGAAGCAGCCTAGGATCAGTGGCTGACCCTTATATGAGCCCAGGTACCCTGGGTCCACCTGTTCTGATCAGGTGAGGAGTACAGATGCAAACAATGTGCCTGTGCTCCCTGGGCCAGCCACACCCCTTCACCAGGTGCTCAATCACCAGTTCAAACCCTGACCTAACAGTTCCCTTACAGCTGGTTTGTTGTTCTATAAAGTAGGTGTTATATTGGTGGTTCTTTATAAACATTAGACTGATAGGAGAATAGAGAGCAACATAGTGAAAATACAGATTGGATGTTTTTCTTGGTTAGGGCAGTTTGGTTAGGTTAGGGTTGGACTCAATGATCTTTAAGGTCTTTTCCAATCTGAGCAATTCTATGGTCCTATGACTAAAACATTTCATTGTGTCTTGTCTCTCTTGATTATTTGAAAATATATTATATGTATACACACACACACAGAGTTTAATTTCTACATCAGACCTGTTGTATCTCAAGTATTGTGTCTTTGTTTCCCTATTAGTTGCTAGACTGCCTCAGATTTTTTTTTTAAACCTTTTAAAATGCCAATATTGTATTTGTCACAAGAATGTCATGAAGTGCATTGATACGGAGCTGTTACATTAGAAGGTGGATTCTTTGCTGGATAGTTCCTGCTCTTAGGAAAATCCTCTGCATCTGAGTTTTATCATATCCTCAGTTTATATCTGTGGTGGCCAGGTGGTGAGGCACTGGCACAGCTGCCTGAAGAAGCTGGGGGTGGATGCCCCATTCTTGGAGCCATTCAAGGCCAGGCTGGATGAGGCCCTGGGCAGTCTGATCTGGAGGAGGCAGACACCCAGGAGAGAGAATTGGAACTGGATGGGCTTAGGCTTTGTGTAGGCATCTGAGAGTTGTGATGCTCTTGTCTTTCCCTTCCCAAAAGTATGAATTTAATCAGTTTTGCTTGGGCCTGTATAAATGAATGTCTGGTGTCAACAGTATCCTGTGACAAAGAGTACCAGAGTTTTAACTTTTTACTAAATACAAAAATACTTCTGGTTTAGATTTGCAGAAAGATTTGTTTCAGATTCAGAAAGCAGATTTGTTAATGGAGTACAAGAATGTCTTATCTTGAATAGTTAATTTCATTTGGTATCTGCTTTTATTGTGTACTTTACCCTTTGAAAGCTGATGTTGTAGGCTTTTTCGTTTGTGGCTGCAAGATTTTTTCAAGTTTATTATGAGGGCATAAGGAGGACTGGGATGGCTCAGAAGTGGGTATTTAGCAAGTGCTCACCATCAGAAGGCTAAGAATTGGAGGAAAATGGAACGGAGAAAACAGGTGTAAATTTATGATTACACAATCAGTTTTTAGTAAAACTTGAGCTTTCTACTTATTTTCCTGAATAACTCATGCTGGTACGTGTCTCCTGTTCACCATTTTCTTTGTAAACACCGCTGCTGCTTCTAGTAGTATTTGTTCATATTTTATTTTTTCAGTCTGGCTAAAGAAGAAAAATGTAAGACTGTTGATCTAAGTTATATACGAGAATAACTGTTGGGATGTGGAAGCGAGACAAAAAATCTCACCACTTCTGAAATGCCTGCTGAAATGAAGTCGGTTTGAAGCTCCAGTTTGAAAAGAACAAGGAGTTTATTTCATAATTTCAACAACTGAAGGGATCAAAATAGGGAGAACTATTTTTTGTTCTTATACGTCATAGGGTAAATGCAGAGATAGTAACAGCCTTCTCTGTATCTTTCAGCTTTAAAATATATGATGATGGGGAAAGCTATTGTAAGAAATCTGGTTCTCTGTCTTCTACTTCAGTGTCTTAAAAAAATCTCTTTATGTTTCAGCCTCAAGACGGCTTTGCTCCTCATATGAAACACAATATTAACTGATTAAAATTTCTGTTGTAGTCAGCAGTATATGAGAGTATCTACTCAATATGGTAGATTGTGTTATTCAGTGAGTCTTCGGTTTTGTTTATACATAATGGGCTCTTTCAGGATGAACAGCAAAATAGAAAGTAACGTAGAGTGAGTCATATTTTTATTTCTGATCTCTGGGTGAATTCTACATTGGAAGTTTGGAGTACGTCAGCATGACAGGTCTGAACTCCAGAAATCTGATGGTCAATCGGTGGCACACTAACTAGGAAAAAATCTGGGATAAAATTCCTCTTTCTTGTTCATTTTGAGACTATGAAGTTGGAAGTTTTAAGTTACTTTTAAGAACAGTCCAAATGAAATACCAGCTTGTACTGACATTTCTTCAAAGTGTATATAGTAACAGATTTATATAGAGAAGATGGTTTCAGCTACTAAGGTTGAAGCAAAAGAGGTGTTCAATGGATATAAGTGTTGAAGTGTTCTACTAGTGAAGAACTTTGTTCTCAGTGATGAGAGGCAGACCCTTTTTGCAGTAGGTCATCTCCCCCTCTGCCCCATCTGAAACCTGTTTGGAACTGTCCGTGATGCACTGTTGCAGGGGACTTTCATTAAGAAGCAGATTCATAGTGAGAACGGAAACAGAAGGATCTCACACACCTATGAAATCTGTTTTACTTCCCAGGATGAGGTAGAGCTGCAGCAAGATGAAGAGAATCTACCCTATGAAGAAGAGATCTACAAAGATTCCAGTACCTTCCTTAAGGTGAGCAGTTTTGCAGTTAGAAGAATAGATAAAGGTATATTGTTGTGTCAAATTATTCATGCAATTGATTGTATTTGAAACAGAGCCTTAAAGGCTGAATGAATGAGTTTACTGAAGTTCACAGGTACGAAAGTTTCCTTGTGAAACACACAGCTGTAACAATGAGCAGTAGCAATGCTGAGTCTAATTGGAGATGAAAAGCAGAATGATAGTGTTGACTAGTTTAGCTAGTAAATGTATGCTGAAAAAAAAATCAGCTCTTTTCTTGTTTTACAGACTAACACATTGCAGCATGTGTTCAATTATCTCTCCTTATGGCTCACTGAACTCCTTCTGTTCTTTAGGGTACTCAGAGCTTAAATCCACACAATGATTACTGCCAGCATTTTGTAGATACAGGACATAGACCCCAGAACTTCATCAGAGATGTTGGTATGTGATAGTTATTGACTGATGCTATGATATCTCATTCTCTGTCACTTCTTTCTCTTCTCAATTTTATTTCTTACAGTTTCCAGATAATGTAGGTATATCATAGTTTTGTCTCTCTATGCACAAATTTGTACAAATGACTTTGTTATCATAACCTAGGAAATAAGCATTACCAAGGGCTATCTTGGATTTTCTTTGGAAGTATTTAACCAGGAAAAGTTTTTCAAAAGGAAGCTCTTGTTATTTCATAAAGCAGACAAGTTTAATGAGCAGACTTTTAAACTTTTGGAAATTGAAATATCTCCTGTAGTTCAGCCATTCCTGAGCTGTGCTACCTCCAAGAATTCATGTAGCATGTAGAGTACAGATTGTACTGAATTATTTAATGCATTAAGCAATGTGGGCAATATTTACTTACTAAGGTATGTAATTTCTGACAGCTCATTAGAAGGCCCAATGTACTACTGAGCCTAGAGGATGTCATTTATTAAGTTTACATCCATCTGGCCCTTGATGAACTTTGAACAAAATAGGACACCCCTCTGTCTGCAGTTGTCTGAAACATCCAGCCCATATTTTACCATACTTGTGATTTTTGGGGCAAGAATGGCGTGTTGATAGGTGCCAGCCCAAAGAGGTTTTCTTTGCTTGTTGAGACAGTGTTAGTTTCTCTGTACATCGTGAATGCTTCATAAAATACATCTGCTGCATCTGCACGTATAATATTAAACTGGCTCTTTTGACTCAGTTATGTCTTTATTTAAAAAGAATCCAGGCAACTGTTACATGCTTGAAATAGTTACGTGCTGTTTTTGGAAGTAAGTGGGTAGAGAATAATATACATCAGCCTATGTTATTTACTTTGACTTTTTATCTGTTGCTTAGCTGATGGTGACCAGCTTCCATTTCCACTGGTCAGGAGCATTTGATTTCCATGGGCTGGAAGCTGTACAGCATTGGATATTGGATGTGTTTCTTAAGATGTTTGATATTTGAGAAAAATGATGGAAATAGTTTGTTTTCTTATGTACAAGTAACAAGGTGACAATGTTACATACTTGGAACTTTTCATTTACCAGTGTGATGTGAGATATGGGAGTTCAGAGGTTTGAAGTAAACGAGGAGGAAACTTATTGTTTTTCTCTATCCATTCGAAGTAGTAAATAGGAATGATCATAGAGATTTATTAGGAATGATCATAGAGATTTATTAGAAAGTTGAACTGATGTGTCTTGGGGACTGGGATATTTACATTTTCATCTTATGCTGAGGCTGTTGTTCACAATAATAAGTATAGGAATCCAATAAATAAATACACATAGGATCAAGTCGCTATGACTTAGAGGAATTACCAAATCTTTGTGTGTAAGAGTTGCCTGAGGGAACCAGGTACAATCCAGCTGCCACTGTAGAAATAGTCTTCAAAGATCAAGGCTGGTAGGAAATCATAGAATCGTGAGTGTTAATTGTATCTTAACATAAACTTTTGGATGGAAAGAATGAGAAAATAACTTTCATCATTCTTCCTTTAGTGGCTTAAATGAGAGATTGCTTTCTTCTGATAGAAGGTGTTTTGAACTCATGATCGCTCCAGAGAAGGTTAGAACATTGACACTGAATTCAATATCATCCGGCAACATTAATCTTAATTAACTGGGCAAAGGCAGGAGGCTTTTGTAAAGTACTGCACAGAAAACTGCTTGAAGGGTTTGGTTTGTTCTAATAGAAATAAAAGGAGGCTAAGTATTAACGTGTTAACTTCATGTTTTCTTCTTCTTAGGCTTAGCAGATAGGTTTGAAGAATATCCAAAACTTAGAGAGCTCATCAGATTGAAGGATGAGCTGATATCTAAATCTAACACTCCTCCCATGTAAGTGTTCGTGTGGAATACACCCTTTCTTCTCCAGACTGGTTTGAAGTTAGCTGTCTGCTTTGCAAATCTCTATCTTTAGTACCTGTTCATAATTTACATTTTCTACTTCTGTTTGTATATACAAATTAATCAGTGGAAACTTCAGAAGACTAAAATCAGCTTGTTTTCATTATTCTAATCTAGATGTTTAATGTAGTATGTAGAAGAGACTTTCTAGTATGTAATTGTAGTATCTGAAGCTTTGTGTTTGTTTTTTTTTTAAGACTGAGCTGCCAGCTAGTTGGGCAGCATTCGTTTATTGGGAATGAAGAGATATTTACCATGTGATCATAAATCTCTTTGTCATGTAGTTTGCAGTAACAATACAACCTTTAAAAGTAATTGTCCTCAATATAACCTTAGTTGTTCTTTTAAGCATTTTTGTCTGGTATTCAGCTATCATCTTAGTATCCTTCAGTCAGGCATTACCATATAGTTTCAGATGAAAAAAGTTTAGGTTGACAGGAGGTAATTCAGAACTAATAGGACAAATTACCTCTCAGTTTTTGCTGAATGTTAGACTCGGTGTAAACATGCAGCATATAACTCCCAGGAGTCTGAACTTGATGCTTTTAATATACTAATCAGCACCCAGAAATGCAGTATCAGTAAGTCCCGTGAAAAACCTCAAAGAAATCATCTGAATGGCTGATACACAAACTACAGAACAGAATTTGCTGTTTTTATGTTTATGGGTGTTGTTTTGTTTTGGGGTGGTTTTTTTTTTCTTTCTTTTTTTTTCTTTTTTGCATTCTTAACCTTAAAATGCAAAAGGGAATAATGAATGATCAAGTAGCTCCAAATAAAGTCATGAAATAACAGTGTCATCTGGATATCTTTTTGGAAGGAAGAGGGCTGGTAGGCTGCTAATCACATTTTGTAAGTCTAAAGGTACCGGGGAAAAGAGCGATATGACAGTGACTGGTGGGTACGTGTGGATGCCAGGCAACAGTGGGATTGATTAGAAAACATGAGGTTAGGGAGCTGTGCTTTTGCTATGGGTAGAGGAATACATTTCTGTTAAGTGAAAAGTAATCACATTTCCAGTATTCAGAATCTTGTGAACATAACACAAAGTACATGACCATTCTAAAAATACGCCGTATTTGTGACGTGAAGTAACGTGGAAGTCTGTTGCACTGTCACTGAGTGCTGGCTTCTTAGATGTTAATGTTTTCTCCTATGTAGTCCATGGTTGTACAGAATGTTCAGTGATTCTGTACCAGATATTGCTGTGCAATCTGTCTGGGCTTTCTTGCTTGCTAAAGGAGAGTCCTTAATTATTTATTGAGAAAGGGGGCTATTTTAAAAAAAGCTTAATGCAGCAGCATCCAGTGTAGGTTAAGCAAGAATGTGTTTCATATCTTCCTTGGCTTTAGTGCATTTAAGCTTTATGTACTAAATAAGAGACCCCTTCCTTCCCCCTTACCTTGCTACACAGAAATGCTGTGTATTAATTTTCTGAGCGTTGTTATAACTTCTTTGAGCAGTTTGTCAACATTTGTTTAAATAGGTACTTGCAAGCAGACTTGGAAGCTTTTGATATTAGGGAGCTGAAATCCAAATTTGATGTAATTCTCCTGGAGCCACCACTGGAAGAATACTATAGGGAGACTGGCATTACTGCAAATGAGAAGTGCTGGACCTGGGATGATGTAAGTATTGCAATAAAAAAGATTCTGTACGTGTACCTGAGGAATTTGTAGCAGAAAGTGTTAGAGGTGTTTAAATTAAAATTCAAAACAAAATGGCAAGGTTCTTATGAAAACTTAATGTTTTTATCATATGCGTGCCTATGGTATTTGTGTTAACAAACTTCTTTTTCCCCTCAAGGAATTTTATGAACTAGAAGTACCATGTTGTTCTGAGCCTGATTGAAACCTTAATTGTAAAAACAAATTTTCTCTCCACCTCCAAATTCTGAGTTTTCTTTTTCTTCTTGATTTCTGCTGATGAAAATTACAGTATCTAGTGTAAATATTCTCCTATTTCTTGAAGTTCTTGAAGAGACTTCTAAAGTATGCTTTTTTATGCATTAGTTTTTAGTGAAAATAATAGGTGAGTGTATGTCACTGAAATATACCACTGTTCTCCAAAGTACTGATCAGGTATGAAACTTTAACAATCCAATTGTGATTTTGAGAGGCCTGGTAAGAATATCAGTCTTACCTTTGAAGTTTGATTCGTGCATTTATATATTCCTTTACAACTTATTCACCTAAAAAACTTTTTGAAGCCGTGTTAATTTCCACCCCTCCGCCCCCCTCTTTGGGAGTAAGGAGAAATTCTGATGTGTTAGATGTGATCTCTTTGTTTTATTGTGCTCCAGGGAACTGAATTGCAGAATAGGTTTAAAATTCTTCCTATAGTAATGCATATAGATGTAAAGAAGAAAATTAAAGACTTGCTGATAAGTAACTGTTCCATATGGAAAAGGAAGCAATAAAGTCAGCTCTAGAAAAGCAAGGTGAGGCCTAGAGGCATTGAAGTGCTAGATGTCATCAAGCACAAAAGTTGGATGACACAAAGCATGTTGACAAGCTTGAGTATTCCTTCACTTGGATATTGAGTGCAGAGTCTTACTGTACAAATTCTGAATACCAATAACCTGGTTCTAGACTAATTTGATGGTAATACAAGCAAAGCAGTGAATTGAAGAAGTTGCAGCTAAAATTTTCTTGTGTTCTGTGCAGTTTGGAGGAGAAGGTGTTGGGGGGATAATTTCTGTTTAAGACTAGATTTAGTGTGTTCTGTAGGCTGAAACTTCACAAGTGAGTCAGTCAAACTAAAGGACGCAAGTTCACCTTTAAGGAATGAATTTGAAAATCAGGGTGTTAATGCCTGTGATAATAGGTAAGGTAACTTGAATGTCAAGGAATAGGTGGTTTCTCTGTTAGCTGCCCTGTTATTTCATGAAAAACTAGTGCCTGAAGGAAAAGATGTTCTGTCTAACAAAAAAAAACACATGGAAGTGTTGGGATAAGGAGTTATCCTCTTAGTCAGGAATTATATCCCCTTAAAATGCATTATACATCTTATATATCTTCCCAGAGGCACTGAATGAAGCTTGATTTGACATGTTAGCAAGTTACAGATGAATCTCTTTAATTTGTAATGAGTCATGTACGCTTTTCATCTGAAGTTACTTCATTCTGAATACATCTTATTTGTCATTGCTGAGCCACTGACCTGGTAGTTTGTTTTCTTTCCTGAAAGTGAAAATGGATAGCGTATCTCTTCTACATGGTAACAGGAATTAGGCTGTGGGTGTCTATTTGTTGTTTGTTTCTTTAAATGTGTTTTCACAAGGTTCCCAGGAATTCGACTTCGGGGCTGAAAAGAATTAGACGGTGTTGCTCTGTTATTAAATCTTTTTGCTACCAAAGGAATGAAGCAGTGGGTTAGGGGAAACAAACAAACATGTAGAATGTGTTATTCTTTTAAATCTAACCATTTCTATATAGAAATAGATAGAACTTATGCTGAAAAGATTATTAGTCTGCCCATCAATTACAGTAGAAGTGTGAGCTTGTGTAGATTATCTTAGCAGTACCTAACATGCTTTCTGAAAAGCAATTTTAAGAAGATAGCCAAAATATAATACATCTTTAATAAAAGTCCTCCTTGATGTTTTTTTGTGTTAACGTTCAATACTTGTTAACTATTTTTCCTCACAACTGTGATTAAATCACAAAAAGTAAGAAATATTTAATTAAGAAATGCTTATTTTTATTTTTATTTTTTTTTTAGATCATGAAACTAGAAATTGAAGAAATTGCTGCCCCAAGGTCATTTGTTTTCCTATGGTGTGGTTCAGGAGAGGGTCTGGATCTTGGCCGAGTGGTAAGACAGTGTTTTAATTCAATTTATCAGGGACATATTTAAGAGTTTATTTTTGTCGTTGACTTTCTCTTTATAGAGTTCTCAGCTGTAAATGCTTAGAGATGCTTTGTTGCTGTAGTAGAGTATAATTTTAAGTGGAGTAAATAAATTTAAGTAGGTGTGGTGTTAACAATTTAGATACCAATATTTTCCAGATGAGCTGCTGTGACTATGTGAGGAAGCATTATTCTTTCATGACTTCAAAGCTGTACTACTGTTTTGTTCTTGATGCATACAAGTTACCATAGGAGCAGGTTGTCACATTTAATGCATTTAAATCATTGTTTGTTAATAACAAATCATAATAGTTTTCTGCCAGAAGTACTAGTAGAAAGGTGCTACTGTTTGATAAAGTAAGATAGCATGGTTTATTTTCAGACATCACTTGGAGTTTAAGTAGATTTAGGAAGTCTTAGCTCTATGAAGGTCTAGAACCCTGGAATATCTTGAAGTTTTAGAGTAATCTTTGTGCTCGTGTTGGAGCTGGTGGAATATGAGTTTCCAATAGGCTTGTATGCTGAAACATTATTTTCTTAGTTTGAGCAGTGCTTTCTATTAAAACAGCCATATGGTATTTGTTAAAGGACAGCAAAGCAAAGTTACTAATCTGTCTGCTTTATTGCCTCATTTTGTCATTTTGAGGTTGGTTAAATTAGCTTTTTTGGATAGGTTGATTTTGGTCACACACATTTGTAGCAAGACGGTTGTTGACTGTGGCAACAGCCAAATGAGCTTGAGTCCTTAATGTTCAGTTTTCTTCTTTTCCATGATTTTGCTGGCAGGAGTTAAGGGTTAAAAAGGCATCTAAGTTTTGGGATTTTTTCCTTTTTAAGTATAAGAAAAATCTCAAAGTGATGGCAGAGGCTTTTTATCTTCTATATAGAACTTTACTTTGTGAGTCACTACCTGAGTGCAGGATCCAGTAAAGGCAGGGCCGAGCTGTTCTTAGAATTGTTGTGATTGATTTTTTATGTGTCACAAGGTTAAAACAAAACAAAACCCTGATATATAGACAAGTCAGTGTGCATGTAAAACTTATGTTTTGACAACTTGACAAAATACAATGCAGTCATGCTAGGAAACTATTTCATCTGTAACAAATTTGTCTTCCAGGTACATCTTATGAAAATCAAGTACCTGTATTCATTGTCAATTTAGGGTACTTTAGTTTTTGATGTTGTATAAACTGTTATATGTCTGTTACATTTAGTGTCTACGCAAATGGGGTTACAGAAGGTGTGAAGATATTTGTTGGATTAAAACAAATAAGAACAACCCTGGAAAGACCAAGACTCTGGACCCTAAGGCTGTTTTTCAAAGAACCAAGGTAAAGGTTTGGCTCAATTTCTCCTCTGTTCCTGTCCTGGCTCTTGATGCTACCCTAAGATCTCCTGCCTTCACAGCAGCTGGTGACCCAGTTTCAGGAAAGCAGACACCAGGACATCGGTTCCTTTTCGCAAAGTGCTTTATATAGAAATCAGCATGTTTTTTTAGGATGCATGGTGAATTTCTGTCCCCTTCTTGCCTATACCCAGTGTGAAGTGGAAAAGTATCATCTGCATTTAATACTGCTTGGTAAAATTCCATTATAATATTCTAAAAGTCATATGCTTAAACCTTGTTAAGTATTGAAGACTGCTGAAGATGGGTCATAGATGGAGCACTTTCCATTTTCACTTGAGAATTGTTTTGTCTTCTGAGTGGTTCCAGACATGGGTGAATAACAAATAAGCATCTAGACTATTAGTAATACCTCTTTTGTAATACAGACTTCTTTCCAAATTAGACTGGTGAGGTTGTTGCTAGAGAAATGTCGTTTGATAGAAACTAAACTTGGCAGTAGAATGTGACTGAATTTAGAGTCAAAATAAATACTTAATACTGTGAACTATAAATTGATGTAGTTGTGAAAAATTACTCTGGAAGATCAAATGATGGTTCTGAGCACACATGTATGTGCCCTGAGCTTCAATCAAATTAGTTAGCATCTCCTGGCTTCTGACAGTGACTATCCTACAGTAGTGACAGAGTTAGCCAGCTTGGTTTAAACTAAGCAGTTTCATAGGTATGTGCTGGAAGAGATGCAGAGAAAAAAAAGTACACTGATTTAAGAGACTGGAATGTATCTTATTCAAGACCTCAGAAAAAAGCTAATAAGATTAGTAAGTAATTGCTTTGTGTATGTCTGGACTCAACTCTGGCAGCTTTATTGAAGATAGAGAGTTGACTGATAAAGTGTCATTAACCTCGGGGCTCATTCTATGGTCATTAATCATTCATTAGTGCTAAACAGCCTCAACTCACAGATTTGCAAGTTTTAGGAGTATAAACTCCCCTTTAAGATATCTTGTTTTTCTTTGACTTGCATCTACGTTAATCTAAAGCTTGTTTGGAAGTATGATGTATTTGCTATTAATATTTCTAAGTGTAAGTACTGCACGTTTATTGTGTACAGTGTTGCAAATACATGCAGCTCGCCCATGAGGGAGAGGCTAAAACTGATAGAGGAGGATTTGGAGTCACTCCATTTGTTAATGGGGGAGAATTGGTTCTGTTGTCAGGGTTATTCTGTTTATTGAACAAAGGTTGGGCTGAGGTCACTATGCAATAAACATGAAAATTGGACGAGCTTGTTTTGACTAAACAAATAGCTCTGTTGTGCAGGATGGATTTCCAACAGATACAATATCAATTCCTATACTTCTGGGTTTAGATTAGGGATCTCTCTAGATGGAGGTTTTATGCTGTGCCACCTTTTATGGAATCTAAGGTACTAATGAGTAACGTGTAATCAAAATAAGACTTTGGATAATTTTAAAGACTATATGTATGAGGCTCTGCCCAAAAACCATGTAACATCCACACAGATGGTCAGCTGCATGTATTTGATGGATCACCTGTTCTTCCTTTCGTATTTATTTACTAACTTTTAAAACCCTTGCCAAAAGTCTGGAAATTATCACACATCATTGTCTGCAACTTTTTTATGGTCATATGGTGACACTTAGTAAATGAGTTTTATAAGATTGGGGAAAAATAGTTCATTTGAGCTTAGTATTCCTATAAACAGGCCCTTTAACATCTTTGTGGCTCTCCGCTGGACTCTTTCCAGGGGATCCTTGTCTTCTGTGTACCGGGGAGCCCAGAACTGGCCACAGTATTCCAGGTGAGGCCTGACCAGGGCAGAGTTGCAGGGGAGGAACACCTCATTTAATCATGAGCATGAAAGCAACTTTTTAAACTTACAGTCTGAATAAATTAGGTCTGATTTTCACTGCTTTTTATGGCTGGGAACTTTGAAAATTATTTGTGTGAATCAAGTTACGATTGGAACGCTGATGAAATAAACAGTTCCCTCACTCTTGCCTTTATCATATATACTTTCTTGTGATGTCTTCTCAGCATTTCTGGCTTAAATCTCCAATTGTGCTGTTATTGAAGAAGTCCAAATATTTTGCTTCAACTTCTGTTCAAGTTCTAGAACTTTGTAGCGTAGATCACCAAGCCAGGTAACTTGAACTACACTCTGCTTTGTTTTCAAAAGGCTCTACTGGTAGTTTCAGCTTGATCAGTTTTTCTAGTTCATGCTCCAGGATTTACTCTGTCCAGAATTGCATTTCCTCAAACAGGTGTATGTGCAGCATGTGACAAGTGCTCTTCTTTCTTGTGTACGTAGGAGCACTGCCTTATGGGCATTAAAGGAACCGTGCGTCGCAGTACAGATGGTGACTTCATCCATGCTAATGTTGACATTGACCTCATTATCACAGAAGAGCCTGAAATCGGCAATATTGAAAAACCTGTGGAGATTTTCCACATCATCGAGCATTTCTGCCTTGGACGACGGCGTCTTCATCTTTTTGGAAGGGACAGTACAATTCGACCAGGTACCTGTGATGTTTGTCAAATAGTTACATTTTAGTTTCCTTTAATAATCCGCTTCATTATGTGGGACCACTTGATTAGGTCTGATAGAACGTGAGAAAATTATATTTAGACATAGTGCGTGTTTTTTTCTGTGAGGTTTTGTGGTAGCTGCAACTTCACACAGCGCTATAAAATAGATTTCACTAAGCTTTTTGAACAAGGAGTCACGTGGGCCAGAGCATTTGTCTTGGTTACTTCTCTGTAGTGAGTATGTACTAGGGAGCAAGAGAATTCGCCTTCCCTGGCTGGAGAAACTTTCCAGGCTTCCCTGCCCTTCCATTCCCAGACAATTAACCAGCCTAGAGTTCAGCAGCAGCAAAGAATGTGGCATCAGTTGACAATTCTCTCAGTGCTGTGATAGTACTTTAGTAGATTCAAGTGTTTAGATATAGTGTTTAGATAGACATCAGAAGTACTGACTTCTGATCTAGTTAATGTTCCATCCCTCATAAGGAGATAGCAGAAAATTTTAATACACCTATAGATCTCGTGTGCATGCTTTCATACAGAGCCATACCAAGCAATATATATGTATATATATATATATATATCAGCTAACATTGCATTTTGAGGACATTATATGAGGTTAAGCTTTACAGGAGCGTCATTTCTTTTTCTACACTGATTTTAAATTCCCTTGAGCGTGGTGCCAGTCCTACTGTCAGTATCTGAAGATGCAGTCTTACACCACGTGCTTCATCAAGCGTGATAGAAAACACATACAAATGTACTGTTTGGATTGAAGGTCGCTGTGTTTTATTTCTCTTACTAGTCAGGTTTTTCAGTTTATTGTGTACATGATGAAGGAATTTTGCTGCAGGAGGAAAGACTATGGTAATAAAATTTTGACAAATTATTTTGCTTTTGTATCAGTTACCAGTGCTGTTTCTGCCTTAAAATCTGATGTGGAATACAGTACAACAGCCCTGTTCTTTTCAGTTATCTACAAGTGCTTGAAGTGAGTGACTTTGTACCTGATGTTATAGATGGTGCGGTTGTGCTTTACATAAATAGGTTCTGTACTGGTCTCTCAGCATTTGTGGTACAACGTGCCCCTTCAGAAACAAAGGGGAAGGAGGCACAGAGAGGTGAAAGTGCTGTGGTTGCCCTTGGTTTAGGTTCTTCTTGCAGTTTTGTATAGCAGTGTTTCCCACTAATTAGAGATTAATATTTTGGGTGGCAGAGGAGAAATGGTTCAGGTGGTAAAGCTGAAGGGTTCACTGACTGCTATGTTTTGTATATAAGCAGATTGACTTAACACTAAGCTCTATTTGCATATCATGGGATTCAGTGGCAGCATTGTTATTTTGCCTTCAGATGCATGTTTACAACATGCCGTGGTGCTGGCTGTGCTGTTTTGATTGGTTTTTGGAGACAAGCACCTTTTGAAAAAGGCAGAAAAAGGCGAGAAGTAGGTTGTCTTTAAACTAAATGAATTTGTTGATCTGGTTTACAGTGCAGTCCCAGAGGAGCTGGAAGATGCAGCATAGGAACAAGTGGGAAGGGGTGTGGCTTTCCTAGAAATGATCTTTTTCCTTCTGTACAATGTGTAGATAAGTCTGTTCCCATCACTTTAATGTTCACTTAACAGGAAAAAGGAAATTATAGCCTTGAAGCATGACATTTGTTATTGTTGTCTGTGGTTTTGTTCCTTAGGATGGCTGACCGTAGGACCCACCCTCACAAACAGCAATTTCAATGCAGAAACGTACTCTTCATATTTTACTGCTCCAAATTCCCACCTGACCGGCTGCACCGAAGAGATTGAGAGACTTCGGCCCAAGTCACCTCCGCCCAAGTCGAAGTCTGACCGGGGAGGTGGTGCTCCCAGGGGAGGAGGAAGAGGTGGCACTTCAGCAGGCCGAGGAGAACGGGGCAGAGAGAGGAACAGAACTAACTTCCGTGGTGAGAGGGGTGGCTTCAGAGGAGGACGAGGAGGTACCCACAGAGGAGGCTTCCCCACACGCTGATGACTCATAGGGAATTGCTTCTTCCCCAATCCCTTACCCCATATCTGAATCTTCTTAATATTTTGTTTTTGCTGAAATGAATTACTCTTGAGGCACAAGCTTCATGACTTTTAAAACTGTTTTTGGTGCAAGCAGTTCCAAATAGTCTGCCTTCCAATGATGGGCCGGGCACATCGCCTCACTTGACAGCAGCACTTGAGGGTGCTAAACCGGACCTCTTGATGGCTTCTGTTTGTCAAAGCAGAGCCATCTCTTCAAATCACTGGTGGGACTGAAATGAAGATACTTGCTGTTCCTGTATTGCAAGTCCTTGCAAGTTATGGGTTTTTTTAACGGTAATTTTCTCCAAAATGTGGATTCTGCTTCATTCTTTATAGATCCAGGTTTGGACTGACTTGAATTAATACGGTGGAATAGGCATGAAATGCAGTTCTGAATTGTGTGGTGGTGGCAGACTTATTCTGTTACTCATGGAAGAAAAACTGCTGTGTCTATGTAGACACCTATTTTAACTTCTATTTTAAACTGAGAAGCAAATTGAATAAATAGAGTTCTATTTTTTCTTATTTGGCTTCAGTTTCCCGAATTATTCTTGGGAAAAGGGAACAAGATTTATCTTTGTTTTGTGAAGTGTATGCGCTCACTTTTCATGCCTCTGATGGAGAAAGTGGTAATTCCATGCGGTCACGTGTTGTGTTTCATGAAAAGCAACAAGTTGTGTGTTTTATCCTGTCTGGAACTTCTGTGTAGGTCTGGATTGCTCCTTAAGTAATGATTTTCACCCTACCTCTGTTAATAGTCATCGTCTTCAGTTGGAGAACCCGGTTTCATTGCAGAGCAATTGCACTGTATATAATAGAAAGACCTCATAAGAGGCCAAACTGGAAGTGTGAGGTGATGCTCTGAGTGACGTCTTCCTGAAAATGATCACCCGAATGCTGAAGTCTCAGTCAACCACACCAAGTCTTTTGTTTTGCCTGCTGACCAATGTGCGTTGGAAATAGACTGTTGGCGATCAGGTCCAGAGTGCAGTATAAAAAGAAGGCGGTTCCCTTTGGTATGTACAGTACTTGTTTTTACCAGCTCCGAACTTTGAGAACAACACTTGGCAGACAGAACAAACCTGGCTGTTAAGTCTTGTAATTCTTAGATATGGATTTTGGAAAATTGGATTTTGTCTCAAAATGTTTGTCTGGTGAGGTTTAACTTTAAGGCAACTGTTCTGTACAGTAGTGAATTATTAAACTTGTTTATCAAAGCTGATGTTGAAATATTCTTATTAATATTTTGTGAGTTTGCTTCTTAAGGTTTTGGAACAAGTGAGTTTTATTGTGGTTTCCTGTCTACTGTTAGAAAAGAGGAGGCACTGAGTGTTCATGAAATGTTAGTGTGAAGGTTTTTGTAGGGTCTGTCAACTTCACAGTGTATTTATTAAGGGGCTGTTACAGGATAAATGGAATTCATGTATTGTTTATGTTTTGTTTCTTGCTTTTAGACCTGGAAAGCTGAAGAGTGGCAGGAACTGGGAGGAGGGGCTGTATTTTAAGGGCACTCTGCTGAATGCTCCTTAGAGCAACACTTGATAGATGTTATGCTGCAGTAAGAGAACATTTTCTTCTTAATTTTGCCCTAACGATGCCCTTACTGAAAATATAAATACTGAAGACAAGCTTAAGTAGGTGGCCTGTGTTAGATTTTATCTGTCTGGCTGGACCAGCTTCACAAAGGAATTGCAATGTACATTTTAACAAGCAACTTTCCTTACTTTTCTAACTGAGGTGACTGACAATGAAGTAAGTTTTTCTACATTGCATCCTTGAAGAAAAGCCGCTCACTGGAGGTGTTCTGAAGGTGTTCAGCAGTGATGGGCTGTCTCCAAAGGTAACAAGGTAGCACATGGATGTAGCATACTTGGGATTGTGGAGATGATAGTTAGAAAACACAGTAGAAGTGCTGTTTTTTCCCCACACTTAAAACAGTGAAAACACATGGTTGCTTTTTTTTTTAATTGCTGTTAATTTGGGCCGTATCTGGAGCTGTGACTGGAGATGAAAAGCTCGGAATTCCAGTTTTTGGTTATTTTCTCAGTTCTGTCGCTTTAACAGAAGTAGGATAACACTCACTGTCAGTGAACTGATTAATATTTCCTGCAGTCGCCTTAATTTCAGCGCATTATCCTTGAAGATAAAAAGCCTAACAATTTTCTTCCTTTCCAGTTTTAATAAAAACATAAAGCCACCAGTCTGATTTGGGATGCCTGTCTCGATGTTGTCGTGTCTTTCCATTTTGGAAGAGGCTTATAGGACTCGGAATATGTTGAATACCCCCTGTATAAATGAGGTGAAGGATTTGACAATTACATTGACAGGATACTTGAAGTGTCTTAGTATTTAGCTTCAAAGGGATTTCACAATACCAGTCAGCTGCAAACAACGGTGTGCAAATCCAGCCATCAACCTTAGGGATTCCTTCCACTCTGAGACTGTCAGTTAAGATGAATTGGTTGAAATGCAAGATGTCTGTGTAGGTTAATGGGCAGTGCGTTCAGAATTTGTTAATGTTATTCCCTAGGCAGTATCATGAAGGTGGGCTCATTGTTCACAGATGCTTTAGTTGGTGGAATTCGGGCAGCAAACAGTTTTATCAGAAAGTGGTGCTTAAATGGCATCAGATCAGGGAATTAATGTTAGAGCACTCTGATTTTCTGAAATCCTTGGCAGGGGATGGAAGTATCCTGAATGTGTTCTAGACAAGGACGAAGCTCACCGAAACATTGAAAACATGCATTTGTTTCTTGAACAGGGCTTCTTAAGCTATTGAGCAACTGAAAGTGACAGGTAATGAGGCCTCGTTTCTGTATATGCTGTTCTTTCCAATGGGAAGTACTGGCAGCTTTATTGCTGTAGTGGGAATATACTAATATAATGGGGTGAAGGTCAACCTAATAAAGGGAAGGCAAGCTTACTAACCTGTATGGAATAGGGTTATTTCCATAGGTGAAAAAGCAAGGTAAGTGCAAGGAAAAACATGAAATCATTTTGAGTGTGTTTACTGTAGCAATTAAAGAGAGGGAAAAACAAGTCCTAGCTACGATTAACCAGAGTTTTTGAGTACTGTAATACTACCACTTATACCAGAGATGAGAACTGCACTTCTTAAATGCCTGTGTAATAACGTCCATGGTCATTTCAGGAGCTGCTGCACGTCACCTGAAGATGTATCTTGATAGGTCAGTCATTGTGACACCTTAGCGTAGGTAAAACTAACCCTATGTGAAAGGCTGCTGCTCTGATGGATGGGGTATGCAGGTAGTTCACATTGTGAAAACTTTGTTCTGGGGAGCAGCTCAGTACATGAACTCCTGCTCTTTCTGCAGGCTTTACTGGTACATGGGTAAGTGATGCGGATGTTCCCTGTGGGGCATAAAAATCATTTTGCTTTATAAGTTTCTTAGAGCAGTTTTTTGTGTGGAATTTCATGTAGCGTGTTGAGTATTGCCTGGAAAATAATAGTGGCAGTGTGGAATGGGTTTGTGGGTGCAGGTAACAGTGCTGCTGTCTCACTACATTTTCCTACGTGATTTGTGTTGAACAGATGAAGTAAAACTGCCCACTAATGGTGAAAGAATTCTGCTTTTCTTTTGGCAGGTCTTCTTAGCTCTTTATGGTAGATTGCTGTTCATGTTTTGTTGTCTGACAGCATAAACTGTGTAGCTGCACAGTTCTGGTGTTCAGCCTGGCTGATTCCCTCCCGTTTTGATGGGGGCAATGCTGAGGGCACACAGTGTAGTTTGGGAGTGTCTGTAATTAAGTCTACAAGTTTCCTTGACATGCTTTTTCCACCAGGCTTGCTAGTTCGCTTTTTTTGGTACATTGGTGACACGGTTCAGCATCCCAGTGAGTCTCCCTGCCGTCAGCTGAGCTCAGTGCTGACAGAGGAACCAACCACTGAGAAGTCTGTAATCCAGAGTGAGCTTCCCCAGGAGGAGATGAGCTACATTGCTCAAACCCCTAACAGACACTAGTTGCTGGATGTGCACCACAATGTTATTTCTGCTTTGTAGGAACTAAGGGCTGTTGAGCATTTAACTCTGCCATGTTTCCTGGTCAGTGCAGTGATTATGTTGTCTTATGATTACGGGAGAAAGAGCAGAGGAGTTGTGTGAACCCTGAAGCAAGTTTCCATTGCTGGTTGTCCTAGAACCGCCCTCTGTAGTGCCCTGGGTACTGGCTGGAGATGGTGCAGTGTAAGAGGTACAGGGTAACTTCTGACAGAGAGGCTGATAGCATTAAAATAGATAAAAAAATCTGAGACGCTGTCTGTCTTAGAATAAACACATTATGTTTAATAATTCCTATGGTTTTGTTTTTTTTTTACACTTGAGAGTTGCTGGTGTCATTTCTACAAAGTACACTGATCTGGAAAGGCAACAGATAATTTTTACAAAGTAAAATGCCCTCAGCAACGTGCTCATTTTGACAGCTGGATTGGGTGTGAGCAGCCTTTTGTAATATATCTGTCTGTTTTAAGAGTTACACAGTGCACAAAGATGCAGCTGTGCTGATAAGCTGTCACGAATGTGCACTGCACTGCTTATTGTAGCTATGGAAAGGATAAATACTGATTAGAGACATTAACATGATCAAAGGCACTTTTTTTGTACGCGGCCCACGTCTCACACACTCCCGAGGCTGTGTTTTATTTTGGTTTTGCCTTCTGTGAAATTCTGGTAATTGTAACAATAGCTTTTCAGGTTTGGAGAAGTTCAAATCCCATGTGAGAGGCACTGGTCCCAAAGCTACAGACTGAAGCAGTACTGAGGTAAACAGCACTTCCTGCCAAGGACTGGCTTTCTAAATGCTACCTTAAATATTGATAGTAGCAGAAGTTTATTTTTCAGAGTGATGACCATTTATTGATCAGTCAGGCCCTGTAACAGGACTGGTGTTAGACACGAGGCTTTCCTTTTATAGCACTGCAACTCACCTCTGGTTAATTTGTCAGCTGTCTTAGAGCTGAGCTGCCGCTGTAATTGTGAGGGCGGCAGAAGGTTGGCTGAGTTGTACTGGGATTTATTCCAGTTAACCATGTGCTAAATAAAGCACGGCATGTTCAGTTGTGAAAATGTAATTAAATCGCATGCTGGATTAATTGCTGCTCTGAAGAGTGGAGGATTGTGCCTTCGCAGTGTGGCATTAACTACCAAGCTTAGAAGCAGCACACTTGACTACCTTTGTCTCGTGGTCCACTGTTAAACTCATTTACTCAAGTCCAGTTATAAAACGGAGGCATTTTTGTGTCCCAGATACCTGTGGGTGTAGGTCACTCAGAGCTTTGTCTCTGTAGAAAATTAATACTTGCCCTTCCTGGGAAAAAGGGGGTTATTCCCTAGAGGTTTGTTTTACACGCAGGGCTTTGAAGTTTCTTCAACACTTTGGTGTTCAGGACCAGGTTGGGCCTTGGAGGCGTTCAAGACCAGGTTGGACGGGGCCCTGGGCAACCTGATCTAGTAAAGGTGTATGTTTGGTGGCCCTGCCAGGCAGGGGGTTGGAACTACATGATCCTTGAGGTCCCTTCCAACCCGGGTCATTCTGTGATTCTGTGAATACTCAAAGTGAACTGCAGCACTGCTGCAAAACTGATTGAGCTGTGTGCTCCCTTGTACAAAAAGCAGCATCTTACAGCTTTTCCCTTCTGTGTAGACTTTTAGCATCTTCGCTGGCTTTTAAAGGATTTATGGCTAGTAATGGGAATAGTTATTTTCTAAATTATATTTTGCCACTTTTCAAGTGCATCCCGTGTGCTCGTAAGCATCAACAGTTTGGAATCTGGCAATTCAACTTAGAGTCAGGACTCCTCAAAGATTAATACCTGAGTGTGGAACTTCTATTCTACAGCTTAATCAGTAAACTAAATATTCGGTGAGCAGCTGGGTGGAATGGAACTGTACAAAAAGAGCACAGAAAGTTTGGTAAAGCACAGCAGAATGTCTGGGTACAGTGAAGCTGTGGGCCAGCCTTCAGGCACCAATGACTGTCCCTCCTGCAAAATCAGAAAGTTACTGGCAAATTACATATATTCCAGTTTCTTTAATTGAGCAGCTGGCAGATCTCTTTGTGAACACAGCATAAGAAATCCACGTAAGAAGCTCCTCCATGAATACTCTTGTCTTCTACTAAGAACTGCCGGAATAGCATCTCTGGCTGCTCCCGTTGTTTCACTATCATCAGCTGAAAAGAGAGACATGTATGTATTTGTGGCATACAATCACAGTGAGCAGCAGTACCATTGTCCTCTATGGGATGATATTGAAGGGAAAAACAACAGTAAAAATGACATTTCAATAGCTGTACTTTGGAACACAGGAGAGCAACTTATATGCAACCAAGAGGAAGCGTGAGGAAGGTTTGCAGAATAAAAGTGACCTTTCAGGGTACGTCTGAAAATCCTGAATAGATAATCAAGTACATTTGAGATGCTTCTGCCTAGAATGTATGCTGGAATTCAGTGGCATACATGGAAATTCCTGGTATGTAAAAAGCCTTTTACAGCTACAAGATCTGTCACAGCTGGTTGTATTCTTCTGAATAGCTATAAGGAACAGGCTGAAGCTGAGAGAACTCTTACCTTCATAGTGTAGGGCTTCTGGTTCTGGATGTGCTCCACTATTGACCTAATTTTCTTAGAGTAGGGATTGGCCAGGTCAGGCAGTAACGTCTGCTGGAATTGAAGCATTGCAGGTTGGTTGTTAGATTCAAGACAAGCTGCTGCTATTTATGGTGTGTGTTACTGTGAGTCTCATTCCAAGCTGGGAAATGCTCGATCATCTCCTTTGCAAAAACTTCCAGAATAACCCATCTGTCTTCAAGCCATTTCTCAGTTTAAAATAATTGCTACATTAGAATTCATGATCAGCAAAAGTTCAGGTACAGGAGAAGTTTTAGCTATCATTGACTGATTTGTTGCTATTTCAGTAATGCATATTCAGTAGGATTTTAGTATCTGTCATAACGTAAGTTTAAGATACTCTGAAAACTTTGTGAAAGCTTCTGTCTTGTAACTGTTCAGAGAGAAAGTTTATGACAGTTTTACACATTACTTTTGGTGTCTTAACACCTTCTGCTGGCACCCATTTCTGCTTTGAGCTGAATGATGAATGCTCAGAGTTCCCGCTCTGGCTTCTCTAATTAGTGGCCTGGTCTTACTAAATCATGGATTCTGAACAATGGACTCTTTTCCCTCCACATACTCACAGCCTCCGTGCTGATGTGTGCAAAAGACGGCACGTTGAAAAGCCCTTGGATGAGCTCGGGGGGTGTGCTGACCCCCAGCCACAGGAACATGCTCAGACCGTTGGCCAGAATGAAGGCCCCTCCTTCTGAGAGACGCTCCTCAGAGCAGCGCACTGCAGCTGGCATCGCATCGCTCTGCAAATCCAGGTTGTGCTGTAGGGCAGAACGTACCTAAGTTGTAAACATGGTGCCTTCAAGGTGAGTGATGCTCTAAATACACAGTGAAAATTGATACAAACAGGCTTAGTACAACTTGGTGGTTCCTTTCCAGGTGGAAGAAATTAGCAGTCACTTCTTTTTCAGTTAAGACACTACATGCTAAAAGCACCTCTCCACAAATATGAAGCTCAAGCATACCAGGCTTGAGCTTGACTAAAGCTGGTATCTTTTATTAGCCAGTTGAAAAGCCAGGCTCATGTTAAACATACAGCAGAATTATGAGAGGATGCTGATGTCAGTGACTGATCATGCTACTTCCCCGCTTCCTTTAAACTAGAGGTTCTTCCCTCCTACTTTTGGTTCAGCTAGCAACTGCTTCACTTTAAACAATCTAATGCACAGAGCAAATCTTCTGTATCTTTAAAATGAAAACAGTTTTACTGAAAGCAAACAGATGTGCAGATAACATACTTACAATGGGCAGAAGCTGGGGGTAGAAGAACAGCTGTGTGTCAGCTACTCCCATAGACGTGACCAGCTGTCGATGGTACGCCCTCTCATCAGTTGGGATCTCTGGTCTCCCAGTCAGCACGCTGCTCTTCAACAGACAGTTCATGTACACGGGCAGCACCTTCATTGCATCTGGAAGGATGAGCTGAGAGGCAGAGGAGACTTGTATTTAATTAATACATCCCATATGCTGGGAATGACAGCTGGACTTTCAAACTACTATTACCTTGTTTTCTCACTGGTGTTGTTTCTAACATTTGGTCTTCACTGAGATAAATAATTTACTGCCCAGGACTGTGATTGTTAGAAGCATTAAATGGTACACAAAAGCCTAATTGGAAAACATAGTTTCAAGGAGACTAAAGGAAACAGTCTAAATTGAAACCCTCCAATCCTTTGCTATTAACTCAACACTGAAGAAGAAAACTGCCAATTGCAGTTCAGAAAAGTGAGGGAGAAGCCACTTTTGCAGCACCTCAAAATCCAGATGGAAGTATTTTGAGAGCCATAAGAAAAACAGAAGTTAAAAGCTTATGTGATTTGAGTTCAGTTCAAGTCAAAGACAAGGGCTGTCCTTTGAACTGCAACAGCGTGTCAGGAACAGCTGCTGCAAGGATCTGAAAGCACCTTCCTCTTACTGTCTGCTACTTCTCTTAGCCCTCCAAATGCTCTGAAGTTGTAAAAAGAAAGAATGAGTGGGTAACTAAACTAAATGTGCCAGCATTTGAAAATAACAGAGATGTCTTAATTTGAGAGAATTTTCAAGTGTGGAACACAAGTAATGAGGTTCCCAGAGCTTCTTACTACCCACTAGTAAACAGAGGAATTAATCATATTTTAATCATCATGGGGTTTTTTTTCAGTAGGAGTTTGTTCCTGTCTCTACATCAGGCTTTTACCAGCAGAGCGCTCCTGAGAGACCTATATGCAAATTCAGGACATTAACTAAGTTATAGTTAACTACAACTACACTACAGTTGTAGGAATGCAAGAAAAAAGTGAAAGCTTCTAAGAATTGGCACGTAGCTCTGCCAGGAAGAAAAGGCTCTTGCAACTCTGTAGTACTGCTGTCACCTTCTATGGCACTGTCATCCCAAAACAACAGCCTCCACATATGTTGTAATTGCTACCACTGCATCCCACCTGTCGTCATATTTGGAAGAAAATGTTCTTTTCTGGTGCAAGCGTGGTTGCTGCAAAGAGGGGCTGACCTGGGAAGGTCTTTACCTGGCTCACCGCAGAGGGGCTGGCACAATTCTTCCTGTAGCACGCCAGCATGTGCGCTGTCTGACTGACCAGGATCTCTCTGACAGCCTTCAGCGGTTGGCTTAGAATAGCTTTAAAGGCTACAAAGGCAGAAGAACAAAAGAGCATTTGATGGGTTCTGCTGCTTGTTTGCATGAAAAATACAAAGTTTTAAAGTATTCTGTTAGATTTTCATTTCTATGGCTGTTTTTTTTTTCTGACTTAAATTTTCACACCAAAAAAATCCACCTCAAACCAAACAGAGATTCTAACACAATAATACTGTGCCTATACACTTTGGTGCAAACCTTCCCAGGCACATACATCTAAAATGTACCATCTAGTTCTCTTCTCAATGTTTCAAGTTACAGCACGACTTCCTAGTAGCTATTGGTCCATCTCCTTTCAACCCTGGATCTGAGGAAAAAATAAATGATTGTGGCTTTACCTGACTTAGCGAAGAAGTTGATAAGTGCGTCAGTCTCACAAGCCTTGTAGACATCAGCTAACTGGGTGCTACAGTTTAAACCTAGATTGTGTATGCGAAGTCGTCTTTGCCCACTTATTGATGTGTAGAGGACAGCACACTGTAACAGAGGAGCCAGATATCTTTCACTGCCATTTTAAAACAAAGAAGTTGATAACCATCACACAAGAGCCACCTACGTATTGCACAGAAGGCACACGATTACTGTTGAGGGCAGCCTGGCTTTTTGGTGCTAATGAACCAAAGGAACCACCTCCATCAAAAAATAATTTCATCACCTTTGTCAGAAGCCAAAGCCTGCAGGGCATCACACCAACTGCAGGTAAACTAACTGCTCAGCTTTGCTGACCACAAGATCTTCCACAAGAAACTCTTGTATGAGAGTTAAACGCAACATCTGCACACCATGCACTTCCTCCCATCGTTGCTGCTACACCAGGTCTGCAGTAAGTGACATCAAACACACCGAAGTGGATGTTTCACAGCACTGTATTCATACAAGGATTAACTGCTAAACTATAAAGCATTTATAGGGCAAAGATAAAAGCTAAGGAGCTTAGAAACAAAAGTTCAGATAATTCTACAGCTTGTGTGAAACTTTTCCAGCTGTAACATGTTCTGTCATTAAAACAGCAAAAGGTCGTGAGGTCAGGACAGAAGATCTAGAACAGTAACCAGCAGCCGTGCTTTATCTGATAATGGTTGGGATGGATCTTCTGCTGGGTACGAGTGTATCCCAAGCATCGGCAATTCAGGCACAAAAAGGCCGGTTTTAATTACTGCCCAATTTACGCTTCCAGGAACTGCTGGGCCATATTGAGGTTGAAAAGGGAAATACAGGTTCCATTAGCTTTGAAACAAACTGGCATTGGTAGCATTCTTTGTTAATTAAACTTTATTAGTGGCACCACAACACCAGTATCTGTGCACACTACACATCACTGCCATCAGTCCTACAGCATAACTTTTTTTGCAGTCATATGAAAAAAAGAACTTCTTGCTCACCATGTCAGTAAATGACACATTGCATTTTTTACCTGAATTAAGGCTCCGCTGTCCTCGTTCAGTTTGTCATCATGTTTGAACTCTACTGTCACAGCCTTGTCACAATCAACTGCTGCCATTTCTACATCTGTCGTGTTGTTCATGTAAATGGCCCCAAAGAAGTCAGTAGCCCTGAAGCCTACAGCCAGATAAAAAAGCAAACGATATTGTTTTATGACTTACAAATAAAAAGGATGTTATTTTCTAACTACAGTTTTGCTTAATGAAACACAAACTATTTTCCCTCAGGGTTGTGCAGCCTCAGGGTTGCAGTGCGCACCCATCTTCCTTGCTGGTGGCATTTGCTGTCGGTTGGGTAGGAGGAAGCAGTCAGTCTGTGTGCACCATTGAGGAGCACAGTGACTCGGGAACCCCCAGAGCTTTTGGCGTTACTCACTGGGCCCATTACTGCGCTTATGCTCTCCTCAGATATTGCCTTTGAAAGTAAGAATGGTTGAAAAGCAGAAGCATTAATTTAATTAATATTATTGATAATTAATAATAACATGAGGAGTTTTGGGCAAACCACGCTCTTTTCTAAGACTGCCTTGTGCTTCAGGACGTGTGCATAATGATCAGAGGCCTTACTGTCATTTGCAGATTTATGTGGACATACACAGTAAGGGGATACACATCCATTTCTCAGGCTGTACTTTCCAGAAGGTACACAACAAAGGTAAAACGGGCAGCCTGTCTGTACAGCACTTCTTGCACTGCATTACTTACAATCATATATTCCCATTCCCAGCAGGTCCCATTACCTGTACTTGTCCGAACCCTCATTATTGCATCGAACGCCGGCTTTTTCTCTATGTCCCTCCTGAGGTCAGTTAGGAACTGTGGGCTGTCAGAATTGAGCTAGAAAGGTGAAGCAAAAGCAAGAGCTGCAATTCACCACTGGGTGGCAGCAAGCGAACACAAACCCAACACTCCCCCTCCCTGACATCACATCTTTTCATGTGTGACATCTCTCTTTAAGAGACTTTATTAACAGGAATGGAGCTGTGCAAGTATCCACTGGTTCACCAGCAGGCTTAGATAAGCAGAATTTCCATTCAGTAACATCCACCCCCAGTAACATCCATCCTAGCTAAATTCAGATGGCGTGGCCTTAGGAATTAGAGTAGCCCTGCTCACTTGACAAAGGATGCTTCTGCAGCTCAGCTCCTGACAGAAGGGAACTCCTACCTTCCCCATAAATATCCCCCGGACATTTTAAACAAACCAGCAGAGTTGTGACTTTATTTTGGTCTTTATTGTAAGCACTTTTATCTATAGGTACGGAGAAACTGACTTCCCTGCAGATACCAGCATATTCAGGTAAGTCAATGGAATTTTAAGGTGCCAACCAAGTTATGCAAATTAAAATTACAATTTCAACACTTATTTTAGCCTGATCTGCCATTTCTGAGTTTGAATTTTATCCCCTGAGGTTCCTAAGTAAATTTTCTACAATTCCTTTACTTTTAGGTTAACTACCAAAGAAGGCTTTGAAACAGAAACAAGCCACCCCCAGCTGCTACTTGCTGGCAGGTTGGGGACCTGCACCACTTACCTGGAAGTTGTTGTACTTGTACAACGTGCCTCCAGTGTGCATGGTGACAAGGCCCAGGGAAGCGACGTCCACGTATTGATTTGGGAAGAGGAACAAATTGACGCAGCAGCCGTTAGCCACGCAGTCTCTGGCTAAGGACTCGTAAGAGCTCACCTGGGGCTGGAAGAGTGTCTGCACAAAAGTAAAAGAAAGAAATGCCAAACATTAGATGCTGTTGGCAGCCACTCACAACCCAAATCTCCACCCTGCCCCTGCGTTCCACTGACATACACAGGCATCAAAAACATTACACTCTCACTGAACTCAGTCACTGAATGGGGAGGCAGCAAAGACTCGATGGGTGGAATTATCTGCAGCTATGGATTTCCTTTATAAATGAGCATAGCTTCTTGAACATAGTGGGTGTTCCCATAGGGCCATACTGATGTATCTGTCCATTATAACTAAACCATCATGTCACAGAGTGGGGACGCTCTGTATTTACAAACTTTTGTAACAGAAGATAAATGCAAGAGATCAAGGTTCTATTGGAGAAATTCAGCGCATAGCACTTCCTTAGGAACTCTGAATGGAAAATACCTTTTCTTTATCTGTGCTGAGCAGTTTTTTGTCATCTCTGTTTCTCAGTTTTCCCGGTGCTTCCGCAGTTGGCAACGAAGAGTGGAAGATGAACAGTTTCCCAGCACATTCTGCAGCCTGTCGCAAAGACACCCATATAGCATTGAATCTGCTGCTAAGATTAATTAACAAGGCTAATTTTTAGACACGCTGAGTAATTTACACTGAAATCCTTGCAAATGATCACTATGAAGCACTGAGTTAAATGAAAAGCTGACTTAAGAAAGACTTTTTTTTTTTTAAATAGGCACAGCAGCAAAAGCAAATTCACGTTTAAGGTGGTTTTGCAGAAGCCCAATAGCAAAGACAGAGCATTCTGACAGAACTGGTAACCAAATGTTCTGCACACAGACGTTCTGCGACTATCAATAAGAAGAAAATAAATATTTAAGAAACAAATTAGAAACAAATGAGAGAATTTGGGTTTAACAGATTTATTTACTCAAATCAAACTCTTGGAAAACAACTCTGGCAGCTTTTCTGCCCCTACAAATCCTGTGGTGTCAGCATTTCGAGGGCTGTCCCCGACATACAGAGAGCTGCTGGGGATGCATTTGATCCACAGATTTTCAGCTGCCTGCACGCTGCGAGAAGCCGGCAGTTCAGTACAACTCTGCACTCAATTCTATAGTCATAAATATCTCATTCTGTACACAGCCAGCAGAAGTTGGAGAACAGGCAGACTAAAGCTGTTGTTATCTTACACCAGTTCTTACTCTGCCTTTCAAACATACAGAGACTATGAATCTGTGCAAACATCCCAAGCATCCATCCATCCATTTTGTAGTAACTGAACACCTTCTTGTCTCTCAAATGCTGAACATTAAAGCAGCTCCTGCTCTCCGCCTTTCCCTAAACATTCTGCCTATGTGGAACAGACTCTAGAGAGACCTGTTTTCCTCAAAAAGAATTTGAAACCAGATGTGCCAATCAGTGTTTTCATTTCAACAAAGAAAGCTCAAATGTACTGTTAGAATAACAGAACATCAATGCTGGAAACAGTGATTTCTCTCATTTCCCACTGCAATTTGTAGGACTCATCGCTGCCCTGTAGCAAGTGGAATTTAGGTAGGTTATCTAATCAAGTCCTAATTAAAGAGCTGCTTCTTTTTCAGAGAGGACGTTCTAACCTTTAGCGCCTCCATGCCAGCCTGGATAACAGGAGCAAAGATGGTCTCACTCTCGTTAGTGTCTGCAAACATCTCAGGGATCTGGTCCAACAAGCTACAAAGAGGAAAGGATGAGTGTCCCAACTGCTCAGTGTATTTCCAAGGACCCCCAACATGTACCATACCCAGTCTTCACCGAGGAAGATGTTTTTCATGCATTCCAAGCAAATTAAAAAAGAATTTTGCTTGCTCAATTTCTTTTTGAGTTTTAAAATTCTACTGAAACGTACCGTTTCAAAGCTGATAACATAAAGGAACACACACTAAGATATTTATCACATACACAGGAGGAAAAACACGCAGTGTGACACAAAGCCGCAGCCCTCTGCCATTTCTGAAATGGCACAGCTGATGATGCACAGTTTAGAGCTGGCCTCAATATGCTTCCAAATTCAGCACTGTGGAGTCACTGATGGCACTTCTGCTTTGCCACAGAGGGGAAATACAGAACACGAAGCACCTGATGACTTCTGAAGCATTTCAACAAGTACACGCATCCTCCAAACTCTCCGTGACAATGAGCTAAAAGGAAAAATGCTTATTCTAGCATCAAGGTCTTGTGATATGGAATAATTGTACTTTACTTGTGAACAACTGATCGTGATTCCTGAAAGTTAACAAGGAAACCATCCAGCAAAGGAACAAAAACTTCTCCAACATCCGAGACCACCATCATCTGAGGCTGAGCTAAGTTACTTTTCACATTAAAGAAGTGGAGGACCTTGTTGTAGGTGACAAAACCAACTCGAATTGCTGAGGATTCTTCCTGCTCTTCTCTGTGAGAAAAATTAAAAAACAACTGTTACAATTTTGAAACTCTGACCTTGAAATGCAAGGCCATTTCAGACCGTTATCTGTACAGGGAGCAACAAAGCAAACAATAATCAAGATGTCATTAATTACCCCAATCCTTGCCTTGGGTCAAATCAAAAGCACTGATTAATTACCAGGAGGTAACTCCTCTAAGCAGTAGTTACTGTGCAATGAGCAGCAGCACCACTAGCAGTACTAGTTGGGCCCTTCGCAGGTTTACAGCCCTCACTGTAGTAAAAAGGGGATACTATTTAAAAAAAAAAAAGCTCTTAATTATATCTACAGTAGCACCTTCTGTTGGTTTCACAAGTTTCATCTACAAATTTCAGCTTGGGAGGGAAAGGATTTTTCTCATCTACAGCCTTCAGCATTCATGTCAATACAGAATGTTAATCCACTGCTGTTTTAAGGAGACGGCGCCGGATGAGAAAGGGGCTGCTCAGATCTAAAAGAAATCAGTATTCTACACTGAACACATTCCATAAAAAAGTATTTTAAAAAATCCCTCTAAGATACTCTATAACTCAAAAAGAGGCACGACTTCTGAGTGAACGTTTCTGTACACTCCAAGCACTCAGACACTACCATTTTCTTAGTAACACTATGAACAGGTCATTCAGGAGCTCAGTCGGGACATACAGCGCTTCCTTACTCACAAGAGAAATAGCTGCATCATCCACTGGTCCCAGAGTTCTGACATAGCAGCATGTGGGACAGTTTTATCAGACAGTGCTCCTATCTGTGCTGCTCTGCACACTTTGCACAATCCAATTCTCTTCATAATTTTAAAGCTGAGTTGCAAACACAGCAGCTGGTTACCTGTGCAGCCAACACACAACACTGTTCTTCAAGTCCCAAAATGAGATCTCATTACCACACACACTCAAATGTTTCTAAGTTATGTGTCTAAAAATCACGCTGGCACAACTAGTTAGCCTGGCTTTCTGAGCTGGTGGGCACCATTTCTATTAACATATTTCTCCATGTATCATAAGTAGGCAGGGTCCTGGTTTAGAATTAGTCAGTTTGAAAATGTTTACCCTAATGTTTCAAATAAGCAAGCAGTGTGTTTTCTGCTGTGCTACAAGCCTGCAAAAGCACAGCACCCTTTCAACCAGAGGTCTCAGAGCCGCCTAGCTCAATCCATTTGCTACTTTTAACTTCTTTTTCCTCATCCGCTTCCAGGCTTCTCTGCCACGTATCTTTATAGCAGTGCTCCCTTCTGTTACGCACACTGCTTTGATACCCAGGCTTTCCTCTTCAAGAATTTGGGCTCCCATCAATCTGAGCACAGGGTGAATTCCCAGCATGGGAACTGCAGCAAGTCAAAACTGCAAGCTGGGATTTCATTAATAAAACCACTAGAGTTCACTGCAAGAAAGGAGAAGAAATAATTCTGCTTGTGCAATTGGGTCAACAGATGCTTTCTGTTCACACAGCAGTAAACCCTGACATCAATCTAAGATTCTCAGAAATTGCCAGCAATGTTAAACTGAGTTTCCTTAGCTTTCCTGAATTCATGCACAGCAAGTTAAGCAAAACACACTGGTGTTGCCTTACCTAGGAAGTTTATCAAGAAGAGTCTTCAGTTCGTCACAAATGAGCTTAACAAGGCCGCTGTTTATGTTTCTGTATGACACATCAATCATGAAGATATAAGCGGGTGGATTTGGAGGCTTGTTGTTCTACAAGAAAAAATATTAACAAGGAAAATCAGATGGTGTCCCAATATGTTAAAGAAGATTTACAAACGGTACAGTAAGGCAGCCTAAATACAGTGTTCAGTCATCTGAGAAATGCTATGGGTTACAAATAGTAATTGCTACCAAAGATGATGTACTGGTAAGGTCCATCCTTGGAATAAAGCAGTACTACTGGAAAGTAGCATCCTACTAGAACACAGTATTTAAAGCAACAGTTTATTAAACTGTTTAATTGTTTAAATACTAACATCTTCTATTGGAACTCAGTTATTTAAACAAATTTGTTTTTGGCTTTTTTTCTGTGCCCACACTTTCCAGACAACAATCTTGTTAAGAGGGATACTTCTGTTTGGTTTTTGTTAAGCAATTTCTAACCATTCTGGAAAAAGAAAATGCAACCCAAGTACTGAACCACAAGTAAAATATCGCAGTCCTTAGCAGTGCTAAGCATCAACCATCTGCATCCTGTCTGGCTATTTGTCTGTCTATCTGTCTGTCTTGCTTTCTCATGCCCCAGTGCACTCTGAACAGATAAGAAAACTGTATTTTCAGGAATAAGCTGATTTTCTCTAGGATAATTAAAGCATGAGAGCACCACATTCATTGTATGCAACTGCTGCATATGCAGCATTGACTTGGAATGGTAGGGATTCCTTTGGGCACAGCTTCTTAGCCATAGTTTGTTTCTCACAAAGTAAGTGCATACAAATGGTATGACACTGACACAATATTATGTAAGTAACGTGCTGATGGTTTTGGTTTTAAATAAAGCCATGTCGTGCCTACAGACAGACCTAGGAAGAAGGTCAAACAGAGTGTACACAGCAACTGTAACCACCATAGGTAGGAAAACTGATATTAGTCCTGTGGCGAGACTAACTCTTTAAGACAAGGAGTGGTTACTAGTTGGTGGCAATGTCAGGCCAACCCTTCCATTGTTGCACACGCTGTTTCACAGTCTTCACATAAAGACTTCTGACCACTTATCAAATCATATTTGCTACAAGTAGACCACAGAAAACTTTGTATAAGAACAAAATCATCTATTCTTTGAATTATGACTTACTGTAGTCTCCAAAAACACTTAAAGCCAATCATTATACCCTTGATCTCAGCTCATGTGAATCACGCAAATCAAGATTAACTCTTGTCAACTAAAACCAGACATTATCGTTAAAAGCTCTTCTGTGTTCTACATTTGGATTCTAGTTCCATAAACCGTATCAAACTCTACTTCATGAAATTCCTCACAGCACACTGCTGTTTGTAGAGAATCCCTGCATAATTTCTGACAAATATATGGCAGAAATGAGAACTTGTGCTCTTGCCACATCCGCTGAGCAGGAGCACAATAATGCAGCACAGCTGCTATTTGTTAACATTTCTGTAGCTGTTCATCCTTGTCATTTGATAAGCACGAAAGGAAATGACTTTTCAGTTTTGGTCTTAAACTGATTTATAAAAGAACTAAACGTTTCTAACTTGAAGCAAAAAGAGAAAATGATTATAAAGCAGTGTTAACTCCTCTAAGATTCAGTGGCTTAACATTCCCACTGTGAATGATAATTTTGTAAGAAATTCATTTTTTCTAACGTTCTGCTACATCTATGAAACAGGCTTTTGCAAAACGAAGACCCACTACAGTCACTGAGTTGCCATATTGTGATCTGGGGTTTAACCCAGATCTCAGTGCAATCCATAGAGGCAATCTCAGGTATTTCATTGGATTTTTGAGCCGTATCCCTGCAAGAAAGCAGAACTGAACAATTGCTCATTCATTTGTGCCAGCAACAATTTGATCACCTGAGGAAGTCACTGGTATGCACTTCAAGACTCTGTCAGATTCAACTTACTTCCTAACCTTATCGTGAATTCATTCCACTGTCAGAAGGACAATTCTACCTGACTTCAGCAAGAACCAACAAACAATTCCCATGCTAAGGTTTACAAAGCTCAGAAGGCAACTTAGGTGTATGTCTGTCCTCAAAATTAACAGAAGACATGCTGTTAAAATGCAACAGTGCTACAAGACTTGAGCTATACCCTCAAAACATCCTCTACACACTTGCTAGGACCAAACCAGCACCCCAGCTGAAGACTTATGACCCAGGACTTTGACGGACTGCTTATTACTCTTACTTGCAGGGCTCATACTCCCATCACACAGAAGAACAAAACGTTATCATAAGCTTAAATTCTCCATGTCTGTACATTTTCTAAAATGTTCCCAGCTTATAAGCATCATAGCAGAATTTGCATATTGAAGATACTCACTCTGCAGTAATCCAAAGTAGCAACATATTCATATGATCCCAGAGATAGCTCAGGCCTTTCATAGTGATCTACCCGTCGGCCAATGTGGTCCAGATGTTGGAAGAAGAATGGAGGGACTAAAAATCAGTACAAGAGCAGAAAAAAAAAGTTTATATTTTGTAGCAGAGGGGAACAACCCAACAGCCCCATTCCACAGATACGACGTAGTAATACAGCCCACTCTGTCACTGATAAAGGGAAGAGCATAAACACTCAGCCAGGTTACGTTTTTATCCACACATCCATACGTGAAAACAAACAAAACCTGTATATTTTGGTAGTCTGGGACCTCTTGAATTTGGAGAACAAGGCATATTCCCCTGTATATAACTGTATCTCTAAAGCTCAAGTAGGTAAAAGTGACTCAGGTTACCTCCACGGGCAGGAGTCTGCTGTCCTCAGAATACAGGCTAACGATGGCCCTTTTCTTAGCGGGCACTGTCTCCCCACACCTTAATTCAAGTCGCCAGAGTTAAAAATGACATTTTTTTTCTGAAGCCTGTGCTGCTTTATGTAAAAATACCACTCTGCAATGTTCACACCCCTGGCCTACTGTACAGCAAATTGCATTCAGTCCATTGCATTGGGAACTTCTTGGAGCTACAGATAAAAGATGCAAAATTCCAAAGCAAGCATTAAGAAATCAAGGGTTTTGTTACCAACGATCTATACGTGGCTAGTCTGAAGGTTGGTCACATTGGGGATGGCTGCATATGGATTTTAGCTTATTTTTCCTCCATCAGTGTACATTTAGGATGAGTATTTTTCACAATTTGTGCCTGTTAAAAGCTGGGGGGCTGCAGAGCACTCCTAATTTGCAGGACATCTAAGGTCTCAATTTTATTTATTTGTTATTTTTCAAGTGATTTCCTACTTGGATAAAGAACACTGTATGCATATGGAGCATAACTGAAAATGATACTTTCTTAAAATGTTCATAATGCATCCAAATTTCTCTTTATGCAAGTTTAAACTGCTAACTATGAGCGCTGCTATCTGCTGTGCTGGCTCCAACATCCAAGCCTCAGGCAGCAAAGAAGCTGCAGTCAGCCTGTCAAGGTTCCTGTTTCAGAGCTGAAAATATTACTGTATTAGGGAAAGCACTATAGCACTGCGATCCAGCTGAGGAAATCCAACTTGATACAGATGTCTAGAAAGGCTAGTTCTGGCAAAGAACTGGGATTCAGCCAAGAGCACAAGAACAGTTATGAGTCACATGCAGCACACTTGAACAAATATGGCATGGTATCTTCTGTGAAAACCAACAGTTGTCACAGTGAGATTAATAAGTTATTTAACCACTGCATGCGCAGCCATGAACAGTCTAACATGCTTCTAAATATTTGGTCTTTTCTGAACATTTACATTTCTTAATTTTTCTACACAAAAGTTGCTTTGGGGGAGCAGTACAAGCAGCTTTTAGCCTACGTTGATACAGTACTTTAAAATAAACTTTTGATCACACCACACTGGACTTCACAATCCAGCATTAAGTCTTCTTACAAAGTTCTACAAATTGGATTGAAAAAGTGCTTCCAACTTTTTACAATGTTTTTTGTTTTGTTATTGTGAAATAGGCTTCCTTACTGAATTTTCACGCCAGCAAGTCAAGAAAATCACTTCAGATATATGGTTCTTTTCTAGTTTTACAGGAGTCACGGATCAGGGAAACATCACTTACCATCATTTATACAATTGCAGAATCCACACTGATATCTCCTACCACCTTCAATAAACTGCATGAAAGGACACATGTAAGCCTTGCACCTGTTACAGCGGATTGGTCCGGCCTCACCATGGTTTACCACATAAAGAGGTGTCTAAATAAAGAGGTAAATGAAGTTATAAAAAGCACCGCAAACTTGAAATCAAATAAAGTGAGTTAGAAAGCTGCTGCTCAGTCTTAACTCCTGCTAAGTTTCACCTGATTAAGACATCGTCGTTCAGCACGTACCGAAATTCTACAGTAAAACTGACTCACGGGGACCCTGAGAGACTAAATCTGCAAGTTCACAAACCCTATTTTTATACTTACCAAAAGGGAAGAAAGGATTCACACAAAAATCCTATAAAATTTTGTAAGCATTGGATGTTCAGGGCCCTGGGCTGACTTTCTCCAAAGGAATTTTACAGCTCACGAGGGAAAAATCACTGAGGTCCAGGTATTTTGCCTTCTCTATCAGTCTGAGCTTTCCCAAAGAAATTTGTTGCTGCTCACATATTGCACATGAGTACCACAGCTATCTGCTAGAGAAAGCTTCTAATCTTCCCCACTGAACGCCCAGCCCCTCGTATAGCTGTGCTACATGCTATACCATGGCTTAAACGTGGTCAGGGTCACCAGCTAGAGTAGAGGATTTAGAAGAAATACTAATATTTACTGAAGGAGAGTACATACAGTAAACAAACACAGTATCTTAAACACTTGTCAGCTTAATTACACTGACCATGCTTGCTTACAACCTCTGCCAAAAAAGCACAGCTAATGGAAGACATTTTCCAGATGCCTCTTTCAGTAATAACTGTACAGCAATCAAAGATTCCTGTAATGGTAATTTATGTTAGAAAAGTCATACTTGAAACCACTACACAAATAGAAGTTTGTTCAATTATTTGTGAAACTCTCCAGAGCATAAACATGTTTCGTATTTTCCTTCTTTTTCATACTCTCTTCAACCTCAACTACAAATCCCTGACCATAACAGTAAGGAAATGAACCCAAAGCTGGGCCACGTAACAGAACTTGGCACAAGGAAGAATACAGACAGCCCTCAAATGCAAAATTTTCCCACTGGAACGTGCACTTCTTTATTTTTAATTACTCTCTTTTCTTATAGAACAGTCATATTTCATCTGATATACACTTTCGTTTTTTACTGGAGCACAAATCTCTGATTACCTAGAAAACCACACATGTCCTTCTTGCTTACATGTGTTTTATTATTTGTTTATATTGTACAGAGACAATTTTCCTTCTTTATTTCTCTAAAGATTTTGATGCTTTCTCCAAAGCTCCTATACCTATGAGTAGATTCTACTACATGGCTTTTAAGTGATCCCTCCTGCTCCACTAGGTAACATTTTGTTTTGCACTTTCTTCTACGAAAATAGAGTTTATCACAAATTACCAGATAACGCCTGCTGGCAAACTATCAGGACCATTTTTCAGACCCAGGAGCCTTGACTACAAAGCCCACTCACCAGCCACTATCACTTCATAAGCTATAAAACTTCTGTGTTGTTCTTTATTACTTGGCAATTTTCTCATTATCTTTCTGTTGTATTAATTTAATGAGGTCTGGATCTGGTTTGTTGTTAATAATATTATTACAGTATCTGAACCAACGGGGAAATAAAGAACACCCTAAAATAACTCCTGATACATTTATACACACTGAAGTAGTAATTTAAAACCCTGTTTGAATACATTTAATGTTATCCATCAGCAAAGAGGAATTACTTCCCAACAATCATACTTGGTTCACCCAAACCAGTAATTAATGGAGCTATGCCCAAACCAAGAAATTAATTCAATTAAGGATTTTGTCTAACAAAGAAAACTGTATAAACACATCTAACACTAAAGCAATTTATATAGCATTTTCTGAATAAAGACTAAGATGTTAAGTATAAATACCCACTTTTTGATGTGAACAACAAATTGTGAAAGAAATTTTACCTCAAAAAGAGCTGAAATACTTCAGGGCACTGTACCACTACCCTACATTCAACCCATCCAAATAAACTGACTTCTGTTTGGGTGAACCCATCATCCAGTGAAATGACCTGTTTAGTCAATAGCTACATGTCAGTGGGAAGTGGGAAAAGAAATAGTGCTCTATGGGAAATACTTGCTTTCTATACTCCCCTTTCTGCAGATGACACCGACCACCAGAAGACAGAGATCTGTTTACGATCCCATGGCAGTCAGTGGTAACTTCCACAGAAGCGGGGGAATAAAATAATCTCATTTCTGAGATTCTGGTATTTATTTTCAAATAGGTATATTTGAAAACCGATGAAAAAAGCCTACATTTTCCTTCCCTCCTCTCTTAGTTCTCTACTAACAATAAATGAAGCCATTTAGGTACACACCATGACTATTGGACGACCTGTAGTGTGTTTTGTCCCTACACCTCTCTTCCCCCTCATCTCTTCCCAAAGTTTTGTCCACCTGATTGAGAGCAGAGACACACCTCACAAAAAGAGACGAATACTGACTGCTGGTTTTCCAGTACTACCAAATAAAACTATTCATCAAAATCAGTGATACCTGGTAGAATAAATCTGAGCTGGAATGGGCATTTAAAAGGGACTTCTTTTATGTAAGCTGAAAGACTGGAGAGACAGAAAGAATGAGTTGCCCAGGGAGGCAGAACATTGTGGTTATATGTTAAAGGAAAGGTGGTCTGGGTAGAAGAGATGGAAAATGCTGTAAAAGACCTGCACGGACTTTCCATTCTCTGAAACATCAGGGCCTCACTAGAGAGCAAGTCCTGAAAGCCAATCTGATAAACCGCAACTCATCCCACTGTTCATCCAAATATAGCTGAGACAGCAAGAGTTTTATTTTGGAAATATTTCAGCAAGAACATCTCTCAGGACTCAGAACTGTATCACAAAGCAATAGACAGACGTTGGTGGCACAGCTCCAAGATGAAATGCATCCACAAAAATTTTCAAAGGGACTATAACCTGTTCTTTAATGTCTCAGAAAGCTGAATTACTATTGCTAGAAAAATAAAGACCCGACCCACTCCTGAGGGTTCCTTACAAAGTATCACTGTATTCATATTGCAGGACCAGGGCCTCAGCTGGAAACCGTTAAGTGTACGAACAAGGACTGTGATGAAGCTCAATATCATCAAAGCACATCTCTGTAAAGGCATTCTAAAGACAGAAACCAAAGGGAGAGACTTTGGAGCATGAAAGAGACATACGCAAACACTGAAGAAAATCAGCTACTTTTCACACAACAAAATAAAATATATACAGCATCTGTTTTCACTGCCAGACTCACATATGTATACAGGGCTGCAAGCAAACAATTTACAGCTGTGCTTCAAGTTGAATCTCCACATACAGTGTACAAAGTGCTTTGCCTTTGCCTCTTCCTACCCACCATGGCCAAGGAGGATTCCTAGCCATGCCTGGACATCCATCCCATCAGTACACTGGTGAACATGCATTAGGTGCCACATTTTTACCCTAAGTTTTACTTCATCATTGGATGCATTTAACGCCCTATCGCTGAAATGATAGGAAGGTGAATTGAATGGAGGTCCACAGTCTGCAAATTATTATTATTACAATTATGATCAACACAACTACAGCAGAGGAAATGTTTTATATTTATGTACAGTGAATATTAAATACTCTATATGCACAGCTGATTATCAGAAATACTCAACTGCCAGCTACTCACTCCAGGCAGTTCACCCAATAACAAGTTGTACAAGACAACAAAATCCTCAGTGTTTCTAGAGACATTATTTAGATTTACATAAGCACCAATAAAATTATTAAAACACTTAAGTTAGAATTTTAAGATAGGCTGTACAATATAACTTTCTAATTACCAGGAGAGACGGTTGTTGGCCAAGTGTGTGCAACTGCCCCTGAAATGTTGTGCTTAATTTGTGCACTGGAGACAGGAGGAAAAAGCCCTCAGGGAAATAACAGAGAATGCTGACAGGCAGCACTGATGCTGTGTCTGAAAACAAACAAACAAACAAAGCACCAACAAACTCTAGGTCATGAACCAAACTGTGTTTCCTAGGACTGCCAAAGGGGTTTGTTTTCTTTTATTATACCCTCACAGATTGGTTTAGAGAAAGATTAACCACTCTACAAATAATCCCTGGGTTTTGAGTTGCTTTGCTGATTCAAATAAAAACGTCAGGAAAGCATTTCCTTTTGCACTGTTCCTGCTGTCTTTTACCAGAAGCCATTCCTTCAAAGACAAAAACGATTTCAATCCCTGGTTTTTGGATGTTGAATTCTATCAAACTCCTGAGCTGGTAGGACTCTGGCCACTTTGTACTGCATCCTCTGCAAGACTCACAGTAGGTTTAAGTGACAGAAGAAGGGAAAAAAGAGGTGTACTATAAATGCTTAAGAACGGCACCATAAGCTCTCCTTCATCAGGTGGAAATACCAAGTGATAACCAGCCGATGCTCTCCCACACTATTCAGCTTTGAGGTGGTGACTGTTACTTGGGCGTTTAGCCACGCTGCATCTCAAGTGAAGGCCAGCAGCCAGGATTCATTAATGATGTCAGCAGAAGCATGAAGTGGGTTAATCAAGAAGCTGTACTGAACAATAGACTTTCAAAATGTTAGCACTCTGAAACAATCAGGTCTCATGCAGAATCTCTCCCAGTCCATCCTATCAAAAGAACAAGCTGGTGTAGAGGTATATGCACATGAAAAGCACAATGGAAGGAGTAAGAGAGAGACAGAGCTATTCTATGAGATCACCTTCCGCCAGCAACGCTGGGGGCAACATATGCACATACTAATCCAGAGCTCCACTTTCCATCATCAGAATCATATATGGTCCAGCACTGCAGTCCTTGTTTGAGATTTTTTGGCATTGTTTTCACAGTTGTAAAAACACAGAAAAGTAGGACAGATAAATTGTAGCTGGCTTCTGTACAGACATGCTAAATAATAGCTACAAGAGGAGGCAGTCTAGCCTTATTGACCACAGACGTTTTACAATAGAATTGGAAGTTTGATTTTCAACAAGGAGACATTCTGATTTGTTCTCTGTCTGGCTCAACATTCATTCAATACTAAAGGAAAAAAACAATGTTTCTTTTTTTTTGGCAAATCACTACAGGAAACCCCAGAAGGATTTTTACAAGACCAGACACAATTTGGGCTCCAAATATTATTACTACTGACCTGACAGGTCCAGTCTCCTTCCATGTTCTGGATGGTCACATTAATGTTATTTAACTCTTGCATAAAACTTCTCAGGACTGCTAAATACATGATACATCCAACACTGTAGTTTAAAGCAGAGGCAAGGTCTCTTACATACAAACATAATAAATAAACTGGCATACTAATTCTGCTTCAGAAGGCCAAAGACCACTTACCACAAACACAGATGTGGTCACTTCTAACATCCTCTAGAATATCCTTATGAAAGCCAATCCAGCAACACACCAAGCAGTGCTCATGGAAGGTATAGCTCTACGTTTATGGAATAAGTATTTCAGTTTGAAAAAAAAAAAATAAATCCAAGTGTAGTGTTGCAATCTGTCAAGCAACACTTCTCCTGGATGAAATTTTGATGCAGGAGAACACTGCCAGTGTTACCCAAGGTTTTGCCGCAAAAACAAAACAAAGCGTAACGTTGGATTTCAGGACCATTCAGGCCTGATGAGATACTGTCAACTATAGAGGCCAAGTATGTGGGCATTCCTCCCTCATTTTATACACAGGCAGACAGATACATGCAATGATGTAAACAGACATATATATATATATATAAACAATTTTTTATTTTTATTTTTTTTTTTTTTTTGCATTTGAGAGAAAAGCAATTATGACTTGAGATGTAAAGCAAGAAATATCTGTTGACAGGATAATTTCTTTCCTTCACAAAAACTCAGAGCTTTTACTTTTTTACTGGAAAATACTCTGACTTTTAAAGACAACTGAGCGTTCACATTTGCATTTCTGAGAACTTTCTACAACAGGAGCTCCCTTGATCATATTTTTAACATATTTAATATAACTCTATAAAGGTGCATAGACAAGTTTAAGGGTATTATAATTTGAGGTAGAGAAAATAATTCTACTTGCAGGTAACTTTTTAACCAACATTGATTAGTAAACACATTTCCAAAGCTGGTTTGTTTTCACTGCAATCAAACAGAATTGTAAGTACTTAAACTGTCACACTACAACCACAAGACAATTAGAGCTGGCCACTCTCCTCTATTACAGGAGTACTTATAAGGAGAATTTTTGTTACGTGAACAAAAAGCAGCACAGAATATCTTTACCTCTGAAGTAAGGATGTTTGGGGTGAGTTTAATACACTTCTTAGAAGTACTTTCCATGATACAGAAGCTTAGTTTTGAAGGTCAGTGTCAAAAACTAGCTGTTGTTTTTAATATATCACACTGGGTAGGAATGCTTGTTCTGAGTCTCTCCCCTTCCACGAATACTTTCACTGCCATGATAGATGGATTCTTCAGGCAGACTCCTTCCAACATTAAGAATCATCATATGCAGCTACCCTCCTCTCTTTAAGATTGACTTGTTGCTGGATGTCACAAGAATGGGGTACTGCAGAGACTTATGAGTTAAGCTGTCAGGGAAGAACAAAACTCTGTACTACTGCTCCTGTTGTTTAGGCCTGGGGAGGTAAACTATGGCTCTACTTAGCAAGCATGTATGAACTAATTTTGTTAAACACTTAAACACTTCCTACAAGAGAAGTTTTATTTCCCACAGAATAAAGGGACATACATAAAAGAAGGTTTAGACTCTCCTACGTTCATACAGGACAGCTCTAAATCCTTCCTCCTATGATTAAGCCCTTGTGCAGATTGTTTGATACTAAAAAAAAAAATAAAAATCTAAGCATTATAATACTAAAAATAAATAAACAAAGTCAAGCCACGTTAGCTTTGTATTCTGCATAACAAAACCTCATTTTTCTTATGGAATTACATACTTCATATTGATCCACACAGAACATGATTCTGCACTACTGAACAGGAAAATAAAATACACACAAACTGAACGTGCAGGAATAACTTCAGTTTAAAAAGCAAAATACAAGCTTTTCATCCTGAACTAAATACCAGCATGCTCTGACCATGTGAAGTTTCCAAGGTAACTGAGTAACATCTCTGAAGCCTTAACTTTAGAGCTTGCAAACTTAGAATGTTTAATTTACTGCTGTTGCTACGGCCAACTCAGGTTAGAGCGTAAGAGGACAGAAACACCACTTCAGGTGGTAGCCTGTAAAGGAAAACCTACACAAAGAATGTCAAATGACATTCAAGTTGCTATTTTGAGTTGCAGATCTATTGAAAGCCAAAGCCACTTCATACTTGAGTGTAATTTTTGTTGGCAAAACAATTAGGTGACTATGAAGATTACTTTTTAATCCCCTCTTTGCCTTCAGTATTCACTTTTGCTTAGTCAGGCTTTACTTCTTGCAATATCATTCTGAAGAACTGATAGTCTCCAGCTTAAGAAAACTAATTACATCATATTAACCTCAGTCTTTAGAAATGCACTTTTCCCAGGCCAACCTTTCAAATCTGTACAAATTAATAACGATCTCTGATTAAAACATAAACAAGATACATATGAATGTCAATCTTCCAATCCACTGTCCCTAAGTTTTCCATTGTTATAACAATGCATGGAACAACACTACAGAAATATAAACAATGTTTTAAAATATATCCTACAGACAAAAAGAATATGGAAATTCACTTGAATTAGTACAAGCTCTGCTACTAAAACTCTTGCTAACTTTGGCTCTTCATTCTAGTTAGAGTGCACTTACAGCCCAATAGGCTGGAAACTTTGTCCTAGATGAAGTCGTCCTGGGAAGCAATCCAATTCCAAATGTTTTACTCCCAAATGAAGACTAGTGCAGAGCATACCCCATAAAGAAAGCCTTATCTAATACAGGATTTATGTACCTCTAAATTAGGCACTGCAAAACCCTAGCTTACAAGAACTGGCCTCCAGAGTGATCTAAAGCTCTCTGGGTGAAGCATCTGTAGATACATATGAGCTCTGGGCTCATACCTTGCATGCCAATAGGGAAAAAAAGGAATCCCCACCCCCCCTAAAAAACAATCCCCCTCCCCCATAAAACCCAACAAACAAATAAACAACAACAAAACCAATAAACATTGATAGAGCAACAAAGCTCAGCATCCTCCTCCAGAGTTCAGCCAGAACTACAAGACTAGAGTCTAACAGTTCTCTCTCTCAAATGAAAGTGTCAGAAGGGATGCTCTGGAATACGTTTTACTTTAATATCTGGAAAATAGAAGAAATAGCAACACTTGGCTCACATTTAACATGGTACACACATAGTGATGAGTTCAGGATACAAGTTCTGGATACATGGACTGATTTGGATTGATTTGAATTTGATTTTGGACTGTTACTCAAAACCAGATTTGGTTGTAAAAATATAAGGCAGCTCTAAGAACATGGAGAAATGTCCAACAGCACAGCCTTGTCTCTAAGTTTACTTGCCTAGTTGTAATCTACAAGGTAGTATTGGTGTGTGAGATTTTTTCCTGGTCCACCATCTTCCACCTCTGGAAGACTAAATAGAGGCAGTTAACTCTTCTGTACAGACTGCTTCGTAGCTTGATATTCTTCACCCCTCATTCCTGGAGAGTGAAGAGGGATTTCAATACAGACGAATTATGTGTCCTAACTATTAAATTATAACAGGTGAACATGGCTTCCAAACTCACAATGTCTTAGAAGAACATGACAATAAAGCACATACTGCTTGACAGTGTGTCCAAACAAATGGACAAAAAAATGATGGATCTTTGACAATCCAGAGAACTGCACAGCAGGCAATGCAATACACCCAACTTATTATTAAGAGATAGCAAAATACTATCTCTTCACTGGTCAACAGCTGCTGTTTCTGCTTTGGAAGAGGAAGCTTTTGTTATCAACACCGGAGAGGAAAAGTCCATTATTGACTTCATACATGAAACAATAACAAAAGCCTCAATATAGAGGGTGATATGTAGCCTACACAAAGGAAGAAGGTCATGAAACAGTCAATAAGCTCTGACATTTCATTTCCAGCAGCGATGAATATGAAGAGAAATTTCAGTTGAGTAAAATCCCAAGTACTCAGGGGGATTACTGAATTACAAGCCAACACAGAAGAGTGAGATAGTTAAAAAAAAAAAAAAAATTAAAAAAAAAATGGGGCAAAACAAATGCCAAATTTTTTTCAGAGTCTTCAGATTTTTATTTTTTTTTTTTTTAATACTACCCAATTTTTCTATTTAAAAAACCCTTCTACTAGTATGGACAGTTTTACTATACAACTATACAATTTCTGTCTAAAAAAGACCCACAGCCAAAAACTGCTTAATGGCATAAAACCAAATGCATACAAGAGCTTCAGCACCCAAAATTAAAGGTGGCACCCGTAGAAAACTACACATTACAAGAACTTTTGGGTGATCCATGAGCTACAGACCAGCAAGTCTCAATTCTGCAGAAAGCAAACTGGTAGATATTACAATGGAGAACATTAAAAGACACGTTGATGAAAAATACACACAGAGGAAGAGATGATGCGGCTCATGAGGAGGGCTGTCATGACACAATCTATTGAGTTCTGCCAAGGGTTAGCCAGCATGCAGATAAGCATGGTCTAGTTGATATAATGTACTGTGGTTTTTAACGAAATCTTTTAAAAGAATCCCTCAGGAAAAGCCATTAAATTAGCTAGGCTTTCACATAACGTTGGGGAAGGTTCTCCCAAGAGTAACCAAGTAAGAGGGAAAACAAAGGGCAATTTTTATTTTTAAGACATATTTTACAGTGGATAGATGATATCTGTGAACATATCTAAGATCTACTCTGCTTTTTAATATTCCCAGTGGAAAGGAACAATTAGTAAGATGTTTCCTTTCAGTCATTTTATATGGCCTGGAACTAAGTGTTCCCCTCTCCCCTCAAACCAGTGCTCTGCAGAAGCACATAGCCATTAAAAAACGCACGTTCTTAATAATAATGTGCTTCAAACTAAACCTACAGACTGCTTGTTATAATTACTAGCCACTGAATATGAACTGCAGAACCCAAGTCCTCACTGAACCCATGATAAATTGAAAGAGTGCAGTGATTTCCCTTAAGTCTTCAAATTTAGTTAACATCTGAACGTTTTCTGTTTTGTTTTGTTTTTTAAGACAAAAGGAACAGTCTTGGGGTCTAAAAGATAATTCACGCTCTGTTACTTTGTTCTTGAAGTAGAAAAAACACTGCATCTTGTGCTGTTTATTTACCTTGTTCACTTTCTAGTTTCTGCAGAGCTTATAGCACTGACACAACCCTACCTAAGAAATTTAATATCATCCCTGTAAAAATCACAGCTTTCCAAACAAATCAGCTGGATTGGTCACAGTCAATTCTCAGTATTCTTCCAAAAAGGTTCAATGGCTTTCAGCTCATGAACACCAGCACTTCTGAGAAGTAATTCTGTTATATGCTTTTATCTTGTTAATTACGTGAGGAGAAAACAGACACTGACATATTTCATTCCCACTACCAAGTATTTCTCTACGAGGAAAAAAATAAATTGGACAGAATACTGTAGAGAAAACTATACAAAATACAATAGTAAGAATAAAAAAAAGAAACTCACTTTGGATATTTAAATATTTAGAACTATATATAATTATGACAGTTGTCTATATTTCATTTTAAAGCACGAAATACTCTTTTTTTTTTTTTTTTTTTTTTTCCTTTCTTTTTTGATCACATGGTTTATTCAGGCTCTGGAAACAGTTGTGCATCTCCAAAACAAATTCACTTAGAGCTTGGTCCATGATGATAACTATGAGAGCTGGTTTATTTTTATAGACTGTTGCTAAAGCACTTGTGGACTAAAAATAACTCCTGTTAAACAATGATACTGTGCTGTCAAAACCTATAACAAACAAATACTTTTCATAGATCATCCAAATGAGGAGAGTGAAAATGGTTATTTTTGAGACATAATAAGTAAGGACCTGGAATAGTTAAGGTTCAGAAATAAGATTCTGAATGTAAATAAGACTCAGCCTAGAGGTGCTTAGACACTGACTGGGGATGGGGAGACACAAATGTTCTAATGACCTTTGTTTCTAATGATACACAGCACGTACACAAAGTTCCCTAGCACAGTTTTCCACATTGGTTGTGGAAAGCTTTTTTGTCTTTTGTAGGAATTTGTAAGAGAGACTGCATGGCTTCCATGGACTCTGCCTCTCTCTTGACTTCAGGACTTTTCTGAGTAAGTTCTTTTCACTTCTTCGTTCTTCTGAAGCCCAGTGTCTGCGTGCAAAGTGTGGCTGGTCTTTACAACACCAAACATGACTGTACAGTTATGGCTATTGAATGGCCTCTGCTTGTGACTTAAATTAGCTCCCACTTGTGATTTACCAATACTGTAATAAACCCTCCAAGTTTTTCTTCAGCAAGGCCAATTTGGCATCTATTTAAGTTTTCCATAAACAGCTTCTCTAGAACAACCTCATTTTGCAATTGCACCAAATCACATGCGAGCACCTGAAATCCTGTGTCTTAGCTGTACTACATCTTTCTCATTCATTTTAATTGTTGTGGATTTGAATTTTCTTCTTTTGATCTGAAGACTAATACTGCAGCCTAGTAGTATATCTTTATGCCTTTATCTGTATTCTCTTTAAGTCAGTCTCATGTCCTCTTCACTCAGGGCTTCCATACCACCACTCCACAGGGTCTTGATTCCTTGGGGAATTTCAGCAGCTTATTGAGTCACAGTATCTCTGCCTATTCATTCCACAGTGTATAGGAACTGATGAGTCAGGGCCTGAACCACTGATTGAGCACCTGTGGAAAGGACCTGGTCAGCCATGGGACCACAGGTGAAGGCAACTCACCTGTGTGCCCAGAAGGGGTGGAGCCTGGCTGCACCTCTCTATGACCCCACTTAAGGGCTGACTGCCAATAGGGAAGGATCTCTTCCTGGAGAGCCTTCCTTGGTGAAGCTTTCCCCTGCAAACCTGGAATCTTCTGATTTAGGCAAGCAATCTTCTTCCCTTCCTTTATAGCACCTTTCTATGGTGCTGGTCCTTCTGTCATCACACCTCTGTTATAACGCCTTTCCCCTCATATTGATCTGTCCAATTGCTACACACAATATTTCTCTAATTTTTCAAGATCCCTTCCCATTGCAGAGAAAAATCCTGGTGTGGCTTAACTTGTTTTTTGCTTTAACGAAACACACTGTACTGATTTAAGGGCACGAATGAGATATTTTCATTTAATATTCTTACATGGCACAGCATTGACTTCATTTTGTGTTCCTACCTATTCCCACAGGGATAACCTGTATCACATCCTTTAATGAGAATAGAGACATATGTTGTACATACCTTCAAACAAACACCTCAGTTCAAGCTTGTGTACACATTTCTCAACTCCTGATTTTTTTTTCTACACTCCATTTCACAAAATTATCTTTTTCCTGCAGAAGGCAACAGTTCTAATTTCACTTTTGGAGACAGAATCCAAGTCGCATGTGCGTGTGACACTCCACCTTCCCCCAAAAACCCATAGTGACCTATTAAGCTTAAACCTGCTTTTCATACATGCTGAAGTCCTGAAATTCTCTCTGTCCAACCTGGACCTTCAGACTGGAAAGAGTATTCCTAAGAAAACTACTGGACTTAAGTCTTATATTTGAAAACTCACAGGATCAGAAACAAATTTGTAAAGCTCAAATTCCAGTTGATTGCTGTTTCCATAAATTGAATGGAAGAGTTTTTTGAATTCATGACAGGAATGAATTCCAAAACTTGAGGGGCCATTCCAGGCTCTGTCAGACAGAATACTACTGATCCTTCAGAGTAAAATATGAAAGGAGGGAAAAAAGAAACAAAAAACATATGTAAAACACCTGTTAGTCAGTATAAAATGCTGCATAACCTGTAGAAGCTAGTTTAATTTAAGAGCAGTAGTCTATACAAATTTACATAGCTTTCTTGCCAGTAAATTCCAAATAGAGCTTGTTAGTGAATTCCTCAGAGGATCTCATTATCAATGAGAAGCAGATTTGACTGCAAAGTGATGGCTATCATCTCCAGCACACACACACGACTCTACCCACTTAGGGGAATCCAGTTACCTTTTCCTCTTCCCTGTTCCTATAAATGAAACATCCCTCAGGCATTCCTTCCTCTTGCCTGCAGAGGCAATAAGCGTTCAACATGTTGCTCTGCTATTCTAAGTTTACACTTTACAGCCAGCAGGAGACACTCAGAGCGCATAACCCTCCAACTGCACCAACATGTAACAACGCCACTTACAAGTCACATACCAAAATGGTGACTGTGTTCAATTAAAAGATGAAATTAAGATTTTTACAATTGTGCTCTTCCTTTCATACACACATCAGATTCTATTGGTATGAGCAGGCTTAGCTATTATTTCTTTTTTTTTTTTTTTTTAAATGAATGTTTGTTGTAATTCAGCTCACATTATGCTGAAACATCCATGAAGCATGGATGGGAGAAAGGATAACCCATAGTTTTCAATATCATTCAGCTGAACAGAACCATCATGCTTCACTCATGTAAACAATATTCCTCTCAGTAAACTGAAATCCATGTTCAAGACTGGCTTGCAGAATGGGTGAGCAAGCCACGTGAAGACCACACTGCATACGTAATTATCTATAAGTATTAGAAGCTTTTTCTCATTATTTCTAACTGCCCTAACAAGGAAATGGTTTCGAAAAGAATGACACATATTCTATGACAATAAGACTAACGAAAATGTAAACGTATTTGTTATGCTACTTCAAATTCACCATCAACCATAAATGCTGGTAAGAGCAAAATAATAAAGAATTCTATTTATTGAATAATTGTAAGTGTATTAGTCACTCAAATGACTTTGAAAGTCCATGGCTTTTGAAAAACATCTTTACCATCTCAGATAAATGGTATCTACACAATCTGCATCGTAATGGATTCTGCAGAGCACGTGGATTTGCTGAAATCCTTATAGTTCAAGTGAGACAGGGCAGTTTTTCAACCCTTCCCAACCACATTACCAGCTGCAAAAACCACCTGTGGGCATTTCACAGCTTATGGTTCACAAAACCCTTTGTAACTATTCTTTTCTTCATTTTCAATCAAAAAGAAAGGGAGATCAAATTCTGCGTGTTAGCACTTGGTATATTAGAAATGGAGGCAGATCTGCAGCTAAGGCTGCAACAAAAATGAAGGAATAAGAATTATTAATCAAAAGATTGGGGAAAAAAGACCACAATTTTAAAGTTACTATGATATGGCATGCAATTTATCAGTAGTTTGAGATAACAGACAGATTCCCAGTCAGAACAAAGCCCTGTAACATGTGTTGAACATCACCTGCTGGCACTGTTAAAAAGGCATCCAAGAGATAGGCAAGATATTTGGAAAGGAAGAACACTCTGTGCCTTGCAGTCACTAGTTCCAAGCAGAAAGCACCATAGTAGGAAATTCAGAAACACAATCAAACCCTTGAACATATTTTACCTCCATAAAAAGCCCATTCTTTCAAATTAAGTGGCTTTACAGAATTAAAGTGGTTATAAACCCCATGAGGAAGACCATTTTTATTATGAGATCTTAAGAGTAAGAAACTATTTTGGCAGCAGCAGTGAAGATAAAGGACATAGGCAAGTCCTGGAAAAACTGCCTTAGCTAAAACTCTCCAGTACTTCCTACTGTAACACGATTTCTCCAGTTTTTACAACTTTACCAAGCTACAATTATTTAAGTGGAAATTTTCCACAATGTATTTTTGTCACTTATGAGAGACTGTTTTTCAAACAGTTTTCTAGCCCGTTCCGACAAAGAAGTAGGGGAAAAACCACACTGCTCTTTACAGATTAATGAATCCTGCTGACCTTTCCATTAACTCTTCAGAATTAATGGGCCACCACATACAACTTTTTGTCAACCCTGGGAAAATCCTCCTGAACTTGTCCAAGTGTAACTGCACATACTGCTAATTTACGTATGCAGACAAGATTTAGATTTCAGCAACTCATTGATCACCCTATTCAAACATTACACAGGACACAGGGAAGACACAAGTGGTAAGCATAAATGACTAGAAGCAGACAAAGTGAAATACAGAAACAGGGAGACAACATGACAGTAGAACTGATATATGCCACGTGGGTACAGAAACTGTGATAGAGAGTACTAGAGAGGAAAGGTTTAAGAGGTGGGAAAGCAACAGCAGGAGTTTCATGTAGGAGAAAACGCAGGGGGGCAACAAGCCAGGTCCACACATTCCCTTCAAGAACTGGAACAAAAATCAAAATTGCTATCTAGTAGACAAATGGTGACACGTACAATCTGCAGAACTGCAAGTAATACATCCTATTCCCCTGTGGACTCCAGAGAAGATAACTACATACTGCTCTGCTAAAATAAAACTTCTAATTCAAACTACAGAGGTCTGTTGGATTGGAAGTTATCCATCCTGATAAAAAACATCTGCTTTTTTTCCAACTTATTTTTCCATTAAAAAAACCAAAGAATTTACAAGCAATATAACAAAATTCAAGAAAATCAGCAACTGCAAAAACTGAAGGTCAGTGTAACTTTAATTAAGCTTTTCTGTGTTTATGTTTTATGAAAGAATCTGTGAAGACACAATCAAATGCAGTAACACACGACATTCATGTTTCCTCCTTTTTCTAGCAAACGATGCTCTGAAAGCTACTAAGAGTTGCACACAAAAAGGAAATGCTGCCTGCAGACACCAGCTGCAGAACTTGTAAGTTCTTGGAGGCAGGCAGTTGAAGGATAAGAAAGGATAGCCCTGCAGATGATGCAGTTAAATGCTGCACTTAAGAACCGATAGTATCCCTGCTACTGATGCAACCCACTGGGAATGTCAGAAAATCTGTGTAACTGTCCAGAGACCACAGGACACTGTCAATCTGCAGAACTATTCTGCAAATGAACAAGGATTTGTTTGAATATGAATGACTATTAAAGATGGTAACGCAAGAAAATCAATTGACTAGATTAATGTTTCCAAATGAGTACCAAGAAGTGTGGTAATATTTTTCTTCTTCCTATCGCTCAGTTCAACCAAGTAGAAAATGACCCTCTCTTCTCAGGCTGCTTTGAATTATATTGCGTAATGGAAATGCTAAGTTGTGGCCTGAACCACATACTGAGCTGCTGGCGGGAAGGCAGGGCCAGCCCAGGGGAGTTCAGGTGCATGCAATGTACCTGAGTGACAGGAAGGGGTGGAGCCAGGATATACCCCTCCCAGACCTCATTCAAGGGCTGGCAGTGAAGGCAATGGTATTTGGTGGAGATCCCTGCCTACCTGAAGCCTTCCAAGGATAATAAGATTCTTTCCTTTGTTTCTCTGTCTTCATCTGTTACATTTGGGCATATCCTCACTTGCTACAGTCCAGGACTTTGCTAATATGCTGTCATTGCATCATGTTACACCATTACAAATTGTAAAGAACAAAACAGATAAATGATAGTTTGAAAGTAACTGTCCTTGTAATAAAATGAACCCTAGAATATCTTGACACAGCTCATGACTATACTCTTTTAATGTCTCTGCCTATACCTACGTAATTCCAGTAATTGACAGTGACAACATAAAGTAGGGACTGATGGGGCAACACCAGGAATCCAGTAGTTTACATTATATAGATATCACTTTTGTATCTTTTCAAAGATTTTTACCCCTTAAAGTTGCATCCTGACCTAAAGGCACTTCCTGTGGCTATCCCACTAGCCCCTCTAGCTCCTTCAGTCAGAGATATGGCACCCTCCATCCCACTCAAAGAAGTCAGTAACATTTAGGAGACAAAATCACATGGGGCTAGCACTTCATTAGACTTTACCTCGTTTTGTGGAACAGTAGCAAAAGGCTGGATGACAGCTGCCAGTGGAATGCGAGCCTGTTTGGCCATGTCTGAAGATGATGGGAAGCAGTAGGTAGTACATCGTATATAACGAGGACTGGCATGGCCTAGAACACCCAATAAAGCAGGCACAATAAAAGATAAATGGAGTCTGTCTGTTCCAAACACATACCAAGATAAAAACAAAACTCAAAAACCAACCAACCAAACAACAACAACAACAAAAAACTACAGTAAAAAGCAACAAGTGCAGATTCCTAAATTTAATCTATGCTTTCCTTCCTCCCATGGAAGCTTCTGCCCATCTCATCTCTTTATATCAGCCTACTGCCTCCACCTGTAGACAAATTTTTTCTTTCTGAGTTTAATGCAGGTATTTAAACATACCAAGAAAAAGAAGGAAAAGTACAGTTATTTGCAATAAGAATCTTAATAGAGATTAACTTAATATCTGAGAGGTTAAAAGGAAATAATACGGACAAAAGCCTCAGTGGTTATGTCAATGTTGTGTATAACAAAATGCAGCCAACAGATATACGCTGTGAAGACCACTCTAATTAGCTACTTCCAATTCAGAAGACAGTATACAAGTGTTAATAACACCTTGCTCACTTATTTTACAAAGTGTTGTGTACTAAAATCACTCCATCATTTTTTGTAGCACACTTAGCTCAGTTCCCTCAATGAGAAACTGTGTATTGGAAGAAGACATGAGTTCTGGAAATCAAACAGAATTCAAAAATTGGCTTCCTTATGGTTCCTTTTTCAACCACTGGGCAGCAGGTCTTGCTTAATCTCTTAAAAGACATTTCTTTGTTCATTAGAATGACAGTACCCCATTCTGAGATAATATCTAAAATACTTAATGTATGTTTTGTATATTTATCCAAACACTGATAAATAAATGCTGGACTAAATTATACCATCAGTTTAGTTTGTATTAAAGTATCAACTCTGCTGTCAGGAGCTGCATATGCAGTATGTTATTTACAGGCTCTAAGCAGAAGCAAACAAGATACATTAACCACATGAAAACATTAAGCCAACTAGACAGCTCATGCTCTGTGCCTATAACTTGAACAAAACATTCCAAAATTTATATCTTAACATACAACAATGCCAGGCTCATTGCTTCTTGTAATATCCATCTCTTAAAATTTCAGAATAATCTGAAGATGCTTTTCAACTTGAAAACCTTGAAAACATTCAAACTGAAAATAAACGTTGTGTCAATTATTCTTATTATTTTAAATATCAGCAAGCAAAGAGGTGGGGGTAAGGCAATCTCAGGAATTTCACTAGAGTTAACCAAAGGTGTGAGAATTCCATTCCCATTTCTCCCACTTCTCCTTTTTCCCACCCTTCTAAACTGAATGATCTTCCCATTCCATTCTCAATACAAGACTAAGGAGCACTGTTTCTAGATGATGTGAGAATTTACTCATAGATACATATATTCATTTGCTTTTATCTGAGAAGATTCCCAAAGCAGTAATGAAGACAGTTACCTTGATCTTGGACTAAGCAGTCTGTGGTGACAAGAGGAGGAACCTGTCCTCTTGTGTTCGTAGCATAGATCTGCCCTCCCCTAGAAGATCTGTCATTTTCAATTACTTGAATCTGATGAGTAAGAAGCAAGAACAGTATGAGAAAGGTTAGCCACACATTCAGTTATATTCATAAATCACTAACATTAACACCAAGTAAACCTTTCTGAATTTCTGAAACTGCCTTTGCGACTGCTACTGGTATCCCATGCAATTGTATCTTTACACTGCACATTATTTTCTAATAATAGAAAATTATTTCAGATATTTCAGAAGCCTCAGTTGGAAAGCAAACAGAGAAGAAAAACAAAACTGGTCAGCTCAGAGTTTATTGATCACTGTCCAAGAGGGATTTCCCAACACACTAGAAATAATCTGTGGCCTGTTAAATTTTCTTTCTCTATTAAGTTTTTGTATAGCTATTTAAATATACAATATATTCCTCAGAATTTGTTCTATGTTCTGCTTGATTACTTTTCCCTGCCTGCTTGGCTGGTACAATTTTACTAACTCTTGCATCAGTTGGGAAAAAGGCTTTGTTCTAAAAACACCCACTGGCTGAAGGAAGCAAACCATTTTCAAGACTTAGCTCTGCAAAGGATCACTGCACTGTGTTATTCTGCAGTTAAGTGACCTGAACACGCCATCATTCTTGGAAATAATATCATGGTTCTCGGAAACCAGATGCTGGTTTTCATAGATGCTGTCAGAGCATATATCAACCTCTAACATATAAGACAACATACATCAACAATGGTTACAGATAAGAAGTAAATTTATCTGACAACACTACTGTAATTGTATAATGTAAATATAACTAGAGAATTACGCATGGTCATATTTAATCTTCTGAATCAGCTTTTTTTCCCTCTACAGACATTGACCCAGATGGTGCTGCATTTAAACATGTCATTTTGATCCTCTCTGTGCTGCTAAAACAAACCTTTTAACCTATTTTAGCTTCACTGTCATAGTAAAGGCTGTTTATTTTACATGCATAACTGAAACAAGACATCAGTCCATGCTCTCATGCCAGACCTCCCTCTCTCCAAATGTGTTTTTTTCTGTTGATATTAAACATGATGATTTTATCCTTCTCAAGTAAAATTACCATACTGAAACACCATTAAGGCCATTGACTACATTGGCTAATTATAATGACACTTTTTGTTTTTTTGTGTGTGTGCATGCATTGCTTTTCTGTCTGTATTAAAACACGTAGCAATTTTCAATTTCATTTAACTTGAAAATTGCATTTAATGGAGGCAATTGCAGTTATAACATTACTCTTAGGATATTTTCAGTTTTGCAGTAAAAGCATCATTGGATAAAACAAAGGAAAATCCCAATAAAATGGCTGCGCCCCACTAGACAGGTCTTTCCCTCATCACAGTAAAATACAAACCCTTTCCTGTACAGCTGTACTGCTTCAGCAAAGGAGTGGAAGATTCCTTCACTCAGAAGAGCTTAGTAGTAGAAAGTTCTGGCCTACAACTGCAAGACAGCCTGCTTCAAGAATCCTAACTCTCCAAAGACCTTTCAAAGTGTCCAAGGATTACCAGACCCTGTAGAACTGTGTACATCACAGTGTGCTCTCCCCAGAAGTTCAGTACACTACTCCCCCCTACAACTCTGATCAGCTGTTACAAATACAAAACAATTTAATTACATCCTGAATGTAACAAAGATACTCCTTTGGGTAATACTTAAGACTACTTTCTTAAATGGATAAACATATACCTTTTTTTATTTTTCCTCTTTCATTACTCTAAAAAGAAGAGGCAAAGTCCCACCAGAGCGTATTCAGGCATGTTTCAACAACTGAGTCTTCTGAATTGTGTGAAGCTGAAGCATTAATTATATCCTGAGCTACTGAAATTCTTACAAGGTTGTAACAACTAGAAGGACGCTTAGGCAAACTGTTCTAGTTAGAATATCAGCACTGACTTTACTTTGTCTTCAATACTGCAGAAATTTATAAAAAATTAGTGGCCCTTTACTCACTGGGCTTGGAATGGAGTCAGGGTCAAGCTTCTTCTGTGGTGGACCAGAGAGCTGTGCTGGACCTCCAGGAAAAGCACCAGGATAAGACAGCTGAGATCCTGCCATCTGAGGGCCATAGTTTGCTGCAGAGTTACAAAAGACCACTGATTTAAAGTATTTAAGTTCTGTTATCCATTTTTATCATCAACTTTTGTCATACAAATAATTTTTACATCAGCTAAATGCAACTCCTCCTTACTTTCCATTTTCAGCAAGTATCAGAAATAGGTTCTGGCTCACATAATCTGTTTTGAAAGTAAGCATAAAATTAGGTGCAACAACTCCAGCTTCAGACATTTTCAAGTACATGTCCTATAGGACTATATAGAATGGGTTATTACAGCTATTGCACCTAGAGAGCAAGCTGTTGCATTAGTGAGAATTTCTCTGTTACCATTGTTAACTCTGTTACCATTGAAAACTAGTCTAGTTTGCTTGACAATTTAAAAAACAGCTATTCTAACGTGTCAAATAAAATAAAGTTTGCTCTTTTACAAATCCAGCATATTCAGTTTCAACACTTTATCAGTATAGAAAAGAGGAGTGAGTATATAAAAAGGAGTACATAACTCCCTCCTGTTGTATACTATGCCTTTACCCACTACTAAACCAATCATCCTGCTCCTTTTTCTTGTTCTTTCCTTAACAGAGAGTTGAAATGTTGAGCAAAGTATATCCTGCCTTGAATGCTCTGATCACTGAATCACAGAATCATAGAATTGTTTGGGTTGGAAGGGACATCAAGGATCATGAATCTCCAACTCCCCTGCTGCAGGCAGGGCCAACAACCTCTACATCTAATACTAGACCAGGCTGTCCAGGGCCCCATGCAACCTGGCCTTGAACACTTCCAGGGACGGGGCATCCACAGCCTCTCTGGACAGCCTGTTCCACTACCTCACCACTTTCTCTGTGAAGAACTTCCCCCTGATACCCAACCTAAATCTTCCCACCTTCACTTAAAACCATTTCCCCTTGTCCTACTCTTATCTACCCTTTCAAAGAGCTGACTCTCCTCCTGTTTATAGGCTCCCTTTACGTACTGGAAGGCTTCAATGAGGTCACCCCACAGTCTTCTCTTCTCCTGGCTGAACAAGCCCAGCTCTCTCAGCCTGTCTTCATAGGAGAGATGCTCCAGCCTTCTCATCATCTCTGTGGCCCTCCTCTGGACCCTCTCCAACAGCTCCCTGTCTTTCTTGTACTGGGGGCCCAAGACCTGGACACAGTACTTTAGTTGAGGCATCACAGGGGCAGAATAGAGAGGGACAATCACCTCCCTGTCCCTGCTAGCCACCCCTCTTCTGATGGAATTGATGGAATTTTAATGGAATGGATTCCGTTCTGATGGAATGGATTGATCTGATTGTCAGTAACAACTTTCCATTCTACAAAACAAAGATTAAATTTTCATTTCTTTAAGTCTGCAGAACATCAAACTTGAGAGGTCACAGTTCCAACAGTCATTCTCAGTACACTTTTTGTTTTTAATTAGATACTAAACATCCTTCTTTACCTTGCTGAGGATGGTATCCAGGCCCTGGAGTCTGTCCTGAAAGTTGCTGCAAGTTAGGATTAGGAAGTCCTGATCCAGGGATCCCATCTTGTCTAGCCATACTAGGCAACGATGACTGCGCACCAAGTCCACTGAAATTATTAGCTGGTGGAGGAATCTGTGGTCCAGGTGGTAAGGCCATTTGGTGCTGTGTCAGTGGCTGTGGACCCTGAAAAGATGCTGGATGTCCAGAAGATGTGTGAGAGCTCTGGATAGCACCTGGACCTGAGCAAGAAATAATATATATCAAATGAATAAAAAGAAATGATAAGCTACTAGATCGGTGTGGAAGATGTATTGAGTAAAAAAATGCAATGTTTGCGACGTATAGCAAATACTGAATCATACTGATAGTGCTTCATCAGGTAGATACTGAATTCCTGTTAACAAAACAGATCAAATTTCACAGCTTAAGTCTGAACTGATTCAGATGTTCAACTTCATTTCCTCAGACTCTATTATCAATAAAACTCTGCAGCTGGGGTGGATGGGGAAAAGGATGGGGAGGCCACTTCAACAATTCTTGCTTAGAACACACATAAATCACAGTTTGCCTTTGATATCATAATTAATTTTATGTTGTGAAAAATTCTGTTTTTTTTTTTTTTAAATTATTTTTCTAATATTACTTTTTTTGTTAATACGTTGTTCTCGTTTCACCATGACAAACTCAATGGAAGTTTAACTGACACATTTAATTTGGTTTACAACCATTCCCTAGAATTGATGCTAGAAATTTGAAACATGGAAATTAGCACACACTGCAAGTGGTTTCTTTCTGAGATTTAAAATCTGTACACGTTATTTTATAAAGCTTACATTTTTAGCCAAACATCTCCCAAAGAACTACAGCAAAACAGAAAAAGGAGTAATGTTAATGAACAAATACTGAAATGCACCTTAGAATCATAGAACCGTTTGGGTTGGAAGGGGCCCTAAAAATCATCCAGTTCCATCTCCCGTGCTAGAAGCAGACACACATCTAGACCAGGTTGCTCAAAGCCCCATCCAACCTGGCCTTGAATGCTTCCAGGGAGGAGGAAACCCCAGTCTCACTGGGCAACCTGTTCCAGTGTCTCACTGCCCTCACAGTAAATTATTTCTTCCCGATACCTAGTCTAGATCTACCCTCTTCCAATTTAAAACCATTTCCCCTTGTTCTGTTGCTACACACACTTATAAAAAAGTTCCTCCCCAGCTTTCGTCTAGGCCCCCTTCATGAACTGGAATCTTCTATCAGACTTGTCTACTGAAAACAAATTTCACAGAAAACAATTTCTGATTCTCGGCTGGAAGAAAAAAGCACTGCTCCAGGAGTCTCAAAAGCTATCAACTCTAGTGCTCTTTCAAGCTACAGAGCTCAGGCTAACAGCTAAGCAAAAGCCATAACAACAAAACCAAACATGGGAGCACAGTTGTAAAGCAGCAGTGCTTCAGTGGTCTGAAGGGTATCTAAACCATCCTCCATGCAAGAAGATAAGCAAGAACATTACATTTTACGTAACTGTTGCTGGAGGCAATATAAGGAAGGCAGAAAGAAAAGCAGTTATTTTTTTCTCTAAATAATTTCTATTGCTGCATATGAAGTGCTGTTGTAGAGGTGCTGGGTCAAACTTCATCCTGCATAGAACAGTCTGACTTAATTGTGACCTTGCAGTTCAGTACAGAAAGGCTGAAGTCAAGTCTAAATTATTTTTATCAAGGCAAAGAAATAAATTTTCACAAGTAGTTGTACAAACAGAGGGTCAGACCCTTGGCAATTACACAAGTTTTTATTTAACTCAAATCAGTAACTTGTAAAGTCAGAGAAGGAACACCCACACAGTCTAAACTGAAAAGTTCATCTTTACTCATATCTCAATAAGATATCAATGACTGAAGTGATCTCAGTCTAACAGTCTCATTCTTACAACCATAATGGCCACAGCAAAACACGATGCTGACTACATTCCACTGCTTTTCCATCTTACAGTAAATTTGGCCAGGAAATATTCAGAAAAAGCAGGTCTAGACAGACAGAAAATTACCGATGGAACTGATTAGCACGAAAGAATCACATCTTACCTCAGTTTACTTCTAACCCTGGATTAAATACAAACGAGTTCAGATAAGATAAGATTAAAAACATTATTATTTGAGTAAATGAGAGTGGGAAAGATTTTATTATCAGCTTATACAGAAGTTCAGTACATTTCTAATTATCACAGTCTTAATAGCTTTAAATGAGAAGAGTCAAACAGATAAAATTGATTACCATAGCTATTTATCTGCATGCTGTTCAACTGGTTAGCAAGTTGTGTTGTACACGAAGCGGATGCAATATTTTGGGAGGCTGGCTGTGACTGAAGACCGCCGGGAGGATAGGAAGGTCCTGTATTGTTTGGAGGTGGAGGGCTCTGAAACCTAAATGGAAAAATGAGTGCAGTGAGTGCAGCTATGCAAGAAATTACAACAACTAGTCATTATTCCAGAAAGTCTGACACCTTCTGAAGTGTAATGCTGAAACAGTTAATTGGGATGACCAAACTTTCCAGAGTTTTCTCATCTTCTGCTCAGAAAAAGCGTATTGTTAGAAGTGCAAAGAGAGAATGCCCTCTTCTTTTTTGTTTTTTTAAGCAACAAACAAACACAACAACAAAAAAGTATATGTTTGTTTAGTTACTAGAAGCAAAAAAGAATGGAGAAGAGAGAGAATAAATGTATGAAAACTTGAAAATTAAGGAACTAAGGCTTCTGAACACATATCTCTTCATCGAACTTCCATTCTGGGAATGAACAAAGTCTACTCAGAGAATACATATTCAGCATCTTTGCAAAAAGAGAGCAATTAACAGAGAAACTGTTAAGGAGATCGCAGCTGTAGGGGGAAAAAGAAGATGCAGGTGGGAAAATCTGCTGCACGGTTAACAGACATGGGAAAATATGAAGGAAAGAGAAAGAACTGGAGAAAAGGAGGAGGTAACACTTATGATGCTGTTTTATTCTGGACAAATGAGATTTCAGGCTGTCTCTCAAGGCTCTGCACTATTTTACCTATAACCATTACTAAAAACCATTACTGAGGAGGGTCTTAGGTATAACGAAATAAAGCTATCATGTGGATCTTTCCTTTGCCTGGTGAACAACTGTCAGCAATCTGTGAATTAAACAAGATCCAGTTAAAAAAAGAAAAAACAAAAGCTTCAGGACAATGACTGAAAGGAAAACAGGAAAGAATCGGCGTTTTGCTGGGCTGGACATGTAAACTTGATTCTCTTTTCCTTGTTTTCAGGTCTTCAGTGCAACAGACACTTCTCCCTGTTCACCAATACACTGTCTTTTACAATAGGTCACCAGTCTCTGTAGGTCCTTTTAAGACAGTGATAACACACAGACGAGCTTTCTTACTTACATGCCTCATGAAACACACATGCTGTAACTTTCAACCCTTAACAAAAGTAACTATAACACAACTAAAAAAAATACAGAAGCAGAGTTCAAATAATTAAAACAAGAATGTTGTTAAATGATATTAAGTTAACTAAAATAAATTATCTATAGGTTCACAAACTCACTGGAAGTTAGCAAAATAATTAACAGCTGACAAAATTAAGTAAGCAAACATGTTTACTCACTCAGAACTCTCTGAAATACATACATTTTGTAAACAAGATTGTCCACCCAATCCTTTCAACCCCTCATACAACAGTTTTTCCAAGATCAATTTTTATAGCCCCCACCTGTCCCTAGCATTCTCCCTTACCCATTCCTGTCTTCTACACTTCTTTCTGTAAGCTTTGGAGATAGGAAAACAACCCGGTGGCGCAGTGGTTAAAGACGCTGCCTTGCAACACTGGGGCCCGGAGTTCGAATCCCCCCTGTGGCGCAAGTGGTAGAAGTGCCGCTCTGCTACACAGAGGCTCGAATCCTGGGGGCTGGACTCGATGATCTCTAAGGTCCCTTCCAACCCGCACCAAACTATGAAACTATGAAACACTTGGAGTGTTGTCATTGGTAATCTCAGGCATGAGCAAAAAAGCAGCAGTCATGCAACTGAAAGCCAACCCTACATTACAAAATGTCTTTGAAATACCCTACAGAACCTCAGCTGAGCCTCCACAACAATGAAGCAAAGATACCCCAAAAAGGGGGGAAAAACCTACAGCTATACAGACATGTGATTGTAGTGAGAGCAAGGTTGGTCTCTTCTCACTGGTGACAGGATGAGCGGAAATGGTCTCAAGTTGTGCCAGGGTAAGTTTAGGTTGGATATCAGGAAAAACTTCCTTACAGAAAGGGTTGTTAAGCACTGGAATAGACTCCCCAGGAAGGTGGCTGAGTCACCATCTCTGGATGTGTTTAAAAACAGTTTGGATGTGGTGCTCAGGGACATGATTGAGCAGAGGGTTGTTAGAGTTAAGGTACTATGGTTAGGTTGTGGTTGGACTTGATGATTCTGAGGGTCTTTTCCAACCTGAACCTATGATTCTGTGTACCAGCCTCTAGCCAAAGCTCACTGAGAGCTATTACTTCTTTTTACTAACTTTTTGGTACCTCACAACAAAGGAGAATTAAGACACCAAAAATGACTAAAAAAGCAGTTTCTATATATGAAAAAAAAACCACCACAATTATAACATCTTACTGCTGCCTATAGGCAATAAGTCTAAAGTTCAAGGAGAACAAATAATTAAAAATAAAAAGCAACTCATGGTGAAGAGTGAAGAACTTGCTCTAAAAATTGAATTAATGCAATTACGGATTATAATCTATGATCTGGCATCTTAACATCACAGGAAACTGAACTATGAGATCCAGTTCAGAAGCAGAATGAGTTAGAACTGCCAAACATAAAAGAGGTGCTATACCTAAATGGCAGCGAAGCAGCCAGAAAGAGGAAATAGAGGTGAAACAAATCTCATGTACTAATTCTTGAAAGTCACCTATGTGGCTGTTGTCCTGCTGCACTGGGCCCACTTTGGAAGTTGTTCTGGCTGAACTGATGTGTACCAGGTGGTAGAGGCCCAAGAGGAGCTGGAGATCCAAGAGGCGCAGTTGGTTTCGACATACCTGCCAAACAACAAGTACTTTTATGGAAAAATCCTCTAGAAATGCACAAGATCTTCAAGAAATACAAATGTACAGCCCTGATCAGGCAATGAGAATATCAGCTACAGGTGGCCCTGTATGTGCATTGTGATTAGACAATACAACCTCAAGAGGCTCTTTCCAAACTCAGCCATTTTCTAAGACTTCAAGAAAGGACAGATTTTTGATCAGCTACAGAAGCAGATATGAAAAAGGACGGTAAGAAGCAACCATATCATAGTTGCTAACTTTTCAGAAAAACAAAACAAAACACAAGGGGGGCAGTAAGAAAGAAGCAAAAATGAAAGAACAGACCCTTTGATTCAATTTGGGTTAACAGAAATTCCATAATACCTCGTTACCTTTTCAGAGAAAGCAAGAGAGCCCTTTGATTGAGAGACTTTTGCCAATAAAGATCTTGGAACAACCTTTAAAAAATGCCTCTATATGTAGATCCAATAAAACTGTGCTAAAAAGAATTGATTCACGACTACAACATCAACTTAGTATAATTTCTGTTATTGTCAGAAGCAATTCTGACTACATTCAGCATTGGGTTAAAGTAACAACTCCTGCTGGTTTTCATAAGAATTTTTAGAGAAACTGGATAAAGCTTTTTCTATGATTTAAGGATACCACAAAAATCAAGCAGATCACACTATTTAATACAGTGGATACTTAGTTCTGTTATTACTGTAATCCAATACAAACATTGATTTTAATGTAAATCATCACTATATGTCTGGTATTAAAAAATAATTCAGTCTTTTTTATTGTTTTAATTGTAATTTTCTTCTGTGTTACTGTATCAGTATAGTCCACCTCCTTCCTCCCTGTTTAGCCTACATATATTAACAGACCTATAGACGGAAGAGAAAATCTTACTTTTTAGATATTTTCCACATTCCCAGCTCACTAGTTTACTTCATGAAACATATGAAGCATATCACATAATGAGATAAAATTAATGTAGCATGAAGGATAATAGGTTTACCTTTTGGCCATCAAAATCATCTGAAGCACAATTACACTGGTAGAGATAAAAAGCACAGCACCCATTTACTTGTAAAAGCTACCGAAGTTCACCTTCCACATAAAAAGAAATTGTCCCCTAAGTGGTTAGAAAGCAGATGGGCTCCACTTACCATATGTTATCCAAGCACATCACCAAGCACGCAAGACTAAGTAGCAAAAAACAACTTGTATTCATAGACAAGTTTGTGCTCAAGAACTTGGCTGGGCACATGTCCTACTGTGAAGAATACAACACGTTTCTGAGAGCCTGCCTGCCATTAACACCTACCAATTCAGAATTATTGCTCTATTCCCAGAAATCATTTCTTTTTATTTTTCTGTACTACGTGTTAATCACAGCACTGCATTAAGCACTGGTATCGACTGCTTCCTGGACAAGAGTTCACACACAAGGGTCAGAATTCCACTACCAGGCACCTTATGTTAACATCTGAACAACAGTAATGTAGGCTAAGCTAGTGCAAGATCCTGTTGTACTAGCAGTGTAAAACTGAGTGTTGTGTCCTGACCAAAGTAAAATGAAGAGATGCGAAACACAGCAGAAATGTACACTCTGAAGACACATTTTAAGACAATTACACACCTGGTTGAGGTGCTGCATGTGAGGAGTTAGGATCTCCATAATGCCCATAATGAAGTGCAGAATTAGGTGGTCCAAAGCCTGCAGAAAAGCCTCCCATTCTTGGCTGGGATTGGGAATAAGGAGGAGCTGTAACATAACCTTGTTGACTCATGATGGCAATATTCTCATTCCAAGTTTCGAGTTATCTTCAGGAACCTGCAAAAGAGAAAGTGACACCAGCTATTGAGAATTATGTTCCCAAAAAGACAGAAGACACATTAGAAGGTAAAAACTGACCTGGCAGTTAGGTAAGCAATGCTCTTGTTTGATTGGTTGCTTAGTTTCATCAATGCTGTGAATTTAAATAAATCACTGAAATTATCTGAAAAAGATTACCCACTCCCTGGCCCATGGAGAGATAAACTCTAAGGATATGTTTGTGGAAGGAAAGTAAAAAGAAAAGTCTAAAATTGTTCCATTTAATGGGAAAACCTAAACTTCTAATACAACTGAAAAAAAAGACAGAGTCTAATACTCCAAATACTAACTATTCCAAAGAGCAGACTGGCACATCAAGAAAAGCAGTGTGACTAGAGTACAAAACTCCTCTAGTCTATCTGTCTCCTATCCTGTTTTAGCAGGAGACCTGTTTTAGATAAGAAAGTATCCCACAATGGCCTCAGCAGTACCATATACTTCTTGGAAAGGGTAGTCAGGCATTGGAATGCACTGCCCAGGGAGGTGGTGGAGTCACCAACCACGGGAGTGTTCAAGAAACGTTTGGATGTGGTGTTGATTAATATGGTTTAGCCGGGAAGTATTGGTAATGGTTGGACTAGATGATCTTCTAGGTCTTTTCCAACCTTTATAATTCTGTGATTCTGTAATATGTTGTTCTTGCTGCTACCATGCACTTCTTTCCTAAGCTTTCACACCTTGACTCTGTTGTTTTCAGAGAAAGGAAGAAGCAACAAACAAAGAACGTATTTTCCCACCGTAAGATTTGCTCTAAAAGATACTTTAGGAAAACTTTCAAAAACTGGGAAATCCGATGAATGCTAAACCAGATGATTCCATTTCATATCATCAGTTTTCAAATATAGAACATTTTCCACTAAAGGTTTTGAAAAATTACTGAGGCTATATACACTGAAGGCTTGATTGCTAGCTTTCACTTTTCCAGATTAATATATATATATATATATATTGATGTTGAATTAAAAAACAACAACAACCCAACACACACACACAAAAATCCACTGATTTTATTTACGCCCAATTAAAAACTGTTTTGAGAAACAATTAGAATCTGACCCAGTGAACCACTTCTGTAAAAACCCAAGTACACAAGCCAGGCATCCTCAGAGAACTAGAGATCCATTAAATAAACTAGTATTTCAGATGTTAAACATTCCTTTTAAATAGCTTTCACAACCAACCGTATTTTATGTTCTCTGAGTTTCAGAATGAGGTGGTCTCTGAGCATACAAAGAGTCTGAGGAATTGTGTTTCAGAAGCTTTTATGAAGGCATTTTAAAATTAGGTACACCTCCAAGATCACAACGTGGGCATATTCAAGCTGTACTAGCACATGGCAGTAGACAGAAGCTATACCCATCTCTTGGCTTCTCTTGGCTCCCCTCTTGGCTTCTCTTATTAAAAATACTGGAGAAAAAGTTTTACTAATCTTACCCAGCAGACAAGAAATCACTTTGAGCAGGTACCCTCCTCACAACCTGGCCAAAGTACTAAGCCACACTTGTAAGCACAGCTAAAGATTTGTCAATTAAACTACCCAGCACTAAATTGCTTTGGATGGGTAAGCTTGGAGGACTGCATCCTATTTCTTAATTAAAAGAAATGGTAAGATAAGAGCAGGAAGAAGAAGAAAAATATGTTTACACAGAGAGGCTCCTTGCTGTCAGCTATACTTTCTTCCTTTCCCCACCCCCATCTGCAAAGACGTGGCAAGTTTGTTTTAGTTACTCCAAAAGACAATAACTCAGTACTAAATTACCTGCACAGTCATATAAAAATATATACAGTTTAAATCTACAACGAGATTTTCACACTGAGCAACAGCCACCACCTTCAGCTATGACAGCATCCAGGGGAAACGACTTCCTCCACCGCTTACTCACTCACACAAAATCTTGCCACGTCGAACTTCCCACAGACAGCATAAACACATGCAGGCTGTCCTGGAGAGAGACAGCAACGACACACAAAAGAAGCTTATAGAGCACAGTTCCAGATTCTACTTAAGACCAAGCATATTTAACCACTTCTAAAGATATGGACATAGAGAAACTCAAGATGTAACTAGCTTCAACAACACCTATAATAGCAACAGACTGCCTAGAGTTTCATTAAGTTCCAACAAGAGATAGATTCTGTCTGGAGATCACATGAGAAGGATCAAAGAACCTGCTAAACTGAAAGCTTTTCCTGGGCTTATTCACTACAAGTGTCACTGCAAAGAAGGAAGTAAACTTGTCCCTCTTAGCCTCAGTTTACTTCAATCCCCAAGGCCCGCACGCCACCGAAACAAACACTTCACACCAAACTGCTACTAGAGAACTGGTTGTCATCTTTTAATCCAGCGGATTGCTCAATTTACACAATGCTCTGCTGTACCTATACCATTGTGAAGATGCAATGCTCCGTTAAGTACACGCAGAGGATCACAGAGTAAGCATCATGATCACAGCTACCTGAAGGGGAACTATTAACTTTAGTTAATTAATGCTGAGACACACTGCTCCTCCCCAGGGCACCCTACAACATCATTTTTGCTAAGAACATTTAGCACACATACCTGTACACGTACAGACATATAGAAAGAAGCATAGCTACATGCATCACACGCTTTTTAAAACATACATTCCGGAAAAAAGCAAGCAGAAGGTGACCCGCCCCCAGCCCCGTGGTTACACCTGTCCCCCATTACCTGAGGCCTCAGTCAGTCAGCGCTGCACCAGGTGCTGCTCGGAGCCCCCCACACGCGGCCGGATCCCCCCTCACACGGGCTGCCACCAGCTCCCCCGACCTGAGGAACTCACGTTGTGCTCCCTCAGCACCCCAGCACCGCTACGAAGCACCCGCTGCTCCCCACACGGGGCACGGCCACGATCTTCCCTCCCTGTGCCCCAGCAGAAGTCGGCAGTTGAGGCCGTTACCTGGTGGCGGTGTGCAGCCCTCACCCCGCACAGCTCGCACCACCCGCTCACCCGAGTGCCACGTCTGAGCTCGCCACCGCCACGCGGCCCCCCCGCTCGGGAGCGCGCCCGGCAGCGCCTGCGCACTGAGCTCAGAGACGCCGTGCCCTGAGCGGCTGAGAGGAAACCGCTGGGAAAGGGCGTCCGAATCGTGTGTCGTGGCTTTTTAAATTATTATTATATATTTTTTTTTGTGTGCTGTGCGTTTTTGCCAGCAAGAAACAAGAACCTATGTGTTACACACGCGAAATTTGGCACCAGCAGAAGTGACCCAGTGCTTTTGTTGCCACTTCTGAGCTGAAACACACCACCCACCCCCTCGCTGTGCTCACATACATTGGTTTGTCCCCATAAACATCATAGAATCATAGAATCACAAGGTTGGAAAGTGCCTACAAGATCATCTAGTCCAACCATCCTCCCTTTACAAAAAATAACACTAAACCATATCTCCTAGCTCCCTATCCAGACACCTCTTGAACACTGCCAGGGATGGCGACTCCACCACCTCCCTGGGCAGCCATTCCAGTGCCTGACCACTCTCTGAGAGAAGAAGTTTTTCCTTATGTTCAGTCTAAACCTCATCTGATACAACTTGTGGCCATTTCCTCGGGTCCTGTTGGTTGCCTGGGAGAAGAGGGCAAGCCCCTCCTCATCACAACCTCCCTTCAGGAAGCTGTAGAGTGCAATGAGGTCTCCCCTGAGCCTCCTCTTCTCCAGGCTAAACAATCCCAGCTCCCTGATAAGTCCCTCATAAGACTTGTGCTCCAGACCCCTCACCAGTTTCGTTGCCCATCTCTGGACACGTTCCAGGGTCTCAATGCCGTTCCCGTAGTGAGGAGCCCAAAACTGAACACAGTACTCAAGGAATGTCAGTGGGTGCTACTGTTTCCACATGGAGGAATTCAGTGACACCCCTTTGCTTCATAGGCACTTCCACGTCAGACACTATTTTGTCAGACTGCCCCTCTGCTGCCATCTGTCACACAGAAACAAAAATGTAACGGAGTATTGATGGGCAGGTTCAGCTTCTACTGCCACACCATCAACATCTGCCTCTGGCGTTGTAGGCAGGCAACATAAAATAGGAGGCATTACTTCTGGAGCAGCCCTCATAATTTTTCTCACACACTTTTAAAACATATGTCTATGGCATTACACACATATACACAAAATTATGCCACCTGAATATCTAGAGTAAAATGCAATATAGGCATATCATGTGTTTGCCTGTGTTTCAGTTACAGCCTTGGTTGCAGGATAAAAGTAATGCTTTTCTAATTAACACAGTAGAAGCACAAAAGTAAATGAGAAATGTGTGTTGGGCCTAGTCAAAAAACAATTTATGTGAGGTTAAGATTAAAAAAAAAAAAAAAAAGAGGAAGGGGCAGGGAAGGGGAAGGGAAGAGAAAAACCAATAAACCAAACAACCGAACACCTCATTCAGCTAAAGGCAGCTTCACAATTCTGGTGCACCTGGAATTCAGGCTCTACTGGCTTTCTCATCCTTTGAATGCTTGTTCTACAGCCTCAGTAAAGCTTTTGAAAGGCAGATTTTGGGGCCAAATAGTTTTACATAGAGCTAAATCTCAGTAACATATATCTCAGGACAAGACTGTCAAAAACATTTACTACTATACAAAAGAATTCTGAAAAAACAACTCCGTGCCTTTGAAACAGATGTCAAAAGAAGTCTACAGGAGCACTGTTGCCACGAATGAGTTGCTTGAAGCCTCTAGAGGCAACACAAAGTGACAAGAGTAAGCCTTAACCTGTCTTCACACGCCACTGAATAACATAAGATGATTTTCCAGCCATTACTGGACCCAATACTATTGGATATGTCAACAAAAATCTGCTGAATCTTTTCAGATCTCTCACCCTGTTTAACCAGAATAGAAATGTAGCCCAGAAGGTGGCAAGCATCAGCTGAGCTGCATATGGTTTTGGCTGCAGAGTATCAATGACTCTTCCATAAGCAGGATGCAAAACAGTGCCTTTCAGCACTGCTGTGATGCCATTTCACCACCTGCCCCTCCCTCTTTTGCTGGTTATGGTTATGGACACACACAATTACCTTATGCACAATCTCAAGCTACTGAGAGGAAAATAATTATGCCCCCTATTTGGACATCTCCTATTTTGCTGTGGAGACAGGCTCGCTTGTACCACCAGCCCTGTTGTGTCTAGCCTGCAGCTATTAACAGTAAGCAGCTGTGGATAATTCAGCACAGAAGAGAACTGCACTTACTTGGCCACTGAATACTTACTATCAGATTTCTCTTCTGTGAAATCAGCTCTAGTGAAGCTGAAAGAGGAGATCAACAAGAGATAGCCAGGAGAAGTGATGCTATTGTCAGTTCTTCCCGTTTCAGGATGGCTCAAGATGCCTCTTTTTTGGAGACCACAGCTTCCCTTCCATCTGCATGGAGTGCTGAGACAAAAGGCATCCAGTGTGTCACGATCCTGACATTCTGAAGCTACAAATACTACTCAGCTACAGTTTCCACCTATAAACATTAAAAGTAATTTAAGGTCTTCAATTTCAGAAATGTGGAAACATCATTAAAGATTTAAGGGCAATGCTGATCTGGAAAGTGATTTCATACAAAAAATGATGCTGCAGGATTGCGAAACTGGTGTCACTTCATTTTAGTTATATCATTTTAATTAATCTCTACCATAAAATCTGAGAGTCAGGTTTTTCTGCTCTATAAGTGATGAATGTCTTGTAGGTTAAATCACCTTTCTTTAAAATCACTTCATCCTGAAGTTCTATCTATGCAACACTATGGAAAAATAACATGATTTCAGATACTTAAGATCTGATTTAGATTTATTACAATTAAATAGAATATTTTTTCTAAATCTAGATCCTTATTTCTTTTCCCCCTTTCTGATTTAAAAATAGCAAATCATCTGCATTCAAAACCTCGAATTTGAAGTTCTCACTGTATTTTTTTTCCTAATAGATTTGAAACAAAGAAAACAAAGTCTTCCATCACTGTAGGAGATATCGGTTACAGAGTCAACAAGAGCTCTCTAAAAGACTAACTCAAATATTTCAGAGAGCAATATTCTTTCCTTTTTCTTTCTTTTTTCCTATATTTTTTTTTCCCCCGATGACTCTAATCATTTGGGACTGATCTGTTCCCTGAAATTATTACCAGCAGCCTGGAAAGGCCCCTTGTGGGCAAACAGACTCCATGTCTATATGTCATTACACACTGCATTAAGACAATGCATGATTCAGCAAAACCTAAATCCTAACCTAATCTTCCCATTTAGAGGATGTCTTTAAAAAATGTCCTTAGAAGAGGCTGCCAAGAAGAATGAGAACAGTATGACGCATCAGAGATACAGACTTGTATCTCTCCCAGTGATAGCTACAGTAAGACTTTTCTAACAGTTAACATTGATTGTGTTAATATATATCTGTCCAGTTAACATCTGCAGTTCAGTGCTATATCTTTTTTTTTCTATCAAAATATATTCTAAACCATTCTATAAGGGAGGATATAGACAATCTCAGGTATGTTCTTTAAGAAAAGTGTTTTATCACAAGGGATGGCTTATAAAACTCCCAAAGTTCTACATATCAAAAGGCTTTTTTTTTTATTTGGTGGTGGTACTGTTTTTCTCTTAATTTCATTTTTATGTCCTGTAGACATAGCAACAGGTTTGTTTTTGCACAGCATCAGGAACTCCTAAAGGTCCTTTTCCTATGTTGACTACAATAAATCACAAAAGTCTTTAATGTTTCATCTTCTGTATAGTTATGAGCTATGGGCAACAGTTTACCATGAAGCATTTTACTGTAGAAGTAAAATGGAAATGAAAATTTATAATTTGTTTAAAACAAAAGAATAGGCAACTACTACTACTACTTATTATTATTATTAATTAAAGCAATGAAATATTGAAGGAATTGTGTATGGTTTGTTGTTTTTTTTCCTGAAAAAAAAGAAAAAAGTGTGACTTTGAGGTCAGACTAAAAAATGTGCAAAAGAGGAAAGATTAATATTTCAGGAAACAGCACCCTACTGACAGAAGAAACACATCAATACTTGTTGCATTTCTCATGTAAAAAAACAGGCAGCCTATAATCACAAATAGGGTTACTTTAGAAGTGAATACTGATCTCTGGGTTAAACAATTTCAGTAGCATTTAGAAAATATTACTGAAATACACCCATTAATGATTGCCCTATATAAAACAAAATGCAGAAAAGGGTTTTTAGAATATTAGGCTGACGTAGCTGCTGTTACTTGGGGAAAATTGAATTGTTAAAATCTTGGGCATACAGTCATTGACACATAGTTTTCTCTTAAATAATTAGTCTTAATTAGTTACTTCCTACAGTGACTATCTACTATCCATTAGTCCTATTCCACATTAAAGGACAAATTAACTCTTTTTTTTTTCCCCCATGATCAGATACTAATGAAGCAGCTGATTAGTCAGAGTACATAGAACCAATATCAAGCCCAGCCAAACAGAGGGGCCACTGGGACACAGTTAGGAGTTGCTGAGCACAGAATCACAGAATTGTAGGGGTTGGAAGGGACCTCTAGAGATCATCGAGTCCAACCCCCAAAGCACATGGATCATGAAAGAGATTCTCCTTTAATCACTATCTGACTGAGAACCTCTCATTCCACAGTGATGGAAAACACAGTTGTACCTCAGGCTGCTTGCAGCATACCATATGCAAGGAGGTCCTGACCCCTCACACTCATTAAGTTTCCCAAATATTTTAGAGATGTAAAGTTGTAAATCCGAGCGCCCTGCTGAAATTCCAGTTTGCAAAATTATAGCCTGTCTGTCTGAATTCCTCTGCAAATTCATTTAACTGAATATTAATCTCCGTTCCCTGTTGTGGACTGAAGTCTTGTTGCGCTTTTACAGTTGCTGGTTGCCTTTGAACAGCTGCATTGTTCCGCCCTAGAAATGGCCGCATTTTGTTACAGTCTGTATTGGCAGAGGAGAGGAAGGGCGGAACGGCTGGGAATGTGTAATTCCCTCTCAGTCTCAATCATCATTGCCATCATCAGTGGCAAATGGTAAATTCCCACTGATGAATCCTTATGCCTTCATAGTCCCCAGCAGAGGACAAAACCCAACCTCCACAGAGGACCATCCAGTCCTTGCTTACCTCAAAAAGCATTTGTAAAGTTTACTGGCACATTTGCAAACATAAAGGTATGTTTACAGATAAAGCATGATATACAAGTGAAATGGCGCTTAATGTCATTATTTCCCTAAGAGACTCTCTCTGGGTCTTGTGAATAGGGCACCTGCTTTAAAGCTAAGTTCCTGATTTCTTGTTGTCTTGGCCTCTGTTAGGTAAAACCACTCTTTCCCTGACTCTTGGCAAACCAGAAATGATTATAAATGTTCTAAGGACTACAAGATCTATGCAAGCCAAACATTATAAAAGCGAATGTGCTTTTGAAAACTCACTGTGGCTGCTTTTCAAGGAAAGATTTTCTGTCTAGTTCAAGCTTCTGGATTTTTCAGTGTTTGCAGACTGCAAGGCTCATCTCCTTACTCTCAGTAGCTGTTGCTATTTTGGTTTTCTAATGAAATCAACATTCTTGCAACTTGATCTGGAACATTTGCAGGAGGTAGATACAGTGTTCTGAGAAAACTGCTGTGATGTTTCAGTTGGGGAATTTCAATGATCATTTCCAATTTGTTTAGTATTGTCTAAGATGCATGAGAGTGGAAGGTTACATTGCTTGAAAATAACTCAAGACTTGATTATCCTGCTGTAACTGCTACATAACAAACTGCAACATAAAAAAACAGGTGAGAACTTATCATTATCACCTGATGAATAATGTATGATATATAAAGCACTGTGAATAAACATTAAGCCACTGCTGACAGTCTGAGAAAGGACAGCAGAAAGTTATGTGATCCTTTCCGTGCTTGCTTGATTAAAGTATGGAATTTCTGAAACTTAGATACATTCCACTTTTACATTCAAAAGCATTTGAAGTAGCCTTACTTTCCTTGGATTTTATATTATATCTCCTGCCGATGTATAAAATTTCTGTTAGTGGAGTCTTGCTAGAGAAGAGTACTCAAGTGTACTGCCATAAAAAAAAGGAAACTATATCTGAGCAAGAAGCTGCCAAACACTTCATAGAAAACTATTTGATTAATTTTCTCTGCTCTCTCATTGGAAAACATGGGATGAGTTTATAAAGTCTGCCTTTTCCTTTTGCCTAGTTAATAACTTGCATGCTATACATCCAGTTCTAGCAGCCATTAAACACAACTCCTGCTGTTATCAATGAAGTCATTTCTGTTCCATGTAATTGATTGCTTATGGCATCTCATATAATTTTATTCCCTGCCTCTTCTTGGTTGATATGATGAGAAGGATTAAGTTATTTTCTACTTGTTAGAACTGAGAAATATTCCTAACTACTGAATGAATCTACTGTATAAGACAAACAGCTTTTCAAAATTACTAAGAAAACACCTGAGATGCTGATGCTTTTGTGTTTATCCATACTCATCTTCACATTGCTTCTGCCTTACATGACTCTTCATGTAGCAGTAAGAATTCTACTACCAGAGCATGGAAAAGTAACATAAGTACTAGACAGCAGTAAAGGAAATCAATCTATTATTTGTAAAAATTATCAGCATTTCTAACAAAAGTATATATTTTCAGAATGTTGTTTTGAGGCTATTTAGATACCTCTAAATACCATATCAACTATTTGATTCCTTCCCCATCACTGATGAAGAAACCCACATCAGAATTAAATAAAAATCAAAATTAAATTTAAAAATCCATCACATTGTCTGTACATGATAGACCCAACAAAGGGATGGCAGCTGACATGGAAATAAGAAAGGGCAGAACCAAAATGCAATACTCTATTTGCTGTGTGGGTACACAAAAAAACTCTTGTCCAAGATTTGCAGACATTGGCAGTTGTCTGGAAATCCAGCAGGTCCAGGCCAATACCAGCTAAACAGTAGGTTATCACCAAAAGCAGAAGCCTGAGTCAAAGACAAAAGGAACTATGAAGTCTGGAAACCGGTTCTTGGAAAGAAGATGCAGCACAGCAGGAAAGGATGTAGGATCAGCAGGGGTTAAACATCAAGGTGTTTTCTGAGGGCTGACTTTTCTAATACGCTCCATTTGGCAAGGAGTAAGCTATCAAAGCAGAGAGCTGGAATTCTTGTTCCTATAGCCATGAATGGAGATATCTGAATTGCTTTTTAATCTATTGCAGTTATTTGTGAGATTTCATGCTGGGAGGTCCTTGCTGCATCCTCTTTGATGTTAACATTTCTCTGGTAAAAATCTACACAGAACCATCCAGATGCAGAGGAAAAGAAATGCTGGTAGCCTTACACAGCTGTAATTTGATGCTGCAGCAACTCTTTGTGCGCTGCCCCCTTGCCAGATGCTGTAGTTATAACCACCAACATCAGGATCACTGGGGAAGGCTAAGCAAGAAGCTTTACAATATTTGGATCGCGCCTGTTAGAAAGCGCTTTGCAAACCTTAGAACTAATCTTATGCATGGAAAGAGGGAACAATAGGGTGCTACAGAAGGATAAAAACCCTCAAACCATTCATAGATATTTTCTGAAGTTCAAGCAGATTTCTCACAGTTATACTTTGGATTGGCCATCTTCCCCATTTTAAAGACACAGACCAAAAGTTAAATGTTAATTTCCCACTGTAAAAACTGAACCCAAGTTTTCCAATGCCCATTCTATATTATAATACAATTTACCTCTGATTCTCCTGTTCCTATTTTCATAAATTCTTATGAGAATTCAAAGTAGAAAACGATGTGTGCTTTAAACTGCATTACAAAACAGTTATTTTCTATGCTGGACATGAGCCATGCATATAATCACTTGTGCTTTCTAAACCAGTCAAAAGGAATGAATCACTTTTATGCTACCTAACATGAAACAAACTTCAATAAAGATGAAACTTGAGAATTCATCAGATTAATTTTAAATCTTCAAGATCTCTTCAATATTCATTGCCACGCTAAACCATCCTTTCAAATTTTAACACACCTTTAAAGCCTAATTCTTAGCTCAGGTGATTAAAATCTGTTTTTTAACAGAATATGAAGTGGTTGCTCTTGATTTATGCCACTGTAGCACATGAGAGGAGTGTTCAATATAGTATATTTGCTTAGTCCAATAAATAGGCAGGAAACGTTGTTTACTTATATAAGGAAGAAAGGAGGTAAAAAAAAGCTGACTGCCTAAGGTGAATTAATAGACAAAAGATGCTGTATTAATTAGCAGCCATCTCCAAATGAAATCTTTGAAGAGCAGGGTGAAGTATTATGGCAGAGTTGACGGATTAAGATAAACATAAAACATCTACTTACATTTAAGTTACATTCAAGACCTGATAGCTTTTGCACTGAAGGTACAGTTTCCATTCCCACAGACTCAGTTAAAAAGAACATCCGCCAAAACCAGGAAGAAAATACCACAAATAACAAATATAGTTTTCTTTTCAAGATTTAGAATCTTTCATCAGAGCTTTCCCAACTACTGGAGCCAAATGCAGTCAACCCATCTCCTGAGATTTGAAATGGAGAAAGACACCTAAGGGTCTCCCCTTAATCATGAAAGAAAAGAAGTTTTTGCTAGCTAATGTCAAGTGGTACGTAGAAACTGCAATAGAATGATATGTGGAAACAGGAATTCCAGATAGGTCTTTGCCTACAGGGGATCTGTGACATGTTGCCACCCACCCAGAAATAACCTTACAGAGTAGATCTTCACTAATCTATATCCTGGCATGGTGAACTGTGAAGTTACAAGGAAACACTTCGTATGAATTGCTGCTATTCGTTGTGTTATCAATCAGTAATCCTCAAGGATACTAACTTACTTTCTATTCTGCATTAATAAACTCCAGCTTATGGCTGGAGTTACTATTGTGTCACTAATACATGTCCCACAAAGAACAGGACTGGAAACAAAGAGGTAGGGGCCAAATAAACAGGCAAATGTTTGACCTTTCCTCAAAGTCTTAAGCTTTGTTAACCTTATCAGAGCTGGAATGGAGGTGAGGTAATTTGTTTCCAGCAGAGAACAAAAACAAACTAGTTTTCCACCTTTGAGGGAGGTGTGGCTGAGCACTATTCTGCATTGCCCCCAACACATGGCAGAAGGCAGACTTACAAAACCACAGGGCAACCCTGTGAACTTCACTTTAGAAAGAGATTTATAAATCTATGATTTATCTCAGCTTCTAAAGCATCACTGGATCTATTTTATGTTTCTGAGAAAGTGTTCTTTCAAATCAGATCCAGATTCAGAACATTTTCCTGCATCTTCCACTGCAATTCATTTGCTGCTTTTGAAGAAAAAAAATAACAAAACATGGGCATAGTTCTGAAATCCCAACCACTACACAGTATGTAGCCTGATAATCCACAATAGGGATTAAAATTTGAAGCCTTTACCTTTACCAGTGAGAAAACACTCATACCTCTAACGAGTGCAGGCAGATATTTCCTGTCTGACCTTAGAGACATCTAATAAATATCTAAAAATATTCTATCTTTAATTGCTTTTCTCCTCACTGAGATCTTCGTATTACTGTTTCACAGTATCTTTACCACCACATGTCTGTGCTTTCAGTCTGCAAGCCCTATTTAGTTTGCTGTGCACAGCTAAGTTCCTCACGCAATCAAACATCTGGAGTCTATTAATTTCTCTTGTAGGACAAGAGAAACTTGATGGGGGAAAAATGAAGAGCAATCAGCTTTAATGAATGTTAGCTGGAGCTGTGCAGCTTGAACCTTCCGTCAACGTATTTCATTCACTTTGTCCATCACTTAAAAACTTTTCCAAAAATTGAATCCATTCCATGTGGCTCTATTTCTTGTTGCTTGTAAAGCCAAGAGAACAGAAACATGGCTAGAAATTAAGCAGATGTATTTTTCTACTTCTATGAAGTTTGAGGAAAACGTTACGTAGCTTTGCATTCAAAATTTGCTTTTACCCTATACAACTACTGAAATGTATTACTGTTAAATGATGAATATTATCAGGCAATGATTCAGGACAATAACATTGTACTGGCTGCATTGCCTTAGATTACTTTTAGCTTGCAGAAGCCACATTGTCTTAAAAACTCATTTGAAGAGATCTGTTTTATGAGGCCATTTTTAATTCATTTGGATGAGGCTATTTCATGTTTTCTTGAGTGGTACAGTTTGATTTTATTTTTTTTTTTCCATTTAATGCAATTGTGGGGTTTTTTTTTGTTGTTGTTTTTTTTTTTTTTTGTTTTGTTTTTCTGTGTAATTAATATACAAACAAAACAAGAAGCTTTGCAAATCTGTTTGCTTTCTCTATTTCCTTCTCCTTTTCCTTCTCTCTTGCTCTTTTTTCCCCTCTCTTGATTCTCCCATGTGGCTGAAATTACATACTAAAACAAAATGTGTATTTTATTAAATTGTTTACAGATGATCTGGTTAGAATCTCTAGGAAGGAATTTTTAGGGAAGTAGTTGATTTTATATGGAAAAAATAAATAAATAAATAATAATAATAAAAAAAATCAGATGGAAAAGAATGAAATACATAAAAAGAAGAAAAGCATTCCATCAAGGTATTTAAGCACTAAAATGCTGCCCATAAATTAGACATCACGATATCCCCTTTCCCTCTCTCTATTTCTCATTACTAAGGAATGGATGGAAAGGTTTGCATTTTTAAACAATCCACAGTTGTAGGGTCCTTTTGAAAGAAACTATACGTGAAATGACAGCTTTTCTTTTATTGCAGAATGAAATACTAACATACGCCTTTTTTCCTTACAAGTCTGTCAAATGTCTTCTGAATCTAGCTACATAATTTCTTGATTCACGTAAGATTTTACAAAAAATCAATGTCAGTAAAACACAAAACTAAAAGCTGGAAAGTATAATGAGGAATATTGACCATCTGGATAAATATGACTTATGTGGGAAGAGTTGAAATGGTTTTCATAAAAGGAATACTCACAACTGTAAGGCTGCCTTTGAAGGGATCAAGAAACATGAGGATAAGAGTGATCTAATTGATCTTGGATTTACACAAGGCTTTCAACAAATTCCTTCACCAAAGGCTTTTAAGTAAACTAAAACAGCCATACTGTAACATGGTTTAAAAGTATAAAGGTGACGCAGACTGGGGAGTATGAGACAGCTTCTTCTATAAAGAATGACTAATTATTCCATTTATCTTCCCTTGAAAATACATGACTGAGGGGTTGTAAGAAGAACCTGTAGGATCCAGACTCAAACAAGAAGAGGTGATTCTTCAGTTCATGTACAGCTGGGGATTACTTTCTATCAGTTATCAATATCAACAGCTATGTGGGCTCAAAAGGAGGCAGGAAAAAATCATGAAAAAGAAATTTATAACTGTTATTAAATACATAGGAATGGCATTTGGCTGAGGAATTTCTTGAGTGATACTCACTGAATATCACCTGAGGAAAGTAGCATACATTTTCCATGTTCCTATTCTTTTTCATAAACTGCCATTTTTTTTACCCCTTGCCAGGATATACATCCTCACTTAGGTCTAAGTACTACTACTTAGCTACTTTTACTTTACCATGGCTCATCAATGCTATTGTGGTAGGTTTTTTTGACTGGCAGTTCTTGAAAGCAGATGAGCAGTTGAGAGTTTGACCTGGATTCTTTTTCATAAAGATCTTATCGCAGAAGATCAAATTTCAAGCTGAAGTTTTGCCTGTATTTGGGCACAGATGAATGTTGGGTGAGCTCTGGCATTTGTAATGTGATGACTTTCTAAAGTTAATTTTTGTTGCATAACATTTTTATCAGTCGTTGCCTAGACTTGAATGTTTTGGTTTTAAAGAAAATGATGGAGATGAGGGCAATGCCTAAATGTCTGTGTTTGCTGTTCAATTTAAAGTTTTCTTTAATCTCTGAAATGATGCAATTTATATGTGCCATAGAGACCAAATATCAAGCAAAATATCATAAACCCTACAACTGACTCCACTTCTTTGATAATGCATCCAGTTTCTGACCAGAGTTTAGAAATCCCAAAGGATGCAGAGAATGCACAAGAAGATAAGAATACTATTAAAAAGCAAGATATGCTGAGGCATAAGCATTTAAGAAAGTCATATATGGCAAATGGGAGTAGTTAATGCCTATGGAGCACTTTGTATCTCCCCATTATGGGAAGGGCTTAGTTACAGAGAATGTTTTCTTACTGAGCAGCAAGCAACAAGTTCTTTCTTACGAGGATAAATAAACAAATTAATTAAATAATTAAACAGCAATTTGTTTGGAACTGCTGTTATAAGAACCTTTTAAACAGACTACTAGGAAAGAAATATATATATTTTTTCTATCTCTGTTCTCCTGTTAGGACCTTCATCCTTGTCAGTTCAAGAAAAGGACTTCACATTTTAAGTGTTCCACATCAAAAGTTTTGCCTTGTCATTTTTTAATATTACTTTCACAGCTTGTTCTAGAGTTGTCAATATTGCACAATATAAATGAAAACTCAGGGCTTAGAAAAGAATTTCTGTTCAGAGATCAGAGGTCTCAGCACCACTGACATTATCTACTGCTGCTTCTTCCACTGAACTGTGAAGCACCATATAGATGTCACAAAGTAGAATTAAGTAGAACATTAAACAAATACTGAAATATTCAGCTTTAAGAATCCAAGAGCACTAGCACAAAATCATATACAAAACTGTTATTTTTGCCTTTGAAATTTCTCCAGTGTTCCTTGTGGTGATTTTGGCCAAAATCATTGGTATTATTTTATGTATCAATTTTATGTCATCTTTTGCTATAACAATCAATTCAGTGCTTCTCTCTGCTCTTTTCCCTCAAAGATGACAAACAGAATAAAGGTGGGGATAACATCAGGGAAGACCAACTCCTGGTATTTCACCAACTGTATGGAGATACTTCACTTGTCACATAAAAAACATCAGACTGCTCTGACTTATTTTTTCCAGCTGAGTGATGATTAAACAACCTTGTTCCATGTAATCATTTTACACAGTTCTCCTGTATGGTGAAAAGAGATAAAAGTACCCACATCTAGTAAAAGTTCCTGTCAAATGTGTGACCATTCAGATGCAGAAGAGTATAATTATGGTACACTTTCCCTTGTTTTCTGCAGTAAGTTTTCAGAGACTGAGATCAGATTCGATTGTTCCTTTTTACCAAAAATGATAAAATATAGCATAGTACAAACTCAAAAGCACCCTAGAAGTAATGGAACTATAAATTTTCTTACAAATAAAATATATGAAGAGCTGATGTTCCATAAGATCCATTTTCCTAAAAAAATAAACCCACCCTATTTTTGTGTTTACCAGAGTGCTGAAGGGCATTTTGTACAGCTATGTGCCTAAGAATTTTGCAGTCATAAAAGTATCTGTAACAACTTTTATCAGTAAGAAAATGAGAGAATTTTACCTACAGCAAGATTTTGCTTAGGGAAAGGTTTAAAAAAGTTTCTACCATAGCAACAGGTTAACATCGCAAAAGACAGTAAGAATCAGCTAGCCCTCTCAAATTGAGTTACCTTAAACCAGACTCTTTTTCCCTCTCAAATGTTTTAAAGACCCTTTCTGAGTATGGTTTGTCTGGCAGAGGTTTTTTGAAGTATTTAATTTTACACCTGACCATGCTTCTTCTGCTTCTCCTGAGCCTTTGACTTGTAGTCGGCAAAAGAAAACACTACCTTCAGGTAAATCCTGACATTGAGAAAGTGATGTTTTCCCATTTGTTTAGGGAACTTGTCTCAACCCAGTCTTTGGGTTACCTTCGTGCCTTTACATGTCTGATGAAGGACTCAGCTACCTCAAAGCTTGCCTACTTTGTCCACAGCATTTCAGTCTAACAGAAGACTTTGCCTCTACCTCAGTATTTTGCCTAACGGTCTTTAAAGAACATTGCTATTTAAAGAACATTGCTATAGCAATTAGAAGCATCACTCCATAAACACTGAATTGATAGACAAATAGGCTTCGTTTTAAATCCTCAACAGCTATCAACTACTTACTAACTTAAAGACCAAGTGCTTCCCATTGTCCCGACATCTCTGAATATGTTGTACTAGCCATCCAAAACCACTTTGTACTGACACCTTTCAAACCACTCCAATTAGACCTACAGGAGCTCAGCTGTCTACAGTTGTACTACTTCAAGTCAGCAGCTGGGAGCAGAACTACATATAGGCCTTGTAATGCAGCAGCTAATTAACTTCACGCAGAATCAGTTCTTTTTATGCTCATGATAAGGTTACCTTTTGTTGGTACATCAGCTGTTGAAAGCATCAGTAGAGAGAATTGGCATAATTGGTATCTCATTTCACCAGTTCCTTTCCTTTCCATGGTGGAAAAGGCAGCAGTCTGCATAAGAACAGGTATTATTAGAGTCTAACAGTGCTTCAGATCATTGAAAAACAGCAGTGGATGTTGAACTATACTGAGGCTACTGAGAACAGTGAAAGAAGCAATTTTAGGACTGGGAAATTGCGAAGCTTTTCCCTTTTTTTGAGAGGGAGACATACCCATATGCTGCAGTCAGTGCATGCAGGATGGAAATGAGAATCCTAAAAAAGCTTTCCATATAATTGTACCATTAATTCAGAGGATGTACACAATGCTTCACTTGAAATTCTGCTTTCTTTGTTTGGAGTATGAACACAAGAAATGGGTAAATTTTAAAATAGCTGTCACCATTTACTAAAGTAAACTTATGTCCTAAGTCATGACTGGGAAATATACACTTCTATCTGCATGTGTTTCAGTTTAGCTGTTGTGAGACACTCGTGTTTAAATGCAGACACTTCTGCCTCATGGCTGAATCTCTTTGTGTTCATTTCCTAAGTGTTACTTACTTTACTTTGAAGGTGGGCTGAGCATAGGAATCTGACGAAAGAGTGGGCTGTGCCCTTGATCCGAGAGCTCTTACATTCTTCTGAATGAATACATTTGCTAGTGCAGTACGCAGCAGCAGCAACAGTGTGGTGCTCTGGCTCTCCAGCTCTGCCTCAGGCTCACTGAACATCTGCAAGACAATTTTTTTATGTTCTTGTAAATGAATGCTGCCTAATTGCACCAGGAAAATGGGCACGGGGGATTATATCTGCATTGCTATGAGTGGAGGGGCGCCGTGGGGCTTTAGATTGCAAGGTGGCAAGGAGCAAAAGCAGCCTTTGCAAATCGCCAAGGTAGGAACATGAGATGTTGTCAGTGTTTTGTGAACGTGAGAGAATAGTTCGCTAACTATATATTGTCTCCAGTGAAAATGTTGGTGTGGATTGCGTTGAGATGTTTGTCTGTGCTAACATGTTTTGAGGGGATTATACAGGTGCTGATTGTGTTTGTTTCAATAAAAAAGTAATGATTACTTTTTGAGAGTTAACAAGTACTGCAACCATTTTCTTGGATGTAAAAGATCTAAAACTGAGATGATGTATGTCTTTCAGCTCCTATGTGACTTGCTGTATGTTTCTGAGTGCATTCAGCATACTGCAAAACTGAATATCATATTAGGAAATCCTGTTTCAGTCACTTATTTATGATACTCCTCTTCTCTAGGCAAAGAATAAGTACAGCTTTATCATGAGAAAAATGTTCTTACTATTTTGGGAATCCCAGAAAGAATTAAACCAAGTTATCTCTGTTTTTGGAAAGTTATCCGGTCTTAGGAGCAGCCTTAATAGAAGCCAAACGTTTCCTTTTATATTTCATGAAGAGCACTGAAAATTACTGAACGCCTCATAAACTATGTTTAAAATGAAAGCAAAACAGATAGTAGAGAAGTTCAGAAAAAGTAAATATAAGAATTGGTAACCCCAAGCTACAGAAGTAATACTTTAAAAAGTGCTGTTAAAAATCAGTGCTCATTCCATTGCAACAATGACTATTTGTCATAGTTGTTGAGGCTTATGTAACTGTATGGAGTTGTGTTCTGTTTTCCTAGACAAGGGGGGCAAATTTTGTCTGGAGCACTGGGATCAGCAAAATACCACTGGCTGAAACAATACAGGGACTGCTCACCATACTATGAATTCTGCCCATTAAACTGAGAGAGATTAAAATATACCAAAATAGGCAGAGAAGCAAGATGCCGAGGGATTTACAGATCACCTTTTAGTTCTTGGTAGTCCCAGTATGCTCAGTGTTAAGTTATTCAAACTTATCTATATTATTTTAGGTCAGTAGTTCTGTTATTGAAGCTCTAACTTTATTAATCTGTCAATATACTTATTAATTAGTCACATTTAATTTACTGGATCAGTTAACTTTTTCACAAATAGCAGAATGATACATGCAAGTCTACTTCATCTTATACGAGAAGGTCTTTTTAGTTCCTCGGTCACATAAACATCACCTTTCCCAATTATTTTCAATGATTTAAAGTCCGTAGTGTTGACTGTATTCAAGAATAGAGCTATTTTTATTGTGTTAATGTATCCGTTTCTTATTAGTTTTTGTTTTTTTTTTCCTTTGTGTGTGTGTTTTTTGCAAAACTTGAACATGTTTAAAAGGTTTTTGTACCGATAGTCAGCTGTTGCTTTGCACGTAAAGCCCCTGGTAATAGATAACAGTGAAGTCCTGCCATCTAGTGAAAATTTATAGCTAGAACTTCAAAAATTGTAAGTTATGGTGGAAAGCAACTGACATTGATTACGTAAAACTGAAAGTAAAAAGCACAGGAACGTGAACACGGGATTATGAATAAGTTTTTCTGACAAAAAAAAATAGGCTATAACTGGTACTTTTTTTCTTCATATTCACATCCTAGACGGCAGCCCTTAAGTCTGGCATCTCTCTTACCACTAGAACTTGGGGCTTGAGAAAAAGATGCATAGTAATTGCTGTGACTCTGCACTTTTCCAGTGGGAATAGCTAAAGTTAGGAAGCCATTTAGGAACTGACAAGCACGAGTTTGTGCTCTTGAAAATGAAACCAATCAGAAGGCCAATATCATACTTCAGAAGATACTCGGTAAAAGTTCACACATGCCAGCATGTTTGCATTATAAGCATGGTGGACTGGTTGCTTTGTGAGTCCTGAATCATTCATTTCTCTAAGCTTATGAGTGGGTGAGACCAGTGAGACTTGAAAATTGTCACTAGTATCTGGCCAAAAACCTAGAACTTAGAGCTGACAGGCCACAGCTTTTTTTGCAGCTCACCTTGTTGGCAGGCTTCAGCATCCTTCCCAGGGAGCTCGGGCTCTCTTGAAGGTACACAAACTTGAGTCTGTAGGTCAGGAGCCACCACTAGGCTGAAGCCCTGTGCAGTGGGTGGTCTGTATAGAGGTAATGTTTTCAGCTTCTCTTTGTTATCCATGAAAACTGACACTAGTAGCACATGGAAGATTGACTACTGAATAGTAATTTTTACTACTGTTTCCAAGATCCAAAGGTAATGTTTCCGAGGTTCGGATTATATATATATAAAGTTCTGTACCGGGGCACATGAATGTAGATCCAATTGCCAATGTACACCAATGGAGGTTTTGTCAGAAGTGCGTGCATCTGATTGCACTATTTCAGCTCACAGATACTGCGATAGCTGCAGAGGGTTTGCTCTGGTGGTTGCTGAACTCATCCTGAGAGCTCTAACCCCCTGAATCACTGCAGTGGGAAGTGCATTCAGGCCCTGGTCACAGGCAGAGCAGTGGCTGCATGTCACTAAAATCAACGAGAGTTTTGTCTTTAGTGTAAAATACCATATAACATGATCATGCTAAGTTTTAATAGAGAGATAGAGACAAACATTTTCCTTCCCAAGAAATATCTTGGTATTCTTTTCTCATCAGCACATAACATAGGAAATTTTAACCAGCAAATAATTTTTGAACCATTTCAAGATTTAAGCTATTTCAATAATTGGCTGGATGTGAGATTGACACAAACAGGGATTTTCTTTTCAGTATCACAAAGTATCACATTACTTTGACCATTTATAACTCTTATTCAAAACAAGTCAGTTTTAAAAACATCTGATACCTTTTTCATAGAGCCTACAAAACGTTAACCCACCCTCCCACTCAAACACTGGCTCCTGAAATCAGCTTCCTTTGTTATGTCCACTAATGCTGCAACTAATAAAAAGTTATTTTCCATTAAAAAGAGTTTGCATAATCGAATACTGACCAAATACATAAAAATGACTTTAACATATCCTTTTAAAGTACAGTGTCAAAGGAGACATTGTGCTAAAGAAAACTATCTCATAAATGAATGTTCTGGAAATAAAAGAGATAATTGGGAGTATTACGCTAAGAGGTAGAGCTGGCTATGCTGTGTATGCACAACGACAATAAAGCATGTCAGTACTGCACTGTAGGGTAGCTTTACCAAAGGAGGAGGTTGTTAGGAAATCTCAATACAACAGTGACCCTAGATGGTTAAGAATTCAAAATATATAAGAGCAAAGCAACCGTTGGTGTGCATTTTGCTTCCACTGTGACATACATGAAAGAATGCTTTTTTTCCTGAATATCACAGATTTTTCTTTCCTTGTAAACATCTTTGCAGTTTTTAGTTTGTAAAACATATAAACCTGCTGGCATAAAATGATCGATGATTTTCTAGACTAGAACTTAATAGAAAGTCCTATGAGTTCTTCCACTAATACTTAATATCAGCCACATTATGTATATTGAAGCTATATTCTTTAAGACACATCTCTTTTGCAACAAGGAATTTAATGCAGTTGCCTATAGATGATATTGGTTTATAATTCAATCATGATGCATCTGCATTAAAATTACCTGGTTACAAGCAGATACAGTATGTTCAGCATGTTAATTCATTACTCATAACATTTTAGAATTGCATTTTTAGAAAGAAATAGTAACATTTTCCCTCTTTTAATTTCAACCATACCAGTTTGGTGCTGCAAATTACAATGCCCACCTTCTAACATTTCAAGTTCAAGTGGAAAATCTTAATGGCTATTTTAAAGGTTTTCTTTTTTTCTTTTTTTTTAAATTATTTGGAAACTCGATCTTTGCCACGTTCTGATTGAAATCTTATGTTAGAAGATGCAAAACATCGTGCAGTTTCCATTGTCTTGTAAACGTTAAACATACTCCAAATTAATCCTATGATAAGCCTTGATCATTCAGGCTTCAAATCCAGCAGTCTCAGCTAGGCCTCATGCAAAACAATTTGTGACTACCAGTTTCTGGAAAAGGCTTCTGCTGCTGCTGTCATTTCCATAGTGGCTTTATTTTTGCCTTAATAATGAGCTGCCTGGTCATTTTAGATGAGTGCATCTGATTTCAACCCTCTGATTTCAATCCAAGCATCAGTTTCATCATTTTGGATTCAACAGAACCTGAAATTGAAAGTGAAACTCAAAGAACTGGCAACAACTCGAACAGTGTGAAAAGTGGTATCTGGATTTGATTAATGCAGGGTGTTTACAGAGGTGGGCTCTAGTGTGGCCATTTGACTTTCTCTCTGTGTTCGAAATACCTTGCACGTGCAGAACGTGCTCAAGAGCTTTTCCTCAAATTGACCTTTACACTTAGTTTAATAGAGAAGAGGAACAGTATAAGATATGTCAGCACAGTCATGCTTTTGATCCTGAGGTAAGGAAAAGCACGTCATTGTCATGTGCATGACAGCTATGTTAGCACACAGCCGGTTCATCCAAAAAATATACCAGTGCTGCTGGCTGTAAGGAAACTTTTTCAAGCCACTGTTCTTTTACATTTTACATCTAGTTGAGATGTGGTAAATACACTTGGTGCTATACCAAATGAGCTCCTAGCTCATTTCAGTGCCAAATCATATAGATAGGAATAAACCATCAGATGTTGATGAAACGGTATTTTGCTCACCTGTATGCACTGATAGCATAAAAGAACCATCCTCTCAGTGAGACACAGGAAAGGATTTTTTTAATGCCATGTCCAGATGACATTTAAAATTATCTTTGAGTTGGAGTTGTTGCTTTGGTACCATTTGATTCTGAAAATATACTGGTTAAAGCATACTCAAGTAAGATTTCACTGTATGCTGGCATGTTTGAAAAAGACGATGCACACACGTAGTGCAGACACTCAGTACTGAACCATGACTCTGCTGATCGTTCTTTATTTGTATTAACTGACATTTTAAACAGAATTTGAATACAACTTTAGGCTAATATAGACAGAGAAAACAGTGTTTAAAACATGCTAGCTGAACTTTGGCAGCAAAGGAGGGGAGTTTGGAGTTAACCTACAAGATTTTAAACACAACTTGCCTTACTTGGACTTTATTTAAAACTGTTTGTTTAAATTTGCTAGCTAATACATTTCCAAACATAGTTTGTTTTCACAGTCTGGACAAGCTCTTATTCTCAAATTCACCCATCAGACCATCTGACACAGCTTGTATCTGATGGTATTCAGAAAACCCTACAAGGCATATTTACATATTCTTTCACATAAGGAGTAATGAGGAAAGTTATGGATTTTTTTTCTGTCTTTAAGGAAGGTAACTTTGAATCCTTTACAGGCCTTGGCTCAATTTAACTGATACATTTTTACATGTGTTTGGATGACATAATTCAGTTTCTATTTAAGTAAATGACAAAACTTCCATTGACAAACTGAAAAGAAGGTAGGTCTTATAGATGCTAGGTTAACTTATTTTGCAAGATGAAGAAATGGGTAAAATTTCCCCAGATCTAACCAGAATACACTGGTTAGATATTGCTAAATAACTGGTTGTGGAAAGCTCTCATTTCTAATTACAGACAGAAAAATAATTAGGAAAAAAATCCCATATACCAGCAAAGGCTTATAAGTACTTCCCAAGGTTAGGGTTCTGCATTTTCTAGTTCCAAACGTTTGCATTCCAACTATTGTGCTAAGTGGAAATGTTTAGTACTGTACTCCCATCTAAGTTGTTTAAAAGCTGCTGGCTGAATTAGCGCATGATTGTATACCCTGGTTTGGATACACAGACCTACATACCGAGCTGGTTTTGGCATGCCTTCCACAGTATTTAAGCAAATATAAGCATGCTTTGGATACATAGAAGTATTCTTCTGTGTTTGTTTCTAACACATACTTTTACAGCTCTCATGCTAGAAGAGTTTTCAATGGAATAGTGTAATTCATACTGATTTAAACCAAACAAGTTAAAAAAACAAACAGTATATTCCTACTAAATTACATTGGTTGCTTTGTATAGAGATTTGTTTCACTGTTTAGATTCTTTGCTGAAAACATTTAAAGTACTTTGTATGACATTACTATATTTCATTGTTCTGTATCTTCTGCCATTTCACTTTGTGAATGTGAATGCAATAGTAAGACTTTTGGCTAAGTTCACCATAAAATATCACAACAGGAAATGCTGTTTATGAAACTCTTTAGGAGTGTGTCAGACCATTTGAGAGAATACAGCTAGAGTTCTATGCAAATCATGGAAGTGCCTTCTTCCAAATGCAGAATTTGGTGTGCTTTGTATTTGCTTTCTGGAGAAGAAAATAGTGTAAGGGACCACACTTCAGTAGTTAAATGCTTATATACAGCTTCACTCTATAAAGCCAGACTGATGCACAGAGACAGTTTATACTTCAAAAGGAATGATTCTGTGCATGAAATTAACTGTGGACAAAAATGATAACATTTAGATTGCAACCAGTACTGTTTGTTAGATGGAATGAAACCAGCAGAAAGGAAAATCCCTGGATATCAGCTTGAAGGTTTTAAATTTCAGACTTAATGTACACAAGTTACGCAGTGGATTTTTTCCTTTTCTGTAATTCTTCCCATCTGTCCCATTTCATTAGAATCTGCTGTCCATAGGCAGAGCACATGGTAGGATAAGACTAATGCACATTCAGAACAAAACACTTCAGCATGCACCAAAAAGAGCTATTCTTTGGTTACTTGCCAATAAGCATGAAAGGCAAAAATCTTCAGAACAACTCAGCACCTTGCTCACAGAGGGATACTGAGAACAGCAAAGCAGCTGCTTTATTTGTTGCTTATATGGAAGGTAAACTACAATGACAAACTATCTCTAAGCTCTCCAGTGCCAGTGCTCCTACCCTGAGGTCTGTGTCATGTGCTGCAGTCCTTGGCACAGCACAGGAACATTTCTTGTTTAGGAGGGAAGCACAGACTATCTATAACTCCTTTCTACTTACACAGAAAGTTATTCTGAGTCCTTTAAGATTCCTTCTTTTGTGTTACATCTTGGTCAGGGCATCTAATGCATGGGTATTTTCCTTCAAAGGAGTTATGCCATGCGGAACAGGGACAATATGAATTTATTGTCTTATAAACATCCCTTTTAAAAGCATATTTCAGAAATATGGTCCCATTTAGAAAGCTGGACGCTTTGGTTTTATAAGCATGCTTTATATTACAATTCATTTGCAGAAGAACTGGTGATAGGTCAAAACTATGAGCAAATTAGATCAGCTATGGTTTCCTATGCTGATCATTTGTCTTGCTGTTTTCATTTGGTAAGTTCTTTCTATGCATAAACATCTCATTTATGTCATAAGTTGTTACAATATGGACTTTCAAGACAAAAACTTTATAAAATAAAGACAATGCAAAAGAATCATATATTCACTGTGGCACTTCTAAGTAACAGAAAGAAAAACAAACCAAGTGACAGGCAAGTATGATTTAATAAGACCAAATTTCCTTTTCCTAGTACTGTAATACAAAGAGCATCAGAAAACGCTTGTTATCTATAGGCAAAGGTGGCAAAGCAGAATTTTTGTTTTAAAAACAAGCAGCTGAAACTGCTATAAAGGAAGATTTAACAAAGGAGTCGCATTTTTCCCATGAACTCAATGGGCAATTTGCCACTGACTTTAAAGGGTAAAGGACTGAGCCTTAGTATGTATAATATAGTATAGACACTTAATTAGAAGCAGATATTGAGAGTAAAAATCCTCACTGGGGAGGGTGTAACAGTTTTTGCTAGAGATCTATTTCCTACAATATTCTGCATCTAGCAGAAGTCATTCCCTTCAAAGGAAAACAAACCTTAATAGAAACAGGCTTTAGGCTTGAATACTGTTGAACTATGTAACTTTTTTCAGGCTATTTAGTACTTGCATGTTTCATTTCCAAGCTCTATTAGAACTCTTAGTAAGCATCAAGATACTTTCTTGAGTTTGAAGACATTTCAGTTTGCTTATTTGCAAGAAAGTGAAATGAGTGCTGACTAGAGGTACTAGACTGACATTACTAGGAACTAGAGGGTATTTATTGAAGGGCATTATTTGTAAGCATAAGCTAAGGTGGAATTTAAACTATGGACATATATCTCAGTTGCACACATAACTGGTTGAAGGAACCTTACAACTGCCCCTCTTCTTTCCTTCAGCTCTGAAAATAGATAGGCTTTTATCAGCTTAAATGAGCAGATATTTCTTAATATAAATACCACAGTTTTGCAAACTCACCTCAGTTTGTCTGAGAGCTTTGGGACAAATAATGTGAGCAGCTCTTCTACAAGATTTAAAGTGAAAAACCTCCAGAGGAGGTTGGGGAGGAGGAAAGAGCAGAGTTCCAAGCAATTCTGGGTGGCAATCTTTTCAACATGCCCAGCAGTAGCTGGATGAGGCAGGCAGTAACACCTGGTTGGCATAATTAATGTGCAGAAGCATTTTCAATTGTCTGATTTCATACTGAAGATGCTCTAAATGCCCTGAAAAAAAAAACAACCAAAAAACTTTCTGCATTTCTTCTAGAAAAGCAACATCTACACAGAGAATTGTGCAGCGTTATTTATTAATGGTTGCCTATGTCTGTATAACAGCAGGTGCTTCCTGGATGTACTGCATTCAAAGGGAATCATTTCATGAACTTTATTAGCTCAACCGCTACTCCTGGTTCTCCTGAAGGCACCATTATCTGTCTTAATCTCTCTATATAAGCTTCAGTCCTCTTGTGCCAGAAATGTTTCCTCTGATTTCTTGTATCATTCTCTCAGAAGTACTCTTATTCAAAAATAGGAATACAGCTACTTGCTTAAGCTTCATTTTCAGCAACTTTACTGAAAATTGAGGCCAAGTATGCCTAACAATTTAAACCTTGCTACCCAGTGAGAATAGTGCCCATCACTTTCAGTCTTTTACACAGAAAGGAAAAAAAGAAACTTTCTGCTTTGAGTGAACTTTCTCATCACTGAAATCTCTGAGCTGCTAGAGCATAACAGATGTGGCTGGAATACACTGATCAGCATTTTGTTCCACAAATTACATTTTCCTACTCTGCAGAGATCATTTCAAAGACTTCATGCCATGAGCCACTGATTTTATTACAGAAGATGCATATGGAAATAATCTGAAAGGGATAAACTGCTTTATATATTATCATGTATTCATTATGTTTCCCCCGCACACTGGAAATAATACTTCCAAAATGCATAGTGCATTACTTGCTTACAAAATTCCTCAAATTAGAAAAAGCTATCATTAATCAGGGATGTTTTAAGCAAAGTCTAACATACAGTATTATTTAATGCCTAAGACCCATACAAAGAAGCAGCTGTTTCTCATCTCTCACTGCGGAAAAAATGCAAAGTTTTATAACTTAGAAAAAATTGTTATAATATCTATTAAAAAAATCCCAAAAACAAAAACCAAACAATAAAAACCAACCAGAAAACAGATAATGGATAAGAAATTAGCATGGTTTCACCTAAATTTGGTCACTGGCCAATACATTGTGCCCACTGATACAAAATTCACAGCCATTCACAGCCTTGGAGAGTTAGTTATAATGCATAACAAAATTACACAAATTAGCTCATGAAATGTTATTTCATGGAATCCAAACTGAGGCAAAGATTGTGGTCTGATCAGATTGTGATCAGACCACAATCATGTGGTCATGCTTGTTCAGGAGAATCCAGGGAACGATAGCAGTCAAAAAACTAAGCTAGAAATCACAACTAGAGCATTATTATTTCACAAGTACCCAAATCCCATTTTAAGTGAATTATTGGTGTGCACTGCATCCTACAGTCCAAAGGGAGACTGATATACAGACTGATATAGTTGCTAACCCACTCTCATTATATTTGAAAACTCATGGCAATCAAATGAAGTCCTTAGTGACTGGAAAAAAAGGAACATCACATCCATTTTTAAGAAGGGTAGAAAGGATGACCCAGGAAACTACTGACCTGTCAGTCTCACCTCTGTGCTGGGAAAGATCCTGCAGCCGGTCCTTCAGGAAGCTAGCCCCAGGCACATGTAAAAGAGGAAGATGATATGGGAGAAACAGCATGGCTTCACCAAGTGCAGGTCCTGCCTGATGAATCCTGTCACTTTTTATGATAATGTTATCTGTGACAGTGGGCAAAGAAAGAGATGCTGACACTCATCTATCTGCACTTCACTAAGGCCCTTGACACAGTCCACCATAACATCCTTCTCTCCAAATTGGAAAGACATGGATTTGATGGGTGGACTGTTAGATGGATAAGGAACTGGTTATAAGATTGTACCCATAGTGTGGTGATCAGTGGCTCAGTGTCTGGATGGAGAATAATGGCAAGAGTGTCCCTCAGGGATCAGTACTGATACTGAGGAAAGAAGGGTATAGACTCCTTAGCAGAGTCTGATGTCACAGGACAAGCAGAAATAGTTTCAAACTAAAATAAAGTAGTTTTTGTTTGTTTGTTTGTTTGTTTTTCCAGTAAGGGTGGTGAAGCACTGGAACAGGTTGTCCACAGAGGTGGTGGAAACCCTATCCTTGTACATATTCAAGGTCACGGTGGATAGGGCTCTGAGCAACCTGATAGAGCTGCAGGCGTCTAGAACATTGCAGGGGAGTTGTGCTAGATGGCCTTAAGGGATCCCTTCAAACTCAATCAATTATATGATTATATGATTTATGCTAAGACTGAATAATGACCTTTTTATGATACAGGCATATTATTGATTCTCAATACATTGTGCTGTTATTCACAATCCACAAAATCATAGGTAACTAAATGTAAAGGTAGATACACCTTGGAGAAATTTTGGTTGCCAGTTTAATGTTTTCTTACAAAAGCTCATAAGTGTTGTTCACTTCAACATCTCCCAGATGGAATAATTTGAAAGCACAGAAGTAATTCCTTCCAGACAAACATGTAAACAAATCAAGAATCATGTAACGTCAAGTCAATCAAGCTCTACCTCTCTCAAAGCTTTTTTCAAGCCATTTCAATTCTTCCTACCACATCTGCTTCATAATCCCAGTGTACAAACAGAAAATAATATCTTCAACGAGGTTTCCATGAACTTGTGCTAGTTTTATTTGTGATTTTATAATACTAGGATAGTTACCTGGAGAAAGTAACTTTAAAAGGAATATTTCATAAGGACTTAAGGAAGAAGCAGTTGTAATCCTGTAAAAAGAAAAGAAAAATATGTCTATGTCTATTTTACACCATGTTATGAATAGTGCAATATATATATGAATAGTAGCAATACTGTATACTACTATGGAATACACATGTAGTGAAAAAATAATTTAAAAATTGTTTAAAAAAATAATTACACAAAATCTTGGTTTCTTCCAGCTCAATTTCTCAAAGGCCAGGGCTGGGAGCAAATGGAGATCTAAGAAGTCTCCCAGGTCTTCTAACCAATTTAAATTGAACATCGAAACATTCTAAAATGCTGTCTTTTCTTTTTGTGTGTGTGCACACACGTGTGTGTGTCATGGCCTCAGCCTGCAATATTAGCCCTTCTAAAAGAAGAACAATCTTGGGTCTTGGAAATCAACCCAAGTTTTACAGCTTCTGCCCATTTTCACTGGAATATTTTGAAATTAACAGAACAGAACAAGCCTGATCCAACTATTTTTCCCTGACTGTATCTTTCTTTTTTAAAGGCTCTGGTTCAGCTTTGACACGTGCTACGATCTCAGATCACCAACATAACATCAGTAAATGATTTCCGAATTCACAACATAATCTGTAGCTACAGAAAGGAATGGACTTTAGAACCTTTTATCAATCCATGAAAGCAAATATCTTCCCAAGTCTTAGAGTTAACCTTTTTCTTCTTCCATACTTAGAGCAACAGTGAGAAACAATATAAATCTAGCGCAAGCACCATGTATGCCTCTTTTTCTGCACAGGCAAGTGCAGTACAAAGAGTACGATAATTAAGCCTGAGGAGATAGTTATCTTTGTGGCATTTTTTTTAGTGTTACTCCATGAACAAAAGAAGCACTGAAATTCACTGCTTGAGAACAATGGTGCCGGGCTCTGTACCACCCTTATGGGCCATTCAGTTGTTGTTTGCTTCCAGTCTTGATTTGCATAAAAGGCCTGGAAAAGTTGCAGAGACTGACAATTGGCACAAATTGATACAGGCTGCTAATTGCTGAAGCAAAAGCTAAAGATGCATTGGCCTGTTCAAATTAGGCTTGAATTCAGGCCTTCTGAATTCCTGCATCTCTGAAGAATTAAAGCCTGGCACAGTTCAACAGCTGCTGGGTCATGGGATAAAAATAGAGAGCACAGTTTTAGCTGTGCTCTGTTTTAGGGAGCACAGTCTCAGCTGAAATTGAAAAGGGTGGGAAGGTTCTCTTCCTCTTATGAAAAACATTTTCTTCTCAAGTGTTCTAGGCTACAGCATGGCAATTAAATACCCCTAAAATAAGAGCCAAACCAAGTCTTTCCTCTAAACCCTACTACCGCTCTCAACCCAAAAAGTTTTTAAGGATTTTTAGTAATCCACAGATTGTAGGATTGAATTTAGTATCTGGAGAAAATGTCCAGTTTATGTGTGGTGGAAATGCTATTCTAGTGGGTTTCTTAGTGATTTCCAGTTCCTTTGCAATTGTAGCACTGTTGTCTACCTTAATGGGAGAAGAAAAGACATGCTACAACATCCTCTCTGTTTTTATAATTTTGTAGTACTACAGAAAGCAATGTTATCTCCTAGGGATTCACATAATCTCACATTAAACCAATTCATCACTTAAAGCAAAACCTACATGTTGGTTTAGTTTGATTTAAAAACCTCCATGAGCTTTTACATTTCTCTGGTTTTACACTTGTAACATACTCACTGGCCAAATGATCTTAACACGCACTCTTCACTGCAAATATTCCATTTAGCTCTTCAAAGCTTTGTGTACCTCTATTTTCTCCATCATTTTAAATGATTTAGTAACGATCTAAACTTATATCTCCAATACAACTCCAGCTGCACAAGGCCAGTCAGAAATATATTTGAATGACTGCTTTCCTTGGACTGATCCCACAACTAAGGAGTAGTTAAAGGTGAAATCCTAGAAGCAGGCCCCAATCTCATCCTTTTCAGCCAATAATGATTACTGTGAACATGTCTGTCAGATCTTCTGAGCCTGTCTTTTGAAACAACCCTTCCACCTCTCGACCCCCATCTTCTACTCTCTTTTCAATGCAGAATGCTTTGCTGTGGTCCTGTGTTGTCGATCACAGATAATTTCTTTCAGAAAATACCTACACGATACACGTATGAGCACTGTGGTTGGGGGCAGGTGTAGGCTGGAGACAGATGAAGATTGCACTTGGTCTTATATTTCTTCTCACAAAAGACAGTAAACTCTGGCAGCAAGGATTCTTCACTCAGGCACAGAGGATGAGATAAAGTTTACTTCAACATGCAGCTTTCTAGTTCCTTCCATGCAGAAAGAAGATAACTGAAAAGCAGTCCCCCCCTGATGCTGACATGAATGCATTCTTGCTGAAGTGTTTCCTTTAAATTACTTATTAGACTTAAGTTAATATGAAAAAAGAAAAGTTTCAGGACAAAATCATAAAAAAGAGAAAAGAAAATTGGACACTAATTCTAACGCTGAATTTAATTTATGAAGGCATTGACCCAGGACACCTGATGAAAGACTATACAATCCTTAAAAAGTGTGCTTCCCAGAGAAACCTGAGAAGATACCAGCAGCTCCTGTAGCAGGCCCTGTCCCTCAAAAATATATTAATAATGAAGATGTCAACAAAGTTATAACTCTTGAAGGTTAATCTGAGTTGGTTTTCCTAGATACTAAAGACAGCACTGCACATTTCTACAATCCTATTTTATAGCTTAGAATGCCATTCTTGAACTTCAGTTGATTTTTAAATGAATTCTTTAATGACCAGCATGCTGAAATTTATACCTGACTGTAAAGGTTCCTTAAAGAACAAGAAACAGCACCATGAGAAAGGAATCACATCACTCCAATTTCCAATGCACAAAGTAACACGAATTAGAGAGAAGTACTTGCTCAAGAAACAAATCCAAAAATACAGAACTGATCCACACAAATACCTCTTCAGTTCCTAGTTGGGTCTTCAAATGTCTCCTAGCCCGTACTGCCCTTATTAGGTGATTTGAATTTGGAAGACTGCTGCAGTTTAGGGCTGACTTTACCATTACCACAGGTTTCATGACACTACTAATAACCCTTGATGAATAACATACCATCATGTTGTCAGATATTCCTTTAGATTATTTTATTTTTCTTTCACTATTAAGCATGCATATGAGAAGATACAGTGGTTTCCATTTCCTGTTCTGCTTGCATCTCATCTTTTTAAGCTAATATTTGACCTTTGTTGGGAGCTGGAGCCTTTTCTGTACATCCTAAAGGAAATAGCCTAAGGAAGATTTCGCCTTAGTAACTGCCAATCCCTTAATCTTACATTTATTTATAAAAAATGCCTCTTAACTCTGCACAAAACACAGTTTTTCTGTTGTTTTCTTCTGTCAAAAAGGCTGAGCTTGGTCTCAAAACCAAGTTTTAGACATCTGGCAGTTCTGGATTTATATAAACTAAAGTCACTTGGAGGTTCCATATGGCTGTAAAAACGCAACTGACTTAGACTGATCATTTAACAGTTGAAAAATATGCAAGATATCTTTTAAAGAATTTGGAGCAACAGGCAACTCACAAAATAAGAAGGAATGCTGCTGTCCTAAGCTAATATAACCACAGATCTATGAAAAAGCTTTCCACAACTGCTTTAGGGTGAAACATTCTGGATGGCAAGTAGGTATTTTACAGCCACACATTAATCTTCTTGAACAGGGTGTGTTATAAAATTAAATTCTTAGAAAGAGTTTACATGCTAAGATTTTCCAGATCTTTGATACAAATGAGATTATCCTGCTTGTTCTGTTGTCATTTGCTTGTTCCTTTTGTTGCCATTTTCAGGAAATTCTTTAAGACTCATTTTAAAAACAGAAACTTATAATGACTTCAAGTTCTAGCATTTATTTCCATAACACCATATAGGATAGGCCACAGCTCTGTCACAAAATTCTTTGAAAGGCAATAAATAAGAACTGAAGCATTCCTCAGTATTATCATGCTCTTATGGCAGATTTTAGATCTTTAAGACTTTTAAATATGAAGGTTCAGTAGCAGCAAAATCCCGAGTTGATCTAAATTAATTAAGCAAGCAGAATGTTATCTTAGGTTTTGTCTTTACTAAACAGCTTTAACACTTCTGGAAGTTTACTGATGTTTCAATGTACAGGAACTATGAGGTCTTTAAAAATCACAAAGCTTTCCACATGTGATCTTCCATTATAACAAGTACACTTTCATACAGTTCTTTGTCTTTTGGTAGTGGAGATGTGCCCATATATCTGGTTTGTGTGACTGCCTCATTGTCGACCACAGCCAACTTCATTTGTGAGCCATGCATCGTTTAACAATAGCAGTCAATTTGTCTTTCACATTTAGTAGCATGTTTTCATAAAATTTTAATGTGTTGAAAATAAAAATAGTGAGATAGCATCTGTGAGTTCACAAACACATCTTCAAGTTGGCACAGATTTTGGCCAAAGGTCATTAAAGCACTTCAGAGTGGGATGAGAAGTGCCGTATTATGTTTGGATTAGTAAATAATTTCAGAGAAAAATAATCAAATGAAATAATAGAGAATGTATGCCAAAAATCTGCTTGAAACAGTACTCAGTTTTTCATTTATTACTCCAGAACTGTTAAAAAATGGCAGTATTAAAAACCAACTGGCTGTTTCCTACGCTACACGCCTTTTGGATTTCCTTAAAAATTCAGTCTTTAATGCCTGTTAATAATGCATCCATTGTAATTCAAGAATGCTCCCCTACTGTTTTTGATTAATTTATTTTAACAATACAGTAGAATTCTGCTATAGCTCCCGTGTTACAAAGAATATTATTGTCTCCACCTCTCTAATAAGCTCTACTGTCAGTTTCAGAGCAAAATTGATAGCAATACAACTTAAAGCATCTTTACTTCTGCATCTAAATGTAAAAACATTTTTTCTCTCTTCAGTCCCTACCATTTTTACAATTTCATTCTAACTTCCCATCTAAATGGCACATCCAATGACGTATTTTAATTTGTATACAGTAACGTCTGCTTTACACAATTAAAATTAACATCCTGAAAAGAAAAATAGATCTGCAGTCAGATAACTTAAAGAAAATAAAAATAATCATAGAATCACCAAGGTTGGAAAAGACCTAAAAGATCATCCAGTCCAACCATTCATCTATTACCAATAGCTCCCACTAAACCATGTACCTCAACACAACATCAAATTGTTCCTTGAACACCCCCAGGGTCAGTGACTCCACCACCTCCCTGGGCAGTCCATTCCAGTGCCTGACCACCCTTTCCTAGAAGTAATACTTCCTAATGTCCAGCCTGGATCTCCCCTGCTGCAGCTTGAAGCCATTCCCTCTAGTCTTATCACCAGTTACATGAGACAAGAGGCCAATCCCCAGCTCACTACAACCTCCCTTCAGGAAGTAATAGAGAGCAATAAGGTCTCCCCTGAGCCTCCTTTACTCTTCCAATAAAAACATCACAAAACAATCATGGCTATCTTGTCAACTTATAAAAAAGATAAAATCATGCAAGTACCATGACGTGCAGTTTTTCTTATCAGCTACTGAAATCTTATTCTTATCCGATTTACTGCCTATGTTAAAATTAGAATACAGTTCTAAATAGCCTCAAGTTCAAATGATTCCACCCAAGAAAAAAAGAAAAAAAAAAAAAAAGAGGGGAAGAAAACCACCAGTCAAACAGTCCCAAGGTTTTAATGCTTGAATTCTTTTTCATCTGTTACTGCAAAAAATTCATTTACCAGTTGTGGGCTAATAGAAGAAGCTTGTGGGCTAATAGAAGAAGCTTGGAAGGACCATGGTCAGTTTGAAGACATAATACACCTCCAGGACATCTCAACAATAATTACAGTTTCTTTGGACAGAAACTGGAGAGATGTCTAACATAGCTACTATTAAAGAAAAGACAACCAACAGTGGTTTTCAGAGTTCACAGCAGTGGTCACAGTGGTACAAAGTTGTACTCCCACACTCTATAAGAATCCCAGAATACTTCCACATTCAAGAAGTATGTTGATTTCTGGAAATCTTATAGCACTTTAAGAGAACTTACTGTATTAGTTTACTTACACAATTACATGTTCTTGAATCATTTTCTTTCCACAGACAACATTATTGTATGTGGATTGTACACGAATATTAAGTATGACTTTGTTAAACTCGCTCTTTTAAAACATTAAGTAAAATGAAATCAAACAATCTGCAAGCTGTTTCTTATGCATTTCTGGTAAACTAGATTTTCCTTTGACATGTCATGTGTAATTTCAACATCACCCCTGTGTGTGACTGTATATACAGATGCTTTAGGCTAACATTAAACAATGTTCTATAGTTATGAGTGTTCTTATAATCCAAATAGAGTAGGTAGTGTTTTCATAAACTATCAATTCTTGGGTTATGGAGAATGTCTTCAAATAGAACCGGAGAGAGGTTTATCATTACAAACAGGTCTCATTCCCTTAAAAGGAAGTTGTTTCTTTTTTCTTCTGCTTCTTTGGAGATCTGGCTACAAACTACGAATGGTTATTGTATGACTCATTTGAGAAGAATAGCTGCAGTGTAAAAAGTTCAGAAAGGATTTTAATAAAATCAAACCCAATTATCTTGTGCTTTGGGCACGACAAGGATAATTTTAAAGTGGAAAATACCAGTTTTTTCAAAACTATATAAATCAAGATAATACAGTAGTGTTCCAAAGGGAAAGGGAAAAAAGTCAGGAAAAAGAAAACATTTATCCCTCCTCTCTGTTCCACACTTGTGACAGAAGTCTCATATAAGCAGACTTCACACACAGTTTATTCTGGTTTGGCCTGAAAGAGAGCTCCTTCACCCACTGGTGCAAATCACTGACTGCCAAAAACACACAGTGAATGCAGGACTCATCACTCACTCAGCTATACACAGATAATATTACTTTCTTACTGCACCCTGCACCCCTCCTACTGCAGCTTCTTGGAACCTCCTCAAAACCCCAACACTCTAGGCCCAGCTGTTCACAGTAATAAAATGATTTAAAATGAAAGTGCTTTCATGACATAAACAGCTTTGCTGAGGACATTAGAGACTGCAAATGCCACGAGTAAAAATGATTCTGTTATTCCTTTTATTGTTCTCTCTCCTGATGGCTTAAAGGATATAACAAAGCTAGGACAGAAAAAAAAAAAGCCCTTTTCATCTTAAGCTTCCATTATCATTTATAATTTGGAAACTGAAATGTTTGACAGAGCATAATGCGTGAGAAAGGTAGCCTCATACCTCACAGTGTTTGCTCACTATATCGTTCTAAGGGGAGGCTGATCAGAATGGAGGTAGCAGTATCCAAGTGATCATTGTATCCTTTCATTGTGAACCCCACACCTTAGATTGCACGTATTGCAGCTCCAGCAAGAGACACAGTCACACAGTGCCGTGAACTATACAAGTCTCATATGGAGCCCACTCTTCAATAGCCTTCATCTAAACACCAAATGAGAAAAACTGGATAGTCTATTTATTGTATGACAATTAAAGATCTGCTGAACGGTCTGTAATAGTTTTTGTATGACTCAAGTTTGTCTATTAGACTATTGTTTAATAGACTTTTTAAAAACATATTTTGCAGACTTCATGTTAGGAAATGAACATATGGGTGAAACTGTTACTGTCCACAGTGCCATTCAGTGTTGGGGCATGTATGGTTGGTAGTTGTGATAGGACAGTAAGTGGTTCTGCTGCTGTGAATGGGAGACCACGTGGGACAGGAGACTCCCCTCACATCTATCCAGACAGCAATGGGAGTGATGCTGCAAAAGACTGCAAAACAGAGACTGTGCTTCTTTAAAGTAATGTCCTGGACCTGGTTGCCAAGGAGCTGAGGGAGGGAGAAGGCTGGCAGGAAACAGGAAAGAAGGAAATAATTCAGGTGAATTCAATTAGATTACATCTGCAGAACTAAGTAAACAAGTAAAATAAACAGGCCCCCTAAATCAGAAGTGGCTATGACCACAGAAATCAGTCTTCAAAGACTTGTTTTACAGTATATTGAGTTATCAGTGCTGCGTAACATGAGCCACTACATCACACATCTGCAACATCTTCAGGATATAATTACATCAGGATCCACAGGAGGTGGTTATGCAACAACGAACCAATTCCCAACTGAGGAATTGCTGCCTTAGTTTGTGGATGAAAAGAAAACAGAAGAAGCAACAGCATGAAAGTATAGAACTGTGAGAGCACCTTTGCTTCCCTCCTCTGCAGAGGACTCCTGTGAACACCTGTAATGGTGGCTCTAGAGGAACGCTTCTGAATTTTCAAAATACTCCATCCAAACTATTGGACAGCCAATAACCTTAATCAAGCAGATACAATGCAACAGTCTACTATTATCTTCTGATACTCTACATCATTTTTGCACTGAGTGGTAACTAACTGATTTAATGGGAGTGATTTTCGTACTTAAAGGGAAGCATCCTGAGCATTTCTTGAAGACTGTAGATTAAATTTGCTCAGCGATGGTTTAGGCATTCATCAGCAAGCAATTATCTGCTTTTCGTTTTTAGCAGGCATTGCACTTTAAACAAAAGCCAGAAATTTAGGAGGAGGCTGGGTGCAACCACAAAGTATCATCTAGAATAGTAACAAGTGGGTTTTGGTTGTTATTTTGAACACATAACTGCATATCTACAGACTGCTAAAATGTTTTTGTTTGACAGTAGATCTTGTAGATGTATTTAACTGAAAAAAATCACAGAACTAATGACTAAGAAACTAGCAATTTGAAAGTGAAGTCCTGCTCCTTTCCCATGCTGCATCTTAGTGATCCAGTGTAGAAAAACTCCCGAGTTCTGTGCATCACTTTGCATCCTCAGCTCCCTGCAACATGAAATTGGACACAGCACCAAGGAAACCCCAACTCAGTATATTTTGGATTTTGGAGGCCTAGCTGTTCCTCTTTGAAAAAGAAGTAAAGAAGAATCCCTCAGAATGTATTGCAGAAGTACTGGTGAAAATCCTTTCCTTGGTCCAAATAAATACACACAAATATGCTTCTTGAGGATGAAAGCTTCCTCACTCACAATTCAAATTATTGCTTGCTTTTCTTTTCAATCAGAAATAGAAACTGAAAATGCTTGCAAGACTTTTTTTCTTTTTTTTTTTTTTAAACAGTAATGCCTTTTTTGGTTATGGATCAGCAGTGCTGACAAATACCTAATTCTTGCCAGCAGCTGAAATGTCAAATGGCAAGCTAGTCCATTTCAGATAGTACACATGCAAATGTAGCCACATTCACAAAGCTGCATTTTCCAGCACATTTCTTGAAATATCTAAAATTAAAATTGCAGGGAATAGCATGGCAGAACAGCCTGATGCACAGAACAAGAGTGGCAATATGTGCTAGTAATCTGTGCATCTTAAGTTGTGTACTCACAAAGAACACGCATGGAATCCAATACAAAACGTCAGAAATACTATTCAAAACTTCTCCCTTGACCCATTTCAGACTTCAGCAATGTGGGTGAAATTGCTGAAAAATTTGAAACCTATGGATTTTCAAGGGTTTTGGGTGCTGAGGCTTTGTTCCAGTAAACTTTTTCTAGATACATGTTCAGTTTTCCATTAATGTAATCATTAATGTAATTATTGTCAATAGAATTGCACCAAAAATCTACAGTTGAAGCCTTAGTTCCAGTGACCATTGCAGGAGACAGAAAGAACAGATGAAGGGTAGAGATAAGTGTCCACATAGAACAGTCCCATTCAGTATTACAGACCAGGATCTAGGCTTAAACATCCAATACAGCTCTTTTTGTAAATATTTATGACATCAGGCTTCCACTTTCTGTTGTTTTATCTTCAAACCTGCCTTTCATCACATCTAAGGTACTAAGTGGATCAGCTCCAAACAGATCTAGTCAGAAACACATGTAACCTTCCACCTTTAGGTAGTCCCTACCCAGGCTCTTAACACCAGCAGAGCGCAGCTTCCTCAGGAATACAGAAAGACATGAGATTGCAACTTCTGTCTGTGAACAAACCACTTCTAAGTAATCTTAGTCCAAAACATATTTCTTCAAATACTTTGCATTGCTTAATCTTATCTACTTCTTAAACTATGTATTACTCTATTTTATTCTGTTCTGTCCTTATCTTTTTGGTTGTTTTCCTCTATTCACATACACCAAATATCAGTCACCCCTTTTTTTTTTTTTTCCCTGGAAATCCCCATTTTGTGAAACATCTCTATTATGCTTCCTTACTGTTTAATCATTACTGGGATATAGACATCCTGTTTGACATCTCCCATTCCTTTGTGTGTTAGGTGCTTTAAGGAAAAATAAAATAAAATTACACAGGTGTATTTCAATGAACCCGTTATGTATAAAAGCACTGGAAAGCAACATTATGCATTGAAGATGGCAGTTCAACCTGAGATTGTGAGGATTATCAAACACTGAAGAACAACAATTTCAGTGTTTGTTTGGTTTTTTTTTAACTGAATGTGTATGTTACACATACTGTATGCACAAGAAGATATAAATGATAATGACAGTAGATTAAACTTGGTTCACAAGCCTTCAAAGATACTCAGTATGACATTCCTTTTCATTTATGCAGCTGAGTAAGTTTACTTCAGCCAGTGGGGGGAGGAGATCTAAGAAACCGTTTGGACTGTATAATGCAAACACATCAGTACAGCTGAAACAGCTTGGAAGATCTATCCATTAAAAAAAGAAAAAACAACTGAAAGGTTTCCAAAAGAATCTTAATATCATTTCTCACCCTCATGCCAAAAGAACTCCCAAACCAAAACAGTTTCAGAAGCAGTCACGTAAGTACTTCTATACCGCAATACATAAACTGCTTAAACAGACAAGTCACACAACAGTACTGCATACGCAGAAAAAATGGAAAGGGATTAGTTTACATATTATGCATTCAAATAACTTTGATACAGCCAAATATACCTTCAAGAGCTGATAGATACCTTCAAAAAAAACGATATCCTGAACATTAACATTGCCCATTCCAAACAAAAAATACCTATAAGATTCAGCAAATAGAAATATCCAGTTATGGTATGCTTCCGTATTTAACCATGCTTGGCAGGGAGAAGTAAAAACAAAAATATATTCTGGCAATCTACAGCACATTGGATTTGACAGCATTAACCAAAGTACCCATCTTGTCCTATTTAGGAAATGTTTTTGTTTAGATTGCTTCGTTTGTGTTCAGTATGTAACTGCAAGCTGATTCAAAGTGACAAAAAGCTTGATTCCCTGAGCAGTATTAGAATGCAGTCACAGATGCACAAATTCATTGCTTGACCATAATAAAGACTGCAAAAGGTCTGTAGGTCTGTGAAAGAATGCAGCTACTTTTCAGACAATTTGCTACTAATACTAGTAAATTTGCACACAAAATAGTAAGGCACTTATATGTAAAGAGTGTATCAAATTCTCATAGGTTATGAATGTTTTAAGCATACAGTTTCAATAGTGTGGATTGTATTCAGTACTCTGGGAGAAAAAGAAATAGATCTAATTCCTCCTTTGCAACTAAATTAGGAAAGAGTCCCCTCTGGACTGTTTTATTTGCTCGTGCTCAGAACATTTTGCAATTCACGCTAAGTCAGGCCTGTGACATCTCACAACCTAAGCCGCTGGCTTTCATATACCTGAGGCACACACAAAAGTGAAAACAGAGTTTGGACAAACTGACAACAGCACTGGCAGCATCATCCCAAGCAAAGAGACAACACCTAAGCATGGCTGGGGCTTCCTCACCACTACGTGTGGTGTCTCCCATAGAATGATAAATAAGTGGAAGGACAGGGAAGAAGTGTGTCAGTTCCCTTCTATTTTCTCTCTGTTACACATCACATTGTACTAATTATTATGTTCCAGTTTGAGATTTGGACTCCAAACTAAATGTATAGTTATCGTTTGGCCTAAATCTAGCTTCTCTGCATCTGCCCTCTGAGCCAGGTTTATTAGCTTGGTGTTATTGCTGCAGATAGCAAAGGCAAGATGACACCACAGCAAACTTTGGAAGCAGTATGAGGTGGATACCGTAGAGGCTAAATCTTGCCATAATTTTCAAGTATGCCTTGGCTAAAGAACTACTGGGAATCATCACTGTATGATATATTAGATACACCTGAACAAGTTAATTTTCTTGTTTTCTTGGACAATGAAGTGATCTTCCTTCTTTAAACTACTATAATTACTGCAAAGTGGAAGTTGAGATATTTTGTTGACATGTGGGTTTTCTTTCACTTCTTTCTGGTTTTGTTTGGTTTGGTTGTTATGCTTGGTTACTAACAAAGCATAACTTTCCATCCACATTCATGTCAGCAATGGCCTTATTTGAAACAGCAGTTCTTCTCAAGGTGCCTTGCAGGGTGATGACCCGTAATTCCAGACATCCCACATTTGATTAAAGCCACATGAAACAGGATCATTTTCCTAACTCCGTGCTTTCCTGAAGCACACAAAAAGCCTTGTCTAAGACTACATTAATCCATCTTTATGTTGGTGACATTTTCTTAAACTCTGTCTTCATCACAGTTCAAGTTCCGGACCAGGTACAGAATTGTCAATTTGAAGCTAGATCAAAAACAAGATCAAGAGTTAAGTATATAATGTTACATTTATTTTCCTTTTGAGGAACATTTGTTCTCTCTATCTATATATAGATATAAAATATACATATAAAAGATATATATATAAGTATATATGTATATGCGTGTATACATATACATATATAAGATGTATCTTATATGTGTCCTGCCTATAAGTAAAACAGAAAAATCCTAGCAGTTGTAGAAAGAATCTCAGTAATAGAAAGGAGTAAAAAGTATTTTCCTTAGTTTAACTCATACACAAGACCACTATACGTAAGAGAAAGCATGGAGTGTGCAAAGCTTTATCTGACTTGTGAGTTAAGCAAGAAGGAAACATTCAGATTTGACTGCGTGAATGAAGAGATTTTCCTCTGTACTTTCCCTCAACATCAAGTATATGTGCTGTTAAGAACAACTATTGCAAACACAAGCTTTCCTCCTGAATGAGGAGTGGTCATTCTCCTTTTAAATCCAAGAACAAAATAATATATTCCCAAGAGCTGGATATCCCATCTGCTTCTGAAGAATTAAACAGCCTTTTATTTCCCTGGAATTATAAGAGGGTGGTCACTTGTGCCCCCACCAGTCCCCCAAAAGTAGATTGGTTAAGAAGAAGAGGAGGAAAAGAGAAAGAAACAGATACTGCAAGAGCAAAATAATGAAGCTCTCTAGGGAAATGGGACAACTCATGAAAAGAAAGAGAAGGTGGCACACAACTGCCACCACCGCAAGTAACTGTATAATCATTTCAGTGGAACTGTGAGGAACTAATCTGGATTTATACCCATTTTATGACAAGATCAGTAAGATTATAGGCCTGTTCAACATAAGGTTATCATTCAGCATTATATAGATACAAGGGCCTGTGGGTGATCACTACCCTCATCATTGCAGTTTAATTGTTTAGAGATCAAAAGAAAGCTTTTTTGGTCTCAGTCTCATTCTCTTGGACTTTCTCACACACTTTCATAAAAGTCAGTCAGTTGTTAACATTCACAGTTCTGTGATTCTCATTTAAATTCTCAGTCCCCTCATCCTTTACATGAGCAGCTGCTCTGATTAAACACAGGACTTGCACTGATTCAGGTTTTTGAAACCCCAGTGGAGATGACTCAGTCCAGTGGGATAGTTATATAAATTGACTGATAATGCCAGCTTGAATTTTTATATTCACATTAATCTCTCTTTATGCACCTTTCCAAACCCCTGAAAAAGAATTCCTATCTAGGAATTTTGCACTTCTAAAGACAAAAGTCTCCAAGACTGAAGTCTTCTCTGCTTGCAAATAGAAGGTGGGAGGTGTGGAGGTTGGGGGCTGTCTTGGACAAAGTGACCATGAAATGGCAGAGTTCTCGATTGTTTATGGTGCCAGGACTGGGGACAGCAGAACTGCTACCTTAGACTTCCCAGAGGGCGGACTTTGAATTGTTCAGGAGACTAGTAGGGAGGGTCCCTCGGGAATCAGTCTTGGAGGATAATGGGGTCCAGAAAAGCTGGCCACTCCTCAAGAAGAAAAGGTGCAGGAGCAGGCTGTCCCCCTGAGCTGCAAAATGATCCAGCAAGGAAGAAGACTGGCATGGTTGAACAGGGAGCATTACCTGTGTCTCCAGGAAAAAAAGAGAATCTACCACTTGCGGAAGAAGAGATGGGTGACTCAGAGTACAAAGAAGTTGTTAGGATGTGCAGAGAGAAAATTAGAAAGCCAAAAACCCAGCTTGAATTCAACTTGGCCACTGGAGTCAAGAGGAACAAGAAACTCTTAAAAATATATCAATGGTAAGAGGAGGACCAAGGAGAATCTCCATTCTTTACTGGATGGGAACATGACCACTGAGGATAAGGAAAAGGCTGAGTTTTTCTCAATGCCTTCTCTATGCCTGTCCTTGAAAAATAGTCTAGTTATCCTCAGGGTACTCTACTCTCTAACCTATAAGTCTCAGATGGGGGGCAGAGTAAACCCCCACAACTCAGGAGGAGCAGTGAGGGACATACTATTGCACATAGACTGCCATAGGTCCACAGGACCAGGTGAGATCCATCCAAGACTGCTGAGGGAACTGGTGGAGGTCATAGCCAAGCTGATTTCCATCTGATCCTGGTCAATTGGAGAGGCCCTAGAAGACTGGAGACTTGCCAGTGTGACTCCCAACTATAAGAAGGGTCATGAGGAGGATCCAAGGAACTACAGACCTGTCAGCCTTACCTTGGTGCCAGGGAAGGTTATAGTGCAGATTGTCTTGACAGAGATCAGACAGCATGTGCAGGACAAGCAGGGGATTGGGCCTAGCCAGCACAGGTTTGTGAAGGACAGGTCCTGCTTGACCAGCCTGATCTCCTTCTATGATCTAGTGACCCTCCTGGTTGATGAGCAGAAGGCTGTTGATGTAGTCTTTAGTAAGGCCTTTGACACTGCCTTCCACAGTATTCTCATGCAGAAGCTGGTAGCCCATGGCTCAGACAGGTACACTCTTGGCTGGGTAAGGAGCTGGCTGGAGGGGTGTTTCCAGAGAGTGGTGGCAAATGGAATCACGTCCAGCAGGCGACCATTCACGAGTGGTGCTCCCCTGGGGTCAGTGCTGAAGCCTGTCCTCTTCAATATCTTTACTGATGATCTGGATGAGGGCATTGAGTGCACCCCCAGTAAGAGGGCAGATGACACCAAGTTGGCTGGAAGTGTTGATCTGCCTAGTAGTAGCAAGGCCCTACAGAGGGATCTGGACAGGCTGGATAACTGGGCTGAAACCAGTGGGATGGGGTTCATTAAGACCAAGTACCAGGTCCTGCACTTTGGCCACAGCTCCAGCAACACTACAGACTTGGGGCAGAGTGACTGGAAGACTGTGTAGAGGAAACAGACCTGGGGGTATTGACTGATGCTCAGCCAAACGAGCCAGCAGTGTTACTTCTCTTATGTAACTGGTGTTAGGACTAGAGGGAATGGTCTCAAGTTGCACCAGGGGAGACTCAGGCTGGACATTAGAAAATACTACTACTATTCCAAAAGAGTAGTCGAGCACCGAAATGGACTGCCCAGGGAAGTGGTGGAGTCACCAACTCCGGAGGTGTTCAAGGAACATTTAGACACTGTCTGGAGGGACATGGTTTAGTGAGAACTACTGGTGATGGGTGGATGGTTGGACTGGATGATTTTGTAGGTCTTTTCTGACATCGGTGACTCTGTGGACTCCAGAGACTCCCAGCCCATCACAAAGTCATCACAGTTAAATATTCAGTCCTTTCAGTAAGAATCCAGGGGAAAACATGTTAGATTTCAAATAATGTGGAATTGAGATCCTCCAGCATGATCATAATATCTAAGTTATTATAGTTACTACTTCCAGCTTCTAATAAGAAATGTTTTGAATGATATTTCTTACTTTAGAGTACCAGATACTTGTATACACTTCTCTGACTTTCACAGTAGATATACTTGAATGATTATTTTCAATTAAAAAAACCAAAAACAACAAAACACTTCTTTGCCAGTGTTGACTAATTACAGCACACAGAGCAAAATCCCAAAATATATAAAACATGGCCACAAAAATTATCCTGAACTCCCCAACCCCCGAAACTGTCCAACATGGAAGCCTTCTCCTTAAAGGAGATGCAGGCAGAAGACTTAATTGATAAAACACTGATCAAAATAGAGATTTTCTAATTTGTTATCTGTCCATAAGCACGTGTGAGTTTCTTCAAGTTTGTGAAGTAAAACCTATTTCCAAGGCTCAAAGCAAATTCCTCATACAAGAAGTCTAAGCATAATGTGGCCAGTGTAATTACAATACAGTTTATAAAATCTGTTGAACCTCTAGTAGTTCTAGATGCAGAAACACTTCTATGCACTGAATCATGAGAGAGTAATCCTTAACGAATACCAGAAAGAAATCCAATCTTAATAATTTTCCATCACTGTAAGGAGTGATTTACTTTGTCTGAATGTTGAATTCTAAATTAGAAAAAAGTTAAAAAAAACAAAAAAACCCCAACAACAACAACAACAAAAAAAAACCAAAACAAACACTTTAAGAACAATTAAAAAATTTAAAGCCAGTAATTTAATACTGTTTTTAAAACTGTGGTTTCACTTTCTGTGGGAAACAAATGTTCCTGCAGATGGGACCACCTGAAGGAATGCCAAATATCCACAGTAGACCCCACAGTATAGAGTAGTCCAGAATTTTTCGTAAATAAGTGCCTTCACTCAGTTTCAAATGAGCCTGAAATGACTGCTTTTTTTCTTCAGTTTCCATGTGGAACCAAGTGAAACGGAGCAATTTAAATTGAATTTTGCCAGGATTTTTGTTTTAATTCATTCAAATTCAATGTGAATGTCTGGGAATGCAAATTGATTACAAGGGCATATATACAGAAGGCTAAACTTAAGTTTTCATGGTCATAGTTGTGACTTTGGAATGCAACCTGTATTAGAAAGTTCATATTTAAATTAGTATAGTATCTCTTTTCCTTTCCTGAACACCCATACAAGATAGAAATGTCAGTAGTAATATATTGTAATATTCGATTTCCTAAATTTTAACATTAGCTGTAATTACGGAACAAACATCTTTCTACAGGTCCTACTGTATCTGTAGAATATACACTCAACAATGTATGGGTATTAGCTATGAAAACAAAAATCAACAGAGTCTAACAGAGACAGTTATGCTGTTCACGTACATGAGAGAACTTTCCTCAAAAATTGTTGGGAATTTTGTCTTTCAAATCCTTTGAGGCTGACTTCAGCCCTTATGCACTGATTCCTACCCACCTTCTCAGTCAGGAGTGGCATATGACATGCTACAGTAATCACAACCCATCAATGTGCTCCAGCATGTATCTTGTATAAATAGATGAACATTAATTAATGCAAAGGCTATCTGTTTAGAATTAGATTCATTCAAACACTTGACTAAACAGCAGCAAATGTAACTATTAGCCAGTACATAATTACATTCCTGTAAAACACTGAAACATAAAATAAAGCCAAAAGAAATTCAAAAAGTCATTTATATGGATTAAACTGCCACAAAACCAAGCATTTTCATATAATCATTTGAGACCATACAGCTTAACACTGGTGGTATTTCTTATACCAGTCCAGCAAGCACAACATTTTAGTGTCTCAAGTATTCACAAAAGAATGATAGTTTGAGTTCTAAACTTCATCTCTTAAACTGATTTCAAATGTTAAACTCCTACATATACTAGGGAAGGAAAAGGATAAAACAGAAAGCATAGAACAGCTTCACAGAGACCACTGAGAAACTGTTGAGTCCTAGAGATATGAATTTCAAAAAAATAGGTTTCTATAGTAGAAATCCAGGGTCATCCACATACAGACATGCTTTGTCACCCCAGCTTTGAGAGCTTTGAGGAATAATTCCTAGGTCTATTCATAAGATTCAGGAAGGGAGGCATGGAAAAAAATAAACTGAAAAGAATCATAATGGTTACTTTCCAGGGATGGCTCGTCAGAGCAGTAGGTTTATTGTCACTCTTCAGCCTTCAGAGATGGATTCATGTGAAGAACTCCATGCCACTAAAATAACATATTTCTTTAGCAGAGCGTGCAACTGAAAATAACCTCAACTTTATCCCACTCTCAGGTTACAGTTCAAGAAATTATACATTTAAGTTTACTTCTTCCTTCTCTCCTAAGCCCAGACCTGAAGTCTAAATTCATGAGCCCACTGCAGTAGTTCTTCCTTTCACATACCCCTCAGAACTTGCTATTCTGGCTTGCTATTCACACAGACAGGTCATGAACACCAGGTTTCTGTCAATTCTCTTATATGTTCTTTTATGTGTGTAAGCACCTAGGGGAAAAAAAAAAATCAATGACTTGGAAAGAAAGAGAGTCAGAGGTGAATGAACATGCAGAACTTGTCTGGGAAATACAGTGATATGGGAATATGGCATAGCGGTGAGCATAGCTGCCTTCCAAGCAGTTGACCCGGGTCAGGGAGGGGGGTTGGAATGTTATGATCCTTGAGATTCCTTCCAACCCAAGTATCTGGGTTCTATAAAGAAAATTCATAGTAGGGGTTGCACTTATACCTTGCATTCACCAATACATAAGCACTGAAGCACTGACTGCATGGCCATTGCTAGCATGTGTAGGAACAACCCCTTTTCTTTTGTTCATATAATACAACATCAAGGCCCAGATCACCTTAGCCCATTCTACCTTTCATACTACATTGGCCTCTTCACTATTTCTCTTGTAAATTATAGTACCACAGAACAAGGCCTGGAGGCCTGAATCCTCACCAACTCAAAAGTGTAAGGTGTAAGCTATGAGCCATGTAAGCATCCTGTCTTGGGCATCTTGTATAGGTCATCAGTTGCTGAAGATAGTAGTCAAACAGTTCCGTACTTTCAGGCTGTTGCTGACCTTTATGGCATGGGAACCTTAATAAAGCCCTGCTTTTATCAGGGGTTGAGACAGTAAACCACCAATAAATTTTGGGTCTCTAAAGCAAAAGAATTCTGCCTCCATAGATATTTCAGCATAAAAGCGTGTCAGTGGATTTCTCCAAGTTTGCGGTATTGGTGGTGTTTTCTGGGAGCTGCTAAAACCATGCCACTGAAAAAACATTTTAGGACAATGTAGTAACATCTACACTGAGGTATCTTCACGTGCGTATCTTAAGGAGGATTTGTTTTTTTAATTAATTCTGACAATACTTCTGACAACATTTTATTTAGACTTAGTCCAAGCTTGAAGAAATCAATTACTTTACAGCTCTGTGCTCAAAGACACAGCATTCATTTTTTTCCATCTTCTGAACTATATTAAGACATGACTGTTTCCTTTTTTGTTGTTGTTTTTGTTTCTAGAAGACAGTTAAAATTTATTTTACCTTACTAGTCTTTTTTATAATGTTGAATATGCAAATACCTAACAGTATCTTGAGCTTGAATGTGTCCACACATGAAACAAAAATGAAAAAAGACGAAAACAGAGTTAAGGATTTCCTAGAAGCAGAAGACTAATGAGTAGGTAAAAATGACACAACAAAAATAAGACAATAATGTTTAATAACTTTAGCTTGGCACAGGGAACTGTGATTCACCATCGGAGGGGGAAAAAAAAAACCACTAAGAATTGAGTCTTGTTAAGTTTTGCATGTAAAATATAGATGTAAGCCACTAAAGTGATTGTCTTAATTTTATACACCTATCAGTTTTGAGTGATAGGTTTAAAGTTTAGCTGACAATTTTACATTAGAAGAATCATGTCTCCTGTCTGGCAGCTTGGCATCTGACTGTGTGCTACATCACAGATCTGGGCTAGCATGCTCTGTTTGCTAATCATAAGCTTAAATTTTACAATAGTGATGATAGAAACTTAAATACCTAGAATTTCAGATAAAGTACTGAGTCTCCAAAGTCCCTTGCATGCTACAAACTGAAATTACTGCTGAGGATGCAATTCTGACCAGACCCTTCAGAGGAACTCACAGCACTGCTTTCTTTAAACCCAGAGTTATATCTGAAAAATGTATACTGCATGTAATGTTAACTGCAGTTGCTTAAGCATTTGAAATTACCACAGTGGAAACTCATACACAAGTTTGAAAAGAACAGTTTACATAACTCTAATCCAAATGTGAAACTGCTGTACCCAAGGTGGATTCTGTTCTCTTTGTAGTCACTGCAGGCTTTCCTTACATTTCAAGTCTGTTTGCTTTTATCTGATTCATCCGAAGAGAAAGAAATCATACTAATGAATTAATGATGAGTTCTGTACACAATGTCATTTAATTTCTCCAGCCTGCATTGCTTCTTGACATGACCTACTCGTTATCTCCTGCTGTTTAGCTTTAAGGCACCATGAGGAATTAGTCCCCCAGATAAACAAAGTCCCTACTGTGTGTGATATGGACAAGAGTTTCCTGTGGACCTGCTTTTTCTTGTACAGTATTTTGTGAACCAATTTCCTCCCCACCCCCTCCCCCCACAGGGGTAAGTGAGGTAGGGTATGTATAACAAAAAGTAAGACCTTTTCTCTTGAAACTCAGAATATGAGCAGTTCAGACTCTAATTATAACCTAGTTCTATAGCCAGCTTTGGAAGAATTGGTACTGAGTCAGGTTCAATTCCAAGCAGATTTGTTTGAACTAGTTACTTTTCAGCAACAATTGAAATGATGAGAAACTGTACATGGGTGTTGATTGTCTTCGCACTCCCCATTATTTTACTCTTAGTTGAGAGAGAAATTCTCCCTCACAGGTTTAAGCAGTTATAAGTGGCCAAAAATAAAGTCAATAAACCTCTTGACCATCAGGATAAGTTGCTTGTTTGAGGCTTGGGTGAACTTAGCATGGTTCTCCAATCACAGAATTACATAGGACAGGTAACACTGCTGAAGAGATTCACTGTAACTATAGAATAAAATATGCTCAATACCTATCTATGGGATATATGAATTCAAAAAAATAGCCTGATGAAAAAATTACCTTCAAAATTTAATTAAAATGACTATCCAACCTGTTCAAACATCCAATAGAGATGTTGTAAGTTCACCTAAGAGGTGGTACCTCTATTTTATGGAGAAAGGAAGAACTGGAAAAGTGATGTTAATTCTGTTCTACTTGGAAATAAGATACAAAGAAATTCATATTAATATCATCCTTTACAAAAAAGTGTTGGCCATGAAGCACATGGAATTTAAATGACTGTAAGTTTATATTTAAGGATAATGTTCTCCAGAGACATTTTGAAGATTTCTTTGCTTGGCTATTATACAGTAAGTGTGCTGTGAAATTTCAGGCCAGCCTCTAGCTTTCCTAAATTGAGCCTGAACACAAAAAGGAAAAACAGCGAGGACTGTTTTGTTACAAGGCTCACTCATTTCTCTTTAAAATACTGATGATTCAGCAAAAGCAACGAGAAATGCTTAAAATTAAAAGTAAGGGAAATGCTGGATCCTACAAGCAGAATCTGAGTTAAGAGACATTTTCCTACTGATGGCTTATTGTAGTTGCCATCACACAGCCTGTGGTCATTACTGAGCTACCTGCCAGATCTGTACTTGCAACACCTCTTCCTTAGGCTCTACTAAGAATAAACCCTATCATTTTATTTGATTATCTCATTATCTATAGAAAAGACCTGTGGAATGTATGCCAAAGTCTTAATCAGTATTCTTCTAATCTAAACTTCCTCTAAGGACAAAAACTGAATAGTCATTCCTTTATGATCGAACAAATTCAGTCCTCTTTTGAGTTCTCACAATTTTACTTAAAACTTACTAAAATTAGAATGTTGTCCTTTTACGTTAATCAAATCTCAGTAGTTTAGGCTGAGACAATGCCAGTGGCTTTCAGACCCACTTTTCCCAGTAGATCTCCTTAAGGGACTTTTGTACTGGGAATAACTTATGTCTTACTTGTTCTCATAGCTGCATTAGGACAGCAGAGTTCCAAAAGAAATAGGAGAGTAATTTGTTTATGTTAAGATACAGCCCTGCTCTAAGATATCATTCCATTTCTGATCTCTTCCATAGATTTAGCTTACTCAGAACCAGATGTTCCTTTTCCAGAGTGATTGATTTTAAGAAAATTTTGTGATATCAGTGTTTAAGATTTCTCACTTCATCACATCTGAGTGTGGCAGCAGGCAAGAATGAAGTGCAGAGAGCAAATGCTGTCCCAGAAGAAAGTCAAATATTTTTCCAGTTTACGGCCTGAAGAACTCATTCTTGGGTCTTCTAAGCACAATGTTGTAGCACAGTATTAGCTTGAGCTGGCAACAGGGATCAGCTTGAACTTTCCACATATCCTTTAAACACTAGTGAAATAATTCATAATTAAAAACTCTTTGTACTTCGACATGATACGTTTCTGAATACTAACTTATTCCATGTCTGATGATAGGGAGACTGCTATCTTGTATTCATGTAATTGCTCATGTTTTTTTTTGTTTCTGCAACACCAGGATACATGTGCATTGAATGCTGGCTTGAATTAGGATGGGGAAAAAAAACCACAACCAAAACAACCAAACAAAAACTAGCTGCCATGATCCTCACACCTTACTCTATTTGCCCCAGAAATAGGGACTATAAAGAACAGTTAGCACCATTTTGTACATATATAACATACAGTGGAAAACAAAAAAGTGCTAAACCAACTGCAGAAGGAACTCCAGGAAGAGCTATGCTACGAGCTGTAGAATTACAGAAAAAACAGAGTTCAAGCAACTGTTTAAATAGCTTTTTTCCTGTTCCACAGTGCTCGAGACTGGAATAACTTTCTGAGCCCAGGTTGAACAACAGGGTGAGGTAAGAGGTGCTCACAAATCTCAACTGAATAACTAGGTCTAGAATTGAATTTAAAAGCAGACACCCCAGCTCTCTTCCCCACCACAGTTCTGAATTGTAATTGGTACTGAAAATGACTGGAAAATTGTCATTTTTTGTATGAGGGGAGACTTGGCAGAAAATAAAGATACTTGGAGAAAGTCTGGCAGGTGGCATGGGCCTGCATACATTTTGAGAATCACAGAAAAGCAAGGAGCAGTGGAACAGAAGACAGTTGCCTATGGGACTTGGAGATCATTAACAGAAATTCTCCTATTGCAATGCTGCAATTCTACTGTTGAAGTGTTACAAATTTTTTCCTTTATTACTATATGCTATACTTCTAAATATGTAGTTATCTTTCTATATGAAGAATTTAAGGAAAACCTGGAGTACAGATCTGGATGTAGCATAAATCTTTACACTCCTCATATATATCTGTAGGGGAAGACTAGCATTTCATGATCCATATATAATTGCTGTACACTTGAGTGGAAGGAACAGAACATTCCCAACTTACTCCCGAGAGTTGAAGCTATAGTTTATACATATGCAATGACCAACTACAAATATCATTATTATTTTATGAAATGTCATGCCACTTTGGTATTAGACCATCTAAACAGTAAGCCAGCACTGCCATTATGACAGAAGGCTTCTCAGAGCAAGTCTAGATACAGATCAAGTGAATGGAGAGCTGTGCAAAGCAAAATAGTTTTTGGCCTTGAGTTACCCATACAAGAAGTGTCGCCCCTCCCCTCCTCCTCCTCATCTTGCTGCATAATTACAGTAACAATAAGAGATTTCCTGACAGTTCTTTGTGAGTATGTACCTGTTTGCCTTCCCTCCAATATTTCAGTTTCAAGCTGCGCTCTTAGTGTAGGGCCTCCTCCCTAGAGATGACTCAATGCCAAAGCATTCTCCAAATGTGAGGCAAACCAGCATTTCCAGGGGATTAGGCTGAGCTTAAAAATCACTTCAGACTCTCTGTATTAGATATTAATTTAGGTCAGGAAAAAAAGAAACTCTTTTTCATTAAATCATTCTGCCACTTAGTTCATATTAGCTGTACTTTAAAAGGCACAATTGCAGTCCCAAGAACATGAAGTGTTCTAAGGTCAATTAACATAGAAATACCTGGCAAAAATGGACTGATACAGACACTGGGAACTACATGATTCTACTTTTTCATGACCAGATCTTGCTAATACCTCTAGAAATATCTTTTTAGTCTCAAAGTAGAATACTGCTTTTTAAAACATATAACTTTCTAAAGGAACTAACCTCGCAAAATACAGACAGACAGTAATGATTAATGACTTGAAAGAGTTGTAACAAATCCTTCACTGGTTTCCTTGAGTAAAATATTAATAGTTGTCTTATCAAAGATGGAATCTTGTTGCAATAAAGTAAGGCATGTTTTGTGCAAGAGATACAGAATCTCAAAGGAGATCTGTCACTAATGATCACAGCTAATTTTCAATTCCATGGGGATTTTTTTTCTACTTACAAGCTTTGGTGAAAATCCTAAAAACTCCACATCAAATCAACATGTCAGAAGCCAAAGCAGCACAAAAACTGCTGTATCAGAATGAACATAGTGAGGATAAATTTAAAAAAAGGAAAGAAAACAGTGTTTAAATATATAAACACACACACACATATATATAAGCTATATCTACATGTTTATTTACAGACATTAAGCTTCTAATTATTACCAGTAGTTTAAAGGACCTCTAAAATTCATCTGTTTTTTCATGAGGAAAAGCCCCAAATTTCCTTTAATATATTTTGACAAAAGTGAAATATGCAGATATGGCAAATTAGAAAAAAAAACATCCACTCAAAACTATACCAGTAGATAATGTAATCATTGTGAGTTCAGTGTTACTTTCCTAGAGCTTTCACTTTGGTCTTATCTCCCTTTCTTTTTCTCTCGGCTGTGTTTCTTTATTCCCTTTTACTACATATTTAAAAAAAAAAAAACAACAAAAAACAAAAAATATTCACAGGATAGTTTTAAAATACATACATAGAGTAGCAAGCAGCACTCCAGTTTGCAAGAATAAGTTACACAAAAGATAAGCACAGTTCATCTAATAGTGCATATATTGGTACCATTAAGTAGAAAATTAAGAAGTCATCATAGTAACTATACAGATTTGCAATTTACTTTGCACATGACCAACAACAGCTATTTCTGATAAAGAACGACTAGAAAGCGCAATTGTAAGGAAAGAAAACAACCATCTTCCTACAATAAAGCATTTTTGTTTTTCTTCATAGTGTATTCACTGCCCTCTGCTGCTTCAGATGTGAGCAAAAGCCACAAAGAAGCAATTTAACTTCTCTTGACAAGTAGAACGTAATATAATTTGACTTGGGAAACCTGTAATAAAAAAAGCCAGTGGTCTCATCTGCTTCCTAAGAATTCATAATTGTATTTGCAGAAAGACTATCTGTTAAAACACGAAGCCATGCAAATAAAGTGAAGGTCTTTGTTATTATCTCATTAAACTAAGACGTTTGAACTATATTACACTGCTTTGAATAGAGGGCACTGTCTAAGTATGAACCCAAGCAATGAAGTTTAAAAAAAGCTTTCTTAGATGCAGATCTAGTCACTATATTCATTTGATGAAACACAAGCATTTTCCTGATAGTCAAATGAGATTTTGAGATTTAGTCTTTTTTTTTTTTTTTTCCCCCCCCTCTCTCTCTCCATATAAAAGAGTGACAAGGTAAATGCTCTGGACAAGCTCTTCAAAACTCACTGGAATGATGCAACGTATCATGTCACTATAAGACATAACATAACCTTAAATAAAATATTGAACTCCAGGTTAAATAAAACTATTCAACTCCACCATCCTATTTTTAATAACAAAGGTAGCTTAGCTTGTTCAGAGAGATATTTGGGACTTATACCTAAATATGTTACATGCATTAATAAGTGATATAATGGTAGACAGGTTGCTGAGCTCACTAGTATTATAACAACAGCAACAGGCAGCAAGAAGGTAAATATCGCAAGTATATCTCCAAGTTAGCATCTGGTTACCAGTGCTATGACACCTACTCCAATATCATAATTACACATTGCAAGTGTACAAATCCCAATGCAACAAACAGAGCACTTCTCACTCTTTCAAAACATACAAGCAGTGTCACATTACAACTTTATATGTTCTGTGGATCACAGTAACTTGCCAAGAGAAACTGATGAGTAGGAGATCTAGTACCAGACAAACAGTAATCCTCTAGATTACATTAAGGCCTAGATTTGTGCATTTAAAAATGAACAAAATTGCATAATTTCACTATAAGCAACTATCTTATGGCTGAACAAGAAACTCAGCTCTTCAGTAAGATCTCAGAACATATCCTATGAGTATAGTTCTGAGGTATAGTTTTTCTTTATGACTACTGTATAGTAGTTACTATACTTAAAAAATCCTCCGTAAAACTAAAGATAGAGGTAGCAGTTAAAGTACAGTTTTAATAGCATCAACTGTGGTTTTATAAATATGCCTCATGATAATCTCATATAACTTTGATCATTTTTTTCCATATCACGGGAAAGCAAGAACAGTAAGGTGAAAGACATACAAACTCCCACATTTACCTGGTGGTCATTATATGTGATGTCTACACGTTTCAACAAGCACTTAACAAACAAACACACACTGCCAGAAGGAAGTCACTAAAGATCACACTGATGTCAGACACTGGGAATCTGTGAAATCTGTGAGAATAGTAAAGAAAAAAACATCCTTAATCCAAACCCAAACAGACTCTTCTGCTCTTGAAAGAAACACTCAGACTACCCAAGAAATTATCAGAAATCTTTATTCGCTCTGAGAGAAGAAACTTGAAAGGGTGAATACTTGAATGGGAACTGCTACAGTCTGGTTATAGTGAGACTACCAAATATAAAGACATTGAGTAATACGCTCATGAGTCTGGTCTCATAAAAACCTGAGTATCCCTGGAGGTGTTCAAGGCCAGGTTGGATGTGACCCTGAGCAGCCTGGTCTAGTATTAGATATGAAGGTTGGCAGCCCTGCCTGTATCAGGGCAGTTGGAGTTTGATGATTCATGAGGTCCCTGCCGACCCAAACCATTCTATGATTCCTTTATAGAGTGGCTACTTAATTCAAAAAGATTATAGAAGATTTTGAGCTTCACCTTCCTGGTAACAGGATAATACAACTCCTTCCAGTGAACATACGTTGACTATCCACCCCTCAAATTTCTTTTTGAATTCTCATCTGCCTTATTATTATATATTATAATATACATAATTAATATAATTATATATTACTATATCACACTCTCTTAAAGAATTTAATATTAACACTGAGTGGATAAACTAATTTAAGAATAGCAAGCTTTGCTTGGACAGTTTATTTTCCCAAACTGATGTACTCTAATAGAGAAGTAATGATTTAGCATTTCTATCAGTTTCATTGTTTTTCCTCAGTTTTGTTTATGTATTCTGTTTTGGACTCTCAATAAGCACTATGAATTTATTTTTTTCCTAAAACACATGAACAGAAAAGGTCTCCAAGATTAATACTATGTTTATAAATATTTTAGAAGTTAGTGGTTTTTCAAGCAAATTTCTGTGTTTAACTAAATTCAGGTTTACACACAGGCACACATCACAGCTGTTTTCTATAACTCTGCATTTTCTGTGGCTGATTTAACCTTACACTATTTAGAGCAGGCCCAATCAAAACATTGTACAATCATGACTTACGGAATAATGGTGTTTGTTTACAGCATTATGCTGTTGCTTGATCTTGTTTGCCTCTTACAGCAGTATTTCACAAGAAATGCTTCTTTTTTTTCCCCAGAAGTCCTAAAAGACAGACTGGGTTTCCCACCACCCTCATTACAAATTTTAAATGTTTTTGGTTTTTTTCCTTTAATTTTGCAGAATAGTTTGTTGCCCATCTTGAGAATACTATGAACTAAAAACAGAAGCGTGCTTATTTAGAGACATATGAAAGATAGACATAAAAGTTGAAGAAAACACTTCAGAAAAAGCTTCAAGATTTGACTAAATAAAATTAGAAGTTAGAAATCAAATAAGTATTTGCAAATTAAACAGAAAGCCCATTCAAATGACTTCATACATAACCTGCAAAGCTAGAACTTCTAGAGTCTTCCTTGGACTTAGGACATGAAAACAAATTGAGTGCAGCATAGTACTGCACAGAGCATGAAGTAGTGGAAATGACACTGCAAAAGTTAATTGAGAATATATTCACACAACTGACTGACCAGATGTACATTTAAAAAAATCTTCTCAATATCATAAAATTGAGCTGTTTATTAACATGAAGGAAAGTATGATGACCACTGCCATGTGAACTGCATAGTGAACAATGGTCTGAATTAATTTCTTCAACCTTAACCAATCATTGTTCAGTAGACATTGTAGAGATTTGTTTAGCTCCAGAAGGAGACTGTTCAGGAACTGGGGAGAAGCAGCTTAGGATTCCTCTCCAAGACAGCTGCAAAGTGGATCAAATTAGGAACATGTCTTCACTGCAGGGCAAGCCAGCAGTGCTGATGACATTTTGAAAAGGAGACTGCCATGGGAATATCCTTTGGGTGCCTTCCCAGACAGGCAAGGGAAGGTATAGAAACACTCTATAGGAAGGAGACAGGAAACATTTTCAGCTCACTCTAGAGTTAAGTGCTTCTGCACAGGCGGGATGACAAGGAGCTAATTTGTGATGTAGTACTCTGGAAACAAATGAGACTTCGCAAAAGGTCTTTATCAGAACTATACAGTAAAAGGTATGACCAAATTACTTAAGTTTATCATGCAATAAACAATTATGAAGATTTTTATTGCTAACCTCCGGCTCCTAGATGCCCTCGTGATAAAGTAATAGAGCTCATTTGTGGCAAATTTACACTACAAAGAACACAAGTTATGCAGATGGCATTTTATTTCCGATGTGGCCGACAACTCAGCCACTAAGGGGCAGTGTTGCTTTGCTATAAAGCACAAGGACCTGTGCTCATCTCCCTCCTTCCAGCCAGCCGATCCCTAATTTCTCAAGTGCAGTTCCTATACTTTCAACAGAACAAAGGCCTGAAATGATAGTAGGGCCATTCAGTCTTTCTGTTCCTGCCTTATATACAAAAACAATATAGAACATACTTGAAGGTGTACCAATGAAGGTGAAATCAGCTGCAAAGGTACTTACACACAAAAGTTTGGCCAGAATGTAGCTTACCAGTCAACCTGAACTCCTTCTCATACTTTTAATAAGCCGATACTAGTACGTCAGTGTATTCAAAATAATTTGAAAAGCAGGGGGTACTGTTTCTCTTGCTGTTCCTAGTTCAGTGTACCAGGTAGACGGCAAAATTCCAAGTTTAAACTATAATTCTGTTCAGATCTTTTTTTACTATCTACTCAGAATTAAGTACTAAAAGTAACAGTTATGCATTTGCTGGATGATTCTACAGCAGGAAGAAATGAGCTTCAGAAGAAGGCTCTCTAGCAAGTCATGCTTAAAGCCTGAATTTCAGACATTTTCTTTATTCTGCTGTTAACTGTGACAGCTTACTCTTACCCCAACAGACCACTTGCCTTTTCTGCGGCATTTAATCAGCTTAGGAGCATTCTGTACTCTGGATAACCAAGGAAACTGTAGCTAGAAAGACTGAATCCATAACACCCAGTTTTACCTAGTTCTGCATGAGGGACATGATGCTAATTTGCTGAATTTTCCCAGCGCTGTCCTCTGCTTGCACACTAAGTTGCCCTTTGGCACCAGACTATACTTGGAACCATTCCTTCCCTCTTGCATCATCAGTTGTGATAAAGAGCCTTCCTTGCCATTTTTAATGGCTATAGTGATATTTTCAAAAACCTGAGAGAAATTCTGAGTAGCATACTATATCTTTAGATTAGATCTCTATTACCCCTCCCCCCATATCGATATCTGAGTACCTTTGTTTCCTTTTTTCTTTTCAGTTTTACATAGATAAATCAGGTCCTTTTCTCTCCAATTGTATTCTCACATATTATAAAAACATATACATTATAAAAACAGTAATGATCTCCCCAGCACAGCCTTATATAGCTCTTTGAGTAGAATCTCTCTCTAAAAATAGAAATCTCTTTGACACTGAAGTGCCAGGCAAGATGGAAACTGTTGCATTTCAAGTTGAAGTCTTTGGAAAGCTGCTCTGTATATCAACAAGTGTCCCACAAATGTGCAACATGTGCAACCTGTCCTGTCATGAACTTTGAGTAAAAGAGATTTCATTTGCAGCCACTGCTGTTGCAGCAATAGTTTCTTTGCTATATAGCAATAGCAGCACTGGCAAAAGGTGCTGGATTTACAGCTCTGCAAAATAACACCCTTTCTTTCCCTCCCCCCCTCCCTCTGCCCTCAAACACAACTGCCAGCCATTCCCAGACTGCCTGACTGGGCAAGATACCCTGCATTTAGCCCAACACTTGTACTGAGGACAGAAGGGCAGACGAAAGCAAGCAGACAAATCTCATATGTCAGCACTGCAGATTTTCCAGTTCTTAAGCAGACATTCCCCTTGGGAAAAATACAGAACAGAAAGGGCAGAAGGAACACAAATCCTCTTCAGAAGATGCTGACAAATTGCTCTTACGAAAGAGAAATCAAAAGTCATTAACTCTGCCAGCATGCCTAAACTGGAGATTGTAGGAGTAGGTCTGATTCCTCAGCGCACTAAATCCAGGAGCATTAAACAGAGCTCAGCACCTCTGTCAGACTTGCTCAGACACGACTATGCTACAGTCTTTCAGTCTTCAGTTCTACTGAAAGTCTCATGCATTAACTGCAAGATAATTCATTTTTCCTCTGGATGGCCACATGCTGGAATTCTGATACATAGCCTCATGTGGTATTTTAATAAGAGCTATAAGACAGCTGATGAATACTCATCTCCACGTCGATCTGATGAAACATGCTCAAATTGACAAATGTTGCCAAAATAAACCACTGCAACAGACATACACACTCCTATTTTTCATAATTATTTTGGGTTTAAGCCACATAAAAAACAAACCACCGAAAAGAAGGAAGAATTTTATGTGAGGGCTTGCATAAATTCAGCTACAAGCATTTTAAAGTTTGAATGAATTAAACTAAGGTAAAGTTTGAATAATAATAAAAAAAATTAATAATAATAAAAAAAATTCCATTCCTTATTAGGAACAGGCCAAATTAATTGAAAGCACAGGCCTAAATAACACACACAGTGTTGTTATCAGATGGGAGGCAAAGTCCACAGAGGGCCATCTCCCAGTACCCTGTAGGATCTGGAAATAACACTTGGGAATTTTCAAGCAAGTACAGAAGCCTCGCATCCTCTGTTTTGAGAGCAAACCAGAGGACGACTGACCTCCTCTGGTAGGCATGCACATTCTTGGTGTCCACACACTTCCTGAGCCATCACTTCTTCTGTCCCAGCCAGCTTTATTTGAGCCACCAGAACATCTCAGCTCCCTGATGAGTTACCAGGAGCCGACCAGGATAGCAGGCATAAGACACTGGAAGGCATCTACATGAACATATTTTGTGAATGCACTGAAATTCACAAAACATTCACCTGGATTTGTAGAGCTTTCATTTGTAAACAGTAAGATGGGTAGGGCAAAACCTATTATTTCAAAACATCACACCCATTGTGTGAAGGACACTAAATAACACAGAAGACTGGAGACAGCTTGTGTGCTTTTCTGAAAGCTAAAGAATGACCTAAAGTAATGGGAGCTGCAACTCTATTCCTGTATAGAAATCTCAGCTTCGAGCCACTGTCTGATTCAAACTTCTCCAGTGAGTTGGAACTCTGTGTTTTCCTTTTAAGAGTAGACACTGGTCCTCAATATGTGCATATTAAAATAACTGTTTAAATTATCTAACAGCTGCATTTACTAGATGCAAATGTTACTGGGTTTCTGTGAACAATCTGAATCATTTGCACTTAAAGAAATTTCAAAAGCCCCCATGCCTTGCAATTTGAGATGCGGCCCAATTGTACAAAGCATTCTACAAATAGAAAGCTCTCTTAATAAACACACTGCTATTGTTATCTCCACTGGAAATGAGGCAAAGCTTCTGCTTACCTCTTCATGATCCTTTTGGTGCTGACTGAATTGCTACCAAGGCAGTGAGACAAGTAGGAAGAAATACCTCATGGGGTACACATTTCAGTATAATCTTGACATCACTAGCAGGGATAGCTACAGCCCTCACTGAAACAGAAACCTGCAAGACAGCATTTGTTTATTCTTGCTCCTTTGCTGTTCCTTTTGAACAGATGATCATATATACAATACTTGTATATTTCCAAGCTCATGCCATAATAAGAAGTTGTCACAAAACCATTTCTGGGAATGGACTGATGAGACTGAATAATGATTTCATTTTAACTCTTACTGGACTAGTTTTGCTCTAAGGATTCAATATGTTATCTATTATCCAAATTCGTAATGAGAACCTCCTTCCTCTTTCAGCCTGTCCCCCCTCCCCCTGCTTCAACAGAATTTGGGCAGATGACCAACGGAATGAAAATGAGACAGGGTAGACACATAGAGCTGTAACTGATACAGGATATGAAGCTAGGAATGAGTGGGTTTGACAAAGCACACACTAGTAGCTGAGTGGCTCATTTGCCTGGTAGTAGGATGGATTTATGGCCTTGTATGTCACTAATTAATAGGCCAGTTCCCCATGGCCCCCTCCAAGTAGTCCCCCCCCTCCCCTCCCCCGCTGCTTAGTCTGAAAGGCAGAACACAGGAAAAAACCATCAAATTACAAAAACCCCTGAGACTAAACTAAACAAAGTACAAAGAATTCCAGCAAGCTCCTTCCCTCCCACCTCACCATTCTTCCTTAAGACAGGATGATTCTCACACCATTCCTATCACAGTGCTGGATAACATTACAGTGGGTAACAGGCTATTCTGTTGAGTCTTTTCTTTACTACTTTTGACACACAAATATGCCCAAAGTGGTCTGAATCTCACAAAGATATTCCTGAGATGATGGACCCTCTGTTGTTTCCCAGGTGTGTGATCAAAAATCAGACAAATAACGTACTGCAGGAATATTACCTATTATCAGACCCAGTTTAGTAGCTATGCATGCTCTGTTACCACACCACAGGTTGGACCTGCAAATCTTCCTCAAACCTCACAAAACAATTCTCAAATTCTAGATGATAAAGATTATTTTACATGTTTCCAGGTGCAAGAAAACTAGCTGCAGCTGAAACTCACAAACCAGCTTCTGTCCTGAAGAACATGAAAACTCTAGACTTCACAAAAGCCAACAGAATAGTCCAGGGAAAGCAAGGAACCACTCATTTCATGATGGATGAATGCATGCTTGCTCTGCCTGAACACTGCTTTGCTTCCTTGACCCACAATACAGGATTGAGTTTAAAAAAAAAAAAAAAATCAATGTCAAACCGCCCTCAAGTTAGAACTCAGATAGCTTCTTAACTTGGCAACAATTCTGCATTAGCCAGAGACAGTACACTGGTCTCATAACTGACCACAGTATCAGTGCTAGTGATGATTTCAGTGGCTCTGGAGCCCATAACCTCAAATTCAGTCACCACTAACTGCTGGCCCATCCAATCCCCACCACAGGTAAGAGAGCAAATTTTGCCCTGCATTCTGCAGCTTAAAGTTATTAACTATTAGTCAAAACAGTACAGCTTGGAGGAGGCCACCCATTAATGGAGTCTCCAGTACTGGAATGGGGCAATCAGTAACCCAGTTTATGAACTCTGTGTTAAGCCCTGAGGCTCTGCCAGCCATAAACCCCTCTGTGGGAGGAATGTTCTTTTGCTACCTGATATCCTAGCAAAAATACTAGTTTGAGCTGCTCCTTTAACACTGATCTGAGTCTGGAAGCTCCGTTCCACAGTTCCATATAATTTATATATATATATAAGAAGCCTAGAAAAATTGAGTGTTTCAACAGTATTTTAGAAGTACGAACACAAGTAGTTGTATGATCTGGTATCAGCTCTGACTTATTAATGGAGCAGTCTGTATAGTGACTCAAAGAATCATGAGCATGCAATTAACGACTAAGAAGGGTTGCTCAATAGAGGACCACATACTTGAGCTGTCTCCCAGCAAGATTAACTCCATCAAGGAAACATAATCATGGTGATGTAACATGCTTTTTCTAAAGGACTTGCCCTGGCACCACAGATTTTGCCTGAGAAATTTAAAACAGCTCATTCCTAAAACGCTTAACAGTATGTACTCATTCTAATTGACAGTTAAAGCCACACAAGTATATTTTAACACCAAGAATAGTCTCCTGACTCCAGCACTCCACCCTCAGTTACTGTCTCCTCTTTGTTTTCCTCCATTTGTCTCTAAGGACCTGCAACTTTTCTTCGAGAGGCTGGCAGTTGCTGGCATGGGTCAGGCACGCCTGTTCAGTATCTTTTTCATACACTTATCCCACTTTCTAGTTCTGCAGATGTCTTGTGCATCTTTATTACAGTAACATATGATATACAAACTCCACAGAATGGACTAAAAAATACACGATAAGACTGAATTGAGCAAAAAGGAAGTACATGGCCAGATTTTCCCATTCCCTCACAATTACAGGAAATAAAAAAAAATACTGTCTTTCTGAAGAAACAAAATTTCAGGTACGGAAGTGCATAAGTTTTTAGTTACTTCTCAGGCTTTATTTTTCTTCTGCCAGCTGTGATGAGCCTATGCTAGAAAAGTTCTCCTTGTAAGTGTGGATAAACATTCAAATATTATCTTAGTACCACAATGAGATGCCTACTTTCAGGTAGCAGATTTTGGTATTTACCTTTCATTTACTTGCCTCTGCTTGTAATCTTAGTATAGCAAATGTGACGCTTTTCCTGCTGGAAACACATAGCCTATGGTCTTGAGATAATACACAAGTATATGGCAGTGGAACTGCTGTATCAGTGACAAGTTCATATCAAGATTATGCAGAAGCTATGCATGCCATAAGCACAGTCTGTTGTAGTACTTCTGCTTTTATTATCAACTGCTCTGCAGTGGTTGATATAGACACTTCTGTTTGCCAACTGCATGCAACCATACTAGCCTCTTGTAACTTGACTCACCATAGAAGTTCTTTTTTCCAGACCAAAAGGTATACCAAATGGAAAAGACTTTTGATGCTAGCTATAAAACAAACCCAGCAAAGAAGCGCTGACAATCCAATTCTCCCTCTGCACATGAGGAACACAAGGAAGAAAATAGAAAGAACATAACTACAACGCTCATTAAAAAAAAAAAAAAAAAAAAGCAAAGTTAGTAAAGATTTAAGAAGAAGCCAGGAAGCATACAGACAGTCACCATTCAAGCACGACATGAAGGAAAATAGAGCAGATAAGGTACAGCCACACTACTGAGGTGGTAAATACGTGATGAGGAATGCCAAATCACATGAAGCACTAGTGAAAAGGAAACAAACATAACATTTTAGTTTTGACATGAGCCACTGAGCACAGAACAGCACACTCCAATGAAAGGATAATCCATAGTCAGACAGGCTATCTGCTAGAGCTGTTGCGCAAAATGAGTAAGAGACTTCAAGTGCTGTACTCAAGCTCACTATTGGGAAATTTGCTGTGTTGTCAGCATACCAGATCAATATTTCAGAGGTCATTATCTCATCCCTTCTTCAGCTGCTATTTTTGGATTCCTGCCAGAGAATGGCAACCACTAGCAAGATGATACACTAGTGCATGAGTTTTGGGAATTTGAGCAAGCTTTTCTTTTCACTGAGATTAGTCGTCTCTGGCTCTGAAAGTCACAAGGGAAGTCACAAGTCAAGATTTAGATGATGAAATATTTTCTTTGACAACAGAGAGTAAGCTGCACCAAACAAACTGATCCTTCTGCATTTGTCAAAGAAACCATGAGGAGAAAGGAACCTTCGAATACAGAGGCTGCTATAAAAATAATGCCTTCTATTTATTTCCACAGAAGCTACTACAGACACAAACAGCATAGTAACACTATCTCTTATAGAGCAAACTCTCACCTACAAAACACTATTCCTTAACACAGGCACCAACATTAGCTGTGCATTTTCACCAGTAATGAACAAGAGCCTGCATACTGCACTTGTAACAGCCTGCACTAGCAGACGTGATCTGTTAACATCACCACTCCTGAAACACACCATCTGACATGTCACCATGCTCACAACCACTGTTTGGTATCTATCAGTGCTCAGCATGTGTCAATGAATGCCAATGGGTGCAATCTTTTCCACATGGAGGAAGCCAGGGACACAACTTTGCTTCATACACACTTCCACATGGGCACCATTTTGTCAGATCTCCCCTTTTGCTGCCATCTATCACACTGCAACAAAACACAATGGAGTATTGTTCACAGAAGGTTTATCCTCTGCTGTCATACCATCAACATCCACCTTTGGCATTGTGGGCCAACTTAATAAAAATAGGAGACACTACTTCCAGAGCAGTATCATATGTTCTCCTCACATTATGGGAAGGAGATAACATTTACTAAACTGAACCAGAGCACTAAAGAAGTGCATGGTCTTCACACACAAAAAGCAACAGAAGCTCTAATTGGAGACAGCTGTACAACAAGTAAATCAGTAATCAGATTATATATCCTGCATTCTCTATAAGTATGACTCATGAGTTTGTACATGAGTAAATTTTAATTAACAGCTTGCTTGAGCTACAGGTCAGTAGATGAGCCCAGAATGTTCCAGACAACCAGATTCGAGGGTTATAAAGTTAAGAACTACCTCCATTTTACATAGTGTAACATTCTATGCTTTGCCACAAACTAGCATAATCCTATAACATCATTCAACAGCGGTAATAATCCACTACAGTACTTGCATAAGTTTGGAAAGCAGTGTCCTACCCCACCTTCTGAAATTAACAGAATACCTTCTTGGTATTACTGGGAACACTAGTAGTCATATATGGAAAAACATTGACTCACCATACTGGTGATGAAGGTCTCTGGCTGCAAAACACTTCTTCTCAGAAAGTAGGCATGAAACACTTTCCTTCCAGAGACTCTAGCTTTCCCAGTCACATGGGAAGCACAGGTAAATTGTTTGCACCTGCACCAACCTCCACCAGGTGCTCAATCTTCAGTTCAGGCCATGATATAACAGCTCCCCTACAGCTGGAGACCATTTTAAAACCAATTTAGGAATATTAATAATCACATAAAGAAATTACTCAACCAGATAATTGAGGAGTGCCTCTGGCTACAGAACATTCCTTCTCAGGAAATCAACCTTCATCCAGGAAACCTCCCTTAGAAGGCTAGTCCTTAATGAGCCCAGGGAGTGATGCACACAGGGTTCACCCCTTCCAGTCACATGGGAAGCACAGGTGAATTGCTTCCATCTGTGCTTCCTGGGCCAGCCAGCCACCCCCTCCACCAGGTGGTCAATCATCAGTCCAAGCTGTGACAAATCAGTTCCCCTACACCTGGCTACTGGAAAGAATGTGGTGATAGGAAATATTTCAGTTTTTATCTTGCAAACCAAAGATACTTAATTATTTGAAAACATTCATGAGATAGTTAGCAGTATCTTTGTCCAGCCCCATTATTTAACATACTTGTGCATGATCTCACGAGTCTTGTGGTACGAATTCTCAAAAAAATGGGATATGATGAATTATAAAATGTAGGAAACGGGATGATTTGTACTAGCTAAAATCACAGCGTTCCAACTTTAGCATCTAACATGTTCTAGAGACAAGCACCCTTACTGCATGCCTGCACTTTCAGAGAGGTTGGCAGGGCCAGGAGTTTGGATCTCATACTCCTGCTGAATCTGTCCTGCCAAAGGCTTCATATGGTGGCTTTTGCTGTGAGTGAACTTCAAAGACACTGTCTCATCTAGAGAAGACATTCAGTACAGAAGGGATGGGAAATGGTATTGACTTGATATAAACTTATCTCCGGGCAGTGTGGATACAATTGGTTTAAGCCACATCATGCAGCAGACTCAAAACTCAGATATAGGGATGGCTAATGAAAACACTGACATTTGGTGTGACATCTAAAGACACTCTTTATAAGAATACACTTTTTGTAGCCATTATGGATTTTGATAGTCCATGCACTGAGTATCTCTACAAAGACAAGACATCCCAGTCTTATCTGCACTGTCTAGTGTGACACCACATTATCTCAATAGTATGCATGCTTAAAGATCTGACCTGTAAGTTTGAGCTCTGGCCTGCCAAAAATTTCAGGCCTTTATATTTAGAATAAAATCCCAAACCCATTATCAGGTAGGCTTAAGTTACTGTATAGATGTTTCTCTCTAAAAAAATCTTGCTAACTAAAGGATACTTCTTTTGTCTAAAAGACTTCCACTTGCATAAACATAGTAAAACAAACTCCTAGGCCTAAATCTTTGATAATCATTACCAGAACTAAGTTTATTTGTAGCTTAATACTGAACTCCTTAATTTCATACTACTAGAACCACTAATACACCAGTAACTGTGCCATTCAGTGTTTCTGCTTCCCAAGAAAATATTGTACTTTGTTAATTCCATTAGACTGACAGATAACTTTTAAACATATTTAAATATACTTTCAAGCCTCTGTCTTTGCTGTGGGTATTATAATAAAATAGATGAAGTGCTTTTTCTCTCTGTTTTTTAAATGCTGTACCTTTGGTTCCTGATCCTGAACTTTATGACTAACATGAAGCTAATCAGATAATGAGGATTATTACTTCTGGAAAGTATGAGCTAATGTCAAATAAAATTAAACTGAGAATTGATTACATTAATTTATTTCTGTTGGAGAATGGTAAGAAAAGAGTACCTGAGAAACTCCCTGTAAAAGAAAAAGGAATACAACTAATTGTTACTCATTTACCTGCCAGAAAGACCCTATATTTTAATATTACATAGAAGGAGTCCTGCAAAGTGGCAGATAGATATAACCTGCTTATAAAAAAAATACATTTATTGTACAATTTCTGTGTAATGAGAAGGCCTAGGTCAATAATATGTTTTCTAAACAAAAATAAGTTACCAGTTCTGTGGATAAAACCTGAAAGACTTCAACTCCAGGCACATTTAAACAGAGCTACTCTGCTGGGTGAGATTGAAGAGACTATACAGAATAAAGGTTGTTTGTAATCCCAAGATTAATGTTAATGGTTATTTTCATTAAAAAGGATCTATTTAACAGATACTTTTTTAACACAATTGCACCTTACTGATGATGGCAAGACATCTAAGGGCACTGTTTGCTACTGTAGTAAAAAAAATTCTGCTATAGAAGCTGGTTATTCAATAAATCCAAGAAAGTAACCTTAAATTGGAATTCATTATCTGAAAGGAGCAAAAGAGAAGTCAAAGGACAAATCCTTGTTAAACGTTCTTCACTCTTTGTTATTGATGTTTAATCTAAAAGAAGCCACAAAGCCACTGATGGTAAAGCTTGAAGCTGATGTAACTAAAGTAGTAAACAATAATGAAGATAGGCAGCTGACCTACAGAAGTCTGTCTGCTAAGCTGTGCTACTGTGGGCAACATGTTTGCCCCATCACAATGAAACACCAGGCCAATCATAAAAGGCTCAAGACCAACACTTTGAACTGTGGCTTCACTGAGGGCTTACATGCATAAATAAGACTTACTGTCACTGGCTTCAACATACAACAAGCCATACAACAGTTCAGAAGAGGCTTCAGGAATCAGCATACTCAACTGAGTTCACTCTTCCTAAGGTGACTTCTCGAACAAAGAAACAATTCCATGTGTATGAGAAGAAGATAATAAATAGGGGAGAAGTGCATTTTCACTTCATCCAAAAGCAATATTTTTTGTTTTGTTATCTGTTTCCTGCTGACAAACTGGAAAATGATCGGTAAATGCTGTGAGAACAATTTAAGCTTCAGAAAGCTTGCTTTAAATTGAGGATATCTCTATGTAAACATATGTGTATTTTAAAGCCACAAAAAGTATACTTATTAAAAATAAAGGTAGAGGGCAAAGGGATTACGTTCATGCTCAGATTGCTTATTTTCTCATTCAGAGAAAAGTTTCAGTCAGGCTGCAGCTGAAACACCTCATTTAGATTCTCTAAGATACGGGACCTGTAATCCCAACAGCACACCAGAGTAAGATTTAGATATCCTTCCAAGAAGTCACTGGTAAAAGCAAGATTAGAAAATCTTCCAATACATTTTGTATTTGGACAGCTCAAGGACCAGAACTACTGAGTGTCCTCACATGTAATTACCTTGTGATACACTACAATCCAACGACCTTATTATCAGGTTCAGCATACGTCTACTCTTTGATCTACATATTACAGGGCTCAGATAAGCAACCAGGACTGTCAACTGGTAAGTTGAGCCCAAGTTGTTTTCTGTGCGTCCACTTGCAGCCCACAGTAAATAACAGGTGTGTCTAATTCAGCTGTTCAGGGCTAATTCAGGGCTACATTTTTTACAGCACATTTTCCTGCTATCCTTAGTTACCACATGTTCATTTGCAACGTGGAAAGGTTTTGAGTTGTATAAACTGAACTGGTTTCAGAAAAAATGAAAGAAGCACATCTAATACAAATCTATCTACATCTATCACAAATCCACAGCGAGTTACTACAGTGTGCTTTCCTCCACAGACCCATGCCTCTAAAATGTTACCTCTCATCATCACTACACGAAGACCTACAACCCCACCTCACGCGTGTCTTTCTGGTGCCGCTGTGTCACTTATTTTTCTTTATTCCCAACAAGGAAAAGAGACAAACACTTTTTCTCCTATCAGCCTTTAAGACCAATAATCTCGTATTAAGTCAAGTTTCTAACAGCCAAGATCTTCCCAAAATCGATCTGATGATCCTGAACATGCCCAAAACAGCCCAAGCCCCACCCTGACGGACTGATGAGATGCCAGGTGAGGGGATGCCACTTCACTGGAAAAACTGTGATTTAAAAGTATTTTACAATTTATTTCCATGGAAACTCCTATAGATACAGAGAGCACAGTAACTTTATTTGATAGAGCAAACCGTCAGCTACAGACACTGTTTCTCAACAGAGGCACCAACATTAGCTATGTATTTTCACCAGTGATGAACAAGAGCCTGCATGCTGTGCTTGTAACAGTCTGCACCAGTGCAGGTGACCCCCAGTCAATGTCACCACCGCTGAAATGCACCACCTCATTGTGCTTACAGCCACTGTTTGGTCTCCCTCAATACTCAACAAGTATCAATGAATGTCAGTGGGTGAAATTTTTTCTGCATGGAGAAATGCAGTGACACACCTTTGTTCCATACACACTTCCATACCAGATGCCATTTTCTCAGACTGCCCCTTTGCAGCCATCTGTCAGACTGCAATAACATGTAACAGCATATTGGTGGGAAGGTTCAACCTCTACTGTCATACCACCACCTTCTCCCTCTGCCATCATGGGCCAGCATAATAAAAGAGGAGGCATAACTTTCAGAGCAGCCATCTATATAATATACAATATTATATATATATATATATATAAAATATATTATATATATTATATATAACAATAATATATATGTATAAACAAAAAGTCCTGGCCAATGCAGAAGCTGAAAATTAAAAAAGACAGCACCAGGAAAAAACAGATTGAAGTGCTTTAACTTTCTCCAGGAACAACTGTTGTCTAGACAGGTTCAGCACAAGTGGTACAGGCTCAGTTTTGCTGTGTTATACAGCATTGCAAGCACTGAAAAATCAAGAAAATTTTACAAATATGTTTTTCTAGTAGATCCTATTCACAATTTTTAGGGTGAAAAAGCCCCACCTTTCCATCACAAAGAAAAGTCCAGCCCAAACCAGAAAGAAGCAACAAGCAACCGGGTAGGCCTGGGCTGTATCATAACACAGGAACAACCACTACTTTTGGAAGAATCTCTTTTGCTTTATGACCATATGTGCCTTGTTTTACATTCTGAAAAAACAGATAAAGGTTTCTTAGTGTTCCTTGGGTGACCAAATCACATTTCTGCTAACAAAGTTAGCTTTTGTTCCCTGTCAAAGGCTTCCTGCCAAAGCTTCTGTTGTAAGAAAACCATTCAGTAAGAAAGTACTTCACCAGGAAGACACAGAATTCCACAAGTTTTTTGTTTGTTTCTTTCTTTGTTTTTCTTTCAGAAACCTGAAATGTTTTTTGTTTACAGGAGTAAACTATTTTTACTGTTTTCATCAGTTTCCGGTGATGAAAACAAACAAATGAACAAAAAAACAACAATAAAACAAACAAAAAATCACCAAAACCAATCAAGGTTGTTTGGTAAGGCAGTCTATGTGTTTGCTGAGTAACCTGGTACTATTACCATCAATAAAATGATGGTGCTTTTCCACCAAACCAGCAATCTGCTCCAATTCACTATATAGGGTGCTGTACTTCACACACACACACACACACACACACACACACACACACATTTTATTTTTCCAACAGAAACACCAAAAAGAAAGTAATACTGATGTTACCTCGAGGTTGGGGAAAGGGTTAACATACAGTCAGGACAACCATTAATGGGTAGAGCATGTGCAGCATGATCTTGTGATGGTAAAATCATGTTAAAGGTTTGATGAATGTGGATAAACCTGGAAATAGAATAATGAGAGGAAATTTGCTCTAATATGCATATGAACTGCAATGCTACCAGATAATGAAGAATAATGACTTATGGAAATTTATTTCCAGCATAGCCACTCCTGAGTTTTCCTATAAAGGTCCAAGTATCTCACAGCTTGTGATCTTTCAGGAATCCACAAGGATGCAAAATGGACTAAAGGGGCCCTTTCAAGAACAGCAAAAAAAAAAAACAACCAAAAAAACCGTCATGTCCTTTTCTATCTTCTTTGAATGCTACCTAAGAGACTAATAAAAATAATGAAACTGGTCTGCCCAATAATTTCTAGAGATATATTAACAATGTACATTTGTATTTTTGACACACATCACTGGAAGTATGGAATAACGGGTAACAATTTCTCTCTGGAGATAGTTGCAAAGGCAATCTATGTCAGAACTAAACCCAAATTTTCAGGCACTTAACAAAGAAACAGAAACAAGTTTTCTTCTCACATTGTTGGTATCACCTTACACTATTTCTGTATTCACATCTGTTTATGTGTCTTTTGAAAAAAGGTCATTCTAAATTCTTCATAGCACACACATTAAATATTTACATTCAGGCCTAGAATGCCTTGTAAAATTTTAATAGTATACCTTCCTATTCCAAAAAAGAGTTAACAAAAAATCAGCCCAAATCCTAGCTCATACATGATATAAAATACTAAACACTGTTTAAACTGTCATTTCTTCCCAAAGTACAAGGATGTTTATGCTCTTCCCTAGGGAAAGATAAACACAGCAGCATACCACTCCATATTTGTAAATGTTAACTCCTCTGCAAGGTAGTAACCAGCTTCTGTATGCATGAGCCATCTGTTTTTTCACTGCTCAAAAAGCCATAATATGACATACAGATATGCTTTCATTGAAACAACAAAGATCTGTGGCCCCACCACAGAAAAAAATAAGTGCAACCTCACTTTTTGTTCTACACATCGTTCTGACTTCAGAACAGCCTTCAGAAATGCTTCCTAGGCACTAGCCTAGAGGTCTGTTAGGATACCAGGGATAATTCTACAGGTCCTCGGGAATACGTCACCCTCAAGTCCAGTATATATGAGAAGGTGTTCGTTTAGAGTCAACAGAGATTGACTCTGCTGTTCTAAGTGTGGTAGATCTATGCTACCTCTTAAAAAAAAAAAAAAAAAACAAAAAAAAACAGCAAGAAAATGCTCTGATGATTTCATTCATCCTTATAACAGATTGGATAACATATTAATCCATCAAATGCCCTTTTATGTATATAAGCCACAGTAAAATACTCCCGCAAGTATTCTGGTTAATATAATGTACTGTTTGCCAAATGTGCACTTTAAAACTAGCAGTCAACTGTATGGCATACTTTGAGTGGTGTTAAAGCTGTCTAGGCTTTATTATACAACGACTATGATAAGCTACAACATTCTGCCAGTGGAAAAAAGAGTGAAACAGGAAAAAACAGTGTAGCTTCTTGAATGAATACTTAATGGGAGAGGTTAAATCATAACAGGAGTCTTAATCTTTAATAAATCATGGAACTTATTCAGATGACTAAACATGGATTTCAGATCTTCAGCCATTCACGTTTTTGTAATTTGGCAACTAAACCTATAGTTGGACATCTAAGGAAAAGCATCCAAAATACAAGGAATCTGTAAACCTGTAGCAGATATTGACATTCTGCCCAGAGTAGCCTGAAGTTACATACTCTACTTTTAAAACCTTGGCTTAGCAGTCTTTCCTTTGGGGAGAAGCTAATGACATTTTTTGCCTTTCTGCTAGACTCCAATCAAAGGACTGCTATCCCTAACTTCTCTGTCTGTTTCTCTTTTCCCCCCAAAAAAGTATTTGAGTTTGCTATTGCAAGCCAGAACAGCACTGAGCACAGCTGGGAGGACAAGTTATTCAATTGTGTTGCTAGAAATTTGTATATGATCAATAATTTATTATTATTATTATTATTATTATTATTATTATTATTATTATTATTATTATTATTTTGTACAGACAAAGTTAAGTTGGGGACATATTTGAATATATTCCAAATGAAAACTAAATGTGCAATATGGAATTTTGTTTTTGACTCATAGGTGCGCAACAAAAGCAAAGCAGCTAAGGCTGGCCTGTGTGAGGGGGATGAGGTGGTGTCTATCAATGGCAAACCCTGTGGAGATTTAACCTACGCTGAAGTTATCGTTCTGATGGAAAGCTTGACTGATGTCCTACAGATGCTTATCAAGAGGTACAGGAATGCTCAGAATGCTTTGGTGCAATTCTTTTCAGTGTACCACACAGAAAATGTTGGCATTGGATGCACTTATTTTGCAGATATACACTGTGAGCTTCTGATATTCCTCCTGTTTGTGTCTTTAATTATGTTTGTCTGCATTGAAAAGAGAGGGAGGACAGCATACTTCAAGAAATTCATGCATAGAAGTCAAACAGCACAGTTTATACATAGAAGAGTAGAGTTTACAAACATAACAGTTGTATTTCTTATTAACAATATTTGGTACTTAAAAGGAGACCACTACCATATCTGCATATTACAGAGTCTTGAGTTCAATTATTCTTTCCACTCCTTTGAAGTAGTGAAGTGTTGTTATTCCCCACAGATAGGGAAGTGAGGCATACAAAAAACAAAGGCTGTATAGATGGAGAAAGTGTGTCGGACAGATATGCCTTGATGATGACATGGCAAATGGTCTTCTTGGGAAGCAAAATGTGCAGTAGTCGGGAGGGAGAGAGGGCCTGGAAATCAGGAATTCTATTTTTGTAGACGTTATCACTTCACTGGATGAGGTGGGCAAGTCACTCATGCCTTTCTGAGTCTCAGATTCTTCACTTACAAAACAGTGACAGTGAAGTTCATTTTTCTTCGAAAATGCTTGCAGCTTCTTAGAGAGCTTTCATCTAAATTTACAAGGAAGCCAGCAGACTGCACATCAGTGCATCTGTAAAGTCAGTCCTATAATGGTTATCAACTCAATATATACTATCTTTGTTCAGAACTCCTGACAGTGAACACATTCTCACCAAACTGTGCATTCAGACAAGATGAAGTCTGAATTGCCTTCAGCATGGATAAGAAGAGGAAGAAAATACTTGAGACTTTTCCCTTCCTTGTAAGGAATTATGGCTGCCTTCTGAATTACTGTAGTTCCCTGTATCTGCTCTCACAAAGGCAATAGCAGGAGGACAGACAGAGCCAGAATTCCTCACAGCAGCTAACAGAGCTGTGTGACTGGAAAGGCTGCAAGGACTGCTGCAAAATACTTGCCTATGATTACCAAGGAAGTCTAAAAAAAGCAGCTGACATTCCTCTATGTTTTCTGCAACCTGTGCAAGGGAAACTTTACAAAGTCTCTAGTAGTTTGAAGTCACTACCTGCCTTCAAAACAAAATGCTCAGAAAAAATATTCTTTTTACTCATAACAGACATTGCATGACCTGCCTGTGCATCTTGTTTAGGGTTAAGCACTGTATCAAAGTGATGAGAACAGGGGAACAGTGTTCCTGATGTGGTAACTCCATTCCTGTTTTAATTCATAAGATGACAACAGTAAATGCACTTGTAAAAATGATATTTGTGGGAAACCAGCTACATTCTTTGCAGCCATACAAATACCTCCACACGCTTTTAATCCTGGCTGTTGCTGCTCTGTAAGTGACATTTCAATTAGTCTGAAGGTCCCATTACACTCCAGCTCAAAGTGGCAGCATATCTATTCACTCAATTGCTTCTAATTGAACGTATAGTAAAGAGCAAGACATTTCCTGGATCTCAGAGCTCAGCCGAAGTGTTAAGGACCAGTGTTTCATGGAATGGAACTCTGTGCCTCTTAGAAATTTTAAGAAAATTACAATTACTCAGCAGTGCTCTGAAATGTTCTAATGGAATTCAATATGAGAATCTATGAATTACTTCTTGTCAGTTCATCTTCCCAACTCCTACCACTTTGTGTCAGTATCATTTCTGGTGGGGAAGATTAAACCAAAACCTCTCTCCTCCTTTGCAACCTCTTCTGTGGGTAATAGCCCTCTCAGTATTACCAGATGAATTTTTCAGATGGATGCCAAGGGCAACACAGTGACCAAGGATCAGGATAAGGCTGAGGTACTTAATGCCTTCTGTGCCTCAGTCTTCAATAGTAAGACTCTTTATTCCCTGGACACACACCCCATTGCACTGGCAGATAGGGATGGGGAACAGAGTAGGCCCTTAGTAACTCATGATGAGATGGTTTTGGACCTGCTCTGAAAGCTCAATGCTCACAAGTCTGTGGGACCAGATGGATTGCACCCTAGAGTGCTGAGGGAGCTGGCAGATGTGGTTGCCAAGCCACTCTCCATGATCTTTCAACAGCCCTGACTAACCTAGAGTGTCTTGGTGCACTAGAGACTGTCTAATGTGACTCCCATCTTCAAAAAAGGGCAAGAAAGATGATTCTGGTAGCTACAGACCTATCAGTCTCACCTTGGTGGAAGAGAAGGTTATGGAACAGAGAATCTCAGGAGCCATCATGGACCAATTAAAGGTCAGTCAGGGGATCAGGCCCAGTCAGCATGGGTTCATGAATGGTAGAACCTATTTGACAAACCTGATTTCATTCTATGACAAGGCAACCCACTTAGCAGAAGAAGGTAAGACTCAATGTCAGCTGGTCTAAAGAAGGGCAACATGGCTTGTGAAGGGCTTGGAGAATATGCCCTATGAAGACAGACTGAAAGAACTGGGGTTATTTAGTCTAGAGCAAAGGAGGCTGAGGGGAGACCTTATTGCTCTCTTCCAGTATCTGAAAGGTGCTTACAGTGAGAGCAAGGTTGGTCTCTTCTCACTGGTGACAGGTGACAGGACGAGAGGAAATGGCCTCAAGTTGTGCCAGGGTAAGTTTAGGTTGGATATCAGGAAAAACTTCTTTACAGAAAGGGTTGTTAAGCACTGGAATAGGCTGCCCAGGGAGGTGGTTAAGTCACCATTCCTGGATGTGTTTAAAAACCATTTGGATGTGGCACTCAGGGACATGATTTAGTGGAGGGTTGTTAGTGTTATGGTAGTATGGTTAGGTTGGGGTTGGTCTCGATGATCTTTAAGTTCTTTTCCAATGTGAGCAATTCTATGATTTCTTCTTGGAAAGCTTTTGACTGTTCCTGAGCTATAAGCATGAAAGATCAGATTTTTGAAAGCTTTCAGCACTGACCTAATTCTGTTCTTACTGAACTCACTGGAAGAAAAATTATCTTTTAAATCAGGTTTTAAAATGCTTCTTGGACTTTGATGCCTAAAGATGTTTTTCTGATCTGTAATCTACAGTTACTGACCAGCAGTGTCCAGAAAATCTTTGGTTTGCAGGATCAGAGGAGACACCCTGCAGGGCAAGCACCCTCCAGATGCCATGTGGGGTAGCATCCTACTGATCTTCCCCTACAAATGCTGAGCAGATGTATCTGGGAAACACTGAGAGTGGTGACAGCGGTGTTACCCTGCCCTTTTCACATCAGCATTAGCAGCTCCTGGATTTCAGCTGAGTCTAGAAAGAAAATTTGCTAGGGGGAAGCAGGGAGTGTGCCCAGTGCATGCCAAAATGAAATACACCATGTAGGGAGTAAAACATGACTCTGAGACAAATGGTGTTATGCTGACTCCATGATTTTTGCTTCCTTCCTGGAATTATACAAGGGTTGTTGTTCCTACAGTGAGCTAAAAAGACCTGAAACAAAAGTAATAATTTGTCCAAATAAAATCATGAATGACAAAAAAGAGATCAGACCAAGTACTCTGCCTCACATGGATGCACGTTGATGTCTATATAGAGTAGAAGTATATCCATAAGTAGCAAGGGCCTTTTAAGGTGGAAATCTTTTCCTCTCACATAATCACTCAGCTACCAATAAAGGCTAACATTTAGCTGGCCCATCCCCCAGTCTTATATCCTACATGGAAATGTTTATGGATTTCTGTAATTTATCTGTACTTAAAAGCAGCGCAATTGATCATCCAAATAACATAATATGATGGAATCCAGCAACACTCACAAGGAGCTCCCTAAATCAAAATCTGTCTGACCTTTATGTAGCTCCATATGTGGTGTAATGGATGTTACGCATTTTGTGCTATTTGATGCAGATCAAGACTTCTACAAACAGTATGTCACATGGCCAAAAATGCAAGTGTTAGTGAAGTTTCTATATACTGACAGATTTGTTTCTTCTATTTCTTCTTCCAGCTTTTCTTTGTAGAGTGGTTCCAAAGTTTCAAAATAGTTGGGACTTGCTTTTAATTTCAGAAATCACTGTAATACTTGAGCTCAGTAAAGAATACTTTACCAAGGATACCTACTACCCCTCTCATTTGAAAATGTGCTTTGCTACCTTCTAGTCAACAGAATGCCTTAATAGCACGCTGCGATCTTGTTACACAGAGAAAGGTTTCTCCTTGAATTAATGAGTAGTCATTATGTCCCAGAGCATTGAAAGAGGAAGCTGGGAATCCTAAACTCAGTAAAACACCCAAGTCCAGGGGAATTAATAGTTCAGGAGAGTTACACTGAAGTATGTTGTAGACTTCATGAAGACATGGTAATATTTGACTATCAGGAATACTTTTTTTCTTTTAACTAGAAAATATTGTATGGCTTCACCAACCTTTCTTGTTGGACCACCAAAATAGGGCCAGAATGTTTTAATTATTCCATTGTATATTTGGATTATGATCCTCGCAGGAATTCTTTGAATGTGTATTTTAAGTATCCATTCCCTCCTCCCCCTCCACCTCCTCCCCCTTTCTCCTTCTTATTCTCATCCAGTATTTTATTCCTTAGAGAGTAAACTATTTGAAACAGCAACTGTGTGTGAGTATGGTGCCTAAAACAGCTGGGGTAGTGGCTGCAGTGCCAAAAATTAGGCACTCTTCTGGTGTCATGCAAAGTTAATTTTCTCATGCACATGTGAAATATGAAGACGCATTGTCCTAGAAGTCTCAGTGGAATCATTATAACAGAAATGTGTCTGAGAAAACACCCATTTCCCTCTTACTGAACTGTTAACTTGATGAACTTATGTTTTCGGACTTATGCATTTTGGGAAAATTCTTCTCCTGAAATGGACCTGCTAGCAGGTACAATAACTGAGGGGGAAAAATACTATACAGAAATTGTTTGGGTTTTTTTTTGTTTGTTTGTTTTTCATTTTTTTAAAAAATAGTGTTTACAATTACTGTACTTACAGTAGCTTAATTTCTTGAAATACTTGTTTATGTATGTGCAGATCCTCCAGTGGAATAAATGAAACTTTGAATGCTGAAAGAGAAAATGGAAAGCATGATAACATAAAAAATGAGGACTATAGGGAGAGCACTACACTGCAGATTAATACAGCCAAAGAGATACCCCATGGAGACTTATGCATCACAGAGATATACAGTGAGACTCACCAGGGAGCAGGAGAAAGCAACATACACTTTTCTGAAATGAAACAAGAGACTACAAAAATTCACAGAATTACTCCTAAAGTGATAGGCACCTCCAAAGCACTTGTGACTGATGAAGACAGAGGGAAGACAGAAGAAAGAAGGCCAGGCAATATGGTTGAGCTGCAGTTATCCCTCCCAAATGATGGTCACAAGAGCACCAATGCTGCTGCTGTGACTCTCTTAGGGGCAGAAAAATGCACCCCTTCAGGAAGAGGACCCAGTGTACAAGAAGATGGGACCAACCCTGTAATCGCAATCCCCCTGAGTGTGAAAGAGGGCAACGTCCAGTGGTCAAGCAAAGTAGTCCAGTTTTCTAGTAGCAAAGAGGTCAAGAGGATCCAAAGTGCAGCTCCAACTATCCCCAGGATTGAGGTGATCCTAGACTGTTCAGACAGGGAAAAAGAAGCACCCAAGTCTCTAGCTGAAAGGGGGTGTGTTGAATCTCAAGTGGAAGGAGGGCAGTCAGAAGCACCTCCTTCTCTCCCCTCCTTTGCAATCTCATCAGAAGGCACAGAGCAGGGAGAAGACAACCAGCACTCGGAAAGGGATCACAGACCTCTCAAGCACAGGGCAAGGCACGCAAGTAAGTACGTCCCATCTAATCATTTGCATTGCCTGAGTATATATTTTGTAACTTGAAACATCATCTCAGAATTTAGATTGCACTAGAAAAAGTAGTTAGAGCTTCTGCCTGCAGTTTTCTAACTTCCTCTGTCTTCTAAACAATTCTTGCTTTATATAATTTTTCAGGGTAATGCAATGCTCTTGGTAATGAGCCAGGAGTAAAGCCATGCCTTAACTGTGCTGAATAACTTGGTTTAGTAGACTTCCACTCTGAAATTATCTAATGACTTTGTCCCACTAAAAATACTTTTATCTCCAGAAAGGGCTGAAATCTGCTGGCTTTCTCATACACACCAAGAGGCAATCCATGGAATATTATCAAAGAAAAAAAAAAAAAAACCACACAAAAAAACAACAACAAAAAGAACTCACAACATACCAGGTTGCTTGCATATGTCTAAATAAATCCTGTGGATTTCTCTGTTTACAGCAAAAACATTATGCTGTCATTTGCATTATCTAAAATCAAAGCCACAGTGTTGCTCTTAAAAGCTAATAAAAAAGGCTATTAGCAAAGCTTGATGTTGCCTGCAGACGAGATTTTGACAGACACTAGCATGTGTATAACTGTTACATGATCCTTTCAGTTTTGTCAGTCTTCTCTAGACTGTAAAGTGAACTATTTCTTCTGACTCCCATACCCAGAGGTCATCTACAAAATCTGTCCAAGAAGTTTACATGAAAGCAAATTTGAAACTGAATCCAATGTCACTTGATTTGAGTGTAGATACATAAAATTAATTTATTGTTTTATTAATTTGAGACCTTGTTATTAGTGGGTTGTTTTTTTCCCAACCACGTTAAGAATCCTGACCAGGGATTTAGTAACAGTATGGCAAAGCTTCTTGAATGTGTGCAATGATATACTGTAGCAACAAACTATTTCATATGTAGTGTTGGAATTAGTCTGATAACCCTTTGCTAATTCCGCTGTAAGCATATTTTTAGCATGATAACCATTTGTATCTTATTTGCAAGTGGATTAAGCAGTTACTTATGCCTAAGTGTCTGTTTCCAATCCACATATTTTAACATTTTAAATAGACCATATAAGAAGAGTGCACATACTTAACATTTTGGCTGTGAAGTTAGAACCATCTGTGGGACTGTGCCTGTGTATCTTAGCGAATTGTACTGCCTTTCTAAAAAGGCAAGAGTATATAGAACAAACTAAATATTACATGACAAAGTCTTCCTTCATGTAGGATGTATATTTTGCCTTTTCCCATCCCAACTACAACAGCCTTAATTCTTTTTAACTTAGTGGCAGGCCATTATCTGTAGGAACTGATTTAATCTATCAAAATATTTTATTTTATTATTATTTTTAAAATGTGATTTACACGTTAGAACTATCCCATTGCTAAGCATAGAAGAATAATCTGCAAGCAGAAAATACCATGCATATAAGACATGGGTGTTTGTTTTTGTCAAATTAAAAGTTACAATGCAGCATTTCAGTCTAAATTACAAAGAATATTTATTACAGGTGCTTTAATTCCTTAACATAAATGTTACCTGTACATAGTAATTAGACTACATTTATCTGATTAATATTTCTTCTGGAAGCTTCTACCTCTATTGATTAAGTAACTATGCAGATGAAATGCAGAAAGATACACTAGCAAAATGAAAAGTTTCAATTTTTGCTTTCCACATTACTATGGGTACCTGTTGAATTCCCCTCCTAGATAAACACTCCCTACTGCTTATGCAAAAGCAGCTTATTTGAAAGCATGGAACTTAAATGCTGAAGGGTGACCCTATCTGTTTGCAGAGACACTCTAAAGGTACAGGCCATCATTTTGAAATTGTCTCCAGTAAACAATGTAAGAATTTGACTTGTCAAGGGACTGAGCCAAGGATTTGGTGATTTGAACCTCTCAAAACAAAATACTACAAATTGCTGGTAAAGGCACTGTGCTCTTTTTGCTTTTATAGCTTCTTGTGAGAACCACTGGTCTAGTCATGCTGTCATCTGGCATAATGGCAAAACTCCAAGTGTCTTTAATAGGAGAAGTATCAGGCTTCATCCTCTGACTTTCATTAATAGAAAATACATCACGGTGCTTTCTTTAACAAGTTTGCTTTATTTGTGCTAGCAGAAGATAATGCTTAACTGGTTTATTTTCACAAATCAGAGGCACACCTTTTCCTTTTGAAAATAACTGGAATGCAGCCATTGACCCAGGCAGAATTAGCTTTTTATTTTAAAATCAAGCTTTTTAAAAGAGAGAAGCTAGTGAGGTGGTCATGCTGATGTACAGTGCATCTATCACCTTCATAGCTGCAGATATTCCTGTTCCCCCCATGATTTGATGAAAACCAATACTTTATGCTTTAAGAAATATATATTATTTTGGTAGGAGCCTCCTCCATTAGGTTCTTAAATGTGTATTCATTCTTGCCACATTTTAAAAATAAATATCCTGGAGATGTTATATCCTGTACAATTTTGGATTATGTTTGCACTCCCACTGTCTTCGAGGGAGCTGAAAATTAATAATTTCTTTGTATATTTCCAGGGATATATACTTGCTTTTAAATAGCTAATACATACATATATAGATCTATATATATACCTATTTTTATCAACTACAAAGGTTTTATAGTGCAATAATGTCTTAAATGGTAGAAACTGCTACCGCTGTCAGACACAATGCACAGTTTTCAACACACCTTGAAAAAAAGACACACTCTTGAATTAAAGAAAGTGATGTAGCCTTTAAGCCTGTCTGGGTGTGGCTCTAAGGAAGGAATGCTGGGTATGGAATTTATACCACAGTTGTTATTGTGGGCAAAGCATATGCATAGCCACCCCTCCATGCACAAGAAAAGAAATGTTTTAATATCAGGGAGAGGGGCAGTATGTAAACTTCCCTATAGACAAATGCATAACTACTTGCTAATAAGCTCTATGTATTTTTGTGGGCTGCGTGCAATTAAATGTGCATGTTGATTCTTTCCACAGGACTCCGGCGAAGTGAGAGCCTGTCAGAGAAGCAGGTGAAAGAAGCCAAATCTAAATGTAAAAGTATTGCATTGCTGCTGACGGCAGCTCCCAACCCCAATTCCAAGGGGGTGTTGATGTTCAAGAAGCGTCGTCAAAGGGCGAGGAAATATACTTTAGTCAGCTACGGGACGGGGGAGCTCGAACGTGACGAAGACGAGGGTGAAGAAGGTGAAGTTGAAGAGGGGGACAAAGAAAATACTTTTGAAGTGAGTTTGCTTGCAACAAGTGAGTCAGAAATAGATGAAGATTTCTTCTCTGACCTTGACAACGACAAGAAGATTGTGACATTTGATTGGGACAGTGGTCTACTTGAGGTTGAAAAGAAGACAAAAAGTGGAGACGAGATGCAGACGCTTCCAGAGACGACAGGTAAAGGGGCCCTCATGTTTGCCAGGAGACGGCAGAGGATGGATCAGATTACAGCTGAGCAAGAGGAGATGAAGGCACGCACAGTGCATGCAGAGGAACAAAGGGAAGTCGCTGTGTCAGAGAACTTCCAGCAAGTAAGCTCTTCAGCCTATAAAACAAAAGAGGAAGAAATGTTAAGACAGCAACCCTGCATAAGCAAAAGCTATGCAGATGTGAGCCAGAATGATGGTAAAATTGTGCAACAAAATGGTTTTGGTTTAGCAGCAGACACAAACCTCGCTTTTCAGTCTTCTGAACATCAAAAAGCATCATCTTTGAACAGAACAGCTAAACCCTTCCCTTTTGGGGTTCAAAACCGAGCAGCCGCACCATTTTCGCCCACAAGAAATGTCACTAGTCCTCTTTCAGATTTACCAGCGCCTCCTCCCTACTGCTCTATCAGCCCACCACCAGAGGCTTTATATAGACCTTTATCAGCTCCTGCAGCAAGCAAAGCTGCACCAATTCTGTGGTCACACACAGAGCCAACCGAACGTATAGCATCCAGAGATGAGAGGATTGCAGTGCCAGCCAAAAGAACTGGGATACTGCAAGAGGCAAAGAGAAGGAGCACATCAAAGCCTATGTTCTCTTTCAAAGAAGCACCCAAAGTAAGTCCGAATCCTGCCCTGTTGTCCCTTGTACACAATGCAGAAGGTAAAAAGGGTTCTGGAGCTGGTTTTGAGTCAGGACCTGAAGAAGACTACCTCAGTTTGGGAGCAGAAGCTTGCAATTTCATGCAGGGTCAAGCATCTAAGCAAAAGGCCCCTCCTCCTATTGCTCCAAAGCCTTCACTCAAGGTCTCTCCTGCTGCTGGCACTCCAGTCTCACCAGTTTGGTCACCAGCTGTGGCTTCTAACAAAGCTCCTTCTTTCCCAGCTCCAGCCTCACCGCAGGCAGCATATCCTGCACCACTCAAATCCCCACAGTATCCTCATTCTCCCTCTGCCAATCCCCCTAATACTCTCAACCTATCTGGTCCTTTCAAAGGGCCTCAGGCAACCCTAGCGAGTCCAAACAACCCACCCAAGACACCAACCACACCAAGTGCTGGAGAAACAAAACCCTTTGAGATGCCACCAGAGATGAGGGGAAAAGGAGCCCAATTATTTGCCAGAAGGCATTCTCGAATGGAGAAGTATGTGGTTGATTCAGAGACTGTGCAAGCAAACATGGCACGAGCCTCATCTCCAACTCCATCTTTACCAGCTTCTTGGAAATATTCATCTAATGTCCGAGCACCTCCGCCTGTTGCTTATAATCCCATACACAGTCCATCTTATCCTCCTGGTGCTACCAAGCCTTTCCCTAAGTCCACTGCTGCTACTAAAAATACCAAAAGAAAACCTAAGAAAGGTCTCAACACTTTGGATATTATGAAACACCAACCTTACCAACTTGATGCATCATTATTTACTTTTCAACCTCCTAGTGGTAAGGAAAGCTTTTCTATTAAGCAGATACCAAAGTTGCCCACTTCAAAGCAAGCTACATCCTTACGACTCCCTGGTCCTGGATCTCCTACAAACGCCCGGGCATCTTCAGTGTACTCTGTCCCAGCCTACAGTTCACAACCATCGTTCCAATCAAATGCCTCCAACCCAGTAAATGAATCATATGCACCAACAGCCTATTCTGCATTTTCTAAGCCAGAATCCACTACAACTTTGTTTACTGCTCCGAGGCCAAAATTTTCAGCAAAGAAAGCTGGCGTCATTGCACAGGTGTGGAAGCCATCTGTTATTGAAGAGTAAACATTATAGCTAAAACTTAGTGTCCACCTTGCTTGCAGTGCATTATTATTTGCAGTAGTAACTGGGCACATAAAGAGTGTCAAGAGTATTCCTTAGCATACGTAATATCTTCAGATGTATCACCTCAAATCTGGGTCCAAAATACTTGAACTTTTTTAAGGAATCAAAATAGATACAAATTTTAGCATATCTATGCACATAAAATCCTGCAATAAATAGACACCACTGTGCTAAGTAAGCAGGACACTAGGTTTTTGCTTCCAGTTGACTACAAAAGAAACAACAGTAAGCAGTACTCCTGGTTTATCAAACTAATAGATAAGAACTTTCTATCCCCCACCCCAGTGATGTCCATATGACCTAGGGATTTGAGGACTTCTTTTTTTTTTAAGTGCCTTATTAAATGCTATTAATAGTAACATGTATTACTAACATACATAGTCTAAAATAGGAAAAGTATTAGAGTCCGACTGATCACTAGCAGAAAACAGCAGGATATACCTTTGGGTATGCACAGAGTTCCACTGACTTCAGTCAGAATCTGTCTTGGCTCAAAGGTCCTTCCATAGTAATCTGATCAATCGGTCAGGGGCTTAGTTTGCAAGTTATGTGGATCAGCTGTGATCCAAAATCATGAATTGCCTCTGTGATTTCACAGAGAATGTGCTATAAGAAATGCAAGAGTATTCTGCAGAAGACTAATTTAAAGTAGATGGAATGACAGCTGGGAAAAATTGTGAAACATTTCCCATTTTGGGGAAATTTGACATCCTAAGTGCAGACATGTATTTGGCCAAAAGTTTGCCTAGAATCCAGAAGGTAACTAAATCAAAAATATTGATTTAGAGAGGTGAGATGGGTTTTGGGGTTTTGCAGCTGCAATGTAATGCAATAGTTTCTTGTGAAATCATAGTGACTGAGAGCTGAAGGGATATGTATAATTGAGAGTCTTGCAACCAGAGTAGTGTATGTCTCTAAAATCAGCATTTAATATTAAATCATAAATATTACCTTGTCTTCCTATCGGTCTCACACACATTTTCTTAATTTCACTTTTGGCTATACAGTCCTTTTTCCCACTCTGAATCTTTTTACTCTGGTCTTACACTTTCACCTTTTACTTGTATTGAGTATAAGGATTGAAATACTGCTACAGTAGAAAAATAAGAGGTCGTAGTCTTGAAACTTACTGTATAATACTGCAAAAAATACACAGTCTTCTGGAGATCCACGGGCTATATTTGAACAGTTTAGCATGCTGTTCTGTAAGGACACTTGTTTATATCCATAGAGCTAGTTGTGAAACATTGCTAAGGTGATCAAAATCCATCCCAAGTGAAACACTGAAGATTAAAACACTGAAATGTGAATAAAGGTGGCAGAGTCTGTTGGTATATTTATTTAAGCTCCCATCCAGATAGCTACAGACACAAATACAGATTTTTATATCGTAATGGTGCATACACTTTTATTATAACTATCTATTTAGATGAAGAAGGTAGAAGGTGTTCCTCAGTATGAACAAAATCACCCACATTTGTTCTCATGATGGTAACTGAAACTGCAATAAAGTCTGAAAAGAATAATTTCATTGTAAATATAGAATGCCAATTGGAATCAAGTCAATTGAAATCACTCCTTTTAATTTTGGACCTTCAAAATTCCACTCCCACTTCTGGACTGGAATACTAACTGCATTAAAAGAAAATGACCAAGTGATCCACATCCCTCTTAAAATTCAGAACAATGATGGGAAATTTTGAGAAAAACAGTTTGGAAAACTCAACTAAGAATTACACTGCATTTTCCAGGAAATAGAGTAGCAATATTTTAATCCTCTGGAGATCTCCCTTCTATTTTCCACTGCCAGTATCTGTATTTTTCTTCCATCATTAAACTTGACCCTTTCTTCTCAGCCTGCTTGGGTTTCCTTTCTTTTTTTCTTTATTCCACTTATATATACAGATGGACGTTATTTTCTATGCAATTCTGTTTCTATGCAATTCTTGCCCTTTCCCCACTTCCCCTTCTTCCTTCCTCCCTTCTTTTCTCCTCCTTCCTTCCCTTCCCATTCATTTTCTCAGTCTCCTCTTTTCCTTCTTTTCCACCTCCCTTGCAATAAAGATACCCTGTCAGAGGTAACAGATGTGTTACTGGAGAGCTACACAGAAATCTAACTCCTTTTAGACAACCTCGTGTTGCCTTATATGTTTTTACTTATTCTGCTCCTTGAACTTATAACTGTAAATTACAGCCACACTTCTGTACTTGTTCACTGTATCACCACACAAGTGTTTCCCTAATGAGGAGATTTTTAGTGGTTTTATACTTTCGCCACAGTTTTGAAGTTGATGAACATGTCTACTAATGTTATACAGAATCTTACACAGAATGGTGACCAGGTGACATCAAATTCAGGCCAGTAACTTGTGGAGATTGTCACCATCTCCAGAGCATCCCATGTGAAATATCTGAATTACTGATATCTAATTTCCTGCATATATATGCTTGCATGTCATACAACTTTCCAAGTAAGAAATAATAAGCAGTATTATTCTAATTATAAGCACGGGAAAAAGGTGGAGCTGACCAAAGAAAATCAGCTTTCCAGAAAGACAAAAGTCAAGTTAATGGGAATGTGAGGAGAGCCGTGATTAAACAAAGCATGTCAGTTTCCTAAATCATCTGTCTAGAACTGAATTCACCTGGAGGACAGAAATGTGTAATTATCAGCATTTAAAATATTGATGTATCACTTTCATTTTCAGCAGAACCCAAAATTTCAGTTAGGATACTGTGTAAATTATTTTTACTTTTACAGCTATATGCTAGAAGTCAGCTTCTGTGGTAGCTGTATAAAATACAGCCATTAGCCTACTTTCTCTTTACTTTGGCCAGACAGAGAGGAAATTAATATATGCTAACTATTTGGCTATTGATTAGATTTGGATTTTTTTGCTGTTGTTCAACAGCAAAACAAGTATTTCACATGGCCAATAGCAACGAAAGAAGAACTTTTAAAATCATCACTATGTTAAAAGCAAAAGCCACGGTAACAAAAGTGTTCTTAACTCGGTTAAGATCTTTTGAAAATGCCAATCGAACACTGAGTCTGAATTCAGTTTTATACACATACACTATTCTACATGCATAGTGCTTGGATCCAGCTTGGCTTCAAGGCTTTTACCCATCAGGTAAGTCTGTGATTCTTACTAATATTTCAGTCCTACTTACGTTAACAGTTTTACATGAAGTGTAATCTCTCAAGACACAGATTAAAATTAGAGGAAAGCTGAGCCGTTCATTGCCACGAGTCCAAATTGAGAGCTAAAGATAACATCAAGCATAATTGAAATGAACTATTTGCAGAGTGGAATCATTTGAAATTTCTCCATAAAAGAGAAAGCAATTATTATTACTTTTTCCCCCCAAAAATCTATTAGAATTATCTTAATGCAATATGATAAATTTCCAAGATGCAATTGTTGTGCTTAATATACGTGCATATTTACCAGTGAATTTTTGGCCACTCCTAATAATATCACTTCTAATACACTCACATTAAAAGATCTCTTTAATTTGTTTATGTTGTTTTTACCACATTTAATTATAGTCCATACAAGAGGTATTATAATGTACCAGATTGGATCTCATGTTTTCAGATAGCCTTTCCTTGAAAACAGGTATTTTAATGAATGGTTTATATTCTTCCAGTTTCAGAATCAGTTTCAGACATCTTTATAAAACCTGAATTTAACAGTTTTGTTATGGAGATGAGTGGCTTTTAGACAAGAAGTTATATTTTTGTTACAAAATTTAATTACTGAAAAATAGAACTGGCAAGCTTCTCTTCCTTTCTCTAGAGCACTACTTATTATTAAGTTCCTGATCAGCAAAAGATCTATGAAACTATGAAACAAACAGAAAGATGTCTAAAGATTTATTTATTTATTTATTCTGCAGGGACATTTACAGAGTAATCAATGCCACCTTTTACAAGTACACCATAAACTTTTACTTTCTGCTCTCTAGTGGAAGAAGTCATTTAGTCACTGCCCGAAGATGTGACAACATCCAGTGACGAGCTGCCTGGTATCAAAGGCTCCTGGCCTATGGACTGGGACTTTATAAAACACTCATATTAAGATCTGTATTAAGGAATGCCCATTTCTCTTCTAGATGTGCAGGCAAACTGGCCATTGCCATTACAATATCAACAACCAAAAGGTTTCAGTTCATTTTTGTCTGAAGTCATTGCAATAGGCAATTACCTAAAAAACACCTGCTTTATTCAAGAATAAAATTCCTGAGACATTCAAGAGCACTGTTAGTATTCACCCAAAAATGAATGTTCAGAATTCAGTTTTTGTATTTCAAGAAATACAAAGAGGCTGAGGCATCTCCAGGCTACAAGAATTAGGAAGTGAAGGGCTGGTACATGTTTCTTATAAGTAAGTTGCTGCTAAGGGACAGAGCAGAGGAAAAAGAATCTAGAATTGGAGATGTGCAGTGGGGAGGAAACACCAGAACAAAAGCAGAGGTTTAGTTCTGTGTTCTATCAGAGGTTCATGACATACTGAGGGAATAAAAGAAGAAAATAATTAAGAAGGGCTTAAGTCTACACTGAGATGGCTGACTATTTTCTAGGTGCTTCTTGGATGACAGAGTGCTCATATGATTGGGCATGTTTTTTTTTCCCTCTATTTACAAATAGAGATTGTGAAAGAATGGAAATGCAGCAAACCCAGCAGAAAGAGAAAAGTGAGCTTCTTAAAAAAAATAACACTATCAAAAGAGTATTTGCACTGAGCGGCAATATATGTGTAAACATATTATCCTAGATAGCTCCTATACACAACAGTATTCAAAAATGCTAAAGTGAACTCTGATAAAAGAGTAAAGTGTCCTTCAGCAAGCAGAAGCAAATATAAAGAGAACTTGATGCAAGATGATTCAGGAGGAGCAATGTTTACCAAGTATCCAGGACAGCACACCAGCAAGGGACCAGCTTTACCATGTGACAGGCTGCTCCAGCATCTCCATGGGAAATTGTTTGTATACCATGAAGTAGGGAAATATCAGTGAAACAACAGCAATCTTTGCATCTAACAATTTGCAAAATCTTTCTCCTCTCTTTTTCCAGGATCCTCATCCAGATTTCCTAGCTTGCAGAATGCAAAGCGATTGGTTGTAAAAAGAGCCACTTTTCCAGTATTACCCTTTTCAAAATATAACAGTTCAACTTTGTCTGAAGTTAAATGCCCAGGATTCCACTCACCGTTTTGTGAGTTCAGCATGGCAAGTGCAAACGTTAATTACACAGCTTCACACAATGCTATTTTAAAATGAATCTACTCCGTTTGAACAAGAAATGTTATACAGAGAAGAAATTTGTTGACGAGATATTAAAAAAAGAAATATGTGGATTCAGAATGTTTGAAGTTACTGCTGGTAGAAGTGTTCCTTGGGAAAATATGTGAGCCTGATATTTACTTGGTGCCACCTTCACAAGTTCATAGTACCCATGACAAGAACCGTTCTTTACCAGGCTTTGTGAGCAGCTGATTCAGTGTATCAGGACAATGTGTTTTCAAACAAGAATCTCTGATTCTTTCCTATGGTTTGAGACAGACATCTTGAAAAATTAATTCCAGACAACTGAAAGATACATTGCTACAAAAGTAACACATCATCACCTGCCACTGTTTTTCTCATAGCATATCCAACTTAATTTAGGGCAGATAACAGTACTGCTCACCTGATGAACAGCCCTTCACTAATTTGTATTGGCCTCGTCCTGTACTCATTATTCCTGACATACTGTACTCTCTTCAAAGTATGCTTTTCACGCTGAATGACTTATTTCCTCAAGGCTTTTTTTGTTAGTATTCAGTTGATTCAGAAGCTGTAATCTGTTTTCCCACTACTGTACAAATGAGTAAGTGAAGATGGAGGCATTGATATGAGGATACTCCATAGCCTTAGCTTCCCAGTTCAAGACTCTTACTGTCTTCAAAGTCCAATAGGATGTGAACTAGCCACTGTATGAAAGTATGGCTCTCCTTAACAACAGTCTGTGAATGTTCAGATGACAGTTCTCCTGGTGGAACTACAGAAAAGAGAATCCTCAGTGACCAGCCAGTGAAAATATCTTTCACACAATATACTCTTTTGTTATATAATCATACAGTTTGCTAAAAGAAATGCTAAAACTGCACTGGATGGGGCAGCAGTGCTAAAATTTAATAAAAATATGTATGCACTGGACAATTACGTTTACATTTTATAGCTTTTGAATACTTACTTTCTATATTTAATTCCATTGCTTCAAGGTAACTTTGTGTGTTTAAGACCCAAGGGGATTTTTTTAGAGCAAACCAAAGCTCAAAAATACTATCGTATAGATCAGTGTTACCAGCAGGGTCCTCCAGCATGGCTTGGACCACCTACTGCCATCATACTATTTAAATAACTGGCAGCAACCGCTTGTTGACATCTGGCTGTGAACCTGCACCACGAGGATGGCACACTTTCCAGTGGGGCTTTTAAGTTTTTTTCTGGTATCAGTGAGATCAAGGAAGGGCACAATCCATCCCTCTGGGGAAGAAATTACTCTGGAGTTGTGAAGGAAAGCACACAGCAGTTATCACAGATTCTTTCCCCAGGTGTACCTTCATGGTCCTATTGCATCATACTATTTTTAATTTGCTTGGCCTCCTCCTTGTAGCCTAATTGCAAGCAAAACATGCCAATTTTCTATTCCTTAAGATTCTCATCAAAGCCTATGAAACTTGGCCATCAATACCTAGCCTCATCATTCTTCAACCCAGTCCTAAATACAGTTTTTCCTTCTGCATCAAGTATTACCACCTTGTAGTTCCATTTTGGCCAGTCTTTCCTCAGTCCTTCACTTGCTGGTTCCTTCCTCTCTGCTGAAATTCTTCTTGTCCCAGTGTATTTAGTTCAGATGTTTTCCCTTTCAAAGATGTTTTGGCCCAACAGGAGGTATTGAACTATGAACAGTGACTGTGCAGAGCCTTGTGTTCACACCAGTGTTGTGAAGATGCACAGGTTTGCATTATATGTCTACACACACATCTTTTTTTGTGAATGAAAACACAGCTGCACAACAAGTGCCAAAGCTATGATACACCTCAGTGACTTCTCCAGCCTGTGGAGATATACCTAGCCTGCAGTTCTGACAGGTAGAAAGCGCAGGACTCTGCAGGAACTGGGGAACAGATAAGGTGTTCCTATTGAGCCTCACATTCCTGCTAAACCTATATTGCTTAAAATTACCAGATTGCCTTCACATAAATAGGCAAGTATTAGAACAGATGTGAGACAGTTCAGATTCAAAGATGAGTCTCAAACCAGTTCTAAAGCATAAAGCAGTACTACTTCTCAAGGAAAAGGAATTTTTTGGCATCTTTAGGCTTTTGGTGTTTTTGTGGTGTTTTTTTTTTCCTTACTCTCAGCTCTTTGAAGTGGTTGAGCCATGTGAGTTCACTTGTTTAAAATGCAACTCAGGGAGCTGAATCATTTGAGATGAAATAAACTAATCGCAAGACTGAGGATTTTGGTTTGCAGGATTTGATAAGAAAATTATATGGATCTGGATAAATTATCATTTCATTTGGAAACATTCAGAAACAACATTGCCACCATCTCCAAGAAGTAAATTAATTTAGTACTTACTTGATTTCACTTTAGAAAAAAATATCAGTAACCTTCCCTTAACATCAAACTCTTTTGTTGTCCATAAAAAACAGAAATGCCAGAAACTAAGACCAACTTTGCACTTGTATTCAAACTTTTACTCATAAGGAAGCAAGGCTTCACGCTCCAAGACCTTCTTTGAAATTGTATATTTAAGTCCAGAAGAGGGCAGCAAATGTTCTTCCTTAGGAGAGCTAAACTATGTATTCCAAGACCCAAAGACCAAAATGCTGCATTCCAATTTTATTAGGTTCATTTTGCCTACTACAAATTACTTCCAGCATTTTTGGTTTTATTCCTTATTTAATTATTTATTTGTAGTTATACTGTAAAATAATCATAGCATTTACTGCAAAGCTGGCAGACTTTCAGAAAAGTTTTTTTCATTATACAAAGTTTAAATTGCAAGTGGTTTCAGAAGAAGAAAAAGCCAAAATAAGCTTAGCAATGTCCTCCTTCTATATGTAGGTCAAATTTAAAATCTGAAATGCTTGTTTTCTGTTTAAAAAAAAATAAATTGGAAAGCATGAAAGAATTGGAACATAGTATACATATATAAAAGTCAGGTATTATTTATTTCATCCTACCATCTTCTCAATGGTCTGTTCCCTAACCGCAGTAGCCATTACAGGGCAATAAAACGCAGAGTTTTACAAATGTAACCCTCAACTTTTATAAAGACAGAGTCATACTTTGCAACAGCCCAATTGTTTTAACCACTTCCTTTTCCTTTGTTCCCTTTTAGTGTAAGCATTAACCAGATACTAAGGTTAGCTAAGATTTGAACCTGCTTAAGCCTCATGATTAAAATGAAAAGAATACAAATGTCTTATGATTGACTTAGGTTTCTAAATCATTATTACATTTATTTTAGTGGTAGTTATTAATACACAACTCTAACAATGCTTACAATAAATGCATCCTTCACTCACCAGTTTATAAACATCTTGCAGTTTTTTAAATCAGCATTAGCTTGAATCTGTTCACATGGACACCTGGGCAGATAGCAGCTCTTGCTGGTGTTCTATGGCTGCAATGGGCAGTTCTGAACTGCCTTTCCTTTTATGGACATCTAGGAATCATTTTCCCTTTAACAGCTACAGTAGAAAAAGCTTTGCCTTTTCTCAGAAGGGACAATATAAAAATACAAATTAATCACTGTATGGCATTCCCTTTTACTTTGTAGCCTAACTACTCCTTGTGTTCTGCTACAGTATTATTCTTAATGTTTTTTCAAAAAGAGTGCAGTAATAGTGTGTGATAATTTAATAATTCTGTTATCACATCACATTTCCTTCCCTTCTCTTTTGATTGTGAGTAGATCTCTACTCCTCTGTTTATATTTTACAGCGATGGGATAGAAATCTTTCTCCATTTGCACTTTATATTTCCCTCTGTCTCATTTATGATCAAAGGTTTACACATTCTTTTTAGTGGATGCATGTCAAATGATCTATTTTAACATATTAAAAAGGAAGGGAAAATAATTGACAGCATCACCGTGCTTGCCCACTGCTGTCCAGTACAGGGGTGATGAATTTTGCTGATTAAATGTAGCCTTGATTTCACAGTTTGTTAGAAATCAGTTTATGAATATCAAATGCGGGTCTGCTATGAGTTCAGAGATTTTCAAACCTAGATTTTCAGTCTAGGAACTTAACCAATAAGAAGAAGTAAAGGCAATATTAATAATATCTCAGTTCTTTCATTTGAGACACATTGGTATTGAAGGAAAATCTTGCTTTTCTACAATAACTTTAAGGTGTGGGAAAATGTGGAGATATATATTCTCAAGCCAAAGATTATTCAGTTTCAGAATAAAGTTGGAGTAGGTAGATATAGACAAATATCAGGCTAAATAAATTGTATTGACTAACTCATGCTGAGGGTTTTTCTAGGAATTCATTTAGCTCTGCTGTGTCAGTTCCCTTTCTTTGCCTTTTATGATAACTAAGAATTCCTACAACACTTTCCAGCATCCCAGAACATTATCTTATTTTCTGTTACTGATCTTGATTATCTGACAAATCTGATGCAGTAGCAACTAGTATATAGGTATTTATACAAGTGGTAACTTGTGCTAAGAAACTCCAGAACTCACCACATTGTGAACATTTAATTCTGTCCATACTGTATCCCTGCTTTTACAAGCTTCTACCATTGTAAAATAGTAGAATGGCCTGTTTCACCTGATGAAATACAGAAATACTTTTCCTAACGCACAATTCTCTAATCAAAGTGCCAAGAAAAATTAGTTCCTGCTTTTACTACTGATAGTTAGGCCTAAAAGACACCTCTGCCACTTGATGAAAACCCGAAGTTTTCTCTAAACACGATAGACTAAACAAAGCATTTCATCTGACTTGTCTTGAAATGTCAGTGACATTCAGTGATAACAGTTCTGGCAATGTCATCATTTTCCTCTGCATCTCTGGAATGCCATGAAGTACTTCTGGCAGGGCTTGGAATCTCCGTTAGAAGGTTTTCCTATTAGCACAGTCCACAGTCTAGAACCATTCAGAGAGCAGTTATCACAAGTTGGCTAACTAGAAGAACCTGTTTGATCAACTTATCCCTCAGTGCAATCCTATCTTCTTAGCTGTGGCTCAGGTTATTACATTACTTTCTAATAGAAACTATATCTCACTTCATATGCTTATTTTGATTTCATACCATAAAAATATTGTTACTGATAATTTAAATAAAATGCACTAATTAGACATGCTGAAGAAGCTGTTTTCTGTAGATTCAGAAGGAAAGTATCCAGACAGGCCTATTGGGAACTCCCTGCCACTAGTTGGTTTCAAGCATGATCTCTTACCCAGACTCTTATTTTCTATGGAATTATGAATTCCTCTTCTTAGGTGAAAATCTGGAGAAAGATTAACTCATTCTTGATATCACTAAATCTACGTTAAAAAAAAAAAAAAAAAAAAAAAAAAAAAGTTCTGCATAATCTTTCATTCACGCACCTTCCAAATATTTTTGCTTTTCACAAGCTGCCAGATTGCAGTCTGCTGACAGGACCTGTATGTGGTGATCTGATAAACCACATCTTTATTGCTTGATCATGTCGTGATTTAAGGAAAGACGTAAAAAAATAACTGTGCTTATTTGCAAAAAAATAAATATTTTTTTTTAAATGTAGAACTGAAAGAAAATTGACCAGAAGTATGTGGTGGTAGGATTAGTAATATTAGGGAATTTCCTCTCTGGGACTACAAACTGGAAACAGCTGGTTGTGGCTAAGTGGTGAAAAGATAGTCCTATTGTAAAGCATTAGTTGTGAATCTTGTGAAAGCTATCATTACATGACTTCTTTGTGTCACAACACACTTTAAACAGATTCAACTGAGCACTACCAAAATGACTGAAAATAATGCAATTAGTAGTTTCTGTCTCGCTCTCCATCTCTCATTTACATGTGGAGTTGAGGTCATTTAATTTAATAAGTGTGTCAAGACCTTTTGATGGAAAAGTCTGTAAACAGAAAGTTTCTACGTGAACCTTTGCTGGACAAGCTTTTCTTCATATGATCAGATACTCACTGGCAACTGGATCTTGTTCTCAGTACTGAAAGTTCTGGAAGCTAATTAGGAAAATTAACATAGGTCAATGTTATTAAAATGAAATTTTAGTACAGCCTTTGGCAACAGAATTTCATACAGGATTTCAGAGTTAGAGGCATTTAAACCTCAGGATATGAATCAGTGGGTGTAAATCAATTACTTGAGAAACTATGTGCATGAACACTACTTGATAAGAACAATGTGATTTTTCTAATACAAAGAACATATGTGGTTAAGGGAAAAGGCTCTAGCTGTTACATATGCCAAATGAAGACTGTTGTGGGCAGAACCTTCCCACAGAGTTTCTGTTTCAAAGTGCTGCATTACTAAGAAGATTAGGATTTGTCAAATATGAATGGATTGCTCCCATAAATGGGTCAGAATGTTCTGAAATTTTGAGGGCATTGCTTTCTAAAGAAGCCAGGTTAAGTAGCATCCTGTAAAGGTATTATGGAAATTACTGTATTAACATTTTTAATTTTATGTGTACATTTTTGACCCATTCTCATTCAGAGCAATTTCAGAGTCAGAAATGCCTTTCTTTAAAGGAGATTGTCAAAGATATGCTCTTAGACAGATATCCTGGACAGAACCCATAAGCAAGTAAATTAGACCATGCCCGAATGTAAACACACAGAGAACTGTTGCAACATGACTTCCTTTTGCACTATTAGAAATCATAGCTTTTTTCAGAACAAGACATACTAGCTAAGTAGTGGAGATAAAGTAAACCTGAACTGTTACCTTTTCAGTAACAGAAGCTTGCCTTTGGTTTATTTACTTTCCTCAGAAACTCAATTTGCTCTTTCTTCCTGATTCTTTGCCTCCTTTTTCATACCTCATCTCTTTCCATTAAATTAAAATATTAAAAGTAGATATAAAACAGGATTGCTAGGATGTTGTGCTTACAGAGTTTGTTGTTCCAATGAAGAAAAGTAGCTTCTGCTCATCTTGTTTAATGACTTCATCCATATTTGGTATTTTGTTTTCCTAGGAAAGAAGCAGCGGACGTTCATTATCACTTCCTGGGAAACCTTCATTCATTTCTCGAGCCACATCTCCCATTTCTCCACTTATATTTCAGCCTGCCCCTGACTACTTCAGCAAGCCAGACACAGCAGCTGACAAGCCTAGCAAGAGACTGACTCCCTGGGAAGCAGCAGCAAAATCTCCTCTTGGCCTAGTGGATGAAGCTTTTGGGCCACAAAATATGCAGGAATCCATTGCTGCTAATGTAGTATCAGCTGCACACAGGAAAACACTTCCTGAGCCGCCAGATGAATGGAAACAAAAAGTTTCTTATGAGCCTCCACTCCCAAGTCCTAGCCTAGCCTTATTAGGAGGGAAGCAATCGGGTGTTACATCAGCCCGAAAAAGCTCCCTGTCTCTGTCAAATGCCACCACACAGGCTGGCTCCCAGCAGCAGTATGCTTACTGCAGTCAACGGTCCCAAACAGATCCTGATATAATGTCCATGGATTCCAGGTCTGACTATGGCTTGTCAACAGCTGATTCAAACTTCAATCCACAGCCAAGGGGGTGGAGGCGTCCAACATGAACAGAAGAAGGGCCTGGCATATTTTCCCTTCTTCCAACTCTACAAGTCTTAGGCTTGAGTTGGAGAAGGAAAGTTTCTTGCTGGCCTCGCCATCTCTGAACTAAAGAAATGAGGAGGCAAAACTGAATGGAGCACAGTTTTCACATGACTTCAGGGCTAGCAGCTGCTAGAATAGACTCAGTTTTACACCTAACCTAAGATAGGTCTGTTTGTAAAAGGTTAAAATTAAATATTTCTTAGGGGTGGGATGGGAAGGAAGGTGGGACAACCAGTGTCCTCATTATAAAAATCCAGAAAGGTGTTAGATGGAGACTGTACAAGCATTTACAGTTAAGTTAATGTGGTAAAGAAAAACGAAATTAAAACAAGGGCATTTTAAAGGCAAGAAGTATTTTACAGGATCTCGCAGGTTTTCTGGATGTGTTAGACACTCAAGTTCTAGGTTACCAGATAGAACCAGCCTTGAGAAAGTTCCAGTGAAAACTGAAGACTGAGGAACATTACATTGGTCCTAAGTTTTCTTTACTTCATTTTAGAAAAGAGCTATTAAAGTAAATCAGTGAAAAGTTGCACTCTGGTAGCATTTAAATTACATCTGTGTTCATGGTACCTGAATTTCTACAACATGTAGACATATGATAGTTTTACACACTCATACATTTCAGATTGCTTTCACGACATTTCATTGCTTTCAATGAATTTTTACATGTTGTAATTAATTGAGCAATCTGAATACATCAAGAAGAAAGGTGTTAATAACAGAGACCAGTACCATGATACTTGAACAAACCACAAAAGGGATGAAGAAAGTGTTTTGATTGTATTTAAACTGGATAGCAAGGCAATTTTGTAATAAACTCAAGTGAGAGTCTGGAACAGCATTTACTCCTCTGTGAAATGCACTACTCACTGAACGTTTACTGTTACAGCATCTAATAGTCTGACTGGCTGGGCAGTTATTCTTAGTATCTAGGTAGCTCAATGTTTAGAAGGCTTTTGATTTGTATTCTCAGTTGTTCAGAAGACATTAAGTTGATTGTGAACATGGAGTTGGCAAATATAAGTTGTTCATCAAGCACAATACCTGCTCTGTGTAGAAGGTGGTTTGTGAAAGGGGGTTTATGATAAGTGTTACAATGGTGTGAGTCTAGTATGAGTAGCAAATATTTAGACAGTTGGTTACAGTTAAGCTATCTTGATGGATCTGAAGAGATGGCAAATAATTGTTGCTAATGATAAATACCTTGCATTTACAGCTTATTTAAACAATAGCCTTGTGTCTAAAAATATATGCATTGCAAGCTTATTGGGTAGTTTAGACGTTGTTAAGGCATTAAATGAATACTCCAAGCTTTACAAAGCTCTCTGCATCCTCCTCATTTCTGGGGGGCATTCTCCAAGGATCTGTTGGGGGCAGCCAATTACAGCTACAGCAGAAACACTGTTAGCCATCCCTACTTTCAATAATGTTGTCAGCTCTGTGTAAAGAGGTTAAATTAGAAAGAACTGAAACAGAGACATAAGAAATAACATACTATGAAACATTCCCATCTGCAGTCTTCCATTATAGAAATTATAAGATATAACTGGTATAAAGAAAAGAAAAAAAGTAAAGTTCATTTGAGCTGAAACTTCCTGTAGGAGCAACTAACTGCAAGAAAAAACAAAACACCTTTAAGGAGTTTAAGTTGGCAGTAATTCTCTAGTCAAACATAAGATTCCTTGAAATCAGCTGATCCTTTTGACCAATCAGGAAATGAACACATGGAAGCTGTAAATCTTTAAATTTGGGTCATACTGCTATAGCATCTTACAAATTTATTTCATAACTTATGAATATGTAAAATATTACATGAACAAGGCTGCCACAGTATGTCTGAAAATGAACTTTGCACCTGAGAGTCATACCCTTACATAATCAGATTAAATTCTCCTGCCAACATAAAACAAACAAACAAAAAGCCCACATTATTCTCTGTAGTGCTCCATAATATCCTTTGGCATCACCGCTGGGAATATTGCTACTGAAACCAATGGGACTGTGGTAGTTCCATTAACCATAAGAGTGTGTGTTTGGAACCAGGCCTATTTCCCTAGAAATATACATAATTTTTCACCTGATTACAGCATAATTGATATTTAGCAGTTATAAATCATTCAGTTCTTAGGCATTCAATAAATGTTAGTGTACATGTATTTTACAGGGGGACTGCCTTCTGAAAATGATTTAATGCTTACGTATTTTGCTGAACTGTGGTATGTATTATAATAATAAAAATGATTCCCTGTATCCAAGACAAGCTCAGATTTTTGTTTGAAACGGCATCCTTTACACTGCTGAACTAGAAACTAGATTAATGGGTTTGCAGTAAGACATTTGTACCAAATGCCATTACTTTAATTCTCAGAATCAAGTGTGTGTATCTTTTGAATTCTCACTGAAAATAATGCTATGAATTTTAAGGTCACGTGTGGAAGAAGGAATTGTGTGCTTAGGGAGGGAAACGTCTGCTTAATTTTTGGTACATGCAATTCAAAAATGTCAACAATATTTCTGAATTTTTATATTTCAAAAAGGTTGTGAAACAGAATTATATTATGAGTTTATTATTTACATATTAATTTAATGTTGTGATCACATGGCAGTATAGGAAATCTTACTTCAGGATAAAGTTTCACAAAAAACACCCAAGTAGGCACCAAGCACTTAAGAACAGCAGAATAAAAGCTTCAGACAATCACTGACTTTCTTTCAATGTCCCAAGAAAAAAAGAAAACATAACATGACAGTTTTCTTCTACTGATAGGAAACGATTCATCAGTAAGTACTCCTATGAACGTGAGAATTAAAGGTGCTGAGTTTCCTATGAATTTGTATTTTATCATAGATTAACTTGGGTGTATAACATCATCTTCTGTGGATTTTTCTTACCCACTGCTGAGTATTTGCTAGTTCTCCTTCCCATATGGACTCTCTCATGTCTAATAAGGGATAAGCTCATCCTATAGCATTTCTCTCAATAGCAACATTGATAAAGCGTATACATGCTCCACTGCGGTGTCTATTTTTAATAAGTCCATGGGAAATTGATTATTTTTGAGGTCTATTCCACTGTCACATGGAAAGAAACAAACATTTTAAATATTATTATTGAGAAGACAGACACGCATGGAAGCATGCAGACAGATCATGTAGCCTCATTTACAAAGGAAATAAGGCTAAAACCAGATTGAGACAATGAAGCAATGGAAGCAGCAGGCCCAGGCTATAAATTGAAATGGTAATGCATACACAGCTTTATGAATAACCATTGAGCATTGATCACTCTCTGTTGTTCACCCTATTCCTCCACTAGAGCAAAGCATCTTTCTATCACAAATATTTGTAACTGTGTGAGTTCTGAATATACTAACACAAGTATTTCTTACATTTGTTTTTGAATGCACAGATCTGTTCAATAAATGGGGAAAAATTATCTTGATATCTTAAATGTGGTTCTTCTGTTCACTCTCCATTGACTTTGTTATCATGGAAAGGATTTGAATACACAATATAACTAAAAATTTAGTTTCTTCAGTTACACTGGATGATGGCAATCACAGTTCTTGTTCATGATTTGTTTTCATTTATGTTCCCTTTAACACAACCAAGTATCTATTCACATTGCATTTCTGCTCAGCCACAAAAGACCGCATTATCTTTATAAAAGGCTTTTCATTATAAAAGGCTTTCTGTTCACTGCAAAAGACACTTTATTTGAGAATGTACGCCAGAGATGTAAATTGTATCATTTAATAAAGTGATCTGACTAATCAGATGAGAAACACAATTTCGCTTTCTCTAAATTCTTGTCTGCTTGTTTTGAATAATCTGAACCCAAGTAAAGCCTAATCTCTCTCTCTTTTTTTTTTCCCCTGTACTATTTTTAGTGACTGCCTGTCAGTGACCTTGGGCTGATATGAGCTTCTAAAGCTTAAACCAAGATCAGGTCAAATGGCAGCATATCAATTCAGCAGAATTTCATTTTCATACAAATAAGCAGAGAAAGGCAACAGAGTGAAGCACAGTCTACCAAGGTAAAATAATGTGGTCAGAACTTTTGTCATTTGAATATTTTCATTCCCTCTGTAAAAACTTGCAACTAACATTCATTTCCATGCATCTAAACTTCTGTTCATTCACTGTAGATTTGTTTAAAAGGGCTGCACCGCTGTATTATCTTGTTTATTCTTAACTGAACCATGCTACTTAAAAAAGAAACAAATATGGAAAATGAATTGTGAACCCCATCATGACATTGTTCAGACTATTCAGTGAACAGTTCTGAAAGATGTAAATATGTACAATCTAGCTGTGAACATTCAGATCAGATTTCTACTCTCTACGTGAATAGGCCTGATGAATCACTGAGCAGTTTTTACATTGGTAAAGCAAGAAGGCTCTTGCCCTCTATAAAAGTGACTGCACGTAAAACTTGGAAATGATAAAACTTGAAAACCTCATCCCAGTGGCTTCAGCCCAGCGATCCAGCCTGTCCAGATCCCTCTGTAGGCACTCGCTACCCCCAGGCAGATCCACACTCACAGCCAACTTGGTGTCATCTGCGTACTTACTGAGGGTGCACTCGATGCCCTCATCCAGGTCATCAATAAAGATATTGGACAGGCCCCATCACTGACCCCTGGGGAGCACCACTCGTGACCGGTCGCCAGCTGGATTTAACTCTGTTTACCACCACTCTCTGAGCCCGGCCCTCCAGCCAGCTCCTTACCCAGCCAAGAGTGTACCCATCCAAGCCATGGGCTGCCAGCTTCTGCAGGAGAATACTGTGGGAGACAGTGTCAAAGGCTTTGCTGAAGTCTAGGTAGACTACATCAACAGCGTTTCCCTCATCCACCAGATGGGTCACTAGATCATAGAAGGAGGTCAGGTTGGTCAAGCAGGACCTGCCCTTCATGAACCCATGCTGGCTTGGCCTGATCCCCCAATCATCCCGCATATGCCACGTGATCTCCCTCAAGACAATTTGTTCCATAACCTTCCCTGGCACCAAGGTCAGGCTGACAGGCCTGTAGTTACCAGAATCCTCCTTACAACCTTTCTTGCAAATGAGAATCACACTGGCAAGCCTTGAGTCTTCTGAGACCTTACCAGTCAAGAAGGAGTGCTAATAGATGATGGAAAGCGGCTCAGCTATCACCTCCGCCAGTTCCCTCAGCACTCTCAGGTGGATTTCAACCGGTCCCATGGATTTGTAGCAGTCCAATTGGAGTAGTAAGAGAATAGCAGTGTTATTTATCAACTTACCTTTTCACTCTGGCATCTTTACTGTGATGTTGTACAATGCCAGAGTTACAGGGCTTGGAGAAAGATTCAAAACTGTGACTTCAGGCATCATCCAAGGTTCTGCACTGCCTTTAATGACTCAGCAGGGTGTATATAAGCCAGCAACATGCATGCGGGCCATCAGTGTGCCCAACTGACTGAAAAGGCAAACAGCATCCTGGCTTGTATCAGAAATAGTGTAGCCAGCAGGACCAGGGAGGTGATCATTCCCTTGTACTCAGCAGTGGTGAGGCCACACTTTGAGTACTGTGTCCAGATTTGGGGCCCCCACTACAAGAAAGGCAATGAGGCCCCAGTAGATATTAAAAGATGCACAACAAAACAAATACAGACAGGAATAAATTTAGCTATTGAGTAAGCATGTCATGTGAAAACCACAGCTCATAGAAACCTCAAAAACAAGATAATAAAGCAACAAAAATCTTCTAACTACATGGAACAAAGTCCTGATTCCAGCTAAGACAATGGGAGCTTTACTGTTTTACCACTGCTGTCAGCAGGGTGACAATTTCACCTGTAGAGAAAAGTTCAGGACTACAAACTAAAACAGGTCTTGGATTCACAACCACTAACAGATGTCAGCAGTTCCAGTGTTTTGAAGCCTATTGTTTCAAGGTAGTAAGGAGCATTAATCAGTTTTCCTAACATCATCTTCTGTTAGGAATCTGCTCTGTTTTCAGTGTACAGAAATATGTAGTTATCTCAGTTGGGATCTCAGTTCAGGCTCAAGCTACTGTGTCAATATCCTGTATAATCATTGTGAAGAAGCATACTCAGAAAGCAATTCATCCACAAATACATGGCTAAATTAGGTAGATTGGGCACTAAGTCAACAGTCTGTTTGGACAGCTGAGAATTAAAGAGCTACTATCAGTGTGAAGAGTGCAGGAAGAAAGGTGTCTGCACATCTCCTTCTGAATATACAGATCTATCTGAAGTACAAATACTGTGAAATATTTAGCATGTAAAAGATTTTTTATCAAAGGTTGAAGCTATTATAGGAAGGAAGACCTAGAATTCTAAATACACAGTCATACCACTCCAAACTCTTCTTGGTTTGCAGAGGTCTGATTGGATAGTTTTGTACTTGTGATATGGATCACCAGCAAACTAGATAATCCATTCATGAATGTTTGTTATTTTAATAGAACTTGAGCTCCAGGCAGATACTTTTTCAAAAATGACAAGTAGGTTTCTCAGAGGAAGGAACTCAGAAAGAGATGGCTCTTTAGTAAGCTGCTATTTGCCCTGGCAGAATTATATACAGACCACTGTATTCCAGATGTGTATTAGCAGAGTTGGAAATGACTGCTCTGTATTTAAGTTCAAATGAATAGCAATAGAAGTACAGGGTTGGATGACAGCTGGTAGATGGGTAACATTCAAACACTATCAACAATAGCTTTATTTTTTCTTGTGACCTTTGTCATAGTTTCTACTCCTTTGAATGCTCTGCCATAACCCACGTACCAGAGGGTGGAGATAATCAAAGTGATTTAGGACTAAGTTCACAACTACAGTAAGGGCAGCTCCAAGGCAGAGTGTATTCTTCCAGATATTAATTTGACCATTTGCATCTTAGTTCAGTATTAATTATTTTCTCCTCCTTTTAATATTTGCCATTAATCATGATCTTTCTTTCAGACACTATAGTGTGTATGAAACGCAGTATATTTTTTTGACAAAGCATATATATTTCCTAAAAAAGTACACTTAGCTGAAAAAAGGAACTGTACTGTAATGTACACAAAAGGCTCACAGAACACAGATCTGAGACAGGTAGAGAGGAAGAGGAAAAAAATTGAAAGAAATAAAGTGTTACAGAGAAGCAGATAGATACTACTTTATGAGACTGCAGGATGTGGTACGCTCCCATGCTTTTTTAGGGAGCGGTGGTCTGTGGAACACTTGATGCCAGATCCTGTGCAGACACGTGGTCCTGCACAAGCTCTTGGCAAAAGACTTCATCAACAAGTACTCTGATAAGTACTCTGAAAAGACTTGCTATGCCTCTTTGCGCCACTGGAGACTCTGTGCCCCGATCAAACCACGACAATAAGAAAATAAAATCAAAGATTTGTTTTTTTAAATCCTCTTTCATGAAATAGCTGAGTGGGCTAGCACTCTTTAAGCACCTTGGAATACAAATAACCAATCAGACCCTTATGTTGCTGCAGTAAATTATCTTCCTGGTAAATTTCATTTATTTTCTGTGAAAATACAGTCAATTTATCACTAAACACTTCAACCTTTCTTACAGAATACTACCATTTCTTTAGTTTCCAAAACTGTGTGGTTTGATTGGGACTGGCTGTAACTATTTCTGTTTCCTTAGCTGATGAAAACACATATGTATCTGACACAAAATTCAGGCTGGGACAATTACTAAGTCAGTACCCATGAGAAGTGACACGTCAAGTAGTTAGCAAAACTTTACTTCTGGTGCAATTTAATCTTCGTTAATAGGAAAGGAAGGATCTTAAAGCACGCAAGTTCTAACAAATTATTTATCTTTTTCAAAAATCACTGTCATTCCTGAAAAAAAATATTTAGTGTGGTCTTTCAGAGACCAACTTCCAGGCTCTGAACAGCAAGATTAACAGCACTTGAACAAAGCCTAGTGCTGTCCAATAGAGGGCAATGGTACACAATTCACATAAAGCTAATAACCTATAGGCTCTTACTGACAAGGACTCTACTTTGATAAAGAAGACATGGTAAAGTTAGAGGAGATCACCAGACACCAACCAAGGTGTCTTGTCTTTTTGTTTTTTTACAAAGGTGTTACAACAGAGGTGTGATGACAGAAGGACCAGCACAACAGAAAAGTACTAAAAAGGAAGAGGATTGCTCACCCAAATCATGAGATTCCAGGTTCACAGAGGAAAGCTCCACCAGGGAGGGATCTCCAACTAGAGAACCTTCCCCAGTGGAAGTTAGCCCTTAAATGCCACCTAAGAAGGTGCAGTCAGGCTCTACCCCTTCTGGTCACACAGCTGAATTGCCTTTACCTGTGCTTCCAGGGCTAACTGGTCCTTTCCCCCATGTGATCAATCAGTGGTTCAAGCCGTGACACATCATGGACACAAGGAAACTCCAAATCAATTGAAGAAGCAATCTAAAAACTGCACTGCAGTCTTCCAATACTTAAAGAGAACATATAAACAGGAGGGTAGGTAGGTACACGGGTAGGCAGTCGGTAAGTAGATGGTTGGCAGGAATGGTTTTAAACTAAAAGAGGGGAGATTTATATTAGATGTCAGGGGGAAAAAATTTCACTCAGAGAGTGATGAGGTGCTGTTCATAAAGATCAGGTGGTGTTCATAAAAAAATTAAAGGGGTAGTTTGAGGATGCTGTAATCTGGATGTATTGATGCAGGAAATGTTACTTCCAAGCCTGGTGTTAATACTTGATAAGCATAGTTTCCAACCTAACACCTTTCATAAATACTGCAAAATATAGACTTTGTATGTCAGTCTGCTCCCTTGACAATCTTTTGTCCATGACTAGTAACAGATAAAGGAAAAATTGGAAGAAATGCAGAGTGAATAATAAATTTACAATTTTTCCCCAAAACAATTATACACCAGATGCACAAACACTACTGTAATATTTTGTATTCCACAGTGGTCAAATGGGTATAACACATTAACACTTCCTCAGCTGTGATGTGTTACAGTTTTAAAATTCACACTTGCTTAAATTAATCATATGGTTTTCATTCTCATGTAATGAGGTTATGTACGGCAACAAGATTCAATAATAAAACTTTTGAAAGATAAGATCATGACACATCTTGATGATATGGTAACAACAAAATGGTATTTCTAATGCAGATCTTTTGCATTAACTTAAAAAGAAAAGGAATAACAGATTGATTATGTGCTCTGTACATTTCAGCCATGAAGTACTCCTATTAACTTTGCCAGTTAACTGTTATAGCCTTTACCTCATTATTTTAGTCTGCCCAGTTAATGTCACATCCTGAATAAAAAGAAAGATGAAATGACAGTTACTGAAAAATGCTTGTTGTGTGGTTTTGTAACTAATAAGTTACTTGGATCACTAGAAAATGCCCAAACACTGGGAATGTCACAAAGCAGACCACTGCCATCATCAGTACAATTTTACACTCATTTAAGATGGTTGACAAGGATTTGCACCACTGAATGCAAAAAAAAAAAAAAAAAAAAAAAAAAAGATCTTACATAAGAAATCTAATTGATATTGTTCTTACAATGATGACAGTGATGATTCTTTTTCAAGTTGTGCTTTAGTTTCTGAACTAAAGTTTTCATCATCATATGGGGACAGCTATGGTAGTAGGCAAGCGCATGTCTTTTCTACAGCAAAACTGACACAAATAAAATCAAGAATTTTTAAGTTTCTTTGATAATAAAAGCACTGAGTGGAAAACAAGTTCAGAGACCTGTAACTCCAAAAATGGGATCTGCATCTCATTTTTGATTCCATACTAGGTCTGTGCAATTACACAGACACCTTGAGAAGAAGTCAGAGTCAGACTCTTCCACAAGAAGAATGTAAATTCATAGAAACTTATCTCTCTTTGGAGACCAAGTATGAAACTTACTTTCTGCGTACAATCAATACCAAACCCTTGCTTTAAAGGAAATTCACTGTTCAGAGGACAAACCTTCAACAGATCTGTTCACTTGAGAAAATAGACCACTGGATATAGATTAAGTTCCCTGAGAACCATCTACAGCCAGCTTTTAACCAACATTTTACTTATTTCAGTCTTCTCTATTAATGTCACATAATGAATAAGAAGAAAGGCTATTTGATGATTCCTGATAAATGCTGGCCTATTTTTGTGGTTTTGTAAACAGTAACATCAAAAGTCCTTTAGCCTTGTATTGCATTGTGAATTCTAAAAATAACCTAACTTCTATATTTACAGTCCTGAATAAGTTAAGTCACTAAATTCATGTTCAAATAAAAATGACTTACTTTTCAGAAGTGTTTAGGACCAAAACCAACAATATACATAAATGCTCATCATGTCTTAAAATCAGACTCTTTGTTTCGTGGCTGCATGCATTTCAGACAGCTTGATTTTAAATGCTTTCTGAAAACAGTCTCACTGAAGTCAGGGACAATCTTAAGTAGGAGTTTAGAGGTGTGCTGTCTTTGCCAGTTGCATAGCTGCTTTCTAGAAAGTGCTACTTTTCCAGCAAAAGTATTTTCAGAAGTAGATAAGGTATGATAGGCTGTACGATTTAATATATATGTGATTTGTCTGTAGGTCTCCCTATAATGAATGCGTGCAGTTTCCATTGACATTCAAAGGAGCTATGCACGTACTAAAGTGGAAATCTTTTTTGGCAAGTGACACTACCACACAGCATTGCAATCCACTGAGTACAGAGACAAATCCTGGTTTCATACTTTTGCACTAGCAAAGCTCCCATTAGCTGACACTCCCTACCCTGAGCCAATCATGTATATGCTTATTCTGATTCAAATATGTTTCTGTGCAGGAAGGGCAGCAGAGGATAATTTATTTTCACATAAAAAGATGAGCAGCTCTAATGATTAAAGTGAAGATAATTTTGATAATACTGGTATACTAAAAAGAGAAAGAAATGTGGGACATGTTATGTAATGTGTACTTACTGAAATATGCTGCATGTTCCTAAGAGGAGGTTTAATCCTGTTGTCTTTGAAGTGAACAGGACCTTTGCCACTGGTGGGGACCTCAGCTGCTTTAAATCACAAATTAATTTCCACTCATTTATTCTAATTTACAGTAAAATAATCCTGTAAGTACTGTATCAAGAACAGGTTAAGGACAAAGACTCCCAAAACCTACACACAGTAGCAGAACATCCACTCTGTGACATAACCTCTATTCCTACTTTGTAAAGAATAATATCATCCTTGTGACACTTAGACCAAAAATTTGGTGATAGCAATGAGAGCTGCACTGCCCAAAACAACAGAGGGTAAAGCAACATTAAAACAGTTGCCCTCGGTCATGCCTGTCAATTCCTCCAGACTTTGAGACATTAATCTGAATCACTTATAAAAAGCAACTCTACCCAGAACAAGTGTCTTGGAAAGAAACCACTGTTACCTAAGATGACACCTCTTGGAACTATGATGAAGTTTCCAGCCTAGACTCGTCATAATTCAAGGGATTATAGCCTGCCTGTAGCATTTTTATTTTTTTTTTTCCTAAGGGCAGCAGGAATATAACATAGTTTCTTAATTTTTCTTGTAAAATAGGACTTAGTGCCTCCTCACAGGTATCATGCATATGTCTGCATCAAGAAGTTTTAATTTACATATTTAGTTCAAGTCAACTAAATCACTGGGATCAGCTTTTCTAACTGTATTACAGACTACACAGTGACTTAAGAAGGGATTTCAAGTTTTCTGAGTCTCTTCTACTGCAGGTTGAGATTTGCTACTCAAGCAAAGAGAGCAGCCTCTAGAGAAGTGATGCTCTTCATCCTCCTGCTGTCATGGCAGTGTTGAGAGAGGGAAGCTTCAACATTGTGGCCCCAGCAAGAGGCTATGGGAGCACAGGCAGGCTGGTACAGAGAAAGCTCCTCTCAGTAAGACAGCAACTGTAAACTGCATCAATGCTACATGAAGCAAGGAACCAGAGACACAGTGCTTGAGGATTACACTGCTAGAGTTGGGCCCTGAAGCCTGCTGCAAAGTGAAAGACAAAATCTCATTTAGGGGTGGTGCAGACAGCGTTATGTGCTTGGTGAGAAGTTGTGCATCTCCTCTGAAATCAGACCAAAATAGAAAGGTTGAATGTTCCCTTACCTCATCCCACACAAATTTCCTCCCAGGTCAGAGGAGGCTAAACCCGACCCAGCAGCTTAAGATTCTGAATCTCACAGCACCTTCTACATAACTCGTAGTATCTACCAGCAGTACAATTACGTAATTGTATAAATGTTTGTTTTACTTGCCAAGAAGGAAATTTAAGTTACCTCACAAACTGAAATTCTGCAAGTAACTTTTATGTCAGAACCTTAACCAGTACAACAGTAAAAACATTCAGAAAATGCACTTAGAAAATATATTTGGAAAATATATCAGCTAAGATTAATTTGTGAAATGTATGAAATTAACCTATTTTTCCTACTCCACTTGGACATGTTTAAAGGGAAAATAAAGAATATCTGATGAAAAATTCCCATTTACTGATACATCAGTGAGACAAATTATTCTGGTAAAATACTTGCCAGTACAAATGTGATTTCTATTTAACCTCTGTATTTGTGATATGGCATATCACGTGGTCATGAAACTGCAAGACTGTATTACAATCTAGTCTCCTCATTTCTTGTGCTGAGAAGAACCCTAATGAAGATTTATTAAGAAAGAGATTGAAGAGATTTTCTGCTAGCAAAAAAACATGCATTGTTTCTTTCCATTAGGAAACTTATCTAAAAGCTTTTTTCAGCTAGCAGTTACAGTGAAGTGAATGTTGATCCATTCTAGGGCCTTGTAAAAGTAGTAATTGGAAGTTCTGTTGGATTATGAAGAAAAACAATATAAGCAAGCAGTGTGCTTTTACAGACTGGAAAGCCAATGGTATCCTGGGCTCCATCAGAAGAGGGATGGCCAGCAGCAGCAGAGAGGTGACAGTCCCTCTCTATCATGCCCTCGTAAGACCCCACCGGTAGTACTGCACCCAGGTCTAGGGCTCCCAGTGTGGAGGGCCATGAGGATGATCCAAGGGCTGGAGCACCTCTCCTATGAAGACAGGCTGAAGGAATTGGGCTCATTCAGCCTGGAAAAGGCTGCAGGAAGACCTCATTGTGGCCTTCAAATATTTAAAAGCAATTTATTAACATAAGAGAAATCAACTTTTTACAAGGGTAGGTAACAACAGGACAAGAGGGAATAGTTTAAAACTAAAGAAGGGGAACCGTAGATTAGATGTTGAGGGAAGTTTTTTTACAAAGAAAGTGGTTATGTGCTGGAACAGGCTGCCCAGAGAGGTTCTGGATGCCCCACTCATGAGGTGCTTAAGGCCAGGTTGGATGGGGCCCTGGGCCCATCTAGTACTAGATTTAGCAGCAGGCAACCTAGCCTGGGGTTGATGATCCTTGAGGTGCCTTCCAACCCAAGCCATTTTATGATGACTTTGTGAGTCTATGATTATAGTCTTCATGAAGACAAAAGAATCTGTCTGCAACATGAATAAACAAAGAAAATCCTGAATTAGAGGACGATTATTTCTGGTAACTTTGTAATCATAGAAGAAAACAATGTTCCCCTTTCCAAGATAATTCAGCTGGCTTAAAAACAAAAAAAAACAAACAAAAAAAACCCATATATATATATAAACAAACATACCAGTAAGTTTACACCCCAATACATTTTGGAGGACAGAGTTAGAACAAGTGATAAATGAACTTTGTGATTCTAAACGAATATTGACATTGGTTATGAAACCAAACGTCCACTGAAGTACTGTGCGTAAGTCCAAGGCAAGATGATGAACTGGACAGGGGACCAAGCAATGGAGAAACAAACTGAAACAACACTGAACATCCAGTTTTAGAAAACTGCACATAAGAACAGAAAAATTTAGATTTAAGACTGAGGATGTTTCATATAACTAAATTTCCAGCAGTTGTTTTGTATTTTCTTTATCCTTTGCTTTTTTCTTTTATCTGTATCATCTGTTTTCACTTGTTTATTTTATATGTTATGGGAAACATGATTGCTTTCTACTTTTGTTTCAGGAAAAAAGTGTTTAAAATAACTGAAGCACACGAGAAATAAAACAATTTCTGTGTTAACCTTCCACAGAGTGCTTCTTGACTGATGGTAACCATAAAGTATTAGTATCAGCCACATAAATGTTTTGTCACAGCAGGGCTACCTATGGCTGCCAGCCAAACTGCTTGTTTTTGAAGTAAAACAAAATGTTGATAACTGTTCTCTTTCTTTAGGGTGGGAAAAAAAAAAAAAAAAAAAAAAAAGAAGCACAAAATACAAGTGTTTTCCTGCCAACTTCTTCCTTAGAAAATATTTGGCCACCTGATTGTTGTATTTTTTTTTCCCCACCCTTCTCTGTTCGACTATTTCCTGCCAACACAGTTCTTGTGAGTGCACGTCACAGTGTTCCTACTCAGCCATAATTCCAGCCTTTTGGCCTTCACACTTTCTGGCTTTTATTTTCAGGTTGATATTTATGCTTACTTTTACCATGAAAGTCTATACAAGCCACACTTAATAAACACAGGCCTGATATTGCTCATGCAATATCAAACACTTTTTTTACTGCCAAATTTGTTTTTAGCTCTGGAATCTTTGGTTTTGCCCAGTGAACTTCCTTTCTGCTGAAGCAGTCCAGAACTTCAGCTTGCTTGGAACAGTATGTCCATAGAGATCCATGCACGCAGAAATCTAAGCAAGTGTTTACTGGTAGGCTTATTTTTGTTTAAACCATGAATTACCCTCAGCTTTGTTTACCAGTGTTTATCATTTTAAGGTTGATTTTTATTTAAGTGGTGGAATTTTTTTCTCTTTTTTTAAGGTTTCACACTGTCTTGACCTAAAAACAAACATATGAACTATAAAACAAGAACAGAAAACTCACCCTGCTCCTAACAGAAGACTTGCTGACTGGATGTATTAGCTTCACACCACTGAATTTTATAGTAGTTAGTGAGAGTTACATGATAAGCATGGTAATTGAGTTCAGAATGTCAAAAAACTTTTGAAGATGTTTTCAGATAAGTGTTGTCATAAACAGGTTGAGTGTCATGGTTTAATAATCAACCCTTCAAAGTTAACCAGTGATACTAGAGAAATGGTAGGTCTCAATACTTCTATGTCTGAGTCTGCACTAGCTTTGCTGATCACAATGGCACACCCATTATGTATGTAGTAGCCATGCCCAACTCAGAGCAATTCCTCCCATGAATAAGAGCTGCCCTCAGCTAACTTTTCTGGAGGTTTCTCTTATTCACAGTAGTTTAAGTGACAGAGAAGCCACATCCAAATTTTTGTCAACTGATGGCATTTCAGTGACTGCCTCCAAACTTGTACTGAGAAGATATTTGCACAATGAGCACCACCAGCATCACTAAGCATAACTGACAAGCTTGTAGCTGTCTTTACAGACAGAAAAGAATTATAATGTTCATATATATCAATCTTCATATCCATTTTTTCCCCATACAAATCAGGTCTGAGGAAGAGCAGCAAAGCAGGCCAGAGCAGCAATGCTGTTAAGAGATCAGGATTTAAATTCAAGTTTCAAATTATTCTTTTTGATTTCCGACTCCTGCAAACAGAAGAATCCCATCTTTCCTCAAAAAGTGCTTTTCTACTCACAGAGAATATGAATCAAAGTGCATGACAGAAAAAGGTTTGTATGTACCTTACCCCAGAGCAGTTAAAAGCATGTGTTAAGTATAAATGACTGTCCAGACAATAGCTGGAAATACTAGGAAAATAAGCACAAAATTAATCACATGGATGTGTAGGTCAAGTAAAACCAACGGAACTCAGAAGAATTCAGGCATAATTTGAGGTTTGAGTTGGATCAGCATTTTAAAATACTTTAAAAACATGCTATATATTTAATGATTATAAAAACATTTTACACTCAAATTTCCATCTTTAATTTCACCTTCAAATAAAACCCCAAACCCTGAGATAGTCTGGAGTTTGATATCTGGCACACCTCAGCAAACAGAGGCAGGTTACTCTCTTGGCAGACTGGTAATTTTAGAGACTTTTCTTTGAACTCCTTTTTCTCTCAGAATGGAAATGTAAAATAAAAAATAAAAAAAGTAAAAAAAAAAAGAAAGAAAAAGAAAAAGAAATATGTGGTTAAACTATTATTGCTTTCTTTTAAAGGTACAATACCAGTATCAAAAGTTCACAAGATAAAAACATCAGATATTTGGATTTTATAGGGGAGGCAGCAAAGTAGATTCACTGAATATGGAGAAAGGAAACTACAATTAAATGCAGTATGAAAAGGACTAATTTCTAAACAAAATCAACCTGCCAAAGACACATTTTCCATTCAACGACTAAGAGTTAAGGCTTCACCCTTGAAGAGATTCTCACATAGGCATAGTGTCACTCGCACACACTATATCAAACTGTAATCTTGTAAGCAGTGAGAAGACGTGCATCCTTTTGATGAAAGAACTCAACATAAGCAATATGTCAGATTTGCAGTGCAGCAGACTACCCACAGAAATGAATGAGTTTTCAAGTAGCGATCATCAGAAAATACATGTACTAAATTAAAGCTTCCTGGACAGCTGCTGGCTCTTATTATGTCTTTGACAGCACAGGCCTGTGCTTGTGGCCTTATCTCTTGGGATTAAATGAGGTTCTCAGCTTTCTCTGGTTTTCCCCCCCAAGACTCCCCCCCTCACCCCTCCCCCCAAAAAAACAACAAAAAACCACAACTGTCTTATATTCTCAAAGACTGGAAGTAGAGCATGAAAATGTGAAACAAGTATAAGAGATACTTGAGAAGTCCCCCCAAATCAGTTATTCGTGTAGGATAAACTGGAAACATCTCAATAGTAACACAGCATCCCAGGGGCTGCTGATGAAAACTGCCCCACAATCATTGGAAGGTAGTAGCAATGTCACATCTTCAAGAAGAAAGGAAGCTCTACTATATCATAGTGGCATGGCATATATATTTCTAATATGCACATCTTCAATAGAGAACAGTTCTATGGCATGGGGAAAATGCTGTTGAGGAAATGTTCCTTGCTCCTTATGCCTATCACTATGGACTATTTTCCTTGAACCAAATACAGACGACAATCCCCAATGACTTATAACCACAAAGCTACGCATTTAAATGAGGAGAAGTACTTAGCAAGTGGCAAATTCAGATGATTAAGCCAGCTAATGATCAAGGAAAATATTTACCTTTTCCCTTCCCGTTGATCATTTTATTTTATAGACAAGACTGTTAAAACAGGAGCATTTGGGGCTTTTTAAATCTTTCTATATGAATTATTTCTAGATGTGATGTACCAGAATAGAACCTTCAAAACAAACAATTTTCTTTAAACAAACTGGTGGATAACCAAGAGAATAACAAAGTCCTCAGGAAAATGACAGACTTTGGATCTTAAACAGAAAGGTAATCTTCTTCAACTAATATTTTGAAAAATCTTTCAAGTACATTTTATGCTATTGAATAGTTTATGACAATACCTCAGAGGTATTTATCTCTTGGTAGTCTGTTCAACTAATCCACAGAAAATATACCAACCCAGCATAGTTGCAAACTATACTATTATATACATATTACTATAATTAAAGTTCATAGAAATTGCATATGTAATTTGTAATTATTAGTTATTTTGTATTGATAAATAATAATTAAATAGCAAAATATGGACATAGAATGGACTGTAGACTCTTCGCAGATTTGTTTCAACAGAAGAATAGCTTTGGATGAAACAGAAGTTTTTACTAAAACAGTTAGCAATGAAAAAGGGAGATGGAAATAATCTCATTTCCACCAACCAAGATTTATTTTTTAAGGTTAAAAAATGCAAATACTTCCTTTTTTAGAACAACAAAAATGATGTTTTTCTCTCCCTAAGTGAAACTCAGTATCATGTATGTTTACAATTTCCCCCCCACCCCATACTGAAGATAGGAAACCCTGTACTGACTCTGTCAATTAGTAAGAAATGTTTCATTACTGCTTTTAACAAAAGTAAGATTTTTTTACATTGTAAGTGGGAGGTTTAGGTTAGCTCAGCTTCTGAATTTAAGTAAAAGCAGGATTACAGATGTATTGTCTTCACTTAGATTTTGTCACAAAGACATGAGGAACCTCCCTACAATTATCATTCACTTCAATCATACTAACATTGTGAAGAAAAATTCTAAGGTTTTACCTGAAGGTGAGATAAAGGCAGAAGATTATTTAATGCTGTAACGTTATAATGTGATAGACAGAATGCAATGGAAAGTATAGCAACAGTATCAGGGTAGCACATTCCTAGGCTGCAGCAAATGAGAACAAGCTGAGTAGCAGCGGCCATGGACACACAAACAAAAGAAGAAGAAAAAAACCAAAACCTGCTAACCTTTGAAACACCTCAGGTAAACAGAGATCTCCAGTGATGCACCCTCACTTCCACTGCCAACCCTTAAATGAGTTCTGGTCACTCAGGTTCACTGCATGCATTTGAGCTCATCTGCTTTGGTCCTGCCTTCCCGCTGTGCTCAATCACTGGTTCAGGCCCAGCTACAAATGCACTGGGAAAGGGGAAAGGAGGAAGGAAGAGGAAAAAAGAAAATAAATGAGAAGACAGAAGGGGAGAGAAAGAGGGATGGAAAAGAGAAGGAAGAAAAATGCTTACTTGATCAAGATAAAATGACATAATGGAAGAAGATAGGTATATGTTGACCTTGTTCATACGCTGACTCAGTCACTTCAGTTTGCCACATGCTAAATAATGCTTCTCCTCGTTGAAATTCATGGTTTGATTTTCTTTTGATGCTACTGTAATTCTTTCACCTTCTTAAATGTTATTCATCATTATGGATATTCACTTACGTATATATATATATGTGAATAATGTTTCTGAAATTTGGTAACATGGCCCTTCTTTAATCAATGTAAACGAAAATGGTATTTAGCATTATCAATTCTTGATTTCCAGCTACAACAGTTAAATATTCTTTCTCTCAACTGCCATGATGTATGTTTGTTTTTCATTCCATTAATAACAAAATCTTTAGACAGTACAAGTAAATTAAATTCTAGGTAAAAACATCTATCGGTAAGACTACTTGTTCTGTTATCTGCAAGTTGCTGTCACTTCCTTTTTTGGAATAAAATATACTGTTGAAAGCCAACAATGCAGTAAGTGACAACATACAAAATAGCAATAATAATAATAATAATATTAAAAAATAAGCACAACTACTAAAAACATTCTTACAACTCCAATCAGAAGCACTTTGGCAAAAACATTTGTAATAATAAGCAAGATTAATTCAGAAACTAGTAAGTAAAATGAACTTCCAAACATTTCAGTATTTTTGCCCACACTTTTTCCCCATGGCCACCAAATGTGAAATCTGATGTTCTTATATTATTTCCAGTATCAAGATACTGAAATGTTGCAAACAAAATCAGAAGAGGTTACTGGACACATAAGTGAAAGCTTGTGAAAATCTTAAACAAAATCAAATCATACATTTGTAGCTGAAATATGTGAGTACTGTGCTAAGAACTGGAAATAAAACTTGAAGAGTAGAAGTTGATTCCACCAATTTCAACGAAAGTGAAAAAAATAAAAATAAATGGAATGTTCCAAAATGTTCCAGCTCTTTGGTATCAATAAAATGAGATTCTCTTACTTTTGCTATACTGTTCACAGTATATAAACATATGGTTTGACATATTCCATAGTTCAAAGTGTCATCCTATTTTGTGATTCAGTGTAATTCTTCTGCTACATTGTTTTTGAAGCTATTCCTTGATTTTTCCTTCTTATATGCAAATAATTTGCATGTTATTTCTTAGTTTATTGGTTTTGAATAATTTCACCAGTTTTTCAGTGTGATTTTGAACAGGAATCCTAAATTTCTCAAAAGCTTGCAGCTCTCAAAAAACAACAGATAGCTGATTGCATATGCCAGCACAATAATGCAAAAGCACAAATTGTTCATGCAATTTTTACTCTGTCAAAGAACAAGTTAATGGAAATTGTAAAAGATTAAACCCTGGACTATCCCATTGGGGGTGCCTCTTGCTGTTTCCTCCTAGATAAAAAATTCAAGCTTAATGACAACTTCAACATCAATCAGTTGAATGTTCACACCATAATTTCATTAGAATTGCATTAAATTCTTTCCTAGATCATCAAGACAACCAAACAGTTAAATTCTTTCATGCAGTTTGCTTGTAATATTCCTAGGGTGGCATTTAATTGAGACTCTTTACTTCATCATTCGTATCATTAATGAGAACACTGAGCAGCATGAACCTTGACAGGCTGCCTTTCAGTCCCAGTTGACAGCTTGGTGGTGAATCACTAACTCCTAAAGCATGAGTTTCTGATAAGTTGCATAGGATTTTCAAGAACATTTGTTCTTCTAAGTGTGGCATGCTATCAAAAACCTAACAAAAGTCAAAATATTTATGCCAACTGCTTACCCCTTTCATCAAAGGCTGACAACTACTGTCAAATAGAAGAAGTGAATTGGTTTCATACATTTCTACTGGAAGTTTCCCAGCAGCTTATTATCTTGCTGCTGCTTAGAAAACTGATGTTTTAGTCATTTATATTTGAAGGACATAAAAGAGGTTTAAACCTGTTTCCATTACAATACTATCCACTTAAGATACTTACAGAAAAACTGAAGTTAAAACAACACTGATATTTCTTGTGTGTTTGGGAAGTAAAAATTCTATATTCTGTGATTGCATACATCTTTGTATCCCTTATTGCCTCAGTCCAGCTCCTGACAGACTTGGGAAGACATTTTATGAATTACAGAGTAGCTAACTTCTGTTAGAAGAGATTCCTAGTGGTTCAATCCCCTGTTCAAAGCAAAGAATATGAGGTCAAGTTGTTCATGGCCTTCACCAGTCAGGTTTTCGGGAAACAAAAAGGCATCATTCTGACTGAATTAAAACTGGATGTCATACCATGCTTAGTTTTTCTTCACTTCAGTTTCATTATCCTTCCTGCTTATATTCTAAAACTTATCTTCTATTCTCAAATATGTAACAGGAACTGAAATGTTCACGATATGCTTTTTAAATTCAGTCATTCTATGGGAGAGAGGAGAAGGACCTATTTTCATTTTTATTCCAGAAGTATCTAGAGTACACTAGTCTTGCCTTCACTTTGCAAGAGAAATCACTGAAAGCCTCACACTGGTGCAGAGCCTCTTTAGTTAAATAGATAAGACTCAGCGAAGACTTGGTCATGCTTGCTGTCATGAGTGACTGAATCAAGCACAAAAACCTTGAAAATAATAACCAACATTTAATATTAGCAGTTAGATTCTGATAGTGAGGATTAAAATGCACTTCTCTTTGGGGCAGATATGTCTAGGATCTCAGAAGGATGTTTTGAAAAGCTAAGCCTAGGAGTAGAAATCTTGAAGAAAAAGATAAATTTTTGGTTGAAAGCCTTCCAGAACATTTTACCAGGCACATACATTGTAACTGTCTCAGCCTGCTTCTTGCTTGAAAAGTTATAACCACTATATCAGTGTTTTTTATTACTCTCCAGATTCAATTTACATGCAGAAATCTCTTCTCCCGCCATATAAGGATCCAAGCTTCCTAGAGCAAAACCAAATCTGAATCAGAAATACAAAAACTATTTCATCTTATTACTGCCCACAATTCAGTTATCTGCATTGAGAAAAAAGGTTGAGGGGGGAAAACTTTCTTTCTGCTACTATTTCTCTCTGCTTGAAGTTTTTTGATGTTATGTAACATTTGTGCTCCACACATTTCTTTGACTGGATGGCACAACAGTATCCTGGAATGCTGAATTTGACAATCTTTCACACTGCTGCAGGTTTATCTTCCTAACACACAAGGAAAATGATAAGATTTTGAATCACAGTTGGGGGTGTGTGTGTTTGTTGAGAAATGACTCCCAGCCATTTATAATACTGAAAATTACTCTCTACCACTTATAAAACTAACAAGAAGTCTCATTTCTTTTTCAGAACAGACTTTGTCTATCAGCCATCTGCTATTGACTTTAGCCATCAACCACTACTGAAGTATGGTTTCATCTTTCACTAAGGATTAGCCCATGCCATTCTCATCTGATCTAGTCTTGTTCATCCATATATTTAATACCGTATTTTTAAATGTCTCCTTCCTGACTTTAAGACATAGATTATTGCTCTCGGAGGTGATGAGGAGATGATCTGTATGAGTATGAGGGGCGCATTCCACAGAATTTTCCAATAAGCTCTTAAAGGGATATAAACTCTCTTTGTTGTGGGTACAGCTGAATCTTTCCTGTTCTCTTCTTTTGCCAGGAAGATATGAGTGGCTGGAGTGTTTGATTCTATATATAACTAGTTGATGTCAGCTGGATGCCAATCCCTTTGAAGAGGATCAGCCCCCAGTTTGTCTCAGTACTAGGTACCATGCAGATCCAAGCACAAGGGTAGAAACCATCCTGGACCAGGCAGGTCAACCCCATTTATAACAAACTCCTGAAGCTTCAACTAAAGAGTTGAGATCACTTTTTTGCTGCACAAAGAAACAGTACGGTAAGTGTATTGTTTCCTGAAATATTTTGTCATTAACTGTCATACAAACTAGCAGATAAAAGACATGTATGTAACCTCTTGGCTCTGCAATTTAAAAGATGTTTATTTTTTAACCTAGTCAGAAATGCACTTTCTTTAAAGATGCCAGAGCATCTGATTTAGTTCCTCAAATTCTTTATTACGTTAAGAAATATCAGCATAACATTTTTGAAAATGTAATACAAGACATAATTAAAATATTAGTTATGAAATAATCTTTTAACGTACTGCGTATATGCAAAGGCCTAAATCTCTGACACTAGTTTTGCTGCAAAATGTATGTATCCAACTCAAAGTTCATTCTTTGGCACTTTCTATCCATGTAAATACTTTCTAGCATCCAACTGCAAGCAGAAACTGCCAGTGCATTTTGCCTAGCTAAAAACACTGTATTTCTAAAGGAGAAATAAAAAAATCACTATTCAGCTGTTCTAAACATGCTGTCAGAAATTAAAGTTGGCTTAATAGCACAAGCTGGCTCAACAATGTAAAAATGTGTGTTTTTTTTCAGCAAGGAAAAATCGTATCAGAAAATCACAATGTTATCACATTCTGCCATGGTCAAAGAGAGGAAAGAACAAGCATCAGCCATTATGGATGAAATACAGAGAAATGGTATAGCGCTGAACCCAACTTACTCTATATGCACTGTCCTCTAGCCCTCCCTAAAACATTTTTAATCACAGAGTTTAACTCTCTTACAGCTTTGTCTCTGAGTGTTTTGCCATAAATAATCTCGGGGGAGTATCATGCTGCCTATGGTAACTAATCCTTTTGTAGTTGCCTCTTTTCATTTGAAAGCTATTTTCAGATGAACAACTGCTGTGAAGGAATGAAGTAATCTAACAGCTGATGTACATTCTGCTAGGATAGCCTTTCAGAACATTATTTGGGGTTAATAACATGACTTCATTCCATTTTAAATGGCTATCATCTGAGGAACACACTGATCTGCCTGTATCTTTTTTTTGTTTGTTTTTTTTTGGCTTTTTTTTTTTTTTTTAATAGGAATGATAAAAAATTTTGAAACAATTGTTTCCAGCTCTGTTCCTGACAATTAATCTTTGTAACTAACAAAATCTGCTATCAATGTGGACATTTTCTCCCAATTCATAGCCATCAGTTCATCTTATATGCAGAAATTTTACTCTTCTGTTGTTGCACTGATGAAAATGTAAACATGAGAAGGTAGCTCAATGGTCAAAAAGAGCTTATTAAAATTATGCTTCTAGTGTGACACCTTCAGAAGCAACTATTTCACCTGGGAATACTGGTCTTCTTGGCTTTCACTAGGTATTTGCTGGGTGCTTTTCAAGATCCTTCTAATCCTTCCCATGAATCTTTTTTTACCATCTATGTAAAATATCATTCTTTTTAAAATGTTAAGTACTCCACAAGTAGCACTGAAAAAACAGAGAGCTCAGCCAATACTTACAATTTTTGCAAATCATACTGCTTGCATAGGATAAAGCACTGGACATTAAATTCCAGTAATAAAAGAATTTTCTTGTGGTCTTTTGCTGCAGAGAGTTTTGGGAGGTTTTCTGTACAAACTCATTAACCAATCTGACTGCAGGAAGAGCAGGACCAGAAACCTAAAGAATTTAGAAAAAAAAGCAATATATCGCAGTGCCCAGTCCTAATACTGAAAATTACTTTTTCTTTCCCCAGTAATTTCAATTCCTCTTCCCTCTTTTTATTCCCAACTGAACATACACTTAAGTCTAAAACCCAGACTGCCCTTACAGATTTCATTACAACTCAGATTTTTTGTACTGAAAGTACCATATGTTCCTGAAATAGTCAGTAAGCTTTTCAGTGCAGAAAAACTGTTTAGAATAATGAATTTCAAAGGGTAAATGTTGATACTGTCCATTCCGATACTAATAAATTTACCATGCAGTTCTGGCAGCCATTGGAATTGTTGGATACCAGTGTTCAGCTTATATAATCTGTCCCTTTATTACTTATGTATTATCAGCTTTGTTGTCAAGTTAGACTCATACATGTAGATATAAACAGATACTGCAACTTGTTTTATAAGACATAGCTGTGATACAAAGCCATTGAAGACAATACAAACACCTCAACCTTGTATTCTACTTCTCTCTCTTCTTCTTTGGATGCCTGGGATATAAACATTTAACAATATATATAATATTCATGAAATATGTGTGCTAAGAGTCTACAACTTTAAATTATACAAGTTAAGTGAAACAAATTCTGAAATAGAAGGATAACCAAAGCCATGATAAGACAAGTTGAACACTAATTCTCTAGGACCAAATGTGAACTATTCTTCAAAAAATCAGAGATGAATCTGATTTTTAAAGGAATAAATTTTTCTCTTTTAATTTTGACAATTTATTTCCCCCCCCCAGTTGTGAATTAAAAATGCTGTCATTCTATGCTGTGCATCTCTGTTTACAATGAAGGTCCTGCACCTGGAAATTACCTAAAAACTAAACTTCATCTGGAAAGAAAATACTGTTTCACAGATGTTACAAACACTAGAGCATTGACAGAGATGAACAGTAACAGGAGGATCTGTAGTGCAAGTCCTTTTGGCTTGGGATGACACTCAGAAGTTTACCTCCTGCGTTTTGATTTTAGCTCCTTTTTATTACAACGCTTTCACACAAACACTGAACCTTAAACTCCTTGCAAATGATATTCACAGCAGAATCAGTTGTGGAAAAGACACAAAGTCATTCAAGTTTTATGAGTGTCTTAAATCTGGGCTTGGTTGGTAATGACTGAAAGTCCGCATTTTCCTGTTGGGCTATAGAAAATGACTTTGTATCCTTCTTAAGTTCTATGTGTCATAAAATGCTGCAGTAAAAGACACCCTCTTATGGTCTCAGAAGAGAGTCTATAGGACTACAGCAGCATCAGGAATATTATGACCTTACAAATACTTTTTCGTTTCTCTGGCAGAATTGGATGTATCATGAAATTTCTAAACCTAGTTGGTAGACGCATACAAATGTGTACATATGTACATTTAAGGAAGTCTTTGGAGTTCCTCAGATTAGCATTCAATTAAACCCAAACCTCGTGTCTAATTCTGTCCAGTTTCTTAAGTGTGTTCTTCAGTAGCTAAACAACTCTCTTACGATGAAGTTACAAATTCTTACTTCTGATACCATAACAAATATAATATTCATTATTAAAATTTATAATCCAAACAAAGGCCTTGAGAAGACTGTAAACTTGAAGACCAAAGGGGACTGAGGGAAAAAATATGCAGAAAGAAACATGTAAATCATATTTAAATGAAGTTTGCTAAGACTTTAAGTGCAGAATAGAGTTGACTTGGCCAGAACAAATATAGAAATGAAACCAGACTAAGATTAAGGTTAAACCATGAAATAAACTTCCAGCATTCATGTCAATTTATGAGGCTTTTTGTATTGGCGCACTTGGAGATATTCTCTTTATGCCATGCCCTAAATGTTCTCCTTTTCTCATTTTTCATCACCTTTCCTGAACTGACACTGAAACAATCCCTAGACACGTCATGAACTAGACAGCAGATTAGATTTTAGTTGGCAGGGGATTCAACTGAACTTCACACCTATGTTTCTGGGTTGCTGCCTAGATACACAATAGTACACAACTGCGGTCTACGAAGTACCTTTGAGCCTATAGCAAACATTTGCAATAACAGTACATATTTATATGTAAAGGAACAGCAAGGCCCAAAACTGTTAACATCCTCCATGCCCCCAGGCAAATGAAGGGTAGTTTGGACAGAGATCAGGATTTATTTGGCTCAGGATTTATATACTACTGGACAGCAAAGAAAAAACTTTTCTGTGTGAAAATGTTGCTGATCTGAGGAGTAGACTTTTCATCTCTTATCACCATAAAACCATTCAACAGTCCATAGCCCTGTAGTAACCATGAAAAAGAAGAAAATCAAAATATGACTTGTGGGTCAAAATTTTAGGCTACAGGCCAGTAACTAGTACACTTATCTCAACCTCAGAGCCAAATCCCCACCATTATCTGTCACTGATATGTCTGTGTTGGACAAGCTGAGTCATTTTCTTCCATGTTAAGAACTCTCTGTTTTTAGCTAACAAATAACAGGAGTGTGTTAGGATTCTTTCTGCATACTATTAATAAAGCAGAAGAGCATGCATGATACAATTAGCTTGCTCTAGCTCCAATTAAATCCACTGCAAGCATTCAATTGAAATCAGTAAGAACAAAAGTGGATCAGTGGTGATACAGTCCATGGCCTATAAACTTGTTTGATTTACTTCATGGAAAACTCATTTAATACAGCTTAGGCTAGATGCTTAATGCACATATCTCAACTGTATTTTCCCAAATGTCAGCACTACATGTTGCTTTTCCATCATATAATTGCTAGGAGATATAGATCACATTACATATACCATGTACACAGAAAATAAAAATAAAAACCTCTTTTTTTTTTTTTTTTTCCTATTTTTTGCCACCCCCCAGCGTTTGCAGTATTAACTTTGACATTAGGTACCTATGCAGATAATTAATTTGCACTGCTAATTTTAGATTGGGCTTCCTGTTTGATTAACCTGGAAGCAAGATACAGTGCCTTACATCTAATTAGGTTTCATTGTAATGCATTAAGATACATGATGAAATTCAGAATTTTATACCCTGTAGATTATAAGAGAATGTAAACAATGGGTGGTCTTATTATTAAAGAAATAACTGATTGTGATCTTGAATAAGTGAATTGAATAAATATAATGCATGTCTTCAATGTAATCTTTGAAACACATTCCATCTTCATTTTTTTCCCCTGAAGTTCAAGAATAACTGAGAATAATTTTAATTATCAAAATGATAATTATTAATAAAAGTGTCAACAGGAAATCATTTCGTTAAAAATTTGTTTTACTATCTGATCCAATTATTGTTACATTTTTTCAATTTTTCTAAGTTCTAAGATGAAATAAATTAATACAAAATAGTTTGTATAGTCTTGAAGTTACTGTATTGTCAGTTCCAAGCTTTATCTACAGATTGAGGACAACTAGTAAGAGAGTGACTACTCAGCATCAGCTTCCTCAGTGACACAAACATCCCTGTTTACAGAACATCACCACAGAGATGATCAGTAAAGTTTTGGATGTTCCATGTTCTCCATCCATAGTCTAAACTGATCTTCCCCTTCTTCTACTTAGACATCTTCATTTTCAAATCTGCTAGGAGCCCGGTAAATAAAATACAAGAATTTTTTTCCTGAACAGTGAATAAACTGACACTGCATTTTATAGTTCAGTTTCTGAAAGTGTCAAGTTTTGAGACTTGCTTGTAACTTTTTGCTTAGAGAGAATAAAAAATAAATATTTTAAACACATAATTTTTAATAAGGATATTGTTGATCTTTGTTCTGTATCTCATTTTAACATTGAGCTTTATTTTGAAGATTTCTTTAAATATAATATGTTACTTAATATAGACATTCTAATACAAACTTTTCTTAAAGTACAAAATGTCCCGGATTTCCAAATAAGAGGTAGAATATTAAAGAATAATTAAAAATAAAATTTATATAAGCGATAAGAAACTGATAGTTGTGTTTATAAGGAGCTACTTGCTCATCTATCCAGCGCAGAACACAGTTAACTCAAGGTTTAATTTGAGAATGCTGAGGTGAGATGGAATTTTGTTACTCGTTTCAGCAGAAGCCAGTTTTCCTAAGTCTCCATGCATGACAATGATGATCCAATTTTCAGAACAGCTAAATGTAATTCAACTGAAATAAATGTGGAGCTTGGGGCACTTGGCATCTTTGAAAAACATGGTTGCAGTGTTCTATACTCTACTCCAAAATTTTGGAAGAATGATCAATTTCACTAACTCCAAATAAAGCTCCCTCTATGTATTAGATAATTATGCCCTGATGTGTTATTGGGTTTCAGGTGTAGGGTGTGCAACATCAGGCATTTAAGAAAAATATGGGTATGTATTTATTCACTGTATTGCAGTCTCACCTAGCTTAAACCTTGGAAAAAAGGTCAGCACGCCAAGAGACATCATGGTAGAGGAACTATCAACACTCAGCAACAGAGGTGCAAGACTCTTCAAGAGACGTCAGCGGAGATCTGATAAATACACATATGAAAATTATCATTATGTTGCAAACAAGCCAAGAAATGTGAGTATTTTGTAATAACTTGCTAACAAAACACAGTGAAACAAGCCTGGGGTTCCTTTTGTGCTCGTGACAAACGTTCTGTGTGATGTATTTGTAGCTTTAGGAAGAACAAGGAGACAAAGGATAAATCTTGTCACAGAAAGACAATTATTTTCTGAACTCATCTCTCAGGAAATGGGCTAAAGCATTAGCAGTACCCTGGGTATCCTCATAGCATTAAGTGTACCTGATGTTTGTCTCACCTGTGGCCTTGGCAAAATACTTAAACCACTTGTTTAATGTCTGAAAATAAAGAGAAAAACATTCATACATTTTGTTTAGCTCTCCAGTGTGGTGAAGGTTTAATTACTTGAGTGTTAGCACTCTACATGTAGTCTAATACAGCATGCAAGCAGCCCCTCTAATTCCATCACAACTCTAACGAAACTTTTTTTGTATAAGTGCATCTCATAAGGAGGCTTTGGGAGCAGAAAGTTTGTAATTTGCCATTCTTATGCAAATTTTGAGGATCTCTCTACATCTTCTGCAGTATTTCTCACAAAAACACACAAACCACGCATGATGTACATTCAGTATGACATTCTGACAATGGAAGAAATTATTCCTCTTTGGTTTCTGTTCCTCTCCCATAAGTGCCTATTTAGACATTGTCTTCTTCATCAGATGATTCTGTCTGCCAAAGTTAATCTCTCTAACATACCTCTGGATGGCTCCAAAACAGACTTCCTTGATTTGTTCTGTTTGTTTCGAGTTAAAACAAGAATTGAGTATCTGCTTTCTTACTTAAAGAAACTGTTACTCTAAAACTGTATATATTTAAATTACTTTTAGTTTATGCGTCATAGCTAAAATAAGGTACTGACTTCTTATGAAACTCCAATTCTATATTTATGCAACAATGATTAAGCCTTTAGATGTTTCCTTAGAACTGATGACCCAACAGCAGAGTGGAAAATAACGCCGTATCATTAAACTTCAGAAAGTGACCTAAAGTGAAGTTGCTATTTCTATTATAAATACAGGAAAAGAAAATCCCAAACAAAATCAATTAAACAAATGCAGTGGGTTTTCAACTGAGATAGGAAAAGAAGCTTTGAAGAATTAGTGCTTTGAAACACTAATGGCTCAAACCTAAGGGATTCATTGAATATTCAGGTAGTGAGGGGCCCTGTCTTGCACATCACAACTCCTAGCATTTAGCCATCCATCAGCCTCCTGTCAAAGTAACAGAACTTACTGTCTGCTGTGAACCACACGGCCTGCAGGTACAGGCAGATATTATTGTAACCAGTGTGAGCAACAGAAGGGATGAACTCTCTTCTTAGACTGCGCATCAGTAATTAAATAGATCTTAACTTAGGAAAAGGTCAGACAACTTAGTTAGATGGTAATTAGGCCTCCTATTGATCTAACTCCTCAAACTCTCAATTCTTCATATAAAGCTTTCACACACTTGAAATACATACATTTAAAATTGTGCTGTAATGCCACTCTTAACACTGATAGACTGATAGACTATTCACTTTAGCTTACATAGCCATTGCAAGAGAGTTGAGAAATTGTTTAATCTTCTGGATAACAACTAGAAAGCCCCGAGGAATGCTGTCCAGCAAAAATGGTACCTAAAAGCAGGACAGTATGCCTCTGGATAGCATGCCCTGGGTCTCAGATCTGGGGATCCCTCAAAAGAGAATCATGGATGAACTCTTCTTCTTCTTTTTTTTTTTTCTTTTTTCTTTTTGCTTTTGCTATTGATGATGTTTATTTCTACTTGAATGCAGCGTGGAGAGCCCATACACAGTGTTAAAATGGATGGCCTCAGTGTTGAAGGAATTCCCCAGCATGCTCCAATGACACCCCCTAATACACCTGATCCCCGGAGCCCACCACATCCTGACAACATTGCCCCAGGTAATACATTAACTCTTAGATACGAATTATATTTAGTGTTCATTACACAGCAAGTGACAGAGCTCTTTATGAAACAACGCCATTAACCATAATTTAATAATGGAATTGTTGTTAGAAATTCATAAATTCAGTTAAGATAACTAATCAGAATTTCCCATGGAAATTTAAAGCAGTACAGTTTAGTTGCTTCTGTTCATTTTTAAAGATTTTATATGCCTTTTGTACTACTTTTTCTTCAACTAAAACATGCACTATGATTTGGTGAAACTGCTCATATTTTTACTGATCCTATAAATATTGAGAAACCTCCTCAGCTGTTAAATTAGACTAATACACCGCATTTACATCGCCCTAGTTTCTAAACCACAATGCAATGCTCAACAGTCTGAAAATTATCTATTGTAGTTTAATTACCCATAAATGTAAATATGAAGTAATTGCAAGTTTTGCTGGACTCTTTTATATAGAAGTAACTTAAAGAGGAATTTGGCCCAGCTAAAAACAAAGTTCTGCTTTATTTAAGTCCTTAACTGTGAAGATACTGTTTTCTTTATTAAAAGCAGTGAGCTGACGGAAGGCCTTATTTTGCATTCTCTAAGACTAGAGAAGGCTAATTTGTTCTGATTAATTTATCCAGTGATATATCCTTTCTTCCTGTTTATGAATTATCCATGAGCACACTGTTGGTTTTTTTACAAATTCATTCTTTGTTTGGAATTACTCAATGCATGTTTTGTGCAGACCTTTTCCAGTCTACGTAAACTAGGTCAATGCTACTCTGTTAGAGAATGCTAAGACTCTGTGCATACACGGGACAAATACAGTTCAAATAGAGGTCTTTTCCATTGCTATGAGATGGTAGAAATCTTCACATTTGAGAATGGTAAAAAGAATTTGCTTTAGTTCTGGTGAAATAAATAGTTATTAAACCACAGGGTAGGTCTTTTTTGTTTGTTTTTGTTTCTTTTCTTACATTTTTAAGAGAAAATAGCATTACTTTGTAGAGCTAGATGCAGAATAAGGATAAAAGGGAAAATAGATTTCCTTTGTTTTTCAAATAAATACTGTAACTCACATATTAGGATAATCCCTCGATGATTTTAATTCTTCAAACTGTACTTTCAGGTCTGTTTTTCCTCCTGCTATATTTGCTCTTGCCATGATGTACTTGTTTGCAGAAGAAATCACACTGAATATGGATTTTACTTGCTTATTAAAACTCTGATCAGAGCCTGACCCTCAGATGTTTATGCAGAGAAAAATCTGTTTGTTAATTCAGGCCAAGGACTGCATTGATATACTCTTATAATCAAACAGATTCTTACGACTACATGAATAATTTTAAATAAGGCTAAATTAAATGTAGCCTAAAAAAGAGAGTAAAATACTTCAGAGCAATTATCTGAAATTTTCCAAATGCACTCAGTGACCTATCTGCTGTTGAGTGGCTTTGGTCAACCCATTTGTTTCAGTAGTTCATTTTATCTAACCTTAACTGATGGTAATATCACTTCCTATTTTCATAGGATGATTATAAAGAATCAAAAAGGCAATCTATTGTTATACTGGTTTTGCCATCATCTCCTTGCAGGATATTCTGGACCACTAAAAGAAATTCCTCCTGAAAAGTTCAACACCACTTCTGTGCCAAAGTATTATCAGTCTCCTTGGATAGAAGCCATTAGGGATGATCCAGAGCTGCTGGAAGCCTTATATCCTAAACTTTTCAAACCTGAAGCAAAGCCAGAACTGCCAGACTACAGGAGCTTTAACAGGTAATTCTGAGTGAACGCTGAACTTTAAAGTGGAGAAAAAGAATTACTGTGACACAAAATGTTTCCAGCAGATGTAAAAATACACATCGCCTGTACTTACAAGTATATCCCCCCAAATTTACACAGATTACAAGTAGCAAACAAGAGCTTTAAGAAGTAACAAGTCTCTGTAGTGTGGGCCCAACAATAATTATAGAACAAATAATGGAAGATTAATTGTTGAAAATATTGAATAAAAGAAAGATAAAGAAAGAACTAGAGAAAGAAAAAAGGAAACAAAGAGAGACATAAAAAATACTACAGGATATAGTAACACTTCAAACTTTTTCCAGTGTTTCTGTTGACTTTGGCAGGTACGGTATAATGACCTCATAAGACCCATCAGTGAAACTCTCAGTAACACTTGGCTTGTAAGCTATATAAGGCAAATCACTTTTATTTTTACTTTTTATTTCTTCAATTTTATTTATTTATTTATTTTACAGCTCACACCGTGCTGGCTGGTTTTGTAGGCAATGGTAGCACAATGAGCTCTACCCCTCTTAGCAGTGCCACAGACAAAACAGCTCACAGCATGCATGTTTTATCACATGTTTTTTTATGTATCTTTGAAAACATTTGGTAATAAATTAGCACATGCATTACAAGCAGACTTCAAAATACATTAGAAATAGGAGGTCTGAGAATAAAGATTCTTATATAGTAGCTTGTATGCTGAGGCTTTCTGGTAGAGCTTCTTGACGATTATTAACAATAATGGTTTGGAGATATCTTGAAAGTTTTAAAACCCATCATTCACTGCTATCAATGAATGACATCATTCAACTCAATTCACATTATTGTTATTTATCAAAGCCACGGACAGTTATTCACCACATCTTAGCCAAGCCTAAACTCCTTCCTCAAAATAACAGACAGATGGCAACCTACTTTAAAAGTTCACAGTTATATATTTAGTGAAAAACACCCCAAACACCACTTGGATTTGTACCATAGATGGGCCTCAACTGTGAGTGCATGGAGCAAGAACTGCAATACATCAAAATTGGCACTGCAAACACCACACTAATTTTTATATCCTATTACAATATAACGCACATCATAAGCATGTAACACACTTTTGCCAGTAAGCAAAACAAAAATACAAATTTGAGATATATACTACGGCTGCCAACATTGAAACAGTAGCAGCACAGTTTGTGTGCTATGGTCATTGCAACTGAAAGGGAAAAAAAATAGCCAAAGATACATATACATAGAAATAGGGAAAGAATCAGTGCTCCCTCACACAAGAGAGATTTCAAGTCCATCACACAAGTCATCACTGTTGAAAGACAGCATCAGGCACAGAGTGCATTAATAGGGATGTCTCAGTGAGTTGAGACAGTATCTGATGGCTTTTTTGTGAATTTCTAGCTGCTTTGTGGTCCCATAATCTGTTAGTTGTCCTCTATATAACAGTAACTGCTCAGATTTCTTCCTTATTCACCCTTCAACTGCCATAAAAAAAAAACCAACCTGAAACTTGCAAGATACATATAGATCCAGATTGTGAAACTATCTGATAGATTCAAAATGCAAGACACAGAGATATAATCCATGATACTTTAACAAAAACACTATTTTCCTCAATGAAAATAACAACAATTCAGAAAAAGAATCCAGAAAAAAAAAAGATACATCCAGTACACTCTGGTATATTTTGAGAAAGAAGAAGCTCCAAAAGAAATATGAATTTTCAAAATTGAAATTCAAGATACTTGCCTACTGGGGAGGATCTCAGAGCCATGAGTTTAATGTCTACTCTTGTAAAAACGGATAGAGTGGACCGCCTGATAGTGGGATTGAAAGCATGCACACGACCTGCAATTGCCAAGCTATTTAACCACAAATATTACAGAGAAGGCTGAATGTGACCTCTGCCAGAATAATGAAAATAAACCAGAGTTGGGTCAGAGGGAATAAACAATCTTTATTTCTCTAGCTGAACAATAAAGCAGCTTACATGCAAGTTGAGAAACTACTGTCTGAACCTGAGTTCCTAGATCTTTTAAAATACTCTCTGTACTTGTTGCTTTCAGAAAATGAAAGAAACAGATTTAGAAGCAGCAAAAAGGACCTAAACCTCTTTGCTAACAATTGCATGGCCTGACATCTAGACAAAGAACCACAGTCTTTCTAATGCAATCAATTTTATATTTCTGGACAGCATTTGCAATTCAACAGAGGACTTTATCACCTCTAGAATACTATATATGAGCAGTTAGGTTCATTCTTAAAGAGACATATATTGCAAAAAAAAAGCTTTTTTCACACACATACTGTCACTTGACACGGCAATTCAACAGTACTAGCAATGGGTTTTGAGTGAAAGTGCCACAGCGTACTTTAAACGTCCAGCGGCAGTTGTACATCATGTTTGTTCTCAGGTGTTGAATTTGGGGCAAAACTGTATTAAATGAAGAATCACAGATGAGCTTCAGTTAAAATAGATGCAGCTGCCAATGTAGTTAAACAGATCTGAACATTTGCAGAAGGAAAACTTTATCAGTCTTTTGTTTCTAGATACTAGCAAGTTATCTAATCTAGGTCACAGCATCTTTGATGTCTTTAATTGCAGTCTTGGGGAGAAAGCAAATGACAGTGTTTTAAACATTTGAAGTGTGGGGGCATCAATGAAGGCTTTCTATCATGATTCATCATTCAACAAAGTACCATTATGCCTGTTCTCCAGCAAAACACTAGTACAGTCATCATTAGTCAGGACAGGGTGTGGTTAACAGCATGTGTGATGCAGAATTCCCAAAGAAACAGGCCTGAGATTCTCCCCAAGTTTGTGCAGTGGTATCCATCAACACGGCACTTGGATTTCACTCACCATATTCAGGATCCTTTCAGCTTTCCACATTCCAGGACAAACCAGCAACACGAATTTAAGGGTGAGGGACACTTGATGTGACGGAATAGCCCCACACAAACATGGCTTAGAAGTATACTCAGAGTTCACCAGCATTCAGTTTTTTTAGTTTGCTGGTTTTGTTTTTCACTGCCAGCAATGAACTGGTAGCACTGGAGCACATAGCAGTGCCATTTTTTATCACTGACTTTAACTGTAGCAGAATCAAAATTAAGGAATTCACAGTAGTATTAGCTGGAATCTAGCAAGCATTTTACACTGCAGGGATCTTGTAATGCTGGCAGGTCAATGAAGGAAGAGGCAGTGGAACAAACAACAAGCACATTTGCCTTCTGATGCAGGGCTTTTTGTGAGACAGCTAATAATGGCTGAACTGCAGCTAGCACTAGACAGAACGTACAATCAGAGAAACTGGGTTACTATCACTGTAAGAAGACTCTTCAGACAAGGCTACCCTTTCTCCCCCGAAAGAAAAGGAATCTGTGCTCACAGAGAAGTGCTTCAGAACAGAGCCATGTCCTGATTCCTCTTGGAGGTTCCTTCAGGGAAATTAACATATGCTGATGAGTTTGTAATATCAGTTAATTTAGTACCTTTATTGCATATGCCTTCCTGAAACTGAATAAAATATCAAAGTTTGGATTACGTGTGACACACAAAGCATTACATCTTGCTCACATAAGGCAAGCAAGTCTGACTGGTTCTGTCTGTCCTACCAGACAAATTATTGCTCAGCCTTCTTAATTCCCAAAGACTACTGTTCCAAAAACACTAAAGGAATCCAGTCCATCTGGACTGGGCTCTGCTTTTATTGATTAATGGATTCTGAACTATATTGTAAAAAAGCCAAGAAGCAGATCCTCAAAGGAATTTTGGCTGCCTAACTCCAACTAATGTAAGAGATTAGAGAAGACTAAATGTTTAGCCAGTTCCTTAGCACCTAAATACCCCTGCCAAACTGGCATTAGCTCTTGCAGTAACTTAACCATGAAGGTCTGAGCATTTTGTAGGATCATGTTTTCTGCTCTTATTTCTCCTTTTCACATAGAATCAACAGAATAAGCAAAATGTTCTGAGATTAATAGTCCCATTTTTATTTGTGAAACTCACATTTTTCAAAATGATGTAATTTAAGCTGCTAATAGATTTACCTCAAAATTTCCTGAATAATCATCTGCAAGTAATCTCCTATTTTGAGACAATAAAATATACAGTAAGACTAAGACCAAAACAAGAACCCCTAACAAAACAGATGAAAACCTGGTTATGCCTGATATTAAATCATGCATCAGCTTTTCAGGAACATGCAAAGTGGTTATTAAACAGTCTCTTAAGCTTCCTGGTTCCACTTCCTATGGCTCTGAACCAGGATTTCTGCCCTTATTATGAGCAATGATTCCTGGAATTTTTACGTATGAGTTCTAGGTTTCTATACAATGAATCAGAGCTTACAACACAGGTCATTATAACACCATGTTGTCAGACAAGTTATTGCTCACAATAAATATACCACTGCTGTAAAGGAAAATCCACATCTATTAGCCAATTACCACACTATCCTTTATGCTGATTGGCATGTGCTTCTGCCAAACACGCAAGAATGCGTAATCCTCTGTGGTCAGACTTCACATAGGAACTAATATGTTTTTCCCCAGAAAAGCCACTTGAATTATTTTAGAACACTCTTCTGTTTCTGTTGTGTAGAGGAATATATTCTACTTAGAAGAATAAAATACTAAAAAAAGGAAGTATTACACTATAAAAAACTTTTGGATTTTATACAGCTATTACTGTTCTATTCATCTTGATTGTTCCTTTTATTTATATATTGATGAGGATTAAATATTACAGCAATGTGAGAATGAGTATCTTAATTAGAGCAGCAATTAAAACAATCTTTATTATCCTGTAAGATGTAGATCACCACATTCACTCTGTGCCAATTATCAAGCAATTATTTTTAATCAGTATCATGCAGTATCCAATTTGGCACTGTGACCTAGAAGACAGGAGAAGATTGATACCACAGGCACTGTGTGAAAAGAATTCCCTTTGACCTCAAGAGAGTTTAATGCCCGGAGTGGTTGCTGCAAAATCTTCATCTGGGAAAGAGTTTAATCCAAAGCAGCCTTCTTCCCTTCCTAAGTGTGCATGCCCAGAACTTTCATGACTTTTTTATATCTTGCCTGACTGACCTCAGGATTTAACACTATCTCTTTTGCCAAAGCCTGCTTGTATTATAATTCAGTGAATCATCTGTGCAGTACCTGGGCAGTAATATTTCTTTTAGGTCACAGATTTTTTTTTATTTTATTTTTTAATGTATTAAACCCTTTATTTTTGAGCACTTAATTGCCCCGTAGGTGATGTTTTATCCATTGCTACCTTGTCGGAAACCCTAGTCAGATTCTCAATTTATCTTTCTTTAGTGTCTGTTACTCTGGGTTTATACTATCACCTGGAGCCACTGGAAATACATACCAGCAGATCTGTTTAGCACCAAATACACAAAACCTACCAGGGCTAAAGAAATTCCACCAGAAAAGAAAAACACACAAAAAAAAACTGTCCAAAAAACTGTCCAATACTACTGTATATGTATATTTACAGATATCAAGTGTTAATGTGCAACTTAAAGATCATTGGCCAGACTATATCCTGGCTAAGTTGTATGGCTGACAAAAACAAGCATGTCTGCTTGGTCACGTTTGCTTATACAAAGGGTTCTGGAAAAAGAGAAACACCTCTCCCTCTCCACCCCTCCTCACCGCTCTCCTATTTTTATTTTTATCCTAGAAACTGGCAAATATAAAAGAATCATGGGAAGTATTTGGAATTACTTCTGTTTTAACATATTTTCAAATGCATGTAACAGTAAGTTCCTGCTTAGAATTTCTTATCTTTTAGTTTCTCAGGCTTATCATCTGAGGGAACATTTACATTCAAATAACATGGAAATAATACTGGCTGCAGATTAGGGGCCAATTTCAGCCAGAATTTCAAGGCTTAGTTACATAAACATTTTCTTCAGCAACAAAGCTGAGATAAGAAGTCCTCACCCACTCCTCTCCCTTCCAAAGGCTGTTGTCTTTGGCTGCTCCCTTCTGCTTGATGTTACACTTCACTGCCTCCTCACTCGTACTGTTACAATTGTTGTGCCATAATGATTAAAAAGCAGATTGCAAAAATTGGATTTTCAGGTCCTCCTTTTGAAGCACTGTTTTGGTTTGCTGCTTTCTTCATTTGTCTTGCAGTGCTTTTTATTATTATTATTTTTTGTAATGCAGGTGACATAAGTGACCCAAAATTCATCGCATATCCCACATACACACTGGTACAATATGGTGCCAAAATACAGTGTAGTGGGAAGAACAAGCAGCTGGGAATATGAGAAAATGGGGTGAGAACTTCCTAAACTAGTTACCCAGTAGTGAGAATATGCTCAACTATGTTTTTCAGGCAGATTGATCTGTCGCCAAGGAAGTAAGTTTAGTAACTGTGACTCACCACTGAAGAGGTTTTCTTGCAACATTTTTTTCTGTCCACTTTTCTACTGATGACTCTGAAAAGGGCTTTACCGGCAGGAAGATCTTAGGGATGATTTGCCAGAAAAAAATAGCATTCTTTTCCCAAAGTCTTCAGAATGTAATTGTTGTCATTAAAATAACTTCAATTCTTTTCAATCTCTGGGAATAAATAAATAAATAAATAAATAAAGATAAAACAGGCAATTTTAAAATAACACTTTAATTTTATTTCTCTAAATCTACAGAGTTGCCACTCCCTTTGGTGGTTTTGAGAGAGCATCAAAGCTGGTTAAATTCAAGGTACCAGATTATAATCTATTGATGCTAAATGATCCAAGATTCATGATTCTCGCAAATCCTCTTGCTACCAGAAGATCCTTCAATAGGACTCCTAAAGGATGGACATCCGAGAATATTCCAGTAGTGTTCATTCAACCTTCAGATTCCAACGATGTTCCAGAAACAGAGGACCTGTGAGAGAAGCTGCACTCTGTATTGTACAAAATTTGGAAAGCTGCACATTCATGTATTTTTGGTCCAAATGTTACTAAAGGCTACTGAGAAAACCTTTCCTTGGCAGCTGGCACATAACGTCTGATGTGTTATCTCTTTTCTGGAATCTATTTTTCATCTGTTGACACAACATAAATAAAGGAATTTGGCAAGTACTGGCTGAGACATTTTGTGTTTGTATTTATATATGCTTTTACTTCAGTGAAAACTAGTTTTTGTGGTTTTTTTTTTTTTTCTAAAATCTTTGCTTGTCAATTCAGAACAAAAACTGCTAACATGGAATTTGATTTGATAAGTGTGCTGATTCTGGTAGAATGAGTAATACCATGACAAGAAGCTCCATAATCTTTTAGTATCACCTGCTCAAGATGAACATGGAGAAACCAACCATTTTTCTCAAACCTGCTTGAGGGAAAGTTAAGAGTTTCATCATTACTTTGGTGACAGCAAGTTAAGCTATTTTCTTCCTTCCTTCCCTAACTCAACTTTAATTATGGACGTCAATGTCTTTGTCATGAAGATTTGTTTACAGAAAATGCAGCGTATTTGGCTATGACAAAACTATGGATGGTGTGAAAAAGTACAAAGGCATTTCCTGGATGAGTTTAGAATGTTAGTGCTGATTGCAACTAAAAAACTGGTTGTGTCAAACATACCAGAATAGTATCACTGAGAGCTATGTTTCCATAAGTGCTTTTGTCAATAGAAAGAAAAGTCACATACCCTTCTCCCCACAGCAATAATATATTTGGGGACTTAAAATCACCTGAGTTTTCTTGTTCTTGATATGCTGACAAGCTCTGACATCTTAGAAACACAATTATTAGACTTCTATTACATCCATAACTTCACAGGAGGCAAACAAAACCAACTTCATTGGCTGACAAGTTTCCTAGAATGGATTAGTTTGGGGACCTTAACTGTGTACAACAATTAAAAGGGCAATGATAAAAAACTAAATGAATTCTTCAAGCCTGAAAATGCAAAAGCTAAGGGAAAAAAATACTATAGCAAGGAGCAATGCAAACATGTTCTAGAGGAAGGACCTTGTTTTTCCTAAGCCATAATAAGCTTTTATAAACCTGCTATAGAAGTACGACATATACACAGTGAACAACATATACACTATGAATAAGGAATACAACGTATTTATTGTATACTCTGTAAAGACTACTTATACACACAGATCAAGGCATCTTCCTTCTTATGCACTGCACATGCTGGTAACTTTAGTTTTCTGTACATCTGTGGATCCACAGGAATAGAACAGGCTCAGGAGGCTTAAGATTTTTGAGAAGTACTGAGCATACATATGTACACATGCTCATCTGATGGTCCTGTCTAATTGAGATTTCTGAAATAGTCTTTCACAGCAAATCTGGTAACTCTAATTCAACAGCCAACTGCAGCAGCAGAACCCTGTTCCTCTTTCTTCCTTCCTCAACTACCACAGAGCTATATACATACCAGTACATTAAACGCATCTGGAGCTGCTCTTTTTGAAACAGGCCAATTGTGTCAGAGAAGCCTGCAACTACTTGATATTTAATCTTCCAACACTGAGAGGCTTTTGCCAAACTGCCATTTGGGATTAGGCCTTGGACCATGATAAACCCTAAATCGTGCTTGGGAACTGTTTGGGAGACGGCTAATTGGCAGAAATCAGAGTTGATCAATGCACTAAGCATTCAGTAGCACAGAGGATCAAATGCCAGTGTTCAGGAATGCTCCCTGGCTGCATCACTCTAGATGTATATAGTCTAATTGTGCAAGTCTCACTGCAAGAAGCAAATCTCTGGAAAAAAACCAAACCAAAACAAAACAAAAACCAACCCTTTGCTACTAAAGAATATTTTTTGTTAAGGTTGGAAATTCAGGGATCTTCTATCGACTTCAGCATGTTATTTTGGGAGCTGCTTGTATAGATAGCACTTCAAATGTATGAGAACGAAGAAATGGCTCCGAAGTGAAATGAAGATGCTTTCTTTAGTTAAAGGTCTGGAAAGATATATACAAAATAACTAATATATTTTATAAATTTCAGCGATACTTCTAAAAATTCCTGCAGCAATGGAATATAGCAGAAAGGATAAAAAGAAACACATGGGCAACAGCTTTACATGAGTGTAAATTATAACGGTATGCAAATATGTTCAAAACTGTGCTTATAACAGCATGCATACTTTAACACATCACATACTTTAACAGATCACACTCATACTTACTTCCAAATGAGAAGGGATCAGAAGGGTGTGATGAAAGGGTAGAAATGTAGTAGGGGGTAAATGTGTATTTTAAAAGGTCTTTGTTCCCAAAGTGGCCTCATTTGTCTTTACATTAAGCTGCTCATTACAACAGTTTAAAAGGGACTTAGAAATTCATTTCAATGTTTTAACCAATAATATGGTGAACAGAGGAAACAGAAAAAATACTGATAACACTGTGTAAAAGTGAAGCAAAAGATGTACACTTCTGACCAGCTCTGTGAATATAAGCCTTTTCCAAAACATATACACTTAAAAACTCTCTATGGTGTGAAAAGCATGGCCAGTTCATGGCAAGTTCATGGCCTGTGCTGTCAGCAGTGTTGGTGACTAATTGCCACCAGCAATAACCATCATTAGAGGGATCCTGTATTTTAATCCTATGCAGTTCTGGTCTGGAAGTATACTCACTGATATAATGGCATCCCTATTTCAGACTTTTAAAAATATAAACCTATATTTCATTTTATGTAGCTAAATTACCCTAACATGTATATTGTACACTGGCAGCAGCTAAATCAATTTTGGAAGTACTGCATGCAATACATGATCTGAGATTCCTTCCTGAACCCAGCAGGCCACAGGCTCTCTGCTGTGGATTTCTGCTGAGGTGCCGCTAGTCTTTGAGGTATATGTTTGCATGACCGTGGTAATAGAAAAAAGCAATAAAGTCTTTCTCCCATTTTCTACCTAATACTGTAGCTGATTTCTTCCATGTTTCTCATATAATGACAGATTATCAATACCAAGAAACAAACAATTCATGCTAAGTTATATGATTAGCCTGCCTCCAAAAACATGTTGTTTATGCCTAATCTTACACTTCGGATGCAAAATTTCTTACAGGCACAAACATTCTCAGCAGTTTAAATAAGTCAGCACACCCTCCTGTATAAATCTGTACACATGATAATAGTGGAAATAAAGAAATAATGTGTTGTCTCAAAGTACTGTACTATTTTAGTTAGCTTAACAGGCTTTGTTTTGACCACAGCCAAGAAAACAACACTGGCAATAGAATTCTAACCTCAGTGAAATCAAACAAGGGGTATTAGCTCTGACTTCTGTGGAGGCAGAATTTCACCATTCATTGCACTCACTGAATTTCAAATCTGTATTTGTAATTGAAATTCATGTCACTACCTTAAGCTACAGAATCACAGAATTCGCAAGGCTGGAAAAGACATAGAAGATCATCCAGTCCAACCATCACCAATACTTCCCAGTTAAATCATACTACTATGTGTCCAGCAGCAGAATGGATGTTTAGATTATAGAGCTGAGGCTGACCACATGTGCAGTTGCTTTTGCGTGGTACACACGACAAAATACAACAACTCCTGTCATACCTCAGAAATACTCTGGGAAACTTCATGAAACTGTGAGGGGAAAAAAATGAGCCTCTGTGGACACAGATGTTGGTTTTCTTTATTTTCAGACTGCAGATGAATAACCTGGAAGTGAAGGCCCTCGAATACAGCTCTTAGATGGCCTAACGAGTGCAAATATCTAAGACTGCAGGAAATACAGTAAGAAAGTGAAGCGCAAAACCCTACACATGCTGGATTCTATAATCCATAATGGATAAATCATTGGCAGACTAGATAGAAATACCAGAAAACCCCTACACAGCTGACAGTCACGCAGTGCTTGCTCCTTTATGATTCCCAGAGGCTACAGACTTTACAAAAACAAATGAAGTACTCTAAATTATTTACAAATACCACGTTTGCCACAGAGCTATTATGTAAGTGGGTGTGAGAAGATAGACGATAATAAATTGAATAGTTTACTAAAGTAGAATGGGCACGCTGATGTAGTTCAATAGCAAATACTGAACATAAAATACTCTTATTGAAAGGAAATTTTAAAAGTAACTGAAAAAAAAGTAAAATTATTTCAAGGAAATACTTTATTTTAAACAACCCACAAGCTAATTGTTGACACTAAGCATAAACTAATAGAGTGCTAAACCTTCCCTCCAGAAATGTCAGCATGGCAGAACAGAGGAGCCTCAGAAAGCAAAAAGACAAAGAAAAGTTATCTGCAAGGAAACAGCAATTACACTGACTAAAAACAAATCAAGGAAGTCCTGACAAAGGTCTCCACAAAGGGTATGGGGAAGATGAGGAGGGGACAATAAATAAGGAACAAACTGACTGTTAATAAAATGATAAGGCACCAACTTTAAAATCAACCAAATTCTTACTTCTTCTAGAAAGGCCTAGTTGTGAATTTATGTGCTATATGATGTTGTGGGTCAAGAGCTCTTAATAACTTCAAACCAGGGTCAAACAAATGTCCAGTACAGTATGGTACCAATGTGATTGGAATTTGGGTTTATTGCTGGTGTGAGAAAGATGACCCCATACTTGGCCAGTCTATTTACAAGTATATATAAGGTTATATACTTCTTGCTGGGAACTCTCAAAGATCAGTAATAGGATCTGGTAGTCCCATAAGAATCAGTTGTTAAAGTACTATGACAGTTCTAGCAAGCACTGTTAGCACAGAGCTTCAGTAGTTTACAGTAAAATATCCTTATCAGGAGAATTAGGAAGAAAGTCAAGTTCCGCATGTGAATGAGAGCACTTCAAACGTCAGTCAGAACCACCCACCCCCCGTCTGTGCAGCACAGGGAGCACAGGATGAATTAACCAATATTTTGTTTTCATGGGGAAACCATTTCCTGTGAACAGACTATTCATCCAAAACACCTGGTGCACCAAGTGCTGCCCTATTGCACAGGGTCATTGTGAGACAAAGCTCAGCAATACTTGGAAGAGGCACGGGATTTTTAAATGACTGTAAGAGTAAAGTTATGCCTGAATATTGCGAGCCAACTATTCTTTCAAAAGCAAATGGAGATTAAAATATTCGATGGAGTTTGTGGAGGGAACAGCTTGAACTCTGCCAGCTCAGAGCGGGCTGTACTCATTAATGCAGGAATGCCTTCAGGCTGCTTTGTCTGGAAGGTGTAACTCAGAACTGGATTTCTCCGGAGTCCTGATGGACAAGCAGACAGTCACTCCCCTGTCCCCGACACACACAGTGAAAAGAAGGAAAAAAAAAAGTCTCTCTCCTGCTCTCATAAGGACAGCACTCTGCTGCAAGAAAACAAATCCTATTTCTCTGAGACAGGAAGAAGAGAATGGAGAAGGGTTTAAAGGGACCGTGCAGGGAATGAGACCTCATGCGGCATACAGAGAAGCAGGCTATGAATTCCCAGAGGAAGGCATTCAGCCACTCACTGGTTTAGAGGGTTTCACTCTTTCCTTTTCCATTGATAGCTCTTCTACGGCAACAAATTCCTCAAGCTAGGCAAAACATTAACTTTAAACAGTAGCTTCTGCAGTCATTACAGTCAAGATTACTGAAGGATGACTACGCAAGACAACTACAAATAACTACAAACAAACATTTGAGACATGACTGGCTCTTCCTAGGCTGACCTAACATACGTCAAGAGCCCAAGTAAGGCTTCATTTTGGCAGTTAAATCGTAGAGATATGTCATTCCTCAAGTTGCTAATGAGAACATTTTGCCTATTTGCTGGCAAGGAAAATAATAAGAACACGCTGTTCACATAAGGAAGAAGAGCAGGGTGACCAGTTACAGCAAGTACTACTGAACTCTAATGGAATTCACTTCTTTTCTGGCAGGGTTTTGCTGCAATACAAATACATTTCCGTAATGCACAGTTGCTGAAGAGAAAGTGATACTACATAGAGTTCAAAATAAAAAAAAAATAGGTCTCCATGTGTTTCACTGCACCTGTCATTCACTGAGATGTATTCAGCTCATGAAACAGGCTCAGAACTGACACTGAGGAAGTCAGAAGCATCATTGGCAGGGAAGCAGTGCAGCAGACCTTCAACACCACAGTTCTCCTGAGACAAATACGTGAGCACTAGTATTTGCCCCAGCCCTGCTGTCTTGCCCTTCTAAGCAGCAAGAAAAGCCACTAGCAGCACTGTTCAGCACAATGCTCACTCTATCACCATTACTATAGTAAAGAAACCTAGCAGTTCTCTATACCACACATATCAGCCTGATTTAGACTGATTCCAGCTAGTGTACACAAGAAACTTCAAGCCTGAGTGCACTCTAACTACAGCTTAATGAAACAAACCTCATGCAATATGTCCCTTGCACATTTCAGATCATTGCACCATGTAGTATTTTCTCTCAGCAGTTTTTAGAGGCTTGAACAGTTGAAAAAATTTCTGCTTTCCAATCAAAACTTATTCATAGCCAATTTATGTTAATTTCCAACCATACAAGCCTCCTTTCTTTTCACATTTACTTCCACTGTCCCAAGACAGTATGGTCTTTTAGGCTTCACATGGCTGAACATGGCAATAGTAGCACATTTAGTCTATTGTACTCCTTACTCCTGTACTCCTCTCTTTTAATGGGGCTTTTTATTTCCTTGCAACAATCCTAGCTCCAATGTTGTGAATGTAGATTTCCAGATCTGTTCTCAGTTGTAGAGATTATGTTTCACCGGTCACACGCACAGTGAGTGGCATCAGTACTTCCTTATCTGTACAAGAAATACACGGCTGAATTTATCTGTGGCTGAGATCACCTTTTCCACAGCAACACCAAACTGGCACCTCACAGCCACCCTCTCATCGGCTGGCACAGTCGGTGCTTTCAAATTCCCTCATTTTCCATCTGACAAGCTCTAAGCTTATATTAGAGCGCCTTTGCTATTAGTACCCAACCACATGACTGTGCACTCAGTATTATTTTATCCTATTTTGTTTCTCTACACCTCAAGGTCATCCAGTTCTTCCAGTAGCATACCACCATTCATGGAATGTTTCCCAAGTTTGTGATCTCAGTAATTACATTAGCAACTTCTATTTTTTTTGCCAAGACCACTAATGAAAATACTAAACAACAGCTTCAGTTTCAGTCTTTGGACAGAGCTCTAACAACTCCCCTCTGCCATTCAGTGTACCACCCTTACTTCTCAGGCATTTTGTTACCCATTTGGCAATTCATTTACTAACCATGACATCCCTATTCTTCAGTTTAACAACTTTATTCACCTAGAAAGGCTGTATTACAGAAAGAAAGAAGGCACCTAAATAGAAAAGATATTTTAACCTATTCACTTCCACTCTCTTTTTACTTTTTTTCACTGCTCTATAAAGAACCAATCTGACTTACAGTCCATGTCCTGTCTATGCAATGCCCACATTACAGATAACTATTCAGGGTTAAGATGATCTTTTCAGCACTGGGCCTTGCCAAGGAACTCATTCCCTTTGGCCCCAAGACCTGTAAGTTCCTACTCTTCCCTTGTGTCTCCAGAAAAGAGTAGTAGCACGCTAGCTCTGGGATGAGAACTAAGTATGGTGTCTCAGCACTGTAACATCTACAGACACATCATTTCCAAATACCAGGCTGTAAATTTAGTTCGGTTTCTCACAGAGAATAAAATCACTTTGAAATTCTCACAAACATTTTTGCATTCTGTTATATGAGATACTGTAGTTATTTTAAACTCTAGTGAGAAAATATGCTTTGTAATGTAAACCACAACCACTATAATACTCAATTTTATATTTATTAAATATCAGGTGTTTTTTTTTACTTAATTTATGTTGGTTTTCACCTAGAAAGCTCCAGTTTGCCAGAGAGATGGCCTATGTGAATCCAAGGAATGAGATAATCAAGGGAACAACTCTCTGATTCTTTCTTTTTCCTGTTACAGATGCATCCATTCTCATTGGCTTATATCCTAGAAGGAAACAATGAACCAGACATGCAAACTTAGGAGGATTGTGCAAGACTCATGTGAGACAAAGACTGTCATTAAAACTTTGTTTGCTGTAGCAGTCAGATGAGGACAGGGTTTCATAAAAAGGGCCAGATATGTACAGCATGCATAGAAGGTTCTCATACTGTTGCTGTTCAAGGATTTTAAACATAACAGCTTAAAATAGCAGAGGATTTTCATTGCATTGTCATTCCAAAAAGGTAGATTATTGAACTGGAAACTGGATTATCCAAGAAAAAAAATATTCATTTGCAAGATTTATGCAGTCTCCGCTCTTTCCCTCATTCCTAAAGAATGAACATAATCGTGCACGTACAGATCTTGTTCCACGCCTATCATCATCAATAGGCTGGGAAGAGAATGAAACCAATGCTTTTTTTTTACTCTCAGTGTGAAACTCCAGATGACTTCAGAGAGAAATTGCTTCTGGCAGCCTATTGAACATTTCAGCACTTGAAAAACTACTGGGAGTGGTCAGGATAACATACAGTGTGTAAGAGCAAAATACATTGTGTTTGCTCCTGCACCTAAAGGAAGAGAACTTAAAAGTTAGTGTGTTTATGCCCCATGAAAGTGTGTCTACTGCTAGTTCAAGAAGCGGTCAAGTATTTCCTTTCCTTTATGTATTCTAATGTCCTTATATTTTCTACCCTTCTCATTACTGCTGCTATTAACTCTTGTCTTGTTATTCTTTTTCACTTTTACTTTTGTCGTCACTATTTCATATTTTGCTCTGTCAAGTCTTTTTCTTCAATTATACTTTGTGCTCACTCTGTCCTTAACTTTGTAGGTTTTGTCCTTCCTTACCACTTTCCCCTGCACGCATAGCGCAGGGTTGCCACACGTCCATAAGCAGAAATACAGTCAGAAAGGTTAGTAAAATGCTTTTTAAAATTAGCATTCCAGAGAGGCCAAAAAAAGGAGTGGGAAACCAGCTGACTGAGTATCACCTGTCTGCCTGAGAGAGTCTCTAAGGAAATGTTCCACTGGCCCATCTGGAAGAAGAAAAATGGATGTGGATGTATAAATTCTAGCCTTTACACAGGATGTGGGAATAAGAAGAGAGCAATCAGATGACTACATTTCATGTGACTGCTTGCTGCAAGCTACATGAAGGAAAACTTTGCTAGAGTGCGTTTAAAAGAAAAGGCTGTGGGCACATGTGCTCACGGTAAGGGAAACACAAGGAACAGAACTAGGTAAAGCAACCCATGAAGAAACATGTCCCCACTGAACTTCCTGAAAGCTTAAGAGAGATTTCTTCACTTGCTCTGCTTTTGCATTTGATCTTTGTCATAATATTGCTAAGCAAAACAAACTAGAGAACAGGTCTGCGACTAAAATGTCAAGATGTCCTTTCAGCATCCCTAGAACACGTACATGATTATGATGATTTAAGTAACAAAAATACTATTTTTTTCTTACTATTTTCCCTTATAGCTTTTTCCTCCCCATCTGTTTTTCTTATTGCAGTGAACTCTTGGAATATTACACAGCCTTGGAATATTTTAGGTTTTTTTTCCCCTCATCCCTTGGCAAAAAGTATAGACTTGATCTGCTGACACCCCAAAGGCTCAGAGAAAACAGAAAATTCTGCACTCATAAGTAGTCTAGCAATACAGCATCTTAAGTTAAATTTATCTTAATCACACATTATCCTGCTACTGCCTGTGCAGAATAGGGCACAGTTTCCCTGACCTCTTTCTTAGTGCAAGTTCCTCTAGAAGAATGATATTCTCCATTCTTCTTCTGAACAGTGGCACAGCCTCAGACAGTCTCTTAAGGACTCAGTCATTACTTACAAAAATACAATGGCAGTTCTCAGCCATTGGAATTAAATGTATTGTTAAATTAAAGCATATTTGAGTACTTGAGCACATAAAATTCTTTGACAGTCTGGTTAAACAGACTGAACCATATTAGGCAGTATAATGTGTAATGGTGAATTATATCGTTCCAGAAGAGTAATAGTAACAATAACAAATATATGAGCTACTCAATAAAATATACTTAAGTCACTGTTAAAAAACAACGAATTGTCTTTTAATCCTTCAAAGAAAGTTAAAGCAGATGCAATTTCTTTATAAACCATCTGAAGAGGATAGGAAATGTTTGAAAAGATTGTTGTAAAGATGTTCCAAGTGTTAAGAAGAAATATAAAAGCAAATTGAGAATGAGTTTTCAGGGACAGCCACAGATCTGAACATGTTCATAGAAACTTCCCCCACGTATATTTTGTCCTAGATTGGAGATGCGCGTAGCCAAGCCCTTGGATGTACTGAAGGATCTGGATGTGGTCTGTCTGTCACTCCCAACCGCATCCCCATCATCACCCACTCCACCACATCATTCTTTCTTCCTTTTGGAAATCTTTAATATTTATCAGTCAGCCTGGAGCCAAATTGAATGGCTGGATTTCTAAGTAGAACAGTGAATACCTATTTACAGAATCACAGAATCACAGAATGACCTGGGTTGGAAGGGACCTCAAGGATCACATAGTTCCAACCCCCCTGCTTAGCAGGGCCACCAAACATACACCTTTACTAGATCAGGTTGCCCAGGGCCCCGTCCAACCTGGCCTTGAACACCTCCAAGGACGGGGCATCCACAACCTCCCTGGGCAGCCTGTTCCAGGGCCTAACCACTCTCCTAGTGAAGAACTTCCCCCTAACATCCAACCTAAATCTTCCCTCTTTCAACTTAAAACCATTTCCCCTAGTCCTGCTATTGTCAGTCCTTTCGAAGAGTTTACTCCCCTCCTGGGAGTAAGTTCCCTTCAGGTATTGAAAGGCTGCAATGAGGTCACCCCGCAACCTTCTCTTCTCCAGGCTGAACAAACCCAACTCCCTCAGCCTGTCCTCATAGGGGAGGTGCTCCAGCCCCCTGATCATCTTCGTGGCCCTCCTCTGGACCCTTTCCAAAATCTCCATGTCTTTTTTGTACTGAGGGCTCCACACCTACTTTAACTTTATTCTAACTTATTTAACTTTATTTAACTTTATTCTGGATCCCTTTCCTCGAAGCATAACACTTTTTTAACTCTCCAGTCAATTCTCTGGTTTTACAACCTGTGTTGTTAATACCATCCAACTTCACATAAACACCAGAACTAAAAACATGTAAACATTCGTCTGCATCCCTGCATCATGCATAGCACATATCCTGTACTGAAAACTACAGGAGGAAATAATTTGCCCTTGCAGCATTGTTTTGCATCTGCATCATTTACTCTAATTTTAAAATTCTTCTTTTAGTTCATTTAGGGCTTCCTGTACCACACCTGTCATTATCCATCTGAACTGCATGGCAGACTCTATTAAGATTCCCTGGTAGAAAAGCTTAAAATATACCATAATTAAAGCTCACAGACTACATTTCCTCTGAAAAAAAAAAAAAAAAAAAAAAAAAAAAAAAAAGAACAGAAGAAACCAGCATATGTCCAAAGGGACTTCTAAATAGATCAGCAAGGAAAAACAAATCTGTGCTGAGGAAAGGGCAAAGGCAAATGAGAAAGTAACATAAGTAGCATACATGGAGAGGCAAAAATATCAAAATGAGGTCATAATCACGATGAAGTCATAATCCTGCTTTGGGATTCACAGATGCCTCTGCATGGCTGCCTTCTGAAAGAAGTAATGCAAGGATCAACACTAACCAAAATGGTACACAGAAGGTTTGTAACAAAGTGTTCTACCACAAAATTGGACTTCCTGAAAAGTGTAGAAATAGGTATAAAAATGTAAAGGCTGGACAGTTTAACTGAAATTCTTCACAAAGCATCATTTGAAGTAAAAAAATTGTCTACTTGATGATAAATGTTGGAGAGTGACATTGAGGAAATTGCCTTTACCAGCAAGTCTTTTACACGAGCAGCAGAATGGAAGAAGCACTAGCAAAATCAGACTGATCAAAAGGTATCAAATTTGAATTGTACGAATGTGGATAAAAGTTAACTAAAGTGTAATGGCTCCAAAGGCGGTGAGGTACGACACAGCACCTTGAGTCCTACACGGTGTTTTAAGAGTGAAATCCTGCAGTCTGGAGATCTAACGGTGAGGGCAGCAATCTTTACAAGACAAGGATTATGTGGCAGAAGACTTCAGAGTGAAGGTGACCACGCCTGTCACATTAGCACTCTTCAAACCCCGAAAAACCAACTGGAAAAGTGGAAATGCAAGAAGCCTTGTGCTAAAGACTGATCCTGGGCATGGCAACAGTTAAAGTACCATTACGAGTGCAGAAGTGAAACGTGCTAATGAAATCCACACACTTCTCCAGGATGATGACAACAATAGCAAACCACTAAAGGCACTCGAGTGACTAGAAATACAAGTACTCATGAACAAACCATTCCTTTCGCAAATAACAAAAGGAAGCACCCCTCCCTCCCCAAAATAATACAGCAGATAAAATAATAGGAACGCGACTGGGGTAATGACCCAAGGGCAGCTCTTTAGGTGATACAGTGCAGGGTCTGCGAGTGCAACGTGCACTGAGATGCAACGCAGCTTCGGGATGTGTGTGCTCGGGGTGTGTGTGCTCGGGATGTATGTGCTCGGGGTGTGTGTGTGCTCTGGATGTGTGTGTGCTGGGGATGTGTGTACTCGGGATGTGTGTGTGCTCTAGATGTGTGTGCTCGGGGTGTATGTGTGTGCTCGGGGTGTGTGTGTGCTTGGGATGTGTGTGTGCTCTGGATGTGTGTGTGCTGGGGATGTGTGTACTCGGGATGTGTATGTGCTCTAGATGTGTGTGCTCGGGGTGTATGTGTGTGCTCGGGATGTGTGTGTGCTCGGGGTCGGCCCGCACAGCCGCCCTCAGCCCAGCAGCAGCCCTGTGCCTGCGTTCCCTCATAGGCACCTTCAGCCGGGCCCACGTGCGGACAGATATCCTGCAAGGAGCACCGGGGAACAATTGCTGGAAAAGCAACGGCTGCCCCGTTCTTTTGAGCAGGTTATTAACACGAAAAACCGGTGGTTTGGAACAGCCCCAACACAGGCTTCCTGCCCTGCAACCCGCAGCTCTCAGAGCCGCTCCCTCACAGTTACCTGGGGCACGGCTTGCGCTGCTTCTACACACGGGGTAAGCACGCCCTTCGCACGCAGGCGATGTGCTGAGAACGGCACTAAGGGAACGGGGAAGGAAGGGCTGCTGCAGCCCCAAGGCTTCACAGTGCAGCACGACAGGCCGCCCTGCAGCCTCCTCCCCACGTTCATTCAGCACAGCGGGCTGTACGGCGCGCACCCCATGCCCACCAAACCCCGAAGTCACGAAGGGCTCGGGCAGCGCCCAGCCTACTGCGCATGCGCCCCGCTCCCGCTCCCTCCTCCCGCTTCCTGGCGCCGGGATCCCGTCCGTCCCGGCCACGGCGCCGCTCCACTGCGCGTGCGCATCGCCCAGCTGGGCGGAGGCGGCTCCCGAGGCGGGGTGGGCGCACGCGCACGCGCCGCCCCGCAGGGCGAGACGCGGGGAGACGGAGGAGGGGACGGCGGCGGGAGGGGGAGCAAAAGTTGCCGTGAGGGCGGGGCGGCGGCTGGAGTCTCCGCCGGGAGGGGGCGAGAGAGGAGCCTACGGAGGGTGCCGCCGGACACGGGAGGTGAGGCGGGGGGTGCCCCGGAGGAGCCGAGCTGGGGAGGGGTGGGAGGACTCGCCCGCACCGGCCGGGATGGGGCGGGCTGTGCGGGGGCTGCTTCGCCCGAGGGCGGCGGGCGGCCGCGGGTCCCGTCCCGCGCGGGGCCGTTGTGAGGGGTAGAACCGCCGTGTGCTCAGCGGTGCGGAGCGGCTGGACGCAGCCCGGGGCCAACGGCGGCCGCTCCGCTCCGCACCGCGTTGTCCCCGCTGGGCGGGTTGTGTAAGCGGCGTTAGGCCGGCACGGCTCGATTCGGCTCCGAGCAGTACGCGGACCGCGCGCGGGACGGGCTGAGTTCGGGGGTTGTCTCGCTGAGGGCCAGAAGTTAATGTTTAACGCCGTAGTCACATGCCCGTCAGCGAGCTCCGCCGGAGTGTTTTCGGAGTGTTTGGAACAGGAAATGCCGGTGCAGGTAGCGTGGAACTCGGTGAAATTTAATCAGTTCCCAGCGTTTGCAGCCGCACGAGCAGCGCTCCGGGTGCAGGTGGGTGTCTGGCTGCATGCAAACTGCTCGGCATCCGTCGCTCCGACTGTCTCTTGCTTTGATTTTCAATGCAAATACGTTAAAAGATACTTTCCAGAGGTGATACCTTGTTTTCTCAGCGCGTATTTTTCTCTTCCCGAAGTAAGTGTGGGTTTTATGTGTCTGCTTTTAACCCCTTGTTTTGCACGTGTTTTGCTTTGAAGTTTTGGGGTTTTATAAGAGCAAATATTGGATCGTGTGAATGGATTGTGCCGGACTGCTGATGTGCAGCCCCTTCTCCTGTTGTCCCCGTGTTGTCCTCTCGTGAAGTGATGACTTTGGCTATGGAAACAGCGAGAGTTTGTTATGATCTGAATGCACGTTGCTCTAAAGAAAGAACAAGTGATCTTCTACCTTAACAGTGCTGCAATGTAGGATGTAGTTACTGTTTGTCAGGATTTTTAATATCAACTCACTTCTGTAAAAAGTTTTTACCCTGGACCGGTGAGATGCTGATAGGAAAAACACCAAAACTGTACTTGATTTTACTATCCAAACTTGATAGTGCAGAATCTTTAGATATAAAGGATACATGGTGTACAGCAGGAAGAATCGTCTGTTTGTGGGATCCACGAGGCTTCAGGGTCAATGTTAGTGCTGTCACGTTTCAGTTACATTGTTTTCCAAGGTCTCGATTGCAACACTTGTATGGTTTTTCCTCAGTTATTGGTGCTGGATGCAGTAAAAATCTGTGTCAGTTGAGGGGCACAGCAACAGGAGTGAAGCCTGTTCAAAAGCTTCTTCAGAAATGCTTTTTTGGCTGCAGTGGAAGCACTTTGGATTTTGGCAGGGCACGGTGAAACATTGATGTGCTGAAGCTGTACCAAGGTTATGGACTTGTTGGTGTTTAAGCTGCGTGGGCTGAGGAAGAAGGGTTGTAGAAAGCGAGCTTTGGGGCAAGAAATAGAAACTTGATGTTTTTCACATCTGGTAATTATCAAACATTCCAGAGAACAAAACACTTCAGAAATGACTGAGAAGCCGTCAAACAAAAATCTCTGTAGTTTGTTGTTGTGTTTAAGAATGTGTCTCCGTGTGTTCGTGAGCTGTCAGTGAGGAAGGATAGTCAGGAATAGCACTCTGGGGGTTTCAACACCTTCAGGTTGGTTCGGTACCTTGGTGGGTCTTGTATTTAACATATGCTGATACTTGAATTCAGCAGGGAGGAATGCTCGTATGAGAAAACTCAAAGATAACTTGCTGCTTTAGGGCATTTGGGCTCTACATTTTTTACAGGCGAGACACTCTGCTGCCTTCTCTGCTGCTTCTGTCCTACTTCTCCATCTGCATTCATTAGTGTGAGTTTCTATGCTTGATGATTCACTGTAAATGCTGGCTCGTGTCATGTCTTGGGAATTTGTCTTTAAGATCTTTCCTCAGTGTTGCCATTGTGGCTGTTTCTAAAGTCAGTTCCTAGTTGCGACAGTTGGGAGATGCTGCTGTGAACCTGTTGTTTTCTTTTAGATGCAAACAGGAAAGTTTTCATTGGAACAGTTTAAAGAAAAAATTGTATGCTTTTAACAGGAGCCATCTGTGATAGCATCTACGCTTCTGATTCTCCCATCCTGAAAGGATATGAATAAGTCTGACATCACAGAGCAGTGATGTAGCTTTTGAGGGACCGCTAAATGGATGTGGGCAAGAGGAGAGACAATGGAGATATTTAAAATAGAAGTTTGGTTCTAAAGTCTTCAGACTTTGGGTGGAAGTATTTCAAGAGAGAAGGCTGTGAAATAACGCTTCTGTCTCCTGGGGACTTTCTGAGCCAGTGTTGAGAGGTAGAAGGAATGTGCCAGCCCAATAGTACTGCTGCTGTGCCTGCCGTTACCCCATGAAATCAGGGCTAATTGGCACAGCCGGAGATGCGATTTAATTGGTTTTAGAAATGTTCTTGTTGCAAATCATGTCTTGCGAGTATGTGCTCTTAGTAATGAAAGGTTTTTTGCTCTATCTGATGTTTCAAATACTGAATCATAGAATTACCCAGGTTGGAAAAGACCTTGGAGAGATCATCAAGTCCAACCAAGCCTAACCAGTACCCTAACTCTAAAAACCCTCCACTAAATCATATCCCTGAGCACCACGTCCAAACAGCTCTTAAACACAACCAGGGATGGCGATTCAACCACCTCCCTGGGGAGCCTATTCCAGCACCTACCTTTTTATAAGCATATAATTTGAGGGCTTTTGGAGACAAACAAAAGCTAAGGACCACTAGGAGCATTAGAAGTATATTAGAAAAAGTGAAATCTTTTGTCACATACAGTTCAACACAGTAGTAACAATGGGGACAAATTAGTACAGTTATATTTATGGTAGCTTTTATATATTATAAATAAAGATTTTTGATCTGTTGATGAAATTTGATGATTTTAAATGTCACGCTTTAAACTGGCAAAAACATTCACATTTTCAGATCGTAAGCTCTTGGATTTTTGATGAACTTCATCCTGATGGGGGGTGGAGATGTCCTAACAGTGTTAGCTCAATGTTGAAGTCTAACAGTTTTCCATAGTATGTTTTATCCTTTCAAATGCACTTAGTCATTATTCCTTCCAAATGTATCTAAACTCCCAAGTTCTAACAAATTATCAGTTGAGAAACTGATTTACCAGAGTCATCATATCACTGAGATGGTGCCAAGCTCATTGTAGAGGTGTGAGCTTCCAGCAGAAACTTTGTTACTTAAAAGTAACTTTATTGTTGGGCACTGAAGCAGTTAGCCACTATTCATCAATGCCATGCACTGGAATGCATTGCAGAATGAGACTGAGATGTAAGTGATGATTCTTCAGCCAAATTTCAGACTCAGTCAACAACTTCTGAACCCATTGGCAGGTCTCTACACAATTTAACAGAACGTATAGAAGTCCTAACAATGATTGTGCACTTATAGAGTGCATGGAAATAGGCAGCTGGCTAGAAAAGAGAGACAGATGTCTAAACTCAAATGTGCTTGGAAAAAGTAGTTGATGTGAAGTAGTAACTATGCCATTTTCTGTGCTAATTTAGCAGTGTTAATCTTATATTGAAAAGATGGTGCAAGCCACAGTTCCCAGCTCCCAGGGTATTTGTATGAAACTGGTGAAAATGTGCATTTTTACAGATCAGTGCATTTCTTGTTCTGGAAGCCATAAAGCTAAGTGACAGAAATGCATTTTGTCCTGTATGTCTGCATAGCTAATGGCAGCCTCATGCTTGATGGGGAATGGTGGTGACTGAGGAACGGCTGCTAAAGCTGAGCAAGGTTGAAGAACTTAGGCTGATAAACAGCTGTTGCTTTAAAAGTTCATGATTTTTTTTCCCTTGGTTGAAAGTTGTCATCCAAAATTTGTCCCTTTAATCTGAAAGGCAAGAATATTCCTTTGAATCCCAGATGATAAAAATCTTCCATAGCGTGTTAATTAACATCGTGTGAAACATCTGCTTTGCTGAAATGCTGTACTTTTTGGAGACTCTGTACAGTTGGATGAATTATGATCAATTCTCAATCACTCACACCTTTGTTAGCCCAAGAACTTATTAGCCACTGAAATTTAAATGTCCTTTATAAATGCTTCAGTGCAACACCAGCTTACTATGGATATGTAGGGACAGTATTCAGCTCCTAATTATAGTCCTGGAGAAGACTGAATTTAGGTCAAGTGAGTCAGTGGTCTTGAGTCGATCAGCAGCTTCTCAGATGTTTGGAATGGCTTCCATTGAGGGTAGGGAATAATATGTTTAGTGGATGGGCCAAAGCAGGCAAAGTTTGCTGTGACTACAGAGCATGTGTCTGTGCCAGCATCTTCCACAATGGCTTTCTTTGATCAAAAAACTTGAATGCACGATCTACATTTCTCAACATGATGGTACTATAAACTTTCCCCTCCTCAGGGAGAGGCAGAGGCTGCAAAAGTAAATGTGTGACAAATGTTAATTATATTGCTCATAGCACTGTTGGAAAAGCTCTTCTACAATGCCCATCTCGCTAGTGAATAAGAAGTGATGCAATGTAATATTTGATATAGGTTATTAGTAGAGAAAGGAAGATTAGTGGGATTTCCCACCCCAAAGTAAGACTGAGCAATCTCGGTGGCCTGAGATTGTTAAGTACTGTGTTAAGTAGAATTATTACACAGCTATTTTCTGTTCCTTGGTTTAAGTCTGACCCTTCTGGAGGAGGAAGACAATAGTTAATAAAACAAAGGGACTGCAGTGCAAGTTTTGTATGATGTCTAGCTTAGTATAATTGCAGAGAGCTTTTAAATGGAAGAGCTATCTGCTGTGTCCTTTTTAGTTTAGGGTGTTTTTTTTTAATTGTTGCATATTGGAATTGTTTGGGATGAGTTGTTTAGTTTGGCGTATGTGATTTAAAGAATACAGAGAGAGTAATTTTAGAAGGTTGTATAACTTTGAAGTAGTCACTCCCGATTTTCCCAATGCTGCATTTAAAGTTCTCTGGGAAGGTGTCCTGATGTTGTGGGGTTATTGAAAGAGGTCATGTTATATGGCTATAACACAACAGTCTTCTGGAAAATGGATGGAAAATTGCACAATGCATGTGTTCTGCAGTATATCGTTTTACTTACAAACCTATTTGTGTGTTCACCTGGTGTGATAGTTGGTAAAGGTTTGTATTTGCAGCTCTGTGGATGTGAAATTAAACAGCACGCACCTACTTTACTTTCCATCTATCTTTTTCCCCTATTGCTCCGTTGCTGTAGGCTGAGCAATATTGACCTTGAACTGCAATCAGCAGAGGACGGGAAAGCTGAATCATCTGTGCCGATGGATTCCCCTCTGCTGGAGTGGTTTTGGAGATGTTATGTATTAAGAAGTCAGGTAGTTTTGGTTGGGATACACTGATAGCAAGCCTAACGTTTGTGGGTCAGACCCAGACTGATTCTATTTTCAAAGGTGGCATCGCATTGGTATCATCATCACAGTATCACAGTCTCGTGTGGGTTGGAAGGGACCTTAGAGATCATTGAGTTCAACCCCCAGGATTCAAGCCTCTGTGTAGCAGAGCGGCACTTCTACCACTTGCGCCACAGGGGATTCGAACCCGGGCCCTGGTGTTGCAAAGTGGCATTCCTACCACTGCGCCACCGGGACACACAATTTTGGCAGTTGAAAGAGTTAAATGTAAATTTGTAATTATTTGTTTAGGAATTAAAAGTTACAGTTCTATGTGAACAGTAGGAGGCTTTGATCCATGTGGTGCTTCATCTTACCAGGCATTTTCACTTCAAGATACTGGCTCCTAATGTATATATGTATATAAAGCGATACGTGTGTGTATAAGTGTGTGTGTGTGTGATTGTACATCCTGGATTGGCTCCTCTTTCTTTAACTTTATTATAGTGAACATTGGTTTTTATTAATACACCGTAGTGAAGCTTTTCAATGAAAATATTTTATGAAAGTACGTTCTTCATTTACTTGCTCTGTGCAGATCTGTTATGACTTTTGCATGCCTCGCTTCACACAGCTTTTAATCTTCTTCTGTCCTCGTCTTTGCTTTATTCGTACCTTCACCTGAGTTTGCTTCTTTGTAGAACACTAGCTGTTCCGCTGTGTAGCACTGTGATTTCCACATGGAAGTAGGATTTGAAAGAGAGAGTCCCTTGAATTTAGGGTTCTAGTAAGATTTTAAACTGGTCTGTGTTTACGATTATCTGCTACATCTTGTTTTTTCCTCCTTCTGGGTTTACTGCAGTGAACATGAGGAAAGCACAGTTATCCCATGATGTTCTGTCAAGGTCAGTTTCCAGTTAGATTTCAGACTCTTTGCTCAGTGCCGCCACAAATCGCACTTACTACTTCCAGTATTGTTAAATCAAATTACTTACGGGTGAGATGGAGTAACAGCAGTAAACAAACAGAAAACATCTGATTATGTGCTGGGCAAAAGGGACTTTTGGTTAGGTTCCAGTTATTGATTTTCTTCTTAATAATACAAGCAAGTGTAAATGTTTCTTTTAAATATTAGGTGTTAGAGGTGCAAGTCTTCTGCAGTATTTTTGGAAGTCACGTGGTGCATTTCAGTGCTGTTGTAGCCGTACGGTATTTGCAAGCAGTAGAACTGCTGGACACGAGTAGGCTGTTGGTAGCTCTGAACCTGTGAAATCATCTTCCAACTTACATTCTGTTGTTGGACTGCGGTGTTTATCTTGTTTTAGAATGCTGCTCTTATAGTGGGAATGCTGCAAGTTCTGCTGTATAATGATCAACTGATAATATCTCACATGCTTGTAAAATCTAAGATGAGTAGCTTGTCTGTGAGAGGCTGTATTTCACTATTTCACTTTTTTCAAATATGTCGTTATAATTACTTTGGGGTTGGTTTCAGCCATCATTGCAATTTTTTATTTAGATGGTCTTTACAGTTTAAAACAGTTCCATTCTCATATTATTTATATTATTCTTATTTTTTTTTCCTATTTCAGATTCACTGGGAAAAGAATGAGATAAACATGGAATCTTCTAAACTGGATTATATTTTGTGGATCGCAGTTAAAAGTAGCAAGATGGAAGGAAGTTGGGGAATAGATGTATAATGCCCGTGTAAACTCATGACACAACACAATTCATGATTTATAGCAGTACTTTGTTGATATTTCTGAAAGAAGTTGGTTACTGTGCAACATCCTTAATAAGAACTTTTACTCTAGTAACGTATTTTAACCTTGACTGGACAGAATATTTTTTATAGTATATATTCCTTTTTATATTTGTAAAGTCGGTTAAAATACAGCCACAAGAAGATTTTCAGCTGACTGACTGATCCTCATAGATGACTGACAGCTACAACTGCAATAAGGGCTTAAACCCCTGAATGGTTACTGTTACAGTGTTGAATGGAATACCATGGCTTCAGAGCAATTGTCTTAGGACCTTCTTTGCCTTGGATCCATCATATCCTTAAATATTTAAGTGTGAACAGTGCAATTATAAAGACTGTAAAATAATGGCATGGGTGAAATTTCTAAGAAAACCTGGGGGTAACCTTGGAAAAGTTTATCAGCCTGGAAGTATATTGTCTCTGGCACCTACAAAAGGCTTATTAAATGAACCAGGACAGAACAGCTGCTTCCTTAATAGTGCTGTTCAGGTAAGTACATATTTGATTTACTGAGCACTTCTCATTTTGTTGCATCTTTGGTGGTTATAGAAGGGACTTTTCTCAGAAATGCTGCTCTGTTTTTTTTTTTCCGCTGTCTGTGTGTTATGCAGGAAAATACAGCACATTTTCCAGTGGTGTTATATAGTTCCCAAGTTATTAAACGTTTTAATGATACTAAATGAGACAGAATGCTGTCTTTTTGGAAACACACTTTTCTGAAAAAAAAGGTGGCTACTATAAAAGAAAAGAAGACTGTGGAAGTAGTTTTATTTAGCATTTGATTTTAAGGGATTGTGAGTGTTAAATAATTTGCCAAAAAATGGCAGCACGTTACATTGTTTGCATACATTGTCAGGAAAACTTTCCTTCTGAATTTGGAAGTTTATTTTGCATAATTATAAAAATTGATGTTTGAATTCTAAAACTGATGTTTGTGAAATGTAGTGTTTTTATGACCCAGCAGAACTTACAGCACATTTCTTTTTAAACCAGTCCAACTATTAATATTAAATCTGATACTGTTTATACTCCAGTAGTGCTTTCTCAGAACTGGCGTGTGGAATTGCTACTGGGGCACATCAGAAGATGCACATGCAGTTGAAAGCCTTGTTCCTAATGTTTCTAATCTTAGGAATGTTTTATGGAAGTAGGAGATATATCAAAGAGATAAACAGCATTTTGCTGTTAAAGACCAGCTTCTTGAATGTATTTGCCTACATACTGTCCTGTATTTATGTGAATGTAATTGAACGTGTTGCCTGTTTAGATCTCTAAAGAATAGTTTAATAGCACAGTAACATTAGCACAATAAGTATTGGTCTTTCACAAGCCTGTTTACAACGGGGAGTATGGGGACCTAATTAACTCTATGACAGAGCAGTACTGGCCTTTCCAGGTTGTCTGCAAGTTAGAATAGTTCATGATATGGTCCTTTCAAATAAAATAAATTAATTACTGATCTGGCAAAGGTCTTAATAGAGGCATAGACTTCGTATTTTAAGATGCACGAACAAAAAGAGGAAAAAACTGAAGCAAATGAACAAGCCTAAAACAAGCAAATAAAAAAACACCCCTACCATGAAGTCTTAAAAATTGTGTAGATTTAAACATAGCAGGTAAGAGAGAGACACAAATCAGGTAAATATGGTATCAATGTATGCTTAAAACAAAAACGTATGATAGATTCAGCAGAATGAGTTTGCTGCTTTGTTTTTAGTGAGAACAGCCTGACCTATATTCTTTTTCGGTTTCAGTATTTTCCCCTAGGGTGGCCTAAAATTAAACCCTAAGTCATTTTTAGTTATGGCTTCAGACAATCCTACCACTTTACAACTTGCTGCTGTTTATGAAATGGTGGGTGCTGATGGTGACTGCCCTCTTACGAGGAGGAATGTGTTCCTTTCTTTTCCTTCTTTCATTCAACCTTCAGAAGTGAGGTTCTAACATCTTTCAAACAAGTACTTTCAAACAAGTACTAATTAATTTTGGCACTTACTGAAAATATTTTTCTTCTGATTTGTAACTGTTGTGTAGCTGTGCCTTTTGATAACCCAGTTTTGATGCTTTTATTTTTCTGGGCAGTTTTGTGAACCACCGCATCAACTGTGTGACTAAGACGGTAAATGCTTGAAGCAACGTGGTTAGTGCAACCAAATTGATGTTACACAAATGAAGTGTTGAAGCTTAAAACTGTTAAAGCACCAGTGGATTATTTTGATTTGTAGAAAAGCCAATTATTTCAGCAGTTGTTTTAGGAAGAGAGCAAAATGAAACACTTCTCACAGTTTACATAGGAATTCAGTTTCTATATCTTCGTTGTTTTTATTTGAAAGAAATGATGGAGGAAGGAGGGACGAAAAACAAGGTAGATCCAATAGCTTTCTCCCTCTTTCATAAATCCACAAGACTACTGCAGTCCCTGTATGCTATTTAGCTTACTGCTCATTTCCTAAAGAGCATTTCTGCTGTTTTCCCAACACAAATGCAGTACCATCATTTTAGAAGTTTAATAATTAGATCTGTGTTTTATAAGAGGAGTGAATGCAAACCACCTAGTTTGCTCAGATAATGGAAAAGGATGTTCATTCACATAGCACTCTTGGCTCTCACGGTGTATATGTTATGTAAAGCAAAAAAAGTTATCTATTATATGTCACTTCATTGAAAGAAGGACCTTTGGATCACATTATTTAATTTCTGTGCAATTTTATTTTCATAGGTTTTATGGCAGCTTGACATATTTCGACGGAGTTTGAGAGGTTTAACTGGACACGTGTGCCAGGGAGATGCGTGCATATTTTGTGCTTTGAAGGTAAATAATTAATGAGATTTTTCTAAGAAATCATCATGCATTTGTCCCTTTATGCTTTAAATCATTCTTGTATGTAGAAACAGTTTGGAGTTAATGTCATTTGTAACAGATGTTTGTAGGAAATATTTTCTTTGATTGTAGAAATACACAAACTGTACAGTCTCATTGCTTAAAGTGTGAAACTTCTCTGTAGACGTAGTAAGTATAACCTGTTTCAAAAACAATAGCCTCGTGGAGCTTTTTTCATATTGATACACATATGCTTTTCTTTAATGCAGTGTTTGAATAGAGTAACAACATTACTGAGTAATAAGTTATCAAGGTTCTTTCTATATATGGTAGTTGATGGTAGCTGTACAGAACTTAATTGCTGTATTGTAAGTAGTGAAAGATATGCAGAAGTACTGGATAATTAAAGAAAGCTGGTGACATTTTACTGTTTGAAATTATGCAAGAGCTGCATATCTTAACTAGCGTATAAAAGTTGCACTTTGGTTTTGTAACTAATCTGAAATCAGGAAACAAGCATTGTGTTCTGTTAGGCTCTTACTGTTTCTACTGTGCTGGTATTTGGCTGCTTGCAGTTACTAGGGAATAGTGGTAAACGTTGTATCTCATGTTTCACTGGGATAAAAATCTCAATGGAAAAAGGCATAAGGCTTGTATATATATTTGTTAGTAATATACAGCTTCTACTTTCGCTGGCAATAAAGACACTTTTGGGTTTCTAATACAAGACTGTAGAACATGTGTACAGAACTGAGAATAACTTATGGAGAGAACAGAAAGGATCTACACTAAAATTGAAGTTCTTTGAGGAAGTGGTTTTTGAGTGTAGTAAATTGTAGGCAAGGAGACGCCAAGTGCTTCTCGGGTGTTTCCGGTTAGGAGTTCATCCTCAGGGAGTTCTACAGACCAGACCTTGTTACAGAATAAGCCTTTTGAAGCAAGGACTGTTTGCAGTGATCCTTAGTCTTCCAGGAGATGCAGAGGCTACGTATTCTGTTTTTTTTTTTTTTTCTTTCTGCCATTTGTAGAGTTTATCGTGCTTGCAGTAGTGTACAGCTAATTCTCCATTGATCTCTCTTGAGAAAGCTCTGCTTGGAAAATAAAGCTGTCATTTTAATTATTTGACTAGAGGAGTTAATTTTAAACTACCAACAAGTTGGTTTTGTTACAACTATGAATATTCAAACCAACTTCCTGAGGTTTTTGTGTTTTTTTTTTACCCAACATTTAAACAGCTTTTGACTCCAGAGAACTTGCATAAAAACTCCAGTGAAACAGAAAGCCCAGCATGTCAGAGATATGATTTAGCAGAAGGTTGTTAGAATTAGGGTACTATGGTTAGGCTGTGGTTGGACTTGATGATCTTCAAGGTCTTTTCCAACCTGGGTGATTCTGTGATTCTATGTCAAAATCTTTTTGTTGACACTTAATCTTGTTACTACACGAAGTCCAGTCGATAACTCAGGTGTACCTGTCTTTTCCACATACAACCTAATGTCTGTCTTGGGGTGATTGCTTCTAGTTTCCTGGAACATATTGCGCGTACAGACTTAGGTTTATATTTGATGCTGTAATATAGGATAAACAATGTGGCTTGTTCCCTTTGATTTGACCCATATTACACATTAAGTTCTGGTCATATATGTTCTTGTTCAAAGATGCCTTGGAACTGCCTTTCAGAAATGCAGGGGGATTGAATGGTGTCAATTGCTGGAAAATGTGTATTAATTAGCAATCACTTTGCTAAAATCATTGTAAAAATACTGTAGTAGCTTCAAGGTGCTCAGAAATGTGAAGATATCACCTATATCACAATACACTTGAACTTGTAAGTAATAAGTTGTTCTGTTCCAGCGATGCTCCACTTCTGAAGACAAGTTTTTGGTTTTATTCCTAAGCTGAATATGCAGCTTACTGTACCTTTGTACTCAATCTCTGTAATCATTGGAGCTGCAGTACAAAGATGCTGGATAGGTTTTTTGTTATTTCAGGTTACCTACCAAAGCACCTCTAGCTCCTTCCTAAGGCTGTCACAGTTTATTACTTGCAGTTTTTCTTTATTCTTTCAAGTATCTTGAGCGTTTGATTGCTTTCTGCAATGCATCTTCCTGTGACACTTTTCAAAATGGCTTACAGAACCTGAATAATTTGTTTTTCTGTTTTGAGAAGTTCCCGATAAGCAGTTTTACTGCTTGATCTGGAATTGTTTGGAATTGTCTTGATCATTGTTTAACAATATAGTTGTGATCTTTATAACTGCATGGCCAGTAGCCTAGGTATTGAACCAGAAAGGCTGTAGTTAACTCATATGGAAGTATCTGTCCGCAGTCATTATGTACACTACTGATTTTGCATTCTTGGCTTATTAGAGATACTGGTTGAGTGATTCTGTTTGTTCTGTGTTCAGCACCTAGGGCATTTTTTATATTTATGTGGTATATGTTCTGGATGTGGATGCATTTCAGTAATTTGTTAGGTGTTTTCTATTTAATGGTTGTGGACTGTTTTAACCCTACTTACATTTTCACCAGTGAAAAACAGCATTTAATCTCCTGCATTTTTTTAAGCTTTCCTGAGAACATTTGACTTTTTTGCACTATGCAAGTGTTACTCTGGGGTAGATGGATTTTTCTGAGCCCATTCTGTAAACTGAAAGCTGTGCCAGTAAATTCTGTTTCACTTATCTTCAACTTTTTTTTCATTGTGGGTTTGTTTGTTGCATGGTGGTGGTGTGAGAGTTAAATACATTATTTCTTCTCTAGATACCACTGGAATGGGATTTGAAATGTGGAGACTGCCAAAAATGAGCGTACTTGTCTGTATAATTCTGCTCATCTGTACCTTTTTTTTTAGGCTGGACATCTAAGGCTCTGTTGCATACCAGAAATGACAGCAGCCACAATGAGAAATAAGTATTTTCAAAACAGAGCTAACTTGTGTTGTTAGCTCTGTTAACTACTTGTATCAATGAGAACATTCAGAAGTATTGACTGTAATTTTTATCAGTAGTCCATGACTTTTGGCATGAGAGGGAAGCTTAAATATTTGACAGACAGTGGAATGCATTAGGGTTAAAACAGTGCTTTCTATTAGCACTGAAGCTTTGCATATCTGTTGCAATCTTCGCTGTCTGACCACCAAATCTATATTTTATTTTTTGCCAGGGGAACCAATGTGAAGAATGAAAATCCTTATTTCTGTTTTACGTGGCTTGTCTTTGCTTTGTCTTTATTCCTCTTCGTTTTTCTGTGAAGTTTGACTTCAGAGAATTTTTGAGAGTGGAGTAGACCCTTTAATGTCTGCAAATGTTTTTTCATCCATTTAATGGCTTCTGATGTTCAGTTTTTAAGCCCAACCTCCTTTACTTTCTAAATAATTAGGTCAGTTAAATGTATCTCCGCCAAAAAAGAGTAGTAGCCAGCTGTCTTTTCTGGGAAATGAAGAAAAAATCAAGTGCAATTTCTTTTCCAGTTCTGGAACTGCAAATATTGACCTGTTTTCTTGCCTTGTTGTATGCACTGTTTGAGTAGATAGCTGGTTTAATAATATGGATTACCATCATTCTGTGTATTGGCAGTTTTCTGCTGATGCATTGTTTTAATAAATATAGAAGTGTCTCAAGTAGTAATGTAAATGTATTCCTTGATTAATTACATACATTAAACTAAAATGAGAAGTAATGCCCCAAGAGCTGCATTCCATCTGTAAAGATTAAATGCTTGAGCATGAACCACTATTCCAGTGGCTGGATTAAGCAAACTGCATAATTACAGATCAAGGTTTATGTTGCTTGTGGGAGTTAAGGTCAATCACTTGCATTTTTATATGCTTCCTTGTTGTTTGTTTTTCTACTGGATCCAAGTGCAGTTTGGTAGCTTAACACTATAACTGAACAAGTAACTGAGAATGTGAAACTTAAGAGAAAAGAGTCATTTCTAAACGTGCGTGTATTTATAAGTGTTTTATATACTTGCTGCATAAGAGCTGATGTATTTGGACAGAACTACAGTTGTAGGCAAGGCTAATTAAGCTAAGTAATCATATTTCTTCCTAGGCAATATTTTCGCAATTTCAACACAGTCGAGAAAAAGCACTCCCATCAGATAACATGAGACATGCCCTGGCAGAAAGTTTTAAAGATGAACAGCGTTTCCAGCTTGGATTCATGGATGATGCAGCAGAATGCTTTGTGAGTACTCTTTATAATAGTCATCAAGTAGGATTAAGTTGGGTTTCTGGGAAGGATACCAAGCTGGCCTATTGTTGGTAGCTTTAGATTTGCAGGTGGGGTACAAGTGGCATATACTATTGATCTTGCTTTTATCAATTTATGGAGACAAAATGTATGAAGTTTCTGGTAATGTGGGATGGAGTAGTCTTGGATTTGCTCTGTGGTTTCTTCACTGGGACTGTAGCTCAGACAAAGGGATAGGTGAAGCGCTGCATGGGGTGGGTGACAAATAGCTGCTGAAAGTTTTTGGGTGGAGAGGGAGATTATCTTCACTGAAGTCTTCTGCAGAGGAGATTTCCACTTTTTTTTATATCCAAGGCTGAATGAATACGTGAAGAACTTGACTCTTGCAGCAGTTGCAGTCTCCTTTTATGAAATATCTAACTGAAAAGCTTGAACTTTTATTGGAGTCATAAAAGAAGACAGGAACACCTGGATGCTGTCAAAGAAGCTTTTCTGAGAAGTCTTCTGTTAGACCATGGAAATTATTCACCTTAATAAATCAGTAAATAAATCAGTTTTAGGAACTGAAGATGCTTTTTGCTTTGATTATTTTAAGACTTGAATGTCATCTGAAATTACCTCCAAATGGATAGCTACCTGCCAGATGCATTTACAAATATGTGGGAAAATCGAATGAAGAACTCCTGTGGCTGTTTTGATTATTTGCAGACAGATTACTAAATTGCAGTCAGGAAAGGGAAGCTGATCAGGATCATATCTAAGCAGAATGTGTTTGGACCCCCTGAAAAAATCAGCCAAATTACCTGTCTAGATCTCCTTCCTTCTGTTACCTCTGTTATGTTTTGGCAAAGGGAAGAAAATGGCCATGCTGATTCAGGGGGCAAATTAATGACAATTACAAGGCTTTTTTTTTTTTCTTCCTTTAGTTAAAAACTGAGATCAGGGATGAGTTAAGATGTACAATTTATGAGCGTCTTCCAGGCCTCTGTCAGCAGTAGTCATTCACTGCATAAGCTTCACTAAACATGATTGGATGATCAGATTGATAAGTAGAGAAAATGCACGTGTATGAAGAACTGAGATGGAGGCCTGATCCAGAACAAATTTCAGGCATTGCATGCAATTAATATTGTCTTCATTTTTTTTTTTTTCTTTCCTTGAAGATTTACTTATTTTGAAGGAGAACATGCTAGGAAGTTAGAGTTGAATAATGTTAATACGCTTTTTATGTTTGAAAGCTTTGAGGTGAAGAGAATTTTCATCTACTTGCTTGTGAATAGGGACAGAACTATGTATGTGTTAAATAGATTGTAGATATTAAAGGGGAATAGCTGCTGGAATATTGAACTGTTATGTTGCTTATGTATTCCAACTTCATCTATTTAGTTTGTATTTACATTGTTGGTTCTATTTAGGAAAATATCCTTGAGAGGATTCATTTTCACCTAGTGCCAAACAGCGACACAGATATGTGCACTTCAAAATCCTGTATTTCTCATCAGAAGTTTGCAATGACGCTGTATGAACAGGTCAGACATTAATGATTTAACAAATAATTTGGTTCCACGGTTATGAATAAATAAAAACAAAAGGATTTTTATTTTTGTAGTGCGTATGCCGTAGTTGTGGAGCATCATCAGACCCATTGCCTTTTACAGAATTTGTGCGTTATATTTCTACCACAGCTTTGTGGTAAGAGCTTTTATTCTTTTTTATTCTTGTATATGTCTCAGTTTTCTACATGTAACATCCTAGGAATAAACAAGCCGTGACAGAAAAATACTGTAAATTAAAATTAAGTGCTTTTGAGATTGTATCATGAAGGAACGTGGATTTCAAAAACAAGATGTAGAGAGTTTATACACTCAAAAAAAACCAGTGTAGGTTGTTACTGTTTTAGCTGTGAATCTATTATTTGCTCTTAAGAAGACAATTACATCCATTTATTTTTTACAGTAATGAAGTAGAAAGAATGATGGAGAGGCATGAGCGTCTCAAGCCAGAAATGTTTGCAGAACTGCTGCAAGCAGCAAATACTGCTGATGACTACAGAAAGTGTCCTGTAAGTAAGCAAACATTCTATGACTTTAAGACTCAATGTGGAGCTCTTTCTGATACTAAACCAGACTAAAGTATTTATCTAAAAGATTCATTTTATCTGGTTCAGTGCAGTCTAGCTTAGGGTAAGAAGGCCTGTAATTATTTTCTGTTTGCTCCATTTATAGATAAACTTCGTTGTTCAGGTGGCCTGGTTAGAAACTTATTAACTTTGTGCTTTATACGTCACTCCATGTTAAATATACTGCTAGTTATTTCTGGTTGGTCTGTAGAGGTGTATTGTTTGAACGAAGCACCTTCAGTTCATAGTTCATGTATACTGACAGCTTGACAAAACTGTCTTACATTGGAACAATGTGGTGCTTATAAAGGTAAAAATGGTCTCCCTTTCAACTTTTTCATTAAATAATACTATCAATAGTTATCAGTACTGTTAATTTAGGAGTCATCAAGAAGTATGTATAGTATAGAAGCAATATGAAATGGTGAAATGGGGGAAAATTACAAAATTGTGATGGTAACTTGAATGTTTTGTGAGCTTTATACTTGAACAGGGTGTTGGTTAGATGTAGAAGTTTAGTTGCAGCCTTCATTGGTGTTTATGGACTTATTATATTTAACTTTTCTCTGCTGCTGTTTTGTTTTTTCCCCTTTATCTAGAGTAACTGTGGTCAAAAAATAAAAATTCGTCGTGTTCTTATGAATTGCCCTGAGATTGTGACCATTGGCTTAGTCTGGGACTCAGAACACTCTGATCTGACAGAAGAGGTTATGCGAAATCTGGCAACGCAACTTTATCTTCCTGGGGTATCTGACCTAAATTAACTAATTATTTATTCTAGAGTTTAATCTGATATGTTAATGTAAATATTAATATATGCATATATATCTGCATGTATACAAATACATAATTTTTTAAAAACAATTTAACTTCAAATATTATAGCTAACGTTCTGTGTAATGTGCTACTTGATACAGCTTTTGTGAAATGAAAATATGTAGTCAGATGTGTCAGTCTTACATCAAAGTATGAAGATGAATGTAGACGAATTCCTAATTGAAGATCTAAGTATATCGTATTTGGTTTGAAATTTGTAGAATTATTCCAGAGCATTGTTGCTTTGCTCTGTTGACTATGTTAAAAACAAATGTCAAAATAGATGTGATAATAGATATACTAATACAATGATATAGTAATATATATAGTAATATAGTGAGATGTAATAAGTGCAAACATCATAAATTATATTCATGAAAATCTGAATAATGCAAATGCATATTTAATAACATTTCAGAAGTGCTGGTAGTAGGTCTTGCATTTAAGACTAAATGTTCTGTAGATATGTACAAATATTAACTGTTTCTACAGCTCTTCTATAGGGTTACAGATGAAAATGCCAAAAACAGTGAACTTTTTCTTGTGGGAATGATTTGCTACACAAGCCGACATTACTGTGCCTTTGCTTTTCATACAAAGAGTTGCAAATGGGTGCTGTTTGATGATGCTAATGTGAAAGAGGTAAATACTATTTTTACTGCTACCAAATTGAGTGATCTTTTAGTTTTCTTGAATGCATTTTTCTGACACTGAGATTTGAGTCAGAAAAGTCTGAATTTTAGTGAACTTTTATTTTCATAGGTCAGTTTTCACAAATGAATTTTTGAATCAACTTGACTCCTTCAGATAGCAGATACTTAAGACTTTTAATGTACTTCCTGTCAGCAATTGAGTTTTTCCTGCTTATGAAAAGTAGAATTAGTGACTGATGGCTATATTTGCAGTGTTAACATTCTGATGTGCTGCTCGTTCAAGCTTCTTGCCGCAACTTACATAAACTTGTGCTAAAATGTTGATTCTTACTGCTCCTTCAGAATTAGGAATTTAGTACCTGATGCTTATTACATTATTCTGTTGAATTGGTTTTGATACAGAAAGGTGATTTATTTTTTTTCCTTAGATTGGAACAAAATGGAAAGATGTAGTCTCCCGGTGCATTCGATGTCACTTTCAGCCATTGTTGCTATTTTATGCTAACCCAGATGGCACAGCTGTATCTCCAGAAGATGCTCCAAAGCAGATTATTTACTGGTCTCAAAACAGAGCAACAGGAGGAAATGCAGAAGACTTGGGTAATCAGATGTATTTTAATAATAACTGTATTTATGAAATGAAGACTTTAAAGATGGGAGTAGTGGACTTGCTGATATGTTCTTAAATATTTTTATCAGTAAGTATCTAAGGGGTCTCAAAAGGAAAGTCTGGTTTACTCATTTAATAATGAAACTGTGTGTCTTATGTTTGATATGGGAATACCAATTGAGATATGGGTTAAGGGGCTGGGGGGGAATATGTTTTTGTTGTAGATTGGTCTTTGCTAAAATCACATGAAGTAATACTTTCAGAATAAAATCATAGTAAATTTGCACGTGGAAGTGCTCTTCTGTATGTACTGATGCATTTTACCAGTATTTTAAAAGTAATTTATATTAAGCTTTGCTTAAAATATCTTATATGGAGGTAAGTTTGGAGTGTGTGTTTCCCTCAACTTTGAAAAAAATCAGGACAAGTTACAGGAAACTTGTTTTCCCAGATTTTTACTGCTCTTTTTGATTTTGAATGTAACATATGAGTAAGTAAAAGATCAGTTGAATTTGACATACATTTTCTTCGTGTGATGAATTGCGATAGGACGTAAACTGCTTCAGGGAAGAAGGAGAGGAGACTTTTCCACTGCAGCCTGCCATTATGAATACAGCGGTATATAAAGTGTTCCAGAAGCTTATTGCCTAGCGTATTGAACTGTAATGAGTGGGTTATAATGAGTGGCTGTTTATTGTTTTCACATTATTAATTTAGAATTATATTTTGAATTTTCATACTGGGAATTTCAAATTAGGAAGCCTTTCATTCTAAAGATAGATGTGTTATTTTCTAGGATGTGAGAAGCAGTCTATTCCTAAATCAGACCATTCAAAAGAGAATGGAATCGAAGTCTCTACTAGTCAAAGGGGTAATAAAAAACTTCAGCCAGACAGTTCAGCATTCAATAGAAGCCACATCCAAGCTAGCGGTGGTAAAGGTCCAGGTATGTACTTTCACCCCTAACTGCAATACCTGGCTTATGAAATAATTAGTAGCATTTCAGGTGTGTGTGAACTTCCACACTGGAACTATTTCCAGATCAACAATTCAGCCATTGTCTTTAATGGATCTTTGAATAGCAACTGATGTTTAAGTAATGTTTGCCATAGATACAGTTATATATATATATATATATATATATATATATATATATATATATATATTTAAATACTCTTAATTCCTGTACTGAAGTGGCTCTTGAGGCCTTTCTCAAATTTCATCCTGTCTTGTAGACATGTCTGGTCAAAGGCATGTATGCAGCATTACTTCAAGTCTTGTATGTTAATATGTATGTTTTGGGGGAAAAAAAGGCAAAAAAAGGAAAAGGGTTTTATTATATATTTCTAAAGGTACATTCTGTCAGTAACCCAGGCTTTCAGGAGCACGAACAATAAGAACACAAAGAAAACTATAATTAGAAATACTGGGTAATGACTTCTGTATAACATGTCTGTGCCTTTTCTCCAAACTCTGAATACATGTCAGGGGGAGATGTTTCTATTCTGTCTTTAAGTGTTTTAGGATAGCTAAGCTTTTTTAAACTTGCGAATGCCTCTTTTTTGAAGAGGTAATGACTCCAAAATAGTATTTACCTTTTGAAAAATTGAGGATTTTTTGTTTTGTTTTTTTAAGCAGTGACTTTGCTGCTTTCTTAAAAATACAACTTCACGTTTAGGCAAGAATAAACCTGGCTTCAGTTTTTTTAATATAATTCAAAAAAGTTGTGTTTATTTGAGATATTTACACACTTGTACCTATAATTGTATCTTTTGTTTTCTTAGGAGTCTATGCTATATAACTCATTAGCCTTTAAGTAATGCTAATACTAAAACACAAATGTTACGGTGTGTAAATGCTAGTGTGTACTTTGATCATAAATTATTTTTTATTAGTGATCTTTGACAAAAGAATCTATTTTTTGCAGCTAAGTTAGTTTACGGTGATCAAAAGGACAAACTGAAGGACATATCCAGAGAGTGTGCTCAGAAAGCTGCTGATATGAAAAGCTTCTCATCTTTACGAAAAGATGCAGACAGAGGACCAAGAAGGGAATCCGGGAGACAAAGAGGTAACGTTTTAAGATATGAACAGAGTATCAGTGGATCAAACAGATTTGCACATCTGTATTAGCTGTGAAGGATTTCATTTTCCTTTCTAAGGAGCAGATTGTAAGATCTGTTTTTATTTTTTTGAAATATATACTGAATTTGTTACTGAATGTGTTGAGAGAATGTAGGAAAAGCGTGTACTGTGACAGTAACATGTGTAACTACTTGTGAGAACTTAAATGCAACTTTTTCTTTTTTTTCTCTTGCTTCTTATTAGATTTAATCGGGGAAGATCATTCCAATTTTAAGTCAGGGTCTCCTCCAGTTGGAAATGGACTTAGACAATGTACGGATCAGCGCATATACAGCAGCCAGGGAAGAGGGCCTTATAAACATGACAGTGTACCTCCCCAAACAAAACTTCCTGTACAGGTGATTGGATCAAATAAAACAGAAACTTTTCCTGCCGGTGAGAAGCCTACACTCAGGACCCGATCTGATGGTGTCACTGGCTATGATACGGATAGCAGTCAAGACTCTAGGGATAAAGGAAGTATCATCAGTAGCAGAAGCAGAAGTAAAGGCTGGAAACCCATGCGAGAGACACTAAACGTAGACAGCATTTTCAGTGAAACCGAGAAGAAACAACATAGCCCAAAGCACAAAGCAAATCTGAACAGTAAATCTAAGCATGAAAAAGAGCGAAGCTTTAACCATTGGCCAAAAGAGAACCAAATCCAGAAAGGTTTAATGACTATATATGAAGATGAAACAAAACAAGATACGGGAAGTAGAAGTTCTTTGGATTCAGAGGGAAAAGGGAATGTTGAAAAAAGTAAAGGATTTGCAGAGAGAAAAATCCATGGTGATAACTGGCAAATTCAGAGGACAGAATCTGGTTATGAGAGCAGTGATCATATCAGCAATGGATCAGCAAATCCGGACTCACCTGTTATTGAAGGAATCAATCCAGCAGATGTCAAGAATATTAATAAAGAAGGTGCTTCCTGCAGGTAATGCTAGTTCTATTTACATAGATTGTCTATGCAGGAAAATAAGTTTTAAGATTCATTTGTTGTTTCAATCAAGTAAGCATACTTTGAGAACTTCAGGACTCTTGAGGATGTATAAAACTAGCAACATATCTAGGAATATGAACGCAGACAGTTAGGAGTTAATTCTACTTTAACTTTGAGGCTGCAGCACTATTTATTTCTGTTGGGAAAGTACTGAGCTACATCATTATGGTGCTGAGCCAGGATTTCTAGGCCCTGCTTTGGGGCAGGGTGTGTTAATTTGAATTAATTGCTACACTTATTTAGTTACGAAGTTTTTAGTTACTGGGTACCTTGCCATCTGTAATAGAATACAGCTGTCTTTATAAATCATATCTATAACAGTTGTATGGACAGGCTCCTGACAAAAAGATGGAAATGGCAGTAAATAAGCAAATAAGCCAAATTTTATTAATCTTACTATGAATTGTAGTAATAAGTATGCTGCCTTTAAAAGGTTGTGGAGTTTCCATTCATGGAGATGCTCATATAACCCAACTGAACGTGATACTGAGCAGCATCTGCTCTGGCTGATTATATTTGAGCAGGGTTTTGGAATAGATGATTTCAAAAGATCACTTCCAGTATTCTTTGTTGCACTGGAGCAGTGATTATTGGGAACACTTCAGATAACTGGAGTTAGATGACCAGTGTTGTCTGTTCCCCCTTAACTGTAGAAATAAATATTCAAAATAGACATGCTTTCTCAGTGATCTGTTAGTACATACTTTTTGAAAGTTGTATGAAATATTTTCTGTGCATTTGGAGATGTTTTCGCACAGATGGCACATCACTAGTGTTGTTCATAACTTTGGGAACCAGCTGTCTTTACTGAGCAGGCTGCTGTGATAATACAAGGCACATTTTCTTTATTTTCTGTGTTGCATAATGAGTGTCCTGCTGTTGCACTCTAGATTAGGGTTGGGATGAGTGGGCGTGTAATCCCCAGAACAAACTTGGATACACCATCCTCATGAACTGCATGTTTTTCAAGTCTCTATATTAAAGGTTGCAGTTCATCCTAAATTTCTCTGCATCATTACAGCTTGTCATGCATGGAAACTGTGTTAGAAGTACTTACGGGCTCCCTCTCTGTCTTATGTATGTTCTGTAGTGTGGCTGTGTTAAAAGTATCTGGGACTACCTCTCCATCTTAGGTATGTTCTGTGGTGTGTTTTAATAAAAAACATAGTGGTAAAGGGAGACAAAGTGTCAAACAGGCAGAGTTGTTATTTTCTATGCATTCAGGAAGATAATGTTTGTGATGGTGCATCAGTAGTTTAACCCTTCAAATCACCTGTGCTTATTTTACAGTGAGCAGAATTTCTCAACAAAAAAAGCTGAAAATGTGTTACATTCAGTATCCCAGCAGAACAGAAACTTCTATGGTAAGAACCTGTGTTTACAAAAAAAAAGAAAAAAGCTTTCTAGACATGATGGAGATGTACCAAAATTTTCATACCAACATACTAATATCTCACAGGAGATGGAGAGGTTTCTGGTGATCTCTTTTACAATATAATGTTGCTGCAAGTTTGCCATGATTTTATTTTTCCCCACTAAAAACACTTGTATTTACCAATACTTGTGGTTTTTTGAATGACACTTTGCTGGCATAAAGCGTCTAGTTTTACTCACTTTCACTGCCGTTATTTGGACTCTTGTTTGTTTTTAATCCAACACAGGAGGTTAAATGTGACTCTGATTTTTTTGTTGCTTGTATTCTTTGAGGACCACTTTGAGAACATTTGCAGAAAAAGCATTAAAATGAGGAGTGTATCCATTCCCCTTCCCTGCCCCAGCAAAAGTAAACAATCCCTCCCTCCCCCCCCCCCCCATAAATATATGGATAGGCTGTAGTATGATTTGTTTTCTTGCAAGATATGAGGCAAAATCAGGAAGAAGCACTTGTAATAAGGAAATCTGCTTCCTTTTACATACTAACATGTCTGCTGGATTTTTATAAATGCCTTGGTGTATAAATGTTACAGGTCACCATGAGGCCAGCCAAAATCATTATCTACTGTTGCTGGAACAATGGAATGGTGCTTGTACAAAGAGGTGCAATAAGTATTAAGACACTTCCCCAGGAAATGTTTGATTTTCATAGATACTGTACTTTCATTTGAAGAATGTACAGTGTAGTTTCTTATAAGATTTAAATTTCAGGTAGGAGGTGGATTTGCTGTACCACTGTTTCATTGCTATTCCAGTTACTTTTTGGTTGTAGAAAGAAAGCTGATTTGGTGTTTAATCTTGATGACAGAAGAAAAATTTTACGTGGAACACAAAGATCTGTTTTTCTGTGATTATTTTTTTTTTTTCCTGCTATGGTTCTGTACTATAACTGTACTTTCCAGTAGGGGGAAAAAATAATAAGGTAGTAAAAACAAACAAAAAACCATCAAAACCAACCAAACAGACAACCCACAAAAAACACTACTTAAGATATATAAACGTCTCTGTCAGGATGAGAAATAGGTAGCTTAATTAGCTTACACGGTAAACTAATATATTAAATATAGCTATAGCTCACCACACATCATATTTCTTCAGTACTGTTTTCTATTCCAAGTGACCCTTATTGTTATAATAAAGCATTATCATAATAACTATCAAAGATTATTGATGTTAAAGCCCCATCTAGTCAGTACTTCTATTTCAGTAACTAACTATTTATTAGTTCCTTAACAAAAAAAAGGTGTAATTCTAAATTAGATGTGAAGTTCTCATGTGTTTGTTTTGTAAAACTGCTTTTAATGTAATTGATTAATAGGCTGAAAAAAAATAATGAATAATTTGATCATAACACATGTGAGGTAAGGATTTACTTAGACTGATTTTGGTTGTCTAAAAAGTGTGTGTGTGTCTTGAACACCTTGAGGAGTCGTTTACAGGCACCAGTTTTACCACCTTATGTTATGTTTCAGAATGTTATGAGTAAGACTAGAACTGATAGGTAAATACCACACAGACCACTAAAAAGATGGTACTTCAGCAAGTAAACAGCCAGTCATTTCTGAGAATAAAATGAAATGTAAGAAATTCTCCATAGCTGCTCATAGCAACTAGTAAAAATATCTTGTCCCTTTGTAGGGAAATAGCATTTAACTTTTAATTATACCTACCATTTTTACTGGTACGTGATTTTAACAGAAGCTGAATGAGGATACTGTTCAGTAGTTGAGGAATTTTGTCCTTGACCTACAAAAATAAACTTATTGTTAGAGCATTATAAAGATAGTAACATTGGATCACATGGTGGTAATGTGAATCAGATTGCTGCTTCTTTCTGTAGAAGTAAGCAGTAAATAACTGTAGTACTAAAGTAAGTGACCCATGTGACCAATACCTAATTTGTGTGATTAAATTCTGGGAGGTAAATATGGTTATTAAGCAAATACAGTGTTCATACCTTTTATTTATGCATTGATGTTCATAATGTTTTGAGTTCAGTGTATGTGGGTGGTGGTATTTTCTGTGTATGTAGAACAAATGATATGAACAGGGTGAGGGCAGAATTTGCAACCTTACGTTTTTCGCACTGAAGAAAGGTGGCTACAACTCTTGGAAATACAGAGTTAGGGGTATAGAATGTCTTCTTGTGGCTTTTCATAGGAGTAACCATGCTAGCTACTGATAATTATTTTCATAATAAAGTGCTTCCAGTTGCTTTTGTGAAAATGAACCCTTGACTCTGAAGATGTGAACCTGTGAAATTGCCACTCTGACAGTTTCTGTAAAAAGTCTTATTGTTGGCAGGGGAAATGGTTCCAGAATTCACTAGCATGAGACAACTCCAGTTCCACTTAAAATCATTTTGAAGCTCTATGAATATGTCAGCAGGAGTCCAAATTACCTTAACAGCTTTGTCGCACTAGAAAACCACACAAGCTATAATTTGGACATAATTCTGAAAAAGAAAATCCTAGGAAAAAAATAAAATATACAGGAAATATGCAACTAAAGCAGTAGGAAGAAATTGATTTTTTTTTTTTTTTTTATGTATAGAATTCAGACATTGCAGAATTTTGCACACGTATGTGTGAATTAAGTCATTACAGAAGAACTCTTTTTTGACTTGCTCGCTACAGAATGCGTGTGCATGATTTTAAAATCTAGATTGCCTATTCAGATGTGAAAATAGGTGTTCTCAAATCTTAAAAGCAGATGAGTTTGTATTTGAGAGACCGGAATTACCTTTACTTAGTGGTAAGTTGCTTATGACCTGTTGATAAGGTTGGCAGTCTCTAGCTGAGCACAGTGCTCATGTGTCCCATATCTAGTTTTGCAAAGAACCTAGAGCCAAAATTCCCTATAGAGTCTAAACCGGGTTTTAACCTTGCGTGGGTCTCATGTCAGCAGAAGAGAAAATAACACATCTATTTTTAAGTTAGCTGGAATTCTGAAGGCACAAATCACCTGGTATCACTGAGCAGATTTGGTTGAATGTGTGCCATGGTCACTCTACTAACCTTTGCTGCCTCCTCCTGACAGATTTATGACACTGCCTCTTGGAAGGACCTAATGTACTGCGTTCCTTTAGTTTGGCTTGGAATGCTCTTCACATCAGCTGTTTTGTGGAATTAAAGAGCAGTTGTATAGCCTGTGCTTTTTTCAATAAAAGGGATTTATGGCTTAGCAAAATCTATAGCAGAAGGAAATATTTGCTATTTGATTATCTCAGTGTTCGTTATCTCTGAAGGCACAGCCTGCTGGAGCAGTTTTGAACTTGCTTTCTGTTTGGGTCCTTTTACCCTTGCAGCTATGACAAGGGCTCATTCAAGTAACCATATTTTTACAGGGTTGCGGTACTGTTTACCATACTTTTGTTAGCTTCAAGGCTGGAAAGAAAGGGATATTGAAGGCTTTGTCTTTTCAGGTATCCACCTTTTTAACCTCTACAATCTTTGTCCTTCGTCAAAGATTTAGCATCTTTAATCTTTCCTCTCTTAAAGATTGGACAGATACGAACCCTTGAAACAAATCTCCAGCATTGCCCAAATTTTAGTTGTTCGGGGCTTTTTTTGTTGGTTTGTTTTTTAACTTCTATTCTGTCATTCTTTTGACTGAAGTAAAAATAAGTTTACCTATCAAAATAATGCCTCTAAGGCTTTATTTAAAACTGAAGAAATTAACGTGTTCAAATTAAGAAATAAATGATAAAGCACCTTAGGAAGATTACAGCAGGTAAGAAAAGATACTACAATACTTTTTTGCAGCTTTCTATGATGCAAAGGGGACAGTCTGTTACCCGTTTCCAGTAGGATAAGTTGAATATCTGTACTCGAGACTGTACTCAGTCTGCTAGACTATTTGAGTCTGTGTGTGCTGGTTTTTGTGAAGCATGTTCCCAGTTTTTTCTGAGATAAGTAATGTAGTTGCATGTTACCCTCCACACACTTAGAGAATTCAGCTTATTTTGAATGGCTGTGAAGCAGGTGACTGATTACATACAATGAGCTAATTATTGTGTTAGGAACATTTACAGTAGCTATCTTTAAACAGACTGTTCCTTGTCACTTGCCAAAAGTCTTTTCTGTGTGATGTCAACATGGATTCTTCAATACTTCTTTTATTCACTGTTCAGTAAGAGCTGCTTTGTTCAGAAATAGTATATTTTAAAAGCAAAGATTTTTTTCTCTGCTCAGTGAATAGGAGTTTCTAGGCTGTGTGTAGTATTCCTGGCACACACACTCGTAATGTTGTGTGCTGAGGGTGTGTGGGTGAGAGTGCTCTCTATCTACTCATTGTCTCTGCAAACTGCACAATTGTTGTAAGAGAAGTAACAGTTATCTGGCATTTGATAAATGTTTCAAGAATGCTTAAAGTGTTTCTCATTTAAAAAAAAAAAAAGAAAAAACCAACGCTCTGACATTATTCAAAATAATAATAAATAAGTTAATAAATTGTGTGAAATTTCAAAAGTCATGAAATACATAACTTACAATTTATTTTGGCTGTCTGTATAAATGCTTGTATGAATTCCTGTTCTCAAAATGTGCTTATAATTATGTGAAGTGTTAGTGTTTGAAAGGATGTCTATAGGACTCCAGAATTGTGATAATTACCCCTTTCCTGACAAAAGTGCTCTATGTTATTGTAGGTTAATACATGCTCTGATTCTCTGAAGAATTTATTTATTTATTTATCTTAATGTTATTTTGACTCCTGTCAGATCCTGTCAAGAGTTGTTTCATGTTGTGTTTTGTTTGTCTGTTAAACTCTGAGAGATCACAAGGGAATTGGGCTGTATTTCTATTTATTTTGAAATATTTTTCCACTTTCAGACTCCAGGAAAGATCCTGTCAATACAGAAATTAACTACAGACCTCATGTTAATATCCCAACAGAATTACATTTGCAGGTGCCCAGTCCTCAAGTCAAGAGGTAACTTTAATACTGGTATTATGTGATACTATTAAAAAATACTGAATTCTGTAATGTGATAGATATCACTGTTACCTAATGTGAAAAATGATGGTATTAAATCTTTTGACCTTGGCGTTTACCTAAACTATAGGGTTGAAAGATCTACTCATGGGGAAAAAAAACTAGTTTTAATTTTGGTATTTAGTAGATGGAACCCCAGGTAACTTAGTTTTAAACCATCTTAGTAGCGCAACAACTTTTAATGTTTGTGTTTTTAATTGGTTTTATAGAACAAGTAGAGATTTAATGCAGTAACCCAATAAAGGTTTGAAAAGCTTGGCAAGAAAGGGAGGAAAATGTTATGTGCATTTAGAAGCTGTGGCTGTATACCTGTTGCTTATGATTGGAACAGAAGTGCTCAAAACCCCTTAAAAATCAAGAATCTAAATGCACTTCTTGAAAAACTGATGTATCACACTGAGTCACAAAGATGCTTGAAGAAAGCAGAATTTCTATTAGATATAGTCCAGAATCTCTAAGGAATTTTCTTCTTATGGCTGTTTAATGTTCTGCAGAGGGTTTTTTGGGACCCACTACATTTCAAATGAAAGAAGCTTGTAGTGATTTGATATAAGTAACAGTTAAACAGCTGTATTAACCAGATCTTTAGTCAGCTCAGGGATATCCAGGCAGTGATACCAGGGCTGTTGTCGTTGAAGATGCTTGGTCATTTGGCCTTTTATGTATGTACAGATACTTACATCCTCTCTTTCTTTTGTTTGTTTTAGAGCTGAAATGCCTGAGATTAATAGGAAATTTTACCCATCATCAACTCTACAGCCGGTTGTTAAAGAGATCGTCAAGTCAGACAGTAGGAACAAGGCAAATGAACAGAATTCATCAGAGTGGCTAAATCCAGACAGATTTGAGACAATGAATGTGTCAGCATACTGTGCTGATGGTGTATCCCACCCTTACACAGAAAACAGCTGTGGAAGGAAGCCTATCAACAATGACTTTCACCCTTCTTCCCAACCACAGCCTCATCATGCAAGAACGTTTGGTCCCAAAGTGGGGTTTTCACCTTTTGTGCCACAGAATCCCTCAGAAAGGCCTGCTGTGCTGTCTCCCCCCTGTGAGCGTGCCGGACACCAGCTCCGAAGGGTGGATGCTCTTTGGGTGCCAGAAGCAGTTTACCAGAATCTTCCTCCCCCTTTACCTCCAAAGAAATATGCTCTGAATATTTTGCCAGGATCAGAAAATAACTCAGTAGCTGATGTAAAATCAACAGAAGCGTTGCAGAATAATTTCAGACAAACAGGTGCACCTTTTAAGTCTGCATCAGAAACAAATGTATTTACAAGCGAACAAAGGCTTAAAGAGTCATTTCAAGGGAACGAGTTGTTTGTTCATAAACCAGATTCTCCACCTAGCTTACCAGTTAATGACTTTTGGTTGATGTCTGAGAATTTCTTAAAGAAAGGACCTCGTCATACAGGACCAAGTGCTGGCTACGCGGATGGAAATGACAGTGTATCCCTGACAACTTATTTTTCAGTAGACAGTTGTATGACTGACACATACAGGATGAAATATCATCAGAGACCCAAGCTTTATTTTACAGATAGTGGAAGCTTTCATAAAGAAAAGCATCTAACACCAGCTGGAGTAGAACTGAATGCTACGTACCATACTACTCTTGAGCCCAGGCATCCCACATCTGAGCAAAGGTACAAAGCAAATGTAGAAGGCTTACACTGCAGTAGATAGATACAAATACATTTGGATCTGACTGTTGCACTTCATGTAGTCTGTAAGTGGGCACAGGACTTGAATCTGTGTGTGGTAGGTTGGTAACCAGTCGGCTGTATTTTGCTTAGGAGTTTAAATGGATATGCAGACATAGGTGAACATAGAAGAGGTGCTAAACTTCTAGTTCTTCGATTTATTACTCCTAGTTGCCTTAATGCTTACCTCTGTCACTTGGCTTGTCGTCTATAATTTACGTTAAAAAGGTTCCCTTTCAGTGTATGCATTTTACAGCAGTGAGATCAACTAGATTTTACTAATTGATAGTTGTTTGGTTTTTTTTTAAGACTTCTGTAGCTGCAGTATAAGAAGTGTTCCTTCAGACTTCAGTCACTACATACTTAGACTAACAAAAGGAATAAATAAATATATTACCAGTAAATATTACACAGTGAGTATAGCAGAGCAGTATTTTCCCTGACAGGTAGCAGGAGGTTGGTTTTTTGGCTGATGTTGCTGAGAGTTTGTGCTTTCACAAACCTTTAAGTGTCTTTAATACGAGTTTATCCAGAGATTTTTCTAACTTGCTATTTAAAAGCCTTAATAATAATAGTTCTTTAGAACTGTTTTGTTTGTAAGTGATAGGTAAGATATTTTTTTTTTTAAAGGGAATTCAAGTAGAATCATAAATTCATACAATCATTAGAGTTGAAAGGGACCTTCAATGGTCATGATTCAATGCCCCTACCATGGCCAGGGAAACCTACAGCTACGCTGGGTTGCTCAGAGTCCAGTTCAGCCAGACCTTGAGAATGCCCCAAGGATGGGGCACCTATCACGTCTTGGCAACATGTTCCAGTACTTCACTAACCTTATTGTAAAGGAAAAAAAAAAAAAAAGAAAGAAAGAAAAAACAATAGCAAAACAAAAACAAGCACTTACATTCAATCTGAATTTCCCCTCTTCCTGGCTTTTGAAACCATTTCCCCTTGTCCTGTCACACAGACCGTACTAAAAATCTGTGCCCTTCTGTCTTATAAGCTCCCCATATAGTCTCCAGAGTGCCCTTCTAACCTTATTCAGTCTGTGGGTCTGTGGATTCTGTGCTTTCTGCTACTGCTCCCTGGTTGTGCGTCAGTTGTGCACTCAGCTCCCTGTGCCCATGTTCCTCCACAGAGTTCTGCACAGATTCTCACAGACAGAGCATTTGTTCATAGAATCAATTTACTGACATCTGTACACAGGTCCCAGCAGTAATGAAGTGTCTCTCCAAGACTGTCAGTGATCACTGCCTGCATGTTAAAAGTGCTTTGTTGCAATCCTCCACTCAACATCGTCTTAAGTTGTGTGAAGTCAGGTTCCCAAAAACGTGGTTTGTCAGCAGAGAAGATGTTTAGGAGCAATACCCACTGTGTGTTGAGCAGTGTCTGCTGCACTAGCCCCAAGGAGGTGCTGGGACAGGCAGGTTCTCCACTTTGCCCTTAGCAAGCGCATCGAGGCACATTAGTGGTGCCTCTTGCTGAGTCCCTGCATAACCACAGCTGAGAGGAGTAATGACAGATCCTGTGCAGAATGGCCACCCAGGCTGTGCCAGTTCATGGGATAGGAAGGCAGGGTGAAAATTTATGGCTGTGTCGCTGGCTTCTGTGCTGGGGCGACTGTCCCAAGTAGGATGTTGCTTCTCTTTGCAGCAGGCTGCAGCACGGGGCCTTCCGTCTGCTTTCTGTCTTTGCATCCTGCCTGCCCTCTTCTTCCTTCTAGCAGGTCATTGTCTGTGACCAGCTGTGAGTCTCATCAGTGCAGTTTTGTATGAGAAGGCCACTAGGATCAGCCTTCTTGTAAGCTGATTTCACAGCTCCTTGTGAGATCTTGTGGGTAGCTTGCTGGAAGATGTTTAGCAGGCCAGCTGTTCAGAAGGCCAGGACTAGACCCATGTCCTGAGGCACTCTGGGAGCCCAAGGAAGCAGTTGAGGCATTTCTTCTCTAGGCAGCAGCAGAGATGCTGCAGTAGATCATTCTGCCACAGGGGCAATCCCTCATGTGTCAGGCTTGCTGGGGGTTGTGGTTGTCAGATGGCAAATCACAACTGCCTTCAGGACTTGAGGGGGCAAAAAAACTTGTGCCCATGAGCAGAAAGGTGCAAGACTGCAGACAGTTGGAGGTGGGAGCTGTGGTGCTGGGCGTACCTGGCTGTGTGCCCAACAAACTGAATTGCTGCCCCATCATAGATTTCTGGCTATGCTGTGCTGCTGCTGAAGCTGGCATCAGCCTGCTCAATGCTTGGAATCATGTCCACGTCATGGAGATGTACCCTAAACTTTTCAGTGTCACTCTGTCCTTCATAGACACAGGTCACCCTGCTGTCCTTCTGCTGGCAGAGCCTGAAGCTATAGCAGGAAGCATCCTTGGCAAGTCCAGAGATGATCATCCCCTAGCTTTTCTGCTACTTAGCACTTGTCAGCTGAGTACTGGCTACTGTGCTCTTGGCCCAAACTGCCCATGTCCCTTTTCTCGTTGGTCATGGTCTGCCTCTCTGTCCTTGTCCTCCTTCCCTGGGGAGCTGTCCTGCTTCCTGCTGCTAACCAGCTTACATCTTCTTTTCATTAGGTACCAACAGTACAAGGAGCCCAGCAAATCCCTAGAGCTGCCAGTGCTGCAAGGCAGCAAAGAGCAGGGCTCCCTTGGCTGTACTGCTTTGTTCCTGACTCCCCTGCTCCACTCTGTGCAGCAGCAGTGCCAAGTAAACTCTATACTAATACTGTCCTGTTGATACACCTACTCTGTACAAATTATTGAACTTTTTTTATCAGGTTTGTTCATCCTGTAAGCTTTATCCTTACTGAAATTCAATTATATAAGCTACAAACTGATATAGTAATAGTGATGCTAATTTTAAAATACAGTTACTACACAACTATTAGATGAGTATTTTTATAAGGTTTCAGAACTAAAGAATCAAAGAGCAGCCTGAGGTTGGAGGCTGGAAGGGATCTCAGAAGATAATCATGTCCAGCTTCTTTTTGAGAAAAGGGAGCTTTGCTGAGATAATGTAGCACTCTGTGCAGCGCAGTGTGCTATAGATAACTGTGTCCCCAGAGAGGCTGTCGTTATTTATTGAACTTCTTAGCTCTTCAGCTTGATGTTTTTGGCAATGTTTAGTGGGGATTATACATGATTTTACTGACAAATTTTACCTCCTTACAAATAGCTAAGTACCATCACAGCAATTAAGTGCGACTGATCCTGCAGCTGTTCAGCCTGGGGTAGCATGAAATAAGTTGTTTCCTCTGCTGTAGCACTCTGCCCTGCTGTTTTGGCAGGTTTGGCATTTACTGTGGCTTTCACTAATCCAACTTAATTCAGTAACAAAGCAGAAGAGAAGTTTCATTTATCTTTTATTTAGTTATACATTAAATCAGTGCACAGGTAGGAAGTGGGGAAAAAAGCAGGGGGAACAGGATTTTGCCCTCGTGCATTTGATAACCCACTCTGTGCTGCAGTGTCAGGAGTGTAGGCTTTGAGTTCTCATTCAGTCCATTCTAAATAATGTATTACTTAAAATTAATCTGGACAGGCTGAATTTTGTAATTATTTCTGTTTTATCTTAAAATTGGGGTGCTGCTGACTATATCTAAACATGAATGCCTTTTAGTTAACAAAATATTTCAAGCAGGTTAAATATTCATGGCAAACACTCTTGCTTATGCTTGCACTGTTAGTGAGAAAGGCTTTTTTTATGTTTCTATACCTTATGAGTATAAACCTGAGTTTCTAAACCTTGTGAGTTTTAGTGCTTGAACCAAATGTTGACGTTTGGTCGAACTCTTTAACGATAAATGAAGTTGTACATTTGGTGATTCTTCATCATCAGTGTTTTAAACTACTTGTAACTCGTAGTGAAACTGGAACACGACGTATGCAACAAACCAGGTATCTTAGATGAACATTATTCTTACCTTATTGATGAGAATTTGTTACAGCACTTGAGAAATGAATTCTGGAGTTTGTCGTACAAATAACGATGCGTGTTTAGGATCGGTTGGTGGCAAACTGAAGACAAGTATCCTCTTGTAAACAGAGCGGAGATAAAGCCTTGGCTGTGAGAAACCTTGGAAGATTCCTGGTTGTCTTAGTTTTGGAAGAGACTTCAACACTTGTAAATGAATTTTTTTTCTAATGTTATATGCTATACACAGCATTTCAGTAAAGCTGGCTTCTAATACTTGTGTATAAAAACCAGAGGATGGAATTTGTAAATACTGTATACTTTGTAAAATGTTTGCAGAAATTGTATTTGAAATGACAGTATTTTTATGTATAAATAGCACAGCAACAACTGTGAATGATGTTATAACGGTTATTTTTAAACATGAGTAGCAATGTTCATACTGGTGGACAATAAGCAATATGAATGAACGCCTGTTACTGATGCCAATGAATTTGGTTTCCAGCGAGCACAACTGGTAACACTTATTTTTAAAGTAGACGCATTAATTTAGATGTACTCCTGTCTCCTTGCTTTGCTTGAAACAATCTTACCAGGCAACTTTTTACGTGCCCCATGTTTACCAGGTATTTAATGAGAATAGTATACAGCTAATTGAGGCACCTTTGTTTTTTATATTTGACTCTGCACTCCATGTGTGTATGTAATATTTGCTAACAAATAAGTGATAACTTGTCTTGACTTACCCAGGGTGCCTATTTATTTTTTTATAAATGTCCCCTTCTGGCTATAGATTTGTATAAGAGCCTAGACATATTTTTAACAGTAAATACATTAATAAGTCTTGTAATTAATATATTTTTCAGTCTTTAGAACTATTTTCTTGCAAAGTACTGCTTGTTCAAATTATCAGATAAAAATATAAAATACTTTGTCTGTATTCTTTTTGTATGTCATGCTTTCCTTAAAAGCCACAACAAATCACATAGAGTCACAGAGTGACCTGGGTTGGAAGGGACCTCAAGGATCATGAAGTTCCAACCCCCCTGCCTGACAATAAACCTGCAACCATAAAAGCACACTCTGGCTTTCCAGAACCACACCTTTAAATGGGGATAGTTAACAGTAACGCTTGAAAGTTCTGAAGAGACAGTGGTTCCATGATCATATTTAAACAGTAAAATTCATCATCTCAAGTACTGCTTTATAAAGTCAAGTACTGCTTTATAAAGTTGGCTTTCTAATCTTTAAGAAATGCATGGATCAGTTTTAACACTGTGATTCCACATACTTGGTGACAGCTGCTTGCTTAGTTTTATACTTGTTTTTTCTTGCCCTTCCAGTTTTGCTGTACTGGGTATAAATGAAGTTTCTCTTGATGCATTCATAGAATCATAGAATTACCCAGGCTGGAAAAGACCTTGAAGATCATCAAGTCCAACCACAGCCTAACCATAGTACCCTAATTCTAACAACCTTCTGCTAGATCATATCCCTGAGCACCACATCCAAACGGCTCTTAAACACAATCAGGGATGACGATTCAACCACCTCCCTGGGGAGCCTATTCCAGTACTTAACTACCCTTTCTGTAAAGAAGTTCTTCCTAATGTCCAACCTGAACTTGCACTGGCGCAACTTGAGGCCATTTCCCCTCATCCTGTCATTTGTCACCACTGAGAAGAGACTTGCCCCACTCTCACTGTAAGCACCTTTCAGATACTGGAAGAGGGCAATAAGGTCTCCCCTCAGCCTCCTTTTCCCCTTTCAAAGCTAGAATAGCAGCAATACCTGAAATAGCTTGAGCTCAAAGCATCGCAAACCTATGCTTTGATAGCTTTAAGTTTTCCGAGATATGTAAAACCCTGTATGTCAGACCTAACTGAAAGAAAAACCTAAACCACTACAGCCTGGCACAACACTACACCAGAGCAACTGAACTCAGAAATCCAGTTACATTTTGTTCCTGAAAAATGAAATTTTATTTCTCAACTGAATTATTAATAAGGTGAAAATAAAGAATACAGATGCTGAACTGCATTCATCCATAATCTTCCCCAAAACCTGATTGGTCTGGCAAGCAAGTTGAGCATGCAAGATGTTCCCTGATGCAACACTGTTTATGAAGGCCTCATTAAAACCAGAGACATAGAATTTTTTGATGGGAGTGGATATACGTAACCTGTCAGTTGCTTAAGAATGCTCTTGTAAACTCCCTCCTTTGCTGCTTGTAGTAAGGAAATCAGACCTATTACCTAAATCAGCAGGTGAGGGCAGCAGCTACTGCTGTGCACTCACATGCACTCTGGTACAGAGAGGTAAAACAAATAACACAAAGGCATAGCACTGAACTAATTTGATTAACTTTTTGAAAGCAAGACAAATGGGGTCAGTGACATCTTCTGAACAAATAAGTCTGAGTAACAATTTCAGTCTCTTAACTGCTGGATTTTATTCAAACAGTGCATGTTTTCATTTATACTCAACAAGTCTTCAAGGAAATTACAAAAGCACAGTCAAGCTGCCTCCTGTCCTGCAAGGCACCATTTAGAACGTGGAAAGACAGGATACAGACGCAATCCTAAGGACAATACTCATCATACATCCCGGGATGTACAGTGATACAGCATGCACCCATCTCTCCAGCTCAGGGGGCCTCTTGCCTTTCCATCACTGGGAACTCTCATTCTCCACTGTTGTGTGTGCTGTGCAAATGCTGCTCCTCCACATGGTCCTGCTTGTGTTCATAAGGTGCATCCAGCGATTCCTGATCCACGTGGCTCTGTGGAGAACAGAAAGCTCTGGTTACCCTCAGAGCTGTACAGCCTTAGGAAGATGCAGCAAGCATGAAAGAAGGAGCCGGTGTGCTGCCTGGCCTACAAACCGGCAGCTTTTATGGCGAAGGAAGCCAAGCTGCTAATTGTTTGTTATTACGTCTGCATTTACAGCTCTTTGTCCGTGAATCTCGGCATCTGCTTCACGGCCCATTAACCTGAAACCCTTGTGTTCGTCCCGTGCGGCAGCAGCAGCCCGCAGACTGCGGCTGCGTGTGAGGGCGGACAGGCCGGAGGTGACGGACCCTCCAGCTGCTGAGGCGGCCGCAGGTTCCCCCGCTCCTACTCCTCCACCCCCGGTGCCGCCTGGAGGGGATCCCGCCCCGCTCCGGCCTCGCCCCGACTGACCTGTGCCCGGCCCATCAGGGCAGCAGGTAGATAAATACGAAGAGCGCCACATCGAAGAGGACGAAGAGCCACAGGTCCAGCCAGTAGGACTGTCCCGACAGTGCCGGCGCCCGCTCTCCATCGGCCGCGCTTTGCTCCTCGGGCCGCGGCCGCCGCCGAACCGCCGCCTCCATCTCGGCACCCAGCGGCCGCGGGGTGAGCAGCGCGCAGGCGCTCGTCACGCTTCCCGGTGTGCGGCCAATGGGAGCGGAGCGCACGTACCGCCAGCACGGCCGCGAGCGGGCACCGCCCTGGTGGCTTCATGGAGAGAGAGAAAGATCAGCTGGGAAATGCTGGTGTACAGATAGGTAGGAAAATAAAGTAACAGTATCACAGAATGACCCGGGTTGGAAGGGACCTCAAGGATCACGTAGTTCCAACCCCCTGCCTGGCAGGGCCACCAAACATACACATTTACTAGATCAGGTTGCCCAGGGCCCCGTCCAACCTGGCCTTGAACACCTCCAAGGACGGGGCATCCACAACCTCCCTGGGCAGCCTGTTCCAGGGCCTAACCACTCTCCTAGTGAAGAACTTCCCCCTAACATCCAACACGGGGAGCTGTTGCGAGATACGCCCTTATCCTTGGCGGCTATTGGTGCTCCCTAAGCACACAGAGTTAAGCTGTGTGAGGAGCTCCCGAGACACAAAGCTGGCACTACAATGAGACCCGCCAGCTCGATCAGCACTGTAAGGGGTTTATAGATACATACATTTATAAATAAGGAGGTGAGTTGCGTCATAGACCCAGGTGGAGTCCTGGATGCGTCATAAGAGCACACTGCCAGCAGAGGGAGCCCTGCGACCCGCAACAGGGTTCGGCCCGAGAGGCTTCAGCTACAGAAGTAACTGAAGAATGAGGTTTGGTTTTAGTTCTTTTACTTTTTACATTTAGAAATGTGAATAAGCACAGGGCTGGGTTGAACTTAGAAGCTCTAGAGTAAGCGGCATGAGCAGAACGTGGTGCCTGTTTGTTACCCATTAGAAACACAGCATGTGAACTCAGCTTAGTCTGAAATTGTTCCTTATCTAGTTCAGGCTCCTTGAATATTGTCATTCGTGTCCTGAAAGAAAATCTCTCAGAGCTGCTGGCACTCTTCTTGACAATCATTTTGACCCTCAGTAAACTGGGACAGCTCAAAGCCTGTGTGTTTTTAAAGCATTGCCATACTTTATAAACCAATCTTACACAATTACTTTTTCTTCACTAGGAGAGTGGTTAGGCCCTGGAACAGGCTGCCCAGGCAGGTTGTGGATGCCCCGTCCTTGGAGGTGTTCAAGACCATGTTGGACGGGGCCCTGGGCAACCTGATCTAGTAAATGTGTATGTTTGGTGGCCCTGCCAGGCAGGGGGGTTGGAACTACATCATCCTTGAGGTCCCTTCCAACCCAGGTCATTCTGTGAATTACAGTGCAAGATATCTGTCTCTCATCACTAAGTACTTGATACTGTTTCTGTTGATGCCAGCAAGGTACCATGGATAGTATTTAAAACATCAAAACAAGCTGTGTTATCAGCATATTTTTTTATTTATTGTATATTTCTATTTACAGTTCTTGAGACTTGCTTGTTCTCAGGGTTCTCTTAAGCTTTCACATCCTTATTACACAATGCTCCATACACAGAGAAACCATTTGTCACTACAAATATCGTGGTAAGGAAGCAAAGTTGCCATTCAAGAACCAGTACAAAAAATATTGATATTCTGATTATAGAAAATAGTTTTGGCTGCCTTTGGTTACTCAGGTAAGACTTCCCACAAGTAACATTTTAGTCTTCAGATTTTAACTGGATTATTTTTTAGAGGTAAAACACTAAATGTAAAGTTGTGTTTTCATTAGGGCTGGATAATCACAGCTTAGGAGTTGCTGTGAGGAGATTTAAAAAACAAACAAACAAACAAACAAAACAGTATATGTAGAAAAAATTGTCTTTCTTTTAATAGGATTTTGATTCCAGTGCTGTTTTGGCTAAAGTGTTTACTCCTTTTTGAAGATTCTCTTGGCTTCAACTCCTTCGTACACATAGGTCTGTTCAGAAATTAAGAAGAAAAATCAGTCATTGCTAACATATAAAATTTCGTTGCACAGGTGTTGTGATAAAGGTGGTTTAATTAATTGTGTCGAGTGGCCATTTGGGGCTTAAAAGCCCATGGAAGGGCTCTGAGGAAAGGAACAGAAGGAAAGCAAGCAACCTGTTGTCAGTAGGCCTAAATTCTCTATGGAAACATTTGAACTACCACTGGACAGTTCTTGGAGCTTTCAAATAAAAACACAAAACAAATAATAACACAAAACCAACAAAAAACCACTCCCAAAATGTTGAAATGCCATATTCCCAAGTGTCACCTTTGTGCCTGTGTTTATTAGAAATGTGAGAAAGAGTTGGCCCCTTGTGTTCTTATATCTCAGATCTCACACCTGTTCATGGGAGGGTTATTTATTTAAGAAGTTTGTGACCAGCTGGTCACAGAGCTATGGAAGGTTTCTCTTTTGTCTCTAGCTTCCTGCTGTGTCAGCTGCTGAGCACCTTATCCTTGGGAAAACTCCTGTACTTTGTCTTTAGAAGGCAAAAAAAAATGGGGCCTTCAGGGAGAATGTGTATAGTATGTATGTGGCTTCTACATACAGCTTGTATTCACAGACTTCACAATGTGTTGATAAGATACAGCTCACACAGGTAGGAAATCACACGTTGCCAGTTTTATGTTCCAAATTACAAAGTTCTAAATTTTAATACTTTTACTAGACTTGAGGATTTAATCTGAAGATAACTGGGGCTATTTGGTTTTGAGCAAAGTACACTGGACTTTCAAGGTATCTCTGAGAATGTTTTCAGTTCATTGTATTCTTAAATTGTGTATAAGCAACTGCTCAACTCACCTGTACAAGTTCACTGCCTACAATTTCTCTGTACGCTGTGAGTGCTTTTCCATTATCTTTTCTAGTAAACGTTCCTACGAGTTTATTTCCTTCCAGGTTCCAAGAACCCTGTGATGGGGAAAAAGAAACAACACAAATGTTTTGCAATAAATACGGCACTGATTTGATTTAAAGGCTGCAGGAGTGAGATTAAAACAGTGTAATAATGATTTTTAGGACTCAATTGGAAAGGCTGTAAAAAAAATGAAATATTAAAGAAGAAGTCAGCTTATTCAGTTGCTCTTTTGTCAGGCTCAGGTGATCCTTTTATCTGTTGATATGGTTAATTTCTTACAGATACCCGCACTACATTCTAGGTGGTGTACTTGACTATTATAAGAAGTAAAGTTTGCAATTGCCTGGATTTCAGCATATGGAAATTGCTGGATACTCTGTTTTTTGAGCACTGAATGGATCCCTGTGCTTCCTGTCACAATGCTGAACCATTAACATTTAGGGCTGATTTGTGACTTTATATATAAGGTGCGAGCATTCCTGAACTGCCTGACCTTAAAAGCCAAGTTTAAACTAGAACCTAGGAAAACAAGTCATTAATCCTGAAACTGTACTTTGTAAAGTTATTGCTATCCAATGAATACACATTGATATCAAAAGTCTCTTACTGAAAGTTCAGTCCCATCAGCCAGACTGTATTCAAAGCTGACTCCCAGAGTGAATTCAATGTCGATGGTACGGAAGTTGCTCGATTCCTTGACAAGAAATTTGTTTCCATCTTGCTGAATAGTGAGCTTCAGATTATCGTGGGCTCCTAACTTTCTTTTCATCATGTTAACACCTAAAAAAATTAATTAGCATCAATCAGAGAAAAATAAAATAGAACGTCATATTAGCATTTATATCATGACATTTTCTGTAGTTGAGGGAGCTCAGCCCAGGATTCTGACTCAGGGTCCTACTCTTCTCCACCTTTCACCAAGGCAGTGTTCAGCAGCATGTAATACAAACCAATATCCAACTAGGATGCTTATGTTTATATCCATATTACAGGCAGTTTGTGCAAGCTTAAAGTAAGCACTGGCATGTTAATATATCTCAAATCATGTGTGTTCTGCAAAACTGGAGACCAGCAATTTCCTTCTTGTGTAATTTTTCAAACAGTCTTATGAAAATATTATTCCTTACATATAATTCTATTTAAAGTTTACCATTCAAATTCTCTGAGCCTTTTCCACAAATGTAGATGTAGAGATTCTACTAAAGTACCTCTACTGGAGTTAGCTGAATGCATACGATTATCACAACGCAAATAAAATCAGAGTATTTTTCTACCTTGCATTCCCCTCTGTAGAGTCTTTTGAAAATAAATGCAGGGCAGTGTGCAAGGGCACAGCAGCAGACAACGAAAGACAGGTCAGCCAGATGGGAGTTCCTGAGCAGCTTAAGTTTGTATTCCACCATAGTGGTATCCTGCTTTTAAAAGGCATTCAAAAAGTAAGGCTTACCCATTGCTTCCATGAATTTTTCATAGTTTTCATTTTTCTCAATTTTCCAAGTTCCATTAAATGCCATCTTTCTGTCCGTAGGCAGACTTTTGGTAAGTAGCAGAGCTTTGCAAAGAGAATTTATGTACTGGCTTATCAGGAAAGCAATTTACATGATGATGTGGCTGGCTAAAGCTCAACCATGGCATTGATCTTGTCAAGGAGGGGGTCACTGTAGTTTAACTTTTTCACTGGTAAGCACACTGTTGAATCTCTCCCTCCCTTATTGCCTCAAATAATGATAGTATCTTTATTGCTCTTCTTTATAAACAGTCACTAACCCATTCATTGTGTTCATCTTATTTGAGTTGTAGTAAAAAACTGTCTATCTAGTGAAAGTAATAATTAGACTGGGAGAATGTATTGACATTTTCTTTGTTGCATAGGACTTTATGCTGGTGGGACAGTCTTTGTGCAACTGGAGAAAATGTATTTACCCAGCAAAACAAATACAAATCTCCATTCTAATTTGGGGAGAATCTATTTGACTCCATGTAATAAGCATGAGATGAATGATCCATTGAATGCCCACAGGTGGTTTCAAAAACTTGCTTCAGTTTCAGAAACAATTTGCTCCTTTCTAGTCTAGTGCTGAGCTATAATCTCTACTCATATCATCACTCTTTAATAGGTAGTTTAAATTCAGGGCACTTTCTGTGTATTCTCTATACTATAGCCTGTTCAGTGAATGCTCTGTTACTGTCCATTCCTACAGTAGTTGACGTGCCGCTAAGTGAATTTTATCCAACATGGTTGATTTCCGTAGATCCCAGGTTTTAAGTATTGAAGGATAGATAATGCAGAAAATGAGCGCACGCTGGCTTAGCTCTTTCTTCCCCATAAGATAGTGCTGTTTGAAACTGAGCAAGTTTTCTGGTACTAAATCTGTTTGTACCGAATTCAGGATTATAGTTAGCCTGTTCCTATGGATGGCACTAGATCTGCTGCCTCTTAGCTTCAAAACATAAATGTAAATCTGAATGCTGAAATGAATTTTGCTCATCACACAGTTAACAGGGTTGTGCTCTAACGAATTTTACTAGTGTGGTGTTATCATAATCTTCTTTTTCTTCCAGATCCGCAGCAAAATGTTTTACTGAAGTGTAACCATAAATTTAGAATTTTGCTAGTGATACCAAAATGATGTGGCTTTCCATTCCACACAGGTTCACTTTGAAATCAATGCTAATCTGGCTTACAGGATGCAGGGGGAAGTAACTCAATGGCTACTCCTCACCTTTAGGCTGTACAGAAGTTAAGGGAAGAGGAAAAGAAAACAACATAGATTATTGTTACAAACAAAGTTGAAGTAGTTGCACTCAAAATGGGCTGCTACTGACCATGCACCAGAGTTCATTTGTTTTCCAGACCTTTTGGTCTCCCAGAAGATTGAATGTGGTACAAACTGGTCTGTTTAGTTGCAAACACCTCCTGTTCTGCCTATACCTTTCCACTTTTAGAAGTTTATCCCAGCAGAGGTTATCTACGATCTGCCAACAGAGCTCTTTTTATGACTATTTCATAATCCACTTCATTTGAAGTGAGCCATCTACTCTTACAGCAGATATTTTGAACTTATTATATTTCACTGTGAGCTGGAGCATTGCCAGCTATAGGCAAGATATTGGTCTTAGGGAGACATATACCTGCCAGCCCTGTAGTTGGAACTAGATAAAAACCAGCTGCTTTTAAAGCAGAAGATGTGTAGTTGTACTAGTATGGAGCTGAGTGCAGACTTGGTGTCTCAGAAAGTGTCATAGGCCATGCCCAGTGCTGTGCTAATCACGGGCACCCATCTCACTGTTCAGCCAGCTCAGAGAAAAGGCAAATAGAATGTCTGTTTCTTAGTCAGATGATTTCTCTTATTGCATTGCATTGTCTCTTGACCTTTGTAATTATCATTATCTATCTATATCATTTATGTAGTATAGAAATATAAACAAAAGTATGGAGTTAGGTGATCATCAGATTTACTGTTAAACATATTATCTTTTTTTAATAGTCTTTGCAGATGTGTTCTGTCAGTGATGCAGTGTAACTCTTGAACCACTTGTTGACAAGTTTACTAGAGTCCAGTAGAAACATGAGACCGTACAGTGGTTCAAATATATGTAGAAGAATATGGTTATATAATTCATGCATATGTATAACGTGTAGTATTTTCATATGAAAAGATTGAACTACCTGTTTGGATATTTATTCTTACTAATAGATTGAAAATTCTTGGATAATGGCAACATCTTCCATATTCACATTGTTTCAGGACTGTATGAACTCTTAACCAATGGAAAATTACACTTTATTTGAGCATTTCAATAGTTTTCTAATTTCTAGTCAGATTTAACTTTCTCTTGAAGAAGCTGCTGATTACATTCAAGGAACTTAAAACACCTGGTGTAGTCTTTTATGTGTTTAAAAAAGATTAGTGTTGCTGATCTCTCTCCTCATGATTGTCATTTCAGGCATCTTTTTAAGCTCTGAAAACAAAATCCATGGTTTAAGCACAAATTTCTACATCAAACTCCATTCAGCAGTTCTGAACCTTGACAAAAAGGGAGGGCTCTCATGGAGTGAGTCCTAAACTACCAGGAGTTTCTCTCAGATGTGCTTTTCCTGTCAGTTTTCTTGCTGTTTGCCTCTCTCTACTTGTGATTCCTCAGGCCCCCTCGTAAGTCAGGCTAAGCAGCCAGCTCCAAACCTTTTAACCATGGGAACAGCAAGTAGGTGGCTCCTGGATTTCCTGTTGCAGCCTGTTGCTGCTCCCTTTCTGTCTCCATTTCCCATCCTTAGCAGTTCTTTTCATTGTGTATGAATCCTTAGGATTCTTTTCTGATCAGCCCCACAGCTCTGTCAGTTAAGCAGGAATCTCCACAATGGCTGGTATTTATGAGTTGCATGGTGTCTCCATGTTGGTATAAAACTGACAGCATAAAGAGCTTTTCTTCCCTGAGGTTGGATGGAATGTCAGTGGCAGAACAAGCAGCCTTATTTTTGATCTCCTATAATTTACAAGTTAATTAGGACTATGAACATACTGAAGTATGACTTCAGATTTCTTACGTGTAAAAAGAGTGATGTTATGTGCACTTCATTCGGAGTTCTTTGAGTTCTGTAGAAGTTTTTTTTCTTCTTCTAATATTATAACTAATCTTGGGGGAAGGTATTTTTATATTGAAATATTCCACAGTCTTTTTCCTTCTGCTTAGCTTGTCCTTGTGCAGATTTCAAACCTACGATTTTTGCTTAGATGCTGCATTAAAAAATCCATGAAGTGTTGCTCTCTGCATGAAAGCCTTGAAAGCTAAGGGAGTGGATTCCTGTTTTGTGGCTTTCTTTAGCTTGCTAGCTACAGCCTAGCTAGATCAAGATAAGCATAACTTTGAAGTTTGATCTTTAAGTGGAGTGGATGGAAATAAATGATTAACCTGTATTGCTGTACCAATCTCATCATGCCAGTCTGTGATAAATTCACCAGGCTCTGTCATGCAGATAATTATCAATGTGATTCCAAAGATCAGGGTGGCAAAAATGCTTTTGCAGTAATTTGTGTTCTTCGATCTCATTTATTGGCTTGTCTTCAAGTTGCTCAGCCTAACATGAGCTAGGACGGTAGAATTCAGATTTACTAAGAAGTGTTACTTGTTTGTGGTCAGGATAAAAATAAGATATTTATAACACTGTAATATAAAAATATTTATATTAAACATAGTAAGAGAGAGATGAATCTGCTCATACCTGTTTAAACCACGCATGTTACTTAGTTTCTGTCAGGTACTAGTTTGGCAGTATTTCTACATGTTTTCTATTACAGGGATCTTATAAATTTCTAGGAAGGGATTGCAAGGCTAGCTGGGCATTTAAATCATTCAAGTGCATCTAGATCCCTTGTCATGAAGCTTGACTAAGCATTTAATCCACAATACTCAATTTTGTATGTCTATAGTAAGCAGATAAATGCTATGTCAGTAAAGACCCCTTAGGATAACTATGGCTGGCCTAGCAGCAGGATGCTCACTGTAGCCTAACATTTCCAGAAATGATTTCCAAGTATATGCTGAAAGTGGATGTTGGATTGCAACAGCAGTTGATCATACTTGAGCTATCATTTGCCCAACTCCAGCTGCCTATTTGTTAACATTTGTTTGTTGTCTTTTTTTGTGTGTGGGGGGGTTTGTTTGTTTGTTAGAATAGTTGTTGTTTTCTTTTTGCCAAGGACTGTCTCCCAGTTCCTGCTGATAGTACAACACGCAAAGCTGCAACATTCGAAAATATTAGAAATTTCCAGAGAGTATAGAATACATGTATCTGGTTACTTAGTAGTGGGCTGTGGATCTGACATGCCTGCATTTGCTTCTTTGTAATTTGTGAGTAATGTTTCTGATAATACAGTGCTACATGTTTTTGAGAGCTGACTCTTGAGGAAAACTGAAGCATAAGAGCTACTTCATAAGCAAGTGCATGAGCTTCTTCATAATGAACTCCAGGTTAAAAAAAAATCTAGAAGCAAAATGTAGGGTTTTCTTAAAGCAGTGTCAGCTCTGGTATTTCCTTCATCATCTTGTGTGTCTTAAAATGAAACCTAGGATTAGTTAGCAGAATTTTTCATAGTAGAAGCAAAGAGGGCATGATTTTGAACAATTTCCAATCTAAACAATGTTCTTCTACACCAAAGTTCATACAAATCCATGAGTATATGTGCCTTTTGTCACTTGTCGTGTACAGATCAATGTCAGTAGATGCACAGGGCTTTGTGTCACGCTTATCTACTTGATGAGTTATTTAAATGTATATCTTAATATTATTCTCCTGTATTTTCCAAGTACTTAGTTGCAAGCAAACTTAGGGAAGTACTTTATTTTTATTTAGAATAAGAAGTGTGATGAAAGAAGAATATGAATTACAGTCTAATGAGCTAACAAAGTTTAGTTTTGACAGTCTGCATTTGCCTTTTAGACTTCTCCAAAACTTGAACTGGACCTTTAGTTTATTTCAGCACTGCCATTTGCTGACTGCATATCTCTTATGGTGATTATCTGGATTAGTGACTTGAATCTAATCTCAATCTGTAACATGGAGACTTCTCCCAAGTACATCAGGACAGCAAGAGGACACTCTGTATAGCCCTGATAATAAAGCACTTACATAGAATTGAATCACAAAATTGCTCAGGTTGCAAAAGACCTTAAAGATCATCAAGTCCAATCCCAACCTAACCATACTACCCTAACAACCCTCCACTAAATCATGTCCCTGAGCACCACATCCAAATGGTTTTTAAACACATCCAGGAATGGTGACTCAGCCGCCTCTGTAGGGAGCCTATCCCAGTGCTTAACAACCCTTTCTGGAAGGAAGTTTTTCCTGATATTCAACCTAAAGTTACCCTGGTGCAACTTGAGGCCATTTCCCCTCATCCTGTCACCTGTCACCAGTGAGAAGAGACCAACCCTGCTCTTGCTGTAAGCACCCTTCAGGTGTTTGAAGAGAGCAATAAGGTCTTCCCTCAGCCTCCTTTTCCCCAGACTGGACAGCCAATATATATATCCATTCATACATCCAAAGGGAGAAGATGACTTCAACATAGAACAATGTTCTTTCTTCTGTTCATGTCTCATGTAAAAGCAGAACACAGATCTTAGGCCTATTCAATTTCCAGCTCAGATATTGACTTTCTGTGTGACTTTGATCAAATTAACCCCTCTACTTATCTGCGAAATGACTTTTGCTTCCTTTAAAAAAGTCATAAGATAATATGCCAGTGACTTGATCAGCTACAAAAAAGAATTGAAAAAAGTGCTTGCGTGTGAACTTAATCATGTGTACATGGCAGGATTTAACCATTTATTTAACTCCCAGTGTTTGTTAAAGATCTTCTATAATGTTTAATAAAAACCTATGTAAAGAACAAAACTATCAGTCGTTATAAACTACTGAGAGAGCAACAGCAGGCCATAGCTGAATTGATTAGCTTCCTATTTCATCACATCGGGAAAGTGGATTTTATCATCACTTGACAGTATAGGTTCAGAAAAGAAGATAATACAGCTTTCTGGAGAATAATTTAAACTCTTAGAAGCTGCAAAAATACATTTTCATGTTGAATAAAATAGAGCATCAGAGTACTGTGGAAAACCATGCAGCCAGGCATTACAAAAAATTGGAACTATGAGTACTGAAAGGAAAAGTTACTGAACTGAAACTGTAACTTGTGGTGTTTCTCAAACTGAAACTGAAGTCCTACATTATGGTTCTATAAATGCTGAGAAAAGCAGCTCTCAGCTGAAAGGCTGAAAAATCAAGTGGCCTTAAATTCAGATCCTAAAGCTTACTACTGCAGGAAACCCACACATTTGAATTAGTCTGTGAAAATCTTAAAAAGAGATTTCATGGGAATGGGAACTGCATTTTAGCAATAGCTGACATCTTTACTAAAATAGGTGGAAGAAGGGACTATTGTCTTTTCTATTTGTTAAAAAGTCATCATAGTTACACGAGATGGGAAAGACTGAGTCTAATATCGCTTTTCACCTCTTCAACAACATACTTTAATATAAGGAGATATTCTTTTCTGGAGTGGGGAAGGAATGTATTCTAATGTATTCCAGTACTACTGTGTTGAAAACAGTGTCTTTTCTCTGAAAGGAGTTTAGATATTCAGGAAGCAACTGAACGCTGTGCAGGAGCATGGTGATTCTGAATTGGTGCCTGGAGTGGAAAGATTGTAGTCCCAGAGCAAATGGTTACTTGATGCATGTAGATATACAAAGACAGTTGTTGAGTTGCACTCACAAACTGCAGTTGGTTTGAGCAGGCGGTGCTTGTGTTTTGTGCTGGACTAAATCTGGCCCTTCATAACTTTTGAATGAGACTGTTGTTCATCAGGGATGCACATACTTGTTGGTTTTGCCTAGAGCTAAAATAAAAAATAAATAAATAAAAATCCCCACCAACCCAGAACTGTTGCTGTGGAGAACCTAATAGCCAAAGAACTGGACATGCCAAGAAGCCCATTGGCCAAGATCTAAGATCAACAGTTTGCACACAATACAACTTTTGTTGCAAGAAATAAGTTTATCGCAGTTTTGCTGGAAGTTGGAAGGTTGTTTTTTTCATTGTCTCTTACATACTACTCAGAAATTGACACCTGGGGACAAACGATGAGGACAGAGCTGTATAAGAGTTTTATTTGCCAGTTCTACTTACCAATACATATCTGGTTTCTGATAGCTCCTATTAAGTGTAGCTGCACTGCTCTCTAGTGGTTAGTGGAGCAGATGACCTTCTGCTGTTTTTAGTATCAGTCTCATGTCAGTACTGCACGCATTAGAAATATCATGATATTAATAGTGTAGTTCTTGTCTGAATTTCTAGGACCTAGGGAAGTTATTGAAAATGCAATATAACAGATATTTGCAGGAGCTGTGTTTTTACTTGGGACAATGAAGTAGGTGTTGAAATTTTAACTTCAATGATACTGCCTAGCAAATAGTAGAATTGAATTGACATTGTCTTTTTTATTTTAAAACACATGAAATAATACAAAGAGAATAAAGAAGAAATAAAGAACTAAGCAGAAGTTTGACTATAGGATATAACCTGACTCTATATCCTGTATTGACTGCACAGAAAGGAGGAGTAACAATTCTCTAAGTAATGTAATTCATTTTACTAAGTATCCATAGGACAGAAGCAAGTGAGAACCCATAATGCTCAGAAGACTTTAATTCTACTTAAAGGCAGAACATAAGCTATAGAGTAACCCAGTTAACCTAGTACAAAAAGTCTGTGCCCAGAAACAACATTTGTTGAAATATTTTTAAGATAAAAGAATACAAATGGACAAACTTGGTGGCTAGTGACTGTGAGTAAGATTTTTATTAAAGTATAATATAAATGTATATTCAAACTATTTACAGTGCATTTCACACTACATTCTTCAAGTGACACATGTATGTGTCTGCCACGTGAATACACAGAGGGCTCAAATTCTAACTTCAGTTACATCTGTGAGGTACCTTGAGCAGGAACAGCTGAATACAGTAAAGAACAGGTGAGGCAGGTGTTACTGAGGATGAGTTTGGTCCCTCTTTATAGCTAGAAAAGGTGAATTTGACCTATTCCTTCACTTTCTATACAGCTCAATCGAACTCCCACTGAGGTAAACAGGAATCATGTAATTGGCTTTAAATGGGAATTTGAGCATACTTTAGGCTCTAGCATGACAAGCTCGTGCAGTGAAAGTTAGCGGAAAATAAATGTTACATAGCATCGTCACATAAATATACATTTACAAACAGTGGTACTTAGATAGGAGTTTCTCTATGGAAACAGACTTCTTTATCTGGAAAATAAAATTTCCCATGCAATTTTCATTATCTAGCAATGACAAGGATAAAAGATCTTGAAGTCACTATTCGTCATATTTAGAAAGAGTTACCAGTTGCCAGGCCAGACTCTATGATGTTTCTTGTTCCTATGAAAGTCCAAATAGTCCAGCCCTCACTGTTTCTTATCCTCAGGGTAAACTTAGGTTTCTATTCAAGCTCCAGTGTTTGAGCTTCTCTCTCAAATTAGTGCAAGTCCCCGAAGAAGCAGAGCAGAGGACTGTGAAATAAAGCTGAAACCTCGTGGAATGTAAACCGTGTGTGATTTGGCATGAAGAACAACCTACAGCATTGCAGAGACGAGACCTTTAGCTAAAGCTAATGTAAAAAATCACCAGAAAGGTTAGATTTCTAAAACCTTTAAATATTTCTGAATTTATTATGAGTGAGGCACTTTTTCCATCAACATTGTATTTTCTCAGGCTTCGCTGCAAGTGGCATCAACTAGATTTCTCAGGTAACATTCCGTAACTTTAGTTAAGGGGCCAGGTCTGGCTTTTCATAATTTTTCTCTCTAATGGGTTGCACAATCAGTTACCCAGTAGTTTAAAAAATCACGTACAAGAATCAGCTTTGATCATGAATCAGTTCATGCCACTACCAGATACAATGCATCAGACTGGAGTTCGAAAACTTACCTTTATGTGCTTTACCCAGCTGGCAGAAGATGATGCCTCTATCAGGCTTCAGCCCTCTCCTCTAAGGAGAGATCAGCTGGTCGTCGTTGGAATAGATTATTCAGTTTTATCACTAGGCTGCTTGTACTTGTATCTGAGAGTGATTTAAACTGCTACTAATTAAAAATCAATACAATTGCCAAAGTCAAGATTATGTTTTCTCTCTTACTGAGTGACATTACAGAAAACCTATATACCTATACTCTATTGGATATGTGGCTAGCTTCTTGGAAAAGTACTACCTATAGCATAAGAGCCTCATTGTTCTTTTTAATAGAAGAGCTAGGGTTCATCAGTAATTCTGTATACTTTAACATGCACAACAAGATTTTTTTATTTTTATTTTTTTTTTCCAGAAAGGGGACAAAAACAGAAAGAAAACTATAATTAAAGCATTTAACTGTGCTGTGAAGTGACTTCAAAAGAAAATTTGTGCATGTCTGAGAACAAGTAGGAGTATTAGACACATTAATGGGACAACTTCTGTACCTAGAAACTTAAATACCAAACTTCACAATGGCTTTAACAGAACTAGAACTGAAATGACAAAGTGATGCACTCAGTTTCTGCTTGTATCTTGCATCTTCCATTTGATTTCCTTAGTTAGACAATTTAAGATAGAGCAGTAAACAGTTGAGACCTGACTAAAATAATTAGATATGTAATCCATGATGTAATTTAACAGAAACATGGCTATAATATATAAAATGGCTGAGTATGAAAATATTGAATTCTGGAAGGCAATGAATTTCAGTCAAAAACAGCCTGTTGTTTTTGTGTTTTCTTTTTCTTTCTCATATTTTCATCTACCTACATTATGAAATAAGAATTTTCTGCAAACAATCCACGCAGAGCTATGAAATAAAACCATCACCCTTTGTCTGAATATCATAATAAAGTTTTGTTGAACACACAATATAACAGAGAATTATAGTTACTGGAATCTTAATGTGATAGGTCACTATGCTGTAGTATCACCATATTTGATTTGCTGTGCTGTCTCCATGAATTACTAGTTTCAACCATACCAACAAGGATACACCGTTATATACATACATTTTGTTCATATTTATATTAAATATGTATTTTATCTGTTGACATGTTTTAGTATCTCAGACATTCAAGGAAAAGAATATACGAATATTATGCAAATCGTGAAGCAACATTCCTACTTATCAAAAAGTACCTAAAAGCTTTGGTTTTTTTCCTTTTTTGAGCTGGAAGGTTGGGGCAAGGCAGGCTGCTGTAGTTTTGGTGCAGAGCCATGACCTGTTGCAATCATATATTGTGCTGGTATACGTATATATACACATGCGTAGATACAAATTCACCATAGCTCTTGAGTTTTAATTATTGTTGAATTCCATACTTTTTTTTTGTTTGTTTGTTTCTGAAAACCTGAAAAAAACCAACAACCTCATTGGAGAAATACTTCTATAGAAAAAAATACTTTCACATCATTCAGCTGCAATAAATTATTACTGGTAGTCACAAGAGAAAACTGAGATAGGATTTAATCAGTAACAAGTGATACGGGCTGGCAGAAATGTGGCACACTGTCAGAATTCCTTATTCTACCCCAAATATATATATATATATGTGTGTGTGTGTGTGTGTGTGTGTGACCATGAAAAACTGTTCTGTGGGACATTTTGAAACACTTCATTTTTTGTTAGCTTCTGATATTGCTTATCTAAATGCAGTGACTGTCAAAATGGGCTCCTTTTCAGTGTCTTTACTGTCTTATGTGTGTATTTCCTTGAATTGGCTCTCAGTGGTAGATTCATAATCATTTTTATTGATCATCATTGTTTGAATGAAATACCAATGCCTTCTTTTCCTAGTGCAAGTTAATTGATTCTTAGTTTTCTGAATGTTGATGCCTTTTGTGCAAACGGTAAATTCCTGTAGCATTCTGGGCTATTTTTGCTTTCAGTATTTTTTTTCATGTTCCTTTAAGACATAGTGATAGATAATTTTTTTAATATGTTAACACAATGCTTTACTCAAAGTGGTCATAGCCATTCCATAACAACACTGGCCTATTGATGGTCATTAATAGTACTGGCCACTGATGGCCACTGGAAGCATCATTCTGATTTGGATTTTCATCCCTTGCTCTTGCAGTCATGTTTCTTTTACTTTTCCTGCCTGTCATTCAGTTCGTTTTCTATGACAATATTAAATTCAACTTCAAAATGAAGTTAAAATAAGCATACAGAAATACCTTGTTTAGTTTCCTTGTTTAGTTTCAGTTTCCCTACTTCTTGTGGCCTCATATAGGAGCCATTCTTCCAAGACAGCCAGCCTGTCCGTTACGTTGTGACATTTCATCAATCTTCAAGCAATTTCCATTATCCATGGAAAATTATGACACCTGTACTGTGAAACTCCCAAACCCCCCATTCCCAAGTAATTCACAGGGTGTTTTTTTAAATGTAACACATTTGCTAAGACATTCTTATGATATGATAAGGCTACTGGGTACACAAATTCTGGGGCTTCTCCACTTCAAAGCCCAGTTCTGTTTCCTGGAAGAGATTAGCATAGCATATGCTGGATCAGGCTTGCCAGCATTAGTCCCAGTTTTTCTTCTTAACCTCTGGGAAGAGAACAGGAAAGACTGTGCATTTCTTTGACAGCCTAACACAGCAAGACTCAAAGAGGAAAAAAGGTGCGAAATGCAGTAGTCTTTAAGATACTGGCCACAACATAATCACTGAACAACTATTTACATCTATGAAGTAATAGGCTCTCAGGGACAGTCGAGTAAACTGCACTCATACTTTCTTGTGGAATAGGTTAGTATAAACTAACTCTGCAGATCTTTTTCCATCTCTCTTAGATGTAATAAAAGAAATATACGATATTGGCATATACACAGTTATGCTATATATTGAAGTGTGGAAAAATAATACAGCAGTGGCAAAAACATAACCCAAATACAGTGTTTAGTAGAATGCAGTACTCCCCTATTACTACGTCTTCTATGTGAACTTAAGCTTGTGGTTTTTAAATCAGCATCTCAGTTCCGTTTGGCTTGATTGCTTTCTCCATTAATCAGATTCTTCTCTTGTTGTTCAGCCAAGGATTGCCATTTCTGCCTATTTTTTCTACATCCATCCAGTAAAGGGTAGCAGGCCTCTGATACATGCGTTAGGGCCTGAAATAAATTGTAAAACTTGTAAAACAGTTTATATGTAACAACAAAATAAGTGTTTGTGAAAAATGAATAGTAAATAGATGAGGATGACTGAAATATGAGATCTATCAATACTTGAACTTATATTTTGATTTTAAGAAAGCTTTCTGTTACACATCAAACATGAATACATGGCCGATTAGACTGAATGGCAGTCTCCACATAATACATGATACATAAGTGCAGAAATAACTATGAACTTGCTACACAGAATTATGCACAAGTGACCTACCCAGGATTCCTAGTGAGGTAATATGCACGGACTTTGTAAGCCAGTTCTTTGTATATATGGCAGAGCTGGTCAAAAAGATGAGCTTGGAAGGGTAATGAGCAGTTATAGTGAATGTGACCAGTGTGACAGTATCACAAGTGATTCTGAGTTCTTCCAGAAATATTTGAATTCCAAGACAATTAGCACTCAATAATTAAATTACATTTGACACTTGATGCCTCTTCAAGACAGCTGTAACTGAAGTCTATCAAATATTTTTCATAATGTGGCAGTGGTACTTGTGGTGAATTGGTAATTAAACAGATCAATAAGCATCTTTGTACTTTTTTTTTTCCTGATGGAAGTGATGAATACGTATCCTCACACAATAATGACAGAACTTGCATTAAGGGTTCTGTTGACATTTGAAATGAAGTCAATCTATTCAGAAGTGTGAAGTGAGAGTTTGATAGTTCAGACAGTGCTGGACAGCAAGAACCATGGGCAAGAGTGAGCCTTCTGATTCTGGAACTGCCATGACCAACCGCAGAGTACACAGAGCAAAGTCCTGGCCTCACTGCTGGTTATTATATATAATTCAAAAGTCAGAATTTCACTTGGTACTTATGTCTTATTCAAATAACATGAGGTAGTGATAGATACCTAACTCTTCTGTAACTTAGGAACATTTTTATGTAGGTACTCTAGTGAATTATCAGCTTGTATAAATCTTCATAATTCTTTTCTGCTTTCTAGGCAGCATCATTAGTTCCAGTAGACCTAACTGAATTATTCTTGATTTGCACCTCTTTAAGATTTAAAATTTAAGTTTGATTTACACCTCTTTAGAGGGCTGTCAAATATCTCTTGAGTATTCATGTTTTATTTATCTAAGCACATCTAAATAGCATTAAAACTGCAAAATATAACACTTTTTTCAATTGAAATTTAGGAGTGAATTACAATTTTTTTATTTTTTTTTTCAGATTTCTGAACTTAAAGGAAAGATGTTTAGATCACTCACTTAAACTCTTCTGGCTATCTGTCTAAAACAAGCCACACAGCATCAGTTCACTGGGATTAGGACTACTCTGAATAACATGGTAAGTCACATACATGCAGTGCTTCATTGGGCACTCATCTCTGCATTGTCTGTTAAGTTCCTACTGGCTGGATGAATGCTAAGGAATAGTGAAAAGGCTGTAGTTGCAACGCTGTGTATTATTTGCCTCTTAGCATTAGAACACTTAAGAGTGAAATGTGAGCTTGTTCTTCTTCAAACTCGCATTGTTTATATATATTTACCTTGAAGAAAAGGGCTCTGTGTAAGCGCCTGGTACTCCCTGCCTGTACTAAGGGTAGGTACATTGCATCAATGCACACCATAGCCCCTTCCTTGGAATTATTAGTACTGATACCAGTTTTGTCACTTTCTCATAGGCTCCCATTTTTTTTTCATTGCTCTCTGCCCCTGCACATCAGTCTTGCTCACTTTTCTTTCAGGTTAGGGCCTATGCTGGCATAATCTGAGTCTATATAAAGTCCCAGACACTGCCAGCTCGCTATGTGCCATTCCAGTTCAAGTCAGAGACAGAGTGAAAAACAGGAGTGATATGCTGAGAGATCAAAGGGGCAACGCATTTTGAACAAAAAGGTGCTGTCTTACAGGCACAGCATCTTCTTTCTTCCTGAGGTAAAGGGTGAAGACTCCAAAAATCTGTAGGTGCACTCGGCTGCTAGCCAGGAATTGGTTTGTCTTCACTGCAGCATAACTAAGCTGCAGTTACAAATCAGGAGCAAAATAGCTAGAAATTATTCAAACACCTCATTTCCTTACAGGAATAGTACAAAAGCTAGGTTAAATTTGGACTGCTATCATTTGGTAACAATCAATATGACATTCATTGCACATTACAGGGTATAAATCTGAAAGTTTTCTGGTCTTTTCATAAATGGGAAGGTAAAGCTGTACCCAGCAAATAAAGTACAGTAGTTCAGTCTCTGGAGCTGTGGACATTCAAAACTGTTCAGATTTTCTGTTCAAATAATTTTCTGTTTGTATATTCTATACCTTTTCCACAGCTACTCAGACTTCTTTCAGTGGCTTGCCTACCAAATGGAAACAGTTTTGTGAAGCTTCTCAGCAAAGGCTGTCTTATTTTCCTGTCAGAGTTTTCACAGTGCAGAGATGTGCAAGTTTCAGGGGCAGCTAGTAGTTCCTTCCTCCTTCTACCTTTGTTTTCTTCCAACTAGTGGATGTGGATTCTTTTTAGAAGGATGTGAGATGGAAAAGAATAACTTCCTTGTTCCTCCCATTGGAGTGTTAGACTTAGAGTGAGGCTATCTGTTTTTCACCTTTTTCTCACCTTAGTTCCTGTAAAATGCATGCTACAGTCTCAGTGAAGGGGTTTCACCCTTGTGCTTTACTGGTTTAAAAAATAAAATCAGCAATTAATATATTTTGTTTCATACTTTATCTGACCAAGCATTTCCTTATGCATTCTGTGACCAGAAGAAGTGTCAATGAATGCTCTCATGCACTGCTTTTAATTGTGATGAGAGAGAAGAAAAAAAGAGTAGAAGTTTTAAACCCAGGTGAATTTCCAATATGTAGCTTATCCCCTTTTGCATTAAGAATTCTGAATGCTATAGAACTCTTTGTTAAACATCACTCTTTATCATGCAATATGTGGATACCATTCTTTACATAGATAGCAAAGCATTATATGTTTGTGACTTTCCCTAATGATCACAGCATCTCACTGGCAGAATCTAAAACATAACGCAGGGATCTAATACCCAGTGCACAGAACACAGCAACTACCTTTTGTTTTAAAAAATGGTAAAACAAAATATCAGCCAAACATACAGTTAATCCTATAATCCTTTCCACAACTAAATCACAAAACATACAGAATATGTGGAAAAAAAAAATCTTTTAAACTAGGATAACAAAACCAAATTTTGTTCTAATTTTAAATGTGCAACTGCTGAAAACTACATTGAGCAGTTCTGGTTTTAGATATTTCAAGTTCTTTGTCAGACACCATACCTCATACAGCTGCAAGCAAACAGCATCAATGAATCCAACCTGCATGCTTGGAATTTTGTTCTTCTTCTCTCTGTTCATTAGATCCTGCAAATAAATAAATAAGCTCAACGTTTAATAAATTTGAAACAAAAACAAGGAGCCCAGAATTAAAAGGCAGCACCTCAAAAACTGCAGCAATCTCAGCACAGCAGGGTATTGGTACATGTGTTAAAATGCATGACTAGCCTTTGAAGGTTGTCTTTGGGCTTGATCGAACTAGAGTAGTAAACAAGCTTACTTGTTTAGCATAGGCTGCAATTATGCACCAGACAGTTTAAAATATTGATTTAGAAGATGTAATTCTGTCTTTTCTTCTGGCTCAAAGATAATGACAGTGTTGGTGTCTGGAAACCCCAGAAGAAAACTGACTGCTAGGAAGACAGAGGAGTTGGTGCTAGATTCTGATCACTGAAAGAAAAGCTGGCTTTTGAAAGGAATGTTTTAGATTCCTTAAAGCTGTTTAGGGAAGCCATTTTAAAAGAGACGATTCTGCATGATTCTTCTACTTACTGTTGGTTCTATGTTGAGTTCCTTCCGCTCTTTATCTCCTTGATCAAAGAACTCAGTAGCTACAAGCTCAGCAATCTGTAAGAGATTTCACACATTGAGAGCTATAAAAGTTTGCTTGCTACTTATGATCAAAACTGTCTTCTGAATTTCCCGTGTCTTCTTAGGATATATCAGATTGGGATCAAACTGCATAAGAATCTCCCATTTAACAGCTAGCTTTTACATTTATTGATACACACATCTGTTCACAAAAGAGACACCTGCATGTGTTGATATTTACTCTGACAAAGCAAAGTACAAAGGCACAAAAGTGCCTTACTATTAATAATAGCTAGAATGATCAACACATAGAGAAAGGTCAGCTGATACTAGATAGTGTGCTGTATCAACTGACCACCTTGTAGTAACACAGTAATGCTGGGAAGAAAAAACCAACGGAGATTCCTGATTTACTTTCAACTAACTATGAACAGACTGACATGGCTAAATGCATAGATCTTGCTGCAAAGACCCGTGAAAGTCTTAAGTCCACATTTAGCATTTTGAAGGACTGCTTGCTAAGAGTTTACATTCCACCTTTGCCTTTGCAATACAGCTTGGATAGAGAAAGCAGAAACAGTTCTGCAGAACTGGTATTTAAGAAATCTTAAAATTAAGGATATACCCGTTGCTGAACTGGCCATGGTTTGGTTATAGCTGATAAATCACAAGCAGTCATCAGCATTGCTCTATAAAAAAAACAAAACAAAAGAAATCAGTTAATTACTGTACTGTGAAATTGTTGTTGCCACCAAGCCAAGTCATTAGTAAATAGAATACCCAATTTCAGGGAAAATCAAAGTCAGAAAAGCAAGTGAAATTAAATCAAAGTTATAAAAACATCCAAGGCTTGATGATGTAGACTTTCACCTACATGAAATGAGCACACCAGAATAAGCAAATTTGACCAGCTCATTTGTTGGATTTGCATAAAATGAACAGCTTTATTCTATCTGCTACTGGGCAGATAACACATTTATTTCTGGCACCCAAAATAGCCAACAGTGTCCTGGGGTACATCAGGCCCAGCACTGCCACCTGACTGAGGAAAGGGATTTTCCCCTTCTGCTCTGTGCAGCCTCACCTCAAGCACTATGTGCAGATTTGGGTGCCACTATATAAGAAAGACCTTAAGTTATTAGAGAGCATGCAAAGGAGGGCTATGAAGATGAGGAAGGGTCTAGAGGAGAAGGTGTGTGAAGAGCTGCTGAGGTCACAGAGTTTGTTCAGCCCAGAGGAGACTGAAGGGTGGCCTCATGGCAGCCTGCATCTTCTCATGAGGGTAGCAGAGAGGTAGGCACTGATCTCTCCTCTCTGGTGACGGTGACAGGACCAGAGGGAACAGCACTGAGCTCCATCAGGGGAGGGTCAGGTTGAGTGTTAGAAAAAGGCTCTTCACCAGAGAGTGGTGAGCTTGGAACAGGCTCCCCAGGGCAGTGGGCATGGCCCCAATCCGCCAGAGTTCAAGAAGTGTCTGTACAACACTCTCAGACATAGGTTATGATTTTTGGGTGGTCTTGCATGGAGACAGGAGTTGACTTGGAGATCCTTGTGGGTCCCTTCCAGCTTGGGATATTCTGCAGCTCTATGATTATTTCATTCCTTTCTTTCATTAACAGGGACCGCTAACAATTTTCACTAACAATAAAAGGGTCAGTTACTGAAATTGGAAAACGTGATTAAATTCAATATGATTAAATGAGACAGGTTTTTAAAAGCCCTGAATTTAAAATAGATCAACTGTCCTTTCTGAGGCAGTCTATGTGAATGTTTTTCTGTAGCTTTTTGTGAAGTTTTTTCAGTTCATAAATATTCTTTTTTTTTTCTCCTCCAATTAAATACTTAAATATAACGGCAAAAGAGCATTGCACTTAGGGGTCCTATAGAATAGAAATGCTTTTGTAACTCCAGGTACTATTTAACATAGTTTATTATACAGGCTGCAAATAGGTCTCTAGAAGTGACCTATGTCACCTGTACCCAGGTGTTTGTACAGGCCCAGTGCATAAAGACTTGTTGGTTTTAATGCAATTCCCAACAATGTGACATGGAAAATTAGACAAATAGTATTAATCAGCTTTTTAATCATTCTGCATTTACTTACAGAAATAGCTCCTTCTGCATAGGATCTTCCCAATTAAACTGCTTTTTTCTTAGAAGTTCAAAAAATTCTCCTCTCCTCCTTTAAAACAAGTGAAAAGATTTTACAGTGTGCTGACAATCCAAACATCAAGCTATGACTAACAGTCAAAGTTGTCTCTGACTTACTTTATGTACAGTGCTAGGTCTGTTGCAAGGATGGCTTGCTTTATCATTTTCAGCGTTGCCTTGTATTCTTCAATGGAAAGGCTGCTGAGAATCTGATTTCCCTTTACAAAAAACAAGCAAACAAACAAAACAACAGCAACAACAAAAAGCAGTGTTAGTAGTTAATTAGGGAACAGCACACCAATTTGCTAACATCTCTCCTAGATACCGCATCATTCTGCATTGCTTACTGGTATGTGTTGTCATTCTTTTGCCCTGATTCTTTTTGTGGATTCCCCAGTTTAAAAATAAAAATTCCAGTCTTCTTGAGTAATGGCAGAAAGAAAGCTGTGCAGCAACATCATCGTAATAGACTATTAGGAAATCGAACTACAGGCAGAGCAACAGTGGAATCTTAAGTCCCCTTCATGTAAAAATCCTTCCATTTCTCCTCTCACTTAAGAACAATAACAGATACCAGTACTTGCCTGTACACCTCACACTGACTTAATATTTTCCATTCATGAAGCTACATAAATAACAAGCTATTACATAGAAAGAAAAGTTCAGCACCAAAGCACTGTGAAGCTGGAGAGATGGTAACTTGCCCCCATATTTTTCCATATTTTCCTGTATGGAGAGCATCTTTGTAATACAAAGTATGTCAGAAGAACCACACCTGTGATATAAAATGAACCCTGGAGATATACTGCTTTGAAATGTTTGTGCATGATGAATAACTGGTCTTAGAATCAGTTAATAATAGAAGAGGAATGTAGTTTAATTTGCATACTTATTTAGCTTAGGTTTGGCTTCACTTTGGAACGTAAACATTAGCAGAATTGGTTTGGTCTCATCAGGAATGCTTTGTGTATGTATATGCTGGAATGTTTTCTGAAATGAAATCAAGGACTTGGGTTTGCTTGGTGGCTCATAAGAGGTCAAGAAAATGTCAACAAAGCTTCTTTGTTTTCTTTGGTCGAAGAAAGCAGGTACTCAAAAGGATGTTAGCAAGGCTTCCCTTATCAGGCAACACTTAGAAAGGTTTGGTGGTGCTCAGAAAAGGAACTATGATTTCAAAACTGCTGCAATTTGTTTTCCTTACCCAAAAAGGAATACAGATCACTTTAGGAATGTATAACAGTGGGAATCTATCCAAAAGCTAAAAATAAAAAGCAAAATAGAGAATGGTTTCCTTTCATTATACACAACAATGAGGCACTTACTGGACTATTCAGGATCATCAGGCACTGATCAAAATGATGATGCTCCATGATGGAGTGGCAATACAGTTGAGCCAGTGGATGTTCACTTCTGAGGACCAAAAAGACCCATCAGATGGACAAATAATCAAACGTAATTCTCATCCCAAAATAATTTCCTTTATAATATCCTCTTCTTATTAACAGTTTGCCCCACCCACCAGTGCTTGTTCTTAACCAGTTCCTTTCCCCCTTCTGTGCAACTCAATGAATACATTTGGAAGGTTGCAGGGGGAGTATGGATTAAAAGACAACCCTGTTACTTTGTCAGAGCACTGGCCACTTTAGTTTTCTGCCTTCTGTTACCAGCTTCACAGAAAGAGTGAGAATGTAATACAAGGTCTGGTAAAGAGTGAGTTATTTCATGAAAAGGAAAAGAAACAAGAAAGGTTGTTTGTTTGGTTTTTTCTTTCTCTCTTTTTCTTTTTCTTTTTCTTTTTCTTTTTCTTTTTCTTTTTCTTTTTCTTTTTCTTTTTCTTTTTCTTTTTCTTTTCCTTTTCCTTTTCCTTTTCCTTTTCCTTTTTCTTTTTCTTTTTCTTTTTCTTTTTCTTTTTCTTTTTCTTTTTCTTTTTCTTTTTCTTTTTCTTTTTCTTTTTCTTTTTCTTTTTCTTTTTCTTTTTCTTTCTTTTCCCCACAAACAGAATTTAAGTGACAGTATTATGTTACAGTTTGCATACCTGCCTCATATATTTAATCAAATACATCAAGCTTGTAAGTAATAATGAGACCTAATCTAAAGCACACTGATATCATTGGGAAAGTTCCGTTGACCTCGTTGGACTCTGGTGCAGGTCCCTAAATGTTGAACAAATGATTTCCTATTGTGCTGGCATGTGCACACAAAGTACTGCACTGTGATTACCTTCCCTTCACCCAGGATGAAATCCAAGAAGGGAAACAAGATGTTGGTTTTATTACACACAGTAGGGTATCAGCATAAAATGAACTGCTTAGGTATAAAATTTAAAGCTTTAAATTTAAAGCTTTAAATTTAAATCTAGAAAAAAATAAAAAATTAAAAAATGCTGTTTGAATAGCTTTAGACAAAATAGGTAAAATTCCTCCTCTGAGGATTTCTGGTTTCCCTCTCATCTTTATTGCATAATAGTGTTCTAAGATTTTGCTACTGTATCTTTATTTTCAAACCCTGTTCCCACATTATTTATATTATCTCTTTAAATCAGGATGCTCTGAATTCTGTTTTGCTGCTGATCCCGAATCTATTACTGTACTTATAATTTGACCTACAAATATTTAATCATTTGAGAAATTCTGACTTTCTGTATGGCTAAGGATCATGCACATGAATAAGTGGTTACAGCACTGGGTCCCTATGTAAAGTGAATGCACACAGAGACTCAAATAAAAAGCCATAAGAGGAGCCTCTGGGGATTTAAGAAGCACAAAAATGTCGAGAGAAAGATGGAAAGACAAACAAAAACACAGAAAAGGAGATTAGAAGATACAAGTCCCTGAGGTTTACGGGCTGGCTGCCCAGCACCTCCTCTGAGACCACTGCAAGAAGAACATACAGCAAATATGCTTGCATGTTTCTGTTAGAAAACAAGTTGTAGGACTGTGCCAATGCATGCTGAGTGAAATTCCCATTGAGTTAAATGGGATGCATATAATGTCCTTAAAGTTCATCCTGATCGAGGAGAGAAATATGTGAGAAAATTCTTAGGTTATCTTCCCAAGTACAGCATCAAACTAGAGCTTGCTCAGTACTTACAGACCCTGACTGTCTGGGAAGATACAAATGCTAGAAATAAACTCAGGTTCTTAATTCTGTAGTACACAGTGTTTCTGTTAAACCACCATGCCAGAGCAAAGGACACCACTGCTTTCAGAACACAGAGGTTTGGTTATGCAGTTTTCATACTCTGTGCTTGTCTATTTTACATGTGGGTTTGGGGGGGGGGAAAAAAAGAGAACAAAACCCTTGCATAACTATGAAAGACCTTTAAACAGTTCATTTCCTGTAATTTATGCTATCAAGACCACTTTAATTTTTGAAACACCATTGCTTAAAAAAAAATTAATATGCCAAGTGTCCACTTTTTTCACTTCCAAGAGATCCAACAAAAGAGATCAATTTCTAGAAAAAAATAACTTTTCATTTAAAGTACACGAGGAATTTAAAAGCAAAATTCATGTGACTGTCTTTATTGAAAAAGAATTACTAAGCTGTGGCCATCTCTGCTTTACAGCGTGTACGAATGTTAAATTTTGCTGTTTATGACACTTTCCCAGGACATTGCAGAGAGGAGATGACGCTTCTCCAGATGTCTTCCAGGAAATTTATTTTTAAATAAATAAAGCAAAAAATAGCTGACCAGTTCTAATCGCTGCAAGGCTACAAAGGCTACAAGTTACTGCTGGATTCCCCTATTAGGGAACTAGAGAAAGGTTACGCATTCAATTTTGGGGTGTTTTTTTTGGTTTTTTTTTTTTTTTCCCCCTTTTGCTTTACACATCAGCCTTAGTTTTATTCTAGACATGCATCCCAAAAGGGAAGTATTCTGCTTCAGTTTACTTTTTTTTCTGCCTTTCAGTATTCTCTGCCTGGAACAAACTTTCCCTACCCTAGTATCTTATTTCAGCACAGCAAGAACAACAGACCGCTTCTTTCAAAGCTTCAAAACCACTCTCCAGCTCTACCAGAAAAAGATACAAGTAAATGTTCCTTAGTATCTTTTCCCCTTCTCTGGCCAGATCGGGACATATTGCCATATCACAGTAATAATATTATACCATGTTAAAAGTCACACTATTTATTTAATCAAAGAATCATATACTGTTTGAACTGAATATTAAATTCACTGAAAGACACATTTTGTGCAGATCTGGAACTATTAATACATTTTAAAATATCTTGTTGGTTAAAAATGAAAATACAGAATAAATTTCAGAAGAGTTGAGATGATTCATTTTGATAACTTCAGAGTGAAAGATTTTTTTGGTAAAAATATTTTGTTTCAAGGTGTTAAAATACATTTAGACTGTTTGCTTTATGAAGCCTTTTCTGTCATTTTGGAATTGATCAGAATTAGAGTGCAGGTAATCCAAAGTAATGCTAAACAGTCATGAAATTGTAATGTGATTTTAAACGTGTGTCTTATCCAAATCTTTGTAAGAGTTCTGCAAAACCATGATTAAGTCACGTATTAAACAATCAGAGTTTAAAATGACGTGAAATCATCAAGACGGCTACAGATCTCAGCTCTGTTCTGGCCAGACTAGATGGGGAACAGCTGGATGGGCAGTGAGCAATCTGCAAAACTGCACGTTTCTGGCATGTTGTCACTTAGAAGCTGAGATCTTTTGCTATCTCTGTGTCGGAAATGGGGGATGGGACATCTGCAAAAGGAGCAGAAAAACACTGCTGCAAAGAGTTCACTTCATCTGCCATTGTAGTTAGTTGGTTCTGTAAGGTGATGTGCAAGGTGTTGCATTTGGGTCAAGACAGTCCCAGATACGTGTACAGACTGGGAAAAGAACTCACTGAGAGCAGCTTGGTGGACAAGGACTTGATATTCCAGTGGATGAAAAGCTGGATATGAGCCAGTAGTACTGCTTGCAGACCGGAAGGCCAACGGCATCCCAGGCTGTATTAAAAGAGTGGTGGCCAACAGGGGAGGGAAGTGATTGCCCCCCTCTACTCTGTCCTCAGGAGGCCACATCTGGAGTACTGTGTTCAGGCCTGGGGCCCCCAACATAAGAAAGACATGGAGCTGTTGGAGTGGGTGCAGAGGAGGGCTATGAAGATGATGAGAGGGCTTCAGCATATTTCTTACAAAGAAAGAGAGACAGGCTTATTTATCTTGGTGAAGAGGAGGCTCTGGGGAGACCTCACTGTACACTTGAGGATAAGCAGGATGGAGACTGGCTTTTTACATGGGCAAATAGTGATAATACAAGGGGGAGTGACTTTAAACTAAAAGAAGGGAGATATAGGTTACATGTTAGGAGGAAATTATATATGCAGAGGGTGATGAGGCCCAAGCACAGGCTGCTCAGAGAAACTGTGGATGCCCCCCCTGGAAGTGTTCAAGGCCAGGTGGGATGGGGCCCTGAGTTGCCTGATCTGGTGGTTGACAACCCTGCCCATGACAGGGGATTGGAACTACATGGGCTTTGAGGTCCCATCCAACCCAAACCTTTCTATGATTCTTATGATTCAATGAGTCATGTCTTTGCTTTGGCCTTCTTAAATGTCTCTGGCGATTCCTGTGCTTACTGCTTAGTGAAGACCTTTTCCTTGCACAATCTCATATTGTCAAATCAATTAAGTTGTACATAATTTGGTTCTGTGTATTTGCAAATTGGTTTTTTTTTGTTTTTTTTTTTCCACTTAAGATGTCTCAGTATACTTTCTTACCTTTGTATGTAAGAGTTGTTCACTCCCCTGTGATCCAAATCATGGCTTAGAGTTGCTATCAGCAAAGCCAGTGTTTCCAAGTCAGTCAGTTTGCTCTATATATAAAGAGTAATACAAGAAGTAAGTGAGTTAGCTTTGTAATTTCTTTGCACAATGTGTTTTATACCTGCCATCTTTTACCTATGTAGGTGATGCAGCTTTGGCCCAAAGAGGCCACAGACATAAAACTGTATGGTAAGAATAAGGGGTTATTTCTGAAGTTGTGTGCAGCAGTAATCATTCTCCATGGGTGTCAATGCAGTGTTCAGAAAGAAATAACATCCTCTAGCCCTATATTACTGATGAGGAAACTGGTGCAGAAGAAGACACAGTGACTTGTATGATATCATCTGATAGGGAAAAGACAGCATCAGGCCCCATCTCTTTTAGTTCAGCTTCTATATAAACTCAAGGGAGTTAGGCTGCATTCCCTAAGCCAGTATAAAAGCACACATGTCTTTGGAATAATCAAAAAGGAAAAATGACATGCTTTTCACTGATCCACTGCACAAATACACTAACAGAAGTTCAAAACCAGTGGAAAACAAAATTAAGCAGTATCTGATTCATTATTATGAACTTATTTTAGTGCTCCAGCAGAGATTAGTGGAGAGGTTACTGTTTCTCTTTCATAGCTATTTCTGATCTTTAATATTATTTAATACAAATTGATAAAATGTTTCTTTAAACCTGACTAGTGACAAACAGAGGCTGGACAAAGCTACAGTGTTCTTGCAGCATATTTTTAATGGGACAGGAATAGCAAGCACCAAAGTCATGACAGAAATTTGAAAAACAGCACTGTACAGATGGCTGAGGGGCTGGATTCTGTGTATGGCTGAGTCCAAATTTTCTTCAGGCAGATACAGCTTCTGTGGATAGCATATTGCTAGATAATGCAGCCTGTTCTAGTCAGGTCAGTTTAGAAATGACTGATTGTACGTTTCACTTATGGGTCCTATTGCTTGTTTTTTCTCTCAGGTGAAACTGAGAAACTTATGTTCAGTGCAGTTACTGAATCAAGAGTCTAGGATGTGAAAATGAGAGTGACATCCATATATGTATGGAAATTTCAGTGGAGACTGACAAGATTCCAAAAATAGCAAACTAACTATCAGAATCATCTGAGATGGCCGTACTGCTCACAGAGCAGAACTACCATGATTCTTTTTAATGTAGGAGGAATGGGAATGCTTTTGCCTTTGTCTATTCCAGTGCCCTTTGTCTTTTTTTAAGTGAGATAAAGTTTGTAGAGGCAGGGAATGCCTTGTCATTATTGCTACTGGTGTTTGGTCTACAAATAGGATTAATTTACCCTCTCTTTGAGATATTCCTATTGGATGCATCCACTCAATCATTCCAAAGGATTTAACTGAAACTGAATACATAACAACATGACACCAAGTTAATAAACCAAGCACTAAAAGCCAGAAGTCTTCAGCAGAAAAACTTTGATTTAATTACTGATAATCTCATGTTGAACATCTTATTGACATGAGAATCAGATCATTACAAAATCTGTTCAGCCAGAATGTTCTTAATGTAGTAACAGAAAAATGTACCTGAATTTTACCAGATTTTAAAGCAGCAAACATGCACTGTGCTGTATTAAAGGCATGTCTCCAATTGTGATAAGCAACATTTTTCCGATAATTTTTCTTCACGCTTAAAATCCATCTGCAGAGAACCTTTAAGAAACAGCATCATATAGTTAACTGTAAATACATTACAAGTTTCTCTTTAGGAAAACAAATCCTTTTCAATTGAAAACTGTCATACAGAACATTCTTCCTCTTAGATCACTTCAGTTTTAAAATGACATACTTGTAACTGAACGTAGATAAGAAAATGCTTACAATCACCAGCTTCTTCTTGTGAATGTAACATTTGAGGATTTATTATGGCTAAATAATAGAATCATAGAATCACCAGGGTTGGAAAAAACCTACAGATCATCCAGTACAACTGTTCACTTATCACCAGTAGTTCTCACTAAACCATGTCCCACAACATGTCTAAACATTCCTTGAACACCTCCAGGGACGGTGACTCCACCACCTCCCTGGGCAGCCCATTGCACTGCCTGACCACTCTTTTGTAATAGCAGCTATTTCCTAACATCTAGCCTATGTTCTGCTGTGTTAGAAGCTGCTGTTAAGTCAGAAACTGAGGTATCTTGAGCTAGCTGGCAGAAAAAAAACACAAAACAACGGTTGCTTGTAACAACATATTTCATGGAGACAATTCATTTTTTAATTACAGAGCTTTCTTAAGAAATGTTCTGATAATGAACATGTCTTTTCACTATATCAGCTTGTATCTATTGTCGTGGTGTTATTTTGTTCTTGCAAATATATGAGCTATGATGTAATTACTCCATGGGCCTTAAATACCATTCCTGTGAAAATAAAGAACAATATTTTCTTCTTTTGCTACTGCGGAACATAATTGCAGTTTTTTATACCAGTAGCCCAGATATGCTTTTATGTGCTAGTACTACCTATTCTTTTGAATACTATCTCTGATTTATGCATCTGAGTATTTAGTCTTGCTGGTTCTGAAATACTGATATAAAAACTCACCAGAATTTTAACCACACCCCCAATTCTCCAGGTTTTCTAAATGCATTTTCTAGCCCATCAACCAAGTTGTTAATTATTCAATTGAACCAAACTAGAAAGAAACCACAATACTTTAAATACTTTTCATAATTTGCTATCTACTTTTAAACACAGATTTTCAAATGCATTTGCTGTAGGTTCCTTTCACTGTTCTTATTTTCCAGTAATTAATTTGTCTCTTTATGTGAAGCAGCGTCTGACAGCATTCATACCTCGTGTTTCATTTGGAAATTCTGCACCAGATTGAGGTCTGTGAACATTCGAATTGTACACAGCGTTGTTTCAAAATCTGATAGTTCAAAATCGCTGAAGTAGAAGTCAGTTAGGTTGAGAGACTGTGCAGATGGTACTACAGCAGCCTAGAGAAGAAAACAAAACAGAACTAGAGAAATCTTAACATAAATGCTTTTTCAATGGACAAATCGTGAGATCCTACATTTTACCGTCATGTTATGCTTAAACCTGATTATTACTTCCCATTTATCTTTCCTTAGCTCTTCCACTTTAACACTACCTCATTTGTTTCTTTGATTTAATGAACACTTTTCCATAGTGCTATGCTACACACTAAAAAATCACTTTCCCACTATGAGGCTTCGATTTTTCTGGGCAATTGCAGAACAAGTTCAAAATTAATATCCAGTTCTCAAGATGAGGCTACACCAGAGCAGGGTAGAACAGGGCAATGCTTTTCCTCAACCAGCCTTGCAGTGTTGAGCATGATGCATCCCAAGGTACATTTGGCCCTTTTGGCTGCCAGAGTATACTGCTGATTCACATTCAACTTGCCATCAACTAGAATCCCCATATTCATTTCTGTGAGTCTGCCTGTCAGCCACATATCCGTCAGCCTGTATTGGCTTGTCTCATCCCAGGTGCAGAATCTGGCACTCGCTCTTTTGAAATTTCATGTGGTTGGTGATTACTAAGCCCTTCAATTAGTTGAGATCTCTCTGCAAGGCCTCCCTGCCCTCAAAGGAGTCAATAGCTCCTCCTAATTTAGTGTTGTCCAGAAATTTACTTAGTATATCTTCACATCCCATATCTAAGTCACTGATGGAAACACTGAAGAGAACTAGACTTACAATGGCTCCCTGCAGAAGCCCATTAGTGATGGGCTGCCAGCTTAATGTAACTCCATTTACTATAGCCATTTGAGTCCAACTTATCAGCTAATTATTCACCCATTACATTACATTTTTTTCTACCTGTATGCTGGACATTTTGTCTAGAACGTACTGCAATAAACAGTATGGAATGTTTTGCTGAAAAATAAAATTACACCAGCTGGCTTTTCTTGGTCAACTAGGTGAGTAACCTTGTTACGAAAGGAGATAAAGTTTGTTAAATGGAACTTCCTCCTTGTGAACCTGTGTTGGCCATGACCAGTGACTGTGTTTTCTTTCAATTGTTTTTCAATGACTTCCAGAATAATCTTCTCCATAATTTTGCCAGGAACTGAAGTGATACTGACAGATCTGTAATAACCAGGGTCATCTTTACTGCCTTTCTTGAAAACTGGGACAACATTCGCCAGCTTTGAGTTGACTGTGACCTCTCTGGATTCCCAAGACTGTTGAAAAATAATTTGCGAGAGGTCTTGTGATGACAGCAGCCAACTCTAAGTACCCTGGGGTGAATTCCATTGAGCCCAGTAGATTTATACATGCATCCAGCTGGAGCAACAAATCCCACACAAATTCAAGGTTGGCTGGGAAGTCCATTACAGGAAGTGGACTGTCTCTAATATGTTGAACACAATTTTAGGAAGTGTTTCTCTTGACTGTTTTTCCAATTTAGAAAGATTACAGAATATGTCTTTTCCCTCTTAACGTATTCTAAGTCTCAGACAGTTTTCTTTTTTCTCAAAGTAGAGGTTCACTGGAAATAAAGGTCTGTTCTGTGAAATAGACTACAGAGGTATATGTTGGCAACTGATGGGAAAAGGAAAAAGGTTTACGGAACAAAATCCTCTCCATGACCAAGCATACTCCAAAGAAGAAAAAACAGGGACCATTCTCTCGTAATGAGGCCAAACACCACAAATTGACACCTTCACTGTAAATAGCGTTTAATGATTTGTTTGCATTGGGATTCATGTGCTGGCCTGAAGTCTTAAGATATCATTACGTTTAGCTCATATTTTCTTTTTTTCAGCTAATTATCTGAAATAATTTTATTACCCTATTAAAATTGATAGATTCATAGCATGAAAATTTAGGTATGTGTTTCATGCTTTGGGATGTAATGTGAGGATATGTGATTTATTCAAAGGCATAAATTCTGCTCAAATAGTGCTGCTAAAAAGTATGATAGAGGAATCCAAATCTATTGCACTCATCTACACAGGCTTTTGGAGACAGCAGGTGCTGTGTGCTCTGGTTCTGCCTTCTGACTTCAACACAAGCCCTTAAAAGAAACCACTACAGATGCATAGCATACTATTCTTGCCAGTGCCTTTTTATTGGAAAGCAGTAGTGTAGTAGAACTGAGGTTCAAAATGTGCATGACACTAACCATTCCAAACTTAGTCATGTGCCTTGTTACATGGCACCCTGCTTTGTCTAGTCCAGTCCCATACTATATGGTCCCCTTGTTGTCCCTTTTCTTTACCTTCCTCTTTATCCCTCCACCACTTTCATTGTCTTCCTCACAGTTGAGGGGATGCAGTTTGCCCAGAACATTGTGTTTCAACAGAAAGAACAGCAGAGACTAAGCACATGATGTGCTTTGAACTATACTTGAAATCATGGCTGTAATTACTCCTAAGGCAATGGTTTGTAAACACAGGATTAAACATGAGCACAATGGGACACTGTACAGAAAAGTAAACATAAGAATAATTAAATGCTGAATTTCTGACATAGGCCATAAAGCTGCATCCATGCTTGGGAAGCTTGAAATATACCAAAGATATAAAATATACAAAATTCAGACTTAGCTGCCAGAAGAAGATTTCACAAGATTTTGGGTTTTTGTTGTTGTTGTTTGTTTTTGTTTAGTTGGGTTTTTTTGTGGTTTTTTTTGCTTCTGCAATACTTAATCATTATGAGTAGATAATATTATTGCATCAACTACTGCTGTCACTTAAACTCATAAAAATGGCAGTCAGTATGTCCGTAACTATTTATTTTTCTGTTTTTTGTTTGTTTATTTGTTTCTGTAATTGCAGCCCTCTGTACATTGCAGTGTTAGGTACACTATAATTTTTATTTCTGGAAAGTGTGTGCTTCTGAATGTGTAGGGATCACTTCTGTGTAAAGGACCACCCTTCATTGTTATATCAATGGAGTATTTCAAAATAAATAGGAAAAAATTCAATTACCGCTGTTACCTGCAGCTCCCTTGTTTCCTCCTCAGCAGCAGACGCATGGTATGAGAGAACCTAAAGAGAAAAGGAGCCCTTAGTACAAACAAAAGAGCAATGTAACAAAGCAGAGTGTCTCAGCAAGCAGAATTTTCAGTCTGCAGCTGCATTACATTGCTCTTGCTGATGAAACGTAGTGTCCCTGCAGGGCCTGAACTGCTTTTATGTTCTGAAAGCATGTGGGAAGAGATCTGCCATAGCACAGAATCTTCTTGATATAATTAGGCCAAGAAAACGTAAATAGTTTCTATAAATGAGCAAAGAACTCTGATTTTCTCTTTGGAAAGTTTTCATGCCCCACTTTCAAAGACAAATAATTCATGAAAGAGCTATAATTATGTGCCTGACGTTGTTGCCATAATAATCCTTTCAGGAGTTTATTCAGACATAAAAGAAAATTTTGCCTTAACTGAAGTTTGGCAGAAAAGTCTGAAAGAAAACATGTTTGTTTTAAATTAAGAAAATAAGCTCATATTTTTCAGTTGTGAGAGCCCAGAACATGAAAATGTTTCAGACTGTTTTAGCAACTAAAGGATAAATTATTTTATAAATAATTCAATTTTGGTATTAGCTTATAATCTTTTTCCATTATGGAAGTTTTAGGTGTGGACTTTATGTATTGTAAAATGTAGGAGAGAGAATTGCTAATTTGCCATGTAACCAAAAAGCTTCTTTTTAAAGTACTTAAATTATCTTGATGATAACTTTACTACCTTTTTATTTAACATGATTTTATGCAGGTTTATTTGAGAGTGGTGATTTTTTTTCCCCATTTTTTAGAGGCTACATGGTACATAATCCACATTTTAGAATCCTCCAAATACTCTGCTTACATAAAGAATGTTAGGACATCCAAAGTCTACAAATATTTCACATTCAGCTTCAATTTATCACCTCTGAGTAATTCAGCTTCTCTAACTAAAGCCCTCTTTAGCTATTAAGCTTAACAGTAACCAATTCAATGGCTTAGACTAGATGATGTTCATCCTGATATGGTTTGATGGAGTTTGAGGAAATTGCTGAAAACCTACAATAATGCTGCTGATGCTCAACAAACCAGTTTGTCTAAAGGACTAAGCCAAAATAATCACAGAAAACCTCAGACAAGAAAAGGAAGCCCCTAATCCCCTAAACCATTTCCTCTTCCTACGCAACAGAACAAACTAACTGTGTTGCCAATGTGTAGCCTCATGTAAAGGAAAAGATGTGTTCAGTTCACTGCTAAATCTCTTGAGTCAAGTTAAAGTACAATACCAAATAAAACAGTCTGCTGGGAGACGTGGAAACAAGCAGAAAAATTCCTGTGCAACTCATCAGGACAAATGCTGTTCTCATTAGGGAGAGCAATTTCTGTTCATGTGAGTAGCTGCATTTATGTGTAGAACAGATGAGGTTTGGAGAATATGAATATCTGTTTTGTGCCAATTAAACATCGCTTAGTTTTTGAGCTCACCTCTAATGTCACCATCTGTTTGGCCATTGCTCTTTCTACAGCTTCATACATCTGTGTATTCTGGATTCCCAAGCCACAAAAGATGACAAATGCTTCCAGAAACTGCTCATCATTTCTGTTGAAAGCCTTGATCTTGCCTGAGTTTTCTTCCATCTTATTCACAAGCTGGCATACTCCTAAGTCAGGATAGAGAAACACGAAGTAATAGATTGAATTGTCAAAACATCACCTATTGTTTGGAACATCAAGAGAACTAATAAGTCTATTACCGTTTAGCCCACAGTACAAACCAGCAATATACATGAAAGTTACACGCAGGAATTCTGTAGACTTTTAAAGCTTATTAGATGTGTTTCCTTGTATTAAAGCATAAATCTTAAAGCACAATATATTACTTAGTAGACCTAAAAAGCACTTATTAGGATATACAAAGCAAAAATATAGGTGAAATTCTAGGGTAGTTTTCATCCTGACTACAATTATTAATAGAATTCTAGATTGATATAATCCCTAAAGACAATGTGTCCTTTGGAGGCTAATTAAATTTTTGTAAGCATGCCAAAAGAACATTTATGAAAGTCAGAACACTGTTACACAGAGTTTTTGTCTCCTTATTTGAGTCAGTACTGGAATTTTTTAAAATAAATGAACATGACAGATAATAACCAAATTGAGGCTCAAGGTTCAAATACATTTGCTGACTTTATGAAGATGTGATTGAATTACAGCCTGCTTCAAAGGTTACTGAAGTCATCAAAAAGCATCTTATAGATATCAGGTTGTTAGCATCAAAATGATATGTAGTTGCATCTATTTATTTTCCATTTTTTTCTTCTGATTGGTGCCAGACGTTTCTGTGCACTTGTCATTGAGAGTCCTGACAGGTAACTTTAACCAAGCCTGCAGATTAAATTTTCAGTACTGTTCTAAGCAGATGGGAATTCACTTATATACCTCAATTTAGCTTTATCTAGTGCACGGCAATTTTTGCTAAGAAAGTAGAATAAGCAGCTGCTTTGTAAGCATACATTGTCTAAAAGAGCTGAGAGCGTGATTATTGTGTTAAGCATGTCCATGTTTCCTTGCTCTCAAGAGTGTAAGTACTAGCAGTTTTAAGGATAAAAGCTAACATATTCGTAATCAGTTGTAAATAAGTGTCCCAGTGAAAAACTTAGTTGCAAACTAAAAAATCTAAATCAAACAGTAATTGCAAAAGTCTTATTTTGATATAAAATGTAATTGCATACCAGTCTGTATGCTTCACTTATTTTATCAAGAATATTTTGCAGATGAAGCAATGACTGACTTATTAAATATATACTTTAACAGCAAAAGGGAAGATACAGTTGGATGTTTCTAAAACACTGTAACCAACTTTCAAGTTTTCTTGCTCTTGCAGAACTACTTAAATAGGCTACGTGAACAGAATCTGAATGCCTTACACTGCCACCATAAGACCAGACAAGATGGATTTGATTTCTCCTTGTTGATAGAGACGAAATTATAATTAATACTATTTTACAGCAGTACCAATATTGAACATTATCAGCAGCTGCCCTAAGGTCTTATCAGTACTATTGTTTTGTGTGGGTTTTTTTTTTGTTTGTTTGTTTTGTATTGTTTTTTCTTTTAATGGAAGTATTTCTAGCATTGTAATACTATAATCCACAGACTAAAAATCCTCACTAAGGTTCTTAATTGAAAGAAATATACAGTCTGTCTGTGAGGGAGCAAGTTTGTACCAGTACAGTAAGTGGAAAAAAAGGAGTAAAAGAATGTTATACACACATTTAAACTATGTTTTTAGAAGAACGGTGGCCTTGCATGTAGAAGTTTTAATGTCTAATGGCAATATATGAACACTGGCCTATTTTCAAATTATGTTCTCTTCAGGGAACTGTTATTTTAGTATCAGAATTTCCTCTAAAGAGACAAGAATATTACAACTGTAGTTGTGAACTACTCAGCAGGCATTGTGGTATCTGAATATTGCAAACAGGATTCTGACTTAATGGATTAGTAGATCCTTAACTGGTAGTAAAAATACATAATTTTAGAGAATAAGGACTGACCAAAAACAAGATTATCTTTCCCTGGGAAAAAGAAGCAACTTATAATGCTCAGGGAAAATCTCATGGAACTTACTTTCAGATCTCTGTTTAGTACTGTTTATGATTTTATAATTATTTCCATAGCAACGGTGATGTAACAAACACAACTGAGTAAGCCATAAAAGCAAATGAATTCTTAGAAGACAAAGCATTTGGATAAACATAAATGCCTTTTTAAAAAAAAGCATCAAAAAAAAAAAACCAAAAAAAAAAAAACCAGCAAAAAACAACTGGGAAAACTACATCAAGTATACTCTCCAATATTTTTCAAAAGATTCACCAAAGCATTCAGAGTGCTGTACATTAGAATTAAAGGAACTCAAAATCCTTTCATTGGGACATAAAAAAGCAAAGAAAGATTCAATAAAGTTTTTACCATATACCTGAAAAATGCACAAGTCAGGAGAATAAAAAGTTCACCTCTTTTCCAGTAGGATTTGCTTGGTTTTGCTGTGGAGAGCTTTTCCCACCCTCACCCCTCAGCTGCACATTTCACACCCCAAGTTCTTGTCTTGGGTATACTTATCTTTAAAAAAGAGAAGACTTAAAATGATCTTGTACTATATATAATATGCAAAAGGAGCTTCTGGGTATTGTCCCCACGCAAACTATTTGACCTCATCCTATTAAAGATCTGAACATTATCTGTGCGGTCCTTAAAGGACTGAAAATTTCCCATTGCTCAGACTTGAAAAACCCACCTAAAGGGGTACCCTGACAGTAACTCAGCTTGAACTTCCACAGGAAAAAAATTGAAGATCTCCGTATGACATCAGATGCAACTGTTTTATCAGCAGTTAACAGCACAGTGAAATATCTCTATTTAAAGCTCAATAGTCCAATTTTTTATCTCGGTCTTCTAGAGTCTGGGAGAATATATACAACAAAGTAATAAAAGAACTCACTGAAGAAGCTGATAAAGACATTTCAAGGAACTCAGTTTAGAAAAGACAAGGCTTCTCTTTCTGTTTCAGGAAATAAAATAAGATCTGTCTTCATGGAAAATGGATCTCATTTAATATAAACACCGATTATGTAGTTTTGTCATAACTCTCAAGAATGATTACTTGAAGATGATTAATAATGCACTCTTGGAGGATTCTCTTGCTAAATTCTGTAACGTTGAAGAAGTTGCACTCATGGTACTCTCTGGAAGTGAGTATATTTTATATTCTGTTTTGTTGTGGAGCTTACAGTTGCCAGCATAGCACACTGACATGCATTCCAATTCCCATGGTACAGGGAAGTCCTGGTAATTTCCAGTGGCATTGTTATACCCTTGTGTAAGGTAAATCTGATACTCACTGAAAGACTTAACACACATTCAGTATATGCCCTGAAATTCTCTTAGTATTAGATCCTTCAGACAATTCAGGTGTACATCCACCTCCACACCAAGGCCGTCTAAGTATTTGGAATCTATAAAAATGGTGAAGTATCACAAGAGTGTTGTAGATACTTAGTAATTATCTTGCTTACTTGTAAGGTAAGCAATTTACAGGCAATTTTGTAACGGACTTGTTGGTTGGAAGCAGCATAATTAGGATATTTCCCCTGCATCTGTTGCTGAGATTGTACTGTGGAACACAGAAATATTTCCATGAAATATACAAAAATATTTTTTGTAAAAGTATTTTTTGTAAATATACCTACCTATAACCTTATTCTTTTTCCCATTTTTTATTGGTGTACACAGCAAACTCTTTATATGTTGACTTACACTTTCTGTGTTGTCAGTCTGTTAAACAAACAAAACAAAACAAAACAGTTAAAATTTTTAAGGCCAGTGTTTAAGTACCTGAAAAGAAAATGCAGAAAGAGGGTTTGCACTATTGATTTATACATGTTACTTCAGAAAGCAAACATGTCTTTGAAGAGTTTTCACATCTTGGCTGAATGTTGTAATAAACATTACATCTGATACAAGCTTCGGTGAATAATAATACAAGTAATGATGATAATCACCATTCAAGCTTTCCAGGGACCTGCAACACTATGCTAAAAATGTGTTAATTTCATAATAAATTCTTCCACTTCACTTTCATGACAACAACAGTTTTTCACCAAGACAAAGTGTTCAGCCGAATGCAGCTGAAAAGAGATCAGCTGGGCTTTAGGACACCTTTCTACTCTCATTAATTAAAGAACTATGAAATTATCTGACCTCTTCCATTTCTAGCATCTCCCCTGTACTTGCAGTAGGGCCACACAGATTATAAAACACGAGTTTATGTCATTAAGCTAACTGTGTATTTTGTGACACTAAACTTTCTGTAAACCCTTTTGGTTTGTTTGAGACACCCTAATTAACCCACCAATGCAATGAGAGGTGCCTTAGTGAAGCCTAAATTATGATCCAAAGAATGACCAGTTTTCCAAGTAGGTCAACATTCTGCAGTCTTCCAAAGGCCTTTTATCATTGCTAGGTTGAGTATATTTTGCTATCAGTTTGTTTCATACTCCACAACAAGGACTCTGAATTAATTTGTGAGGTAAAATTGTGGATGGGTAGAATAAAACGACAAGGCATCTTTTTCAGATTTCTGGTGAGAAAATGACCTACTTTTGTTCTGTAGCTCTTAGTTCTAGAATAATGTGGCAGTTGCTGAGAAGTAAATTAGGGCCAGTCTCTAATTGTATGTGGCACAAAAGATGTGCATACACCAATATTTCAGATCAAAGGGGTTGGGTGAATTGTTTGTTTGTTTTTTTTACTACTGTTGCTTTGCTATTTTGTACTCTGCAAGAGATTGAAAACTGCAAGCAAATGCATAAAAACTATAGTGCCTATAACTGGCAATAAAAAGTATGAGTATTTGAAGAAAACATTAAGGATTATGTCATGAGGGATACTTTACATGACTATGGGAATTTAATGTTTAGGAGCTCATTATCAAAAGGATAGAAGGAATAACTCAAGACTATGATTTACTGGTTTCTGTACTTTGGTCTAAAAAGATGTACATGTGTAATCATCTGTAGAAGAAGGATAAGAGCAAGCATCTCTCCCTAGATCTCTCCAGCAGACACAATTGAGAAACATTTAATCAAGTTGGCATGAAAATTGGTTGAAGGCTACCCTAAGAAGAAACTTCTGTTTTACAGTAAAGTTCAAATACACAGACACTCAAACTTGTATGAAGTGAGATAAGAACAAAGTTCACAGTGCTTAAAAAAAATACTTGACCCAGTATTGATGAAAAGGAAAGTCAGTAAACAAGAAAAGGCATAAATGGCTTTAAGGAGTGTTGCAGATATTTGAACTTTATCTTCACTGCTCTAGCTTTGTTGGTTCAGGGGCAAACAAAGATGCATGGTTGCTGAAACCATGGTTTACTTACTGTCCTTGCACGTACTGAACCTGAGGCAGGAAATATTAGGGCCCTCCTGTGAAGGAACCTATACTAGTTTTCTGCCTCATGTCACTATGTTGGCTGCCAACGTATTTAGAAAGCACAAAGTCCTTTTTATTAAGTGAGTAAGTGAACCGTTGAACATTCTCCAAAGAAAGAGGCAAGTCAGCATTTTTAGGTTACGAAGTACACCTGGGATTTCCCTCATGCCATGGTTTGTCAGCTTTAAAAAGATTTTGCCTACAGCCTTAAGATTTCTCTTTCATAGCAGTAGAGATGCAGCCACTGTGGCTGTTAAAAAACATTATTTTCTTCATGTTTCTTTCATATGCTTAGCATGTAAATCTTGCAGATACCAGGAAAAATGTGTAAGAACTCTTAACTCCACTGACAAAGAGAAAGTTTTGTTTCAGTCAGTCATTTAGCATTCCTTTTATGTATTTTAAAGTGTCTTCAGAATAGTTGCTTATTTCTTAAATGACTTCATGTGGTATACCCACGCGATTCTTTTTTGTCTTCCACTCCTGCAGTTAAGATAACTTTGGGCCCTGCACCATGGCAAGCACTCAAGGTTTTTTTGCTCTGTCCTTCATATAATCCAAGTCCAGAACTTTAGTGAAACCTTGCACAGAGTAAAAGTGAAGCAACAGAGCTCCCCACTGTGATGCTGCTCGTCCTATCCACTTACTGGTACAATCACAGGCAATGCTGTACTTTCTGAAATTTTGGTCGCGTGATTCAGAACAAAGAGCTTGGTAACAACCTCCTGATTACCATAAAACTTCTCCCTCTTACTCTCCCCCTAAGCCCCCCCCAGTTTACAGGCTTATCTTTTGTAAGAAGTGTTTTGTTCAAAATTTTGCATTGAGAGGAAAACACAGAATTACAACTTTGTGTTGTATTGACAACAACTTTCAGTGCACCCATGACTGTAATCTGAGTCTTGCCAAGTGGCCTTCCCTGCTAGCACTTCAGTATGTGTTCTGTAGTACATCATGCCTTGAGCATTTATCTGATGAAGTGTAAAGCAAAAGCTTCCATAAAAACGTGAAGTTGTTGCTTATCCCAAACAGCAAAGAACTTGCATGCATATCATTAATCATTGGCAAAGTAAGCAGGGAAGGGAGAGAATAAAAGGGAAGGAACTTCTGAGAGCCTCCCGACAATCACAGTCAGCTACAGAGGATTACTATGAAAACCTCCAACTGTTCTTCACTTAAATGCTTTCCAGAAAATGTATTGCAAGCTCTCCACATCATGGTGTCTATTTATTCACCAGTGAATGCAAAGCTTTTTTTAATAATGGCTGTAGAGATACTCTGCCCACTTTGTGAGAATGGTACTGTTTCTGCAGTGATTTTATAAAGCAAATGCTGTTAAGTTTCTTTGTATTTGGAGAATTCTGTGACCATTAAATAAAAAGAAAAAAGAAAAGAAAAAAAAAAAAAAAAGAAAGAAAGGTGGGTGGGAAGAAAGAAAGATTTGAAAGGCAAATAGAAAAGAAAAAATTCATTTCTGAATTACAAACCTTAGGTTATTTTACTTACTGTCCAGGGAAATCTTCTGTCTTTGCAGACATCTGGGATGTTGAGAGGCTCCATTGTGTTCTTGACATACTGAGCATACATATAATTGATTTTGTTTGTATCATAGTCCCTGAAAGAAGCAATATTATTTTTATGTGCTTAGTATGACGTAGTTTCATTATGCATAGTAGGTAACTGTAAATATCCTTCATGTCTAGAGTCAAGTAAGATATAACCAATAGCACTTTGTAGAACTGAGTTAAAATCCTGTACACTAATCCATCTGTCATTGCAAAATGACTGGGAGGATTAATTTATACATGCAGATGAAGGACAAAGAATGAGCAACTGGGTTTAGAGTGAAATAAACAACTCTGAAAACAAACTATTTGCAAATCTGACAGGCCTGAAAAATCAATACTGTATGAGACATGCTTATTCTTTAGACTGAGTTCAGCTGGTAATACTTGAAGTTTCTACGTCAAAGTTTATTTCAAGTTTGTTCTAAAAGAACAATCAGCATGGAGATTCTTTTATTGCAATAGAAACATTTTCTTCCAAATTGGGACATAAAATACGTTCACAAGATCAATCATCTCCTGCTTTTGTAGACATTAAGTTTTTAATTAGAGGAGTTCAACTCTATCACAACACTTTGCCAGCATTAGAGGAGGGCGTATGTCCTAGTAATGTACGTATTATCATCAAGCTCCTACAGTTTACTCTGGCATTTGACTTGACTTTAGTTATCCTTCTGGTGCAAGTGCATGTGCAAAAGATGTTCACGGTGCTAAAGAGAGAAAATTATTCTTTCATTATTTCATCAACTTGGTTATATAAGGCAACACCCCACAGTTCTGAACACTGGTTTGATTTTGGCTTGATTCAGGGCCCTTGATTATGTAATAAGCCTGAAATTATATCCTGTAAAGTAACACTTCCCATCTAATCTATGTAATTAGATTTCTTCTGTTGCCTGATAATGTGACCTTAAAACCAACCACCAGTTCTAACTCCAGTGGCTGACTCACAGTCCATGGCACGTAACTGTGCTGCTTCATGAACATCATTCAGATATGCAGCTAAGGTTCTAGCATTCCCTCCCTATCAATTATGAGAAATAATTTACTGACAGTCCAAGGCAGTAAATTGAATTATGAGTACATCAAGTAGTAAAAGGGATAATAAATAGGGAGGTTAATTCTGTTTCTTTATGTAACAGTTACTCTGTGATCTTATGACCATTTTGTACCTACGTACTTTATGACTGTACATTCTCTAAAATACCTATACAGTTGAAGAGTTGTTTGCTTTAGCCACACACTTTGTATTTCAGTTTCAAATACTTATAATTAAAACTCATATCAGAAATGTTCACTAAAAAATGATCAAAAGTACGGAAGTTTTAATTTTCTCTCTGGACACGACATCTGTAGTACTGTATTTTTGATGGGACTGTGTCTCATTCTTCTGACACTATTGGTATCAACTGCTTGTGATGACAGACAGGTTATGGAGGCAGTTAAATTTCAAAACTTAAATACAGAGAGATTCAGATTAAATTTTGCCATCTGAATATTTGAACTGAATTATTTTTACATCTTTCTCTTCATCCCAGTTTACATTCTTAACCATTTCTTGAAGATAACGGAAAGTTAGAGTTTTAGGACTTTTCTTTTGATTTTGTCAGTCATATTCCTTGAGTTGTAGCCTAACCTAGAGCTGTAAAAATGAACTGTAGGCTTGAAAAAGTGAAGAAACCAGGCCTTGATCTCCTAGACTTCTCGATATGACAATTTGTCTATGTGTGTTTCAGAACAAATCTGCTCCACAACAGATAGCAAAAATATGTGGTAGCCAGTGGGATGAAATGGTACGCAGGTCCTTTATTATGAAAAATAATATTAAAAACATAATTTCTTCAACATTTTCCAGTGTTTAACAAAAGCTTAATTTCATTGTTTTACCTCTTCTGATTTTCTGCTGAATCTTCTAATTCTTCGGCTTCCATATGAAACACACTAGAAAACGAATCCTAAAAAAACAAGATATTATAATGTATAGATGTGGATGTAATAATTTAGAGTAGTAGTATTCATATGAAAAGCTGTCGTTTGGTCAACTTGTAGAGACAGTGTGACTATATGAATATATACATTATGTAAATTCCTCTTCTGTACTCTTGTATTCAGGAGTGACTCTTAAATACAGTGAGAGAGATTACCACAAAATAAAATCCTTCTCCTTTTCTGCAGCCTATGGGATGCTCATACCTCCTCCAGGGAATAAGCACTTCTGCCTTTAAATAAAAAAAACAACACAGCTACTCACAGTACAATCTTCATCCACTATGAAGATGGTACACCTCTGCACTTGCATGAAGGATATTATAGTGGCAGCTATCTTCTTCAGAATTACTTCCAAAGACTGTTGTTCCTCAAAAATAAGACTGGCAAGATCAAGAAGCACCTGAAAAACAGGTTTTTGTGAAAATCTGACTAGCTGTGATGAAATCAATAATTATAGTTACTACTCAATATGATTCTTCTATTTCCTGAACCAAGGAAGACAACACGTACATCTGTGAAAAGATTAAGCTTTGGCTCTCATACAGACCACAAGGCATCAGTAATTAATAGTTTGATATATTTGATGGCAGAAATTGATAGCATATTTAGCTGTCTGATGTTTTCAGTTGGAGACACAGAGTAGATTTTGGCATTCACAGTTGATCAAATGAAATTTAAGAAGTCCAGACCACACACAGTAATTTGCCCTTAGGAAACCTAATAATTTCCTATGGCTCATGTTTGCATTATAAGAACGTCAACAGTGATACTTAAATTACTTAAGAGTTTCAAACACAATTATTCATTGTAATTTAAACAAATCTTAATGAACTCATTTGGTAAAAAAACATAATTTAGACACTGGCTGTCATGTTTCAAAGCTGCTGCTGAAAGATTCAGCTGCTCAGATGTAGGTAAATTATATTCCCTCTATCCCCACAGGAAGCATGGAACCAATTTGAAAAGATTTTCCAAATTTATACCAATTTATAAACACTGATATTCACTTTGAAACCCAGACCTACCAGAAAGTTATTAAAAGACCTGCTGCCTTGTTGTTTCTCCAGAACCTTTTCATACCATATCGGGTAGACATATTCCACCCACTGAGGCCATGGCATTAATAAACCATCAATTATATAGATGGCTACAGAGTAAAAAGAAAATTCTATTTCCTGTTCGATAATTATGGAAAATATTGTTAGTGACTATTTATAGTTGTAGGAGTCTAGAAGAGCAATCCGTATAACCTGTACAATTTTGCATGGATAATTCTACCTGAAATTTCTAGAGTATGGAAGCATCTGGTTGTATAATATACACAGTGAGCCATAGGATAACTTCAGGCAAAATTTAGTATATTGACATAGTATTACATACAGTATTCAACTAGAGAAATTAAAAATTGCCAAGAAACAGCTGCCACACGAGAAAAAAAACAGCAGAATTCTCTGATTTCTAGGTAACCATAATTTTTCTATATCTGGGACAAACCTGTTGATCGTACCTGATTGCGCCTGTTTTCAAGCAAAGATGTTTCATACAGTTGAGCGTTGTGAAGAACAATTCCACAAAATGCCAAATATGCAGCAAAATCCTGAAGACAAATAAACATAAGCTTTTGATGAAGAGAGTGTCTCGCAGCTTCTTAGCGTTATTCAAAGATAAACTGTTACATTTTTGCTGTTACAGATTTGTCAATCTGAAATATTGACATTTAAGGATATTTCTGGCAATTGATCATGCATTCAGGTTTATTTTAGTCACTCAAAATTTTTTTTCCTCAAGAATCTCTTCTCCTTTTTTAAAAATTAATAGTCTTTCAAATTTATCCTGGAGAAACTAGGATTGAAATAAGAACCAATTTTGCAAAAATACTGTTTTTACCTAGAAAAACATAGTAGAGAGCATCTCTTATTATGGGGATTTCAGCCTCTTCTGAACTGGAAATAATATTCTGCTAACATAGCAAAACCACAAGTTTTTTTCACTTTCTGAATGGGATTAATTCTGATATCTTGCAGATACTCTGCATGTGTTTTGTTTTAAATGGGAAAGTTTTCAAAAGGAAAGAGTAAATTCCAGTTTTTTTTATTGACAGAGATTAAATCATCTTCTTCATCTTCTTTTGCTATACAAATTTAATATGAGTTCCAGAAATGTCTGGAAGGCAACTACTGTGTGAGAACTGGGAGTCAAGTTCTTCTGATTATCTCATATACTTATAAGGCTTTTCTCTTCCTGCAATTTCTGTATTGGGAAGTGATACAGTTTTTAAAAAATAATCACTAGACAAATTTTAATATTCAAAATATGAATTGGTGGGGATGCCAGGAGAATTAACATCAGTTCATAGAGGATTATGCCTATTATAAGCTATAAAACTGTCCTACAGTGTAGCTTGTGTTTCAGAGATATATGAGAGGCATAATTCTGATCCAGATATTAAACTGCATCCCATCTACTTTTCTCATGGCTTTACAAGCAAGGAACTGTACAATATAACAAGGAATTCTCTTGCTAAAGGTGTTTCATTTTTCATAACTTTAAGATGTCTGATCAGTGTGAAAAGTAGTATTGTATTCAACCCCTCCTCTCCTGCTAAAATAGAGACATAATTGTCCAGCTTCTATACCTTTTCATCTTGTTCTGTGAAAGTCCCACCAGTTCCAGATTTCTTATTAATTGCTTGAGCCACACCAACAACCTAGCGTATTAAAAATGAAATAATTAGATCATTTATGAGGAGTCTGTCATTGCACTCTAGTATGCCTAGACATAGGTGAAAATAAATAACAACTACATGTTGGCCTTTGCATAACCAAACATATTTAAACCTGTTTATTTCTTACTTATTCATACTACAAATTTCTGACCATGAACCTGACTTATCAAAAAGAAAAATAGTGGCAAAAAGTCCCAATGCTCTTATGAAGAAAGGTTGATTTGATCCGGAACTTGTTCTATAAATTGAAACAGTCATCTCACAGAAGGGCAGCAGTGGTTTATACTTCTGAAACCATTAACAACATGTATCTCTAATGGTCACCTACTTTTGTGTGTAGAACCTACCCTTCCTGCTAGCTCTGATGAAGTTTCCAAAACCTTCCCCTTCTTACTTGAGGCTTCTTACAAGATCCTCTACTGTGATCTGTGATCTTTTTGCCTTCTGTTTATTTCTGAAATTGTTCAGATAGAATTTTTATCTTGCTGAAAAGCAGTATACACAGGCTGGGTACCTGCCAGAGTCATGTTTGTTACTGTAAGTATTTACTTAAAGATAGGTTTTGAAAAAGAATTGCTTTGAGACTGTAGTAATATAAGACCATTTCAAGTTGTTAATGACAGTAGTTTTTTCATCTTACTTTTAAGGATAAACAATACCAGGAGAAAACTATGGTGTGTGTGTTTAAGAAGCTGTGTTTATGTGTTACTCATGAAATTTATAACTGCTTAACTGAAGGAGGTCACACAGTTATATTTTTGTAATGGAAAAGACAACAATTTACTGTCTCTCACACCAGCATTCCCAAAATACTGATGTTACAAGTAAGGTCATTGTTCTGCAGCATGAGTCACTGCCAATTGTGGGCTCAAAAATGTCTGTCTGAAATAAAGCTCGGCTGTCATGTCCGTTCCATACAACGGAAGGCTTCCCACAGATCAACTTCTTATTTACTTCAGTGACAATTCCTTATCTAGAGAACATTCTCACTGTAATAACAATATAGTTGCTATACGTATGTCTATAGCTAGCTTTGAATTGTAATCAAATCCTTTAACAAATCTCCATGCTTCTCTATTTACTTGCATGTGGAAAGAGTAATGCTTAGGCCTTTTCTCCTACTGCTATCTTTTCTGGGATTTTCATTTTTTTTTCTTTTTTTCCAGCTCTGGTCCAGCATGAAGGAAGACAACTTTAATGAGTTAAGAGGCCTCAAGAGGTGAGTAATTTTATTTTGTGTAAATCTCTCCCCCACAATGAAAGGAAAGCTGGTTGTGCTTAAAGCTAAAAGGAAACAGTAACAGGACCATATTAGTACCACAAAAAGACTATTTAACCTCCCTTCGTTAGCCACTCAGGTTTCTTGTATATTAAAAAATGCATATGTTCCAATGGAAATGGTCATTTTTGTATCTTTGTTAAGTCATTCCAATAAAAACTTTTAATAGAAGAGGGAAAGAATACTTAGGAGAGGAAACCTATTAAAATTTGTAGTTGTCTTGATAATAAGAACTTTATGCAAAAGAGAAACTGTGTACTTTTTTCTTTTCTTTTTTAGTTAAAAATATTGACAAAAAGAATGCATCTTCCAGTAACATTCTAAGCTTCTATAGAGGTCCTTGTTTTATGTGCAATTTTTTGCATATAACATTACATGCTTTAAAAATTAAACTGATTCAAATTCTGGCCTGAATTGTATTTATACCAATACAAATCTAAGCAAACTTCACTGAGATGTCTATTATTCAGGTTGGGTATTAAGAAAAAGTTTTTCTTAGAAAAAGTGGTGAGGCATTGGAACAGGCTGCAATAGAAGGTGGTGGAGACACGGTCACTGGAGGTGTTCCAGACATGTGTAGGTGTTGCATTGAATGACGTGATACAGTGGTATGGTGGTGATGGGTTGATAGCTGGATTACAAGATCTTAATGACACTATGATTGTATTAGTTACCAGTTGGAGTCTTGGCTACAAACGGGTAATTAGGGGAAGACATAAAAAGCTCAGGGAGATTTGTTCCTTTTACTAAAATGATTATGTAATTAGGACAAAAGCAATAGTGTTTTAGGCTGTGTGAAACATAGGCCTGCATTTTAAAGAATCCTAAGCATAGCATGAAATTTTCAAATTTCATTTTTCAAACTTACTATAAATAAATCTGAAAAGACATAGATCTGCTCTCTCCAGATGGGAGTTATGTTCAAACCAGCGGAAAATTTGAATGAAAGGTTGACTGTAAATACAATGAGCTCAGCTGTAGAGAAATGTTATTCAGATAACAGGTATAACAAAAGTGTGATATATTTGTGGCAGTAAACAAGAAATATCTGCATATATGAGATAAAACAGATTTTCTGTAAACCCCGAAGAACACTGTAAAAAAAGTGACAGCCCAATTGAACATTCACTGATATATGCGCCATTCCAGCTTTAACAAAAACATGTTGTTTTTTTTTTAATTACTTAAGGCACTGTTTCATCTTTTTTTCCTTAACAAGCAAGCACCAAATGAACTTTCTTAAAAGCTGCAGCACTAAAGCAAAGATAGTTTTTGTCACTGTCTTGCTATGCCTATAGAATTATCCTGCGTATCTGTTGTTCAACCACAGAAAAACTAGTAGGAAACAAAGAGGCTTAAACAGCCATGAAAAGGAATGACTGCTAGTAAATCATAAGTGCTATGGAAAGAAGAAAGCCAAGAATAATGGAGAGTATTACTCAAGTAATTACTATTTGCTTGCAGTTAGATATCTGTAATCTTGTGTCCTAATCCCTAAAGTAACCAGAGATCTGTTGAGTGCTAAAAAATCTTTTTCATGGGCTTTACCCCTAGTCTGATGAGGGAGGGTGTTACACACACCGGTCATGCAGCTCCTACCAAGACCCTCTATCCAGGTTCGCTGTATTTTAAGTGCAAAACAGGTGGGCAGAAAATAATAAGCTGTATACAAAGATCCTTACTCCTTTGTCCAGCCTTCTTTAAAATCAATAGGAAAAAAAAAAAATCCTCTTGGATTAGATACCAAATACTTTGTAATTTGCCATTCAGATGTCATATAAGGCAGACATATACCATGAACATGAAAGCAATTTTGATGTTGGAATAGTTCTCTTACTGTCAGTCTCAAAAAAAGGAAATAAAAACAAACACCTAACATTTACTGAGCTGATAGCCATACCTGTCTTTCCAGATCAGAACACAGCTCTCCTATTTGTGTTCTTGCTGGCAACAAGCAATCCTCCAGTGCTGCCACTTGTTCTGTAACCTTTCTTCTTCAGCTGTTACACTGATCCCATTCAATAAAATGTGATCCACATTACAAGGAGATATTTTTTTTTAATTATCAGAGAGCATTATTTTTACTAATTATTTTCTTTCAGTAATTGTCTTCTGCCTCTAAAAGTAGCAGGTTACCTAGAATGTTTCTCATCAGATAATAACTAATGACTTCAGTCCTGGTAACTGTGATCTGAATTTTATCTGAATTTGTTTTGTGCTGCAGTTTTCCGTACATTAAGACTTAAGGCCTAATTCTGTGAAAGCTTTTACAGCTCTACAGGGAGTCAGTGCCCTTTCTAGTTTGTTCTTACTTCAGCTGATTTTAAAAACACTGTTTTGAATTGAAAAAAAAATTTATATATATATATTTATTTATTTATTTATTTTTTATTATTTATTTTTATTTTTATTTTTTTTTAAATTTAATTTTATTTTTTTTCTGGCACCTGAACATGAAGCCAAAAAATGATAAGGGGAAGAGGAAAACTCAACTTCTGTCTTTTTGTAAAGATGGGACGCATTCACATGAGAGCACAGATTAAGTGGTTTTGAGCTTCCTTTGCTCTCCTGCTCTTGCAGAACTTTGATCAGGCTTACAGCATTATCCTGTAGGGACAGACTTGTCTTTAAAGGCTTTAATTTTTAATCAACAAAACTTTCACAGTAGCCTGCATGATTCCTAGCAGTCTGGCCACTATAAAGTATCTCAGCATAAGATGAAAATCTGCCCAAGAAGCAAATTACTGTTCTCCGTAATCCTGCAGCAAGGCTGCTGCTGGAACTGGAGTCAGTTTGTTTCAAGTGAGGTTGGCTATTTTTACACTGCACTAGGGTAACATGGTTACATTTTATGAAGTCCATCAGGATGCGTTAAAAGGCTTTTGTCAACAGAATACCACCCTGATGTATTTGGAAAAGATTCATGATGACAGGAGATAGAGCTAATTAAAACGACAACTAAGCAATTGAACTGTGCATTGCCAAAAAAATCCAACCAGTTGCCTTGTCAATTAGAAGGAAGTTCAGTCTCACATATGGGAGGCCTACAGCCTGAGTGACAAGTCTCACTTAATAGAACACAAAATCCCTGCGTGAGAAAATAACTACAGATTTTATTAGAAAAAATTAGAAAATTTATTAGAAAAAAAAAAAAAAAAAGTAGAAATAGCAGAAATGGATGCCATTTCTGTACACACTTCTGTACACATTCTACACCAGTCATGATGACTCTCCCAATAAGGAACCATCCATTTTACAGATAGCACAAACCAGAGAGCTGTACTGACCCTTGTATCAGTTCTGGATAACTCTACAAACTGGTTTAACCTAATAACTTCCATTCAAGGCCTTTCTACCTCATTCACATTCCTCATTCAGGTTGGATATTAGGGAGAATTTCTTCTCAGGAGTGGTAATGCATTGGAACAGGCTGCCCCGGGAAGTAAGTGGTGGAGTTAATGGCCCTGGAAGTGTTTAAGAAAAGGGGGGATGTAGCACTTAGGGACATGTTTTAGTGGGCAACACTGGTGACAGGTGGGCAGTTGGATTAGATGATCTCAGACGTCTTTTCCAACCTTAATAATTCTCTAGTTATATGATTCTTCACTGGTCAAAAATAGCAAATGATAAAGCCTTGTCTGCCCCAAAGCATCACGTGGCAATACTTTTGACATATGATGAGATGGACAGAATTTCCATTTAATTATTGAACAGTCACCGTACAGTACTGATTTACATGTATCAGGACTTTGATCAAAGCCCCTAAAGTTGATACAAAGGTTGATCACTTTGTATTTGCAGTGTATTATTATGAGCAAATGAGAACTTTGCAGACAAACTTATACTTTACTACTTTTCTCTCAGCAAGATCAATACCAGTTGCTGGGTCCTTTTTATGAGCTCTACTGTGAATCAAACTGTTTTCTTCTTTTTATCTACGGAATTTCTTATTAGTAGTTATTTTTAAGTAAGATGTTGGTTTCTCACATGCCTCATGGAAATAAAGGAAAATGTGAAAAACATCTACTGGAAAAATCTCCATACTTCAGCAGGCCCAGAGGATTTAATAATCAGCATGAGATTTTCTTCCTGAATTAATGACTCTTTTGTTTTAAAAAAGAATATCAATACTAAGCAAACAAACCAAAAAATAAGACACATTTGCTTCTCATTCTCAGTGTTTATTTTTGGAAGTCTTCCAGAATTATCTTTTGACTGTGCTGACATGGGCTAAGAAACAGTCACTAGCTTCAGTATTTCTAGAAGGGCCTTGGGAATTTATTTACTTATTTATTTACTTTTTACAGGGAGGAGACAGTATTCCTTCTTTTTTTTTTTCCCTCTCCTCAAAAAGCAGATGGCAAGTTGAAGGCTGTTTCACTGACTTTGACATCTGTCCAGAAGCGTATCAGCAAACGGTTACAGGGAGAGGGACAAAAACCTTCTGGTAGAGTCTTTAAAATCAGAAGGGAAAAAACGTAAAGTGTTATCCTTTCCTAGCAGAAATCTTCTGGTTTTGCTCCTTCAAAGTATTGCACTCTCTCCTCAAAATTCATGTTGGCTGAAGCTTCCAAAACAAATACATATCTGCTTCATTTCCATCTGCTGATGCACTTGGGTGTAGAAACTTAGCAGAAGATATGGCCAATTACAGGTTTACTCAGCCTGTAAGTCATGGCGTATTTCAACAAACACAAGTCCTATTCTGTCTTCCATCTACCATGAGGACCCAACAAGAAGTTAGCAGCTCTGGCTTGCAGGACCTTGTAATTCATTTCTGATCACAATTATGGAGAACACAGTCTTTTTTCCTTTAAACCAAAAAGAAAATGGGATGGCATGGGTAAAATTTAAAACCTTACATCAGTTTGACATGGAGCACTGCTCTTTGCATTCCCTCCACACAACACCCAATTCGCTTGTCAGCTGGCCTATGGCCAGCAGTGGCTGCTGCCAGCTGGAACAGGAGAGGGTTTAAGTGAGCATGAGAGCAGGAGAGCAAGACTAGAAGTGTTGTCCATGAAGCACTATCAACTCAAGCCCATTTCATGCTTGCAAGGACTGAAAAAACAGTTTAAACCAAAATTTATGGTAGATAAAGAAAGGAAATTCTGGCTGATTGTCTGGGTCAACTAGAGTAAGGTTCAACAAATCAGATAAGTGGAGAGCTTCATCAGTTTACTTAATGAGAAAAGGTTCACAGCAGTGACAGGGTGGCATACTTTGTAAGAGGTTTTAAAAAAAATGGAAGAGCAAGAAAAAAGGTAGTTTAGTATCTCAAAATAACCTTGTCAGCATTTGTTCTTGGAGTTTGAGGACTTTGAACTATCTGCAAATGATAAATAGTCTGAAAAGCAAAGGAATTACGGAGAGAAGATCTTCATCTTAAGTCTCAGGTGTACTGTATAAAGAGCCTTACACTGTGCAAGCATTCGAAGAACTGGTGATGTGGCTGAAGGCTATTACTTACAGGATCAAATACCAAACAAAACAAAAAGCAAATAACAAAGAAATACAAACTACCTCCCTGGGTAAGAAAGTGGATCTTGCCTTTTTTCAATATGTTTTATGCTTTCTTTGTCTTTACCGAATTCACTCTTGAATTGCTCAGTGCAAGAAGACATTATAAGAATTTCATAGTAAGAATTCTCCCTACCGCAACAGCGTCATATTCAAAGGGAGATCTGTGACAATTACCATTGATGGAAATGCATGCAAGAGATCAACAAGCAGATACACCTCAGTTTAGTTTAGGAGTGATTTCACTTTCAGTTAGATGAATGTCGTGTTTAACCCAGTAGGCAGCTAAGCACCATGCAGCCATTTGCTCACTCGCCCCACAATAGAGAGAATGGGAGAGAAAACTCACAGGTTGAGAGTTTTACAGGACAGAAAAGGAAGGGAAACTAATAATAACAATAAAAGAATATACAAAACCAGTGATGCACAATGTAATTGCTCACCACCCACTGACCAATGCCCAGCCAGTCCCTGAGTAGCAGCAACTCCTGCTGGCCAACACCCTCAAGTTTTACTGTCCAGCATGATGCCGTATAATATGAGGCATCCTTTTGGCTGGCTTGGGTCAGCTGCCTTGGTTCTGTTCCCTCCCAGCTCCTTGTGCCCCCAAACCTTTTCTGGCAGGGCTGTGCAAGAGGCAGAAAAGACCTTGACTTAGAGTAAGCACTGCTCTGCCACAACAAACATATCAGTGTGTTATCAACACTACTGTCATCTTAAGTCCAAAACATAGACCCATACCAGATACTAAGAAGAAAATTAACTCTATTCCCACCAAAACCAGGACAATAACTTAACAGAGATTTCTCTGCATTATATAAACACCACATGTTTTCAATGCCAGGTCTTAAGCACTTAATGTGTTTCTAAATTTATTATTAATGACCAGAGTTAACATAATGCAAAAAATGTTTTAGACAATAATAAAAACAGTTAGTGTCCTGTGATGAACATAATCTAGATACAATCCAAGCTGGAGCACACTAACTCTTAATAGCAATCTGAGAGTGTGCTGATAAAGACCAATAAACATGCAGAGAATCTGAATGCTGACAGATACAACCTACAAGAACAATGAATGGTACCTCTAGAATTAAATACATCTATTCCACTTCTGCCTCTTGAAAACTCCATTTGTCTTATATTACTGAGCTAGATAAGATAAAATCCAAGTCCAGGCGATCATAAGCACAAAGACTTTTTTAAAAGGAGATGGTTTTCTGCTGTAAGATAACGATTGAGAGTTAAGAAAAGTTTAAAGTACTGGCATAGCATGAAAATGCATTACATAAAGTAATCCCAATACTACAACTTACCTCTTCCCTATGATTCTTTATCGGCATGCAGAGAATACTCTGAGTCTTGTACCCTGTGATCTGGTCAACTTCTGCATTGAATCTTGGATCCTGATAGAAGAGAAAAATATGATCATTTGAATATTTGCCTTTTTTAAAAGTTGTAATACTCTGATATCTGAATTGTTATACATGAGAGCAAAGGTTCCATTACTACCTAATAGTTTTACAAAGTTGTTATTAACTGCATTTTCAAAGAAAAAAAAAAAAAGTGGATCTTGAGTGCTGGTGGATAAATACAATTGCCAGACAGAGAAAACAAACAAACAAACAAACAAACAAACAAACAAAACAAAACAAAACTTTTAAATTATAATTAATGTATGTATTTATCTCCAATACAGCTTTTATCATTGAGAGGAAATTACAGAAATATACAGAAAGACGTGTGGCCACAGAAAAACAAAGTTTCGTGAAGATGGTCAGTCTTTTTGCCTTACTCTGTTCCATCTTGGTTGTTTTTTTAAGCCCAATGTTGTTATGAAACCGTGATTTTCTAAAATCTCATTATCTATTTCTAAAGGCTCCTGTCTTTCCTCTAGTAATTCATTTCAAATTGAGCTCCATGACCCAATTCAAGGAGAAACTTGATTTGTATCAACCAATAAATTTTTAAAAATTCCATCACCCCTAAATTCAAAGCACAAAATAAATACATCCAAAGATTCTGGAAGTAAGTGATGTTAGGATGAAGTGTAAGAGTAGTCTTCTCCCACTGCTGGATTCCCTTCCTTGTTTTCATCTAGCCTTGTATTAAGTTAGGCAAATTATAGAGTCTTATTTTATTTGGAAGACTGCTATACGGTTCAGGCCCTCATCCTGGTCTTTTTCGTTCCACTCCTACTCCTTATGCCTTTGATAAAATCAAATCCTTAAAACTGTTTTCTGTTGTAAGACTATGCTTTTTCAGACAATTACACTCATAATTTCATTCATTTTGCTGCAGAAACCTAAACATTTACTTGTTCAAAGCTAGAAGTGCAAACAGTAATGTGCACATAAATGGTTAAGGCCGAAAATCTGACTGCTAATAAAAAAGTTAAATAATTTATTTTGAAGTTATCATTCCAGTTGCATTAGTCACAGCTCCAAGTTTCTGCATCTGTGTATATGCGTAATATATGTACTATAATTGGAAATTTACTGTCTGCTTTCCATCTTCACTGGTGTATGTCAGTATAGCTCCAAATACATACACTAAAATGACAATATTACATCAGCTGATAATATGGCTTTTTCTAGTTTCAGCAATAGTTGATGACAGATTTTCTTGGTTTACCTCATATGCATTCTTGATGTTCAGAGGCTGGCCTATAGCAGCTACGTGGCCCACTATGCCCTTATTCCACTCTAGGCGAATGCAGTTATTTGAAGCTTCTTCTAGGGTAGAACCTTCAGCCACATCAAACAGCCTGCTTACAAGAAACTTCTCGTTAGAGCTATCCTCACAGACCAAGAACAGGGAATAGCGATCAGCAGCTATAAGCTCATGGATATGTAGGAAAATTTTATGGCAAAGTGCTGTGACATCCAAATGACTAGAAATGTCTTTCACAAGTTCTAAAAGCCTTGAGCACCGATCCCCTGCACTGGTCCCAGTCCTTGGAGATTGCAGAGGCATCTGTTCCTTCTTTTCAGAGCCAGAGAGGAAGCTTACTGCTCCTACTGAGTCCTTGACAAAAATTGGCCTTAAGGGTCTGTCAAACTCTGAAGCAGAGATTTTCCTTGCTGGTGTTCCAGAGTTGGTGGTCTCAGGGCAGGCAGGCTGGTGACAAGCACAGGATTCACTCTGAGACTTGGTCCCCTCCTTGCAGACAGGGATGGTATGAATTCTCTCAGCAAACCATGCATTAACCATTTCTCTGTATAACAAAAATAAAATACAGTAAATAATGTAAGTTAAAAATCTTCTGGAACTAATACATTTTGAAGAAGACACCGCAAAGAGGATAAGTTTAAACATTTTCATACTGTGAACACGAATGCACCTTTAGAGATCCTCTCTACCGATATTCTCCTATTTTAGGCAGCACTTAGCCTATGTTAAGTGGTACTGTTCTATCCCCCATAAAAAGAAAACTCTTTCTCCTTAAGGAAATAACTGAATAGGCAGAGGAAGACTGCCTATTATGTGTCTCTCAGAATACAGAAGATCAAAACATTACACTAATTTTGTTCTTGAAATTTATAATTTCAATTATTTTAAAAATGAAACTGAAAAATCTATGAATTGATTTATAAAATGTATAGGTGAATAAAGACAAAACTGCCGGTTTTAATTCTACTTTTCTACCTTGATTTATCTGTAAGCACACATATCATCAATAACATAGTATACTTTTTCTTATCAGTGTAATATTCACTCTAATATTTTTCTTGTCCAAAATTTATTGATTCATTTTAATACAGGGCTTTTTATTTCATTTTCTCTGTTACAAGGCTTCCTCACAGCACATGATCTGCTCTCGGTAAAAGTATTTTTTTCTGAATTATATAATGTTTGATCCTATGAACAGCAAATATCTTATTAAAACGTCTGATCTCTTGGAAACCTTTCATGGTGGTCATGTTTTAAATTTGGGATATTTTTTATTTGCTCAGCAGACCACAGGAATTTCAAGAGTGAAGCTGAATGAAACCATGGAAATTTATCAGGTTAGTCAGCCGGTGATCGGTTACAGGCATCAGCATATGCTAAATATGCGGAGCTTAGCACATGGCCTTTCTTTTATTAAACTATGTCGTAGAATGCAACACCGTAAGTCAGTTGCTAATTGATAATTCAGAGAAATGTAATTGATTAAAATCTAAAACACACCAATATTATATTTATCTGTAAGCAATCCAAAACAGAAAACTTATCTGTCTTTCATTGAGTAGGTTTGAAAGAATTTCTCAGATTTTACAATTGTGTACAAATCATAGGCCTCAGCTGCAGGCAAACATGCTATGAAAAACTAAAATGAGTTGGGTAATTGTGTGACTATAAAAAGAGCACCTGGCATAAGAAAGTCATGATGTTACTGCACACATTCCACCTCTGTGTGGACTACCTAGAAATTCTTCTTTCTCCTCCAAAACTGTTTAGTTGAGGCAGATCTAATTTAACAAAGCATTGTAAAACTATTTCTTCTCTTATTCACACTAATACCAGACCAAATAAACACATTTTTTTGTATTTATGTATGGTGTCCTGATTATGCAAAACTTTACTCAGATGGTTAATATCATTCATAGCCCTAGTGATCTTCATAGAATCATAGAATCACAGAATGGCCTGGGTTGAAAAGGACTACTGTGATCATCAAGTTTCAACCCCCTGTTATATGCAGGGTCACCAACTACCAGATCAGGCTGTGTAGAGCCACATCCAGCCTGGCCTTGAATGCCTCCAGGGATGGGGCATCCACAACCTACTTGGGCAACCTGTTCCAGTGTGTCACCACCCTCTGAGTGAAAAACTTCCTCCTAATATCTAACCGAAACCTCCCCTGTCTCAGTTTAAAACCATTCCTCCTTGTCCTATCACTATCAACCCATATAAGCAGTCATTCCATTATATTCTCCCTTCAAGTACTGGAAGGCCGCAATAAGATCTCCTCGGAGCCTTCTCCAAGCTAAAGAAGCCCAGTTCCCTCAACCTTTCCTCATAGGAGATGTGCTCCAGCCCTCTGATCTTCTTAGTGGTCCTCCTATGGACCCGCTTCAAGAGCTCCACATCCTTCCTGTACTGGGGGTCCCAGGCCTCCTCAATGCAGTACTGCAGATGGTGCCTCACAAGAGCAGAGCAGAGGGGGAAAATCACCTCCATCTCCCTCCTGGCCACCCCTTTTTTAATGCAGCCCAGAACACAGTTGGCCTTCTGGGCTGCAAGCACACACTGATGGCTCATGTCCAGCTTCTTGTCTACCAGGACTCCCTTGTCCTTCTCTGCGGGGCTGCTCTCAAGGATATCTTCCCCCAGTTTGTATAAATATCTGGGACTGCCCTGGCCCAAGTGCAACACCTTGCAGTTGGCCTTGTTGAACCCCATTAGGTTCACAAGGGCTCACTTCTCCAGCCTGTCCAGGTCCCTCTGAATGGCTTCCCTTCCCTCCTATGTGTTGACTGCACCACTCAGCTTGGTGTCATCTGCAAACTTGCTGAGCATGCACTCAATGCCATCTTTGTCACTGATAAAGATGCTGAAGAGCACCAATCCCAAGATTGACCCCTGAGAGACACTGCTCATGACCAGCCTCCACCCAGACATAGAACCATTAATCACAGCCCTTTGGCTGAGACCAGTCAACCAGTTCTTAATCCATCGAACAGTCCATCTTTCAAATCCATATCTCTCCAATTTAGAAAGGAGGATGTGGTGAGGGACCATGTCAAAGGCTTTGCAGAAGGCCAGGTAGATGACATCCATATCTTAAATGCTGAATGTCCATTGTAGTCATGTAAGACATTTGTGAATTTTCTGACGATGAGAGCATTGAGTTTCATAGAATTATAGAACTGTTTGAGTTGGAAGGTACCATAAAAGGTCATCTAGTCCAGCTCCCAACTCTTTAGTTGTAAGGGTCTTTGTCCAAAGCCACTAAATGAAATATTGGACAGCATTAAGGCAGTGAGAGATTTGCCTCTGAGTTCCACAGAGCTAGGATTTCATTCCTTGTTTTTCCATTTTCCATAAAGCTCCTGAAAAAGTGCTTGCTATAGCAGTAATACAGCTCAATCAACAGCTATTATAACTTTCCCAGCAATCTAAAGCTAATCCAATTATTGGAAATGTTATGCCAATAAATACAATGAAATTCCGTTGTTATACTGAGTGAGTTTTAGTTCATTGCTTAGTTACTTATTATTCAAGGACATAAACTCTGTTGTTTTTTTTAAATTATATTAATAAAAACTACTGATGATCTGTTTTAGTTACAGCAGTAATATATACTTTTTGTAAAATCACCTCATTCAAACATTTCTTTCAATGAAGAAACATAAGGAACATTTGATGTATTAATAAGATTTTGATTTTAACAAGTTTACTCTATGGTACTTACGCAGCATAAATACTAAATATGGGAGTTGTGAACATATATTGCTGAAATACATAATATACATAAGGTAATACCACATTTGCAAAAGTTGTTTCAATTGAGAATCAAAATAATTTATAGCATTCATTCATTTTATAACATTTGAAATCTTCATTTTCAAATTGAATGAAAAAGCAGAATAAAAATTAGTGCTGGAAATGACTAAAAATATCCTTAAGAAAAATAAAAATGTCAATGGAAAAGTGGAAAAAATGTGTAAGTAAACCCAGTACAACTTCTAATATAAGTGCTAATAACTTTGTATCATACATACTATATTATATTTCAAGGTTGGTTTGCTTTCTGAGGTTTTGTTTTTTTTTAACTTGTTTGTTTTTATATGAATCTCCTCAAAAGAAGCAATTACTTCAAAATCTTAGCTTTTTCTAAACAAAAGAAAGCATCTAGCACTAAGGTTTCAGGTAAGAACCTGAAAATATGAGCTGAGTACATTTAAAACTTCAAACACAGGAAGATAAGTAGATAATAATCAATAGTTTGACAAGAAGTCTTGTGAGTTGAGCCAATTTCATGTTCATATGGGCTGACTTGAGTTTTGAACACTGAGGACTGCTGCTGGTGTAAAATAAGATTTATATGTGACTGTAATAACTCAGTCTGAGATGGAGAGAGCTTTCTTAAACTAGCCAGTGATTAGATAGAGGAAGCTGTATGCTTTGTCTATGTGTGTTTTATTAATGGATTGGTGTGAATCTGTACTGTTGTTCTCAGTGACAGCATTTTTTTTTAGAGGAATCTGGTTATCTACTTACTTATATATAGGAATATGAAATGCTATTATTTTGGTTAGCTCTGATTTACATTGAATTTACATAGGTGCGTGTGTTGATATAAGGCACGAGGCAGAGAACGATTCAGGTACCCTGTATGGAAAAGTAAAAACTAAAGCAGAATTTCAGTCTGTCTTGAAACTTGCCCTTTCATTTATTTTTGAGTGTTGTGTAACGATGTCTTCTGGCTTGAATAATGTAGTAAGAATAAAAAGTAAAACCAGTACATTCTGAATTCTAATACCTATTCTCAAACTGTGGACATGAAATAATTTAGTTTTTACTTCTTTGGCTTTTTGCTCCGTAAAATAAGCACTCTAATGTTTCTCTGTCTTCTGGAGGTTATTGAAGGATGTGGAACATAACTGTAAAACCTTTCCAGTGAAAGTAATTGCATTTCTTTAATAAGGTCTGGCTACTTGTTAGCCATCTGCAGTACTTATGAAGTGCTTTGACATTGAACAGAACTGTATTTGGAGCTTCATAATTATGAGTAACATATTCCTTTACCCCTTAATGCCTCTTAGATGATGGTCCAATAGACAGCCAACACAGTGTGCAGTTCTCAAAGAGCTCTGTAGGTTAACAGTAACAACAACAAAATCTTTACCTATAGTTTTTAAAGCGTGGTTTTGAACTTCAAACCATTTAAGTATTTTAGTTTAGGCAACAGGAAAGCTGTTCAAATTCAGCTGGAATAAGAACAGCTGACCTTTTACTGAACACTGTTAACAAGGAAACTATTTAGCTCCTTTTACATACAGATGCAGGAAGAAGAACAGCATCTCACATTAACCAATGTATTCTAGTTGCATGTGGAGTCTAAGAGATGAAGTCCTGAGAAGTGTTGACAATCTATCCTATTTAACAATGCATGACAAAAGTATTACTACTAATAACTATTTTCTCAGCAAAGAGTCAGCACAACAGATCCAATACTAGACACATACTGAGCCACAAGTGAGATGACTGAACTGGAAATTAGTAACCAATGTTATTTATTACCAAGATGTTATTTTGAAAGGACAACGTGAAGAAACAAACACGCTTGACTATTCTATTCACATGAGAAGCCTTCAGTTAACATTGGCATTGTTAAGAGCTGATAGTAAGGGTCGTGGTGAAATTAAGCTTAGAAGTTACAGCACATTAATCAGAAGGACATACTGAATTTTAGTGATCTACACAACTAGTTAAAATCATGCAGAGTTTCCTTCACAGCAAAGCTTTTCAATCACTACAGACTGGGGAGTTTAGGATATCTGCACTCTTTCCCATGTACAGCATACATCCTTTTATGCACTACAGTCCTGTACTGTAGTTTGAGCTTCCACTTGAGAAAGCTATGGTTTATCCTAGAATTCATAAGCAGGAATAGTTTACTATGAAGAAAAATTCTTTAGTTACTTAAAACAGACAAACCTGGTCTTTCCTTTACAAAATACAGTTTCAAGGGACCGTGATAATACCGACTGCCGAATCTGGAAGGTGACCTCATTGAGCAGACGATAAATTCTGAGAAATTTTTCAGAGAGTTATAAAGCAAATGAAAACACAGCAGAAGATGAAACATTTGAAGAAAGAAAAAGACTACTGTGAGATTTATGTGATTCTTCTCCCTATCATCACTTGTATCCAACCACACGTGTATAATCTGCGTTACATTATCCCTTGAGAACTTCAGAATACCTCAGGTTCTCTGGCCCTGCTGTATTAAGCTGTACAGAAAGTGGATCTATCCTCAAAAGGAAGAGGTTTCTGAGATGAATAAACAAACAAACAAAAAATGAAAATCAGAAGTTGAGAAAACATAGAGACAGATCGGTCATGCAGAAGAGAATACAGACCTGAAAGGAACCCCAGCTTGCTTTCTTTTCTGTGCCCTATCAGTCAAAGCATGCTGATCTAATTACTCACAGACTAGGAATATTAAGTAATTTCTTGTACCCTTCTTTGCATCACTGTGATTGTCTTCAGAATACACAGCGCATTTCCCAAAACGCTATGACCAACAAAAAAGCACCTGGTAAAGATGTTCAAAGAGTAACAGCCAAATGATAAGTGCCTTGCACACATGTAACCATACTACATATTTAAGGCCATACAAATGTGACCATTCAGCAAGCATTAAGTATGTTTTGAGAAAAAGTGGAAAAACAACACAAAAGTAATACTGAGAATCAACTATGATGGTATACTGCATCCTACCCATCTGGCACAAAAACGTGTAATAATTACTGTCCCATAAAAGGAGTAAGTGCTGAGTGGAGTTGAATGAAACAACAAATAACAAATATATTTCCTCTGTTGCTTGCAAATCTTTCTTATATATAATGCAGTTTTTCAGGTGTGTTGAATATTTTGCCAATATTTCACTCAAAACAGCAGCTACTGATAACCTGTTTTTCTTCACAGTGTCTGGTATGATACTATGTTTTGGTTCTAAAAGAAAACCAGTGTTGATAATGCACTGATGTTTCTAGTTGTTGCTGAGCAGTGCTGCGTGGAGGCCATTTCAGTTTTCTGTTTCTCTTACTGTCCTAGCAATGACAGGGGGCCCAAGGAGCTGGGAGGAGACAGAACCAGGAGAGCTCATACAAATTGGCCAAAGGAATATTCCATACCATATGACATCATGAAGAAGGGAAGTTTGGAAGGGGTGGGAGTTCAGCTCTTCCTCTGATTTCCATTGTTTGGGGGCTACCTGGATATTGGCCAGCGTCATTCAAACTTGCATGCTATACATAGGTCACTCTGAAAGTAATGCTTCATATGTATTCCCATGGAAACTACAACTGCAAAGAACACAATATCACTACTTGTTAGAGCAAATTCTCAGCTACAAAGCACTACCTTTCAACACAGTCTCCACCATTAGCTGTGTATTTTTGCCCATGATGAACAAGAGCCTGCACACTATGTTTTTAAAAATCTGCATGGCCATCTGGAATGTGGCATGTCTTTTAAACATTCAGCAAGCGCTGATGAACATCAGTGGGTGCTATATTTTTCACATAGAGCAATTCAGTTCCACACCTTTGATGCATGTGCACTTCCACATCAGATGCCATTTTGTCAGATTGATTTTTCACTGCCGTCTGGCACAGGGCAATAAAATGTAACAGAATACTGATGGGAAGATTCAGCCTCTACTGCCATGCCACCTACATCCGCCACTGACGTCACACGCCAGCATCATAAAATAGGACACATTACTTTCAGAACAGCTGTCATAGAATGCCAGCATTCAGGTATCTGAATTCCTGTGGTCTAATCCTGCAAATGCTGAAGTCAACAGTATTTCATGGCAAGCTTGACTGTTTTCTCAATTACTTTCCTGAAAATAACCACTAGATGTCTTCAAATTTCTTTCCTGTGTCTTGACATAATTTAGATAAAGAAAGCATTTAAAGGGTTAACAACTTGAAATCTATTTGACATTAAAGAAAAGTTTGAAAATTACCACAAGTCACTTGGGTATTAAACTCGCCTTCCCGTTTTCTTTCCAGTATGTCCTGTTTCACCATCATGTTTGATGTGTTTTTGTCTCCTTTCTAGCTATGGAAAGACTTAAATAAACTGTGCAAGGCCTCATTGGATGTAAGCATTAGAAATGACTGAAAAAAAAGTGTTTTCCCATTTACTAAAAATGTAAATTGACAAGGACAATAATTGCTTTTCCTCAAACCCTTTCCAGTTCTGGTTACTGAAGATGCCATTTCTAACAGCAGTAGGCAAACAGTTTTTGAAGACAAAGTATGACTTGAAGCTGATGTCAATTTTTTCGGCACAACTTGTTCAAATATGTAGACTAACATTTAATGTTAAACGTGTAAGTGGTCCAACTGATTTCTGTTTGAATAGAGATCTAAATGAAGAACTCTGATTCATGACTCAAACCACACTCATGAAAGTGAACTAAGCACTTTCTGGAAAAATGAAATAACATAAATCTTGTCTAATGCTCCTATTATTTTTAAAGTAGGAGACAGAAGCTGATTTATTACTTCAAGCTAAGTATTAGAAATGGGAAACTCATTAACAGTCAGTTCTTATATATTTTCAAGTATTTCTTAAATGGATGCAAGCTTAGTGTTTCACAAGAATAGCTGTCTTATATGGGGACTTCTTAATCACAGCATAAAGGCAGAGTATAAAGACCTCAGAGGCAGGAGGTCAAATGCTAAAATGTGACCCTTAATTTCCCCTCCAAATGTTTACTTCTCATTCCAGGCTCAAAAATCTTAAAAAATAACTATGGAACCACTTATTCAGTTCTGGAAAGCAATAGCACAATACCAAGGATGGAAAGTTAAGTTCTCACCTGCCCAACGACTTTCCATAAGTCTCCAACACTTCACTTCCACTTAAAGTCCCAAAATAGGGGTTAAGTAAGACTTAAGTGGAACACAGGCTTTGGGCTGGCCCTCTGTTCTGGGGCGAGTTCACCATAATGCATAAATAAATGGGAAAATATATATATTTCACTAAGCAAATATATTTTGTGGCTATATTTTCAGTGCCAGACCTAATGTGAAATTACAACTACTGAGTGATTCACAAGGGCCATTTGAGCAGGGTTTCTTTTCTGGCACTTTGTAAATAGTTCCTTTTGTATTTAATGTCTCTCTTTTTTTTTAAGTCCTATAAGTCAAGAAACAGTGCATATAAATTTATCTATGTTACTTTTCCAGTGAAAGACTTGTATTCTGTAATTTTATTAATTATATTTATTCATTTAATCATGACAAAAGCAAAATGCTTCCTCTCTTCTACTGAAAATGAAAATAAGTTGTAGCAAATTAATTCCACTCTAGAATGTGCTGTCTAAACTGGCTTTTTTATTTTGAATCTGGATCACATATTCCCACACAATTCATCTTTAATCTAGCATTTAAATAAGCATAAACATAATCTTCAATATTTAATTGTGCTTTGATCTGATGACATCATAGGTGGTGTGTCATAATTTTTATACTTGTTTGTTAGCTAGCATGATTTCTATTCCCTATGGATATCCCCAACTCAGTGTTTCTTCCCAGTTGCCATAAATTTAAAGCCTGTTTTCTAAATTCTTCCTATTAACAGCAGTAAGAGTGGAAATGAGTTTCAAACAAACGCCTACTCGTGTTATCACAAGTACCATAAGTTACACTGAAACAAAAGAAGGCAGAAAGATGTTAACTAAAAGTAGCTAAACCACATTTTGTTTTCTACCTGGCCTCTAAGGTTTACCGATTGTATTTTAATTAACGTACTGTGATTGCCTGTGCATTTACCACCTTGGGCAAACAATAAGTATTAACAGCATATTCTCTTTGCAGATGCTCCATACTATCTGCTGATTAGTTTATCTTCAGGCCAAAAATTCCTTGTGGGAGTTGAAATTACAGCTTTTGAGGGATTAAAGATATAAATTGCTAGTAAGTGATTTCTAACTGTTTCTCAACTGATGTTTTCCTCAGTCTACAGTATTTGCTGCTTTAGACATGGTTTCCAAAATAGTCAGGCACAGACCTAACTTTACTTCCAAGAATAAATGCCAGAATTACTTAATCACATTTACAACTTCGTTAATGTGGATAACATTCCTAACCTTCCTGAATGCTTTTTGAGTCAGGAAGTTAAAATATTTTGGGATGATCTTAATACATGCAGTTATCAAGAAAGGCAAAAGGATTTGAAGACTATTTATAATCAAGACAACTATGGAGATCATTAAACTTACAAGAAAGCTTTCCAAGATTTCATAAAAATGAATTTTTTTTCTGCATATCTTTCTCAGAAAAGCTCTATAAGCATCTAAAAAAAGTAAGTGGGAGAAAATATTCTGATCCCTGTATTAACAACTCTGCTTCCTGTGGCTTTCAAGCCATGGGCCGCAGAATCAGTGGGTCTGCAGTCCTCTTGTAAATGCTTCAGATAAAATAACTTAGAAAAGCAAGTCCACTTTCAGCATATCTGAACAATCTGTGTAGGATTCTGTGCTTCCATGGGAAACTTCTAAGGGGTCCTTCAGTCAGAGAGGTTTAAAAACCGCCGCCTATTTTCCATGGTCTCTATAGGCATAAGTATGGCTCATACTTGTATGTTCTTAGAAAAAACTACTGACATATGAAAGAACACTAATCTTAAGAAAAGCTATAGGCCAAAACACGTTTCAGTACAGAAAATTGTATATAGCTCTATCTCTGATAATTGGAATTGCCATATAGTTGCTCTAAAAATTCCTTTCTTTTCAGTTAAAAGAAATGAAACACATTACCAAAGTAATAGCATAATGATAGATAATCCTTATGAGATTAAGCATCAGATATCCAGCTCAAAAAGAAATACGTGTCTGAGATGCCCTCTAAACACAGAGATTAGAAGGCAAACATCCGAAGCACACCATGCAGCATACCACAGACTGACCGTCCAACAACTATCATGATGACAAAAAAACCCCAAACTGTACTTATTTTGAAAGTAATAAAAGTAATTGATATATTCAAGCTGTGCAATCTCTGAATTCCAGCAACGTACAAGTTCCCAGTAAATACCACGTCTGGAAGTGCCATGCTGTTTAGGGCCTTTATTTTTCAAAAAAACAACTCCACCTTAATTCATTTGTAAATATTTTGCAGTCCTGCTTAATAAGCCAAGATGTATTTATAACAAAATAACTTATTTCCAGTGAAAGGCATACTTGGTTTACCATACATTTAGGAAACCTGACAAAAACTGTCTGGAACAATGCCTCTAACCAAGAGAAGAATTTTTACACTGGTTGTTTTGGAAGTCCGCTGTGTGTGATCGCTAAGAGAACCGAAAGAGAATCGCTCTTGTATCTGTAAGAGTAGGGACAAGCAAAAGTCAGAAATGCAGAAGTATTCCACAGAGAGATGGAATACATATCAAGTTTGAGCGTGATGATGCATGGATCGTTTTTTAAGGGAACATAACGTGATAAATCTTTAGGAAGATGAAAAGGGTAATGGATTCGGCCATAAAAGCCATGCAGTTTTGTGACAATAGCATCTAATTATACTTAATAGCTTCTGAGAGCTACAAAGAGCCTTTAACAACAGTATGGGTAAATACAAGATAGTCTAAAAGAAGTAGTTTTAATTGAAAATTTTCTGCTTTCTAGGAAGCAAAAATGTGCTATGCAGTTCCAGAGCTTTGAAAGGAAAATACAGCAAAAAAGGGAGGAATAAAACAAACTGCTTAAACATGGTAGTACTCAGGCATTTAGGAAGTCTCGAACCCCTAAGTGCGCAGTAAGACACTCTCTGTACAGCAGGTTTACCAGCCAGAAGACTGATTCCCTAAGTGAGCCAAATTCATCTCTGATTAAACATCTCTGAGAGTGCTGATGACATAGTTCCCCTTTGCTGATCTGTACTTTGATCATACTGTAACACTTGGTGGATAATAGCTATTTATATAATCTCTGTATGTCACTTATCTCCCCAGTGCAAAATAAAGTAATAAATAGGTGATTCTGTAGCTTCGCACACATGGGATCAGTTTTTGTTTGCATTCTGGAAGCAGGGATAAATGTAAAGCTATTAGTCTGTACTGCAGGTTTGTGTGAATGCAGCCTTGTGCTGTACAGGTGGAAGTTGATCGTCACAGCTTTAGGACAGAATTTGCCAGAGCACCCAGCCACGGGAGACTGGGGAAAGGCAGTGATGTGCCCTGCCTCAGTCTCTGTCTACCACAAGGCTCTGCAGGATCAAAAGACAAGATCTAAAACCTTTGTACACAATTTATGTTCCAGGACACATTTCAAGGGAGAGGGCAAAAGCTGGTGTAAATTTGTTAAACAGATGACCCGCATATCCCTTCTCCTATCACTCTCCCAATTGTCACACCCACATTAAAAACAACAGTTAATACAAATCAATACAATAGTAAAATGAATAGCATCAAATTCTTTGTTTTCATGTGCTGTTCTTCTAGAACAACGTGTAATTTAAATGACAAAAAAAATCAGACTGACCTATGCAAAATGGAGTAGTAATCTCCAGTTCCATGAATATATTGGCTCATGCAACTCCCATATGTAAAAAATCAAACCTGCAGTGTAAGCCCACCGACAGTATTTAGTTTATAAGTAGTGACTGTACACCTAGCTCTACAAACTACTTATTTTGGTAGTAATTAACAAAGCACGGCAGAAATGAATTCATTATAGTACATATAGGTATATACATTATTTGATACCTTGCATAAAACAAAATTAGGTTCTGATTCAAAGCCAATTATCATCAGTAGAAAGGGCATAAATGGTTAAGCTGGTGATCTGTGTGCAAATACTTGAAAAAGAGATACAGAAAGTTTTGCCAGTAGCGATCCTGCCTAGCAGTGTGAAGTAGAACGCGCCCCTGTGCTCTGTGAGAGACCACGTTAACTAACATCGAGCACTGCTGCTTTCAGGACCCGTGAGGAATTTGCATATTATGAAGCAAAACAAAACAGAGAGAAGTAAATTAAGATTAGAAAACAGTCAAAATACGCTCAAGGAATGGTTTTTTGCCTTGACAGAATAAGTTTACTGCTAAGTAACCAAAGCACTCAGAGCACAGTCTGTTCCTGTATTGCTGTTGTACAAAGGTTCAACTAACACAAAGCGTAACATTAAATGTTAGTGGCTTTTTTCTTTTCAAGCTCTAACACATCACAGCAATGTAGAACATCAAGCCTTGTTGTCAAAAGAAATCAATTCTTTCCGACTGCTCAGGTTTACGGGATATCAGTTCAGCGAATAAAATCTGTACCACCACACAGTCGGGTAACTCTTAACTTGTCTCATCAAATCCAAGCTGCTTTATGAAAGAGGTATTCCTTGTTAAATATTTATAGCTTGCTATTTAGACAGTAAGTAAAAGACAAAAAGCAAACTAAAACATTCCACACAAAGCAACAGAGAAACTAAACTAAAACAATGTTTCCACCACAGTAAAACATTATGGATTTAGTGCCAAGCAAGATCTCCAAGTCAACTGCTTTTCTGCAAAGCCTTCTGTAAAAGCAGGGGCATCGCTGTCACGAAGACATGCCTGAATTGTATTTTGTGAACTGCTGCCTATTTCAGACTCACACAAACACAAAGCTGTGCTTCAACTGAAAAAACCCAAAAGGACTAACCAAACCTCTCCGTGGGGAAAACAAATCTGACACGGCGGTTACTATTAATTAACATTCTTATTTGTTCAATGCTACTTCCAGTTTCCAAAGGAAGTGTGACAGGCTGAACTAATAAAATGCTACTTCTGAAAGCTGCTAACCTCCTATTTCCTGGGCAAACAAGCTACCCTTCGGTTCCATACCATGCACTAGTGTTCAGCAGAGCAGCAAAGTTAACTACATCCATCGGTTACAGCTACGTGCAGCCTCTTTTAAAAAATCAACGCTTTCAAGACCTTCTTAAAGGCATTTCTGTTACTTTCCTGTCAAATGAGCTAAAGGAAGAAGCAGCAGAAGAAAGGGGACTGTGTGACAGATGGTCGCTAGAAAGCAGGCGACCCCTGAAGCTTTCTAGCTCGCTGTGAGTCAATTATTAATGGGGATTTCTCTTCTTACCGCCCCATCCCATGCGGAGAGGAGCGGCAGCAAAGCCTCCCTCAGAACGCATCCATCCCCGCTAAGTGACTTGGGAAAGAAGCAAATCGGCAGCGGTGAGCAGATGGTGCAAAGCGGCTCAGGAACAGGAGAGGAGACGAGAGGAGAAGTGAGCCCGCGGAGATGGCGTGTCCGAGGCACAGACCGCAGGACTTACTGACCCGAGCTCTCCACTGGGATGTACCGTGGGAGCCGCAGATCGCCTGTGCTCTGCATCCCCACCGCTTTGTTTATCGGAAAATATTCAAAATGGAAACCTGACTCCACTTCTAAAAATAGCTGAATTTACTGAGTTTCAACTTGAAGTCCCACTGCTGAAGTGTGACAACGGTATGCAAATACCTCGTCTTATCTCCAAAAGGCAGCATGTCAAGCCACTGGGGGAAAGCCTAGACGAGCTCTCCGGGTCTTTACATTAGCTCTTCGCAAAAAAAAATTAAATAAATAAGTAAAGTAAAACCCGTTAGAAAAGAAATACAAATAAAAATAAAGAGGGCAGGGCAGGGCAAGGGAAGAGCAACCGCCGCGAGCGCTCAGCCGCGGGGAACTCTCCGCTTTGCCCGCCCCGGGCCGCAGCTCCGCTCCGCGCTGCCCCCTGCCGGGCTGTGCGGCGCCGCTCCCCCCCCGCTCCGCCGGCGGCCCCGGCCCGGCCGTGCCGGGCGCTGCGGGAGCTGCGGATCTCCCCGCAGGAGCCCCGGGTGGCCGCCCGCGGCACGGGGAGCTGCTCGCCCAGCCGCCCGCGGCTCTCGGCTCCCGCGCCGCTTTGCCCTGCGCTCTCCGTCCGGATGTCAGAAAACTGAGCAGCTCGCGGGTCGAGGAGCACTTTGTTTTGAGAGGACCAAGTCATGGCACACCCTCCCCCCCGCCCCGGACGGAGAAGACGCTATGTGAGGCTCTCGCTTATTTGTGTCCAGTTCGCAGGGCAAGGAGCAGTGTATTGCCCGCAGCCCTTCAGAAGTTGAGCGAGCCCGTTTGGGAACAGCTCGAGCAACACGCGACTAAAGCGGGGCCGCGGGCAGAGCCCGGCACTGGGACAGCTCCTTGTGCCGGACGGGAACCCGAACTCCGCACGGCCCCGCACGGCCCCGCACAGCCGCAGACAGCCGGGAGAGCGGGAGGAGCCGGAGCCGGGCAGCGCCCGCCTGGGAACGGCGGTGGCAGCGAGACGGAGCCGCTCCTGCCCGGCTTCAGCTTGGGCTCCTTCGAGGGTGGGGGTGGGGGAACGGCTTTTTCATTTTCTTCGGAGGCGGCGAAGGGAAACCGAAGAGCGACCTTTTGCCGGCAGGGAAGGATCTGCCCCTCTGGCCGCCTCCCAGCCTTACCTTGTGGCTTTCCTGACAAAGTAGGAGCGGGTGAAGTCGCAGTGATCGTCCAGCCACGCTTCCACCGCTTCCTGCTCAAGCGAGGGGTGGCAGCTGCGCTCCATGCTCCGCTCCGCGGCCGCTCTGCCTCCCCTCCCGGCCGCCGCCGCTGTCGCTTCCCCCGTCAGCGGGGCCCGGGGCGCGGGGCTCCCTCCCTTCCTCCCTTCCTTCCCCTGCCGCCGGGGCTCCCGGCCTGCCGGGGCCGGCTCCCAGGTGCTCGCCCGGCTCGGGCGGCAGGAAGCCCGCGTCCGGCCCCGGCCCCGGCCCCGCCGCCGCACCTCAGCGCATCCCCGGCCGCGGCAGGCAGCCGGCTCCACCTCCCGCAGCGCCCCGGGGGGCTGCCGCGCCCCCGCCCCGCCCGGCTCGCCTCGGGACGGCCGCGGAGCACCGGCAGCAGACCCCGGGCTCGGGCTGGAGATGCCCGGCACTGGGGAAGGCGAAGGAGGCGTTGATGTGCGCCGGGAGCGCTGCGGGACGGCTGGTCCGGGCGGTCCGCGCGGGGCAGGGAAAAGCACAAAGCGATGAAAAAGTAAGTTGTGAGTCTGGCAGAGGGACCCCCCTTCAGTTATTCTCCTTTCGAGATGTGGCCTGCTTTAGCCCGCTTGAAAAGGTGGGGAAGTAGAAGTCTTCTCCGAGTGTTTCACGACTGGGTGTCAGCTTGAATACGAGTAGGAAAGCCCCGGCTTTTCGATCCTTCATCCAAAAAGCAGTGAGGCTTTGAAATTCGTTTGAGACCTTGAATGAACACAGCCTGGCTTTGAAGATGCTCCGGACTCACAGCTGCTTTTTTTTTCCCCCTCTACTATTAGAAAGCGGCATTAGAAACCTGGGTTAGTGCCAAGCATCGCTTTTATGTCTTGTAGTTCCACCCTGTGCTATACATGTGCACACATACTAATTTACCAACTGCATTCACAAAAGACAAAACAGAATGCACATATATTATTTCCTGTGCCATCTATGTACATAGGGCGTCTTTGAAGGCAAGACATCAATAATGAAAAGCAGCATTTTACTGTGGAAAGGAATCTTTGGGGTCTTTAAAGTGATTGTCTGATATAATAAACTGAAAAAGAGTGTAAGTATGTCTGACCCTCTTAAAGCCTCTCGGTGTACACGGGGTGATGCACTTCAGACGGAGTACGCAGCCCCTCACACCTCTGCAATGCTCTGCAGTGGTTCTAGAGCCTTGCCTCCAGCTCCTGGCTGAAGAAATGGGATTCTGCAGTGTGAGCAGAGGCTGCAGCAGGAACTTCACAGCAAAGCGGCTGAGAGCCTGTCTGTGAGCTCGGGGGGAATTTTTTCCTTTGTCTTTGTGTAACATCTGTCTTCTGGCTGTAACTACTTGTGTAATATGAGGCAACATGGAAAGGAAAGGTTTACATCAACATAACTCCTTATAATTCAACTTAAAAAACAAATCTCAGAAGCACACATGGAGCAAAATGTGAAGATAATGTATAAACTGCTTAAGGTGCGCTGCAAAACTGAAGCCACTATTCAAGGCAAAGAGGAGTCTTTCAACAGGGAAACTCAGAATGCAGTAAACCACAGAAGCAGACAACATGGCAATAAAGGAGCGTGGTGTTTAGTGTCAGAATTTGAAAAGCGTGATCTGTTAGGAAAAAAATAAACTTGTCATGCAACTCATAGATTTCTACTTTAACTGTTTCATTCAGACCAGGGCTTTGAGGCTACACTGGTCGTGGTGATAATTATCAGATCATTTCTCGGAATGGACTCATATAGGATACTGGGCACAGTCCTGCACATCCCATCCCTAAAAGCTACTGCAGAATTATCACAGTTGATCTAGAGGGGAAATCCAGAGCTGACCAAACAGAAAGAAATCTCTCTTCTGTAAGGAGAGAGAAAGAGATTTTTCACATAGGGATGAATGCAAATATATAATTTCATTTCTGGCATTTAAAATACAATAGGATTTGCTCTCTGTCTCATTGGAGAATAATAAGATAATGGTCAACAAAATTATGTCAGCTGCAATACATACCATCTCATTTCATGTAATTACGAGTAGCATTAACAGAAATAAGCATTTGTACTGTAAGACTCAGTAAATACCAGACAAGAATAAATAAGCATTGTACTGAGCTCTGTAAACAGTAGTGTTAAAGTCTAGGCTCAATAATGATAATCATAGAATGGGTTGGGTTGGAAGGGACCATAAAGGTCACCTAGTCCCAGCAAAAGTCCAGGCTTGCTGAAAAGTGAGAGTGCAGCATCCCTGCTCATGCCACAAGGTACTGGGACTCTGGGTGAAGCTTCTTGGACTGCGGACAGCTGCCCAGGATGAGGGAATGTGCATTTGACTTTGTACCAGAGGAGAGGAAGTTGGGCAGGGCCTCAGTGCACTTTGCACCAGGCTGACAGCCACTCAATTAGCCATCCTACAGATATGAATCAGTGAAGTCAGTACAGGTGATCGTCCTCCTATGAATTCAGTGGTAAAATATCAGTTCAAACACTGCTACCCAAGCAAAGAATTGTGTAGTCTCTCCCAAAATAAATCATAAAAATGGAGACGTTGGGGGAAAAAATTGATAACTTTCTCCGTATCTGATGGATTTCCATGAATAATAATGAACATGCTGTTTTCATTTTTAAGGTGACAGGAGGGGGTGGAGGCCAAGCATAACAGAGCAACGAATGTTAAAGGTGGAAACATTTTTCATAGTTTTGGCTTCCAAAGTCCTGTGAAAAAAGCTCCATGCATCTTAACTCACACCCAGCCTTCCAGTCTGCTTGCAGAATTTGGACGACAGAACTGTTGTAGCTGTAAAGTTGAAAAGGATCTGTAGTAATGACCCATGAGTGAGTATGGTCAGTTCATGTTTAAAAGCTACTTGTAGCAAAGCAGGGTGCTTGAGAGTTTCATACAGAAACCAGAATTCTTTTCCTGCAGAGGCCCATTCTATGTTGGGAGTGGTTTAAAGAAAAGCTTTTTAGTTTTTGTACATTTTGCAAATACTTTAACATAAGAAGATGAGAAAGTATTTCATGTTATGCATTATGAGTATTTTGTGGGCTTTTGTTGTTGTTGTTGTTTGGGTGGTTTTTCTGTCATTTGCAAGGCACATGAATCAGAGATGCTACTAACTCATGGTCAGATGTAAGAATATGACTATAGAACAAATATGTAATCAGATTAGTATTTATGTGATATTTATGCTCAAAGAACCCTTTATTTATTTAAAAGAACCCTTTATTTATTTAAAGCTCATTTATTTCTATAACGTTCCCACTTAAAAGGGAAGAAAATAAGGTTTCAAATGTCACCGCAGTTGACTTATTTGTCTCACTTACTCATTAGATGAATTCAAGCAGCATTAGCATTGCTAAGAAGTGGGAATGTCTTTTTGACTTTCTTCCATCCCTTAAATCTGGACAACGGTTGGTCCATTTTGGCTCCTAAAACAAATTTAGGACTGGGTTGTATTGCCAGTGAGGCTAGAATATGATAAGGGAGAGGAAAATATTCTGTTTCCTTGTTAGCCAGCACTTTTATGCACATGCAAATATGTACACAGTGGAAGAATCTTAGTATTAGCAAAGCAAGTTTCCATTTCTCTGCCACTATTTCGGATGTGGATGAAATAGCAACCAAAATCTGATGCATCCAAGATCAAATTGTCAATTCAGTGATGAAAATACTAAATCATTAGAATTTCTTATCAGTTTATTCTCTTTGTTATTCCCAAATAATAATTGGATTGCTTCCCAAATAAACACAGTTCTGCAGAGCTGCTCACTCATTGCATAACCTGCCTTCTCCTCTGGGATAATGTTACATATGTCCTACAGGAAGCCATGTAAAATAGTAGCTTCCTCCTATTTTGATTTGAATGTCATTGAGCATTTGCGTCAATCAAAATACCATGCAAAATTATTGTTCACCCCACAAAAACAGCAGCTTCTCTAAATAGTTTGTAGTACACAGGCATTTGTCTGGAAAATACTGTCTGAGTTTATGTCCTGAAAAACATTCTTCAGAATTTGAATTTTAACATATTAGCATTTAGAGTCTCAGGATAAAGAGACCGTTTGAAGTCTTGCTGAGTTTCTCTTTCTTGGCCTTCTCTGGTTTAAGTAGTGCTAGTTATTTCAGTTCTTCTTTGAATGTCATGTTTCATAGCCCTCTGATCATTCTTTCTCACTGTGGGTACTGCCATTCTCGTGGTGTCTCACTGAGAAAGGATCAAGTAATCTAGTTGAACACTTATCAGTACCAAATGAAATGGAAGGGATATGTGTACCCTGCAGGCTCATACAGTCCCCCCTGTGTATGCGTTCTTGGCAGAAGCCTGATCTTGACTTATGGTGACCCACTGTATCCTGTATTCCCTTTTCCTAAAGAGTTGCCATGTAGGCAGGTGTTCCCTGTGCACCTGCTTCCTCATGCCTAAGAATACTTCCTTCTCTTCAAACTTTTACATTTCTTCTTCTGATAACAATCCATTTCTCCAATTAATCAACATTATTTTGAATCCTATATCTGCTCTCCAGTGTATTCTTGACCTTGCCAAAAGAACTGCAAATTTGCTGAAGGACATGGGTCTAGTCAATGACTGGGATGGCAAAATTGTAACAGGGATTCTCACCATTATTTCTGGTTTATTTAACCAGTTTCTGATCCTTAAAATGCCTAAACCACACCTTCATTGAATATACAGACACAGACATGATGAAAGTAGAGAGGCTATGGAATGGTTACACCATGGAATAAAAGCAAGGTCAGTGTATTGACTGGTTCAAGTGGGGAGGCTACAATGATGTGCAAATGTGCATTCACATAGTCAGTTTCCATTTACATTAAGCAGACTCTTCTGGGCTTCTAACATGTTCGAAACTGAAGCTTTAATAATCCCTCTCTATTTATTTATTTATTTAAATTAATACATTTATTCAGAGTTTAAACAGGAAGTATTAGGTAAGTAGGAAATTGTGTAAGCCAGATTAGATTCTACGCCCTTCTCAGTGTACAAGGAAGGAGAACCCTAACTCCCCTGGAGCAGTGGAATGCTCTTAACCTATGTCAGTGGATCCAGAATTTAATTTTGTTTGCAGATTCGATCTCTCTATATTCTCCATTGACAATTATAAAGAATTAGCCAAGTGCATAACTAAAGGCATTTTTCCCACCAGTATGAAGTTATATGCTATTTCTCTCTTTCATGTTTTCTAAACATAGTGCTAATTCACTCAAGGTTTTACAGCAGATAAATTCTGTATCTGCAGAATAGAGTGGTATGCATATCAAAATCTTTTGAGGATCTGATCAACCCTGGCACAGCAGTTTATACAGCTTGATGTTTTCTGTTGTGAATATTTGTGTAGCATAGCATGATAGAACTGGAACATGGGGGAATAACCTTGAGGAAAGCAAGAAGCACCTCCAATGACGGTGACCTCAAGTTTTCTTCATAACAGGTCACAGAATCTCACAATTCAGCATTAATGCAAGGTTTTAGAAAGTCTACTGCTTTTATATAGGGTCTTGAATACAGCACATCTCCAAGTACAGATAATTCTCCTTGCCAATCTATCAATTTCTATCATTTTGCATTGCATTTATCTGTCTTCAGTATCATGTATGGATCCTACTGCTTTGTTGTTTTCTTCCAGTAGATTAGAAAGCCATCTACTATGCCATTTATACATTCACAGACGATAATTCTCTGTTAAGCTTCTCACAAAGAATTTCTAAGTCCTCCCTGTCGGCACACATTATTAGCAGAGCTTATTTCAACACGAGTCCTTGCTTTTCTGGATATGTTGTTTTTGGCACGTTTTCAAAGCAGTGATCTCTCTGAAATCACAGACAGGTTTAATAGCTTCAGCAACTCCTATCACACCCAATAAGAGTAACTTTTACCTGTTGCCTACCCTTTGCTTTGAGAATGAGTGTCTATTACTGGAATCTGGTATTACTATTTATTTCGTTTCAGAGTCCCGTCTTTTCAAAATGCCATCTTCCTACTTGGATATAAGAATTCAGCTATTTGCTCTCTGATTAACAGCTTTGTCTCCTGTGTCTTAAAATATAGTCCAGACCTTACAAAGTGAACTTATTAGGTCTATATTCAGTTGCCCTTGCTATTATTTATCATTCTATAACTTTTTGTCATTTGCAACTTTTTCCAGCAGTAATTTTCTATTTTCATTTAGATCGTTCAGTGTGGTTTGGGTTCACTTAGCATGAACCACACTGATGGTATACATTGTTTTGTTCTGTTTTGCATTTCCCAGATTTTTTTTGTAAAACTGTGAGCCAAAGTCCTACAGAAATCTGCAGATGTTTACTTTATCAAACATACATAATCGCATGGGAAAACAGGAAGGGTTTCTTTCTGACAAAATCTATTTTCTATCTAACTGTGCTGACTGGCGTTAATTGTACTATCATCCTTTAATTGTACACTGATCGTTTCCTGTACCAGCCTTTCCATCAGTTTTCCTGACGTTGATGTCAGACAAAATGATCTACAATTTCCTTATTAAATAATGGAACAATGCTTGCTTCTCTTCTGTCTTTGGGAACTCTCGTGGGATTTCAAGACATGTTTTTCATAGTTTGGTTCTTTTAAAATTTATCCTACTGAGGTTTTAGGCTGGTTAAATGGGTATTATTTTACTTCCTAATATTTTGGAATCTTAGTAGTGAACATCTGAATTTCTACTTCAATAGATCACGTGAGGAAAATTTTACTGACACAGAGTTGATCAACCTTTCTACTTATTACTATCAATATGAAATCTTCATAGTCCAGAATGTGTAGCATAAAAAGGTGTTTATATTGTTGACTTCATGGCATTATCCATAAAGAGGGAAAATGCAGTTAATCAGAAACCCTGTGAAGTATTTGCTATACTTTATGGTGCCCAGAAAATTTGTATCACAATGAAGTCTCAGTACAGATAGGAATAAGTAATAAATTTGGCTAGTGCCAGAGTTTTAAAGCATTTTATGAATCTAAAACTCTTTCAATGACATTATTTATTTAGAGTAAAAGCAGACTTGATCTTGTCCAGATCCCAAAGTAATTAACTGCTTAACATTTCCTAGTGATCTATGTGGGGGAGATTTTTGAAAGATGAGGTGTTCCTTTGACCAAACTTTACTTAACTGAATAAATTAACTCTTTTTTAACCCACTATGAGTAAACATACTATGAGTAAAACAGTGGTCTGATTTAGTGATGAGAACAAACTTCATTGGTATTCTATACGCATCACTGATTCTAGAAAAATATTTATGAATAAAAGTCATTGCTACACTTTGTAAAGAACACAATTGGAGTAAAACTTCTTTGTACTGGAAGCTGTACAACAAATCTTTTGCTTGGGTGGGGACTCCATCAAATACTCACTTTTTTAATGGAATGGTGAGGGAAATAGAGGTTTGGACCTAGTCCAATACCGAGTCTACAAGTAAGCACAGTATATATCACTGCACTATTATGCAGTGGGCATAAAATTGTTTTTAATGCATTTTAGGAATGTGTAGACAAATTCTGGTAATTAAATAATGTTAATCTGTGGTTGTGAAGGTTCAACAAAAATTAAAAAGTAAAAGATTACTTACACATAACGTCAAAATTATAACCTAACAACCACAAAGCATTCAGTGTTCTAAACAAGTGAGGGAAATGTGTAAGGAAGATTTTTTTTGCTTGTTTGTTTTTGTTTTGTTTTGTGTTTTGAATGGATGTGGCATAGTCAGGATTCTTGCATTTTCTGCTTCAGCTTTCATGCCCATTCCTGAAGTCATCTGTGGTGCAGACATTTATTCAGCCAAAGGAATTTGAATGAGTCTATTCACAGTGTACCATTGCTGAACCCAAATCAGCTGCTATCTGATGAAGAGGTGTTCCCCCAGTGGCTGCTCATGCATACCATTTTTTAAGCTTTGGCTGAGGTGAGGATCTTGAGCCTTCAAAACCATTTGATGCTAAGCAATTGGTTTCTGTATAATAAGTAGAAGTAAACAATTGTAGATCAAGACAGTAAAATAGATTTTCAGATTCTCCCATCAGATACCTTGGGGTCATTGCCACCATGCCTTCCTGAAGAATTGACTATTTCTCAGGAAAACAGCAAGTGATCTAAGAGCAACAAGGTCCACATTGTCATGGCTACACACCTTCCCACGTGTCATGCTTTGTTTCTCAAATTGCTACTTACATTTCATCACTGGCAGGTTGCACACTGTTTCTGAGGCAGAGGCTGTCTCTGGCCATGTGGTTCTGCAGCATTTAGAATAATCATTCCTTCACGTGTTGCTGTAAAACCAACACAAATGACAGAATAAAACCTTTTTTTTTTGTTGGAACCCAAATACAATTTGTATTTCTTGAAAGCTTTTCTATTAATCAGTGTCCTCCCATTACATTCATGAAGACAAATAGTTGTCACTACTCATGTACTACAGATGGCTATGACTAAGATTATGTGATTTGACTTGGAGTACAGAGAAAGTTTTTGTCATAGCTAAAATCACGTTGGATGAGTCACTTTCTTTTAGTTCAGTGTTTATCCTTCTAGACCACTGGGGAGCTGATTTTTAATCTCTTCCTTGCAGCCAGGGGTTACGTGGTAGCCTCAGATAACCTCTGCCACCTCCTATGAGCAGGGAAAAACGACATCAATAATGTCCTTCAGGCAAAGTGGCAGATTTGACTTTCTCTCTTCAAACGTTTTAGCCTGCATTTGCTTTGGTAGCATATGAAAATGTGAACTGTGGCTTTCATCTCTGGAAGATAAGAGAGTCACTTTTAGGCATTCAGTGTAGATTTTGGACAAGAGAATCAGACTATGTGAGCCAGAAGAAAGTTAGGAAAATGGAGACAGTAATACAGAAATAAGCATACAATTCTGCTGAGCTACTTGTTCCAGGCAGGAACAGTGAGGAGGCTCTTATGAGCTGAAACCTTCTGCCAGCTGCATGCAAGTCATAGGCTGTGCCTGACTGACCCTCTGTTTGCCTGTACAGTCTGGTCTCTTTTCAGAGACCTGGAGAAAAAAAGAAAAAGAAAAAAACATTTAATTTTTATTTGAGCTGATTTAATTTATTTGGGGTTTATTCATTTCCCAAGTAAAATGGTTATGTGGAAGCAGAAGTTCCTGTGGTGTTCTCTCTGCTCGATTCATGATGCAAGTATCCTCAAAGAGCTGAAATGTGACATAGCCCATGACAGCCTGAGAGGAAAGGCTGCAGCCCTGCCCTGTCACCTCACCCTGCAAGGAACACATTTTTTGCCTTTCCACTGTGCTATTTTTTTCCTTTCCACAGGAGGCCAGAGAACAGAGGTGCAAAATGGACTGGAAGACAAAATGTGTCTGTGTGTGTGTGTGTGGTATGTGGTCTGTATCCGTCATGTTATTTTTCTTCATTAATGATCTAGAAAGGTGCTTTCTGTGTGCTGACATCTGACTTTACGGGTCTTGTAAGAAAACAGCTCTGCTGATTAGGTTAGTATTGACAGGACCGAGGTCTGTATTTACAGAAAAAAAGCTACAGTAGGCCCAAAGGAACTATATCTCTTCCTCGGGTCTTTAAGCTCCTGAAGTCCCAGGATACGTCAAGAACGGTTCTCTACTGCATGGTGTTTTGGTTTTTTTTTTCGGCATTATAGAAATTCAATATTATTAATAAATAACCAAAATACTTCTTTTGATAAATTTATGTCTTCTATCATTCTGCTACTTAAACGCCTTTCAGAAATTAATTAATTTATCCTCCTATCATTTCCGTCCCAGGTAAGATCTTTCTGCTAGTTAATAGGAGGTAGATCACAGCCTTTTGCTTACTTCATGTCTGACTCTTAAGTTTTCTGATTTCAGACTGTCTGTGAATAAAAATACCCTCCTATTTTTCTACTTAAAATCAGTTTTGGTGAGATAAGAGAACTCAGAGTTGTGTGGAAGGAAAAACACACAAATCAGTCTTCTTGATTATTTGGAATTTTACTGAGGTTGAAAGACGTTCTTTTTATATGGACTGATTCTCTGTTTAACTATTGCCTGTAGTTTAATATTATTCTAACATAAGACAAATTTCGTCATTGCTAAAATCTTTTATCTTTATTGATTGCTACATTACAACAAATTTAGAATGGAAAATGTGTAAACAATATGTATAAATTCATATACATATCTAAATGATGGCAAACAGACAAACCAGGAATTGGAATCCTATAATGACTGTTCCTTTTCAGGGAAGAAAAATAAGAAATTTAAGTTGATTTTAAACTATTCAGTAAAGTAGAAAGCAAAGGCTGCAATGCCCACAAGTGCTTTCCAGCCATAAAAGCTTGTAGAATATAGATTTTAAAGACAGATACAACCCCACTGAGCATTGATATGAAACATGGGTAATACTATTGTTCTCACTTATTAAGACTCCTTACTTACTGTGGTTGGTTGTCCCTGAATGGTTTTGGTTACTTTGTTTCTGACACTTATGATTAGTAACATTAAATCATTTCTGAAACTCTTGCTACAATTGAAAAAAAGAAAATGTTTCCTCAGTTTGTGACACAGAGAAGTGTCTGCCTTTGACTCCCCAGTTCTTCAAATCCACCAGCCTGCGTCCAACAAAGCTGATGGAAGGATAAAGGTGCGTGAGCATCTTAAAAAGTAAGCGTGCAAATGAAGGGACATTCTGTTAATGTCTCAGGAGTTAGCAGCACTTGAACAGCACAGAGCCTCACAGCATGCCCATGCAGGAGTAGCTTCATCTGGAGGTCTGTACCATCCCAAACAGTATTTTTACAATGAGGACTCCTGTGCAGGATTTTTGCTGTCTGGAACATTAGTATGATTCAATTAAAAATCACTCTGTCACAAAACCAAAAACCAAAAGTCAAACCAAAACAGAACAGAATCCTCAAAAATGCCCACAACTGCATTTGTTCTGATGCTCTCAGAAGAAACTGTGCTCCCACTTTAGGCTGGAATCTACCTGTTTATCTGCTTCTTTGACTCTTCTATGGTTTATCTTAAATATTTCTTACCCACTACTTCAAAAGCAGTAACAGATATTCAAACTTTTGTTTTCCTTCCCATTTTTAGTTAGTTAGGTTTGTTTGTTTGTTTGTTTGTTTTTAATGGAAGAAATTAAAGATGTGCACCTCTGTGTATTGCCCTTCCAACTTACAGATCAAGACTAAGAATACTGTACCGTCTCTGGTGTTTTTATCACATTCTGTTAGTGTTCTTATCATAGCCAGTGCTTGAAAATATCTTAAACTCCAGTGCCAAAGTAAAATGTCTTCTCCTATTCAAGTCTCCTTCAGAAAATACTTATTCCCTAGCATTTAGAAATACAAGTTAATAGTGATACTGAACCCTCATTGTCTGAACATGCACACTATTGGTACTGATTTATTGCTGTCCTTTTGTTCTCACTTGTATACTGCTTACAGAGCTCTGCTTCTCCATAAAGGTCCTTGGGACATGGACTGAGCCTTTGTGTTTTGTACATAGTGTTGTTTCTGTTCTCTGTTTGAATGTCTTGACCTTTAAAAAGCAACTCTGAGCCTGCCAAAATGTTTTGTATTTAATCAAGAATCTAATTCAGAGATAGCAAATCTCGTACAGGCCTGAATTTCGCTCTGCATACTGTTAATGCCAACCCAATTTTGTCCACGTAACTGTTCATTAAGCTCAAGCAAAAAGTGCTGTAAACACAGATAAAATGGCCTTCAAAGTGATGAGAAAAGCTTTTCTTAATATTTACTTTAATTCTCACTGACAAAAAAGGTAATTCAAGTTCAGATTAATCTGTTGTATTTTTTCTCAGGAATGAGAAAAAATATAACTGATATTTTATTCCTCAGTAATGCAGATTCATCGCACTCAGCCAAGCTGAGCACAAACAATGAAGAGAAACAATTTAAAGAAAGCCATTAAAGGTTAAAACATTTGTTTAATTAACAACAATGTTCCCTCCAGTACAGAACATTACTGACCACTAGAAAGCTGGTTGTACTGCAGGCTTTGTTGATTTCCACGGACTGCAAAGTAGAATAGGAACTTTCTACATAAATCCTGGGGTGCTACCACAGGAATGCAGCTGCAGGATCTGAGCTGTCTGACCCTGGCACTGTATTAGACTTTCAACTCACTGGGTAAAGTAATTATTTAAAAATCGGCCCTGGGAGAAGTGCTCACTGTTTTATTAATGTTCATCAGATTAAAGAAGTAAAATAACTGAAGCAATATGAGCAGTACATAAAAGCAGAGGAGTGAAAGGAAAAAAAAAATGCATTTAAAGTGTGCCATGGCCTCTCTGAGAGAGCCTCTCATCGATCTCCCTTCCTATTCACCCTGTCAAACAGCTGGCATGGCGTGTGCTCTGCGGACAGGCATTCAGACAGCTGTGCTATGTGGAGCACAGATGCTTTCACTTGCATGTGGTAGTTTCTAGCCAGCTTCCAGAATTTTGGTAGAATTGTTCACAGATGTTTGATGCACGCAGATGATACAGAAATTCAATGAAAAGGGATATTGAATTAATACCTGGGCTTGTCTTACTTTTAGCTTTATCAGACTCTAAGGTTCATCTCGATGGATCCAAAAGGAAATTATTTATGTATATTGAATTGAAATTCCTTCTCAAAGTTACTTATATCAGAAATTTAGGAAAGAAGCCTTTTCTACTTCTATACATAAGGGCTTTGAAGTGTTTGTGGAAGGCACTGCTCTGTCACTGGGAGGTTCCCATCCACACAGCATGCTGCATGTCTTGCTCTTCAGAAAGCACTGTTAATGTGCCTGAATAGCATTATAGATTTCTGTGTCCAAGAAGAGTCTTTCAGTTTGTTCACATCACTGGCTCCCTTAGGACACTGCAGTTTTGCCAGTAATGAAAGTAGTAATGAGTTTCTTATGCTAACACGGTCTACTGGAAAGCAATTGGAATAAAAAAAATTTCACTTCTTGTACGCTGCCAAACAGCCTCCAGATGGGTGGTGGTCTTTGTTCCTGCTAGCTTGAAAGTTTCCTTGAAAGAAGAATGTTTGAGGCAACACTTGCAACTTTACTTAAGTGTGTGCTCTCCTATTATTTGTGGCTTAACTTGTGCATGATGCTTGGCTATTCTGCAGTGTCTGATTCTTTCATACACTGCGGCCACCTCAGCAAACAAACTGGGATGTGAGGCTGGAACAGCATTCTTCTGGTCTAAGTACCGCGCATTTACTGTGATTGACTAAGTCTCCATATTAAGAGTTTTTCACTTTAGAGCAGTTGCACAGAACTACCTGCCTAGTCCTTGCCGGCATTTATTAGAATTGGTAGGAAAACTACCGGTATTAATGCTAGTACAGATTTTAAACCAAAGACTTTCTCCATTATTCCTAAGGATCAGACCTGTCCCTTTGGATATCAGTGGAAACGGAGGTGGTGCTAGGTGCACATTTGTAGGAAAGAGGTACAGAAGACCCCAAAACCATACAAAAAAACTAAAACAAACAAACAAACAAACAAAAAACAAAAACAACCCACAACAACAAATGGACTAGTGACAGCAAGTGCTTTAATCAGAAGATCTTTTCATTTTCTCTTTCACTGTATGTTATGCAATAAATGGTGAGCACTATATTTGCTGGCAAAGGAGAGAAGTCTGGGAAACCTATTCATTTTATTCCACATTTAAACAAACAGTTTCTCAAAACCATGACCAAGAAAGGAAGCAGAAGTACTTAGCAAACCTATATTAAGTGTTCTAACTCAGTGTTTATACTTTGTTCCTGAAAAATATACTGACTGTATTGATAGCTTAGTAGCATTCAGCTCCTTCAGTCTGATGTGGGAGAAGGCTTAGAAAGTATTTTTAACCCTGTATGGAAACTTAATTATGTTTTCAGAATACCTGCGGCTCAGTACAGTCTGAGCCATTCTAAAGCAAAAAATTGTGGTCTACAAAGAAAGTTCATATGACTCCCACAGGGTAAAAGTGTCTGGGAGAAAAATGCTGGCAGTGATGTGAAATATCCAGCATTTCCTCTACCTTTCTAGTACTTTCATTGCACACTTATAGGACAGAACCCTCCAAACACCAAGGATGTTCTTATAGCAAGATGACTTCTTTCACCCAGAAAACTCTCTGTATTACTTCCAGATTGCAAAGTAATGCCATGAGAAACTGAGATTTTCTAGATTTGCATTTGATGAATAAAACTGTTTTCAATGACTGATCTGAACTGAAGATAAATGCTGATATTTATGGAATTGTACTGTATTCCCATAAGTATGTATTTTCAGGTACTTTGCCACTTCCTACCACAGGAAATGTAAATCAGATTTTAAATATGTGTCTTGAAAAGCAAAACTATTTAAATTTTGTTTACTTTTTATTGTCGTCCCATTTGTTTTGGACATTTCACATTACAGGTCCTTTGTCTCTGAGTAAATGACTTTTCCTATTGGAAGACAAGTTGCAGCTTTCAAGTGCAAAGTTAATTATCCGTTTCAAGTTAAAACGGATAATGGAGAATTACTGCTGCATTTTAAGAATGCACCTGAAATATTTGGATATGAAGCTTAGATTTGTTTCCAGAACTTATAATCCTGATTGCCATAATAAAGTCCCTCCTTCCACAGAAAGGATAAATTGTAAACAGCATTGCATAGCAGATCTTATATTTTTAATGAATTATGTTATCATTGTAGAGCTGGTTTTTCCCAGCAATCTCTACATATTCTGTGATTCTGTGATTTTGCAGAGTAGGATAAAAATATTTTCATTTCACTGTTGGTTGCCCTGAAATGTATTTCATTAATTGTAATGAAGATAAAAGGATAAATTGTGAAATACAGGTATTCTATAGAGAATGGAGCACAAGTCTTATGAGGAACAGCTGAGGGAACTGAGATTGTTTAGGCTGGAAAAGAGGAGGCTCAAGGGAGACCTTAGTTGTTCTCTACAACTGCCTGAAAGGAGGTTGAGGCAAAGTGAGAGTCAGCCTTTTCTCCCATGAAACTAGTGATAGGACTAGAGGGAATGGCCTCAGGTTGCGCCAGAGGAGATTCAGGTTGGACATTAGGAAAAATTTCTTTCCTGAAAGAGTGGTGATGCACTACCACAGGCTGCCCAGGGAGGTGGTGGAATCACCATCCCTGGAAGTGTTCAATAAATGTTTAGGTATTGTACAGAGGGACATGGTTCAGTGGGGAAATATTGGTGGTAGGTGGACAGTTGGACTGGATGATCATGGAGGTCTTTTCCAACCATGGTAATTCTATGATTCTATAGGAAAGGGTGGCTTACATGTTTCAGAGCTGGAGAACTGGCAGCTTTGGGGCAGCATTTGGCTTCACGAGGCCATTGTGAATCTTATTCAAAAGAACATTTTGTCCTCTTTGGGATATTTGCACCTGAAGTGGTATTTCTACTAAAACCATTGGGAAACACCAAATCAGGGCAATGATAAAGCATTTCACCTTGCTAATTTTGCCATAAAAGTTGTTGCTATTTTCTTTACCAGATTCAGCTTTTTCCAAAATAAAATTTTAAATGCTTGTTTACCGCGATAGTTTATGTAAGTAGTCTTGGCTCTGCTTCCAAGTCTGTCATGGAAATTCTTAATACTGTTCATCAGTCTGAATATGTCTGAGTGAATAACACATTGGGTAAGCCATAGCAGCCATGCAAACCTTTGCTACCCTGAAATGGCATTCATCTACTTAGTGTAGATATAGGATTTCTACACAATAAAATTAATTAAATAAATACTTTCTGGATCAAAGAATGTCTGTTCTTGTTTATTAAGGACCTAATTTTCCATAGCTCTATGAGCTTGATTCAGATGTTCTCTGGGAAAGAGAAAATATTCAGGCCATTTTTGCTCAGGAATAACATGTATAAAGAAAGAAAACAATAAAGGGTCTTGACAATTATTTCTTGGCAAGTTTCAGCTTTCCATGAGAAGCAAAGACATGTGCTTTTTAACAAATGACGCAGATATCTCTGCATGTCCATAGCTTGGAAAGACACAGATGGACTCATGTTTTGAGAAAAAACAACAGGCAGTCAGTTTGGAGAGGAAAAACAGTCTAGGATATTTTGTGGCTGTTACTTCTTGATACAGGCGCGTGAGCACAGTCAGCCGTGCTGTAACAGAAGGACAGCTGGGTCATACCACACAGCGCTTCACCCTGAATTCCTAATTTCACAGCAGCCAATGCTCATCTTAGGACTTAAGTGTGCTTTGCCATACACATGTGGGATGAAGTGAGAGAACAGTGGTGGGCCCTGGTGCTCTGGTCTGTCTTGACAGCACGAGGCAGTGGTTGGGCAAAGACAGATGTGTATAAGGCAGGGGGCTCAGCTCCCACTCGGCTGGCTCTGCTGTTTGAATTGGCTTGCTCTCAGGAAAGGAGTTTCCAGCTCACAAATTAATCTATGGCTGTGGTGTGGAGACCAGAAATAAAATACCTGTGAAGAGATGGATGGGAATCCTGAGTTGTGAATCAGAGAAAGACACTGAGTGTCTCAGTGACTCAAGTTCTCAGTTTCATGAACAGGGCTGCCAACAGCATAATTTCTTGCCATGTACAAGCAGGACTCCAGTTACGTTTCCATCTTTTTCTTGCAGTTTTTGTCTAACTTACAGTGGCTTACAGCAGAGAGTCATAATTCCTCCTCTCCCTCTTACTGCTGTTTTAATCCAGTATTATTTTTTTTCCATTCATTTTTATTACAACTAATTATTGTTATAACTGATTATCTGTTGAAAAAAAAATTATTATTTTGTTTCTTCCTTTAAATTTAAAAGACTATCTGACCAAAGTATTTCATAATTTAGTGGCTAGCATGGAGAAGGATTTACTTCAATTAATTATGTTTGCTGTAGCTGGAAAACATTGTGAGTTATTTTCCCTTAACATTTGAAAACCCATTTAAATAAGTCGTGCAATATCATGCTAAAGTATTACTGAACAGAGGAGAAAGATGATAATTCACGATATATATTCAGAAGTCCCATATGGAGAAGTGCACTAAACAGAGGCTTGACGTGGCTTGCATGCAACCATTCTTAACTATCACTTAACTATCACTATGTGGGATTGACTTAATCTCAGGCTACATTTCACTTGCCTTCTAAACTAGAGCACTGTCTTTTGATTCTTAATTATGATTATTCCATGTACTGACAATTAAGTCATTTGATACATTAATATATGTTAGGGTCTGAAAGTGAAGAATGTTGGCAATTTATCTCTTGTTGTGCCTTTGCTTGTTTCCCTGAAAAATCAGTAGCTAATTCACAACAGAACGTGGTGGATTGAACTGAAGCATTTAAGACCAGTGAAATTGTTAATAAACCCTATTACAAGCAATGTTGTAGACAGGGCCCTCTCCTGGCTTGTTTCATGTCCCAGATGAAGAATCATTCATGAAATCTGTGCGAAACATAATTCAGTTAGAGAAAAAGATATTTCAACCCACTCTTAGGGAGCCTTAAACTAAGATTTACTTACAAATATATGTTAAGTAAGGAGAACTACCACAAATTATGTCAACAAATTTAAGGAGATGGTAATCTAGAAGTGTGATCACGACAGAAACCTTTTCATCCAGTGAATCTGCCTATGTCTTCTTTTCCAAGGCCTTATGGTAGTCTGTATGTGAGAAACAAGATTTCTGTGAAACCATAGATAGCCTGACAAGAAAGGAACTATTATTTAATTTACAATTTAATTGAATGCTGAGAAAGCATTTAGAGAAGCATGGCAGTAGAGAAGTGTGGCTAAGGAAGAGTGATAAGCTTGCCCTGATGCCAGCAATAAAACAAGGATTCTGCTTTCAGCAGCTGAGGTGGTGCGGCTGGAATTAGCTCAGTTATGTCTCTGCTGTACCACACAGTGCACAGAGCAGATAAAACCAGGAAAACCTTGCAGTGTCTGTATTTGAAGGCCACGTCTCTTGGCAGCAAAGTATTTGAGACTTTATTCGAAGAGTGCTTATGGAGAATTTTTTGCACACCCTTATTTTGCACTACCAAAAAGACAAAAAACTTTATTTTAGTGATTTAGTAGAGAGCTTTAAAGAATGACAGTTCAAAAGTGGTTATAATTTATATGATGTTTTAAGAGTCAGCATATTCTGTTGTTTAATGCCCTGAATTGAAAGTCAATAGAGATGATCTCTTAACATTTCTTCTCTATAAGCTTATTCTTTCTCCTGCCTTTAGTCTGTCCCCTATGAGGTAATTTACAAGGCAACCTCCTATCGCAGATATTGCACGGTTCCCAGTATATAGGAAGCATTTCATTTGCATCCTCAAATACTATTGTAAAGCGTATAAAAATATTAAGCATTACCTTGGGAGGTCAACGCTCAGTTTTATAGTTAGAATAGGGAGACGAGTGTGGAGTTAGCTGCCTGGATTAAGACATTTGGGGCTTTAGAACTGCTAAGCATTTTAAAGCTGCAGGTTTATCTGTGAATGTGTAGGCCTTTCAAAGATGCTTTGTTCATTGAAGTTATCTATGAAAGTGTCAAAGTACAAAAAGCTACCTACAATACTTGCCTCTGTGCATTTTTAGTGAAACAGATTTTTTTTTTAAATAAATGATAATAAAATCTATGTGTTACATAGAAAAGGATGAGCATTTTAAAAATATCAACTGTAAAGTTCAGCCCAGCACTAGATATAAATTGCTTCTTAATTCCAAGATTCCAAACAAACATTTTTGTCTCCGTCAATTTATATACGCTGTTAAAATTATTCACTGATTTCCTCTTAGTTCTCAGAGCTGTGTGTATATTTGTTTCATTTGGCCTACTTCAGCATCCTTTTCTACCACTAGTTCCAAGTTCGACATTCAAGCTGGGTATTCTTTTGGGGGCACACACAGCACCTCCATCTCTTAAGGGCTAAATTTGGAAAGCATAGCATCAATTGCTGTGGTTAACTGCCTTTAGAGTACATTGTAGTTAACTGATGAATTTCCCAAAGCTTTCTAAAAAACCATTTCCTACTTTAGACTGAGGCATGTATTCTCCTATCTCTTTAGACCAGAGACAGAAGGAACATTCTTAATTAGAAGTCAGAACAAAAATTATCTAGTCAGGTAATTTGAAGATCTTTAAAAATTCTGTCTATAGAGCAGTAAAAGTAAAATTCTATTTTCCTTCAGACATTAAAAATATTAATAAGAAGCCACTATGAATTGTAAGCAGTACAAAGTGTTCAGCTCAACACAACTGAATTTCTTTTGGTGAAGTTTCAGAGATTTAGTTTACTCTGTCAGGAAAGACTTTTTGCCTGATACTGTATTGATATTGCTGCTCATTTCTTTTACTACCAGCAACAAAAAGCAGGAGGCTGGACCAACCATCCTTCTCTGGGACAGAAGCTGAAAAGATTAAGAAGAGGACTTGATATTATCTTTAAGAACAGAAAAAATAAGCTACTGGCTAAGGTCAGGATTAATAATTACTTCATGACCAGTTTGGATACATTCCAGGAACTGGTTAGAGAAAAATGATTCTGAAATTGTGAAAGGAGAGCTGAGATTACAAAAATAGCGAATTATTCTTACGAAAACTTTTGTAGGCAAATTCTTTCATTATTATTGTTTAAAATGTGAAAAAAGACAAAGTCACAAGTATAAATGTATATATAGAGAGATCTTTTTTCTTTGAAGTAGTGCCCAGTGTCACTTGATCTTCACTTGTTCAAGTGTGTAGGAATATGGTAATGCAAACCCAGATGGCATTTGTTGTTATTGGTGACATATGTTCTCTTATTCTTGAGATTATGTAGTTAAGTGTAAAGCATTTATAGCTGAGGTATGCAAAATACAAAGCACCCTCAGCTCTCATTAACTGCAAGGGCAGCTGTAGGGTCTCCGTACCTCCCAAGAGGATTAGCTGAACTCTTCACCTAAGCAGTTGCTTTTGAGGTGTCCTGCTCATCAGGTCCACTGAAATCTGTGTTCAGCATCTTTGTGATCACCCTCCAGTGACTTTCTTTAGGACTGAGATCAATGATCTTATTATCTTTTCAGGAAATTGATCAAATGCCAAGGAATTATATGTCCAAAATGATCACTTGATTGATGCAATTATGTCAATGAAGTAATATGACTAAATGATAATCTTACTGAAACACACATATATGCATTGTACAAAGATAATAGAGATAAGGTAATCTAGTGCTGCAGTAAGAAACGCTCAGTAAAAATGAAACAATTCCAGATGGTGGGCAAGCTTCCCCTGCACCTAATGCTGCTGCCCTAGAAAAACTGTGGTCAAGGCAGCCTGAATTCTAACACTGAGCACAGCCGTCCTGGAAATATGAAACAGATTACTGTTCTCCTGTAAAGGATAGTTCTTCAGAAATGGCATCCAGTATCTATGAATTCATTAATATGAACCCTGAGACAACCTTGGCACATGTGTAAGAGCCAAAGTCAAATTTGAGAGCCACCATATAAGTTGATAAAAGCAAAATGCCAACAGAGTGTAATACAGTCTTTCTACAAAATGCCCAAATGAGTATATTTTGCAATATAAGGTTCTGGTGATCAGCCTTTAACACACATACTGTAGGCTGAGATCACATAGTAAGAAACGTCTGCTTTCAGATCTTGAGATCTCAGTTTGAGGTGAGTGGTCTCTAATTTTAATAATCTGGTTCTCTTTTTGTTGCATTGTTGTATTAAAGAAAAATAGCACAGTCCAGAGTTATGGAACAATACAATGTGGGGTTTTTTGTTTGTTTGGTTGGTTGTTTTTAAACTAGCAATCTAATGAGCTAAATATTAGTTTGGGCCAAACTGTATAAAATGTAACCTGGGAGCAGGGGAATATTGAATTTATTCTTAATAAATTGAACGAAAAGATAAAAGAATTGAGGTAGTAAGCCCACCAAATTATCACGCAGTGGAATCTAGTACCTATTTAGGTTAGTCATACAGTGGGATCTAGTCATGTATGTAGGTTAGTCAAGAAAATGGATAGGGGATATCAGAGACATTTGAGCAAACTCAGATCTACTTCACTCAGTGAGTGATGCAACAGAAAACAATATTTATTTTTTAGTTAACGCAAATAATGTACTGCCCTCAAATTTCTTGTAGTCACCTTTTAACCTACACATTTTTTATATTAATCAGCAAATGAACAGGGAGCTTTTTACATGGAGCTTAGTGTGCAGTGCTTGAATGCAGTGACAATGGGGTTCTAGAGTTCTCTGTGTAGTTCTCTCTGTAGTCCTTACTAACGTAAATAAGTTACTAGAGAGAAAACTTCATTAGCAACCACTGGAAGTTTTCTCCATGGTCTAAGACTTGTTATCAATTTTAAATCAGTGAGAAACAAAACTCAGTTATTTTGGGGCTAGGTTTACAGTCTAAAGAACAATTATCCTTTCTTTACTTCTGGACATTATGGGGTACTCTGAATGGGTGTAGCCACAGAACAGCCCGATCATAATTTAAGAAAACAGGCCTAGGAATTCATTTGGCCTTACTTTAAAAGTTTCTAGATTCCTGCTGAACCTGAGCTTTGGCTTTCTGTGAATAGAAACAGGAGACAGTGACTGAAAAATGAATACACTTCCTGGGTAACAAAGCACATGATCAAGTTTATATTAGCACATATTAAAAGGATTTTTCAATAGTTTGTTTCATTATTACATCATGTTATATTTTGATGCTACAGATACGATAATTCATTCATATAAAATCATACATTTGTTTTCATTTGATTATCCTCTACATTTTGTAAAGCAGATCTTTCTTTATAGCCTTTTAAATTTAATTATTGAAAGAAAAAGTAAATTTCCAAGGAATTCCTGCTTTAGAAAAAAAGTGAATGTCTCATACCAGCTCACTCTATTTTTTCTCTTTTCTAAACAATGTTGTATTTTTATGTAAGCAATAAGCATGCCAGACACTTCCATGAAAAATATGATGTGTACAGTGCACTTCATTTATTTCTTGACATAACAGAAGAAGCTGAAGAAACACAGAGGTTTGTAGGAATTAAGTTATGACATAAAACAGACTTCTTATGTCAAGAGAAGGAGACAATTTGCAATTAAAAAGAGAGAACTGAGGACTGGCTCCATAGTTCATGCAAATCTTATGTGAATTGTATAAAAATATGAGAGCAAATCGCTGCGTTAGTGTGACATGGTGCAGAGCATTGTCATTCCAGGGCAGAGTGCATGAACAGAATGGAGCTGTCTTTCACTAAGGAAGGATCTACATAGTAAATCTCTTCAGCGTACAAAAAACCTTGCTTCTGGAAGACCTGGATCACCTCCTGTGGCCTGTTAAAGGTCTAGGGCAGCACTCCTTGCAGCATGAAGTTCCTTGCCCACAGTCTGGAAAAGGAGGAAATCAGTTACTTCTGACCTCCACAAGCTCTGGTAGGAGTTATAGCATGATGTTAAACAAAGCACATAGTCTGTCTGAAATTACAACATAATATCAGAAGTGCTAGGCCAGCATGAAATAAATATTTGAGGTTCAGTCCACTTCAGGCAATCTGCCCAAAATAATAGATGATAGTTAAAGATTATATGTGGTTTCCAAAATCCCATCCTAATGTATTCCCCTTGGCAGCTTGACAAAAAAGTTAGCTTTTACAGTTTTATGCCACTAAAATTGAAGGTTGCATAAAGTGTAGCTATTCAAACACAATTAATTATTACTACCCTGTGTCTGTAAAGGGCTTTGTTCCATGTCAAGAATTTGACACTTCAGCACAAGCACCATAACTTTCTTCCTTTAGCATCTCCATCTTCCCCCACTCAACCCACACACAAAGTAGCATTTAAATAAGGCTCTTCATGCTAAGTCATAAATATTAATGTCATGAAACTCAGGGCTTGGCATTTTGCATTAATGGCCCTCTTCATCACTGTTTCATACCTGGATTGCAGCCAGCTCCTATGTAACTAGCTGACATAATTTTTTATTTTTTAAACAATGTTAATACTGATGTGAAACAAAATGCTGAGATAATTCTTCCCAAATTGCTGGCACACCCTCTTTCTCGGCTGCATGCTGAGGGTGTCAATTGGCATGACTTTTTGAACAATGTCCATGATGGCTTGGCATGACTGGGCTTATAATGACAGTTTGTGCCTTTCAGTTAGTTCCTACTATACCTCCAAACAAGCTGTGAATAGATATTTCATTTAAAAAAAAAACAACCTTGGGCTGCTTTTGGACAAATAAATACTGTTTTTTTTCCTACAATCCAACATTTCATGTTGGCTCATTAAAAAAAAAAACAAAACAAACAAACAAAAAAAAGGATTAATGCCACCGATGGTAATAAAAGAAAATTTCTTTCTTAATTCCTGTGGTTATTTGCATCAGTTCTTTCAGTTTCAACTGTACCCGTTGTCTGAAGCTGTAAATGAAATGAGGTTTTGGAGATATTTGTGACAGTGCTGAAGATTTAATTTTGTGTTTTGTGTCTGAGAGAGATACATCCAGATCAGCCTTGTGAACAACACAGCCGTGGTCAGTTGTGAACAGTAGGGAGGGACCGAATGGCTTCCAAAGGTCCCTTCCAACCTTAACCCTTCTCTCATTCTGTGTGATTCTGTGATTCTGTGCTGCCCCAACTCCGCAATATAATGAACCTTCTGAACAATCTGCCAGATATTGGCATAATTCCTCAAACGATAAGCATGTGCTTGGCTCTTCCCGCCCTTCACTGCACATCTGAATAAGGACCAGAATATTCTTATTAAAAATGTTTGAAACTTGAATTTTCTAGACTGTTACCAAGAAGCTGATATTTCAGTAAAACATTTGGTTTGAAAGAGAACAACAGTAATTGCAACGTCCCCTTTATTAGAAAGTGAAAGTAGAAGGAAAAGAATCAGAAACACGTACTAAGTTCTATGATATAAATGTCTTGCAGAATGGCATATATCATGGCCTTCAGTGCTTTGAATTAAAATGAAAAAAGAGGAAGCCTAAAATACAGGATCATAGGGCTGCAAGGAAATGAAGACATTTAGTCCAGGTGCAATGGAAATATTTAGTCACAGCTTTAACCTGTGATTGAGCACCTGGTGGGAAGGCAGGGCCAGCTCAGGGGTGCTCAGCTGCATGCAGTGTACCTGAGTGACCAGAAGGGGCTGAGCCAGAATCCACCCCTTCCCAGAACTCATTTAAAGGCTGGCAGTGGATGCAAGTGTGTCTTGGAGATCTTTGTGTGCTTGAGGCCTTTCAAAGGTAAGTAGGTTTTTTGCTGTTTTGTGCTTCTGGTTGTTGCATTTGCATATGCTCTCACCTGCTGCAACCTGGGGCTTTGCTACTATGCTATCATTGCTGTGCTTTGTATCGTGTTATGGCATCACATCAGGGAGAAACAACAACCTTTGAGTCTTTCATGACAGATGCTTGTCAGCCTGCACTGAATCATAGTATTGCTCAGGTCAGAAAAGACCTTAAAGATCACTGAGTCCAGCCTAACCATACTACCTTAACTATCAACCCTCTGCTCAGTCATTACCCTGAGCACCACATCCAAGCACTTCTAAACACATCTGGGGATGGTGACTCAGCTGCCTCCCTGAGTTGCCTATTCCAGTGCTTAACAACCCTTTCTATAAAGAAGTTTTTCCTGATATCTAACCTTACCATGGTGCAACTTGAGGTCATTTCCCCTCATCCTGTCACCAGTGAGAAGATACTAACCCAGCTCTCGCTGTAAGCACCTTTCAGATACTGGAAGAGAGCAATAAGGTCTCCCCTCAGCCTCCTTTTCCCCAGACTGAACAGCTGCAGTTCCCTTAGCCTCTCCTCATTGGGCATATTTTCCAACCCCTTCACAAGCCTTGTTGCCCTTCCTTGGACCTGCTCCAGCACCTCAATGTCCCTTCTGTACTGAGGTGCCCAAAGCTGAACGCAGTACTTGAGGTGAGACATCACCAGTACCAAGTACGAGGGCAGGATGGCTTCCTTAGTCCTGCTCACCACACCACTCCTGATTTAAGCCAGGATACCATTGGCCTTCTGGGTCACCTGGGCACACTGCTGGCTCATATTCAGCCGACTGTCCATCAGCACACCACGGTCCCTTTCCATCAGGCAGCTTTCCAGCCACTCCTCCCCAAGCCTCAAGGGTTACTTGAGGTTGTTGTGACCAAAATGCAGGACCTGATGCTTGGCCCCATTGAAACTCATACAGTTTGCCTTGGCTTGTCTATCCAGGTCAAGTCTGCAGGGTGGATGTACAGAATTTTCAAATGCTTCTGCTGTTTATGGTCCTCTCATAATATTTTTCTAAACACATAGTCTGAATTGTTTTGCACGATCTGTTATTTCTGTAGTCACATAAGGTAGCCTTCTATGTGTCTGAAAGACCACTAACAAACCTTACTTCAGCCTCTTATGCTAAAAATCCCACTTTAAATATTTAGTTATAATTCATATTTTATAGACCTTTTATCGTTTTTACTGCTATCTTTAGGACTGTCTTTGACTGGTTAATAAATTTCTTAAGTGTGGTCCCTGACCTAGGCACAATCATCTAGTTAAAGCCTTATCAGTACTTATGAGAGCAAAGTGTTGCTTCCCAAACTTGTGTGCTATCTGCATTCCAGAACAAAATTTCTGTGTCTGCAGCAATGTGCTATTAACTCATGTCTGTTCTTTGGTCAGCTACAATTTCCATACTGTTCCAATCTGAATTTCTCCCTCTACAGCTGTATTACCTATTTTCTGTATATGTATGTTTTACTGCTGAGCTTGACTCTTGCACAAGCTGAAAATTATATTTCCATTTTCCATTCTTATCTCTAGTTCATCACGACCATTTTGAATACTGTTCTTGTCGTCCAAAGTAGTTACAATGTACTAGGCTACGTTTGCCTCTGAATTTAATGAGCCTATTCTCTAAGCTGCCATTTGGGTCAGTAGTAAAAACACTGAACCCCACTGGACCCAGGACAGATCCCAGTGGGAAATCCATTTGGTACGTGAACTTTAGTAACATATTCAGCTTTGCGCTCATATTTGAGATATTTATTTTCCCTGGCTGGTTTATGAGGAGTGAGGTGGTCATTTGAGACAGTATTGCAGAGATAACACAAATGAATTCTAAATATTTAAGACTCATGTTGTTCTGCACCTCCTCCAGGAGCAAGGGAAATCTAGAGCTAAGCATTCAAATCTGTTCTGATTTATTTTTTCTTAAGTTTTTTTTTTTAAAATGGGCCAGTGCAACTACAATGTCATTAGAGGTTGTGTATCTCCTCAAGAGAATTATTTGTCAAGAATACAATTTTAGTTAATTTAGCTTGTCAAGCTTTTAACGGAGAAGTCCTTGAAATTACAAATAAAAGGAATTACATATTTTGAAGAAGCAAAGTAATACAAAATACAGAATTCAAATATAAAGAGGTGTTATTTTGGTCTGAGTACTCTTGATGTATGGTAAGCCTGCACATGCAAGTGTCTGCATAACTTAATGCATGTGTGCCAAATACAGCATAAATCGTCTTTACTACGCAGTGATAATAAGCTCATGACATACTTCAAATTCAGGTAAGTGTTCAGACTTTATAGCACCTGAGCATTTTTTTGACTGAAATTCATCCTCCACTCTGAAGATTCCAGCTGCTCAGTAAGTTCAAAATCACACACGCACAGAATCACACAGAATGACCCAGGTTGGAAGGGACCTCAAGGATCATGTAGTTCCAACCCCCCTGCCTAGAAGGGCAACCTGGCCTTGAACACCTCCAAGGACGGGGCATCCACAACCTCCCTGGGCAGCCTGTTCCAGGGCCTAACCACTCTCCTAGTGAAGAACTTCCCCCTAACATTCAACCTAAATCTTCCCTCTTTCAACTTAAAACCATTTCCCCTTGTCCTGCTATTGTCAGCCCTTTAGAAGAGTTTACTCCCCTCCTGGGTGTAGGTTCCATTCAGGTATTGAAAGGCTGCAATGAGGTCACCCCGCAACCTTCTCTTCTCCAGGCTGAACAAACCCAACTCCCTCAGAATACTTGGATGCAGGATGAGAGTTGTGTAAAGACCTCAAAGTTCTGAAAATTTACAGAGATTTTGGTATTTTGGTTTGCCTTGTGTTACTTACATATTTGCTTTACTAAGCAGACTTCTTTTTTAAAGAAAGTATCATTAAGCTGGATTGTTTATCAGATGTATAGGCAACTGTATATGAAATGTTAATGGACCTGTCTGAAAAAGAGTATGGAATGGAGTGTGGTGCCCTGCTGTTGCTCAGGGGCTTGAAGTATTTTGTAAGTGCAAGCTTTTAATTTATGCTTGTACTCAGAAATGTGGAACACATTTATTCTTTCTTTAGAGCCTTCATACCACACAGATCACCCAGGAGTTTATGATTATGAAAGGCTGTTTCCTCTCATTGCTGTCATGTTTAGTATTTTCTATACAACAGTAGCCAAAGTGTTAGGTGTAAAACTCAGAGTGCTCTGTAGTTTGAAAGGAGAACCATTACTTCACTCAGTTTTTCTAAGTAGAGATAGCAGGGAATTGTTCAGCTGAAATGGGAAGTGCAGAGAATTGTTATCTGTTTTCATAATATCACAGAGTAACAGTGAAACAAAATTTGACTAGTAAGTGAACTGCCACTTCTGGATTATAATGATAATTACTGTTTGAAAATGGTAAATAGCTGTGCAGAACAGCTATGTAGAGAACAAGATGTTGACAAGAGTACTGGACACTTCAAGATGCGAAGGCACGGGATGAAGGCTAGTTCTCAAATACTTGCCTAATGCAAATATTCTGCCATAAGCTGGTTCCCAGCACCTTTCATTGCCATATCATTTAGTTTCCTGAAACCTTAAACACTTGTTAGGTGTTAATTAGTTCACTTTGTAATGCTCCCTGTAGGGGAAAATAGTGCCTTCTAACTTTTTTTGCAGAAGTTGAAACTGTCTCTGGGGGATTAAGTTGCTTACCTCAATTCCAAGTAGAAACACAGATTTGAGCTACAGGTTGCCTTGCGTATGAATAACAGATTTAATCCTACAAGTTGGCAAGCACTTGCGAAGGCCAAGAAGCAAAAGAGTCTCAGACTGTACAAGTAATACTTGTTGCCCTTTTACAAGTAATACTTGTTTTCTCTCCTGCAGAGAGATCTTGCAGCGGTACCAGCTGACCTGGACTGTATACCTGTTGAAATCTGTGTAGAACTTGATGTACTGTCTCTAGAACTGACACATTTTCTTGCTGCACACTTAGGAAAATGCTTATGCAATTACATACATTAATAATATTGTTGACATGGTGCAGGCCTCACAAATTGAACTGGCAGACATTGATAGTTTGTATGGCTCTGTCCTTCAGATGCCCCTGCAAGGAAGAACTGCTCTAATCTAGACTTTTTCCAAAACTGCTCCATAACGATTTAAAAACTCTGTTGTTGGAATAAATCACAAGAATTTTTGAATGGAAGAGGCAGAGTGGCATATCAACAGGCTGACTCTACTGCCCTTCACTTTTGTCACTCTTGTTTATGTTTACCAGTGTTGTACGTCACTGTTTCCTTAACACTAAATAGTTTTACAAAACAAGATATGACCTAGCTAAGTAAGGAATGAAGAACATGGTTTTCATGCCTTATTTTCTATATGTAGCTCTATCTGTGGAAGTATCCTGTTTTCTCAGTTTTATGTAGAAGCTCAAGCAAGCAATGTTAATGTTGCATATTCCCTTGGTCTGTCTTGCAAAAATCATTAGGGCCTGACTTTTCCACAGAAAGGAATGCAGAATGCTGTCTACTTGTAAGTTTGTGATTCATGCCTCCTGTCAAGGCTACCAAACCAGTAAAAACACTGGAATGTAACAGAAAAAAAGAAAAAAAGAAAAAAAAAAAAAAAAAAAAGCATGATTATGTATTTCAGGAAAACAATTTTCTCAAGAATGTTTCTGGAACAGATCTTCAATGTTAGCTATTTCTAGTTCGTATATCAGTGACAGAGTGCCTACTGGCACCAACCTGTGCTTTGCAATTGTCTCAAAGGACAATGCTTTAGTTTGATTAAGGTGTCTTTTTTTTGGATTCTTATAGCAGCAAGTCCTTTAGCAGCTCATTACTTAATGGAAACTAAACAAAGCTTCTTCCAGGAAAGAAACTGTTGATCTCTGTCACCCCACAGTGAACTCCTTTTCTCAAATACATAACACATTCTTTTGGAAAAATACCTCCAGTTTAATCAAGACACTGTATACTCTAAAGACAAGAATGTGGCTTTCTTCATCTGTCTTCCACAGCTTGAAACTCAAAGGTCTGGGGAATAGAGATGGTAGAAGATAACTTCTGAGTATAGAAACCCACCTGTATGATATACTCATTCTTTGGTCTGTCATAACTTTAAAAACAGCAACTTTTACTACCAAAGAGGCCTTCAATTGGCTCTTATATATAGCCACCCTTAGGGCCCTGACAGGACTCCTTTGTTATCTACTAGTAGATATTTCTTCAGATGTTTTTCAAATTGCTATGCAAACTTATCTTGCTTTTTATTGTCAAGGTAGCTCTGTGCTAACAATTCCCTCCATACACTGACTGTGTTGCTTTATCTGCCAGAGGAGCCTTTTCACAGATCTTCATTTCCACTGGAGCTGCCACTAAAGCACTAATGCTGATAGTACAAAAAACCAGGGCAGTGTGTCAGCCATTGTAGATTTGACTTTAGCGGCTGGTAACCAGGTCACAGGTTTTGATGATCAAGATAAACGTAGTTATCTGTGATCATGAACATCATTTACTTTATGTAAAACTGGAAATAATTCAGGGCAACTGTGGATCAGGAAGTATGATCTGTTTCAAATTTTACTGCTGCTGTCACTTCCAAAGATGCTGTGAGCTTTTAGTGGATCCATGCTGGAGATGTACTTCTGCTTTTGCAAAACATCACCATTCTATCTGCAGAAAAATGTTTCTGCACAGAGTTAATGTGAAGCATAAGCCCAGAGTCTTGAGAAAGCAGTGAGGAAAGGAAAATGACAAGCTATTTTGCAGACGTATTGTGGTAACACACTTTTTCATCCTTTTGAAATATCAAATTAAAACACTTTATATTTAGCTGTGACTGTTCTGACTTTCTGCTGTAATAATGCATTGTGCACCATTGTTCTCACTGTATCATGGAATTATTCCCAATGGAAAAGTCTTCATTATGGAAAACTATTCCTGAAGCCTGTGCTCAATGTTTAACTGCCAAACCTAATTCATTGCTCCTGGTTTTCCTCCTGTTAAAACCATAGCTCATGAAAGTAATGCAGTTCCTAGGTATACATTTATAAAAGCCAAAATTAACAACAGGTGACTTGCCTTTTCAGCATAGTGCAATTGCATACTTTTTTTCTATAAAACAGCTACTATCAAAATGTATAATACAGAATAAATTCTTGCTTTGTCCTTGTAACAGCTTTATATTTCTGACTTTCTTACTTCGACCAAATATTATAATAAAACAGCACTCAACACTGTCTAGTCCAAAGAGTGTATGTTTCAGTATAAGTGACTAAATCAAGCGGTTAGATATTAAAGTTTGCTGTATTTAGTTCTGAAGTTCTTGGATTAAGTTCAGGTAACTTGAAGATAATTTTCTCACTACATCTTGCAAAGTTTTATTTATTTATTTATTTTTAGGAGAAACAGCTTTTAAAAAACATTAGCACTGTGTAAGCACCAGGTTTTTCTGGTGTCCATCTAAATAATTGATGCTATTTTTGATAACGTTTCTTGCTTGCTTTAACACTGATGGGATTTGAGTTCATTAAATTTAAACGACTTTTAAATTAATACTGTGTTTATTTGTAACACGTGAGATGGGCAAAAATAAACTAATGCTCGTCTTGGTTATATGGTATGATAAGTTTTCAAGAATATATGAAAGTCATAGTGGTGGTATAGGCATTCAGCACAGAAACACAAAGCCATAAAACATGCCCTCAAACTTGTAAGAATCTGATCTTTTCCATAATTTGTCTGGAACATCATTCATGAAGGTGTCTTACTTCTTATGTCACACTGTCATTGTAAACTCCTATGAACAAAGGGCCAGAATTAAACTCTTCAAGATGAGCAGCTCTACATAAGAATTTATATATATATATATATAAGAGAAGAATATGTATATATCTATCCTATTTGAAAAGCTTTGGCTGTCAGGTGAAGCTCTAGTGACTGGATCATGCCTAACTGACCTGGTAGCCTTTTATGATGGAACAGAATCAGTAGACAAAGCAGGAGCAACTGATGTTATCTCTCCATACTTCTGAGAGGAATTTGCTATGATCCCACAACACATCCTTATCTCTGAACTGGAAATATATGGATTTGAAGGGTAGACTATTCAGTGAGTGAAAATTGGTTAGATGGTCATAGCCTGAAGGTTGTTGTCAGCAGCTCTATGTTCTGGTGGAGGCCAGTCACAATTAATGCCCCCCAGGAATCTGTTTTGGGATCAGTGCTCTTCAGTGTCTTTATCAATGAAATAGACAGTGGGACTGAGTGTATCCTCAGCTAGTTTGCTGATGATGCTAAGCTGAGCAGTGCAGTTGATGTGATAGATAGTTGACACCATTGAGAAGGACCTGAATGTGATTGAAAAGTGGGCCCAGGAGAAGGGTTGCAGAAACTCGGGAGGTTACTCTGTGGTCTGTTATGCTTCCTGGCAATAGTGAGAATCAGAGAAATTTAATTTAATCTCCACAGTGCCAGGTGAAAATTAATAAAAAGCAGCTTACTACTGTGTAATACTGTTTAACTTTTCCAGGTTTATGCCAGACCTTAGAACTGCAGAGGCAGAAAAGGTAGAGGAACTACAGCAAGAGGAAGGAGAACAAGGTTTACTTCAAAAAGCCAGGATAATAAGCAGGAAACAAGCTTTCTCATACATAGTTGCTAAGGGGAAGGCCAGGCATCTGGCCTCATGACTCCTCCCACTTTCTGCACACAGCCACAGATAGCAAAATCAGGTCTTACAATTTAACTTCCAGCTTACCAGTGTTTCCTTCTCATATCCTGGTATTAAGAAAGAATAAAGTAAAAGGAGGAGAGAAAAGCAGAAAAAGATGAAAAAGACAGTTACATGAGCCATTTTTCTCTAAGAACTTGCTCACTTTGAGCCTTGGTCCTGAAAGTATCTTCAGGAACTCAAAACTGATAAAAAAAGCCCTAGTTGTTGCTAGTGTATGAATATTTCTTTTCTCACGTTCCCTGACTTTTAGAGTTTATGGCTTCTCAAGGGCATTGCAACATATCATAATTCATCTCTGCATAAATACTTAATGCATAGGGCAGGCTGGCTGGCTGTGCCTATGTCAAGCTTTTTTAGAAAAACAGGGAGGAAACAAAGTTCCAGGCCTTTTTTCTCACCTTGTTTAGCCATGTCATTTACCCACTTCAATAATAAATACAGTTAAGTAAGTTCACGAAAGTTACGCTACATAAATAGCAGAAATTTTGATTCCAGTTACTTACAATTTTCTGTTTGCTGCAAAAGCCACCTTTAACAAATAACCAAAGCAGGAAATAATCCTTTACCCAAATCTACATTTTATTGCAGAATTCTGTAGGTTTGTACTATTTTAAATACTATATTTCCTACTCAGCTTCTTTACACAGGCTAGGCCAGATGTTCATCTGGTGTAAATTAACATTGCTCTTTTGATCCTACTAGAGACAGGAAGATTTCTATCAAGCTGTGGTCAGTTCCTGTATGATTAAACATAATATGTCATGCACTGGGGTATAAAATGCTGTTGAATCAGGATTCCTTTTCAACTACTATGCACTTTATTTGCCCTGCATGTTATAAAGATTATAGAAGGTGTAAAGCAGTCAGGCCTGTGTAACTTTAGTGAAACATATCCAGTGGGAATCATTGGGGGAAAAAAAAAAGACAATGAGGGTGTCTGTGTCCTGGAGTGATCTGGAGGTAAATCAGCATGGAAGGCAGGTTAGAAAGGCTGGATTGCTGAGGAGTTGAGGGACCAGTTATTTATTGTTTATGATGAGATCTAGTGAGGATTTAATGAAAATACCAAGCAGCTGATAAACATACATACAAAGGAGCTGTTTTCCAGACAGCTGTGATTGCCACTGGATTGTGATGAATTAAAAAATAGGAATGAGATCATAAAACACTAAGATATAATGAGGATAGGACAATCAGTGGGTACAAAGTCTGAGGTGGATGCAAAGTATTCCTCGAGAGGTCTCCAGTTCACTAATTACTCCCAGTGAACCTCAACCCCTCCTAGAAGAATCTCGTGATAGGTTTGCAATATCTTATGCTCCTCTCCCAGCTATCTGTGACTGGAGGGCGTTTTGGATATGCTGTTTGGCTGACTGTAATGGAGCACTGCACTATTGTTTTCAAGCTGTTTTTGTGTCATTTCTAATACATGTTGTATTGGTAGATGTATATATATATGGGTGCAAATACATCATAATATGATCCAGTGGAGCCAATCTTTGGCTGATGTTAGTGTAATTGCATTGGTTTCAACAGAGCTGTGCCGGCACGTAGCAGCTGGGGAACTGGCTTATGAGAAGCCTGTCTGTTCCAGGTGTTAGCCACCAATGTGCTATTTAGTTACATGCTGGTGCAGTACTGTGAAAATTAATGCAATTATAGAAATTTAATATGGGAACAATGAAGTCATAAACTGCAAACATTGTGGATTTTGCTTTGTTCTTTACTGTTAGACTTGAGGACCGTGCATAGAAATACCACTTTGGAATTAGGTCTGATAAATTCATTATTCTTTTTGTGTTTTATGGCTGCTGACTTGGGTTCTATGGACAATCCAACTGTAGATGTTGTGCTTTAAGAGTATGCAATTTTGTATGCAATGTGCTTTTAGAAGTATTTAATTTTCATAATTTTGTCAGTGCTTGAGTGCTGGATTTCTTGATCATTGAGCCTTGTGTTGAAGCATTATAGGGAAACATCCGAATTATCAAATGATTTCATGGACATTTCACATATTTTTATTTTTCATATGTATTCATATAACAATTTCTGTGATAGGTTTGGGAATTCCTAAGCAATATCTTATCTACAGATTTTCCCGCTGTATCAACTTTCTTTGACACTTATTTTTATGAATACAATAGAGATATGAATGAAATATTTCTTACATATTCATGAAGCTTATTTCTCACAAATATTCATAATTTAGAATGGAAAATTCCCAAATATGATTCAAATATGCTTATATTTTCTAATGAAAGAACATATAAAATCTGTCATAAACAAGTTTGTGTTAAGCTAATATGCGATTAGTCCTTCCTTTCTCTATAGTTGCTGAAAAATATTTCTGTTGTTAAATTTGTTCAAGATAAAGTAGAAAATTTTCATATGCTACCTAATGGAGCTGTGAAAGAGTGAAGAAAATTTCTGCATGTATCATCTGTGATGTCTCTGCTAGCAGCCCTTGCATAATGCACTGCAAAATGTATGAAGGAAATAAGCTTCCTATAACTAACCAGAGATAACATGCAGATCTTTTTTCTCCTTCCTATGTTGGCAGTAGGACTGGACTTTTCCCTGTCCAAAGCAACAAATTCCGACATGCAGTTGCAAGGCTCTGGGAGAAACAATGGTAGGAGGAACAATGAAAAGAAATCTCAATATTTATGATTCCCACTCTATAAAGGTGCGTGCCTTGGGCTTTAGAGCAGACAGAAATAGAGGCTTGGCAATATTTGAAAATAAATATTTTGTGTGCTTAAAAGCTATGTAGAGAGCAGTGAAACTATTAAGTCAAGCCAGGCTGATGTTTTTTAAGCAGTGTTCACCTCATAAAGCAGATTTCCCTAATGGATTATTCAGTTGTTGGGTTTTTTTTTGTGTTTTTTGTTATTTTTCAAAATTTAAAAAAAAATTGTGAATTCAAAACGATGCTTGAGATCAAATTAAACCATATTCACTTAATGCTTCATGGTCGCTATGTGCCCCTGAGTGCAATCAGTTGGCCAAAAATTCAACTATTTACACAGTTCTACTCAAGCTGTATAAAAACTCATTTACTTGATATTAATTTCTATTGAACAGTTTCCACAGAATTACAGAATATCCTGAATTGAAAGGAACCCACAAGGATCACTATCCAATAACTGGTTCCACACAAGACTATTTGAAAAATCATGGCTGTTGGGTGAAATCCCTGGTGACTGGAAAAAGTCCCATCTTTAAGAAAGGGAGAAAGGATGACCTGGGAAACTGCAGGCTGGTGAGCCTCACCTCTGTGCCTGGGAAGATCATGAAGCAGATTTTCCTAGTTAACATGTTAAGGCATATGATGAAGAGGTGATTTGAGATAGCCAGCATGGCTTCACCAAGGACAGATCTTGCCTAATCAGTCTGGTGGCCTTCTGTGATGAAGTGACATTGGTGGAAGGGGGAAGGGTGATAGATGTAATTTTCCTAGATTTCTGCAAAGCCTTTGACATGGTCCCTCACCACATGGTGAGGGTGACTGTCCCCCTCTACTCAGCTTTTGTGAGGCCCCATTTGGGGTACTGTGTCTGGGCCTGGGGACCCTGGCAAAAGAAAGTCACAGGGCTCTTGGAATGGATCCAGAAGAGGGCCTCTAAGATGATCAGAGGGCTGGAGCTCCTCTCCTATGAAGAAGGGTTGAGGGAACTGGGCTTGTTTAGTGATCCAGTGATTACTGGGAGCAGTGATTTCAATCTACAGCAAACAGAAAAAAATTTCTTTAGTTTAGGACTTAGTTCGGGAGGATTTTCATTGCACCCTGGCAATGGAGATTAATGTAAACTATGGTTCAACCATATGTATAAGTTTATCACATTACTTGAGATGTGTTTTATGACAGATTCTGCAGTGCAAAGTTTAACCAGTCCCTATATTTTAAAGAAAATGTTATGGAAGATCTATAGTCCACATATAGTCCACACTCTTCCAGTGATTTCATGTTTTCAGCATGAGACTTCTGAGGTTCTTTCAGAGTTCTAGTTAAATCTTTTTGTAAGCAATCTCTAGCAATAGTTCTGATCTAAACTTATCCTCTGAAGTAATTAAATATAGTTTCAATATATAAATATTACACCAGTCTTTTAAAATACTTTAGAAAATGCTCTTATGCTTAATGATTTTCCAAACTTTGATTTAATCTTTTCATGCTTCTCATTAAACAATATCTGCTTATGCTTCCTTTCTTGATTTTCTGCATGTGACTGCTGCCATCACAAATTAAGGGTTCTCTTAGCAACAGAAAAACACACTTTTCATTAGGGCAATGTCTCTACACTAAAATCATGACCTTTCACTGAAGCTTGATCTGAGTTTGATTAAAAGCATTTTAAAATAATAATCACAAAGTTTAGCATGTTACTTGATCTGCAGAAAACTGAACCAAACATTTATATTTTAATCATTACATGGGAGCTAGATCTTGATCTTTTAATTCCCAAATTAACAATAAAATACTCATATTCCAGGTTTATATAATACGTATTAAAGTGTAATTAGGTCCTTGTTTTGTATTTTATACTCAGCTTTGTTAAATGATATCTTTACTGGAACAGCACTACGTGGATATAAGAAAGTATCAAATACAATCAAATCTGTTTATTCAGTTTTGTATTTATTTTCTGTCATAATATGTCATCTCCTTCAGAATTATTACATCCTCCATAAACAGAAGGATGCATGTATGCACACACCTCAGTCTTCTGAAGTTCACTCAAGACCGCTAAATGAAAATATGACAAAGAAAATAACTTGACATTCAAGATGTTTAGCTTGCTGCATATCCGTTCCAACAACAGAGCTTGAATACCTGTGCTAAATGCTTTCTTGGGGCATTTATCTCTTTCTGCCTTAATGGAATACATTTCTTTCGTAAAATAACTCATCAGATTGAGTTTACTTTAAGGGATTAAAACCTCAGTGAGAGTGCAAACAGGGAAATGTATTTTCCTTCATTGTTACAAATTCCTGTAAAGTACCTTTTCAGTATATTTTCAACACAGAAATAAAATTCCACAGTTTTGAAAGAATAATTCTTAACAGAACTTCACTATATTTCTGCTGGTCTGCAATGGGACTCTGTTGTGGCCTTTCATTGTCTTTCATCCCTCCCCTTCTTCTTTCTCCAGGCATGAGGCTTTATTTATTTACAATTATTGTGTACCTTTCTTTGTCTTTTATTACTTTTGATGCATTAAAACTTAAGTACCAGATTTGGCAAACATCTTCAAACCAAATTTCAAATCTCTGATTTCACCGGGGGTTCTGAAACCCAATAGCTTAAAATAATAAGCAATAGTTGTAAAACTTTCCAGGGCAGGGAAAGTCACATGGAAGATAACTAAGAACTGCTCTCTCCTTTTTTGTCCCCTTTGGTCTTGTCTGATATTACTAGGCATTAAGAATTCAAAGCTCTGGGTATAAATATTCTCTGATTTGCTCCCGCTGTAAGACATAGATTTATGATGATCTCATTGAAGTGGATGAATGTAGCTGAAAGATATGTTTTCATACAAAACAAATGTAAGAACTCCAAACATGGTTAAATTCTACCTTTGCCTTCTTCCTTCCCGTAGGTAAGTCCAGAACATTCACAAAAGCACCTGGCGAGACTCCTAAACTTACACAGAGCTTTTCCAAGTTTGGAGAAGTTGCCTGTGGCTGAGAGACCATGCGCACAGGCAGGCTTGGTTGTAGAACAGCTTTCTGATTTATGAATTTTTGAATAACAAGATGGATATTTACAAGTTTGTGAACTGAAAGCGAAAGAACTCCTGATTCTAGTTTGAGTAAATACACAGGGAGGTTATCTGCAAAAGCAATACTTTCATCTTATGGCGGAAACACTGTTTTATTTACACAGTAGATGAATGGAACAGACTTAGATCTGCTGCTGAAAGGTCTGTGAATACTATGGAAATCCTTTCTGTAGGAATGCTTAGTCCTTTCAGCTACAAAAGAAATAAGTTATATAACTGAGAAATGTAACGGAGAAAGTTACAAAACTAAGTTCTTTGAGTAACTGTTGAATTACTGCAAATATCATCAATCAATAAATAAAGACAACTACTGAAAACTGTAAGTGATAAATAGATCTTATCTTTCTGGCAACATTTAGCCAGTAAATGGCCCTTGTGATTCTGCAAGATAGCATTTAATTTTAGCACTAAAAATTGCAACACCAAACAGAATTTTTTCTTACAGGAGATAGAAAACATTTGGTTTTGCTTTAGCTTTCTGTAACTTTTTTTTTTTTTTTTTTTCCTACAAACTTGAACATAACAGACTGAATTTAGAGAAAATTTGGAATAAATCTCTTTGAGAACTTTGGAACATAGATTTAGGATCAGAGGAGTCAGTAGAAAGACCTGGAAATATCTACTCATCTATGACAAGTATTAAACCTGAGATCTCTTTCTGTTTACTGTCTTTCAGACTCAACAGTGAATGTTTTTGTGATGTTTTCCTGCAACTTTTTTTCTTTTAAAGGAAAAATGACTGCATTTGGAATAGCTCCTGAAGACAGCAAACTAAACTTTTTTGCTGCGTTTAAAAATAAATTGATAAGTTGCCATGGAAGGGAGACAGGAAAAATTACAGCTTTCTAGTATTAGTTTACTCATTCCGTTCAACAGGCAAAGAACATTTCCAGTGTGATTTGGTTTGGTATGGATATTTCCCCAAACACTTTGTGGTAAAATGCTTGAGGCATTCCATCCTTTCCTAGTGAAAGCACATCTATAGATTTGTAACTTAGAGACTAAATACACCTTAGAGTCTGTAGCTAGTGCTAATCTACTGTAGTCTGTGAACGTGATCCAAGGTCTGCCAAAGGCTGTGAAAACACCCTACTAACTTGTGATTTCTGGCACAGTTCCTATCATTAACTTGATTAGAGTCCTTTCACCTGGGAGGCACATAACACTGATTTTCCTTGTGAGACAGGCTTTCTGCATTTTCTTCTGATGTTCCTATTCTGGATGGGAAAGCACAGTTCTGTCCCTTTGTCCCTTCCAAAATATGAGCAGTGCTTCAGATGTGCAAAGTAACTTTTATGTAGGAACAACCTGGCCATTCATATTTAACTCATCTCACTTCCTACTTCTCACCTTCATTAGTATTGTTTTTGTGTATGTAGAGCTAATTATGCCTATTTTCTTCTTTAGCTAATACTAACCTATACAAGCAAAGGATAGTTGGCTCTAAAAAATAAATCTAGTTTTGCTTTTAGATGCTTCAGGCATTTATGATTCCTGAATCTGATGATGCTTTAAAATATTACACAACTACTGAAGCAGGTTCGTTTCATCTCTAGAAGAATAAACTAAGGTGGAACATAATCCAAGAAAGTTTCCAGGAGAGGAAGCAAAAATCTTCTTGTTTATTCATAGAGAAATGTATTAATCTGTTTCTGTCTGTTTACATTGGTCCTGGCTTAGTTTTCTCCTTGTTTGTGGTTAACAAGTATGATGAATATTATGACATACTGTATCCCAACTGTTCTATGTAAATAATTTTAAGGAAATGAGAGGTAGGTGAAGTTACAAACTGACTTGAGCAGATATTCTGAAATTTCATACCTAAAAAAAGCATGGCATACTGCTTAATATGTGTCAGTGCTTTAATTCCTATTGCTAAACTTCTAGTTTGTGTAACAGGGGATTTCCCCAAACAGTAATCAGCTGGAAATGGGAGATTATATCCTATTTGCCCATATAAATGGGCTTAGAATGGTTTAGAAAGAAGATGCAATTCCAGTTGGTCACTGTGAAAAGGAGTGAAAGGCTAAGTCATACTGCTGTTCATAGTTGAAAAAAACGATTATTTTTCTTAATTCATTAACAGAGAATGTCAAGTTTTCGATTAGGAGCTCTGAAAGGTACCTGAGAGATAAAAGTCCAAGCAGCACTGTATTTTACACATGAACAGTCTATTTACTTTCCTGTAATATTCTGGATAGTGATAGCTTCAATCAGAACTTAAATGCCTTTCAGTTACAGCCACATCACACTACAGGGACTTCCAGTGGGGCTAAAAGGAGTGATAAACCCTGAACACATCTAGTGAATTTGTGCAGGCAGCTGCTACAACCCCCCCCCCCCCCCCCTTTTTTAATATCTGAGTACCAGAGAAGTATTTGGGTTCATTTTGCAGATGAGAAATCTGAGTAGAGCAAGGGTCACTGAAGAGTATAGCTTCCTCTGAATAGAAAAAAAGCTCATGAGGCATATCATAAGAATCTTTCACTGCAGGGTAGGTGAGTAATGTCAAATAAAGTGTATCTTGTAACACATCAGGTAAAGGTAAATACTAATTTTTAAAGATTTTATAGAGTACTCTAAGTATATTTGAATAACTGAGATAAAATATCTCCATACAGAAGAAGGAATCGAAGTATCCCTAGTGCATACCAAGGCTACATTTACTATGCCTCCAAACAAAACTTCAGCTCTGTGCATGCCATGCGGCTGCACAAATTCATGATAGTCATGTCATCAATCTTTGTCATGGTGATCTCTACCTCTCAGCTTCTATAAACTCAGCAGCTGGGTCAAATTTGCCGTGGCAAGTTTTTCCTTGAATACAATCATTTCCAAAGTCCTAGTTTAAAAAATTCCACGTATTATCAGAACTGCTGCATTTTATCAAATAACTGCCACCAGCTCTTGCCTGAAATAGTTCATTCGTAAAGCTTTTGCCACTGGACTGTGGAAACCAACCATCAGTCAAAGGCTTGTTTTGCTATTTTTTTTATAGCAATAGCAAATGAACTGCAGATGGAGCGCTGTTTATACTTTCCCATCATCTCCAGAGTGCTGGGAACCGTTGCTACGGTGTCATTACATTTAAGCAGTATGCAGAGAGAGCAGCAACACTGGAAATATTTATTGACTGGGATAGGGTCAGTTTGACTTGTATTGTGGGAAGGATATCAGGGTGCTTGAAATGGAAGTCTGCATGAGCTCATTTTTTGCCTCAGACCTTCAGAAGGAAATACTGCGTGAATAAAAGTGAAGTTCAGTAAACCTAGTGATCTAACAGAAAATAAGAAGAATCTGTTCTTAGATTGCATGTAACAGCATGTGGGAAGGGACTTTTGTTTGGTTTGGATCCATGTCAGTAATCTGTCATTGAAATATTGCCTTTTTTGGCTGTGACAGTTGAACTCTGTCAGGTTAAGGCATACGGTCTGTTATGCTCCTGACCTTCCTGAAGAAGTTATATTGCAAGAGTTGCAGAAGTCAGTAACTGCAGTTAAATTTGCCAAGCTGTAAACTATAGAAACTTCAGGTTTGACATGTGTTTGCCAGTCACCACCTCTGGCAAACAGGTGAGTGGGTGGCTGAGAGTAGAAAAGCCTTAACACATTATGGCTAAATCTATCAGCGTATCCATCACAGCTTTTAGAGACAGGGATAGTAAATGTGGATTTAAACATGTGACCTTCTATTATTCTTACAGTTTATTATGGAAGCCCAAATGTCCAACAGGCTGTTGTGATTGGCACAAAGGAGAAAAATGTCTGGCCAGTACAGGGGAGTAGGAGAAAGCAGAAGTAAAGACACTGGAGCAGCAAACCAAACTGTACAACCAGCCAGGAGCAGGTAACAATCTCTTCCTTCAACTCAGTGTATCTGTTGGCATCACTGCAGAAATAAACTTAAAGCAGAGAACTTAAAGTTCTCCAGAAGGCCGTGTAGTGGCTTTGGGTTTGGAAAGATTGATTTTTAGCATTGCATTGAAAAGTATAATTAGTTTTATGACTTATCATGAAGTTTGAACTCAAATGCTGCACACATATTAAAATGGTTTTGTCTTCCTGATAGCACTGCAGCATCTCCAGTTCCCTGTGGGTTCTCTAGTACTATGTACTGAATGCAGAGAGGGCATTTTGGACTCATTCGAATCGCATGTATGATGTGGTAGTCTTTCCCTTGATGGAGAATGCTTCAATATGCTCACACTGTATTTGCTTGTAGCTTTACAACTAGCAGTACAAAACCCTTAACACTTACTGAACAATGAGGAAGTGACATTGTAAAGATTATCTGTTTTCTGGCAAAGCAGACAGAAGTTCCTCTAGTAACACAGTATCATTGTGTTTTGTTGTTGTTGTATCTTTTTTGAAATCTATCATTGCTTTCCAACTGTCTGTTATCAGGACTTTACCACAGCTGTTTCAGTCACCATTATGATTTAAGGTATTTCTACTACAAGTACAGATTAACAGATAAAGTCAGGGATAGAAAGAGAGCAAGACTGTGATTGATTTCCTGAATTAGTGCTGCTTTACTTCATACACAGCAAATACCTTCTGGTTTAAAGGGCTATTTCCAAATCCTCCAAAGAGAGAGACCAGCAGTTCTGTACAAACCAGTTTAGAACCCAGCTTAAAGAACTACAACTCAGCTCTAGACAGAGAGCTAACAGATGGATTAGTGCTGGCTGTGAAGATGTCTTCCAGGTGTATGTAATTTAGATTAATTATAAAGCTGCTTTCTTTCTACCCCTAGAATTAGTAAGCCTTTGATGAATCAGCTGGGTCACTTGTGTAGTTCCTAGTGTGTGGTGTCTGATTTACAATCTCTAACTCTCTATACCTGCATAGGGTATGCTGGTTGCTTTGCCCCTGATCTGCTGTAACCAGTTCTTTACATCATGCACTGGTCTGTGAAAGCAGTAAGCATCATGGAAAGATGTGATACCAGGTAAGCATTTAGGCCTGGTCTATGAACTGCTGGTAATAACTACCAGACCTGAGGTAGATTTTCTCCTCTCTAACAGCATTTAAGAAACTTTATGTTTAATCCTGCTTTCCAAAATCAGAAATTTCTATCAGATTAAATTAAAACAATCTACAGATTGTGAATGAGTTTTTACTCATTCTACTAAGAACAATCTACTAAGTTGTGAATGAGTTTTTCACCTGGCAACATGTGTCTAACATTGTAGACAACAGCCCTTTATTTTTTATATTTGAATAACCATTTGTCAAGACATCTATGTGAAGTTAATTCATTCTGACTGTAGGGTTCAGTACTATTTCATTGCTTGCTGTAGTAAGGCATGTTATTACATGTTTAATGGTCACTTACAGCTCACTTAAAGGTTTTATTACGGCATACTTCTTAATCGCGCTCTGTGTATTTCTGGAGAGGTTTTGCTCTCCAGAAAAAAAAAAGAAAAAAAAAAAAGTGAAATCTTAAAGATGTCAGTAAAATCTTTGAATATTTAAATTGGAAGGGATTTCAGGAAGTTGCTGAGTCCAAAACAGGCTGCTGTCAGCATTACAGCAGGATGCTTATGTCCTCTCGCTGTCAGTCACGTCCTCATGCTGGAGGCTGGAGGTCTCACAGCCTGCTCTATGTCTCCTGGTTGGAGCCAGCAAGAGGTGTGTTCAGTGCAGCCCCTTGGCTTCTGGGCTGCTCTGGAGGATGCTTTCAAATGCAGCAATCGGAGTCAGAATCTGTCAGTCTGTTTTTGCAAATTTTATTTATTTATTTTTTTAAGCTTGCTTGGGTTTCCTGCTCTGAAACCATGTTTTGAGCCAAAGGAAAGAGAATGTTCGTTCTGGCTCTGTGGGGAGGAAGAACAGCGTGGGATATAATTTACTAGAGGTCAGGGGAGGGAGATATGGGAAGATATTTTGGCAGCTAGATCTACTCATGAACTTGTTTTCTGTTGACTTGATCTAGTTTCTTCTGTTCCTGCTTTGTTTTCCACCTTTTTGTCACTCAGTCTTTCCTTCCCAGAATAGTTTGATTCACATTAGGCCCCCGACCTGAAAAGATATATCTTTAAGAACAGTGAAATGTATACAACTTCTGTTTGCTTCTCTCAATTTCTTTCCTTGGACTTGACAAAAGTGTAGGTTATCCTGCCTAGTGGGTTTCTCTGATTTTGCCAAGCTGTAGTTGTCTGTAATTAGAAGAGAATACAGATAAATGCTAACATATGAGAAGGCTGGGAGAAATGTTCCCTTCACAAAGTGAAGTCCTGGGATTAACTATGACCCTGAGAATCTTGTCTACGCTGTGGTTAGAAGGGATCAGTGACAAGCTTGGAGTTATAGAAGCAGGTTATGTAAGGAGAAAAAAGTCCCTGTGGTGGAGCTACAGACCTGCACAGTGGAAGACTAGGCTGGGTAATCTGTTTTTACCCTCGAGCTAGGTTCTAATTTCAGTTGTCATGGGGCAAATTAGGCGTAACTTTACTGACATAAGAGGCTCTGTTCAAGATGACCTAGCTTTTAGCTTGTGAAGCTGAGGTCAAAACCACCAATTCTTTTAGGACAATTCCTTTCAAAATGAGTGGGTGAAGTAGGGTTCAGGCCTATGATTTTATTCATTCCAGTGAGCACTTGCGCAACTTTGTGCTCACAGCTGGTCTTAAGGTGCCATTTCTTGGCATCTGAATTGGCAATTGTCTGCCTGCAGCTGTTCAGCCACCCAGTTACAATGGGCTGGGAGCAGGCAAGTTTGGAACTTAAGAATATGAGGGGGTGTGAAACAATCTTATGATGATGTAAGAGCTGTATTGGATTATGGTTATTTAAAAATAAAAGTTTCATTTGTAGTCTTAATGAATAGTTTTCTTACTATATTTCCATTTTAAGTTAGTGAGCCATAGGCAGAACACAAATGGAAGACATGAAGTAAATGACTGAACTTATTTTTTTGCTGGTATTGTTCTTCATGAGAAAAACAGAAGCGTCTGACTACTGCTGAGATACAGATCCAAGTTCAGGTTGTCATGTTTGGCCAGATGTCCTCCTTAAGCTGGAAGCTTATATACACACCAGGGGTGGCTTTTCTCAAAGTAACGTTCACCATTTTTTAACTTCCAGTATTTCTGTTCTTAATTATATCTCATCTTGTAGCAGAAGGGAAGGACTAAGTGTCTTGGCTGAAGGCAAAATTCAGTGTCAGTGCAAGCAGTATCTGCTTATCTCCACGCACTTTAATCTTGGCGTGTACCATGTGTCTTTCTTAGATCTCCATCACAAAGCACATTTGGCTGCTGCAAGGAACGGTGCTAAAACTTTCAGGGGTTTTCCCACTGGTGAAACAGCCCTTTCATGTGTTTTATTTATGAGTGGCTCCATGTTGCTTTAGAATGGAGTTGGCTTTCCTGTTCTGGTGTTACAGCTTTTAGACATTGCGAGAAGAAATGGTTATTTCCAGATACATTCACTATCCAGTAAAAGCTAAAGCTGCTGGTGTGGGTGTTATGGCAATTTAATCACAGCGCTGTAGCTGGGGGTTGAAATAAAAACAGTGAGTTCAATAAGAAAGAAAACTCTTAAAACTACTTATACATTATGACTGAAGGTTGAGTGTCCACTAGGTGGCAATGTGACGTGGCACTGTAGCTGGGAACAAGTAGGATTCCCTGTGCCGGCAGTGAGGAGCCATGCGCTGGGCTTGTGGGACCGGTGTTATTCAAGACCCCGTCGGTATGAATCACTTGATTCCTTCGGTCTTTTATCACTTGTCACTTATCACTGCAGTCTGTACTACGTGTTAAATTCTCCATGCCCATAAGCAAGCAATTGTGTTCTGTTATTTCAGCTGTGAATCTGGTAATCAACCTAAGTGATGATTTTTAAAGAAAACACCTCTTATCTTTTGCTGTTATGTTGAGTTTGAAATCTGCATGGGTCCGTGTAGGCTATGCTTAGCTTCCCAGGAAATGAGAACACATAGAGTAGTCTTACTACATAGGAAAGATAGACAATAACTTGAGAAAGTATTTCAAGCAGAACTAACTTACAGTCTACCCTGTGGCTGGAGTTTGTACAAAGAAAAGGTTTTACAAAAGAATTGCCTATGAATTTTTATTTATTTATTTTTTTATTTGCTGCTGAGATGATGAGAGAACCCTCAAGCACACCAGCAGCACTCAGCAGCAATTGGCCCCTGCTGCAGCTTGGAGGAATGGTAACTATAATATATAATATATTGGCTGTATTTTATATTTGAATTCTGAGGTAAAGGAATCGGGTATCCTTGGCAACTTTTGCAGCTCCAGCTACTGTGGCTGCACTGGTGTCAGGTGCTGCAGTGACTTCCTAATGGGGTGATCAGAGTCAATAAGAAGTAAGGCAAATGTTCTGCTGCCTTCCTGTTGAGGTGGAGTAATTGGCAGTATGCACTGCACATGCTTGCTACAAAACCTGTATTGAAAAGCAAGCTGATGCTGCAAAGCAGAATGCTATAGTGCAGCAGAGTTGCAGATTTAGCTGCATATCCATTATGGTATCAGTCTTTTGCTGCGTGATTGGTCCTGTAGTTTTACCCCATGCTTTCAGCTTATCTCTTTGTGCAGGAAACAAATGTATGTTCAGCTAAATGTGTACTCTGCTAAAGCTCACACTCAAGTTGCCTTGAAATTAGGTCAGTTTTACTTGTGTAACTTCTTGTGCACTCAGGTTCGGTGTTAATTATTTTGCATGCATACGCAATAAATGTATATCAATAAAATGATGTGATCTTAACAGATAAAGATGAAGAACCCTGCAAAAATGACAGAGTTAAAGTCTAGAATATGACGTAACAGTGGAAAAGATTGAATTTCATATAATAAAAAGGAGTCCAGGATGTGCTCTGCCTAGCCAAGGTAAACCACACAATATCTTACTGGGTAAACAGAATCGCAAAATATATGATCCTCTAATCTTAATGTTGCATCAGTACAGCTCTGTTGTAATTACCTTTACAAGGGACAGAAGAACCTAATGTTGTTCAGTTTTCACAGAGGCATGGTGCCTTCTAATTGCTGCAAAATTACGATTCTACAGAACTTCATATTTCTGTTTAAGTTCCTATTTAGCTAAGGCTTGAAAGGTCTTTGTCAAGAAGAGCAATTTATTTAGAGCATCTAGGTTTCCCTGAAATAAATGGTCTCTTGCTTTGTTTTTATTACTTTTTTTAACCTTGTTATTACATTTTCCAACTGGGCTGATAGATGCACAGAGGGAGACAAGATATTGCTCAATCATGAAATAAACTTGCATGCCAGTCTAAATGAGGATGGCTTCTCTGCATTTTGCTTTAAGTAGTGTGAGAGCTTCCAGTAACTGGTAGTATTTTCACTCGTTGCTTGAAATATAATTTCTAAAATGTAATTCCTCACTTTTGAGATTTTTTCTAAAGCTTTATTAGAAGGCTTTAGTTTAAACTGTTTTGTTCCACTGGTATTGCTCTGCAGAAATAGCTAGCCATTTTCTTATTCAAGTGCATGCAATATATATGATTTAATTACAATCCTGCTTCCATGCAGCACTGCTACTGCCTAGGGTGTCTCCAAGATATCTGCATGTGCAGGTGTCCTTGTGCAAGAACGAGTAGACTGGGGCTGTGTTGTATTAAAGGTAATCAGTACATATAGACAAATAGTAGCACATGTCAACTACTGCCTCTGTCTAATTTATCCTAGTTATGAGTCTTCTGGCTGATCATCCTCTCTGTATATTTCCCAATTATTTCCAATTGAAACCTTTCAGATAAGAAAATGAAGAGCTTCACTCACATCCAGGCACTACTTGTCAGCTGAATTTTTTCCTCATAGGACCATTCACATCACTTCTAATAAGTCTACTGTCCTCACACTGCAGTATGTTATGCTGAAATGTGGAATATAGTTGAGAAACAATGAACAAATTCTCTTGTAAATAAATTGGGAAATACAAAAGGAAATTCCACTTGTAAGTCTCTTCAATTCTATTGCAACAAACTGTATTTTTGGCTGTCTGCACGAAGGGGGAAGCCCAACCCTAGTCACTTAGCTCAAGATGAGCATTACTTTGGCCATGCAGACTATTTACTGCTTTTTCAGGAACTGGATGAAATTATCGTTGTAGATCATATCCTTTGGATTCATGCCTACTGTAGATAAATCATTTAAATGGATGAGGATCTGAATGACAAAAGTTATCCTAGGATTTAATGTGAGCGTAGTACATAGCTTAACGAGAGTTGTGAAAAGGGCTCTTGAGAGAGTAAACAGAAATGCATCAAGAAGCAACCATTAGATTTTTAGATTTATATGCACAGATCCAATAATGGCTAGTGGACTGCAAAGATCTGAATTTGCTTTGCTCTTATTTAACACACTATTGATCACATATGTAAGCCAGTAAGTGAGGAAACAGCAGACTTCAAATGTTATTTGGTCTTTTACTCATTATCTCTGCAGGGCAAAGAAAAAAACAAAAAACAACAAAACCTGAAAAAAAAAATGGAAAACCACAAATGAATAATTCCAATTAATAAACTTATCACAAATTATGTTGGTCCATTTCTGATTTTAGGGGAAGAAAATATTAGAAAACTTGGAAACCTGAGCAGCTTTATTTTGAGAAAAATTTACTCTAACACTAATTATATTCTAACAGAACTAGAGACAGTTGGTCAATCCTGTTTCTCTCCTTCTGAGCTTACAAAATGCCAAACTGATAGTGTGCATCCATCCCTTTAACTCTGTAAGTGTGGTCAGGGAATTGAAAAATAACTGGGTTACCCCCGGAAGCAGGGTCATGGATTCTAGCCAAAAGCATAGAAGATATAATTAACATTGAAGACTTTTCCTCTCTAAATCATGCATTTGTACTTGATCTCTTTCCAGTTTTCCCAAAGAAGGTTATTAGTTAGTCCTTTGAAAGAAAGGCATGAGGAATCATTGCTTCACCCTTCAGCACTACTCTCCTTTGAAAACAGAATTTGTTGTGCTTTATGAAATCTGAATTATGTGGGCAATCCAAATGTTTGAGAGTTATTTTCAAACAGTAACTCCAGGGTCAGATTTTCAAAGGAGCCTCTCTACAGTTACTGAGACAAAACTTAAAATTTGCAGGAAAAAAAAATAACAGTACAGATCTGCTGCTGTATCTCTTCAGAAAGCTTGGTGAGGGCTTTTGGAAGAGAATCTGAAGCTATGTCTGTGAACATCTTAAGGGCTTGAGCAGGAGGTGAAACCTGGAGACTCCCAGCTGCTAAGGGTTTAAATCAATACGTACTACCATAGAAAATATGCTGGGATCTGCACTATGTAGTGCTACAAGCAGTTGTTTAAAAATATCCTGGAGACCAGATGCACATCTAGAACAAAATGCTGCAACTCAGGGCCAACAATAATACTTAGTTAGAATATAAAGTCATCCAGTGTATGGAAACTGAAGTCAAGGCAGCTGATATAATCAACTGAAAATACTGAATTTGGTTAGTATTCTATACTGTTTAGCAACTGTTTATTTTAATGACAGCAAGTTTTTATACTTTCCAAAGGTAAGTACCGTTTGCACTTAATAACCCTATGTTAAGGTGACTTTTCCCATCTCCCCACCCGTAAAGGGGGAGTTTGGCTTTGATCTTCAGTAACTGAGACAGAAATATCAAAAAAAGCACAGTAAATCCAACATAATACTTTCTTGCCCCAACACACATTCCAAAGTACTGGAAGAACACAACATTATTTTTTTCCTTGAATTATTTACTCAAGAAAACAGATGAAAAATAGCTGTTCATGTGGCAAGTTCAGGAAGCTCATGAGTTTCCAATTGCATGTACTGTGCATGCATCTTAGTATGCAACATGCACCTAGTTTTATTTTGTTTTCGTATTAGTGCATGATGGCAGACGGGAAGAGATTTCTAAAAGCAAAGCAGATGTTATTCTAGTAGTCCAGAAAGATAGACTGAGAAATAACTCTGTGTGCATTTTCTATTTAGCATGCAAGGTAATTGTGTATTAGATTCATATGCATATATATAATTAATAAAAAAATTAATGTTTTGAGAGATTTAATTTGCAGTTGGGGGCTTAGAGAGCTCCTTGGAGTTTATGTATTCAACTCCATAGTGCATTTTCCCTTGAAGGAGTATTGTAAGAGCATACTGCTGCGTAGTGAATTTGAATCTGTTGTATAGAGCCTGTGACTAGTGCTTATTACAAGTGCAAATAGTCTTTCTGTTTGGATTTTTCTTTCTTCGTGTGTTGACAGGGGAAGTATGCGTACAAAAGTTCTGTTTTTTTAGCTCTCTGGTAAGTTTCCATCAGATATTTTTTTCAATTAACTATTAAAATGCAGGATTTTGAAAGCTATAATTGCAAATTATTCCCAGCCCTATCAGCTGGACTTTGTGCTGGGAAGTACCTTGGGGGCTGAAGGAGGAATTCTTCCCTCCAGGCCATTTATATGTCTTACAGCTGTGAATTTGGCCTTAGGGTTAAAGTAACTTCCTCAGAGAACTCATCTGTCCATGGGCTGGCCAAGTGATTTTTGTTTTTATGTAGTATGACTTTGGTCTCTTCTTACAAATTCCTGCTGTAGTGAGAAGAATGTGATAAAAATCAGTACATTTCACCTCTTAAGGCTTTGATTTTAGTACTTGTTTTATGTCTACACTTTACAATGTATAGCTACCATAGCATTAATTATGCAAAAAATCCCAAAGTGAGTATGCCTGTGTCCTGGGAGGAATGTGTCTGCTGATGGGTCTTGCTAATGGCAGAGCAGTCCTGGCCTCGATGCTCTCCTGACATCTGAGATTCCAGAAACAAGGATTTTTGGCTTTATGTACCCTATACTTTCATCAGACAGTTCTGAAAGACCCAGCTTCTGTTTGCTTTGTAACTATCTGACAGCTGGTCTTGTGTAGCTCATTCTTCAGGGCTTTGCCTGAAGGCCTTGTAATTATCAGGCAACTGAAATATTAAAAATATTAAATGTTCATTTGGTATGTAAATGCATAGTATATGGCATGTTTTCTGTTTAGGGAAAATTCACCGGAGTAAGAATTTGGGGAGGTGCTTGATCTATGCTGTAAATTCCCTTGAGAAACTTCATCTGAAAAAGATATGAAGAAGATCTCAAGAAATATGGAGCTTTGATCTTACTATATGAGAAATATACAGACAAAATCAAAGCAGGAATATAATGAAGCAGAAAGTAGGGTGTGAATTACACTCTTTTAAAAATTAGAATTAGTTATCTAATTTTTGAGTAAGAGGAACAGCAGATTTATCAGGGGCTTATGAACAACATTAAGAAGTGGAAATGAAAATTAACAACAACCCACTACTTGTTAAGTCCATGATAGAAGGTTCTAATTCATATGCCATCTGGAAGAGGAAATCTGGTTGAAAACAGCCCTTAAAATGAGCTCATCCCTTGGTTCTAAGTACTTCTCTGCTGGAATGCTTATGAACAGCAGTAGAAATAGGTGAAGCTATGGCTTCTAGTGACTCGAGAGATTGAAATGGTTTGGGTTTTTTTATAGGTTAGCTTATATAAGAGAGGGGTAACATGTTCTTTAATAATACATTTAAGATGAATAATGATAAGATTATTTAAGCTATGTGATAAAGTTGACACAGTGAATTCATGGTCATTTAAAGCCATTTTAGATTGCAAAGTAGAAGGTGCTTTTAATTTTTAAAGCAGAGATTCTGGAGCAGATATTCATTTGACTTAAAGGTGGCAAGAGAGCACGATTCTTCTGTGGTAGAGTTTATGAGAGATGAGATTAAATGGTTCCTGTGGCAGCAGAGATTGGGTTTAATTCCTTAAGAGATTGAGTTTCATCTTTTTCTGTTCCCAGAACAAAAATGTAGGTGAGAAAGTCAGTGTATTCTGCTCCTGTCTGCATTATCAGAAATAGTAATTAAGTTCCGAGTAATTAATGCTGTATAATTTCCCTTACATCAAGGGCTAGCAGTGGGTTCTGCCTTTAGAGCCTCCATGATTTGGAACCCAACATAGTTCCTAGGCAGTGAGATGAGCAACAAAGTAAAAGAGATCCACCAGCCTTCTAGAACTTGCTAGCTCCAGCAGTAGCCTAAAGCAAATAAATTTTATTTATTATTTAACACTACAGAGCAAATAAATGTGCAAGTGGCAACAGTAATTAAACTTTCAGAATGATTACAAGTAGCACTGAAATAACGTGAATCTTACTTGGTAAACATAGCACACCACTTAGGGACCTATTGTGGAACATGGCATAGAGGAGAAGCAAGATGTGAGTGCTGATTAGTTTAGCAGTTCTATAGCTAAAATCTGACGTTGCTACTAGCCATGTCAGCCTGTGTTCCTTTAAAAAGTGTTTGACACTATTATATTTGCTGAAATTAATGACCACAGATAACTACAGCTATAATTGGCATATAACTTTATGAAACTGTGGAAAGATGTACTCATGAAGAATACACAAAGCCATATCTTGATATGTGGGCAGTGAATACTGTAGGCCTTGACAACCAACTCTGTTTTCATGCGCACTGGAGATACTATCTGCTTGCATTTACTTTGTGCTTTGGAAAGCATCTCTTAAGTCATCATTCTTCTTTGACCAGTTATCTTTGTTGTGGTCCTATGCAAAGATACACTGTCAGCTGAAATTCATACCATTAGTCATACTGTTGATTCAGCTGGTCCCTACAACCTCTTGTTTCAGTTTCTTCCTTATTTATCTTTGAATTAGTGCTGATCTAGCACTGTGTTAAAATGATTGTGTGCATATGTATATATTATACTAATATTTGTATATGTTACTAGAAACCTTCAGGGAAAAAAAAAAAGTTTTTAAAAAGATCTAAAAATTAGTTTTTGAATTAAAAAATAATATTTAAAACAAATTGTATTCACCACTGAAAACAGTGGGGCTTTCCTATTCAATTCTGCAATTAGAGTAGCATACCACAGGACTGTTCCTTTGGTGTAGGAAAGATACAAGACAAACTCGAACCGCTTTGGTTTCAGCCTAGTGCAAAATAAGACTTGCTGTTACTTGAAGGTTGTCTGTCACTAATAAATTCTTACTTGATGGACTTGTTTCATAACTGGTAGATAGTTGAAAGTTACTGTATATGTAACAACATCCAGTTATAATCTTAATTCTATTTATAAGTAGATGGAGTGAAATGCTGATAGACTGTCTTGGTAAATTCTAATAAATACTGCAGAATTAAATAATATACTACAAATCATACTATTTTTTTTTTTCTGTTTAGTATTCCATTCTGCTTTGTATCTCCTGATATGCTATGGCAGAATAGTCTGCTCAAAGAAAAAGAGCTGCAGAAATCAGTGGTAAATGAGAACATCTGAAACTGAAAACATCTAACTTTAAAACTGATTTTCAATATCTTCTCCTGAATGGAAGCATGTCTTTCATGACATGTGTTTTCGATATCTGCTAATCTTTACATTTAAGAATATTTCAGAGAAGAGCAGGGCTGCCTTTGGAAGAGATCTTTGGATGAACAAATTCTCCTGTGGCTCTTTAGGAAGTCAAAGTCTGTGAAAGAACTTTGGTTGCAAGGAGTCTCTTCTATGTAGAAGGCAAGAGGAAAAACTTGAAGTCCATACCACATGCAATTTGCTGTCTGTTGTTTTTTCCCATATGTAGCCAGGTTTCTCTGAGGGGAAAAATGCAGATGGTAATTGCTTTTTCCATAGTTGTGCGAGGATTTTGTTAACAGATGCTGACTGATTCTGTTCCGTGCCATTGGATGGCTGATTCTCAGAGTACTTGCTCAGGGCTGCCAAGTTATGAAATGTTGATGTACATGCTGAGTGTGAATAAAAGTTTTATTACTTTGAACAGGACTTCTTAGCTCAATTCCCTTGTTTACGTTGACCTGGATATTAATGACCTGTTAGTTTGAAGTGGACATAAAAATGTCATACGGACTAAATCAGATCAGAATATTTCTTAGTTTTATTCTTCAAATGTTTAATAGTTAATATCGCTGGGCTTCGCTCATCCCTTTGATACGTGTTTACTGGCTACACGATCACCTTTTTAAATAAAGTATAAACCCACAAATCATTTGGCTGCTTTTGTTGTAATTCCTATGAGCAGAGCTTCTGTCTCTTCTTATGCAGGTGAAGGAATGGTTCCTCAAAGGGAGTGCATGTGCAGAACTTTTCCTTTTTAATATTTAAAGTAATCTCTTAGTATAGTACGGAAGTCTTCAGGGCCTAATATCTTTCAGTTATGATAGGAAAAAAATGAATTATTCCTGCTTAAGACTGTCTCAAGTTTTGAAATACTGATCTTGAAGTATTTTAAATTCTAGACTAGGCCTGTACCCTTGGCTGCCATTCACCTCTCTATAAAGAAATTTATTTAATCTGATAATATGAATACAGAAAATAAGTGATTTGCTTTTTCCTTTTTGGGATTTCTTGTTTGTTTCTTTTCTCATGTTTTGTAAGCGAGCACAAATGAAAGACAAACATGAAGAGTTACACTTCAGAAAGAAAACTGGTCTCTCAAAGTACAGTTAATGAGAAAATGGCATTTCTTTTGTATTAAATGGTTGTTTTCCATAAGATATTACTTCTAACATTTAACTAGGATATATACTTAGGGAATTACTGTCTTATCTAGGAATTAAATTAAAACTAATGAGAGAAGTTCTGAATAAAAACTCAAATGAGATTCTTTAAAAAGGGATGGTTTGATTGTGCTGCTGCAGTGGAAGTTTGACCTGGACAAATGTGATGACATTTGTTGCACTTTTAGGTAAAGTGCTTCTGGAGGAAAGTGGCTCCAGACCACAGTAAAATCATAAATAGTGTCCTGGTCTAGTTAAGTTTGTGAAGTAAGTCTCATCTAGGTGTTGCATCTGGTTTTTGAAAACAAACCAACAAAAACAAAGCAATAAATGCCCTTGCCTTCCTCATGTGAGAACTGATAATGTGGAGCCAACCTGATCAAACGATCTAAGAAGCTTCAAGTGAGTGGTACTTTAGCTTCACTAGCCTCTGCAGTGACACTGAGCAGCCAGTGTTAAAGCAGTGCTGTATGTTGTTGTTCTTGTCAGTTAGCATTAGAAGCACAATTTAAGCATTTCAGCAATCTGTTAATTATATTGTTGTATGATTCAAGAAGAGTTGTCACTGCCTTTTGAGACAATGTCTTAAAGTTCTTTCTGCATCGTAGGATGACCCAGAAACAACCAATGTGTCTGGAAAGATCAACGTATTTCTGTTGTGTGCTGTTAAGTAACTGACAGGTGAGGGATGTGCTTCAGGCAGACTTCTGGTATCTATGATGCATGGCTCTGCATAATATAGGGAGGTACCTAAATCCTGTGAAAAATATGTGGAACATGGCTCTTCTGACTTTGATTTGGTTACAATCAACAAGAGACAGTCGACTCTGTAAAAAGTGAGTGACAACTTGGGACTAAATTTCAAGGCTGAAATGGTTTTGAAACAGTTTTTAACCTGATTGTATGTCAAGAATTTGATTTATACATGTACATGATGACTGTAGCATGTGACATAAGTCATAGAATCATAGAACCGGATCATAGAATTGGGTTGGAAGGGATTTTTAAGATCACTACTTCCTTCCCCCCTGCTAGAGGCAGGGACATCTCCCACTAGGCCAGATTGCTCAAAGCCACATCCAGCCTTGTCTTGAACGCCCTCATAGAGGTGTTCACAATGACACTGGGCAACCTGTTCCGGTGTCTTGCCACCCTCACATAGGAAGGGCATGCACAGTTCATGTTGTATTTAACAATGTGATTCATCTACTTGGAACTTCAGGAGCCCAGTTAGTCTTCATCTTTCCTTTTTTTCTTTGGTAGATTAAATCCATTGTTCAGTTCAAGTTTATGTAAGTCGAATGTTTTAGAAACACATCTTGTGATCTGATTTATACAAGGCTGATTCTGCCTGGTATATGTTTTCCACAGAAATTGCAAAAGCTCTTCTTAAAGCTTAAAATTAACTGTAGTTTTCATTACCTTTTATTTTTTATTTATTTTGGACCCTTGCTTAATTTATCATAATTGGCAGCCTTATCAAGCTTCCATGATTCTCATTATTCTAATAAGAGGATGGAAATACTTGTTCTAAAAATAGGAAGGCTGAATTTATTGCTGCTAGAGAAAATATTTAGGCAGACCTATTTAGTTTAGTAACAGTAAAATGATTCATTAGCTTCAAAAATGGTCCCTGAAATTTTATGTGGATCATCTCTATGAGTATGGCAGGTGAGCTCATAAAGGTCAGACAATAGCAGATAATAAATAACATTACTAGGGAGTTTTGAGAGCCTCAGATCATTATTACTGTGTCTGGAGACTGTGATGAATAAGGAGAAAGACTCTATGTGAAGCCATAGCATTAGTGTTGAAAACAGATCTCCAGTGTTACATAGATGCATATCTATATTCCATATATATCTCAAGAGCATTAATGGACAAAATTTTGCAGAGTGCTGCATGTAGGCAGAACCTTATACTTATGGCACTGAAGTTAGCACTTGGGCATGATGAAGTCTATTGCACAGACCAAATAAAACCTACTTTTTAAAGCTTGCTTATATCAATTTACTATGATACCAAGGCATCACACTAGGCTCCTGAAAAAGAGGGAGTTTTTTGGTTATTGTTCCCCCCTCTCCCCCAGCTGCATTTTTTTTACTGCTAAAAGCTTGTTGTCTTAATTACACAGAATGAAAGTAACTCAGATGATGGCATTCAGTGTTTTTACTAAAATGTCTGCATATATTTTCTGTGTAGAAGCATTTTGTGGCAGTGCTCATGCTTTTATTTAGTTAAATATACATTTTCCCTGTAACAAAAATCTCCATCTCATCCATCTTAGCTCCAGGAAAAAAATAAAAATGAGGCTAACAGCAGCTTGTTGGTATTGGCATGCAACAGTGTTTCTCAAGCTTTCTTTGTCCTTTCCTTTCAAGGAGAAGATGCAGAGGCTTTTGGTTATAGGGACATAATCAAAGCAAGCATGTAGTTTTAAGAGATTAAAAGATACAATGACTAAGATGAGACTGGATTGTAAAGAAGAAAGGCAATGAAATAGTAAATTACCAAATTTAGGAGGAAAAGTAGGATAAAAGCTGAAGCTGATTTTTTTTAGAGTTTCAAGTGATCTATTAGCAAGGCAGATGGATATAAAATGAAATGAGAACGAATTGGGATCTAATAAATACAGAAAAAAATCTGAATTCTAGACAAGTCCTGTGTCACCCCAGGCAGTCACTGATCCATAGCAGCATTTCTTACCAATGAAAGTACATTTCTGAGAAATGCAAGAACAGTGTAACTTTCAGAATGATCACTCACATTTTTCAATTAAAAATTGAACAGCCAAGTCCAATTTTTGTTTATGTTCTACTTGAGCACACAGAGATATGTAAATTGTTAGTGTATTGCTGGTGCCACCCAGCCACTGTAAGTTAAATGCAATGATGTCAGCTCACTGTTTGGTGTGACATTTTCTAGCTGAGATGCAGGACAAACGTTTTCAGGTAACTGTTGTTGGATAGAGACTTGCTAGAGCTGTTGAAATCTCAGGAGGAAGAGGTTACTGTTAGTGCTGCGCTGGATGGTGGTAGCAGCCTTGGCCAAGGGAGCAGGGCGATGGCAAAGTGGCATGGATGTGCTGTGTTGGCCTGGCAAGTACAGCTAGGGAGACACTGCCTGTGTTTGGGTGTGAGTAGGTGGCGTATGAATGAATTGGGACTGGGGGACAAGCTGCTGCAGGAGCAAGAGGAGTGAATGCTACTTGCCTTCTGGGACTGTTCCCAGTAGCGATGGTGGTATCCACTGCTGCTACAAACATTCTGGTGCAAAGTTACTACTTTCTACTGTGTAAGTGGGCACTATTTCCTTCAGGTCTCCTCTCTTTATATTTTCTCTAGGCAACTAGCACCAGGCATAGCAATGGGGATGACTTTATCATGCAGAGTGCAATCTGGGCTAATGAAGTAGCTGCCTCAGAAGCTGAGGTGTGCTATGTTGAAGTGTTTTACCTTAAAAGAAGGCACTAGCAACTTCTGCTTTTAATCAATTCCTAGCTACTGCTTCAATGGAGAAAAGAGAAGATCATCATGATGTAAATGTCTAATTCTGTATGGAAAAGGAACAGGAAAAAAGTTCTTTCTTCCTGTGTCATGCAGGCAGTTGACTCAGCTCTTCAGGAACTTACACAGCCCATAGATCATCTGTTAATACAAATCTAATGTGGTCTTAAGGTCCTGAGGGCTATTTAGATGATTGCTTCTGAAATGAGATTGGGCTTTCTTCTGCTAAAGGGGAGTACCCAGCAGATACCCAGGTCTGCAAGCCAGAGACTGGCTTCATTTAAAAAATAAATGAAGTGTAGCTGATTTGTGCTAGCTTTTCTGCTGGAGGGTTGTGGTGTTATACATTGCTTTAGGAAAATACTCTGAAATGAGGATTCTGATTTGAAGAAACATGTGCTTCATGCTTTCATGCAATGGAACTTGTTAAAAATTAATGTTACTATCAAAATGTCTCACAGGCTAAGATAGAACTTATTGGCATTGAATACAAAAATTCTGAGATGTCATTTTTCCTATTGCTGTTCCAAAGCTATTTAAGTCACACCTGAAACTAACAATATGAAACAATCTGTCTTTCTTTAGCTTTCTTATAAGAAAGATAGAGCCCTATTCTCAAGTCTGTTTATGGGTTGCCAGTTTTAATAACTTAAAGTCTGACTTTGCATAAATGTTCTTCTCAGTGTACATGCTTTTAGCTTGTACTTCCTTTTGAATGAGCGTGTAAGACAGTTTTTTGCAGAATGCCTCTAGCTCTGTTTTTTCACTTTCCTTTTCTTTTTTGACAGAAGGAATGAAGAGAGCAGACAGATGCTAAGAGTAACTGATAGGCAGCTAGGAAGACTTTGAGAAGGCTTGTGGCTTATGACAAACTAAAATCCTTTACAAACAGATTTACAATTAGTTAGATACATGGTCAGCTAAGGTTGATTAGATTTCCGAGGAACTGAGAAATTCCAGATGAATCAGAGAACTTCATCTCTTTATAAATGTGCCCAATGTTCTGTCAGCCAATGGAAAACATTTGTCAAAACAGATGGCAGTGCTAGCCCCTCCACCGCTGAACACAAATGGTGAGTTCAAGGACCAGTTAATGGCAGGAGAGCCAAGAAATATTTTGAGATTTAGCTGAACATTGAATATACCCCAAAGAATACACTATTGCAGTTCCAGGACTTCTTGGCTATAGCCACACTCACAGTACTGCAGGAACAGACATTTCATATTCTGATCTTCCAGCCAAAATGAAGAACTGCTGAGGTGCATGAAAAATAAGATGTAGTGTTTAACAAGGTCTTTGAAAAGTCATGTTCAACAGCTGGTCCAGTCCAATAGAACATATTTTACCTAGCACTTCATGGTAGTCTGCAGAGCCATTCAGTTTCTTTTCATACAATAAGGTAAATATTATCATAAAAGAAATTATGCATATAGAGTATGCTAAGAGTAAATGTGAAAATATCTGGATTTTCTATTTTAAAATGCTGGCATGTTACACCATGGTAAGTTTAGTAGAGCAGTCAGGTAATCTGTTATACAGCTTAAATTACCTTTTTTTTTTTTTTTTTTTTTTTTTTTTAATATCAAGAACTGTATAGAGATGTTCATAATAGTATAACAGAATCATTTGAGTTGGAAGGGGAACCCTTAAAGGACATCTAGCCCAACTCCCTTTCAATGAACAGGGTTACTTACAGCTATATCAGGTGCTCAGAGCCACTTCAGACTGACCTTGAATGTCTCCAGGAATGGGGCATGCACCTGTCTCTCTGGGCAACCTGTGCCAGTGCCTCATCTGCTCTACACCCTGTGTTACTTTCTTATGAGTGTGGAACAATGATAGGTAGTTAATTTCTGTGACTATGGTTTCAAACTGGACATTGAATATATATTTTTATCAATATATTAAATTCTTCTTTCAGAAAAACTAGTCACTGATACTTGTCCATAGATTTTGATAATCTTTAGACTATGCATTTATTAATTGGTACAATTTTAAGATGCATAAGTTTATGCATATATGAGTTACATATATATATATATATGTATATATATGTATATATATGTATATATTTTTTTTATTTTTTTTTTCTAAAAATGCACTAGACTTTGTGTCAGATGGAAATTTAAGTGTGGTTACTATCCAAGGTAACCTTAAACAGGTCTGCAAGTCTGTTGATGGAAGCTGTTAGATGCATCTAGGTTAATGAAGCTTTTGTAATTTATGCTATTCTAAGACTCTTTTTAAAATGTTTGCTCTGACTGGACTCCAGAATTATTCCCATCTAAATTAAAGAAGTCCACTTCTTGCCTGGGCAATATCTTTGCTTCATGTGAATTCTAGCAGATAAATGTTCCAAAGAATGCTAGTGGAAAAAGGTTCCTAAGCTCATCTGGCATGATTGTTCTTAGACCTGCAGGGTACTGAGGAAGTAAAGCGGGGAAGATCTGGGAGAAACCATTTAAAACCACTTCTGAGTCTGTACCAGATTCATTTCTTCCCAATCAAAATGTTACATTAGATACAAAATGCTCTAAACTTCAGCCTTCACGTGTTGGCAGCTGTCACAATTTCTCCACCTTGAAGAGCAGATTAGGTTTCAAATGGTAATATCACTGGAGGGACTGCATGTTTCCATATGTCTCACTCAAAACTTTGGTTATCTTTATGCAATTAATTTGATCAGTAAGTCATTTTTTGCAAGACGGAGATGGGAGATGTAAGGAAAATAGCTGTTAAATTTTGCCCTAAGCACTGAAAATCAGTGCAAATGCTCTATGCAGATATTAATGCCCTTCTGTTGGCAGTAGTATTCAACTTTTAAGAAAGTGCACATGTTCCAGGTAACTGTGGCAGATGCACAGTGATGCAATGAGGTTTGTAAAGATGTGGGAGGTAATTATTAAAACTAAGAACCTGAAGGATTGTCAGATAACAGCTTGCTGTTGGGGCTGTCTCAGGAGGATCACCTGCTTAGAGGAAGCACATTTCTACATTGTTTTGTTACAGTACTTGAGCTATATCAAACTTTTTGAGGGGCTTTCATCTTCATACTGTCACAGTGTAGTTTGCTCACTAGTCATTCCTGGATCTGAAGCATCTGGGAGCAGTATAAAGAAGTGAAAATGGATGCACAAGACTGGAAAACCATGCTTTTAAATATATTCATTTAAAAAAGAATTAAACTGTAAGTAAATTGTTTTCAGAAGTCTGGTTAATAAACAAGGCATTTCTTACCTTTGTTGAACGCGTTTAGTACTGCCTAAACAAAAATAAATGTTGTTAACCATTAATTCCCCTATGAGCTTAGGTCCTTTCATTTTAATTTCACAATGACAACACACTTTGTTTCACGATATTCCAGGGCTATTAAGCTTTATGGGCTTATATCACTTTTGCTAAAAACAACTGAAATGTAACCACCTGCATATTTATCTGACTGGTCAAATTTCCCTTCATATGACAGACCTCTAATTTTGACTTCATATCTTCTCTTAGAAAGAACAAAGATAGCTACTGGTCTCTTATTACGCAGCATGAACAGATCATATCTTTTAAGGTCTGATCAAATGTCTCAATAAATTCAGCTGCATGCAATAAGCACTACTGTTATTAGGCCGTGTTAAAAGTAAGAGTGGAATTCCCAGTTCTTTTCTAAAAAGCACCAGTATGTTATTCCTAGTAACTCTTTTTCATGCAGAATATGGCTTTGTTTTTGTTTGGGGTTTAAAAAGGTAGGGTGCTATGTTTAGTTACTAAATAATATGATTTAGTAACTTCTTAATAGATTGCATTGGCATCTTGTGAGGACGGCATTCTATTTTCTCTTAAAATAAAACCAGTTCTATGAAAGCTGCGATATTCTTGCGAAAGCATTTACAGATATTTCTTTTGCACATTAATCCTTAGCATTAGTTTGCTAAGAACACACTTAAATTGCAAAATAAATAAATAAATAAATCTCTTGAACCCCAATTACAAACCATTCTGCAGCCGAAATTTCTCATGTAAATACCACATCACATTAGGTAAGTAGCAGGTTCTCGAAGCACGTTATCTGTAACCAACTTTTCAGTTTTCTGAGCCTTGTGAATGTTCCGTATTCAAAGCATTGTTCATTTATTGTATTTGTTAACTAGTTAGATTGTATAACGTTTATCCAGCCAGTTTGCGTTCAGCCTTACCTCAGTATTCACAACCTCATCTTGCTGAGAAGTCTTACCCAGGCTTCTTATCCTGAGAACCTGGGGCTTTTTATTTGTTTTATTAACTTCCATGTCTTGCAAGCAGTCCAGTTTTTGTTCATTTGGAGTTCAGTAGGCTGGTGCATGTCTCTGCACTGCTTGGGTTTTCTTTAATCAACATATGGGCTATAATATATTGGTTGTTTTGAGTCTGATGTCATGGGAAAAAGTGTTGCTTGAGTCAGTATGGAAATGTGCCCAGATACGCTCAAGTTGTTTCTTCCTTGACTGTAGTATCATCTACTTGGAACTTTTCACTTGCCTTCTAATGGTTATTCCTGCTTGTCCACAGGCTGTTTCCAGTCCAAATATAGTGCTACTTGATTGAAAAAATCCAAGGAGAAGTTTTCTTTTTGGCGTGCATTTAGCTATCCCAACTGAATCCTTTCTGGAACTTCATGGTTCAATTTGTCACGAAATGTCAGGGCTCACTAAGACTTGTCCCTCTGGACATCACAGAATAACTTCTGTGTCTGCAAGGCAAGAATTCTGCAGAAGTTTGGAATGTTTTTTAAACTCTTTTCTCCCTCTGAACTCATTGTGTGGAGGTATTGACCTAAGGTACCGTCATGGAACTCCTAATGACCTGCAGTCTGGATTGTGCAGTACATTTGGGGCTATGCCTTATGTTGGAGTGTTTTGCTTGCACTTGCAAGGATTTTTTCTTACAATATTTGGCAATTGGTTTAAGAGCACAGCCTAATTTTATTAGCTTGGCTGCTTAGCTAAAGAATATTAGTGAGGATAAACTAATGTAACTCCACTAATGAACAGCAGAGTGGAGTTACAACAACAGAAGAAATAGTCCTTATGGGCTAGGGAAATCATTACACAGGAGGAATAGATCAACGGTATCTTGAAAGGCTGTAACACCTTCCTAAACTGTATAGGTCATGTATGGGAATTTAACAGGAAAGGAAAATCTAACTAGAAGTTTAATATTGTTATTGTTGATGGTATAGATGCTGTAAGAAAACCATAGAAACCTCTTCCGGATAAAGCTGTCCTGAGCTTTAGCTTCATATATGTAGTACCTGTTCAGGACAAGAGGCTCAGCAGGCCTCAGAGTTTGTATGTTCCTGTTAAAGCACTCAACAAACTGAGTGCAAAATGTATAAGCTTCTGTTCTGTAAATACTAGCTGGGATGTTTCTGTAACTTAACCCAGCTGCATGACAGTGGGCTTTCCTGAGAATAAAAAAGGCACAGTTCTAACTTGAAGGTTGTCTTGCTGCCAGATTTCAAGCTTCTGTTACAAATCACTATGGCTCTTCAGAAAACATATGAAAAATATGGATGTTGGCAAAAGCATCCTTCACTAAGTTTGTTCCAAAAATGGCTGAACTATTTTCTGTCGAGCTTTCAAATAAATAAAGTCCAGAGTTTAAGTAGCAGAAATTTCAACCTGACTGTTTGAAATTTGGCATATTTGAAAACCTAAGTGTTGAATGTAAATAATTAGGCAAAGTGAACTGTTGATTTCATAATGTGCTCATCCTTTAATAACAGCATTAAGACTAAAAGGAAAGGATCAGGGTATGTCCATTCTACTTCTTTGTAATACAGTTTATCTTGACAGACAGACAAGGTCCTGTAACAGAACTGAATGCTATAGGTCCTTAAATGTGGTCCAGTCGCACAAGTGCCACCTGCTTGTTAGTTACCTGGAGGTTTTTAGAAGGTGGTGGGAGAAAAGGTTTCTAGGTTATCTTTTAAAGATGTAGAAGTGCTTAGAAGTGTAATATGGTCTCCTAAGCTTTTCATTTTGCTTAATTTTTTCCAGGACACTTCCCAGCTTGTAGCCAGTTTATCTTCTATTTGTTAAACCTTTCAAAATTGTCTTCATGTGTTTAACTGAACAAAAAGAAACATCCACTGCAGAAAGCTGTTCTGTTTTGCAAGGGCTGCAACATATTTTCTGGCATCTTTATTTTCTGGCATTTTAAATTGTGCTGAAAACCTTCTTAGTTTCATGTAAAATTACTTCAGTCGTGCTTTCCAATGGACACTTGTAATGATTTTTTAATTTTTTTTTTAAATACAATATCAAATGAGGTCTACTCTGATGTCATTTGAATAGCCACTCCAGTTTTTGTTTGCATTAGGAACTGTATATAAAATGGATGGCTGAGGAACAACATGTGGGGAGATCTCTGATTTCTTGTAACTGATTTTGGAGGAACTGCTGAAGTCTGCAAATCACAAAGTGAAAAGAGGGTGAAGATATCCAGGTCTTTCTCGTGTGATGCTTAGGTAGACGGAGGAGTGTGTAATTCCTCTGAGGAATTGAAAACATGCTCATAATAGTGTGGAAATATTTATCTTTTACTACCTAAAACTCACTGGATTTTAACTGAACAAGGAACAAAGTTGTAAAAAATAATTTATATAAATACATTCATGTAGACCTTTAAGTTAGACTTCTGTGGACACCCTTAAACCACAGCGAAGATGATGACAAAACTACAAATATAAGCACAACTTAAATGCAGTCATCTTGTTAATCAGAAGTCCAGCTGCTTGTCTCTCACCTGTTACATTTCCCGACCTCCTATAAAAATGAAAACTAACTGCTCCTATTTACCTCATCTCATCACTATATAACATGTTTATTTTCCATCTGGCCTCCATCACAACCCTTTTGTTGCTTGAAGTTGTGTGCTTTTTTTTTTGTCTAGAAGTAAAAACATATGGCCCTTAGGAGAGGTACTTGGTAGTTATAAAAGAGCATATAGTCTGATATTCAAATGGAGATATTTCTTCTTAGTTACTGGTTTGTATGACCGGTGTTTATAAAACACTGAAGGAGATATCCAGGATATTTTTGCTATTTATATTTCCCATTGTTGCAGTTCTCTAGGGATGATTACATTGGTTGACTTCAGTGGTGTGATAGCTATTGATATAAATAACTTTCTAGAAGATTTCCGTATGACTTTGGAATGGCTTATTTGGTAACAAAAACATTTCTAAAGGGGTTTAGTTCACGAGCTTATTTTCTGAAATTCATGCCAGGCACTGATTTGCATACAGAATAACTAAAAATCTTTAAAACTAGTCTTTGAATGCTTCTCTAAGAAATCTATTAAACTCCCTTTTTCAGGAATCTCAGATTTCTTGGTTTCTTTAGCATTTCTGTATCTCATGTTTTCTGGTAGGTTTAGGAAAAACATGAGAAATGCTCGTGTAGATGACAGTGGAAATAAACTAGGTGTATCAGTGATCAGAAACAAATACAGCTTCATGAATAACTGAGGAAAGCTGGCCAAGGGACAGGTAGTCATTCAAGTCTTTCCATTTATTTGAAGCATCGCTGAAGTTCTGCTGTTGGGGAAAATCGTGGACTGACAGCCTTTCCTGTGAGACTTCCCAGTGTTTCCTGATTACAGCCAGGAAAGCAATAGAGGAAGAAATGTCTCTTGCTCTCTTTTGATATTTATGCTCTTGATCCCCAAAGAGAAGGGGAGCAAAGGCGTGGTACATCTGTGTTTGCATGTGAAAATGAGTTAGCACAAGTTTGTAAATGTTCTTTGTGGGGGCTTTTTCATTCCATGTTTTGGATGCAATTTAAAATAGTGTTTTTTTGGGATTAATGCTGTGGAATAGTTTATTTTTCCCTCACAGAATAAAATCATAAAATCATAGAATTACCCAGGTTGGAAAAGGCCTTGAAGACTATCAAGTCCAACTGCAGCCTAACCATAGTACCCTAAAAAGATTTCAGGCAGTCAAGAGCTCTAAAATCCCAAGTAATCAAAAAATGAACGTCTGCTAATCTTTCCCTCTCTAAATTTATACATGCAAACATTCTGTGTTTTGGATCTTGGAGATAATATTTTTTTCCCCATAATTCGAGGTCTTTCAGCTAAAGAGACTTCCTTTAGTTATCAACAGAAAATACTGGAAGACATGATTGTATCATATAAACATGCACTTGATTTATTAAAAGAATAGATCTCACTCTGACAGCAAAATATTCAGGGTGTTTGAGGAAACTGAAACTCTTCACCTTACCAGAATGGTCAGTGTTGTTCTAGTGTGGAATACTTGCCTTACCATGATGTACTTACTGTTTGCTACATAGAAACTCAGACATTCCTCAGCTATAAAGCGCTCTTATGTACCCTAAAACTTTCCCTGGAGGAGCAGCCCTGCTTTTCTTGGAGAAGAAAGTTTTAGAACTGTTTCAGAGCCATCTAAAATTGGAACCCCCCAGAGAATGTGACAACCCATTGGCCAAGGGGATGTGAATACATCTGAAATTTATTAAAACCTTGGAGACTTGCTGAAGTCACACAATGGTAACCAGTCATCAAGGCTCTGCAGGCTGGGAACAAGGTTGGCTGGCACCTGGTGCTCTGTGGTGCCATGGGAGCACAGTCCTTGCTGGTGGTGGTGCAGTCAGTGTAAGAAATTTTATCCTCCTCCTGAAAGCAGATACTGAAGTGGAGAATTCTTGAGCTAAGACTTTGGGGTGCTGTCATGAGCCAAAGTTCTCTGTGGAGGGAAAAACTGAAAACATCAGCCAAGCTAAATTTCACCTTTAAGCACATTTGATCATGGCTCCTCCACTGGAAATAGTGGGTATGATATTCAGAAGAGTTTGGGATTACCTGAAGATAGCAGGGAGGAATTTTGTTGCTACCTCTGCTATATTTTTCAAAGAATCAGCAAGATGGAGAGTTAAGACACCATCAAGACAGATTCTTCTTTGCTGCAGGCTGTGGCAGTGAGGAAGGTGCTGCCTGGCAGTGGTGTCACTGCCTCCTTCTCTGTATTTCTTCTGCTGCTCCCTGGTGCAAGAAGGAAGTCATGGTAGGAATCCACAATTCATTGGATGTGCCAGGCATTCTGTTCACTCTAAATTGTTTGCAATAGTGGCAGAGAAATCTCACTTGCTTTCATCCTAGTTCTTGTAACAGATTTTAGTCATCTATGTGAAACTTTGGAGAGTTATCTGAAAGACTTTGCTGTGAAACCACTAATGTTACTCCTGGGGGGGAAATACTTCCATTTCAAAGACCAAAACTAAAGTTAACCACTTTATGCTCTGCTTGATATGGATTTACTCCTTCCAAAAATAAACACATCTACAGTATTTATGACTTCGTGTAGGTATAGTTCCCCTTAGCAGTGAGGTAATTATTCATATTATAATTAATTTTCAATATCAAAATCTAATCAAAAGCAAGATATGTTAAAATACTACTGTCTCTAAAATTTCAACTTTAGTGTCCTGACTTCTGACACGCTCAAATCTGATAGAATAAGTTGATTAGATTGAATCTAAACTTCAGAAGAATGTTGCTTTGTTCCTTGTTTTTCAACTGAGAGCTTTCTAATTAAGAAAAAAAAAAATAGCAAGAAAGAAATCCTTCCCAGTGAATCTCTAGGGGAAAAAGAAAGTACTTGAATAAATGCTTGAATTGCAAATAGACACCTTTGCTAACAAAATCATGTTATTGCCAGGCCTGCACTGCAGATGGCCACTGCATTTAAAAAGCTTATTGAGTTGCTATTTTATCCTCCTAACAGATGGGAAAGCAGCAAAAAGCAGCTCCCACTTCTTCAGGGTTTTGCCTCTGTGTTGTCTGGACCACAGACTAACAAAACAAAGGTCAACCTGCACAGCAAATTGGGAACATGGAAGATACTACTTTTTCAGTATCTAGATGCAGCTGTGCACTGGCTCCAATATTCAAAGAGAAACCATGAAAACTTCTTGATGAAACTCCTGTGTGCTGTTCATAGGAAGTCTGGAATGATTTTCCCTCATCTGAGCTTACTGTTGTTGTTATGAAAACAGAACTCCCCCAGCTGAACGCTTCCACTTTAGAATGAAGGATAGAAGGGATAGCTTTTCTGTTGTATTGTGTATGCCCTTTTTCAAGGGGTTAGTCCCAGTACTTCACATGATGTGCAACATATTTCATTACAGTGCTAGTAATATACCCGTGATGTTTTTCTTTCCTTGCAAAAATGTTGGAGCATTGTTTGAAGAACTGACAAATAAATAGCTTCAATAATTTGAAGGCAATTATTAAGTTTCTGGTTGTGTTGCAGATATTAGGTCTTCTAGATATTCTCTGTCAAAGGACTACATAGAACTTATTAAACTGCTTAAAAATTGGAGATGAAGAATGTCTTCTTCCTGTTGTTCTAAGTATCACAAATTCTATAATTTATGAAGATGACACAAAATAACTTAGATAGGTTCTGAAGTCAGTGGTGAGGATAGGTTGGAGATTTGGTTGGCTATTTGAGCTCGGTTTCTTTAATCCAGCTCGGTTTCTTTAATCCATCTCTTTTGGCTCTTGCTCTAACTTGAACACAGTATGTAAGAGAAACCTGCATCTAAGTGAGGAGACAGAGTATGGATGCGAACAGCTGAGCCTCTTGGCTCTGTGTTCAGGCTTAAATCTGAGCACTAGTCCAGAAGAGCTTCTAGAGGTTCTGAGCTTTAACAGGAAATAAATAATTTAATACAAGGAAAAAAATCTTCACCTAAGCTGCTCATCCTTGGATTTCATAGGAAGAATCTTCCTATTTTCAAGGGTGTGCAGTTCTAAGTGAAAATTTTCAGATTATAATGACTTCATTTGCCTTTCCAGCTATGCCAAATTGTCCTACTGCAGGAGAAATACATGCAGAAATTGGTCTGATGTTGGTTTGATGCACAGAAAATGGAAGTAGGCAAGAATTATCACTTGAGCTGCTATTCTTGGTTTTAAGAATGTTTTTGCTCTGTGGATGGCCAGATCTTTTCTCTGGTGCTTTTCTTTTTGTTCCTATTGCAGATCTGCAGCCGATACATGATCACTAGTTCTTTGTGTATGTGCCCTTGCATAACAGAACAGCTGAATTTAAATGTATTTTTCATAGCTTCCTTTACAGTTTGCACTGTGAAGTCTTCCTTTCCTGGAAAGAGCTGGCATGACATTGCATTTCTGTAAAAGTAATGAGTTCCTCTTGAAGGGGTAAATCAGAAAGTCATAATAAAAATCAACCCAGGCAGCTGACAAGATGTTTTACAAGTGTCTGAAAATGAAATGAAAAACCCTTCAACCTTGTTGTTCCTAGCCTGCTCATATTAAATCTGTTCTATAATTGCTGCCTGTACAAACTTAGTAGAAATTAACCTTTCCTTAGGTTACTCAAGACAAACACCATTCTGAAAGTGGATAGCTTGCAATATGTGTCGTGCTCCACATACACGTATTTGAAACGTTGATCTTAAGAGCCCAGTACATTCTGAAATTACTTTTGCAGTGTATTCCTTACTGTAGTTTAACATCATTTCAAGCTCAGTTGTAAATTAATTTCATAGAGTCTGGAACATTTTTCTTTCTTTTCTTAGTTAATGACATCGATGCACAAGTGTTTGGAAATTTATGGAGTTTATAAAAGCTATTTAATGAAAAACTGAAAGAGAAATGGACACAACAAAATCAGTTATCTCGAATTCAAACATTTGCAAGTACTCTGGGTTCTAATGAGATAAAGCACCTTCCACAGTTGTTTATGAAAAACTTTTGTGTATCTCTTAATTGTGAGCTTTGGCACATCTTTTGATTACGATGCAGCTTTGAGTATCTGCTGCCCTACTTTGAATCCCATGGCAATGTCTTTCAGGATTTCTCTTGGTTTAAAAAGGAAAAAAAAAAAAAAAAAAAAAGAAAGAAAAAAGGCTTTGCAGCATGACTAAATGCCTTAAGGTACAGAACAAGGACATTTCTCTTCTTGCACAAATGGGAAATGACAACAGCAGGCATGAGGAGAAAACTTCAGAGTAAGTAGTGGGAAATCTCTAGGTACTTCTTTTTGTGATGTTAATGAATTTAGTGAGTTTCAAGGTGGAATATTTTTCATCTTATTTTTAAAAGTGAATAGCTGCAGTATTTACATGAACCATATAAAGTGTGTTAATGAAAGTTGTTGATATGAATTTCATTTCTGCTGCTGTAGTCCTGAAATAAGATTGAACTGATAAGGTTGGTGCAGACACAGTCCATCCAGGTAATAAAATAATATGGCAATTTTGTGAGCAATCTGAACAGGGGCAACTTTATCAGCTATGAATTTTATAAAATAAAAGCAACCAAGAGTTATTGTCACAAGATGATGACAAGTTATACATAGACATAGATGACATAGACCCCTTCCCAAAGCATGACCCCTCTCTCTGTGGCTGTCAGATGAAGTCCTCAGTGACTCTAAAAAGGGAAACATCACTCACATTTTCTAGACAGGGAGAAAGGAAGACCTGGAGAACTACAGGCTGGTGAGCTTCATCTCTGTACCTGGGAAGGTCATTGAGTGGATCCTCTTGGAACAGATATTACAGTAAATGCTGGATGTGGATTTGATCTGAGACGGCCAGCATAGCTTCACCAAGGACAGATTGTGGTGGACAATCTGGTGGTGTGATGTGGTGATGATGTGACAGCATCTGCCTGTGGCAGGGGGTTGGAACTAGATGATCTTTAAGGTCCCCTCCAACCTCAGCCATTCTATAATTATATGATATTCTCTGGAAATTAGAAAGCAGGAAGAGGGCGATTCTTGTAAATGCTCATCTTTTGCTTGTATGTAGCATAACCTTGGCATTCACTTCCTTTATCTTAATGATCCTAATATCTATAGATAACAGAAAATAACCAGACTTGCATATTTACTTTACTTTTGCATATTTACTATAGTTACTGCTGCAACCTTAATTGTACTGTGAAGTGTTTCCCATGATAGCAACTAGAGATGTGATCAATCATTTTTGCATCTTTCAGATCCTCATAGATATTAGACTGTGAAATCTGAAAGTAAAAACACTGTGGGAACTTATTAAAGTTTATTGTTTGCAAGATCTTCATTTTCTTATCATAATTTTAACTAATTTTGTACATCTCTACTTAGAAGCTGTTAAGCAAAAAGTACTGTCAATGTAATTTAGAACCAGCTCTAGTAATGACACCAAGAAGTTTTTGCCTAAGTGAACTACATACCAGAACCTTTCTTTCTTTGGAAAGTTATTTGTTGTCTCTGTTATGGAAAGAGGGGTTGGAAATAGATGGAAGCTTTGAAATTAGTCTCAGTTAATATTGTGGATGATGAAAAATAACCCAAACTACTGACATTACTCCTCGTAGGCAAAGCATTCTTCATTGCTGGTATGGGTAACCCCTCACTAAATGTCACTCAAAATCTTGAAAAGGTTAAATCCTCAAATATAAACACAGAGTGCCAGGATTAATTATTATGTTTGTTAGGAAACAATGGTAAATTCACTTTTATAGATGCCCATTTGAAAACTTTAATGCACCAGTAACCTAATGCTTGGAAGAAAGCAACATCTCAGCAGCACTTCCACAATTAAGATTTCACTTCCCAGCGTCAGGCTGCCTTCAGGGAGCGTGCCTCATGAGTCTCAACACATTTTTATGATATCTGATACTGTTGTCTCAATGCAATTCGCAACATCACATTCAGCTGGACCAGTGCAAATGCTATGGCACTGCAATGTCATTCTTTTAACAGATGGTTTGTACTTCTAACAGGGAAAGCTTTATGAAATTTGTATTGGCTAGAATTACAGAAAGCATACCCATTTAGCGGTTCACTTTGACACGACTTTTCTATTTTAACTTTACAGCCTGGTGCATAGGGATAGAACTGTTTAATTTTTTTCCCCCCTTTCCTTTATTTTTCTTGCTTTTGTCTCCAAAGAATTTGTGTACAGTGTGGTTTGAAGTAGAAAAAGATATTCATTTTGAACAGGCATTTTGTTTTGGTAAGTATCTGTTTCAGAACCCTTGTGCATATATTGGTGTGAATGGCATGGCTTCAAAGGACAAAGATAAATACTTCATACTTAGTGTTGAAAACAGCCCGCTGTCAGCAGAAAAACTGTTTGAACTGGTTGGAGCCTGGATCTAAGAAGTTATTAATTTCTGACATCTCTTAGACTATCTCTTTTCCTTTGAGCCTGCTTTAATGAACATCACTTGTTACAGCCAAAATAAATGGCACCATCCTTAGTGGGTCCCTGGGCATTATGCTTTCTGTGACAGAGTCCTAGTGCAGGGGCAGACCTGAGCACCAAAGAAATTACCTACTTTCAGTTATATGAATATCTTCTTCATTTGCAGTAATGTGCAAATTCTTGAAATCTGGCATAGGTGCTTACAGTCTAATTTATGAGTATAGGAACTTAGGTCTGAGAACTTTGTCTCAGCCTTTTCCAGTTTAGGGGGTGTCCTAAGAAAGCTGAGATTTTTCAGCCTGGTGAAGAAAATGCTCCAAAGAGACCTGACTGTAGACTTTCAGTGCTTGAGGGGGCTTATAAGAAATGTAGGGAGAGAATTTTCACTAGGGCTCTAGGGCTTGTAGTGATAGGATAAAGGCTAATTGCTTTAGACTAAGAGAGGGGAGATTTAGGTTAGATGTTAGGAATAAATCAATCCAATTTCAGGTTGATCTGTTCAGCAAAGCTGTGGATGCCATATCCCTGGAGGTGTTCAAGGCCAGAGCCCTGAGCAGCCTGATCTGGTGGTTGGAACTAGATGAGCTTAAAGATCCTTTCTAACCCACGGTGTTCTATTATCTATACACAAATGTGAAATTTAACCTTTCTGAAACATTCTTTTTCTTCTCTGAAGTTGATCTGTAAGTAGCCTGCCTACATTACTGAAGTGCTTTCTATTGTTTCTTTTTTTAATAAACAAAAACTTTTGACCTTAGCAAGTTTTAGCTAGGATGCCAAAATGAAACAATGCGCTCTGTGTGCTACATCTTCCTCAGTGAAGGAACGTTTTGCATTCTAGGCAAACAGACTGTAAACACTGCCTAAGGCAGATAAAAGACTCCTACTTGTGTCAGGTCTGTGGCCCACAGCAAGTGATGTTGCTGGAAGAAAGCAGTAGATCCAGGTGGGTGCCTGTGCCCTGGCTGGGAAGGGACCATGTCAAGTAAGGCTTTGATTTCGTTAGTACTCCACTTGCTTCTTCTCACTGTAAGTCCAGAAAGAAGTGCTGGCACAACTCAGACTGAAAATATGCTTACTGCAAAAGCCCAGTAGTATGCTTATGCAGTGAAATTCTTTGGTGTTGTGATAACACAGACTGTATCTTAAAGATGCTGGTTTGTCCTATTTGCATCTGAGGCACTTCCCACACTCCATGTCTCAGGTGAAGCAATGGGAATTGTGTGCATGTAGATAAAACATTAAGAAATATGAATATGCCCTAAATTGAGTTAGTAGAGGAGTGGGGAAAAGGAAGCAAAAAGAAAGCATGGCCTTTTTTTTTGCTGCCCGTTTTCCCTTTCCTGGTGCTAGAACGAGTTGACAGCTCACAGAAGTGAGTAGTGCTATCTCTAACACTGCATCATGTACTTCTGAGGAAATACTGAAGGTAAAATGTTCAGTGTATTTATCTTCAGTATCCCTACTGGAATCCAAGGACTTTCACAGCAGAAAGGGTAGGAAGAAGTCATGGAACTTTCAAGGTCATAGTCCTCAATAAGAAGAGTATCCAGCACAGTAGTTAGATTCTTAATCTTTAGTGTGATCATTTTTTGTATTTCAGAAGAGATCTGACTGAAATTCAGTATACAATTTGAGTGGCATAGAAAAATAATATGTCCTACAATTGCTTAATTTTACTTGTCTTCACCTAATTTTAAACAATGATTAAAACAAACAAGCAAGGAAAAAAAAACCAAACAGGTTCATATTCAGGATTTTAACAGTAATTATCTAAACATAATCCTTGAGAAAGTGTGCTGTTGTTTTATTTGTTTGTTTGTTTGTTTGACAAAGCCAGATTAATTTTGTAGGTGAAATTTAAGTGGGAAAAGTACTTAGCAGGAAACATTTCTGTACCTCCTCCGAACCTGCTTTTTTCATGTTTTGGTGCTGGCTGGACCACTGATATCTAGGACTTCTTTCCTGAGTAGAATGTTTCCAGCAGCTCGACAGCTGCAGGCTCAGGTCACAGCCAAAGGCCTCAGACAGAAGTTGTATTCAATGCAGTTTGGTTCTTTCTCTTTTAGCCTTGTTTTTCTTTCAATCCGAAATGCCCTTCATTTTCACTCCAAAAGGTTAACTCTTGTGAAATAGAGCTTGAAACACGCATTGATTTTGTATTTCCTTTCTTCCTGAGAAATAGATGCATGTGGAACCTGCTTTATTCATGCATAAACCTAATTATTTTTAATGAACAATTAATAAATGGTATCTTCCTTTGAATACATATTTTTTGACAGAGTCTGAAGTAGCTATTTGTAAACACATACACAACAGAGACAAAATTTTCTGGACTTCCAGGGTATTTTGTATACAGCATATCTGAGCAGTAACCTTAAGAAAAAGTGAGCTAAAAATTCAAAACCTTTCCTAGGGTTACAGTAAGGAAGAGAAGAAATTGTTGAGAATAAAAGAACAATAAATTTTTAATCTGAGGAACAGTACTGTAGCCTGTGGCCTTCCAGAGGGTAGCCTCAACTAAATGCCTGCTCAAGAAATCATCAAACAGCATCGATACACTAATGCAAGTAGGTTTCTGTGTTTTAGAAAATATATGCATTATTTAGTTCCTCTTTTTAATAACAGAGGAAGCAAATCTATTTAGGAATGGTGAGGCACAGTCCAAGCTTGCTCTCTTGTCACTGGCAACGCTAGCGTAATTTATGGCAAAAACAAGCTACAGAGAGAATGAAAAATGAAGGGAATAAAGGAGCAAGATAGCCAAGATACTGACCGCAGGCAGGTCAAAGTCTTCTGGCTGTGGTACTTTGTATTCCTAGAGGCTGCAGCTGGTTTTCCTCCTTATCAGTAGATTGAGGCTTAGACACTGCAAAGCTGTTCCTCTCTCATTGATTATACTTTTGTCATCAATGCGCAAACATAGTGTTCTTGCGTAGCTGAAATATTTAATGGAGATACTAACAAAAGTTTTAGTTGGAAGGATCTAGTTATCATATCATAAATTAATTGAGAGAGAATGTAATGAAAAACATGCTCTCAGCCAGAAAGCAGATGTTTAAACACTGTTCTCTTTCATAGAATTGTTTGAAAAGTTTAATTCCTCCATGAAATAAAACCAGGTTTTGAAACCTTGAAGGCAATCAAAAAGTGTATTGTCCCCTACTCAGCCCAATACCAGGTGTCTCTGCTACTCCCAGCTCAGATTTCTCTGCTTACTGAGTCTACCCCCGAGTAGCTGAAAGTTGTGAGCAGTCAATCCTGAGTGAAGGAGAGGGAAGGGAGCTCAGCTTGAGCTTCTGGTAGAAACCAGGGAGCAATTCTTGCACCTTGAGCAGTGAATTATTCAAGCTATGAAAGAAGGAATAAGAAGGAAAAGGAAAGTGCCAGAAAGGTATCAGGTGAAGAAATGAAAACAGGACAGTCTTGTGGAAATAAAAGGAAAACAATGCCATACTGAACAGGGAGAAGTAACATGAATTAGCAGTTCTGAAATCTGCAAAAGGATAAGACTATGTCATTCTTAATGCAAGTAAGGTATGATCTGTCTTAGGCATGAATATCACCTTGTGCATCACTTCTTAGCTAAAGACCCTGCCCAACATGGGACATACTCCATCCCATTAGTCTTTTTATATGGTGATCTCTTGAAAGGTGGCATAAGACATGGATGGATGAATGGATGAAAACTGAGATTGGACAGGTGTCTGGTTTGACTAGATGTAAATGTGTCCATAGAGCTGCTCGTGGGAACATCAAGAACAGGTCACATGCACCCATCACTAGCTTAGTGCTAGGCAAAAGAAAAGAAGAAAAAACAAAGGTTTGTTCCTCGGTCACTGTCTCATTCCTATTTCCTTTCTTCTACTTACACGCTCGTAATTCATCAACCCACTCTATGCTGGGTTCTTCTGACTGTTTTCCTCCATACTTCATTCTCTTTCTTCTGCTGCTTTCCATATGCTTTCTTTCCTGCTCCTCTTTCTTTTTTTTTCCCTTTCCTATGTTCTTCCCTCATGCCATGACAGCTTAGTTACAAAATGACATATTGTGAAGGTGCTGTATTTTCCAACCTCTTCCCTTATTCACTCTGAGCTGGGAGCAAAATGTTCCTGGTGTGCTGCCAGATGAACCTCTTGAAGTGCTACAAAGCTGGCTCCTTCCCATGCATGTACTCCTGGGATGCACTCCCACAGCATGGGCTTTTTGTCAGTTGTTTCCTACATGGCTCGTCTTCTCTTCCTTTCTGGTGCAGGACTTATAAAAAAACCTTATAAATCAAATTGCTTAAAAAAAAAACAAAAAAAAAAAAACAAAAAAAACCCTGTCCTTAAAGACTTGAAGTAGCAAATCTATGTATTATAATCCACATCTCTCTGGGGAAAATGGCAAAACCTGTATTACATTTGAAGTGTGCATATACATGTACATTATATTGAGCACGGCAATTCAATCTACGCGAGATAGCTGTGTGATTGCTATACTCTTTGGGATGGGTTGAGATGAGCTGCCACTTCATTTGCCTTTCCGTTCAGCTTTGGGATTATCTGGGGGTTCTAGCTATCACCTCCACATATCAACACAGCAAACCTGGACTGTCTTCCTAATGTTAGCAGCTATTCTCATCTTAATGCTGATAGATTTGTTATTTGACAAATGGCAGAAAAATGACACGTGCCTTTTATCACTCCGCATATCTTAAAAGGTACTTCAGCCTTTCAGTGTACTCCTTCAATGACTGTACTTTCTAAATACCTTTTTTTTTTTTTTCTTTTTCCTCTTCTAAATTCATCCTGAAATTGTGGAAAAATACTGCTTTTAACACTGCGTAACAAACAAAAAATGAAAGTCTGTAAATGTGTATTATCTGGGTAGAAAAGAAGGAATGGTACAAATAATAAATAGAATACAATGAAAAGCAAACTCTGTTCATGCTAACTTGCAGTTTTAATGAAATACAGGCCCAGCTTTGGACTTTAAAATTAAATTCCTTCCAACATGAAGAGATGGTGAGATTAAACATTTTGTGGTGTTTGTCAGTGAAGGGGAAAGCATGGAGCTCAAGGAAAGCTGTTATGTAACTTGTCCCATAAACATGTCTGTATTTATAGCACCTTATTCACTGCTGCCTTTTCCCTGCTGAGATGGCAGTCCTGGGGATCTCTTCCTTCTCTTCCTTATTCAGCTGACAAGCATCGTTCTGCCTTGGCTGCCCCAGCGCCTTCTGCTTGGGCTGTGAGCTCTGAGCTCACTGTTCAGAGGACTGTAGTGTTATATCCACTTTCACTGGGTGTACTTATTCATGTGGGTTGTTTCAAGATAACAAAACACAAGCGAGTGAGAGCGCAGTTTTTATCTCTCATCCTAGGTCAGGCAGTGAGCAGCCCTGGTGGGCCCAGGCAGGGCCTGAAAGAAGTCTCTCTTTTGTTTCAATACTGCTCCTATGATGAGGGGTGATGCTTGTTATCCATTGCACACAAGGCTGGTGGCAAGGCAGCATGTTGTCTGTCCATGACCACCCTTTTGCTGCTCTGGTAGCTGAATTGGCAGGGACTTCTGGCTGTGCTGTACTTGCTATGCTACAGCAGCACTATGGAGTATTATGACTTTCATCATGAGCACTACAGTTTGAGGCCTTTGTTTTAGTGGATTTCCCACATGGGCTGAATGTTTGAGTGTCTGTAAAACATGGTGGTTGAGAAAGGGGAACATGCTCGATCTGTCCCCAGGCCCTTGCAGACAGACTGAATTAGTCAGTCTAGTTGGATGTCTTGGATGCACACTGGAACATGTTACTCAAAGAAGCTGTGGTTGCTCCAACCCTGGGGCTGCTTGAGGCTGGGCTGGACAGGGCTTTGGTCAACCTGATCTAATGGAAGATTTCCCTATCCACATCATGGGGTTGGAACTAGGTGATCCTTAAGATTTCTCCCAGCTCAAGTCATGTTATGATCCTATGATCAGTTTACATCTTTCATGAAGCAACAACCGTGTCTTACAGACACCACCTGTTTTCTGCTTGTGTTTTACTTCCTTGGCTTCAAGAAATATCAGCATCCACAACCTTTTCTGCCCTTGTGCTGTGCTAGAAGTTTCTGCCTCTTTTGTACTGCTTGTAGCAGTCCTAAAGACTGAGTATGTGGTACTCCCCAACCTTTCAATTCTTTTTCTAGCTTCTGAGTACCTGATTGGAATCTGTTTTCTAACAGACATGTCAGTTATAGCAAGGCTACATATACTTGCTATGAGAGTCTGCATCATAAAACACTGAATTTTAATTGCTCATTTCCTCTCAGGAAATTCAAAAACAGAGCATGCAAATACATAAAGTAAGAGTGTGTGAAGAAAGAGTGTTTTAATTTGTTCAGATTTCTGATATGCTTTAATTAATTTAGGCAGCAGTCTGTGTGAGTGTGCTCTGACTTGAAATGTGTTTGACAACTGGGAAGAGATGGGGAAAGGGGTGGAAGGTCTTGTTTACCTTCTTGTTCACTCCAGAGTGGTACATTCAGTTTCAGTTCGGGCACCCATCTATTGTTTTGTTTTGTTATTAGCTTCATATCATGCAATTTAGCGCTTGCTTGCCATTTGTGATTGTTGCTGCTGAGTAGTGGACTAGATGAAATGTCCTTCAGTGAAATGAGGGGCATCACTAACAGAGGAATTTTACAGCTGCAGGGAAGCTATTTAAAGGTAGGAGGAGACATTTTATTAGCTGTTAGGCTGTTAAGGAGCCATCCACACCAAGTAACAGTAACTTCAGTTAGATGTAGACACGTGTCAAGGTAGCACATTAATAGAAGTAATAGAAGCATTTAGAAACTAACAAGATGTACTTAAATGGGTTTGAGTTGCCAAAGCCAGCTTGCTTGTGCCAGCCTTGAGGCATTTTAATTGTGTAGCAGCTCATGGGCCACCAAGAGCGTTTGCCTGCCTCTGGCATGGTCCCTCCAGCATCCCTTATGTTGTTCTCAGTGTCAGCACTGCCCCCACCAAGAGATCTGGCACAGAGCTGGAGCTTTGCCCTTGGGCCTCTGATCATAAAAGAAAACAAAACAAAGTCCAGGATAACAAGAAAGGAATTCCCCCTTTGTTCCTTAAGGTCCATGGGTGAAAGGTCCTGTAGAAGCTCCAGTTGCTGTTACAGCTTGTTATTACTCTTGGTAAGAGATCTGGACAAAATACTTTTTTACAAGAAGTTCTTTTATGACAGTCTTCCGAGCAACTCTAATTGAATTTTATCTCATTTCAAAGATCTCAGAGATACCTTTGTTCACATTTAATGTCTGGATGTATTTTTTGTATTGGTGATAATTTATTTGCAAAGCACTATTATGGTAAATTCCTACAGCTTGTGATAAAGTGCATATACCTAGTCATCACAGCAGGTGTCTTCTCAGTCTTGAGCAACCCCTTATGCATTCATAGTAGTGGAGACTTTTTCTGGAGGTCTTTGCCAGACCTTATTTTGTTGTGAAGTTTTTTTTCACTTGTTGCAGTAAGATTGGGAAAGTAAAGAACAGGTTTGGTGCCTTCTTTTTTCTACGCTGCCTTGGTCCCTTCTGGAATTTTAAACTGTCACATAGTACTTCTTTTACAATTATTCTTAGCTACTTTTCTAGAACCAGCTGTGCAGTAGCTCTACGAGTATTAAATATTTTTATGAGAGTTCAGAAAAGTGACAGTATTTTATGGATTTGGAAATGCAGCTGATGGAAAGTAGGGACGGCTGTGTGGGAGCTGTGTTGTGCCAAGAGCTGTCCTGGAGGCTGTTTGTATCCAGGGAAGAAATTTTACAATTTTGAAACTTTGCTTGAGAAAACCAGTTCTTCAGAAACCAAACCAAACTGAGACCAGTGCATTATAGCCGGCTTTCACCCTTTTGGTGGGCAGAAGACTAGCTGGTGTTTAACATGAAAAAGATATTCTCTGCAAGTTCCCTGTACAAATGGGGGGAACAGTTCACAGCCCACACCTGTTTGCCACAGCCATACCTTTTCCCACCACAGAAGCTCAGATGTTATTTTCTTCTGCTGTGGCGGTGGCTCTGTAGCCTCACCAGGTTGCTTTGGACTTGCTCTCCACTTCTTGTCCTAGCTCCACACCAATCCTGGGTCTCAACAAAACAAAATGTTCTTAAGCTATGCAAGTGTGAAAGCGTTTCAAAATGTTCTGTAACAGTGCTGCTGTGACATTCTGCCTTCTTCAAAGCAGACACAACAAGATTAAGCTCAAATCCAGTTTTAAAATGGTTCACAGCCCAGAGGTGGCTATTGTAGGGCTCTCTACCGCACCCCACCAGCTGCAAGACAGCTGCTTTAGTTCATAGCATTGAGGAACAGGCCTTCAAAAAATCTTTTTCCCCACTTCTGACCCTCTCAATTTTCAGATGTTTCTGAGGCAGCCTATTGGGATGGTCCCATGAGCATCAGCCCTTTGTGAAGTGCCATCAGGATATCAGGAAACAGCTGTGTCTCCAGCATGTCATCTCTGACCCCAACCCAATCTTTCTCTCTGCAGTCTAGGTCTTGGGAGATGCCTTTGCAGATGGCTTTGAAACTGCTTGCAGTAGGAAATGTTTATGCTGTAATGTGACAAAGGTAGCCTTTTTACACTGTATTTCCAAGCATGGAATTTCTTCCACGAGAACAGCACTATCAACAAATACTACAGATGATGGAATCTTTATGCCAAAGAATCATGTTGATCATGAGTTTGCCGGTGCTATTTACACTTAATTAAACACAAACAAGAGCCTTACAGGCTATAAATTCTCTCCCAAGTGCTTAACTCAGATATCACTTTCTGAAAAAGTAGCATACCTTTAAGCATAAAAAACAAGAAATCATGAAGAATTATGACTGCCTTCATATTTACAGCTTTTGAGAGTGAGTAATGTTTCAGGAAAGATTAACTGTAGGAACATATATTCTTTTAGCTCAAAGATTTAAACTTAAATCTTGGTGGTTTTTTTGCCTGTCTCAAAAATACTACCAATAAGTAAGTTCAACTTGAACAAAAAACTCATTTTTACAAAATTAATATGGGCCTCCAGTTGTTGTAAAGAGCAAAAGTTCAGTTGAAATTCAGTTTGCGGCTGAAGAGTATGTTTCTATTTTTGCTGTACTTGAATAGCTTCCTATTAAATTAGAGTTACATAAACTAAGTTTTGACATAATTCTGTTTTTTCTCCGTTTTTACAGTCGGTATAATAAAGATGCAACACTTGAGGATAGGAAGTAACAAAATACAAGCTGTCAAAATATGTGGCCAAATCTTCCTTTTCAGCTTAAAGTGCATTGGTAAGAGCAAGGACAGCTCTAGAAGATTGATGGAGTTCCTGACTCAACGGCCCCAACAGGAGAACAAAGTACAAAATCTCTGTAATCAGTTCACTTGTCTATTCAAGCATCCTCGTGACTTAATTCAAGGATAAGTTTACTCTGCTCATAGGCATTCACTGATCAATCATAGGTACAAAAATGCGCTGCCTTACAATGGACTGATATTCTCAGGTTTGTCACGTGTACTCCACTTGCTACAGATGCTGTGTTTAATTTCTGTTGGGAACCCTCAGAAAATATGCAGCCATAAAATGGACAGCTACTGAAGCCACACTTCACTGCCACTTGCATGAGCTTTGCTTTTCAGAAACCCACTAATTCTAATTCAGTGCCTTTGAGCTGTTATGCCTACACCGGTGGTAATTATTGTTCTGAATGTACTCTGGGTACATTAAAGTGAGGAAAGAAAGATTCATGAGAAGAGTGAGATGAGTTATAGAAACAAAATAAGCACCTAAAAGTCATTAAAATAGGTTAAACTCAGGAGAGATATACCTCAATCACTAGATTTCAAAATTATTTGAAACTGATGGAAGGGAATATTTCACATAATATTAACAGCAATTGTAGAACCCACCAAACAAGCAAACATCACAATAAATGTTTCTATTATAAATCAAGTTTAAAAAAAAAAAAAAAAAAAACAGAAAAAAATTGTTTCTTATAGTTTGTATTTTTTGTTTGTTAAATGAAAGACACTCTTAATGCCCAGTTAGGCGGTACCCTGAGGAAAAGTTTCTTACTGGCACTAAATGTCTCACAGGTAGAAGTAGAGTGAAACTGAGAAACATATTAATGACAACAACAAGTATACAGCACCCCTGCTTTTGTTGCATGGTCGTTGTAGGCCGTATGGGCTGTCATCAGGAACACTCAGTGATCATACAAACCATATGTCCAGAAGCTTAATGAGCTGGCAGCTCTAGCTACAAACTTTGTTATAGTTAGCAATGCTATTATGAGCCAGTTATATTAATTTTAATTACAGCTGAATTAAGACTGAAAAAAAAAATCACATTTGTTCCACTAAATTCCTTAAATTTCCCTTTTGGCTCCATATGGAAAGCTTTGCACTCTCTTCCCAGATAATTTCTTTGTGCAACAACAGAAAGCAGTGGGAATGCCATGTGTATTTGCAGAGATGTTCATAACCTACAGGTAAATGTGGCTGTGCAAAGAGCAGCCTTTGGATTTGGTGGTACGCAAAGAGAGTTAGTGTCAAAAAATACATACAAGGGGCAGTACAAGTGTTGAAAAGCAAGACTTGGAAGTGACGGGGAGAATTCATGAGCTGTTCATCATATGAAGATTTTTTTTTTATCTGAACCATCTGGTGGGTGATCCATTGCAGTAACAAAACATAACTGAACCCAGGTGTCCATTCACAGGTTATTACAGACAATGGGGCTGCATTTCAGCATTGCTTTCTGTGTTTTGAACAGCTATGAAGAAGTGGGCCGTTCTAACTAAATTGCTGAGTTAGATAAGCACTGTGCTATACAGATGCACAGTCTGCAGCCCTTTGGCCTCCCTGGGATGCAGCAAGAATATCCTGTGACTCTTCTCTGACCTGTCAGTACTTACTTCACACAGAAACCAGGGGAGGGAGAGGGGCAGTGGATGGGTCTTACCTTGGCTGAGCTGCAGCCGCACCCTTCAGGCAGCAGTTGCAGCTTGGGCACAAGCATGCACCCCGTCACTGCCCCGTGCTGCTTCCAGCTCAAAAAGGAAGGGAGAGTGCTTCAGAGCAGTGTGTTTTGCAACCCTGCTGCACTTTGCCTCAATAACTGTACACTGACAATAATGTGTGTTTCATTCAGTTTATCTCCCATAAAGGTAGTCAGCTGGGATTTGAAAAGAATGAAGGATGGAGAAGCCACCGATTTCCATTCTTTGCTCTTATTTAACACACATTTTAAATACCATATTTTAAAGTGCCTCCAAACAGGGATTGTCAGATTTTGAAGGCATTTCTTTCCATTTTCTGTTGACTATCTAAAAGGTTAGGAGAAAAGAATTTTCCTTTTGGAGTGACAAACTGAGAGCTAAGTTGAGACACTTAAGCAGTATAAAAACACACAATTGCTTTCTGTATTGGCTAGATAATAAACCTGGGCACTTCCTTTAGGACATCTGTGAAGGCATGAAATAAAAGCATGGTATGGATGTCAAGTGCATCAGATTCTTCCCTCTCTTGCAAATGTAAGCACCTTCTCTTGATAAAATCTACCCTTCTGATTATCTTTACCTTTTTACACAGAGAATTAGGCTGGAACTTAACTCATTTTTAAAAAAGCATGTGCATTTTTCTGCTATAACTGCAGAACATCAGATGCAGAGGAAAAAGCACTTTTATGAACAAACGTTCTTTTGAAGCACACCTGCACCAACTGATTTCTATCACCACTGAGGCTGTTTACTGACAGGAAGGAGCTTCTTTTTGTTTAAGAAATATGGATATGATGACAAACCTTTTTGTGTGCATGGTGTATAAAGAAACTCACAGTATAATTAGCCTGTGTGAGTAGAAAACTGAAGCTAGCAAGACACACCTGTTTTCCGCTTGATTGGTTTAGAAATGGAACCCAGATTTGTTTATTAGCCCTTCCTTGAGAAGAAACTCATTAGATGTGAGATCGCAGCATTTGATATAGAAAGGCCTTGATCCTGCTGGGGCCTGTGGAAAACTGCCAAAGAAGTGAGTTTTACAGAGCACAGTGCAGAGCATCAGCGCAATTGCTTTGAATTTGTGTGCTTTACTCCTGTCAAGGCTTGCTCCTTCATACGCTCCCCTAACACTGGGATGTGCACCATAAAAGCTGTTTTCTTTCAAGAAGAGTGAGGACCCTGCAATCTCATAGAATCATAGAATTGCTCAGGTTGGAAAAGACCTTAAAGATCATTGAGTCCAACCCCAACCTAAGCATACTACCCTAACAACCCCCCACTAAATCATGTCCCTGAGCACCACATCCAAATAGTTTTTAAACACATCTAGGGATGGTGACTCAACAACCTTTCCTGTAAAGAGGTCTTTCCTGATATCCAACCTAAACTTACCCTGGCACAACTTGAGGCCATTTCCTCTCATTGAGAAGAGACCAACCCTGCTCTTGCTTGCTGTAAGCGCCTTCCAGGTATTTGAAGAGAGCAGTAAGGTCCCCTCAGCCTCCTGTTCCTCAACTAAGCAGCCCCAGTTCCTTCTGTCTCTCCTCATAGTACCTATTCTCCAAGCCCTTCACAAGCCTTGTTGCCCTTCTTTGGACCTGCTCCAGCACCTGAGTGTCATTTCTATACTGAGGTGCCCAAAACTGAACACAGTACTTGAGGTGAGATCTCACCAATGCCGAGTACAGGGGCAGGATGACTTCCCTAGTCCTTCTCACCACACCATTCCTGATACGAGCCAGGATGATATTGGCCTTCTTGGTCACCTGGGCACACTGCTGACTCATATTCAGCCAGTTCATTTGTTGATGAACCTGATACTTGTTGTGAACCTCCCTTTTGCTGCTCCATCTGAGGTTACCTTCTTCTTGCTCTAGCAGGAGGAGTAAGCAACCATCAGCTTCTTCTAATACTGTTATTTTACCTCCCCCCATACATATTTTTTCCATCCTAAATATCCATCCTTTTCAACTGTTCCACAGATGGAAACCATTCCATATCTTTGATCTTCTTTCTCTGAACATTTTCCAATCTATTGTTATATCTTGGGGAGGGAAGGAGGTGTGTGGGATGAATGGGAAGAATGAGGACTGACCAAAGCTGCAGCATTCAGAATATGCAGAGGGGTTACAGCAACGTAATTATGATAGTCTCTGCTGTGCTGTGTATCCCTTTTGAAATAATTCTTGTTATTCCTTGTTGTCCTAAACATAGAACTGATACTTTTATTTATCTATAGTAGATCCTGAATCTTGCACCCATGCTTGCTAATTAGCATAAACCCCATCTTTTCATGTATGAATTTATGAAAGGCTGCTACCATCTTACTGCCTCAGTGCTCTGCCTCATAAAAATCTTCTTTCTGCTGTGTTGCCTGTGGTGCATGGGTATGTATGAGCTTGTGTTGTGAAGATCAATACCTACCTCTGGACCTGTTTCCACTGCAGAAGGCACGAACTGATGCCAGGTCTCTGTGAAATGGTAGATCAGTATTTCTACTGTCACATTCATGGTCTGGTGCTTATTTTCCAAAAGCCTACATTTGGATGCTTGTAGTGAAAGCTTTCAGTTCAGCTACTGGTATCCAATACTAACAAATGTAGTTTCAGTAGTGAGTTAAGCTAGGGTCCCAACAATAAGTGGTAGGGGTTCCAGGTTTTGTTTAAGCCTGCACCCATCTCCTCCCATCACTTGCTCCTGCCATATGTTGGCAGCTTGGTGTCTGGGGCTCAGCTCCTTCCTTGGCATAGAGCTGCAGTGTCTGCTGACGTCCCTCAGGCTCTGTCTCTTTATCTTGGCTGGACAGTTGTCTCAAATAATTGCAGGCAAAACAGAATGTTCCGATGAAATCTTTCCCTGCATAAATTAACAGGGAAAGAGTGAGAGGATCTTTGCAGCCCTATTAATACACACTGTTACAGTACTCAGAACCACAGCTTCATTTAGAGCTCGACAGCGCAATCTGCAAACTAGCAAAACTATTCTGCTGTGATTCTACATAAATTACTGCAACTCACTTCCAATGTAAGCCATTTTAATTGTCTTTTGAATGATTTTTCTGCTTCAAGCAACAGCTCCCCCCCCCCTGAAGTTGCTAAAGATTTTTGTAGATTGCTAATATTAAACTGGGCCATAAAGGAAGAATAATTAAAAAAGGCTTTTTGGAAGGCTTGGGTTTTTTTGTTGTTTTTTTTTTCTAAGATCCAAATCATTGTATCAGAATCATTGACATTTAGGAGTTCTATCTGTGTATACAAAGCATTTCCTATGAAGTTTTCCACGTTGAAATGATAAACTGCCTAATTAGGTTGCTCCATTGCATCTCTTTTTATGGCTCCCCAGTCTGCAGTATTTTTATGAATAGTTCATGCTGTGTTGTACTTATTAACACGCTTCCGCTACCTAAATGGCATAATTAGTTGCATTTTTATCTTGAAGGTTCAATTAAAAAGTAACCTAGTAGGAGGCAGGATTCCCAATTACCGAGTGTAGGAAAGACATCTATTCCATTCTCACAGCCTTTCATCTCAAAAGTAATTCAGTCTATCTTCTTTTTCCTAAATAAAATGTAACTTTTCATCCCTGTGGAGGTAGGAGAGGACATAGAGGCCTGTGGAGACCATATATAGCAATGCCTCTTTTTACCCCTCACCTTCCCCCAAAAGAATTAAATTTTTAGTAACAGTGCCCTCTGTTGTGATTAGAGAAGACAGACAAATAAATTATTGTAATTGCTGTGTATTGCAATTGAAAAACACCATTTTTTTCTATTCCAGGTTCATTAATCAAGCCTTTACAAGCACTTTAAAGTAAAATTAATTTACGTTTAATTTCTTGCAAGTGTATTGCTTGGGAAGCCTATAAACAGGTACCACCACGCTCAGAAAATGTCAGAACTTGATGATAGATTAAGTCTAATTTGGTGTTCATAACATAGGAACTCCTAAAACTCCAGGTGTAATTTCCCAGGACAATGACCGAGAACGGTATGAGTGGTTTATTAGCAGTCTGCTTTTCTTCTAGTGAAGTATTCACAGTAGTTACTGTAAAATCGAGATTGCTAAGTTAGAATATCTTCCACTAATGCTTGTAAATGAATTGCACTAAAGAAAGAGAAAAAAATCACACCAGCAGCTGTTACTCAACAAGAGGATGGGGGAAGTGTTAGAGGACTTGGTCTTGCCTTAAGGGGAGACACCCCACATTAGCAGCTGATAACAGCCGGGTCATTGCTCTCACAGAAGGCAACATGAAGGCAATGAGGCCATGAAGGAATGAGCAGACTGAGCAATGACCTCACGTTCAGGCCTATCAAATGTGTGTGCCTCCTGAGAGATGCAGAGTTCCTGTCTCCCACAGTCAGCTTTGGCCCAGCCCAGCAGATATCCCAGAGAGAGAGAGGTCTGGAGTCATCTGCAGGTCTATGGAAAGTAGGGGGCTTTCTCACAGAAACAGATGTCTGCAATGGGGGAGGCAACAGCATTTTGTTGTCATAGTTGATGGAGAGTTATTTTATATCCTTACTTATTGAATGTATTTGTAAGATGCATGCTGCACAGTATTTGGAAAGCGGTGTTTTAAATAATAATAGGTTCTGTCTGATCCTATTTCCTTTGAATTCAGTGAAAACTTGGCAATAACACTAATGTAAATATTGATCCTTTTTGCATTCAATGTGTTCTCATATGTCAAGAGGCCACATCTGAAAACCAAATTCTGAAAAGCCTTGTGACTGCACCTTGCTTATGCCCAATAGGCTGGACTTCCTGTGCATGCAGGTGCACTAAGCTCTGTTACATGTAGGGGTTATCCAGAAAGTGTCTACCTTATGGCCAGAATGGTTTTTTCTCTTAAACATTGGTTTGAGTGTGTGTATACAGCAGATCCTGGGCCTCTTTCCAAATTATATAAACTTTTTCCTTAAAAGATCTGAAAATGGGCATAATTTAAGATCATAAGGTATTTCCCCCATTAAAATGTTCCCAAGATTAGATCACAGTCTGGCAAAATAAACATAATCTGTTGGCTCTTTTCACGAGGAATTCATTACAGGCACATTTCAGAGTGGGACACGGTTCACTGGCGAGAGTGACAGACTTCAAGCACAGTTCTGAGACTGCACAGTGTCAGTAGAGATTTGAAATGAATTTAATGGAGTTTCATGCTCTCCTGTTAATATGAGAAGATAAAATAAGGCAGGAAGCTTTGTGGACGAGGCGCCTATGACATCCCCCTTTCTCCTGCCCCTGCCCTTGGAATCTGTGCCTGCACAGTTACTTCTGGTTTGCCTCTGAGGAAGCACTGCCCCTACTCTTACCTTGCACCACGGATTTCGTCATCATAACAACTCTGAATGTGCGTGCACTAAAGTGAATCAGTTTTTGATATGCTTCAGTATCAAGGTTCAGTGGCTTAGATATAGTTATGTAACAGCTGCAATGAAACATATCACTATTAACTAAATAATAGTAATCTTTATTTTGTGGCAGCTGATCTATTAACTATCCACTGACAGAAATATTCAGAAAAGCTGTAACACAACAGCCAGAGTCTAAACAGATGCATGATAAACATAGGGAGGGAAATTCTGATCACAGTAGGCATGTTGTAAGAATTTCTTTTGGGGACATAAATTGCTGTTTCAGATAAAACATGTAGAAATTTAAATTCTTGCCTTCCAGGGCAGAGAAACAACCTTCTCCTTTATATTTTTCCTGAGTATAAAGACATTTGAAAAGTAACTCATTAATATACGATAGCTATTAGTTAATGTTTAACAAGTCAGCCGTGGTGTGCTGCTATCCTGTGTGGCATTTCATAGCAACAGCACTTGAAATATTTACTTACTTACTGTCTCCCTTTCATTAATAATGAAATACCCTAGATCTCATCTGCATTTCCCTTGTTAAACACAACATACTTGTGTGTAGATTTAAATGGGGTGCATTTCCCCCTCTGAGCTACCAAAGACTTCAGCTATTTTGACACAGAGCAGCTTCCCTTCATGACAGAGTGAAATTTATGATTTGCTCGCATGTTTTTAATAAAGCTTTCATCTGATCTATTTCATATGCTCCTTGCTTTCTGTTTCATAATCCTAAAGAATGCATCAAAAAATAGCTGATAGGAAGCTGGCTTTCCTCTCCAGGGATGTGCTCTTTGCACATGCTGGACTATGGGCTCCCATTTCTAAATACAGGTATTAATTTATGAAGCATCAAACTTTGAGTGGCCTAATTTAATACTGTAAATGTTTGCAGTGTCTTTGAGGTGAAGCTGTTAAACTTTGACATCTCAGAGCTTTTTAGTGCAAGGCTCTGATTCTCAGCTGTGTAGCTGAAAAGTTAACAGCACATCAGTGGTGTAAATCAAATGAGTACAGTTGCAACAAAATTAACGCATCCGGTGTGCAGGCACACATCCCATTTATGTCAGAGGGGGCTGCAGAACAGCAGCGCTGCCCCATCAGATGCAGCATCTTCCTAGTGTGAGGTGAGGGCACCATCTACGGGTGAGTCTGTTGTCCAACCCGTCGGGACCTCCCTCCATGTCTTTGCTTCTTTTTATAGCGTGTGTTAGGAATGTTACCAAGGAATCACTGTGCTACAATAGAAGGGCTATTGACGCTCTAACGTCAGGACATACTGCATCAGCAACATCCGTTTTCTCTAGATACGCTTTCCCTGTGTTTGAGTTGTTTCCTCTTCAAACCTTTGGCTCCATTATCAACAAAATGCCCCCTTACTGAGGATCAGCAGAACACAGTTGCTCTCATTGGACATTTGCAGGGCACAGGCGGTGTTTGTCCGAGCCTGGCAGGATCAGTCCTTTCTTTCTGGCTCCAGCTGGGACAGGCATTCTTGCTGATGCTAGAAATTAACTGATACTCAGGAAAAATGATTTTCCTTTCTCAGTTTAACTGGCAATGGTACTCCAAGGGTTTATATGTGAGGGCATAGCTTCCCTGACACAGTCAGAAAAGTAAGAAAAACAGAGGTACCCCTTGCCAGCTGTTGGCAGGACTATCTATGCTATGAAGGGCTGTGTGGTTAGCAGACATAGCAAGTGCACGCCGAAACCTCATGACTGCAAACAGAAAGTGAGGTGGCAGTTTCAGATCTACAAGTAGTTACATCCTAGAGCAGTCTCTAAAGGCTCCTCTGATGTTTAAAGGATTTCTTTTGTATTTACTGTTAAAGATGCAGGGCTCCCAAGCCTTTACCAGAGCGGAGATGAAGCAGCATGCACAGGTAGAGGCTGACCTGGTGTCTAGACTCACTGTGGGCAGCCAGGGAGAGGTTGTTTTGAGTTTTGGGCAGCTGTTTTGGGTTTAACATTGCCCCCACAGCGCACACAGCGCACACAGCCCACAGGCCCGGCCCTTCCCTGCCCACACACACCCCGGCTCTTCCGGTTCATCCCTATGGAGGACGAGAGGCGGGGCAAACCTGTTAGAGCGGCGCATGCGCTGCCCGCCACCTCCTCTACGGCGGCGGCGGCGACAAGATGGCGGAGCCGGAGTGAGTGCGGAGCTGCCGGGAGCGCGGATCTGCCGCCATCGGCCGGGAGCGGGCGGCTGCGGGAACGGGGAGCGGGTCGGGGCAGCGGCGGGGGGTGTGACAGGCGCTGAGCGTGACCGGTTTCTGCCGCCCGCAGGCAGAAGCGGCGGATCCCGTTGGTGCCGGAGAACTTGCTGAAGAGGAGGAAGGCCTACCAGGCCATCAAGGCCACCCAGGCCAAGTTAGCACTGCAGAACAAGCGCAAGGTGCGGACCGCGGGGCTGGGACGGGGCGGAGCGCTGTCCTCGCTTACCTTTTAATTTAAGAACAATTTAATAGCTGGGGACCTGCTCTGTTCTGACAGCCAGCAGCAGGGGCCTACCTCAGAAGTGGCATAGGGCTTGCTGAGGGAATCTGCTCCTGTGGTGTTCGTGGGGCCGCATTAAAACCTCTTCTGTTCTTTGTTGGATACCACGAGTGTGTTTGTAAGCATGTGGAGCAATGTTCCCCAGGGAGAAGGGGAAGCCTCAGTAATAATGTGCAGTAGCCACTTGTTAAGATTCTCCTTAGTAAAAATGACCATAATGATGGGAGTCAAGTCTCTGCCTGCTTGGAAAATGCAGCCTGATTTCACAGATGGTTTCCAACATGGAAGAGAACCGAAGATGTACAGTGTGTTCTTTAGTTTGGAAGTGGCTTAGTGTTTAGCTAGTAATGTATCTGAAGTGCAGCTGGGTGGCTGCTGTGCACCTTCTCACATGAGAAAGCACTGTGATGTCGGTGGGTGTACTTGATCCTGAACTGAGAACAAACATATAAACTTTTAAATTGGAAAAAAAAAAAACAAGTTATTTTCTTTTTGGTGGTTATTTTGAGTGATGGTGGATTATTGGTGGCTGTTTTGTAATACATGTTGCTTCTGGCTTTCTTTGAGCTGACCAAGCCATGTGTAAGTGGCTGTGTTTGTTTGATTTCTCCTATGCCTGCAATCACATTGAGTCTTGCTCTGTGTCTTTCCTAACTTATTTCCTTCCATGTAAAACCTCCCTGTTCTCTGGAAGTCACAGCCCATTGCTTATAGTCTACAACTTTGTATGTTGTCCCTGAGTTTTGCATCTTGGAGGCTTGGATTTTCAAATGTATTTTACTACTGTCTCCAAAAATAAAAGAGCGTGGTGCATGAAGTTCAGAATTTCATCTGACCTTTGAGTTACCCGCTTCTAGGATTGTTGAGGAGGGTGATCGTTCCTTCTCCTTTTGTCTTTAGATCCAGAAGGGAAAACAAATCCAGTTTAAACGCCTTGAGGCTTTTGTTCGAGATTCATGGCGCCAATGCCGAGATGACGTCAGGCTGAGGCGCATGGAGCAGCGACCTCGGCAGGTGGCTGTACCTAAGGAGCACAAACTGGCCTTTGTTGTGCGGATTGCAGAGTAAGAAACCTTGTTACTTCTGTTATTGCTATTATCTGTAAATGTCACATCCCTTCTAAGCAAAGGAAGTGCAATCTAGCTACTTGTGTCTCTGCAGGTAAGCTGAGGCCATTTGGTACTGTGTTAAAGAAATGTGGTTATTAATGGAATGTTTTTATGTTTAAGGATTAAAGGAGTGAGTCTGAGGGTAAAAAAAGTGATCAACTCGCTGCGACTGAAAAGAATTTACAGTGGGACATTTGTTAAACTGTCTCCATTATCGCTGAAGATGCTGCAGATCGTAGAACCTTATGTGGCCTGGGGGTAAGTACTGCGTGAGTCACATGGTTTTGTAGCAGTTTCTTTGTAATCATAGAATTACCCAGGTTGGGAAAGACCTTGAAGATCATCAGGTCCAGCCACAGCCTAACCAGAACCCTAACTCTAAAAACCCTCCACTAAATCATATCCCTGAGCACCACATCCAAACGGCTCATAAATACAACCAGGGATGGCGATTCAACCACCTCCCTGAGGAGCCTATTCCAATACTTAACTACCCTTTCTGTAAAGAAGTTCTTCCTAATATCCAACCTAAACTTGCCCTGGCGCAGCTTGAGGCCATGTAAATTTGTAAATATCATGGCTTTCTGATTTGTAGCTGCCTTCTCCAGTAAGTGGTCAAAAATTCACTGACTTCACATCTAAAACTTGTTGATATTTATCACTCTAAAGCTACTATGGCTACTTCCCAACTTCAGTGTGAAGCAATAGAGTGGGACTCTCCACTTTTTAGTCTGATTTCTTGTTTTTGTGCAGGTATCCTAATCTGAAATCTGTACGAGAGCTCATTCTGAAACGGGGCCAAGGAAAGGTTAACAAGAAGAGGGTACCTCTGACGGACAATATGTTGATAGAGGAACATTTAGGTAAGATGTAAGATAAGAAAACAAAGTGAAGCTGTGGTTAAGGGAGATGTTGAGAGTTTGCAGTCTGACCTTAGAGAAAAGGGAGGGAGGAAAAATTGTGCAAGACTTTTATATAGAGATCTGGGGATTCTTGGTTGTGTGAAGGAATAGCTGCACATCTCTATGGGTGGTGTGTGTCTGCTGCGTGTTGCATGTCTTGTTCATTGTACTTTGCGGTTATTTTTTCCTGCAGGGAACTGTGGTATTATTTGCCTGGAAGACCTTATTCATGAAATCTACTCAGCTGGGAAGTACTTCAGAAATGTCTCAGACTTCCTATGGCCGTTCCAGCTGTCAGTGGCCCGCTATGCTGCACGTAATAAAGTGGGGTTTCTCAAGGAGATGGGTAAGCCTGGCTGCAGAGGTGAAGGAATCAACCAGCTTATACGGCAGCTGAACTAGACAGGTGAGGAATGTACATTTTAAATCCTTATTATCTGGCTTCCTAAGATTAACTGTATTGCCATCAAAGACGCGAGTTTATATATTATGGTGACCCTCACAGTCTCAGAGAAAACTAGAGATCATGGGTTGCATTAGCTATTGGTGCTAGTGGGCTATTCCAAATCCATTGATTTTTGGATTGCTGGGAAAAATGTGTTCAAATGACTGGTAATTTTTTTCTTTCTTTCTTTTCTGTTCTGCAGTCTCTGCAAAAACACCAGGACTTAGAACCTGCTCTTTTTCACATGTAATTTTCATGGACCTGGGCTCTCTACAATGATATACTACATCTCTTGTCTATTGCTACCTTTAAAAAAGAAGGTAAAGAAAGCCAACAAAATCCAGGTGATGAAGCTGCACTCCGGGCTGGTCCTTGAGAAAGAAACTTTATTTGGTGCAAAAAACGAAATGACTTGAACTTTCTGGAGCAATCTGATTTTTTTTTAAGGCGTTGGATTTTTTATCTTTGTTTTCAGTACCTTTTACTGCTGGCACTGTACCAGTCCACCCTCTCACCTTTGCTATGAAGCACGCGTTGGCATTCTCTGATGTAAATTTGTTACAAGGGAACAGCAACCATTGCTTTGATCCAGTCCTCCCCAAGGGAAGTGCTTAAAATTGCACTTTACTGTTTAAAGCGCACCTACTTCTAGGTGTAAGCAGGTAGTGCAGTCAGCTGCTTAACAACACCACTGACAGGCAGAGGGAAGTACTAGGCTTATTCCTCTGTTAAATACAGTCTAGCTGCAGTATGATTTGTCTTACTGGTTTATATAGTGTCTTTCTAATATTCTAAAATGGGACTGCTGTGGGGATGGATATTTCCTGGTAGGAAAGCCCATTATTTACACTCTGCAGCAATATTACAAAATCAATAGTTTTAAAATAAACTCTTTTTAAATGATAGTATTGTACCACTCGTGTATCAGTCAAACCATAAGTGCTTAAGTACTAAGTAACTCCAGTGTGACTGTTGGGAATGCTGAAAGCAGTGTATGCTAGTGTAAATTTTTTTTATGGAGCTTCTTCAGCTGGCCTGTTGTCTGATACTAATTTAGAAGGCAACGCTGTGCTTAATGATTATGGGGAATTAAGGCTCTTCACACTGGAGAAGGCTCCAGGGGGGGGACCTGATAGCAGCCTTCTAGTACCTAAAGGGGGCCTGCAGGAAAGAGGGGGAATTACTTTTTATAAGGGCATGTAGTGACAAGACAAGAGGAAATGGCTTTAAGATGTAAAAGGGTAATATTAAACTAAATATTGGGAAGAGACTCTTCACTGTGTGGGCGGTGAGACACTGGAACAGGTTGCCCTGTGAGGTTGTAAATGCCTCCTCCCTGGAAGGGAGCTGGGACAGGCTTTAAGCAACCTGATCGAGATGTAGGTGTCCCTGCCTGTAGCAGGGGTTGAAACCAGGTGATCTTACAGGACCATTCCGCAAAATTGATAGAGTCATCACTAATCATCCACAAACAGTATTAGGCACGAGTGGGGACAAACTACAATTAATGAATAGTTTCATGGATTTCACGTTGACAAAAGCACTTGATTTGTGACTGAGGTACTTGCGGCATTAGCCTGAACTGCTGCTATACAGAATTCTAACATCTAAAATACAAATTCCCACATTCTGTGACTAGGAGAACTCTATACAGTTTCAAGGTTTATTCCATAAAACAAGAATACAGACATAGAAAATGCTGTGCAGCTGCTGAAGAAGGACAAGACACACTGATGCAGAACAGCACCCTCTCCAGAACTGCAGTCTCATGTTCTTCAAAATGCTGTGTTTCATCTGTTCGGGCCTTTTCCTGCTCATCAGCTGCTTTTATGGTAAAAACTTTAGAATTAATCTTGGGATTAGATATGGATTATTTCTGGTCATGAAATCCAGACCTTGCATGAAAAACAGGCCTAATACTGTCATGAACACCTCAGAGCTCTTCAAACAGTGCCACCTTAATCTAGTGTTACACCACATTATCAGGCACAATACTGCACATTCAGCAAGAGCAATCATGTGTTCACAACATAGCTGCTCTATGAACAGACACTATACAAGAGGACAGGATATGTACAAGAAACAGTTTTAAGGAAAAGAATCCTTTTTGTAAGCCACCGTGCTGTTGACTTTATGGATCGTGGTAGTGAAGGAACGAAGACGAACCTCTTCTGAATTGGCAATGAATTGTGGTCCTGACTCTTCCCACTTTTCTGGCACTACCAAATCTTTATCTGTGTAAATCAGCAAGTCAAAGGCACCTGTAAGCAGGTGGGAAAAAGTTAATGCTACACACATAGGAATGATACCATAATTGAAGTTAAAACGCATGGAGACATGCAAGAAGGTTATCAGTAGTTATGGCATCTATAGAAAAAGAAATGGCAGTTAAAGGAATGAAAACAAATACTAGTTATCATTCCTGTAGTCGCAATATTTATGACAGCTGTAGGTCCTCAGATACACCAAGTTTCTTCAAGCTACTTAAATCACCTTGAATTGCACCTTTTGGGGAAAAAACGAGTTTAAGAGTTTAACTTCCAATGAAGTTGCTCCAAGTGCTTGATTGAAAGAGAGCACAGTATTTACAGTAGCAGTTCTTTTTCAGTTTGTTGTACAAGAAGCAGTACAGGACAATACTTAGAGTACTTTATCTGATGCTGCTTCTATACTGTACATAGCTGAGACTGTCTTGGTCTAACCAAACATATACCCAGAAATGCAATACATGACACTTCAAATAATAATAATAAAAACAGAATAGTGGAAAAGATTTTCTACAATCAAATGCTAGTTCAGGCTTTCTGAAAGAAGTGTCATTTCTTTCGGAGAAGTTACAAATACTCACAGGCAGTTTCCAGGAGAGGCAGAAAAGTTACCGTGGCAGTGATTTGTCTGATAACAGATCGAATTTCATCCTGAATGGCTTTCTGAGATTTGTCTCGGGGTGCGCTGGAAAAATGAGAAAACTCTTTAAGAAAACAACTTGCACCTCCAATACTGACAGCTTTCTTTAAACACAGTTCTTGCTGCACTGCTGTGGGGTATGTTTGCTGTATGGTTATGCAGAAGCATTCTTTCAAGCCTTAGGCTCACAAAACTGTAACTTTCAATTTGTTGTTTGTGAAACCTCGCAGTGTTTTTAAGGACATATTTGCTGTCTGGGTTGGGTGAGAGTTTTGGCAAAACAGCAGAAGAGCAGTAATACAGGACTTTGTTCAGTTGCAGATTACAAAACATTTTGATAACTGAATGATGGAATCATTTGAGTTGGAAGGGACCTCTAATTGTTATGTATTCCAACTCTCCTGCAATAAACAGTCACCTACAGATCCACAAGATTGCTCAGTCCTGCCAGCCTGACCTTGAGTGGCTCCAAGGATGGGGAATCTACTACTACTCTGGATGAACTGTGCCAGTGCCTCACCACTCTTATTGTAAAAAAAGAAACAAACAAACAAAAACAAGCCAAAAAACTTATTTCCTCCTTATATCCAATCTAAACCTCACTTCTTTTAGCGAAACACTTCACTCTTATCACACCCTGTGCCCTGACAAGTCTGTCAGCTTCTTTCACATAGCCCCCCTCAAAATACTGAAAGGCTGCTCTCTGGTCTCCCCTAAGCCTTCCCCAGGCTAAACACCTCAGCTCTCTCAGACTATCCTCACAGGAGAGTTGTTCTGTCCCTGGGACCATTTTTGTGGCCCTCCTCTGGACACACTCCAACAGCTCCATGTCTCTCCTGTACTGAGAATTCTCAATCTGGATGCAGTACTCCAGGTGATGGCTCACCAGCGCAGAGCATACAGGCAGGATAACGTCCCTTACCCTGCTGACCATGCACAATTCTTTGGATGTGGCCCTGGATACAGTTGGCTTTCTGGGCTGTTAGGTCATATCCCTACTCAGGGATATGATTTAGTGTAGGGTTTTTAGAGTCAGGGTACTGGTTAGGCTGCGGTTGGACTTGATGATGTTCAAGGTCTTTTCCAACCTGGGTAATTCTATGATTTCAGGCTTCATGTCCAGCTTGCCACCAAGACCTTTTCAGCAGGGTTGTGCGCCATTCTTATGTCCCCCAGATTGTACTGAAAGCAGGGGTTGCCCCAACCCAGGTATAATACCTTGCTCTTAGCTTTGTGGAATCACATGAAGCTCACTTGGGCCCACTGCTCAGCCTGTTCAGGTCCCCCTGGATTGCATCCAGTCCCTGGAGCACATCAATGGCACCCACAGCTTTATTTGGTAACGTCAGATAGCTCTTAGGTTACAGAGGTAGCACTACCATACTTGGTCTTTCCCTTGTGTCTCCCAACAGGGAGAAGCAGGCACAGAAACGCTGTCACTCACCTTTCACCCTTGGCGCTCTTGTCACATTCAATGTCAAACTGCCACCGCTCCAGTACCTCATTGTTCTCAATGCTGGAGATGACCACCACCAGGCGCTGCACGGTGCACTTATAAAGCCACTCTGGAAGAGGCCGCAGCATTTACTACGGCTGTATGAGAAAAAGGGGAAGGAGAAAAGGGGACGGGAAGCGGGGGGGGGCAGGTCTCACCTTTCATCTGCTCCACCACGTTGTTGAGGTAGTTCTTCAGCTCGGGGTCGGTGGTGACGAGCAGGGTAAGGCCGTACTTCTGGACGCGGGTGAAGGTCTCAGGGGGGTAGATGCCCCGCTGGTACAGGATGCTGTTGATGCCATAAGCTGCGCGCACAAAGCGGGGAGGCTTCTGTAAGGGGGCCACCCCTCCCGCCCTACAGGCGGCCATGTCGGCCGCGGCATTAGAGCCAGCCGCCCGCCCGCCTTTTTCCCCCCAACCCGCCCCCGTCTCCCCGCACCCCTGGGCGGCCCGCAGCCCCTTACAGAAAAACTCGGCGACGATCTCCGCGCTGCCCCGCAGGGTGATTCCCTGCTGCTCGCGGCCCAGCTGCGCGGCCATGGCGGTGCCCGCCGCCCGCTTCAAATCACGCCCCGCCCCTTCCGGCCGACTGCGAGGGCTGAGCAGGCGGGATGCCGTGCTGCGCATGCGCGGGGTGCGGCCGTTGGCGGGCGGGGTTTGCGGTGTGTGGGTGCGTCCCGTCAGGTGCCGTTGGGTGCGTGTGTCCTTATGGAGGTGCTGCCTCTTCTCTGGGCTATTTCTGGTTGTGCTCAGTACGAAAGCCGCCCCGCTCAGCGTTTAGCAGTCGGATTGCTGTTAATACCCGCTATTCTCCTTCAGCCCCTGCGCTATTCCCGTCCCAGAGCGCTCTCAGAGCCCTTCCTTTCCCACTCTGGGATTTTCTCGTGCTTTTCTCCCTCCGAGGTTCCCTACGAGCCGCCTCCGCTGCGCCATTGTAGTTAGACCCGGTGGAATAGACAAACCCAGCGCTCATAGAAGCGAAGTGCGGCTCCTCAGCGCTCTGGTGGATTCTTAAGGGTCTCCCGTTGCAGGTAGCTGATCTGCTTCAACACAAATTGGTTTCTCCGTGTTTTGGCAGAGGCGGATGAGGAGCTTTTCCATGTGCTGCTGATGCCTGTAGTTCACATTTAGGGCATGTCCAGCTGCGTGACAAGCAGGAGGCTGTGGGGCTGTCACGGGGAGCAGTGGGGATAGTGCTGTGGGTGAGGGAGCGGTGTGTCTGACAGCCCGCTTCCTGAGCAGCTCGCGGGGACTCGGCAATGCAGATGACAGACTGAGTTATACGTTCTGGCACATCACGAGTTGGCCGTCCTTGCTTTAATTATCTCATGCTAAAGCCTTAATTTTCAGAAGGAATGTGAAATCCCAGTTGCATTTAATTTGGTTCTCTTATGATTCTTTAGTCATTGCTGTGTTTCTCAATTACATTTTGATATGACACACACATATATATATTTATTATTCTCTTTTTGTGGAATTAAACATCCCCTATTTATCTTGGCTTTTCTGCAACATTTAATGATTGCTTCCCCATGGCCATTGTTAATGAACCTGTGACAATCCAGATCACTGCTGCTCCTGCAAATTTTTTAAGGCAACTCTAGTCATGCTCCTGTAGTCATTCAGCAGACAAGAAGAAATAATCCATGTGTAAAGTTCCTTCCCAGGTTTGGGGCTTTTATTTTTGTTCTTGTTTAGTTTTTTAACCCTCGGGTCGTTGTGGACAGGTCTCTCCTGCCAGCAGAATAAAACAGTCTGTAGAATAAAAGTCCTGTTTGTTATAAAAGCCCTCTTATCACATTAACAAATTGTCATATTAAGTCTCAGCAAAATCCAGTTCTTCCTGTGCAGAGGAAGGAAATCTTACTGTGGGTAACAGAGCTCTAGTTCTCCTGTTCTGGTAGATCTCAAGCTCCTTTATTTCCTTCCCCACTTTAGGGGGAGCTTCTCTACTTACTAGCACATAGAACTAGTACTTTAACCTTCATCCCTCTTATTTTCTGCATATTGTTTTGAGTTGCCTTTGGGGGTTTATAATGCTGCCCATCTGAAACTGTCTGTGCCTAATACTGATGGTGAGTGTTGAGCTTGTTTGTTGACTTTTTGCTCCCTTTCTCCCTCAGTCCATATTGTGGTATTTGTAGATCCTGTGTTGGATGCTGTCTTAACTCCTGGTGGGCTGAGGCCCTTCTCAATTAGCTGAACTTCCACGGTTTCTAGTGAAATTGCTACTTTTTTATTATATCTGCTTAGTTCTGTGTGCTATGGGAGGGAACGATGTGTGGGTTGTTCCTGGCTAAAGGCTTTTCCTGAACCAGCCCAGCCATTTACAATCTCCGTTTCGTTATGCAAGTGTTAATCCGATGTGAAAACATCATTTAGCATGAATGAAGCTATGTCTTGATAGTGGCCTTCTTGTCTAGTGAAACAGCTTTTGTGAATTTGGGGAGTTTAAAAAGCTACTATTGCGAAACAGCATTCAGTGTTCTGATGGTTTTATCTCTAAGCTACCAGGAGATGGCACCAGGCACATGAATTATTTGCATCCTTTCAGTTTAGTCTTGAACTGCAGCGAGTTTGTTTTACCGAGTACTTGAGTTTAGACGAATTTTAGATGCATTTCTTTGCCAGTTCTTAAAACGTGTTCCAGAATGAAGGAGATACTTGGTCTGAAATCAGAAAATAAAGTTCGTGATAGAAATCAACTGTATGAAGATTTGTTTATTTTTTTTTAACTCTGTATGCTTATTTTCCTGCCTGCACCCTGCAAGTTGTAGGTAAATTTTCTTCCTCTGAACTAAATATTTTTGATTATAGAGGCTGCTTTTCTAAGAGATGTAAAAAGTGTGTGCACTGAAGTCTTTTTGTCTATGCATGGGTGTTTCCCATTGTAATATCATTTTAATATCGTTATGTCTGGTACATGTGGCACATTTCATACATAAAGTGAGAGCTTCTTCCACGGTATATCAGTCTTGTTCTGAACACCGAGAGCTAGCGCATATGTACACATATTGGCACTGACAAGCCTTTGAGAAGCCAGGGGGCACATTAATACATTGTGGGTATAGTTCTAATTGTATATAAGTATTCTTTATAAATGCAAACACTGGTATTTTTATAAGACTTTTTTCATTGACTGTGGGGAAAAATCAAGCGTATTTGTGGCACAATGAAAGTTTTTTCTCATGGTAAGGCATTTTGTGAAGGTGCACCTTCATTGATTGTATGAGCATGTCTATAGAATCATGCATATTTATTCAGCAGTTAACATGGGGCATTAATGCGTGTCATTTCTTTCTAGTTTAGTTTCTATAATTTATGGAATATGAACTGTATACATAAGCTGTCACTTTTGTTTACATAATAATTCTTTCAACGTTTCTCTGCTTTGGAGGAAGCAGATATCTACTACCGCATAGGTGTTGGTACTTGTATTTGAAATGATAACATAGATTGACAGTACCAAAACATCTTTGAATGGAGCTCCTTATCTAACACTGGATGAAAAATAACTGTTTTGATTTACCTTTTGCTGTTGTTACGCTAAAGCCAACTTAATTGATGAACAATTAATCTGAAGGGTTTTGGTTTAAGACAGGAATCCCGTTACAGAATCAGTAAAATCAGGACTTAAATGGGCCTTTCATGCTTTGAAAACTTTGTAGTGCTCAGTGATGTCACGGTAATAGGTGATATGAAAACCATTGAATCCAGCTCTAAGTCCCCAGTGAAACACCTGAAGGTTGATGATTAGAAAGATGAATGTTAATCCAGTTTGTGTCAAGCCCCTGTCATATCTGAAGTTCTCGTATTAATAAATTAATGGAAAATGATACAGTTCTTAGGTAGTTTAGACTTATTAAGAGATATACCACAGTTTAAATTAAAAACAGGTCTTTTCTAAGTAACAGGCTGAACAGACACATCAGCAGAGAGTTAGACTGTCGTGACATTAAGCACTGAGGTACAAAAGAATATTGTAGGTGGGTTAGCAGGGTTGAATGTACCATGATAGTGTCAGAAAGGCTTTTCATAGAGTATTGTTGCACAATTACAATGACTTTGATGATTTGGATGTTGTGTTGAGGGACATGGTTTAGTGAGAGCTGTTGGTAATAGGTGAATGGTTGGACTGGATGCTCTATTAGGTCTTTTCCAACCTTGGTGATTCTATGATTCTATAGTTGTTATTTGTGCTTGCTTTTTGTTGTGTCTTTTCTGATACATAACAAAGATGGACTTGTTTGAGTAATTGTGTCTTGAGAACTGCCTCAGAATTATGATGTCTAGAGAGACAAATAAATTGTGAAACATAGTGTTTGCATTAGAAATATGTGAAGCAAAAAAAATCCCACCATGAATCATTCCTTCATTTCCTCTTGAAAAGTAAACTTTCTGCATTTTTTCTTCATTTGCATCCCCATGCATGTTAGGAATCCCATCGTCAGAATGGTGATTCTTTATCAGAACAGGCATGCGAATTTTTCTTATAATTACTGAACAGCTTAAGAAAATATGAGAGAGTGACTTTCTAAGTAAGGCATCTGTTCCTCTATATAAGGAAGAATACTTTAGTAAATGTAATAGGACTTGTTGGAACTATACTTTGAACTTCAAAGTATACTATACCTCACCAGCCATCTTCATCTCAGTTTGATGCCTTGGAACGTCTAGTCCTATAGTGTGGAGACATTGCCTGATGTATGAACTTCCTGTTATATTTGCATTACAGTTCATCTGCTCTGCTGAGTAATAGCTGAGGAACCATGAACAGTTTGTCAATTGGATGAGTTGCTGAAAACACGTTTATCTAGGCAATACTTGTGTACTTACATTAATAGCTTAAGAATAAGTAAAGATGTCTTTGCACAAGAACAGCAGTGAACTAGATATGGGCAACATCAGGTACAAAATCCAGCTTATGGAACTCTACTTCAACCACTTCATGTAGGTCACATGGAAAGTGAAATATTGTATTTCTTAATTACTTTTAAGAACATACAAAGTAGCAAATAAGTACTTATTTTCTTTTCTTTTCTTAGAATGTACTTGTTGATCCATTTTCAGTCAGGTTTCCATGTGAGAAGCATGGAAAGGGTCTTTGGGCTTCCCTTTGCTCTTTAAAATAACAAAAAATCACTTAACAATAGATCATGAGGTCACTTGCAAAGTAGCCAAGAAAGGATTTGCTAGAACAATTTCAAAGCAATGTTTTTATTTTCTAAACCATTAGTGAGACCAAAAGGGCTGTTCACTTGTTTGTTGCATAAGGCAAAGTTTTTTGGAAAACAAACAAGCAAATTTGGAGTAATATTTGAAAGTTCAAGCTAGTTATCTGCGTCTCCTACATAATGGATGGCCTCATCCAAACCTCATGATCTGATGCTGTGTAAAAATGGAAAACAGATGGCTTAGTAATGTGAGTAGCAGTTTGATGCTAATTGTTCCCTACAGTCTCCCTTCCTGGAAATTTGATTTGAGTGAAAACATGGCATTATTGCTCAAGGTGAGCTCTTCCTTCATTGTAATCTGGCAGTTAGCACATGGATAGACCAAGGGTAGTTAGTTTCTCTAAGATTCTGGGCATTCGTGCTACTGAGAAAAAATTGTTGAGCTAAAGCAAAGCTTACTTTGTGTTTGCTGAAGGTTTTGCTGCATCTTTGTTGTGGTGAGATGTTAATGAAGAAATCCATAAATTTGGACTTGTATGTGATAAAGCATTAACCTAAGCAATGATCTGATGTGTAAAGAGAGTGGGAAAAAAATCATAAATAGGAACATAAACATTTTCATTACATGCAGCATTTCAGTTGTTGCAGAAGTGCAATAGGATCTGTCAAAACAGAAGAGAGAATCTGCAGGCCTTCTGCTAGTTGAGAGGAAGCCATTGGGTAGTAACTGTTTGCCCGGCTGCATTGAGAAGTCACCTTGTTGTTTTGTTGCGCTCTTTGCTTAAGCTACAGAGTGGCCCATAGTTTCTGCTTTCTTTACAAGATCTCTTTGGGGACTGTGCAGTGTAACTCTATGACGTTTTACAAAGTTACATTGTCCTTTGCAGCTGCTGCGCCTTGGAGTTGGCAATCTGGTTCACTCCCTTCTTGCTGGGGAGTTGATATAAGCTTGTACTGATCTGTTTAAGTCAGTGTTTCCAACAAAGGATTTACAAGTCCTGGAAGCTCAGGTACTGCAACATCTAGCTGGAAAATGCATTGGTCACTGCCATCGCTATGTTTTAAGGAGCAGAGATGTTCTGTTTCTTTTAATTATATGTAGAGAAGATGTGACAGTGGTGATGCTGATGTTTACTTATTTAATACTGCAATATCAGAACAGTTACCTACCATTTAAGAGACAGGTTCAGTGACTTTTGCAACCAGAAGAGATTTAAACTTTCCTTTCCCTCCCATGACCAGGGAGGTGTTTTTGGCATCATGAATGAGGCTGGTTTAACTGAGTGATATTTATTATCCCATCTGTTGAAACTGTCCCACAGAACAAAAGGAAATTGAAAATCCATTCAAAGATAAATGGGAGAAGGAAGAGAATGAGTTTTACTGGTCAAACCTGGCAAAGAGAGTCTAGAACTGCAGTTCATCTGCCCTGTTATTTTCTATTTCACCTACTGCTTTTCCATATAACTTCACTTTGCATAAACTTTTTAATACAGTAAAATTCAAATGTACTGAGTGGCCTGCTCTAAATTAAACTTATGCCAGAAAGTCTCTTTTAATCTTTCTTTGTAATGACTGATGCATTTTTTAATGGGTTTTATTGTAAGCAATGTTAAAAAAAAAATGCAAAATGATACCAGTGGGAAATGATAATGAAGACGTACACTCGAGTCACGATAGTAAAATTTAGAAGTATGCGTTGTAATGTGTAATGTTCCCTATTTCTATTACTGAAGTAATTTACTAAAATGCTCCAAGAGGATTCACCATGTCTGCGTGTTTCCAGTGCTAATTTGCTAGGTAAAATATCCTGCACGTTTTTGTGTTCAACGTGTCCAAAGTTGTGTGTAGCTCTTTCCGCTCAACAGCACGATCAGATTGCTGAACTCTCTCTGCCAAGGGCTTTATCTCACTGTCACTGGCTATCTGCAGTTACTGCCACGCATGCACTTCTCATTACACTGATGATGTTTAGATTTCATCTGTGTAGCTGCCATATCCTCACTCTGTCCTTGAACACATTTTGGCCAACCAGCTTGCACATAAATTTAGAAGTCATAATAATCTCTCCTCACCTGCAGGCTTTTACACAGTACCCTTGCTGATTTTGCATTATGTTTACAAAGCAAATCGTACTATCATTCATACGGAGGGAAAAATAATCTAACCAAGTTCTTTGCATATAGTTGATGAGATGGATGTGCTTACTCCATCTTCAGTGACAACCATGCTGATATTTCATGAAAAATACAAAAAAGACACTGGCAGTAACAAACCTGGAGCTAGGCTTAAGCAAAAACCTGAAGGAAAAAGCAGCAACAGCCATGTTGTGTAGGTGTTCATGTTTATATGGGATGCTCTAATACCAGAGGACGTGGTCTACTTGGTGGGTGAGTGCAGTGAGCAAAAAAATTGTATAACACCTTAAAACATGCAGTAAACAGAAAACAACTTGGCAGAGATGACCTCCATATGGGTGCATTCTTACTAGTCAGCGAGAAACTAGAGCTTAGGAAGTGCTGAATTTATTCTCACATTCTCATTTACCCGTGACTTGCTGTATCATATTCCTTTCTTTTTCTTTTTTCTTTTTTTTTTTTTTTTTCTTTTAACTTTAACCACATTCCTCAATTTCTCATACTTTAGAATGGGGCTGCCGTAGTCATGGCACCATAAGTAATAGGGGTTTGAAAGGTTTTGTGAGGTTTTTCTGGGCACTACTCATCAGCCGCCTCTGCTTGAGAGAGTTATTTTAGTATGCAGTTAGAATAAGCTGTATTGCACAAGTGCTGATTGCAACCAAAACTGGGAAATGAGTGGCTTTATGTTTGCATGGAGAAATAACGTGAGAAAGTACTGGCTGCGTAGTATCTTGAGACTTCTTTAGGATTTTGGCAAACTGTTCAGGTATTTTAAAAAGGCCCCATTTCTTTAGATGATAAATCATGATGAAGTATGATTTAGCCAACTTTCACTGTGTTAAAAGCTCATAAAGATCAACTGCAACTACTATTAGATAGAGAGCAGCTCACGTCTGAGCTGCTGAGACAAGGGGATGGCTTGTTTGTGTGCAAATGGCAATGCTTGCCTTTCTGGGGCTTCTGAGAAGGGAGAGACACACTTTTCACCTTCACAATTCAATGTTGGATGTGACTTTAAATGCATGTTGGAAAATGGTCCTGACCCGCATATTAATGAATAATGATAACAAGCAAGCATACTTAGTTGTATGCATGAGGAATTGGCTTTAATTATTGATCTTTTTATATCTCATTAACCATATTACGAAGTGAAACTCGAGAAGCTAGGCTTATGTTGGAATAGGATTGCTCTTTATAACTGAACTCATTTTAGTTGAAGCAAAATCATTGTTCCTAAAAAGAATGTTCCCTTCCCATCAAACCTCCCTTCTATTTGACACAGTGACTGCTCACGCTCTGAGAATTTAAAAATCATTTTTAGTGATTTATGGACTGCTGTTGCTAATATTTCCATGATCCTGTTAAAAATGAGTGTGTTTTTTTTTTCTTTTTTTTTCTTTTTTTTCCCTCAGTGGCCAAGTTTTGTGTTTCAAATAAGCAAAATGTCAATTAAAGTGAAAGCAGGTCTAAATCATGTATATACTAAAATTGGCAGCTGCTTGCTGGCAGATTTTAAAATCATCCAAGTCTGTCTATATTGGAGGAAAATTAAAAACAATGTTTTAAGTAATGTAAGAGACCAGGAAAGGTGTAAATTTACATGTAAGTGAAATAGTCACAAGTGAGTCGAGTTCAAAATATTCCTTGTATGTATTTATAATGTTAGATACACTTGTATTATTCTTAGATATGTTTTTGTGTATGTAAGTGTTGTGCTTTGAGGGATTACTCTATCCTAGTTGCAGGACTTTGCCCTTCTACTTGCCCAACTGCAAGAGGCTATTATTATTATTAGTCAGCCCATATATCCCTCCTGATGTCCTTCTGGAAGGCAGCATGACCCAGACCACATCTGTCATTCCTTCTGATTCTCTGAACAGTTTCATCTCTAGAGAAGAAGTTTCAGCAGCCTAATAAATCAATAGGGTCTTTTTACTTTTGTCTTTTTTTTTTCTTCTTTTTTTTCTGCTATGAGAAGTGTGGTTTCTTTGCCATCTCTGGTCTTTGTGTACAAAGGCTCTGAGACTAAGGAATCTCCTTTGTCTCTTAGCAGTACAAGAGTTCACAGCCCCAGCCGCCTCTTACACACCATAGAAATACTGGACTTTCCTACTTAGGAAATTTGGCTGAATGGGAGAATTTCAGGCAGAAGACTTAAACCTGACAAATCATCTGCTTTTCTTGTTTCATCGGAGAGAGACAGGGTGAGCTCTCTGTCAGTGACAGCACAGTGATTCTGCTGCTTTCCAGCATGTTGTGATGGAAAGGTAAGCAGCAAAGTTTGGCATCTGTGTAGCGTGAAAACATCTTTGGTTGCTTTTGACCAAAATACAGAACAGCAAACAGAAGTCCTAATTGTTCAGGTGTCCCAGTAGTAGCAAGAATTCTAAGTGATTTTATAATGGAATATATGACTGAATGTCTGATAGTGGGTTACTGGACTTGGGTTTCTTCTGACTGTAGTCTTGTCTTTCCCCGAATACTGGGTGAATTGATGCAGCAAATATAACATGATGCAATTATGATGGAATGAAAGCTTTCAGCCCTCATCATGACAAAACTCACATCAGAATACTTTCAAGAGTGATGTGTAATATTTTGTTATTCCCTATGGAAATGTTCAGCAAGGCAAGCTCAGTTAAGCAATAAAACTGATGTAGCTATACCATATTTGCATTTGTGTCAATGAGGGCAGGCCTTGGCACAGTACCTGTGAGGTCAGATGTTTGCCTGTAACTCACAAGAAGCAACAAGTACTGAGGATATTTATAACCTGATACTTTTTACTTCTTAATATGTGATTTAAACTGGATACTTTAGTAAATGAACTTTTCATTAAATTATTCTGGAGATAATAACATTTTTGTTTACAAGTGATTGAAACTGTTTTTTTTTCAGTAAACAGACCTAGTACAATGACCTGCTTGTTTACAGTGAACACTATAAAAGCTGCAGTATGTATTTCCTGCAGAGAAGAACTTTTTTTCTTTTTTTATGCAGTTGTTCTCAATGCATTTTAATATTGAGATTAATTTATTAGTAAATCTATTTAGCTGTTAATGCTGAAAGGGGGTACAGGAATAAAGGCATTCCAATGGGAAGATCCCCACGCTTTGTATTTACTGATGCTGAGCACAGTCTTATATAGAGTAAGTGCTGAGACTGAAACATCCCTCCCCAGTATGAATGTAGATAATTTCATTAACGTTCACAAGTCTGAGAGTGTAGCTGCTTAATTTTTTGTGAGTTACTGCTCCTTATTTAAGTTTACTTCTTAAAATGCTTTTGGTGCAATGTAAGCACTATGTATTAAAAAAACATGGTTTTGTGATGGGCAGTGTCTGCTGTTGAATGTTAGTGTCTCTTGATTCTTTCCCTTTCTGGAGAGGTCACAGTCTTCATTTGATTGCTGCATATTCCATGAATTCCAGGTTGCTATTTTTAAAGAATTTTAAAATTAATGTGTACCGTGTAGGTATCATTTGGAAGCAACAATTTCATTAAATGCACGCTTTTCCTTAAAATTACAAAAACTCATAACCACTGGGTGTTTATGTACATGAAATACGATAGATGGCATTGTGTGCCATTTTGATTAAAGCACCAGCTGATCTTGGCACTACTAACTGAAGATTTAAGTTGAGAGTTAAATCATGACTAGCAGTATTTGGGTCTGTCTTTGATAGAAATAGTTCTAACTTAAACTTATGAAAAAAACAGTTGTTCCATTAGAGCATGAGGGAGGTCAGCACTGTCTGGTAAATGCTAGAAGGCTGGTATTTCTAGAACCCCATAGGGAGTGTTTGATGTCAGTATTATTAAAACAGAGGTCATACAATTGAAGTGCATGATTCTGTCTCAAGAGCACAGTCAAGGAAAAGTAATAGATTATAATGCACAGACATAAGCGATAGTCTGAGTTTGTACATGTGTCCTGTGAAAAGTTACAGGAAGTTTTATCTACCAGGAGTTCCTCATCAAGGAGGAAATAGGCTGATCAGATTATGAACATAAAATACAAAAGTCCATAGAATTTTCTGGCTTTATCCAGATTTACTAAACCAAAAGAAAGCAATATTGTGTGCCTGTTCAGCCTAAGCTCTTAACTTCTGTTCTATAGGAAGTAAAAACACACTTTAAAATATATTATCTCCTGATATTTTTTTTTATTAATAACTATATTGTCATATATATGATTACTCTGCTATCACATACAAATTTACCATGAACCAGTGTGGATTATGAATTGTATTGTAGTCATATTAATAAAGCTCATGGAAAATACAGAAGAAAGTGAAAAAGTAGATGCTTCTGAGATTGAAGACTTGGGTTTAGATGACAGTTTTCTAAGTATGGTTTTGACAGTAAATATGGTTAAATGAAATTTTCAGTGCGAAAGTAAGATTTGGGATCAGTAGCATTGGAAATTCATTGGTTTTCATCTTTCATCACAAGGTAATATTTGTTCAGGCTGTAAGAAAACATTCTGACAAAATCTCTTTTTTATTCAATCACTTGACATCTTTCTGTATGAGTAGCAATGATGAAGTAGGTGGACAATGAATTGAAAGCAAAGAAGTAGTTTTCCCACTAGTACCTGGGCAAGACACAAGAACATTCTAGGTAGGAAACATCCCCTATGAGGACAGGCTGAGGGAGTTGGGTTTGTTCAGCTTGGAGAAGAGAAGGTTGCGGGGTGACCTCATTGCAGCCTTTCAGTACCTGAAGGGAACTTACTCCCAGGAAGGGAGTAAACTCTTCGAAAGGGCTGATAATAGCAGGACACGGGGAAATGGTTTTAAGTTGAAGGAGGGAAGATTTAGGTTGGATGTTAGGGGAAAGTTCTTTACTAGAAGGGTGGTTAGGTCCTGGAACAGGCTGCCCAGTGAGGTTGTGGATGCCCCGTCCTTGGAGGTGTTCAAGGCCAGGTTGGACGGGGCCCTGGGCAACCTGATCTAGTAAAGGTGTATGTTTGGTGGCCCTGCTAGGCAGGGGGGTTGGAACTACATGATCCTTGAGGTCCCTTCCAACCCGGGTCATTCTGTGATTCTGTGATTCTGTGAAACATCTTAAGAGCAGGAAAGGTATTGAAAAGTTGTGTATGCTGCCCAGACGTGTGTGTTCTTCATCGCGGTGGGTATTTGCTTGAGAAAGGATCTGTTCAGAGCTCATAGTATTTCAGTTGCTGGCATTGTTGTAAGGAGACGTTTGGTCAGAGGGGTGAGAGGCTTCAGAGGTGTGAATCGTGGGAGTGCAGCATTCATAGCTACATAAGATCCACAGCTGGGAGGCTTTAATGTGGCACTTAAGAAACAGAATAATTTGCTTTCTACTAATCCTGGAAAAGTGACTGTATAGGCGTATGGACAGAAATATTAACATAACACCATATCTTCTGTCTGTGGTTTCACATAGCTTCCAGAGGGCATGATCTCTTGCCACAGTTTAGAAAAAAAAAATAAAAATGTAAGTATACACAATTAGTTTTTCATTATTATTGTATTAAGTTTTACTTCTGTTATTTTATTTTGTTTTATTTTAGCTTTGTTCAGACAAGAGTTTAAGGAAAAAACAGTACTCTAAGTGGAAGCTTATCAGAACGTATCCTTAAATAATCCTTAAATAATAGTTGATGTCCTTTTTCAATAGAAAAGTTAAAATATTACCTATGAAATCTCTACTTCACTCTCATTTTGGGCCAAAATAGCTGCTTTTTTGATAGAGGGGAAAAAATCGTTGATTCATCTTACTGTTCAGTATCAAAATTAGTTTGGAATCTTTGCTGTCCTGGTAGAGCTTATCACTGTCATGGTATGGTGCTAAGCCTTTGCCAAAGTGGGGTAAATAAAGCTGTCTTTCAAGTAAAAGACAGCTGTAGTCATATATATGCCAGGTGGTCCCAGCTCAGCACTAACCTCAGAGTTCAGTGTTAGCTGAAAGTTAGCAGTGTTAACTTTCAGTGTTACCCAGGTATTCTTCCTAGCCCATTTATAGCTGTCCACAGCATACTTGGCCTGTCTTCCTTGCATGCCCATAGCTGGTTTACAAGCAGAAACAGGTACCTGTCCTGAAAACAACTTTGGGGACTGTTGTGGATCCAAATGCATTGGGTTCAGAGCTGGTAGCACTGCATGTACCCTTCATTGAAGCATAGGAATGTGTTAGGCTTTTTTCACTGCTCTCTGCTGTGCTTTTCTTTTCTGCAGTTACTTTTTTTGTAACTGAAGTGCTGCACTGTTTGGAAGCTTAGTTTGTTTGATGGCTGCTGTATAATTTCTGCCTCTTTATTCAGTCATTCACTTGATCTTCTGAATGTGAATGTTTGTCTTTAGTGGGAGTCTGTTACTGTTCCCCTGCTGTTGGTTGTGCTTGAGAAGAGCACTGTAGTGAGGGTCTTTTTCACACGTGCTATGAGGCAGCATGCTCACAAAGGAGGTCTCCATTCCCAGTGTTAATGACTCGCACGGTGAATATTAGAAAATTCTGATGTGTCCATATGTTCAATATATCTTTCCTGCATTGTTTAATTAATCCCTAGTGCCTTCACAACTCTTGCACAAGGGATAAGACTGCTAAAAGAAAATTCCAATAAGTGGGATTCTTTCATTGTTTAGTCACTCTCAATGTTCGTTTTGCTATTTTGCTGTGAAAAACTGAGTTGTAATATTAACTATAAATAATTTTGAATTAGAATCATTTGAATTCCCATTAACTGTAACTGGCTTTTCTTTTACTGAATATAAAAACCAGACTGACTCTAATTAACTTCCAAAGTACTCCTTTTTACACAAAGACTAACCCAGGGGAGACTTGGCAGACCTCCCTGTTGAGCTTTTTTTCCACATTCCTGTATGCAGAAATGTAGTGGATGATTAGTGTAAAGCCACACCATTTGTTTGCTATGAGACTTCCCTTAAATGCGAGTGTTTTCATAAAGATGCCACCCAAGGGAGTGGAACTTCCTGGTCGTGCAGTGAAGTCTGGAGTGCAATGGAGGGAGAGTTGTGAATATATGTTGAGATGAGCACAGAGGAATGCAGGGTACTTAAAGAGATGGTGATACCTGGGTAATGGTAGGGTATTTGTAGTAATTGCTTGCAAAATTAAGTTAGTACAATGGATTGTCTCTATCACACAAGTAATTAATTTTCCTCTCTTAATTCTTACTACCTGGTTGTGCTTTCTGCTGTTTGTCCTGTCTTCTGTCCATTTCACTTTTAGATCTTGGGGTAGGTAATGTGTACTGTAGGCACAGGTTGATCGAACGTGGTTTTATTTTAAATTTGAAAGCTGACCCAAGGATCTGTATAAAGATAACAAGAAAAAAAAATAGAGATATGTGACCTACAGGAACCACAGCTGCAGTTGAATTTCTGTAGTGATATATTTTAAGTTACTACATGTTGCTACAACATATGATAATTAAAATTAAAGTCATTTGTGAAAGAGACAATACTGAAGCGGTGAGAACTGCATCTGGGGAAGCAGATTCTTTATGAGGGGAGCATAGGTAGAAATATGAGCTGGAATTGGAAGATTTTTTCTGCAAATATTTCAGTGACATGCCCTTAATTGGGTACTTGCATGTTCAGATAGTTGGACACTGGTTTCCTTATCTGTGGTGTTTGCATTCACTTTTCCTCGGGCTTAGCACTGCCCTCTGCCATTGCTGAGGTTGGCATCCAAGCCTGAGAATTGGTGAGCTTGCCTGTTCTTTACTTTTGCTGTTAAAAATGTATTCTTTTTTTAATTTAATTCTTATAAGCAGTGGAAGTGCTGAGTGATTTTATTAAATGGATCTGGGTCTTGATATCTGACCAGCTTGTTGATCTTAGTCAGCTAATCCAGGAAAGATGGTTCACTTACTGGTGAACAGGATTGAAGTTAAAAATGGTTGATGCTAGTCATGTTGATGTTTTTAGTATTTTTAGTAAGTTCACAAGGCATGGCAAACAGTTAAGAAGATCTGCCTTTCCAGTATCCAAACTATTGTTTTTCCATTACCTATCATATCACAGATGTGCAGCTGGTACCGATGTTAATGCCACTCTTGAATTGTATGTGTTTAGTTTTTTAAAATTAAATATTCAGTTTCCTACAGAGAAAATAATTTTATAAATAAACTCAAGTGATTTGTTTATGTGGAAGATAGACTATACAATTCTAATGCTTTTTGTACCTTTCCCAAGGAGACAAAAATGTCATAATTTGTATATTTTTGTATGAATGTTTTTTCTCTGATGTCTTCTTTTGGTCTAATACTGTGTTAAAAATGTAGTTCAAAGAAGAATGGTCTTAAGCTAATCCTTTGAGTCAATTAAATAATACTGATCTCAGTAGAACATCCATTAGAGTACATGTGATGTTACTTCTAATACAGCAGGAATTCATTACAGCCAGGAGTAGCCCAATGAATTCCAGATGAATTCACAATAGCTGGATTCTTAAAATGCTACCAGGTTTACTTCAGGTTTTCTGTTTCCATGTGTAATTAGTAACAGAACCCAGTACTGCTACCTGCTCCTGTATAAAAAATAACAGCAGGGTAAACACACGTATAAAATCAAACTGAAAACTTGAATAGTGGAGTAAACTCAAACAGAAAACTTGAACAGGTGAGTCTGAGTCATGACATTAACCATCTGAATTATCAGTTTTGAAGGCACCTGAAGGCATTAATTTTATGTAATCAAAATTTATTTGTTTATCTCAGTCAGCACAAATCCAGACAGCCCAAATGATCCAAACTATTTTAATACAGTAGATCAATAGCTTATGTGAAAAGTAATTCATTTTGTATTTAGAGATATTGAACTGTGAAATTGATTACAAAGCTGTGTTTCAGAGATGTCTGTGAAAATAAAAAGCATCTTCTGAGGTTTGTTTGCCAGAGAAACTGATCCCAGGTAGATACCTAGCAACTTCTTTTTGTAGGAATAGCAAATCTGTTAGTACTTTTTTTAAGAGAGAAAAATGATGCAGTTTCACCCTGACTGGTTGTGTTGATAGATTATTGTTTTTAGAAATATCTTATGATTTTTGGAAACTTCAAATAATCATAGAATCATAGAATGGCTGAGGTTGGAGAGGACCTTAATGATCATCAAGCTTCAACCCCCTGCCAGGGGCAGGGCAGCTACCCACCAGGTCAGGCTGCTCAGGGCCCCACCTGACCTGGCCTTGGACCTCCAGGGATGGAAAATCCACAGACACAGGCAGCCTGTGTCAGCCTGTGTCAGTGCCTCCTCACACTCTGAGTAAAGAATTTCTTCCTAACATCAAGTTTAAATCTACCTACTTTTAGTCTAAAGCTTTTCAGTCTTGTCCTGTCCCTATCAGATCACATAAAAAGTTGGTCCCCCTGCTGCTTGTAAGTTCTTTTTAACTACTGGAAGGCTGCAGTGAGATCTCCATGGAGCCTTCTCTTCTCCATGCTGAACAAGCCTGACTCCCTCAACTTTTCCTCATAGGAGAGGTGCTTTGGCACTCTGATCATTTTCATGGCCCTCCTGTGGACCCAGCTCTGTGTCTTTCCTGTACTGGGAGCTCCAGACCTGGGTGCAATACTCCAGATGGGGCCTCACAAGGGCAGAGTAGAGAGAGGTACAATTGCCTTTTGCTGTCTGCTGGCCACCTCTCTTTTGGTGCACATAAAGATATAGTTGGCCTTCAGGACTGCAGGTGTACACTGCTGACTTATGTCCAGCTTTTCATCCCCCAAGTCCTTCTCCACAGGGCTTTTCTCATTGAGTTCTTTTTCAAGTCTGTACACATATCTGGAACTGCCTCAACCCAAGTGCAGCATCTTGCACTTGGCCTTGTTCGACCTCATCAGATTATCACAGGCCCATTTTTCAAGCATGTCCAGGCTGCCCTGGATGGTGTTCCTCCTTTCTATTTTGTCAGCATTTTATGTGGCACATTATATGTCTTACTAGAATCTCCTGCTATGTTTGGATCCATGTATCATCATGTGCTTTTAATTACATTATCCCAGCTTGGTACTGGCCATTACCAGAATCAGACTTCCGCTCCTGGCAAATGTATTTACATTTGCAGGCATCATTAGTCTGTTTTTCCATCAGCCCTTACCACGTGGTTCACACAATGACTCCATAGCTTAATAGACCAGATATGTTTTTTGTGCACGAACTGTCAAAAGGCACTGCACCAAGAACATGGTAAAAATTATCTCTAATACCCATTTAATGTGCCGGTTTTGTGATGATGTAAATCAAATAAGGATCCCATGAGGGCTGTTTGTTTTTCCACATTGTGGAGAAGATGCAATCATAATATGAACTAGAGAGTAAGCTGGGGCTTATATTGATTTATTTTTTTGGTGGTGATGTCGCTTTATGTGTCTGATACAGGTATCTTTCTACCATATTTGCAAAACTAGCCTTTTTAAAATTCCATCTCTTGTCCCAGCTGAGTTTTGTAGCACTGTGTCAGATTCATGCCTGCACTGTTTTGTTAAATTTTGCTTATCCTTGACAGCAAGGAAGGTTTACCAAGGTCCCCTCAGCTTTATCTGACAACAGCTTAGGGAAGGGAATGAGGGTGAATATAAGAGGTAAGGTATCAACAGATAGAGGACAGTTCCTCTGTTCCTAATGGAAGTTTGCTACAATTTAGCTATTAGTTTATAACTCACAGCTGAGAGTGTACAGGACACTTTTTCCTTGCACTAGTGTAATGTGGATAGAAATGCTACAGCAACATCTGTGAAATAGTCCTGAATGACAGAGACTTTGTGTTAACATTCTTATCCCTAGGACTCAGTGTTGTCTTTTCTGCTAGAACATACAGGTTATAAGCAGATTGCAATTTTCTTCTGTAAAGGAGACCAGAAAAAAATATTTTTTTAATATATGAAGCATGTTAAAAAGTGTGATAGAATCATATTTCTTCATAAAAGCAACGGGATGAGATTTGTGTTAAATGGTCAGAAAGAAATGTAGCCATGTTGGCTCTTTGCACCAGTAGGCATCAGTTTTAATGTATATGGGTTACCAGGGTTTGGAGAAGTTCTCGGTGGAAAGTCCTGCTCAGTTCTCAGGTTTGATATTAGGAAGGGTTCCTTCTCTCAAAGAGTGGTCAGTCATTGGAATGAGCTGCCTGGGGAGTTGGTGGAGTCACCATCCCTGGAGGTGTTCAAGAAACGTTTAGATGTTTTACTTAGGAACAGGGTTTAGTGTGTAAATATTGGTGGTAGGTGAACGGTTGGACTGGATGATTTCAGAGTTCTTTTCCAACCTTAGTGATTTTCTGATTGCAAGAAAGGAGAGTTCCTGCTTTTTACTATGCTTGTTTGGATTCTGCAACCTTGTGTGAAAGCTCAGGACAGAGCAGGGTGGTGTACTGATACAGGGCAGACAAGCATCAAGAACATTGCATTAGGATGTGCTGCTTACAGGCCTGTATCAGTAACAGCAATATTCTGTTAACATCTATTTAAGCTCCTCTTTAACGCAGATGTTGCTTTGATTCCCTTGATGGAAAAAAAAAAAAAAAAAAAAAAAGGCAATGCACTGGTTGGTTTAGAAGAAATTATTGTGGCTAATGTGTATTTGTGCTGACAGAACAAATATTCCATAACATTCTTTAGTCTTGCCCTGCACTTTGTGCCTCCTACATCGAGAGCACAAACTCTCCATATTCAGAAGACCTTTGGGGACTGGTAAACCAGTTAACCTTTCGTAAAAAGGAAAAAAAAACCAAAACAACAAAACAAAGAAAAAAAAAAAAACCTTTTGTTGGTGCAGTCTGGTTTCTTTCAAAATATTGTGATCATCATGAAACTCGTTCCTACTTTCCTGATCTTGACATGCTTAAAAATAACTTTTGAAGTCATGAGGGAGGGTTGGTGAGGACTGACAGAATAAATGAATGTAAAGTGGCAAAATGAAGGAGGCAAAGAAAGGAACAGAGATAGGAAATACAATAAGAAAGTAAAAAACAGTCCCCCAAATGATGGAATTTTGGCTTGATACTGCTTTTAAGTAAAGTGTAGTTGGACTAATGGATTTGTACCTGTACAGAGTTGTACAGAGACTAACTCTGTAGAAGACCACAGAACTCTCCTAGAGATGAAACATTTTTACGTTGCTGAAGGAGTTTGTTACTGTCTCTGTAGAGCTGTTCTGGAGTCTGTTAGAGAAATACTGCAGCCCAACACATTCCTTCACAATACTGCTGAAAACATTTCTTGTTTTAATGTAGAAACCCCTCAGAATTAACTACTGGATATATCATTTGTAAAACCTGTGAGCTAATGATATTCTGGCTTGGGACTTTTTCAGTCAAAGCCACATGCACATTAAATTTTCATGTGAACGTTGGGCCGCAGAGAGGATTAAACACTCAAAAAATCACTCCAGCAAACACAAAGATAGAAGAAAGCAAAGGCATCTGGGTTTTGCGCCTTTTTCCTGTCACGCTGGAGGAATGAGCTACAGGCTGTTGATTTAATTGCGCTAAGTGCTGCAGGCCCTCAGCCACGCTCCCTGTGCTCCATGGTGAGCAGCTGTGCCGCTGCCTGGGAGGCCAGCCCCACTGCGGCCTGCCTGTGCTCCTTGGAGCTGGGGCTGCAGGGTCAGGCCAGAGGGCCTTTCAAAGCACCAGACTTCACCGCCTGGAGGAACAGCCTCGTTTCCTTTAATTTTATACCCGCTGTAAAATCAATTCCAAATAATGATATCTAACCTATTATTGACACTTTTTCCTGTGGGGAATAGCGGGTTTTGACTGTTATAAGCAACCACTGATTTTCCCCAGGCCCTCAGGGCCTCCTGTTGTGACTGAGGCAAATGTTGCTAATAAACGCCTCCTTCAAAGTGACTTTTCCAGCTGAATCGGAGGGATTCCAGTCACCCATTTGATGGAACTTTAACCAGAAACGTGTTAGACAAATTAAATACGGGTTAGCCTCTTGCTCTGGACTATATCAAGAGGCTATAAATGCAAAATGTTTGAGTCACAGAAGACTGTGCTCTGTAATTAACTATTGTAACTCTCCTCACAAATCAAAAGCAGCCTAATGTGCAGAGTTCAGTATGTCAAGGCACGGGTACTAGAATGGCCTAAAGAAGGAAGAGGGGAAGGTAAACAAGAGTTTGCATATATGTGTATGCTAAACAAGCCCAGTTCCATCAATGTTTCTTCATTGGAGAGTTGCTCCAGCCCTCTGGTCATCTTAGTAGCTCTAGTCTCTGTGACCCTCTAATACTGAGCCTGATATTTTAACTGGACCCAAAATATAGTTTTAGTCCAAGTACAATGAAAGATTTCTTAAAACATTTATTGAAGAACTTCTGTCTTCTTTCTTCACGTTAATTGTGAATGTGCCATAACTCTACATTCCTCTCTTACCAGCTGCCTTCTAGCAAGCATTTGATATTGATTTCTTAAGCATAAGTTTCTTGGAAAACATCTGAATTTGCAACTATTAGTGATGCTCACACATAACGTATTTCATCAGCAGTTAACATGATAGCTTGTGCAGAAAAGCTATTTATCAAAGATTATACTTATCTATCTTATCTATCTTTAACTCATAAATAAAAGATGGCAAAACAGTATAGATAATGAAGGGATAATATGTTGGTTTTTGTGCTGTTTTTGTTTTTCCATGAACATGATGTGTAAGCTTTCTTCATTAGTATATCTACAACAATTGCCTTGTTTTTAATAACTTGTATGCAACATAGCTGTAATACTAAATTGAGTAAATAATCTCTGTCTCTCCCCCTTTGTTGTACTGGTTGTTTCAGATATTCCTTTGTAATTGCCTAAAACTTTGTGTTGTTCATAGTGGGGTACTGATTCATGACTGCAGTTCCAGAAAGTAGTTATCTTATCAAGAGCAGTAATATATTTACCACTTCTGTTGTATGGTGCATTTTTCTTCAGACTTCACTTGCTAAACTCGAGGATGAAAAAGTACTGACTTTGTTTAATCTCCATTCTTTTTGATAATATTTTCTCTGTGGTATTCACACAGTTGTTAGGCCAAAGGGATCTGCTAACTCAATCTGTTGACTTTGTAAATTCAAGCTGACCATGAGGATAGCAAGCTGTAGTAATGGAGAAGAAATCTTTTTTCTCAGAAATATAAAGGAATGAAGAAGGAAGAAGAGAGATTCGCAGATGCTTGTTTATCCATCTTACTTAGAGTGTATAGGAAGAGGAAGACAGATGACTTAGAGAGGAAGATAAATCTTGAGATGCTGAATAGCTTTCACCCTTCAGTAGTTTAGAACTGTTTCTTGGTACTAATGTTATGCTACCTACAGCACCAGGATGGTTGGTGAAAGGATTCCATATCTCTGACCAGAAAGTAAGAGGCAGTAAGTATGAATGTATGTTATATGTGCAAGTGAATCTGGTATATACATAGAGTGCCCAAGAGGATTCTCACAAGCATTTTTTTCTATTACATAACATTTAGGCTTATAATACCATGGCTTTTCATTTGAATATATATCTAGGAGCAATAAATATAAAACCAAGGCGGGACTTAAGCTGAAAACACTCTTGTTGTCAGGTAATGATTTTTAGACATTGTATTTGTTAGCATTGGTATCTCCAATGAGGAGTGCAAAGTGTAAAAGCACCTTTGGAAACACAATTACTGTGAAAGGCAAGCCTGAATTTTCCTAAATCTTCCTCGATAGAGACATCAGAATATTTTATGTGGATTTGATATTGGACTGGTAGCTCCTGCGGGGCAGAGAGCAATGAAGTACTGTGTACTTCCATCTGCCCTCTTCACATCATAGGCTTACAGCTAATTAATCAGTTGTAATTTCCAGATGGCCTTCTAAATCAGCCTAAGGCAATGCAAACTCCAGCAAGGAAGCACAACAGAGTTCTGTTATCAAAGTCTCTGTTGAAAGGAACACAATGTAGTGTTTCCTACTGTACACAGAAGGCTGAAAAGCTGGCACCTATAGGTTTCAGAGAGAGCACGTTGTTCAAACAGGAGCAGATTAAGCAACGACACTTGCCTTGGGCATGGTTTTCTGGGATGTGTATACTCTTCATAAATAAGGTCTTTTAAAACACACAGAGCAAAGGAAACAGATCTTTCAATATCACGGTGGTGCTAGGAATCTATAGCAACATATTGAGGACAATTTTGAATGAAATGGACACTCAGTTTTCAGATTGCTTTGATATTTGACTACTTTTGTTTTATCACAGGCGTGATAGCATGCTGTTAAAAGGTAAAAATGCTAAATTCTATGCTTCAGTGCAGTTGTAGCTATTTGAAAATTGAACATGAGCACGTGCAAACTTTGCCTTCATTCAAACATTTGAAGAACATCTATAGCTGTAACAAAGGTTGTCAAATGTTGTACCCAATGGTGGACATTTCAATCAAATTTGTTTTGATGTATATTGGCCAGAAACTAGTATTTATTTGTGGAAATTAAATGTTTTTAATGTTGTGTCATATTTCACCTAACTTTTTCTTTTGATGACACATATTTAGTCATGTTACTGTGAACAACATTTTGTTCCCTCATTTTAAATGAATGTATTTATATGCTGAAGCCAGTAAGCTAATCTTTAGGTTATCTTTCTTTGTAGTAGCTACTGCCATGCAAAGTATATATCATAAGGTCCTGAGTCATATGCCTCTGTTAGCTTCAGGGTTCATTATAAACTTAAGGGTGAGCCTGGACAGAAGAAAAAAGTTTTTTTAAAAAAAAAAAAATGTTTATCACAGTCCCTTTAATAAACCTTATCCAAATAATGGTGTTAAATCCAACTTTTATTAAACTCAGCACCATGGAAAATTTAGGTGAGATGTAGCTAGGGATGTTTATTATGAGTATAAGGGTTTGTGTAACTTTCTATCTGAAAATTAGATGTGGGAGATACAGACTCCCAAAGATATGTTTGCACAAGCCCCTGCAAAAAAAAAATCAGTAACTCTGAGCAACTGAGTTCAGACAATGCATAGTCTGAATATTTCTGTGATCTTACTTTGTTTGCAGTGTTTTTCATGCCATGACTTTTAGGGGCATTCACTTGCTGTTTGTATAGTTCTGAGAAGAAAGAAAATGGGAGGAATTCTGGAAAGTTGCTCTTCCTATAGCTGTGAACTTGTGAGTAATAATAAGTGCTTTGAGTTATTCTGTCATTTTTGGTATATTTGTTTTTTGTAACACAAAACTTTTTAAATAACTCTTGATTTTTAGAGTAAAGCTATTGCTTAAGATTATTTTTTCCTGAGTTGTTTAAAGTGAGACACAGTAAAACTGAGTTTTGCTAAACCACTGGAATTTTTCAAACTCTAATGCTGAACATGTACAGCAGCATGATTCAGGGAAGAAAGCATTTTAGATCATATAATACATAACATTGGGTATGTAGACTTTTCCTCACCTATACATATAAATATAGATTTATCAGGCAAGTAACATCAGAAGTCAGTGTGTAGCTGCCCTGCAGATAGCCTTGATGTGGTGTCACTTCCTAAAGAAACATATTTGTGTTGATGCTTTAATTGTAGAAATCTTATATAATGGAAAACTTGGTGGGAAGATGGAGGATGTGAAAAGATAAATTGTATTCCTGTGTCACAGATTTAACATTAGACAATCTATGTATGACTGACTGATAGTTAATCTAAAATTGCACAGTTGTTGGCTAAGGTTTAAAACTATCACTATGTAGCAAACAGTAACTCTGCTAGAAACTGGATTGCCACTGTGAATCCTGTCTAGGAAAGGATTCTGGGATCCTGGGAATTACAGACTACTGAGACTGACTGTTTTGTTCTTGGGAAGGTGAGAAACTGTAGTAATGGAAGATGTTTCTAAATGCATGACAAACAGTAATTTTGTTTAAAGGGCAAATGTAGAGTCCTGGGGAGGAATAACTGCATGTGTCAGTACAGGTTAGGGGCTGACCTGCTGGAGAGGAGCTCTGCAGAGAAGGACTGGGGATCCTGCTGGACAACAGGTTGGCCATGAGCCAGCAGTGTGCCCTTGTGCCAAAAAAGGCCAATGGTATCCTGGGGTGCATTAAAAAGAGTGTGGCCAGCAGGTTGAGGTAGGTCATCCTCCACCTCTACTCTGCCGTGGTAAGACCAAATCTGGAGTACTGTATCCAGTTCTGGGCTCCTCAGTTCAAGAAAGACAGGGATCCTCTAGTGAGCCCAGTGGAGCACCGCAGATATGATGGGAGACCTGGAGCATCTCCCTTAGATGAAAAGGCTGAGACCTGGAACTGTTCAGCATGGAGAAGATTGAGAGGGGATCTTATCAATGCATATAACCATTTAATGGACAGGAGTCAAGTGGATGGGGTCATACTTTTTTCAGTGGGATCTGCTGATAGGGCAGGAGGCAGCAGGCACAAACTGGAACACAGGAAGTTCCATATGAACACGAGAAAGAAATTCTTTCCTGTGAGGGTGACAGAAAACTGAAATGGGCTGTTGTTGTGGAGCTTCCTTTTCTGGAAATATTCTTAACTTTCCTGGACACTTTTCTGTGCAACATACTGTAGGGAACCTGCTTTAGCAGAGGGGTTGGACTTGATGATTTCCAGAGGTCTCTTACATTCCCTACCAGTCTCTTGATTTTGTGAAATCTGGACTGTGGCAATGTGCAACAGTGGCATGAAGGTTATGAAGATTTAGGTTTGTATGCTGCTGCTCAGCTTTTATCCAAGCTGGAACTTCCTGCCCTTATGGAGCAGTAGACCTAACCTGACTTATACAACTTCGAGTTAATTTTCTATTTAGTAGAAAAGACAAGGTGTGAAGGGGCTCAGAGCCAGACCCTCTCCTGTTGAAGTCATAGGACTAATTTATGAAGTTTTCATGAATTCATGAATGAAATGATCATTCTTTCCATTTGAGAGACCTTGAAAAATAAGCTGCTACTTGAGCTCCTGAGTGGGCACTAGGACATTGTTCATCGTAGCATCACAGTGGGGACCCTTGTGATTTGGCCTTCCTGACTCCTTCCTCTTGCAATCATTTCAAAATGATGTTTTCTACATGAAACTGAAATTTGAAATTGAATTCATGTTAGAAAACATTCAAACATAAATAAAAATCAGTGAATTGCAACCTCCTGCATAGGCTGATATATTCTCAAGTTGTTGATTCATTTCATGTAGTGTTTCTTTGTTTCACTGAGTTTTCTAGGTAAACTGATCTACTCTAAGTTAGCCCTGTATGTCTTGAACTGTGGCTTCCTTTTAGGATGAAAGTTTTTACTGGCTGAACTAGTCAACAATCCATTTAATTTAACAGAAAAATTTACATTTTACTTTCTAGTTTTGCTGTGTGTCTTCTGAAACAGCTGTCAATTTTTAAACCAAATGATATGTTTCATGAGGGCTTTTGAGGAATAAAATTTGGCTTTTTATGGTCTTACAGCTGTCTAAGGAAGTATTACAGATTATGAACAATTTATGCATATTGACACAGCTGGTAACGCTGTTTCTCAAAACCAACAGTAATAATTAAATGCTGGTTTATATAAAATGATGTATCTGTATATTTTGTTCTACAGTTGTTGTGCTGGCTTGTCTCTGTTTTTACTTGCTGTCCGTAACTGTCATTAGTAAGAAAATAAAAGTAAATTCACAGACATCTAATATATCTTTGAATGTTATACAGTATAAAAATGAATTTTCTGGGCAGCTGATGCTCATCTGGAAGAGGTTTTCCTTAAATGTGTTTTATTAATGTAGTCTATGCCTGAATTGATGAGAACTTACATACTGAAATGAAATAGAAAGTAATTCATCCAGTTATTTAGATTCAGTGTTTTATTTTCTTCTATAATTCTTGATAGATTTACTGTTGTTTTTTTCCTCTGTTTAAAATTTATCGGCACTTAAAATATTTGTTAGACAAAATGTCAATATCAGACTGTGGCTTAGTAAATGGAAAGCATTTTTGTTCATTTTGGTTTTATTCATAATGTTATTTTGAGAGGGCCTTCTGCATCTGACTGCTGGCAAGCTGCTTATTTGTTCTGGTTGTATATGGTGAAAGCCTAATTTCCTTTGAATCAGACTTGCTAAGCATGAAATAAAAACTCAAGTATGTTATGTAGCTTCTGTCTTGTTCAAACCCCTTCTGCATTTCAATCAGGTGTTATGTTGGCTAATGTGATTTTCTAGCTGTAGTTGTTTTATGTTACACTGACACAGTTAACATTGTCTTGCCCAAAAGTCTTGACAGTATATGAGGAAAAATTAACACTAAAAATGTGCACATTTTTCATGAACATGCATCGGTATAGTAACCCAACTGATGTAAATGACATTGGATCTAGTGTAGGTTTATGTGTTTGTAATGGAATTTGATTCTGTTGTTGTCGATTATTTCTGTTGTGAGCAGAAAAGAATAAATTCGAACTTCTTGATCTCTTACTTCAGTCACTAAGTCTGAGCTCTATGTAACCAACATAGGAAAATTTTAAGTGTAGGGCAGTGGAGTTTTCTAGATGGTGAAATGTTTTCCTAAATATTTCCTAAATAAGAAAGTGATGTATTGAATCATCCAGGATAGCTAATGTGGATACTCATGGAGCATTAGTATTATTGCTTATAAAAATCAGTGTCTTGCTAAGTTCTTCAAATGTAGGTGGATTTTGTGTAATAAAGCTTGCAAGTTTTGTCTGATCAGGCCTGAAAAACTAATTTTATTCCTTTTAATTTATTAAATTAAAATGCTACAATGAAACATTCTCATGAACGATAATAATATGCTACAATGAGCTTATTCTGCTTGTAGTATTTTCAGAGAGCTGGAAACTTCCCAGTTGCTTTTTTTCTCTGGCTTTTACATTACTGTTAATCAATATTTTCTTTTTCATATGAGACATATACAGAATTATGCTGCAAGGAAGGGAAGCAGCCAGTAAGGAGACAGACTGATTAAAAAACTGAACATTAAAAACCATGGTTCTGGAGAATAAACGTGACAAATTAAACCTGTAGTAGAACAGTCAACTCTTTTATAGAAAGAAAACTGAAGAGAAGAGAAGGATAGAAGAAAACTATTCCTGGCTTGCTCATGGATTCATCTATCATACAGTCAGCAGTGTGTTCACTTGTTTATTTCCAGGCCTCAGTGCCTGGTCACACTGAAAAAAAATTACTAAACTCTGTCCAAAAACTTTTTTTTTTAATAAAAAATCTTTTGCAAACCAGAGTCCTACCATTCACATATGATTTCAATTGCTATGGTCTCCAACAGATGGGCCATAAAGCTATGCAGTACTCTGTATAACTAAAAATAACAAGAGATGACTGTGCTGTGCAGTACCATTCTGTTCCAGTGTGTCTCAGTACTTAAATACAGTGCTTACCTGAGCCAAGTCTTTGTTAGTGGCTGTTACAGCTGCCTCATAACTCAGCATGACTGAAGTTCCAGCTGGAGCTTGAGGCATCTCTGATCACTGTCCCTGATCATCCCCTTTGACCCATCCTACTGTACTTGTCTGTTTGAGATCACATCCGGTCTGGCTGCCAAGCCTCTGTCTTCTCCTGATTTCTTTTATACCTCCTATTTATTTCTTCAGCACATCTTATGACCAGATCCTCTCTGATTTCCTTCTCCTTGTCTGAGCCACAAAACACCCACAGATTTCCAACTTCTGTGTCTCAACTTTGGTTAATTTCTCAACAAGGATGTACAGTTGTCCCTGTTGGCTCAGACTGAAAACTTTTGTCGTTCTCCATTAGCTTCCACTCTTAAATGCTTTACCACCAACTTGGCTCAACATCTTGGTTCCTCTTTTCTCTTCTGCAGTTACTGTACAAGCCACGTTGCTCTATCATTGCTCTACTACTTCTAACAAATATCTCTCATAGATTTCAGAGGCTTTTTTTGGTTTATTTTTGGTTTATTTTTGCTGTTAGATTGCTAAGCAAGCGTCTTGTGCTTTTCACTAAGCTGTCTTTCCTGTTTAGATGGATCTGCACATGTGCTGGCACAGCTAATTCAAAGCTCTTCATTAGCCTCTGATATTTCTACTTTGTCACGATGTCCATGGGAATGTTGAAAACCAGTATGCAGATGATGCATTGAAGCAACTGAACATACCGCTAATTTTAGTTTCTTTTTTTTGGAATATCTCTTATCTATTTGTCTGTATTTGTGGGCAGCAGCTGCACAGTCCACCTTTATTTGGCAACTGGAATCTTTGATCTTGACCATATTCTAAATAATACAAATAATTATTTAGTGATAATTTTTATTTTTTTTTTAATTGTGGTGTTGAGTATATGCAACAGGAGTTGCAAATGCTAACCTAGTGTATCAAGTAAATTGTATAACAATGAGACATTTATTTTCACCTATATAAAAATTCAGTGCATGCTGAAGTCTTTTTGTATTCTGTGACATCAGGCTTTTGTTTATGTTAGTTCTCATTGGATGTTGCTTTTCCTGCCCCCTTATATCACTTGGAGATACTCTCTAGAGGTTGCAGGATATTGCCTTCAGGTTCTTTTCTAGTGGCTTGCACTTACTTTTCATAGTATTTTAATTCATTGGCTTGACTGTACCTCTGCTTTTCCTTCATCCTTTTAAGGAAATGTCTGCACTAGTCTTACTGTTAAATTAGTAAGCCGGTTGGACAATGAACTTTGCCAGATCTTCTCTACTGATTTATAGAACTGAAATCTCCCCATCCTCTAGGGCATGCACTCTGATTTTATTTATTTATTTATTTATTTAATGTATATTAACCTTATTTGCATTGTTCTTACTTCTGGCCAATGAAGCCTCTTGTTCTCCCAGACGGAGTACTATGACTGTTGGAGCACAGTGTATCTTTTTTAGTTGGCTGGCCTTTTGGAGATCTAGGAGTTCATAATCACAAGGGTTTTCTAAATGATTAACAAACAATGCATGTGTCCTTTGGACTCCTTTGAGTGACAAAGAGCTGCTCTATTTAAATGCATCTGGGTTTCCTCCATCTGCACAAGATTATTCCCATTGAACTTTCTGTATTTTTCTCATCTACTTCATTTCAGTGAGAATGGAATGTGAAAGGAAGTGAAATTTGGACTAGATTTACTATTAGTCTAACAGCTCTGTTATTACATTTGACATATTAAGGCATGTGTTCTCCCAGAAAGTTTTGATCCAGAAACACATGCTAACGAGGACAGGCACAGCAGTGGTGTTTAAGAGTGGCTGAAACTGTAATTAATTGAAAAAAAACAAACCAAAGAAAACACTTTAGGAGTAAATCCAGTGTGATGGGCTACTGCATTCCTACTAGTAACCCTTAATACAAGGTAGGCTTTCTTCCATTTCTTTGAATGCTTCAGCTCTGTGTTTAAGTTTGATTTGTTTGACCCTCACTTTTGAGTGAGGAGAATAGCAATAAAAGGGCTTTATTCCAGAAGCAAAGGTCTACTACCAAAATTCTAGCATAAACTTCTTTTACCTATGAAAACATATTTTCTCATTATTTTATTGTCATCCAAAGACACCGAGACATTTTAAGAAAAACAGGCAGTTTGTGTCTTCAGCAATGAAAAGATCATCAATGACCTCTGAAAATTCAATAGGAAAAAAATTTCAACATATATAAGAAGAAGAGTGGAGAAAGCTGAATTTTATGTAAAACTGAATGAAGAGGTCCTGAGTCTCATCACTCAAAAGAAAATCCCAGAAAATTGTCTACTGGGACATATTAAAAAAAGACTGACTGCTCAGTCCATGTAGATATTCACATATCTACTTTAGTCTTCCATCATATTCAGGGACCGTTCACCAAGACTGTTTATAAGTTTATTGCTGTTTTATCATGAGGATTAACATAATAATGCAGCTAGCCCTAAAATTTATGAATAATAGCAGAAAAACTATTTGTAACTGACAACAGACATTTTGAGCTAAATCTGAGGCTTTATTAAGCTTACCCAGAAAACAGCAAGGGAAATCTTGCATTTCAACAGTTATAGCTCTGTATACTGTTGGCTATGGATTATGAAGGGTATGCAGCAATTAATCAAATTTATACAGTGGTACTGTAACGCTTACCTTAAACCAGTGGATGGGTAAAGTGAAAGACTGCAAAACAGTACTTAGTGTGCAGCAATGGGGTCACAAATACCAGTAATTCCAATGTCATTCTTTGTGTAGAAATTTGTAAAATAAGATATTGCTGGAAAATAGAACAAAGTACATGTGGAATTACATCTGATTAAAAAAACAAAACAAACAAACAAAAAAAGAACAGTATGGTTCTGTTTCTGATACTGTGGGGGTTTTATCTTATTACACGAACTTCTCCTAACCCATCAGGCATAGTATCAGTCCTGTCCAGATTGTGAAAGACGTTCTGCTTCTCCCTTTGTAAAGGAGATAAATATAAAAAATGGCCTTTGATCTTCATATTGCAGTTTTCATTTTAATGTCCTCAGTAACTTTACAGCATGAGTTTTAAGGAGTCACCTGAGATACCATATACTGTTAGCTCTTTAGTCAAATTTTCTGCCTTTACTGGTAAAAGGATACCCTGATGTTATTTTATTGATCTTTTTCCTTACATTTGGTTTGGTGATTAATCTGTGTACCTTGTGGTTGAACATCTGGGGCAACATTTATGATGAGAAAGCTATAAATCTTACTTTTTATTAGCTGCCTCTGTTACAAACAGATTCTTATCTGAAGATGTAACCCGCATAGGTCACAGAGGCATAAATATTTTGGCAAGATTTGCTGTCTCACATTACTCCCAGTTTTCAGTCCATCTCCTTCTCCCTCCAAATATTTGAGCCATTCCAAACTTCCATCTTTTATTGTATGGGCCTCACCGTAATTTGCCTGTAGGATGTGGACTTTCCTTCTCCATTGTTTTTTTCTCTGCTGTTATCTGCCATAGTATCTGGAATGGAACTTATTACATAACATTGTGTTATCATTAACTCCTATATTTTACATGAAATAACACATTTTGTTTGCTTATTGAAGTCAGCAAATTTAGCATCACAAATATCAATTATTCAGTCAAACCTAGCTCCCTGTGTACATTTTTGTAAGATGCTGATTCCTTTTAGAATTTCAGATAGTTTTTTCAGGTAGAATTGATAGTTCTTACCCATCCCATGTTAGTTTGAAAAATGATAAATATTGATCTGTGATTCAATAAGGAGTCTGTTTTATTTCCTAACCCAATTGCTTGGATAAAGTATTATGCAATGCTTTCCAGTGCTGGCTGACTATTCCATTTGCTCCTTCTTTTACTTCTCTTGATTTTGACCTCACGCCAGTCTCGCACTGGTGCCATCCCCTTTAAGACTGACTCAACTAGGTCTCAAACCATCTGCTTAGGTGCTCTGTACAGCTTGCTATTCTAGTTACTGATTGAGCAAGTACTGTCCCTTTGTTTGTGTTTCTAGCTGCATTTCACTTCTATGTCTTGTGCTGTTGTTGCCCCTGACCTCTCTCTCTCTCCTCTTCCAGAGATCAGACAGTACAAAGCATATATAGCCATTTCTTTATCTGGTTTGAACAAAGGTATCAGAAATAGAGTAATGATTATATAAGTTATATAAACTATCCTGAACTAAATCAGAGCATGATCAAATGTAGGAAGGCCTGCACTCCTGCAAAGTCAGGAATCCTCTACCGAGGAGATGGACTGGGAGAAGGAGTGGTGAGTGTTACTTGCTAATCCAGTTCAGCTTCAGCTGGAAGAGCATCTGATTACAGATTGAACATGCATAAATTTGTGACTGAGCTGTCCTATGTATGCCAAAGTCAGCCTAATGTTTGTAGCTTTCTACTACTGCAAGCCATGCATACATGGAAAGGTGGATTGAATTTTATTGTACAAACAGGAAAATTGTTGCGGCTTCCTATACTGAGTTTCTGCAGCCTGTACAAAACACTTGTGAATCTCATTCTGTTCTGAAGTTAGGTGGATTTGTTTTTCTCTCAGCCTCTTTTTTCAAGGGCAAAAGTCCTTTGTTCATACTGAGAAAATCAGTTTCCCTTCCATCTTCACTGTCAGTCCACACTGCTTGCTTGCTTTCAAGATTGAGTAACTTCTCTTCAGTTGCTTGTATATATGCTATTAATCTACACTAACAGGTGTCAAACACATTTACTTCCTAGGAGGTATTGGAGCAATATGTCCAATCTGACCTTTATCTCTGCACAGAATTCCTGAAGTAATATTGTGCTAACCCTGATTTCAAGGTGCAGGTGTTGTGTCTTTTTAAGTATACCTCAGTACCAAAAATGTGCCCTTATTCTTCCATTAACTTACTATGTGAGTTGTAATGGCACTGGTTTTGAATTTTAAATGTTCGTGTCATATTTTTTAAATGTGGTTTTTATCTAGGAGAACAAGTAGTAGACAGTGTCCTGAAAATATATTGGAGGCCCATAATTTACTTCATACCTGGATGAGATCACCAGATGGTTCAAAATGAAACTTTATAGTCCACTCAGTTGAGCACCACAGATATGATGGAGGACCTGGAGCAACACCCTTAGATGAAAAGGCTGAGACCTGGGACTGTTCAGCATGGAGAAGACTGAGAGGGGATCTTATCAATACATATAAGCGTTTAATGGACAGGAGTCAAGTGGATGGGGTCATACTTTTTTCAGTGGGGCCCACTCTAGGGCAGAGGGCAGCAGGCACAAACTGGAACACAGGAAGTTCCAAATGAACACGAGAAAAAAATTCTTTCCTGTGAGGGTGACAGAGCACTGAAATGGGCTGTTGTTGTGGAATTTCCTTTTCTAGAGATATTCATGAGCCCCCTGGACAATTTTCTGTGCGACCTGCTATAGGGAACCTGCTTTAGCAGGGGTTTGGGGTCAGTGATCTCCAAAAGTCACTGCCAGCATCTGTGGTTCTCTGATTCTACTTGCTTTTCTCATTTTATTCAGTTGTTCTGAATTAAACCTTAAGCATTCTCTTACAGAATTTGGTTTTGATATATTTTTGTATCTGCTAATATTAATTAGTGGTTTCTTCATAAGAGAAACACTGGGACTTTTAGTGAAGTTTTGTAATTGATTCTCCTTACAGGATGACCATAATAGGAATACTACTTCCTGGAGTCATAAAAATGCTAGCGTCTGGTGCTCACTGTGACATTGTTGGCAGGTATCATTTATGTGTGGATTGTTTTTCAGCTTGATCTCAGGAGCAGCCTGATCATCAGGAGTTAACACGCTGTTCTAGAGATGTTAAAAAATAATGCTTGCTGAAGGCTATGGGTTGCACTGACTATGTTTTACTGCTTGGGACCACCTTTTGTAGGCTATTACAGCATTATATTTTTTGCCTTTCCTCTCTACAGCCTTTTTTGTGATGTACTAATGGCTTTTCATCTTCTTAAAAAATGGATGAATAAATGAATTTAATCTGTCCAGAACTTTCTGCTGATGAGAATGTCTGGAGGTGTAGTAATAGCTGTGGGTAATATCTTTTAAGTACATAAGCTTGAGGATGTTGATAGGTTTGATTTTAAGGTTATTGCATTTTGTTTTGTGCTGGTTTGAAAGATGCTATGAACTGATTTCTTTGCTAACATTTTTGGAATTAATGATTTCCTCTTTTCATCCAAATACTGTTCTTTTTATTTTTCCCATTTCTTCTTGCATAAACAAAATAAGTCTTTGGTCTTTTAATCTAACATACGCTTGTGGACTTTTAAATCTGGCCCTGGGAAATATATTCATTACTGTATGCTCTTTTGATCCTCTATAGATATTACATACTAGAAAAGCACAACACAATAGAAGAAGATATCTTGTTTTCTTCCGTGACCTTTCAGGATTTTAATTCCAGTAGCTTCTACTCTAGAGCATAGAAAGAGATTATATACACCAAATATTTACAGAAAATACCATCTGGCCTGGTGCTATATCTCTGGATGATTGCTGGGTCTTACAGATATTTTATAGGATATGGTCTATAGACCAAAATATAGCTTAAATCAGTATGAATTTTCTTTCTTTGTATTTCTATTGGTATCAAGTCTAAATAATACCTGTGGAACTTGTTTTCCCATTAACCGATAATTGGAAATATTGTCAACACAGCTTGAAAGACTAGAAAAAGTAAACATTCTTTCATGTTTATTTGTTTTTATTTCATGTACATTTATTTACAGTCAGGATGTTATTGAGTTTCAGTTTGATTTTAGCCTTTATGAAGTGAAAATGCTATTCAAGGATTCAATGGAGATACTATGATATAAAAATAAGTCAGGAACTACTGTTCATTCACTAAGTAAAAATATATGTGCACAGGCAGTATTTAAGAATAATGTGTATACTCTTTCCTTTAAAAATGCTTGTGTGTTGTGAATTACATCTAATACTTTCCATAGGTAGACACGTAGCTGTTTCTCTTCTGCTACTTGGAGGTTTGGAGTGTATTAACTTTATGAACTTCATGGAAAAATTATTGCTTTTTAGGGGGATTATTCAATTACCCACTTCAGGCAAAATGCAATAAATCTTATATTATGTTAAAGCCAAGCATTAATCATCAGACCCTGCAAGCATGATGACTCTGTTCTGATGACTCTGTTCTTCTCAATGTCCAGCAGGCTTAAGCCAATATTCCTTGTCTTCATTTCATTGCTCAGAGGTATAAGTGATCAATTTTTATTAATTTGCAGCATTTTTTTTTCTTTAGTAAACTTTGTCTTCATCTTCTGTAGTTTCAGTAACCCCTCGTCATCCTTAACAATTTTGCTTGCAGTTTTAATTCTTGAGTCCTGTATAAACATACAAAGGCTATCACCTGTTTTCTCATAAGCTCTTACATTTTTTAAAATGCCTGTCTTCTTTGGAAATTCTAAACCAAAACAATGTTTGTGACAGAAAGAGATACCTTACAGTAATTTCCTGGAATACCTAAATTCTTGTGGGAGATTCATGGTTATGAGAGATTTGATGTTTGGGGTCATTTTCAGTCCTGTTGATGTTTTAAACATGTTTAGTACAAATGCTGTTTTCTGTTTCAATTCCGTGTTTGAACTGTGCCAAGAGTTTATGAAACTCAGTTTTCAAGTAACCATAGAAAACAGGTGAAAATCTGATATTTTTTTAAAGTTTTTGCTTCCAAACATTTTCAACTTAATTGTTAATCTCAGATTACAGTTCCTGATTATTTATACGTATTTCTTTTTGTTAATGTGCAGCAAGTATATTTTGTCTAGAAAGGGAGAATGAAATATATAGAAAGGCATGAATAAGAAAACTGTTTTCTAAACTATAATCCTTTGTGTGATTTTTAAAAAATTTAATTTAATTTTATTTTATTTTTTTGCATATTAATATTTTAACGGGTTTTGCACAGCTAAGAACATTCCTGGCAGTTACACTGAAATACCTTGTTCCTCTTCAGTGTCTGTGTGGTGAAAAATTGCTTGCAAAGTCAAGGCAAGCAACTTTTTGTTTATTTGTACTGGTTATCTTACAGACTGGAAAGATCCTGTTACATTATATCATTGCACTCTGTTGAATGTCAGCAGTAATGAGAAGCTAAGAAAATATTTTTCAAGGCTGTAAGTGAAAACCTTCTTGATGATGAGAAAATAGAAGTATTCATACTGCTAGAAGAAATTAGGGCATGTTTTCTTGCTTGCCAGGCACTTTTATTCACTTTTCAGTAGATGGTGCCAGAGTCAAGGTAACCTCTCGCTCACTTTGAGGGACTTTATTGTGTTTGCCAGTGGTGTTAAAATGTAATTTCAAAATACTATAAGAATATCTTTAGTGGATACAGATGTGAAAAAATGTTTTTATTGTCAGGAACCACTTTTGGAGAATTTGCAGATATTCGATTTCATCAGCTTTAATCTGTTGATAGAAACTGTGCATAGAGAGCAAGTGGCTGGTATGTCACTATTTAGGAAGATGCTGACACTGAACCTTCTTTACCGGATCTCTCCAAATGGGAGAATGCTGCTGCTGGAAAAAGAAGGAAATAGGAATTACATAAAACGAGACTATGAAAGAAAGCATCTCAGGGAGGTAAAACTCCCCAAGCATTCCTGGCTTTGAACATCTACAGTATTCTTGTGGCAACTAATAATATATATTATTCCTAACATTCACACAGAATTCTCCTGGTTTGTAGAAGAAAATGCCATTTGGAAGAGGAAAGACAGATTAGCAGCTCTGTCTATTGAGCTGGAGATTGAAGCTCCCCTAATAATGGAAAAAGTAGAAAAAATGCCAAGATCTTTGTAGTTGATGTATACAGTTCATTCAACACCATGGCAGCTATTAATCTTGCTAAATGATGGACTGTTCTGTTTCATGAGATTTGGAGAGACTGTGACTTAGAATAGTGCTTTATGAAAAAAAAAAATAATACACGAGGCTTAAAAAGAGCAGTAAAGAAAAAAAATCAATATATAAATAAATTTCAAGGAGTTTGAGAACAAGCATACTTTGGAGACCTAGGGTGAGAAGTACAAATGGGTAATAACATTAGTCAAAGTCATGCCCCCTGACTATTGCTATGGTCTTCTAAAGTAAGTTCTTCAACTAGTTTTTCTTTTTAATAATTTATTTAAGAGGAAAAGAGCTGAAAATTCAGTAAATTTGTTTTGTCAGGAATCCCACAATATTGTAGGTGGGAAGAATTTAAATGTGGTATTTCTATACCTAACCTTGTCCACTAGTTTTCTCCACAGCTGCTGGTCACTGTGGTTTTTAGAGTTGCCCTTCTCTTGCTCACTCTTGTGATATCACCAAATGAGTCAGGTTTTCAGGGCTGATATTTTAAATTTACCTGCCAGCTAGCTTCTGGCTTGGCTTTACTTTTGGAACATCTGGGGTCCTCGGGATGAGGCCTCCAGTTTAAAACTCTTGAAATGGCATTCATAAGGCTGGAGCCAGGCCCAGCTCCTCCAGAAGAAATAAATACATCCCTGTGAGAAACATTGCTTTCAGGGAAAATGAGTAATCTCTCAGATATCCTCTAGGATGTTCTACTATTACTAGCATCCTCCTCTTCACCCCATGCTGTTGTCCATACTTCTAGTCTTATTCTGGAATTTCCTTAAGGTATTTGTTTGCTTCTGACCTTGTACAACATACAGCTTAGCCTTTAGGCTTGCTCAGTATTAGTCTGAAGATTCCAACTGGAAAGCATATCTGGATGCAGTAGTACAGGTGCAATAGTTCTCATTAAGCGTGTCTTGCTGTCATTGTATCCAGATGACAGTTATTCATCTGCTTTGGTAAAAGTAACTTTCAACTCGTTTGATTCTGTTCGATAGCTGTTATGCCAAAATGATTTTTTAAACTTTAAAACCAGTTGAAGGAAGATAAAATACCTACCTAGCTTATTTTGTACATGAGAAGGTCAGTACTTATTTCACAGGGAAGCATAAGTATTTTTAGCATTCATCTGCCCTGATCTATTTATTAAAGATCTATTTATTGCTGCATATTGTCCCTGAGTTTCCAACTGAGTACTCAGAGTGATGTACTCAACTACCAAATCTATTTGATATCTTTTTATTCTGACACATAAAACACTAAGACAAGTCATGCACTCATCCAGGCATATATGTAGCTGCTTAGAAAAAAAATAAAATAAAACATTTTAAAATTTAGCCACAATTACTTTAAATTAGGTGCGAGTAGGTACTTTGGCCAATAAAGCACTCATCTTGACTGTCACAGCAGTGCATTTTTAACCCTTCTCGTAGTTCAGGGGAGTATGGAGAGTGGAATATTCTATAATAGGATCCTTAATTAACTCTGTGCTTTGCAAAGAGAAATAGTTAACACCAAGAAGAAAGTGGCTGATCCATGCTGAACAGCAGTTCCTGGACTAAACCTCCGTTTACTAAATGCCCTTGTGTTGGCTACAAGGCAGCTTGGAGATGCTGCTTTAGGCGTAACCTGAAAGATTTACAAAAATTCATAAACAGAACATCCATATGTTGATGGATATTAATATTTCAGAACATTTGTCTGAATGGGGACAGGGATTTGTATACAACGCTGCAGGTAACTTTTTTGCTTTCAGGCTGCTCTTCCATTAGTGTGGTTTTTTTCAGAACATTCAGAGTGAACGAAGAATACGTGGCCTTTTGCCTATAGGTAAAGCATATATTACCTTCCAACATTATATTCCAGCAGAGTTTTAAATTCCAAGAGAAGGGAAATCCTTCCACACTATGCTGTAAGTTGCAATAAAGAAATAGTATGGCTGTTCAAGTATGTCATGTCCAGTGCTGGTTTTGCATAGTCAGTTCCTGAGAGCCTAGAAAAGCGTTGAACTAAAAGGGACCACCCAGCTCACTGACTGCAGTCTCCAGTCAAATGCAACCATGCAGGAACTGAAACATTTCTAGCACCTTCAAACAAAATTTAAACTCCAGTGAGAAATCAGCAGGCAAAAACTATGCTATCTCAGAGAAAGAGCGTGAGGCCTAGCAGGAGGAAATCAAGCAGCATAGATGATTACGTATGTTTCATCTTGCACTGTGGCATGTGGCCATGTATTTTCATCAAAGTTTTGTGGATAAAATTGGTTGGGCTAGAAAAAAGAGACTGAGGAGCCATAATCACCTAAATGCCATTTAGTTTCCAAGTTCTGAAACCTTTGTAGATGTAATACTCCAATGGAAAATATTTGAGGACTGGTTAGACTTGTGCCTGTTGTGACTGAAGATAAATATTTAATAATATGTTCCTTCTGTTGCTCATTGCATTGAAGCATGTGGAGTCCTCCCCGTAGACAGTGGAGGTAACCTAGTGCAATGGGATGGGAAAAAGGGTGTCACTGGTTATGATTCAATTGTAACAGAGTGCCTGAGGTTATTCTAGCAGACAGTGTGTACAGCTTCAAGATCTGAAAGGGCTTTGGGTGATTTGAAACATGCAGTTGCTAAATGCTGGATTTGATTTGTTTGCTGAAAGCTCAAAAGAAAGAGCATAACTTTAAAAGGAGTGTTAATTCCTTAGTCAGGGACAGTTGCCATCTCACCAGAGGCACATGTGTGTAAGATTAGCTGATCTGTAATAGGAAAGAGAAATGCTGAAACAAGCAAGATCTGTGTTGACCTCCTGTATGAGGGCAAAGACTGGGCACTGACTTTTTGGGTGGTGGAGGAGAAGTTTCCATGAAATGCAGGATCTTCTCTAATAATTTGCATTTGTACTGGTTCCAGTCATGGGAAATTCACTCATTGTCAAGGTCAAAGCGTGATGTTCCATCTTTTTTCTTTTTCCTGCTTGTTTATTCCCTCTTGATTGTTTATGTAATGTTGTTTTGGTATCTAAAAAATGAGAACCCTTCTTATAAAGTGTGCTTTCAAGTAGAACTGGTATGAAGAAGATTGAAATGAAAGTGTACAAGGTGCTAATCTTACTATGTTCATTTGGTGTCAGCTCTAATTGGGTTGAGTGATACAGAACCAGTACTTAAAACAGTGTCAAAGATAGCCGTGTAACACGTGCTCATTTCATCAGAACATGCATGGAATGATGATTCATCCAGGAAGCAATGAGAACACAATCACAGCTCTGACAAACAGATGAGTTGTGGTTTCATGAGTGTGCATTGCTGCTCCAAAACCCAGCATCACTCTAAAGTCTTAATGGTGGAACACTGTTTCAAAAGATGCAATTTACAGATATTCAGTGGCAGCTCACATTTCCCCACATCACAATAAAGTTTTAGATGAATTACCTGCATTTGTTGTATCCAACATTTGTATCCACGGTTAAAATGAAAAACAGAATTTTTGAGGGATATATATAGTAGCAGGTTTAAATAATAACAATAGCAATAACAATAACAATAATAATAATAATAATAATAATAATAATAATCTTATTTGAGCCTTCATCTCCTCAAGTGTATGTGTGGCATGGTCAAACTTATTCTGACTTACTTTGAACCTGTTTGAATATTATAAGTGTAGATTTGTGACCATACGTGTTATATTAACACTTTGCACATGAAACTGATGTGTATGTGAAAGAAAAATCTGATGCATATATGAAGTGGAAACAGAACCAGTTGAAAAAGACTGGAAAGAAAAGAGAGAGGAAAAGGTTCAAAATAATATCTTGTGCGTATGTAGCTAAATAGATAATATAAAATCAGAGTTATCTTGACCATCTTGCCCTAGTCCAGCATTTGTGAATACTTCACAAAATGGTTTTAGGTATGAGAAATAAACCTGTTCCAGATTTTCTCAGATTTTGGATGGATTTTGCTGGTTCTCATACCGTATGCACTTTGAAATACTTTCAGTACCCAGAAATCTACTAAACTCAGTTGTTCTTTCATTTCTGCTTCTAAAATATTTTCTAAAGATTAGTCTTGAGCATGGATTAAGCTCCTTTTTCTTTACAGCCATGCTGACTTTGTTTGAGTATTCCCTTATGACATGATTGCAGTCATGTTTTGCAAGCTGTCATGGAGCAGGCTTTGAGAAGCCCTCAAAACCATAACACAGAACATGGGGTGATGTGCTGTAAAATCACCAAGAAAGGAGAAAAAAATAATAATATATACAGATGGGGGAAAAAAGAATTAGACAACAAAAATCAAGTCTTGAAGTTGAGTCTATTTTTTACCAGTACATAAAAAAAATCCCTGTAAAATGGACAAAAAATAGCTTTATTTATTTATTTTTTAGTTTTTGAAAGTCAGGTGGTCTCTTTGTTTTCCTTGTTTGTTCTTTCCAAGGCTGTTAAGTACCTGTATGGATAATGAAAATGATCAGTACTCCTTACATGGAGTGCAGGCACCTTGAAAGTTACTCCTGAGATTTTCCTCAAATTGTGCATGTTGAAATGAAGACTCATTTTGATAAATGGTCTTCATTTGAGGCTATCTTGTGAGGTTTTAAGCCATTTCAGCACAGAAACTGCAAAGATATCCACATTTACCAAAAACACTTCAGAAGTGAACCTAGCAGAGAAATGGAAGCTCCTAGGAAGCATGCACTGCCTCTTTATGTTTAGTTATATTCAGTAAACATCAGGCATAGGCAAAGTCATCTCATGGACTTTGGTCACTTCACTGGCTTAGGGCATGATTTCTGAAGAAGCTACTACAACCCAAAGAAAATAATTTTAATAGCACAGATAGCACATTTTGATGGAAAGTGCTGGCATTTTTAAGCTTTCCAAATAGGTGATTTTAAGGAAGAGAAAGAACATGTTGAGAAAGGGCTTCCGGCCAGAAGCAGTGATATAGATAAAAATGTCTTTCATTTTTTCCTCCCTCTCCAGAATCTAGCATAAAGACTGTGATAATGAAGGCAAACGATAAATGAAAGAAGGAGCACTTCAACATAATCTAGATAACAGGAAAATTTTAAATGGACAATTTAACATGAGAGTCTGCATGGAATTATTTTTCATTAAACAATCAAAGCTTGCGGTAATGCAAATCAAATCCATTTTTAGCTGCAGGAAATTTTGACAATTTCAGAGGAATAAAAAATATGAGAATAATAATATCATGATGGTAATTCACAGTAATTACAGAAAAGCATAATTGCACAACACAAGCACTAATCAAAGCTCAGAGGAGTACTTTGGCAGTCATTAGGATTTCAGAGCCATTAGCATTTACCTTTGTCATTGGGCACCACACAACAAGCTTTATTAATTTCATGTCAATCTACAGCATAATTTCCCTGATCAAATATCAGTTCATAATAACTAACCACAAAGACTGGCTTATCTAACATTGATTTTTGTGAAGCATTTCAGAAAGAAAGCTTTGCTGGTGAGTGCTTTGGAAGCAGCAATGCTCTTGTGAACTTGTGTTATTTCTCAAAGTTTGTCAATGTTTGACCTATTTGTGTACAACTTTCATTCATTCCATTTGGACCTGCTGGCTTGAAAAACCTTCAGAGTGTTGTCTGTACTTTTCTCTTTGTTACAAGTATAATTTTTCTGAACTTCATGCATCTGGGAGTGTTAGGAACCAAACTGATGTGCACAACAACAGTCTGATGTGCAGCTAGTCCTAAGTTCTTCTGTGTATAGAACTTGTGCCATCTGTTTGCTTTTTATTTTTTTTACAACTGACCGGCTATGCTTTGTCTCAGACTTGCCTTGGTTGCCTTGCATAAAGAGAATGTTTTACAGTTGACACCATAAAGGAGGTGAAAGAAACATCTGAAGTAATTGATTTTAAGAAAGAGGAATATGTTTCTGGAAAACATACCATGCCCACAGAGAAATTATTATCGTTAACAGGAGAGGAGCTGGTTTTCCAGAAACCTCAAGGGAAAAATAAAAGTACATGTAGGTAGTTGAAACAAAGAACAAGTAATTGGAAATTGTTATTTGGAGAAAGAATGACCAAGATCATGAAGGGCCTGTGTGTTGTTTTTTTTCCCTTGGGTGAAGATTTGAAATAGTGAAATTAAATAGAACCCAAACAACTAAAACAGAGTTTTTAAGCTGTCACTACTTATAAGTATTTGGTGTATGCATACTTTTCTCTTACACTCAATAGAAGAGCAGTTGGTTTTTGTGCAAAAAAGAAATACACCAAAACCAGGACCGTAAGTATGAAGTACCAGTACTCTCAGTCTTCTCCTTAAGTATATATTTAAGTAATTTGTTCTCTTACTGACATTAATAAGCTTTAAGAATGCATTTATACAACAGTAGTCTATAGCAGAAGACTTCAGCAGGCAGATAAAATTATATTTCAGTTCGGATTTCAGCAAAGTAAGGTACAACTTCTTGTCATGCTGGTGAGATCATTTCCCAGAGTCAGAAAGACGAGGCATTTGAGTATCTTTTCTGTTTCTCAACTGACTCACACTCACAGTGATTTTCTTTCGCTTGTGGCAAGATTGTTTTTCTGTTAGCAACTTATTTTTTAACGCACCATTCTGACACCTTGACAGTTCATGTGCTAAATCAAACTTTACAATCACTGGCAGGCAGTTATTAGATGTATTGCACTTAATTAACTTCGCACCTAATTACAAGCAATGCTGGCCGATTACAAAGGGCATAAATATATTAGTGCCCTAGCTGTCACATCATGAACATGGCTGTTTGAACAAGTCAAGCAAAAGCAATTACCACATTGTGTGCATGGGGAAGTGTAGGAGAGTGCAGAAAGAGGAATTAACTGTTTTACTAATCGTCAGAATTTAATTTTGCCCTTCGTGTTTCAGGTGACCCAGATGAGCAAAGAGTAGGAAAGAAGATTTCCTCTCGTCAGTATACATACTTCAGGATTGCTCTGTGTGTGTAGAGGGAAAACAACAGTTACATGGTAGGAGCTGACTTAGTTTTTGTTAGATAACCACTCTCTGCATCTATGGCTGATAACGTATTAGGCTTACAGCATTAAGGGGAAAAAAAACCAAAAAACCTCAACAGCTTATAGATGATAAGCAAAATTTGTGATTCAGGATTGCGCTGTGCAACTGCTATTTAAGCAGCAGTTGCCAAAATGAGGAGGACAGAATTTGGTATAATCTGTAGAGGAATAGGTTGTCAAGAAAAATGCTAGCGCTCATCTGGTGTTCTGCAGAAATCTGTCTTGCATTAGCAGAGGAAGAAAACATCTCTGCTTGAAAAGTAGGCTAGAAATGCACAGCAAATTTCTGAATTTCATAACTGGTTTTGCAGACTGTCTGTATGAGAGATGTTTCCTTCTGCATCGAGTATATTTTCTAACCCTCACATGCTGTTTCTCATAGGAATATATACAAAACATGTTACAAGTGTCAGTTAATTGTTGTTGCACATACAGCAATAGAGGGATGTTTCCTTCATTTTACATGAAGCCTGGCTAAGGAGGAAAACTGAAAATGCTTAAATACATTTGATTTCTTAAAACTTCTATTTGCCTGCTTAGCAGAATAGCCTCTGAATTAGGAATGTTTTGGAACAAAACTAAAAATGTTTGATTTCCTTTTCAATCAAGTTTTGTTCAAGACTTCATTTATTCACCAGTGCACAGACATCCTATCTTAAGCACAGTCATAGGAATTTCATGGTCAGCAGTCTGTACCATCTGCTTTGTACAAGGTATTTAATACTTTGCACAAAACAGCACCCAGGTCATGCGAACAAATTTCATATATATTGGCCAAAAAAAAGGTCACTAGAACTTGATTTTGCTTCAGGCAAATGGAAGAAAACAGGAGTCACAATGTGGTGCTAAATTAGTGTCTGTAGGGCTTGCAAGCTGTTGTTTAGGAGCTCTGAATAAAGTGAGCTGTGAGAATGTATGTAAACCTTTCCCAGCCTAGCACAACTACTCATTGTCATTCACTTTTAAATAGGCTGTCTGTGTTGTTTCTGATAACTCATGGAAAAAGTAGGTGGCCTTTAACAAAAGTTTTGGATGCCTTTGCAATTGTATGTACATAAAAAAAGTCAATTGACTCCTTTATGTGCAACAGCATAAAGTAAAAAATGGGGAGATAATGTGTTTTCAAATACAACATTACATCACTGCTGAAGACACTGATGAATGTGTTAAGAACTTGGGTGGCCAGCAATTTTTACCCAGTTTAAAATTAGAGACATTACTGTAGAAAAATAAACTTGTGCAGGAAAATGTCTTGATGGAGTGATATAAGAGAAATAAGTACTGTCAGGTAGCTTGTGCCAGAACACTTTGGCTGTTTGGTTACCCCTTACTACAAGAGTTAGGAGCTCAGTTTAAGAGAGAAGTTATATCTCTAAAGGGTTTGTGTAAAGCTCTATGATTAGTCTTCAAGGGAAAAAACACTCTACTAAACTTTCCACTGACGAGGAACTGTGGGGTACAGGGAGTTAATATGAAATATTCTGGACTTTATTCTTGCAACATACAAATGGATTTGTGTTCCACACAAAGTGTATTGAATTGTCACTTTCTTACTTGAATGTATTAGAACAAGCAATCCATCAATAATGTTTAAAAGTTAACCTAAAACCGTGCTCCATCCATTTGAGCACAATCAAATAAGACAAGGAAAAGTTTTTATAGTTGAGAATTACTGTTTCTTATGTGCTTGAGATTTTTTTCTGATGGTTACTCCTTTGTTGTTGCTGTGTGGTTGCTACTTTTTTCCAATTGCTTTTAGTTAAAATATTCAGTGATTAGTTAATATATTTTTTATTTGCTGTCTGATGTATTATATAGTCCTATGATGGGGGGATATGGATATATGAAGTGTATGTCTGAAGTCATTTCTTCTCAGTTTAGAAGCAGGGTATCACTGTGTGTGGGGAGCTGTCTCTTCCTGGACAGGCTGAGGGTTGCAATGAGAGGCACTGCTCTGCAGGGCTGTCAAGGCCCTGCAGAGCACAGGGGTCCCTCTGCTCTTTCAGGCTCTCAGCAAGAGCTTGAGGTCCTGCCTCTTACAGATGAGATTCGGAACGCTGCTAGTATCTGGTGTACCCTACAAGGTAGGGACTTCCAATCCTAGTGGTGATATCCCATCACTTGAAACAAAACTGCACATTAAGTGTTGATAATGTATAAGCACTGAACAGTTGCCTTTATTCCTTATATTGTAAAAACTGGAAACAACAGTGGTACTTGAAGAAAAATATGTTTAAAAGCCCCTGACTAGATTTTGCATCTAAGTCTGCTTTTTTTCCATGGAACTGCATGGTTTGTAGTTTGACTTTTATAGTCTATTATAATGACTCTTTCCATCTGAGTGCATTGTACTATAGGAAGCTAATTGACTTTGACTTCTCTGCTTCTGTTCCCAGTGGGATAATACCAGTTGTAATTCTTTTATTGATTGTTTATAGCAATTAGCAGAAAACAAATTTCTCTGAAGAACATATAATTTGGTTTTGTTGCTCTCTACCATTAAAACTGATCAATTTGTTATCTGAAAAAAAAAATAATAAGAAGAAACACATTCCATCTGTTTATTAGCTGAAGAGAGACAGGTTACCTCGTCATTAATGTCATCGCTAATTAGCACTCTCGTTCTGCCACCATCTGTACCAGTGGTTGGCAATCTGTCAGCAGCTTCGAATGCCAGGACTGATTGTGTTTATCTGTGCCAAACAATGGGCAAACCATGTGTGATCCTGAAATTTGTAAACAGTAGATGGCTAATGTAATTTAACTAGGCAGTTTTGTTATATGTGTGACTGCAGCCTTTGGAAGGACATGAGACTTTAAACCTCTAGGGCAGTTCCCAATCATTGGGTCACTAATACTAGGCCCAGAATATCATTACCAATTAATCAGGTTTCTGATGGCCAGACCTGGTTTTGTTTCCACTTGGGATGAGGTCTGGAAAGATGCTGTGGTCAGGTTGGTGGGACCTGTGCTCACATTCCATTAGCATCACTGGCCTCCACAATAACTGGCTGAAAAACCCTGATATATTTTGCCTCATTAATTGGATGTACAGTTTAGTGTTGAGTACAGATCACACTTTGTTAAAATTAGTTACACCAAAAATATGCTTATTTTAATAAATCAAAGCTTTACCTTGTTGTGGAGTAAACTGGCCTCAGAGTCCTGATGGAATTGAGTTTACAGTAATCAGGCACTCAATTGATGTCTGTGGTAGGATAGAGAACTACATAGTATGCCTTAAATAATTAAAATTTAGATCACCCGAAACACTCCTCAGTGATTAAAAGAATGGTTTATTTTGGCTCGCATCCTCTGAGATAGAATTAGTTTTGAACACCAGTTCATGCTGTACAGTTTCACAAGTGCAGGTCTTGAGTGACATCACCAAATTCTTTGCACAAATGTGAATGCTTACTTTTGAATGTCAGATTAAAAAATAATAGCATGGACTATTTTCTATTTTAAAAATAGAAAAGCTTTGAGACTGATTTTGGGGTTTTAATCTGGTATAGGAAAAGAAGGTAACTTTTCCAAAATAGATGCATAAACTACATATTGCCTAGAGTGCTTTCATGCTTCAAGGACATTGTGTGATTATTTTTATATTCTTCCATGAAGATATTCTGTAGTAATATTCCACTTCTTGTTTTACAGTATTGAATGAAGGCTCAGACATTAAAAGCAGGGTGTAAGAGAAAAGAAAAAAATATCAGTTGAGTGGTTAATGAAAGCCTTATTAAAAAGCCATGCATGTCAGACTGTTCTTTCTGCAATGTGTTTGTTTATTAATAGCAGTTCTGCATTCTGCAGGGTTCTATAAGTAATGAAGAAAATTGATCAAGCAAAAAAAAAGAAGTTTTTTGGAAACTTGAGTGCTGCTGAGCCCCGTAGCATGCAAATGGCACATCTGCATAAAATAAATGTGTGCCCTGCTGATAGCTTTTATATTGTTCCCCTTGTATGCATCAATTTGTTTGCTTGGTTGAGCTTACTAGACTAAATGTTCTATGATTTTATGGGGGAAATGATGTTTACATTTTCCATGAGTAGTTAGTAATGAGGCAAAATGTAGAACTAAATGAGGCAGGCTGTGTCACCAAGGAGAAGGTTACTCTTTTACCTACAATAGGAATCTTCAGTTCATAATGTATTTGCCCCATTTGAGGAATAGAATAACCGGAGTAGGGAGGAGGAATGGTCAAAGAATTGCAAATACTGCCTGTGTTACATAACGTTGCAATTCTGTGATTCTGTGAAATATTCCAAGAAGGGAACCGCAGTGTGGAAGTAAGTCAGAAGATTCCAACATGAATAATCAGGCTGCACGAAAGATACAAACCAAGAGGGAAAGCAAAAATTATAATGAACTTTAGGGGGAAGGAACCACTTGCCAACAAAGGCAGAAACTAGGGAGGCAGGAATAGATACTGAAGTTAGAGAAGAAACAGAACCTATTGACTTTGAGAAAAAACTGCAGAAAAGCTGTTCTCTTTAATGTGACAGAGTATCTAAAATTACTACTTTGAAATCCTTAGAATAATGTAAAGAATTGAAGGGAAAACTGTGTGCTCAGCAGAGTTTTGAGATGGGACAAACATGTCTTAACCAGAAAGCCTTAGGCTCTTTCTTGACTTTACTCTGTACGAGAAAGGTTGTTTATCTTAGGGGCCAGTAAACCTGATGATAGCAAGCTGGTAGAAATTATGATGCTAGAGAAGTGAAAGAGTGTGAAAAGTTCTCCATTTCTTGCCTTTGAGAATACAGAATAGTAGAAGTAATAGTAGAAGGAAGGAAGAGGTGATTAATACTCCAAAAGATGATGGTTTGTCTGAAAAAAATAGCTTGCATTCCCCTAAATGAGATGTTTGCCATGGTGAATGCAATGCCTATCAGTTGCTTGTAAATGTGGTGTAGAATTGCTGTGCTAGACTTCAGCCATGGATTCTTAAGTAAATACTGTTTTGAAAGCATGGCATTATGGAATCTGACTGTACAGAGCTGGCTATGCAATAAGTAGATTTTAAGGGACATACTCTGGGGAAGAGTGTGATTTATGTACTGAATAATCTTTCCTCTTTTGTCCAGTGAATAAATCTTCATATTGGCTGGCAGGCCCAGAATCAAGAGAAGTCCTGGGCTGCTGCTAGGGAGATGATATGTTATGTATGTTGCGCTCAAAGTGCATGATACAAAATGCAGGTAAATTATTTGTTTATATAAATACATATGAAAGGAATAAGTCTATTTTTTAGTGTGACCTTAGCAAATTCTCAGTGTAATTTTGAATTTAAGTGCCTTCTCTTGTTCTCAAGTATTAGGTTGACTGGTGACAAAGAAGTGTTTAAGTATGTTAATACTAAGCAGGGGAAAAAGTAGAGGTGTCTATGATAATTTTGCAGTTGACTTTCAGAATACACAGCCATTTACATACACGTGAATGTCACCAGCTGCATCTCCATATTATTAGCTGCTTTCTCTTCAGGTTTAGCTGTGGAAAAAATATACAAACTTATTTCTATTTTATCATGTCCTTGAAGAAAATCCCCTAGAAAACATGAAAGACCATTACAATTGAAAAAATAAACATGCTAAATTGCTCCAACTAGAACTAAATTGGTTTAAATATGCTGTATGCAGGCAGCATTATTCGAATACAGGTTTTATTACACAGTCGAGTTGATAGCAATGATTCAATGATAAATCTTCCCCCTGAGCTTGTCACTCCTGCAGACAGCAATACTTTAAACAGATACAACATGTTTGGAGAATGCCCAGGACACTTAGTCAGACTTTGTCAATTTGGTGTCACACGTCAGTGAACTAAATATTGATTTAACAGCTGCCACAGGCTTCACTGCCTGCATCATCTGAAGGTATGAGAGATAATGCTAGGATGGTACATCAAATCAGTGGTAGAGTGGATATAATGTGTACCTTACACGTCACAGAATGATATTAATTGGTTTGTCCAAAAAGAACAAGTAAGAGCCATTAAGTTTCCTATGTGTGTGGTATCAGGGTGTGTGTTATAAAGTGTGAAAATTAAGTATTTTCTTCCTTTATTTATTCTACTTGTCCCAGGGGTAATCTGCTCCAGCACCACACTAGCTCTTTTCAGTCTTGTGCAAAACCATGTAATAAAGAAAGAATTATGATTGTGTTCAGTGAGAGAAGAGATTCAGTTTAAGGAATGTATGTCATAGTGGTGTTTGCATTCCCTTAACAACTGTAGGGTATAGAGAAGCATGCTAGCTATTGAGGTCAAGTGGCTGTTAACATTATTATTAAGTACTGACACTGTAAAAAGGAAGTAATGCCCCAGAAATTCGTAATAAAATGGTACATTACTTTCTCCTTTTGGGGGAATTTTAACTTGTTAGCTGGTACGTGAGATTGGAGAACAGTTTAAATGGATAGCAGTCCAGGTACAGCAAAAGGAAAAGTACTTTAAAATAGTGATTGTCACTTTTTTTTAGACAGAGTGTTTTCAGCTATCGTAATGCTGCAGTTCTGCTCTTTCCCTCTAACACACTTTAAGCAGAAATTTCAGCCAGCGTTGAATCTTGCTGATGTGTCTGAGGAGTGGACAGTGAAGAGCCTCTGCTCAGGGGTATTGTATCCAAGATGTGCCAAGGCATTCTGGGAAAACTAGCGATCTTAAGGTGAAATATGTAGTGGAACAAATGCAAGAACTTTGTTTCACTCTTCACCATCTCTCCATAATATCTTCAATGTGTGCTGATGTTTGACATAAAATATTTTTGAAAGTTAAATCTTCAGTTTTTAGTTCCAAAAATCATAAGGACTGGCAACAGATTTAACATTTAAGATTTGGAAGTGGCCTCAAAAGAATAATGTGGTTTGATATATTTCTTTGTTCCTTTAAAGTAAATGGAACAATTAGCCTAAATGAATTTTCAGAGGAATTTCTTGTCTGCTGAAAAATCATGAATAATAATAAAAGAATAGAGTGCAGAAAGGAAGAAGGGGTCATTAGAGTAATTAATCTATGGTTGAGAAACAAAAGTCAGTTCCAAGGACTCATGAGGTTCTGCTGAAGTATTCAGTTTCTGTTTCAAAGTGTTCAGTAAGCCAAAAGTGTTACAGTAGTTTGTATGAACTTCTTCAAAGTGCTCCGCGAGCTCATTTTATTTCTGTCTTAACTGATTATCCTCCAGTTTTGTTTATAACACTCACTGCACATCCTTATTTCTGTTAGTATCAAGCATGTACACTTGCAAATGTGACTTGTATCATATAAGGGCAAGCTGATCTTTCTGCTTTTCTGCTTTCTCTTAAAACATATTTACCTTATTTGGCAATTCTGACCATCTCCCTCTTATTTTTATGTTGACTAATATTTCTGTCCTGCCTGACTGCTTGGAGCACAGGCATGTTGTTGTATGTCCATGATCTTCCACAGCACAGAGGTGAAATTGATAGTAGTTCCTGGGATCATCCTTTTTACTCTTCCTGGAAATAGGTGTGATGTTGCATTTTTTCTGGTCACCAAGGACTTCACCTGGTTGTCACAACTTTTCAAATATCATTGAGAGTGACTTGGTGACTACCTGTTTAGTGCCCAGAACATTTCATGACATGCGTAATAGTTTTTAACCTCTTAATAATTTTATTTTAGAAGTCAATAAATTTTAGGAACAGTAAATCAGGTCTATTTAATTGGTGAGAGGCAGTTATCACAGAATGGCTAAAAATGTATTTGGCTACAGAAGAGCCAATCTCCTACTTTGCTACCTGTACACTTCATCTCCATTTTCTCTGCACATACACTGTACTTAAGACTTCAACAGGACTGCAGAATTCGGCATGGTTTGAAAGAAGAGAGAGAGTTCACTACCATTCAGCAGTATTTTTGCTCATCTTATCATATGAACTGCTTTTGGTTTGCACATATCAGAAATCTCTGCAATTTCAACACTTACTAGCAATTTGTATTTTCGGGGATGCTTGTGTGGGTGGGAAGCACAGTGTGGAATTCTGTAGATTCAATTGGTCTGCAACAGAGCATGCCCAAATAGTTGCAGACCTACTAACAGAAATAGGTCAGACTTTGTCAGAAGGTGCCAATATTTCAAAGTTGCAATCATATCATTCTGCTGTAGAATTTTCTGAAGTTTATTTTCTTTACCTATTACAGAATTCTATCCCACAGTTATTCTTCACTTTGTCCCTAAGGTCTGTTACACCAGTCACCCATAAGATGCTGCAGACCAAAACCACTGCTTTTGTAACTCTTCTGACTTCAGTAGTTTGTAGGAAGAGAGTTTGATGATCCATTTTAACTAACTATAATAGAGTGATTTTTGCTACTTCCCAGGTTTGCAATTCCCGTGGCCTTTTTCACAGAGTAAAGGAGATTAATTTTAGAAACAGTAGGCTTTACAGATCCCAGGACATTTCTCCTAGCCATTATTTTGCTTTGAGTAAGTAGGCTCTCAGACAAAATTTCACTTTTGGAGAATTATTTCTGAGATATTTTAACAGCTAAACCACATTTAATGTATGTACCAATGGGATGTATCTTCAAGCCCAGTAAATTTGCTATTATTTCCTGTTTGAAAGAAAATAATCTCATCATCTTTAATAAGAACTCAGCTTTCCTGGTGATGGGCAGAAAGCAGGATGTTTTGTTAGAACCTGAGACACATTTGGGGAAGTCTGCAAACCCATTTTTAATTAGATGACTAAATCTCATTCCTGGCATGGCCACTTGAAGGTGGTCTGTAGCCTTATCTGCCTGAAAGGGATTCCCAGGAGCAGAGAAGGACTGCTGGTTCCTCACCTGTGGCTTTTAGTAGCCACTCAGCGCTAGGGAGCTGTGTGACTGGGGTCTGTATCTGTTATGCCCTCCCTGGATGTCCTCACCAGGAGGCCTGCAGAACTGGGTAAGCTAAATCCTTGCTTTGAAGATGGCTCAGATAGTGGGGACTCAGGAAGTCTTGATGCTGCAAGAAATCAAGTGGTCTCTAATTAATTGTAGTTGACCTAATTGATATTTTCGAGCAAAAGGTTGATAAAATTGACAATATATTTCCTTTTGAAGTAGGATTTTTATGCATTTGATTTAGGATAAATACAATTTATTTGAAAATGATGAGGGTATTCCTACAATTCTTAAAGTTTTTAAAATATTTATTGTAGTTGTTGTATGTATTTTTTCCCATGTTTATGATTTTCTCCTCTATAGGTGTCTAGCTAATCCTGAAAATTAATACCCCCTGAATCTAAATGGGAGGCTGATAAAAGAGGTGTAAAGAAGAGGGGAGGAAGGTGAAGTTATGAAAATCTTTAAATAAAAGTGTTTTTTTTAAGTGATTAATCAAGAAGGTGAGAAACTTTGAAAAGGGAAAAGAAATCTTGAAATCCAGTAAAGCTCAGAAGCAGGAGAAGTAGTGTGGAAGTGGTTAATTAAATTGTTTTCCAACTTCTCTACCACTTTGTCTTGGCAAGGGGAAATATCAAATCATCAGCGTGGTTATAAGGTTGAGATTTTAGTGTCTCTTTCATAATCCCATTTCAGCACTATAGAAGAGAGATCCCAGTCTTTATTAGACATGTGCCTTAAAACAGAATATGCCTTTTTACGATAAATAGAGAATCAACTACATGCTTTATTGTTCTTTTCAGCTTTCTCAGAAATGAAGATTGGCCTCTTTACACTGGAAGACCTTTGCCAGTGGTGCATTCATTTCAGAGCACTTCCACCTTCTTTGTACAAGCTTGATGAAAAAATCAGTAAGTGACATAATTTTCACATAAAAGTCAAATTATTATGAAGTCAGAAATAATTAAGTATGTGAATTCACTGTTGAGTTTAAACAAATCTATGACTATTACTAATCCAGAATTAATAGAAGATTAATTCAACATTTATTAGCATTCATATGCTAACAGATATAATCGTGTTTTGCATATGAAGTATAGTTCTGCTCATAATTGAATGTTTGCCTGCTCTAATATTTTATCTGTAGAGTGAAGAATAGCTTTATGATGAGCCAAATTAGAAGTGTACTGCGCTAAGTCAGTCTTTCTCAAACCTTCCTAGTCCCAGTGCAGTAACAAATTTTTGGGTGCAAGGGGCATCCTACTACTTTGTCAGTATCCAGAAATAGATAAGGTCAAATTGTTTATACAGTACAGAATGCATTCCACTGACTTTCTGTTAATACTGAAATTTAAAAACCCCTTAAGTCAATTTTAAGCCTGGCTACATGGAATAAAAGAAATGTTTTAGCAATACATGTGTATACTTAATTTCTACATGGCCCAATCCAATTAACTTAAATTAATCTGGCATCTTTGCATTAATTAAAAAGAGAAGGTTGGTTTGAGTACTTGGGAGCTCAGTCAAAATGGTTTCCCTGAAAGTGTGAGTACAATAAGAGGCTTTTCTTTTTCATGGCATCCTCTAAGGTATGCATACCATATAAGGTGTAAGAGGCCTACCTTAGTAGTGGCATTTTTCTTCCATCTTCGCTGTTTGTAGTTTTGCAACATCCTCCACATACTGTTCTTCAGAACATTAGAAGAATAGGAAGAGTGCATACTAAGAAGGCAAAAGAAATGAATGTCCTGTAGAGCATGATCTTTTTCTGTTGTTACTTATCTGGTTATAATATTGAAAAAAAATGTTGGGCTCTTCAGAATATAATCAGTTCAAATCTCTTGAAAAGTGCCTGTTTTTATCAGTATTAGTTGCTTCCAGTGGGGCTAAGCATTAGTGAAGGTAAGTCTTCGCATCATCTGAGACTAATGATGACAAGTACAAAGGAAAGAGAAGTAGAACTGAAGTTGTTCCTGTTATTGTTAGTCTTTCTATTTACTGATCTAAGCCTAACAGCATTCTTTGCTGTTTATGGCTTCTTATGTTACTTTTTAGTATTGTAATCAGTGCCTAGCTCAGTGGACAATTTTCCTTTATCCATCCTTATATTTTTGTGTATACATAAATGCTACAAAGTGCTGTTTGGTTGTGATGCAGCTTTCAATGGGAAGACACACTTAGGAATATCAACTACCTAAAGGCACTTCACTGCCCAATACAAAGGACAAGAAGACCATATTTAACTATCAGGCATTCCTGAGCTCAGAAGGCAGCTATGACCACTACTGCCTGTCAGCTTACCCATTAGCCTAGCTGTGAACTGTTAAGGATGGCAAGGTATTGTGTCCATCTTGAGATCAGAGGGCAGTGGAGGCTGAGAGCCACTACTGAGAGCACTTGTCTCAGGGAAAAGAAGCTGCTTTTCACTCCTAATAGCTCCTGCATGTCTTCCTTCCTTTTCAGCTCCTGAAAAATGTGTAATGTTACTCTCACTTCATTCTCTTTCCACTGTCATAATGTAAGATACAGACTTCTTAATTCTTTCAGTAGAGAACCACAGAGGGAAAAAAAATGTGGGAATCTCACTTTTTCTATGGGTATAAATGACCCATGAATGTTTATGCCATTAAATTCTCACTGAGAAAAAGATGAGATGCTGCTTTTGCTGATATAGTGAACTAATGAAAGCACTGTTCTAAATCTTTAAAAGTACATCTATTCAAGCATGAGCTAATGTATGGAGTGAACTGGCCATTTTAACAATATAAAATATCCTATGGGTTTTTATGTACATTGGAGAATGCTGTCTTAGTAAAATGTTTCTTAACTTTGAGAATGTAGTAATGTACAGATATAAAAAACAACACTTGATGATGCAGGAGATTCTCTAAGCTTTTCTTGACTATTTCTAGTGAACCTTTTCTGCACAGCTATGGCAAGGTAAATTTTCAAAGCAGTATTCTTGAGTCTTGCTACCACTACTGATATTACTGGATATCACTTGGTTGAGTCTTCCAGTGGTGCTTTGAAAGGGTATGCTTGTATGTAAAAAATTAGCTTGTTTCCTTGTTTGTGGATTTTCTGGGGAATGTAAATACAAAAACATTCCTCCCCATAACATAGAAGTAAGGTTTGCATATCAGAGCCAGTTCCTGCCAAGTGGGATATTTGCTGTGCCTGGAAGGAATGCCAGGATCCCAGCTGATAAGAACTTTTTTTCAGTGAAGTCAGAACCTGAAATCACCAGAGGTCCAGACCAAATTTAAACCTAGCAGCCTGAATGAAGGAAAAGTTCTGTTCTGTCACAGACTAATTAGGTAGAACCTACTTTTTCTCAAATCAGGTATTTCCCTGCTGTTCAGAAAATCTTGGCTAAAATAAATCTGTGCCTGAGTAATTTATATGTTTATGTATATATCTGTACATAGATCACACCACTGCCAACTCCCTACAAACCTGTTCCATTTGCAAGCATCATGTCTGATGTGCATTTATGCTAAATTGAATTTGTAAAGTTGGACACCATGCTCATTCATTTTCATCAGATCACGTCTGTAAGATTTTTGCTAAGTGCTCTGTTATTTTGAAAGTCAGTTTAATGACTGCTCGCTATAAAAGTTAAAGCAATTATATATAATGTGTAATTAACAATATGACTTCCAAATGTTCATATATAATGCATGTCAGATTTCAGTTGAAAAACCAAACAACCTCAAGGTTGCTGTCTGCTTTTCAGAAGATCCACATGTTGTAAGCTTAAAGTATCAGCTGGTTTCTATGTGTGACCAGAGCAGTGTAATTTGTGCTGCATTCAGTCCTTTATTTTCTTGAGTCTGGACAGAGTAATGATCAGATGTGACTTCTGCTAAATACAATCAGTGTTTGATCCACATATAGATCTGTGAATTGATCAATGCTTTTTTTTAATGGCATATTTCCTACTGGCATTATTTTTGTATACGGTATAATAAAGACAGATAAGCAAATAAGGTATGACCTTTTCTAAAATTGAGCTGTGCTTGCTCTTATATTACTGATGGTAAAATGAAAACATCTAGAGACACCAAATGAGATTGTTGACCACTGCACTCCTACTGGCAAAGGTAGCTTTTTACAAAACATTTTAAATCTAAATACTCTCCACAGATAAAGCAGCTTTATACCTAATTAGAATGAAGAGTAGAAATGATTGGTTGTGGATGTCAAGAATGCCTTGCCTTTGTCAGAAGAGTCTCTTGACTGGGCTAGCTGCTCTCTTTCCAGCCCTCCAGCACAAATTTCTACCTCCCACACATCTTTCCTGTCCTGTTTTCTGTGTACCTGCTTTTTCTGTTCTTAGCCACCTCTGGTTTGTTCTTCACAAAGTGTTAATTTTTTTAATTAAGTGAACTGTAGATTCAGGTTACCAAGTCTGCAGGGATTGAGTAATCCAAAGCTGCTTGCCTGTCCCTTCTGGCTCACCTGTTGCTTCCCCAGAGGCCCTGGCAGATGGACAGGATTTAAGGCTAAAGGCAAGGAGAGTTGCTGCTTTAGCTGTCCAACTCTGTTCTGTTTGTATTCATGAGGTGGCACTCTGAAATTACACACCTGTTCAGTCAAAGGAAAAATCAAAATAAAGACAATTCATAATATAAAAGACAGTGAAAAAGCCTACTTGGACCACTGAGATGCCTCAGGGTGGACTTCTCTGAACTGTTTGTTTGCATATGTACTATTTATTTTGGAAAAACAACTTCAGGCATTACAGTTTTGAATTCGTTCTTGAAATCCATTGGTGATGGTTTTTCTAAGAATTGCAGTATTTCTTGAAAAGTTCATATGAGGGGTTTTGTTGTTCTTATTTATTTATTTATTTATTTTTTCCTTTTTGGAGGGGACAAAAAGATTTGCATGTACTGAAGCATTGTACTCTCCTGTTCTGCAGTTAATCAGCTTCCTGGAAATGTTGCAACTCTGTCTAGAGTAATAGAATCATAAGATATCCCAAGTTGAAAGGGACCCACAGTGGGTCCTTGAACTCTAACAATTTGGGGATGCAATCACTGCCCTGGGGAGCCTGCTCCATGCCCATCCTCTAGTGCAGATCATAACACCCCACCCGACCCTCACTTGAAGCAGCTTAATGCCATTCCTTCAAGTCCTGTTGCTGTCACCATAGGACAAAGATCAGCACTGCACCTCAGACATGAGGCCTTCCCTCATTCTCAATCTTCTCAGGGCTGAGCCAACCAAAGGACCTCAGCCATTCCTTATATATCTTTCTCTCTAGCCCCTTCTCCATCATCATAGACATCTTTTGGATAATCTCTAATAGATTCCTGCCCTTCTTATATTATGGCACCCAAACCTGTGCCTAGTGCTTGAGTTGAGGCCACACTAGTGCAGAGCAGAGTGGGACAGTCTTCCCTCACCCAGCTAGCAGTGCTGGACACCTTGGGATATGATTCGATTCTTATGAGTTTCTTAAGGTTATTCCCTTTAAATGGAGAAACAAAGACCAAAAGAAGGCATTTGAATATCTCATTTGGAAGGAAAGTGTTTTATATACTAAAATAAAATTATTTGTATGGAATTTTACTCAACAGAACATTGATGTGATTTTTGGTGAAGTTGCCCAGCAAGGCCAAGTGATGCTTGAAGAAGTTTTGTTTTCTTTACTTCTTTGCTCATATTGTGGTTGGTATAAACTGCTTTTTTTAGTTTAATAATAAGGGTGGGAAGAGGTCAAATGCTGGAAGATTAATTTAAAAACTAGCTCAGAAGAATTAGTCACAGGAGAGCAACTCTAGGGTGTCTGACACGTATCAGCATTTTGTTTCGTTGTAACCAAAATATTGCGCATGTATTCATAAAACACATTTGTTGGGTTTTCTTTTAAGTTTCACAGTTTGTTCTTTTTAAACTTGTGGCAGGTCAGAATTAATGGTGGCAATTTCCTTCACTAATGACCTGAATTCTCTTTTTAAACCCTGGTAGATGCCTTTTTAAAGAAGGGCTGGAGGCTCTTCTGACAACATCAAGATAAAGCATGAAGTAGCACTTCTACATTTCTATTAAAAACTACAGTAAACCTTGAGTTTTTCTAAAACCACTACAGAATGTATTTGTTGTTCATAGATGAAACTTCATATATTTATATAGAAATATTCTGTACAATGATACTAACATTCATCTGAAACTTATATGTGAGATTATAAAAAATACAGTGGCTATAGAAATGTACAGGAGCTGAATCATATATATATATATATTATATATATATATAGTATATATAGTGTGTGTGTGCGTGTATGTATATATATATATATTTGTAATATTATCACTTTTATTATCCTGGTAAGTCTTAAAGCTTTTTAGTTTGTGGACAGCTTTGAGAGCATTTTCATAGTAGAAAATTTTATTACTGGAGATATTGCATCTGTTTCTAACACAGTTTAAAATAATCTGCAGTCAAGTTTTTTTTTTTCTTTTTTTTAAAATATATTTCAGTTTTTAGTTTTTTAGAGGTCATGATCATTATTAATTCAGTTCAGATGGAGCACCAATAAATGCCACAGACCTATGGGCCAAAGATGTACTGAGTGACTTTGTCCCATAAGGATGAATGAACTAAGCTACTAATGTAACTAACTTGTATTGTGCACATTCAGACTGTGATTCTGTAACTGATAATACAGAATCTTTACTGATGCACAAGAAACACAGCTGTGATTTGGATCAGATACAAGAATACAACTGCACTTCACGTGAATAAGCCAACACATCTACTACAGCCTTTAGGTCATCTTTATGCTTTTAGATACTCTTGAAAAGCATGCAATCTCCCCAGTGCACCTTTGAGTCCAATCAGTGGTTGTTATTGTATGGCTACAGTAATTTTGAGCCTTCTGTAAAAGTCCATAAAGTGAAGCTTCTTGTTTGGTCCTTGATTTAAGTGGGAAACAAATGTCTAAGAAGGCTACCTAGTAGACAACTTATTCATCAGTGTCTAAATACAACCACAGACATAGTTATTGTTGTTTATCTTCAGTAGTAGAGAAGATGTTAAGTTCTGTCTCTGGCTGACATGTACTAACAACTCTCTGCTAGGTCAGCAAAAGGCCAGGAAATCTGACTTCTAAGGTAGGGGAAAGAGATCCACTCAGTTGAGAATCTCGTATGAGAAATTGTGAGAGTGAGCCACAGCAAGCAACTTATTCAGACAGGCTGTATCCTACAAAATAAGTATTTTTCTTTGCACGTAAAGGGAGTCTCAATGATAGGTGTACTCTGGTGATGAAAATGCTCTATTTGAAGTTCTCTGTTCTCCATTTTCCCCCCCTTCCAAATGACAGCTTTGGATGTCATCAAGGTCACAGCAACACTTCATCTTTCTAAGGAAGATTAATAGTGTGCCATAAAGTTTCCCTTTCTCTTGTGTGTATATGTCTGTATCCATTTGTGGAGCCTTTAAAACCTTATCTTCTCAGCAGGCCTTCTTTTAAAAAAAATAATAATAATACAGCAGTAGGGGCTTGCCCCAGTGACCTGACCAGTTGCTTTCCACAGTTGTAGAGGTTTGTTTCTGAGTGTATGCAGCACTGCACTTTAGAGGTGGCTTCCTTTTAATTATTTTGGTAGTGTTTGTGAAGAAGTGGATGAAGGTAAGGTATACAATGAGTATTTAATCAACAGAAATGACTGAAACTTACCGCTTATAGAAGTCAGTCAGTCACAGGTTTTAAGAGGAACTGAAGCAGGACATCAGTGGGTGTTTATGACAAATGCACTGCTGCACTGTTTAGCTGTTTTAGTACAAACAGAAAACAAATGCATCCCTTTTCTTCCCTCTTTATTACTTCTGCAGTGTTTTCTGGTTAATCGTGGCTGGAAACAAATGATTCACCTCTGTTTTCCAAGCATTGAAGTGTCAATGGATTCTTTCCTTTCTGTGGGTGCTAACACATGGAATTGCTGTTTCTACTTTGTATCTATGGTGGGTTGGATTCTGGCACAAGTACAAAGACATGCTCTGTTTACTTAAGGATGCTGTTTACATAGTTCCACTAGATCTTGGCCTGATGGTCCCTTTTGTTTTATCTGCAAAACTTGACATCTTCTCATCTGTCCGTGCAACTGACTTGAAATGGTTGAAAATTGCAATATCATTTAAATACTTTTACTTGTCTTTCTTTTGCTGGTGCCATTCCACTGAACAGTGATCTTAAAGGAATGGCGATATTTTTCACACATTTCTGTGTAGTTCCACACACACGTGTTTTTATTTAAATACATTTGCAGTCAGATGTTCTGTGCTTATCCTGACAGAGCTTGTTTTAGGACAGTTTTGTAGCGCAAGCAAAGTGCTACTGCAGTATCTCTGTTAAAGCCCTGCCGACTGAGAGCCCAGCTCTGATATCAGAAGTTTGTAATGATTGTTTGGTGGTTTGTTCTTAAGTGCATCACATACTCCACCCTATCATTCTAAATAAAGTTATTGCAAAGCCTCCATAGAAGAGAATACCTGAAGGTACATCCAGAGGGATTTAAAAATATTTTTTAATTAATCTCACTATTATTGATGATGGCCTGATCATAATCCTAGAAACTTGTTTCTCTTTGCTCTTTAAACCTGGAATGAACATAAATATATGTGTTGAGCAGGCAATTTGTCATGTGTTTGCACAGGAGCAATGTGGTAGCCACTATCTTCACTGTCCCAATTCTTCCAGCCTTCCTCTCTCAGCAGTCTCATAGTTTGATTTATGAAGTAATTTCCTCAAAGAAGGAAAGTACAGACAGTAGCTGGTGTATGAGCAACCTCTGCTTTGAGGATTTGCAGCTCACAATAGAAATGACAAAGTGTCTTCCATCTCTAGCTCCTCAGAGTGACTGAGCCAGTGCCACTGGCTGCCAGTAGCATCATGGAGATGCTCCATAGGTTGGTTGCCTGTGCCATACAAAGCCCTGTACACTCACAGCATGCAACTGGGTAGAGCAAAGCAAGGGCTGAGCAGAAAAACATCAAAGGGTCCTTTTTGTGAGAATATGGACAATGCTATAAAACTAACCTTGTGTTAACCCACTGAGGAACAGAGAGCAGGAATTCTGAATGCCAAAACATAAGGAGATGCATGAAAGGGAAAACTTATACAAAAGTAGACTGACTGAATAAAACTATTTATCTTTAAGCCACACAAGTCATGGTAATTAAATTAGGTCAGGCTGGCTATAAAGCTACAAAAAGCAGGCTGTAACTAATTTAGAAAGAGACAGAGAAGACTTGAAAAGAAAACAGATTGACAGGCTCCTATTTTTTTATCTAATCGAGGCAACAAAACTTAAGAAAGAGGAAAAGAAAAAAAAAGCCTTGATTTATCAAGATTTTCTCTCAAGTCATTAGGATAGACAAAAGCATGTAGTCACATATTTGATGTGCGAAGGTTTTCACATTGTTGTTAGTGTTAAACGAGGGATACGTGCATATAGATTTTATCCCTGAGAGAGACAGAATAATTGAAAGCCTTAAAGTTTAGAAAGTGGTGGAAAGTATAAGGAAGCTAAAAGCTGATTTGAACTTTATCATTACAGTATCATTTTGCCGAACCATTCTGAGCATCCTTATCATCTGCTTTTATATGAAGTTCTACACATTTGCAAAAAGAGGACAATTAGGCTTTCATTTAAAACCACTTCTTTGTAAAAACCACCTGCTCATTCTGATTTAAACAAACTTTTGGAGACATTTTCAAATTTTTGCTTTGAATTTTAATTTCTCATAATGTACAGAGTGTGGAAATGCCATTACTGGAAGAATGGAAGAATTAGGAGTTTATTTACAGGTGTGAATCCAGGCTCATTACATGGGGTTTAAAATAATATTTTGGTTAATTTCTACAGCAGTTTTCAGTCCCCAAGCGATTAGAAAAATTAGCATTCCGAGGCTGTCTGAAGGGTGATAAGGACTGTGTGAACGAAATGGGGGAAGGGAATAGACAAAAGGCCCAGCTTGGTTTGTGTTCATGTTTAATAGCAAACAACCCTTTCCCACCCTGCTTCTCTTTTATGCCTGTTTTTATTTTAAGTAACTTCTAAAGGTTTTCTGGCAGCTGATGATGCTCAGCCACTACATTCATCTGAAAATAGATACGAACTTTGCCCTGTGAAGAAAATATTTGAGGTTTTGCAGTATAATTAAAGGGTTACAAATTCTCTGTGAAAATGGAAATTCTGTCCCATTCCAACTGATAGGTCCTTCAGGGTGAAGTTTTGACCCTGCGAAAGTCAATGGAAACTTCTCTTTCATTAACACAGGAGTCATCCTTCATAATCATACTTGCAATGATGAAGTGGATAGCAAAGGAGAATCTGTCTGGCTGGATATTGCCATTAGGTAACACTTCTTCTAGTCATTGAGACAGACTTTAAGAGATGCTCAGAACAGATATGCAAAAATGCATCTAATCAGCAGCTAGGGGAAAAGAAGCATGAAGCATTTCTCTTTGCAGGACCTGATAGCTTGTGGGTAGAGACAGAAGGAAGAGCAGTCTTTTGGAAAGCGCCCCAAGAGGGAGAGAGTGCTCTTGTCACTGCAGCAAATCACGGTACAGAGAACTTGCACAGTCTGAGCTGCCTCCCAGCTTCGAGACTGCTGACTCTAACCAGCAGGGTTTAATTCTGCTTTAGGAAAGAAGGGAAATTAGAAACCCAAAGGCTATGACTGGAATTGCAGGACGAGACTGTGTGTGGAATGTGGCTAGAAAGCAAGAGTTCAGAGAAATAATTAATGAAAGATCTAGAATGAGAAGAAAAAATGTACACTTATGAGGAAGTTGGAAAATCTAAATTCTAAATGAATTGTGGATTGGCAGAAGGATATCCATTTTCTTTACCTTTCCCTGCATCCAATCTTCTTTCTTTTGAAAGCAGAAATTGATTTTAAAGACTGAATCAAAAGGCTTAGTATCTAATTTAAGGTTGGAGATCCCCTGCAGCAAAAATTCCCTTGAGTTCTAGATGTATAATGTTGTGATAAAAAATACTTTTTATTACAAATTTAATCAATAATTCTCTATATATTTCAGACACACACAGAATTCCTGGTGGTAGAGAAGCATTGTAGATTAAGAGCATGACAGTAGAAGCCCTCACCCTTCAAGCTGAAGAGCACTCAGAGCTCCTCATCACTAGACAGAAATTTTTATGAGCAGTTACAAAGAGAATTAACAGAACCCAAGAGTGTTGGCCCAGAACTTGACCCAAACAAAAGCTCAGAGATTTTCAATGTTTTTGTACCAAAACTTATTGGCAAGACTTTCTCTTCTCGCCCCTCACCTGCCTGCCTCCTCTTTCACCTTCTTCCTACCCATCACTCACTGCTGTTGACTCCACACTGTTTGTACCTCTGCTTCCTCCCTGCACATCTGTTGTCTCTGGAAAAGGCTCCAGGGGTGGCCTTCCTGCCCCCCAAGGCAAGCTCTGAGCTCCTTCACATCTCTATGAGAGCACAATTATTAACACTGCAAAATTATTCTTCCTCATCTATCACTTCAAGACATTGGGGCATAAATAATAGCTATCAAACTGGGTCAGCTCCAAGGACGCTGATATTTCCTCTGACTTGTACAATACTGAATTAATATTGTGGAGTGGTCAGCATCACAGCCCTTTTCATTCTGATTTCTTCTGCTTTGGGAACAGAGCATATCTGAGGATAGATACTGTGATACTTGTAACCAGATGAGGAGCAGACATACTGCTCTATCTTCTGACTGAACTTTCAGTTTTGCCTTGGCATACCTTGGTCTTAAGAATCTTAAAGCCACTTAGGATTGTTAAATGTAGGTCAGACATTCTGCCGTACTCCTTCACTTCTTAAGTAACCTGTCTGTGTGTCTAATGTTTATGGGATACTGTGGAACTATCAATATAAAAGAAACTGCCAGTGGGGATGAGCTGAGACACCGAGATCAGGCAGAGCTGCTACTTCTGTAGGCAGATGACCATGACTACCCAGAAAGCAATATAGAGCTGGATTTTTCAAGGTAAGCCACATGGATAGGTTTGAACTCCTAGATTTCGATGTAGCTATATACTGCTCTATGCAATGTTCATATACAGCCAATATAAACCAAGGGACTGAATTAAACCTTGTTTTGACAGATAGACTATTACTCTATTTTTTGTTGCTTATTGATAAAAAGGGACCTGCCAACCTGCTATGCGTTCTGGATCTACAGAATACGGACTGTAATATCTCATGTCCTATTGTGTTGGTTTTAGTTTGTTTGCTTTTAACTACCCATCTTGTTTAACTAGAAGCTGTAGTTTCTATTTTATACAGAAGATAAATTGGAGATGGCATGGAGCAGTGGAAGAGCAAAAGCCTTTAGAAACACTCTCCAAAATTAGAGTTTGTGAAATACTTTCCAAACATCTGCATGAGCAGTACTATATCAGCCTTCCAGCTGCCTGCTTAAAAAAGAGTGTCCTTTAATCTAAACCATGTTCCCTTGGATTTCCTAATGTAATTAATTCTTCATCTTCTTTTTATATTTTGCCAGTGAGAAATGGACTAGTGGTAGTTACCACTGAATCCTTTCCACTGTTTCTTTCAGTTTTGGCATGATGCTGTAGGTTTTCATTGCAAGGGGATCTCCTCAGACAAAGGAAAATTGTGAAACTGTCAGATCAGATTTCATATATTACTCTTGGCATTACATTCACTAGACCCGGTACACAGTGAATTTTGAAAGCCTCTGATCTTTTATAACCATTTCCAGTCTTATACATACATTTTAAGTTCCTCATCTGCAGTCACTGGGAATACGATTATTAAAGCTGAGGTAATTTGGGTATGCTCTTTCTGTAAAGAGATACAGAGTTATCCACTACACTATTAATCATTACCAATATTTCATTAATCTTTCTGCTACACTTCTTGTTGTTTTATTAATACTGTCTTGGTGTGTTTTTTTTTCTTTCATTTTTTTCAAATTTCTGCTTTGGTTATATAATATGGTAGAGCTTACAGTCGAGATTCTTAGATGTAGGAATAGGATAATTTAATTTAATTTCATCACCTTCAGTTTTTAAGTCAGATTAATGCTTCCTTTTGTTATTCTTTTTACCTTGTGGTTTTCTGAAGTGTTATTTAGTCTCCAAGAATCTTTGCTTTAATACATTTACGTGCTTATGTAAATGGAAAAAATGTTAATTATTCCAACAAGAAAGAATATTGCATTTTTATATATCTCTGACACACAAAGTGGGATAAAATCAGTGTGGTTTTTTTACTACTTTGGAGAGCAATGTTAAGACTTCTCAAGTACTGATCAGGAAACATGCTTAATGGAATAAACATCGACCATGGGTTAGAGTTTTGAGCTCCTCCTAGGACTTTTAGAGCAGTAAATATTTTCTTCACAGACTTCTGTGTCAATCTGAAGGCCTAACAGTTATACATTAGCACCTTAATTTTTACCATCTTATGAACTGGAATATGAGTGATTTCCCTGCACCACAGTGTTCCTCATCAATCCAAAGAAATCAACCAAACAGGGGCGATGTTGGCCTTTTGAGGCTGAAATAGAAAATCCCCTGACAAAACCTACAGAGTTTATTATTGTTGTGATTCCCTTGGCCAATTCAATAGGCCAAACAAAGGATTTCCAGAGCTGAAGGAATGAGTCTCAGCAACTTGGGCTATGGTCTAGATTAAGTGAAAAGGCTAAGCTTGCTGGAGAACATGAACAGACAGAAATCCCTTGTTATTGTGGGATTGTAGTTCAGCTGTTTGAGACAGTAATCGCACATGACGTATTTCGGAAAGAAGAATAAGTTTTCTGGAACAATTGGCTGAGATGGTAGATTATTCACATGTCTTTCTGAATGCGAACAAGACATATTATCTTCAATGCTTATGCTGTAAACAACTTGCCCCCACTTCTGAGTCCTCACCCTTATTTCTGTTGCACATACAAGCATTTTGATTTTAAAAGGAGAGGTTTTTCAGCCTCTGATTTTACTTCTGTTCTTATCTGTACAGCCCACAGACAAGTCAGCACAGAATATCTGTGTCCATTTGTTGCAAATATGGTGGACTGTTTGATTGTAGCAGTCACTGTTTCTAAAACCAGTTCATAGTGTTCTTACTTTTCTGCTTAGGAGATTAGTAACTTTCCTAGATGGATTATTTCTATTCTGTTTTTTAATTCCTTACTATTTTTCTTGGCTGCCTACTTGCCAATGTATATGAATCTGCACCCCAATACTGTATGAAACATCTGTTTATTCTATTTTTCTCCCCTTTGCTTTTGATGTACTGTTCAAGTTACATTTGTTTTTTCTAGCTGAGATGAAAGCCTGTCCTTATCTTCATACCAAATGTTGGTCTTCTACCTCTGTGTGTCTTTTGACTGATTCTATTATCAGTGCCATATCCCAGTCTTTTGAAATTTCAGATAGTATACTCAGCTCACTTGTCAATGTGACTACTTGTATTTATCTCTGTACAGCATGCCTAACTGACATCAAATCTGTCATCTTTCTTTGTGTACTGCCCTGTGTGAGGCATGAGTAGAATTTTCTATATTTTCCATCTTCAACATATTAAGCATTTCTACCTGTTTCCTGTTATTTTAACAGATGACCATTTCTTCTCTGCATACTGAAATGCCATCATGTTTCAGTTTGAGTAAGCTGGTGTTATCCTTCCTAAGCAAGAAAAAAAAAATAAAATAAAACAACAAACAAAAAAAAAACTTCTCTAACACAGTTGTACCTCAAGTGTGTGGTTGGGTTGAGCTGGAACATGTCAGAAACAAATCCTTCCCAAGCCATCAGGGAATAATTCCTCATGGATACTTCTTGCAGCTTAGAGTCTCTTTCTTACTTCAGATAAATTCCAAATTTAGCTCAGCTATTTTTTTTTCTGCAAAGGGAAGATGTGCGTAATGTCTCTGAGAGCCGGACATTGAGACATTTTCCCTTAATGAGGTCTGTGGAGAGTGTTGCCTTTGGTCATAACAAGAAGGACGCCGTTAAAACAGAAACTCTGCAAATCATTAGCTAGTTTTATCTTTCTTCCAAGGCAGATTAAAAACAACCAACCAAAAAATGTGATCAATATGCCCATTCAACAATATCTAAAAAGAAATAGTTCATCAGCCAGATCATTCTATCCTGTGACATCAATGACAAACAAAGGGAACTCATGCATTAACTTTTTGATTCTCAAAGAGGAAAGTCTAAGAGATGTTTTAGATTTAGAGGGGTTGTATAGAACAAAAGTTAATGCTCAGGTTGGGCTTCCATGATATGCATGTCAGCTTTAGCACTATTCATTAAATTTTTGTATCTGAAAAGTAGCTTTTGGAAGCAAATATCAGAGCAGTAAATATAGAACAGTGCACCAAAGTGAATGAGAAATATGATAAGGTTATCAGTGAGTACAGCCTGAAGGAAAGTAGTCTTCAGTAGGTAGAAAATGTTTTAGGTGGGAGTTCCTGTGTTTGACAGAATCCCAAATGTTAAGTGATTTTGGGCAGAAAATCTGTGAGGTTGGCTCACAGTGATTCACCTTGTGACCAAGCACATCAGGGAAGCTGCTATACAGCATCAAGTTCAGCATGGAGATTATTATACCACTTAACCTTATCCTTAGGTCATGCCCTCCTAGATCCATTTGCTGGCACTTGGTTTCCTCCCACTTGCAAAAGCCCTTGAGATGGTCTGAGAATAAAGGGCCTGTTTTACTTCAAATCATTTAGCATGGATCTAGTTTTAATCTTGTAACCTTTAGCAAAGCAGGGCAACAGAATAGCATTGCAACATTACCGTGGTACAGAGTAAGCAACTTTGTGTGACTTTGAGATACTGTTTTCAAATATCAGGACTTCAGTTTTATTGCTAGCTGGTAAAGCCGGTACTTTCAGCTTCTGGAAGCGAATATGATTCTCACAAAATAAAGACTGAACTTAATTCTATTTCATCTATAATATTTTTTTGAAATTAATTCACCGAAAAGAGAAGAAAGGTGAAAGCTGTGCTGAGGAGGGGTTTGGCCAACAAACAGGACCCGAGAAAACGGCCACGGGTTGCTCCAGAGGAGGTTTAGATTAGACATAAGGAAAAACTTTTTCTCTCAGATAGTGGTCAGGCACTGGAATGGCTGCCCAGGGAGGTGGTGGAGTCACCATCCCTGACAGTGTTCAAGAAGCATCTGGATGAGGAGCTATGAGATATGGTTTAGTGGCTTGTGGTAGCAATGATAATGGGAAGACAGTTGGACTAGATGATCTTGCAGATCTTCCCAATCTTGTGATTCTATGATTCTTTGATACAATGGTATTGGGCTGTACAAGGCAAAGGAGGAGGCAGGGCAAGCACATGTCATGCACCAGTTGTTCTCAGCTGAAAGATGGTCCTATGAAAGCCCCTGATGGACTTTCGCCTTAATCCAGGGTTCTGACAGAGAACCTGTAATTTGGCCTTAGGCAAAAAGCCTTAATAATGGTTCCACTATGTATAAAATTGAACCAGTAAGTCTTGTTTAAATAGGAGGATTAATCTGTTTTTAATTTGTAGACATGCATGAATAATTTAGATTGAAGTCACCATACCATGTGTAGCACATTAACTTATTATCTTACTAGCTAAATTAATTTATTAGTCTTCCCTAAGTGAATAATGAACAGAAAAACATCTAAGAAAAATGTTGGCTTATTTTGCTAATACAAACTATTGCTAGAGGTGATCTTAATAAAAGTCTCTTGGAGTCCTTAAGCCAGAACTCTTGGGGCCAGCTCCTTTCTTAAAATCTCACCCTGAATGAGGGTGCTGTACAGTGCTGCATGCCTCATTTTGGGAGTGGCTTATACAGCAACCTGGGACTGTGGAACTTTGGCAAGTAAAGAAATGCTTTGGAAATCTGTCAGAATGCTGATGGCCTGACAGCAATTTATAATATTGCCTTAAAAAAAATATATACCTGTATGATACAGCAGAGCCTGTCAGGATGGATAAAACAAAGATTTGCTGTTAACCATACTGTACAGCTTTCTAACCCACTGAACCTGCTTGGTACCTGAGGCCTTTATTTCCTCCAAATCCCCATGTGAATTTATTGCAGATGGGTACTAGAGAGCCACAGGGAAAGTCTTCACTGTTCTAACATCATCTGCCTTATGATGGTTATGGAGCACTTTTTTTCCCCTTCCTCTAGATGAAGGGATTCTCTCCAGCCCTACAAGGTTTAATCTTCTCTTACAAATGGTGGGGGAAGAAAAAGAAAAAAAAATAAAAATAAAAAATTAGCCTAGCTGGGGTAACCAGAGGATAATTACTACTAATAATAATTATAGTAATAATAATAAAAAGCTGCATATTGAACAAGACAGGTTTAAATTATGCTTGCAATTTCCAGCATGATATCAGCTGCTGTGCAAGGAATTCTGGCAGTATTCTCAGCTTAGGTATTGGTTTGCTCAAGAGACTAAGTGTAACTATCTGCTTGATATATCAGAATGAGACAGTCTCGTGTGATTTGGCTTCTCTTCTACATATTCATCAAAACATCAGGAGCAAAGTGAAAGCCCAAATGTAAGCCAGCCTGGAGATAGTGTGATTTGGAGCTGAGTGAAAGCTTGCACCATGGGGACCCTCCCTGGCACATGCTGTGGTCTTTAGCTCTGCTCTGTGAGCAGAGACAATGCAGGCCCAGCTTCCAGATCCAATTGGACATGCTATCATGATAAAACAGGAAATAGCTAATGAAGTTTGTAGATTATACTATGCTGTCTTCACATGATGTAGTTTGCTGAGTCATAATCCCAGTGTCCTGATTTGTCCCTTTGAACCTGATACAAGTACGATCCTACTTTTTAAGCATAAAGATGATCTGTCTAAATCTCAGTGACTTAAAAAGGCCTACTCCAGAACTTCACAATATGCACCTGAGCAGTTTATTTGCAGAACCATGTCTTCTCTAGCGAGATGTTTTAAAACAGATCATCTGTCATTGCTGAGAAGAGTCCATGGTTGAAAGGGTAAGTTCACCTGTGAATTATTTTTCTTTTTCCCAAAGCAAAATCTTACTGTATCTAGATTTTAGATTTGCAGGTTATTGGTGCATTTGCCAGAATGTATCTCTGTGCAGGCACTACTTTGAAACAAGTGAACATTATATATTTTCTTGCCACTTGCCATAAGGTGCTGGTGATTCTATTGGGAAATCTCACCTCTTTGGGATTTGAGATTTTACTCCTCAACCAGTGAAGTCTGAGAACTTAACATTTGTTGAAAAGATCAGGAGCAACTGGAATTATGTTAGCATGCAGAATTGCACCAAGTACCAAATACTAGTAGCATAGAACAGAAGACCTGTTAAAGCTATATTTTTTTTCCCCCAAATAGTCACTGATGCAGTCTGACTGCATATATCACATTTATTTCATTGCTAAGAACTGTTTTTTGTCATGAAAATACACAAAACTTAAACTCATGCTGTAGATTCTTGTTAAATAAAAGAATTATTGAATGCTGAAAATCCAAAATGGAGAACTTTTTACATGTGAGGAAACAAGTGTGTACAAAGATTATGAGAACTGATTGGCATTCCATATTGAATAGCATATGAATAAATTCTTACAGGCCAATATCTTAAAGGACACTGAGAAGCATAAATCTTGCTTATTAAAAAGCAAACAATAGGACAAGTGCAAGAGTTAATCAAGTATGTGGTTCAGTTACACATGCCCCGAATCAAGATTAGATGTTGAAATGCATTACTATAATTTTAATATTGTTATTCTAACTATTTTCATGCATTAAAGGGTTATAAATATAGGAAGATAATCTCTTCTGTCACAAGAGAAAACTTCTTGCTGTATTATTAGGACTACAGATCTGAATACATTTTACATGGAACATGAAGTGTCCTTTGTGCATTCCTGGCAACAGTAGGTTGTCTCTAGATAACCACTTCAGACTGGCTGCATACTTCATTATTTTTTCCCCTTTACAGTTGTTAAAACTTTATAGAGCCTCAAAACATATCCAGATGGACAGTTACTGTGACTGCCACTTATGAAACCAGTATAATCTAGCACAATACACAAAGTAGGGTAAGTGTGAAAGGAAAACAAGTTCTGAATAGAGGACCTCCTCAGAATATTGGATCAGCCATCAGACACACCAATTCTGTTTAGACAGGCCTGTTATACACACCCAAATGTTCTGCTAAACAAAGCAAACCCCCAACCTTTCACCACTTTCCTTCTAAACACGCTGCCCAAGGGTGGTCTTCACCCTGCTTGATGCAGTATTTGTGCCTACATCTTTATTCACAAAATGAAGCTCTCATTCCCATAGTTTTTTGGCAAAGCTGAGATACATAAAACCATTTTATTCCTCTCAGAGGAATATCATATCTTGGCAGTTTTATTTGCATCTGACCTTTTCAAATACACAACAGCAAAATATTAATAAATAGATTACTGTACTGACATGTTGCCATTATTTTGCCAGTGGATTCCCCTGCATGCCTCCTTCAGCCTGTTTGCACAGAACTAGGATTATTACAAACACTATGAGCAGAGGATTTAGTCAAGATAAAAGCAAAGTTATTTGAAAATACAGTCTTTGTCCACTTGCTGGATGGTGACTTCTAAGCACATTGAAGTAGCAAAGAATAGTAGCTTCTATAGGTATTTTTTGGTGATGGGTGCAAAAATAAAACTTTCTATTTTTTTGTATACAGTGCACAGATATCTCAACAGGTTGATTACATAATTGAATCAAGAAATGAAGGAAAAAAAAAACAAAACCCAACGCAAACACAAGATTACAGGATCTTTACAGTAACTAAATCTATGGTTTCATTTCTTGTTCCAGCCTAGAATAGGTGCCCATTTCATCAATTCTGATGCCTGTCTATTTCCTTGTGTGTTGATGGAGAGACATCTCAGTGCAGCAGGCATTCTCATTTACTTTTTTATTAATTACATTCCACAAATTTCCAACTTATGTTAACAGTTAAGAATATTGTTTGGGAAATCACAGTTTTAATTCATGGAATTTTATCTCCTTTCCTGCCTTTTCATTTCAATTCCTTGTAGTCAAATTACATGTTGCAACCCTGATGCTGCAGTTCAAGTTGTATACCAGTTGCTTCCAGAGAGGTTTTTTTAAATGCATTGTATAAAAAAGACACTATCCCTTAACACATGGTATTAGAGCTGTGTTTAAGTGTGCTGTTTTGCAAGAAAAGATTACTTGCCATATGTCTTAACAGAGCCTTCTTTTCTCCTAATCTTCTAAGGATGTTAAGAGGTTGGGTTTTGTTGTTTTTATATATGTATGTATGTCATGATTAAAGATTGATGGTGAAGTATTTAATAAAGCTGTGACTACTGCCACCAGTTGCAAAGCTAAATGCTGTGTCATTCAGCTGTACTTCCAACTAACTTAATGAAACACTAAGAAGTTAAGTAAAACCTAATTGATCTTGGGAGCCTTTTAACCAGCTGAACCTGGACAACCCTATCCTATCACATAAGGAATTTATCATTTAAGGTTTTCCTCAAATAAACTAGATAATTATAGAAACATATTGATATAGTTATTAATTTGTAGTTACATAAATATATATAGCAATGTATGCATTAGTTCTGATGTTTCAGCTTGTTGTTTAGTTGTTTGTTTTTTTTTTTCCCATGTTGAAAACAAAGCATGAATCTCCAATATTTTATCTCCCCTCCATTTCATACCAGAGATAACCACACAACTTGAGTTAGTTGCATGTGTTTGTATGGAAATAATGCAAGTATGGTATTTGTATGGTTGGAATAGTACAAATATAGATAGAAACAAATAGCTAGAGGATAACTAAGAAAAAACACTCACCAACTCTGAGGCCTTCAAGATAGGTGCTTGCTGATTTCAAGGCTCACCACAAAAACCCCACAAAGGAACAATCTCCAGAAAGAAATGCTACTGTAGTAGTGGTCAGCCCTTAAATGGGATCTGGGAGAGGTGGAGCCAAGCTCCACCCCTTCTGGGAGCACAGCTGAATTACCTTCACCTGTGCTCCTGCAGCCGACTCATTGCTTGCATCAGATGGTTAATCGACTCATTGCTTGCATCAGATGGTTAATCAGAGGTTCAGGCTGTGATCAACTGTTTCCCTTACAGTGTGTAACAAGAATCAGATCATAAACAAAAGCACACCGAGGCTTCAACAGGCTAAGCACAAGAGCAGAATATTAATCACAAGCCCTGCCTAGGTAAAAAAAAAATTCCTTTATCTTGGTCATGGTATATAACAAGGTTTAATGGCTCTCTTTCTGGTATGTCTGGTGCCACAGACTCCCCAGGAATCTGATTTCATTGAGATGCCTGCTTCTTGAAGTACTGGTGGTCAGAGGATAAGCTATTTGCTGGCACATTGCTGAGTTACACCTTTATCACATGATTTTCTCTCACAATAGTTCATGAAATAGAAAACTCAATGAAGCAACTGGAAACAGAAGCTATTGCAAGAATGTTCATGCAGCCAACGCTTGGACTATCTGATTTCCCCATTTACCAGCAGAGTTTATTTAAACTCTGAATACAGCAGTCAAGTTGGTTAAGAACTAATTAGAGATTCTAGGGTACATTAGAAAATATGCTGTGTTGTTAATTAACATTGTCGTTAACCAGTACTGTTTTAAACATCAGTTCATACAAAAAGTGATAGAAGTGATTTAAAATGACTTTACTTGCTTCACATCTTGTGACTGTATCTACTTTACACCTCTTAATTTTTCAGCCTTCTGCCTTTGAATTCCAAGAACCCCTAACAATGTATCAGTTAATTGTTTCAGTGTATTTCCTTCAGAAATTCTCCAAACTCTCCCTTACTGAATTATGTCTGCATGTGTAATACTTGGGAAGGGCGAGACTGAAGCCCTTCAAGGACAAAGAAAAGAGAGACTTGGCTTCTCCTCCCTCTATGCCTCCTGATTTTTCAAGTCTTGGTTTTGAGCAGAAAATAGGATGTATTTTGTTTAGCTGGTGGGAATGCTTTTCTAAATTCCATAGAGTCATTAGTGAACTTGGGCAGCTAGATTACATATAAGCAATGTTTTTGCTCTAGATAAACCAGTGGAAAACTAGATGATCTCTGCTGATTTCACTGAAATTGCTTAAATTTAATTCACAGTAATTAGAACTGGAGATGTTCTATATGATGAACTATGTGTAACATCATTAAAAATAATGTAAAAAGGCTTGGCTTGACAGAATGTAACTGAAGACTAGCAAAAATAGCACATTTCAGTATGCAAATGCTGTTCTTTAACAAGGTTCTGCACCAGAAAAACGTGTATCTGAAGTAATAATTAGTGTATTTTTAAAAATTTTTTTATTTTTTTCCTAAATGAAGGAGAAGGAGTTGAGGTTAATGAAAAGGTGGGTTAGTTTTGACTCCATCAGCAGATTGTAAAAATACAAAGACTGAAAACAAACAGAAGAGGGAGATGTTTCCTGTACCATTTCTTTTAAATCCTCCTATCTCCTCCCATCTTTTCTTTTCAGGCTCATTTGGACGAACATCAGTCAGCCTTGTTACTTTAGTCCTTCTTGCTGATGTTCTGTGGGTTTCCATTTTATTTCTGAATAACCTGAAAAAATCATATTTGCATCACAAGCTGACCAAAATGTTCTTTAATTACTTCCCAGGAACTTTGCTTCATTCTCTGAGTGGGTACCACTTTGTTGCTACAGTGAGGAGCTTGTCAACACTCCTATTAGAGATGTCTAATTTTACAGGATACTGTAACCCAGCCAACATGTGTGGAGCTACAACTAATTTTAGAAGTTTTCAGGAACGATGCCAGTTATTTAACATGCTTACACTGAAATAACTTTTGGCTTTTCTTTTTTCCTTTTTGTTTTTACTCAGATACGATAGAAATAATCACAAACCACAGCAGACCAAGAATGTGCCAGGTCTTTTCTTGTCAAGGTGGCCCTGTACTTCTGGCTCTTTGCTGCCTTTCTCAGACACTGTCTCTCAGACTTCAGTCTGTCACTTCTAACGCCTTACTCAGGAACTGGCTATCCAGTTGCTTTTTGTATTATGTCTTTGTTTGTCTCACTTTTAATCCTTACTTGACCTTGAAGATTCTGTTCCCAAAATCAGGTCATCAAATATTTAATGATTCATTAGAAATGTAGAAGTTTTCTAAATAAGATATTGGGACACCCATTGCTTTAGCTGTGCACCACAAACTATTTCATTGCACCCATTATTATGTGCAGATGTAATAATTGGACATCAATTTATTTAGCCCTGGAATGGCTTCTGTTAGTGGATAGGGAGAACATGTTTAGTTCTTTTGAGCAGTGCTGTGGCCACCACCCGGAGTTCTCCCCTCCTTCACAGGAAAGATAAGGAGTCTCTGCATACACGAAGCCTTCAGCAGTTGGATCAGGTTCAGATAAAATTCTGGCTTTCTCAGTTTTTACACAAGAAAAATCTGTGAATGATTTGAAAATTGTCAGTAATGCCTTCTGTATTTGTTCTGCCCAGGGGGGTTTTAAAAATTCAGATTGGAGCAGCTGAGGGTGAAAGAAAGTTCAGCCCTTATCAATCAGTCACCCGTATTTGTTGAGGCAGTTTCATAAAAGCAGTGAAGTGAATGCAGAAACAAAAACTGGGGGCTCACCCACTGTGGGTGAGGTAGGACACATTACGTTGGAGATACAAGGTCAAACATGAAAATGTTTCTTCCAAATTGAAGTCTGGGGAATTGCTGATGAGACTGAGCCCACCTGGAGCAAGTGAAAACATGATGGTGAGGGGCCTGATGATAATCCTTGGACAAGCGCTCGTCTCCTCAAGCCTGGTGTGAACTCAGAAATCTGCCGCTGAGCTGGGACTGCTTTGCCTTGCCATTAAGTGAAAGTGGAGCAGAGTTGAGCCCTGTATTGTAGCTTGCTTATCCCCAAGGTGAACACAGGCATCTGTTTTAATATTTGAGTGTTTTCTTGTACACTTTGATATTTCCTTGTTGGTAACATTTGGGGTATTTAAACAGGGTGAACCTTTTTACCTGCAAAATCATAAAAAGGGAAGAGCTAACAAGGGGCTATGAGGTGTTATGGCAGAGGTGATGAGGTGTCTGTACTGGACCTCTGCAAAGTACTTTGCACATTGGGGATAAAATCTCTGTTTCACAAATTTCTTGGAGAAGGTGAGAAACTGAGCTTTTCTCTGTGATTGCTCTGCTGTCTGCATAAACATAGGCAACCTGTGGCGTGCTGGGTGCCCAGGAAGGGGTCTGTAATCCCAGCTGCCAATGAGTGGTAATCCTTTAGGCACAGGGTTCAGCCATCTTTAAGCTCTAGTAATGATAAATCAGTCTTAATAAGAAAAAACTGCACCAGTTTTACTATCTAAATGGTGTAATGACATCAACTGCTGTACTGCAGATATTGAAAATTCTCACCAGAGGGAGGGCACTGGCAAATTCTTCACAGCCAATTGTTATACATGATGGATGCATTAGCTAATTTTCTTGCCAAAGAAAGCCTAGGATCTTGGCTTTCAGGCTTTTGAAATTTGGTTTGGCTAAAGAGTCTGTCACTGAAGTCGCAACAAGAAGCACACTGCAGCCTCTGCAGTATAGTCTTGGAGTTCAATACCAGAGAGATTTCTCCGTTTCAAGGCTGTCAAGGCTGCAGTATGAAAAGTAAAGGGGACTTTTTCTGCTTAGATGATGCGCCTTAATTCTGCCCAGGGCATGCCCAACACTTTCCCTGAGAAAAGATTTCTGTGAGACTTCAGCCTGAAAGAGTGCTCAGGCAGTGCAATGGGCTGCCCAGGGAGGTGGTGGAGTCACTAACCCTGGAGGTGTTCAAGGAACGTTTGGACATTGTGTTGAGGGACATGGTTTAGTGAGAACTATTGGTGATGGGTGGATGGTTGGACTGGGTGATCTTGTCGGTCTTTTCCGACATTGGTGATTCTGTGATAATCACCATGGGAATCAGCTTGTTGAAGCTGGAGGGAAGAAAGGAAATAGAAGCATTTCACTTAACCACATTTTAGAATTTCAATAATTTGAGCAACTCATGAGAAAAATTACATCATTCCAAGATCAGATTTTTAAAAAATAATAATGAATTAGAATTTTAAAAAGTTACAATTGCAAATTGAGTTGTAACTTTTAAAGAAATATGAGAAAGTTCAGTAGACCTATTTAAAAGGATACTTGTAGTGATACGATGATAATAGAGCTGTGGAGGTGTGCCTAAAACTCTTAGCTTCTTTCAGACCTCTGTTATCCTGTAAATACTGGATATGTTGCTGTTTTTGTAATTAAAAACTAACCTCTTCTGGGATCAGGGCTTTTACTTTTTCTGAATTATGTTCTTATCCCACTTGAATTAATAGCACTGAAAAAAGCTTTACACTAGCCCCCACAATTCTTTATGTACTGTCTCATCCAGTTTTTAGAAAATCATTCCACAATTTATCATACAGGTATTCTTATATGTTTTCCCTGAAGTGGGTTGGAAAATTTAGATCCTATGGTATGAAATATGTGTTGAATAAACAGTAGGTAACTGTGAACTAAAGTGGTTAAAGTCCTGCTGAGAGGGGCTTTGATCATGTGCAGAATGTTAAGCCAGTTTTGCAAGTGGTTTCTGCATTGTTGTTGTCTCCTGATTTGCTTTGTGACAATTTGCCAGCACTAATCTGAATTGTGCATAGCATAAAAAAAAAAAAAATACAACACAAAACAAAGTAAGTAGAATAACAACAAAATAAGAGAGAAGTAAATTAAAAAGGAAAACAAAAAATATATCCAGATGAAAACAAAAAAAAAAAAAAAAAAAAAAAAAAAAAAAAGCAGAGGTTGCTGTATATCAGCAGTATACATGTTAAGGGTATCAATTAAAGTAAAAGTTATGCTTTAGACATAGTATATCAGTGTTGCACCTGTGGGCGTGCTCTTGTAATATTTGCATGAGGCCTGCTAATAAAATCAGTTAGTGCTAATAGAAGCAATGGCAAATCAAGACTTGAGTCCCCATCACTGTCCCAGGGGCTGCGTGTGAAATGAAATATGAGTGATGGCCAGGACATTTGCCCTGTGGCACAGCTCTTCTCTAGAACTTCAGTGCAGTTGGCCATGGTGAGCATTCACTGGTTGTAACACTGAGATGGGCAGACAAAAGTGTCATGGAAAACTTTTCTTGCTCTTCCTCTTTGAAGTGACTATAAACACATCTAAGATGAAAATATTCTGGGCATTTGTACTATGTTGTTTGAAACCAAGTATTCTGTTTCCCAAAGATAATGAAACAGTTTTCTGCTTTAGTTTCAGTGCTTTTCCTCAGCATCAGTTGCTACTAAATAAGTCCTCATCATTTTCAAGGGTGTAACTCATAACAGGCAGCAGTAACAATTACATATTGTTTTCAAATAAGATGCCATTTTCCTTTCTGGCTGACAGCAATGGTTTTTTAATGTGTAACATTTGTTTAATAAAACTCACAGATGCTTCCTTGACAGTTGCAAAGGAAGAAAAGAGAGGAAAACTAAACTAAAGAAAAGGCAGTAAATATAAGAGCAAATGAAAGATTTAGCTTCCATCACAACTATTTACATTGCATCCAAGAAATTTTATTGGACCAGATATCTGATGAACATAGTTTGCATAGCAGGGATGTCCTATCACTTGATTCCATGTTTTGCCACAGTGTTGCTTTGATTCTCTGCAAATGAAGGAATACAAGGAGAATCCATGTGTTATCAGAAGGCCCAAACTTCATGAAGATCACAGCATTTTGGCTTCTGTGTTTCAGAAGGCAATTCAGCAGAGCAAGACAGATTTTCCTTTTGATTTCTCAAGGCTGCTGTATCTCCGTGGTCTGCCTATCCTTTCCAGTTAATAGAGCTCACTAATTTATTCCCTTTCTTTGGAGTAAGAGGTAATGTGTTAAAATTTATCACCAATTGACTTTTTGTTGTGGTTTTTTTTTTTTCCTTGTCTTAAACTGAAAGAAATATCATCCTGCTCTCAAGTTTTTTATTCTTCAAGCAAATAAAGACAAAAAGGAATTTCACTTTGATTCTAAAGCTCTTTTAAATGTAATCAACATAGCTAGTAGCTTCGCAGGTAAGAGGATGTGGGACTAAGAGAGTAGTTTCCCTCTACTCCCCCAGTTGTCTGCACAGCTCTATGTGAGATCTTTATCTCCCAACTTGTGCAGCAATCTAAGCCTTTCAAGTGTGTACTGTGAAACACTGGGGGAAATAATGGAAGAGGTTTATTGTGCAAAGGGAACTGATATGGTGAAAGCAAACATTTACAGTGAATGGGAAAGCCCACATGAACAGAAGAGGAAGGTCAGTAGCCCTGGCTGTTTCTTACTCCATGTCTCTTTTTGAGTCCTTCAGGGTATCTGGAGTGTGGTGGTAAAATGCAAATAGTGAAACGAATCTGTCAGCAAGGCCTAATGGCTGATGCCTCGAGAGCTGGTTGACTGTGAGCACTGTGGTCAAAGTGGCTGGAGCCCCTGTATCCTGTGTTAAAAAGAGGAATGGATGTTTGTATTGGTGTCTGTGAAGCAATCCTGCTTACCTTCAACAGGTGTTTTCCACAGGCCTGGGAAGAAGCTCTCCAGGGAAGACAGCACCGTGCTTCTTGTTCCAGCACTTGCTCCACTAGGACACAGCCCTCAGTTCTCCACTGCTTCTCACTGTACATGGAGTTGAATGTCTGAATGTCATATGAAACAGGTTCAATGGATTTTCACTCATCACAGTCCTTGAATTTCAACAGACATCAATACAGTACAGTATTTTGTATGGTCCAAGGAATATTACAGTGAAAGTTTGCAAGTCCATTTTGTATCACAGTATAGCAAGGGACCATTATGATTTTTAATTAAAAACTGTAGCCTTTCATAGTGTCTTCAGTTCTTTCAGATGGCTGTCAGAAAACAACACGAGTCAGGCTCCATAGGGAATGGTGCATCACATCCTGACCTTGGCACAGATGTTTTTATTTCAGTCGTCACTCAAACAGCTCTCTGGCATGAAAAGCAGTGGACAGGCATTGCCGGGTAATGGATGGCAGGCTGGAGAGGGAGCTGTTCCCAATTGACAGAACTGCTATGCTTTCCCAGATCAGCCTATAACTTGTGATAATATTGTGCTCAAAATCTCTACTGGAAAAGGGATTCCCCAGACAACTGCAGATCAGAAAATACTTTCTCATTGTCCACCAGAAAGAAAGTGATAAATGTTTTGCTTTTTTGTCTCATTTCCTGTCTCTACCTAATAGAACTAGATATTAGAAATAACTGTAAAACTAGAGAAGACTGCTTTCTTTTTCTTTTAAACAGGATTTCAAATGAGAGATATCTTGTAATAATCATGTTCTAACTTGCAGAAATGTCAAAATCATATCTGTAAGTTTGAAGAGCTGTTAAGGGGTTGTTTTCTGGAGATGAGACAGAAAAAATCATCCAGATTCACTGGTGTCCCCTGATGGCTTAATGTTATTTTAAGCTGTAAAATTCCCATTAGTTTAAATAAAAATATGCACAGCTTTTAAAACAGGTCAGCTGTATGTTCCATGTGCATTTCCATGTACAGTGTACTTGCATCAATGCAAACATCTGAGCAAAAATTCTTGGCCATGCTCTGTCCCTGCACTTCTACAGCCAGCCCATGCTGTTCCCCAGTCATGTCTTTCCTGAAGCTTTGCCTGAAGCAACTGTGATTCTTCAGACCCTGGAACTCCATCATTCACTTTCCTTAGGAGGTTTTGCCACAGTTTAGTACATATTGCTAAGATATTATTTTACTTCCAGCACTTACCCAAAATTTTATTTCCATTAATTTAATTCTGTTCTTTTCAAATCATTTTCTTTTTTTCTTCATTGGTGTTTTGTGAAGATGTTCATTTTTTATTCCAGATAAGGTCAAACTTGTATTTGCAACTAGAACACAGTATTATTCCTTAGCTGGAGGGAGCTCATCTGAAACAGGTATAGGTAATTATGGGCTGCACTTAGGGGTCTGCTAAAACTGTTTGCTTGATTAACTATCCCTGCTAGGCTGAGAATTGCTGTTAGGCATAAAAGCATCCGGTGCCATGCAGAGACATGGTCCCACAGTAGCTTTCAGGGCATCTGATCCCCTGATGCCCCAGCAGAGACTTGGCAAAATGTGACTATTCAAAGTTAATAGAAGAGGAAGGAGTGGGTTGTATTCTGGTTTCATATTGGCTGAAACCAAGAGCTCTTCTAACAAGCCCAAGAAATTAGGTGGGTCTGTGCATTCAAAGTAACATGCTGCTCAGTCAGATGAGGGTATGCTGCTTGCTTTTACTTACTTAATTACTTTCCCACCAGTGATGCTCAAAAATCAGTCAGTGGCAGAGGACTCCAGAAGCCCTTCTCAGATGTTTTGGGCTGCATCCCCCAAAGCTTGCCTCCCATAATACAGTTTTAGCCTTAGGCACTTTAAAGTTAATAGACTTATTTGAGCAAATGGCTTACTTGAAACCTACACTAGAAAAAAAAGTGAGCATAAGCATGCTTATGCCATGCTATAAGCACCTTTATACAATGCAGTAATTCGGTGCTGCTGCCTTTTCTTGGAGCAACCAGGCCAATGACACTGCATGTACAGGACAAGAAGGTGGAATTGGTTCAGCTGATTGTGGATCCAGTAGCAGAGACTGCAGACATATCACCCCACTGGTTCTCATTTTGGTATTCCCTGTGTGGCCAAATTTTGTCCAACTTGCTCAAAGCTTTTTGGGTATTGACTGCAGAAGAGAATAAAGATATTTTGGAAATGATTGGGAAAAAAAGTGATGGAAGTGTAGGAAAGGGTCCAAGGCAGACAATAAGTGATTCTTTCACTGTCTGGCAAACTTGAGTAAATGTTTTTCTCTTGGAAGAGCTGTTCAAGTATGCACTAGGGTGGGTTGGCTGTCATTCTTTGGACTCCAGATTCCATTCTCTCTGAGCAAAAGGAGCATAGAAAAAATATAAAAATCTCCTATATGAGCTGAGGACTGGAAAGTGATGCCCCTATGGCTGCCTCTGTAGGATGTGTCAGCTCTGTTATTGCCCTCAACACAGTATGTCATGGCACTCAGTCTTTCATCTAGAGTACTCTTATTTTCTTATTATTTTGGTTGCTTCTCCTAGTACGTAAAGCAGCCCCATTTGCTTTTATAGCTGAGATCTCTCATTGGTGTAATTTGTGTTCAACATTTTGAAGACATTTAGAAAAACACCTCAGAAACTTCTCTGTCTGCCTGTTCCCAAGTATGGTGCGTTATTCCAATGTCTGTTACGTTAAGTTTGTGTTGTCTTCAGCTCTGTTGTTTTCCCAGCTCTGAGAACTCTCCTGCTCCTGCTGTTCATTCAGATGGAGAGTTTCTCTGAACAAAGCCTAGTGCAGAACTGTGTGAATTCCCCTCCAGTCCTTCAGACTGTGGATATTTATCTCACTTTCTGCTGCTGGCAGATCTGTCTTTGAAGGGCATAACCAGAGGCTTGTTTAAAGCACAACGGAACCCTCTCCCCATTCTCTGTCACTCCATCCTGCCTGCAGAGCAAGCTATCAGTGAACACTTGCAGCACTTTATTGCAGGTGATTACAAGAAACAAGAAATATTTGGTTTCTTTGAATGTATTATGTCTTGGTCCTTACCCAGAGTGCCACTTCCACTTGGAAACGTTTTTCGCTGCTGTTATCCAAAGCCAGCAGATCATAACAAAAAGGGCTGATTATGTAAAAACAAAGTGACATTGGGCTGTCAAAGCAAAATCTCCTTGCCACAAATCACAGCCTGGGCCCTGTGCCCACAGCTGGCTGGCAGAGCAGCAGGAATGCCTTTGTGGGGCCAGCGCAGGGAATCATGCTGCCCAGCGGCACATCCCAGCAGGAACACAGCTCCCACACCACTTGTCCCTGGGCTGGGTGCTAGAGCAGGACTGCATCTTCACACTACTTTCACATGGCTTTTGTACATCACCTGCTTCTCAGTCTGAAAAGACATGAGATAGATGAGGAGTACAGGTAGAATATCTACAGAATTAATCTCAACAGTCTGGAGCAAAGCGCTGCCCTTCAGAACGTTTGATTTGTAATAGAAGCCATATTCCTCTGCAGTACTGAAAAAAACTGTAGCACAGCAAAAACCATGAGGTTTTGCAGAGTTTGAATTTTGTACATTGGCTCTGACTCATAGATCATGATCACATATTCATATATATATAAGAACATGATTAAGTGGATTCTTTTTATTTACATTCTGCCAATAGCCAGAAACTTCATTTTACACCATGTCAAAAGTAGCTGTCTTCAGCCCTCTGCTTTATATCCCAATTTAGGGCTGACACTTCTACTAATGATTTCAATAGAAATTATTACTTCAAAAAATGCCACAGAACCAGAGCAGGATTCAGCTCACCTAACATTAACTTGGGCACTTGGCCTTAAGCTGCTTATTTCACCTTTCTCTACTGAATGGAAATATATTTCTCCCATGTGCAAATGTTCCGTTCATATCATGGGGAGCACTCTAGAGGTACCTGTTCTTCTGGTTATTCCATTGGAGGGATGTAGCTAATTCTTAATGAGCTGAAGCTGGTTCATTATGATCTTAAATTACTATGACATCTTAATCTGATGTTCTAATAAGTAATTTGCTTAAAATCCTTCCCCCAAAGCAGTATAAAGCTGTTTAAAAATGTGTAAAGCTGTTCCCTATTGCAGGATAAGTTTTTTATGTTAATTTTGACATCTTCAGTCACCAAAACGACATTTTCAGAAAGGCTGCTATTATTGCCAACATAAAGTCAACATTCAGTGTTAGATTGAAGAGTTTGGTTTTAAAAAGAGGTTATTTCTAGAATGATGAAGTGGCTTTCATAAATTAGGAACAGGCCCAAACTACAAATCAGAGATCTGAACTTCCAAGAAGTTCTTCCTTGGCATGCAGTCATCTGATTTCTTTTTCCTACTCCATTTTTTTTTTTAGTACTGGCTATTTCTATACTGGCTGTGCTAGTTAAGGCCAATCCCATCAGTAGGAAAACTGACATAAGGGAAAAAAATGACTTTCACATCAGAGAAGCTCTGCTATGAAAGGGATCTGGAGAGATCATTGCCCAGGGATAAATTAAATGACATGAAATGATCTGGGAAATGCAATTCAAAGCCAAGATACCCATACTCTTGGGCAAGATGGGAGCTCTGAAACTTCACTAGTCATAGAAAACTGAATTCATGGAAAGGTGTTTAACATATTTTTATTATAAAGAAAAAAATATCTTTTAAAAATGGGAAGTGAACGAGCTAAACTGCATAACACTAGAATTTCCTCCTGGAAAATTCTAAGGTGAACAAAAATAATCCAACATTATTTTGGTGCTGCTTTGTAAGCATCCACTGCAGAGGGTGGGTTCAGTGTACCTGCACGACTACTGAGAAGTACTTCGTTACTGCAAAGGGCTTCTCCTGACCTCTCAGCTGTCCATTTACAGCTTCCAGCTGGAAGGCAGTGCATGGTTACACAAGAGCTTACAGCAGCCTCGGCAGAGGCAAGCAAGTTCATCCAACCCACTTACATGGATAAGTATCCTGTCTGGTGGGGCTCTGGAAGCACTTCTGTGGACATCCACATCCTTCAGACCACAGCATGGGGTCTGTCTCCAATGTCTCAGAGCTGATACTTTCTGAAGAGAAGCAGATGAAAGTATCAGGCTCTGAGATGTTGGACACTCCATACTGTGGTTCTGTCTGGACTGCTTGCTTTTGTATATTGTTGTGAGTTATGCAATAAGAAACCCATATCTTCTGCAGTTAGGCGATTAAGTTTATATTTATATCTCATAATTGCAAACTGAGAAAAATGGTCTTGTTTTAAAGTGGAATGGAAATTGTCAGTATCTTAAAACCTTTTCTCAGTCTCAGAATCTTTTCTAAAGATTCATTGTCTTCAAAAAACACTTGTTCTTTGTAATTATGGTAAGAGCAAACTGCTTTTCCAAGCAAATTCCGTGTGAGATCGAGGCTTGTGCTCTTTAGTTGCCTGTTAGTAAAGAAAAGGCAATAGGACATCTGATAGAAAAACAAACCAGATTATGTTCTTACACACTGTGGTTCACCAGGACCAGAAGGAAATAATGGCCTGGGGGTTTAAGCTAAAGAAGAAAATGAAAAATATGTAGAAATCATGGCAGATGCTCCATGTTATGGTGAGTAAGCAGCATACCAAAGAATGCTGCCATCCAGACAGATCTGAGGCCATAAATGCAGTAGTGTATTGCAAAACCACTGCCAACTGTGAGATAATAATAATAATAATAATAATAATAATAATAATAATAATAATAATAATAATAATAATAAAGTCCTACCTAATAGTTTGTAGGTCTAGAAATACCTGTATTTCTGTGACCCTTGAAATTAAGTCCAACTGGTAATGTGGAAAAAGTAGCAGCAGATCTAAAGCCTCACATTCTTTGTTCCCAGAGTTGTTTGCTGAATGCAGTAAATACTGGATTGATCCAAGTAGGTAGCCCTTCTCAATAGTGCGTGCCTGCCTACCATGCCCAGTTTCCTATTAAAAAAAATTATCTTTTCACTTCCAGCTAGCTACCTAGCTCCTCCAAGACTCACAGATCACTGTCACTTTGTTCCTGGCCAACATCAACCAATCTCCATTCTTCAAACTGAGATACAGCAGAGTCGCTCAGTGAACATACGTGCCTTTCACCAGCCTGGTAACACATTCCCTGTAAACAGGTGACATTGCATGCATCCTCAGAGCCTTGTATTACACATAGACATTGAAGAGAAATGTGATGCTTGCTTAGTATTTTCCCTACTTTGTCGTCTATGGTATGACACATTTACTAAAGCTGCTCCTTTGGCTATTTTAGTTATGAGTTGTGGGATGAAATTTGTTTAGAATCTTTTCAGGAGTTTGGATGCACTTTCAATAAAGCTGATGGATGCTCATGTCTCCCACTTCGCTGTGGAAGCTTCAGCAGTAAATCACACATGTGGTAGGTCTAAAATGGGGAGGGACGATGTATGCTATAGTACAACTACTTCTATTTATTTCAACTTTTTTTGTCATTGCTTTTTTTTTCTATTAAGAAAAATAAATTTTCTATTACCCTTGTTCAGTGCTAGATCTCACACCAAATCATTTCTCTAAAACAATTTGCCATTTATGATCTGGCATGACTGTTGCCTAAGTAACCCCCAGCCCTGTTCCTCCCCCTCCCCATACAGCCCTTCTCATAACGGATCCCATATGGAATGCCGCTGGCAGAGCAAGGCTTAACACCGCTGGCCACTGAATGGGCCTTTACAGCACTGCCAGCCTGCCCTGTGGTCAGCCAACCTGGGAGCTGAAAAAAATAGAGGATTGAATTGTTTTGCCCATACAAAGCCCTTATCAGTGACTTGTATCTTAGCTGTTACAGTTGCAACTGTAGCTCTAGATACATAAGTGTTCAAAGTTAACTGTCCTAACAAATACTGAATTTCCTAAACTCTTCCTTTTTAATGTTTTCTCTAATTTGAAACAAAAACTAAAACTAAAACAAAACAAATGTCAGTGAAAAAAAAAAAAAACAAAGCAAAACAAAACAAAAAAAAACCAAAAAAACAAGAAATGACTGAGGATTTAACTGGGAAGAAGGCAGAATTTTAGGTAGATTATCTCTCTGATTACATACTGGAACCATAGCAAGGTATTCTTAATGTTTTTTACCATAAAATAGCTTTGAAGAGAGCAGTATAAAGTAAAAAGGAGGAAACTGGAAGCTCAGTCTCTGTTGTGCGCAAAGGTACAAATGCAACACAGGGCTCCAGGAGGGATGTTTTCCCTTGAGGAATTTCCAGTACATCCATTATTGGCAAAGCTGAAAGGAACAGGAAAGCTCAGACTACATTTTGACTAGCATGTGTCCCAACACAAACTATTTCTAAGCAGATACGTGGTATTCAACTGAAACGAGCTGAGCTGCTGATATTCTCTGATAGCACTTTTATTGTAAGTGAGAGGAGTTTTTTGCTTCACATTCTGAAATTACTTTTTGCAGAACTGAGACATGGTTTTGTAGGTGGCAGTCAGCTGCATTTAGGTGGTTACTTCTCAACCTAATTAAAGAAGAGAAGAAGCTCTATGGAGTTCCCTGGAATTACAGTGACTTGACAACAGTTTTAAGTGCAGACAAAACATGATGCACAGTGCTTCAACTCTTAAAATTAGATGGTAACTGCAGAATTCAATTTAACAGAAAAGCTGCAACACTCTGTCTTTTAATACATACACAAATCAAACTTGCTTTACCATGTTCATCCTGCCTCATTGTGACTCTTGGCTAATCCCTAGGTGAGCATCTACAAGCCCCAGGTCCTATCTCTCTGTGGTACATAAATGACCTACCAGAAAGCAGCTCAGCACAGCCAAATTGTGCCTCCACAGACATTTATCTCTCTCACTAACAGTACAAAGAAATCCTAACTCAACCTGTTACATGTATGTGGCTGGATAGGCTGTCTGCAGGGCTCAGTAGGTGCAGGATGTAATGTAGTGCAGTGGGTAGACCCTTGAGACAGGGACCTGCTAAACCCAGGAAGGTGAAGAGCAGCACAACATAGCACCATGCAGTTGTTACTTCTGTAGAGACTCCACTTACTTGTCCACATACATGATGCAGAGAACCAGTCTAGACTTTTCCACCTCTAGTATCATAGAATCATAGAATCATAGAGTGATGAGGTTGGAAAGGATCTATGAGATCATCTAGTCCAACTGTCAACCCTTTACCAGACCTACAGAAAACCACTAAGCCATATATCCTAGCTTCCTATCCAGATGCCTCTTGAACACTGCCAGGGATGGTGACTCCACAACCTCCCTGGGCAGCCATTCCAGTGCCTGACCATCCTGAGAGAAAAAGTTCCTTCTTATGTCCAGTCTAAACTTTGTCTGATACAACTTGTGGCCACTTCCTTGGGTCCTGTTTATTGCCTGGGAGAAGAGGCCAAACCCCTCCTCATCACAACCTCCCTTCAGGAACTTGTAAAGTGCAATGAGGTCTCCCCTGAGTCTCCTCCAGGCTAAACAATCCCATCTCCCTGAGCTGTTCCTCATAAGACTTGTGCTCCAGACCCCTCAGCAGTTTTGTTGCCCTTCTCTAGACACGTTCCAGGGCCTCAATATCTTTCTTGTAGTGAGGAGCCCAAAACTGAACACAATACTCGAGGTGCGGTCTCACCAGATCTGAGTACAGAGGGATGATCACCTCTCTGCTCCTGCTGGCCACACTACTTTTAATACAGGCCAGGATGCTGTTGGCCTTCTTGGCCACCTGGGCACACTGTCAGCTCATGTTCAGCTGAGCATCAACCAACACCCCCAGGTCCCTTTCCTCTTCACAGTCATCCACTCAGCCCCAAGCCTATAGTGCTGCATGGGGTTACTGTGGCCAAAGTGCAGGACCCGGCACTTGGCCTCAGTATGGCTGAGTCAACCTGCTGAAAAGAAAATATGCATAAATTTGTTTCTTGCATACAGTCTCTTGCTAATAGGAAACAATTTGTGATGTCTCTGGCTCTAGAGAAGTGCCAGGCACAATATTTTTCAATAGAGCATCTGACTTGCCTCTGATGAATGAGAAAGGTCAGAGCCTAGAGATCAATGTTGCAAGCTAATTGCTGAAATTATTTGTCTGGCTTGTTACAGATGCTTGGCTACTGCTATACAAGTTAGAAGTGCAGAGCACCCTCAGTGCAGTATTTTAAGTGCTTATAGTACAAGAAACTATTCACTGATCATCTCATTAGAGGCTTAGCTATTTACATCTGGACAGGTTTTCATCTTTGATCTCGTAAGAAAAATGAATGGAAGTTTAGGACATGTTTATTTGCCTTTGTAAAGACCTGGATCCAAGCAAAACACACTTATATGTGAGAAATAACAATGAGAGGTTCCAAATTTATAAAACACCTTTGACCATTTCAAGATATCAAAATACAGATTTCCATGGTTAAAGAATTCAAGAATATTGTCTCCTGGTCTCCATTTGACTCCCTTTACAGATCTAATTTATAAGCTACTAAACTAAACAATATACTTCTACCTGTGGACACATGAGTTAGCTTTATGATCATTGTTTGGGTCTGGGATTTTTTTGTTTGGTTTGGTTTTTTTACCCTTCTAGTCTTTCAAAAAAACTACAAGCAGCATAGCCTCAGCATTTCATGAGCAGATAAATGCCAGCTCCTATCTATTGGTGAACAAGAGAAGAATGCCCAAAAAGCTAGTCAATCTGTTTAGTTGGTCATTCAGATCACTGGATGGACATACAATCCAAGGGTAGGGCCTCACTGATAAAATCATAACCAGATACAATTGGTTACCAAATGAATGGTTCTTCTTTGTCTTTCACTCCTTACTCCTAGAGTGGCATTTTGGGAGACGAACCATAGAATCCTTAGAGTTGGAAGGGACCTCTGAAGGCCACCCAGCCCAACTCCCTTGCAATAAACAGGGACACCACAGCTAGATCAGGTTGCCCAGGGCCTTACTCAGCCTCGCTTTGAAAGTCTCCAGGGACAAGGCATCAGCCACAACACTAAGTAACCTGTTCTAGTGCCTCACCACCTTCACTGTGAAAGAATTTTTTTTATCTAACCAGATGAGTTAAAATTAAATGACTGACAAAATCCTACCATTCTTTCTGGACTATTATGTTGGGAGGACTTATCTGTAAGATCTCTGGCAAAGGATTTTGCAGGTAGGTAATGATGGAGAAATATGATGGTGATGGAGGTGAACAAAAGGAAGTTTTCTATCTCAAACCATCAGAACTGAGATGTCTTCACTGAAAACTCCTTTACTAATCCAGGAAACAAAAATTAAACCCTTTGATAGGGGCTTTAGGAGGGGAATTTAGAATACAGCAGAGTACTAAGTAGTCTGCCTGAGCAGGATACAGAGCTCTGGAACTGTGGTGTCCAAAATTTTAGGGAAATTTAGAAGATAGGGAAGGGAAAACGATTCTCAGAAGGAATGCATGCCTACAGGAAATTCACAGCATCAACTGGCAACAAAGTCAAGGGACCATTGCCAAAGGAACTGAGTGAAGTAGATGATTTTGTTTGTTCTGAATTGTTTCCCTGAAGTTAATGATATCTTTGCCTTGCCATTAATGAAGACCTCTTTGTTCAAAGTGTTTTCATGCTTGCAAACAATGAACTCCTGCCTGAAGGTGCTCAGAAAATGTTGTGGATTGGAAATGAGACAATGCTGTGTACTAGTTTTGAAGGAGGAGACAGGGCCTCATTGCTAGCAGGAGCTTTAGCTGGATATCCAGCAGTTGCATGTGATGGCAACATCCCAGCTAGATGGAGCAGAAAACAGTCAAAAGAAAGTAAATTACTGGATTCATATGGAAGGGCTGAATTTCTGAGCTCATCAGCTTCTTCTCTTGAATTTTCTCAGCATCTTAATCTTAAATGAAGCCTCACTGCTTTTGTTAGAAACAACATTCAATTCTTGCCATACTTTCATCGGTGGTCATTGCTATTCTGAGATCATTAGGAAGAACTGCAAGCATGGTAAGGAATGTAAAAGAGCTTTGTGGGGAAAAGATGCTGCTGAATAAATCAATACTGGGATGAATACAATTCTGAGACAGAATATTATTCAGCAGAATGGTTTATCACCAAAAAGTGGCATGCTGCATTTGAACTAAGATTTTCTAAAGAAAAGTGCATCTGCAGACAGCTGACTGATGAGTTCACATTATAAAAGCCTGTTCAGGAGTTCAACCACTGAAAGGGCATTTATGGGCTTTACTTTCTCACGGTCCTACTCTGGAAAGAGTTACTCTGCTTGTAGGAGTTGCACAGCCCATGCATATCCTCCCATTGTTTCAAGTTAAGAGAACATCAGCTGTTTTTTCTATTGTGAACAGGGGCAACGAGGAGGGCTAATTGGTTCTGTTTGGTTAAATGTCTGTTTTATGAGGCCAGACTATTGCACGCACTCATGCTGGACAATGGGACAACAGTCTGAAACTGTGATCTCAGTTAGACAATGAGTATCTAGGTCACTTCTGAGAGATTTAGTAAATAAAAAATAAAAATCCTTGTTTCTTTTTCCACACAATTAAAAAAAAATAAAAAGGATAATTAGGTAATTCAAAGTGGATAATGGCAATACACAGTTTGGAAGGAATTTCTGCCTGACAAAAAACTCATTTGCATTTATAGTACAAACTGAGTTTACTAGTAGCTTGCAAACAGTCTGAGGATGAAAGTTTACAACAGAAATTTTTAGGTGTGTGAGGTGTTTGTTAATTTGTCAGTGTTAGATATAAGCAAAGATACATAAAAGCTAGCAAATCAAAATTGCAGTCTTACTAAAGAAAATTCCTATATTTCTACCACTTGATGACATTGTATCCAAACACCTTGCTATTTTAATGAAGAAAATTAAAGTAGCCCAGTGGTTGTTAAAGTCTGTACAAAAATCTCCCCAGAGTAATACTACCCATGGAAAAGAGTGAATGGAAGGTGGTTTGGGTCATCTCTGAACACCTGTATCTGAGATGGGTGGCTCTGAGGATTAAGTCTTGCTCTTAATGGAGAGCCTCAGAAAGAGGAAAATGATTTCTTCAGAACAGAGGATACTTCACCAGTTTGCTGCCATGAGACAATGTTTTGGTTAATAGAAACTTTTGTTTAGCTTGGAAGGGAGGAGATCAGCAATCTACACAGCTGGGTGTTTGAAGACAGTGTTTTTTCATTTTTGCAGATGTAGGTCACTGGAAGAATAAGTGTTTTTTTGTTTGGTTTTGTTTTCAGGGGCAAAATTTACAAAACTTAGAAAAACTGTTAGAAAAGACAGGGTTGGAAGATTATTTTACGTAACACATTTTATAAAGGCCCTTCTGTGGGAAGAAACTTACTGCATCATGGCTCATTATGCAAGGTTCCTCTAATACATTGTGGTTTTTTTGTTTTTTGTATTTTTCCTCCTCCTGTGCAGTATACAGATTTGCTCATTTATTCACCAGAGACTTCTCAATATTTGTCATGTAGTTTATCACTTCTGTTCACAAGTGCTTGTACCCCTGTGGAAATGAAATGAACCTTAAAATCAGCTGAATACGTTCATTAATAAGTACATTGTTTTTACCAGGTTCTTTCAATTCCTGGTGCTGCACTGTGCATAAGCATTTAAGTTGTTGTCAGGTATTTGGTTAAATATAAAACAAATTGGAAGTATTGCGAGAAAATGGTTGTTTAAGTCTTCTAACAGTTGACATTAGAAGAATGTCAACTTATGTACACTTTGGTGTACATAAGTACACCAAAAGGCTTCATTTTACTAAATTTGATGTGCAGCTATCTAAAGAAAAATTACATAGCAATTGTACCCAAATAAAGTACAATGTGGAATGCCACTGCTTTCTAGAAATGCAGGATCCTTCTCTTTGCAAACCTGCATATGAGCACAAGCATATAGTTCTGCAGATTAACTGTAAGGATTTCCCCATCCTTACCATTTTTGAAAGGGAAAAGTGGATAGCTGGCAACTACTCACTAAATCATCTGAAAGCCATGCATCCCTAACGCATGCAGAGACACTAAATATCTTCCTTCATAGGGAATCTGGGGATGAACAAAATGCGCTGTGAGAAGATTGTGAAGTACAAATTAAATATTAAAAAGTTCAATGGCAGTATGAAAGATAGAGTTGATTATAGTATGTTCAGGGAGGCAGAGAGGAGCTTGATTTTTCTTTTAATTTGTAACTTGAATTTACACTAAATCTAGTTCTAGAAGAGCAGCAGAATTGTTTGAAAGACACTATTTCCTTGAAGGTCTCTGTCTTCTCTTCATAAACCGCCTCTATAAATGCTTAAAAATATCAGATTGAAGGGAAAAACTCTGGATTTAAAACTTGAGCCAACTGGACTGCACTGAGGTCTGATTTAGAATCAGCTTAAAAACATAACTGTAAAGTAAGAAAGTAGTATTCAACACAAGAATGGTGGTGTAATAGATAGCCAAAGGTAATCTATAGGAAAACTCACCAATTCTGATGCCTTCAATCTAGATGGAAAATGCTGAAGCTAGTCACCCAAACTCTGCAATGGAACAATCTCCAAAAGAGAAGTTGCTGTTATGGTGGTCAGCCCTTAAATGAAGTCTAGCAGAGGTGGAGTCAGGTTCCACCCCTTCCAGGAGCACAGCTGAATTACCTTCACCTGTGCTCCCACAGCTGACCTGAAACTCACCTCAGCTGGTTAATCAGAGTTTCAGGCTGTGATTACAAATTTCCTATACAACTAGCCATACCACTGCTGAAGTTTAATGTCTTTGGAAAACAGAGTGCTTGCAGTAATTAGTACAATTGCCAAGATTACTATCTGGGGGATTCCCAGAATATATTAAGAGGAAGCGAGAATCAACATTTCAAAAGTGTGTGAATGGGATTTTATTAGGCACTCTGAATGCAATGGAAACAGTGTTAAGTGAAGCCTAAATCACAGGAAAATCCTACCACAAGAATCTAAACATGGCGCATGCCACTAGTCATAGTAACGAGTTATTGGTGGGGATCTTTGACTTTCCTAAAGAATTTATCCATACAACCACTTCATCAGATAACAGCTTAAACAGTGGATCACTCCAGATCCACTATGGGTCACATTAATGTGGTAAAAGAGAACTTTATCCATCAGAATGGGGGGTGGCTCAGCAAAGGAAAACCAGTGATACTTACTGGATGGATTTATGTCAGTATGTACAGCTACCTAAAAGGCACCAGGGATAAGGGAAGGCAGCCATCCCAGCAATTGGGTGAACTATATATAAAAAGACAGAATGCAGTTACAAGCCCAGAGGCCTTTTGTGTAATTGCACAAGTTACAGAATATGAAAAACATCCTAAAAAGAATGCCACAAAATCCACAGAAGATTGCTACATCTCACTTTCAATTTGGAAAAGGCAGAAACTGCAGCAAAACAGAACTTTCAGAATATTCAGAATATATAATATTTATTTTTTTGGCAGGTTTTAGCCTCTGACATTACTCATCTGATCCAAAGTAGCTAGGCTCCAGGTAGTCTGAATTGCAGATTTTCCATAAAACTACGTCATGGTGCCCCTTTAGACCATAGCAGAATTTGAAGTTTTGGCCACGTACAGACCATGTTGACAGAATTAGTGCAATATTTAGAGATGTATTGGAAAAAATATTTTTTCCACTGTTGCAGAAGTTTCAAACAGAAATGGTTTTGCTTAGCAAATGTCACATTAACCACTGGCACACTCTAATAGGTTCCTCACTGAAAGTCAGCCTAATTAGGCCTGGATGTCCAATTTGAAAAATGGTTCCCATGGGTGGCTTACAGATGGCTGATGGCTTTGACCCAACTTCATTCATTACATATATGTGAAAGCTAGTGTAAATAAACTATCCCAAATAGAGATGGCATGCCTTGTTGATGACTGTCCTGGTCTTGATGAACTTCAAGTCACGTAGCCTTGAACTAGCAGCTGACAAACTCAGCAAGGCTAGTTTCCATTTAGATTCCCACAGAATGGGAATCACCATGATTTGCATAGAACATGCATCAAAAATTTTCTGCATGTCTTGGGGTCAGCTCTGAACTAGGAGACTTTCAGTCCCTCCACAAGTAGTTTAAATCTCAGGGTACCCCATTTAGCTGGAGTACATTGGGCAATCCACATCTAACCATTACCCTCTTGTGATATTAGCATAACCACAAGAGAACTGTTGGGGTCCTTCTGAAGTAAATCAAGATCTGATTATTCGCATGGGTGGCTTCATTAACTTTATAGAACATTTGATTTAGCCATGGGAGTAACAGGAGGTAGTTTCCCCAGATTTCTCCTATTCTCAGCTTGTTTTTTATTTGAATTTCAAATGTCTTTTCTTTCCTGTTTCAAATCAAAATATCTGGACTAATAAAGATAATTAGAAAAAAAACTGTTTTTATCTAATGTCTGGTGGTGCAAGTTAATATTTTCAGAAAACAGCATGAATTTTACAAATGAAGTTGAAATGGCAAAATTTTAGCACAACTTTTCTTTGTGTCTGCTTGTTGCCAGTGGAATCAACTCAGTAATAACGAGAACAGGAAAATTAAATCCAGCAGAAAAAAACAGATGTGCCTTTTGTCCTGTATTACGCCTGTGGCTTAATACATAGCTACATTGTGCGCTTAACCAAAAAGCAATGAACGTATTGCAAGAAGTGCCACGAATTAGTCAGCATTACCCCCTGAAGATCAGCTTTGTTACTGGAATCTTTCTGATAAAAATACGTTTTATTTCTCACATTCAGCTTTGTTACCAGTCGTTCACATCCAGTTCCCAGTTCACTGGTATTGAAATGTCTATCGAAGAGTCTAGGCTGAGGTCATGAGCAAGATCACAGTCAAGACCTGACATTTCAGAAGTACATATGCAACACATAGAAGGTAAACTCAGAGGACTCTGGCACAGCAGTAGCAACTCAGACACCTTGTCTTAACCATGGATTTTAAAGTTCAGAATTGTCTAGCCTGGAAAAAGCATGAAATCATAAGATGAAAACAGGAAAAATGGTTGCAGTGCAAAGAAAACAGTAGTAAATTATGTACATATCCTACAACAATTTACTATGAAAAATCTTGACAGTGTAAAATATTACACATTCTTGAGACACCTTTGTTTCTCCTGTCTCTCCAAGGTCTCAGGACTTGGTCACTTTTAACTTTTGGAAGTTGAAAGGCAGTGCCCTGAAGGCAAGGCAATGCATTAAAACTGCTACAGGATTGCTCTGAACAGGAATTCCAGCTAAAGTGACAGAAGAGTGGGTTATAAGATATAAGTGGGTTATACTCAGGTCCTCAGTACATTGATCTTGTTCTCATATTCCCTTTTTCTATTTGTTTTAGACCAGACCTGACCTGAAATTTCTTGTTCAGATTTTCCTGTTGACATTTGGACATAGTTTATTGCATTGAAATGTGATTAACTAAAGAGTAATTCACTCAGTAGGCAGTCAGGAATGATAAATTAGCAAATATGTTCCAAGATTTTCTATTGCTTAGGTTTTGATGCCTAACTTACTGCATATGTTTTGAGGAAGTAGCTTGCAATGCCTAAGTAAGTCATATTTTTACCAGTGTGTTTGTGGAAAGCAATTGAGTAGGACTGGAAGAAAGTGGCAAGTTTGGGAGGGTATAGTAATCTTTTATTGACAACTGAAAAATTTGACAAAATTGATCATTTTTAAGGAAGAGTCTAATTTTGGAAATTAGGAAACCAATCAACCCCATAAATTCCGAACAACTTTAGCAAGGCCTGATTTCTTGGGATGACTGGATAACTGCTGAACACACATGGAAGGCACAAGCTTTATCACCACCTCCACGTGAAAGACATTGAATATCACTCCAGTAATGTTATGTACTATTAATACATATAACAACACAGATTCAAGATGTGTTCCTGCATGTGAGTGATCTCCAAATACATTAATGTGCTGTTTTCTACTACATCCTTCATTAGGTTCCTCTGTGACTTTGGAAACACCGGATTGCTGTTCTGGATTTAAACACTTTTCTTCTACAGAGATTTCACTGGCTGATGATCCATCTTGGTGTTACCAGAGAATAGCAAACAGAAGGAATAATTGTACTTTTTCTAAAAGCAACTTGATAATCTCTATTATTGGCAAAAGAGAAAACCAGAAGCTAAACACTGTGTTCACAACAAACTTTCTGAATATAGTGTGCTGTAGGAACTAGCAAGATTATCAAAGATCTCTGTGTTGCCTATAGTATCAAGTGTTGTGCTCACAGAGAGACCAGTCAAGCAGACTGGCAAGATAAGTCAATATAGTGTAGACTGAAAAGGGTCCCCTGAGAAATTAATGTCCAAATCTTTAATGTAGAGCATTCTATGCATTGTATCTACAGTAGTGCAGCTTTTCATGTCTACTCTAAGAAAAAATGTAGTTAAGGCATTGAAAATAGAAGGAAATAAAAGGAATTACTGTGTTCCTTCTTTTTAAAATCTAACTGCATGTTTTCCAAAACGCAACTCAAAGCCCCTATTCAGCAGAAAAATTACGTGTGTACCCACGTCACTCAGATGGCCCACACTCTTCCTGTGCTTACCGGAGTTCATCTGAGGCTTTAAAATAAGTGCTGAAGTGCTCCATTGTATCAGAGTCGTAAGTTAGACTTCATTTTCTTTGAGGTGGAAGATGAAGATCTAGCTGTTGCTCTTGGAATTGGGAAAGGAAAAGATGTGCAAAACTTTGTTTCTCTCTTCTTGTGGGTGATGCCAGATGCATCACCAGACCTGGTGGGCCAGAAGTAGTCAGGATAGTGAGGTGTGACATGGCAGTCAGCTTCTTCATCACTACTGCAAGCATTCTGAAAATGTCATGCATTGAATCAAAGACATATGAAGGAAATTTCATGTTGCAAGAGAGGCAAGAGAGGCTTTCTTTTTTTTTTTTTTTTTCCCTTATTCTTTTAAGGAAAACAGAGACAATTAACGATATTGCCCCAGTCCTAATCTTGCTGGCATTTTTGAGTCTTTTCCATAACTAGCATATTGCTTAAAGATAATGTGAGATACAAAGAAATAAAATAGCATCATAAATAGGATCTTGCCAGCACTGACAGCCAAGTGCACTTTTCGTATTTATATTTGCAGTCTGTAGTTTCACAAGCAGTTGTGGCTCTCTACCTTAATGCTGCCTGTGTCACTTCCATACCCCGTTATCTCCTACCTCACTGTTCTCAGCTGTGCCATTTATATCAGAGTGCTGTGGAAACAACAGCCAGAACTAACCAGACTACTTGAAAGCATGACAAGCTGTATTTATCTGATAGCAAAACACTGTTTTAAATGCAGCACTCAGCATCCATTACAGTTGTGCATTTAAGGAGAAGAATTCTCATAAGGCTTGTTTTTGCCATTCTTGTGAATCAAAAGCAGTGCTGGTGTTCTGCTGGCTTCTGCTGTGTAATTTCAGTATTCAGTAATCTCTCCAAGTTGGCTAATTTGGAATCACTGCACGCTTTGCAGTTTCAAGATAATTTGATCTAAATAGCAGTTTCGTGTAAATGTTTTGGCAGTAACAAAAATATTCTCAACATTTCCACTTGCAGATTCAAACCCCACTAAAGACTTTACATGCTGGCAATAAAAGAGTGTGATAGGCAGTTTAAAAATCATTAGCTCTTTACTCTGAAATTGATATTTTCCTATTGAAAGATTTGAAAACAAACCGACTTCCAACAGGTTATTCCTGTCTGAATGTGATACTGCCCACATCTGTGTGCTGCCTCTTTTCTTCTGTGGGCAAGAGCTGCCCAAGGAAGCTCACAGAGACAGAGCCCTTGTTTGCTTCACCCCACAGCTGTGGGGTAAACATGCAGCACAATGTCTGAAGTGTTGAATAACTGGAGGAAGTGAGCACATGATACGATATGATAACAATAGCAAAAGTGGTCTGAGGAGGTTCTCTGAATGTTTGATTATGTACGCACTGGATACCTACTCCTCTTTACTTGAATAATGCATGGGAACCAAGAGTTGTTTACTTTAAAATATCAAAATGAGAAATGACCATGTTCTGAAAATAAAACCTGCGAGTTTCAACTCTGACATCGCTAGCGAAGCCCAGTGGGAGGGATAGGATTGCCAAAGCCAGGGAGGCCTCCTTTTCCTTATTTGTTATCATTTAACAAAATCTGAAGGCATCTTCCCTTGCAGGGAGCAGGAAATAATTCCTATGCTGCTTCAAGGCCATTCAGAGGTTATGGTGCCCATTTTGCTCATGGTGTTAAACAGCGCTGTGCTTCAGGATACTTCTGGTGTTGCACTGAGTCACTCGACACCAGGCAAGGGAAAACAGAGAGCACATGTGGGTCCCTTCCAACACAGGATGTTCTATAATTCTATGTAGAGTGGAATGTTTCTGACCTCGTAACAGATGGAAACACAGTTCTTGTTAGCCACCCCCTCTCTCCAACAGCCATGTCTGTTTTCTGCTACCAGGGACATTGCCTACAGACTCAATTCAGAAGGCATAAGGCAGTAGACCAAACGTTTCAGCCCAAGTGCTTCTGTTAATTGGTGATTGCTTTGGACACTTGAATTCAAGCATTGTGAATCAAGGTTATATTCCCTGCCTCTGCTCTGAGCCTGCTTGAAATTAGTGGCCTGAAGTTTTATGGTGATAAATGACAGTACCCCATTGAGTAGGACTAGTATACGTGTTGTCTACATGTTAATAAATGTAACCAGGCTTCTCTTAAAAACAAGAACAGGGCACATGACATTTATGTAACACACTGTTCAGACATCAGCATCTGGGAGACAGATTACATCTGCCACTCTTGGGAGAGACGGTCTGGAGGTGTCAATAGCTGAGAGGACTTTGCCTTATATTGCAGACATCAGCAGCAACATTCTCAAAGGTTTTTGTGCTTTCTCTAGGGTTCATCTTTATTCTCCATATATGGAAGTAAATATTTTGAGATGACAAGTGTGATTTTTGCTAATCAAAGAATATCTAATCACTTAAACAATTTATAACATTTAAAGAATGCACATCTCAGATTTATCTTGCACAGATCCTATTTTTCTGTCCAAAGTTGATTGGTATGCAGACCCTGAGGATTTAAATATTGCTTGAACAACTTTTATACAGTATAATAAGCAGTGAAAGAACTTTGAAATAAATCTGGCTACAACCTAAGGGCCTCCCAAACTAATACTGGTCAGTAGGTCAGTATTGATAAGGAAGAATTGTGTTTCTTCATGGTAGCTTACTGTAATCAATGTGGTTTTCTTTCTATGGGTCCATTTTCATACCTTGAACTGCTGTGAGCTTTGGATTTTTTACCCTCCTCCAATTTCTCCCTTGCTTGTACAGAAGAAACATATGGCATATCAGATACCAAATGGCCAGTGACATGCTGCTTACTTTACCAAGTATAACTAGAACTAGAGCAATCAGCTAAACATCCTGCTCATTTCAACCTCCTTACCATCCACACTTTGCAGAGATCCTGTCTCACGTTTGCAGCTTTGCAGACTTTTCGCAGCTTATTGTCTCCAGGTGTGCAGTTGCAATGTTCTCATTAGTGCAAGAGAGATAGGAATCGGGCTCTGACACTGAGCTGAAGTCCCCAGCAGACTCAAGCTCTGTTCGTATCTGTCTGTGTTTCTCACCCTTGCCTGAGTGTCAAGCAGAGAATGTGCACCAGGACAGGTTTCACCCCACAAGGGAATGGGCACATTGCTGCATTTTTTCAGGGAGAACAGGACTGGTGGAAAAAAACAGAAATTTCCAAAGCCTATTGTATTGTTTTTTGCATCTTTGGCTTAACTCACACTGGGTCAAATTATTTGCAATTTTAACTTCTCTTGATCCATGCTTTTAATACAGCTGTTAGAGTCAACTGAGGAGGACAGACTTGGCCAAGCATGTTCAGAGGGCCACAAAAAAAAATCCAAGAGGTGGAACAGCTCTCCAATGAAGACAGGCTGAGAGAGCTAGAGCTGTTCAGCCTGGAAAAGAGAAGACTCCAAGGTGACCTGATAAGCAGCCTTTCAATATATAAAGGTTTGGTACAGGAAAGAAGGGGTCAGGCTTTTGAACAGAGTCTGTTGTGAACAGGGGGAAATGGTTTCAAGCTTAAAGAGGGGAAATTTAGGTTAGATATAAGGAAAAAGTATTTTACAGTGAGGTTGGTGAGGCACAGGTACATGTTGCCCAGTGATATGATGGATGTCCCATCTGTGGAAACTTTCAAGACTGGATCTGGCCTTGGGCAACCTGATCTAGCTGTGAATGTCACTGTTCATTGAAGGGGAGTTGGGCTAGATGGCCTTTGAAGGTCCCTTCCAACTCTTAAGGATTCTATGATTCTATTCTATGATTCAAAGATGTTATGAAATCTTCTCTCCCTCTAACACGTTACCAAAGATGTTCCAATGAAATCATAATCCTTTTGATCTTAGTTATTTGGGAGCTCTTCTTCTGCAGCTTGTATCTCAGCAAAAAAAAACCCTAGCAATCTGTTTGCACTTACTGGAGGAAAAGATATGTTGCCCTGCCAACATAATTACATTGGTCAGTTAGAGAATAACAAGTGAGAACAGATGAAGTATTTAGATATAAATAGTCTGTTTTCATGCGCTGTGGTTGTCACTAATAAGGCAAGAGCGTGTGGTTTGTGGTTTGGGGACAGGATGAGGAACCATGACATCTGGGTTCCTTTCCTAGGCTTACCACAGTGAATTGAAGGAGTCATCAAGCCTTTTTATACCTCACCGGTTGGAAGTGGATAACAACACTCTGGGGGCTAATTCTTTAAAGCTGTAGTTTACAGACATGCAGAAGGGAAGAACAGTGTGAGTCCTATGCAGAAAATCTGTCCATCTATAACTTTAAATCTAGATATCCAGAGAGTCTCTCTAGAAACTTGTCTTGACTTGGGGAATCTGACTAATTCATAGCAATGACAGAAAAATGAGAGGAAAAACATATTTTTTTTTGAGCAAAATCCTGTTTGAAAGTATGTGATCTTAAACTTTGTGATAAGCTTTTTGGTTTTCACATTGAAGTCTTCTTGTTTTTTGTTTCCACATTTCTATTTCTCTTTTGCTTTAAAAGGTGATGAACATGAATTTACATGCTCTGCTATACAAGAACCAGAACAAGCAGTGTAAATTCAAGTTGGATGTGCTGCTTTGCATCACCATAATTTCTTTCACATTAATTTCCCTAAAAAGGCCCTTACCACACACACATCTCTCGGTATCAGTATGTGTGGAATCATTTAAGTAACTGTATGGTGAGACAAAGCAGCTTGAACAACCAGAAGATTTAGCTACAAAAATTCTTTTCCTATGGCATAAATCTCACCAGTAGTAATTTCAGCTTGAAATGGAAAGCATAGCATTACACTATTTGAGCACAAAGGCCAGATTTCCCTGGTTGCCTGTTAGACCCCACGGTCACACAAACACAGCAGGAGAAACCTAAAATGATTTTGTTTCCTAGCGATACTAATTCCATTGCTGGAGAAAATGTAATTATATTCATATTGACATCATAATGATAACTTTGCAGGCCAGATTGCTATCTGTCTGTTAGGCCAGATAGAAACAAAGCACCAGCAGAGACCTCAGGAATTTCTGTTGCTCTGTGGTGGAGGGGCTGGCAGCCTAGCCAATAGTTTCAGCAATAAAAAGAAAGTTCATTCTGTGAAAAATTTTGTTAAAATTTAATTTTGTCTTAATCTCTCAATTTTGTATTGACCATAGCATCCCCAAATGAGCTCCATCTGCAGTTTGCAATTTTTGTCCTGAATATCTGTGAAAACCGGTCTACATTGATTTTACCATTCTTGAGCCAACGATTTATAGCCCACTGTAATTCATGCATTTTCTATATGGCCTTTTCAATGTGATACACTTAAAACATTTTACATTGAAAAACTCAGATATTAGTATTAAGAAGAGATCAGCTTCATATGTACATTTCCAAAGCAAATTGTTCTGCCTGTGTTTTCAGGGCATTGTCCTCAATGTTTTCTTCAGCTCCTGAACTGAAGCAGTTTCCATTTCCTAAAATAATTACCCGAAGTTGTTTACATTTTTTATTAAGATTGTTTCAGTGAATCTCAGTTTGAAAATTTGGACAATTCCTTTTTTTTTTTTTTTAATGGAAGAAGAAATGAACCAATATTTTATGTATAATATTATATCTGTACAGCTGCCAGAGTGAAATAAAGAACATAAAAGTGAAATAGTGAAAGTGAAAATATCTAAGTCCAGTATAGTATTTCCTACAAAACAAATTCCCACAAAACCATCAACAAAAAGCTCTCAGTGGGAGATTAAGATAGAGGAAAGTGCACATGACCTCAAGACACGAGAGCAGGTTTTTAGAGGTTGAGCTTAAGGTTGGTCCTGTGCAGTTTTCTACAACATCCCTTGGGAGGCTTTTGCAGATGTTAAACAGCAAAAAAACCCAGGCTGAAAATAAAGGGTAAGAAATTGTAAAAACTACTGATAAGAAGTAGCTTGTGGACTCTGGAGCACCGGTGGTATTAATCACGTCATTAAAAACCTGTATATGAAAAACATCAGAGAGAGGTAAGGAACGTCCCTAGAAAACAACATAACCAACCAAATAAATGTATCAAGTGCAACTTTTTAAACTAAGTGATTCCTCAGGGGAAAAGCAGTCAAGGAATTTTTTATTTAGACTCAAATCCATGCCACATTTTGCATTTGGATGTCAGCACTACACTCTGAACTGAGCACAGGCTTATTAATTCCTTCAAGAATAAACCCATAATAGTGCAAAGTAGATGCTGGATCCCATGATACTATGGCCAAACGGATACCCTTGAGGGAGCACAGATTCTTTTCTTGCCTTCTGAAATCTGCGGCATCCATTGTAAACATAGGCAGCGCTGTCAGCCATAAAACACTTCACTGATGGTGGCTCAAATTAAACTTTTTATTTATTTTAACTGCTTGGGATCTCAACAGAAAATCTTACAATAAGTAGGTGTGTTAAAACATTGTTCCACCTGTTTGTTCCCTAGTTTGTTTTGCCCAGCAAGAAGATAGTGACTATGGCACATTTCACCGACAAAGATCAGGTGCAACAAAACAATTTGTTGTCCTCGTTATTGCCCTGACCCCCTCTCCAGTCATGAATGACCTCTATTCTTCTCCAGCAGTCTGTGCTTGGGCCATACTTCACACACATGCATGACACAATGCAGATTTAAGAGAAAAATATTCCCTGTGCACGGTGCATGTTATTAATGCAAAATGGCAAAAAGCAGTTTTAGTGAGATGTGTTCTGCTGGGGAAGGCTTCTTTTCTCTGCAAGTTGAGGCCTGATGTTGCATTTCAGGAAAGCCAAACTAAATACAAAGTCTGGTTAAAGTGGTTTATTTTTCAACAAGGAGCTGATACACGTTCACACAGCAGTTTGAGGCTGTTGGGATTACATACTGTATATTCAGACTAGAACCTGACATCACTTGACTTGTGGATTTGCTTGCTCATTTATCAGTATAAATTGCCCCAATATTAAGAGAGAAGCCCTTCATGAATTGAAATCCATAGACAGCCATTCACTGTTGATAAATTAACTTAATGCACAGTGCCATATTTAGGTATTTATCTATCCTGGCTGTGTTAACTTAGTATGTTATGGTACAGGTGCCACTGTTTTCATGAGACACTGTATCAGTGTGAGATATTGCTAATTCTAAAGCTAAGGTCATAGTTCTCTGGCATGAACTGGGGGCTGTTGTTTTGCTTTTTCTTATATAGTTCATTAGGAAAATAGTTCCAGAGAGGAAATGATTTGCAAACTGGAACAGAATTAAGTTAAACAATTAAAAGATAAAAATATCTAACAAGCCTTACAATTTTGAAGATTGACTTTTGTTGAGAAAGATTTTCCAGGACAGTCAGAATGTCTGTTTTTTTCAAAGGTTAAAAAGAAAGAAGAAAAAATTTGTTTGGGTCAACTGAACACCATCTTCCCTGCTGTTTTCGTTTGCATTCTTATACCAAGATAGACAAACAAACAAACAAACAAAAGAATACTGGCATAACATCTGTAATTAGGATACCAGCTTGAATTAGTCACTGTTCCACTGCCCATTAAGCTAAAAAAGTTAGTTAAGGTAGATTTGTTTTACCTAATTTAATCATGTAAAAGAGAGGCACCTCTTTCAACATGCTATCTGACATCGCTCCACTTTTAATGAGGTGAGAAAAGAAAGAGAAATCAGAACTTTGTCTGGAATCAGTCACTTCGTTGTGGTGCCTTCTCCTCTACCTGGTAAGAAAGCACTGCCATATTTAAAACTCAGATTTCTCTGTTAAACTGAAATTTTATCACTCCCCTAACACACACAGGAGTTATAAAGATGACTGTGGGACGTTCAAATATTAGGGCAGGAAGAGGCACATAAGAGCTATTGAGAGACCGTGCACTTCATGAACTCTTGCAGCCATTGCAGCTGGACACAGTAGCAAGAGTTCATCAGTCCAAGTGTGGAGCACAAATTTGGCCAAGCTTGCTTTTTCCATTTTCATCAATACTGAAATACATCCTCTATGTGGTACTTGTCTGGCATTCACCACAGAAGGGCCTTTACAGACCGAGCTCAACACCATAACATTTTTATAAATGCTTCATAGAAGTGTACAGATTTCACAGGCTTACATTGGCTTAAACAGGAGGAATTTTCTGTGCTTTACCAACGTTACCTGAGGAAATATAGCTCCCAAATGGTGATTTTTTTTCCAGAATACTGTTATAATACGGGAGTGGATGAATACTGGCACTGGGTCAAACTTTCTTAAAGGACAGTTAAACTATTTTAGATATGGAGCTTTCACAACTTGCCTGTTCTTTAAGAAAGTTTCACTTTTGCTGAATTTTTCAAACTCGATTAGATTCTTTAATTGAATTTCTTCCCTAAGACTAAATTCAATATTGTATTAAATATGTTGTATATTATTCATGACCACAGAACCTTCACTGGAGTTCGTTTGTATGCACAGTGCAAAAGGTGAATTTTAAATTCTAACAGCTTTGTGATCTTGAATAATTGTAAAATGTTCAAGGCAGCTATGCAAACAGTATAGAAAACAAAGATTTTTCACAGTAATAATGAATATATACATTTATAACTCTGAATTTATTTGTAAATATTTGGAAAGGATGGCAGAATTACTTTGCTTATGTATAGAAACTCACCAAGCATTAATAATGGTTCATCATTTTACAAAGTTCTGTAATACCTTTCTGTACCTGAAAAGATCACCTTCAGTTCCCAGAGTTTTAGAGATGCCTGAATTGGTTAGTGAGAAACAGAGCCTTTCTGGCAATGGAACATTGTTCTTCAGGGTGATGTTAGAGATTCTTTCTCCCTCTTCTTTTTCTTTTTTTTTTTTTTCCCTTACAAATTTACTTATATGTATATATTTCATTGAAACAAAGGACAATGATGTTGACAGTGTAATTCTGAAATCATCATAAAACCATGGATATTAAAATCACTTTTACTTGGTATTAGCTAGCTTTATCGAGAAAGGTTTAAGAGGTCAATTTTTAACAAATAATACATTTAACTGATAATAAATATAATAGGAACTATGCAATTTAATGCATAACTAATAAGAATGCGCCAATGGCGTGGAATAACTCTTAGGTATAAATGTAATGTCACTGGAACTGGCAAGTCCTAATCTTACTAAATAAGATCGAAAAGGAAGCTTGTATGAAAGCATTCAGGATTAACTCTATGGGTCACCTCTGTCTAATTTCATTTGGAATTACACTTACCTGCTTCTAGATTGAACTTGATCCACAATATGCAAAAGTACAATATACTAGTTGGAAACATGGTCATCAATTTGAACTGTTTAGTGGAGAATGCAAACATTACATTTCAATCCTAAAATCCATCCATCAGCTTTCAAAAATATATGTATTTTAGGCTATTTAAAATATTTTACTCCTGCTTTTTTACACCTAACTGGAGATGGGGGAGTACTAACCCTGAAGCAGAACTTCATTGTAAGGAGCAGCATTTTTACTCTGCCGAGAGCACTGGAAATTTCACAGTTGTTCAATAGGAAGAGTCTCACTTCATTTTTAGATGTGATATGAATAGCATCTGTGCATTTGGATGATGATCTAAATTAATCTGAGTATAGTAGAGACTTCCTTTTTAATTTGCCTGTTGCTAAAAGGAACGAGCGTGTTGTTTTTTTAAGTCCAGTTGCAGGGTGACTGCTGAGCAGCCAAATATCATGTCAAGTGCAAAGTAAATTACAAACTAGACCTATCTCAGTTGAGATTGTTTTTGTCTCCTATAGCTCCATTCTTCAGAATTGTACTGTATCAGAAACACAGCCTTCTTTTTGAACCAGAGAACTCGTGGTCCATTCATATTATAAACCAAACTCATGAAAGTAGTGTATACAGCATTTTTCAGTCCTAGTAATTCTAAAACACATATTCATATTCTGCAGCACCAGTTGTGATTTTCTTCTTGTCCACTTGAACTTTTTCAAATTATCTGATTTGCATGAGCCATCTTATTAATTCAAGTACTGCTACATCATTAAGTCTTATAATCTAAGATTAATTAAGCATAAAACAATTATTGAACTAATATATTTGTGTTGCAGGCTCTATCTGAACTAGAATTCCTTCCTTTTTCCTAAACATTGATATCCTTAAAATGCTTTACTGGGACAAGAATTTACCTTCTATCAAGTCCGTATCTCCTTTAAGCCCTTTATCAGCTACATGACTGTGTATACCTCCTCTAAAGTTACCATCCGAATACTGAATTCTGGATGTGAACTGTGTGTTGGGATGTCCTTGATAAAGTAGGCTGTTTGAAAAGCAACCAGGAAAAATGGAGAATGGCTTTAGGGAAGTCATGTCACAGCAAACTCTCTTAATGTAAAGCCTGAGTTGTTCTTAGCATTCTTATACTTTGACCTCAGCCACCTTGGAAACTTCTTTTGCCAAGGCTGAGGGCCAGAAAATCAAAAAGATTGTGGCTGATTAAGAAGTATTTCAAAGGGTCTAGAAAAGGAGGTCACCTTTGGGGAGCCATTCAAAGCCCAGTGAGCTGTGTCAGTACTGCGCTATAAAACCACCACCTTACACACCAAGTTCACAGGTTGTCCCCTGCCTGCTTGGACCAGTGCACAAGAGGCTGAGTTTATGTGCAGTGAAGAAACTTGGGAGGGGCTCAGCTTTCTTTGGGTTCCCTCCAAAGGCAGCCTGGACAGCCCAGCTCCCTGTGAGCCCCTTGGCTGCAAGATGTCCCACAGAGCTGTGCCAGGAAGGGAAACAGACTCTTTCCCCTCAGCTCCTCACTCTATGCTTCTGCCTCTCAAACCTCAACCCCAACCAGAGACTGCAACTGAGCAAACAGGTAAGAACAAGTTATTTCCACCACTCAAAGCACATGCTGGGTGCTTTGTTATACTACAGCAGCTGAACCCTCTCTTCTCTGGCTGGCTCAGAGAGCTGAGCCAGACAGGATGTTTTAAACGAAAATAGCACTGTCCACGTGAATATTAAAGAAGAAATACATATACTGGAAAACCCAGGTGTTACCTGGCAGGCCCATAAAAACAAATGAAAACTTGGCTTTTGTGAAACTGCAGCAAACTGGAGGAGATTTGTAGTGTTTTGAGTTTCAGTGTGCATCTTTCCTGTAGAAAGACTGTTTTCTGTATCACATTATTATGAATAGGATCAGCTTCCAGAAGTTCACAGAGTGCTGAACTGAAATTAGTGGTATAAATTGTCTCAATAATTTCAAAACAGCTGAGTCATGTTGTGCCAGTAACACTTTTTTATACACAAATATTTGTGTATGAGTATCTGTACACAAAGCAGCTATGTATGAAATCAGAACAGTAACACCATAGCTACTTTACACAAAAAAAAAAAGTTGACTATAATAATGGTAAAGACAAAGAGAATTAGGTCTCATGAGTAGAAATTTTGAGCTAAGGAATTAAATTATGTTTGTTTGAAAGAGATCAGTGAGGCATAACTATGTTCAGGAATGTTTAATCCTAAAGGGAATGAGATCTGTCAAAGCAATGTGAAAGGATAATACATTCATTTCTGGTTCTAAAGGCAAAGGAAAGCCAAAGAGTCCAAAGAATCATCCACTCAGAAGCTATTTTTCATGCTGCCAACTTGGAAGTTCTTATTCATACTGATGTCATTATCTAAGTTTGATGCTGCAATGAAAAGGAAATCTTGTTCTGCTAAGCAATTATTAACTTGTGATAAGCATTAGTTTTAGATTTAAAGATCAAAGCAAACATACATAAACAATTTGAATACATACACATCCTCTGCTTTGTGCTCTTGGTCGTGGTTTAATATTCAGTCAAGTTCACTGTGTTTCCCACTCACATTAACAAGTCTGAGAGCAACTGGGTAAGCAACTGGAATCTGTAGGGAAAAGAAAATGGAGTTTATTTAGTTCATAGATAACATGCAGTGAATGAAAACAATGTCAATTAATGAACTAGACAAGAAGATCTGACACTATCTACCTCATTAGAGAGACTATAAAGCACTTTCCTGATTGTGTTATTTTCTTCCCCTCTGAAAATAGCTGTCAACCGAAGTATCAAACCATTATTAATACATTCTTATCAAAACAAAGTGTATCAGACCAACCCTAAGGATAGAGTTCTCCATAAGTAACATTGCTACTCAGTCCTTTTTGTTTCATGAAAGGGAAGGAAGTTGGCAATTTTCTACATTAGAGTAAAAAGAACCTTTAATGTTATGGCTTCCACCTGCTCTTTCCAGGCAATTGTAGGTCATCACTCTTATCCGATTCTGGTGTCCTTATATAACTGAATTCCAGTTGAGATTTGTATTGGTATATTTTTTAATACTCAAATAAATATGGTCCTCCATCCTCCATCCAGTTTAAACTTTTGAACTTTTCAGTGATTACATCATTTTGAAAGCTCTTACTGAAAGGTTGAGTTTCTAAGCGTTTTATGAAGAACTGAAGTTCAGGATCTACATAAAACAAGAACTTATTTTGAATTAAAAGCTACAATGTAAGATGAAGTAATGAAAGTTTGCTTTGTTTCATTTGAAAGAAGGCTGCTCGATATGTATTCTATATCATCATTGTAATAGGCAATGAACTATTCCTCTCAATTTGCAGGTAACAGATTATTTTAAAGCGTATATGACAGTAAGTATAAACAAGCAAATCAGTGGTAGATTTACAATAATTTTGCAGGTGGTTCTTAATGCACCTGTCAAAAATATCCAAGCCTGTTCTGCATGTAATAAGCTGCTGATAAAAGAACTCTTGAACATTTGTAAGAAACCAAGTTCATTTGCCTAAATGCTTGAGAACCATCTAATTATTAGACATGTTCCTTCCAGAGCTCTGACTGTGTGGTGGTAGCATGGACACATCAGACTCACTAATGTGTACTCATATTGATGTTTTCATGTGACATCAAAGGCTATTTCCAGCTACTGATCATTCACAGTTTCATAACACAGCAAACCTGTGATATTGGAAATGCCTAAAGCTAACTTTCTTCTGCTCTGTGTGTCTGCTTCATGACTAGGGCTCTTTAGCTCTTAGCTTTGCTCTCCAGACTTCACTACTGACTGGCTAATATGGAAGATGTGTTCTTCTGTGCAGTAGCATGACAAATTTAGGCACTTAAAACTTCAGAGATGTCTTTCACAGCATTTACAGAAGATTTGGCTTCCAAATTTCCCGTTAGTTCCCAGCTACTCTTGCCATTTCTCCTAGAAGCTCAATACTGTAGCAATGTATCCCCTGACCCCCAAGTTCTCTTTGTATTGAATTATTATTATTATTATTATTATTATTATTATTATTATTATTATTATTATTATTATTATTATTAGCAAATCATAATATGAAATTGTGGAGAAGTCGTCTTCTTCTTTTCTTTTTTTTCCAAAGTACTGTTAGAGATTTAGTTTTGGATTCTAATGCTCTAAATTGACATTGTTGTCATTTATGTTGTCCAGAATTCTCTTTCTTAATTGTCTGAAGTACATCATTAGTTTTACATGTTCTTTTACACTGGTTTGACTTGAAACCATCTTTTTATACAAATGTTTTTAGTTTGCAAGTAAACAAGGTGGCAGAACAACTCAAAACATATTGAATTAATTTGAATTATTAACATTCACAACTGTCTGGAAATAAAAAAGAATTACTCTAGACACGGTTAGTTTTATTTCTGACGCTAAAGGCAGTTACTGTCTTGGGACCAGATCTTGTAAGCATGCACAAGAACAGCTTCACCCATCACAGCTGATCCTGTGATGAACATTACACTGTTCATGTGAGTTAGGGTGTACCAAATCACTCCCTGACATGGAAGAGGTTTGCAGGGTACCAGTCCTGATATTCTAACAGAAGATCATCAAGTAAAGTCATGAATCACACTGAGAAATAAATTATAGTCAGGAATATCAGATGGTCACTGAATACCTTTTTATAATGTGTTTTCCCATTATATTAAAGATGTGCCATATTTTTAAGAAGGATCTACTTTAGAGCTCTTAATAGTTGCCACCTACAAACTGCATCTACAAAAATACAGGGTATTTTGCAGTTGATGTTAACAGTGGAGTGAGGCTGAATAGCACAGATGAGGCTAAATAACAAAACAACTGGCTCTACAAACTACATCTGCTGAGCTGCTCCTGCCAGCACCCCCAGGGAGAGCAGCCATGAAGTCTGGTGTCCCCTCAACACTTGAGCCAAAACAGCAAAACTGGGTCCTAAAGTCCCCTTTTGATGACCTTGGCTTGCAGAGATAGAGAATACTTGCAGTGCAGTGTTTGTACTGTGACTGTTAGGTCTAAAACAAGCCACTAGGACACTGTACGGGTTGCCTGCAGGCCAGCCAGCAAACTCATACACGGTAGTCACAGTTCCTGTGTTATTTTGCCACTGCCTCAGTATCTTGTTATTTTCCACCGTGCCTTTACAGATGTAACATCTCCAAGATTTGAGGCTATACTCCCACAGTCTGTCTCGGGGACCTTTCCAGGAGTGTTAATTATTTAATCGTAGAGGTAATGGCCACCCAATTCAGAAAGGGTCATGAATGCTGAGGCATAAGAGGTCATTTTTTTTTAAACATGCTTCTTTTTCCTTCCTTCTCAGAAACTTTAAGTCAGAAGAGGTTTCCTTAAACAGACTGCCCAAACTGACAGCTTTGAGATGGGTGAGAAAGACAGAGTTAATTATTTAGTGCAAAAGATAAGACATTTCCTTGGGGAAGTACTAATTCCAGGCCTATTACCACTAGTGTCATTTCATGTTAGCTACACTGCATAAAAAGGGATGTTAAATCTTTTTAATTGAAAAATATTTTTCTTTTGCTTACTAAAATAACTTTTTGCCTGGAGGTTATGGAGTTTTAAAGGATTATTTCTGAACTATGTCCAATTTCTGGACAGTTCATCAAAAAGTGCAAAATGAAGCTAGTCTGCTGCCTTATTAATTTATAACAGACCAGAGAAAGGAGAAGGACTTTTCCTCAGTGACCCAATTAGAATAGTTATATATTAAAAAAAATGTTTGGAATTACAAACTGCAGGCATGTAAAGCATGTTAAGATTTGCCAGCTGTCACAGACACACCTGTGTATGTGTGAATACATGTGCATACATGTCATAATTATGCATGTGGGGTAACTAAACTTGGTGGTTGAAACTAACACAGATTCCCTCTCCCTTTTTTATCACCTGAGTGAATGCAAGGAGAGTCCTGGAAGGCACAGTTTCGATCAGTATGCATGACATACTAGAAGTTTAAAAAAGCCTTAAAAATACATACCTAGTATATTTAGATGGTCTTTGAATTAAAATGGTGTTGTGTTCATTTTTGAGGTTTTGATACACAGGCTTAATTACAGTCTGATTTGGGGAACAACATATTCAAACTGGTACTCTGTGGGTTGATGTTTCTACAGAGACACCATCAGCACACAGTCTCCAGGTAACTGCACTGCTTGCAGAACACTTGTTTGTTATTTTTTGTTTTGTTTTTCCTTGAAACTCCTTCCAACTGACTGTACTCTTTCCACTTCTCATGCTTGCATAACATCTCCTCTGATCTTTACAGAAGAAACAATATTTTCCTTCTCTAATTCAGTCCTTACTGTTGTTTTCCCAGCCTCTAGTTCTCAAGAAATATGATTTCTTAATTAAAAAAAAAAAAGTCTAATTAAGCTATTAATCAAGCTTTTCCAAGTGGGCAGAGTGACAAATTAGCCCTATCTTCCATCAACAATCTGATTGATGTGAAAATAAAGATGCAGAGGCTGTTATTTTAGCTGGAAGCTCTCTACTATATCAATTGTTTGGCCCCAAGCCAAAAGACCCTAAGAAATGACAAGAACTACCAACGGGTTTATGAAGTTTTTTCCTTGTGAGGCCTGACATCAAAGGAATGTGTCTTCATTAGCAAAATCTCTGTGCCTTCTGCAAAAACACTCATTTGGTCTTCAAACTGGTATGAGGCCTGGTGTTCTCATGTTGCAAGAGAAAGGTTGTCTTCTTCTCCAGCCTGACTGAAAGTTTGAGCCTTAAGTTTAGTAAGCATTGCAATGTAATGGTCTGAGTTGATGGTTTGTCCAGATTCCAGGAAATCCAGAAGGATCACCTCTTTCCTATCCCAAAAGGCAGTGCACATCACTTTACCTACTGAGGGGATGCATCTTGAGCTTTTTCTTCAATTGAGAACTCATGTGTTGCCACTTGCTGTTTTGACTCTGGCTCATACCACTGACTCCACATCTCATCATCAGTAGTGATGAGATCCAGGAAACTGCCACCTTCAGTCTCACACTGGTTCTGTAAATCCTGACAAACTTATGTACAGTGTTCTTTCTGTTCCTGTGCGAGCATTTGTGGGAACCGCCTGGTGCAAACTTCGCAGTATTCCAGTGTTGCTGCTATAGTTTCCAATGCATTGAAGCCAATATTCAGCTCTGTACAGTTCACTGGTTATTATCCATGAGTTTGCACAGATGAGTTGATAGAGATACTCTTGATTTTGTTGTGTGACAGATGTGCATGGATGTCCAGAACATAGTTTGTCTTCCACATCACTGTCACCACTACTGAAATGCACAACCCATCACCTCAGTGTGTTCATATCTACTGTTTGGTCTCCAACAGTATTCCCAAGCATCATTGAATGCCAATGAGTGCCATTTTTTTTTCATGTGGAGAAATTCAGTGACACACCTTTTCTTCATATGCGCTTCCACATCAGATGCCATTCTGTCAGACCACTTCTCTTCTTCCATCGGTCACACGGCAGCAAAATGCAATGGAATATTGATGAGAAGGTTCAGCATCTGCTGACATATCACCAACATCCACCTCTGACAAGGGCCAACATAATGAAATAGAAGGCATTACTTTTGGAGCAGCCCTCAGATATATATATATATACATGAAAAGACAAAAGCAATAGAGTCAATATAAAGCCATAGTCAGCAAATGCGATATGACTTTAGTTTTGCTTATCATTCTAGATTTTTATTATGTGTTGAACCTGAAACATGCAAAACTAGGGTATGTAATCAGTCTTGAACTTTCCTGTGCCTCAAAATACCCTGGAATCACTTCTCTTCTATAGCCACCTATCCATCAAGGACTTTACTCTGGAAGTGAAAATCAAGTGGCTTTGCACTCATGAAGTTTTTTCTTGCCAGTTTTCAATGAAGAGCGTGCCATTTAATCTGCTATAATGTTTTTTAAATTGAGACATAAAGGCAGTTGACATCACTTTATCAAGCATAGGAATGCCCCCAAGCCCTGATGTTTTTTGTGGAACTAATACAAGAGCTTGATGTATGTCAGGTTCAATCCAAATAATTATGGAAAGAGCAAAGGAGAGCTTCTTAACACTGAAACTTTACCTGGCAGCTTGAAAATAAGGAATCAGAATTCTGGTTGAGAATCTAATACGAACCTTGGAATGCCATAATAACTCAGCTTCCCACTTCTAAAGCATTTGATATCCTTAAGCACAAATCCTTAAATAAGCTCTTTCTTAGCTGTTGTTGATAATAGGGCTAGTTATGAGTCACGTCATGTGTGTTTCTATTTGCCATTCACTTGCTGCGCTTTGTATAAAGCTGTAAATAAACATAACACAGTGGCTGAAGCTTTCTACTCATATGGTATTTTTCCAATAAAAATTAAGCAAGTATTGCAGCAATACACAATTAAGTGTTCCATAGACATCACTTCTAACTCAGAAAGGCAAGTCCTTGAACAAAGAAGTGTAAATCAAGTTTTGCTGGAAATTAAATGTTATTTGGAAAAAGAGCAGTACTGAAGTTGTCAATGAACCCAATTGCTTACTTATAATTAGCAACATGGCCATTGTCTGGCTACCCAGAAATACTGTAAATAAACCTGTGCAGTCTGTATGATCTAAGATTATTTATAAGACGGTCTCAAGAGAGAGGTAAAGCAACTCCTTTCTTAGTCACTCAGTCAGCTTCCCTCAGCAGGTGCTGGCTACAACTCTCCAATTTAACCCTTTTTAGTAGACTGAAAGGAGGTCTTTTCCTTTCTATAAATATTGCTCCAATATTTATTTATTTAGCAAGGTCAGTAAGAACTGCATTTTTCAGATTTTTCAGTTTCCTGGATTTCTCAAACTTTTTTGCAAGAAGTATTAAGAAATGTTGCTCTGCAATTCACACTTTTCAGAGCAGTTCCATGGGGAACTTTAACTAACATTTGTATCCAGAAGAAATAATAGCCATAGATTTATTATACCCTACACTTGTCCTTTGGTTGCCAGATGACCAGTTTGTTCCACTCTGTACTTTAATTTTTCATGTTCTAGTTTAGTCTTTCAGGTTCAGATTGGCTAATGCATTGGAAGAAGTCTTCAAAAGCGAACACTTATTCTCAGTGACAATAGTAGACATTTAAGAGAAAATGTGAATAATTTACTGTGAGTGCTCACAGTCCACAACCAGCAGTTTGCATCCAGGAGTTGTTTGGATCACTCCAAAGAACTTTCAAACAAACAAACAACAACAACAAAATGCTTTAGGTTGATTACGCAAGTGGATTGGTCCAGCTGTCCTTCAAAAGATCCCTTCCAACCTCAACTCTTCTCTGATCTCTTTTCCACAACTCCACACAAGGCAGTGAGTCCACGCACCTACAGTTTCTGTCTACAAGTGCAGATTTCAGCAGTTAACCTGAGTCAAAGTATAAATTAAGTCCTCCTTTATTTCTACTTGAAAATAGCATTTCCTCAGTTAGGGCTAAAGGATACACAGACAGAGTTTGCCATTACTTGCTGCCTAGTAGATTTTGCATGAAATAACAAGTTTAGTAGGACAAAACTGAAAATAGAAAAAGACAAAGCTCAACTCTGCTATTAAAGATAGACACAAGTGTACAGAACTAACCTTGTAAGAGCTTATACTTTTCCATTCTATCATCTGAGCAAGTGAAATTGAGATCTAGAGAATGAATCAGAGTCTACAGATCCTGCTCAGCTACAGCAATGGAAATAAAGATTTCAGCTCAGAGGAGGTTATTTTTGTCTTGATTTGTCCTCTTCTAAATTGTGGTAGTATTATGTATGTTTTCATCTTAAATTAATTTTAGTCTCTTGCACTGGGATCAGTTTCGTATTTTAGAAAGGCTTTCATGGGAGTACTAAGATGGAGATTTTGTTCACTGAAAGATACATGAAGAGGGTAATGATTGCAGAGCTGCATGTCCTATTTTAGCAATTTTAATGATCAGGAAATGATGGGCTGACCTACTTTCAAGTAACAAAAATAGCGAAGGATCTTTAAACAAAATCAATCTCATTGAGTTGAACAGAAATGGAGAAGTATAACTTTTTCATTTGCAGGTTATGCACTGCTCATAGTGTAACCTGGGGACGTGCACATCCAGGCACTGCAAGCATTAAAACAGAGCACCCTCACTGTGTATACTGACAGATCGGGGATTACTGAAAATCTCAACAGATTATTGCATTTCATAGAATCACAGAATCACCAAGGTTGGAAAAGACCTCTTAGATCATTTAGTCAAACCATCCACATATCACCAATAGTTCCCACTGAACCATGCCCCTCAGTACAACATCTAAATGTTTCTTGAACACCTCCAGGTCTCAGTGGTCACATTCCCTGCCACATGCAATTAAGGATGGAGAATCTCCTTAGCCCTCCTCTTACTGTTAATACATTGACAAAAAAGGTCTTTTTCTCTTTTACCCCAACAGCCACACTGAGTTCAAGCTGGGCTTTTGCCTTTCTAATTTTCTCCCTGCACATCCCAACAACTTGTTTGTACTCTCCCCTAGTTGCCCATTCCCTCACCCACTGGAGGTAGATTCTCTTTTTCTCCTGGAGCCTCAGAAAAAGCTACCAGTTCATCTATGCCAGTCTTCTTCCCCAACAGCTCATCTTTAAGGCATAGGGAAACATATATTTTTACACATGTTATTGAAACCGTAGGCCAAGGAACTTGAGTGAAGATTTTGATGAGCATCATTATTTGGACACAAAAATATAAAGTCTCCACAGAAGATGAAGGCTGACAAATGAGACAAAAAAAGGTGGATCGGGAAAGATCAGAGGCTGAAAAGATTGTTGATAGACTGTTCCCTTGAAGAGATGGAATGGAGTAGTTATGAGCTCGATCTGGTACAGAGCAATGTGTAAAGGACCTCCAGGGTCCCTTTTAGACCTGAATAAAGGGATGATCTCTAGGAAGATAGACAAACCATCTGCAAGTATCCAGAAGTAACAACAGCAAGTAAATATGAAGTTTGAAATCTTTTAGGACAGTTCACAAAACAGAAAGCATATAATTGCCAGAAGAGTTATATTTTTGTTTCTGAACTTACTTTGTTTTCATCCCCTGGAAAACTGTTTTCTTTCTGCAAAAATAACAATAATAATAATAAAATAATATCCTGAATTTAAATCACTCCCAGCCTGCAGACATTTGGTCCCTGCTTTATTCAAAACCCTTTTGAGTATTTTTATAGTCATAATAATTGTTAGAATTCTATGAATAGACTTAAACTACCTAGTTTATTTTGTGCCATTTGCTATTATCCTAAGGATATTACCCACATTACACTCAAACTCTGTTTCCTGCACAAAGTCTCATATGCCACTAAGGTAAGGTTAGCTGTTTTAAAGTTTAGCTCAGAGTGTTGAAGCCTTTATTTATGCTGTGTGGTAACTTCACTAGATGGCAGTGGAGAGAAATACTAGTTTGTGTATTTTATTTTCTTTTTTCTTTCTTTCTTTTTTTTTTTTTAAATAGGCCAGGGAAACATCCCTGTATGTACTGCTGTTTATTAATATTGTCTGTGTTAAGTCCATATCACAAGACCACACAAGATTCTAGGGGCTTCTGGCCTCCAGTTCTATCTACATGCAACATTTGCAGGAGCACCAACACATACTCTTCCAAGCCTAACATGGAGGTGCAGAGAGCAACACTTATCTTTGAACCTTGGTGATGCAACCACTCTATCTTCTGATCTTCACGGAAGAACTTTACCATGAGAGTACCAGAGCACTGGAACAGGCTGCATAGACAAGTTGTGGAGTCTCCTACTCTGGGGATATTCAAGACCCATCTGGCCTCCTACCAGTGCGACCGGCTGTAGTGAACCTGAAACATGAAACAGAAATACACAGAATCACAGAATGACCCGGGTTGAAAGGGACCTCAAGTATCATGTAGTTCAAACCCCCCTGCCTAGCAGGGCCACCAAACATACACCTTTACTAGATCAGGTTGCCCAGAGCCCTGTCCAACCTGGTCTTGAACACCTCCAAGGACGGGGCATCCACAACCTCCCTGGGCAGCCTGTTCCAGGACCTAACCACTCTCCTAGTAAAGAACTTCCCCCTAACATCCAACATGAGAATACAAAGCCCTGGGGTTTAGTTAATGACACAGTTGGATTCCCTGCTCTGCAACTCACTTGTGGCTCTAGTCAAACATACATAAATAATAGATAGGTCTGTCATAAAGTACAACTTGTTGTATAAACCAATCTGATAAAAATAAGTCACCGCCCTCAAGTATCAAGATGTAGATGGAAGTAAGTAGTGGTTTACTCAGAATCATGGGAAAAATGCACTTCAGTTTAGCTCGTTGGCTTTCCCTACATGGATGTATTTTCTGTAGATGGTTGGAATTCAGTACTTGTGGAACACTCAGCAGTAACAGAAAACAAAAGACCAACAAGACAAAACAGTGATGCAACGTATCCTCACCTCAGCGTATCCTCGTATTTGTGACCAGACACCACCTGGACACAGAGACAACGACAACAACCTTTTGGCTACGACCATCCATCCTGAGGAGGGAATCCTCCAGCTATGGGGACTCTCCCTGGGTGACAGCCTGGGGGGGGGGGGGAGGGGGGAAAGATGTGTTCTATTACTTGTGTGGAGATCCTGTGGTTCTCCTACTGTTACTGGGCTTGGGGTGATTTTCCTTGCAGAACTGTTCTCCTTCTTGGCCAGTGAGGGTGTCCTGGCCCTTCTCTAGGACATACTGATTGGGGGAGGAGGAATTTGTGCTCTAGTAGGCTGGAAGGAGAACCCACTTCCTTGCTTGCTTTATGGAAGGTCTTGAGCTCCAGTGCCTGGATATCTTGGAGTGCTTGGAAAGCTTTTAAGTCCCATCTTTTTTTCTAGATTAAGCTGCATGTGATCTCTGGCAGCTGTAGTGGAGTTAGGTATATCTCCTACAGTTAGGGTTCTGCCCTTATGCACCAATGCATGAGAACTGTGTAAGGCAAGAAGAGGTTGTATGGTGATTTTTTTCTCCCCTTCTTTCTAAGAGGTGAAGGAGCTGGGAGTGGTATTGGTGTGCGTGTGCAGCTGTAGCTGCCCAGTACGAGAGCCCACTTAGTCAGGAAAATACAAAGCATGAGGGAAAACTTTCATACTTTTGGTGCTATATTCAAGTAGAATGGATGTTGTGCCTTGAACTGGTTCTCAGGTTCAAACAGTGACCTGAAGCTGAAGACTGAGTGCCAATCTGCAAACTAAACTGAAGTTCCATACATAGGTATTTTATCTAATAAAATCAATTGCAACTCAAGATCCTGATACTTAACTACACCATAAGCAGTACAATGATAATGAAGAAATTTTGTGAATACAAAGCCAGTCATCTTAGAGGAATACTTGATACTATGGCCTCTTATTCCTATTTGGATTTTTATTCTTGCCTCCACCTGGTGTTTTGAAGAAATGTCTGGCTTTGAGTAAAAGTAGCTTATCAAACTTTCAGTTTCTCCTTGCTCAAAAGCAAAGCCAAGTTCCAGTGCTCTCTTACTTGGTGTGGACTGCCGATGTGAGTTCACAGCTTGCACTGTCAGGCTTTACATGTTTACTATGCAAAGCAACTGTAGCACTAGGCAGGAATAAATAGCCATCAGTCTAGAGGGGAATAGAATGAACTGAGTGAATTCTACTTACAACTTGCTATGGAAACTTGAAGCTCTGACATGATTAAGAAACTCATTCAGATGTCTTTCCAGTCTATTTTTTTAATTTTTTTTTTTTGTATTATTTTCTTTTTTTTTTGTCTTTGCATTTGCCATTGGGTTGGTTTTTGTGGGGGTTTTTGCACAACATTGTTTTCCATCTGGTTTTAGTTACATTTGTAACACCAGAGACCTTGGTTTCTATTGTCTCAACTGTAGGTCACAGCCAGGGGACAAACAGAAAATGAACAAGTTGCAGCACCTCTCCAGCCATCCCTGCTGATTAATTGCTATGGTAGCTTAATTTTGCTGTACAGATGTTGATTTGCCATTGAAAGCCACCAGCATCAAGCTGTCAGAACCAAGAAATGGCTTTAATTATTTCTTCCCTGAAGCAGTAATAGCCATTGCTTAGTTATGGCAAAAGCTGGAGTGTATTTGTGTGGGTGACTTCATGTAAGTGAATACAGCTTACCTGTACTCACCAGCCCTATTGATGAGATTTGCTCCCAGTTGGTGGAAAGGTAGATTGGAGTCATTGCTTCTGTGAGAGCTGTGTCGCCTTGAGACTGGTTTTGTGATCTTTGTTATTTTCCATGGATGCTGAAGACTAACATTATTGTTCTGCTCCATTAAGACCTGAAAATAGAACATAAATTAGATAGACAAGTCTGGAAAATAACAGTACTAGGAAAAATCTTCTCTGGAAAGAAAATATAAATAAATAAAAATCAGAAGCCATGGGAAGCTTGATAGGAAGCCACACTTAAGAGGAAGAAAGAGAGCATACATGCTCAGTAACATGTCTGGCTTGCTGTTAATTTTGTGGAGAGGTACGGTTTTACTGCAAGATATGGTTTAGTAGCTTAGTGGTTAGTAATGGTTATAGGTCAGTTGGACTAGATTATCTTGTCCTTTCCAGCCTTTTGATTCTGTGACTCTAGTTGAAGCTGTTTTGCCTCTAGCTCTAGGTTATGAGTTTCTTCCATTGTAAATAGTCAGTGGTAATATAAGGGGCCAGAGCCCTTTCATACCTAGGTCTGTGGCCTAGTCTTTGAAAGAAAAAGCAGGAGGGCTTGCTTCTTGTCCTACTCTTCTGGACAAAAGCAGATTTTTTCTAGTACGTATTATTCAGACATTAACAGAATGTAGTGTTAAACTAGTATCTTAGAAATAAATGAAAAGCAGATCAACACTGTTCCTATTTCATATAAGTCTTAACGCTGTTTTGTCTTCCTTGAACTTGGTCCAAAACCTGGAAACACGAAATTCTGCTATTAGCATGAATGCTTCCACAAATGCCTGTGGCTAGCTTTGGCTTAGCTCTCAAAAGAGTAATTAAGAGCCCTTGAAAATAACCTTGGGGCTAGGATATTTATTCTGTCTTTCCATGCTGTATCCATTTGGCAAGACAGCCTAACCTGTTCTTATCTAACAATTGTGTGATTTTTATTACAGACTTTGTGACCACTACCAGTATTATAAACTTTTTTTCAGTAACAGAGTTTTGTGTTTGATAGCTATTCATTAAAGTCTTGCTATTATTCCCCCAGATCATCTATGGCTTGTTTAAATAATAGTTAGTTATGAAATACTCTCTAGTGTCCTTGCATAGGGACAAGCTGTTTTGATTACAGCAGCCGTGTCTCGTGTGGCATATCTCAACCAGAAAACTGATATCTAAGTACAGAGCTTGGTGTCATCAACACTCAACTCACATCTGAAACTATTCTTGAGTTTTGTAAAGAACAACAATATTTGATGAATGGAGATTAATGATTATCATGTTTCAGCCTAAGTAAATAAGTCTGTGCACAATCTGACAGCAAATAAGTAAATCTTCAAAGAGATTTATTTTTGTTCCTAGCAGCTGGATACCTCAAGCCTGCTGTTCCTAAGAGAGTCTCAGAGACCTACTTGACAATGGGAGAATTTCACAGCTGTAAGAGATGCGGGTTGTTAAACAATGACTTGAGCTAAAACATATTTTAGCAGACATACTCTTACAACCCTGAAGTTTTCTTATTGTCTACAACCAGTCCACTTACTGTTGGAAACCTGCAAGCTCCCATGTTGTAACATGAGGTAGTGAAGCCCTGTCTCTAATTATTCCAGGAAAAAAAAAAGTACATACTTATTTACACCCTATTTTATATGTGCAGGGGTGCTGAGACAGTGGAGAGAATGCTTTGGGGTGCATGAAAGTGAACAAAACCTGCAATGGAAACAACAGTTAAGTAGCATGTGCAGGTTTCCACAAAACATAGATCAAGACATGACATAGAAATTATTCTCCAGCTGACAAAGTCCTTATCCAGGATGCAGAGAGCAGTGAGGTATATTCTGCTGTCAGTGCCAAGGTCAAAGCTTTTGACTATCTGATGGTGCCAAAAATCAGAGCCATAAGGTCAGATCCAGTATCACCTCTTCAGAGAAGGAAACACTGCAATAGATATAATGGAGGCTCCATTCTACCAGCCATAACAGCAACAGTAGTATTAAAGGCCTTCATGATTCATAGAAAAATATTTCTTCTTCCTTCTCACACTACAAAAGAAGTGTGAAAATTATTTTGTCTGTGATAAACAATATTTATCACCAGGGTCACTATTCACTTAACAAACATTTGTTTTGAACTCCAAAGAAAATTTACCTGGGACAGTACCCATGAAACATGCCTGCAGGCAGAATGACAACTTTGGTAAAGCACTTTCTACAATCTGCACAAACATTTAAAAATCACTATGAAACTAATTAAAGATTTAATTATAGGCTTTGTAGTGATCTATGTTACCAGGCCTTGATTATTTTTGCAAAATTTGCTATGTTAACTTATGTACAACAGAGCCATAGATTTAAATAGCCCTAAAGTATTATGATTAAAGTTGAATAACCATCAACAACATTAATGAATAAAATTTTCTGGTTCATATCCCTTGTTTTTATGAACTCTATTGACTTGCTGATTAGTTTGCTGAAAGTAGTCATTTTCTATCATGCAATCATAATTCTGAATGGCTGCAGTCATTGATATAATTCCACTCAAAAGAGAAATGGTAAAAGACCAAAATGAAGACATGCATTTCCAGAAATTATTTTGTAACTCAAAATAATAATAGTATAATAATAAATCCAAACCTGAGTGAGTGTTTTGGTGCACACGTGTTGATAACTAATTGTTCATGGGATGCCAAAAATCCTTCACTAAAGTTTGCATCTTCCTAAAATTTGTCTGTTAAAAACCTTTAAGAGATGCGTTCAAATTGCTTGTATTTCCTGGATTTTAGTCTGTGGAGAGACATTACTGGAATTACTGCTTGTATAAGTAGTGCTAAGAACGTGGTTTTAAAAAATTGTTTGTTTCAAGTAAGCAGTAGAAATTAACGTACAATAGGGGTAGCTCCAGTTTCCCTGGAAAATTCATATTTCTTAAACCCCATCTTTAATCACAATATGATTAATTTAGGTCAGCATGAAGCAGCATTTCTTTCGACATGAATTTATTGCTGTCACTCTGTTTTGACACACTTTAGTTATTTTCAGTGAACATCATGATATCTTGCCTGCCACATATAGTATCTTGTCACAAAACACTTCCAAGTCCCACTTTGATTTCTTACTTTGAAATATAGACTGTACATTACCTAATATATATATGCATACAATAAAGACAGAAGAATCCTGTGATTTTGGACCAAAACAATACAGAAACACTCACCTTGAAGATACAATCTTCTCACAAGCTGGGCCATAATAACCAGCCAAGCAAGGCTGCTTGAAGCACATTCTCCTTTCTTGTTCTTACAACCTTGGTGACCACAAGAGCAAGAGGACTTTCCTCTATTTGGTGATGGACTAATCAAGGAAGTTTTTCTTCAGGGCAGATTAGCAGCTGTTGCATATTCCAGTAACTGCTGACTTTAGGGTGTTTTTCCCCTTAAGTGGCTAAGTAAAAATAGATGTAGATAATGATGAATTTAATTCCCACCTGAAGCTTTTACCCGATCAGGCCTATAGGGAAATAGATTTCCAGCACATCCTCAGCTGCAGAAGGAGAGACAGGTGCAGGCTAAAAAAAAGGCCTGTCATAATCACTCCTCTTCAGCACAGATGGATTAACAAGAGCACAGAGGTTTATTTGGACCACATTTGGAAAATGGGAATTTCCATCTTTTTGTTCTGTTCTTAATGTACTGTGAAAAAAAAGGTTGCCTGTTTTGGCAGTGGCTAATACGTGACATCTGAGCAGACCCTTAACCAGGTTAAATTGCCACAGTTCAGCAGTATAAATAACCAACACAGCACTCACTGGCCAAGGAGCCACTCTAAAATGCTTTTGATTAATTTCCTGTTTCTGAGTTGGTCTCCAAACGCCTCTATAGATAACTTCCTGGCAATGCAATAAACCCAATTTGCAAAGTGGCGTTTCCAAAGGCTTTCCTTTTATTTGCAAGCCAGAACATGATGCTTCCTATTTATCACATTTACTTACCTCTGCCGGTGGCCTCAGTGGGGGGCTGACTAGAGAACTGTTCCAGTGCAGTGCAATTTGTAATGACACAGCGCAGATAAACAGAAGCAGTAAAGCCTTCCACCCACTACATGGGAGCTCTTCTGTCACATGCTTACCCCCTCTGCAAAGACCCCATTTTGTGTAGGAGGACTTCTTGCCCTTCTTCCTCTGGCACATAATGCTTGATGACACCAATATCCCACTCCTTTGCTTTCCAGAATAATTTATGGGTCTTCACTTTTGAAGTTCTCATTATTCAGTTAAAATGACCAATCCTCAGCAATTTTTGTGTGACCACCTGCATGACTGAGGTAGAAAGGAACCACGAAGCAAGAAAATCTCACAGAAATTTTAGCAGCTTGAAGGCAGAAGGGAGGAGAAGTTCCCAGTTCTCTCAAGTCTCAGTGCAGTCCCAGTGAGCGTCCCAATAGAGCTAGACCAGAGACAGAGCTGCAAGAAGCAGTTTATGGGCAGTTCCTGAAACTGAAAAGCACAGAGGAAAAGGAGGAAAAGGAAAATATAGCACTTCGTTTTGTCAGGTCTTGGGCCACACAGTAATAGCGAGGAGACTGAAAAGTGTTCATGTCCCAACCTGCCTTCACTTAGTCCTTATGTAAGAAAAAGTAAGGGGGGGGGGGGAAGGAAAAAAAAAAAAAAAAAAAAAAAAGGTTATTTTATTGCACATTCTCATAGATTTTGAAAGGAGGAAACCACGCAAGCTAAAATTAAGTATAATTTTCTCTTTTTCCCCATAGACTCAGCATGGATGAATGCCAAACCACATTTCTGGGGGGTGAGTAAGACCCAACATCTGCTTCTAGTGTAACTGTTTGCATCTTCACTCTAGGAAAATTAGGTTTGAAATAATCTCAAATTGTCCAACACCTGTATGCTATTAGAAGTGACACATGGAAACACCTTCAGCATACTGAATTTAGCACCGTGTCAACAGTTTAAAGTTAACGGGAAAAAATGGTAAAAATCATTGCTTCCCAATTTTGGCAGAAACAGACCTGGTGTCTTTTCACAGGATCATACTGCAAGCTTGGTCCATAAAGCCCATATGGGCTTTGAGCCCAAAATTACAACATGGCCTGTGTCCCCAGCTACAACTGGAATTAAATCCAGCGAGCACCTTGTGTTGACCGGTGCTCTGCACTGGAGCTGAGGCTCACTGAAACACACCAAGGACTATGTGCCAGCCAGCATAAAAAAGCTGCTCTCCTTTGGAAGACCTCAGCCACTCAGAGATCACCAACAAAATCCCCTCACCTCCACTGCCAACCCTTAAATGAGGTCTGAGAAGGGGTGTATCCTGGCTCCACCCCTTCCAGTCACTCAGATTCATTGCATGCACCTGAGCTCTCCTCGTTGGCCCTGCCTTCCCAGCAGGTGCTCCATCACTGGTTCAGGCTGTGATTTAGCAATTCTGCTACAGAGAGCTTCTCTGAAGTTTGGCTATGAATCTTAATTTTTGCAACTCACAGCTTCCTCTTATGATGAACAGTCCATATCTCACTTGTCTGAAGCAGAGGAGTCAGACTGACACTATAGAAGATAAATTCTGCCATGGCATAAAGGTTTGCTTATGTTCAGACACAGAGAAGAACCAAATGACTTCAGAAGCAGTACATCTAGTTTTGCTTTAATGGCCTGGGCTTCCCTCAGCACAGATGATTGCAACACACATGTAGTGCTTTATTTAAAGCTCCCCGTGGAGTCTCCAATTTGCAAATTCCTCTATTAGGATAGTTCTGATGACCTGCCAGATGATTGACTGATAAGAAGACACTAGTTCTGCTGAGAAGGACATTCATTGAAATTAATCAAATATCATGACTTTCATTAAAAAACTACACTGCTGAAAAATAATCTTCAAATAAATAAATTCCTTTCCTTGAAAACTTTGAACTTTTTTCTTTTTTTTTTTTTTTTGAGAAGTTCTTTTAAAATGTTTGAGAGTTAGTTAGAAGAAATTGCTTTTTCATTTCAGATAGCACTGTTTTCTTTGCTGAGAAATAGCAAGTACTCCCCAGAGTCAAGAAAACAGGAAAAATGCTGTTCTTGATCATTTTTCTCTCACATTCCGGCCATTCATTGACACTGTGCAAACAATCACATTCTCATCACAGTAGCTGTGACAGGCAAAAGGGACATTTACAAAAACACAGGCAGGTCACAGAGGCTGTTACGAGCTCAAAAACTGCAACTTAACTTTTGGAAGTGTAAGCAGAAGGCCCATAGAAGGTTTTCTATGTTGCTAGGCATAGCACAGTACAAAAGGGGACCTGTGCCAACAGCACCGAGGCTATGGATGGTCATCAGAGAGGGAGGCAGGAAGACGACAGCTTGGGTAAAAGGAAATGTCTCACTCTGCTGTGGTGTGCAAGTAGCATATATGGATAATAAAAAAAGCACAAACAAGTAGAAAAATTGGGTGATAATAGAAGGAGAGATGGATAGCATGGAACCATTTCCTAGAGAGGAAAACACATTGGACCATGTTCAAAGGCAAGAGCATTGCTACAAGTTCAGGCTTTAATTTTTATTATTATTTTTTTTTAAGTCCAGCCAAGTGGACTTCCTAAGTAGAGCAGCAGCAGTGGCACTGAGCAAAAGATAATCGTAGAATCATAGAACCATAGAATTGCTCAGGTTGGAGACGACCTTAAAGATCGTCGAGTCCAACCACAACCTATGTGTAATTTTAGCACCCAACTGCAGCTAAAAATATCAAGAAAAATCTTACAATACAACCTAGATGAGGTGGAGTTTTCTCTGAGAAAACATCTTTGGTGGCACAAGACCCATTTTGGATCCAAAGTGATTCCTAGAGTTATAACTTTCCGCTTACAAGAGAAAACGGAGACTAGATACCTGCAAGTTTCCCAAGAAAATGGGAAATTGCTGTAAGGGAAATGTGTGTGTACATTGAAGGAATAGACTCACGGCAGACTTTTGGAAACAGCCTTCCAAAAAGGATGTTAGAGAGTAGGACACTTTCCCAAAAAGGATGCTACAAATCACATGCTTGAGTTAATAAATGACAGCAACAGTCCGAAGGGAACATATGGGACAAGGAATAATACTTCATTATGAATGCCTGATTAGATGATTTCTCTTTCTAAACTATTTTTACCTCTTATTGAATAAATGAGAGAAAACAAGGGTGCCTTGTAAACAGCTGCTTCAGGCCCTCAAAAAACTTCAAAATTACGAGGTGCCAACATCGATTTAATAAGCCTGCTCTTCCTGTATTCTGGTCATGTCCCAGCTGAGGCTCAACCAGGATATGGATGCAGATGATTTTCAAGTGCAAATACTCATCCCATCCAAATATCTGGATAAACTGTCTTCTTCCCTGTGGGCAGCTTGACTTCTGAGACAGACTTTAGCTACACACCCTGCTACCCCTTTATCTGGACCGAGGGCTCTGCAAAAGCAGAACTGACAGATACACACTGTGAGTGAAAACATGGGCTGTTAAACTCCAAGCCAAAATGCCAACACAGCCTTCCCTTGTATACCAGCTCCTGCCTTTGAACATTCAGAAGTTAACTTTTTGCTACTTATTTTAAATGTGTAAGCCCTCTTTAAGGCTTAGCAAGTTTTTCCCCTTCACAGTATAGCCAGTCTGGTTATTTTGTGGTTGCTATCATATTTAATGCATGAAGAAAAGTAGCAGGTAATAAATTCAGATAAAAATTGCACTTTTTTTTTCTTTTTTCTCCATGGTGAAGTAAACCATTCCTAAAAGATGGGCAATGTGGTCTTAAATCAGAATTTGTGGCTCATTTTCAGGACAAAAATAACACAAGGATCATTTTCTGAAGTACTTCCTGCAAGAGCCTGACTAGCAGTTGATAACACCACCTAACCTGAATGAGAACAGCCTTGGGGCTGTACCGTCAGAAAGAAAAATGCACCATCTGGAGATGTGTGCGTGGGAGGCACCAGCTTCAGCAACCTTCATCAAGCAACCGTGGGCTTGCTGCTTGCAACCTGCCACACTTTTTGAAGGGCCCTTCACATAACCAGATGATGTGGGACTGCAGCCACAAAAAACTGCTCAGCTGCCCACCCCATCTTACACTTCCCCAGTGATCCTGCCACTGCTGCCCCTTGCACCTGAGAGTGCATCTCACTCATGAGCAAGCCACAGCCATAGACCACATGCATGTGGCTATGCTGTCGCAACTGCTGTCATGCATCCCCCATTCCCCGGTGACCACAAAAATCAGTTGTTCTCCATGGCAAAGGATGTGCTGCTGCTTATGTGCTGATGGCATGGGGCTGGAGTGCAGAATCTCTCCTGGCTTGGGTTATACAAAGTGGTTACACAAATAAGTCCTGCCCAAAATAATCCACACCAAATCTTTTCCCTAAAAGAGGATCCACTGCAAATACTCTTGTGTGCTAACAGTATATGTTATGCTACATCTTGTATTTCCAATAGGCTCCTAGGATGTGGTCCTGTGTGTCAGTTCTTAGCAGAACACATGCTTTCAAATACATTTCCAGAGGATGGGAAATGTCTGTTTAAATAAAATAAAATAAATAAATAAAATAAATAAATAGAATAAATAAACTAAAAATCCTCCCTGATTTGGAAAAAATACAAGTGAAAGTATTGCAGAGCTATCTTTCACTGATATGCTTAATAAATCTGAATGTGGTTTCCACAGACATTTAAGCCTACTTATATTTTGTATTAATACAATTTAGACTGTCACTTCTAATTTATTGGCTTAACAAGAAGTAGACTGCAAAGGTGCAAAGGTCATCTTAAATGATTTAAAATCAAGTATTGACCAATTTTCTCTATCATATTAACTACCTCATACATCAGAACTGCTTTTAACTGCTTTCACAAAACCACAACTTAGAGAAAGAGTTTTCTAAAAGAGTAAAATCTGCCAAACGGAAGCAAGTTTCCTCATCCCTGATGCCACATTTCTTTCTGATTTATGGAAATGCTGTGCTGTTAATCTTGCTCAAAATTCATCAAATTGGAAAAATAAAAGGGTTGTTCTCTCCATACTATCAATGGAAAATGTTTATGACTATGAAGCAAAATGCAAGAAGACCAAAGCGCAGCAATAAAGGACATTTTCAACAGCATTGACTAATTTTGTGTTATTTGCTTTCTGAAAAGCTCATCTTAACAGAACCATTTCTGTTCAATAACTCAGTGCCACTCCGAGCAGTGCCAGTTTGAACTCACTGAGTTGGAATTTCAAGAGTCGTTCCCTTTTGGAGACTAAGCATGTCTGAATACAGTTAAGCTTTACCAGCCAAACACACGCTGAGTCTTCATGTAGTATGTTCAGCACGTCTGGCATAAGTTACTCAGCAGTTCTAAAAAACCTGACCACAATACATTACTGCCAGTGGAAGCTTTTCTCCACTGCACATGCAAATGCAACTTTATTTAGTTAGTTAGTTATTTTCTTGAGAAAATCTGGTTTTGTTGCTTTCAAACGCAATTTAAGGACAGATTGCTTACATGCCAACTATGTGACCAAATATTGATTCCCATATTATTTGGATAGCAATACCCTAACATATTGCATCTATCAAGCAATTACCTTGTCACTAGCTCTTGAAAGACTCAAAATACATATACGCACAGACAGCTTTGTTGATGAGTGTCACTCCCTATACAAACAACACACAGTTGGGAGAATAACCTAATTTGTACCTTTTGAGGTGACAAGATGCTCTGACAGTTGTTTGTTCAGATTAAATTCAGAGTTCAGAAAGGTATTTTTGCTTATTCTCTGTGTTTCTTAGCAGATTTTTAATTGCCCTCCAAGCCAAGGATAGCATTCCTGAACAGATAATGTTGAAAGTGTTGTGAGTTCTGCTATTGCCCACAGATGAAACAGGACTGAGCTTAAATTCAGCACACAACTGGCTGCTTAAGAAGATCTCCAGCTGCAGTTGGTTGAAATCCTAGATAAAGTCCTCTCTTTGCCCTAGCCCTGCTATTTCTAAACTGCATAAACTACTACAGCATTCAAAAAGCACACAGGAAAAAGACTTGCACGTTTTACAATAAACAGGTTTTTACAGTTTCTGAAGAAATCAAGAAAAAAATGCACCCTCTTTTTGCCCTGTCTCTTCTTTTCTAGAATATATTCTGAACCAACCATTTCTAGTATAGTATGATCACAATTTTTATGTGCATATCTACATTCCAAGCAGACTAGAATCAGAAATCTCACAAGATTTGTTTGTATGACAGATCAAAATGTCTCAAAAATGAATTGAAGGAAAATTGTCCACTGGGAATCTAACATTACTAAATTTCTCACTGTAAGTCCTGACACATCCACTCACCTAAACTGTGAACAGATCGAACAGGAGCCCAAAGCTGTGCTATGGGAGACAGCGAGTCAGAGTTTGATACTATCTTGCAGATGGTGGTCAAGTAGTGGCATAGAGACTTTTGGAACCACCACAGACCAGTTCCATTTATAAATAGAATCACAGTATCATTTAGGTTGGAAAAGACCACTCAAGTTGTCTAGTTGAATTGTAACCTTGGTCTTGGCCCAAAGAGCTCAACCACATACCTTGAAATGTCTATAGTTACTGAAGAAAAAATCCAGTGTGAAATTCACCTCCCATGTCTCTATATCTTTCTCTTCACTTTCTGTAACCTAAAGGTCTAGACACCTTATTTGTTCTAAAATAGAAGAGCTCATTTTTTACTATGGTCATATAGAAAATCATAAGTAGTGTCACCACAATAAAAAAATTTAATATCTGAACAAGAGAAATCCGTCAATGGCATGAAACATTCCTTCACTTCTACTCTTTATTAAATGATAATGTTCAGAACAAGGACTGTAATCCTTGGTAGCCTGTGAATTAGCCAACAATAATGAGCTATTGTTTTCAAACATAAGCAGTTAATAACTGCTCCAGAGCCTCCAGTCTGTAAGCCTGCTTCCAGTAGCTTGCTGGATTGCACTGGCAGATAATAGATTAACATTATTGCTGGTCTTGGCCAAGTGCTGTTGCTACAGTGTTCAAGGTCATTTGTGGCTTACCTCTGTGTGTGCTGGGTGATCTACAGCAGCGTTCAGCCACGCTGATGTGTTCATCGTTCTCTGAAGGCAGTGACCAATGTTGAGCAGCTGGCTGTTTGATCTTCCCACTGCTTTGCAGGCAGTACCATGCTGCTCAGAAAAACAAAAAGGAAAAAAAAAAAAAAAAAAAAACACCACTGAAAAGATTTATCAGCAAACGTCATAGAACCATGCTTGACCTCCGTATCTTCTCTTGTTCCCCAGAGGCAACACATGTAAAGTATTTCCTGTCTTTCATGTTAACTGGAATGCATCACATGGTCCAAATGTACAACCTGCTGTCTGTTTTAGTCATTAGGCATAATTTTCTTTGTCTCTTGATTAGAGCTTCAGCCAACTGTTCACTGTTGTAATGCATAACTTTTATTATTCTCTCCCTCCTCTGAACCAGCCAGGTTGAAAGTTGAAATTCACTCAAGGCTGCTGTGTCTTACACTGTCTGTTTTTATCACATCAGCACATCTCCTTTTGCACAGGACCACAAAAACAGAGTAAATTACCTCCACTTTTTATTCAAGGGCCAAAAAACAAATGTTATTGGAAAACAATTAAAAGCAACTCCTGGACTTCAAGAGATGTTCTGCCCCCAGATCTGTCTGCTTGAGCATGATAGTTGGAGTTTACTGGCTGCAACTTGGCTCTATATTCATGGATTTATCAGTAACATTGAAGAAGTATTTTTCTAGAATGTTGTCCACTTTGCAGAGACATGCAAGGAATTAAGAAATTAAGCTGTCGCGTTATCTTCTTCAGCTGCGGTATGCTGGAAGATTGCTCACAAAATTGTTACTTGGTATTTTCACTTCTGACCATCTTCAAAGTCAGCTGACAACAGCTCAGGGGGTCATAAAACATACTCAAAAACAGTAAAATATAAGCCTGGCTATGTTTTGATCCCAGTAGGCAATACACATGCACTGACTATGCCCTCATTCCACTAACATTATGTATATACATGTAATAAATGTCCTTAACATGAAAGAAAACCCTGGAATCTCTGATCATACTTAGGATAAAAAATCTTCTGCAGCAGTGATATTAGGTCAGAAAAATAAACAAACAAACACATAAAAAAAAAACCCTGAAAATTATGCAGATTTTGAACTGATATCTACTTTGAAAACTAGATCAGTGAGAAGAATCTTGCACTGGAAATGCTGTGGCAAATAAACACACAAACAGACAAACAAAAAAATAAATAAAGCTATCAATGAGGCTATTCCCTAATTCCTATGATAAAAATGTGTATTCCACAAGCAGCAAAGTTAGCAAAACTTGAGTTCTTCTATTTTTATTCTTCATCCCCTATATCTCCACTCACTGCAATAACCTGATCATCTGCTCTCCCTTTGCCCTGGCTGTAGATACCTGCAGTGGTCAGTCTGGAAATGGAGACATGGGCTGGCCTCACAGTTCCCATCAAACCCTTGTTGTAACTGATGGTTTCTGACAGTGCTTTCTGTGCACAAGAGCACTACTGTTAACCTTTTCCTTCCAATCAGTTTCAGTGCTCATAGACCTCATAGGAAATCAAGGTGATTAAAACCCATCTCAACTTCAGCTGGAACTTCTGATCCATCTCCAAGGCTGATGAAGGAAAGACTGGCCAGACAGTTGGATGCAGAGGGCTGGTTATGAAGTTACAAGCAGCCCATTCCTCTCAATCAGCACAAACAAGCCAAACTCTCAAGCATTAGAAGTATAACAGTCCTTGTCCATGTTACATCCACAGTTCAACAGCTATTTTGTAAATTATAAGGCAGTTTCATATTTTGTTTGCTACTTGACATTAGCCTTCACAAGCAGGTTGAAAGATTCCAGGTTACCTCACCCACTCTTCTGCAGACACAGTGGTGTCACTCCTCCGTGTCCCATCTTGTAAAACTCAGGGACTGGTCTCGTTTTGTTTAGAATTACAAGACAGAAAACAGAAAAATACATTTCAAATGCTAGGAACATCTGCCAGTTTTCTCTTTCAGTTAAAAACCTTGTCCTGAAGGGAGGGAAAATAATGAATTGAATTATTCTACAGCAGTATTCCAGGTATACATCACTTCTTTGGAAGCATGGGATATAACAACTATTTTTGCTCAAGGACTTCAACTAGAGCTAGCAGACTTTAACAGAAAGTGCCTGCTCAAGCCAGACATCTCTCAGGCCCCCTTTTCCCAGGTTCTACCTGAACATACCTATTTATTGTAAGGTGTGAGCTCTGGTGGAGTACAGGTGTGAATTATTCCATCAGCAGTTACTTTCCTTATAGCTCAGAGTAATCAATCAACTCTCACTATCCAATTGGCCCTGGATTTTCTTGTTAATTGTAAACAGATACTAAACAGATCATTCTGGTGAAGCTGTCATAGTAAGAATTACAATCATCTTTAAAGCAAGAAGATCCTGCTCACAAGACAAATGTCTCTAATTCAATCCATCAAAAATTGTCTGAATAAATCAATAGAGCAATAAGATCTGCTTGCTTGATAGATGGTATCTCTACTAATAGAAATCACTTAGTTACTTCATCATTCATGGAAATTTGCATCACCATCAGTCTCATTTGTTACTTATAAAGCTTTGTGTAAGGCTAAAACAAAAGAAAAAGCAAATAAACATAAAACCCCATCTCCACTACTTTAGACTACGGCAAACCATCATCCTCTTCCAACAGCAAAAAGGCTATGGCAGGTTGGAGACATGGAGTTTGGTGCTGGCATTATCATCAGGTATATTCAATACTGTCCCTTAAGCAGTGTTTTTTATTTACTAATTTATTGTCTTAGTCTTTGCAAAGTCCAATCAAATCATGTGTCCTTTTCTTTAATACTGGTTTTATTTTCTGTGAACTGTATCTCATGGTTGGCTCCAAATAATAAGTTTGATGTCACATTCAAATGGGATCTGAAATACTACACAAGATAAGTATTTAATACTTCACGTAACCACATCTAATTTCAGTAAGCATCTATACATAATCCCAATACTGCATTGAAGCAGCAGCAAGTCTTGTTCACTGAGGCAGGGAATACAGATTTTCCACATTTTGAGGTTGATTTGTCACATCTGCACATGTCAAGCTTCAAGCACAGACATTAGTCTTTTTCTTCTTTTTTTTTTTTTTGGTCAGTTTAGATAAATGACTGTGCCATACATATTTCTGTAGATCATAGCACACAACCCCATATAAAGTCTGGAGAGTTTTCAAGAGTCATGGTATAAAAAACACAAACCCTTAACTACTTCCACAACATTTTTAAGTCACAAACTGACTTATTGAGAAAGGGTAAACATTGCGTTTCAATTCTGCCTGTCTATTTTGATCATCTGCATGTGCCTGCAAACAAACTTCATGATTATTCGTAAGTTACAGCCCCAAATTTACAATTGTTACCTAGCAGATATCCAAAAAGCAGAGCTAGAAATGCAACTTAACCCAGAAATGTCCGGGCCTCTTTAAAAATATACAGACCTACAAAAAACCATGCATCTAAGTCACTATTTTTAATTAATGGGTAAGCAATCATCACCCCAGATAAACAACGCCTGACGGGCAAGATGGATGGCTGTGAAAAATAACCCAGCGCAGTCTGAGAAGATCAAATCGATACTGACTAAATCAGGCAGCAGTCAGAGCAGCGGCTCTACAGAAGAGAAAATCTGTGGAGGATAACCAATAGTTATCTGGTTTATTTTCAGATGTGTTACAGAGCCTGCTGGTTGTGTTTCATTGAAGCTTTGTCCAAAATCAAGCCAAGTTTAAATATATGTATAATTGAAAGTGATTTATAAGTGCTTGGGTGGTAGCGACAGGCCAGACTGAGAGATATTAACATTAATGTGTGTTTTTGGGGAACTTGGAACAAAAGTAATGCCTATCTTTTATGAACTGCATAACTTGTATGAATTACCCGGTGCCCACAGACTAAAAAATTTTGCTAAAGGAAAAAAGTATTCCTATTTTTCTTTTGATCGTTGAAAGAAATGAGACTGTGCTGGCACATTAAAAATCATTGCTAAGGAAAGCACTACTGGCCAGAGCGCACTCGTGTGAATCAGTCAACAGACTGCAACTATGCGATAGAAATGTCTTAAATTCTCAGCTTTTCAGAAGGATGAAGTTTTCTCCCTATTCATCTTCACCACCATATGAAGAACTAAGAGAGTGTCTGGTGATGAAAAAGATGTTAATCATGTTTATTGTGACAACCACGACTGTTATAAAACAGATACTCATACAACACATGCTAACCTCCCCTGGCACTTTTTTTTCCCTCATTCAAAACCTATTGAACATTCAGTTCAAGCCCACTGAGACATATCTCTAGAAAATCACTGATGCCAGGAAGAAATCTGTTTCAGGTATGTGCAACAGAAGCTGCTAGTAATATGCTAGTGGTATTTATTGTCCGTATGTACCTTTGTTATTTCATCTGAAGTCATGGAAGTATTTCTCAGAAAAGATGTCTTTGAACAGTCTTCAGGAACAACCAGCCGTGAGGCAAAATACATGACTGAAAGATATTTATCTTTGATTTAGCTCTATAATTTATTCTTACCTGAATATTTACTCTCTACAGTGGAAAGTGATAAGGAAATTTTTGAACCAAGCTGAGCTCAAACACATCCATGTGAAATTATTGTCAAAGCTAATATTTAAAGTTTTCGAATGTGCTTAGCAAAGATTACAGAAGCAATGTCTGTAGAATAATGTGGACAGACAAAAATAGGATTGCCTTGGGAACACTTTGGTCTGTGAAGAATTCCTGACAGACTGACTACTCTCCTAGAAAAGACACCTTACTGAATGGACATTGTCAAGTATTATAGCCTTCATCCAAAAAGGCATGAATGGAAGAAGGGACACTCATTACCTTCCCTGGCCTAACAGAGTGCATGAGAGGGCTTGCTGCTGAACACCTGACCCAGCCTACAACCTCCACCCTGGGCTGATGAACGGTGTTTCTGCTCCATTACTTGCTAAATTTCCAGTCTTTTATACCGTCACCATACTGCATTTCTGTTAGGTTAAATGGAAAATAGTTGTGCTACTCACACTTTGCACATTCAAAAGCTTAAGAAATGTTGGTAATTTAATCCTGACTGCTACAATTTTCATTCTGAAAATATCTTTTACAGCCACCATACAATTATGAGACTATTTGCCTGCTCAGTCATCGCAGGCAGGAAAAAGAATATAAATTTTGGCAGTGAGAAATCAAAGTCAGTATAGAAAAATAAGCACTGTTCGCTGGGCTTGTAAGGCTAAATCATATCTGTGTCTTTGCTAGTACTGCACTGTATGGCCTGACAGAAGCATCTGTTGTACCAGAAAAGCGTCAGGGATCCAGACTCCTAACTATTTTTCCCCCAGTCTGCTCCTGAAGTTGCTGAACCCCTTTTACAGCTGAAGGTGGAGCTTGGTGAGATTTTGTCATGTGCTTATAAGGTCCGATGTGAAGCAATAAGACAGTTCCAATCGTAATGTGCAAGGAGAGTAACAATGTCACTCTGCTATTTGCTCATTTACAGCTACTAATGGGATAAGCCCATTTTATGTATATACATAATATATAATATATATAATATACATAATATAATATATATAATATACATACACACACACACACATATATATATATATATGCCATGGAGTGAGCAAAGCAGTCTAGTTTTATAACAGAGGAGCCTGAGAAACCCTTGGGTTCTTTCCTAGAGTCCACAACTTCAGCAAAGAGGCTCTACATAAATTGCAACCACATCGTGTTCTTTTAGTGCAAGAGAAACACCACAATCCTTATAATGGCTATAATACAGCCATTGTCAATGGAGATGCTATTAATCAAGGCATTCGTATGCATTTTGCCTTCACAGCTGCCTTGCTGAGACTTCAGCGTAACAGCTCACTGGGTTTTAACTAAAAGCAGAATGGCCATGTACAGCAACACAAGAGGCTAAGTGCTTTGATTCCAGCACTCTGAACACTTAGCTCTGACCCCTTCTGCCAAGGGGAGACCCTAACGTGTCTGCAGGCATTACTAGCACTAAAATGAGCAATCCCACAACAAGGATTGGAAATATCTCCTTCATTCTGAAAGTACCTTTCACACTGAGACATTCCCCACACAGCTGCTTTTCTCCACTGCCAGAAAATCAGGGCTGCAAGAGAAGAGAAGCTGAACTCTTCTTGCACTGTCCTGAATAGGTTGTTTTTCTTTAAAGAACAAGGCTAAGCTCCCAGGCAGTAAAAAACAAGTAGAAAGAGGGAGGGATGGATAGTGTCTTGCAGTGCTGGTACAAGCTTAACTACTTCGTACTTCAGTTCCTTAGAAATTGACACACAGGTTATAGAGGACTATGGACAGGACAGGTATGAACAATATCACACTGTAAATAGCTTCAGATACCACACTGAGTTGTATAAATGGGAACACAACTTGCAAGGGAAGCTATCTCCGCACTCATCTGGGTAGCCCCAGTAGAAGCCCTCTGCTGCTATACTGTGTCTAATTTCATGCACCATACTGCAAAGATCACAGACTATCCTGAATTAGAAGGGGTTCAAACGAATTATCAAGTTCAACACCTGGCTCCACATAGGACCAAAGGTGTGGTTTAATCAGGGGAAAAAGCCAGAAGACGGGGAAAAAGTCATTGAACAATCGTTGTTGTTGTTGTTTTGTGATTTCTTTTATCTGTTTGTTTTTTTTTCCCACTCACCATTTTAATAGTCTTCTGTATCAGGTTAAACTCCTTCACAAATCTCCCAGGAACACTGTGCAGATATACTTACACCCACAAGATATTCACTGAGGAAGACAGGGATATTAGTCACGTAGATTATAAAAAAATAAAAGGAAAATGCAAACAAACAAACACAAAACAGGAAACAACAGGGAACAAATAGAATTGTTAAAGAAGTAAAACATGAGACAGAAAACACATTTGATAAAATAAGGTACTGGCAGGCACTACAGTGAAAAAAGCAAAACAAAGCAAAAAACCCTAAAGCTACAACAGGGATAGATATTCTGTTAGCAAGTTGGCAGAAAGCCGACATTTTCCATTTCTCCATAAAGATACTATATACCCTTAATGGAACAGAGAAGTAAAAATCATCCTTCCCATTCTGCCATCTTGAATCACAGCCAATGTAGTGGGTCTGCTGTTCGGTCCATGCTTGACATCTTCACACCTCACTGGCTGATTTAAGTGCTGCAGTGCTTTGCAGTATCAGTAGGTGAAGCATTTTTCCAGACACCTAGAAAGCAACTTAGTGTTAGAGGATAACTTTGAAGTGCCTTCTATATCCATCCATCCTCCCCTTTTCCTTTTCCTGATTAGTAAAGTAGGAATTATTTAGTTCAGATTCACTTCTTACAACCCAGTCTAACAGAAGAGAAGTCCTCTGAGCCTAGCAGACCACAGCTGGGACACCAGTGCTCTTATCACAGAAACACAAAGAGGACGGAAACGACCTCAGTTAGTCACCCCCACCCAAAAATCAGGCAGGCAGGAAGAGGACAGCTTGGTAAGACAAGCCTGCAATAGAGCGGTTCTTCCATGTGGTTTTATGGGGCAGTTAACTTTTATTACCTGCTAATTACCATGTGAAATTTCAGACAAGCTGACTCTACAGCCCACATGACAATGGGGCTGTGTGGGCAGCCAGTTCGCAAAGATCCTGCTGCAAGGCTGATGCTGCTAAGGGGGAAGCTGGTCCACTGGGATAGCTGAGTCCAAGAATATAGCTTAGCTGTGACAAAAATGTGCCCATGAACAGAAACACAAAGAGCCTCAGAGCTAAGAAGGAAAGGCTAAGATCTATGCTGTAGATCAGCCATTTGCTTATAATGTGGCCACTGAAGCTGGTCCAACAAGGAGCAAGAAAAGAGGAATGAGATGGCCTTAGAAGAGTAGAAATGTCACAGGGAATATGCACGGTTTTAAGCAGAAGGAGCTTACTCCATCATAAAACAGCTGTTGCTTTAAAACAACAGCTATTAGAAAGAAAATTGCTTGATATTTTTTTCTTCATTGTTCATTACTACTTCTTCATTGTTCAATAGTATTTCATGCAGTCAGTAATGTAAAATATTTGTGAGCAGAATCTGATAATACTTGGAGAATCAATAATAGCATTTTTCTCTGTGGAGGCATTCAATGTTTCTGAAACATGAGTGTTTTAGGGGAACCTCAGACTACTTTCTGTAAACTGATGCCAGTTGACTACTTTGTACACCAACAGAGATGTTTTGAACTCGTATACCTGTTCTAAACTATGTTTAAACCTTAAAGCTAAAAAGATATCAAACAATCCTAAGCCACGTGATAAACAGATGCCAAAGTTTTCTAACTCTTCTGTTCATTCTCTGCAATAAAAAGCAAAAGCTATGGTTGATTTACTGTGCACTCATGTTGGGAGAATCCAGTAACATGTGGGATCAGTTTAGGTCAGGATCAAAACCCCATAATTTAGCAGGAGAGCAGCTTCCAAACTAAGCTCATGTTTTTTCAGCCTGTATTTTTTGTGCAGTTACTATGTGCTGGTACATCATTAAATGCCCTAAGAACTAAAACAACCCTATTCTTTATTGATAGCAGCTTTTGTCCCCCTAACTTAGAAATACTCATTCTAGTGTAATTCCATATCAGCAGCCTTTGCAGTTATTCAGTTGCAATCTGACCTCCAGGTCTGATGGCTGCTGAGCTGTTAACAGTCTCCTCATGTTGCCAGTAAGAAATCAGAATCTTCTGTTCTTCTTTTCTGCCTAACATTCACCTCAGCCTGGCTAAGACCCCTGCTCCCCTGTAGAGTTGGCCAAAGAGTGGAAGATCTCTGGGGTAAGAGCAAGACTCTAGTTCCACCAGGAGTACATAAGAGAGAGGGGTAAGCTACAAAAGCAGATAAAAGGCTGTCTCTCGTGGGCTGCTTCGTCTGCATAACACAGATAATAATGCACTTTTGATATGTTCTGGTTTCTGTAATGTGTGCTCATCCACATGGTATAGTTAAAGTCTGGTTATTTCCAATCCCATTGCACTAAAACAGCAAACTAAGGAGAGTGTTGTGCAGAAGACAAATTGGACACGCATCAGAGACCCAACATATTTGTTAGAGGAATGGTGCTTTTTGATGAACACCGAGAGCCAAAAACTTGTCTTTATCACAGAAGTTGCTGTCTGCAGGGGGAGGCATGGCAGAGAGAAGTACTGGGGGAAGAGCAGCCAGCTGACTGGTATCTCGCTCAAACAACACGGGGACATGCTGCGCTCAGGAAGCAGTGGAAGAATGAATAAAATCACACCACAGACTAAATCAAGAGTGACTTCTGCTCTGCTTTGCACAGTCTACAGCTGTTGCGACACCCACAGACTCATTTGAAACGTAAAATATGAGCTGAAAATGAGCTGTTGGAAGAGTTTTTGTTGTTGTTTTCTTTCTTTTTACCATTTGAATGTGCACAGAAGATATACTCTGTGCATTGAATGGTTTCCTAAGAAGAAAATTACAGAGGCAGGAAAAGTACCATGGGATTTATGCAGACAGTGCATTTTCAGTGGAAGGAAACTTTGCCAAGTTGTTGTATGTGTTCACAAAATGGTCTCTGGAAACATCTGAGTGGGGAGCACCATGATATTCAGTGGGATGCACTGAAAGGCAGCCAACATGGCAAGTATCCTGGGTGCTTCTCTGACAATAATGAGCTTTATCAAACTTTGGCTAGCGATGTCAAAATATTTTCAGTTTGTAGTCATGAAATGGGCAACAAACATACAAGCTCACTGCTTCGTGCTAACATATGTTAAGTCTCAAGAGATTAAGTACTCATCTGTTTCCAAACTGTGTTAAAAAGAAAAAACATACCTTTTCTTCCTGCCCATCCTTTTGAAGTGTAGCAATCTGGACAAGTTACAACTTCACAGGACTTCTACTCTCAGATATTTCTCACTACATAATGGCTTCAGTGTAGACCTGTAGAGGAAATCATAGGCAGTTTTCAGCATGTATAGAAAAACTGAGCCTTCAATCAACGTGTATTTGTTGACATGAGCAAAAATGCTTTGACAGACTGATAACTGAGAAGTGCAGACTGTTGTAACAGGTACAGCAAAGAGCCTGTAACTAAAGCAGTTTGTGCTTCCCTGAAATAAGCTGGGCAGAAAAATACCAGATTTGACCTACACTTTCCAAGACTATATTTGGACCTGGTAGAACCAATTACAATGTACATTGTTCACTGATGATAGACAAAGTTGCAGTAAAGCACAAACCTCTCGCTGATACTGATTCAAAGGAGTACTGCAGTGTTTCCAATAGCCCACTGCAATCCTAATGTCATTCATGGCATTGTCAGGTATTTTGTGAATGTGGCTTTTCAACCTCAGAACTAAAAGAATCTAAATTGCACAGTCTGGATCTAACAGCGATCCTACAGCACTACTGGCTGCTTTAAGTAAATACAAAAAAAACCCAACACCCTGAACCACTCAAGCCCCAGTCATTTCTCTAATGAGCTATAATGTATTAAATCATAGGTACGAGTCAACAATATCATACTGCTGGGAAAAAAAATGAAAGACCATTTTGGGAAAACTAAGTGAATAAATGGCAGTATCATCTGTAAAGCACATGGCACACCACTGGCATTCAGCATAGTGATGGAAAGCATGTGACTTGGCTGCAGGCACCAGCAATTCGGGAGGATATGACAGGGTAGAAAAGCACAGGAACAAGGATGTTGAGGAGTTTCGGGAAGGTGGCTTATTAAGGCTGAAGGACAAGGGCTGTTCACTCTGGGGATCTGAAAAGCAACCCAAAAGTATGTTACAGAGGTCTGCAGATGTGTGAGGAGCATCTAAGAAGAAAGGAGTAATTTGTTCAGCACCCCCTAGCCAACATTAAGCTCAGTGAAGCCCAAGAAGTGCCAGAGACACAAGTGAGCCATCACCCCTGCTGTGACTTTTACTGTATTAGGAATTATGAACTTGTACAACATGATTTGGATACTTTCTGAAAATATCACAATCTGATAGTCATTCATTCCTCATACTTGTGTAAGTATTTGCTCTGAAGTTGCCTTCCCTCATGGACAAAGCAAGAGAGAGCTCAGGACTTCCTTCTGGTGACCACCTGGCCCTCAGCTTCAAGCTGCTTCACTCTGATCTTCCTCTTTTCTGTTTGCTGTTATGAGCTCATTAGTGGTTTGCATATCTTTGTCTCAGCCTGCTCCTCCAGCTGTGGGGAAATATGCTGGGTCCCCACCCCTGACCCAAAAATGTTCTCTGCTCAGTACAGATAAAACAAGAGAGACTTGATGGTTTCCATGGACTGATCAGCTCTCCCATTAGGATCATAGAATCATTAAGGCTGGAAAGAACACTGAGATAATCCAGTCAAACCATGAACCCACTGTGAAAGCTCTTGACCACCTCCCTCAGTGCCACATCCACCCTTTTCCTGAATACCTCCAGAAACTGTGACTCCACCACCTCTCTCAGCAGCCTGTTCCAGTGCATCACCACTCTTCCTGAGAAAAAATTATTCCTGATATCCAACCTGAACGTCCTCTGGTGCAACTTAAAACCATTCCTTCTCATCCTACCACTGACCTTGGATAGCTCTGGAAACAAAGATGAAATACACTGAATAGGAATGTAAAGTACCTAGAGTTTACATAAACATGGAGCAGAAGAATGCAAAATACAAGGCATCCAGCTTGTATTCTAGTGGGAAACACAGTAACATTGTTAGAGATAAAAGTAAAGGAACAAAGAGGAAGGAAAGAAAGTAATTTGTGCAAGTAAGGTCATTTCTCTAAGGACAGATCTACAGCTGTCCAGAGCAACACAGGCATCCCTGAGTTGTACACGACCACACTCCTTTAGTAGAACACACACAGGTGTCTGCATACACAGTGCATGTCTGCTGGCACAGCAGGAGCTAAATCTGGAGGGCAAGTGAAAAACAAGTGAATGACACTTTTTACAAGCACTAAATCAGTCACCCTGGAGAGCGGGGCTACGGTTTCAGATCTACAGAGATCACTGTAAATCCTTTCAGATGAAGTAAATTTGGTCTAACCTACATAAATTTAAGGTGTGAAATAATCTAGGAGAATTTACAAATTGGTGCATGGTTTATTCTTGGTGTTCTTGATTCAGTATCTTCTGTGAGGGCTACATGTCCTGGCAAACATTTGTGCAGCTCTCACCGCTTCCAGTTCTTTCCCCAGTACCACAGCCCTTCTACAGAGTGAGACACAGAATGCTTCCATGCACAGAAACAGCACAGATGTTGGAGCTAAATGGAAACAAGTGATTCAGAAAAGTCCTGGCACTCCTCCTTCAGTTATCCAAGTGCAGTCCTTGTGCTTGTTTACAGTACAACTGAACCATCTTAAACAGCTTAACATTTATTCCTGTTATGTGGTGCAGTTCAGCGTTGGCTGCTGCAGGGACAAATAGCTCCTAGGGAGAGTATCCTGAGCAGACAAACATAAATGACAGCCAAAAATTAAAGAAATTCTGTCTTTTATTTCTACTTAATTTTTTGACTGGTTTATTATAGAATACACTCCTTTTTTCTTCAATCAACATTCAAATCAACAGCGCTTAAATAAATACATGTTCAGTTCACAGAACTGTAGAGTCAGTAAGGTTGAAAAGGACTGCTAAGATCACCCAGTCCAACTGTCAACCCACCCCCACCATGCCCACAAAGCCATGTCCTTCAGTGCCACATCTCTGTGTTTCTTGAACACCTCCAAGGACACTGACTTCATCACCTCCCAGGGCAGCCTGTGCCACTGCATTGCCGCTCTTTCTGAGAAGAATTTTTTCCTAATACCAAACTCCTGGCACAGCTTAAGGTCATTCCCTCTTGTCCTACTGCCATTACCTGGGAGCAGAGGCTGATTCCATCACACCACAACCTCCTTTCCAGCAGTTGCAGAGAGCCATAAGGTTACCCCTGAGCCTCCTCCAGACTGAACAACCCCAGCTCCCTTAGCCGCTCCCCATAAGACTTGTGGTCCAGACATTTCACCAGTTTCAGTTTTCTTGCCCTTCTCTGGATGTGCTCCAGGACCTCAAGAGTCTTTCTCATAGTGAGGAAAAGTTCTTGCTGCAGTAAATAGTTTTAAATGATTTGGGAAACTATTAGCTGGCACACAAAGCCTCATGTTGGCTGCAGTTTCAATCAACCATCTGAGGCTGTCTGTGCAGTGAGTGTGCAGGTCCCATGCTTATCCCCCTCAATAACGAGAAAGGGCCCAGAGGAAATGCTCACCCATGAGCAGATGTGTCCCAGCTGACCTGCTCCTGAGATCAGTTCTGCCAAGCTGTTTCTCAAGGGTGTGGGTTTTTTTTTTTGCCTGATGCAGAAGATGTAAGCGAAGCAAATATTCTTAACCGAGCAAAAGCTTCCTACAGATTGGGAACAGCAGGATAGGAGGGACTCAAAGAGAACTACACCCATGGGAGTTTGCTCTCATCATATGGTAGTTGAAAAGATCTGGAGCAGCAGCCTTGAGCAAGCTGGTTCAGCTAAAAAGACAGCTAATACCTTTGACTTCACACTCTCTGGTATTTTGAAGACCTATAATAATGCAAAAAACTTCCCATCTTTCTACCTGTAATAAGCCAAGAGAATAGCTGCCAATTGTTCAAGTTATCCTCTGAGCATACAGCATTTGTTTTCCTGTCTACGAGTTTTCTCAGCATGAATTTCTTCAGAAAGCGACTATCTTCCTTTTCGCCAACCCAAATCATGTCTTTCTGTCCCCCCCCCCAAACTGTCCCCCAGAAAGCTATTGGCAGCAACTGACAGGCTTTTATTCTAGTGTAAAAGCATAGAAGTGCTATTTCTGAAGGAGCATTTTTTAAGATTTATTATTAGAAGTAGCATTTTTTTTGCATTTAAATGTCCTTCCTCCAAGTTAAAATGTTTCCAAGCATCTCTACCCACCTGAGTATTCCCACTTGAAATTTTGGGGAAACAGAGAAAGGGAGCAGGTAAGGAGAGAAACAACTGGAAAAAAAAAAGAAAAAAAGAAAAAAAAAAGAAAAAAGAAAAAAAAAAAGAGAGAAATCTTTTTCAGAATCATGTATTGATAAATAAAAAATGGAAACATATTTCCAATTTTTCTATACGCAAGTATGCCAGGTGCCCAGTAAAGCTGCTGATGACACAATGGACAAGGAGCCAAGAGCTTTCTTGGAGTCTGTTCATAACCCTATGTTGGCATTTGGCAAACTGCCTCACTGCTACATCCTTTCCCCTTTAACATGAATATTTTTCTTGTATTACACACAAAAAAATTGTTTTTTAACTGCTAATCTTCCAGCATTCTCTGTATCATTAGAACAGACATACAGGTGATCCAAAACTTGTAGAAAGTTGTTCAGATTTTTTCCTGAACAATAACATTTTATGTGGGCTGAGTTTGTTCTGTATTTTAAATGACTGGCACTACTTTTAGCGGCATGAATTCAATAGATTTTACTACCTAGAGCCCCTTATTTTTTTTTTAAATAAAGGTAGGTGATAACATTCTTGTATTCACACCAAGCTGCCCAAGGAGGTGACAGAGACATCATCCCCAGAGGTGTTCAAGAAAATGATGCATGAGGCATTGAGGAACATGCTTTAGAGCCACCATAGGTGTGTCTTGATGGTGGGACTAGACAATCTTAGTTGTCTTTCCAGCTTTAATGATTCTATGATAACAACAGATGCCATTTTATCCTACGTGTATTTTCAGTTTATATGCCAACTACGTGCTGATTCTTGAAATGCATCCACAATTTATTGTAAGGGGACACATTATCCAAGTTTGTTCTAATTGATCCAGTTGTGACTTTTTAACATAATGGAGCTATTCATACCAGGGAGCTGCACTGAACTGGATCTCAAAAATAAATATACCAACTCAGCTAATGTGAATGTCAGTGTTTCTATGAAAATTTTTAATACAAATTTGTGAGGGCAAATCCTTCATCACAGCTTCATCAGCCTTTTGGGAAGAGCAGAGGTTCCTGTGGGATGTTTAAACCCACCCAGGTAAGTCAAAATCCATCTCTTCCCAAAGTCACCTGCAAAATTTTTCACCTCTTAACCTTATGTACCTTTCCTCACTAATGACAGCTTGAGCTGAAATGAAAAACACGCACCAAGATAGTCTTGTCTTGCAACCTTTAGAAATAAAACTAGTTTTGCAGAATGCACAGAAGTATGCACTAAAAAGTAGGTTTCAGTGGGACTTCTAATGGGCTGTGAATTACACTTGTGCTTAATTAAATTGCCTTGCTGAATCAGGTTCTAAATTAAAGTGAGATACTCTTCTGTGTTTATTTTGTTTGGATAATTAAAGACAGTAACAAAATGTGCCTTTAGAGCTAAGGTAAACTGAAGTTGTAGCAATTAAATATTTCTGTGTTTAAGCACCCGGCACAGCTCTTTGGTGCATAGCAAATGCAAGTATAGGTGAACACAGTTCTTCAGCTACTCCCCTCTACTATGAAAACAAAAGTGGAAAATTATCAAGAACCAATCTTACCTCATCCAGACTAATTAGGGAATACTTTCTTTCAGACCACTAAATGGTCTGGGTCCCCCTGGTACTCTTTCCTGGGCCCTCTGAAGCCAATAAGCAGGAGTATAATGTATTTGCTTATTTAAGCTCAAGAAATGGAAGATACTTTGAAGAGGATGCTTTTTTTCTTGAGAGAGGGATGAAATTTCATTTGGGCTCTTATCAAAACCAATTCTCATCTCTTAGGCACTTGCCACTGTCTTAGTCAGTTTTGAAGCTTTTTTACATCAAGTTCTTTTTAATGCATCTTTGCTAATACCTGTATTAATCATCAACTATGTGTATCTTTTTCTGCAACCCTTTGCTGCACAATGGCACCTTACATGTTATTACTGGTTTCATGGGAGGATCCCCGTGAAGACTGGTTTAATGAAGCAGCTTCTGCTCTCCCACAGTACACGCAGAGGAATCATAAACCATTTAAAGGAAATATAGCAGCACCAAATCCTGAAAGAAAAACATACCTGCCTGTTTGAAGGGCTTCGTAAAGCTTCCTGCACAATGTTATCAGGGAACTCATCTGTCCCCTGGAGGATGTGCTACCAATCATATGGCCTTCCTACGTCTACCAGATGAAGTGGCAGTAAATAAACTATAGAAACAGAAAAATACAGGTCTCTTTCAAACTAGCACCCGCTCAAGATCAGGGAGGTGAATAATCGCCACAGAGGGATCATTGTTTATTGTACCTTAGCCTTACAAAAATTTATTGGAAAAACACAGATGTTGAAGGGATGGTTGAGAGGTAAAATCTGGGTTGCAAGGACTGCTTTCTGTGGCTTGATATTTCAACTACTTTGTGGTCAAATTTCTTACTAGTGTCCCCAAGTTTTCTAAAACTGTGGAGTGACCCAACACCTCCTGATTATTGCACATACAGTGCACAGTCTCAGGAATATTGTACTCTACAGGTGAATTAATTTCCTTTCTTTTCCCATCTATAGACAAAGGCACTCCCTTTTAGCCAAGTGAGGAGTGCTGATTACCTTCCACATTTCAATCATGAATTCCTAAGAGGCAGTTCACACTGTGAGTATGAACAATGCCTTGCGAATGGCATTCTCCATTTCAGTACAGTCTTCTTCACAGCCTTCCTGTAAAATCTGCTAATTCTTGCTACAAGGATTATCAATCTACTACAATTAATTAGAGAGTGTACAACTACCTCAGTGTGGGACTTTCTGTGAGCTGTTTTATATATTGTGAGTCTGGTTCTAGGTGTTTCATTTGAAGTACCTGAAGTCTTATTTTTTCCATGCTAATAAGCATCACTATACATAGCTGGCTGCTGGAAAGTAGCAGCAAACATTCTGATGAGAGGCTGAGTGTCTGGATCATGAGCTGGCACCCTGCCTTCTAGCACTGACATCTGCACTGTCCAAATTTCTGTTTACTGAATTTTAAAGACAAACTTACTTTTGGCTTGAGACCAAACCCAACCATTCAGACTAAAAACTGAACTCATACCCCAGAATAGCTTTGCACCAGTGAAAAACAACTATGTGATTGAAAGCATTTGAGATTTCTGCACATTTATACTTTTCATGATTAATTAAAAGGCTATGGGACTTCTGTTCCTCTTAGACAAAATGGAACTGTGTTACTATTTGTCAGCTGGGGAGTTTGGTGCATAAGGTGCTGTATGTAAATTTACCACAGAATCATAGAATCATTAAGGTTGGAAAAAACTTCCAAGATCATCTAGTCCTACCATCCACCTACCACCAATATTTCCCCACTAACTTATGTCTCTCAGTGCCATGTCTCTATGTTTCATGAACATCTCCAGAGATAGCAACTCTATCACCTCCCTGTGCCAATGCATCACCACTCTTTTTGAGAACAAATTTTTCCTAATCCTCAAACGGAACCTCCCTTCCTACCAAGGACAACTATCTGCTCTTCAGGTGGACCACTTAAACTCTAAGGTATTTACTCTTGCCAGTTGCACAAATGAAATAATAATGCGCAGGTAAAAGGCATCCTCCTTCTACCCCACAACAGCCATGGAAGCCAGGTCAGAATGCATCTCTTCATGAAGAAGCACAGATGTACCCTGTAGACACTTAGAGACTAAGTGAAAAAATAAACATGTTCCTCTGTGTGCAATCCATTGGCATATAACTATAATGCAATCTACAATCCTAGATATAAAATGAAATCATTTAAAAAGGACTGAATCCTCTGTGGATTTTCTCAGTGGATAGGCATGAAGCTATTTAGGCCAGATGTTCTAATAATTCTGATGCATTAGGAGATGCACAGCACTGTGGCCAAGTGTTAGCACACTGAATTATAATGTAGAACATGTAAAGACACTGACTTCCAAAGTTATTAGAAGTTTCCACTCTAACCACTTTGCTCCCTTAGTAGCTACATTTTCTTTACAATATGCACTTCTGCTTTAGAGTACGTAGAAGAAAAACTATCAACCCCTCCCACTCCACCAAAGCATAACTCTGCATTCCCTGGAATAACATAGAGAGGACAGCTCAGGACTAATATAGAAATGGAAATCTCATCTCTGAACAGCAAATTGCATACTCAAGGCAGACAAGAGGCCAACAAGACACAGCTGGGTACCACATGAGTAGGTGAAATAGTGATGGTGAGATTTTTGATGACACCAAGAAAGTGTGTCTCACTGCTTGGTAATCAAGTGCATCTGTCATGGATTTAAGTACTTGCAGAGGTGGTTTTAAAGATATTTAAGCAGGTGCAATATCTACTTTGGAATGGTCTAATAAAGAGAAATAACAGTAAAGGAAATACAGAATCATAGAATGGCTTAGCTGGAGGCGACCTCAAAGATCACTGAGTTCCAACTCTCTGCCCAGGGCAGGGCTGCCAAACACTGGATCAGGTGTCCCAGGGCCTCATCCAAGCTGGTCTTGACTGCCTTCAGGGATGGGGCATCCACAGCCTGTCTTGGTCGAACAAAAAAAGGCTCTTAGAAGGATGCAAGAAACAGCATGAAGAAATAGACAGGTACTCTATAGAAAGATAATGCAGTGGAATACTTTGCACTGAGAGCCTGTTCAGAAAAATCCCTGTCACTGTAGGAGCTGAATATATTTCAGTGCTCATTTCTGCACTATCTACTTGCCAGGGTGTTAGCTGAGAGTTCTGTAACTCTTCAAGACCTTGTCAGCCTTAGAGGACAAAACGTGATCCAAAATTATCATAAACAAATTACTGTGCCTTAAAACTTGCTATCACAACTCTTAATGCAAATGTTTCCTAGATCACACCTTACAATTCAGACAGGAAACAGGAACTGAGAGTTGCAGTAACTTTCATTGCTTCAAGTGGGGTTTAATCTATTTTCTTTTTTTGTTCCTTAGTAATAAATGCTGAAGTTTCATTTCAGTTTGGTCTGAGCTTTCTCATGCTTTTTGTAATGCAAGCAAATGTTTCCAAAGTTACATATCAGGGCCATATACAGTGCACTGGTGCAATCTGCCAAAGGATATCACTTCAGCCGCTGATACTCTGATTATTCTCTACAGTAAATGGAGGGTTTGTTTCGCTTCCACAAGACAAATGTCCGGTAATCAAATTTCCTGCATGCCACTTGCCAACTATTCTGCCTTTTTCCCTCATGGCTACACAAAATCTTGTCATTAAACAGTATTAGATATAATTACTTCAATTCACATTTCCGCCTGTTACTTTCACTTAAAAATAATATGGGGGTTCAAAATTATTCAGATGAGAAACCCGTGTTTAAAAACAAAAACAAACAAACAAAAAGAGTTTGTAAAGATAAAGCAGGTGGCAGAATTCATCCTCCAGTGTTATAAAGCTAATCCCAAACCTTGCATTATTCACAGATAATTTAAACTACTCTGTTCTTTTTAAGTTGGATACAGTCCTTGATAGCTGTTGGATGAAAGCTGATGACATCTGTAACCTCTAGATAGTTCTCCTCTCTTTAACAACCAAAGAATTATAACCCATTTATGAAAAAAAAGCAAGCATTCAGCATGCACTAGATTGTTCTATATTGTTTCTAAATTGCTGGTCTACAATTTTAAGTCTGTTTCTTGCATCATCCATTTCATCCTTATCTACTTGGGAGCTCAAAGGTTAAATGAAACAATGATCTTACAATATTCTTAAAATCACAGTAACATATGTGATAATAAAAAACCTTATTCTTGAGCTCTCAAACTATGAAAATACTGTCATATAGCTACTACTGTCATGCTTATTCATGAATCCCAAACTTGCAGACAATTAACGACTCGTACTGTAACAAATCTAAAATGCTTTCGAAAGCTTTGACAAAAAGAATGAGAATGATTAATAATAAAAATGCATATTTGACAGGGGTTACTCATTTCCTTCCTTATCACTTCTTGTCTTGCATGAGTTCTAATACAGAAGTCCCTAAAATACTCTTTCAGAAACAGAAAGCTCCACTGGAAAACATGCCAAAAATCGCAGCCAGAGGCAGGCTTCTGTTGAGAATTCCATTATCAGCGTGCAGAAAAAAAAACAGTTCCACCTGCAAAGGCTACCTAATCTCAGTTCTTAAAATCCTGTCCATGCTACTTCAATGGCAGGAGTTCTTGTAAGTTGACCGAAATGTCCTCTGAGGAAAGAGGCTGAATCATTTACCCTCTGACAACAAAACCACTACCCAGCACCTCAGTGCTTCATGCAGAAACTCCATGTTACTAAACAAAAGCATTTGATCATTTTGCTCATTTGAGCATTTTAAATAAAACCCTTAATAGTGAAATAATAGCTTTAAAATTGCAATTATTACTCACTGAGATTCTGCAAATGCAGAAGTTCCTTTCTCTACAGGGCTATTAAATAGGCATTGTCTTTCTCTAGCCAAAGAATAGTCACTAAGGACCTTATCAGAAACTATTGCTTTCGCTCTCCAATTCCTACACTTCATTTTGCAGAATTGCTCTTTTCCTATACAATTATTTTCACTGATGTTTAGCTATCTCCCAAATGTCTCAGAATCCACTTAGGTTCAGTTTCTTCCAAAATTCAATTGGTACAGAAATAAACAAACAAACACCACAAAAAACACACCCCGATATTCTCTTTTTTGTCTTTGTATGTGAAACACAAGGACTGAAGTACTACATTTATGACTACACACAGTAAGACAGGCATAGAAAAACTCCTGCAGAGGAGAAACAACAGTTCCAATGGCTGAGCAGGGAGAAGGTAACAGAGTAATATTTCAATAATAAGTCATCCAAAAACAAATAAAATAAATCAATCATCACAACTAATATACTCTTCTATTGTCCTGTCCATTCCTTGTGCAAAGAACTCTTTTCTCAGAATTCTTTCATAAGATATGTAACAAAATTTAGCATGACTCAAACATGCTTACATCTGATGCCAACATTATTTGCAGGCTTTAAAGCTCTTGTATTTGGTTTGTTGTTGTTGTTTTTTTTTTTTTTTATCAGCAAGACTCTGGTTCATCCAGAGCTGACTATATTTTTTCAGTAACTCTTAGCTTACTGCAGTGTTTCTTGAAATAAAATTTATCTCTACTTTACTTGTTTCCAAGTGCTGGAATTTACTGCTCAGTTGATGCAAAATTCATTCTACTAAACTTCTTGTTTTGTTCATAAAAATAAAAGAAATAGAAGGATAGCACTGAGTTTTGTACAAAAAAAAGGACTCCCCCAATGCACATGAAGGGAATGCCATTTATCATTGCAACCAATCAACAAACAAACAAAACCTTGTGCAGTGATGGTAGTAACTGCAGGAACCCAGTTTCAGTGCATTTGAAGTGCTTTAGGTATAGCTGATCCTGTCCTGAGTGGGGTTACCTCTGTTCCTATTTTAAGGATATCTAACTTTTTTCAGTGTGGGGAACAACAGAGGGGAAGATGAGAGCTCGCCGCATTGATGGGGATATCTTCCCACAAACTGTCAATCTGTTTGGGCCATTCTTGGGACTTGTGCAGTACTGTTTTTGTATTCAGCAAGGCAATGCTAGCATTCATTATAAGCATTTACACTGGCAACAGCTATTTTTGAGAGACTTCAAGATCAATTTTTGATGGATTAGTTGCAGTATTAGATCCGATATAGAATGGTTAAAGTTCCAAAATATTATTCCACTGTATTTCCACAATACATCATAACAATACACTGTTGCAATTATTTCTCCCAAATTCTGTTAGGGGTGTGGGATAACAAAATATTTCTAAGAGAAGTGGGAATATAAGCCAGAGACACAGTATTTAGCCAGTTTCTTTTCTCTCAGAAACATCAGCAGAGAGGGTTGACTTGATATGGCAGCCTCTCTTCACCACAAATCCATGTTTATCACACTGTGAAAGACAGACTTGGCAGCCAAACACCACATTATGACATGTCTTCATTTCCTCTTCCTTGCCCCTGCCCACGTAGGGATTTGGCAGATCCAGTAGGAGACTGCTCACCTGCAATATGAAATCCAGGGCTGCCCCCCTGACTGCTCTGAGGGCAGTTGTTTACATTCCATCCCCAGCACTGATTTCTTCTTTGTATCCTTACTTTATCCTAGGTATGGCGTCACTATTTTTCCTGGCTTTCCGAGCTGCCTTTCTTGACCCTTGCTCCCCCTTCCCAAGCATTTCATGAGCACAAGCAGCCATCCTTGCTCAGCACTGGATTGTCCTCTCTCGCTCAAACACATTTACCAGATGCTCATCTGCTGTCACATATAATTCATCCCATTTCAACATCTGACACAGTTTTCCACAACTATTGATCTACAAGCTCTGCACTGCTCCATCCTTCTCATTCTTGAGTCTCTCCCCATCCATCTGTTTGTCACTGTGCCATGACATGTAATCATGACATGTGTCTTTACCCACACAGCTCATGCAAGACACACAAGCCTCCTTAAGGGACTCATCTCTGTCTTATGCCAAGCAATAACTAAAATGGGCTTGTCATCTCCATCTCTTATTTCTTCTAAGATGATCTCTCTTCCTCACAGTGTCCTGAGCAGACACACCTTAGAGCCAACACCACCATAAGGATGATTCCACTGACCCTCACTAAGGCTGCTACACTGCACAGAACCTGTCATATAAACAACTGTATTTCCTCAAATACATTTTCAAACAACCCAAATACATTTTCAAGATCAAAGCAAATACAAACCATGCTTATTTGAAGTTCAACATTCAATACAATTCAGTACAGTACCCATTGGGCAGATACTTTCTACAAGTTAAAAAATGAAGTATCTTATGATCATAGAATTATTAAGTTTAGAAAAGACTACTAAGATTATCTATTCCAGCCACCAACCCATCACTACCATGTCCATTAAATCACGTCCCTCGGTTCAAAGCAATGTTGAAACTGTCATCTGCTGCATGCATTCCCTTGTTCCTGAACATCATCACCTTAACTAGAAAGTTTTTTCCTCTCCAAAGATCACCTTCATATTGCTTTCAGTGCTACCAACAGCATACATGACGTTGTCCTGACTGAAGGAAATTTACCCATATTGGTGTGGGCATGCTATCAAAGAGCTCTCTTAATCACACAAAATGAAAAAACAATACAGTTGCAGTCTTACTTACATGAGGGCATATAATGATCCAGTTAAGGCAGAAGAATAGGTTTTCTCTGACCTCACAAATGTGGTGAAATAATGCTCTGTGATCATGTGTGAGATTCTCACATTTGCTAGCAGAGTATGGCAGACCTAATCCAAAAATAAATGAGACATTTATTTATTCCTTTTTCCTCTCTCTAAACTGCCTGAAATAACAACATCAGTGACTATACTATCTCTTCTGTCTGAACAAATGTCTGTTCTGGAGCCAGAAATGGCAATATAAAAAAGAGCCTTCTTTCTTACGTTTAGAACAGAAGTCGAAGCACCTCATACCCATCTTCTCTCATCCAGTATTAATATCCTTTAGATGATATCTGAATGCTCATACCTTGGTTGTTGTAAACGCAATAGCCTTTAGCACACTGAGAATGACCTAACTGAAAAATCTAAATTATATTTAATAGAATAAATAATCCCAAGTTAATAGTGGTAACAAACAAAACGTAGAACCTGTCACTGTACTGAATGTATTGCTTTCATCATTCAGTGTACAAAGGAATTCAATTTCTTTACATTTAAATTAAGCTGCCACAAAACATTTATGTTGTAGTGCCAGAGATACAAAGAATTCAGTACCCTAAGGAACTGGGCTCTACTTGGTGCTGAAATAAAGCTGTTGGAGTTAGGGTGGAAGTGTATTTCTATTGGGCAGCAAGTGCTGGCTATGGTTAAAGAGATGATGCTGAGCTACTGCAGTCACTGGTACTGCTGCCTAATACAGGATGAGACTAAGAAAGCAAGTAGATGGAAGTGGTCTGAGGTTACAGGTGTTCAGCATCTGGACTAAACCAGCAACTTTCAAACATGAGAGCTGCAGAACTGTGTCATATGTCTTTTAGTCTCCTGGAAAATAAAACATCTCCTTTAAAACAATGGAACCCATAATGGACTTTTTGAAGGAGGTCTGCAGGGGAGAGTTACGGAGCATACTTTGCACCTACAACTAAAAGAGTTAGCTTACACCAAATCTGATATAACTTAGTTCTCTCTGACTTAAGCATTCACATTTTTCAAGTGTATGCAGATTGTGTTTATGTTTCACAGCCTGGGATTTATATAGCTTTTTCTAAATTGTTTTCATCAATTAGGTCCACAACACAAATTTTCCAAAGCAATACAGAAAATAGTAAATATCAATGAAACTAATAAAATATTGAAAATACAGATTTATTTTCCTATATAGAACCTCAATTCATACAGTGGCTATTCTTCGTGACAGAAAACATCATGTGTAGTTCCTCAGTATTCGCTGTAATCTTTAAAAAAAAAAATAAAAGAAAAAAATAAAAAGGTTAATTTCATTTGCAAGTCATGAATCAGTTAGATTTTCTAACAATCAAAAGATTATTAAGAAACTAGAGTTGCCACACTGGAAGAGCCACTAACTACCAGTCACTAAATCCATAGAATTATATCAGCAAGGTGTCATGAAACATGCACCCCAGCCCAACCAAAGCAGTATTCTACATTGCCTGCAAGTCTATTATCTCTGGTTTCAAAAACTATATGAATTTGTGCCAGAAGAAAAAGGCAGATTTCAGACCTGTTTTATAAAATGTTCAAAAGGACTCGGAGAATTACAGACTTTAACAAAAGAGACTCACACAAGTTTGACAAATATGTCAGAAACTATGGAATATATCTGAACCAGAACTCTGAAAAAGATGACCACCTGAAGACATCATAGCCCTAACTCTCTTCCACCTTCACAAAAACCTGACCATCTAATGATGTGGAAGAGAAACTAGATGACTGTGGCTTGAAGTCACCTGACTGCCAGGCCGTTGCTTATTGCCTTATCTCTTTTGGTTTAGCTCTGGGGAAACTGTACATGGAAAAAGACTGACTGATAAACAAACTGATACACATCGCAAAAAGAAAACCCAATAAATTTGTTTGTTCTCAGCATGCTGACATCATCATTGTGAACTTTCTTTTCCTCTCAAGGAAACTCAAAACCATTGCACCGAGGACTCAGAGAGACTTCAAAATGGTGAATATAACAACAGAGAAAAGGGGGAGAAAGGAAGTCTTTATTCTGTAACATTTTTACCATGTGATTAATGAGGTTTATTGTATTCAATAGGTAAGTTTAACCAGACACATAATAGACTAACTTGCCTAGCGGAAAGTTCTTGGTTCAATGCTTGCAGCATATTGATTTTCACCATTGGCAAGATTTTGACTGTGACACCACAGAGAAGTGCTATGGCTATCTCTTAAAAAAAACAGATACATCAAAATGCAACACATTTCTTTACGGCTAAATATCGGAAAGGTTAATTTCTAATGTGTCTCTCTCCCTTTTTTCACTCAACATCTTCTGGCAATCAAATCCAAGTGCCTCACACCACTGAAAGTTTTACAACATTTTCAGAGCAGCTGTGACTGACATACAAATTTCTCATCATATCAAAGTAGGTGCAAGAAAGCTCATTTGGCACAGTTTGTCATCTGAGAATGTGAAAATAGATCACGTTAATAAAAGAAAGTGTGAGATCCATACCACAAATTCTGTCAGCCAGCAACTTGTATGAACCCCCCATAAATGCAATGTGAGCACATCCAGATACACAACTGCGGGGCAATGGGACGGCAGCTATCAATTATTTAAAGGAAATCTGCTGGAGACAGTCATGCCAAGCACCTGAATCCACTTTAATGGTGGAAGTGGACGCATGTGCTTGGAGACTTTAAATCCTTTATGAGTAACACTTCAGTTAAGATGTATTAACAGAGAACAAACTTTAAGGAAGACTGTAGTGAGTGTGTGGTGTGTGGCTGTGTTGTGGCTGACGCTGTTCAGCAATGTTCAGGATCTGTAGTTCAGTTTGTTGTTGCACAGATAAAAAGTTAGGAGTTTCAAGTGATCTTGCATAAACAAACATTTCCATATCACAGCTGCTTGCTTTCGTGGCGCTTACATTAAAAGGCTTAATGAAAAATTAAGTGAATGATGCTACATGCTGAAAAAGTCTTGCTTTTGACAAACTGATTAACTATAAAGCCTCCGCTAGCATTTCTTGGATGCATTCCCAGAAAAACCTCTTGTACTCAGGCTATTCCTCATCCCAGATAAATAAAAGAATACAAAACATTAATCAAATGCGGAGAAAGTTGTTTTCAACAACCAATAAGAAGCATTTTGATAATACTATGCTTGGTCTTAAAATACACGTATCAGCATTTACAGAGCAGACACCATTTCTCATGCTAAGCTTGTTCTCCACTTAACACAATACTTCAAAGTCCCCAGCGCATTTGTTAAAAGCAGCAGAATATAACACTGCAGAAAACTTTACAAATCTTTCTTTCTCCTCCTCTAAAATACAAAAACATGTGCAGTTCACAGAGGATAATTTAATTTTGAATAAACAGTTTGAAAACATTCAAATCATTTCACAGCTTTGTGCTTCTACAGAATCAAAATACTCTGAGTTTCTGCTCGGTGAGGTTTTATGCTAGTTACCTGGAAGCACAGATTGCAACAACATTTGTTCTGTAAGGCAATCAGCACCAGTCAAAGTGACAAGTAATTGGAGAGCAAAGAATCAGACCAAAGGAATTATCCCATATTCATTAGCAGAAATTTTAATTACAAAAACTTGTAGGCAATAGCTAGACAAAATGGCAGTACGATATATATGTGTGTGTATATATATATATGTATATATATATACATATATATATGTATGTATAGTTTTTCAGTAGATTTCAGTACAAGTTAAGGAGGTAAAGGAGAAGAAAGAAAACTGAACACTAAAAAGAAAAGAGAGTGCTCTAGCAACGTACATGCAGAATGCCTGGCAGGAGAGAAATTTGGCAGCAAAACTCATAAGAAATGCCTAGTGGGAATGAGCATGGAAGGAGGGAAGAGAGAGGGAGATGGAGAGAGAGGCAGAGAAGTTGTTCTGTTGCCTGGCCGCAATACACAAACCTTACCAGCTACATGTGTTGTCATGGCCAGCAGGCAAACAACTCCTGAAGACTTGTCCAGGCAACATGCTTTATGGGATGAAAGCATCTGCAGTTCTTCCTGGAGAAGGACTCTGGCATCAGTTCGCTTCCTATGGTTCTTTTCAGGTACACTGAAACACCTAAGGTGAGGAGATCTGTAAGGTTGCGGGTGTTCAGGAAAACACTTCTATTGTTATGCCTCACTACTTTTTCTGGTGTTTCTGTTCTGCTGCTGGCAACTACTGGGAGCAATCTCATCTTGAAATGTACCTTTCCTGCAAACTTTTGAGAGAACATTTGTCTCAGCTTGTATTGGACAGTGTTGCCACACGCTGCATAGCTGCCTGTGAAGGATTTTACTCCTCATGCAGTCCAGTAGCCCTTATTCTGTGATCTTAGGACATGTTGTTTCTCTTCAGCACAGCATTATAAGGGAAATTACATTTCCTCCTGTGTTCACAGTTTGCTGTAGCTCATAAAAATGTAGATATATTATGAGCAGAGTGTTCCTGTAACTCCAAGAGTAATAATTGTTCTTTCCCTGGCTCCCCTTCAGCACTCAAAAGTTAACATGACCGGGCTGCTTATTCTAAGCCCATGAAATATTAACAGAGCTCCTGGCCAAGAACCACAAGAACTTCTGCCCAATCTGTTTCAAGAAATGTACTGTCTTTTGTGGGGAAGCAGGGAGGAAACATTATGGTAAAATCTTATTTGGCTCTTTTCAGCAGAGCTGACAATATGTTGTGGGCTGAGTGACTGTAGGTTGAGTAAGTTGGCAAGATCAAAACTGTTTTCTAAGCTTGACTCTGGAGCCAAGTCTGATGGGTAGCATAACATACTGTATAGCCTCTAGTCAGAAAAAAATCCATATATAGAAAATAAATAAATAAATACAGCATGCAGTCACCAAATCTATTCATAAGTTCATGACTGGCTGCATAATCAAAGGAAAATTACTTCATTGGGCACACTGCCCAATAATGAGCTAGAAAGGGTGAGACTTATATTTCTCAGATTTAATTGTAGGCAACTGGGATGACATCTCTAACCCCATAAACCTCATGTTCCTTGAACGGTTCATTATGAACTTCATGTTTACTGCGGTCCTGGAAATATGAGACAATACAAAGAAAATCCAGAAAGCAAATAATGAAGAAACCGACCATTTAAGCAGGAAGAATTTCCCTGATTTGAAACACTGCCAATATTTTGCAGTTGTAGAATTATTTTACGTTTCACAATGTCTGTACTAGCTCAGCATGGTCCATGTTTTAACCCATTTTAACCCACTTTAAAACTATTAGAATGCTTTGGGTCTCCTTGGCTGAGGCAATACCTTGATGCAAATGTCCTCCTTATGACAGCCCACTGCCTTCCTCCATACTCCGTAAGTACTCTGGAAGAAAACAGAAACCTGGACAAAAGGAATACTACTTGTATTATTGTCAGCAATGAACAAGAGTCTGCATGCTGTGCTTGTAAGAATCTGCACCAGGGAAGGTGACCCACTGTCACTGTCACCACTGCTGAAGGGCACTACCCATCACCTCACATCCATGGTGTCCATCAGCACTCAGCAAGTGTTGATGAATGTTACTGGTTGCAATTTTTTTTCACATGGAGGAATTCAGTGTCACACTTCTGCTTGATATGCACTTCTATGTCAGATGCCACTCTGTCAGACTGCCCTGCTGCTGCCATCTGTCATGCAGCAACAACATGTAATGGAATATAGGTGGGAAGGTTCAGCCTCTACTGCCATACCACCAGCATCAGTTTCTGAAGTCATGGGCTGACACCATAAAAAAGAAGCCATTACTTTTGGAGTGGTTTTTGTACATTTAAAATGCCTCCCTAGGTCCCAGTTTGAAAGGGCTTTCCAATTGACCTCTACATCAATCGTACAGACTTCCTACCTATACATATTCTACTGGCCCTTGTAAAAAGTTCTAGATGCTAAAGTAGATGCAACCAGTACAGGCATGTAGACCGTGTGCTAGGCAACAGTGTGTAGTATTTTGATATTCAGGGAGTGAGCAAAGACTTGAACACCAATAGGTGATGTGATCCCCAATGTAGGACATTCTTGAAGGGGAACAGAAAGCAGTTGATGACTACAGCTCCCCTGGCCCTCCACTTTTCCCCTTAAAAGCACTTAATTCCTTTCTCAAACCTTCTCATACTGTATTAGGACCACTCAGTATGTTCTTAGAGATAATAATTTCTAACAGGGACTGCCTCAGCCTATTCCTCAGTTGTTACATATTTATTGTATGCCTAAGTTAGCTACCTATTCTTAAGACTCTTTCTTAGTACTTAGTTTGTGCTCTTGATTATTGGCCATTAAAAGAGGGTTAAGGAGTTTTTTTTATTTGTACAGTGTCGGATGAGATCAAATGTACTTAGATGAACATTTGTAACATGCAACAGTTCTTAAAAAATAAAATTTGACATTGGGACCAAAACAATATAGATAAACAAAAAATATCTTGTTATTATCTCTTAATGAGAACTACTGATTATTTTTTACCTTTCATTTGACAGTCTTCATCTCAATTAATTCTACACAGCAAACTTAAATTATTCAGGTTGATAAAGATCATCCTGACTCCCAAACATACTTATTAAAAGAAATTAAAGCCTGGTGCTAATCAGGCAAAGAGCATGTGTTACTAACCAAACATACAAAGCCTAACAATGAGATAATGACAGGTAGGGTGACAGATACAAAGCACTGCTATTTAAAGGTAGTGAAATGCTTTGAGCTTCCTGAAGGGAACAGGCATTGTTGATGAATCTTCTGAAAGAACATCCTTTGCTTTTTAAATAGGGCTTCTTTCATATCTCAGCTATAAAAGCATTTGCACAGAAAAGTGACTGAAGATGATAAAAGTAGTATGTTGAGAAGCTGTACCAGAGCCAGGAAAGAGTCACAGAATGAAAAGCAGGGCTTGTTGTTACATAGCACAGAGGTAGTTTTCCACAAATGACCCAAGTATTCCCAGTCCTGGCACATCTATCCAGAAAGTTATTTCAAAGTGAACTGGGGAATCTGGATTCAGTGCTGATTTCCACCGACCTCTAGTATATCTATCAGAATACATTTGTTACATCCAGAGTCAAGGCAATGCTAATGTATTTATGTGTCTATGGGTAACACTGCACAGGTAAGTAGACCCAGCAAAACTTGCATTTTGAGCTTTGTTTTGCTCACTGACAAGTGAGATGATTAACACAAGCATGGTTTGCTTTCATTTGCATGGAGCACATGGTTCTCTCTGAGAGAATTATCTGTAATTTTTTTCCTGGCAACCCTTATTGTTTTGGGATGCAGCCTGACATAATAACCTCACTCTGGTAAGTGAGATTTCTGCTTGTAATATAGGTCTGAGGAGTCAGGAAAGTTCCTGTATTGGCAAGATCATGGCCTTGAGAGATCAGTTCTGCCCAACATGGACAGGATGATGCACAGTCTCGTGCAGCCCCTCAGTGAGTGTGGGCTTCACGCTCCAATAAGAACAGCCTGCAGACTGCCCATAAAGAGCAGATGTATGCTGCAGGGTTTGATGAGATTACAAAGGAATTATTTCACAGCTTGGGAAGTCTTGTCTGGCCTGGGTACCCAGCAGCTTGGCCCACTGGCTAAGGTGGTTATGTGATCCATAGGCAGTCACTGGCAGCATGCTGTCCCCCAACCATTTTGGGATACACATTATTCAGAGTGCTGTAGGTATGTTCAAGGACTCCCACAGTTAAAGTTAATTTCTGACATAGCTTATCCAAAACAAGACATAAGCACTAGGGAAGTGCCATGTGGCCTGACATACTGTGGATTAAACACCTGAATATAATTATGACTTTTGCACACCACTTACTCACAAGTTCTCTGGGGAAGGAAGATGAGCCAGTTTATGTTTCAGAGAATTCCAAGTCCTGCGCTTCTCCAAATATACAAGAGGAAATTCACCCACATATTTTGCTCCTCAAAGTTCGCTCCTTTCTACTGTTTCTTATTTTGCATGGGTTGTCCATGGATGTTATTAAACCCAGATCTCACCTTCCAGAAACAAACACAAATTAAATGTAAGTAAAAAGATAGTCAGGGAAACGTAACAGTTGTTTGCAGCACATTATTGACCTGAACCTTCAGTATCTATTATTGGTCTTTAGATGTATACACTCAACTACAGCAAAGTACATTAATGTTAATTGATATTAAGCTCTTTCTACTCTATCAAGATGAGAACCTGAAATAAATGACATAGAAAAGGACAAAAGACAGATGCAGACTATTTTCATTATTTAAATTTGCATTCCCGTGCTCAGCAGTCTCTTTTGCAAAATAACAATAATTAGAGCCTGCATTTTTAGGCCTGCAGCTGACAGTCAGAGAGAAGGTGCAAAAAGAGGAATGTATAACTACTTCCTTAGACACAAAGAGTAAAATCTTGCCATGTCATTCTGTGAGCGCATTTTCATTTGTAGAAGTCATTGAGTGCAAAATGATAAATGTAATTTTGTTTACTCTTCCCATTCTATGGCATGCAAAATAAAAGGAATATATTCCAACATGGATATAACTTTCAATAAATTGCTCCAGGTTACCCTCATCTGTTTACAGCTAATGCTGAATTGCCACGTGATGTCTTTCAGTCTGAAATCATATAGGCAGGCATTAAAAAACTGAGAGCATTAAAGATATCAGTGTTGGCATAGGATCTGGATTTGATTCAAATTACAAAGATTCACATTACAATTTTTACAAATATATATATATTCTCATCTCATAGAATATCAGAAATTGAATTTTTATATGCAAGTCTCAGAAAGCTTATCTAATATCCAACAATGATGCACATGCATTTTGTCACAGCATGGTGGGCTTCTCAGGAGTTTGTATCCATCCTGTTTATCATTCAGTGATGAAGATGAGTCACAACGTGATTCCTGAATTAAACTAAGTGTATTTTGAACCCAGGGATTGGAGTTTATTGTTGTCAGCATATTTTAAGAGCCCACTAAATCTTAAACTTGAGAAGTACTTTTGCCTGATTTATAATTGTAAACGAATCTGATTATTGAGGTTGGTAGAGACCTTGTGTTATACCTGATTTTTTTTTTTTCCCAATTTCTAACTGTACCACAATTGGCAGATATGATTGTAACATTCAAGATAGAATGATGACATAGAGATGCAACACATCATCTTGATGCTTAGTGTAGCATATAATTTACAGAGCTGTACAATTTTGCATCTAGCACAGATCTACTCTGCCATTGTGCTAAGTTATTCAATAAGCACAGTGCTTCACACCCACAGCATTTGTTGGGAATGTATTATTTGGGTAGATTTTCTTTCCCTCAGGAGTGCTGTACAGTAGCTAAATGTAGGTACTCAAAATGAAGCTCAGTTATGAACTGCAGGTGTAACACCAACCTGCATTAAAGCCGGTCAATGTTGGATGCTCAGGAATGCAGGATACTTTATATAAACTCTCACAGACAAGAATCATATTACTAACGAGAAGCATGCCAAAATAAACTTGCAACAAGGACATTGCTGAGTTAAAAGAAGAAACCTTACTCAGAATGCAAGCACAGCTTTTTTCTTGAAGTTTGAACCCTTCTTTCTTGCATGACTGTCAGTGATGAGCTATTTTCCAGCTTTCCAGGTACACAAGTTTGGTTTTACTAACTTGTTTGCTGGATGACAACAGTAAGTTGCTAAGATGAAGCACTGCAGTCTTGAAATGGCATAAAAACCCCAAGCCTTCATTCTTCCCAGTGCTGTTTTCTAACGTTTCTACTGTTGGGTAAGAGAGTGCAGTTTAAACAATCTGCCAGAGGGATTTCTGTTGAACAGCAGAGTTAACGGTCATTTTATAAGGACTCCAGAACCAGTTTCTTTTGTATTTCTTTCTTTTTTTTCTTTTTTTTTTTTTCAATGACACATCTTCAGTATTATCGTATGCTCCATTCTTTCCCATAAGGGATGGGTCATGTATCCTTTGCTACACTTGCATGGGCAAAGCAAGTTGTTGACCTGAAAGACTGAGTCGTACTCTGCAACCCAATGCCTACTAACAGATATAAAACATCATGCAAAAACTTTTTGTTTCAATAAAAAATTAGATTTATCCTTTTCACTCTGGGGAATAAAAAGGATGAAATTAAAATACATAATTCACTGATAAGTTAAAATAAAGCCTTCTCCAACACTGCTGCCATCCCTTCACAACACTCCATGCTTTACCCACAAATCTCTACTCTTGACCTCACATCCTCCTGGGAACCTTTCAGAAAAAGGAATCACTGTCAAAGCACTGCAAGCCCACAGTCCTTTCTCTTAGGGGCAGAGAAACAAGAATGTTCTGAAGTTATGGTTAAACATGTAAAGACACAAATACCTCCTGTGTATCTCCCACTAGTGGGTCAGCTCTGGTAGGACAGTTAAGATGATCCGTTATTGTAAGAAGCCTCTTTTACACCCTTCCTGGGCCAGTGTAAAACTGCCCAAAGTTCAGGAGAGAAGCAAACCCTGGAGTATGTTTCAAATGCAAATATAAGAATAGGAAAAGATAAAACAGGAGGCAAAAAAATCAGACAGAAATGTAAGTGCCAAACCCTGGCAAATGCAGCTCAAAGCAGTGTGTGCCTGGCTCCATGCACCTGAACTGAAGCATTCTTGGCTCGAGAGGTAACTTGTCCTGGAGAGAGGATGTGGAACAATTTCAATGTTAGAGAAAGATCCTATCTGTAAAGCTCTGTTGTCTTGCTAAGAAAAAATGTTGTGATATCAAAGATAGATCATATGAAAGATGGGCAGCAGCCCACAGACCATTCAGTGGCATATGATCTTCCAAGGTTTTGCCAAGTTAAAGGGAAGACATGCCAACAAAAACAGTTTTTCCTCCCAACATGAGACCAATTACACATCCATTGTGTTCAAGGCCAATAGCTTCTGCTTTCCCCTGAGTTCTGAGCTGGCAAGGTGTGGGGGGCACTGCCTCTCACAGTTGCTCCCTTCCAATGCTCCAAACTTCTAGCCAAGACAGCATTGTGCCAGGCAATTTGAGATCTGCCTCTGTGTGAGCTTTGGCATTGCATCAGACAGTTTGTTTGGTACAACACACTTGTTCCACCAAGTAACTCTATAAACCTAATTTCTAAGCAGTTTGCCTCCCTCCTCTTGTACTATGGTTAGGTGGAACATGTATTCCCAGCTTAAATAATTCTTGTTCATGCTTTTTCTATGCGAGATTAAGCATAAAGAATATTGTCACTTGAGAAGATATACCAAATAATAAAGCGTTTAGTGCATATATACAAAGAAAGTATTACTTAGGATTACCATACCACAGCATATAACCAGATTAGAAACAGCACTGTATATTAATTTGAATTTACTAAGTTTTTTTTCCTTATATATCTGCCAGGAGATCTCAGCCACCCAGGCATGCAAGTTGAAGAATTTACTTGAATAAAATTGGATCTGGACATCTAAAACGGTCATTACATTATGCTTTTTACTAGTTAAGAATATGCAACAACTGATATACATCAATGAAGCTGTCTTGATTTTAGCGCAGTGATGCCAATTCACAGAATTTGAGGATTTAGCTGCACTTTTCCTGCTAGAAAACAGAATTTATTTCAAGCTGTCCAAATAAACATACTTCTGACTCGTATGTAAATAAACAAAAAGAAATGAGACAGACTTGTTTTGATGTGACTGTTCACTGAGACACCCTTCTTTCCCACAACTGTGCATTCACGTAGCACTGACAAAGCCCCAGGCCTCACCTTTCTCAGTAGTTTCTCTGCCTCAGAGTAGTTGAACATAACAATCTCCTCACACCTGCACAGCATTCCTGTCTCTCCTCAGTTCCTTCCCCCACCTCAGATATTTCCCTCTGATGTCTCAGGACACACATGAATTCAAGCTTAGAAAAAAGGGTCTTGCCACCTGCAATGATTAGAATGAACTTATTCACAAAGAGGAAAAAAAAAAAATACCAGTTAGCAGCAAAAATCTTCTGATTTCATAGCAGCAGACAAATATCTACTTTACCAATTATTTGAGTCCTTCCTTCTTACCCAGAGCTGCGTGCATGTGTGTGCATGTGCATCCTTGTTCCAAGTAATGCAGGAGGCCTTATTTTTCTCCCATGCTGTCCTGGGATCCTGATACAAAAACTGATAACTATTTCTTTGTGTTCTGCAAAGTTTTTTCTGACTGCTGGTCTTTCTTACTCAATGTGACTGTGAGAAGGACTAGACTGCTTGCAAACACAGAGCATGCATGCATTTGACATGGCTTTATAAAAACGTTGCTTTTGAATAATGTTTTGCTGTATCACTTTGTACATTTTCTACCATATGTACAGCAAGTCTTGAAAAAGAAGGATGATTAAAAGTCTTCAGCTGCAGTCTTGAAGCAAGAGGTTGAGAACCCCATGTCCTCTGCAGGACAGCCCAACAATATCATTATGAGAGCACAAATTTGAGGTAAAGAACTGAGTTTGTGAGAATAGTGGATGAAAAGATTCAAGGAACAATGCAAAACACTACCTACATCATATTAAAGTATTATTTTTTAAGCTACTCTTTGTTTAATTTTTTGTTCATCAGCAGAAGAGCACATTTAGAGTGAAAGAAGATAAACTCAAAGATAAACTCCAAACTACTCACAGTAAAGAAATAAATTTCCTATGACCATTGGATAAACACATTATTTACATAACATAACTTGTGACAGTAGTCAGACAAGAACATAAGATGTGGATAAAGTAGTACATTTGCATGATTTGGAATGTCTTTCAGACAAGTTTTACACAGTATATTTCTCTCTGTGAAAAGTTTTAGAACGCTTCATTTAAAATGATAACCACAAATGTCAGTAACAGCATCACATGACTTTATCCAGTTTAAATGAACAATTTTGCATGAACCCGGCTTGCTAACCACCATGATACTTTAAGCACAAGATTAGCAATAATTACCAGGGGGAACAGGTTGCTGTCTTTAGTGGGTATATCACTACTGACACCAATGAACTTTTAATCAGGTGATGAATCCTGTTTCCACATTAATTTACACTCCAAATTAATAAGCAGTCTATTAATGCTCTGTAGAAAGTAGCAAAGATCAGGCTCGTGTTTCTAATATTTACCCTGAATAAAAATGATGGGACATACAAGAAATACAATGGTGCCATTTTTTTTCCTAATGGAATACTGTATTAGAAAAAAAGGATCAATATTTAGCAATAGTGGTTTCACTAGCCTAAATCAACTAGAAACAAAATTAGAGTCAAGTCCAGATGTTGCTGGGAAAAAAGGAGATGACTTACTTAAGAAGAAAAATTAAGACTTAATTTTCCCTTGATAAAGTTGCCAGATGAGAGTCTCTTCATTCCCACAACATAAACTGACTTGTTAGCTATGAGAGTTATGTTATGAGAATATGAGTTAGTTATGAGAGTATGATGCATTAATTTATTATCCCTACACTTTCTCTTAAAAATTGATGATATCTATAATATTCCCTAGAAATTGTATTATATTCTTGTTGAGAGCTTGCTTTCCCTGTTTGCTCTTAGAACATGAGCAAAGAGTAAAATACCATAGGAAGTGACTTCCATAAATTGATCGTTCTGAAAGTAATGCCTCCTATTTATTTCCATGGAAACTACAACAGATACAAAGAGCACCGTACACTATTGGACGGAGCATTTTCTCAGCCACAATCACTATTCTTCAGCACAGCCAGCACCATTAACTATGCATTTTTGCCAGCAATGAACAAGAACCTGCATGCTGTGCTTGTAAGAATCTGCACCTGTGGAGGTGGCCCACAGTTGCTGTTGCCACTACTAAAATTCAGCGCTTACCGCAGCACAATGCTCACATCCACTGCTTGATCTCCATCAGAACTCAGTTGATGAATGTTAATGGGTGCAATTTTTTTCACATGGAGAAATTCAGTGTCACACCCTTGCTCCATGTGCACTTCCATGTCAGATGCCACTCTGTTAGACTTCCCCTCGGCTGCCATCTGTCACAAAGCAACAACATGTAAAGGAATATAGGTGGGATGGTTCAGCCTCTACTGCCACACTACCAACATCTACCTCTCACATTATGGGCCAACAGTGTAAAATAGGAGGCATTCCTTTCAGATCAGCCCTCATACTTCTTTCAAATAAGTTGAGCTATTTCACTTCCCCCAGTCTTTTGATAGCTGAATTTTCAGTTGTAACTGAAGGGGGAAAAAAATCTCACAAATTCTAACATCAATATTTTATATATATACATAAATATATAAATAGACACAGAAATGTATACACACATACACACTTTTAAAATAAATTGCCTTAACAAACTCTACCTCAAGAACTGTATGTACGCTGTTGCCCCTGACCTCAACTAAACAAAGCATGTAAGCCATTGTTTACTTCCTAAATCAGCTATAAGACAAATATGATTTTATTTTTTTTAATCTCTGGATGTGATTTCAATGGCATTTATGCAAAACCAGTAAGCCTACACTTAAGTGACCTGCTAAATCAGGCCTTTGCTTAGTTAAAAGTAAAATCCCTACCTAATTCCTGCTTTCATTCTGAAGACAAGATTTATAAAACGTTATGATGACATCTGATCAGTGGTGTTTTTGAGATTATGTGGTACTTAACATGACATGTATTTTTTAAGCCAGCTTCAAATCACTGAATATGAAAGAGAAAATAATGGCTGACTTCTGCAGCAAAGAAAGATATTTTTCAATCTGAAAAATGAATGTGTACCTCATAACTAGTGTAGAATATGTGAAGTTTTCTGAGGCATAGAAGGCACATATTGCACAGATCGGTTTTGTTCAGAGACTGTATTTTCTGTGATATTTTCAGCAAATTGCCTCATCTTCCCACTACATACATATAAATCACACACACACTTTCTTAATTATTGTAGGGAGTGGCATTATAAATCTCTCTTTTTCCCAAGATTTACAACCTCATAAAATCAGTATAATGCACATCATCTCTCTTGCGTAGCTTCTGGCACGTCATTTTATTCTCCATCCGGCACAATGGACTACTCTGTGGGATATTTGTATAACAGTCATCAGTCTCTCTAATGAAAGATGCCTGGAAAAAATATGGCAGTTTAACTATGAGATGCTATTTCGTAACAGTAAATCCTAAGGTTTTCCATACACATACAGTTTTCTTAACATTACTAAATTTGACTATGCCATTTAAAACAATTGTATACTGTGCTGGTGATTGTGAAAATAAGACTATTCACAGAAAGTAAGTACAGTTAGTTAACTTTAGGAAAACTCTGTCGTCATAGACATCAAGAAAGAGAAAATTCATTGCTTCCCAACAGAACAGCATCCATTATCTCTCAGTAGACAGAAGACAAAGCAACTCTGGACCTTCATGACTCTCCAGTTAACTGGAAGTGCTTTAGGACAATACTCCTTCCTGGTGAACTGGACACGGGCATAGAAGTTAATGGACCAACATAAGGGATAACATAGAGCAGGGGTTTGAAGGAGTGCCTTGCCACCATTCCAAAGACAGGCTACAGAAGTGACATCAGGCAAAACACTTGCATTTGGACACCAAATAAAGATAACAGTCTGCACTGGAGATAACAGACCAGCACTAATGGTCAAGAACAGGGTGTGCTGATAGACCTTGTGCTTTGAGGAAGAGGTCCAGGTTCCTACCACTAATACTCCTGGACTATGCAGTTATGAGACCCTGTACCAAAAGGCCTCCTTGTGTGTACATGGGTCTTAAAAGATCTTCTGCAAGACAACACTTAAAATGTTATATTTCCCCTCAAATACCATTCTTTCACCTACTGTCCCAGTGCTGCTGTTAGTTTCACACCTGTAGAATACAGTGTATTCTAACAGAGCAGTGATTCAAACTGCAATATTAAAGACATGAAAATAAAGACTTACTGGTACGCAGATGCTAACAAGAGTGGGCTCTGGAGTTCTCAGGGACTCTGACCATAATTTTTTATTTTTCATTAATCAGTGGCAAATTTCTTACCTTTGCAGATGTCAAATAACAAAGATGAAAGACTTCAGTCTAACAGTGATTCCTTACTTCATACTGCTGGTTTCACAATTTTGCAGTTAACATTCCTGCTTCTGAACTTCACCCACTCTTGCATGCTGATTTGTTCACCTCTTCTGTAAAGCCACCCAATGAGACTTACAGAGTTTGAAGGCTAAATTTCATTCTCTGTTTCCTGCAACTCCAGTTCTAGAATAAAAATAGAAAGTAGTAAGTGTTGCCTAAAAACCTAACCTGTGAATCCATAGCACATAAACTTGCAATGCTAGATGGTATACAAGCAAGCCTGTTGATTAAGTCGTATTTAACATGGAGAAATGTCTATTTGTCATGAACAAAATTCAGAAGTTTGGAAGTTAACCTGGTTTCCTGTTCTTTTCTCTGGTTGATGGGTTTGTTTTTTTTTTTATTGTTGTTTTGCTTTACCATGGTAATTCCAGACAAGTTGCATTTAAGCTTCTGAGAGCTACTATTAGTTAAGCTTAAGTTTTTACCTGAAGTGATACTGCTTTCACTGAGTTTTTCCTATTATGGAAATCATAGGGGAAAAAAATCATTTACATAAATCCTGGGAGTTAAGAAGTACAATGTAATATAAATTTGATTGCAGTTTTCCAGAGATGTTGCCACATCAGAATTAGCCCAGACTGTGCAGAGTAATTGTGTTTTACACCAAGGAACAACAGAACAAAAGCCCCCTCTTTTGCATAATAGCTGACTTCTATAAGGTCAATTACAATGAAAGTTCTCACAGAGATAGTAAGGCATGAAATTAGGCACAGCTCCAAAGTTTCTAAAACTCAGGTCCAAGCCATCCTTTGGAAATACATTGCATGTAAATGCATTTCTGAGCTGAAACCTAAAGTCCAATGTGTGCCTTTACCGACACTGACATACTTCTAAAGAAAAGACCTCTCCACCTCAGAGAAAGAGTGCAAAGATTCTGTAGAAAGCTACAGTTCAACATAGATGGTACCCAGAAACTATATCTTAATTACAGAACTCTGCTGAGAAATTGCAACTAAGGAAGTTATTTAAATTCCCTACAACATATTAATGGATATGTACAAGAATTTACACAGTTGCAACAACACAAAAAGTCCTATTATTCTAGAATCCTCCCTCTTTATGACCTACTTTTACCGTAGCTGCATTTATGTTTGTACATATGTTACCTTGTATATCTGTTTTATACCGCAAATCATCCTGCTAAGTACTAATGCTGTAGAAATTGAGATAATAGAAAACTCATTCTTCCAAGCTTCTCCATGATAAATACAATCCTCAATAAAGCAATCCTTCAGCCTGACTTGGAATTTTATGCTCCCTCTAAGCATGACATATTCCACACCTATGAAGTCAATCAAATGCCAATGCTATTTTTCTTTTATTACCCAGGGCTGGTAGAGCAGCTTCAGTAAAAATAATTCATACCAACTGTTGCCAGTTAATGGAAATTCAAAGTCTTCAGACAATGTATTTTATTCCTAGTGCTTGAATTCTCAGGCAAACAGTGAAGTATAATTGATACCATATGCTTTTTATTGTTTTCCACATGAAAGAATCATGATATCGAGTAGATCACTGAACTATGCTGTGGCACTGAGCCACATCATCAAACAGCAAGGTCAAGTGATGAAGGTACAGTACTCGCGGTGGGACTAGCATGTGTCATATCTTTGTATTGGAGGTTTATTTCAGTTCGTCTGAGTAAAATCAGACTAGGAAAAAAAACCAAAACAATACCAACCATAATTCCAAAATACTACATTACATTAGAGCTAGGTCAGTTGCTTTGGCCCCCTCAGAAAAATTAATAACTAGGTCATATAAAAACAACTGCACCTACCAAATTTCAGGAGTACTGCTGACAGAGAAATAGACTCTTCCTCCATACTTGTTCCTGCTATTATGTTCACTAATTGTTTTAAATATTAATTTATCTGCTTCATACTTCTTCTCAAAAATCACAACTAAAAGGAATATGTTTAGAAAAATCTAAACAAATTTTAGCTTTGGAAAAACATTTTAAATTTTGCTTCCAAGCCCAGATCAGGTTTAGTACTTCAATCATTCTTTGACTCATCCTCAGATGCACCTCAGCTTCTCCTGTCTGATTTCAAGCTGAAAACTTGCTGGAAGCAAAACATCTTTGCGACATATGTCTCACACTACAGAGAAATTAGATTCATATCAAAGAATAAGAATTTCAGAACCAAGTGACAGCCAAAACACTTCTGTGTTTTGACCACATATTCCTGTTTTATTCCTAAAATCAAAATCATTTCTGATAGCATATAAATTAAAAGTGTGTCTTTATAAACACAAGGTTATTTTTGTCAGATCTAAGTATTACTGTAACCTTCTATAATAAAACTCTAGTACAGACGTGCTTTTTTCAGCAGATAAAACACACAAATTTTGTTCTGCCTAAAACTCTGTACATAGATGGCTAATTAGGACTTCTAATTAATTTATTTTAATGGAATTTTTTTATAGCACGCTGCTCATGAAAGCCCAACAGAATACAATACAAAAAATGCAGACCACAGAATTTCAAATAAATTAAAAACAACCCAACAGAATCTTAACCATTTCATTACATGAAATTTCTTAATGTTTCCCAGTAATTATAAAGTCATTGAAATGCTTCTAGTTTGGCCAATGCATTATATATATGAGATTAATGTTTTGTTCTCCTAAATCTTGCTTCTCATGCTTCTCACGACAGACAAGGAGCAGCATTACACAGGGAACAATAAGGCTTCAGGAATATGCCTGAATTTATAATATAGCTGAACTGCTTATATAAATACTGCACATGCATTTCTAATCATCACAGCATTTTTTCTTTTTAATTTGATTTATAAATCAGCTTTTTTTTTTTTTTTCCCTACCAGAATTACTAACAGGCTGAAAAATTAGAACTTTCATTAACAGTTCACAATGCAAATATTACCAACTACAGTGCAATTGGCATTTTGGAATCCAAAAGCAGGACTATTTAAAGAGAAACAGGAAACAAGGCAAATTTTTGATTTCCATACTTCTCAGGCAGGAAATTTAATTTTTCACCTTCTGGAAGGGTTTCAGTTGTAAAGACTTTCAAAGGAACACAATGGTGGTATGACCTAATTTGATGGTTTTAAAGAGAGGAAACCCTAAATTTATGGCAGGGACTATATTATAATGCAATATCTTGGCCTTTGTTAAAGAAAGAACAACTATTGCCCTGGGGTTTCAATGACTTTGGATGATCTTCAAATCTTTGCCATTGTGGTTCTTCCATGTCACAGATAAATTTCTTTTAAAAGTAACCTAAAATTCTGCACAGGTACAGTGGAGGGAGACCCTAATTATTCCTTTCTTCACACAACGTAATAAATGGCAGTCTTACTATTTTAATGCTCTCCCTACCTTTTCTCTCTGCTAACATTCCCTTCTTAATAAATCAGTTAGCAATATTTAAAGATTAATTTGTATCAAATCATTACCAAAACTTTTAATGGCAAGATTCTCCACAAAACTTCAGCCCTTTATTTGCTTTTAGATCAGAAGTAAAAGTGTGAATAATGAGACAAAAAATAATCCTAGCTGCTGTTCATCTTACATTTTTAGATGAACTGACCTTGAAAATTGAGCCATGTTTTGATCAATGACCAGCTGCATCCGCCTGAGGATAACATCAATTATTTGCCCAGGCCTGGCAGTCCACACTGAAGTGGTGTGAATTATTTTTGCTCCATCTTGAACCAACTCTGGCACATCCTGAGTTGCCTGTTTGAAATGTTCTTCACACACGGGCACAGGATATTTGCACAGCTGTGAATTTGGCATCCCTTCTTCCCTACCTAAAGACACATCCTATCATTTGACCTCTGGAGGGAAAGGCAGGAGGACAGGACATGAGGTTAATTTCTGAAAACATTTAAGAACAGTGCTGGGATTTGCTGGCAGAAAGGAGATAGTTACAGAAAAGAACAAGGAACCCAACATTTTCCATAACAAATGGGAACTTACAGACCCTAGAAATGTTGCCTTTCCCATTTACAGGATATTCAGTGGAAGAATACTTAATTTCTTCTTAAAGATACAGAAAAATATCCAAGATTTTTTTTTCTGATGAATCTGTGAGATTTATCCCTTTACCATCTCCACTGAGCAGTATTTGCTGCAAAAAAAGAGATAGAAAAATACTAACCCCTTAGGAGGATTTATATATGAGGTGCAAAGCAAATGTTTATGTACTAAATATGTACACACACAAATATTAATCTTAATATGTTTTTACGCTCAGAGGATATTGCATATTTGCCTATGTATTTTCTGGAATTGGTTATGAATGCAGGATTACCCTGGCAGCTTTCTCCACCCCCAATATTTACACATTCCTGGGTATTTGCCTAAGAGGATTTGGATGTCCTCAAAGACAGGGAATGCATAGGTCTTTCTCAGCAAGTGGAAATAAGATGAACTTTTGATGGAAATTGATACATGAGAAAGAAAAGGACCGGGGAGGAATCTGAAGAATTAAACCTATGTAAGTCCAAGTCCCCGCTTCAAATTCAGCGGAAGTTTTGATCTGTGTGTCTTGACCTCATTTTCCAATAATTTGCATGTATGTTAAACACATACCAACTTCATCCTCTACAAAAATGTATTGCAAATGAGCTTCTGTTTAAATGCTGTTAGATATACAATACCCAAAAAGTCACAACACCAACAAGTAATTGGTGACAATTACTACAGCCATGAAATGTTTTTGCCAGGAGCAAATGCATAAATATTCTAGCTGTTGTACCCTAGCATATCTTATGCAAAATGCCTGCCTTTAATATTTATTTAGACATGTGCAATGAGAGATGAAGCTATGGATTCTGTCAAATCCCCTAAGGGGAATCTGGTAGAGCCAATGCATCAGGGTTTTCTTTTCATGCTGTATTCTGTAATACTCTTTGTATGCATTGCCCAGCTCTACATATGCAAGATTAGAAGCAAAACAGATCAACTCTGCAGCAGCTGCTATGTGACTTGAAAGGTGGCAGTGCATTCTCTGGTGCACTATCATTCCACATTTCCTATTTTCTTGAAAATTTTATTGGGGGGGGGGGGGGAAGGCATTAGTAGCAAATATATGCAGTGATGATTAAGCATCATTTTGAGAGTGCATTCCATTTCTTCAGCTATATTTTGGGGATTTACTGTGTCTATGCTCAACGTACTTTCAAGCCATAGGGATACTCTATTCCTGTATGTCAGCATATACCCCTCTCACATATATCTTGCAGTGTATGTTCCCACTTGCAACACAGAACCCATCTGGAAATGTTTCCATTGGCACCTGGTTTCTTTTTAGATCTTTATATTCAACAAAATCTCTCTCTTTCTCTCTCTCACACACACACACAAAATGGAAGAACTTTAAACATAAATTCTGCACAAGTTGTTCATTCTCAGAGTTGCCTGGTGTGTGCAAACTCAGTTAAATGGTTAATTAACAACATTTTTACTGGATACATAAGGATTCTTTGATTTTTATTTGTTCTTAAGCAAAAGGCATATAGTGAAATGCTGAAACTATCTGTTCTGCGAAAAGGGCCACATGGTTTCCCTAGTCAGTACCATTAGATCTATAGTCTCCGTAAGCATGTAAATTTGTTCAGGGTCAAAGAACACAAAAATCTCCTTTTCCCACTGTTGGTAACTAGTCACAACTGCCTCATCTCAAAGATGCTCTTATGTTACTATTACGTGAGAAATCATGAGTAGCTTAGATCTAAGATACAAATTAAGTATTTAAGTATTAGTAGGGATTCTCACAGTGGATTGGTATAAATAATGAGTGAACTTCCTGTGCTTTTTTAAGAGGTGTGTGTTTCCTTGCTAAACTCTGCTGTAGTACTTACTTCACTATAATATAATTAACCCTAGCGAAGAAACAGCTCCAGTGAACATGGAGGAACCATTCCCAGAGACTGCAGTCACTCCAGCAGACAGAGCTGACACCACAACAAGATTTAAATCCCAGACAAGACTCTGGGGACTCCCCGAGCAACACAAGCAGAAGATCATTGATAACGTAGGATCCTCCAATTCTAGTCTTAGCCATATTATGGTGAAAATAATCTTGACAGCTTTTGCATTAAACACCTTATTAAATCTCAGGAAGGACCTACAGCTGAGGCTGTTCTGCTAGGGGTAAACTAATGTGGATTTGAATTCCCTTTTTTTCCTCACAGAGGCAGAACATGATTACTTCCATAAAGCCTGGTGAAAAAGGATTTGGGTGCCAGAACAGGTCATGCCTACTTTTGTCAGCAGAAAACCAGCTTGGGACTTGGGAACAGCATCCTCTGACGGGGACTCCACAAGCTTCCCCAGGAACTCTGCTTATGCAGAAAATATAGATTGTATTTCAAAAGTAACTCAAAAGCTCTCCTCAAAACTAGGCCAGATTAGAATACTAAATACTACACTAGAATACCAATGGGAAAGATCAAATTTCATTTTGGCATCCAGAATCAAACTCTGCAGCAATAACAATTATTTTGGCTCTCCTTTAGCATAGTCAGTAGCACTGAGCCTGCAATTGCATTTTTTACTACTGAGAAATAGCAATTATCCCTCCTTCTTTTATTGACATTTGTCACAGCACATTTTAGTCAAACACAGAAACTTTTTGTCGGATCAGCGTGACACAGCAAGTTTGAAATTCAACAACTTCTTCCTCCCTTTAAAGGAACTAGAAAAAAATAAAGTCCTGAAAGAGCAACATCTGTAAGCCCCAAACTCTTCCCTTCTTCATTTTTGTACCAAGAAATCTACTCACATAAATCAATATATACACCATTATGAACAAAATAATATGAAAGAAACAGCTGAAATGCATGTTGTTATACATGTGGAAAGGCGGAGAACAAAGAGAGAAGCTAGGAATACAATATCACGTTAAAGAGAATCTATCACTAACTAGAGGGCCATTTCTCTTTCTTTTTTGGGGGTTTAAAGTTTTTGGTCATGTTTATAAAACCGTAATACAAAATAATTCTGATACTAGTAGGAGAAATACTTCAATAGTGGCCTTGCCCAAGACAATTCAATAATCCATCTAACTACACACATCTTAAAATAGATAAAATATGAATCTAATAAAATCTGTGATTTCCAGCAAACAGCTTTCCTAGTTATAAATTACAAAAAGTAGCAAAAACTCACGGCTGTCAGATTGCACTAACAGAATTCTGTGAATATAGAAAAAGGTCAGGCAGGTTTCACAAAACATGTTAAAAGCTATGTTTGAATAATAATATATTTAATACCCGAGGCCAAATTATCTGAATATTCTCCAACTGTTCTACCAAAGTTTGCCAGAAAAGTAGGCTATAGAATTGAATGGCCCTTACAACATCTTGTAGTCGAATGACATCATCCAAAAGGCTTTGCAATACCATACAGAGGGCACTGATGTGACAGGTAGACAAAAATCTTGTCCCTTTCAGCAAAAAACCTTAAGCACTTCAAGGATGCTTATGTCCTTTCCTTTCAACCTCCCCCTGCAGAAACACACTACTCATGCTTAATATATCCATATTAACTTTTATGCTACAGAAAAAATACTGCAAGCATGCCCTTCAGGCAGAATATCTACAATCAGTGTCACAGCTAATAAGAAGTGACTGAGAGAAAATAAGACACATTTTCAGATATCTTCCATACTTTACCCTTTCCAACTCACTTCAGTGGACTCCCCAGCAACATCCTTTATTCATGTATTGTATAAGTTACATTAATGTTTTTCAACCAAATATTGTAAAGTTTAAGGGTGAATAAATTGTGATGAGATGGAGAGGGTAACAACTATGCTGATGACAAGAGAATGCTGAGTATAAGAATGACTACAGACAAAGAACAAGCCAATGGCTAGCTGTCATCTGCTTTCAAGCACCCAAGTTCTCAGCATTTATTCCGTACTCAGCTTCTATACTATGAAATTATGAATGATGAAATTTTCAAAATGATTGATTACAATTATTCAGTCTCAACTTCTACTACAAGCAAAAGAGCCTTTCTAATGTCTTTAATTGGAACATCCATCAGCCAATGAAGCACTTTTGAAAATCTCCTCCCTGGATGCAGGAGGGAAGCACAAGCCACTATTAGATACATTAAGAAATATTGAGAACCTGTAAGCTGTTTTGTCCTCAGCTCTTTTCAAAATTAACACTCTCAAACCCAAAGCAAAGATGATTGGCAGACAGACCTCTGCCCCATATGGAGATGATCACAGAAGTGAGGGTTGCATTTCTGGATAAATCCTTCTGCACCCTCTGCAAAGTCTGCACAAGGCAAAGCAGAGAACAGTTCTTCAAGCAGCATATTCTCTTCTGTCTTAAAATATTCAAGTTTTCTTTTCCTTTTCATTACTAGCTCCAAGATCACTATGGAATAAAAACACAAGCATCCAGATGATCTGGCATGATAATTATGTAAGGCTATGATAGGAGGACAGACATTCCTTCTATTCCTTGTTATTCTGCTGTCACAGTTTGTTTGTTTTTCCTGGCAGAAAGTAAGATTTGTAAACAATGCTAATCATGCTTCAAGCAGCACATTATCCCTTGTAATTCAATGCTTCCTAAGTTTAAATATTTCACAACAGAACACAGGAATCACACAAGTCAGATGTTGCTGGTATGACACTGTTCAGAAAATGTTTCTTTCCCCTCTGATATGGTGTATGTGTGAAACTAAATTAATCAAGTCTTCAGTGGAATTTCTGCCCGCAGTAAAGTCTTATGTGGTACAAAAGAATAAATAGAAAAATTCTGTCAAATAAAAAGTCATCAGAATACTTTTGCTCAACCTTTACAAAGACTACAGAGTTTCATTGTGGGTGAGATATAGTTGTGTACATGCAGGAGTTCAGTGACATACAATGATGTCTCCAGGAGGCCGACCAAAGAGAGAGGACCTCTAGCTGTCCAAGTGCATCCTCAGGAGCACAATACAGCTACGCTTTGGCAACTGCATCCCACCACAGTGTGGGCAGTGCGTGCCTCACCAGCATTAGTGTGTATGTTTGAATCTGTTACATTCAGTTGCTTTGGTTTTGGTGTGGTTTTTTTTTTCATTGTTTTTTCTGTTTGTTTGGTTTTTGTTTTTTTCCTGGATGGAAGCAATTTGAAAGCAAGGGAGAAAAAAGCACTAGTGAGGCACTGAAACCAGAAAAGCCATACGGAGATGAAGTAGGAAAATAAACAGAGGGAATGCAAGCATCAAAGAAAGATTGCATGGAAGCTGGATTAAAATGTAGAGTCCCAGGATATCCAAACACAGATCCTGAGGCAGGACAGACTACCTGTGAGTCTGTTTTGCAGCCGTCCATCCTTGCAATTGTCTTTCACATTTGCATTCACTTATTATCTCACCTCACAATGTGGAACAGTATCTGAGAGCTGCACAGTGGTAACAGGTGGCGATAATCCCATGGATTTCCTTGAAGATAGTATGGGAAATGAAGTTTTCACTGCCTGGCCCATGCTCCTAATGAAAGAATATGAACAAGAGCACAGGGAACAGCTGGGATGCAAGTATATGCTTCTGATTAGAGAGGGAATACTGCACATTCTGCATGAAGGCTCCAAAACAAAAAGTATCCTATGCCAGTGTCTGCATCTTTCCCAGTGTCTCAATGATACTGGTTCCTTAGCCTAATCATTTCAGTGGGCTTTCCAAGGGATGGGGGGAGTAGCAGGGGGCATATTTATGGACATAACAGAAAACTTGTCAGGTCTTGCCCAGCGCCAAAACGCTCAACTTAGTTTTTCAGGCAAAAGAGTGTTCTACGCTTACAGAGCCCAAAGGACAGTCCTTATAGGTGTTATTCATAATTTAAATCTGTGCTCCTTAGTACCAAAAATCACAGACAAAAACTGTTATATCAAAATTGAATTTTTAGGTAGACAGAAAATATTCCTCTTCAGGTATCACAATTTTGAGACATATCCTAAATGTGATTTTGCTGTCACTAATAGTCAGTCAGAAAACAGAAATAGAATAGTAATGATGATTTTTCTCCTGGGCAATATAACCAATAGCTAGTAAGCCCTGGTAGTTGATATTCCCTCTTCTCATTGATCTTTAACTCACTAGACATGAGTAATTTTCTAACAGAAATAGCACCAATCTTTATAATCATTTGCACAATATTAAATACAGTGCAATGCCTTAAAAAGGAGTGTGATCTCTAGAACTTGGTCTTTGTTTACTATTATTGTAATGCTATTCCAATAAAATAGACTTGACAACAAGTAAGATTGAGTTCCACTGTGTCATGGGACTGTATTTGAAAGAATTACAAAATAATTTGTGACTGATGCTATCATTAGCTTACTTCTGAAAAGCATCTTAGTTGTTTGGCTATAATTTCCCGAGGATCTTAGCATATCTGACCAGTACCATTTTAATTTCATGTTCCACAATATATACAAAAATGTTTTATAAAAGCACACTTTTTTTTTTAAACTGATATTTACAATAAATGGTATCACCAGATTCATAAATGTAATGTTTTTGATCTTGAAGGTAAATAAACAAACAAGCAAAATACCCCCAGCTGTTTGCAACTGCTCATTGATGTTAATTCTCTCAAAGTCTGAACCTCATGCTAAGAGGTATGAGGTCAGAGCAGTTGCAACACAATGTAATGTAAATGTGTTTTGTCCAGACCTTTGATGTGGATGCAGAATGCACATCACATGGTTTCCTTTCAGTGTTCCAATTTACTTTGCTTCTCGCTTCACATATAACATATGTTTGGTTTCATGAGTTTTTCTGCATATTCCATCACTTTCACTAGTGACCTCTTCAACTTGCAGCACTAATTCAAGAGGATTAGTGACATTTGCTTCATATTTCTTTGAACTTACCTCTACTAAGGGATGGACTGTTGAACAGAAGTTCATCCTCCTGAAAAAAATAACAGAAAATAGGTTTCAGTATCTGTTAAAAACACGTGCCCCAGCAGGCAATCTCCTGTTACAACAGGGAATTACTTTTGATAACAGAAAAAACTTTGATCAAACCCTTAGACTCTGTGGAAATACACTCACCCCCACTGTCTCATTCAGGTCCAGTGGCTCAGCCACTTCAGCTTCAATTACTGAAGCCTGAATTTGATAGAACACAGAATAAAGTAGCTACAGTAAATTGTCCAGAAATCCATAGAGTATATGAGATTCCAAAGCATTCACAACTGAACTTGAAGATATAAGACATGCAGTTGCTGACAGTTTTCAAATAATATTTTGCCCTGAAAATACCTTTGTTTTCTTTTGGACTTGTGAAAAAATCATCTTTCAATTAGGATTAAAAAAATAAACCATGCAACCATTCTTAATTTTTCTATTTCTAAGCTGTCCCAGTGTGGCAGACATTTAGTTTTTTCTTATTCAGATTAGCAAATGGAGATACACAAGAATGAACAGAGGAATAGATAAAAACCAAATAAAAGAGCAGTGAAAAAACAATGCAAGTTTTTTAACTGAAAATTGTCTCTCTCCTGTCTGGGCTGTAGTGTCACAAGTCATGGTTCATAAATAGGCTCAGAGTTCATTTCTTTGCTATTCTGGACTTGAATCTTGAGTCTTGAATTATAAATCCAGCTTTTCCAAGGAGAAAGACAGTCACTCAAAATAGGATCCACAAAAATTATCTTTTGAGGATGGTGATGAATCTGCCTCCCTCCCACCCCAGAGAGACACATTCCAGGTTGTAGCAAACTCCTCCACTGTAGGCCACTGCTCTATAAAAAAGGAAAGAAACAGAGGAAAAAACACCATCTAAGTTTCCTGAGTTCAGTGCATGAGCTCCATTCATGGAATCAGCGCACTAAAGGAACGTATGTAAACCCCTTGTACCTCTTCTAAGTGAAAGTGGCAGCCACTGCTGTGATTAACAGATAGCTTTAAGTTACACTGCAAGGAAATGAACATGCAAGAGACGCAGGAAGTTACAAGCCAAACACATGCACCCCACAGGTTGGAAGCAAGAGAGAAAAGATCAGTCTTCTCAAGAGTAAAGTGCCTTCTGCAATGAAAAAGTTGCAAAACTACTTATCTCTGGAATGTCGTTACTAACAACTAGCACCCTTTCAGGCTTAGGAAGCAATTAAACTAAACTTCAGTACATCACTAGAGCATCACAGTAAATCTAATATAGTTCCTTTTTATATTCAAATGAACAACCACTTGCATATGTGCAATTAAAAATATCTATGTTTTCTGCCTTTACTAATCTTGCTTATTTAATAGGTTTTGTGCACTAGGCATATGCAGGTTTGCATTCTGCAAACAGGCAATCAAATAATCTCCAAGATGCAAATAATTTCTGCCACAGGCATATTCAATTATGGCTTGTCCAGGTTCACATAACCACACTTGAGCAAGAATTAATGTTGAAATTTGCATATTAATTTTCATTGTTAACAAAATGTTCATTCCCTATTATTCCTCAAGAATTTCACCTCAGATTGCACTGGAAATACCAATGAATTCAGGAGTAGCTACTTGTGGAAGGATCTTTATTTTCAAGTTTAAGTGCTGATATGTCAGCACATGGGTGCAGAAGGGAAAAAAAATGAAGACATTTATTTCTTAACACACTCGAAAAACAGCTTTGATAATAATTTAACTTAGAGATTTTCTGCTACACTGCAGAAAAAGAAATGGCAGATGAGTCTTTGGCCCGAGTGAGGTCAGATCTTTACAAATGTTTCTTAGTTGTCCTATCTAGTTTCCCACAAGATGGGATAAAGACCACTTTTATGTGTGTGCAGTACACAATAGGGAAGGTCCTCTACGCTTTACTGAAATTTAGAGGACAAACAAGAAAGTAGAAGGCAAATAGTTTCATCTCAACAAATCTCCAAATAAAACATTTTCCCTTTCATCTCTTTAAAGAAGCATGCATCTTTCACCTACTTGATATATTTCACAAAATGTTATATAGAGAATTAAAGGTAGCAGTGCATGTGTCAGCTAAAATTAAGTGTAATGTCAGTTCGATAATTTGGCACAAAATAATACTTTATATACTGTTATCCTATAAATCTAACTCAGCTTGGAAATTGGCCAGCACTACACAATTTAATATACAGTTTGCATATCATCACATAGTTTAAATATCAAGTTATATATTTTTTTTCACATGGGGAAAATAAAATTAAGGAAAAAATAATTACAAAAACATAGCCCAATTTTAAGTTAACCTCAAATCCAAAGAATAACCCCCAGGCAACCATAAATTATGTGTGTCCTCACTCAATTGAAAAGCCACTGCTACAAGAAGGGATGAAAGAGGTGGGAGAGTTTTGCTGATCAAATAAACCACAATAACTTAATGCTTGCTTAGTATTACAGAGTTTATTTGAGTAGATAATGTAGGCTGAGAATATTGCTTCAGCCCCATGGTATATGGCAATTAAAACCATGTGAAGTGCTTTCTCATCATCTACTCTTAGGTCCTGGTGGCAGAAAATATCAAGTGCCAAAATAATGCCTGAGAAAATGCAGATCCTACATGCCCTGCACTTCTCCACTCAAGACTGACCAAACTAAAGAACATCTTCTTTACACTGAAGCTGATCTTCACCAGATGGCTATTAATTTGAATAATAACAAAGGAAACTATAATGAGAGTGTGCCTCGCAATTCTCTTGAGTTCAGCACATAAAAGAAATTTAAAGTTTACAGCTCAAGCAATTTTCTAAAACAAGCTAGCACACCACTCTCTCTGACTCTCTTCTTCCATGAAAAGAAGAAGAAATAGAATTTAAAGAATTGTTGTTCTTATTACTATGAATTCACAAGTGTGTCAATCTCAGTCTGCTGGTAACACTGAACAAATTTTTTCAGTCGGCAATGTCTGTATTCCTTCAGCTGGGTCACAGAAACAGATCTTCAGCTAATTAAAAGTCAACATAATTCTCTTGAACTTCTGTGCATGTGTTTGTTTACACACCACCCACAGCAAAAGCTGAGAGTTTCAGTTTGCAGTTCAGTTTTCTGATTCTTAAGTCTTTACATTGTATTTTTACCATTTTTGCCTGGATGCAATTTCCTTGAAAAACTTTATAACAAAATAAATATCCACAGACAGTAACTCATCCTAAAGAAATCTCTGATCTCGGAAGCCTGAAAATATCAGGGGAGGACTTTTAACACTGTTAAAACGTTAAAACGTTTCTGACTTGAATGCTAAAAAGTAGGTTCAGATCAGCGTTTGCACACTTGATTCTCAGGGGAATTTAACACTACTGAAAATGGCAGACCTCATAAGAAATAGCTGATGAGTTTCTTCATTGCTGCCTCCTGAAATCTTGCTGAGTTTTGCACTTTACTTTTCTACATTGAGTTATAACCAGAGAATACTATCTGAGAGAAATGAGTTTGTCTTGAACTAACACGCATCAAAATACTTTGAACTATAGGTAGATAAATAATGTCCAGTAAGTTCTACTAATTATTCTGCTCCCATGAATGTACTGGAACATGAGTTTGTCTATCACAACATGCTTGCTGTACTTATCTTTCAAGAGTCTAATTGGTAAACAAATTTCAAAGTTACATGCCTGACTAAGCAAGGAAGATGAATTTTGAATTACCTACAAATCCTAGTTGAAGAGCAATCGTACCTTATCCAATGGGAAACAGAAACAGTGCCATGTGACATATCTGAAATTCAATGATCTTTGAAATTTTATATATTAGAGTAACTGAAAAATGCAGCCGAGGAGGCAAAAAAATATTTGCAGCCTCATAGATGTACCTTCAGCGGATATGTACATCAGATTAAAAAAGTTATTCAATGTAGACTTTTTATTCAGCTGTAGTTAAAATGCAAATAGCCTGTAAAAATTTAGTTTGTTTTTCCACTTCCTGTGTTATACAATGTACTCAAGTTACACAAGGCTGTTTTTTCAGCTGGATCACAGCATGGCAGCATTTGCAGACCAGTGCTGATGTTTCATTAATGATCTCCATAACAAGAAGATCATTGTTTTCCTTTATGTAAATGCTGGCTAAATTACAGTCACATTAGAATTTACTACCTTCTTTTTGGTGGCCCAGTATTAGAGAGAAGGTCAGGCTTCCTACCAGAAAGGACGCTTGAACAACATGTAGGCTATTTTCGGTTGTGTGCTTAGTGATTAAAAAAGCCACATAGTTAATGAAGTCTGCCAACAAAAGAGGAAATCTCAATTGTACATGTCAAAACAAGAAGAGGACCTGGTTTGCTAGGTGACATCTATTCTACTCAGTATAAAAAGAAATGGTTTAATACAGCTGAACATTCAGCTAAGGAATCAGATCTAATAACTTCCTAAGAATACTGTTCCAAATTCTAGGTCTCCACAGACTTCAGAGCATAGCTAAGACAGTTCATTATTTAATTCCTCATTTATCATCATAAACTAGAAAGAATACTTTTCATCCCTTATCTGAGCTATTGATCTTAAGTGTAAGCTCTCCAGTTCAGAACAGCCTCTTGGGGTAGGTGCAAAACAGTGAAAATAAAAATACAAGCCCCAGCTGTGACTGAGAACAAGCAGAAGATCCCTGTAAACACACTAATAACCTCAAATAAAACTGCAGTTCTTAGAGTAAGATTTCCAATTGGAAGTCAATGAGTTCTAAATTCACAGATTAGGAAATGGTATGTAAAACAATCAGGAAATGACTTTTCCCAAATCAAAGTATTTTACTGTAGTAATGAATTGCTCTCATATTATGAAAAATCCCACTCTCCATAAGGTCTGACAGGAAAATCCTGACCATTCATGTAACATCCAATCATCGGTATACACTGAAAACAAGGTTTTCAAAACCTTGCGTCAATATGTGTATTCCGAGTCCCACTGCTTGGACACTGTCACAAGCAGCCAGACTCAAGTGCTTTTCTGAGTGAACTTAACTATGCTGACTGACTCTATTCACGCAGCCCTGAAAGCATAAAAATACTCAGTTTAAGCAAACAAACAAACAAGCAAAGCAAAACCAACAGAACTTTAGCTGTTCAGTAAAATACTCATAGCATTCAGGAAACAGTGCCAGCCACACTGTGTCAAAGTTTAAAATACTCCATAAGGTATGTCAAAGATAACAGAAAATGGTTTTCTAAGAACCTTGAACTGAATGTGATTACTCATGTTTGAAGAAACTCAGATGCAAAGGAAGTGTTAACTTTTCTTTACAGAAAAATCTCCTGACTTATACCACTCCCAGTCACATTTTCCCAGGTTATATCTTATCCCAGTAATCCACCACAGTGCACAGCCACAGCAGTGAGAACTTGAGCAGGGATCAAGATCTGTCAGGTATCTCTGGAGGGAAGCTTCCATAAATACTGTGAAAAATATTGTTTCAAGTTGCAAAATCAGCAGGGAATACTCCATCATTTTGTACTTTTGTTTGTCTGTATGGAAGGAATACAGATGAGAGCATCTTTCCAGATTTCTTGGAGAAAGATCTAAACACCAAGAATGATAGCCAGGAAAGGAAAGCTTGAGAAGTTGACATGTAACAGCAATAACAATTTGAAGGGAAAAGGCAAAGAGAAAACCCTTCTAGGGAAACAGATTCTGCATCACACCTAATCCACTCCAAAAATTCTATTGAAGTAACAGAAAAGGTGTGGAGAAACTGAGAACACAACAGCGAAATATAACAGGGATGTAATGACATTTGCTAGGACTTTAGCAACAGCCAAAATTCCAGTTCCCTGTATTTCACATGCAATACCACTCCAACTTCCATGAAATGATGAATTTCTTCTGAGTCTCATTTCCCTTATTCCCAGTCTCTGAGATAATGCCTCACTGGTTTACATAAAAACCTAAGGAACCCTACCTGAAATTACACAAAATCTGCTTTTCCATAGCCTTTCTGCTCATAGCCTAGGTTTGCCCCAGAGTCTTTCACCCAGAGATGTACACACTTTTACTAAGACAGTAAGAACACCAAATCCAAAATGTCCTGCAGATATTGTGCATCACTGCTGCTCTTCCTCCAGGCTCTACCACAAGAACACTATTTTAATAAATACAGCAATTTGGGGCAGATAACAGAGCAGCAGTGGCAAATGACACAAATAGCCTGAGCTATAAGAAGAGGAAAATCCAATCTTTTACTGCACATCTTTATGTCTACTTACTCCAAAATTAAACGCGGAGTCCAAAAATTCTTGTCAATAGGTGGCAGACTGGATTAAACTATATTAAAGATGGGTTAGAAAGGATGGATGTGCCTTTCACTTAAGATAGTTGTATAAAGCCTTTACAGTTGCATTAGAGAGTCAGATTTACGGAACTATATATATATATAGTATATATATAGAGTGTATATATATATATACACACACACACACGTATATATAAATAAACAAATACATGTATGTATAAATATAAACATAGATACCAAAGCTATTCAGGTGGAAGCATTTCACTGCATATTTTGCAGGGCAGAAGTGCATCTGTGCATATATGAACAGGCTCAACAATAGAAAAGCCAGTCAGGAAGTCAGAGCAAGCATTGTAAGTGCGTGAAAAGAATGGTTTCAAGGAAGGACATGATGACAGCTTTTTAGATTTTCAAAATTACCATTACAGAGAAATTCCTGGAAGCACATCCAAATACAATTTTTCCCCCCTCAGAAAAGAAATCTGGTACCTACTTAGTAAATAAGCAAGATCTCATTGATGATTTTCTTTACATTGCCATTAGTTTCCTCTCCTGAAGTAAATAACTTGCAAAACCCCATATTTTGTCTGCTTCAGCAAGAGAAAATTAACATGCTCTAGAAGTCTGCTGCTAGCATATTCTAGATAGCTATTCTAGCAACAGCATTGCAATATCAAAGCAATAACCGTGATGTGAGGAAAAGTTTCAGCCAATAATGATATAGATTTGAGATACATAAAACCAAATTGAATTGAAATAAATAAGGCTGCTTTTCAGTCAGCAATACTTAGAGAACTTAGAAGAGGAAAAAAAAGAAAAGATTCGAAATAAAAAGAAAAATAAAAAACCTCAACACACTACAACCTGGATATAAAATAAGTTAGAGATTTTGCAAAAGGAAGAAACTCACCATTTAAAGTGTTTCCAGGAGAACAGGAGGACAATGGGATGCATGGAAAAAATGAAGCACGGTTTACTCAGTTTTGTGCTATGATAAATGGTCTAAATGCTCTCGGCCAATCTTAAGCCAAATCCAGAATACTTGTAGCATGTCCAAAAAGACATTTACGTATCATACATCAACAGGATGGGAATTACTACTGACCTACTTCTGCAAAGATACATTGAACAAGCCATCTCCACAGGCACTCCCAAGTGCTCATTTCTGCCCATCTCTGCTTTTGCTACAAGTTTATTTGTGGGTAGGCCAATCCTGTAAGCCCCAGTACTCAGCAGAAAGATTTAAGATTTCCAAGGCTGAGCAAAAGCCCCTGTGACTATTTCTTTCTTGGAACATCTATGCTTCAAAGCTCTTCAGACTGGACACAGATGGTCGTTCTTACTGTTTGATGGCATTGTCAGCACAAAATCATGAAATACTTTAAGGAATAGATATTTATTTCTGAAGTCATTTTTCCACAAAAGCTGATCAATACATCACCTGAAAAGAACTTGTAGGAGCAGTTAAATCTATAGAACATTTTCACGGGTGTTTCCAATTTGTCAAGTGTCCAGCAACACTGCCATGCTGAGAATCTCTGAGGTTTGTCTACAGGTTTGTTGACAGGAATGAAAATGATCAGGATGCTACAGGCAGCCTTTTAGTACGCTTCACACTATTGTAATGAATGTGTACATTACCTATGATGTATTGTGGGGCTACAGATAATTAGACTAGAAGTAGGTGGAGCCCCTCTGGCAACATGGGAGCTACTCCCTTTCCATGCCACTTCTATTGTGAAGATGAGCACATTTCTCAGCTCTGTGCAGCATTTCTAGTTCTCTGCAGCTTTCACATCAGTCATTTGTAGCCACAGAGAAACTGATGTGTAGACATAGCATGATTCAAATAGCTACTGCCATGGAGTTTAGCATGAGGAAGCAGATAATTAATTAGCATATTTATCTGTTTACTCCTTAAGTCTATGCCTACATGCTCATTCTGTTCTACTGCTGAATCACCACAAAGGCTGGGCAAATCAGATGCAATCATCTTGGTTCTTGGAGATCATAAGCATCTGCAGCTCCTATTCTAGTCAGTGGAGGGTAGAAGTATTTGGCCTACCAACACAGGGCAATTAACTGCCTTATGTTTCAATTCTCACATCTATAAAATGGGAGGAACTATTCTTTTTTTATTACTGTGTCAGCAGAATATTAGAAGTAAACTGCTGGGATAGATTATTCCTATTTCCCATAGACTACAGTGATCTGTCATTTTATTGGTTGCTTTATCCCCTGTTATCAGCTGTCTAGCTGCACTTCCAATTAATGAAACAGCCAGAGCAATGAGCTGGATGTCCTCAACACTCTTCACCATTCTTCCCATATGACTATATATGCCACCTGTCTGGTTACCCCTCCTTTTCACTGAGATGAGGACATGTGTTCTGCTGCAATGAAAATAAGTAAAAATGTCAAAAAGGGGAGTATCAGAAAGCATATGGCAATAGTAATAGAAATTTGAATACTATCTTCCCCTGCCTGATAATTATAAGCAAATGGCAGCAGATCTAAATCAGGATTGGTAGCAGCGGCTCTACCAGCAAATCTGATAGCCCTAGCAAACTCCATTCAGCAGCTTTTTTACTTCAAATTATTATCACATAGAAGTGAAATTCTCTGACCTCATTTCAGTGATAACTAAGGCAGGTTATTGCCTCTGGAAGAAAATTTTGTTCAATGTAATAGAAGCAGCCACTGCCCACTAGGGAGAAAATTCTCTAGATATATTCAGGTCTAATACTCTAGACTGAAGGGGCAATACTCTGCAAAGGAGATTTTAGCAGCAGACAGTGGTTAGTATATATGTTGCTTTGGGCTGCCATAATGCATATTAAAACACCTAGACATTTTTTTGCAGCCATAAGACCTTCTGCTTTTACTTTGCGTCAGACAAGTTTACGTAAAACAAAGCACAGGGTACAAGGTAGATCTAGTCAGACTGCATTTATTTTAATCCTGGAATCTGCTGGGCATCTTAGAAATCCTGACACTAGGTCCTAACAGCATAGCATGAATATAAGCAATTAAAACAATCAGTTAATTGGTCTGACAAGTTGAAACCTGTACAAATTTGAAAAGCAGAAAACCTAATAGAACACACTAAGATATTCAAGTGCACTTTCAATTCACAGCCCTTTGGTGGCTAATATAGTGAACAGAAAACACGAATAGTTTGCAGAAACAGAACACATAAAGAATTAGCTACTAAATAGTGCTAACTGCTAGATTCTTACTTCCTGCCTTGTCAATGACACTGTTACCTTCTAAAGCAACAGTGGGCAGCAATTAAATAGGACTGTTATTCACCACTAACTTCACAAAGGAAAAGAAATGAATGAGCTTTTCCAGGCTGCAGTAGTTCCAGATTGTCTCTCAAAGGGCTGCATCAATTACTGTCACTTATTTGTCAGCAGTATGACATGATTAATTGGTGAGATCCACATTTTTGCGTGCCTTACGTCACAGACAACTCTGTTTCCCCATCTGTTTTTATTGGTGTTACAGCCCAAAACGTTCCACACCATGTACCTTGTCAAAAATATATTAATGTCTCACAATGGACCCAAGCTAAAACAACTTTAAACCCTACAGATCACCTAAATGTGCTGAAAATAAAGATATAAAGAGAAAAGACTGAAAGATTTAGTAGAATTTCAAGTGGAGATTACAAAAAAAAGAAAAAGAAAAAAAAAAAGAGCAACAGACTTCAAGCCTTCTTCAACAAAATGAGACTGTTATGTTCTGTTATGTTGGCAGAATAAAGGAATTTGTTGTCAGGACTAAAATATGTGCAAAAGTTTTTCTCACTATTTCAGAGAAAGTAGCACTTTCTAAAAACCCCAAGACACGTACAAAGTAAATTGTTACTTAGCAAGAACAAAATGTCAATGTCAAAAAAGCCTTAATTTTCAGTTCTTCACATAGTATTTAAGATGATGTTTGAGCACTTATTTACTTTTTTAAAAGCACCTAAGTTTTATGGACTCTCACAAAAGTCAGACCATGCATCTCTAGGAGTCTTACAATGAAGAAATAAACATATACATGATAGTGAATAAAAACGGTCCCATATGTGTAATAAAGAGCAGTAAAGCAGGAAAAATTATGCTAAACCATGAACTTATGACTATAACAAAGTCTGAATTATCAAAGCATATTTACATCCTATGTAGGTTTTGTTTTGTTTCTGTGCAGAAACAAATGTATTAAAATAATAATAATAGTAATAAAAAGTAACTAAACATTATTTCCAGCCTAGTCTTGACAGTCATTTGGACATTTAATATATCTTGTGATACACATTATCTTTCTGAGATCTTCTACTCAGAAATTGTGCCCTTTTTAGCATCTTCCTCAAAACACTCTTTCCTCTCTTACTGAGAGAAAAGTTGCAATATGTGAAATTATTTTCAGCATCCAGAAGGCTGTTTTATAATCTATCCCATCTCCCCCCAGTCCTCCCCCCAAAAAAGATACCATGAGGAACACTAGGAACACTATTGCTTTACATGGGAATTATGCTTGCCCTTTCACATTTTCTGACTGTCTGATCATTCAAAGCACTCAGCAAATATTTACACTATGGTAGTCTTGCTTTTTTGTTGCTTTAGCTTCCAAGTTCAGAATAATGAAAATAGTACAGAGAGTAATTAGAAGCGTTTCATAAATACTGGACCATATGCTAGTAATTCTGCATTGACAGTACTTGTCCATGATACAGTCAGAAAAAGAAGCTGGTAACAGTCCCAAGAGCCAAAAAATTCACATATTTTACTCTTGTTTCCACTAAAAAGTAACTATGTTTTAGTATAATTTCTTTAACTTAAGTCTCTGCTTTTATCTGCCTTCATAGAAAGGACCGCAAACTATAAAAACAAACAAAACAAAAAAAGATAGGAAAAACAACAATATAGTTTTTGATCAGATAAACTAAGGTAACCAGAACAGTCAACCAGTGTTAAAATCAGGTAACAACACTGCATAATAAGTTTAGTTACCAACAACAAAAATAAATAAACAAATAAATAAAAATCTGCAAAGGCTCTGAATATTTTTGTTAATTTCAAAAATGTTGTGTAACTTTACACTAATGATGCAGGTGGAAGCACAGAGGAATAAGGGTAAAAAACAAAAAACTAACACACAACTATGAACATCCAGGCCAAAATGCAGTTAGGTTTACTTTTGTCAGGCTCCATGCCATATCTGAATACAGATTATCAAAGTACCGTCATTATGGGTAAAATGGCAAGACAGGCTATGACAGTTACATTCCCGCATTGCTGCATAGAACAGAAAAGAAAAAAAAAAAAGAAAAAAAAAAAAAAAGGCTGCATCTGATAGATCTGCCCATTATCTGAAGGCTTACTGATTCCAGAAGGAAGGTATCTAATCCTCCGGTACAGAATCTCTCCGATGCTTCCGAGGTGCCATCAGCACCTTGGACAGGGTGAGTCCAGACGGAGCGAGTGGCACGTGCTGCAACCCCAGTGGGAACAACAGAGAAAGCAACCCCCACGGTCACCTTCTTACAGCCTATAACGGCCTAGGGATATTTCTAACACGACCCTTGGCAAAATTTTCACGGCTTCTGATAGACACATTGAAAGACTCCAGTAGGTCATCAATCAGCGCATCCTGAAAGAGAATAGGATTCCAAAAACTAGTGCTATTGATGCAAGCTGTAGTCAGTGACAGCTGATAGCAAGTGGTAAAACAAACAAACACAAAAATCTAAGAGAAGAAAAGTAGGACTATATGAGGCATTTATCTTTACCTCCATTTTGTTGTTAAGTTCCTAAGACTGCCCCTTTAGAATTATCTCCCTTCAGACCACTGCCTCCCCAAAGGAAACTAGCAATCTGTTTCACATTCCAATCTGATAATTCACTTTTCACACTAATTTTTAATTCCCTACTTTGACCCCATGCTATTTATTTCTACTTTCTTGTCCTGATACTGTTGTATTTCACAAGATACAAGAGGAGGCTATCTAAATTTTGTGTTGATCATTATATAGCCACAACTATACCAATAGGTCATTTTTCATTAGCTGTGTTTTTCTGTGTACAGCTACAAACTGTGAACATACCACATATCTTTCCCTTACTTGCATAGTGAAATTCAAAACTATGTTGGCTTAAAAACAAACAAACACAAAAACAACAACAAAAGCCTGTTTAAAAATCTAAAGAAATAGAAATTGACAGAAAAAATTGAATGACTTGGTGCTCCATATTTATGCAATATATATTGTATAAACCTATACTATAGGTTTATGTACACTAATCCTCCTGGATGTATTTGCATAAGGAATGGGTCTCTGGTCTTCAGTTTTGAAGCAATTTACTATTTCTGCACACAAGCAATGTTTTAAATAGAAGTCATAGGTTGCATTAGCAAAATGTTTAGAAGGCTCTGATCTATTCAACTTGTGATCTTCACCTTCTGATTTTAGAAGTCCCCAAAATTTTGATTAAATCAGTGATATTTCATACATATTGTCATTATGTTTCATTTCACAGTTTACTTAAGCAGACATATTTGAAGAACAGTCGTGTGACAGTACAGGAATAAGAAATGAGAACAGCATATAAATCTGGCAACTATGCCTTGACAAATGTAGTTCAGCATCAAAATAAAAACTCCTGAAACAAAGGGTAGGCAGAACAACTCTTCAAGTCAGACAGTGCCCTAAGAAGAAATGGAGCAGAATTCTAAAGCCTACACTCCAGGTTTGTTTTTGTTTCTTTTGTTGTTTTGGTTTTTTTTTCTAGAAAATTTACAATAGTCATAAGATCTTTGCAAAGACCTATAGTCCTAAAACCTTAAAATATAGGTCAATAGTATTGTCAATAGTATTTAATACATCAGAAATCCACAAGAGGGCAGAAGTATAGGTAAACTACTGAATGTAAAAAAGACATACACATACACACCAGATAAAGAGAAGCTAGACCATACCATATCTTGCTCAAGATTTTAGTATTCTGAAATACAGCTGGGTTTTGTGTACATTCTTATTCTTGTTGCTTGGTCATGTGTTTTGTTTATCTTGGTGTGTTTGGTGTTTGTTTTTTGTGGTTTTTTTGTTGTTGTTGTTTTGTTTCTTTCTTTTTTTCTTCTTTTTTTTTTAAAGGAGAATTTGACCATTTACTAGAGGAAATCATAATTACCTTCAGATTTCTGATTGCATTTAAATACATAAACTTGCCATATGGTGAGAATATGAAACCTATTAACTAGTTTCAGACAGTTCTTCATTTGTTCTGAGACTGGCCTGCTTTGGTTTGGTTCCACATAATCAAAATTAGCACAATTCAGGCATTCATATTTGTTCACTGATTTCAGCTGGAAAACACCATTCATCGCTGCCAATGATATAATGACTTCAAAATCACATAGAGGAAGCCAGTATCCTCATCTTGGCAGTATTACGATCAGTTTGTACAGCAGCTATCTCAGCTCAAAGCTGCAACTGGAGAGATTTGATTCTCATACAGTACCTCATACTGTTCCCTGACAGGACAAAGTTGTTCTAATTAACTCGGGATCCTACAACTTCAAAAGACTTTTGAGTATTTGAGGCTACAGCTGTAAACAGATGTATTCTTAGGTATACTTTTACTCATCAGAGCTTGCAGTGCCAAATTAGATACCAAGATCCATCTTGTAAAACATATGGAAAGTATAAGATGATAAAGTACAGGAGGGAAGTTGGCTCGCGTAATCTGTATAAAGTCAGAAGAATGATGTGGTCCTTCATTTTAAAGCAGGTAACCACCTACTTGATTAGACATTGTCTACCCTAAATTCTCTCCTCCACAGTACCCAAGCAAGAATGAAATTACACATGAAACAATGTTGCCCATCACAACCTCTCTACTTATATTATCACTTCCTGAAAGATGAGCAGCCTGTTTTCAGTTCTCACTATTCTCTAGTAGCAAAGGTAGCAAAATGTAGCAACTTTGGGAATTTTTGCCATAAGGTCAATACAAATTAGATGCATAACTACTCAGGTTGTGAAAGGTTTGCAAATAAACATATGCTAAGTTGCCATCTGACTTCTTCTGCAATGCTTGCATGGGAAAGCGCATTTAAATTTCTGCCACTGAACAAGTACATGGTCTTGTACTGATACACAGGGACATGAGCAACATCTGTGCAAGCTCAGCAGAGATGTACTTTTCAGCATAAGGGATTCTCGCACCTCAGAGAGAAATCTACTCATACACAGGGACGCTTCTGCTAGTTGCTGGACATGGAAGTAATATCCTGTGGCTCATCAGAAGGTTTTTCAATGAACCTTATCAATGAAGGTTTATAAGTCTCCCTACTATAGTCAGTTTTTTTCTCACAGACACTATGTAGAGAAAGTTTTCTGCCTAAGGTGCAAGCCAGGTTTTCATCCTTTCACACATAAAAGTGGATGCAAATTGTCTTGTTTTATCATTATGTAAAACTTAAGTCATATTTATAAAATTCATTTCTTTCTGCGTGCCCATTTTGATCTATGTTCACACATGCATGCATACATATGCAAGCATTTAAACTTAAAAACTCAATACAACTTACTTGCATCTGTATTGGCTATAGCCTTTCATTTTCTTGCACCAGTATAAATCATGCTCCTAAAGTAAAATTGAGAAAGCATGAGATAAGAACAAGAAAACATATTCAGTTTTCTCAGACTCCTCTTCTCCATGCCTCTGAGATCACAGTGCCAAAATCTACAGCAGCTGTGGATTCACCTATGGTTAAGTCTGAAAAGGAATAGAGACCCATTTCATCCATTAGTTATTTTACTGACTTTCTAGAAAGTGTTTTTCTTTATGTCTGGATCTTATCAAAATATGTAATGATGACTACTCAGTGGGAAAAGAGATGGTAAAAACAGATATTATCCAGTCAGGATCTGCTTACAGAAAAAGCAAAGGCAAATGCCACAGCCATATCCAGCGCAGCTCTAAATTCTAGAGGAATTTAGAAGTCAACAACTTCAAAAGTTGTTTCTACCTTTCTGAAAATATATTTTGAAGCAGAGCATGTAAGTATTTATCCTTTAATGATGAAGAACTACTGCTAAAGTGACTCCTATCTCTCCTAGTGAGGAACTATATTTCTGCTTACTGACAACACGTTAATTTGGATTAATATGTACATATTTGAATAGGAAAATACTGACTTCTGCTGTTAGCCTTTTATAAAGAAAACAAAGCATGTGCCAGTCCTAAAGGGTGGAGTTGGTATAATGCTGAAAGAAAACAGAATGCAGTTCACAGTACCTAGCAAACAAGCACAGGCCTAGTAACTAGTAAACTGAAACCAAAGCAGGACAATTGATTGTAATTCGACAACTAACAAAAAAATACAAAAAGACAGTCTCAGCTGATAGAGCAGATTACTTACAGTCACAGAAATATACAGAAGTAAGCTGCCATTTTGGTACAAAAACAAATGTACTAGTTGACACAAGGGAAACAAACAGCATTTTTATTTCTGAAACAATGGGCTGCTAACCCTAAATTTTTAAAGAAACCATTAAACATGTAAAGCAATCACACTGATTTTTCCATCTGACTGAGAACAGCTAACTTTTAACCAACAGGCAAACCCTATGCCACCTCACTGTGGCCAGCTGAATGAAGGGGTTTTAGAGTTCTACAGCAAAATGAAAAGCCTTTCTTTGAATGACAAATTTCTAGAATCAGGAAAATAAAATAAAAAGAAAAAAGAAAAAGAAAAAAAAAAGAAATCCAAAAGATTAATTATATAATTTTATATAATATAATATATATTACATTATATTATATTATAATATATTATTATATATTATTATATATTATATTATAATATAATATATATTATATAATTATTTCCCCCCTACCCCCCCACTCATCCTCATTTCAATTCTAAGGCAATATTCAACCTAACCTATTTTGCTACAATTACTGACTTCATGAAAAATATGAAAAAAGAAAGAAGAAGGGAGTGAACAGACAGCCCAGGTTGGATGGGGTCCTGAGCAGCCCAGTCCTGTCCATGGCAGAAGGTTGAAACTAGATGACCCTTCCAACCCAAGTCATTCTATGACTCTATGATCACAAATTGACCTACTATGAAACTGAACAAATCGCATACCGATGTAGATGATGTAGAGAACAATCTTTCTGAGTTTTACCACAGCACAAATAACTTGTTAGAAAAATCGGTTTTTAAAAGACAAATGGTTTTATAAGCCTTAATGTGTCTAGAAATACTTTTGATGCAAAATGGATTTGTGACCTACCTTGAATTTAGCAGGCATAATTTGTTAAAAATTTGTTGAAGAACACTTTGAAGGGTGAGTCATGACACAGATAGAAAATAACTGCAACATTAGTACCAAAGAGTCAACATTGCAGTGAAGGTGTCTAATCCAGCAGCACCATCACCTGTTGTAGTATTTACTCCCAGTTTTGTTTGAACAGCTGTCAAATCAAAAATGAACTTGTGGATTTAAGAGCTTAGTCTTCTCATTATAGAAGGATAAAATAACAACAACAAAGCAATAAAGCACCAGATTTTGATTAATGGTGCTTTTATGAGGAATGCCCTTCTCAAAGACAAATAAAAAGTGAAAATATTCTCTGTAATGTTCAATTTTTAAAGACAAAGATTTCAGTGTGTTTCTCACTTGCACTCACATGTCTCTGTTGAATCAAAGAGCAACTGTTTTTCACTTATGCTTGCCTTTTACAGAACTGACTTCCTTACTATGGAACTCTGTTTTCTGTTAAGAAAATGATAAAGAATGTAAATTCCAAGACTTACTTAAAGTTCATTGATTTCAAGGAGCATACACAGAATCAGCCTTTAGATCACTACAACATCATGTACTCATATTTTCATACTAGACTGTCTTTTATAGACCCGACCTATATTGCAGTTTATGCATATGTATGCATAGATGTTCATGAAACGCTTGTGAGAGTGCCTTGTTTCAAAAATCTAGCTAACACCTCTTACTACTTTTCTCTTTATTAAAATTGAGAAATAATGTGAAAATCCAAGTTTTATTTCAGTTAGTTTTTGGAAAGATCACATAATCTGATGGGCTAATACCATGACACAAGATTTCTGTCCTTCAGAAATATTCCATCTGAGATTTCAGTTGCATATAACAGAGAGAGAAGTAGCAGGCATAGTAGGCATCTAAATTACTTATAAATAAATATATAAACCATCTCAATTGAACAGTCGCAGTTTATCCAATCAGCACATCTCAAATATGTTTCTTAAGTATATTGCATATGCCATTTCTCCAAGTCCAACTCCACTTAGGCTGCACAAAGACTGACAGCAATGGGAACCATCTCAGCACTCAGTTGACTGGTTACAAGAGATCATTGAGCATTCAGTGCAAAACACAAGACCCCATTAACCAAAATTCAATTCAAGTGATTGAAGTTTCACTTCAAAATGATATGTATCTCCTCATAACACACACTTCTTGCCCACTCCAGCCACAAGCTCATTTCAAATGATTTTTGTTTAACCACAAAGCAATTGCCCATCACTTTAAAGGACTGCATCAGAACATATCACGGCATACATTTCTACCAATAAGTGAAGCACTGTGTAGTTTTGTTTCTGCTGCTCCTTCTTTCTACCTACTTATTTTTTATTTCTTAATTATTCATTTTTTTTTAATGATCTGGTTGAACTTGCTAGTATAAATTAAAGGATCCATCAAATCCTTGAAAATCTTACAGAGAAAAAGAACTACAAATATCCTTTGTGTTTGCTGTTATCGTCACGTTAATCATTTGTATCAGCTTTTGGCTGTACATCTGATCAGACTGGAAAGCAAAAGGAAGGAGTTTGCTGCTTTTCCTAACATTAGAGGTGGAACTCTCTCAATGTTAACAGTAATGGAAAAATAAAGAGAACAAATTCAATGTCTGGAGAAAACCATGCAATAAAAAGAACTCACAGTCTTCTAAAATAACAGTGGCACTTGTTATTTAAGGAGAATTCTGAACTCTTCATATCAGCCTGTATTATACAACTCACCACAGAAGAATCACTATTTTAACTAATGTTTGTTTTTTTTTCCATGTTGCAATAACAGTTAACAAAGCAAAACAAACATGCAATTTCATATTAAAAAAAACTAAAATAAAATAAAAAAATCAACAATTACCTTTAAACCAATGTTTCAGTTTCTCACTTCTCAAAATCACCTAAAGGGAATGTTTGCCAATGGAATTTTTTTTTACTCAAAGGAAAAAGTTTGGGGTTTCTTATGTTTCGTTTTTCTTTGTTTTCTTAAGAAAGGTATGACCAATTAGAAATATATAAAGGTAAGTCTGCATTGTGTATAAACTCCGTTAAGCAGTTCACCACCATGAATTCACCAAGATCATCTTACCTTATGCATGAAACTCCAGCACCTCATGGAAAGAACAGGGCAGTTCCTAGATGATCCAGCTGCTGGTTCCATAGGGATTCAGACAGACCAGTAACCACTTTAGTCTGCGGGAAGATCCTGGTCTCCTTCCTTACATACCTACGTGAGGTAGAGCTGGGCTTCTGCACCTACTTGTTTTTTCAGCGAAGGTTTTTCTAGATGCTGGCTACCCATTACTCTATTGAAAGTATTAAGATCACTGTTCCAGTTAGTTAGATGCTGCTACTGAATTTACTATTAATATGTACAATATAGCTTTTCCATCAGCAAATTAAGTAATTTATCATTTTCATCCACCAACCTTCAGCAATTAGCTATGATTTTTAAATACAATTATTAATCCTAAATATTTAACACTGCAGACCTCTGGCAACAAAATACGAAGCAACACCACTTATAAAATGATCCCTCTTTTTTATTTTCTTTTTCTTTCTGCAAGGCGATTTTCTTCTTAGTGTTTCTATATTGTAGACACTCAAAAACTGTTTAGAAAAACTTTGAACTCTTCTTTTTTGTTTTCTTTTATCTTATTGCCTTCCACTATTCCCTGTGCTGTAGTTTGCATTGACTACAGAGGAAAAAATGCAGAGGAAGAAAAATATTTTTTAAAATCTATAAATTTAATTTAATGTGACTTAATGCTTGATTTTATTTTTGCCGAAAAGGCAAGAACCAAAAAAGTCACCTCTGTGATGTCTTCCGATCCCAGCCACATTAGTTATCTCTGCAGATTATTAAGAACACAGTTAAATTAATACCCCAAAAACATCACCAGACATCACAGTATTTGATATTGATTCTGCTATCTGAACAAGTTAACTACATGATTTTTTATAGTAACTGCAAGAATAAATTAAATTTCTCTGGACTTACAAGTCTGATAAAAATACCATTTCCAAATAAGTAGACAAGAATTCTTTCATCAGCCTGGTAATACCTATTTCTACTATATTCATCTTATACGTGCAAAACATATTTGATTTATATGGAAAAACTTATTTATATGGAACTATCAAAGACTCCAATTTTTATAACAACTCAAAACTACTAAAAAGAGCAGAAAAAGGACTTAGTATATTTTCACACACAGATCGGAAATGCAAAGTAGGAAATCTTTATAATCTTTATAGTCTGCAGGAATCCTAAACAATCAGAATCAATTAAGTATTTGCATTTTAAACATACAAATCAAATGGAATGAAATAGTCAAGTGTTACACTGAATAATTGTAATTTGTGAAAAATAAGCCATGCAGTTTGCCTTCAGAACTAATACTCTGAAAAACTACAAAAACACTTGAAAAAAAGGTTCCATGTTTAATTGAAATTTAAAAGAACATAGACTTTATAACTTTGCAGGGTAGAGATTATAACATAACACAAGATTACATAACACATACATGTGGTGATGCAATTTTCTTTCACACATCAGTGCGACATCTAAGTCACTTGTTCTACACTGAATTGGTATGTTAAGGAACAACACTGTATTAACTGTATTCTTCACATGCAATTCTCATTCAGAACCCCCTTCATATGGATTTATCTCTGTATGTAAATGCAATGGCTTATTTTAAACAGTTACGATATGGTCCGGCAGACTATGCCTGTTGCCTTACTATGTCTTATTCATTTTTAATATTGAACTAGGGGACACGGTTCTAATATCAAATTTGCAGATTTGGCTAAAGATCACACCTTTGCCTGCAGAAACCTTGCAGGTAACTCATTAAAGCCTAACTGATCATATGTAACTCAGGGAAGATCTATTGTTATTTCTATTGCAGTGCTGGTTGAAAAAATCTATCACGACAGATATGAGAAGAAAGTGAGATTTAAAAAAAAAAATAAAAAATCATGCTGTTCATCCAGTTGTTTCTACTGCAGTTCAGAAAAGCTGAACTCTCTTCCCATAAAAACTAGAACCGGGATGTTCCAACACTACGTCGTTTTATAAAACATTGTCTAAAATGAATACGAAAATTTGCCAGTGGCCAAGTCTTAATATTAACTGCTGATATATCACAGTATCACAGTCTCGTGCGGGTTCGAAGGGACCTTAGAGATCATCGAGTCCAACACCTGGGATTTGAGCCTCCTGTGTAGCAGAGAGGCACTTCTACCACTTGCACCACAGGGGGGGATTTGAACCCAGGCCCTCCGGTGTTGCAACGCGGCATTCCTACCACTGCGCCACCGGGGCACACAGGATTGTCACACCCATATCAGGATTTTCACACCCAATCACTCTCTGAAGTTACATTTTTTTCTATTCTAGTAAATAACAATTTCTTAGTTATGTATATGTGACACAAGGAAGTCCTATGGTAGCTCTTTTCCTGAGTTTTACTCCAGTAAACAACTCAATCTGATATTTGGGAGAATTTCATTGTTACTTAGGTGTATTTCTCCCGTGGCTCATTAACATCCTGGCATTTCAAGAACCAATAAAAGTTAATGAGTTCCATTTATTAATGAAAAAACTGTAAATAAAATGAGACAAAATCATGTCACAATAAAATGCAGCATTGTAAGAGTTGAATATAATATGTCTGGATAGAATCAGCAATCAGTCACATAGACAAATTCTTCCTGGTTTGTACTTTAAGATTTGCAATGGAATGCAAAGCTTTGATATAGAAAAAGTTGCAGACAGCCAGGGGTTCAGCTTCAGATGTCCAAGATTTCCAGTCAGTATCACTAAGATCTAGATTTTTAAGGCTGTAATTGAGAAAGTAGAATTTATTTAAAGCTGGTTGGATATTTTTGTTTGTTCATTTTAAATTACGATAAAATCTTACTAAATGGTCTCTTCGACTTTTTATTTTCAAGCTACATTTTACTTCAAGTGAATGTCTTTGTTTTTGTCCTGCTAACATATAAAAAAGGTGAGAAAAATAACATGCGAATACAGTTGTTTTCCCTGACTATGTCTACTAGTCAAGTGAGAAGTCTGGAGTATGTATACATGCAAGTGGAACACTTTGGAACATGAGATCCATTCTTCTTACACATCATAATTAGCTGTCAGTTTCACCGTGGACATTTTCCATGTGCACTTTGAGGTAGTCATTTCTTGTAAACTTCTTGTGGCAAAGCTGGCATTCTGCCATTGGGCGATTGGGGTTGTGAGTCAGCTTGTGTCGAATCAGCATTTTCTTCAGGCTGAAGGACAAATCACAAACCTAGGCCAGAGAAGACAATAACAAAGATAACACCAGAGATCTTAAAACTTCATATATGTATAATGTTCCTAATTTTACATCACTGAAGCCATAGCTATGCATAACTGCAAAACTTAATAAATGAGTTTGTCTTCAAATGAATAACTGCTTCAGAGACCACTTCTAAGATTATTACTCTGTCTTTCAATGTTGTACCTTAACAACACATAGAGGTATTCCAGTAACGTTACTTTTAGAAAACCTATTTTTCTTTCTGGACATAACAAAAATTATGACAAAAATCTTGCAAGCATCTGTCAATTTAACCCTCAAGGGAAACGCTTTCTTTCTGATCAGAAGAAAAGGATCTGTGGGATCCTAAAAATCAGTTCAAACTTCTCTGTTATTAAGAGACAGAAATGAGAAAGAAGGGGTTCTTAAGACTACAACAAAAGTTAATAACTATAATGGAGGAAGCCCAACTGCTGCAGTGTTCTTTTGCCTGGTCTTTGCTCCAGATTTGACAAATGAAACAGTCAGTTGTCATATCAGTAGATAAAAATGAACACGTACAGGCTTACAATCTTAGAATTCCAAACAAAAACAAGTCCTGTGCAGAGGAACTTCAAGAGAACCCAACAGCATATGATGGAAAACGGAATTTTAAATTCATATTGATATCAAACTGGTAACGAAAATGCTGGATGACTCTTTTTAAAAGCAATGTACACAAACAGAATTAACTATACAAACAAATAATTGTGACCTGCAGTATACATATATGTTGGTATACTGACAGACAGTCAGATGAATATGAGCCAGCAGTGTGCCCAGGTGGCCAAGAAGGCCAGTGGCATCCTGGCTTCTATCAGGAACGGTGTGGTGAGTAGGACCAGGGAAGTCATCCTGCCCCTGTACTCGGCACCGTGAGGCCTCACCTCGAGTACTGTGTTCAGTTTTAGGTACCTCAGTACAGAAAGAACATTGAGGTGATGGAGCAAAAGCCCTTCCAAAGAACAGCAACAAGGTTTGTGAAGGGCTTGGAGAATATGCTCTACAAGGAGAGATTGAAGGAACTGGGGCTGTTTAGTCTGGGGAAAAAAAGGCTGAGGGAAGACCTTATTGCTCTCTTCAAATACCTGAAAGGTGCTTACAATGAGAACAGGGCTGGTCTCTTCTCACTGGTGACAGGACGAGGGGAAATGGCCTTAAGCTGTGCCAAGTTTAGGTTGGATATCAGGAAAAATTTCTTTAGAGAAAGGATTGTTAAGCACTGGAATAGGCTCCCCAGGGAGGTGGTTTAGTCACCATCCCTCGATGTGTTTAAAAACAGTTTGGATGTGGAGCTCAGGAACATGATTTAGCAGAGGGTTATTAGAGTTAGGGTAGCACTGTTATTTGTGGTTGGACTCAATGATCTTAAAGGACTTTTCCAACCTGAACAATTCCATGATTCTAGGATTCTATGAATGCCAGCTAAGGCAAAACCATACAATGATCATAAAAAAGGCAACAGCCTGAGGCAAGTTTTGTACCCAAAATATTTTTCCCCAGACAAGAACATTGTATGTGCTATTGCAATGGAACACTTCTGAATTTATGACATGATGTAACAGAGAGAACTATTATACAGCAACTGTAACTTTCCAACTTTTTTCCCCTAAACATATAATTACCTCTTTCAGCCCCAAGCAACAGTCACCCTTTGTTAAGTGATGATGAATGTTACTTACAGCATTCACTGGCTGGGTCTTAATACTGCTTTTGTCAAGTACCATTTTCTATTTCTCCTCCACAAAGTGAACTCATGTACCTAATCACTACCATCACACTTGCTCTCATGTTTCAATGTGTTAGAAGTGTCTTGTCATTGTTAACACAGATTTCTTGAATGCTAGGAAGCCAATCATGGATATACACACATAAGTAGCATGTATTCTGTGCATCTAATAGACATCTCACAATTTAAAATAAATAAATAAAAACAATGAGAACATCGTAACAGAGTTCAAGGAGCAAATTCAGCTTCCATTGAGGTAACTTCCAAAAAGTTAAACAATGACTGCATATTATATTCACAAAAAGACAGTTTTCAGAAACATTCCAAGGTAGAAGTAGAATCTGTAGTATCCACTTTGAATGGGATGAAAATGTCAAAACATAAAACCACAGAACAAAAAGAACCAGCCTAAGAGCCATTCATACCAGTATTAACCTTCCTCCAAAAGTTTTCAATAGCAAAAAAGGCTAAGGTAACAGGGTAAAACGTAACACTCTTTGTGACTCATTAGGCCAATCAGCTTTAGAGATTTCCTCAGAAGTTACTGGTATTAAAAATATTCATATAAATATTATTAAAGAAAAATCTCTTGATTTTTAAGATTAACTGCTTATAGCACAGTCTAATGGTAATTTTTTTTTCATTTATAATGCTCACTTAACAACCGAATCTAGAATCATGTCCTGCCATTGCTCTATGATATTTTACTACCTGACTTCTTCAAAAAGAAAATAACGAATGCAGGATCATTACCTGAAGTTATGACATATCTTGTGCTGCGCCCAAACATACAAATATCTTATTTCAAGAGTTTGATTTATATTTCAATTTTACAAGCAAAGCTGACGTTTTATGGATTTACAACTGACTTGCTTACTTGCACTGGAATTCTAATCATTCTCTCCAAAATGATAAAAGTTTTGACTGACGTTTAAAACGTTAAAGTGTAGGGTCAACTAAAGGCAGAGCGGTGGGAAATACTGCACTGGAAATAAACCAGGATAAGTAGCACTTGACCTTTCAGCCCTGAAAGAATAATATCTTGTCTCTTAGAAAACTAAAGTTCAACTGTCCTTCCAGTTAAAAACAGGCAAGTCTTCAGAGAAAGATGCAGTATACTAGGATATACGTATTTTGTGTTTCTGTACTTCAGTTTTTATTTTTCCTTGTGATGTATATTAGAAGTATAAAAAGGGAATATTCAATTTCCACTATTATCAGTGGAAAGTGAAGTCTTTGCTTCATTAAAAACAAGCTCTAAAATTGCTTTCAATGACTGATAATACACAGAAATGACTATGTAAAGAAAGTGCAGCACCTTCAAATGGGCTGTATGGATTAGTTTTACATTGTATTACATGAAGCAGGAGAGCACTGTAAACAAGGGCAAGTGAGTATTGCATGAATGAGAGGTTGTGACAACAGCCATGCATGTTAAAAGCAGGAAAACTCAGCAATCTCTTTAGTATGTTGCTGGCCAAATACGAGTGCTGAAGAATGATTTGAGCGAAACATAACAGTAATCTAAAGCATTAAAAAAAACTGCAGTAAGTGAAGGTACATAATTCTTGGGAAAGAATGAGGGCTAGGTACAGATCACAGCTGTATTAAGAAATATTATGATTTCAGAAAACAAACTGCTATCTTGTTAACAGGAAGACTGAAGAATTATTTGAAGCAGGAAAGTACATTTCCATGCAGTTCCTATAACAAATTAAAGAAAAAAGATTAAAATAAAGCGACCCTCCCCATACTAGTCCCAAAAAGCATACAGTGTATCCAAGACCAGTACATCTTGGATCCAAAGTGTGGGAAACTTTGTTCTTACACTGCAAGCCAGCCAACAGTTGCTAAACTGTACAGCAATCTGAGAACTGAAAATATTACTGACAATGATCTCAAACGAGAGAAATTCTCAAGGTGCTATCTATAGCCAGGATAAGATTATCCCAAAAGAATACAGCAAATATCCTGACTTGTAGATATTAGTAAAATTGCTACTACTGAGTCTGAAATTTTTCATTCAGTGCCTTTTAGTCTGAACAAAATGTCAGACTATGCCATTAAAAGCCAGATCAATTAGTAGAGCCTTTTGACTTTCATGCAAAGTGGTTATTCTAGACTTGCATCCAATTTCAGAAATTTCTGAACAATTTTACAACTCTTCTGACTGAACCAACTAGGATATAGCTGAAAACAGGTAGTTTGCTTGAGACTAATTCAATCAGTGCTAGAAACAAAACAAAGAACATGCACTCATTTTATTCCCTGGGCTGATGGCCTCACTAAATCCTCAAACAAAGATTTTAAATCCAGTATTTGATAATTCTGAATGTCACTCGTTGCCAATTGTTTCTGCATATTCAACCTTCCCATACACCCTGGAAGAGATGAGATGCATTGTATAGAGAATGGGGTATGCTGTAATTGACAGTGATCTATGAACTTTAATACAATATTATGCATTTCAGAATTGCAAATATACACTGCAACTGTAATTTCTTCATCATTCAAAGAAAACACATAGATATTGAAAATAACGCACAAGATTTAAGTTAATAAAAATAAGACACATTCTGAATTCATACTTGTGTTATTGAACATCAGAAGCTTTCAGATTCTATGTAATGCCTTTAATAACTTTTTCTGTATAAGCTGCTCTCTCCAACTATTAACCTGTCAAACAATCAAAGGGAAATCCAACTAACATGAATTTGTAACTTGCAACACCCAAATTGCATTAAGAACAGTGAAAATAGCACTTATGGGAGTCAAAACCATTAAAAAAATTGTGTGCAGTGCTCTTGGCAACCACAAAGGATACATAAAATTCACCAGAATGGTCTTTCATGATCTAGGCAATCGAAGACCTATTAGGTGTAACTTTATGCCACAGTCAATAGATGCAAGGCTATAACCTCACTGAAGATAAGCCTTGCTCCTGCACTGAAGTCAAGAAAACAAACAGATAGATCAACTCACATCACACTGAAACGGCTTCTCTCCGGTGTGGGTTCTCATGTGCTCATCTAGGCCTCGTTTTTGACTGAAAGCCTTGTTACACTCAGAACACTGGTATGGCTTTTCCTGTATGAAATGACAACAGTGAGTGAAAGTGAGTCAACACAGAGCCCAAGTCATTAAAGGAGTGGAATTCCATGCTGGATGGTGCAAGTTTTATATTCTCTCTAAGGGATTACAGTCAGTGAAAACAACAGAAAACGACTTTCAGATGATTAAGTGAAAGCTGGGAAAGCTGTGGCCTGACAGTTTCCACTTCAACACCCACTTACGAATTAATTATCTGTTTCAGTCTTTCAAACCCAGTCATTTTGGAAGTCTGTTTTTTGTAATATGAAAGGTACGAAAACATAAAATTTCAATGTGTTTTCCTTCATCCACCACAAAAGCTTAAAGCATAAAGACTAGTAAGATGTCTATAAAACCTCACATTCTTTACCAGGTTTCCGAGGAAGGGAAGAAATGAGGGGAAGAACTGGGGGTACAAGAAAATCTTGCAGTAGAGAAAAAAAAGCTTGTTTTGAAAAAAGTGATGACAGAAGGTTAATCACAAATTCATTGCAGAATCTCAGAAGAAGTACAGATGGCAATCTAGCCATCTGTATTTTTATTAGTACTATTGGTTAGCAGCTACTGTAACACACAACATTATAAAAGTAGCAAGTTCACTAACCTCAAATGCTTGAATATTAGAGGTAAGTATGGAAAACCACTTATATAGAGATTTTCTTCTAAGTTCTTCCTTAATATATAAACCTATAGATAGGTAATTCCTCCTTTATTCCACTAAACTTATGAAAGAACTGCATGGAAAACAACATCTAAATGAAGTAATTAAATATGAATATAAGTATTCTGGCACTAAAAATTGTTCCACTGATGATTCTGAAGCTCTAGAGCCATGTTTATTTTCAGACAATCATACTTCTTTCATTCTACGTTCTTTTTCCTTTGTTCCCTAATTACATATTGCTTGAATTCAAAAGACAGATAGGTGCTCAGATTACCACTAAGGAATTTTCACTAGGTAAAACTGAAAATAAAAAGTGACAATCAATAGGCAATAAAAATGATAACTCCATGAATTAACAAATAATAGTAATTAACCATATATGGTCTTTTAGGAGGTTCTGTGAGATCCAATGCTAAGGGCAAATGAACAACTCAGGTAAGGTTTTGAAGCTAAAAGGTGTTATTGACTTCCAATTGAGTACGCAGGGGAAAACACATCTCTATGTATTGCTTAATCCTGCCAGGTGCTCAGCATAAACTGCATAAATTAAACAAACAGAATATCAGTTGGTGCTGCTCTGGGTAAATCCCAGACTCTTTCTTTAGGGCAGCTCTTTGCAGTATCTATAGACTACAGTTTTTCTGTGGTAAGCCATGACAGTGTGCTCCCATGAAGTTTCCTAGAAGAGGTTCTGTCAAAGAAACATCTCAGCTTGCAGTGACAGGAAGCACTATCAACAGGGAAAAGTAGTTCTTTAGCAATATCAATTTTACATTTGAGTGTATTATGAAATTTTAAAAATACATTATAGTTTAATGCAAGACAAAACTGTCTGCTGACACAGCCTGACTAGATGGTGTCCAGCTGCACATCATTAAGGAGGCCTAATAGAAGCCCTTAACAAAGTTTTCTTTGTAAGATTCTCCTTACACGTTTATCTTCTTTGTGTTTTTTGTTGTTTTTTTTTTTTCAACATTAACTTAATTTTGTAATTTCCACAACACTTCAGTGTAGAGTAAAACAAATTACTTTTAAAATACCTCTACTGATCTTAAATTACCATCTATACTAAAAACTTTGTAATTAAGTTTTCTGGATTGCCTGAAGACTTTATGAAGCATTATTTTTTTAAGGAAATATATGAATAAGCCATACGAAAAGCAGGTTACTGCAACACCTTTAAATTGGTTCTGCATTGTGGTTAACATAAACCACATTTTCTGTGAGATCTCAGAAAACAACCTTTCTTTGTGCAAGTTGTTCCACTGAAAGGGAAAATGTAAAGCGTATGATGTGTATATCTAAAAAACCTCAGAAAAAAAATCAATTACTGCAAGCAGTATCAGGTACACTTGCTTTCTTTTTATCATCTTGTTCTAAAGAGAACGGAAGAGTTAACTTGATTATGATTAGCTTCATCATTTCAGAGCCAAAAGGGCTTCAGAAGTGCCTAGGTTCCATTTTAGAGAGAACACCAATATGAACACCAGGAAGTTAGTCACAAGCCCGGGTAGTAATACTGCCCCCTGAGGTTACATGCATTTATTTGTATGATCTGTACAATTCCATACTGCGGGAGGGAAAAAAAAAAATAGAAAAAATAAAGAAAGGCATATCTATTGATTCTCTTGGCATTTACATTCAAATTCACATACGTAGCACATGAAACATATCCAAAACTGCCTTTGATCTTATTTTAGATCCCTTACATCTGTATATTCCATTAACTTCAGCAGACACAGTTTTGATTCACATCAGCCTGCTCTCTTCATTAAGCTGCCCTTCATTCACATTTGTGTTCATTAAAAAAACGATAAGATAAATTATAATAAAACAGCTGTGTTATACAGTTATATATACACATACACATATGTAAATATATATATATATATATATGTATTTAAAAACATTTTAAAACAGCAATAAGTCTGAACAAATTGAAATGCCACCACACAAGGACAACATGGACAATGGTACGATTTGAATAAAGTTGGAAAAAGGAATAACAAGCTAACTGTCAACAAAACAGGAAGTCAGCAAAAGGATCATATAAGTTTGACTTCAGAGGAGTTAGCAACTGCTAGTATAAATCTACCCTCAGTTCTTAAGGCATCTGCCAGCCCATGGTTATGGTGGCAGCAAAGCCAAAGGCCTACATGTGTTTCCTTTTATTGATGATGCAAGTGAGGAAGGGAGCTGAGAGACTGAGATCAGAGACAGGATTTGGCTGATACTGAAGTGATTTAATATTACTCTTTTAAGTATACCAGGCCTAAATAGAAATATATAGATGGAGATTTCTAACTTTTCTGCATCAAGTCAAGAAAGACCCAGGAGAGCCTAAATGAGACTTGCCATTCTGGAAGGGGTTTCTCTGTGAAAATGGTACACTAACGTAGAACCTCACATTTCTGGTGATTTTTAGCTTATGAAATTTCCAAAACAATAAATAAATAAATAAAGAGCAGAATTTTAACAACAACTATGATAAATAAAAACATTATTTTCTCTCCAGAGCACACTTTCTCTGCGTTTGGATAGCTGAATCATAAATATCACCATGGACTCGACACAAACTGTGCCTTGCACTGGGAAAAGAATGAGAATGTCAGGGTGAAATACACTGACCATCTTAAGTGTTACATGACAATCAATGAACTAGATGTGAATTTTCTTTGTGCTGACAACTGAACAAGCAGGAAAACCAAGAGAAACTAGGAAAAACATATTACATTTTATATTACTTAATAATAAAAGATTCCCCCCCGAAACATACAGAATTTACCTATCTATAACAGACAAGTCTAGAGGTAAACATGACATATTTAGGGAAAATGAACAATGAGGCTGCTACCCGTGGTTGCAGCACACACACAAAGTTTCTTGATAAAGACAGAATGATTTTGAAAAGATCTCAATCCAAGTTCCTTAGTAAACAGTGGAAAAGAACTCTTAGGGGTGTTATTTACTCCTACTAAAGGAAACACAAGAGATAAAAAAAAAAAATAAAGTGTTGTTGAAAAAAAATAGCAAGAATGGAAAAATGGGGACTAGGACAAACAAACACGATCACTCAGAAAACATTAAACTATGTCAACCAGGCCTGCAGTTACCAATATATGACATCTCAACTAGAACCCCTGAAAATCCAGAAGCTCAGTCACTCTGAACAACCTAGGAAAAGCAGTGGCGTAACCTGCTGCAGAATATAGGAGAGAGACAGACTCTGACTTCTGGGAGCGTTATTTAGAGGTCATCTTAAGCATTCAGGGAAGCTTAAGACATATGTTTTATACTTCACATACGCCATTTCTTTGAATGCTTTAAGTCCTTTGCTAGCACCAGTAACAGCCTTTTTATTTCATTCATTACTGATTATTACTGTTTATGTGTCCCTCAAACTACACTCAGAAGCTCTTTGGACAATTGGAGGTGATGTCTACTAAAAATGGTGACCAGAACAGGTACCATTTTGGTCAACAGACCCATCTGAAAGGGAGCTGAAGAGACAGAACTACAGGAGCCTGGAAAGAGTTCAACCTGAGGTAGCCTAAACAGGCTAAACTGCAAGGTGAGCTGTGGGTAACAGCAAATGTCTACCAAAAGCAAACAGAACAGCAATGAATAAGAAGACACAGAGAACCTGAAGGATCCTTCTGCTTGTCCTAGAAACCCCCCGGCATATACTGCCAGACTATGCTGAGGGAGCCAGGCCAAGTGGGTAGCTCTCTATAAGAAGACCTGTTAGACAGCAGCTGTGTTAACAGACTGTTAAGCCTCAGCAAATTCCAGTGTCAATATACAGTTTTTTCTATATAGAGAGTGATGGGTAGTTTCAATATCAATGAAGTGGTGACATGTAATGTAACACTCAATTCTTTTTAAAAGATCACCTTTCATTATCACTAAAGGGTAGGAAACTGAGAGATAGTGCAGTATGAAAGACAGCAAAGTGTCTACTGAAACAAGGGTGGCTTATGTAGTTACACTTCAGCCCTTAAAACAAACCATTAAGCTGATTAATGTCAGGAAAAAAACATCAGTGACACTTTCTTCTAGGTCATCACCACTAGCAACACAACCCCTGTTGAGAAGAGAGGCTAAGTCACTTCAGATCACAGATGGTGCAAGTTAATGGAGTCCAGTTTTGTATGTAAGTGTGAAAAATGTGAAAGAACTAACAAGATGCTCTCTTTGTAATTGGAGGGAGTTTGGAAGTCATAGCAAGCAGATCTCCCACAAACAAAGGTCCACTTAAACTATCAGACTTGCATTAAATTACTGGAAAAATGTTGACACAGAAAGACAAAGGCTGATGAGAATTTATAACCCTCCAGAAGTAGTAGGCCTTTGAATCTTATAATGATTAAAGCTCAATAAACAAGAGAAAGTTAGACAGTTAATAAATCACTTTAGAAATACACACTTCCTCCACTGAAAAGTAAAAACCTTCTAAAAATATTTCCAATAGCTACAGCAGGCACAGAAATCTTCCTGTTGTAACAATAGTGAAATGCTCCTGGCAAATTAAAACAAAATTTTTTGTTAGGAAAGTTCTCTATTACTTCAGTTTTTGGGTTTTTGAAAAAATTCTGCTATCTTCTAAACACAGCTGAAATAAACATAAAAGCACACAGCTACATTTAAAAGCCTGTCGGAAGTAAAAAGCTGTATTTCTCCAAAAACTGTACTATTTGCACGTAGCTGGACTTTACCATTACCATCTTTCTTTCCCTTTCTTTCCACAGTAGTTCTGCCCATTTACCATTAATTGTGAAGTTTTACTCCTTTTTTCTAATATTTTTTTTCTTTCTTTTTTTTCTTTCAGTTTTTTAAACTGCTGAAGCCATTTCTGCCCTAAGATTTAGAGGAAGAGGGGATTCCTTGACCAGCCATGATAAGAACCAAACAGATGCTGATCTGCTCTTGGAAGAATAATGATATCATTACCAAGGATATGTTCTCCCTATACCTGGAAAAATATATTTTGTCAATGTTATTTTTTTTCTTTTTTTTTTTTTTCTTTTTTTTTTTTCTTTTGTCATGTGTGAAAATATGGTTGCACTGCAATTCAATCCTCCTGTATTCTGTATACAAACAGAGATATCATATGCAAAGAAAAACGCAGCACCATCAAAGTCATTACCCTCAGGCACAGATGTTTGAAACTCACTCGTGTGACACCAATGGGGAAAATATAGAGAAATATACCCTCCCTCTGTAGGCAAATATCAGGCTCACAATCACCTGAGGAACCTGAACATCTATATGTCTAGGGGTCCTGATGATATGCACTCTAGAGTCCTGAGGGAGCTGGTTGACATAATCACCACGGCACTCTTGATGATATCTGAAAGGTCATGGTGGTCAGGTGAAGTCCCATTTTTAAGAAGGGACATTTTTAAGAAGGACAATCCAGTGAGTGATTAACTTCTAAAGTGTAACTTTACACTGAATACATGCATCTGACTGCAGCCTACACAGATAGATTCATTCAAGCCTCTGTGAGACTAATTTTCTCGGCCACCGCTGAAAATTAATCATGAAATTTAGGAATTCAAGGGCTGACTTTGAAATTATAGAAATACATGGCATTACTGAGCCAGGAATTGGATTTGATGATCAACCTTTGTAGATTACTTTCAGCTTAGGATATACTATGATCTGTGCATCCAGAAATACACAACATCAATTGCAATCTACAGTCCAGTTCCATTTAATGTCTGTGTATGTGTGAAAAAGCTGGCCATGTATTTCACATGCGGAAAAGTTAGTGGCAAAATTACAAAAAATATGCTTATCACCTATTTGTTCATTTCTTACATCCCTGAACTTTTTAAAACATAGTTCAGCATTTATACATTTTTAATACTATATTTATATATAATAGTATATTTATATATTTTTAAATAGTAGGAGCCTATGAATAAAAAAAAAGGAAATGTAGCTAAGAATACATTAAAATTTCTCTATTTTTCAACTATTAGCTCAGAAACGTACAATGAGGATTAAAGCCAGAAGCCTTTCAACCATCAGAAACCAGATTATTAGGCAAACTACAGATGTCAGATCTATCTGTTACACATTAAAAGTATAAATGTGAAATATTCTAGCCAAATGATGAAAAAGCATTTGGGAATGACTTTTATACTACCTGTTTTCCATCAATGCCATGCATTTAACTGAAACAATGTAATAAATCTACATTTTCAAAAGTACTGAAAATATCTATTTGACACAACAGTAATTCTGGGCACCTATCAACTATTAAATTTCCCAACATTAACAGTATTTTCTCCCTGTTTAAATTTAAACTACGTAAGATTGTGCCTTGTACTGAATAGAGCCTTAGGGAAAAGCTAAACTTTACTGTACAGCAAAGAATGGATGCGTATCTTTTCAATACAGGATATAGTTTATAAATTTGCTTTATTAAGAAATTCACTGAGTTCCTCATTTACGTTTTCTTAGGCTGTTATACTTCTTAAGAAGAAAACAAACAAATCGGGCATGTCTGTCTGCTTTTAAAGAAGCAAATCAGCACTCTGGTGAAATTTTAAAATTAGATGGTTACTATTTTCTTATTTCGTCGGTAGGAAATTTGGCTTACCCTCCCTGCTTACTCTAGAGTTTGAGCTGACACCTGTGGCCACCCAGGTTGTACCAAGTTTAGCAGCTGTCAGACCTTAACTTTCTAAAATGAATTTTCCAGCAGCCATCCCTTATTCACAGGATCAGGTTTGGCATTTTATCCCACTGGTAAAACATATGTAAATTTAAATTGTTAAATGTCATAATATTACATTTTAGCTACTTCACAATTTTTCTGATCAAAAGACAAGACTTTTGGAAAATAATTAAACCAGAAGGCGCATACCAGGGTTTGTTGCTGCACTGAAGGACAAGACTACACAAAAGCCTCAGCAAGATCCTTGAAACACATACAATATAAACGAGGTCCTCAGGTCCAATTGTTTTACTTCACACAGCTGCTACTACAAAACACTACTTGCTACCATAGACGCAGCCTCTGAGTTCCATAATGAAGAACACCTTCACAAACACTCCAAGCACCTGAGAGAGGCTACAACGTGATTGAGTGTACTGGCTTCAAAAAGGACTTGCATGAGGAGCTCAGAATTTTCACTTCAGTCTGTTTGGTTAAGGATCTGAGATGCTCAAAACTAGCAATCTGACTTATTTATTAAATACAAATTTGTAAAGATACCAGCCTTGTAAAATAAACCATCTTAATCATTCTCAGTCTTGATCACACCCACAAAACTAGAGTGAAGGGATAATGGGCAAGAATGCTGGAGAATTACCATCTCTTCTATTGCAGCTAATGTATACCTGATTTGGATAAATTAATTTAAAATTTTAATTATATGTATATGAGCTTCTCTGTGAAGCTTCATAAAAGGAGTAATACATGAACAACATGACAGCAAAAAGAATCCCAAAGGGTCACGTTGTGCTTCATTTTTTGGTTTTGCCTGCATACTTTTAATCATCTAGTGTAAAGATTTCCAGTCATCTGCTTAGCACACTTGCACATAAGAAAAGAATGAAAAAAAAACTGAAATATAAACTGTATCATATATATATGATCACTACAGGCTTAGTATATGGAAACACTCAAATCACATTTGGCATGAACTGAGCTGTACAAAATCACTCATTCTTTCCTTCTGTAGGGATACTGTAACAGCATATTGTTCAATACATTTAAAATCTGATTTTATAACCCTCTTAGTGAAATAAAAGTTCTGTTTCTCTGATTATAACATTTACACACATTAGGAAAAAATCTCCAATCTTTAAAAGCTGTTTTCTAACTCTTCCCTTTCCTATTACCCAAATAATAAGCATTGGTCAAATTTTTCTTCCATCATTGATAAGTAGTTTAAATTATTTTCTTTTCCCTCCTGTTCTCACATCAATTTAAGTTCTCAGTTTTCCTTTTGGTTCCATTTGATGGGAGCATTTTGGAACCAGGTGGTAAATTTCAAAGGCTTTAATTTTTAATTTTTCTGCAAAATGTAACAACATATGGAAATACATGTAAGCAATAAATTATGTAAAAAGAGATAGTAGTAACTAACTAAAAGTCAGTAATAAAAGAGCAAATTCCCTACTAATGTGTATAATTACATTTCAAAGAATAGCTAAGGGCAAGAAACAACCTACAAAAGTACACTCAGCTGAAGAGCAACTCTATTCTGGGCTCCATTCAGCACCACTTGAAATAACTTTTGAAACAGTTTGATGCATATACAACAATCAGAAAAATATAGAATTATCAAGACGAAACTGCACAACTTTCCTCCATTCAAACACTTCGTTTTCTAAGACTGCAGGATTTGCAGTTCCGTAAAAAATAAACACTCTTCAGTTTATTTAAAAGTTTGAAGCAGTAAAGAAAATGTTTTTAAAGCTCTTTAGCTTCACTCGCATGATTTTGAAGAAAGAAAATATCACCTGTTGCAAAATATTACATTCAAGAGAAATGCACCACTACAAGCTTTAAAGGCCTATTCTTAGTCTTTTATTTTTCCTCTATTTTTCTGCATAGGATGCTGGTGGTTTTGAGGTGGTTTGGTTTTTTGTTTGTTGGTTTGGGGTTGTTTTTTGGGGTGTTAGTTTTTTCTCTTTACTCAAACTAATTTAGAAATCAGGAAAAAATTAAGCTTTTATTATGACACAGAAGTTTTATTTACTGCTCCTCCCACCCACACTCACATAATATGGTAATAAAACTTCTCCTTATGAAGAAATAATAATATGAGACAGTAAAAGTAGAAGAGATTTCATTGCAATTATTAAATTGATTCAACAGTTGAAAAAAGTAAATCATACTGGTATTACTTAAACCGAAGACAATTAACTCAGGAAAAACAGAAGGCCACTAAGGGAGACAGAATTTAACAGTTAATGATTTAAAGCTTCTCATTTGGGTAAGCATGAAATACCTTGGTCAGTATAGCCTTACTTCTGTGTAAACAGGAGATATTTACTTTTCTCCACATGTGATTATAAATAATTCTCAAATAGCCACCAAAGCAAATAAGCTACACTTACCCTTGTGTGGGTGCGAATATGCATCTTTAGTCCATCATTCTTGCTGAAAGCTTTGTCACAGTAAGGACACTGGTAAGGACGCTCACCTGAAAATAAGGAGAGCATCAGAATCCACAAGTATGGCCTCAGTACACGAAGGCCTTGTACCACAGTTATTTGACAAACTGAGGCACTTCTTTTTCTGACCTTGTTTTCACAACTCAAACAAAAAGAAAGATAAGTATCTGTGAAATTATAAATTAAGGTCCACCTAGGCTAGATGCATGACTGGTTCAAAATATTACTCTTCATTGCTTAGTTTTGTCTTATTATGCAGAGAGAAACAAACAAACAAACCAATAAAACATCCAAAAAAACCCTATTGCCTTCAGCCAAACCACACAACACAAAAGGTCACTTTTTGGATGGTAGAATCTAATCTAAATATGAAATACAATCTTTTTTAATGCTACGCCTAAACTATCCCATAAACTAGTTACTATTTTTCCATGAAAGTTTTGCAATTATTCCTGCTGATATACGTAACTGAAACAGAAGCAGAACGTTCTTTGCATCTCCCTTGCAGTTCTCTTATCTTAAAGATATTTAGTTTAATGCTCTGTTAAATCAGTGTCATCTAGCAATGATTTGGCTGATTTTTGCAAACTCAGCGTAATGCAGATACAAAGCTATTCAGAATCACAAAATTGAAAGATTCTAAGACAGCTCAATAATATGTAAGAAACATATAACTTCTAAAAGATCTTTTAATTTTGAATTCTTTAGCCTGCGTAATGGAATCTCACTCTATCACCTCCTCTTTCCCATAAGGTTGTTTCTAAAAACTCAGCTCGGCATATCAAGATACAATAATTTGTTTTACTAACACATTTGAATCTGCTCTACACAGTCATCATGCTGAAGATGCAATAAACCTTTATGTGAAAATATGGGTGAAGTAAAGCTTGTTCTACTAAGCCAATGGAAAGAGTTCTACTCAAGAAGTAACTTTCAAATACATAGAGAAAATTAACATAGTTCAAATGCCTGATGAACAATTATTAACACTCAATCACAACGTTAAAACCTCAGACATCTTTCATTGATTATCCAGTGAAAAGAGAATGGCAGTAAGAGAGTTTACAATTTAATTTCAGAAGTCCCTTCTAGCACTGATATCAATCTTCCCTTGAGGAGTGAACCTTCATCCCTTTCCTCATCTTTTCCCCACATTAGGTGTTCCTCCTTGGCTATTGAAAGGGAAAATAAAAGATGCATTCTTTCCTCTGAACAAGATGTAAAAGGATCGCAAGAAGTATATAATAAAGATACCTTACAGAAACAGCTCTTCAGAAGACCCAGCTGTAAACATAGTAAAGCTGATCGATAGTCAACAGTGTACTTAAAAAATTCCATATAGCCTCAGGGTATGCAGAGATTTGAGGACAGTTGAGATTAAATGATTATTTAAGGAGATACAAAATCTCTTTTGTAGAATTTTGTTACTTTCTCTTCTGTTACTGTTCAGACAACTCTCAATGACAGCAGCAAATCTTTGTAGTGAGACAATTGTGAAACAAATATTTTTTCTCTTTATCTCTTTCCATAAGCAAAATTACATCATTGAGTAGTTTGAAATATGACTCTTTCTCATGACCCTTGACTTTAATCCATGCCTCTGTCTTTCAAACTGTCCAACAGTTGTCAGTGTTCCAATATTTAATTCAGCAGACATTTTTATGTTCTAGAGCTTTTGGATGTAGAAGTTAAAGCTTTCAGCGATTTGTTAAGTACATGAGGAGTCACAGGTAGGAGTTGTACCTCTCTTCTCTCACTCTGTCTGTCCCCAAACTGCTTTAAATATAAACCATTTTACATTCAAGAGATGATTTTGAGCTCGTCTCTAACTCAATAAACAGCATCCTTCAGAAACTAACCATGGAGATCATATCTGATTTAGTAAGGCCATAAGAGCTTTCAGGAGATGCCAGTAGAGGGCACCAGCATGACTTCATATCAACTTGTTACACCTGAAAAAGACCAACTTCAAGCAGCTATTACGTACTTTAAGTTTTCAAAAACCTCTACTGTTCAAGAAATTAGGTTTACCACATAAAAAAGACTATGAGCTCTGACTTGACATTTGGTGACACCGTTTTTCTAAATTACACAAATAACTTCTTACACATTTGTGTCATTAATAATTGTTAGAATAACTTAAAAGATAATCCCAAACAAATTTACTGTTGCTCTTATTTTACTTCATTTAAATTACAGTTTGTAGCCTGTAAGTTCAACACCCAATATATATACATATGTGCTTCTGTACTTACAGCATAATCAACTGTTTCCTTTGTGTACTTGCACCTTTTATATGTATAACTTATGTTTTACCTCATAGTTTTTGGGATTTTACAAGGTGAAAGCTGGGTCACTTAAGATAAATCAGTGCATGCAACAGTCAAATTTTCCTCTGGGCAACCTGTTCCAGCGCCTCACTATCCTTACTGTAAAAAACATCTTCCTTATATTCAGTCTAAATCTCCCATTTCAGTTGGAAACCATTCCCCTTGTATTATCACAACAGGCCCTGCTAAAGAGTCTGTCCCATTCCTTCTTAAAGCTCCCTTTTAACTACTAAAAGGCCACTCGCAGGTCTCCCCTGGACCTTCTCCTCTCCAGGCTGAAAAGCTCCAGCTCTGTCAGCCTGTCCTCCTAGGAGAGGTGTTCCATCCTTTGAATCATTTTTGTGGCCCTATTCTGGATACGAAAGTAGGTTTTCAAAAGGAGTGTTATTTCACCAAGTGAGAATTTGGTTTGGGTTTTGTTTTAAATTTTAGTTATTAAATATATTGATAAAATGCAGAAAAAAATCTTCAACATTTGAGTATATTACCATGAACTAATCTTGAAAGTTCACATTTGGAAAATACGTGAAGGTCCACCTTCTACGCTGTTGTTCACAACTCTGCCATTAAACTGCAATTGAGAATACGATCTGCATTTAAACAGGTTTTCTATTATATTACAGTATCAAAATCCACTAGGCATATTAAATACAGCTTGTTCAGTCAACATGCCTGGAAGTAATGTTGTAAATGTAACAATAACTGCAAACAACTTATATCAAAATAGCAAAGCATTCAAGTAAGATGGAAGTAATAAATGCTTTGACTACAGTCAAGTTACAGCTGACTGTCACATTCCTGCTACCCAAGAACAAATGGCTCAACACATTAAGGGCACTTCTGTACAAATAACCCCAAATAAATAATCCTTACATACACTGCTGTGGATTTAATATAATTCAAAGTCTAGACATTCTACTTCCAGATTTTGTATGAATAAAAACAAAGCTTTTAACATAATAAAAATAAATTTAACCCTAATACATGGATTATGAAAAACAATTCCACAATGGAAAACCATATGGGATTTTGATTTGAAAATATGCCATGATAGAATTGCTATTTTTAATTTATTTTTTTCCCCTGAAGCGTGTACATCTCTAGCTTGGAATCATAATATCTACTGAACTTCAATATGGCATAAGAAGTTAAAGAGCAGGATCTTCCATTCCAGTTCACCTTGAGACAGTTTTCTATGAGATGCTTGCAATCAAAGGTGCTATGAGGCAATACTTTGAATTAGTTGAAAACTTAGATTTTCCAAACTCAGATACCTCAGCAAGTGAAGCAATTAAGAAACAAAACCAAACACTAATTTCAGAGGCCGAAGCAATACATTTAATAAAGACTTGAAGACATAATAGATCAAATGAGTCCAATATGCTGCTATTTCCAAACTGGAAATTATAAACCAGGTAGGAACAATGACCTCAACTAAGATAGATCACACCATAGAGGTGATGAACACATTTATATCAAATGAGACAAGGCTGTAGTAACTGACAAACATTTAACAGAGAAACAGGCCTAATCTGAAAACTTTAAAAAATAGCCTGAAGACAAAAAAAAAAAAAAATTAAATTAAATTAAAAAAAAAAAAAAAGAGAGCAAGGCATAAAAATGATGGTCAACAGCATGCAAAAGTACACATTCCATGAGCTATTACACTGTGTTTTGGAATCAATCTATCAAGTTGTTTTGTTTTTTTTATCTTCTAAACATTGTTCCTTTTCAGATGTTGAATTGTAAGGGCTAAAAGATTTATAAAAATAAAAATCTGCATTTATCATTTTAAAATGTCAATATTCCAGGCTAAAATATAACCCCAATTAAACACCTAACTTAAGACTAGGGTAGGTGAGAGGGGGAAAAGGGAGAATCCACCATCACCCAACTTTTGTAGAAAAAAACAGTTCACTTGGGGAAGAATTCGGAGGCAAAGGGGCCATCTGGATCACACATGCAACACCTCATACCAGGTGACCAACAGGGCAGCCCAGACAGAGAACTGTAAAAGGGCTTTTTTAGTCAGAGATAATCTGTAGTGATGACAGCATTCAACAGCAAGTAAGGATGGGCAAAAGGTTAACAGATACAACAAAATTATAATCTGTGACATATGCTTAAGAAAATTATCTGTTCATACAAAGCACTTGACAACTTCACATATCTACCCTTAGCTGCCGTTTCTCTGTATATGAAATTTCCATCAAATAAATAGGGAAGGTTGTGTCCTTAACCATACAAAGGTTCAGTTATTGCACTTTATACACATGGAGATACAAACCTAAAATGCACAGAACTTAATTTCTTTCAAATGAAATTAATGTCATTAAGAACTAAGATTAAGCTAAATATGAACTCGAGAAACAAAGTGACTTTGACAAAAGTTAAAATAGAAAATGCCAGAAAAATTGTTATTGAGTGGATATTAAATACTTACACTTCAAGAAAATATTCAGTAAATTAAATCACCTTCGTGCTGTATGGCATGTCAAATGGCTTTTGAGAAGATAAACACTTTCTCTAAATAATAAATCTCCTCTTTGTGTAGAGGTGGCTGTTTTCTAGATATAGAAAAGTATTTTTGAAAGTGTTGAATAGTCTTAAATGTTACGGTCGGTCTTTTAATGCTTAAGCTCTCTTAAGGAATTTTTACAGTTCTAACCACGAGCTGTAGGAATGGAAAATAACCAAGTAACCAAGCAGCAGGGCCAACTGCAGCAGCTAGCTGCTATTTACAAGCCTCACAGTTAACCTGGACTAGTCAATGCAAACAGTGATCTGGCTAATACAAAATTCTGGGCTGCTTGATTTTCAGCCATTAAACTTAACATTCAAAATAAGCACTAGAGAAGTACAAAAGTACCCACACAGGAGTAGCTTTCACATGCCAAGAACTAAATAACTTCATGATCTGAAAGATAAAATACTTGCAGACATCAGCTGAGACAAGACCCAGAAACACCAAAACACCTGTAATTCTACACTCAGTCAGATAAAGAAAGGGACAGGATTCTTTGGTCTGAATAGTTCTTTGCAGGCTGCTATTATTCCTTGAGAGAAGCAGAAAAACAGTACTCAGGTATGGGATAAGAGAAATTTCTTCACATTTAACAAACATGCAAACTTTGCAGACTCTAGAGACAAGAAGTGAAATATTTCTGTAATAGTTTTTCTTCTCTAAGACATTAATTAATAACATTAAATCTATGTACTTCTGAATGCTTTCTAACCAGGCTCCAGTACTTGTGTATTTTGTAGGCACAAGGGAAAATTAGAATTTCTTTTATGTGATTCAATCAAATACATTTTCCAGTCACTAGCAATGCCACATTTAATAAGGAAAAAAGAAACAACCATACACAAATTTAATGCTCTTCTAAAATAAAACCAGATTGCTTTAACATATTTGTTTTTTCATACTCTTTCTTGGAAGTACTTTTTTTCTTTGAGGCAGAGCAGCAATACTTTCACAGCTGAGAAAGCTTGTTTGGTATGAAGTTCAGGATTTACTCAGAGAATTCAAACTTGACTATAGGCCTAACTATAGCTTAATATTTGTCCTATCTAGCTTATCATTATTAGTATATAATTGTGGTATTAGCTGTTTGTAACTAAATAAATCATTAAGATTTATCAAATATAAGGTTATTATTCTTGCTCCTAAATATGCCTATGTTACCTGCAGAGAGGGAATGAGACATGAACTACCAATATTAATTACTTACACTCTTACCACTCTTAGTGGTATAAGGATTCTTAATCACAAAAAAAAAACCCTATGCCATTACTTTAAATAATAAAGCAGTCTGATTATTTGCATCTGTCAGCAGATGTAAGCAATTTGGTTTCACTGTGAATGGAGCATTAACATCTATGACTTCAGGTCAACAAAATCTTTTCAAGTATATCAGGTGGTATAATTCATTTGATCTAAAGATGTCACTACCATTCAAATAATCTATCTTTTATTAGAACATTTCTTCGTTCATGAAGACAAGAATAAGCTGACATCTGCATGAAACTTCACAGGTACTTTTAAAGATTTAACTGTTGTCTGAAGATAAATACGACAATGATGTATAAACTGAAAGGCTTAGAAATGCAGAATCCTCACCTTTGAGGCCTTCTGCAAGCTTCTTATTAAATTCAGTAGATAAAAGAGAGATCATCTATAAGTTACTGAATAGAAACAACCTATTTGCAGACATTTGCAAACTGTTTGCTGACTGGATACAGATGTATTTTTTCAAACACTTGACTCAGATATGAGAAAAAGTTCCTTCAATCCTCTTCTATCTTTTTATTATTTCATGTGAGAAATCATATATAACTTAATGACAATTTGCCTGACAGTTTGCTATAATGATGATCTTAGCTGTACATCTTTTCTTATGTATAAATTAGTTGCTTGTTTATCTATTAAAATTTTGGAGACACACTTTATGCAATAGCAAGCAGTAGTCACTGTGTGCTTGGATTCTATTTTCCTCAAGCATTTTGAAGTCTTTTGTTTTCAGAGATGGCTGAATTACTGTTAATAAGCAAACATGTTTATTTTAATTCTATAATTTACATTTGGTTTGGTTACTCAGGAATTCTGACACGAGTGTAAAATTTGGACCTAGAGGTTTATGCAGTTGTATCATTAAACATGATTTGAAATATAATCACATGCCTAGTTAATCAAATTGCAGAAGCGTGACTACAAGGGTAAAAATAGGACTATTGTATCAAGCTGTAAATGCAAAGCAAGAGATATCCCAAGAACAAATAAGAATCTGAAGGTATAAGTGACAATTATGATAGAACGTTTCAATGGGCTCGATGATGCTCAAACATTTTCTGAAATACATGTATGATCATCAGTTATCCCTCACGAGTCCCCATGTAATGAAATAGGAAAAATATATAATGGAAAAGACAGTTACAATTTAAATAGACTTAGTTGTTATCTTTGATAGAAAATAAATGAACCTTCAAATATTAGCTACTTCACCACAACTTTTGTTGTTCCTCAACTTGACGTACTACATCCCAAAGACGGAAGCGATTAGGATATAACTAATGAGGCAAGAATCAGTACTGGTATCAGGCAGATAAAATGCATGTATACAAACAGCACAGACACACACACAAGTACATACACATGCACACAGAGACACACATGTAAGACAGCAATTAACAGATCTTAATACCTACGTGTAAGGCAACTGCAAAACTGCACAAACCACAGCCAGTAACTTTTAGCACTGAAAGCTGCTTGAAACTTTAAGCACGTAATTAACCTCCCAGCCCATAGCCTTCTAGTTCAAGGAGTAGTCCATTGAATTTTTTCTCCAACTTACGAACAAGCCAAAGAATTTACATCACAGTCAGAGGATTCTTTTGCTGAATTAACCCTATCTCCCTCTGACCCTAAGAAGCCATAAACCAACAGGATACAGCAGAGGGAGAACGTGCTATAGTGTTTCAGCTGACCTACAGAGAGCTGTCTCTGTCATTCCAAAGCTAGAAACCCAGATGATGAATTACAGAGCAAAATGCTAGGTTCAGATGCAAACATCAACCACTTCCCTCTACACATGCACATGCAGACATGTTCACTCACCCCAGACCATCTCAGTTTCTGCAAAAGGCCAAGTACTGTTAGGGCTCATTTACAGAGTCTTATTCCAAGATAAAAGAGGGAAGAAAATTGCTTATTGAAGAAGCATGCATCCATCTATGAGTAACAGTATTTAAGAACACGTGCTGTGTATTGAATAAAAAGCTTGTCTTTTTGTACATAGATTATTAAATATGACAAAAGTACAAGTCCAAAGCAGAATGAGCAGGATTCCCGAGAATCTTGGCTTGAGCAGCGCTACAAAAATAAAATAAAACAAAACATGATACACAGCTCTTTTAAAAAGACTTCTGCCTAGGTTTATTTGGTAAACACAGAACAAAGCCTCTTATATAAAGTAGCTAATAAAGTCTAGCTGACCACATGCACAGCAAATGCGATAATACAAATATCTGCACTAGGACCTCAAAACTAATCTCTAAGACGTGAAGCTCTTTGCAGTCTTTACATTTATGATGTACTGCTCAGCTGCACTGAGAACTTATCCCCAGCTGAAGGCTTATTCACAAAGACAAATAATCTCTTACAAATGGACAGTGGCTGACTGTTTCATTCCTAATTCAGAACAAAATGCGATACTTTGAAGTCTGGCTGAAAAAAAAAGGAGTCCACAGTTTCAAACTGATTAATTTAAAACCAAAAAATTTAGCAGATACCAAGAGCATGAAGTACTCAACACAGCGACATTTCAAAACCAGATACACCACTGAATGTAACAAGCTTGTAATACTTCTCTGGTGAACTGAAGACATATCAGAAAAAGCCTGACAAGTTGTCAAGGATTTTCAGAATACTGTGAACTTTATTGATAAAAGCCTTCAAATGAGTACTTTCTTTGTACTGTTTCCAGATAATATTAATTTCCCTTACCAACTATCACCAAATCATAGGGATTAGAAGGGACTGCCAGTGATCGAGTCCAACCCCCCTGCCAAAGCAGGTTCCCCACACCAGGTCGCACAGGTAGGCACCCAATCCGGGCAAGTTTTGAATATCTCCAGAAAAGGAGACTCCACAATGCCCCTGGGCAGCCTGTTCCAGTGCTCCGTCACCCTCACCATAATGTTCTTGAGCACATTCACGCAGAACTTCCTATGCTCCAGTTTCTGGACATTTTCCCTTGTCCTGTATCCACACACTGCTGAAAAGAGCCTGGCCTCGCCCCTTTGTCCCCCACACCTCAGATATTTATAGACCTGGATCAGGTCCTCTCTCACTCTTCTTTTCTCAAGGCTAAACAGACCCAGTTCACTTAGCTTTTCTTCATAGGGGAGATGTCCAGGTCCTTCACCATCTTTGTGGCCCTCCCCTGGACTCTTTCCAAGAGACCCTTTTTTGCACTGGGGAGCCCAGAACTGGACACAGTACTCCAAATGAGGCCTTACCAGGGGAGAGCAGAGGGGGAGGATCACCTCCCTCTACCTGCTGGCCATGCTCTTTTTAATGCACCCCAGAATGCCATTGGCCTTTTTGGCCACGAGGACACACTGCTGGCTCATGGCCAACCTGTTGTCCACCAGGACACCCAGGTCCCTCTTTGCAGAGCTCCTCTCCAGCAGGTCATCCCCCAGCCTGTACTGGTGCATGCAATCATTCCTCCCTAGGTGCAAGACTCTACACTTGCTTTTGTTAAACTTCATCTGGTTTCTTACTGCCCAGCTCTCCAGCCTGTCCAGGTCTTGCTGAATGGCAGGTGAGTCAGCCAGTCCTCCCAACTTCGTATCATCTGCAAACTTGCTGAGGGTAGCCACTATCCCCTCGTCAAGGTCACTGATGAAGACGTTGAACTAGACCAAACCAAGCACCAACCCCTGGGAAACACCACTAGTTACAGGCTTCCAACCAGACTCTGCAACAACAATGATGACCCTCTGAGCTCTGCCAGTCAGCCAGTTCTCAACCCACCTCACTATCCACTCATCTATCCCACACTTCCTCAGCTTTGTTATAAGGATGTCATGGAAGACAGCATCAAATGCCTTGCTAAAATAAAGGTAGACTACTTCCACTGCTCTCCCCCCATCCACCCAGCCAGTGACTATATCATAGAAGACTACCAGGTTGGTTGAGCATGACCTCCCCTTGTTGAACTCATTCTGAGTACTCCTGATAACCTCCTTTTCTTCCAATTGTCTGGAGATGGCATCCAGCACAAGCTGTTCTATCACCTTTCCAGGGACAGAGGTGAGGCTGACTGGCCTGTAATTATCTGGATATTCCTTCTTGCCCTTTTTAAAGACTGGAGTAACATTGGTGATCCTCCAGCCTTCAGGCACCTCCCTCATTCTCCAAGACCTCTCAGAGATGATAGAGAGCGGTTCAGCAATCACCTCTGCCAGCTCCCTCAGCATCCGTGAATGCACCCCATTGGGACCCATGGATTTATGAACACTGGTATTGCCTAGGTGCTCACAGACCACCTCTTCCCTGACTAAATACTAACAGTATTTTAAATAGGGGACCTGAAAGTTATCTTTTCTGCAGTGAGCTGTCTCTCACTGTATTTAATCCACAAAGATAATAAAAAAACCTCAGTGCCTTTCTACTTCAAGTAAGTTTAAAATGTCATTGTTTACAGCTTCTGGTATAATAGCAGTTAAAAATGTTGCAAGCCTGTATCCCCGAGACTGGTGTTCTCTGGTGTGTGGTTTCATAAAACTCACCTTTGCATAACTCCTAATTTTGGCAAAATCTGCTTGAGAACAATGAAACATTAAATTCAACTGGTAGGAGAACATGTGTGAAAAGCATTTTCACTTGGACATCCATAAAACCCTTTCCCAAGATCTATCTGCAATATTGGCTTGAAAAATTAGAGCCTCTCTACAGTGCAAACTGATGTGTAACATGCACAGTACACAGAAACCAAATCTAAGGTTTCAGAATAGGACAAATAAAGGAAGAAAGAAAATAAAACAAAATATATATATATAAATTCTAATTTCCATGGAAGTTTAGTATGTAAAAACAAGAAAATTAAAGGCTAATATTTTCCTCACAAGGTGCCAAGGAATAGCCATAAATAAAGTAACAAAGTAATCCTAAATTAATAATAATATTAATTAAAAAAAAATAGCAGACAATTGAAATTGAGGCAGTCATGGTCCTAGAAATCCAGACCAATGGGCTAAGTGACTACCAGTGCTAACACATTTGTTCCTTTTACTCCTGAAAACATGGTTCTTCAATGTACAGCCCAAGTGAGTAAGCAGCTGGTCCTTCTGATTGAACAGTACCCAAGAAATTTCTCAGTTCTCATATCATATGCTCCATGAACGGCATTCTGTGCTTTCATGGTTTCATTTTCCCCCATCCTCTTCTGTGCATCTTGAGGAAGTAACAAAAAATAAGAACAAACTACAGCTTATAGGATAGAAGATAGAAGAGAAAGACACAGCATGCACTGTGTCTTTCAGGACAGGACTTTAAAAGAGGTTTGGAGATTGAGTTGTAGAAAGAACGAGCACGAGGAAGCAGAAGAGAGAACTATTGCATAGTGGTTCTGCCTTAACAGCTTTGACTTGCAGAGTCTTTCATGTCTATGATTACAATATATATTAACCACCTGAGCAGAACACTTATATAGGCTCATAAGTATGTTTTATAACATTGTCATGAGTGAAAAATGTTCCAAGCGTGAAATTTAGCAAAGATGAAGAGGTAATGATTAAATATAAGATTAGTCTTTTAAACTGACTACAGGGTCACAAAATTTGTTAGTGGTAGTCAAGTCCAAAATCATAAAATACATCAAACTACTAAAGACCTGTAATCCCAACAGGTGGTCCTGATACACTGAAGTGATTAATATTTATGCCAAAAAATCACATGAAGCTGAGTTATTAGAAACACCAATTCTGTCATCTTCCTGCAAACCAAATATGCTTATGTGAAGTAAATGTAATGTCAAAGAAAGACTACTTGTTAATTGATGCTTTGGTTCTCAAAAGCAAATACACACAATTTTATGTTGGAAACAAATTATCACAAAGCAACCCCTTTCATTTGCCCACCAATTACATGAAATATGAAAAACCTAAGCACAGAAAGTGAAACCTATCTAAATGACATGACTGATTTATTTTCAGTGTGTTTACAGAAGCATATTAGTAAACAGCAGCACAATCTGAGTGACAACATAAAACAAGTTACATAACTCAGACTTATAAATACTAATAAAACAGCAGAAAGATTCAGATTTTGCAACTGAAAATAAATTTGGAACTAAGGTGTTCTAAAAGTAGATCATTCTAATTTAGTTAACATGCAGGTTGTAATAAAGTCAGAAGGTACAATAACACGAGTTCAGAGTTTCAAAACACCTCAGAAGTCATAGAAATGAATGAATTCACACTGAATATTCATATAAATAGATATATATGTGTGTATATATATTCATATATAAACACAGTTAAAAATAGTACCTCATTTTACACATTATGGAGATAAAACATCTGAAAAACAGGCTGTTACTCCTACCTGTAAATTTCTGTTTCTTAATGAACTAAGTATTTCTAGACAAACTTACAGATACCTTAGTACTCAGATTTTTTTTTCAGTTCCTTACAATAAGTATCACTTTACCTGTATGGCTTCTAATATGAACTCTCAGTGTTCCATTGCTTGCAAATTTCTGTCCACAATAGGGGCAAATTTTTTCTTTTTCACCTGTGTGAGTCTACACGAAGAGAGAAAAGATGAGAATGAAAATTATAGCATTGTCTTCGAATATAAAAATATGGAACAGTTTAACTATATTTCACATTGACAACTATTCTCTTCAACAACCATTATTCATGTCATTCCATCCCATCAGACAGAGGTTTTAAGGAATCAAAGCATTCTTTTAATTTTCTTATTAATTTTCTAATTATTACTAATCTCATTATTAATATATTAAAAAATGCTTTTATAGCTCATAAGTTTAAAATTTCCTTAATAGTTATAACAGATTTCCAACTCCCCTTTATATATTTCCATCATTATAATAGGAAACTAACTTTTCAGATTAATTCTCTGATAGTAATCTCTAAGCTAGAAAACAGTACCTTGATTACCTAAATAAAATTAACTGAAATGGGACTTTAAAACTTGTAACTTCCCTGAATTTTACTTAATTATTAAATGTGGTAGTTCTTTTCCACTGGTAACTTGAACAGGAGCTTTAAAAAGTCTCTACAGAGATTTGTGTAAGTGATTTTTGATGCTTTCATACAAATGAATCACAGACATCAGTTCATCTGAAGTATGACAGACAGCAATGCTCCAAAGTGCAAGAACTCATTGATTACAGTCAATACAGATTGCATATTGGATCTTGCCTAGTTTGCATTAAATGCTATAATCAGATTGTATTTATAGAGTTAATCATAAGAAAGACATTGTGATTGTCACTAAATCTGAATCATAAGCTGATTTCATCTTTTCAAATCAACCTTTTAAGGCTAAACTGCCTTTTATAAAACGAATTATTTCAAATTCTACCATCCACTTTCTGTGGTCAAAAGCAAGACCACAGTAAGTAAGTTATATGCAAGGATTCTCATAATTTTTTTTTTACAAAATACTTCCCAATTCTAAATTGAAGACTTATCAGACTATTGAATAATTTCTCCTCACAGTCATGACAGCTTTACAGAGGGTTTTCAATGACCTTTTCATAGAAAGAATATGTATCAATTCCATAAAAAAAATATGTATATAAAGTTCTTTATTACGTTATAAAATGATTCTCTCACATGGTATATGTTATTGCTGCAGTTGAAGGAAGATTTATACAAAGATAAGCACTAGTTCCCACATCTATAGCATACGGTAAAGTTGGAGAGGCATGTCAAGAGTCCTCTACATTTTACCCTCAATTCTGAAAACAGATTGGTGGGATAATGCACTGTATTTGCCTTAATCATGCACTGAAAATACTGTACCAGTTACTCCATTACACTTAAGGACGTACAAGGAATAAATACAAAATAATTGATTTTACTCACTTTTTTGTGACTTTTCAGGACCGACGGTGTCACAAAAGCCTTGTCACAGAGATCACACTTATATTTCTTATGTCCATCATGTACAACTTGAATATGAACATTTAAGGTGTCCTTTCTTTTGAAAGTAGCATCGCAGTGATCACACTTGAATGTCCTCTCACCTTACAAAGAAAATCAGGTTTAAACATATTAGCTTTGTGTGTTAAGTACATTAATGCCTATCATTTCATAAAATTAACAGAATTGAAGAGCTAGATCCTGAGAACAGAAAGAATCTCAACTCACACAAAAAATGAAAAATATGAAGTGTTATAACCATGTTACAGCTCAAACTATAAAGATTACGACAGGAACAGTTAATACTACTTTTTGAATTAAATCAAATATCTCAGAGAAAGAAAGAAGCACTATAATGTGAAAATCTGTATACAGCTTTTCAGAAAACAAACAAGATCTATGATCATGCAGAGGAATCATCACAATGAAACTTTACTGTATCAGTTAACCGATTAAATGATCTACAAGGTGGCACACCTTCAGAAATCTGTGGTGCTTAGGGTTATAATCAGAGTCACAGTCTAAACTGGAAATTGAGTTTCTATATCCCAAAAAAACTTTCCAGACAGCAACTCTAATACAAAAACAAAACAAAACAAAAAAAAAAAAAAAAAAAAGACCACCATAACCTCAGGACAACTGCTCACTTCTTACTTTTCAATACAGAGCTTTGAGTTGCCAACTCCTCATCCAGTTAAGGCACAGACTTGCATATGCATTAGCTAATTTTTCCAGTAGCAATGATATATGGAGAGAGGTGAGTTATTTTCTTGATATGGATCAACAAATCCTAAAATAACCCCAGTCCTAGTCTAAAATTAATGTAAATTTATATCAGCATGCTGCATATTAAAGCCATTTGATTCTGCATGTTGAGGCATTCAAAAACATTATTTATTACAGTTTACAGATGTAATACCTATAAGTAAGTCTTACCAACACAGCAGTGCACCGAATACCCACAGACATTCCAAAGCCTAGATAAACTGTTTCTCTCCACTATAAATCAGCCAAAATTGCCCTCTTCTCCCCAGCTATCAAAACACTTATTCCTTTTCACCTTGGTAACAAAAGCTTTTTTGTCTTCAATGACACAAGAATATGCTAAAAGATACTATAATAAGTTGTCTCGCCCTAAGATATTTGCAGTCTAGCAATCCAGAACATTTTTTAAGGACAACAGGAATACAATTTATAGATGCTGCTATGGAGGATTAACACTTCTAAGCTTCTAGTGAATCTCTTCAGCTCTTGTCTTGGAAACATAAGACTACTTTGCGAACAAAGTGAAGTCATTACTATTTTTACTAAATAACATGACATTTTTTATTGCTTTGACAAAAGAAAATATCCAAGTAATTTCCATAAAAGGAAACTATGTCTTATCTGTCAAAGGGTAGAAAGGCATTAACGGAGGCACCTAGGTAGACTGAATCCATGGACCAAAGTAAACTGTATGAGTTTCAATAGGGCCACGTGCCAGGTTCTGTCTTTTGGTCATGACAACTACAGGCAACCCTACAGGCTTGGGCAGGACAAGAGACAGCTGCCTGATGGAAAAGGACCATGGTGTACTGATGGACAGTCAGCTGATTGTGCACTAGCAGCGTGCCCTACAGGCATGAGGCAGAGTAGATAGAAGACTACATAGAGGAAACAGACCTGGGGGTGTTGGTTGACATTCTGGTGAACAAGAAACAGCAGTGTGCCCAGGTGGCCAAGGTCGATGGTATCAGAAATAGAGCTGCCAGCAGGACCAAAGAAGTGATCATTCCCCTGTACTCAGCTGTAACGAAGCCACACCTTAAGTACTGTGTTCAGCTTAGGGACCATCACTACAAGAAAGACACCAAGGCCCTGGAGCATGTTCAGAGAAGCTGCTGAGGCATCTGGAGCATAAGTCGTTTAAGGAACAGCTGAGGGAAATGGGATTACTTAGTCTAGAGAAAATGAAACTCAGGGGAGACCTTATTGCTCTCTACAATTACCTGAAGGGAGGTTGTGGTTAGGTGAGGGTCAGACTCTTCTCCCTTGTAACTAGTGATAGGACTAGAGGGAATGGCCTCAAGTTGCACCAGGAGAAGTTCAGGTTGGATTGTTTAAAAAAAAAATTTATTCCCTGAAAGAGCGGTTAGGTGCTGGAATGAGCTACCCAGGTAGGTGGTAGAGTCAATGTCCCTGGAAGTGTTCAAGAAACATTTCAATGTTGTACTGAGGGACATGACTGAATGGGAAATGCTGGTGATTGGTGGACAGTTGAAGTGGGTAATCTTAAAGGTATTTTCCAACCTTGGTGATTCTATGATTCAGAACTGAGAGGTGCCATCATCCAATAATGCTGGACAATGCCTATAAATCTGAGTTATTTCAAAAATGATTGACACATTATCATGGCAACACTACTTGCTAATATTAGAGTTATGTAATGAGGAGAAGCATTCTACTGTTTCTTTGCCTGAAACACAGGTTTTTAGACAGCAACAGAGCTTCTTGTTTTAATCACAGCCTTGAACTGAGCAGTTTATTCTTCAGTTTATCCTTGCAATGACTTCCACTTTGCTATTGGTTTGCCAAAACCTTTTTATAAAAGGACTGCACACGAGAGATGCGGTGTGACCAGAGGAGTTTTGCTTTATATTATGCTACATTAAGAACTATTTGTTAAGATAGTCCACTTTTACTCACTTGTTTTCATTTCCAAAATAAGAAGAAATGGAATCCAGTGCTTAATAAATATACAGAATACTATTAAGCTTTATCTAAGATGGCAGAAGAATGCCATCTTGAAATTTTACTTTTACTTGTCTGCCAACAAGGCTGCTTTGTGCCAAGGAACACTGACTAGTTCATAAGCTTAAGTATTTACATTTGCTTAAAAAGTGGTGGTTCAGGAACAGCTAAACTTGACACAAATCATTACCCAAAAAGCCCTCAAATTTTCTGAGTACTCATACACTTGGAAAAAAATAAGTATGTTTTTATGGTTTTAGAGAAACTTTCATCAATATCTACAATTCTAGATACTGTGAAATGTTGCTTTTGGATATTTCACAAACATTAGGTGGATTTACTTATCAATGCATAGTATGTTTGAATACATATTACCAATTTCCATTGCTTTTTTTTTTTTTCTTAAATAAACAAACTTTTTCCCTCCAGTATTTTTAACATTTTACATTGAATAACAGTTTTTCACAATGCAGTGCTTTGCAACACTGCAGAAGATTTGAAAGATTATTGTAAAAGAACAAACCAAACACTCCAGTCTATTAATTCTTCTACCAGAAATAACATTCTACTGAATCAAAAGTTCATTTTTTTAAATTCAGCCAATGTAAATATTCCTCAAATCAAAGAACTATCTTCTATGCTACCAAGATTTTAGATCAGTAATATTTATTTTAATTTCAATTGCTAACACTGACACGGTTGAATGGTCATTCAGAGATCTGCAAATATTGAGAAAATTCCACAAAAAATATATCTGCACACAGTACAAAATGCCATGAACACGTAAGTCATAATGGAAAACGGCCACAGAATTTTTCTGAGCTGCCAGTTCTACACTTCTGGCAGGAAACAGCATACAGTGAAGTCGGGACTGGCACAGGAGAGACAGTTTCAGTTTCAAGCTCTGAAATGGATTACCTACAAAAGCTAAGTAAGCCACCTCTTTGTCTTTGTTCCCAATTTCCTTTTCTTAAAATGAAGGTAATACTACCACATTTAAAGCTGAAAAATCTTACAATCAGATCTCAAACCATGGTCAATTTTCTACAGTGTATTTGTATTGACATTTAAGTGCATTAAAAAGCAAGGTTTGAATTTGCTATAAAATTTTCTAATTCCTAGTGATTAGAGTTGAATTTTAGGTCTCATTTAATATAGCAAGTTGTACATTGAAGCAAGGTACTAGAGGTCTATTTCTCAGACAAGAGAACAGAAGATGCTTTTTTTCCTTTGTGACTTATCACTTACTGTTATGAATTAGTAGATGCCTTTGCAGAGAAAACGGGGTTCGGAACAAAGCTTTGCATTCCTCACACTGGAACGGTCTCTCTTCAGAATGGGTCTGCAGATGAAAGACAACATGTCAGAGGAAAGGCTTATGAAAATCAATTAGCTGTCATTACAGTAATTATACTTAATTTTTCAAACTGAATTCAGGAGGGGATATATTAACAATTTGAAATATCAGGGGGCAGAGAATTAAAACAATCATTGTGCCATTATTCTGAATCCTAAAAGCCAATAAAGCTGCCTCAGAATTAATGTACCACTCTGATCTTCAGAAGTATTGTATGTAAATAAAAATTAAAAAAAAGAATAACCAGGAGGAAAACTTCAAGTTCAGTTTCATTTCTTTATCAGAACTAATACTGACCCTTAAGTACTTAGTATCATCAAAAAACATACAAAAATACATGTACAAAAAAACCTGCATTTTTTTCACTTAGCAGTAAAACTGATCTATCTCAAGACAGTCTAAAGTTTAGCAAAGAAAATTTCTTAAATCATGTGACTACTCTTGCATACCTTTATTTAAGCTTCACATTTTTAAATAAAAATAAAAAGCATACAGAAGCATCAGAGTTGAGATTTTTGTTTGCTGTAGTAAAAATATACCATAGCTGAGAAACAGCATCAATAGACTTCAAAAAGAGATAAGTAGAAATAGCCTACAGAGACGTAAATAAAATAAAAGGCTAAGTTTGGATGAATTTCACAAACAGCAGGGTTGCTGGAGCACATTTCTTTTCTGGAGCTTGGGAAACATCCAAATTCAACCTAGTGTTGTAAATTTTCCTTTTCCACTCCTCATTTCCCTGGTGCTGTCCCCATAGTAAATTCTGATAGTAAATTCATCTGCACAAGCTGTTATCTACACAATTCCTACACAAATTTCCTACAATTTTCATTAAGGGAATAGTGTTTTTAAAGCATCGGTCTCTGAATATTGTTTTAGCTAAAAAGGACCTTAAGGGGCAACTATAGTGCCAAGGAAAAAATGGGGATGGACGGTGTTTTATAATATGCATTAAATTAAACAGATTAGTTTTGTAGGTTAAGGGTAAATACAGGTCTAGTAAATACGTACTACTGCTTATGGCAGAAAAATTCATAATATCATAAGACACACAGAGATATCCCCCATAATAAGGAGGAAAAAAAAACTATAAGGAGCCAGCACAAATATTTAGATGTAGACTCCTGGCCTCAAACTCAGACTGATTTTAACACAAACGTTCTCTCACATAAACAGCAGTAGCAAAACATTAGAGTACTTGCAATGTTATACAGAGGTTTTGGACTTAAAATGAATTACTTGAGTCCAGTCAATGCCACTTAAAAAAGCAAGTGAAGCACTGTCAAATGTGTGGAATATATTATACATTATATAAAATATGTTGAATGTTTCAGTCCCGCTCTTTGAGGCTTACATCACAATCTACATTAGTTGACACCCTGATTGGCAGCCTCAGCAGTCAGACCAAGGATTGACAGGACATGAAGAGACTGAACTACCTTCTCACCTCAACAGGTGGTTCCTCCAGAACAGGGTTGAGACATATTGACGAGACACTGTGGGGAAGCTCGCAGTGCTGATGTCTGTGCTGTACCTGTTCTGTGGATAAATAGAAGGGTTCAGTCTCTAGGGCTGTCAATCTGGCACCTTTCACGAGCGCAAAGTTCATGTCATTTACTTTAAAAATGCCCTATTTTAGAACATTCAACACTTGAGTGATAGTTCTGAAGAGCACAGTCATTTGTATATAATTTCTTCTTAGCATTCTCTTGCCAGTCCTAGTCTTTTGATCAAAATACAAGAATTCATCCATATTTCTGAACTTCACTGCAAATATTTAACTAGTCAAACACACAGGCAAGTGTAAAAAGATATCCCGGCTCATTTACTCTCCTTGTGACTAGTCCAGAAACAAGCTTGGTGTATCACAGAAAGCCATGAAACGTGTACCTTCAAACAAGCATATTAATTCTAAAACTGTCCACCTTTGTCCTACTAACAGGTTCCAGAAAAGGGATGGCTTCCATTAGGAGTATGGAGGGAAAAATTTAAGAGCCAGAAATTAGTCTCAGTGACCCCTGCAGGGGTCCCTCCCAACTCATGATATTCTATCATCCTATGTTCAAGGCAAACACATTTTGAGATGCACGGCACCACAGCTGCCAAGCCTATTCATTTGCCTTTCAGTTATGCAAGTTTTTGATCAACTACAGAAACTCCACACTCCAAGGTGGGCTCAGTACATTTGTCAGGCTTACATTAGATCTCTAAATACAGCTAACAAAATCACTAAAAGCTGCTTGAAGAGACAACATATACTAAATATATATACAATTTTCTATATAACAGGATATGTGTATATCTGGGAAGCAGGTACACAGTGCACACGGATTAGCTTGCATTTAAGCTACGTATTTAATACGTACATAGCAATACAAAGCAATAGATTACACTACACTTAAACAATTATATCTGTGATATTATTTTCAGAAAAGGGCCCCACCAGCAGCTTGTAAAATGCAGTAGATTGATCTGGATTTGAATATCCCAAAATAGACTGCTCACATGCAAGAAGCATTCTAGAACAGTCTTCGCCCAAAGATGAAGTATCAGATACTAAAGTCTGCAGCATCAGAATTCAAAAAGGAAGGTGGTCATACTAAACAATCTGAGTTGAACTCTCATTCTATGACCTGATTTGTGTGCCCAGGTGGCGCAGTGGTAGGAATACCACGTTGCAACACTGGAGGCCTGGGTTCGAATCCCCTGTGGTGCAAGTGGTAGAAGTGCCGCTCTGCTACACAGAGGCTCGAATCCCGGGGGTTGGACTCAATGATCTCTAAGGTCCCTTCCAACCCACACAAGTCTATGATACTATGATGATGATTCAGAGTGGAATATAAGCAGTACATATTGCTAGGACTGCACATATTTTCAGTAACTTGATGTTCTACAACCAAAAATGAACTTCACACAGTTATCAAAACTGTCTAAAGCTTTTACCATAAATCTGAGTCTTGAAATGAATTAAATGTTCAGATGCAGTACTGCAACTCTTTATAATCATAGTGTGATGAGTAAGATTATATCTACACCATGAAAATACCGTTATATCGTGCTACTATCAGACCTTTCCATTAAGCTGGGGAAAGGAAACTAAAGCACAGCAAAAACATCAGTTTGTGCTTTGTGCCTCCTCTAAAGCAGATCCAAATTGTTGAATAAAAATTTCCACTGTTAAAATACCAGCAGGACCATGAACAACATTACAAAGCCAAAAAGAACCAACATTAATTTTCACGCTTCCCTCTACTTAAATATTCATTATGGAGAAAGTAAACATAATTTATGAATTTCACTAAAATATTTTAAAACAGAAATTATTACTCTATTTTCATTTCCTTGTTTTCTCTTGGACACCAGTGATTACAGTATTTTGATAGGTATAGAAATTGAAGTTGCTGAATTAGGCTGACTTGGAAATGGTGCAGGCATTGACACATATCATAAGAAACTATACAAAACTAAGTGGCCATGTGCACTTTTTGGACAGTTGTATGATCAAAGTAACTAAGGATGGGCTCTCACAGAATATCTCATGGCAGCCTTTTCTATAATAGTATCTGCAAAAGTTTAAACTCAGCCCAAGGCTACCCATTCCCAGTATAGTAGATGAGGTAGTACAATTCTTTCAATTCATTATGCTCCCCAAGACCAAATAACCCTGGATTAACAGTAAACCCTTTAAAATCCTGTGTCTGGTGACCTACTTCTGCTCACTGTCATATCCTCATATTTTATTCTCTGAATTCATCCACTATACATAGCAAAGGAGCAGATGGAGTAAGAACTTTCCATTGTCCTATACAAAAGTAACCTGGATTATATAGCATAGAAGACATACCTTCATTCAGCCTAACCTGGATGAAAAATGACTATCTGTAACACAATTCCCATCTCCTAATTTCAGCTATTATTTTATAACGTTATTTTCACTATTATTTCCAGAAAAATAAATAAATAAACAAATAAATAAATCATTTTCTTCCCATTTTCTTTGCTCAGACATTTAGTCTGAGCTTTTTCAAAATACATCTGAGCCAGATCCACGCCAAGTAACATTTCTCAGTGCTGACACCTTCAAGCAAGTGACAAAACAAACTTGCACAAGCACCTACACAGAGCAGTGTAGTACTTGTGTGCAGCAGCAGTACTCCAGAGCACTACCACAAAGGGACTAACAGTTCCTGCCTCTCAGATCTGCACCTGCAAAGCTGTAATGAGTACCAAGTTAGGATTTACAATTCAGTGCTCTGCAGAACAGAGTAGATGCACTCATAGCTAACACTCTGCCTATCTTCCAATAAAATCCTGTGAAATGCAAAGACCTGATCTCCTCTGCACCTCTGAGAGAGATTTAAAAATATACGTTTCAAGAGCCAAATTTCATTTTGATTCTGATAGCTCCAAAAGTAAATATATATATATGTGTGTGTGTGTGTGTCAAATTAAATAGCTTGATTAAAGGAGTAACAAACAACAGCAACAAGTTTCCATCTCAAACAAGAACTCAAAGGTACAAAATATATCCTGTTTCTTATTATGAATGAAAAACAAAAAAAAAAAGATGTAAAATCTCAAATGATCTTTCAAGTGTGATACTATCAAACTTGAAATTGTGTCTTCTGTCAAACACTATTGATTTAACTGTTTTTAACTACAATACCCACCATTCCTACTGCAGAGTTCCCTGTAACTAGCACAGTCACTGTATTCTGAAAGTAGTCTAATTACTCGGAGATTTTTTTCTTCCTCCAAAGAGCCAGTTCCCCTTTACAGACAGTACGATGGGCAGATAGGTTCAGGAAATAAGTATTCCAACATGCTTTGAAGAATTCTCTCAAAGTTGGGTACTTGCTAAATTTGTATAAATTTTACTATTTCTTCCATTAAGTGAAGCCTCTAATACTTGTCAGACAAAATAATCAACTCTGCAACATTCTCTTATGCAGTCCTTGCTTATCGTGAAGATGTTTTGAACACTGAACTGGGTCAAAACGTTTGCTCATTACTCATACTTAAGCCTGAAGTCTGTTCTCAGCCAAAACTCCCTATCAGTCATCAACTGCAAATTAACCTAAGGAAATATGTTACAAGTATTCATTGAAGATATAGCAATATTTTTCCAGATCATATTCTGTGTATTTCCCTAGAATATATCCAATTTGTGAGTTTCTGGCACATTTTATTAGTAACTCTAAAACAAGATAGCATATACCATGGCATATATAGGAGATAATCTGGTCTTTCAGCAGATTTCTCCATGCTTTCTCTTTCAGACCATCACCATTTCACCCTATGAGAGGCATTATTATTATTCTTACATTATTTATGGCTGAAAGTGCAAAAGATGTTGTAAAGAACCTGTGCCAAAATCCCAGATGGCATACAACATGAGCCAAACTGAAAAAGACTTCCAAGTAAGGGTAGATCAGTTTCAGCAAGAGTGGTAAATAAAGTGGGAGTATTAAATAAAAAAAAAAAAACATAAAAATAAAAATAGTGTCAAATACAGGGCACAAAACTAGAGGTTTTTTTTTCATCTATTAATTCTGAAACAACAGTCATGGATACAGCCTTGTCATTAAAAAATGTAAGTTTGAGTTGAAAATAATGACAGGCATCATGAAAATTTAGTCAAGTAGATTTGAGCTTAAATGAACTGAAGCATAATATCTCTTCAAGAGCCTACTTCTCAGGTAATGCCTCTTCTGATGTTGTTATAAAGTATGAACACTACTACTGAGTACAAATTCACTAATGCTTGGAAAGCATTTGGTGCAAAGTCAAACAGCGAGGAATGATTACAACAGGACTAAAATTTGTTTTGTTCATACACTATGTTTTTGTTTGTTTTTTAAGTTAAAATTAAAAACATTTTAGATCAGATAAAAATTTAATTTGATATCTTAATGTAAAAACAAAAAACAAACACTGGGAAAGTCAAAATGAAAAAGCATTTGATGCTTTTAAACCAAGCAATTGTGATTTGCTTCCAATTTCCCTTTTTTTGTTTGTTTTGCTTTATTTGGAACTCATGCCTTATCTTGAGATTTTGGTTATAACAACATTCACTAATATATATATATGTATACACATTTTCCAATACTTTACTCCCATGTTTATAAGCACGCCAGAGCTTAATGATCAACAATTTAAAAGAAAAAAATCTGCAAATCTAAGGCTGGCAGATCTGTAAACAACAGCAGAGTGCTTTACCTTCTTGTGATTCTTGTAAACATTTCTGTGGGCAAATCCCTTTCCACAAAGCTTGCATTTATAAGGTTTATCTTCACTGTGTATTATTTTGTGTGCAGTCACTTGATCAAGTCGTTTGAAGGACTTATTGCAAACCTCGCAGGTGTAGGGGCGTTTTTCTGCAGAAAATGAGTGGGGGACATTTAATCTCCTGTTTATACAGGGGGAGAAGATGAAAGGCAGAGACAGTCATCTCCTCAGAGATTTCTGCAATTAAGTCAACCCAATTAAGATTAAACCAATTAGAAAGACATCTAATGCCCTTTATGTTAGACAGTTAAGTCACTTCACAAAAGATGAGCCATGGTGTATCTCAAGAAACTGGCACATTCTTTTCAATAGTCATTGCTAAAGCTAAATTCTGATTAATTAGCTTAAATCAAAAGAGAACGACTTCAAAGAGGAAAACACTGTTTCCAGATTACAAATGTGAAGGAGGGTATGACAGCTTTAAAATGTTTTAAAACTTAATTAACAATATACATATTAGCTTCCAAAACTTGCTATTCAAAAAGCCTCTCTGCTTCAACTGGTGACTGCAATTTAACTACATCAACGCTCATCCAAATGTTCAAAATCAAGTTAGGAACCCTGAAATATAGATTATGTTACAAGAAATGAACTTCTGGTGTGGACTGATACCAAAAAAAAATAATTCAACTACAAGCCTGTACCATTGCAAAAACCTGCATTTTTAAATGTTAATGTATGAGAGAACAATGCCCATTTTTCCATTGTGTCAGCTGATGTTTCTAATCACTGGTGAAAGAAATAGAAACACTAGCTTGCAGTGATCAGAAATTCTGGCAGAGCAAATCTGTGTCCTGCTGCCAAGCCTATGGACAGGGAACACCCTGCTCATAGTGATCTGTTCTGGCAGAGGAGGACAGGTATAGTAAAGTACTTGTGTCACCTATGAAACAGTATGGGGAATGAACCATGTTCCTCTGAATGAGAATTCTGTGCACGAGCCCACATAACATATATACACACATATCTGCCCTTTTATCACAGATCTCTGGCTGACAGCATAACTCAGCTCCCATCCTCTTCTTTTCAAGATAAAATTCTGCTCAGCAGTTCTTCACTCTATAAGCCAAGGAACAAGCTTTTCCCCATCCCAGGTAACTGCCACCACATACCCCAGACAGCATGAAACAAAAGCTTGACAAAGCAGCAATAGAAGAAAGCATATAGCATTACACTTGGAATTTTGAAAGGCTTAGAAACAATAAGATCTTTTCCTTGGAGCACGAGATTTCCTTCAACAGCCCAGGACAACACAGAATTCCCCAAGTGTTCTGTTTCTATGTGATTAATGTAAAACTGAGTATATGTTAAATACATCACCCACGCATATATAAGTTTGTGACATTTTAATATGTTACCTGAATGAGTTATCATATGGCGTTTTAGCTGGTTAGCTGAAATAAATCTCTTGTCACATTCCTGACACTCAAAGATCTCATGAACCTGCAAAATGAGTGTTTAATGACAATTAAATACCTGTCTCAAACAAGAACACATATCTTACATACATTTAAGTTCTCCAAAAGATTGTGACTATTTATAATTCATTAGTTAAACTAATATGTGGGGATATTCTATGATTTTTCCCTTTGTAAGTCCCCTAAGGAACAAAATCTCTCAAAACTGATATTCAGAACCAGGAACAAAAAAAAATCATTAAAAAAATATTCAGAAACAAAGGTTATACAAAATCACAACATCAGATCCATTTAAAATATCATTAATATGAAAAAATAAAACAATAGATGCAGAATACCTTTTCAGATCATTTCCTTCTAATAAACTAGACATCAGTAAAAATAACACAACTACTTTGTAACTACTGTAATAATTTTAAAATACTAGTACAATCAAACTCTATTAGGATTTATCTCTACTCATAGAAATCTGATTAAATAAAGGTGTGTTTTCAGAACAACTGTGCTTCATCAAATCACTTAGGGACACTTCTGTTGAGAATTTAGATTCCACTTTTTCTGTTATTTAACAACTAAGGCAACTCATGCAGCACTCTTTACAACACCAAACTCTTTCCAGGTTGAGGCAAAAGGTGATATTGTTTGACCTGAGAGCTTTGGAGGCAAGATAGTGGAGGGGCAGCAGTCTTTCTTAAACTGTAAAAGTAAGCCTGAGGAGGATTTTCAACATCACAGCATATAATGCCAAGAACCAAAAGCTGGAAAAAAAAAAGTTAGAAATTGCAGTTGAGAGCTGCCATCTCTGAAAATCAACTAAATAAAAATTAAACCTATGCTTTTGTTTACCAAAATCACAAGATACACACCATCTCTCCACCTGTTCAGATGAGTATTCACTCTCCCCTCTGTCTTACACTTTCCTTTCAGCAGCCTCACCTTAACCTAGTCACAGTGCAACAGAACATACATTTCAGCCTTTCAGAACTGCAGCCTTAGCACAACTTCCTGGCAGAGATCACATTTCACGAAGCACTTCTGGAGATCTCTAAACTTTCTGAAGAATCTATCAGCTAAAAATAACAAACGTTAAAGCTTTAACACAAGGTAAAACATTTGTAGGCAGCACAGTAATGGCTCCCACTTAAAACAAACAGAGGAAACAACCAAAACAAATTATCCATAAGAACCTCTTGTGTTTCTATGCTGTTACTCCTCAATTAACATTAGTTTATGAAAAAAAATTGCTCTAAGAAGTAGTTACGTTGTTTCCTACAACCTCTACAAGCTTGTATACCTTAGACAGTGATGTTCAACCAAATTCTGATCCACAACCAAGTGGTAAGCTCAAATAACAATCATTCATTTGAATTACCCTGTTTACACACCTGCATTACTGGTTAATTTCCCTGATATACAGTCTACAATTCTACCTTTTCCAAAATTATCTCAATTTTGACTCAGATTATTGACTGAAGCTTACACCAACTCTGCAACCAATTACTATGAGAATCCTGCCAGAGTCTCCTGGTTTCAGATGAACACAACAATGTTTTGGTGTTACTTGAAACTGCTCGTAAGGCACTCTTAAATCTATTCATAAACACATCAGAACTTAAGGTTCTAACTTTTGGATGGAGAAATCAAAGAAATGAATACTATACAGTCAATGAGTTTCCCTAGCACCATTAAAGAGAATAATAATGAATTCCCAACGAAATATGAAAAAGCAGTTGGATTCTGCTATTCAAAAAGCACTTTCATTTTGAGATGTATTAATAGACACGTTCTTTGTATGGAAGATCTCAAGACAATCATTTCTCTATCTGGGGATTATAAGAACTCAACTAAGCATCACAACTTCTTTGGGCAGGAGATGAGAATACTTATGAATAAAATTGTAAGACTAAGGGACTGAAGATGATGACACTGAAGTTTAATTGTGAATGGCTAAGCGAGGGCTTATCTTTAGACATTCAAGGCAGAAACAAATGGCAAAGCACACAAAGCTAAAATAGGTTTAAATCAACAATGACATGAAAGCTACAGAAGTCCTCATAGAGTGAATTGACCTCCACCTCCCCTCTCGTCATCCTTTTTATCTCCTTTCTCTGGGACTGTCAAAACCGTCAGTTGTTCAGACTTATTTTCTGTTACATTATACCTACTTCCTATTTTTCATTTTTTAAATTTACAGGAAATTGGGTGAAAAAAAGTGTTTCCTCTCCATTTCACTTATTGTTTTCTTACCTAACTATTTTTGATAACACATACTTATACAAACGCAAAGTAGTTCAAACAACAGAAGGTATGAGTACTAGATGCATTTTCCTTCACTATGTGATATAGATGTGTGAATCTGTAATATCTATTTCCTGGATGTCTTAAAAGAGAAGCTTGTGTCCTAGTGCATGCACTAAGCAGAACCAAAGTAAATCCTTTCATAAAATGAACACCTATGCTATTTTACATTCTCAGGGGCCATCAAAAGGCACAATGGCATTTTAAATCTGTGATTATTAATGGTGTGGCACAACACAGTTTGATATGGGAAGGAACAGACTGAAGCCAAGAAATGTAAGGCACGTTAACACAATTAAGGAGGCCGAAGAAAAAGAGAAGTAAATAAATAGACAAAGAAAAAAGAAGAGGCCCCATCATTTCCTTTGAAACAATATATTTTAATTGATATAACCTATATCCTCAATGGACTTAGGTTATACCCAGGGTATAATTAAAGACTTACAGTTAATCTGATAAAAAGAAAAATTTAGATTTTTGTAAAAACAGGATCTCTCGGGTTTTACCGATTTATCAAATTAATCTTGCAGGGACTTCTGCTGGATACAATGGATTCAGAATCTCGTGTTCTTAGAACATCTGCATTTCTGTATGAACCCCCTTATTTCCAATTGATGCTTTTAAAACAGTTAACTCTTCCTGATCTAGCAATACACACACACAAAAAAAAAAAGCCATTGCAATTTTTCTTTGAATAAGTGCTTTTTTTTAACTACCTCATAACTAAATTACAAATAATAACCTTACTATTTCATCAGAAGGTAGTAAGAAAGACTGAATGCATTTTGTACAGAAACTGAAAGCTCATGAACCTATTTTAAGGACTGTGCGTATCACAAAGTTATATAACATACATTTACATTTAGCTTAGCAATAAATAACAACATGCACATTTGAATTTATGTTGAAAACCACAGAAGATACAAGCACAAACATGTTTTTATTTGGTAAAAGATGCACGACATCTCTAGGAAGACTTTTGACATAACCATCTGTGATTACAAAACTAAATATCCTCCACAGAATGCATTTGTTTTGTAACCATGACAGATATTAGCCAAAGGTTTGCATTACAGCATCTTTTAAGTGACCTAAGCACCATAGTATTACATCTCAGGGAAGTCAAAGCCTGCTGTGGGTTAGCCTTCATCTTACTGACCTTTCGATGCTCTTGAAGATTTGTTGTTGAGGAACATTTCTTATTGCACACTGAACACGTCAGCTTTTTCCTAGAATTTCCTGAAACAGAAACAAAATACCACCAACATCTTAGAAAGGAAGTGCTAAGAAAGAACCTAAATATTTCTACTGAGCTTGTGACTTTTCACGGGTCATTTCACTGACATAGGATCTTCACACTTGTACCCCATCTTGAAAGTATTCAGTATCAGGAGTTCTCTGTGGGTGTCCAACAAGCCAGTTACTAATGGAATGTAAATCAGCTAAACTAGAATAATAAAGAAAAAAGCCCTCATATAGGTATTACCACATATTACCAACCAAGATGGAAGAGCAAAATTCTCAACTAAGAACAATTCACTTTACAACTGAACAGCTGTATCCTTCCAGAAGCCAATACAGCTCTGTACTATAATTTTAATAGAAAAATTCCATTTTGTTTCTCAAAAAAAATAACAATCCAGACAAACATTTCCCAATTTTCTTTATTCAAAAAGCACTAAGATTACTATTAAATATAATAGCATACATTAATGGTGTTCAACTGAACAAGATAAGAAATTTGTATTAGTACCAGATCACAAATTCATGTGTAGTTTGTACTATAAATCACAGTTCAAACTACAATAGTCAGCTACCAAATATACTTTCCTTCCTTTTTCACAGTTGCTTTAAAAACTGACAGAGCATTTAATCGGGTTTCTCCATTATTTAAAATTTACATTAGTAACCTACAAAGTTATTTTATTACAAGGCAAAGACACCACAAACCTAATTAGTTGAATATAATTATATGTCCATGCAAGATACTTCATAGCTTGTATGAAAAGATGTTCAAACCGCATTAAACACTAAAAAGAATGGACTCAGAACCAAAGAAAGGCAAGCATTGTTTATTCAAGCACAGAGGAACTGAATACTAATCAAAATCATTGATGGATTCCAGCTCTATTTTTCAGGCTCTTAGCATTGCATATCTTTCCTAATCTTGCTGTCCTAAAGAATTAATATGATATTGATTCTATTTTTTTTTCCCCTACTTTATTTCTTGGGAGGAACTTTCAGAAAGAAAACATTAAGCTTAGTCTTACTTTTCTCTACCCTTCCAAAAGTAAGTTTTAATAACTTAATTTTAACGATAATCTCTCTCCCCACATATCTTAGCACTAAAAAACAGCTCTATAAGTTTGCATGTATTCTTCTAGACTACATATTAAAACCTATATACCAAAAACAGTCAATTAAAGATGGTTATAAAAGTGATCATGAGAGCCCTCACCTCAAGATGCTTCAAGAAGCACTGAAAACTTTTGTGTATTAAGTAAGTGAATGAGGCAAGAACACCAACAGTCTGTTGCTACAGAGCACTCCATATACCAAATTTCCACTTACAAATGCAATCAAAAGGAAATCACTTATTTTTCCTGAAATGGACAAAGGATAAACCACCCAGGACATTAGGAATCACCCCTGAATAAGGGAAGTGTTCTTCCTGGGCTCACTTAAGAGCAGTGATATTGTAGTTAACTACATCCTCTTACTTGGCACACACTACAAACAGATAAATTATTTCTTTGATTTACTAACATGAGAGGTGAAAACAAGGTCTTTTGTCTAACTGAAACTATAACATATCTCCCTAACTGGTATTTTTTCCATCTATTGATGCCAACAGCGTGCATGAATGTAGACACCACAAGTCTAAAAAGAACGGTTCATACCACTTCAAGAAAAGTAATTTCTCATGCAAAAGTGCAGACTTTCAGATGACACTGATAACAAGACTTATTTATTATGTTCTTAAAATAAAACTACTTTTTAAAAATTCAATGCAAATATATACATAACATTTTGCTAAAACATGTTGAAATGACTTCTAATCTCAAATGGTCCATGGGGGCTGTAACTAGAAACACTAGCATTTCTTAGCCCTCAGAGACTAGCAAAACATGCCTCAGTCTTCATTGTTTCCGTTCTGTTGATGATTGATAAGATTAAAACTAAAGCAGCTAAACAGGAAAATAAAGGTTACATATTTCATCTGGATATATCATAGCCTGCTGTTAATGGAGGAATTTGGATAGAATGTTATTCATTGCTGGACTATTTTACCGCCTACAGTTTTGTTTCCAAATAAAGAACTTCATTTCCAACAAATATTTGTACAAAGAAATGAAAGAATCTAATAGCAAGTTTTAAGAACATATAGGATTTCAAAGACTTTGAATGTTAGCTCAGTATGCCCAGCTTAGGTCATACTACCACAATGGATCAGAAGAGGAAAGAGAAATAATCATGAGTAAAGCTGCCCACGCGTAGCGAGCAGACTGTGAAAACATAATACAAGGTATGTTTCTCACTACAATATACCATATCAACACTTCATAGTAATACATAAGTACTTCATCTCTTACCTATATTTGCTATTGTAAAATTTAAGTATTGACATATGCTGACACGCATATAAATACAGGAACTTAATACCTTAACTTACAAGAGTATTCAGACTAGGAAGGTGAAAATGAATATCTATGTCTCTGTTCATAGCTTTGCATAATGAACTACATATGTAGCAGTGCTTTCTACTTTCCTTTGCCTCCAGGTTTTGCAAGGCATGAAGGAATACTAGAAATGTCCCTCAACAATATTAGGTTATTTTCCCTCCTGTACTGACACCAGTTGCAATTTCTATGACTCCCAGACGGTAAAAGAAAAGCTCTACTCACTATAAAGGCAGTGCAAAAGTAGGTGCCTAACCTCAGTCATGCCTGGAACAATCATACAAGAGAATAACTGTGGGATTTGTATACCTGTACATAACTAACCAAGGTTGAGCCTAAACATAACATAACACTCCCAGCTGAAAAAAAAAATCTTACAATAATAAATTTTTTAAAAAAGTAGATAAACTTCTATAAAAATTGTTATGGAAGGGTTTCTGTATACTATCACTGGGTATTAGGCTGGACATTAGGAAGTATTACTTCTCAGAAAGGGTAGTCAGACATTGGAATGCACTGCCCAGGGAGGTGGTGGAGTCACAGACCATGGGAGTGTTCAAGAAACATCTGGATGTTGTGTTGAGGAATATGATTTAGCTGGGAAGTATTGGTAAGGTTGGACTAGATGATCTTCTAGGTCTTTTCCAACCTTGATAATTCTGTGATTCTGTGATAACAGTTTGGCAGAAGAAAGAGATTTCATGTAATAAATATCTTACAAAGCAGCTCAGTGTTCTCATCAAGTAAAGATTGTTTTCTTTGCACTGTGGTATACTGCTGTCCCCACACATTCTGATCTGCAAGTGACACTGAGAGGGCACATGCGGAGAGAGCAGAATGACAGCTGAGATCTGCATTGTGGACCTGAGAGAAGCATTTTGCCCTTTCATGAAAACAGACTGAAGTTTGATTGAAAACTATTGATTCACAGTGCACAGTGACAAAACAGCTAGGGACTAGCAGACTGTCTGATTTGGCTTCCTGTACAACAGAGGCTATAGAGTTTCCTGCAATATCCTTAACAAGTCTAATCATTTGTGAAGCATGTCTTCCAGAAATACATCCCATTGTGTCCTGAAAATACCAAAAGATCAAGATGTCACAACCTCCTGTAGCCATTTGTACCAGTGACTTTGATTTTCCTCACTACTGAAGTGCTTTGCTTTATCTTTCACTTGCGTAGTTCAGACTTACCCAGATTCCCACTACATTTCCAGCAGCAAACTAACGATTCATCTGGTAGACCATAAGTTCTCCCTGGGGGAGGAGCAATACTCATCCTTACAATTAGTTACTACTTAATTTTATTTTTTATATAAATGAATCCATTAAAAAAGAAACTAAAGACAATGATGATGTCGATTTGCATATTTAAGGCTAACAACATGTTAAAACTCTTTTGGTTTTTATTTTTTCTCCCAAAGAAACACTGAATTCTTTCTTACCACTATGAACATTTTCTTTATGTTTTTTCAGGGCATCCTTACTCTTGAACCTCTTCCCGCAGTTATCTGCCTTGCATATGAATCTGGCATCCCCTCTGCATGCCTCCTTGTGCTGTTCATAACTATATGGGATGATCAGCAAATAAAAACAACATGTGAAGCAGTATATGCAGAAACCAGACATAAGTACTCTGAGCTTTACACATGCTGCATTGCAGAGATCCAAGGCCACCTCATGCATTACTTACAGCAAATAAGAATGAAAGCATTTGACTTCTTTCATTGTTAGGATTCACATACACTAACAAGCTTGAAAGCTAACATGCAAAGGAAGGCCAGCAATGGTATGACAGCAGTCCAGTAACTCGGACACAAAACCTCGTTTCTGAGCTGAAGGAAGTATTGCAAACAGAACACTGAAAACTTCTTGAAGAGTCTCCTGGGCTGATATTCTCTGTGCACTGAAGTACACTAAAGAAAAATAAAGAATAAAAATAAGGTGACCATTTTACAACTTACACAGAATTGAAGTAACAATAGATGAAAATACTAACATTTCAGTATGTCAATAACCAGTGCAACATGTGAGGTATCCTGGAATTTAGTGGGACTAATCAAATACATGAACATCAAGAGTTATGGTCCTACTGCTGTATCCTGATTAATTTTACTCTGCATAACGTAAAGATTTACTTAACCAGATATAGAACACAAATCCAACTCCCACTTCAGACTAGAAGAAACATGTTCACATTCAATTAAAAAAATATATATTTAATTATCTCCACCAAATATTTCCCAATTATGCTTTCTTCTCTCATAAAGAACTGCTGGCATAAGAAACATTATTGTTATTCAGGCATAAGAAAAATGTTGTACATTTATTTATTACAAAAGTCTTGTAATACAAATTGTGATACAAGTCTTTCTGACATGGAAGAGTTAGATAAAATGTACTACTTATAACAAGATATTTGGACATCCACTGGACTCCCTATAATTAAACATATAATAAAAAGTAATACAACTTTTTAATTGCAAGCAAATAGATATACATAAACAAGAATAGAAAAAAAAAGTTATATTTTTGTATAAAAGCATAACAATAAGACACATGACTTTAGTGACAAAACTGCATTTTTATAGTACCAAGAACAGAATAACAAGATGCACTCTTAAATCTGCTATCTTCTATATTTCTTTTTTCTTTTTTTTTCTTCCCTCGTCCAAAAATTTAATTAATCCATAACAAAGCACGGCTTTCCCATTCTGTTTCTTTTTAGAATATCATTCTTTTTTTTCCTAAATCCCACTCTAATTCAGTAATGACAATTCCAGCTACAACAGACCTCCTAAACTATTAAACAACCCACTTGAGATGGAGATTAAGGGCTCCGCACCAGTCAGTAGCTTTTATCAGGCTTACAGTATGTGATTTGAAAATATTAAAAATTAGTGACATGTTTTTATTCAAACTGAAGTCTCAAAAAAAAAAAAACAAAAAACAAACAAACAACAACAACAACAAAAAAAAAACAGGAAACATACTAGGAATTTATTAGAAGAGTAAGGACACAAATGCAAAGGCATAAAAATTAAAGCCTGTCTGGTGATTAAGCCAAGAGAAATAAATGACTGAATTAAAAGGAACTCTGAAAAACATTCTTGTTTCTACTCACTGTCTTTGTAGAGCTTGTTTAACAGGGAATTTCTTTCCACAGTTTCGGCACTTAAATTCTTTTTCCTCACTGGGTTTTTGGTGCAATGTCTGAAGATGTTCAGCTAGAATCTCCTGGCTTGCAAAACTGGACTCACAGTTTGGGCATGCATGGTCTTCTTTACAAGTAAGGGGATCTGAATGATTGGAGAAGAAAACAGACTGTTTAGATACAACGCAAACATACTTTTCTGAGTAAGTGATTCTAGATTCACTTTGAACTGGGATGCAAGACAAAAGTATTATAAGCAAATTCTGTTTAAAGAAAACAGAAAGACTTCACATTAACAATCTTCTCCATCCAGGGAATTGTCTCACATCCTCTCCCATAATTTTTGTGAGGAAATACTGAATACAAACTTACAAAGCTTGCAATGAACATTATCACTTCTAAGCTCGGCATACCAAAACTGCATCAAAGTTCCAAGTGAGACTGACTCACAATATTAAAAAGACAAGCATGCAGTTATCATAATATTACTGAGATAAGTTTTACAAATTGCTCAAGACATCTTACAAAGCCACCATTACAAACTGACATAAGAAATAATTGCACTGTATTTGTTCTATGTTAAGAGGAGAACTTGTAGAATGTAATGCCTCTTAGCTAATGTTAAGTTGCAAGAGGACCAAACCAATCAGTGAAGGACAACATTTGCCCAACCTCCTTTCAGGATGACATTGATGCAGTTCAGTGGGCAACAGACCAACCTGTCCTTCCTCTGACAAGCAAAGCCAGGGTCATCATATCCCATCAACTTCTCGACATCATGAATGAAACTGCATATAACTCCTTCTGCCACAGATGCCACTTATTTTCTCTCCAAACTTATACATATCTACAATACCTAGCAAGATTTTCCTCTTCCAAAAGGAAAATGCTTAGTTAACTGAATGCAGATTATAGCAAATCAGCTATGTAAAATCTCAGCTTATTTACACTGTCTTTCATTTTTGAGCTAACCTTGCTTACAAGAGTTACAGCCTTGCATATTTCTGAAACCATTTTGCCTCTTGTATTGCATATTAATTGTGATATTGTACCCAATCTTTATTTTCAAGGACTTAGATTTTTTATTCCTATTAGCCAACCTGCAACATTTTACTTAAACTGCCTCACAGCTTTGGCACAGACTTTTTAGATTTTTCAATCCCTGCATACATGAGACTGAATTTCACTGCCATCTCAGAAGTGGTGGCAGACCCGCTGCTGTTTCTCCTTCTAAACAAACAGTCTATCTTGAGTAGGTTACAATCAGTATTACTGAAAATGGATATCAAGTATTAAGTTAGCAGATAACTAACTTAGATAGTCACTCCAGCTCTACAATCCATAACTATGCATAAATTTACATAGCAGCTCAGGTCACCAACCCTTTCTTAGACATCTTATCTTAGGATAGGCTGAGCTGCTTTATGAAAAGGTTTGTTCATTTCAGTTTCTAATATAGTGAATTAACTTTTCTTACTCAGACCATAAACCTTTCATGAGGCTATATTCAGGTGAGATGAACTCCTTTAGTTCAAAAGAATTAATGGTAACGTCACACAGTCTAAGTTAGTAAATCTACTTTAACTCAGTGGACTAGTTTCCCCATATTAGGGAAAGCAAAGAACTCCAGTCCAATTGAAAATAAGATGAAAATCACACAAGAACACAAACTTAACCTGGAGAACCATACAATTACTCAATACAAACAGTTAATGTTCTCTTTCTTCCTTGTCAATACTACCTTCATTGTTACTTCCGGGGGTGAATGGATTGAGAGCAGCTAAACAGAGAAGCACAGAAAGTAATGGTGGAGTACTGCTGTGTACTGTGAGATGGCAGTACATACATGAAGCCTGGAAAGCCAGCTGTGCTTTAGGCTACATCAAAACAAGCATGGCAAGCAGGGCTCTACTCTGCTCTCTGGAGACCCCACCTGGAATACTTCTGAAGAGCTAAGCAAAAGGAAGACATGAATCCATTTGAGCAGGCTTAGAAGAGGGCAACAAAATAATCAGGGAGCTGAAGCATCTCTCCTATGATGCTAAAAAGGCTGAAAGAGCTAGGGCCTGGAGAAGAGAGAGCTCTTGAGAGACTGTCTTTCAATACTTACCAGGGGGTTCTGAGAGACATAAAAAGACTTTTAGAAGGGCATGTAACTGACAGGATGAGAGGTAATGGTTTAAAACTGAAAGACAATAGATTTAGGTTAGATACAAGGGAGAAATTCTTCACTGTGAGGATGGTGAGGCGCTGGCAGAGGTTGCCCAAAGAAGCTACAGAAGCCCCATCATTAGAAGTGTTCAAAGCTAGGCTGAACAGGGCTTCAGACAACCTGATCTTGTGAAAGGCTGTCCTGTCCATGATGGAAGAGGGGAGAGAGGGAGTGTTATTAGCCAATCTTTAAAGATTATCCAACCCAAACCATACTGTGATCCTATGATTCTATTTTTAAGCTCCCAAGCTATACTATTTTTCTCATACTACTCACCTGCAATTTTTTCACCAGCTGGTTGCACTTCTTTATTGTTGCCACTGTCTTCATCTTCCTGGATAACAGTTACTTCCTCCTCATCCTCCTCCTCTTCTTCCATGTCACTGTCCAAGTACCCAATCAGAAGTTCTGTGTCTGTTTCAATATCATCCACAGCAAGATAGAAAATATTTTCCCCTTCCTGTTGCAAATCATAAGTGGAAAAGAATAAATAATTACTTTAGAAGAAGTAAAATTTAAAGTCAAGTCTGGAACCCTGAACTAATAATAGCCTCACACTGGCTCTGCTCCCCAGAGGTCACAAAGCCTTTCTACAACACCTTTCTTGGAATTCTTTCCCAGCATGGCTGCATGGATAAGGTGCCTTAGTGTTCCACAAATATGTTCTGTCTCACATATGAAACTTTTTCAAGTTACTCTGTAATCTAAATCTAGGTAAAGTTGATGCTGAAATCTCCTTCTCTTGCCACACTCTTTCTACAAGCACTTCAGTTTGAAAATGAAAGGCTCAAATATTAGACAAATAATTCAATTTGAATAAAGAATAAGCTTTAGTTTTGTCCCCTATTGGCTACACGATTCAGAATCCAGCTTTCTTACCTACTGTGTTTAGGTTTTTTCCAAGATTCCCAGATCACTTTGTGAAGATATCTTCAACCCTTGTCAGTTATCCTCACTATCAGTTTAGCAAGAGCATCTTTAAATTAATGTTCTTTAAACTACTTCTTCAAAACCTTCTGCTAGTTTAAATTACAGAAGTCAAGGATCCAGCCCAGATTCCGCATGAAAGAACAAACTTCATTATAATAAAGTGTAAAAACTTCACCAAAATGAACAAACAAGCTTTCAAGTAGATACATAACCTAACTTCTTTATTCTTTGACAGTGTTTAGTTAAAGTTACCGAAGTAGACTGGAATGGAATCAGTAGCAAAAGCAGCTGTATATCTAAGCTGATACGTAGACCTGCTTTTTTTTGTGTGTGTATATGAACCAACTGCATTGGGTGTCATCCAAAGCTCTGAAAGTAGACTCATGTTTATGCAATGAAGATTTCCAAATAGTATCATAAATCTTAAAGCTTATTTGATTTACATCCAGGAAAGTTAATTGCTGTTTATTTAACGTACATTTAGCCGTAGATTTTGTAACAAGCCTCACAGCACAAGGACAAGATAATGATTTTTAATTCTCAAAATATATTAAGATTAACTTTAACTGTCAACAGTAATGTAGGATTCCTCTTATTTAGAAGGTCCATTAAATATTACAGATGTTATTGTGACACAACAGTGAACCCTATTTAATTCAATGGACTCATAGCTGCTGCTGCCTTCCAGGATTCACCACTTCTTTTCTCATCTTACCAACAGCACTTGAAATCAAACCAATTATGTGTTTTTTTTTCAAGATACATCTCACATATATCTAACAGCACGTTACTAACTTATTTGTACATCTAAAAGTGGCTGCCTTTCATGATTCTGTCAAAAGTTTCAGAATACTTAAATCTACCACAGTCTAAATTCAAATAATCTCCTGCAGCTCTGATGTGAGGAAAGGCAAAAGGTCTTTCTACACTTAGCCTCCATTTAGGATAAAACCCCAGGGATAAGCCATCCCTGTTCCTACCAGTCTTATTAGAAATCAAGCCACCACAAAATAAAACTAGGAGTACAGCAACCAGAACTAAAGATTTTTTGTCAATCTATGCCAAGGGCACGAATCCCAGCAATCAAGCTCTTATCACTACTGCTGCATCCTCATCACCTCTCTACCTCCCCAGCATACACCTGGGACATGTTTTACAGCATATCAAAAGGCATCTTGGATGTATGGTTACAATTGTACAGTTATAAAATCAATGGATAAACAGAGGTTATGGAATAGAAAGAGAATAAGTGATAAATGCTCACCGATGTCGAGACTCACTGTAAACTCCACACATGAGCAATCTCCAGAAAGAGATCCTGCCTTAGTGGTGGTCAGCCCTTAAATGAGATCTAGGAGAGGTGGAGCCAAGCTCACCACTTCCAGTAGCACAGCTGAATTACCTTCACCCGTGCTTCCACAACTGACTTTTTGCTTGCCTCAGATGGTTAATCAGAGGTTCAGGCTGTGATCAGTTTCCTATACACTGGTTCTGTCCTATTTGTGTACTTTTGGTCAATTAAAAAATACAAAGAAGTATCGAGAAGACCCTCGATGCTTGAGTGGTTTGTGTTGCTTTCTCACTGAAAGAAATCAGCTTCAATACTAACCCAACCTAAAACACAGCTCAAGCTCGTTCTTCCTTTAGGGCTAATTTGCTTGGCTTTTCAATCTATGCTAATTGCCATGTATTTGGAGTGCTAATTAATAGACATATCCCCACTGTAGTAGCTCCTCAGGCTGCAGTGAGAGTTCTCCAGAAACCACAAAGGAATTTAAATCTCTTCCTCCACACAAGCAGCACCAGCATAAAGTATAGCTATCTACGTGCAAACAGACATGGTGAAAGGAGTAAAAAAAAATCTTCCAAAAAATTTTAATAGCCCTCCAATTTACTAACAACTTGTGTGCTTTGTAGTAGAAGAAGGTGGCAGGAAACATGGGCCAACAGGCACTGACAGTGCACCATACTGTTTCATGCAAAAGGCATAAGACAGTTGTATCACATAATCAAGACTGGCTTAAGCTGCAAGGGACCTTAAAAATCATCTGATTTTACCTCTCATGCTATGGGCAGGGTTGCCAACTACTAGATCAAGCAATAGGTAAGGGCCCCATCCGACCTGCTTTGAATACCTCCAGAGACGGGGCATCCACAGCTTCTCTTCTGGGTAACATATCCCAGTGTACCACCACTCTCTGAGTAAAGAATCTCCCCTCTTAGTTTAAAGGAATTCCCTGTTGTACTACCACTACCTGCTTGTGTAACAGGTCAGTCTACCACCTGCTTATACTCAAGTACCAGAAGGCTGCAATGAGGCCTCCTTTGAGCCTTTTCTTCTCCAAGCTAAACAAACTCAGCTCCCTTAAATTGTTTCATAACAGAGGTGGTCCAACCCTCTGATCATTTTCATGACCCTCCTCTGTACCCACTCCAACAACTCAACATTTTTCTTGTGCTGGAGGCCCCAGATCTGAACGCATTATTCCAGAAGAGTAGAGATCAGAGTAGAGGGGGACAACCATCTACCTTTCACTGCTACCACCACTCTCTGTTGATACAACCCAGGATACAGAGGGCCTCTGGGGCTGCAAGCACACACTCCTGGCTCATGTTCAGCTTTTTTCCACCAGGACCCCAAGTCCACAGGGTTTATTTCAGTGACTTATGCTCCCAGCCTATACACATACCTGCAATTGCTGCAACCTTGCACTTGGCCTTGGTGAGTCTCATTAGGTTCTCATGGACCTATTTCTCAAGGCTGTATAACTGATCACTTCCTCAAAGCTGAAAACACAGTGACCACAGTCACTGTTCTTAAAGCAGTGTTCGTTGAAGTTGGCTTTCCCCTACATCCAGTTCCCTGGCAGCAAGGAATCTCTTTAGCTTCCTTGTTATGCCAGTTCTCTTTTGGTAACTCTCCAAAACCTTTCTTTTGGTATCTCTTCTGAGCTATATTAGACCAGTTCAGTGCCTGCCTGAAATAATTTAAAATTCTGTCTGGCTGTGATGCTGTTTGTAAAACAGTTTTCATGTTAACAACTACAGAATCTTTTTTGCAAAGTAATCTTCAGCACAGACTGTTTAATAAAAATACAACTGAAAAACAGATATGTTTATGTTTATCTGTATAAAAGAATACTGAAGATGTAATACTTCAAATCACTCTAAGAAATGGGGATTTTTTCATAGGAGCCATTTTCCTTAGATTATTATAATTACAATGTTGGGATTTTTTGTTGTTTTTTTCTTTTTCTTTTTTTAAATCAGAAGTTATTCCTATCTATTTACTTATAAATATAACCCAAGGCAAAAAAAGATTACAAATAACACAGTTTCTATTGATTCAGAAGTTGTAATCCTGAAGCTACTTTAAATATAATAGGGGATTAATTCATTCAATAAATACTTGAAATCAGTTAAGAGAGCCCTGCAGCAATTCAGCTGCAAAATGCCCAGAAAAACAATGCTGCTGCCCTCCAACCTCTCATTATTTTTTAGGAGCAACATATTGGCATCACCAACAAAAGAGCTGTTAATGATACATGCTGGATGTTTCTAGTCAAAGAATACTTGAACATCACTGTTCCACCATTGAGCTGTGCCAGAAGTCAGAGACAAACACGCACCCTGCAGCATCACCAGGAGCTCTCTCCAGAATATTTTACTACATGTTTTTCTAAGTATGTATTGCATTACTGAAAAGGAAAAAAAAAGAAAGAAAAAACCCCACCCTTATATAAAGTAATTCCCATGACTTTTTACCATAGAGTAAGCATTTTGTACAAGACCTAAATTTTGTACAAGACCTAAAGACACTGTATACTATTAACCTCGATGAACTAATCATATTTTCCAGTCAATTCCAGGGTGTGGTTTACCTTATTTGTATACAGAAACATGTGAATATACTTTCATTTTTTTTCTTCATTTAGACAGAATACCAAGCACTAAGCAGCAGACAGTGAACTAATAACTTCATTTTGAATATAATGTTATAATATTTCACAGCAGACCAAAAAGCTCCTGTTTTGAGTTTTTGGAGACTACTAAAGAAAACTAGTGGGAAAGACAATTAGTGAAAATTAGCAAGAAAGGGAATAAAAAAGGACTCGTTTAGCTTCCATTCATATATTTGTTAGTTTATGCTTAGCCTCCTAGGAAATTTTAAAAGAGAAAAAATAAAGCATACGAGCTTTATTTTCTCATTTTATAGGCTAGTATCATAAACAGTCACATATTTTTAAGTAATCATTGTTGATTTGTGTCATTCACTAGTGAAGATTCACCTTAAAAAGTAAACAGAACTAAAAGAGATAAGTCAAATACTCGTTTAAAAATTCCAACCAAACTCATAAAAATTCTTCACTAATAAAAGCATCTTGAAGACTTTTACATTTCTCAAGAGTAATAATAACGTGCTGCTGAGAACACAAATTCTTTAACCATCTCTAACTATTCTGTTTTCTTTTCTTAATTAGAGAATTGGTTTTCTCTAACTATGCAGACATATTCTACTTTATTATATAAAGCATAATCATTCTTTAAGATCAAGCTTTTATTTTGTTTATTTTATTTTGTCCTTGTGGCAAGCAGGCAACTCACAGTAAAGAAAATTGGAAATTTTCAACTGCCTACCATATTGTCCACTGATTTCATAAAGCAAAGCACTACTGCCTAGCATTAAACACAAAGATACAAAGATTATGGAATTAAAATACTACTGGATATGTGAGCCTTTTTCTTCCCAAGAGGAATAGCAGTGCTTTGGGATTTGCACCTCCATCTGCTATAGTGAAACAAAACCCTGAAAGGAAATATGCACATCTTTAGCCTCACTTAACTCAAGCAGTACCTATTCACGCTACCTGTAATAAAATACATACGTATACACACAAAATTTCAAGGTCACTTACAAAGAATACACAAGTTTTATCAGTTGTTTAATCAATGGTACTTAAAAAAAAAAAAAAAAAAAAGCATTTACTCAGAATATTTTTGTTTGTGTTCATTAATTTGTGTTCGTGATACTTTTCCTTTCTTTAAATAACCATTTTCATTAATAAATACACTGGATGTGACATTCTATTAAGACTTTTGTTCAGAAATTCAGGTCATTGTACAGAGCATTTTATTTAAAATGTAACAACAAACATTAATTGTTCACACTGCTCCCTCTTGTGAAGCTTACCTCACATTTGCCAACACTGACTGTAATTAGTATCACAGTGACTATCCAGTGATTATGATACTTATCTGACTAATGCCTAGGACTGATGACCATGTATGAAGGCCTTTCATATTTAGTGCTGTAAGCAGGACAACAAATCTTGCCAGAAATCTTCATGTTTGAAGCCTTCGTATAACAGAAAGAACAAGACAGAAGGACAAACATACACAAACAATTTCACAACCAGTGATCATACCAAATTAACCACTGACTTGCCACGAACATCATGGAAGATCATAACAAAGCAGCCAAGTACCATAGTACCATTCAACTACAGTGATTAAGGAATAAACACTAGGCAGAAGAGATGCAGCAGAACAGCAGAATAGAAATCATAGGAAGGCTCACTGTTGATACTAAAAGAGGGAGGACATATGAAGTCTATAAGAAGAACCGGCAGCAGAAATCTCACTGGACAGTTCTTGCTTAAAAACCAAATGAGAAAACAGCCCCTCTAGAGGATGTGAGATTTAAGGAGGCATCTGTTTTTCAACAATCCTTATGTTTCTCCTTTTTACTGATTTTTACACAGGCATATGGTGATAGAACAAGGTGGAATGTTTTTAAACTAGAAGAAGGAAGATTTAGATTTGATGCTAGGACATATTCTTTACTTAGAGGGTGGGAAGTCACTAGGACATTAGGAAGACATTAAGAAATAGTTGCCAAGCTCTGGATGCCCCATTTCTGGACGTATTCGCAACCAAGTTGGATGGGGCCCTGGAAGACCTCACCTAGGTAGTGGGAACCCTGTCCACAGTAAGGATGTTGGAATTGGATGGTCTTTGAGTCTCCTTTGTTTTTGATAACATTAGAGTATAGGTGTTTTAACTTGGAACAGCTTTTTGGTAAGTATACATTCTGAGTCAAAAAAAAATAGAACACAGCATAGTAATTTTTGCTTATGTGGGATTGAAAATTACTGAGCTGTGTTTAAAATTAAAATAATAATAATAATAATAATATGCTCCAAGAGCTTTTTTACTTCATAATCCCTAAAAGGACAATAGGTATGACTAGAAAAATATGGCTGCCTTTGTTATCATTCTGCAAAGTGAAGGAATGCTTCCAAAACTTTAGAGATTAAAGAGACTAAGATTCTTCAGCTTGAGAAAAGAGCTGTCAAATAAAATGGAAAGAATATAATAGTGTTTTATAAAATCAGGGATGGCACAGAACAACGAACAAAGTGACTATACACCGTCACACTTGGATGAAGAGAAATCAAGTGAAATTATAAAGTTGCTAAAAGAAAACCATAAGCATGTTTCACATAGTATGTAATAAAAACAATGGAACTCACTACCACACAGTGTCGCAAATGACAAATATAAAAATATAAAAATAAGCTGGATAAATTCAGATCTGCTGCCAAGACTAGAAAAAGAAAATTATCTTCTTTTATTAACTTATCCTCAAGCACTGCATGATCATCCTATCAGATAATTAGATCCTTGTTTACAACTGGAATAATTTAAGTACCGTGCTTGCTATCAAACTTGGCAAAATGCTGTATTACACTTTAAATTATCTATAAAGCAAAGGTAAGATTTTGCTTTTCTCACACCAAAGTCCATATCTGAGTTCAGCACAAAACACAAGGGGATCTCTGAATCACTAATCTTGCTTTAGTCAAGTATAAAGCTACATGGTTATGTTTCTAATTTCCACCATGAGAAGAAACAACTGTATTCAGGCAAAAGCTTAATTGGACTGAGAAAGGCTGTAGTGAGAAAATTAGGCTGTCATTACAGAAGTGTATGAACTACACTGGAAATAACTTTTTTTCTAAGTGTAAACTGTTCATTTTACTATAAATGAGAAATAGCTCGTGTAAGTTACTTTGTGCAATTCCATCTCAGTGGATTAATATAAATCTTTCAAAGAATATCAGATTTTAACTATCAACCCCTTCAGTCTCTACATATATTTTATTTATGGTACCGTATTTAAGCACAAGTGTCCACTTTTAAGAAGAAAGATAAGGAAAGGAAAGTTACGTTCTCAGATCTTTTTTCTGCATGAGATAAAGATCAAGTTAGTAAAAGGAAGCAAATGGTAGGAATGCACCAAATCTACCTGGATTGCAGCCAAATTCTTTTGTTCCTGAGATGGAGCTTCATGGACAAAACGCAGCCAATTAGAATGGCGTGGATTGCTTGCATCCAGGATATAAAGGACTTCACCTTTGCTGCCACGAACCTGAAACATTTCAAAATAAGGAAAATTAAAACTTAGCATCTAGCCTATCTACCAAACACACTAACATGTAAAATATAAAGGCATGCTGGTATTCAGCAAATGAATCTCACATACAAGTATTCCTCTTCATGCTTCTTTATAACAAATACAATTATTCCTCATAGAAGAAACCCATGGGCCTCTATGGGATATACCCACATGTACTGAGAGAATACGTGTACTGGCAGTGGTGATTGCTGAACCACACTCTATCATCTGTGAAAGATCCTGGCAAACAGGATAGGTGCCTGAAGACTGGAAGATAGCCAACATCACTCCAATCTTCAAAATAGACAAGAAGGAAACTCTGGGAGACTACAGGCCACTTAGTCTCATCTCCATCCCTGGAAAGGTGACAGAACAACACGTTCTGGTTGCCACCTCCAAGCAATTGAAAGAAAAGAAGGTTATCAGGAGGAGTCAACATAGATTCACCAAGGGAAAAATCATACATGACCAACCTCGTAGCCTTCTATGATGGCATCACTGGATGGGTAGATGGGGGGAGAGCAGAGAATGTTGTGTACCTTGACTTCAACAAGACATCTGACACCATCTCCCACAACATCTTGTTGTGAAACTTAGAAAGTATGGGATAGATGACTGGACAGTGAGGTGAACTGAGAACTAGCTGACTGGCAGAGCTCAGAGGGTTGTTAGCAGCAGCATAGAGTCTGGCGGGAGACCTGTAACTAGTGGTGTTCCCCAGGGGTCAGTGCTGAATCTGATCTTGTTCAACATCTTTATCCTTTCATTCAGGTCATTGATGGAGTCCACCCTCTTTTTGCAGAGTGCAGTAATAGGACAACGGTTAACAGCTTTACACTAAAAGATGGTTGATTTAGATTAGATATTAGAAAGAAATCCTTTACGATGAGGGTGCTGAGGCCAAGAGAATCTGTGGATGTCTGGAGGTGTTTAAAGCCAGGTTGGTTGGGGCCGCGGGTAGCCCAGTCTAATAGGTGGCTACTCATGGCATGGGGATTGCAACTAGATGATCTTTAAGACTCCTTCTAAACCAAAGCATTCTATGATTCTATGCTGGCCTGAAATAGTGATTTCAGTAACAACAAACTGATATACTACATAGGTGCATAAATTATTTAGTATGGCAAACAAACACACTCAGATTTTGATCACTAAGTGCATAATCGACTTTTAAAAGTGGTGCTGTAGAACTGAAGGTACATGTAAGCACAACAGCTTTAACAGATGAATGAGCCATTGCACTGTTCCCACTCCAGAGCATCAGTAGTAGCAAAAACAGTCTCTTCAAGCAATATTTACTAATAGTTGTAACATCAAATCTAACAAGTTATCTGATATTTCCGTTAGTGAATGTTTTAAAGAAAGAGTTACTTAAGACACAATCTCCGTTTCTGGAGCTTTTGGATATCACTGCAGATCCACAGAATTCCTATGATTGTGACAAAATTCTTACTTTGTCAAAATGAGAATAATAGAAAAAGAAACCTATTTTTAATCAAGTGATTCTTTGCTCTTAAAACACAAAGAAATACTGTTGAAATAATATAGCTGCCATTTTGACATATTAAAAATAGCTTCCTTGTTTTCTTTCAAATAGTGTATCACTAAAATCTCTCTGAAACGGAAGACAGAAAGCCATGAAAAAAAGGTCACAGCACTACAAAGATCTGATACGTTTTCTTTATATGAGGAACATATTTTCATCCATCAACAAGTTTCCAGAGTAAGTATTTCCTAAGAGCTAGGGATTTCAGTTATGCAAGGTCAAAATTAGATTGTCATCATGGCTTTGTATTTAAATTGTTCACATTCTTGCTATATTTGTTTTTTACAGATGCAATATGCCTTCAGTATGGCTGCTTAAGTTACCTACACTTTTAAGATATTGTTAGAACAAAAAACTGTATTTAATTATCATAATAGCTGATGACAGCACGTCGTTCTCATATTAATACGAGAAATCTACTGTAGCTCTGCAAACAAATATGTCTTTGAAATATATTTCAGATCTTCTAAGTGATCTGAAGAGGCACATATCATGAAAAGGTGCCAATATTTTAAACTTTAAAAGCTGTTTAACTTTCAAACACACATTAACCAAAACTGTCAAATCTACAGACTTAAACACACCTGGAAACAATATCATCTAGCACTAAATGCTAGGACACCTTCTCTAGAGAGGCTGCAACATCTTCATTCTTGGAAGAGCTGTCTAGAACAGTCTAGAAAACTGAATATTAGTGGATCTGCCAGAAGAAGGGAGTTGGACCAGATAACCTTCAGAGGCCCTTTCCAAGCTTAGCTATTCTGCTATTTGCTGACTATTCCACTAGGAAATAATACCTGCTCCTTACTGGAACTGCTGGCTTCACCAGTAACTTGGGCAGAATAACTGCAAACCATAAAAGCGAGTCCCAGCTTTACACAAAAATACATGTAAATGGTGTATTTACCTTTTGAAAAGTCCCCACCCCCTTCCTCACAGAAGTGTTGTATCATTTATATTGTAATAATCACCCTGTTCAAAATACCCATACAGCAAAACTTCACCTTGCCTGAGTAATAATAATTACTTTTGCCTGGCTCATACTTGTTCATTCTTAGAAAGTAACAGGATCAAAAATGACTGTCACTAAGATAGTCACTACTCTACTAGAACACAGAATTCTGCTAGTCACTGTGATGAAATTTCCTCCTGCATTCCCCATCAGCAACACTGAAAAGCACATATGATAATAGCTTCACTATATCACCACAATCCTGGCAGTTACCCAAACTATAAAAGCAAAAGAAGAGGAAAATTGGAAGACCGTGTCAAGCTGCTTATGTGCTCCTCAAGAAACTTAAGGATACTGCTGTTTCCCTCTCTACCCCCCACAAAACAAAGACTCAGTAATTAATTTCCCAGAACACAACAAGCCAACTCTCCATAAGAAATAAGCTAAGGTTTCTTGGCCTTACTTATATCTGTTAACCCTGTTTTACAAGTATTCAGACACACATCCTTACCACTTACTGCGCATGAGACCTGAAGAACTAAGCAGAATTCATTCTGCCACAGAATTCTAGTCTGTTCCCAATCTGCTCCTTTCCCTTCACCAAACCACTCCAAGATTCTTCAGGATTACTTACCTAACACAGCTATTTCTTGTAGGAAATTGCTGGAAAACAAAGGATACCTTACTGGGAGAGGAAGTGAAAAACACTTTTGTATATCATAAACTAAAGCAGAAAATGTCTTAAGGAGGCTGTTCTTAAATAATCTGTAGGTAAACAGCTACATTTTCCCCAGAAATCTGAATGGTTATGGTGTTTTTTTCTTGATAGCTACCGAACATTTATAAAAGCAGCAGAAGATTTTTTACAAGATGAAGGTTCCCTGAAATTTTTCTTAAGCAGGATTATAATTTTATAACACTTGTGAACATATTCCTATTTTAAAATTGTTATATTTGAACCTGTCACCTGTCTATATAAGACAACTTCTAAATAATAGAAAACTCATAGAAAAATCAGTCATCTTCATAGATCAACAAAGACATAGAAGGATATGATATGCTGACAGACAACATGAGAAAAGAGCTAGAACTAAAAAGCCTAGGTACAAATGGATGATAACACACTGTGGTTTTTTGTTTGTTTGTTTCTTGGTTGTTATGTTTTTGTATAGAAACAGGGCCTTATCCTCCCTCTAAATGGAGGGGTAAATCAAAAAAAGTTGAGGTTGTCTGCTGTATTTCAGTAGACCTGTTCTAGGATCCATTTAGTTCTAAGGCTCTTTTGACAACAGCGGTCAAGATGTTCCCGCAGTTTATGTAACCAATGGAGATAAGTTGGAGTTTCCATTTACTACCAAGGCGTAATGTTAACAGACATGCAGCCATCTTAAGTTTCACAGGCCAAATAATTAAGTAACAATTCCCTGCAAATTTAAGTATAGACAAAGCAGAATGAATCTAGAACAAGGCTCAAATTTCATTCCTCATAATTCATGGCAAGATATCTATTTTACTACATCACCCACTACAATTTAGCATCTAAACTGCATTCACATTACCAAAGCACCCAACAAAACACCTAAATAGAATGTATCCAATAACAAACCCCTTAACAATCAATACATAAGATGTCAGATTAATCAAATATCTGTACAGTAAGATGAAATATCTGACACTCACTGCCACCATACAAGTGGTTTTACTTCAAGACCAATCAGGATATCACTGAACTACACTGTAATATTATTATTAATTATTGTATCACTACTCAAATATCAGGGGAAAAAGTCCTACAAACAGCTCAGTAATGCCTAAGATGCTTGTAATGCCCATCCACACCATCACTACTTTGTCTGCCAGCCTTTTATGATGCACTGAAATTTTCAAAATGCTTTCAAGGTATTGCATGTGCTACTTAGAAATGTTCATGAGTGCAATTGCACTGTACTATACACATCTAGCAAGGAAAGAAGAACTTCAGTGAAAATAAGCAGATGATCATCCTTGCTGAAGGCAGTTAACATGTCACCTTTCTGGGAAACCCTTTTCTGTTTTTGTTTTTGATTAGCTGAAAACATTATTTTTATTGTTAATGGTATAAAATAGCTAGTTACAATGCTTCTGCATCCCGAGTTTCAGACCTACTTCACAGAATAGAAACTCACATTTTAATGTCACTATAGAAAATATTTAAGTAATACTTGAAAGAGAAACTTAACGCAGCAGCTACTGGTTTTCTTACCAATCAAGAAATACTGGCTCATAGGTGATACACATTTTCCTCCAACCAAAACATAGAGCAACATTTTTTTCATGCTAATGAATCTCCTGCTGGTTCATTATATTATTTAACTTTGTCAAAGACAGAATGGTTCACAAGTTTGCATTCTTAGACTTTCACAATAAGGGTTGAGCTTCACGCTTACTATAAAGATACTCAAGTCTCCTGAAGCAATTTTTGTCTGACCTATTAAGAATTCAAGTCTGAGTAATAGCATCTCAAACTATCAAAATGGACTTTCTAAGAAGCTGATCACCTAACTGAAGCAGCAATCCTAACATTCTCAGACAGATTCAGAGGTAGTTTCTCCTCATCACAAAAACTACAGACCATTAAGGTCCTACTTTGACCATTAAGGCCCTGAAATGGGCTTGTTTCAAAAGTCACTGTAAAGACTCCAAAATCACACACTTAACAAGGATAAAGATGACTAAATTAAAGTTTTAAATAGGTTTACTTTGCCATGAAATTTAGAGCACAGTTCAGCTTAATTCCCAATATATAGAAGCCTTCATTCACCAGAATCACATTCTACTACCAATATACGGAAGAAAAAAGCAATGTCATTAGTTTAAATCACTTGATTTCTCATACCTCAAACAGCAAATACTAAAGCTCTGACAAAAGCTAGTCTCAGTTAATAGTAGGTTTTATGCTACCTTCATAGTACTCTGGCGGTTTTGGGGTATTTTTAACTGAAAAGAACCATCGCTGCAGATGCATTGGCAGTAGCAGAAACATATGTTTCACTTTTTAATACAAATAAACATGAGTATTCGCTTCCCTAGAATGTCTCTTTGCTAGCATGTATCTGCTCTTGGATTTAATGTAACAATGAAGAAAGCAATCTTGGCAGATACACAGAAACCAAACCTGAGATGTGTATCACTCAGCATTACACAATGTATTAAGTGCCACCCCTATCCTAAACATTCCTCCTCCATAAGTCGGAGTATCTGAGGAAGGATTAAGTCTTTCCAGTTTTAACGTGTGCCAGACCAAAAAGTATATGTTTAGCACAACCTAACTGTTGAAAAGAATACCACTTTCTCAGTTAGGAATAGTAAACAAAATAAACTGAATAGATATCCTCCCTTTCCATACTGAAGGGAACAATAAATATTAAAAAGGACATTTGATCCTCCAGAGGTAAAAACCTCCATGAAATTTAATACCTAAAGATTATTCTGTTCTTGCCCCAGAGCACTTTCTCTTCAAGAAAATACACATAATTTAAAATCGCTCTGTCAGTTACACTAACACAGACCAACAAAGCAGTAGTTAATCAAGGCGCTAGTAGGATGCTAAGAATAGGAACAAAACTCACAAATCATCAGCATTAACTAGCTGTACTGCTAACTGGTACAACATGCAATTTGGCCAGACTTAGTGGCTTAGCAGCTGAAGCACAGTTGGATGATGGCTTATCAACAGCAAGAAAGAAAAAGCACAAAGGCATCCAGACATTTTCCCATCTTTTTTTTTTTATTATTTCTAACTAAATGGTTACTACAGCATTGACTATTTTTTCATTTGTCCATCAACTCGTAAATAAAATATTCCAGCCAGTAACTATTTACAAAGGTAAGAGTAACATAATATATATGCCCCCAATATATACCACTTCCCCCACCCCTTTCTTCCTCCCCTTCCCCCAGTCCCACCGCAACCTACTGGAGCCTTTTGAATGAACAGATTAGGGACAGACAAGAAGCACTCTGCTACATTTTATTGAAACACAAATCTTAATGTTCTTAGAACTGTTTTTAATTCATTCGACCCAATAAATTCCTTTAGGTTCCATGTTTTCCCAAAGACCAAAGAAAAATATAACACACATTTCAAGCTGGATGGGGCTCTGAGCAACCTGATGTAGCTGTAGGTGTCCCTACAGCTTCATTGCAGAGGGGTTGGACTAGATGACCTTTAAAGGTCCCTTCCAACTCAAAAGATTCTACGACTCATGAATTCCATCTCAGCATGATGTCTTAAAGATGCCAACTCACAATGCTGGTCTCAGAGAAAGAAGAATAGCTTGCTCAAGACAGGCCACATCAGAGACCACTATTCTATACCACTAGAAATGCACATAGTAAATTCTCTTACAGAAAACCATTCCACAAAGTTAAAGTTAAGAACTCAAAAACCACTTACCAAGAAAAAAAATGCTCCTTTAAGATTCATTTTTACTTGACCTTTGAAAAACTTCTACTATTTAGCTTTCTTTCATAAGGTGCCCTCTCTGAAAGTGTATTGTTTTTTGTTTTTTTTTAATGCAGCCGAACTGCGAGTTGTCTTAAAGTTCCCTCATCTAATAGTCATCAACTTAATTATTTTTAATATATTTGGTACAGCTGGCTACACACAAACTTGGCTGGTTGCTATGACTGCCTCCCACAGTCTCTGGAATAACCATTTACTTGGACTGTTTTACTTCTTACTTTCTGCATTCCTGGTCTCAATTTTCAACTTAAGACTACTCCCAGCATGATTCAAATTATAATATAAAGTTCGTGTTCAGATCAACTTCAGTAAACATGAACAACTTAGGCTCAAACATTCAGGAAGTCATAAAATTTGGTATGCAGGAATCTTTTCAAGGCTTTCAAAACTAGGTTACAACAAGATATTATGAAAAGGTTTTAGAACAGCTCATAAAAATCTCATTTTCTGGTTTGCTGTCAATGGGGTCATATTAGTGTCATCAATAAATACATGTATTTCCCTTTTATTTTCTGACTTACAGAAACAGATAAATCTCATTTAATCATCAGCAATGAGACATCTGGAAACTCATATGGCTTTCCAACCAATTTAAAAACCTATAGGAGCTAGAAAGCTCCTATAATCCACCTACCATCCCTTCTAAAAACCTTGTTCTAGCTCAAATATTTTATTAATTTAAAATAAACTGCAGAAACATTATGAAAAGGAAAGTAAGCCAGGGCCTATTAACACATATTCAGCAAACATCTGTAACAAAAGCACATTGTATTGTTGATGTTTCTTCAGCTGAGAACAAACAAGATGAGAACAGTTGCTCTTGATACATAACCAAGGGAATCAGGGGAAGGAATTGTCTACACCTCTGTAGGAACAGATACTTTGGGTAAGTCCCTAATGTAAAAAACAAAACAAAACAACAGATTTGAGGGAAAAGGGATAAACAAAGATACAGGAATTCATAGACTTGAGTTAACACTCAGCTAGCAGTATTTTTGCCACTTCATCTCTGGATTTAAACTGCAACTAGGTTTAAAAAGACAAACATTCAGCTTTTAGTATTCCTTCACACATCATTCTACTTCATTGAATCTATTTACAGCTGCACTAAGACCACAGTAACACTGTGCTCTCTTTATAAAGATCTCAGTGATGTTTATGCCAGAAGTGTTGGTTGGTTTTTTGTTTGTTTGTTTTAAATAAGTTTGGTTTGCTGTATTATGGGTTGGCTTCCCACCATCCCCACCCCATAAATGCATGGATAATCCTTTAAGGCAGATGTCAAGCCTAAGTTTTTGCACCATGCCATACAACATCAAAATAACCATCACCCTTCCATGCCTAACCACTGAAAACCAAGAAGCTCCAAGAAGCTTGAAAATGAGTATCTTTTCCAGTAGCAGAAAAGACGACAAGGGTGGAACAGAAGCACAAAAGCAGGTGTTACAAACAAGTTTAGAAGAGCCCTGAAAACCCCCTTCATGTACCTTTTTTACCTTCCTTTGCCCATAGCACCAGGTTTTCATCTTACTAAAGTTCTTCGTATCTACACAAAGAATTACAAATGCTGGTAAATACAGAAACTTTCATTATACTATTTATCATACAATTATCATAGAATTACCAAATGTTACAAACATCACAGTAGAGAATGTTTTATATCAGCTTACACCTGTTGGTAACCATAAATCAGTATCTTGTAACTGACAACCACCTTCCTATATTCAAATGACTTTAATTACTTTCATTTATTTTCACAGTATTCAACAATTTTTCACTGTGCTGTTGTGCTTTCATATCTTCACATTTCACTGATAAGAAATTATCATTTGCTATTCCTTTATCCCTTATCCTTTAAAAGAAGCAATTTCTCTATCTCAAAAAAATGTCCTTAAACATTGTCAGTAAGTACAAAGACTACTCACAGTAACTTTAAGCTTGAATGCAATGGAATGGGAAAGGGAACAGGAATGGGAAAGGGGTTACAGTAAAACTTAATTTCTGGAGCTGTTTTCACTGGGTGTAATCATGTTGCTGTGGACTACTTACTTCCCACATGAGCCTGCAGTCTGTGTTCTCATCCAGTTCCTGAGGCATTCGCTTCTCCCCTGCAAAGGGGCCAAATTTTTCACCCTAAGAAATGATTATAAATGAAAATGAATCAATGAGGATGCGAGGAAAAAAAAGAAAAGGAAGAGAAAAAGAAAAAAGCCAATGAATTTCCAGTGTCCAGCAGAGGTCTCAGTTTTAGCTTCAAATAGTAAAGGGCAGTTTTCCTTTGGAAACCCACTGTCTGGCAGAAACATTCACAACATTGTGAGTTCAATCTCATTCGCACTGTTTTTATGGCTTGGAGGATCTCTAAATAATGATATTTCCTCTTCACACTTAATTTCCAATTTAGCAAATAACACTTTTTCCGGATTTTAAATAACAGTTATAATCACAAGTCGCATTGGATTCTCAGGAATCACTTTGCAGTAGACATCCTACTAAATGTAAAGGATTTGACATCTGGGCAAGCACAAAGTTTTCATTAGATTTACTTGCAGGATTATTTGCAACACTACTTTTTGAAGTGCCCCAAATCAAATCACTGAGTAGTTTTGAGGTTTCGAACATATAGAGGGATTTATTTTAAAAAGCAGGAGTATGCACGTGCCTCTGAATTAATTTAAGCCTTCAAAAACAAAATTAAAACGTTCTAACACCTGAGCGCCCTAACACATACTGTGAAAGCATCCATTGATATGTCCTTCCAAACATCTTGGGGTTTGGTGCTCAGTGTTTTTCTTTCTTTTTTCTTTTCCAGATGTCATGCCAGCAGCAGGGTAAATTCTACAACCAGGGCAAAATCTATGACCAGAGCTTATATAGGTCTAACTTCTTTTTCCCCACTTCTTATTTGCAATGACAAGCCATATGAACTGGAATGCAGAATGCTACTTTCCTTTAGGCGGTATTGAAATAGAAAGGTTTTAATATACTTTAAGGCATTACAGGTTAAAACCACACAATAAGAAACAACTTTGTTTCAACTTTACAACGTTTTAGCTAATAAATGGATCGATCTTCTCTGAAAATACCCCCCACAGGCACATTCCACAATCCTAGGAACAGTCTGCTACGTATTTCCCCCTTTTCCTTCCTTGCCTGCATGTGTAGTGTCAATGAAAAAATGGCATAGAAAACCTACATGATGACTTTTCCTAATTTAAAGTGTGTGTGTAAAAGAAATTATATATATACATATATATATATATATGTATGTATATATAATTAAATCTGACGGGGTAACAAAGAAAAAACAAAATAGGCATTGCATAATAATAACACAGAATTGAGAGGCAATAGTTTAGAAACTATGCTCAACAAAGGTATCATTAGAAAGACCAGTAAAAAAAAAAAAAAAAAAAAGCTAAGAATACAAGAACAGCAGAGAACAATTGGAGTCCAAATCATAAAAGGGGACACAAATATGGGCAGAAATAGCAAATATTGGCACTATGGGGCTTCCCCTCCTTCACTTCCCTCTGTTTTCTATTCCAGTTAATCATATGAGGTCACTGGTTGTCTCTTGCCAGCTTACATCTCCTAGGGTTTAGCACTCAACTGATATTCCCTTCTTTCACTCCATCTGCAACGAAGGTGAAATATGATCAGTACAATTACCTGTGCACAGCCACCAATGTCCTCAGCTTCTCCTGCAGCACAGCACTGTCTAATAGGGGCCACGCAGATGTTACAAGGGAGACAATTTGCTGTGCTGTTCGCTTAGGTTAAGGAAGAAGTCAACATGAGAGCAAAGTAATTCTGTTCTAGAGGTGTATGATCCTTTTAGGCTCAGTAAAGATAAGGTAGGCTCCTTCTGGAGGAGATACCTCATGACAAGCTGAACTTGCTTTTCCCATTTCCTTACAAAGCATCAAGTAGTTTTAGTGCAGAAAGGAAAATAGCTCACCACAACTGCTGAGCTCTGAAGAAGAGCGTAAATGTATCTGCAGAATCTCCAGTTACTTATAACAATTATCAAGATGAAAAGAAGCTCATATAAGCTGGATTAGTTCTGTTCTATGCAGAGAAGATAAATTCTCCATAAATTTAATACAAAAATAATTTAAAGTCATAACGAATATGGAACCTTTGATAGCTAGTCTCACACAATCACTTCAGCAGCAGAATAACACTCCAGTGAACAGAAAGTGATGAATTAATTCCTTAACTACTTTAGAGGTTTCTGCAACACTCACCTCAGCAATACTTCCATCCTCACACGCCAAAAGATGCCTAGCTACCAGATAAAGCACCTACAGGATTAATTTTACCCATCACTGAACCCTGCATCGCCTCTGGGGTGAAACACAGCAACAGCTTAGTAGTGCATACCGACTGAAAACATGAAACACCATATGTCATTCCTAGCTCAACTACTCCAGGCTAATAAACCTCTACTGCAATATGTTTAAGCCCTTCTGGAAGCTCAAAACAATAGAGAAAGCAAAAGGCAGGACGCCCACCTCTAACGTAAAGAGAACATAACATGAACTGGAGATGATTCAAACTTCTAAATGCTTTTTAAGGCTCCTCAAACTTGGAGCGAAAGCAGAAATTAGAGACACAAAACCAGGGGTCTCACAACACAAAAGTCCCTGGGGATAAGCACCATTATCTATTCAGCCTTAAACATTATTTCTTTTCCCAATATTTCTATTAGTCCTAGCCAATAAGTACACTGTCATAATGAATATATAGGTCAAAAACATACTAAGACTTCCTCCCAGATCAATGAAGCAGTCTTAAGACAGTCGAAAAATGACTGAGGTTATGAAAGGCACATCATTCAAAAGAGCTGCTTTTCAGAACATGACTAATCTTGTTCTGATCTCAGCAGAACACTGAGAAATGCAGTAGCTCTCTCTTGTGATTATACCAGGGGTCTCATCATACTGGTGCTGCAGCCAAATGCCAGATGCTGGAGAAAAAATAAAATAAAACACTACAAGACAATGACAGCTTTTGTAAAGGTCACAAAACAAACCCGAAAGATTTCACTTTGTACACCTTCAGACAAAAAAAAAAAAAAAAAAAGTATTAAAAACTGGAAATGTTGCATAATGACTGAAGGAACAAAGGCAGATGGCAGGTAACAGCAGCTCAAAACACACCATTTCCAAAACGTTGCAAATAATATAATTTTCTAAGGCCTACTTCATGAGTATTTAACACCTGGACAGTTGTTACTGCAGTTTTTGATATAAGATCATCTGAAGTGTGCTTGACTTCCAATTACAGCTGTGCAGAAACAATAGGAAATAAAAGAATCACAGCATGGCCCAGGTTGGAAGAGACCTCAAGGATCATGAATCTCCAACCCCTCCACCACAGGCAGGGCCACCAACCTTCACATTTAACATTAGACCAGGCTGCCCAGGGCCCCATTCAGCCTGGCCTTGAACACCTCCAGGGATGAGGCATCCATAACCCTGTTCCAGCACCTCACCACTCTCATAGTAAAGAACTTCCCCCTGACATCCAACCTAAATCTTCCCTCCTTCAACTTAAAACCATTTCCCCTTGTCATGCCGTTATCTACCCTTGTAAAGAGCTGACTCCCTTCCTGCTTATAGGCTCCCTTTAGGTTCTGAAAGGCTGCAATGAGGTCACGCCACAGCTTTCTTTTCTCCAGGCTGAGGTGCACTTTTAACTACTCAAGAACACAGATTTTATTTTACAGCATCGTATTCAGCAACTACTCTCAGAGTTTCAAGGAATTAATTAACAATTAATTATTTGACAGCTGTTAACTACTCCGTATCAAAGCCATGAAGCATAGTACTGCTGCCTCACTCACTACCAGGCAGGAAGAAAGTTGGAAGTGTCTCAGATGTGATTTCTTTTCCATGGGGATATCCAGTGTACTATTTGTACTTTTTACACATCTACTGTTCTCTGAAGAGAGTCTTTAACCACTTCTAGGAATGCTCGTACTAAGCAATACCCAGTTTCCATAGGGCGACTCAGAAGCTGATTCCTCATCCTACTGGGGAGCAAAGTCAGGCACGTGCTTCTGAAGGGTTTTGCATACCATACCTGTTGGTAAAATTATAAAAGCACAGTGGATTCGATGCCAAACAAAAACCAAGTCCATAACAGGAACTTCAAAAGCAATACAGAGCAGCTCTAGCAAGAAAAAAGAGCTATTCTTCCCAGCATGCAGATCTAAGGGTTCAATTTCAAACAGTATGAAGGAAGGGGATTCAGACCTTCAGCTGATACTGACACGCAGACATCAATTTTGATCACTTTCACTCTCAAGTTCATTCTATTTCAGAGTCCAGGGACGCACGTGCGATAGCAGTCTACAATTCTCCTTCGTGTGTGAATTCCCAAAGGTTTAATATCAGAGTTCAGACCCTCAGCGGAAAAGAAAACATTAAGCCAACTGATAAAAACCTTGATTGCCTCCTACCTCCTTTCTCTCCCTAAAGGAGGCCTTAGAAATGAGAATCATAGAGTTACCCAGGTTGGAAAAGACCCCGAGGATCATCAAGTCTAACTACAGCCTAACCATAGTACCCTAACAACCCTCTGCTAAATCATATCCCTGAGCACCACATCCAAACGGCTCTTAAACACATCCAGGGACAGTGACTGAACAACCATGTGGAACACCTTCTCTACGGTGTTTAAGCCTGGTGGACAACTGCAAAGACCTGGCAGTCCTCCCAACCAAATCAGCACCAAAACCTGGCTAAAGATGTAAAGCAAATCATTTAAAGTAAGTAGAAGTGCAGAGAAATGCAGGGTTCACGACTTCAGGTATGCCTCTAGCGGTTGAAACAAGTTGTTTAAAAGTGTCAACCGAGCAGTTTTAATAGGGACTCCAAACAATTAAAAGGTTTTTCCCTTAAGTCATCGAGCACCAAGGGCCACGGACTGTTTGAGATAGGTGGGATATGCGGGTAGCTGCGGATCACAACCTCCCCAGTCCCGGGGATGCGGCTCCGAAAACGAGGAATTAACCCTTCGCCTGCCGGGCTGCAGCGGCTGGGAAGAGGCAGGAGCCTGCGCACGACAGACGGGCACCTCCGCCCCCGGGAGGACTAAACGAACCCAGAAGCACGAAATGAAGTCGGGACAAGCCGGGGAAGCAGCAGCCCGCTGAGCACAGCCGCCGCAGGTAGCCGGGCCGGCCGTCCCGCTCCCCGTGCTCGCCCAGGCACACCGCCCCGCCGGGCACCGGCCGGACCCGGGCAGAAGGAGCCCGGCCGTGCGGAAGTGGGTTGAGCGCCGATAGAACGGGGCTGAGCCGTCCCGCTCTGCCGGGATACGTGGCAGCGGCTCCCCGCCGGGCCGCGCCGCCGCTCCCAGGCCGTCACCCACCTTCTTCACTCTGCGGGCCGTGTAGAGCCCCATCCCGTCCTGCACTTTGGACGACTTCAGGGCAAACCTGTCCGGCACGTACATGCCCAGCATTTTGTACCGGGCCGGGCCGCCGCCTGCTAGCGGGAAGGAGGATTCCCGGGGACTTCCATTGCACCGGGGGAGGGGGCAGGAAGAGGGGCTGGGTGCGGGGCTCGTCCCGCTCCTAAGGAGGAGGAGGGAGGAGCCTGCCCGCCGCGGCCGGGCAGAGGCGGCGGGGCGCCGGCAGGGGGCGCGCTCGCCCGGCGGGGCAGCGACCGTCGTGAATCAGTTGAGTGTTAGGAGCCGCTGAGGGGCTGGATCCATTTCCAGATAGGTTGTTACATTGAACAAAGAGGAAACAATGTATCCAGGCCTATAGTTTCAGTTTTAAGAATAACAGCAAAACTTAATCTTTTAATGAAGATCCAGTGCCAAAGCTTCCATATGCACAGCTGAACTTGATATTTTTCTACGCTAGGATGCTTTCTTGAATTGAGGCCAATCTGTCTTAGTTCATATAAAATTAAAATATTAGCACACTTTTCTGCCATTTTCCAAGGACTATGAATATTTTAGAAGTTATTTTCACTTCATGAAGTCCTCAGCAATTCCTTCCTTCCCTACCCTCCCCCCCCCCCCCCCCCGCCCCAAAACAAAAACAAAATAGTTAATAGATCAGTTTAAGAAAAATAGGAAAGAAGCCAAAACAATCTCTCCTTTTGTGGCACTATGGATGTTATCATGCAAATTGGATATCCACAACTGCCCTGGCACCATTACAGATTGTTTTTTTTTTTCTGAGTTTAATTAGTCATCCATACATATAAGCTTCACATGCTGTTGGTATTACCCTTTCTGGTTCATACAAAGGACACTGCAAAGGATAAAGTCAGCCTTGTTGAACATAAAGGTGACACTGTTGAACATAAAGGTGATACGTTACAGCTTCTCTATTTTTTCCTATATGCAAATTCATGGAGGGAGAGATCTCAAAACTCCAAGTGACCCAGAATAGACAGAAATATTGAAAGGCTCATATCATTACATGTGTATGTTCATCATAGAATCATAGAATTACCCAGGTTGGAAAAGACCTTGAAGATCCAACTGCAGCCTAACCATAGTACCCTAACTCTAAAAATCCACTGCTAAATCATATCCCTGAGCAACACATCCAAACGGCTCTTAAGCACAGCCAGGGACAGTGACTCAACCACCTCCCTGGGGAGCCTATTCCAGTGTTTAATTACCCTTTCTGTAAAGAAGTGCTTCCTAATATCCAACCTAAACTTGCCCTAGCGCAGCTTGAGGCCATTTCCCCTCGTCCTGTCCCTTGTCACCAGTGAGAAGAGACTTTGTTAATCAACAGCAAGAGTGGAGAATTATGCTTCTGAATTACTGTTTTGTATTTGGTGCATATAGCCTGCTGTTGTCCTCTGTCATGAACATTATTAGCTGAGAATGATAGATACACCAGCAAAAGGAATTCTCTTGCTGGCATACCAAAGTCATCTCTGAAACAACCCAGTTCTGCAAAAAGGTACATGTACAGCAGGTTTTGCTGGCATAGCTAGCAGCAGTTGGAAGGCATATTGAAGAACTCATATCATGTTATATAACTACACTGACAGAAGTGATTTTGCTGTCTCAGTCTAATGAACCATCAGTCTGTAGTAGCCAGGCAAGGTTGCCTCTAAGGCTCTCTCCACGTATACAAAAAACTATCAAATAAGAGAAAGTGCAAAACAGATGGATATCTTTCTCAGTAAAGGCTTGAACAAACAAGCATGGAAAACATTTGTGTCAGCACACTGAAAAGGCCATTTTCTGAGACTGAGAAGTATGCCTTTGTGTTCATTACCCAAAGCCTCTTACCAAAAGCCTATGAACTGCGATCTGCACTGATCTACTGATTTCTTCTCAGAAAGTCACTGCCAAACATTCACTGTACTTGATATTTCAAAGTGTTATCAGTACTTTACAGAGTTAAATCACCACACACAATGACTTGCTATCTTCAAGCTCTCCACTCCCTCAGAAACACCTGCCATGGTGTTTCTCTCTTTGCTTTGTATTCAGATAGTTTTTCTTGGCACTTGCACTAAGACAGGTGCAATTGAGGGCAGGGTGACAATCAGTCCAGGAATGTTTGCATTCACAGAAACAACTAACTCCATTGCCAGGAACTATTCAGCATTGCCTAGGTGGCTTAACTGCACTGGTGAGTGGCACTTGTGTTCTAAAACAATGCCTGAGAAACTGGTTTGTGTGCACAACTTGGACAAAGATCACATGCAGAAACCACAGTCATACAGAGAAAATGTAAGAGACTTGTATGAAAGTCCTTGGCCCAGTTTAATGACAATACTGTTATTACTCAAGAAGGTTGATCTGCCACAGCTGGGCGAAACAACAGTAGATGATGTTCCAAGAATAGGAAGAAAGCAGTTAAGCTTTGTACACAATATGAAATTATTTGCTCATATAATTAAGAAAAGGTGTATCAATAGGATCCCATGAGATTTCAAATAACAGTTCTCTGTAGGCAGAGTCCTAGGAAAAGGACTATAGAGAGGTTAAAGAGTAGAGTGGAGTCTGCACGTGAAACACACTGGTTTTACCTAAAGTTAAGAACCTGAATTTATCCAGAGCATTGAAAAAAACATTAACGCTGTTGAAATACACAAATATACAATTAATTATATACAAATACTATATACAAATAATTAAAAACTTTACTTTCTTTCAATGTGAAATCCTACAGCCATCCAGGTGTAGGAAAGCTCAGTCAGCCCCTTCCTTTTCCTGAGGGAGCACTGAGTTTATAAGGAAATGTAAACGATTTTCATTTTCTGTTTCACTGCATGGAATATAATTGATTGCAGTTATAAGACTACACTAGCACATACGTGAGAATAATTTTTATTTTAGATACATAAACTACATTTAAATTAACCCAACCAGGAACTTTAAAGATAGGTGTAAAAATTACAAAATGGACACATCAAACTTAACACCACCACCTAAATGAGCTTTGAGCACTGAGGGTTATGCTTTGTTCCCCCCTCCCCACACACACACACATTTGTGTCACACTGGGATAGGATTTGTGGAAAGGACTTTGAGATAAGTTCCATTGTTCTTTCTCAGTTACTATTATAATTTGCAGTGTTTCTGCTTTATCTGGTTCATTGCAGTTTTAATTAACACAGCTACTGTTACTTTATGTTTTGTTTCCTAGTATTAATAGCATAACTTCATTTTTGTTTTACATTGCTATGAATACTTCAGTTGCTATTTACAAAATGTACTTGCAAAAAAATATGGAAAGAAATACAAAGGGACAGCTGTGTCCCATTTCTATTGGCCTAATACTTCTAAGAAGAATGCTTTGAAACTTTTTGGAGTTCATTTCTACCAAGTAAATCAAATGAATTGTTGGGGACCAAAAATGTCTGAGGAATATATCTCAAAGTATAACAATTCATTGTGAAGTAACATATTGAAAATAAAACCAAAACCACATTTTTAGTTTCAACCTGCACCACATAACACAGTGAATAACAAAGGACAAGTAATCTATTAAGTTATTTAAAAGGTATAACATTCCAATTTGGACTTTTATAACATAAATGCTAATTCTTTTTAAGTTTTCTATTCTTAATTTCATCTTTCATTGTCTTACTTTTACATAAAAGTACCTGTACTTTTTATATAATAGCTAAATAGATGTTCTCTTATAGTCTAACTACTCAAAATTGACTGAACAAAATTGCCTTTCAAATATTTCGTATTCCTGTTTTTTTACTTTCTGAATTACTTGTGCATACATCAGGGTAGATATGGTTAGATGCTTTCTTTCTAATGAGCTTCTTATGGCATACCCATAGTCTACGCAATGCTGAGCAATTAAGAAAAAAGAAAACAAAAACAAAACAAAAAAACACTTCACTACTTCACTCTTCACCCCAACCCCAAAATGCAAATAGCGGGTCATTACTCATAGGCAATCTATCACAGAGAGAAACATATTTAGTTTCTATATTAGACTGTAGTTACTCATCTAGAACTGCATGAAGCATTAAGAGAAAACACTAGGGCATCTAATAGCCCTTAGATTTAAAGTCTGACAGTTTCAGGAACTGCTTACATAATACCCTTGTGAAAGGCATAAGGTATTTTCAGGAGAAAGCTTTAACACAGACATGGAGGCTGGTGCGTCCCAAATGGAATTCCATGGAAGAAATCCATGTGTTGGGACAAACAAAACAATTACAAGTTATTCATCTGGAGTTCTAATACTTGTTGCAACATCACACCAGAAGCATGTTAAGATGCTCTCTCCACCCAAGGAACAGTTAATTAAGGGTCAGACTTAATAAGTTAACATGTCATATTCTAAGAAGAAATAGAAAGATTTAAGGACAAAATGATCTTCAAGATTCCTGAAGTATGCATGCCAGCCCCTGAAGCATGCCACACCTTAGAGGAAAAAAAAAAACAGAAAACTGTTCTCCAGAAGAAAGAATGGTTTTTAATTGGTAATCCTTTGTTTAGAATTATGGGCATCCACTATTTTGGCCAGGCTGGGCCATATTGTGTGAAGAGGTATTGTCTTGGGTCATAAAAAAAAAACAAAACATACTATAGTTAAAGCCTATAAGTAACAAAACAGGTTTAATACTTACTATTAAAACACAAAAATGAGGACAATAAAAATCATAAAACTATCAGGTTGGACACACATGGTTTAGATGGGACGCTATTATCCTTAAAAGTTTACTTGACATTTCTTTCCTTTCCTTCTTCTCCTGCCCCTCTCACAACCAACTGAAATCAGAAAGGCAAGTGCTATTTTCTCCTCTTAGTAGTCCTGTGCATCCTAAGTATTAGAATATTAGCTTGTTGCAGCACCCATAGCAATATCAGAATTTGGTTCTGGTAGCTGATAGAGATCCTAGAAGGCTTGCTGCTCGTGACAAGTTTATATAGGTTCATTGCAAATGGTTTCCCAACCTTTCTACGCTGCAATATCCAAACCAGGTCAGAAAAGATCTTTGCTCATTCATATTTTGCATTGGAATACTCTGGAAACTTCCAGCTTGTGTAATCACACGTACAGTGATGTATAGTGACAATAATGCAAAGATGGTACAAGAGAGGTGGCAATAAATATCCAAAAGGTTATTTAAAGGAAAGACTCACCTAATAGAGGTCTTCAGCCTGCTGGAAAACACTGAGGCAATCTCCACCAAGGAGCAGTCTCAAAGAGATACTGCTTTGGTGGTGGTCAGCCCTTAAATAAGGTCTAGAGGGGGTGGAGTCAGGCTCCACCCCTTCTGGGAGCACAGCTGAATTACCCTCACCTGTGCTCCCACAGCTGACCAGAAACTTGCTTCAGCTGATTAATCAGAGGTTCAGGCTGTGATTACCAACTTCCCATGTATCACATTACTTGAGAAAATGGCAATTGGAATAGCATGCAGACTATTACATTCCCCTGCTCTGGGGATGATGGCACCCTTTCTGTGAGTAATCATCAGGCACAGCCACTGAAAATACCTAGAACAAACTGTGTTTGTCAGCTTAAGGTATATATTATACTACCACTTAAAACCTCAGTCTCTTAGATGGAAGAACCTACTTTCCTAAGAAATTAAACTTGGTTATTGAGAGTAGGACAAGTCCCATTACTCAGTGTCTCAGTTTTTTTCCCCAGTTCTGACTGTGTTTTGTGTTTGTATCTGAAAAACCAAAGTTATTCTTTCCCTAATGTATTTTGATTTGCTGAGGAAGATTCCTTTCAGAAACATTTTTAGGGACTGCTTTCCTTTTCAACTTACATTTTCTACACTAGTTCTTCTAGAACTTTTAGGATTCAGTATTTTTTGAATTCAGTGAACATTTCAACCTTGAAACTGCTTCCCTATCTAATCCTTCTTCCAGTCAGGAAAACAACAACACATTTAGTGTAAGACACAGTTTTCTTTAGTAATAAGAACTGGCAGAATCATGAACTTCTGGGTCACATCCTTAAGCATCTTAAAAGTGTCTTCCTCAGCTAATTGGCATACTATTTCAGTTTAAGTGTGACTACCTGAACTGATCTCACCCACCCTGTTATTTCCCTTTCAGACCCTTCAGGATCTGATCCGCTTTTCTCTCTTCATAAATGGTAAATGACATTCCAGATTCAGCTTCTCTCTAGTAAGCTACTTCTTTCAATGCTAACCATTCACACACATGCCCTACAGCTTAGAGGCCAGACTTTCTTAGACCCTATTTCCCATTAGGCCTTGCACTGACCTGATCATATGCTCTTTCTGGAAGCGTTAAGTCTTAAATTTGCATAGTTCCTCTCCTACTTGCAAACTAATACTGAGGGATCTCAAAGTAATACAAATTTTGTCACAAGGCCAATTCCTACTCTATGGAATTATTTGTTTGTTTGTTTAAAAACAAACAAACAAACAAACCCCGCCGGAAGTTGAGGCTCTCTTTTCATACCTGCATTATGCCTTATCATTTAACTCATCGTATGTGGCAGTTCCATCATTCCCGTTTGGCCACTGAACACTGTGCTGGGTTTTCCTGTAGCCGGAAGACAGCTGACCATACTGTACTATGAACTTGTAGTGACTTGTTAATATTTTTATAGCAGATGGATGACAACTTTCATTACAAACCTCTACCTTTGAGGTCTGCCATGTGGTGCAGGATATTCAGACTTAAGCTACCACACACATCAGCAAATGTCAGGAATTAGTTTTTCATTATATTAGGCAGGATGAATGTTTGTAAATAGTTTTCCATTTGAGTGTTTCCATTTGAAAACTGTAATCCTCCATTATTTTCCATCTGACACCACAGATACTTAATAATTCTCTCTCGAATATTCAGAAATCAAAGTCTGCTGAAAACATACAAACAGAGACAAAAAGAGCTGCAAGGTATCTGTTGAAATAAGTAAGTTTAAAAAACAAACAAACAGAACACAATCTAGAGGCTTTGCACCAACCCAGTGCTCACTGGAATTAACAACTTTTCCATTTCTCTGTGCATCTTAAAAACTAGATTGTGTTGTCAACAACATTCTCAGCATTGCATTTCATTTCAATAAGTATTATTCTGATTTATGAACACCTACTGAATAGCATTGATTTCCATAAAATTAAGTTGTGCTTTCTCATATCTTCTACTAATCTTTGTGAGAAATACTCATTTTTAAATAGCCACAATCTAAAAATTTCACAGTCCTTTAGACAAACAAATTTTTAGATGCTCTGATGTGTAACTTCCTGGCTATCATGCTTCCAGGGACACTGTTTTCTTGCATTATTTAACTAGGATTAAATGATAGATACAAGTCTGAAATATGCTGGTTTGGAAACTGTTTGCCCATCTCAAGAGACTCCCTAATTGCCCATTTCTTCCTTTTTCAATACAGTCACAATATCAAATAAGAGAACTATGAACACAGCCATCCTATTTTTATCAGAAAGAAAAGGTACACAAAATGGTCTTTCACCATACTTAGTAGGATAATTTGTTTAACTTTAGGAGTCTTATTTCCAAGTCTTCATTACACAAGATGGAAGGCTAGACCTTGAGTAAAATCCTTTCCAACTACAAAATGTAATAAGATTTAATAATCAAGCACATAATTTTCAGATATTGTTTTCAATGTCTATAAGGATCAACTGTACAATAACTAATGTACAATAGAAAACATGCAAATAAGAGAAATGAAGAAAACCCATGCTTATCTCAAAGATTAAGTTATACAGTTACAAATATTGCATGTGGCTCAATGTTACTTAGTGAAGTTACTAATCTTGAAAAGACTGGAAGGATTTAAGATAATAATATCATTTTTTACTCCCCAAACTAGGAAAGAAATAAATACTTCTGTGTTCCCTACAAGCAATGGTAAAACGAGCCAAACAACACTTAAACAAAGCCTTCTGTCTAAACTTCACGAGTCTACTTGGCTTCACAATGCAGCGATGTCTGGAATAATTGGGGAAAAGAATTTCAGGCAACACACTTTCAGGAACTACTTTTGCTCTTCACCAAGAACCAGACAAAGCTTGATACAGCCCTGCAAACCCACACGTTGGGACATTTGTCAATTCCAAGAGTGGATTAAGAACTGCTTATTGATTTTTAAAGAAGTAACTACATTAAATTGGTAAAGAGAAGCAAATTGAAAACTTGTTAGAATAATTCATACATGTACAGACACATAGACATAAGACGAGTGTACTTTGAAAGTATGTCAGCCACATCGTTGCTTCCTTATCCAAATATTCATCTCGGGTTAACAAGACCAACAAATCCTACAGCTCAGGCTAAAGCTGTAGCTGGTTCTGTTTTGCCATGTGTGAAGCTATGAAAATGCTTTCTCTAAGCTCAAGTGTGCATTCCTCTGACATTTCAGAGGAAACAATGGCACCCCCCTGGGTCAGGCTGCAGAGAGTTTGGATTTGATATTGTTTGTGGGACACCATTCTGTTTATCACACAATAGGGTTTCTGTTTCTCCATCGGTTCTATTGTGTTAAATCATACTGCTTTTTTAGAAGCTATGCTTTAAGTTATAGCCTGTCAGGCACCCTAAGGCATCTAGACATTGGATGCCCTATAAATTCAAGGTTATTACTGCTCAGTATTGCTGTAAATGAGTTAGTCATCTTTTGTCATAAAGCAGCAAGAGAACAGACTGAAAATACTATGCAGCTGCATCTTATTTAAAAAGCGTGTCTTTCAAGAGGTACAAGACATTAACATGCCCTTTCCAATATTATATTGAAATCTGTTCAAGCTATAATTATTTATCACAGAAAAGCTGAATGAAATGCTGTTGCCACAGTTAGCTGTTGTTGTACAATATAGCTATGGTCAACCTGCATGCTAAATACACTTCATTTGGACAAAACAACCGCAGTCACAGGCTACAGAGTGACTAACATGGTCTGACCTGACCTGTGTCTCTAAGGTTATTCTTACAGCATGAAGATACTCTAAACAAGGAGCAGGAGAAAGTAGGCACTCTATGCAGAGCATTCAGTACGCAGTTCCTGAGGTCCCACCTGTCTAACCAGTGACTTTTGGAACCCATCCATCCCACTCCTCACATAGGCTTAGGCACACATTTATTCATGGAGATCTCAGCAAATAACAGCACAAGCACAGTCTCCATATACTTTCTCATGCTTTCTTAGAAAATATCATTTCTCAATGTGCAATCATTCTACTTTGTCAACTGTGAGATAGTATTTCACAGAGCTTTGCTTCCAGATAGTCTACAAAAGTTACTGCATAGATGTATATAATAACTAACCTTGAGCAATGATACAAGCTATAAGAAAAAAAATGGAAAATCTAAAAGACTGGGAGCAAAACATTAAGCAGACATAGATGACACATTTGTTCATTGCAAGGATTTCAACTCTTAATAGCCTACGCTTGGTTGAATGCAATTAATCTAACTAATACTCTTGGGTTGGCTTTTGAAAATTTGTTATTAATAGTTATTGTTATATCAGATTAAAGTCACATAACAACTCCCTCATGCAATAACCAGATGGCTATTTGATCCAATATATCCCTATGATGGAAGCTATTAGGAAGAAGTGATAATTAAAAAGGTTTCAATAAACTAATAAAAGTAAACCTGAAGTTCTTTCTGCATAAGAAATGCACTGCTTTGAGAAATGTAAGAACCAGAAGCTACTGATTATGGAATTTGTGGTATCACCTCTCAATATTGCCCCCCACCAGGTCACACTGTTCCCTCAGGTCACACTAACTGCACAAAGTAAACAGAATTCTAAGCATCATAGATCATGACATTTCTGGTTTTCAAACACAATATGATACTGAGTGCTACAGCAGCCCAGGGTCAGTAGGACTAGAGGTTGCTTGAACAAAATTCAAAGGCAGCACATTCTCAGCCAACTCTAAGTATACCTTGTATGACAGAGATCACATACTAACCACTGGCCTTGTCCAAGGAGCAGACATTTGTACTGTATTAATCTTACAGGGAGCGTGTGGAAAAATTCAGCATGGAATTATTAAAAAGGCTGCATGTTTGGTGTTTCTGTGGTTTGTCAGAAAGGTCACTGTTTAAGATGTTTTCATTTAAAGAAAATACATCTCTATTCTTTTTACTGTTGTGTGGCTGTTTCTTTCACGTATGTTCCTCCTCTGCACCATTGTCTATCATCACATTGAGAAGTAACTAGTTCATCTGGCTGACAAGAAAGTTTGATTTTATAGATTTGTACAACTTCTTGTTACACTAGCGGTTAATTTACAGACGCATACATTTCACCGTAAAAACTTCTCTGAAATCATTAGGGAGATTTGGACAGAAATAAGATGAAAACCATGTTCAGTGTTGTAGGAACTACATTACTTCAGCAGAGAAAGATGTTCTAGTTCTTAGACTCTCATCATATGACTAACCACCAGATCTAAGCACTGATGTTGAGCAGAACTGTATTTGCACAGGAGGTCTACTACAACAGCACCAAATTTGAACAGAATTATGCAAAACATGCAAAACGTATTGAACTTTCACCCTTCATCATGTACATGCCTCCTAATTAGGAAAGACCTGCAGCTTGGACAAAAACAACAACAATAAATAAGGCAGTCGTTGAAGAGACTGGAAACAAGGAGAGCTTCCAGAGGGTAGGGATGGCAGGATGTTGTCTTTCCCTCATGATATTCTAATACACTTTTCTAGCTCAAAAGACAAAATAACAGTAGCTAAATGTTCATATTGCATGTTTTCATATTTGTCACGGCATATTTTTCTTATTTTTTCCAGGAAAACAAAATAAGTCAGTTAGGGGCTGAGATAGACAGCATCCAACTTATTTTTTTAACATATATTATTTTCCTTTAAAGAAGTCTGCTGAGTCAAGTGGGTCTCTGCAGATGAAGGGGCATGGCACCTTTGTTTGAAAACTACTGGGTATCCTTCCGAAGCAAACAGCAAAGAGACAGGAGGTTGCAATGCAGGCTCTCGAGATGGCTGAAAGCTGTAGGAGAATTTAGAAACAAGCCCCAGTAGCAAAGGAAAAAAAAATGATAGAGACTGAAGGAAACAGTCTGCTTCAATTGCAAAAGCCACAGAGCTGAGTGAAACCAAAGCTTGAAGCAAAGACAAAAGTAGCAGCAGGAGACTTGTTTAGAAGCCCTTCCCCATGTCTTGTTTGTCTTTTCTTTCTTGTTTTTGCTGTAAAAGGTTTGCCTGATGAAAACCTGAGGTTTCAGAGAATCACAGAATATCCGAACTGGAAATGGTCCACAAGGATCATCAACTCCTACCTACACAGGACAACCCAAAACTCAAATCCAACACTTGAGAGCACTATCCAATCACTGCTTGAACTCTGGTGGCTCAGAGCTGTGCCCACTGCCTTCTGGTGAAGAACCTTTGTCTAACACCCAACCTCTTTTCCTCAACACAGCTCCATGCCGTTCCCTTGGGTCTTGTCACTGTCACCAGAGAGCAGAGCTCAGCACTGCCCTTCTGTTCCTTGTGAGGAGATGTAGGCTAATATGATGCCTCTTCTCAGTCTCCCCTGCTCTGGGCTGAATAAACCAAGAGACCTCAGCCACTTTGCCCTCCAGACCCTTTCCCATATTCATAGCCCTCCTATGGACGCTCTCTAATAGCTTCAGGTCCTTCTCACACATTGGCACCCAAATTTGCCTGATGCGCCCCACGGTACTGTCAGCCATTTTGGCTGCCAGGGCATATCAACTGAGGGAAGATACCCTGATAGACTTACCACAGAGTCCTGGTCAGGACTTATTATTTTCTTCCATGAATGAAGGTATTGTAGTATTTCACTTCATCATGACAATAATCATCTACTATGTGCAGCATATTAGTAATGCATTTATCACTCTACTTCTCGGAGAAGGGAGATTGAGTGACAATTTCTCGTGCTATGTACACGTACTTATACCAGAAACAGCAATGATCTCAGAAGTACTTCCCTCATACTCTGATATAAAATCAGTCTGAGGATCTGGTAAAAAGCATGTCATAACTTTCCAGTCTTTCCCACTTCTCTCATCCTTTACCTAAAGTAGGAGCGGCTGATCAAAACCTCCAGGCAGAGTGCCCTACAAAACATGCTGTGAATGCTAGGCTGTGTAATTACACAATCAGCTATAACACTGAGTACACTAGGCTGGAGGAAAATGATCTAATACCCCAAGCACAATGAGAGAAGGAGCTTTGACAGTCGATAATAACAAGTAACCTGCAACTGAATGGAATCCGGAAACTTGTAACTCACTTCAATATACTGCTCAAACCAAAGCAGCAGGCATTGTATTTTCTTCATGTCATTTGGGCCTGTTCCACCCTCTCTGATGAGGGCATGAGCCAAATTACCCAGCACTCAGTCACCAATTACAGAGAAACAGAACCAGTGCATTGTCTATACACTGTCACGCATCATCTGCCTGCTAACTGTATTGCACTCACCATTGTCATGTGTTGTCCTCCTCTGCAGCCAGCTACACCATTTGAACAAAGGAGGGTGAAAGAACATAAGGAAGCCATTAGAGGTTAAGAGCAGTTGCCCAACATTACTCAGAAAGGGATCTGAGGAAACATAATGGAATCACTCATGAGCAACTTGTCTGTCCGGTCAACATCTGCAGGCAGCCTGCAGCCTCTCCTGCTCTCAAGGCAGGCTATACTAGCTCTTTAGAACAGCACAGTATATATGCTAGCTCAGTGTACCTACCCATTAGTTTTAAATATGTCACCCATTAAAGCAATCTTTTGTTCTGTTATAGAATGGCTACAAAGATATAGAACTCATGAAAAGAGAAAATGAGGAACAATGCCTCACTGCTAAACTATGGAGAGAAATGTATGCCTCCAGCTTCTAATTATAATGCTATGCAAAAAAAAAAAAAAAAAAAAACCAAACCCTTAAAGTAATGTTTTTGTATTTATTTCCTATTCAGCTCCCCAGATGTGCAATAGGCAGTTGAGGAGAATGAACACAGTAATAATAATAGGGACAGACTGCAGCTGGCATACACGTGGATGTGTGAGAGGAAAAAGTAGCCAGAGTGCCCACGGCCTATGTGCAAGTCCTGCTTACACTCAGCAGAGTTTTCTTCCTTGAATCCTCAGAACATTAACTCGTCTTCTCTGTCCTGGGGAAAAAGATCTAATTCCAGGAAAGAACAAAAGCAAGGACCACACTCAACTTTCAAATAGAAAGTGACAATTTCACACAAGATTCACACCTGTTCTCGTTCAGTTTTTCTTAGTATTTGTGCTCAATTAGAAGCTTTCAAAGGAGAGGATCCCTTTTTGAAGCGCATGATAAACATTTATCTACCTCAAAAAGTATCTTAGCTCTACAGTTTTCAGCAGGCAGAAATATACCATAATTCAGTAGACTTTCAAGATACATATTGATTGCAAGAGCAGAATGCCAGCTGTACATTCATTATTCAATCACAATAGTAATATGAGATAAATTGTTGTCTTTTTTTCTTGTTAAATGGACAGAGATTTATCGTTAAAGAGCAAGTTGTACTGGAAAGAAACATCACAAATAGGTTTTCAAATGCAGCCAGTTGTCTGTTCACTTGAACTTGCACTTCAAAACATTTTTCCTTTAAAACAAATGGTTTTAAAGAAGTACTGTACTGAGACAGGGGTCCTGCATACCATGATGGCAGCATTAATTGCTCATGCAAGCTAACCAATTATGCAGACCTAGACAAGCCTTAAAAGCATTCTTCTAAAACAAAGGATTTAGAACCACTGAACAGCTGAAATGGAGAATTTGCATCTCCAATCCAGTTAATAACACAAGCTTATAAACCAGTCTAGACACTTGTTTAGGAGACTAAACCAACTCTGAATCGTACCAGTTGCTATCTTAAATTTACACAGCTTCACTGAAACTCCAAACAGGCTTAGGATCCAAAACCCATATCATACTCAAAGACAACAAACTCTTCAAAAACATTACTGGGGAAAAACTGTAGTATGAAAGTGATATGAAAACTCTAGCTTCTCCTTTACACATAGAACAAACAGCCAGAAACAGCCGCAGTAGCTCAACAAGAGAATGCAATTTTTGTCAAAGAGCATCTTGAAAGCAGGGAGATAGGGAATTCAAGTAGGGATTAGAGTACTGTAAGCATCAACAAAGTATGGGAAAAGGAAAAACAAAAAAAAAAAAAAAAAGAAAAAAAATAGGATAATGCCAGGTTTAGAACAGCACGGTGTATTTTTATTTAACAGCTTTGCCATTAAATAATCAAGGCATGCTTCTACTAATGGTTTGTTCACTGCTTTCTCAGAGAGCAGAGGAAGACTTCCCTTTTCCCCTTGACAAGTATTAAGCAGATACGATAGTTTAATTTTCATAAACTGAAAAACTTTCATGTCAAGCACAACCAATGAACAGTACCTCTACAAACTTACTCTTATCTTACCTCCGAGGCAGGAGTGGTGTCCTTTCCTGCTCATGTTAGAAGGCTTCTTAAAGGAAGCAAGGTCACTTGGCTGTAACAGCGGGTTGGTAATGGAGCCCAGCTACATGCTCCTGGAGGTGAGGTGGAGCTGCACATCCTGAGGAAGAGGTTGACTTTTCCCTATGGACTTGTACTGGATGCAGGTGCACAAATCAGTGAAATTCTGTGAGGCAGAAGCAGATGGAAAAAAGCCATATTCTTCAGTGTAGTTTTATTATATACCCACACCACAATAAAATATCTGTGTAAGAGGGAAGGCTGGCAGAGAAAGGAGTTCTTACAGGTATTCCTCAGGTTTCCATAGCCTCAGTCAATGACCATTGACATGTCATAGCCCTGTGTATTTTAGCAATATCAGGACTTGCTTCCCAGAAGAGGAAGTTAAATTGTTCTCAGTTGCTTCATTGACCAAAACTGTACATCCTATTCCATTGCACTTTCTAAGCAGGAGTGTTTGAGTGAAAACAAGAGGCAAGAATTTAAGGGTAAAATAAAATAAAAGGCATATAATACACAAGAAAAAACTTTCACATTCCTCTAAACTCCTGTAACCACTGGAATGCCAGGAGGCCTTTTTATTGATACCAAACATTATGAAATGGAAGAGGACATAAAAGAAAATGTTAATATCACTGAAATATTCCTATCCTTCCTAACTTTCTGCACCAGGGAAAGAACTTATGTGCACTTTGGCATCCAGAATCTTACCAAATATTTTCTTTGCATATGCTGAGACTTTATCTGTACATTTTAGCTCAGGCCCGCAAGAATGCTTGTATGTTGAAATTGGAAAACAGAAATGAGTGAAAATAAGAGTTAAATGGTTTGCTTTACTCCACTGCAAGCAATTAGTTTGTGGTTAAGAAGAACACAGATTACAACTGGGAAGAAAAAAGCCAAACACCCTCTCTTTCTCAAATATTAAAATAAATTCTTGGCCAAAGAAATAACTTCAATTTACTACACACATTATCTATCAAATGCTGTCAGTCCACAATGTCCTTGTACTCTCTAGAGACCCTCATATTTTAAAGCCCAAGTCTTGATCTGGGATCTGCTTAGAAGAACCCTCTGCTGACTTCTAGCCACAGCAGGTCCCACTACAGCCACAGAGCACTGTGTTATATAAAGGGACCCAGCTGACACAAATTGCACCAGGTAGCTACTAATAAAGTCAATGAAAGCACCAGGGGAAACTGCCAAACTGCTCTGAGAATAGTCCTCTGGACCAAAACCCAGCAGCCCAGCAAAGTTTCTATGTTTACTAATTTCATGCACTGTGCCAAGATTGAGTTTGTTTATTTCTCTGGGAAATGAGCTTGCATTTCTAACTTTTCAACCATTATGTTACTGGTGCTGGATAAGCAGGATGATGATATACACACCTGCATCTAAACTGGGGGTTTGAATTCTGTTATCTGAGATGTAAAAGGCAGCTCCCCCTGGAGTAACTCTGTAACCTGAAATGGTTGTTGAAAGTGGCTTTAAAACCTGAGCAGGACCGTTGGCCAGATTAGCATCACTGTGTGACAGTCTGAATTTGGAACTAAATGCTGCACTCACAAGTACGAGGTCTGCTGCTGATTTTATTAGTAGCAGTATTTTTTTTACAAGATAAGATAAAAATGAGTACCACTTGTGGAAAACAGAGAAGGCGGTGTCTGTAACACTGCCACATGGGGCAGGCGATGGCAGGTGGGAAGTGACTGTGCCTAAGACTCTGTCAAAGATCAATGGTGTGCTAATAAAGGCGCAATATTTGACAGTGCTGATCCTTTAACCTATGGTACAAGTTTTTTATAGTGTAGGCCAGCTTTAAGCCTCAAGGGTTCTACTCAACACAAGCAAGTGAAAGCAATTTGCTTTATTGAAATGTGTCCTTAGTTCTTAAATAACTCTGAAGTCACAGTAATCCGATACGCCTTTATGAGGAGCTGCCATCAGTGTGGGCCACCATGCACTGCTTCCCCATAGTCCTGCATGTTCCTCAGCTACAGACCCCAGTACAGCATTTGTTCTCAGTGAGACATACATACCAAACTCCACTCAACCCTCTGTTTCCAAGCTCATGTTTCAATTTTATCACCATTCAAACCTGGTGCTTAAAAAAACCACAAATACTCATCCTAAAACTTACCCGTCAGGTACCTGTTCAACTTTAAAATCCACCTTGGACACCTCCCACTTAAGGGCAGTGGTTGTTTTTTCCATACAGATTCTGGTGCCCTTCCATTCCATCCTTTAAAAGGAGAACCTCATCCCTCAGGCCTCTTTCAGATCCAATTGACTTCATTAAGACCTGAATAACAACGGGATGATCAGTGAATGCAATACTTGTATGATCTCAGTTTCTTCCAGAAAAAATAAAGCTAGTTTGGGAAAAGAAGAATTCCAGAGGGAGAAAAACTAAATATGGTGACATTTTTCTTTGAAAATGTAGCACTCAGATATAGAAGACAAATGCATTTTGGGGAAATTTTTCATTTTGTTCATTTTGTGAACAGAAGTGACAAGAAAGGCAGAAATGCCAAGTAAACTGGGTGAATAAGCAACAGAGAAATATGGGAAAATGGAACAAATGGAGCTAGAATGGCTGCAAAATGCACTTTTTGAAGTGAATACTGTAATATATCAATGGAAGGAGTACCATTCCCTGACATAAATAAATAAATAAGCAAATAAAGAAATAATGGCACTAATGTCAAGCTTACAGCAGCACAAGTGTTGCCTTTACGTGAAGGATTCACTGGCTTTTTGGATAGTGAAAGGTGGGAAAAGTATATCCTTTGCAACTAATGAGTCGATACTGGTATCAGACTGGTCCTTGAGGGATTCCTACCTATAGTGACTGCTCACCTGCATCCTGTTACCATAATCCAGTTTAAGAGATCACAGATGTTTTTGAATGAGGAGGAGAGACTGTCTCTAGGGAAATCTAAATTTCAATTATTAGGTTTATTACATAATCAAACACAACAGCTTTTTTTCTTGTCAGACTTTATAATAGAGCATTTGCACATTCAAGAATTGCAACAACAAACTGCATATGGAATGAGGCAGGAGCTTGTGCAGCCATGAAACATTGCTGCTGCCTCATGGTGTGCAGATTGAAATTGCTGGGGACAGCAGAAGGGAAAGCTTGAAGAGCTCAGCACTAAGAAGCAAAGGAAAAGGGAAGAGCACCTCCAGAGGGATCGAGCTTTTGTCTCTCCTGTGAGAAGCCTGAGATGTGCTTTCTGCAGGTATTGGTCTCTTTCTCTTTGATTCTTCCTCCCCATCCCCTAGTTTCTTTAAGTGTGTTATCAGACTCCCAAGGGGACTTCATAGTCAGGAAAGTCTGACAGACACCTGAGGAAGAGAGCCAACGTTCACTGCCTAAGTACTGCACCCTGCAGTTTGCGCTGATGTGTACCATGAGTAAAGAAAAAAAGTTTCTGTTACCTGTCCTGAGGCCCTGAACCACACTATAGTATCAGGAGTGATGCAGTGTATATCCTGCTCTTAGCCACTTGAAACAGGGTTGCTCTAGCTGCTTCTGAGAAGTGTGTTTCCCATTAAGCAGCTCTATACAAGTATCTGACTCAGTGAAGGTGACATGTGAAAAAACAAATAAATAAGAAAATGTAGAAAAGATGAGATCCAGACACTTAAAAACATTTACACAATGGAAATAACTGCGTTTTAAATTACTCTTTTATTTTTTTTCTTAGCACTACCATTCTTGTCAATGGAAAAAAATCTTCTCCATTTACTATTGCTGTGGTCAAGATCAGCAGCATTCAGAAAGCAAATGTTTTCAATGATAATCTAACAAAAATAATGTCTGGCTCTCTGGTGAGTTGTTTGTTTGAATGGTATGCTTGCTCCAACTCAGGCCGTGAACCTCTAAGGAATGCTATACATCACAAGTACTTGCAACCATGACAAAATGGGACCCTTTTTTATATGGGACAAAGTTCTTCCATGCTGTCCCTTTCCTCCAGCGATCCTATCTGAGCAGACGCAGAGCATGTCACAAATGCCCCTCTTCCAATGGCTCTCTCACAGACTTTAATCTCTCTCTCTGTAACATCAGTAATAATTCCTTCACCTGGACTTTGGCCACCTTGCTCCGAAAGATGAAAAACAATAAAAAATAAGTGTGTGCTAACTGAATTGAATTCAAGTCGCAGCCTGCCTCTTCTGTGTCTAACTCTGTTTTCTCCCTTAAAACATCAAGAAAAAGGAAACAATATATAATCTAATATTTTTTTTAATTTTCTGTACAGGAATATAATGTTATGGCAACTTTGTACATGAAATACATACAGTATTTAAATGCGAAAATCAGCTAGGTAAGAATTTACATTAGCAATGAAACTGATTCATGTGCAGCTCAGTTAATATTTAGTTTAGATCTGTATTTTAATGGGGAAAGATTTTAATAGTTTACAATCATAGAAACATAAACATTTAAAACAGGACTCTATAAAATAATTTACAGAAACTCTACCATCTACACTCAGAGAAAGGGTGTATTCCTGTTTGTTTTGTGTGTGAGTAACAAGGTGGATGAATGAATTATCTCAGCCTTTTAAGTATAAAATAATTTAGAAGCAGTTCATGCAATGTGGAAGTGAAGGAGTGTCAGTTCCTGCAAGGTCTCCAGCTACCTCAGACATCTACTGAGCATCGAATGTGGGTCACCAGACACATGATAGTACAGCTGTCAGATGCTACCAGAGGGCATTAGCCTCAGTTCCTCCAAACAATCACTTATGTAAACATAAATATACAAGCTGATATCTTTTCTACACAGTACAAATACAGGCCACAACTTCTCAGCTGTGCAAGTAGTCAATCTGTATACTGGGAAGTAGGATAACGCTCAGAGTGGAGTTCCATATAACTCTATTTACAGGTGCACTAACAGAACTTCCTTGTTTTCACCAATTTGCTCTGGTATTTGACAGAGTGCCCTCCATGCCCAATGACGTACACATCAAGCAGGTAGGACTTGCCAGACTGCAGGCCCCGAATTGTCTCTGTGGTAACCGCTTTCTGTATGTTCTGGCTGTGAAAGTATTTACAGAGAACCTTTTCTGATTTCTTCCTTGTATCTGGACCCAAGCACTGGTTCTGTTCTCTTTTCTTCTGCTCCTCATTGTAGTTATCATCCACCTCCTTTTTGTAGATGCAGAATTTGTTTCTCTCCTGCGTGCCGAGCCATGCCACTGTGACTGAAGAACATGTGCGAAGTTTGTCAAAGGCTTTGATTCTTGTATCTTCAGGAAGAGAAGGAAATAACTGCTTGTTAGGCCTCGTTGTTGCCAGAATCTTCAGCATAGAAGCACCTTTTTTGTTCCCTTTAAGCCTGATTAAATACTTAGCTTTTGCTTTCCCTCGCAGCTGGAACTGCCGAACTCCTTCCACATTTTGAGATAAGAGTAGTTTGCCATCTCTTCTAACCTGGATCTGAACAGCATCTAGGCACGAATGAACAGAGAAGGTGACCTTCTGGTGAGATGACACAGGAGCAAACCGCAGAAATTTGGCTCCCTTCCTCTTGATGAACACATCTGTAACTTTGCCATCCTTCAGCTCGACTGTTTTCTGCTTGGCCTCCTCCTTCGTTCTGGCAAAGGTGCCAACATATGCAGTGCTCAGGTTCGTGTTAGTGTTTACCGCAAACATGTCAAAGTAGTACTGTGTGTCGGGCTTCAGGTCAGACACCGTGAAGATGTTCTTGTTCCCAATACAAACTTTGTGCAGGTCAACTCTTGGCTTTGAGGATATTTGGCGCCCAAATTTTGATGGTGATTTTAGAAAACCACGTTCTTTGCCAGCATTGTTGTCTGAGGGGAAGCCAAAATGGGCAAAGTCAAATGGACTGAAATCCAGACCTGGTTTTGGAGCCATCATGAAGGCATCATCAGAACTAAGCTTGGCTTCAACAGCACAGAGGCTTTTGAAATTGTGCTCTTTATTGATGACTATGCAATACTGAATTGGCTGTTTCAGCAAGGAGGCTGTGGGACTCGGCTTCCACGCCAGCGTTACTGTCGTACGTCCCAGAGAAGTAACATCAATTCTTGGATCGTAAGGTAATTCGGGGTAAGGTTGGTCAGATTCTGGAGTAGTAGTTGCATATACTTTAAAATGTGTATCCTTCTCTGTTGACAACAAATCTAGTTGGTACAGACCAGAAGGAGAACTAGAGGACACAAAATACTCAACATCGTTGCCTTTGTAAGAGAACAGCTCAGTGCCTTCTTCATTAGTAATCTGTTGTTTCTGTTGCTCAAGAGGTTCAGGTTCACCTAAATTATAAGCAAAGAAAAACATCCGTAAATATGTGATCCAAGAATATGAGAAAAGTACATGAGGCACTTCTACATAAAATGCAAATGTGTGATGACAAAAGAAAAGTTTTACCTTCTTAGGAAGGTATTACCAGAAGTTCTGTCAAATAAAGCAGGGTTTGGCACACAGGTTAACAAAGGCAATAGGAACCACACCTGACCAGTGCTACCACAGTCTTGTAGATGGCAGCTAAACTTTCCACCAGACTACGCCAAACACATAAATTGGATGTGCATACCACTCCCAGAGAAGCTGACTTTGCTCCCTGTTTTTGGGTCCTCACACTTGGCCCTGTGAGTCACTCTAAAGCTGCCTGCCAAAATACAATGAGGGTCAAAGGTGACCATCGCCCATTTAATCCAGTGTAGATGACATCTGGCACTTGTGAGAATCTCTGGAAGTCAGAGACTGTTTCTCTTCCTGAGCAGGAATTATATTGCTGTCTCCAAATAAGCTCCTTGTCAATAGATGGGCTCACGAAGGGGCCAACAGAGCTCTGCAGGAAGGCAAATCATACCTCTCCTATTCACTTCAGGTTTTGTTTTCACTTTTTACAGCTCTTTTCCTTCTCATGTTGCTACCTACTGCCACTTTTGTGCACTGAGGGCTGAAGATTCAAAGGTCATAGTAACGGGCCTGCTGTGAGACTCCGCACTATGCTGACATTGGCTTGAGGAGCTTTGAATCCAGGAGAAAAGCAAAAGCTGAAGGGATAAGGAGAGCCCTGGATGGGTTGTTACCTGAACCTTCTCCACTGGCTTCCTCTGGGAGCTCTTGCACACTCAGTTTCCACTCCAGGGGAGCATCACAGGGTGTCACTGTTACTGCTAGGGGTGTGTTGTCCTCTTCCACCACAAAAAAGTACCTAGGGGAAGGTTAACAGACCCTCAGCATCAATAAATTCTATTGGTACCGACCATCAGGGACTGATTTTACGTTATTAAGGTTGACTGTGTTGGGGCAACAGAGACAAAAATGTAACTTACAGGTAATACGAGGAAATGCTGGAGGGCTAGTTGGCATGAACTAAGGAGGTGAGGGGCTAAGACCCCAGTTGCACAGTGCTGCCAAGACATCATGGCACAGGAGGTTGTGTGCCCTCCCCTCCATCAGCTTCACCTTTTGCCCCTACACTAACCACAGACAGTATAAATGGGCACAAAATGGTCACAGAGGTACAAATGAGGGAAACAGGGCCTTTCCTGGAATTTAGATTTATGCTCTTCAAAGCAGGACATGCTTTTCAACAAGTGTCCAGACGAAGGCCCTAGAAGCACATACATACACATACTCATGGAGGATGGTGGCAGTGCTGCTCTTCCCTAAATTCTTTGACTCAGTTCCTTCTCCTGCCTAACCTCAGTATTTTCTGACCCTAGGGTTGAGGCTGGGAAGTGGGTGATCAGGCCAGACTGGCTTGAGCTGCTTCTTTAAAGCACACTATGAAATAAAAAAGAAAAACAAGTATGGTGGTGTCAGCCAGTAGTTTTTCCTTCCCCTCCCTTTTCCTGCAGACGTGGTTAGTGGCCCTGCTTTGGGGAACTTTTGTAGTCTGCAAGGGCTCTGGGATTGTGGCAGAAATCACACAAAAACTGCACGGACCTTCAGCTTGGAGGTCAGACTGGGTTGGAGCTCACATAGCTACTTACTTCACCAGACAGAGTGCTGGCATTTGCATTTCTTTTACTCAGATCCAGCTTTGATTCAAAACACACAACAAATAAAGCTGCTGTTTTCTAAGAGCAATGTCCTCACTTAATCTGGGCAGAAATACCTTTTGGGTGTGTCACGGAAGAGGTAGCTGCTAATTTCGGCTCCATCTGGGATGACTGATGAATCATGAAAAAACGCTTTGTCCCGGATCTGCATCTGGAAGAGCTCCTCATCTCTGGTAGGAAGTTTCTGCATCCTGGAGCTGAGCGGCAGCAGCAGCAAGAGCAGCGGGCAGTGGAGCAGGAGCATTCTGCAGCAATAACAGGGATTCCAGATTGGCAAGGGCTGAGCCATGCACACAACAGGAGCTGCTCAAGAGACTGCAGCAAGGCACAGAAGGAGTCTAGTAGTGAACTATTTGTTCACAAACTCAGCAAGCTGCCAACTCATGTAGGTCCTACATATTGATTTAGGGCTGCCAAGGAGCTTAGTACAGCCTTCTGCAAACACTTAGATGCATTTCAAAGCTGTAGAGCACAGGGCAGAAAAGAGAAATGATTTTGAATGGCTTATTCTGCCACTGAAGCTCACATACACACACAGTGATGTTGCAAGCCCTTTATGTTTTAAAGGAACCTTCACAGCATCACCATGCGAATACTGGGAATACGTGCTGTTAGGACCAAGCTTACACTGTCGGAGCATTTGGATGAAGAATGTAAATAAGATGTTTTCATCTCGAGCTGTAATTGAAAGCAAGCCCACACAGTGGTTTGAAATTGGTATATCTTCCTCCCTTTAACAAAGAGCAAAAGCCTTGCACATCCTTTGGTAGAGCTACAGTTTGGTGCTTTGCCATGGGAGAGTTTGCTGGATGTGGGCTCAGAGCAGATGGGGGGGTACAGCAAGCTAACTTTGCTCAGCAGAGTTTGGTTGGGCTTCTAACAAGTCACTGAAAAGTAAATATTTCCAGTGAAATTACTATTTATAAAAATAGTGAATTAGGAAAATATGTGATATAAACCCACATATATTTGAAGCACATTGGTATTAACATGCAATTCAGCAGGGCTTAATCCTCAAGCCTGATGGGAATTGCAAAACACAAAAGCAGTGAATCCCTTACAAATTAGGCATAATAATTCATAATCTCAGCCTTTCATTATTATGTCTACAACTAGGTCAGTAATGACTACGCTAACATATACAGCGGGATGGACTGCAAATCTCCTCTCAGTACAGCAGATGATCTCACATATAATGGCTCTGGTATGGGGTGGGGGGAAATGCAACCCATTTCTGGCATGAGTACAGTGAGTTTAAACCGCTAGATGATTACATTCCTAAAATTAGGAAAAAGAGTGTTAGGCCATTACCTAAGCTGTGTTAGCCACCAGCTTTGGGGAAAAGCACAATAAAAACACTAAACTGGAGGGAACAGTTTTCTTGTACTTTTCTTCTTGTTACTTGTCCGAATGTGAGGGCATGCTCTGGTCCTTACACTGTGGGATAAGCTGATTACTCCTTCGTATCAAACTCTTTCTTTTTACATTTAACATTAAATCTGTCAGGCTGTTGATTTTTCTTTCCCTCGCCATGACCTTTCTCCAGGCTTTTACATAAAAACAGTAAATACAGGGCTCACTGAGAAGTGGAATGAAGTAGTTTAAGCCATAATAAAATCACTCTTCCCTTTCAAGCTCTTAACAAAAATATAAGCACATGTCCCCAAGGGAAGCATCAGTGTCTGCCTCCTTCCCCCTCCCACAGTTACCTTCTGAAAACCCAAAAAGAGCAGCAGCCCCGCTATTTATTCAGTGATAACCTCACAACAGCAATGTAGGGCCCCAGGGCAGGGAAGCTCTGTGAAAGCAACTCCCCATTTGAAGGATGTGTAATGCTTCATCTCCGTTGATCACAGGTTTTAAATTGCTGTTCCGTTAGTATTTGAGAGCTTTCTTCAGTGTACCTGGCTTTACCTAGGATATGGAGCTGCAACATGAGGTCCAGTTGTGAACTGGCTCTCCCAGGGCTTGTCAAAGTTCATCCCAACCAGATCCTTACCTAGGTTTTGACAACAGCAGACACATTTTCTTGAATCCAGACCGAAGTGTTGATGCTTATCATCACAGCTAATGACATTTGGCCTTTGGGAGCAAAGATCCTAACTCAAAATACTTTCTGACTTGAGCCACCCAAGTCAGCAGAAATCCCTTCTCTCAGGACTCAGGATGAGCTCTGTGTGCTATGCCGTGCTGTTTATTGACTTTTCATGTATTATTGTTGGCCAACAGGGAAGAAATTCTTTCTAACTTAATCATACAGCTACAGCAGATTATTTGGTTAGGTAAGGAACACGGACACTTTCTACAGACAGCGTCCTCTGCGTGAACCCCCTGAAACTGCAGTATCATATATTCTTACAGCCTGCTCCACTGCAGTGTAACTGTTACCAAAATAAACTACTTTTGATTATAGGACTACCCAGGCTAAGCTCCAGTTCTTAAATAATTTCACTAGCTAATCCACTTGAAAAACTTTGGTAGACAGCATTTCTGTCTCCATGAACTACTGCGATGTAGTAGAAAGGTAGGGATTTGTCTGTGATTTCTGTATCTAATTGGAAAATCATTTCAGCTTAAAAATAACAAGAGACATCAAGGTTAGTCCCATACTCCCTACTGAGGCCAGCATCAGCCCATTTTATATGTGAAATAGCTTGCAAAGCTGTTAAATGTTAATGAAAGACCAACATTTTATAAGCTTTGTTACTTTACAAGCAAATGGGGTTTTGAGTGCCTTCATTTTCACATATCCAACCTTACAGACCCAAAACAGGCCCAATTGTCATTCATGACACTTCTGAAAATGGAACATCTAAATAGCAAAGAGGCACTGAAAATTCACTAGCAGTTTTGGAAAAACCTTTTGTCAGCATCACACCACTTCTTTACATGAGTTAATAAATAGATTTTCTTTCTTGCTTTCTTTCATTTTTTTTTCTTTCTCTCTTTCCTTCTTTCTTTCCCTGTTTCTTTCCTTCTTTCCTTCCTTTTTTCTTTCCTTCTTTCATTCTTTTTAACAGTGCATTGGTTAATTTGGCACAGTGTTAAAACCCCTACAGTTCACCCACACCAAACATCAGGAGAAAAGCAAAAAGAATTTGTCCCTTCATGTTTCTTCCCAGACAAGCTCCCCCCTCAGTTCACTCCAACAGCGTCCCCCCCAGATTTGCACACTGTGCCTGTGAGTACACATACAAGTGTTCTACCATCCCTGTTCCACAAATGTTTCTGCTTTCTCAGTGCCCTGCAGCCCAAGCCTGTTTTATTTTCTAACCGCATGCACAGGATGAGGCCAGAACCCTGCACTCCAACACCACACGAATGACGTGAAGTACGCTCTGTGATTTTCATTCTCCAGACCGTGCCACTTCCCAAATGCCTTTTGTTCCCTTTTCCATAAGTTCGCCTTCTTTTCTTTTCAACTCAAGAGTCAGTATTTTATTGATATATTCCCGCTGACTGGAGGGATTTGCCTGCTGTTTATCACTGAATTTAAAAGTGAGCCAAAGCAAACAATCCTAAGTGAAATAATAAGCGGTGCTTGCCTTCTCCAGAGTGCACAAGTGCCCTCTGATGGCCCGTCCTTCCCACTGACCCCCTCCCAGCCCCAGCCACCAGCCCAAGGTGACAGCCACAGGCACACACGGTCACCCAAAAGGATCAGGAGAGCAGAAACACAGGCTGTGAAATGGGAGTGGGATGCGATGGCCTCAAGCGCTTCAGCCTTGCCAGAGGTGAGCGTTTTCTTTCTGAAAGTATAAATAAATCAAGGCAGCAGTCTGGCCATTTTATAAACTTGAGCTGCAAGCACATAGATGAAAATCATTACATTGGATCAGAGATTTCACAGTGAATCCCATTCCCTCCTTCCTTCTGAACACATCACATTCAAGCAGCGAGGCTTCCCAGCCCTCCCCACAGCCCATTCACACACTCTCTGCACGGTCCCTAAGACATCTGTACACCTAACTCCACTTATACAAAGAACTGCAAATATCTAGGGAGAATGCAACCATAAACCGGAGAGAGATCCCACTACACGTCCTTCACCGCTGCCTGCAGATCACAGGGACCTATGAAGAATTTGCAATAACAAAACAAAACAAGAGATCTGGGTTTATTTGTAGCAAAGGCATCTGGAATAAATGAAACCTAATGTTTAATTAGAAAGAGTGGAAAATACACGACTGTAATTTAGTGAGGATCATTTCAAGGCCCTGCCTGCCATGGTACCTTTGTGTAGTATTTCTTTTTCTTACATGGTTGGTTAACTTTTTTCCTCTTTATGCCTTATTTTTAAATTCTGGTTGGTTTTTGTTGTTTTGTTTTGTTTTCCCCAGTTGTTTGCATTACCCATGCTGTATCTCATAATAAGTCTGCAGATTTATTGACTTGATTCAGGTCTAGCTTTGAAAATGAAACTGCTCTGACAGACTTCTCTGACTTATTATAGGAACATGGCAAGTTTGCGAGCTTTGCCATTATAGCTTTCATTTCCAGAGATAAACAACACAAAATGCATGTGCCTTGGCACACAGAGTTATCACCACAGACACAAAGCAATTTAAAAGCACCTACCAATTTCAATTGTAATATAATTAATCATTTTTAATGTGCAAAGGATAAACAACAACGCCTTTGAAATTTTAAGTATTTACTGGAAGCGGGTCAGTTTGTTTTCTCAGAGGGAGACCTGAGGGGAGCAGCACAGCATTTAATACTCATGATTCCCTGAAGGATCTGGAAAACGTTTGGTATGCCTTTCATTTGTTGGGTTGTTATTTTTTTTTGTCTGTTTGTTTTTCTTTAGAAAGAACAAGCTGCAATCTGGCAGGCCCGTTGCTGGCTACAGCCTTGTGCCTGCAATCCTCACCTAGGGGGCTGGGCCCATTGCCCACCCTGAGAAGAAATATCCATGCCCCATCGTGCCCTTATCACTCAATACTCAAGGACACGGTGTGATGATGCCTCTGCCCAGCCTGTTGATAACTTGGGGGTTTGCTGGCCACCCCTTGCAATCCCAATTCAATCCCTTTGCTAGAAGTACTGTGGCAGTAAAGCAAATGGCAGTAGCATGGGAAACTGTCCAGTTCCTGCAGAAACAGGACTGTATGAAGAAGTTAAGGGTACGTTTCCACCAGCTCTTAATGAACAACAGTGGTGATGAACCGCAACTTGTGGGAGAGGTTAACTCCGAAGGGGGAATACTGTGAAACGTGGAGCTGTCTCAAATTAGACATGTTGAAAAGCAAACATACTTGGGGAGATATGGTATCAAAAATCAAATTTTACATGGAATATTCTGTTTCCAAACTGAGCCGTATTTATTTTTCCACTTTTAGTGGAAACAGATTTGAGCTTGAGATCTCTGTCCTGCAGCACATGGGAGCGGGATGCTTCAAAAACCCAGCAGAGCCAGGACATCCCAACGTGGGGCGATGCCTGGCAACTCCCCTCCTCCTGCCTGCCACTGCCCACTAAACAGCTCTTATGTTCACAGCCACTTCCCTCCACACTACCCACGGGTGAGTATCAAAAATAAAATGAGTCCAAGAGACCTCTAGCACAATATCCAGCTGTTCTCTAGTGGCTGAGGCCTGCTGCCTGCCTGCGCCTGCCTAACTCTTGGTTCCCCTCATAGTTCTAGCATCAGCAGGCTTTGTGGCTAGCACCACTCCTGCTTAACCTCCCCAGCCCTCCCAATGCGCCCACGTGGCTAAACGTCCTCCAGTGGGACCACATGTGTCACTCCCATAGAATGACACCACTACAGCAACGGTATTCCTCAGGAAAAAACCAAGGCCCCAGACTCAAAGCTAAACTCAGAGAAAGAGAACTTCTCCATCATCTCAGCAGGTTTTGAGCCCTAGCAGGAGGAAGCAGATGGGCAGAGAAACTTGAGTTTGTATTACTCTCGCCCATTAAAGATAACAGACTGAAAGCCACCTAGCTCCACAACAAATCTTTCACCACAAGATCCTGAGGTGTTTTGTAACGGAGAGCAATTACTATCCCCTTGTTACAAGCAATAAAAGTGGGGCACTGAATTCCTTGTTCGAGGAAATCCCAATCTAATCCTTCCCTTTAATCACAACACAATAGCCACTTCCCGAGGCCAAGTCCCTCTGCTTGCAGCAGGGCTCTGTGCGTGGGTGCTGCTGCCGCCCCGTAATGGATTTCAGCAAGAGGATTAGTGGGGAGGAGTGCACTCGCACAATTACAGATGACAACCAACGCCAGCACATTGCTGTTTGGTACCAAGTTTCCCACTGCTTCCCTATAATAGCCCCAAATGACATTACAAGCTGCAGCTCCTGCCAAAAACCACATGGGACAACGATGGATGGAGAGTCAGGGAAGGACGCTGGAATTGTATACTATTTTCCTTCTGCTTTTTGGTAGATGGTTAAAAAAAGAGAAAGTTGCTCACTGCTTTGTAGTTCCTTTCACTAGAAACACAGTTTCTTCAACATCAAGAAGAACAGCACACATGAACACACAGTTATGAGCCACAGCCAGCTTTCATGCTAGCTTCCTGACCTCCACAAATACAGTTTTCCTGTGAGATCTCCTCAGAAACCCTCATTTTCAGGTACACCATGTACCCCTCCTTACTGACTGAGGTTCCCAGTTAATGACTGCCCCTGCAGATACCTGGGGCAGCACAAAAAGCTGCAGCAGCTTCCCAAACACCCAGTGCAGCTGTGAGCGCACAGCTGGACAGCTGCTGTGATGCTTGTGCCCAGCAGGCAACTGTGATCATCTGCGGGTGCTGGCAGACACCTTGGAGTGATGGCACAGCAAAAACAACTCCATAATTGCAGTTCCATAATTATGCTGACCCCCTAAAATTTCCAGCTCCTTAAATAACACCAGAATCCAAATTTTCCAGTGGAATTTACTGGCCAAAATTAAATTCCTTTTAAATATCATCTGTTTTAAAGGCAAGCAAAGAGAAGTGTACAAATCCGGAATGCTGTACCACTCAGGTGCTCTCACAAGGACTTGTTACATAGCACATCAATACTCACATCCTGTGTCCAATTTTTCCTAGCTGGAGAAAGCTTGCTGCAAACATGTAAATATTTGTATAGTGTTTGAGAATGGAAAGAAAGAAAAAGAAAAGGTAGATTCCTATAGAAGGCAGCTCAGTGAACTTGTGAAAGTTGCTGGCCCAGGAAGCCAACAGCTCTGAGTCACCCAGCTCAACTACCTGCAGTCACTCCATGCTGTCAATTGAACAATGCCAGAGAAAACATGAACTTTGCTTCCCCTGTATGTCCAACCTTCACATCAGGTAAGGTTAATTCAGCCCAGAGAGAAGCAGAAAGATACCAGCCCTGATTTCCCCATCCTCTCATAAATTACTGGGACAAATGTGAGAAGCAAAAGCACCCGATGCTCAGGAGGAAGCAGGGCCACTCAGGAAGAAGAACAGACATATACCATAGCATGGCTCTGACGGCATTATTTAGCACCTCCAAGGGCTAAAGACCTCATGGGACAGAGATGGCTCTCCATCATCATGGACCAGAGATCCCTGCACCCTGCTCCATTACCACCACAGCCCCACCAGGTCAGCTGTAGAACTGTGATGCAGCTTAGTGATAGGCAGGCCTCAGCCCCATGCCCCAGCTCAGCAGAGGCTGTTTGTGCAGCCGGCAGGCCAAAGGCTGGCCCTTCATCCCAACACCGCCCAGGGAACACGTGGCAGGCCAGGCTGCCACGGGTGAGCAGACATCCAAACAGACCCTGGCCCTCAGACCCTCCTGGGGTCAGCGTCCCTCCTCGCCTGGCGGGAAAGAAAAGGAGAAAGAAGGAACAGAATGTATCTGGAATTAAAGCGCTAATTGCAGGCATTTTCTTACAGCCCTGAAAATGCTTTTCCTTAAGTAAGTGTGGATGGGAGCATGCGCCATGAATTAAGGCTGCACGGCACCCACCTTGTGCCAGCAGCCCTGCTCCACGTGCCTGCAAGGAGTGTCTGCATCCTGCTTTAAAATGCTTGTTCAGCTCAAACTGTAAGTTAGAGGACTTCAAACTCAAGCTCTGCTTTGTTCACATGATGTGAAAGGATCTTAGAAACAGATTATTTTTCACAGGATGTATTACTTCACCAATCGTGCTCTAATAGTCTTAAAAGTTTTAACGGACTGACATTAAATCCTCTCTGCAAAACGGTAACTCTACTACACCCTAGAACTGTTAAGTTTTCAATGATTATTCTTCATTACTGAAAAACCAGTCAGAGAGAGCCCCTAAGGTCTTCTCCAAAGAAAGAGATCCTATTAGCCCCACAAATCATATTCAAGTTAAGCATTACTCAGGTGGCAAAGCCCACGGAGAAGTGGCTGCAGCTATAGCAGCCCGAGGAGCAGCAGGAACACTACTTCCTTGTGCTTCCAGAAGCAGGCAGCAGCCAGGACATCACTCTTCTCAATCTCTGTAATCCAAACCCACAATTCTCATCACCAGGCTCTGTGGCAGGAGAAGTGCTTTGGCACTGACAAGGGTAGAAGTGAGGAAGGTGCAAAGTATCATTCTTCTCACCCTAATAAAGTGACAACCCCTCACCCTAATAAAGTGACAACCCCTTTAACACTACCTTTCCTTCAAAAAACAAAAAAGAAACAAAAAAACCCAGCCATATACCAAAGCACTTCACTTAATTAGGTGCATAATGCTTTTCCCCTGCAAGTTGCAGCGGAAGCACAGCTCTCGTGGTGTGTCACCTCGTGGGTGCGCAGGGGTCATACAGAGGGGCACTCATATCCGGACCCGCAGAGTAGGGAATGACGTGGGAAGGAGAAATTATTGCCTCTTGCCTTCCAGGTGCTCTCAGCAAGGACCGTGGCTCCTTATCTCAGCTGTCACGCAATCAGCAAACATCTCTCCCACGACTCCATTTAATTAGCCCACATGCAGAGCAGCCACACAGCTCCACGTCCCCAAAGCAGCCAGCCCCACACACCCTTGAGCATCCCATGAGTGCATCCCTCCTACAGCACAGGACCTTCTAGGCTGGCAGACCCGGGCACTCAAAGAGTGCTTCTCCTGCTGCCTGCTTGCACAGCACTTACAGGATAAGCACAACCCCCCAGATTCGTCCAGTAAAAGCAACACATTTTAGGCTGGAGTCACAACATCAGCCATCTTGCACGCAGACTGCCATGCCCTGCCCAAAGCCATCCATGCGTATTTTCTGGCAGCCCCTGTCACAGCTCTGTGCTCACGTTCAACTCTCGTCAGCATAGCAGCCGTCCCTGTATGCTGCCCATCAGAAAAAGAATTCTGAAAGAGGAAACTTGTTTTTAGTATTTACCATCCCGGTTCTTCTTAATTTATCTCTGCCTTCAGATATGCTCTCCCAGAGTTCAGATTGATTGCTCTGACCCATTTTTCAATCAAAGGGCAAATGCTTCCTCTCCAAATGACACCTCACTGAAGTTTTCAGGCACAACCACTCTTCACTCACCAGCTCCTCCCTGCAGCATTAACTCTGTGGAGCAGTTTCCTTGGGCAGACACAATCACTGTGGGACGTAACAAGGGTTTCTGTCATGGAAGCAATACATTCTAAGTCACAGTGCAAAACAAAGTTTGGGGATACAGCTTCTGTGGGGTTTTTGCCTTTTCTCCAGGAGGATGCTCACTTCTCCATGATAGAGCTCCAGCGCTACTCGAGTCATACCCCAAGAAATTCCCTTCCCTTGGACATAACTCAGTTTTGTCTTTCCCTTTCATCCCGAAGGGCCATGCCCCCATGGACAGCCAAGTGTGGTGCCCCACAGCACTATCCTGTCTGGAAACATCACACTTAGGACTCTCTGGAAGCTCCTGTCAAACCCCAGTCCCTTTTTCTCCACAGCTTGTAAGAAAGCAGAAAAAAAGGAGCCAAGCCCCACTGTCACTTTAACTCTTTATTAGTGGCTGAATGGTAGCAGCTCCGTAGTGCTCCACACTAATGACACGGGCTGCTCTGAGTGGGCTGAATGAGAGGTGTGCAGCCCTCATTAGACCCTCAATACAGAAAATATGCAGCAGGATAGCACAGAGAGCCAGCACCCAGAGGGTGTCTATCGGCATGAACGTGCAAATTGCCTCCCGCAGAAATGAAAATAAAAAAAAGTTGGGGAGTGAAAAGACAAATACCCGGCACACAAAATAAAACCAGCTCTAGAATAGAGGCAAGGTACCGAAGAAGGCCATAAAATAGCCCCCTGAAAATAGTGAAGTAATGGGCTTACAGTTTTATTATTCACATAAAGTTTAGTGACTTCAAGACGGAGGCGAGGCCAAACACGACATACTACCCCCAAAAGCCATACCATAACCTGCACCCGTGCCCAGATGTTCTGCAGCAGAACCCACTGCCCCACCACAGGACAGCCCCACACACCCCACCGTATGCTTCTGGCTGCCTTCAGCCAAACCCACGTAGGGTCTTGGTTATTTTCTGAGCGATCTTTGAAACTGCCAGAGGAAGCATACAAGCCGGTCTCCTGCAAAACTGTTTGATACCACCTCAAGGCATAACCACTTGCAGAAATAAATCAGGATTTCTTTTTAATAAACTGTTTATTACGAGTCTTTTGGAACATAAATTGCAGAAGACAAAGCAGGGGCTGAGTTTAATAAACATCTCATCCTGCAATACCAGCAGACCCTGGCACACCATGGAGCCAGGCAGCCCCCATGCCCCACAGAGCCTCCACGCTACAGAGTCCCTGATCCTCAGATTCCAGAGCCAAGGGCCCCCAAGGCCCGGGTCAGCTTCATGCCCAGAGCATGGGTCCCACAAACTATGGCCAATGGGCTGAGCTGAATGAGCAGAGCTGCAGGGCAGCACTGACTGTCAGGCACAGAGCGAGGCCTTGCACAGGCCGTGGAGCCCGTCAGGGTGCAGGCGTTGCGTGATTTGGAGCAGCTTGCTTGACAGCTCGCACCATATTGTATTTATAAACACTGAGGAACGTGAAATGCTTCTACTCCGTGCTTCCAAAGGAGCAGTCCACAACACAACAGTCCTGCAGGGTGATCCCAGTGCAAAGCCAGCTCCAATTAAAAAAAGAGACCCTATTAATTTCAGCAGAGTCATTCGGGCAAGTAATTGCTTAGGATTCCACGTGGCGTAGAACTGCCCAGCCACATCACGCCTGCTGCCACCTAGAACTGCATTCCTGGCATAAAGGGGTTGATGGCACCTCCCTGGGGTGGCAGTGTGGGATGACAGGGGCCAGTGGCACCCGGTGCTTGTCACACGCTGCTGGCTGCCAGGCGCCACTGAGATGTTGGGAACTGGTGGGCTCAGATGAGCTGCAATGGGAAGGGTTTTATCGGCAGCATTAGAAAGCTCACTTAAACTAAGAAGGGCTTCTCATCTGTGCATGGCAAGATCTAGCCTGTGAGGAGCTGATAATGGGAGGAACTACAACTACGGGATCCCAAATACACCCGCACGGTATGCGTGGGACATGCAAAACAACACTTCTCATAGGTAATGTTGAAAATAGAACATAAAATCTATTTCTAAAAGCTCACTCCTTCTTCAACAGGAGCAAGTTTTGAATCCTGACCACACTACTGAGTGCTCCAGAGTTTGGTGGTGCAGCAGGCAGCAGCGCAGCCCTCTCCTGCAGCTCTGAGCGCTGCGTGGCAGCAGTACAGGACAAGGCACTCCTGATGAGGAGTGCTGCAAAATGCCGTTTTTCTGAAGGCTGGGAGCAGTGTGTTCCCAGCAAGGGAACCCGTTCCCTCGCAGCACAGTGCGGGCTGCCCTTGTCCCACACTCCCGCACTATCCGTATGGGAACAGGGCTATGCCCCAGCCAGTATTGCCCTGCGAGCACACTATCCACTTGGGGTAGGAAAGGCTTCACCTCCACACCTCACACCTCTTTTACACCCGCACAACTCCACCGGCTCTGCCTAACAGAAACGGAGGCACGAAGCCCTGAGCGATGCTACAGTGCAGCCCAGCTGCAGGATGGCAGCGCGCTGCCCCGCTGCTCGCCCAGGGCCACCCGCTTGTCTGGGACTGCTCCCTCCCCCGGCCGCCGCACAGCAGCGATACCCTGCGGTCTTACAACGAAACCCTCGCGGGGAGGCAGCGGGTGCTCGGGAGCCCCTCGGTGGCAGCGGGAGCGGGACGCGGAACGAGCACAGAGCAGCGCCGGGCTTCAGGGCTTTAAAGCATCGAAACGGTATCTGCAAGTGATTAAAACGACGCTTTGTAGCCATTGTCTGGGCGCTGCCGGAATAAAAACACAATCCACGCAAATCCTCGGTCTTACATCCCACCGCTCACTTTTTTTCGGTCGTCGCTTTTTTTTTTGTTCCCCCTCCCTCCCAACTCCCTTCTTCGCTCCAACGCGGCGCTCCCGATGCGCTCCGCCCGGCGGGGCTGCAGCGGCACCAGGCTGGCAGCGGGCGGGAAGGGCGGCAGAGCCCGGAGGAACCGAGGGCGGCGGGGCCGGAGCCGGGGCCGGGATTCGGTGCTCCCTCCTTCCCTTTGGGTTAGCCGCTGCCAGTGCCTTACCTTGCTGCGTCCCGTCACGGAGCTCCCTCGGGGCCCGGCTTTTTCGGGAGGGGGGGAGGTGATTGATGAACCCCTACTCCGGCGGGGACGGGTTGCAGCGGGGACTGCGTCCCGCCCGTCCCTCCTCGCTTTATAGCCCCTTCCCCTCCCACCCCTCCTGCGAGGGAAAAAAAAAAAAAAAAAAAAAAAAAAGGAAAAAGAAAAGAAAAAAAAAAAAAACACGGAAAAAAAGAACCAACAAAAAATTACAAGCACTTAAAAGGGGGTGCCGGAGCCGGGGGGAAAGCGAGGGGGGAGAGGGGGTAGCGGAGGGCAAAGTTTGGGGCGCGGAGGGCGCGGAGTGGCGGCGCCCAGCGCGTCTCGCTGCTGCCGCCGGGGCGGGCGGCGGGGGAGCCCCGCGGCCGCCCCGCCCCGCCGCGCCGCTCCGGGCCGAGGGGCGGTACCGGGAGCCCCGGGCCCCGGGGGAGAGGGGGTGGCCGTGCGCTGCGGGACGGGTCCGGGCTGCGGCGTCCCGGCGGGGAGCGGGCAATGGATGGGGACTTATCGCGGCTCCTTCAGCCCTGCGGACGGCCCCGCATCGCGTATGCGGTCCCTCACCTTTTTCCTCGCTCCGTTTCGCTCGGAAGAGGCTCTCTCGGAAGAGGGTTTGGGCAGTGACGGATGTTTCTACTCTTACCTGCGAGGAAAAGGTAATACGTATCATTTGTTATCGGGGAGCCAGCCTCTTTCTGTTTCTGTTTTTGGCACATCGCTCATAAAGATGTCAAGCGCTCCACAAGCATTAAACAAGCCATCACCGACAGCAGCCGCTCGGCAATTCCCCTGAAGGTACCCATTCCCTCCCTGCACTCCACATTCTACCTTCCGCAGACCTCGGGGGCAAAAATAAAATAAAACCTCCTTTTCCTCAGCAAAACTGCTAAGCAAAACTGACAGCAATGCCCTGGGGAAGGGACACAAATTGCCCTCGGCTGTAGGCAGCAATCAGCTTCGCTCTGCGAAGGCACGGAGCCCAGAAGAGCTCCCGTCTGCGGACACGCAGCTTCCCCGAGCTGCTGATGGCCATCGGCGCTGCTTCTTCTAGCACGGAGCGGCCGTTTCTCGCCACAGTACGGCAAACACTGCCCGGCAGACTGCTCGGGAACAGAAGTTTACCCAAAGGAGCCCAGAATCCAGAGAAAAAGTCCCACGGCAGCCCGAGTTCAGTCACAGTTCTGTTCTCATGTCCCTGTTTTTACATATCGTGCAACAGTATTTCTCATTTTCAAATAGGTTCGAGGGTAGGAGCGTGGGGCAGAGAGGAAAGACGTGGAAGTTTAGAATTAATGTATGCATATCGTAGGAGAACTTACAAATACCTGGTGCTCGCACGCAGCATCCCCGCTCCTTCGTTCCAAGAGGAATGTTTGCCTCCAACAGTAACACCTCGGAAAGAAATACAAACAAAAGCTCAGCTCACGGCAGATGTTTCTCCTCTCCTGCAGAAGACGCAGGCACTCAGTGATACCAAATGCGAGGAACTAACGAAACAAGTCTAAATTAGTGAAGAAAAACAAGGGAAATCAGCCTTCTCCCAAGCCTTTGTTACGTGCAGCAGCCAGTGGGGAGCTCTGCACTTGGTTTAGGGGATGTATTTACATTTAGGGTCACCTCGTGACAAAATATTGCTCTGGAAAGCCAGCAAGAATGGCTGGCTCTGGCGTGAGGTCATTAGAGGTAAAATATTGCTGCCCAGCCAAGAGCTCGTGAGAGCGTGCGCTTTGCACACAGGCACACAGATTATTTCTAACCTGAGGACAGCTTTAGTGCTATTGTTCTTACAGGGTACCGCTGTGTGTGATTCCAGTGCAAAGCAGAACCACGTCCCCAGAATGTTATTTACCCAGCCATGCAAGCAGCAGCGCTTCTGTGTGTGGGTCACCAGTGCTTGGATGCCACAGATTAATCTCTGTCAGAAGTGTAGATCCCTGCTGGGATTTAGGGCATGGCCGAGAACCACACTGAGCCAAGGGAGCAGCCTGGGAGGTACTGAGGCAGCCAGGTGTATTTGAAAGGAAGCTGACAATTTCCACCTGAATCCACTTGGCTGTCATGGGCACTGTCAAAGCACAGGGGAGACTTACACTTAGTGCAGAGCCCCAAGCTCAGGAACAGCTCTGTGCGAGCAGCCAGCAGCAGGTTGAGCAGCTCACAGAGCCCACGGCAAGAGGGAAGGTGGTAAAGAGCAGCTTCTTGTGCCAAGGCAGCAAAAATGAGACACTCCAGGGGAAGAAGACCAGGAAACTTCTGAGCAGTTTGACTTCAGCCATCAGCTTCTCTTTGCCACCTATCAAAGAATTCCAAAGAATGGAGTTTAACCAGCAAAAAAGAACAAGCACAAAACTGAATGTTAAAATAGCATTGAGAGCCAAACTGCTCGCTCACATGTAGCTGCAATCTTTCATGCAGCCGTGGTTCATTTACTTAGGGACTGAAACTGTTTTGACTTACGCGAGCAAACCAATATCCAAAATTTGGAACATCTGTAATTGGTTCACAAGGAAGGCAGCGAATTCTCTGTGCTGTGTGCCGTTTCTCCATGCTGGGAGCCCCTGCCTGAGCAGAGAGGTGCTACCAGAAACAAGATGTATGTTGCGCATTACGGGGAAAAGGGGAGGAAATGTTTAATAATCTGCCCCATGAATAAATCTGAATAATAAATCTTTCTGGAACCAAAAGGGAAACCTGCAATTGGATATTCTAGAAGCAGAGAAGAGGGCTAATTCATCGTATAAATAATTCATTGCAAATTTTAGCACCCAGCACTGCTGTGCTCTCAGAATGGAGTACATATGACACTGTGTGTGCCCGCATGTGCCTGTTTAATTGTGTGTATCTATCTCTTTTTTTCACCCGATTATGTGACTCTCGCTGTGGTGCAGATCTTAAGATCTGCCCTCAGTAATCCATTGATTAACGTTTGTTGGTAGGGAAAGGGTACTGTTATCTATTAACCTCAGAAAGCACAACATTATGCTGGATGTATTGATCAGTGATAAGGCTGCGATGGCTTCGGCTCCCAGCCCTGCAGAGTTGTGGATAGGTAGGGCAGCAGGGCTCCATGGGACAGCACTTGCCAGTGTGTGCTCGACACGTGCCTGTGGAGAGTCAGAGCCACTGGGACTTGCCTCCCTTCCTGGCTTCTCGCTGTAATGAGGGACATTTCCTTTATGCCATCTGAAGAGGAAGAAGAAGGAAAAGCAAACACAGCAGTTGGCGTGCATCTTGCGAGTTAGCTCAGCTTATTCCGCATCGCTTAAAAGCACTGGTGTGAGAGGGACCAACTGAGACACCTCAACGGCAAAGTGCAGTTAATGCAACGTTACGGCCCCCTGCCACGCGCCCTCCAGGCTTTGCCCAGCTGTGGGGCGAGCTGCCATGCTGCCAGTGACCTCAAGAAATTGCACATTTGGGCCGCTCTGAACTCATTACTCACCTATTTTATCCAATTACGGTTTATTTATTAAGCTAATTTTAAAATCTCTTGGTGTTGACTGTTTTACACCTCTGGTACATTCTTTTTTAATCCTACTGTTTTATGAACCTATTAGTAAGACTTTTTTGCTCCAAGACCAGAAATCCAAAGCAAAAATCTAAAATACAAGTGGTATTGAGTCAAGTGGCAAACATCAGAGTTTGCGATGATGTTGCTGGAAATCTCCTGCTGCTAAACACCACTTGTTTGATTTTGTCTAACATTTATATAATGTTAGAAAAAAACAAATTAAAGATGGATGATTTTACTGTAAAATCCCACATCTGCATGTGCAAAATAACAATGAGCAGAGCTCTCATGCTCCAAGCGTTATTTCTTAATTCATGATTTTATTCCACCGAGAAAAGAAAATTGGTGCTATTTCACATAATTTAAATAATCTAATCTACTTCCCAGATAAAATTGTTAACAAACCATTGATTTAATCTCAAGTGTCCAATAGACCTCTTAAACTCTGATGCAAATTATCTATTCTGCTAATTAAAACAAATGAATTTAATAAAAGAGAATGGTACAATAATTAGAAGCAACGTGAACTACAGGCTGCTTTGATCTAGAACATGCACTCTTTAATTCTTATGTGGCTAGGTGTTCCCACAGACACATCCCAGATCTAAATCCTCGTTATATGCCTGTCTTCAAAAAATAATTGTTTTCGACACGTCACTGCAAACTGTTTGTTCATGTCACTGCTTTCAATCACAGGATTACACACTCATACCACAGAGCCACAAATTCTTGTCTGAGCAGCAAGATTCAGCTGTACATACAGCTTTTGCAAGCAGCCCTTATCGAGAAATAGGACATTCTGCTCACTATAAAACCTTAGTGCAAAACTGTAAATGGTAATTGTGATTCCAAGGGCCAATCTGATGACTCCTAAAGCATTCATCTGTGAAACGCTGAATTCCAATTTGCTTGGCAGAAAATCAGAACAGATTTGACAAACTGATTTGGGTTTAATCTGGTGACGCCTCACTGAGAAGGTTTCACTTTCACAAAGGGCAGGTTGGGGATGCCCTACACAATTCCCTCCAGGCTACTGAAAAGTCTATGGCATCAGCCTCCTCCTCCTCTTCCTCTCCTTCCCACCTCAAGGTGAAGAGCAGCCTTTGATATTGTCTGCTCCCATTTCAAGACTTGAGATTTCCTTTCCAGATAAGAAAATCATTCTGTGATAAGAAGAAAACAAAATTGCAAACTCCACAGAAATACCCCAACTGTACTTATGATGATTACATTTCTCCCTTTACCCCTTTCCCAGAAGATCCAGGATCCCCAGCTGAGAATTTAATATGCAGATGTTCAGAATCCTTAACATCTTTGCACATCTTGTAGCATATACTATTGCCTTGTGTGTTAGGCATGGCTACCTCTGTGAACACGATGACCCATCTCACTGTGTGTATATAAGATTCTCAGCACAGTCAGGATGGCCATGTTGCTTTACAAAGGTAAGCCGTGATTACTTAACTCAATAGTAAGTGGAATTAGGATGTCCATTCATTGCACCTTACCCAAAGAAGGTGGCATGTTGCTGTGTTACACCATGAGGAGCAGGACCCAAACCTCCTTGCTGCTCATACCACCCATGTTGAAGAGAAGCACAACGTCCTGCAGGGTGGAGTGTTTACGCTGTCCTGTGATGAATTAGTGTACTTGCTTGGTTACATGAGTAACTCATGTGCTTCTATAATTGTAGTTTTTAAAGCGTTTGAGAGGCAAAATCCATGAGGCGAGGTGCACAGAGTATAAGACACAGCTAATGCTGCTTTCTTTGCCACACAGGGAAGTTCAGTCAGCTTTCCGCTGGGTAACTACGTGTCAGGTTGAATGCTTTTCCTCCTCATGCCCCCATCGCACACATTTTCCTCTAAACCATTAAGCAAGTTTTCCAGTGCTGTGATTTTATTTGGGTCTAATAGCTAAGGGCTGGAAGAGTTATAATTACGCATGGGAAGCATGCTAGGGGATATTAAAATTGGAGAGAGCGAGAGCTGGAACAGCTTTGCCAGACAAGTGAGCAACAGGGCAAGGATCACACCAAGGGAAGCATCAAGCACTTGTAGCCTCAAGAACACATTCCCATTTCCCCCACCTTTCCTGCTGAACGTTGCCAGTTAGCAGCAAGCGCTCGGAAAGCCAGGCTTGCTCAATACAAATAAATCCGCTAAAACCGAGGCCGATGTCCTCCCCCGGCCCTGGCTGCAGCCCTCGGAGCCCCATCCCTCACACACGAGCTCCATCTCGTGGGCCTGTCCGGAACGCCAACACGTGTGGTCGCGGCCTTCCGCACCCAGTCCAGGAGCCCCGAGGGCAAATGGCTGTTTCTGCATCCCAGGGACAGATTGGGACCCTCAAGTTAAAAAGGCTGGCAGTGCTGGCCTCTGGCTCTGGGCTTTCAGAGGTCCTCCTCGTGTATGCATGCAGGGGACACCTGCATGGACACTGTAATGGAGTTATGTACCCATCGATGGGAGATGGCATAGCTCCGGAGCTACACGGTTCCCTGTTCTAAGGATGCTATCATCATTTTGAATCCTTTATTATTAAACGCCGGATCATGTGAAGACACTTCACTCAGTCTAAGTAGGACATCTGTTTCAAAGATCTATTAATTGCTTCCCATCTCAAGTGAACTGATGATAAAGACCAATGCGGAAGATTAAAAGCTAACTGTAATAAACTGCATTGGCCAGGAAAACAACATCTAAAATCATTTGAGATTGAAATGATATTAAATACAATTATGCAAAGCTTAAAAACCAACATCTTCTATAACAGCAGAAATTTGTCTGTGATTAAGGAATGCCACATGTGGGAACGTACATAACCAACTCGTCTGCCTTCCAGAGCACTCTCTGTGCTCCCTCTGGCACAGAGGAGCTTCCACAACTCAGGAGGCAGCAGGACTCACACGGCTGTGTGAATGGCTTGCACAACTCTGTAGATGCCCAACAAGCCTGGCTAGCTGCACTGTTGTTTTTTCACACTATTCATATGCTGTGAAGAGCAAAAGGCACAACAGAGATGCTCACTGTTTACAATTTCCTCGTAGCCAAGTACATCAGAGCTATTCAAAAGAAGTTATTTGCAACCCTTGATAAGAGCAAGGGCTGCTCATTAGAAGATGGGCAATTAAGAGAAAAATGCAAGAACTGAATGTTTGTGTGTGGTCCTAACGAAAGTCCATGGGAGAGTTTGCCTCAAGACATTAAGAAATCTGTGCAGATGAGCTTACTGCTAAAGCCATAAGAGCCAAGGAGGAATTGACTGGATACATCTATTTAATCTTGCCTCTCATTTTTACAACACCAGCTGGAGGAACACAGGGAGCCAGCTAAGCTGGAGATTCAGAGTGGAGAGAGCATCTCTGGACTAAGTGGCTGGAAATACATTCAGGGTATTACTGTTCCAAATGGAGTTGTTTGCTTACAGATAATTATTTTTTCTCAGCACCAGCTTTAAGCCTATTGTACAAGCAAACAAACATTCTCCAACCGTGTTTTCATTTCCCATCCCTCCATACAGAACCAGCATTTATTGTCTGTAAACACCACTACCACGGTGCCAGAGGACTCTGAGGAATTGTACTAAGATTACTGCTTGGAAAACACCTAAACTAAATACAAGAAACATTCTCAGCTACACTTCTATGTGTAATGGCTTCATCAAATAAACTTCTGAAGGACAACTGGTCTTACACAAAATGATAAGTATGAAACAGCACACTTATGGTAACAGTCTGTACATCAGCAGAGTATCTGCATGGTCTGCAGTGTAACCACTCAGAAGTTCATCACATGCTTAACATTCCAAAGTTTGGATCATGCAGACTGTACTAACAAGAAAAAACATTATCTAAATGCCTATGTCGTATAGCGTTGACAACATTTGTCTGTCCAGATGTCCTGCTTTTATTCTTTATAACTTGCCACCATCCCTCAGAAAGCCCCACTAGTTCTGTGAGCTGACCAGTCATGGTGGAGATCAGAGAGGCTCTCACACAAGCAGCAGACTCGAGTCTTTAAAATCAGATTTACAGGGACATATCTCACCTGGATGAGGACTTGTGTCAATTCTCTGATCTTCCATACTAAGAGTTCTCTTTGAGCTGATTCTGCTAAAGGGACACTGATCTTCTTCATCCTGCTTAAACACTCATTCTGGATCGGCAAAGGAGTCTAAGGAAGCAAAAGATGTCCAATAGCCATCACCTGGCACCATACGAGCAATGCCAAAAGGCACAATGAGCCTTTCTGCAGCCTGAAGGCAAAGAAGAGACAATGTTTAGCTTTGGAGGCCCCTGATCTCAACAGGAAAAACAGCAATGGAACAACAGCACACTTGTGTAAGCAGGACAGGCTGCTTTGGAGCCCAATTAAACTGTCCTAGTAAACTCAAATTGCCCTTATAAGAGAGTAAATAAAATAAATGGAAATGGACTTTCCCCTCACCAGTGTATAAACAAAAAGTAAGCACTGAGGAAGCCAGCATGGTGGCAGATTTACAAAAAGCTGGTGTCAGGGAACAGTCTTCTGCCACCCAGATTCATATAAAGCCTTTTCAGCACAGGTAAAGCTTCCCAGACTGGACAGACCTGGTGCTGGTGACAGCTGAACTCCAGGTTAAAAAGAAGCCTTCATTTTCTGTTACTTTAATACTCTGCCCTGGGGACATGACACCCTGACCCTTGCTGTGTAACCTGGCTGAACGTTATAGCAGCAAGTCTCAGCTCTCAAGCTGAGACCAAGATTTTAGAGCACAAAGTAGGATGTATTCACACATGCAGGAGCTCCACAGATCACACATGCCATCCCTCAGCCACCTGGAAGCACCTGGGTTGGCTGATGCATTTTTCCTGTAGATCGTGGAACACCCGTGCAGTTTAACAGAGCCAGAATGACATGGATCTGCAGATCCCCACCAGGTGTCTTTGGGCTCCAGAGGTGGAATGTCTGCAGAATTTCAGGGAATGATCTGCAGCAATTCAAAGCAGCCCAAAGAAGTTAATGGAGATTTATATGACTGCAACTGTAACATGAGTGCGACTGCACTCTTTCTTGAGAAGGAGGGACCAGGATGAAGGACAGCTGCTGAGCAGTCCTAAAACATCTGAGCCTGAACATTATCTAGGATACATAAATCAAGGTGCAATGCTTGCATCAGTTTCTTTTCAGATGAAGAAAGGTTTGTGGTCTTCATAAAATTAAGCTGTTTTAAAACAAAATTAAATTATCCTCATCAGCAACAGCAGAGTTTACATATAGAAATCAAACAAAACTGAGCCAGCTGAATGAACCAGAAGTGGAAGCTGTAGGGGATGTTCCTTCCTTCTTCAGCATCCTCCCCCTCCCTGGTGTTGCTCAAAGGTTTTTGTTTGCCTTTCCCACGTCTCTTATCTGTGCATCCAGATACGAAGTGCCTCACAACATGCTATAGCTTGAATATTTGCATTCATCAGGGATACAACTTTCATTAATAAGAATTCAATTATTTGGAAAAGCTTCCTGCCTGTTGAGCATTTACCTCCTCAGTTCTCATCCAGCAGAAATTTTACTGTCCACATAACTCATTTGGCTCATAAAACACAAATAGACGGTTTGTGTGACTCAGGAGTAAAGGACTTCAGAGCTACGAGCATGAAAAGTGGAGCCTGCCACAGGCATCTGTGGAACAGTAGGAAGTTATGGCAGGCCTGTGAATGGTAGCACTGTCTGAGGCTCCCCGTGGGAATGCGATTAAATTAACAGCACATTCCGATTAATCGCTGTTTTATTCTGGAAATTTTCCTCCCAGCCACCCAACATGTACCTTGTAATGCAGGGCTGCAGCTCATGGGGGTCACTCGATAGCAGCAGGCTTGCCTTTATGGTGAGGTGTTCTGCCTTCCTTCAGTAACATTGCTCAGTGAGTGGCATACTTAATCAAAGAGAGATGATTTTGTGAATAACTCGCAGTGGACCTAAGTACAAGCCAGTTCTGTGAAGTAATATCATTGCCCCCATTAAATGGATTAATTTGGTATTTATGCTGCTAAGATCTCAGGCTCAGTATGCCAGAACAGGTAGGCACAAAATGAAAATTTCCTCCAAGAAAATTAAAGCATTTCCCTCCTCAAGTAAACCAAGAGACTAAATGAAATAAAGCAACCTGATGATGAAAATGCTAACTAAGGTGCTCTAGTTTTCATCAGAGCTGTAAGTAATCTCTCAGTCAGGTTACGCCATATAAATACCAGTAGCATACATTCTGCTTTCCAGTCCATGACAATTCCCTTCTCCAAATCCTCCTTTAGCTGTGGGGAGAGCTGCAGAGCTCCCTGATCTGATGCCTTCCATTAGACCAACAATGCTGTAACCTACAGATCTCAGCACTTGCAAGGATCTTGTATCAGTGAACATGCTCTGCCATGCACCCTATCTGCCTGCCCTCATTGTCCTTAGCCCTGTTGCATGCCCTGCAGCTGTTGTGGGCCCTTTACACAAGCAGCCCTGAGGCAGGAAGCACCTGGGGGTGCAGGCGGAGAGGGGTTGCTGCTGCCCTAAGTGGAAATGCAGAATTAGCCTATATCCTGGCTCCTGGTGGGAAAGTGTTTCACTAATCAGAACAATATTTTCCACCCTGTGGTGTCTCACAGACCTTTACACTCGCATCTGCAAAACACAGAGAAATTCTCCTGTCATTCTCATAACAAATTCAAAAGACAGAAATTGTTTTTGAGGGTTAATTTTTGTTTTTTTAAAGCAAGGGAGAGAACTGCAGCGTGAGTAGAAATGCTCTCTCAGTTCAGCACAGAGTAGTACAGGAATGGCTGTAGCAGAATTGCATCTCATTAGGGTAAAGCTGCATTTCCAGTGTGTTCCGGGGCAGCTGGAAAGCTGAGACAAGTTTGATCAAAAGTTATTTTCATACAACACTAGCTTCTAATTCTATTCCACACTGCAGAGAGAGAGAGAGGAGGACAATGACGAGAACTTTTGGGCATCTCATAATCCTAGTTCCCCCAAAACATAAAGAAATGGAAGCGAACAGGGCAACAACACAGGGAAAGAGACTGGAAGTACGACATGGACCTACTGCATTGATGGTCTGGGTGTGGGGAACCAGAACCAAAGGGTACTGTGTTCTGCTATCCCTAGCACTAACAACACATTTCTAGTTCTTCTGTCTATATTCATTTTATCTCAAGAGAAAAATATTTTCTTTTGAAAACGTTCTTATTATAATTCATAGGATTATGCATAACAATATAACACTTTGCACTGCAGAGGATAACAGACTAATCTCTCCTATAGGGATGACATACTTTGCCAAGAGATCTAGAAAACAAAGCACCAAACTTCTAGCAGTTATTAAAAACAAACAAGGATTGTACGCCACAATTTGAAAGGCCGCTGCATGTACAGAAGGATTTAGAAATCAGTCACACAGAGAAGATGGGAAATGAGGTTAAGGAGTTATCTGAAGAATAACAGAAATATTTCTGACAGGTAAATGACAAGGGCTACAATAGAAACAACATCTTATCACATAGGATACAAAAGCCATGCAAAAGGAAAGGTAAGAAGCTAGGAGAGAGAGCGAAACACTATATGAGAAATGGAATGAGATAAAGATTTGTTGTTTGGACAAGAAATTAAATATTGATGCACAGAAGATCAAAAACTATGGATTCAAGGAAAGTAAAGTGATCCAAAATTTTGCCTGTATTCTCACACATCATCTTGAGCTGGGATACTTAGCCTCCCCTTTATAGGATAGGATAGATGTTTATCTGGGAAACCCTGTGTAGTTTGCCCACAGCAAATCCTGAACCCACTTCCTCTTTTATCCAAGGCTTCCGAGGCAATTAGAGCAGCTCCCAGCTTCTTCTGGCAAATTTTTCTTCTTGAAAGAAATTTAAGACTAAGAGAGAATAAGGAGGGATTCTATTTAGTGGTTTATAAACACTGACAACTTACTTATCATCAATTAGATCCTCATAGAGTGCCACAGAGTATCTATGTATGAAAGCAGCAGGAAATATCTACCGAAGCAGAATGGAATAAGCATTAGTATGACTATCCTCGATAGCACCTAATTCTTCCAGAAGATAAAAGCACTTTTAGAGCTACATTATTTTAGGCAAACACAGTGTTTTAAATACCTGGGAAGTAAATCCAAATCTAGAGTTTCTCGTCAGCAAAATGCTGGTGTCACATCTGCTGGCTCCATACACACACACATAAATGCACACACAAAGGACAAAAAATTCCCCAAAGACCCCAAGCTTTCAAGTGCCTCATTTGCATTAATCACTCCATGCGTTCAAACATGTGCTCCTATTTGAATGTTGGATAATTGCTGTTATGATAATCAAAACATCATTTAGTGAACCCAGTATATCATGTTGTAAATAACGTAAAGATAATATTAGAAGCAGATAATTTAATCTGACATATGAAGACTTGTTCTCACTCATAGAAATGAAAATTACTTCATAGCATGTTGGGTATGTAACACTGAAACTGTATGGAAAAAGTTCAGTTTTGAAGAAAGATCTATGGAAACCTATGCCAAAAAGAACATGTATGTGTTATTTAGTAACGTTATGTGCCCATTAGATTCCACAGCTTGCCACTCAGAATCTGCACAACTCTGTGTCAGATGGTGCACTCCCAGAAGAAGGAATATGGTGAGCTGGCCACAACCAGCAAGGAGACATCTGGGAGCCCCATCATTTTAACTTGCCGAGTAATCAGTTTCACCATGGATCAGTTCCTCATCATGGTTATGGGGTTTGCTGTAGGTATGGTAAAGGGAGGATGGCTGGACTAGATGATCTTATAGGTCCTTTCCAACCTTGTGATTCTATGATACCCACCAAAGTTTACCACTTTTAACAGTGCAGCTGAGTGCTGGGCAGCATGGATGGAGATTTAACTAGGCACAGTAGTGGCTCTGCTGGACAAACAAGAAGAAGCATGCAGGCTGCAAGTCAGAGTCCTGCAGTAAAAGAGGAAGTGCAAGGGCTAGTAAACATCCCTTTAAATGGCTGAAGGGTTTTGACAGGAGCTCACTCTGTGCTTGCCTTGTTTCCTCAAGCCAGCATGAAAGAGAGGAAAACAGGGCCTACAAACCTTGGCAGAGCTCATTACATATTCAGGTATTCAAATAAGTTTCTGGTCCATTATTAAATAGAGTTACTCTGTCTGTGCGAATTGCTCCTTTGGCAATTTGCATAGTAATTCCAGCATTCCCAACCCCTCAGCAGTTCCTACAGAAAAAGGGATGTAGAAAGAAAAGGCCTTTCACAAATACAAGACACAAGCTCTTAACTGCAAAATCCACTCACCACCAGTACACAAAAATATTGGAGAAAGCTCAATTAAAAGGCTCAGATGGAAAATCTGTCTGGTGTCTGGAAAATAAAACATGAAAGAGAAATTGGGAAATGGCAGAATTTTTTTTAAAAGGTGCTGATGCCCAGTTTTGGCAAAACTAGAGGAAGGAACAATGCTTGCTAGGAGTAGTTACGGTTGATCTTCAACTAGAATATAACTCACCTCCTCAAACTTGCCCAGGCCACTGAAGAAAGCATATTCCCTGGGGGTACCTGAGCCTGACAACACTAACTCAAATAGAGAATGGGGCCTGCATTTGGGAAACATGCATCTGTAACCAAAAATTGGAAGGAATTCTATGGGCATTTTAGGCACTTGCAAAAACATGTGGATTTTCTATCACACAACACAAAGAATACCTCACAGTTTGCATGATTGGGATCTGCATGAGTCAAGGTTTATCGCCTTGTGCCCAAGCCAGCCAGACACTAAAAGCCTGTGACTAAACTGAGAAAAAGGTAGCCCTGCAAGCTCTATTTTCTTCTGGTGAATGGCTCGCGTTGAATCATCTGCTTGGGCCAGATAATGCTTGCACAAGTTGCAAGATAATGAGTTAAGCTCCACCAATGGAAGGCACAAACCTATGCAGCTCGTTGGGGAAAACATCAAAATGAATGAAGTGGGGTTTGTTGCCTCCCACAGCAGCCACACAGAAGCTGGTCTGTTTGGGGAAGGCACGGTGCCTTTGAGTGCAGGGTGCCCTACCCACAACACTGGTCACCTGCTGGGAGCCTGCATTGAGCCGGGCTACATTATAATTGGATTTTCCAAAGGCATTGCATTAGCATTTTCCATGATCTCACCCTTATTAGCCAAATAGCTAATCAGGAGTCGCGCTCTTACGCTGTTTGCTAGTTAAGTGATCTGCTGCTATAGTGTCTGCAAGCCAACTGCAAATTCACACAGTGATAAAAACTCCTGTCTATCTAACAGGCAGGGAGTTTGTTCTGGGACTAATCTTGCAATTAAATCTCTAATTTTCAATAGATCTTGAAAAAGCAATTTCTCTTCAGAGCTCAGTTCACCCAGAGCTTCGCTCAGGCGCTTCTCAATTCTTTATTGAAAGTTAGGAAAACTTTTCTTTAATCAGCATAGAAAAGAGCAGCATCACAGTAAAAATTAACAATAGAAAAATCCTTTCCCATAGACTCTTCCCCAGTGTGTCCAAAATCAAACTCGCAACACGTTTTATCCTGCATGGCTATTATTTTAATCCGTTTGTATGTTGATGGGAATGAAAATATCTGTTCTAAATGCAGAAATGACACACAAACCATCTCCAGCTGATCTCTATCTGTCTTCATATAGATCCAAAATCTACTGCAGTATGAACTTCAACACATATTAACTACTCCTACGTTACTAGCAAAGCACAAAGGACATCTCATATAGCTCCTGGCACTAAGTCCCCATTCCTTCCTTCAGGTGGGGTCCCCCAGCAGGCTGGGGTACCTCCCTCACCAAGAGCCTGAAAGGCAGTCTGGCAAGTGGGAAGCACTTGATGAACAGCCATTCACCAGAGTTTTAAAGTCTCATAGTATTAATACATTTTTGTTTTAGAAACCCAGGATTTATTCTCTGATTGGAGGCCACATGACAATGTTCAGATTCATTACATTGGGGTTCTTTGCAACAAGTCTTTGGAAATATAAATTTGTTTTCGCTGTGAAGTCAAACTCACAAAATACTTATACAAAAACTTTACAGATACAAATAAGTGTACAAAGAAAAAGAATTACTGTTTTTACATATACACCTTTAGAACCAAATTGAAAGGAGGGCTGGCCTGGACTCAGAATGGGAATAGGCACCTTGTGCCCGGCCTAGCATCGGTAGTACCTGATCCCAATTGCACAAACACATTAAAACAGTGAAGTACATTTCCTTTGTAACACACAACCAAAAAAACCCACAGAATTCAAGACGGTACATCAACAAATCATTCCCAGGAATCTAATAAAAACAATTATAATCCCTAAAGAGAAAGAATCACAACACTATTGAGCTGGAAGCTCTTGAATTCAAACCAGATGCAACTGTCTTCCAAAGCTCCAGCAATAGCTGCATCTTTTATCACAAGGCTTCTTAACAAATAGCCAGCAAAAACAGCATCTTCAGAACAAAGGGCATTAACGCTTCCCAGTGGAGTTTAACCGGATCGTGAGGATCTCTAGCCTGAACGATCTGCTTTTCTATTGTCCTCGCAGGGATTTCACGAGGCATAAATAACATGCACTGAAGAGATAAGAAGCTCGGGGCAAAGAACAAAATAAAATAAAACCAGAACAAAACCAAACAACGAAATTGCAAGACTAGCTTGCTGTCTTGGGTGTACACATCTTCAGGTCAAAGGCCGTCAGCGATGGGCTCCTTTCTCTGACGATGAATCTGCAAAAGTGAATCAATAGCATGATTTTGACATTGAGAAATCCAATCTGCTCGTGATTCAATTCCCTCAGTGTTTTTTCTATACCCCTTTCCTTGTAGCCAACATTGCACATCCTTACAAGCCAGTAATCAGCCTAACACAAATAACAGTGAGCATGAAGAAGCAAAGGAGTGTGGGACATCCTGCAGTGCATCAGCATTCCTAACTTAGTCCTGAATAATCATGGTACAGAGCAAACTAGAGGTCCTATGAACCTCCATTCCCCATATAAAACTCTTCTAGACTTCTAAAAAGAGCAGCTGACATTCGGCAGTGCTCATTAGGTATACAGTATAGCAGTAGGTGCACCCAAGAGAGTAGGTAAGTACAACAGAGGGAAGAATTCAGTAATAATACAACTGTTAAGTAGGTGTCTGTGGTTCAAATGTGTTTGTCAGTAACTCATTCAAGCTAGGAAAACATAAAATGATCAGAGAAAGGAAATGTACTATGGCCAATGTAACACGTCCTTCCTTCCTGAAGTTTCAAAAGATTCTTGAACTGCTGTAACTTGTTACTAGTAGCACACGCACTGGTGCTCACGCCACTTCACTTTCAAGAGAAATATTAGGAGTGAAATGCCTCCGGCAGGGATGTGAATTTGCCTGGGAGAATTGCTCTGCAGCTACTACACAGTAACCCAATCCTTCATGTCTGAACACATGGGGTTGGTGATACCCCAATGCAGATGAAAGAAAGTTAACCAAAGTGTCCACATCTGGGACAAGACACAGCACCACACAAATCATTGATTTTGGCTAAATTTTTCCTTGCAGGTAGTATCAGAGCTAAAGTTCATGTTACTCGTTCAGAAAAGCCAGGGAAGGCAATCATTAGCAGACTGGTTCTTTGTACATGTTTAAGGTAGACAGAAAGAAATATAAATATCGGCATTTGTGTATTATGTACACATAAGATAAATCAATAATGTACAGTTCACTCACCCAGTGGAATATAGTACTCTTATACTATATAGGGCACACCTCAACTTGTATTCCCACACAGTGTTTGTGAAGCAAAACCTTTTCCAAAGAAAACAACTTGATGAAAATGTGAAACACTGATTCTTTGGCCTTGAGCCTCTGAATTGCATTTTGAGAGTACCATGCAGCTCTGGCCCATCACTGCACAAAAGCCTCTTCTGCTCCCAGCCCCAGGGTCATACAGCAGCATGGCACCAACAACCTGCCACAGTAATGAGTGTGGAGGAAGACCAAAAAAGCTTCCATGATGAGGCAATGCATCCACCCTGGTCCTACTTTTCCAGCATCCTCTTTTCTGCTCACTTGACTCCATGAAGAGAGAATGGAAATCCCTCCCCAGTCAGAATAAGGTCAGGTAGCATCCCAGAGCCTTTTCTTTGCATTGCAGCAGCACAATTCAAGTTGTACCAGTGAACATCCTGGAAATAATCACACATCCACTCCCAGGGGGATGGCAAGCTGTTAATAAAATAACTGTCTTGACTTTTCTAATGAAACGTATACAGTAAAGACAGGCTAAATACCAACAGTGTTGGTTTTTTTGGGGTTTTTTTTTTTTCCCTTCTCCTCTCCAGGAAAATTAAGATGTCAGTTAATTGACTTTTTTTTCCTGTTTGTTCTTCACTGGAGACCTCCACAAATCTATTATTCCATTTTACATTTTTCCCCTTCCTGCAGATGCCATTATTTTCAGTGGAAAACCCCACACTTCCCCCCTCTTCTTCCAATTAGCTGTAATTATAACAACATTAGCCGCAAAGTAGGTACCCTTGAGGGCAAAAATCTGGAAAGCAGTGCAGTGTGGAAGGGAACAGGAGATGATATTATAATGAAAGTAAGTGGACATATCAAGCTGCTGCATGTACTCATTTGAACATCCCTAGGGCTTCACAGGTTGCTTTCTGCTTTTCCAAGGTATGCCAACTGCCTGTACCCAGCACAACTGGATCCAAAACTAAAACGAACAGTTTAAGTGAAAGAAATCCAGTAATTGTATCAAATGGGGGGCAACTGGAGTTCTTAAACATGCACATTGAGACTCTTTCTGCCAAGTAAACAAATACAGTAAGATTAATTTCAGAAATGAAGAAAGCAATGCGTGCCAGCACTTGCGGCATGCAAAAGGGTTCTTGCTCTAAGTGGGCTTTGTGCTATAAACCTATTTTCCAGACAATTTCCCATTAAAAACTGAGCTCAGGGAAAACGTCCAAATTTCAGTCGTTTTTATTTTTATTTTTTTTTCCCCCAAACTGTCTTTTCAATTTTACGCAGTTGGATAAGGAAGGAAGTCAACACTATGTGCCAAAAAAAGTGACATTAAGTGCACTTGCTGGAATTCTTTCTGCCTTGCTCCCTAGAAAGGGGGGGAAGGAGGAAACTTGTTCCAACAATTCTGAGTGACAAAGCACAGATATTTAGGAGCTAATGTCCCTCTGAAGGCAGCACAGCTGGCAGAACAAGGCTGAGCTGGAAGGATTTAAGCATGTTTTAGGAGCAGGATTTCCAGAGAGTGAAGAACTGGGGAAGGAACAGTCCCAGAGGCAGACAGGAGAAGTTAACTTCTCAGAAACCTGTTGCTCGTGCAGTGAGTCATCTCTCTTCCTTAGCCTCTACCCACCTCCTACCATTTATCATTACACACTGCCCTTCTCTCTTTACTGCGACCCTCAAGCAAATAGCCTCATGTTTTTGGAAGCCAGGTGATTTGTCCTAACCCCACCCTGCAAATTACGGATGCCCATTACATAATAGCCTGGTCTCTAACACCACCCATCTCTGAAACGTGGCAGGGCACAGAGTGCTCCTGCCTATCTCCCCAAGCTGATTGCCTTCAGATGGAGTGTTTTATTGGGAAGACAGGGAGAAGACATCTTTATTCTCACAGACAAGCTGTGCCCTAATATGAGTCATCTGACTTTTTTTGAGCTAATAGGAAGAAAAAGCAAGAAAATCAGATCCATAAGCTCAGATACAGTCCACGTGCTCCTCTTTGCAAGTGCTTGTTGAATACTTCTGGATTCAGCTTGGATCCCAACCTTTCCAGAAGTTATGTATTATGTGGTAAGTAAATCTTCACTGTCCCACGCAAACCCTTGCAGGTCAAAGTGCCTCTAAGCTCCCATGATTACCAATGGCAATACCATGTTTCTTAACAGGTGAGGCCCATTGAAACTGTTTCTAGGGTCTCAAAGGCCTGAATGGTACTTCGTTAACATTTAAGTAAATGCCCTAGTGCCAGAGATTTGTTTATACAAGCAAGTTTAGTAGTCAATACAATGTAGTTTAAAGAAAAAATGTCATCTTACAACAGCACAGATGCCTCTATCACAAATGCTTGCAAAAAAGGTAGATTCATTTTGAGACAGATTTGCACTCTAATACAACTCATGAGGTTCTTTCCACCCTCCATTTCCTAACTAGGAGTTCTAGATTTTAGTTGTTTTTCTTTAAAGTCTTCCATTTCCCCTGATTCATTTCCTCAGCCAGGAGATGCGCATATACTTTCTCTTGCTACTTTAAGAGCTCTTTATAGCTATAATCACCATAGTTTGAAACGTTCATTGCTTTGTCCTTTGAGATTGACTGTAATTTTCTTTGGGGAAGCATTAATTTTTATTAAAGAAAGCATTTCAAAAATAGCTATGGGCATATGCGAATAAAAATGCATTAAGTAATTTAAATCCTGATTACTGAATCAAAAATATAAAGAAAGGCCACAGTAGCTAGTCCTTGACAACATCATGTCTACAACAGTCAAAAGCTTTTGTTATACCTATTCAGGCATACAGGGAGATCAAAAATCTAAGTAATCATAAATGCATACCAAGATTACTAGTTGTGCTTGGTCACATCCAGATGTTCACACCTGCGTGCACACACACCAGCCTTCAAATTTCCATGTTCTACATGAACAAAGGCAGGAACAAGACACTTGAGGACACTGTTGCATTAGGCTTTGAACTCTGTTCAAGGTCACGCTGGTGTCATTTCAAGCCTGAGGACTGATCTCCCAAGCCATAGTACCCACTGTCTCTGTACAGTAACTTCATCTTACTGCAAAGGCTACAGACCCTTCATTTCACTCAGATTAAATCCTTAAATGGTCCATAGATACTCAGCTGCAAAATACAGACAGAAAGATTACTTAACCAGCAAGAAGAACAGAGTAGCTCCAAGCTGCTTTTACTGAAGAAGGATGTCACTGAACCCCACTTAGCTGACACAGTTCTGAAAGAAGGAGCTGATAGTGCCCTGCTTGGGTAACAAAAGATGCTCCAAACACTGAATGAACATATAAAGGCATATTTCATAGCTCAGCATGATGGGATGGTGAGAAAATAGTAGGAAATCCCTGTGGCAGGTGCTTTAATTTTGAGAATATTCTAGTAGTTCCATTTGAAAAGTATCAATTTCCATAGATACAGGGAAAGATGCGCTCATTATACAAAGTAGAAAGGCAAACCAGGCTTCACTGATGTAGCAGTCTTACAGGAAAGCCTTTTCTGAACTGAGTAGTAGCTAAGAAAAGTGGTGCTAGCCAGAAAAGCAATACAGAAATGTCTACACAAGAAGAGAAGACCTGAAATTACAGCTTCTTCTTTCCTTCATTGGTTACAGAAGAACCTGGAGATCCTCTCATGTGCCTAAAACAAACATTCCTCATAAGGGAGAGCAGAAAACAGTGTGGGCTCAGCTATAAAAAAAACTGCACATAAAGCTATGAATTCTTCCTTGGTGACGTACGACTTTGCAGTCCCAGTGACATCACAGCAAACTAGATATTATTCTCTGCCAGTGTAGAGACACTCAGATTTGAGAGGTGTTTAAAACCAGGTTGGAGTTTTTTTGACAGCATGTCATAGAAAAGATCTGTCTTCTGATTCATCTCACCTGTGTTCTGTTCTAACACTACAATTTGCGATCCATACTTAGTAATTATTCCTCAAGGAAAAAATACCAAAATCGAAGGAAACTTCCTTCAGATAGGGAAAACTTAAGGGCTTGCCCTAGAAACATCAATATCCAAAACAGCATTTCTAAAGGCAACTGCCTCATGCTCAAAGTTGCTGCACTGCTTTTGGTTTTTCTATAATGAAGCACTAGCTCAAAAGAGATGAGATTTATTGGTCAGTTTATCACCTAATGAGGAAATGAAAGCTGAGAAATGAGACTCAGGAATGCTGCCACACATACTAACTCATTTAAACTCAGAAATGCAATTAGAAGTAGTCAAAAAGAGAACAAAGAAATAGGAAAACATTAAGAATACTTTCATCATATATATTCTTGGAGATTCTAAATTTGAAACATTTCTTAAAACAAATGGCTTAAATACAGATTTAAGTGACTATATAGAATATATAAATCCAGGCTACTGCATGTTAACTGATAGTAGACATTGGACTTCTCTGTGACCAACGGCTAATAAAACACTGTTTTATTAGCAGAGATAAAAAGAGCCCTGAAGATATACTGCAAACATACCCTACACAGCACCATGATGGTACTAGTTGACAATTTCTTTTTAGGGGCACTAAAAAAGAAAGGAAAAAGTCTGTGAGTTTCCTATTCACTGTTCCTCTGAGGAGGAGGCATTTGGATGTTCTGGACAAGGAATAGTTAAAAAAAAAAAAAGACAGAACATGGGGTTTAAAAAAGATTTTCAAGGAGACAGAAGTCATTATAATCAAACAGTGTAAAATAATTTGCTTTTCCTTCAGATCCCCTAAGTGTACTGCCCTGGACCACAGCTGCAGTTGGTGGCCGGACGTTTCATACACTGGTATAAACATCCTCTCAGTATTCTCTCGTGCAATAAATCACTCTGAGTTTAAGTGGGAGGAACTACAAAATTAATCTCCTGTCCTCTCTTGCAGTCACAGCACTACTTTCCCTGCAACCACATCAGAACCCTCCAAGCAGTTGCCATGTAATTATGGGAAGCTCGTCCTCTGTTTTGGCAAGCTGTGTTCCCACCGCACCCTCTCTTCTGTACGAATGTGGGGGATTATAAACAACAGAAGAGTTCTTCTGCAGCCATCTTCTTCCAGATGTTACCAAACAGTTTTGGTGGTGAATCCCACCCACTACATATGGAACCCACTCACCCCAGGAAATGGTGCTCAGATGGAGTGTACATGCTCCTGCAATGTACACCAGTTAACCTGGTTGGTCCCCTAGTACTGCACTGGATGATGCATCATTTGTTTGAGACAGTACTGATGTAAAGGGACCATTAATACACAAGAACAAAGAAAAACACAAAACTTACGGTGCCACTATTCTCAACTACACTTGAGAGAAAAGCGGTGCATTGGAGAAATTCTGGATTTGCACCCAGAACAAAGTCCTTTCTTTGTGCTCCCTGGCTGTCTTTTGAGAGGCCTGAATCAAGTACTTCAAAATGCCAAGGAACTTTGCATGATTTCAAATCCAGCTACAAATATTAAAATGATCCTCCTGGTTTCTAACAGATAACTTACATCAACACGTCAGCAAGCAATTAATTTGGTCTGTTTAAATGGTTTTATTTTCATACCCAGCACACTGAACTATCGGGACTGATCAAGAATAGGCATTTTCACTTTAAAGTGAAACAATGTCCTAAGTCCTGCACTTTTTTACCAAGATCTTCTAAAACCTGTCCCATCTTGGCACCCAAGTTTGGCTCATCATTGAATTTAGTTTTAGCTGAAGCAACAGAACCTCTACAGACAATTCTGAGGATATCTACTCCTTAGGACTCCTAGTAGGCATTTAATGAGGCAGATGCACGATCCCATAATGTGTAAAAGAGGCATTTTACCAATTGCAACAAAACCAAAAGCTGTGACGTAGATGGTATTACATTAGAAACTTCACCTGTTTTACACATACACCAGTCTCACCCTGCTGAAGCAAAGCTGTCATGTAAGCACACAACAGATAAATAGGAAAGTTTACTATGTATCCCTCAAAGGCTCCCATATTTAAAAATAGTACAGCTGTTGTCTTACCATTTGCCTTGTGCTGAACATCTGGAGGAAACTGGTCAGGAACATACCACTGATAGTCTGGCTGCACAGAACAATAAAACATTATTACAGCAATATGGACTTCATAGACACTTCAAACAAGAGAATAGCAGCATGTTAAAAACATAATTGTGCTGTGAAGTTTTTTATTAGTCATACAGAAGTAGTTTACAAAAATCTTATATCTAGATTAATTTTCTACCCAGCTGAGTCTTTCAGCTTGCCTCCTTCATTGTGATGTAGGGTTTAGTTGCTGCACCAATTAGAAACACTGTTGTAAACCTTTCTAGATCCCTCAAATAAAAACAAATTAACAGAAACTAATTCCATTTTAAATGGACTTTATAGTTCACTGTGGCCAAGGAATAAAACATACCAGAAGATATGAGCAGGTATCACACTTCAAATTGGCTCCATCCTCTTTACTTAGCAAGACAGATAAGCCTGGTGTGCACTGACATGATAGGTGAATCTGTTCTGCTTTCAGCACAGGTAACACACTGCTTTGCACAAAAGGAAAATCCCTTTGAATAAAGTTCTCTCTCTTTTCTCTTTCCCACATATTAGCATTTGTGTTGCAATCACATTAGCTGTTGTTTGACAATCTACTGAAAATACTGTGGGATGAGAAGATTCCCCATATTTCTTATAAGAAGCACCATTGGGAAAGTTGTGTGCCTACAAGCATAGTACATGGAAATTCTTCATGGTAAGGCACAGCAAGGAAGAAAGGAAAATTGTGCTGTAGTTTATATTGTGCACTGTGGTAAATGAGCATTACCAGTAGAGAAAACAATCCAGGGACCAGGCTGTTCATCTGAAGCTCTATTAAACCATCAATGCGGTTTGACCACTGCATTCAAGCTCATCAAATTCCAGGTAATTACCACTTCAAATTAGTTAAACTGGGGAAATAATTGCTGTTTTGCAGAAATTACTCTAACAAAACCCTGAGTAGTCCCAGGGAGACTCTTACAGACTTGAAGTTGCGGGGGAGAATGACATTAATGTCTCAAAAAGTTCTGCCTCAATTAAGATGGCAAGATGAAGCTGTAGATACAGAAAAGAGATTCAACTTCTGTGTGTGCTTTCATTCATAGTCAATAGCAGAGATTACTATCATACATTGCCAGGGAAAAGGAAGTATCCTATTTTCCCTTGAAGAACACCGTCCACAGGAATTAACTAATTCTGTGCTTGAGGACAAACAAACAGATTTTCATACAATGCAAGACTGTGCTTTACTTTATGCACAGTTAATTTTCCCCTCTAATTGCTCAAAATATATTTATCTGCATTGCTCTTCTGAATTTCTACTGACTTTTTTGTTCTTTGGTTTACTGTTTTCTTTCACGCATACACAATGCAGAGTGGAATGAATTTCAGAAAAAAATTCATGTTAGACTAAACAGATTTTTTCTACTGACAACATAAAACGAGCAAAAAGGGCACAAGATATAAAAAGATTGAAAAAGCAAAAGCACAGACTAAACACACAGGATTATGTACGTTAACTCAGGACACCCACTAAATTCTAACACCTTTCTTCATTGCTAATAAATTGCTCAGGGAGCTATCAAAAGCCCAGAGCAGTAACGCTGCACTCACACAGGCAGAGAATTTCAAAGAAAGCTCAGAATGAAACTAGGAGTTACAAAGCAACCAGTCAAAGTGACCCCAGTGCTCCAACAGGAATGGCAAAGTTGTAAACCCAGTGATCCCTTACAGAATTAGAAAGCCAGCTGATGCAAGTTCAGGGAGAAGAGCCAAAATAATCTGGGACAGTGCCCAAATTGAAGTGAAAAACATTCCGCAATGCTTCAAATTCTGATAAACAGGCAGATAAACACACTCCTGAAGTATGGAAATGAGGTTTGACCACAGCTTTCTGCTGGTTTCTGCAGCCTTCTATGTATTTTTCAGGAACTAAGCTTGAATTTCTCAAATAAATGGACATCTTTAATAGTCAATAGCTTTAAAGGCAGACACAAATATTTTATGTTTAAAATGACATTCATCATGTTTAAATGGGTCCTCGCTGGCTTTGAAAGAGTACAGCCTTCCTTTTAGATAAACCAGAGCACTTCAAAAATATCAGTCTTTGAAGCATTATTTTTCTTGAAATAGAGAACTCAACCTGACATAACCTGGCCTAAACAAAAGCATTACCCTTCGTGCTGAGGATTAAAGTACAAAAAAATAAAAACCTCCTATTTCCTACTGTGTTATCTACATATAAATGTAACTCCTACTTATGTTTCTTTTTTTCCCCCCCTCTTCTCCCACTACACAGGCTTGCTTGGGAAAACTACAGTCTTAAGGTATTCATGGTCAGAGTGGCTCAACCCCAGTAGAACCTCATTCCACACATAATCCTATTTTACATCAGAGGACCAGAAGGAAGATAGTACCTGGTACAAGAGACAGCATCTGGAATTTCACCCTTACAATTTAACAGCAGCTCTGTGCATCTTACAGCTGGCTTGTCAGCGTGTGGAAACGGGGACAGGGAATGTGTGACTGTGCATCTGTCTACAGGAGTATAGCCTAAAGGTAGGACAGCTGCTGTCTCATCAGCAAATGCAGAAACCATAGGTAAAGCACAGAAACTATTTTCCAGTGACAAGGCCAAAGAAAGAAATACTCAGGGTAGGACATGGAGATGAGCCATTAGTCAACAAACTTTCTTAGTCAGACTAGAGAGAAGAGAACAAAGTAATGCCGGCTGCAGCTAAATACTCATTTTTGTCACTGTCATTTATTCTGAATGCCCAGAACTGAGATCCAGTTAGAAAAGGCTCTGAATTTACATGAATGTAAATTAATCTGAGGAACCAGCAAGAGTTCAATCAATCTTTTTTTTTTTTAGATTATAGGATGACCACCATTATCACTGAAATCAAATGGATAACAGTCCCCTTTTTCTTCACAGTAGTTTAAAAATAATTATTATTTGCCAAAATTATTCTAAAACTTACAAGGAAGTATATACTTAAGGTATATAATTATTTACAGGCTTAAATCGCTATAATTCTTTTTCCTCTATGCACAGATTTCAGCTGGCTATGCTTCAACTGAGACATGGCAGCAATCTATGCAATTTAGTACTAAAGACACTGGAACAGCAAGGAAGAACAGAACACGCTCATAAAAGAAAACCAGCATGTTGAGACAGATAATTATGGAAGAGAGCCTGTGCAGAGCTAAGAAAGACTCTTCAGAATCTTGAGGTAATTCTAAAACCTGTATAAAATCTTGGTCTGGCACCAAAAACAAATGGAAAACCAACACATTTGGATACTGGTGAGGACAGCAGTATGGCAGCACCGTGTTAATTCTTCTGTGGTCACCATGCTGTGAGAAAATCAGTGCCTTTGTGAAACTGGAGAAGGTGGGAACCTTACTGAGTGCTGCTGCTGTTCTTGTGCTCTGCGAGACACTGGGTGGACTTGAGGATCTTGATAGTGAAGAACCAACCCACAACTCCCGTAATTAGCACATGGAGAGAGAAAGAGTGGAGGTGGGTAGGTGAGCCTCTCAGACCGTACCAGAATGTCTTTTGTCTGTCAAAAAATAAACAAAGCAAGAAGAAACGCATTACTAACAGGAAACGACAAACAGCAGAATATCCACATAGCAAATTCCTTGGTGAAAAGGAACAGGGAAGAAAAAAAACACTCTCAGTGTGTTTCACAATGTTCAGTTTATTCTCTCGAATCTGTTCATGATTTAAAAAAATAAATTAAGAAATTTGATCTTTGACATGACACTTTTTATATTAGAATTTTTCTCCTATATATGGCAAGCACATTTCTGGGTGTTTTCTGTCTTCAAGAGATTTTCATCTCATGCCATAGCTTTCAGTAGCTTAAAGCAAACCTACACAGACAGGTACTCGTGCAATAAGAAAAAAATCAACTTCTGGTCCTCTGACAATGAACCAAAATCTATGGTCTAGAGATTTGGTTGAGTCTTATCTTAGGCTGCATGCCAGTAGAATCAATGGGAATTTGCCAAGGGACAGAACAAGGAGGAATGACAGATGAGTCAGAACTAAATATTTTGACTTCAGAAAATAAACTAATAAATATGCTGTATAACCGTATGACTGCTCCCATATTTAAAGTCCCTCATAAGTTCTGTTTAATCATATCCCAAGGCAGGAAGAGACAAACAAGATGAGCCCAAGTGTAAGTTCCCACTACTCATCCGCCTCAAAAATTTCCTGTGGAAAGAGGCAAGGCTCAGCCTAGTGAAAAGGAAGAGCTGTGCATATCATGGAGGAACCGACGCACTGGAAATTCCACACCCTACCTGGTCTCTCTCATCTGTTCACAGACACAGATAAGATGTGGAATGGATTTTTGCTGCTGCTGATCACACAAGTTTAAAGCCCAGTACTCTATGTGGGTGAGCCTCAAGTACACATCCACTAGTCTCTGTTTCCTCTAGAACAAACCGGTGAGCCCCAGCTAATCCCCAGTTACAACAGATCTGACCTTTTGGCAGGGGGAGAGAGGAAGAAAGAAGGAGGGCACTTGTTCTCCCAGCGTAAAAACCCAAACCCTTCAGACTGTCTTGCCACGTGCAGTGCCACCAGCTGTTGTGGCTGGCAAGCAGAGGGAGAGGCTGGGGGTTTATGAAATGGAGATAGTTCCTCAGTGAGCCCAAGTGCCAGCATTTCAGTTACATCCAGCAACAAGGAACAGGAAAAGAGAGCATACCTGCTGCTGTAACTGCCTTTCTTGTTCCTTTCCTTTCAGACAGGTCTTCATCTGTGAAGAAATGAAATATTCACCCTAATAAGCCAACTTTCAGAAAGCCACATCCAAAGCTGTTCCTGTCATTGCAGTGCAGCAACAGCCAAGTTTTGCGCACACCCCAATCAAAGACATGCACTACCCATAGAGTATGTTGAACGTGTGCACTGTGGAAACATTTCTTGCTCAGACTGCTGGGGAGGGTGGAAGAGGACACGCAGCACTGTTTGTAGTCCCCTATTTTCACAGCATCCACTGACCTGCTAGAGCCATGCAAGTTATGTGTTTATGGTTTCTAGACAAAGCAAAAATACATTGGAAGAATGTGCCTGAGTGCATTCTCCTACAAAATAAATAAATAAATAAATAAATTTAAAAAAATTTCTTTATCAAACCACACAGGAGTAGGCTGGAATGGGAGAAATATAATTAAAACATGTTTGCATGCAATACTAACAGATTTGTCCTAGGTATTTTTGTTTGCCTAGGAGGATTTCTATTTTATTTTTCACACTTGTGTGAAGTGCTTTGAAGCACCTATAAAAGCACTCACTAGCCAGAGGCTCTAATACTAATGCCAGCCCATGGCTGGGCTGAGAACAAGGCAGTATTGCAGTTTCTGCTTTACAACAAAGCTGGGGCAGACAAAAAATCATCACAGAACATTTTGGTAATCAGCCGTTCTTTTAAGACATTGCACAATTTTGTTGAGAAAAGAAACCTCAGCATTTCATCATTTTTAAATGGGGTTGAGAAAGCTTGAAGTTTTACATGCCATGACTTCGCCTTGGCTTCCTGAATGTCTATGAACAGAATTCTGACACTACTCCGAAGAGATAAAAAGGATGTTGCAATAACAAATTATTCTAGAGGCTGCTCAGCTAATTTGCATGGAGACATTTATTTTTTTCCTCAGTGATATTAATATTGCTCTGTAATTTCCATGACAGAGGTCAGGACTCATTACAGACACTTTTCATTTCAAAAGCTGGTTCAATGTCACGACTCTAATATCAAGTGCCAGCAAAACAATCAGGAACCCTCTGGATTTGTTTTTGATTCCCCCTTCCATTTTAAGATATGTTCAAGGGATTCTTGCCGTAAACTCTCTCCTCATCTGCTTAATTTAGAAGTTGTCTCTAATCACTTCTCATCTTCTTAACGCATTACTTCAGAATGATTTCATCCCAGGTGGTGACCTCACATAAAATTCAGTGTCAATTAATAGGAGCCAGAAAGCCTTGGGATGCGTGAAGAATGGGAAAATAAAAATAAAATACTCATGTGTTGGCAGGAACATCTTTTTTTTTTGACTCATACCTTAGAGTTTAGTTTATTCAGTTGAGCCTGTAATCTCTCATTAGCCCTCTGCAATGCTTCTTTCTCCTCATTAAGTCTTTCTCTGTCAGATCTCTCCTTTCTGAAGTCTTCTTCATATATTTGTACCTGCAATCATTATGACCAAGTTTGTGAATTTCAGCAGAGCCACACAGACATTTTAATCCACTTTTTTGTACGTGGTTGCTTTTTAAACATTGGCCAACCAGAGGGCTGCATCACCAAAGGATCCCTCTTTACAATCCTGCAACCAAAATATTTTCCCCCATCTTTCTTTTCAAATTAAAAATAGCAAACAAAGAGTCTCCAGTGTCACATATCAACTGAAACAGTCCACAGCTTCTGTGTTCATAGACAAATGTAATCACTGGGGAATATTCATTTTAAAGACTATAAATAAGACTGCAAAGATGATTAAAGACATGGATATTTTCAGGGGACATACAGTAGTAAAGAAAATATTCCCTTTTTTCCCCAGTCTTCTTTTCAATTACAAGCCCTTGTGAGCATCCTGGGGTCGGTACAGCACAAAAAAACAACTTCCAGCACACAGTCTGACATAACATTATCATTTTATCCAACCTAACAATGAAAAGCTATGATTAAACAATATCCTGCCTTTTCCATAGCCACTGAACATCACTGAATACTACATGACAAGATCAGCCTTGAGCCTGTCTTGTTTTATGCTCTTGCAGTTGCCTGTAGTTTTACTTTATATGTTGCTCTAACCATCTAACATTGGTGAAGACCAAAGGATTATGCTGCACAGAAATACTGGTACAATTCAAGGTTGTATATTAATGACCAGAAGACTTGGACTAATCAGGATTGTCAAGAAGTTTAGACCTTGCCTGAAACACTGTGGGAAGGCATTTGTAGGAGGATGCCCTTGCCCTAGAATCTGGAAAAAGGATGAGAAAAAAGAATTGGCCAGTGTGCCTTTTGTCTGTGATATGGGACCTTTGATTCCCCCTCTCAAACTGCTGCCCAAAGAACTTACCCATCTCATCAAAGAGGCAGAGGGGATCACTGATGCACAATTCAGAATGCAAACATGGGGGTTTGACCCAGTTTCTAGAAGACAAACTGCCCTTTGAGGAATACAATATCTTTTCTCTTCCTATATCACCAGGGGTCATAGCTCCGCATCCTGTTTAAAAAACATCTGACCACCCAGGGCACAGAGAGCAAAATACATGTCCATAAGTTAATTGATACTAAGCTGGCTGGCTTAGTTCTCCAGCTAATGGACAGGCATCCACCTTGTGTGAACCTGGAGGTTGGTGGCACTTCCACAGACAAATAACAGCAGAAGTACACTGAAGCGGGAATGACTTTCAGAGCTTCCAGGAGTCCTTTTGTGTCCTTCCAGTTGGCCACTAAAGCCTGCTGACAGTCTACTTGCAGACTTTCTTTGCTGCAGCTCAAGCTCTGCCCATAGCACAGACTCTATTTGCTTTTTGCTGGCAGCAGTATTATGACTTCACAGGAAGACTAAAGAAATGTTAACGCCTCAGGGAACAAAAAAAAGTCAACGTAGGGCTCCATAAATTATTTTCATGACTTGCCTGTTGCAGCTAATTTTTGCAAGGTTTTTGGGGCCCAGAGGTCCCCCTCTAGATATAATCCCTTTCCTGAATAACAGGGTGTAAAAATGAACAAAGGCTTTCTGTGTGGCCACGTGGAGTCTCAGCTCCACAGCCTGTGGCTGAAAGAGGCACAAGTGCTGTGATCCCCTGAAACAGATGCAAAGCTGTCACCTACTGAAATGTAGTTTTCTTGTACCCCTGTCCATCTGCACTCATCTCAGTGTTTCCACGTTTCTTCCTTCCTGCTTCACTCTCTGCTGTCTCACCTCCCTCTCAATCCCCAGCTGTAGGGATTTTCTGAAGCTGCAAGGGAGCAAACTTTAACTTTGCCAGTTTGGTCAGATATTCTCTTGCTCCAAGAAAGGGAGGGACACCTCCCAAGGAATGGATGCCTTCAACTCATCTCTAGTGGCCAGAGGCAGGCTGATGACAGACAAGGCTGATGGCGAGACCGTCCCATCACTGATCATCCCAAGGATCCCTCTCTCTGTAAAGCTAAAGCCTCCTGCTCCACTTTGTGCAAAAGGAAGTTTGGATTCACTGTACTGATTTATAGAACCAGAAAAATACATTCATAAAATGGTCACCCCACGAGAATTCTGAAAAAATTTGGTTTACTCTATTTTATTGTGTAGAATGAAATAACTCATTACTGTACAATCAAGTGCAGGATTTTATTTTCCAGCATGTGGCAAGCATTATATTAGAGAGCAAACTTGGGCTCCACTGTCAAACGTGACAGAAACAAGTATTTTATTCCTATTGAATACAATTTCCATTCTGATCATATCCATTTGTGGGTCAATAATGTTAATCCTAACACTGTCCAGGATGACAGAATTAAACTGCAGAACTATCTGTAAAGTATCATGCTTTAACCAGATTCTTTCACATGTAGAAGAGAGTACACAACCCACTTGAATGGCTTGAAATGAAGATTAAAAAAAATAAATACACTTCCCTACAGTGACAGGCATACAGGTTATAGATGCAAATGTTTTGCCTCATACTTTGAAACGCTGCAAGACCAATGCTAATGAATTGTTTTGAGAACCCTGGTCTTGGCAAATTAAGCTTTCAACTTCATCAAAATAAGAAACAGAAGACACAAATGACCAATTCATCAGTAACTGATGAAGTTCAGCAGTCTCTCCAGATGAATTCAGCCCGTAACAAGGCTGCCACGACACCTCCAAGATCCACAAAAGCCATATTGCTGCTGGAGGTTCTAGACAAGGCCTTGCTTCAGACCATTAGAAGGACTCAGTTTCACTTTATGGACTCTGCTATGATGACAGCATCTTAGGAAACACCAGTCTGAATAGCTTAGAGCTCCTACAGCTTCCTTTCAAAAGTACTATATAGTGAGTCAACCAGACACTGCTCTTGGGAGTGAAGGCAAAACCACATAGCGTGAAATTCAGCCAGACTTTCTTTTAGCCATTCTTACCTGTTGTTTGAGAACTTCAAGTTGGGTTCTCATGTCATCAAGGCTGTTCTTGTCACCAGTCTCTGAAGGAGTCCTGAGAATAGACGAGTTCTTTTTCAACACATCCAGAAGGGCCTGAAACATAAAATATGACACTTACTACTGAGACTCACCACATCAGAAAAAAATTATTTTAATCCATTATAATGTTTTCTCTTTAAATAAACATATTAGAGTGACTCACAGACTTTTCCTTCAGTCACAGTTGCTTCAATTATACACACAATGTTAACCTCACTAATAATAACATGTATGCATGCCGAAGTCCAAGTTTTCTAAGTGCCCACACTGCATCCATGAATCTGAGACAGCACAGTTTAGAAGACTGTGTTTTTACTTACAACTACAACCAACAAATAACAGTGGAAATCACAGTTGCAATTCTCATCCAGGAATGTCATTTACCTGCATAAACCAGTATTTGGGAGAACGAAGGTAGGTATTTAAATTCATCCGGGTCCAAAAACAAACAACCCAAGACTGCTTAAAGAAGCATTCTGCCATATCCTATGTGTGAAACCGTAGTAAAGTCTGAACAAAACACTCTCTGCAGAAGGAGCACAGACTTCTTCAACCAGAACCAAAGGGAAAACTCCCTCTGAAAGGAAGCTATGTAGTCTCTGTAATGCATCGCTAGAGGGAGTTATGTATACACACACTACGCAGAATACTCTTACGCTATTTTTCAGTCAAATTCTGCTAGTGTACTTAACATGTTTTATTGAGTAATATTCCACAGCAGTTCCTTGGACTGGAATAATTTTTAAACTACCCTTATCACTTTCTGTCTATAACCACACACTATGCTTATGTATTTGTTTACTCTAGCACAAATAATACAGTTTCAGTACTTTTCTATGTCTCTCACAGGACGTACTGACTCAGCTAACTTCATTCATTTCAGAAGGCCCCATTCTTGCTAATGGTCCCCAAATCCTCATGGCTGCCCATGTACTATTCACGTCTTAAGAGAAGGAGGAAGATCATTTGGAAGAGGAAGAAGTAGAAAACAAAACAAAACAAAAAAGCAGTATGTAATGTAACACAAGGATTAGTATTATTATGGACTTCAACTTCCATAAAGTACCAAAAGGAGAACAAAAGAAGAAAGCACTTCTTGCAAAGAGTGCAGAAGAGAAAAGGGAGGCCTTTTATTTGATGAGCTACTGTCACAAGGACAGTACAGAAGATAAACAGGCATATCATAGTGGCAAAGTTTGTGTACTATGTCGTACGTGAATAAGACTGATCATAGATATGGGAGGGGAATAGCTCACATCTTCCTTTTTTCCCTTCTGGCCACTGCTAATATCTCTCAGCATTTGACTCTTCAGCATTCTGCATGAATAGCAAAACAAATAATACAAACAAATTTCACATTGACATTTAGACTGGAAGTTGTTTCCTAGCAGCTCCAACAGCCAGTGAAGCATCGGTATCATGATATTAGGTAATTAGATGGAAGGTATTGTGAGCTGTATGTTGCACAATAAATTAAATCATAAAACCTTCTTTCATTATACAAATAAGGACAAAAGTATTACGCAGTGATGCTCTGAGCAAGACTAAGGATCATACTACCCAAGAAGAAGGATAACAGAAAACAGCTCCATGCAAGGAACATGTAAAAATGAGGAAGATCTCACAGCTCACTGAGTTAAATTCAGCTCGACTTCATTCAATGTCAAATATTGTTCAATCAGAAATAGTGAAAACCACAACCTGAAATTACAAGGTTAGCCACACAGAGTTTTTCTGAGCTTTTCTACATCAAAAAAGGGAAATGTGAGACCAAAAAAATATCTAGCTTCCTTCTCAGCATTCTGAGAAGAATAAATAGTCCAATCTAATTGAAACACAATACATTTTTAGGTCCAGGAATAAATTTTGAAGAGAATAGTCATAGAGACATGAAAAACTAGATGAAATAAAGCACAGTTTAACCTGACATCTTTCATTAAAAATAAGTAAACAAATAAATTACAAAAAAGCACAGGTTTTCGTAACAGGGAAATACATTCCAGTCTATGGTTGAATAACATAACTGAGGTGGTAATGCAGCAAAATTATCCATTAAGTCTGGGAGAGGTTTGTCTAATACTTGATTTGTATGGTAAACAGAAAATTCAGTACTGGGGCATGGTATTGCAAACTATTCTGGCATTACAGAATCATTTCCATAATGCAAATGTTAATGCAGGATCAGACCAAACCCTGCATTTTGGGCTCTTTGGATGACCAATGGATCAACATTGGATGAAGCTCGAAGTGTACCTAGACACAAGTAGTAATGTCTTTGATAAAATGGGAACTAAGCAATTAAAATAACTGAGATGCAAAATCATGCATAAGAGCAAGTACAGTTGCATATTAAGAGACCAAAGGAACCAGGTCAGCTTAACTAAACTGCCCTCTAGTGAAAATATGACCGCCCTGCATAGCTAAAGGTAAAAGGCAGGGGTAACAGCAGGAGTGAAGGAGATCAGCTACCATAAGAACAAATGAATATCAACCAGATAGAATAAATTCGACCCAATTGAAAGAGAACTGTCCAATGAAAGAAGAGATGCAGTTCCAGAATAGCCTTCCAAAAGATGCAATGTAGAAGGAGTTTCAAGTATTTTTAAGATAGAAGTTTGATTTAGGAGAATTTGTAAGAACTTCATGTCGCTAAACTAGCAATAGCAGTTTTATATGCATTCATGACATGAGATGTGAAGGATGCAGTTACTAGGAAGCCAGCATCACTTATGTTAGAAAGCACACTACATGAAATTGATGTTTCATTTAAAAGCATGCTATATTCATCTATATCTTCGTTCCAATAACATCATAAGATGAGAAAGCAAAACAAAACACTGAAGTAAGCTGTTTGTACAATAAAAAAATGAAAGTCACAGTAAAGTTTTGATCAACTCTTGCGAATGCATTTCAGAATGAGTTAGAAATCATAAATTCTGTCAGATTTTAATACAACAACATTGCTTCCTTCACCCTGACTTTTGCTGGTCCTCCAGCTTATGTTTCACTTAAAGACACACAGCAATGGTTACTGCAGTGCATTTCCTCAGGAAGCGTTTGTGGTTCACCATGAAATATAGAATTGTTAAGAAACACCCACTGCTTCATGTGACCTTCTGATCAAACTACGTTACATTTATAACCTTCCCTCCAGTGGAAAATTAAAACAGAAACAAACCAACAAAAACCTTGAGCAATTTCATGGCAATTTCCTCGACAATACATACACATGTGAACAAGAACATGCATACACTCATGTATATTTATACATACAAGAGCATTTGTCTTGTGAAGAGAAACCATTCTCTAAAAAAATGTATGTAAAACAAATTTTTAAACTAATTTTTTAAAGCAGTGTCTCACGAGATTCATACTAACATATATTTGTGCCATTTCCTATTTTTTCTTCTGTTTTAACAAGGAGAAACCTAGAAAGAACATAAATATGGCACAGAGAAGTTTCACAGTAGAAGCCAGAGGTTTTCTTTCTTTAATCTTTACAGTACAAACTCTGCTGCCTGCCAAAGAAACATACCCAGATACTTGCTAAGTTCAGTTCATGCTTCCCTAGCTCCCTGAATCTGTCATCTATAGACCAACCGAGATTAGTTTGCTGCTATGAACAGACTATCCACCCAGGATTGGAAAGATCATCAGGTGGTGCCAGTGCTTGATAGTAGAGACCCTAGAATTAAAGGGAGAAGTGATTTTCTGGCCAGTGCCTCATTCTTGTTCCTACCTTATTGAGACGACTTATTTCACACTCATAGTGCTCTTGTTTTCTTATCATTGACACATTCTTCTGCTTCAGGAGCTTGTTTTCTTCCTTCATTTCATGTAGGGCTTCACTGAGGACCTTTATTTCTTCCTGGGATGCAAAAACACAGAGAAATGCTGTTGAAATGCAGATGGAACCATTTTTCGAGAACAGTTTTCAGAATATCCGCTGTCTGGCAGATGTGCTGAATTTCTGGTGTCCCAAACACAGCTGTGAAGGAAAGCAACAGGAAGGCGGGTGGTTAGTAAAACCTAGATATGATAAAGTCTATTGAAACCATTTTGACCACTCACCATACGATGAAATAGAGGTAACGCAGCAGACTAAATTCTTGCTCTCTACAATCTGCAGTTGCACAAAGGCATGAGAAATCTGGCAGGCCAAGGCAAACAGTAGCAAACAAATGACCATCCCAGCCCTGCTTCAGGCTCATCTACTCATATCAGGCATACGGGATTGTGAAGTCCCAGCCACGTAACATCAAAGATAAAAACACATACACAGTCTGAGGGCTTTATCCACCACTTGAGAAGGCAAGGCTTATAGAAACCCACTTTTTTGACCCTACCACAGCTGGTGCCTTGAACTTGACTCTTCTTGGTATGTCTGTCCACACTGCTTCCTCCCAGCGAGCTACCACAAAGATGTTCCTATTTGCAACAAGGCTTACAGTATTCTTTCAAGGTAGTATTGTAAGAACTAGTAGGTCAGATTTGCCAAATTAAGTTTGACTCTCTTTACCTATTGCTTTCAGCAATTTTCAGTTTACAGTGAGTGGAGCTAAGATTCAGATCACAGCCTGAAGTAGCTGGTGACATGTAAGCTTCTCTCCTTTCTCTCTCAGAGAAAAGCATTCCTTGCTAGCCTACTTTTGTCACACTGTCTGCTACTTACATGCATTGAACAGAATGGCAAATACAATTCAAATACACCTCTGCAGCTGCCTTATGCGATAAAGAAATGAAAACCAACAATCACACGCATGTGATACCATATAAATGCTCTGTGCAACAGGCACACCTCTGTGCAGCCAGCTATGAGGTATTCATGTTTGAGCTCATGAGATATGAATTGCAGTGAACATATCAAGTCATTGAAAAATACCCTTGACAAGCTGCCAATTACTCAGGAGGTAGCTTTATTTTCCTTTGTTCTAGGCTACTTGGAATGCCCGCATAGGAACTGGGGAGCTAGCTGTTAGAATTGTATTATATTCAATGCTTCACCATTACCACTCTTTTCTAGCTCCTGGCACACATTCTTATCAGAGACTGATAACTTAGAGAACGTGGCTATTTGCAAGTAAAGATTTCCAGTTCATTCAGGTTTTTGAACCATCCGCATTCTTATTTCTTCTTATTTAACTCTAAATTTTAGGTGTTTTGCCACCTAGACTTTATTGCATATGGGCACATAGTCAAGCCCAAAAAGGAACAAAAAATTTTGCACATCTAAAAGCATTTGTTTTCCTCTGCAGGCAATGGAGGTCATGGGGACAGATAACGAAGTTCACAACATTGTCTTTCTGAGACGTACCTACAGATGCATCAAAAAGGGAAACAGCCCCATAAGACAGCAGTAGTGGGTAATCTACCCCAGGAATAATTGCTGCTATCGGCTTTCCTAAATCATTCGGGAAAGCATGCAGAGAATGGCTACTCTGCTTCTACTCTACTGTGGCTGTGGGATTAGATTAGCAATTAGAGAGCAAACATCTTATCACTCAGCTCTGGCAATAACCTTCTGCAGCCTCTCCCAACTCCGTGGCTATGGGATGGAATGTGGAACATTTGAAAAAGAAACTGTTGCTAGCTTCTAAGAAAATTTTATACATACATTTTATACATACATACATATATATATATATATATATGCATGCATTTAACAAAAAATAAATGATACTATGAAGAATGTTAGTTGCTTTAGAAAAAAATATATAGCCCTACAAATCTCACCTTGGTAAATTTGTCAGTGTGGGTCCCTTTGCTATGCTGAACAATAAAGACAAATCTTGTTTGTGTGCTTTCAAGCTGAATATCTTTAAGCATTTCTCTGGATCATCTCTTGGAATTGCTTTTTCTTCATCTAGCCCCATGGGCAGCCTGGCTGTTGATGTGGGTATTAAAAATCATGTTGCTCATTCAAAATGCTCTGCTTTTAGCAGGTATATCTGCAAGGGTATAGATCTTCTGCACCCCTGCAGGGCATCCAGCAGGTAAAGAAATTCAAAGGGAATAGAAGCACTTTCTGACTGGCTATATAATTTGTAAAGAAACTGCTGATCTGAGGCTGGAACATGTAAGGGGTTTCTGGAGTACAGAGTTATTTTGTTCATTATTTGTGTATGTAGTTAGAAAAATAAAAACAATAAATGGAGAGTACACCCTTTCAAAAAGGTAGCTATTTTTCACAGCTATCGTACTGTGAAGGGTGGGCAATAAAAACTTCTTTAGTAATATGAACAGGAAGATGGATTGTCTTACCTTGTCTGCATACTGAGGGTAAACATAGGCAGTGATTCAGCATGTTCATAATGGCACGGTTTGCTTTAAAGCATGGAAATGGTTTGTGGGTTTACTTTAGTGGGAATGCTTCAGGGATCTGACATTGCGCATCTCTATGCAAGAGCCACTGCCTAAGGACTCCTTGAGAGAGGTGCATGATTATTCTCAGAGTGAGGTGAATGCTTCTCTAGAGCAGAGAGCTACAACTGATCAGCCCCATTGCTTTCAGCACTTAATGCCTGTAATCTTTAAGGGGATCTAAAAAAGCTAGTTGTAAACTGTTGACACTAGGCTGCATGTAAAAACGTGCATCAAAAAGTGGGGGTTTGGAGTTCAATTCATTCCCTTAGTATTTATTGCCAAGCATTTTATATAAATCTGCATCTTTTCCACTTAAAGTCACTGTATTACTTTCTTTCACTGAGCACTTAAAGTTTACCCTGAAATTATCACTTAGGCAGAACACCTCTGCACTGTGCACATCAATCCACCCTTAATTCCCACACACAGACTACTGCTGTGCAGTCTGACAATTTCTATGCAAATGACTGTCTCACCACATAGACTTCTCTGTATCAGACACTGCCTCGAGTCCAGTACTGAAGAGCACCCAACACCACAACCCCATCTACTGGTTGTACAAAACCTCACACCATGTAACCCGCTAGAAGAGAGAAAATGCAGGACAGCATTCAACTCTAGGTAAGAGTGCACCCTCCTACCGCTTCCTGTGATGGTCTGTCTCTGTCCAAGACCTGCAACCTCTCCATCTCTGGAGGATGTCGATGTCTTTCCTCTTCCAGCTCGCAGACTTTCCTCTCTGACACGCGCAGTTTTGCTTTCACTTCTGCCAGCTGAAAGGCAAATAACATACTATGGTGGGCTGACTGTGCATCCTGAAAGGCTCAGCACACCAAAGGTGCCTCGGCACACCATCAGTTCTCAGTAGACCAGTGTAAAGAAGTGGGTCTGTTTAGCTGTAAAGTTCCCAGTCACTTACTTCTCCTCCCACCTCCCTGACTCCAAGCTCTGCTGCTCTGTTTGAAGAGTCTTAATGACTCTGGACAACTGCTTTCATAGTGCTCAATCAGTTGATTCTAGTACTGATTTTGCTGCCAAGGCACAGCTACCAAGGGGTTGTTCCTCTGTATGAATTCTTCATTTTAATGTGCTTTTCTCCTTTCTCTTTACAATATGGACCAGCTCTGCTCTAGTACACATTCAAAGCAATCTAGCCAGGGGCACAGAAATGTATGATAATAAATGAGGAAAAGTCATTTGAATTCTTCTCCTCCTTGGGGAAAATAAATAAATGAATCAATCAATCAATAAAAATTATAAATAAATAAATAAATAAATAATCAAGGAAGAAATGATCTGAATCTCAGAATAACTTACTGGAACATATTAGAGAGAAAATTTTCCAGATAAGCACATGAGGTCACTCATCTGACTTCCTTCTCATAGAAGGAAATAAGAGATGAGAAGTGTCAGCTTACAAAGCGATTTGGTTTTTGGAGTATCAAAAGAAACTGCAAGCACTCCATTAATAAGCCAGAGTGGTAAGTACCACGAGAGGTGGGACAAGAACCAACAGATACGTAGTGATGTGGATCAGCGGCTGGACACGTGAGACACCACAAGTTACTTTTCAGTTAATTGTGCTCTGAATTGTGCCCTTTTGGAAGATAGGAAGATCTCTGTTGTCACGTCCAGCCTGGTTCCCTACTCAGAGAGATGGCCTGCTTCTCTGCTCTCATGCTATTTTACCCCACTGAAGGTTGTGCATGCATTATCTTCACTTGTATGTGATGAAGTATTTTTACCTATCTGCGCAAAAGACAAAGTAAATATTACGCCTTCTGCCCCTATCCCTTCAAAGATCCACACTATAAATACGTCTGGCTGGTTTTTAAGCATAACTAGCAGTAGGTAGCATTCATATTCCAATAGAACTAATTAACATTGTTACCTGTTTCTCATAAAGCTGTTTCATGGTCCTAAATTGATGGTCCCATTGCTTGTTCACCTCCAGAAGCTGCAATTATCAGGAAGTCACAGTAAATAACTCTTATTTCAACACTGTCAATAAATAGAAGAGACTGGCATTCTGGTCCTCTAATTATGAATGTTCACAATCTCTTTGTTACCTGGCCAGTTCATATCAGAGAAAGCAGGTGGAAAGTTTGGCAAACTTTATGGCCCATCTGTCAGTTATTTGCTATTTCAGTTATAGAACATGAGTATACAGGAAGTAACAATCAGAAAACATGCAAATATACAATAAATTATAGGTGGATCATTAGCAATTCTGAACAAATTCCCAAGCTGCAGTTCCTACATGGCCAAGGACTTTTTGTTAGTCTGCTTTAAGTTACATAAAGGTATTTTGCAATTAGAAGGCCACCAGCTTCAAAAAGTGAATAGAACATGCCTATTAATTGCAATTACTATTGAGTGCAGAGCTTGCTTGCCTTTCTCAGTGCCACTAAACTGAAAAATAGCAGGCATGCAAGACAGGGAAGTCTTGTGAACAACTTTCATGCAAGTATTACAACTAAAATCAGTGTGTGTGTGTGTGTATTTTTATTGAAGAAAGCCAAAGAGGCCTCTCAGAAACATTTTGATTTTTAGGATACAGGATCCAGGATATGGGATGCTCAGCAAGAAATCCGCTCCAGTTTGCTGCTGCCTGTGAGTAAGACTCCATTTGCCAGCACTCACAGTGATTCTGTGGCCTTCACCATAGAGATCATTAAGAAAATTTGCCCTTTATGACATAAAAATCTCTGCTTTTCTGGATTCATATCTATAATAGGTGACAATTTGATTTTGGAGGTGATTCTCAAAATATTTTATTATGTATAAAGATTATAACAATAAAGGTTAAAAGTAGGTAAATTCAAGATTACCTCTTGCCTCTGTCTTTCCAGTGAGAGGATAAGTCGTTCCTGAGAGTTAGCTAATACAGTCTTCTGTTTGTTTGGTAATATGTGCTTTGACTGGAGGGGGAAAAAAAGAGCTTAAAATGAATGCTTTCAGCATCCTCTCTTCAAGTCAATATTATCAAATAAAACTCTCATTCACCCTGCTACATGTACATGTAAAGAATGTGAAACAGCAACATTTTCTTACACTGTATTTGATTTCAGCACCTCAACACTCTCTGGCAGTGGATTCTGAAGCATACATCTGCTTTAACCTTGCTTGGCTTGTGCTTTAAAGACATTTTGCAAATGGATTCCAAAATAAACAGGATTATGACTATTTGCACCATCTCAGATGCAGAACACAAAAAAAGGTTTTTAATCATCTTACAAATACTGCAAGTCACAGAAATTGAGCATAAGTTAAAAGTGGGCGCAAGCAATTCCCTTCATTTACAAGAACTAGAATATTTAGTAATGATGCACCCGGTAAGTGTTTGCAGGCCTGGAGCAATCATCTTTAAAACAATGGGTTCAAAACAAGCAACAGAGAAAATGAATTGGCTATTTGAAGAAATTAGGAAAATCAGCCCAATCTGCAGTTCTTCCATAAAACTCATACCCATGCAGGACAACAGAAGCTATGTCCTCATTTCTGTAATGGCAATGCCACATATTTAATTTTCAAGAAGATTCTATGGGTTGTTACAAAGGTATACAAGTGATGCATTTGTATAAGATAATTGGCCTGGAAAAAATGTTCATGTTCATCTAAATACACTACATCAGATCAGGCATATTTTTATTTCCCTAGTCTGAATTCTAATCAATAAATGAGAGAAACATAGAATAAGTGTGAGCACTTCAGAGATCTTGTGACTCCCGAAGAAAATTTATTTTCTTCAACTAAAGAATTTAATGCCAACACCAATGGGAAAAAAAACATAGAATATCTTTGTTGTGGTTTTTTTTCATAGGTACAAATCCTGACCATGTATTTACCCCATGGCCAGTTCTAATGTTGGAGCACTTGACTTTAAGAAAACGATTAATCTCTCTTCCTGTAGAAGCTCACCAACACATTCAAATTAATGCATCCAAAACAATTACATGTCCATCAATTGACTTATTCATGTGTTGAATTGTTTTTGATTGTTTTCCACTTCAGAGGGAGCTGAAACATTCACTTACTTCTAGCGGATCTGCTGGAGCTTCCATCTCACTCACATCTGCCCATGCGCTTTCAAGATGGCCTTGAGCATTCACTTCACTGCAGGTCTTTGAAAGAAGAAGAGCAACAAAAGATGATGGAAAACGCACAGAAATGCAGGAGAAACACAAGTGCTGTGTGTGGAAGCAGTGGGGACTGAGGACTAGGTGGTGGAATTTTGATTTTAAGCTTTTCCTCCTTCCTATCTGGGACTTCCCAGAATGGTTCGGGCACACTGCCTATGACTAATGCACCAGCCAAGGCAGCACAGAGTGCTCTGTATGTAAATTGCAATTGACTGGACAGTTTGCTTCTGAGAGGAAGTTACATGTGTAAGGGAAAGAAGGGTACATTTTTCTCAGCAAGTAGGACACAGCAGGGTTTTCTACCCCTGCTTTCACATGTAACAAAGCACTTACATAAGTATGGTAAATACTGAGTGACAGTAAGACAGTGTGAACTATCATGATAGATAAAATTAGTGAATCATGCTTAGAAAGGCTGTGATGTTAACAGCTACGAGGAAGAGGACACCCATACAAAAACCAGGATGTCAGAGGGAGCACCTTAACTGGAAAACTGGTTTACTTTTTCTTGAAGAAGGGTGGCACAAAGATGCAAAATGTCAGATTTTGTTCTGATCTCAAGGACTTGCAGTTTTAGTCAGTAACTCTAAGCACACTTCTAGCATCAAGGTACTCAAGTCCTAATAGTTTGAACCTATGTCTTAGTTTCCCATGTGGAAAAAGAGGCTGACCTTACCAAGTTAAACTCACAGGAAAGATCAACAAGGAAAAAATTTCCACAGACTTCACACACAAAGTGAAGAGAAAATATAAAAGCACAAAGCATAACTGACTTCAGTCTTGGAATTCTGACTGGTTATGAATTCAATATGGAAAGATGAAAGAAAAATTGTTTTCCTTATTGTGGATCCCTGGGTCTGAAGCCTTTTTTTCAGTGAGGGCAGAAGTTATTCCATTGCTTGAAAAGCAAATAAAGACTGGCCTGTGAAATACAACATAGAATAATATATTCTTCAAGAGACCTTTCAATTTGGAAAATGGCATTAATCAGACTCAAGTAATCCTGAGAAATGGTGGAATTTCTAGCCACATTCCAGCTTTCTAGTTCAGAATGTGTGATGAGGCAAATTCTGTTTTCCAAACTACAAAACCCAGTCTGGGAGAGAGCTACTGTTTGAAAATATTTGCACATGAAATATATCCTCCCAACCCTGACTCTGTTCTCAAGTCTTCTCTTTTGTGGAGCGCCTGCAAAACTTGTGGGTTATAAAAGAAAGAAGCTAAAAGACACATTTTATTTTAGTAAAGATACTTTAGGATTCTACATGGGAGCCATTCTACCCATCAAAAAACAAAAGCATTTCATCTGTATGTTTAGCAAAACCAGCCTTTGAGTACATATTCCTTCCATGTAAGCACTGGTTTAAAAACAGGAAAAACTAGGTATGATAAATTACACGGTAGCAATTTCCACAACTGTGTTTCTTGAAATTTCTCCTACAATTCATATAATGCAGTAGATATATGCCAGCAACTGTCAGGCTATGAAACAAAGTAAATCTCTCCACCACCAAAGCAAAATTAAGTCCAAAGCCAAATTAACTGAAACAAGAAAGTTATCGTCTGGAAACAGGCTCATGGTAAGGCCAACTTCTAAAATGAATAAATAAATCACACTACATGAGGGAAAGTAGTAATAGTAAAACTGTAAAATCCCCACAGTGAGGTAGGAAGAGGAAGGAAGCATCACACATTTTTAGAACGAGACCCAGCACTGCAATATCACTGTCAGACATTTATGTCATATCAAAGCTTAGAATTTCAAAGCAAAAGCCTAGGTAACAGACCTATCATACACATGGGAAAATAGACCAACCGAGCCCTAAAGATCAGCCAGATGGTGGTGTCAGATTGGTGAGTGAATAATATCTCCCTTTCACCCACAGTCTGGGGCTGTCACAGTCACTTCTGCAGCATCCATTAATTGGGCGTCTGTATAATTTTGTGTTCTCACACCCAAGACAGAGGAAGACTATTTTCTGGACCGAAATTACTGCACACGAATAGTCAAAAGTTAGCTAGCTGCTGCCTGAGAGAGTAACGTCACTCAACACAAATGACATTAACAGCCACTACCTCTCATTTTCTCACTGTATCTCACTGCTTTCAGCTGTCCCTGCCACAGCCATAAACACTATAAACTCATGGAAACAGAACCTGCAGAGTTCCAGGTGAGGTGCTGAGCAGTTCCTGCAGTGGGGACAGAAGAGCAAACTGAGGGCTCAGACCTGCTTGTGAATCACAGCTCCCACCTGAAAGATACTGGGGCCCAAATCATTCCAAAGAGAGGGTGAGGCTAAGACCCTGGAATTCACATGGTGATTGTTACCACCAATGAGTTCAAAACTGTTATGTGGAAAGCTGGGTAGATATCAGGGCCCTAAATCCCTAATTGTTAATACCATAGTGATCTCATGAATGACCACTGAAAGTGAATAATTATCTCTCAGACGGGAGGATTCAAAGCTTTTCAGAGGCTGCCGTGTTATATTATAGCACAGGGCTGTGACCTCAAGGAGGATTAGGAGAGCTCATCTAATTCTCATTCTTTTAAAGTCCTGTTGTGCCTCAACTAATGAAAACCTCTCCAAAGTTAATATTATTTTTAATATTATTTTGTGAAAAATGCAGATTTCAGTTGAACAAGAAACATCTTGACGCAAGCAGAAATCTATAGAGATTTTGATTAGTTGCAGCCCGTCCATACATATTAAAAATGGTTCCAACTGTACTTGTACCATCTTACTCTTAGCTATCACTTTCCACTACAGGGATTTCACTGAATATATGACAGAATAGAGACAACATTAAGTTCTCTTTAGTATGTAGCTAGGCAAGCTCAGCATTCTTACGGATAATGACAGTGCTCCTTCAGACAGTGCTTTAAGCCAACTGGTCTTTTAAAAGACTTGATAGGAAATCCAACTCAGGGGCCAAAATTTGGGAGAGTTTGAAGCAAAGTATTTTCCTCTACTTGAAAACATTTAATGGCACTGGGGGGAAAAAAAAAAAAAAAAAAAAAAAAGATGAGGGGATGACATTCATTTTCTTTTGCAGAGATAAAGCTTCTAAATTTGTTTATCAGTTTACCGCTACACAATGTAAAACAACTTAATTACATGATAGCACTGCAGAAATTTGAGATGAATTTATGAAACTCCTTGAAAGAAAGACTCTTGAGAGCTCTGGGACTTTAGGGGTGAAAAACAAAACAAAACAAAATCCCTACACATTTTTAACATATTTACAAGCTGCTTGAAACTGCTGAATCAAATAAGCTATTGTCAATTGCCTGGAAAATTCTAGTTCAAGACCAGACAGAAAATGCAGTCAGAAAGCTAAAACAAAAGCAGAATGCTTACAGATTCAAGCAATGTTTTAAATAAGCTGTTCCAATTTGCCAGCCTGGACAATAGACCCAGAGCAGTTAAAGAGTTGGGGGTGAAATTTGACTTCATGATACACAGCCACGGGAAGCTCAGAGATGGCAGAAAATTACAGCTGAAGAGGGGGTCTGCAAAGTCTAAACAGATCTGCACAAAACACCATGAAAGTAAATTTTGGAGGCTGCCCGAGCAACTCTCAATATAAGGACTGGAATAGGACTTCAGACATGGACAGGACTACAGGCCATATACACATGAGTAACGGCACACAAGTCAGCACTCTATGTAGCATTGCAGTAAAGTGCTTGCAGAGAAAATGAGTCTCTTGGAATAGAGACTAACAAAACCCAGAAATCATATGTACTTCAGCCACTCACATGCAAAAACTTAATTCACTAAATGTGACATAACAGCATTGACAAACTGGTCAGCAAGTGCTATAAATTCCTACCTAATGCTTACACAAACCTTAATTTCCCTATTTCTTCTCTTCCTCTGAAGTCTTCGTCATGCCTTTTACTGGCTACGCTTTAAAAACCTCCAGTAAGCAGGCTGCAGGGAATAGGCAGTGAGTGCAGAAGTTCAAATTTAGAAACCTCTTGCAGTATTACTACCTCCAACTTCTCCACAAACAAGTACATATCCTCGTCCCCATCCACAGCAGTCAGCATCCTGATAATTCTTTCAGCCTTCCTACAGTATGCCACGCAGGCCTTTATCTAGCTAGGCTGATTCACGTGTTCTAGAGCAAGAACTTGCTCTAGAATTGCACGCTTTTTTTCATCTGTTTTTCACCCTTTCCTTCTATTCCCATTCTTTCCAGGAAGTCAGTCCCTTTGCACATTTCTTACACCTGGCCCACATAAGAAAACAAAATGTCGCTATTTCTGCTGCTGGGCTGAACACAAATAATCTTTTCCTTACATAGGAAAAGATTTTCTTAAAGAGAAAATGTAGAAAATCGAATCAGTACAGATTTTGCTCTCCAGAAGTACTGAGGCTTAAGAATTGATACAAGAATGGTCATTTTCCTTCTGCAAAGAGCTGGTATAGTTTCCCCTCTGCCTACGCGTTCAGTAGGAATGCTTTCTTCATTCCCACACATGCCATTCCCCTCAGTATAACTCTGCACCAGCACACAATGAAAGACACTAAGAAAGTACAATAGTGAGTGAACCTTCCCCTGCAGGGTGCTTGAGTAAGCCTGAAACCTTCCATAAGGTAGGTGAATCATAATTTAAAATGTTTATGTTCTCTGAATCAGCATGAATTCCTAGTAAGACCTTTGCCCTTCTTTCTCTCTCCCTTCACACTCCTTCTCTCCATTCACACCCACATGCTCATCCTTGGCACTTAAGAATTTTGTCTGTGCTACAAGCATTGGCAACAGACCAAAACTGGCCACCTATTCCTCAAAAACCACTCAGCAGCTCTGATGAATGTGATGGTCAGTGCTTGTCTGTCTCCCACATTTGGTCACAGCTGTCTTATTTTAAGAGCTAAGGTGGATGGGGAGATGCTCTTTAATGGCAGCCCATTGGAGCACATTAAGGGAAGAAAGTTTCAGTGGCTTCAGAGCACAGTTGCCCAGAATGTCTGGCAGTGAGCAGGAAGCCAGGACCTCCTGCAGACCAACAGCTGCGAGGAGCAGAAATAATCCTGCCAGCTACCAGGTGTGGAAAAAGCTTCGCAGTGACTGAATGGGGGGTGCAGGATCTGTCTACCCTCAGAGTCACAGAAAGGGCTGAACTGCTCAGGATTCCCTTTCTAATGGCTATGCTATTTCTAGGAAATTATGTACTTTCTGTTATTATCAGCCTTAAGGCATCTTCCTCTCCCCCATTTTAAAATAAGGATTACTTGCAGTGTTTCTTCTAAGAAGATCCAACATTTCTGATTGTAAAAGCCTTTTAGTCATCACTGGGAATCTTGCAATGAGATTTAAACAGGAACCTCAGAGCTTTGGCCAATGCTGAGTCCTCTTGAAAGCATCAGCACCACAAGAAGTTAGAAGTTCTCATTTTTGGAGAGTGCTGGATCTTTATTTTGGGAAGGGCTTCTGTTACAGTATTACAAAATAGGTGCACAGATTAAGGTAATGAAAGCCTTTCCATCACTTCTGAAAACTCCCTTCAGTCACGGCAGTGAAACCAGAAATTGCGCCAGTCAAGTAACAGCAAACCTCTCCTTGACTACAAGAAAACAGTAAAATTATCCCTCTTTTTTCCCCTTCCTACTCTATCAATCAGATACGTGCTGAGATTTTTTTTAATCTTACTGCTTCAGAATGGTAGAAGTGACATTTACTTTGAGATGAACCTCAGCTAAAATTTGGTGGCTTCTGAGAAATCTTCTGTTTGCTTACATTTGGGTCAAGCTTTTCTTTTGTATTTGAATCATGTCTAAAAGTATTCTGACATCTTCTGCTCCACTCTGAACAAAATTGTCTAAAGCAAATGCTTTGTTCTGGAAGCTGTTACTTAGCCAGCAGTGTCTGGTATATTATCCATTGCAACCCCTTTTCTCCATTCTGGTGCGCATAGTGAAAGGGTTCAAATTAAGGAATTTTGGTTGAAGAATAAAATCAGCTCTTAAAGCAGAAGAATCTCTTTCTGTCTCAAGCTGGTCCATGTGCTTCACCAGAAGAAACGCACTAGAAAGGGATTTTCCCTTAAACAAGCACATCGGCCTCAATATTTTGCCTTGTTCAGATACGTACTCCCTCTAACAGAGTAACATGTGCAGATTCACATAAGTTCCCTAATACACAGGAAACAAAATTAGAGCAAGATGTGTCTACAGAGCAAGTAAAACATCGCACAGGCTTCTGTTTTAGAACAGAATAAAACGATGCCCTTTTATCTGCTGTTTTCTGGCATCACTAGTGAGGCTAACCACATGGACACTGCTCCTTAGGTACCTAAGCTTTTGCAAACTCAGTTCTGAAGATGAAAATGCCAATTTCCTGATACGATAATTGGTTAATAATTTACACCTGTAGCAAGCAGGATATTTTGAGTTTTAAAACAAAGTTACTACAAGTATTGAAAGTCCTTACATTAAACTTCTCACTTTCCACTCAACTATTTCAGCAGTTTGGTTTTCCTGCATTACAATATATTTAATGGAATCAACTAATCTCAACCAATAATCTTTACATCGACACACCTCTGAATTTAATTAGTATCATTATCCCTTTTCTACTGAATATCTTTATCTTCCCTCACTGCCCTTGGTAAACACCCCTCATGTATGTCTTGCAGTCCTTGTTGTTTGTATAGACTCTTGTTACTCATCACTCTGCAACATGATGTTGCAGGAAAAAAAAAGGGAATAGAAAAATAGATGTGAATGAAAAACTGCCAGTTGTTTTAATCAGTGTATATGTTCTATGTTTGAGGGTTTCCCCTCATTCTACCTCGGCATCTCATTTCACAAACTGACCTTTTCTGCTTGTTTTTAAATACTATTTTATAACCTTCATAACTGAATAAGACAGAAGTGATTTTAACAAACTTATTATACTAAGTTTGTTAAAATCACTTCTGTCTTATTCCTAAACCCAATCCAGCAAGTGGACTCCTGGTTTTCAACTCTGACATTGCTGGAGCCTCACTCACTTTAAGTCAGCAACCAGCATACTGAAAATCTCTTTGACTTAAAAGTACTATGAATAAACAGCCAGTGTATTCCTACTGTGAAAATATCACAAACCTTTCTTCTTTAAGCTACACAAGCAACACAAGCACATACTCTGAGGGGGAAAAGGTCCTATACATGCAAAAACTATAGAAGTACTACGAATCGAATTGTGCTACTGTTTTCTGAGTGAAGGACTGAAGCACCCCACAGAAGTGGTTGAAGTGAGTGCGGCCATTCTTTTTCCCCCTCACACCCCATAAATCCTTTCCTGCATCTCCTCCTGTCACAGAGAGAAAGTGGGAGCTGGGCATTCCCACAGAGCAGTTGTGCTTGCTGTTCAGCCCAGCAGTCGCACAGCCTGATGCTAGTCAGTACAGCACTGACTTCTACTTTACATTCTTGTTCCTGCCCTGGGGCTGGAAATCCTCATTTCTCCACGTAGTTTCTCTGTTTCTAATCCCACTGGCCCAACCCTGCAGCATCTCCTCAGGCTGAGCCCTGGTTGCATGCCCTGAGGTGGTGAGTCATTTTGGAAATGGCGGTTCACATGTGAAAAGAGCTGTGTGTAATTTTGTATTTCGTAGAAAAGTCATCTCTCCTTCACCTCCTCGTGCATTTCCTGTATCATTCTGAGAGGCACTGCCTTCAGAGATCTCTTTTTCCTCCTGGCGCAGCCGCACCGGTGGGTAAGCGTGCCATCCCTCCTGGCAGAGCACTGGCATTCATACCTTCAGTGCTGCTCTCCTCCACCCCTCCCTCTCCTTCCCTTCCCGGTCAGCAGAAAGCAGGGATTTCCTTTCCTTTTCCTCCTGTGTGGTAAAAGCAGCTTGCTGTTCAAGGGGAGGAGAAGAAATCCTAGGACATGTTTGCCGTGTTTGTTAACTGCTGCTTCAACCACAAGCAGCAAAGATCGCCCTGGCAGGTGGCTTTACATTTCTGTTTATAAAATCATAGACATGCAGGTTTAAATCATCATTTTTCCTCTTCAGCATTTTCTTCCTGTTTATCTAAATTTAATCCTCCTAGAGCTCTCTCTTCCTTACGTCTCTTTGCACCCTCAGTTAAATCACAGCTACCAATCACAACAACCAAAAGGGATATCAGCGCTCTGGGTGCACACAGCCTCATGGATACACCATACCAAAGAGGCACAACTGGCTGCACGGGGTGGCACTACATGGAACCAGCGGCCATAGCTGACCTTTTAAAACATTATGAAAAGCACCTTCTCATTTTAACTTCTTCATTGTGCAAAGTAGCAGTATCAGGGGGGAAAAACAACAACAACAGAGTGTGTCCAGTGCATCATTTCAGAAATCAAGCAGTTTCCTGCATAACCAGGGCAGGGAACGTGCCCAAAATGTTCTGCTCTCACAGATAACAATTGCGAAAGTGGATGGTGTTTACCTTAAGGGAACACGAAGTCCTCTGGTGGTTCAGACTCCCTTGGGCAATAGGTTCAGGGTCCTCACACGACTTGGAAGTGCCACTCCTCTCTATCAGGTTCCTTATTTCAACATCAAGCTCTTTACTTTCACACCTGCTTAAAAAGAAATTGCAGAAAGACTTAAGAAGGGAGATCTGTCTGCTGTCTTCCAAACATGACAGCAGACAGAGTTTGTCATCCTTGCCCTATCACTATCTCACTATGCGTAAAGTTGATTTCCCTCCTCTTTATAATCCTGCCTCTTCAAACCATCTTACTTTTGTGAAGCCACAGCATGGAGAAAGAGAAAAAAAAAGCAAGTATAATGTCAGGATATTTGGGTGTGATTCAAGAGCTAGACTTACAGCGTAGGCAGACTTTTGCACAGGGAACAGAACCACAACATTTCAATAATGTAATGTTCTCATTCACTAGAACATATTACATGACTTTTCACTTATACAGAAAAATATTTCCTTGTACCGACTCCTTTATTGTTTGTATTAAACCAATATGGTAGCTTTTATGTGTAGCTAGTGAGTTCAAAGGAAGAGAGTACCTGACGGAAAAGAGTCCTGCATTTTGTTAGACCACTTGGAAAGGGAATTATGGCCAGCTAAAGTCCCAGTGAGTAAAAGAAGGGCTTTCTTGGCACACGTTTTCATAAGCTGCTCCAAACTCCTGCAGCAGTTTTCAAAGCCTCCCTGCTGCTTGGGTGGTAGAGCCAGATCTGGTGATGGGCTGGCTTTGTGAGCAAGGTCGGCTCCCCAGAGCCAGCACACAACCTGGAGCTCCTTAGCTTCCCTTCCACTTATGGTCTGAGGAGATGAGCAGGGCTTTGGGCACTCACAGGACTGGGAAGGAGCCACAAAGCCCTGTCAGCACAAATGCCAGTTTATCAAGAAGAAAACTACAGGAGGAAAACAAGGAACCTAGAGAAAGAAAACCAGCCCTTTTCTGTATCACTAAAAAGTTGCAAAATCCCAGATAGCAGTGCAAGTGGCAATTTTTTCCTTCTTAGGCAACTGTTTGCTAAGCTTCTTGTACAGTGAGTTCTGGAGTGGTGGCACAATCAACTGCTCTCTTTGGAGGCTTTGCTTTCAAGCATCTACATAACACCTGCACTGCCCCATCAGTAACCCCTTTCCCTCTAAGCACGCCTCCCTGGAAAACAGCAGCTTCAGCTCATTAGGATTCCCACCCCTGGCCTAGTGTGAGACTAGGTTGGTTATATGCCATGCAGAGAACTACTGGATGCACTTGAGGGTGCTTGAGAGAGCTGAGAAGTTATGGCACAGAAGCAAACATTTGTGGTGCAGTTTTAGAGAAAAAGAGTTATATATTTACATCTAGGAGAATGTATGAATGAATGATATTTACATTAGGGGAGAAATTGCTGTTACGGCCCCCTCAGAAGCCCTAAAAACGTGGGAAGAGTTGAGGAGAGGTTAAGTACAGCAAAATGAAATGTTACTGAGCAGCACTGAGGGATTTAGGACAGCTGTTAAAACCGCTAACCAACACTTTCAGGCTAAGCTTTCAGAACTTCCATTTTTACTCTGTGCACGGACAATCAAATGAAGGTGAGAGCTGCTCTCCTCCTTGTTGCTCCACTCAGCTTACAGAGCTGAGAGGAAAAAAACTCTTCTCTACATGTAGCTTCTCACCAAAGACTGTTCTGTTCGTTACCCAGGGTTGCAGTCACATGCATATCACTTTTAGCTTCTCACAACCTCTCTGCTGCAAATGGCCATAATTTGCTGCTGGCACAACACACCCATCTGGCTGGGTCAGAGCAGTCAGGTTTCCCTTCAAGTGAAATAAAGCAGCTTAGAATAAAACAACTGCTTAAAGGAAAATAGCAATTTCTAGGGGCACCTCTGAAGAAAGCAAAAGAGGAACAATCTTGGCAGCAGTGTGCACTGAGGTAGGCTGCACACATCTCCACTGCTCAGCCACAATGAGAAGAGATATCTGACCACAGCCTACTGAGATCAGAGCATGAATAAAGCTGGGAAATCCCCAGTAAGGATGGGGGTTGGCTTTAAGTGCTTCTTTTCAGTCAGGAAGTGCTCATCACTCTGCTCTGTTTCCTGCAGCTTGCCCGACAGACTGCTGTTCCTGGTACCTCCTGCAATTCCCTTTCTCACTCTGCATTCTCCTTCCTGGGCTTAGTAGAATACAGGCAAGAAAAGGATTAAGATCCAGCAATGAAAAAGACTGAGAAGCACAAACAACTCAAAGCCCTGCAGTTGGTTGCTGCTCTGTAATACCCATGTATTTCAACATCACCATGAAAGTTAGAAAAATAAATTTCTTTGTCTGGGTTTCTCAGTGCACTTGTTTCTTCCTCTCAGCCTTAAAACCGGGGTGTTTTGACCAGAAGCTCTCCCCACTGTCCATGTGAATTTCAAAAGAACATTAGTTACTTCTATACTTGGAAGGGTATATTTATTGTGAATTATGTAAAATGTTAATTAACCGTACCTGTGATTTAGATGCATTTTACATACCACACCTTCAGAGCACACAGATGACCCAAAGTGCTTGAATAACCCTCCAAGAGAGCAAAGATTAGAGCAACCACAGCACAAGGCAGCTGTGGATGATAACATGAGCTTCCCCTAGTGAGCAGCAGAGGGCACACAGCATATATCTGCCGCAGAAAGCAATTCTTCCTGGACTACTTTTGGTATTGTGAAGTTCACATACATATTTGTGCACCGTTAACATCTTTAATACCTTACATCACTATCAACATTTCCTAAAGCTGGGTATTTTGTTTCTCATTAATGATTGTGGGGTTTTTTTGTTTTGTTTGTTTGTTTTATGGAGAGAAAGTGGGCAATCCACTAGAACAAACAAACAAAACAGAACAGGTCCCATTTACACAGCATGTTATGGTTAAAGAAGATGACAATAATAAGGTATTATGGTAACTCCTCTTTGTAAATTGTGAGTTATGTGCTTAATTTTGTTTGCTGGGAAAATTAAATCTTCTGAGATGGAAGCAGCACGGACAGATATAACAAAGGCAGGTGGTGGCTCACTGTAAGTTTTAGCAGCTTACAGGAAAAGGAAAGAGCACAACCTTACTCATAATTTCTGTGTCATGAACACTTGAAATAGTTGTCAGTATCCTTCCAGCTGTGCTCTCCAAAAGCAAGAAATTCCTTAGGTCTGTCCTCTTTCTTTTGAGAGCTGCCATCTCAATGCAGAAATTCACTGCTAGAGCTGTGTAACAAAGATGTTTTCATTTCCCCTTAGTATTTACCTTGCTGATGTTTTTCTCTTTTTTCTTTCCTCTCTCTTTTTTTTCTTTCTTCATGCTCCATGATGTATCTTTGTGCTATTTTAACTTCTGGATTTAAATGTTTTTTGGTGTTTTTTTTTTGTTTTGGTTTTTTGTGGTTAATTACTTATAAATAGCTGCATACTTTTTATAGCAACTCAGTTTCTTAGCTGAGAGTCAGAATAAAAACGTGACCAGCCTGTGCTTTGTCTGTGACTGGAACTAAAATTCCTACCTAGATCAATGCCACACAATCAAATAAACTATTCAATTCTGTCCTCAAAGAGTTATGTTATGAAGTGCTGGTTATGCATGCACAGTTTAATTAAATTACGTGTGTAGCAGAGTCAGAGCAAAGCTTTGGCCCCAAACTATCACTGAAAGTGGAATATTATGGCATCAGAAAGGAAACATGAGACGTGGAAATCAACAGCTTCTATTAGAGTCAAGTGCACTTCTTTACAGTCAAGCTTCTCCTGTTCAAGAGAAACAGCACAACACCCCATTAAGTTCCATTTCTCGAATGGAGTAGCAGCCATGCCCAGCTCCTGATTGCCTGCTCTGTGGCCATTTCATGAGTCATCTTGCAATGGATCGCATAGATTCATAGCTAAGAAATACATACTTGTATTCAAATAGTTGTGTATGAATCCCAGGAACATTTCCAGTATTGCTGCCAATATCTTTTATGAGCTCTTATCTCTCCCTGGTTTTCACTGGGAAAGACAAGGTATTATTATTGTCTTTTCCAGTATTATTATATATTAACATTATTAGTATTATTAGTTAGTAATAGCTGTGTGGAAATGGTGCAATAATTCGACAAGTCTCAAGGAATATATTGCAAAATTCTGAATTGACTGATTATTTGACCAGAATTATTTGTTCTTTCATTAAATTAACAATATAACTATTTGTAATAATAATTTATAGAGTGGTGTGCTGGGGTCATTCTCCTGTGATTGGCAAAAGCAAAAATAAACACCATAAGCAATTGTGAGAAAAGGTTTTAAGCCAGGATTTATGGCCAGACACCAACAGCACAGAGCCATACTTGGACGGGAAATGAATTCCAGAGTCTAGGGGTTAAGCACATGCTATGTCCCCTTGGGTGGGCATTTCAGACATCCCATTCTTGCAACCAAGAATAGAGAGCTGATCCTTAGAAAGAAGTAAACATCTGAATTTTAATTACAAAGGACAAACTGGTTTCTATAAGTTAAAATTTGAACAAATTTCAAGGCAAACCATTTCAGCTAATATTTCCCCCATTTGTGATACAGCACTTAATTTCATTAAGGAAAATACTTTTAGAATTTGGGCAAGAAAAGACCTGCTTTCAGAATTTCTAATCTAGCATGGGTTAGAAATATTTGAAAGAAGGATAAAATCAGGCATATACTTCTTTACAATGGCAGTTTATCCATAGAACTATACTATTATCTTATGTTCCGTGATTCTGAAGGTTTTTTGCTCTCTTAGTTCAGTTTTATTTAATCATCCCTAGGCTTTTTTCCATGAACATATATTAGGATTTTTATATTAAAATTTTACCCACCCAAGACTAAATGACAAATAGAATTGCCAATCTATTAAAAGACAGGAAGAAAAATCTTTTGCCAAGAAAACAAGATAACTTTTGTTATAGAATTGGGTGGGTTTTTCATTATTGTTATTTTTGTTCTCCTTCATAACCTCATGAACTCTTAGAGCTTTAGTAAGACATTAGCAAACCACGGGTTCCTGGGCTGATAAACAATAGCTACAATGTAGTGCAGCTCCCTAAGAATCAGTGGTGCTATTCCACTACTCAACACCCAGCAAGCAGGTCTCCACTTGGAGCTTAGGGCTGGGAATCCGAGCCCCATCTCTTGAAATGGAACTGCACTCATTCTACATTTCTCCTCTTACAAATCACTCTAAGCGACTATTTATTAGGCATAAAGTACTCTGCACAAGTGCAAGCACACAGAAAGAACACCTGCCTTTGTTGACTATGAGGACCTAAATAAACAACAGAAAGAAAAGGAACGATAGAATTCATCTGGTATTTCAATAGCATAGTTGGAAAGCCAGGCATCAGCAGCAGTTGAGCTCCACCTCACAGAACAGCAGTCTTCAGAGTGAGAGGTCCCAGATGCTGGGAAAAAGGGGCTGGCACTGGTACTTGGGAGCTAAGTACGAGATTATGCCTAATCTTGCTCCACTCCCAAGGAGAGAGCTCCACAAGGCAAGGTGTATGATATGAATTATAAAAAGCGTGGATACTGAGACTACAGCAGAGAAACCGCTTAAACTTTTGCTCAACATGCAATTCAGCCAAAACATCTGCCTGTCACCCCATAAACGTCCCTACACTTCTGTTCCCTTTACGACAAAGGAATGGAGCTTTTAAGGAACATTTAATAGCCAGCAGCTGTTTGGCTGTCAAATGCCACATCTGGAGAAGCTGTGCCGTAAATGTGAACAGAAACAATTATTCTTTAATAGTTTTGCTTAATTTTAAGAATTACACAAATCACAACAACAAAAGAGGTGCATGTTCTTAATGGAAACACATCTGGTTTCTCTGAAAAGAAGCCAAAAGAACGGGTCCGGTGATTAACTGAAGCTGCTCATGTAATCTGCCCTGCCTCACTGAAGAGCAACAAAGCTACCGATATGTAGGCACTCAGTGTTTTCCAGTGTTTGGCTGTTCCCTTCAACAAATATGGGACATGTGAGAAGACAACAGCTATGCTGGTTACATCATTCCCCTTTCACTAGGATCTTCTGCTTAATTATACTTCCAAAACCCATAATTCAAGATCTTCATGATAAACAGAAACGGGGAGAAATTCAAACCCCTGGGAAGTCATGGAATGGGATTCACTAACTTTGTCAGGCTTCACACAAGCTTCCAGTGAGTGACTGAAGACGGTCTCCCAGGAGAAGCAGCACATGGAGCAGTGTCACCCAGGCTCCCTTCACAGGGCTCATGCAGCTGTGTGGGGACCCCGGGGGGTGGGAGGGAGGGAGAACTGAAAACTGAAAAGGAATTGAAGTTTTTCCCTGAAAATCACCCAAAGCGGAAAGCTCAGCCAAGCGTGTGCTTTCTGAGCAGATCAACTCCTTACTCTGCTGAAAGGCACACCTGCAGAAAGCTGGTGGGAGATGGTGGGAAAGTGTTGAAAGAGCCGAAAACTAAGAGTTAACAACACAAAGGGAGACAAATCTACAGCACAGCAAAAATTGTTTCCAGCGCTCCCTTTCTATGCAGATCAATAGCCAGAAAAGCTGGAAGCCTCAGCAGTTACCCTCCAGCAGCACTGTCTGCACTGCCTGCTTGCTCCACAGCCACACCATAAGCACCGGGTGTCCATTTGGGCCTTACAGGCACTCATTTCCCTGGAAAGCTGTCATCCTGCTGCAATTATATGGCTGATGTTTTTAACTGGTGTTTCACACCTCTGTTCTCTCTCTTCCTCAACCAGGTATCACTGCAAACTGAACGAGACCTATGCACTGCCTGTTCTGCCTCCTAGCTCACCCTTGGGCAGGATGTAGATGTGTCATCAAAACCTCACCGATCAGGGCACCTCTGGAGCAAAACAAGCCCAGGATTCATTTGGGTCAGTTTCTCCCCCATAGGCCTTACATATTTTCCATTGTCTACTATCTGTGTAAGCAGAATAAACAGAATGCCACTTGGAAATTCAGCCAGGACATTTAACTTACAGTAGCTGAGGAGGATAATCAGCTCTGTTGAGTCAAGTCAACTTCTTGCCTGTGGCAGCTGTTAGGCAGCCAAATGAAACACAGAGGAAGCTCACTACACAGCTGCCTGTGTCACAGATCCAGTGCTTGAACTGCCAGCACCTGGCATCTGCTTTCACCAGGAATGCCATTGCCTGAAAGGGTTCTGACACCTCCCATCAGAGATGGATTAGAGTCAAACTGCATGAGCAGTAGCACATACTGTATTCAGCAAATGAGAAATCCCAAGCAATTTCAGAATCCACTTATTTCACAAACTAGAAGGAAAAAAAGAAGTTTCTTTCCAGAAAAAAACAAACAAACAAACAAGATGGATACAGTACTACATATTTCATAAACATAAAAACATCTACACTTTCCTTTTGTTTTGTTCTCCTCTCTCACACCTGCACATTACGATCAAAAGGTATTAACTATCCCCAACTACCTGAAACATTTATGAACATTATTGTCAGAGCTTACCTTACTGGATACAACTATTCCTTTAAACTCTCAGCATTCTTCTTTTTCTTTAATCTCCTCACAACTCACTGAATCTTAGAAATGGGTTGACATCATCACAGCCTCACTGAAGACTCTTAACCATCCTGTGACCTCTTTATCTGAATGAAGCATCTCTCCATCCTACTGTACAACCTCTTTTCCTGCCATTATCAGTAGAACTAGCTTTACTTCACAAAGAAGTGAGCAGACCCAAGAATCTTTGCAGTCAGAAATACTAAAAACTTGCCTAGATAGGCTCCAAGACATCTGATCTGACTAACCCCACTGATTCAGACAACAACGAGTGCTTTCCAATTGCTCTTCTCAGTACCTAATATTCTCATGTTTTACCCGTTTAATCAGAACTGATACAGACCTCCACTGGACAGATTAAAGTGGGAAAAAAAGGTAATTGTATTAGGCTGAGTCTCTGGAAGAAAAAAATGACTGACAAATGCAGGAAAATCTTGATTATACAGTTTTAGTAGCTTAATACATATGACTGTATATATATATATGTAAAAATAAAACAAAAGGAGAAGTTTCCCAACAAGAAAATTAAAGATATGAGACTGGTCATACCTTTCCATCTCAACATGCTGATGGGAATGCAATTCTAGAAGGTCCTCTGCCTCTTCACTCTTCCTTTTGAACTTTTCACAGTGAATCTATTAGAAATAGGGAGGGGAAAAAAAAGTGCATTCAGAGTGGAGATAAATCAGTTAATAATCTCTGAAAAAAAATTAATTGCACAATCACAAGAAGAGACAACCGTGCATTGTTTGCATTCCTGTTTTCCCATTACTTTAAGAAGTCATTCCACTGCCTGTATCGCAGGCCGCCAGGGTATGTTTCTTCACGGTGTGTGGGACACCTCTCTTTCACCAGCAAAGGAGCCCATGAGTCTTATTCTTTTCTTTAGGAGAAAGTGACAGAAGAATAGCATTATTGTAGTTGTAATTGGAATACTGGGGGATTAGATTTTATCTTGACCTAAGAGATTTTATAACACCTACTGTAAGAACAGCAATGGAATGAAGTGGGAGTCATCAAGAGTAAAATACAATATTTATGACCAATTACAAGTCTCTTATTTTATTGGCAACATCAGCTTAACATGGAAGCACAGCTGAACTGTTTTATAGAAACCACGGTGCTTCACCTACGTGCAGATAAAAAAATGTAAAATACAAGTTTGCCAGGAGAGGATCATGTTTGGCACCCTGCCCCTCTCCAAATTCCCCATTCCATCAGTCATTTCACACATTTTAAATACATGCTATAATTACTAGTTACAAGAATCCTATTAAGAAAAAATGCCAATTCATTGTCACGTAAAATTTGATTCTGGCTTGTTTGAGTCTTGTGAGTGTTTGCTTACTCATAACAAAAACAAGTTGATGTACGGAAAGCTGCATTTGCTTGATTTTAGTGGGAGCTGCAGACACAGGGGGCTTCTAGAAAGTTCAATACAGTAGGACAGCCCACATACTAAATGAATGTGCTGTGTTAAAGGGATAAAAGAAGTTACTGACCAATGTTGGTAAAATGAATGTAGCAGGAAGTAAAGTGTTTGGGTGTGTCAGCAGGGGGAATGAAGAATACAGAAAAAAATTGTTGCACACCTTTTTGCAGTGACAGACCTGTTCATCTAAGCAGCCCAGGCTGCTTTAGAGAGTTCAATGCTGTTAAAAGCAGTGTGATCCACACTGCAGATCACAGCCAGGCTGCTGCCAACCAAGCAACACTGCAACCTTGGCCACCTGCTTTGATCTGTCTCCCTCGACCTCCAGATAAATGGATGACTGCGTTGATGCAGGGTAATGCCTTTGCCTTCCATTTCTCATGGCTGTTTGGTAATATCAGTTCTGTCAGTATGTCAGTTCTGAATAGCTTTTAATTTTTATTTTTTAAAATCATTTTTATATTCTTCATGACAAAATGAATCCAACCTGTGTTGGCAGCACTAATTGTCCTACAGTTACATATCTGAGCAAGAGACATCTGGACAATTGCACAGAAAATGCACATTTTTGTTGTAAAAGGAACTAGAAGCTTTTACAACGATACCGTGAAATTTAATGCTGTAAGGCATTATTATTAGATCAGACAAATAGAAGCCGAGTTGGATAAAAATTCATCTACTTCAAAGAATTAAGGCTCTGTAGAAAATAATAGGGGGTTATAATTGTCATGGAAAAGATTGCTCAGAATTACATAAATTTTCTGCTTTCTGTAAAGGTCGTAAAAGAAATGGGAACACTGAAAAAAAAAAAAAAGAGGGTCCGTTCTTCTCACACATTTGTGTTCTAGGAGTAATTGAAAATGTTTAGTAAAAAGCATGCAAAATTTTATCAGTCCCCCAATAATAATTTAAGCCCTAAGTACTTCCTTAATATACCCTGAACAAGCTGTAAGAGACTTTTTTGTTTGGAGTACAAATGTGTATTAACAAGGAAGATTTCCATGTGTAAAACAAATGTGAAGAGAAAAAACTCCCCAGAGAGGGACTAATTCTTATAAAATATTAATTATAAAATTAACAACAGCTACCCAGGCACTTATCAAGCTTATTGAAACATTAATTAAAATGCATTTCAGAAGCATCTGTATTGTAGCTGTTACATCTGCACTGCTCTTCCTTCACCTCCTGCCACCTTCTCTTTTTCTTTCCAATCCTACCACTATCTTAAGAGCATCCTATTTTCCCGAACCTTTCTCCAAACACATGCTGTAATTCACTGGTTCTATTGTGCCAAAGCAGCATTTGGTGGGGATATAATGCAGAATGGCTCCCAGAAATGAACAGGCCTAAAGAAGGCAGAGAAGGGAAAGGGACTTTGTGTTCCCCCTGCATACCCTGTCTGGAATGGCTGAGTGATTCAGTTATACAAAACATCACCATAGACAAGACATTGTCACAATGCAAGGAGCAGAAAGCACACACACAGGAAAACAAACAGAAGCATGTGCTAGTAAATTACACATGGGGAACAAACCCATGCATATGTTACCTTTTCACTGATTTGTACTCCTTGTACTACAGAAGACCTGTCACAGCCAGACCAAGCAAAATCACCACCTTTAGTAATACCCAGATTGCAAAATAGCTCCAAAACAAAATGGAACATATGTAATCACAAACAAGCCCACAGATAAACAAGCTGGCAGGTTACACATTATCAGTGCTTGGCTGGTGTGTGGGCGGAGTGGGGGAAAAGAAAAGGATTATTACTGTAAACGTGACCAAAATGGTAGAGCAACCAGAGGAAAAAAAAAAAGTCCAACAGCATTTCATGAAAGGTATCCAATTTGAAACTAATCTAAGACAGGAATAAAGCCGTCAAGTTTGCTTGTTTGTTTACCCTGTAGCTCTGAAGAAGTCAAATATGAAATAATATTTCTGCAATGCCTTCCTCCCTGGATTGCTCCAGGTTTAAAGCTTGTAAACAGCACTAATGTTCAGTGCAGCCAGCCCTGAACCAGCCACTACATATATTTCTGCTTCTGTATCCTCTGCTCCTCGCTGAAAATGCAGCTTCAGCCATACAAGCACAGCATAAAAAACCTCATAATCTCCTTCCCTGGTCATTCCCTTGTAAAGTACTGAAAATTCAGCATTAGGCAGTTTCTAACTAAAAAAATATAAATCTAATGCTTTATTTGTGTCAAAAATGACAAGTTACTAGATTTCTCAGCTCTGTCTTGCCCAACTTGATTCCATTACAATGAAGTTGGTATCAGCACTGCGTGATGCAGGAAGATTTAATACTTAATAGTTAAATGTGATCTCACCATTAAGCGCAGTTATTCTTGGTTAGGTTAGCACAGCATAAGAATGTTAAATATGCAAAATACCCTAATTTGTAGATGCCATCCCACAAAACCATGATAGTCAGAACTTAGTAGCCTATTCTCATTTCCTGATATAATCACAAATGATTCAATAAGCAAAATAAAGTAAAACCCCAAACAGCAGAAAGATAAATTAAAACCCCAAACAGCAGAAAACCATCGCAGTGGACCTGGCTGAGGAGCGAGGCAATTAAAGGCTGACTACCCTATTTCTACCCAGAAATAAATGTCTGGATTTCAACATCAAGTCGATGTGACTCTGTACTTTAAGCCGTTTGGCATTTGTCCAGGAAATAAAACACACAGCATAATCTCTGCATTTGCTTTCTCATACGTGATATAGGGCAGTGACTTTGCACTGATAGGCACTATCTGCTGTTTAGTTCTTCAGTCTTACTAGTGCTGGCTTTCCATAACAGGAGGTCTGAAAATGTTTCCACTGACATACACGAGTGAGTTGAAGTGGTGAGTGCAGATTGCTGTTTTTAAGTATGTGACTTGGCTAAAATAAATAAATACAGAAATAAAAATTAGAAGAAATATCAATGTATCACTTTTACAATACATTAGAAGAGAAACAGTTAGACATGCTTATTTGTTTGAAAACTGGTCCATTTTCCTATTTCTAAACATCCTCAGATACAGATGTAGTTTCTCAAGGTCTTCAAGGTGAGGAAACATTCCCAGGTGAGCATAAACCACATCAAGCACAAACACTACCAAAACCAGACAGCATCACACCCAGAGTTTGTGCATCTGCACAGGTGAATCTAAAGCACAGAATATAATTTGCAAGGCTTCAAACAATGCATTCCATGCTAAAAATATTAGAACTACACTTCTAATGTGCAAGAGCCAGTTAAGAAGCAACCACTGGAAGTCAAAAATCATCAAGCTGCCATAGCAACACACAATATGCCTCAAAATGTCCTCAGAACTTTCTTAAATTTCTGCAAAGTCATCCTCTGTTTCCTTTCCCTCGTTTGAAGCCATAAAAAGATGAAAAAGAAAAGGAAAAGATGAAAAAAGATTAACTCATATTATTATAAAGTTGGGGAGTTGGCGGGGGGAGTGGGCAGCTGAGCTTTTTTGATTTGGATAGCTTTACAACACACACTTGGAAAGTTTTAATGCTGTTAGAAGAGATCATTTCTAGAGAATGGTACGTTTGACTGAAGTCTGTCATTGCATAACTGTGGTTGTCAATGAGACTTCGAAGATTATTGTAGGCAAAGTCTATGAAGGCAAATTGTTGTTAAAAGAATATGATATCGTTCCAGAAAGTACAAAATGCAGTGTTGAAATAAAATTAAGTCTTCAACAATAAATACATTTGATTCGATTAAAGGTTGTTTATCAAGAAATCACAGATAAGTCAAAACAGAAATCTGCCAGACAGACAGTTATTTGGAAGAACATTTATAAACTAAGCACCCTTCTTGCAAGAGCACTTTATGAAGGCTTTCCAATTGTTCTCAATAGCTCTATCTAAATTCAATTAGCATGACAATTTACTTGCGGCTGGGCAAGATGAGACAGAACTACTGTTTGTTAAATGCCAGCTTTAAACAATGCGGTGAAAAATAAAATGTGCTTTTTTTTGGTGAAAACTAATCACCAGCAGTCATTACAAAGCATACAGAGGTGGAAAGACCCTGCAAGATAAAATCGAAATTAAATATATATTTTATAGAAATGGTTTTGTTATTTTCCTGAAGAATTTCCAGTGCAGATCTCACTACAGTTCAACTAATGTTAAGGAGAAAGAAAGAACGGAACTTCACTGTGCAATTCATGCCAAGAAGAAAAATATTTAAGATCTATTAAGCCCAATAACTTTGGAAATTGTACCCTGGAGTACAAATAGGTAACTTGCCATATTAACAGAAAGGAGATCACTCCAAGGGCAGGGCCCACGTGGCTGGGAAGGAGTTTATGAGAAAAGCATTCAAGACAGAGGCAGTCCTACCCACAAAAAGCTGTGCAGCTGTGGGAGCAGAAGTTTAATGTTGAAAAGGTAAGAAAAATCTGATTTAGATGAGAAGTTTAGCTCCAATATATTTAAATGTTATATTTTCCAAGTAAGCTTCAAAATATCGAGGCAAAAAAATGAGAAAGGAGGGGAGTACACAGTAGAAACAATCTTAAAAAACAGTTGTCCAAAGAAGTTTGGTGTTTCTTAGCTGGCAGGAGCACCAGTGCTGAGCAACTCAGTGACCCATGAAATGCATGTTGCTTCGCATACACTCAGTGTACCCATCCTCCTGAAAACTTGATGTTGTTGCTGCTAGAAATTAAGTCTCTGCCAGTAGTACATCTTGGCATGCTGCAGATCAAGCAGCAAGTCTAGGGAAGATGGCCCTTTAAGAAATTCTCTTTTCCCAGGCATCTGTGAACATTTTTGGGATATCATAGGTGTATCTACAACTTGAGATGGGGGAGCAGAAGCTGGGAGGTTCCTACAGCTGCCCTACTGAAAGGAACATGCAGGTCCTCTGGGAGTGAGCATCACCACATTGAAAACAGAAGAGTTAATTCTCACTACAGCAAGCAGAAGTACCGCAGCTTTGCCTTTTGTCAGACAAGTAGTTTAAAAAAAAAAAACAACACAACAACACATTTGCTTTCTTCTCCCTCTATACAAACCTCATCTCATAGCTCACCCTGCTTCTTAACCCAAAATTTTCCACTCAAAATTTCTAGCTATGTGGATACAAGAAATCCTTTTCAGGTTGGAATGCTTCAGAGGCAGAACCTCTGGACCACTCAGAGACTACTGGGGCTAGAAAAAACAATAGTAAATATGGATAAAGGCCCTCCTGTATCTTAGCCACAGATCCAACCACAGGAATTCTCTGCCTGCTCATAAGCAGCGCAGGGTCTGCCATGGTCTACAGAAATTGTAAAACTTGCAAAGGTTTCATCAGAAGCACTACCCAAGGAAGTACAGGTGCAACCCAACAGACATGCACTGAATCTATTTGTATTTGTTACTTAAAATAAGTGTTTGACATAGCCCTAACCCACTACCTGGTAATAATATTTTACCTTTCATTGTCCATCTTTGTGCAGGAAAAGTGTAAAAGCTCTGCTATAACAGAGTATAAAAGTGCATAAATTACATGATTCCTACATAATAATTATAAAGAAACTAAGAAGTATTTAAAAAAATAAAAAATAATTTTAAAAAAGCTATTAAAGCATCAAGTTTGGGATTTGAGATCTTTTTGGCAACTGAAAAGTGCGAAGAGGCAGATGTCTTCACCCCGAGGCTAGGAAGAGACCTAGTGATGCCAGCTTCAAATGCAGCAGTTACTCACCATCTTAGGCAAGGTGTTCATCTCCGTGCTGATGGGCTGGTATGCGCTTGTCTTAATCAAGGCTCTCTGAATCAAATAACAACTAAGTGGTTTGGAGGCAAATATATACCTATCTCAAGGTTTAACCTACACACCAGGCTTAGGGAAACCCCTTTCTTAAAGTCATTCTAACATTGAGGACACACTCATCTCTTACAAATAAACACAGCCCACACAGATCTACTTGAAAGCGCTGCTTATCAGAGACCACAGAGGATTCCCTCTCAGTTTTCAGATGGCCATGGAACAGTGACACAATGGCACACCCACTCGCCAGCAAGAGACGTGTGGTGGGAAAAGTGGTGGTCGAGCATGGTGGAAAAGTTGTATAAACTCAAAGGGTACAAAACACAAGCATTAATCTAGAAGTAGAATAATTTACTGTAAGTAGTAGATAGGTCAGGGAACCATTTCTAGGAATTCTTTTTAATTAGAATTTATTCTAAAGGTTTCCCTGCAGAAATAGCACTCAACCCAGCCAAAGTCCCTTCATCAGAAGTGACTTTCAGTGCTCTACTCAGGCAATAAATATCACATTATCGTTTCGGATTTTCTCTTTGAGGAAGAGAGCATATAGAGGAGGAGTCTGCAGAAACATCTTCCCCTCCGCCCAGACGAGAAGTGATGCAGCAGTTTCAGGATACACTGTTCATCTCAGGCTACAGTCCACTGCACATAATAGCTCATTAATCAAGTTTCACAGTTGATAAAAGTTAATGCTGTAATTCTGTTACTACGAATCTCATTTCTAGGCACACTGAGATCTTTCAGCCTGACTCTTGCGTTGGTTTCGGTTTTGATAACAACAAAACCTGTGCAGCTTTCCACCAAGGAGAAGCAGTTCAAACATGTTTTTGAAGCTCCTGTTGTCTTCTGTACTGAAAATACCAGTGATTCGGGAGCCCTGGAAACATTTTCATGCTCCTTGCAGAAATATCACAGCTGTTCAGTAAAGCAGGGTAGGTTTTTTTGTCACACCATTTTAGCCTCTGCCTCTCACATGCAAACGCACAATAATCATCTGCAAATTCACATCCAGTTCACTGTGGTTTTGTTTAAACTAAACTATTCTGGAAACACTTGCAAAAATAGCACAGAAGGCAACAGGCCAGGGTCAGGATGTGGGAGACTAAAGCTCAAATCTTTCTTCTGCATAAAGGGCGTTTAACTGCTCTTGTACTTCTAGGACAAGCATTTCAACTGCTGAGTTTGCATGGTTATTTCTCGAGTCTTTTGCAATGATAGTCTTCCACTGCATATTGAGTATTTACTATCTCTTTGTTAAAGAAAACATTAATGATTTCAGCTTGATGGTTCCAGCTTTTACCTATGTAGTTCAGAATTACTGTCTGTCTGATTAGAATGAATAAAAGGCACACACATCATCTCCTTTTGAGAACACTGCCTATTCACTCACCTCAACATCAGACCACTTACGATCTCTAGTTCTGATCTCTATTTTAGTCCTATCTAAGTGCTTATAAAAAGCAGAACATCCTCAACAGGAGAAGCTGATAGCAGTCTACCAGCTCAGTAGCAAACAGAGCACCATCTTGGGAGACAATGCCATGTACTCAAATCCTTCCAAGCAGCAAAAGAAACTGAAGCCAAGAGATGTGCATCCGAGAAGAATTTTTTCCACTGGACAGACAAGTAACAAGGGAATAACATCACTTCTTCCCCTGTAATACATTCACAAGAAGTGCAGTGAATACAGTCAACTACATTTTTGGCTTTCACTGCACTAAAACACAGCTTTCAAATTTGGACGCATGAACAAGCTTAATTTCTTTGGGACTGGAAACAGTTCAGCAGCTTGTTGTTATGTTGTTGTCATCTGTCAGCTCAGCAACAATGATGGAGCTAAATTAAATCTTTCCATGTGTGCTGTTCCTGAATTTAATATCCATCACCTGTTCAACACCACCATCATTTCTGCCAAGGAGGCCAGGAATAATAAGATTTTTCCTAATCCAGGACCAGGCAAAGCCAGTATTGCTAAGCCTTTAAGATCACATCCTTTCTTGTCTGAAGGGGTGCATGACATCCCATGAGTAGCAAACAAAATATATACGTATGTTCTGTGAAGCATTCCCCTGAACAAAAGGTAAAACGTTTACAAACACCTTTAAGTCTTTCTGAATCACACACGTTCACTGCAGTACTGGGTTGTGTAAGAGCCTCTTAACACCTAAGACTGAAGCAGGCACAGGTAGGGGCGCATTGCTCTGGTCACTGCAGGACCAGCTACTCGCTTAAAAACACTAATAGGGAACAGGATCATAGAATGGCCTGGGTTGAAAAGGACCTCAAAGATCATTGAGTTTCAACCCCCCTGCTATGTGCAGGGTCACCAACCACCAGACCAGGCTGCCCAGAGCCACATCCAGCCTGGCCTTGAATGCCTGCAGGGATGGGGCATCCACAACTTCCTTGAGCAACCTGTTCCATTGCATCACCACCCTCTGTGTGAAGTATCATTGATACTTCTTAAGAATCAGCCGTGAAAACATAGAATGGCTTGGGTTGGAAGGGACCTCAATGATCATCTGGCTTTAACCCTTCTGCTGTAGGCAAGGTTGCCAATCATTAGATCAGTCTGCCCACGCTCTTCCAGTCCGCCAGCCACCTCGACTCAAACAATCACACTGTTTCATTTTGAACACTTGTAAACGGTTAGTGACATTCATGTAATGCCATTTTCATCACAGCAAGGCAGGCACAACAAAAAACACTGTGGAGGTAGATAGATGTAGACGATGGAAAAATTGAACGGGGGGAATCCTTTCTCTTAACCTCCAGTGGAAAGTTGTAGGGGTACAGCAGAAGTCACACATGCATCTTTTCACCTGACCTCCCTCCTCCCCCTATTCAGAAGAGGAAAACCCCTTTGGCTACACCATAACACATCTGAATAATAAAAATTTCATTGCTTCTCATGCATATCCAAGGCACTTATCTATAGAAAGACCAGATTGGATGGCTGCCATTCAAATCATTTTATTGTTCACTGAAGAATTGTTTGTATAGGGTTTTTCCATGAGGGAAAAATAAGGAAATGAGTTAGAGAAAATTTAATATAACGTAAAGACAGCAGCTTAAAGTACCGGATCCTTGGTGACTTGTGAAGGGCTTAATTGCCATGTAAGTATTATTGAGGAGAGAAAAGACCACTGCAAGGAAGAAAAGAAACCGGGAAATAAAAAGCAATTTTGAAAGTACTCAAAACAGTTTAGGACTCCAATATTCTGGAGAGGAAGCTGAAGGTAGATTTTAGCTGTTTGAGAAGTTTCTGAGGCTTAGTTTTAAGGTTATACTTTGATACCACACTTATGGCATTATGAATGATTTCATTCTGCTGGGAAAATAAAAGCCTTCCATTGTCAACACAAAAGTAACTCACTGGTTACCTACAGCTGTCCTCCTCCTTTTGGAGCATGAGCGAGAAGCCCACCTACGCACTTAACCTTTGCCAAGCTGAAACGCTCTTCTGCTTCTCTCACAGAAACAGAATGGCCACTATTGTAGTTTTCATTATTATATTTTTTAAAGTCTCAAATGGTCCAGATTAAGTAGTTATACAAAGCAGTCAGTTCCAACTGTCATGATTTTGATGTAAACTAAACAGCTATGGTGCAGGCGCATCTTGACCATGCTTGATACAGAACTGAAACACATTTTTGTGCTCACAGAATGGCTTTAGTAGGGGGAAGGTGCTGTTACCCACTTCTGCTCTTAATTTTAGCAAACTCTGATTGAAGTTTGGATTCAGCTGGGCTAGAGATGTATGAGAAGTCAAGGCACTTCCCACTCATTCTGTTCGTGCTCACTGTGTGGCTTACTGCTTAGGCACAGATGAAAGACCACACACAAGAAATTCTCTCTTCCTTACAGAAAATCTGGAAATGCCACAGCAACTTTATGAGGTCTCGGACAGCAATTCAATTAATTCCTTATTATAACTCAAATACATCTTTATGCAATTTCACTGGATTTTCACACCAAGATGTTTATGAAGTTGATATGGTATCAAAGTAAAGAAAGAAAAGGCAATGATCTCACTTCCATCCAACCACAAATCTATTAACTTCTGCCACTTCCAGTTACTGCCGCAGATTCTCATCAGGGGGTATTGTCAGTGGTCTTCCTCCCCAGCCCACCATTCTCACCCAACACCCTTCCTATCAACTTCCACTGCAACCAAGATCTTTTGAAATCAGCTGGCACGCTGTCAGATATTTCAGTGGACCTGGCCTTTCACTACTACTTCCACAGCACAGAGAACAGAAGCCAAAATTTGTAAACAGGTTTTAAAGCAGGTTAGGACCAAATTTCAACACAACATTGCTTCCTTGATGTTTGTTAATTCAATGAACACTAAACACACAGTTCAGTGTCAATGAAGTCTGAATGGAAACCTTTTTTCTGACCAGAAAGTCCACCCTGTTCCCCAGCTGGCTGCCCACCCATTGGTTTCTACCATTACAGTTATTCTTAATGAAATAGTTCAGGCTCTGAATTTTGAGTTTCATCCTGAACTAGAATTAAACCCAATTTTGGCAGTGTCTGAGTCCTCCATGAAGGAAATTTTTCTTTCTGCATTAGCTTCAGAAAGAACTCTTTCCTATCCATACTTAGTTTAATGTGTTTGACAGTTAACAAGAGGAAAAAGTAAGCCCTGAAGTAATAATATGTTTTGCACACTCTATGTCAATGAAGAATTAAATAAACATTTAACAATTTGTTAATAATATGACCTCTACACAATAGAGACAGTTAAGTTTCTTTGGATGAGACAAAGCATTTTCCTTCCAGATTCAAGGACATTCAAAACTGCAAGCTCACCTGAAACATTGAACTTCCCTATAGATAAGGCCAAGGATAAATTTCAAGATTCAAGGTTGAGCGGAAAATACCAAGTATCATCACAAACACTATGGTCACTGCCCCTCAGGCATACACATGACATTTCCCTATGTTTTAAAATAAATCATGCAAAAATGTTTTAAAATATAAATAAAAATTTGCACAAAGTAATCACTCTTCACTACAGTTACATGCCTAACCTTTGTGTAGAGGGAATTCAAGGTCAGCAAAGGTTTTGGCCACATTACCTAAAGCATTATTGGACCCTGATGATCATGATGGCAAATGATACTGAATAGAGTAATGCTGACTGATATCAAACATTGTTGTGCAAAAATGCCCCTCCCCCCATTGATCAGTAAGATTAACCTGTCACTGTGAACTAACACCTCAATTATGGGTTGTAAATTGCTAACTAAGCACAAGACAACAGATCCTGGGTTTAAAAAATGAAAGAAAATACAAAATAAGGCCTGACGTACCCAGTAAGAGCTAGTTGTTTTGCTATTAACACAGAGCTGAATAGAGATAGTTGCCTTCTTCTAGACCATACTTGCAGGTGACCAAGGGAAAACAGTGGAAATGCAGGCATTTCATAGGAGCTACCCTGATTGTCAGTGGACAGGGAAGAAAAACATACTTTGTAGCAGAGAAAGACAGTGAAGGGTGACACTTCCACTGCACTTCAGAAGAGAATTGTACTTTCTAGGCTCTCTGGATGATCCGAGGACCTTCTTCTCACTACCACTAATACTCAAAGAATCACATCACACAAAGCACACAGAAATCATGAAATGGCTTGGGTTGAAAGGGACATCAAGTATCAAGTTCCAACCCCTCTGCCACAAGCTGGGTTGCCAGTCACTAGATCAAAATAATTCAGCCTAACTCCATAGGAGAGGTGCTGCAGCCTTTGGATCAACTTTGCAGCTCTCCACTGGATCCACTCCAACAGCTCCACATCTTTCTTGTGTCGGTGCCCCAGACTTGGATGCATTACTCCAGCTGGGGTCTCATGAGGGCACAACAGAGAGGGACAATCACCTCCCTGTCCCTGCTGGCCAACCCTCTTCTGATAGAACCCAGGTCACCATTGGCCTTCCAGTGTGCAAGAGTACACTGCCAGCTCATGTTCAGTTTTCATTTACTAGGATACACAGGTCCTTCACAACAGGGCTACTCCTCAAGGAGTTCTTCTCCCAGTACATAACATAATATCATTAAAGTCAGAATAATATCCCCCTTCCTACTATAAAACATATGAATCTAATTTTCCCTCTTTGTAAACTCAAGAATAGTATCTACTTCACTATATGATTGTGCAAGACACAGAAGTGAGTGTGGTAAACCTAATGACCACATTAGAGAGGGAGTGCACCATTAGGAGCTAGATCCAATCATTTCTAATACAGTTCCCTATTACATAAGCTACCAGACAAAATCAACAAAAATTTATAAAGGCGAGGACTCCCATATAATATCCTACAAGAAAACCACCTTAGAGCTGTTTCCTGTTACCAAAAGAAAGGACAATAAAAATGAAGGAACTCCTGATCTTAGGCTGCTATTTCCACCTCATATGACCTGAATTTTATGGAAGAAGCACTTTTGTGTTACTCAGATTTTACTCGTAAAACATAGACAGAGGCAATGTATAAGCTTTGGGGAACAATCAAAAACATGTAAAAATTCATTGAATGGTAAAGAAAAAGGTTGTTAAGTGTTTTAAATGTTGCAAGGAAAAGCCATTTGCTGTAGTGGGGATAAGGTTGCTCTTTCTACTTTTTTTATGGAGGGGAAAAAAAAAAAAAAAAAGAGACAAGTGTTTGAAGCAGCAGGAAGTTATAGCAAATAGTTTTACTTCCCATGTGTGCTTCCCCTGCAATTATAACCTTAAAAAGAAAACCAACAAATGAAAAGATTAAGTACTGAAGATTAGTTTATAACCTAGGTACTTGTATCTACCTATCAATTACAACCTTACTCTCAATCTGTGCAATACCTTTCTGTGCATCTTACTTTTAAAGCTACCTTAAATCACAGCAGACAGCTAGTCTAATAGATGCCCCATTACTATCTATTAGCTTTCCAAATGCTAGCAGATGTTCAAGTTTAGCTCACCCTATCTTCCTGAAAAGATGTATCCAGCTTTCTCAAATCCGGGAGTAATAGTGAAGAAAAATGTAACCTATATGAGAGGATTATCCAGACAAGACAGAAATGGAGTGTTATTTTCAAAGCCCGTGCCTCAGATCTATGTGGGAGTTACACTGTCGGGGGCTTAGTTTCTGTTCAGCATCATGTGGTTATCACACTGGGCCCTAAGACAATCTCACCTCACTTGCTAAATGGGAAGTCTATCATTGCTCACATAGCACTACCTTCACCAGTGCAGTGGTGAAGCCATGCTGGTCAGACCCAGCATGACTTGAGACAGACCCACACAAAGGCCTCCTCACCACATCACCCCGGTGTGAGTTATACAGTTTGAGTTTTTCTGTCCTGCAGGGTAGCCCAGATCTTTTGATCCAGATACCTTAAAAGTGGGCTGCAGCCAAGCTAATTAATTATCTGTGAGCACTGTCATGAGATTCTGAATCTTTAGCAGTTAAATTCCTTCCAAAATAAACAACAACAAAAACACTCAAAAAGCCCCACAAAACATTAAATCCCAGAAGTAGCTCAGGCATTTTGCTCTCTGGTTTTCCATTCATCTGGGCTGACATTTCTCACTGTTAGAAAACAACCTGAGGTCACTGGATTGGATCAAGACCTTCTTGAATGCATTTTAGAAGTTTTCTTCCTAAGGAAATCCCCTCATCTTCAACTAAGATCATTTTTAAATGATCTTTCTCTAAAAGCATTAGTCAAAGGCAATGGGAAATTGTAAATCTTTGTGGCTTTTATTAACTTATTTCCTTTACAGCAGTATGCTCTAAAACCAGTAATATGATGCTTTCTAAACTCAAGAGTGTTACTGCGGTGCCTTCAGCAATCTTGTGATTCTTTTCAATGCTTAATAACCACCATATCTCAACTTATAACCACTCCACTCTACTGAAGATACTTGCTTATCAATGGTGACTTTGGGTTATATTTCATTTTGTTCCTAGATAGTTTAGAAACTGGTGTTGCTGAATTCTGTTTAAATAGCAGATAAAAGCAAAGGACCAAAGGCTATTGTAAACTAAAATTCCCATCTCCAGCAGGCACACAGTTTTGAAAGGTGATCAGTACTCTGCTACACAGTATCAGAGCAGTTGCTCCAGATAACAGAATATGACAGAGGACAGTTTCCGAAGACAGCAGCTTAAGGTAACATGTGCTAAAACAACAGTAATGCAGACACAAAGGTCAACACATTTATAGCGAAAGAAATTCAAAGCATTCTTCCATACTAGAAAAGAAAATTTAAAATGAGCAGTTCAGTTTTGACTCCAAGCATACACAAAAACTCAAACCAGATTGTGCCTCTTCATGAAGAACTTCTAATATTTCTTACTGGACTTACAAGCTATCATGTGTTATTTCTCCCCTGCACCTCTACAGACCTTTCAAGATACTAAAATGCTGAGCTTCTTTTTTCAATTTGAGATGCATTTTGATCTATTAAATTCCTAAGCTGCTTACTACTCACTGGAATAACTATTAATCTCCAATTTATTAAACAAAACTAATGGCAACATTGCTTGTTTAACCTACCGCTCTGTCAAACTTTTCTCTCTTTCAAAGCTACAACCCACACAGTGGAACAAGATTATATATAGCAGTAATACAACTAAATAGTTGGAATCCCCTTCAGCTTGAAGCAAACAGCTTGAAGCAAACAGCAGTAGTGACTCATTACATTGCATTAAAAAAGGGGATTTCCTGATGAAGTAAAACACCAATGTACGTTACAAAGAAAAAGAAGAAGAGCTAAGAAGAGTAAAGGGGGAGATCCAAAGATCCATTAGGGAGGAGAAACCAGGGGAGCACAAAGGTAACAGTTTGTATTTCAGCTGAAGGTACAAGAACCAAACTAGACCTGTTATTCTAAAACTGAAACTAGAAGACATGCGGATATTTGAGCCTTCACTCTGAAACCCAGCTGAGCCAACACTAGGCAGCTTTCACAAGTCAGCAGCGCTCTTGCAGTTCATCGCTTCATCCTAGATTCTGGCAAAGACAGAGCAGCCCTATGCATCACCTATACCATCAAAACCGGCACAGAACTATAGCCTTCATTTCAAAGATTGCACAAGACAAGAGAAATGGATTATCAAGTAAGCCATTACCCAATATCTGGGCTTCTTTCCATGAGTCAGGGTGAAGCAGTCTACCGCTTTCAGTAAATATGTAGTTCACATTTGCAATTACTGTTTCTAGTAAAGACAAACTCCCCCGCACAGTGAAAGTAGGAGGGTGGTTATGAACTATGTGGGATGTTTCATACGTAGGCTGTGAGAACACGGGACACCTTCCACCTTGAATATGAAACACCAGGAGATAGGGTTTTTAGTAACTGACTGGCAGACAAGCAAGATTCCCACAGAGCACTGGCACACCAGTATGCCTGCACTAGTATCACAATGCTGGGAGGCAGATCCCCAGCAGGTAGAGGGCTAAAACCGGGGGCTGTTCTGCCACTGAATCACACAGCTTTCTCACCACATCATGCTGTCTAAGGCATAAGAAACTTGTACAGTTTACTGTTCACACTGCATGCTGACTGTATCAACAGCTTCCTTTCTCCAGAGCAGCTGCTGTAAGGAAACTGGGCCAACACTTCCACCGACTTGCTTATGAAATATGAATGACTATTAAATTAGTACACTCCTCTCTGCAAAACTATTTTTCATTCATAAGTTGGTTTTGAGAATGGATTTTTATTGGAATGAGCCTTACTGAATTTTTCTTCTAGATCCAGATGTTAAAGACCCCATTTTACCTCTCTTATGCTCATGTGTCTCAGTGGCTGAATACAGAGGAAACAAAAACACTAGTAACAGAATCAAGCACACCAGATGAAGGCATAATTGTGCATCTCCACAAAGGCAGAATGCCTCAGGTTGGACAAGGAGAATAAAAGATGGCATGCAAAGGAAGGAGAGGCAATGCATTTAGACAAAGCAAAAATCAATTCAGCTCTGCCTTATTGGAAGAGAATTCATAACATTTTCTTGAAGACAAGTCTCTGATTCCTCCTTTGCAGTCAGCAAAGGACCAAGATAAATTTACATTCGTGGTATTTATAAAAAGACAGATAAAGCATTCTGGTAGGCAATACAGGAACGGTAAATCTTTTTAAAAATATTGCTATTGTTTTCCAACCACTTTTCAAGAGATCTATTTTGCTGTATTTCCCACATTACAGAATCCTCCTTTATAAGCACAGAAACAAATCTTCTTAGAAATTTTCTAAGAAATGATCTGTTTGAAAAAAGATGATTAATTACAACCACCAGCTACAACAGCCATATTAATTGCAGAATTAAGTTCCTGATGAAAATGACAAGAGGACAAATACTGTGCACCAAAGGAAAGGAGAAAAGCATATAATTACTGGCCTTCAACCAATCAATATCAAACTTCAGCAACAGCTAGCCTTTCCTTTGCCACTCCTCTCAGGCAACGGACAAAACCTTCAGCCCCACTTAGCCTCTCCATAGACTTAGTCTCTTAGACTCCCCATAGAGGAATCCTCTATGTAGAATAGAGCATCTGCCTCTAGGCAAGGTGAGTACTGAAATCTGCTGTCCATCTGGCTCTCCAGTTCATCCTCTGCACAGCTGGACACCCTGGCCTCCTCACCCACAAGCACAAGATAAATGTCATGGAGGAACAGCCTCACTGCATGCATTGGTGTCCGTGCTGCATTTGTATCGCAACCAGTTGCTGAGCCACCGGAGGGCAGAACCCTGGACTTCATGCTGGACACAGATCAGATGTATGGCCTGAATGTCCATGTGCCTGCTCTTCAGGCAGCATCACACCTTGTGTTCCCAGCAGTCTATCTGCTTCAGAGTGCTGATGTAGCACAGCCCCTGCTTGGTTGTTGTTCTCCAGCCTAATATTACTACTTCACTTCTGGAAAGCCATTGCCACTGGTTTCAAAATTCAGTTGAAACTAACAAGTCATACATCTGAAGAAAGAAAACCACTTAGTTCTCTCCACTGCCTGAGCTCACCTCACCACCTACACACACTTGGGTTTTGAGCACCTTTGGGAATGGTCTTCTCTAGCTCTCTCCTTCCTCCTTACATCTGTCCTGCATATACACTATGGGCCTGAACCCACTGACTGAAAGGTCAAGTTCACTGTTGCCTTCAATGGAGCACAAGAATAAAAACATCCAACATTTATTTTTCATGACATTCACATATCTCAATGAGGAAAATGACAATTAACCTATAACCTTCATATAGATTACATATCAGTAGATGTCCTCAAGTTCCAGGAAGGAACTCTCAGAGGCACATAGCCACAGAATGTGAAACTGTGATAGATGTTACTTCTAGAGCTACTGCATTTCCAGATTTCAAAGCTAAATAAAGTAAGTTACAGTCTTACCTGGTGCAATGCCAAAAGAAAAGAACTTTTAAAAGCATTCTAAGCAGTCAAATAGGTTGGTCATTTTTTTTGTTTATTGGGTTGGTTTTGTGTTGTTTCTTTTTTGGGGGGCAGGGGGTCTTGTCTGTAATACGATCCATGTTTCAAGGAAAAATAATAAGCTGTGGTGTTAGTTATAGCCCAAAGGACCTGCTAATTTCAAGTGCATTAGCTCCATCTCTTTTTGCCTAGAGTACTTCAGAGGAACAGTCTTACACAAAGTTTTGTTGCATTAATGTCTAGCAATGACAGCAAGGTGAGGTTGCTTCAATAGGCTTTATCCTTTCCCACTGAGGAAAAAACTAGCATGTAACAAAAATCCAAAGCCATGAGTCTGTTAATGGAGATTCCATTTTAACTGCTGTTTGCAAGAGATCAGCTAGAGTGTTGTAGTACTTTTTTTTCTCCCCCAGGAGCAGGACTAAAAGTCTGATTATAGTGCCAAATAATTCAGAAAGATTAGCAATTATTTTCAAGTAAAGATCACTTATATAACATAGGTTTTTCTAAAAAACAAAACATAGAAAAAACACACACAGTATTCTGAGAAAAGATACTTCAATTAATTTGCTATATCAGTTCTGAAACCTCAGCTCTAAGACTGATCGTAGAATGATTTGGGTTTTAAGGGACCCCAAGGATCAGCGAGTTCCAACCTCCTCTCCACAGGCAGGGCCACAAATCTCCAGATCTGGTTCTAGTCAAGGCTGTCTAGGGTCCCATCCAACCAGGCTTTGAATACCTCCAGGGATGGAGCATCCACAGCCTCTCTGGACAGCCTGTTCCAGCAACTCACCACTCTCTCTTTGAAGAAATTCCCCTTGATATCAAGCCTAAATCTTCCCTTCTTCAAGTTAAAATGATTTCCCCTTGTCCTACTATTATCTAATCTTTCAAAGAGCTGACTCTCCTCCTGTTTATAGGTTCCCTTTAGGTACTGGAAGGCTGCAGTGAGGTCACCCAGCAGCCTTCTCTTCTTCAGGCTAAACAAGCTCAGCTCCCTCAGCCTGTCTTCATAGGAGAGGTGCTCCAACCCTCTGATCGTCTTTGTGACCCTCCTCTGGATGCTTTCCAACAGTTCCCTGTCTTTCCTGTATTGGAGACCCCATACCTGGATGCAGTGCTCCAGATGGGGCCTCACAAGGGCAGAATAGAGAGGGACAATCACCTTGCTTTCCCTACTGGCCACCCCTCTTCTGATAGAGCCTAGAGTACCACCGGCCTTCCAAGCTGCAAGCACACACTGCTAGCTTTTGCTCAGTTTCTCATCCACCGGGTTTATTTCAGCAGTTATTCTCCCAGTCTGCGTACCTGTCTGGGATTACTCTGACCCAAGTACAAAACCATGCCCTTTGCTATGTGGAACCTCCTAAGGTTCACATGGGCCCAACCTTTCAAGTTTATTGAGATCCATCTGGATGGCACCTCTTCCTTCTAACATGTCAATCGCAACAGTCAGCTTGGTGTCATCACATGGGTGAAGATTTGGACTATAGCATAGCAAGCCCAAAAGATGTTATAAAGGGAAATCCAACACAACACAACAAATCTGACAAACCAATTACCATCTTTCAGGTCTCTGCTGTCCTTAGTTGCCAAATAGCATCTCAGTTTTGCATTTCATCCTACCCAGTTACAATGCCATTCCTGAGGTGGGGAACAGTAATGCTCCAGACTGGTGTAGAAATTTAACCATATCCCAGTGTGGAGCATCTCAACAAGTTTCTGTCAAATACGTATTTATTCATTCCTTAAAGAGAAATAGAAAGATTTTGCAAAACATCCCACAAGGTGTCACTAAAGATGCACCAGCCAAAAGCCTCCTGAAACATCATTCCCTATCTTTGCTTCTCATTCCTTGAAGATGTTACAGACAGATTGGAAATCATAAAAAGCGAAGACAACTGGACAAAAGCGTATTTACTTGAACACCTCTGTCACTTAAGATGTGGCCTATTAAGCAAAAATTTGAACCAAGTAAACACTGATCTACAGGGAACGTAATTCAACTTAGGCAACAACTTAACAATGAAATGGCTCAAAAGTTTGCAGCAGGTTTTATGTTTTACAATGGAATAAAAAGAAGCTGTGTTGCCCCCCCAACCCCCAATCCTCCCCTTTTAGACTCCTAATATAGAAAAAGGGGGGGAAAAGTCAACTATCAGAAATGTCAGTCCCACATTAGTACTAGCAATGATGTTTTGTCTCATTTTATTTTCATCACTCAATTTTAAACACATCTTTTAACTCAGTGCCTATTGCTGAAAGTTACATTCCAGTGCCTAATTTTATTATTATATTATTATATATATTATATTATTATATGAAAAATAATAGTTTACAGCCTTAGCAGATGCCATGTTTACTCACAGCTGAACAGAGCAAAGATGTATCATTGACCTAATCACTCACTTGCTCCAGAAACACCAGGTTTAATGACTTACATTGCTTATTGCCTAGCAGCCAATGCACAGTAATCAGTTGATTGTTGCAGAAAATACTTGACTCCCTATATCTCCATGCCAATGGCCAAACTCCAAAGTGTGCTCCCGGAAATACAAGCAGTCAAATCCTGTGTGCTCAGGCTATAATCTGTAGGATCCATCCAAGTTGATTTGTAATACAGACCGTTGTTTGTTTCTTTGGCAGAATCTTGTAAATGACCACTTCTCCCTTATTTCATTCTCCACAAGAACCAGGAAAGCTGAGACAATCTATCAGACCTTTTTAGAGCAATAGCATGCAACGATGCAATGTAGCTGCTAATGAGCCTTGTCCTCATTACAGAAACCAGCTCAGGCAGAGAGACTCTTAAAAGTGAAACCACAAAATGGACTTTTTAGACTTAAAAAAAAATATCATCAAAAACTGGAAACATAGTTCTAACTAGTTTAGATGTGAGAAACATCTACATCTTTCTTATAGGCCAGTTACTAGCTTTAAGGCATAAAAGTTGAATACACTCATTATTAGATAGACATAGATAAACAGTATTTAATTAAAAAAAAAGTACAGCAGGTATAACATATCAATACTGTTTCTATTTGCCTGTACACAATTATTACAAGAGCACAAAATACAACTGGTCTCAATTAAAGTTCAAATGTTTTTTATCTGCTGGATTTGTACATTAAAATGCTGGCACTCTAGTAGGTTCAAATTCAATCCATAACCAGTAGCCACCTTATACTTCCCAGAACTTCATGGGTAAGTATAAATAAGAATATTTATTCTAAGGTTTCTTGTATTTTACGCAGAAGTCATTTCAGAATAGGTTAGGGTCATCTATCAGAGAAATAAAGCAGATACCAGTAACTGCAGTATAATTGCTAAGAACAAAAGCTGTAAGAGCATTTGTAATTACAAAATATATTAAAATAAAACCAAGCAACAGGAAGTAAAAAGATGGTTACTGCAAAAGCAGTAGACATAATTTTGTGGAATCAAAATCATGAAGTGGAAGCAGTATCGCCCATAACTATTCACCTGGAACAGCTAACTGTGACAAACTGAAATAGCATTCCTTTCCAAGAACAGTCAATCAAAATTTGTCCTGTAAGACTGAAGATGCCTTTAATGCCAGCTATATTTCAGTCCCTGTTTCTAGCTGAGGAATTAATGATGCTTTCTCTATATTTTCCTTTTCAAGTTCAACACTTTGTACAGTGAAAAACAAAATGAAACTTGACACGCTAAGACAAACAGCAGTTCTGTAACATGCTTCTTAAAAGAGTGCTTTGCCTCATTTTTCACATGACTGCCACCTAAGTCTTTTCAAAATAGATGATTACTGCAAACTCAGCAACTCCACCTGCCCCTTTAGTTTACTTAGTCATGAAACATTTTTTGTGCATTATAATAAATATGCTTCTTTCCTCTGCCATATCACCCAAGATTTTTAAAAGTTACACATTCTTAAGAGTAGAGATCCTCGTTCCTTTACAGCCCTCATACACACTCTTGGAACTTCTTCCATCTATCTTATTGCTCCTTGAGCCCTCCCTCCTTCAGACATATTTCACTTCCATAGAATCTGTCACTTTTTATTATGCCCTGCTAAGCCTCTCTATAGATCTTTCTGCAGTTTAAAAGCAGCCTCCAGCTGCTGCTACCTTGTAAATAGCGGGATTATCAGAATCTGTTTTGCTCTGGACCACCTCCAGAAACTGGGACAAAACCCCACTGAGAATGCCCTATTCCAATACATCCCTGTGGCGCAGAGACACCTTTTTAGATACTTCTTCAGGGACCATCTCATACACAATTTGCCATTTCCTCATCTTTCCCGTAACTTAGAAGTGCAGGGAACAGGCCAGCCTCACACAGTGGGGGACAGAGAATATAAATAAGCATCCAGCCTGGGAAGAAGACTCTGAGACAACATGCCAAAGGAACAGCTGCCTACAAGAGCTACAGTAGTATGAGGCAAGGACTTTGTTTTAGACTTACTTCAACAATATGGCTTAATTCATGGCTTGGACAGACACACTGAGCTAGACCATTACCTGATTGAGATGCAATAACAGCGTTGACTGGAAAGATGGAAACCTTGTTAGTAGACTTATGTGCAGCCTAGGGACAGAATAATGATTCTCCACTAACTGCAGAATTGAGCAAAGGCCCAAATGCAGCAGGCAGTAGCAACAAAAGAATTATAGAATCTATGGCTGATAATCCCCATAAATCTGTAATTAAAAACCCCCAGCATAGTCTCTGGATACTTTCTTAATTATTACTATTTTTAAATCTTATTGTACTTGGCTTCAGATCCTGAGGGTATCTAAAACAGCAGGACAGCTAAAGAAGCGATGCACAGCCTGCCTTGCCTTACAACAATCCTTCTCACTGCCTGCAATTTAGCTGTCACATCAAGCTCAACCCATCTGCTTTTCATCTCACCTCTAATTCCTGGAATTATTCAAGGTGTAATTAGTATCAGAAACAGCCAACTAATTAATTAAGGAAAACACTATCTCAAAAAGCTGCTTTTATTTACTCTCATGTCTTCCAGTCAGTAAGACTACCATAATAATAACAAGTGCACCCATTGCACAAACCAAATCAAACTGCAGGCCTGTATCCCTGATAAGGGATATCTTCCACATAAGGCCAGGAAGCTACAAATCCAGAATTATTTCTACCAGTTTCTGAGGTTTTTCAGTACCTTCCAGAATGTCATTGCTTTAGTAGTGTCTTTAGAAATACCACATAAAATATCCAAAAACCTCAAAGATGAAAATAAGGAAATTATTCTAAGAAATTATTTGTCAAATGCAACTCCCACATGGAGAAGAAACAACAGACCCAGCTTTTATTACCCCTACAAGAGAGGAAAACACACAACATCTGGAAGCACCATCACACACATTTTAACACTTCTCACGTCGTTCCTTCCTAATATTCAATTCTAAGGCGAAAGGAGCGCTATCAAACCCTTACCGTATCCTACTAAATGCCTATTTTCAAAAGCTCCTATCAAACCCTTTCAGAGCTGAGTGAGCAGGGGATGGCCTTTGGCATGCAGCAACGCTGCCATCTACAGCCTGAGTTGTGCCACAACACAGCCATTTGGCTCCGTAGATGGATGGGACTTTTTCGAATGTTTCTGCTACAAATCAAGTCCGAACGAGGATGCAGCTTTAAAATGACATTTAGTAGGACATCTTGTAATACTTCAGTCACGGAGACATTTCATGTTTTCTTGCTATTCGTTTATAGACTGCATTCTCTCTAAGTCTCTTCTTATGGACCAAACAATGATACGTAAGTTTTGGGGGTATTTTGGTACCTAGTAGATGTGTGTATGAAAGCCACATGTTTGAGGCAAGAAGCAAAAAACAGATGAATATGAGATTTCTATTGTCACACGTACACGAGACTCACAGAAGAAAATTACTGACCTTTTTAAAAGTCATAGTTCAGATGTTTTTTGTTGCTTTTTTGTTGTTTTTATAGTCAAGGTAGACATTAGCACTTGTTATATGATGCAAGAAAATCATCAGTTCCAGTGCAACTGGCACATTGCTGAGAAGCTTCTAAATTCCTGTGAATTGTAAGTAAGAAAAATCAGATTCAGAAATAATATATAGTACAGGCAAGCTACCTTGAAAACACCGATAAGCACCTGGAAGCTTAAGTTAATTCAAGGCCAGCTGGAAAGGGAGGAAATATCTTCTGTTTAACCCACTAACGTAAAATAGAAATGATCTATTTTACCATTGCTGCCTCAACGACTTCATCAGTGCTAAGCCTGACTTGGCTCATGATATATGTTACTGCACATTTCTCCATGTTACCCCCATCTCACCTCCTTCCCTGTCATGATGAGGGATTCAGGGTCAGGCTTGATGGGTTCCTGGGCAATCTGATCTACTGGCTGGCAACTCTGCCCATGGCAAGAAGTTGAAAGTAGCTGATCTTTGAGGTCCTTTCCAACCCAAGCCATTTATGATATGATGGCCACATCCAGCCCTGATATCAAATGCACCTGACAGCTACATACACCATTTCCAAGTAGAGAATTTTTTTTTTATAAGCTCAATTTGGTACTTTTTTGTTTTATTACCTAATTCTATTTGTCTACCTCAGAATTTCAACATGAGGCACAATTTTATGCCAAAAGACTGCCTCCATCTGAATACAAACTTAGTATATAATTGTTAGGACACTTACCTTAAATGCAGCTGCATCCCTTCTTCCACATGTTTAGCAATAATCCATTCCACAGCAGAAAGCATGTAAGCTGCAGCCTAGCCAATAACATTCCTGGCATTCACACTGGGAGCCCTTCATCACAACTCTGTCAAACGTTCTACTTCAGACTGTGCTGCAAATTGTTGTCATTCATGTTTGGTTTATGGTAGAGTTTCTGTTCATCATAAACTCTACTGCTCTGAAATCAGCAAGGATTTTGGTACAACGTTGTCCACTAGCAGCTGAGTATCAATAAGCAGAGGGACAAGTCTGCAAGTTGTCTTCTTGTAAAGTTTTAAGAATCCTTCAGGCTGCTTTCTCACCATCCCAAATGTGATCTCAGAAGCAAAATCTTATTTATGATAACCACTGAAAAGAGTATTTAAATTGTCGTGGAAGTATGATCCAAGTAAAATATACCTTCAAGACAAAATTAGTTAGATAGACTTCATGGAGTTCATCTGGAATAGAGTCCTAGTGTAGTACAGTAAAAAATGATCACGAAGAAGCAAAGTAATGTTAAGCTAAATTAAACAAACAAACAAAAAAGAACTATTGATGTTTTTCTTTTACAGTCAGATTTTTTTCCCCTAAAATTGCAGGCAAATTTACTAACATAATTTCTTCAGTAAGTATTCTCCTGCGAAACAACTGGCTTGCATAACATTTAAAATAAAGCACCTCAAAGTCTTTTTCCCTTTGAGTGAGATGAATGCAAAAGTCAATGCACTTCTGCTTTTTTTTTTCATTCAAAGTATTCATTACTCATTTCTCGAACATACAGCCTAACCTTGTCTATTCTTTGCTTTAATGAGCTGTTGAAGCAGAAAGTTAAATTAAAACAAGGCATCTGTGATACTACAGAAAAACTAAGTCTGATTCTGCAGCAGGTGATACATGTAACAGTAGAGTATTTATGGAAGTATCATAAACAGAAGTAACCAGGATACCAATTTCAAGAGGGAAAATTATATTGATATACAAGTAAGAGCCTGACAGCCTTCTTATTTAGACAAGACATAACAAAAGCATTGACATCATGCCTTCAATTTTAACTTACAACATTAAGACTCTGTTCAATGGAGGAAAAAAAAATAGAAACAGTCTGAAAATAAAAAAGATATATGTATACAGATTTGCAATGCTACTCATGATGCTACGTGCTAACTTGGGGTTAACTGCACTATACCACTATACCACAGCAAAAAAATAATGAAAAGTTGGGACCAGAGAGGTTATAAGCCAGTGTAATTCATAACTACAAGGATATCTTTTGGATGAAGAGGGAGAAGCTGTGATCAGTACATGTAAGAAACAGGCTAAGACTTTCTGAATGTGAACAAGCTTTTTGAAATCAAGAGATTTAATCTTCAGCAGTTGATCTTAGTTACATGTTTCTATCCAGATGTTTAATAAAAGAACACCTGTAAAAAAAAACTAGCCACAACTAGCAGGAAGAGATGCTGTCTTAGAAATGGAAAAGGCTGATGTGTCATTAAGATTACTTGAATCTTCTTCATGAAGTAGATGTCTTTCAAGCTTTCATTTCAGCTTCAAGCACCCCACAGTGAGCAGAACCAAATTATAGAAGTTTGTATCCCTACTAAATTTGAAGAAGCTTATTATGCATGCGTAAGTTAGCTGCAGATATCCCTAGACCACATCAAGAACAACCCTGGCCTACAGGGTAGCATTTCTGCTGCAAATCAGCTTGATCTGTGGGACTGTTCATCCTTATTTCTACAAGTGAAAGAAACCAAGTTTTACTGCTTTGGATTGATGGTGTTTTCGTTGTACTCCTTGTTGCAGCTGGAAAGCTGAGGAGGGATACATGTTTAAGCTCTCAAGATAAACTATTATGTGACTCTGGAGGAGAGTAGCCTACTACATCTGTAATTTATTCCTGCAGATGTTCCTGTTACAGAAATACAATGCAGTCAGTGAATCTAAATTTAGCACTTTTGCCATTAGTTCTGATGCACCAGCTTCATCTACAGATACATGATATCAAATACCTTAAATATTAATTTATTCCAAGTTTGATTTTTTGTTAAAAAATGCATATTTTTAAGCAGACATTCACAATTCTGTAAAAACAAAAGCGTAGAGAGGTAGTTTTGATCACTGCAGCTGCCTACAAGTAAGTCAGAAAAGGGAAAACTCACTCTTGGCAAGACAGACGGGAGAAACAAACAAGCAAAACAGACCAGAAATCCCATAATAATCCCATGCAAGCAGCAGTAATCAGAAACTGGTAAAGACATTATCACTTCCTAACAACAGGAATAGAGATAGCCATTGAAACCAGAATCTATTACAGCATTGGAGAATATTTACATAAGTTTTGAACAGGTCTTCATGCATTAGTAGTTTCGAGAACTAGAGTCACTTGTAATGGATTATTAACTGAATAGTAACAGCATGGATTTCTTCTTGCCTCAAGTCACCAAAGGCGCTTCTAAAATAACTTCAAACTGTTAACTCCACTGGAGCTTCAACAGAGTAAAATAACAACACTCAGAACTTCCAGTAAGATCTCCAAAACCCAGTTTTGAAGCATCAAAGCAGGACTTCTGGTATAGACAGAATAAAGAAATAAAGTTAAAAATGATATGTTTCTGAAGGGCTATAAACAGTTTAAGGATGCTTTGTAGATTAAATCTGTTCGTCAAAGTCATAAGCTTTGAAACACTGCTATTAAACAGAATCTACAACAAAGAACACCCCACTTAGAATATTCAATGAAAACATGCCTTAAAACAAGCCTGATCCAACAAACTAAGAAGAATGCAGAGAATTGATCCTCTCCCTCTCTTTCTCCACCTGTTTCAGGAAAGCCTTCTGTTCTTGCTGGGCAAGTTTAACACAATCCACATGGGTGGCTGCTCTTGATACCCTGTCTTTACCCTGAACTGAGCTCCCACTACATTCCACCACTTCCTTTCAGAAGAAAATCAAAGGGTATCTTGTACTCTTCCTAGCTCTTCATCCTGTTCCTTTAGATGCTGTTTAGTTTCCAGAATTGCTTCCTAACATATTTCTGAATTTTCTGTTATAGTAATACTCAGCCTACACTTTTTATATATTCACACACATATACACACACATAAAATAGGTCTCCTCATTTCACCTACTTGGTCCTTTGTTTTCTAGACAATAATAATCTAGTTCCCTATTTCAGAGCTCTTTTCATGTTCCTCCCACATCTTAGGTATCCCCTCCTCCCTACTGTTTAAACAGCTTCTACCATTTTTCAAGCAGCACAATAGACAACCTTCACGTATTTGTTAAAAATTTCATCACTATGCAGAAAGGTCAAACACATCCCTCATCCCTGCTGGCATGGCAATCTTGAGATGTGAAGAGGGAGGCTGCCTCCTGTTACTCCTTGGATGAGGCCAATACTCATTGTTTTCTAATTGCTGTCTTTTAAATCTCAATTTTTCCTTCCTCATGCCTCATAATTTGATTTTCCCTTCATGTTCATGAGATGCTATTTCTATCATAGTAAGAAAGAAATCCAAACAAAATTGTAGACATTTTTCTTTATGGCTTTGCCAGACACACTCTCAGCTCAGTGATTTTTTCGAAGCTAAGCCAAGAGCTCATACCCATACTTCATGTAACTAAGCCTTGGGCAGCTGAATTCTGAACAAGGCTTACATGTACTTAAATGTGCCTTTCAGCAGACCATCTCTGCTTTGTTCATGTCAGCATTTATGCACCTTCTGACAGCTTCCTTTCATTAAGGCACGTTTCCCTTTAAAGCCCCTATCACCATTATTACCTCCTCAAAACAAATTTCTAATGGGTATTCTACCACAGCAAAACAGCCTCAGCAAGAGACAGTTATATTATTAGCTACCTAATTTCAACTTAAGCTTTTCTGTTTTGACTGAGGACAAGCAACACGCAGATTTGCATTCTACTGACAAACTTTGTTATACAAACACGTTTTGCAAAATCTCAATAAATATCCAGGCAGCACTCCCCAGAACAATAGCCACAATTCAGTGCTTTACATTATCATCTTCAGTGCTGGTTTTCTTTGTTTACTTCTTGGTTGTTACTGACTTAAGAGTTTTAAGAGTTGTTTTTGTGGGTTTGTGTTTTTTTTTCTCTCAGTTTCTTCCAGGGTTGTTGTAAGGTGGAATGATATAAAGATGGTAACCGATACTCAAAAGGTAATAAGGAAATAAAGTATAAGGAAAAACTCACCCATATGGATGCCTTCGCTGGGAAACGTTGAGGCAATCTCCACCAGGGAGCAATCTCCAAGAGATGCTGCCTTAGTGGTGGTCAGCCCTTAAATGAGGTCTAGAGTAGGTGGAGTCAAGCTCCACCCCTTTTGGCAACACAGCTAAATTACTCTCACCTGTGCTCCCACAGCTGACCCGACACTTGCCTCAGCTGATTAATCAGAGATTCAGGCTGTGATTACCAATTTCCCATACAGTTGTGGATTGGTGCATTGGTTTCTCAGCTCTTGTTGGCATGCTTGTTTCAGTTTCTTTTTGAGAATTTGGCCTGAGATGCTGTGAACATACAGTGCCAAAATAAAGCATGCCATCTTCCCTGTTACCATTTGTTATGCTTGCTTAGGAACAATCAGTACCTACTTGAAAAAAAAAAAGAAAGAATCATGTTTAACAAGAACTGATTCCAGCTTTTACTATGCAGTTACAAATCTGGTTGCAACGTTATCAGGAAACTTGGACACAAACCATAAAAAGTTCAGCTACTAAGTTAAGATAGGAATTTTACCCTCAGGCTATGTTTGTATATCAAATTGACCAAGAAAATCCCAACAAGCACATTTGAATGCTTCTTTAATACAAGCAATGCTATAACTGGATGATGCTGTGAACTGATGCTTCTCATTTAGGTATTTAGAACAAATATAACCTTAAAGTCATAACACCAATTGTGGTATTAGCTCACTTTAGTAGAGTATGTGTTAGGATATAGATTACATAAATTATGGCTATGTATCTTCACATGCAAACTCTACTCTCAGGACACTATAGCACTTTTGAAAGGGGGTAAACACCAAGCCACCAAAATATTAAACCATTTTTCAAGGTAGTATCAATACCAGTGTCATACAACAATAACTAATAAACAGCAATCACCACATAAAATAGTATCTGAGAAAAACCTGACTAAACTCAGGAGGAATAATAATGCAGTGCTTTATTTTACTGAGCTGATGTCTCAGTCACACTAGATGTCCCTCTGAAAATGGGGTAATTGCTTAACAGCAATTAAGGTCTTCCTTCCCAAAACACAGCTAAATAAATTCTGTGCATCAGCTTTTTATGATTTCCCTTACTTGAACTACTGATCTTAAACTAAGCCTCTCTCATAGACACTGTTTCAATGAGGAAAATGTTTCCATGTACATCTTTGCAGAATTAGGTACTTGTATTGCAAAGTCTTCCACAAAAGGAATATTTCTCTCCATCTGACTGCAAAGCAATAGGTGACTCACTTCAAAAAAAAACCATTAAGAGCAGATGCACATATAAACATTGTTCTCATTTCCCTTCCCACAAGCCATACTACTAAGATACCTGCTGTTGGCTGCCTCTTCCAGGTTCTGCATGTTGTCCTGTTACCCTAAGCACTGGCTCTACTAGCATTCCAGCCAGCACTGCTTGCCCCACAACAAGGGCCTGTACCTTAGAATCAGTTTCTCCATCTGTCCTTTTTAGGGATGAGACTTCACAGCACAAATAACCTCAGCTCAACATTAGATAAGATTCCTTTATTAAGATCACCTGATAAAAGACTGCTTATCTTCATCAAATAACTAAACTCCCCATCCTCATTTACTTTCTACTCTCAGCAGGAGATGGGAAGAACACAAAACAAGGCAAACAAATGTAAATGAGAAAGCTCATGGGTCAAGATGAAAACTGGTAGAGTGCTTATGCATTGGTTTTGTGGATCAGTTACTTTACTGCCAATAGATTTAGGTAATGAGCTACAGCATATGGTCAGCACGCAGCAGTTCCTTTCAATCACATTCCCTTTTTCCCTGCTCTGCTGTGATTCCTCCACAAGAGCAGTTGTTCAGAAAAGTAATGGCCATGACTTTCCAAAGGCTGCAAAGAACACATCCTCCTGACCCCGGTGTTGACCTCTTCTACTCTTTACTCATTGTACTCTGCTGCTTCCCACTCTTTCTTAAACATACCTGAGGCACTGCCAAGTCCTGCAAGTTAGTGTTGCAGAGAGCTGAAAGTGCACTCTGTTCAGCTGCCCATTATATTCAGCTTTTTTTGGTGCCTACAAAGCATTATGCTAGCCTGCAACAGAACCTCATGTCTGCAATAATAAAATCACAGCTCCCTGGCTGCTCAGTCAGGTATATACTGCTACAACTTAAAAATAAACCCACAAATGAATCCACCTGATGTCCTTTGAACTATTTCCCACGTTTACCTGGGAAGCAATTTTATGCAATATTTGCCCCTTCCCAATCCTCCCCCTCACCCCCCAAAAATTTCTGTAACAGCCACACAACTGCAGTCACTTGAAGTCTTCATTCCCTCCTTCTCACTGCTCTTCATGGTTATACCATCTGAACTCAGCTGAGACAACTAAAGCAGGACCATACATCTGATGTTTTTTTTCCTAGCCCATTCATATTTCCAGACTTCATTCTGTTGAGTGTGTCCTTTCAGATTCATGGCTTCACTTCTGTGCCAGTTGCTGGCAACATCTCATAGTAACTTTAAAGGCACAGCTCATTACAGCTGAGAATAAAAAGATAAATAAATAAATTACTTTGAGCAGTCAAACTAAGTTTCTTCAAGCTGTTTCACATGTAACTGATATGAAATTAATGGATATTAGACAAGAAACTTTCAGAAGTACTTTTACTTGAAGAACAAAACCACTGATTAATACTCTCTATTCAGGAAGTCAGCTTGGTTATCTGCTCTGCTGACTGGTAAATCTTCTGATGAAGTTCACTATGCAATTCTAGTAACATTAAATAGGAATAAACAGACAAGCCAGGAGGAGAGCATGGCTGTTCTTAACACGCAGAGAAAACTATTGTTTCAAAAGGCATTAATAATATAGCTTACAAAGATCTACAATAACCATTTTTGTTTTGTTTATAGTTAACTGTAAGCACAAATTATGTTGAAATATCACTACTCTTTTACCATGATATTGGTTATTTCCTTTCTTCTAACTTTTTCTGTAATAAAACAAAAAACAAAAAATAAAACCAGCAGCCTTTTAAACCACATCTCTCGGGACGACAGTAACAGCTGGAACCTCTAACATGACTGAAAATTAATCAGTAGAAATGCACGTATAAGATTATACAAATCTTTAAACAAAAGTAGACTCCAAGTTCATTGAAGATGCTCCAAGAAATGCCAAAATGGAGTTTTAATGAAAAAAAAGCTAATACAGTCGCTTGTGGAAATAGTTTTTATCAAACAACAGAACAAACAAGTCAGACAAAACAAACATATACAATACCTGGAAGCTTTGTAAAACAGCTATCACCTTTACTGTTGAACTACATTACTGAAATTAGCAGTACAAAAATAAAAGCTTAAAATAAAGTGCTTTTTGCAGATCTGTCAAACCAGATGATTATCATCAGCCAGATAAATTTTGCATCAACTGAGGAAAGCTGTCATAATTGACCTTCCTGAGCCCCTGTTCTTCAGGGCAGGGAACTTAACTAAAGACCTGTCTCCTGAAAGACAACTAAGACAGAAAAGCAAAGGCAATCACAGTTGTAATCACAGGCAAAATCTGCTGCAGCCGTTTACCAGCATCATTCAAAGGCAATGCAAAAGGGCACCTTTGTATGACTGAAACTAAATGATTTCACTCATCCTGTTTTACCCAGATACAGCTCTCTGATATCAGCATTTTATCTAATACATGAGCTAGACTGGGTAAGAGCGCTCTTAATTCCTGGCTGCCAGATCAAGCTGGGAATCTTCCTCTATAATTGTAGTTAAGTATGTCATATACAATATAATAAATAGAAATTTAAATAAAGAGTACATCACAAACCAGCATCAGAATGCATTATCCAAACATTTGTAAATATTACATAAGGACCAGTTTAGTTCCGATTGATTCATGAGAAACTTAAATCTCAACTGACAATGAAACATAAGCAGCAATATCAAAGAAACTTAAGTCACCATCAAGGGAGCACCAAGGTCTATGGAAAGTGAGAGGTGACAAAAAAACATCTCACAGGCCATTAAAGGATTCAGCCTAATCTCCTCTGGAGCTGCAAATTACATATTTCGAAGCATTATTTGTGAAACCTGATCACACTTTTTCTCCAGTCCCACATTCATAAGAATCCTTTGATTTTCCAGTCTCACAGTTTGACCCAGTGATAGCAAGCTTGGTTTTTGTTTTTGGGGTGGTTTTTTTGGGTTGTTTGGTTGCTTGCTTATTTACTTATTTACTGGAGGGAGCAGGGAGGGGGGCTTCTTGTTGCTTTTGCTTTGTTTTTGTCTAATAATTTATATGGATTTCAACTCTGTAATACCAGCCCTGTTCTTCCGCTGTAATTAACACACTTGTAAGATGAAGGAGAGAGAGCTTGTGCTTCAAATAAGCATTTAGTCAGAAAACAATAGTATTCAACTGAAGGTCTTATGTAGAGTCCAACCAGTTCTGGGACTGGCCCTTATATACCTCTGGGAAGTGGCAACAACTCCAACCCAGAAGCTATTTGTCAAAGTATGACTTAGTGTAAACACTGAGTTCACCTACAGATCACACCTCTGTAGGCCATTGACTTGTACAGCACTTTGAAGTTCCACATTCTCCAGTAGGAATAATGCATTTTACAGGGAAATACACTGGAAATTTAATGTTGTACCCAAGAAGTAACCTGTAAAAAACAGCACATTAGTCATGCATGCATTGTTAATTTCTAATATGCTTCCTGCTAATAACATTCACATGCAAATGTGCCCAAATCTCATCACAACCAAATTATTGCTGACTCCCTCTCCCTGCAAAACAGAATTTCACCTCAGTCTACATTTTCTCTTAACTCAGATCTGAAGTCTCTCGATCCTCAGAGCTGCACAGATAGTACATCATATAGACAATGTTGGACCCATGTGAGCTTCCCAAGCTGTCCATAAAAAGTGTGCACTCTCTCCATAGTGTTTCTCTTCTGGCATTCAGCTGAATACAGTCCAGCAGTGTGCCAGCATCTAGACAGAATAAACTGGCAATCAACTGGTTTTTGTACTACCTAAAAGCAAAAGGCAAGGTAAGCCCTAAATTAACTTAGGAGGAAAAATATTTTCCTTGAAATCACAGTAACATTTTTCCAAAGCTTTTTCTTCATCCTTATAAAATATACTGCAATTTCTGAATTACTATTCCAACCTTACTATAATCAAAATATTTTCCCCCTTTCATTTCAGCATGCAAATTAGAGAACTATTTTAAATGGCATGTTCAAAGTTTTACAAAAAGAACATTTTATTCCATTCTCAAAGCCTTTGTAATGCTACTGAGTGCTTGCAGAATGCACAGGAAGCTCAGAGCTGAACAAAGTGAGGTGCCTTTTCAAATTCCTTTTTGAAGACGGTTGATCACAGAACTTCACTTCAATGTTGCCATCACTGAATGCCTCTCTTCTGGACTCATCTGAGTCAGTGGGAACTCTCTGAGAATCACTTGCCTTCTGCCGCCTCATAGTAATCCCTGAGTTCCCAAGTTGCCTGGTTGGAGATGTATTTTCTTTGACAATGCAGAAGCAGATGGCAGAAAGAAAATTCTTCTTGAAGTTCTCATTCATGAAAGCATACACAATAGGGTTGCAAATAGAATTGAAGAATCCTATAATTTGAACGATTGCAAAGATCATTTTGATTGTCACATCGTCATACTGTTTTTCAAAGTTACCTGAAAGGAAAAACAAAACATGCTAAAAGCACAGAACAGCACCCACTACTTAACCAATATGCATGCAGTCCGGCACTAGAAACTTTTGATTAATGTCAACAAAAGACATCAGTGGAGTGTATTAATATTTGCAATAGGAATTAATGAACAAGTGAACATCTGGACACATCTCACACTTCTTAAATTGAGATCACAGAGGACTTTGAATTCCTTGAATTCAAATACTTGTTCATCAAACTATGGAATAACCAGTATAAAAGATTATACTACAATTAAAGGCCTTGCACCAGCTGAAACAATCCACAAGATTATTTCTGAGCACCTAGTTCATCAAGAATTATGGGTAACCATATCACAAGACAACCCAGACCATTTTAATAGCTACAGCTTTGCATCTTTTATTCTGCCCAAATACAAACATAGTTTCTTTTGGCCAACTGGCTACAGAATGCTGAGTTATCTGCTATCATTTTACATGCAATAGAAGATGAATAAATGCCTGCTGCATTTAGAGAGTACAACAGTTACTACTCTGACAGCCAGCTGCATAGCTTCACATGTTGTCACAGTACTCACATAGAATGTGGAAGACAAACAGTGCAAGACCCAAGTGAATTTAGGCAAAGAGCAAAAAGCAAAGATAACAAGATATCATTTCAAAAACAGCATACAGCCCAGAACACTGGAAAAGTTCAAGTGGATTAGCAGACACAATGGGGATATTAATCCCTGTTGTCCAGGTACTTATACTTTCAAAATACCTACCTACATCACTAAAACCAGGGCAAGTGAAAGGATAAATATTTAACATTGGTTTCACTCAAAGCCGTATGAGAACTTACACAGATGCAAGTAGGAGTTCTTACTCAGAGTTACTTGTTCAAGAGATTTTCTACTTGGAAATAACTTTTACCTTGAGGTGAATGAGAATAATTTACCAGGAAAAGAAAATAATTCACAGTGATATGCTCACCACTCTAGTATTAAAGTCTGCTATTTCTGGAATCTTGTTATACCTCATAAACCTCCTTTTCAATCTGGATTATCTGCTGCACAAATTCAGGAGAAAAAAAAAAAAAAAAAGCAATCTTCTCTTTAAGATCCTACATTAAGATCCTACATTAAGATTCTAAAAGAGCTGCAGAGATTTCAAGTTCCCTTTCACCCTTTCTCCAACAAAGCCCAGTGGAGTATACAGCAAGACGAAGACACTTTTCATTTTTAATTCATACAGTAGGAAAGATGAGATGAGGCTGACACACATGGGTATCTAAGATACAAGACAACACTACACCTGATAATATTTTTATGCATTTAAATTTTCTGTGAGTACAGCAGAACTGTCTACAATTCAAATTTCAGACTAATCCATCTGTTGTTGATTATGCAACTCTGTAACAAGACAGTGACCCAGGATTTAGAAGTATGACATTAACCTCTGCTAGCAGAAGGTATATTATATCTGAGCAGCACTAGCCTTTCATCATCTATAGTTTTAACATGGAAGAAAAAAAAAAAAAAAAAAAGAAAGGCTTTATTTTATGAAACATTGCAAATACTCACTGTATTCCATCATCATGTGAATAATGTGGAAAGGGGCCCAACAGACTGCAAAGAGAAACACCACTGTCACCATCATAACAATTGCTCGCTTCTTCTTCCTGAAATTGCATCAAGACATTTCATACTGAATCACTATGAATTGATTTGTAGTTTATATATGTCTCATTAAGTTAGATTTGCCAAGATGTTCTGATGACTGCAGATGCAAATAAAACACTGGAAAAATTATTAGAAGTACATAATTCCCTTTGAAACAAGAACTGCAGCAGCATATAAATGTAGTAAATAAATAACAACTTACATTTCTGTCAGGAATGCAAAGCATTTTGTGGCTGCAGCAACTGATTACAAGGGAGGTGGGGGGGAAGAATTTACAGAGTTGGCAGAGCTACACATGCAACATTCAGACTTGACTAGTAGGTGAAATGCTAGAATGAGAGCATGAAATGCACTTCCTCATAAACATTAAACTCTCATTGTTCTCAAAATCATTTTATTTATATAACTAGATTTATAGATTGCAAGACAGATCTCTTACTTAAACTGAAAAGTTTACACTTGACTGGTAGCAGTTATAGGATCTTCTCTATATGAAATGCCTGCTAGGATAGGGAGTACCCTAAAGTTCATCTCAACTCGTAACTCTCAACATCATAATTCACATCAGATTGCACAATCTTTCAGTTTTGACTGATAATGGCTCACTTCCTTAGGTACTTTGTTAGATAAATGTCTAAGGAACCATTTACTTCCAAGCTGCTTGCCAGTCTTCTCCTTTCCTAAACTCCTTAATGAGCAGACCAATTGGAGGTGCCACATCATGCACCAGCTTAATCTGCCAAATTAAGGGCAAAGATGTGAAGTAATATAAACAGATAGCCCATATACACTACTAAACAATCAAGTTGTTATAAATGTAAACTAATATACCTTTTTCTCCAATTGGGTTTTATAACCTTCCAGATAAAGTTACTACCCAGATGGTCTTAAAGAAGTCCAAGAACACTCAGAACTCTTTGAAAGTTAAAATAAAACAAATCGTATTAAAGTAATTTTCAAGTGAAATCTGTGTGGGTTTTTTTCCCCCCCCAAGTACCGATTTAATTCACAAAGGGATTATAAAGCAGTGTTTACATTCTAAAAATTATATAAAGAATTCTCCACAGGCCATATGGAAATACATAGAAGTTACTTTCCAACTCATGGCCTACTTCTTTCAAACAAGGATTTCATCATGTGTAGTACCAGATTTATTGAGACAACTTGACATTCACAGTACGGCAATTCTGCATTTTGATGCAAACTTTCTGTTTAAATTGCCTTCTTTCCAGTATCTCATTTAAATAACTAGCCAGCATTAGAAATCTGGGCTATGTCTGTAGACTTTCCCATGAGTAAGAAATATTTCTTTGCACTGGTTCTCAAAATGCAACAGAAAAAACAGTTTCCTAAAAGTCAAAGTTTCAAGTGCATTTCATTTTACAAACCTTGATATTTTAGACATTTCACTCCCATGAATAGTTTGAAGAACTGAAGCATCTCCCACTCGTTTCTTAATCCAGAGTTCATAACCAATTTTAGTGTATAAGCAAAGCATCAATATCAATGGAAAAAGAAAGAGTATAACAAGTATAAAAGTGGTATATATCTTCTGATAAGTTGGACTGGCCCACTCTTCCAAGCAACAGATGTGCACTTTTTCATACAGGAAGTCATATTTAACCTGTAACAAGTGTAAAGGAGATGCATCACTACAGTAATAATCCCAGACATAAAAACAATCAAATATTCCTTGTTCTTATTACAGAAACCGGAATTCATCAGAGAATTATTTTTGAAGTGAGAAAATTCTTCCAAGTGCTTTGTTACACCAAGTGTTGTCTTGATCCAAGTAGGCAAAAAGAGGTCAGGAGAAGCTCTGAGTTGCACTCCTCCTCAAAGCTTTTTTACATCAGGATTTTCAAAAGAAATCTTTGCTATGTATTTTGCAAGTAGAGACAAGTATCTACACACTTCACCTACTACTCCATTTTAAAAAATAACAACAAAATAAACTGGTAAACATTTAGACTCACAAGTAGCAGTTTCCGACAAGCCATTTTTCCCCCCCCAGGTAAATACAGTATCATCTTAAACTCTGATGGGCAGTGAATTACACTTTCAACTAGACACAATTCTTTAAAGTCTAAAAATAGGCTATGCTGAAATACAAAATTAAGACCTACAGCTGCTGCTTCTGTGTCCCTAAAAAAAAAAGAAAAGTAAGCTACAGGACAAATCTCAAAGGCAATTAATACTTTTCGATAAAAACAGGGAGGGTATACATGACTAGTCCCTGCTCGCAGTCTTTCTTGCGGTACATGTGAGACTTAATTATTCCTTTTTTTCATGCTAGCATACAGAACAAAAGCTCTAATTTTTGTTATTCCCTCTTAAATTTCTCAGGAGTTTAGTCAATCTCATCGTTAAATGTGCAAAAAGATCCTGGAATTACTGAATTGAAAACATGAATTGCCGTTTCACCTAACATACCTCAAGCCGTTGCACATGCCACATAGGTGACCCAACAATAACGGCCAGCAACCAGACTATGCCTGTAAACAAATACATCTTTTAACAAGAAGCATAAGTTTTGGAATTAATAGTTTTACAGGTTCATCTTTAAAAGTCAAAGTAGACTATTGAAAGGCATTTTTCAATATGAGACATATTACAGTCAACATTCATATGTGTAACAACATGATCTTTCATTGCCAGCTCAATTTTTCCCAAAAATGCCTTCATTTATTAGTATCCACATACAAAGGAAAATTAATTTGTAGGAGCAGCATTAATTGTATTTTCTTAATGTTAAAATGCAAGGATTATTTATGCCTATGACAATATTTCAGCAGTGCTCACACATTTTGAACCTCTTCACATCAAATAAATAAATGGCTGCTAGAGGTTTAAGAGTCTCAGTTAAGTAAACATTTAACTTCACATTCTAGATTTATTGTCATGATTTTGGGAAGTAGTTACTCTTTGCATAGGCACTTTCCCTGAGTTATTTTATAAACATCAGCATTATTTTTATTTCTGAATCACATGTCTTGTCAATTCATTCTGCTCATCATGCCATCTGTACCTGCTACACTTTATGCACACAGTTACTGAAGACACCTCAGATCTTACCAAGCATCGTGAAAGCCCTTTTATTGGTGTACTGCCATTTCATTTTTAGTGGATGCACAATTCCCTGGTGTCTTTCCACAGCGATGCAGGTCATTGTAAGAATCTCAGTTACAATGGCAGTGGATTGAACAAATGGTACCATCTTGCAAGCGAAGGCACCTATAACAGTCAGAAGGTAAAATATGCAACTGCTGCAGATCATGGTAAAATAATAGTTAACAGTAGTCTTGTTACTAAAGTACTGTCAAGCAAAAGCAACACATTAAGTGCAGTTTTCAATAGTCACAGTGTTGTTCACTACACCTATGAAAACAAGCATTCTAAGGACACACTAACACCTACTGTTCCCACTCTACTCTGTGCTGGTGCAGCCTCACCTTGAGCACTATGTGTGCTTTTGAATGCAACAACAAGACATAAAACTTCTAGGGAACAACCAAAGAAGGGCTACAAAGATGGGGAAAGATCCAGAGGGCAAGACATCTGAAGGGCAGCTGAGTTTCCTTGGTTTGTTCAGCTCAGACATAAGGAGAATGAGACTGAGGAGCAGCTTCATGGCGGCCTACAGTGCCTCACAAGGGGAGCAGAGGGTCAGGTGCTGATCTCTGCTCTCTGGTGACAGTGACAGGACCCAAGGGAACGGTGTGGAGCTGCAACAGGAGAGGGTCAGGTTGGGTGTTAGACTTGCTCATCTCTGTGGGTCCCTTTCAACTCCAGATATTCTACAGTTCTACATTCGCATGCTCTAAATCAGCCCTCCTATTCTGCTTTTGTTCACCATTTACTCTCAAATGTTCTAGGAATACTATCTTTCACTTTCATACAGCTTTTAGAAGGTCACTTGTTTAGACATAGCTTTTCTGTTGCAAAATATTCTTTCTGTTCAACTAAGTACTGCAGCACCTAAAGCATCATTTTGACAAGCAATACATTATAAGTCCTCTGTCTAAGCAAAACACGTGAAAAAATATAACCTTTTCCATTCTTCAAATCATCCTTTTTTCCTGATTAAAACATAATGTTAATGGCACTGTCCAAATTAAATGCTGTATTTTGACAATTGCATATGTTCCCACAGTGAGATGCTCTATTTATGTAGAGCTAAGCACATACCCTCAGATTTCATTGCTGCTACAGCTTCCAAAAAATACATATTTACTTCTTAATATGTCATTAGTCATTCTCCATTACTCATTCTCAAGTCCCAGCCTTCCCAAAATTTAATCTTCGTCAAAAATGTTGTCTTAATGTCTTTCCCAATCTGCTTCCTATTTACATATTCTCTGTTTGTTTTTCTCAAGATCATTTTCTATTTCTGCATTCCCAAAGTTCCTTTACATCCTTATGATTTAGTGTCAGCTATTCACTTCAGGAACAGCTGCAGTGATTTCCTTTACTTGATCATTAATTACACCTTATTCGTATATAACCGATAAACTCAAAATAGCCAAATGATTATCTGATTCAGTTCTAAAATTAAAATGTTGCAAACGCCTTATGCAAGAAAATACAAAATCAGGAAGAACACAAACTGGCAACTATAAAAACACAAACCTGCCCTCCATGAAGGGAACAAGGTACAGGTACACTCCTATCCAGCAGGCCAGGCTAAAAGCCATTGTAGCTTACAAGAAGAAACTAGCTTGTTACTGGTTGTTTTTCTGCTTGTTTGTTTGGTTTTTGATCGATTATAACTGGTCAAAAGTGAAGAAATTTAACCAAAATCACTTTGAACTTTAAAAAAAGTGAAGGGGATGGCAAAAAGGAAAAGGAAGCAAGTCTATTATCTTTCAAGAACACATTCTCTGTGAGCACCACAGTCAGTGAGATGTGCTTAAAGACCTGGCTTAAAATGAAATTAAATACATTTATTTAATTATTAAAATGGCTTAAAATGAAATTAAACACACACACATATATACAATATGTCCTATACATTTGTCCTAAATAAATTTAAAAAAAATAATTATATGTTTTAAGACCAGTTTCAAGTTACTTGGAGGAAATCTTAGCATGGTCAGCAAGGAATGCACTATGCCCTAGGCTGCCTGCTTGCTTCTCATAATAGTTTCTAATTTAAGTATTTTGTTAAGGTGCTGGCAAGAGCAAAATAAGCACAAAGTAAGCCCCACATGTATAAATGTAATTATTCTACAAGACATCGTTTTCCTACTAGACCCAGAACAATACAGGATGCACTACACGCACAATCACCAGACCTAGTCAGTAAAATTCAGAGCCCTTTAACCAGAGTGCATTGAAACTTCCATACTGAGATGATGAAAAGAAAGCTCCAGTCACATGCTCGCACATGTCGAATGCTAAATATAACCAAATAAGAAGTTATAGTTCACAGCCCCTGACTTCTTCTAAAACTCAGCCAACCGTCATGAGTAGAATAGAGCTAAAGGGACCTTCAGTCAGATCCAAATCCCTTGAAGTTTGTCACTTCTGATTTCAACAGCTTTTGCTGTTCTTTTTCTCCTCACTAACAAAGTTAAGGTAAAAGAGACTCCTTTTGCAGAAAAGGAGTAGGTCCTTTCTTTTGCAGAAAAGCAAAATTTTGACAGGAAAGAAAAACGTCTAAGCTCCTCTTTCAAAAGATAAGCCCAAGTTTGAGTGTTAGAACTGTGGGCAAAAGAACAAACAAAATTTATATGCTTTTTCTCATGATCTGAGAGAATTCAAATAGTGAAGCCTACTTGAACCATACTCTACTGTAATGGTTTTTTTTATATACCTCTCTTTCACCAAAATCACAGAACACCAAAATATTCTTAGGAAGCAAGGAGGCATCAGTGTATTACCTTATGGTAACAAGGAAAGGTAGTGACATTCACCAAAGTTGTAAGACACCATAGAATTTTCAGCTTGTGTCTAAGTATTCAAAGAGGAAACAGAATGCCCCACTTCAATGAGTGGTAACTTCCACATTGGGAGTAGAAAAAGAAATTCACTGAAGACTTCTAAGAAGATTTTTCTTACCTTTACTGATATATTCTCATTTTCCCCCCAGTAAATAACTGGGAAAGAACACAGGATAACATTGTGCCTTCAGCTGAAAGTCAAAAAAATAAAAAATAAAAATAAAAATAAATATAAATTCTTTTACGGGTTCATGAAGGGCAGGTCATGCTTTACCAACCTCATCTCCTACAACTGAGTGACCAGACTGGTAGATGAGGGAAAGGCTGTTAATGTAGTCTACCTAGACTTCAGCAAAGCATCTGACATGGTCTCTCACAGTATCCTCCTGGGGAAACTGGCTGCCAGTGGCCTGGACAGGTATATCCTTATTTGGTTACCCAAATAAGGAACTGGCTAGAGGGCTGTGTCCAACAGGTAATAGTTAACAGAATTCAGCTGGCAACCAAGCGAGACCTCTTTACACTCTAGAACTTCCTGAAGAGAGGTTGTGATGAGGAGGGGTTTGACCTCTTCTTCTCCCAGGCAACAAACAGGACCCAATGAAATGGCCACAAGTTGTACCAGAGGAGGTTTAGATTAGACATAAGGAAAAACTTTTTCTCTTAGAGAGCAGTCAAGCACTGTAATGGCTGCCCAGGGAGGTAGTGGAGTCGCCATCCCTGGCAGTGTTCAAGAGGCACCTGGATGAGGAGCTACAAGATATGGTTTAGTGGCTTGTGGTAGCAATGGTAATGGGTAGACAGTTAGACTATATGATCTTGTAGGTCCCTTCTAACCTTGTGATTCTATGATTCTGATTTCTTGCCTCTGAGGACAAATTCACAGGAACAGATGAACTGAACTAAAGTAACTAGTTCTTAAAAGAGTAGTAAAAAGATACTTCTCATGGCAGATAAACAGCTGAAATAGAAACACTTGCTCAGCCTCATGGCACACATTTCAATTCCTGAATGGACTGAATCTTTGCAGCCAAAGCAGAATAACAGCCACGTGCATCTCTGTACCCCTCCAAAACATTTCTAGTGCACAGTAGTTAAAGGCTACTAAAAAAGCCTCTACATATCAATAGTATAAATTGAACAGTGTTCCAACACCAAGGCTTCTCATACCATTAAGACAAGAGTCTCTGAACACCAACTTGCACTAACACTACCACATCATTTTAAGGCTTTTCTGCATGCCTTGAACTGTCATTTGCTATACAAAAGCTTCCCACCTCCAGAAGCTATTAGATACTCCGGTGTTTCACATGTAAAGCTTCACCAGATTTAAGTAACAGTAAGAAGAAAATCCCCTCTAGTTTGTAAGAGTTTTCAAAATTGTTTAACACACACACAAAAAAAAAAAAAAAAAAAAGGGATAAAAAAGCACTCAATGTCACAACCAGCATTAGGGTCATCCACTTCAATGGAAATCTGATGTCAGAACTGAGATCCAGCTCCAGAGTACTTAATTACATTTGGATTCATTTTTTTGTAATAACCTATTTCTGTCAAATTTAATGTCCCCAAAATGCTTCCACATAAAGCCTGTTCTTATTTTTTCCTAAACCTTCATTATATTATTTACAAATAGATAGCAGACATTCCAAATTGCTTGATGATAGATGAAGATTTTCTGCAAGTCTTTTAATACATCAAATTACATAGCTTATGTTTTCATGCTACAGACACTAACAGCTTTCATATGCAAGAAAAATGACAATTACTCATTTTTAAATGAGGTGATTATTTCAGAACAGTGGCAGTTGGGTTGTGATGGGTGGGAGTAGAGAAAAAGGAGAAAGACGATCTGGAGTCATTATTTCAATACATTAGATATGTCTGTGCAACACCAGTTGCTCCAGGAATATTCTGAAATAGAATATCGACATGGAGACAAACTCTTCAGTAGATCTTTCTAAAATACTGTTTCCAAATCCATAAACCCTAAATCAATTTTTCTCTTAGAGATCTTCCTGCTGTTGAGTTTAAGTAGATTTACTGAAAGGACTTTGCACAGCTATGGAAGTCCAAGTGTGATTTAATGGGAGGGGGAATCATAGAATCACCAAGATTGGAAAAGACCTAAAAGATCATCCAGTCCAACCATTCACCTATTACCAATAGCTCCCACTAAACCATGTCCCTCAACACAACATCAAATTGTTCCTTGAACACCCCCATGGTCAGGGACTCCACCACCTCCCTGGGCAGTCCATTCCAGTGCCTGACCACCCTTTCTGAGAAGTAATACTTCCTAATGTCCAGCCTGAATCTCCCCTGCCGCAGCTTGAAACCATTCCCTCTAGTCCTATCACTAATGACACGAGAGAAGAGGCCAACCCCCAGCTCACTACAACCTCCCTTCAGGAAGTTATAGAGAGCAATAAGGTCTCCCCTGAGCCTCCTCTTCTCCAGGCTGAACATTCCCAGCTCCTTCGCTTCTCCTCACATGGCCTGTGCTCCAAACCCACCACCAGCTTTGTTGCCTTCCTTTGAATATCCACCTTATTACCAAGCTAAGCATCACTATTTTACTAAACATTTATCTGTAGCCTTTAAATCACTGAAAACAAAACACACCAAGAAGTCATTATTTGCCTTTCAAATACATGAAGTGCAAAAAGAAAGTAGACAGTGCAGTCAGAATATATTGTTCCATCAGAATTCTAGAAATAAAGACCTATTTAACATAGCAGCCTCACATCCTCGCCCATCTACACAAACTGCTCTGCTTCCCTGTGTATTTATTCTGTTAATTGACCAAAATTGGCTGTCTTCTATCAGGGCTTACACTGATAGTCATCTGGTAAACACAGGAAAAGAGAGCAAAAAAGGGAAAACCTGAAAAGATAAAATCAGCTATTTTCTGTCTCTTTGCTTGTCATCTTTCAGTTAAGGAGTTTTCTAGCTATTTTCAGGATAAGGAATGCATTTTCCACTTCTTCCTCTGATCCATATTAGAAGCCTGGCTAGACTGAATCTTCTTGAACTGGAAACATTGAAGCCTGACTCCAAAACCTGTGCAAACACCAGCTACCTGAGGCTATTAACACAAAATAAGCCAGGCTCAGAATCTATGAAGTCAGAACTCAGTAAAAAGATTGGCATTGTCTATTTCATGCACACAGCCTGACCTATTTCAGGTCTTAAAAGCACCTGGAACATTCGTAAATTATACTGGATAACAGGATAACTGCTCCTATACATTAAAAGTTTTTATGATTCTGTGCACTGAAGTAGTCTGCTATAACTGAGAAGCACAAAAATCTTATCTCTATTTATTAGATTCTCAGGGATTTGTTTTGGTTTTGTTTCAGCTGTGCCTATACTAAATCTTTCAGAACAGTTTTCTTTTAGGTATTTTGCAAACCATCAAGAGGCCTTAGTAATCTGATACACAGCAGAAATAATCTGACAAATATTTTTCAAGGATTTTTTAAGGGCCTTTGAATCACTTATTTTTAAAGAGAAAGCCGCTAATTCACCTGCAATATACAAAGATGTGACTTTTTTGGAGTACTTTATAACATGCATATTTAGGATATTAACGATATCTTTAAATTATCAAAATGCATAACTTTCTACAAGCTAAATCTTTCAGCAGTCTTTCCAATACCTTGATACTGAAGACAGCACTGAAGCATTTAAATACCAATTATTTCCAATGGAGAAAGAATACAATTTCCAGAGGATTACTGGGAATGAAAATAACTAATTGCTTCTTCTTCTTTTTAAGACATTAAGAGGCCTCCCAAAGTATCCCTTATGCACTGATGAAAACTGCATGGTTTATTCAATCCATTATGAATGCTCCCCAACAACAGTGTATTCAGAAGCCTGTAAATGCGAACTATATGTCCTTAAACAATTCTTCATACCTTCTTTATCACCATCATTGTTCCTGTATCGATGAGTTTACTGTTTCGCCCTGTTTCAAACATCAATATTTTTTTTTAATAAAAGAAAGGCAAAATTCTAAAACTATTCTCCAATAAAAGTTAAATTGTTCCTTCCTCTGTTGAAGTGTTATTCACTAAGCCTTTGCACTGGAAGTCTTTATCACAGCTTGTAAAATAGTTCTCTCCAGCTTGCCTGATGCAAGCAAGCTCTGTTTCCTTGTATTTTGTAAATTCACAGCAGAGAACAAGTCTGCTGCAATTATACAGATGATATCCTTAAAAGTACTTCAGCCTAGACTGAACAAGGTACATTTTAAATCAATTCTTTGACATACAGGCATTTTGTATCCTTACTAGTTAAACTACTAAGAGAAAGGTGATTTGTCGTTCACCTGTTACCTAGAGAAGACAATGAACATCTACATTGCTCCAACCTAAAAAAGGTACAAGTCTATCATATGATAGTAGGTCTGCAGTAAATCTGACTATTTATGGTCAATTACAGGCACTGAGGAAACTGTATGGTGGGAACTCACTCGTTTAGACCATAAGCTTTGAATAGCCATAGATGGTTTACCAATGAATACCAGAGTTCACAGAAATAAATCTGTGCTATGATTTAAAAGTGTGAACACAAACTACGATGGCTGACGAAATAATTCTTTCTTCACACTGTCTGCTCTCCTTCCTACCAAGGCTCATATTCACCTTCCCACAGTTCAGCTAAGCCTCCAAATCAGGCATCACAATCTTCAGGCAATTTCCAAACAGCAGTCTATTTCAAAAGACAGCAATCAGTGAATAAAAACAAATACTAACATGCAAGGATGCATTAAAGCTGTACAGCAAAACATTGCTGTAAGAACACCAAACCACCACAGGATACCATTATCAATTGCAATTGTGGTAGAAAGTAATTCAGATTGGGGTGTTCAGGCAGGGATAGAGGTCAAGGATACAGATCTTTACTGAAGAGACAAATGGGACTTGCTCTCAAGGAAAAAAGTGAGGCATGATAAAGAGTCTCAGTTCACACAATATAAGACAGAAATTGCTGAGTGCTTCTACGAAGAATACAATAACGACCTCACAAATAATCATAATAATAAATAACATAAAATTGCCCTAGCCAATCCATCCACATCCTTCAACTTGCTTACTATGCTTAATCAATGCAACAAACATTTTACATCAATCATTCTGTTGAATGTTCATACAAATTAATGCAATGCACAGCTTGCAGAAATTCCCTGGAAATGTAATTATAAGCCTCCTTGTATCAGCACTCTTTTACTGCTCTCATCAAATGTCATCCTGGCAATATATTACATAATAAAAAAAACACAAGCCCATTTTTCCTTTAACTGAGGCACTGGATAACCCTTTCTGAAACCATCTTTACAGTAAGCCTAGATAAAACTTAAATTGGAAACTTAAACAAAAAGCTTAAAAAAATAAAAAAAGAAAAAAAAAGAAAGGAGTCTCTGGTATCTACCTGGTTTCACTGTCGAATATTATCCCAGTGAGCAGAGTATGAGAACATTATTAAAGTGAAACAGAACAAAGAAATTTCTTAAGTTACACTGTAGAATAGAAATGAGAGCTTACAGAGATATCTCCAAGTATTAGACACAAGAGACCCGCTGATTTTATTCACTAAGATTTTGTCAGAAAAGAATATTTATTCATACCATACCAAAAAAAAAAAAAAAAAGTATTAATACTGCTTGATACAGTACGTCTGGTGAAAAACAGAAAAGATCCTAAATGCAAAACTAGTTACAACACGCTACTTGGATTTCAAGGAAGCTTTTAGGGATGAGCAAACTGCTGCGCCAAGGGAAAAAATGAAGTCTCTAAAAAGACCTCTTTGGCACGTCTTGATACCTTCAGTTAGCATGGGAAGCTATATCTAGCAAAGACAGCTATGTAGAGAAGACCCACACCTTCCTGAAATGGTAGCAGTAGTACAGACAAGATAACTAAAGGCACAGTTGCCCAATCTATTAGCTTGCCTGGGCCACACAGAGTAAAGATGAATTGTCCAGGGCTGCATCCACAGAGGTCACTCCTGAAGTACTGACTCCTAATTACTTCCATGGAAAAAAACAACAGATAAAAGAGTACGATAACACTATTGATAGAGTAAATTCTCAGCTACAGAACACTATTTTTCAACACTCACCAGCATTTGCTATGTATTTTCACCAGCAATGAACAAGAGTCTACGTGCCATATGTGTAACAATCTGTTGCAGCACAGGTGACCCGCTGTTGCCACAGCTGAAGAGCGCCACCCGCTGCCTCACTGTGCTCACATTTACTGTTTGGTTTTCATAAACGTTCAGCAAGCATCTATGAATGTCAGTGGGTGCCACTGTTTCCACATGAAGGAATTCTACGCTTTTGCTCCACATGCACTTCCCTGTCAGATGCCATTCTGTCAGACTGCCTCTCTGCTGCCATCTGTTGTATGAAAACAAAATTTAAGGACATAAGGGTGGGAAGGTTTAATCTCTACTGCCGCATCTCCAACATCCACCTCTGATATCATAGGCTAACACAATAAAGTAGGAGGCATTATTTTCAGAACACCCCTCATAAAAATATATTGCTTCATTAATGTACACAAGTAACAAAAACTAGTTTTTTATTTATTTATTTTTTAATAAAAAAGGGTGCAACATAAAACTAGCAAGATACGTGACCTTGCTTTTCTGAAACAAATGTATAAGGCTGGTTCAAGTGCAGTGGCTGCAATCCTCAATTAGTCCTCAAGGTGTTCAGTAGAGATTTCTGCTGAAATTTTACTATTCCTGTGCTTCATCCTTGAAAACTATTGTTCACAAATAGTCATACTGCCACAAAAGGTGGTGAAATGAATAAGGTATGACTATGTACTGAGTGATATTTCTGTCTGGTAAGACAGGGCTTCTAAAAGACTGCTGATGAGATATAACCAAATTTTGGATTGCAACTTTATACATTCCATTTGAAAAATCTCACGGAATGTATTAGTGTCAACTGAAAATGGAGTAGCCTATAAGTAGGAGAGAAAAAAAGCAAACGAGCAGTTCTTTTGTAATGCTGAAACTTACTTTCAGATTCCGTTATCAAAACAGGAGGCATGGTTGCATTTGTTTTGCTGTTCACAGGACTATGTTCAGCCAGTGTAACAAATTCCATAAACCTATTTGCCACAGCTTGAGTTAGCAATTAACTGTGCCCTGGATTCAGCCCAGATGGTGTTTGGTGCTGAGGGGCTGGGCCAGGCCTCATGGTGGGGCAGAGCCACCACCATTGATGGTATGGGGCAGGGCACTACTGCACTGAAAGCTGTGCTGGACCACATGCGGCCAGCAGCTTGGATGCAACTGAGCACAGCCATCCCAAATGCTACTGTGCATTCAGTAGTGCTTCAAGTGACCCAGTACTCCCTAGATGATGGGGAAAAATACAGTTGTAAGATGCATTCCTATGCATTCTGCATATACTACAATAAGATATAAAATCCCCAAGATGAAGCACAGTACTAGGTCTACAGTAATCTTATCTTTTTGCCCTTGTCTTTCACTAAGGGTACTCTACTGCACAAAATGAAACAAATAGTTCTCCAGTTTCCCCAGACAGTTCAGCAAAGATGCTGCTGTTACACAGCTAACTGCTCGTTTTCAGAAAATAAAGCAACTCTTGTAAAATTTGGCTGGCAGATAAAAGCACAGATTTACCTCTCACAGTGCTGCCATCAGTGTGACCACAAGACCCACTGCTGTCTCTCAGAGACAGAAGAAAGCAAACCCTCAACTGTTCCAATCTCTGTTCCACTCTGTGCCAAAAACACTCTTTGCTGTATGCAGCAATTCATCTTTTAGTCAAGTTCCAGTTTCATCCCCTTTTTACAACTAAATGTACTATCGGTGATCACTTACCCCAAAGCTGCAATTTTAATTTTCTTTTACATTACTGAGAGATTGCAGAATTTCTGTTTAAGAGCCTTCTTGAAGTTACAGCCTTTTCAGTCACAAAGTATAAACAAGAAATGGAATAATACACTGTTACTTTCACAGTCTCATGCAGTTGAATAAGTTCTTAACAGATCTGAGAATCAAAAGTGAGACAGATTCACCCATTTTTGGTCAAGATGGTGCTTCTCCCAGTTGCTGCATATGTTTTATAACTACATAATAATCAGGCAAAGCACGACACATTCAGTTTCTTGAGACTTCAATTGATGAATTGTAGGTGAAGTTAGAAATTGTTGAAGAATGTACTGCAGAAGAAGTCATGCTAGTGCCTTTCAGATCTGTCACAATGGAATGAAATTCTGATAAGCACAAGAGGAATATATGTCAGTTTCTAAAGAGTTTAGACAAACGCTATCTATTACAAAGGAGCAACTCTGCCATTCACAATTTGAATTATTTCACACTGTCAATTACGAACGTTTTCCTTGAGGTCCTACTTTAAACTGCACACACCTGGAGGCTTTTTCAGTGGAAGTCCTTAACCCTTCACTTCAGCGGGAATAAAACAGGAATGATTCTTTCCTGATAGCATCCCCTTACAGAGATAACACTGGATGGCAAAAACTTTAACGGCTACATTAAAACCATGGCTGTTATTATATTTTTACTTCTGTATCTACAGCCTAGAGTGACTGCAATTCTGCCCTCACCTCTTCCTCTTGATTTTTGAGTGGGGAAAGAAGATAAACACATACATACAAAAGTGGAAATAATTCCAACACAAAGGTCAGTACAAAACATACTTGTATGTCAGTACACATTACCTAGGTGGTCATTTTAGTGATTCAAATGCAGATAGATCAAGAAGGGAAGAGATTAAATGTCCAGAAACTCAATGATATTTCTAGTATCAAGAGCGTCAGGATAAAGTACCTTTCCCAGCAGAAATATACTACATAGTCAAGTCACCTTTTTCTCAATAGTTGTGAGCTTAAACTACCCAGAACAGACGGGTTGCATTAAGATGGATGAGATTAAACTTCCTCAGGGTAGAAAAGGGAAGGCAAAAGGAAAACAGAACCCATAAAACTAGCAAGGAAAAGTCCTCCCAGTCCAGCAGCCTCTGATAATATATAAATGTAATCGCCTTTTGTGTTTTACAGTGTGAGCCTCAGGAATCAGATGCCCCTGGGGTACCACCATTTTACATTTCATTTGTTTCCTTTCCTTCCCTTCCATTCACAGTTAAGACAAACATCCATCTATTATGTTACTTACTATGCCCCAGCATCATGACGTTAGTTAAATCCAATTATCCTAACAGGACAATTGATGCTGACATCAAAGTCAATGGGAACTGTGAATCCACTTGTAGCAAAGAAGATCTAAGACATCAGAGAGTAGACAAAAGTAGAGTGAAACCCGTAAAACAGTATACTTTAAAATATTCAAATACTGAACCATTGAAGATCTACATCTCAACTATGCTGTGACTTTATACTGACTTCTTCTAGATTATGTCAAGCATCCTCAATAACATAAAGGGAAACGAGTATGCAGAACAATATGGGTAAAGCACATCTTTGCCATATCTGCTGCAATTACACCTCAGAGGGAAGCTTCATGCCACCAAGCTTTCAGCTTTCACTGTCCAGTCTCAAGCTGACAGATTGGTATCACCCCCTACAGGAGAGAAGATTCACAACTCTAACGTTTAGAGGAAGGCACCCCAGTTCAGTCCTTCCCCTTTTGGGTGGGTTATCTTGATGTTTCCAGAAACTTACTGCCGTATTCTTCTCTGAGCAAGGAGAAGTAGTAGTACAAAAGAAGGAACAGTTGTATAACTAACAGTTTTCCTATTATTTCCATTACATACCCATATTAATCTGGGGACTCAGTAGCAATATTAAGATGTGCCATCTTAAAAACAATGGTTCCTTCCCCAAAATCACTCATAAGAAAATAAAACAGCTGCAAAAACAGTTTTTTCTCATTGTCCTTATTATCAGTTGCTCCTGTAGTTTCATATTTATCACTTCTCCTAGAAGCTTCTTGATTCTGAGACCAAACAAATAAATAAATCAGTCTTCTCATAGTGCTAGGTATCCATGTTTAAAATCTCTGCTTTTCAAGTTTCCCCTTACCTGCCAATTCCTATCCTGTATTCTCATCCATCAGATGTACCGAAATTAAATCTTAATGCTCTGAAGATAGTTCAGTACTCCCAGCAGCACAGGCAGACTTGGGAACTGAAATTAATGGAGTTCTTTATGGACACCCTTTTTGTCACAAACATTTCAATCTGCTGTTGTACAAAGACTTTACCTGCCCCTTGTTGCAAAACCATCCCTTTTGTTTTATTTATTCAACACTGTGTTTTAGAACCAAGAAAAAGAAGATAAATGCCTTTTAACTAACATTACATCACGCCTGCCTTTTTGTCACTTTACTTCTTTGGACCAGGGATGTATTTTAAAGTGCTTGCTAGGTAGGTACCAGAGAGGCCTTACACACAGGTCTAGTGGCAACACAACACAGAATTATTAATATTGGAAAAGACCACTAAGATTATCCAGCCCAACTTCTAACCCACCCCCACCATGCCTACCACTCATGACCCTCAGTGCCACATCTACATGTTTCTTGAACACCAGGGATGGTGATTCCATCGCCTCTTTGTAGCAGCACATCACCTCCCTTTCTGAGAATAAATGCTTCCTAATCCCCAACCTGAACCTCCCCTGGTGCACTGTTACCTGGGGGCAGAGGCAGACCCCAGCTCACCACAACCACTTTTCAGGCAGTTGAAGAGATCCTGAGGTCTGCCTTGAGCCTTCTCTTCTCTACACTGAGCAACCCCAGCTCCCTCATCCACTCCATGCAAGATTTGTGTTCCAGATAACAAAATTCCCGAGATAAAACCGTACCTCGAAACGACACGTTACTACAAAGGTAAGTTCTGTCTGTGCTCTCTGAGGAGACGCTCCTTTTCCACGCCAAGAGTTAAAGAGCTCTAACTTCAGGTTTTGAAGAAAGAAAGAAATAACACCACCTCATGGCTACTCCACAAGCACCGCACGGGCTTACAATCGCACCGCAACTTTTAACGAACACAAGCACGAAAGCGCAGCGCATTTAACACAACCCGAGGGAGCGGCGTTGCCGTTGCTTAACTCCACAGATAGTCAGCGCTGACAGATAAAACCCCGAGCGTGCAAAGCGTGCGCTCACCCGAAAACGACCGGCGGCTCAAGTTGTAGAGTGCATCTCCCCCCACCCCCTCCACTACGAGCGTGCTGAGGGCTCGGGAGCAACACACCGCCCAGGGCTCGGGAGTAGCACATCGCTGCCCACCCCAGGGAGCGCCTCAGCCCAGCGGCATCCAACCCGGGGGTACCACCGCAACAGCCCGGCACGCACCGCCCAACCACTCGGAGGAGATGTTCTGCAGCATGGTGAAGGGGACGCAGAAGAAAGCGATGAGGAGGTCGCTGAGCGCCAAGGAGCAGATGAAGATGTTGGTGACGGTCCTCATGGCCCTGCTGCGGGTCACCACGTAGAGCACCAGGCAGTTGCCGAAAAGGGCGAGGGCGAAGATGAGCACGCAGATGAGAACGAAAGCCACCTTGGTGCGGCCCGGCAGCTCCGGGACGTACACAAGCGGCTGCAGTCCGTACAGGGCGATGAACTGCTCTCGTGTCACGTTGTTGTCCCGCAGGAGCTGCGCGAACTGCTCCGGGGTGATGTTCAGGGAGCGCATGATGCTCTCGTCTGTCCGTCCGTCCGTCCCTCAGCGCACCCCGTGGCACCCCGCCATCACCGCCACCCCGCCGCTCAACAGGAGCGCCAGGAGGAGCGCCCAGAGCCGGGCACCGCCCGGGGGGGCAAACTTTGAGGCGGAGGCGCCGCCTGCAGGTTCCGCCGCGGCCAGCGCCCCGGGGCGGGGGGAGGCGCGGCAGCAAATCAGCGAGCAGCTCAGGGCCGCCCCCGCCCCGGCTGTTGGACCCGCTGATCCCCTGAGCGGGGTTGGTCTGAGCTGCAACAGTGCTCAAGAAAATGCCACTGCTGTTAAATGTAGAGAATAGTTGGAGTTAAGTTCCAGTGGAGAGCACAGATTGAAAACTGCACTGATTTGTCTTCCAGCCTTGCCTAGTACACCTTACCCAGTACCATATGACATATAAATACCTTACCCAGTACCATATGATATTTAAATAACAAGAGATTGTCTTTCATCACTCACACTATTAATTATCAAAAAGGATCCCGCGTGGGCAGTGATTTGAGAAAACAGTTCCAAATATGCATCTCTTTCCCTGTAGTGATAGATGTTTCTTAGGGAGGCAGCACTGCCTAGGAGAGAGCTGCAGAATCAGCTCAGCTGCAGAAGGGGTGCTCCTTGCCCTTGGTGCCTGTGCCAGAGGAATGTAAAACATCACTAAGAGAAGCCTAGCAAAAGGCATCTATTAGTTATTAAGCCGAGCAAAAGGCATCTATTAGTTATTGGGCTGTTGATTTGCTAAGAAACAATCAAGATGGAAGAGTTCACCACCACCAAGTGGCTCCCAGCAATATGAATGTTCTCAACAATAGCAAGCATATTTTGTGTTGCATTTGAAAAAATACCTAAGTGTAAATCAGTGAAGTTTCCAATTCTTTATTACAGAACTGTATCCTCCAAATTGCTGTGAAGATCTTTAACAATATTACCTCCACAGCAAAGAATTAAGATTCTCTTCATTAGCCCAGTGTGAAAGGGCCCTGCCACCCATCCTTGGTACATTTTCTTCTTGAGACCATTGTACTCAAAATAGGTTCCCACTCTGGCTTTCTAAGCCTTGTTCTGGAGGACAAATGCTCATTAGACAGTCTTTGTTCCCAAAATTCAATTTTCTCAGCACTTTCCCCTGGTCTATACACTGACAGGTGTAGCCTAAAACCAACTTCTCCCAGCCAGCCTTTCTGCTGCTGCTTGTACAATCATTCCAGCCTGAAGCAAGGTAGCAAATTGTTCTTTACTTCACTCATACACTCTTTCCTACACCTCTTTTTCCTTTCCAATTTCCCCCCATTGTGTTAGCAAAAGAAACTTAATTTAAAAGCTTTTTCATTATCAAACAAACTGGATGCATTTCAGCAGATGTCATTTCAATTATAAATAAAGAAGGGCCAAACTTAGAGAAGAGCAATCTTTGTGTTTGCTGACTGCAGTGTTTTATTATTGATTGCAAAAATGTCTGAGTGTATGAGGAACTTTACAAACAGAAAAGAATAAGCTCTCACCTAACTACTGCAAATAATCCTTTTTTATGGTTAACTCAGACATTTGTTTCCCGTCTATCCTAATTTAATTACTATGGTTGCTCATTACAAGTAGTAAAACAGTTGCATTAAAAATGAAAAACATCCGAGTGGTTATTCTGTGTAATATAAACAAACCTTGAAGCTGGAGGCCATAGAAGTGTGCTAGTAAAACTGCTGTAGATTTAGCTGCTTTCTGAATACAAAAAGAAAAAGAAAGCCATGTCAGGATGCAGGTAATTTTTCAGATAACATCGGTGATGAGTATTCAGATGAAAAAGAAGATAAATGTAGGATTTAGAGAAATTTTCATTCTCTGTGTGTGTTATTGATCCTCCTGGCTGAAGCAATAGTAGCACAGACATCAAGAGAGTGATATGGCAAATCACTAGTAATAGTATTACCCAGCTCCTTGACCTGAATTAAATTATATTTGGAGTAAATAGGGCTGAGTTACAAAAGGTGACCTCCTTTAAAACCTGCTGAAATTACTGAAACGACTTCTCTGCTTCTCTGGGCTATAAATGATTTATAGGTAGGGAGAACTATTGCATCTCAATATTCTGCCTCCCACAGTTCAGCATCTCAGCCATAGGTCTCTGCAGGTATGGGGTGCTCTGATTCTCAACCCTGACTGCTCCTCAGTGAAACATCCCATCATACAAACGGCTTTTCTCTAGAACTGAAAAGAGAATGTATGCATGTATAAGGAGGCAGCACTACTTTGGTTCTTAATAAAAGAGGTGTAAGGCAGCTTTTTCAAGAAACATGGTTTCTTTTTCCTTAATTGGCTTTCTCACTTTTTGATAACTTAACTGCTGCCTCACTTGCCAAATACAGACATGCACATATCTCAAACTTTTACATGACTTTTCCCAGGTTTTAATGATCATTCTCTACACCTTTTATCTTCTGCCTCCAAATCTGCATCTGGTTCCATTGAAATCTATGGATTTTTGCTTTTTACTTCTATGGAACATAGATCCTGTCACTACATGATCATCTTGCTACTTAATGCATTCATGTCTACATACTGTGAGAAGCTGTACAATGAGGTAGCATAAAGGCTACCTATACTAGCATGTACACATCTTTACAGATTATAATAATTTACAAGGTACTTTTCTGTTCCTCTGAGTATTGTATATAAATATATTAAATATAAATGTACTGAGTATATTGTATTTCTGTATCTAGCATCCCAGTGCAAAAGCCTTGCTACTTGAGCAAAGATCAAGTCTCGAGTTTGCCGATCTTTTTTATTTGATTAATTCTAAATAATCAATTATATATTTATTTGTCACAGACCTACAGTTTGATAAGCATGGAAAGAACTGAAATAAGATTTCTCTCTTTCAAAAACACTCACTTCATGCCACGGTATGCTTTCTTTTTTTTCCCAGAGCAGAGGATCCATCTGTATGACACTTCCTTTTCATTCAAAAAGGACAGTGATTTTTTGGCAGAGTGAGAAATACTGCCACTCAGCTGATGCACAGGTGATAACCTTTCCTTTTACAAATCCAGAAGAAGCTATAATTGCACTGTAACCTTTCTACTTGTAACAGCAAGCAAAAAGCTGAGTGCATGGCTGCTGTGGGAAAAAATAATAATAATTATTATTATTATTTGCATATTTTAAGTTTGTGAAAGCTATCATTAGCAAATATTTTGAACAAGTGAACAAGCAGATATTTAGTGTCCAATTCTTAAATAGAAATTTTAAAAGAACCCTTCTTTTTCCCCCAAATCTTTACTCACATTTTCTAACACGGGCAAGGGAGATAGGTAACACTGATGCATCTTAACATAGAGATAAAGATTATTTATAACAAAAAAAACCACAACCATCTCCAGTACAGTTCCTTACTCAAACAAAGACTTTCTTACTAAAGCTGTTTTCACATTACTTGCTTTATAGCTTCTACACTCTGCACTGCATCCCACTCCCTCAGACTGTACAGGCGGCACAGAAATTGTTTTACTGAGAAAAAAACTTGTAACATTTTCTTGAGGAGTTGATCACCCCTCCCTCAAAGCAGCACATTTCTTACAAACCTCAGTACATATAATACTTAGATTTACCTTCTACCTCACTTTCTGACTGCCTTCCCTTAGGAAGTCCCTTGGCTTTTCTTCCTACCACAGATGAAGACATTTCCAACAGTCTTACAGATAAGTATTTGATTTGTTTTACCATTTGTTACCCACAAATGTTTAATGAGAAACCCAAGGAATCAAAACTAAGCTGCAGCAAGCAGAATACTCAAGGAAAAAAATAATAATGGAGTTGCTTTATTCTACTCTCCTTCCTTTCCTCCCCTATCCTGTCTTGTCATAATAATGAGGCCACTAAATAATAATAACAATAATAATACACAACAAAAAGTAGCTCTGCTGATTAAAAATAAGTACACTGTTTGAACTGGAAGCTTTGTTTTGTGGTGTTTTTTTTCATTTTTATTTGAAGATAGGGTTTAATCTAAAATACTAAGTAACCATTACATACACACATGCAAGCATAAATGCAGAATTCCTAGGGCCTTGATTAGCTTTTTAAGTAGTTGTATCACTTTATATTTTCCTTTGTGTAGCTCTTTTTCTTTCTTTCCTACTCACTACTGCATACATATCTCCAATTCCTTCTACATTTATGCTGAGAAGCAGTTCACTTATCTTCATTACTCTGAATCTTTTATTTTTCCAGTGGCAACTCTAATCAGTATTCTGGTTTATTCACATAAGCAGAAAGTGAGCTACCTTTTGCAGCTAGTTATCAGCTGCCACAGTTCCCTCCAACATGACATTAAATTTCCTCATCTTCCAAGTCAAAATCAAGTCTAAACCATGTCCCATCCACTGGAAACTGTCACAAATTCTTCAGCTAACCATTTTTGCCAAGGTCAGTCACAAGTCTCTTTCTGTTATCCTTTGATTGGTTGTAATGAATGTCAAAAAGCAACAGGAACAACCCTACGATGCAGACATCCTTGCCCTTTTTATTTCTTTCAATGATTTCCAGAAAACATGTATCCAAAAATCAGTTCACACGTTTGTGTAAACCTCATTTAAAATTAAAGCCAAAGGATTTCAGTAAGAAACATTTTCTTTCATCAGAAATGTTTCTGCTAACTGCCTGGTCAGCTGCAAATACAAAAAAAATCCCAAATGTCTCTTGCCACTTCTTTCATTTTAAATGAACAGCTTAGTATTCATTTTTGGGGCTTTGGTTAACTATCACACAAAGATTTATTTAAGTGTAGAAGTCTTATTAACCTGTGCAGTTTTTAGTAGTAAGCCCTCAGTTCAGCTTGCACTAGACTGAATTCTCCATCTGGAAAGCAGTCAGAGTAATTTCCATACTTTCACTCAAGAAATAACATATAAAAGTTATTTCATTTCCTGATAGTCCAATTCTCATTTTCTTCCTGTCTTTCTTTCTCCCTTTCTTTCTATTGGTAATCGGTGATCACAGGTAATTGCTATGCTTAACAGTATCATTGTTAATATAAGCATCAGTATCAATCCTGGCATTGCAATCTTGTAGCAGGTGACCTCAGTGTTAATAATATCAATGCCAGCAATGTTGGCTAAGTAAAGCACTGAAAAAGCCTCATCATTACCAAAGACAGATGCAGCTTTGGTAACAATCCTGGCATCAAAGAGCATTCACCTTCCAAGAACTCAATTGTTTCTCAGTTGCTGATGGTCTACAAGTGAAAGTATCAATTAACTTCACAGTAGAAAACAAGTCAACTTGTGACCTAGCCAAGATTAACCTCACAACTAATGAAAGATTATTAAATCCATAGCGTTACGGTGTGGAAGACTAAAGGCATTTCAAATTAACTGCAGCTGCATTGAAAGGAAGTGTCAGACATCCTACTTTGAGTTCATATGAATACTTATATTTTCACACCAACCTTGCCTTTCTTGTCTGAGATATACAAGTCGATGTCCCTCAGAAGTATTCTAAAGGACAAAATTCTCAAAATTACATATACATCAGCTTGAAAGGAAATCTTACTTGGGTTGCTTCAGTTGCATGTTGGCAAAGGCCAGTCTCTGAAAGCAAAAAATGCAGGGCAGTTGTTTTGCTTATTTGATCACCTCGGGTTGTCAAAGAATTGCACAGGGATATAGTTTTAAAAATTCAAACACAGGTTTAAGTCATCCTGTAACCCATCTTAGACACTTTATTTCTCTTGCTACTGCAGCAACAACAAATTGCAGGCAGTGGATCGTTCAGAAGAAACAGGTGTTAAAAACTGTAGGCCTGCCCTCTGTCACCTTGGGTGAGAGTGCTGACTCACTCAGAACTCAAAATCTACTTTCTCTTCCATGTGATACATCAGTCTTTCTTTGCAATACGAACTTTGCCACCAGCAGTGAACAAGGAAGAAAATATTAACGTTAGTGTTTTCTCTCCCTCAGCTCTTCTCCCTGCTCCCATTAAGTATACACACAGCTGATGGAAGCAATATTCAACACAGTCTGTAAAGCTCAGCCTCTGGAGCTCACCTAATACTGGGCATTGGAAATCACTGGCTTTAGGTAGCTCCTCCAATGAGTCTGTGTTCTGCAGGGAAATCACCTAATGACAGCCAATGGCAAGCAGTGGAACAAAGCTCCATTCCATGTAATCCAGCAATTTCCAGAGAGGAGAGACAGTGTGTCCTGTTCAGGAAATGAAAAGAACCAGTGGTTGAAAAAGCATTATTTTTAACTTAAAACCTCAAGCCAGTAACTTACAGATGGCTACCAGGATGCCATAATGCAGAACATATACCCAGTTCATCAAAAAGTTTGAGATTTGCAAAAGGGCTCAACAACTGGCAGATTATTCTGGCTTTTGTATTCTGATACTGGTAGTAGTGACCTAATGCCGTTCCATGCTGACAGTGAACAATAAAGTATAGGCCGCTCATGCCCACACACAGTTAGGAAAGCCTTATTTACTCCCAGAAGGGGTTCAGAACAATTTATGTCGCAGGTCACTCCAATGATTCGTGCTTCACTTTAGGACAGAGCATTTCATACTTTATAGTGCTACATCTTGTAGAACATCTTCTGCACTCTGAAAAAGATGCTTGAGATATATTGTCTATTCTGACATTTCACAAGCTTTAAAGGATGGATATTGTGGAACAAAGCAATTGAACGACTGCCTTTTTACCCTTAGCATCTTGGAAAAAAACAGTCTAAGCCTCACTCAATTTTTTAAAGTCAGAAGCCCTGTTACACCAAATGGAAACAGTATTAAACCAAAGATGTTCTATCTACTTTTATTTGATGAACCTTTCTATATAACACTGACACTTAAAATCCTCTGAAATCCTTTTATAAATGACTAAGGAATTACAAAGGAAAAAATCATTATAATCATAATACAAGACATGGTTGCTGAGAAACTGCTTGGGGAAAAAATGTTGATGAATAGAACAGGAAACACTGTAAAGAGAGACTGCAATGGAAATAACTAGGGGAAATCAGCATAAAAGCATGAACTGCAATTGGTAGTATTGCTTGGCTACATATTTCCCTCCCACAATAGAGCTTGCAGAGCAAATCTGCAGATGGCATGAAATGAAAGCTACTCACCAGCAGATATTTCTTATCCTTTTTGAAATTTAGATTTAGACTCACGGCCTTCTTTTTTCATGTTAGTCTCCCTACTGAGATTAATCTTCACTTTTCTTTGAGAAAGTAATTAAAAACAATCATACTTCTATAGAAGCCGTGAACTAGATGGTCAAAAACCATCTCATGATGTCATGAGCAGAAGTCTCAGAATACACTACCACTTTCAAAAATCTCAGGAAATAGCTAATCCTACACTTTTTGATCTGTATGCTTGTTACTGTGACATGAATTGAGTAGCAGCTGGATCAGTCCTTCTTAATTCCAGAAGATTATTATTACAGCAAAACATATTCTGTTTCCTAGATGTTTGGCCTGATTAGACTCAGTTTCCTATCTTAAAGATGATCAAAGCATTTCAGAAGGAAGAAAAAATCAGTTTATGAAACACATATTGTACACCATCATTTTAAACAATGCATACAGTATTGAAACAGGGAAAAATCACAGGTCCCCTGAATATGGTCAGAACAAGCAATGTGAGGCACCCATGAATGGTAATTGGGTTCTTGGCTGTAACTTCTGTATCTTCCAAGTATTCTATAGTGACTGGTTACCCTGCTAAGATATGGCTGCACCACAAGATTTTATGCATGATTATTTTAATCTAACCCATATTATTGTAAATTAGATTAGTTTGCCCTGAGTGAGTCATTTCTTTCTTTCAATTAGTATATTAAATCATTCTTCCTTTTTAATATTTTGCATAACTTCAGCTAGACAGGGTAGCACAATGTGCTTAGCAGCAAGGGGCTCATTTTTGAACATTTCTGCTGTTTTTGTTCCTGCTACCACCTACTGTTCACCCCCAAAAGTATTTCAGAAGTATATATATCTACACAGATTTCAAGGTAGAATCATGTTCCCTGTGAATAAATTCTCTTAGGCTATATATCTGAAAATGCCAGGGCCAATAATATAGAGAAGCAATTGAATGTTGTGCCCCCCAGGTCTGGGGTAATTTTTGGACTTGTCTAAAAGATGACGAACACTTCTGTGACAGGTTGCCTGATGTATATGTATATATACATCTGATATATACATACATATATATATATATATCTTTTTTTCAGTAAATGTATCTCCATGAATTGAGTGTCACAACACACAATGTTAACACATGCATGCCATTGTTAGACAATGAAATAGGAACCAACATATGTTTGAATGCACCTGCAAGCGTACACAATAATTTGTAAAATATGGGTTAGTCTCTACATAAGATTTTGTTAACATCCTGAGGGTTATGAACTGGGAGGCAGAAAAACAAAAGATGTCCAGACATGAAGAGGCTACCAGTTATCACCTCCTTTAGGAAACAGATATGAAAGAGGAGTAGGAGAAATTAGTCATATACGACTAATGAAGTGGTTGCTGGGCTCATAACATCAGTGTTAAAAATGAGGCAGCATGGAAAGAATGGGCATAGGAGGAGATGGAATTTCACTCTCAAGGTCCATGTAAGTGAGAATATTTCCCCTCATCAATCACCACCTGAGCACTCCTTTATACTTTGCTTTTGCATATTAGGTTATAAGTGGATCTAGTTCCAACAGAATTATAAATAGTACTAAATGATTAAATAACTACATGCCATAATGAACTAGGAAAAGGGATGTAGGATTTTCAATGTAAGTTGCAGAATTTCAGCCTAAAGCTGAAAAGCTAAAAATCTGTCTAAGGTAGATGCATTCACCAAGGACCACAAATGAGCAATGTTTATAGAGTAAGCACCAGGAAATGAAGTACTTCTTTTCCTAAATTAATGGAGACAAGAAAAATAGAGCGATGAATCAAATCTTCACCACTCAATATTTCATGGATGTCATTATGTTGTGTGCTGCTCAACTTTTTATATGACTTAGGTGATTTTTTTATGATTTTAGCTATGAAAAAGAAATATGTTCAGAAAATATTCAAGTCTATTGAGGAATTAATGGCAGAGTAATTTGCAGTTTTTTACATGCTGTTTCGACCATGGCTCCATGCACTGTCCTCATTCTTTATCTGGGGAAGGAAGTACTAAGCTGGAACAAGTAAAGACATTTTGTCAAAAAAACAACGACCACTAAATCAGAAAGTCTTACATCCGAATACAAGTTAGAGGTATCCCAGATCCTCCAAAGGTAAATCACTCAACTATTAAGGACCTCATACTTCTTCCTCTGCCTGTGCAGAGTTTTCTGGAAAAAAATATTGTTTATCAGCCTTAGACAATTTTCTATTTGAACCTGTTTAGAATCATAGAAATATTTAGGCTGGAAAAGATCTATAAGATCATGAAGTCCAAGTCCTAAAGTACTGTATCCATATGACTCTTAAATGCTACCAGAGGTGGTGACCTCACCACCTTCCCCTAAGCTCCCTATTCCAATGCATAACCAAGGTACATTCCCCAGGATTGAGGGAGAAGGCAGATGAACAGAAATATAGTTCTGCATGCGTTGATCCCAGGAAAATTCATTATATCAATTTTTTCTCTAAGTGTTACTGCATTTTCATACACACTCAAGAAAATCAAATCTCTAATCAGTGTTCATGAGCATACCACAGAAATGAGAGCCTGGTTGACCATTCATCAATCCATTTTAATCAAGACAAATACAATGGAACACAGGTGATACAGTAAAGTGTTCTGCCATGTAGAGGTGCGGTCATTCACAACAGGTAAGGCCAGAGGAAATAAACAGAAGTGGATAGGGGTAGCAGAGAATTTGGACAATTCACAGAGGTCTCCACCTAGGGGATGGCCAATTCAGATCCCAAGTTGCATCCAGCTTAAAGACTGGAAGCCTGAAGATCACCAGCATTTTCAAATCAAATGTGAACAGCCAAAGGCACATGGTTGTGTTAATGTAGCACTGAGTCTAATCTAAGCTGGCATCCTGCTATTTGTCTTGAGCACAGCTCCACAGATTCCCAGGCAGAGATATTTTACAGCCAGATAGCTGGAAACATGGGCTGAGTTTTTCCAAAGGATGTCTGAGCAGCCCTTGTAAACTGATGCCAAGAGATTAAAGTTGTAGAGCTCCCTTGAAACCTTCCCCCAACATTTCTGAAGGTACTGTGACCACAGATGAGGAAAGCATATAACTTCTTCTCCTGATTAAATCCCTAGAAAAGTTTTCCTAAGGACAGAGATTTCCTATTTCTCCCATATCCAGAACACGCAATGGGCAAGATTAACTTCAGTGAACAAGGCTGCAGATAAATATGCTCAGAATATTTTTAGTATGACAGCCTTCTGTAGGTTAAGAAAGACAGAATCATAGCAGCAGTTAGTATTACCCTGTGCAAGTGCTTGGGATACCTCCAGAATGCAATACAGCACAACCCACAAACTCAGTCATCTATTGACATTCAAATGCTTGAAGCAAGAGACCATTAAAATCTTACTGAGGGGAGAGAGGAGGTAAATGGAGATACAATTTGCTAAGGGTTAATATGTAACCAAAACCAGGGATGAGACTTGAGAGTTGTGCCAGTGGTTTTTCCATGAGATTATGACAGTGGAGGAACAGTCATTTAGGCTGGAAAACTCAGCTGAGCCAGAAACAAATTTCAAGAACAACTTTAAGAATCAAGAGTTATCAGCTACTTTACAAGGTCTTGCCACTGCATCAGCCTGCTCTATGCTGGTATATTGACCACATCGTACAGTTCTGACTCGTGTCAGTTAAAAAAAATAAAAGCAGTCAAGCCAATGAGGAAATGGCAAAGAGAAGGATGGCTGATAATACTGAACAGTTCTGTCATGTCCTAAACTGTTTGGTTTGGAAAGTAATGAATAAATGATGAAGAGAACAGAAGCCTAAAAGAAGAATGCTGAGTGAGAGAGAAGGTGGGCATGTTTGTTCCTTAAAACAAACAAGCAAACAAAAATAATGAAGCAAACACTAAGCAAAAAGGAAAACAAAAGAAAAGAACACTAAGTGAAACTAGCAGTTAGCAGCATTAAAAGAAAAAACACAACAAAGAAACAAAAAAATAAAATAAACCTTTCTACATGTAACATATTTACACTGGTTCCAAAGGTGACCAGAGCAACCATGGAGATAAGAGCTTCACTGTGCTTAAAGTTATTATTTGAAGTGCTTATTGCTGGAGTGGAAAATTCAGTTAAGATAGTACCAGGATATATTTCATAGACAGAAACTTTTGAGTTCTAAGGGACACATAAGGGTCATCTAGTTCAACTCCCCTGCAGTGAACAGGGACACCTACAGCTACATCAGGTGCTCAGAGCCCCATTCAGCTTGACCTCGACTGTCTCCAGGGATGGGGTACCTAGTATCTGGGTAACCTGTGTCAGTTCCTCACTACTTATTGTAGAAAACTTCTTCATATCCAGTCTCAATCTGGATATTTTAGTTTGAAAATATCTCCCCTTGTCCTATCACAGCAGACTCTGTTGAAGAGTCTGTCCACTTCATTCTTATAGCCCCCCTTCAGATACTGAAAGGCTACACTCAGGTCTCCCTGCTGCCTATTCTTCCCCATGCTACACAGCCCTAGCTCTCTCAGCCTCTCCTTATGGGAGCGGTGTTCCATCCCTGGGATCATTTTTGTGGCCCTCCTCTGGACACGCTACAACAGGTCCACATCTCTTGTACTGAGGATTCCACATCTGGACACAGTACTCCAGGTGAGGTCTTCCCAGCACAGCAGAGGGACACCCTGCTGACCACACTTCTTTTGATGCAGACCAGGATATGGCTGGCTTTCTGAGCTGTGTGGGCACATTGCTGCCTCCTGTTAAGCTTGCCATCTACCAGTACTCCTAAGTCTTTTTTAGCAGGGTTGCGCTCCATCCTTATATCCCCCAGCTTGTGCTGGTAGTCGTGGTTGTCTTGACCTTGGTACTTGGTAAAGCCATGATGGTTCTACCAGATCACCTCCCTCTCTTCCATGAGCTTTAGCACAGCTTTCTGGAGAGTTTGCTCAAGGATCTTCCTTGGCACAGAGGTGAAGCTGACATGTCAATAGTTCTCTGGGTCGTCTTTTCTACCCTTCTTAAAAATGGATGTGACATTGCCTTTTTTCCAGTCACCACGGACTTCTCCTGACTGCTGTATTTGCTCTAATTCACCATGCTTGCCTAGGCTGCTCTCAAATAGAACTAATAATCTGGATGGAATTTCAATTTCACACACTATGGCCATCATCCACTTACAAAACTTCTCAGAGCAATGGTCCCAAAATCTTCCTGATGGGAACCCTCGAAAATAGAAATACAGGAGCTTCTTTAAGGGATTGCATGATGTAGCAGATACTGCATCCCAGACATGCTACAGTGTAAAGACTGTCGTCCCATCTCCTTTCAGTTCTATATACCTGTATCTTCTAATTAGTTCTGTCATTGATGCAACAGGTACATCGCTTATTTGCCTGCATGTCTGAGTAATGTAACACTCCACTGGCAATTACACTATTCACATTCCTTGCCCATTTTTTTTCTGAAGAATTTGCCTGGTTATATTTTCTATTTTCAAGTAAGCAAAGGCGTAAAAAAAATAAAGCCACAATTCTGAGTAGACAGCGTTTAGTTTTCTAGGTTATCATTAAGCTCGTTGTGTTGAAATATTAAATGTGTCAGCAAATAAATAAATAAATATAAATAAATAACATGACACACCAGAAAATAGAAATGGTTGTTTGTAAAACTCATTCACTTCCTGTGGAAAGCTGCCAAATTCTGCTCAATCCACTATTCACTTATTTCAAACCTCAGGTTCCAGGCTGACAACGCTTGACAAACTTTGGAAATTGCTTTCCCACAACTTTTATTTGTAGAAAAGTAAAAATTAACCCAAGCCAGGAACTGTAAAAAAGCTTTCTGCTTCCTATGACAGTCACTAAATCCAGAATAAAAGCTTAACATACCACAGTGTGCAACACAGAGGTTGCTCTGTTCCCCACAATAGAAGCCAAACTCCTTAGGTGCCATGGAGTGCTTTGGAGCAAGGTGCCCTTCAGACCCTCCAGCAGTGTACCCCAGCTGCCAAACTCTTCTCCTGTCTCACCATTTGTGGGACATTTCTCTTTTATCAGAAATGGAGAACTGGACAATCTGTAAGCAGACAGTGAAAGGAAGCACAGCCTTACCTAGAGAGAAGGACATGAGAAAGAAGCAGGTCCAGTGACCTCAGAAGAGGGAGAGAGGAGTGACAGGTTATGAGTATGCACAAGTACTCATCACCCTACTCTAGAAGCTCTGGGTAAAGCCAGATCTACCTGTGGAGGATGGAGTACCATCGCCATGATTGCTTCTCTTTCATGTCATCAGCTCACCCACCTGACATCAGCTTCCACCTTACTCTGAGATTCTAGCACACCAAAATGGAAAGAGTTATAAAAATATATAGAAAGAGCTAAATAACATCTATGGAAATGGATATAGATCAGTTACTGGAGAGAGGAAGACTGAAGGAAAAGCTGAACCCCTGAAGTAGCCTTTTCTCTTCTGTAGGTTCCAGCTGAACTTCTCTCATAGTCTAAGGCCCAAGGCAGACTGGAGAACCATTTATACATTATCCCGCCAACAGCAGAAGCCTTCTTGACCTTGGATTCCCTGGTCAGGGCAGAATGTAGGCACATGGGAATGGGTAAGAGAGAAAGCAGGAAGTAATTGCCAGCATGGAAAAATGATTTTAAATTATTGCTGATTGTATATAACACAGATAAAACCATATTTTTCTAGCTAAATTTTGCCTGCATTCAAGATGAACAAGTCATTTTCCAATTACTCTGCCTTTAATGTCCCTGAGTTAATTGCAGTCAAGGTACGTCAGAGCACAGCTCAAACAGAAAACTATTTTTTAACCTGCACTTGTTTCTGCTTATCTGGAAGAACGTAGGTTATTGCACTTGAAAAAAAAAAAAAAAAAAAAAAAAAAAAGCACCTCAGGTACTGTTTCTTTAATATATTTTCTACCTGAAATCTCCTTTGAAATAATTTTAAAAGTATAATTCATTTTATAAAAATAACTTTGACTTTTTAGAATTGTATATTTGGCACCAAAGTTGTAGAGAAGGAAACCCACAGAATGGGGAAAGTTGCTAAGGGAGGAACTGCTAATGGAGTCTTTTGATAGCTGTCAAAATGAATAGTATTCAGCTGAGCTTGGCAAATCAACTTGCCATAATAGTGATCATTCCATGGGGTCAGCCTTTCTTTAGAGAACAATGAAGTGTGAGTGCAAAATGAAAGTAAATCCAATTATTAAAATATGATTGTTTGCTTCTGGTTTTGAATCACACCGGTTTACATCAGTCATTATTATTTATTCTTATATTTTGCCTTTTGGAAAATGTTACTGTGGCCTTTTTTATTTCCATGCCATTTTTTTTTTCCAGAACACTTTCATTTTATTTTTTTTTATTCAGAAAAAAAAAATGTACTACAAAAATTAAATACTCGGTATTTAATATTTGATAATGATATTGGAGACCCTCAGAGAACAAATTGTTAGATTTTGAGATTTCATTTGAGAAGAACATATCTGCCTTCTCTTAGCTTTGCCAGACTCTGCTAATTTCACAGATTATCCACCCTTGTTAGGCACACTGCCATAGAAGAACACAGCAGAAAAGTTTAGACAAACATGGATTAATTTTTCTTACCATACTTCAAGAACTCACAGTCTTTTCCCAGAACTCTTTTCCATTGTAATGTGTTTCATTGGAAACACTGCTATAATAAGCAGAAAATCTGACATATAGGGGACAAGCAGTTAGAAACATTCCAGGAGAAAGCAGTACCTTTTTGACTGCTCATGGTCCACATTACTTTACCACCTTTAAATAACTTTTTTCCTTTACAAGCTGTTGTTCTTCAGGTGTTAGAAAAGGGCAATCACTTTCTCAGCCATTGTTTTGCTGGTTATTTGTGGGAATAATAACTCCTAGGAGAATGTCACATCTATCATTTGTCTGTTCTCTTTTTCTTATTATTTAACGTAATGAGTCATTCTGCTGAGGCATAAAACATAAATAAACAGCATGTCAGGTTGTAGGTTGGCTGGGCACCCCTTTTTGCCCTTTTCTTCCTAACACTTAAATCACAGAAGCCTTACTTCGTTCTGACCACAGGGCAGCTTTCAGCCTTCAGGGAATTAGAAAGCACTTAAACATTTTCCAGAACTGCAGCCCTTTGGGAACTTGGCATATGTAAACAGCCGAAGAGCAACTATTGTCCTGTTGTTCTTTTGTAGATGCCTGACAGGCAGCCCTCCAGACCACAAGCCAGCTGGTTTCTATTGCACAGGCTGCCCATCTGAATGCTGGCATCAGGTGTAAGCAGTCAGTACTGGTAAAGGCACAAAGGAAAATAATGCCTAAAACTTGAATTACCTCTGTCTTCATTTCAGCTAGGACAGAATTGTTTTCTTTAGAGTGTCTGGCATGATACTACGTTTTGGTTATAAAAATCAACAATGTTGATAACACACCAGTGCTTATAGTTGTCTGCTAAGCAGTGTTGTGCAGAGAAAAGGACACCCACACCAAAGGGCTCAAGGAGCTGGGAGGGAACAGAATTAGGACAGCTGACTTAATCTGACCAAAGGGATACTCCACTCCAACCAGCCTTGAAAATGATATTGATTTTATTTCTTAGGCTTTTCACAAACTTTTATGAAGTTTTCATGAAGTGAAAAAACAGCACTTAGAGAGAATATCCAGTTTTGAATGGAATTCACATGGAAGCTGTAAGATAATATTCATATGAACATGCATGCATTCAAGTGCCATGTAACCACAGCAGTACTGGCTTATCTTTCAAGCCAACTCAGGCACCTTTATGGGTAACAGATTAATGCATAAATTTCTAAAGCCTCTCAAATCTCTGCCTAAATTACCATTGGTGTTATTGGAGAAAAGACCTGGAAGGCATTCAAGAGTTAAAAAACAACAACAACAAACCACCTCAACAGCATTTCAGTTTTACATGTCAAAAAGATTTGGCAGCATTTGCTGACAGGCAATTCAAGATCACTTTCTCTTTAGCTTTCAAAAACCAATTGCCTTGGTGGCAAACCCAGAATAAGGTGTTCTTGATTTTTCCTCTTGATTTCAGTTTACCATCCTCTCATTTGTACCAGTACAATAGCTTCTGATTTCACACTTCAAACCTTACCACTGAAATAATGCACTTCAGAAATAACCCATCACCTGCCAAAGAATGAGCAAAAGAACAAAGATTTAAGTAATCAGGATGGAGCCTGCCTTCAGGCTGAAGCTATTATTTACTAAGGTATACCTTCACATCCTTGACTTCTGAGGTTTGTAGTCTACACTTTTCAATGCGCATAGCCACAGGAAAGGTTCATAACTTAAATTTGTCTTTACCTGAGTAATTTTTGTCTCAAGCTATCAGTTTTGTTAAGGGTTAGGAGCAAGATCGGCACTGGAAGCTGACCAGGACTGTAAATATGGCAGTGGTGTGTTCTTGGGAGATAGAGGTGAGAGAGTCAGACTATTCCATTTCCGTAATACCTTTGCTTCCAAGCTTCACATTATTATTTTTCACAAAGAGAAAGCAGTTTAGAATAAATTCAAGAGCAGATTTGGATAATATGTGCCCCAAGAGAAAATCATTCCTGCTTTTATCCTTGGCAGCAACTTTTTAATGAAAGCTGTAAGTGTTTGGGGTGGCTTGCAGGAGTTTCATAGACCAAGGGGACTTCAACTGCAGCAGCCTCAGTAGCAGCACGATCCTTGAGGCAATGTGCAAATTTTGAAGCTTTTGAAAACAGCTAACAAAAATCATTATTACTGGTTTATTTGGTGGTATTCCTTGTTTTGCTTTTAGTGGATATTATTTCCTTAAAAAGTAGGCTTCTTATTCTGCAGTACTTGCTTGTATGATCCCAATAGCAACTGCTTCTACAACTAATTGTTATTCTGTTCTTCACTGGAAGATTTTCTTCACATTACACTACCATTTTTCAGTTGTGTATTAGCTATGCTTTTTTCCCTTTAAAACTGATTTTATGTATACCTAAATAATGCTCATCCTTAGAAATCTGAAGAATTTTATGCATTCAGTATGTGTTTGAACTTGCTTAAGAGGCAGTCAACAGAACTTGTTTGTGCTTTGTATTTTTACTGAATTCAATACAGATAAACCTAGCCATAGGAACAGGCGATAACAACCTTTAATTGCAGCACCTCTCCCCTGCTGTTACATTTTTCTTTTTTACGATAAAGTAATTTAAAGAATATCCATGAAAGCTTTTTGCCCTCTTTTGTACTTACGCTCATCCTCTGAAGTATGAAAGACAACATCCGTAAGAAAACAGAAGAACTGAAGAATCAAAAGAAATGCCACTAAAATAAGAAACGTTGATTATAATTAAAAATTACAGAGGATCACATGGTCAAAATACCATATAACAGATCCTTGAAAACATGATTTGGGTCTGTGTAGCATAATTTGGTATTATCACAGCACATTAAAAGCTGTTGTTGCTAGAAAGACTGTTAATTAGTAATTAGTTTAATAAACTCTTACTCTTTGCTAATTAGAAGAGTCCACTGCCCAAAGCAGTGTGTTACTGCAAATCTGTGGCTGCTGGACTGTGACGTTAGGCAAAGAAGTCAATATAATTGTTGACATTTACGCATCTTAACATAAATACAAATTTCCTTCAAAAACAACATATTTCCAGATACAATTTAAAAACCCACAGCTAAAATGATCAAATTAATAATATTACTAGTGTCTCATTTAGGTCAGCTGGACATTTATAACTTCCAAATACAACAATTGGATTAGTGCAAAGGTTCTATTTCCACAGATCTGATATCCTCACTCATGTCAGTGTGGAGAGCAGATTATGTACAGCTCCCAGGGAAGTCTCTGGCATACTGAAAGCATGGATGCAGGCTTTCATATCCAGAAAACAGCCACAAACTAGTAAATAATTTTGCAACTAAATACTACAATGGTTTTCATTGCCAGAGATTTTTCTCTTAATTACTAAGACCAAAAAGAAGGAATTTCCAGTGTTGCTGTTTTGGGGTTTTTTTAGGTGTTGGTGGATGGAGTGTTTTCTTCGTTTCTTTTTGAGTAGATTCATCACAAATCTTGAGAGATAATTTGGAAAAAAAAAATAAATAAATAGAAAAGAAGGTGAACTCCACTGGCATTCCCCATCTGTAACTTCTTTTTGCATTATGTGCTTGCAGGCTGAAGGCTGCCAAAATAGTTCAGGTTCTGAAACAAATTTCTCTGAATCTAAGCACACAGAATAAAAATAACGGGCACGTATGGATTTATGAGTTCATTAAAAATGTTTTTGTTTCACATCATCTTATTGTCCCCATGGAGCAATCATTTCAACATAAAGTGCCTCAGAAATGGGTCACCTTGAACACAAGTTGGCAGAATTGGTTGAAATCTGTCCAAGACCAATGGTTAAAGCAGTCAGAGCTGTGCCAATTTCCATGAGCTGAAATCCAGTTTATCCTGTGAAAGGGTCACTTTCCATCTTCCCAGCCAGCTGGGGCAGCCACATGTTCTCCACCAGATAGGATTTTAATGTTCATATAGTGTAGGATTGATATGCCGCTTTTTCAGAAATGCTTCCCTTGACTGTTTGGTATCGGAGCCTACTCAGGGCTAGATAGCAGAAAGGATTTATGAGGGAAGGACCAGCTACATCTACACTGTAAACCTCACAGCACAGCAGGGTACTGTCCTCACTTCTGGGCTGGCATACACCCTAAAAGCAATGTCTGAAAATGAGGACATCAGGAAATGATTTTTCTCCAAAGAAGCGGTCAGGCACTGGCACAGGCTGCCCAGGAAGGTGGTGGCGTCACCGACCCTGAAGGTGCTCAAGAAACATTTAGATGTTGTACTGAAGGACATGGTTCAGTGGGAAATGCTGGTGATGGTGGACAGATGGACTGGGTAATCTTGGAGGCCTTTTCCTTGGCAATTCTATGAAAACAAGCCTCAGTTGCAAAAGTCCATATGAAAACTAATAGAAAAACATCCAGCCAAATATTGAGAACATGGGAGACATTTTAGATGCTTTTGAGGTTGGAATGATCCCCACTGAGGGGAATGAAGATGGAAAACTGAAAAGTGGAAAATATCATGTATTATAACTTGTCATATTTTCACTTCTCAGTAGGAGTAGGAATAATACTTAGGGTACTGTATTTGCATTATTCTAGCTGATTTTTTTCCTGCTTTACTGAATCGAATCAGTTTTGAACACTTAGACAAAAGTATTTAAATTGGCTGTGAGAGCAAAGGCAGTTTAAAAAGGCTGCATCCTCCCTAGTTGTTGTTTTGGTGGGGTTATTTAAGTGTTTTTGCATGGCACTAACAGCTAAAACAATAGGAGGAAGAAAGCTAAAGAATAATACAAAACACCTTCCACAGAAGAAAAGCATCATTACAAGCCAGTCTCAAGTGAATGCATAGAAATACTTTAAAATACATAAATCCAGAATATATTTGAAATGGAATCTGCTACTTTTGAAAGCACACATTGGGGAAATTGCATTCTGCAAAGCACTGTTTCCCAGGGGCAGGTGTGGAGAAGCTTTAAAAAGATGAAGGGCCAGATAACGGTTGATCTGACAGAGAGGAGCAAGGCTCCACAGCCAAACGCTCTTACCACAGCCCCATACCATTCCGCACCATTGTCACAGGTCAAGCCCCTCTTGTGAAAGAGCAGCTCCTCAACTAAAGCATGGAAGTTTCCTGTTCTTTGAATTTATTTCATTTCAAGAGCCGTTCCTTTACTTTGCTTCACTAGAAGTATGCAGCAGAAAAAGGCATAACCAAGTTAACCTGTCCCTCACAGGGCCTAATACATTCATGTTCCATATTACATCTCAGAGAAACACCAGCCCCTTCTAACTGCATCAGCAAGCAGAGATTGTTCCTAGAGCTGAAATGTCAGAGGGCTTTTTGTAAAGTCAAGTTCATTTCTCAGACAAAGCATTGCTCTGACATGGCTACAATTAATTCCCCTGCTGATTAATTCCCTTGTTTATCTCTGCAGCAACAGGTTACAAAGCTGCCCATGAGATCACAGTGATCTAACTCACCCAGTGGCTGTGAGAACACAGAAAGATTGCTGAGTTCAGGTACCTGCTCTGAAGGGTTCATCTCTGCTGAGAACTCTTTCCCAACAGAGATCTGGCCACCCATGCTTTGGAAAGCATTGATTTCTGATTCTGAACACGAAGAGGGCAATGGCAGAGTACGCAGGGTAAGGTACAAAACAGTAAATAGAGTTCACCATCACAGGATGTGACAGATGCCTGCTACAATGATCTTATATTCCAATGAATTCACTTATTTCAAGAGAGACTCCTTTTCCTTTAAAAAGGCTTTCACTTTAACTCGGAGCTCTTTTCACTTTGAACCAGGTGCCATCCTTCTTTCTGCTGAGTTCAAAGATCAGTGCTTTTACTTCTGTCTGAGATTTTTAGACTCTGATAGACTCCTAAAAGGGAAGACTTCACTAGCTATTCCTCAAAATTTCAGTCACAAAATGGCAGAACAATTTCTGAACTGTTAAAAGAATGTTCCATGCCAATGCAGTGTTCCTTTTTCTCAAAATAAAGGATAAATTAATGAGAATATTCTGCTTTAAATTTATAACCACCTGTGCCTATTTTAGATCATTAATGAAGCATTAGGAAATATATATCTTAAAACAATTCAAACAAGCCTATAAAAAAAAAGAAAGTAGTGATTCTTCTCTAATCTGTGCAGTAAGAGATTATCATGGCATTCAACTGCTAGTCACGCTGAAAGTGCAGGCACTTTTACTCCAGGAATAAGCGAGAAAAATAAAACTGCAGCAAGCTCTGGAAACCTTTCACAACTTCTGCTGAGAGAAAAGTTGCAGCAACACCTTTGTTTAGTTCTTTTTTGTGCAACAGAAAACTTTCTTGGCTTGGACACCTCACTGCAGTACCAGGCTCCAGGCAGTAGTGCTGCCTGGAGGGGACTGCTTCAGCTCGGAGTGCCACCCTACTCAGACCTCACCTTCTCTTTGATGTTTGGTTGTTAACATATTCCAAAAGCTCTGATTTGCTCACAACCCCAGTGGGTGCACGCTCCTGCCAAACAGGAATGGTGGAATGAAGGCCATCCCACCTTCATGCCACCTAACTGGGATAAAGTACTTTTAAGGAAAAGTAAGAGCGATGTCTCTCTCCTGCTTAAAGTGGACTCTGATGAGGCTTTTCTGTATTGTATCATTTTATGGAAAGCTCTGTGTTTTAGTATTTGATCCAGTCAGCAGAAGTTGAATGGGAAACAATCATCAAATGTAAGTATTATCAGAATACAGCGAAGTGCCATAGCTCTTTACCAATGTCCCGGTCAGCTCAAGCAATAGGACTCAGCAAATCAAAGTAAGTCTGAAGATTTTTTCTGTATATGTGGTGTGACTACAAATACATCAGAAATATAAAATTATTTCAGCCTCACATGGTTGCAGTCAAAATTCCATTTGTATTATAGAACATACACCTCAATAAAACCAGGGAATGCAACATGTTTTAGCTTGTCAGGCTTGGGCTAAGTGGAACATCTGGGAAGTGGTGTATAGATTGGTTCTAACTGTCCCACTGCTGTTATGCATAAAAATCAATACATCAACTGCCTGGAACTACACTACCACCTGATACACAATTCTCACCAAATAACCAAACACCAGTGATCCAGCAAAACACAAAGTAGCCTTACAGACAAAGAATGTCAGGGCATTATGTAGTGAAGATGCTCTGTTCACAGTATCAGTGTAGACACTGTGTTGCCAATCAACTGACAATGATGAGCTTTGGAGCAAAGGATTTATCATGAACTGTAACCATAGCATTCAATATCCTGGCTCTCCCAGATCTGTGAGCCAAAAAAAGGAGAAGTTATTATACTCTTTCAGTTTTACTCCCTGTAGTTGAAATACAACTGCATATTTGCAATTTAAGCACCATCTCCCCTGCAATATCCCTTGATCTCTATCCCAGCTAAATCCATCAGGAAATGCACGGTGTGAGCATGCTAGTCTGCCCACTAGAGCATTAAAAGCACCAGACCTATCTTGTCAGAGGGTTGGTACTTGCAATATTCTTATATAGAGCAAATAGCAGAAAACCACCTTGAATACAAGTGAAAATTAAGGTTCATAAACAGCTCATATTTTCACAACTGCAAAAACAAATCATGTTCAGCTTGAACTGGCTACAAACATATGGTATGAATGGGGTGGAAGTGCCAGATATCTTGTCCTGTTTCAAGCTGCTTTGAGCCACATGGAAGGGAAATTTTCCCACATCCTGATATGATACATACTGGATTACAGAGAAACACATGTTGCCCATCAGATGTGTAGCGCCACAGCTTCTTCACATCTCTGCTCATCCGTATCAGAAGGGGAAAAAAATAGCTATTGGACAGATTGGGAAGGGGTGAGGAGCCTGAGAACATTTGTGGCTATGCGAGTACATCAGTACAGGGTAGGGGCTGACCTGCTGGAGAGGAGCTCTGAAGGGAAGGACCTGGGGGTCCTTCTGGACAGCAGATTGGCCACAAGCAGGCAACAAGCCCTTGTGGTCAAGAAGACCAAAGGTATCCTAGAGTACATTATAAATAGCATGGCCTGCCGGTCGAGGGAGATTCTCCTCCCCCTCTACTCTGCCCTAGTGAGGTCACATTTGGAGTACTGTGTCCAGTTTTGGGTTCCTCAGATCATTCTTGATTCATTGTCTTTCTAGACAGGGAGCTTCTAGAAAGAGCCCAGCAGAGGGCCACAAAGATGATGAGAGGCTTTTGTTGTTAACGTTATAACATTATTGTATAATTAAAACATTATTGTAAGCACTCTAAGCCACATCTAAAAAACCTTGGTTAGACTGATGTAATGACGGCATTTTTCCACATTATTATAATTCAACACCCATAGAAATGCATATGTATTTATCCAGCTACATTTTGATGCGTAAGAGACTTCAGAAAAAAAAAAAAAAAAAAGAAAGAAAAAAAAAAAAAGAGACATGTGATAAAATAGGAATCCTCTGTGAAGAACAAAAATGGAGAGCTCAAAGCAGAAAAAATAGATATTATTGGATTAAGAGCAACAAGGAAAGGCACCTGAGGATCAAAAGAAAACAGAACAAATAAATTTACTGTTAGTCAATCATCTCTGTCATAAAGGAAAAAAAAAAAAAAAAAGAAAAACAGGTTTCCATCGAGGAAAAAAAAAATCACTTGTTGCTTAATAGGAAATATTAATTGGGAATCCAATTTCATTAAGAAGTTTTTAAGAGGGAATGTTAGTGCTAGCCTAAGAGGCCACTTTTCTTACAGTTTAGAACACATCCTACTGATTGAGTGCACCCTCAGTAAGTTTGCAGATGACACCAAGTTGAGAGGGAGTGTTGATCTGCCTGAGGGGAGAAGGGCACTACAGAGGGACCTGGATAGACTTGATCAATGGGCCAAGGTTAACAGCATGAGTTTCAATAGTACCAAGTATAGGGTCCTGCATTTTGGTCACAGCAACCCCAGGCAACCTTACAGGCTTGGGGAGGTGTGGCTGGAAAGCTGCCGAATGGGAAGGGACCTTGGTGTGCTGATGGACAGTTAGCTGAATATGAGCCAGCAGTGTGCCTAGGTGGCCAAGAAGGCCAATGGCATCCTGACTTGTATCAAGAATGGTGTGGTGAGGAGGACTAGGGAAGTCATCCTGCCCCTGTACTCAGCATTAGTGAGGCCTCACCTCGAGTGCTGTGTTCAGTTTTGGACACCTCAGTACAAAAAAGACATGGAGGTGCTGGAGCAGGTCCAGAGAAGGGCAACGAGGCTCGTGTAGGGCTTGGAAAATCAGCCCTATGAGGAGAGGCTGAGGGAGCTGGGGCTGTTTAGTCTGGGGAAAAGGAGGCTGAGGGGAGACCTTACTGCTCTCTTCCAGTATCTGAAAGGTGCTTACAGTGAGAGCAGGGCAAGTCTCTTCTCACTGATGACAAGTGACGGGATAAGAAAAAATGGCCTCAAGTTGCACCAGGGTAAGTTCAGGTTGGACATTAAGAAACGCTTCCTTACAGAAAGGGTAGTTAAACACTGGAATAGGCTCCCCAGAGAGGTGATTGAATCACCATCCCTGGCTGTGTTTAAGAACCATTTGGATGTGGTGCTCAGGGATATGATTTAGCAGGGGGTCGTTAGAGTTAGGGTACTATGGTTAGGCTGTGGTTGGACTCGATGATCTTTGAGGTCTTTTCCAACCTGGGTAATTCTATGATTCTATGATTCTACTGGTGGATGTTCAACACAGCCCACAGATCAGTCCAAGCTCTCTACCCTTTTAAAAATTAAACTACAGTTATTCATCATACTGTAAAGATGATGTATAGAATTATCAAAGTATGGAAAAGACTTAACAGCTGTTCAAAATAATTAGACGTAACCTCAAATGCAATTCCAGTAAAACTCATGGGAACATTAATTTCCGATTTCTTTCCTCTGCTAACCACCACTTGCATTCATCAGTGAGTGACATTTTCACTGCAGCACAAGGTGACATTGTGAGAGCAATAGACGTCAACTCCTGTAAGCTGTCAGTACGTCTGAACTGAGGTGGGGATTTCTGCTTTCACTTTGACTAAAGCAGTTTGCATATCATGCTCAGCTGCTGCACTGGGGGAGGTATGGCTTCTACATGGAGCAGACTTACCACCACTGGAACAGGGCAGAAGGAGGATGCAGCAGTGGACACCAGGCTATGGATAAGCTTCCTGGGGAAGATTCTGTAGAAAGAGTGTTCAGTGTCAGTGCATTGGTTGCCTTTGGGAAAAGGAGGTTTTTAAATTTTTTATGCTGTGATATTTTTATTCTAGTCACATTCTCTCACAAAAGCAAAAAACCCATGCCCTGTGGCCTTTATATTTGCACCTTCTTACGAAGTCCAGAGAATTTAGTCACTCTAACAGGCTGCATTTACCAGGTGACATCTGCTGCACAGAGAAAACAAGACTTACCAGAGAGACAACTATTCCTGAGATGTTGGTAGTGGCAGGGAAGTGATTGAGTGAGATGAACCTTGACAGCCTGGGCAGGAAAAACATTCCCCAGGCCACAGAGGAAGGTGGAAAACTGTAAGGTCCCTGCTGGGCAAACTCATTTACATCTCCAATCCAAAAATGAGCATACACATGAAGCAAAAACATCAGGCAAGGATCAGAAAAAGGATCCTTTGTGCCAGATCAAAGGACTGGCCCTTATGAGTCTTGAGCCTCACTTACAGCCTCACATCAGTCCCTGATGCGTCAGAGGAAGGCAGTAAAACAGATTTTGTACAAACAAGGGCCGATGAATGAATCCTTCCTAGCCATAGCAGGAGACCTTGTACAATAATTTGTCTTACTGCAGCACTGCAGTGACCAAAGCAAAGAGCAAGCAGAGGAAGCAACTCCAATTACCAGATTTAATGATATTTTTCAATCATAAGTGCTTGATTCAAATAATGAATTCCAATCTTAGTGCTGTTTAGCAGGTTTTTTTTGTTTTCAATTTTCATGAAAACCATTTGGATTTGCGAGTAGAATATATAGCCACTTCATTGAAATCAATGCTATTTCTCCCCCAAAAAGGAGAGTGGGCTTTAATGTATGCATAACAAAATTAATCATGAAACCCAATACTTATTTACTGTGTGACTAGGTGATATCTTATTTCAGAACTGCAGGTTATGTACCAACTCCTAGTGAAGCCACATTAGCACAAGACTTGGTACGCACACATTTAGTCAGCACTGCTGGCTAAAGACAGCTTCTCATGGACATCAAACATAGCTCATCCCTCAATAGTTCATTTTCTACTTCCCCAGATTAGACTGGAAATACTCTGTTAAAGGCCTTGACCTGGTATCTCACACCCTTATTAGCCAGTCCATAACACAACATACAAATATAAACTTAGTGATTTTTTTTCTCTCTGCAAAGCACAGTTCCCTGGCTTTAGGGAAACTGTAACTCTGCACTCGGGGTTACAAAGCTTCAACCCTTGTTGCACTCAGAGCCATTAGGTTTTGTTGCACCTGGAATGCCCCATACGTCTGCCTGCTTATACAACTCTATAGCAATCTGTCCTTAGGCTTGCTTCCTTGCTGCTGTTTCTAAATGAGCACATACTTCATGTGGACTCACTCCCAGCCCTCAGCAGCTTACAGGGTCACCCGGATCATATCAGCCTCCTTTTTTTTGAGGTCTGAGGTAACTCAGTTACCTCATATTTGCCTCGGGTTAAGAGAGCACACAGGCAGCTACTGTGCAGCCCCGTACCTCATTTACTTTCAGACTATAAGATGAAAGGAAGAAAGGAAGGAAAAGGGGAGGAAGAAATCCAAGATATCTTACATTTTAAAAGCTGGTACACATGTTTCTCCGAATTCATTATTCCATGCCTACAAACTGCCCATCCACGCTCTAGTCTGTGTAAGTAATCCATGTATAAATTATGTAGTCCATCTGCATATAAGCAAGGGAATTGTTAGGAAAACCAGTTGAAAAATAAATGTCTATATTTACATTTGTTTAATCTGAAGGTACCAATGAATTTCCTCATATTATTATTTCTAAGAATGCCAATGATGCAGTTGGCTGTTTTTTTCCTGCTGATAGCCTTCATAAAACATGAAGTATTCACGTTTCTATGAATTCAGATACTTCTCTGCATTTGGAGTCTGCAATAATCTCTCACACACATATATATTACCCCTGCCATTTTTATAGAAGGTGTGGTTTGTAAAACACAAGTAATTCCAAGGCCTAGAAAGCAGTATCCTTTTACACTTATCAGTAGATAATGACAATAAATGCACACGACAGACTTCCAACACATGTTTGCTGGATAAGGGGCTACATCTAAACTTCAGCTATCATAGTTCAAACCCAAAGCTTTAGAAACTGCTGTAGATCTTGGCATGTCTATCACCCCTCCAGTCCTTTGGCTGTCAAAGTGCAACTGTGCTGAAAATCTAAAGGAGATCACCCTGTTTCTTGACCTCAGAAATGAAGACAACCACATCACATCACAAAGCAGAAAACTCACCAGGCAAAGGGAACACAGTGCACAATACAGGACCCTTTCTGTCTCTGGATGCTGGCACTCGGAGTGCTTTCAGGAGACAAACAACTCAGCACGCCATTTCCCTCCCAGTTACTGCCCCAGTCACAGTTGTACCCAGCAAAGATCTCTGGAGCAGGAAGAACAAAGTTGGCCTGCAGGATGCTCTCCAGGAGAATCCCAGAAGCATGGGGGTATCCTCCACTCACCTGAAACAATCCAGTGCAGATCCCTTGCCAGGAACAACACCAACCTTAGGCCAAAGCATCTGAGAAAGGCTGAATACCTCTTCCTGGATGGCTTTGGAAATGAGAGGCCTCATTGCAATTCTCCTATTTTCATCTGCTGGGCTAAATTGCTGTTTTCACTGGCATAGGCTAGCAGAGTTTATTTATTGGTATATTCATCCCTGTGCTGCTGGGCAGCAATTGCAAATCTAATTACTTCTAAAGTGGATCTTGGGCTTTTGCACAGGTGTTTTGTTAAATATTAAATCTAAATAAAAAACATACCATCAGGGACTGGTTAATAAACATGAACTACCACTCTCAAGAAGAGGAGTCACATCTTTTTCCCTCCCTGCCACTCTCATGTAATTCCTCAGGCAGCACCACAAGGCAGTGGTGCTGCCTGAGGAATTACATGAGAGTGGCAATCACCATCTCACTGCTTATAAGCAACAGCTGGCACCATTGTCAAGCGTGCAAGCTCAAGACAGGCTTTCTCCCTCTATCACTGCTGGCAACAAAGAGCTAATTGATTTGTGGAGCTTTGTCTCTCCAGGCCAGCTTTGTTCAGTTTCTTCATCGAATGTCTTCAGAGATGTCTGTATAATCCCGTCAATACAACTGCCAGAGATTAATAAATAATTCAATTGAGAATGTGCAAGAATGAATTGCAAGCAAGCCAAAATGCATCAAAAAGTAATTTAAAATGTATTTACACTGACTGAGAATTCACTTTTGTAAGTGTATTGTAGTGTTCTGCAGTGACACCTTCAACTTAAAAGCCTGGTGGGCTTAAAACAAATAAACAAGCCCAAAAGAAAGAAAGAAAAATAGTTGTCACATTTTTCTTATGAGTTTGACTTCAAAATTATGAAGAAAACATCATAGCTGTGGTCAACAAAAAGAAAAATAATGTGGGAAATATTGTAGGAGGTGTTAGCGCTCATTGTTTTTCATTCCTTCTGTATATATTTTTATCCGTGCTTCAAGATTTGATTTTAAATCTCTGAGTGGGTTGGAGGAATCTTAGCTCCCTTATTGCCTTCTCCAGCTTTCATGGCAATTTATATTACCTGATCAAAAAGTTATCCCAAGAGTCATTTAATCAGTTCTTCAAGCTTTTTCTATCATTGGGGAAGATAAAGAGCATAGAAGATATCATTACAATAAAAATATACTGTTCCCTTAGTTGACTTCAGAAGTTTTTGCTTAAATTTTGCTTCTTCCACACTCCACTCCTCGGTCTCCATCGCTGATCACTTTGCACTGCTTCTACTGTTCAGAAGAACTGGAATAACATTCCAAACTGCCTGTGGCTGCTTCTGCCTTCTAGACAGCAGGTAGTATTTTTATTTCTGACCCTGTCAGAAAAATACACACAACTTTAAGACCAACCTGAGAAATGCATTCTCCAGCCATTATTCACCACTATAGATACCCTGGACAGCCAAGTGTATGCTAGCAATTGTGGAGCTAGCCCAGCTGCAACACATGAAGCACACAAACTCTTGTATAATTCAGACATTAGGGAGAGGAAAAGGTAAAATCACGTCACTCACAAATCCTGCAGCACACACAGCTCAGCCACCCAAGAAGAAATATTTTCCATCTGTGTTTCACATGAGACGAATATTTTATATGGTTGTAGTTTCAATGCCACCATTTTATTTCTCTTGAAAAATATAACAGGAAGCTTTGCCAAGGCTCTTTTAGCCAGAACAAAAATGTTTTCAATCAACATGAGACAACAACCCTGAAAATAAACAGCAATAATTGTTTTTCTTTCCACTGCTGTTTTTCTTTCCACTCTGCCATGGAAAAAAAAATGCAAATTTCAAAACCTTTGGCTACTAAACATTCACCTTCTGCTGGTGAAAGTTTATTCACATTCATTTAATCAAAATATAAGGCTTTAACTCACTCTCAAGTTTTTTCCTGAAACAGTTCCTTAATCATTCATTTAAATAATATCAAATTTGAACAATAATTAACAAAGAAGCAATATCAGTTTTGAACCAGTGATCATGCAGTATAGCGACATACATGATATACTTCAGTTTGAATTTCTTATCAAGAAAAGAAAGTAACTATTCTTCCTTAAAACAACAACATTCTCCTGAAACAAGTACTAGGAGCAATACTTTAGGTTTTTTACGATCATTGGATCATTAAGACTGGAAAAACTTTTAAGACTGTTTTGTCCAACCATTCATCTACCATCAACATTGCCCACTAAGCCATGCACCTTAGTGCCACATCTCCATGGCTCTTGAACACCTCCAGGGATGATGATTCCAGGCACCACCTCCCTGGGCAACCCATGCCAACCTATCACCACTCTTTCAGAGATGAAGTTTATCCTAATATCCAACCTGAACTCCCCAGGGCAACATTACATCACTCCCTCTTTTTATTCCTATTCTATTTCATCCTATTCATATCCATATCCTTTATACTCCTGCTTAAAGTCCTAGAACAATATTGAAATTCTACAGTCAAAGTGCTGGGTGCTATGGTTGTTTTAGCACTTAGTTTTCATTTACTTTAATTATTGAATCAACAAGACAATACACAGGGAATGATGGAGTACAGATTAGAATACTTTCTTAATAGTAGTCCACAAAAGCTAGAGAAATGCCTTAGTTTAACTGTTGCTGAGAAGTTATCATATAGTTCATTCCGATGCAAGTAGTAAATTGTTATATTGTTATATTTACATTATAATTATCCTAATTCTTTCAGTGGTGTCAGTTGTATTCATATTGTTATTGCACCATGGCCATTTGTATTACATTACTGTGGCTAGAAAAACAGTGACTGGGTTAAAACCATGATGCTGCTAGTGAGAAAACTATATATTTCAGCACAGAAAGGCATTATTCCACTAATATATCCACTAATTCCACCATATCCACTAATATTTCCTTCCTCGGGGAGGAGGGTGTGATTTTTGCGAACTAGTCTTTCCCCATCAGATGCCACACAGAGGCATGTAGGAGGCCTCACCCTGACAAAAGTAGAAAGGTGTAAGGGGCTGGAAAATACAGCTTGAGGCAAGGCACTATTCAGAGAAAGGCAATAGGAGGCCTACTAATTCAGGTTGTTAACCGTGCATAGAATGCCAACATTTTTAAAATATTATAATCAAACATTTTTCTAATCTCCTTTCAAGGAAAATTAGAAACCAACTCAATGCTGACAAGCGTAAGCACTTGTTTGAAGTTACTTAATTGCCTCCACTTTCAGTATTTGACTAAAAGCTCTTTACACACTTTCAGAAACTTTCACTTCTGATCTAAGTGAGTCTTGCAAAAACAGCCCTTCATGGTGTTGCACTGCATCTACTTTGTTCAGCACTGATAGCAGACTTGTAGGCAGGGTTGGTAAATTTTGGTGCAATTTAGAACCTCACAAGAAGCTTCAGGTAAATTTGATACTAAAAATGAGTCAAAACAGAACTTGTGGCTGGAGTGAGAGTCTCATGTTGGAAGTCAGCTTTTCAAAGGAGTCTGAAACAATTTCTTTTGTGAAAGCATCACCTATTATAAAGAAACAGCATTTAATGAGATTCTATGGGTGTTAAAATGGAATGCTAGCTATTATCTGACATTAAATCATAAAAAGAACTCGCAGGCACCTCACTGAGCACCAGAGGAGAAAAATGTTCAAGCCTTCTGAAGTACTGTGTACTGCTTAGAGCAATGGCACTGCTAGAATAAAGAGTATGTGAACTTTATGCAAGTGTCATGGAACAAAGCTAGACAACATAACTCAGAAGCAGGCTGACTGAGGAAAGAGGTATTCTTACATGTCAAGATTCAGCTCACCTTCTGACATGTCATTTCATCAGGTGTTCACAGATGAAGACAACTTCGGAGCAGATGGTTTTGGCAAGTCAAAAACCCATAGCAATTTTACCACTGACTGAAGAATGACAAAGTGACTCAATTTCAGCTTTTTCTTCCCCCTGGGTAGGCGATCTCCCCACCCACCGCAAGCCATGGAATTTTAGCAGTCTTTTCAGACTCCAAAACCAAATGGAAGACTTTGTAAGTGATTGCACGTCTTTCCTTTCTCTGTTTAGAGAGCTCCTGGTCTGAACAAATTTAGAATCAAGAAACAAATTAATTTGATACACAGCCTACTTCACAGTAGTAATTACAGAGCTACTCCCTACCTGATTTCATTATCCTTTTCTCCAACTATTTCTCTGCAGGATGTGATGGCTGAGAGAGCAGGCACTTGTCAGAAATGTTTATTTGCTAAGGAGATGTTTCCATACAAGAGGCAAAATCCTGAGATGCACCATGCTTTGAGATGACCGATTGTGTCTCCTTCCAAGTCAGGGCTTTGTTTATATGAGGCCCATATTTTTGCAGCAATTAGAACGTTTGCTTTTCAGTTCACTCCTTGATTCCTTCAACCTGATGGAATCCAGATAGGTGACAACCTTCTGCACACAACCTTGAATCATCTACAGCACAATTTGGAGGGTTTGGGCCATCTTCAAAGTGGAAAGAAAATTTCACATATCCTTTCTGGTGAGCCATGAAGACCACACTGCTACAGTTCTGTTTTAAAAATCCTGAGTCTTTGTGCTTTTCATCAAATAACAGTATACATCCAAAGAGTAAAACATTAACAATTCGATACTTTAGCAAATAGCTTGTCCAACACTTTTTTTTTTTCATTTTAAGGTCATGTACATATTTTATGATACATTCTAAATATAGAAACTGATTGACAGTTCTTGCACAGCGCTTGAAGCTAAGAAGCTTGAAGTACTGTAAAGCTTACATAAACAGACAACAAAAGGAAACTTCTAGTAGCAAATGCCTGAAGAAAGACACTTTATCTATCAAATGGAAAGCACAGCCGAAATGATTTGTTTATTGAAGCAAACATTCATGCATTCATTGTACCACTAGAAAGTAACTTTCAAAAGGTTCTCGACTAATGAAATAGTAAATCCCACACCTAGTAGGTAGGTAGACATAGAGGAAGTAAGTGGCTTTTTTTTTTTGCTTTTTTTTTTCCAAGTAATAAAAATAGAAGAACAGAAACCATTTTACTTGATTCAAAGAAACTGCACATCTTTGGGAACACAGCACCTTTGTTCTTTCAGCTAACTGGTAAGCAGCTGCCAGCAGTAAGCAGACAGTATGCAAACTCCACCAGAGTCTGCTTGTTAGTTCCAGTCTTTACAGTTCTGAGGTAAGCAGCTTGGGAACATCGTGTACCTTTAAAATTTTCAATTCAAAAGCAAGATTCAACTTGTTTCAACGGGAAAGGTGGCAAGGGCCATAATGTTTGCCCTGTTACAAACTGATTTAAAACCCTTTCTCAGCTTTCCCATTCACATGCTGCTTTTCAATCTTTGCTTTCAATGAGTCACCATCACCATCTCACTTGGTTTTATGAGACAAATTAGAAAATCCATTTGGGATGTCTGGTTGCTGACAATGCAAGCAATTTGAGTTTCCTCATGTTAAAATAGATATAACTGTAAAAAGCCAGGAAGTATGGAAAAGAACAGGTTTTGAGGAGGGGAGCAAAGACCTGTTTATGCAGTGCTGGAAAGATTATTCTGTAGCAGGAAACTATAAATTCTGACACTTACACACAGTGACGTTCAGCCTTCTTGTTCCTCTCTTCACCACTCCACTTGATTAACGTGTTCATGGGAACGACTGCTGATCTAAACTTATCACTGAGCACCTACAGAGGGAACAAAGCTTATGTTTAATTTCTACTTGGCTTGCCTTTCCTTTTCTATAAGCTTCTCAAACACTACTGATTTTATTCACTCTTGCAATGTAATTTGGGATGGAAAGGTACCATTATCAGTCACACTGTTGCTTAATATACATGAAAGCTGATCAGGCAGAAAAGTCACCACACTACAGTGCCTACAGCAAGACCGGCCATATGTATGTTATTCCAGATGTGTTTCTCCAGGCTAGTCTTGAAGACTTAAAGTGATAGAGACTTTACTGTCTTCCTAATGTAGACAAGCACTTCAGTATCTTTCTTGAAAAGTCTAAGTACGTATCTCTGAACTTTTTTCAGTTCAATTAAAGCCTGTTCATTCTCAGTTTACCAGCTGCAGTCAGACAGAACAGGCTGCTCCCTCCCACCCTACAACAGATACTAAATATGTGGAAAAGACAGATCCTCATAATCCTCTCTTCTTCAGGCTAAAGAAAATCCTTTGCTTCATCCTCTTCACATGTTGTGTTTCCATACTTCCAATGGCTCTCTTTTCCTCTATATACTGACTTATTGGATTTGGTATCTTGCTCTAGGAGAAGCCAGAATAAGACATAGAATCACAGAACTGTTTGAGTTGGAATGGACCCTTAAAAGCCATCTAGTCCAACTCCCCTGCAAGGAACAGGGACACCTACAACTACGTCAGGTGCTCAGAGCTCCAGCCTGACCTTGAGTGACTCCAGGGATGGGGTATCCACCACCTCTCTGGGAACAGGTTCCAGTACCTCACCACACTTTGTGTAAAAAACTTCTTTATATCCAATCCCAATCTCCCCTCTTTTAGTCTGAAACCATTTCCCCTTGTCCTGCCACAGCAGACCCTGCTAAACAATCTGTCTTCTTCTTTCTTGTAGACCCCTTTATGCAGAAGAATTCATTCCTCTTCCTCACAAAATATACATCTCATTTTTATCCTCTAGTGGGATGTCACTTTTTACAGTCTCCTACCTGAAACTGTCATGTCTTTCTGTACAAAAATCACCTAGCCAGCTCTCCCCATGCCATTGTTATTCCTAAGAACCAGTCTTCAAATTTCTAACTGCTGAGAAAATTTAATTCATTGCAGAATAAACCTCCAGTTTGTCAAGATCATTTCAAATCCTAAGCTTGTCTTCCAGTATATTCTTGGCTCCCTCCCTGCTTGGTTTGCTATGAGGATTTAAAAAGGCCATTCTCCTGCTTCTTGTCCAAGTAATTAACAAAAGTACTGGCTAGTTCTCATCCTTTTATCCTCCCGTCAATGCTATGTGCTTTTAGATTGAAGCAGGATCAGCTGAACACAAATTCAGATCTTTCCTACAGGTAATTGTATTGAGGATTCTAAATTAAAATTTGTAAGGCTTTTGTTTAGATATTCTCAGCAGCAGTGAAATTATAGCTCCTTCAAAACTAAACAAATATTGCGCTATAAAAATTTCTCTCTTTAACGCTTTATCATTTCCATGTTTATATTTATTCTTTCTCATTCCACTTACTGAACTGCTGCCTTATTGTATAGCCCCCTATCGGGAACAATACCTCAGTGGTACACTGCAGTTATAATAGCTATTAATAAACAAACATGCATTTGTTTGGAGAAGCTAGCTTCTCACTGACAACGGCACCAATTGTTTAAGGGTAAGAAAAGCATCTCCTGAAGATTCTCCTCATTGCAGATAAACTTTTTTATTTAACCTAAGAGCACTTTGTCAAGAATGTTTCTATTTATCCAAATCTCTCTCAAGGCTATCTTACAGATGCTTAAAAATTACCCCAAGATGACCATAACAAAACAGAGAAAGCTTTGATTATCCAGGTGGTTTATAAATTGCAGCTAACTCATAATCTCTTTCGTGCACACATAGAAACAGATATAGTAGCTTCCCAGTAAAAGAATGCATTTCCAGGACATTTCACAACCTGTTTACTTCTCAGGCAGCAGCTATGTACAAGGAGGAGAGCTAACAAGACTGCTTAACAGTCCTTCACCACCAAGGTGAGGAGTATTTTAGAGTATTTATGACACCAAGGCAACACTGAAGGAACTTCACTATGTGTAAAGTCAGGTTAAATACATCCACAACTTTATCTAGCTACCATTTGCTTCTGATGTGAGAAGCAGCAAATGTCTAACACCGCTATTTGTCAACACCAGCTCAAAGTGGCCAGGCAATACCAATATCCCATCTGACTGGGAGCACATCTGTAATAAACAGATCAATCAACATCACAGGAACTTGTTGTTAGCACTTCGTGGCCAAACAGTAAAACATAAATCAAGCCTGCAAGCTGCTTCTGTAGACACATCCCAGGCAGTCCCACAAAGCAGTAAATATAAGCCCATCTCAATGAGCTTCTCAGGAGGAAAACCAAAGCAAGACTGCATGGTACTGCTGTCTTATTGGGGCTGAAAATGATGGAATGGAGAACAGGGGAAACTGTTCCAATCTGCTGAGAAAATAATCAGTGTGAAGGTTTCTTCCACAGATGCAAAACATGTACCATTGTGACTTGTAAGATCAAAGAGACAAAACATGTGAAAGTTAAGTGACAAATCTTCAGGCTCTTTAAAAGACATCCAAGGAACTATGAGGCCCAAACCAAAATTATCCAGATTTAGAGCTTCAAATCCACTGGACATTCTGTGAATTGTAGCTTAATGCAGACTATATACTAAAAAGTTCTCACCACAATCCATCATAGCAATCCTTTACCTATTCCTTCTTCCAGATGTTTCAAGACCACAATGGTGAAGAAAAATATATAAAATACCAGTTTGCCTTGAATAACTTTTCCTCTAATTGTGCTTTGGCTGCCAGCCTGAACAGTTTACTCAGTGTCTGTTTGGGTCAATCTTGGCAAAGCTGAACCACAGAGATCAGTCAGCCCCAGGCAGTTTGTGCTTGGAAGGAATGTTTGCTAAAACCTCACCTTGCATCTGTCACCTTTTTCCAAGCTAAATAGAGCCTTACAGATAGTGCTAATTTTTACTCAAACATCTTGCTTTTATATTAAAATAACATTATCTAATCACCTAGAAACAGTTTTAAATAGACATTTCTCTAATCATTAAAATACAGACTTTGTTTCCAATCCACTGTTTGTCTGGACTACCAAATGCATGTCATTCATTTAACAAGATGACAGCTCAAAGTAAATTTCCCTAAATTTCCCAGATGAGCTTTACTGCAACAGTAAAGTTTCCCTGAGATATCACAGAACGACCCAGGTTGGAAGGGACCTCAAGGATCACATAGTTCCAACCCCCCTGCCTGGCAGGGCCACCAAACATACACATTTACTAGATCAGGTTGCCCAGGGCCCTGTCCAACCTGGTCTTGAACACCTCCAAGGACGGGGCATCCACAACCTCCCTGGGAAGCCTGTTCCAGGGCCTAACCACTCTCCTAGTAAAGAATTTCCCCCTAACATCCAACCTAAATCTTCCCTCTTTGAACTTAAAACCATTTCCCCTAGTCCTGCTATTGTCAGCCCTTTCCAAGAGTTTACTTCCCTCCTGGGAGTAAGTTCCCTTCAGGTACTGAAAGGCTGCAATGAGGTCACCCCGCAACCTTCTCTTCTCTAGGCTGAACAAACCCAACTCCCTCAGCCTGTCCTCATAGGGGAGGTGCTCCAGCCCCCTGATCATCTTTGTGGCCCTCCTCTGGACCCTTTCCAAAATCTCCATGTCTTTTTTGTACTGAGGGCTCCACACCTGGACACAGTACTCCAGATGGGGCCTCACAAGAACCAAGTAGAGAGGGACAATCACCTCCCTATCCCTGCTGACCACCCCTCTCCTGATGGAGCCCAAGGATCCCATTTGCTTTCCGGGCTGCCAGAGCACACTGCTGGCTCATGTTGAGTCTTTCGTCCATCAGTACCCCCAGGTCCTTCTCTGCCGAGCTGCTCTCAATGACCATTCCTCCCAGCCTGTACAGGTGCCTGGGGTTCTTCCGGCCCAAGTGCAAAACCTTGCACTTTGCCGTATTGAACCTCATTAGGTTCACCCGAGCCCAGCTTTCCAGCCTGTCAAGGTCCCTCTGAATGGCATCCGTTCCCTCCACCGTATCGACTGCACCACTCAGCTTGGTGTCGTCAGCAAACTTGCTGAGAGTGCACTCAATTCCCTCATCGATGTCATTAATAAAGATGTTAAAGAGCACCGGTCCCAAGACAGACCCTTGAGGGACACCGCTCGTTACTGGCCTCCACTTAGACATAGAGCCATTGACCACCACCCTCTGTCTGCGGCCTTTCAACCAATTGCTTATCCATCTAGTTGTCCACCCATCAAATCCACCTCCCTCCAATTTGGAGAGGAGGATGTGATGGGGGACCATGTCAAAGGCCTTGCTCAGGTCCATCAGTATATTTCCAAGCCAATGAAATAACCAAAGCAAGTTCTTTGTAAAACTAGTCCCATAATCCCACCTTACTGAGCATCAGCACTGGGAACCCCAGCTGTTTCATCTGATCTGTGTAGAGTGCTGAGAATAACTGAAAATTGCTCATAAGGACACAATATATGTGTATTTCTTTAACTGTTAGCACATCTGCCTTAGAGTTCTCTGCCACCAGCTGATTCTACCACAAACATATTCCTCCTGAAGCACTGGTTGTAAAAACAGAACTGTATAACACCATGATAAGTAAATGTAAAAAATATTTAAGTCAATATGAAAGCTAAAGGTTGTGATGGTTGATAAGTCAGGAAAATCCCAGAAGCCTAAACTCAGCCTAGAAACCACTTTTTTATTTTATGAGTTGTACTGTACATGGGTTTCTCCTGCTCCTTTGGGCACACAGAACACAGACAGCTAATCACTTACAGTTTGATTCAATTGGCTCTTATTTGCATAGTCTGCAATTATTTAATAAAATATATGCCTCTGTTTTATTGCATCTGGAAGCACAGCAGGTTGGCAAGTCACCAGCAATTTTTATAGTGCTTTCCAAACCTGTGCCAATTAATAAGTAGCGATGGTATCTAAAGGTGTGTTGGTCAGTTGGAATTAATAGCCAGACCCATCCCATTCCCAGCCATGTGCCATCATTAAATTAAATACATCCCTCCTGCTGTGTCATCAGCTTCCCCACATCCCGGATTCCTTTGTATTGTTTAAGTCTCCAACATTTTTTTTTTTTTTAAACTGAAGCAAAACTCAGACAGTGCAAATGTTTGTTCCTCACAGCCTGGCTCCCCACATCCCCTTATTTTGGATCAAACATCACATTTATCTTTGGTATCAATTTTTAATGTAACAAGCTTCACCTCAAATTTAATAACTCGCTTGATTCCCAAGCAACTTAATCCAGGAATCTCAACTTCATTTTGACTGCCCTGTATTAAGAAGGGAAGAAATTTTTTTCCACCTGGAGACAGCACAAGCACAGCTGAAGAACAATACTATGCTGTTTTCCATCTTTCTGAGCTTTCACATAGACTTACAAAACAAAGTCTGTAATTTGGTTGACGTTGTACAAGAGAAAATAGTCCCCAGGCCACTGTCACAGCTCCATTGGCTATAAAAGAAATAAACAGGCCTTGGAAACCAACAGCTACAATGCAGTCTGGACCAGGGTACAAAGATTTCCACGCTGACTTTAGCCTTTAAACCAAATGTAGACTGATTGCAGCAGTGACAAGGCCAAACAGATTAACCTGTGTGAAGCTCCATGCCAGCAAAGCCATTCTGATTGCTCATTTTGAGTGTGTTGCCTCTAATCTGCTACAGTATTTACCATGTTTTTGTTTTTGTACCTGGCTCAACAACAAAAGGCAACCAACTATTTTAACTCACATGTTAAAACATATGCAGTTTTTCAGAGCTGCACTCTGAATGTTCTACATACAGATCCATGCACTTGGTTACTGATAGCTTTTTGGCTGTTCTGAGTTGGGTCATCCAACACTAATAAACAAGAACTGAAAAATAAACCTGGTCCTAAACTGTGAATGGAATGCAATTTCCATCTTTTTATAAGAAAGAAATCATTAACACCTGACACGTCTGGAATCACCAGCAGTTTGATTCCCTTATAAAGCACATCCATTCTCCTTTTCTCAAGGGAGAATCTTTATGTTGCACCAAGGCCTAGCTTTAGCACTGCTCATCACACTTGTTTGTTATTTGGCAAAAGATGGCCGATGTCTTCAAAAGAATAGCTTGAGTATCAACTAGAGGAAGTGTTTCTTGTGAAGCCTCCTATTTTATGTTAGTGTCCACTTCTCCTTTTTGTCTACTGAAGATACTCACATCCTCCAGCATAATAACGAAGCTTGGCTATCATCAGATTGACATGCAGTACTTTCAAGTGGTAAGAAAAAAAAATCTTCACTCCTTTTCCACTCAGTAAGTTACTTTTCTGCAACTCCTTTTTCCATCACGGGCAGAAAACGGTTTTGAAGGAGAACATTACTTCATTATCCCCAACAGAAAAAAAAATGTTTCTCTGAAAGACTTTTTCAGAGTGTTCTATTATGATATTGCAGGCAACAACATATCTTTGAAACCTTTAAAAACCATTATCATTTTGCTCAGTGCTAGTTGAATTTCAGTATTTCTGAGGTGTGTTGTTATTGTCCCCCCAGCAGTACAACGCCTTCAGATTTTCAACCATTTGTTCTGCCAGCCTAGATTTCATATTGCTTTATAACTCCAAACCACAAAAGACTTCTCTGATTTCCACTTGGAAAGCCTTTCATTGTTCATAAGGTTTTTTCCCCACTTGATTCTGCTTCTCCAGTCACCTTGTCTATAAACAGTCGTTTGATATCCAGTTTATCTATGAAAAACCTATACCAATTTGCATTGCAAACTGAGACAGGAGTACATGTTGCTTTGTGGATTCACTTGATGCTCTCACCATTTGACTCCATCTCACACATTTACCAAAGCTGTTATGGCTGCCAGTAGATGGTATTAAAAACGTATATGTATTTTACCTTAGCTAAAGTCAAAAAGGAGGAAATCATTCAGGACCCAATTTGTCTCTTGATGATGCAGAATGTGGGTGCAATTTGCCATTGGGGTCATTTCAAATATTTAGCATCTCTCCACCCTCTGCAAAACACTTAACTGCACATCCCTTCACAACTGTTGTAAAGCTTATTATCTTTAGCTTTAAGATACAGTGTTGCCTTGAGCCATATTAGCTCCAGCAAGCAAAGTGCAGCATTTAACAGACAGTGCCCTGAATATCTGCAAGTTGTTAAAGTAATTAACGGTAAACATTTCAGTGGAAGGTTAGTGCCAGCACTGAGGCACTGTGCACACAGTGTGACATACAAGAAAAAGTTTTCGACTACTGGCTGATGTTTTGCAGTATAATCTCAAGACAGAAATAAAGGAAACAGAAATAGATGTATTCAATAGCATATAATAGGTACACCCACATGGCACTATAGGAAACATGAAGACTGTACCAACTCAAGAAAAGGCAGACACATCTATCTGCGTCGTAGTAGGCATTGCTTTGCCCTTTGGCTACTGCTTCAGATATCATTGATTTATCTTTTTCTAACCATGGCAAACTAAGATCTAATTTATTATCAAGTAAATTTGATAAAACTTCAATGGTTTTTTTTATGGTATTTGGTACTTTCTGATAACTGAAAGTCTTAACATCAACTTTCAATCACTGTTTCTTTTATGACATTTTTCTTATTGGAGATGTACAAAACACTGCATACTCTCCTAGATGCCAGGAATGAAATTCTCAGTCTAAGTAAAATTTTCCCTTCATGGGATCACAAGCATTTTTCCCATTTAAAACATTTCAAGCAAGCATCTTCCCTTTAGTTTCACATCTCTTATCAGAAATCTAGTCTAGCATTAGGTGCCCCACCCCAACCATATCTCAAAAAGAGGTCTTAAATCACTTGTGCTATATTTGTGCCATTCTTCCGGTTTGAGGTTCAACCTGCAGCAACTGACTGTCAAATATGCATTTCAAACCCAAAGATCACAGGATTATTAATTGCATTTCTGTGCTATAAAAATAGGCTCCAAAAACATTCTCTTCCCTTAGAAGTATGTTACTCTTCAAAATAGTGTTGTGAGGGGTAGTATGCATGCAAACTTGCAAGGGGCTTTGTATCAACCTCGTTAAACCAAGTTTTAGGCAATAATTTTGTCCATAGGTCAAGCAATAAGCAAGCAACCCCGAAGTTATTTTGTGATATTATGAAAGTTTTACAGAAAAGAAGTTAACACACATTTTGCATGGAATTTTAACATGGTAAGAATGACAAATTCTTGTAATTGAAAACACTACAGCAGAACAAAATGCCTACAAACCTAAAATTTATTTCCATGGATTGATGAACTAATGAAATAAAAAACTGTATCTTGGAATTATTATTTTTCCAGTATTTCTATGCGCCTGTTTGAATGTTCCTCTCAGAACAATTTCATTTGGCCTCATTATGCCACATGGGTTGAAATTTCATGGATATAATCAACTTTTCCATCCATCCAGTAACTGAACAAAACTAATCAGGAATAAATAAATAAATAATAAAAATAAAAATAAAAAGAACTAAAAGACAGAGAATATTTTTGATCTTATCTGTATTTAACAGATTAGAAGTTAAGATAATTGAAATTCATGGTGCAGTAACAGCGAAGTAGGTAGGTAGGATTTTATCTTCATGAAAGGTATTTGGAAGCAATTCTTATTACATATTCCAGTACAAAGGAAAGCAACTAAGGCTCTAGAGGAGTAACTAAGGGGCTTAGCAGCCTAAAGGATTTCTCGCCAACATTTTTAAGTTACTGTTACATTACCACTTATCCCTAAGTACTCGGCAAGTCTTTCTTTTGAAGTTATCTATTTCAGGTTACAGACACTGGTTTTTAGAGCACTATTGGACACCTGACTGACAGAGAGTAAGTACTCATTAATCTATCTGACTTGCTTTAGCATTACTTTCAAACAAATTGAAAAATTAATCAAATACTGCCTTCACGTTGCAAGCTCAAGTGTGCGTGCATGTGTACCTGCATTTGCAGAATCAAATGTGCTTTAACCCTCAAAAGCAGGATGGATGAAGGATTTTAAACATAAGTCAGTCAGGAAGGCAACACCTGTCTCAGTAAAATACATGTTTCAAAAATTGATAGGTTTTCTCTTTCGTGGCACAGAACTTCATCTTGCTGTCTAGTCATTTCTTGCTAAAGTCTCACTGCTTTATCTTCCCGTTACATTGTGTAATTATTAAGTGCCCCTGCACGGCTGATACTTGGGCCTCCACTTACAGAGAGGGAAGATGCCTATTGCTTATGTCAAGTATTAGTCATGAAGAACAGTGCCAAACAGCACCATAAAGCTCCTGATCTCTATTTCACATGATAACCTCAATTTTTGCTTTTCTTGTTTTCCTATCTTATCCCCTGTATGGGGCAGTGACTAATCCATCCTTTGATGTTTTGGTTTTATCAGTCACTGCTTTACATCTGCTGTCACAAACTCCTCAATAACATATGCAAAAGAACCTATTCACCACACTGCAGTTGCAGGTAGTTTTATACTACCTCCTACTATAGCTAGTTAGTTTTAATAAAATTCATTGATGCCCATGTCTTGCTGCTTACCACCAGTGTACACTAACAATAATGAAAAGAAGGTAGTAAATATCTGTACAATGACAAAAATGAAAAGATGGTAAAAAATATCCAAAAGGATATTACAGGAAAAACTCACCCATATGGAAGCCTTTGGTCTGCTGGGAAACACTGAGACAATCTCCACCAAGAAGCAATCTCCAAGAGACGCTGCCTCAGTGGTGGTCAGCCCTTAAATGAGGTCTAGAGGAGGTGGAGTCAAGCTCCACCCCTTTTGGGAGCACAGCTAAATTACTCTCACCTGTGCTCCCACAGCTGACCCAACACTTGCCTTAGCTGATTAATCAGAGGTTCAGGCTGCGATTACCAATTTCCCATACACACCAGTCCATACCTCAACTGGATTATCTCAAATGATTCAAGAAACAAGAAGCACAACTTGCAGGTGGTGAAAAAACAATAGCCAGTAACAAATTTGATTATATACTTTTGCTGCTCACATCCATTAAAATCTGAAGCCAGTAGAAATATGAGGTCAAGGTTCCATGTGAAACGTCCACATTGGAATCTATCAGGATCTTCATGTAAGTCTACAACCATTTGCTGAACTATTTTCTCAAAAGGTATTCTAATGAGAACATCTTTCATTAAATACAGCAACTCTATGGCAGATTGATTTGACTTGACAAAAGTAATCCATACAAGCTACTGAAATCACCCAAAAAGATCGCCAAAGCTGCTGAGTAATTTTGAGATTTTTGGTTCCCATGCTTTTCTTGTATGCATAATGCTGAAACAAGAACCTGTGCTCAAACATAATATAGCTCAATTTCTAAGCCAGAGAGGGAATAATCTCTAGAAAGACCAAAGTAGTGGCTTGATATCTAGATAGCTCCTCATCCAGACACCTCTTCAACACTGCCAGTGACTCCACCACCTCCCTGGACAGGCCATTCCAGTGCCTGACCACTCTCTGAGAGAAAAAGTTATAAAGCACTGTCACTAGTAATTGTCACAATGATACTGGTATAATAAAAATGTGGCCTCAGCACACTGTGCCTTATTCTCTCTACTTAAAAACAGCCTGAAAGAATATGGCCTGATTATAAAATTTTATAGTGGCTTGTATGTCACAGCAAACTATCTGGCCAGTTATCTGTTAATGTTTTATAAATGTATTGTTACTGTTTGGGAGAGGTGGTATTTTGTATGTGTGTTGTTTGTTTTTTTAGGATCATATCATCAAACATGTTAAAGTATTATCCACAATTACTTGCAATACACAGAGAAGTCAACCATTCCAGTTGAGATATAAATTTTGAGCTTTAATTAAACTTTGATCTTGAAAATTAAATCAGATATTCCTCCCATATTTGAAAATAAAAACTACTGTAAAATTATGCTGTTGGTTCCAATTTAATGAAATTTATTCTATTAATATCCTGGGGGAAAAAAAAAAAAAAAATTCTTAAAAACCAAGTGCCTTCTACCAAACTGAATTACTTTCATGCATAAGCTTGAAAACCTTTTAAATAAAGTTTATGGGATAATGTATGTTTTCTAGGTGAGGTGATGTAGCAAAAATCATGAAAATAAATCAATTGCAATGAGGAGATGAGCCAGTTATGATTCTCACTACGATTTAAGAAAAGCACAGTATATACTATAAAGAATTGCATAAATTAGAATTAGTTTCACTGAAGCTAATGCAAAATTGGCACAAGAATGACCCAAATAGGGATAAAAGTTCATAATGAAAATGTCAAGTACTTCTGATCTCAGTGACTGCCATTATGTTGACAGTGATTTCTATCTCACTAAAGGTCTCGTTCCTGCATTTAGCTCTTGGCTTATTTGCAGACTGGCACTGAGAGGGACAGTTTTCCTAATTCCTACAATAGATATCACCAAAAGCAAAAAACAAATCCATATCCTAAATGCAATTCACATATATATGTAAATATGACATCCAAAGCAGGACTACCAAGCCCTACTGCTCAAGGCACAAGTAGGCAAATACAATATCTGTTCTTGCAGTTCCCACCCCACACCCTTCAAGGGAAACACACTGCAGAAGCAGATCCACAGCTTGTTGTTCTGTGGGAGCCTGGCTACAAGATTTGTGCCATGCTCCTACCAGCCCATGAATGCACATGGCCTCTGTCAAAACCGCACAAAAATCCTGCTTGCCTATGCCTATATTCTAGGTTCTATCATACACTTAGATTTGCTTTCCTTTGTACCATTTGATTGTTTTTTCAGGTTTTATTTAGCCTGTTTCACCTATCATTTCAATTTTATAGCTACAGGAAATATTTACTTTGGTTTAAAAAAAAAGTCAGATATTCTGAGCTGATGCCAAATCCCAAATGGAAGTATAATTGACAAAAGAATGCAAAACATGCAGTGATCTACAGCCAGATTATGAACACTGCTCTTTGAAAATCAAGCCTCTTGTTCTAATCCTAATAGGATTGAGCAACAGTTTGCTTTATAAATGTATTTATAGGTGAAAAGGTAGAAGAAAATGGTTGCTGCTGAAGAATTTTAATTGCAAAGATGAGGAAAAAAGTATTTCTTTGGCATGATTTAATTAAAAAACACCAATGCAACGTACCGTCTTTTATTTTTATATATAAGGAATAGTTTTGAAGTATGGGCTTACAGGACAGAAGGATACAATTCCAACTGATCATCACTGATTTAATAGAGGGCTCAGCCCAATAAACACAAACTATCTGCTGTAGGACAGCAGTGATCCCAGTGTGTTGGTGACAGAACTGAGCTTCTGGGCCTGAGCTGACCTGCAGAGAATGAAAGGGTGAGCAATGACAGTGCCCCTCAGGCAGCGTGCCTGCAGCCTAGAGCTACAACTGGATTAGGCAACAGTTCGTCCTACCCAATTCTAGAACTAGAAAACTAATTCGATTTCAATTTCAAAATGACCACCCTCATCTGCTTTGATAACAGACAGATACATCATTTATCTGAGCTCTTCCCAGTGCTGAGGACAGGGCAGAGTCAGCCAGGCCCAAGCATGAAGGAAACAATGCCTGGTAGCTGCTCCTTCCTGGGACCTAAGCTGAGCTATTGAGTCACCCTTGAACCTGGGAAGATCAGATTGTTCATTTGCTCAGCACTTCTGCAAAAGTCACAGCTGAAAACACAGGTAATATTTCTGGAGACAGGAATTACAGGGAAGATCAGTCTGGCAACCAGGAGATAAAACCACACATTCATTTCTTAGACTTAATTTTAAGAGAGTCTATGTTATCTGATTTAATTGCTACAATTGCCATTGGAAAGCTGACAGTCCAAATCTATCTCCCATTCAGCAGGGTAGCCTTTTCTCTTGGCAGCTGGCACTTGACACTTCTGATATGAAAAGGAAAGACTATCCCCCGTCTCAGCAACCAGCAGCAAGAAATGCTTGTGCAAATTCAATTACACTGTCTGACTCAACAAGCCATGCAACTATTTCCCAAATGCGTGCATTTTTCTGCAGCAGCTCCTAAATTCAGCAACATTAGCAAACACTGTCAAGACAAGGTGTACCAAGCCCTGGCACACAAAGCATCCTTCATAATCATGCCTTCTTCAAGCATCTCAGAGCAAGCATCCAAACCCACGTGAGAGTTTCTACTTGCTTCTTCCACCATCACTCATTCACTGAGGAGCGAGATCTGGTCTAATTTACACAAGTATGATTGCACACATGCTAATGGCTGCTGACAAACCACCACCCTTAGGCACTGTAGAAATAAAAGGCAATTTGTTTGTCAGAGTATTTTCAAAGCTGGCATTTTATGTGCAATTCTGGTCATTCTTACTGATAACACAAACCCAAGCTAGAAATGATGAACAGAACTGGAATGGCAAAGAGGGAAGCAGAACACCTCATCTATTAGAGAGTAAGAAATTGCCTTTGTGCAATCAGGCCAGTAAATTAGAGAGTGGGAGGCACAGTGTGACTGCTTCCCACTAATAAAATACTGGGAGGAAGAGGGGCTGCTCAAGATGAATCACAGTGCTGGCCAAAGGAACAGGAAAAGCAGTGGCTGATTTTGAATCAAAAAAATCAGGAAATCCCTCATCAGCAGAGCAATGATGTCCCAGGAAAAATGAGACAGAAGGCAATGGAAACAAGTAAACTACTTTTAAGGTTAAGTACAATACGTTTCCAAAGAGAATTGTATGATGTTGTAGCTGTGACAGCAAGCAACAGGACTTGGTCACTGAGGATTTTTTTTCCTCCAATCCCATGTTCTCAAATAGAAATAAAACTAGAAGAAATTGTTTCTTCCTCCTGCTTAGATATGGTATGAAGAAAAGTTTTCCTACACAAATAGCTCCAGTACTGTCAAAAACCAGGTGTGGGTGAGCTGTCTTTCAGGAAAAGATTGCAGACCTACAGAGTGAGTTTGCTTAAAAAAGTCATAATTTAAGGTTTCACCTTAAACCTTTCAATCAGTGTAGAAATACCTTCCAGAAATACCAATTAGCCGCATCAGAACAGCAAGCTATCTGTTCTCATTAATGTCTGTGTGATGCTCATAATCTCAGTTCATGTTTCATGAGCCTCCCTGCCTCTTCTGCTAATGTTTTATTTTAAGAAATAAACAGCATTTTCAGTGTCAGTCAGGAAATTACAAAACCAGACCATCATAATGAAGGACAATTTTAACTCACTTTGATTGGAACTACAGATATCAGCCTTGACAGCAGTCAGTCTCACTGTTCCCACAGCCTGAAAGCAGGATAGCAAATTTCCAACTACAAGATTAAAGGTAAGTATTTCCTCATAGTCATTATCACTCCCAAGTGATTAGAGGGGCTGTGGTAAAGCAGGGAGATAAGGTATTTCAAACAGCTTTAAAAGTGCCTCTGAGCAGGTGAAAATAATTCACATTTAAGTATTCATGGTTTCCTGATAATAAAGAGTTTTCAAATTAAAAAATAAAAAACAGCAACAACAAAAAGTTGCAAAGTCTGATAGTAAAGAATTTTCAAATTAAAAAATAAAAACAACAACAACAACAAAAAGTTGCAAAGTTCTGTATCAACCAAAAAAACCCAGTCTTCCAGAGCAAGTGAATTTGTCAGCTGCGGTGAGTCCCACCTGCAATGCTATCAGGGTTACATTCAAACACTTGGTGCAGCCTTCACCATAACTTCCTCAACTACCATAAAGGTTACAAGGTTTTTCCTGAACAGGAGGCTCTTGAACAGTGCAGTCCAAGGCAACCCCAGTCTGCAAACAAGGGGTGGTTCATGTTGGCTGAAGATGCTTCTCTTGAGCTCAGTATATTTTTTAGTACAGTTTCTAGACTGAGATTCATCTCATACTGAAGCACACACCTAGTCATGCCCTAAACATACAGATTTCCCTCCATGAAGTATAAGGACAGCACAGGGTGAGGAGCTCAGGGAAAGGCAACCAAAGTCTGCCCTGAGTGAAGTACACACTGCAAGAGCTGGTAAGTAAGATGCCACAATACTGATGGATGAGTCTGAAGCAAATGCCTTCCTCCTCTAAAGCTAGGGTGAAAGATTTGCCAACATCTGAAAAAGGGAGAAGCAACATTTCTTCAGAACTCAATATATAAATTTACATGATGGATAAGGAAAAAATAAACAGGAGAGAACACTCCACTCAATAAAGGCAATGAGAAAGACTGCTCTCTCTGCAATTAATTACCTCAGCACCTGCTACCTATCTGTAAAGTGCCCGTTATTCCTCATGCATCCTACAAGACTGTCAACAGCAACTAAACATGTTCACCAGTAGTGCTCTTAACAGTTGTTTTTTTCAGTGTGTCAGAAGCACCTTTTTCCTACACATGGTTGTTAGACATAGGGCATATAAACATCAGCCAAGAATTAAATTGCTCTAACAAACTATTTTCTTCTCTTTTTTGAATCCTAAGTGGATGTTGTCCCTGACTGCTCACAAATTAAAATTTAAGTTCTAATCAGACGCTTAAGTAATAGAATGTGAGTGGTTTGCTAAGCATTCTTAATTCCCTCTATATGTAAAGGAAAACCTGCCAGTTTACATGCTTACGTACCTTACAAGTAGTGCCTGCCCCTGTGAAGCTCTAACACTTCCCCATCCATAAGCCGAACCACAGTCCTTCAGCTGTCACCCAGAATATCCATGGCAACTACAGTCAAGCAAGCATTCTGATCAGGAGGATAATACCCTACTTCATGTGATGGGCTAGCTGGTTTCTAATCTCCTACTCAAACAGTGTGGTGATAGATACCTGGGAAATCCAAATCAGGCACACCAGTCCCATTCAGTCCATACTCTGGCAATACAGATACATTCAGTTTCTCCACTGCTTCAGCCCTCATGACCAGTAGGGAGTCTTTACCATGCCTGGATCCATGCAGTCCAGGTGATGAACACTTACAACCAGGTATCAAACCTCAAGAAATCACTCTCTCTGTTATATAGTGTCTCATGCTTCCAGGCTTGACCTTCTCAATGTTTAAGCAAATGATAAAATTGTACAGTAGGCTCCCCAGGGAGGTGACTGAGTCACCATCCCTGGATGTGTTTAAAAACCATTTGGATGTGCTGCTCAGAGACATGATGTAGCAGAGGGTTGTTAAAGTTAGGGCAGTATGGTTAGGTTGTGGTTAGACTTGATGATCTTTACGGTCTTTTCCAGCCTTAGCAATTCTATGATTCTATATGCAAGCAGGGCAAGAAAACAAAGTCCTGTTGTTCCGTTTTTTAGTGCTAAATGGTTTGGAGTAATAAAGAAGATTTCTACAGGGGAAAAAGAATCAAGCAACTCCAATACAGTTCAAAGGCTTTTTCTTCAAGACTAATTTCTGGATATTGACTTCTTCAGTCTCTCTACACCAAAATACTTTAAACTCGTAACAACACCATTAGTTCAATATACCAATGTTAAACAACAACACCTGCACAGAATGGAAACAAGAAGTACTGAATATGTTTTATGGTAGCTGGCAATCTGGTTAGAAATGAATTCATCGAAACATGACACATCTAATTATTACTTATGAATGTCTTGAAACTAATTCTCAATTTCAAATTATGAATCTTCTTGAAAATGTTAAAATGCATCAGAAAGAATATGATTTAATTCCACTGAAACTTCTACTTCCCCTACCTCTACATCCTCATGCTATCATTTCACCTTGTACTTCATTCTCTCAGAAGTGATGCTAGTGTTCCATGATTCTGAAAGCCTTGTTTGCACTCCTTCCTGATTTAATGCCTCCCATCATTCATCATTAATTTCTAGAAAACAAGAATTAGCTCACTGGAACTGATTCTACAAATGCATCGCTTTGCCCTGAGGAATCAGTTCAGATCATATATACAAAACATGTTTCAATGTCTCTTGCTTAGTTATGAGTATCTTATTCCATTTCTTCTCAGAGGTGAAATGAAAAAGGCTGTTTTTTCAAGTTTGCTATAGAAATGAACCTGTCAGTAAATAGTAGCTAGAGACACTCACAGAGTTACCATAAGGTACTAACTAGAAATTATTCTAGATTTCTATTTGCACATTTGTCAGAATTTACACATGGGATTTCTCCTACTGGAAGCTTGGTACCGTCTAAGTGTTTTGATAAAGTTGGCACAAGTTTTTCACAAAGTCCTTAGGAATACATTTCAGGGTATACATACATTAAAAAATATGTAAATCTCTCGGAGGCCTGCAAATTCACCTTTGCCTTTTGTTGTATTATTTCTCCTTGATCCCACAACTTGGAAGGAGTAGTAGGTCCCCATTACTCTGCATGTACCTGTGCCAAAGGCACTAGATTGAGCTGGAAGAGGCAGTTCTTTTCTGTAGTACTCAAAGGACTACATCTTACACAGATGCATACTGCTGATGCTGTTATTAAGATCATAAAACCCATGCCTATTTGGCAAAGGATGAAGCTGGCTGTCCGTTTCTGCATGAGGCTGAATGGGACTACCCCAAGAATGGAGTGGTTATATTGAACTGGGTAGGAACAGCCAAGAAAGTGTAGTACAAATCCCTCCTGTGCTCACATAGCAGCATGAAAGCAAACACACAAAAATAATTTATGACTCCTATTTGTAGTGAAAATAAGGAAATTATATTCAGTAGTTTTCTTGCTGCACTGAGCAATGAGAAATTACTGTTACATCATCTTCTTGAAATCATGCTAGCAAATCTGACTTTTACTGATCCTTTCAGAAAGATACAACTTTGATTTAAACCACCAGGAAATGGATAAAAAAATATAAAACATAACCTTGGGAAGCACAGAACTGGTGTTACTTTATCTCATCAACGCAATAACACTTAGTCTCATTTGTACAGCTCTCACTCTCAGTTCTGTTTGTCAACCCAGATCCTTCCCCCAGGCATTTCACAATGCATTTCTAAGTAGAAGAGAGAGACAAGATCTGAAATGAAGATAAAATTCAAGCCAGTTTAAAATTAAAGTATTCATACATAAATCTTTATTGTACTGAATTCCCCTCCCACAAGTATACTGAACTAGGATACAATACATTTTGTCTGGCATGTTTTATTTTCAGCAAGTAGAACTTCATGAATTCCCAAACGCCTTTTGCCTACGCAAAAGGACAGCTAACACAAAATGTATCTGCATTTTGACCCTACTTGGACTGCTGGAGTTGACACGAGTCTCCAAAACTGAGTGCATGGATTCAGCTCTGTGCCACTATGGTTACAAGGATACAATCCTCAAATTCATCTGGTAGCTACACAAAATGCTACTCAACACAATACTCATCCTTACCCAAACCTGTCAGCTCTTAATCATTTGCAAGCAGGCTGACCATGATCACCCCCATTCTCATCTTGTAGGCCTGGAAGACAAACAAGAAATGTAGCTCTTCAGATCCTAACACACTGCCCAACTCAAACCCCCAAGCCCACACTCAGCAAAACCATCATGATCCTTTCCTACAAAAAAACTAATTAGGACAGTTGGATTCAACACAGACTGAAGCAGTCAGCCTGGTTCTTGGCTTAGCACCTTGGGTCTCAATCAAACTTACATAAACTCTAGTGACATAACTAGTAAGGAACCACCAGGTGATGTGAATAACAGATATATCTGACAATGAGTAATATAATCCCAAATAATTTCAACTGTCATCTCTTTATGTTACCTTTCCTGATGTCCTGAAGAAAAATTTTGTGTCCCACCAAAGTGTGGCTAACCAAACTTTAGAGGAAGTATGTAATACACCAGTAAATCTTTCTCTGGCTACTGCTGCCCAAAACCTTAACCCATACCCTCACTCAATCCCACCTTTACAACCACGCAACCTCAGCTGTACCACAACAAACCAGAAAGTTCTGGCATTCACAAGTCCCCATTCTACTTCTGCTCACCTTTCAAGATCCAGCAACAAACTTGATGTCCAGCCTCTTCCACCTCTAACTGGACCCAAACACAATCTTGTGACCCCTAAACTCACCACTTTTAAGCAACAAATCATTTGTCCTGATTCACAATCAGATTGAGAGTTCTATCCACCTCCCCAATGCTGCTCACCAGTCAAGACAGCATTTAGTCCAGCAAAAGGCTCTAAAGCAACCTTATCTGCTGCTGCAGTTTGCTGGAACAGATTCTCACTCCAGAACTCTCTCAGCAGTAAACCATCCACCTCTGCAGTAAGCCTGTCCAACTCACTGTTCTTACTAATTCATACACTGTAAGCATTACATTAAGTACTGCTGTCACAAGTAACCACTCCTCCCCTGAAAACAAGTAACCAGTAAAACATTTTCCTGCTGAACACAGTATGTAATTTTCCAGTAAGAATGTAATGCCAGTGAAAAGAATACGCTGTCAGTGTGAAATTATAAAAGCTAATGGAAAGAGAAGGGTAAATTTTAAACTTCTAACAACAATGCTAATCAATCACGCAAAAAATACCACAGAGACTCATGTAATAGCAAAAGTATTAGCAAAACCAGGACAAATTGCCTTCTTCATAATGTGAATCTCAACCATTGCATATCTAGTTAAATAGATAATGGACTAACTTCCAGAATTAAATACAAAGTGAGGCTATATCAGGTATTCCAACTTACTGCTATCACATTCTGCTGTAATACTTGCATGTCGCTGAAGGCAAAGGTTAAAGCTGCCATAAAGAGAAAGCACAGCATTCATTAAGACATTAAGGTTGCACGCGTTGGCTGGATATCAATTTTCCTTTCACATTACATATTTATACTTAGGCCAAAATTGTACAGCCCACTGCATTTGTATTAGGTATCATCCTAATGTCACTTTTTGCAAATGGAAATGATTGTATGATGTAAAATTATGGAGAATAGAGCTCTTCAGCCCTTCTTTGAGGGAACAGACTGCCCAAATAAAATACTCCACATGGAATAAAACAATGGGGAGTCAGCAAGCTCTATTAAAAAAGCAAAGATTGAAAACAGCAAGAAACAATATTTTCACACATGGAGAACAAAATTAAAGGTCAAGTGAACTTCTCACTTTCCATCTTGGTCCCCCCTAAGTTTCTGCGTAGGCCCAACAATCCACAGTCATTGTCCCCATCAGGTCTGCCATCAGCAGCTACGCAGATAGATTGTTCTGCCCGGAACAGGTGGCCCATGCTCGGGTCACACTGGGTGCTCAGAGGACTCCAGGCTAATGACAAAGTCATCACCGAGCACTGCCTGCTGACAGCATGAGGCAGGGAGAGTGGAAGGGAGCAAAGATTATGTGTTTTCTGTGCTCCCAGCAGGTCCCAGAGATCTCTTTTATCTTTAGGTATGAATTCAGTAAGACTCAGCATTCCCAACTGAGAAAATGGCCCCTGCTCTCAGCAAAAGAGTGCCTCCTAGAAACAGGGACTAGGATGTATTTATGGTGATGAATGAGGAAGATATTAATCTTTTTTTTATGACATTCTGACATTCTAGAAATATTCAGAGAGGTCTTGACAGAAAGAGAAGCATTATCACTCTAGAAGAACACTTTCCTCAACTTCTCTGCTACCTGGAACAAGAAAAATCCATATGTTTACTATCATAATCTTCATCCTTGGAGGTGTTCAAGAACAATTTAGATGTTGGACTGGGGGACATGGTTTAGTGGGAAATACTGGTGGTGAGTGGACAGTTGGACTAGGTGATCTTGGAGGTCTTTTCCAACCCTGCTGATTCTATGATAATACAATAACATAATAACCAGAACTTAAATTGCATTTCTGTTAAGCTCCAGTTTTGCAGAATTTTAAAATAAAACAGCAATGGTCATTAAAACGTACCCTCTGAATGGCAGGTCAGTATGCAGTGGACCTTATACAATCCAGCATAAGATTTTATGAAATATGCTATGAAATATGTATTAAGTTAATGCAATCCTCCTCTTGACAGCACAGCTGTGATCGCAAAAGGTCTTTTCTTGACTGTAACCTAGAGCAGAGATAGAAACTGCCACGAGATCAAAGTGAAAAACAGAAGAGGAACCTGCACCCATATGCAGGGAGAGGGTTACTGCCCCTCTGACAGTCACACAACTACTGCTAATGAGTTTCATGCATTCCTTAAAAAGCACTTGCTAATCCCTGTTTGGCTATTACCAAGATCCTTGTGTAGACACTTCCAAATACCATGTAAAATATGGCTAAGACTTCCATTATCCTTTTAAAGAAAATACACCACCATGACAGCTAGGATTTGTAGTTCTTACCTACAATAATTCAAGTGTCTTCACATAAAGATTAAATAAGTACTTGAGCTGTTTAAAGACCTGGATCTTCTGGTATATGGGAAATTCCAACAGAAACTCTTTTTGTTCTGAATGAAACTGCCTCCAACAGCAGCCTCATCTCCTGGTTAATGAAACAACAACAAAACCAATTCTTTTTCTCAGAACTCTGGAACTACCAGTTCAAATCAGAACTGCAAATGCACTTCATTTCACTAGAGAGGAAAAATGCCTTACAGAAATGGAAACAAAAACAATGGAAATAATTCAATACACCACTGAAACAGTACAACAGATGGAGACTTCTTTGATGCAGTTCAGATGGGACCAGGTTGTACCGGACTTTCTCCCAATCAGACCTTTTCCAAGATTGACAAGTTCCACAAAATATTTCCCTTTTATAACAGTAACCACTAGAATAGAGCCTGTTCCACTGATTTATTTTCCCCTCATGTTCCACTAAATGTTCATGCTGCACTCGAGCAAAACAGGACAAAAAGCCACAAAACATCAATAGAAGTATGCAGATTAAATTCAGGTAAAGAACGCAAGCACCAAACTGTGTTAATTATTGTGGAAAAATATTGCACAGCTGAGAGTCATTGTTTATGCGCTCATCTTAAGCAAGTTTTAGCTCAGGATCACATAACTGAATGTGAAGCAGCAGCACAGTGGATGGAACGGCACATATTTTGTCCTGAGTCTCCACTGCTTTACACTCTCCATTATATTCACAGGGGCACAACTGTATTCCATAAACTGCTGCAGCATTTACAGCCATGTTGCACAAATGTAAATCACTAGAAAAATACAAGGAGATGATTAACTGTGAATAAATTAAACAACAAACAAGGAAATTAAAGGCAATTGCAAGCCGCAGGCTCTGGATCCCTGTGCAGGCCACATCCCGGCAGATGCAGAGCAACTCCAGTCTCATATCAGAGAGCTCAGCTGCCCCTGGAATGAGCCCTGAGCGGGCAGTGAACATGTTTTGATATTTGCCACTTAATGGAACTCATTGCTTATGAAAGAACGCTTTGAGAATGAGCTGGTTTATATGTTTATACTGGAATTTAGCAGAGCAAAATCCCTGGGATTAATCCCAGCAACTCATGGATTGATTTGAATGAAGAGAACAAAACTTGTGCAAATGTTTTGAAACCAGGGTAAGTCAAACCCTGGGCCTTCTTTCATGAATATTTGACAGTTCCCTTTCTTTAGTCAAAGAAAGTTGTACATAAGCTTGCTTTTCTCTTCCACTGCCTTTTGAAAGCCTCTAAAAGGGAGCTGTCTGTGGCACAGGGGGAAAAGCAGAGCTGCTCCTGTTCCACTGCAAAGCCAGACTGCTGCGCACAGTCTGCTCTGAAATCCCTCCCATTTTCCCCATACAGCCCAAACATTCCCTGCCAATTAAGCTGTTGTCCTCACTCATGAGACAGCATCAAACATATCCTGTGAGGGCTTGGAGGGATTTTAGCTACTAGAAACATCCAATTTTCATGTTGTTTTGTTGTTGTTGTGTTTTGTTTTTTCACATAAATTCTGCATTCTTATCTAAATATCTGTGTTGTTTGTGCTTCTAAAACTCCCCCTCTTCTTCCAGAGTTTGTCAGTTTGGGGGTGAATTCTCACTCCTGTGACTAGAATTCCCCTACTTTAAGTTCCCAAGCACTATCTCTTACCTCCCCTGCAAGGCTGAATTGATAATGCCCCATGACAATAGCCAGAGAAACCTCTCTTTTGCTTTTTTAACAGCTAAACCTGTAGCACCGGACTCCATTAGCTTTACAGGAAGGTGTAAATGTTTAGAAACTGTGGGCCCAGCTCAAAAATCCTGTAAAACAGACTGAATCCTCTGAGAATTAACTACAAAACCTGTTTAAATATATCAAACCAATCAGCCATTTTCCTTGCTAAGCCCAAATGTATAACAGGCAATATCAGAAAAGAGAAGTAACAAGGAATAGAGGTGTGAGAAGGAAGCAAAAAATAACCAAGGTATACCTAGAATAGCTTTGGGAGAGGGGTGAAGTGGGGGGGAATTATTATTTTTTAATCTTGGAAGCGAATTTGATTGCAGAATTAAATTAAACATGTGATTTGAATTAAAACCACTTATTTGTCACTCATCTGCCAAATAACTGAAACCCCAGTGTTCTCCCTCAAGGATGGAATATCACAAAATGTGATTACACACACAGGCAGGGTATTTTGTTTTAAACAAAACAAGATATAACATCCTCAACAAAACACAGCATGAGATGCAATGGGAGATATATCCACAGATTCCCAGGTCTTTCCAAGAGATTTCTGGATCATGGATAGAAAATAAATGTACAAGGATGTATCAGCCTGATGACTGCTCAAATTATATTACTATAGCACTGGGGAAATGTATCAGCACTATAGCACTGGGGAAATGTATCAGCTTGCAGAACCAGAACAGAGGGGTTGATACCAGATACAGGCTTGCATCAGATACAGGCTTTAGGGATACAGCTACAAAAGAAAACATTACTTCTGTGATATAGTATCTGAGAAGAAAACACTGATAACCTAAGAAGAAGGAAAGGCTAAGGAAGGTGCCCAGCAGCATGGGCTTTGCAGCTGGCATCTCCCTGCTGTACCGATGCTGCTTCCCAGGCACACTGGAGAGCCCCAAAGGCTGACACTACTGCTACTGTGAACTCAGAGAAGGTAGAAAAAGTTCAAGAAAAAGAAGGAGCTGATGGATCAGTAAAGTGCTTATGCTGTAGTAATAAAGCTCTTCTTGTTCAGGCTGCCTCACTGACTCTAATCAGAGAAAAGTCCCCACAATGAACCTACAGCACCCTTCTCTCATCAGAGTTTGGTTTTCTTCATTGTATCTCTACCAGTTTCTCTTCCAGACTGATTCTAAAAGAGGCTGAGCAACATGTCAGCTCTTTCCAGGAAGTCATTCATATATATATAATAGTTTTCACCACAAGGAAATACCACCCCAAATATTTAGCCTAAATATTGTACCTACCATTATTTCAGACTCTACAAATACCTTCAACTCTGTTCTGCTTAATCTTTGTGATCCATCTTTTTTTTTTTGCATTACCTTCCTGTCTGTTCTATCCAATTTTCCAAAAGTCTTTCTATTAAACACCCACAATGAGATCTTCTAAATACTTACCATCTATTAGGAAAAGGATTTTCTCCCTGCTTAGTAGCAAAGCTCCTGGATTGAGTCAAAGAGGCTTCTGTTGCTGTGATGTGTCACCAGCTACCATCTTCTGGTTTGTCCTTAGGCTTGTCATGTTACTTTCTACACCAAATCTGTATCCTCACTTAAAGTATTCTTTTCACATGCTACTTTGCACATTTCCTAGTTAAATATTGCACCCTACTCTGGCTGTATAGCTAACTGGAAAACTCCTTTTCCACTTCCCAAATAGTTCCTCCAAGCCAAGAGCAGAGGCACAGCACACATCCATCCCAGTGCAGTGATGAACAACCTCACACTCACTATACATGTCAGACTGCATTTCTATTCAACAAGCAGCTTTAACCTGACCCATGCAACTCACAGCTGGTTCGCATTCCCAGTGCTACTCCAGTTTTGGTAGGATCCTGCATTGCTGTTCATGCTTGTGGTCTGAAATGCCCTTTCTGTGTGTTGGGTGCAAAAGGCTACCAGTCCCACCTCTGCTCAGGAAACAGGATGTTGTATTATTGTATATCACTGCTCTGACCGGGCAGGGCAGCAAGCTGCTCACCAGTTTTTGAAGTACTTCACTATTTCTTTTCACTGAAGAAAGTCACTCATCTGACCTAGAAAGCTTCAGAGGGCTGAGGAGAAAAGCTCAGAACAGACAGCAAGCTCTTTCTCCCTCCAGCGACAGTATGACAGCTGGGAGCCCAAAGGCAATGCTAAACATGAGGAAATGGCTTTAGATACAGAAGAACAAAAGAAACAAATTGGTCTGCAGCACAATAACAGTAGGGAAAATAAGTTTGTTTATATTTACACATTTCCTCTGCACATTATGCAGTTTATTTGCCTTTGGGACACTGGTAATTACAGATTTATGAAACAGTCATTTATTGAAATCACTGACTTTCAGAGATAATGAAGATAATCCTGTGAAAGAGCTTATGAAGCCAACACATTCCTTCTAGAGGGAAAAAAATAACAGCTCAAAAGTCTCATTCCGTTACGCTCTAACCTCACCTAAAAACTTTGTTGTGTATTGCTTATGATCCTCCTCTCTCGTGGGACAGCCTGTTCTCCGTCACACCTCTACCAGTCAGACTTAGTTTAAATGACTCCAATTTATGTGCATTTAATCATCTGCAAACAAACTGGCTTCTTAATCTAAAAACCTCTTTTCACTTCACTCCCATTAAGGGAAAGCTCTAGGTCAGCCTGCCCTAAAGCCTCAGGACCTCACCACACATGCAGAAGCACAGAGCCAGAGTGTAGCTCAGCAGTGAGCACAGCAGAACACAGTGAGGGAGGAAAGCTGGGCTGCTAGCAGCCTGCAGCTCACCAGGCTGCACTTTCTCTTGACAAGCAGAGATCTCTCAGCTTGCTCTACAGAGTGTTACCCCTCCCTGATCCCACACGTGCTGCACTTTGCTTTCCAATGTCTGGAGAGATTCTCAAAGCAGACTGCAGGTCAGCCTTGAAGAGACAGAATTAAAGCTGAAAAAACACTGCAGATAGTTGTTAGGACAATACTTTGCAGCCTTGCTTTTGGCATTATCCTATGCAGAGCTTTTCTTAAGCTTCCATACTGGATTCTGAATGCTACCATGTAACACTAACCAGAGCAGCTGAAGTCATCTCATCCCAGCCACTACCTTCCTTGATCTCAGTGTGTGCTGCTGGAGGAATGGAAATGGTAGATTAGCATATTGCCCAGGATGTCCATACTGTGCCATCTTCATTACCATTACTAGTGCTCAAGCTAAATTCAAAGATAGATTAGCATACCTACCTTTTGCTTTGCAAGCATTCCTCAGTATTCAAGCACTGGGTGTAACTTCAGTGTCACATTTTAATTTCAAGTGGAAATGTCACCTCTTGCACAAGAGTTCAGACAGAATCAAACCCAAAAACTTAATTTGAATGTCTACACGTCATTCCAGATGTGCACTTGCAACTTTTTAACATTTTCAAAGAATGTAACACAGCTCCAGTGTAGAGATTTCCTTTTGCCAGCAACCAAATCCTTTCTTCAACCCAGACCTTTCTATAATTCTAGGCCTATGCAGAGAGAAGTCACGTGGTTTACATCTTGTTGCAAACAAAAGTAAAGCTAAAAACAAAGCTAAGAACTCCACATAAAAGCTAGTACGAAATGGAAATAGCATCTTTCACCCAAGCAGTTGTGTTACTTTATGCATCAGAGCAGATAATTAGAGCCACAGGGTAAGGCAAAAAACTTTGTTTACTATGCAAACTGCTTGCAGCTCCAATCTCACCCTGGGAATGAGTGATTTGCACAGTCATTAGGATGTTGGTCCAACAGATGCTTCGGAGAAAGTAATTTGAGAGATTCTAGAAAGATATTTAAGCAATAAAGTTGAAGTTTGTTTTTCCCACCTTATAATTGGTTCTTGAAGGCATAAGGAAATGCCCCTACTTTGACCAAAAAAGAACCCAAACAAAAACAAAACAAAACAAACCCAGCACGCATATGCAAAACTGATCTAGCCACTAAGTGATGGATTGCAACTTAGTTCAAGTCATATGAAAAAGAGAGGCTTGTCACAATTCTGACGGCCTCCTCAGACAGGCAATGGATAAAGCAAACATCTGTAAGATGGGGAGGACAAAGCCTTGGTAGTTTCACAGCAGCGAGTACAGCATTTTCAGTAAATTACTAAGCGTCACAAAACATGCTCACTAGAAAATTGCTTTGCTTCAATAAAAAGGCTCCAAATAATATTTCCCTAAAATTACACACAAGAAAACAAGCACTGGGGAAAGCAAAACCTAGAAATATAAGGTTTTGCTGATCAAAACAAACAAGCACAAAGGAACTCATAGAAATCACAAGTGCAGGTCTCAGTTGTGTGCAAAACTAAAGCAACCCATGCTCAAAGCTGGCACAAGGGAAAGAAGCACAGGGAGGACTCTGTGCTTTTCATGATGTATGACAGGAAACAGAACCAACCAAGCTGCTCATTGCTCTGTGAAATGTTTGCCACTTGTGAGACATCCTTTCAGACCGACAGCATTACATCCACCAGGTTCCCCAAGACCTCTTCTGTACTGATCCCTTTGTGCCTGTTCTGTGCCAGCCAGCCAATCCACAACGTATTGCCTTATACCATCCAAATAAAATGAACCACCGTGGTAGCTGCTTTTATGTGACCCAAAAATGCAGATTTCTGTTTCTGGGTTTTATTTTTAGATTATTCAGTACAGCTTAGGCAGGGATGCGAGACAGAATGCCAACCAAATGAACACATCATGGCACAGCACAGAGATGGGGGGCACCTGCAGAAAAGACAAACAGGCAATAGCCCTTCTGCAGCGATCTCAGAGACACTGCACTCAGTGCAGTCAAGTGTCAGAGGTCAGTTTGATACCCTGGGAGAAAAAAAGTCCTGTCGGTCTTCAAATGCTTTGCAGTTTGCTGTTGGAATACAGTGTCTAGCACATAGAGCAATACATTGCTGAGCTCTCTTTAGAGAATCATCATTCAAACTAGCATTTTAAATTGGGATCGTTCAGAATTCTTATCATTTCTCTTCCACTCCACTATTGGAAGCTGCGTGAATTTGTGAAAAGTTACTTCACAAAATTCAAGTTGGGGAGAAAATGAAAGAAAGGTGCTGCCATTATTTGCAATCGGCTTTAGAGACACACCAAGCAGAAAGCAATTTCTCTCTGTTCATTAATAACACTCGCTGACACTTGGCACGCGATTATGACTAATTACCACTACAAGGCATCAGGAAGAGCTTATTGGCACTCTTGCATTTGACAACTTAAAAAAAAAAAAAGAAAAAAGAAAAAAAAAAAAACAGCCAGACCCATCTGAAGGTGTCAGATGCTTTTATGGGGGTAAAAAGCAGGTTTTTCCTCCTTACAGCTGAAGCATTTTCAAAGTATACATTATATTGTCACCATCACGCTTCTCACCACTTTCTCCAACTGTGCCATTATTACAGCATTACTCATACCCTTATATGGCATCCATAAAATGTTGACAGCTAAGAAAGCTCGAGTTAATTTATGCCAGTAAAAAAGTATGAAGTAGTTTTCCTTCCTCTAGGCATCTGCAAACTCATATAATAAAATCCTGAATTATGTTCCCACGGAACAGCAGGAAGGAGATTGGAGAAAAGGGATTGATTGAAATTCTCACCTTCTACGTAGTGTTTTACCTGTTTCAAACTCCAGAATTACCCAGAATGCTTCTTCTAAGCTTCTCCCAGAATTTGTTCAGTTTCAGAAATATTAGAGTCAAAATGAACAGTATTAATTTCTTTTTTTCCTCTGATTAAACCTAGCTGCCTACTCTGAGAAAGGAAGACAGCCCTGAAACATGGTCTTTTGGCTCACATCATGAGCTTCTGTCATGCTGTGGCATAGGCACGGTGCAGTGCGTGACAGACCTTGCACAAGCAAGTCAGAAGAGCAGGGCAGGGGTGACAGAAACTGCCTGGGAACACTGCAAGAGAATGTGCTGTCCTGCGGTTTCCACAGCAGCCGTGCTTTGCAGACATAAAAACATAACAGGAATCATTTTTGAGCACCATTTAACAAAACACATTCATGTGGATCCTGGATTTAAAAGCAGAAGTCAGTATTACGTGGCACAACAAAACTCTGATAAGGCATAGGAAAAATATCTGCAGTGACAGTAATTAAGCAGAAGAGCAGGCTGCTCAGGAAGGCTGCAGAATGTCCTCGGAGATTATTAAAACCAACATGGACAAGACCCCTACCAACCCAGCCTAATTGTAAAGCTAGCCCTGTGTTTAATGATACAATCCCAAAGCTTCCCTCCAATCTACATGTCGTGCAGGATTCAATTCCCGCTTACAGTAGTACACGGCTCAGGTGTCTGAGTTGTTCTTTCCACATCCATGTCATCTGGGTAGGTGAAGAGTGCCTTAGCTCTTTGAGAATTAAGCTGTGTACGCAGATAGGATGGACACCAAAAGGGGAAGGCTGTTAACTCCACAGAGACGGAGTTCGCTGAGATCTACTTGAAAAGAGCAAACAACAAAGCAACGAAGCCATAACTGCTGCATGAAGTTTCAGCAAGAAATAGATGGGCAAAGTGAGAGATTCTGTTTGCGATGGAAAGGTAACAATGCATCTCCTCTCCACTGTGCTGCAGCCACAGCAAACACCCGGGGCAGGCAAGTGCCTGCCAAGTATTGTGTGCCCAGAACACCACAGCACATGTGGGGCTGGGTGACTCTATCACCAAACATTTTCCAACATACCCATCTCCCTGCTGGGGGGGGCTTCATCCTGAATGAAAAAGAAGCATAACAGTGCAACTAGCTCCAACACTGAGGGAGACAAAAAAGAGATGAGAGGCATGAAAAGAGTCCAAGAAATAAAATGAGGCACAAGACTAGGCATTTAATCCATTGATACATGCTGCTATGGTATGCCAGGCTGGGGTGATGTTTTGTCAATTTTCATTTGGTCTGTATCGCAGACAGAAATGGTCTTTTCAACAAGTCAGCTAAAAGAAAATCAAGATTAATCTTCAAGGTTTCTACTCCTTAATGATAAACCAATTTACTGAATAGGAACCCACAATCCAAATCGCTTCAAAAATTGTTGAGAAGCAAATCAGAGGGAAATTATTTTAGAGAAACAAGGGACACAGACACATAAGGGCATTTACTGTGGCTTTGCCTTTTAAAGCACTCCAGAACTTCACAGTGCATCTGATGCTGTAAGTTGACAGATAATAATTTCTGGAATGTAGTGGTGAAATGCAGAAGACCTGGAAAGCTGTTAGCCCCAGCTTATCTGCAAGGAAGCCATACAGCTTCTACATACAACTTCCCACAGTAAATGAAGTCTCATAAAAATCAAGTAGAGAGATCCATTTCACTGCTGTTGAGAAGGGAAAAGCTTTTGCACTCGGCCTTTATGAGCATAAATACATCTGCACAGGAAAGAAAACTGATAAATTGATAAATCTGCTACATACAGCTTTAACTGTCTCAGGACCACATAAATGTGAGGTAGCTTTAAAGCAGGGATCTGTCTGGCTCATTTTTAATGAAACAACTTGGGTTCCCACTTGGAAGGCAGGGTTCCAGGCCACACATTTCAATCCTTTCTGCAAGAGGCATCAGGCCTCCAAACACAATTTGGTGGCTTAAGACCCCCTTAACACAGCAAGATTTCAGACACGTGGCTCTCTTTGGGATTCCATCCCAATAGCTAACTGCAGCCTGCCATCAGCTGAAGATCACACAGAATCACAAAGGTTGGAAAAAACACTCATCTAGTCCAGCCATCTACCCATGCCTGTGACAGCTCTAGACCATGTCTCTCAGTGCCGTATTCACCCTTTGCTTTCACAGCTCCAGGGTTGGTGACTCCACCACCTCTCTGGGCAGCCCACTCTAGTGCCCAGCAGCTCTTTCGGAGAAGAAATTTTCCCTAAGACCTGAATCTCCCTTGACCTTCCCTACATGGACATGCACAAGAGTCACACCCACATCTCAGCAGATGTGAATATTGTTCTTGTCATGGATTTCTTTGTGAGCCTAGCTCAAACTCAATGGCTCTATAAAGTAAGATCAATAGATTTTGGTGTTTATTTAATGCAAGAACTCATCCTTTGTGCCTAAAGACATAGCTGCAGACCTGTCCATCAAATAAAAGCTTGGATTTATCTACTGATCTGTTGCTATATACCTACTCAACACGACCATTGATGAGTCCTGCAGGGAGCAGAGTTCTGAGTGCCAATTAGCTCCATGATTCAAACTGCCTGCCTTCAAGTAATAAGACATGACATGACTCAAGCAACGTTAAATGCGTGACCTCACAGCTTTTCTGTGTAATTATTCTATTTTCAGCCCTTTGGATTCTGAAGTTGTAGTTCTGTGAATCAATTGACATCTGATAACTCTGCTAGAGATTATAATAGTGCAAAATCATTGCTTCAAGCTTCCTCCTTCAGAGATCATGAACTCACTCAGCAATAAACAGTAGCAATTAACTAACTATGAATAAGTTTATCATAAAATCAGCTGAAGAAATATGTTCAGATGTATCCAGATTAACCTGCTCTGAGGTCCTGAGTGACTAACTCACAAATCAGAGTCTGATTTGGACTAACCTGAGCCAGCAACAGGTATCGCTCAGCCTCCCCCTTTTTTTTCCATCACACATCCATCCGCCTCATCCAAATTATCCAAATTCTGGGAGCTCAAAAAGAAAAACACACATCTTTTAGAAAGAATATAAATTAGAACAAACCAATGACTTACAATGGAAGAAGCTTTCCTAATTCATAGTATGGCATGCAGAAAGAATTAATTAGCCAAAGAGTACTGTTTGCCTTTCTTATTTTTCCCCCCCTTAATAAAAATTGTAAAGGAAAACCTCAGTCATTGATTTTCAAGCATTTTTTTTACTATTTACCATATTAGTTCATGTATATGTAACCATAAAATTTACTTAGGTCTTGCTTCTTATGCATCATACCAGCATGGTAACATTTAACTTTGTATTTTTCAGCTGTTTTTATATTAGAATGACAATCTAGAAACACACAGACCTCCTAACACTACTCTAACACTTCATTCCATGCAACATCACGTTTCCTTGATCTCCACTGAAGTCTCCCTCACATTTTTTTTACTTTCTTATTTGTTGAGCCGAGTTTCACAAAGCAAACTAAATATGTCAGCCATTAAATTAAATCCTATTCAAACTTTCAGAAGGGTGAAAGCTACAGAGTACACATTGCTTGTGGTAGCGCTGTACACCCCGATGTATTTCACTGAAGACAGCACAAATCACTAGCACAGAAAATGCACTGCACTCATCACGACAAAAAAACAAGCCTGCTTTGACTCATTATTCTACCACATTTTTTCAGGCTGTTAAGTAATTGTGTGCTCGGATGTTTTTATACCCTCCATCCAGAAAACTTTTCACTGTCAAAACACTGGGGCTGCCCTGTGTAATGCTGGTGTTTGAAAAGCACTTTGAGAGAGAGACTGCCACAAAAGAATAGAGAGGTTGTCATGGCAAGCCCCTTTCCTTCCTCACTTACTTTCTCAGTTTACATTATGGAAGGCAGAGCTCTTATTTCTGGCTACTCAGTAGCCTGCTATGGTCTGAAAACACGCACAAGGCTGTTTTCTAACCATGTTCCCTTCCCCCAAAGACAATTTCCCTAGACTATGAGGGAGACCTGCCAAAAACCTTTTCTTTAACCCACTTATAAGACTTCCCCCATCCACTTGCTATGCTTAGTGCTCCACAGGCTCTGCAAACCATCCCTTTATTCCCCCCAGGCCCAAAGATCACAGTACAGTATATTTCCCTGAGAGGGTGCTTAAGGGAAGTGCAAGGAGTCTGTCTATCAGAGTGTGGAGAGGACACTCCTGAGCCTTCCAGCAGCACTCCTCTTTCCCAGCCTGTAATTAGCAGCTGCTGTTCCTCTTCCCAGCAGAAACCTCAGGGCTTGGGTGCAGATCTGCAGGACCACAGGGGAAAGGAAACAGTGGCACCTCCAAACACAACTCAGATGGCAAACCACAGGAAGGGAGAGAAGAGACCCATCCACTTGTAATGCTCAGAACCACAGCATGGCAAGGCAGGAGCATCATCCCAAATCCAAAGAGGTCATTAGAACTCCAGGACCAGACCTAAGCACACCCAAAAAAAGAGATGCTTTCTGAAAGGTACACTCCTTTCCTGGCTGCCATGCTTGCAATGCTGTATCACTCTTTAGCCAGTTTTGCAATAGGTGCATAGAGGTATCTAAGATAGAGAGCAGCTCCTTGGAAGTGAGATCCTTCTTCAGAAGCTATCTAAAGTACTTGGAGAGCCAGTTGGGAAACTTCTGCCACTTTTCTCATTTAGCTCCTCCTTCTGCAATGTAAACAGCGTGGGAGATCTCTGTGTGTACCCTTCTCACCTGCACCACAGTGACCAAATACCAAGTCCTGGCTCTGCCTATTCCCCTCCCTGCAGCTGTTCTGGGACGTGCTACAGTGTATTCCATGTTTGTACCTCATCTATATGGCCTCAGGACATGACTGTCAAGCTGATTAGCCTGGAGGAACACGAATTCTTCCGGCAGAGTGAACACACTCCCTCAGATAACAGATATGCCTGATACTCCTTGATGTGTGACTGCCAACATGACATGAAAGTCAATGTGTTCCAGGTCTCCTCTTTTCTTCCACCTACTTCATGACTTCCCATCTTTTCTGTTGTGTCTTTCCCTCTTTCTTCTTTAAAGGCCCTGAAAAATGTTCATATATTTGATCGAGTTATGCATTAGGGAATAAAATCTCTTTGAAATATAAATTGCAACTGAATATTAGAATAGAGAGAAAGAAAAAAAATACAATTCAACCTTTAGTCAGGCAAGGCCATATTGATTATCTGTACTTATCTTTTCGAGAAAAGCCACTTTTGCATTTCATGTGATTATTTAAATCAGAATTAGCTCAAGGCATCCCAATCATAGCAGTTATGGGGAACTGCAGCTGCTGCAGGCTAGATCTCTGCTCTCAGTTACATGGATGAAATCACTGCCACAGAACTAGCCATAGATTCGCATGGATTTTAAAAGTTATCATCATATCTGAGAACATTTTGTCCAGCTAGTCAGTGTTCCAATGCCTGCTATTATAGGAAAGAGAAACCAAACTGCTATCTCTGAACTCATAGTAGCTTGAGCATTAAAAAAAGCATGCAATTTTGGACAGAGAGGAAGGTACTGAGCATCTCTACCGCTCAGAAAACTGGGATAGAGATTACCCCAGAATGAGAGGGGCAGGGCTGGGAGATTTGTTACAGTGAAAAACCTGCAATCCTGAAGGAGCTAAACAGGATAAAGCCCCACAGCAGATCTACTATGGGGTCTTGGTGGGACTGGCAGGCTGGAAGAACCCTCAGACCCCACAGCCAGGGGTAGGAAGAGCACCAGCCTTGCCCCTCTAGTCCTAAGGAAGTGAAAGAAGAACAGCAGATAGTTTTAACTTCATTATAAAAATTGATGCCCAAACAGTAACCATGTCTACAAAAAGATTTTGTTCAAATGGTTTGATTTGACAGATTTGACAGAAATTACACATTGAACAAATATGATCCCAAGTTCTCCTTAATCTCATTAAAAAGTTATAACGTCTTAAAATCACCGAATCAGAGAATCACTTCAGCTGGAAATAACCTCCAAAATTACCCAGTCCAACCATTCACCTATCAATCACCAGTATTTCCCCACCAAACCACGTCCCTCAGTACAACAACTAAACATTTCTTGAACACCCTCAGGGACAGTGACACCACCACCTCCCTGGGCAGCCTATGCCAGTGCATCACCACTCTTTCAGAAAAGAAATGTTTCCTGATACCCAATCTGAATCTCTACTGGTGTAACTCGAGGCCAATCCTTCTCATCCTTTTGCTACTTACATGGGAGAAGAGGTTGACTCCTACATAGTCACGACTGCTTTCAGGCAGTTGTAGAGAGCAGTAAGGTCTGCCCTGAGCCTCCTCTTCTCCAGACTGAACAATCCCAGTTCCTTCACTTTGTTAGCTGTGATCTATCAGAGTTCATGCGTGAAAATATATAATATATGGTATCTGTATAACAGAAATGGTAGTTTGTCAAGGTCTGATTTCTTCCAGTTGATGTGCTATTGATTTTTCCTGTAAGATACTCGGGCAAGTTCTGAAGTCCAAATAGCTTAAATTACAAGGTTTCTTGTCAGAGCAGTTCCATCTGTTTACACAGCTTCAGAGCTTGTCATCAATATCAAAAACAAGGAGAACTTTGATCCTTTGTGCAAGCAGTGACACCAACGCCAAGTCCTGTTGGAAATTGTCTCTGCCTCCGTGCTATTTTTCCCACTTCTTGCACTGAGTGACTTCTAACAGTGATCAGCTCTCTCAGGAAATCCTGCCTTTATGTTAGCATTGTATTTTCAAGACCCCCTCTGCTGGCAAAACACAACAAAAAAACAGCACTTCCATTTGCTGTTTGGTGATGCAGGATTTTCTTCAACACTTTGCTAAGATCTTTTTCCAGTTGCATGCAGCAGACATCCATGAAGTAGAATACCCATTTCACTTAAGCAAGCTCTCTCTACTAAGCATACTACACAGAACTATATTTCATAGAATAAAGTCAGATGAACTAATGCTTAACTGAGTCAACAGCTGAATAAAACTTCATGGATCAGTACGTTTTGTTTTGGTACATTTCCCAGCTCAGCAGTTATTTATCATTTGTTACTATTAAAATGATAGCTAGGATGACAAACCCTGACAATTTCTCTGCTTCCAATCAGAGTTCCCTTGTGATGACCGTTAGCAATTCACATGCAATATTGCCACCTCATGTGTCATCAGTTAACATTTGTGCAGCGTTCTGAGCATCTGGTTGGTTTACTAAGCATGCTGCCAGAAAGGGAAAACTCTCACCAACTTGGACAGGATCCCTGGGTTTTATTTCCTTTTTGCTAACAACCGAAAGGGTCCCGTTCCATTTTCATTTGCAGAAGACTCTCTCATGCGTTACAGAGACAGATAAAGAAACACCTTTGTTGCAAATCCCAATTGGGTTTTGGAAAGAGAGGTTATGGGGCATTATATATATGTATATAATATATAATATATAATATATATATAATATATAATATATATATAATAATATAATATATATATATATTTTGTGTTTATATATATATATAAACACAAAAAGAGTAAATACTGAAAATCTACAAAGAAGTTTGTTAAATACTTGATATCTGTATTATATATATTTTATATATATTACATATATATATATAATGCTTCTGCTCAGAGAAGATCAACATTTTCTGAGCTTGTGTATCTGTAACTTAGTGGTTCCCTCCCAGTGACATCATACTCAGAAACTGGTAAAGTAATTCTAAAGCAATGATGACTACAGCACTTAAGTTTAAAGTTCTGTTAATTATAAATAATAATTACAGTTAGATATTAGGAGGAAGTTTTTCACTCAGAGGGTGGTTATGCTCTGGAACAGGTTGGCCAAGGAGGCTGTGGATGCCCCATCCCTGGAGGCATTCAAGGCCAGGCTGCATGTGGCTCTGGGCAGCCTGGTCTGGTGGTTGATGACCCTGCATATAACAGGGGGTTGAAACTAGATGGTCATGGTGCTTTTCAATCCAATTCATTCTATCATTCTATGATCAGAACACTCACGGTCTCTCAGATTCTACTGTCAAAGCAGCGCGATTACTTCAAGGCTTGAAAGATAAGAAAGAATGTCATGGATCTATGAAACGTGTTAGTAATTGAGGGAGAAGAAATCAGAAATCTGTGTGTATATGAAACACTGCCCAACAATGAATTAGAAACAAGTGAGTTTAACAAGTTGTTAAAGGAGCAATGGCTGTTTTGTATAGCTCACCCTTCAGAAGGTCAGCATTCAACATCAGAAATTATGCCATGCCTAAATCCAGCTTCTATATCTTATGTATTGTTTGTTCATCAAGGAACATGATGGCACGCTCTCATTTCCTACTGAAAACAAGAACATCCTGTAGCATCCTAAAGGAATATAAAGGAACAACAACAAACAGGAATGCTTTGAGCCACGCCTCAGGTCGAGGAAACCAGAGGAAGCAATCTGGAAGGCACGTAAAACAAACAAATCTAACGAAAAAAAAACCAAACGAAACCAAAAGAAAAAAGCCCACAGTAAGAGGGGCGAGAAAGAGCACCGCCATCCTGCCGCCATCGCTTGTGCAGCAGCACCACCCTGTGCCCGGCACCGACGGAACGGTTGTGACCTGGCCCGGTCCGCACCCGCTGCATGAGCCGGCACCAGAGAGAGCACGACTAACAGCGTCAGTGTGCCCAGAAGGTGAAGCCTTTCGTTAGAAACCGGGACAGCAACATCGGTAGAAACGAAGTAGAAGTGCTTGAACAGGTACATTACCTCCAAAGTGCTTTTTGCCCACCGACCTGTCTGGTGCTCCAGATTCGATAATACCGCAATAATACCACATTTCTGCACACTTTCCTGAAGAGGTTCCCCTCATCTCCTGCATTTTAAACCTGGGAGGTGCTGGAATAGAGCTCAGTGTCTTCTTACCAGCAGTACAGTGCTGCGCTTTGGGTTCAGGGTGAAAAGCATTGATGCTAACTCCCCCATGTTTTAACAGTTGCTGAGCAGGGCTTACACAGAGTACAAGCTGTATTTATTTGCTGGCAGAGAGGAGCTGGAAGTGCAGAAGGAGCTGGGAGGGACACAGCCAAGACTGCTGACCCATGTTGACCAAAGGGATATCCCACACCATAGAGCAACATGCTCACACATAAAAGCTAAGGGAGAAGGGGGTGGAGGGAGGATGCTCTGAGTGATGCCACCCGTCTCACCAAGAAACTACTATGTGTGATGAGCCCTATTTTTCTGGGTGTGGCTGAAACATCTGCCTGCTACTGGGAAGCGGCAAATGCATTTGCTTTGCCTGCAAGCACAGCTTTTGCTTTACTAATAAATTTTTTGTTTTCCTGTCTCAAGCCACAAGTTCTCCTGTTTCTACCTTTCCAATTCTTCCCCCAGGGGTGCAGCATAAGCAAGCAGCTGGGTTGTGCTGAGCTGCCTGCTGGGGGTTAAACCAAACCACCACTGAAAGGGTTCATTTCAGAGGAGAAAGGTATTGATTCTGATGAGAGCAACCCAGAGCAGCTGCACGTTCTGCACCAGTCACCTCTCTCTCTCTCTCTCTCACACACACACACACACACACACACACACACACCCTTATGAATGCCAAAAGGAAGAAGGTAAGCGCCTGACTGTTCTGCCTGGCCTGAGCACCAAGGTCCAGATTTTCCACGAACAGGTATGAATTTCTTTAAAGAGCAGACAACTGCATAGCTATGGCCATAGCTGAGACACTAAGGAAATCATGAGATCTGAATACAGCTGATTTCTGAGAGACTTCATTACATACCTAAGAAGAAAAAAGAAAGTCAAAGGCAGCACTGCTATTAGCAGCTTCAGCAGAGAAACCTGTAGTTGACTTACTTCAGGACTGATGAAATCTCATTGCCTCAGATTTAGTCATCCTCTGACTTGAACACAAGGTAGAGTTCAAAAGCTGTTGCCTTGTTTCTGGCCCCCCACCTCTCCTCCCTGAAGGGTGAGGGGAATGGGAATAAAGCACCAGCTGTGAATGCAGCCAAGGTGCACTTCTAAAGGATGTCAAAACACCTACACAGAATGCAAAAGTTATCATTCACTCTCTTCAAAATAACGTCTCACACACCAATGCACTGGATGCATTTTGCTGATCTGAGACTTCTAAATGCTTCATACATTAAATTGGGAAGCAGAAAAAACGTTATCAGTTAAGCTTTCACTTGTAGTATTGCCTTCTCCATAAATTACTTTCAAGATGGGTTTCAGAGTAAATAAGTGTTAAAGCATTTCCTTTCCAGCTGTCATAAAGGAGCAAGAGGATAAAAAAGCAATGATATGAACAGGACCAAAGTGGTGCATCAACAAAAAAAAAAAAAAAAAAAAAGGAAGGAAAAAATATCAAGTGAATAAAATAGCAAATTCCATACACACAAAAAAACTTGTCTGATACACCATATGCAACTCCAACTACATAAATTTGCTTTAAAATAGAACTCTGTAGGAGAGGGTTGAATCTGCTATTCAGGCACTGGAATGGCTGCCCAGAGAGGTGGTGGAGTCACCATCACTGGCAGTGTTCAAGAGGCGTCTGGATAGGGAGCTAGGAGATATGGTTTAATGGTTTTCTGTAGGTGTGGTAAAGGGAGGATGATTGGATTAGATGATCTTGTAGGTCCTTTCCAACCTTGTGATTCTATGTGACCTTGGGTTCTTGACTTAACTGAGATTGATAGGACAATCAACTTCCAAGCACTTCATAACCATGCTGGAAACTGAACATAAATTTTCATGAATCAAAATCAGAAGATGTAGAGGCGAAAAACAAACACAGCCATGATAAACAATTCACGTAGAGAGAGTAATTAATTCTCAGGTGATTGTAGTTCAAGGTTACCTTACTGTTGCAGCATATTGAACAATCTATATTTCGTATTCCTAAAGGGAAGTTAGATAGCAAATACTGGAAACATGAATCAGTAACTGTATTTCTATGCAGTTTGACTTCTTTGAGAAAGCTCAAGTTTGCAGACTGTTTCTCAATTCAAAATGGAATTTAAAATGCTTTTGAACCATTGCATCCAGCTGTATTTCCGTGGCTGCATTCCAGGGCCCTCCAGCAGTTCACCACAGGGTCAGGGGAATGTGCAGGCTGACAAACAAGGCAGGGCAGGATTGCAGCAGCAGCACTTATACTTCAGTTTAAGCTATGGTGGAGACAGAACCATAGAATCATTACGGTTGGAAAAGATCTCTAAGATCATCTCATTGACACAGAACACACCCCTTACCAACCTCATGTACAGGCAGTGACAGAGGAAATTCAGCAGAACTTCCAGGAAGGGTTGAGAAAAGCAGTTAACTGCCAAAAGAAAATCATTTGTGTTGGTTTTAAGTCTGTAAGTAACAAATTTGGACCCCCACAAAAAAGTAGGGAAGACAGAGATAGTGAGTGGAACAGTGAGTGAGTGTGTACAGAAAGTAAAGGTTTTAGAGTGGATAACATGTTTACTTAAAACAACTCTTCATATTTTACTTGACTAACCAAGTGCTTGTTAGCAAGATATTACAGCAATAAATCACAGTTATAATTTCCAAAACTTCAAACTTCACATTTATTCAATACGGAAGTTTAAATCTGTGAAGAATCAATTTCATCAGGACTATTAAAATGTGCAGATTGCACAGCTGCTGTACGTGACTAACTGATAAGCTAAGTTTAGAACCGTGGTGTTTAGACTTCATAATGCATTAAACAATCCCCTTGTTCTTTTCCACACGTGTCAATGTAATTTTCAGAGCCATTCATAAATGGTAAATGAAAGCAGCAATTTTAAGGCAGCTTATATAGCAGACCAGTGTTTCTTTAACACTGTGCCCTCTGCTCCCTGCTAACCTGTTGCAGCACCATGCTCTCATCATCCTTAGTCCATGCAAGATCCCCGACGTATGGACCACTTTCCTCCCATCTTCTTTACCTGTGCCTATCCCAGAAATCTTCAACCAGTCCTACAAATGCAGCATATCAGCTCTGCTCTGGCACTGATGCTAACAGCTCTCCTCCTTTCTCAGCTTTGGAGGAAAAGAAAACAAGAAAAGAAAGCAGCACAAAATAAGAATGCAGTGCTGAGTAGATATCAGTAGTTCAATATTCCAGCTATACCAAATAGCAGCATCACCACAGCAACAATATACTGCCTGCTACTAGGCTGGAAATCATGATGTGCAGTTGCAAACTAGTAGGAAAAATACACCAACTCTTTCAAGCAGTGGAATTAAATGAAAATGAATCTTTGCCCATTGAAAACCACAAACAACAGTGCCAAGAGGGAAAAAGTTTATTGGTTCTTTAGATTTCCAATGACTGCTTGTATTATGTTCTACAAATTCATTCAAATATTACATACAAAGGACATCTTCATTTGCATTGTTAGAACTAGTTTAAGATTTAGTGGAAATGTAAGGAATAAAAGCCAAAAAAGTCTTTAAATTATTAGTGGAAATACATGATTATTTTTTTCCCCCTCCATATTTCAGCAAAACAATTGCAAATAAACTGCATTCTGTGTTCAGTTCTCATCTTCCATGAAGAAGACTTTTGCATACACCCAGAAGGCACTTGAAATTCCCAGAGGTTGGGATGTCTGAGGAGAAGGGACTGATTATCAGCCGGGTAGTAATATGTTTGGTTTTAATAAGTGCGATATGAATATAAATTCAAACAGCCATAAAGCATTAAGATGCAAAATCTTAGCTAGGCATGCTAACTAAAGGGCTGCAAAGCTGGAGTACAAGAAATCCTTCATGTCGCTGCCACCATTATTCATCATCTCCACCACAGAGGAGCAGGAGTGCCTTCCTGTAGTCCCCAGATGTATCTTTCTGTTGATACAACAAACCAGTCACCATGAGTCACAGCCACAGAAATGCAAGGAAAAGCAGCTGCCAAGGAAAGACTAAACAGATTACACACACATCCCATCCACAGGAAATCCAATCAGTCGATGACTCTCCACTCGGGAATGGCAGAAGGAAATTCTCTGCCTCTTCTGCCAGAGTTATATTTACAGAGAAAGAAGTTCAGAAACACTGAATACCCCTGAAACCTTTAGTAGAACTGAGCTGCCTACTACATGTTAGAAAGCATTCAACTGCAAATGAGGAAGTGCAAAGAAGAAGCTGGAAGCAGCACCAAATGCAATAGCCTTTATGTTGTAACCCAGCCTAATTGATGGAGCACCACCTAAGGAGTGGCAAGAGCATTTAAAATATTCCCCAAAACATTACCAGGAAAAAAAGCATTTGGGATCTAAGTTTGCAGCAAATCCATGACAATCCTCTCACACATGGCTCTAGATTTCTTGCTTGCTCCTACACTTCCTCCTCCTCCACATCCACTCAGTGGAGATTTTGACACAGACAATCACTCCACTGTGAGATTTCATCCTACTTTTGAGTCGTGCTAAAGGTTCCACATCACAATCATAGATTTCCTCTCCAACCCCCAGTGCTACTCCTCGGGAGCCATCACCCTCTCTAAAGCACTACAAAACAGAAGGAACTCAGAAAAGAAAAAGGAAATGAAGCAGTAACTAAAAGCAGAAGAAAAAAAGAATAAGAGTAATTGTAATTTTGGGAAGACCACATCTAGTCTCCCAGTGAACACTGAGGGGAGAAAAAAAAACCAAACAAAATAGCTTTTCATAAGAAATGTTTCCTACTTAAATGATGCTGCTTGGCACTTCACAGAACTGCAGGCCAACCACAGCTGTCCTCAGAGCACCCTATGCTGTCCTGCATTACTGCTTCCCTCTCATAAACAGTGGAAACAATTACTTCTTAACTCCCCCTGCTTCCCCTGACAACAAAGAAGTGGTTTTACCTGAATCATCTGATACAGCGATTTTGCAAAGTTCTTTCTGAATTCATGTCTAATATCCAACAGATCGATTTCACTTCTTGAAACCATCACTCTGATCAGGGTCTCATCATCAGTGCCAGCCCCCTAAAGAGAAGAGTTTAAATATTACATTATATGTTTGTTCCAGACAAATACTGTAATAAAACAACAACAACAAAGCAAGTGGTATCTCAAAACACTCCTGCGTTACATTCTTATACCAAAATGGGATTTATAGGACAGTACCACAAGACATCCACACTGCAGTGTGTAGAACAGAGGACCAGCAATGCAAGGTGCTCTAAGCCCCAGAAGTCTGTGAGGTGCCATACATTCAACCCTCTTATTTTGTGTTACATCTCCACAGACTCCAACTGTGAGCACCCAGATAAATTTTAAACCCTCCAGTTCCAAGATTACACAGTAGCACGTCTGATCACTACAACCAGAAGCACACACAAATCATCTTTTCAATGAAGTCTCAGACTGCAAACCTGCAGTGAGTTCTGGAAGCGGGTACATAAATCTCAACAATGACTATGCGAGCACAGGCAGACCAATCCATTCCACAAGTTATCCAGCTGTTTATTAGAAGGCAAACTTCCTCTGCCTTTTCCAACCATGCAATTCTTTTATTCATCTGGCTTTAAATATTCCAAGTTTCTGCACTAGCAAGTGCTGTCAGACCAACATCCTGACCCCTCCTGCCCAGACACGTCAGACTCCACACAAGCTGAAGCAATACAGATTGTCACATGCTGACCTGCTAGTGCACCTCAAGGAAGGACTTGGCAGAGTCCCCACGATCATCTTCAGCCTAATGTCCAGGGCCACTCAATCCTTCGACTGGGTGTAACATTCTTGGGTTACATCTAAAAGTGCCCTAAAGCTGCTCAGAAGTTATGGAATGAGTCCAGTTGTTTCTGAGTAGGATTTGATAGTAAAGTCTGGTAAAAGCTCGGCTCTGCCCCACCTTAGCATGAAAGCAGACACTGTAGAACTTTGTCATACCAAACCGCTAAATTATGAGTATAAACTCTTCTGCCAAATTTACTAATGATGAAGTTCTTTCTTATGGAAACAGATTAACCATCTTTATATATATAAATATCTGGGATCTCATTCATAGGCTTTAGTAAAGCATCTCATCATAGAAATTAAAAAGATTCTTAAGCCCGTAGGGGAAAAAAAAGTTTGCACACTTTGGTGTGTTTGGTCAGCAAGAGGAAGAAAGGAAAGATTTCTTCTTCTTTTAATTACTATTGTCCAATGTAAGTTAGTAATATATATTCTCTGCTTCTCTCTTCCCATCCAAGATGAGGTGAGGTGAAGAAAAGCACAGCTGTGTGAACCAATAGGGTTCCCCTGCTAAAGCTTTTATAGCTGTTCAGATTGCTTTTGTTTTTCTCTTACAAGTTTATTTTCCCTTTCAAAACAGGATGGTCATTATGTTTGTGTTTCAAAGTTAACTGCACCTTTAGTCTCTAAACACTCTCATCCAAAGCAAAGAGCAATAGATTGCACAAATGGCAGTTCAGCTTTGGTCATCTTGACTTCCTAAATATATCCACCACCTAAATAAAGGCAATGAAGTCTTTATTCAGCTGAAGGTGCTCAGTGAATCTAGCCAGACATTTTCCATCGTAACAAGATCAAGGCCAAAAACAGGTGATGAGACTGATGTTTCCTGTAAAATACTTATGGTCTGAGAAATTTACAGGGAGGGGTAAAAAAGCAGCATATGAATTGATCTGCCCCAGATCTGCATTCCCTAAACCTTTGGTAGATGCTTAGTGATACAGTGCCCTGTTGGCATTTGCGGTGGGGAAAAAAAAGAAATGACAAACAAGTGAAAAGGAGGACGATATCCAGGGGAGATGGAAAGTGACATGTAGAAAAATATATACATACTTTCATGGAATAATACAAAGTTTCAGCAAAATAGGCAGGCACGCTTCGGATGCATTTCACTGAAAAAAGGCAAAAGATTAAATTACTGACTGTTATTCAACCATAGGGCAATCTTTCACTGGCAAGACAAGCTGAACGCTTCCGCATCATTTTCTCCAGTGTGGACAATTATATATGATTGTATACAAATGCTTACAGTTAGCTAAACTGTTCCCCTACTACAACTCTTTGGGTTCTAAGAGTTATAACTGAAAAGAAATATCACTTGCCAAATTCCACTCCCAGTTACAAACCCACTTCAGCATGGTAAGCAGGATGCCAAGAATTCAACCAAAGGCAGAGCTCTGTCTCACTTTCTGGTGATGGTACGCACTACTGAACAGAGCACAGTTAGCAACACCATTGTTCCCACTTTTTCCCCACTCCCCCTCCTTGCCTCCATCTCATAAAGAGTAAAAGCCTATTCTCTAAATACAAAAATAGACCCCAGGTGAGTAATTTAAGAAAGAACCGTGTTTTCATGCCAAATCCTGTAACAACTGCAATTTAAGAAGGCTTGGGAGTAAACAAAAGAAGGCCAGTTCGAGTAATTACCAACTGCCAAAAGCAGCTTCTCCAAATCACCAGAGGTTTCACGGTCAATGGTTTCTTCAATTTGAAAGCCAGAAATAGTCATGTATTTGTCAAACACTGGAAAATAGAAAGCATGCTTACAGTCACACACATATTGTCAGCATTTTTCCTAGAATCCTCCTCAGTACAGGTTAATGCCATCTGTATCTCGTTATCCACTGCGCAAATGCTATTGTTCACTCCTTCTCTGCTCTGAAATATTTTAAATACCTATTTCTTATTGGACTGCTATTATACAGCACATTCCTACATAACTTGAGAGGAGCAATGCCATGAACCAGAACATGCTGAGGACATCCTAGCAGGAAAGCAGCTTTGTGGAAAAATATCCAGGTGTCCTAATAGACCAATAGACAGGAGGACTCGGCAGTCTGATCCAAATGTCCCTGCTTGAGCATGGGTTTAACCTCAAGCAGGCCCTTCCAATCTCAGTCATACTGGGATTCTGTGAACATACCCAGTAGAAAGAGGGAAGGTGAGAAGCTGAAGGAAGCCTTAAACATTTTACCCAGGGCAATGCTGCCATCAGGCTGAATCTGAGATCTTTTCAATGCTGGGCTACTACATCCACTCAGCTTTGCCCAGGCTGTCCTGTTGGCAGTCTGTTCTGCATCCAAAGAAAACTGCTGTCTTATCAGTAGTTATAAAATATTATATTCCCATCATGTTAGGTAATGTTGGATATATAAAACAAACTTTAGGATTACTTTATTGCCTACAGCAGTTTAAAAATAAAAATAAAATCACAAATAAAATTAGCTTTGAAAATCCAATGAATCCAAGATAAAGGAAAAACAAAGACTGGAGAATGAAAGAAAAACTTACTGCTCATTAACTCCAGTGACCTAAGCAGCTTGGTAAAACAGACTTATGAACAGGTGAGAAGGAGGAAAAAAAATATTGTTTATTTATTAAGAGCTAATAAAAAAAACACACCTAGGAAATGGTAGATTGTTTCAGATTATGGTGACTCATAACAGACTGTTATCGTCACTTTATTACCATGACCTCTTTCAAAAGTAAATGTAAACATGCATCCAGCAAGAAGCACTCCAGCTGTCCCTCAGATCTACTGCACCACTCCCTCAAGCAGCAGTTGATCTCTGCTTCTTGCTATGGGGGAAAAAAATATGGGAAACAAAACTGTGGGTACTAAAAAGAGAAGTGAATAGAGGTTGCTGGACTTCACCAATGCAGTACCAGAAACAACTACCACTTTTACCATCGTCAGGGTAATGCCAGGACTTCAGTCAGAAGTTTTTAGCCATACATGCACCGTATCACCTACCCCTCCTCAAGTGAGAAACGCTTCGAGTTCCCAAAATGGTGATGAATGTTTCTTCATCTGTTCCCCATTTCAGCTCCCCAGCTCTAAACAAAACCTGTTGTAAATTGAAAAGAACAAAACAGCAGAATTTGTCATGTGATTACACGTCCTGTTGAAAAAAGTACCATTTGTCTTACTCTAAGGAGCATTATACTCACCAATCAGCAATAGCTGGAGGGGAAAAGATGAGATAAAATACTAAAGTGACTTTGGAAGAAAATAAATGATAAATTCTGAAACTGACTGTGAAAGCATTTAATAATGCTTAAGGCCCTAACATTGAATGTGTGCACAGTCCCTTTCATAAGCCCCAAGTTTTCAGAAACTGCCATCATCTAAGAGAGAAAAATCTATTCCTAAAATTGTTTTTTCTCTTCCCTTTTTTCAATCAAACTGGCAAAACGTCATTATAATATGACTCATCTCAATGGGACAACTATGTTTACTTGGCTCGGGAGCTTTCCAAACTAGAGGTGCCAAAATGGATTCAAAAGCTTGCAGAAACAGTACTTGTGAAATGCTAAATTCTTAAGCAATATAAAATTACACTGGTAACAAATTGTAACTGTGTTAAAGCACAGTGACTGCTCTTCAGCTAAGTCTGAATGCTACTCGCAGCCTATAGTAAAGTAGAATGTTTTTAGAAATTCAGAAAAATAAATTAATTCTTTTGTCTAAAACTCAGAAGCCTTTCTTCAAATTGTGTGCTAAACCGGACATCAGGAAAAAGGTTTTGCATATCAGAGAATATAGCTTTTTTCCTCCCACCTCACTGGGGCAAACAGCTACCCAGTGTACCCATTTCTTCTCTAAATGTTTCCTTAGTTACACATAATGGATCTCAATACATTTCTCCCATCATGATACACAAAAAAATCCTTCCCAGGACATAATAGCTATCCCAAGAAGTACTCTGAATAATGGTTCCAATACCCATTAAATCAGAGCAGAGTCCAACAACCAGGGATTTCAGTTCCAACCCATCCACTTATAAAGAAACTGAAAACAGGTGATAAACCAGGTGCCACTTCTACCGATCTTATCATTGCCAGGAACAACAGTTCATAAATAATAAAACAAGTCTCAAGTATTTTTACAACCGCACTACTAAGTTTTCGTGTGCTTTGCTACTGCACAACACTCAAAATGTGCCTCAACTGCATAGTTTAAAAAAGCAACACAAAACATCTTCCAAATAGTTAAACTTTCTCCTCTTAATAGTTCCCTACATAATAAAACCATCTCAAATGTCCTTTCCCCAACCACTTTTATTTAAATTATGTTTGTTTGGTTTTAATTTTGTCTGAGATCACTGAAAATTACCACTGAATTTAAAAAGTTATACTCGAATATTTCATATCCTTCCCGGAATGTCATAGTAATCAATGGAAACATCTGGAAGCCAGACATAGTCTTGCATTTGCAGTCACATACTTCAGTTCTGACCATCTGTACCTGGCAATAATCATTAGAAAATGCTCTGAATCTATTCCAGTTACATTAGCTGTTGAACACAAAGATATCATTAAGAGAAACATGACAGAACACCACCCTGTGTGGGTCCCAGCTCAAGCCAAATGCACACAGCAGACCACAAAGAACATTTTAAAAACGGAGGAATTTTTCTATATTTAGGTAGGGTGCCTCCTAAATTTAGACAGTCAAAAAGAGGCACCTATCTAACAAGGACTGCGGTTCATGACTTTCTTCAGCTACATAAACCCAGCTAAAGGTAAAACTGGCATGGTTTCATGAAAGAGTCAGTTTAGCCATTTAAATATTTGCTTCACTAATTGCCAGGCTCTGGTTGGCCCCATACAAATTTTAACAGAAGGAGAAAGATGCTTTCTGATTTCACATAACAAATGATAGGCCTGTGCCAAGAAGAGATTTTGCCAATGTCTCTGTGCACCTTGCCCTACTTTCAAAAGAATCTTTAATTGATCTGGTGAGCTTCTTTCCCTCCTTGCCATCTTGGACAACCCATTCGTTTTCTCCTATCTTCGCTAACAGTTTATGAAAGAAAATCTGTAACATGGAGATCCATTTCAAACTGTTGAGAAGAAACATGCATTGCATTCATTCTGTACTCCAGCCACTAAAATAGTGCCTGTGCTTACAACAAAAGCCAACAGAAACTAGCAAAAGACTTCTTCAAGGATATTGTTTACTGTCAGTATTCCTCTTCCCGCCTACAGCACAGTTTAATGATCAGCAATCCAGCCAAGGAACATACTCGCAAATGGCAACAGGTGTGTCCCTAGAAACTCTATAGAGGAAAAATATTGGATTGCCATTTTGTTACAGTAGCATAGGGTATTTGGAATCCTTTCTCTTTTTATTGTTTTATCCTCCCTGGAGGCATCCTTCACTGATTAGCATTACCATTTCCCTGTGACAAGGACATAACACTTGACATAAGGGCTGAATTTAGAGAAGCCCAAATTGAGCATTAAAGAATAAACTGTTAACACTTCTGAGTTTTCCAGCGGTGAGATCTCTGAATCACAAAGCCTCAGCAATCATAATTTTCTCTTCTAGTGACTTAATCACCAAAACAAGTCATACTTTATGCTGAAACACAAAAGTTTTGATCCCAACACTCCAGTTTTTTCACTTCTTTTCTCTAGAACACATAAAATCACAGCATAATATATTTTAAACAAACAAACAAAAAATTCTCTCTGACATTTAAACTATATTTGTGTAGGGTCTTTACAAGAGAACTGGTAGAGATGCTCACCCTTCCTCCCCCTCAAAAGAGTCATTCACCCACCTGAGCATCCTTCTCAACAAGAGCATCATCAACTCTGCCATCAGGATCTCTGTTTGCCTAAAGAAAAATATACAAGCTATTAAATTGATAGTTGAATCAAAAGTCAAACTGATACATTAAGCCTGTAAAAGTTATTGTGAGAAGTCAATCTGTAATGTACCTTCTTCGAAATCAACTTCACTTCTCAATTCTGCTTGCCTTATTACCTTTAAAAACCTACAGAGCAGACATTCTGCTGTATCCATACCATAAACACCACAGAAGCTTTTCAAGCAAGGGTAGAAACAGCCTGTAACAGAGCTCAAGATTGTAGGTTCAGAGGAACTAACTCAGTTTCAGTACCAGTCCTGCCTATCATTTGGTCTAAGAATGCTAGTCAGTGAGCAGAAAACAACTAACACACATCAGACATCAAAACAGAAAGAAAATCATATACACATGCAAGCATGAATACAAAGAGATACACACCTGCAGCAGGACCACCAGCAGTCTCTGGAAATGGCCTGATGTCTCTCCTGTGATCTTATCCTCCAAGTTGGCCTCATACTCTGCAAAAGAGCAACACCATTACAGAATTGTGCATCAGAAACAGCTTTAACAGCTGGACATACTCTGCCTTATAACATAATGTTATTGTAAAAAGATAAAAAGATAGTACCTCACACCTGCTATCGGCAGTGCTAAAAGTATTTTGAAATGCAGGGTAACACACAGGCCCAGCTCTTCAAGGAGCTGAAGACCATACACATCTGGGGTTAATCTGAAATACAGCAGTATCTATTCAGCAAGTGTAAGCCCAGAAAAATCTTGTTTCCATACATTTTGTCCCTACACTTTATTAAAACATGAGGATTCCTTCTGTGTTGGGAATCAGGATTCTGAATCCCCACTCAGATGTGCTGAATTAATCACTGCCTCAGAAAGATAAACCCCCATGATCATTGGATGAATGCACGTACTCTTGTAGACCACCGGAAAGCTGGACCTGCTCTAGCATAAATGCATTTTAATAAAATGATAAGTTAATAATAATAATAACAATAATAAAAAATAAAATAAATAAAAAAGGAAATAATAATAATAATAGTAATAATAGAAAATCTATACCAGGTTTCTAATTTCCAAACAGAAATCCCTGGGTAAGACAAAGAAATACATCTGGACAAATTCTAAGCATAAGGCACAAAAGAATGCATATCCCAGCCATAGGCCCAAATAAAAAGCACTTTTTGTTTACAACTCAAACACTAATTTCTAGTAATATGAAGTTTCCCAGCTCAGCAGAACAAAATTCCACTTGCTGCACGCACACCCCTGTTCACAGATAGGTCCTGTTTGAAATACGTGTTAAAACTGTATTGAAAGACCTGATATGAGAATCCAGAATTTTATTTTATGCTGAATTTTACCTTGCATATACACCTGTTTAATATTCTGCACTTCAGCAGGTGTTCTGGAGGCAAGAATTTCAGTCAGCACTTTCTCATTGGTTCCTGCTCCCTAGGGTGCAAGTAGAAACGGTTGATTTGATAGCAACAGGAAAGCAATTATTCCCTTTGACAATCAAAAGGCAAGCATTATTTATACACTTGGACCAAACAGAGAATTTTTTCTTATTATTATCTCATATATTGAGAGTAGAGAACTGGGAATTTTTTATTTCAATTCTGGCATGATTATATGCAAACACTAACCCAATGCTTACAAAAAGCTCACTGCTGCAGGATTCAAATGAGCCTCTCCATGTACAAATACACACAGACATCTCAGTTCTTCACTGTCACAGTCAATGACATGAAGGTAACCAAATGGTTTCCATCTTAGCGGTAGTTCATACTCTGTCATTGATCTTTACCTTACTATCAGTTGTGCCTTGCCCCTTTTCCACCACAAATAAGCACATTTTACAACAGAATTGTAAATGAGACCTTCAAATAGTTGCTGCCCTCTCATTACACGTAGCCACAACAGGAACTCCTCACTTTCACTAGGATAAAATTCACAAGAGCCAAAGTAACCACATCTGAGTCTGCTTTGCCTGTAAGAAAAGCCACTGCTGCTTGCACTTGAACAGGAGTGACTTCAGAAAAGCATTGGTTGATTACAATACTGTGCATTTTCTTTTCTGCAGCATATTATATACAATTCTTCCTAAAATTAAAAAAGAACTTTATCAGCTTTCCCTTTACCAACCGGATGTTCATTCCAACACACAGAAAATACCAACATACCAAAAATACCAACAAAAATTTTATAAAACACATTCAGTCCTTTCCCTCTCACCTTGATTGCGTGCTTCAGTGCATGAGCATCAAAAATATGTGCTGGTCTCATCAAAGATACCATCAATGTTTCAAACTTGCCTGTAAGTTCTGATTTCAGGTCATCCACAAGATCCTAGTGCAGAACAAAAGTACCGTAATGAATAATGACTGAAGACTTCAAAGGGGCACCTTGTGTATCTGCAAGTTAGAAGACTCTGGAGATGCATTGAAAAGGACACAGGATAGGGTTCTTTTTTGTTTTAACTGGTATATGACCTAAACAAATGTAACTAGATAAAGAGGAGGGGAAAAAAAAAAAAAAAAAATGCTTGTGCACTTGGAAAACCTGAATCATGAAATCATAGAATCCTTAGTGATGGAAAGGACCCTTAAAGATCATCTAGTCCAACTCTCCTGCAATGAACAGTGACACCCACAGCTCAATCAGGCTGCCTAGAGCTCTGCCCAGCCTGGCCTTGAACATATCCAGGTGTGGGCCAGCCATCATATAACTGGGAAACCTGTTCCAGTGCCCCACCACCCTCACTGTAAAAGACTTTTTCCTTATATCCAACCTAAGTCTATTTAAGTTTAAATCCATTTCCCCTTGTTCTCTTAACACAGACCCTGCTGAACAGTCTGTCCATTTATTTCTTACAGCCCCCCTTTAGACACTGAAAGGCCTCTTTCTCTTCTTCAGGCTGCACAGCCTCAGCTCTCTCAGTCCTTATAGGAGAGGTGTTTTATTCCTTGAATCATTTTTGTGGCCCTTCTCTACATGCATTCCAACAGGTCCATATCTCTCCCATACTGAGAACTTCACATCTGGACACAGTACTCCAGGTGTGGCCTCCCTAGTACAAAGCAGAGGAGAAGGATCACCTCCCATGCCAATTCTTTTGATGCAGCCCAGGATATAGTTGGCTTTCTGGGCTGCAAGGTCACATTGCTGGCTTATGTCCAGCCTCCCACTGGCCGGTACCCTCAGGTCCTTTTTGACAGGGCTGTGCTCCATCCTTAAATCCCCCAGCTTGTATTGGTAGTAGGGGTTGTCTTGACCCAGGAGCAAGATCTCACACTTGGATTTGATGAACCTCATGAGGTTAACCTGGGCCCACTGCTCAAGCCTATCTAGATCCCTCTAAATGGCATTCCATCCTTCAGGTGTATTAACAACACCCACAGCCTGGTGTCACCTGCAAGCTTGTTGAGGGTGCACTTGACCCCGCTGTCAATGCTATTAATGAAGACATTAAATGAGTATCTGTCCTAGCACTGACCCCTGGGGGACACCATTCATTGCTGATATGCTTTGTTTCTATCACATTTTCTAGCTCTAAAAAACTGTTTTCCTGCTATTGCTTTACACAGCAGATATTAAGTCGAAACATTCAATAATTCCTTCCATACTGAGGATAAGGTCAGTACTAAAATCATACTAACAGGAAACTATGCAAGTTTTTGCACTAAAACATAAGACATATTATAACAGTGTACATGGAAGAAACAAATCAATCAAAACCAACATTTCTTTCTTTTGATAATCTAACTTGAGTATTCTAACCTAGTCAGACATTAAGGATATGAAGAAGAAAGGGGAACAGAAGCTAAACTCAATTTTCTTCAAAGGAATCTTTCACAGAAACCATGATGAATGTGCCTCACTATCACAACTAATCATCAAAGGACACATACAGCTCATTTTTTTTCTTTTTCTCACCCTGCCAAATAATGTTTTAAAAGAAGATGCAATTTCTTGACGTTGAGCATTACTTCTGCTGGTAAGGATCTTCAGAATAGTCTCTTCATCAGTCCCTGAAGTCAGAAAGAACAAGAAACAGTTACAAACAAACTCCAAAGAAAATAAACAGAAAAAAAAAAAAAACAAGACCACAGAATAAGCACAAACTCAAACAGGAATAAAAGATGCTTTGAAAATAAAAGCCTACTGACAAACAGCAGAATTGTGTAAATAACAAGCGCCACCAGACCTCTAGCTGAGCCACCATGTTTGGTGCTTTGCTACAGCAAAAATATGGCAGAGGACCCAAGTACTGCTATTTACTGCTTTCCATCAGAGCCCACTTCCAAACAGTGCTCCCAGCTCTGCAGCTGTCAGGTAAAAGAACATTTAGACACAGGCTGCAGCTTATAAGAGAGCCCTGCTTTCAGGCTTTCCAAGAGACTTAGGAGTACATCGAGACATTGTATACATAATATATATATAAGACTGTACGCTCAGTCGACTCCCAGAAAAACTCAGTCCAGTACCCCTAAAAGTCCCAGGGTAGGAAAGTATGGAGCTACTATCCATTTTATATACAGTAGGTTACAAAGTGATCCTCACAGCACAGGATCTTGCTGGCTGTACTGAATTTGTCAACGGACCTGAGGTTTAATGAACTTTATTCTCCCCTTCCCTGCTTATCCCCACAGGCATCTTCAAAAGTATCAATTAGGACTTGTTATAATGGCAAAGATTTGGGGCAGGAATCTACAGCCTGAGTTAACAGACCACTCCTTAGTCTACCTCCATTCTGTGTGCTTTGTATTTAATCACAACCATAACACGGTAACTCACTTCCAGACCAAGGGAGCACTTGTACATTTTCAAAAGCTACTACTATACTGCAATAATTTTCCAGTTTTACCCTTTCAGTTCATAGTCCAACTTACTGTGCAATAAAACCCTACACGTAGAAACCTGTGGAGTGTTCATTTTTAAATAAGGTCTATCCAAGCCATGTTTTTTCCTTGTGTTAATCTAAAAACAAACATTATTGAGAGCAGCACAGTCAGAACTAGAACATGCCCAGATTTCTGTAGTTCTGAGACTGTCATCTGTAGCATGTGAACATACACTTTATCCTTTTCTGCTAGTGTAAAAAATGAGTTCAGAAAGGATGTTTCAAAGCAGGAGTGAGAGCCCTTTCCCTAAAATATTAAATACTTCTTACCCATTCCCTTCATGGCCTTGCGAAGGGCTTCTGCATCAGCTCTGGCATCAAAAGGAGCAAATGCTGTCACAGTACCTCTTGTATACTAGAGAAAAAGAAGATTGAGAAAAAGGGAAAAAAAAAAAATATGATATTGAAGATAAAGTGTCTTTCAGTTGTATGTGAGCTCAGACTAAATTTGAATCCAAGACTCAAAAGCAAATAGCATCCTTCATGTCTAAGTAGCAATTTGTGGGCATTTAAATGCTGCTCTCGCTAAAGGTTCTGCTGTATTTTCATCCAGCAGCAGAGCAGCTAAATTCAGGTTTATTTGCATAAGGGTAGTTTGCAGAATTAGTTCTGATAACACAATGGAGCCTGAGTGCAGAAAAATGAGTGAAATTATCATACCTTAGAATAATTTGGGAAATTAATTGCACAGGCCACACGGGACAGAAAAGCTGCACAGAGACCCAAGATGTGTTTGGAAATAAGAACTTATTTCCTTCAAGCAAAGTGCACTGGAGTTTTCAGTCAGTATCACACCAATTGAATCACACTAATTGATTCCATCCTGCTGCATACGTGACAGTTCAAGAATCTGCTGTGCTCTATATCTATCTATACAGGTAATTTAAAGAACTACAGAGGTCAAGAAACAGCCAAAGGGGGAAACAGCTGGCTTTTGGGAACAGGGAGGCTTTCTAACAGCAGGAGAAATCTTTCATTGTAGGTACAGTCATACTGAAGTAGCAATTAGCAAAGGAAGAGCATTTTTCCACTCTCAAGGAAGAGTACAAAAGGAAACGCAAAGGAACCCACTAAGAATAAGGCCGGGTTATTTCACGGGCAGAACAACCACCTGGCCTCTGTGACACAGCCTTTCCCTTTCCCTTGAGTTAGCAAGTTCAGCCTCACAGTGCTTCAGTTCCAAGTCAACGTACCCATCTAGGGTAGGTCAGCCAGAAAAGTACAGAGGAAAAAGGACTGGAAAGCACCAACCAGAAACTGCCCTGAAGCACTGCTGCCTCTCAGGCCATCTGCGTGTTATTAGCAGAGAATCCTTAGCACTCCCAGAGCAGAAATAGTAGTAGGTTGGGATTACCCCACTCTATATCAGAAATTCAGAACACAAAGTTTAACTGTGTTTAAGAGCAACAACAAACTTCTTTCTGATAAGTGCTTCCCAGCAGCCAGCACACATCAGAGAAATGTCAATTCCCCTGAAGTGTTCTCCTTTTCAGCATTACAACAGTAACAAAACATCACAACATTACAACAGAAACATTACAAGCATGTTTTGAGGTGATATTTCAAATGTAGGTGCATCAGTCTGTACTTACTGTCTTTTTTGCTAGATAATTCCAAGAACTTCCTTGAAGGAATCCCAAGGATTCAGGTGTCAATATCATAAAATCAAATTTAATCTGCTAGAACAGGCAAAGACTGAGAAGTCTGTATTTTCCTTCTCCTCCATTATTATTATACTGACCAACATGGGGTTATTCAAAAGGGTATTTCCTACTGCTTTGCTTCATATCACTTTATAAAGCCAACACTATACAACTACCATGACCTTCCTTTGGAAATCCCTGTCAGGTCAATCTATCTCAGATAAAGTAATCCCTGGTTTTTAAGTAAAAGTTTTCCTTGGCTTATCTTGTTATAAGCAAGTGGTATTTCCCTGAGTGATTCCTAAGTCTTGCAACAATGACCCAGCATTTCTCTGTCTGTTCTAGAGAAGGTATGAGCAAACACTAAACACTAGATTAAAAATCACTCTGCATTATCCTTCTTGCTTTTATTAACCAAGCAATCTTCCATAATTCCCTTTCAAAACACACTGGGGAAAACCTCACTATACACAAAATCTGATAAGCAGTTCTTGGTGCAGCTGCAAAATAAAAGTTATCTTGATGACTGGATGCCATTTATGTTCCACACGCTTTCTTCAAGCATGCATTATTTACTGGATTTTGGCTACACTATCATCCTTAAGCAATCACAGACTCCTTGAAAGGCACTTAACTAGCCCATCAGAAATACTGCTGCAGCTCTGCCATTCAGGATAACAGAAATGCTCATCAATTGGGCACCACAGACACAGCATCTGTAGTGGGAGAACCTCCAGTTACATGTGCTGACCTTAATACTGTACACCAGCACACACCAAGCACGACTACCAGCAGGGACTGTTCATATAAGACAACCTTGGACATAGTTTTATCAGACCTAGTCAGATCTGAGTTCTAAAAGCACCTTTAGAATCCACCTATGGGCAGACCTAATGCTGACCGTACATGCCCCAGCACTGAGAAAGTGTTGAGCCGATCTGCCTGTCAAGAAGCTACATACCAAGCCATTCAGAGCAGTGCAGTGACTCAGCCGTCAAGGTATGGCGGTACATGTCCAGTTATATTTAACAATTGCAAATCCATCCAAAAATGTTCCACCGACCAAGGTGTGCCATTACCAGTTATCCTGGTCTCAGCTTCTTATTTACAACAATCAGTGGGCAGAAAGATCAGCAGTGGCAAGAAACTGAGCCCAGGAAAGAAAAAGCTGCACCTTCTTTCCCAAAGACAGTTCTTTTGGGCCACAGAAAGAGAGAGTAAGCATCAGTTCACAACCATCATCACTATGTGAACCACTGAAGTCAACTTGCAGTCACATGGAGAATCAGCAATAGGAGCTATGAACCAGATGTCCTCAACAAAATAACAGATTGATACAAGAATTTCTGACAGATTTATTTACAAACTTTGTAAGTTTTTACAGAGGTAAATAAATTATCCTACTTCTAGTATCTCTAAGAAAGCAGCTTGTTGTTTGTGCAAATTAGATTCACTGTAACAGTACAGCCTCGTAGGACACTATTGTTGTGGTCAGTAATTTCCTCCCTCAGAGCAGTTCCTCTCTCCACCCAAAGAACAACAGAAAGGAAAACACAAATCAACTTTTATATAAAATCCATTTGTAATCTGGATCACTTAGTAGAAATCAGCATTCCAAACAGAGGGCGGTAAAACCAAAGGGAAGACAATAGGCAAGACCTTGACAGAAAGAATACTGAAGGGTTGTAACACTCAAAGCCTAACCACATGTCTTTCTTTCTATGTGCCCCATTAAGCTGAGTGTTAAGCAATCGCGGGCAGCACAAAGACAATTTGAGATGGTAGACTAGAAATAACGAGCAGCTTCCATTTTCTCAAGACACCTGTCAACAGGACTGGTGAAGGTTACAGATACACAAAGTGGGCATGAAAAGGCAGAGGTAGAAAGAGAACAAAAGACTCTGAAGCAAGAGAAAATCCAGGTCATGCCCCTCCAACAAGGAAATCCATGTTGCTTCACATCTTTGTTTATTCTGCTGTAATAGAAGTCTGCAGAAGGACAAGAAGTTACCTCATCAACCAAACTGCTCCCGAGCAGCACCTCAGAGCTATTATTTCTCCCAAAAGACAGCTTCACTTTACAAATTGGCACCATGTGGCCACATATCCTGGTAACAGCATTATCTGTAACATCAACAATAGCCACCTAATGAGGTTCCCTTATTTTTTCCTACCACACACACAATTTCCCATTCACAATGCTTACCCACTATTCAATTAAAAAATATTCATGGTCAGCAAACAAAAGACCATACTTGAACCGATTCAGATTTATTTCCAGCTACTCTTGGCCCACACCCACTTGTAGCCATGTTTCCCACACATGAAGAGATAACCCCCTTCAGGATGTTACACAGCAGCTACATAAGTTTCCTACTGGAAAACCCAACGTGTAGTGCAGAGGAGGTGATACGCAGCAGCATTTTTATTTTAACCCTCCATCTGTTTACAAGGTGGCACAGAAGAACTGTGGAGTGGTGAGAATGGAAATGGAAAGTGCCTTCCAAACAAACAAACAAACAAAGTGTCTCACCAACCACCAGACCAAGTCATCCACAGGTTGGCAGAACAGGAACTGTTGTACAGCACACAGCAGTTACACCTGCACCAACTGCAAGCAGTCCTTTACTGTCAGTTTATAAACGGAGATGCAAAATGGTCTCCACAAAAAGCTGGGGAGTAACAGGCCAAAACAGACCAGCCCACAGCACGCAAACAGAATATATTCCTGTTGCATTCTTATAAGATTTCCCAATCAGATAACACGAAATAGCACTTCCAAGGCAGGTAGTTTATCAAGCGGGAAGGGACTGCCTCATACATGTCTACGCATTAAACAAAGTTCACTACGCATATGGATGTGTAGGAAAAGACCTGTGTCTTAGGACTGCAGCATTTCTCCAGTCAAAGGGAAAAAAGACAGGCATGGAGAGACCAGTCAGTACAGCACACTATGGCATGCTGCAGTTTTCCACAAGATGAATGAATCTTTTTTTCTCCTGGACACAGAGCACAGAAACTCCCTCAACAACATGGAAAAAAAAAAGAACTGTTGCCATGCCTGAGAGTGAACAAGTACTGCAGTGACAGGGTCTCCAAAGATAACTCACCTTCTTCAGAGGTTTTATTCTTCATTGATATATCCAACCTATACAGGACTTCAGTACTCTGTGCTCTGCAGCCTTTCTAAATGCTGAACCTCTGGTTTCACATATAAGTAACTGCCGATAATTGATCTTCTGCATTTTGATATTAATTTGTGCCTATTTTCATATTTTCATTTCTTAACCACTGCTCCATGGTGCAATGAAGTTAAAAACAGGTTCCTGCCACGAGGATCAGAGCATATTAGTTTGTTTTCTAAAAGGAATGATAGGATGCAAAGCTTCAACACTCTCCTTCTTGCCTGCATCACCTCACAGGCAGAGTGCCACGGAAGTCGGGGGGAAGCAGCCACCTGAATGTGGGAACAGGAGGCAAGACCTCCCTGGTACAAGGCTTGATAGAATCATAGAATCACAAGGTTGAAGAGGACCTACAGGATCATTTAGTCCACCTGTCCTCCTATTACCATTACTACCTCTAAGCTAGTAAATCATATCTCATAGCACCTCATCCAGACATCTCTCAAACACCACCAGCTCCAAGGGCTTCAACAAAGGTCAAGAATTAATGCCTCAGTGGAACAGGCTACAAACGAATTGCAAACTTCCATGCTTTTACTATGAGGAAGTTTCCTCTGAACCTCCTTTCCCAACTTTATCAAGCAGTTCTTAACTGGCTGTCTATTCATTCATTAAGCATATAATCAAATACCAGCAATCATCATCATACACTCAGTTCATGCACTGGCAGCAAAGTAGCAAATAAATTACAAAGTTCCTTCCTCTAGATGCAACATCTTTTCAAAAGGTGAGACAAACCAGAGCACAAATGCACATTTCAGTGCCTGTGCACAAGTGTGTCTTCCTATCAATTAATCCCAACATTCATCTGAGAGCACTTAATCCCAAACATAAGTCAAATCATTTTATGAATAATAAATAACTGACTCAGCTCACTTAAATTTAATGATATTCCTACGGGCTGTTATTATTCCTGGCATTCAAAACTTTCTCTTAAACAAATCCTAACTTTGTCCTAGCTATAACGCTACTGCTTAGGAATAGAATAGTCCTGTTGGAAGGGACCTCGCGAAGCACCCAGTCCAACTGCCACGGAGCTACGGGACAGAACCGCAGTCACCGCGACCTTTGGGAAGCGCTTTGCACTTTCTACAGCCGTACAAAGCCCACAGATAAGCAACTAAGTTCCTATTTTACCGGTCAGAGCAGGGATGGGGTATATACAAGCGATGTGGCTGACTCGTATCGCAAGCCCCGCTCCAGGCTCAAGCACAGGGACATCGGCAGGGCGCTGCGCGGAGACGGAAGGGAGAGCGGTACTCGCGGCTGCAAAGCTTGCAGAACAGAGCGAGTAAGGGAGGCCCAAAGCCCCGGGATTTTTCTCCCTCCTCCTCCAGCGGAAAGAGCCTCCGCCCAGGCACGGCGTAAACCCGCAGCCCCGAAAAGTTGGCCAAATTAGTGGAAACTGACGGGAAAAAAGGAAAAAAAAAAAAAAAAAAAAAAGGAAAAAAAAAAGTGAGCAGCGCATGACGTGTCCCTCACATGATCGGCCACTTTCCCCGTCCTCCTCCTTCTCTCCACATCCCCCGCCAGGCTCGGGGATGGGCCGATTTAAGGAAGACCTGAAAGAAACCAGAAACTGCAAGAGAGCCGTGCCCGCAGGCAGGCAGGGGAGCCCACTGCGGGGCGGCCGTTCCGCGATGCCTCCCGCCTCACCTTCGCCATCTCCACGGTTCGCAGGGTCGGGGCTGGAGCCGAATCCGAGTCTGCAAAGACAGAAGCGACAGTGAGCGACAGTGAGCGACAGCGAGCGCCCGGCTCGCAAAGCGGCTGCGAGCCCCGGACCGCGGGCAGCTCCCTCACCGCGAGCGTCCGTCGAGCCGCCGCCCAGAGCCGCAGGGAGCGCCGAGTGAGACGCAGAAAAAGCAGCGAGCTCCGGCCCCGCCGCTGCCTGCTCCACCCGGGGGCCGGGCCAGGAACCGCCCCGGGCGGGCGGAGAGCCATGGCCGCCTCCAGCGGGCGGTGGCTGCGGTGTTCCCTGCTCGGGACCCCGTGGCCGCAAGGCGGGGATTGCCCCAGGGTAGAAGCGTGAGCTCGGACGTGAAACTCCCTGCGAGGGCTTTCACTTTTGCAGCTTCTTACAGAGGGAGCAGTTCAGGGGCCCAAGTGCCTTCCAAAGGGGGAGGTGGGCTGTGCGGCTCTTCCATTAGCTGCTCCCTCACCCGCACCGATGCGATCCAGCTGAGTGCTAGGCGCGAGGAGAAGTACAACTCAAATGGAACGTAGCGCCTTTGCCAAAATAAGACGCTACCATCTCATTATATGAAGTTTTTAACGTGCTTTGTCTTAAAGCCAGTAATGCTTTTTCTTCAGAAAACGGCGAATTTATTGATTGTGGTGTAACTTTAAATCTTTTGTCCACCGTTTCTTGATCCAGTGCATGTAAAGCTCAGGAAAAACACGAAAACCACCCAGCTGGCTTGATTTGCAGGATCAGAAAGTGCCCCGATTTCCTTCTAATCTGTTGAAGCAACATTCTACACACACTGCGAGATGCATGAAGGGAACAGTGAGTTGCTCAGTATATACATCTAAAAACATACACATGGATTAGATGTAGGATCAGGGTTTTCAAGGAAACACAGTTATGAAATGGTGTCAAAAATCATAGCTAACGTTCAGACTTGTTGCTGTCAGGTTAAGCACAAACGAACTTGCACACACCCATCCCTGTCTGGGAAAGCAGAAATCCTTTTCTCCCTCCACATTATATCCAGAGCAGACACAGGTCACACTGGGATTGCAATTTAAGCTTTACAATCTAGAAAGTGCACACGTACAGGCACAAACAGGTGCCAATGGGCCCTCTTTAATGCACTCCACAATCCCGATCATTAGATGTGAAGCATGTGAATGGAGGTAATTGCATTCTGAGTGCCAAAAGCCACAGATGTGAGCACAGCCAAATGGAATTCAAACTTCGTTGGTGAGTCAGACATGTGATAAGGAGCAGCTATGGGGTAATGAGAAATTCTGACAAGGTTCTGTCAGTTTTATTTGAACGATTAGTCAGGTATTTAGAAACTAACAAAGCTCCAGTCCCCTTTGAAATAGGTTAGTAATATCTGTTACAGCAAATACACGTCTTCAGTGATAAATGTATCTATTAAGCTTAACAAGTAACAAAAGCAGCCTTTAAATAATTCAGAAGTAATTGCATGTTGTTCTAACACGTTATTTAGCAATAGCATCTGAATACCTAGAAAGTCACCACACCACTCCAGAAAGACAGCAGTCCAGCTGTCCCTGTGTTCCCACCCCCGTGCTTCTGCAAGCCCCTCCTGGCTCCCATAGAGCTGCAATACACGCTTGGAATTCTTGGCTTCCCGTAACACCAAGCATGGCTTAGACTAAGCAATATGACACCAAATTTCTGCTGGCCTAATGAAAGAGCTGCAAAATTGCTATGCCTATAATGATACATTTTAAAAATAAGAAAGAAAAAGAAGCTTTTCTCATATATTCTGAGCTAGGAGAATATATATATATAAATTATATGTCTTTTGTTTCCTGTACCTTATTTAATATCTTTACTGATTTATGCTCCCAAACATATGAAAGTATCAAATAGCGTGAGATGCCTTTAATTCCATTTCATCTATAAACATCATGTTGGAGGCTGTGGATCTGGGAGCAAATTAAGATACTTGTTCTGCAGTGTCTCTGTGTGTGCTTTGCTTCTCCATATCATGGAGGAAGTTCACCATCGTTCTCTTTAAGGTATAGATTTCATTTCTTCTACCTTTGAGCAGCTGACACAAAGCACCTTCTTGTTCTGTCCGGTGTGCAGCCTCACTTGCAGCCAAAGATGAGGTATTGTTCAACCAAACAAAGATAACCTCTGGCTTTCAAATTCATGAAGAACAGGAAAAAGAATCTTGGATACAAGAACAGAGCACTTTCCCTCTCTGGAGGGGTCTGAAATGCATGCTGCAAGATGAACTGTGACTCCAATGGTGCAAAAGGTTAAGCCGAGCATAAAAGAGAGTCTTGTTGCTAGCAGACAAAGTTAGGAATAAAACCTTCTCTAGTTAAAACTAAAATATTAGCAAGATTTGATTAAGCAAGTAAATATTTGCATAACTTCATGGAACGACTGGGCATAGAGGAGTTTTGCAACAAAATTATTAATGATTTGCCAGTCTATTTGCCAAGAGCAGATTTCCAAAAAACTCTCCTAATTGCAGAATTTTACTCTTTGTGTTGATTTGAATGCAAAGCGAAGAGGTGAAAACAGCAGTATCAACAAATCCAGAAAGAACATACAGCTAACAGGGAATGCAAATCACACTGATTACCTTCAGTAGAAAGAAATTAAGTCAGGCTGGAAGGGTTACATTTGGTGACTCCTAACATCAGAACATTTATGGCTGCAATGGGCAAGTGTTTAAGCTGGCTGCTGCTCTACTATTAAATAACGTTCACCTATAAACCACAAATTAGATTTAATTTGTTTGTTTTTTAATAAAGCCTATTTTTATGTGACCAAAAAACACATTAGGAGCAGTCCTTCCACCTCCTTCAGCCACTAGAGCATCTTACCAGGATGGAGCAGTCTGCTCCCCAGTGCTGCTGCTGGCACAAGGTAATTCCAGTCCGTCCTTAGCACAGAGCTGTAAACACCTGGAATGACAGAAAACAAGCAAATAATGTGCTTTGAAGTATGGGTCTTATCCACATAGAGTGAAATTCTGGAGGTGGTCTCAAAATCACGCTTCCAAAGTGCAACAAAATGCTGGAATACCTCACTGAGGTGGAGTTAGCTTTGGTTAAACAACCAAGGGCTCAGCAGCCTGAAAACCAAAGTAACTGCAGAAGCACAGACTGCATTTGCAATTTCACTTTTCTTCAGGAGGCAAAGATGGGAATGAATCAAGATAGGGCTGTATTCTGAATTTAGTTTTATGTTCTGGAGATACGTTGCTGCTATGTCAGACCTTAGCACTTCCATGACCACCATGACTCTTGAAATGTGATTTTAAAAGCTATATATTAATGCAAAACAGAACAATAACAACAAAAAGTCAGTTGATTAAAGCACACCAAGTCTTGTTTGCTGTGCGTTTCTATTCCTGCAAGGTGAGGAGTACATTGGCTGGTCTGAAACCCCACGTTATTCACAGCATCTTCCTGTAGAGGAGGTGGCAGGAGAGAAGGACAGAAGGCTATGATGGGGACCATTCCCTGTTGGAAGAAGATGGCTTCTATCTCCCAAAGGTGTGCTCAGCTTCAGGGTGGGCAGCTGAAAGAACATCAGCATCAAGGAGACCTGAGTCAGCTGGTCACTGTGATTGTATGATTATATTCTGGCTTCAAAAGTCACCTTTTGTTCTCCAAAGTTATCGCTATGTTTTTTTCTTAAGGAAAAACAAGTAAACAAACAAAACCAACAACCACTTCAATCTAACCTACACTTACAAGGATCACGAGCCTGCAGCACAAATGAAAAGAGCTTTATACTGCACTTGGGCACCTAGGGTGAATAGGACAAGGCAGAGAGGCTGAGCAGTAACACTGTTAACACAAGAGGGAGGGAGGCCGATACTGACTTATAGGCAGGGTGAAAAGGTTGTGATTTAATACTCACAGAAAGTTCATGAAATTACTTTATGCTGCATGTGCTGGCACCAAGGGGCTGCTGAAGGACAGGTTATGAGCACAAAGTAGAGGAAAATGCATTTATTTATTTTTTCAAAGCACTCTGAGACTTGCTTTGGAGACTGCACATTGGTTTACATTCCAGCAAAGACAGTATCCTGTAAGTGAATCATTACTTTCAATCCACAGCCCATTAGAGTGCAGTGATCTGACAGATTCTTGATTTCTCTTGGGACACCAGTACAATATGAAAAGGTTAATGGGAGCTAGGAGTACTAATAGCCATAATAGCATCAGCCAGCTGAATTCATCTTACTGCGAAAATGTCTTATTTTCTTTTAGGCAGAGGAGGTGCAGCTTTCTTTGAAGTTATCTTTATATAAAGATACATCGCAAGGATATTAGCAATGTAATAATCCAAATTCAAATAAAGACATCACTCAAGCCAGGCTCCAATACTTGTCTTAGACCCTTACATTCAATACTAGGATAACCTCACAACACTATCCTAAGGCAAGCTTTGCTCTCCAGGCTGCCCACTTCTCCCCAAGAAGCAGAACTTCCCTCCCTGATGGCTGGGAGCACAGACCTGTCTCCAGCCAAGTGAGAGAAAAGAACTCGGGTGCTTTGGCTGTATTGCTGTATTTCTGGATGTTCTGTGCAACACTTTTATCTGGAGCAAATCACATGCTTTGAGACACACACATACACAGAGTGTCTGAAAGGACATCCCATCACTAGTAGAAGAAGACTGCTTTTTATTCCCTTTGCAAGCATTTAAAGCATTGTGTAAAGAATTAAATGTAACTACAAACCTTTAAGATATATCTAAGTAACTAATGTAAGTCCAAAAGATAATTCCCTTAGCCAGTTAAGCCATTAATTATACTTTGGAAGGAAGAGCAGAGAGAAAAGCATTCAGTTGTATTTGGTGGAGGTGTAGCATAGCAAAAATATGAAAAAATCTACGTGAAGAAAGTAAAACAAAAAGTCAGCCATGAGTGCATGTATCTCTCTCTGTGGGGGAAGAGGAACATGAAACGGTTTGGCTGAAAGGAACTGGCATAACATCACAAAGTAAATTCAGCCTTTGCTTTTTATTACTTCCAAACAGTTCTGGGTAAGGTCCTGCAGTGAGACTTCTTTCTCATCTCCCATTAGCATCCCCGTGAGAGTCATGAGATGCAGCTGCACTTATCTCCATTTTCAGATGGAGAATAAAGATAAGCTGGGTACCAGTGGTTTTGCTATGGCCACAGCTGGTGACAGGTAACTGAAGCCAGGCTTCAGGTCACAAGCCACTGACTTGCACTGCTCTGCTCTTTCTTCACACTGCTGAAGGGCCACTGTTACTGAAGTTACTGCAGTTACAGGGTTACTGAAAACTGCCTCCTCAGTTTACACATTCTCTGACAAAGAAAAAGAAGCCAGAAATTATTTTAAAGGTGTCAGTATAAGAAACACACTCCCATCTTTGCATGGCTATTCTCCCCTGAGACAGCACAAACTGACTCCCATAAATAAGAGCAAAATCAGGCCCACAACATTTTACTTTAATCATGAGCTGATAAGTCTGGAAGCAAAAACCAAACAAAGTCCACACTGACTTGTTTTCTCTTCAGCCTGTCACACATGTCAATCTCAGTCTTCCAAGCTATTTTTCATCAGAACACAGTGCTTCAGTTTTGGTCTGTGGGCACCCAACATCACTCAACGACCCAATGATTTTATCAGAAGGCATTAGCGTCCTAAAGAGCTTCCATCAGTTCTCCTGAACTTTGCTTACTTCCATCTTTTCTTTCCCTACCTTCTCATCTACCTTCTAGCATAGAACATCTAGTGCTCTCACAACCAGAAGGAACATTAAAAAGAATTCACAGACAGCTAGAGATGCATATTAAATGCTACTGACAGAAGTGTCTGCAGTAATTAATGAACCTAAATGGCAGCATCCCTGACTTATTCTAGTGAGAGGATATAACATCTATGTTTCTGGGAAAGTTACACTGTGAGCTTTTGAAAAAGGTGTATATTCACACCTGTGTGATGCATTCAGGAAAATGAACAGGAGCAGATGTATTTTACTCTTAATACCAAACTTATTTACTTCTTGCTATTATGTTATCTGCTGGAGACAGCTGCAGACACAAATTACCTCTTTCTTCCAGCCAAAATAATAGATATTTGTGTCCAATCAAGACTTCTCTCTCCAGCTGTGAGCTTTCACCTTGCTACATTTCTGCCTTAGGGGGCAGCTGTTCAGAGAGGGTGAGCAAAGTAAGGCCGTACGTCCTGGAAATGGAGAGCAGCTGCTATGCCTCTAACCACTATAGGAAGCCAGCAAACATGCAGACATCACAGCAACACCAGCTGCCACCTGCACAGTCATTAATGGAAGGAATCCCCATTGCAGCTCCGTGCTACAAAGGTGCTTCTGCACACACTGCAAGGAGGCTCAGGAGAAACATACAGAGACTGATGGCAAGAGAATCAGGAAACAGACCTCTGGGATCCAGAAGCTAGAGTCCACACTGGCTGTCAATATGTAGTTTTGGAGCTAGAGTGCATATAACCTGCACAGGGAGAGCGGTGCATATCACCATCTGGATGTACACTGGCTGTGTTTTGCAGTCCAACTCACAGACTTTTGAGCACAAACCCTCTGCTCAGACCTGCACACAGATGCAACACACAGCATAATTCATGTATAGCTGTGACTCACAAATCTCTTTAGGATGTTTTTTTTTAAAGGAGCCAACAAAGAAGTAGTTTATGCTGAATAATTGCCACTGTTAGTAGCTACAGAGCAGAAAGCATGAGCTCTGTGCAAGGATTTCATTAAAATACATATCCCAGTATAGCAGCACTGCTAGATAGTATATCAAAAACAAGTTACTGTGCACTATATGGTGACAGAGAAGAATGCCTGCATTTTGCGTCAGACCTGCATTCCCATTCCCAGCCCCTGCAGTAAGCTTGTTAAACCATCTACAATCATACTTGGCAACGATTTTATTTGAAAATAGCTGCGGTAATAGTCAAAGGGGAAGTGAAAATGTGAATAATGCAAGTGCTGACATACTGAAATCACCTTCCCATATGCCAAAGAAAGAAGTGACTTTAAAGCAATGTAAAGTGTATAGAAAAATGGGACATCTAGTGGCAACGCCCGGGAAGTGAAACTACAGATAGAAACTGCGAACAGTTCTCTTGAGCACAGAATAAGTCTGTAATGAAACAGAGGAATAACACTGATGATATGCAAGAGTCCTCAAAAATGCTGTACTGGGGTAAAATGTTATTCCAGGGGTACATACAATTTCTCTTTCTGAATAATTAGTTAAAAGAAAATAAAAAAATAGCCCCCATGCAAACAGATAAAAATTCCATGGGCTTTTCTTTCACCATACACTTAGTAGTTGTTTCCCTGTACCCCATCCCTTCTAAAAACAGAAAAGACCAGTGCCATTCAGTCTTCATCTGTGTAACAGCTCCACACTCAGAAATGTGATTCTGATGTCATTTGCAGGAAGTTAAAGCTGCTGACTCTGGCACTGAATGGAAAGAAAAGGGTTGTTTACCTTCACCGTCCCCTCATGGTGCTGGTGTTTGATCCCACAACACTTTTGCTTGCTCCCAACAGCTATAGGCAGGCTCCCTGCTAGCTCTGATCTTTTCAGTGTGAAACCATCAGCAGGTTACCATCAACTGATAGTAGTTGCTAAGTAAAACACTCTGGTAGATCACCTCAAGCAAACAGTTTGTATTTGAGTGGGAAAGCTGACTTCTGAGCTGGAAGTGGGCCTGTGACAAACACGGCGCAGTAAATGGAGAAAAATAGTGAAAGGTCCTGTGGCTTTAGGTTCTTTGTCATCAGTCCTTAAGGGATAAAATTGCAGGCAAAGCCTAATGTTACACACTGAGGAATTAGATTCCATGCCAGAGAAACAATACACAAGCAAATCTACAGCAGTGAGGAAAAAGATGAACAAACAAGGAGAAAACAGTAAAGCCCATAGATAAGCCTGGTTACTTCAGAGCAGATTGCAACTAAAACCATTGTGATTCACAAAAGCCTTTGGTTTTTTCTGCTGCACTAGCAATGGGTACATTTTCAGTACTTCCTAACACTCACATAACTTCCTCCTCAGAGGAAAGCAGAAGGGGAAAGGATTTTCATGGCAGTGAACTCTCTGTATAATCGAGGCAGATTTCAGTCAGGCAAAGCTTTTTAACTTTGATATTCATAAAAAGACATCAAACAAAACAGCTTCCAAGCAGTCAAAGAGAATTCAGGTCAGGCATTGAATATCCTCAAAGAACTGGACTAAAGCAAAGATATCAAACTTAAAAGACTCATTTGAATGTAATTTCTCCTTAAGTTAACATTGCAGTTACAGAATTATTCATTTACTTTAAAAGCTGATATGTTTCCTGCTGAAGCTCAAAAGCAATGCTTCGTTTCTCAGGACTGAAAGCTGAGACAAGCAGCAGATCAGTTTGTTCCACATCTCCTCACACCAAGTGGCGCAGCCTCTGACACAGGTGCTTGTTTACTCTTGAGATCTTTCACCTTTTGAAACACTGGCACCTTCAGATTTCCTTGGACCCTGACATTGTTACAGGGCTGGCAGCAAAAAACAAGAAGTTGAAAGGGAATTTGGGGACTTAGTGCTATCAGCATGAGCTAGTAACATAATATCAAAGGAGGAAAACTTCTGCGGGTTCATCAAGGGTGTCTGCTCAATGCATCTCCTAGGAACCAGCCACTCACGTGGCAAAACAAACCCATGCCGTAGCAAACACTCTTTCCCTAAACAGTTTCACCAGTCTTTCAAGCAGCAACAGACCACAGGAAAAAAGTGCTGAGTCTCCCCTGTCTAGAAGTCCAACTCACAAACTTTATTCATTTGTCCCTGCAACACACTCCAGGCAGTCTCAGGAGTTTCTGACCAATGTTAAAGCAGCAGATACAATACATGCAAGAGTCACTCAGAGCCTATTCACAGATCTGGCTCCAGCCAGTAAAATGGCTCAAGGCAGGCAGGTCACCTCAACCTCCTACTGTGTGGGAGGCACACAAGCCCACCACCCACCTGCCTTGTGGTAGGTAACCCTTTACCAGTAAACCTGACTTGCTGCAAGCTCAGAGTTGTGCCTGTTTCCCATCTGAGGAATTAGGGCAATGGGGGTGGCCCAAACGCCACCCTCAAGAGAGGGCACACACACATCAAGTGCAGCACATTTCCCTCCCAGCTTTAGCTGTGCACAAGGTGATTGAATTCAGCTGAGTTTGATCAAATTATGTGAATATAGGACTGGTATAGAGCAGTGATGAATCATCTTTTCCACCACAGTTATTCTTTATACGATAATTTAACCACACTTATTCATATTGCAATAATTTATTGTGGACCTCTAACTCCTCTCCTAAATATCCATAATCTTCTGACAGCTGAAGAGTCTTCAGTGATTTCACATCTGAATTAGGACAACATGCACACAGAGGTCTCCAGCAAGGTCTGACTTTGCCAAATCAAAGTCACAAGGTTTAAAGACTTCTATTTTAACCATATTGTGCATTTTGACACAGAAGTATGTTACATCATTTCAGCTTCTGACAGATTACCATAAGTCACTCTTGGCAAGATCATTTCATTAGGGGCTTATAAAAAGACCACAAAGATTTGCTTTAAAATCAAGGAAGAAGGAGTACAAGGGTTCACCTCCCTATAAGGCAAGACATGCCTTATGGTGTGCTAAGCACCTTTACAGGTTATCCTAAGCTACACTCACAGTCAGACAGAAAACCTCTGCACAAACACTGGAAGTTCTATAGAATTGCTTTTACTTTCTTGGTTTCTACTCTCTTGTGCATTGAGCTAAAGGAGCCAGCTTCCCTTCCCCTCTGTCTGCTGACAACGTGAGATGTGTCCCACTCTCTACTGCTCCCGGCCTGCCTCCCCCTCCCCACGCAGCTCATTTTGGCCTGCTCTGCCAGCAGCACCTCACAGGGCTTGCAGGAACAGTCTGCACTATCACAGAGTCAGTAAAGGCATAATACCAACATCTGGGCTGAGCTTTTTCAGTTTTGACAGGAGAATATTAAGTTTTCATCTCATGTCTGAACTTACATGGCATTTGTATCATGTGGGAAGGATTGCTTTGAGTACATCAATCACCTCAAAGAAAGAGAAAACCAAAGAGGAAAAGTATATGCCAGCAAACCTTTCCTGCAGAACAGAACAGTTCAACTTGCCTTCAGTAATCAATCAAGGCAGCAGCAAAACCCATTCCAGCAGAGATAGCTGATCTCTTGTGAAGGAATGGATACCTCCGAACATTTCATTACCATTAGTTAAGACAAAGAGTTGCCTCTTAACATCTCCATCTCCTGTGGTATAAATATTAATAAGGCACACACCACTGACCAGATACAGTGCAGCTTGCAGACACTGCCGACCTTTAGAAAAACAGCTCTGTCTCCTTCTCCTGATATGACAGAAAATCTCTGCTGCTAATCACATGCCACAGAAACATCGGCATGTGTGTACAGGCTCCAGGTCTGGTTTTCACTTTACTTCCATCACTTGTTACAAAACAGCAGCTAAAGAAGTCACTTAGGTAATACGAATTGTGTTTTTGTGTTATTAATTGTGTTCTCAAAACACTGTTATTAGGGAACAGTTTTAAGGTTGGAAACAACGCAGGTACTCGGAGATAAGGAAAATAAGTCTAAATCATCCCATGCTTTCTAGATCAATATGGGCTGATATTGCAGCCAAACCATGGAATTAGTGGATTTCTGGTATTACAATTGTCTTTCTTTTTTATCTTCATGTATTGTCTCTTATGGATCACTTGTGAAAGTTTTGATATGGCTGGCATGCTTCCTTGTAAGTCTTCTACAAACACTAACACTGTACCAATCGAAAAGTTAGAATTTATACTCTATCATCGGGAACATAGGCACTGGAATGGACTGCCCAGGGAAGTGGTGGAGTCACCGACCCTGGGGGTGTTCAAGGAACAACTGGATGTTGTGTTGAGGGACATGGTTTAGTGGGAGCTATTGGTAATAGGTGAATGGTTGGACTGGATGATCTTTTAGGTCTTTTCCAACCTTGGTGATTTTATTATTCTATGATAGGTTACTGAATTCTGATACCTTGATAGCACTGATAAAGAAACAGCTGGTGGGGACATATAATCTGTTTGGGTGCCCAAGTGAAGGCTCACTTCATTTGGAAAGGGAACACAATAAAATCTAAGTTAAAAATGGAAAGTAGATACTTAACACTATGAGCAACACCAACATATCACCTTAGTGAGTCAACACTGCCTTACATTAACAGAGTTCCAGTTTAACGGACCAAAAAAGAAGGTTCATGGCTTTTGATTACTGTGATTTGAAGGACTGCCTGCACCCTCAGAAGATCCTCCAGCTACTTTTGAATGACTGCAAAGGTAATAGAAGAGAGCGGCCTCCCAGCACTGCAGGCATGACAAACATGGCAGGCATCTCACATCCCAGTGCAACAACTCATGCTACCTCATATGCAAGGTTCCACTTTCATGTGGACACTCATGTCCCAGGCCAGAAACAGTCTGGGATTGTATAAAGCTAGAAGATCCTCCAATGAGAGAAAGACCTTTGGATGAGACCAATTCAAAGCATTGAGCAGGATGTGGGACACAGGCAGTGAATTTCTTCTGACTACTTCAAGTAGCATTGCCTGTTTCCTAAGATTTCTCGACAGTATTGTGAAGGGAGCAAACAAATCAATCTAACAACAAAACAAAGTAATCCATTAAGCCTAAATTTCATGGACCATCATATTCCATATTTAAATCATTCTGCACTCAGAGTCCTTTCCAGATACCTGAAAACTGGATCAAGCCTCCTCAGTAAGATGCAACCACAAAATCTTCATTGACTATGTTCTTCCTGTCTGCATCATGGGATCTAGAAACTCCCTGGAAGTGGAAGTAGATTTCTATCCACCCACCTGAGTCCAAGAGCCTCGATTCTTGAACCAGCACTGTGTCTTCTGAGCACGACACAAGTCACAGGAGCAGGCACACAGTTCAGATGTGCCAGCATGCCTGAACAGAAAAACCATCGGGCTAAAGTCCTACCAACATGGCTGAACACAGCTCTTAAATGACTGCAGTTTTGATAGTCCTCCAAAGGGGTACGTTTCCAAAGTAAAACTTGAGAGATGCAATGATATCTGAAGGGAAGCAAAAGAATAATGAGTTTCTTGGGAATGCTGAGAAATTAAAGCTGTTTCACAGGTCTTGCACAGCTGTGGCTGTGAGCAGAGCTATGCTATTCATCAACATGAAAATACCCGTGCCAAATTAAACATCTGAAAAGAAACAGGTTATTCTACTCATTTTAAAGGATTTGTGAATTTCCCAAAAGTAGGACATTTCTGCTGTAAATCTTCAGGCCTTGCCAGGAAAGATTTTGTCCACTGAGTCTTTGTATCCTATAATCTAAAGATGTGAGAAGAGCTGATTCTGTAGTGTTTGTAGACAGCCATGCTCCTCTTTAGCCGCCAGCTAATAAAAGCAGGCATATTTAACTATTTTAATTTTTCCTTCAAAATTCCTCTTTGTCTGAATTCCCTCCAGTAGTCAACAACAGCCTAATAACGGGGTGTCCAGACACTGCCTGGCATGTTAAGGCCAAACAAAAAGGAGATGCAGCCATCCCCATGACGGGACATCTAGGTGTGTGCAGTGCGGCAACACACAGGACACATCAGATGCTTTGCAAACCCATGATTAATTTACTACTTATGATCATATCTTGTGTTTCTCTCATCCTGCAGTTTGTTTACATCCCCAAGGATGATTCATCTGACAATATTTTTCAAGTCTTTGACTTATTTCTTACATCACTGATTTAAAAAAAAAAACAAGACACATCCTTTGTTGTGCAGTTGGACACTGGAGGTATAGATACTTTATATACTTTTATATAGATACCCTTTCAGCCCTGTGTCCCCAGCAGCTGATGGAAAGGTGTTGCCTCCATATCCGCACCTGAAGAAATAGAAATCCATTCAAACAGTGGAGACATTTGATATCAATTGTGTGTGTGATGCCAAACAAATCTGTTGGATGCCTGGATATCCTTCCAACTTACACTGTAGGCAACAGGACTGAAATACAGAGATGACCCTCAAGGAGTGCTCACATTGTCTGCGTTGGATGTTTGGAGTATTAATTCCTACACTGCAGGTGTTTGTGAAATTAGGACATTTGTGATGCTATATTAATACCAAAACAAAACAAAGATCTGCTAATCCTCTGACTTCCAAAAAAAAAACCAAAAACCCAGACTTCTCTACATTGGTGTAAAATACACATCAGAGAAATGTCATCTATAAGCTTCCTATACCCAAATAAATGTAACAGCCTATGTCATGTCTGTTACACTTGTAAAGAGTAATTAAAAGTTTATCTCTATTTTATGCGATACAAGTATGAAGAGCTTCTGCAAACAAAGGTATTAAAAGCGAGAGTTGGAATAGATAATAAGGCAACAGGAAAAGGTTTCAAGCTAAAAGAAGGGAGATTTAGGTTGGATATAAGGAAGAAGTTTTTTACAGTAAGGGTGGTCAGGCACTGGAAAACACTGCCCAGAGAGGTGGTGGATGCCCCATCCCTGGAGATGCCTCAAGGTCAGGCCAGATGGGGCTCTGAGCACCTGGTGTAGCTTTAGGTGTCCCTGTTCACTGCAGGGGAGATCAAATGGCCTTTATTGGTCCCTCTGAACCTCTATGATTCTGTGATTTTGATTCTGAAAAGTGCCCCAATCACTTACACTATTTGAAATAACTCAGGGTTATTTCTCTGCGAAGTCAGCTAGATATAAAGTAATCTCTTTGTGCTCAGGAACATGTCCTACAGTTTTATGGTTATTTATACTAATCGAGTGAAACCATTAGCCACTTTCTGATCTTTGATATGAGGCCAAAGCCATCTCCAACATTTTCACAGAGAAAGATGAAAGCGTTATAGGTAAGAGTTTGCCTGGTCGTGGACAGGAAAACCTGCACAAACCAGGCTGACCTGAGGGGTGTGAAGAAGGATGGCACCAGATTCAGGCCTCTAGATCAAATGCCCTCGAGACAAAATCTTCCAAAGCCCACATCTAATAGTACTGCATACTGTTCAGAAGATGATGGGATCCAAAATGATGCAGTTAAGGGACTAACATGCAGCACAGGCTGTGCGGCAATTTCAAAAGCCTGAAGTGAAGAGTCGGGGCCAGATGGAATAAGAGCAACGCCACCACAGACCGGAGGATGGCCTCTCTCTCTTGCTTTTAACATCATGTCAGCACTCTCACCGGTTTCTTTACCCCAGGCTGCTTTAGCTCGTGGCCACAGAGGCCACACACCAGAGATTTCCATGCCGAACTACCCAGCAGTGCACAGAAAAAGAAGTGGAAAGATACACTGACAGAGAGGAGTTGGGGGAAGGTCCATAGCAATGAATGTGGCATAGGTGCTGTAGCCTTGTCCTCACAGCATGCCACCACGCTCAAGAGAAATGCACAGCGAGTGTGAACAGGAGCATCCTGTTTGAATCAGCAAGAGGTGCCTGTCTGAATCAGCAGCACAGTGCCCTGCAGAAAACACCCCACTGCCACCTAATACGACCTAACAGAAGTCCAAAATAAAACCTATGTACCTGTACAGAATGCTGGCTCTACAGTAACGAGTGTATTTCCTTTTGCCAAGCTCACTGCACAACTGGTGGCACCTAGCTTTAACTTCTCCACGTGTCCCCCTCCTAAACTGTCCTGTGGCTGTGGAGCTGCCCCAAGGCGGGGGGCTCGGGTAGGGGTGAGCGTTGGGATAGTGATAGGGCTGTCCCCTCCTGGGGGTGACACCGGCTTAGCGTATTGGTCACTTGTGGGTTATAATCCCTGTGGAACAAATGGAGGACGACTGGGTTAGACGCTGATAAAGAAAAACAAGAAGTCTTACAAAAACACCAGCGTGTAGGAAAACGCTACATTTTTAAACAGCTCGAATCAGGTTGAATTCAGATCTCAGTTCGCCAATGCGAAGCTTAAATAGACCCTCCCTCGCAAAGGGGGTCTGAAAGGATTTCTCTGATACTTTGTTACGGAGTAACGGCTCCGGGCCAAGCTCGCCCGCTGTGTTTCCCCTCGATTTCTCCCTCAGCCGAAGCCGCTGCTGCCGCGGACCGGCGGGCAGAGTTTCAGCGGATGAAGTTGGCGGCCGGCAGCGTGCGGACGGGGACGGGGGACGGCGGGCAGCCCCCGGCCGAGCGGAACGCCGCGGAGCCCCGGACTCACCTGCGCTGCGGCGGCGGGCGGCTCCCGCGGCTCACGGCGGCGGCTGCCGGCACCCGCCCGAGGGCTGCGAGGCGGCGGGGCGGAGGGAGCGCCGCGCGGCCAGCTCCGCAGCTGCCGGATGAGCAGGCAGAGCAGCAGCAGCAGCAGGAGGAGGAGGAGGAAGAAGAGCGCCAGGTAGAGCGGCAGGTCGAGCTCCCGCTCCATGCCGCCCGTGGCTCCTCTCGGCGGGCCGGTGCCGATCGCCGCTCGGCTGCCCGCGCCCGGAGCCTCCTCCCCTGGGCGGAGAGGGGCTGCCGGCGGGGTCCCGTAGCCAGCGGGCGGCCCGGCGTTGCGGGCTGCACCGCGGGGTCCGCTGCGGGAGCGACGCTCTCTGCGTGCTCCGGGAGCACCACGGGGTCCCGCTGCCAGGCCGAGAGTCCCAGGCGCTGAGCACCCCCCGAACTTGCTTGGAATCTGAAAACCTTTCTCCTTGAAGACGTGTAAGAGAGACACTGGGCCAGGATCAAAAGCACCGCCACAGAAGTTGAAAGGTTCCTCTGAATGTTGACTGCTCGGATCTGATTTTGATGATAACTGATACAAATGGAATGGCTATGGATTAAAAACAAATCAAAACCAAACCCCACAGCTGTTCTTCACTGCACTGTATCACTACCCAGAGTCAGTCAGACAGCAGTCAGGTCAGAGATGAGTACAGGAGCCATCCAGAGCAGGTCACCGAGGAGCTGCTGCAGCATGGCCTCAGCTGGCACCGTAACCATTCCCCTCCCTGGTTGCCCACAGCCTGAAGACTGCTGGCCTTTGTGTGGAGCAGTTCAGCTGGCCCCTGCATGCAGCACTGGTTCCCCTAGGGACAGTGGCACCAAGCGAGAAACAATCAGATGCCCCCCAAATCAAACACCTCCCAGCTCAAGCATCCCAAGCTGTCAGCCTGGTGCACAAGGCCTCCCTTGTCCCCCCTCTCCAGCACTGAAGCTGCAGTAGTGCAGGTGAGGTGAAAGGGTGGAGGGCTGTCAGCTCGCCACGCTCCTCAGAGAAAACCCTCCGTGCACATTTTGGGCACCATCTGTCTGCTTGCTTACACAGCTGACCTCAGCTGGAGTCACATCCCTGATGCTTCTGTGGATTTACAACAATGAGAACTGAAAATTAACAGAGTGAATGTGGGCACTGCTGTGTATATTCCATGTTTTGTCAGGACCACAGGGAGGGTGTGAGTTCCTGAAGTAAGGTGTAAAATAAATGCATAAATTCGTTCATGCATAAAATCTGCTTCATAAAGCACCCCAGAGTCTTCAGTATACGTATGGCATCAGTGTAAATTAGAACCATTCAGATAACCTTGCACTGAGTTACCATTTTACACTCAATCTTCATTAGCCCTTTGTCACTACAGTTAATAACAATGTTTAATAAATAGTTTGAAGCAGTTTGGGAAAATGATTATTCACCTTTTCTTTAAGTAGCAAAACTTCATTCTAACATCACTAATAGAGTAACAAATATTACCTAGTAAAACAAGGAGAGCCACCAGCATCCATCATTGCCCAGTGCTCTCACATCCCTGCTCTGCACTCTGAGTCTCAATAATCCACACCCTCCCTTTTATTTAATGGCTGAACTTGCTTATTTATTATTTATCCCACTTCAACTGGAACAGGTAGCACCTCTCCTGTAATTGCATCAAGACACACTGTTCTAGTCTCATTACAGCCGGCCATGCAGCAAGCGCGTAGTGAGATTTCCCTCATGTAAACAAACACACTTATTCATTTAATTATCAGTCTGAGTCACAGCAGTGTTATGGAGAATCTGGGAATGGGGCTGGTTGGTTGGAGCTGCAAAGGCGAGCACACTCAATAAGCAGGCAGTAGATTCAGGCTCAGGTATCTGAGCACCTCACAGACCAGCACCACCAACGGCAGCACAGTGACTTGGCATAGTCATAGTACTGTGGATTATGAGAAGGGTAGCACAACACTGAACTTAATTATTCAAAATAATCCACGTTTCCAAATAGAAAAATAGCCCCAGGTATGACTAAAAGTGCTACCATTCCTCACAGATCAGCACGGTGATATGCGATGTTTTCAGAAGTGGATTTCCTCTGTGCTGAGGGAGTGTTGGTATGTGGGTAAGATCACATAGTATCAGTAAACACTTTGTTTGCTTTTCCCATAGGAAAATGGAATCCAAATCAATAGCCACGCTCCTTGTTTATCCTGTTGAAGCTAAGAAACCAGTGTTTAACCCAATGTTTCCGGCAAGCAATATCTGAGACCAGGTTATGAGCAAATGCTCTTTTTAAGAGCATTTAAACTGATTTTTGCCTACTCCATGTGAAAGTCCACAATAGCTTCCACTTCACAGACATTCATTATTTTCCAGAATGATCAAAAATTGCTCCCATTCAGATCTGGTGTAAGGAGGTGTCAGGCTCCTTTGAATCTGAAGATGCTTCTAAAGTCTTGAACAACGCTAAAATCCTAATGCAGGCTTATATGTGTTCCAAGCCTTTAACAATTTGGGCTTAATATGACTCTTTAAACTTACTAACTGCTTTCCACTGTGAACTTTTATCAATAAATTCAAGAGAGCAATTTGCTTGGAGTGCCAAACTGAAGTGCTTACCTCTGCGGCTCAGTGACAAATGGCACGGTGCAGAGATGGCAGACCTCTTGATATTTAGCTATTGTGCTGAGACTCCACATCGCAGATTAATTAAGCACACTCACACAGTGGCAGGACAGCACTGCAGCCATTTCAGGTCAGTCTTTGGAAAAGCACAGATACAGGCAGCAGCAGTAAGAAAGAAAGGATCTCATTTCTTTTATAACTCCATGGCTGATCTCAAATCCAACAGTGTAAATACTTCCTGCTTTCCCAAAGGGACTGCAAGAGCTACAGGGTCTAAAGTTTGTGTGGGACTCATTCTTAGGTGCAAAAAACGTCATCATAAACCAGCAGATGATGCGAGGTCTACAGTTTGGGCAGAAAATATTCTGGGACATGCTCAACTTGCATTCAGCTGGTATTTAGATGGTTCGGTGACCATTCCAGGTTCGCTTTTGAAACAAAATGCCTTTAGCATATAACTACATCCCTAAATTGTAGTATTTTAGCAGGCTGTACTGCTCAGCTTTTACTTCTGCAGGCTGCATTGCATGCAGTGGTTACCTACCTTCTTATTCCAGTGGAACTGTAACTATTTCAAGCTCTCCAAGGTTCTTAGAAAAGCAAATTATTGCTCCCCAACCAGTTTTATGTGCTGAAATACCATATCTATGGTATGTTGTTTATACATATGTAAACGCATATGCTGCAGACACAAGAGGGCAGAGCTTGCGGCTAAGCAATATGGGCACATTACAGCTATGGATACCATGAGAAGAAGAGATCAAGCATTTATGTATTTTTGTAAGGCCAGAAAATGCAGCAGCTGGAGGTCTGCAGTCAAGATTCTGAGATTCAGATGCAGTTTGTTTTTTTCTTCACTCCTCAAATGTGATTTTCACTCATGGTTCAGTTTGGTAAGATAATCCAATTCATGCATTTCTGTCTACAGAGCATTCATCTCAAATGAAGAAACACTCCTATACGAGCACAATAGATCATTAGGCTCTTCTTATTAAGAATTCCTGCTCAGCCTGAGCACCTGTGATTTATTCACTCATTTATTTACTCTGCAGTGCAATACACTCGTGGCTTTTCTTCCTGGTTTCAAATACCTACAGTATTTCTATTACCTGATTACAACTGTAACTCTGCTATTTACTGCACAGAAATGTTGTAGAAATAGTGTACTAGCTCAACTTCTATTCCATTAAGCAATGATGTTGACCTTATTTTCTTTGTGGCTTGCTTCATGATTCCTGTGCTATATGTTTTTCTACCTCCTTAATGTGTAAGAAAGTCTTCACCCTTCCTTGCACACGTACAGGCATAAAGAATACAGCACGAGTCAAATGAAAAAACTTATTTCCATCCCACACACATCTTGGTTTCTGCATGGGAGGGGCACCAGCCCCATGGAACCATATCCAGCTCCTCCTGATGTTCACTAATAATGCCTTAGTGTAACCTGGGGAAAGGACCCAGTCAGCCTTGGGAATGCAGGTGGAGGCAACTCACCTGTGTGATCAGAAGGAGCAGAGCCTGGCTGCACCTCTCCTAGACTTCATTTAAGGGCTGGCTGCCACTGTGAGATTCCTCTCTCGTGGAGTTCTTCCCTGCAAGCCCCGATCCTTGGAGACAGGTGTGTATTCCATTCCTGTTTGTCCCTTTTGCTATTCCACTCCTGCATCACCTTTCCACTGCACTAACTTTTCTGACTGTAACAACTGCCCTGGGGGGAAGGAATAAACTATTGTTGTGATTTGCTAAGCAACAAGACTTAGCTCCTCATTCTCTCACCCAGTTGCTAATCTCTGTTAAGAAATGTGATGGCAGAGGTGTACAGTTATACAGCCAATAGGTAAACAGAGGTTAAACAGCTGTTTCATAAGAAAGATTATTATGATAGAAAGAGAATCTATGAGAAACTGAAAACTCTTGCCAATGTTAAAGGTTTGCAGTAAACTCCATAAAGAAATGATCTCCAGAGAAAGTGATCCTGCCTTAGTGGTGCTCAGCCCTTAAAATGAGATCTGGGAGAGGCAGAGCCAAGCTCCAGCCCTTCTGGTAGCACAGCTGAATTACCTTCACCTGTGCTCCCGCAGCTGACTCATTGCTTGCCTCAGGTGGTAATCAGAGGTTCAGGCTGTGATCAACAGTTTTTCACACACAGAGGGCACTTTGCCTGCAGCCTGACAGAACAAGGCAAAAAACAGTTCGTGTGAGGGCCCAGGATCAGATTTTTTCCTATTCTCCTTCTAAGGCACAATTCTAAGTGTATGCCTGTATGGGAAGTTGGTAATCACAGCTTGAACCACTGATTAATCAGCTGAGGCAAGTGTCGGGTCAGCTGTGGGAGCACAGGTGAGAGTAATTTAGCTGTGCTCCTGGAAGAAGTGGAGCTTGACTCCAGCTCCTCTAGACTTCATTTAAGGGCTGACCACCACTAAGGCAGCATCTCTTGGAGGTTGTTTCCTGGTGGAGATTGCCTCAGCGTTTCCCAGTGAAGGCATCCATATTGTTGAGTTTTTCCTTATAAATAACCTTTTGAGTATTGGTTACCATCTTTGTATCATTCCACCTTGCAATGCCCCTGTTGCCTTTTCTATGATTAATAGAGGGTAGCATGGTCTAGGAGCCTCCAATAAACCCTTGTAACAATTTTAGTATGTAAGTACCTGAAGAGAGTTTCATGAAAAGCTGTTTCATATTGAAATGCAAATGCTTCATAAAACTGGTTTTCATTCATCTGCACTACTGAGCAACCACTTACTGCAAAAATCCCACTGTCCACATAGTCTGCAAGAATAGTACAACTTATTAGCTAATGTGAATGACTTGTTGAGCAATGCATCCATTTCCAGATTTCAATTCTTTTTCACTGGTTGACAATATAATGTTTTTTGTAAGAGTATTAGAGAGATGGTAAGCATTATCTTCCCTTGCAAATGCAGCAATTATAACAAAACAGTGCTAGTGAACGAGATCCAAGTAGAACTGATTAATTTATCCTTTCCAAGATAAGCAGCATGCTGAATCAATAACAGTGACAGCTAAGATACCCAAGGAAGCCCTGATATTTCCTGCTAAATATCTGAACTGCTGCATTAGTCATGCACAGAATGTCCATTTAAGCATTAAATTCAGCTCTCTCTCTTCTTCCACAGAAGCTACGAGAATTAAGCTACTCTGAAAAATGCTTGAATTAATTGCTTGCCTGCTGTGGTCGACCTCAATGCAAACACTGCAGGTCCAGTTTTCACACCTGGAGCACAAATACCAGTGATTCCAAATACAGTTGGCAGTAAGTCATTGTACTTTCCAACCCTCTCCTCCCCTCCCAAAAAAAAAAAGAGGAAAATAGAAAAAAGGAAAAGGGAGGTGGTGGGGAAAAATAAACAAACCAAAACAACAAAGGGACAAGGGGGAATGGTTTTAAACTGAGACGGGAGGTTTAGGTTAGATATTAGGAGGAAGTTTTTCACACAGAGGGTGGTGATGCACTGGAACATGTTGCCCAAGGAGGCTGTGGATGCCCCATCCCTGGAGGCATTCAAGGCCAGGCTGGATGTGGCTCTGGGCAGCCTGGTCTGCTGGTTGGTGACCCTGCACATAGCAGGGGGTTGAAATTCGATGATCATTGTGGTCCTTTTCAACCCAGGCCACTCTATGATTCAGTGAAAAGGTGGAAAGAAATAGAAGAAATAGCAAGATAGGTTGATTTAATGTGGGCTGGTTCAATAACAGTGAAGATTTCTCATTGAAGAGAAGTGTTTACTTCTACTGTCAGGCAAAATGACATTGAAAGGCTCTACAGAGGGATCTGGATAGGCTGAATCAGTGGGCTGAGACCAATGGTATGAGCTTCAACAAGATCAAGTCCTGAGTTTCAGGAAGGGAGGTCACGGTGAGGGGAAGTCGGCCTCGTGGGTCACAGTGACAGGACAAGAAGGAATGCCCTCAAGTTGCACCAAGGGAGGTGTAGGCTGGGTATTAGGGAAGAAGGAATTCCTCTCACAAAGAGCACTAGGCGCCTGCACCGAAGAATCGCGTGTCCGCCCACCGCCAGGGGGCCCCATTCAGCAGCTCCGCCGGCCGCGCTCTGTGGTGAGGCGGCTGGAGCGGCCGCCGCGTGTTGATGACGTCCCGCAGCCGAGCTCACGCCGTCCGTTTGTGGGGTCCGCCATGAAGGAGACGCCGCTGTCCAACTGCGAGCGGCGCTTCCTGCTGCGCGCCATCCAGGAGAGGAAGGTGCGGTGTCGGACCGGCCTCCCCGTACCCTGCCCCGTACCCAGCCCCGGGCCCTTCTCGCCTCAGTTGCGGGGCGGCGCGGCCCGGCGTGGTGCGCTGACCGCCCCGTGTGTGTGTGTGTGTGTGTGTCTGTCCCCTCAGCGGCTGGACGGGCGGCAGTGCTACGACTACCGCAATGTGCGCATCTCCTTCGGGCCCGAGCGCGGCTGCTGCGTGGTGGAGCTGGGCAAGACCAGGTAGGAGCGGCCGGGGGTCTCCGGGCTGGGACACACACAGCTCTATGCGCATTCACCGCCCTCAGGGTGAAGGAAAGGAAACTTGAGCTGAACAACGAGAAATGTGTTAGAAAACATCCACCTGGGTCTTTGTTTTTTCTTTATGTGTTTTGTTTCCATCGTTAGGTATTTTCCTGCTAAGCTTTCTGGCCTAGCTGCTTATTTCTTTCTGCAGGGTCCTTGGGCAAGTCTCATGTGAACTCGTTCCCCCGAAGCCAAACCGGGCTACAGAAGGGATTCTGTTCTGTAACCTGGAGCTCTCACCCATGGCTGCACCTGGCTTTGAGCCTGGCAGGTACGTCGCTTTCTTAAGAAGTCCAGGCAAGGATAATGGTGCAAGTGGTAGAAGTGCCGCTCTGCTACACAGAGGCTCGAATCCTAGGGGTTGGACTTGATGATCTCTAAGGTCCCTTCCAACCCGCACGAGACTGATACTGTGATAATGTATGAACCACTGCTTGGACACGCACAAGTATGTACCATAATGATGTTGAATTTGGGTTGATTTTGTTTGAACAGGCAATCCGAGTTACTGGTCAAAGTGAACAGACTGATAGAACGATGCCTGAGGAATTCCAAGTGTATAGATACAGAATCCCTCTGCGTTGTTGCTGGTGAAAAGGTAGGAGAAAACTACCAGTCTCAAACCATTGCATAGAATCACTGAGCTTGGAGAAGGCCTCCAAGATAATCCACTCCAACCATCCACATAGCACCAATATTTCCCCACTTAAGCCACGTCCCTTAGTTATACATCTAAATATTTCTCGAATTCCATCACATATAAACATATTTAATGAGTTTAAACATAAAAGTCACTTTTTCAGGTGCTCTGTCTTGTTTTGAATACTGGTCTTTTTTCATCCTAACTCTTAAAGCAAATACTCGAGGAATGTAAGCTGCTCTTTTTTGTGATTCAAAAACTGGAAGTTTTTCCTGCTTGGAAAAGCAGGAGCTTCTGTGGAATTATGTTACACATTACCAGTTATACATGTTTTCCCTCAGGTCTGGCAAATCCGTGTGGATCTGCACCTGTTAAATCACGACGGTAACATTATAGATGCTGCCAGCATAGCAGGAATTGTGGCCCTATGCCATTTTCGCAGACCAGATGTTTCTGTGCAAGGAAAAGAAATAACGGTGGTAAGTCATACCAGGTTTACCTCCATAAGTAGTAAATGGGAAGTGTTATACAAGGAGAACCAAAAGAGGTTTTTTATTAATATTTAGTTGACTAGACTTTTTTTCTTTGCTTTCTGTTTCTTTACATTGCTCTTGCACAATGTAAATAACCAATAACCAATTCTTTTCTAAGTACTCTCCTGAGGAACGTGATCCTGTGCCCCTGAGCATCCACCACATGCCTATTTGTGTCAGTTTTGCCTTCTTCCAGCAGGGGTAAGAATTCTTCTTAAAGCTCTTGACAGAAACAGCTTATTGTCAGTTGTGCAAAATTATTGTTACAACACTGTGAAAATACTCTTGTTGACAGACAGCTTTCTTAACACGTTCATACGTGTTCTCCACAGTGTGATAGTAGCCAGCAGCTTGCACAGATAGGAAGAAAACTGTTACAGGGGAGTCAAAGTCAACCTCAAACTTCTGTTGTCTTATGTTAAAAACTTGGTTCTAGGACGTATTTGTTGGTGGATCCAAATGAACGAGAGGAACGTGTGATGGATGGTCTCCTTGTAATTGCCATGAATAAACATCAGGAAATTTGTACCATCCAGTCTAGTGGAGGGATTATGCTATTAAAGGATCAGGTAAAAGTCAAGGAAAACATTTAAGGATCTGTTCTGTGGTTCTATTTTAAGTCATGTTTTCATGATTCTAAACTGTTACCGTGTATGTAACGTACAGGTTCTGAGATGCAGTAAAATAACAGCTGTGAAGGTTGCGGAAATAACAGAATTAATTCAGAAAGCTTTGGAGAACGACCAGAAAGTGAGGTGAGTTTTTGGGGAAGGAATGGAAAGTACTTTGAAAAATTGATTGAAAAGTTAATGCCAGTTTATAGTGAAACAGCAGGTTGTTTCTGTTTGTAATCATTTAAAATATTACAAGTATGGAAATGCTTGCTATATTCATATATGTGAAATATCCTGAAATAACATCTGTTGTTGGATGACTAGGAAAGAAGGTGGGAAGTTCGGCTTTGCAGAATCAATATCAAATCAGAAGATCACTGCCTTCAAAATGGACAGTGCTGCTGTAGATACCAACAATGTGGAAGAACAAGCAGAAGAAATCATAACTAAAGCTGACCCTCCTTCAGAAGTGTATGTTTTCTATTCGTTATTCTGGGGGGGAGTTTTCCTCTTATCTGCACTGGCCCTTCTAGAAGCTAGTAAGACACTCAAGCTATCAGATGGCTCAGGGTGGCCCTATAGCCTTCAGAGGAAACAGCCTTAATACAGTGCAATTACTAACTCCAAGATTTTCTTTACTTCAGTTTTGCCAAACCAATATTGCACACTCCCGGCACAGCCCAAATTGGGGAAGGAATAGAGAATGCCTGGGGAGAGCTGGAAGAATCAGAGAGGGAGGAAGCAGCAGAAGAGGAAGGTGAAAGCAGCGCTACTGCTTTTGAATGCCAGAGGGCAGAAACAGAGGATACAAGTATGAGTGAAGCCAAAGGTACTTCCCTTGATACCACATACGTTTATTTACATTGCTTTAAGTATAAATTATTAAAGAATAGAAATGTGCAAGATGTTCTGTCTTCCTTAGGACCATCGTAGTCACTTTCTTTTTGGACATTATACTTATTTGGCACTTTCATTTCACCTTTACATCTGTTTTCTTCAAAAGAAAGCTTGTTTTCTGTAGTATATTGAAGAGCTCCAGAATAAGCATTAGTAGTTATAAGCCTGTTTTTCCACTTCTGACTATCTCTTTAAAAGTGCTGCAGTTAGTGATCGCAGAAGGTGTTCATATAAATTGGATCAGTTTGTGAATTCATGTTTGTAATTATTTTTTCTTCTAGATGAACCTATTGTACTGTCTGACAGCGAAGAGGAAGAAGTTGTCATTCTGGAACCACAGGAAGTACCAAAGAAAACAAGGTAAACACCATATGAGATTAAGAGGGGGAAGGAGATGGTAAGGAATACTTGGCAACAGGATGGCCTATGCTTAGAACTTTGCCAATGCCAAGGAAGGTCTTGGTCGATTGAGATTATACAGCAGAGTGAGGAAGTTAAAATCTGCTAGTTTGCTCCTCCTTTAGGTGACCAGTCACTGTGGCTGATCTACAGCTGTCTGAGGTGATTATGGATCACAGAGTCCTAGAAAGGCTTGGATTAGAAGGTACTCTAAAAATCATCTTAGTTCCAACCCCCTGCCAGTGGTGGGGTTGCCACTCACTAGATGAAGTTGTCTGGGGCCCCGTGCAATCTGACCACCTCCAGTTCATCTTTCAGTAAGGAGTGATGGGGTGAGAAGTTAGTGTTTTCTTTAAAAATACACTGCTCCAGCTCCATAGCAGCATGGCTGGGATGTAGCCCCACCATGCTGAGCACCTGTGTGACCTGGGCCTGCCTGAGCATGGTATAACCTCAAGGGCACACAGCCTCCTGAGCTTGTCAGGTATTTGACTTGTCTTAATCACTCCAAAAGGAACCAGAGCTTAAAGGTAAACTTGAATGAACTGCTACATTATAGCTAATCTTAAGTTTTATCTCAAGTTAGTTTTACTGTTGTGTCCTTGCTTTAACCATGGTAACCCTCACTGTGTTTAGAATGCTTTCTAGAAACAACTTTGCACTGAGCACAGTTTTGAGATGGAACTCCTTAGTACAGTCATTTGATAAACAGTCTTGTTTACTCTCAGACCACAGACCAACTTGAAACAAGAAAACACAAGTAAGAAAGCATTTAACAAAAAGAGGAGAAAGAAGAGAGCTTCTCGTTAAAGGCATCCCCTTCAGTAAAGCCATAGAGTGTGATGTTGTTTTATTACTGAACTTATTTTTGTAGATAATTTTATTTCTTCGCACCCCAAATCCGGTTCTGCTTTTTTCTATATTTTATGTAACTGGACACAGCATAAAATAAAAAGAAGTTAATGTAAGTGAGAGTGTGGTAGCATCCATCTGCAGCACAGCCTACTCACCATTCCCATGTGAATGACTCATAGGTGATGAATAGTTCTGGTCGGAAGAAAAGAGGCCGCAGAACTTCCACACAGAGGCAACTCCTACCTCAGTAGTTGTTTGAAAAGTTTAATGAAACACTCCATGCACAGACATAAATTCTTCCTGAACTATATTAAGCTCCCAATTGAAAATCTGGCAGAACAGAGGATGTCTCAAAGCTGTCTGCTTTGTGTTGAGAACCAAGTAAATCAGAAACGCGCACATATTTACAAGAGTAACGTAGGACTAGTTTATATGTGACTTCAGCTTTATATGACAGGTAAACAGGAGAGAAGTAGCTGTCACAGATACTGCTTCCCAGCATCGCTTTTAGAAATGAATGGTGGAGGGAGAAAAAATGGCTCCCAATGACAATGAAAGCTTCAAGAAAAAGGAGAAGGGAACAAACCCAGAAAGCCCTGTCCCTCGGGAGCTAAACCAGTGCATTTTCTCAGTGTCTTGAAAGTTACCCAGTAGATGCCACAGGAAGGTGAAGAAGGCAAAAGCCTGTTTCTCACAATGAGCATCGTGATCTTCAAAACATGTTGACCAATGCAGCTTTTTGACCTTTCAAGGTCACCAACTCACGTCACAACTGTGGCACACATATTCCTGTCTATACGTATTCCCTCTCCTGCAAGGGTCAAGCATTTCAAATACTAAGCACTAGACATGATATACTGCAGTCTTTCCCAACTGATTTTAGCTTTTCCAGTGGCAAGATAGATAGTGCAATAAAACTAATTGAAGACTACTGAAGAACATGGTATAGTTCTTCATTAAACACTAGAAGATGGGCAAGAGTTAAAGCACAACCTAAAAGGCTGACAGCCAAAAAGCAGCCTCTGTTGCATACTTTTGCCTCAGCTGGATGACTCACTTGGCTAGATTGGTTTAGTAACTGAGATGGCTCATGGAGGGCTTGAACCACAGAGCAGAGTGGAGCAGAACAGAGAGCTTTTAGTAACTGAATCTAGATGTGTAATTGGGCTCAATGCATACATGGCAGCTCAATAGAGGGCTGCTGATTTTTAATTAATTTTCTCCTTTTCTTTCTTAAATAGCCCACACCCACGGCTTCACACATACATAGAATTTATACTAGGTGTGCAGCTAATCAGTATAGAATCAACTTGAAGTTTAAGGGGTACAGGTTTCTCACAGGGCATCCCTTGCCAAAAAGAATCAAAAGCAATGCTGGTTTGAGATGGTGTTACTACAAGGTAGTGATTTTAAGGTATTGGCAAGACTGCTAAGAACAGAACAGGTGTAAAGCTTGTTTATTTGCCAAACTGGAACGGCTCAGTTAAATCCAGCTCTTCCGTGCATTCGCTTCTTTCCATACACAAAGAACAGTAGGTACAGGGAGTGTCACTCCATTTATCCAGGTTGAAGGTAGATGTCCTTTTCATCAAATGACACACTAGATTGTAGGCACAACTAGATTGTTCATGTAACAGTTCTAGTAACTAAGAAAAAATAAGATCACTTGGTTTACCTTTTTGCTGCATGCCACAGAAGGGACCCTGCCCAGCTGAGAGGGATGTACAGAATTAGTACTACTCTGCACACAGCCTACGCACCCCAGAAGACATTGTGTCCTTTCTAGGGCATAGAGCATTAGTTCACTCTCCTGCAGCATAATCGTTTCACCACCCCTCAGGAGGTACACAGGCTGTAGGTTCATTTACTACCTTGATGGGCTATTGGAAAAGCTAATTAGTAGGAACTTCACAGGCTTAAAATTAGTTTAACACTTGGGCTAGAAAATAACTACAGTAAGACTGCTTTCTAGATGTAGTTTACTAGTTTCAGCTGTGCAGTTCCTGCAGCAGAGCATTGAACCTTTAATGATGGTAATCCATTAAAGAGAAATCAGGGCTTCCAGTAACCGGTGCCTCCCAGAAAGCCTCACAAAAAAGTGATTTCAGCAAGGTGTTCTCATAGCAATACAGTTTCTTCCAGTACTGTAGCTGTTTGGCCATACTAAGTCTCAGCTTAGATTAGGGAGTATAAAAACACTACAGATACCACTGCGGAATTCAAGTCCCTCTTACTCGGAAGGAGAAAAAGTCCTGTGATAATGCACTGCTACTATTACTGTTATGTCTATAATTAGATAAGCAGTCTCAGACTTGACTTGGTCTTCATGGTTAATTCTGTGCTTCAAGAGAACATTCTTATAAAAACATAGCTACATATTTTAAGAAGATTGCATGTACAAAAGATTTACATTAAAACCACATAAAACTAACTTCAGAATTACGCTCATCAAAACCTGCATTAATATTCTGAGTAATCACACCTAGAACTTTGAACCACATTTAAAAACTGTACATCATTTTCTTGTAATATACATCTGCGTATTTAAAAGATAAGTCTCTTGATTATTACAAATCTAGTGTCTCTGGTGGGTCAATAAGCGATACTGCGTGGTACCTAGAGAAGGGAAAAAGAACACAAAGAGATGCAAGATGGAATGTTGCTGAAGTGCTCTCTGCTGTAAATAATAACATAGATACTGCAGTAAAGCACATTCCTTGCAAGGCTCAGCCAGCTGGATACGTTTTGGAGCACGGCAGCCACCGCACCAACCTGGACTTTTTTGAGCATTACATACATACACACTCCTCCCTAACAAAGGGAGGAATTTCCAATTCAATTCCTCCAGTTTTTACCTGAAGGTTCAGGCAGTGGTTTGGGTAGCAACAACAGGCCTGCTGAACATGAAACACTGCTCAACAAAGCACTGTGCAAGGACCTGGAGGGTCTCTTCAGCCATTTTACTTACACCGCATTGGTGTGACTTTAGATTCTTCCCCAATTAACCCACCCCAGCCCCAGTTAAAGCTCAGGCACAGCAGACTGGCTTGCCACACATGTCTGCAGATACTTACTTTGTGCTCTTGTACTTTTCCCTTATGGACTGTTGCGTGTGCTGTGCTGCTTTGAGGTAGGTCTTGTGAAGGTCCGTGAGGCAAGGCTTAATGTGTTCAAGGTCGTAGCCTGTCACCTTGCACAGAGATTCAGGCTGAGGAAAAAGGAGGAACACTGAAACACATTCATGTCATTCTGGGGGAGGTTTTCAAGCTTCCCTGTTGAAACAGTATTGTCCCAGGACACTGGCAGTCTGACTATCTCAAGCACGGAGCAGCTCAATCACTGCTCACAACTGAAGCGTTCCTGTAGATCTACAGGAATCTTGAGGACTACTGAATTCTTTGCAGGGCAGAAGTATTCCTTGCCTCCATTACTTAGGCTTTCTGCCTGCTCCCTCATCCCAATAGAGCTGTTTATAGCTTTGAGGATGAATAGAACACAATGCAGCCATAGATACCTCTGCCTTTCCAATAAAGGTACATCCCTATCTTTTCAAATACTGCAATCCTTCATTAATGGGTTACTGGTATGGAAGGGCTGCCAACTCCAGCAGCCCAAAACTCAACAGCGTAGGCCCCAGCACTCAAAACTTCCTTCCAATACACCAAGCATGCATCAAGGGATGTGAATGCTCAGGTCTTAGTGTTACATACCCAAGTTTGTCCAGTGATCGTATAGCTTGCTAGATGAAATGCTGCAGCAGCAATAACTGATGGCAAGTACTTCAAGTAAGGATCAGCATCAATTAGAGTCAGCTCTCCAAGATACTGCAAGGGAGACAAAGGGAAAGTGAACCATCTGCTTCCAAAAAGAAGTAGAAGAGCATTTAAGCAGCTTCGCTTGGACAGCAATTTAAGCTTCCAATCCTGCCATCAACTGGAGGAACAGTTTTACCAGTTCCCACTTACACCTGGCCCATAGATTTGTTCCTTTGGATTAATGCTGATACTCTTCAAGACAAAGCTTACCCATATTAAAGCAGGCAATGACGCAGAAAACTTTAAAGCATGCTATACTACCACTTGTGATAACGAGAGTCACAGATCAGCAACAAACACAAGGAGCAAATCCCCAAACACCTCTCTTATAGAATCTATTGTTAGCTAGTGTCTAACACTGTTCTCACGCAAGCTTTTTCAGTGTATTTCTTCTTTAGAGGCATCTAAAAATCAAGAAGGAAGAATTACTGGTCTCACCTTTGCACAATGCAACAAAGACTTCCATGTAGGAACTCTGGTACCTGTGATACAGAACCTTCAGCTGAGACACTGTGCTCTGCTGAGAAACTGGCCTCTGGATGTAGAGCTCGGTGTTTGTGGAGGGGAAAAATAAAAACCCTTCCTGCCCAAGTGAGAGGGCAGGTGCACGTGTCAATTTTAGACAGGAACACAGGGAATACCTAACAGGGAAACAAACCCCAAACTAAAATGCAGCAGTCTTGGCCTACTTTGAGTAAGCATTCATGTGGAGCCAGGCCAAGTACCAAACTGTAACAGTAATGGAATGTCTCAAAGAGCAGCAATGATACCATTGCTTCCAGCAGTACAGAACTGCTTCTGGAGGAGCCAGAGGCACATCATGAGCACTTCTCAGATGTGTCCCAGAGAGATCACACACTCGAACATATTAGGAGGTGGAAAAGTCCACTCTAAAAAGCCCTTTACCTCTGGTCTGTACAAATACAGCTGTAAGGTGGAATGATACAAAGATGGTAACATTCAAAAGGTTATTTATGAGGAAAAACTCACTGATATGGATGCCTTCACTGGGAAATGCTGAGGCAATCTCCACCAAGGAGCAGCCTCCAAGAGATGCTGCCTTAGTGGTGGTCAGCCCTTAAATGAGGTCTAGAGGAGGTGGAGTCAAGCTCCACCCCTTCCTGGAGCACAGCTAAATTACTCTCACCTGTGCTCCCACAGCTGCCCCAACACTTGCCTCAGCTGATTAACCAGAGGTTCAGGCTGTGATTACCAATTTCCCATACAACAGCTCTTGTAAAATGCATTAACAACAGAACTCTACAGTTCCACAGACTGAGCTAGTAAGCCTTACCATTGATAAGCTCTCAACTTTAGCATTCGTCTGCTGGTGCAGGAAATACTGAGTGAGGAACTGGTTGATCGTCGGAGCTGCCAAATCAAATGACAAAACCTTCAAAATTAAGTGCTCCATCCTCAGAACTTGCTTCTTGTTGTAGGTGTCATCCGTGATGTAGACAAACTCTGCTACTTCAGGGGGGTAGATTTCCTCAAACTTCCTGCCATGAGAAACAGAAGCAAACAGTTAGGGACTAGAGAACCAGGCCACCAGCAACGCTTCATTAAAACCAGTGTGCTGAACTGTGTGCTGACTTCCAAAGTAGCTGGATACAGTGACTGAGCAAGCTTGCTGCACTCAGGTTGATAGGTCTCAAATCACCTGAATTTGAAGTTAAAGAATTCCAAGAGTCTGTTATTTTGGGACTAAGTAATTTAGAACTTAAGAGTTACTGAAATTCCAGAAGAAAACCAAATAGCTTTTTCATACTCTTTCTTACTATTGCCTTAATTCCTTTGTGAAGCCTTTCACTCCTACATCTGGAAATCCTCCCATTAGGCCAATCTACAAAGACAACCTGGAATCTCACTTGCAAACCTTCACATGGGCTGCCAAGCTTTTGTATATTTCAACCTATTACAAAGCCCTTACTAAACAATATGATTACAGGCTATCATATGAAAGCTACAAGACTTCCATCACTACGAAACCAGTAGGTGTTATTTTCCATCAAGAACTTTTACTTACGATGCGAGCAGCATAGCTGCAGTACCCACAAGCTGGAGCTTTCCTCTCAAAACAGACATTGAAGAAAGAAACCTGTCAATGTAATTTACAGCTAAGTGCAGAGTTTCATTCTGGAGCTTGTACTCTTCTCCAACTTCCACCAGCCAGTCCACCAGAATAGCTCGCATGTTGTTGGTGATGTCAGGCTGCTTCTTCATGTAGCCTATTTTAGGCTTGCATTTTACCTGCGGGTTCAAATGACAGACAAGACTGAGTTTGGACTAGGTGCCTGCAGGGAAGCAGTCACTCATACTCCATTTACCATACCCAGGTTGCTTTTAACAGGTCACGATAAGCAATGGTCAATCTGGACTCAGAAAGTTACATCTGCATCATGTGCTTTGTGGCTTGTGCTCAGTGCAGAGCGCAGCCAACCTCCCAGCAGGAAGCAGGGGGACTTACTTACTCCCAGCTTTACTTCAGTTACTGTGGCAGTAACTTATCCTCAGATACACTCAGCCCAAATATGCGAGCAAGAGAACGGGTGGCATCTCACCTCCATTTCCCTAAGGTACTTGTGGATATCGCTGACATAGTCTGGCACATTGTTAACGTTTGGTCGTTCTTCTGCTTCTGAAGTTATGGAGATATCCATGATACTCGGGGAGTCTAGGAGAAAGGCCTCGTTAGAAGGGGCCCGGCAGAACCCCGTGCAGCAGGCGCGATGCTGCTGGCCGGCGGGAGGCCACGCGGGGGGGCCAAGCAGGCCCTGGGGAAGCCGAACCATGGCTCAAGGAGGAAGCGCCCCGCTGTCCCCACTAAAGAAGGGCCGGGAAGCCCTTTCCAGGCTGCCCAACATGCTCCCCGCTTCCCTCCAGCCGAGTCCCGCGCTCCAGCCCCGTTCCTCAGCCGCAGGCCGCGTCCCGCCGCCGGCACCACATCGCGCGGGCCGGGCGCTCGCCCCGGGCGCGGAGGAGGCAGTGCCGCCGCTTACCGAGGCTGAGCTCCATGGCGTTGCCCAGGGGCGCCAGGGGCCGCCGCTCCCCCAAGGTCCCGAGGGCGGCCCGTAGCCCCGGCGCGTCCGCCGCCTCCTCATCCCGCTCCTTCTTCCTCTGAGGCCGCCGCGGCTCCTCGTCGGGCTCGTCCACGTAGACGCTGAAGGGCTGATGCCGCCCCGCCGCCGCACCTCGGCCCTCTCCGTTCCGCGCCGCCTGCGGGAGCGCTCGGTCAGCGCCGTGACAGCCGCCCTGACAGCTGCACAACGCCCCAACATGGCGCCCGCCCGCCGCCCCCCGCCAAAGCCCCGCCGCTCACCTGCGCACCGAGCCCGAGCCCCGGCCGCGCCGGGCCGCCCCGCAGCAGCCCCAGCGCCACGCGGGTACCGGCGGCGGGCGGCGGGGCTTTGGCGGGCGGGGGGACGTTCTCCTGGTTCTCCTGCTCCGCCAGCATGGTGCCCGCCGGGGGGGGGGGGGGAGAAGCGGCCGAGGGGGAAAGGGCCGGGGGCGGCCGCGGAGCGCGGGTGGTCGGGTGCGTGCGGGTGTGAGCCGGCGTCCCGCCGCCGCGCAGTCTCGCGGCCCGGCGCCGCTGCCGCCGTTCGAGCAGCCCGCGACTATTGAATCGCCCAATCAGCGGCCAGGCGTCACGCGGGCACCGGCAGCGCGGGGGGCGGGACCGGAGCGCCGCAACGCGCATGCGCAGCGCACACCGCGCGCCGCTTGGCCCCGCCCTGCCCGGTGACCGCGCAGGCGCAGCGCAGCGCAACGGAGGACACCACAGCTGGGATTAGAACCTTAATTAGCTTTAATTACAAACTCAGCTTCAGGTACAGGATTCTAAACGTGCTTTAGAGACATCGGCTCTTACATTCCTACCCTCTGCATCGTCTCTAACCGTACTGTAAATACAGGAAAAAGGCCGGTGGATACAGCTGTCTCTATTTTCAGTGGAGGTGTGAAGACCCGCTGTGTGCAGCGCTCTATATATATAGTGTCCATTATATATTTTATATATATATATATCTCCACAGCAATAGGCAGCACACACAGCACACACTGCCTGCTCTCTGCCCGTCCTGTCCCGCTCAGGACGCGGCCTCAAAGAAGGCGAGCAGCCGGTCCTGCTCGCAGCCGTCCAGCAGCTCCAGCAGCAGAGGAACTTTGCTCTTCACGTTGGTGCCTCGAAATTTAAACTTATCGATGAAGAGATCAGTGATCATACCTGCAAAAGTCAAATGTCTGTTGTCAGTACGACCAGCAACCAGCTTAATTTCCATGTGGTTATTTCTGCCTCACACATGCCTGTCTCTGAATGGAGGAAGGAGCTGACCTCACAGAGCAGGCTCTGTATATTAGGACAAGGAGCCCCTGAGCTGAAAGCTGAACAGGGAGCTCTATAGAAGGTTACAGACTTTCCTTCACTCAATTAGTTCTTCTCCTAAGATCCTCCCCTTCCACCCCATGTGCATTTGTCTATTATTTTGTAACACCTCAATGCTGGGAACTCCATCAGTCAGGTATACATACATTCTTAAGCTCCACCCCAACTCATAGCCCTCAGTCTTGCCAAAAAAAGACAAGCAAGGTACAGATGTAAAAAGCTACTGAGGTGTATCTGCCTATCAAATCATCTCAGCTCTACTAGTGCTGACCTCATAACTACTTCAGCAGCATCCAGGTTGCGCTCTCTGAGCGTTAATTTGCAGTTAGGACAAGAAGTTTAATTGATCAACAAACCGTAAAGTCTCTCAAGATGTGCAGGTTGTTTCTTGTATTCCTCCAGCAGCTGATCTGCCTCTTCCAAAATACTGCGGTATTCTGGCACCAAGAAGTCCGCGTTTCCTTCTTGAACTTGTAATTCCTCAAAGATATTTTACAACATAAAAATCAAAGGTGGTTAAGTAGCTTAAGAGCATAAAAGTAGAAAGAAATTAAGCTTGGGTTTGACAGGAGGAAACACTTCAGAGGGGAGACAAACCCCTTCTAAATGAGCAAGGGTTATTTTCCAAGAGCTTCATCTTTTAGGTCTTCTAACAAAACACTGGATGTTACTCATCAATTCATACACTAGGTTTACAAAATCCTGTGTATTGCGGCTCCTAGCTCTGAGTACTGTGGAACGGGATCACTCCACAGCTCAGCCCTTATCAAATGAAGCCTAATGAAGGCTCAAAGCCTTCACCACACTTCACAACACCAATCCTGGCTGTTGGAGAAATCCAAGAGCTTAGACAAGGTGCCAGAGTGACATCTCTCAAGGATTAACCATTGAAGAGAATATTAGGCAGTGATTAATTATGGATAGAGAAGCTTCAGAAACGATGACATGCTGGGATGACAGTCCAAAGCAAGGAAGTCTCATCTGACACGGACCATCATCTCTAGAGCTAAAAATCTTTCACAGGTCAGCGCAGAGAGATGAAGATGGAAGTGGAAAATAACAGTAGCAAAAAGAATATTAGATGACAAAGCTGGCTGCCTTGTACTGTTTGACTCAGGCATTCTCAACATCCATCAGTAACCCCACGTTATTCAGTAATGATATAGCACCAATGGGCTGTCTGCTAGGTAAATGAAGTACATGCCCTGGGAACAGAAACACGACATGCTTCTGACTTGAGCCACAACAGTTTGATACCTGACAATACAATCCCTATCAAAATCCTTCCATGGGAGCTCAGATACTTACTCTCAAAGCATCTATTAAATGAACCTTCTTGGCCAACAGCTGCTGATACTCTAATTTGGGGTGGATGAGCTTTAACGTATGCCTCACAGATTCTTCATTTATATCTAGTAGAAGAAAACAAAACAAAACACCCACACCCCAACAAACAAACGAATGAGCAATTCACACTCAATTTATGAGAATAAAAAATGATGCAAAGGACAAGAAAATAGATTGAGTTTTACCAAATGATATGTTGAGATTAATCTTCCTTTTAGTGGCCTCTTTGGAAAGCACATCTTTCAGGATGGATATCGTCGAAATATTGTCAGACTTGAAACATCCCTCACCTATTCTATAAAGGGAGAAAAACTTTACGTTGAACAAACTTACAAGAATGAAAAAGAGAACAATCAAAAGGCAGCCACACGGTGCTCTAGTCGTTGTATTTTACCTGTAAGTACTTTCAAGTTGGGTACCCAGGAAGGTGTTTTGAAAATAAAAGGTGACAGTCTCTCCAGGCGGAGTCCTTTCGGGGACTTCAGGTAAGCAAAACACAACCCAAGAGTGAATTTCAGCAAAACTGAATTGTCCTTTGAGCATCAGTGTATTCATTGGCCTATGAAAGGATGAAAGTTCAAAAGTCACTATTGGCTCCAAAGGATGGGCATTGATAGTGCATTAGTAATCCATATGAGAAAAAAATGTTTAGTTCCAAGTTGGTGGTTTTTTATAATCAGCTCTGTCCATGAAGTCAGTTATCTTGCTAAGTAGCCGTGCAGCACAGATTACACAGAATCACACAGAATTGTAGGGGTTGGAAGGGACCTTTAGAGATCATTGAGTCCAACCCCCCTGCCAAAGCAGGCTCCCTACACCACGTCACACAGGTAGGCATCCAGGCGGGTCTTGAATATCTCCAGAGAAGGAGACTCCACCACCTCCCTGGGCAGCCTGTTCCAGTGCTCCGTCACCCTCACTGTAAAGAAGTTCTTCCGCACATTCATGCGGAACTTCCTACGCTGAAGTTTCATCACATTACCCCTAGTCCCGTCCCCACGCACTGCTGATTAATGCTAGTTTTCTAAACAAAAACCTATGTGTACATTCCACCTTTACCTCATAGCAGGCATGTCAGAACTGGATAAGAAACTGAAGGTGTTTGACATGCACCATTTCAAGTTGTTAAACCTGAAAAGTAGCTAAAAAACACAGGAAATACAGCTAAGCTTCAACAGTTTCCCATCCTGTAAACCACAGACATTTATTTCAAGAATGAGGCATAGAATGTATTTGCATTTGGCCTTCAATTCCTTCAACTTGTCAGTTTTGTTTTAATGCATGCAACATAAGATGTTAATTAAGGAAAGAGTAATCAAGTAGAAAATACATAAATAAGTAGATTTCAAATTCAGAGATAAGGAAGAAAAATCTTGGCTCAATTTCAGAGTCAAATTAGTTGTGGGAAAGAATCACAATATAGGTGTAAAGGGGAGACTGTGGCTGAAACTGAAAAGACTGCGGTTACTGTCACAGCAGAGTTTCCTTTCTACCACACCCTCAACTCTATTAATTGGATTGCTCTATAGCACAAGTCAGTAAAGTGAAAAATACACAGACCTTGAAAACACATAAAGAACAGCAAGGGATGTGGGAACCAGTTAAATCTATATTTTATGTCAAACCTACAAAGCCTATAATCTCATACGGGCTCAAAAATGTAGGTTAGGAATGACATGCTTAAGCCTATAGAGTACAATTTTTGACTGGATTGCATCAGTTTTTCAAATAAAAATCAGAGAATCACAGAATGGCCCAGGTTGGAAGGGACCTCAAGGATCATGAATCTCCAACCCCCCTGCCACGGGCAGAGCCACCAATCTCTCCATTTAATACTAGACCAGGCTGCCCAGGGACCCATCCAGCCTGGCCTTACACCTCCAGAGATGGAGCATCCACAACCTCTCTGAGGAGCCTGTTCCAGCATCTCACCACTCTCGCTGTGAAGAGCTTCCCCTTGACATCCAACCTCAATATTCCCTCCCTCAACTTAAAACCACTTCCCCTTGTCCTGCTATTATCTACCGTTTCAAAGAGTCAACTCCCCTCCTGTTTAAAGGCTCCCTTTAGGTACTGAAAGGCTGCAATAAGGTCATCCCGCAACCCAGCTCCCTCAGCTGTTGTAGTTGTTGCAAATACCTGTCATGGTCAATAGAATGAGTTCTCTGATGAAGTGAAAGGGGTTTAATTTGGTATTGATAAACTTGGCAGGTTTTTGGTTGAATTCTTGGAGTTACATATGCTTGAAGTGTTCCATATCGTCCTTCAATTGATCGAATCTGAAGAAGGAAACAGAGAAGCCACAAAAAAAGAACAAGAGAGAACTGAATGATTTACTGAGATTTGGAGAAGTAGTTATTATTCAAAATATAAGAAAGAAATCTGTAGATTTTCTGCAGTACTACAGAAGTGTAATAATATTTACTTGGTAATCCCTAAATAAAAAGCACAAAGATGGAGTCAGATGAAGTGACCTGCTCAAGAGTTAAAATGCACACCAACAGATTTTCTTAAGGGACCCAGGAAATAAGAGTCTTAACCTTGCCCACTAGTTCCATAATTGACCTCATCGAAAAAGGAACAGAAATTCCCCCACATCTGATGCATTTTATACAGGCTTAAATTTCTAACCACAATCTTTTCCTTTAAAACGTGCAGTCAACAAATATCAAGGTAGGAGGCTGCAGTGTGAGGTGACTGCATGAAAAGAAAGCCCAGAGTCCAATTTATCCTGAGGATTAACTTCAATAATCTTGATTTCTCTTATCATTTTCCCCAGCTATAGTTACAAAAATGTTTGAATGTGTTGGATTGTTAACAAGAAACCACACAACTGAGAATAGCCACATCAAACACTTCTCAGGACAAAAAGTGTCAGTGCTCTCCTTCCCACACTTCTCCACTTTCAATTCCACAGAATCAAGTACATTCACTACTGACCATTTCTCAACTGCTTTCATTTTATGGGTACTCAATGAAGGATCCCAAGCTCTCCTCTGATGTAACACAATTTTAGAAGGCTTTAGAAACCCTGGACCAATCAGAAAAAAATATTAGCCCCAGATTAGACACTGCTTCAGAAACAAGCAGCACTAGAATCATGGAATCATAGAATTGCTCAGGTTGGAAAGGCCTTAAAGATCATTAAGTCCAACCGCAACCTAACCATACCACCCTGACTCTAACAGCCTTCCACTAAATCATGTCCCTGAGCAGGGACAAACACAAACTGGATGAACCATTTACTCAGCTTAATTGTTCAGCCCAGGTCAGGCAAGATTCCTTCACACTGCAGCAAACATCCACATCACAATTTCTTATGGAAAATAATTTACAGCACTTTACCTTAAGTTCAAGTCTTGTAGTATTTGCTTGGCATCGGTAAGTGGCAAGAAGACAGTTGCCATTTGGCTGCGAAGAGCAGAAAAAGAGGAAAAATAATACAAAACAGGTCTTTTTTAACTGAAGACATGCACTGTAAAGCTGTGTATATATATATATATATATCCCCTTGTATTTACTTATATATATATATATATATAATATAAAATATAATATTATATATATTATATATATATTATTTATATATATTTATATATATAATGTATATATTTATATATATATAAAGCTGTGTGTATATATATATATCCCCTTGTATTTACTTATATATATATATATATATATACACACACACACACATACACACACACATGTATATGTATTTACGTATATATGTATTTACTTATATATATATAGTTAAATTACTGGTCATGAATGGCAAGAAACTTAGAATATAAATTTAATTGATATACGCTGAAGCTTTCAGAAATGATGTGGTAATTTAGTTTTTAAAGTTAACATTCTCTGAGCACTGTTAACAAGACATTATAAAACATTTTCACAATGTTAACGTAGTTTTAAGTTTCCCATCTTACCTGCCCTTCCCAAAGAAGCACCATAAGTAATTCTACAAGCATTAAAGTTTATCAACAGTACATTAAAAAGTGCTAATATATGACTCTCCAGACAACAGAATTTTCATGGCCTGTTTTCCTTGAGATACACTAAGGAAAGGATATGATGTTCTTCACCTAAGTTACTTTGAAGTAAACAGATAAGATACTGACAAATTCAAACTAGAGAACATCTCTGAGCATGCCTGTAATGCTCCTCATTTGTCAAGTAAAAAGCCCTGGAGCAGTCACTCTCAAAGTCCTTTCATGCACAGCTGGCTTTGCCCTATGCCATGACTTGTCACTGACACCTCATTCTGCAAACTCTAATGAAAATGAGCTCTCCCATATTACCAAGTAGCTTAGTTCTATGTATTTTAAATTACAGATACATAAATCCAGATTCTATCTCGCATATACTGTATCGAGAGCTTTTCATTGTGGGGTCTCCAGAAACATCATCATCTCTTTTGTTTCACTTACATCAGAATCGCAGTTGCTAAAACTAACAACAGCAGAATTTTTATCCACGTCCAGCAAATCTACAGGGACATCGCTCTGCAGAACAGGAGGAAGGAAAAATGTAGAGCTTAAGTTCCTGGATAGCTTCTAATGCATTCATCCACTGACACCAATTATTTCAATAAGGGAGAAGCAATCATTGCTTCATCATTTATATTCAAGTGATAAAATCTTAGTAGATATGCATCTTACCCCTGAACATTTAAACCCAGATTAACATTGTGATCTTTCTCTTATTCTCATGCAGTGTCCCGAATTCCTGTGCAGGTGGCTTACAACAACTTTAACATAAGATGTGCAACTTTTAGACATACATAAAGTATGACTGAAAGTATGACTGAAGCATTCCTCTATTTAAACAAGGGGATTACAATGGTCATTCACAAAACCAAGAATCAAGTTAGAGATTGATTAATGATTCCTTTACTTAAATTTATGCTTGTGACACAGACTACTTCCTATATAGATGTGTTTTCTATGCAATTAAATCTAAGATTGTTATGAAAACAAAATTAAAGGGCTCCTAAATGATTAATTACTTGATTTGGTGCTGCTTCTAACTTCACAGCAGTGCAAGGAAACACTGATAAAAATTAAGCATGCTTCCTAAAAACAAAAAGTTTATAAACAGTTTTATCGCCTTCTCCAACAACAGAAGGAGGCCAGGCATTACTGTGTATTTCTTTACAGAAAAAGCCATTAGTTCTGTACTCAACATTAAATTCAAGCCTAGACCAACCAACTTCATTATTCCTCACTTCACTGAAGAAACTGCAGACATTACAGAGCTGCAAATTGCTTGTAATTTATCTCACCTGTACCAGGATTATATCTATAGCTGCTTGCACCTCCAAGATGAGACTGTAGCTAGCATCATCTTTGTTTAATGTAAACTTATCATTCACACTGAATGCAGGTACTGATGAAACAGCAGAACTGGACTGAGCAGACTGCTGGTACTTTTCACGTTCACCAAGTACTTTCATCTGTAAGTGTTCCACTTCATTCCTAGAAAAGACAAACCAGGTGTAATGTCACCATAGAGTTAACAATAACAGCTACCATAGACAATAAGTCAGTTAGGCTTCAAGGCAATCTTTCTTCACTTCTGTTCAGGATTTTCCAACAAGAGGTGACTTAATTCCCCTTCCATACCCAACACATTGAAGATAAAATACAAACTGCATCACATGAAAATGTAGATTCTACTGTACTTCGACAAAGGAAATATCCAGGAGTTACAGGAGGGGGCAGTGATTTCCTTCAAGAGCACCATGTATTTTTAGAGACATGCTGGTGACCACTTTTCTGTCATCATTCAGAAGCTACAGGTAGCACAGGAAGGGAATCTTATCTTGATGAAACCAAGGAAGAAGGAAACAAAACACAGCCACTCAAAGGCAATATAGAAAAGGATTATGGGATGAGAACGCTGTTCTCATATGTATGTTCTTCTATGTACACTCATGATACAGAAAATCTAATGACATAGGAAGGAAAGAGGGCATTTCAGTTTGTAATGCTTCAATTCTTCCACTTCAATTTCTGTGTAGTGAAATTACCTTAAGGATGAAATCTTGCTCTGCATTTCTTGACTTAGCTTTACTTCTTCACCTGATCCACCTTCTCTATATACAAGTTCTGTAGTCAGTCCTGTCAGCCAGCCTAAACCAACATATGAAGTTCATATTCCTTATATGCTATAAATAAAATCTTCCCTCAGTGTTTGTATGTGTGTAACAATGTTTGTTTCAGATACTGGATAAAGAGACTTAGGACTTAATCTTGGAGGACTAAGCCAGACAACGAGCATGGAATTTTTTCAGCAGGTGATTGTTCTTGATTTACAAATTGGAAAATGTTATTTTTTCATGAAGCACTTTGTGCAATAAACACCCTTGCATCATTTTTGTTCTAAGTTTCATTTTTCCACTTCTGTTTCTGACAACAGTTCTTCAAATACCTCAAATAATTTGTGATTGCTAACCAGTACTACAGTTGAAAATAAAACAGAAGACGATATGCAATGTGTATACAGCACAGTACAAACTGCACTGTGCATTTTGAGACAGAATGCTGCTGGCTGAATTTAATATACATATATTTTAACTCCTTTTCTTAATTCTATTTACTTATAAAAGCAATAATCAATTGATTCTATCCTGAAGAGTAAATACTATATTCAAATAAATATTTTCAACAAAGCACCCTGATTCTAATTATGGTAAAACTTTAAAGAGATACGAGCTATGCTATCAATGCAGTCTGCTTCAGTTCTATCACATCTCCATATCTAGACCTTACTGAGTACATAACACAAAGCTTACCTGAATACGTGCATGCTAAAACTTCATCATAACCATCTTTTCCTACACAGCCACCTTGGATTGATGAAATGCTCTCTGATAAAACCTTCAAATAAATATATTCAAGCAGAGGGAAATATTACTGCGCTTGTTTTAAATACCTGGTGGTTTTTTTTGTTTGTTTGTTTTTGGGGGGGAGTTTTACCTACATCACAAAATATCAACATGGATTCAAAATATCTAGATCCACAAGAGTGAGCTGGCTGATTACCACAGCTAAAGCAAGATGCTTTAAACAATGCATTCTGAATTAACTCTGCTTAATACAGACAGTAGAAAGTGGTTTAAAGGAAAACATTAAAGGAAAACACTTTTCCAGCAAGATTTACAGTCTGTCTGAATGATGAAATCAACTCTATGGATCAAATCCACATCTTTACTGTGCATAATTACTTTGCCTGTGAATTGTTAAAGTCGTAACAGCTACACTTAATATTTTACATGCAAAACAAACCTCACACAATGTGGAGGTGGGTTTTTTGTCTTGTTTTCTTTTTGCTGAGAAGCACAGTATTAGGTTTCACCCAGGAGAAGCCTAATAGCTCTCTGCACTATTTTTTGCTCTAATCAAGACCACTGCAATAACTGGTTCTTAAGTACATAGATACCACTTTGACGTTTGTGTTGTCAGCATTATAGAGCATAGAAAACTAAAAACAACAAATATATTTTAGCTCTAACCAATCTTGTGAATACTTGATATTTTGAAGTACAGAGTTTTTAAATTCATCTTTCCAGCAAGAAAGAAGACACTGGATGTGAGCTTACATAATCATACCGAAGGACAGGATCATCTGCACTCTCAAAGCTATAGACTTCCAGCACTCCATCATCTCGCCCAACAAGTAACTCTTTAACTCCATCTCTCAGAATGTCAAAACTATCAATGCATAAGATACCTAATGAAAAAGAAAACAAACTGTCTGCTTCATCTTTGGTTGTTTACAACGCATTAATATGAAGGCCACATTAAATTACATAGAAAGAGATTCTTGCTGGGCTTTTTTTATTGATGCTATTTCTGGAAGAGTCCACTAGAGGGCTGAAGTCTTTTCTCTGTGACTAGCGTCCACATTTTTTTCCCACGCTGTTTGTCTGATCAGCTCTACCAGCTGAAGAAGCAAGCACATTTTGTCTCCTATAGCCGACAGAAAGCCAAATGGACTGCTGTGAATTCCAGCTGATGGGGCAGACACAGGGTCCTGATTTGCACCAGACCCGTGTTAGGTTTGTGCTGCTACACAACATGCTAAGATGTATTGTAACAGCTAACCATGGCTAGAATGGACACAGAGTTACGGTGTGGAAGAAGGAAGCAAAAGAACCCATTCATATTTCATATTTGAAGTTTAGCCATACCAAGAAGATTTTTAACTGAAGAGTTAAGTAATAGATCTAATTACCTCATGAAAGCTTAGAAAAAAAAACACATATATCACTATTCTTCTCCTTTATACAAAAATAAGTACTAACACACGCTGCAGAAACAGCATACCAAGGCTATAACAGGAAAAAGTATTGTACTATGCCCAAACAAGTTACACCATATTATGGAGCCTTAAGGAGAGCATTATTCCATCTTTAGAAAAAAAAACCTTGCCCTGCTTTTGTTGTTGTTGTTATTTTTGTCTTGCAGTGAAGATGCCAGTCTTTAATCTGAGGGGACTTTCAGGTCACTGCATATCTGAAAAAATCTAGCATGTATATTTACATTTTAAAAGTCACCAACATAATAAAAATCCCAAGTGATCAAGCACAACGAAACTGTTTTACAAATGACACTTTAACATTGTATTGTAAATATGAAAACATACTAAAGTACAAGAAACAACATACTTGGCAAACAGACAAGAATTACTTGTAAGAATGGAAGAGAATTAACACATTAGTATCACATATTGACAATATTAAAATACATCTCCTAAATATCTATGAAACGTATTTCTTGATGATTATATTGTAACAAAGCCTCAGCTGTGCTCAAAAACTAAAGAGGGAGATGCTGAGACACAAACCTCCTCTCCTTTTTTCATTTTCAATTTCCCACTTAGGTACAGAAGCAGAACCAGTAATCTGGATAAGCCCCAGTTTACCATCAGAAGTTCCATACACAATTTCTTCTCCAGAATCACCTACAAAAAAATTAAAAAAACAAATCAGAAGTTTAGAATCATAAAAACGCACCTATTGAAAAGGTTTGAAAATATTCATCCCATCAGGGGAAAAAGGAAATCCTACCATTAGTGTCACAGAATCACACACAGAATCACAGAATGACCCAGGTTGGAAGGGACCTCAAGGATCATGTAGTTCCAACCCCCCTGCCTGGCAGGGCCACCAAACATACACATTTCCTAGATCAGGTTGCCCAGGGCCCCGTCCAACCTGGCCTTGAACACCTCCAAGGACGGGGCATCCACAACCTCCCTGGGCAGCCTGTTCCAGGGCCTAACCACTCTCCTAGTGAAGAACTTCCCCTTAACATCCAACCTAAATCTTCCCTCTTTGAACTTAAAACCATTTCCCCATGTCCTGCTATTGTCAGCCCTTTAGAAGAGTTTACTCCCCTCCTGGGTGTAAGTTCCCTTCAGGTATTGAAAGGCTGCAATGTGGTCGTGTAATAGGACACGCTTTAAAAACAAATGCTTCCTTGCTCTGGAGTTCTGCCTACAAACTTTTCCTGATTTTCCTTTAAATTTAGGAAATATGGGCTATTTAATGTGCTTTACAGAAGAAAGCATTTATATTATTTATTCAGAACACACATCTAATTGTGAGTGTTGTACTGCACCTAAAGCAAGTAAGAACTGTTTCTTGAATCTAGACCTGAACACTGACAAATAATCTAACAGAAACTAAATTAAGCACCAGATTAACACACTAAAGGGATTTGTATCAGGGTAGAAGAGATTAGTGAAAAGGAAGATCAAACTATTTTAAGATTGATCCTTTCACAGCCTTAGTTTATGTGAGCTCTACACAATTCTCATCAATCTATGGATGGAAGGAAGCAGTGATTCTACTTACAGAAATCCAGATGTAAGAGAAACCCAACCCAGTGCCTGAACGAGACACCCCCAACAGTCCAGCTCCCATTTACACAACAAGATCACCTTACAACTCACCACCACTGTAAGAGGCTTTCATCCAATGTAAATATTGTTTAGAACTAAAACAGTCAAGCACATATGTGTGCCCCGGTGGCGCAGTGGTAGGAATGCCGCGTTGCAACACCGGGGCCCAGGTTCAAATCCCCCCTGTGGCACAAGTGGTAGAAGTGCCGCTCTGCTACACAGAGGCTCAAATCCCAGGTGTTAGACTCAATGATCTCTAAGGTCCCTTCCAACCCGCACGAGACTATTATCTATTATACGTGTATGTATTGTATGTTTACAAACAACACCTCAATATGCAGACAAACAAAAATCCAAAGGAGTTTAAAAACGAAGCTAATAATCCCTACTCTGAAATCTCCACAGCAATCTCACCAGCATCCCAACCTAAACTCCCATGGTTCCTTCTCCCCAGCTTTCACCTGAAATCCTACCAGCCTTTCACTCTTACTTCATGCTGCAACTATGTCTCAGAAACAGATTTTCTGCATGAAAACAGAAACTTCATATTTGTGATTTCTGTTACTTCCAACAGACTTTTTATCTCCAGTTTTCCCACCTATAAACCTTTTCTACTAGAAAACCAGCAGCAAAAGCCCTTAATACTGCTAAAAGTGTGTTTTTCCTCCAGTGTTTCAGATAGGAATAATTTAAGCAAGTATCTTCAAGTACTCCCCCCTCTCACCAAAGAGTTGTTCATCAATTCAGTATATGGGACAACTAAATTCCATTCTCACCATAACACATACAGATGCTCTACAACTACATTCTATAAACAGAATGGGCAGTAAGATATGGTTTCACATAGTTTTTGACTACCTTTTCAAATCAGCTTCAAATCAAGAAGAAATGTAATTAACAAATATAAACGTTACAATCTCAAAAACAGCAGAAGTCCATTATTTGTTACCTCCATCTCCATTGTGTAGAGCAAGAACAGTAGGTGGCCCAGGAACCTCTACTTCATACAGTAGATCAGATCCCTGGGGACAAAGAGAACTACCTTGAATGAGTTCTTTTTCAAAAGGAGAAATCAAGAATAAAAACAAAATTGTTTTTTTAATATGGACATGTTTCATTTACACAGATTTTCTTTAAGCCAAAACAGAGAAAACTTCATATAACTAAAACATCTTGAAATGTGTTACCACTTAAAATAACTATGACATAATAATCCGAGGACATGTGGCATTAAGAAACAATTCTGCTAAACCATTTGATATCACTCAGACTTTCTACAGCAATAATTTGTGAGTTTTCAAACTTACAACAACTCACGCATTTAATTCCTTTGTGTAAACACTTATAACAATTTCTTTACTTCTTCTATCCATGAATTCCAGAGACTATTTGTAGTATCAATCAATCAATCCTAATTTTACAAGTACCAGCACTGTAGACAGCAACACTTACAAATAAGGTTATGCTTATGCTTATTCGATAAGAATCAATCCAATGCTATGGCGTCAACACATAAAACAAGCAAATATTTTAACCTGTAAAACTCTGAGGACTCTATCCTGACACGCAAGCACTGGGGTAATGCAATTCACTTTATCTACAGGAAGGCAGAGAACGTCGTTGATTTTATCTCTTGACAGGTAGTAGTGCTTATCTTTGCAGTCACAGTAGTGGTTATAGATATAGCTTGCGCAAAGAAACAGATCTGCTCCTGAAATGTGCCTGAGAAAAAGAAAACACTGTAGCATGTTGCCAGAATATTTGCAGTCATGTCTTTGTTAGGTTAGTATATGAATGTGTTATTGCTTGCAGGTTCCACACATCACCTTTTACAAGACAAGCACCTTAAACCAAGAACATACAAAAAAACAAGAGAAGAATCTTGTTCCTGACCTCCTACAGGAAGGGCAGATGGAAAGAATATGCTGCTAAAAAGCCAATAACCCCAGCTACACTCACCTGCACACACACACACTGCTGGAAAGGCCCCCAAGCCCCTTCCAAGCCCCTTCCAAGCCCCCCCACACTCTTCCAATTGCACCATTGCTTTCCAGATTCTTTCCTACACGCCAAGGCACAAGCTAAAGCCAGAGCAGCACCAAGTGCTGCCTACATGCACACAATAAGGTTAAAAAAAACCCATACAAGTATAGATTGAGAATAACTTCATGGAGACAACAAGCGGCAGGCACTGTACACACATAGCTTTGATGTCCTCGGTGAGGTTAGTTTCAAAGGAGAGGAACTGCTTCCCTCTTTTGGTGAAACCTCGGACATCTGATCCTGTTGCCACAAAAACTTTCTCTTGAGGTGTATTAAGAGCTCCCCCCAGCTCCAGGCGGGCAATTTTGGGGCCGGGCAGCGTTTTGAACACTGTCTGTAAAGAAGAAACGCAATCACAATCATATTCTGTGATTACAGTCAACTTTTCACGCAAAGGATGCTAAACTTGCTTTACAGCCACTGGCAAAACTAAGGATACTACCAAGTACGTGGGGACAAAAAGCAACGCTAACCGCATGCCTTCTGGATTTGTTAGGGAGAAAGCTTTACAAAGCCCGTTTTTACAGAATCACAGAATTATCAAGGTTGGAAAAGACCTAGAAGATCATCTAGTCCAACCATTACCAATACTTCCTGGCTAAATCATATTCCTCAACACCACATCCAAACGTTTCTTGAACACTCCCATGGTCGGTGACTCCACCACCTCCCTGAGCAGTGCATTCCAATGCCTGACTACCCTTTCCGAGAAGTAATACTTCCTAATGTCCAGCCTGAATCTCCCCTGGCAAAGCTTAAAACCATTGCCTCTAGTTCTGTCACTGATGAGAGAAGAGGCCAACCCCCAGCTCACTACAACCTCCCTTCAGGAAGTTATAGAGAGCTATAAGGTCTCCCCTGAGCCTCCTCCAAGGCTGAACAATCCCAGCCCCCTCAGCCTCTCCTCATAAGGCCTGTGCTCCAGACCCCCTTTAAACGGCACGTCGACACTTACCACAGGTTCCCCCTTTTTTATGCCGAAACACGTAATCACTCCGTCCTGATCACCCACCACCACCTTCAAAAGCAGAGCACAGCGTTACGTCAGCGCACACGAAGGGCTTCTACACACCCCTTCGCTCCGCTAACCGCAGTTCCGTACTTCGGTACGTCACGTTCCGCCAGAGGAGCCGGGCCGGCCCGTACCTTCTGTGTGGCCCTGCGACCCGACGCGGGGAGCAGCCTCATGGTCTTCTGCGCCGTGACGCCCACCTGCAGAAGGAAGCGCGGCCCTCACTCACCTCGCCCGGCCCTTGGGCCCCGGGAGCGGCGCTGCCGGTTACCTGCATGTAGTCCACGCGGCTCAGGCTCAGCTCCATGGCTCCGCCGGGCCCGGCCCCGAGCTGCCGTTACCCGTCACCGCGGCAACCGTCGCCCGCAAACAGCGGCGCCCCCAGCCGCACAATCGTGGCCGGCGACTGGGCGGCGCTGCGCTTAGTGCCGTGAGCAACGGCCGCGGGACCGCCCCCACACGGGCCGAGCAGGAGCAGGCCGAGTATCAGTAAAGTATCGCAATATTTTATTTAACAATGAAGCATCCGAGGCATCGGGTCACAAAATACCGGCCCTGCGCAGAGTCTGAATTAAAAAAAAATCATTTCTACCGCATGAAGAGGAGCTTTGGACTGAGATCACGGTCCCTTCAAATGTCGTTACAAAAAAGAACAGCCAACCTCCACCACACCTCACCAGTGGAAATAACACACTGCATTATGGCACAGCAGCTGTGTGCTCACCCTCACCTGCTCCTCAGCTCATACTGCCATCAGCAGCACAATCCTACCCCACTCTACCTGATCCACCACACGCTCAAACACCCTGTTCCCACCTCGCTGCTGCCAGGAGCACAACACTACCTTATATCTATTCATTTGTTTTTCTTGCAAATTCAGTGCAAAGGATTCTCAGCATGTATCCATAAACCTGCTAAAATATCAGTAATTCACATCTCTATACCTTCTTAATGCATCAATGCAAAAAAAAAACCACAACAGTTTGATAGTTGTTAACTTTCAGATGATTAAGATGAAGACAACAACGTTTTGGTGACGAGTTAATAAAATTTCCTATGACTAAATTCCAGAGCAGCTGTACATAAAGTTATTTAGTGCTAAAAATCTACAATACATTTTTTTTTTGTTTTCAAGTATGAGATACTGAAATATTATTGCCAATAAATAGTTGTGCTGTAGTCGAAGCCACGGTTCCTTTGTCGCATCATTCACATCTCAACATATTGGGATTGAGTTTCTCGCTGAGTTTATGTATTAAAATCGCTAACTCTTCTGTCGCTTGGGACTTGTCCTCCAAAAGTTCATAGCGAAGACTGGAGATATCTTGTTTGATTTCCTTTAATTCACCTGTATTAACCGCAGAAAGAAATACTTATTAGCAAAGTCTGCTAAACGTTCATTAAATGATAAGTCGCATTAGTGCCTATTTCAGATGATCTCCTGCTCATCCAGAACATCCATGAGAGCTGAGTAAGGGGGGCAGAAGGCTTTCCCTCTTCCTCATCCTCTCTGATATCCAACCAACTCCAGTGTTGTGCTTCACACATACACAGAACATCAAAGCCCTCCACATAGGTTAATGAATTAATCACGGCAACACTGCTAAACAGCTGGTAAATGTTAGTACCCCCTTGGAGAGAGAAAAGGCAAAAGAGATTTGTTTCTGAAGTGATATGCCGAGATCACACAGGGAAAAGTGTGGCAGAGCTGGCAACAAAACTCACAGCTTCTGAGTCTCTCTCCTCTTCCTTACCAACATCCTTTGAATCAGAAAAAGTCAGCCAATTTAACACTGTTACAACTTGACACAAGGACAACAACAGTATTTAAATGGAAACAATAGTCAAGGTTGGGCTTGTAACAAGATATGTCAGGGTTTCCAGTATAAGATATCTGGCCAAGAGATACTCAAATACTTCTGACTGGGATGCTGGAAGCATCAATACAGTTAGTGGCTTCCTCACAGACTTCCTCTGTGACTGTGTATGCCATGTCTGCACCCCAACTTTACATCTGTAAATGGGGCCCATAAACTTTCTCAGTTCCACTTTTTTGGTCTTACTTGTCTGTTTTTGTTGCGCGTACTTCCATTGCTGCCTGACTTCAGTGCACGTGAAGTAGAAATAAATTCATTTTAACTGGAGGCTCCATGCACCACTGTAATGCCAGACTCTAATAAATGTGACAAACATTCCCTCTGAAATGTGAAGAAGCCTCTTACCTTCATTTACTTCATCATTTTCTTTGTCCACTTGTGCTTTCAGAACGTACCGTTTTATCAGTCTTTTCATTATTTGCTGTCAGATTAAAACAGACACGGTCAGCACGTGTAGTAGAACTTTATTCACTTTTTCTTACAAGAATGGAAAAGATATAAGCAAGTGAAAAAGCAGCCCCAGATCAAGTAGTTGCTTCATATGGGCTTTTTAGGTGGCACACAGGGATTCATCACTACAACAAAGCATCTCTCTCTCAACCAACTACCTCTTAATTTACAGAAGGACGCAGCTGGTTGGAAGGAATAGGACAACAGGGAAATAAAGAATGATATTTTGTTTCTTTTTATACAGCAAGCAGGTGGAGACAAGAAAGGTTGGCTTCCTGTCACCAATTAGCTTTGTGAGAAGTCATCAGATGCACCATCAGGATTTAGAGGCATACACACACCCAGTCTCAAGATTTATTACCCTCATCATAATTGAGACTAAATTGTATTAGTTAAGGACACTGTGTTTTCTCTCCAATGCTTTGATGCCATGACTTCAAAATGCCTTTGGCGCTTACATAGCCACCTGTATAATGACAGTTATTAACGCAACACAGAACTATTACCTAAGCAAAGTCCCTAAAGACACAAAGCTCTACCTAGAAAATGCTGCTCAGTCTGATACAGTATGCTGATAAGGAGCTCACTCTGGGTAACAAAGCAAGAAAGAATGCTGCAGCTTTAAACTTCACTATTGATTCTGTACATTAAAGTGATTAGCAATGAAATAACATTGAGGCTGTCAGGCTGCTAAAGCCATATAATGAATTCCTAGTGTAATGAATTCCTAACTTCTGAGGCTCCACACATATAGTGTATTGCAATTCAGTGTGTTACCTCATGTCACCTGCACTGCAGTAATCTTCATGCATACTGTCAAGCACAGCAAATGCAAGATAAAGTAATTTTACACTAAGCCCATTCTGCTGCAGACCAAACTATCAAATTATTCAAATTTGCTGCAGACAAGTATGTACATAAGCATCTGTCAGAACTGATGCCAGAAGCCTGGTGTCTAAGCACACCTAATTTAGGCTTTAAGTGGCTACAAAAATAGGTCTACTCTTTGTTTAACTCAGTTCACGTGTGAGGATTTGTCTGTAATAGCAGTACATATCTACTTTCTAAAACATACCGTTATCAAAATTAATGTGGCTTGCCTTACAGAATTCGTACATTTCGTACACTTCGTACATTTTCACTAGGGGAACAAGAGCTCCTATTTACTCTTATTTCTGAACAGGAAAGAAGTCAGGAAGGTAATATCTGACAGACTCCTCTTAACAGAGAGGAGAATTCTCATCTGCAGGAGTTTCAAATGTCACAGAACAAGAAGGAAGGAAGGAAAAGTGATGCTAACTTCATCAGCCCACTGAGCTTTCAGATTTCTTCCCCAGAAATCAGTTTTCAAAGTGTGCTTCTTGGGTTTTCAGAACTGGGATATCAAGGAAAAAACTAAGTTTTATTTGAGTTGGCTTCTTTAAATGCTTCCAATAATCAGGCTTGAACAAAAGCAGTCTTGTTGGTTTTGTTCCCCTCAGTAGCATCCCGGAGTTTGTTTTCCACAGGAGGTTTTGTTCATCTGGAGAAGGCAGCATGTACCTGAGACAAGATTCCGCTGGTACATTCATACACTTCTATCACTCAGAACACTGGCCAGGGAGGTACTTACCTGATAGCGTGTCGGCTGATTGAGAATGCTGTTAAAACTGTGTGATTCAAAAACTCGGGAGTTCGACTGAGTGAAAAGGTTTAACTAGGAAGCAATAAGAAGAAGTTAACACATGTGACAGTATTCACATTCAGAAATCAGTTCAATGCATTTTTTTCCCCTTTGGATGTCCCCATAGTCACTAAATCAGAATATTATTTCAAAAAACAAAATAAAATCACCAAGGCAGCTCTGATTTTATTTATTTATTTTAAAAGCTAATTACTTTAGCCATAGTTTTCACTGCACAGCTCCAAAACAGTTGTGCTCATACAGCTGAGGAGCTTAGTTACGCCTTGGTGGTGAGGATGAGTGGCCACAACAAGGAGAGGGGATCTGGCTTTAACAGCACTGCTGCACTTCTGCACTCTTAGGTATATATTTAATTAGAAATACATACTCTAAGCCATTCTTTCTCAGTAAGAACTGTTTTGCTTAAGTACAGTTTCCAGTAATACAGTTGGAATAATGGTCATTGTTCTGGATCAGCAGATTCCACCACATATTCATTAGGCCCCAAATAATTCGCTATCTTTGTACTAGCGGGCCAGAAACAGAAGGGAAAAGAGCTACCTTGTACAAGATGCTTTTGAGACTAAGGCCAAACATTTGTGACTACCAAACTGGAAACCTATTTCCCTCAGATATATTAGTGTGAGTGATGTAAAGGCCTAGCCTCCTCATGCATATCTGTCATTAGTTCACCACTGTTTTCAATTAGTCACTGAATTAATGATGGCTGACCTCTCTGGTGAGCAAAGGGAGCTCACTGAAGTCAGCCTGCATCTATGCAGTCAGTTGGATGCTTTCTGTAACTGACACGTGTATTGTGTCCCTACTTGCACACAGCCTGTCACCTCAGTAGGGCCCCAGGTAAGGGATTTCTGCCTGCTCCAGGCTGCTGCTTTCCTGCAGGCATAAGGATCAGTAGCACCAACAACCCAAAAAACATCCTCAGCTCTAGAAAGAACTTATAGGAAAGATAACTGGACTTGCCATTTCTGGTAATTTACAGTAAAACAAATCAAAATTTGTTTTTGTTTCAGTCTTTGTGATATACACAAATTTATTTAAAATTAAAAACAAAAAGGAGGAGGAGAAAGGGGCCATGTGCTTCTTCTTTTATCTGTTAGTGCCCCAGTTGCCATATCAGGAAAACAGAGAAATTTGTTACCTAATCCTCACAAGAGTGAGGTGACACTGCATTCATTAATATCTGTAAGGAACATTTTGATACCCAAACTGAGAATGTTGTGGAAGTGCTGAAGATGATGACCACCAATCCTCCCTCTTTTCTGTTGCCTTTTGTTGAGAACATACCTTTGACAGTAGGATGTAAGGTATCATCCTGACCACATTTTTCCCTTGCCTGCCCAGTGAAAGGAAAAGCTCTTTCCATACCCTCAACTGTTGTTGTGGTTTTCTTTTCATTTTTAATCCTCAACTAGAAGTCTTTCTAGGTCATTGCTTGTGGGAATTATCTCTATCTTTCAACAGTCAGTTATTTTTGTTTTACCTGTGTTCTTCCAGTATTTGGATCTTGTTGTCTTAATAAAATATATTGCTATTATCTGCCTAAACGTACTGCATAAAACCGATCTGAATTACAGATCTGTAAATACGAGTACTGGATTTATCTACTACTATCATCAGAAATACAGATTATACCCTAAAATTTAAAGAAAAGTAAACTGCTGCAATGGAAACTATTCTTGAAAACAACCAAGAGATTTCAGTACCTACCCTCGATTTGGAATTGCCCATTCCCATTTCAATGTCCTTCTGTAGCCGCCTCCTCCTGCACTTAGAAAAGTTAATGATCCTCATGATGAAATAGAAAAATGATTTGGGGCTTGGTACAAGACTAAATGGTGGAGGTAATGTCTTTCCATCATCAAAATATGATAACCAAAGTTTAGAACGAGCAAACTTCCACTCCACATCACTGTCATCCTGTGTTAAGACATTAAAACAGGCATACACTTCATTTCTAGAACTGTAAAAACATCCTCCAAATGAAATAACTACCCTTTCTGTTTTTACATAAGTATTATTTATTTGCTAATAAAGCTGCAAAATAGTTGTACAAAAAAATGTGACTATTCTATCAAGACTATTTCAAACAAATTTCGGCTGTCACTGTATGTCAACATCTCATTGTCAGTACTTAGTTCAAGCATGTGAGCAATCTAAACAAGTGTTATTTTTGCACTGAGTGAGGGCTAACATAAAAATTTGTTATTTAAAGCGGAACTTTTTTATTAATTAAGGTGGTCACTTGAACATGGTACTCAAAAAAGCGATGAAGTATTCACTGGCTTCCAAGCAGACATGGAGTAAAGCACTACTTTTCACAGCTTTTTACATAACCATGAAAAGTAACTGATTTATGAAGGCATACACAAAACAGAAACTGTCATGAGGAAATCACGTTACAAACTGATTAACTATATTGAAAGGCTTAATTTGGTTAATTTCAAGGGCAAAAAGTTGCTTTAATATAAGCAGCTTTCTCCTGCTGAATTCCCTGACATCACCCAGAAGTCAGTGAAGTATGATAACCAACTGTACACTATATTCTGTAACCTGCTGTGTGTGTGTGTTGGGGGGTGTGTGGTTTAACTTGGGTTTGCTTTATAAAAGCTGTTATCTTCCCCAGTTTGAGTTTTCCTAAATCTTTATTGGAACTGAACGCTAAATACCCTAATTATCTTCAACTTTCAAGATACTTTGTCACCATTATGAAATTCAAATAAAATATCTCTATAATCAGCAGTGCAGCCAAGAACACTGTGTGACACAGGCATATTCATTCCACAAAGCCATTTGCCAGATTTGGAGAAATCTGCGTCAGTGTTTTCAGGGCATATGGCAAAGCGCAGCAAACCTACAATCAAGTCCTAATATTGTACTTAAAGCAGAAATAAAACCCCAGCACACTGCAAATAAAGCTTTTAAACATTGCAAAGAGCAACTCGGTCATAAGTCCTGAAGATAAACACCTATATCATACTCCAAGTACAGATGCAAATAAATGTAATAAAGCGTGCACGGTAGTAGCGCAATGACCAAAGCGTCTAACTCCTGCACAGTTACCTAAGAAGGTAATTTAAACTACATCCAAATGGTTCATCAAAGACTGAAGTGCACTATATTAGGAAAACATACAGCATGCACCTTAATGAGGCTAGGAATATAGCCATGTCTAAGATCATAAGCACAGTAGCTTTGTTTTCTGTTTCACAGCAGTCCTCATTTGAACATTACTTTAGATTTTAAGATTTCTGGATGGATGGCACCTCATTGGATGCATACAGCTGCCATAAGATGAAATACAGACTCTGTAAGATTTTGCAGAGATCTTTTTGTTAGTTGTAGGACATGGTATTTTTTGTGATCTCCTTTACTGAGAATCAATACCTTGACCGTACTTCTGCATAACTAGATGCAATCATTAAAATAATTCTTAATAATGCCACTCTCTTTCAACATAACACCACATCCAAACGGTTTTTAAACACATCCAGGGATGGTGACTCAACCAGCTCCCTGGGGAGCTTATTCCAGTGCTTAACAACCCTTTCTGTAAAGAAGTTTTTCCTGATATCCAACCTAAACTTACCCTGGTGCAACTTGAGACCATTTCCCCTCGTCCTGCTACCTGTCACCAGTGAGAAGAGACCAACCCCACTCTCGCTGTAAGCACCTCTCAGATATTAGAACTCAGGGACACGATTTAGCAAAGGGTTCTTAGGGTAGTATGGCTAGGTTGTGGTTGGACTTGATGATCTTTAAGGTCTTTTCCAATCTTAGCAATTCTATGATTCTTTGACTGCAAAAAAGAACCATTTGAGAACAGAGTCCTACCTCGATTTCTTGATATGAACTGTTGATCATAGCAATCAGCATGTTGAGCAGAACTACCACCATCGTGACATTGTATATGCCATAGAGAACATATCCAATGTTCTCAATGAACTTATGATCGTATTTCAGGACAACAGAGGTTACTTCAGACAAGCCAAATATTGACCAAAATAAGGTTTTGAAACTTTCTTCAACTCTGAGGAAAAAAAAATAAAAAAATAGGAAGCCATCAGAAACTACACAAGCAAATACATAATGTGTGCTTATAGCAAGTGATAAACAATCTCAAGCAATTTGTTCATGAATCAAGTTTGTAGAGAGCTGATCAAATCATAGATATAAGTAAGTATTTTTCATGACATTCTCAGTTCCCCCACCATGCTGTAACTACACGTTGTAGATAACATAGGTACAACACCAGTAAAGGATGCAAAAGAAGGGTCCAGGAATTAGTAACCTATCATATTTTCAGGATTCAAGATGAAGGACGCTCTCATTATTTTCCAGTCTAATTCTGCAGGGGGCAGACCTTCCCTGCCCTAACAATGGGGCTGATGCAAAGAAAACTACTGTGCTTCTTTCAACAGTTTCTACTTAAGTCTAACATTAGGCATGGTACATTCAAAAATGGGTATCAGCAAGTTCAGCAGCAAAACTCAGAATCCAAACAGATTTTAATGGGATTTGTTCCAGTCTGCTGTTTAAATCAGTGGAAATCGGGCACTCAACAAGAAACAGGCACCTAAATGCTCAAGGCTCTGGGCCCAGGACACAGTGCACCTCTATACTCCCATCTTGGTCTGGGCAATTCCTGAGCTGCCAAAGCTCTGTGACAGCTGACAGACAGCCCTGCAGACCTTCAGGGAATCTGAGAGCAGATTACTGTGACTTGGTACCAGGAAACCTTCAGAATCTTGTTGGAAAATCACTGTTGTATTTGGCCCACAGGTCAGGTGTTTAACCCTTGCTTCCATCAGATAGGTCAGACAGATCCACTGCTGGCATCAAAGGACAGACAAGTGAGTTTGGCTTTCCATCAGTGTATTTTTGCTGTAAGTTGACTTGTCACACCATGGGGACATAGCTCACTGCAACACACAGTCCACCTCCCTGAGAGCTTGACTAACAAATGTAAGCTAAGAGACATAGATATTCATTAAAATTTTGACCCTCCCCTTAAAATGTGCCTTTTATTGTACTCTACAGAAGTTACTGGAAATGACTTCTTACTCTGTGTCACTAAAAAGTGAACTGACAGCTGTGTCCTAGGCAGCAAAACAAAAAGAAGCCAGTACGCAAATACTGAGTTACCTGTTTTAACATTGCTGTATAATTTTATATAAGAATAATATATGATCAGGTAATATTGTTTAGTAGAATAACATCACTGCTTAAACAATTAACTAATAAGCATTCAAGTGTTAAGCATATTAGACATCTGATAGAATGATACTTTTGTTACAGTTTTTCACAACTTACTTATCTAGAGAAAAGACAACAATCTGGAGGAAAGATATAATCAATTTAAGAAAATGTCATGGAATTGGCCACAGGAAAATACATTTACAGAGGTCATGTCTCCTGTAGGAAGATGGATGGAAAGGAGGACTTCTACTACCCCTGGTTTGAAACGCCCTTAATAATTATCCCTTCCTTCACCATTTTGTTTCAGGAAGTAAACTGAATAAAGAAATGGAAAAGATGGAAGCTTCAAAGATCATGGCAATCCATCACATCTTCTGAAAACAGGCTTCACTGTCATTGCTCTGTATTCATCCAACCAAAAAAGTTACCACATATACTGTAACTCTGATCCAAAATAATCCAACACAGCCTACAAATTGTTCAGTACAGAACTAAGAAAGTAATACGTCATCCACATAACCTGCTTTTCCACTCATGAAAAACAGAAGTGTTACTGGGAGACCTGTTATTGACACCTGGGCTTAATCTCTCCGTTTACCATATTGACCTGAAAGAGTTCAGTTGATGTTTACAATTCTAACAATTGCTTTAATGTAATTTAGGAGAAATCAGTAATATTCCCTTGCCATCAGCTGTTCACAAGCCTGATTGATCATCACAAAATAAAAATAAAACTATTTTATAGTGAAATTACAGTTTCCATTATACAAGTAGGAAAGAACTGGTACTTTGTATTCCCTTTCTAAGGTTTTATTTTAACACTTAGGAGAGGGTATGTAGTTTGACAGATTTTTTAGTGGAAAACTGAGTTTCATAGCTGCTTTTTACTTAAACACAACTTCATACTTACGTAGTAAAGGCTGGGTTTAGCTTAGCTCCAAGGTAGTAGGAATACAGTATGAACATCCCAATCATAAATGCAAGAAATACCATAATAAAAAGGACCATAAACTTGAAGATGTCTTTAACAGTCCTTCCAAGAGAAATCTGCAAGGGTCCAAAACTCTCATTTGCAGGCAGGATATATGCAATCCGAGAAAAGCTAAGAACAACAGCAATTGCATAAAGGCCTTCAGATATTATCTGAGGATCAGATGGAAGCCATTTATCTCTAGCTGGAAGATACAAAATAGAGGAGTAAATATGAAGTGTTACACATTTATCACTATGGTTAAAAATAAATCTTGATAAGATTTGCCATGAACATGTCTGAATTTAGTTAAAGCAAATATTTGGAGAGTCTATGCCTATTTCCTGTAAGTCACAAATGATGGATGTAAATTACATTGCTTTTTGCTAGAGGAAAAATTATACTTGGGGAAAAAACAAGGACAACATCTTCTACAATTTGTAATTCAACCCGAAGTAAAAATATACAAGAGTATATAAGGAAAAGCAATTCTAAGTGCTTTTCTTAGTAAGACTGCACTATTAGCTTTGTTAGTAAACACTATGCCACAAATTTATTCATATTTTAAGTTATACTAATGAAAAGTGAACTTACTAACCACACAAGGATTTTGCCACTGCTAAAAATTTAGGATATAACATAGCTCTCACTGAGATCATGGAGAATTTTGCCATTGACTTCAGTGGGAGGAAGACCATGACTTTTACCCACAATATTCACAGAAACAACAGTTACATATAGATTCAGGAATTTTTCATTGCATTAATTACTGCACCATCTTAGCACAGCACTGCTGTCTCAGTGTTTGATATCAAAATACCAAGTATTTCTACGTATGTATTTCCGTATGTCCAATTTCAAATCGATTCTATAGCACTTAAAGTAAACAAAGCCAATTCTACTACTGTACTACATAGACACTCAAAAACATTCACTCAAATTTACTGCCCAGAGCAAATGCAGTCTTTACTGACATTGCAAACAGCCTCATCACATCTCTGATTACAGTTTCTGTGCTGCAACAACTATTAGTACTTTCCTTCTATTTGAACAGATTACTGGGTCTAGCATCGTTCCTTTAGCACAAAATATTGATAGCTCTTCACAATATGAATGATGGTATTGAACAACTGAAGTAAGCAAAAAATAAATTCTCATCATAATTGCATCTGTTGTGCTTGATGTTGAGAATAAAATATAGCTTGCGAAGGTTTAATATCGCAACAGTCAAACTTAGCTCTGTACAAATGGTTACAACAGAAGGCAGTTAAATAATAAGCAGTTATTTGGACTTTTGTCCTTACTTTGGCCTATCACTTGGTTTTAACACAGTCAAACATTTGCCAAATTAGCATCATAATGATTATAGCTTAAATAGAAGAGAATGAAAAATACAAATGCAGAATTGACTAAATAATGCTATGAATACAAACATATGAAAATACTCATTTCAAGTCTTCAAATGCTAATGGCATCTTATCAGTTTCTTCATTATTAAGATTTGTGTTGCAGAAAATTCAAACTCACCGTAGGTAAAATATTCTATTTCTGGAGGAAGTGTGACCTCAGAGAGGTCACTCTCTTCGATGTAGTTGTCCACATACTGTTGTGCTTTAGTGGCCTGCAGGAATGCTAGAAGCCTCGCTGTGAAAGCAGCAATGAAAATGGACAACATCCCAAAATCCAAAACATTCCATAACTGCAAGATATATTCCCTGGGTCCTTCCAGCCACAGCTCTTTGCATTCTGACCACATCATACCTGCAACAAGAAATTTAAACAATATAGCAAAGTCAGCCACAACACTTCCATTTAAATTCCATGATTTGCAGTGTCACAGTGTTGTCACACAGCTTGATCAAGGTGCACTGACCTCCCTGCCCCAGCAGAATTTGACATAAAGAGAGTGCTTAAGCCAGGACATACAGGTGATTCAAAAGGCAAAGTGAGGCACCTTTGTGTAGCAGCCACAGTTATACTTCTTTTCTGCAGCCTGTAAAAGCTGAGAATGCTACATTATCATGTGGCTACCTGACGTTTTCCTATATAAAGAACCTGACTGATGAAATGCTAGAAGATGGCACTTTCTGACACACAGCTTCTAACAGGCTGATATCTGATCAGGTTTTGTGATGAATACTGAATAATGAGAACTGACTCATTGGCCCCTTGGTAGAAACAGTGATTTCTCCAAATGCTACCTAAGCAGCAATGCCACATAAGCACTGATGTGTCAGTACAGTAACTAAGCAGTGAAAATTCTTGATCTTCTCATGCATACAGCAGCACAGTAGACTTCTTAATCCTACTTAAGTAAACCACTTCAAAGCAAAATTTCTATTGTGTTCTCTCCAACAAGTCTGTGTTCCTGTTACAAATGTCAGAACTACCAAACAGTGCAGCAAAGTCATTGCAAATCAATGGTTTTGCTCTGCACTACAAGAGGGGGCAGGCATAGAGATGCTTTCACTGGTTCTGATGTATTGCTCTGCTGTGCAGGCTTACTGTAACAATGCAGCAGTTGAAGCAAAGGTTTGAGACCCGCAATTCTTTCTTTTAGAAGTAACAACTGCAGATAAACAGTGACACAGAGACAAAGGGGCAATATACCTACCAAGTACCCACACCATGATCAGCATTTCTGTCCAGGTGAACTGAGTAGTCTTCACCCTAAAGATCTGCTTAGGGTAATCAGTAACAGTGACATTCGGTAGCGTTGTTATACCTTCGAATCTGTCAGAGGCATTGAACACCAGCAGGCCTAGGAAAATGATGAAGGATGCTGCATGTGCCACAAATTTCATAAATGGGCTTCGAAGAATTCTTCCAAGCTGTAAAGACAGAATGAAAGCAGTCACATTTTCTTTTTGAAGTAACAAACTTATACATTGCGTATTTCAGAAGCATTGCACTCATTGTTCAGGACAGTCTGAAATGCTGCTTTCAAAGGTTCCAAATGCACTGAATTGTGATGGTTTGCCATTGCAGACAAAACTCTCTCAAAGGCAGCCACATGGAACGTGCTGTTCTGTTAGTGAACATTTATGTTATTCAACAAACTCTAGATGGCAATATTTATTGGGAAGTGCCCCAAGAAGTTACAACTGTACAATGGCAGTCATAGAAAATAGTTTCTAATGCCCACAGATTGCCAATGCAGGCCTGGAGAATATATATTCAGAGAAGAAAATCCTAGATAAATAACCTGCAAATGTCTGCTAAAACTAATGACTATTCCATCACAGTGGACTACAAATGAAAATATCAGAAATAATACCTTTTTCAAATAAATTAAGCTGATGCATTCACAATTGCACCTGGCAGAAATATGGAACAGCATATGTACAAACAGTTCTTCCTCAGCTCAAGAGAGGAATGATTACCTCTAGAAGACCACTGTCACTGTCTGGAGCTGGTACTGAGGTTCGGCAGAGGCCCTGCTTGGAGTACTCTGGGGGGGACTACACAACTGAGTTTAACTGTCCCTTCCAGACTACTTTGCTTTGGAAGGAAGGAGTTGTACCTTCAGAATATACTCCCTTCTGTGTTTCTGAATGGAAGGCTTGTTCCTCCTCTGCTCAAAGTCTGGTAAGCTGGATGCCAGGCAGACTTTTTTGACCTAGCTGCAGCACACTTATTAAAGTTAAAGGTCTCCTCCATGAGAAGAACACGTTGCTGCACACATAATGCTTGTCTTTATTAATGTTAGTATCCAGTTCAGATGTGACACATTATCACATACATTAAGAAACATTATTCAGCATCCTAAAATCATATGTGAAGTGCTGCGTTATCAGCAGTGTTGTGTACTGTGTAAGACGAAAAAGGCTGAGTTCAGCAGGTGGGGAACTGTAAGTAGCTTTCTTATTTCAAGGAACAGATTTCCTGAAACTGGGGTCAGCTACCATGAACTAAGCAGACCAGCACACACTGAACTGCATTTGCTACCTGTGCAAACAATCCCAGGTTCCTTTCCTGCTCCTGACCTTTTATGAAGCATTTTGAAATTACAACATCAAGTAACTGATCTGAATGTACAGTACGTTTACTTGACATGAGCGCTGTGAAAAGTCAGGAGTTTCTGGTACTGAGAACTAAAGCTCGAGGACAAATGTCACTTTTCCATATTAGATACTACCTAAAAAAAAATATTTCTATGGCATGGAGCTGTGAGGAATATCTTCACTAAAGATAATCACAAAGTAACTTCAGAAAATAATCAGAACAACAATTATATTCTATCACCAAGGTTTATCTTAAAAGTAAAACAATATTCAACCGAGGAGAAATACCAGGTTCCCTTGAAACATGCAGGAGAGGGGCAAAATATTTTCCTTTTTGAGATAAACTACAAGAAAAGTATATAAATGAATCAAACATTTCTCTGCTGCAGATTTGCTAAGGAAAGAAAACTAAAAGATCAACATTCTGTAAGAAAAGTAAGTTTACATTTTTAAATAATGTTAATGTAACTTGGAGAAATATTTCTCCTTCCGATTTAATGAAGACATAGTAATGTACTTAATTTTCAGACACTTGACACACAAAAGAACACAAGGATTTCATTTTTATATAGCCGAGAAAGCTGTATTTTCCTATCATTTTGGAAGGTAAGTCTCTACATTTACAGGTTCTTAAGAATATACTCTAGCGCATGGTTGAAAAACTGTGTTTAATTTGATTTCTATTATATGGTTCACCTGGCAAACAGACTAATAACAAATATTTTACTTAAGATTAAATTCTGCATCAGTGAAGTCAACAGATGTTCTGCTATTTGTTGATATGGGAGCAGCCTCAGATCTTCAGGTGCTACCAAAGGAGAACTCTTACAGAACCTTCTGGCCAACTGGGTGGTGATTTAAAAAGCACAAACCAATCCACCATAGTACCATAAGTATAAGAATGTAATGACACAGCATGGATTGAATTTTGGGTTTTCTTCCCTTAAATTTCTGTAGATCATTCACCTCACAGAGAAGGGCTTTTTTTTTCCTTCTATAAGCTTAACAGTATTTTCATGCTTCCTCACATGGCCCTCTCCTTACAGTGCAAATAAAGCAAGTAGCATAATTTGGCTTAAGACTACAGACTACTAAAAATATCATTAATTAGTTAAATTTGGAAGCAGCAGACTTAGAGGCACATCATGACACTTGGAATGCCAGAAAAACATTACCCAGAACAGTACAGGATTTGTAATCTTTAAAAGTCAGTACCCTGCTACATGGTGCAATCCAATAACCGATGGCTAGAAACGGAAGGCCCAGTGCCACAACCAGCACAACCAGACACTTGATGGCTATGGTTTGCTCCCGCAGTCCTGAGAGGTTTTCATACCAGATAGTCAGTAGCTGTTGCTGACAGTTTGGATGAGCCACAAACTGCAAAGGAAACAAGTAAAAATTTAACATTTTGAATGAGTTATATGAACGCCTCGTAAATGATCAGCAAATCTCAAACATTTGCAGTTAATGCAGACCCTAAAAACATACCTTCTCCTCTTTCTTTTAAAAGAAATGTTAATAAATAAAGAAGAAAATGCTGAGTTCATTAAAACAAGCACTATAAGGGCAGGGTTGCACAGGCTGAAAATATGTATTGCCCCATTTTTAAAGCACTGTTGTATTTTTATAGAATGAAGCCATCTGCTACATGGATAAAGACTGTACAGCCACTTCTGTTAGGATCATGCCATGAAACTAAGAGAGTGCAGAAGAAGCATAAGAGGTTGGAGGGAAGAGTGCTGCAGCTCCCTATGCTTCCTTCTCATTATATTTACATTTCTGGTCAAGTCTATTTCCAAAGTACTGTCACACTCATCATTATCACTATTACTGTAATTAACCCATGTTCCACAAGACTGCTGCATTACAAGAGCACATGGGGTGTTGGTCGAGCAGCAGGGTAAGAAGCCTAGTAAATCACAGCCATTTGAAGCTACTGGATAACATGTTTGTCAAAATGAGGCAATTACTAGTAAATCAGAGTGAAGAATGGTTTCACAACAAGGTTTTGAAAATAATTCTAATGAATGCATGTTGGTTTAAAAGGGATTATATTTGAGTCACTCATAGTTTAAAAAAAATAATACTGTAAATGTTGTGTATCAATTTCATTAGGCTTTGTACTCTGCTGAGATCACAGTGTACCATATGCACTGCTGTATGCCAGGTCTTGCCTGCAAAACTCCATTTATACTCCTAAAATCATTAATAAGAGCATACAGTAGTACAAGAGGGCAGACTTCTTCAGAAAAAGCAAATTAAATCACTGGCAATGAAAACAGGGAACCTTAAATCTCCCAGGAGGAAGGATCTGAAGCTGTTGCATTAACTCTAAAGAGGGAAGTATCTTCATATTCTAAACCACTTTGCTCTAAAACAGAAGCCCCTCTGTATTTTGATATGCTATTTGGTAGCTGAGATCACATACTGGCACAGTTTGTTGATATCATGGAATGGCCTACAGCAATAAATAAAAAAAGGCTCAAAAATCTTTCAGAAATTAGTAACAATAAAACGACATTTTTATTCTCTCTAATAGACTGTCAGTTTTTGAGCTTATGCACCATAAAAACTGCCAGCCTGGCTCAGGAAAAAGAGGCTCTTTGTGTGTTTGAGTAAACCGTGCATTCTGACATATGCCCCTGTCTCTTCTTTTCAAGTCAGGCCAAAGGACAAACACCTCAGCAGATAAACTGTGGGCAAAGATAGGTAAGTAATCATTTCAAAATTACAAAGACTTTTTAGAAAAAAACAGGCTTAAACCTGTAGGGAAGATAAGAGGAAAGAAACACCTACATCATACCTCCTATTGCCAGAGGGCTGTGGAAAAAAACAGCAAAGGAGTTGTCAGGGTGCTTGCCCAAGGCTAGGAATCAGCCCGAGGGCCCCCTTACATCTCACCCAAAGCTGTTCACTCCTTTATTTCTCTGGATCCATCAACGTTCTGCTGCGATGCTAAGAGGATATCAGCCTGTGCTGCAACTTTCCTCAGCCAAAGGAGGAGCTAGCAAGTGAGACGCCAATGGTTATGGCAAGTTCTTCTTTGGCAGTAAGTCTGAGGGCACTTAAGATCTTAGTAATTTATTTAATTGTTGGTAATTGTACAACATGCACCACTTCCAATCCCTCACAGCAACTCATGGCATTTGTCTGATCCAAAAGATCTCTGCAACTTATCCTTCTCTTTGGATTTATTGAAATACTTGATTTTTTACTGTTTTAAAAGCAACTCTAGCCTGTTCTGGTATTTTTCCTGTATCTCCACATGTTCCCAGCTTCATCTCCTCAGAGAATACATCATCTTTCACCTACCAATCACACCCTATACATTCTTCCTTCCATATTTCTCTTTTCTCAACCTACTTCCCATGCAGTCACCAGCTTCTCATTACATATGCTGATTTAAGCTTATTATCATATTTGTCTAATACATTAGGACACACCCCAAACCCAAGCATACACAGAGATGCACAAGATCCACATCTGGTTACTAAGGAATACCAGAATGTAATTTATCTGCTTTACAGTGCATAACTGGCTGCAGCTTTTTAGAAACATTCGGTTCCATGACTGTGAATCAAGTGATCAGTATAGACTTATTTTTCTGTATGACTAAGAATGATTAGCATGTTCTTTATTCCTAACATCTTAATGACTGAGTTCAGATCTGGCAGGAGCAGATCCAGGCATAACCTGATTCACCAGCACACAACACAGAGAATTTTGAATTCTCATTCACGTCTATTAGAAACTTCAGTATTCGAGAATTCAGTCTTGTGATTTTACTCAAACCTTATTGATTTCACTTGGAAATTCCATTTTGATTCTCATTTCAGCAGAGCAGCAGAATTTGGCTCAGTGTCAGCAAGTCCTCTCAAATTTTGCTGGCAGTCTGCAGACAGAGTTAAGATGCACTACTAAAAGCAATATAGCAACAACAATTCAGCAGAGAAAGCAAGAATACTTGTAAACACCTTTTCTGGGCTTGTGATCCCCTTAGACCTTCACTCTTGGGCCTGCAGTTTTAGTCTGAACCTTACCTCAAAAATTAAACCTTGTTTACAAGGATGGGCTGCCCTTCAATGCAGAGCCATGGTACTGAGTGCAAGAGTTTCCTTAGTAATAGAAGCAAAACCTCCAATTCCCAACGGAGAACTTCTGAGAGCATTTGCTCACTTATCATATGCTTTTTCCTGTCTCTCCTCTCCCCACAAAGGACATATGGCTCATTAACCAATTCACAGAACTGCTGCTCTGTTTCACCGTATTATCATTCTTACAACAGTGAACCGACCTTAGCATACCTGATCTGGAAGCACAGCTAGAAATTCCAAAAGCTAAGAAATGTAAGCCACATCCTTGCCTTCTTCCTCAAGTTTTAGCATTCAAAGTAACTCTCGTAAAGTTCCCACGTCTGAATCTGATCTGAAGTCAGAATATCACAGTCATCTCCCACAGCTGCATGGAGCCAATCCCAGCATCAAAAGACCACCACAGCAGAGAAATGTCCTGGCTCAACCTTCGTCACGCCCTCTGCAATGGCCACTTACACAGCACAGACCATGTATGAATATGGTAATAACTCTGCACCATCTGTTTATGTCCTCCCACCAAGATCATTAGTCTCATAGGTTCTGAACTGTACTTGTTAGGAACTGAAGCCAAACTCTTGAGTTCATCTACAAATAACTAATCTCTCACAGAAGAAGAGAACAAGTTTGCTACATGGAATTGTCTTTTTTGCGCTGTTATTCTTAACAGATCTGGGTGGTCCTTTGCTCAGAAATAAATGTCATTGGAGACAACTCTTAGAAGAAAACCACAGTTCTCAGTAAGAAAGCAGAGCAGTAAGAAAGCAGAGCAAAGGTTTGCTGAGGTTTAGAAATCTGAAATGCAAAAGCATAAAGAATCCATATGTTATTTAGGTATGATTACATGTTCATATGCTTTGATTTTTCCCCATTCCGTTCTCCTAGTTAACTACAAATATTTACTTTGGATTTTGGCAGTTGATACATATCTATCTGCTATAGAACAATTCTATATAGGAAATAGAAATTTGTTGTTTAAATCTGTGTTTACCATTTCTGCTACAGCATTCTGGGCATATGATAAACATGAATATTTCCCAGATGTTCTAGCAGGTTGCTTGCAATTCATTGTATATGGCAGATTGGCTCAACAGGTGGCCACATTATAGAGGGTTATTTATTCTGAAAGACACCAGACTTCTTGGAGGAGATGATGAACCTGTAATGGCTGTTAAGAATGGAAACAACGTGTCCATGTAAATAATACATAGGTGTTGCGGTACTTCTTGAGTATTATCACAGCAGGACACAAAGTTAGCTACTTTCTGTGCTAGTGCTGTGGGATCTGGAAGAGAACAGCATGGATGAATACTGAAAATTGCCGCAGCAAATGGATATACATTATGTTGAATGTACTCAGCTTTATTGTTCACATGTAGCATTCATTCACAAAAGTAACTGTTCATTAAAAATACCTACAGGCACCAATTGAAAATACGTTGCACTTTACAAACTACTGACAGATACAGGTGCATAAATGCAAAAGTGAAAGTAACTGATTAAACCACCTACGAAAATATTCCCAACATTTTCAGGACTGATTGTTAACAATCTTCTGGGAGGAATACAGAAAGTAAATGATTTAAGATTACTCACTACAATACCACTTTTTATTACATCCACACAGTTGCAGATAAACTGTTTATCTTACCACCATATTTTAGAATAAACTAAAGAACCATAAATTTAAAGGCAACTTAAATGCTTGCTTTTCCTTTCAAAGCAGGAAAAGGAACACTTCTCTTCCAAAGGAAGACATGTGTGTGCTCACACGTAGAAAGCTGCCAGACTTTCAAAAATTTATTTTCCAGAATTTACTTGCCTTGTTCAGTTATTGAAGGCAGAAAGCAAAGGTAAGAGAAAACGTAATGAACAAACCAGTCCACTTTTTGGTTTGCCGAAGCCAACTGTTTACATAAACTATGTCTACTCAAAAGAGAAGGCTATCACAGACTGGCAGGAAGGCACATCCTTTACTTTCACTAAGTGGAAATCTGGCTCCACGTACTTTTTTATTTATTTTTTTTTAGATTTATTTAATCAAGAGAAAGATCTGAACAACTGCCTATAGCCTTGCTAGCGTAGCTGATTTATGTAATTAAAACCTCCTGCCAATTCTCAGAAGCGTAAAACAGATTAAGCAGAACTTCTTCACTGCAGCTCCCTTCTGCCAGCTTCCACCTTGTGAGAGTCTCGATTACATGCACCATCTCACTAATGCAACTGAGCATTAGTGAGTTCTTAATACCCATGGCACAGTGAGATGACACTGTCCATATTACGTCATCTGAAAGCACTTACCTTTTTCACTTCATACTTAATGGCCAGTTTCACACGGCTCAGTGATGCTCTATGTCTCTGCGTTTCAACTGGCTCTGAATTCAAATCCCCATTAAGGATGGCCTCCACTTCTTCTGAGTCTCGGCAGAGATCAAGAACTCCAACCACAAAATCTTTGCATTGCATAGACAGCTTACGATAGTCATTCTGAAACAGAAGGGTCAGAGAAAATGACATGTGAGGAACAGGCTTAAGAGTTAACACCAAGGGAAAAAGAACATGCAACTTCATGCTGTCTCCCTATAAGCAAGATTATGCCTATTTTTCAAGCACGACCTTTAATCTTCTCAGTTGTTTGTGTATGTCAGTATTGCAAACACTTCAATTTATCTCCGGTCTCTTCCAACAAAACGTTTGTGGCTACATCTCAAAAATTTAAGCCAACTGCCAAGCACACAAATTTGAGTCTTTGTTCACACTTCTGTTTATGCTTCTGTGTCTTTCATCACCTCTGTGCCATTACCTTGGTAGAAACCTGTCTTCATTCATCTGTCTATGACCCCTCAGAAAGATCTCTACGACTTTATCTGAGATGCAGCCTCCAATTTCCCCACAAAAAGCCACAGGTGGAGGAGGAAGCTTGACTGCATCTCCTTGTCTTACCTTGTTGCATCAAGTGTTCCATTTCTATAGCCTCCTTTTTCATTTATTCCATTGCTCTTCTTAACATTCCCTCCCCTGCCACAGCCATCAACATGCCAGTCTGAGTCCTCTGTATCTGTTTTTCCTGCATTCCCTGTTCCTTGGTCAACTGTTCATTTTCATACATCATCTTCTAAAAATCATTTTCTGGGTATAAATTTCTTTCCTTTGTGGCCCTCACTTTCTCAAAAACTCTTCTCTACTGCTCTATTCCTCTGCCTTCATCACCCCTTCATTTCCTTTTTTTCTTTTCCTGAAAACCTTACCTTCCTCACCTTTGCCTCAGTATATTACTTTTCCCTCCTTGTACTGCTAGTTTTGTTACTTCTTCACTTAGCATCCACAGAATGGGATAGAGGTATAAATACACACTCCAATTATTTAGGGGAAAGAAGTGAAAAGAGGACATCTGTGAGAATCAACCAACAAAGGTGGCATCTCATTAAGGTTTAACAAAGTTTAGTTTAGATGGCTTTATAAAAGTCCCCACATGAATGAGTGTACTGCCCATTCACAGGCAATCATCTTCACTTCAAACACTCCTCCTTCTTCCTTTGCTAACTGTGAAGAAACATTTGGAGAAGTAATGTGCTTTTAAGAGCGAGGGAGTAACACCATTTACCCAGAATTACACCCATCTGCTCTGTGAGCAGCCCTGCTAGTTGCTGAAGGACAGATTGCTTCACAAGTACTACCTGCCCACTATGAGGAGCTACCTGGATATCTACTGAGTAGTTAACAGTGCTGTAACATTTCTTGATAAGTGGATAGACCACTTTCCTATAACAGCTATGCATATTGCTAAGCAACATTGGACAAGTGATGGATTAAGCTTAATTCTGTAAAGCCAAGGATTAAATACAGGCTGTATTGCTTTCGGATGCTGTTATGAGAGTGAAGAAGTGTCAGTTGCTAATATCTGATTCAAGTTTTGAATCTTACACTGGGAGAACACATCAGATTTCCATCTCCAGGTCCTTACTTACATATTAGTAAAATCAAATTTCTCTCAGGATATTTGATTGCTTGATAGAATTAAACAGCCAAATGCTACCCGTACTGCAATCACGGGACCCAGTTCTCCAGCAACCTTCTGTCTCTAGGGCATTGCATGAGTAGCAGAAACCAGATCCATGGTGTCTCAGTCACCCACACACATCTTTGCCTTCTTGAGAAGACACTTAGAGCAAATTAAGCCACCAGGTCACTCATCTCTTCCCTGCCCTAAAAAATGCCATCAGAACTCTGTCTGAAGCATCCAAGTCCACGTAGGAAAACCCTGCTACATCCTGCACATGCTGCCAATTCAATAAGGTGAAGCTATTTTTCAGGGGAATGCCAAACAAAGAGTGAGGCACCAACAGACCTGCTTACACAGTGGGGTTCTTAACCTGTTTCTCATGATAACACAGGCACTCTGTCTCCCTGATCAAAGTGCCTCTTCAATTAACTCACAGCCTGACTCAGCCAGTTTTCCTTGCTATACCATCTTAAACCATCTCTTTCAAAAGCCCCTAATGGCTGCATGGGCATTTTTAGCCAGTCAAAAGCATCAGCCCGCAGTTGACACCAGAGGGTAACAGACAACTGATGAGGACTGGGACTGCAGAACAGTGCCTCCCCAGCAGTGCCATCACACACTGGCTGCTACATCTCAGCATGTCCAACTCTGCCTATTCTCTGCAAGAAGAGAATATTAGAGACTACCTCATGAGTTTTTATGCAGGATTATGGACCAAGGAAATAGTCATCTATGTGCAAAGAATGAAGCTTATGAATTAAAATATTACAATGATTTAATCAATAACATTTATTCTGAAGAGATGTTATAACAAGCAGTTACATATAGTTAGGCAAAACATATGAATATGTTTCTTATTATACAGGAGCTGCAATTCCATAAGTGCCACAATTCATGACTACGCTCACTGGCATGACTACTTCAAAGGCATTACACACAATCACACATGCATTAAGTATTAAACGGCTCTTTTGAGATCAAATATAGCTAGACAGTTTGCATACAGAACTGTAGGAACTGTATATGCAAATCAAGAACATAATTGCACTAACGATTACGGATCCAAGCTCAGCTGTTTAAAAGCTGGACCTAAACGTAGCTCAAGCTCGAATGTTCTTTGTTAGTTCAGCTGAGATAACACTATGTAAATTTACTTGGATTAGGGACAAATGCTACTTTTAGATGCACGTCCATGTTTTCCACTGGTTTCAGTGGGAGTTTTTAGCAAAGCTGAGAATGGGGATTTATCCTATAGAAAGCAGAACCTTTTGGATACTTGCTCCAATGGACCAAGTTCTGATGTGACATGAGCTTCTGCAATTCTCACTCACAACTGTTCACACTCCCTGAAAAAAAGCATGTTCATTATAAAGTCACTTATGAACTTCTACATCACCAGTGATGTAGAATCCTAGTCTTGCATCTTAAACACAGAAATTCATGCCAATTTCCTTCCAATAATGTCTATCACACCTAAAACAATCTGAAAATGTGACACCTGAGAATCCAATCAGCTCCTTTCATAGACCAACACTTAATGTGAAAGCAGCAGCTATAGCAAAATAAAGGGTGGGGGTTTTTTTAGGGCTTGGTAGCAGCCTTGACTTGGACAAAACAAACTGAAATTTGTGACTCCATCTGGAATCCTGCTGACAACTTATCTAATGAGGACTGGAATCACTAAGGAAAAGAAACGCTGCAGTTCTTGCTCTGGCCAAAGGGATGATATGCTGCTTTTGCAGCCACTAAAATGGTACCTTGCTGCTTTGACTGCCAGGTAACAATCACCTCTGATGTTCCCTTTGCCAGTTCACAGATCTAAAGAGGAGCCGCCTGCAGGTTCAGTCAAGCCAGCCAAGCTTTACTAGGCTGAAAAAAGCGAGAATGAATCATGAATCTAATGGGAGGATGATAGAAATTAAAAAATAATAATTAAAAAAAAATAGAGAATTAAAAAACAAAACAAAACACGATAGAAGAGTACTTTAAAAAAGAGGTGAAAAAAGGAAATCTGGAGAGGTAAATGAATAACTGAAAAAGAGATGAGCAGAAGCAAAGAACAAAGGGGGATGAAAAGATCAAGAAGAACTACAGTGAAATAGATGAAAAACAGCAAAGGAAGCAAGTGGAGCTTGGAAAAGGGATTTCACAGGGAGTAAGAAGTAAGGAGGTTTAAGGACAGAAGAGAATGAGTACAGTGGCCTTCGGGATTCCAGTATCCCCATCTTTTCTGTTGTTTTTTTTTTTAAACTCATTTTCAGTAACTTCCTTTTGTCCACGTCTTGCATCTTCCCAGCAAAATGTGAGTTCATTGGTTTCTTCGAATCCTGGCTCCTTATTTCTGATGAAAAAACAGAATCAATGTAGTAACATTTTTAATTACACTAAGGACCTCAATGGGGAGCTGACTGTCATGAATGAATGTCCTCAGTCACTTTCCCACATCTTTAACACATTTGTGCAAACTCTGGTTTGCACACAAATGTCAGAATTTGTTAGCATAAATGCTAAGAGATAGGAGCAGACTGGACTTGCATATGCAGAAGATGTAAAGTTCAATTCAGCAAGCATATACTCAGAAGCTTTGTCCTCGGGCGTTTTAATGCAGCTTCATCCTACACTCACTCTCTGTGGGAAAGCCACCTAGAGAGATATTTCATCTTCCGCACCCAAGAAGTGCATTGCTGAAGTATGCAGGGGAGTATGCAGAGGGCCTTAATGTCCCATAGAGTTTACGAATAACTAGTTAGTATCATAAAAATCCCTTTAAGCAGATCTCACCGCTAACTTCCGTCAGCCACAGAAGCACTGCTTGCTTTCTCCTAAACCTACCTCCACACGGGGCTGTCAGTGCAGCATCTCATGTAACATTTATGCTGCCAGTAGTCCAAGACACCCACACACAGCCCCACTGGAGCACACAGCCTTGCTGTCAGTCATGCAGTTTCAGCCCTTCTTGGACCCTCAGTCTGACGGTGATGCTAAAGAATTGTTCACCTCATTTTCCTCTTTCCTCCTTTCCTATTTCTCCTCTTCCCAAGAAGGGCAACCAGATGTCAGAAAAAAAGATGATAGGTAGATAGGTAGATAGGTAGATAGATAGATAGATAGATAGATAGATAGATAGATAGATAGATAGATAGATAGATAGATAGATAGAGGTTGCATCCTCGGCCACCAAAGCATTACTCAGAAAATCCACATATCTCCATCTTATGCGCATGATTCTGGGACACTCTGTGGCTCTTCAGTAGCTGGCCTTGTTGAAAAGAAATCAATACGAAACCAGACTGAGCCACACACACCAGAGATTTAACCTTCTGTAATGATCTCTAAATGAGGCTTGTAACTATGATTGATTCACTGTGGGAAGCACAAAAGCCAACAGGTTCAACATATCCAATACAAATCTCAAACTCCTCAGTTTTATGTTCACAAAGAGATTCTTCAGCAGAGGATAAGAAAAATCAGACATTTTTGCCATACTGAATAAATACATTCCAGTAAATACTCAATTCACGTGCAAAACTGCACAATATGAGAAGGTTCCTATAGCAAAGGAGGACGAGAAAAGGTTTAAGCTGACTTATATATTTATTAGTTAGCAGCATAATACTTGAATCGTCCTCAGCACAGAAGCTTTCTTTTTAAATTGTATTTTAACCTACTTAGCTATATCTGGAGCCATTTGTTCTCCTTTGATAAACTTCATTTTTGCCTTTCTGCCTATTTTCCAGCAAGCTGTTGCATATTTCTTCTGGGAAGAAGAAATTGCATTAGCAAGTCTTGCTGTTGTTTTAAAAGACGAATGCATCTCTTGCCCCTCTCAGATCACTTATGAAGATATTAGTGAAAAAAAGTGGCACCCAACACTGACCCTGCAGAACCCCATTAACATTTTTGCTATGACTAGACATGGTGCTATTAACATCACTACTCATTGAGAATAACCTGTCACTTTCCCCAAGCCAAGTTTATCCTATTACACATAGTGTTCTGATGCTACTGCCATTGAGGATTGTGTGTTTGGTCCCATTTTGTTGGCAGTGAATTTTTTTGAGAAGGGGGCACACAAAGAGGGCACACTTTTCAAGGCACTAAAAAAAAGTACAGGTCCGCAAACCATCACTGAACAACAGTTAACTAAGCCATTAGTCATCTGATGGAGAAGCTGAAACATACAGAAAAGCTGAGATACTGACATACTAAACCAGATGTGTCTTTGAAACAGGTAACAGCAGACACCCGTAATCAGCTTAACAGACAGTTCTGGACAAGTGACGGTTCTAAAAGGTGCATTAAAAGAACATTTATTGCCTGTATTCTTAACAATTTAGAGACATTATTCAAAATTAGTATGAGTAACAAAATGTGAATAAGGTCACTGCTGCAGTAGGCTTAATGTTTCTGCTTTCTGCTCTTATGCTATGAAGCATTTGTAACTGAAAACACTATTTGTGACAGCAAATGCAGTTGTTTTTCATCTTCTGCAAGTTTAGCAGAATACACACCATCTCCTTTTCCAGTTTTCTCCATATGCAGCATTTGAAGCTCTGAAGCATTCCCATTTCACTTAAAAATCCTTTTTAAAGACTTAAGTATTGAGAATGCAAAATCAAGAGCTACAGAGAGTAAATACAAAAGCATTTGCAATTGAAAAAGTTGAGACAGGAAATTATTTCAAGCATATAAGGACATTATAAGGCAGCATCAACATCAAAACAAACAACAAAGACAGAAAGAAATACAAAACTACCGTTACCTTGAATTCCTTTTCAATGTTAGCCAATTTGGCAAGCTCATTGCTGAGTTCCAGAGCAGTGAGCACAGGATCTTCACTGGAGAGGGACAGGTAAGCTGGACTGGCCAGTCCTTTGTAGGCATTTATTCTTGACCTGGAGTGACTGAAAGAATCATGCTTTTGCTTCTCTGTACAGTCATTACATTTGCAGAAATAATCATGAGGCCTTTCTATCCTTGCTCCTTTCATCAACAGCATGTGCACGACTTCGTATTTTTGGCAGTGAGCAGCTAAAATGATGGGAGTGATATCTGGAGAAAAGCGGGTGCCGTCTTCGTCATAGGAATAAAAATCATCATCCTGGAGCTCCTGCTCACAAGGGCTCAGAGTCAGTCGCTTATTTACTGAAAACCCAGGATGATTTAAAATTGCTTCCACTATCCTAATGTAGCCCTTGCTGATTGCGAGCAGCAGGGCATCTCCAATCCGTGCCAAGTTCTCTTTTTTTAACAGAAGTTCTGTCACTTCCAAATGTTCGTTCCCTACAGCAAGCTGCAAGGCGTTTTGGCCCATGTAGTCAACACAGTTGACATTCAGTGTTTTTGACTCCTCCAGCATTTTGCGCACCACAGGTATGTTCCCATACTCTGCTGCATCTAGAAAGCGCTCTTCCTCAGCAGTTAGACTAGTGCCTCTGTTGTTGAACATGAATGCTGGGCCTCTAATGGCCTGACGCCTTCCCTTTTCCCTCATCATAGTCATACGCCTCAGAGACGGACTTTCTTCAATGTACCTAATGGGGAGAAAAGTAAAAAAGTAACAAAATTTCAGTCTTGGTTAGCTGTAGTTTCAGGCTCTACTGCGGCCACAAAAATGAGCACTTACCTCATTTTGCCCCCTGCCATTTGCCCATCCATTAACTAGAAGCATTCTTTCATAGTATCTGCCCTTATAGCGGGCAGCACAAAGAACACTTTCCTTCACCTTTGATTTATGCCAAGTATGATACAATATGTGTAAATATTGCCTCCTTTCAACCATCAGATTGAGTCCCCGTGGTGGATGGCATTTAATTGCTATCAAAAGTGCAACTTAATATTGTAGATGTGTTTTCATTCTGTATATAACAGTGTGCTAAGAGGGATTCATGAAGAGAAGCGACATCTGATATTAAGGGGAACAAAATCTTGACCATGCCAACAAAACAGAAAGAGCCTCTGGAATTAAACATGTGAGTGTCTCATAAACTACATACAGTATACAGTGAAGCCTGATCTCATGCCTATTAGTGCTTACTACAAGGAACAGCAACAGAATTTGGAAGGGTCCACTCACAAGTGAATCTAGTCACATTAGACGTCTTTGAAAAACACCAGTGCATACGTGTTCAGCAGACTTTCTGGATACTAGTAGCTAAACTACTCACACATTCCTGACAACAGACATGATGCAGTCTAGACTGGGATGAGCTCTTCTGCAACTGGAGTTCTGCAGTGCTGTGAGCTATGTTGGGCCTACCTCTACTACACAGCTGCCATTGCAGGAACTGAAAGGAAAAAGCTGTCTGATGTCACTGAGTGCTCATTAAAAAAAACAAAACAAAACACATGCATTCTTGTAATAAGAGCAAAACAATATAAAAGCTGAAGATTTAATTAATGAAAAATGGGATGGCAGACACATGGTGAAGAAGAAACAAGTGTAGGGAGGACAAGATTGTATGGGAATGGAAACAGGGAACTAACTGGGGAAGCCTTGAAGTCCCTGCAACACTGGCTGCAAAAGCAGAAAGAGGGAGAAATGAGAAGAGCACAGGAGAAAAGAATGGATGAACTAACTAACTGAAGAAACACAAACTGGAATTATGAGCTGGTAAAGTAAATCCTCAGCATCTCCATTCCTCATCTATTGAAAAAACAATTGCCTCCATTTTTACAGGAACACTGTGCAAATTAATTCATTCATCTCACTGAAAAATTCAGACATGAGAATAAACAGCCACAGAGGAAATTAATCCATCTATCCTCAGTGCAAAAGCCAAGTAAAGTGCACCTGAAGAGACGGAGGGCAAAGCAAAATAGATAGAGGTCCTTTTTAAGCAAACCCTGTCAGTTTGCAACAAAACAGAACCAAGAGAAGAAATGGCACCCACACCTTGGGCACTATGACCACCATTCAGGGGAATGCAGTGGAAACTGCAGGGCAGCTCCAAAAGTTACAAATCCTAAATGCTGCAGGACCAAATCCACAATGTGAGCAACCTTCCCTTATATGTGGTCTTTTATTTGTGTGTGTGACCTTTTAGCAAAGAGCTCAGCTACACTGCTACTACACAACATGTAATGGGGAAATCCAGGGATGTCAACCATATATTGCCATGTCAGCCCTACAGGTTTTCACTGGGCAGACCTAATCCTATTCAGATTACAAGAATATGCCTGGGTTTCCAGCTGTCTGCATCAGTTGTAATAAATTTAGCAGAACATTAAATCTTACTTTATCAAAGCTACAAGCACTGTAAAAGCCGGTTTGCACACAGGCTAGCACAGATGGGAAGTTTCATTGGAGTGAAAGTGACTGAGTGAAGTGACTCATTACCAAAGGCAGGTCCCCGTAGCATCTGAACTCTCTTAAATGAAGTATTTCTGTGCTGCTAGAAGTGACCTGGGTGGCACTGGAGCATTGATTATGCTGTTTGGTGCTTACTTTTTAGAAAAATGTCCCAAAGCTGCTTTGCTTCACGTATCACATCCATTCTTTTTCACTCCCTTACCACCTTCCTTCTACCTATGAAAATGTTTGTGTAGGAGATGGAATTTGCAACTGCATTAACCACAGGGGTTGATTTACTATCTAAAGTTTATGCATTTTTCATGCTTGGAAGTACTGAGATATGATGACTTTGGCCCAGAGCACACGTGGTGAACAGCCACATTACTCCCCAAATAATCAGACATAAAACAAGAAATACTGCCATCTCATTGTTACCTTCTAAATAAGATAACCAGATCTTATTGTCTGCTGCACTAATAGGCTTCTGTTCCTCTTCCACATCTTAAAACATACAGGTACAGAAATGTAATTGTTTGCTGTAATAGTATAAAGAAATAAAAAGATCAAGTACACCATAATGAAAGACAGAACAGATTGACTCTTGGTTGAACAAGACTCTAAACATTCACCTTGAATCTCATTTATCTTTTTATGAAATACATAACACATTTTCCCCCATATATACAGGGTAATTTTTCAGTATAATTTGAAATATGTCACTTTTATTTTCTGTTTTATCTATTTGCTTCAAAACACAGTGTGTGACTGAGGTGACTCATCTGACTTCTGTAAAAAGAGATATATCATTCCAAAGGTGTTAGACTAGAATGTCCATACTCAATAAGGAAAATTTCCTTCACTATAAATCTTGTTACAGAAATGATGTATTTGAAGTGACTGCAACATCTTCTCTAAACAAAGATAGAGGTTGCTTGGTATTTTCATGACTAAAATATTGTCAAGGCCTTCTGAAAAGAACAAGGAGCAAAAACTCTTGTAGTTTGTTGACATTGTGGTGCTCAGTCAGGGTCACCTGTACCTCCCTGCTCTCGTCCTCCCCTCATCATGCAGCAAGGCCCTGAAGGCTGAGCAGCTCCAGTCAGTGCACTGTAAGCAGGAAGGGTTGAGTACAAGGCCACTATTCCAGCCTCTGCTCCCCTTTTCCTCTAACTAAGATGCTTAAACTATCCCAAACCATCAAGAAAATGGTCTACATGGCTCAAAACAAACAAAAAAATTATTTAACAGTTTTTGGTAAAATTTATATGCCATATTTGTCAACTTAGGTAACCAAAACAATCTCAAGTCCTATCTCAAAACACAGAATCATAGAATGGTTTGCACTGGAAGGGACTTTTAACATCATCTAGTTCCAACCCGCTGCTATAGGCAGAGACACCTCCCACTAGACCAAGTTGCTCAAAGCCTCATCCAGGGGCTCCGGGGTGGGGGCATTAGCAGCCTCTCTGGGCAACCTGTTCCAGTGTCTTGCCACTCTCACAGTAAAGAATATATTCTAGTCTGAATCCACCCTCTTCCAGTGTAAAACCACTTCCCCTCATCCTGTCACTCCATTTCCTGATAAAAAGTCAACCCACAAAGCTTTCCTGTAGGCCTCCTTCTGGTACTGGAATGCTGCTATCAGGTCTCCTTGGAGCCTTCTCTTCTCCAGGATGAAGAGCCCCAGCTCACACAGCCTGTCCTCATGGGGGAGGTGCTCCAGCCCTCTGATCATCATTGGACTGCCTTGAAAACGTGACTAAAATAAATGCTCATGCTCTGTTTTTTAGAGCATTAAAGTTCATCTTCTCATCCTTGGCCCCATAAGGAGGTGACAACCTATATTAACAGAGGGAAGAAGAGATGGAAATTATGATGTTCTTCTTCACTTCAGTTCCCAATAGTCAAAAAAATAAAAATAAAAATAATTTAAAAAAAAATTAAAAAGAGAACCTATAGAATATAAGGAAAAAAAAAAACCACAGAAAAATGTTGAATTACTACATATTAATTCTGCATCAGTGATGCACCACAATACAGTGTTGCGTGAAGCTGAGCTCCTCCATCATTCTGCACCAGTACTGTTCACATTTCACAGCAGGAAAAAGGTGAAGGAGCTGATAAAGCCTCTGTGCTCAGCGCAAATAAGGATGGTACTGGAGAAGAGCAGTCACTTTAACTGCAATAGCCCAAGTCTCACCCCATCAGGACATGTTTCTCTGGCCATAAAAACACTCAGAAGCAGCTGCTTTGAGAAAACATTTAAGATACAAGTCTGACTCTCATACGCATGCTAAAAAACATATTCCTTTCCCCATTAAGCAAGCAATGCCCTTGTCTGTCTCTTGGGTCCTACATGCATCACATACGCTATGACCTTATACTACACTGCAGTGCTGCCTGTCACAGGAGAGTATTCTTGAAATTGACTTTACTTCCCTTGGGCAGAATTATTCCTAAGTACAATACTAGAAACTTCAGCAAAGCAACAGCTCCTCAGGACCAGAGTATGCACTACGATTCCTCCGCTTCTACCATGGATTACTTCAACCCGCTGTGCTAACCTCTGCTAAATCTATTCATCTATTCTGCCTTTCAAAGTTATGGAAGAAGGACAGAAATATGGGACGATGCATTTGAGAGGACCTGTAATCATGTTTCCAAGACTTTATTTTAATATTTATTTCTGTAAATTACGTATGAAATAAAACTAGAGAGGAGTTGAAAAAAAGAAGTTTCATTCTCAGCCTCTGTAGCCTTGAGCTACAGAGTAATTGTACAACTTTCATACTGAAGAATAAGCAGTTACTCTTCCTGAACTATTAATTGCAATGAAGGATGGCACCCACAGCTTACAAGCACCCCACTAATAAACTGCAGTACATGAGCAGCCTTGAACCTATTGCAGCCATGAAACGCAGCCCTGTGATTGCAGGCAGATCAGACAAGTACATCACAGAGCAGCAATGCACCCACCTCCACAGGCAGCCACAGTATTGAATGCCACCCAGCACTCACACACTGTGCCTACAGTGCTGCCACAAGTAACCTCCAAGGTCCTGCTCTGAAATCACAGAACGACACATTGTCTTACACCCAGAATGTGCACAGACACACACATATGTACACACAGCATTTTAGCCCGTGACTCCTGAGGTCTCTTAAACAGAGCAAACTCAAACATTTGCTTTGTCCCCATTGCAGGCAGGGCTGCACAGTGTTGGACAGGCAATTCTCACCCGACCTCTCTCAAGCAAACTCTCTGCTAGCTCTCCAACCTCAGTTATGGGCATGGGCCAAAAGAGGCCACTGTTAAATGCCTGCTTTGTTTTTCCCCCCAGAAGAAATGGTGTAAAGTGCATGTATGTGCATACTGCATTTTGAGGAAGTCTGCATGTATTTCACACAATGTAGGAATCTGCACCAAAGCTAAAATGTATGAAATGACAGCTTCCTTCTCCCTTCTGGAGAGCCAAGGCAGTAGCTCACATCAGATGGAGACAGATTCAGCCCAACACAGAACATAAATCAGGCCAGCTGCAAGATCTGACCCCGGTCTGTGCTCTCCCACTGCTCTGAAATGACATAATCCATCATCCAAAATGCCCTCATGTCAGCTCACAGAAGTTCTGGCACGGAGCTGGAAAGAACTCCAGTCAAAAAAGGAGCAAAACACCACGAGGCATCAGGAGGAGGTATATACACACTTAGTTTGTTCGTTCCCACCTCCTAAAAATCCCCAAAACTACGCAGAGCTGTTCCCTACCACTGCTCATCACTAACACTTCCAAATGAAAGACCACCTGTCTGAACCCCAGTGGAAATAAGAGCACTACGTTTTAATGAGAGGATCATATTGGTGCACACAGAGAAAAAGACAAGGGTTCTCATCAGGGGAGAACCAAGATCATAAAGCTGCAGCAACACAGGATTGTAAAGCTGCTTTCACATTGCCTTTCATTTCACTTTTCTCTTGCAGTTTAGATCATGAATCCTTTTCGCCAAGGATCTTCTTGATCACTGCATGCAAACCAAAGCACATCCACCTGAGTACATTATGAACAATCTGATGCTCACTCATCCCATTCACAGATGCTACAGTTTTAGGCTCCAGCAAGAACCACAAAGTGTTACTCCAGAAGAGCCCACTGTGTATGAACATGGACATACCACAGGTAAAATGGCAGCCCCGATGCCATGCCAGTTCAAAGGGCTTCCAAAGGACCAAAAGCTTATTGCTGTGTAAACTGAACTCAACTTTAACCCAAGTTGGCATAACATCAGTTTGCTACAGAAAGGAATTCCAAGGACAGGAAACAGAAGAGCTACCAAATAACAACTCCTCTGCCCAGCTTGTGCTGTCTAAAAAGTGAATGTGTGAGCCTGAACTAATCTTCCCGGCTCTTTCTGTGGGGAATGAGGAGAGATGAGCACCTCAAGAAGACTGATGACCGAGGCTGGCGAGCCCACTGCCACATCCTCTCATCTCATTGACTGCAGTCAGAGCTCAGGCAAATGACTTCAGCACGAGTTTCAGGCTGCTCAACAGCAGTGAACAATCCCTTCACTTAGAGGCTGGATTGCTGAGTACAAAATGTTTGCAAAGAATTTCTGCGCCAGGATGGCAGTGTGATTAAAACAGGGCTCAGGCTCTTATTTGTGATTAAAACAGGGCTTAGACTGAGATCATTACTCCTGTATTTCACTGTTGTCTCTGGGGTGATTTTATTCAAGGTTTTTTCTATAAATGCTGAATGTGTTAACTTCAAACTCAATGCTTTTGTCATTTAGTCAACAAGATACTTAATGATCAAATATTGCCTTGAAAGTATCAGATGCTCAAGAAATACTCAAGGAGAGTGTTACACATGGAGTGATGTTACAGACGTGACATATTCAGTCAATCAGAGAAATGAAAGTTCACGTTCCTATCAGTAAAACTGCACTTATTTATCCTGCAGCAAATACTGCCCAGGGCTGGGACTCAGAGACCTGACGGAGCCTTTAAAAACAAGGAACAGAAACTGTCCAAGACAAACGGAGGAGCAGGACCTCACACACCGATGTTCCCAGTGCAGGTGCTTCAGCTCTCTGCCAGTGGCCGCCTTTAAGCAGCACTCTGAGGGCTCTGAAGATACAAAGGGAAAAAAGGGGCACACCAGGCTCAGCGAGCCTTACTTAAATCGATGACTGGGTTTTCACGGCACCTACAGCAGCAGGCAGGGAGCGACACAACACACAAATCTCACCAGACACGCTGTCTACGAGCTGATTTCTTTCTCAAAACCGCTACCGAGCAACTAATAAAGTTTAGCGAAGATCTCGGATCTCGGCCGCGCATCGCACCAAGCGGACACACCAGGCCGCCCGGCGCGGCGGGGCCGCCAGGGGGCGCGGGGGGATGCGGGGCCCCGGCTTTACCCCGCATCCCTGCGGCGCACAGCGCGAAGGGTCCCGGCGGCAGCTCCCGTCCGCACCGGCTTTACCCCGCCTCTCCCTCCGGCCGGCCCCAGCGGCAGAACGACGGCCGGACGAGCGGCGCGCCGTGCTCAGCCCCTCCGAGCCCTGCCCCGCACCTGAGCTCGGCTCGACGGGACGGAGGCCGCCCGGCGCCCGGCTGCTGTTGCCCGCCCCGCCGCCCGCCCGGGGAAGTTGGCGGCCCCCGGGCCCGACTTACATGGTGCTGGCGAAGGGCGGCGGCGGGTAGTAGCCGTAGGGCTCCCGGAGGGTTTTCACGGCGCGCAGGGGCGGCGGCGGGGGCTCCAGCCCACCGTTCACGCCTCTCCAGCCGCGGCGCCGGCGCTGCCGCTCTTCTTCCTCTGCCTCCTCCTCCTCCTCCTGCTGCTGTTGCTGCTGCGGGGGGAAGGTCACTCTCCCCTGCTCCTTGCTCTTCCGGCTCTTGCTGGACATGGTCGGGGTCTCCTCCGGCGGCGGCCGCTGCCGCTGCTCCCGGCCGACCTCGTCGGGCAGCGTGCGAGGCGAAGAAGGAGGCGGGAGGAGGAGGAGGACGCGGGCAGCGCTGCCCGGCCGGGCACGGAGCGCCCGGAGGGAACGGCAGCCGCACCGCGATCTCCCTGCCGCCCCTCCGCCCTCTCCGCCCGCCGCCTGTCAGCGAGGCGGCCCGACAGCGGGAGCCGGGGAACGGCGGCGAGCGGGGAGGAGAGCGAGAGACGGGGCTCCCGGCGGCGGCTCTGCCCCTCGCCTCTCCTTGTCATTATCCCTCACTAGAGCAGCATCGCGGCTGAGCGGAGCGGGGCGACCGCCTGCCGCCGCGGGCACCCCGCCGAGGAGGAGCCGCCGCTCCCACCTGCCGGCATCGGGACCGCCTCCGCCCGGCGGCCGCCTCGGCTCTGGGGAAGAGAAAGGGGGAGGGTGGGGGCATGGAAAAGAAAGGCAGGGGGTGGGCGGGGAAGCCAACCGCCTCCTGCTTGCGCACCTCAGAAGGGCGCGGGGTCGATCGCCGTGGGTGCGGGGTTTTGGAGGGCAGCGCCCGGCCTGTGGGGCACGGCACGGAGTGAGGCGTATCGCAGCCACGGGGAGCTCACGCGAGGTGTTCAGAAACAGTTTCCCTCTGCACCGGGAGCAGTTTGATCAACATCTCTAAGTGAAAAAATATATATATCTACTTTTAAAAGCGTATTTTGAGTGGCTTACCAGGGATGAAGGCATCCAGGTTCCCAGAGGATTCCAGGTGTCGCTACCTGAGAACGGCTGGTTTAATGCTGCGTGGTGTCGAGCTAAAAGCAGTGGGAGGATGTTGAGACGCCTATCGCATGCAGTCAGAAGTAATTATACTCTATAGATACCAGCCACAACGGTTCCTGCTGTACAGAGATGCGTTCCAGCTTCTTGTGCTGGGAGTTTTTTTAGTGTGGTAGGGAAAATATTCCATCACAAAACCGCAGCCGGAACAAAACAAAGGCAGAGTGTGTTGTTACACGCGGAATATGCAGAACAGTAGGTATGTGGGGACTGTGTGTTGGTTTACTTGTGCAATACATCTATTCCTTTGTCTACATCCAACTGAGATGATGTTTTCCTCTAGCTTTAAACTTTTCCTAAGCATTATGTGGCCAATCTGTATTCCAAAACTTGGATCCTACTGCAACTGAAATTTGTGAAGTGCTCCAATTGCTGCAGAGTAAGTGGGCTCTGACTCCTAATACAACTGCTCAGATAGAGCTCTCACTGCTGAGCCAGCAGCGTGGGCTGGCCATACAAGGTGCTCGTTACCTCATGCCTTTGGTGTCAGCCAAGCTTCTGCCTCTAATTTTTCCATACATCCAAGATTTGTACTGATGAAGCATGGGGAAAGGGGGAAAAAAAGAACCAAGAGATTCACAGAGATAAATGACTCTGCTGCAGCTTTGAAGGGCTGTTTGTGTCTGTTTTGTCTACATCTTGAACTATTTAGGAAGGTGCTTTCTTGTGCCTTTTGTCACTTGAAAATCCCATTTAGTTTCAGTGGAATTACATACGTGGTTGAGCAAATTCTGCTTTCTAGGAAGCTGATGGTATGATGCAGCTACTGTAGCTTTGAGATGCTCCGGGTTTCTCATTTAGAACAATCTTGGTGTCCACCATAACTATATATATTATAACAGTATTAAATGTTTTAAAGCATAAGCATGCAGCAATCCATTTGCATCAAAATTTGTATTCTGGAAGGGCCCCTTCAGCTTTAAAATAAATAAATAAATAAATAAATAGTGCCCATATTGTATTTCATTTCACACACACAAAAAGAAATCCTCTGTTATCACAGTGGGTTGCGTGAATGGGCTTTCATTTGCCTCCAGAATTTCCCCTAAGATCAAAATGTAAAAGTAGAGCTGAAAGTAGATGAGGAATGCTTGCTTGCCAAATGTACTCTTAAAGCAAGGCCTCCACATTATCACAGCTTGTTTTCTTTTGAGAAATGAATAAAAGGGTTATTTAATATTGGTTCTTAGCTGTAAGAAAAGCACATTCCTGCTTCCTATGTTGTTCTTGGTATTGCTGATTTGTATTAGGTGTTCTATGGGCTTTAGTTTTTCATGATATGAGTGTTATCTAAATAGAAATCAGTTTGCTGTTTCTGCAGTCATGGTTAGTGACTACAATCTATTCCCTTATCCAAGCCACTAAGAAACTGTTCTTGGAAGTGCGGAACCCATCTTGATACATCCCTCCATTTTAAGAGCTAATTGGCCGATAACTCTCTAAGCAATTACAATCCTATTTATTAGAGTATATATTTCATCTCATAGAACTTACACCTGAACTTTGTCCATAGTTTGCTTTTGAGAATGTTGTGTGAGACAGTGGCATTAAAAAGTGGCATTTTTGTCTTGATTCTGAAGGAAAAGGACCAACCAAATAGTCTCATCATAGTGTTCCAAAGCTACCAAGCAGATATATAATTCTATGTTCCTGAAGTGCCTTTAGATGAAATGCTCTTCTTCACCCTGCCCATCCTGCTTTATTTGCTGTCTGGACACTTTTGGCCAGCACTTCCTTGCATGTGAGCTCTCCAGCCCAGTGACAGTGGAGAAGGTTTGGTTGGTTGGTTGGTTGGTTGTTGTTGCATGCACATAATGCATTTCAAACAGAAACATGTAAGAAAACAATCTCAGTCATCATACACACATGGTCTAAAATAGCAGGCTGCTACCAGAACACAGTATCAGAACAAGGATGTGAGAATCCTTGCTTAGGCTTCAACCATTGCTGCATCTTTGATGACAGGAATATAAGAACTGTGGTTGAGGCTCCAAAGTGCCAGAGTCAAAGAAATAAAATGCATTTAATGATGTTTTGGAATCACTAGAATGAGCAAAGAATCGGCCAACTCAAACTGCATCTTCAGCTCCAGATGCAGCCAAATCCGAAAAAGGACTTTTTGTTTCATAAATCATTTACACATTTTTGAAAACGTTAATAATTCCAATAGTCCGAATGTTCTGAAGTCTTTGTTCTTTCCCAAAATATTCAATACTGTTAAAGTTTCGGGTAGATGTTAACAGCAAGTGAAGTAGCAGGCGGGCCAGCACAGGGAACCTTGTTCTGTCCAGTGCTTCACCTGTCAGAGACTACAGTCAATGGCTTCCAGACTAGTACATTTTGTGAAAGCTGACCTGAATTTACAGTTTTGGAATGATGACATTTTAATTTAGAAAACTGTTTCCTGGACATTGCTTAGAGAGAAAAGGGGAGGGAAGAAGGGAAGGGAAGGGAAGGGAAGGGAAGGGAAGGGAAGGGAAGGGAAGGGAAGGGAAGGGAAGGGAAGGGAAGGGAAGGGAAGGGAAGGGAAGGGAAGGGAAGGGAAGGGAAGGGAAGGGAAGGGAAGGGAAGGGAAGGGAAGGGAAGGGAAGGGAAGGAGGAAGGGGGGAAGGAAGGGAGGAAGGAAGGAGTGCAATTGTAAGGACAGAGACTGCATGGATAGGCTAGAAATATTCACAGCACATAGTGAAGCACAGCAGACACAATACAATATTACTAGAGGTGCTGTTTGGTAGATTATTCCCCATGCTCCTGTCTGTTTAGGACATTAAATCTGAGTACTAATCCATCAGTATTTCATGTTCCCATGGGACCTGCAGCCAGCATACAACTCCTCAGTCTTTACTTAACCAGGCTGATTTGGTCATGGCAAGTTGGAGTAAGACTGGAGTGGCGTTTTGTTTGTATGGACCGACTGATCTGTGATGGAATTTTTCTGACCTCAAAATTATGAGTAACGTACAACTTTGATTTAAAAATAACTGCTGCAGTATGCGGTATTCTTCAGCTGGAAAGAAGTCATCAAAAATAGCATTTCTAAATTGAAGTAAGGTGTCAACCTACAGTAATAAATTTCCTTGAAATTTATTGTCGAAAACACGAGTTCCGTATTTATCTTTCCTTATGGGTTTCGTTTTGTATGTACCCTGCTTTTTGAGGCTAGGATTGTTGATATTAAGACCTCCTTGTTGAAGTGATGTAGATATAAGAATGAGCAAGGTACAAAGAACTTGTAGCAACAGTTTCCCCTCCAGAATAACCTTTCATGTCGTACAATTATGTCAACTGATTATTTTGGAGCTTTATTAAAAAGTGGGAGTAGATTCTCTCAGGAGACAAAACAGCGGTTTTTATTTGCTTGAAGAGACAAGTAAAGAGAGGCACAGTAAGGCTAGAAATAGAATCCAGGTCGTGCAGTGCGCCCAACCCTTGTCTAACGTGTCTGTGTACTACTTTCATGAAAATTGGGAAGTTGGTGGGAATAGCAACAGTGTAATGAAAGCAAAATTGGCCTTCTTTGCCTCATACTGGGAATTTGCCTACTTGCCAAGAACCCAGTGTTTTCAAGGACATTTAGCTCCTACACCAAGGACTTCTATGAAAGTCTAAACAGGTTAATCAGCATGAGGAGAAAAGGAAGAGTGATGTGATGTCACTGATCTGTAAGCAGATCTCAGCCTCAGAACTAATATTGCGATTTAATGTTTTTAAAGTAGATGAAAAAATACATTCCTGACATTTGAGGCTGTGCTTTCACACACACTGTGCAGCCATTCAGGCCCAGGCGACGTGAGGGGCTGTAAAAATGCTGTCAGATCTCCTGGTGGACACCAGGCCTCAGAGCTGTGCATTACAGTTGTACTTTATGATGTTGTAAAGGCTTCTGAAGTCTCCTGCCAATACAACCATTAGATAGATAGTAGCTACATTTTCAAAGGTCTGCAAAATGGCTGTTTGCACAAAATGCACAATTTTCTTTCTCTCTTTTTACATTAAGTAACAACTGTGTGTTACTTAATACTGATGTATTTGCACTCATTATTTCCATTTTTCTAAGGCAAGATGGATATTTCTTTAAACAAATCCAGTGTGTTTGCACACTGTTGAAGAAGCCCACAGGATTCTGAGCCTAAACCAGCAAAAATTTCTTCCCCTCTTTCTTTCCTATGCATGGAAATTAGAAGTTAATGTCTGTACTTCTATGAAATCAATTCTCTTATCTGTACATTGCCCTGAGAGCTCTACTTACAAACTTAAAAATAGCATACTTCCATGTAAGATTTGCTGTAAGTATGATTTGCTTTTCCTATCATGTTCGTTGTAAGATTTGCTTTACTTACCATGTTTATGTAAGGCTGGATTTTCTTCCTTTAAATTAGTTTCTTTTTCCATTTCATTTAATATTTCCTGAAAATGAAAACGATTGTTACTCTGTCACTAAGTGGATGCTGACAACCTTGTGATGGGCAAAATTTGTGTCACAGAACATCAGCTGAACATGGGGTTCTTTTGGACAGTGTATTTCTTGCAGGATATCTTGAATAACTACTAATGAGATGGAGTATCCTAGCGGATGTATGGAGTGCAGAGCAGCTACTCTGTTAGCAAATTAGCAATGATTTCTGTCCAGTGCAATGAATTAAGTCTGAATATATTCAAACACAATTTGATCTTTCTCTGATTGAAGGGAAGGATTTGAGTCATTGTGGGGGTGAGAACAGGAGAAGCAGGACATATTAAAAATAATAGCAAAAGACAAACAGATCACATAACAAGTACAAACAGGTTGCAATGGTTTTTAGATTCCTGAGAAGGAAAATGTCCTTCATCTTGGTTTCCACCAGTCAAAACTCCTTTGCCTAGGGTGGCTGGCAATATTGTAATGGGAAGACTACCTGACTGTCATAGTTCAGAGCTTAATTCTCCTAAACTGCTTCAGAAAGCTGGGCTGAATGCTGTCTGGTACTGACTACTTGATGTACCTCAAAGCATCAAATTCCTCTGTGTTGATTGCAGACATAATCCTTCCTCCCGTGAGCTGCTGTGGAACAGGAGATAACACTCAGACACTGGTGCTACTTGAGTGACAGCAACTCAGTGGGTCTTCTGAAGCCTCCTAGCTCTTTGAAAATGCAATATATTTTGCCATGAAAAGTAGAAAAACTCCACTGCTGTCAGTAACAGGCGGATGTCCTATTCAATTAGTGCATATTCTGAGGAGGAAGATGGTTGGAAACGTGATAGGAGGGTTAGAGGACCTCAGCAGTGCAGGCCTTCAGCAGGCGCTGTGTACCCCACACAGATGACCAGGTGCTGACACAGACATGGAGCTTTGATTTCACCCCGACGTTCTGTTCTCAGGACTTCACTTGGGAACTTCAGGAATTATCTAGGAAACAAAATCTAGCAAGATGTCAGTTTGTGGTGAGTTCAGATCAGTGGAAATGTTACAGTCACTGTCTTTGGAGCTTGAATTTCCCATTTTGCTTCTCATAGAAACAGTAACCCAAGTTCGATTTTCCCAGCTGAATTCAGCTGGACTGGTACCTCAGACATACCAAGGAGAAAAAGTAGGTCTCAGGAGACTCTCACAGGTCAGGTGACATTCATTTTCAAGGTGCCCCTGTCCTGGTTTTCAGGAGTAAACAGCAAATCCAGTTCCCATTAGAAATGAAGCCAGAGATGCTTGTTCAGCAGCAGAGTGGTAGAATGCAGACTATTTTGCAGTAACGTGTCAGACATAAGAAGTATCTTTCACATAGAAAGCATTTATTTGATTGCAGCAGAGGTATTTCCACCTCCCACAGTATTTTTCACTACACTGACACAGCTCCTGTGTGGAAGCAGCATTCAACAGTGAACTCTATGACTAGGAATACCTCCCTGCAAGACTTCTAGATTCAACTAAAAGGGATATGTAGAGTGCTCAAATTCTTCTTAAAAGAAAGAGGCAAACACTGAAGAACAAACAGAATACTGAGCATTAATATTGGTCTATGAGCAAAGAGTGATACAAATGGTTTCTCTATCAGATGAAATAGCTGTTGATGGAAATGTAGACATCAAAAAAATACGGAGCCTAATAGTATTAGATGCAATTGTGTTTTTAAGTTACATCATAGTCTGTCAAATGGGGGCCCTTTAACTTTGTAACAGTTGAGTCGCTTTCACTTCAAAGTTACTGCTGATTTTGTCCTTGTTGAGCAGTCTGTTTTTGGGTTCAGATTTAGTGCTGAACATAACTTAGGATAATTTGAGCAAACCTTTTAATGAGAGCAAACCTATTATGTTACCTGTTCCATATGACACTCAATAATGATTGTGAATGACCACATGACTGTCTGATGGAAATGGCATCTCAGTCGCACGAGTGACAGAAAGGTGTCTTGGCTTAGCTGCAGCTTCTTCTGGATACTTTGAAATGAGAATGCTTGTATGGTGTACCTATGCATTTTTAAAAGAGGAGGGTAAGAAGAATTGTGAATACAAGCAAACTTCTAAAACAACCAATGAGTGTCCTGTCTGAAACAGTGAGATACATAAGGAAAAGTGAAAAATATTTGAGGAACATGCAATATTTTTGTTCAACCAACTTCAAAGATGACATCATTACAGAACTTCAGTAGATATTGAAATGGGATGAAGGAGCGAAAGCATGAATGTCTGAGCACTTTCTCCCTGTGAAAAGAGTTATTAGTCTGCAGCTCATTAGATGTGAAAGGACTGATGGACACTTTCCTTAACAGTGTCCCCCTGTGGATCTATTACATTCCTCATTGTCTGATTATGCCATGTCAACTCAAAAAACCAGCACTTAGTTTTGAGGAAGCCACAAATGATATCCAGCCAAATGGTGTGAGGTTGCCTTTGAGTTCTACAGGAACTGAAAGATCTCCAAGATACATTAGATTTTAAGCCTGACTCTTCATCCCAGAAGAAAAGCAAGTGAGAAACATTGTGTACCAAGTCACATAATGCTTCCTGTATTCATGTAAGTTTCCTACTTACATTCCTTTACTTTGCCCATCTTTCTTCTCACCCCCCTACTCTACCATCCCCACACAGCAAAGAAACAACTATTAGCCCAGGCATTTACATCTCAGTTCAGCAGCAAAGCCCTGACAGCAAATACCTGTAACTGCCACAAATTCTTTCTGAAACTGCGGGAAGAGATGTCAGGAGACATGCCACCGCACCATTTTGATCAGTCCTCCCTACATTTTACACTGTTTTTCTGGACTGCAATCAAAGTAGTGGTTGTTCTCTTCTGTATTCTCTGCTAACTTTATGTATATTTTATTTTATATTTTATATTTTATTCATATATATTTATTAATATTTTCATCATTTGTCTCCTCTAGCTTTCCCTCCCACTAGTATTTTATTCCTACTTTTTTTGTCTCCCCTGGTCCCTTAGAGTCATCCAGTCCCTCAGATGTTATCTGTCATTCACTGCTGCACACTGAAATAGCCTAGATGAGAAAAGAAAAGCTGGGATTTTATTGGAATTGATGTATCATCTCTTTTCACATGCTTACATTTAAAGATTTTTGGTTCTGCTTTTTAAATGCGTTCCAGTGAATGTGCTATAGAGACTGTTTTCCTCTACTGCAGGGTAATGGAGCAAATCAGCACAAAATGTAGAATATAAACTATGTTGGTTGTACTTTCGTGATGTTCTGATTGGTGCCTGATGTTGTGTTACACCAAGTAACTCTCTAACAGAAATATCTCTGAATGGCTATTTACAAATCATAACTGATTTTTCAACAGAGGTGAATTCGTAAGGATCTGTGAATACACTTGATATGCTTTGCTGCTGAATTGAAGTACAGAAGAAGATGGAGATGTAATGAAAATGAATGTGAGCAACTTCATACCCAAAAGCAATTGACAGTTCAAGAGAAACAGGTTGGATCACAGCATAACCATAGGCTTAAATGTTATTGAAATTGTACATTGGGTCATGCGTATCATTTGATTACTTCAACATTTGTAGCCATATGGGACAAGGCCTTAACATGAAGAATGGAGTGTTTTTTGCACAATGGACTATTCAAATTGAAAAATTGGCCAAGAGCATGATGAGCAATTTGTCTTCCTGTGAAGCACCTTGCATTTGCCAAGCCGAGTGGAGAATATTGGACTTGATGGTTCACTGGCTAAATGTAGCGTGGCAGGTTCTATGTTCCAATTAAAACTGACTGGAGGAAGGCATTGTTCCAAATTCAAATTTGGTATTAAAAGTAAATGTGTGTGTCCTGCTGAACTTCCCTGTATTTAAGTTATAAGATTTATGTTAAAGTGTATTTATTCTGTGTACCCTTGTGGTTTCAGTGCGGCAGTCTGCTTTACAGATGACCTCAGAATAACAATAATTTATTACGGAGACTGAATATGAAGACAAAGAACTCTTCTACAGTCTAAGAGGGAAAAGTTCTGCTGCTGATGAGTTATTTTATCTAAGTTGCATTTCTGATTTGCTTTGCTTGAATAGGGTTGGTCGAAGAGGCTTTCTAAATGGCCATGTTAAAAAAAGCAAGTGGGATCTGAAGGTCTGTGTAACTGAGAAATGCTTCAGTGACATAGAAACTGCTTGTGGGTAATATGAAGGGAGTAGTTTTGGGAAAGTAGAGATACAGTTCAATGATCACCGTCTCCATTATTCAGGAAGTATAATACCAAAACATACTTACCTCACAGCCATAAAGCTTCTCAGAGTTTACCAAACATTTAGACATAAACACCATGTAAACCTTTTCACAGGTAAAGGCAGGTCTGGACTAGATAAATGCCTCAGAATTACATAATTTTCCTGTCTTCTTTGTGGAGAGTCCACACTCTTAGAAGGCCAAGTAAACCTAGTAATAAAAACAAGCTTCCAACAATCAGTTTGGAAATGGCATGAAGATTCTGGTTCATGCATTGCTTCATGAGCTCTCCACCGACACTGCTTGTCAGTTTCTATCAGACCACTCAAAAACATCTTTACTGTTTCAATATGTGGCTTCTTTCCAGTATAAAATTATACAGTATATTTGAAAACTAAAACCATATTCACTTTCCCTCTCCTCTGGACATTTAAACACCACAGTCCATATTAGTAGTTATCATGCTGTTGCTGTTCAGAAACACAGAGATAACGTAGCTGGATGGCTTTTAGGAGGGAGAAAACTGCCCTGATAGAATCGCTGGGCTAGGTTGTTAACTGCTACATATCTCAGTGTGTTGAATGAGGATGGAAACAGTTTCACAGTCAGCCGGGAGGTGACAAATAGATACTTTCTGTTTTCCCGATTTAATGGCTCTATCAGGAAATCACTTTGCATATCACGATTTGAAAGCTGGGAATTCATTCTTTTGAATGCAAGGGCAACACTTATTTTCCTTACAGAATGCATACCAACATCATAATCTTCTCTAAACTGGTATGAGGTGACCTCATACTCATGTTGTGGTTGTAAATCATGTTCCACGCTTGCAGAGATCTTTGTGCAGATGTTACAGCTGTAGGATTTTAGAGAGGTGGAAAACAATAAGCAAAGCGATAACCTTCCACGCTGTGACAGCTTGGGCACAAACCTGAGCCATTTCAGAAACCTCTGATGATGAAAGTGGGGACAACGAAGAAGACTGTGAATAATAAGTCAAGGCAGTTACACGTAGAGGTTGATTCCCAAATTGCCTGACCTAATGCCTTCTGCTTTCTGAATCTGTTTCTCTGGAGCATGTGGGCAAGCAGAGTTACATCCCTTGAAGCTGCATATGCCCATGAACTCCTCCTGCCTTCCAGAACAGAGTTAAACCTAAGGTTTACTACAGCTTCCAGGTTGTAGAAATTTATGTGAGGCTTGCCCACAGCTGTGCATTTCTATGCAGACAGGGAATATCATGCCCCAGAGGATTTATGTCTTGTTCTTTCCTGTTTATTGGAACAAAAGCATTAATTATGTGAGCTGTTTAATAAATCATTTGCAAATATATCTGTATATGCTTAAGCTGATATAAAATATGTGCCTTAATTTCTGCATGAGAAATTAAACTATTTTAATTAGTTTTCAAGGATAAAACATAAATTCAGCATACATTTAAAATCGGGGCAGGCTGGGGATAAAGCCAATAAAACATTCTGTGTGAGAGCTGATCTCAAACAACCATAACATGCGTTTCTCATCCACTAATTCACAGCTCAGGAAGATCTATTTGGGTCATTGCCCAGCTCCTTCTGCCCCTGAATCTGGATTGGCCATCTTGCAACTGTATTAACAGACCCTGCTCTATTCCAGGGAACACTTCTGGGAATGTGTTTTTGTCTTGTGATTGCAATAACAGTAAATACAACTGGTCTTTCGGATGATGAAATACGGCATGTGTTCAGCTCACCCCACTTATTGCTGGCCACTCTGTAAATGTATTTCCTTTCCTGTGTTTTTAGGCAGCAAGGTGAGTAGGTTTGCCAAGTGTGATAAGAGTTTCTCGGTCTGATTGTAGAAAATGCATGTCAGTGTGCATCCATTACTATTGTGCAACATTACTTATTAGTAATGCATTCATCTTTCTTACCTGAGGATCTGTTCAATGACCAATTTAAGGTAATGAGGTAATAAGGTATAGCTGGGGCTGATGATACCTGTGGGTCACTAAGTTGCAAGAAGATGCAATACAGAGGACACCATTTCAGTAACAGAGGTCTCATAAACTTAGAAACAAAGAACCAGGGGTTCAATTCCCTGGGATCAAGTACTCTATCTGTCACAGACACTTCCAATCTGTTCTTCAGCATGTCAGGAACAGGGATCCACAAACTCCACAGAATGTGTAAGTATTCTCTCTTAGTGATAACATGTAATTAGAAAGTTATTCCTGATATTCAAGATGAATTTCCCCCTTGCAATAAAGAGAGTACATGGATTTTTGTTCTGTTCTTGAAGGCATGGACAACAGTTGGTCACCACACTCTTTAAACATTTTTTTTTCTCTGTTCTGTGACTCCTTTCTTTCTCCACACCTTCATTTCTCCATTCTATAAGTAAATAGTCAGGTTTTTTTTCAGTTCTTCTACATAGGCCCTATTTTCACTTGTCCACCAGTCCAGTCCATCCTAGTCCTTTCTGAGAATACGATGGCTGTCCCTGCTCCAATCTGGCTAAAGGCTTCAGTGACAAAAAGTTGTTTAATTCTCTGTGCTAAAATAGACGGCACTGGGATTAGGTCTCTATGGTAGAATACCCACTTTACAAAGAAGCCAGTCTCGCACTGCACAGCAGTTCTGTTGGCAGCCCCACAGAAGTAGCCGAGTGATGGGGTGTGAGCACTTCTCCCAGCACTGCTTCTGGGCAGCTTGCTGGCAGGTCCTAGCAGTGTGGGGCTGGCTGTACTACTGATGCTTCTACTCCACCTGCCCATGAGTGGGTAGGGTGAATTGATTTCCAGCGCTATTATTCAGGCTTTTCAGAATTAATTTGTCCACTTCTTCCCATCTCCAAGAAGAAGTGCTTGCTGGGGAATTGCAGCTTTGCCTTATTCTTTCTTTCTCTTCTGTCACGAGTCTTAGGGATGGGTTGAAATAACGTCAGCTGTCCCAATAATAAGAAATGCTTATTTCCTTACCACTGTGAAGTAAAACAATAAGTTGCTTTAAGATAATATTTGCCTCTAACCACACTAACAGAATGCACTGAATTTCCACTGAAAGGCTAATCTGCTGCTTTAAACTCAGCTCCACAGGTTATTTTTAGATACTCTGCTTGTTGGTGATAATGATCCTCCTCAGGCTTAAGACACAGGCAGAATAATCCCCCGAATTCTAGAGCTTTTATTAATCATTTGTGTATTTTTACTTTGTAGGCGGAGAGCTACATCCCACCTGTGTGCTTGGATGCTATGAAAAAAGAAACCTCAAACAGAGTATTGTATTTTTCCAAAGCAGTGTTATCCCAGAGATCAGGGACCTGCAGTTCTTCGGCTTCTGCAAACATAATCCCAAGACACTGCACAATATTCTCAAGAACCTTTGTGAACCACTCTTACTGATCACATGCCCACTGATGCAGTATTGAAGGTAGTTGTCCCAAAACGTGCTGTCAAGCGTCTGTGTTATCTGAGGTTTTCATCACTACATAATTTTTCCTTTTATATTTTTATTTTTTAATATATTGTTTTAAAGTTTGTATGGTGTCAAGTGCTAACCAGTTAATAGAAGAACTGTTCATTGTTCAGGAAGAAACAGGCACGGAACAAACACTCCCTTTTCTCCAATGTGCCACTTGGAACAAAGAAGTAGGCAAATTGGAGCAGAGGGTCCCAGGGTCTTCAGGAGGGAGCAATGCTGAAGGAAGCTCTTCAAAAAGGAGGAACAATGCATTCTCATGAAGGTTTCCTCCACTCTGCCCTCTCTTCTGGAGTGGCACAGGTCCTACACAGGAGCAGGAGTAAAATGGCAATGCAAGTGTTTCCTGCATTCCAATGCTACTCCAGCATGCATTCGTATGCTGCGGTATAAGTCTTCTCTGCTCATACTGGAGACCAGGAATCTCCTGAAGGCATCAGTTTCTGTGTATTGCATTGTTTGAGTCCTCATATTTCTTGCAGAATCAGCTGAAGAATGGTCAGGAAAGTCATTTTCTGGTGTTATCCCCCTAAGGCACATGTAAATTTCTAAGGGGGAAATAATGTTCTTTGTGCTGAACTGCATTACACTGAATTCTAGCAGGAGATTACACTGCCATTTTCCTTTCTTTCTTCCTTTCTTTTTATTTTAAGCTTAACAAGATTTTATTTCCAAGTTACATAGTAGCATATTGGAAAATATATACTTTCCTAAGGAGTAACAGATTTTATAGTTTCTTTCACCAAGCTTCCTGCAGTTTGCCACAGATGTTAACGTGGAAAAAGCATTCAATGACAGTTTTGAAGGAGATGGAAGCATGGTCAAAATGCTTCACAAATGATTAGTTTCCTTTCCAGCTGTTCCAATATGATTTGTCTGGAGACCACAATGGATTTAAATCTCTTAGTGAGAAAGCAAGTGGCAGATTACTACCCCTCACTTTTCTGGTTGCCAGACTCCAATGAGAGCTATGGCTGAGAAGTAATATAATAAAGGCAGTAAAAAATTAGTCTTGTACTGCTCTGCAGAATAGGGAGGGACAAATCTTTTTTGGAAGATTAGGCTCTACCCTTAGGATAGAAAACAAAAATAGATTTAATTTCTTGACCAGAAATTAATCATACTGGAAGCAAACAAACATGCTGAAAAACAGATCAGAAAATGGAAGCTTAAAGATCCTGCAAGGTATCCAGGGCTCACGGTGAGCAGGGTAAGCTTAGAAAGGTAAATTATCAGATAGCATTGGAAAGTACTAATACTACAAGAAGAAAGACCAGCAGGAAATACAGATAATGAACATGAAATTCTTTAGTTATTTAATCTGTGTTGCGAGGGACTACCTACCTCCTCAGCAGAATAGGCCTCTGTGAGTACAGCAAGGTGTTTTGAAAACATCAGCAATGCCTTCTGGTGTTTGTGATTTATTCCAGTTGTGAATGACTCAAATTCTGTAATCAGACAATTAGCTGGTGGCAGGATTCTTACTTGTGTCCTAATAGCTGCTAAAATGCTGCTCCAAACAGGAAAGTAAGTTTAACATCAATTTCTAATAGACCATGCCTGCCGTATAAGAACAGATAATTCTCATCAGGTTCCTTTAGAGAAATGTCTTACTGAAGGATATGAGAAGAAACCTGTTTGGGAAAACTCCATAAAATTCCATTCACAAATAGAACACAATACAGGTGTTGTTATTGATTCTCAAAACAGTGCTCACCTGTACAAGAGTGTGCACAACTGTCTGTGTACTGACCTAAAATATAGTTCCCATCTGATACATTCTTATTAAACAAACAAAAAAAAAGTTCACTTGCTTTTGTTTTAATTCTGCTTCTTGCAGAATGCAGGATGAGAACAGGAACAGGAAGAGCATTTGGAATAACAAGATAGCCAATACGGGTTGTATTAGAGCAGATAGTCCATTAAAAATACTTCATATAGATCACTGAGCGTAGCAGCATACAGATAAAACTATCAGTTGACAAGCCACTTAGATGTGGAAATTAACAATACAAAAGAATTATATTTGCGACCAAATTTCAAAGGATTGATCTAGTAGCAATGCAATGAACACTAAATATATATTATTTAGTCACAGTTTTGCAAGGCATCTGCTAAATAAGAAAATAAATTAAAACACCCAGAGGTTCTGTTAAGATCCTTCAAGTGAGCCTATACAAATAACACCATAAAGAGAATGAATTGTATAATCTCTGTGTGTTTACTTCTTCAGAACAATTACTTGAAGCAGGAAATCATTAGATTAAAAGCAGCTAATGATGCTAAGTCTCCTATGTAACCTCATTCCCAAAAATATTACAGTTAGTGATGACAAATTCTTTCCTTTTGAGCCATAATAAAATTTAGTCTTTGCATATGGTTCAATAAGAAGCAATATTGTTCCATCTTGTTCTTAATTTCACATTTTTACTGGTAATTAACTTCTGAGAAACTCACAGAGGTGGAAAAAACGTTTTTCTTCTTTTGTTGCTCTAGTTTTTATTCATTCTGATCCTATGGAACCTTACAGATCTCTTTAGGAAAGACCAGCAAATTGATAAGTTCAGGGGCACAGCAGATGAGAATACCTGCATGTACTCTTCTCTGTTACAAACTGCAGAGCAAGTAAGACAAACCTAAGAGGTGTAGTCAGAAAGGACAAGCCAGGTGGATGATTGGCCAAGGATAGCCATGGATGGCCCTGGGCTGAACTAAGATTAGTGAAGATCCATAATAGCTAAAACTGTAACCGTAGTGGAGTTAAGATATGCCACTCGTGAAATGATGATATGATAAACAGCTTTTCCAGAGCTATGATCACTCCAAAGAAGTGAATTCATGACAGCAATCTCTACTGGAAGAAAGCATGTACCTCCCCATAGCAACTGGGATGCAGTTGTCCTGGTTTGTGCAAGCATGAGGACAGCTAATGCTGAGTTCCTGCAAACATTTGCATGTACACAGGCTGCTGTGCTCTGTGGGCTGGGGATGGATGCAGTCCTTAAAGTCAGGAGCTACCAGAAGAGTTTACAGACAAATGAAACAGAAGGGATTGAAAATATTGCTGGCTAAACCACATGCTTTGTGCAGTCCATTGCTGCTAAGTCTAGACTATAGTGTATTAGTGCTCAGGCAGGAGAGCTCATCTCCAGATAATAGCACCTAAGGGCTACATGATGCATGGAATCACAAAAGCATAAACTGACCTTCTTGCCTACTGATTTGCTGAATATTATGTGAATTTATGGTAATTTTTCAGTCATCACAGAACTAACTTTGTCCACTTCTGCATCTCGGAACAAAGATCCACACAGTTCTGTGGAGGAAATTATACTCATAAAGCCTTCAGTTGTTTCCTTCAGGGCAGGAGTGGTTCTTACATTCATAGGCATTATGCACAGCAGTAAGGATTACAGCATTGTTCTTCAATTTAAACATTATGACTTCACATCTGACTCTATAAATACTGTCAGCAATGTTAGCAAGAATGAGTTCTCTACTATCGTGGGTATTTGCATGAACCTTTAGCCCTTCAGAATACCCACTGTTAGGAACATGTGTGTAGAGAAGGGCTCTGGAAACCTCTGGTAACCTGTGATGATAAAATGTACTCCTGAGTGGATGATACAGTGCTGTAAATCCCAACAGTAATTTAACCATTTCCTATACCAAAGCTATGATCTGATAGTTGTTGCTGGAAAGATGGAGGCAGCTCAAGACATAGCTACCCACAGCTGGCTGTTACTTCTCTGCCAGAAACTACCTGTTCAGTTCAGCTAGTGGAACAAATCACTTGAGTGCTCCTCATCAACAGCACTGCAGAAGTCAGCTGATCTAATTGAAAATGATGCCGTGGCTGTGTCAAGTAACTCAGCAGATTTTGCACTGGAACGAGTGAAGAGAGCTCATCTATTCTACCCCCTGGCTGAACTGTGAGGATGTGACTGTCTGCAGAGAGCTGCTAACAAATAGGAGATGATAGCTTTGGGATAGATTGCTTGATGGTAGCCCAGTGCTGCTGCCGGTGCTACCTTCGGCAGACTGAAATCAGGAGCTGTAAAGAGGCCTTATCAGCCTGAATAGACAGAGGCTTTACAGAAGGAATATCTCAAATGTTTGAGAATCATGCAGCTGCTGTTTGAGGCAAGACAGCTCAACAGATACTGGGATTCATTACGGCAGCTCTTACTGAAACAGTCTACAACATTATGCAAAATACTTTGTCTGAAGTACACCCTTTAGCATTTGCACCTGCGAAGGAAAACAAGATATGTTTAGTTCAATATCGCATATGTCTTTTTTCCTTTATGGGAACTGTGCTGCAATGAGGTGCTGATGAAGTTTTTATATTGTCATCTGGAAGTAGTTAGCTGAATGGAAGGCTGTTGGAGTCGCTTTGTCACTTGCACTGAACTAAGAGGACAGAAGGAGAGCATACATAGCCCAGAGAGCAGCTGACTTCTTTTATAGGTTTAGCACAGAGTCTAAAGGAATATGGCATCAAATATATTGTAATGTTTTGAAGTACTTGCTGGAGCTTTTTACTTTCTGAATTTAAAATACACAGCTCCGTAGTTAAAGCAAGGAAAACAAAACAGCACAGAAGAGATTCTGCTTGGCTGGGGAAAGTCTTGTAAGTCTCAAAGGTAAACACCACCACTGCACCTCTCCAAACAAATATAGCCCCAAACTTTGCAGTGCTTCTGGCAGAGGTGGCCAAAACAGCCACCACCAGAGCTGAGCAAGGAGATGGGCTCCGTGGATAGGAGTGAGGATGGAGATAGGGTGGTGAGAGACACAGCAGCACATGGCAAAGAAGAAAACCATGAAGAAATTACAGAGTAGATGTTAAAAACAAGCCCACCAGATCAGTCCTCAGGACGGTTATGCGATTTCAGATACTCATGTGAAATCCATCATTTCTGTCATTTGTCTCCAGAGCCCAGTCACAGCCTACCCCCACAGATTTCAGTGGGTTTGGGGTTAGTACTGGAATCAAGATAAACCATTTAAAGAGCTGATTAAAAGCAGCGGCAGTGACAATCCTAGGGGCTGAGCCAGTCACAAGCCTCCTTAGTATGTGAATGAAGCACCCTGCTCAGCAGTCAGTTGTGTTGCCTTTTGCTTTCAGAGTCTGTGGGTAACAGTGACAAAGATAAATAGATCTTGGGGGCGACCAATTGATCCAGAGCTTTGACAGTGTTGCTGTCTTCCAGCAAGAGCTGACTCTGGTCTGACGCAACTACTCATTCTGGACTGTAATAAGAAATCTGCATACACAATGCACTAAGCCAAAAGAAAGCTTTGCTTTTTAATGGAAGTGCTGGTGCTAAAGTAAGCAGTTTTCCTTCTTGTTAAGTCTGCAAAACTAATGAGCAATATGGTCAAAATCAGAGGAATACTGTCAATTTAGTGTAAGCATAATCCTAAAGAAGTTAAAGTCTTATTTGTGAAATCTGGAAAGAGAAGCGTTGTTTATACTGCAAAGAAAGTACTGTTTCCATAATAAGTTTGTTTTTCCTTTTTTTTTCTGTCCCTTGCAAATGTCAATTTAATAGTAATAAAATGTAAACTTTGCAATAAAGCTTTGAAGGAGAAATCTAAAATCCCCCAATGCTCTCTGAAACTTCATGTTGCATCTTGTCTTCTGGTAGCATCTCTAAGGGAAGTTTGCTACAGAAACATGCAGTGGTTAGGAAATCACAGGTTGGAAAAGACCTAAAAGATCATCCAGTCCAACTGTTCACCTATTACCAATAGCTCCCACTAAACCATGTCCCTCAACACAACATCCAGTCGTTCCTTGAACACCCCCAGGGTCGGTAACTCCACCACCTCCCTGGGCAGTCCATTCAAGTGCCTGACCACCCCTTCTGAGAAGTAATATTTCCTAATGTCCAGCCTGAATCTCCCCTGCCACAGCTTGCTGAATCCCCTCCCTCTGGTCCTAAATGAATCTTTGGATCTTCTAACACTTCTTTACTATTGTTTGACTTGCGGCAAAAGCTGTGTGTGCTGGCATTTGTCTGAAAAGCCAAGGTTTGTTCTGCTGACTGACAAAGAAGGCTGAATAGCTACATATTGGGCACCTCAGGGAAAACATGCTAACATCAGTCACAGTGTTGTCACGTTTGTCACAACACAGCAGCACATAAAGCAGAAAGAATATAGCCCTGGAATGAATAGTTGGATTCATTTCTGTGCACGGTTAGGTAGAGGTGGTGGTGAGAATTTACATGTGCTCCCGAAGAACACTTAGGAAGAAGGAAGGATACCAAAACAGAGCTGAAAGCAAACTCAGAGATCTCCCAATTCACAAACTGTCCAGATCAGTGCTGTGCTGTGTTCCTAAAATATTTTGTTCAGTTCTCGGAAAAAAGCATAAACATTTCCTGCATGTGCACATAGCGATAGCTGGTTCCCAAAGCGTTACCCTTTCCTTACTTAAAAATAAAGCTTCCTTTGCATCACAGGGAGTGGGATATGTCTACAGAAAAACCCTTCTTTCCTGTGCATGTTGGCCCCGCACAGCAGGCGAACTGCTGGGCAGGCTGAAAGGGAAATGGTGAGGTTCCTTTGGCTAGGAGATAGGCAGCACTTCCCCGCTTCCCCAGAGCCTGTGTCCATGCGTTGCTTCTGTGCTGCATGGCTCAGAGACCTGGAAATGTGGGAATGTTCGAGCTGCTGGACAGAGCCCAACACAAGCGGATCAGCTGTGATGTCTTTTGCTCTCTCAAATAAATGCGGTTAGTTTGCTGTTCAATTTTGTTTTATATCCTTCCAGCACTGGGGAAGTATCCTGTGGTTGAAGACGTTCCCCTCTGCCCAGAGCTGAAACCCGCTGTCATAACAGAGAGAAAGCTATTTTCACCACTGTCAGAAGAAGCATCCGGCATCTGAGATAACAGCTTCTGAAAGAGCACAGAAACTGTTATCAGTTTTGTCTTTTTAACACAGGCAGCTTAAATAACTTCCACCCTCATTTCAGGGATGCTCACTGGGGATTGCTGTTGCCAAGGATGGCTTAGGGCCTTCAGGTGGACAGAGAAGACACGGTGTGCTAACAGAAAAAGTTGAGCCAGCGTTTTCTAGTTGAATGTGATAAAAATAAAACAGGCAGCAAAATGCAAAAAATCCTCATTGAAGGCAAAAAACAGCCCAGTCTCATACAACAGCAAACAGTGCAACTAAATATTCAAGGTAGAAGAAGGGATGCAGCAGAGTTTAACAAAAGCCAATGAAATAATTTGATTACTTACAAATTGCTTACTGCTTGTAAATATAATTTATGAAGTATTTATTGGTTATAGTTCACACAATTAGATGTCTCTAAAGTTATGAGCTAAGTGTTAGCAATGATACTCAGATTATTACTAAATATCATCCGTGGGTGGTTTTCATTGTATTATTACCAATAATATATTTATTTGTATTGCTTTATGAACTACTTAGGCTAAGAGAGAGAGATCGGCTCTAATTACACTGTGAATGTGTCAACAGTGTTTCACCTGGGGAACATCAAGGGTCTGCACCCTGCCTCCATTGATGTAAGTGGGCATGGAACAGACTCCCCCGAGCAGTGGGCATAGGCCTGACCTGATGGAGTTGAAGGAGTGTTTGGACAGTGCTCCCATGCATATAATTTGATTTTTGTGTGGTCTGTGTGGAGCCAGGAGCTGGACTTGACAATTCTTGTGGGTCTCTCCCTACTCAGGAAATTCTGTGATGCGATGAAGTTCATAAAAAGATTCCAATCTGACACTACAGCCTTTACATGTGGAGAAGCCTACTGTTCTTACAAGCCTGGTCAATGTTCTGCCTGTATTCTTCCCTTTTATCCTTGAAGGTTCTCAGAAGACCTGGAAAACGCCTACACAACTGTTGCTTCCCCCACTGCAAGGAGCTGGCCTTGTTTCACCTGAGCGTGGTCTCTGCCATGCCCCAGTCACAGAGCTCAAAAAAGCAGCTGCTCCGGATATTAGAAAGATGACCCTACAGATGTACAAGGTGTAGTAGAATCTGTTAGGCAACTTCCAAAGCCCTTGAATTCACAGGGAATAACAATTTCAAGCACTCAACATGGGTAAGTTACATTGTACAATAATTTGTTGCAGAGCCACTCAGGTACATGTTAAATGGTTCTCAATGAACACCATTCTGAAAACATTTGGTCTTGTTCTCCCTGCCATGATTACTGACCTCACACAGATACCTTTATTCTTGCAGCAAACGTTTTATTTTTCTCCTCTGTGTCTCTTCTTTAACCTCAAAATCACTTTTCTAAAAGCTGCATTTAAGTGTGATTATTCCCTATTTGCACAAGGGTATCGCCCCTTAAAATCCACATTATTTTTGAGCAAGGAGAACTCACTGTTGGATCCCCCCATTCTTTTTTCTCGAGCGATGAAAGGAATGGGCCCCCACAAAGTCTCAGAATGATCCTACAACACAGCAGTTGCTAAGACAGTGAGTGTAATGTAGCTTCTCCAACAAAAACACGAGAGGAGGTTAAAAAAAATGTAGGTGGGTATTTGTCATTACAGCAGGCTTATCGAATAGAGCTAGCAATGAATGTGGGGTGGTACCCCATGTATGTCTTTGTACACCTAAACTTCAAGTCTGTGGGAACTTCCAAAGTGCAAAAGGCACAGAATCAAAGTCAGAATTATTTGTAAACATGGGATAGATGAGATTTATATAACAGGCTACTGCAAATTTATGAATCCAGGAAAGGAAATAATTACAAAGGAAATTGAAGTTAAAAATAGTCGTGAACCGCTAAAAAGCCTCTGCTTTCACCTCTTTCTCTGGCAACGGCGTGTTCCACCCACTTGCTGTGTGCCAGTTCGTTCTTCCAGATAACCAGTAGGGCCAGTAATGGGAGCTCCAGTCTGAAAAAGAAACTTTACTTGGTGAATGCTTGTCATTATATGTTCAAAATAGGTTTTAGATTACTTAGACAAAAAGCTTATACAATTCGCCTGTACATGTAGCACAAAAAGTCTTCTAATAGCGTGTTTTGGTACAATGCACTTCCTTTGAGAGCAGAAATAACTAAAAATAAGAGAAATTCAAAAAATGACAACTAAAGCTAACCTACAATCTGATGAAATTTAGTTCTATCAGGACACCATAAAAGGTAATCAGCAAGACACAGCTGCACTGCCCACTGTACTCCAGGCAGCTTTTTAGACAGCCCTTTCTCTTTTATGTAACAGGCTCCACTCTTTCCTCCTTTCTTTGCATTCTTTGCATTTGGGCCCTTCATAGCAAGGGCTGATTGCTATGCTCCCTTCTGTGCTGCTGTGAGCCAGGTGTCCTCAGCATCTGCAGCTGGAGATCTGTGGACAGCAAGCCAGGTGCCTTTGTGCTAGAAGAGGTTTGGGACTTGCACTCTGGGTATCTTGGTTGTGGTGTGCCTCTGGGATCTGAAAAGGGAACAGTCAATCATCTCTATTCTAGAGCACATTTTAAACCTAGCCACAGTTTGCCTCTGAATCATCTTCTACTTTGTAGAACGCTTTTTGTGTTCAAAGTAAGAGGGTGTTGATAATAATGTGATATTGTAGAGCTGTGACACATGAACATTGAAGGAAATGACTGCTTAACTTACCTATCAGGCATTTATTCATAGGGTTAAAGACACCCAATAAAGCACGGTCTATATCATTAATACAGATAGACAAACAGTATGAGGAGAAAGGCTGAAGATGTAACCCCACAGCTCTGGATACTGACATCGCCCATGGTGCGCATGGTGATGCTCACAGACACAGCAGGGGGCAGAGAGGAGGCGCAGGATCTGTGCAGGATCCCATGCACACTCAAAGCTGGGCACAGGTTTTTGATGTGTTCAGAAGATAGATCACAGGAAAACAGGAAGTTTCAGGGACCATAGTAAGAGCAATAACTTCCTCAGTAGCAACCATACTCTTAATAGTGAGGAAGTTGTAATCCATACCAAGAAAGGAAGCTGCAGCACCATTAGGCTTCCTGAGTGCCCATCTAGTGAGCAAAGTGGAAGAAAGTTGAGGAAGAAGGATTTCAAAATGACCTGTGAAAGATTTTGTGGAAGACTTGTACAAGGTGTAGTGTAAGTGACACTCACTGCTGTTTTAGTAATTGCCAAGACCAAAGCATTTAATATGTTACCACTAAGCTAAAGCAAGAGTGTTTCTGGGCCTCTAACTGCTGCCTTTTGACTTATGCTGTAGGAAGCTTCTGCAGATTTTGTGGATGAAGGAGAAGGATGTTTATTTTTATACAATTATGCCTAAACTCCGTGTTTGTTTTGAATGCAGTTGGAATGAACTCTTATAGTAAACACTGATGTCATTCAGAGATAGCGTAAACCAAGCAGAGCTTCTGTTTGTACGCTCACTTCTCTGTTCTCTTCTAAGTGCTCACTACAGCACAGCTGGAGATAGAAGGCAGTTCCATAAAGCACTGCTCCTGCTTTTTCCCTGCTGCTCTTGGTCCAAGTGAATGAAGCCTAAGCTGTAAGAAGTTTGCATCTGCACTTTGGCAGCCTCCTGTGCTATTGAGCACAGCATCAAGAAAACAATTTCCCAACCATATTGCTAGAGAGCTCTGTACAAGAGGGTTGTCTGAGAAAAGCTATTCAATCTAATCATAAGAAGATTCCTTACAGTTTCTTGATTAAATGAATTGTCCCCTAAAGCAACTGATGACAATGAGTCAGCTTCTAGCTCCTTGACTGTAGATGTGTGATCCTGCTTACCCTGCTGGCAGGAGACTTTTGCAGCCCCTTGATGCTTTTGTGAGTTTCAAGGTCCTGTCAGCTAAAGCAGTGACTGTTCACTTCCCTGGAAACTGCAGTAGTATCCTGCTGCATTATAAGGGTAAACTGTAATCCAAAAAATGAGACTGAAAGTTTCTAGTCACATTTTTGTTTTTGTTAAATAGTGTAATGTGCCCAGAAGCTTCCAGTTTTGTATAAATTCTGTCAATGTCAAAATTAGCTCGATTTCAAACCTTGGAACACATTAATCAAAGATAAAACATATAAATTAGTAGATACAGGAGCTTTTAGTATATAATGTTCCAATAGGTGTCTTTGGCTGCAAAACAGAGGAGGTAAAAATGGATTTAAAGAAGGTGCTTTCACTTGACTATTCCTCATTCCTAAAACATAAAAAGTGAAGCAACAACAGCAACAAAACAGACAAACAAAAAACCCTTGGATAAAAATAAGCATTGCATAAACACCCTGAGGAAAAAAGGAGTGTCACCTCATTAAAAGAAAGGTAGAGGACAGTGTTATAATTTTCCTCAACTTAAAGGTTACATGCTGAAATAACATTTATAAAATCTCTTTTCATTTCCCAGGTTGATAATTGGAGATGCAACATCATACACTGCAAAGAATTAAGCATGACTGATTCTAGATCATGAAAAAAAGCTGGGCAAGCTTGAAAAGCTCTTCCCCAGGGACAGCATTCCAGGCGGGGCTGACGGTGCTTTGTGCATGCACATGATGCCATCACAAGCTGCTTGTTTCCCCAGCAAAGTGAGTGAGACTCTGGTACAACCCAGAGGGGACGTAGAGGATGCAGTGAAAGAAACCCTTGGCCTTGCTCCCCTCCACGAATTTTGAGTCTAGATAAGGCAATCATCTTGTTATACTCCTCCTTAGGTGTCTAATCATATTACAATACATTGTATTTCACCTGTTAGCCTCAAGACACCTTGCAAATGGCTGGGTGTGTCAGGAGAAGCTCTCTTGTTCTTCAGATGTGAATCACTGACTGGATTATAAAAGGCAAAGGCAAACAATCAAGTCCAATCTGAGAGCTGATGTTCATGTGGGTAACATATCTTGAAGCTCTGATCATCTGCGTACCCTTTCAGAAGTAATTTCTACAAATGAATTTCAAATGTCAAGTATATTTCATCATTTAGCACCAGCATATGGAAGGAAAAGTTGAAAGAAGCAATCAACGGTCATTTCTTACTGGGAAGAAAATGAAGGGAAAAATCCTTACTGAAGAAAAAAGAAGCCACAGGAAAGTATTGTGAGCTGATTTGTGGACACTCCCCCATAAGGTCACGGGAGGTAATGGAAGGAATGAAACTGGTGATGGAAATCAGCAACACAGACAAACATCCAAAAAAATGCAATCTTCAAGGGAGCAGCAGGCAATCAGGCAGGGGTTCTGTGAGAATCCACAAACCTCATGGCAGTGCTAAAATAGGACAGCCATTCCATCACACCCACGTGCAAAAGAGCCCAGCACCCAGTGCTCCATCACCACCAGCTACAGTTTGAGCACACTCAGCCCCAGGCTTTGGCAAGAGTAAGTGAAAACCGGGTTTATTTGGGCAGGGTTGGATGACGCTGGCTGAGAAGCATCCACCCCTCAGTGTGAAAGTGGAAGGAGCTGAACTTTGAACTCTGAGACAGGCAGTATGAACATGAAATAAGACAGGGGCATGTTGGACTTAAGCTGGCCTTTATATAAAAGTACTGCACGGAACGACTTGTGTTCTTGATTTTATCTGTTCCACGAGTAGACTCTAAGGCTCTGCTTTTCCTCCCCACCACTGGAGCTGCATTAAGGCCCAGCAATTTGGCCATCCGGGCTCCTACATTTTGATCCTGGTAATTTTAAATGGTGATGTGACCCTAAGAACAAAAACAATTTCCCCCTCACTGTATTTTGGTTGTTCTGGGACACCTTCTGCCCTGTAATCAATAAGAGTTTAAAAATAAATTTATGTTGTGCTTTTCAAACATAAAAATATTTTCCCGAGGAGAAAGTGCAAGTTTCTTTTACAGAGAGGGTAAATATTTGTGCCCCGTGTGAAACAAATAGCTTCAAAGCAGCGGAGGGGTAAATATTATTGCTCGAGTGATCTCCGCGCTGTCTCTTCTCTAGCCAGGAATGTATTAATGTCATAGCTTTCCTTCCTCCCCTGGTGCCACACCAAGGCCCACCTTCCCCAATGCCGCTGCTGACCCACAGGGGCAGCACACAGACCCCATAGGGACAAAGCATGGGGCGGTGCCCCAAGTGCTCCTGAGGCAGCAGGGGAGTGAGGTGGGAAGGTGACCTGCGTGATGAGAACCAAAGGCACGCCAACAATATTGTTATTGCTATTTGCAGCGTGATAGGAATGCGGTGAGAAAACACAAGAGGGCGAACACTTAAGGTAAGGATAATCCGGGCGGGACTGCCCACGGCTGAGACAAGGGCTCCTGCCTGGTGCGTTGGGGCAGCCCAGACCGGGGACATGGTCCTATATAGTACTATAGTACTATAGTACATCATAGTACATAGTGCCAGAGGGCCGGGCTGCACCACACGGACCCTGCCCCTCACACCCTTAGCCCCGCCCACCGCGCATGCGCAACCCGCCTCCCCACCGGGCAGAGGAGCGGCGCTTTGCCCTCACACACGCACGCGCTCAGACGCCGCGGCCCGGCTCTTGCGATTGGCCGCGGAGCGCCCTTTCTTCCCGCCCCCTCGGCGAGCCGCCGCTCTGCCATTGGCTCCGCTAGCCGGCGGCGCGAGGCGATTGGCTGCGGGAGGGCGGCGCGGTGGGCGGGCCGGGCCGGGCCGGTGTCCGCCGTTAGGTGAGGTAGGGCCCGGGATGTCGCCGCCGCTTCCGGGTTCCTAGCGGAGCCGCCGCGGACGGCGATGGCGTAAGTTTGGGGCGGCGCTGCGGGGCGTCCAGAGCGGCTGTGATGGTGCCGCGGTACCGGCCTCACAGCACCGCGGTGACCCGGGCTGGGCCGTCTGCTGTGCTGCGTTACGGGTGGGTTGGGGGGTGCAGCGGGGCGGGCTGCCCGAAGGAGCCGTGAGTACCGCACAGGTTATGGCTGCGTGTTGGTGTCACCATCTCTGCGTGCAGTGACCGGTTGGGCCAGAAGTGTTTGCCACTGGGAAGCGTGGGGAGAGCAGGAAGGGACACGCCACGAATGTATATAAAGGGGTGTTGAGATAAGCGTGGGCAGCAGCGGGGTTTGAGGTCCCACTTTGGCAGTGGGCTCCAAATGGACTCTTGCCTCAGGGTGAGGCCTGTGTGTGTGTTTGTGGACGCATCAATGCAGGTTGTGGTGAACACTGTTGGGTTGGTTGAGATCTTGTGTGTCAAGCACTTCTCTATGGGAAGCCTTCATCTTTCTGTGTGCCATGTCGGAGCACATGTCTTATGAGTGGCACCCAGGGGTCTGGAGAAGAGAAGGCTCAGGAAAGACATTGTGACTCTGCAGCTGCATGGAAGGAGGCTGTGGAGAGGTGAGGGGTCGGCCTCTTCTCTTGTGTAACTAATGATAAGGCCACAGTAGAGGCCTTAAGGGGAGGTTCAGGTTGGATATTAGGAAAAATTTCTTCCCAGGAAGAGTGTTAGTGCACAGGCTGCACGAGGAGGTGGGGGAGTCACTGTCCCTGGAGGTGTTAAAGGGCTGACAATAGCAGGACACGGGGAAATGGTTTTAAGTTAAAAGAGGGAAGATTTAGGTTGGATGTTAGGGGGAAGTTCTTCACTAGGAGAGTGGTGAGGCCCTGGAACAGGCTGCCCAGGGAGGTTGTGGATGCCCCGTCCTTGGAGGTGTTCAAGGCCAGGTTGGACGGGGCCCTGGGCAACCTGATCTAGTAAATGTGTATGTTTGGTGGCCCTGCCAGGCAGGGGGGTTGGAACTACATGATCCTTGAGGTCCCTTCCAACCCGGGTCATTCTGTGATTCTGTGTTCAAGGAACATGGAGATGTGACACTGAGAGAGATGGTCGGGGTGTGACAGGGGTGGGTTGATGGTTGGACTGGGTGATCTTGGTGTTTTCTGACCTTATGTTTCTGTGTTGAAGGAGCGCACTCTTTGTGGGTAGGCAGTTGGAAAACTCTGGCACATGGAGTGTGTGTCAGCTGCTCTTGGGTAACTGTCCCTTTACATAATGGTGTCATTAGGGAATTAAGCTAAGAGTTGACCGTTCTTTTCACGGGCAGCTGTGGAGTTGTCCTGTGCTGAAATGGTGCTTTCCTCTACCGACTGATCTTCTTCTATAACTTCTTATTGCACTTGTTGCTGTGCCAAAATGTTTGGGTTGGCTTCAGGCTGGCACAGATGCTACTGAACATCCACTTTTAGCTCACAAAAGGATGATGGGATAGGTGGTAATAACATTCATTTTCAGTTTTGATTTCTAGCAGACTGCTCCCTTTTTTCCTTATAATCTGATGATGTGTCAGAGGAGAAACTTAGAGGAAATGCTTTGGGAAAGATACATAAGAAGCTATTTCATGGAATATTTCAGAGGTACAGAGGTACAGTGCTACTGTGCGGGCCTAAAAAAGAGGAAGACAAGAAGTCAGTCATTTTGTTGAGACTGCATCTAAAAAGGCTTTGTTTTTTTTCTAAATACAGTATACACAAGGGAACTTCTAACAGTAAAAGTACACAAGCCTTTAGGTTCCCTTGTGGTTTTGTTGTTTTGGTTTTTTTTCCTTTTAAGCATCAAAAGCTGCCAACACTAGTGACCAAACAACTTTCCCATGAGGAAGTTTGGGAGACATGCTTAGATAATTTCCCTCCCACCCCCATATTAAAAGTAGTATGAAAACTCATGTGGAGTTCAGTTGGGCACTGCTGGACCAGGAGCTGGGTAGTGCAAGGAGTGTTATCTCTTGATTGCCACAGCAGAAGTTTCTTTAATTTCACATGTATTATAACCGATGTCCTGTACTTTAAAAGAAATAGTAAGAAGAAAATCTATACTTCTGTTTCTTTGTTTTTTTTAAGGTCAGAGTTGTATCATCGGCCATGGTATTTTGTTTTTTCTAAAGATAACTTTTGTGTACCAAAAGCATTGGTGTTTCAAAGGGTTTGAAGTAAGGAATACATCACTTCAGACACTTTTGGATACCTAATCATTGGATTTGTGCTAACAATCATCTTTTTCATTGTACTTTTTTGGATGTGATACATGTCTAAGCTACTTAAACCAGGTTTTTGTTTTGTTTTTCCTCCTTCTCTCGAGAGTGTTAATATTTAATGTATTTGCTTCTTTGGTGGTTGCGAGTTCTCTTCTAGATAAAGCAAATCTTACCAGGTAGGCAGCTGTAAAAAATGATTTTTGTATCTTAGAGCTCTTCAATTCTGATTGAATTCATTACTTAAGTAAACATATTTACTACTGTGGTGTGAATGGGATGTAGCTGCTACCATCCACACAGCAGTCTGACAAGGTGTGTTACCTGTTTCTGTTTGCGGCTGTAGTGCAGCTTGTTTACATCTTACTGCTTGTTAGTTCAAGCACACCAGCAACTTTCTTTCTCTTCCTTCCTCTTTACTGCACTTGCTGATTCAGACCAGTTGAGCTTCCTGGGCTGGCTGGGGACTACTTGGAAGTCACTGGACTCAGCTGGAATGTTTGGGGAGAGCCAAGGTTGGCAGCTCTGCATTCTGTGAGGTGTACCAGAGGTGCATCCAGGTGCTGACAGCATCGCTGTACCATCTGTAGCAAGTTCACCTGAGGTCTGTTGACATTTGTAGGGCTTCTTTCTGATATCACTCAGTTATCTCACAGTATCACAGTCTTGTGCAGGTTGGAAGGGACCTTAGAGATCATTGAGTCCAACCCCCAGGATTTGAGCCTCTGTGTAGCAGAGCGGCACTTCTACCACTTGCGACACAGGGGGGATTTGAACCCGGGCCTCGGTGTTGCAAAGCGGCATTCCTACCTATCTGAAGCTCTCATTTTGTACCAGGTATTCCTGGAGACCCTTTTAGAGAAAGCAAGGAATGAATAGGGCACAGAAATGCCTTTTCTTTGCTTTTCTATAAGGAACCATGTACTACAGATATGAAGCATCCATGCATATTGTCTAAATACATTCATTTAGACTAGCAGGATTTACCTCCTGTTGTTCAGCCTGTTGTCTTGAGTGTAATTGTAACTCTACCTTCTAGCAAATACTATAGAAATCGAGAGTTGAGTGTCTCAGAGTGGAAATTAACTTTAAATAATGAGGAAGCAAATGTGCGCTTTATTTTAGGAAGCTGATTTTGCTTTTCATATTTGCTTAACAAATACCCAGTAAGCACTTAATTTCTGTGAAAACATAAGCAATAGCCATGGTGAATTTAAGTTCCTATTTCATCTCCCCCATACATTTTAGTACTAATAAGGGTTTTGTTGGGGTTGTTGCGGGGGTGATGTCAGAGTGTGATAAAGGATCTGGGTAGCAAAACTGTTGGATTTGGGCTTCATTTTTTTGTGTTTTTCTTTTTTTGCCTCACCTGTCCAGCTTTAGGGTGGGCTCCTGTCTCACTTTTCAGGAGTCAATTCTTATATATGCATATTTTCTGTGCATTTTTTTTATGATGTTGTTCAAGCAGATGTTTGTCTCAGGGTTAAGTGTTAACATGTCACGCTGTGGTTAATCTAGTTTACTGATTTATGGCCTCAAGCTGCACCAGGACAAGTTTAGGTTGGATACTAGGAAGAACTTCTTTACAGAAAGGGTAGTTAAGTATTGGAATAGGCTCCTCAGGGAGGTGGTTGAATCGCCATCCCTGGTTGTGTTTAAGAGCCGTTTGGATGTGGTGCTCAGGGATATGATTTAGTGTAGAGTTTTTAGAGTTAGGGTTCTGGTTAGGCTGCGGTTGGACTTGATGATCTTCAAGGTCTTTCTCAACCTGGGTAATTCTATGATTCTATAGTTGGGTGTAACTGAAGTGTGTTTGTAGATAGTTGTAGCTGCTTTTGAGTGATTGGCTTTTTAGGAACGGTGTATTTGCCAGGGAATACTGGATGCAGGCTGGAAATGAGGTGCATCCCCTCAGGTCTGCAATATTACTTACCTCATTTTCCTTCACTTACATCTTTTTAGTACTGAGAAAAATTGAATAGGTTGTGACTTTATTATTATTTTGAGTCTATTAGGTGCATGTTTCTCCTATACATAATGACCTTCTGACCAGGAGGAGCAGGTCTAGAGTAACAGGGAAGCCTGACATCTGCAGGTGCCTCTAAACATGAGCCTGGGAAGCAGGCCCCAGTGTTCCAGTGTGCCATCTCAAACAAAGCTCTGGCCTTCTGTCTGCCTGTGTTCCACACATCTCATCTGTGGGCAGATGGCTGCACAACACCTTAAAGGGCTGCCATGACAATGAGTACTGTGATTCTTCCACTTTGGTGCCTTCAGACTCTGGCCTTTCTCCTTTCATCCTCTGAGGAGGAACTTAATGAACTTTTTGTATGTGTTAACGTGGCATGCGGTCATGAAGGTCAGAAGTGATGTACTGAATAGTAAGGCTGTGTTTAAATAAAATAAAGTATGTTGTGGTTCTGGAGCATGTTCTTTGTTTAATGAGAGCATCATCACAAGACAGTGGAAACCTTAATAAAATGTTGTAAATAAATGCAGAAGAGCTACATGTGTATTTCTGGGTTTCTTGTCCTTGCTGCTGTTTTCTGTCTGATGCTGGCAGGCTGTAAGGATTGCTTCCCACCCAGCCTTGTGCTTCCCAGAGCTTAGGAAAGCACACTGCTCCCGTGCAATAGTGCCCTAACAGTTTACATTTAAGCTACAGGTACAGCAAGATATTGGTCAGTGCTCCTGCAAACTGCAGCAGTTGGGTTGCACTCTTGTTGTGCTGCAAAGCGACTTTGGCCTTAATAATGTGCGTAACAGCTGGACACTGAGAGTAGCTGCTATGTGTCCCCAGAAGACTGCACTACTTCCTCTCGATGCTGCTGGTGATCCTCATCCCTCCTGTCTGTCCTCCTTTGCCATATAAATGCACAAGGCTGTGTTAAGCTAATTCACGTAAGTGAAATTGCTTTGTAATCGAAATGAGCTCCTGTGCCCCTGAGATCCACGTACATCCAGTACAGTGCTGCCTGTTCTGGATACCAGCACTTCCACCACCGTGCTGCTCCCTCCTCAAAGGCCTCAGCTGAGGTCAGTGGGGTCAAGCATCAGCATGCAGCTCCAAAACTTGCCACCGATGTCTGACAGGGGATTACTGGGCTTAGCTGTGTGTGAACTGCAAGTGTTATCCAGAAAACGTCCAAGGATATCCAGCCTATGGGTGAGGTAGTGATGTGAAAAAATGATGGATGTGGACTCTGAGTAGGTAATATCAGGATCCCATGGCTTCCAGCCTCTGAGTTGTCTTGCTACAATCTTAGGGCCATAACCATTTTGAGTATCCTGTCTTTGTATCGTGTATTGTTGGCTTTGTTTCTTTGGAAGTCTTTTAGGAAACGTATGATTTCCTGAATTGCCAGGAATTTCAATGGTGATCTCTTAAAAATTCTTGGGAGCATAGTGTTGTCTGTTAAGATGGTCCTTATTTTTTGGCAGTGCTTTTACTGTGGCCTTGATCACAAGAATAGAATTTGGTTATTTTTTGCGAGTAAGGGAGAAAAAAAAGGTTTTCTTTTGTCCATGCTGCAGTGTGTTCATCAGTTTCTCCAGTTCTTCTGCCATTCACAGACCCAGGGCTCCCAAAGGCAGCTTGCAGAGCATCCTTTACTATGATGGGGTTTTCATTAAGGTATTGTGATGGTCTTACAGCACATGGCAGTGTCATTATGTGATTTAATTAGCCATTGTAACGGCTCTTCTAAAACAAGGGCTTCTTTTTAAGAGATGTTTGTGAGTCACTCTGCTTTCCCCTGTTTGTAAGGGAGCTAAGTTAGTGGCCACTTCCCTTTAGTTATTTATAAACATTTATCAGGTCCCTCCTCAGTCTTCTTTTCCCCAGGCTGAACAGACCCAGGTTACTGAGCCTATCCTCGTACAGGAGATGCTCCAGGCCTTTATCATCTTTATGGCTCACTGCTGAACAACTTCTAGGAGATCCTTGTCTTTTCTTCAGCCCAGGTCCCTCACCACAGAGCTCCTCACCAGCACATCATAGTTCCAAGGTACTTTACTTATAGAACTAGGAGAAAAACAAATGTGCTGAAGGCGAGTATTTCTAACTTCTCCTTCCATGCTTAGTTCTCAGATTATAATACCGAGAGATGGTACCACAGGAAAGACTAGATAAATACTAGTTCTTTTGCTTTTTCACAGATGATGTGCTTCTTACGTTCTTTTGCTCTGGATGGAAGGCGTTGGAGACTTCACATAGACATGAAATAAATTCTTTTTTTCTTGGAGGCTGAATGTTGACAGCAAGACCGGCTGCCAGGAGCTGGAGGGTGGTTAAAAAAAAGGAAGAATTATTTCTCTGTAAGAAGGCTTGACAGCTTATGTCCAAGGGAAAAAACTTCAAATGAAACTAATACAAGAAAAATACTGCCGTGTGATTACAAATGCTATTGAGTTGAGCTACTCCCTGTTAATCATGCTTAATTAATATAACCCACTTGTGAGGTGATTTATGGGTGGCTTGAATAAAGGCGTAAGATCAGAAGGACTGGTTTTCCACGCTCTGTGTAACAGCAATGCTGTGTAGTCAGTTTTTACAGTGACTAATGCAAATCCATTGTGAAGCAAGGGCATTAGTGGGCATGCTGGATTAATAGGCTGTGGAAAGTTTTTGTCACTCTCGATTAGTTGGGAGTGCAGCCTTGAGCCTTTCTTTCCTTCAGGGCTGCAGGGTTTGCGCTGCAGGCTGTGTGCACGATGCAGTGTCTGTAGGATGCCACATGGCAGCTGCCTTGAGCTGTAGGCAGAGCTGTGTTGAGTACTGATACCTTGGCACAGTCCTGTGCTGGTTTAGTCTTCATCCTCACCTGAATTTTTGTGTACACGTGGTTGCATATGTACTTGCCCAGGGAGAGGATATGTGGACAGAGCAGACCTCTGCTTCTCAGAGGAGTTAGCTGTACTTCTGTGATACCTCCTCAGGACAGGAGGTCTAACTTGTTGCTTTTCTGAATTAGATCTTGGCTTAGTGCAGCTCACATGAGGAATGAAACCCTTGGATCAAGTTTAGCTGCCTTTCAACCTTTGGGCTTCTGCACGTACCCATGAACAACCTAATGCTTCCATATTCTGACATAAGCACCTACTTCTTTCTTATGTATAGAAGGAAATCACCTTTCTCCACTTAGTTACTGAAGGAAGCAATCAAACACGAGCAAATACTCTGGTTGGTCTCTGCTCAGGAGCTGGAAACTGAACTTGTGAATCTCTGTTCTGGGCTATGACTTCTTTGCTGATACAGGGAACTGCCTTCTCTCTTTTTGGAGAGCATAGTCTGGGATGTTGTTGATCTGCAGTCTGGTTTAGGTAGGCACCTACCTGGAAACAGTTTCAGCAGACAGCAGTGTTCTGCTCTGTATTTCTGCTCTAGAAGAGAAGGGATTTCACAAAGATGCCATTGAAGGAATAAAGCAAATTCATGTTTGTGTGAAGCAGGCTGTCAAGGACTGTTTAACATGGCACATTCTTCTGCACAGTGTAATATACTTAGAACTACTTTATTTAATTTAATTTTATTTTATTTATTTATTTATTTATTCATTCATTTATTCATTTATTTATTTTTTCTTCTCCTTCAGTTCTACAGGTGCTGGTACAAAAACAATTTAGCGATGGATCAAAGAAAAAATGATAGCTTTGTCCCAAGTATCACACAGTTGGAAGACTTCTTAACAGAGCACGACTCCAATGTTGTTTGGCTGTTAGTAGGTAAGGTGAATTTATGCTGTTTTGGTTAAGTGGTTGGTTGCGTTTTTTGGTGTACTTTTAAACATGCTTCACAAAATGTTCACCTTGCCAAAAGACATCAAAGCATTGAAAATAGCTTTTTTTTCTTGTCATATGACTATTAAGTGATGTACAGCATCGTCCTGCTGACACATATGGAAATTCTATGTGTAATCAACATGAAAATAGCAGAAGTCACCGTGCTGACAGTTGCTTGTGATAAAACAAGTGATGGATGTGGAACTGATTTGAAAAGATTGTCTCCACAACCATTGAATGAAACCTAGATATGCTCAGGTTGTTCACCAGGTGTAGAAGTGTCAATGGCAGACAGCAGGATGTTTTCTTTCTCTGATTTTTCACTCTTCACAGCAGATTCACAAAGCAAACTAAGTAATACTACTTAGTAAGTATGTAGAATATGAACAATTCTGTACATCAGCTATAAGTTAAACCAAAAGCTTTGTTTAGCTTTCTTACTTGTTTGTATGTTTCAAGGAAGAGCGAGTGAGACTTCAAGAAATTATCTATTCTGTTCCCTTTTTCTAAGGTCAGATAGACCTGTGAGCAATTATATAGTTTTGGGGAGCTGCTGATCTCTTAATTTGTAAGAAGCTGCCTAGTATTCTAAAAGCAACGACAGAAACAAAATCCTGGTAGCCTCCTATTTATATGGAGTTTGGATGCAAAGATATTGAAGTAATGTTTATTAACCGACCCAGCTGCAACCAGCCATCCTCTGTTTTCATATGCTGACCTGTGGCATCTTGTTATAACAGAACAAAAAAAGATGTCTGTAATTTATCTTCGCTTGAATCCTGAAACAGTGAAAGAGGTGATGAATTCTAGAGATGAACATGCTCTTCAAAGAGTTGATGCTTAGTTCTTGAATGATTTTAAAACACAAAAGGTTTGATTCAGTTAGATGTTCCAGATGGAATTTCCAAAACGTAACTTAAGCAAAAAGGCTTTTAAAACAAAGGAATATAATAATGAGAATAGTGGAGTTTATAGGATCTGTCATTTAGTAGCGGAGACCATATTTGTTGAGAGAAAAGGGATAAAATCCAGGGCAGATGTGAGGCTGGTGGTAAAGACCATCAATTAGGACCATAGCACCTGGAAACTCGATTAGTTTGCGGATTTTTTTAAATTATTATTATTTTTCCTAGAATGTCACCTTGACATTCGTGGCTTTAGGTTAAGTGTCTAGTTGAACTTTAATCTCAATTTAAATTTTATGACTGGAATGAGACCCTCTTGAGTGTGAGTCATGCCACCTTTCTCCCTGTACTGCCAAAGGAGCAGCAGTGAGCAGCTTGCTCATTTAAAAGCAAGGTGAGGTAAATGTAGTCCATGGTGTATGCCTTCACTGAATGTCAGCAGTAGTTTCTTTTCAGTAATTTAGTTTTAACCCTCCATTTCTTGTTTTCATGCAAGCACCTGTGCAAAATCTGAGATTCAACTTGCTCTGTATTTCAAGCAGCTTACTTGCCTGGGTGCACAAGCTACTTGAGTTTTGGTCACGTTGAATCCATCTTCCAGGAAGGAAAAGACAAAGTCGTACGAGTCTTTCTCTTCTGTCTTTTCTCCTCACTGTCAAACAAAGCACAGGCATTGTTAGAAAGCAGTGGAGCATCCAGTTGCAAAAAATTGAAGGTGTTTTTCTAAATATTTTTGTGTCAACCACCTGAAGTCTCTTCAGAGTGAAGGCGTACCCAGATGTTTTTCTGCACTTCAGTTTTCCCATAAAAAGAACAATAAATCTGAGTTAAATATGAAGTATATATAAATGGAAAACTTCTGTTACTTCTGTTATAAAGGTCAGTTAGTGTAATTAATAGAGGTATTGTAAATGCAAATATTGCTGGATTTGCTACTCTGCTTCAGACAAAGCAGACTGGTAATTATCAAGTGTGAGTTAGAAGGAGTCTGTCCTCTGGCAGCTGCGTTCCTTTTGGGTTTGTCCTTCTGGAATCTTTGAGAACTGTTGGAGTTAGAAATAGGTTACCAGCTCTTAATCAACTAAAGTAAAAGTACTTTGGGGATTAACAGACCTAATTCTTTTTTTCTTGTTTTGTTTTAACACATTTTTCACTTGACTGCTGTTTCTTTTTTTTTTCTTTTTTAACCTGTCATAGTTCATGTTTTAACTGTTGCCAGCTTTCTGTTAAGCCAAAGACTGGTCTGTTTTTCTCAGGTTACAAAAACTTGGGAAATAATTTCAGATTTGATAGTAAAATTTTCAGTGTTCAGGAAATCTAAGTTAGAGTTCGTGGCCTGGAGAAAGAACGTAGTATGGCTTCTGTGGGTCACTGAGAAAACTTTAAAATAAATGATTGTGTGGGATAATGCCGGTTATTATTTGATCTATGAAATTTAACTTACTGGATGGTAAGAAATGACACTGAAACATATGATTCCTGTAGCAGATCCTCAGTAGGCCAGTTTTTCAAACTAGGCAATGGAAGAGCTGTGAAGAATCTGTACTTTTCTGAACTTGCCATTTTCCATTTTTCCCCTTTTCACACCTTTCACCCAAGCGTTCCATCGGTATCAATTTTTATCTTTTTTTTTGGATTGTAGGAAGAACATTGTGCTTTATAGTTTTATTAGACAAGAGTTTTATAGTCTTAATAGGTAAGGCTTTTATCCAGGTCAGTATACTTTGAAAGTATTTTAATTCATTTTAATCTTTCAACAGCGACAATATTGTCTTGTGGATGGATTATCTACCTAACTTATTATAATTCCCGGAACATTGGACTAATTTTAACACTGGTTCTTAACAGACTGTATAAACATGGCTACATCCACATTGGTAAGTTATGATTACGGTAGTGCTGTTCTGTGTTCATTTACTGCTTTTTGTTATGCTTTTATTTGCTAAAAAACAACTGTAGCTAAAATCAAAGCATTCCCACATTAAAGGAATTTGGAAACAATCGGCTTGGATTTAATGTTTAAAAAAAAAGTTCAATATGGTGCTCTAAGTGTAGGTAGAAACTCCATGGCAGAGGATTGGTATTTGAGCCTCCCTTAAGGTTTGTTCCAACTTGAGCCATTCTGTGAAAAACAGCTAATTGTTCATGGATGTCTTATTTTATCTTAAAATTCACTTGATGTTGTTTTATTGACTGTTTTAGTCTTTATGCTTGAATGTGCATAAAATCTGTACATTTTCTATTACCTTTTCCAAAAGCCTGTAATCATAATAATCAGTTTCTGTAAAAGGAAGAGGTAGGCATGAGCCAGCCAAGATCTGCTTGAATTAGCCTGGTAGTTTGATGTTAAGAGGCGACAGTTTCCTATTCCCCAGTGCCTGCAGGGGTAGATATACAGCATCTGAAGCATGGGTAGCAACTGCTAGGGGGTCCTGAAGAAGCACACTCAAGCCTTGACTCCTTGTTATAGCAGTGTCCTTGTTTTCCAAAGACGCTATCGGAACAACTAACGATATTAATCTGTACTAGGAACATGCTATCTTGAATTTATGCTAGCTAGAACGTTTCCATCAAAATCCATTAACTTAAATAAATAATAAAATTTAAAATACTTTTGAATAAGGTCAGTACAAATCACTTGGGCACTCACCCACATTTCAGAAATATCTAATTCTGAGACAAAGGGCTGTATCCCACAACATCACATTGATTGCACTTTTAACTTCCTTTCAGTTTATTCTTCCATGCCTGCCTCTCTCTGCTTTCTAGAATGACTGCTTTAGTTCTGGACGTTTAATGCAACTATTGATCATAAATATTGTGTAAATTTGAAATAAAATGAGAGAAAACAACTTTACACGTACCCATCTGCCTCAGAGCCAACCTCAGTGTGGCCTCAAGACTTTAAGAAATGTAATCTGAACTATTTTCACATCTGAATTTTTTGACAGCGGTATAGAAAATCTTACCGTCTGCTATAAGTTTTTATTAAAATTTCAGTGTGAAATTAGTATTAAGTAAAGACAGCTAGACATAGCTGGCGAAACATATGGTGTTCTTCATGAACTTAATCAGTAGGGAGAACATAACAATACATTCCCGTGATTAACAGCTTGCCTTCAGTCTATTAATGTGATGGGTTTTTTTCGTTGTTTCTTTTGTTTTAACAAGTCATGGTTTACTTAACTATGTGTGACTGAAGTGAAAAGCATTAGGAAAAATATAGGCTATTGGTCTGCCTTCTGGTCTTTTTGTATTTATTAATTCTTTTCTGCTGTAGACACAATTTGTCACTACAATTGTACTGAAAACTTGATAGCCATTTAAAATATGAAGAATTCTTCAGGCAAGAATCTTTATTTCCCTAATTAAAGTCTCGCATAAAATTGCTTGATACTAAAAACATTCAAAATATCTTCCTTAAGTTGTCTCCCAAGCTTTTCAAGGCATGTAGGCATCACTGAGTGACTGATGCCTCTCTGGTGGTCTGTTGTATTCATGGTTGGTGCCAAAACTGGCAACTCCTAGAGCTGTGTACTTTTTTGTCATGTATATTCTGAACTTCTGACTTCCCATCTTCTCTGAAAGTTCGTGCCTTTTTGAAAGGAAATAAAGGAAAAGATACCAAGAAAACACAGTTCAGATAATTAAAGTGCCAATAAATTGAAGCTAATGCACTGTGAACTCTTTCACGTTAGGTTCCTTTTCGTTCTCTGTGCTGTCTGGAAAAGTCATGGTTCGCGAAATCTATTTCATCACAGAAGACATGTCTATCAGGTACAGATTTCCAAGGGTGTCATTGTTTTAATGTATATCTAAGTAATGTAATCAAAATGCCTTCTTACCAGTGAGTAATACTGGTATTTATAAATCCAAAAAATAAGCAGACTCTTTTCATCATTGTATTTTGACACCGTTAGGATGATTGAGATAGGCGTGTTGTTTGCTGATTTGCTGCTTGAGCATTAATAGTTGAAACGGCGTGCTGGATAAGATTCTTGTTGACCTCAATAATTCTAAATGAAAATATTCTAGAGTTTGAAGAAAAGACATTTCAATGATGTCTTTTTACTTCATGCTTCTGCTCTTATGTCTTGAAGATTCATTTTGGTCAAGAAGTTTTCCTTAATACTGGAAATGAGAATAATTTGTTTAATGAACTGCAAAGTAGCAAATAGTTTATAACATTTTTCTAATCACAGAAGTTGGAAAACATTAAGTAGACAATGGCTGTAGAATTTGGTACAAGTTCAACTAATATGGTAATTGTGTAATATTATACTGTGAGACATTGATTTCTTTATCCTTTGATATTATACTTATACACTATTGAAACTGCAAATCTCTGTAGTGCATGAGGCAGCATGTCAAGAAGCTGCTGAAAGAATTTTGGATGATTAATCTTTTAATTCCTGTTTTATCTACTTTAATTTAGAATCCAAGATGGATTTATCATATTTCGCTGGTGGAAAATGTACAACCCTAAACAGAAGCAACATGGTACGCATCTCAGAAAGGCTTCCAAGTTTAAATTCTGTTTTCTTACTGTCTTCATAAAAGTACTTGCCCTGCACAATTGCATGCAAGTTGTTGATTTATTAGTATGTACCTGGACTATGTTGAAGCGTCAGGAGGTATGAGTTCTTTAAGCTGGCTCCTTGGTATTAAAACAACATAGTAAAATAAATACAGGATTTATAATCAAGGACTCAAACATTCTCAAGACAAACATGATTAATCTTAATAGTAGCCTTCATTAGCTGTAGTCTGAGAGTAATTGACTCTGTACTGAAGTGTATAACTATGATAAATAGAGCCTCTGCTGTTCTGAACTGATTTTAGTTTTCAAGATTTGCTATCGTGTCAGTATTTTAGTAAAATGTTACAGTGAGGGATGCTCAGTAGTTGATAGCCTGTCTTGCTGATAGCTGTGGTCATAGAAGTGAGCAAGTGATGAAAAACACATTTATTTTTCTTTCTTATCCACAACTGAAGAGGGAGGAATAACACTGGGTAGAAGAGATTGATTATATCTGTGGAAAACGCTTTGAGAAAACACAAACAACCTTTGTGATGTGTTTTTAGACATTTATAGGTTGAGAATCTAGTTGGATAGGTGTCTCAAGTGCTGCCTCCCTTAACTTTTGAAGCATTGCAGCTCCATTGCTAGTTCTAGGAGGTACAGTAATAGAATTTGTATGTCACTGTGGATGCTAATTGAGAAGATGACTGGACTTTGGAGGGCCTTTCTCTCCCTCTTCCTCTCTTCTTTGGAAGTGGTCTCTAATGTTGCAAATTAAAGCCTCTTAGATTTGCCAGGAAGTTTGCACAGCTGTTGCTTATTCAGTACCAGCGCAACAGTGATAAGAGTAGTACGTGCATGTTATGCAGGTAAATATGAGACACCTTTCAAATTACTGATATAAATTGGAACAAGTTGCTCGCTTTCTTTTTATTGAGACATTACATGACAAGATGCATGACTCAAGTTCTTTATACAGTAAGATGAGTAATTCAGAAAGTAGAACTAACCCTTAAAGTTAATTATGTTCTCATAACTACAGGTTACTGTGCAACAGGTATTCATAGGCTTTTTTTTTGTGTGTGAATGTTAGAACATATTTCTCTAGTGGCTCAAAGAATGGAAAATAAATTGAACTTAGACACAGCTATTCTTACTGCACTGCCTTTGGTGGTATTTTTGCTTGTCAATGTTTGAATGCTTTAATCATTACTGCTGGTACTTAAGATTGCCTAATTAGCAGACAAATAATCCAAGTAATTGAGAAGGTCAGGGGTCTATGGGTTTGACAACAAAAAAATTACTCTTTTAAGAAATACTATTCCTCCTAGGAAAGATAGTTTACATTGTAACTACCTAGCAAAGATTATTTTATTTTCAAATGGAAAATTAAAATCATTAATGACTTTTAGCCTATTGAAATATATTCTTCCCAATACTTTTTAATCTACTTAATCAAAGCTTAAGTACTTAACCACGTTGTTTAGGCTAAGAGATGAGACATTCCTACAGGAAAATGTGAAGTCTGAATCTGGGCTAATAAACATTTTTAAACCCCAGTGTATTCTTACAAAAGCAGTAACTTGAAGTCTGTTAAGATTTTTGCCTGACAAGTGTACATCTCTTCAAGGCTTACAAGTAGTAATGATTAGTTTGCATTTTTATATTAGGCTTGTTGTGTTTGTGTGTGTGTGTGTGTGTGTTGGGCTTGTTTATAAGTTCTACAACTGAAGCGTTGGGTAGTTCTAATGGTTGCATGAAACAGGAATGGGAATTGGTTGTTAACAGTGATGATTACTTAAAGTCTTGTTATTATAGATCTTATGGGACCTCAGTGTATTTTTGTTCTGATGTATTTAAGGATGTTAGAAGACATTTCCTTAAGGCAAGGCTGGTGAAGGATCATGAAGTACTTGGAGGCTTCACTTAAGACTTTTCAGCCGAATAACTCCCAACATACGCCAGATCCATATTTGGGATCATTCATCCCCAGATGTCAGACCTTACACTTACCCATGTGGAGCCTTATGAGGTTCCTCTTGGCCCATTTCTCTGCATTTCTTGTTGAGGTTCCTCTGGATGGCAGCGTGACCTGCTGATCCAGATTACTAAGGATGTTAAACAGGACTGGACCCAGTATTTGCCCCAGGTACCCCCATAGTTACTCTCCTCCAAGTAATCTTCTTACAGCTGATCATTGTACTCTGGGCATTCTGGTATTCCAACCATTCAGGCAGTTTTCAGCTTACATCTCTGTCTACTCATCCAGGCTGTCTCAACAGCTCGTCTCTGAGGACGTTGTGGGAGACAGTGTCCAAGGTCTTAGTGAAGTCTAGGTAGACAAAATCCACTGCTACCCCCATATTTTCCAGACCAAGAGGTGCTTTCCCCTCAGATACTAGGGCAAAGGATGGATTGCTCTTACTGGGACAGTTTGTTGTGTAGATACATAATGTAAGGGGGGAGATGTGTTTTATTGGTGAAGAGAATGCGTTTAAGTCAGTGTCTCTAAACTTAAGCTCTTGGACACATATACTGTGGGCTGCATTGTTTCTCCTCTTGACACTGACCACAGCAGCAGGGTTAGCTCTGATTCTTTATTTCTAGTTTCTTGTGGGAAATATTACCTTCACTTTCATGTGAATGCTGTAATAACCATCAGTGCTTCTGTTTCCTAAGGTATGTTTGACTTACAAAGACCAGATCAGATTTTAGAGCAGCTCAGGTCTCTTGAGTAAATGTGTAACGGGCACTCTTTCAACTGGGTAATTAGGGGGAAATTGTGTGAGCTTTTTCCTCACATGAACTATATAACTAGGCCACACTATCTAAGGCGAAAGTATGTCAAAGTATGTCACGAAAAGCTCTGCATGCAAGATGTTAAATGTTAAACTTAGATTTAAGTATTAAAGAGCCAATCTGAGACTACAGTTAACATTTAAAATTTGTGAAAATGTTGATTGATTGCATAAAATATGCTGCTTCTTAGTTCTCTGTGCTTTTATTTTCTGTTTCTAAATAAAAGAAAGCTTCTTTTCAATTTAGACCTTCTGTACTGCAGAGCTTTATTAGAAAATCTTTCAGTTTTTGGGATCAAATTGGTATCGAGTGCTGCTGAAAAGAGAGTTTGGCAGCAAGGATTTAGTGCTGCGAGTGATTATTTTTTTGGTTTTGCTTTGTTTTTATATATGAGACCAAATAACCCACATAAACCATTCTGTACAGCTCCTTCCTGGGTTTATTTTTGCATTGTGACCCCAGGGTGGAATTTCGTTCAGATTTTATGTTTTGTATACAGCTGTTGTATTTGCTGAGTTTCACTGATTTGCTTGAAATAGCATAATTATTTTGTGTGGATTTTAACTGCTTCTTCATATGTAGTTCGGTAGCTGTTCGCTACCATGAAGATTGTTTCAGTAGTCTGTAAATCTATAAAACTAAATATTATATAAATGTTAAGATGGAATGAGGAATTTTTTCCTACTCTTCATTTAGACCCAAAGGCAGAAACAAGATTGTATATTATGGTGAATGACTTTGAATTTCATGTTTACAACCGTTCTGAGCTTTATGGACAACTTCAAGAGCTTTTTGGCTTGGATCCCACAATAATTCCAGCAAAGAAAGATGATGAAAAAGCACAAGTGAATGGAAGGCAGAGAACACATACCAATCTTGAAAGGTAAATTATTATTCATTTTGCTATTTTGTTGATGCTTTGTTCTATGAAGTGCTGAACTAATTGGATAATGTTTTGTTAGTGTAAGCTCTGGAGGCCAAATGGCTGAAGCACAGTAGAGAAATTGCACTGACAAGCCTGACAGTTTAAATCTTTTTCCTTTCCTCAATCTTCCCACTACAGTAATTTTTAAAAATGGCCAAACAAACCAAATACCCCTGGCTTAATGATCAGAGACAAGTTGAAAAATCTATTTGAAGCTTGCTGTGGAAAGGGAGGTTGTGTTGAAAAGGATTATGCTTGCAGAATAATAACGGTGTTGCTCAGTAGTAGTAATAATCCCTCAAGATATTGAGTCTGATTATCTGTGTGATGTAGGGAGGTCAAACAGTTTTTTGAGCCTTACACTCAGAGTGATTTCTTGAGTTGTTTTTTTTAGTAGTGACTGTGTGTAGTTACACAAACCTTAACTATTTCATTCCTCTCTATAAAACTATAAAACAAGGTGTGGGCATAGAGAGAGTTTCTCTGCATAACTTATTTGTAGTGGTGTTATCTATTCAACTGTAGGCCTAAATTATGTAGTGGGCTGCTTGCAGCGGGCTGTGACAGTGCTGAGTCCTGATAGGGGCTGAATCCCCAAACCAGTCTCTTCATGTTTTATTGTTTACATTCTTACTGACATATGCATGAAGGACTTCTGCCTTTGGGAAATGACAGATCACACACGAAAGACTTAAAAGGATTATTTGAAGCGTATTTAGCAAAAAAACCCAAAGTTCCTCAAGGGTGATGTACTTGTTTTCTTGTTTTCTGCCTGTGTCAGCTCACAGTATGCCAGCACCTGAGGTACAAGCTTCATGCTACTCCTCCAGGCTCTGGAGGAGTCTGCAGTATGCTGCCAGCAGGTTCCTTAGAGGAAGTACCCTTGTGGGAAGAAGTGTTTTCAAAGAGCTGTGCATTGAAGATCCCTAGAATACAATCTTGGTTAGTTCTTTCACAGAAAAGACTGAATAATAATAAACATTTTTTCCACAGTGTGAAAGTAAAAACAGAATCTCAAGACCCTTCTTCTTCATGGAGATCACTTATTCCTGTCATTAAAGTCAATGTGAGCACGGTAAGTGGGGAGAAAAAGTCACTGTTAATGAAAGTGTTTAGTAGTACATACATAAAGAATAGATGTACTCATTTTTCTTGAATGTTCTTTTTTTTTTTTTTTTTGCTTCATGCTTTGTGTAAGTTTTGTAATGACATCACCCCCCCCCCCCCCCCACCACTTTCCTTACACAGTCATAGATCCTCCTGGCATGCAGAGAAACAAAGTCATATTTTCCATTTGGGGAAATAAAATGTTTCTTAGGTTTGTAATGATTTAAAAAAAGTAACTGAGTAATTAAGCTCGGTAATGAGTGTTACACATTTTTATTATTAGTTTTTGTTTCTGTGCATCTTTTATTCGGGATATTTGAAACACTGTGTTTAAAAGTTACTGCTGTTGGAGAAAAACAAAGAAACTGATTTGATAGGTAATAAAACATTTGGAGTTTGAATGTGCAGGGCAATATTTTATTTATGTACAGATTATGGCTAAGGTATCCAGTCTTTATTTACTTAGAAATGGTTAAACTGTTTATTACTATGTGTGAATTATAAATAATTACATATGAAAAAGCAGTGCATTAGAAGTAATTGGTCATCTTCTCAATTTAGGGTCGCCTGGCGTTTGGGAATCATTATCAACCACAAACACTTTGCATTAACTTCGATGATGCTTTTTTGACATACACCACAAAGCCGCCTTCCAGCCACCTTGATCAGTTTATGCATATTGTGAAAGGAAAATTGGAGAATGTTAGAGTCATGCTGGTTCCAAGTCCAAGATATGTTGGTCTTCAAAATGATGAGTAAGTTCTGTTGAAGTTTCTGTTAAGCTTCTTTATTATTTCAGAATTTATTGTAAGAAAAACAATTAAAAAAATTGGCTGTGTTTCTGTGACTTTACTTTTCGCAATGTGTTGAGATGATTGGCATTTCTACCACACTGAAGTTTTTAAATGTTGAAACATTGAAACATGTACTGTTTTTCTATCTCATTCTAGATTTTTGTTTAATGCATTCTGCTCCGTGATTAATATTCTGCAGTCACTTATTTTTCTTCACTCTGTGTGTACAGGGCTGGATGCAGGCTCTGACGCCTATAGCACTTGAGGATAAATGCAATATTTGAGATGTTCTGTTCTGTAGATATAGTTTGCATATAGTTTGGAAAATGCTTAAAAACATGTAAAAATAAAAGCAGAGAGAAGCTGCACGATACTCGATATGGGAGAAATTGTGTTATCTTCTGAAGGCTGATCCTTGTTCCTCTGTGTGTTCTACTCCTAGACAGACAGGGTTATGGAGCTTTAACAAACTGAAAGATACTAAGGCAAACAAACAAAAAATAGGTTGCTTTCATGAAAAAAATTCATACTGGGGTTCAGTTTTTATTGCACTTCAACCAACTAAACATTTATGTGCACACTGTATGAGAACCATTGCTGTGATATGAATCTCACAGCCAGAATTTTTCTGCGTTATGTTATTCAGTGCTTGTGGTGCTGTATAGCCAACAGATAATTTGGACAAAGCTGCAGAGTTGCAGTCTTTCACAGGTATTATTTGCTCAACAAAAGTAATACATGCTATCCTTGGGCAACTGCATGTATGATTTCATGTTTAATGATAATATCAATCTCAATTAGCTCCTAAGCAACTGTATCCGGAGAATGAATTACAATACTTGGAAATAAACTCTACTTCATTAGTCTGTATGTTAATTAGGTTTGTATCAGCCAAATACTGTCACCTATATAAAGTGCCATTGCGTATTTTCAACTTCAGATTGTACTCTGTGGGTGTATAAAAAATATCTCAGTCTTTGAACATGACGACAAAGGAAACTTCTCCAATTAATACTGAATGCAAGCTAACAAGATTAAAACAAAATAGGATTAAGATACTGGAACTATTAGCTTTTTTTTCCTGCTTCCGTGTTTTCCTTTTATGCGGTTGCCATCCCTGCAGCTCCTGATGGCTGAAGGATAGCATGTGTGCAGAAAACATGTGCCCTAATTTACTGTGTAGATTCAATAAATGACCCAGTTCACTGCAAAATGGGAATGCTTTTGAATCTTGAGAGCCTGCCCTCTTAGGCTTTTTTGGCATAAAAGTTAAGCAGTGTGTCTTAACATTCAGGCAGCGTATGAACAGTAAAGTGATGATTAAATTTGTAACAGACTGACTTATCTATGCAAACATCAAGTAGCAGACTTAATGGCTGACATTTAATATGAACTCCTCAACACCTCCATCACTTTTTTTGCATATAAACTCTACAAAACCTAGGATTTAAAAAGAAAAATAAAGTGCCAGGAGAAGCCCTTCTTTTGTAGCCCTTTTGGTGGTGCACTTAGTTGGAGAAGCTGGTGCTACCAGCTCGACTTGCTTGCACAGAGATGCACTTTTCAGATGCAATGACTCTAGTGTGTGCTGTGGGGTGCGAGCAGAATGAACTGAGCTCTCTCCATGAACTAATGTTTATAGATATCTAAGTACTTTTCTTCCCACTTCTATTCACAAACTGCTAAATCTGTTGTTTTTTTTTATTTCAGATCCTACTCTATTTGCATCTCACTAGGGAGGCCAATTCAATTTTAGGCAGAAAGAAGAAATAATTGGAAAATTAAAGTGAATAGGAAGTATTTCATCTTTCACTGCTGCTATTACTCTCAAAGTGAAATTGATTTGAAATTTCCCACTAAGTTGCTTATGAAGAACTGGAAGCACATGGGCTCTTCATCTGCTGCCTCTCATATATTCCAGCTTTACTGTGTTTGAAATGAGGTGCAGTGCCATAAGCAGAATGCTTCTACCCTGATAGTCTTGCACCATGTATTTTTATCATTGGATTTTCTTTTTGTTAAGAAGTGCAAACATACAGAAGTGGCTGAAAAGTGCGAAAGACATCTCTTGTAGTGTAAACACAATATAATTTTTTTTATTATTACTCTAAAATATTTTATAATATATAGTGTGCGAGCATGGTAGTGTTAGGAGAACTGTTACATGTATTTAGATCTTTTAAAGTGAAACATTATTAAGCAAGAGGAGGGCTCGCTTTTGGTGTGGTATTTTTTTTTAACTCATGGTCTAATTACTGAAGAGCTGAAGATGGCTGGTCCCTCTGGTTCAGAGTGCTATTTTAGTAATAAACTATTAGCGGGTGAAAGAACATGATGTAGGACAAGGAGAAAGGAATTCTTGGTAGAGAAGTAGCATTGAAAGTAGAACTTTAGTAGCTGATTGTGAGTTGTGACACCTGAGAAATGTCTTTGTGCAAAGAGAAACCTTGAATCTTAGTGCGTGAGATAACTGTAGTGTTTAGCTATTTTATATAGTAGTAATAATGAAATGATCAAATAGTTTCTGCAATTCAGGGTTGATATCACCTAGCAATATGACATCTGCCTTTGTTAAGGGGAGATGAGACCAGACAGAGAGTATTCCTTGCTTATTTTCTTAAGCATGTGTAGCTTTAGGTAGAAGATAGACAAAAAAGCACAGCCTGGTAGGGAAGGAACAAGACTGACTGAAGTAATTACCTGTACTTTTGACTTCAGAACAACAAGATTGAGACAGAATGTGGTGTGTGCCTCGTTCATCCATGTACCTGGGCCCCTCCATATGTTCCCCTGCCTTGTTTGTAATGTCATGGGATCAAAGGGCTGTAAATAAAATAGCCTTTGGCTCTTTCAGTCAGTATGAAGTCAAGCTGCTGGCAGCCATGGTATAGACAAGTGGAGCTGCTGTCTTGGGATTGCATCAAACTGGAGTTTTTCCAACAGAATCTTCTTGGTCAGATGCTCCTTAGAGCGTATTTCCAGCGCTACAGGTCTCTTTGTTCAGCAAAAACTTAATGGGCATCACAGGTCAAACAATAACAGAAAATTGCACTTAAGGGACTTCTGGAAATGGGTTTTAATGTATCCATGTGGTTTCCTGCTCGGAACTGGCTTTTCTTCACTCCACTTAAATATGGACAAAACTATATCAGTGGTTGTATTTGCTGTGTGGTTATTGAGGAACTGCACAAAGCATATCCCCTTCTGTTCTCTGTAAATTTATGATGAGGCTTCTTTTCAGGATTTTTATGATCTCCTGGAATCTGCAGACTTTTCCAGGAGTATAATGTGTTGCTTAGAACTGGCATTTGGTTTGTTCAAGCTCTAATACTTTGGAATCTTTAAATGGGAGGGTTTTAATTCACCTTACTGAGAGATGCAACTGCCTGCAGTTCCTCTGAAATGGAAGACACTGGAATTTTGTGAAAATCTTTGATAGGCGTATACAGATGTTTTCATATTATTTCAGTAAAATACTTCTTTAGAATGGCTTGCTTAATATAGTTTTATTGATGATTCTTTGATACATACTACTTGTGAGCTATGAGTTAATCTGACCTGTGTTACTGTTTCATTATGCTTAATGTGTCTTTGCACTTTTCTTCCATTTCAGACCACCAAGGCTGATGGGAGAAGGTTTTGTGGTAATGCAGTCCAATGATGTTGACATCTATTATTATATGGATGAACCAGGTACCTTGTGTTAAATTTCAAGTTTTAAGGGATGCAAGTGTTGATTGTATTTTTAATTGTCTGAGCTTGTTAGATAGTTTATTTTCATGTTTTTTTTCATTTTATTTTCATATATATATTGTATATCATGGTCTGTATAATTTATTTTCATGTATAATAGTTTCAAGTGGAAAGAAGGCATTCTGAAGTAGTAGTCATACCCTTTTTTTTTCTGAAATATTAAAAAATAACCCTTTCTCCCCCAAATTCCACACAAAGTGGAAAGAGTTGATGAATGCCATGTTTCAGAAAATGTAAGTAGGACTGAGAACTGAAGGTGGTTGCATGAAGACCTGAATTGGTGAAAAGCATAATTAGCAGATAAAACTGCCAGTGTTTTAGTTACATTAGATACCAGTGCCTGAGAATATCCCGGGGATTTTGGATCATTTTTTTGCTCTTCTTATGAGAGTCTATATTGAATTGTGGCTTGATACCTACAAACTACAGAGTTCTCAAAAACAAACAAACAAACAAGAAAAACTCAATTGTATTGTGCTTTGCAGACATTTTTCATGTTAATTTGAAGGAGCTTCCTTTGATAATCTCTTTATTATGTTATGTAATATAGGTCTTGTACCAGAGGAGACGGAGGAAAGTAATGATGGAGAAGCTAACAACGAAGACAGCAAATTACAGGATCTGCCACCATGTTGGGGTTTGGACATTGTTTGTGGGAAAGGAACAGACTTCAACTATGGACCTTGGGCTGATAGGCAGAGGTATTATCATGATTTATGACTGCAGTTTTAATCTTTAATATCTTTTATTATTCAGCAAACATTCTGGAGTCTCCAGAGTGTAATTACTTCTCTTAAAATTTGTATGGGTTTGACTAAAGAGTCTTGTAAGGAAGAAACAATTCTGTCACAATTGGTTAGAGTTGTACTTGTTGACACAGCAGTGTCTTGTAGAACTTGAGGGAAAAGTCTGATTTTTAGAACAGAACAAAGTCAGTGAGTCACTAATGACATTTTTAACACTATCAAGAAAAACAGAACTGTGATGGTATGCTTTTTATAGTTCCAAGTGGCCAGCCAACAGGTAGTTTGGTGCACAGTGTGCTCCAAGGCGCACAATATGCTCAAGGTTCATGGGCATATGCACCTGGGTACACTTTCTCATCGTGCCATGGATAGAAGATAGAATTTTGGAAAGTACGTGTATATTTTCAAAGCACTGGTCTGTGGAAATTGGTTGGACTTTGTACTCCTCAATTCATGTAAGAGCTTCCGTAAATACTGATCTTAATTACTCCATGCAGTAATGCTTTGGGTTTCCCCAGATCAGTGTTACTGTGATGATTGTTGACTGTGTGCATGATTGTTGTTTTTTTTTTTTCTTATTGAAGTTGTGGGTTTGATTCTTTTTGCTGTTGTTTTTGTCTGTTTGTTTTGCCCTACTGGTGCTAACTTTAAACTTAGCTTAGTGGTCAGGTGCTGGATGCACGGAAACTGTTACTTAGCTCAAGGACTTGCTTCCTCACCTTTGCTTTCTGAACTAAATAAGCTCTGCTGTCTGTACTCAGTCTCTGTGGTTTTCCTTCCATGTAACTAAATGTTCTGATAGGTGTATGTAGAAATGTAAGCTTCACTTCCTTTCAGAAGTCCTAAACATTTTGTACTTTGTTTCTTTCTGGATATTACAACGATCAGTTACACACAAACTGAAGCATAAACAGATTATTTCCTTTTACAATTTTCTGATAGATTTGTAAACTAAAGGAGTAAGAAGGACACCATAGTTTGCAATCTGATTTTTAAAATTCTTTATGATCTGTCCACTATGACTTATATCCAATCGACGTCTCTTAATAACACAATTTTTGGAGTTTTGTTTAGGTTGTGAGCTAGTCTCATCATCAGGGAGCCTTCAAAACAAGCATTCCTTCATAAAGCGTGATTGCTGGTTGTCTGAAGACTCAGCAATTGGAAAATCATTAAGTGAACTAAATACATAAATATACATATTTATGTATATTTGTTCTGTAAATTAAAACAACTGTTTTGTCTTTCTTCCCCACTAGAGATTGCCTGTGGAAATTTTTCTTCCCACCAGACTACCAAGTTATGAAAATCTCTGAAATTGCTCAGCCTGGAAAACCAAGACAGATTCTTGCGTTTGAACTACGGATGAATATTATTGCAGATGCCACCATTGATTTGCTTTTTACCAAAAACAGGGTAAATAATGAAATCTTGTGTGTAAAATGTTTTGGTTTTTTTTTCAACTGTTTTTCCACTGTGTTTGAAATTGTATTTATTTTCTGTGATTATATGTGTATATTAGGATTAAACTTGCCCTGATGAATACAGAATTTCTTCTGATATTGGATGAGTATCTGATATCACTGGAGAAATGACAGCAGGAGAAACAAATGATGCATATATGGGGGGGGTTATAAATGGGGTGCAGTATAACTTCACTGTATGTCTGGTTTCAATGGACAAGCTACTCCATTAGTAATTTTTCATGAATATGTTTTTTTTTTAACCCAGGTGTGTGAATAATAATATCCAGATGCATGAAGTATACTGATTGACACTGAGGGTCTAGAAATAATAGTTGTGGGTTTTTTTGTGTTTTTTTCTAATCCATGCAGGAAACGAATGCTGTCCATGTAAATGTTGGTGCAGGATCATATTTGGAAGTAAACATTCCCATGACAGTTGGTGAGAATGGTGAGTTAAGGCTAGGATTAATTTGTTTTCTTAATTTTTTTCATGAGCACTTGTCTTTCATCCCATGAGCATGACTATCTTGCAATGTTTTCCCTTTGAATGTGTGATAAATAAATATCCATAGGTAGTATATGTGTATATACACAACATACTTATATGTAAATACATACGTACACTTACACAAAGAAAGAAAAAGAGGTTCCTTTTGCGTTTCAGTGAAGTTATTAAAGCATTTATGAATTTAAATAATTGTTACCTCCGTGTTTTATTTGGGTTGAGAAACCTAAATCAAAATTTCTAACCACTAGAATGTGCATCATTTAATGATGTCTGTATTTAAGCAAGTGATGTATTCATTGTCAACTCAAAGCAAGAAGTCATCTTTGATAGGATTGGTGTCATAGTTGAGCTGTGCTGAGGAATACATTACGAAAAATAATCTAGTAATACTTTTTTAAAATAAACTCCAAAGTCATATTATAAGAAGTTGAGATAAATGTAAAGTTGCATTGTTTTGTCCTGTTTGATTTACTCATTTTGTTGACTGATTTGAAACCTTTTTATTGATGTGTTTGTTCTCTTGATTCTTTCTGGTATATTTGCATTTTCCTGTGCAATTCATACTAAGATTTCTGAAACCTAAGCCATTCCATCCCTCCAACAGAACACAGTAAGCTGTTCATTGACTAACAGGGGATGGAATTATCACACTAGCAGTTTTCACCAACGTTTCTTGGTTGTTTGGGGACTGCTGAATTCACCAGTAATAATTATTTAAATGCTTGTGTAACTGTTGTATCGAAAAGATTATTTTTGTATTTTTATCTGCTAGGCTATTCACCTACAATTAAAGGGCAACTTCTACATGTTGATGCCACCAGCAGTATGCAGTACCGGACTCTCTTAGAAGCTGAAATGCTAGCTGTAAGTTTGCATTGTTAAGAACAAGACTTCATTCCTTGAAGAATTTTTAATAAAGAGCATATTTGCTTATAGAGTTGATGTTCAAGATAGTGAACAGTGCAGAAATACAACTTTTGTTTTTAAATGACCTTATTAGAGCGATGTTTTTAATCTAGTTTTTGAGCATCATATCAGTCATTTGGTACTTCTGGTGCAACAGACTTTACATCCGTTGAGCCATATCAGAAGTTTGTAGTAATACCTTTCCAAATAAATGAACACACTAACACTTGACCTTCAAACTCAGAAAGACAGAGAGTAAGATTAAATTATTAAGGAACTGGAGTGGCCTTCTGTTCATCTCAGCAGGAAAAGAGTTTTAATTATTCAGCAAAGTGCATATGTGAAAACTGCTGCGCTATGGGGTCAAACATTCTCATGTTTTCGAATGATTCTAATGCTTTAATATCTTGTTCACAGTTTCACATTAATGCCAGTTATCCCCGGATATGGAACATGCCACAGACATGGCAGTGTGAACTTGAGGTTTATAAAGCAACATATCATTTTATCTTTGCTCAGAAAAGCTTCTTTACAGGTAACTGCCTTACTGAATAAGTTATGTATCAAATTAAATGTTCTTTTTTTTTACCACTTCTTCAAACTTAGAGTTGCAGATACAGAGATTTCACATCTTCAGGAAAACAAATTATTTCTGAGGACCAAGCTCCCAATGCCTTCTGTGGGCTATCGGTGTCTAATTACATGATATTCTTTTATTTCAGTAGATATACTGAATAATTTAGTTTTCTAACAGTTAAGTAAAATTTGATCTGCAGTTTTGCTAAGCAATCTTAAATTTCAGATGTAGGGGTTTTTTTGTGTTTTTGTTGTTGTTTTTTTAACCAGAGCTATTGATTTGTTTAATATTTGCCACTAGGATGTTGATTTCTCTGATATTTCTCTTCCTTGGCTGACTGAGTTTTAGTTATTCAGGCTTAGGTCTTGTCTGTGTGACTGACAGATGATGAGAGAAAGTAATTTGCTCCTTAGGATTTTGGCTTATGGGGAAGAACACGTGTACACAAGACAACCCTTCATTGCCAAACTGTTGCTGAATGTTCCAGCTGTAGGAATAGAATGAATATAGCCCTATCAGTGGGGCACTACCTGCTCTAATTAGCCCTGCTGAGTGGAGGATTAATTAGTACAAGCATAGTGTGATGTTAATAAAGTTATCTCCTAGTGAGGCTAGAGTAATCATTTATAGGCTGCTGTCGTACACAGCATAATCTACTGATCTATGCAGAGTGAACCGGTGAGCTTCTTCAGAAACACTGTTTTGCTGTCTACTTGATGGTAGGAAATACAACTAATAGATGCTCATAGTATTAGAGTGGAAAACCAGAGGAAAACATAAATTAGTCCATTGTTTTTTGGATAAGTGTGAAACCTCGTTAATGAATAAAACTAAACTAGAAAGCGTGATTAAACCAATGCCATTCCAGCTTAGAAAGCAAGGAGATGGAATAACAGGAAGTATTTGTGGAATATCTGCTTGAGGAATGGATGTTTTGTATAGTTTCCCTCATTTTCCTTTTTCTGTGAAGTAACCAATGTTGGTGATTTACATTTTATTAAAAGTTAAAATTTAATTTTATTAAAAGCCAGGTTAACATGTAAGAGGAAATCTCTCACCTGATTGTTACTAACTCATCTTTTATTACTCTATGTAATTTCAGATTTGATCCAAGACTGGTCTAGTGATAGTGCGCCTGATATTTATTCCTTTGTTCCTTATATGTGGAACTTCAAAGTCATGTTCCATCAATTTGAAATGATCTGGGCAGCCAATCAACACAACTGGATTGACTGTTCCACCAAACAACAAGAAAATGGTAAAGTCAGTTTAAGATTTGAAACAGTACACACAGCGACAAAAATTCTAGCATGTTTACTATGAAATGAATTCAGTGATAACTACTCATCTACTCATTTTGCTACTGTTGTTATGCATAAACTGTCCTAAAACTGCTGCAAGTCCGCACTTGTTTTGTACATTTGATACAAATATATACCTTCTCTTGGAAGTGTAGTTTCAGATCACATTTTTAGCATTCGTTTTTGAGAATCCTTTGAATGTTCTGAATAACTTGGTGATTTATACTCTAAATACACATGACTTTTTCCTTAATTGTACCTGTATGTTTGATAATTGCCTAAGAACAAAACAGGGAGTCATTTTGACAGTGTTTTATTTGTTTGCTTTTCCTATTCTCTCCCAGTTTATCTAGCAGCTTGTGGAGAAACATTAAACATTGTTTTCTCTCTGCCTTTCACTGACTTTGTTCCAACTACATGCAATACCAGATTCTCTTTAAAGGTAAGTTCTGTTCTCTCAGTGCCCTTCTCTTTAATTGTTTTCTGAATGTGAAATATTTTTACTTCCTTTTCCACTTCAGTCAGGAACTTTGTGGTAAACTCCTTCCTGAAAGAAAAATACTCTCTTTCACTTCCTGATCATATAATTTTTCTTTAAATAAACCAGAAGTAAATAATTTCTCTTGATTACGTGAAGCATCCAATCATGGAGTGTTTTAGTGTTTTTATTTTAGATATATATATACAGACGTACAGACACACACACATAAATATATATACACGTTTGAAATGGGTAACCCAAATCATTTTGGAAAGCTGTCTTCAGATTTTTTTGATATCTTCCATAAAATAACAGATGTATTTTTGATATGCCAAACTAATTCTTTGGAACATTTTACTTCTTGTTTTGTCCTCCTTAAAATAAAAGCTGTGTGGTGTTACTAATATTAAGAGCTGCTTGAAGGTGATGTTTGTAAGCTTGTGTAATTTGATAACAAAATAAGCAAGGCTATGTTTAAATTAAGGGGAAAAAAAGTGTGGTTGGTTTTAGTAAGTTGGTAAGTTGTGAGCCAGCCACTGAGTTTTTGCATAATGGATTGAACAGAAGAATAACTGGAATCCCCCAAAGCTGTGCACCTGTGTTTTGCTGCTTGCCACAATGTGATCTTACATGCAAGTTACTGGATGCATAACCGCTAAGAAATGCTGAGCTCTTGGGATATTATAGTGAATTGGTGGGAGCTGTGGTCAGCAACCACGTAAAGACGGAGACATTGTGCATCACCATATCATCATCTTTGTGACGATGGTGGTACATGTGAGCATGTAAATAAAATGAGCATTATGCAGAAAATGAATGGAAATATACTTTCTTGTTGTTAATCTTTGATTTTAGGGAGAAGATGTTGATCTTCATTTATATCTACCAGATTGTCATCCTAGCAAATATTCTCTTTTTATGTTGGTGAAAGATTGTCAACCGAATAAAGTAAATCCTGAATCTTGCATTTCTGGTGAATGTCCAGGTGGTCAGAAAACAGGCAAACCCAAGTGGAGGAACATTACTCAGGAAGAGTGAGTCTGCTTTTGATTTATGTTCACGTTTCTATGTTGGCTTTTTATATTTACTTGCTTTCTTTGTGGAAAAGCAACTTTGTATGTTAATGGAACATATATGACAAAACTTATGCTACAAATATTTCTTTTTGAAAGGGCTGGATGGGTTGAATGCTGGACAGTCCCGAGTGTTGTGTTTACGATTGACTACTCATGGCACCCAATTTATCCTCAAAAGGCAGATGAGCAGCTAAAACAATCCTGTAAGTGCAAATACGTGTCTCTTCTCAGTATGTTTCATTTCAGGAAGTGCTGTGATTGTGTTTGCTCTAACTTCTTACACTTGCAGAAATTAATTTTAAATTGAACTTCTGGTGGATTTTTGGTGCTTGTTTGTTTTTTTTAGTCAAAGGTAGGACTGCTCATTTTCATTTCAAACCTGACAACATTTTTTTTCAATTCAAGATTTCAGAAAGTATCCAAATTCCCCATAGAAAAAAATAAGATACTGTCTTTGGTTATTTCTCCTTATCCATAACAGTAGATGTCTTAAATGAAAAATATCACTTAGTTTAATAAATGTGAAGTACAGTATTTTTGGCAATACTGTATTACTCAGCCTTTCAAAACCTTTTTCCTTGTGATATTGTGACTTTTCCCCTACTATTTGAATGTTTAATTACACTATAAGTATATATGTATATATGTATGAGATATAGTGACATAGGCTTATCTTCATGCATTTGAAAATCATGCTGGTAAAGTGAACCAGGGCAGATTGATAGGAGTATTAGTCTAACAAGAATTTCTAAGTAAGAATTTTCAAAAGTTTTAAATGTGAAATATATGAATGTGACTACAAAAAAAGATCCAAAATACCCTAATTTTGTCTGTGTGCTCAAGTATTTTAAATGCAGAGGGAGGTATGCAAATGATACAGGGTTATTTGGAAGTCTTTCTGGTTGAGGATAAAGAGAGGAACTGTGGAAGGAATGGTACAAGAGTAACAAGAATGAGGATTAATTTGTATAAGCCTCAATGAACAGGAGTTTGAAGGCATGATTCTGAGTAAGATTTTTAGGTTTTGATTCAAATTTAGAAGAAATCAAATTTTTGATTGTGAAACAGGATGATAAATAAGGTTCATCGTTCACATATTAATAAAGTTTTGTTTAGGGACTCTGTAAGTTTGTGTCAGATTTGCATACTTCAGAATTGAAATTATTTACCTGTAATGATAACAGTTCAACCTGGATTTGGATGTTTGTATATACATGGGTAACTGCACCTACAGCTTTATTCAGTGGGTAATCCTTCAATTAATAAAGCTGAGATCACTTCCACAGTTGGATTTGAGCTGTGATGCTGACACAACATGTTTGTTGCAGTAATAGCCATTGGTATTTTCCTTTGAGTCAATTGGTAAGATGCTTTAAATCTCTGAGAAACAAATATATAAAGAGCTTATTTCCCAATAAGTGTTCTCACTGTGGCATTTAGCTAACTGATATAGCATAAAGCAAGCACTGAGCAAGTATTACAGGTAATAATGATAGGTTCAAGTCCTGGAGGTGGCTTGTTGGACGCGTGTACTCACTGTAGTTCTGCATGTGCTGATTCTCCCAGTTAAGCTGGCACCTGAACTCTTACTCCATCTGGAACAAAATTTTCTTTGATTTCCCCATAAAGCCCTTTGCTTTTCAGCAATCGCTTTACAACCCAAAATGATTTTGAGTCATTTTCTTCCTTTTCTTGGCCTTTCTTCACTTAAAAAAGACAATATGCTTCTCCCTAGCTCCAAGTAAAAAGAAGAAATAGAACTTGAATTTCAGGACTGTTTTGTTACTAGAGTAATTGAGTTTGAGAGGAAATTGTATCATACAGTTGTTGGTTCAGAACAGATTTTTAATACAACTTTTGTTTCTGTTTATTCACTTCTGTTTATTCTGCAGTAGCTATGCGGTTGTGGGAAATCTGCTACCCTGAAATAAAAGCAGGTCTTTGTTTAACTTGAAAAACAAGATAAATAAATCGATCTTTTTTTGTAACTTGTGGGCTTGTTTATCTCTTGCATAATTCATGTTGTCAAAAATACTCTGTATTTTTCTGTATTCTCATGATTACTAGATATGAGAAATCTGTTCAGTAGCATAGGTATATTAGCATAGTTATAGAATCCAAATTAGAAAGCTGCAAGAAGTTGTGTATTTATTACTCTTCCATATTTTCTTAATTACGTCTGGTAGAAACCTAACATAATCAAAATCCGTTTTCATTTTCTCCCAAGTGTCAGAAATGGAAGAAACAATGCTGTCTGTGCTAAGGCCATCACAGAAGACATCTGAGAGTGTGATTTCATCTCCCACTGCTTCGACCCGCCTTCCCCTTGACCCTGCAGAGCTGCCCCCAGATAAGCTCCAGGTGGAACTGGAGCTCTCTCCAGATTCCCAGATAACCCTGTATGGACCACTGCTTAAAGCCTTTCTATCTATAAAGGTAAGCATAGAAACACGGCTCACAGTGCTTATGGATTGCCACGTGTTGGAAAGGGAAGTAATTTGTTTGAAACAGACAGAATTCTGCAGAATATGTGAATTCAGTCCTTTCATAAGGAGTAGTTTGGCATGGCTTGGTTTGATGATATGACTTGGCTGGGTTGAATACAGTTGGCACAGGCTTATAAGAAGGCTTACAGAACAGAAGTAGATCTGTATCAGCATATTTTTTCTTTTGTGATGTTGTGCATGTAAATATATGGTATCATAAAAATACATCTTTGACTGTGTACATTACCAGCTACTTTTAAGCGAAGATGTATCAGAATTGGTGCCTTTAGGGCATTTTAAGTTCTGCAGAGTATCCTGATTGTTTTTTGTTTTAATCAGGTTGTTGGGAATTTCTGCAGTTGGGGTCATAGAGGGAGAGGATGTAAGAATAAATTAAATTTGAAAAGCTACTTCAGGGAATATTTAGGAACAATTTTTTGTCTTGCCTTGATGTTACTCTGTTATGTTTTAATATGCTAGCTATGCTAGCTAGGGATTGGGCTCCCTAGGGCTTTCCTACCTACTGAGAATGAATGATGTACAAGCCTTGTTAGAAAGCACCAAGAATAACTTACTGGAGTTCTTAGCACCCTCTGCTGGATCTGCTTTGGAAAACAACAACATTAAAACCCTCAGGATGCCTCACAGTGACTTTTATCTTTTCACTTTGTTAAAAAGCAAAGCCAGTTAACTTTGCTCAACTTCTGTGATTTTTTTGTTTTGTGCACTGAGCAGTACTTAGTTCATGTGCAGTGTATTAACAGAAAAAATACTTTGGAGACTTGATGTGAGACGATAAAATTACATATCCAGGGGTGTCATCATGTCAGGGCTAATAATGTGCCTGTCTTTTCCCGCAGACCTTTTTCAAAGGACATGAGCACTTTGCAATTGCTTACTTTCTCTGTGTTGTGCATTTCCTCTTTGCTTGCTTGCTCTACAGATCTGAGCTTAGAAAAGAATGGAGAAGTCTTAGCAGGCAAATGAATTGCAGGAAAGGGAAGAGGTTAGCAATAACCTTCATAAAATTTTGTAAAGTGTTTTCCCTACAGTCATTGCAAATAACTGATTTTCCTAGGAAAACTACTTTGGAGAAGATGACATGTACACTGATTTTGAGGAAGTTATTTCAAGCCCTGTTTTGTCTCTATCAACATCTTCAAGCTCTGGATGGACAGCTGTGGGAGTAGAAAATGAAAAGAAGGATAATGAAAGCTCAGTCAAGGCAGTTCACCCTCTTACTCTACGTCCGTGGGATATTACTGTCCTTGTTAATTTGTACAAAGTGCATGGGCGATTGCCAGTGGTAAGAGCTCTAGGACCTTAAAGTATTTTGTTGCTTGTAATTCTTTTTTTTCCAGTTGCGTGATCTGGAGCTAAATGTAACTCCCTAGAATGTTAGGTTAGGTTAGGGAGCTCTTTTTAAAATGCACATGTACGCTTCAGCAAAGTTGTGGCTATCTAAATTAGTTTGGAACATTGCTGGCTTTGCTTACCTGAAATGTGAACTGGATATTTTATAAATGATTGAATAAAATATAGAAGATGGTTTTTTTTGTGATCAGTAGTTCATTATTTTTGATTGACAATTATGATTTCTCTGCTAAATAGCAAAGCTATCTCCTGGTGACACATCCTGCTCTTTGCAGCTGCATTGTGAGGGCTTCCCTAGAATTTAAAAACTATTCCAGATAAAGGTTTGGGTTTGCTCAGATGGATTTGAATTGCTGTTTATACAGCTGTTCAAAGGTTTTTGAAGTAGCACAGATTTCTTAATTATCAACTTGAAGGAAAGCTAGCATACCTACTGCTTACAGGTTTGCTTCTAATCTAACGGCTTCAGCAGTGTGGTACCTTTTCAGATTCTGAAATGGCTGTTTGATTATTATTTTCTTTTCCTTTAGCATTGTAGTCCTGATGGTCCTGAGTGCCCTACAGCTTTCTTGGAGAGGTTGTGTTTCGAGATGAAGAAAGGATTTAGAGAAACAATGCTTCAACTTGTGCTGTCTCCAGTGAATTTGTTTCTGAATGACAATTATCAGGTAGTTAGCCTATTTTGTTTGGTTGTGTGTATCTGGGTTGGGGAAACTGTAACCATTTTAATATTAATTCTTTTGATATATATGAAGTTAAAGGCTTTTGAATCATATATGAAAGAAAATTTTGATGCATATATTTTTTTAATCTTTGGTTCTCCAGCATGCATTTGAAGTGAAAGGCGTGTAAAAGATTATATGTTCTCTTAATTGTACTTAAGCCTTCCTTGAAAATATTCTCTAGGAAACTGAGAATAATATTCACATTGGTCTTAGAACTGTTGAATCTTTTTAAAGATTTTTGTCTTAAAATCTATTGTAAGTAGTAATTCAAGTAAATTCTATGCAGTGCCTGGAGATGTTTCACTTTAAGCTGCAAAATGACAAGTGGTAGTAAATAGAATAACTACATCTTTCACATCTCTATGTATTCTGTTAGAGTAAATCAGAGCTGGATCTTTAGCTTACGATCAAGATACTGGCATGACCTGTAATTTTCCTCCAGTAGGGGTACAACGAAAATAATTAGAAACAAAATTAAGCATTAATTGTGGCTTATTAGTTAACTGTGTACTAATTTACTGTGATTATTAGTGAACTTTTCAAAAATTGCCCCCATACATAAATTTAGCTCAGTGAGGATTTTAGATAGAAATTCATTAGCATGAGCAATTATCCTTACTCAGTGAAGTTGGTGACTGTTTTATTTATGCACGTGCTGGTTGCATTAAAACCACACTACTTGAACTGGGCCTTACAGATTACATTGTTTTTCATTCCTTTTATACTGAAATATGTTGCTGCCAGAAATGATATTGCAGTGTTTGAAAACCTTATACTTCTAACCATACACAGACTAAGAAGCACGTCCCTCTGCTCCCTGCTATGTCAGGAAGCTAATGAAATGAATTGGTTGATGCTTGTTTAAACTTTCCAGATTTGGACCCAGTGCCCAAGCACAAAAGTACTTTATATAACCTCTGGCTGTAGACTGACTAGAAGATAAAGGCATTGCAAGAAATAATGTAGTGTCGTAATCACATGAAATTAAACAGCATCTTAGGACTTTCCATGTTAGTCATATTTTGAGAGTGTTACCTTCTTAAGCTCTGATTAGCAAAGAAAATATCCCCATTGAGAAAGTGGAATCGCAGCCTGCTGGGCTTTGGGTAAAACACTGTGATTATCTATAATGGTAACCTGAGAAAAAGTGGTGGTGTGGAGTTGCAGCAATTGCAAATTAGTAATCTCAGTAGGATTAGTACAATAGTCTTCGGGACATCTGCCTAAATTGGATATGCTGATGACACAGGGCAGGCAGTCCTCTTTCCCTTGTATCTTTGTTTCTGGAGCGAAGTGTCTGTATTACAGGACTTACTATTTACAGGCACAGCTGAAGGCAATGAGAATTACTGTTAGAAACTGGAATTTAACCTTTATGTCAAAAAAAGCCCTGAGAATTTTCAGATAAGGTTTCCTTCCCCACATGAGATTTACGTGTATGTTGTTGCATGCATAATGCTGAGAAGCTTTGGGACTGACTAACTGCATGAAAGTCAACAGGTTTTAAGAAGAGAGTATGAGTGTATGTGAAATATCTGACTGTGTTTTGGTTTTGGCTTATTTGCACTCTCTAATTATACAGTCTTTGCAAATACTAGTAGCTTATTTAACTGTTACCTTATCGTTGACAGAGACCTGCAGCTGATGAAGTCCTTCGAGAGGGCCACATTAGTCTGTCAGGTCTGCAGTTGCGTGCCCATGCAATGTTTTCTGCAGAAGGTTTGCCTCTTGGAAGTGATACCTTAGAATATGCGTGGCTAATAGATGTGCAGGCTGGAAGTCTTACTGCCAAAGTTACAGCACCACAGGTATCATCTAGAAACTGTTTGCTTTGAAGCATTAACTTCCTTCTTTCTTGTAAAACTGCTATAGCGTGAACTTCAGAAAATGTGTGATCTTGGCTTTCAATAATGTTAAGTATACAGGTTAGAAATGTAACCATTTACATGGAAAAAATAGGAGATTCCAACAGAGCTGAATCTAATATTCACCTAGATATAACAGGATGTCTAGTGTTAAATGAGCATTTACAAGAGTGATATTTATCAAACATGAACAAATCAGCAGTGAATACTGATGATAATATGTGTAAATGCTTGTTTTGTCTGTATGTTAATATACTTGAATTCTGATTAGAAAATCAACCATAGTAACTGCTTGTACTTAAAGGGGCTTGATTGTACAATAAGTAACGCTTGTCTGTAAATAGATCCAGTGTTTTGGGACCCTTTCAGCCATAAACTAAGCAATGAAACAAAAAGTAGATAGAAAAACTATTTAAAAAAAAGTCAAGTAAGGGATTCTTAGTGAATCTGTTTGACTTCTTCTAAAATCACTTTCATTATATGATGCTGAATTCTGGAGATTGAAGTTCATTACTCCTACTGGTTAATGATCTAGGAAGAACAAATTAAGTACCCATTTATATGGTTTCAGTCTGAAAGGCAGCTGGTTATCCCTCACATGTAAGGTTCATTTAGATACATAAGCATTTCCTTGCAGGAATGCTATCAGGAACGAGAATATCAGGTTCTGTACTTAGCTTGATTTTTTTTATTCTGTACTTAGCTTGATTTTTTTACATTATTTCTTGATTTTTTTAAAGACACTTCAGCATCCTCACATTCTTCTAAAAATTGGTGTTATTTTCAAGGCTTAAACACTTCTTTAAGCATATAAAATCAAAACAAGGCTTACAGGCAATTACATTACATTTATAGAGTAGGCTCCAGGTTTTCATACTGCATATGAGGGCTTTTGTAGAGAGACTTCCTAAATTGGTACTACTGATTTAGATTAGATATAGTATTTATTCCAGCAGTAGTTGCTTCAAGTTTAAACTGAGTTGATTCAAAATGTTCTAAGCTTTAAGGAACATTTCTGAATGTTTGATATAAATGAAGAGTTTTCATCTTCTAAAAATTCTCAATTGAATACTATATAGAGTATTTTAATTTTGCTTTTTTGTTGTCAGCATTGATGTGAAGCAGAACTTGATGCTTCAGGGTCATTGCCTTTTTCCTTTCATAACACAGTGTATTGTAAGAATTTGTGAAGGTATACAACTAAAGGGAGGGCAAGAGATCATGTGGAGGACAGTCATAGCTATATTAAATTCCAATTAAATTGCTCCTGATTTAAAGTCCCCTTTCCTTTGATTAGCCTAAGAAAACCCATTTCCCTCTCATAATAGAGCTTGACAGTCATGATTCATTTCCTTTATGAATAAGCTAACTATATAAAAGATTTAAATCAACAATTGGGTAATTACTAGGTCCAGTGAGATTCAGTAGTATTCTGTTTAGCCAGTTTCCTTCTATGCTTTCTGAATATAACCTTGTTACTTACATACAAGGAGGTATGACATTTAAATTATAGACTCATAGACTCATAGAATCATTTGAGTTGGAAGGGACCCTTAAGGTAGTAGGGTGTATAGAGGCATTTTTTTTTTTTTGAGAAAAAATAAGATGATCTCCATCTTTACAATGAAATGCCTACCTAACCCTAAGAGTAAAGCTGTTTCCTTAGATTAAGATGTAATTTAGGGATTCTTTATATTCATGTCACAGCATTACATGTGAAGAGCTACAGAAAATTGCATCTTCTAGCACACACAAAACTAAATCTTTAGTAATGGTCAACAGGCTGTATTTAAACAAAGTAACAAAGACGAAGTATTATGATTAGGACCTCTGGTTTTACTCCTTCTAACCTTCCAACCTTTAGAGATGTTCTTTCAGTAATCTGTTGAATAGTGTAAGTTCATTTTGCATACTTACTATTATACAACATGTTACTTGCTTACAGCTTGCAAGTCTTCTGGAATGGGGGCAGACCTTTGTGTTTCATGTAGTCTGCCGTGAGTTCGAACTGGAAAGACCAAAGTCTGTAATAATATGCCAGCATGGGATTGACCGTCGTTTTTGTGACTCTAAGGTACCCTTTTATCCATCTTAATTACTCACTATATTTGTACAGGCTTTTTTTTTTTTTTTTTTTTTTTTTTAAATGTTACAAACCCAACCTTAAGATTATCAAGATATACGGAGCATGTACTCAGATTGGATGGTCCCTTTGATAAATTATAGCTAATTAAGTTTTAGAAAGTAAAGTGGTTCTATCTGAATTTTCCTGGGGGTTTACACCATCTTTTTGTGCTACATTATTTTGAGAGACAGTATAAAGAAGAGCCACGCATATTTTCTTACCTCCACAGTGACAGTTCAGAGACAAATGGCGTTCTTCAGTTTCCCTTAAGAGACAAAGATCAGACTTCTCATCATGCTCCTGGCACACTGCCATACTGTTATCCTCTGTTGTTGAAACAGTGCTTTGATGAGGGACTTAAATGAACAGCTTGTGGCTTCCATGGCTCTCACTGTTTTGGCCTGAGCAAACAGATGTTATCGTGGATTCTGGTTTTGATATATATCAGTTGGAATCCATGTGGACAGTCACTTAGAGACCTAAGGAGGCTTGTGACACGTATAAAGCATGATTCGTGAATTTCATCTCTTGACCTCATCCTGGTTTTAACATATAGGAAACAGTTTTTGTGATGTTGTTTATGAAGGTTTTTTTGTTTTGTTTTTCTTAGATGAACTGTGTCCCTGGGCCATGCCCAACATCTGATGACTTAAAGTACACAATGACACGCTTAGCGATGGATGGTGCAGATCTGTATGTGGTAGAACATGGCTGTGCCACCAATATAAAGGTAAAAGGCATTACTTGTAACAGCAATTAAAATGTTTTTGTCAATAGAGGTCTTTGTGTTTTTTTGATATAACAGTTGCCTGTTTTAATGGCTCTCTCATTGTAGTGGAATGAAGTGATAGAAGGTTAAAATGGTTGGACTGAGCAAGAAGGTCAGTTTGGGTCATATTTAACACTTCCAGTGCTGATTTTGGAAAATGGTCTCTCTTCCAAAATTAAAAATGTGAGCTGCAAGATTGGCATAGTAAATTAAAACAATTCTGGGCACTATAAAAGCTATTGTGTACATCTGAGGGTTGTTTAGAACTTTTTCTATGAGTTAGTAACTCAGCAATTGGAAATGATTGGGAAGGAATGTATTCAGCTCACTCCATGGTAACTGAGAGTCATGTCATGTGAATTAGGATCGTTGGAAGAGATGGGAGAAATAGTAGTGTTGCTAACTGACCGAATCTAAAATCCTGCAGAGTGTTCCTGTTCAAAATAGAATGTACAGAGAAGAAATGACATTCTCTCTCATCATATACAAGAGAAAACTATGGCAAAATGAATGTTAAGAGATGATATAGGAATGCACTAAAGGAGAGAAGTATTATACTGACTAGAATTAGTAAGTGACTAGAAGTTGTGCTGTCCATTAATAAATTTAGTTTTAAAATTGGACTTGATATTTAATGTCTGGGGGACAGCTTCACTTTATGAGCAGGAATCTAACTGAAGGACAGTGGCAATTATTTTAGACGTTTTGTGTGATCTGAGATGTGATATCTTGTCATTTGACTGGCTGGGCACCTTGTGGCAATAAAAAAAAAAAAAGCATTTTCATCTATAACATCTTTTGAGTCTAGTATTATAATGCATCAGTACAAATATTAACTCTGTTTGCAGGCATAAATATGAATGACGGTATTTTCAAAAGCGGCTTAATAAACTGAACCACTATAGAAAATTATATCACTAATCCATTCCATTCATATTTAAAAAAGAATTTCCAGTGCTTCATTATGGTTTGTGACAAAGATGAGAAGTAAATATTTAACTCTTTGTGTTGCTCTTCCATGACTGGGCTCTTTTGCAGCTTTCCTTACTTGCCATTTGGAAAGTTTGAATGTTTAGTTGCAAAGTTTTGGGTGTTTCCTGGAGACCTTTTGGAAACTACTGAAGCTGTGCAGAAAACTTCATCCACCTTCAGAATGTTTTAAGACATGTGTGGCAGGGCTACATCATATTTTATTGGGGTTCTGTAATGTGGGGGAGGGTTGGCTCTGTATGGACAGGTAGGCTGGTTGTGAGTTGACCAGTTTCCATAGATGAGAGTGAAGATAAAGCAAGATCTTCTTCCAGATGCAGGAGATGGGTAGTCTCTACTTTGAATCAACAGAACTGCTGGAGCTATACCTATAAGAGAAGTAGATTGTGGTCATAAAAAGACTGTTACACAATGCATATGGATCAGAGTTAAGACTTAAGACTTAAAGTTTCTTCTGTTTTGAATTTTGCACTATTTAATGTGAATCACTTACTGAAGTATTTACTAAGTGTGGCATTAAATGCCTGTATTCTGCAGGTTAACGCAGCTTTGTACTGGAAACATGAGGTCCTTGTTTTAGTCTATGGACATAGTGATGTCAAGTGTCAGATTACTTGTTTTTTGTGGTTACATCAAATAAGTTAATAATGATTTAATTTTTTAGAGGTTCATCATAACATGTCTAAAGTTGGGAATTCTATTTGAATCCTTTTACAGCAAGATACTGCTAAATCCAGACTTTGTTTTTGTTGTTTGAAAACTGCATGAAACTACTTTCTAACCTTGCCTTCTTATGTGCGTGTGTTCATGCTTGTAGTTTATTCAAACTGGTTCTCTGCTGTTTTTGGAGACAGTAGTTTACTGAGGCCTTCTTGGAATTAATTAGATATTATGTTAATTGTATTAAGGCTACTTTTTCTTTGTTTCAGTTTTAAGTATTCAGAGTTCATGTTATTATTTGTTTTCAGATGGGTACTATACGTATTGCGAACTGCAACCTCCACAACCAGTCTGTTGGAGAAGGTGTGAGCGCTGCTATTCAAGATCTTCAGTTGAGGCAATATGTTGAGCAGGTGAACAACTGCAGAACTGGTCTTCAGCCAATCCTAAGGAGGGCATATTGGCTGGAAGCTGGATCTGTCAACTTGGGGCTCATCACTGCTGACATTGCTTTAGCTGCGGATCATCCTTCTAAACATGAAGTGCAGAGACATTTCTTGGAGATGCATGATAGTCGAACTAAAAGGTGAGAGAGGAAATTTGATGGAGATGCATTTGAATGTATTTTAGCGTGTATCTTTTTATCTTGTCTTAACTAATTTTAAATGCACTAAATTTGATGTGGTTGTATTTCTGTTTTTTTTCTTTTCCCTCCTGCCCTTCTGTAGATTGTGGTTTTTGTGGCCTGATGACAATTTGAAGAATAAGAGAAGCAAGAACAAGTGTGGCTGCCTGGGTGGTTGTCGATTCTTTGGTGGGACGCTAACAGGACTGGACTTTTTCAAACTTGAGGAACTGACACCGTCAAGCAGCTCTGCTTTTTCAAGTACAAGTGCAGAATCTGATATGTTTTATGGTCAGTCATTACTGCAGCCAGGAGAATGGATAATTACTAAAGAGATTCCTAAAATTTTAGATGGTGAGAATGCATTGTGCTGTAACATCATTCTGTTTTGCCCAAAAGTATCATTTCCTGACTTCGCATTGGTATTTATGGTCTTTCTGATTCTGGCTATCGAGTAGTTGAGAGAGGGGCTGTGTGGTGGTATGGGACCCTCTGAGAGAAGACAATGGATTGACAATAATGAATTTCGTATGCTGAATTTTTTATATTAACATGCAGCTTCTTTGTGAGTAAAAAGAAGCTTTCTGACTTGTGTCTATTTTACTTGTCTAGAAAGCAGTCTATTAAAAGAATTCAATATTTTGCTGCTCTGATTTTACATTATTAGGAAACATGCATTTTCAAAATGAGGGCTTTTTTTTTAATAAAACTTCTTATTTCAGTGTGCAAGGAAGAAACCACTGTAGCTGTGTAGTGGTATCAGATGTTCAGTTTTTCTTTCTTGTTTCCAATCCTAGGTAAAACAAATGGTGTAAAACGGAAAGATTGGGATTGTAGATCTATAGGTATAGAAATAGAAAGAAAAGCACAACATCTAAGCCTTCAGGTGCCACTGCGCTCCCATAGCTCCTCATCATCTTCAGAGGAAACGAGCAGTTCCAGTGCTGCCCTCCCATTGCTTGCAGGTGAGAAGGACAGCCCATCTTCAACTGCTGAGGATCACTTGGGACAGAAGGAGTTCTTGCCTGGTACAAAAAGAGAGGATGGTCATGGAAGGTTAGTACCATTTGTCCTGACTGAAGGACTCTTCAGCACTTCAGTACAGAACCTTATATGCCTTATATTTTGCAATTGATTCAGTATTGGTTACTTATATTGGCACTGCCAAAATGTGCTTCCTAGTTTGAATGCAAATTTGGATCCCCTGCTAGGGGATAAATACCTGATCTGGTTAGGAACTCCAGCATGTGTGACAACAACACTTGCCATTACCAGTCACTTATATCTCCTCTGTATGTAAATAAGTAGACTAACAAGTGTCAGAATTTAATATGTTATCAGAGTTATGAAAGTAACTGCTATGTTAGCAGAAAATCAGAGAAGCATTTGACAGCTCCTCTAATGTAAAAGGAAGCATTAAGAATAAAATACGCCCTGGAGGCATTCAAGGCCAGGCTGGATGTGGCTCTGGGCATCCTGGTCTGGTGATTGGCAACCGTGCACATAGCAGGGGGGTTGAAACTCAGTGATCATTGTGGTCCTTTTCAACCCAGGCTATTCTATGACTCTATTTTATTTTGTTTTATGTGTTTTCCAGTGTCTCAGCTGATGGTGCGGAGGGAAGCCCTGCATCCCCTAGCAGCCAGGAAAGGCCTGTTGGTCAGTCTCCAATGAGGTCTCCTCTGAAGCGACAGGCATCTGTGTGTTCCACCCGGCTCGGCAGCACCAAGAGCCTCACAGCAGCATTTTATGGAGACAAGCAGCCCGTTCCAGTCGGCGTGCAGTTCAGTAGTGATGTGTCTCGTAGTGATGAGAATGTGTTAGACTCCCCAAAGCAAAGGAGGAGCTTTGGTTCTTTTCCTTATACTCCATCTGCGGATTCAAATTCATTTCACCAGTATCGCTCAATGGATTCCAGTATGTCAATGGCTGATAGCGAAGCTTATTTTTCTGCAGCAGAAGAGTTTGAGCCAATTAGTAGTGATGAAGGTCCAGGAACTTACCCAGGGAGAAAGAAGAGAAAAAAGCAAGCTCAGAAAATTGAGTACAGCAGAGGATCTATTTATCACAGTGTGGAAGGACCCTTAACAAGTTCTGTCCACGGGGAAATTAATCAGGATGTTAAAACGTTGCCAATTAAGACTCATCCTTCTCAGACTTCGTTTGTTTCAGCTCTAGGAGGGGAAGATGAGCACATTGAGAACATTTATGTCATGGAATCTGAGAAGACTGTAGAAAGTGAACAAATAACTTCCCAGCAGCCTGTAATGGCATGTTACCAAAACTATCTTACACAGTTCCAGGTGATCAATTGGTCAGTAAAGCATCCAACTAACAAAAGAACTTCAAAATCCTCATTACATCGCCCTTTAGACCTTGACACACCAACAAGTGAAGAAAGTTCATCATCTTTTGAGCAACTTTCTATCCCTACTTTTAAGGTATGAAAGATACAGGAAAGAACAGGAGAGAAAGGAATAAAAATTCAAAACAAGTTCAGATTGTTTAATTGTATTGTATAAAGTCATGATACACTGGAAACTTGGCTATTAGGCAAGGAATACCTTGGATTTCTGACTTCACATCTTAGGCTGTGTGGCTGGTATATCATGCTCAAGAAAAGACTGTGTCGGAATTGTGTGGGTAGGATATGTGCTGAACTGTCATTACATTAGAAATGCTACCTCTTGAGTGACATGCAGCTGAAGGATATTTACATGGGTTTTGTTTAAAATACACATTACACAGAATTTTAGCAGCAGTACATTCAGTACTGAGAAAATATATGTTAGGTGATCAGTACTTCAGAGTAAATTTGAAATACATAGATCTATAATATTGTTTCTGTAAAATGTTTGTTATTTTTTTCTCCAGTGATATCTGTAATATGATTATACATGTTTAAGGAAGGAGCTGAGATGAAATATGTGAAACATAATGGAAATGACTTGGTAGATAATAAGTATCTAAGATTTATAAATTAATCTTGTTATCACTCTGTAGCAAAAGCTTTATCTGTTCCTCCAAACCTTTAATAGATTATTTCTTTTCAATCAATTATGTGCAAGAATTTTGTAATCTAATATCTCCAGTAGTTTAGGAAGTGAAACTGAAAAGGTTGTTTTTACATTATTTTGGAAAATGTACGTGTAAGGGATTATTTTAAAAGAACCTGTAAGAAGTGTCCTAATTTGAAGACTCGTTGGTTTGTTTTTTTTTCCATATACAGAAGGAATGTAATATAGTTTTTGTACTTTTCTCTTAGATTGTTAAGCAGGGTCTCACAGCTAATTCGTTACTGGACAGAGGCATGCAGCTTACAGGATCAACATCTAAGTAAGTTGAAACTGCATAACTTTATTAGCATATGTGGTTTTTTTTCAAAGTGAAAAAGATTTGCCTGATACTCATTAGACACTTTGACTCTTTCTAGGCCTTTCAAAATTTGATTCGTAGCAGTAGTTTCTGTACAGATCTGTTTTAGAGCAAAGTGTATTATTGCAAGACATTTGGTTTGGGTCAAAATGAAATCATCAGATGATTTCACTTGCCTATTTTCAAGACTGTTAATTGCAGTTTACTTAGGTAATTTTGGGAAGTGCTTATAGCAGTTGTTAATTGCATTGCCCAAAGCACAACTTGAATCTTGTTAAGAACTTTGCCCTGGAATTTTATTTGTGTGCTTTCTGAGCTGTGCAGAAAAATAAACTTCTTGCTATATGCACTTTATTGAGTATTAAAATCATACCAAGAGTGCCTCAGAAGAATTTTTGCAAGCTGAAGGTCTGGTTAAACACTGTTCCTGGCAATGAATTTCTTCTAGTATGTGACTCGAACCTCATATCACTTTATTCTGAATGGTCTCATTATTTATTGCATGAAGCAGTTGACTCTACTAATGCCTTTAGGCTCTTCCCTTGCTTTAGTTGTATCTACCATCGAAGACCGATATTTTAGTACTGTTGGAATTCTATTAAAGTATTAAAAAAAAATCATACAATAGACAGGTGTTTACTGATGTTCCCCTTGATATTTTTTGCAAATTTAGATTAATAATATGTATTTGACTTGTTTAGTACACCTTATACTCCTTTGGATAAGAAGTCTGCAGAAAATACAGATGATGAAACTATAACTGAAGAATGGACATTAGATCATCCAGTCTTCCAGACAAGGACAACAGCAATAGTAGAAGTAAAAGGAACTGTAGATGTAGTTCTGACTCCTCTTGTAGCAGAGGCATTGGACAGGTAATTATGGTTTTTTTGCTACTTCAGTGTTGGTTGATTATTCTAAATGCTGTTTGAAATCAAAGTTGTTAAGTTGAGTGAAGGATTAGGTAGAAGAATAAGATGCGAGTGATATGGCATTGCCTAGTGCACACTGAATATTATTCTGCATTTCCTGTAAAAAAGCTAGAAGGGTGTTATGCTGACCTGGGAAGTGCACTTTCTGTAGGCCAGAAGATTAATTTGTCTCTCTGCAGTGTTAGTTAAGTGTTACACATGGTGTGTTATGTGAAAGTGGAAGTTTCAGCATCCTTTGTGGGTTTGTTCTTTCTCACAGGTATATAGAAGCGATGGTGCACTGTGCCAGCTCACGACATCCAGCAGCCATTGTTGATGATCTTCATTGCAAAGTTCTTCGAGATGCTGTACAGAATAGTAAAACAAGCTTCTCAGAAAATGTAAGAAGGGGAACAAGAAAATTATCCAAAGCTTTGGAACAATGCTGTTTTCTATGCTGTTTTACATAGAAAAAGATTTAATTGAATTCAGTATTTTGAGGTACAGGACTTAACTAGTACATGAATTAGAAATACATTTAATATTTTTCTTGATGTACATTTTCACAGTCAATTATTACAAACTGTTGTTCAATGACTGGAAAATTCTTTACTTTTGGTTCTGAAGTTTATTTTCCCTTTGGAGGATCTAGTCAGTAGCAACAACAATTTGCCTAAGGTCATGTTCTCTTCTTAGAAATTAGTATTACTGACGTTCTTATGTATTGCATAATATCATAATACCTAATTGATTATTTAGAGCAGTCAGGAAGGGAGTCTGTGCAATAGAAGAAAGCTGATATAAAGCTGTGAAAGTCTGTGCTTTTCCTTGCAGTTCATCTGATAACTTATAAAATTAATTTAGCTTGAAAATAGTTGTACGGTATCTCTGCAAAGTTAAGAATTCTTCCTGTCTAACATAATGACTAAGCTAATATTTTTTTAATTAGAGTTTATTTGACTTTGCAGTATAACTGACACTTATTTTCTTCATGACCATTTTTTCAGTTTAACTGATACATGTAAAATTCAAACCATTGCTACCCCATGGGATCTAAACATAACATAAGCGCTGCACTCCTTGTTCTAGAAATCATGGCATTGTGCATTAAATGAAGTCAGAATCTCTTCGTATTTCAGTGCTGATAAACTATTCTGAAGTTCTTTAGCATAGGAGCTTTGACTTTCAATGAGAATGAATTATTAAGTGGTAAAACCTTTTTTCCCTTTCAAGTTATCTTCTAAGCAGGATATTAGAGGAACAAAAATAGATGCTACTACTACAGGAACAACAAACCAGGGACCAGCACAGACAAATCTCTCACTTAAGCAAGATAATGTGACAATTAAAGGCCTTCAGGCCAACGTTACTGTACCAAAGGTAAGAACTTTTCAGTGACTTTATTTAGTAGATGTATACCTCATAAATTACCCTTATTTTTGAGTCCCTGTCAGTTCCTAAAAAGTGTAAGTGAAACTACGTATTTTTGATAGGTAATCAATGTTTTGAATAGAGTAGACTGTTTTGGAGATGCCTAATCTTGTTATGTAGGTGTGGAAAGACATCAGTGATGTCTTTTATCTTTAAGAGCTTCATTATATTCAAGAGAAGTATAAGACCACTTATCTTGCTTATAAAATAAGATTGTATCAGAAGTTTGTGACGTAACATGTTTTCTGTGATTCACGATTCTGTGATTCTGTTTTTCTAAATTTATTTACTCTTTGGTGAAATTTTCCATTCAGGTGAACCTGTGTTTACTGCAAGCATCTGTTGATGAATCTCCAGGGGTTTCTTCTGGCAAAACTGTGACTCATGTTTCATTAGTCGCTTTGTGCTTTGATCGAATTGCTACACAAGTTCGTATGAATAGGTAAGATTAAAATGTCACTATTTGTTGCTTTTTTAATCTTTTAATTTAAACTTAAAGTGCTGCCAGGTCTTTTGAAACGTGGCTTGCAGTTCCGAAGGGAAATATTTAAAAAATATGTCGTGAGAGAGTTAAACAACAAAATGTGTCTTCCATATGTTATAAATTAACATCTAATGTCTAATTAAAAGTGCAATTTCTTTGAGAAGTGGAGGAACCCATCTGTAATCATTTTGGAACTTAAGTTTTAACTCTTTCTCAATTTTGTCATACAGAATAAAGTTAATTTTTTTAATCAAAGTGTAATTGTCTTATGGCCTTACAAAGAATTTCTAATATGCTATGCCAGTGGGACTTGAAATTTAAAACGCAAATAATCCATTGAACCATATCTGTCAGATATTTGCTTTATAGTCTTTTCTCCTCTATATTCAAAGGGGTATAGTTGAGGAGTCTTCAAACAATGCAGAGATTGGGAGGAATTCTGTCACATTTGATCGTTACATCCAAGCCAGTAAAATGCAGCCCCAGTCTTCTGGCTCACTGAGATCCAATGCTGGAGCAGAAAAAGGAAAAGAAATTGCTGCTAAACTGAATATTCATCGTGTTCATGGACAGCTTAGAGGGCTTGATACAACGGGTAAACATTATTGTTTTTCAGTTGTGGAAATAACATTTTTTTATAGAGGCAAGTAGTGATAGTTTGCCTTCATCTCATTTTTTGTCAACACAAATGAAAAGACACTTGAACCTAGAAATTTTGCAGGTAATCTTAAAAGAATTTTGGGATGGGTTACTCTGACTTGTATTCAGTTATTTTACTGAGAGACTTATTTCAGTGTGGGCAGAGTGAAAGCTATGAAGATGGATTTCTAAGCAGTTTGTGTAGTTACATGGTAAAGATGGACATATGCTTGTAAAATTTAATGCCTAGACTTTTCCTTGCAGCTCATCTTTCCTTTTCAGCTGCCCTTTTTTTGTCACTTGATACTGGGAATGAATTACGCTTATCAGTTTCCTTAGTACTTTGTAGCTCTTTCAAGATATAAAATGCTTGTTGTACTGTCAATTTCAGCTTTACAGGTGGTAGATTTTTAACCATATCTATAAAATAGGAAATGAGATCTACCTGATTGTGTTCATTCTTGTTTGTGTTCAGGTAGTTCCTTCTAGAGATTATGAATTCAGTTCAGTTGCTATAACCTCTGACCCTAGAGGAAGTTAATTAGCTAGTTTTGCTTCGTACCATGAAAGAATCTCTAGGACATGAGAATGGAGATACTCTCTAACATAAGGATGATTAAAGATCACTCAACAAAAAAAGCCTGGGTTAAGACTAGTGAGCAAATAATGGAGGAAAACAAAATCAGTAGAAGAATATTAAAATGATGAGCTCAAATTAATTTAGTTATAGATGAAATTTTGGCAGTAGTGTTCTGTGGTAGGTGTGCTGCATATAATCAAGAAGACCAGATAATTCTTTATTCTAACTGGCAAACCTCATCTTCTATTTAAAAGGTTTGAGAAATGTCTTTCTAGGGAACTTAGCATTTCACGTATGCTATGAAAGTGATTGCTGTTATCAGTCGTAGGCAGAGAGTTCTGTGAGTGGAATAAAAATTGACTTAGTATGGTTCTTTTCCCCAGATATTGGGCATTTAACTCTGTGTGAGAGGCAATATGAAGCAGTTACAAAATTATTTAAAATGTTCCTTTAGAAATGTCACTCGAAGAAAGGATTTATATTTAGGCTGTGTCCTAATATCAAAGGAATCAAGGTGGCATTGTCCCCTCCAGGATCTTAGACAGCAAGTCTGTGTTCCCTTAGGAACCAGTGAGACTTGGTGCTTTTCATTGTCTTCCTATAGACATAGTCATGCTTCCAACCTAGAAACAGTCTTTAAATTAAAATCAGAAATTTCTTTTTAAATATCTGTAGAGTACACTAGAGTTAATGCCCCCATACATTTCTGCTCACACATGTCTTATACAGGAGCACTGTCAGTACTGCAATCACATTTTGCTGTAAAACTTCAGGTGCTTAGTAGGATTTTTTTTGACAAAATAATTTGTGGCTGATTGCCGCTTCTAGATAAAAATCTCAAGAGCTTGTTTGTATGCATATCTTTGGAGCCATGACTATAAAAATAATTAAGAGAGGAGTTATGTTAGGATTGGGAATGTCTTGAAAGTTGAACTTGGTGTTACTCACTCCTTGCTTTTACACACTTAGGAATTACACCGCCCAAATAAACATTCTAGGAGAAAGATATTTAGACTTGAAGAACAATACATCTTCTTAAAAATTGCTTGTAGTTGGATTTTTTAAATCTTTTTTCCATTTGATTTGAGTTATAATAAACAAGCAGCACTTCCAAAAAATGTAAACTTGATTGCTATTTGAAGATGTAAGGTTTTTCTTTTATTTAGTAATTGGTGCTAAACATATTTGTTTCCAGATATCGGGACTTGTGCAATAACAGCAATTCCTTTTGGGAAATCAAAAGTTCTTTTTACTTTGGAAGAGTTGGATGAGTTTACTTTTGTGGATGAAACAGACCAGCAAGCTGTTCCCGATGTAACTCGAATTGGTCCTAGTCAAGAGAAGTGGGGTTGGATAATGTTCGAATGTGGAATTGAAAACTTAACTATAAAAGGTAACACTATTGTGTGCTTCATATTCTTTGTTTTATGAAACTTGTAACAGTTGTGCTGCTGGGTCTTCTGGTTGAGGAATTACAGATTAAAATTGCTGAATATAGGTAATGCTAAATAATACAGCTATTGTACATAAATCACGTAACACTGTAGATTCTATAACAAATACATTTTTAGTCTTGTTTAATCAGAATCATATATTTCTACTATTAAATACGGTATGGGATGTAACAATAGAAGTATATGCATGGCAAATATTTAGAGTTTTGGTGTGTATGCTTTTTTAGGAGGAAGACAGTCTGGTGCAGTATTGTATAATACATTTGGAGTCATGGGTAAATCAAGTGCAACCGAGAGAGGTGGACTGCTTGCATCAAATAACTCTTCAGATTCTCCAACTGGTAGTGGCTATAATACTGATGTGTCTGATGATAACCTTCCTTGTGATAGAATAAGTCCCTCTTCAGATATTAATGGAAACTCAGTTTCAGATGAGCAGGTATGTAAGTAAGTATGTACTTAGATAAGTACAACTGATTTTAGTTTGTACTTCTTTAAGGTGATTATAATTTGTAGTCTAAAACTGAAAATTGATAGATTTGTTGTTGTACCACCTGAATTCAAACTCCCAGCTTGTGCATTAAATTTTAAGCTTTAAGCTACTGTGTTTTAGTAGGGTCTTGGAATAGTTATTGGAGAGCATTAGTTTTATTTTTCTTTGCCTAAATATGAATGCAATGATATGAAACTGCTCATTGCAAACAGTGCACTGTAGGATACGTTACTGCTTTTTAACATTAACTGATTTGGAAAAGACTTTTGACTATGTTTTGTATTTTAAGGACGAAGGGGTTGAATCTGATGATCTGAAAAAGGATATCCCTTTGATGCCTCCTCCACCTGACTCTTGCAGCATGAAGCTAACAATCAAAGAAATTTGGTTTAGCTTTGCAGCCCCCACCAACATACGATCTCCAGCCCATGTATTTTCAAGGTATGACTTTACCTGACTTGAAAGAAAATAGCATAATTTCTTCTTTGGTAAATTACAGTCATATTTAGTAGATTCTGAATGTTACTTCAGTAATTATTGGCGCTTCTCTGGCAAAGATGGCTTTGGAATGTATGTATGTCACAGTAACTCTAGCTTCAGTTTGTAATTGCCATCATGTGTATGGAGGTGTTGATAGAAAATTTTTGGATATTATTTCATTAAAATGAAAAAGAAACATTTACAGTGAGAATGATATTTATGAAGGAGAAGAGGGGAGTAGAGAAGAAGGCTGATTTTGAGTAGGAGAGATGGGAGAGAGGAGAACCGCTTGCTAGTTAAGTTCTCAATCTAGTTCTTAAACAGTGATTTTATTACCGCTGCACTCTTTCTAGGAGTTATTTGTACAGTGTATATGTAAGAACGCTTGAACATTTATAATGTTAGATACTCTATAATAGATACTTAAGCATCTCTAAAGCTTAAAATGAACTTGGTATAAATGTATTTACATGTGCATAGAATAAATACAATATAAAGATATAACAGAGCAAACCTTTGTTGCTATGCAGCAATAAACTAGAAGATGTTTTTTTTTCCTGAGTGTTTTTGCCTCAGTCTTTCAGCACAAATTATTCATGATATGTTATATAACAATTAATTTGGAATTAAATGAATTTTGATCATTTTAAACTATATGATTGCAGTAAAAAGTGCAAATAGGAAACCTGGGGCATAGTGACAGCAGGAGACTGGAATCTTGGATGCGTGTGTAAAACAAAATCTGAATTACGTCCTTACTGCAAGTTGTCATTTTCTGGGTTATAAGTTTACATTCATTGCTTTTTAACGTTGTTCTCTTGCATTTTACTGGTTTGAAAGTAATTCATAATAGTAGTAGAAAGACTTGCTAATTACTGCTGCTGAATGTGAATGCCTCATTTTTTTTTTGTTTAATTTTCCTCCATTAGGCAGCTGAACCTCCTGAGTACTGCAACTCCTGCAGTTGGTGCTTGGCTTGTTCCCATTGATCAAGTAAAATCATCTTTAAATAAACTAGAGACTGAAGGAACCCTGCGAATTTGTGCTGTTATGGGTTGCATTATGACAGAAGCATTAGAGGTAAATGAACTTTATAAAACCAACATGGAAATCAGAACAGTGTAATTCTTTATATATATTCATTTCAAGATCTGATTATTTTCACAGTAAGTTTCATGCTGTGCCTTTTATGATGGTTTACTTGCATGAATTGGTTACAAGAATTTACTGCCTTTGCTTTTCATACAGAATCTATATTCAAGCAGGGGGAACAAAATCAGCTATTACTAGTGATGATGTCTTGTGCTTCTCACAGGAGCACTTCTCCATGTGAAATTGGAGATTCTGTCTCTTGAAAGATGTATAGCTCTGGTACCTGATATAATTTATGAAATTTGAAGGTTTGAATTGTGAGTTATTCAGATTATCTTCTGGGAGAGAAATGTGAACTTTTGTGCCCCTGCAGTGTATGAAATCATTATGCATATTAAATCCCTTCACTAGAAGAAAGGAGAACAAAAAAAACCCAATTCTTGCAAGAAGAGCAAAATAGATGTTTTTGTTGTTGTTGAAAACTAGGATTGGTAAATCTCCTGTGACAAATCAGGTCTTAATGTGATTAGGTAAGGAGAGTTTGTGTTTGTGTAGGCAGTTTTCTGCTGTTGGTTCAATTAGCACCACCTAGTGGGAAGACTTGGAGAGGTAATACCTGCTTAGATCCCATCTTGTTCAAGACTGAGAGCTTAGTGTCAGGCTAGCTTTTATGCTTGTCTCAAAATCAACCTTTGCAGCAGTCCCCTATGTAAACTCCCCTTATGGATTTTGCTTCATGTGTTTTTTCTTTAAGAATAGATGGTTCCTTTGGAAATCTTATCCAGCTATGCATGTCTGTCCTTTAGTCCAGAAGTAACATTGCCTTTTACTTTGTTACTGTATAAATTAACTTCAAATGTTATATTTTTCATATAGCACTTTTAAAATCCTGCTAGATACCCACATATCATGAATTTTATTGTAGAAGTTCAAAATGATATTGTGCTAAAAGTTACCTGAAGTTGTTGTTCACATGCACGTTCTGTTTGCAAGTATATTAATGAAAACCTATTGCATTTTTGTCTAGAATAAAAGCGTGCACTTTCCTCTGAGAAGCAAGTACAACAGGCTCACCAAAGTGGCTCGTTTCTTGCAAGAAAATCCTTCCTGTTTACTGTGTAACATATTGCACCATTACCTGCACCAAGCAAACTACTCAATTATTGAGGATGCAACTATGGTGAGTAACTCTGTAAAATGTAAATAACTCAGCATATTTGTTTAAAATGTACCAATTCTAATGTTTCGAATTAGGCAACTATATATGGAAAGCTAAGAAATTGAGGAATAAAACACAAACTGCTGTATATCCTTATCATTTTCTTTTAGATCTGCTGTTTTTCTGTGTGTGTGACCTGTGTATATGCATTATTTTTTACTTAACTATGTACAAAATCCTAGACAAAAGGGCATATATTTGAAATTGTTAATGGCCTTTTAATCAAATTTCATTTTACTTAAAGATAATGACAAAGTAGTAAAAAATTGCATCTGTGATTTTAAAAAGAAATAAATCTCAATTATTGATGTAAGTGCATGCAGTAATTAGACTATATTTCACATATTCTCTTCAGAACTAGACTTCTTGTCATTTAGAAATGCTTCAGTAATGCAGAGAGCTTAATGATTTTCAAAAGGCTAGAATTGTAGAAACCTTTAAAACTGTAGGATGTAGTCTTTTGGTGGCTTTAGAATGGAAATATCTGAATTGCAATGATAAATAATTGTTTGGACAAATGTGTTGGGCATAAGGAAGAGTGTTTGTCCCTGATTATGTGTTATTTTCATAATCTGTTTACATGCCTGACAGAGTTGAACTGTTTTCCTGATCAGAAATAGCACAATTTGTGACAAGAATAGCACTGTTTGGTTTATTTACTTTGATTTGTTTCTTTTTTTTCGTGCTGTTCAGAGATGCAGTCAAAACAATCCATGTTTTTACCTCATATTTATGTTTTCAAATGACTGCTAATCAACAAAAAACCCCATAGCCTCATTTTTTAATTGTTTCTGCAATCGCTCCAGGGCTGCTCTGATTTTCAGTCCATAGTTTAGAGTTTTATAATTGTTTAAATACTTTTTCATTTCATATTTAATAATCCTGTTTCCTGTTGCTTATCCTTGTCCCATTGGGCTCGATCCTCAGGTCATGTAAATTAACGTGTTTGTTGTGTTTGGTGAGACTGCGGTTTTTGTCTCTTAGTGCTTTGACTTCATATATTTAAATGGAAATTGTGTGCTGCCAGCACACTTCCATTTTATGCCTGTAGGAAAAGGAGCATTTTGTCTTTGAAAGAATAGTTCTGTGATGCTAAGTTGACTTTAAAACACTATGATATCCATTTTTGTTAATTTTTTTTAAGAGTGATGGCCTTCCTGCTTTAGTTACCTTAAAGAAGGGTCTGGTTGCCCTGGCGAGGCAGTGGATGAAGTTCATTGTAGTGACACCAGCCTTCAAAGGTGTCAGCTTACACAGACCAACTCAGCCTGTGAAACTGCATGCAAATGTTTGCCGTGAGCACGAGGATGGGCTTGGATTGGATGGAGGCGGTCTTCAGAGTGACACAAGTGCTGACGGAGCAGAGTTTGAATTTGACGCAGGTATTTTAGTGTTCTTCTCTCTTCCTAAAAGCTCATAGGGACAAATAACTTCCTCTCAAAGCATTTAATGCCTTGAAGATATTATATTCTTTCTTTAGAATCATCAAGCTTCTTTTATAAAATCTTCATTTTGAAACCACTGTTTGTAGTGTTAATATAATATTATAATTGTATCCCATTTGGGGTAAAGCAAAACAGGAAACCTCATGTCTTGTTTCACATGCTTTGTCTTACAGCACAAAATACATCAACTTTATTATTTGTTAGCTTGCAATTACAATTTTGTCATTAAGATTATAATCTTATTCTAAGATTGTAACTCACAATTCTATGAACACTCAGGAACAAATTCAAGTCTACCACCTTCCCTTTATGAAGACATATTTTCATAAATTCTGTTTTATCCATTTTTACTACTTTGTGGTAGATGTCTACTACCAATTTACACCTTGCCAATGTAACAAAAAGTATTCATCTGTCTCTTCAGTTGATTTACAGCTCAGTTAATTAAGAACTACTGGAAGGAAGGGCATAAATATCTGTCATTAGAACAATCTATTTAACTGTCTTGAGTTAACTCAGTTATTTTGTGTCTTTAGCATCTCCATTCAGTTTTACTGTCCTCAGAAATATAATAAGTTAATAGGAGTGCTGTGGAGGATGCTGTCCCCTGTGAGGGCTCTTATAAATGGATTAGGAGAGGGAGATAAGCAGGAGTATTGCAAGCGAGCTCACCTGCACTATAGCACATTTATTTTGGATCTCTACCATGTTGTAGGATGTTGGAAAGACAAAAAGATTTTAATTGTGTTTGATGTTTTCTTATGTGTCTTAGTATTCCCAAGACAACTATGTGTGGGTATGTAACAGAACCAGGAAGTTCACGACTGTTTGTAATTAAGTGTGTAATATTAGATAATCTTTATTCCCTGTAATACATACAATTGAGGAAGTATTGTTTACTTGCTTCCAGCTACTGTCAGCGAGCATACAATGCTCTTGGAAGGAACAGCTAATCGCCCTCCACCTACTAGTGGCTCTTCTGGGCCTGTTACCGGTGCTGAGATCATGAGGAAACTGTCCAAAACTCACACTCACAGTGATTCTGTACTGAAAATAAAGGTAAGCTTACAGCATAGTGCACGGAGGGAAAAAATGGTTTATAGCTGGTCTGTCTAGAATCAATTATGTAGGCTGCAGGTGAGTGAGTACTGGTCTGAAAAAGTAACTGATACATAGAGAAAGTGCTTCTTGTCCTGTAAAAGAGATGTTTGATTAGTTGGTGTCCATTCTATTTCTGTTCTTTGTTGTTTTTCTTGCCAGTGAACTTCAGAACCAAACTTAAAAACATTTGTATTTGTCATTTAAGGCTGCAAATCACTGGCTTTTTAATCTGCTTATAGAAGCAGAAATGTTTCTCGTTATCTCAAATCTAAGGTTGACAAAGCGCTCCAGTAGCTTGCAAAACTGATGTATCATTGTTTTTCTATCCATAGACTGATCAGAAAACTGGAAGATTTTGTTTTCCTTTCTATTTTCTGAACAGGAGGAGTTGTGCATTTTAAGCCATTTGTTGTCTTCCATCTGGGGCTACCCAAAATCAGCAAACCTCTCTAGATGAGAAGTCAGATCAGCAGATAAAGCGCCCCTGTCCCTGCAGTAGGGGGTCAACAAGTCCTTTGACTCACTGCTTCCTGCTATTGGTCTTGCATGTTTTAGGGTTTAGTAGCCCAGATGCTCTGCACATCTGACTGTTCTTCCGATTCTGTTTGGAAGCTGTAAGCAGGAGCCTTCAACTCGTTGCCAAAAGTCCCCAGTTCCCATTCATTATCTTCCCTGAGGATGGACTATGATTATATTAGGAGTGCAAGGAATTTGGTCTTCAAAGACTAAATCCAAATGAGATTTATAGTTGGTGTACTGTTCCTTCTACATATTTGTCTTAGATTAATTATACACATATGCAATTCCATTTGTTATGTCTTGCTTTAAAAATTATTTTTACACCTTATTTTTCAAATGATATAGCAACTTTAAAAGCAACTTAATGCCCAATAACCGTATGGTGTATAACCTGGCCTAAGCAAAATGCTACTTGCCTAAAATATATTTGAGTGACACTTTATATTATTGTGATCCAATCTCATATTCAGAACAAATGCCGCTTCCTTTTTAGAGTTTATGCAATACTTCATTAGTTTATTTATGTTTTATCCACCAGGGTATACATCCGTATCATTCCTTGAGTTACACCAGTGGAGATACAGCTACAGATTCACCAGTGCATGTTGGCCGTTCTGGTATGGCAGTCAAGGAAAGTCCAAGGAAAGAGAGTCTGCTCAGCTATCTTACTGGAAGTTTTCCTAGCTTGCATAATCTTCTGGAAGGAACTCCTCAAAGAAGTACATCTGCAGTTAAAAGTAGTTCTTTAACAAGAACAGGTATGATGTAGCTGACGGGGTTAATGGGGTAGGAAGAGAGGACAGATTTTAGTTTACTGACTTAAGTAGAAAAGGTGATATATTTTTCACTGTGTTTTCTGTTTAAGACCCCACCCTAAAATAAGAATCAGTTTTCAGTTGAGTTCTAGAGATCACTGCAACATGCAAACAACTTCCTAGAAGCAAACAGCAAGTGCTTTAGATTAGGAAAAAAAGGGCAACTAACAATCTAAGATGTTTTCCTTCTATATAGCCTTGCTACTTTCTGAGATACGTACATATGTTGATAGGTATCTTTTTTGAATGAGTCATTTGCAGGTTTTTAGTATTGTTTACAGACTAATTGTCCTTGGAACGTGTGTGCACTGTGTAAGTTTGAATTACATGTACTGAAATTTGTACGTTCTGTGTTATTGTTGAGAGTGCCTTGTTGCAATTCGTATAAAAAGATATATTTGATGATGCATTTTCTCTAAAACTTCTCTCCTTTGCTAACAGAGGATGAGACATTTTACAGAAAAAAAGGTACTTTGGTTTCTTAATGACTACTTTCACCCAATTATGGTAGAAATGAATGAGCAAACAAAAACATCTGTAGTGCAGCATCTATTAATGTCCTAGAATAGTTTCTGTAGTAGTGTGTGTAGTTTGCAAGGCTGCTGCCTGGCACAGAACCCATTGGAATATGCACTGAGAACTAGACTTGCCATTTTGATAGTAGATGTGCTTACTCAGTACTGTGCTCCTGCTTTTTGCTGACATTGATATTTGAAATGTGAAATCTGATTTTTCTGTATAGGAAATACTGTGGCCACAGATATGTTATCTGAACATCCTTTGCTGTCTGAACCATCTTCTGTGAGTTTCTACAACTGGATGTCAAATGCTGTGGGCAACAGAGGGAGTGTAGTACAAGAAAGTCCGGCCACCAAATCTGGCCACAACAGTCTTCCAACAGGTATTGTTAGTAGCAACTGAGTTTAAGATATGACTACAGGTTGACTTCCTGCATTTACTGTTTTTTTCTGAAATATGTCTTAATTTTCATTTTCTGCAGCAATGAATTTGAATATTTTTTTTAATTAACAGCCTTCCAGCCACAACATATTAATTGTAGTTGATAACTTTAAAGTTGTTTCTTGTTTGTTTTTAATATTGAAGAAATTAATCAAGTCTGATCCCCCAGAACATCTTTCTGCTCTACATATTGCTTAACTGGTGTGTCCCTTCTATTAAATGCAATGCGCTTCTCTGCAAAAGGAATTATATGGTAAAAGTATAGCTTTTAATTTTGCTTTCAGATAAAGTTACGTTGTTTTGGTCTTTTTCCTGCTGAAATTGTAAAGATGTGTTCACAAGCTTATGTTCCTGAAATTAGACTTAGCGATTCTGACTCAGATGCAGGTATACCCCAGTCATTCTTCTCTGAAAGCAGATAGCCACAGCTCTTTGGTAAGTGCTGTAATGTTGAGTTCTGAAGAATCAGGCTGAGCATGCATTGGCAGAGCATCTCTGTCTCACAGCAGGCAAGTCCAATACAAACTCAAGGTGCTAGAAATTTTGCATTGCAGAGCATCTTTGACTAAAGGTTAATCCATAAAGATCCATCTAGCAGGTCTTGTATTGACGCTAATAAAACCAGGTGTTTATAGCACACTCAACACTAGATATAAATATCTGTTACTGTGGTTTATCTGTTTCTTTGTATTGTTTTCTTTTTTTTTTTTTTTTGGGATGATACAGGCAAATAGCTTTCTATTGTGGGGTGAGCAGGTGTATTAACTACCCAGTAGAATGCAACACAGGAAGGAGGACAGAAAGGAGGGAAAATGTTTTGCTTTTCAAATTTGAGCTGCACAATATCATACTGTCTCTGAATGCCATTTTTTCAAGGTTATGGACTAGATAAGGAGGCTAACTTCCTATGTTTATAATGTTTTATAAACCTTGGTGAGTTTATAGAGTTAGTCATGTTAAAAAAAAATGCTGTGGTGTTAGTGTTCCAAGGGTATTTATTTTTCAGGTGCTGCACCCAATCTTCCCACCATTCCCTCTGCTTCAGACTTCAACACAGTTCTGTCCAGTGACCAGAACACCCTGGATGGCACACATTCACAGCACAGCACCAGTCAGGATGACATTGCAGGTGTGGAAGAAGGTAACCAGGGATTTCCTGCTGTCCAGCTAGCGGATGCACAGGTAGGGGTGGTTTACTGATTATTTACTTAATAAAATTAAACAGTAATTGAAAATTTATCCTGATTTTCGTATGTGCTTATCTCATGCATCCTGTGCAAGGATAAAAGGCAAATGAAGGTGTAGGGAAATGAGAAGATAGAAATAATCTAGACAATGTGAAGTAAATCAGTGTTCTTTGTTCCATAGGTTGTTTTCAAACCTCTTCTAAGTTACACGGGGATTCAGTCTCAGGATGCAATGCCACTCTGCTACCGGATGTACTTTGGAGAGTATCTCTCATTCTCAGGAACTTTGGACTGCCTCAGAGCAGATATTGTTGATTCAGATACAGCAAAGGACAGAAAAAGCAAGCGAGCTCGAAGGTATTTTGTTAAATATTCGAAAACACATATACTGACTAAATAATGAAAACGAGAAGGGTAGAAGATAGGACTTAGTGTGGGAGAAATCTGAGACACTCTGAATTGGGGTTTTGTAATTCACCCTGCAGTGCGGTTGTTATTTTCTGTGTAAATGCCTACCTATTGGTTATTTTATTTTTTTTTTCCTTTTCTCCTCCATCCCCCTTGAGTGTTCTGGGGGATGTTTGAGAATGTAATAGAAAAATTGCATGCCAAACTAAGTTTTCAATGAATTGAGTGGTTACCATGTTATATGGAAGTCTGTTTCCAATGTTTAATACTATAGTATGAATGCAATACCATGAGAGGAAAGGTTAAATTCATTAAATCAGTTGTACTATTATATGAAAAGTATTTGACTCCATGCTAGTTCTAGAGAGCAATAAAGTGTGACTTGTACTTTTTCTTTCCTAGACAAGGAGCTGTCAACCTTCCTCCTCTTGAATTCAAACCAGCTTTGATGTTGGAAACTTTCAGTATTAGTGCAGTTGTAATGGAGAAATCCATGTGCACACCTCATAACTCTGCCAATGCCCTTTCTTTTCATGACTTGAATAAACGCTATTATAATACTTTTCATTGTAACTTCACGATATCTTGCCAGTCCATAAGCCAGCACGTAGATATGGCACTGGTTCGTCTTATTCATCAGTTCAGTACAATGGTTGATGATATCAAAGCCACACAAACAGACATCAAACTTAGCAGATACACAGCTGGTTCTGCCTCTCCAACGCCTACTTTTAAAACCCGAAAACACAGAGACTTTCGCTCCTCTGATTTTAGCCGAAGCTCTCGAGGAAGTCTTAATGGAGGTAACAGAGTGAACAACGCTAAGAACAAACGAGCCAACAATGAGAACAATAAAAAAGAGTCTAGAAACAAGAATTCTCTGGGCAGGTCGGAAAGAAGAACTTCTAAAGTATCCAGGAAAGGCTCAAAAGATGTGGTTGACATGACTATTCATATGGATGACTCTGACTCTATTACCGTGTCAGAACAGAGTGAACCTTCTGCTGAGTGTTGGCAAAATATGTATAAACTATTGAACTTCTATTCACTCATTTCTGATCCAACTGGGATTTTAGAAAAGTCTTCTGAAACCTTTGGGCCAACAGGTAAATCCGTTTTACTATTGTCCCTATTGTCTTGGATTTAGGGAGCCAGTTTTATTAAAACAGAGTAAATGGGGCTCAGATGATTTGCCTAAAACCATGCAAGACATACTATTCTTAGTTTCAAACACAAGAGTACATCAGATATGCTAAGGATTTCTTCTGAAATATCCTTAAGTAACTCAGTAGTCTTCTTGCAGGTGTTCGGAGCCCAACTGAACCTACTTGCAGAGTGGTGTTTGAGAATGAACAGGATAATGGCAGAGACGTGCAGAGGAAGCGCAGTCTGGTGACTTCAGAGCCGCAGCACGTGACTCTCATAGTCTTTGGGATAGGCATGGTGAATCGAACCCACCTGGAGGCAGATATTGGTGGTCTGACAATGGAATCAGAGCTGAAGAGAATCCATGGCAGTTTCACTTTGAAGGAAAAAATGAAAGGTGTGCTAATCTAAAGTGTACATTGTAATTAATTTCAATAGTGGCTTTACATTGTGTATGTATTTGCATACCTATACCAATGTGTATGTATTTGAAGTATGTTTTATTTATAAATAATGTACTTTGTGACTGAGTGAGGGTGATACAATAGCAGTTTTTAGAAGAACATACTGAATGTTCCTGGGATGATGAGATATTTATAAGGAAGCAAGATTTCCATAAAATGACTTAAGAGAAAAATTCTTTCAGGAGATAAAGCCTCTTTTATTTTCAAAAGTCTTTTTTTTTTTTTTTTTTTTTTTGTCAAGGTTTAAATGTAATATAGTATAATGTGATCACTTAAACTGTAATCTTTTAATGGCGTTGTTGCTTCTACATTTTTGAAACTAGTAGGCTTACCTGGAAGTATTAGATGGAATTATGTGCTATTAAGTGCTGTTTTTTCTTGAAGATGTACTCCATCAAAAGATGACTGAGACATGTGCCACTGCTCACATAGGAGGTGTCAATATCGTCCTGCTGGAGGGAATTACCCCAAATATTCAGTAAGTATCATGCCTGATGATTTAAAATATCTCAATATACATATATATGAAATATTGTGTAGCATCAGTATCAATTGCGTGACATTAGAGGCATGTGACTTATTATGGAGAAAGCCATGACGATGTGATTCTAGGTAGAATCCATGAAGTTACAGTGTCTGATGGTGACTGTGCACCTGTTGCAGAACTCGGCTTGAGTTTGACTCCTGAAGCTAATTGTGTGTTCTCGCTGACTGGAGGCTTTTCTGTGAAAGGCATATCTTTAAGTGAGCTAAGGATTATGATGTACAGATGGTTTCAACCTAGGGCACCCAAACATGCAGGCTTTAGTTGTAGTTCTGTGAACAGAAAGACTCCTCTTTCTTTCTATTTGGAATGACAGGTGTTAGTGAACTGATCGCAATGTAAGTGGGTGACCTTAGTGAAAAATGGTGGGGAACAGATTCACTCTTATAAATAAATAAGTCATACAGTCAGACCTTTCTGCACCAGTTTTATTTGATGTGATGTACTCATGGAATCTTTCTTACATAGTACTTAATGATTCTATTATGCTTCTAATTGTTTTTGGAAACTTGTAGTTCCTATTAAATATACAAGATTTTATATGTAATATTTAACTTACTAATGCTGATTTATCCTATTTGAGGTCTTTATCATTCCTCTAATAGAAACCTTTATGAGCTCCCCTGTTGCATGATTCCTTTGTTATTTTTACCATTAATATCCATTCTCTGCTCTTTATGTAATTGATACAACTGAGAAAAGACAAGAAAGAAAATCACATTCTGTGCATGAACATCTTGACTGACTTTCTCAACATCCACATAATCTTTTTTTTTCCGGGTTCATCGACTCAGGAAATGCATGCATTATTTTTCTTTGTTTCTAGCTGAAATTTGTTGAGTTGCAAAACAACGGTTAATGTACAACTCTTTGTAACGTAGAATACCCTCATGCAGTTTGATTGTTAGCTGAGTAACCCTCAGTATGTGATCTGGTTTTAGAATATTAATCATTTTGTGGAAAAGGAGATAAATAACTTCACTTGAGTTTCTCTGTTTTCTTTTTTCTTTTTTATTTACTTATTCCTGCTTAGTTTGGAAAGTACTATAAAGAACTTAAAATGTGTAGAAATGTACTGATACTCACAGCTAAATTGCACCTGATAAACATATTTCAGAACAGGCGTTCTGATCTGACAGCCATGCAACATTTCTGAAGATGGCTGAGGTTCTTTGTGTCTTTTTCTATGCCATAATCTTACAGAACTTTAATATAGAAATGATGGAAAAAGGGGGAAAACGTTGACTGAATCTTTGGATGAACAAGAAGAAACGAACAAATCCCAAACCTTAAAATTATTTACTTTGAAAGTGAATGTCATATTGTGGGTTACAAATAATTAACTGACTAATTTTGCATGAATGTTTATTCTTTATTTGCTTTGTTTTTGTTTTTCTTGCTTTCTCTTCAATCTTCATCTATAGACTGGAGGATTTTCCTACATCTCCTACAAGCACAGCCAAACAAGAGTTTCTGTATGTCATATTATTATGTTTAATAGTCTTGCAACTAACTGTGTTATATAGCTAACAGCTGCATTTGTTGTGTGTGATTGTGTAGGCAGATGTTGCTTGAATACGTTTCAGTTTAACATCTAATAATGGCTAGGTAAGATTTTAATGTGGCCTGCAAGTATGTGTCCCAAAGGAGCAGTTATTACGTTGTACTGTAATGCTAGAGTGGTTTCACTGATTTGAGTTCTTTAGATTTGCTTCTGTGCTTATTTTAATGAATGAAAATAATGCTGATAAATTCAGGGGAAAGAAAAGATAGATTGTTTTTAACATGGTAAGAAGCTTCTGTGCTTGTCGTGGTGGTACCTGTTGTGATCTGAGTACGATAAGGACCATTGCTTTTTTTGTCTTTATTTACTTCACTGCTGGGTTACTAGCTATGCTGACTAGGCTGTGCTAACAGAGTGTTTACATTAAAACTTTGCTTGTGCATCTCCTACAAATGAAGGTGAACCCTTCCAGGTCTCTTAGTTCCTTGTGTCTGAAAGTAGCTTCTCATTTGGTGGCCTTATGGCCAGTTCTGTAGTGTCATTCAAGACTCAGCTGGGAGAACTGTTATTTTTGGAACTGACAAAAGAACATAGAGTTACTTCTGAATGAGTTACTTGGATGTAACTTAAATGTTAATTAATTATTTTAACAGCATTCAACCAGACCTGTTATAGATGTTTGCTTACATAGTGTAAAAATACAGACATGTAGTGTGCAGTGACTGTTCAGAATAAGTGTATAGCCACCCAGTTGTTCTGAATTCCACTTTGCCATTGAAGTAGACTGTAAGTAGACAGACAATTGACAGTGACATTCATCAGTTACATAAAGTATGCAAATATATGAGCAGAGATTCATTGTTAATCTTGTTCGGTACTTGGGAGGTCCACACTGAGAGTTTTATTTCCAATCTGGTTCTTCCATGAGAACTCTATTTATGTAGTGCTTCAAGTTGTATGAATTAGCGTGTGCTCAGATTTCATTATAAATGCAAAACAGACTTCAGCTCCAACTGGTTTTAATTTTTTTAAGCAAGTCTAAATTAAGATTATAATGTCTATATGGTATGCACCAGGAAGAGATCTTGCAGCTCCCCTTGAGTCCTTGTCCATCAAGCCCTGACACCCTGAGCAGTTTATATAGTAGTATTTTTGCATTATTGAAGGAAGAAAAATATATTCTTGATTGGCCTCATGGTAGTTCAATCAGAAAGCTTAGCAGGTGGAGCTGAGCCGAAAACATGGAAACAACAATGGAGGAATCAGAATCATAGAATGGCTTAGGTTGGAAAGGATCTTAAAGACCCTTTAGTTCTGTTCTCTGTGCCATGTGGAGTCAAATCTGCCCTTTTCTTATGTAGTATGTGTTTGTATAAATGTTTTCTTCCTGAAAATACTTGCAAATTAAGATTGGTTTCCTTCTTCATACTGAGCTTCCGCTCTATAAAATTTTAGTCTGTGACTGCTTTAGGTGTCTTATAGCTCTTTTGTAACTGTGAAAATCTGAAACTTTTTCTGGAAGTAGATAGATAGGCCCACTGTAGATAGGCCCATGGTTGTGTAATAGTGCTCTGGACTTCTTTGTTATAGGCAGAGGGATGATGGTTTTTTTTGTTTCTGCACCTGGGATGCTTTAGGCCAACTGGTGTTCAGCATAATGTGTTAGAACCTCACAGAATAAATGTTACTGAGGGAGTAATTAGTTTTTGCACGTTTTAGCTGATGTGCTGTGATTTCCAAACTCTTTGTCTTTCACTCTGAGGCTGTAATACTCTTTGCTGGCTACATAATAAATTCTAATAACAAAACCCACCAGTAATTCACCTGAAATTAGAAACATAAACGTGTTGTCCCTTGCATCCTTTTTAATAGGAGCTTAGTGATTTCTGTTATGCCAAATTTTCATTCTACAGTCTACAACTGTCATCTTTGTGCATTTCTATTTTTATCTTATATAACCATTGTGAACGATATCCTCATTAACTTAATATTAAAGTTTTGGCTCATACTAATCCAAATTACTAAGCCTATTGAAGACTGTATTAATTGATTAACCCATTTATTGCTTTCTATATATTCATTGCTCACTGACTATTCCTGACCTTTATGGATGCTGAAATCAGATTTCACTAAGTCATCTTATGAAAAGGATGATTCAAGTGTATTCCTGAGAAGGAATTGAAATGGAAGGCTCTTGTTTATGTGTGTGAAAATTTTTCTCTGGATGTGCAGCCTAGTGTGTGTAAATTCAGATGATCTTAGATTACCCAAGAATAACAGTTTACCAGGTATTGGTATTTTTGCAATGCATGCCTTGTGGGTTTCTTAAATGTAGCATAGTTGTCTGTGGCATGTAGTGCATCTGTGTGTGTAAATGAGTGAAAAATTAATGCATATGTAGTTTATAAACAAACATCTGAATAAGAGGAAATTAAGCTAATCCTTAAAATCCATTTTAACATAAAGCTTTAACTATTTTGAAAGACTTGCAAATAAATCCTGTTTCCCTTTCTGTTAGAACTGTAGTGAAATGCAGTATTGCCAAATCCCAAGCCTTGTATAGTGCCCAGAGAGGGCTGAAAACAAACAATGCTGCTGTGGTCAAAGTTGGAGCCATCAGCATCAACATTCCACAGCACCCTGCCACACTGCACAGCATGATGGTGCGCAGTTCTCACCAGCTCTCCAAGCAGATTTCAGATCTCATCAGGCAGCCATCAACTGCGTAAGTGTTTGTCTGGCACATCAGCATGCCACTGACTGAATGCTGTCCGTTTATGGCATGGTGCTACTTTAAGCATGAGAGTGTATTGTGTTAGAATGACAAGAAGTATTTTCTGATCTTCATTGTGTATATAGCTCTCAGCCCACAAAAGAGGATGTTGCGACTCCTTTGCCTTCTGAGAAGACTCCGACAAGTATTAATCAAACACCTGTTGAAACAAATGAATTTCCACAGCTGCCAGAAGGCTTAGAAAAGAAGCCTATAGTTCTTAAATTCAGTGCCATGATAGATGGTATAGCTATTGGAGCAGCACTCTTGCCCTCTCTAAAGGCAGAATATAAGATGGGAAGAATGCGGAGTCATGGAATGACAGGTAAGAATTCTCTGAAACTTTAAATATTACGGCTTTTAGTTTGGTGTTGACAGAAGAAACCAAGAAGTCGGGGTATTTCTGTAGAGTCACAGTGAGAGTTTGACTGTTGCTCTTGCCTTTTTTTCTTTTACTCTGAACTTCAATCAGATAGGGCAATAAAGAGGATTTATGCTTTTAATAGATGATTGTCAAATGCAGAATACAAAAATAGACTAAGGAAATATATACAGTGATAGGTACAGCTTTCTCCCACTATTAAAATCAGTTTATGCTTGATTTATTAAATTTTGATTGCTAAGGCTACTCAGCAATACTATTATAAGACCTCAGTGCTGATGAGCTAGTTTGATCCTCTGCTTCATCAAATAATAGAGGCATCTTCATTTTGTGTAAAAAAGGTAAGATAATTCCAGTTCATGTGGGTGGATACGTATAGCTCTATGGACATACACCTTTCAACAACATTTTAAGATTTTTTTTTAATTCTAAAAGTGTTTTTAAATTTAAGCATAAGTGTGGTTCTTTTTCCTTTTTCCTTTAACAGGTGCCCAGACAAGATTTAATTTTGAGCTTCCAAGTCATAGATTGCGCTTCACTTCAAAAGTCTCTGCCACTGATATGTCAACCATTCCTCCTTCTGCAAGTCTCAACCTTCCTCCTGTGACTATGTCAGGCAAATATATCATGGAAGAGCATGATACTTACTCAGACCAAATATGGAGCATAGATGAACTGCCTGCTAAACAAGGCTATTACCTACAGGGGAACTATTTACGTTGCGTGGCTGAAGTAGGTGCTGAAAACAGTGGACATCTTTGATAACTGTTCTTTTGTATATGTTTGTGAGTCTTCATCTTAGCTTAATTATCTGCTTCCTCCGGAACTCTCAAATTTATGAGTTGATTCAAATGTAACTGTAATTGCATGAAATAGAAACTGAACGTTCTCAGTGTTTGGTTTGATGAGCAGCCAACATATTAAGCAGTCAAAGACACTTAGCTTTGGAAGATTCTGGATATGTTATTTTGTGTAAACAAATAAGGGAGATGTACTTAGAAACTTTCCTTTTGTTTTTCTTTTTTGGAATGAATATTTCTCATCAGTCAAGTAAAAGCATATTACGCTGATTATTCAAGTATAATTTTAAACAGATAGCTTATCCTTCTGTATCATACTTTTTATGCATATTTTTTAAAGTCTAAAAATACATATTTGATTGATCAGCTAGCTGCACAGCTGTAAGGAGCAGCTAAATGCAACTTAAGCAAATCATTTAAAGTTTTATTTGTGCAGTGTTGTACACACAAGTTCTATTTGCATACCAGTTTCCACACTGTTGTTTTTTTTCTATGTCAAGAATGATATGGTTGGTCTTGAAAATATGTATGCCTTAGAGTTAAAAATATATTGTTTGAAAAGCATGCATATGACAACTGTTCTAAAGTTGTGGGTTTTCTTAATTTCTGTAGGTTGGTTCCTTTGAACATAATCTCACAACTGATCTCTTGAATCATTTAGTGTTTGTGCAAAAAGTGTTCATGAAGGAAGTAAATGAAGTCATACAAAAAGTTTCAGGTAAGCAGAAACACTTAAAATGAACATTTATTCAACTTTGTTTGATGGCAGCATTATGTAGTTCTCTGAATTTAATTCCAACACCATCATTTTGTGTCTAACACTGCATAGAAGGAAGCAACACGGTTTGAGTTTCAGGTGAGAACTGAGACTCTGGAAACTCTTGTAGCTGTTCCAGAGACAGGATGTTTTACAGGAAAGCACGATAGTTTTGACATGTTAATCCAAAGCTGCAAACTCACTTGGTGCTCTCTCATTTCAGTGTGCAATGGAAATGTTTGAGTTTATCTGTTTAGGCACAGTCAAAGTTACAAAGCCTTTATTTTCTAACATAAACTAATGGACAAAAGGTTTTTTAGTTTGTAGGCTGAATCAGGATTTGCATAGCATTATATAATAATTCCAATCACTTCTAGCTCTTCCTGTTAGAAACTGCTTTTTACTTATATGGGGCTACTTTGGAGGGAAAAGAATGGACTGGAAGTTTGTTTTACAGATTATTTTTCCTTTGGTAGTTAAAAAAATACACAGTATTTACTGTGGGTATGACACAGTAAATGAGGAGGTTAACAGAAAAGCAAAGAAGTAAAAATCTGTAGAAAAGTTTCGGTGTTCTTTAGGTTAAAATAAGAGTTGGTAGATGGGATAAACAAATGAGTATTTAAAAAGAAAAGCAGTAACTAATATGTAAAATATATAGACTGTTCATTAATCAATAATAAAGAAAAATGCACAAAATAACTGAGAAATAAAGAAAATATGATTTTTCTTAGTTGAAGTTTTAAAGGCAGAAGGATGAAGGATAAAGGATGCTTCCGAATAACAAACGAATATATTTCAAGTAGTTGGATTTTAATACATTTCTGATTATCTGAAAAGGCCATTATAAAGTGACTACTTGGTGGGAGAATTCATTAATAATTGGAAACAGTGGAAAGGTAACTTAGCAAGTGGTGTGTAAGTGAAAGGACTGTTTGTGTGTCTTTACACAGTCAAACACACACACATAAATGTACATAATTCAGCTCTGCAGGTCCAGATATACTCAAAAAATGAAGTGAAGGAAACTGAACATGTCAGAATTGCTGAATGGTAGGAAGAAACAAGTTTTATTCCACCTTCTGTTCGTTCCAGGCAAAGTACATCAGCGTAGAGTAGTAAGAGGACACATGGGAAAGAACAAAACTTTAACAGCTATCATTATTCTTTTTTCTTTTCTTTTGAAAGAGTATAAAGCAGCAAAATAAGTAAGATGTATTATATATATATATATTTTTTACAGCATTTCATAGTTTGGTATATTCAGTCTCTTCTCTCTTTTTATGTGAGAGATGTATTACCATTTGCTAGTTCTTTACTTTTTCAGACCCTAAATTTGTACTGGGAATAGTAGCCTGATGTTCTTTTGGGTATGACTGCTGCCTTCTGTACTGGGCTAATTCAACAGGAGGGTGGTCAGGCACCAGTAATCCAGACCTGGGTGCTGAATGCGGAGCAATGGGGAAAGATAACTTTGTCCTTTTGGCTTATAACAAAGTAATTTGTATAGCTTGAGCTTCCCAATTAGCCTAATGGACAGTAGTGGATTTCCTAAATGTGGTTTCTGTTTCACTAAAATACCAATAGCTAGTTTTTACACAAGGAAAATATGCAAAGTACAAACAATGTAAGGTGGAGTTTCACAGATCACAATCTAATTAATGAACAGAGCACTGTAGAAACAGCTCCTAGTATCTACATGGATAATATAAGGCAAAATAATAATTCCTCTTGTTTCTTAGAGCCCTCAGGTTCCTATTATAGCTTTGCATGGTCATAGTTAAGAATATTTAAGGGTGATAAAAAAAGCAGAATAATAGAATGGTTTGGGTTGGAAAGGACCTTTAAGATGATCTAGTTCCAGCCCCCCTGCTATAGACTGGGAAATCTCCCCCTGGACCGGGTTGCTCAAAGCCCCATCCAGCCTGGCCATGAATGCTTCCAGGGAGGAGGCATTCACAACTTCACTGCGGAGAGGAAATGCAATCAGATAAATATTGGGTGATGAAAACTTACTGTATATAACATTTTATAAGTCCACAATGTAACTACCAGTTTTTATCACCAAATAACTAATTAGAAGAGTTGGCATTTTTCAAGAGGATTAATGGCCTTAGCCTTTCCCAGTAACAACATGTTCCTGTAAACTAGGGTGGAATGTAGATCAGATCTCAAGGGGTAGCTAAGACAGGATTGCTGCTTGAACTTAGGGATGTTTAACTTGGCATGAAATGTGCCAGGATGAGGAACTAAGTGCTCAATTAAATTGCTACAAGGTACCTTCTTCTCCATTATTGAAGAATATTGATATGATTTCAGTGCCTCTTTCCATGCATGGTATTTGGTTGGCATTTACTTTGTACTGTCTAATAACTAGAAAATATGTATTTTTTTCCTGCACTAATATATTTTGAAAATGAGATTTTCAATTTGCCTAACAGGCTTTGGGTCCTTCTGCAGAAAGTCTGATGAGGGAGGATCATGCCTCCTTGTCTCCATCTGTAGCAGGGGACCACTAGCTACATTTAACAAGCTGAACCTGCACCTGTGTATGTCATGTCTTCAACCTATATCTGTTTTTTATAAAACTTTAGCAAATTACTGATTGAAATGAGTGTTACTTTCTTAATACTTGTTTGTTTTACAATGTTTTCTGTGCTAAAGCTCTGAATGTGTATATTTATTTTGCATAGGAGGTGAGCAGCCAATACCTCTTTGGAATGAACATGATGGCACAAGTGATGGAGAAAAACCAAAAATTCTTCTTTACTCATTGAGCCTACAGTTTAAGGTAATCTTATAATGATAAAACAATGGTTCGATATGCTGTTAGTGGTGGAATAGTTTTGTTTATACCTGAAATCTAACTGAGTCAAGAATACTCTGCATGAAGATTGAATCTCGAGTTTGGTTCCAGTAATCTTATTGTGTAAAGGAATTTTTGTTTTATTGCCTCCACTTCTCTTCCTTGGAGCCACACTTTAATTTCCTCTTGTATTGTTCTTATTCATTAGGGAATTCAAGTGACGGCTACAACACCCTCGATGCGAGCTGTGAGATTTGAAACTGGATTGATAGAACTTGAACTCTCAAACAGACTTCAAACCAAAGCAATGCCTGGAAATAGCAGCTACCTCAAACTGTTTGGGAAATGCCAGGTGGATTTAAATCTGGCACTAGGACAGATTGTTAAACATCAGGTTGGTGCTCACCGTCTTTCCATGTGCTGTTCAGACTTAGTTGAACATGATTTAGAAACACAGTACTGAGCCAACAGATGGTTTCATTTTCTTTGTTCTGATCAAACAGTAGAGTAGGTATCACCTGGTATCATCCATTTTATGATAGAGAAATATTTTGTGATGCTTAGAAACAAATATGTATATGTATGTATATATATATACGAACTTTTCCTCCTCTCCATTTCTGAACATTCTAAGGTTTATGAAGAAGCTGGCTCAGACTTTCATCAAGTCGCCTATTTTAAGACAAGAATTGGATTGAGAAATGCTCTCCGAGAAGAAATCAGTGGTTCATCAGATAGAGAAGCTGTCCTTATTACTTTGAACAGGCCAATTGTTTTTGCTCAGCCTGTGGCCTTTGATAGAGGTATGGAAGAGACAATTGCTGTAAGATTTCTTTTCATACTAAAGCAAGCTATTTTATTTTTATGTTTGGTGGGTTATGTTGCAAACAGGCTCACTTGTTTGAGATTCATGCCAAACCAAAATGTTTAATGAAATATATATAATGAGATATTTGTAGGATATCTGCTGCTTGCCAACAGATTAAAATTTCCTCATTCCTGGTTTGGAGAAATATGCTTTTGTAAGTCTTTCTGAATCTGAGAACAGCATTGTTTTCTGTATGTTAGTGTGTGAACAAACTTTGCTGGTCTTGTCCTTTGCAGCATGGGCCTCTTAAGTATCCTGAGTATGCGTATTTGTGTATATGCACTCATGTCCATTGTTAAGCATTCAGAGCATAAAAATAATAGAGAAACAGTACAAATGAAAACCAAAAAACAAAAAATTACCCAACATTTTTAGTGAATGTGTTGTTGTTGTTGTTTTGTTTTTTTTTTGGTATGAGTTCGGTTCAAACAAGAATTCTGTTTTTTTCCTAAAGCTGTGCTGTTTTGGCTGAATTACAAGGCTGCATATGACAACTGGAATGAGCAGAGAATGGCCTTGCATAAAGATATTCATATGGCCACAAAAGAAGTAGTAGACATGCTGCCTGGAATCCAGCAAACCTCTGCGCAGGCTTTTGGGACTTTATTTCTTCAGCTGACTGTAAATGACTTAGGAATTTGCCTGCCCATCACAAACACACCTCAGGTAATCAACGGATATGAAACAATGTGGCTTTTGAGTCTGTTGAAGTACCCATTTTTATGTGGTATATGTCTTTTATGTACATAAATGTACCTTTTTGTTACACCAACAAAAAAGTTGTAGGATGCTGATAATTGCAGTAGTGATAACATTCATGAATGGAAATGGCATTCTCACTGACAAGACAAAGTTATGGTGCCTCTGTTTAGGGGAAGTGTACTGGATTCTCATTTATGCCATATGCCTGCACAACAGTTTGAAAAGTCCCTGAAAATGTTCACATGGCTCTTATTTCCCTGAAAGCTTGCATCAGAAATTTCAACTAATCTTTTCCAAATGATTGAAAATAGAAAACTTTTTTTAAATGCTCAAATGAACTCTTTGTTGTTTAATCAAAACAAGGAATGATGGTGTGAATTACTATTTGTTATGTATTTTTCAAGCAGTTACTTTCATTTAAGAAGTCAGACTAGATTCTAGAAAGAGATGTAGTCACTGTAGACGTTTCCTCAGTTCTGACACGCAAATCTGAATCCTAATTCTTTCTTCAGATAAATAGGAAGGTAGCTAAATCAGTGGTTCTCTCTTTCTTGGAAGTATGAAGCTTTATTCTCAGTTAAAGAACAATTCTTTGTAATCTATATTCCTTTTGTTCCTCCTGCCTTAGAAATAACTGCAGTTATGTCTGTCTCTTCATATGTAAAAGTATGATCAGCACCTCGTAACTACAAAATGGAAAACGTTACATTGCCATTTGACAGAAGTTTGAAAAAATAAAATACACGTAACAGTGGAACACTATAAGGATGGATAGTGCAATATAACTTCCAGAGAAAACCTTGAGTTCAGAGACTGTTCCAGTGCTGAACAGGGAATATTCTTTAAGGGAAATAATTCCAGAACAGAAATGAATCATTTTAATGACGTAGAAAGGAATAGTCATAATACACTGAAATACAGCGGAGTAATGAGGCAATAAGCAAGAACTTATAATGGCATAATATTGTGATACTTAATCTTGTATCTGGCAGCTCCAGACAAAGCAGATGGAATTTTATGCTTTTATGTTAAAAAAAAATGATAGTAAATTCTTTTTTAAAAAATCTGGTTAACGATGCTGTATATAAAACAGTATGTTTGCAATAAATATGTTGTATAAAAAGAAGTATAGCTTTAGAAAAGGGAGCCTGTGGGCTCTTTTATTATTTTTTTTTTGGCCAGTGAACGAAATGCTAGACTATCATATACAGAGAGCTGAACGTTAATCTGACAATCTGTATATTCAGTGCTTTCCATCATTGTAGATAACAAAATAAGCAGCAAAAAATCCTGCGAGTCTTAAAGCTGCTTTTCATCATTTTTTAATCATCTTACAACCTGTTCTTTTTTACAGACTAAAGCCCTGAATTTCTGTTTTGTGCTTAGGAGGTCAAATGGTTCATAGCACTTGACTATCTAGTCAAGTCATGATCAAATGTGGATTTTCTTTCCTTTTCCAGATGAGCTCAAGTTCCTTTGCCCTAATATCATTACAACATAGGCATGTTTGCTAGAAAACAGCAATTCCAGGCATTATATGGGCAGATGTGATAGTTTTGAAATGTTGTGCAGAGAAGGGGAAACGCAAAAAGCTATGAGAAAGGGATCCGTTTTCTGATAGGGAAAGATAAACATTAAGTGTGTAGTCAATATTCAACTTTGCAATTTTGAGTAAATTCTCTCTGATATTATTTTCCAGTCTAACCATACTGCTGATCTTGACACTGGCTCTGCTTTAGTCCTGACCATCGAGAGCACATTAATCACTGCCTGCTCTTCAGAGTCTTTAGTTAGCAAAGGTCACTTTAAAAACTTCTGTATCCGCTTTGCTGACGGCTTTGAGACAAGTTGGGATGACTGGAAACCAGAAATAAGAGGAGATCTAGTCATGAATGCATGTAAGTAAGATTTCACGCTGTGCAGTAGAATTGCAGCTATAAATCTTCTATACCCTTCATTGCTTCTTTTTAAACTGCCCAGCTTTCCTCACAAAGAAAAAGAAAAACTTTTGGCTTTTTGAAAGCAAAATAATGTGAATCTAAAATGTTGTTTTACTGTCAAGGCACATTGCTTTCCTTTATTAAGGAACTCTTTCTTTCTATAAGCATTAATATTAAGTTTTGTCTGATAAATATTGGAAGAATTAGTTGTATTTTTGTATGATGTCCCAGTAAGTTTTTAGGGTTTTAATATAGATGGCTTTCATTTATATTAGACTGAAGGTTCTAGAATTCATAAGAAATTTCAAGTTGATATGAACTTGGATGTACTGTGTAAAATAACTTTACCAAATATGAATAAAGTAATTCAATGGGAATTAAAACTAAAAATCCTGTTCAATATGCTTAAACTTGGATTATGGAGAACAAGAGACTTGAGGGGGAATATGGAAGGGCTGGTCTAAAGCAACTTTCAAACTGTTTGCCTAACCTATGTCTGTGCTTAATATGTAGGTGTTGTGCCAGATGGTACATATGAAGTATGTTCTAGGACAACAGGACAAGCTGCAGCAGGTAATATACTTTTTTAATAATTAAATTCAGGTATAAATAAGGGAGTGATAAAACAGGAAAATGAAATCCTTTGATAACTATGTACTAATTTAATTGGTGTGGGGTTTTTTTGTGTGTCTAAGTTTGTTCCTTGATTGGAGAACAGTTCATTGTAACAGCAGTACTGTCTTACTGCTTTCTGAGACAGCTCCTGCTATTCCCAGGCTTTCTACTCTCAGCCACACGTGCTGAGTTCTGACACGCTTCAGAAAGAAATGACACTGTCTGTCCTAGTTATTATATCTGCATATTTATCTTGGGAGGAATTCTGAGTGGAGAGGAACAGGGTGCATTCATTTAGAAGGAAAAAATACATTCTGTAGCTATGCTTTTAAAAAGTTCTAGATTTTGGTGATGCAAGGTGGCACTCATTAGAAAAATCCTGGGAAGGCATGGTATTCAGCTGACATGCTGTACCTATATCATCCTCCAGCCTCACTGTTTAAGGACTTAACACTTTTAAAAGAAAAAAAAGGAAGAGGAGGGGGGCAGATTAAAAAAAACAGTGTTCTTTTCATGCAGATGAACGTCCTTTAGACTTCCTGCTATAAGAAACCCTGTTTTCATCTTCCTCTTTGCTGAAGGGTATTAATTTTCATTAGATTTGTCTGTGTAAGTCATTTTTTTGAAGAAATATTAACTTAGTGGCTACAAAGTTGTAGCAACAAGCTGTGGGATAGGTTTTCCTCGAAGTTGTCCCTAAGTGGGCCTAAAGACATTTCTTCATAACTGATCCATGCTGTCTTTTCTAACTAGTTAAACATACTTTTTTTTTTTTCTTTTAATAAATTCAGAAAGTAGCAGTGCTGGAACCTGGACACTGAATGTATTATGGAAGATGTGTGGTATCGATGTTCATATGGATCCAAACATTGGGAAAAGGCTGAATGCTTTAGGTAACACCCTCACTACACTGACAGGAGAAGAAGATATTGATGATATCGCTGACCTCAACTCTGTGAACATAGCAGACTTGTCAGATGAGGATGAAGTTGACACTATGTCTCCTACAATACATGCAGTAAGTGAATCAACCAAAATGCATATTATTGATTGCAGCGAGCCTGACAGAGTTTTCAGTCAAAAGGAAAGGTCTTTGTCTTGAGTTTTTTGAGTTCAACTTGCTACTTTCATAGCTTGTATGATTCGTGTTTCAAGGAAACAAAGATCTGTTAGTTTTCTAATGCTGTATTTCAAACACAAGAAGTCACAGATCATATCAGATCATATTTCCACTGGTGTTATCTGGAATTTGAATTTGGAAACATGGAGATACAATAACTAACTTCAGGTGCCTGAAGTGGAAAATCTGTAGCTATATATATGTTTTCTTAGATTTTCTTATAAATGTGTAGAGTCTATTACTAACATAAACAAATGCAAGAAACTTTTTTTAGTACATCTACCTAATATGCTACTAACTTGTTTGTCAATTTCATGTAAAACTATTTTAATAGGTGTTCTTTAATGGCTACCTTAGATGTGTCTTGCCTGCCACTGGTGAAGATTTCATCCCAGAACACTAATGTTCCTGTTTGTTGTTTAGAAATCAGGTGGAGGTTCATTTTATGGAGATGCACGCAAGCTAACATTTGGGCAGCGGATTGTAAATCACCTGCTGGGTTTGAGTCCCACAAACCAACGATACTCTGTTCCTGTAGAATATCTGTTGGGGTCAGCGAAGTGTGATTCTCTTCAGTCTAGCAGATCACATATGAAAGCAGGCAGATCCTGCTCATGGGGACATGTATGTAGTAGCTGAATTGTGTCTAACTGAATGATGGGGTTTGGATCACTGGAAGAATTCCAATCGGCTGCCTTTTGAGTTGAAAGTGATTCCTTTGCATGCTCTAGTCCAAATTCTGAGGTGTGAAATTCACTTTTTGTTAAATCATATTCTTGTCCAGCTTTTAACAAGGGCATTGATACATCTTTATTTTAAATAGGAAATTGTTGATCACCGGCGGCAGGGAGCTTCTAGTATTCAAACTGGAGAACAGCGAGGAAGAAAATTTGTGAAACGTTTAGTTGATATCAGAGAACTCAATGAACAAGCTAAAGTTATTGATGACTTAAAGTAAGTTGGATTTTGCTTTAACTCACACAAAGCTTGGGGATGACAGACTGCAGCTGACTTATTTCTTTCCCTTTCTTATCATGTGCTTTGCAGCATTGTGATAGTCAAATGGGAATTGCTCTTTTATTATTAAAAAAAAAAAAGGAGGGAGAAAAAATGTCTTTTCTGATTCTCTATGGAAAAGAATATATGCAAGTATCTTAGAAATTTTCACATGTTCTTCCCCAGGTGTCAAATTAATCTCTGTGGTTCTCCATTGCAGTGGTAATAAATTGACTCTTTTTGCATTTTGTATGTGGTATTTTATAAGTAAATCTCACATGATGCACTTCATGGAACGTTGAAAGAATTGTTTAAAATTTCAGAAATTTCATCTATAAAATGTATTCTTTTTTTACAGGCATGGTTTGGTGGCTTGTTGGGCTTTTGTGTTTTCTTTTTTCACTTAAGGCAGACTAAGATTTATTTATGGATCAGTCATGGAGAGGAATATAGAGCTTGGTAATTAGGTGTTAAATAGCAGTACTTGGAATAATATTACTGTCAACGTTAACAGGCCAACTGAATCTGAACATTGGATTTTAGGTTAAATATTTACCTAATTTGAGTTCAGGAATCAAAAAATGCTTTGGGTCTATTCTGACCGTACGAGGAGTAAACTGTGAGTCTTTCAAAATAGCAGGTACTTTACAGAGTTGTCTTAATTTATTTAGTGATCTGATTTTCAGCAGAGGATAATCTTCTGTGGAAGACTCATTGATTTTGGCAGAACTTTGGACTATTAAAACAGAAGGATTTTTCTTCATCACGTGGAGGATTCTCAGATTTTCCCATTTTGTTTGTTCTTGACTAAACAACTGTCATGTGATTGAAAGTGTATAGGAAGTTCTTAAACCTAGTGTTACAACTTTTGAAAGAAGAGTTGCATAGCTGCGCTTGTTCTCCATATTAGTCAGGCCTGTTTTAATACTGCTGTTTGGTGTATTCTTGCATACTAGTTTGTTCTGCATTCTCTATCTGCTTTGCTAATGGATTTGGACACTAAAACCTTAAAATCAAAGAGTTGTCTTCAAGGAAAAAGCACCCAAAAAGAAGTTTCATGTTGAAATAAGGATAAATCTTCTAAAGCTATATTTGGTGCTGATAAAACTCCTGGGGACTATCAGTAAAAGCAGAACATCACTGCAACACTGATTTTGAGATAGTGGGAATTGTGCTACCTGTTTCTAAGTTAACTCAACTGTGATTTATCTCCAGAAAACTGGGTGCAAGTGAAGGAACAATAAATCAAGAAATTCAGCGCTATCAGCAACTGGAGTCAGTGGCTGTGAATGATATACGCCGAGACGTTAGGAAAAAGCTGCGTCGATCCAGTATGAGGGTGAGCAGTATGAAGTTACTTTAAAACATGGTTGCACTTGCATGGTGTATCTCTGTTCTGGTTGTTAGTTAAAAAAGAAAAGAAAAGTGCAGAATAAGAAAGATTAAGAATATCAAGTAGCTTAGATACCCCTTTAGTTATAATAACAGTGATAGAAAAATTGAAATTTCATAGATGCTATGATGTAGATGTATGTATTTGCACATTCACAAGATCAGAAATACATGTCCGAAAATGTGTGTATGAAGATGTAATTTGCTCTTCATGGAGGGTTTAAAATGATTCTTAACTGGACTGATGGATGAAGGTGCCAGCATGTTAACTGCCTGGGCAAGCAATAGATACCTGTTGTATTCCATTTGGCATGTGTATTTTCTATGTTTGTTCTCTATGTAAATAAACTGTGTGTTTCCAAAATTAACTGAAGTAAAAATAAAAACAAGATACTAAGGAGAGAGAACAGAAGAAACTGGACATAGACACACACACACACACAGGAAAAAAAAAACACAAGTCTTGCAGCTAATCCATAAAATTATGGCTGTTATCCCAGAACCTGGTTATGAAACTGGCAAAACATTTTCAGTGTGCACTAGTGCATGAGCTTCAAAGTATGATGCTTCATTCATGAGGAAGTCCAATAGTAATTTGCTTGCAGCTCTGTCTTCTAGTTCATTTTCCCCTGTAGTAATAGTGGAGTTTACAAAGGATGGGTGTCAGATTGATTGGATTATTAGCTTTTGGCAAAAGGGCGCTACAAATTCCAGCAAGTGTGAATGTTTATCCAGAGGTAAAGATGAAGGTGCTGGCAAATGCTGATAAAGAGATGCATTTTCATTCCTGTTGTATGTAAATATATTTTGTTTTACTGGCATACCTGTCTGAAGAATGACTTCTGCTTTCTTGAGTTTCTTTCTCTCTAGCCTCAGAGCTGTATTTAAATATTCTTTTTGGTTTAGGCCGCTTCCTTGAAAGACAAATGGGGTCTCAGCTACAAACCTAGCTACAGCCGATCAAAGAGTATTTCAGCATCAGGAAGACCACCTCTGAAGAGAATGGACAGAACCAGGTAAATGGTGATGGTAACAACATATGTAAAGAAGGAAACATTGGACTTGGGCTGTTAGGCTGCTTAGACATCTAAGTAATGCCTCCTATTTATTTCCATGGAAACAGCTACAAAAAGCTCAGTAACACCGTTTAGTAGAACAAATGCTCAGCTTCAAAGCATTACTTTTCAACCTAGTCACTACCATTAACCAAGCATTAGAGCCTGCATGCTGCACTCTTTAAAAAAAAAAAAAAAAGTGTCAGTGGAGGTGACCCACTCTATGCTATGATGGCATCAGATGTTGCTCACACAGTCCATCTTTCATCGGCCCAAACAGATGGAAGTCAGAAGGTACAAATCCAGACTATATGGTGGATGTGGTAGGACAGTCCAGCCAAGACTGACAGAGTGCTCCATGGTCTTCAAAACTGTATGGGACCTGGCATTCATGCATTTTGAGAGAAAGGTTGTCTTCTTCTCTGGCCTGGCTCTGGGAGCTTGAGCTTTAAGTTTAGTCAGTATTGCAGTGTAGTGCTCTGAGCTGATGGTTTGTTTGGATTCCAGGAAATCCAGGAGGTTTTTTCTATCTCTTTTCTATCCCAAAAGTCAGTGCACATTACTTCACCTGCTGAGGGATGCATCTGAACTTTTTCTTCAGTTAGGAAATCACACGTTGCCACTCAACGGACTGCTGTTTTGACTCTGACTCATAGTGCTGACACTATGTCTTATCATCTGTAATGCTGTGATCAAGGAAACTGTCACCTTCAGGCTTGTATTGGCTCAGTAGGCCCTGACAAACTTATATATAGTATTCTTTCTGTTCTGTGTGAGCATTCATGGGAACCACCCTGTGCAAACTTAACAGTATTCCAATGTTGTCACTCTAATTTCCAGTGCATTCAAATCAATACTTAGCTTCATACACAGTTCCTTGGTTATAATCCACCAGTTCATGTAGGTGAGCTAAGACACTCTTCATTTATTGGTATGACAAATGTGCATGGCTATCCAGAACAGGGCTTGTCTTTCACATCACACCTCCTGAAATGCACCACCCGCCACCTCACTGTGCTCACATCTACTGGCTGGTCTCAATAAGTACTTAGCAAGCATCAATGAATGTCGGTGGGGTACAAATTTGGTGACACACTTGCTTCACACATGCTATTGTGATTGTTTTAGAAGATGGACATATCTATTCCAAAAAGTAATTTTTTGTCTTTTATCAAACTTGTGTTTTTGGCAGACCTAGTGGCATGTCAAGTGAGAAATTTTTATCTTACACAGGTTCAAAAACTCCAGTGTTTTTATAGAATCCTGCTTTTAAAACATGTGGGAAACATGAATAAAAGGATAGTAGGCATAGTGTAAATTGTTTTGATTTCTACTTGTCTCTCAGTCACCTGCTTCTTAAAAGAGCTGCATGTTAGCTTAAGATTGAAGAATTTAAATAAAGCAAAGATTGTTTAGTGATAGTCTACTGGACAAGTAATGTGCAACTTCCTTCTCTTCTCCCCTTGATTTTCCTTTCCATGTACCCTAAGTATATCAGTTATGATGCAGTGCTTGCATCTGTATCAAAATCTTAAGTACTGACTGTACTTTCGTATTACATTCTATTTGTGTAGTTAAATATTTGCGTGAACATAAAGTCCTGTAATAAAAGAAAGATGTTGTGTTTTGTTTTTGTTTATAGTTCTCGACTAGGAGACAGTGAAGATCTCCCAGATATCCGGGTAGATGCTGCATCTCCTGGGCCAAGAGTTACTTTCAACATACAGGATTCTGTAAGAATTACTTTATATTCTTTATATACTTTATATACTTTATATTCCCATAACATTTGGTTATAAGTTCACAAGATGGGCATGCCTAGGCAAAGCTGAGTTGCTGATATGTTTCGTTTGTGTGCCTCACATTATTGATGTTTGGAACACAGGTTTGTTCTGACATTAGATAGATGTGTTTTGAGTTCCTAACATAGCAATTAATTGAGTGTAGTATTTTGTTTTGGTGGGATGTTTTTTCTGTTTGTTTTTGTTTATTTTTTTAGGCTTATGTAATAATAATGTAGTTCTTTTGATGTGTACAAAAATCATGTTGTCCATAAACACCCTTAGGCTTTTAGAAATAGACACTAGTAAATTCACTGTATCCCTATGGATCTGTCATTTTGTGTGTTTGAAACTGGTTGTTTTTCTTTTAGTCGCTATAATTTCTCATTTTAAAAATGTTCCTGTTATGTTTTCGTCATGGCTGAGATTACCGTAATTGTTTAATTTTTATTTTTCTTTTTCATTTCTAATTAAGTTGAATAAAACGGTTTTGGGGATTGCACAACAATCCAGCTGTCCAGGGGAAGGGTATTTTCAGGTATTTCTAAGAAGAAACAGTCTTTGCTGGAGAACTAATTTTTCTCGCAGGGAGCTGCTTTTCACTATTCCATCTCTTTAGCATGCAGCTAAACAGAATGTATATCAAATCTAAAACTATTTAAATTGGCATATGTAAAGTAAACAGAAGAATACGATAGGCTGTTGATGAACTCCCCAGGTATGTCCTTCTATAGCCCCAAAACTTAGTGACCTTTTTAAAATGATATACTGGAATTTTGTTCATATCTTAGTGAAAACTGATCAGAGCTGGTGTGAAGTGACCTAACTTTCGACTTATGAACGTTCTGTAGAAGAGGACTTTAGTCTGTGCAGTTGTCCTTGTCTGTTAGGTTGTGTTCCAAGATTATATATATCAACACCAGTGCAAAGTTATTGCTGGGTAGGAGGATGTCTGCTCACGTTTTCTATTGGAATTTCTATATTTAACGCAGAGAGGTTTTCAAATAATAATGAGTAGTGTATATTTCAAAACTTAGACAATTTCTCTTAAAATGCTTTTAAAAAAAAAAGTGTCTAAGAATAACAGCAAAGGTTTCCTTAGTTTTTATTTATGTATGTATTATTTATTTTAAATAAACATACACACACAAAACCCAAAACAACCAAACAGCTCTAGTCATAGTAACATACCCTTTGTACTTTCCAAGTCACCTCACCCTTCTGGGAATAAATTCGTATTTCTGAGGGTGAAGGGGGGCTGAAAAAAAAAGCTGTGCTTTATACATTTAAATATCTTCGCTATCTTGCCTTTTGTGTTGCGTTTTGTTTGTTTGTTTGTTTGTTTCATAAAAGCAGTAGGCTATATAAAATACAAAATGTACGCATTCATGTGTGTATGTGTATATGCATGTATATATACAAAAGCCCAGTTAGGTTAAGTTTTGTTGGTGTAGCAAAATTTCATCAAATACTTTGAACTGTCAAATTTTGAACGTTCCTCCCTTACAATGCCAGCTCTTAATTTCAAGGACAGATCTCATTTTAATTTGCAGACAACTTTGTAGCTCTATAGTAACCCTGTGTAGCTAGTACTACCATTAAATTTCTAGATATTTTTTGCATGCATAGTGAAGAAGATAGTGTTAGACAATTGCTTGTAGTGTGCTATATGGGAGAAATCAGTGGCCCTTTTCAGCAGTGTGGCCTGGAGTTTATATTATGTTTAATCACTTGTCCAACATGTTGTCCAGGATCTCAGCCTAGAATTGCAAAACAAGACTGTACATTCTGCGTTAGCATTCTGCATGCACACCTCACTAATGCTTCTGACTGCACATCCCCTTTACAAGATTCATGGCGAATTTTGCTTTTTCTCTTTTCTCTCAAAATATTTTAAAATTTGTATGAGATATTTCCATTCCCTCTGATTGGATGAATTGATCAGAGCATGATAAATCTTTAGCTAACAGATTGAGCTCAATCAATAGGTAATGGCAAGCATCTCCATACCAAGCTTTCATTTCTTTCTTTTTCATAATTCACTTTGTGATTTCTGTACCTCATATGGCTGTATTATGAAGAGCTTGGAACTGCAAGTTTCTCATAACACTCTTCGTCTTTTTTTTTCCAGAGCTATCTTATGCATTCTTGACTGAAATATCTCTATCAATTTAATACGTATTTTTTTCTTTTTACAATCAGTTTCCAGAGGAGACAGAAATGGACCTTTTGTCTGTAATTATTGATGGTCCCTCCCATTACTCATCTCCTAGTGAAGGCTCATGCTCAGTATTTGGTTCACCTAAAACTCCAGCAGTCTTCTCACCTGGCATTCCCTTCCAGCCTGAAGAAGGACGTCGGGACGACAGCTTATCATCAAGCAGTGAAGATTCTGAGAAGGAAGATGATCACGAACGAGAGAGAACCTATTTTTATAGGAAACCACAGTAAGTAGTAGCAGTTCTAAGGAAGAACGCAGAAATAGAGGAAATGCATTTGAAATATTGATTTTAAAGTCTACAAAAAGTCTTTCGGAAAAATACAATGTGTGGAGGATAGAAAACTATTAGAGAGCATCCAAAGAAGGGCTGTGAAGATGGGGAAGGACATGACATATGAGGAGTGGCTGAGGGGAGGCCTCATGGCAGCCTCACAGGGAGTGGAGGAGCAACACTGAGCTCTGCTCTCTTGTGACAGCAACAGGGCCCAAGGGATTCTTCTCAAGAGGGTGGTGGGCGCAGAACAGGCTCTGCAGGGCAGTGGGCATGGCCCCAACCCTGCCAGAGTTCAAGTAGAATTTGAACAGTGGGTTTTGAATTTGGGTGGTTCTGTGTGGAGTCTGGAGTTGGAGTGGATGATCCTTGTGGGTCCTTTCCAACTTGGTGATTCTGTGAAAATCTGTTACTGATGGAAGAATGAATTTCTCCTCAAGCGTTTATGTGGAAGAGTCAGGAATTGTGTTCATGAAAGGTCATTGTGAGGGAAGGAGGTTTTAGTGGGAACAGATGACACAGGTATGCTGAATTTTAACATCTGTCTTTACCAGGATTATACCTCCACAAAGTGGGTTTATTAATATCTAGGAATGTCTCCTACCATCTGTTCAAGTAAATGCTGTGCAGTTATCTAATCTATTATTGTGCTGGTGCAGGAGTACATCTCGCAAGAAGGCAACAGGTTTTGCTGCTGTCCACCAACTCTTCACTGAGCGCTGGCCAACAACACCTACAAACAGAAGTATGACTGGTACAACCACAGAGAGAAATATTGACTTTGAACTTGATATCAGGGTTGAAATCGATTGTGGAAAATGTGTGCTGCACCCCACAACGCTTCAGCAAGAACACGATGACATTAGTTTAAGAAGGTGAGAGATGTGTTACACACTTGCTTTATGAAGAACACAATCAGCCTCTCTTCTGTTTATTATTTTGTTTCTTTTAAATCATATTTTTCTTCCGTAAATATAAAGATTTCAAAGTGCATGAATTCTTTTTTTTATTTCAGCCTCCAAAGAAGTACCTTTACAACTTAATAAATCAACACAATAACTTGACTAATAGTTAACTAATGTAGTATTTCCTTATTATTCTGCAGACTGCCTTTATGTCCTGAGTGTAAAAGGATGCTAACATTCTCATGTTGCTTTGCTTAGTTAAATAGATTTTTTGTTTTACCATCTAAGGTGACATGGGTGCTTTGCTTCTGATCTGAATGATTTTTGATCTCAAATCAGGTTTTAAATTTTCCTGTTCCTTTTCATTTGGATATGGCTAAGTATTGAGTGGCAGCATTACATTTCTTTGGTAGGATGTTACCTTTGGTGGGATATTAACAGCATCGTGAGATTCATTACTTGTCAGCATAATTAACTTGTAATAATATGGTATAAGACAAATAGAAACAACTGAGAAATGATTTTTCTTACTGAGAGGTATGTGTTGGAGATTTGCAATTAGAAAGCAGGTGGTTTTTTCTCCTCCCATAACATTTTTTTTTCTACAGTACACAAAGAAAAATAATCTCATATGAATTTATGTTGATAGGTTTCTTTATATAATTTATGCTACACATTTGCTTTTGATATGTCTAGGTTCTTTTTATATCAGAAAAGACACTCTGTTTAATAAAAGTATTAAGTGTGTATAATAGCATGCATTATGTTTATTTTAGGAGTTACGATCGGAGTTCCAGAAGCTTGGATCGAGAGTCTCCTTCAAAAAAGAAGAAATTCCAGACAAATTATGCATCTACCAGTCATTTACTTGCTGGCAAGAAAGTGCCATCATCTCTGCAAACAAAATCTAGTGAAGTGGAAACAACAGTTTTTTATATTCCTGGGGTGGATGTGAAGGTAAAAGCAATGTATAACTGAACATAGAAACACTCTTTTTCTCTGCTCAAATATGATTTTGAAGCACATCTGTTTTTGTGGTATAAGTGAGTTTATATATACATAGCACCTCATGGAAATCTTTACAGTTCTCTAAGTATCGCTAATGCAGGAATAATGATTCCTGTAGTACTATACTGAAAACTGACACCAGACATTTATCTTGATATTTTTTTCTCTGACAGGGAATTTATATTGTATGCCCTTTTAGATGTATAAATCAAATGCTATTCAGTTGAAGTAGCCTGTTTTTTCTAGTCTTCAGTGTGGAAATGCTTTGTATGTTCATCCAGTGCTTTGTATTCCAGGCTGTCTTCAGAGGTAAGTTACGTTTCAGGTCCAGCCTGTGGCTTTTAGACTCAAGTTAGGAATCAGTATATATTATCTACAGCTTTTATTATACTTTCTACTTTCATTGGTAGTGTATTATTCACATATATTAGGTCAGCATGCTCTGCATTTTTTTTAATGCACTTTTATAAGTGCAGATATCTTATAGTGAAATATTTTCACCATGCAGTAATACAGAAAAAAGGTGCATGGATGGGAAGAAATAGCTGCTGACACAGGAATTATAAGCTGTTATAGAGAATATGAGCAAGTGTTAGACATTATTTTTGACTAGTTAATTTTTTTAAAATAGTTCATCTTCTCTGTTCTGTGTTATAATGTATGTGTGTGGGTTTGTTTGTTTGTTTGGACAGAGATTTCAGATCTTTCTGTGAATATGCTGTATCCATACTACATCAATTGGAATGTAACATATATTACAATGATACTTTTGTAAATAGTGAACAAGAAAAAACAGAATGACACAAAACTTCTGTACAAAAATTGAGCCAATTTTATGAAGCAAATTCATCTTTTTTTCTTTCAGTTACACTACAACTCTAAGACTTTAAAGACTGAATCGCCAAATACTTCTCGAGGATCATCTTTGCCAAGAACCCTTTCCAAAGAGTCCAAACTGTATGGTATGAAAGATACTGCCACATCTCCTCTTTTATCTAGCACTATCCACAGCAAGACTAACACCTTACTTCCTCCCCAACCCCCACCCATCCCATCAGGTACTTAAAGACAATAACCTTCTAAAACTATCATGGATATATTTTTTCCTTCATTTAATCTACCAGCTTTAGATCTGCCTGCTTATTAGTTGAAAAATTATATTTATCAATCTTAATTTTATCTGCAAAAACCTGAATGCAGTTCATGAAGCTGTTGGCAAACCAGTCTCAGTAATATTTGCCACAGACACCATATCACTGAAGCTTAATACTGTAAAGCAAAATTTACATATCTGCATAAAAAGGGATTGCTGTTTATTTCGTTCTTTGTAGTAAATACATAAACAAATAAATATCAGATGAATCCTTCCTTCCACACATTACATCACTTGGAGAATCCTTGAAACTCTCCAGTATTTTTTGCCAAGCAAGAGATGTGTAAATACTGCTTTCTGGAACGTAGAGTGTTGTCAGTACTACATGGAATACCCAGTTCCAGAAAGTAATATTTGTATTAATGAAAATACCAGACTACTGTTCTCAGCTATTGCAGTCCCTTAATAACTATGATTTGGAAGAACCTAAGTTCTAAAACTTAGATTGTCTTATCTCGAACGATTTATGTTTTCAAGCAGGAGCCCATTGCAAAATCATGTCAGATCTAGAGGTATGTAGATGGCACCTCCAACTTTTGAGACATTTACTGTTCTCTCCTTCAGCATTTGAACATCAGTTTAAAAAGGAAATAAAGACTTTGTCAAAATCTGTTGAGTAGGAAAAATTAATAGCTGAAGGAAGTTATTTGTTTGCTTTATATAAGAGCAGCTGAGATGCTGAGAGAGAACAGGAAAATGTATCACCTTTTCAGTTACCCGTGCTGCTCAGCCATTAGCTCTTACTCCTGAAAATGTGCATTTTCTTTATGATTATTGTATTTTGTATAGTCTTGCTTTATATTGCTTTACTTCAATTTTGTTTTTTATTTACCAATTCTCTTTTCAGTCTTTGCATTTTAATTTCTACCATATCGTGTCCAGTTACTGAATCATGTTGTTTTTATATCTGCACCCTCTACACCTGAGAGGACTTCTGGGCATCATGCTAGTAGGAAGATGTATGAATGTCATCCAATAGGGCCCAATAGGGGTTGCAATTAGTTTGCTTCTCTCTATATTGTATTTTTATAAATATATATTAGTTTTGATTTGTTTTAATATTACAGAATCATAGAGGTTGGGAAGGGAGCTCCTGGAGATCATCTAGTCCAACACCCTACTAAAGAAGGTTCCCAAGATTATTATTTATTATTATTTATATTAATTTTCACGTTGAATGGAAACAACCTTCTCTTACTGCCTGTGGTCTGCAGTAAGAGCAAAAAAGAACAGTCTAAATAGTTAGAGGGATTGGACGAAATAGCTTATGTAGAATGAAAATTCAGTGCTGCTTATTTTAGTGAATGAAAAGACTGTTAAGCTCTGTTTTATCATTCAGCTTATGTATTTTCGCTGGAGAGTTTCTCAGGAGTATCTCTTACTTAAATATAAATGGTATAATTTATTCATTTTAATTGTGGTATGTCGTACAGATAGTAATCCAACTGGTTCTACTATCTACTGTGTATGATTTACCAAAAATAGTTTAATATTTTGATGAGCATGGATCCAAGCACTACTCTTTTCCAATAATTATAAGACAACAGGTTCTTCATTTACACTTTTTGTATCTCCAGGCTTTTCAAAATGCCATTTTAAATCTTCAGTTATTTTTTGCATTAACATAACAGGACGTGCCATTTACAATTTTAATCTTTGTTGGGTTTTTCTCTTTGCTTTTTTTTTTGTGTGTGTGTGTGTGTGTAAGCTGATATTCTTCCAAAGCTCTTTCACTTTTCTAATTCCTCATCATTTCCCGTTAGGAGAAAAATGTTGTGTGGCTAACTTAAGTTCTATTAAAAAAAAAATAAAAATAATAATAATAATAAAAAAGACAAAGTAATGAAAATGTAAGAGTGTTTTGTGAGAAGCAAGCACAGTGCAACTACAATCAAGCATGCTAAACTAACAGTCCTTTTAACATCCTTTTCTTAGCACAATCTTATGGTTTATATTTTTCTTAATGATCAGATATATGCTTTTTCAGCATATACTTACCAACTACAGTTGAATGGTATTCAGCGCTATCATTGTGGCATGATTATTAGACAAATTTATCTTTCAAATGTTGCAGCCAAAGGAAAAGGAAGCGGTGGAGTGAAAACTGCTAAGCTGTACGCATGGGTTGCACTTCAGTCGCTGCCAGAGGAAATGGTGATTAGTCCGTGCTTACTGGATTTCCTAGAGAAAGCGCTTGAAACCATTCCAATTACACCAATTGAAAGGAATTACACAGGTAAGTTCCATCTCTGTCTTCTGTTGTGCTTTTCTTTTTTTGTCTTCTGGTGGCATTGAGTTGTACCTTCTTTAAATTCCACTTTCTAATGAGTTGTTATGCTTGTTAAAAGCTGTTAGCTCGCAAGATGAAGACATGGGACAATTTGACATACAAGACCAATTAGAAGAGTCCACAACATCATTAGTATCATCATCGACATCAGCATATTCATCCTTTCCCGTAGATGTGGTGGTTTATGTACGGGTTCAGGTGAGGTTTTAACTTTCAGTATAAGTGATTTCAATCACTATCTTTGAAACAGTCTATGCTTCTGAGTATGGTTTTTAAAAATAGAAAGATATTTTCAAGTGCCCATTTTGAGATATTGATGTGTAGCATGATAATAAATAAAGAGTTCTTCCAGCAGAAGTTCTGACATCTTTCAGTCCCATGGAGACCAACAGAAAACAGTCATTCTGAGAAATGATAAAAGTTCTATACATTGCTACTTCTGCCTCATCTGTTATGAAAACGCATCTTTCAAAATACTATTAATAACGATTATTTGCATTCATTATTTATGGAGTACCATTACAAAACAAAAATAATAATTGGAGATATTCTCAGTCTATGTGGTAGTGCTGAAATACAGGAAGGCACAATTCTCATCTGCACGCATATTCAGACTGCTTCATATTGGATGTGTCTGGCCTTTTTGTGTCAGAGAGAAAGGTGCTGCTCTCAACCTTTTTTGCATTCTCATCCGGCCAAGCTAGAGAGTCAACTGGTTCTCTGTAGTTTTTGCATAAGGTGCACGAAACCGTGAATTGACTTGGGGGGGAGGAAGAGTGGGGTGTGTTCATGTCATCTGCATGCAAGATTTTTGTTCTTCTTTACTTAACACATTTTCCTAATAATCCATCTGGCACTGGAGAGATTCCCTAAATTAATGTATCTTTACGAACTCGTGTGGAGTTACCTTACTAATTATAGAACCACTCTGAAAAGGTTGTTATTTTATTAGATTTTTAGATATATATGCATTTAAAAGCAAAAGTTGGGATAGTTTTAGTGTTTAATATATATGCTGAATGCTTTATTATCTTTCTGTGTTTTAGCCCTCTCAAATCAAGTTCAGTTGTTTGCCAGTATCAAGAGTTGAATGTATGCTGAAGTTGCCTTCCCTGGATCTTGTTTTCTCTTCAAACCGAGGAGAACTGGAAACTTTAGGTACAATGTACCCATCAGAAAACGTGTCCGTTGGTGGCAGTACTCCACAGAGCAGCTCGAAGAATTCAGTTAGTAAATCTGGAGCACCAGGTAAAATCTACCTGAATGACTATCCTACATACAGCTTGTAGCATAAACAAGTAGTGTGTTGTGTAAAATTAGAACAAAATATATGCTTTTATAGAGCTTACGGTTATTCTTATGGACTACATTTATTTTTACTGTTTATTCTTACTACATTTATCTTATGCAATGAATTCAGTAGGATTGCTTGTATTATGTCAGTTCTTTATCCTTTGTAGAAGATTGCACATATTCTGTATATTGGAATTTTTCTTCCCCTGGTTAAACAAGTTTGGATATCTGTTATAAAATGCCCTACACAGAATACTTAAGCTACATTGCTGCTACAAGGGAGTAATTTGTTGTGCATTTGGTCTGTTTTGTATGTATTCTATTCTTATTATTTCATGTTTGAAAATGGTTTCATATTAAAACTGACTTCTAAAAACATTTTGCCTTCAGGTTCATCACCTGGACTAGGCAGTCCTCTTGGCAGAACACGCCACAGCAGCAGCCAGTCAGACTTGACCACTTCTAGCAGCAGCTCATCAGGCCTGAGCTTTACTGCCTGCATGTCTGATTTCTCCCTTTATGTGTTCCATCCATATGGAGCTGGAAAACAAAAGACTGCTGTTACTGTTCTGACTCCTGGGTCTGGAGCTTTAGGTACAGAACAAATTTCTGCTTTGTGAACATAGAGCAGGTTGGGAAAGTCAAGCCAAACAAAGGTGTGGAGGTGTTTGAAAGATTAAACTTTCTGTTTTTCTAGGGAATGTGGATGAGGAACCAACTTCGGTCACTGGTCGGAAGGATTCCTTGAGCATTAACCTTGAGTTTGTGAAAGTCAGCCTGTCACGAATAAGGCGTTCAGGAGGCTCCTCATTTTTTGAGAGTCAGTCTGCAAGCAAAGCTACAAGCAAGATAGATACGACTTTGATAAACATCTCTGGTGAATCTTTCATTTTTTCATTCTAATCCCTGTCTGTAGCTACTTAGAGAACTGCTTTCCAGTTATGTACTCAAAGCTCAGCAGCTTTTGAAGATGTTAAGGAAGTTGTTAGTTTTGAATGAAGAAGGGATTGATTCTCTATTTAAACTGTGTACTTGGAATACCTGGTTGCAGATGCACCTTTTTATCTTCCTGATTCATTAAATGTAAACAAATAGGCTTGCTCAAGCTCATCTCTGATAGCCGCTCAAGTGACTATAAAATGACCCTTGAAAATTTTGAGTATTGGCCCTGGTTAGGATGGAGTTAACTTTTGTGGCAGGAGCTTGTAAGATGGGCTTTGGATTTGTAGCTGATTCATCTCTTTATACATTCTATAATGTAACTGAGCTTAATGCTAAATTGATTCCTAGAGGTGGTTTTCAGTTGGTCTTCATCTGCTAACCACTGACCTCCTGTTTTCATAATCCCCTCTTATAAACAGGTATTTCAGAGCACTGAATAAGTTACCTGAATAAGTAAAAATCTGTTACAGATACTCATTATTTTTCTTTTTCCTTTATGAGAATTAGAAATATTCAAACTGCTTTCCCATTGAAAAAAATCAAAATGAACTATGTAGTGCAATTAAATGTAGCATTACAGAGGTGATACACCATGCACGTTAAATATGACAGCTAAGTCAATCTCCTGTTTCACAAGCTGCCTTCTTCATGATTTTGTTGTGTGTGGTTATCTTAATTCTGGCTGCAGTGCTACACGTCTAATGTGGTGATGTAGTTCTGCAGTCTCTGTTCATTTGCTGGCAGTGAAATATCATCACCTTGCCCCCTAGTGCCTACAAAGCTGCAGTGAGACCTGAATGCCTAAATATTCAAAAGAACTTCAAAATAACATTATGTTTTCATGATTTTATTTTTCCCCACTGCACACAGGATCCTTAGTGGTCAGACACAGCATTATGGCTGTGATTAATCTTAAAGCACTCAGATGTGGATTCTTAGAGGCAGATACAACACAAGTAGGACTTAACAACATTTATATAAGTAGGCTTCATCTTCTCTTTAAGAAATCTCTGTGTATCTAATGTTGTACTTGGATATATCACAATGCCTCAAGAAAACTGCAGGTTTTAGTAACTGCTTTTCATTACAGCGTGGGCTGTATCAATGGGATAGAGAGGTATTTGATGATTTTGCAGACCTGTTAATTAGATGTGGTTACCAAAACCTGCTGCTAATGACATTTTATGGTGTTGTATGCATACTTTATTTTTCAGCTGTCTGTGATATAGGATCTGCATCTTTTAAATACGATATGCGTCGACTTAGTGAGATTCTAGCCTTCCCAAGAGCATGGTACAGGAGAAGCATTGCTAGACGGCTTTTCCTGGGTGATCAAACCATAAATCTGCCAGGTAGGATTCTGCTACTTATCATAGAAAGCCTTCTTGTGCAAGAGGTTACAGTAGGAATTATATAATTGTGTATTACCTGTTTGCTATTACGTAGATACAAGATACAAATACAGAAGTAGAAACATATTTTAAGTTGCTCTAGATGCTGTTGCTCCAGTAAATTTAATTAAAAGATTCCAGAAATAAAAACAAATCAGGGGTTTGTGAAGTAGCAATTGAATTTCATGCTAATAATAGTTAAAACATTAATTAAGCTGTAGTTACGATAAATGAAGCTTTTTTTTGAAACTGTGCAAACAGTATTTGATATGTGGGAGGATATTGGTCAACAAAAACAAAATAATTTTGTTATTCACATATTTCTTTTTGTTTTTCTTTCCAGTAGCATCAGGCCCTGGAACACCAGATTCAATCGAAGGAGTCAGCCAACATCTTTCTCCTGAATCATCACGGAAAGCTTACTGTAGGACATGGGAGCAACCCTGCCAGTCTGCTTCATTTACACACATGGCACAGTCACCTAATGTTTTTAATGAACATAACGCAAACAGTAGCATGTCACCAGGGACAGCAGCTCATAACTTAAAGTCTCCAGCTGTTACAAGATCCAGGAGTGTGTCTGATTCTTCAGTGCCTCAGAGAGGTTAGTAGACTATGTTTTTTTGACTGTTTTTTGTTTTGTATTTCAAGTATTTTCATTAGTTGAATTAAAAAGATACTGTTACTACAGCATACAAAATAGTGATATTCTTTTCCACTGTGCCTGGGAGTGGAAAGCCCATGGCTTACAGCAAGGAGAAACAGGTGACTGTACTCCAAGAAACTGCGTTATACTTCGATACAATTGCTGTTTCTTTTACTAGGGCAGAGGTTAGATGAGTTTTCCAGCTTAATTTGATTGCACCATCATCTTTGACCTCCCTTCTCCTCCAAGCAATAACCACAAAGATCTAAATAAGGATAGTTTTTATATAAGAAATAAAGTAACTTTTAATTTCTTTTACTACATGTTGTTGTGTCTTACTGCAGTGTACCACTGGCTGCTGGGAACATTTATGGAATTAGAGACAGGAGATTTAGACGTACAATGGTTATTGCATTCTAGGAAAAATGTCTGTGAAGAGAGAGGACAAATTTTATTTGATTTTATTTTCTATTTAGAAGGAAAGAGACTAGCTTTCAAGGTAGAACAGCTGAAAAACAATATAAGGCTGATAGAATGGCTTGTTCAAAGGAAATATTGCACAGTCTTTTAAGAGTTTCCTTAGATTTTTGTGAGAAGAGTGAGAACTCTAATTCTTGAAATTCTAAGCTGACATTGTGCCAATAAGCACTGCATGAATATTCTACTGCTACTAATTTATTTTCTGAGTAAACTTCTATAAAAAAAAGAAGTGAGGAGTTAAAAGCACACTCTTGCATGCCTGCTGGCAAATTTAAAATCTTTTCTCTAAAGGATATTAGTAAAACTAAATGTGTAAAATACTTTCATTTCTCCGACAGCTAAAGCAATATGTAATGCAGATCTTCAAGATCTCACTTATCCTCACCTGTAGTTTTGTGGTGCCCCTTAAGTGTGGTGTATGCCTGTCTTTCTGTAATATCTTTCAATGTTTATAATCTGCCTTTTTTTTGTGATTTAAGTTTTGCCTACTTTTTTATTTAGATGCACTCTCAAAAACATCAACTCCATTTAATAAATCAAATAAAGCTGGAAGCCCCCAAGGAACACCATGGGAAACACTGGTTGTATTTGCTATGAACCTGAAGCAATTAAATGTCCAAATGAATATGAGCAACGTAATGGGCAATACCACGTGAGTATAAAACAGGATAAACTGTGGTTTAGCAGACAGTGTAGTTTTAGGGACACTAAAAAACCCACAAAAGTAACCCCTTGTGAATGCTGGTAGATGCTTAATCATAAAGGCGAGTGTGCTTAATCCACATTATTTACTTCTTTGCGGTAAATCATTCTCCATTTTTCTTTTGACATAGATAAATGTCTGTTTTCTGAAAAAGTGTTGTCTATTTTTACTTCTGTTCAAGGTGGACCACTAGTGGTTTGAAAAGCCAAGGTCGTCTGTCTGTGGGCAGTAGCAGAGATCGGGAAATTAGCATGTCTGTTGGTTTGGGAAGATCACAGCTGGACTCTAGAGGTGGAGTTGTTGGCGGTACCATAGATGTTAATACCCTGGAGATGGTGGGTAAGTTGGGAACCTGCCTGGTACTGGTATATGCCCAGAACAACAGCTAAAACAGTTTTGTAAACTTGGCAGCATATTCCAACTTTGCATTCTTATTTGTGTCTTCTCACTATGAAAAACACTTTGAATTCAAGGAGTAGCTTCCTGATTAGGGGTGGAATTAGTGTTAGTGTTGCCCTAAAATTATGCTAATGAGGTGTGCAACCCTTTAGCCTCCTTCAGCTCTCTAGACAGATGGCAACCAAAATATTTGACAGCATTTCACCTCTTCCTAGAGTTTCCCAAGCACTTGCAATCTAGGAAATGGAACAGTGGGTTTGGAAAGACTTTGGATGTTCTGGGTCTCCCAGTGCATCAGGAAGAAATCAGTGCTTTCTCAGTCCCCCTATATCATTAGGATTGCATAAGGGTGTATTGCTAGAAAAACAAATCTTATTACCTTTAATGCTGTGTTTCTGTGCTGTTTTCATTCTATTGTAGCTCACATTTCTGAACACCCAAACCAACAGCCCAGTCATAAAATTCAGATTACCATGGGTTCTACTGAAGCACGTGTTGACTATATGGGGTCCAGTATCCTAATGGGAATCTTCAGTAATGCAGATCTTAAACTACAGGATGAATGGAAAATTAACCTGTATAACGCTTTGGACTCAAGCATCTCTGATAAAAGGTAACGCTGCTTCCTGATTTTCAATTTTATAATACTTTATAATGTAAAATTCTGCCTGTATGGATTCTGTCCAGTATTGATAACTAAAATCATAAGTTTGCCAGAAATCAAAGCATCCATTTTTTTTGTCAGTAGGAAATTGGTTAATTGTTCATGTTCTTGCTGTTTTTAATGCCTAGTGAAATATTTGTCCATGGGGACTTGAAATGGGATATCTTCCAAGTGATGATTTCAAGATCAACTACACCAGATCTAATAAAAATAGGAATGAAACTCCAGGAGTTCTTTACTCAACAGTTTGACACAAGCAAACGAGCTTTGTCTACGTGGGGACCAGTTCCTTATCTGCCTCCCAAGACAATGGCCAACAACTTGGAGAGAAGCTCACATGAACAATGTAAGTAGAACCAAAAAGCAGTATACTTTCTAATTTGGATGTTTTAATTGTGAAAATCAATCTGAGAAACTTCATGTGTGCAAGTAAATCTACTTGACTTAAAATAATATCTTCAGTATGGTTGCCCTATAAATGGGGGCTTGCAATAACTTTTCAATGAAGATATATCTCAAGTATACATATACCCCTGATATTCGTGGGGTACAAGAATGAACTAAACTATGTTATTTTCAGGCTTTTGTTAAAAATGTGTGTTTCTGTTAAAATATTTTTGCAGTTTGAAAACTGCAAACTTATGAAGTCTATTTCATAAGAAAAAATTACTACTTTGAGTAGCTGTGAAATCATGGTGCTGTGGTGCTATTCTTTTCATCTTGAGCTGAAGCCGTTGTTTATCTGAACATAAATACGCTTGTTCTGGTATTCATAAGCTAAAACCATCTTAGATGGCAAAGATGAGACAATGTCAGTGAAATTACCCATGATGTCTCTGCTTTTAACAAATATGTAACCATGGCAGCAAGCTTTCCTGTTTCTTAATCTTTATTGAAGTTTGGTTCTGTTTTCGCCTTTTTCATTTCTAGTATTGGATGCAGCCCATCATCGTCATTGGCCAGGAGTTCTGAAGGTGGTGTCTGGATGCCATATATCCTTATTTCAGATGCCACTGCCAGAAGATGGAATGCAATTTGGAGGATCCATGAGCTTGCATGGGAACCATATGACGCTGGCTTGTTTCCATGGGCCTAATTTCCGTTCAAAATCTTGGGCCTTATTTCACCTTGAAGAACCCAATATAGCATTTTGGACAGAAGCACAGAAAGTTTGGGAAGATGGTAATTTAAACCATTTCCTCATATCTTAAAATCATTTAAATGAACTTTTGAAGAATATATTGATATATCAGAATAAAAAAGCATATAAAAAAAAAATAAAGCCAAGTATATTCTTATATAATTGAAGTGTATTAGATTTGTTCCTGATCATGTGTCTAGGAAGGGTACTGTTTGTCTTGTTAATTGCATGACTGCATTGATGCAGTCATTCATTTCTACGTAATGAATTTTGAATGTCTTACTATTTATTTGTCTAAATACTGGGAAGCTTTCACTACTTGTAGATAGTGAGGATTTAAATGTTTCTGTTTTTTATAAGCATAACATAGATTTTTGATTCTACTGGCTTAGTAATTATTCCTTGTAGATACCTGTGCAGAGGAGAGGAGAAATCCCTCTACCCTTACTAAGTTGATGTGGTTTTTTTTCCATTTGTCTTTTCTCTCCCGCTCTGTATCCATCACACCTTCAATGCAGGTACTAGTGAACATTCTACGTACATCGTGCAAACCCTAGACTTTCATTTAGGCCATAACACTATGGTCACCAAACCATGTGGAGCGCTCGAAAGCCCCATGGCAACAATCACTAAGATAACAAGGCGCCGCCATGAAAACCCCCCACATGGAGTTGCCAGTGTGAAAGAGTGGTTCAATTATGTTACAGCCACCAGGAATGAAGGTAAGATTCATGTCTATTACATTTTGGGGTTGGTCTGCTTGTCAGTCAATGCACATTGTGCTAAACTTCAAGTGAGCTAAGAAGAGAGCTCAAATGGAAGCTGTTTCTTCTACAGCATGTTAAAGCAAAGTGTGGAATAAGAGATTATGCTGTATAGTCAGAAATGAGCAGTTTATGGTTTCTTAAAAAATACTTTAAAGGTATTGATATGCTGTACTATTTATGCTTCTTGGAAGACAGAACTGCTGACAGAATTGTTTTTTTAAATCAAGATTACTGACTTAAGGCATTTCCCATTGTCCTTATAGAGTTAAACCTGCTGCGAAATGTTGATGCCAATAACCCAGAGAGCAGCACAACTGTGAAAAGCTCAAGCTTGCTGAGTGGTTTCAGAGGTGGTTCTAGTTACAATCATGAAACTGAAACCATCTTCGCACTGCCAAGGATGCAGCTGGATTTTAAATCTATTCATGTCCAAGAGCCCCAAGAGCCTTCATTACAAGGTATAGTAAAAACCATTTGCTTTCCTTGGTCTAAAGCTGTTTCTCATAAATGAGGAGTTAAATACAAAGATACTGCGCTAATAAGAGGAATTTTTTCTAGAAATTACAGCAGACATATGCAATAAAGGATGCGTTTTTGTAATGAAATGCAGAGGGAATTCTGATTAGGAAGTGAAGGCCTAGTCCAGAGACTGGTTGCTTTAAAACAAAACAGACAAAAAAACCCATTTGCTAAGTAATGGATAAGAGTGTTACAGCCAGGCCGGCTGTTCTGAGGGAGTTGGTTTATAAGTTAGAAAAGGCCTGTTCTGAAAAAGGAAATAGGAGAGAGGAAGCTAAACATCATGCTCCTATTTTCAAAATATTGTCTGCAGACTACAAATGGAATAGGGGGAAATGCCTGCTCAGTAATAGTAGTGTGATTTACAGATCATTTGTAATAAAAATTCAGTATACTTTGACGCAATATGTACTTAAAGTGTATTAATGCTGTTTCCATCTGACTGTAGATACAAGCGTTAAACCAAAGGTGGAATGCAGTGTGGTAACTGAATTTACAGACCACATCTGCGTAACTATGGATGCTGAGTTGATCATGTTTCTGCACGACTTGGTGTCGGCTTATCTAAAAGAAAAAGAAAAAGGTAAGCTGTTGGTATCTGAGGTAACACCAGTCAGACAGTTACACACTGACAATAAATATTGTTGAATGGGAATCATTTCAGCTGACTCTAAGTTAGGCCCTGGAGGACTGGCAGCAGAGCAGTTGCATACAGATGGTACAAATAGCACACTGTCACGTCTCTGCTGTTCAGGCCACTCTGCTCCTGTTACCCAAAGTATATCTAAATTCAATCCCAGTTCAGATATTTGCTTACATTTTATTCGTTGTGCTATTTGGAGGGAAAGGGCTGCTGTTCCTTCTCTGCATTCTAGGATTTAAACTCCAGGAGGAGCTTGATTCAGGTCCCCCTCATGCCTTTGGACAAATTTAATTACTCCCCCACCATCCTCCTGCTCAGAATATGCTGTCAATCAAAATAATCATTAAAAACTAAGCATGTGTTTGCATGTAGCCTATGGAATGCAATATGCTTTGTTGTGTGCCATGATGAGTTTGAAAGAAATACCCTGCGTATGTGTGGGTTGGGTGGCGGAGGAAACAATTCCATATTCCTGTACCATCCACTGATGCTGAAGTTTTTCTTATCATATGTTTTATTGAAACCAGAACCACTGCTGGCAATTCAGAAGTTCTTACAAAACAAGGTGAAACACGAGCTGGTTTTCTCCTGTTTGAAATGTGGTCTGGAGTTTCCTTTAAGATATATGAAGATTCATATGAGATGCTCAAACTGACTGGTTGCTTTCTTTCCCTGCCCCTCTTCATTTTGTAGCTATTTTTCCTCCTCGCATTTTGGCTTCTCGTCCAGGGCAGAAAAACTCTGCTGGTGTACTTGAGGACAGCTCCACAGAGAGAGAAGCAGAGGAAAGCATTACTTACACTACAGTTGACTGGAGAGAATTTATCTGCAATACTTGGCATTTGGAGCCCACGCTCAGGTAACGAGCAGGCTTACCTGTAATCTGTCTGTCTATGTGTTTTGTTTATGGGTACTGTCCTTCGCACCACAAATGTTTCCAAGCTGGTGCTGTTCAGCTGCTACAGATGAATTGCACGGATGCTGTAATAGCTTTATCTTTGGCTATTAGTGCTGGTCTGGAAGGTGAGATGCACGTTAATAATGATAACGATGGGTAGTTCCAGATAGTTGCTATCTATACCTGAGACTGAGTCTGCCTACTATTGTTTCTGTTGGATTTTTTTTAGATTAATATCCTGGACTGGGAGGAAGATTGACCCTGTTGGTGTTGACTACATCCTCCAAAAGCTGGGCTTCCACCACGCCCGGACTACCATCCCCAAGTGGCTGCAGCGTGGGGTGATGGATCCTTTGGACAAGGTTCTGTCTGTTCTGATAAAGAAACTTGGTACTGCACTACAGGATGAGAAGGAAAAGAAAGGAAAAGACAAAGAGGAGTACTGAAGCGATAATGTGACAACCACCATTCCATTTGATTTGTATCAAAGTGTTTTACTACAAGGTTTATATATGGTTTAAAAGAAAAACCTAACAGCATTTTGCTACTCTACTTAGAACTTACATTGTGAGTAACTGTTTACTGTGGTACTTGCTACCATTCTGTATTGGAAGTATTGCATGGTTACGACCAATGTATATTCTGTGAAGGAGCACCCGAACACTGGCAGTCGCTTCTCGGCACCCACTGGTTTATTCTGTGCAATATGATTCCTGCATCTTTTAAATACTGCAGATTTACTGTGAATTTTACTAAACTTCATTTGCCATAACACAGCCCCTTCGTTGATGTGACTGGTAATTGAGTTGTCAATGTAGACTTGTGTAAATTTATATATATATATAACTTATGAAACTGTGATCGCCTTAGTGCTAAAAAAAAATCTTTAAGTTTATTACACTTGTAATAAAATTTAACTATTGTACAGGGTCGTTGGTTTTTTGGGTTTTTAGTTGGTTTTCTTTTCGTTCAACTTCTTTGATTAAAAAAGTGCTTTAAGTGTAACGTTGCATCCAGCCTCATTTGTGGGTGCCTAAAGGAGGCCGGGCCCTTCTTCCTCGAGCCTCGGCACGTGGCTGTCGGAGCTGCGGAGTGATCCGCCCCGCTGTGAGGTGGTGGTTGTTCGCTGCTCCACCTCTTTTAGAGCCGGCCCTGGCAGCTCCCGTGCTGGCTCTGGAGCCGGCGTGGTGCCGGTGCTTCCCGGCTTCGCAGGAAGCGGTGTCAGCCGAGGAAAGAGGAGCTCGCTGCTGGGCTTCGGCATCCGGCACCGTTCCTGTGGAGCTCCGTCGGGCTGACCGGGCATGGCCGCCAGCAGTGACAGCGTGCAGCGGGATGCGACGGCCACCTGTAAGCTCGCAGCGGAGGAGACCGCGCTGCTGCGGGATCCCGCCCAGCTGCTGAGCCCCGCGGCTGTGAGGCCCAGGATCCCGCCTTCACATGGGCAGCACGGACCGAGCGCCCCGAAGACGGGAGAAAACCCAGGTATGGCTTTCGGTTTGTTCAAACCCCAGGTGTGGCTTTCAGTTTGTTCAAACCCTGCTATAGCTTTCAGTTTGTTCAAACCCAGGTATGGCTTTCAGTTTGTTCAAACCCTGCTATAGCTTTTGGTTTGTTCAAACCCTGCTATAGCTTTTGGTTTGTTCAAACCCAGGTATAGCTTTCGGTTTGTTCAAATACAGGTATGGCTTTCAGTTTGTTCAAACCCTGCTATAGCTTTCAGTTTGTTCGTTGGGGCTGGCTGTGTGAATGAGCTGTTAGTGCTACTGAGGGGATCTCGTATTGCTTTGGCGCTCACACTTGGGTTTCCTTGTCAGTGCATTTTCTCTAGCACTGAGAAGCATCTACAAAGTGTTTCTTTTAACCAAACACAAACTGTTGAAGAGAGCATTCGGTGTTTTTCTTTACGTTTATTCCTTGCTCTCCTTGCAGCAGTGTTTTCGCCTCGCCCAGCCCACCCGCCCCCAGGGCCTGCAGTAGTTCAGGACGTGTGGCTGGCAGAGCTCATTGCGGGGTACAAGAAGGGCACAATGAACCCCATATCGGCCCTGTACCAGTTTGCACAAAGGTACAACATGCAGCTGGATTTTAAAGAGACTGGCGTGGCAGGTAAATGCTTCTTGCTTTACATGCAGTTGTGTTGGAGATGGTTTCGGTTGATTGGAAAATGTGGTGGTTTGTTAATAACTGTTAGAGCTGAAGGAGAGCTTTGTGAGAAGTGCAGTGAGTGAATACTGTCAGAATAGTCATGGAGGTGAAAGGTATTTTTGTTATTATCATCTTTTTTTCTCTTGTACTGATGCTTGAAATCAATCTAAGTGCCTGAAGCTATGGAAAAGAATATGTTGTTTAGTCATGATTGTCTTCTTTTCCTTAAAAGGACATGGCATAAGTCCTTATTTTGGCATTAGTGCTGTGCTGGATGGTGTTTACTACAAGACTGGATTGGGAAGAAGTAAGAAGGAGTCTAAGCACAGTGCAGCTAAATTGGCTCTTGATGAGCTACTGAAGTTGGAGTGTGTGGTGGCACCAGCATCTGGTAAGTCAAGTAAGTATTCAGGCAGTACCTGAAGAGAACTTGAAAAGACTTGCTTAGAGGTTTTCAACCCAAGATCCCTGCGTAGCTTTGGGAAGTGCTTTGGTGTCACCACAGCTGTCAGTTTTCAGTCCTTTTAGCAGTTATTTACTGTTTAGTTTTGAAACTGTCTCCTGTGTACTATGAGTTGCATCAGAGTTGTTGGCACAGAAGGGAGAATTGCAGAAGAGAATTAATTATCTGTTGCTGTTGCACTTGATTTGCTGATTGCTAGATTACAGCAGTATCGAGTTGTTCCTGATTATGTTTGAATTGTTATAGTTATGTCCTCAGCTTTGTGTTACTGCTTGCAAAAGAATGAAGCTACACTTAAGTTTACTTTTATTTAAGGATTACTGCCTAAATAGTTCTGTGCTTAAAAGGACCTCAGAAAAAAATCTCTCTTTCTTAAGGAATCAGAAGGTTAAACGTGCTGGACATTGTTTGATCCATGTTTTGAAGTTGGTATTGTTGACGCCTATTTGAAGTTGTCTTAAATCTTCAGGTCCTCCCCGTAGTCTGGTTGAGCCTGAAACTGCAGCAAGCCCTGTTGATGTTTCAAGGATCAGCTTTGGTAAGGAATAGCCTTGTTTAGCTGTGTGATCTGAATCTATAAAGGAAATAATCTGTTTTGGTTTAATGTTTCTTTTAAAAGGCTTTGTGATCTGTGTGAAGGTTCTGTTATTTAACATGTGTTGTTTTCAATGAGTACTGGAAGGACTGGTCACCTAAGTAGCACATGGACAAATGCTTACAGACACAGCTCAAGTAAATTTCTTGAAGTAAAATCTTGAGGCAGGGATAGGAATAAATAAAGCATTGCTGTCCTTCTTTGAAGTACCATGTATTGTAGATGATGAAACTTTATCTGTGCTCCTGCTTTCTCTTGAATAGTAAAACCATAAAGTGTTGACAGCATCCTTTCATTTATTCGTGTCTTTCTTTGTAATTGTCAGAGGCACAAGTATATGATGGTGCTCGTGCTTTTATGTGTCTGTAAATTTACAGTCTGTTCAGTGCTTGATGCTGCCTGTTTTTCCCCCTGCACGTTTGTGTCTTGCTGGCTTTTATTGTTCTGTTTAGAAGGACGACACCATATATATCAGAAATTTTTGCAGACAGTTGAAGGAGTATTTAACAGCCTGACTGCTGAAAATCCCGAGTACCAGAGCTGTGGCAGTTCACTGGCTGCCTTCATCGTTGAGAAAGGCAAGTATGTTTTGATACCGAATACTGGGGCTTCAGCAATCTAGCCTGTGTTTCCCGGGAGCCTTGACTCATTGTGTTTTTGACCTTGCTCAACAACAGTAGCTGTTCTTCTTTGATATACTGATGGCTTCATCATAGGTATTCAATGTGTTTCAATGTGCTGACTTAAAGAGGAATCGGACTAGAGTCTCAAAGGTTGGAAAAGGCCTCTAAGATCATCCAATCTGGCCATCCATCAGTGCTAATATTTCCCACTAAACTATGTCCCTCAGTACAACATCTCGGTGTTCCTTGAAACTTCCAGGGATGGTGATTCCACCACCTCCCTGGGCAGACTGTGCCAGAGACTGACCACTCTCTCAGAGAAGTATTTCCTAACACCCAACCTCAGTCTCCCCTGACACAACTTGAGGCCATTCCCTCTAGTCCTGTTGCTTGTTACATGGGAGAAGAGGCCAACCCCTACCTTGCCAAAACCTGCCAGCTTGGTGTCATCTGCAAACTTACCAAGGGTGCACCCAATGTCCTCGTCCAGATCATCAATAAAGATATTGAACAGGACAAGCCCAGTTCTGACCCCTGGGGAGCACCACTCATGACTTGTCACCAGCTGGATTGGTGCATTGGTGTAGATGCTCTTCAGATGAGCCTCTTGACATCCCCCCCCCATTCCCATCATCGTTCCCATAGGCTCATCTCTAGCAAATTTGGTTTTATCCGCTTTCCCCTTCCTGTCTCATTGAAAGCCTTCTCAAAGAGTCCTGCCAGCTCCTGGGCTAGGATCTGTTTTCCCCTTTGAGACAGTGAGACCCATTTGTAGCCATCAGGCCAGGTGCTGAGTAAATTGCCCCGTGGTAAAAGAAAACCAGAGTTCTTGTGAATGCATCACTAAGGCTGTATATACCAGTAATCCCAACACTGTCTCAGTTGCTTGGTCTTTGTTTTGGAACTTATTTTTTAATTTAACTTTGTGCTTTGACTGACTGACAGTTGTGTTTTATTGCAAGTGTGTTTTCTTTTTAGGTGGAGAGCATCAAGTCGTAGCTCTAGGAACAGGAGACTGTAATTACAGCAGTGATTATTCGCCTGAGGGAAGAGTGGTGCACGACAGCCATGCCATTGTTACTGCACGACGTTCTCTTCTCCGGTGAGACTGTGTGTAGCAGTTGTTACCTCTACTTTGGCAGCCAGTTCTTAGTTTTACTTTTCTGAGAGTAAATACATTTGCATTTCTTTAGTGTGTGTCCCTTTAGATTATTTTTGAATCAATGTAAATGAAATGTGAATGTTCATTGATCTCTAAACAATTTAGTATCTCTTACACCTGTTGTCACCGCTTCATTTTAGGTATTTTTATCGACATCTTTTGCTGTTCTATAATGGTAATCCAGCACACAGAGAGCAATCCCTGTTTTGCTCTGCACCTGACTCGAAGCTGCTTACCCTGAAGCGGAATATAAGTATCTATCTCTATATGAGTCAGCTGCCAAAAGGATCTGCTCAGATAAAAACACAGCTGTAAGTACTCAGGTATTCTCAGAGGTATTGTAATGGAAAGCTAGTTTGTTTCAGTGACCTACAGAGACAAACCCTGGGAAATGCTTTCTCCTAATGCAGCAGGTTGACTTAGACATCAAGTGAGTTAATTTAAGGATGGGTTTTTAGAAGGAAGTTACTTATGTGGAAGTGGTTGGGTGTTGGTGGAGTGTATGGGAAATCACAGCTTGAACCACTGATTAATCAGCTGAGGCAGGTGTTGGGTCAGCTGTGGGAGCACAGGTGAGAGTAATGTAGCTGTGCTCCCGGAAGGGGTGGACTTCGACTCCACCTCCTCTGAGACCTCATTTAAGGGCTGACCACCACTGAGGCAGCGTCTCTTGGAAATCGCTCCTCAGTGGAGACTGCCTCAGCTCCAGGCATCAACGTTGGTGAGTTTTCTTTACTAATAACCTTTGACTATTTATCACCATCTTGGTCAATATCTTTATATTAGCCACCTTTAAACCATCCTCTGTTATCACCTTTACATGGAGAAACAGCACTTCATAATAATCTCTTTGAATACTTCTTCACAGGGATTTCTTTTCTTGTCTTACTTTAGGTGTCTTAATCCACATTCTCTAACTGCTTGCCAAGCTGCTGAGGAGCTGAGTCTCCATGTTGCTATAGAAGGCAAGATTTATCTTTCTCTTTCTTGTCCTTCTAAAACTGTGAGAGTAATCAGTATGTCAGCTAGTGACAAGTTAACAAAATGGGAAGTGGTTGGAGTTCAGGGAGCGCTGCTGAGTTACTTCATTGAACCAGTTTATATCAACACCATTCTTGTAGGTAAGCTTAATAAACTTAGTCTTTTTTCCATGTTTTCATCTTCAAGTTTACTTTAATTTTATTATACAGTATGATCAGTGAAGTGAATGAAGTTGTTTCTTTAAAGAACCTCAGTTGTTTGTTCGTTTTCCAAAGAGCTGTGGAATGTTTTGTTTTCCCTTACTTTAGAATTGCCCTAATGTAAAACTCAGTTTCATTCTTTTGTCATTATGTTTATATAACAAATAAAATGTTAAATGTTGACAAAGTACCAAGTACCTGTGATGGATGCTGTGTTAAGTGTTTGGTCAGATATGGTGAATACAGAAGCTTCTCAAGTTCGCTTAAGTGTTGTTTGAGGTAAATAATAGTAAATCTATAATGCTAAATAGAAGAGTAATGTATGAAAAGAATATTCTTCTAAGATGCCAAGGACCAAAGTACGTTTATTCGGTAGATATTTTATGACCATTTCTTGAGAAGCAGTGGACCAGATTAAGTTTATTTAAGCAGTCAGTGAAAGCGTGTAATGGAAATCTGCAGTTTGGTGGTTTCTGGTGTGAAAGGCTGAGAACTTTTCTTGAGTGAGGTATGTTTCAGTATGGACAATGCTGAGAGAATTACACAGTGGTAATTACTTTGGAAAGGAGATGTCCAATGGAAACAGATGTTTTATTGCTTTATTTTTTGTTTGTTGATGTAATTGCATGTGACTGGCTTTGTTTTTATTAGGAAATGGAAATTGCAAGAGTTTGAAAGGGTTAGAAATAGCTATAAGACAACGTATCGACGATGGGCTCACATCGAAGCTTCCAGTGCTTTACGTGGTCAACAGATCGTTTACTTACTTGGTGAACACTGCACAGCCAACTCAAGTAAATGTGAAGCAGAGGTCTCTTAGTTTGAATTGGATGATGTCGGATGCGCAGCTGGAGGTTGTGGATGGGCTAAATGGGAAAGTCACCGAAAGGTTAGATTTTTTTCTTTATTCATTGGAAATGCTTAGCTTTGTTGTTCTGTGCATTCGAATATTTAACTTTTAAGCTACTTGTAAAGGCTGCAATATAATTCAGATGAAGGGGACTCTTTCTTATGTTAAATGTATGTATCCTGTATTTGGATGCAGTTTTAGAGATCTATCAGTGACATGCCATATATGCCTTTTCTGGTGAATGCTTTACTTTTCTAAATACATGCTACCAAGCAGTTCAGATGAATTCCAGTTTGAAAACTGTTCTTGGTCCTCTTACTTTATAATTCTCTCAGCTGCGGACTTGTATCAGCTTTGCTCATTCAGAGAAGTAACATCATGTGATTGAATTCTCAGAGCACTGGGGCAAAAAAACCCCACCATGTAATGATCAAAGCAATATACCTGTAATGTATTTCTTACTGAGCTTTAATGTGCTTGTTGTTGTTTTATCTATAGTTCGCCATTCAAAAGTGGCTCTTCTATGGCAAGCCGCCTTTGTAAGGCAGCGATGCTGAGTCGTTTCAAATGCCTTGCTGGGCGAGCAAAAAGAACTGATCTGCTTAAAGTTGCTACATACCATGAAGCTAAGGTAAGCTGGAAAGGGGGGAAAAATAAAGGAGCTCTCTTAGTGGTTGCTCTCAAAAATTAGCTGGGGTGACTCTGTATTGCTTTCTAGATTTGCATGAGCAGGTGGATTTCCTTTCTTGCCTGTATTTTTTACATGGAAATGTCTGAAATTGCTGTTTTCAAGTAAAATCCGTCCCCTGTATCATTCTTGGCACGCTTCCTATTAGAATCATAGAATCACAGAATCACCAAGGTAGGAAAAGACCTAAAAGATCATCCAGTCCAACCATTCACCTATTACCAATAGCTCCCACTAAACCATGTCCCTCAACACAACATCCAGTTGTCTTCCATCTTCCATACTTTGGCTCAGGATAGACAACACATTTTTCTCACAGTAAGGTTAGTTCCATACTGGAAAATTCTTGGTTTGATGTTTTTAAAACAGGGGTTTATACTCAAATCATACATTGGTAGATAACTTTTCTACCAGGAAGTATTTTTGTGAGATAATTATGAATTTCATATTAAACTTGTTGAAAGCATTTTTCTTTTCAGAATATTCTGCAGGTGGGTTTTTTGCAGGTGTGCTGTTTTATTTCTAGTAAAGATTTTTTTTTTTAAACTGCTGTAAAGCAGAATGGCTCGTTAAGTGACTGCATGTTCACCGTGTATTTAGATTTGCTCTGAACAATGTTGACTGTTCATTGTTTTCTGTCTTAAAGATGTTACCGGATCTGAAGAGATGTTGGACAACATACACATTTTATTTAACAAAGGCGTTGTCCCATTCCAATAAATGACTGAATGTACAGAATTAGTGTATTTTTAGATTCTTGAACGTTTTCCATGCTGTCAGCAATAAACAGAACTGTAAGGTTTGTAGGCTTTGCTTTTAGCAAGGCTTGTTCTTATGCATATTACATGATAGTGTTAATGAGTGCAGATCACTGTAACCATTATATTGAGTTCCTTAAAGGTCCTACTTTTTTTCTCTTTCAGGTCAAGTCTCGTTTGTATCAGGAAGCTAAGAAGTTGCTGCACAGCTACTTAGAGCAACATGGCTATGGATCCTGGATTGTGAAGTCTCCACTTATTGAACAGTTCACTGAATGATTACAAGGTGGATTGTATGTGGAGTCCATTTTCTTTTGGTAAAACGTGATAGTAATTAATAGATATGTTAGCTGTTAATAGAATGCTTAACTGTTGGGTTCATGTTTGCAATGAGAAAATTGTTGAGCATGTGTGTCCAACCTGCCAGTTTTATAATTTTATATGTTATGTTGCCCTCCTTTTTTTCCTTGTTTAATAAAAAAAGTGAAGATTTGTTACTTTTACTATATTCTCTATCTTGCATGCAACACAAGAAAGTTGATTTCCACGCTGTGGCCCAGGCGAGATAAAAGGTTGGACACCCACTACATGTTGTAGAGCTTCCTATTGTCAATTTAGTTGTTAAACTGTCTGTAACACAGAAGTGTTTTCACAGGTAGAAGCACGTAACAGCATTGCGTGTCTGTTTTTACCTCCCAGCATCACCTTGTTCCTTCCCCACGCTATGGGAGTTACTTATGCGCTTTTCCTGTTAGTTGGCTGTGCTTCAGTCTTTTCATATGCCTTTTACGTAATTATCTTTTTTTGGGGGAAAAAAATCAATAAAATTAGGATTTCTTTAATAAATAGATATACCCGTGTGTTACTTTCAGAATTAGCAATATTGACCATCTGTGCTTTGCCTGTAGGTGTCTTCTGTTGGAAATGATTTTTGTTCAGAATGGATTAATCACATGGCTTGTAATTCACAACATATTCTTTGTGACTGAATGGTTAAAAAGTGGTCTTTGTACTTCAAAAAGTGAAGCTGAATTATCAAGCTGTTACTCAGCCATTTTGTGACAAGCACTCACTCTTCGCTAGTGAATTTATATCATTATAAGGATTTCAGAGCTGTAAATAAAGATAGTGTGATGTAGAAGTCATCAGTAATGGGATTCTGTCAGTTTTTGGGGCTTCCTTAACAACTGTCAGATGCAGTAGTAGACTAGTTGGACACCTTCCTCAGGCTGCTTATTTGGTGTGCTTGTTTGTCCGTGTGGAATTGTGTCTGTGGAATAGTCTAAAGAGTGTGGCTTTTATTGAGTGGGAAATTGCTTCCTTGTAAATTACCATAATATTACAGTGACGATTTGGCAATGTTTGGATGTTAATCATCATTGGGTTTTTTTCAGACTGTTGTGTGTGTTGTGAAATACTCATGTACTGATGCTGGATTCTGTGCTGTGTTTCTTGATTTTATTATTATTATTAATGTATTTCATACAAGTTTGGTAAGCTGGTAGGTCAAGCTTTTGGTGTATCAGTAGTAGTTGAATTTTGGCTTCTTATTGTAGAGTGACTAAAACATGACAACATCTCCATTGAAGACAACCTTGCAGCAAAGTTGTTTCTTTTTCATGATATTAAAACTTTTTTTTTTTTAACGTGTTTTTGTACTCCTGGTTAGTTTCTGTGTATGGATTTAGACCTTCTTAGGGACATAAGCAAGGTGTTTCATGTTATTAAGCTAGAAGCCTTAAATATGTACAAATAACTCTGTTTTCTTTGTGTACTTGAGGCATTTTATTAATTGTGGCAAACTAAGACTTTGAAACTTACGGTGCTTTTTCATGGAGAAAAGTTCTTTTGTGAATGAGATCTGGTAAGCTCTGTCTTGTAGTTGTATCCTTGAGGCATCACTTGATTACAACAATGGATTCAGTTTTTATATCTAGGCTGTTAATGAATTAGGAGCAAATGAATAATGCATTCAGGTATTAAATTCATGCGTATGCTGTATGAGTTTTTCTTACCTACTTACATAGTTCCAAAATACACTACGCTTCTCTAAGTGCTTTTGAAACTATTTCTGTTGAAGGAAAACAGGTCCAAGCATGTATCCCAATTCCTGAGAGGTGATTGCTGTTGCTCCTCCTGACATGAGGCTGAAAGGGCATTCCTGTGAGGCACATGCATGCAGAGCATGTGTATATACCCCCTCTAGCCAGCCCCTGAGCTCAAAGGCCAGCAGGTGAGGGCACTCTTATGAAGGCGGCGCCCCTGTCCTGTGGTTAAGAGCTCAGCTGCTGCTCTCTCTGGCTGAGCAGGATGGAGATCTTCTGATTAAAATGCATGCAAGGTGGGTCCCTCCAGTAAGTAGGCTGAGACCGTGTTTGCCAATTAGTTGTGGTTTCTGGACCTGAATGTAAAAGTCTCTGAGGCTCTAGCCCTGGGTTGGTTGCTGGTACAGGCTGATGCATGCAGTCAACGGCCAGGCCTCTACTTCTTAGCCTTTCTGTGTTTTCACCTGTAGAGGCACGCAATCATATAGCTGACAAGGACTCCCCTCATCCCATCGCTCTTGACCCTGGAGCTATGGTGCTGTTCTTATATCCCGAATAGCCCTTAGAGCCCAACTCAGAACCCTCTTGCTCCCAAGCCTCTAAACCTACTCACCAGCTCATCCTGTTTGTTTATTGCTGGGTTAGTTGCTCTGTGTACGCAGTGGCATTCTGGCTACATTGACACTCAGAGCCCTGTACACGTACATAAAGATAGAATGGAGAGGAATGTGTTAGCAAGGAATTTATGGGACTGGTCAAGACCAAACCAGCTGGCCCTTGGTATCTCAGGAAGAGATAAATTTAATTTAAAAATCTCTAATGAACACTAAGAATTGCACCCGCTTCTATTGAATCAGGCATTTATGCAGTAGTTTCACAAAAACAAGGACAAATATCCCACTTGTTTCAGAGTTTTGTTTTAATTTAATAAATAAAAAAAAATGTTACAAAGTAAAATGAGTTATGTACATTAAGTATTTTATATGAGGCTCAATAATATATTTGCTATTTATATATATTATATACATTTTAGGAAACGTGCAATCTTGAAATATCAAAATAGAAGTAAGAATCTGAAAGGCCCTGTGAGTACAAGCAGCGACAACAAAGGCAGCTTTTCTCCTATGGCTGCCTTAACCAGCTTCAGCAGTCTTTGTAGTGAAGCAGATACTTCTCTGAAAAGGTAACTTGAACTTTGAAATTCTAGATAGGGTTTGGGCCAGACAGAAAATGTAGTTTGGGAAATCCACAGCAGAGCATGGCTACTGTACTAAAGTGATGTTACAGTCCCCAGAACTAACTCCAGAATTACCAAGCCACCATTTTCCAGGACTGACTGTAAGCAACCTGCATCTCTTTTAACTACAACCTGACTCCAAAGCAGTTTGTGCCGACAAAGCAAACAACAAAAGCATATACTTGTGTTATTTGCTATTGAACTGTAACTTCTCTTCCTAACACTCAGGTTTCAGGCAAGCTTCCCCTACCTCCCTGCTTCCCACACTAAGTTTTTTTGGACATAATGGAGAGTGCAGCAGGTGTTCTCTGGATTTGGCTGTGCTGGTTAATATCACTGCTAGCTGTCTCAGCCATATTTGGATTAATTGCTGTGGTCACTTAAACTCAGGTGGTCTATCAAGGTTCTGCACACTGAAGTTTATCTGCAACTGGAAGTACTCAGTGGTCAGTCAGCACAGTTCAGATCATGCACTCCCAGATTCTTTTAAGACTAGTCTCAATTTGATGCTGTCTTATGGGCTCAATGCTTATTATTGTTCCACTTTGTTTTAAAGGAGATTTTTTTATTGCTGCTTTTAAGAATTTATCCCATGAGAAGGAGGGTGTGACAGAAATGTAGCATTCTGTAAATACTGACAAAGGAGAACAATTTATAACAAGTTATTTTCTGCTTTCTAATCTCGCTGTATTTAGCTCTTACTGTTGCTACAGGCTGCCGCTTGGAAAGCAACTGATTGAGAAGAGGGTGGGGCTAATCTCTTTGTGGCTGAGGTGATTGACAGCATTTTACTTTTCAGAGTCATCGTGGGTGGGGGCAAAGCACTTCATTGTGGGAAGAGAAGTAGAGCAACACAGATACCAACGCTGTAAGTATTGTCTCAGTTTTGGCAGAAAGCTATCATTAGTGCTTATTTTCTCTTTGCAGCATTCAAGAAAACTGCCGTGTTTTCCATTGTTAATCTGTTTTTAAGTATGACTTGAAATACTCCATACCACACCCACCAGCAAAACACATCAAAGACTAAATGATAAGATGATAACTGTTGTACGGCGTACTTTCATCAATTGCGATTTGCATTGCTAGCATTTAGTGGTGGTTTTTTGGGTTGTAAAAGATGCTCTTCTTAGTTGTTTCCTTCTGCATAAATCTTACAATGTCACATGACTGACTCCATCTTCATTTGAAGCACATTTCCGAGGTTCCACAGAAAGATTTTAGTGAATACTTAATGCAGTATGTGTCTGCTTGGATTTAAACATTAATTAGCAATATTATGTCACTCATTGCTGGAAAGAATTGGCTATGTAAGTGTTTTTTTGATGTTGGTACCTAAGTTACTTCTATATTTTTGATTGCAAGTGCTTAATAGTTTTAATTGTGTCTGGAGATTTTTGAGAACCACGTATTTTTCTTGCAGCATGGAGAAAAATAGTCCTGCACAAAGTATGTGAGGCTGTGTAGCTAAGTAGAACAGGTTATAAATAAGTTTGGTGGTTTGGAATTCTTTTGGGTATTCTTTGGAGGGGCAAGTAATTTGGCAATCTTGTGTTTGTTTTTCCATGATATACCTTCTGCTGTGTGCCAGCACAATCTGGTATTTTATATCAATTTTCAATACCTGGGATGCCCTAGATTAGTTTCAAGTGTCTCATTTTGAGAATAGCTCCTGTACACTTGTATCCTGGTAAATGTTGTTGGCTTTTTAATTATATATATTTTTAAAGCAGGTTTATGAATCACCAGTGAAAGATGGTATCATTTAAAAAAGAAGACTCTAAACGTGATTTTCGTATGTTACTGAAATTTATTAAATGTCATCCAGAAGTGACTTTTCAGAATTCTTTCAGTAAATGCTTGTCGCTTTACTGACAAAGTGAGAATCAATCAGCTTTCCAACATACATTTTGAGCCCGTAGGGCTTACAGAAAGGATCAAATATGATCTTAGAACAGACGTCTTATCACCCAGACTAAGAGCATACGGTGGTCCCAGAATGGACAGCAGGATTAGTTAGCCACGGGATAAAATATATAAATTATTTGTAATTAAATAATTAAATAAATAACATAGCAGTAAAAAAAATAAAGTTATTAGTTGCTTATTTGTGCATAGATCTCAGGAAGTCGGTGAGTTTTTGGTGAAAGTCAGGAAAACTTTTCTTGTCGTTAGCTTCACAGATCTTGCATTCGCCTCCTATGGGAGTCTGCTCCTGCAGTACAGTAAATTTTGTTAATCAGCGATAGCTCTCTTGACAGATAGTTTTAGAGTCATGAATTTATGGCACAATTTTCTGAACTACTGCTTACGTAAATAATTGTTACCCTTCTAAGAACAGTGTAAGGTGACTTATGTCATATAGCAAAGAAAACAGATCTCATACTTCTTAAAACGTTGACTTGTATAATTAGTTTGGCTCAAAACTGTTGTAAAGTTTTGGGTTTTCATGCAAGCAGTTGTGAAGTAGTTTGGCATTACAATATTTTGGTACAAAACTCTTATGTTTTTGAGCAGCCATAACACAAAGGCCTTAAGGCAAAACAAACAAACAAGAAGACGTGTTCTGATGTTCTATTTCATTATTGTGGAAACAGGTTTGTTTTTAACTAATTGACCATAAAGATTACCTACCATAAGAGTATCGAGATTATTTTCGATATGTTGAAGAGCAGTTCGAACTTTGTTTTCAATTTCAGGCTCATCTTCAATTTCTTTTCTCAGAGTAATGATTTCTTTCTGGTAACACTGCAGAGTTTGATGGATGCACTCCTAATACAGCAATCAAAGTCAACACACACATATATATTGTATTTATATAAAATGTTTTTCGAAAAAAAATTGAATATTTTTTTCTTAATTGTGCATTCTTTTTTTTTTCCTTGTATGAGGAAGAAATTGTTTCCCTTTATACAATGTATGGTTCATTTTTTTTCCCTCCAAGTCACATTATAACGTTCTACTCGTGGCCTTAGTTCTGTGTTAGTTTCTTGTAGCTTTTGAAATGTAGACGATCTTTTCAGGACATTTTAAATGATGGAATATCTCTTGGGAACATGAATCTGCTGTATTTGCTCTTAAACAGAGCCTTATTTCCAGTTGTTGTGTGGAAATCCTGACTTAAGAAAAGGGTTACTAGTAAAGCCTCTATTTTACAGTGGCAATCTTCAATTAATGCACTTTGATTCCTTTATGTACTGCTTATATCTGGTCTTGCAGCTGAATGTCATAGAATCATAGAATTGGGTTGGAAGGGTCCTTATAGACTCTCATTCCAACTCTTCACCCTTGGCAGGACTGCCATTAGCTAGATCATGCTGCCCGGGGCCGCATCCTACCTGACCTTGAGTGTGGGCACATCACTTTACTCATCACTCTTACAAGCTCTTTCAGGCAGTTGGTGATAACATGCTATTAAATGAGCCTTACACATCTATACTTGAGCACTGGAGCTCTGAGGAAGTTATATCTTGATCTTGCCAGCATAGAAGAAAAATGACTCAGATAAGGAAGTGGTTGCAGAATCTGGTTTTAAATCTTTACTCAAACAAAATTTCTGTTAAGTGAGAATACTGCTGGATTAAAAACTTAATTGGAGGCTCAAAGCAGCTGGTCAGTGGTAAGCAGACTGTGATAAGGCTGTATTTAGAATGCTCATGGACTCAGATATGCAGTATTTTAGAAGAAGAAAAAGGAACCACAGTGATGGTGTTGGCACGGAACTAAGTCTTACATATTTACTAAACACCATAAAATATGAATGTATAGCTAAATGCATCTAGGATGAGTTGGTTAAGTTTTACTTCTGTAAAGAGCTAGTTAGAGCATAATTTTCATTACTGATAAGATATGGGAGATTTGTAGCTTGTTAAACAGAACCAACTAGTGTCTCTGCATCTGGTTTTGATAGAAAATGGGCATTTTCCCATGGATATTGCTGTATTTAAAAAGTTTCTAACTCTTTCTTCATTCTCTGAATCATTCTTATATGAGTGTTGATATAACAGTATTGCCTCCTGTAAATTTCATACAACATATAATTGATTCATAGAGCTTTTTTTATGAATTGAACTGTGTAGTAAGCAAAATGAATACAGAGGATTGGTTTCATGTTTTTGTATTGCACAGACCAAGAAAGTAATATCATTCATTATCTTGTGAATGTTTAAGAATATGAATCAAAGTCTGAAGTGTTGTTTAGGAAACCATTCCTTCACACTGAATTCAAACATCTCAAATCTGCTTTCTATAATGTCCCTTCTGAGAAGTGAATTGTTTTGATCTAAATCAATAGTGCATCATTTAAAAGTAGCCATATCTTAGAAGTCCTTCTGAAAACAGAAAGCTAAAGCTCACCTGGGTCTCACTTGGTGTGTAGAGCTCGAGATGAATCTTCTGTAGAGAAGAGGGAGAAAAAGTTAATTTTTGAGGACAAAACGCATAGAAAAAGTAAGTAGAAAACATTAGCAGAAAAGGCTAATATGAGAAAAACGTCCACTTACATTCTTGCTCTTTTCCAGTAATTCTAAATCCGAAATTAATGTTGGAAGAATATCCTGTTCTTTTGGCGGTAGAGTTGCTCCATAAGCTGTAGTCATAAGCATTGCTACTGAAATGCAGGCGAAGATCAGTACTTTGCACATCATGTCAGTGTCCTGGTTATCTGTATGCTAGTATTCAAATTGTGGTGTGCAATGCAAGGTGATAAGTTGTCATTATACTGCTTAGTATTTATACTCTTCTTTCTGGGGGGAAAAAGATGGGGGCGTCATGTAAAGAAGGGTTTTATTACACATTTTTTCATATGCTTTACCTGTATGGCAAGAATCATTACTTTTGTTTTTCCTCCCCGATGACACTTTGGAATTTTTTTACTGCGAGAGGGATTTTACCTACATTCACTGGTGTAAGAGAAGCCCACACTCACTTTTGGCACTCACTGTCTCTGTGTGCTTTTTGCATGAAACACTTTTTCCCTCTTGGGCCGTCCCACTCCCCCATAGAATGTGCTGTACAGTGTGCTACTGACATACAAAATGTTCTAAAGATGTGTAGGTTAACCACTGTGTCTACTGGAATGTGTTTGTCCTTCTACAAATCCTGTGGCATCATTTAAGCACAGGAGACAGACATACTCTCACTTTACTAATTGTTGTTTAAACAACAGGAAGAAAGTTGGCTTCCTGTCTGAAGGTGGTTTTACCTGTCATCGTTTGCAAAGACAAGTTACAAGCAGCTTAGGCACGTAGGTCAGTCTTTTCTATGATCAACTTTAAAATGTCTATGAAAAAAGAAATCCGTCAGGATTCTTTGTTTTGGGATGTTTAACCAAATTTTCTGTTACAGTAGGTCACAATGCCATTCATTTTTCCTTGTGTGTACCTTTCTCTTCTCTCCAACTTGAAAATATTTACAGATTTTCATACTGATAGCCAAACCACTTGCATTTTGTGGTGTGCAAGTTGAGAGTCAGCACTCGTTTGACCTTGGACTCTTGCTTAATAAATTTGCTTGTTTTTCTTTCCTGGTTCAAACTTCTGTTCATTGCTATCTTGGGAATGCTGTGAGCAGTGTTCAAAAATCACAGTTTTCTTCACTTTGCGTGTAGTTCTGAGCCGCATACTCCCCCTGCTGCCCAGAAATCTCCATGCCAAAAACATTTTTTAGGCTCATTGCGTTTATCTGCTTAAGCCACATGGAATACATTCAGGTTATGCACACTGTTGTGGGTCTACATGTTGTAGCATTCAGAATGAGGAAGTCTGGGCAGGTGACTGCCTCTTCATCCATTACTGTATGTGGAAACTAGATGTGGAAATCTATTTTGTAGGTTCTGACTATATAATATACGGGGGTGGGGACTGGGAGAACAGTTCTGTCCAACCTCGGATTATGCTTTTGCTTGGGTTAGGGTTAGTCCATTGCTGTAATTGTTTTTCCTAGTGCCTGTGTAACTGTCTGAGAACCATAAAACTGGTGTTAATCAACGGTGTCATCCCAGTACCTGGATAACTGAGTTTTCATTTCCTAGCTTTGAAATAAGTGCAAACATTTAACATGTCATACAGAAGTCTTAGTAGCTATTGTAGCTTGCAGTGCATACTAGAGGTGAAGTCTGCAACCTTTCTTGGCACTGCATCTTTTATCTTGCCTATTTATTCCTGATAGTAGTTAATTTCAGACAAGAGCTATGGCTGCAGAGGTGAGCTGCTGAGCAGTAGGTTGTGAGTTTTTTCTCTAAGAGTGCTTGTACAGTTTGGTCATTTTATTCAAGGATTTTAGGTTTTTGGTTTAACATACTTTGTACAAGGCGTTAAGAAATGCTTCAATGCTGAGCACAAAGAAGACCTTTTTATTGATAATGGAATTGGAATTCCTGCTCACTACTTTCAGTGTTGCTTGGTCTTAGCTGTTCTGTAATATTATGGAGGCTTCTCACCTGTTTGTAAAGTAGTCCCTGGAAATGCACTTGGAAGCAGTGAATTTGGAATTCTGAATCTGAAGCATCTCTGAAGTAGTTTTTAGCATTGATTAGAAGTTGCTCTGCAATATTTGTGGATCTAGAGAGAAGAATGTTTAAATCTTTTCTTGTTGTGGATTTTTTTATACTTTTGTAGTACTTGTGTATAATACAAAGAAGAAGAGCTTGCTTTTTCTTCTGGGAATTCAAGTAAATGAAATAAAGATTTCACTGACTAAACCTCTGGTATGCATTATGCATGCCTTCAAAGTCTGGAAAAGTTTTAACATAGGATCTGATACTTCTCACTTCTGGCTCTTATTCTTTTGGGTATCTCTAAACTGAAAGCTTGCTTTTTTTTCTTCTTTTTTTTGCTTCTTTTTTCCTTACAAACTTGATGACAGGTGAATTTTGGAGTGAAGTTTTGGTTTCATTGAGGTATTAGACATTTTGTTCATCAAGGTGCTTGCCTCCTTTCTCCATCACCAGAACAAAGTGGCATTCAGTTGGAGTCATCGTGTACAACATGTTTGGTAGAATTTAGTTCGTGTGCAGGAGTTTTTCAAACTCCTACTTCAGTAGCATGCTTTCACAAGATTAGTATCGATGAGAGTCATAGGAACCACAGTGAAGTTTGTATCTCTTGCAGAGGTGTTAACTATCAGCTTGTGATCACAGTCTGTCATTGACTTAACTCCTTAAATGTTTTCTTGGCCCTTTTAAAATAATTTTGAGTAGTTGAAATTCAATTGGTGTTTACTGATCTCATAGTTCTAAGCAATAATCACTAGAAGGATGCCCTTATTAGTTGGTTTGTTAGGGAAACTTGTGAACGTGTTGAAGTAAAGGTTTGAATAAAGAATTGATTGGTGGTAGTTCTTTGTTAGATCTTAAACCCTCAAAAAGGGTCCTTCTACAGCCTATTGTCAGTTTTTCTCCTCAATCAAGCTAAGGTAGAGCTTCATGACCTATAATCTGCCCTTGTTGCGGCATAGTTTTAGTAGGTACTAGGAGTAGAGCAATTCTCAGATGAATACAAGGGATTCCAGAATACGTTAAATACAGGAGAGATTTGCTGGCTGTGTTTATATAAGGAAAGGAAAGAAAAGATAGGAGGAACCATGAAATGATTTTCTTGTATTTCTTGTTTCTAGTAGGATTACAGTTTTTTTTATTCAGTAGTGCATGTGATAACATCTTCATTTGGACATAGAGGATGAAGGAAAGGATCCTTCGGATGGCTTGTAGAACAGGGACAAATGAAGCAAAGAGTGAAATAGGAAGTCAGAAGTTGCCATATTGGATTAGAACAGTGGTTTTAGCTAGGTTAATATTCTTCCTGATTAGGGCAAGTACCCACACTGTATCAGGTGCACGGAAAAACACCTAAAGGGAATAATTCTTCAAGAAAAAAGTGAAATAATGTTTCCTGCAAGAAATGTCAGTTGTAACAACAAAAAGGCTTTTGGCTTTACTAATTCAACAGATCTAAAAATAATTGGCAAGCAGGAATGTTTCTTCAAAACCTGTTTTGAAGTCATTTTTCATTAGAAAAATCAACATCAGGATAGACCAGGAACAGTTCTAATAGTTATAAACCAACCTTTCCAGTATGTTCTGATCGTCCATTTCTATTGGCATATGAAATGCAGACTAAGATGATGGTGATTGCGGACCTCCGATGACTAGGAAAAAGCAAGAGCAACAACCAAAACAAAAGATGAAGAGCTAGAGTCACCACAATCCCTGAGCTGATAGGAAATATGTGAAGCTGAATAGATGTTGAGTCTTGCACCTGGAATAGAATAACGACATGCAACAACACTGGCTCGGGACTGGCTGGCTGGGGAGCTGCTTTGCCATAAGCAAGCCAGAAGATCTTGTAGAGAAGCTGAACAAGTCAGCACTGTGTCTGTATTGTGTCTAGAGTTGCTGTGTAGGGTTTCCCTTCTCAGAGATGCTTGAAAGCCGTCAGGTGGCTGGCTCTGGGTGACACTACTTGAGCAGTACAGTTGAAACAGATGGCCTCCAGAAATCACTTCCAATCTCAGCCATTCTGTGATGAAGATTAATGGCATACTGGACTGCACTGAAGAGCTTACTTAGGAAATCAAGGGAAGTGGCTGTCCCATGCTCCACACTGTTCTCCTGCGGCTGCATCGCAAGACATTTGTTCTGTGCTTCCAGAACAGAAGAGGCACTGATATTCTGAACAGAGTCTATTGTCTCAGAGATACTACAGTGATGGTTAAGAACCCATGATATAAGGGGAGCGTTTGAGGGCATTGAAGTTTCTGAGATTGAACAAGAAGTCATCCTCTCGGTCTCTAAAAGGAAATTAATGGGAGAATTGATCAGGGCTCTTCTTGGGGACATGCAACAAAAAGACAGGAGGAACAATCAGGGGTTGCAGGCAGAGGAATTCTGTACTCACAGTGGAAAAAATACTTAAAAGGATTGTTTTTGCACAGGAATTATGTGGTTATCTAAGGTAATAATTTAGATGGTTATCTGTAGGGGTTGTGAGATCATGGAATCATCATAGAATCATATAATTGTTTGAATGGGAAAGAGCTGTTAAAAGCTATCCAATCCAACTTTCCTGCAATAAGCAGGGCACCTTCAGCTAGATGAGGTTGCTCAGAGCCCCATCCAGCCTGACCTTCAATGTTTCCAGGGAATAGGTCATCCACCACATATCTGGGCATCCTGTGCCAGTGCCTCACCACCCTTACCATAAAAATCTTCCTTTGTTCAATTTAAATCTCTCCTCTTTTGGTTGGAAACTATTTCATACTGTTCTGTGCCACAGCAGCCCCTGCTGAATGCACTGTCCCTTTTGTTATTATAGCCTCCCTTTAGATACTGAAAAGCCACTATCATATCTCCCTGAGGACTTTTCTTCTCCAGGCTGAATAGCCCCAGCTCTCGGCTTGTCCTTGTAGGGGGGTAGAGTCATAGAATCACCAAGGTTGGAAAAGACCTCCAAGATCATATAGTCCAACCATCCTCCTACCGCCAATATTTCCCTGCTAAATCACCTCTCTTATTGTCATATCTAAATGTTTATTGAATGCCTCCAGGGATGGTGGTTCAACTACCTCCCTGGGCAGCCTGTTCCAGTGCCTGACCACTCTTTCAGAGAAATTTTTTCTGACATCCAACCTGAACCTCCCCTGGTTCAACGTGAGGCCCTTCCCTCTAGTCTTATCACTGGTTACGCAGGAGAAGAGGCCAGCCCCCTTCTTGACACAGCCTCCTTTCAGACAATTGTAGAGAGCTTTTCATTCATTTGATCTATGTAAAACTTCAGGCCTTTACAAAGCATGGTCTTACACAACTTCAAGAGAAGACTTTACTGTGCTACTTTTTCCTAACCTTCTGGCAGGTACCCTGACACACAATACCATTTATCAAGCCTCTGGTAGTCTTGGTCTCTGTTGTAGAGATCTCTTGTCATGTGGTTTCTGGGGAAGCATGTATGCTCTTCTTTTGGCCTTTATACATTAACAGTTGATGCTTCTTTCTAATGATCCCACTGGTGTGTTTTCCGTGTATGCAGAATGTCCAGTAGATCTTTATGTCAGCAGATCTCCTTGTCAGTGTGCAAAAATATGCATGTGGCAGGGGTACTTGTAGGTGTTGGATTTGCTGCAGAACTTTTTTAGAACAAGAATGCAAAATGTCTAAGAAGCCAGGCAACAGAAAAGAGTAAATATTTCCCATTCTTGACTTTTCTCATTTAATTGTTGGCCATGGTAAATATAATGCAGTTAGGGCACTGCAATAAGGAGAGCGGCAGGAAAAATAAAATCAGTCTTGTTTGTTTTTTCCTCTTGGAGCCACATGGATTTCTGTAAGAACAGTCTTCGCAGTCAACAAACAAAACTTAAGTCACCAATTTCCTTTTAGTCGAATGTACCCCAAACCTTCTGAAAGTGTTCCCAGTACACCCACAAAACAATACAAGTGTTAACCTCTACTAGTTTTGTTTCACACTTCTTTTTAACTGAAAATCTACAGAGACTGATACGAATGCACTGTTGATCAGACAGTTCTGTGAATTTGGCTCGCTGATTTTTTTTTTTTCAAGATGGATGAAAAACTGAGTAGGTCCTTCAGGTTCTTGTTCTTTGCAATTTCCAGCTGGATTGTGTGTTCTGGACACATATTAGTTCTTTATTTGAGACGAAGGAAAGCCAAATGTGAGGTGTTACAAGGAAAGGAAATCAGATTGGAGCACTGTTGTTGAATGGTGTCACTTTGTGTTAACTGTTACTGGTGCAGTGTGATAGGAAGGACCTATCCTATAGGAAGGAGTGAGAGCATCACAAACTGTCTCTTTGTGGAGATTCTTTTCTAAAGTTATTATAAAATTACTTGTTGTGATGTAAACCAACTCTTAAATTCCAAGGTGATGTTGTATGTACTATGTAACTTTAGGAGTAAACAGTGGTGACACATAACCTGTTTGGCAACCAATAAAATAGCCTTGGTGGACTTGAGACAAGGAGATGATTTATTGTGGCTGCAAAGAAACTGGAATTTGGCAAACACAGTAGGTAGCTCATTGGTACAATACTTGATTTCTGTGTGGGTTGGGGAAGGTCACTTCTTACTTGGGCAGCCTGTGCCAGTGCTCCGTCACCAACACAGTACAAGAAATACTGCCTGATATTTAGGTGATGTTCCAGTTCATGTCTTTTTGCCTCCTGTTCTGTCACTGAGCACCACTGAAAATAGCATGGCTCTGTCCTCTTATGGAGTGAGAAGCAATTGATTATGAGTGTCTTCTGAAGTTCTTAGGACTGGGCAGGTACACCTGAGTGCAAGAGAATGCTCAGAAGTTTGGAACTACATGGTTACTTGGTTCTGCTTTACTTCTAAACCATAAGATGTGTGAGCCCAGAGTGCTCTGTATGTGCCATGTTTCTTCATTCTTTTTGAATGCTTTGCGGTATACCAAATATTATGGTATTTGCTGAGGAAGAGATTCATCTCTTTAGGCTTTTTCTATCCAGAGTCTCAAAGAAGTGCTGGCCGGTGTTGTCTTCTTCTGCCAGTGGGTTAGAAATTAATTAATCAGAGGATCAAACTGATGAAGCAGTAATCAATATCAAATGTGTCTTAAGCCCCTAACAGAGTTCAAGACTTCCTAAGAAAAATTCACACATCCCATCCCTGGAGGTATTCAAGACCAGGTTGAATGGGGCCCTGCCCACCCAGATCTGGTAGGTGGCAACCCTGTCTATGGCGTATGGGTGGAACTGGGTGGGCTTTAAGGTCCCTTCCAACCTAAGCTGTTCTGCAATTTTCCCTGCTGTTAATGATGCACAGATCAGGGAAACAAGGAGGCTGATCAAATGAGGAGGCTGTGGATCCAGTTTTATTTAGCACAGACGGTGTTTAAAATTCTGCCTTGCTCATATGTCCATTTTGTCGCAAGCACAGCATGTGAGTGTGTGTGGTAGTTCTTTAATCTCATCGATAAATCCACTTAGCAACTTTGAAAAAGAAATGAAATTTGCAACTTGTTTCAGTCTTCAGAGGAGAAGTTTTAAGGAATATTTAAGGCAAATTTCCATACTACCTGCCCAACATGACTTGAATTTGAACTTAAAAACAAGAGGAAAAAAAATGTTATTAGGAAAATCAACAGTGAGTTTCAGTGGCTGATTCAGAGCTAAGGAATATTCCTGGTTCTTTCCCTTCCACTCATGTTGAAAACTCATTCATTACTAATAGATGCAGCGAAGCTAGCTTTTGTCCTAAAACAAATGCTGTCATTTGCAGGATGTCATGCATCTGCAATGGTTTGTTACTATTACTTTTTTCCTCTATCTGGACCACTGTTTTTATGCGATTTTTTTTTCCCCACACACGATCCTGTTGAGGCACAGTAATTCAGTAAATGATTTCCTTAAAATCAATGGTGTCGCAGGGGTTTTGTTTCTTTATAGAAAAATCACCAAATCAGTTGATTTATTATAAAGCCATCAATACAACTATCAGAGCAAAAATCTCAAGGTCTCAATAATGAGTAAAAATGTTAGCGCTGAGACTTTCTCAGGTAACACTATTAACACTTGACACTTATAATTGCAATATGAAGCAGTATATGTTCAGGAGCTATTTGTGAGACATTCTACTTGTGCCATAATGGTTAATGTTTGTTTTGTTGTTTTATAAGCATACTGATGAGCTTTTCAAGATGAACATCTCTTTGCAATGAGATGATATGGAAGCTGAAATTTCACTCAGCTGTTTTTGGAAAGCTGGCAGGAGCTAATTTTTCATAGCTGTTCTTTGTATGACTTGCATTCTGGAGTACTTCTCCAAACCACCACACTGCATTTCTGATATGATGCAAATTATACCTTCCTCATTAAGATTCCATTGAATTTAACTAATGTTAAATTGTCTTTGTTAAGCCATTTTCAATGTCATGGGACTGCTTGTATCATACTCATGATGAGAGCTGAAAAAAGTAACCTCAGATCTTGATAAATCAAACATAAGATATCATTATTTTCTATCTGTGATCATTTTGGCAAAGAAAGGATGGGAGTTGGAGTTTTCTATTAGATAGGCTAATGGAAGTGGACACGCTTTTAGACAGAGTCCTTTCATCAGATTTTGGTTCACCTGTACCTGTCTGTGTGAAATTCTGGGCAGATATTGAAGGCATATTGAATTCAATCTGTCATAAATTTTGCATATCTTTACTTACAGACTAGTTAGTGCAAATCAGAAAATGTCTTCATCATCATTTTCAAATTGAAATATTCTTTGTAAGCTTTAAATGGCATTGAAGTTTTTATTTCCAGTTTTGTTGTATGTGTTACACAGTCCTGCACTGTGTCGTATGCAAAACACTTTATGCTAACCTTGGATTTCTGGAGTCCAGATCTGAAGCAGACAATGTCTGCTCTTCTCGTTTCACTTTATCTTACCTTGCCTTTGTGTGTTAGTGTCATTTTAAAATCAGATACTTTTAAATAATGTAGCCTCAAAAAAGAAAATATATATAATTTTATATATATTGTATTGAAGAATAAATATTGCAGCTTTGGAACTGATCTTTTCATTTTTTATAATGAGGGGGCAGTCATGACAACATAGGCATGAGAAAGAGAAGGCTGAATTTGAGGTGTCACTTCTGTTAGTTCCTCCTGTGCAGCCCCACTTAGCAGAACTTTACTTGGTATTTAGCAATCCAAAGGAACAAGTATGTTGCAGGCATGGGATTTTACCAAGCCATCATAATTTCTGTTTGTAACCTTATTTCAGCACTTTCATTTCTAGCTGTAGAGGTGATTATGCTCTTATGTTCTTTTGATTCTTCTTCCTTGGATGCCTTTTTGATGTAGGGTAAAAGTCTTATTTTATCTTAAGACTTTTAAAAGGTCTGACAAAGTTATTTACTGTTACTTGTACTTCTGCTTTTTTAGTATGATTTCCAATGTACTCTGAGGTTAAGAGTAATCATTTTTTTCTTCCTTTGTTCACAGCTCTTTTGTGGCTTCTCTGTGACCCAGCTTCCCTTGTTAACTGGGCTGAGGAAGCCTTTTGCTAAGAACAGGGATAGTGAAAGGGATCTGTGTCGCTCTTAGTGAGTACTAATAAAGTGCAGCAAAGCATCGGAGCAGGAGCAGACATTTGTGGGGTTGAAATAAGATTTTCATGTCTAAAATCTAGAGCAGAGACCGATGTGAAGTAGTTGGGTTAGTTAGCTCTGTGTAGTGTTATTTGCAGCCTTTGCATAAACAAAGGGGAGAGCTTTGGCACTGAGCTGGAGCAGAAGGCTAGGACGTGTCCTCGTAGCTACACAGGGCTTAAAGATGACTACTACCAAGTGATTCACCAATGCAGGACAGCAGCATCTAGGATACGTTTTGCAGCTACTTCTGGGGAAAGTAGAAATTATGTAAAAAAAAAAAAAAATGACCATCAAATACCTCAGTAGAAAGTTATACAGAGATTATACATCACATATTAAGTCCAGTGGTAACTTTAAAAGAATGCATGCCTCTAGATGTGCATGTGTGCCCTAGCCACATCATGACCTTATACCGTGCAAGACCTTTATGTGCGTCACTTTTCCTCCTGTACCTTGGTTTTCTCAGAAAGGAAATGCAGTTGCGTGGGCTGGAAAGGAGATGCTGCGCATTCTAGCTAGGTTGTGATCTGGTTGATTAGTATAGCTACCATATCAGCTCCCAGCTATCACTTGGTCTGAATGCCGAAATCAGAAGCTATACTCTAATTCTTTAATGCATAAAGAACATCATGAGATGCCCTGAGTGGATCTTGGTAAAAGCAAGTTGGTTTTTTTTTTTCAGGACTTGTGTTGGAAGGGGAAGAGCACTTCTCTGGCAAACTAGGACATTTTGGAGATTGGGAATATGAAATTTCAAACAAGTAGAGAGTACTTGCTTGACAAAATGGCATGAGAGACAAGAAAAGTTCAGTCCCAGAACATGCTTAGTGTTTCAATGTATGCACTATCACTTTGCTTTTTTTTATGTTAAAATAATATTCAGGCATGACAAGTGAAATCCAAATCCATTTTATTAACCTTATAAACCCTAGAGGAGAGATTGTGCTCTTTTATTACGTAGGAAGTACTCTTATGTAATCCCTAGAAAATCTGTGTTTGGTAGGGTTTGAATGGTAAGGGTGTCACCTCTAAGTTTGCTGGACTTTGAGAAGGATGTCTTTACGTTTCTGTGGCTCTGGAAGCAGTTTTTGGAGAGTCAAGACTGAACAGCGTAGTAGCAGAAAGACTGACCAGACTGACCAGACTTCCACAGGAAAAGCCGTACTCTTGAAAGCAACAGAAGGAATGTGATCAAAGCAGGCTACGATATCTAAATACTGCAAAATCACTTTCTCCATAAGTTCAGGACGTCCGTATATGAACATTTATGTTTGCAGATCAGTAATAAAAATTTCAGGAAACTGAAACTTTGAACGTGTCATTAGAGGTTTCTGAAAGGACCACAGTGATCTGATTAGGCTTTATTCTAGTCTCACTTTATTTTTGTAATCTTGATAGAATATGAGAAACGTATTAACCACAAAGAGTTGAAATTGCACACAGGTTTTGCAACAATCTTGACTTACTCTGAAGGATTCCTCTCTTCAATAACTAAATACAAAAGTCAGAGGATTGCACTGCAGAAGGCAAGGGTAACATTTTAGTGCGGAGTTCTCACTTGCTTTCTGGAATTTCTTCTTGACAAATTTGGCAATGGAATCAAAAGAGACGGAGAAATTTGGTTGGGTATTGGTCTTCCCACATTATTCAAATTACTGTACTTTTTACTTTCCATATCTCGCTGAGGGAAAGATTGACAGTGATTTGTTGGTGTCAAATGCATCATAGCAACTTCAGTCATATATTCCGCAACCAAATACTTGAGAGAGTAAGCATTGTGCTCTCTCACCACATTCAGACCCAAGTAAGCGTTCTGAGTAGGAGCAGAGAGACCCTTGAACATGTCATTTTGTACCTGTTGAGTTTTAAGACTCGTAAGAAAAATGACTTTTAGATTTGCTGTAAAGTGTCAGTTGTGTACAACACCCATTATAGCCTGGCATCCATGAAATCAAGTGAGGAACAGTGAATGTTTGATCAGTTCTGTTTTTAACTACAAAGATTACCTGTTATTGCAACAAGTGTGAAGATGATTAGAGCTTGCTAAACTGTAATCAACTTATCATGGATTTCCCAATGGGATGAGCTGATATCCTGATGGAGAAGACTTGACATTTACCATCTGGATGTTAGGATGATGCTTCCTGAAAGGTGGCATTGCAGCAGATGTGAACCTGGGATAGGAGGGTAGAGTGGGGGAAAAAACGTGATCTGATAGTGTAAATATACCATTCACCTGTAGAAAATGGTAAAGCACAAGACTGTGATCTGATGCAAAATATTAATACTGTAAATAGAAGTAGGATGCACTTCTTCAGACACTTCAGGATTTCAGGTAGGATAATTACACAGGTGCAGAGTGTGTGAAGCTGGTACCATATTTGTCTATTCAGTGCTTTTGTCTAAGGCTGAGGCTATAGGAAGGGAAAGCGTAATGCTGTCACTGACTCTTGGAAGATGTTTGCTATTATTTCAATGACAAATCTATATAGTATTTTTTGCTATACGTAGTTCTTCAAAGGGTTGTTTTTTTTCAATCTTTTTAATATTATCTCTGTGGAGATATGAAAAAGAACTGTTGACTTCTATGAGTTGTCCTAACACTGCACCTCTTTTCTTCCATTTTTGTAAATCGTACACCAAATTTCTTACTTCTGTAGCTGCCAAAACGTTAAAAGTGACCTTCATGTTAGAGCAATTGAGATTCTGCTTCCTATGGAAGATAGATCACTTATCAAATGCAACTTAACTTCTGTAGAAAGTACTGTGTAATAGAGAGCTGTATGATCTCACCGTGTGCTTTTTGAAATGCTGTGACATGTGTGCAGAAGAGCATAGAATCATAGAAGGTCCTGAACTGGAATTGCCCAGATAGAATTGTAGACTATTCTGAGTTGGAAGGGGCTCAATAGAATCATAGATCATGGTAATTGGTTGGTTTGTTTTGCAAGTTTCCCAATCAAAAAATAGCACTTCTTTGTAAATATCAGTTGAGGCTTCAACATTTCAGAATTTATCACAAGTCTACTGTCTTTCCACTTCTTAAACTGAAATTTCAACTGTGCTGCTAAGACTCATGGAGAAAACCTATTATTTTGGTAAATTGAAGCTGATGCCATATGAGATAATAGTAATGTAGAAGTAGCATTTATAAGAAAATTTGGATTAAATTTCAGGAGGAGATTCCTTGAATCTTTCAGTACTTAAAATTTCATGCATTTTCTTGTGGAATAAACCACTGTTGTGTATCTCCATCTGTCTTGTCAGGCTGAAAGAGGTGGAGCTGTTCAGCCTCTGAGGTGACCTCATAGTGGCCTTTTAATGTCTAAAGAGGAGTTAATGGAAAGAAGGGAACAGACTCTTCAGCAGGGTCTGTGATGATAGAACAAGGGGAAATGTCTTCAGGCTTGTAATGCGTAGATTTAGATGGTGTGCAGTACTCAAGTGAGATATTTTAAGACGACAGTGGACTCAGGTTTGTTTCATCTCAGAGGCTACATTTTCCTTAGATATAATCAACACTTGATTGCACCGTAAGCACCGTAACATGTAGAGACTGGGTTTTCCCTGCAGCTACATTCCTGAGCACTATTTAAAATAACAATAATAATAATTGTTAAGATACTCTCCTTCATGTTGCTTATACTTTACAACATAAATTACGGTGGCATGTAGGGACCACAGTGAGGACCTTGCGTTCAAGGACTTTTTTGAGGTAAGGTGGTTCTTGTGGCTTCACAACCAAATGTGAGATGAGAAAAAAAGTGAATGAGGGAAGGACCAGGGGCTTCTGATTCAAGTAATGAAGGTTGCTCTAGTGCACTGAAGGATGTTGTGGTTTGTTTTATTGTTCAGTTTGTTGCTTTTCTTTCTTGCTTGAGTTAAGCACTAAGAAAACTGTCTAAAATATTGTTTTGTTCAGAATGCTTATTTCAAGTACTGTATTGTCTTTCCATGCTAAAAACAGACCTGCAAGTACCTCACAAATCTAATGTACCAAGTCTGAAATTGAGATACAGTGCAAGACAAATAACCAGTGTGACCCCTTGTTTTTTACCTTTTTAATTAAAAAGTTTGTCAGAATGAATGCAGAATACCCTTTGTGGTTTAGGTCATATCTTCATTGCTAACAAGAGCAATTCATATATAGAACACAGGGGTTTCCCCCTGTAGTGTATAGTATATCCCTGCTTGTGGTAATTCAGGGTTTTTTTTTCCTCTCATGCCTGTTCAGTTAGGCATGCAGTCTAACACTTCTTCTCCTGCATGTCTATATAGTAATTTCTTCCCTTCTGTCCGTTCCTGACAGGTTTTTGTAGGATTGCCTGGTAAGGTGAACTGTGACTTTAAGTGGGCATGTGGTTTAGAAACTCCCATGTTGTCATTCTCGCAATGACATTGCCTTCCCTGTTACCTGGGGAAGTTGCTGAGCCCTTCTTTAATCTTCCTCATGAGTAAATGAAAATGAAATTTCACCAAGATGTTTTGTGGGAACTTTATGTCTCCTTCTGAATAATCCAGTCTTAATCCTGATCTCATAGGAACAAATAAGTGCTTTACATTGGTGTTTTGCTTCATTCTGATATATAACCCTATAATTGCCTTATAAAAATATCTTAATTTTGATTCTAATTTTTTTTTTCCTCCCCATTGGAATTGGTGATAAAATGACACACTTTGTATTTAACAATAGTAGTAAGTAATTATGAAAAAAATCTACTGCTACAGGTGAAGTCTGCCTTTGTTCCCAAGGAAATCTTAGTAGTTTGGACCTCGGTGTGCTGATGGACAGTTAGCTGAATATGAGCCAGCAATGTGCCCAGGTGGCCAAGAAGGCCAATGGCATCCTGGCTTGTATCAAGAATAGTATGGTGAGTAGGACTAGGGAAGTCATCCTGCCCCTGTACTTGGCATTGGTGAGGCCTCACCTCGAGTACTGTGTTAGTTATGGGCACCTCAGCACAGGAAAAGCATGGAGGTACTGGAGCAGGTCCATAGAAGGGCAACGAGGCTTGTGAAGGGCCTGGAAAATCAGCCCTATGAGGAGAGGCTGGAGGAGCTGGAGCTGTTTTAGTCTGGGGAAAAGGAGGCTGAGGGGAGACGTTATCGCCCTCTTCCAGTACCTGAAAGGTGCTTACAGTGAGAGTGGGGCAGGTCTCTTCTCACTAGTGACAAGTGACTGGACGAGGGGAAATGGCCTTAAGTTGCGCCAGGGTATGGTTGGACGTTAGGAAACGCTTCCTTACAGAAAGGGTAGTTAAGGAGTGGAATAGGCTCCCTAGGGAGGTGGTTGAGTCGCTGTCCCTGGATGTGTTTAAGAGCTGTTTGGATGTGGTGCTCAGAGATATGATTTAGCAGAGGGTTGTTAGAGTTAGGGTACTATGGTTAGGCTGCGGTTGGACTTGATGATCTTTGAGGTCTTTTCCAACCTGGGTGATTCTGTGATTCTATGACTCCATTACCTTTACCCCTTGGGTTGTAAACCAAGTCTAGAATGTGGTTGATTATCCTGTTTGCATCTTACAGCTTGCACTGAAGGTAGAGAGAAGAAGGTGGGCTTTCTAGCCTGGCTACCAAACCTCTTAGCAGGAGCAGCACTGTCTGGAGTGTGAGACTATTGTTTGTCTACTGGGAATATTTGCATGATTTTACGTATATATGGAAAATAACACTGTGCTGGGAGTGCTGTAAGTTTCTCTCATGCTGTTGTTGCTTGTAACTGTGCCGTTTCAGCCAGATGTATGTATGTATCTTCAGCTCCTTGGCAGCCTTTTTCAGACTGGCATAGCAGGAGTTAGTCCAGATATGCTAGAATATCCAGAATATCCACAAAGGCATTACAGCTACCTCCCCAGCCTAGTTCTTCTGTTAATTACATTACTTCTGGTGTGCTTTCTATTATTATGAGTTTTCTTAACACTGTCTTTTTTTTTCCATGTAAATTCTTACTGGCGGTTTCTTTGTTTCTTGTGTGGTAATAAATAGTTCACGAGCTCACTAATAGCTATTGAATTTACTCTTTTTCTTGATTTGTTACGTGGGAGATTCTGTGTAGCTGTAGATTAGGAAGAGGGGAGAAAAAACCCAACAATCTGCAAGTCAGATCCTAGTCCTAGCAAGGAAACCTGTGAATCTTCCTTGCAAAGTAAGTGCCTGGGTTGTCTTTGGTTTTGTTTCTTTTCTTCAAATCCGGTGATTTACTGAGAGTTGGAACTGTATAACATGGGGAGTGTGTAATTGCTAGCATCTATTGTACGTGTGGTTACTGCCTAGGGAAAGAAAGGGAAAATCCCTTTGTTGAGTTTGTCTTTGAGACTTAATTCTTCAGTTACTGCTTGGACTATAATGAAGGCTGAAATCTGTGAAAATCTGTATGTTCAGATTCCACATTCAGAAAAACTGGAGGAATGTTTTATGAGCTAAAGTATGTTCTATGATTTTTATTACTGTGCCTCCAAATACTTCAGCGTGTGGCTAAACAAAAATGTCAGAAGATTCCATTTAAATGGCTAAGGGGGAAAAAAAAGAGTGAAACCAAATTCTGGGGGAGACAAATTTCCGGTGTTAAGCAGGAAGTGTAAATACTCAATGCAAATGTTAGCAAAGGCTTCGTTAATATTATTAAAGGTATAGACGTGTTAAAATTTGCACCCACCTCTATCCAGAGATTATTCTTTCACTTATGGAACTTCAAATAACACAGACAGTCTAGTTTAATATTAAAGCTGGGAAATACAGAAATGAAAAGAGGTAGCTTTTCTGTGAGGCAACCAAATGGATGATGGTAAGGGGAAAAATCAACTGGCTCACTAATGCTGTAGCATTGTGCCAAAAAAAAAACCAAATTCATTTTTAAAGGAAGTGTGTTTATTGCTCCGTACTTAAACATTAGCATTATATGTTTATGTTATACACGTAGATTCTTATTGCTTCTTATTCTTGATGTTCTGTAATAATAACTAACATTTGAAGAGCAGTGTTGACTGTGAATCATAATGCATTTTACAAACAAGGTTAAGTGGTGTGTGGTTTTTTTTTCTCCTGTGGAATTTGAAAGACAGGTGAAAAGAGCTTCTGAAATGCTAGCAGCAAAATCAGTCACATGGCAGTAGTCTCTGAGCTCAAGTGTATTGCCATATTGGTCATGCTGTTTTACCTTTTGTATGGAAGCAAATATGCTTCTACAAGGAGGAAGTTGTTTAAATTCCTTAATACACAGGGAAATTCCTACATACTAAGTTTTAAACTAGAGGAAAAGACCAATTAATATTAAGTGAACAAAATTGGAACAGCATGGCAGCAGACGTGGGAATCTGGAATGCAGAAAGAAAAACAAGATCAAGCTCACTGGATTTGGGAGTGCAACAGTTGTACCACGCAGTGTGCTGAAAAGCATTTCTTTTGCTGCTGTAGGCAAAGGGGATGTGTGGGGCCTCTCACACCACTGCTCTTTTGAGAATCCTGAATTCTAAGTAGAAGTGAAAGGACTTTCACTTGTATGCAGAAACTACTCTTACATTTTTTTCCATCCAGAAAATGATTGAAAGTTTGTAAAGAGAAAACAACAAATGAAATAATCAGAAAATGAGTAGGCTTTGACTCAATGTTTTATAATATTTTATAAGTACAAGTACATTAGTCATATTCTCTGAAGGACTTCTTGTAAAAGGTTTTTGCTCTTTGTAAGTTTTTCCTGTGATTAAGTTTCTAAATAAAAGTTTGGGTTTTTTTTTTTCATTAAGGGAATGGGTATTTTGGAAAGTGATAATTATGGAAACTGAAATGATCGCCTCCTGATTTTCAGGGACAACAGCTGGTAAGAGCACCTTGCAGAAGCTTCTGCAGAGGAAACCATTTCTGCTGAGGTTGAGTCCTTGCGTGGAGCTTAACAAACCTGAAGAGGTTTCGTATGGTACCTGTTCTGGGGCACCACCTGCTGGTGCATCCTCATCTGTCTGCTAAATATGGGTATGTGTTATGTGCAGAGTTTAATCTCTGTGATCCCTGTGTGGCACGGAGCACCTGCAGTTCTCATTTGGTTCGGTTCCTTGTGTTTTCAGTGACAGAAGCTTACCATGCTCCTGATCTTTTATAATCCTTTTCCACTGGTGACAGTGCTCATAAGAAAAATGCTGTTTAGGAAATGACACTAACTACACAGTGAGTAAAATACTGCCAACTTCACCAAGTTTTTTTCTCACTATATGAAGTTGATTTTATTTTTCCTGTTTATTTAATGTTGTTGTCCTAGCTCTTTGAGATCACAGGATTGAAGGGGTTGGAAGAGACCTCCAAAGAACATTGATTCCAACACCTTTGCTTTCTAATTAGATGCTCTCTAATTATTCAGTATTGCCTGCTGAATAGGCAATAAAAGAGCATGTCTATGAGAAGTGAAATATGGCACGTTAACATAAGTTGTTTAATCATACATCTCTAGGGCTGATAGGATTGAAGCACATTTATGTTGCACATATATGAGCTATGTGGTGTTATGTAGGTCATATGTTTGAATGAATTTTTATACGTCAGCAACATTGGTACAGAACAATAGAAAGAACCAGAATTTTAATAATAGATTACGATTAAAATTACAAAATACATATTTTTGGAGCTGCTTACTTGTCCAAAGTTCAAAGTACTTTAAGATATATTTCAAAACACAAATCATCATCTTTAACTCAAAAACTGGGCATGAACTATCCAACGTCATGTGGCTGCTGATACCTGACTTGATGCTGAGCAGTTTCACTGAAGTGAGTTAGTTGTGTTGGTGCTTCATCTTGGTGGAAAATAAGGACATATGTGGAGGCTGGGAAAACACCTTAGGTGCTTTTGATTGTGAAATGGGTTATTGATTGATTGATATTCATATGGAAACTTTTGTAGAGGGAGAAGTTTTAATGAGATTATTATCCATTTTGGTTCTCCTATTGACTTTTCAGCCAACAGTTTCCTTTATTCCACAATGGGATTTACTGTTTGCGCAGTATACCTCTGCTGTTCTTCATCTGACATTCGTCATTATGCCGCCCACTGGATTTTGCTTAAAGGGTAAATAAGGTGCATGCATCAGACTGGGAAATTTGCCAGAGCATTGTCTCAACCCTGAGAGAAAACCTATGAGAATCAGGTAGAACAAGCTGAAAAATATTTTCCCATCTCACAGAAATGTCATTTTTTTCAATTTTGACCTTTTTTTTTTTTTTTTCCCTGTGTCACACTGAAATGAAGTTGCAAACTTCAACTATTTTCATTTAAAGGGAAAAAAAAAAAGAGTATGATCCACATCTGTCAGTAGCCTTTTAAGTAAGTACCTCCTCTGGGATGTTGGTGGAGCATGTCCAAATGCAAAAGTCAAATAAAGCAGAGCAGGGGTGGGACTCAGCTCCTGCATTCACTTTCCTGTCAAATGCCCACACCAGAAACCAGTAGTCTGCTCTGCTCTGGTGCACATTGTCTTGTTTTGTTACAGGAGTTCAATTCTGGACCTGGGAAATGGTTATGGTTGAAAGATTTGTCAGATTGTTTCAGTGAAAGTTGCAATGTTTCAGTTTCAGCAGATTTCTTATCCTCCAGTGGAAAAATATTTCGCGAAGAAATTCCCAGCCAGCTTCTGAGTTTGCCCTCTAAAAATGTTTTTAAGGAAAGTCTTACTGTGATGCAGAACATTCATTCTTAAGGAGGAAAAGATTGTGCCCCTTGGGCTTATCCTCATCTTGATGCTTGATTCTTGTTCGCGTCCTCTGGCTGCTTGTACCGTTGTATTGCTTCATGAGGTTGTGCAGTGCACCTGTCTGGGTCAGAGGATTCATGCAGATCACATATAACTTGCCTCTTCACCCAAGCTTCCCCTCAAACATACAACTGTTTGAGGATTGCTAATGGGAGCAGAACTGGGATTGGATCAAGCTGACCCTGTTCCAGTGAAACACAGGTGAAAAAGGAGCCTAAGCACCCAGTAGTTTTAGTGCCATAAAAAATAGTTCCTACCAAATTACATTGGTACTTGGTACTTATTCAGCTGTTGATAGTACCGTGGTGTAAATCTGATCTCAGAAAGGATCAGTGATAATAATATCCCCCAAAATACTTCCTGTTGTTTCACCAGAGGGGACAACGTTGTTTTTAACCTGACTCATTTCAGGTTTGAAGTGCAGATGTGCAGAAGCACTTCCCAGCTAAGACAGCGGTGAAGGGTTGGGATTGAGTGAATCCAAAGAGTGGATGGTGGTAGGGAAAGAAACAAGAATTTCTGATGCTAATTTTGCCAAACATAAACTTTGTATAAGGTTCATTTGTGGGGCAGGGGGCGGAGGGTAGAACATAGCAGCTGTCTAAACAGAGCATGGAATGTGAGAAGAAATGAGAATTCAAGGAAAAATGTATCCATCAAGAAGGGAGGCAGCAGATCCATAGGGAATGATAAGGAAGGGCTGCCTGCTCTGATCCTGGAGGGCAGAGATACTGTGCCGTGGAAAGGGACACCCTGGATTGGTTTGGTACCACCGTGGTGCTATGCTGAGCATTGAGCTCTCCACCACTTCCTTCTCTATCGCTCCTTTTGTCATCCTCACTATGTGCTGACTGGACCGGCTGTGCTTCCCTTACAAAATTGGCACTTTATTTGTGCAGGATATTATGATTGCTGCTGGCAAGTAATTGTATTAGAAGCTGTTAGAAAGAAAGTGCAATTCTTCCAGGAACAGTAAGGAAGTCTCACCCTTTTGGGAAAAGCATTCGGAAATACCATGGGAATCGTTAGGAAGAATGTAGATACTGTGTGTCGCGCTTGTACCCATCTGACAAAGGTGACTAGATTGAATCAGTTAGATTCATTCTTCTTTATTGTCTGCCTCTGACAGAGCTTATATGTAGTGTTGGTAAAACTGTCTGATGACTTTGTGCCTGACTTATCTGTTTGTTAAGAAAGGAATAATAATAGTAATGATTAGGTGAAGTATTTATGAAGTCCTCAAGCAAAATGGTGGTATGCTTTAGAAATGCCTGATGTATAAACTCAGATTTACTAATTTATTCAAATAATCTTCCTTATCCTTAGTATTGTAGTTAATACTGTCAGTTCAGACATTATCCTCTTAATCTAAGATAATTAACTTCAGGACTGATTAGATTTGTTCCACTGAGTTAAGGCCATCACAGGTAAATGTTGGATTTATATCCAAACAAGTAATTATATCCTAAATTATCTTATTTTGTATTGAAAAAGCCAACTTTATAACTTTTGATCCTTAATTATTTCTCAGGAATGAGAGCACCGTTGCTGGTTCCAGTAAATCTTTCTGAACATTAATTCCCTGCATTTAGGGATTAGAGGGATTTATTTCCTTAAAAAACTGAAACAGGGAGGTCTGTTTTCAGTTGCCTGATGCCCTCTTGTGCTGTGATCTGGTCTTTACTCTGGTCTGTTTACTTACATTAAAAATCATTTCCAACCGATTTGATAAATTGCTTGATTTGACCCATATTTTCTCTCTGAAGGGAAAGTTAGCATTGACGTCGTGTCTGTCTCCATCACTACCCAAAAGTCCTGGTCCCCAGTTCACCAGACTAACAGCTGAAGAGAAGTCATTGGTACCATAGCTGTGTATAGTGAGTGCCTTAAGCTCTGTGTCACAAGAAACATCGTCAGCTTCTGTGCTAAATGGAAAGGATAGAGTCCCACACCAAACAGATGGAAGCTGTTAAACAAGCTCCAGCCCAGCAGGAACATGCAAGTCCTTGTTGGGAAGAGTGTATCTTTGCACAGACCAAGCCACAGCAATGTGAGTTTTTCTGCAGTTTTATAACTTAACACTGAGAACATGAAAAATAAGAGAAAATTAAGAGAAAAATGTGTCTTTGTAGTAAGATCATTTAAAATGTCTGTGTTGTTCCCCTTGTGATTTGAAGCCTATGCTTACTTTTGATATCTTCTAATCTTTCTTCAATCTGTCCTTCACTGGTATACATGTCATGTAATCAGAATATAACTTCTGGTGTCCAGAAGAGCTGTGATGCAGCATAAGATACCTTGAGTAGTGTTTTACTGCATTTCTCATTGTTTGACGGATGACTGAATTGTGGAAGCTTTTAGCAGTCCAAGACAAATTGTCAGTATCTGGAAGCTTTTATGCCTACAGTGCTGTGGGTATTCACCAAACTCAACCACTTTGTTGCTGGCAGTTTCCTAGTGCCACCCGCTGGAAATAGTGGAGATTTGCACTGTTACTGAGTTGCTTCTGCAGGCGGTGAGCACGAGGGGTTGGTTAAAGTGATGGCAACCTTTCCTGAAACTGTGTTCCCGAATTGGTTGTTGGTGAGACAGGTTTTCAGGCTTTGTACCCCTGGCATCTCCCTTGTATGGCTGTGAATGAAGAAACACAGGCAAGACTGCTGGACGTAAGGATGTCAAGTTGCCTAAAGGCAGAGTGTGATGAATATTTAGCAATTATATACATACAGAAACAGCAATCTTACTTCTGCCCAATGACAGTGATAAGAACAGCAGGCATATCCACTGCTAACTTTATTAAGTTCCTGATTATGAGGACAGTTTTAAACTTGGTGTACAGATGATAAGGAGAGGGAGCTGTTGTGAACTGTCTTAGTTGACTGTTAATCTATTGGCAAATTGGTACCAGCAGTGAGTTTTGAGAACTTAATCTGTATTTTCTTTCTACAGCATATTAATATTTGATGTAATCAGCTTGCTCCACAAAATTATAGCAAAACGTATTGTCATGAGGATGATTCAGCTCATCTATTTATGTGGAACTGTTTTGGACTTTGTTATAGTTATCAACAGGTGGCAGTACAGCAATTCAGGTCATTAACTTGGAGAAGGAAGTTTGAGTAGGAAATGTTCGCTTTCAGCTTTGCACCTTTTACAACATGGATCATTAGTAAAAGTGAAAAGCAAGAGCAATGTACAACCCACAGCTGTAGGGAAAATACATCCATGAAGATGTGAACGACTGAGAGAAGGAACAGAGCATTATCTATACAGAACAAACTAACATTTTTGAGATGTTCTATATCTGAAATATTGGTGGTATGCCTATGCAGCAGCATCTGCCCAGATGTCTGGGTTGGTACAGACATGATAGTGCCTAAATTTCTCAGTGGGGATAAGTAGTTGAGTTATCCTAGTGTAGACACAGTCCTTTGGTTCTAGAGGCTCTGCAGATTCCCATGTATTGCATAAAGTGTATCCTCTGCTCTAGCAAATAGTTCTAAACATATTAGAAGCCTAAAGCCTTATGTTAAAACTGAGAAATCTGTTTCAGGTTGTATTATGACTAGAGCACTATAATATGAGTTAAGAGACCACAGATGAGCAAGATTCTTAGGAAGATAAAGTAGTCTGATCACAGGACTAGAGGGTCTGTTTGCTTGTCACGGGGCAGCGTCTAGGTTTTTGTTTATGCAGAATAGACTGGACACAGCAGAGGCACTATTTCATCAGCTACTAATAATATTTCTGGAATCAGACTAACATCTTTAATCTGTATTCATGAGGGCTGCTCTGAAAATAATGCCTCCTATTCCATGATGTTAGCCTGTGACGACAGAGGCAGGTGGTGGTGGTAATGCAGTAGAGGTTGAACCTTCCCACCAATATTCTCTTACATTTTGTTGTCATGTGCCAAGTGGCAGCAGAGGGGCAGTCTGACAGAGTGATGTCTGACATGGAAGTACGTGTGAAGCAAAGCTGTGGAAATGTGAAAAAATTGCACAAATTGACATTCATTGATTCTTGCTGAGAAAAGGAGGACCAGAGATTACACTGGACCATTATTTGTTGAGATTGATCACATCACAAATAGGAATGTAGATAAAGCAGAGGTATTTAATGCATTTTTTAGGGCTCTAAGACTCACTGTGGGGAGTGATGAACTCCTGGCCAACTCTGAACTTGTGCAGGATTTTCTGCTTCAGCTGAATGCCCAATGGGATTCAACCTAAGGTACTCAAAGAGCCGGCTGATGTTATCATAAGATCTCTGTCAGTCACCAACATTAGGAAGTTTAAAAAGAATTAGTGCAGGATTCTGCACCTGGGGACAGGGCATACCCTGGATGTCTATACAGACCAGGGGGCAAGAGGCCAGAGAAAGGGTTCTGTCAGCAGTAAGTGTGCTATCTGAACTTGATGGTAGTTGTTTCATTTAAGCTATATGGCATATGCTGTGTGTTGAACACTGTTCACATGAGGAGTCTTATGAACCACAGTAAGGGTTGAAATGGCTGGAGGCTTTTTAAGAAAAAAAACAAGTGAAAACTGAATTAGCTAAAATTATTTAATATCATAGGTATATAAATAAATCAAACGGTGAAGTCCTCGGTAAAAACATTCAATTCACAAAATACAATAAATAATTAAATTAAATGAGACAATTGGTATAATAATAAAGAAACTTCTCAAGAAAAGTACGTATTATACAGAACTGTATATACCATGCTAAGACACATATTGAAGTGCCCACAATGAGCACTTATGACCAAAATCATAAATACATTGTTAAACCTCCTTGGGAGGTAATGAGCTTTTATGGCTTACTCTATGCACTTCTACTCTATGCACTTAGAAGCATTCTTCTTCTAACAATGCAGTCAGTACAAAGAGAGTTCACCTTACAAATAAAAATACATGAGGATCGTTTCACGTCTAGAATTGTGGTTACTAGTCCTCCCAACATGACGAGTTGGACCGTCTTCACAATATTCTCCTGAGAATAGTGTTGAAGAACAAGGTGATGTCGTCCTGAAGGCTGATCTGCCCTTTGTTGCTTTCTTGTTCTTCATTCGGGGTTAAAATAGCACATCCTTGAATAATACGCTCAATCTTTCATAGTTGTCACAAATCAAAGACTTAATAAGAGGCATCAGCATTGTGTGAGTCTTAAGTGCATTTTAAATGTACGGAGAGTTCCAGAGTGACTATGCTGGCACTGCCCAGAAGGGTGGTATTTACTAAGAGCAACTGTGATGATGTTGTGATTAATCTTTCCCATATGTCTGAACTGGATTATCCAGTCAATACTGTTTTCTTCAGGATTTAGGGACAATTAACCCTCTAAGTTAAATCTCCTACAGCTTCTCACTGTTTTTTTGTGGGTTTGGGGTTTTTTTAATCACAACATTAGCATTTTGATTAAAGTTACTCTGCAGATACAAGAAACAGTCTTACTTTACAAATGAGTATATTGAGATTCTGAAAACCTACCAACCAACCTTCAGCCACTGCACTTGCTGTGATATGATCCGTAAATTAAAAACACTGGGGCAAGTCACTAAACAGAAATAGCTACATTACTTAGTTTGTTACATGCTGCCTTGTGTACAAAAACAAACAAACAAACAGAAAGCCAACAACAATCAGTTTCAGTGTAGGCAGGAATAATCAGTTAGCTTATGATATTCTGGTAAGGAAATGGCATTTTTTTTCTCTTAATAGATCCTTCTTGTGTTAAGAGCTGCTTCTCAGTGATTTACAATGATAAATAGTAAGTATATAATGTACAGTGTTCTCTTAAAGCAAGCTAATCACATTTCGCCTCTGCAGCAGTGATTATAACAGGGTTTTGTAAAACACTGATTTGAATGCACATACTAAATTAATGGAAAAGAGATTCGTGAACCAAAAAAACAATGCCTACCTTATATTTTGTACAAAAACAAAGCTCTTTCCCCATACATACAAGAGGCAGTTCATTTTTAGAAGGCTAGTTTTCATTCAGTAATGCAGAAACACTGAGATATAGTGGAACATTATTCAGAGGAAAAACTGTTTTTGAAACAAAGAAAAGCAAAAAATAAAGACAATCTGAAGCAAAATTGACATCAGCAAGAAACAAGAAGATGGAAAGCAAAAGAACTTGCTGTGGAAACTTTGTTCACTGTTGCCCTGAGGATCTGCCTTCCTCCTCTTAACATATCTGTGTTTTGAAGACGTTTGCATTTTAGGACAGTAAAATTGTGGAGGCAAAAAAGCTTTTTCTGTTAGTTTTCCTACAGGCCGACAAATGTAAGAAAGGAAATATTTTTAATAATACCTCTCACTGTTTCTGGAGGTAACTGAGCTTATCATTTTCCATTGTAACAATTGGTCTAGCTTTCCAGTTTCCTTTCTACACTGCATTTCTACTAAGTAAAGAGAAAGTTAGATGAAAGGTTAATTTTTACTGGAAGTCTTTATGCTCCCTTCCAAGAGCAGTGTTTTGTGGGTCTAATCTCTCTTTGGAGAGTAAATTAATAGCTGCTTCACAGACAGAAGAATCAAGGTCCAGAGTCAGGGCAAGCAGAATATTGTTGTACATAATTCAGTTGTTAAAAACTAGTTCTAAGTTTGATGTGATCCTTAGTTTTATTAAAAACTAAAAAAAACTTTAAAAAAAAGAAAAAAAAAGAAGAAAAAAAAAAAAAGCAATTGCTGTTTCTGGCCAAAGTTTTACAGATATGCACGAGGTGCAGAAGCTGTACAGTGAAGTTTCCACATAACAAAAACTTGACAGGTTTTAAAGAAAAAAAAATGCTATTTAAACCATTCTGGTGAATCAAGAGTGAACAGAAGAAATAGTGTTATGGTACATGGATATAAGAGTAAACCCAGTATTCTGGGTTTATGAGATGCTTCACTCTGAATAATCCTGTTACTATATTTGCTGGATCTCTTGCAGTGGCCGGTTGTATCAACCATGAATTTACCACGTTAGCTTGAAGGAGTCGAGGTGGAATTCTGCCTCCTGAGAGAAGCTTTTTTTTCCCAGTGAATTCTACATCTCTACTTCAAGCATTTGAGTTAATGCTTTCCCCGCTGAAACCAGGGGCAAATGCGCCATTAACTTCAATGTGGAAGCGTATCAGATCCATACCATACGGTATGTTCTGTAAATGTATTTTCACTAGTTCTGTGATAGTTCGTGAAGGATATTTTTTTCCTAGTGAGCTAAGATAATCTAAAAACTTATAAATAGATCTGTGTGTGTGGTATTATTGTTGTAGATAAAGAGATCAGTCCAAGTAGGAACTTGAGTCTTCAAACATACTGATAATTTTTTGTCTGTTTTCTTTACAAAGTTTCGGGCACTTAGTATGAGATTCATTTGAGATGAATGCAAAAATAGACCAGCAGCCATCTCATGCATTTCTAGTTGAGCATAAGGTGACAGTAAAATCCCATAAGTGACTCTTGCTTTATGAAATTACTGTTTGAATTTCACTGTGAGATGAGACTAGGATTACTTTCAAATCCTCATCATTCTTATGCTTAGCCATCCAAATAAGCCTGAGTAATATTCTGGGGAGAAGCTTTCACTTACCACACACACAGCACAGCAAATTAGCAATGAGAAATATTTACATTTTTCACATTGTCTTAAGTAACATAGTGTCTGTTTTAAATAGTTGACTTTCAGCAGCCTTCAGCTCTGGTGTATCCACAGTTCTTGAATAACTGTGAAAAAAATGCATTGTTAGGAATAACAGAAAATACAGCTATCGGTGCTTATGTACAAAATGTCCGAAACCAGACAGGAAGATCCAAATGTGATCGATTACCTTTTGCATCAGTTTTGAAAAGCTGTTCAGAAACTCTTGGGGTTTTTTTCTCTCATAAGATTCACATGAAGACTCACATTGCTGAAAGATAAAGCAGAGTGTGCCACTTTGAAGGAGGTCATCATAACTGTAAATAATACCTGAAGACTTCTTACTGAAAAAATCTAGCTGACTGTAATCAAAGCCTTTTATGAATAGTAAAACCAAGACATGGGCTACTTCAGAAAGGGATTGAAAACAGTTGCTACCCCTTTCATTTACAATTTTTGCAGTATTCCCTGTTCCTTTGCCCTGTACGTCAATATGTAGTTGTAATCATTAAAGCGCATACATGCAATTGACTGATAGGATCAGAGTGACTGTCACTTCGAAGCGCAGAAAAAATGATATTTTTCATTTCCAAAGTAATGAAAGATTGATCTGGTTTTCTAACAAGCTCTAAGAGTTCTACTATTAGAGGTGTGTCTGTTGCAGAAAATAAGGAGCAATGAGCAAGACTGTGAGCAGTGGCAGGAAATCCTACCTCTCCAGAGCCTGGGAAAATGGGTCTTCTCAAGATCTTAACAGTTTTGTTGAATGTAGCATTTACATGGCTGTTTTTTGGCTGTAATTTCAGTATGCCATTCTGGAAGCAGGTTACAGCTGTGTGCAGGCATCCATCCTAGGGCAGGAAAAGAAGGAACCGTTTTAAAAGGAACATCACAGCATGAGTGTTAAGTTGTGATTTTCATGCAAAATTAAGAATCCAAGATGCGTATTGAGAAGATCCAACAGTACCTTTTGTTATATATATTTTTAGATGTGCAAAGAATCCTTTCGTTTTCCCATTCTTTGACAATTGCTTAAGTATGTCCTCCTCAAATACGTGCCTAAAGTCTCCCTTTGGGTATGAATTATGACAGCAGCCTGCCTTTTCTCTTTCATGGTGTGGCTGCACATTAATTTTTATTATGCTAGCAGGCTACAAACTCCAGAATCTCCTTTCCTGTGTGGTAGCTGTTTTCCTCACTAGGCATACAGCTGTGGAAAATACCGCCAAAGCCAGCCTCTTGTCAACAGAAAACGAAAAGCAGTGTTTACTGTAGCCCATTTCTAACGTGTTTTCCATTTTCCAAAGAAACACACACTTAGAAATGCTGATGATGCGTATTAGAATGGCTCCAAAGACGTCATCTTTATTTTGCATACCAACAGCCACCAAAGCTGATTTATTAGATGTCGCTGCAGTGTGCTGGTTTTGCACAGACAAGGCAACCTTGGTGTACATTGACTATAGCAAACATTAATAGCATCATCTTATGTTGGTTAGATACAACATTTTATTTTCATTAAAAACCACACTTTTGTGTTTGTTTCAAGCTTTTTACCGTAACCAGACTTGCTTACTGGAAAAAAAAAAAAAAGCCCTCTTTTTTTTCAAGAGATCGATTTTCCAGCTGAAACTGAAAACGTTTTGTGCCTCATCCGTGATGAGCTGAGAAACCAGCACATCTCATACATGCTGCCTTTTCTTTTTTCTATTTTGCTGAGTTAACAGTTAGCTGTAGGCAGGCCAACAGTCAGAGGGTCACAAGGATTGCATTTTTGGTGTGTTGTGATGGGTTTGGCATTTTGATGAAGAGGCATTAAAAAAGTGTGCATTGCTGGTGAAGTCTGAGGGGCAGTAGGTAAATGTGAAAAATAGCTGTGTCAGGGGCAGACATTCTGCACTGACTCTAACTTTACAGATTGCCCTGAAAATCCTTTACTTCCTGAACAAGCAAATATTTGATGTAATAAAAATAGTCGTCTTCCTACATATTCCAGGCCAAATTCAAATCTGCCATAAGCAGGTGATCATATAAGTAATACTATGATATTCAAAGTGCAGTTATCTGAAATACTTCTTATCAAATCCCGTTTCGTGCATTAAGGTGTAACTGCAACGTTAGCGTGCTGTAGTTTGTATAGAATCATAGAACTGTTTGAGTTGGAAAGGAACTTTAAAGGCCAGCTAGTCAAGCTCCCCTGCAGTGAACAGGGATACCTACAGCTACATCAGGCGCTCAGAGCCCTGTCCAGCCTGACCTTGAGTAACCTCTGCGCAACCTGTGCCAGTGCTTCACTACCCTTAGTATAAAAAACTTCTTCCTTATAACCAATCTGAATCTTCCCTCTTTTAGTATGAAGCCATTTCCCCATGTCCTATCTCAGCAGCCCCTGCTGATGAGTCTGTCCCCTTTCTTATAGCTTCCCTTTAGGTACTGGTAGGACGTATAATTTATATAGTATAATAACAGAATGTATAGCATATATATATTTGGATAATTCAATAAATGTAAATTTCACCCCAAAGAATGAAAGCCTTATCAGTGTGATTGCTGGTAATAATCACTGTTAACAATTACTCTTAATAATTACTGTTAGCTTTCCATCGGGGGTCAAACCTGTATCAATCTTAGAACCTTCTAAATACCTAAATTCTTTATCTCCTATACTTTTTGACAGAGGTACTCAGGACCTCCCCAGAGTCAGCCCGTAAAGCCCTGTGCTGTAAATGAACTGTTGTCTTCCTTCCTGAGGTGATGGTGTTTTTCAAGAGAAAAAAAAAAAAAGCAACAACCTGATGAAGTGATTAGTCACTGGCTGTATTTGCTTGTTTCAGAGGTAGCAGTAAACTCTGCAGTAAAATGACGGCGAACCATCTGGCTCTTTTCAGTTTGACAGTACGAGTTAGAAAGAGTGCTAGTGAAAAAAACCCAACTGTTATATTGGTTGTAGTGCTTTCTGCGCTGCAGTTGTTTCTAGCAATAAGACGGAATGGAATGTATCTGTTTTGGTCATGCTCCTCTATGTTTTTTGGCAAGTCAAAAATGCACCCAACCGTAAATCTTAGGAGGCAAACAGCTTTGTGAAAAGAGGTGAGTTTTTTTCCTTTCTTCTTGCAGTTTGCAAAAAAAGTTTACAGTGCTGAGTGAAACACCTTTATACTCTGCAAGTGGGTTTGTTTTTGTATTAAATATGCACAATGATTGTTTTTGCACGTTGCTTAAAATTGCTTATATTCTAAAATAGATGTCCACACCCACAAACAAACACAATGGGTAAATTTAAGATAACTGGTAACAAGGTCTTCATTGCGTGTTGGGGATTATCAAAAGAATGCAGAACACAACAAGTTTCTAAACTTGTAAGACGTGCTGTTGTTTGTAGCTTTTCATTGTGCTGTAAATCTCACATCCTGCCAGTGTGTAGATGTGCATGCGCTTTCTGTGACTGGCGTAACTTAATACATATGAGAAATTCCTGACTTTGAGTAACACATAACATCATCATTTTTAAAATGCATAAATATTGGTATAAAAAGAGATTTGCAGGGACCTGCTGTGGTTATTCTAACAAGTCATAATGTAAAGATAATACTTGCATAATGCAGCTGTGTCTCCTCGTCTATGTGGTAACACAAGCTTTGCTCACAAGAAGTCTGACAGAATCCAGTGTGACTGCATGAAAGGAGGTGCTATGTAATATAGCCTTATGGTACCACTCTTGACATTTATCTCCAGTGGGAGGGAAAGGGGATCCCTTCAGGGTCTGTTCAGCAGTGTTGCCAATGCACTTGGAGCTCACAGTACCTGCAGACACTTCCTCGCCCAAAAACTGTATCCCCAGGAGCATTGCTAGTCATGTAGATTTTGTACTCATGGCACTGAGTAAAGGGAATACTTAGAAATTTGAGTCTGTGGATGTGCTAGAATGCACAACTTAACCTATCACTAACCCAGTAACTAAGACTGTGTCATATAAAGGCTTCTGGCATGAAAAATCCAGGAATAAGGAACTTTTATCAAAGCATTTTCAAACCACCTTGTACTAAGTGTTCTAGGACATAAATGTGAAAAGGAAGACATCTACCATTTGTCAGTGGAAACAGCCAATACAAAATACATTTGATATAGTTAGAAAGAAATGTTAAAGCAGTCTCACCACAGGGTTTTCTGGTGTATGCAGCAATTCAACATCCTACAATAAAACAAATCTAAGTTAGAAAAGTTTTGCATTTGAGCAATGCCCTCAAAAGATACACTCAATACATCATACTTGAAAATAATTTCAGAATTAGGACAAATGCTTTGCTTACCTTATCTTTCACTACATCTTTTAGTTGGTCAATTGTCTTTGCAAGCTGTTTGTATTTTGTTGCTTTTGGTGGAGCTGCAGTCAGCACCATACTGGAACAGAAGAAGAGCATACAGAAAACAATCATCCTCTCCATACTGATGAGTTTTGTGTCAGGAGCAAAGTTGTGCTATCCAAGATGAACACTTCAGTTTGAGCAGTGCTCAGGTATGCCACACACCTACCTATATACTGGTCTTTGATGCATATGTAAAACCCACCCATTTCAGTTTGGAAAGCTTTGAAGAATGGATTAATGAGTAACCCTTTTTTCTTTTCCATTGGCTAGGTGAGTTTGTGCGTAGGGGGCAGGGATTGATGGAGTGAATTAAAATATGCCCCATCTGCACATTGGACAGGAAAAAAAGAGAGAAGGGTGAATTCCCATTTTCGCTTTGAGTCAAAAAATGAACGTAGTAAAAAGTAGATGCTTAGAAACCACAGGCCCAGGTAAACAAAGATTCTGCTTTTTTTTCTTTTTTTTTTTTCCCTGCTTCTTGCAGCAACAAATCTCTTCAATCCAATTGAAATTCATTCATATCATGCTGATGAAATATGACAGGACTTCTTTTCAGAAAGCTAATTTATCCTACTTTTCTTTATAACTCCAGAGGATATGTAGCTTGTCCAAGCTGATGTCTTTGAACCTTTACACTCATGCATGATTTCTGCAACTGCTGTGAGTAGGTCATTTTCACATTTAAGCCAGCTGAGGTCCACTTTTTACTTCAAACTAATTTTACATTTTTTATCATTGTGCTAATGAGCATGTCCATTGGGGACTGAAAGTGCATTTGCAGGGGTCTGAGCTCATGGAGATGCATTGCTACAGGAGAAGTGGATTCCCATCCCATGCCCATTGCCCAGATGGGCACGATACTGGAGGGCCAGGGACTAAGTTGCTCTCAGTCCCTCAGAATGTTATCACATTGAGGCTGTGACTGAGTGGATATGGCAGCTAAACATGTTCAGTTATGTTTTATTGCAGTTAGGCTGGATGTTAGCTTCGCTTCTCTATGCAACTCCTTCAATGGAAGTTCTCTGAGACCAGAGAATTCTCTTGAGAACGAAGAAATATCTTTATGCGGTGTGAAATAGATTAAAAATGCACTTAACAAAATTTAAACAGAGAATAAAAACAGCAGAATGATCTGAATTAAGAAATAAGTCAAATTCCCATGATTTCCTTCAAAATTGTTGCTTACTGCAATGAAGTGTGTATGCTACTTTTGAGGAAGCAGATTTGAGATTGTTACTTGAAAGACACGTAAGGTAGGAGCTTTTCCAACAGATGTCAGTAAGGAATGTTCTCTTATGGGGGATACCTCAGTTGCCTTCTTGCTAAATGAGTGCTGTGGTATTTGTAGACATTCCCAAATGTACTCATTTTGTGTGTTTGTTTGTTTACTTGTTTATTTACTATCAGTTTCCTCCAGCCCAAGCCACGTTTTCATTGCTCTCACTCACTTGCGCTGAGCACACAGAACAGCCCTGTGTGAGCAAAGGGGACTTCCGAGCTGCCACCTCTAGGAATCTTTTCAATTCCACTGCTCCTAATACTTCATTGCAAGGAGGTAAAATGTCTTTAAATGACTGTTATGTGCTGTCAGTAATAAATGGTTATCAACACTGTTGTATGACCATTAAAAAGTTGCTGTGTAGAACTGGTAGAGGGCAAATAAAATTGCGCTCCTTCACTGTGATAAATGAAAAGGTACCTAAGTGTCTTAAATCTGGGCCTCTTGAAGTTTGAAGATTTTAGACAGCTTTGAGGATGCTCTGCAAAGTAGAAGGAGTTTGGACTTCAGTTTGATGTTGTCTTTGCTTGGAAGGCTAGTCTGTGTAATATGAGAATGCTTGTGTTTATCTGTCTGGTGTATCAATCAGACAGTCAGATGGGATGATTGATTTCTGTCCATTTCAAAATCTCTCACCATTTAAGCTGATGTGTTTGTTTTCTGTATACAAATTCCTTATCATTCAAGCTGATTCTTAAATCTGCTCCACTTTAACCTGAATCATCATCTTCTCTCCAGGCTGTTGACTAGTAATTTTGACAAACATACGTTGTGTTCTCAATCCAGTCTTTGATAATGCCATTGGAAATGTTCATAGTTAAGGAGCAGACCAGTGATGTGTTTCTGCCTTTTTTGTTAGCATTTCAAAATTGAATTTTTTTTTTTGAGAAGTTTCTTTGATCTCAGCTTCTATGGGTGAACATGGTAGCTCTGCTGGCTTTTCTTTTAGGCAGCTTTATTTGGTTGATAGGTTAGAAGGTTTCCATTTGGATGTGAGGATGACTCTGTTAGCTTATTAGATGGCTGGCAGTTACTAATGCAAAAATGCCACTGCATTGACCAAACAACTTCAGGACCACTCAAGAACTTCAGTTAGTGCTGTCGGTGTATTTTCAGGAACTCGGGGCTTGAACAGGCAACACAGAGGCATCAGCTCCTACCCCTTGCCATGACAATATGTCACAATTACTTAACAGTTGTGTTTACCTCCATAGTTGGTTCTTAAAGTCTCTGTGCTTAGCAATCAGAGACATTCTTACTTCCAGCCTGGATGCATTGATTGTTAGCTTAGTCTCTTCTGTTCTTACACTGATGCTGTCATTCACCTTAGATCGTTTTCTCCTCTGACCGATGTTTCCTCATTTGCTTTGCACAGAGAGAGCAGTCCAACCCCCTCTGACGCCAGACTAAGCAAACGGATGCCTTGAAGTGTACCTGTCCTCTAATCGTCCCACCCATTCTGCTCTGCACACCTCCATTTAATTGGCAGTCATCTCTATTGGAATGGTAGATAATATTCTGGATGAGGACCCAACATCTCATTGTACAGTATCTATAATTTTTTATTGAACCATCTGGAAGTGCTTGACATATTACTGACTGAAATTGCGTTTTTGTTGGTCCTTGATAATTTGTTGGACAGGAGTAATGCACGGCTGCATTCTGGATATTACTGTGTCTCTGGGAGTCATTTCCAGATTCCTGGGATTGTATTCTCACACTTGACCACGTCCCCATACCTGTGTAGCTAACAACCATTTCAATTGTCATCTTTTGTTGTTTTTCTTTTCCTAAAGTTGTGATAATTAAGGCTCTAGTGCAGTGATCAGAGGTTAAATTACTGCAGCTTCTAGAGATAGTCTGAAAAACAGTGAGATAATTGTGCATGGATGGTCCTGAGATAAGTCACTTTAGGAAAGGAAGTAATTACAATGGCAGACAAAGGCAGCTTTAAATTCCCTGAACCAAGCTTAAGCATGGTGAGAACTGTTCTAAAATTCTCTCTGTATTTAAAGGAGGTTTTGTCAATGCAAGCTTCATATTTTAAACAAAGAAGCTGTTTTGTTAGACTCTGATTCTCCCTTCACGTTTAGGAATATTTAATGACATTGCAAAGTAAGAGAGAACCCTGCTCATAGCTGGCAGGCTGTGCATGCTGCATGTAGTCCAAAAAACCCTTTTTATATGAATGCACTGTAAAAGGCAGTTTATAGTATCAGAGGAGACATTAATGTGAATGGTAGGAAGTGGTTACAATCCCTGTGTGTTTTACAGTGAAACCTTCTGTGTGAAAGAATGCCTGTATAACAGCACAGGAGAGCACTCGGGCAGCAGGCATTTAATGAAGCATTGTCACTTAATACACAGAAGCATCACAGAAATATGGCAGACCTCTTCTCTTTACCTGTCCAGCAGGATAATTCGTGGGTTTATTGAGGTATACTAATGAGACAGCTCTATCCAAAATATTCCTAAGTTATATCTATTATATCATAAATCAGTTATGAAGTTGTTGGAGCATTTAGAATGGGAAACTAAACAGTTATTTGGGAATGTGATAACAAGTGATTGCATATCATTTCTCTAAAGCTGTACACTCTTCTATTTTGTGTTAGAGGTTCTAAGAGCATAAAAATTGAAGAAAGGCACACTGACAGAGAAAGTGAAATATAAGGACAAAGAACTTCCTTTGTGTCTCGGCAGTGGAGAAAACTCCTTGATATCCCTCTCATCAGATAAGAGTGAGCAACATGGTTTTTATATACGTCACTTCTCTTTTGTGGCTTAGGAACATGCTGAGTCAAATAATGACACTCACTCTCACACTGTCGCCTGCCTGGCCATGGAGGAATGGCTGCAGAGTGGAAATCTGAAAAACCTCCCATCCCTGTCCCATTAAGCTGAGTCCTCCTCTTTCCTTTTTGCGACATTGCTACTCAACACCCAAGTACTGAATGACTTCGACCCTGAAAGCCCAGTTTCCCCACCCACATTTTCCTTTACAGTGTAGCTGAATGGAGGCTTTTCCCATAGCTTAGTCATTGCTATGGCTCAGCCTCCCCCCCCAAAAAAAAGAAGAAGAAAAAAGAGAAGCCTGTAATGCACGGAGCTGCTTTCAAAGAATTTTTGTAGCTTATGTATGTGACATTCCACACAGATGCCATCTGCATCATGGGGAGAGTGTAGGAAAGCAAACTGGAAAATGGGAGGCTAAGAAGAGGACCTCTGTAAAGCAGATCTAAGGAAAGTAGTTTATAAAATATTTCTGACAACTCTTTCCAAATGTTATATTCTTCTTGTTAACTCTGTGTAATTCTTCTGCCTTTTAACCTTGCTTAGAAAAGAAGAAAATGAGCTACCAAGAGCAGGGAGAAAAAACCTCTTCTTAGCTATAAGTTGTATTTACTATGAAAATCAGAATAAATACAACTCTCAATGTGGTGAAAAGAGACTGAAAAATTAATAGACTGTGTACAGGACAATAAAATTATTGAGATTCTCCATAATGTTCTTCCACAGTGTTATGTTATAGACAATTTCTAATCTACTTTGAAGTCTAACACTGGCAAATAAAAAGATCTCATGCAGTAGATGAAGGAATTGGAAGAACAAAGGGAGCTCCTGTGCCAGGAGACTGTGTATTTTTGTCCTTAAATAATGAATTGAAAATAAAAGGGATGTCATGTAAGAGCTTTTATTACAGAAGATTCTTCTTGTTATCATGTAAGGGCAATTACACTGAGCTGAGTATTTGTGACAACTTCCAGTTGCTGGGAAGCAAGGAAAAGAGCACAAGTGCTCATCTGGCTGAGTTATGAAGTAGAATCTTACTCATTATTCATATTATTCATTATTGGCCAGTCAAATTAAAGTAACTCTGTTGTACTCCATCTTCCTTGCTTCTGTATACTGAAAAGGCAGAATCATCCTCCTTTTACTCTTTATGATACGGTAAAGATTCCATCACCATAATTGCCCAACCAGACCAAAGTCGTGAGCAAGAAATTCCTCAAACATGTAGAGTGTCTTCTACATATGTGACTGCACAAGCCCCAGTACTTGTGTCTTTTAACTGGTACAAAGTGACGGACACCTGGAGCAGAACTAGCTCACAGCCCTGGAGCTGGCAAGGCATCATATCTGTCCCACACATTTTTTCAAATCCAGAGGTCATTGAGAAGAGATAAATATGACCTGGTATATAGTACAGAGGAATCACCGGACGGATTTCTTCTGTTTGCAGAGAACTTCCATGAGTGTCAAAGAAGCCCCGTATCAGTGGTTCATAGTAGGGGCTGAACTGGTACCTAGGTGCTGTGGGTATGCCTGTGTTCAGCCTCTGGCTATTACAAGGTTTAAATATCATTATTTTACGCTTTGAGTAGTGAACATCAGCTACATTATAACTTCTGGTTCTTGATTGCAGTTAGGACTTGAGATTCTATGACACCACGCAACAGAAAAAGGCAATGTAAGAACGAAAGAGGCTTGGATGGAAAATAGAACCTGCTTTCAAGAACAGGCAGAGATTTTCTGAATCTAGTGCAACCCTGTTCATGTTTTTGTCTAAGCTTTGGAAACAGCTTCAGCTAGTGAAGATGCGTGAGTAATGCAAAGCCGTTTGCAAATGTTCCCGTACTGTCTCATTTGCTTTGTTCTGGGCATTATTTTCTTAGTGTTTCTTTCTTTTTTTTTTCTTTTTTTTTTTTCCCTTTTCTTTTTTTCCGGAAGGAGTGACTGTGACTGCAAAGCAGAGCAATTTAACATTAATAATTGTATATTTGTTAAATACCAGGCGCATTTTGCTCCTTGGTCAACCCAGTGATGTTTGTTACGTGTGAAGTGTGGTTGATGTATTTCTTATCAACAAATAATAACAAAGTGTATTGAGAAATACCTGCATTGAGAAACCAAGAGCCTGAGACAAGGCTGGACCAGCTATGCTCAGCACAAGATACTCAGAAGAGCTCTCCATTTGAGGCCATGTCACTTCAAGTGTTATTTCCTTTAATTTTGGAGCAGCCACCCACCTCCTAGGTGGCACCTTTCTCTGCATGTAGGGTGAAGGAAGCCTTGCTGGGTCACTGAGTCTAGTATTCTGCCATTGCAGGCATCCACGTCATCCAGCCTCTTTCACGTCTCAGCTGTGCGCTCCTGCATAAGTTGTTATCAGTTCAATCTTGGTAATGATAAGAGCTCAGAGCTCTTTCTGTGCTTGTACTGTGTTCCAGCCTCTATAGGGCATCTTCATTTTTATTTACAGCACATTTTCCCCACTACTAAAGAACAGCCACCTTCAGAAGACAAGGCAACTGCTGTTATCATATCAAGATAGCAATTTGAGGGCAGAAAGTAGTTCTTCAGCTGAAAGACACAGGAGTACAGGGAGTTGAGGGCTATAAGCAAGAAAAGTCAGTGCTCCTTTTCTGTATTGCAGCACTGGAATCTCCTGCAGCTCTGCTGCATGGTGGCATTTCACTGTGGCTCTTCAGATCTTAGGAAACATGGCGAACGAGTGTGCAGTCTTTCTACCGCAGGAGAGTTCTCTATATGTAACATGCTTTGGAATAATTCCATTAAGGGACAGTATGGCCTGTGGTGTGACAAACTGTGATGTGGTGATACTGAAACCCAAACATAAATGTCCTGTTCGTTCAAAATGTTCAGAAAGGTCAAATGAGATTTATGCAGATACTGGACAGGGAACAGTGAAAGGAGAACAGTACAAAGAAAAAGTCTGCCTTTGTTAACAATTTATTAATGTTTATGAAGTGAGGGAACAGAATTTGAAAGAGATTTACTTCTATCTTACAATAGAGTAAAAACCAAACAATTACAGGCTCAAAATGGGCAAATCTGCTGCAGTTTCTGGCTGTGAATGACATACAAAAACTACTCCACTGGCTTTTGGGCCTTCCTGTGGTGTCAGTGTTGACATTACAGTCTGTATTTCAGCTTCAAAATGAGAGGTTTGTTATGGATTTTGGATGTCATTCTCTGGGTCTGATGAGGCTGCTGTGCTGCAAATTGTTTCCCTACTGCATGGTCTAGAGCAAACAATGGGATACAGATAGTGAGGGACTGTGGCCTCTCTTCTCTCCTCTCCAGCAAATCTGCACCGATTCTGCCTTCCTTACAAATACCTTCTACATCAATTTATCTTTAAAGTCAAATACAGTTTTTTGATTTTTATGTTTTACTTTTTGGCATGTCTTGGTAGAAGCAGGTAACTGAATATGGCTTTTATTTGTAAATAGTTTCTCTTTCTGGTTCTCTTATAGTACCAAAATATTGCAGTCTTTAGATTGTACTACTGAACATAAAAGTCTAAGTGTCTGTATGTGCATACACAGTTTTTATTAGAATTATTTAATGGTACTTCTGGTTTAAAGATCAGTAAACTCATCAACATTGTTCTCCTGCCATGGCTTTTGCTTCCCAGGTCAAGGAACTGTGACATGCCATACTATGCTGGACCACTTCTGTGGCACAGTGAGAAATGGTGAATATGGAGGAGCAGCGTGAGAATACACAGGAGGATGTGGTCTGCCTCCCCTTGAAGTGACTCCACGTATCTGCTTGCAGACCAGCTCCTCAGCTTCTATTGTGCATTACTACACTGAGTGCTGCAAACCACTGTACCAGCCATCAGGTGCTCGTGCTTCAGCTCCTGCAGCGGAGAAGAGGCTCTATTGTCACGCTGTGTAACCAAAGGAGCCAGCCCTGCAAACCTCCGGTTGTAGTAACACGAGTGTCTTCTTCAGCAGCGAGGCTGTTTAAAGAACTTCCTACTCCATGTCACCACCATTCTCTTGTGGCTCTGCATCACAGTGTATTGATCTTTCAGGAGCCTGTATAACAGCTGCTGGTATCACTGAAGCAATCCAAGTTAAAAATCCTTCTAGCAGACAGCTTGAGAGTTTGCTTGTTCATTTTACTTTGTTTTAATTAGAATTATGTTACTATCAGCTCTGCTTTCTCCATAGCACAACTGGCAGGTTTACAACCAGTAATGCATTGCTAGAAGACAGAAACTCCTACTGGCTCTGCTGCAGATCAAAACCATGGATCGCCTACGCAACAAGTATCTCCTAGCACACAGGGCTGAGGGGGCCACTGGGTATCACTGAGCAGCAGTATTCCAGGAACACTAATTGGCTGCAGGTGCAAATTGAATTAAGCCCTTTCACCGTGGCTGAAATATAGTTTCTGACAGAATCATTTTAAGGAAGAGAATTTAGGAAAGTCTTAACTCAGCAGCCTGGTCTACATTTAAAACTTGCAGGTATTATGTCACTGTTTTGTTGAGGTTGGTTTGTTTGTTTTGTTTTGTTAGGCAGTTATATCAATAACATCTCTGATGTGTTTGCAACTATACCATTATAGAATTATCTTTAATAGGAATATTAGTTATCCCATTTCTCACACTCTTTGAATGTAATGCACTTTGTTAGGACTTTACACTTCAGTAAACGTACTGTTTCATTGCTTGCAGCGGGCTAGGGAATGCTTGGAGGTGGCTGCCTAGTACAGTACTTAAAGATAACACTTGAATGCAGTATCTCTGGAACAACAACGACAACAAAAAAAGCTTTATTTGGTCAGTTTATTCAGAAATCATAGAATCATAGAATTGCCCAGGTTGGAAAAGACCTTGAAGATCATCAAGTCCAACCACAACCTAACCATAGTACCCTAACTGTAACAACCCTCTGCTAAATCATATCCCTGAGCACTGCATCCAAACGGCTCTTAAACACATCCAGGGATGGTGATTCAACCACCTCCCTGGGGAGCCTACTCCAGTACTTAACTACCCTTTCTGTAAAGGTGCTTCCTAATATCCAACCTAAACTTGCCCTGGCACAATTTGAGGCCATTTCCCCTCGTCCTGTCACTTGTCACCAGTGAGAAGAGACTTGCCCCACTCTCACTGTAAGCACCTCTCAGGTACTGAAAGGTTTGGTCTGCCTTCATCTACTACCAGCTGCATATAACGGACATGGATGCGTACACCCACATCCACAGATACATCTTTTATATGTGCATTCATGCACATTTTAAAAGCTAAGCGACAGTTGCTTTGCATAATGAGTTTCATTTTTTTTTCACAGGTCAGCACCTTTAGCGAAGCCTGGAAAAACTATTGTGTGATCAGTCATTGCACTTGAAGCAGCAGCGCCCGTTTGGTAGTCTTGGACAAAAAGCTGAATGCTGTGGTTTCACTAACTTATCATTGAAACCTTGCGGTTCTGTGTAGGAGGTTGCACAAGCTGGACACATCTGACATCCTTGTTTCTGAGCGGTGAAATCTGTACATCGGATTTATGAAAATTATCTCTGGTGTGATTTTATTCTTTTTTAATGAAGTCAACATTATATTTTCCCTGCATTCAGTGGAAACAATAATGGAAATGTTTGAAGATGTACTATGAACCTGTTTTGACCTTAAAAGGGAGAGTAATAAAAATATTCTTGATTTTGATTAAGTTCTAAGAAAGAAATTAAAATGAAATACTTGGAGTTGCAGTTAAGGAGAAAGTATTTCTCAGGTAGTGAAACAAACAGAGAAATGAACTGTGAGAAGGAGTTATGAAATAAAAATCTCTCAGGTGAGAATATGATATAAAAACAAAAGCTACACAATGAAGTAAGGTAGATTAAAATAAAAAAGGGTGACCTCATTGCAGTCTTTCAGTACCTAAAGGGAGCCTATAAACAGGAGGGGAGTCAACTCTTTGAAAGAGTAGATAACAGCAGGACAAGGGGAAATGGTTTTCAGTTGAGGGAGGGAAGGTTTAGGTTGAATGTCAGGGGGAAGTTCTTTACTATGAGAGCACTGAGTTGCTGGAACAGGCTGCCCAGAGAGGTTGTGGATGCCCCATCCATGGAGGTGTTCAAGGCCAGGTTGGATGGGGCCCTGGGCAGCCTCTTCTAGTATTAAATGGGGATGTTTAATGTCCCTGCCTGTGGCAGGGTGGTTGGAGATTCATGATCCTTGAGGTCCATTCCAACCTGGGCTATTCTGTGTGATTCTTTGTGTGTGTGTGTCAGACTGGTAAGGTTACATGCATGGAAAATGCAAGGCTTATCTGTATCTTAAACAATCGAAATTGCATCAAACAATCAAAACAGTGTAAGTCATCACTTGGTCAGTTAATGCTTTTTTTTCTTTCCTTTTCTTAAGTTTTCTGCTAAGTTCAGTGAAATAATGCAGTTCCTTGACAAGTGAAATGTGCTAATGTTGATGCAAAGGGCATCACAGCAGGTATGCATAACTGGAATTGGAGGGAGGAGAAAATACATTTTTTGGCTTGTCCAAGCTGTGCAGCTTCAGAAGAAATACATCCACATCTGCATTGCCAAACTGGAACTGGGACCCACCATGGACTCTTATCTTCCTCACACTTCTGCCTTCTGCTCTGGTGAGTGCCTACCATCATGTATATCCTCAGAAAGATGAGCTGTGGCAATAATAGATAGCTGAACCACTAATAGTTGCAAATCATATTCCTTTCTGTCACAAGCAGCAGAACTGCACTTAATACCAAGAGGAAGTATTGCCTCTGAGAAGTAAATTAGCAGGAGCATGTGTGCCATTCTCTGTGGTTAAACATAGTATGCGAATCTAGGGAAACATATTTAAAAAGATCAGAGACCTTTGAATAGAATAGAAAGGGGAAGAAAAAAAGCATTTGAGTTAGGAAACAAAGTTTTGTGCTAAAATATAGGGTCATAGGATTATAGAATAGCTTGGTTGGAAGGCACCTGTAAGATCGTCTGGTTCCACCTTCCAGTGTAAATGAATGACCCAAGGTGAAAAGCAACTACTCAGTTGTGGGCGTAGAAAAATGTCAGGAAGCTTTAGTCAAAGGTTACATAATGCTTCTTTGTGAGCAAAGATTGAAAGTGTCATCACCTGTCAAGGGAGGACTGTCAAGTTTCATGTTAATAATTTTCAGTAATTTCATTTCTGTATCAAAACATCAATAGAAACCCATAGGTTTTAGTTCCTTCCTACTACTCTGTTGGTTCTGATAGGAGACTTGTTTCTTCTCAAAAAGGAAAAAAAGTAGTGTTACTCTATTGCAATGCACTGAAAAATGAAAATGTCTTGTTCTGCATGTGTTTTCTTTCCAGAAGCCTAAGCTGATTATCATTACAACTGCAACTGCAAGTAAGTATATAAGAAAATGGTAAAATTGCTGTCTTAAGTTAGTTTTCTGGACAGTATCATTTTTATTGCCTGTTATTTATGTGCTTGTTGCAGACTTACCATGTGACCCCAGATTCTTTGAGCTGTTTCCCTGAACCAACTTGTGGGAAGCTGAGAGAAAAATGAGGATCCGCTGAAGGTGCTATTTGAAATCAGTGTATGCAAATAACCTTTTTTCCTCCATAATCATTGCAATCATGGAAAGTGTAGATAACCAAGGAAATACTGTCTTTCTGAGCATCCAAAATTTACCTGTAAGCAATATCTTTAAATTCTGTTTTCCTCTTTGTATATCAGAATTTTCAGTCCACATCTTCTGTTGGTTATCACAGGGGTTGCACAACTGCACTGCTACCGAACCCAATGAAAAACTCTCTGTTCCTCTTTTTTGCTCCTTTGCTCTGTAACTACAGTTCTTGATGCCTCGTTGGCAGCATTTTAAAGTGGTTCTAAGCCACTACATTTCTACTTGGGACTGCCTTCCTTTCACCAAAAAAATATTTAGAGCTGAAATCAGTAGTAACCTTGTATTTTAGTTGCCCTTTGGACTGGTCAAACAGTGCACAGATAGCAGTTCTTTTAGCCACATTGCCTTGATCTTCTGTAGTTGTGTGTCTGTGCCATGCACCATACAGTAAGATGCTGATTGGACTCTACAGTCTACAAAATAATTGTATTTGATGTTGCCTCAAAGGGTGACAACACGGAGGGAAATGGAAACACTGAAGATGAGAACAGGAAAACTGTTTGCTTTTGTTAGAATGCTTTTGTCGGAAACGGCCTGAAGGAACAGAGATGAATATGCAATTTCCAAAACAGTATGGGGAGATCAAAGGAGGCTGACATTCTTTCAGATTGCTGTTGTGGCGGATCTGCAGCAGGAGATTAAAGATGAGCATTTTGGAAGGTGCCGTAAAAAATGCTGCATGTTGGAAAAAGCAATAGACCCTGTAGCTTTCCTCCTGTTCTTCTCCTGCCACATTTCTGTGTCAGCCGTGCTGTTTTCCTGAGATAAAAACCATCATTCAGTTCACTTGAATCATCCTTACATTGAGCAAAGATTGAACTGTTTTACCTTCTGTTATAGTCAAATGCCTTAGAAGCTCTCCCTACTCGTTCACTGCCTTGCCTTGTTGTCTCTTCTATTGCTAGATGTAGTTCAGTGCCTAAGAATCAAACTAAACATATTTTTTCTCTTACCTCTTCATCAGTTCCAACTTGATTGTATCGATTTTATCCAATTTCTGTTGAAGTGACTTGAAATATCAAAATATTTCATGTTGACACTTTCACACGTGCATTTCAATTTTCTGTTTATAATATTTCAGTCTGCAGTTTTGTTTTCTTTGCAATAGTTTTTATGAGCTGGGAAAGAACTTGTTCTTCATAGTCTGATGCAGAATATTAATCCTGAAGTGAGTTCCTTTTGCTTTGTCATCTCAATAACTGGAGATCAGTGGAGATCAGTGGAGATCGTGATGTGAGTTACTCAAGTCTTGCTTGAGGAAAAGCCTCTAAATCAGCTCTGCATTTCTTCAGTTTAAGTGAAATGTCCCAAACCAGAATATGCCACATACTCTGCTCTTGTGAGGCCCCATCTGGAGTACTGTGTCCAGGTGTGGAGCCCTCAGTACAAAAAAGATATGGAGATTTTGGAAAGGGTCCAGAGGAGGGCCACAAAGATGATCAGGGGGCTGGAGCACCTCCCCTATGAGGACAGGCTGAGGGAGTTGGGTTTGTTCAGCCTGGAGAAGAGAAGGTTGCGGGGTGACCTCATTGCAGCCTTTCAGTACCTGAAGGGAACTTACTCCCAGGAGGGGAGTAAACTCTTCAAAAGGGCTGACAATAGCAGGACACGGGGAAATGGTTTTAAGTTGAAGGAGGGAATATTTAGGTTGGATGTTAGGGGAAAGTTCTTTACTAGAAGAGTGGTTAGGTCCTGGAACAGGCTGCCCAGTGAGGTTGTGGATGCCCCGTCCTTGGAGGTGTTCAAGACCAGGTTGGACGGGGTCCTGGGCAACCTGATCTAGTAAATGTGTATGTTTGGTGGCCCTGCTAGGCAGGGGGGTTGGAACTACATGATCCTTGAGGTCCCTTCCAACCCGGGTAATTCTGTGATTCTGTGATTCTGATTCTGTGATGCCATGAAGATTTTGTCGAATCGTAGAATGGTTTGTATTGGAAGGGACTTTTAAGATCATTGAGTTCCAGCAACCCCTGCTTATAGGCAGGGACACCTCCCTCTAGACCAGGTTGCTCAGAGCCCCATCCAGCCTGGCCTGGCTGTCTTCCATGGAGGGGGCATCCACAACCTGACTGGGCAGCCTGTTCCAGTGTCTCACCACCATCACAGTGAAGAATTTCTTCCCAATATCTAGTCTAAACCAGCTCTTCCAGTTTTCCCTCATTTCCCCTTATCCTGTCACTACCTGCTCTTATAAAAAGCCTCTCCCCAGCTTTCCTACAGGCCCCCTTCTGGTACTGGATTTCTGTAAGAATGATACTGCAGTTTGGTATGAATAAGTCTAGATCAGAGGCAAGAAAGAGATTGCACTGGTTTGAATCAGAGCACTGAGTCCACCCCTGTATTTTTCTTCAGTCTAGTACTGGGAAAGCTTTTCAGGTCTGATTAGTCATTTGTGTGTTAAGTGCAATAAATGTCAGAGAAACTAATACAAGAAAACCAAACCAAAACAATAAAAAAAACCTCATTGAGTAAATGTGAGGCATAGCTGCTCTCTAGTGGACTTGTGAATAGTGTCAGCAGTATAAATACAGTTAATGTCCCAAGAAGATAATTACGTAGATGCTTTTGTTGAGGGACAAAAAGAAGATGAGATCTTAAACGAGTTCAGCTCCTGCTTCATTTTCTTGCTGTCTCTCACTTCCCTGTCTAGCAGACTTACACCATGGTTGCAATGAATTTGCAGTATGCTACAGCAACTTAAAAGCAGGTATCTGATGTCCAAGTGTTGTGGTGAGCAGTATTTTGTTAACCTCCGTGTCACTGCACTGTTAGCAGGCACCAGTGCTTCCCCTGAGCATCAGACCAGAGCATCAAATATCCTACAGCTAAGGAAAGCTTTTGTCAGAAAAGGTGGGAGGATATACAATGGCTTATTATGCTAATGCTTTATAGGAAGAAAGTAGCATAAGCAAAAATCAGTGTCAGATTTCACAAGCAGCCTTGCAGTGACCAAATAATGTGGTTCAATCCCACTGAAAATTTATGACTGTGACCAAAAAATTAGTCTTCATTATGAACAGTGTGATATGTATGAGAAAATTACCTGTCTTACACCACCTCAGTCATTAACCTAGGTGCTGGCTTTACCTACAATAACAAGCTATTGTGGTATAGTGGTAAAGACACTGTATTCAGAGTTGTATTGCCTAATTCAATTTTAAGTGGATAAGACCACCTTATGGCACAGAGAATTATAAAACAGAGAAGTTGAGAGGGGATCTTGGCAATGCTTGTAAGTATCTGATGGGCAGGAGTCAAGAGGCCAGGCTCTTTTTTGTGGTACACAGCAAGAGGGCAAGGGGCAACAACTAGAACACAGGAAATTCCGGATGAGCATGAGAAAGGAATTCTTTACTATGGAGGTGACAGAGCACTGGAACAGGCTGCCCAGAGAGGCTGTGGAGTCTCCTTCTCTGGAGATACTCAAAACCTGCGTTTTGAGTATATAGACCATACTGTAGGGAATCTGTTCTAGCAAGGAGTTGGACTTGAGATCCATTTCACGCCCTACAAATCAGTGATTCCTGCAAGGAGGAGCCAGCCAGTCTCTAAGGCAACCCTGGAAGACAAAACAGTGTGGATTTGATTGATGAATATGATGTTATAAAGTATGGAACATCTCTCTGTCCTCTTCTCCATGCGAGCTGATGCTCAGAGGAGCACCAAGGATTGTCCTGCCAGCCTCCATCCTGTGGCTGCCACTATTCCCTGGGGCCCAGACTCCACGCCAGCTGTGGCACATGGACAGCCCCACCCACCAAAAGCTGCCTTTAGATATAGGAGGTGAAAGCACCCCAAACCTTAAAGACATAAAAGAAAGAAGCTATAGGTGAAAACATTTGCCCCTTGACATTATGATGCCAGCTTGCTTTCCTAATTCATACAAAGTCAACTCACATTCAATTTATTTCAGCCGTGTAAGCTGATGCAATGCTTTCACAATCATCTCAGTGGTGTTAAAGCAATCAATGTCCCAAGTGCATGGAGCATAGGAAAAGAGGACAAGCTGACATACATGTGGTAATATTACTAAACCGGAAGGGTGATGCTTAGAAAAATGCATACTCATGTTGGTATAGCCTGAATGACTTTCAGTATCTTGTTATGAAAGAATACAGATAAAGTCTTGACTTTTGCAGCCTTTGTCAACCACCAGATCCATCCGTTAGGGATGGAAATGACGTAACAAAATAGTTTACTTGAAAAAGGTTCAAACTGGAAAAACCAAAGATAGGAAATGCTTTTTTTTTTCTCTCTTTAGTAAAGTTAGCAGGTTGTTCTGAAGAATTGCCTTGATCTGTAAAAATATATCAGTCTGAACTGTGCAAAGGCCAAAATATTTGAAAGCTAATATTTTCTATTTCCTTTCTGTTCAGCTTCCTGTATAATGAGCCCAAGTTGTTTATTCTTCTGAATGATGCAATGGGTTAACGGATAGTATGTGGGTTATCAGTAAGGAAATCTGAAGGTACAAGGACCATAACAGTACCTTATGTTTCACTTTGATTAAACTGGTGGAATTCCGGGTAAATGGAAAATTGTGAGGGCGTACAGCCTTCGTTTTATCAAGGGGATATAGTAGGAAGTAACTTAAAGCACAAAATGTTGTATTATCTCTTACTTCTAATTATTGAAATGCCCTGAAGTCTTTCAACTTAAAACCCATGCACTCTCTTTTACAAAAGATAAACCAGTCCTTCCTGCAAAGGCTGAGATGTAAGGAGATTTGTGTGCTTAGGGGAAAGATTTGGTCCATGTACATTCAAGAACCAAGATAAGTCATTGGGAAGTGACCATTCTCAAATGTAACTTGCACAAGTAGCTGAGTTTTCTTCTCAAGTCTCCTTTGTAAAGTACTTTTTACGTACTTTAGAAACCTACGTAGATTTTGAGTGTTTAAAATGAAAAAATTTTTTGAAGTAACATTTTTTTTTTCTCCCTTTTTCTGCTTCTTAGAGAGCATGCAGAGTTGCATTTCAGAAATAGCATTGGTGCTCAGTGAAGTTTCCCTCCAGCCTGAGATCTTCAGCACAAGTGCTGCCTACACACAGGAGCATGGCAGAGCTTTCCCCTCAGGGATCTCACTATGCCTGGCACTGCACAAGCCCTTGGTGCACTCCAGTCTGCTCCTCTCCAGGTAAGCCCTGAGAGGCGCTTCAGTATCTCTGCAAAGGAGAGGCAGACAGGCATCGCAGCACTGTGACCAGCCCAATAGTTGAATTCTTTGCCCTGTAACTTCATGGTTCTGTATTATGCACAGGTATTAGAAACGTGCTTCTTTCAAACATAGATGATGTTGGTATGTGGATGGCAAAAAAGACTGTCTTTGAGGTGAGTCTCCTAGACAGCACTGTTTTTTTGGTTTTGCTTAAGTGCTGTTGCTTGAAGATGAATACAAATATTTATTAAAAAAAGGCAGGAAGAGAATGCACTTTGTTTACCCCACCTTAGTGTGTTGGTGTTTTGAAACCAGGGTGGAGTAGTTTATATTTTGATAGACCATTATCTAGAAGGAAAGCAAATAACCTCTTCCCTTCAAGTGCTAATGATCTAAATAGTGCTTTGCTCCTCTGTAATGGTACTCTTGCTTATATGCTGCATGGCTGTGCGTGAGAGCAGCTGGGAGAGCTAACAAGGCAAAAAGAGCCAACACCACTGTGGACTTCAGATGTTTCATTTGATGTGACTCAGTATGGAGAATAGCAGCAGCACAAATATCATTTTTCACCTGAGTTATTTTACTCCATACACTGTGTAATGCTGAGCAGATCAATAAGTAATCCTAGTAGATCACACAGAGGGGAATAAATGAGCAGTGGGAGGTTTAAAAATAGTGGAATACAAGTAGCAGGTAAGTCTCATGTAAACTATTTATACTGATTGGTGGTTTATGCCCTAGCACCTTATGGGGCCATTCAGTTACACAGGCTGAACCTTTGTGCCAGACTTCTCTTCCCTGAGCTCACAGATGAGAAATGACTTCTTTTTTATTCCAAGAGATTGGAGTGGAGAAATTTACAGAAGAGCTCCAGCGTTACTATTAAAACAGGCAATCTTTTCCGTGATTGAGGACTAGACCTAGATGAAGTGCTCTTCCTCTAGAATGTAGGAAAGGAGAAGAGTAGCCCTCAGCTTCCTTTTCAGAAGCCTGGCTGACAAAGGGGTTAGCCGAACTTTACATGTACAGCACAGCAGAAGAAGCAGGATTTGAAGTATCTGAGGTACAGCAATCCTCTGGGCAGTACTGTACTGCAAAGGATGGGTGAAACTGACCTGATCTGGCTTCCCTGCCAGAGTGGAAACGATCTTTTCCAGGTTCCCAGCAGCTGGCTTGTAGTAGTGTAGACATCACAACAGCATGAGAAGAGCAGCCCAGATCCACCACTGGTTAAATAACCCTTGGGTACCTAGTTGGAGAGCTGACCAGTGATTTCAGGTATGATTTGATTTTTGGGTAGTCCTGTGTGAAGCCAAGAGTTGGACTCACTGATGCTTGTGGGTCCATCCCAGTTTATAATATTCTACAATTCTACAACCACTGTTGGATTTTTGCCTGAATGCAGTACGTATTTATGGTTTGCCAGATGACCTCATCAGGAGGTTGTGGATTGACAGGTTTGATGAGGAGCGCAACTAACTGAATGACATCATAGCACTCTACCAACTCCTCCTCTTTTTAAGGTTGTTGCTCATGTGTGGGTTGAAAAGGGGAAACACTAAGTGCCACACAAAGACTTCTTTGTTGCTGTGCCTATTTAGGAACAGGATACATCACTGGAAATATTTGGGATGTGTCTTAGGGCAGGGCTGGAGGAACCTTGAGCTGTTGCTTCCTTTTCCCTGCATCCATACTTGATATGTTTTTATATTTATTCACAGTAAATGGCAAGACCAGGCAATCTAAAGTGAGAAGCAGGGTTTGCAGCCATACAGGAGATGCAGAAATGTACAACAGTGGGCCGGTGCTAAGATGAAAGGAAGGCTGTCATGCACCTCTCCCATAGCCCAACTCCACAAGGCCTGCAAGGCACACAGGCATGAACTGTTTCAGATTATAAATGACAACAGGGAAAGAAAGGTTACACTTAAGGAGACTGTTCTGACAGGAGGAAGAGATACCTGGATCTCTTTTTAAAATGCGCCCCTGCTCTTCTCTCCCCACATTTTTTTTCTCACTTCCACCCCTCCCTATCTTTCTGTTCTTGCTTGTGTGTGAAAGGGTTTTATCCTGCTTGTTTTTTTGCTATTTCACCATTACACTGGCAGCACTGGGACACTCTGGCAGCTTCCCCCCACCCTCCAAGTAGTAAACATCCTCTGGTTAATGTGAGGTGGCTGTTTGCTGCGGAGCCATATAGCTGAGATATGTCTTCCATGATTGCAAAGATGATCTTGTCCATGCTGAACCTCATCAGGTGAGGTAAGAACAACATCCATGGTTCTGTGATTGGTGTAGAGTACCTTATTGAACAGGTCACCTCAAACTTCTGTTCAAAAAGGTGAAGATATGGTTACATAAGTAAGTGACTTCAGAGCCTAGTGTGTACCTCCTGCTGCAAGACACAAGACCTGCAGGTTCTCAGCTTTAGTCATTAGTCACAACTAGCGATAGCTCTGCGGTCATGCTGGCTGTCTGGGTAAGAGAGATGATGGCTTTATTTCAGCTTCCTTGCTAGTAATCTCGAAGCCAGGCTTCCCCATCTGTGCAAGAGATCCTCTCCCAAACCTGGCTTATCCCTCTGATTCCTTGTTATTTTAGCTTTCAGCCTATGCTCACTTCAGCCCTGTGAGCATGTTGGCATGTGGTGCTCCTGCAGTGTTAGGTGCTGCATCAGTGGTATCGGTGCGTCCTCCTCCACCGCTTCCTTCCCCTCGCCCCAGCTCTGGCTGCCCTGGTACATCTGCAGCATCACCATCACTGGCTGCAACAAAACTGGTGTTGCTGCCTCACCAGCCCTCCTGAGGAAGTCACTTTTCTGCTGGCTGAGGAACAGCTTCCAGGTGCCTCACTGTTTCAAAGCTCACATTGCTATTTTTCAAGGGCAGGTTGGCTGGTACCTTGGGCAGTCTGATCCAGTGGGTGGCAACCAGACCCTGGTGGGGGTTGGAGCTTGATGATCTTTGGTCTCCTCCATCCCAAACTGTTCCGTGATTCTGTAATTCTGTGATTTTTCACCCAATACTGACTGTTTGCTCTCTGCCTTTGGAATATTGTTTTAAATAAAAAGACAAATTTGCTTTGCTTTGAGAAGGGCTTTTTCATTCAACTCTGCCTCCCTGGTTCTCCACTTATGCCTAAATCTCAGAGGGAAAATCTTTCTTCCTTCACCCACCCTTGGCTTTCTCTTCTGCTAGGGCTTTTTTTATAGTAAGTGAGCTATTATGCTGCACTTCCAAGATTGCTTAAAAGACATTTCAGAAAACAGAGCTGCAACGAAACAGAAAACCAATTCAGAATCGAACGAATCACCCTTTCTTCAACCTCCAGATAGAAGAAGAAAAAAAAGAGATGATTCACTCTAGAAAGTCTGGATGAAGTTTCTCCAGTTCAGTTCTTGTTTACTGTCTGTGAGGCAATGCTGTACTTGTCATTCTGGCAGTGTGGTATCGCTTTACTTGAAAATGGCCTGAAGTGGCTTTATTGATTCATTCAGGAAGATGACTTTATTTTGTTGGTAAATTAAAAGTTTGGTTTTGCTTATATCATCAAGAATGTGAAGCACACTTTATATTTAAGACCACAGAGTATTTTGGAAAATGTAAGTAAAGGCATAATAAGTTATGACAAGCAATGCAATAAAGATATGGCACGATTAAAGACAGCACTTTGGAAATCTGTGTGAAAACAGACACTGTTCGCATCAGCGTTCTGTCAACTGTTATATTCTCACACTGTCTCCAAGAGGAGGGCCCCAAAAGACCTCTGTGGTGGAAGCTGAGCTGTGTGCATTAGCTCCACTGTGACCCAGTGGCCATTTTGGGGGCTGGGGGTCTGCTCAGAGAGGGGAAGTTCTTGGAGCTCACAAGCAATTGCATGGGAAGTTTTAAGTGTGGCTCTTTATTTTGCGTTTCCCTAACAGGTTTTCTTCAAAATTATTCCGAAAAAGATTGAGAATTAACCAAGTATAGTTGCTGAGAAGTGGCTCATGCTCCACTGGAGCCCCATGGCGGCCCCCACAGCGTGTTCCCTGCCAGCCCCCAGCTCTGCAGGTCATTGTGGCATTGGTCACTCCAGGAGAAGGTATGATGGAGAGGGTGGCAAAAGTTAGTGGTGTGAAGACTTGCCATGAATAAGATGCGATGATTTCGGTAGTGCTGATGAGTGTGCTGGAGGAAAAAGGGCACATGAGGTCAAATGGCCCAGCTCTTTGAATCTTTGTTGCGGGCTATGTGGAGGAGAAATCAAAAACTGCTGTATAGTGAAAGCTTTTCATGAATGACTTTTGATTAATTCTCATGAAGCTGGTGGGAGGTGATAATATGAAGTGGAATCAGTATGTCATGGATGGAAGTACCACTGCTGACAGAGCACATTTTCTCAGCTGCCAAAGACACAATGGCAGCAATGATGTACGAAGAGGTCTGCTGTGTGCACATGAAGCAAAGGCATTGGCAGCTTCCCCAGACAGACTTTGCAAGGGTTGCCAAACAATCAGACTGCTTCCTAACCTAATTTTCACAGTTCATACACTTAGTTAGATTTAATTCTGATGCACCTATCAACCAGGTTTAGTATAAGGCAGTGAAAGTGGTAGATACCATTTGTGACACAGAAGAAAAAACTCTGGTCAAAGACAAACTTGTCTACCAAAGAGCATTCATGTACCAGAGAGTTCTCAAGCAGCAGATAATTCCTAGATATTGAAAAACATGTCAGGCATCAAAAATTCTCATTCAAGATTACCTTAAATATGATATCCAATGACTGGAAATGTATTTTTCCTGTAAACTTTGCCAATATCTTGGGTATTATTTTCAGAGCTGGAAATGGCAGTAAGAGGGGTTTTTACTTGCTATCGTAGAAGGCCAAGTTTTGCTAGATAGAGTAGAACTCAGATATTCCATGCTGTTCTCAGCTGAATTCTATAGAGTCATAGAATCAGTAAGGTTGGAAAAGACCTCTAGGATCATTCAGTCCAGCCATCCACCTACCCCCAATATTGCCCACTAACCCACGTCCCTTAGTGCCACATGTACATATGGAGCTACTAAATGTTCACAAATGTGAAGCCAATTTAAATTTTTACTTTTCTATGAATACGAGGCATAAACATTTTTACAGTTACTGAGTAAAAGGAACAGCAGCACTCAGAGCAGTTTTGAGAGATCCCTTGTTCTGTGGCATAACCAAATGAATCCCTTTGGTTTTGAGCATACAGTCTGGCTTAGCATAGAAGCTTTGCTCTGGGGCTTATTATTACCATTTGTAATTACCAAAAAGTTTGGAATATTTCAGTTTGAAAGGTGATCTTTGTGGTTTGCCATGCAGTTGTTGCTCTCGTTACATGAAGTTTTACTTCAGTATTTGTTCTTACAGATCTGCTCTTTGCTCCAAATCGTGCCTATTACTAAGTCACCTGCTGTACCAATGATGAGGATTTCTTCAATTAGTTTTGATACGCAGTATTTAGGAAGCTGAACAAGGAATCAAAAAACATTTGTATATGTTTTCTATAAACGTGAATGAAAAAGAGAGGAATGGCAGAAGTTTTAGGACAGACTGATGCCAACCATTTGTCCCAAGGAACGGTCCAAATGGTGGGGTACGTTTATAAGTAGCAAAAAGCTGTTGAAGAAAAATGCGTTAATCCGTACAGTTGTGGAGGAACATTGAAACATGGCCCATCTTACCAAGTTTCACAATGAATAGTAAGTGGGAACTGAAAAAACCAAACTGTTGCCTGAACATTGTTACCGTAAATGAAAAGGGAAAGAAACACTGTAGGTGGGGATAGTAGTTCTGAGCCATTCCTTTGGTGTCTTGTATGTAACTGTTCCAAAAAAACCCTCAGCAGGACTTCACCGTCAGAAATCTCCCATTCTGCAGACTGCCTGTCTATTCTTTTCTTATTGGCTACGCACAACCCCCAAGCACCTCTGACGACTGAAGAGAAAAAAGAATATCATTTGACGTATTTCACATTTCCACTTCTGTTCAGCGATTATTTTTCCTTCTGTCTGCGGTCGTTTCACTTTGATCCAGTTAGGTAAGAACAGAGAGGAGTGGAAACAAGCCTATGTATTTTCCTTCCTCGTGTCAAGATGTAGCACAGCTGCTGTCTGCATACGGTCAGAGATGGACCAAAGCACCTTGAAGATAAACTGGCATTTAAAAGAAAACAATATTTTGATTATGGCTTAGTGATATATATATATATATGTATTTTAGCCAAAGATCACTTTTACAGTGACTGGCTCTTGAGAATAGAGACTATTCTATTTTCCCCAAGTAAAGGCTTTTGAACCATGGAGGAGCTGATAGGAAAGCATCATTCTGGCATCAAACTCCAGAAGCTATGGTGCAACTAGTGATCAGCCTGACATCTTGCAGAATCTTCCCTTGCATGTGTTTAGGCCTCCCTGCTTGCCAGCTGTTCAGCTACATCCAAATTTCAGTCTCAGTGGAGCAGAAGGCAAAGAGGCTTGCTTTGGGATAAAATCTGAGCTGCTGTTTCTAGCCTGCTAGCTGGCTCTGTTGTGCTGGCAGCTATCAATTAGGTGACTCAGTCCTCAGCAGTCACAGTCAATCAGAAAACAGCAAAGCTGGTGGTACAGACAATGGTGTGGCCGCTGCTCCATCCTATTTTAATATCAGTGCTTAAATGGACCATTGCGGTTTTCCTTTCTCTGTCGCAACACACAGACCCACCTGCTTAGCTGCTGAATCCCCACATATGATGGTACTACGTGAGCCAGTGCTTTCAACAGAAAGTCTTGGAAAGTGCCTATGAAAATTGTCTTTCCATGCAGACACCTAAATAAAGTGCATGCCTCCAGATGCACTGTTCTGAAAACCCCGAGCTTTATCTTTGATGACATTTTGCTAAGATCTGTTATCTATGTGATGCTATGAGTGACCTAGAAAGAGACGAGCAGAATTCTTGTTTTTAGAAATGGAAAATGTTGCCCTTTTTGGAGTACTCCGCCATGCAAAAATATTTGGGCACATGCGGGGTGGCCTTTTGCTTTTTCTTTTCCTAAGCCCAGCAGAATTGCCTGGTGCCAATGGGCAGAATGCAGAAGCATCTGGAGATAATTCTACTCTACTCTACAGTATCACTGGCCCAGGGCACACAGGTGTGCAGCGGGGCAGTAAAGCAGGGTATCTGTGACATGCAACATCATTTCTGGTGACTGCTGCAGGCCGTATCTGAGGAGTGTGGATTGAGCTCACCTATGGATTTTTCATGAATCAGCCCTCTGGTTATATTCTCAATTCACTCAGAAAAGCCAGAGCAGATTTCCCCATGTCAGCTGCAGCAGGGTGCAGAGGCTTGGAATAGGGCTCATGCTCAACGTTGGGGAGCAGCACGCAGGTCCTGGGTACTTGGCACAGCCAGAGGCATTATGTGGGCAGCTACAAACAGCAGATGGGCTTTGGCTGCTCAGTTCTACTAGTTCACGTTGCACGGTCTGCATATTTGTATCAGCCAGAAATCATGTCACATTAAAATACCGTACAAGAATCTGTTGTATCACTGATACAAATGCATCACCCCAAAGACCCTAATTCTGGAGGCTGTCTTGTGGGAAAACCAGAACCTGCCTGAAGGATTTCACTTAGTTCGCCAACTGCCATTAAGAATTATTCTTTTGTCAGAGGTAAGCCAAGGCCTAAAAACAGAAGATACAGCTCTTACTAAAAGGAGTAATATTATAATAACATGCTCTAAAACTGGACAGGCCCCAGTCTGTGAGCTGGAGGATCGGTCAGGGTTGACTATGGAAGGGATCCTTGATTTGAATTTGTATATTTAGATGCAATCTTGCCATTTCCCAAATATTATCCTTTTCCAATTGAATAATAAACAAGCAAATGCTTTGCTGAAAGGGCACATGAGAGGCAGAGCACTGCCTAACATTTAATCAGGACAAAGTTATGTTAGGAAAAGAAAGATTTAAAAGATACAGTGAATTATTTTTCCTATCAGAAATACAGAAGAATTTCCATACTGGGGAAAACCTGCCTCGATGCACTAGAAGTGAAATATTTGAAAGAAGTAATTATCAGTGCACGATCTTCTTCCTCTCTGTTGGTAATCTACACAAGGGAGAATAACAGTGAATGAACTATTTGGGGACCCATCGCTCTTAATCCAGAACACACCAACCAACACATTATTCAGAAAGATCTGCTTTTGAGTTGATTCAGATTGCACCCATAGAAATGCATAGCAGGAATATGAGCTTAAGCAAAGGCTAGAGTCTTCCCAAAGCTAAGCAGACACTGTTCTGTAGTCTTACCTTCTTAGTGTGCATCCTCCCTCTCAATTACTCATCCATAAAAATGCAAATGTTGGTACAGAAATGAAGGCTGTCTGAGGGAGAAGAAACACACACAACATATTAAACCATCTCTGTGTGTCAATGGTTTGAAGAGAAGAGCTCCTATCTGCAGTGCTGCATTTCTTTGGCGTACGAAGCAAATGGGTCAGCAAAGAGGCTTCCTAAAATAAAAAAATAAACCAGCTTAACCACTGGTACCGCCTGTACATCATTAGTACTTCTGTTGGCTTGTGGGGGCTTCTCTTACTCAGAAGTGAACTGAGACTGACAGTAGCGTTTGTTTACCGCATATCTGATCAACCATACTCAACCTTTGCCAGAGTAGCTAAATTGGAAAAGATTAATGCATTCATTAGGGTAGGAGTGTAGCTTTTAAGGATTACTGAAAATGAGAAACAAACATAGGTCATGAGCGAACGTGCTACTGGAGTGAAGTTTTGCAGAAACCAGAGGCAGTTGTTTTTTCTAGGCAAAGTTTGCTAAAACTAATACATGATGTGACACTGAAATGATACGGCAACCAAATAAAAAACAAAAAGAAAATGAAAAATACCAGTACAACAAGGTATGGACTCAGAAGTTTCCAGCTAAAGGCCAGATGTTCTACTGCTGAAACAAACTGTGCTTGGTTCCTTTCAATTCAAGTGTGCAGAATTGGGCTTTGAAATTCCTAAAAGATGTACATCAGAGGACTCATCTGGTCTGATATCATATCATGTAAAGAAGAGTCAAAGACCTCTAACAGTTCTAACAGCTGGAATAAGGTTGCTATGCCTGCATGAAGGAGAGCGGAGGCATCACCTATGCTAGTGCCACAGAAATCCCTTCCTCAAGCACAGCCAGGTGACAACACCGAGCATTTTGCTTGTAGGATCCTTCTAGGGGTCATTAGTGAGACTGCCCAAATCAACTTCCACTGTGGATGCTGAAGGCAGGATGTCAACCAGCTCTTCCTCATCAGGGGGAGCTGGCTGTGAGTTCAGAACCGAGTTTCTCCCAACATCCTCTTAATAATCTTTTCCTTAATTTCCTTAGCATGAAAAGCAGCAGTACTAGAGAGATCCAGAAGCAGATATTTTAGCTTATGGAAGAGGGGCTGGACAGGAGAGGGAGCTGGCCAGACTGCAGTGGTGAGACCAGAGTAGAATTAAAATAAGGCAAGTAATAGGAGGAAAGGAGAAGGGAACAGAAGCAAAAGGGAGGGTTGTGGCATGGCAAAGTAGAGCCAGTGCATCCACGTCTGCTGAGGCAGGTCCACACAGGGGAGGAAAACCTCCACACTCCCCGAAAGGCACCAGCTCAAGTGACAGAAGCCAGTGCTGGGGCTATTTGTATCCCGGCCCTGGTCACAAAGAGCAGGCGTCTGCATGGCTTCTGAGCAGGGAATGTAAACTTCCTTTTTTCTTTAAATGCTAGAAATTCAGTCATCAAAGTAAGTTCTCCCTCATCCCAAAAGATAGCCCAGAAAAAGCTCATGCACAGTTCAGAATCCAGTGTTAAAAATTAAGAAATGCCCTGACGGCTTCACAGCTCCTTTCTGCTTGTTTTATTGCTGGTGTGAGACCTTTCCACCCACCCTTGCTTATTCTGTGCTGTGGCTGTGACTTCTACTGTGAGAAAAGCTTTTAAAAGTCCCCAAAAGTCTGAAAATCATGAGTCAGACTCCCTCCAAAGAGTGAGGAGGGGATTTTTTTTATTTTTTTTTTTTCATCTGTGTAACCATCACTTTTGGTTTGTGCATATGCATGAAACAGAACTTTTCAGCCCATGAATAGGAGATCTGTCAGGCTTTCAGCTTCCTCCTAGTTTACCAAAGCTGAAAACAGGCTGTGTTCTCTCACCCCTTCCCCACCTGTCCCTCATCCCAGCAATTAATTCTGCCCTAAATAGTCACTGACTTCCTCTATAAAGGCAGTTGCAGAATTCCTTTTGCCTGTGTGAGGGTTCACCTCACAAACTGTATTTAGTGGTAGCATGCTAAAATGAGCAATATTTTTTTCCAATGCAGGGGCAGAAATTGTGCGTTTTCTGGATTCCCAACATAGATTGCCTGGAGTCCTGATGCAAAGGTGAGCAGTAGTAAGCAGTGCTTTATGCTGGGTGCTGCTATGAAATACTGAATGCCCTCAGTATCAGAAGTTTGCTGATCTTCTAAGTTGTGTTGCCCGTGTTTTCTCTCTCAGCCTCATGTGGTGAGTGAAAGTTGGAAACAAACTGTGTTGTTTTTCATCTGTTTGCAACAAAATGTTGTCATGCTTGTAAGAAACAATGAGTTTTAGATGAGCACACTGCATTAAAAAAAAGCAATTTTTTTTATTATTATTTTTTTAATATGGGAGCTTATGCTTGATTTACATGGTACAAAATAATGTGAAGAACTATGTCAATAAACTGAGTAACTTTTCTGTCAGTAGCAAGAATTATGTGGAAAAATCTGTGAGGTTGTAGTTGAAAACCAGCGATGGTACTCCAGAAGGAACTTACTTAATTAAGCAAAAATAGTTATTGCTGCTCTTAACTACAAGAGCTTGTCTTTGTAAGCAGACTGCTCTTTCCTGGTAGTTCCATGAGAGATAGAGAAGGCTTCTACAACCTTCTCTAAAAAAAGTATTTTCCTGTACTGGTGTTGCACAACTAACTTGTTTTTTTCCGTCTCCTCTTGTCTTGAACCTGAGTAAATCTTGGATTTAAGAGCTAGGGATGATAAGAAGGTGCTTGAAGGAGTCTCCTAGGGTTTCTTTGTATAGAAGCATTTCTGAACAGCTTACTTAGTCATTTGTTAGAGTAGGTCAGGCTCTGTCAAAAACAATTCCTTGTGTGTGCTTCTGCAGTCCCATAAAATAAAGCAGCCACCAATGACTGAATTATGCAAGTGGTGCAGGCTGCATAGTTCCAACAGGTTCCTATTTCTACTAATTGCAATCTCAGTTATGCCATGGAAACTGTGTTTGACCACAAGTGCTGCAATGTGTTACCATTTTATCAGCCATTCACTAACAAGTCTGCAAATTATTATTTAATCGGCCACTAAACATCAGCAGAGGTTTATGGGGGGAAAGCATTGAGAGTAACTTCAGTTTTTCTTGCCATCATAAAGTGGTGTGGTATGCCTCTTTTTTTTTTTTTGAGTTACCATGACTGTCATCTGTATAATTTTCTCTCTACAACCACCTGAAAGGAGGGTGGTGGTGATGTTTAGATAGGGGTTGGCCTCTTCTCCCAGGTAAGAGTGATAAGATGAGAAGAGGAAGTGGCCTCAAGTTGCATCAGGAGAATTTTGGCTTGAATAATCAGGAAAGATTTCTTCTCAGGAGAAGTGGTGGTGCAGTGGCATGGGCTGCCCAGGGAGGAGGTGGGGTCACCGTCCCTGGAGGTGTTTAGGAAACGTGGAGATGTGGCACTGAGAGACAGGATCAGAGTGCGTGGTAGAGATGGGTAGGTGGTTACACTGGATGATATCAGGAGGTCTTTTCCAACCTTAATGATTCTATGATTCTAATTAACATAACCCACCTGGTCTGCCGGAGAAGACATTATCAAAGGCTTCCACCTCTTGCTCGTTAATAAGAGATTGATTTAAATTAGAAGGAAGTAAAAAAACTGATGGAAAATTGTCACTGAAAACCACATAATCCTGTGTGCCTGCAGGCTTTGTGGGGTATCTGATGAGATGCTGAGTCACTGACAACAGAGATGTGGGGCTGCAAAAGGGCTGCATGCCACTGTTTAAAAGGTCAAATGGAAAGCCTGACAACTGGAATAAATTTACTACACAAATGTGCATTGAGAGCCTAAGCCAAGAGATGAGAGTGTAGTTTTCTGCTCAGTCTTAAATGCTGTTGACCAAAAGTGCACTGTGTGTTCCTTTTGTTTAACATATGATTGTGAAGTTATTATGTATGGGTTCTCGGCTTCATCCAGTTCAACTCTGGATGTGTTTATTCAATAATGTGCAGGTTTTATTCACAGAGCTAAGCTTTTCCTCTTGTCTATCTTCTGTTGCAGGATTCTTTTTGGCTTTCACATGGTCATTCTGTGCTAATTTTCTAAGCCTACCCACTCTTTAAATTTCTGTGGATCCCTCCACTCTATCATGTTAAATGCAAGACAAAATGTCTGTTTGCCACAGGCTGGCTGTGATGAAATCAGCTTTGCTGGCACCTCTGGCTCACAGTATGTTCTCATCTGCCTCGTGCTGATCCACTCTTCAAGAACCTACTGCTTTCTTACTGTAAGTTTAGGAGTACTTCATACGTACATACATATATATATATATATATATACATACACACACACACACATATATACATATAAATATATATATGTATGTATTATACTATAAATATAATACATATATATTTCGAAAGCATCCTAATTTCAAATCTACTGAAGTTGGTGTAGTTTTTTTAATGAGTACCTTGAACAAGCCCATTTCTCAACAGAAACTGCTGAAATAAGTGCCAACCAATTTCATTTTCGTCAAATACATATGCCACCTTCTGAACTATGGAAGTTTCAGAGTGGCAACTATGCCACAAAAGATACTGTCCTAGAGTCCATTTTCCATTGAATGTATAAATTTGGTTTCAATCAGTGCTTTGCTTTTTAAAAACAACTTATTTTGTAGTTTTAACAGTTTACCTTTTCATGTAGCGTTCAAAAGCTGTCATAAACAATGAAGCAGCATCTCACATCCTACTCATCTGTATCAGTTCTTTCTAACTCCAGCTTGTAGAAGGGAATTCATTCCAAAAGTACGCATGCACCTTTCAGCTCACCTTTCAGCCCCATCCAGCCTGGCTTCGAATGCCTCCAGGGGTGAGGTATCCACAGCTTCTCCAGGCAGGAATGGGGATGGGGTGGAACAGGAGAGGTGTTTATCCAGGGTCCACAGCAGATCATGGTGGGGGGACTTAGTGTTGGTCACATGTCTTGCCAGCATCGAGGCTGGAATACCAGTGGGCAGCTCCTGCACCTGTGACCTTGTGCAACAGGAGCTGGGCTCCCATCATCAGGGTGCTGAGATGCTGGCCTCAAGTTAATGGACGCTGCCTACACCACAGTCTCCCTTTGTTTTTTGTGCTGGCACGTCCATAGGCTGTGGTTGCATTTCCTACACCCACTGGGAGGATGTGGGATTTTCCTGGCTGCAAAATGCAGCAGTGAGAAGCTCCGCAGGCCGGGCAGTGACTCAGCTGCTGGCTGTGGAGATGGGGCAGTCCAGATGGGCTCTCGCCTCCTCATGCATGTGGCAGTCCAAGCCTTGGTGCCTCTGCAAGTCTTAATCCTGTTGTTTTCCACCCTGCTATTAATTTTGCAACCCAGGAGGTGGATAAATGCATCTTGCCAGTAGGAGATACCCTCATTGGTTTGGAGAAACAGAGACGTGATAATTATTTTTAAAATATATAATTCCTTTCATTATAGTCATTTCTGCAGAAACACAGTCAGAAGTTGCTGTGTAGGAGTATGGATTTCTGGTAACAAAGCCACCTACACAAATCCACTGCAGGAAATAGGAAGCCCGTACCAAAAGCTTTCATTGTCTAGGGCCTGGTTTTGCAGAAGTGCTAAGCACCGCTCAGTCTTCCGGGACGCAATGGGAATAGATGATGCTGAGCCTGTAGCAGGAGGTGGTCAGGATTGAAGCATCGTAGATCTTGACTTGGTCATAGTACTGCATGATGTTTGATAGCAAGGAGAATTCTGAATATTTGCACAAAAATCCCCTCTCAGCCATTTTGTTAAGTACTTTATTGGACCCTATAATACAATGGAGAAAGCTGAAAAGTTGTCCAGTGAGGGATGTGCTTACCAAATTCTATTCTCAACTGCAGGATTTTTCTGCTTACAGAAAACAGTTGCACTTATTTTTGCAATTGTAATGTTACTTACAAAAACACACGTCTCCTCCTTATCTGAGTTTATTTGGAAGAGTTGCATGTGAAGCTGTTTTCTATTTATCTTTGTAAATGATTAGCCTATCAAGAAGTGAGTAATTAACGGCTTTGGAAATAAGTGACAAGGGTTTGAAGATGGCACTACCAGTCCTTCCTGCTCAAATGTGTAGAAGGGACCTTGTCAGGAATCTGAAAAAAACAAGTAAAAAGATACTTAGATGTTGGGTTTGGGAGATAGTGTGGCTCTGTGTGCCCCGTTTTTTATCTCTACACCAGCCTCCCATTATTTTATTAACATCACTTTCAAAATTGAGCCACCCTGCAGCCATCATCACCTTTGACCTCACATAATTGACTGAATCATATGAGCAGATTAGCACAAAACATTCAAAAGGTGTGGAAACCGTGCTTCTGTGGATTTCATCTTTAGCTGATTTTGCCATAAGCTATTAAAGAGAACACACATCAGCTTAACTTTTATTTTAAAACAGCATTTAAAAATGTGTGTTTCCTTGATCTGGTAGGACTTTAGAGTTTCATACAGATGTAGCTTGTTCCTAGCAAGATGCCTCTTTGTATTTCTAAATCATTCTTGCCACCTAGCCACTCAAAACTTCTGGAGTGCATTAAAAAGAACATGGCCAGCAGGTCAAGAGAAGTGATCCTCCCCCTCTACTCTGCCCTGGTAAGGCCTCATCTGGAGTACTGTGTCCAGTTCTGGGCTCCCCAGTGCACAAAAGACAGGTATCACTTGGAAAGAGTCCAGCGGAGGGCCACAAAGATGGTGAAAGGCCTGGAGCATCTCCCTATGAAGAAAGGCTGAGTTAACTGGCTCTGTTTCTTCTTGAGAAAAGAAGTCTGAGAGGGATCCTGATCCAGGTCTATAAATATCTGAGGTGGCGAGGCCAGACTCTCTTCTGCTGAAAAGGGAGACAGGAAAGGGGAAATGGCCAGAAACTGGAGCATAGGAAGTTCCGTACAAATGTGTGCAGGAATTTCTTTACAGTGAGGATGATGGAGCACTGGAACAGGCTGCCCAGCGGGGTTGTGGAGTCTCCTTCTCTGGAGATATTCAAGACCCGCCTGGATGCCTACCTGTGCAATGTGGTGTAGGGAACCTGCCTTGGCAAGGGGGTTGGACTCGATGATCTCTAGAGGTCCCTTCTGACCCCAACCATTCTGTGATCCTGTGCAAGGCTTGATGAAGTGTGTGTGTGGTGCCCTGCAGCACAGCCCTGCCTCATGGCCCTGAGCTGTGGCACTGGAGTGGCAATATCCAGCCCAGCCTTGCCTTGCCTTTTTCCTTGGGCTTATCCCATAGGGTTTTTGCTCCAGGGAAGTAAGGGCTATGCTTCTTTACAGTGGATGCACTGTATCCTATATGGAACTAAAATATTACAGCAGATCCACCCTCTTTCCAAGTGACACTTCTAAATGTATGCTTGCATTTGTACTTGTGAACTTTGCATAGTAGCAGACTGTGAGATTTGTATGTGTGCATACAGCATGCACTTCCATGCACACACATCAAACACTGTATCTCTACATCTTTTCCTCATGGGCCTTATCTTTTTCCAGCAGTAGAAATGTACAAGCTGTAAAGCCCTTGATGTTCTGAGCCAACACTAACCTGGTAGGCAGCTGTCCATCTGCCTTGCTTGTGTGCTTTGGACAGGCAGTTTCCTGCAAAATTATTTCTTGGATCATTTTCCAACACCAAAAGGCAGTTGGAATAAGGCATCTATCCCAGTGTAAACTGTCTCCATAAGGTCAATGCACTTACCTCAGAGCAAAGGTCTAATTCTTAACTCCTTGTTCCTCTTGTTTCAAAGCAAGACTGAGATTCCAGTTTTCTGATGCTCCAAGGGAGGGCTACCAGCATCCCACAATGGAGCCACAACAATGTGGCTCTGTCATTCTGCTTTAAGTGGTTCCACTTGGTAGCAGTATTTCTAAAGAGAGAAAATGAGCCTGCAGAGTAGTGGTTGGAGAGGCTCAGGAGGTCTGTGAAAGGCAAACTCAGCTCTCTGCTGCCCTGAGAGCATGCCTAGAACTACCGAGTGGGAGTTTGAGAAAGTGTGGTTTAGGGGCTTAGTTTTGAACAGCCGGCTAATTAATGAGAATATTTTGTGCTGGAGTTCTATGAAAAGTGCTGTGTTCTTTAAAAAAGAAACAAGCAAACAAAAATTGTATCCAACTGTGTATTTCAAACCCCAGCTGCTATTTGTTAGCCTACTTTCGAGTATCATTAAAAGCCACAGAGAAATTAGCATCGCCTGCACATTAGTAACTGGATGCCCTCTAGCGAGGCTGTCAGACTCTTAGATCTACCCGTTCTTTACTGCCTTAGAGAGAAGTGAAAAGACTCAGACATCTTAATGTAGAGATGGAGGAGTGCACATCCTGTAGTTGAGCAGTGTGTGGAATGCCCACTAAAATCAGAACTCCACTTTGAGCTGAAGTAAAAGGGAGATTGTTGTTTTCTGTTTGCTGGAGCTGCTCAGCCAGGTGTGCGCCCAGACCCTCTGGGACCGAGCATAGCATGTGTTAGTTTTTGACTGGTCACTCACAAGTGTGCTATTTACAGGTGTAACGCAAAAGGAAATAATCTCTGCAGAGTTATTCTAGTAGGAATTCTTTCCTTAAATGCTGAGGACCATCTCAGTCTGCAGGCTGGGCAGGTTGGTTGTTCCCCTGCAGCAGGAGGCACAAATGTTATGTCTACTATTCCTGTATATTAAAGGATGTCTGGGGAGCACCCAACCTCGTTATTTACTCTCCGTGTCTGAGTGCTGTAATGCATCAGGCAGCTGTGGTTGATTTCTGTTAGCATGTGTAACTAAGCTTGGAATGAGAACTTGTCTTAGAGCACCTTAGGAACATTTTTTTCACTTCTGCTTCTCTAAAGCCAACTGAAGATTCCCTTTAGTGTGTGACTGGCAGGACTGTGGGACCGAGAGGTAACAACTTCAAGTTGCACAGGGAAGACAGCAGTAAGGATTAGTCTAAAATTGCCATCCAAATGGCATATTTTGGAATTTAACTTCTAAGTAACATTCTTTTTGTTATTATTTATTTTGAACTGCTTGCTATCTATTAAAATCCCAGGGCATTTTCATAAAAAAGCAATTTTCATTGGATGTAATTTGTAACATGGTTTCCCAAGCAACACTTTGATATTTAGGTGCTTGCCAAACACAAATTCCAGTTCCACTTTTCCTTTTCATCCTGTTTCCAACTGAAACCTGAACTGAATATCCAGCTTTGCTGGCGTCGGAGGTGGGTTCCAGCTGGAAATACGTGTTGAAGCATCTGAACTGCAGCTGTCCAAGTGGAACTGCAAATGCCAGGTAAGAACCCTGCCTCCCTCTCAGCACGAATAGGTAAAGGGATGCATAGAACGGAGCTCACAGCCATCTGCTTCTGGCTCAGGAATGAAGCTGTCTGCTCTACATAAGGTGCTGGTCTCTGTGCACATGCACTGATGATTTCTCTTGGATTCAGGTGCTTTTAGAGATGAGTCCATTCCCACAAAGAAACATGAATCAGTGCTTTGCCTTCATTTCAGTGCCTTAGTGGTAAGGAATCAAATCTAGGTCTCCAAGAAGTGCCCCAGTTCTCAAGTTAATGTATTTTTGAGAATAGAGTGAAGAGGAGGTGGGGGTGCAAGTCATCTCTCTTATCTAGCGAAACTGTTTTATTTAGGATAAGCCACTAGAGTAGAGTCTGGGAAAAACATCTGCAGAGTACGTTCACAGTTCACTGAGCTGAATGTTGGCAGCCCAGTAAAAGGATAAATGGCAGCTCAGCACTTGTTCCCCACAAAAACCTAACTCTGAGCTGAGCATTGGCTTCGGTCAGGCTCATTTTCCCCCACCAGCTATACAAATGTAAACAAGAAATTCTTTAAGGTGTGGAAGGGCTCACAGTGACAATGATTCTATGAAAACAATTTGCACAGAACCACAGCACTGCTGTGGGCTGCTGCCAAAGTTGCTGATAGTCATCATACGTGGTGTCTGTGGCTGAAGAGAAGGCAAGATATCTCTCACTATAATGCAGACTAAAGCAGCATGAGACACTTGTTCTATTACGTTAACGCTTGCAAGTTCTGTGCTAATTCAGACACGGTCCAACATTCCAGACTTAAGAAATTAATGTGCAAGCCAGAAATGAAATTTCCTCATCAGTAAGTATGACTGTGCGTCTTTTTCCTACCTTCAGAAGTCAAGTAACAGGATTAGAACAGGAAGAGAGATGTGACATGCATCATAGGTAAACAGCAGTCATCAATCTCTTCCTGTGGCAGTATTAAAAGTACAGTCAATCTTATCAGCTCTGGGATTCCCCACCATCAACTAGAACTTGAAAGTTCCCTTTCTGATTATATGTGATTAGCACTAGAAACTTTTAATCAGCATAGCAGAGGAGGGAAAGACTTGCAACTAGGAATTTCTCTCTCTAAAAGAAAAGATAAAGCAAAAGCGTACTTGGTGAACTGTTTTTAATGCTTCAACATTATTCTTGCAAATGTAGTTTTGTCAGCATAAGTCATGAAACACACCATGTCATTAACTCACAAAACAGTTTTATTTCACACTATACAAAGAAAATACACGTTTTAAAATGCTTGCAGTACTGTAGAGTACATCTACTGCCACTGAACATCTAAGTAGTGTACTTCACAGATCTCTGTGGTTGTTATGGCCATGAGCAGATTTAAGCCTGCTGTGTAGGTTAGAGAGGGTCTATTCAGAGAGCAGTTCAGAGTACAAAACGTAGAAGACTGTGTGCCAGCTCCATATTTGCACTCAACGCTAAGGAGAAGTGTCAATAAACACTTCCCCTTTTGGCTGCTGAAAGTAACTCTCCCCCTGGTGGGCCCTTACAGCTCATCGCAGCTGAGGCGGCTGTAATAAGGAGCTCAACAGAGAGATGTGGATTAGGGTACGCAGTTTCCCCAGGCTGAATGTTGTATCACAACACAAGGATAAATCCCCCTTGCAGAAGCAAATAATCAGATTTCAGGCTGTGCGTTGCTTCCGTGTCACAACAGGATGGATGTGTGGCTCTCCAGTAAATTCTGGATTGATAGTATTATATACAAGAAATATTCAAAAAAGTATTTGATAAGAATAAAAAAGGCTCTGATATCTGAAATGAATTTGGATTGCATGGATCTATATATATCTACAGATGTCCAAAGTGAGCTACTTTTTCCACTTCAGATGTAACTCCTCTCTGCTACTTGACCCTAAATAGCAAGAGAGAACTTACTCTACTGTGCCCTAGAGCTGTGCTTCCCTTATGTAATTACAATCATGGCATAGTAACAATTCTGCAAAGTCTCTGGAGTAAAGGCAATGGCACAAGATGTTGACTGGTCATACAATAAACTTTGGTAATCCAAGCAGATAAGACTCAAGTAAACCAGTTTTCAGATATTGGATCATGGAATAGTTAAAGGAGAAGCGGTTTATTGGTGGCATGCTGCTCGGAATGAAGAACCAAAAACTAGTTATATGCCTTTGTTTCCCACTAGGTCCAAAATGAACTTGCTGGGAGAATAGAGTGTTTAATACAGAAATAAGTATAAATTGATTTTTGAGTCTTTAATGGAAATAAACAAAAGGACACAAAGATCACCTAAAAGCCTTAAATGGAATAAAAATACTGTGCTTATACTTTGGTTCTTTAAGGTGTTATGAAATGATATCTATTATGTAGCCCTGGGAAGGTGAGAATGGGCTTCTCCCAGAAACAGCAGTACTTTCACAACCCAAGTGAAATGTTTTGAGGCTGTTTGAATTATCTGCTTAAGACACGGCATTCTTTATCCAAAATGGCAATTAGTGAAACCTTCATTTGTGGGCCAGAGGGGAAAGGGACCCTCCCTTGCCAGCTCAGTTCATCCTTCCTTTTCAGTTCTGCCATATTATTTGTATTTCTGCAGTATCTCACTCGAACAGTTTGTTTGGTACCAGAGCCCCCTCCCAGAAACTAACTTTGGTGAAAAAGAAGAATGAGACGAAAGTCTGTCCTTTCAGACTTTCCTTACATAGCGTAATATGCAGGAGATACAAACCCATTTTTAAGTCTTTTCCCTGTCGTCTTTTGGAACAGCTGTAAGGCAACAAATCCTAATATAAGCTTGTTTTCTTCATGATTCTCAAAAATTCTTGCTCACTTACTTCTCCATCTCCATCTCGATCAGCTTCATCAATCATTTCCTACAAAACATAGAGTATGGCTGATCAGGCACTGGGCTCAACTCTAAACATACGACCTTCATTTAAAAAAACAACAAATCAGAAGTACTTAATAAGAAAACAGAACCATGTCTTTTATTACACTGCACATTTCTAACCTCTCAGCTCTTTCTGTATTGCATGAATTTCCCACCCTGTCCTTAGGAACTCCAAGGACTGGTTCATTCCTGCTGTCCAGTGGAGGGCCACTAAGATGGTGAAGGGCCTGGAGCATCTCCCCTATGAGGAGAGACTTAGTGAACTGGGTCTGTTTAGCCTTGAGAAAAGACGGCTGAGAGGGGACTTGATCCAGGTTTATAAATACCTGAGGTGTGGGAGCCATAGTGGCAAGGCTGGTCTCTTTTCAGTAGTGTGTGGGGACAGGACTAGGGGTAATGGGATGAAACTTCACCATAGGAAGTTTCGCACAAATGTGCGGAAGAACTTCTTTACAACGAGGGTGACGGAGCACTGGAACAGGCTGCCCAGGGAGGTGGTGGAGTCTCCTTCTCTGGAGATATTTAAGACCCGCCTGGACGCCTTCCTGTGTGACATGGTGTAGGGAGCCTGCTTTGGCAGGGGGGTTGGACTCGATGATCTCTAGAGGTCCCTTCCAACCCCTACAGTTCTGTGATTCTGTGAAAGCTCTGGCAAATCAGAATTTACCTGAAGCTCTTCATCTGTTAAATTTTCTCCCAGCTCCTTGGCAACCCTTTTCAGGTTTTTGAATGAAATCTTTCCTGTCCCGTCATCATCAAATAATCTGAAAGCTTTCAAAATTTCTTCCTTTGAATCCTTTTCACTCTAGAAGGAAAGTAAAACATGCCTTACTTACAAAACACCTGCTACTGTTATATCCTTGTATACAGGTGTATTTTTAAGAACTCCTACCATTTTTTGTGTCATCATAGCCAAAAAGTCTTCAAAGTCAATGGTGCCACTTCCTTCTTTGTCAATATCTGCTATCATTTTCTTGATTTCTTCTTTCTTTGGCTCAAAACCTAAAGCACGCATCGCAACCTGTGCCAAAAAGCAATCGTGTTAGGAGGCCACCAGAATCCTAAAGGCAGCAGCTGCACAATTTTCCTCTTTTAAAGCTGTAATAACAAGTCACTGCAAAGAAGACATCCTAATAGCCCATGCCTGTGTTTTATCTGTCATGTTAGTAGTCGTGTAGGTTTGATGTTTGTAAAAGTCATGCATTTTCTCTTTGGGTCCATGTAGAACATAGGTGTATTATAGATGCATAGAACATTTACTTCACTACCAGGGGAAAAAAAATTACTAGTAATTTGCTGGCCCTGGTGTGTCAAATGATCACAGCATGTTTCATTTAGAAACTGAAGTTTCAGGAACACACAACTTGAGAAGGATTTGATCTCTTAACATTGATTCCTTCTGCACGATCTGGTGGAAACTGGCAGCAATTTTCATGGTACACATCTTTCTATTGGAAAGTAGTAAGTCACTAAAAGCATCTACCTGAAGTGTGTTCTCTGACTAACTCAAAATATTCTACTTCATCTTTCAGAGGGGACCACTTTCTATTGTAAAGTATCCATATTTTGGTATTAATAAGGTGGTTGATGCTACACCACTTCAGTCCATTTTAAGAACTATGTGTTTTCATGTATAAACTGGGTTCAGATAACATAGCTGCCTTAATCAAGTACAGCCAAATAAATCCTGAATTAAGCCACAGTTCGGACAAGCCTGTACTTTTAGGTAATGTAATGCAGAAGCACACGTTAATGTGCTTCTATGTGAGGATAGAATGTTAGTAAGATAAAATGTTCAGGCTTGGGGGGAAAAAAAGTCAGGCACTGGTAGGGAAAACTTCCCCTTGTACCACTGTGTGCACACACACAGACACTGCCTGAATTGCCAACTAAAGTGCAACTCACATCTCTGTTTAATTCTTTTTTAAATGAAAGAAGAGATAATCTGTGGGTTATATGTATGAAAAAATGGTGGCGTCTTTCCTGAGTATGTGCAAGGTTTGTGTGTTTACCTCCAGGCTGAAGAAAAGATTATGTATTGTGATATTCATCCTAAAAGGAAAGAATTCAGTCATGGCAGCAGGTCATTCCTGCTGTTCATAAACCTAAGCCATGTCAAAACAGAGCAAGTTAGGCCTGGGCAAACAGGAAAAGCAGCTGCAACCTTGTGACCCATGATACTTCCAGCCAAGAAAAAAAGAGGTTTGAAAACCTTGAGTTCTTTGATATCAATGCTTCCCGATCCATCGGTATCAAACAAATCAAAAGCTTCTCTGATCTCCTGCTTTTGCTCTTCTGTAAGTTCAGGTTTCAAGCCACTTTTCTTTCGCTGGGCTGTAGTCAAGCCAGGTTTTCTATAGTTGGACGCCTTTGGAAAGAGGAGGAGAGAAAAGATGAGAAACAGCTCAATCAGAACACAAATAGAATTACATTAGAAATAGCAGTAAAGGTGTAGCAAAAGTGAGAGACTGCTTATACGAGTCTTGACTGGAAGCAGGAGACAGATTTAGGCAGTCCTTAAATTCGGTGATGGAATGGGAGGTCTGAGAGCATCAGCTCTGTTGGATCGAAGGTGTTCACAGAATCACAGAATGACCAGGGTTGGAAGGGACCTCAAGGATCATGTAGTTCCAACCCCCCTGCCTGGCAGGGCCACCAAACATACACCTTTACTAGATCAGGTTGCCCAGGGCCCCGTCCAACCTGGTCTTGAACACCTCCAAGGACGGGGCATCCACAACCTCCCTGGGCAGCCTGTTCCAGGGCCTAACCACTCTCCTAGTGAAGAACTTCCCCCTAACATCCAACCTAAATCTTCCCTCTTTCAACTTAAAACCATTTCCCCGTGTCCTGCTATTGTCCAGCCCAGGATCCCATTTGCTTTCCGAGCGCACTGCTGGCTCATGTCGCTCTCCATGTGGTGTCGCTGAGGCCCGGCCATGCCCCGCACCCTGCCGGCTCCCTGGGGCGGAGCGGCGGGGCCGTGCAGAGCCAGCGTGGCCTACGGGCAGGGGAAGCACCCGGCGCTCACTCACCATCTGTCCGCGGCCGCGCTGGGATCACACGGGACGCCGAGACGATCTCCCCACCGCCGCACGCAACGACAGCGAGCCGACCAATCGGCGAGCCGGACGTACCGGAGGCCCGCCCACCTCCTTCATCGGGACCAATGGAGGCTCGGCGGGCTCGTGACGTCACGAGAGCGCCGCGCTCGCGGCCCAACGGCGGCGGGGCCGCTGTTATGGTAACGGAGCCGAGCCGCCGTTGGGCTTCAGAGCGGAGGGCGGCGGGGGAAGGAGGAGGAGGAGGCTGTAGCAAAGCGCTGAGGAACCTGTGGTTAATCAGCTGAGGCAAGTGTTGGGGCAGCTGTGGGAGCACAGGTGAGAGTAATTTAGCTGTGCTCCTGGAAGGGGTGGACTTTGACTCCAGCTCCTCTGAGACCTCATTTAAGGGCTGACCACCACTGAGGCAGCATCTCTTGGAGATTGCTCCTTGGTGGAGATTGCCTCAGCTATCGGGTCAAGGCATCGACATCGGTGAGTTTTCTTTACTAATAACCTTTGACTATTTATCACCATCTTAGTCAATATCTTTATATTAGCCACCTTTACACACCACCTTTACAGCAGGATAAAGCAATTAACGTGAATATAAGTTGAAAGTGAGAGGCACGTTTTTTGACTAAAGCTTCAGTGTAAATTTTAGTTAAGTAACTTCTGTTGGCTCCCTTGAGACTTGGTGGAAGTGCATTGCTTTGATAGAAGGTGCTGTGCTGAGTGCTACACAATCCATCTTGTAACCTGGTGCACCTCTCACAGACCCAGAGAATTGAAGGGGTTGGTAGGGACCTCTAGAGATCAGTGAGTCCAACCTCCTGCTAAAGCAAGCTCTCCACAGCCAGTGTGATTGGAAAGTATCCATTTGGATCCTGAATATCTCCAAAGGAGCCTGGGTGACCTTTCTGGTCAGCCTGTTTTAGTGCTTCATTACTCTGACAGTAACAAACTTTGTCCCACTGTTAGTATGGAACTTCCTGTGTTCCAGCTTCTGCCTGTTTCATATCCGATGTTTCATACCAGTTTCTATGATCTAATGATTGTTATTTAACTTTAGCATTGTTTCAAAACAGTTTAGCTGTGATATGAAGCTAAGGTTTCACTTTAGGGGGAAGAAAAATAGAGACTTAAAAAACCTGTTTTCACTGGAAGTAGTGATGTGATTGCATAGCACGCCTGCTCGTCTGCTCTGTTGTCACAAGAGACTGCCAAGAAAAATGTCCAGAAAAAAGCCTTAAGGAATTTGGTTGGATATTTTCAGTACTGTAATCCCAGTGCAATTTTAAAGCCGAAAGTAGGGATTACAGGTAACTACAGAACAGTGTCATTTCTTGGTTAACGTTTGTTTTGATACTTCAAGGCGTATCTAGCAATTGAAGTTCTGCTGTCAGTTTGGCCTGGAGTACAACATGAGCGCTGTTGCCATATAAAGGTTATTTCTGATGGTCAATGCTACATTTTAAATTCCCTTTTTGTTTTCATTTCAGCTGTGTTTGGATGGACTTTCACTGAGTGTAGTAGCAAAGAAGGTTTTGATTTTGAAATAGCTGCAAAGAGGCCTTCAGGGAGATGAAATATTATTTGAATGTGAACGGAAAAGGTGTATGAGTTATGACTTCTTAAGTCTTGGTGTATATAATTTTTTCATTAAAAAAAATAATAATAAAGGAGCTTTAGCTTAATCCATGTGGTCTGCCACAGGACTGTGGTATGGAAAGGATTTAAAGGGAGAGAAAACTTGCTTTTGGCATGTTAAAACTGAGTAGTCAACCAAAACTTGAAAGACTTAAATGGACCAATGGATGTTAAATGAAACGAACAGAATTTGGAATAAAACAAGTTTTTTGCTTTTCCATATTTGAAGGTTAAATTAAGTGGTGTAACTAGTAGTATGTACCAGGCCAATGATTTTGTGTGCAATTATCTATTCAACCCTAGGAATTTTTTGCTCTAATTCCAGATAGCAGGTCACAACAGAACTGAAAGTTCTGTTAGATCTGTACTGCTTCAGCTTTAAGAAACCACTGGAATCAGCAGCATTTTACGACCTGTCACCTAAATAAATCCATGATATTTTAGCAGTGCATCCTTTCAGCAAGTCTGTGCGTTGCTGTCTCATAATAAATGCCCAAGTTAAAGAGTATTTGTAGAATGCTTCACTGAGGAGCTCTGTTCAGTGTGAAACAGAACCCAGGGAGGTGGTAGAGTCACCATCCCTGGTGGTGTTCAAGAGGCATCTGGATGAGGAGATAAGAGATATGGTTTAGTGGCTTGTGGTAGCAATGATAATGGGAGGACGCTTGGACTAGATGATCTTGTAAGTCCTTTCCAGCCTTGTGATTCTATGATTCTATTCTACGGATCTGTTAATTTAGTGTTTTGTGTGATATGTTCTCTGGAGTACTGTGAGGGTGAGACAATAAGTTTGTGTTCTGTTCCCAGATGCTGCACACTGGCCATGGCTTTCAGGGCTATGAATTCAAGAAGACATATTGGACTCCAGCAGCTCTCATCCTTGGCGTGGGCTGGACGAACATTATTGGGACCAATGAAATCCTGTAAATTTGTTGTGGATGAAAGCACCAACGAAAGCACATTGATTTGTTCTGCTGTTAGACTGTTGGAAAGTCTGGATTTAACAAGTGCTGCTGGACAGCTTCTTAATGAAACCATTCAGGCTCAAAACAAGGAATTTAGAACTGGGATGAGTACCCTGTTGTTTCTCGTTGGTGCATGGAGCAACGCCATACTGGAATGCCTCCAGCAGAACGTTCCTGTGTCAGCAATAGTATCTGTGATGTCTGAGGGCTTGGACTATTGCTGTGAGAAAGTCCAGTGTCTTCAAATATCAGTACATGATGTAAACAAAGAGCTGTGTTCTAGCAGCATTAGGCCAGGCACTTCTGAAAGTAAAGCTTCTCAAATTCCATATGACAGTGCTCTAAATCCTCAGATGTTTCTATCTTTTCAGAAAGATATTTCTGCATCAGAAGAACTTGTTCCAAGGAACTCTTGTCTCCCTCAGGAAGCTGATTGTAATTTTAATAAGGGCCTGGTTTGGCCTTTGGCTGGTTTTGGTTCAGTAGCTTCTCTTGTCAGGTCAGTGGATGACAAAAGTACATCTGTGATTTCTGGAAGTGGTATCTTTGCATCCAGCTGTAAACAAAAATTAACTCACAGCAGGTACTTCAGCACTGTAACACAAAGCCATGTTTCTAGTCACCAAGGTGATTCTCAGGTATGCCTTTCAGGACAGTCAGCATATACTTGTGACTGTTACGGTTTAGGACACCTGGCAATGGCTCTGAGCCATGGAAATCAGCCTAGCATGAAACTGCTTCAAAGCATTGTTGCGTATCAGCACGAGAGAGCAGAATGTAGTGGCTCTTCCCAGTTTAGTATTGCAGAAATTACAACATGCTGTTTACCAGGTCTGCCTGAAAGTTACTCCTGTGTTTGCCCAGGTTTTATCACTCCAGTGTCACCAGAACAAGCCACAGTTATCAAATACTTTCAGGACAAATCCCTTTGGATTCTGCTAATGGATGGTGACCTAACTGAACACTATCGTCACTTAGGTTTCGCTAAACCACGGAATGTAAAGACCATATTGGAGTATCCTGGCCTACGGGAAAGTGGATCAGGAGACTCGTGGCTAAGCAATATGTTAGATATTCTAATAAGCTTGGAAGTAAACTTGGTTTTGGTCAAAGGAAATGTGTGTGAAAAATTAATGGAAAGATGCATCGCAAACAATATATTGATAATTAGTTCTGTGACTCAGAATGTGTTGAGTGCCTTTGGGGAGGTAACCGGTGCCCAGCCCATGACATACCTCACTCAGCTGAATGCTTCTTGCCTGGGGAGTGGGGTATGTGTGGAGCTGTGGAAGGGCTGTGATGAGCGTGCAATGGAACTGGGTCAGCTTGTGCCAGTCAGGATAAGTGTGCAAAGAATTCCTCTGCTCACAGCTGTGCTTACCACCACTGTAGCTTCAAAGATGCAGCTCACTGAAGACCAGTTTTGGGGCTTTGTGTATCGACTTCATCATGCTTTAAAGGATGGGAAGGTTTTTCTTGGCGGTGGTGCGGTTGAGTTCTTATGTCTTAGCCACAGTCAGATGCTTGCAGAGCAGTCTCTAAAGCTAGCAGATAAAAATGCTGTGAAGGAGTTTCATAGTCCTCAGCTGGCAGCATCTTCATCAGAGTATAAAGCAGTTGTGCTTCAAGCACTAGCCACTGGCTGGAGCCAGTATCTTTCCGTGGTCATGTGTAACACTGCAAAAGCAGCATCTGAGTTTGAAGCTCATACCTTAATTGATCATCACCTCCAAAAAGCAGCTAAATGTGGCTCTCCCTCAGCATATGTACTGAAAGAGTTCAGAGGAGGTGATATGTTCAGAGGTTGTTCTACTGCTTTCATTGACCATGAAGAGGGTGTAAAGGTTTATGATAATGTTACAGCCAAGATGGAGGCATGGCGGAGAGCTCTGGACTTGGTGCTGCTAGTGCTTCAAACAGATGCTGAAATTATCATAGGTCCCAGAAGGAATCAGCTATTAAATTCATCAAGTGAATTCATGTTTTTGTAGGACTTGTAAGCAGGAATCTCCATGTGAAACCGTAACAAGGTAAATCTCATTTCCCATTTCTAGAAACTGGAGTTAAATAAAGCAAAAATCACTCGTGGGCTAATCTCTAACCCCAGCCATGTGTTCCTAACTAATGATATTGTCTGTATGGATAAGCTAATCCAGTCCAGCTGACTTTTCTGGCCTTATTTAGCAGAGCAGATGTGCAATTCTTTTTTTTCATTGTAAAGAGGAGCACTGTGAAGTCAAGTTGGAGAAACGTTAGATTCCTTGTATAAACTTACATTCTGAACATGTGCTGTCTGTATGAGGTATTTGCACTCACATACAGTAAAGTATCTTTTTCATATTTTTCATATCTTTTAAAGAAGGGGCTTTCTTACATAACATTGGCTCACTTATCTGTGTTAGACCTAAGAGATACTTAAGATTGTAATTCATAATCATCATTCATGATTTTCAATATCTTGCTCTTAATTTCTGTGCATTCCAAGTTAAGCTCACAATACCTTATGACTGTTGCGTCTCAAACTAAAAGATTGTATTGCTTGATCGTGTTCTTGCATAACTGTATGGGCAATATGTTTTCTATTCTGAAATATATCCCCTTCGAAATTTCTCAGCTTTCTGTATAATTTCAGGTGGAACCCTCCCTTTTTGTATTACAGAGTGGATATAGCTCTACACAGTTTTGTTTCTATAGCAGGTTGGATTTTTAGATTATTTCCTTTAGGTTCTTTCAGGTAACCTTGTGGAGAAGAAAAGTGGAATTATAGCAGCTGTTTGCTGAAAACTGAAAATGAATCTTACCTGCGTGGTTGAGGCACAGCCATGGTACTGTGTCTCAGCACTTAAAAACTGAGAACAGTTCAGAAGTGGCACTTTGTTGCAAGAAAGAGGTTTGTAATATATGTATATAAGGGTATTATAAGGGTATAATAATATAAGGGTATTTTTTCTGAATTTGGTATTTTGACATAGTGGTGTGTCTAGTGAAAACAGAATGTAGAGTGAATGGGAATTTCTGTAGGGTGATGGTTTATAATAACCTGATTCAGGTTTATAAATACCTGAGGTGTGGGGGCCATAGTGGCAAGGCTGGTCTCTTTTCAGTAGTGTGTGGGGACAGGACTAGGGGTAATGGGATGAAAGTACAGCATAGGAAGTTCCACACGAATGTGCGGAAGAACTTCTTTACAATGAGGGTGACGGAGCACTGGAACAGGCTGCCCAGGGAGGTGGTGGAGTCTCCTTCTCTGGAGATATTCAAGACCCACCTGGACGCCTACCTGTGTGACCTGACGTAGGGAGCCTGCTTTGGCAGGGGGGTTGGACTCGATGATCTCTAGAGGTCCCTTCCAACCCCTACAATTCTGTGATTCTGTGATTCTATGCTGTACATGTTTTAGCAAATTCTATATGCGGCTCTTGCATAGAGCTGTTTGCTAGAGTGGTTTATGCTAAATGAATGGCTGTTATATTTACTATATAGGGCAAGGAAAGACATAGATAATTAAGTTCATCCTTAAATGTTGTAGGTGCCTATAGATACATTTGTGTATGAAAGTTATGTTGTCTGTTATGTTGGTGTGTTTTCAGATGTTGCATAGTGAGCTCTCATTGCTGAATTGAACATTTATGTTTTCTAATTGAATGTAAATAGGCGGCCTCTAGGAAGGCTAAGGGAGCATATGAATTGCAGTTACTTTTTGTAAATACCATGGAATAACTTCTGTTTGTGGAAAGCTGTGCTCACAGTATTTGGCCACAACTCATCTGAAAGTATGTGTATTTTGCTTTTCTTACAAACTCCAGAAATCAGTGGGTTTTGGTAAAATCTCATCAGTAATATACAAGTTTGAAGGAAAAGTTCTTAGCATCAAACAGATCTGTTTTAAAGTTTTGATCATACTGCAATTATATTTTAATTAATAGTCAGTCAGCCCTTGTAAGTGCTAGGTCACACATCTCAAGGCATCAGAAAAAACAGTTTGAAAACCAGCACAAGAAAGATGTGGAACTCTTGGAGCAGATCCAGAGGAGAGCCACTAAAATGATCTGAGGGCTCCTATGAAGAAAGCTGGAGGGAACTGGGCTTGTTTAGCTTGGAGAAGAGAAGGCTCTGGGGAGACCTCATTGTAGTCTTCCAGTACTTGAAGGGAGTGTATAAACAGGAGGGGACGTGGCAGTTTACAAGGGTGGATAGTGATAGGACAAGGGGGAATGGTTTTAAACTGACACAAGGGAGGTTTGGGTTAGATATTAGGAGGAAGTTTTTCACTCAGAGGGTGGTGATGCACTGGAACATGTTGCCCAAGGAGGTTGTGGATGCCCCATCCCTGCAGGCATTCAAGGCCAGGCTGGATGTGGCTCTGGGCAGCCTGGCCTGGCAATTGGTGACCCTGCACATAGCAGGGTGTTGAAACTGAATGATCATTGTGGTCCTTTTCAACCCAGGCCATTCTAAGAGAGATTGAAAGGTTAAAGGAGCTAGAAGATATCAGGGGAAAAAAGAAAGGGAAACCCAATGTATAAATAGAGACAAACTCTGCAGATGTTTGTAGCTCATGTTTGGCTTTACTGTTTTACTTGAGCCTCCTGGACTTAGTGTTGCATAATCCCTGTTTCCAAGAAAAGATCCAATTGCACTTCACTTGAATAATAGAGTTAAGTGGATTATGGAAAAATTTTATACATGAATTGTGTTGAAGTGGTCCAAGTGTCTATTTATAAGGCTGTAAGGCACTGTGAGCTGACGCACCGAGTGTTGAGAAAATCCAATGATGTCATTTTTCCAATCAGGCTATTTAAAAGTACTTAATGTGTATTTAAATTCTGCAAAGCAGAGGTTTTCTGAAAAGCTCTCAGACATCATATTTTGATTCTTTAACAGTTGCTTTTCTACAGGCCAACAAAATGGGAAGTTAAAAAAATTTGCTGTATGTTGTATAGTGGATTATAGTGGATTACTTAGATTTGTCTCTTTGATTTGCATAGAAGATAAAGGTGTGCTGTCTTCAAGGCGTCCTTCTGCAACGTGAAATCTGATATATGTGTGGATTCCTCAGCAGCAAATGTCTAAAATCTTGCTGCTGCAACATGGAGTTGGTCCCATGCATGTGTCTGGCATGACTTGACCTAGTGTGGGGAATTATGCCAGCAACTGCCGCTGGCAATTTCAGCTTTTCCCTTGGCAGATGTTCCTTGGCCATATACAAAGGTTGTTTGTATAGAGTATGGTGTGATGGAAGAGCTAAGCTTTTACATCTGATGTGCTGGGGATATCAAAAGACAGAAGAGGTTTTAGAGCAGGGATTGTCTGAAGAAGTAGGCAGCCCATGACTCTACTGGAGCCCTGTCATTGTTGGGTGCCTGGTTCTGCCACTGTGTTGCTTTGGATGCTTTGACTGGAGAGAGTCCAGAAGCCCTCTGAGCTCAGATCCATACAAGTATAGTTAGAGTGCTTTGTGTGACACAAATTTAGAATGTAAAAAATCTCAGACTTAATTCTGTCACTTGCTGCCATGGCTGCTGCATTAACTAGCTAGTTATTGCAACCATGCAGGAGCACAGCATTTTCATTCCAGAGTGTTAATCCAGTGTGACTGCATATGCACTCCAAGTGGGCTTTCTCTTTGCAGATTGTTCCAAGTGCCAGTGTCTGCAGCAGTGATTTCTGTGCAGTAGTAGGGAGAGGGAGAAAAGCTGAGGCATGGACAAACAAGAGACTGGTTTTGATTCTAAATGGTGGAGGAATGAAAGAACACTATTCTATCTATTTTGGCTTTCTGTCTGTTTATTCCATTAGTAATACCCATTTCTTTAGAATTTGGAAACACCCACAGTGGTGGTAGTGCTGTTTGTTGCATTATGTTCCTGAAAGCCTCGTTATTTCTGCTGCTGTTTTCATTTTGAAAGTAGCAATTAGCATCTGTGGCTGTGTGTGCAAGCTGTGCAAATGCTGGGCTGTGCATTGCACAGTGCCCAGCAGAGCCGGAACTATGTTATGTGCATTACAGTAAGCCTTGAGAACACAGTACTGGGAATCTCTGGCAAATGCTTGCTGATAGCTCAGGGATGGTAGTAGTGTGTCCTCAGAGGAAACAATGCCTGAGGCACATCTGCACTGCTGCAAGTACTCCCTCCCCAGGCATGCAGTGTGCATTTCAAGACTTAGCAGAGGAACATCAGTGAACTTAAAGTGTCTACAATGTTGAGTACCTTGGGGGCCTCTTAGAAGCTAATTTTTCTTAGAAGGGAGTTTCTGGTTTTTGCTGTTCAAAGACATTGTCAGCGTGAACACCAGTCACAGTGAAGCTTCCTGCAGCCTCACTAACTGCTGTGTGATCTTCATGAGCCAAGTGTTGACCACATTGCTCACCATCTCTTTACTTTAACGCATTTGAGCTCAAGGCACTGAACTCCCAGAGGATGTGATGAGGAACATCCTGAGCAGTGGAGAGGATGTTATGTAATAGCTTGGTGGCTTGGCATGGCCGTGTAGGAATGTGATCAGTTCATTTGTCAGTGCTTTGATTGACAGGCTGAAATCCTGCAGAACGGAGGCAGCAGAGCTCAGAGCAGTTGCTGAAGTGGGGAGCAGATGTGCAGACCTCTGGGCAGATGTAGCTGTGGTAGTTTGTAGCTGGAGGAAGTGACAGTGTCCTCCCTGTCACACACAGTTCAGGGAGCCACAGTGGCAGTTCAGGAAAGAGGTTCTTCCCAGAATGAATGGGAAAAAGTAGTTCTCCAATTTCTCCCTCCACTAAGGGAGGCCCTTGGGGAGTGGCTTTGTATTTAGTTTAATCCAGCCCAATGTTAACCAGCACGGTCCCTGGAAGCCACAAGTTTCTGTGTCACTCAACAAGTGGGACTTGGAATAGACGTCATGCAACTGTAGCCACAGTGAGCCAGCTCACTCCACTGGAGGCATAACAGCATAACATAATGATGTTAGGTTTTCACTGGTGTCCATGATCCCTTCTATAACAAGAAGGTACCTGGGATGTTGTTTTCAATAGAGGCATGTAGCTAGACCAAAGTGGGAGCTGAGGTTGTTCTGCTGTATGGAGACATTGCATCAGTGAGTTTAAGGGTACTGCACTCACAGCTATGCTTTTTGGGAGGATGATTCTTTTAAATGCTTAGTTAAAAGGAAATTGGACTGCTAGCTTTCTGATGTCTATATAAAATATATAATAAGCATGGCATCCTTCAGAGTGGGAAATATACTCAAATAGTTGATAAATATACATCTCTATTTTAAAATGTGTGCTACAAGATTACATGGTGGTTCTATCCTGCTTATGAAATGTAATATTCTGTAAAAAGAGGGCTTCCAAGTAGGGTCAGGTAAGAAACATTGCTAAGACATTGATTTCCAAGTCTCTAGGGTTACTTTAAAGCTGTTTCAGGGGACACAACAAGGACAGGAGAGATGTTTGGGAGGAATTCAAGCATGCTTTTCAGCAGGTTGGAAGGGAAAGGCTGCCCCGTGATCATACACAGATGGTGAAAGAGCATGTGGGAAGGAGGGGAAGCAAGTAGGGAAAGCCTGTACTTGGTTTTCCTGCCTCACAGAGATTCAAAACAAGAGTAGAAATCTGTTTGGATGGAAAGGAATTCTTTTCTTTGAGACTCAGTCCAAACAATGTTTTTTCATTATTGCAAGATTATAAAAGTTACTGTGCAGTGTTTATTTAGAAATAGTGACCAATTGCAGTTCAAATCAGTAGGTTGGAGTTGAGTTACCAGCAGCTTTTGTCTGCTGTGCTGTGAGACCAAATATTTCACCAATGTTGTGGATTTGGAGAGATGACTAAAAATAACACGTAACAGTTGCCTGAACTGATTTATTTCCAAGGTATAATCTGAGTCACTGCTATCACTGTTTAAACTTCAAAAGAAAACATCAATTTGTTAGTACTGGAGAGCTAAAATAACTCCAGAAGAGCTGTAGAAGATATATGTATGATACACGTATACCATGCAAATATTATTTTACTGAATAACTCCATATCTGTATAATGTCACTGATTTCTGACTGTAAGGAAAATTAGACTAGTTCTCTTGTACCAATATAAGTATATTAACTAGAGAGATTTAGTTAACTGGGAAACTACTTCTCATGTATCACTGCAGTTTCTCAAGTATACCTTGCACAAGGTAAGGGGTGGTCAGTGTTCAGGGGTAGTCACTCCCCTTCTTGCTGCCCTTTATCTCTTAGTTCATGTAAGCACTGTTTAAGTAGCCATTCCAAGAACATTATTCAACCTGCTCAAGGATACTTATTTTCTGGAACCATTTAACTGTGTTGGTAAGTTGATGGCTGCCAGAAGCCAGGAAGCTCAGATTCAAATGACTGTAAGAGAATTTGACTGGATACCAAATTTATCTCTGTTTATCTGAAATACTAGGCAATTAATTATAAAAAATTGATCCTGGTTAGGCTATTATTCTAGCCTGTATTGTTAAAGTATTTGACATTTCAAAGCTTTGCTATAAATAAATCCACAGAATTGCCAAGTATCAGATCACTAATTAGAATACATGGAGTTTCTGTGGCTAATGCAAGAATCCTCCTTAAATTTCAGCTCCAGTGATGGATTCCAGGGGCTGTTTTCAAACAGAGCTTTGAGAGGACCTTCTGCTTTCTGGTTTATTCTCATAACCATTCCTAAGACCAGTGAAATTACATAAAAAGAGAGGAGCTTCAAGGCCAGGATACATGCTCCAAGTAACTTAATGTAAGCCACTTGTTTGTGTATGGGGACAATAAGGAAGGATTTTATTGTCTTCCACTACAACTAGGTGGATTAATTTACTTAAATCCTAAGTAGAAATTAATGTATGTTACTTATAGAGATATACACACATTCTTTCTTGACTGGAAGAGAGGAAAGTCATAGTGAGCATATGCAACTGTGTGTAACATTCTATTCTTTCAAACGTTCATGCCCATCTACCTCAGTTAACAATATAAAATAGGACTTGTTATTAATTGGATTTTCCTTTGGAAGGCCAGTTAATCTGTTTTCTTTCTGTTTTATTTGTTGCTATGAGCCTCTACCACCAATTCACTTCTTGTATGAGAATTAACAGATGCTTTTGCTGATGTGCTTGCGTGATGAGATGTTCTCGTGCTGCTGCTATTCTCAGGAGGCTGAAGGGGAAAGGGGAATAATGCTTCGGTTGTAAAGTAATACAGGAACCAATCCCTCTCTCATTAGGAACATTGGTAAAGTTTCTGTTGCTTTGGGAATGCTCAGTCCTTAAGAAACAGATAATTTAAAATCATGATTGTCTTTTCCCATTCTTGTGAATGCTGGAAGAGAGCAACTTTTTGATCATTATTGGAAAGAAGTGTAGAATCAGGGGCTGCGTGAGCTCTTTCTGTGATGAACCTCTAGTAAGCTCTAATAGCAATAGAAATTGAGTACTTAATGATGACCTGGAGGGAAAAAAAGCTTCAGAGATGCAGTAGGTCAAACCATTCTTTCCGCTGAATAATTTAATGCGGAGTAAGAGCTCAGCATCCTTAGTGGTGAAAGCACATCTACTGCAGGGTCACTTAGAGAGATTGGCTTTGGAGGCAGTTGTATTCAGCTCTGTCAATCTGTTTCTTATCCCTTAGGCTGCAGACTTCTGTAGAGAAGAAACTTAGTTCTTTTCATATACTGCCTAACAGAATGAGGCCCTGGATAATGAATATAAGCCAGAATTGATATAGTAAATAATGAAGCTTAAATGCCGTTGAAGATCTGTCTTTTTCACCTTGAAAGATATTTTCTTGATAACTTTTCAAACCTGATAAAGCTGATGGAATTTGTCTAAAAGCCTCCTGCACTGTTTGGCCATGCAGAATTCACACAGATTTGGTTTCTGTAAGTTTTATATCTAGGACAAAATAATTGTTGGAGGGTAGTAATAAACCCGGACAAGGATCACAGCAGCTCTTTTTTGGGATATAGCGTGAAGCTTAAACCTCTGTGGTTACTGAGTGCCAAGGAGAGCTACCAGTAGTCATGTAACATACAGTGCAAACTCGGCTGAGCAGAACGGCTCCTCTACATACAAATTGGCATACTGGCAGGGTGGAATGAATGTCGTCTTTTTAAATCATATGGAAATGAACTGAGACTGCACTGTTTGTGGGTTATTTGGTCCTTTTGGGGTTGGTTTTTTTTTTTTTCCAAGTTTCACTGATTTTTTTTTCCAGTATCTCCTTGGAAAAATTCCCTGTAATCTGTGATTACTTACTTTACATAAGATCTCTTTATTTGTGGCTTTACTCCTCGGAGTTGGATCTCTGTTAGTAGTGGTGTGACAAAAACATAGAAAGCTGCCCTCTGCATGTTTCTGTGCTGCTGATGTGATGCAGTGCAGGGACAGGCATTTCAGATGGCAACGCTTTTATTATTGCGAGAAGAAAATTAACTGCCCTTAGTTGACTCTTTTGTTTCAGGTTTGAGGAAGATCCTTACCCCCTTCTGTCTGATTTTGGTCTTTCAATTTTTTTTTCCCCTTTCCGAATGAAAACATAAATTACTTTTTTAGAATTATGCTTTCATCTGTGTCTGGCTCCTTTTCTCTGTTTGCTCGAGTCCCCAGAATTAGCAGGAGTCATGTTCTAGTTTGCAGTGCAGTAGGAAAGAATAACTTGACTTTTCAAAATGTAATAAACAGCGTAAGACCTGGAATAAGTACAAAACCTTCAGACAAGGTGAAAGCCCCCAGAAGAATACTTCTATTCAAAATGTCTGTGGATGTCTGCAAATACTGCCAGGAGCTAAGTCTTGTCCCTTTCCTTTCCAAACATGCGTATTAGGCTTTTCTTTAAAAATACATACTGTATCCTTGAACTCTCCCATGCTTCCAGTTAAAGAAGGTAGTATTTTTTTTACTTTTTAGACTAGTTGATTCATACGTAAAATAAAATCCGTGAGACATTATTTTGGTTTCGGTTATTTCCTTCTTGTGATACTGGATGAAAAACAGTCTTTTTGAAATACTCAAGCTTTGGAAAACAGCAAATGTTTCTAGCTGTTGAAGGTTTTTACTGTGGCCTGTAAAAATAACGTGTTCTTAATTATGCTTCCTCTACGATGAATTCATACCATGTTTTGCTTCCCTTGTTTACAAACTCATTTCTTTCAGCAAGGATCCTGAATAGATGGAAACCAACCTGCTTTATTGAATACTTTTATCTTAAAAACAAAACAAGAAGCAAATTTCTTGAGGGGAAAAAATAGACTTGAAGTTACCTGGCTTGACATCTCAGGAATTTCACTGAGTTTAAATCTGGTTCTAGCTGAGCTGATTCAGCCTTGCTTAAAATTCCACATATCCTTTAAGACTTGTACGTACTGTACAGCAGATTGTCTCTTAATACTGTCAGTGTGGGGACGAGTTTCTCCTGTGTGTGATTTTTCATCCCCAGGAGCCAAGCTGTCAGCATACTGGGATGGCTCAATTCCCCAGAGCAGCCTTAAAGGCCGGGGTCTGACCCAGTAAGAGACTTCACTCAGCAAAGTATTCTGTGCTGTTCCATTAGTAATTGGATAAATGGCCTGATAATCTCATGCTGTATGTCCATCTCAGAACTGTGGGGACCCCTGTAAAACAGGAGTATCCTCCTGTGAGCATGTAGCCATTCTAAATCTACTTCCCTTAAGCCCATGTGCATTGGTCTGTTGATTTCTCTTCTTAAAGTACAGTAGAGCTTCTGATGTAACTTTGGCCTGTTTCTTTTCTTTCACCGTATTTCATGTCTTCATTGTGATTTATGTTGTTTTTATTGTTTTTAATGGCACCAGTTAGAATCTTACCTCCTCTCATTTATGCAACAAGACATCTGTTTTTGAGACAGATCAGAATGACTTTATTTTGTGTGGGAGTTTTGCCACCAATTTACCTTTCCATAATCCCCACTGGGTAAATGATTGTAGTTAAAACCCCTGTATCACGCAGTCTGTTCTCTACTCATCTCTAAATGGATGTGGGATGACTTGCATAATCTGCATAGCAAATGACAGTAATTTCTTCCTTAAATATAGAATCATAGAGTGGCTTAGGTTGGAGGGGACCTTGAAGGTCATCCAGCTCCAATCCCTTGCCATGGACAGGGCTACCGCCCACTAGACCGGGCTGACCAGGGCTCCATCCAACCTGGCCTTGTCATTTTTTTGAGGTCAATGAGAGAGTCAGAGACTGACTGTTGTTTAATGTGTCATCTGTTCCACCTGGGTGACACCCATGTGTTTGAACGTCACAAACAGAGGCTAATTTTGTAAGCTGTGCTGTTGCCAGCAACCTAAGAAGGATTCTTTGTGGCTCCAAGGCACTTATTTACTCATTTTTATTTGGCTTGGAATCATGGAGTATCTTGTCACAGTCCATTGAGAACAATAGCAAAAGTCCTGCTGAAATTTAACTTACTGGGAAGGAATCACAAGTGATATAGGATTTATTCTTGGATTGCCTTACGGTGTCACTGTCTTTTATTAGATAATAATATCATGTTCCTTAATGACAAGACAGTCAAACAAAGCATATCTTCTACAGCAGAGGTTGTCTCCACAGGAGTGGTTTTCTGTATTCAAAATCTAGGCAAGAGAAAATTCTTCCCAGGCCTCCAAAATGTGTGTGGAAAGAAAGGGCTCATATAAAGATGATGGCCTTGTGATCTCATTTAGCCTCTTAAATCCTTTTGGACGTGCCGACTCCAGAAATTCTTCTAAGTAATTTTCTTAAAATCCCCTTTATATTCTGCTTATAAGTCCTGTGAGAATGTCTGCAAGAGATCAGAAAATGAACTCCACTGTGATTCATACTTGAGATCGGCAGGAAAATGAAGGACTTCAGGCCAAATCCCTGAACATGCTCAAATGTGAGATATTTAGGATCAAGATCTCAGTATTTGCTTCTGTGAAGAACTTGGGCTACTTGCAGTTTTTAATCAGTCTTGTAGAAGAAGATTCACTTAAAAAACGGAGTTAATGTGTATGTGTTAAGTGAAGTAACACACAATTCAAGATATAGAATATTATGTTTTGTTTTTTTTTTAATGTTTCTTGGGTGTTTGTTTTGGTTTTGTTTTCTTTTAATGTGTGAATTTTTTACAGGTACCTCTGAGGCAGAAAATTTCCACTGCGCTATAGCAAGCTAACATTAAATGGCTATTTCTTATGAGAAGTTTCGTAGACACTGCAATTACACCTGATATTTGTTATGGCTGGTCTAATTCTGAAGACCTTACATGTTGCTAATGTTTAGACCTGTATTTAGTGAATTTTATTAATCTGAAGCAGCTCGGTTCCACAATAAACTGTGCAGGTAAGTAACCTCTCGAAGCATAAAACTTCTTGTTTCATTTTTAAATCTTACAGTTAATATTTAAAGGAAGGGGTGGAGGGGAAACAAAGCAAAATGCAGATACAAACCATCTGTGAAACATGGAAAAATTAAAAGCTGCAACAATTAGGTTCTCTGGGCAGGGGGCCATAACACAACTAAGCATTCAGCCATCATGATATAATTATAAATTAAACATCCCTAAATAAAACAAATTCTGAGTCGAAAGCAAAACAGAAATCCACCAGGCCTCCACTTATTTGTAGCAGAGAAACACATTAACTTCAATTTTAGAAATCAGCAGCCATTCCCCTATGTACTTGAAGGTCTGTGGTGTCTGAAGGGTCCGTTTCCTCAGGCATTGGCTCCTTATTGGCTTCATATTTCAGTCAAAGGAGACTTCTGCAGAATTCAGGGGAATTTACTGTGGTTCTGGCATTCTCAGTATTTTTAGAGACACTGCATGATGGCATTTCATTATATTCTATGATTATGACATATGGAAATGTGCATTCTGTTCTGGAAAATGGTATATACCATTCTTTGTAACAATTTTTATGATCATTTACTGTTGTATTTCCATGAGGAGCAAGAGCAACGGATGGAAACTTTAGTTACTGAAAAAGAAAAGCCATGAAAAATCTTGTAAATAAATGAAATGGATGCTGACATTATGTGTAAGATCATTGCAGAACACTTTCTTCCATAGAAACCAGATTTTAATTTTTTTAATTTTATTTTCTACACACACCTCTGGCTTTTAGAGAAAAGTCCACACTATATATAATCTTGAACATATAGTAAATTACTAAGAACTTTTGAGTAAGGACAACTGAATTAGGAGGCTCAAATAGGAGTGTAAACCAGTGGCTGTTAAAGGAAGACTAATGATTTGAATTTTCTATGGATATTCTAAATCAGTAAGGGTGTTTGTGATAAACAATTTCTGTAGAAGGATACTTAGTAATTTCTGAGTTTTTGTGCTTGCTGGGTAGGTTTTCTCTTATGACGTCATTGTAGAAGTAACAAGTATTACATTGTGAATGTCTGTTTTGTTTTGGAACTTTAATCTTAATTTTTTCTTATTTTAATGCCATGAAAAATATGATTTAATTTCAGAATTCTGTTATCTGTTGTTCCTTGTAAGCTTTGTGTCATATTTTTTTCCAGTTTTAAGCTAGTTAACTGAAATTTCTTCTATTTTCTTCTACTTTTTGTCATACTTAAAAAAAGGTGCAGCATTCATAACAGCTGGCTGCTGCTTGCTTTCCTGGAAGGAACAGAGGAATTGAGCTCTGGAATGAGTATTTAAATATATATATTCTACTATATATATAGTAGAAGAGCATCATGTTTTAGGTACAAAGGTTCTATTTCTTGACTGATCAGGCAAGGTTCTTAGTCCTGTTTTGAGGTAAAGCAAGTATAATCATCATCATATTTTTTTTTTTACTAAAATGCTCTCTGGGGAAGAATTGTTATTATTTATGTTCAGCATGATTATCTCCATATGCTCAGCTCTTCCTTTAATTCCTAGGTGCATTAAAGCAGCAAGTCATAGTACTGCTATCATTCAGTCTGTACTTTCTGGTCCTTTGCCATGTGTAAAATGATGCTGTGGGCAGACTAGGTTCTGGGGTTGACTCTTCTGTGTGCCTCATGGAATAATGTCAACAGCAGCAGCACAGAGCTTTTGTGCTTAGTCAACTTAAAATGACAGCTGCTGTTAATAACAATTAAAGCATGTTAACACTGATTGCGTTGCTGATTCTAATGAAATAAAGGTCTCCTTACTCACTAGTAGTGAAGTAACCCTGATGTAACATAGACTATCAAGCAGCCAACAATAGCCATGACTGGAGAAAGACTATGAGTCCAACTGACTTCCCCTACTTTAAATTCCCCAGTGACAGTTTATTGAGATTTTTCACCCTGAAGTGAATACAAAATGCTGAGTAAAAGGATATTACATAAACTGGCTAACATTTGCAGTGAACTAATTGTTGTTGCCTTTTAGATTTTGTTTTGTTTTGTGGATTGATGGGTTATGTCTCATCTAAGAGAATGATGTCTGTCTGTCTGAGGGAGGAAACTGGGTGTACCAAAAGGCTTTTGCTTGTTTGTGCTCTCCGTGGGCTTTAGCCATAATCCCTGGAATAAAAAATGTCTTCTTTCCCTAACCCTTGGGAACTGATAATTAGCAAGGTAATAATGCACCAAAGGGAGATTGAAGGAAAGGTGTTATGGCTACATCTTTAACCCATAGCATGCTACTTCTCCCATGCTAAAGGCGGCTGTATCTGCAGAAGGGCCAATAACAGGTACAGTGTCTGTAAAAAGTGGATATTTTTCTCTTCTCATGAATTAAGTCTCTAATTGGAGACAATGCTTTTAAAAGTGAGGAAATTCTTGACTGTTCCTAGCTTGATCTTCTGCGGACTTGAAATCAACAACAGTCAAGTTAACTACTGTGGAGCAGGAATTACAGCTAAATTGATCCCAGTACTATTGCTTTTCATTTGCTCAAGCCAATAGATCAAATTCAGACACGAGGTAAGCAAATGTAGTTTGTTTATACTCATTTGAACTCTGACCAATTCCATTTAGTCAGCTAAGTTAATCGCATACAGTTTGTTCCAGTCTCTTCATCTCAGTGCATGGTTTGTCTTTCTTGTGTGTAACCATACTGGGAAAAAAAAGCCTTGTGTCTGAGTGGTAATATAATTGTGTTTCTAATTATCCCACATGGTACTAATCCAAACATCATATATATATATATATATATATATATATATACACACACAAGCCTTACGTAAAGTTGACCTAAAAAGACTGATCTATTTTGATGGATGCATATAGGAATGATGGCAGCCTGCTTTATTAATTTTAACAATCAAAACTACTAATTTTTGTCACCACCTCACATGTAGCACAATAATACAGTTTTTGTACCTGTACTTTTACAAGGACATCGTGATTTGTACATGTGGCAGCAATGGAGCACTTCCTCACAACTTCGTAACATTTCAGGGGCCTCTTTTTTTATTCTTCTGAAAAATTACATCTATCTGCTAAGTGCAATTGCTTTCTTATATGAAAGAAATGCTGATGAAATATTTCCATATAATTATTCAGTTCTCTTTGCTGTCCTAGGACCAAGCTGTTACACATATGTGATGGATAGGGTCAGGACTAAGAACTGACAGAAATGTCTTAGAACCAGTTGCTTCCATGATGAATTGGTAGAGTTCAGAAGAACTGAAAGAACGAGTAGATCTTTAAAGGAGCTGGACTGAGGTGCATCTCAACACTATAGTTTTAGATGCTTAACTTGAGGACCATGGAAGCTGTTGTCTGGGAATGGAATGTTTAAAAAACTGAGCAAAATGGAAAGCAGCTTTGAAAGTAATGCTCAGAGTGTTGAACATAAAAGTTTAAGGAAGAATAACAGAAAAGATTTTACTTTAAAGAGTCTTGTCATCAAACTTACCACTCCAATGAAGTGAATTTAATTATAGCTGTCTCATAAGACTGAAAAAAGGCTTTAGATTTAGGTTATTTCTCCTGAATAGATCCAGTTTACCCATCAGAACATTTGCTGATTGTGTACATCTGTCACGTAACGCTTGGCTGCATGGCTTTAAACACGGAATCAGATTAGTTCAAAATACCAGTTGAACTGCTAGTTTAATGTGATCACAGATTTTATTAGACTAACCTCTGTAACCTAACCTAATTTTCTAATTAAATGATGAATCTGATGTTATATTGAGCCTTTTAGTGGCTATAGGCTCATTGGCAGCAACACATTCCTTATATATTCCTTATATTCCACTTCTTCCCATATATGTTTTTCCTCTGCTATATCTAGCTCCTGAGAGGTTTTTTGTTTCTTTTAACTGTCTCATCTGTTTGCCTTCATGGAGCTGGGAGGACTATTCTAGAAACCAGGCAACAAGGGCACCTGCTGTTAGATGCAGCAAAATAAGAAATGAGGTTGACTTTAGTGCCCACAGGAAAAAAAACAAAACAAAACACACAAGAAAAAGGTTCTTTTCTGGCTTTAGTAACAAAATGCTCTTGGGCTGTATTCAGCAGGTTCACCTTGTGTTTTTTTTACTGTCTAACGCTGTAGAAACCTGACTCCTGCCTTACTGTCAACTCTTGGGGTAAGAAGACAAACTACATTCCTCTTCTCTCGCAATTGCAGAATCTTTTGTTTCTTAGAGATCGTGGTTCTCTGCTTCTCTGTTGTGTTCTCCATTCTGCAGCCACAGCTGGAAAGATTATTTGTGTTCATCTGTGTCCCTGGTGAGTTTACCGGGACTGTGGAGATGGTCCCTGTAACATCCCCCTCTTTGGGACTGTTCCTCTGCAAAAATCCTTGCAGAAGAAAGCTTCAGGATGTTTCCAAGCACAGTTCTAGCTTACAGTGCTGTTCTCTGGAAAGAAAGCAGCTGAAGTGGTGGGAAAAAATATGGGATTTTGGAGAATCTTGATCTAAAGTTTCTAAACTGTGACCTGACAAGACCATATATATATATGTGTATATATATATATATATATATATGTGTGTGTGTGTGTGTTCAAGCTGTACTTGAACATGCAGGGTGATGACACAGACACAAAGCAGAGATTGTCAAGTGTCTTGAAACTAGCCACTAATACAAAAACACTAGCAGAGAAACAAGTTTGTTTAGTAATAAACTATATTCTTAATCTGAAAATAAATATAAAAGTTTTTTTATGTTATAAAAGAAAAAGTCCATAAAAGTAGCTTGCAATATATAAAGAAGAAAGGAGAAGCATTGTTCAGTGACTAATAATGCCTCATAGGCTTCCAGAGGTGCTATTTGAAGTGTGTGAGTCAAAAAAGAATGTTATCTTAAATTCCAGACAAACAGGTATCCTGGGGGTATGTCCTGTGCATTTCTTGTCTTCCCTCTGGTTGCTTTTTCTATTCAGTGAGACTTACATAGACCTGCTAACTTTCCCTTTACACAGTAAGCTCTGCCTTCCCTGCTGTGAGGAACTGCATAGCGCTAGCTTCAGATAGACCCAGGAAGACAAAACCTACTAGGAATGATATCATCACTTTCTCCTTCCTTGTATTCAGATCATCCCAGAGCAAATTTTCTTACGTCAGTAGAACTGAGAAAGGATTTTGGCCCTGAAATGTTTAAATGCTACTTAATGCCGGCATAGTTTGGCTAACAAGCTGTAGTCTGTAAAACTGACCGCCACCACCCTCAAATTTATTTTCTGGACAAACAAGAAGTTTTTCATCACTGTGTTTTGAAGAGTTGACCCCCAACAACTGACACCCACAAGCACACGCTCTGGCAGGCTGAAGCTCCTCCAGGGATCCATTTAATCTGCGCAGCTGAATATGGATTGTTGCTGTTTCGTATAAAACCATATGAGAGATTACATCTTCCTTTCTACAGGCCCACACAGATGGTGCGAGTGACTAACAGATGCCTTGATTTTTACACAGCCTACACACTGATGTCATAAGAAGAGACTAATACCTCGGAGGTGAGTGTCCTGTTTGTTTGTATTCCAACATCAACAGTACAAAATGCAACAATGGATAAAAAATTAGTAAAAGAGAAGCCAAACTTCATATTAGGAGAAACTGACATGAAAAATGTATAACACAATTAAAGGAATCATCAACGCTGGCTGCAGTTGCTGAGAATTCTATGCAGTAGTATCTTCTTGAAGAAGGAAGGGTTTTGAAGTAAGAGGTGTACGTGCTTTAAAATGATTTCAGTTTTGCTACCTCTTTTGTTGGACTGGGGTTCACATACATTTGAAACTGAACAGTTAAAGCTTCACTTTGTTTCACAGAGTCTTAGAGGAAGCCTTGTGACTGACTTTTTTTTTTTTTTTTTAATATGTAATTCTTAAACTGGTCCAGATGCTTCAGAATGACTTCAATTAGAACTTCTGTATTAAAGGGCTGGGAAATAGCTGAAAGGAAGGTGACCAAACCAGCCTCCCTTTTTCTCTGAACCCTAACTTGCAAATTCTGAGGACAGTGGGACCCAAAGTGACATGGTGGTGTGGAGTGGTGTCTGGTCCCCAGGGCTGGTTTGAGCTGAGAGAGATGTGCAGCAGGGTGGCCTGAGGAGCAGGGCTCCCACCAGAGCCTGCTGTGAACTGTCCAGTGCTACCTTCTGAGTTAGATCAGTAACGTTAGCCCTATTTTACAGCTGGTAAAACTGTTGTAAACAATGTATACTACCTAGGCAGGCAATAGCGATGCCCAATCAGATGGGACTGGGGGCTTCCAACATGCAGGGAGAGTGAAATATAGGGAGTTGGGAACTATCAGGAGGAGGAACATTGTTAAGATAAAGGAGGGGGAAAGTTTATTTAAAAACTTTGGCTACAGAATTACAAGGATTGGCTGGAAAATGAGAACATAGGCTTTGAACTTCAAGAACAGAAGTGGGAATTAAGAAGAAATTGGGAAAGGAAACCTAGCTATGGAGCAGATGGCTAGGAGCCACAGTGAGATGCAAAGGAAAAGTAGTCCAGAAGACAGAGCTTGGCATGGTCTGCTGAGGAAAGATTTAGAAACAGGCTAGAAACCTGCGACTGAAAGCAGAGGATGGGAAAGGAACAGGGTGGGGACAAAGGATGAGGAGATGAGACAGGCTGGAGGTGGAGGGTGGATCAGAGAAAAGAAAGGAAGACAAGTCTGTGCCTATTTCAGTATCTTCCTAGTTTTTTATTCCTGGGTCTCCAGAGGATTACAGAGCCTTTCCATTTGGCTGCTGTTGTAAGACTGTGAAATACACTGCTGGCATGCATATGTTGACCCCTACTACTGTTGCTCAGTACAGTGGGAGAAAACCCTTTACTTTTGATGTCACAGAACTGTGGCCTATGGCAAAGCTAGTGAGCCCAGCTTCCTCTGCATTATAAGCTGATTACTAACTTTGGGTGTCAATAGAGTGTTTGTGAGTTGTAGGTTACGGCAGATTAACAACACTAACAGACCAGGTGTCACACAAAAGATTCAGAATGGTAATGTCGTGTGACTCCTACTTTTCACCTCTCTGTCTCTGTTGCTTGCAGTTTGCACCTGCTGCTTTCTTTTTAAGGCAAAGCTAGCTTTTCTTGCATATTTTTGAGTTTTTACAGGGATCTGAAGAATTTTCCCAAATGCCATCTTAACTGTGAAATGACTGGAACGACACAATTGGCATTTAAACAAGACAAGGTTGGTAGCTGTCCAGCCACAGTAAAGTTGGAGTAAAATTCCTCATCATTCGCTGGTGGTTCTTTGGCCAGGAAATACAGCTTCTTCAGAGCAAAACAACACAAAACTAGTAAAGTATAGCAGGTTTTTCTTCTGACACTTTGCAGATTATCTGCTGTCTTGTCTTTAAACAGCAATATCTTTATATGGAAGCTCTGTTAGAGATGAAGAAGCACAATCCATTTTCACATCAATTTAATATTGCTAGGATAGGATGTATGTGCAACATAGAGGCTCTTTTTGCTGTTCAGTTTGTTCTCAAAGATGGCCACATTTTCACAGTATTTCCATTGAGTGTTGTGCTTGATAAGTTTAGTATAACAAGAGGGCTAATTCAGGCATCAGGGAGAAATGAACATGGACTAAATATGATTCTCATGTAATTCATATTGCCTCTGCAAAGAAATGGACACATCACGGAGTAATTTAACCTCCCAGATGGCTGGAAGTTAACTATTGTGAGCCAGGTTTGAGGTAATAGCCTGAACAGTATTAGGAAAGTCATTTATTTTTGGCAGGAAACGAATTCTGTTTTGGCCTGCGGACAGAAGATTACAGTGTTTTAAACAGCCACAAAGAAATGCTCTGAGCTTCTCTCCAAGAAACAAACAAGGTTTCACAAGAGCCAGTTGGCTTAAGTTGCACTTACAGTACTTGTAACTTCAGATACTGGGAGAGGTGTAGGTTCATATGTGATAATGTTAAACTTACAGGCATGTAGGAATGATTGTATAGCTGATGAAAGGGAGAGTTCCAAAAAGCTTTTCACCTAAGATAGCCATTGTGTGGATGGGTGAATTGGGGTGTGGTGGAATAGTAATAATTACATCCATCCCAGCGTTGAATGGTTTCTCAAACTTGTTTGGGATATTTCTCCCTTGCTAGAACTAAAAGCTAATGCCGAATGAGACTGCCTGATATCTTTGCACTTCTAATAGTGCTCCAGGGCCTGTCTGTCTTTCCCCAAATACTAGTGTGCTATTATCCTGAACTATATTTGCTATAGATTTAACATGTTGACTGTACTACTGGAATTCTGTTTGTGTTCTGCGTGTGATGCTTGATCTGTGACCTGCTGCTGTGTGGCGCTGTGCTCTGTGAGCCCTGCAGAGGGGCCTAGGTTTGGGGATCCATGGAAACAGCCCTGAAACAAAGAGAAAACAAACTGGTGAGTTGTTGTGACATGCCTCCTGGAATACTATCAGTGAGTACAGATTGTTACCAAGAGAGAGATTTGGGGTTTAGTTTTCTTTGTTCTAGATGTTTTCAACCTGCCAGCTAATGTGTTCTACAGAGGTAACGCAGAACAAGATTTCAGTTGAGCAAGTGGTAGAAAATAAATCCATGATATAGTAGAATAACACTGTTTATTTTGTAACGTCTCACTGATCTCATCTCTCCTCGCTCTTAAATGCGAAGTGACAAAAGCTGCATAATGCAGTAACTCCTGTTCCTTGGGAATAGTCCTTCTTCTGTATTCCTCCTGAAGTCAGTCTGACCTTCTACTACAACACGCTAGTGAACAGGAAGAACATGTGCCCTACCTACAGCTGTATTTTTATATATGCAGTCCTTTGGATGATTTGACTTGCCGCAGAATTAGCCTATATGGAAGTTTTGAATCTTAGGAACCTTGTAAGGCAAGAGAATAAGTTACAACGGGAAAAAGAATCAGCTGTAGATCTTCTATTATTTCCTGATGGCTTGTTAGGCTGTGTAATGCTCTGAGGTTGACATGTTTTCCCAGAGTAGTTTCAGAGTAGTTGTGAAAGCCTTTACACTGAAAATATTTAGAACTGTTGCAAGTAGAATTGTTGCAACTTAGATATAAACGGCCTTGATTGAGCAGGGTGGTTGGACCAGAGGATCTGCAGAGGTCCTTTCCAACTTCAATTATTCTGTTTTTATATGAAGATATGCTTCTTAAATGTTTGTGTGTTCTGTTCAGATGGGTTTCTTAAATGCCTAAACCAAAGAAAATAATGCAGATGGTGGCTGTATTTCTGTACCTGCCTAACAAGTGCTGATTTTCCCCTTGCTGTGCGAGGAAATCTCCTTATAATCTCTTTGTGTCTCCAGGCACTTCAGTGTTGTAGTGATATAATGAAACTAACATGCCTGTGAAATAAGCTGAGACAGCTGCTTTGGGACAAGTGGCAAGACTACCAACTTACCATTAAACTGCCTTGATTTAGAGCTGGTGCTCAGGCAGCTCAGCCATCGCTATAGTGGAGATAGGAAGTGCAGCTGGACCAGAGACCTGCCAGCCCCTGCCTTTCCAGTGACATGAGATCAGCAACGATGAATGTCTAAACAATGATATAAGGTTGTAATGTAGTGCTGTGAGAAAGAAGTGCATTTAGGATTGCCCCTACTAAGGATTTTCTTACCTTAATGAATGTGGGTTTCCTTGGAATCCAATGTGAACTCATATTCTTTGAGTTAATCAAGTTTGATTTCAGAGTGTTTTTAAAAATTGTATTTTTTTTTTTTCTCTTGCATATTCTCAGTCTTGACTTTAAATTTATTTTTGCTCTCTTGTTTTTCCTGGAATAATTTTGCTGACCTATTTGTATTACTATATGTAACATGGGTACAGAGATCCTAGATGCATTGCATATACACTAGAGGGTGAGTGATAATTTTGCTGATTCTGAACTCCAGCCTCTATAATATTTAATTCTAGAACATGATTTCTTGCTTGAGGTTGCTACTTTATTCTTACATCTGCAACAGCCATCACTGCTTCTAGACAGTCTAGTTCTTTTTCCAAGTGCAATCATTCTGGACCACCACAAACTTGATTTACTTCCAATTTAAGCCTCATCGGTTTGTTAGTCCTCTTATCTTCAGCCATCTTGGCCTGCTATATTTCCAACATCAACCGTTTGTAAAGACAACCCAAAACAAAGCTTTGGCCATATGTGGTTGTATTTGAACTAAGTGTATATTTGGAAAATTTCCTTTTAGAAAGGCATAGCAAGTGTCCCCTGGTGCTTTACAGGACAAAAGTATTCTTCTGAAATGGAATGGAGACTGTAAGAGGTTTATATCAGGGAGGAGATATGAATTCATTTGTACCAGGGAGGGAAAAAAAGATGAAGAAGGAAAAAATAAACCTCTGTTTAAGAACAGATGTTACTGAATAGTGTCATAACGTCATCAGAAATGTAAATGAAAAGCTGAGCTTTCATCAGAAACGTAAATGAAAAGCTGAGCTTAAGTTGCACAGAAAAAATATATCTGTGCAAGAGGACTTTCTCAGGCAATGAATAATATTAATCAGTACTTAAAATACAGGAACCTTTTGAAATAAACTGCACTTAAAATAGTAGGAGAGCAAAAAATGTGGCTGTATTTTATTGCGACGAACACCTAGAAGACAAATTCAGTCTGTGAGAGGGGGATCTGCGGTTGTGTGCTTCTGTCATACAAAGCAGACGAAGCATTTGGATAAGCTCCTGAGAATGTACGTTTTGACTCACAATAGAAATATCAGCTGTGGATGCGGAAGGAATTGAGTGTTATGGGGGATAAATTCCTACTGAATTCTTAAACTCGTGCTCAGACATTGAAGGAAAGAAGCACATTTAAAGTTACGCAGTAATATATCTCTAATACTTGAAGGCATTTCCTGCTGCTCTGCTGATGCAAGCCATGTGCTGGTATGTCTTAATGGTGGGAAGGTAGTTGAGCTGAGGTGTCCACATGTCCCGTTACTTTCCAGTAGTTTTAATTTTCTTTATAAAAGTGTGGGCTTTTTTGTTGTTTGGTTTAATTTTAAGGTCAATCAGATCTTTCCCAGGTTAATTTAACACACTTCTCAAAGGTCATCTGCAGCTTTTGATTTGTGTGACCAGCACAATGTGCAGACACGGTCCCAGCAGACTGAAGGACGTAGAAAGGGGGCCTGAAATTTCTTGGGATTGTGGTATGGTAGGATTTGCGGTAGTATCTGCTGGGAAGTCTGGCAAAGGCGTAGACCTCAGTCCTGCATGTTGGATTCAGAATTAAAAAACAGAAGATGATGGGGATTTTGTTAAAAATCAGTCTTGCATTTTTCAGGCTTTCATTTTAGTTTTGTTTTTTTTTTTTTCCTTTCTAGTGAGCAGGCTAAGCATATCACTTAATTTCTTTTGTTTTATTGTTTGTTTTGGTTTTAGGTGTTCTGAGAATGATGCCACTGAGAGTCTCCTGAAAATTCAAGCATTATAATACAGAATAAAAGCCATGTTTGGATGTGCATTAAGGGCACCTCACATTCACTATGACCCACAAGCATGAGAGCAGTGCCAGACAAAGCAGGTTTTTCTCTCTAAGAGGTATGCAATTAAAAATCTAGCTGCTTACAAAACAATGCAAGACAAGCACAAAAAAGGTAGACAATTTAGATAAGTGGAACAGGCTAGAGGGTAGGGCTTTAAGATTTGCTTTTTAAGTAGAAGGAAGGTAGGACTTGAGGCATTCCAACGTGGGCTATGTTTTAAGCCAGCCATGAGAATGTGAGTAAAGGGGGTTGAAAACAGGGATAATTAATGGCTTGGGTGGAGGGGAAGTTGCTGTATGGGTGTAATTGTGCACCAGATCTGAGCCAAGGAAGGGTGGTGGTGGGGATAATATGGTCAAGGCCACAAGAAAGGAAAGTATTGCTGCCAAAAGAGTTTTAGTCAATGTTAAGAGGAATATTAATGACCATAGTACGAGGTTGGAGTGCAAGAGAAAATAGTGTGGAGAAAGTAAAAACTGGCACGTTCTCTATTTGAAGATGAGAAATGAAAAAATATTTATATTCAAAAGAGTAGTGGGACAGATCTTGAGGTGAGTACAAACCCCAGAGAGAACATGACCTTCCATTTAGCTCTGATGTCACACAGCTCTAAGTCCCAGTACCAAGGTTCTGAAGAGCTCTTAAGCCCCATACATTGTAGTCACTTAGAGCCGCACAAGTTGTTAAAAGGATCACTTGGCAGGGGATTTGAGCTGATTAATGGTGAGCCGTCCTAGCACTGCTGAGCTGGTCTCTACCATTCTTCTTTACAGATGCATCTGGAATATATCAGGGCTCTCCCTTGTAAAACATGCATCCAGGCTTCCATACAGCTGAGATGTACTGCTTTGGGTGCTCCCAGGATGTCCCCTCCTGCCCAACCTGTGCCATCCCTCAGCCCCGATGGTGGAGTGCTGTGGAAGCGTGTACGGCCTGATGACAGAGTATCAGCCATGGGTAAGCAAATCTATGAATGTTCGCTCTTTAGAAAAGTGGTTGTGTTGTCTATTTTGTTAAAGCTTCTTGTAAGTTTAAGAATGATACCTTTTCCCACTTTCCCTTCACCTGTGTGAATAATTCCCCTTCTGAGAAAGAGAGGATGTCGGAAGAGTCTACATTGTGTTGACAAAAAAAAAATAACAATCCTGAATGCAGCTTCTGTTGCAAAAGAATAGCAAGGGGAAACCAGGAGCACCTCTGCCGTTGGCTGAGGCTGTAAAACTCTTGGGTTCTGTGATAGCATTCAGATCTCACAGAAAATCAGCAGAAAACATCAGAAGTGGCTGTGCAGCTGATGGCTTGCGAGAGCTGGGGGAACACTGACCAGCAGCAAAACTACTCTGGGCTAGCAAAATACTATCATAAATAGTGTAGGCTGGACAATGTGTATTGTGTTTGTGTTCTTGTCTGAGTATGGGCTGCAGCATGTTGGCTCTGCAGAATGCAAAGACCTGTGCTGCTGTATGGGTTGGGATAGGACCAGGGCTGCTGTGCTGCCTTGGAACCAGGAAGGCTCTCCCAGCTTCCCCGGGCACAGGTGTGGGTGTGCTGCTGCTGGCTGTTGCAGAAACAGTCTCTGTGCAGAGCACGTGTGTGCAGAGGTGTCTGCCCCCCGACGTGGGAGGTGTAGGACGGTAAAGGACGTGTATATTGGGGTTAGATACAGCGGTGGGGCTGCTAGAGGGCCCCTCCAGCTTTCTTGTGTTGCTTTTGGAGGTAACAGGTGCTCAGTTTGCCACTGAACGGAGCGGAGCGAGTTTGTCTCAGTGATGAAATAGCGGCCACAGTGTGGATTTGAACAGCGCCGTACAAGTTTTATTATCTCGCTCTTAAGCAGTTTAATACAGCGACCGCGTATTAACTCTGTCCGATTTAACTCTCCGTTAAAAGCCAAGGGAAACGCCGCCCGACCCGCGGCCCGCCCTCTCTCCCTCGCCCCATCATCCCGCTACCGCCGAAGCGGCCCCGCCATCCCGGTGCCCCCGCCCGGTGCCCCGGCAGACAGCGGCCCCCGCCCCCGGGCCGGCCCCCGGGCGCGGAGTGGAGCGGGGCGGGCGGGGGCGGGGGCAGCCCGGTGCCGCGGGGAGCCCGCAGCTGCCGCGTCCTGCCCGCCGCCCTCCTGCCTCCATCCCGGCAGCGGCGTTGCGCAGCTCCCGGGCCGGGCCGCGCCGCGAGGGGCCGGGAACCGAGCGGGGGCCAGGCCGAGGCGAGGCTGGACGGCCGCGGCAGGGGGCGAGCCCGCCCGGGGCTGGCGACGGCGGCCGGCGGGGGCCCGGGACGGCGGGGAACCGCCGGGGCCCGGCGCATGGCGGCGGGGGCGGCGGGGAGCATCACCACGCTGCCGGCGCTGCCCGACGACGGGGGCGGCGGCGCCTTTCCTCCCGGGCACTTCAAGGACCCCAAGCGGCTCTACTGCAAGAACGGCGGCTTCTTCCTGCGCATCAACCCCGACGGCAGGGTGGACGGCGTCCGCGAGAAGAGCGATCCGCACAGTGAGTGACCCGGCCGGTCCCTGCCCGTGCCGCGCGTCGGTCGGTGCCCGGAGCTGCACGGACGCCGCTGCCGCGTCCCAGGTCGGCTGTTCCCAGCCTCCCCGCATTCGTCCCGCTGTGCCCCAGGGCTCGCCAGGTGCACGGGGTTTGCCTACGCGCCTACAAGTGTCAAAACTAGTTTGCGTGGCCCTCGAGTGGGTGCAGTGGCACTTGTGGCACTTAGCCCCTGGCTTTTGGGGCCAGCTGGCCATAGGTAGCAGGAAGCTGGTGTTTTCTGGTGCACGTTCTCACAAGTAAAGGTATTCTTATTATTACAGTAGTCAGGAACAGAGGTGTAATTGTTAAAGGAAACGGGGCTTAGATTGGTCAGAGAGTATCACTGGTTGAAAACTGTGGATGGTGTGATTCATGATTGAATGTGATATGGGCACGCAAGGTGCAGCTGCATCCCGTGGTTCCTCAGCCTGTCCGCTGGTGCCATGTCCCAAGGAGACCCTGAGCAAGCAGGGCAGGCTGCTGGCAGTGCTGGGGCTGCTCCGAAGGCCAGTGCTCCATGTCAGCCCTCAGGTCTTGTTTATGTGGTATCAAGTCTTTGAAATGCCTGTTTCCTTTGCAGCAGGTACAAGGATTTGCTGGTTATCTGTCAGGCTGACAGTCTGAGCACCCTGAGCAGGCAGTGCCCTACCTGCAGAGCAGCAAGCAGGTGAAATACATTACTGTGATCCTTTGCCTGGCTCCAAGCTGCCCTCCCTGTGACAATTGTACAGGTGGGGCCATGGTGTGAGCGATAGAGACCAGAGCGGTGCATGGGCACACAGAAGTGACAAAAAGTTCTCGCTCTTCCTACTCTGTTCCAGTTTAGGATGTTCACGGTCTGCAGAAAAACCTCCTCTTAGGATTCCTAAGAAGCATTGCAACAGAGTGTTCGCAAATAACAGTGTTGCCAGGTTGGGTTTCACTCTGAGGGTGTGCAACTTCATGATCCTTTGGTTGAAACGTTTGGCATCAGCTGGGGTGAAGATGCTGGTAGGACAGAATGTGTGTAGGGAAAGTTTATTAGACCAGCTGATACTCCTAGAAACAGCTAGGAAGCGTTTGGTCTGCAGCTGGTATGTCTGCGTTTCTCTCTTTCTCAGATACAGTTTTAAAGGGAAATGTACTCAGTGTTTGCATGAGTAGTAACAAAATACATTTGCTGCCAGAACAACAGGGTCAATCATTGGGCCTGGACTTCTCAAAGGTCTGTGCCTAAAGCGTGGTGCTGGTTTACCACCTACCTACCAGCCAGAGGTCTGCATCAGGTCTGTGCTGGAACAAGTACAGTAATGCATTCAGCTTTCTTTAGCCTTTTGTGTTTGGGAAATGTGGAAATTCTTACAGGAAATTAGTATAATTGGTTCACAAAACAGGTCATCTTATGCCTAGAAGTAGCTCTGGGGATTTACTGGAAATGTGACACGGAGGGAGATGACAACTCAGATGTATTGGATGTTGAAGCCAGGTCTTGGATGCTGCTCTTGGGTCATACAGCATTTCAGCCTTGTATGCTGAAAAGAGCCTGCTCTGTGCTCATCAGGCTGGGCCAGGCTGCCCTGAATGCTGTCCTTCTTGTTCATGGTAGGGCTTGCCTTTGTTACCCCTTCTTTTTTTTTTATTATTTAATGTTCTGCCATAGTAATTCTAGTTCTGCGTTCTTGTGTCTTTCTAATATGTGCTTCCTTTTCCTGTTAAGCCTTACTGATAGTAGAATTGATCAATGCTGCTTTCCTACCGGTGAATTACAGGTGAAAATCTTTCCAGTATTGATACTGCTGTACTGATTCCATTCTGTACCCTTCTCTTGGAAGGCTGTTTTCCTTTCTAGTATCTGCGGTACAGCTCATGGGCTGGGATGAGGGCAGATATGGGGTGAGCCCACCCTCTGTAGGCTGCTCCCGCTTCCCCTGGTGTCAGGCTGTGCACTCGCTCTGAGTCTCACTCCCTCCTCCTCTCCTTGATATCAGACAGCTCTTTTTTTGTTTTTTCTTCTTTTTTTCTTTTTCCTGGAAGCACTCAGTTCTCAGAAGCAGAGAAAAGGGAGAAGTCAGCGCTCAAAGCGTCAGCAAGGCGTTTTGCTGAGACATTACGTGGGTCACATCTCTGCCATTTTCATTGTAAATACGTCAGTCAGCGCAGCTATGCGCAGTGTTCAACTCTGACCTGGTGAGTGCTGCTCGAGGGAAGTCCCTCTGAAATCCTGTGGTATGCCTGGCAGGTCACGTTGGCGTGACAGCTGGTGAAGAAGTGCCATAAATCCTGGACACTGTGAAAAGACTTCAAAAATTAACAAAGAAAATGCACACCTCAAGCACTGAAGGTTTCTAATGGGTTAAATAAAAGGTTTTGTAAGATAGTTTTGAAAAAATAAATATAGCTGCTGCAGAGAATTTGGGTTAGAAAACTAACTATAGGGCAGTTAGGAGAGGTTGTTGTGGGAGCTGCTATTCTTATCAATTAGGTTTTTTTTTTTGGTTGGTCCTATGTGGAACCAGGAGTTGGACTTGATGATCCTCATGGGTCCCTTCCAACTTGGGATATCTTGTGATTCTAATTATACATTCACTTTTGAAGGAAGTTTGTATTTTAGAAGGTGAATGGCGCTCTCTGTATGTTTCGGACCAAAGTCTAATACTTATGCTATAAACACATTTCTATTATCTGTGTCCTTCTTTTGCCTCCTCTGTTCTGCCTTGAGTACTAATGACAGCTTGTTAGAAGTATACGGTCTGGTTTATGTCTCGGTGTCAGGCGTTTTGATTGTTTCACACTCATCCCATTCACTATGGTTTATTCATAATTGTGTCGTCAGTGAAATGAAGGAATGGAAGTTCATGCCCTGTGCACTGGAGGAGCGGACCCTTATGATTCATGTAGCAAAAAAGCTGGACAATACATCTGAAATGGCCAATATTGCCACATAATGCGTGCGTGCATTGACATCAGCAGAGTGCCCCTTTGGACACACCCTAGGGATTGCTGTTGAGGTTGTTTTTTTTCCCTCCATGAGGTACATTTCAGACAAACAAAACAACAGAAGAGGCTTTCTTAGAGTTTTGTTGCTCAGAGCAAAACAAAAAACCGCGTCTTGTTGTTGATCAACAGCTTTTGGTTTATGTTGTGGGAAAAGTACCAAGAACCCAGTCTTTTTGGAAGGGCTTTCAGAAGCTCTCAGGAGGTGTTTGTCTCAAAGAGACTACAGTGCTGGTGAAAGGGAAAAGCAAGGGGAATGGAAAAGGAACATGTATCCATACGTTTTAGAGAATACCCAATAGCACAGCTGTTTTCCCTTCAGCTTCCCTCACTGAGAAATGGTTGGCATTTGTATATTTCCATAATTTTTTAAGCTGCCTTATTTCATCATGAGCATAAAACAAGGCATCTGAGGGGATCCAGAGCTGTTTTTGTCTGCTTGTTAATGAAGTGATGAGACTCTAGTCTGTCACTCAGAAGGAAGTCAATAGTGTGAGCTCCATCAACCCCGCAGATGTCTGAAATACCTTCTTTTTGCCCAGTAACTGGCTGCCTTTCCAGAAAGATCTGAGGGAAATGTAAAGTAGGGTAATGCTGGTCCAGGAACATTTCTTCTTAAGAAAGTTTCTTTCATAAGTACTTCTTAGATATTACACACGATGCAAATGAAATTCAACGATTGTGCTCTAAAAGTTTTTAAAGGAGTGTGTTTAAGTGTATGCCGACTTTAGAGCTGACCAGCTTTGTCAAGAAGATAAAAATCTCATTGTGGTAATGGAAGAAAGCTAACTCTGATTGTCAGATTGTCAGAAACAAAGATTTCGGTGAACATCAAGAAACATTTCAGTGTAACGGCTCAGAACCTGCTGCTTAGTTTTGTGTAACTGGCTGTGTAAGTTATTTAGGACTCGGAACATCTCCTCTCCCATTTTGGTCTCCCACTGATGTGGCCAGAACTGTTAACAGGGCATCCTGTTCCAAATCCTAGCAGTAAGTGAGAGATTATTTATTTATCTATTTGTTTATAGGAAATATGGCACAGAATGTCAGAATTTATTGCTTCTACTGAAGTCTCCTTGGAAACGGGCTCATTTGGCATTACCTTTGATCTGCTGCACAGACCTTGACTGTTTTGTCAAATGCTGATTCTTTGCAACGCGATCAATACAGAAATTCTTCCCACACGCAGCTGGATTTAAGGAATGGGGTACCATAGCCCACATGCAAAAAGACAAACAACAAAAAAACCCAAATGCTGAGAATGTGTTTCATTTATGTTTCATTTATGCCCTTGGCTTACTTTGTCATAAAAGTACTGTCATGTTTCCTGCACGGTCCCATGAGGTAAAGTAATCAAGTGAGAGGCAGACGGCTTATGTTAACTGGGCACACTGGGACAAGCGTGCTGCTAAGGGATGGCTATTCTCTGTTCTGTTATCGTGCATGCTAATCTTCATACTCTGATTTTAGTGCATCTTACCTGCCCCAGAGCTGTGTGGCTAAGTAGTGGAGGCTCCTTGAAGGTGGAGGGAGGCAAATGCAAGATGTGAATTGTCCCGTCTCCCATCTGCTTTCTGCCTCATGTAGATAAGGCTGGTTGAGGAGTGGAAGGTTTTCAGGGCACAGCCGTCTGCAGGTACACTAGAGGGCAGGATTTAGCCCATCACTGTTTTAACGGGCTTCACAGATCAGGAGTGCTTATACAGTACTTAAATATTCATTTTCACAGCAAAAAATAAAGGAAGCCCAACTCATGTCCAACAGAGCAGAACGGCAAATACAGATAATACTTAGTATTTTGGCAGCATATGGCCAAATCATGGAGATAGTCACAGAAATGTGGATTCTTGTGAAATCCCCTTAGGTGGGTAGATTAAGTCTTTCAGTAAAACTCTTCAGCTACACAAGTTTAATGTTTGGTGAAGATGTGATGAAGACTTCTGGATATTTTTCAGCTTGATAAAATGGAACCTCGTATTCCGGAATCGTTCATCAAGCAAATCAGATCTGGCAGCTCCTAATGAAAGCTTGAAAACTCTGCAGCTGGTCATGAGAAAAAGTTTATCTTGTGGTTGAGATAAGTTTAAAAGCATTTTAAACTTTTTAGTAATGTGAGTTTGTTTGTTTTTTTTAAATATACAGTTTCTGTGGATAGTCAAAGAAGCTGAATTGTAGTTAATCAAATTAAAAACTGTGGGTTTTTTCCTCTATTTCTCATCTTCCCCCCCCCCCTCCCCCCCTCTCTCCCCACTTTTCCCTCCCCCCTTAATACGTGCTTTGTGTATACTGCAAAAGATTTTAAAAAGATGTTCAAGTTTATTTTCCGTTCCGTAACAAGAGCAAGAGCAGCGTGAAGGGCACCGACTGCTGAATGGTCAGGTGTGGGTGAAGCTCTGGTTTGGGCAGTTGAATTAGCAGTCACCGGGAAAGCCCACAGTAATACCCTCGTCTCTTTGTCAGTGTCCACAGAATATCCACACCTGCTGTATTTTCTGAAAGACAGGGGCCTGCAGTTTTGGGCCCAAATTCTATTTAGTTATCTTTTAAAATCCAGCTCAAGAGACTAATTAATTAAATCTTAATCTTTTCATGGACATCTTTTTTCTGTAAGCTACTCATCTCCCTCAGTTTATTACACATGGCAAGCAGCTTAAAAGTGTAATTATCCAGTGGTTTCTGTGCTTTTAGAGTTGTTAATGTGCTAAAGTGAAACTCATAAAAAGAGAGTTTATTTTCTGGGTTTCTTTTCCCCGAGCTAAAATTTGTTCTCATTCTTCTTCCATTTTATTCCCTAGAAAAACATTTTCTGCTGTTTCCTCATTTGTTTAAGCATTTAGAACTGAAGCAACGCATTCATCCGTAACTTATGGTTTATCCAAAAGAAGACTGAGTTCATATGCTGATTATTTATATTTTTTAACATTCTTTCTCAGATCACTGGCCATCATGTCTTGTTTCAAAGTACGAGGGAGGTGATCTTGTGCTACTGATGAGTGACCCTGGAAACAGTGGAGCTTTTTGACTGTCAGCGGCTTCATGCTTAGTGTAATTACCTACTAAAACCAGTATGGACTGGGTAACCTTAATATAATTCAATTCAAAAAGAAACAAAAGAAAAGATTTCCTGAGGATGCTCATTCCTATTCCTGAAAAAGGATACTTGCACATGTTCTCTGAATTGGGTATCCTTATTAAGTGATATTTGAAAGGCTTATGGCATGACTTTTGAAGCCCAAAAGTCTGTAATGAGATTACACTTAAACTCTCTTTCAGAAAGAATAACTTTGATAATATCCTTTTGAGACCATGCATTTCAGATTAAAGCAGCTCAAAGTGCATTTTGTGGTAATATATGGGTAAACCAGAGTTCCCATCTGCTTCTTCTGCCTTCTGGCTTCTCCATAAAAATATTTAAAGGGTGACTGTCTGGAGTGCTGATGCCATTTCAGGATTATTATCTTATGTATTTGTTTTGTTTCCTCAGGGTAGGGTCAGAATTTGACTGGACGCTGATATGCTTGTCCGAGAGTGTAAATGAGATGATGTCTACAAAGTTGGGTGGAGGTCGTCTTACACAAACTACCACGGTACACTTCTGGTTGAGTGATCCTGTACATAGATTATCACTCATATTTGACTTTTAGAGCTTGAAACCACACTTCTTGAGTGATTCAAAGGAGAAAGGGCAAACTGGGAGGTAGACTCTATAGTCATTTGTAGTTATGATGTCAAGTAATGACCTCGTACTGTGGAGCTTGTAGCTTGCCTGTTGTGATGAGACTTCATCAGATCTCATAAAACAGTAGTCACTAGGATTCCAACTGGAATGTGTACACTGCAAAATACTGATGCTCATGGTTCTGAAATATTGTATGGTATTCCTTCTCTCAAGGTGACCCACTCTGATCCCCAGCCTGCTCAGTGTCCATCTGGAAACATTTCTGCACCCATGTGCTTTATTAGTTGTTCTGTTGCTATTCTCTGTGTGGTGTAGCTCTGTGATTGTGATTATCTTTTCCGGATAAAGGATATTCTTACCACTTAGAAGCGTACTGACAAAATACATCAGACTCTGGAATTAGGTGGCACAGCAGCTCGGCTTGTGCTTGGTATCCCTCTTTTAGGGAAACAACGGTTGTACCTGATGGGACTGGCATTGGTGTGTTTTTTTGGCAGGCCGTATCATTTTTTGGTGTTTCTAGACACTGGGGAATAAGTATTCAAGTCTATTGGGTCTACGCAAATTTTCTCTTTATTTCTTTTATTTATTTATTTGTACTTCTTCAGTGTTGTACTTGAACATCACCTGCTGTGCTGACTGACCAAAATCCTTTGGCTAGATGCTTCAGCTGACCTAACAAGTCTCTGCTTCTAAAAGGGGTGGTCTCTTCTACTCTTTCCCCCCACCCAGTTTCAGCTGTGCTGTAGTTGGCATTACTTCTAGCCCTGAGTTCACTGAAGGGCCAGATAGTTTCTTTTGCTGAATTGGCAGAAATGTGTTTGTTCTCTCACTCCCTTCCTCCGCATTAGTTTCTGTTTGATTTATTGTATCGAATCATTTCCCCAAGATGTCACAGAAAGTGCCAGAGCCTGTGTGAGGGAGGTGATGGTAGTGCGCAGCCGGGAGTGTGGGCTAGGGAGGAACATTCATGTTTCACCATCTGCTGGTGGTTTGATTTCACAGACCATCTTCTGCCATGACCTGAACCATCTCACCTGTTACAGTGCAGGGCAAGGTACAGTATCCCACTTGATGGATGGCTTGGAGAGGATAAATAACTGAGATGGCATCTATGTAGTTGGATGTAGGTCATCTTACATAAACTACCGTGGTATACTTCTGATGCAGTCTGTGCAGTTGTCACCTATAGTTTATTACAGCTTAGAAGAGCAGTTTCTGGTGGGGGAGAGAAATAGTAGAGGGATTTTGCTCATTGGATTTCTCTAGCTTTGGTGATGCAACTGAGATGAACAGATAAATGTCCATCTGGCCTTGTCTCTTGAGTATGCAGATGTGAAAGATTCACTTGATGGTTTTACAGATGTTTTACTGATACTAATGTAGTTTATACATGAAAATTGAGGGAGAAAGGCCCACAGTGCTCATGTCCTTGGAAATGCAGGACTCTTAAAAGCTGCAGAAAAATACAAAACTGTCCTGTGTTTCCAGTTTTTAATTTACCGCAGTCCAAATTTTGTTTGCTTTTCAACTTCAAGAAGAAATTTCCTCCAGAGCATTTAACCATCTGTGCTCGAGTTACTGCAAGTAATTGTAAGGTGTTACTACTTGAAATGAAGAGCAAGCAAGACTGCATTTCAGTGATTAAACTCTAATAATATGGGTCAGTATTGTTTGTAATATGTATTAAGGTCTGAGCCAAGAAGAAAATGCAGTTGGAAGACAGCGAAGTGATGATGGCCCGATCCCTTTCCATGTGGCCCTGCAGACCCCAGTTACTGGCTCCCCAGCGTAGGCTGAGCCCTATGGTGTGTGCCATCTGCCTCCTCACAGTCAGCCTATTTGGGAGCAAGGCTGCATTCAAGCAAAAACGGGCTGTTAGTGACGATTCCAGTTGGCTGTTGTTTTGAGTTGGCAGTGATTGACAGCCACTGTTCTTCGTTGGCCTTACTGCATGCAGCCTGCGCTGCTCCCCTGTGGGTGCGTTATTTAAATGTCAGTGCAGGGTGGATACGTGGCCTGATGGAAGGGGATAAATTAGACGGAGGATGAAGTAAGTCTCCGGGCTTAATGTTGACCTTGCATTGTCCTTGCAGTAAACTGGCACAAGTGAAATGCTGTGTGCGTGCGCATGGATTCCGACTGCTTTAAATTGCCTTTGCGTCGATATTTATTAAAGACTTAGTAGTTGATTCTGATCAGCTGTCTTCTCGTTGGTATTGAAAATTTGAGAAGTGCAAAGCTGCCGTTGTCACCGTCTCAACCTTTTGGCAAGATCCCGAGCAATCAGTTCTACTCAGCGGCACTTTGTTATTTCTTCCTCCTCCCATGTCCCCCTAGTACCCTGCATGCGTGACACAGTTCCCTTTTACCACAGTATTTCAGGTTCTCCAGCTTTTCCTTTTCACCTGCAGACTCCAGGCTGGCTGTGCCTGTGGGCTGGCAATCTCACACCACTGTGGTGCTGGCCTGTCCTTTCATCTGACTCTGTTCTCCAAGTGCTCCAACATTCCTACAGCACCATACTCTCCTATAGTTACTGTGCTGAAAAATACCTTTTCAATGTAACACGTTTTACCTTCTTTGTCTTTAGAGGAGTGTATTTTGCCTTGTCTCAGGTTGTTCCCGCTTTTGTGCGTGTTCATTTTGCTGCAAGTGAGAAGCAGTGCATATCTGTGAAGATACCAGGGAACGTGCAATTAATGTAAAGAGCCTAAATTCTGCAAGTTCCAAATGTGCCTTCTGCTATCAGGCAGTGGCCTTATGTTATGGTTGGATTGCTGCAGCAGCTCTGCTTTAAAGCTGAAGAACAGGAAGCGGTTATTTTTTACCGCTTACTGTTGTGAATATTATGTGAAAGCAGTTGGAAGAAATGTGAAGAATTACTTTACTCTCAGTAAAACAGGTCGTGTGCAACAAGTCTGAAAATCCATGTGTGTACGTGCATTCATGGTTTTGTTAATGAAGCCCTCAAATACTGCTGTAGATCAAGTTGTTGGGTGAAGCTATTGGCACTTACAGACTGGGCTTTGTCATTGATACCCAGTAATGATTTAAGTTCCTTGGTAAAACTGGTGAATTTTCCTGCCTGGTTCTGTCCTCCTGACAAAGCGATGCAGTTGGTTCCCCTGCAGTGACCATGGGGCTGAGTGCAGGCAGGGGTTTAGGAATGTTGTAAGGTGTATTTGCAGTGTCTAACACTTCATATCCTCATGTAATGTCGAGCAATTGCTCTGTACTTGACTCAGCAGCATGAAGTACCCCGGCTGTGTTCTGTCAGCAGAACACAGAAGCTGCTGTGCTTTTAACTTTCAAAGCGCTCTCTGAAGTTTGCTGGTGCAGTCTGTGCAGACTGCATGCATTGGAGAAGTGCAGTGGAGAAGTGCTGCTGTGTGCATCTTACATGAGGGTACGGAGGCAAGGAGGGCTGAGCCTGGTTGTAGCTAGAGAAGGGTGTGTGTTACGTTATTCTCAAACGATTTTGTACCATCCAGTGTATGGGGAGCATCTGAGGATGCTCTGCAGTCAGTAATGGGTGTTTCCTGAGGAGGATTGTTGAGTTGATAGGTGTTCGTTAGGTGGAGTTGGATGTTTGTAGGAACTGGAGTTAAGATATAAATTATAACAGAAGGAGAAGCTAAATAGGGAAATGTATTCATTAAATTCGGTGTTTCTCATACTTTGACTAAAGCCCCTGAAGCCCGTGAGTGGTGGCGATGCTGACTTTGTCAGCTGGTACTTCTTGTTACTCTGCTCAGTGCTTTGCGCTGCATTTTAAGTGCAGCAGGAACTTTTCAAGGTGTTTGTATTCCAGAAGTGTGTATTTTTGTTGTGGATGTTTACATTTTAAAGCCCTTAGGTCTGTCTGCAAGCGGTTTTATGCCTCTGGCTGGCAAAAAGGAAAAAGATACACTTAGAATGCTGTCATGCAAAAGCAAAGAAATGTGCCTTTGTATGGGTGCGTGACTCACTGTTTCTTAGTGTGGCACTTCATTTGCTTCATTATTTTTGTTGTTGTTGCTGCTGTTCGGTGTTTTTTGTTAATGAAACGACCACCTCTTCTGCTGGTGCCTGCTTGCTGCTTTTTGTCCCGGGGTTTGGGCAGCGTGTATTTTAGCAGTTCTGCTGATGGCACTGTTGTTTTCAATGGACGTGCAGAAAGCAAGCAAAGTGGTGTTTCCCGTTTGCAGTCTCAGGACTGGAGGTACCTTGGGTGCAAAGTCTGTCAGTTAGAAGAGGGCAGGAATGTGCTACATGTGGGAGAAATACAGCCCAGGGTGTTTCTGATTGCTAGAGATCCGGTTCGGTAGGCATCGCTGGCTCAGTGGGGTTTGGATCCCTGACCCACAGGGCAATTCTCTGGAATCTATGAAATCCATAGTGGAGGTGTTAGTGTGCGTGTGTGTGTGCACGTCTGTCTCTGAGCCAGCCCTCAGGTCTGGGATGTTTGGTGTGTGTAACAAGTGCAGCCAACTGTGTCCTGCTGGACACCTGGTTGGGAATAGGAATTGCCCCGAGCATGAAGGAATTGTCAACTCCAGCCACACAGTGTGCGGGAGTGGGAACTCGGAGGGTGTTATGTTTAGCAAAACAACAATTGTTATTTCCCTCCTTTCTTTTTTTCTTCTTCGTTTTTTTCTTGTTTCTGAACTTCACGTTTCTGATTTGTTCTGCCTCCATAGCAGCAAGGCTGTGGAGTGTTGCTGCCCTGCTATTTTCTGCAGGCATGGAGCTGCAGAGGATGACCAACGTGGAGCTGGCGCAGCAGCTCTGCAGCAGTGTCATTCAGGGGCCTTGTGGAAGGGTTTTCCTTACAGGGCCTCTGCAAATATGTTGGAGATGGGCCCTGAGCCTTTGGCTTGGATTTCTCTTTTCCGTAGCAGAGACTGCAGTAACACAGTCATTGATCCAGGGACGTGCAGCCTGGGGCTTTCAGGGGTACAGAAACTCTCCCTTCTTGTAAACCAAGGTGCGTGGCTGATGACCTTTCCAGTTCCAATAAAGCAGCTGTGTATTAGTGCAAATGGCCTGAAGCAGTATCAAGTTCCTTCTCTTTTTCCAGGGACCATAACTGTTCTGTTTTTTGTTGTGTCCGAGCATTCTGCAATTGCTGTTGAGATGTTCACAACATGCATATAATCTCTTGGAGTATCAGTGCTTGAGGGCTGGGATTCCTCGTGGTAAAATGTATTTCTCATCACATTCCTGCAGGGATTTAATGAGGGTGTTACAGTCATGAAAAGAGCCACTGTCTTAAGAGTGTGTGTGTGTGAGAGAGAGAGTGAGAGAAGCAGGCAAACCTGCTTCAGCCCTGGAAGCAACAGTGCAGAAAGAAAGCACTGCAGAGCTGAAACCCGCGTGCATGGCGTGAGGGCAGTGATCTGCCTTACAGCAGCAGCAGGTATGGCTGCAGGGTGTGTTGGTGAGCCCTTACGTGCTCAGGTTTAGCTTGGGTGGCTGACTGCAATGAGATTGGGTGGTGGGCTTTTCTCTGTAGGGTGACGGGCCCTGAGCTGGAATAGGCAGGGGCCCACCTGACCTGAATCCCATAAGAGCGTGGCTGCGTCTGTACTGAGATCCGCTTGTAGTGATTTTCACTAAGTCAGCTATAGTGCAGGAGTAGGAAAAAGATGTGACTCCACTTGGCTTATACATCTCAAATCCCACTTTACTGAACTGCAGCACAGTGACTTCAGGTACAGCATGCTTGCCCTGCTCCTCCATTGCAACTTGCTTTTTAAGTCCCTCTTTCTTTCTTATTTTTCTTCATGTGTTTTTGCCACCTTTTTTCCTCACTCTGATCCTTGCTTTCCCTCCTCCTTTGTGATACTCTGGCTGTGAGTGAAATGCAGTGTGTGCCCTTGTGCTCAGCTGCTGCCCCAGGCAAAACCTTTAGCTCTCTCATTCTGAAACATTAGATTTCTAGATTTTGCCAAGATCTTCTAAATAAGCCCATTTTCTAGGAGGTTTTTGGCTGAACCCTCTATGATGCAGAACGATAAAACCATTTGGGATGATTTAAGTCAGCGCAGCGTTATTTGGTCTGGGCCCGTATGAAGCCTTTGCTGGATTAGGAGAGCTGTTAGAGGACCTTGGAGTTTTCTCTGTGCATGTAACTCTTCAGTTCTGGCATTCAGGTCAACAGAAGACCTTCTGGAAAACATACAGAGTTTCTGCATTCTCCACGTTTGCAGGCGTCTGCTCTGTCTGCATTGTGCTACTTGGCCGTAAAATTCTTTCCTCTACTGGAGTACGCAAAACTGAGTTGGAAATACTTCTCCAAGCTCTCAAGGAAAGCGTGGGAAAGATGCAGTTGGTTACAGATCTGATGGAAAACTTGCCAGCTACAGTGCTATTGAATATCACTTTTCAGCTTTCGTATTCTTAGACGAGCCTCTCCTAACGGTGAAATAAATGCCCATTTATCATTCTTTCACAAACACGCTGACTAGTTTAACCTGTAGGTAGATCTTTCCTAGGTGCCGTGAGTGCCTGCAGGGCAGGAGCACAGTGCTGTAGTCAGTGCTGTGTGCATCAGGATGTGGACCTGAGCTCTCAGCTTAGCTGCCAATAAGATGTAGAATTCCCACACTCTGGAGGCTGGATGTGCTGCTCTCAATTAGCAGCTGAGGAAAGAATTTGGATGTAGTCCCCTTTGAAAGCACTTTGCTGTTCAAGAAGATGACAAACAGATTTGTAAATTTTAATAATAATAATAATAATAATTTTTATTACAGATCTGGGGATTTTTTATTTTTTTGTTCATTGTTGCTGCATGTTTCTCTGTAGTTTTGTAAAAGGATTCCCATGCAAAAATAAAATAAAATGCAGTTTTTTGCTGCAAGGGCAAGTTAATTATGGAGGGTCAGTGGCCCAGCTGCGGTACTTTGCCTCTGGGCTTCCTGCAGCGCAGTAGTTAGGGAATAGGGCTGCCAGGAGAGCAGTGTGAAGGAATCTCCTGATGTCACGTGCAGGGTGAGCAAAGGGAGACTTGTCTGTCATGTGCCTTTTTATATCATGTTTCTTTTCCCTCTGGCTGGAACACTTTCAGCGCTTCTTGGTCTTGAGCCGGGTATTTTGTGTTTTTTTGTTTGTTTGTTTTTTTTTTTTTTTTTTTGTTTTTTTTTTTTCCTAAAGAAATAAACAAAAGTATGTATTTATTATTAAAAACAACAGCAAAGGAAACTCAACAAAATCACACCAACTTTCTGGTATAAAAATGTGTTGGATACATTCTGTCCCAAGGGCAGTAAATACCTATTATTAATTTAATTGGGTTTGAGAATGTCACCTTTCTATATCTAGTGCTGCAGCTCCTGGGCCAGCACTCTTTCCTGCTGGGAAGTCATCGCTGCAGTATAACGGGCCATGGTGTTGCAGCCATACGTTGTGGTTTGTGAACCAATTCCTTTGTCCCGGTAGAAGTTTTGTGATCATGCAAAGCACAGGAACAAGGAGGGCTTTATTTTAAGATACTTCTGTAATCCTGTCCTTAAGTATGAGAAGGCTGCTGCAGAAGATGGCCTCAAATTCATCTCTTAATTATAGTTCATTGTCTTAACTTTATCTTTCTTCCATTCATCTCTTATAATCCCTTTTTATATCTCTCCGAAGATACCACTTTATCCCTCTTCCTGAGAGTTTCTACTGTGGCATGAGAAGAAACTTCTCCATTTTTCACTTCATTTCTTCTGACCCAGTAGACAACTGGAAGGTGATCATGTTTCACTATATTAGGGAGAAATGCAAAAGGAAGTCATATTAGCAGTAGTGAATATTCCTTTGTAATAAAGGTCGTGTAGGTTATAACTGGGATGGGAGTGCTGCGTATTTTATAACCTTGAGGTGACTGAGCCAAAGACGTTTGCTCAGTGGGCCGAGTCCTTTGTTGCTACCAAACCGCGTTTGTGGCATTCACCACAAACTAAAGTGTGTGCAGTGAATGCGAATAGCGAAGCACGTACGTACATTGTGCTGTGCTGGAGGGGCCCTCCCCAAGGACTGCGAAAATAACTGGGAAAACACGCCCTTCTGGCCCCTGGGTTCACAATTAGCTGTTAGATGGTGTTCTCTGCTTCTTCCTTGGGTTACAAACTTCTTGATTAAGTGACCTACGTTTTGTCAAGGGGAAACAGCTGGTGAGAGCGGCTTTAAGGCGTGGGGCGAATGTTGTCACGTCTCATGATTATCCACCGTCATGTCCAAAGGTTTGCATGGTTTTGAGGTTCAAGTACGCTACAAACAAATGTTACGAATACATCTAAAATGATGGCTCATGTTTCAGCAGTTCCTGTTGGTGACTGAAAGGCCACAAAAGATACGGATCAACATGAAGTTCTGTTCAGCTAAACCCCATCACCTTGCTTTTCAGATGGTTGACACAGCTGTTCCTTATTAAGTGTGTCTGGGCACACCTCACAAGTTCCTTTCACCCCAGTCCCTGTGCGGAGCACTTCCCTACTCTCCAGCTTCCCCCAAAGGCTGGGTGTTGCTTGGAGCCTGCTTGAAACTGCTCGCATCTCTGATGTTGGCCTAATGCAGGGAGGGCTGTGTTTTGGGTACAGGATTCTAGGGTGAAATTCAGTGTTTCGGCTGCCTTTTTATGAAAGCTGAGGATTCTCTGTTCCTTGGAAGTCTTGGGCTATTAGTGATTGGAAAGGTCTTGGTTATTGATGTTTGTTTTTATTTGTGTGAAATGGCAACAGGCATATAATCCATAACAACCCACTTATTCTTTGTAGTGTAGGATTTGCATTAATTTGGCTTCAGATCTGTATAAAAATTAGAGGAGTCATTGTAAACCCAGTGTCTGCCAGTACACGTATAAAATCTGATGGAATGCTTGAAAAACAGTTTGTGACAGTTTTCCCAAAGGTTTCGTGTTCCTGGCATTCTCACTATTAGGATGTTTTGAGTCCTTTCCTTCAGAAAAGAAGTAAAACCAGAGGTCTTCCATTTGGACTGCAAAATCTCCCCAAAACAAAAAGGCGAATGAGCCACAGCCACTCTCAAAATCCTGGGAGCTGCTTCCACTGCAAACCTCACTGTTGCTTCAGACATTTATTCTGTGGGCTAAAGGTTTATAGTTCTAATATATTTTTAACGCTTAATGAGAGCAGAGGGGCGCATGAGGCTCGTTTACAGGTATTGCCTGTCAGACTCAGCCCACCAAGCTGCAATAGCTGTCCTACAATATAGGACATGAGCTGGGGGTGCTGGTTCTCAGCAGCAAACCCAAACTGATGCAAGTCCATTGCTGGGTACTTCCAAGCGTGGCAGTCTTTTCTCTTTTTGGGCTTTGTCGCAGTTAGATTTCTCTCTATTGCATTTTCTAATGCAAAATGTTTTGGGTTTTGTTGTTGTTTTTTTTCCTCCCTTTTTTTTTTCCCCCGCTAATTCCGAAAGTGATTTCTGGGATGAGAACAGAGTTTCAGTCCAGTTGGTTTTTGGAAACGCCAATAAATCTCGCACCAGATGAGTCACATCCTTCACTCTAACACCTGATGGGCACATAACCCATAGCAGCCTGCAACACACTGGTTGTTCTTTCTTTAGCTGCTGCAATTCTTTGGCGGAAGTGTTCCTTCTCCAAGTACCTCAGGAAGGGCAGAAGCTATTCCTCTGCTTTCCTTATTTTGTGGATGGCTGTGTTGCAATGCTCTTGCTTTCTGTCATGGAAATACTGTTCTCTTAAAAATCCCTGTGAGTGAAAGCACAGCACAGGAAAATCTGGGATTGCTTCTGTGTGCCAAGGGGCTTTGCAGGTCCAGTTTTGTCTGGCAGGAGTGGCCGTTCAGAACAGAGGGCAAGTAGGGATTTGGGGAACTGTTACTGAGATGGTTGTGTTCATTTTTTAGCAGAAATCTGATAAAATTGTATTGCTTGGGTGAGACCTCCATGGTGCAGAGCCACGAGGAAAGGCTTAGTTTTTCTTTGAAGGCAAGGGGAGGGGGAGAGAGGAGCACATGTGGAGCTGTGAGCAGTCCAGAGTGATTGCTGTAGTTGCTGTATGGACCTTTTCCAAATGACATTTTAAATAATCAGAGTTGAATCTTCAGAGTTTTGAAATGGTTGGGATTGAAAAGTACCTTTGGCGCGGCTTAGGACAATGTGCATGTTGCTGTTTCACCTTCTTCTAGTTCTCCAGAAGAAGGGAAGCTCCAACACAGCATTCAGGTTTCTTTCGAACTTCAATAACCCGAGGCACTGAGAAGATTCTCAGTCCTATGTACTAATGGCTGAGAGCTCTGGGCTGTGAGTTAGCGTATCGCAGAAACTCTTATTGGAGTTTGATAGAAATGCAGTGTATATGCAAACTTCCTGGGCCACCTTCAGTAATTTTAACCACTTAAGGCTCAAATTGTCGTTCTGAATGCGGTGATGTGAGGAACTGTGAAAGAAAAAGTTAAGAAAAATGCTTATCTTCATGTCTTGAGGAAAGCTGCAGGTAAAGAGGAAAATGTTTCTGTGTTAATCTGAACTGCTGGGTTTCACTTGTACCAGAAAACTCAGTTCAGACTTAGTTCTGTTTTGTTGTCAGTAGGCAGATGCTGTGCCTGTGTTCCTACAGGCTTTCAAGAAATCACGACTGTTTAGAGGGATGCTGGTGTTTTTTGGTATTGTTTCTTTTAATGGATTGCATCCACTTTTGTGTTCCTTGTGTACAGCACCGTCTCTCATGTCTTTGCTATAGTCATCACCTTTTGCCATTCTTCCTGTTTGCTTATTGCTGGAGGTCACACCGTAAGTGCATCAGTGCTGTCTGGTGGGAACCTGTGGGGTGTTTAGCAGCTCCCACAGAGGCACGGTGCTGCATAGTTCTGAGCCTTAACCAGAGAACGATACTCACACCTTCAAGCATTGGCAGCCTAACCATACAGTCTCTCTGCTGTTGTTCTGTAAGCATTAAGAGAGAACATTAACAAGTTCCCATCTGTAAGCAGCTGACAGGGCCATGAAGTATTGCTTCAGGAGTTGTGTACTTCGTATTGTTTTGAATTGCTTATATGTGAAATGTGTGTAGGAGAATAACGTACCTTACTGTTGCCAATTTCATAATAATTTTGTCCTATTGTTCACAGTCAAACTGCAGCTTCAAGCAGAAGAAAGAGGAGTGGTATCAATCAAAGGAGTAAGTGCAAACCGTTTTCTGGCTATGAAGGAGGATGGCAGATTGCTGGCACTGGTAAGCAGCATTTCTTAATGCACCTCTCTATATCTTATTGCTAGGTTCGCATTTCAGTCTGTATGATGTATCAGGGAGAAACTAGCTCAGAAAAACTTGTGTCAATTAAGACATTTCTGTGCTTACCTACAAGCAGCAGTGCATGCTGAAGAATTTAACTGGACTGGCACTGTCTAAGGGAGAGAAGTCAGACTGAACGTGTGGGGAAGGAAACGATGAGAAGAAAGAATAAATGTTCTCCCTTTTTTTCCTCCAGAGTAATTTTTTCCTCTCAAGCTTCCTTTCATATAAGTGATGGTAAAGACCCTTTTAAAGTAGAAGGTAAAGCCAGCTTGTACAAAACTTTGATGTTTTTGGCAGTAGCCTGTGTGTATTACTTTCTCATTCTCCTTTTCATGGGGAATCAAGGTTTTTTTAGTACATACACTTCCAAGCTGGTGAGTTGGCAAGAAAAACATTTTTTTCCAATGTAATGATAGAATTAAAAAATAGAAGTTTATTAAAACTAGTTTATTATCACTAATTTATATTTAAACTCTATTTTTTTTTTATTGCTATTGCATTAATTTTTAGTTGTGTTTTGAAGTCAATCTGCTTGGCAGAATCTGAAAGGTAATAAGATCTCCAAGGTCTAAATCTTAAATAGAGGCTGTAAATTGTAGAATCACAGAATGGGTTGGGTTGCACGGGGCCTCAAAGTCCACCCAGTCCCAACCCCCTGCTGTGGGCTGGTTGCCCCCGACCAGCTCAGGCTGCCCAGGGCCCCATCCAGCCTGGCCTTGAGCACCTCCAGAGGTGGAGCTTCTGTAGCTCTCTGAGCAGCCTGTGCAAGAAAAAAACCCAGTCTCTTGTCCATGTTCATAACTTTGAATTCAAACAATCTTTAAAGGTTGTGTCCAGTGAAATACCGCTGTGGAGCATCCCACTGGAATTTTAGTTTTCAACTAGCTCCGACGCTTTTTGGTGTCTTAAAAATAGTCACATTTGGATTCTGTATCCCAGCTTACAATGCTGGGAGCAGATGTTAATAATAAAGTGAATTCCTAACCCCAGCTGAATGGCAGTTGTGAAAGGCCCAGGAGAAGGGCTACAGAAGTCACTTGTCAGTGCAGTCCCTGCTGAGGTAAAATGAGTCCAAAGGCAAACAGAACATTTCAACAGCTTTGTGTGTGCTTTTCAGCCATGGAGCGCACCATCTCTTGCTTCTCCAAGCAGGTTTTGTTTATGCCTGGGAATATAGTTAAATAACCCGTTTCAAGTTACAGTGTTATTTACTTGGATGTTTTGACAGATCAGCTGAAGAAAATGTGAATAGTAGTCCGCTGTGCTATTCTTGTATTAAGGATAATTGGGAATTTCCTGTGGTACTGGCATGATGGTGTTCTGCTTCCTGTTCAAATTGCCCTCCTTAGCCTAAGCAGCGGGGAATGGTCAAAGTAAACATTTGGCATCAGCTGTAAATTTACGAGCAGTTGGCTGTGTTTGTATTTGGGATTTCCAGACTCCTGCTGCACAGTGGCTCTTGATTGTGTCCTTCTTTGTAGGATGAGCCTCTGTTGCAGCTATGCACAGCGGTTTTGGAAACAGCTGTTACTTGAATCGCGTCTTCTGCAAACGCTGTTTCCCGCAACCCTTCAGGTTTGCTATTCATGGGAGAAAACTCTTTGCTCTAAGAAGGTCTTGCTCTTCATCCAGCCCATGTTTCTAGTGACTATTTCTGTAGTTCTGCGATTGCTCTCTGAAGCACAAACCCTGTTTTCCATGAGGATTTCTGTGAGCTTGTGGCCAGTTGCGCCTCTGCTCTTTTCTGCCTGAAAACATGGCTGTGGAACTGTGCATAACTGCCAGCACTTCTTTTTCAGTTTGGGGAGGGTTGTTGCAGCAGGAGCTTTGTAAGAGCGCGTTCTGGAAGTGTTTGTGCTGAAGTGATCTCATCTGTGCACGTGAACTTGTATCTGCTGAGATCTTTGGGTATTCCTTTAAAAATACTGTTGAGCTTTAATTTCTAAGCAGCTGTTTGATTCTCTATTCCGGTATCCCGTGCTTTTCCACCGCTAGTTTTGAGTAGCATACTTTCCAATTACGACAGCATTTGAAAGATAGATTTGTTCCCAGGAAGAACATTAAACCCCTCAACATTACGAGGCCTTTACAAACTTCTGTGGTGAAACTGCTGGTTATTTCCTCTATTTTTGTATTTATTTTTTGTATTTTTTCCTTGTCTGATCACCTTCTTAGTCACCAGTAAACCAGCCTAAGCCCAAGTTCCTTCCCTGTTCAGTTTTATTCACAGGCGCTGGTACGTAGCCAAGTGATTCAACAGCTAACAGCATGCCCATCTTTCAGGACCTGGTTTTTTTGAGATATCACCATTAAGGATCTCTTCGGTATTGCACAGATGCACGCGAAATTGAGCATCACTTTACATAGTTTATCCCTTGTCCCGAATATGTTTGGCTCTTTTGTAATTGCAGGCACTCCTATCTGTGCTTGCCTCTTGCTTTGTTGTGTGAGCCAGGCTTTTACTGTGTGAAACAAACATTTTAAGTCCTTGTAACCCCTCCTGACATTGGGTAGGTGTGCTGGTCTTATGCACACGCTTCTTAATGTCTGTCTTCTTTATTCTTTCCCATTACTTTCCAGTGTCAGGTATCTAATTGTAATGCTGAATAAATATACTATCAGCTCCACAAATCTGTTTGAAAGCCATCATTCAGCCCTTCTTTTCTTCCAGTTGGGTTCTTTTTGTCTTTGTGATTTGTGCCTAGTTTGAGTTCTGTGAGGTGACTTCTTGCTTAGCCAGCATCTTCCTTCTTATAGGGGTGCTTTGTGTGGTGGGCTGCATTCCTGTCTTGAAATCTAGACGTGGCTTTCCATTAAGCTGCTGTGTGCCCTCTGTTTGCCATCAGATGATGTTGTTGTGGGAGTGTGGTGGTGCTTACTGGTCTGGTCGGTGGAGGAGATGGCTGGGGATTGATACAGCTGATCTAATGCCTTCCTTGGAAAATGCTCTTTTAATCAAGAATGTCTTCTCAGAAATATTTTTTCAGAACTCCAACAGACTTTTAATGGCAAAATCAAAACGTTTCACATATAGTATGGCTACTGTGCTTTATTTTGTCTTTCTAGTTTCATTTAATGACACTAAAGTGGTTTCACTTTATGGCATCAAATGTTTCTGGTTATTTCATTTTATGAAGAAACGTCTCAAAATTTCCCATGAAAGGGAGACCTGTATTTTTGACCAACTTTCCTGTTTCACAACAAATTAATGGTCAGTAGAGTCACAATGATGTGGTTTAGCTGGGATCAGGCAGGTTCTGCCAGACCGAAGGGATGTTTTTCCCTGTAGGGTCAGGGATCAGAATTGTGGCATGAGAATATTTGCCAGGTAAGCTACATGCTAAAATGAGGATTTCAGTGCCTAGGGCAAACCACGCGGCACCTAAGTAATCTTAATCAACTTTAAAAAAAATAGATTATCTTATTTTTTATTACTTTATTCCCAATCTGTGATTATTTTTTATGACACCCACAAGTTGCCTGAATATGTGCTTGCCTGGGGAGTTTTAATCTATTTTTCTTTGTAAACCTGAAAAATATGAGGAAGCCTAATAGGAGGAATGTGTTTATTTGAATTGTGATTGTGTTGCTTCTGTGCCAAGCTGCCTTTCATTTGTATCCAGACTGTTGGTGCCTGCTTTGGTTCACCGTGGTTTCTCATGCTGGTAGCAGCTGAGGCTCAGCCCAGCACAAGGCTTTGGTTTCCACTTTGGGCAGCTGTACTGCACTTACCTACACTGCGCTGCAAGTTTTGTTCTGTTCCCAAACGCTGCTCTTTCTTGCGTTGTCTCTGTGGCCTCTTAAGGCCGCCTGTAATCCATTTCAGATTCAGATCACTGGAGCTTGAGATGGTTAATACATCTGTTCTCCCACTGCAGCGCTGAAAGGCATTACAATATAACATTCTTCAGAATGATTATTTACAATATAAATCTCATTAAGATTCATTTGGTTAATGCAATTTTAAATATAAAAACATTTGTCCTTTATAAAAATGAGAAATTAACTATGGGTATTTTTCTTCCAAGTTCTTTCCCTTTGAAACCAAAACTCCTATCTGAAAATGGTTGAAGTGGAGGAGCTGTATTTTTTATTGCCAAGACTTGAAGACATATGTTTGGAGATGGATTTCTTTATTATAGACTTCATTTGAATGCCTTAATTGCTTGTAGCTGCAGAAACTGGGCATGTGTAAGGAGTGAACTCCTCTTGTGTGCGTTTCAGTCTGTTCTCTGTGAAGTCTTGTTTTTCATTTTTCTTAAATGGTCTCACTGATATGAATGGGATCATGGGAAAATTAAGATACATTCTCTTCAGCGTGGTCGCCCTTGGGGAGTGTTGGTTTCCATCGAGTGCAGAGATGTGCGGAAGGAGCTCCATCACACTGTTGGTTTAAGGCAGGTTCAACCTTTTGAGGGGCTTAGTGCAGCTAAGCATCTTCTCTCTGGCGATTGTAGGAAAATACAGTGAATATGAATGTGTTCAACCTGGGAGTTGGGATCTGTCAGTCAGCACTGATAGACACGGCTCTTCTTACACCTGACTAAATTGCAGGCAGGAAGAAAGAATTACATAGCAAAAACATAATAGAATCTGCCTTGTCTTTATTAAAGACAATTCATGAATCATAGGTAAAAATTATTTTTCTAAGTGTTTTAAACAATACATTAACAGCAATTATATTTTTCTTTAAGTGTGAAACATTTCATACAGATTTCTTAAAATTGAATGTACTGCTAAGTTACTGTCATGATAAGTTAGTCCCATGAATCAGATCAACCGATGGGTTGTGGTATCAATGTGAAGTATCAGTAATCCCTTTCTTCTTCTCTTATAGAAATGTGCAACAGAAGAATGTTTCTTTTTTGAGCGCTTGGAATCTAATAACTATAACACTTACCGGTCACGGAAGTACTCTGATTGGTACGTGGCACTGAAAAGAACTGGACAGTACAAGCCTGGACCAAAAACTGGACCTGGACAGAAAGCTATCCTTTTTCTTCCAATGTCTGCTAAAAGCTGATTTGCATGGCGGGTTCTGAACACACGCCACACTACACTTTAACAGGCAGAGTTTCCTACTGCTCACCAAACTAGTAAGAATAGAAGCAGTTATTTGCTGATATCAGCTAGTTTTTGCAGAAAGATTAAAACATGAATGTTTCTTCCTGTCTTCATACTGCTCTGTAAAGCTATTGTGCCAGTGTGTGTGGAGCTAAAATTACGTAGAGAATCTATTTTCAGGATCAATAACGCTCTATTTTCTGCTAGAGATTTCTATAGAGCTATTTTTATTTACTTTATATTCACTTTACAGAGTAAAGGGAAACTAATCTGATGCACGCTAACAGGAAAACTTGCCATTTAAAATAATTTATATATCTGTAGCTTATTAGAGGATAAATACTGATTTTTTTTTCTTCCCCCAAATAAGAAGTCCGTGAATAATTTTAATATGGTCTAAGTAACTCCTACAATAAAAATTGTAAATTATGAATATTATAATGTGAAATTTGTTGCTATCATGTAATGTTTCTGTAGGATTCAGGCAGCTCCCTGTGGTATAGTTTGTAGAAGAGGCCTGTGTAAACAGCTGGAAACTCTCTCATGGTTATATCAATTTTATCAAACCCTTCCCGGTATCCATAAAGTAACAGCTTAGCTACATTGCTCGTGATGGGAGTAGCATGTTTTGTCCTGGCAAGCTCATCGAGGTCCATCCACTCACACCGCAAGCACTCCTGCTGGCAGAAGTTGATGGTGAAGGAGGAGGGCTGCAGGCGACAGATGACGTACATGTCTGACTTCCCAAAGGCTCCGGGGTGTTTGTGTTGCTGTCTTATGCTTAGGATGGACTTGAACTCTGACTTGATGCCAGTCTCTTCAAAAACCTCTCGAACTGCCGTGTCTCCTAGGCAGAGAGAGCGATTCTTTCAATACACACAAGAATAGCTAAGCACCCTTTAAACCTTTTGATCACAGAACATTTCTAACAAAAAGCATCTTCCCTTCTGCTTAGCAAGCTTTTCAAAATGCAAAGCCTGTTTGCCATTCTACACGAGGACAAGCCAACCTTCTGGTCCCTGAACAAAATTAACTGCAAATTACCATTCTTTTGCATACACTACAAACAGATGAAAGAAACTTTCCATAGTAAAGGGTGTAGTTTTGACACTTGTCTTCTATCTTGCAGTGAAACATTCTGCATAAAGTTAACATCAAATATATGGAGGCCTTTGTGGGATAGGAAACCCATTAATACCGAGTGCCTGCAGGACATTTCTGTTTGTAACTTTCACTGAAGTATTAATTACAAGGCAACCGCCTATGGGGAAAGATACTCATTTAGCATTACTGACTCCTAGGGAGACTGCACTGTACGCAGCCCAGGGTGGCCCTTGCAGTCCGCTGGTTTAAAACACTGGTTGCAGAGCAAATTCCCTAGGGCAAGTGATTTTTAGTATTAGACAAAGGACATATTACACAGAAATGATCAGAGAAGGTAGACAACTGAGACTGGGCAGAATGCTGAGGCAGGCTATGGTAAGAAAAACTTAGCAGGGATTTCATTTAAGCTTTGAGCTTTTCCTTTAGATCTAGTGCCCTTTCCTGTTTCCATTTTAATTAAATGTAATAATGTAATTAATGTATTTTAAATATGACATTTGTGGCATTCACCACAGCGAAGCACGTACGTACATTGTGCTGTGCTGGAGTGATGACAGTTAAACCAGAAGAAACAGTAAGGTTTGAATCTCAGAAATATGCAATAGAAAAATCTGTGCACTTTGCTTAGTCTCCATTATGAAGCTCTTCAGATTAATCGTGCAGATCAGTTTGTGCTCATTAAAGGCAGCACTCATACTTTGTTGCTTCAGATAATCACAGGATTTTCAAGCGTTGTAACAGCATTTAAAACTTGGACTCTTGGGTGACTGCGACTTTGTAAGATTTCATATAAGCAATGGTAAAAGTAAAAATTAAACCTTTTATTGTATGCTTTACTAATTTATCTATTTCGTAATACTGAAATGTGATGCACAGAATCATGGCATTTATTGTGCTATTGTTAAGCAGAGGCAGGAGGGGAGCTCTGAGTGATTTGTTTCTTCCTGGTCCTTTGTAATATCTTCATCCAGGCTCCATCCATAATCTCACCTGGTATTTGAGGGATGGCTGCTGGTACTCAGAATTGCCCTAGAGAAGCCATCTCTCGTTTGAATTACTCTCTTCCCTCACTACAAAAGCTCCTCTGTATCTCTTGGCCCAGATACTCTCTCCTTCACTCTAAGTGTACAGGTGTCTGGCTAAGCAAGAAACACGGTGTTGGAGGTCTTTCGAAAGTATGAAGCCATTCCATTGTGTTGTACGTATTTGCAGTGTTGAACAAAGAATGTTGATTTCCATCACTCTGTTTGGTGATGCAGTTGAAACATGATTCCAGAGTTACAAAAACTACAAGTCCATTTTTTCCATGTGTTGAAATGATGAGCTGGAATACAAGCTTTCCACACATTGCTACAGGACCACTGCTAAGATAATACGGAGAGATTTCTAAGGTATGAAGCAGATTTAAGATACCAGTACTGTTTGTAGAGCTGCTGCATTGCTCTGGGCAGTGCTTCTGTCAAATTTCACTTATTAGAGGAATATATTCCTATCTGAAGACAGATGTGGGAGCTCAGCAACTGTGAGTGAGTTTACCTTTTGAAACCAAGACCTACCTAATAACTGCAGTATAATTTAAGGATTAACTAGTCTGTGGATTGTAGTTTCAGGAGGTGAGATATAAGGAGAAAAGCACAATCTTCTGTCTATCTCTTTGTACATACCCTTACTAATTCACCTTTGAACATAAGGCAGCAGCTGTGTTCAGCATCACCTATGCTATGCTAGGTAGTAATGATGGCTGTTCTCAAACCAGAATTGTTTTTAATGCAGAAATGCCTTATGTCTCTGATTCAAAGTAGGTGGGCCCAAGTGTCAGGAACTGCACTTACACTGGTCCTGTGCAAAGAGCTCTTAATGTAAGCAAATCAGTGGATGAGGGTGGAAGGAAGCAAGTGTAGTTATTGCTGTTTTGCACATAAATATTGAAAGCTGGAAACTTTAGATTTTTGCTCAGTACGTCACTGAGCTCCCTGCTCTGTATTGCAGTGTGAGCTGAGGATTTGCTACTTCAGTTCTACTTTTTGCTGTCTGCTGATTATTTAACTCTTCTGTGCTTCTCACTCTTACAGCAACATACCCAACGAACCTATAAAAGCTAGTTTCAAGTACCTATTTAAGAGAACTTGTAAAAAATGCAGATCTTAGAAAGCTTCCCTGCCCTCAATTATGATCTTACCCTATTAAAGTTTATGTCACAGGATTGTATCACTTAGTCCATTAGCCTTTATTACAAATAAGTGAGTAGTCACAGGAGCGATGTTGGGTCATTATGTATTTCAGTGTTAACGTCGTTGTAGTTCCATTGATTCTGGCCCGTTATTGTTGAACTTACCAATATCTTCACCAGGATTAGACAGGCCTCCTGGGAATTTCCATCCACTTACGGTCTGCATTGGAGAAAAAAAAACGTTAATGAAGTGTGCAGCCTATTTTGTACTCTGGAATATGAAGGTAACAGTTAACACGTGACTTTTTGGTGAAGTTGCAGTATTGTAGTTTCTCTTAGAAATGTCAGTAAAGCTTCAAGTAGAAACCATTTTGTTCTTGCTAATGTGATAATCAGAGGCTTCTACAGTCTGCATGGAATATTGGAACAAAACATCTACTGATTGAAACAAACTGTCTAACGGTCATTAGACAACGTTGCTGCTAGATAACTAGAGAGTAGTTGATTATTTTACAAAGCTGCTATAGACGATATACTCTTATATTTAATCGCTGATGTATCCCACTACCATGATTTTGGCCTTAAATAAATGTATATATATTTAATCTTCCAAACAGGTATGGTTTTAGTACTGTTCTATACTGCACTGGCTTTAAGATGACTGTGTGTGTCTGTAATAACCATTTTGTGCAACCTGTCACTTGTTTTTATGGAGTACCAAAACCGGGGCCTTGTGTGTGATTTATGTAAAGAAGCATTTATAGAACTGCAATAAAGTTCAGTAATTAAAACAGAAGGTGAACTGCAGATGTGGTGCTATAATCGATGTTGGTTATTAAGTCCTATTTCCTACACCCCTGGAAAATTCACAAAGATCTGTAGGTTTGTACCTCTACATACCACTTTTTTATTCCTTTCCTTATTAAATACTTATATAGGAAGAACTTAACCTTCAACTACAAACTAATGCAGAAAAAATGTATGCCAGAAAAAAAGAAAGAACAAAAAAAGTTGGCTTTTCACCTATGAGCAGCTTTCCAGGGATTTTAAGCCCCACTGATTACATTGGAAAATGTTTTTTTTTCTGGGCACTCATAAAGGGCTTGGATAGGAATTAAGGGTAACAGATTAAAAATAGTGCGGATGGAAAGTACATAGATTTGCTGGCTTTCAGATTTGCTTTCAGATCCTGGAAATCTTGCTGTGTGTGCAGTGAAATTGTCCTTTCATGAAGAAACCCAAACAGCTCTTAAAAATCCACAAGCTTATATTATAAAGCTGCATATAAACTTAAAATTTCTAAATCTTCCATACCATAATTTGTAATTACCCATTCCATAGAAATGGTTCATTTGGGAGGAAGGAGGGGAGAGAGGAGTGGTGGGACTGGCGTTGGCAAAGAACCATCTAAGCCATCTTGCCCACACTGAGGTAACTGCTTGCTGCACAGGAACTGTATGGGTATTTGCATGCCTCAGTTTTTATACTTAATTCCATCCACTCAATAAAAATGAGCTGAAAGGAGAAGAAACATTGCTCCTTTCAGCTCACCCATTGTGCTAACAGCTTTGTTCTACAAGGGTAAGCAGACATAGCTGACCTGGAATGTACCCATCCCACCTTTAGGACAGAGAAAAGAGTGGTGCTGCATGTGGTCCTGTTACATTCTGGGACCAGAGGCCAAGGAAGCAATTTCTGGTGAGTATAGAATTGGAACTCAGACCTCAACAGAACATCTGATGTCTCACTGTAGAACTGGATAGAGATAATCTGTGCTTACAGTGGCTGTGGGTGAGCTTCAACAATAACTCAGTTTGGAAGTTAAATCTTAAAAATCTACCCTGTCACATGGGCTTAGGAAGCTCCTGCTTCCTTCCAAGTAGCAGAATGTGCAGCTTCCATTTTTACTCTCCAAGATGTCTTTATTTAAGGTATGTACCAAAAGGTCAGCATGCAATTTTCCACTGTTACATTTGCAGCGATTGTTCTGTTCTTTTCTTAGAGGCTTTCTGGGCTTAGAACCATTTCTGGAGCCTGTAACTTGCACACTGCATTTCTGCTTTCATTGGAAATTATTGAATGGAAGCCTCAAGATCTTGCTGTAGAGAAGTCCTTGACATTTTACTTTACAGTAAGTAAAAATACAAAGTCAGCAGCCTCTAGGGAACAAGAAAAGGATGCTTCTCTTCCTCACAACTCTTGCATTGCAAATTCAGTGCCTGAACCTGCCTATGAAAGCACCTCTTCATTAACTGTGTTGCATTACCATGAAGTGATGGTTAACTTGGTTTCCAGGAAAAAAATCCTTAGTAGTTGTTTCAGGAAAAGCAGAACAATACAGCCAGTGATTCTGGCTTAGATGGAACTATAAAGATGATGCAACCCTGTGTACTTCAGTTAGCATGGAGAGATTTTGACTTTTTTTTTTTTCTTCTATGTTAAAACTGCAAATAACCTCACTGTACTAGAGATAATTACTTTGTTTCTGGAAGCTCTTTCACCTGCTCACAGTACAGTGTAAACTAAATGTATTTTCAACAGACTAGCACAGGCAGCTGCAAAAGAGCTAGTGAGCTTTATGCACTTGCTGTGTTAAAACCTAGGTTAGCTTGACAGTTGCTAGAAGACCTTTGCAGTGATGGATGCTTGGTTACCCCAAGCCACATCACACAACCCACCCCCACCACACTAACGCTCTCTGGTTTGGCATCCTCTGTAGCGAGGTCAAGCACTTTGGTTTGTGAGAAATTCATGATCTTTACACCTGCTTTACACAGGTGGTCTCCAGGTCATGGCCAACCGTGTTACTGCTTATTTAATCCCACAGATATGCCTGGAATTTCAGAAACCAAGCAAAATCACAGATGTCCAAAATCTGCTGTAAGCCATGAGGGTTTTCTAGAGGTCTGCATGGATCCAAACACAAGATCAGCTACTCCTGGGTCAGATACAGGAGAAACATAAAACTTGAAGCAGAAGGGATACAGGGTGATGAAGCCAAGAAACAGTGGGTTTCTCAGGTTCTTCTAACCCATGTGTTGTGGCAGAGGAAGGACAAAGGCAGTGACTTGGTGCATCTTCATAGTACTGGGAACTGCAAACCCAATGCTCATCAAGGAAGAAGTAGGTATTCTTTTGTACAGGTATGCTAGTGCCTGGAATACCTATACTGTTGCTTTTTGGTATTAACTAACGACATTACCTAACCTTGTCCTTTTTCTACCTATCATGCTTTTTAATCTAATGCACTACTAAAGAACATTAAAAATCCTCAAGATAAACACAAATGCAATATAAATGAGCTCGTATGCATATATCTGTATGTTTGTGGACCTCAGCTGGTATCATTCACCTAAATGAATGTGATGAAAGGAGAAACCATTTAAATCTAAAAGAACGTTTCTATTTTAAAACCGTGTAGCAAACTTACCTTATTTCTGTCTTGTACGACCAGCACCTTTCCATTGTTTTCATCTAATACAGCACCTATTGGAGAGACAATATTTAACTAACGTGTTGACAGTTCAACATGTTTCGATAAAGCGTGACAAACCCCTAATGATCATTATCAGAACTAAAGAACACGAGATCAGAATGTCTACAAATAACCCAGCAATGCTGCTTTCCTCAGCAGCAATGTGTAATCGTACTGAAATAAGAGATTTTTTTCCCCTCCATTTTGGCCAAATAGCTGTGATGGGCATGAACTTTTCTCCACTGAAATTCCTGACAAAACTGCTCACTGCAATGAAGAGCTGTGTGTTCTCTGCCTGATAACACTCAAATTTTAATACTCCGGGGGCTGACTGTACTGCTAAGGAAAAGATTCCAGCAATTGAATGGACTCATACTGCACTGCCCATCTAACAACTGATGACAGTGCAGTCTCTGATTAACTTGTTAATAAAAAGACATTGCTCACAAGTGGAAAAATGATGCTTTCACTTAATTTAAAAAGCTACATCTATTAGAACGTATGAATGAGAGATTCAGCTTTTCCATGCATCCTCATGCTCAGCAGCCCAGGAATTTCTCCCACAGAGTGAGCTTTCCTACTTTTTAAAACCCAAGTGCTTACATGTCTAAGCATCATGTCACTCTCATTAGTCATAGTGTAAAAATGTCTTCCCTTTAAAAACAGGCATTCTGTCAGATTCTAAAGCAGTGTGCCTGTGGTGAGCAGAGCAAGTACAGTGGTGCAGAGTACCAGGTTCTTTTCCACATCAGTCATGCATGGGTTTAAAATTAGTGGGTAATGATAAAAAAGATGCTTCTGCCACAGTACAGCAAGAGGAAGAACACGTGGATAGCTCTGTGATGATATACTCATTTAAAATGCTATGGAGAAATACCTGCACAGAAGGGAATTATTAAAACATGAATGTCCAGCACTAAACATTGTTATCTTTTTTTTTTTTTTTTTTTTTTTTTTTTTAAGGATACACAGCAGACTTATGTGTAGGAGGAATACTTAAAATATGAAATATTAGTCTTCCTTCAAGATATGTCAAAGGGACGTGCTTTAAGAGGGTAGTCACCAATCTGCCTCCCGTGATTTGTGACGATGATCTCATTTCTCTTGTAAATATTTAGCAATGCCCAGGTTCAAGTACTGCACTGATCAAAAGAGGGGAAGAAGGGAAAGCAGGAGTCTTTGATGCATGCTGTAATTGCAGGGATTATTTTCTAGAAATGCCTTTTAGCTTGATTTTTAGTTTGGTTTTCTGAGACCCAGGAGGGCTGCTGAATGCAGGACACTGCAGTATGAAGGAGACAGAAAGAACTCTCCTTTGTTCCCCAGAAACTGATGCCTGTGAATGTAGTTTTTGGCCATGAAACTCTCTGAGATTTCCAGAATCTCTGACAGATGATGCTTAAAAGCAAAGCAAGAAAGAAACAGCACTGACATGCTTTGCTCTCTGGTCTCGGTTTCTGAAGGGAAGTCCAGTGAGTCCCCCTGCTGCAGCTCACTGGGCCCCACCTGCTCAGCATCAGTGAGGCCACGCTTTGCCCATCAGCTCAGATCCACGTTTTTGAGAACGTCCACTCTTTAAATCATCCACAGCCCCAGGATGACTTTCCGGAAAGGTTGACAAATATTTGAGCCTAACCAAGCAGTCACTAGAACAACACTGCTTTCTTTTGACTGCTTTTTGTTAGTAGGTAAGAATCTTACTTTTAAAAGCCCCAAGACAGCTACAGATAATGAGTAATGGAGGGGAAAAATACCTCCCCTCTGGCAGTTTTATTTACAATTGATGTAAGCATGTGACAAGATGTTCATAACAGCAGACTAGTTGCCTGGCAAGCAACCAGGAGGGCTTGTTTTATAAACATCACCGAGCAGCAGTATGTATTGATTTGTAAAACAGCCTGGTGCCTTCTTTTAAATCACTAGTCAGTTGCCTGGACAGCCATGACTACATAAGGCATCTTCCCAGCAGGCTGACCTTCATGCAGTGGCTCGCTCCACACAGTTCCTTCAGTAAAAGCTTCTACCTTTCACTTTACTCTTCCTTCTCAACTTCTCTTCCTATGCCATTGCTATGGGGCATGTTTACAAATATGTCACTTTCTGGATGGCAGAGAACTTCCTGAGTGCTTTTCAAAACTGCCTTGATCATTTCATTCACCAGAAGCTTTCCTGTCCCTTTACATATTTGGAAAATCCTGCCGCCTACAAACGGAAGCAATAACTTAGCCGGGAGATGCATCACATATTCCACTATTTCTAAACAATAATGGCCAAGCCCTATGAGTAACATTTGCTACTTTCTCTTCTTGGCAACTCTGATCAAGTCTGGCCAATATGGCCTGACCTTGCTTATTCACACCTTTGTCATCCCTTGGCTGGCTGAGAGTAATGCAGCAGCCCTGAATGCATGATGTTCACCATGTGGGAAGCCACAGACAGTACAACAGCAGCTGCTGGTCTGCTTGGCATTGCAGGCTCTGCTGTTTATGCTCAAGAGACAAAGTCTGGTCTCAGCTGGCTGGCCATAGTGCTGAGGACTCTGAGCAGCAAGTTTGTTTCTCCTTATAGCAGAGTCATGAAGGCTGGAAAAGGCCACTGAGGTCATCTAGTCAACCATCAGCCCATCACCACCATGCTCATTAAACCATGCCCCTAAGTTCTAAGGCACAGAGGTTTTTTGCACAAGAAATAAGAACACCTGGAGTTCGACACACGCACACCACTGATATAATGTGCGACCATATTCAAATATTTTGGTATTTCAATAAAAGTAGTTAAAAATAGAACAATGTGCTTCTGCTCCCCAGGCTCAGTTTGATGAGGTGGAAAGATAATGGGTTAAATACATGCCAGGTGGTGTCCACACTGCTTGGTGTCTTCCTGCAGTGTATTCCACATCCACTGATGGCACGTGAAACAGAGAAAAATACTGCAGTAATGGCTTTCATAAGCTTATGTGCCCAAATGCCTTCCTGAGGTCTTCACTCATTACAAGGATTTCCACTCATGAATAAAAATGGGTAGGTTTGAAAAGCAGTAGCAGAACATATGCGTTATCTGTTGTGTAATATTTATATACATGCAAAGATGATGAAATCTGTATGTCCCCATTTATTAAACTGCTCCCTTTCTCAGAGATTATTTTCAGAGTGTAACTGAAGGGATTATCTCAAAAACACGACAGCAAATGATGTTTGTAAAGTGCAGCTTTTGGAAAGAATTTCAAGCTATGATTTTTCTTACAGCGAGCCCTTCCTGACAGCCAGCGGGGCCACAACACTCCCACTGCATGATTTGCAGCACTCTCAGCTATGCACAACCTCCTGCAGAAAAATCCCCTTTCACTTAGTCATGTTTCCTCAAATATGCAAGAAATATAGGGACTAATACGGTGCTTTTCTGTTGTTTTTTCCTTAGGAGAATGCATTATCTTAACTGGAGTTTAATGTCACATATTTTAATGGTGAGATTTTCATCCATCAGGAAAACATGCTCTAACATGTCCATTGAAAAACCCAGCCTGCTTTCTGCTTCCACGCTGCCCTCTGCTGGCTTTGTAGCTGCACGCTCCCACTGACAACAGCACCGTTTGGTAACTGAAGGCATCGCTTTACGAAAGCTCAACTTTCACAGGATCACAGAATTGTAGGGGTTGGAAGGGACCTCTAGAGATCATCGAGTCCAACCCCCCTGCCAAAGCAGGCTCCCTACACCATGTCACACAGGTAGGCGTCCAGGCGGGTCTTGAATATCTCCAAAGGAGACATTCAACTTTCAACCTGACCTGCCGCTAACAGCTCAGCTCTGCCAGCCAAAGAGCTGCCGGGTCACTCGGCCCCTTGCATCCAAGGCCGAAAAAGTGAGGACGTTCGGGGAAGATGTGCTGCCCTCTGTCATAGTTACTGCACGCCACAGCCTGCAGCAGGATGGCAGGGCCTGGGCCAGCCCCAGCCTACATGAAATTGCTGAGCGATGTGGCTGGCGGTTGTGTCTGCGGATGAGTGCTGAGAAGGAAGGCAAAAAGTGTGCACGTTTGGCGAGGCTGAGTTGAAGCTGGCTGTGGTTTTGGCTCACCATTATTTCCTTGCACTGTGCTGTGCAAGAAACGGGACACCATCTTCTTCTTCCTTTGGAGTTCCATTGCATTTTAGAGCAACCTTTCCAGCAGTGGTTGGGGGGGGAGGTCTAGACGGGCCCAGGTAGTGCCCAGGTGTTTGGGGCACAGCTCTGTTACACAGACACACATCAGAGCAGCTTCTGGACTGCGGCAGCAGCTCCGTGCCACTCACCTGCAACTCCCACCTGGTGGCTGGCGAAGGCGGGCAGCCTGCTGGGCCCCTCGCCCAGCCACCGCGTCAGGGTGGCCGAGCCCGACTCCGCGTGGTGAAAGGCAAAGCCCTGCGACGCGGCCACGGCCGCCAGCCCGCTCTGGAAGATGGGAACGTGGAGCCACACGGCGACCCGGCCTTCCTGCTGCCACTGGGTGACCGAGGCTGCAAGAGAAACGCGGGGCCGCCGGTCAGGCCGCAGCGCTGGAGGCGCACGAGGGCTCAAAAGTCTGTGGGACAGATGGCCGCCCTGCCGGCTCACAGCGGGGCACGGCGGGGGGTCCTGTGGGGCTGTCAGCCTTTAGGCCCGGTGCTCAAATGCGTGCACCCACCTTCCCCGCCCGCCCGCCCGCCCAAGGTCGCCCGCCACTTGCCCCGCAGCCAGCGCCCGAAGGCGGCCCGCTCCCGGCGGCGAGGCCGGCGCAGCTCAGCCAGCTCCACGCTCACCCCGCCGTACTTGTCCAGCCGAGGCCGCAGCCCGCCCCAGCCCCCCACCACCGAGCCCCGGCCCCGCGCCCCGCGCAGCACCCGCCGCAGCGCCGGCCCCGCCATGGCGCACAGCGGAGCGGCCGCCCCCGGGGCGGGGTCGGTGTCGGCCTCCGCCTCCGGAAGCGCTGAGCGTTGGCCGGCGGGCAGCATGGCCGCCCGGAGAAGGAGCAAGAGGCGGTCGGTGCCGGGCTGGAGCTCCCTGCTGGCCGGCGGGGCCGAGAGCGGGCCGGCGTTGTTGGCCGTCGCCGAGGCGGTGCAGGCAGGTACGGAGCGCGGAGCGCGGCGGCGGGGGAGGGCACGAGGTCGGGATCTGCTGCACGTGAAGCGGCACCGGCGGCCTTTCGCTGAGGCCCACGTGAGGTCTGCTCGGTGAACGGCACGAGGGCCCGGCTGCCCACCCGGCATGCGGTGCCACGGGAACGTGCTGCCGAGGCGGGGCCTGCGGGCGGGCGTGTGTGGGAGCGCGGGGTGTGCGGCGTGTGTCCCGCGTGCGGGGCGGTGATGTGATGTGATGATGTGGTGTGATGTGATGTGATGATGTGCTGTGATGTGATGTGATGATGAGCTTCTCTGAACGTTTCAGAAGATGACAAGGTCCCCAAGATGTACCGCAGAGCCCTGGCGCAGCTGCATCTGATTAGCATGAAGGCCGCCAACATCTGCATCTGTCGCCCGGTGCTCATCACGGCAGCGGGAGGAAGGCAGGAGGTGGGTGAAGCCCCGGCCCTTCCGTGTTCTGCTTCTCGTTTGGGCGGCCCTCATGTATCCATTGCATCCAGTGGGAAACTACTCTGTGGAACCAGGTTGTAGCCTAACCTTCTTCCTCAGCCTGCGCTTTTATTAGTATTACTTACTTTGGAGGACTGAATGTGAGGCCACTGACAGCTGTTTGCTTTGAACTTGCTTTGAATGGCGGCCTGGTTTCTACCAGAAGTAGATGTCAGCAGGATGAGGGAGATGATTGTCCCTGTGTACTTGTCACTGATGAGGCCGTATCTCAATTACTGTGTTCGCTTTTGGGCTCCTACCTACAAGAAAGACATCCCCATCCTACAATGTGCCCAGGGAAGGGCAACAGAGCTGTGAAGGGTCTGGAGCACAAGTCTCACGCTCAAGGCTGAGGGAGCTGTGGTTGTTCAGTCTGGAGAAGAGGCTCTGAGCCAACCTTATGGCTCTCTGCAAGGCCTGACAGGAGGTTGTGACGAGGTGTTGGTTGTCATCAGCCTCTTCCCCCAAGTAACAGTGGTAGGATGTGAGGTGATGGCTTCAAGTTGCACCAGGGGAAATTTGGGTTGGGCATTAGGAAAAACTTCTTTTCTGAAAGAGTGGTGATGCGCTGGCACAGACATTGCCCAGGGAAGTGATGGAGTCACTGTCCCCAGAGGTGTTCAAGAAATGTGTGGATGTTGCTCTGAGAGACATGGTTCGGTGAGCAGTATTGGTAGTAGGTAAATGGTTGCACTAGATGATCTGAGTAGTGTTTTCCAACCTTTTATGATTCCTCCAGGTCTGCACAGCCTGGCCCACCCCAGGACTTCCACTTGGGAAGATTGGTCTGAGTGACACCACACAGAAGAATCTGAGAGTCAATGTGGGTGATACTGTCACCGTGCAGCCTGTGACCGGTGCAGTCATCCAGGCAGAGGAAGTTGCTGTGAAGCTGAGGTATGGAACATGTTGTACCCTACTGCTGTGCCTACTGCGAGCCATCTGCTTTGCACTGTGAGCTCTTAGAAGATACCATTTTTCTATCATGCTTGAATAGAATTAGTATATAGGACCCAAGGGAATGGTGTGGGGCTGTGTCAGGGGAGAGTCAGGTTGATTGTTAGGAAGAGGTCCTACAGCACAGGGTGGTGGGAATGGAACAGGCTGCCCAGGGTTGTGATTGTGGTCCTGAGCTGCCAGAGTCCAAGGAGCATTTGGACAACACTCTCAGATATGTCTGGGTGGTGCTGTATGGATCCAGGAGTTGAACATTCTTATTATCTTATAAGAATTCTTTCCAGCTCAGGATATTGTTTGATTCTTTGAAAATTAAGCATCCACAGATGCTTGAAAGATGAAGGCTGAAGTTTAATAGCTGGTGGCTAATTGCTGCCTCCTGTGTGGGCAGCAGAGTGGGTCAGCTGCAGGGTGGAGAGGTCTCAGGTGAGGGATGATTAGTGCTGTTGTGGAGAGCACGTTGCCACAAAGGCTGGTAGTGTGAAGAGGTTCTTCCTGTTATGTGAAATTACCAAGCAGCAATGTTAGCCAGTCTTGAGTGCAGTCAATTCCTGAAGCAAAGATCAGACTTTTGGCAAGTGCGTGTGTGTGACTGCATGGTCAAGGTAGGCTCAAGGATGTTCCTTGCATAGTGTTGGTGTTAGGTTAGAAAGAACCAGAAGGAGCCTGTGTGGTGGCTGTTGTCATTAGAGTTTGTGCTGCAGGCTGCCTCCTCAGGAACTCCTGGTGAGAAGTTGTGTTGGGGCAGTGGAGGGCTGACAGGTTGAGGAGAGCCCTTGAAGCTTCACCTGTTATGTGTGTGGCTTTAATTTATGGGAATGGTTTTTTTTGAGCTGGAAACTCTTACAGAAGGGGTTTGTTTCTTTTTCCCCTCTGAATTCACCGAGGGTAGAGAGCAGAAGGTGCAAATGAAGGCTGTCTTGAAATCACAAAGGCCTTGAAAAATTAGATGTTTATTTACCTGATGAATGACTTCTTATCTTTGTCGCTGATGTAACATTCCACAGCGTTTGGGTTGATGCAGAATCTGGTTATGGTTATTTCCTAAATAAAACTATTTTGTAATCACTTTGGAAAGTCTCCCAACACCTTTAGTTTCTCTAAGTGAGCTCTCCTCCTTTGTCAAGCCTCCATTTTGAGCGTGTCTTCACCTTTGCCCATTTTAAAGGGGAGATGCTGTTTTCCATTTAATTGACTTGGTGAGGTGGCCTTGCTTTTGTTGGTAATGCAACCAAAGTAGCTTAAATCATGTTCCCACAGGTTAAGGTGGCTCCAGGTTGTATTCTGTCACATCAGTGTGCTGTGTCCCACATGCCTCTCTTCTCACCAGAAAATGAAAAAAATATTTCATTGAGGCTTTTTGCTGTGGCTAATTTAGTCCTATGGGAACTTGATTGGATATTACAATATTTGATTGTTATTACAGTTTGGTTATAAAAGACACAGGGTTTGAATTTGGGGTGGTCCTCTGCAGAGCCAGATGTTGGACTTGTGCATCCCTTCCAGCTCTGGATACTCTGTGCTTCTGTGATAAGGACGAAATCAGAGTCATCGTGTGCAACTTCTGAAGTGTTTGTCATTGCTGTAATTCTTTCTGAACCTCTTCCAAAGCCAGAATTTTCCTTCTCAAGAGGGATTTTGTGTCAAAATCCTTCACTCGGGCTCCTAGAAATACTACACAGTGTGTCCCCAGATTAAAAGTCACATGAGTGACGATTTGTCTAGAATGACTCTAGGAGAGAACACATGCAAACAGGAGTTAGTCTGTTTTAAGCCTTAAGCCTACTGGTTTACTGCAAGCCACTGCAGTAAATTGCAGTAAGTTGATATGCATTAACATTAAATTTACAGACAATCTATCAGATAAGAATATTAGTTATTAAAAGAATAAATGCAATCCTGTTGTCCCAGAATTTCTTCCTTTTCTAGATGCTTCACAGGTATAATTTATTCTCTGAAAATTTGTATCTCTGGGGATTTCCTTGAGTGCATTATTGATTTTCCAGTTAAAACCAACCTTCATTCTCAGACCCCAGCCGTGCAATTGAGAGTGTGTTTGCTTGTCAGGAGTGGCTGTAGCATTTTGAGGGCTCCCCTCTAGTAGCCGAACACCTCTTTTCCTCTTGAAGCTGAGAAAGGGATTTTTATTTCTAGGCTTGGAGCTCCCTCTCTTGGTCATAATTTTATTTGCGGTTGCTGTGTCTGATTTAAAATGTTTTTGGTGATGCTGTTCACCTCTCTGTGATGCAAACAGGGGATGACCTGTGGAATAGACTCATAATATCTAATCTAGAGTTGTAAGTATAACTTATTCTATTTCTTACTGCAGCATTTTAGGTGAAAGATGGAACAAAATTACATATTAGCACTCCTTTTGTTATCTGCGTGACTAATGTTTTTGGAGTTGTTACATGAGCCAAAGACTGTAAGGGGCTCATCTATCTTTTGACTGTGGGGTTAAATCTCATTGTGTGAAGTTGGTGATATTCATCCTGGTGCCGTTGGTGGCGTGGACTGTTTTGTTCTTGTAACAGTTAGTGACTGAAAAAATATTGTTTCTTCTTACCACAGGGACAAAGATGCCTGTATTAATGCTGAGGAAATGGCTGTCTGTCTGCTGAGAAACTTAGGTATCAATTTTGTTGCTCTTCTTTTGACTGTTCAAGATTTTATAGTGCAGTGGAAGGTCACATTTTGGAAAGAAAAGCAGGGAGTTTCCTCTGCTCTCAATTGAGGGCTTATGACAAAATAGAGGGGGATATTCTTCCACTCCTCACAGAGGTTTTCTTTGGGCTAAATCATATTACTATGATGCATACATCTAACTTGTCTTAATCCTGCTCTTTCTGTCCTTTGTACCTGTGACTGTTTCAAGATGCAGCTGTTAAGCTGTCACTGGCTTCATGGCTGTTACAGTAATAGACTTTTTAGGGTTGTCTTGTGTTGTGAAGAAAAAGAGAGTGATGTTATGCATTAAAAACAAGATAAGGGATCAGTACTGTTGTGAAACCTCGTACTCTGAATTTTTTCTATATTGATAATAAATAAGCAGAATTAATTTTCATTGGTTAGCAAGTGCCTGTAAGTAAGGAAAAAAATAAAAACAATGTAAGTTTTTCAAGGTATTGGAATTATGAGTTTTAATTTCTCAGTAATAACCTTCTGGTTTAGAATTCTATAACAACAGTGCTGGCAAGCTAAGAGGCAGGAAGCACAAGCTGGATTCCAGATTTGTGAGTTTGGCTGGAAATAATAACTCCTGTTTACATTACTGCCTCCTTGTGCCTGTAGGGTGCATTCAGATCACATTTCCAGATCTCTCTGCCAAGACAGAGATAAAACCTTACCTTCTGTGGGCCAGGGCTCAGGCTGAATGTGAAGTACTGTGTACCTATGGTGCACACAGCAAATAGAACATTTCCACTTCTTACAGTACTAATTCTGCAGTCCCACTGTGCACACTGTGTGAAGTTCAGAACACTCAAGTAATGATGGGCTTAGCACAAGAGTCTACGTATGATGACAAATGTTTATCCGGTAGTCTGCTTATGTATAGAAGGATCATTTTAATTATCTGAAATTACATGTAAACGATGTAGCTACCTTCTGCGGTGTTAATTTATGGCACTCTTTACATTTACTACATTTACTAGGCTATCCTATAATTACTTTAATTAACTTTATCCTTTTTTTTCTTTTCAATCTTCTCACAGATGGGAAAGTTGTTTTGCCAGAAAATCTCCTGGCATTCAGTTTCTATGGCAAACTGTGTAACGCGGTGGTGATGAAGGTGAAGGGGACTGACAGTGTGGAGCTGCATGCCCAGGCTGGTGCCATTCCCAGTGAGGTGTGTGAGCCAGACCTGGAGAAATCAGACTTGGAGAAGAGTGCGCTGGATCTGTCCTTGCAGCTCAGCAGGATGGACATTGATGAGGCTGCATCTGCGAGCACTCCATGCAAACCGGTGTGTCTGGGTTCACCAGTTACACCCAGTTCTGCTGTGGCAGCCCCTAGTCAAGGTTCTGCTCAGGGAGATGAAGCCTACAGCAGGGAGGATGCTGCAGATCTGGCTGCTGCAGACCTGGCTGCTGCTTTGGAGATGCCCAAGAAAGGAGTCAGTGAGCTTCCATCGGCTGTCAAACCCGGAGCATTCAGCAGCACAGACACTTTCTATTACATTTCTTCAAGAACTAGAATCAATTTTATAGAAACTAGGACGAATGTAGCGGAAGATAGTGATCATGGACCCCAAGTTACCTATGACATGATAGGAGGTTTAAGCAGCCAGCTTAAAACTATTAGAGAAACAGTTGAACTGCCCCTGAAGCAAGCTGAACTTTTCAAGAGTTACGGTACGATGCTAAAAATTGACTTTCTTCACTTGATACTACCTTTCTTTTAAACTCTGATGTGACATTTTTTTCCTTATATACCAAGTTATTTTTACTGAAATACACACTGAATTTTATGTCATGCATACCTGTGTGTTTAAGCACTGTCAAACTGTTTTATAATTTGTGCTACACAGCTATGATGAGGATGTGATGGTTAGCTTTTGTGAAACATAATTCTATAGGAAAGTAACATGCATCTCTAGGACAACTCAAGTATGGTTAGGCAGAATTTATAGCAAATAGTAAAGACTTTATATGTGGACGTTTGAAAGGCGCAGATGTTTGTTGTATTTTCCTAAGTTTTATGTTTTTATTTATTAAAGTGGAGTCAAATAATCATATTTTTTTAAGTTGAGAAAAATGAGGTGAGCTGCTGTTATCTCTGTGTGTTGCAGGGTTCCCGTTAAATGTTCAGGAAGTGTTTCAGGCTGTTAACACAAACTGCACAGTGTGTTTCTTATGCAAGTGCAGGGTTTAAAAACCCTAATGTTTACTGTTGCTATATTTCAATTTATGTCTAACATATATTCGAAGGGTTTTTGTAATGAATATAAACTGCACTGTGTGTTTACCTCAAATGGATCCATACATAAAGTAGGCACATCTGCTTCTTGTACTTTTCTAGGTACACGTCACTGTGAGGCAGGGCTCTTACCTATAAATACTTCTTTTGTATCATGTCTTTGAGGCTCTTTATTTCTCTGCATTGTCTCTCCCCTTTCATCCATTGAAGTGGAGGTGAGAGCATCGATCACTGCAACAACTTCCCTAACACTCAGCCATTGCTCAGGCAAGACCTGGGTGCCAGTGGGATGCTACGAGGAGCCTCCTTCCCTGCACAGTCCAGTTCTGACATCCAACCCTAGCATCACGTGTTCTTGTGTTGACCCAAATGTTGCTTCAGCAGCAGCATTCTTCACACACTTGGCTCCCAAAGTATTCAGTCAGACTCTCTACTTCTTCCACAACCACGGAAGTGTTGGGAGTGGAGACAGCAGGGCTGCCCTGGAGGTCCTGCGGCCCTGTGTCCTGTGGTATCAGAAACACCACACGAGGGAGCAGCGTGTGCTGGAATGGGTTGTTAAAAAGTGAGCTGTCTGCAAAGGCATTATTCCTGTCCTCTGTCAATTAGCAGATCAGTTTTGCCCTTTCGAGTTCCAGAGACTCAGTAAGGTGTAGCTGAGTACTTCAATTCAGGCTCATGGTATTTCTGAAACCTCTGGAGTGTGGAGGAGACGTGGCTTTCTGGTGTTGGAAATTGGACGCTGTAGGAGTCATTCATAACTTAAAAAAGTACATTTGTGAAGATGAGGTGCTTAGGCCAATATTTTTTTGGAAAAAAAAACACAACATAAAACTTAGGGAGAATTGTAATCCAAACTACAAAAGAAAAATAAAACAATTGAAATGTTTGCTTTATAAGCAGAATTATTTGGACTTTAAAAAAGCTCAATGTGCATCCCATCTGAGTGTCATGCGTCTTGTAGAGAGCTCTTCCCCCTGCAAATGCCATTATATCAAGATGAAAGGAATCACATTGGCTAGAGAAGTGAATGCTGAGATCAAGTTCTAATCTAATAACTGTGGGGCAGTGAAATGTGCAAACGCAGTGTAATGTGCAAATGATAAATGAGATGTTTATCACAAATAACTCTCTTCTCTGTTTATGTGCATGTGCTGGTTTGAAGGAATCTCACCTCCTAGAGGAGTGCTGTTGTATGGCCCTCCAGGTACCGGGAAGACTCTAATTGCCAAAGCCATCGCAAATGAGGTTGGCGCTCATGTAACTGTTATTAATGGTCCTGAAATAATAAGCAAGTAAGTCCATTCAATTTATGTTCATTAATTCTGTAGATACGCTAGCCCAGAATCTGTACTGGCATCTACCCATTGGAGATCCATCATCCTCTGTGCAATTGGCTGTAGGCTATCCATCCAAGAGTCAAAAACAGATGGGAAAGGATTCACTCAAGTAGGACTCTTGTTTCTTGTTGCAGTAACAGAGTTTCATTGGATTTAGCTTAGAGAAATTGGGGTAAGGCATGGACTGAATTAAAAAAAAGACTAAAACTTCACCTGCAGTCACATGCTATTTCTGCAATCAGAAAAGTTACTTTACTTATTGAAGTGTATTTGAATTGCTTTACTTGCTGAAGTGTATTTGAAATTAATGGGTGACAACCTACAGATTAATGAAACCAGGAAACTTTTCTTTGTCGTTGTTCTTTAAGACCACAGATATAAATTGTTTCTAGCACAGCTTTGATTTTTTGCTATTTAGGACATAGGTGTATCTTTTTTATTTTTTAACCTGTTTTTCGTCCTTGTGGGAAGGAAGGTTGTTTTCAATTTGCATGTGCTTCATAAATTTGTTGGAGACTTTGAGAACGTGTGCTATGGCTTTTTGCAATACACGAGCAGTAATTATTTAAGTTGCCCAGAAACTTAAAAGAAAAGAAAAAAATGCTGTTTCTTATTAAAGTGCTTCAATTATTATAGGTTTTATGGAGAATCTGAATCAAGATTACGTCAGATATTCGCCGAAGCTTCTTTACGGTATGTTCTTTTGGATAATTATATTCATGCTCACTTCTTTGCGGTATTGGTCCCAGAGTTAATGGTTTCAAAAGAAAAACATTCGCAAGAAACTTTGAATTGTATCATTATTTTTTTCTTGCAGTGGTTTTTCAAAGAAAATAAGAAGAAAATAAATGTATTTATGTAGAGCTAAGTAAAGGGAGAACTGTGAAATTCTAGTATGCCTGTTAAATGTTTTGGACGTGACCCTGTTTAAGGGTCTGTTACAGAGGGTGCCAGAGTGCTTTATCTGTGTCATTAGTGCACGCTACACTTAGTTCAGCAGCTCTAAATGAACTAGTGTTGGCCTTGGATATAGCACGCCTCATTATGGTGGCATTCTGCACAAATTTATTGGATCTGATCGAGGTAGACTTTGAGATAATTATTGTTCATAATACTTAAGCAAAATGCTATCACATCCTGTATTTGTGTAGGTGGCAAGTGAAAGGCTGTGTTTTTATTCTCTAAATCGGTAAATTTAGCATTGTGTCTTTGGAAGACAGTCATAGGAAAGTAAACTGACTTGGTCATTGTACGATGTCTTATATTTTAGTCATTTTGGTTCTCCCTTAAAGTAGTGCTACACTCAGTGTTGAAACTTTCAGTTGCTTAAAGCAGTGGGACGCTCGTTAATTTTCATTGGAACTGGATATTTTCCTCATAAAGTTCTGCAAGTCTGTGTCTTGATGTTTTAAGTCCTCCAGAGCTGCCTAACGGGTTGGTTTTTTCTCCTGTTTTTTTTCTAGCTGTCCTTCTATTATATTTATAGATGAGTTGGATGCACTCTGTCCAAAGAGAGAAGGGTCTCAGAATGAAGTGGAAAAGAGAGTTGTAGCCTCCTTGCTGACATTAATGGATGGCATTGGCTCAGTAAGTAGACTCATTGAGACAATCTGTGTGCATGGGAACTAACTCAGCGAAGTAATTTTACTTCTATAGCGCAGCCAATTTTACATACGTCATTCAGGGGAAAAGAAAATAGCCTTGGGTGAAACTTTATGTAGTAATCTAATGCTTTATTGGATGCTGGGCATAGGGAGGGAATGTCTCCTGATAGCTGTGAGATTAAAAGAAAGTAAATTTTCTTCCATTCATGGTCTTTCATTTGACTTCTCTCACTTCTGTAGTTCTGGAGACAAAGCTGAAATTACATTGCTAGCTCGTCATAGGACTAAACTAGCTAATTTGATTGCTCTGATAAAAGAGGTCAAGATATTTCTGATGATATGTGCTCTACATTACTAAAGGAAACAATGACTATTTTAAAATTGCCATAGTAAAATTTAAGATATAACAATAGCCTACTGAACAAACAGTAAATTTAATTGACACTTGTACATTATGGATTAAGGCCATAAAATCTGCCAGTCTCTCATTTATTCTTTTCTGTTTACTAGCAGGAGAGACAAAAGAACTCTGTCCACAGTATGAAAAATGAGTCTCCGCTGTTTATTTAATCTGCAAGTTTCTTGCTATTTGACAGCATTGTGGCTTTTGCTGACCACTCATGGATTGTTCACAATCAGAATGTATTTTCTTATGGCAGAGACCGTTGAATGTTCTCCATGGAGAAAGTACTTCATTCTCAAAATGAGAATGGCAGTGCAAGCGGCCTAGTTGATTTTGTCTCTTTTTTGAATGTGAAAAGCAGAGTTTGAGGAAATTAGTTAGGGCTTTTGACTTTACTTTTCCTGCTGAGCCTACAGGAGGTTTTGTAACCTGCCCTCTCTGCTGCTTTTTATACCTTAAATGATTTACATCCCAACCTTGTTTGTTCAGGGTCTATTGAAACCTTTTTGTTCTTGTGCCAGCACTACCTTCTAGCTTAAATGCTGACTTTTTTTTTCCTTGGTGCTTACTTTCCTGATACTGGAAAGCAAGTTCTTGGGAGTTAGAAAGGGACATGCTGGGATTAAGGGATCTTTTGAGTGAACTTTCTCCTCTATTATTTGTGTGTACATAAAACCTAAGGTGCTGCTAAATTGCAGGTACCGTTTGGGGGGGGTTTGCTTTGCTCCTTTAGATCTACTGTCAGGATTTAATGTGTGTAGGAGCTGTGAAAAGTAAGCAGGAAATATGTTTATGTTAAATTACATTTAAATATGTTTATCAACCTAATTACAGTAACTGTTTTGCTTTGTTTGATGTGTTCAGGAAGGTACTGAAGGGCAGCTCGTGGTACTAGGGGCCACCAATCGTCCTCATGCACTAGATGCAGCACTGCGCAGACCCGGCCGTTTTGATAAAGAGATTGAAATAGGAATTCCTAATGCCCAGGACCGCCTGGACATACTCCAGAAGCTTCTGAAGAAAGTTCCCCATTCTCTCACAGAAGCAGAGATGACACAACTGGCCGACAGTGCGCATGGTTACGTGGGTGCTGACTTAGCAGCCTTGTGCAAGGAAGCAGGTAAGGATTTGTGTGCCTTATTCAGTGTCTTATTTAACAGTTAGCCTCTGTTAAAAAAATAAAAGATCAAAAAAAAATAGAAATCCGCAGTCTACTAATGGCTTTTGAAAGGATGAGATCTTATATGTTTTGTGTCAAAGGAAACAGTGCAGCATAGAACAGGAGGAACACCAGTCTGTTCCTGTGCAGACGCAGGAAATGTTTGAGCATTCATTGAAAAATGAATGTTGAGGTTATTAGTGCTGGGACATTGTGCCTTGTGCCATTTCTGGGACACCTGATATCTGTCTCTTGGTTTTCTAGTGGTTTAGTGAGTTAACTGACCTATCCCTAGGAGTTTTTCTGCTTGGATTGAAATCCCGTGGCACTCAGATTGTACAGCTTGTCCTGCAGATCTGCACACCCAAGATGTGGAGACACTGAGTATTGATTAATTCTGTACTGCACTCTTCTGTGTAATTTGTCTGTTACCAGGAGCCTCTGACTGTTACTGTTGGGCTGTGTGTGCTGGTTGGGTCAGGCAGCTCAGCTGGGGCACAGCATGGGGGCCTCCCCTGGCCTCTGGTACCAGCACAGCACTGAAGAACCATCCACGCATCCTGCAGCAAGGGTTCAGTATGTTCCAGGCAGTGCTTAAACACAAGCTTACTTCTGTTTTCATTGGATGAAATACTAAAAGTGCGCTCTATCAGTTCTTACAGTTTGCTTGAATGTGTCGACATGGTTTAAGTGTTGGACCTTAAGTCTACCCAAGAACAGCCGTTTAAAGCAGTCTAGTCAAAATATGACTCTTCAGTTCTGCTTACGCATATTTGCTCCCATGTAGTTGGCAAATATGTATTTGCTGTATCTGCTGGTTACTTTTATTTCCTTTGGCACTGGGACAGCTTCCTCTGGCAGTGACCCTGCACAGTTAATTCTTGCATCAGAATTAACTATTAAGCTGACAGAAGTTTTATTAGGGCTGGTGGTGCTGGGAACGACAAGCTCTTTGCCTGCCAATTTCCAAAACTTTAAGGGGATGGTTCTCAAATAAGTATTTATGGACTTTGCATGGATCATGATGAAAAAAATATGTATGCACACAGCAAGGTCTCTTAAAGTGCTTTTCTGCTGGTTACGGTTGTGCTCTATTTTAAGTTAGCAAATGTTCATTTAAAGACAAATGAGTACAACCAACAACAAAAGAAGTGGCTCCCTGTCTGTTTTCCTTCCACTGTGCTTTTGGGACTGTCAGTGTGCAGTCACAGTCCTCATACATTAAATCTTTAACTAACGTAATCGGAAATTTTCAGTGAAAAATGTTGTGTTTTGAATTCCAAATGTGATCCAGCCTCGGTGCTGCTGGTGAATTCAGGATATTTTGTCATACAGCTGCAAAGAGGAGATATTTACCCTCTTTCAGAGGGCTTTTCAGACAAGATTCTAAATGTTGTGTTAACTGAATGTTAAGTGCTTTCTCAGCTCTGTGTAGACCTAAAGCTCTGGCATCTACCAGTGTGGGGCTGCAGGATGCACTGCTATCTGGGAGCTTTGCATTAAAACCCAGTGCTTGGAATGAGGGATTGAGGATGTCTCCTTTTTCATTGATCTTCCCTGCGGTTTGAAGCCATGCTGTTAAGTATCTGTCATTTGCTAACTTGGAGTGACCTCTGCTGGGGAAAATACAGCCCAGCTGCTTTAATGTTACATACATTGAAATTAAATTGCTCATGGTTAAGGAATATCATAGTAGGATTTTTTTTTTATTTCTTTTTTTAATTGTTTAAGCTCTTAAAATCTATTTTTATATTAAATTTTCAACACCTTGTAAAATATTACTACTTTCACTGGAGTTAGACTTAGAAAAGAGAACTTTTATGAGGTAATTTCTCTGTAGCAGCACAGGGTTGTTCCATATGGCAAGTGTTCCAATGGTTTGTCTTTTTTGTTGTTTGGCCGAGCAATGGGCTCCTATTGCTTCACTTCAGAAACTGTGCCGTAGGCCAAGACAGCTTGCTGTCCAGGAGTGTTCTCTGATAGTCTGCCGAAGTATTCCTTGTTTACTTTTATCCTATTATTTCTATTTACATCCTTGTATAACACACTCAGTCTCCCTCCTTAGGGTTTACACCCTTCAGATATCTGAAAGCTGTTCTCATGTCCCCTACCTCCTCATTCATTACTTGGCCAAACTATAAATATTTAGCTCGTTTAATCTTCCCTCATAAATAAGCCCTTCCTGCCTTCTGAGAACTTCTGTTGATTTTCTCTGAACTCCCTCCAGTTCGTCAATAACCTTTTGGTAATGCGGTGCTCAGAATTGAACCCGGTGTTCGTATTTATTAAAATATAAAACATAATGTAAACGTATAGTTAAGACTGCTGGTGTGAGTTTCTGTGTAATCAAGAAGTTTTAATATTCAGGTGGTATCTAAGTTAAGAGTTCCTGTGCAAATTTTAAATGCAATAATCCTATCCAACATGCACGCAAGTATGGGTAAAACATGGAAACAAATCTAGAAGCATGAATTTGGAACTTAGAAATATATGTTCAGTTGTTACAGCAGGATTATTCTTGCTTGTCAATTGGGAAACTCTTGACTCCTGGGTGCTCCGTTAGCATCTTGAGATGCTTTGTTTGTGGCTGGAAAGCCTGAAAGTTTACAAGCTGGAACTGTTTATATTCTCCACACAAAGTTTAGAGAATTTCTGAAGGGCTCATCCTTTCTTATCTTTATACTTCAACTTTGTTTTTTCTTTTTATGCACATGTATAATATTGTGTATATATTGTTATATAAACCAAGGTTGTAGAAACTAATATAACATGGTAAATGTAGTAACTGTAGGGCTACGAAAGCCAAAACTTTCACTTTGGCATCAATAGTTAGGTTTTCTAAGATACCTCATTATAAAAGCTTTAATTTGTCTTCTGTCCAGTTCTGACTAATGTGAATTAATGGAAAGTAAACAGCTATTGTAGAGTTAAATATATTCCAACTGTTTTCTTGGCAGAACTTGTTTGTTCTCCATGTAAGTGGTGCTTGCTGATACTTCTGGGGTCAGACAAGCCATTTCTCTTCTCCGTTCAGCAGCTCAGTGTGTTTTCATGGAAGTCATTAAGAAGTTTCAGGATCAGCTTGCACTGAATGTTTCTACTCTCCTGTGTTAGTGGTGTAAGGAAGGGCAATGTTGTGTATGCTGGAGTGGGTAAGGAGAAGAAATGGAGACAAGAAACCTGGAGAATCTGTGCCATGCTCTGGGCTTTTCCCATCTTACTATGACCAAACACATGTGAAATACTCATGTATAGATGAATATAATCATCAGTTAAGCATGGTTTTATTTCATCCTTCTGAAGTACTAGAGGATTTTTCTTTCAGTACCTTCTTTTCCACTACAGAAGGTGTCTTAGCATAGAATGAAATGGCAAAATTATCTGGCTGTTTGTATGAAAAAATGTGAGGTATCGTGAACCTGATGATATTGTTGCAAGAGCTGACAGGGTGATGAGCATCAGCTCTGTGTCCCAGAACTTGCTGTTGCACAAGTTACATGTATTTATCTCGTGTTAAGGAAGATACTGTTTGTCACATTTGGAAATAACTAAGAGATTGCTTACAATCAGTCTGACAAAGTTGAAAGCCAAAATGTCAGCCCTAATATGGCAAGTATCACTGGCTTATATGAAAGACTTCTCAGAAGTAACGTACCTCATCTCTGTTCAAGGTTCTGTTGTCTATAATGACTACATTGGAGAAATTGTGATTTGTTTGGTTTCTCTACTGCCTGGCAATCTGCTTGTGATTCCCACCGTGAACTGTGTATTGCTGCTTCTTGCAACCTTTTTTTAAAGGATGACAGCATAGTATGGAAAACCTGCCGGTACCTCAGTGGGCAGTCAGCCATCACCTATTGGACATCGGCGTGTGATGGGCTGCTCATGGTTTGCTCTACATGACTTGAGTACTCTCTAAGTGATTCATGTGTGCAGAATTCCTACCAAGGAGAGGTTTTACTGATGTGTGCAGCTGAGAAACGACTACCTTCTACTGTAATCAGCTGCCTTCAGAATTGTTCTTTCTCAAGTGGAGGCAGCGTTTAGGAAATAGACTGCCATATCCTCACATGTAATGTCTGTGTTTGTGCACCCCTGAGATCTTGTTGCTTCTGCTTTAATGAAGTGGCCACACAGCCTTTTATTAATTCCCCCCAAAATAATAATGGTTTTAATTCAACAACAAAGATAAGCACTCCACTTTTTTGGAAAAACATATGAAATGTTAATTATGTAGCGGGGACATGAATGGTATAAACTGTACTGAATGTTAGAAGATGCTTAGCGACAAAGGTTTCCAAATATAGCAGTTTTTTATAAACTTATCCTTCTATGGCTGCTTGTAGCATTTCAAGAGAGTGAATATAAATATAACTTGATTTCTTCAAGAAGTGGGTTCAGTCACGTTGTTTACAGAGAGAGGAAGTATTTGCTTTGTAACTCTTAGAATTTATCTCGAACATCCTTGTTCATTGCACATAATTTCAGTGCGCTGATATAAAACACTTGGACTGTGATAAGATAGCATCACGAGGAGAGGAAGAACAAATGTCTTTGTTTAAATTGTGGTCTCTCTTGCAATAACATCAGTTTGGTTCCAGTAAGAATGCTGCAACCGGTGTAACTTCCAAACTAATGTGAGAGAAGCAGTAATCAGTTTGCTTTGCATCAAAGCTCTGTAAATCACCTGACTGCATTGCAGTTGAAGGCATCACCTGGCTTAGATTTTGAGATTATAGTGGTGCCCTGATTTGAGCTGCTATTAGCAAAAACATTACGGAAATAAGAAGCTGAGCTGTGTTTTTTTTTTAGCATAATACAGCATTACTAGTGAATCTGAGGAGCTACGCAACTTGCATAGGCATAAGATACAATCTGATGGTCCGTCCCTGTTGTCTAGATACCTTGTTGGCTATCAAAATTGTTCGTCCCTTTTATTGCCCCTGCGTTCCCATAAATAATATGGTTAAGATCTATACCTTGGAACATTGACTATGGAGATGTATTAGGTCTGTAAAAATAGAAGTGGCTTAGTAGGGTACTGTATTTGTTTGGTTTTTTGCTGAAGCTGAGAAACTTTTCTGCTGCACCATTTCTGAAGGCAAAAATAATTTCTGCAGCTCACCCTGAAAATCTGTGGGGCTGTTGATCCACCTTTGTCCTCTTCCATCGAAACAAAACAAGGCAAAGGAATTGCACACCTCCTTGATTTCTTTTTTTGTTGATTTTTTTTACTTTTGGTAATGGTTATGGGGAGGGAGATTCCCTGAGATCCAGGCCTATTTCTAAACCTTGAAAATCATAGTTCAGCTTAGGCCTTTCCCATGATGATTTGGGCCAGGGTTTTGCTGAGGGTGTGTAGTAAACATAAATCTTCTTCTTGGGTTGTAATTCCAAGCGTAGGAATGTGGGCTTTGACACTGCTCTGTTGAAAAAGTGATACAGGCAGTGGGTGACCAAAGCCTGTGGGTTTATTTATTTTGCAGAGCATTTCTGGGCTTGTTTGCAAATTAACTGGTCACAGTTGCAGATAAGAAAGAGAAGGCACTTTCCCATTCCTGTTGCTGTGCAAAACAAGTTGGGGAATGGCCACTTGCCTTTGTGCGTAAAGGTCATTTAGAAAACATGTTTTTGATGGGAATATTATTAATACTGATTTACCGAAGAATGCATTCTTATGAAATGGAGAATTTTTCATAGAAAAGCCAGAACACAGGGTTCTAAAATGCACTGAAAAACTCAGATGTGATACAGGGGTAACACAGCTAAGGAATGTTTAGACTGCAACGTGAAAATTTTCTTGCACAATCCTCCACCACACTAATCTCCAGTGTAACAATACCAAGGGAGTCAATTCCCATCCTTGGCATTAAGGAGCTGTAGGTCAGTATTATGCTCTTTAATTGTAAGGTTGGATTTGTAATGCGGAGGCTGATTTTAAGCTGAAGTAAATGTCCTTGTTTGCATTCTTAATGTATTATGAACAAATGTGCCCTTGCTTGCAGGCACATGTAATGGAGTGATGTGACTTTTCTGGGCTATATTTCAGCTGCAGAGGGTGAGATTCTCACCCTTTAACTTCTGCTCTGTGCTGTTTCTGATGAGACTGCAACATTTTGGAATCTCTTTTCTTAGTCTCTCCATAATTCAGTTGCACAGAAGGGCCTGCTGGTTCTTCTGTGCTGACCTGGGAGGGTTTACTCATCTAAGGGCTGAGGAAGACTTCAGGACATTTAATCTCTTTTGAGAAGCAGTGGCTTTCTTCTCCATTAACAGAACCAGCTGTACCCAGGTCACTTGCCTTACCCAGTGCTCTGCATGGTGTGCACTTCCCTCGTCTTCTATCTTGTCCTTGCTGATGTTCCACCTCCTGCCAGCCCCGGTGAGACTACCATGCTCACTGCTGCTGCTGGCCAGCACACGTGCACTGTGATGCCTTTCTGCTGTTGATAGAGTTCACATTCACTGTAGCTATATGGTGAGCAGGCTCTGAGTTATCACAGGTGATTCAGAGCAGGTCCCGTGTGTTGAAGAGAGTTTCTTTGATTTCCTGGTTCTGGAGTGGGTTCCAGTTAAAAATTGGAATAAAATACTTGGGATAAAGCTCTTTTTTCTCTGAGGTACGGACATACTTTTTGGGAAATGACTTGTTTGAAATGCTTGTCACATTTTAAGATCTGTTCTGAATAGATGCTCATATTCAGGTTGCAAAGTTGTGGTTTTTACCAGTGTCTGGGTAAAGGGTGATGCTTACTGTAGCTGGGACTAGTTAAATGCCCCATGCCTAGAGTATGGCTGTACTTTAGTTGAGCTATCCATGTGGAAATGGTGCTAGAAAAGGGCAGTGTTTTCTGCTTCCTCTCAGACTCCCGGTAAAATGGTTTCATACATAATGGCAACCTTAGGATTTTTTTACTTGACAGTTGGGACACACAACTTTCAATATCTGTAGGAGAAAGTTTCATTGGCTTCCTCACTTGCTGTGCTCTAACAGTGTTCCTACTTGCAATTAGAGCATCACTTAGCCACTGCTTGCTGCTTCTTGTCCCTTTGCCTGGTACCAGAGTAGCAAAGGCAGCCCTTGTTCTTCTTGCTTGTGCTTAGGAGCATTGCACAGGAGAGCAGCTTGGAAAACAGGCAGCCCAGCGTTCCTCATACCCCTCTGTTGTCATCCGCTTAGGATAAATGGTGTGTGCCTATCTGATCTGTGAATAAACTGTTTCCTGTATGAAAGAAGCTTGGAAAATACAGTTCAGCTTTCAATAACTTGCAGTTGGCCCCACAGACATGTCCCAGCAGATGCCAGAGCTCCTCATGCAGGACTGTAAATCACAGACAGGTTCCCCTTGGCAGATCAGTGTTCAGGTTAGCTGAGTGAGTTTGCAGAGTTATGGCTATGAGAGGTTTCAGAGCATTATCTTTCTTGTGCAAAGAGCATGTGCAAAGAGAGTTCTTTGGGGATTTTCACTTATGGGGCTGGCAGCTAATGACAAATTGCAGAATATGATTATGATAGTGAAGCTAGGAGTTTCTGCTTTCTGAAGAAGTTCTACTTGGGCATGAATTTTCAATTTTAAAATAAATGGACGTTAATAATAAATGCAAATAATTATAAACAAATATTATATATATTTATATACACATGTATATATATTTATAGCTGTCTTATTCATAGATATTTTCTCATTTCTTGGTAAATTGATTGGTGTGTTTGCTTCTGTACCAACTAAACCAAAGCAACCCAACAAAACAATGCTAAATTGTGGTGATTTCTTGGGATGCAGATGGAGGTACACATCTGTGCTGGCTGTGGTGAGTGGTGCCTCCTGCCTCCAGGTAATAGGGTCGTACCATCACTTTGCTTGTGGAGCAGAGGGAATGAGTGGCTTTGCCAAGACACGGCTCTGTTGTCCCTCAGTGCTCATGGCAGCTGCTCTTATTGCTTCCTCAACATGACAGTTGTGCTGGGGCTACACAGGATGAAAGACTGAATGTGTGAGGATGCATCACCTGAGCAGATGGCAGCCAGGTCTCCTTTGCTACATTAACAGGCTCTGTGTTCTTATGCATCTGTGCATAACTGCAAACGAAATACGTACATGCTCTCTTTTTTTCCTTTGAATTTTACCATCCAATATCTTGGTGTAATAAGGTGCTGTGAACTCCATTTTTTGGATGACGTTTTATGTTGAGGAATGCTTGTGATTTGTAGCATGTGGTGCATGAAGTCCTTTAAAAGATTTCCTGGCATCATGTCATGAATAACTGCAGCAAGTAAAAGAGTAAAAATGGTCACGTGTAAAGGAGAAGAGTTCCTCACCTTAAAAATATTAAACATTGGAATGACTGTACCAATTGCTCATGAAGGATACCCCTCTTATGGTTTCTGAAGTTCAGAATTGAGTCTGAGTTAAAATAAATGTTTACTTCTCTGGATAATACTTAAATTTTGGAGGACAGGGTCTGGGGATCCAGAAGTAGAGTAGGATGCCCCGTGTAGAGCCATTAGGGAGCTGAAATCTTTCCACGTGCTGCTGTCTTTTCTGTTTCCAGCCACGCAGGAGAGCGCTGGGTTGGATCTGAAAGTTGTCACAGGGAGAAATGGTGCGTGTCTTCTGGACATGCAAATTGACATGATCATTTGGGAGGGAAATGCCAGATTAGAAGGGAAAGAAGAAACATTTCCTCTTGTAAAAAAACTTGCATGGAAATTACAAGTTCTGGTATTGTGCTTCTGGTAGAGTAAGTCCAGGCTGGGCAGACTTGCGGAAGAAGCAGCTGATGGCACTGAAAGAAGCGTGATTAATGATTTTGTTTGGTTTGGTTCATTTCCTCATGTGTTGTATATATTCCATTTTTAAAGCCTAAAGTATGTGTGTTCTCTGTTTGGAGTGGATGCTTTCTATTATTTACAGTAGTGTGTAATTATACACAGACTGACAAACGCAGTTCTGTAGTAGGGTCTATTTTTAGGCTCAGGCATTTGTGATTATGATCTAATGTGCCAACCCTTAGCCAAGCTATGAGCAGGAAAGCCTTGCAGGGAACAATGCTACCTACCTCCCTCTCAGCCCGGTACCAAGGAAGGATCAGCTGTACCAGGACAACGTGTTCCGCTGGCTTTTCCCCTCCTGTCCACTTAATTTCCTCTGTTCTAGACAGACAGGATGAGTTAGTGAGGTGGAGCACACAGTTGCTGGACTGGAACAGATTGTTTATTTTCCATTGTTTGTAATCATGCATGACTTATTATGCTTGTGTGTTTTTTTTTTATTTAACTGGGATTTTCCATTTATACTCCCCCGAGGATCAGCATTGCTCACAGTTGCAGTCGCTGCCCTCTGAGCTGCGTTCCTGCTCGGCACAGGAGAGCCCTGGTGATCAGACATGTCCCTTTCCCCACAGTAGAGACCTGCTGACCATCTCTGCCACCCCTCACACTGTTGTATCTTCAGCAGTGATGAGCTCGTGTTTGCTGTGGTGTTTCACCTCCCTTGCCTGTGCCCTGCTCCCAGCTGCCCATTGTGCACCCTTCCCCTGTTCCATATGTTACATATGTCTCTCTGTGTCTGCAGACAAAGATGTGTTTTTCTCCCTCAGGCAGGCTGCTGACTGTATCCTTCTGTTCGTAAGCCTATTCTTCCCCCCCTTCCCCCCCTTGGTTAGAGGTCAGTCTGAAGTGCAGGAAAGAATGATTATGATAACAGGAGGAAACAGGAAGAATCATGCTTTCTTTTTCAATCTGTTTTTTATTATTGTTTTAATGTAAAACATTGTTTCAATTAAATGCTGACCTGTGCAATGGCATGTGCGTGCACGTGCTGAAATGAATTCAGGCTTTGTGTGGAGAGCTGTGACTTCCCTATTCCTGTTGTGGATCAAGGCTGTGGCATCTCAGCTGCTGCCTGTGACTGGAGTTTTACTCTTGTGCTCCAGCAGCAGAGGCACCATCATGAAGATCACCCTTCTCTTTGGGCCTTTCTATGTGTTCTCTTTCCACTTTTGAAGTAAAGTCCTTTATTTTAGAATTCCTAATGTAATGGAAAAAAAAGATAGCCATGGCGCCATTAAAATTGGTGCTAAACGAGCGCCTGATGGAACAGTTATGTACAGAAAGGAGGGACAGAGCTGCTTTCTCCATGCCTTAACTTCCTGACGTGTTATTCTTTCATTTTAGAGTGAATGTGCCATAATAATTGACTTTACCCAAAAGAATATGTAGGACTGGACCCCCCAGTACTTGCTCCCACCTTCCAGCATTTACCATGATGGCTATAGAATAACTCACCCCATTTGTTATTTGCTGAGATGCAAGTTTTAATTCTGCAGGGGTGTCTTCTCACTCACGTTTTTCATTTGCTTGTAATGAACTGTTCTGGAAGAAGGAAGAAGGGGGAGGAAGAACCATGAAGATTGTCTGCCTTGTTAAAATGATTCAGTTATATTTTATATGTGTCCTCTAGCGACCAGATTTTCATTTTCTCCTCGGCCTCGTGGAATGTTTTTATTTATAAATCTTATTAGTTCTGGATGTTCTGCACAAGGGAAACCTGAATTACAAACTTGTATTTTTATTTATTTATTTATTTATTTCATTATTGTATTAAAAGCTGGGGGGGTATTAAATGCAGGTGCTGTGGCTCTGTCATAATTGGCAGTTAATGGAGGGACACCAGCTGCACTGGTGCACAGGGGAGGTATTATATCTCTTCACACGCTGTATATATTGTAGGAAATGCAGAATTCCTGTCATTGTCAGAAACTTTGTGTGTCCCCATCTACCGTTCCTCCGCAGAAAAAAGACAATAATCCACTGAAAGTTAAAACCACTTCTATTTTCAGAAACAGCTTATCCCTTTTATTGTGCTTTCACGTAGTGCTAATTGATGTTTTGTTTGGTTAAATATAGAAAAGATTTAACAAATGTTTGCCTTTTTATGGTCATGCAAGACTAACTGGTGCTGTGGTGTGGCTGCCTCGTATTTTTTTGCAGCACGTGACAGGTTATCCTACATATTTGCGTGTGTGTGGAGCGCGTACGTGGCTGTATGCCTACAATCAGGATTATACTTGCTGTGCATTGACAAATCACACTCTGAGCTGTCTTGATTCATAGAGCAGGGTTACAAAGGAAAAGAATCCTAATCAACAGAGAAGCGGACAGTTTTACAGCCATCTTACGAGTACTCATTTAACTCTTGCCTCAATTGCTTGTTATCCCTCTTCCCAATTTGTGGTATATAAACATGTTTAGTTCAGTGTATGGATATTTTTGCCCTCTTAGCATCATCTCTTGGAACATGGGGAAAAGGCTGTTTTGGAACCAATCTAGTTTATATTCTGTTTATATGCGGTCATAAAATCCCCTTTTTCTTCCTCTCTCCACAGAAGTGTCTTGCATGTTCCTTGACCTAGTTAGGGCCCGGTGCTGGGACATGCTTTTGAATGTCATTTCCTTTCCAGTGCTGCTGTGTGTTTGTCCTTTGTACGCTTCATGTTTGTGAGAAACAGGATGAAGTCTACATGTTTTTCTGCTTTTTGTTTTTAATAGGTCTGTACGCACTGCGGAGAGCTGTGGGGAAGAGAGCTCGCCCCTCAGACACCGAGGTGGCTGGGTCAGTGATGATTGCTTTCAATGACTTCCTGCAGGGGATGAAGGATGTCAGGCCCAGCGCCATGAGGGAGGTGGCAGTCGATGTGCCAAAAGTAAGTTGTTTTTTGCAGTACACTGGCGACATTGTTAAAGCCACATTAAGAGTCACAGCTACGCCTTGAAATGTCCTACCAAAAGAGAGTGGGTTTGTAAAGCGGAAGTCTCGAGTTGCCAATAAATGTTGTGCATCATCTTTTTGTTTGCATATTAATTTAATTATAATTTTGAAAATGTATTTTGAAAAAGCTTGAGTTTCTAATGCTCTGGAAAGAACTGGTAGTGCAAAAGCATGTTTCCTGATCTGCACTTTTATGTGCTGAGCGTGTTAACGGAAAAACCTTAAGACGTCTGCTTAAAGCTGATCTTGATTAGCTGTGTAAGCTGAAGCCTTCTGTAAAGCAGACACAAATTTAAGTAGAAACCAAATGTTAGCACTTGTAATCAAAGCGTATTGAAACAAAGAGAGAGCGATTGCTGTGATTTGTGTAAAGCAGCTGAGTAATCCTACGTACAGGCCTTACTGCTGTGACCTGGATGTCTTCAAAAATCACAAAGCTTTGAGAGCAGAGCTGGGCTCTGTAGGTAAGTGGTCACTGCCAAGCACTTACCCATCAAGTGCTGTCATTACATGAACAGTTCTTTTGGCAGTGCCAGCTTCAGTCATCATTACCACACTTGCATCTGTTTCCGTTATGTTGTGTCTGCTACCCAATTACTATAACACGTAAATCGGTCTGTGGATCTCATCTGGTTTAAGAAGATTCAGCAAAAGAAAATGTATTTCGTTGCGCTAGATTTTCACTCTGCAAGCAGTTGTGCCGATGTTTCTCATCAGCTCTCCAGCTTCTTGAAGAAAACATTTATGTCTAACTGCATGGCGATGAGTCATCAGGGAATTACACAGCTACAGACCCCTATTCCTATACTATAGGAATGGGAAATAAAATCTGTGAACAGGATGCTGCATGCAGCCAGGTCGGATATCACACTTGGCTTGTTAAGAGTCCACACTGCGCAGTGGAGTGCTAGGGTAGAAATGCCTGGGTTGGCCCCAGACAGCTTTTTCTGGAAATAGTGTAGAGGCATTAATATCCGCAAGAGCTAATTAGTTCTGCTGAGAACCAGAACTGCTAATCCTCTTGTTGTTTATTGTGCTGCGGTCTCTTGGGCTCAGACCATTATCACTGGTCTGTGCCTTCTAGACATACCAGCCCACTTGGAGCTAATGCTCAACAACACAGTTAAGACATATATAAGTCAAATCTCAGAGTCCTGCAGCAAGTGGTCTGAATCCAGGTCACCCTGCTACTCAGGCTCCTGTAGTCCACGAAACCATCCTTCTGGTGGCTTTCTCGGACGTCACATTTTTGTTAAATGCCAGCTGAGTCACTGGAATACTATTGAAGTTCAGTCCTTTGTTGAAAGGAAGGCATAACGTTGTGCAGATTCCTTTTGTGCTTACTGGATGTTGATTTTTACAAAATAATGAGTATTCTGGGTACATAGAAGGTGCATTTCAGGTCACTTACTTGGTGCCTGTGGTGAGTTTAAAGTGGAAGCTAAGCTCCAAATATACCAGATGCGTTCAGAAAGTGTGCCAACCTGCATTAAGCTACTGAAGGAGGTGCTTGAATTGAGTTCAACCACTACTTTGGGCTACGGAGCTACCTTTCTACCAACACAAGGTCTGTGCACTGAAGCAGTCTAAATATTAGGAAATAGTTTGCGCGGCTGTCTGTGAAAGTCAAAGTAGTGTGAATGCAGCCCTGTAACCTGCCTTCATTTTTGGAGTATGTTATTCCTCTTTACTAGTTGCCCTTATTTCAATCCAGTGCTCTCTCTTCATGAACTTGAGCCATTCAACTTTTCAGTACTTTACTGCTTGGATGCTAATGTGCTGTACTGTGGCACAATGTGTAGCTGCTCTGAGGCAATGCATGCCTACAGGAGCTGCCTTACTTCTGTTTGTTGAGTTCTTATCAAAATTTTAAAAATAAGCTGAATGGGGAAAAGCAAAAGAAAGTGTGAACAAGATAGGAATGCAAGAAACTTATTTTTTTCTGGCTAATGTATCTGTGTTGGTAGTATTTTGTAGAATTATCCTTCGTTGTATTCTTCTCATCTGTAAGAATGGATTTTCTTTGCCTACTCTCCTTTTCCCAGAAGCCATCCAGGTTGATGGTTAGTTGTACAGGTAAACTGGTTAGAAAATCAGGTTTGACTTCATGTTTTGAAGTCTGACCTCAGTGCTGTTTGCCATCTACTAAATCATTTCTTCAAATATCTTCAGACATGAAATAAATGATCAGCTGTGTTGTTTCTTGTTTGTTTGTTTTCCAAATAGCAGACAGAAATCTGATGTACATTAATGATATCCTCTTGTTTGCTGTTGTAGACATATTCCTCACTTGGAAGCACCATTGGTCTGAATGGACTTTTGGGCTATGCACTTGGTTATAAGTCACTTCACTGATGCACATGCTGAATTAGCTGAGACTTTTGTGATTTTTAACTTTCTGTTTTTCTGAAGGTGGCTGTCATATTCAACTGTTTTGAAGCAGTGCAAATTGAATGAGCAGTGTACAGACTAACTTATAAATAAAGCCACAAGTAAAGGAATGTAGTTGAAGTGCTTCTTCCTTAGTAGTCTAGAGACCTATTCCATTTATGTTTTTGGGGGCTGCTCTTACCTCTGGCACTTCCTTCATTATGAGTTCCAAATTGTTTAGACTTTGCAGTGTTTGTTCTCTGAAATCTGCAAAATCTTAAGCAGGCTGTAATGAAAATGTAATTTTTGAATTAGCCTTCACTTCCTAGGTCTTAGAATAGCGTGTTAACTGCTTGGCTGCTTAAAAGGCTACTAAGCTAAATTGCTCTCTTGCAGCCTTTTATTTAAGATCTGGGTAGTAAAGAATATGTAATAGAATCGTGTTGTTTGGGTGGTCTTATGTAAGTCACTTCTTGGTGTTAGAGGATGTTTGATAACTGTTATAGAGTTCATTGCTGTCTGCTTCTTAGAAGTGCTTTATGGCAAGGTCAATATGAATTTCTTTTATTAACTCACCTCAGCTGATTCACAGTGAGCTTCGTGGTGCCCTTTGTTTCTAAGACCAGTGCCACCGTGTGTTAACTTCTGTGCTCTACCTCGTAGCATTGCCTTTTCCTTCTGCTTCTGCCCTGAGTGCTGCGTGCCTTGCTGGGACCAAGGCAAAAGGCTTGTCTGTCTGATTCCATATGGTTTCTCAGTTTCCATTTGCTCAGGACATTTCTAGAACTTTGCTATGTGTCACAACCTTTTTAGAAAGTTTTTTTTTTTTTTTTTTTTTTTTTCAGCAGGAATTTAGGAGAAAGGGGATGCACATTATAAATCAGGAAGTTAATACTTCAGCTGTTTGGAAAGTTGCACCATAGCTGCAGTTCTTCCCTCTCCTGTGGGTTTCTCAGAAACTTTTGGGGAATGCTGTGGATTTTGCTTGCCTGCCTCATTCCCTTTACTGTAATTCAACACTCAGATTTGTGTCTTTGCAGCCAAAAGGTTCTGGAAGAGACATCTTTTGCACGTCTGCTTTATTTCTTTATTGCTGCTGCTGAACAACCTCTTGGGAGTTGCTGTTCTGCATCATATTTTGAGCTCTGTTGACCTGGGGAGAGCAAAAGATTATGGCAGTAATGAAATCTTGGTGCCTCATGCACTGAAGCAGAGCACTGTCTGTGGCTGTGGCTGTCTCCGGATGCGTAAGCTCAGCCCTAAGACTAATCTTTTCCACCACTTCCACAGTGTCAGAATATCACACTCTGTTGCTGTGTTGCGAGGCCTTTCCCTTCAGTCCATGTGCAGGTCAGGATGTGCAGCTGGGCATTCGGCTGTGTGTACTGTAATGTGTGTTAATTGCTGTCAGGAAATTCCTGAGGATGGTTTGCCAAAGCAATCCTCCTAATTCTGCTAAGTGGATACTGGCTTATGTGAATCTAAATGAATCCTTAGTGTATTATATCCTGAGTGTATTAGTTTTAGTGGACTTACCACTTACCTATCTCCTTTTGAAGTGTGAAAAAGAAATATATTTTGCAAAAGACTTGTCCAGAATGTGAAGGTAGTGTGTTATTAGCTGCTTTTGCTTTTAACACCATTGCTGTTTGAATTCCATGTGATTAAATTAGCTGAAATTATGCCTGGTTAACTTCTTTGTTGGTTTGTTTGCTTTTTAACTAGTACTTTGCAGGTTCACCTTTAGTGTTCCAGTTTGTATTTCCTGCCTTGCTTATCCCCTTCCCTTTCCAGTTTTAAATTGTAAGCAAAATCAGAGCAAGTCTCCAGATTTTCCAACCAATAGAGAGGACCTACTTTGCCATTTTTATAGTTTCCATCACTGGTGATGATAAATGTTATATAGCAGGTCCTAAAGCTGTTTAAATACTGCAAACCTATTCAATAGTATGTGTATTTAGGAGAGGGTAGAATAACATGCAGGTGTTTTCTCCCTGGCTTTTTCTGTGTGTCCAAGTACCACTAGTGGGTTTGCCTACTGTTGCTAAAAGTTGTAGAGAATTCCCAATGGCTTCATTAATTTTAGGCCTCTTCTTTTGTGTTTGTCAAAATCTCCTTGTCTAGCAAGGAGGATGTTACAATAGGAATGATTAAACCAAACACTGGCAGCTGTGAGGGAGCACTCATACTGAGAATGAGAATCAGCCACAAGATTTGATCTAAAAAGAGGTGGTCTGTGTATGTGTAAGTAAGGTGTTCAATGTATGTCTTGGCTTTCTTAAAACTTATTTGTCCTTTTCATGGTAATTAAAAATCTATAGGTGTGTTTCCATCTCTTATTGTGACAGTTCAGGCAGAAACAGAGGAGTCTTTCAGACTTTGGGCGTTATGTGCCTAACTCAGTCATCTTGTCACTGTATCTGCTCCATCTGAATGAAAGGGAGAAGCTGAGTGACAGACTACATGTCTCTGGAAGTCTTCATCCTTCAGCTGGGTCATTATGTGAAGGTCTCTTTAGACTGTGCTGAGAGCCCAAGGTAACCAGGTTGAAGCTAGGCTGTATGAATTTGAGCTCCTCTTTCCCTCTTCATTTCTACACCATTGTGGAGTTTCTCACTAAGCTATTTGTATTGAATTAAGACAAGTGCTTTCATTTCCTAGAATCACAGAATCATTAAGGTTGGAAATGACCACTAAGATCATCTAGTCCAACTGTAAGAACCAGAGTCTGTTTTGTGCAGCCTTTCCATTTATTTGCTGCCAGTCTTTGATTGTGTGGCTAGTCTTGCTGGTATTAGGGAACAGCGACAAAAAAGAGTGTTGTTTTTATTTATGTTGTTTGTTTGTTTTTGGTTTCTACATTATTACTTTGAAAAAGCACCTCAAGAAGAAGTATTGCCAGGTTGCTTAAGTTGGCTTTTGAGTTACCAGAGCTGTCCTGCCACTTTGGTAATGCTCCCATAAAATCCTTTCCTCCCTGTTATTTGGTTACTCTGCTGGGTCTTTTTCTGTCTTCTCTTTGTTCTGACCTTTAACTGAACTTGTTATAGGTCTTTTCCTGCCCTAATAAAGGAACAGAATCTTTGGCAGCCCCCTGCCCTCAGACCCTTCTTAGTGGGCAGTGGCTGTCAGTTCTACATATTTCATTCTTTGTCAAGCATATATAGTAATTATTTATTTGAGAACCAGAAGCCATTGGTTTCTATGAAAAAACCTGATTTTTTTCTAGAGTGCCTGCTCTATATTCCTGCTGTGGGAGATATGTTCTGCTGGCTCCTCACCTTCCAGTTAACAAGTGTAACCTTACTCTTGGAATACTTCTGAGGAGTTGACCCACGTGTGTTGATCTTTTGCATTTACTCTTCTTTAATCTTTGTCATTTTCATGTATGTCAAAGACTAACAACTGTGGAGATGTTTTGTTGGTTTGCAGATGCTTGTACTTATGCAAAAGCCCTGGTGCCACTTACAAATGATCCTTTTCCTTCTCTTAGTAATAGACTGAATTGCCTGGTTTAGGGACGTTCTGATTCTGGTTTCTTGTGTTCTGGCATCAGGGAAATAGGGATGAGCCAGGAGTGACAACAGACAAAGGTGATCCATTGCCTCTTGGTGATATTCTGCTTGTCTTTCAAGTTTAGCTGACTTTCCAGAATTGAATGGTGATTTATGTCTAGTAAATTTTTTGAAGAGTGTTTTAAGACAGAAGATCATTTGATTTAGGTGTGTCTTGACGTGTTTAATATTTAAGGTGGATGGGAATGGATGGTGACAGAGCAAAGAATGAGTGGGGGGGGGGGTGGGTAAAATTCTCAGTCTTGTGTTGAGCTGAAGATGTGTAGCATGTTTTAGATCTGTCTGCTGTTTTGGGAAGGACATGTTTGTTATCTCTGACAAGTCTGTCTTGTGTATTTAACAGAGCAAATTTGACTACAGTTGAGTTTGAGTAATATTGTGTTTTTTTTGTTTTTTTTTTTTTCATTGATATTTGTTTATTTGGTGGTTTGTTCATTTTTCAGCTTCTAATCAAGACACTAGCGCTCCTGTCATGGATAGGAGTGATGGTGCTGGCACAAGCCCTTCACAAAAGTTGAGCTTACTGAAGTTAAAAACACCCAGGACCAGAACAGCACTAAGTAAAACCTTCTTGGACTCATCCCATCTTCGAGTAAATCTTAAAGGAAGACAGCACGTTTAGAATTTCTACATCAGCAGAATGAAGGAGAGAGCTGAATTGTGACTTGCGATAACAGAAAGTCTTATTGCCTGTTGCCTATGATCATGCTGTCAGTTTTCAATTTTTTATGATTATAAAAATGGTCTCCTTTGCAGGTATCCTGGTCAGACATAGGAGGTCTAGAAGATGTCAAGCTGAAATTGAAGCAGGCAGTTGAATGGCCTCTCAAGCGTCCTGATTCCTTCATCCGAATGGGAATTCAGCCTCCAAAAGGCGTGCTGCTTTATGGTCCTCCTGGATGCTCAAAAACAATGATAGCAAAAGCTTTGGCTCATGAAAGTGGCCTCAACTTCTTGGCAGTGAAGGTAGGTAATTCATTCTTAGAGTTTCTTAACTCTCAGTTAACAACAATTTATCAGTTTCCAGTGGTAAAATCCAGTGGCTCTTTGCACTGTTAATACTTGTATTGTCTTGTGAAGAGGACTACTGCTTTCTTAGATGCTTGACTCTTTCTCTCTCCTCTCTCTTTCTCCTCCTTCTCTTTCTCTTTTTTTTCCTCTCTTTCTCTTTTAATCAAAGCACAGCAATAAGGTTGAATAAGAGAGTAAACAGCAAAAGCATTTGAATACTTTTTTTATTCTAGTGGAAAATCTTTGTTATTATTATTAATAATAATTTTCATGGAAACAACAAAATTCTAAAGACAAACAGTGCAACTCTGTGAGGTGGGTAGCTATTATCGTAATAACTATTTGCTAACATGGAGATGTTATCCTCTCATCTCTTCTATTCATTTTTATTCCTCAGGAAAATCACTTTCTTTATCGTACTACCCGTGTTTTGTTACAGGTTTCTCATGCCCAGTTAGTGTGTTTTTTTTTCAGGGAAAGTCATTCTATTTCATCATGACTTTGAAAGTTGGCAAAATTGGTTATATCTGGAGTACTGTTGGATCAGTGGGATGTTCTCTCAGCATTAAGAAGCACAGAGAAATTGCCCGTGAAACAGTGTAATTGATTACTGCGGGTCGCATGGAAAATGTATGAATGGAAGTTATTAAATAATATGAAGCTTCAACGCATAGAAAGGAAAAAAGATAGAGTGATTCCACATGGAGTAGTCTTGCAGCTGTGTAAGAATGTTAATGAAGTGCAAGGAAAAACATTTGTTTAAGTATTTTTCTTTTATAAGTATCTCCTCAACAGTATGATCACATATTCTTCTCTGTTGAGCCTCCCTTCACTCACAAAACTTTTGGCATCGCTAGCCCCTTTGGAGCTCCCTCCTGTGCCTGTCCTTTCAGTCACACTGCCAGCATAGCTCGGGAAGCAGAAGTGGTTGCACTGACACTGCAACCCTCTGCTGCATGTGCTTCCTCGTGTTGCAGATAGGCCTCTAGGTCACGGTCGGCTTTGCTGCCTTCCATGAAGACAAAGTTGGTCTTTGTACTCCAGAGTTACTGGTAAACAAGGTAACCTTTTCTTCCTGTGCTGCTTAAGAAAACATGCTTTCTTTGTTTTGCCCAATGCTCTGATGCCTGAAAGGAAGGGAAATAAAAGTTCCAATTTGGAAACAAACAAACAAACCAAAAAACAATCCTCCCAACAATGAAAAATGAATATCGATGTTATGTGTTCATTCATCAGTCTTACTGCATCAGTGAAATGCCTGCTGGAGCTGTATTATCCAAACGTAAAGGATGGTTTGGGCTGAGTGTGAAGTGTCTGAAGGTGCACTGACATGAAATGCTTTTATACAGTAATGTGGCATTTCTTCAGGATGCAGTTCTGAGGCTGTAGCCCCCCAGACTTGGCCAAGCTGCAGCAGAAGGGGCTACCTCGGGAAAATGCCTTTTATTCTCTGTCAGCTTGAATCCTTTGGCCTGGAAGTGGTCAAGTATTCAATGTACAGATGTTTTAAGAGGCACATCTCTGGAGTGTGTCCAGACTCAGATAGGTCGTCTCCTGGAAGGGAACGTAGCCTACTTTCCCTAACTTCACATTAACTTCCTGGACAGAAAAGGCAACATCCATCATGTACTAAATGTGTTAAACATTGTCTGCAGCACTTCTTAAAGCACAACAGGCTTGAATTCATTTCCACTGCATGTGTTCCTGCAATAAATCCAAAGTAGATGAATTTGATTTATTTTTTCTTTTTTTGAATGAAATAACTTTTGTAGTTTTGTTAATTTTCCCTTTGTTATGTCTCAAATCTTTGTCGCTGTAACTGATATCAGCATTTTTGAAATGGAAGAGTGTTTTTACTTTTCAGACCTGCCTTCCTTCCTTGGTCCTGCTCCAAATGTGTGAGCTTGATGAAAACTGTCTGCAGCACAGCTGGTAGGATACGTGTGCTCCTGCAGCATAGTTCATGGGGTTCAGGTTCTTGGGCCCTTCCCAGGAATGGACCGTAGGCAGGAGGCATAGCTCTGGTGATGGATGAGGCCGTGGCAGGGTGCCACCTCTCTTCCCCGTGCCTGAAACCTGACAGGGGACTGAATACATTATGCGTGGCTCTTAGTTGGACCTGTGGTTTTTGGAAGATGGCCCTACTGTGTGCGCACACCACATTCAAGACACGTGGGTGCGGTGATTCCATCTCTTTCTAGAAGGGCTGTGAGCATGCTGGGATGCAGCAGGCACCTCATGGTCCAGGAGGATGCTGTGCTATTGTCCAGATGCGTATGTGAGCTGTCTCTCCGCTTTGGCTAGCTGCCTCTGCTAGATTAAGTACTTAATCTGGGCTGTATGTCATCTCCTAAAATGTGATGTTTCCGAGTGTCTTTGGAGTGACTAGCTGTCACAGTGCCTTATTAGATATGATCACATGGCACGACCTTGAGTGTACATCTGACTTGTCTCTTACATGGTCTGGAAGCTAGGCAAAGTCTAGATGTAATTTCTGGGCAGAGGAGCCGAAGAAAATAATGTGATAACAGATGTTTGACGTTGCATCCTGTTCTTTCCTGAAATCTATTGTGAAGTTTGAATGGTTAGTATTACAATGAATGTGCCCTTTTGTAAACATGCTCTTTGATACTTTTCCAAAACTTTTTATAGCTGTATTTTCATCGAGATCGGTGACCTTTCGCTTTTCCAGAGAAAAGCGGTTGCTTTGCTTGTTTGTTTTTACAATTCCTAAGGGGAACTGTTTATTTTTATTCCTTCACTGACTGTCTTTCTTTGTCTTGCATACAATATATCTGCTAAATTTACTCAGGAGGAGTTTTTCAACTGTTTCCCAGGGAATGACTCTTTCTGTTACTTCCTATCACCCCTTCTTCTAAATCTCTCATAGCATTGAGGCTTCCTATGTTTTTAGTGCTTGTCTTGATACATTCTTTTCCTCAAAACCTCTTACCAAAGCACAGCTGAATTCTTCTCAACTTCTAGGAGAGCTTTTAGTGTTTTGTAGTCATGGATACAAACAGGTAGAAGAGTGCGTGAAGGAGTGACTTAGGATAATGTTTTCATTTCTCAGTGATTGAACATCAGTCTTGGCTTATCAATATTTTCTGATCACACTGAATTCTTGCTTCTCTCAGTCTTCTGTGCGCTCTCGTGCCTTCTTTGTGCTCTTTGCGCAGTCCCCAAAGCTTGTAATTTTTCTCAGAGCTGTATTTAATGCATTTCTTCTACCAACAGAACAGTTCTATGAGGGTATTACACCTATAAACCTTTAAGGATGGGGGATGTGATTTTCAACTTCTGCTGAGATGCGGACACCTTCTGTTGTGTACCTGTTTCTTCTGTGACGTTTTTGCTTTAGATGCGATCTAATTTTCAGAACTTGAACTTTACAGCATTGTTTCTGTGATTTCTGCCCCCTTCTTTTGTCTGTTCACTTGGTGATTATTTCTCTGTGCTAATTTAACAGTTCCTGTGTTTCAGGTCAGCTTTCACTAACTGCTTTTTTGAGATGTCTGTTGATTAGACCACTAAGGATTCAAAGTGATATTGTGAGGACATTTTTTGGAGGAAACTTTGATACCTTGCTTTATTTCAAAGATTGGGAAACAAGGATGATTTTATCTGCATTTGTCTCACACCGCAGGTATTGAGAAATCCTTTTTCCCCTTGAGTTGTCCATGAACCCAGGATCCCGTGTACCCAGAGGGGATGTATAGTTGATGGCATCATGCACCACTCAGCTGGTTAAAGTCAGAGGGAGACTTCCTGCTAAATTCAGAAGGCTTTGCTCTGTGTTGTATCAACAAGGGATTCTGAGTGCTGCTTCTGTGCAACATGCAGATTACTTGAATTTACTGAATCAATACTAGGAACTTCTCTGTGCTTGTGATGGTTTTAGAAGCATCGTTTTTCCTCTTGCTGCTCAGTGCTTTGTAAACTATTTTTTCTTTAAAATCAAAACTGAAGTGAAAACTCATGTAGTGATACTGCCTAAAAAACCCCCAGCTTAACCTTTCAGAAATCTTAGATTTCCAGAAGTTAAACCCCTTAGTATTCAGCTCTCCATATGAGAGAAAACAAATAGAAGGTTAGAGAATATTCCCGGCATATAAATTTTTTTTCCTGTTACTTAAGAGCTTGGGCTGAAGGCATTTTGTCTTTTCTCAATTAGCAGTAATTACAAAAATATACAGTGTTCTCAGAGGTCTGATTTCACCTTGGCTTGATTCAACTTCCTGTATTGCCCCGCAGATGCTTTTGTACCATTCCCTGTTCTTGACATGTGCTTAAGTTTAGTTTGTCGTCTGGGTCAATTACGTCAAAATATTTTCCAATTGAAGTTTCCTCTGCTTTTTTTCCCTTCAGCTCTTGGCTGGGGAAGTTCACACAGATTAATGAGGCTTGGAAAGGCTGAGTGCTGTGCTTTGTGAAGAACTGTCACTGAATTTGGGAAGATAGTTTGCCTTCTGACAGGGATTTCAGTTAGCCAAAGGATGAAATAAAGCTGGGTGGCTGGGACTCGCTGAACAACACATTTAAAAACGAAGAAGCCTTGTGGTTTTATGCGAAACTCTGGCAAACATTTGATAAAGCTTGCAAAAAGATTTGTAGTAACACATTTACAGTACCATGCCAGTTAATTATCTGATAAGGAAACAAAGTATATTAAGAAAATTTTCTGATGTTTAACATTTTCCACAAAGGATAGCAATTTGAGGTACACTAATGAACACTTTTTGATCCTCAGGCTATCTGCATGTTTTACCCAACAAAAATTAAGGCATTCATCCATTCTTTCCATAAGCTTTCCAACAGAGAATGTGCAGACAGAAAATGATTCAGAGATAATCTCCTGTCTCTGTTTCCTTCCTCCTTTTCTATTAGAACTGTAATTGCAAGGGCTGCAGTTCACAGTCTCTTACCAGCCTGCTCCCTGAGATGTTTTGGAGCCTACAAAAACCTGTCTGATTTGAAATGTTTAAGGCACTGCACTGTAAATCTTGCCAACAAGTTTTTTTTAATGTCCTTTGGTATGCTGGGCAGGGGAAGAGGAAGGGTTTAAAATGGTGAGTGTGCTGGGCCTGGGGCTTGTGGGCTGCTGAGAATCAGAGTAGTGGAGGTTAAGTCATTGAACAGCATTGAAGAGAAGAAGCAGGGTTTATCCTTGTCAAGTAAATAAACTGTTTTATAGGCAAGTATTTTTCCGTCGTGCAGCTTAACATGCAAAGTAACTGATTTCTGAGTTCCTTCCAAATCAATTATTGTTGTGACAGCAGGTTGCTCATTTACATTATCATGAAGCAGGAGAAAGAAACAAAACCAGCCAGAATACTGGATCTGACTCCATGAAAGCTGTTCTAGTGGTGGCTGGGATCAAGCCATGCTCCTCAAAGCTGGCTGTCCACACTGCTCCAGCAGCCTGGTGAGAAACCAGCACATCAGAGCGAGGTGTAATGAGATTAATTACGTGATGGATGTTTCCGTGTCTGTTGAATGGTTTCTACTTTGAATGTGACAAAGAAGAGACTCCACATTAAATATTACGGAGTAATAATCTGTAGGGAGTGATGGAAATTCTCCAATTCTTAGGATTTTTCCAAAAATATGAATTGCACTCTGTAGTTAATGCATTAATGTGTCTGTGTTAGAGCCCAGAACCTTCATGTGTAGTCTGCTCTCTTCTGAATTTCCTCCATGACAACCAACCTGTGTTGCTGAAGAAATCTGGAGCCGTGTCTATCTGGCTCAACAAGCATAAGTACATAACTTAGTTGATTGTCAAAACAGTCTCATATATATATATATATATATATATATATATATATATATATATATATGTATGTATATATAAAGAGAAGAGAGAGAAAGACCAAGGATTTCCTATCAGATGTAAGTAGTATTTTCAGGTGGAAAAAAAAAAGAAGCCCCCAAATGACTGTAAGCACTGGTTAGAAAAATTACTGATACTCTTTAACTTTAGAGATACCAGATGTTGCTCTTGCAGTATGAAGCACTGTGAACTGCTACCATAACAAAGTGCACATAAACTTATCTCGTGTTGTAGCCTGTACACAGAGGTTTTATCTTTTGTGCAGTTAATCTTTCGAGCTTTTTCTGATCATATTTAAAATGCATTTTCTTTTTCTTGTTATTGGAAAAAAAAAACAACAAAATAAAACCAATACCAATATAAGAGAAAAATCCATGCCCAATCCAGACCAAAAACAAGCGGAAGGTTTCATGACAGAGGGGTCAGGCATCTTGTAAATCACTGGAAAATAAAAAAAATATTCCTGGTATTTCTTGAACGGTTTCCAGTTGCTAAGGAAGCTTCTCTGGAAAGAGAAGTTGAACGTTCAGAAAATTGGGATCAGTGCTCAGCTGTCAGCCAGTGACTTTCAATGGCTACTGCTTTGATGGATCTTTTGGAAGAATGGCCTATAGTCCCTGCTAGAGGACAACACGTTTTCACACAGGGCAAGGCAGAAGTTCAGCTCAGGTTGGACTGAAGCTAACTCAGTTCAATTTCTCCATCTAATTTCTACATTCAGCTTCTTTGAACATTTCTAGTTTTTGTGTTGTGGTTTTAAGTGTTTGCATTAGATGAAGTGTGCACCAATTCTTCTTCAGTGTGCTCTTTCTCTTAGTTTGGAGTCTTTTCCTTTTATTAACATGTATAATAACAGTTCCAAGCTGCTTGTAATAAACAGCATGGTTCTGAATGGCAGTTTTGGTATTGTTAATGCGTGGTGAACTCTGAGACCTTCTTTAAATCAGCTTTCATGAAATTCTCCTTGAGGAGGCACAGGTCATTAATACGTAGTGGTCATTCACCCAGAGTTGCTCCTTTAATAAAGGGAGAAATGGAGGAAAGCTTCAAGTCAAAGCTTACAGCAAAACCATGCATTCAAATAATTCTCTTTGGAAACATTTTAAACAGCATTTATTGCTTTGATGTTACCTTGATCATTTACTTTAATGCTTAATTAAAAATAAAACTCCAAGCATCTGAAATTATATTTTACATTAAAGCTTGAAGGGAGTAGTTTTAGTTTTAAGTATTTTTTGCTCAGACAGAAGAAATATCAGACTACCTGATGTTGTTTGTCGTACTAGAGGAGTACACCATGGGCACTGATGTCTGTGATGTTGTCTTCTATGAGAATATTGATGTGGATCCAGATTGCTTTTAAGAATAAGAGCGTGAGAGAGACATTTCAAGGAAAAGCAAGTAATAGAAAGCTGTACTTGTGGGCAGAGGGTTCTCAGTGGGTTTGACAGAAAGCTGGACAGAAGGAGCAAGCTGCTCTCCTGTTACTTAAGGATTTGTTAGGCCTGCACTATCAGATTCCTCATCTGCAATGAACATGATGAATGGCAAGGGCCCAGGGCAGATGGATGCTGTCTCCGTGAGCTATGAGCTTCTGCACAACTGGCTGCATGCTCCTTTTCTTTGGGGTCCACTGTGGAAATAGCTTCATATTTCTCTAACCCTATTGTTTCCATCTTTTTCTTTCCCGGCTTACGTTTCTGAATGGTTCTGTTTCTCTGCAGGTATCTGACAGACTTGAATTCTGAAGTTGTAGAAAGCCTGCAGGTGACACTTCAACATTAGCTGCTGCAGCAGTTGTTTTAGAAGTGAAGGCTGAAGGATGGACACAGCGCTAGCTGTATCATTCCAGGCTTTTTTTCTGGCAAGATGAGTAGTACTCTTCTTCAGCCTTTACATAGTTTGACTTTACCTGCATGGTACCCTATGGCTAGCTGCTGTTCTATCCCACCTGGTCCTATGGGTTAATGGACAACACTAAAAAATGAAAGAAAATGGAAAACTATGACATAACCAGCACACTTGGCTGATGCCAGATAACTTGTGCTTTTCTTATTAGAGCAGACGTTATTCACAGAACATTTGCAAAGATGCTTTCCAGTGGTGCCAGTGTCAGTATAAAGCCAGCGTGCTAAGTTTTACTGCAATGCTGAAAACAGCTGGGGAGATGGGAGTCTGCATAAAAACTGTTTGTGTTGCATTTTTGGAGAAATTAATCTTTTTTTCTGCTGTTCTGGGTACAAAATCCAGACCGCCCCACTGAAGGAGGGGTTGAACCAGAAGCTCTGTCACTGTCAGTGTGTAAGCATGAATCTGCCACACATTTTAATTACAGCATAACTGCTGTTTGAAGCTGCCTTACTGCTTAGAGCAGAGTGTTGCCTGAGGGGACTCAGAGCACTGAAGCACAGGAAGGCTGTGCAGTTTTCCAGCTGTGAAGAAGGATGTCATTGCTGCTGGTGAAATTATGAGGGCACCTGTTCCCTGGAAAACAGCCTGAAGCCACTGGCTCATTTTGTTCAGGGCAGTGGATAATCATCTCTGGTCATGGCTGTAGGTCAGTGTTGATGCAAACCAGGCTGAACTCAATGAGTCATTACCAATCCCACGAGAATCTTAGTCCCATTAAGAAGCATTATTTTAGCAGCCTATCCTACAGGATACAGCAAAACAGAAAATGCTCTGAGAATTCTCCATTGTTTTGCTTTCTGTAATTTTAAGTACTGGCTCAAAACTTCAACATTGACCCTGTGGTCTCTGGTCTGTTCCTGGTGAACAGGACTGTGAGCATAAACAGGCACGGCAGCAGCTGGCACTAATAATTGCGCTTGGCAGTCTCAGCAGAGGGGAGAAGGAATGCAAATCAGTGAAGACACTGAACAGCTTTCTCACAAGGGATAGAGCCCTCATAGATGGGTTTCAGGTGTGCTGCTGTGGCAGCTGCTTCTCTCTGGACCTGCAAGCTGTCAGATTCAAAGAAGTTCTGCTAGATATGGGTTTAGATCACTGTTTTGGTGCTTGTCTAGATAGGAAGCATGTTGAGTGTATAAGTGAATGCTTTTCTGCAGTTCATCTTTTTCAACTGATTTGCAGACCCCTTGTTGTCATTGTTGATCTAAAAACTACCAAGAACCACTGCTATGTTTATTTTTTTGGTTAATGATGTTGCTTCACATAACAGTAGTAGGTAAGTGTTACAGTAAGAGGACTAACCTGCAAGCAGTTACTTGCTATAATAAATGGAGGAATACCTGGTAAGTCTGAAAATGCACAACTAAGAACCTTGTAAGTGGCAGTTAATCAGAATTCCTTGTAGAACCATCAGTATCACAGCGCTGGCAGCTTGGGACAGTCGTTTGAGACGTTAACACATTTTTAGAACTTTTATTCTTTTTTATTTTGTAGGGACCCGAACTGATGAATAAATATGTTGGCGAGTCAGAACGAGCGGTGAGAGAGGTGAGAAAGCACAAGCTGTTTTGGCATTCAAATTCTTCTGTGCTTATAAGGCTACCTTCACATTTTCCAAAAGATCTCCTTTTGGTTTTAAGTTTAAAAACAAAACTGAGCAGAAAGGATCTGTGTAGGGCTTAAATTCCTCTGCACCGACCTCATGCTGCATGTCCAATTTAGGCTCTAATAGCAACTTTTCATTATAAGCCTGTATCACACAGAATCATGAGTACCTCCTGAAAGGCATGTTTCTAAAACAATATCTCTTATGTGTCTTGTGTCTCTTCTGTGATGCTCTGTAGCTTTTGAGATATACAGTGGTGATAACATTAGGTAAGAAATGTGAGTCCCTTAAAACTGAATGTGCCATTGTTGTTTTTTTAGATCTTTAGGAAAGCCAGAATGGTGTCTCCTTCAATTCTTTTCTTCGATGAAATAGATGCCTTGGCAGTTGAAAGGGGAAAGTAAGTAATTCTGTTATAAAAATCACAGACATTATTTTTTAATAAATTACTTTCATGTTGTGCAATCATGAGTGTATTGTTTTTCTAGAATTATTAGATGTATTTTGTTCCACATGGAAAAGAGTAGTGTTTGTGACTTCTATTTAAGCATATTTAACTTGGTATGAACAGGTAAGTTGGTGGAGTTGCTTCTTTCTCATGTTATGAGCAGGAAGAATTCTGCTGGTTCTCATTCCTTTGGGCTCTTTACTGTGGTTTTAACCTGCAGTTATTTCCATTAACCAACTCCTTTCTTTTCCCAAAGCTGTTGCGCTGTCCTAATATAATGTCTCCATCAAGGAAAAGGAGATGATCTTATGTTATATAACTCTGGAATTTCCAAAGAGATTACCCATATGCTTAAATTTAAACTTATGTTTAAGCTTTTTGCCAAGGGTAAAACTTAATGAAATAGTTCTGCAAATTTCGACCTTAAAAAGGAATTCTTGTGCAAACAGCTAACAATCGTACTAAAGTATCCTTCCTTTTGTTAATTATGAGAGGTGTTTGACTTCTGTCTGAAGGTGGATTATAGAAGGTTCTGTTTGCTACAATGGCATTGAAGATTTGGCTGGCCATGGAAGGAGTTGTTCTAGGGGATATCTCTCCATTAGATACTTTTTCTAGTAAATGAGTATATGACTTCTTCTTGTTTTTCTTTTCCCGTTTTGTTAGATTTGCCTGAAGAACTATGAAATGTAGGAAGTATTTCTCTAGTTCAAAGGCATGTCAGATTTCCACTGTGTTTCTGGAAATGGAGCTACCTCAGCATCCATGCAGATCCCTCTGTATTGTAAGGCGGTATTGTATATGCATATAGGGGGTAAATGATGTCAGTCTTTCTGATATTTCAGCAACTGAAATTTACATAAGAGGAGATGGTATCTTGAATAGCACAGAGCTGCCCTGTGAAACTGCTAACAAATGAACACGTTTTCTGTTGCAACTGTAAAAGCTGATACGTCTTCATCGGCATCCTTCTCGTAATACAGTGTAATCTGTAAGCTTCCTAGAAATGCTGGCCAACCTGTGGCATGCACTGAAACACCTGCCTGCTTTATCGCAATAGAGAAGCTGCAAAAAATGTGTGCTGGAATCAAGCCAACAGGAAGAAAAAAATTTCCCCTCGCTGAAATGTTAATGTGTTTAGCTTTCAGAAACACTGCTTCATCAAGATAAAACCTTTTGAAAGAATAAGACGCTGTACGTTTTAATCAGCCTTTTCACCCCATGCCCTAAAGGCATTGAGTTTGTTTATTTGTTTTATTCTTTTAGGGGGTAAATAACCTAATTTTACCTTACCTGGAATTGTCTGTGGGGGGTAGTAGGCCTGGCACAGCTTGCTGAAGAATGTGGTATGACCTGCTGCAGTCATGTTGCGCTGGAGACATCTGGTTTTGGAGCTTTAAAAAGAACAGGGTGGGACACACAAATATTTCATTGTCAAATCTGAACCAGATGGGAGGTAAAATATGTAGCAGAGTTCTCATAAAATTCATCTGAAATTAAATGGTGTAGGAAACCAGACAAGGCACTTATTAGAAATGACCTTTTTTTACAGGCTGACTTTGCACAGTAGGAATTTGCAAATGCATTAGAGATGCTAACGATTTGTGGCCTCTGGAGATCCATTTCCTGTACTGTTACTAGCCGTAGTGAAGTTTTCAAGGAAACACCTGTTTATATTGTCTCCCTGTTCCCTCTGTTGGTTGAATTGGTTTTCTCGGTCTTGGCAGTGAAAAACTCTCTGTGGTACAACTTTGGAAAAGATTTTCCTTTTTAGTTTAAATCTTAGGATTCTGTGGGCTGTGAGGTTTGTGCATCTAAGAACTTCCTGGGCAAGGTACCCTCTCCTGGTCCTTACAGGATATGTCAGGAGATAACAGTTTGTGCTTTTCTGTAAGTTGTGAGGGCAGTTTTGTGTGTAATTCAGATCTGATATACAGATGGGAAGTAATGTTAATTGCTTAATGCTAATGCTCTTCGGAGCACTTTGCCAAATACATATTAACCCATTAGTACTCGTTTAAATTTGACTAAAGCTTGTGGGTTTGAAACACATACATGTTTTGCTCCCAACTCTCTGTAAAGATGGCTAAACAATTCCTTCTCATCAGCAAGCACAGGTTAATACAGTAGGTAATTGATTGTACCCAGTTGCAGGTAGATCAATAGAACTAGAAAATCTTCCTGTTTGCACCACTCAGTGGAGTGTCTGTTGCTGCACAAGCCATGACAAACACTGTAGCTGAATTCAGGTCTGACACAGTGTTTTCTTTATTTTTCAGTCCCAAGCTATAATTCTGTAATTGTAATGCTCTTCCTAGTGTATCTAAGCCTTCTCGGAAGACTTTTCACTCTTTATGTTGAAGTATTTGTGGAAGCTTAGAGAGAAATAAAAATTAAACGAAAACAGGGTAAGAATAGGGTTTGAATGGGGCTGACAAGGAAAAAGGGAAGCATGTACTAAAACTGATTCTTAAAGGATAAATGATAAATCTAGAAATGAAAAGATGGAGGGGAAAGCAGAGGCATGCAGTGAGTTTAGAGAAGGATAGATGCTCACATTAAGAGAGGAGAAACCTCTGAAATCCAAGAAGACTTTTGATAGTGAATTCTCCTTCACTGTGGGTTGGTACTGTGGAAGAAGCTCAGGCAACCATACCACATGACATATTTCAAATGAGCTGAATGATGCACAAATTTTTCTCTGTCGTCCTGGGGCTGCAATTAGTGATAGGTTCTGTGAAATGCTGATGATTTTTTTTTTCATTACTTTTGATAGTTGATGTCACAACCCTTTAGGGGAGACACTGTGCGAATGGGAGCCCCACAGGACTGGTCCAGATACGGCAGCGCATGGAGAGGAATGTTTGCCTCTCAGTAATCCCTTCCCTGCTCAGAGCTCGAGTCTCTTAACAAATTGCACAGCTGCGAAGAATTATGGGTATTTGTTATTCCTTGGTATCCTGACTATGTAAAACCTAATTCTTCTGGCCATTAGAGGTTGCCAAGAGGGAAATGGCTTGGTAATTAGACTTGAAAGTGATGAATGAACATGGCTCTGTGTAAATGCAGCACAGACAGTCTGTTTGCCGAACTTAAAAAAATCTATGTGCTTTGGAAATGGGACATTGTTTATATAAGTAGGATTTTTAGGATTTTTGGGCAATGGACATATTTGTTCCTTTTCTTGTTTTTCAGAAGCAAAGCATTTTCCCCTTTAACTGCAAATCTTTGTAATGTAAGATAGGAAATGTTGGCTGATGGGAAAGACACTGTTAAATACCATTTTCAAAGCAGGAGAAAAAAGAAAAGACAAAGAACAACGATCATTACCTTGCATTAGTGAGTGCCAGTACAAGTTGGTAGATGAACAGTACTATTTTGGAGCAAAGGTAGGAGTGACAAAGTGAAGAGTCTTTGGTACCAATCCACTACAAGATGATGATGCTTTTCTGGTGAGTTGTGTTATCCGGGGTGTTGGGCCCCCAATAGCTACATTCTGAAGCCACAAATTAATTGACTTAAAATGTCTGGAAGTTGTGCTGTTTTCAATGCAGTGTGGACTTTCAAGGCACATGAAGCTATGAAGAATAGTGGCTTCTCTTCTACAGTATGGCGCCTCTGATTTTAACAGGGATAGTGATCAGTCTGTTTTTAAATGAAGCTGCCTGTCTTTTGGGGATATTATAGCACATATTTACACTGTACACTCAAAGATACAGTCACATGCTTATATCTATGCAAATTCCCTGGTGTCTTTGACAAACTCTGTTATGGGAGAGGCGAAACTTATGAGCTGGGACAGAGCAAAGCAGCGTTAGGTAGGATAAAGGTTCTTAGCAGGAAACTACAGTGCACATGGTGAGTCACCAGCAGAAGAGCTGGAGGTATTGTCACCCTACTGTTACTGTTTGGCACAGACCAAATAATGTGAAGAAAAAAGAAATGGAAGAAATGGAATTTTCCTGTGCCATACTTGAGTTGGTGCTAGCAGCTGGCTAAGCTAAGCAAGGAACTTGCTATTCTTACTTGCATTGACACTGGTTGTCCCCGAATCAGAGAATATCAGCTGAGTTTGGATTTGATGGAGAACTGAGGCATTCAGAATGTCTGTGGTTGTGGTCTGGGATCTTTAATGTATTTGCCATTCAAATGAAAATATCGTCTGGGGGTGAAAAAGCCATGTGGCCAGTACCGGCTGTCTGCCTTAGGCCTAACAAGGAGTGGTGAGGAAGTGAAGGTTTTGAAACAACTGAATCACACAGTACAGCTTATAATTTGCTTTAAAATAGCAATTTTAACAAATAATGTTACCCATATGCTGTATACGTGTGAGAAACATTTGTAATCTCTTTATTTTTGAAAGAAAAAACAATACTTCTGAAGCTTCCTGTCCAGCAAAAATCATTTATCACAGTGTGTTTTAGATTTGTGTTTCTTCCTTCATGAAAGCAACAACAAAATTTAATTTTGCCAGCCTTTATCATAATTTTGACACTTTAAGCTTTGTGCCCATTTCAAGTCAGTAAGACTTTCACTGGCATCAGTGGAAGGATTGGATCTGTAAACCGTGCTTTTCTTACCATCATTCAAGTGCATGGGTAAATTCATAGGTTTCTCTAAATCCTGTAAAGTCCATGAAGTAGGTAAGTCTGTTCCGCAGTGTGGAAGAGTGCTGTGGCAAGGCTGATTCTGCAGCAAGGTGCTTCAGCCAAAGACATGCATCTGAGCTTGGTGTCTGGATTCCTGCCTGAGGCCTGGCTGATACATGCTTGGATTAGAGGAATCAGAAGTGGGCACAAGTGATGGCCACTTTGCTTCCTGGTATGATGTTGACTGTGGGAAAAGGTCAGCTTACCCATGTTAAGTGGACCCAAGCAGGCTACAACTGCCACCAGGATTAAGACTAAAATCCTTTAATACTTTAAAAAAATAAGATAAATAAAAAATAATATTAAAAAAATAAATAAAAGGAGAACATGATTGTCATTAAAACATATAATTGAAACTTATTCCAGATCATTGTAAGCCTCTTATATTTAAATATTGTTATAATGAAATGAATTCCAGTCCAGTTACTTGCTTCTGTGTCTGTAATGCTTCCAATTTAAACTGTTCTAACTTCCCTGGTAGACATGATTGATTACAGTTTTCAACTTGATTAACTTCCAGGAATGCACAGAAGAGAAATGCTGAGGGAAACAGAATGAAAGGAAATGGGAAATACATTGTGCATCAGGTGTGTGGTTATTTTTAAGGTGACATCAGTGTTGAAGGAGTAGGAGAACTGTGGATGTTAGCATCTTCTTGTTTCAGCTGGGTAGTACTGATGTCAGATGAACGTGTGGCCCAACATCTGCCCTTCATATACATGTGTCTGGAGTTGGTTGTGAGCACATGGGAACAGGTGATGGATTGCTGTCCAGTACTTGAGGATTCAGAGAAATGTCTGGGGAAAGCGCCTTGGAAGAGATCCTGTTGGTTCCAAGCCCATCTCAGACAGGCTTCTTTTCTTCTTCGTTTGTGTTGCCTTTTTCTGGTCCTACTTTATTGCAGCTTTTCAGAAGTCAGTAATAAGAAATTTGGGCTATTGGAAGATGTTGATTACCTGAATGCAGAGGGTAATTAAGATGTAACAAGTGACCTATGGCCTTCGTTTAATACAGCTTCACCTGCTGACAACAGAGCACTGTTGCCAATTTTTGTAAAGCCCAACCTTTCTTTTTAAGGAATTTTGCTTAGACTTGATGGTCACTCAAGGAACACTAAGAGTTCCTCAAGTTTTCAGTGCTTTTGTAATGCTTTAAAAAAAAAATAATTAAAAGAAGGTGGCATGAAGTGCACCATTTTGGGGCTGGAGATAACTGTAAAGCTAAATGTTCTACCTGGTCTCTGAAGTTCGGTGACTTTCCCAAGATTCCTCTTTCCCTTATATAAGACTTGAATTTTGGTCTTGAGGAAACAGAAGATGTGAATCAATATAGGGGGTAAAAGCTGATACAGGTATTTGTCTGATATTCTCCAGGCAGTCTGGTATGGTGGTTGGCAACCCTGCACATAGCAGTGGGGTTTGAAACTGAATGATCATTATGGTTCTTTTCAACCAAGGCCATTCTATGAATATGACGACATCTAATTGTTGGGTGCTGATAGAAGGAGGGGTTTAGAATTTCTTCCTTCAGAATTTTTCTGCTAATGCAGAAAAAAATGCAGAAAAATTCCTTGCTGGGAATATTTATTATCTCAGCATTGAAGAAGTTGTTTTTTTATGAATAGCCAATACACTGAAGTGAATCACACAGGTGTCTTTCTCCTAGATTTTTTAATGGCATCCAAACTTGTAGTATCAGCGATGGTTTGAATTAATAGTATGCATTGGAGTTGTGCTGTACATGTGCCAGATGTGATTTCGGCCTAGTGTTTTCATAATGACCGTTTGTACCTAGGTATGCTTCCTATGCCTTTTTGGTTTATGAGATACCTCATTTGCTGCCTGTTCATGTATATAGAAGAATCAATTAGTACTTCTGGAGCACAACAATAGCATGCACTTCAGCGTGACCGAAGCCTTTTGCCCCTCATCTGCACGGGAATGAGGGCCTGACAGCAAGTCTGCTTCAGCCAGCATTAACTGTTAGGATACCAGCTGTTCCGTTGTGTCAATGAGTTTTGCATTTGTTGTGAAAGGAAATTATTTCTAGAGATTCCAGGAAAGGAATTATTTAAGATGATATCATCTCCAATGTGTACTTTTAAAACCCGTAACTTTTGGCTGTCGTTGCAATTCTTTTGTTAGAGAGAATAATAAGAAAAGCAGCTTTTATCTCTGTAGGTGAATCTTGCCTGATGCAATGATTTGGAAAGGAAGCTGGGCTGTACTCCTCCTCACCAGGTCTGTGTTACAGATTTCAGCTGTGTAGAGATGAATCCCTGGGCAGTAACTGAGCTGGGTGCCTGCCCTGAGGCCTGCCCCTGTGACCTTGTGGGCCTGCCTGCCATTGCTGTGAATTTATCAGCGCCCCGAATGTTAGTGTATAAACAGTTCCTGCATTTTCAAGTCTATTATTTATCACCGTAACTAAATTGAAGTCCTGATGCTGTGGCTAGCATGTTCTGATGGGTTTCATTGCCACTGAAGGCAGTGGCAGAGGGAGAGTCACTGGTTCTTCTTTATGGGATTTAATTGAAGATCAGGATTTAAATAGTTTTTTCCAATGGCAATAACATCTGGTGTTCTGAAAAAACGTTCATTGCTTTGGCTTTGGGAGTGTTCTCGGTTTTCAGCCTGTGCAAATGTACATTTTGCATCAGCTTGCAGTGAGGTTGCTTACTAGATTTGATCATATGGTAAAACCATAAGTACTGCTTTCTTGGACTTCAGTGTTCAAATATGAAACAAACCTGCTAAATGGGGGGTGGAAGGGGAGGGAGAACTAAACTAGTGAAAACATAGAAAACAAGTAAGCTGTTGCTGTCAACAAACTAGCTATAGCAAGAATGGTAACAGGACCTGGAACATGTCCAGAGAAGGTCGGTGAAGCTGTGAAGGGTCTGGAGCTCAGATCTTACGGGAAGCAGCTGAGGGAACTGGGATTGTTTAGTCTGTAGAAGAGGAGGCTCGGGAGAGACCTTATGGCTCTCTACAGCTGCCTGAAAGGAGGCTGTAACAAGGTGGGGGTCAGTCTCCGATCCCAGGTAATAATGAGAGGGATTGGCCATAAATGTTGCACCAGAGGAGGTTCAGGTTGGAGCATAAGATAATTTTTTTCTCTGAAAGAGTGGTAATGCATTGGCACAGGCTGCTCTGGGAGGTGGTGGAGTCACCTTCCCTGGAGGTGATCAAGAGATGTGGAGATGCGACATGGCTTAGTGGGCAATATTGGTAGTAGGTGGAAGGTAGGACTAGATGATCATAGAAAGTCTTTTCCAGCCTTAATGATTCTATTTAAATCTGCTGATTGATTACATCTGGTTGAGTCTGAACAGTCTCCTTGGTGTGAAGAGGTATATAATGCTGCTAAATTTTATGTACTTCTTGGCGTAATGGTAGAATCAGGTTGCTGTTGCTCTAATGTTTATGGGAAAAAGTGTGAGAGCAGCTTCAGGCGTTCATGTGGAAAGGACGGTTCTTGTTGGCCTTTAATTCCAGGTGACGAGAACGGGCACTGAGTGAATCCAGAGGAGATGAGAAAAAGAAGGGGAGCTATGGGTGGCCCTCACCTGCATAGTTCAGTTTGGGGCAGGGCAGCAGTCTCTCAGATGCAGCAGATGAGGTGAAAACTAATTCAGATTAATGGTGAGGCACTGGTACACTGTAGAATGTGTTTTCTTCTGCCAGAATGCACATTGGAAGTGTCTTTAGCAAGAACAAAATACTGTGAGCAGAGTTTTTATTCCCCATAGGTAGTTTTACCTGGTGGGCTAGGAAGAGCTTCTCTATTGCTGGTCGAGGGAAGGGTGTTGAAAGACATGCAGCCCAAGGCTGGTGAGGCTTCTGCAGCACCAGCTGAAACTTCATGTGGGGATGCGTATCTGGCTGTGCCTAATGTGGTAAACCAGGATAAACAGATATGGTTTTTTTCCCTTTAAAACTACTTGGAGGATTTAGGAATTGGCAAAAAGATTAAAATAGCACATAGCTTACAGACTGATGTATTTAATTACGACAACGTTAGAGATTACTTGGAATTCTGAGGCCCGCATGTAGCAGCCAGGCTGCTCTTTCCTCACGCGTTTTTATTTTGAAGTTCAAGGTATTTCTGGTGGGGGCACGGCTCTTGCGTGCACACACCCGTGCACACATGGCCCTGTGTGGATTATGTAAGGTTCCTAATTCCGACCGCTGGGATTTGCAGGCGGCGTGTTGACAGGAAATTAGTTTGTACCACTACGTGCCTTTGGAGAGCGATTTCCATGCAGTTGCAATGATGACATCAACCCACGGAGGTCAGGTAGAGGGGGGCAAAGGCAGTTGCTTGGCTGGAAGTTGGTTTTGGCAGTGCCTGCATGGGACTGGAGGGTTAATCATAATTTGTTTCCCTGACTGCCGTTTGCGTCAAAAGTCCAGGCAGCCTTAATGAAAGTTGCCTGTGTTAATTTGAAACCCTTGCTGGGAAATCATGGGAAAATGGAAAAACGCATACTTGCATGTCACCCTTCAGATTAACAGCTTAGGCAGCACTAGCATTCTCGGGGCGTGCGGTGCAACTCAGTGTGGCCTGTAAGGAGATCGTGTGTGCCTGCTGGGAATTTCATAGGGCATCCTCTGAAGCCAAAAGCCAATTTGCACTAGACTCTGTGCTAAATATGATGCATCATATGATGGCTTAGTGAGCTATGTCAGCAAAAGCACCAAAATTGAAAACTTCTGGTGTTATAGATCCCAGACATGTCTTCATTTGATAGTACTATTATTTTTGATATTTTTTCCATGTGTGGTTTTAAAATCTTCTTATTCCACTTCTGACAGGTAGTAACAGAGCTCCTACTAATGCACTGGCATCCTCCATCTGTTGTTTGAGGAGCACTATGCCATCCGTGACTGCTTAACCATGACTTTCTGATTATGTCCTAGCTGTGTGAAACTGCAGGATACATTCACCTCAAACAGTGGGAGTTTTCCTTAAAATAAACTTTTTTTTTCCCTCTTAGTCTGATACTTGTAAGAGAAATGTTTATACTGGGGAAAGATGTAATATCCGTTCTAGCCACCTCTCTTTATAAACAAGTATTTCTTCTTTGTTTCCTTAAAAAAAAAGTTTGACATCTCCCCCAACGCCTTCTGAGTTTGGATCATCTCATATAACACTAACATTTTGGTCCCACTTCTAATGTTTTTCCCTGTGCTTAGATTTTCCTGGTATGCAGCCCATGGGGTATAAAGTGGAGTGAATGTGAAACTAGTGCAAGATGGGAGGCCTGAATCCCACCTGAGACTAGCTTATGTTACAAAGTTGATTTTAATTTCCTTTCAGTTCTGTGTCCTTCGAAAAGCATTTACCATCCTTGTGCAACACCTGAAGTGTTTTATCACACTCAGCCCTTTGCAAGGCAAGGGGCTGTGACCCAGGGCTGTGTTAGACATGCTCTGATACCCCTTGGGAGTTTCTAGCCTGGCTGCAGCAAACCAAAAAGCTGACAACGAGCTAACCCAAGTCCCTTCTCTAATATTTCTTAGCAACCTAAAAACTGTCTTAGCCAGCATTTATTATAGTTCCTCAAAGATATTTTATTATGAGCTCCTCAAAGATATTTTCCAGGCTAGGTCTGATTAGTTAACTATTTTTCTCTGGTAAATTACAGAACCGATTGCAGAACAGGAAAGCTACAGAGCTTATTAGGAGGAAATCTATGCAGGGGTGGCAGTGGCATGCCTGTTGCGTTGGTTCTGGGGCGCTCAGGAAGCACGTTGGCTGCCTTGGTGGTGGATGGCTGCACTGCTGCCAAGTGCCGCAGCTGGATGGAGGCATCCTGCCTGCATCTGCTGGAAAAGCTCAATGCTCAGTGGCTTAGAACTAATCTGTCTTCAGCGATCACAAACCAGAGAGGTTTATTTCTTTAAGCTGTATTTTAAATGGCATTTTAGCAGGTGCTGGGGGCCTTCCCCACAGCCGGAGGTGGTGGTGGCCAACAGCCAGGCTCTCAGGGCTCCCACTGCTTCACTTCAGCCTACCTATCTGAGTGAATGGTTATCTGTGTACAGTCCTTATATCTCCTAGGAACAGTGTCTTTGAAAAAGTAAATCATGATTTGACCTCTTTTTTTAAAATTTTAAATAATATTTCAGAAATAAAGCTTCTTTACGCAGAATTAAAAGGATGGTTATAGTGTAAAGAACATTACAGTTTATGATGCTTATTACTTATTGCAACACAGGTGCTTGGTCTTGGTTTGATTTATGCACTGTCTTCTGCATTCTTACAGCATGTGCGACCATGTATACACAATACGCATGGGTATATATATGTGAACACACATACATTATAAATGCCTAGGAAGAAGGCGACATATCACTTATTCTTTTTAAAAATATTGGAAGTTTTAACTAATATAGTGGTTTGTTTCTGTAATATATCTTGCTACATCTATTTAAACAATTTCTCCATAAGCTTCAATGTTACCAGAGTTAATTGCCAACATAAATAAATAAATGCTTAAAATACCTTGTCTTGCCTTTTCAGGTGTTTCACATATTGGCACTTTCAAACTAGAGTTTTCTGTTTCTCAGTCCTCCTTTCCGTGCATCTGGAAAATCAACTGGGTTGAAGGACTGACATTGCTATTATGAAGGAGTTGGTACACACTGAATTTGTACTCATTTGATGGAGAGGACGCACAAATGTAGACCAACTCTGCAAAATACATAACTGTAATTTTTCATCCTGGGTGGTGTAAGCACGCACTTACAGGATGCTGGAAATTAAAGTTTGCCTGACTAGAAAAGAATCTGGATGGATTTAGTTATCTTAGAAATGTTTATTCCAGATATCTACGTTCTGTAAAATTTTTACAGCCTGTGCAGTAGGTTTGTAAGTAACAAAACTCATCTGGTTTCTGAATACCGAGAAGTCTTTTGAAGGACTAATTCTTTAGCTTGCATTTGCTTACTTCAAATGACTGAAACTATTTTCCATCCAGGTATTGAAATTGAAAATAAAAATCAGAATGATATTAAACATTAAAAGAAGTGTATTCCTATGAATTGAACTCGATATCCTTTCTCCAGATTTCTGGGAAGGGCAAACAAATGCTGTAACTATTTATTTATTTATTTATTTGATTCAGCTCTTCAGGTGCTGGAAATGTAGCAGACCGAGTCTTGGCTCAGTTGTTGACGGAAATGGATGGGATAGAGCAGCTGAAGGACGTGACAATTTTGGCAGCTACAAACAGACCAGACATGATAGACAAGGTACGATGCAGTGTTGAATGTACTGTTCTCTTGAGAAAGCCTGATTCTGGAATGATCCAGTTGTCTTCGTTTACTCTGCAAACGAAGATGCAGAGTATGATAAGGGTAGAAGGTGGAAAATGGTGGCAAGGCAAAGGAAAGGTTTATGTCTCTGGCTTTTTTTTTTTCCCCATAAAAATGTTTTAACAGAAACAAAGTGTTTTGTGATATCCCTAAGTGTCTGTTTCCTAGAAGAAATTATCCTTAAATTGAGCTCATTGAACTGGTGCAGCAACATTTCTCTCAAACTGCTTTTGTGGGTTTTGCTTCTGTTGTGTTTGTTTATGCAAGAGTTTGCTGGACTGCTGGTTTCATTAGTTACTTCTTTTCAGAAGATTAAATATCTCTTCAGTGCTGTTTGCCTGCTGCCAGCAGTGGGGGTTCCAGCTGCAGACAGCACGGTTTCTCCTTGAGTCTCGCAGCAGCTTTGCTGGAGAGACAAGTATGTAAAACCAGAATGGTTGTAACACTTAGAGCAGAAAGCCTCCAAACACAAAACAAACCCAGCAGCTCTGTAGAAAATCCACTTTAAGAGTTTGCCACTGCTGTGTCTGCTCACAGCTAAGTGCAGTAGACGGACCAGTCTGAAGTGATTTCCTTTAAGATGTGTTTCGTGGTGTTGGTGAGGTTCTTTGTTACACAGCTTTTCAACTTCACAACAGTCATGAATTTGATGACAAGCTAATGAAATTTAATTTTCCTGGTCTTTTGTAGCGTTTCTTAAAATATTTCCTTATTTTCAATGTTAACAAATTCTTACATTTTAAGGTTTCTGGAATAGTTTTTTTTCTGTTTGTCTTGGAGCATTCAGGAAAAAATATGTATGAGGTGCAAGCTTTTAAAGTAAAATTGGTATACACATGAAGTCTTGAGGGGAAAAAAGCCTTGTATTTTGGCTGCAGAACACAGCTTCTTCCCTTTTGAACTGCCGGAAGCCACCCAGCTGATAGCATCCTGATAAAGGCTCGTTTACAGCTTCCTTAAAGACTATCTATGTCCCTGCCAAGGTGAAGTAGAACTAGTAAAGTGTATTCAGTTAGAAATGGTAAATCGGTGACAAATATACTTGTGCGAAACTGAGATTTTTCACAGATTTTAATTTTTGTCAGATTGATTCCAGCTTTCTTCGGTGTCAGATTAAGCTGAATTAGAAAAATTTTGATCTGTTGACCAGAAATTTCCTTTTGGGTCAGTTTGTTGTTGTGTTGTGTCATCTCTGTCACCACGTGGGCATTCAATTCTCTGTCATTCTCCCTTTGGCTAGATTCCCCTTCCCCGTGAATGCTATTTTCTTGTGTTTTCATTTTTTATCCGAAATACTGGAAAGAACTAGCGTGTGTTAAAAGAGCCACCCTACAATGCACAAAACTTGTAGAACTGAAACTGTTAGATATATGTGCACTATATTTCTGTCACTGATGCAAATCCAGCTCTAGTACCTGAATGTTTTAATTTTAATCTGGAGGATAAAAAAATTGGTGTCTTCCCTGCATCTGAATTTTGTGGGGGTGATGAGAGGAGATGTTGATTCTGAAAAGATCTGTTTTAATATCCACTTTTCTAGGAATAATTTATTTTAACTAAAAGCAGCCATGGAGGTAGGAAATGATAGGGGGATAACCCATTCCTGAGAAGGTGACACTCAGGTGAGATGGGCTTACACAGCAATTAGCTGGGTTCTGCGACATTGCTGATGCAATACTTGCAGCTGGAAAGGACAGTATGTTGTGGAAACTCCACTTTCAACTCCAACTGTTTTTTTTTTCCTTTCATTCATCAGCAACATCTGAATACTCTGTGTGTAGGGAACTATGGTAGCTACCACTGGGAAGATTTTTACACACTGTGGTAGCTGAAAGGAAGAATATTATTTATATATATTGACATAGAGTAGTAAGTTAACTCCCATGGTAAAAGGCTAGTAGAGAGGAAACACAGAACTAACACACTTGTGTTTAGTTGGCAGTGTTAGACTGATGTATTTTAGCCCCAAGTTGGTTCTGACCCTAACAGGTCTAAGTTCCATGAGACAGTGCTCGTCAGAGTAGTGAGCTGTGTGATTGTAGGAACGCTATTAGCTAGAAACTATAAATGGATATTTTAGATCTTTTTTTAAATGACTTCTGCAAAGATATAAAGAAAAAAGTTCTGATAATTCTGTAGAAAGTGTTCACTTGTAGAATAGCAGAGCAAAATTTCACCAGTCTGGAGAAAGGGTTTTAAACCGTGATTTAAAGGGACTGGATAATCATGTTTGAGTTGGTATAACTCACATTGTGCTTCAGGCAAACCAGGTAAGCTACACCAAGCTATACGCATTTTCTTCCCTGGAAAAAAAAAAAAAAAAATGCAACAAAACCACCAGAAAGCATTTGTTTTGAACTTCAGTTCATTAGAAGTCTTTCCATATGGATTTACAGTTTGCTTAGTAATCACTAATGCCTTTGAAAAGGTAAGATTTTATTAAATCAATGCATTGGAAATATTAGTTCAGTAGTATATTACAGTAAATGAATGTCATATTTGTATAGGTTTATCATGACCATGCAGTAATATTTAATGCGTGAACTTGACATGTTGTATAAAGGCACAGGGCAATCTTTTGTTCCTTACTTTGAAAACAGCATGTGGGAATATCACATATAAGGGTATTCCCCTGTGCCTAATACAGACATTGTCATCCCTGCAAGCACTACACTTTGTTGCTTTTGGGTAGTGAATAGATTTTGAGTCAGCCTTTTATAGAGTTATGTTTAGTGGTGAACTTGTTTTGTCTTGCTACAAATGTCTATTAATAAGATTCTCTGAGATGTCATGATTTTATTGAAATATTATTCCAGACCTAAGTTGTGCCCCTTGTTTGGAGCACGTAGCTACTTTGCATCCCATTCATGCCATGCTGGAAATACTCTGGGATAGTTTCCATTGGATTAAAATAACAAAAACAACGTGTTCCGATTTCACCCTACATGTGATGCAGAAAGAGTGATTTCTATTAGAAGGGAAGTACTCTGGAACGAGATGTTCTGAACATTCTTTGTAAGTGATACAGAAACAAAACACTCTGAGTCAGTAAGAATAGTAAAAACTACCCTTTTAGTTTTGGTTTTCTATTTACTGTAGAGGTAGAATTGGTGAGCAACAGTAGGAAAAATACTTCTAACTTTTGATGACTTCTTCACTCGAAATGATTTTTCATGCCTGAAATATTTTGCAGTGATTTCATGGAGCTGCTTGCAATTCAAAGCTTGGTGGTATTTTCCCGTGTATCAGCTGGCCTAACAAGAGATCCCACTCATTGCTACAAACCCCACATAAACTATTTTGAGCTCTGTGTATATTTTGATTTTCTTGAAATTAGTTGATCTTTTCAGGTATACATGGACGAGCTTTTCACTGTAGTCCAACAAACTTCTGCAGGAGAAAACCTAGACTGACTCAACAGGACTGCGTGTCCTTTTTCTCTCTTACAGTGGAACCTGTATTTTCCTAAACTCTAAATACTGGCCTTAATTCTTGGTTGAAGAAGGTGAATTTCTGTTGTTTCCTGCCCATGCCAATGCCTTTTTCCTCTGCATTTCATCACCATTAACCACTTTACTAAAGAAAGAGAAACTGTCAGATCCCCAGGGACCTTGGTGAACAGTTTCAGCACAGGAAGCAAGATGCCTGTTACTGTGGTATCTGATAGTTTTACCTCCTGCTGGGTCAAATTTGATTGTCAAACACATTGGCGATGATGTAAAACACAAGGTGATAAGTGAAGGGATGGCCTGTGATATACAATGACATCCTGGTGCTCCTGACAGCTTCACTTCTCCTTATCATGGGGTGCAGAAAAGATGTATCCTCAAAGATGCTATTTGCATAAGAATGACAGGATGTGATAGGACAAATGAAGATTAATGAAAGCCTGTGCTGTCAGTGTTACCCATTGTCTCTAGATTGATGATGGTCTGGATTGCATCGGTGTTCATGGGCTTCAAGTGTAGCTCAAAGCAGCAGCTCTACTGATACACTGAATACCAAAGAGCTGAGTATTTAAAAAATACTTTTTTAGTACATTTTGGCTTCTAATCTTGAAGTACCTTGTGTGCTAGTATAAGAACATGTGTTCTGTGGATTGTGCCAGTGCAGAGGATTTTTGCTGCCTCCTTTTGAACAGTTATTTTGCTTTTAAAAGTGTCATACTCCCCTCACCTTTTCTCTCCTCCCTTCTCTTCCTTCACCCTGAAGTCTTCAGTCCACACTGTTCTGCAGAGAAGCTCAGTTGACATCAGCGTATTAACCACTGGAGTTGACTTCAACTTATTTTGTTTAAGAACCATGTGGATATTGAGTTTTCTGGTCGGCTTATAGGAACAAAATAAAACTGCAGCCAGTATTCTTCCTAGCAACTGCCAAGTATGGGGAAATAGAATAAAACTTTCCTCCCTTGTGGTTCATTTGGGTTTTGGAGAAGTTCTCTTGGTCAGAGAAGTCAAACAGAGGTTTGACAAGTGAATCTGACCCTTAAAATGGTGATTACTGTGTGTAGTTTTGGGACAACCTTAATTTAAAGTGGCTTGTTTTGATGAAAATAAAAAGTGCACCATAGAGCCATTTGGCAGAATCAGTAAAGAAATTATAATTTCTTGCCTGCAGCAAAAGTAAATAATCTTTCCTCTTTTAAAACATCAAAGTTCTGTCTTTCTGAAGGCTTGTGGAGGAAATTCAAATATTTAGGTTTGCAGTTTTACAAGTTAAAAGAAATAGGAAAGAATCTGGCATATTTTTTCATTATTATTGTATATGCTGTTATAAAGCAGGTGATACTAGGAGCATGCTTAACAGTCAGATGCAGTGGCATTAACTTAACTCATTACCACATCTTATATTTTTCTATGTACGTATTTGTCTATGTGTGATTTCCATTTTGGTCAGATGTGTTTTACTAAAGGGTCTTCCTACAGCTTTGACATATACTACTTCAGTTTTCCCAAACATATTGTAGGATTGGAGTTACAAGCCACGTAGCGCACCAGTCATGTGCTCTGCTCCTCTCTGTGACCCCCAAATTTAATCAAAGATCACAAAAACCTCCAGGTTGGCCCTTGGGGGTCTTCCAGTTCAACCTCATGCTTGTGCAGAGCCAAATTCAATGTTAGATGAGGTTGATCTGGGCTTGTCTGGGAGGTCTTTATGTATGTTCATGAATGGAGTTTTCAGAGCCTCTCTGGGCACCTGCTTCATGTTTGATGACCCTCATTGTGATTTTTTTTTCCCCTTGTATAAAGCAGTCTAGCTTTTTAAAACCCATGCTTTCTTGTCCTGCTGTGTACTTCTGGGAAGTGTTTGTCTCCATCTCTACAAACCATTTTACTGCTTCCTGCTGCTTTTAAATATTTTTACCTGTTCATACTAATTTACTTTGGGTATGGTTTGAGGATAAGCCACCCAAGTGTCTTTTAGCCTTGCAGTGGTATAATATGAGCTGAGTCCCAGACAGGAAACTGGAATACATCTCCGACTGTTACATCTCAGCATTGCTTCTACGCAGATTTCGTCCAGATTTGGAAGACTGATGGCACAAGAGTAGGTGTCTTTTAGAAGGAGGCAATGTTGGGACACTTAATGCCTTGTCTAAGTATTTTATGGTAGTTGAATAAATAGCAAGTAAACACCGGTTAGAGTTAAATCTTTTTGTTTATTTGATTTCTCACTGCTAGGATACTGGAGAGGAAGTAGTCCAGTCTGGGGATAGCTGACAAGTAATTTGTGAAACTGCTTGCCCTATCTGATACTGTATAACCAAAACCAGTCTTCATTTGTGGATGGACTTTGTAGTCATCACTAGACTAGAATAGGTGGGAATGTGTTGCAGAATAGCAATCAAACCACGTACATGCAATCACCATACCTCTCCACACTGCTGAAACATCAATTTTTCTTTTCTTCAGTTTCTTATTTTAAATTCTGAAATGCCTCTCTGCTCGTCAAAAGGCACTCCTCATATTCTTCTAAAGCCTTGGGATTAAAAGCAGAGAGAGATTTTGTCTTGTGACTTTTTAGTCAGCCAGAACCTAGCGTGTTTACATCATTTTGCCCAGGTGCAAGTATGGTTCTTTGAAATAACAGAAGATGTGGGATTTCTTTTGAAGACAAGATTGTTCTGGAGCATATAATAAATTTTAAAAAAATTAGGCTTTAGGGAAAAATGATATCAAACTACATGCCATTCAAAAGAGGGTCTGACATTCTAAAACTGTTTCACAATCTTGGCACTGTCACATTTTCCATCAGTTGGTTTTCTCCGGTATGTGTTTGGGTTTTTACCCTTTAATGCAGTTAAACTTGCAAGTGCGACTAGGGCAAAGACGTGCTCTGGAAAGTAGCTGTTTCTCAGAGATCTAATTTTGCCATTATTAATATAAGATGTTTACATTTTGAGGTGATTAAGAGCTTTCTAAGTTTATTTAAAAGAAGAAAAGCAAAAGCAGGAGTAAAATGGTTTTAATGTTGTTGCAAATTACTTTCACCTGTTATACTGAAAACACTGAACAGACACTGTTGGCGAACAGTGCTGTTTACTGGCCAGGATCTCAAAGTTGATGATTTGAGGCTGGATTGGATAGTGTGAACCCAGAGCTCCTCCAGTACCTTATCAACCTGTCTGAATGCAGAGTTAGTTTCTGTGTTCCCCATGAACATGTATATATAAAATATTCCTTTTTGAGTCGAGAACTGGTTTTTAAGATTCACCTGAAGCTCTCTCCTTCCTTCCTTCCTTCCTCCCCACCCCCTTCCTTGCTGATGAAAACTTTGTTTTCTCATGAGTGCAGCAAATAAAATATTTCCAGGTGTGCAAAAGCGATTTTTGTTTCCAGCATCGATTGTCAGAGTGTGGAGGCCTGAGTAGTAAATCAGCCTTAAGGCTGCTACAGTTTAAAAAAAAAACCAAAATCTTAGTGGTGACAGCTGAAGAGCACAGTGACTTTTTCACTCAAGATTTATTACTTGCCTGCAATAAGGGGTTGGAGGGAAAACTTGCTGGGCTGCATATTTTCTCCTTTAACAGACACACCATAGGGCCAGGATAAATTGGCTTTATTTTGTCTGTGAAAACATAAAACCAAACAGCGTACGTAAAAATATAATAGTTTTACTTCAAGTAGATCAGAAAAGTAAATATGCCTGCTCTTATTCTTTATAGCAGAAAGCATTCCTTACATTGATTCATTCATGTAGCGTAGCATCCCTAATATTTTCATAAACTCTGCAACACATGCCAGAAAACTTATTTGAAGGTATCAAAGCATACATATTAAATTTGGGAAAGTACAAAGATGGCAGAGTAACAGCCAGAGCTTGTTTTTGTTCGTATGTCCTATCCTCAGAAAATCCCAGTGAAGAGCACAGTGTGTCAGAAACTACCTAGAGTGAGAAATTTGAGGGGCTTATCAGTGTGCTATTTGTGTGAACACCATGCATCAGTTCAGTGAGTCTAATTGTGATGCCATGTTGTTGTGTGGTTGGTTTTCTTTGCTTTTTCTTGGTTTGTTTTTGTTTTTTGGATGTGTATGGTGTTCCCCCTCCATTGAGTGACACTGTTTGTAAGAGAATATGACAACATATGCTTGGGTGTTAAGATGAATCATGCCTCTAGACATGAAGTGAGTTTGAGCAGTACCTGTAGCATTGGGTTAGGTCAACTGAATTCTTCATGTGGATTTAGAGGCAAATACAGCACCTTTGCCTAGAGGATTAATAGTAGTTTTATTAAGTTACTTGCATGTGTACAGTGAGTTTCAACCCCTAACACTTTTGTCTGCTTGTCAAGACACAAGGTTTAGCTTCCTACTTGAATTACTTGGGAGCAGTCTATGTGATGGTAACTTCTGCCTACTAAATCCTTCCAACTCAATCTTTCCCCTTTGTATTAAGCTTTGGAGTCATGCAGGGCGGGGTGGGGGTTGCAGCTGGTTTGCTGAGATATGGCTTGCCTCAGTTCCTCTGGGAGCATCCTCAGGAGCTATGAGAGCCTTAGGGACACGTAGCTAGGGATACACTACTTCATAGCAGATGAGCAAAGCTCAGCAAGTCATATCTTTTTGTATATAAAAAGCTTTGTGAGGGTAGTGATAACAGTTAAGGAGGAGACGTTCCAAAAGGACTTGATTTTTAAGGGAGCTATTCTAGAAGGGATGTTAACGTGTTCCTGTGAGCCACATAACAAGAGAAATGCCTGCAGTGAGGTTACTTGACTGGTAGCCGTAGACGCGTTTAGGGCTTGGTTTGCAACTGGTTTCTGCCTAGCCTTCCTGTCAGTGGATGCAAAATGTGCAGGATGTATAAAGCGCTTTTGTGAACACTGTATTAAAATAGCATTATAGAGAATGTTGTGCTTATTTACCACACATGACTTCAGAAATGCCATGGGTGACATTGCGTGTACAATCTTAATTCATTCTTTCTGCATTTGAATCATTGTGCAGTCTTTAACTATGTTAATGAAAGTGGTATTCATGGTGTGTGATTAATTAAATTGCATTAACTTAGAAAATTATTTTTACAATTAATTATGATAATCTTTAATTACCCTAATACTCACATTTCCTTATTTTTAAGAGCTCTGATTTACACTGTTTGAAATAGGATGAGTAATTACCAGTTTCTGATGTGAGTGTCTGGAACCCATGGTCTGGTGTCATGTTGCTATCTTCATGGTTATCAGCTGTATGGGAGCCTCTAGATCCGCCGTGGAAAACTTGGTTGCTTGAAATACGTGTTAATTTGACAACAGAGGAAGATTTAGGTTGGAGGTCAGGGGGAAGTTCTTTACTATGTGAGTGGTGAGGTACTGGAACAGGCTGCCCAAAGAGGTTGCTGATGCCCCATTCCTGGAGCTGTTCAAGGCCAGGTTGGATATGGCCTTGGGCAGCCTGGTCCAGTATTAAATGGGGAGGTTGTTGGGCCTGCCTGTGGCTGGGGAGTTGGAGATTCATGATCCTTGAGGTCCCTTCCAACCCAGACCATTCTATGATTCTTGGTCTACATTTTTTTTTGTCTCTCAGTTTCTTCATCTTTGGCAAACTGTCATCTAATCTCAGTGTGATCCTTATTCTTAGTCATTTTGCTCCACTAATGTATTTTTTTCCCCCTCTGTGCTTGGATGCATTTTGCTTTTCACAAATTCTTTCTCCCAAGCTCAGTAAATTTCTTTTCTCAGTCATCCAAATCTCCCCAACTTTTTATCTTATCTTTGCCTGCCTGCCCAGCCAGCATTTCCCATTTCTCTTGGCCTCCTGGGATCCTGTATCTAGAATTTTTATTAATGACCATCAGTTCTGCTGCAGCATCCAGATTCCTGGCTTTAGTGTGTTCATTCTCTGTATCTGGCTCTTGTTCCTTCCAGAGTCTGTTCTGGTATCCTCTTTCACCTCCTCCTGCTTGACTAGACTCAGATTACTCCAGTGAGAGGAGAGGTCATTTTCCTGCTGTGACTTCAGCAGCCTGCATTTAGCATGAACCTGTAGACTCCTTGAATCTTGGTAGTTTCAATCTTTGGTCAGAGTTTGTATCTGTTAAATATCAAGAAACATCACTGAGCTTTTTCTAATTAAGAAGTTTCAAATCCTAGCGTCGTCAGATCTCAAGACTTTCCTCCAAAGGTTACGGTGAAGTCATTTTATTAATTTTTTTTATACTGTAAACAAAGCAACATATTTTTCCTAGTCTCCTTCTCATGCAACAGCTGAAATGTTTTGACTGGAACGTTACAAAACAAATCAGTTGAAGGCAGCCAGCCAGTTTGGAAAGTACAAGAAGGTCAAAGCTCGGAATAGAATAAACTACTAAATGCCTGATCTTATAGAAGTCACTCAGCATTTTACATTATAGTAAGTGCAGATACTTATCTCCCTCCTAATAGAGTGAAGGATGTTCCAGTAAAAATGGAAGTCATGGTGAAACAGAAAGCTGAGGATTGTCTGTGCTACTGGTTTAGTTCTGGTTTAGCCTCAGTACACCTTGAGACTGTGCTGGGAGAGAGAAGCATGAGGGATCAGAGTACAGTTTCTTTGCTTGTACATAGAAAGGTGACCTTTTAAGTTTTAGTTTTAGAATACCTCTGAATGTCAGAGCTTTGTAATGAACAAATTGGAATATGATCAATCTTTCCATGTTAGTAAAAGACTCCAAAGAGGTGCTGAATGCAGAGTTAGCTGATATGCACTTGTTTCTCAGTAAGGACATGAGTAAGATTTTGCTTAAGGTTCTTTAGGACTATTGGATGTTATCATTAGTCTGTTCAGTTTATTAGTAGCATCTTCTTTGTTTGCGAGATTTCTGTGGGGAGAATAAGACTTCATCAGAGAGTTTGCACTAGTTGATTATTCTTTTTTTTACATTGAAAGAGCTCCAGCTTTGCATTTTGTTTGTTCTAGCAATGATAAATGTTGGATACCTTGCATATCTAGCGTAAGTTCTGCTTATGCGCAAGCAGAAATAGCAGTTTGGGTATCAATAGAGAAAATGGACTTGTTCAAGAAGAGCTATTCAAGAGTTATTAAAAGAAGTTTTAACATCAAACTAAATGAAGGCAGTACTGTAATCAAAAAGGAAACAATCTGGGAGTCATTGATCTATAATATATCATTTTCATAACGTATGTGGAAGGATTGTTATACATATATGCAGGAGCAGAAAGCCAGAGCTCTTTTCACATTACTGTTTCTTGTGGTCAGAGCAGGCTTGGTGTGTAACTATGCAGGTCACCAGAGTACCTCAGGTTTGCATGTGCCAGTGTAGTTTAATGACAAAAGTTTATTTGAAGGTCTGTGTGATTTGATGTATATACAGCTACAAGAATTGGCTCAGAATGGCAACAAATTCTCACTTTTTGAATGATCTAGAAAAGTATGTAGGATGCAAGGTCTTTGAATCTGGTTGAGAGAGAAATGTCTGAAAGTCAAATGAGTATTTTGATTCAGCATTGCTGGGCAGTGGTAGACAGGACTCCTCTCAGCAGTTCTAGAAATCTGAAGTGATTGCTTCTTTTGGGGCTTGTGTCTGTTATTCGTTCTTATCAAGCTGAAAAATATAATTAAACAGGGTGTAGTTACTTCTTCCTTTGTTGTGAATGAAAGTACACTCCCTCCACGGTGAATTAAGTGTTGTGTTACAGAGAAGCACATTTGTCTCAGATATACAGAGAAGAGTTTAAAACAGTCCGCCGTTAATTATTTCAGTTATGAAATTAAATGCATATGTTAAATTTACACTGGTACTGCTGATATCTTTTCTCCGTAACCTCAGACCAACATCTTTAAGTCTGTGTAACGAGTCTTTTCCACTCCCCTACCCCTCCATTTCTGTTCTTCCCCCACATCTGCTTTGTTTTTTCCTGTACAGGGAGTTTTGCTTTGGAAACTGTGTTTGGAAACTGGGTTGGCAGGATGATAGAAAAGTATGATAGAACTTGTATCAATGCCATTAGGTTTTTTTTTTTTGTTTTTTTTTTTTTTTTTCTTTCTGGTGAAGACAAAGAGCACTAATAAAGTATGAAGGTAAATAAACAGAGGTAAATAAACCTGTTGAAACATTGTGCTATTTCATCAGAGGACTGCAGCTAAGTGCATGAATACACTTCTGTGTCACTTGCCAGAGTATCTTCCATAACCCTGATAAGAGAAGGGAAGACAACCAATGTAGTTATCACTTCACAGATGGGAGAGGAGGTTAAAGCCAGATAAAACTGTAGGGCTCTCATTAATGTGTCATGGATAAGTTTTAAAAAGAAGTTGTTCTGTGGATATTTTAGAGCCTGTTTATAAGCTCAACAGATGATAGTTTTTCATAATTTTTCATGCTTTCCCTCATGTGCACTCTTCCACCTTGCTATGAAACAATGTAATCTTGTTGAAGGAACTGACTTCTGAAAAAAAATAAGTGGGTGAACAAGGTGATCCTATGCAAAATGAGAGGAAAGTCACCTATTCCTTAAACCAAATATGTTTTATGACTTTGATCATCGTTTCTGCCCCTCTTTGAAACCTTTCCCTATCTACTATATCCTTTTTGAGAGAAAAGAACTGGGATAGCACACAGTATTCAAGGTGCTGGTGAAATATGGATTTGTATGTGTACATAATGGTGCTTTCTGTTTTGTTCTTTACTCTGTTACTAGCAGCTTGCAATTTTGAACACTTCATTTGCTTGTTTGACTGCTGCCAAGCACCGAGCTCAAGTTTTCATGACTGTCTATTAAAACTAGAAAGTCTGCCTCTTAAGTGGTAATTGTTCATCTCAGAACTCATGCTTTTATATATGAATGAATGACTGAATTTCCCATGTTCATAATTTAGCATTAGCTTTCACTGAAGATGGGCTATTTGCAAAGTCTCCCGAAATCCTTACAGAGTTCTTTACCCTCAGTCTTCGTCCTTGTGTAGCTATACCATTGGAAATCATGGCTCCTATATTACATCATTTCCTTGGTATTAAACAAAATGTAAATTTTATACAGGAGAAATAGATGAGATTAAGGGGTCTATATTGTGTCACAGTAGAGAGGTAACTCAGGAAAGGCGTCTACCCTGACTGTGCATGTTGCTATCTGAAGGCAGACCCTAACAAGCACAGTTGAACTTGCTGGAAACAGAGGAATGAGAGATAAAGCATCCCACAATACAACTAACTTGGAGAATTTGAATTGATCTGCACTGTTGCACATGGATACTGAAAAGGAAGAGAAGAACAATAAGCATTGCAACGTGTTTACTTTTTTCTCTGCCTTATTGTCAGAAATATTGGGTAAGCCACAGGTTCCGATGTTGATATCTCTGGAATTAAGTCCTGTGACTGAAAAAAACCTCATGGATCGTCTTCCAGCAAGCTGAGAAATCTATTGTATTGTACTAAGCATGCCTTTCTGTTAAAACTATTATACAATAGTGAGCATTTATTCAAAATAAGCATGCTGGTTCAAGTAGAAGCAAAGCAAAAAACAAACAAAACAACAACAACAAAAAAACACCCTGCATTAAAAAAAAAAAGGAAAAAAGAGGAAAAAGCATTCTAGAATAAGACTGTCTTCATACTGCAGCATACCCTGTCACTGTATAGAGAACATGAATGTGCCCATCTTTTCATAAAAATGGCAGTAGTGAAGCAGGCAGCCACTGGAGGCAATTAGCTGGTATGGAAAAAGGTATCTCCAAGAAGAACCACGTCTCTACAGTAAGTACCAGAGCATGCAGGAAAGTGCTGAATGCCAAACTGGTCTGAGGGGACTGATAATGGCTCAGAAAATGAAGGGTAGTACAGAGTTAGGCCTTGTAGATGGAGAGAGGGTATTTAAGATTGCAAGTAGTGTAACTCTGCTCCAGAAGTTTGTTTTTCTAAGCAGTGAATATTTTCTACAGAAGTCACCGAGCGAGAAGGGGCAGCATTAGTCAGTTTGCAAGGCAAGTCTTATTCCATTACTTAACAGGGAGGCACGTGAGATATGTAAGCAAGAACACACGCCAGGGTGTGTGTGTTCATCAGTCAACATGTGAGGTGTGTGTAATTGGCAAACACACACCTTGGAACATGTTACTACACTTATAAAATGGCCATTTATTTTAGTTTTTATTAAGGAATGTAAGTGTTCTGTGCAAACCTAAAAAAAAAAAATCCTGATTTTTAATTTTTATTTTTTTAATTGAAACCCTGTTTTTTTTTCATATGTTTAATTTCGAACCATGTTAAATACCTGTTTTAGTGTTTAAGTACTGTTTGGATCTGATATTCCGTGTTGTCTTTATGCACAAATGATGCCAGTAGAGTGTAGGTGTGAGGAAATGTAACTTGCTTCATTCTAGATTTCCCCATTGGTTCTTTTTCTTTGTGATCCCCTGAGCTTCCCTACCTTGACTTAAAAGGAATGCAGTTGCCAGGGGAGCTAGAGTGCAAACCTTAAACTTTGTCTTCACTGGATGCTACTCTTAATAACCTGGGTTGTTGTTTTTTTTATTAATGGCAAATCTATCTTATCAGTTCCAGCAAGTGCAAAATTACAGTTTTTTTGTTGTTTGGAAAATAACTATTGGAGATGATTTTTTTTTTTGTCTTGCTCATATGTGCATTTTACTGTCAGAATTTAGACTCACACAGCAACAGGGAGTTGTTTTGTGGTAATGCTTCAATGGCCTACTCTCCTACCAAAGTGTCAAGAGAGTACAAGGAGTAAGGTGTGAAGTGGAAACAGGTTGTGCACCTTGCTGCAACCATGGTTTGTGTAGCGGCTGTAGAAAACGACACCTTCTTATTGAAGGCCTCTGTATTCTTTGTGCATTGAATGCAGAAGTGACCACCACAGTGGTAAAAACAAGGTGACATAGCTGTAACTGCTGTGCAGACTGTAACTGAGGCATTAGGTGTTGTTGTGTTGCTGCTTCTTAAGAAAATTGCTGGTTATCATTTACGGGAGAAAAAGTCCTTCCCTCTTCTATGACTGTGCAATCCTACACAGTGCCCAAAGAGTTTTCAGAGTTATGACTGAAGTCTTGTTTCCAGGCATGCTTTTAAGGAGTTGATTTTCTTTCCAGTGGATTGAGCATGAAAAGGAAAGAACCCAGCACTGAAGGTCCTATATTGTGTGCATGATTTGTACTAGATCATTTGCAAGTTTTTTAGAGCAATGGGGATCTGTTCTGTCTTTGCTTTGAACATGAAAACAAAGTACATTTCACATAAGATGCCTTTTCACAAATTAAGAGATTGTTTAAGCAAACACATTTCCACAACAAAGCTGTATTTTAACACAATCTGCCAGCAACGTTGTGACATAACACAAACAATGTAAGTTCTGAAAGAAGGCAAAATATAAGTTGGACCATTAACCTTCTGAGACACTGAATGCATTTTAAATGAATTTTTTTTAATTAGTACTTTTCTAAGAGAATAGAGGTTGTGGTTTCATTCAGAATCGCCATAATTTGTGTACCTGGCGTGCCACCTGAACTTTCTGGGCTTGTAGAAAAATCTAAACTCATTATTCAAATGTCAGCCTGTTTTTCTTTTTGCGGTGAGATTTCCATGAGTTTACTTTTTATTCAGGTGGATCTCAGTCTCATAAAAATACTGATACAAAAGATCTTGTAACTTCATTTGTTGGAACTCCTTCAGTCCGTGCTCAAACCTCTGTAGCTGTTTTCCCATAGGACAAAGAGTGCATCTTTTTTTCTGCCAAGACTGGAATCATTTACGTTGTACTGTAAGGAAATATATGCATGTTTGCAGAATCAGAACTTCAAGAACTAGAAAAAGGTGACCAGTGTTGGTATTAGATCAGGCAAGAATATACCATGAATACAAACTGGACTGAAACAGCCGTTGTTTTGGCAGTTCTGAGCCCATTCAACTTAAAGGTTGTCTACTTGAATAATGCATTCACTTGATTTTTCCACTTATAGACACTTCTATATGCTAAAGCTCCATAACCAGAAAAAATATTCCTAACAGGAATACAAATCTTTTACTGCTTCAGTTTCAGCTTTGAGCTGCAGTGCCATGAGTGTTACAATGGGTTGTACTGATAAAAACATTTTTGGAGCTTGTAGTTTTGATCATTTCCTCATCCTTGATTTGTGCCGATCATTTCAGGATCAGCAACTCGCTCAGCCCTGTAAGATGTGTAAGCTTATGTTTGAAGGAACAAATCAGCGAAATATCCAGGTCTTGAAAGTAAATTTCTACTCTGTGTGTGAGATTTTTTTTTTCCTTTTTGTGAGAATACAGTGAAAAAAAGGCTTTATACAGATACCAAACACTTTTGTGTTAAATTGGATTATTGTGATTTTCTCCCTTGCAGAGGGCTATGAAGGTGGCCTATTACTATTTTATACTTTCCCTGGTTTTGTTCTAATAGTTCCTTCAATTATGTTTTCTTTTCCTGGAAGGAGTAGCTGTTGTACCTCATTCTCTATTTCTTGTGATCACGATGAACCTATGTGAAGTGATTTTGCTGAAGCAGGCATCTTACACACAGCCATCAAGCTCTTTGTTTGTTGGTTGTCTGAAAATTCGCTGAAGTGCAGCAGATATCAGGGCTGTTGGTTGATTTTGATTTGTTTAAACATAAATATTACCAAGAACTGGAAGCAGAGACATGAAGACTTTGAAAGCTTTGAGCACATCTTTCTGAATGACTCCCCTGGTTTACAAAACAGGGGATCAGCAGATGGCAGTCAAAGCAAAGTTCCATCTGTTCACTTTCGAAGTACTGTGCACATGAGAGACAAACAGCGACCAAGTTGTGTCAGATATCCTTACACATTCAGAAAAAGATACAGGTTTTCCAGATCTTTAGAGAAGATAAGCCTTGATTTTTGCCCATGTGGAATTAGAATGGGTTTTTTGTTTGTTGGCTGTTTTGCAAAGAATGAGCTGGTGATTGGGTCATCTCACTTGTATTCTAGAAATGTCTCTTCAAGAATATTTTCTTACTCCACATGTGTGAGGAAAGAGCTTTTATGCCTGGAGTGTCTGTCTCACCATGGGATACATTTTGGGTTGGTGGGTTTTTTTATGTAAAAGTTTGTTTTTCTCAATTCAGTGCTTAATGCTTACAGGAAAAAAATATATTTTTATTCATTTTTAACTTGTACTTTAATCATAATGTTCTGTCGGATAGCAGCTAAGTTGCTGAAGAATTTTCACATTATTGAAATGTTATTTTTATTTGCATCCTGCTATAAATAGTCGTGACACTTGTGCACCAGTGCAACTGTATTTGAATAGCTGATGGAGTGGTTTCCTAAAGATGTGCCTCCCATATGGCAGAGTTGTTACAAGGATTAGATAGCGAAAGCATGATAGCAGAGGAGGTGCAAAGTGCAAAGTATCATTAAGCATTTATGGCACCGTTACTTTACTGTATTTTCATCCCTTTTTTCCCTACCTCATAACATGTCAACAAACTCTCACTTTTTCTCATTTAGAAAATGAGCTGTCATCTTGGATTTCAAATTCTGGTCTCTGTAGTGTTCTCCTGTAAGAATGGGAGGGAAAAGAAAGTCAACAGTCAGAGTCAAAAAACGCTGTGGGAAAAATGCTCAAAGGTTTTCTTGTGAGTCAGTATTTTCAATTCACACTTCACATCTCCCTTTCCCCTAAAGGGGTTAACACTACTCATTAATTGAAGAGCAGAGTTTATATACTAAGCATTATTTAACGTACACTGGTGGTATTATTGTACTTCCTGTTTTGTATTCACAATAATAGGTTTCTGAAGAGTTGCCTCTGTATAAATACCTCGCTCACATTTTAGGCAAGTATGTTCTTGTCTTGGAGTAAGCACGAAAGAGTAATGTGTTGGAACACTGCTAAAGAAGGAAATCTCTTTGTGTTTCATAAACGATACCCCTAAAGCCTTTTAAGAATATATGTTTTTAAATGACAGCTGTGCATTTGTTTTGTTTCTTTACTTTTTATTATTGTGGCTTAAATTGGCTCTAATAAGCCATAAAGGGAAAATCACAGCTTCGGCAAGGAAACTTCTCTGTGTGATGCTGAAATAGTGTCATACGGAGAAGAAAATCTGCAGTATGCAGCTGCGTTAGGAGAAATTGAAAGCTTCAGCATGAACTTGTGCCATTAACACGATCACTAATTTCCTTTAAAATCTATTATTGCAGTTTAAAATCAGCTGCAAGAAATAAGGAGGTTAGGGGGTTTTCGCTGAACTTTGTCCCCAGATTTTTTTCTGTAGTGGCTGTGGAACGATGGCCAAGGCTGATAATATGTAATGCAGATCAAGTCAGAACTAATTAAATTTTATTATCAAATGTCACTTTCTGATGCTTACTGACTGACTGGTTATTTCTGAGATTTATTTTGTCTCTCTAAAGAATAGAAAGGCTGTAGAGGAAAGCAGTAGAGACTGTTTTTTAAATTAACTTTGAAACTAATTAGAAATATTTTACCTCTTTTGAAGGATTGAAGGTCCTCTGATTATTAGTTTCCTTTTATTATTTATTTGTTTGGAATGGTCTAAAAAAGTGATTTTGCAAATAACTCCTTCTGTCACACAGACCTCTGGGTATTACTTACGCACATAGTTTGCACCATCTGAACACACCTGGCCATTAGCACTTAATCTTCATGCATCATCCCATCTAAGCTCATCTTAACAGACTCTCTAACAGGAAATCTCTGTTGTGTGGTGATGGCAAAAGATGCAAGGAACTTAGAAGGTGAGTGAAGGAAAAAGAGCAAATGGGAAAAAAACTTATTCCTTTTTCAGTAAAAAGCTGGTGTAACCATTATGGCTATGTTTTGAAGTCTACATAGTCTACATAGTCTTTTGAAGTCCATGTTTTGCACTTCAGTCTACAGAAAGGAAACAATGGAGTGCATGCAGAGTTTATATACTAAGCAGTGACAGGAGAAAGCAAAGCAACAGAAGTGGCAAATAGAAAATAGAAAACAAATTGTGTAAGAATTAGTAGAACCCTTGTCTGACATGGTGCTGCTTAGGCTGGTCCGTATCACTGATTCTGTTCTCTGTACCCTTAAATTAGTTGTTAACATATAACATAGGCATACAGCTGCCCTCCAGAACATGTGAAGTAGTTACCTGCATTCCAAAAAGCAATCCAATTGTGAAGAGGATAGATTATTCTCCTTCAAATTTTACTTGCTAACTCCAACTTTACATTGTCGTCAGTTAAAATCTCTGATGAACATGATGTGAAAAGCAATTTTGTCTTTATGCTCAGTTTTGCTTCAGTTTTTATCTGGTCATTGAATGATACCCCAGAGATACCATGTGTTTAATCCTGAAATCGTCTTTGTTGTACTTTATAGAAGGAAAAAAAAAAGTGAGGAATTTCCTTTTAAGATACCCTTGTTTCCGACTTTCTCTTCAATCTCTGTACGTGATGTGCTTCTCAAAGAAGTGTCAGCTCATAAAAGGCTTAGAACAGTAGCGATGTTGTTATGTGGAGAGAAATTCAGCCTAGTGTCTCACTTTCGTGCAAGTCATTGTAAATTACACACCAGCTTGAATTAGCAGAAGTTTAAGTAATTTAATAAGTAACATTTGCAGTGCATTAAGTTAGATCCATCTGTCTGAAATCCTGCTTGAGTCTTGTCCGTTCCCAAGGTCTGCGCAATTGCAAGGGTGCTGGAGCAACTGGACGGATTCAGTGCCACTGGTGTGGCTGCAGTTAAGGTTGTCCACCAGCTCCATTTTGCTAGCTAGGCTGGCAGAGAGTTTTTCTGTTGATGTAGCTGTATCTTTTACCTGAATGGCACAAAAAAAGCCAAAAAAACCCACTACTTGTGTATGTGTTTGTGCATGAGAAACCCAAAAGCATCCATTCTCTCTCTTTGACAGCTGCAGTACCAAAGGGTGTAGATAGCACAAAGGAAATAACATCAAATGTTAGCCGCTCTAACTGCAATATTCTGTGCTCTTTGTTACAGGCTGACCTGGTTCTTGACAGTACTGTAGCTGAATATGACATCTAAAGACATTATTTAAATTAAAAAAAAAAAGGGGAGGTGGCTGGGGAGGGGAAGGGAATAATTTGTCAAGATTAAATCAAGTGTTGAAAAACTGCAGGCTCTTCGTCTTTGGAGCGTTGGTGATAATCCAAACAGGAGAACTGCTTTCCCTGGGAGGACTTCCCTAGATTCAGCCGTGGAAAATGTATTTGTTTAGCAAATTTAATGGGCTTATCAGAAAATTCTCCAAACATCCTCTCTATGTTTTGGATATTCTGGACAACGTGCTGCTTTCTGTGCGCGGGTTGCAGTCTCATTTTCCATGATGGCTTTTGTCTGTGGAGCACAAAGCTGAATGTTGGGCTTGGGGAGGAAAGAGGTGAGAATATTCAAGCACTGTCCTTTGTGGTAAAGATAGAGGCAAAGTATCTAACAAATAATTAAATAAAATCATGCATGCTGTTCTTTTGGGCGACTGTTAATTCTCTACATTCTGGAGTTGGTGTGGAGCTGTAAGTCAAGACAGAAGGCAAGCAGTGAGTGCTTGTATTTGCAGATGACATGATTGAGATGTTGCTTGCGGTCATATTAGATACTTGTGGAGAAGCGGGAGTCTATTTGTAACTGTAGCAGAGCTCCTAAATAGCATCCATTTAGTCCCCCAGACTTTCAGAGAGGTCTGGGTTTGGTTGGGATGCTGGTAACCGCTGGACCACATTGCTCCTTAGGGGCCAGAAAAAGAAGCCAAGTCTTGAAAGAAATAATTTCTCTGCTTCTTTGCAAACAGTACAATGTGCAGGCTATGTAGCTGTGGTGGGGCTTTTGAGTGGCTGGTCCACATACAGAATAACATCCTCCTGCCACCACAAATTGTTCTCTTTATCCAGATGCAAAGTGTTTGGTCTATGAACTGGCTACTTAGATTAGCATGTGCAGGAGGCTGCTGGGAGCCCTGGGTAGTGGCTGGGACTGGTTTGGTTTGGGTACTATGTAAAATGCTAAAGGAAACACCCGTCCCTGTCTGCTATAAGAGGTAAAGACCCTGTGTTCCCCTTCTGTCAGCATTGTGCCACGTGACAGACTTTCTGGTTTTCTTCTCAGATTAGGTGTCTTTTAAGCCTTGAAAATACATAGAGAAAATCTGATAAAAGCCATTTTAAGGCAGTAAAGCTAAATGCTGGGAGTTTACCAGAACTGCATGGACATCTGCAGCTTTATTTTGTTCCCCTCTGTGTGTATGTTATAGGGTCCCATCTGAGATTTCATGAGCACAATGTTATTTGTTTGAGGGATTACTTATGGATGGCTCGATGCCAGTAAAAATATCTGCTCTGAGTGTAGCAACAATAAAAAAACAAACACAGTCCTGAGATATAAGCTGAGCAGCATGGAGATGATATAAAAATAGGTCAGTGCTATGCAGCAATGTGGTTGAGACTGATACAGTGTTGTGGAGGAGGCTAAGGTCAGCAGGCTTGGTTGTTTGGGAAGTACAGCTGCTTTCCGATGAAGGAACATGTCTTTTATCACTATGATTTTCATCTTAGCTGGATATGGAAAGGACATATCAGGGACAAATCACTCATAGCAGTCAGTGCCATAGTGTGTCACTTAGGTGAGCATCTTAGCCAGATTTCAGAATGGATTTTCTATTTATCCAGGTGATAAAACTATCCAGGTCTTAGGAGTAATTGTTATATAAATGTGTTTTGCCACACGTATATTTTAAAACGAATCCCAGCCTTTATAGTTGGTGATATTAGTTGTTCTCTGCTTCCTGGAGCTTGGAAGATCCTCACTAAGGGAAGACCAAAATCTTTGATACACAAGCAACAGCAGGGTTGGTCAGTTGAAGTGGCATCTGTTCCTTGGCAAGGCATATCCTTCATTGTGGGCCATGGTAGATATGTGATAACTTGTCGCAAGTCATAGAATCATTAAGGTTGAAAAAGACTTCTAAGATTATCCAGTCCAACCAACAACCCATCCCCATCATGTTCTCTAACCATGTCTCTCAGTGCCATGTCTCCAGGTTTCTGAGCACATGAAGGGATGGTGACTCCACTGCCTCTCTGGGCAGCCCATTCCAGTGCCTCACCACTCTTCTGGAGAAGAAATTTTTCCTAATATCCAACTTGAACCTCCCTTTGTCCAGCTGAAGTCCATTCCTTCTCATCATGAACTGCTTCATGTTTGAGTTGCATCAACCTTATAATGAAAATGTGCATTCCAGCCATCGCTGCAGGTAAAAAGTGTAAAAGCGGTACAATTTCTTATCATCAAATAAGTCGTAGCAATTCCAAGTCCGTAAGTACATCTTCAGGTTGAAGGATGAAAGTACACAGATAATATTTAACTGGTGTCAGCCTCTTTGGGACCCCTTTCCTGCAGTACCAAGTTCATTATTTATGGACAGTTAAAAAAAAACTGCTTCTGTACGGGAAGAATAAGCAAACTGAAAAGCAATGCAGACCTATTTCCATCTTCATTCTGTGTGCAGGAGGTGAATGTTAACACGTGTTTCTTTGAGATTCAGGAATCTCTGTACAGCATAGGCACATACCACTTAGGTTTATACAAGCCCAGGTTGGTTTGAAGGCTTTTTAAGCTAATGGAAATGATGCAATAAGGAGCAGTGCTCCAGACCTGTGAGATCACAGCCATGATGTTTTAATATCCTGGTGCAAGTGAGGTGATTTCATACACGGTAGAGGACCAGTATCTTTTGTAAACTAAAAATGATGATGATAGTGAATGTTAGTGAATTGAAACTACCCCTCCTAGTCAGCTTTATAAATGGACAGTCATTCAGCAAGTCATACAGTACCTACAATTTTTTTTCTAAGAACTAGAGTAAAATATGTTTTTCTAAGCAATGTTTTTGATTAACTTTAGTTACACATGTAGAAAACCTGGTAATTTGCTGAGGTGCATGACGGTTTTGCTGGTGTAAATCTGACATGGCAACATACTCAAACTGCTTGCAAGGAGGTTCCTCTAAACGTATGTTGACGGTACTTAAAGCACACCAGGCACAAGACAAACCACACAGTGCCATTTTCTTGTGTCTGTACCATGTAATTTTTTTGAAACAACCTTGCTGTAGTAGAATATATTAGCTTTCCTTATGATTTATTTATTTGCTTTTTGTTAGTGGCTCTCTGGGACAGGAGACCTGATTCTGGAGGAGAGGGCAGCCGCCAGAGGGTGTGCAGGGCAGGGGCAGAGGTGCAAGAACAAGGTGACCCATCCCTCCCTCCCTTCCTCTTGAAGTCTGCATGTATAGACAGTGATTTAGTTCTTGTTGCCCCCCATTTTCATAATGTAATTTTTTGTAAATTTTTATTTTGGTGTGGTTCCCTTTTATCTCAGCTATTTCCTTTTAGCTTGTCAAGGAAGAGGAAGAAAAGAGGCTGCAAATGTGTAGGGACAGCCTTGTGCCTGTGGAGTAGATCACCTCCGGGATATACAGCTGAAATGTTTGAAACGCCTTTGAGTTTGGCAGCTTTTCCGTTTGCTTTCCCTTTTCCTTCCTTTTGCAGTCCTCCAGTAATAGCTCCCTTGTTCCAAAGAACAAAACCAGCACTTAGTGGTCATTCAGAAAGATTCATTAAAAACAGGAATGGAGTAATTGTAAACAGGCACCCCTCCTGTCATCCCCCCTTCCACTCTAGCCCAGGGCACAGCAGTCTTATGTTGTCTGGCTCCAGACAATTTTTGGGGAGAAAAAAGGAACAATAGCCTTTGGAGGTTAAAATAACCTTTCCTTGTTCAGCTGTTACAGCACTTTCTTAGAAAACTGAAGACCCCGATTTTAATTTTCTGGAACACACACTTTAACTGTTAAATGTTCCTTTGTAGCAAAATCATGGCATGACTCGTTTATAGTAAAATAGAAATAGTAATCGTGCTAAGATTTTATCACAAAAGGTAAGAAAGATTGGGAACAGCAATGGGAAAGCTAATTACAACAGTTTTCTTATAGGCTGGGGATAATGGGTGCCTCATAAAGCTATGATTCACAAGCAGCTTGTCATTTTTACAAGTGGTATTCAATAATTGTTGTAGCTTTTTTAACCTTAGTGCTGTCTGTGGTGTGCATCATGAGGAGTAGCAGGAAGCAGCTGTGTGTGAAACACACTGCATCGCTGCGAGGATTCCCTGTGGCAGAGGAGGAAGGGGCTGAAGGACCATGTAGCTCTCACCAATGCCAAGGGTTAATGCATGCTCCTCTTTCATTTATTACCTGCCCTTTGTTATGGAGGGGCTGCTTTCTTGTCAGTAGCCCAGCCAGGGCTCAGCTCTCTCTAAGAAATGCTTCACCCTCCTGTGAATGCACAGGGAGATAAAGAGGCACAGAAATATTTTAACACTTGCACGTGCCCTGCAGGGAAGCAGATCTTATTACTGGTAGCAATCAGTCAGCACTGAATAGAGGGAAGATATTTTATTAAATAATTGCAGCATTTGTGAGAGGAATGTGGGTTGCCAGTGCTTCCTGTGCACATTGTTATGCTGTGTCTCCCAGTTTTTCAGGTAGAAAAGCTCAGTGATGTAAAAGCAGCGTAAAGAAGTGCCTGAGTTGACAGTAGGCTGTGCAAAGCTCATCTGATCTGAATGAGCTGGACCAGGGAGCAGTACAGCTAACAGTAGCATTCTTATTCACGTGGCATTGTGGAGAAACAGGTTTTGATTGAGTCTGAAGGTTGCTTTAATCAAACTGTGTGACTGGTACCTGAATTAACTTGTTCTGAATAACCCTGGGTATCTTTTCATGAGCCAGTGTTTTGCTGGGAGGTGTCAGCGGAGCCACAGCAAAAGGATTTTGCTGAAAGGCTCAGGTGCAAAAGCTGCTAAGTCCCAGTTAGCAAAGTGGAGTTGCTGTCACAGCTGGCAGTGTAGCTACTTAAAAACATATACCACTAGAAACAGACTGAATCCATCTGATTTGCTCACTGCTGTTAGTCAAGTGATGGGGAAGAAATTAAATGGTTAGCACTGCTGATGAAACTTTTCCTTTAGCTAGGGACATACTCTGCTTATTCAAAAGCTTCTCAGAGTATGGTGGCTTTTTTGTTTGTTTATTTGTTTGGTAGTGCAAAGAGGCCAGAGCAGGACTGAATAAGGAGGAGGCACAGCAGGCACAGCTTCTCTGCATATAACAGATGCAAAGAGACAGGTTTTGTGTGCTCTCTGCCGGATTGATAGGATGTGGCATGACTTCTTTCACCTCCAGCCTAACCTCGTGGCAGAAGACAATATGAGTGGTCCCATAAGTGATGGGTGTGTAATGGGAAGTCGTGCGTGGCTGGTGAGTCAAAGCTCCACACCTGTTCTGTGTCACAACAGCTTCCCTTGCGCATGGGGGAGCGGGCAGGGGAGGCAGTGCCCTACTTTCTTGCAGGATTGCCAGAGGCGTAATTGCTTTGAGTCAGTAAAAGCTCTTGAGTTAAGCACTGGCATTAAAGAAATAAGCTTGCATTTTATAGCTTCACAATTTTTGTGCTTGAGAAATAGATCCATAGCTGCTGCTTCCTTATGGCATGGCTTAGGTATCAGTTTAAGTTGGATAACTAGATCCTGAGGTTTTTCTTTGTTTGGAGAATTAGAACAGTTCTGTGCTGACAGCAAAGCTTTGACATAACTCCTCAGGTAGTCCCCATGAGCTTCCTGTAACTATGTGAATGCCTGCAAAGACAATTACTATAAAGGCTTCTGAAATCATATTATCATAATTACTTATGATCCTTCATAATTACTTTTTGCACAGATTTTTTGTCTTCTGCTGCCTTCTTTTGGTTTCACTAAGCAAGCGGAAGGTTCTCAGGGGAGGTTCTTTTTTTCCCCCTTTCCCTTTCCCCATTCTATGTTTTGTGTTTTTTTCCAATAACACGGGATAACTTAGTGTTGTTAGATAACTGGACTACTATGCTTTGAGGAATGGATGTCTTAGTTGTTGGATTATAAAAGAATATATAAATCTCTAACTTGACTTTCAGTGATATTATTTGATTTTTCCCACCTTTAGTTCTGGAAGTGACTTGATTTGTGGGTATCAGGGCAATGTTATAAATTGGATTGAAACGATATCAGAACTTTGAACCATCCTCACACTCATGCATGACCACGTTTTTGTGGGTTTTTAAACTTTTATTCATCTGAATCTTCCATTGGTTCAATCTTCATTAAGCATTTTGTTTCACTGTACCTTCTGAGAGCAGTGTCAGAGACATCCATTGCAGCTGTTTGCTGGGGAGGATGGAGTTTCTCTATTATCTGTTCAAACTGCATGAAAAGGGAGCTGGGAAAGTGTATCATCATCTCCTTAACAACAATACATTGGGTAAGTGTTGCACGCCATAAAGCTATTATGCTTTGGTCATCATTCTTATACAAGTGTGTCCAGGGCATGCTCACTTTACCTTGTGAAGACTTTGAGAGTGGTACCCAGGGGCTTTGTTTTATAATAATACATTACATTTCTTTTGGTACTAAGATATTAAAGGTCAAACTATAGAATCATAGAATCACCAAGGATGGAAAAGACCTAAAAGATCATCCAGTCCAACCGTTCACCTATTACCATTAGCTCCCATTACAGTGTTATTATGTATCTGTATACCTCATTCTCATCTTTCTGTTCCTTCACCTGGATTTACTTTTTAATTGTTTTGCATCATTTCTGGTGACAAGGTGGGTGGTTGGAGTAAGCACATTGGGATTCAATGGTTAGTCCTATCTTGGGGCTGCAGGTACCATTTATGTAGAGGAACACACTATTTCTGTCTGGTTTGATACCAAGCTTCTAATTGCTGAGTAATTTTAGTTACAAGCTGACAAAACATTAAGGCTTAGGGGTCCTGGTTCTTTGTTAGACCAGAATTAAGTATTGACCATAGCACAGATGGGACGTTGCAAAAATCATCCTGATCTGGTTTCTGGATGTGAAAGATAAGGTACGTGGAATATGGACTACAAGCACCTGTAGGGAATGTGATTAGTCCCAGAAAATCCAAAGCAGAAACTTCTACAGCCTGGCCTCTTTTTTAGAAGTGTAAGAAATTTGAGAAATTTTGCTTGTTTTGTAGCCTGTCAGAATTTCTAAATGTGCCATTGAGAGAGGAAAATGTGTTTAAAACAAGTCATTGCACATTATTGTTAAGTCTCTGTGATAGTCCGGTATCATAAAGCACGTGATTTTCTTGCCATAGGACATTGCCTGTTCTTTCAAATGCAAAGGCACCTATGGTCTAGAGACCTTGAAAAGCTTTAGAAGTGAGCCCTTAGTGACAGCTTTGGCAAGGTGTTGCATTTGGATTGAGGCAGTCCCAGATATGAGTGTAGGCTCGGAGAAGAACTCAGTGAGACTAATCCTACAGAGAAGGACTTTGGGGTCCTGCTGGACAAAAAGCTGGATGTGAGCCTGCAGTGCACACTCGCAGCCCAGAAGGCTGATTGCAGCCTCACTGCATCAACAGAAGGGTGGCAGCAGGGAGAGGGAGAGGATTGTCCAATAAAAGGGTGAGCGTAGGTCATGAGCTCACATAGGGAAGATAATACTAGATTTAAGAGGAAAAAAAAAAAGACCAAAAAGCACACAGGCAATGTAAACTATACTGACACGGTTACTTTTGAAGTGGTAAGTGCTGTAGTATTACCAAAGTTGCTCTTCCTTGCCTTTGTTCTGTCATTACCTAAGAAAAGATTGTTGTTTGATAAACAATGAACAGCATTGGATGCCAGATGAAAGCATAGCCAGGAGATTAGATTACATTATCAAGGGATAGAGGAAGGAAGATGCATTGAAAACAGTTCTGTTACAAGTCACCAGGTAATTATCAAGCTCTGTAATTATAAAGGGGTAGCTTCTCCTTTCTAATGTCTGTTTTAAATGTTAGTTGTAATTAAAAGCAGATCATTTTCAGTAGGAAGAGTGCTGAAGAAAGGAGACTGCTTTGGTTTTTCTCCAGTTTGTTGCTGAAACAAAGAAAAGCTGCAAAAGTGAAATAAGTCCTCTAATGGTGTGTGTATGTGTGTGTGTTTGGAGGGCAAAGACAAAGAGGACTGTGGGAGCTTGACATTATACTTTGTCTTGCCAATGTGGCAGAGTCCTAGATGTTAATAAAAATACTGATTTTATTTAATTATAATATTCTTAGACTTTAAACTTTGGAAGCACAACCAGTCCAGAGTTCATAATCTACTCTTTGAAGGACTGAGCTCTGCTTTGTGTTTTCTTGGTCACTGTATGGAGATAAGAGAAAGACAACTCTTCATTCAATGGTTGACTGTGGATTTGTACTGTAATGCTGGTTTGTGCCCTTTGTGAACAGTCTGCAGTGTTGGGGATTTGGAAAAGAGACACCTAGATGAGTGGTTTGCTAAAGTGAAAAGCTGTCTAGTTCATGCAGGCTTTAGCTCTTGTGATGTAGGAAGTGATAAGCTCCAAGTTCTGGTCAGCTTCCTTTCTAACTCAGAATTGGCCTAAGACTCTGAGTGTTATGTCTGAACTCTGAGTTAATAGCTCAGCTTTGCTTGTTAATCAGAGGGGCAGGAGATGCTTGCTGTACAGTTAAATGTCTTTGCAGGTTTTCAACTGAAAAAATGCTGGTCAAAATAAGACCTAGCCATTATCTATGAGAGAAATTTCAAGGGAAAATTGCAAAGCCATGAGGCTGTTTGTCTAATTGTCTAACTCTTCACTGAAAGGAATGTATGTCTTTATTTTATATGGAAGATGTTCAGAATTCAGGTGTTTTTGTTGGTGGTTTTTTTTTTGTTTTTTTCCTAGGAGTTACTTGCTCGGTGCTCTATTTCTGCCATAATTTTTTCTTTTTGAGGGCATATTTCTTTTATAAAGAGTAAGCATTTATTTTATAAAGATTAAGACTATGAATCAGCCATCTGGCCAAAAATGAGGAAGAAAGAATATACCCAAACAAAATAAACAGGTAAACAAATTAGTCAAATAGTTTTCAGAAACATAAGAGAGACCTTCTGATGTGAGCTCAAACCTGTCATATGTCTTAAATCTCAGGCTTTTACCTCAGTTATGCTCAGTTGCAAAAGAGAACAGGTACTTGCCTTGGAAATGTAAGAGATAAGATTTCATGTGCTCTTTTTCTGTGCATGGTGGCTCATGTATGAAAAGCACTGACAGTTTGAAGAACAGGGGAGCAAATTGACTTGCTGGTGCCAGTGACTCCAGCTTTCAGTTAGGGTGCAAACTGCTGCCAGCACTAATATTTATTGCGCAGTCTGCTATATTTAGCCTATTACTATTGAAGGAGCTTTGAAGCTAACCAATTTAGAGTACAAAATTCTCTTTGAATATCTTAACAAATTACAGTACAGAATGGATTTTAACATTTACTGTTTCTCCATATTGCAGATCAGTGTGGGATTTATCCTGCCTTGATTTAGCAAATGAAGGAACTGAGGCTGTTTAGTCTGGGGAAGAGGAGGCTGACAAGAAACCTTATTGCTCTCTTTCGATATCTGAAAGGTGCTCACAGTGAGAGCGGGGTTGGTCTCCTCACACTGGTGACAGGTGACAGGACGAGGGGAAATGGCCTCAAGTTGCACCAGGGGAGGTTGGATATCAGAAAAACTTCTTTATAGGAAGGGTTGTTAAGCACTGGAATAGGCTCCCCAGGGAGGTGGTTGAGTCACCATCCCTGAGGGTGTTTAAAAACCATTTAGATGTGGTGCCTGGGGACATGATTTGGCAAAGGGTTGTTTGTTAGGGCAGTATGGTTAGGTCATGGTTGGACTTGATGATCTTTAAGGTCTTTTCCAACCTGAGCAATTCTATGATTCTGTGATTCTAAGTAGTTCTTTGTCAAGTCACAACTTACTGACATGCTTTTCTGCCTCACTAAACCTTTTTATTTCTCCTGTTTTTCCTTTCCCTTTTCACGTCTTTCTTCTTTTTAACAAGATTATGTGGAAATCAAGTATTCCAGAAATTAAGTATTTCAGAGCAAATTGTGCAGTTCAAAAGAATAATTAAAAAAAAAAAAAAAAAAGGTGAAGGATATATGGAGGATAGAGAGATGGAGGTAGAGAAAAGCTCCACTTGGCAAACAATTATCTGGAAAGCAAACACACCCACCTGGTATTTTTCCATTGGAAACGATTGAATTAGTCCTCTGCATCCTGATCAGAGAGACAGATTGCAAAAGTAGGACACTCGCAGTGAATAGACTGGTTTTTGTCAATAGCTTTGAAACCGCCTGCCAGAGCTCGCATGCTTTTGTGCAGTAATTTGTTTATCATTACTTTCTTCCTATGAAAGTAGAATCAAAGGAGTGACAAACAAGATACACATTTGGACGTAATTTAGCAATTTGAAGACTGAGTTGTCTTGTAAGAACAATTTGATGGTTTGCCTTCACTCCCTCATCCAGTGGGGACCTGGAGGGCAAGCAGCAGAACATTCTATCGACAGGGGATGCGGTCACTGCTAAGACAATGAAGCTGTTCCTGGAATACTTAAATATGACACCGAAAAATGGTGTTTGGCATCACAGATCAGCTATATCTCATGACTCCAGCAGAAGGGTACTGTGTGCAATGGAAGTATGGATTGGCTGTCTCAAGCCAATCAGGTTGCATGACTTTCCTACCCCTGAGCTTTAAAGTCGCTGCTGAGATGAGGTAAAAGAATTATGAGTGGGATAGTGGGATCTTATCCTGTGCCAAAGCACGGTAGTTTGAACCATTAGGGCAGTTTAGCTGAACTTCTTTACTTGATATTAATTGCAGTGGGTTGGGACTGATGAGCTCAGTCACTGCGCTTCAGGGCAGTAATTGCACTGAGATCTGGGGACTCCATTGCCTTTGGTTCTTTCTTCTTTTGTCAGGCAGTTAGACCTGACCTGCTGCTGGCATCTGAGCTTTGAGTCTTACAGTTGGCAAGAGCTGTTCCTGGGGTCTGCACAGGAATGTGCCATCATTCTTATTGTCCCTTTTGGAAGGAAAAAAAAAAGTTAAATGAAATTAAGCCTTATGTTCAAGTGTTTGTATGCTTCACTCAACTCTTAAAATGAACTTGAGGAGACTGCTTCCTTCAACACAGTATGTATTCCAGTGTCAAAACACATGGAAAAGTTTGCCTTTAAAATACCCTATGCTTAGATTATCATTCTGACATAAGGCTTCTCATTTAATTTTGTCCATGTTTTTGGCCCATCTCAATTGCTTTTGCCAGTAATGTAAGTTAAAAAGAAAAATGCTAGTTGTTAACTGGAATATATTTGTGTGGTCAGTGTTATGTTCAAAATTCGGGACCAGGACCGGAGTGGCCATGTATCAGTGGAAGTGCAAATTTTAACTTGGCCCCGAGGTATGAGTTTAAGTGGGCAGTAGTATCTTTGGGTAGGAAATACTTTGATCTCTCTCTCTCTTCATTGGTCCTTCTGTTTCAGTGAGGAATCCCACAGCTGGCTGATAGCATCATACAAATGAACTGCTACCTGTAGGTGAGCTGAGCACCAGCACATTAACCAAGCAGCCATGAGGTGATGGTTATGGCTTCAGATCTCTCTTGACCATAGGCAAGGTTAAATCAGTGACCGTCACATTATACATTGCCCATTTCATTTTGTGATTTGTCTTGTCCCTAGAGGAAGAGCTGTGTTCATGTGTTACTTTTTGACACTCCCAGGGGAAGCCATCATTTTAATGAGTCAACCTTTAATGGAGTAACTTTTTATAAGCGAGCTCAGGAGACTTAGTTAAAATAGCTGAAGAGACTTGATTGTTTTTCTGTAAGCATCTGTTAGGTATTCATTTCCATTTAGATAGCATGTATCACCTGATGGTTTATTTTCATGTAGGCTTGGCATAGTAAGTTAAAAGGCTGTGAATGAACAGTGAAGTCATAATGAAAGAAAAAAAATCTTCCTTGGTGAATACAGCTGGCTTTTCACAGTGTGTCAGTGATGGAGGAGAGAAGAAGGGACCTGGCCTGCAAAGTGCAGTGTGTTTCCCACAGTGAGTCCTGGTGATCCGCAGTTGGCAGTGTGCTGATGTGAAATGATAATGCACGAGTGGCTGTGGTAATGTTGTGCTGTCTGTGTCTCAGGAAGAGGTGTGGCTGCCTCTTGCCTGCAGTGAAATTGATGACATGGTCTGATAGACAAGTGCTACATAAAGACTGAGAGGAATTTATAGGCACCTGTAGGCAATACAAGCTGATGATGAAAGCCATTCTCAGTGTTAAACACTAATGCATAGAGAAGTGAAATCCTCGCAAGGGCTCGGAGTGTGCTGTGCAGCTTGCCAGGATGAAAGCCCACCTAAAGGGCAGCAGGTTGTAACTCAGATGGGATTTGGTGCCATGCCGGTGTTCATGAGAAAAGAAGTATTAATTGGCCCTTAGCTGCAAACTTTACTTCAGCTCTTTCATAAGTGTCTCCTTCACTACTGCTAGCAGTACACATCTTCCTCTTGCCTGCCTCCAAAGCCTGATTTCTTCATCAAATTCACCAGGTCTCTGTGAAATGAGAGGAATGTGAAACACTCAAAAGATTCCGTAGCATTTAAGAACCATTTCTGAAAATGTTCCTCATGTTACAAGAACTGCTATAAACCAGTGCTTAATTAATTAATTTTTTTTTCTCCCAGAAAATACAGTTTTCCAGGGGTAAGCCAACAAACTGTTATAATCGCAACTGCAAAATAAAAGGACAATTTATTACTGTTAGTTAATCGCATTGTTATGAGCATCGTGGTTTGGTTCTGTAAGAAGGGCAAAGCTTGTAGAGAAACACATTACAGAACTAAAAATGCTTTCAGGCACACGTTCCCTTGCCCTAGAGATTGGTCTGAATGCCAGGAACCTTATCTTCTTTTCTTTTGTCAGCTGATTCATAGAAGATAGTACTTTTCCTGTATCCTGTTGAAGATAGAGTTACAAACTGTGTTTTGGATGTTTCCATCAATCTTAGCATTAGACAGTGAAAACCAGTGTCTGTATTGTGTTGCACTTTCAGAAACATCCTATCTGGCTTTCAGTTCATTCTTTACTTCCTCAGACATTAGCTACTGAATTTATGTGCACTGTAATTCCTAGACTGTGTTTTTACGCACGTATAGACATAATGATGGTGTGTAATTGCCATTGTGGTCACAATTTTCTCACATATTCAAAATGTGCTTGCTTTCATGCTTATAGTCTGTATAATTAAATTTGCTCGCAAACAAAAAGCTGTGGAACGACAGAACTATTTCAGAAACATCAGAAGAGCCAAAAGTTACGGAGATGATTCAGAGTTTACACTATATTTTTTCTTGTTGCTTCTGTTGTTGTTTCTTTGTAATTTCAAGACCCATTTGTTTCAGTCTTTCTTTACACTTCATGTTCTTTAAGGTTGGAAAAATAAGTTTCATATTAACACCTAAAGATATCTGAGCTGCTTATCATATATTCCAGGCAAGTGCTCCATTACCAAGGTCAAAAACAACGATTCCTGTGTCTCTAGAATCCTTTTTTTTTTTTTTTTTCCCTGAGCCATCTTCCTGTTCTTTAGATGACACCTCCTGTTCATTCTTTCAGTTCATTCATTTGAGGTACTCTTTACCAAACTGTGTTTTGTGTTTTTTTTCTTCCCCTCCAGATCTTTCTCAATTGTTTTTCTCTGAACCACAACTTGCCCTTTTCCACCACTAATGATGGTTTTCCTTCTGACTTGCTCCTTTTGTGAACACTGGTCTATTCAACAGCTAAAACTCTCTGTTGCTCTCTGCTTGACCTTTTTTCTTTCTGCTGACTTCATGGTTTCAAATTTTTGTCTCCTTGTCCTCCCCCTTTTTGTACTCCTCCTCTTGTCTTTCCTTGGCACTGTATTTTTCCATCTCGGTGTGTCCCTGCCTTTCTGTTCATGTCAGCTACCTTTCACTTTGTCATTTATGACAAAATAAAATGCCTTTGAGGAGGCTTCCAATATGCTGTGGTGTGATACCAAGAAACTCAATTGTCTGATGAAACCCAAGTGAAAGATGTCAGTGGTATCAGGACAAGTGGCATTATAAAAGGTATTTCAAGAGACTGTAGTCTCGTGTCTTTTTCAAGGCTTTTGTTTTATTCCGATTCCTTTTGTCCACACCCCAAATTTTATTCAATTGCATTTCTTTTATTGCTCTCTGTTAGCCCTTCTCCTCCTGCACTTCCTTCCCAGATTTCCCTCTCCTTGTGTTTCTTGTTTTCAACTGGCAGTTGCTGTGTTATATGTAAAATCTCACAGATTTTTATTTTTTTTTTAAGGTTTTACTTTTTTCCTTGAGTTTTATTTCCTGGCCTTTAATTTCTGCCTATTAAAGCAGAGTCAGTTTCATGTTGTTTTCCTGTTTTTCTGAAATGGGTGAGCGTTCCTTTGATAACAAACACAGTGATGCCACCCTGCCTCTCCTTCCCCCTCTCCACAATACCCAGAGAATTCAAGTTTCAACATGAAGAAATTGGAAGGAACTGTTGATAGCAAAAGTGGGCAGCATCATTGCTTCACTTGCCATAGAAACTCAGTTAATTATTTGGCATGGAGTATGCATGTATAAAGTGATGTAAGTCATGGCATTGATTAAATATATTGTGGGTTTCCTGCAGGTTGGCAATGGACTGGTAGCGTTATTCTTCATTATCTGTGTTTTTATCCACTCTTTTAACCTTGTTGATTGAGATGTTTGTCAAAACCGTTCTGTATCCAGTCACCTCTGTCCAGCCAGCCTCAGGCATGGAGCTAGTTCCACAGGTGCTTATAAACACTACATATTGTAACAATACATAGAAAATTGCCATGCTTGCTTTGTGTGTGTTGAAGGAAGTAGTATATTCATCCAGGGGAGAAACAGAGCTACCCTGGTATGGAAAGTAAGTGCAGTAACTTGAACTGGATGGAGAAAAAGGCTATACGAAAACATACATAGGAGGGAAAATTTTTAACTGAATTTATTTTCTTGTGGCTTGTAGGGTATATGTACATCTACACACTTGGTGAAGGATATACTGACAGTTTTAATTCTGTATTATGACTTCTAAACGATAGCTAAAACCTTGCGTGAAGAAATAAATATCGGAATGGAAATGGCGTTGGTTTGTGATACCTTATAAAGTAGCCATTTCTTATGTACTATACTACTTCCTGCTTACTGCTACTGTAACATTTGCAGAATTTCCCAGACTTGAGATATTTAGCTAGTTAAAAGCCTTGTATGAATATACTGGAGATGACTCTCGTAGTAGAGCAGATGACTATTAATTTGTTAACCCAGTGTGAGAAATGCATTCTTTTGATTTGAACATTTGAGCCTGTTTGGAAATGTACCTGAAGGTCTATTTTTCAGAATGTGATTTTTCTTCACAGCAGTGCAACTCATACGGATATATAACCGTATCTCATTTATTTGTACTTCTGAATCTCATTATTTTTGCCAGCAGAGGGGACCTTAGGAAACAATTATGGATATGATCATAACATAATGATATTAGAGTAAACATCAATTTTTCTAATCTAATCTACTCTACTCAGTAAGTAACGTGAATGGAAGCAGTGTTTTTACTTTGTGAATACTTTTATTATTATTATTTCTGTGCTTACAAATTAGAGTATTAAATACGACTATTTTTGCTTATTCAAATATACAGTATTTGCTTCACTGTTTTCATAAAAGACCATCGGATTTCAGAGGTCTGTTACTATTCAGAAATAAATAAGTTAGTAATCAGTCTGAGTGGTTGAAGAAAATATGAGATGTAGCACAATATTCATTCTTTAGTGTCAGTCTGCACTGATGAATGTTAGGGAACACAAACACAGAGTTTTCATGTAAATCTACTTCCAAGACCTAGAGGCTGTCTTCTGCTACAGGCAGTGTTATTCTATAAGAATGCTAAAGAACAGGCTCTTTTAAGTTCCACTAACAACTGAGGAAATAACTTGCTGTTTGTTTATGGGATGTTTTTCTCCTTAACTTTGTATCCGGTGCACCAAGTAATGCTTACTCTCTATTGAGTATTGCTTTTTACTATTGCTGAAGGAGGCACTTCTGTGCTCCTTGCGTATTGGCAGGAGGCAACAGGGACTAGACGTACTTTGAGTCTAATTGCAAGTGATTGGTTTTTCATTTTTCCTTACATGTCATTGTTTAAATTCTGCTCTTCTGACATGTTTTGTCCTAAAGCACTGCCTGTTTACAATTCCATATCTCTATTAGCTTAAGGCCCGGTTAAGTAAATCCTGTTCTGCGTTCATAAACGTCTTACGTCTTGACAGATGTTGCAGGAGGAATCTGATGGATCTGACGTCTACAGCGTAAGGGCTGCAGGGAGGAAGGGGCATCTCCATCTTGTCAGCTTATGGTGGAATCAGACTTCTCTTGTAGCGGAATTGAACAGTAGCCGTTTCCCACTATAAGTAACATAAGTAATGCATTATCATTTTTCTAATTTAGTGAATTAAGAGCAAGTCTCTCTCACAATCTGAATTTGGAAAAATAACTTGTAATTACAAAAAAAATATCTTGAGCATTATGGTACATAAGCATAAGGAGATAAGCATTAATGTTTCTGAGACTCTAAAGGCTAACTTATAGTCTTTGTCTTATCTGCCCAGATGTTTTGAATTTAAAGGGTCTACACTGAAAACTGTGGGCGAATTTGGCCTGGAAACTGCATGATCTCATAAAAAAATTGTGTTATCTTATGAGAAAGAACATTTTCATGATGGATGTAATGGTCTCTGAGCTGTCCAACAGTTCTCAAACTAGCAGTCAGGAGAACTGCTGCAGTTAGCTTTTCTTTTTGTTTCAAGTTAACAGGAAAGGAACAAATGAGCAGCAGAGATAAGGACTTTATGCTCTGAGGAGACTCTTTGATGCAGTTATCCTGGGGGAGCTTTCTCAGTACAACCCCTCACGGGGACACTTGCATGCTGGGATGAATATTCCCTTCTGTTTTCTCAGCATACAGAATACAAGCAAAGAGGGTAAGGAGCATTAATCCTGGAATACAAGTGTTCCAGCAGGATTAGTGTAGCCATTAATGTCTTTGTAGACAAGAAAAGAAGAGAGAGAATTAAAGAAGTCCATATTCTCTTAATTTTCTTTCAGAAGTTCAAAACACTCATTACCATGACCGAGGCAAAGTTCAAAGTTGAGGGATACTTAATGGTGATCATTTTTCCATCCAGGCCATCGTCCCTTCCCTGTGGGGATGGGGTGGAGGTTCATGCCTATCAGAAGTGAGGTGCTGTCTATTGAAATGTGACCTTTGCTACAACACAGTGTGAGAAGCTGCTTGCTACTCCAGACATGCTGGTAAGAGAGGGACAGGCTGCGCCAAGCTGGGGGAGGGGCTCTGGGGTCTCCCTCATTTTGGTATCACATCGCAAGTCTGCAGGTTCTACTCATCTCTTATGATCACAGACTTTGACGGTAGGGAGAGTTTAAGGTGAGTTAGATGAGATTTCTGCCATCTTCCTACTAGAGCTCTGGTATATTTAGCACATACAGTCATTCTCAGTTTTCCATTTCTCTCATCAATAAGGATGATTTCTTGAGGATAGAAATCACAGTAGTCTGAACAAGAAGGAATCTGCTGACAGCTTTGCTATTCTTTTTAATTGCTGTTGTTCTCTGCTAGCTCTAGGTCTACTCTGGAATGCTGCTTTTGCAAAAGTGTTTCTGCAGGCAAAAGATCCTGAAAATCTGACCCTGAGTGTTAAAAAGGGGGTGTATTTCTTGACATATATTTCTTACTACTTTTATTTCAAAAATTACGCTAATGCAGAACTTCTTGTTTGCATTTTTGAGCATATGCTGCCCTGAAATAGTATCCACTCTGCCTTATAGTTGACATTTTGTGGCATTACTGGTTCTGTAGGAATATTAGATTTCCAGCAGTAACAGCTTGAATTCTGAAATGTTCTTCCAAACACATGTACAGGCAAAACAATGTTTTTGCTTTATAAAGAAATGGCAAAAATAAATCAGGATTGCCAATCATGGGAGTATTCATAAAACTTGCGTGACAAATTAAGTTATACTGAGGGCATGAATTTTTTCAAGGTTTTCATGTTTTAAGAAAGAAATCTTCTGAAGCTGAATACCTTTGCAATATGGACCATGTGTGGAGCATTGTGCTTTATTCTTAATTATACTCTGCAGGTTGCTGGTTGCATGTTACTTTGAGTATATCCTTTGGCATTCATAAGCACAAACAAAGCTGCAGAGACTGTTTTTTCCTCTACCAGCAACGTGATGTGTTTGGGAATTTAACTAAGCAGCCTTGTATTCTGCATGGATTTCCCCACCACTGAGAAAGGAATTTATTACTCTAATAATAGTAGAGATTAAGAATTGAATTAAAAAAGAAATTTTGAATTCATGTAAGAGCTTGTTAATAAGTAAAATTATTGGCATTTCAGGTAGAGGTTTTGAAGGGACAGTTTTACTACCTTATAAGCTGTTTGCTTCCTTTTGACAGTGCTAAACTGTTGGAAGTGCTTGTTTTCTTATGATTACAGTCTTTTAAGCAATACAGTGTGTTTTGGTACCTGAGAAACCAGAGAGCTAAAAGAGATTGCAGTTCCAGTTGTGAGAATATGTGGTTTAGAAAGGGTCATATCTAGATCGTGTGGTTTAGAAAAGACTGAGCTATGGAGAGGAGAAACCAGCAGTTTTTCTACAGTTATGTAGAAAGACTCCAAGCAGGAAGGATGTTGTGCATCCTTCCCCTATTTCTGAGGGAACCTCTGGCTAGCAAAGTGAAAGCTTGTGTAGGGAAATCAAGCAGAGCTCCCAGGTGCCTCCTAGAAACGGTTGAGTATTGGTTAATGGACCTTACTTCTGCCCCTCTCCTATCTGCTGTGCTTGTCCTTTGCCACTTTGATTTTTTCACGTCTTGAAGGTATCTAATCTCACTGCATGGTGCTCCCTGGGGTGTGGGCACTTACCTCTGCCTGCAGCTCTTCTCCGTATCTCCTCAGTCCAGAGAGGAACAGGTCAGATCAGAGCCAGTGTCTCTTATCAGGTGATATTTGGTGGTAGAGGGGAAAACTATTTGAAGCAGTGTATAAAAAGAAGAAGGAACCCCCTTGAGACATGAGTTTGTGTTTAATAGGTATGGCTGCAGGCTGTGAAGGCACAGGAAGCGGAAGGGAGCCCCTTTTACCCCAAGGTATGTAGGCAGGAGGCTGACCCATGGGGCAGAGAGGGGAAGCCAGGTAGTTCCTGAGGTGTCTGGGACCAGTTAGGTATGCCTGTGGGTTTTTCTCATTTCTGTTCAGAGTACAGCAGGGAGTCAACTATGGTGCAGGTCTCCTTTGTAGTTGCAGAGGAAGTTGCTGGCTGGAGATAAGGTTGCTGAAGATCCGGACCAGATCAGACAGCATGTCTGGCGCTTGGCTGTAGCTGCACGAGGAAGTCTTTCAGCATCAGAGTGAAATGAAACACAGGTCAGAGACTATGGGGTCAGAAGACAAAAATTGCTAAGTTAGCTTGAAATTCCAGGTCAAGAGTTTTTCCTCCTTTCATTAAACAGAGCAAAAGGCATTTGTGACTATCAGTGCTGCTGATAACATAGTAGTGTCTAGAGACCAGGATCCTTTTGTGCTTGGCCTTGTACTGACCGCCTGGGCTCTGAGGAACGCTCTTGGAACTCAGACTGAAGCATGAAAACATCTATACTTTTACCATGTTTTTTTCTGCAAGTAGCCTTCCAACAAAGTAGCACTGGAATCTTTAGTACAAGAGCCATTTGACTCTCTTTCATTTGTTATGCATAATAAAAATGATTGTATGCAAGGTAAATCAAAACGTGGGTGTTCCAGAGCACAATGTCTTATAACCAAATCCATCCTGTTAAGAAAATGGGGAGAAAAAGGGGATACTTCCCCCTAGACCACTCTCCATCTTCTTCACTACTTCAGTCTTGCAGTTTGTTTTGCTGTCAGTGGCTTCTCTTATCCTTTGCTTCCTCCTGTGCTCTCCATGCCTGAGGGCTGCCTGTGTGTGGGGTGTGGGCACTTGATCTTACTTGCCTTACTAGAGATTTTTTAACCTTCTTTCTTCCTCCAAAATGGACTTGAGTTTATACATACAAAGCAACCAGGTTTTATTTTTTATTTGATTGGTTTTTATTCTGTAATTTTAAAAAATTATTGTTATTTTGTAAGTTGTTTAAGCTATAAATGTTAGCAGTATGGTTCATTCATGTTCAGATTACAGCATATTATACTCTTGGAGAGGTCTTCTGTCCTCGTAGTCTCTCATTGGATAAAACAGCTGGATAAAACCTCAGTTAAAACCACAGAACTATTTCCCTTCTGAGACAGTGGAGACTTTCTGTATGTTGTGTAGCCGCATGTGTGGGATTGTCATTTTGTATTTACTCTGTTACCTGTCTCTGTCTGTCTGTGAAATCATGTACTTGATGAGAATGCAATTTAATGGCAGCTTGCCTTTAGCTTTTCTTGGAACATTTAGTTTAGGAAGTAGACTAATTAGCGCGTAAAAGTTGTTTAGCAGAAGAACTCCAATTAGCACTGTTTGGCCTGGCTTCAGTGATAAACAAAGTTAGATGCACGTCAGTGTTTGTCCTAACAGTTTATAAAGTCTACTTTGTGGTCCGAAGGGACAGCACACACCAGATATGTTAAATAGTCATTGCAGTCAAGGCCATGAGAAAAAGCTTGCTGTGTCAAGCTTAATAGGCTGTGCATGATACACTAGTGGGCTAGTTTGGAAGCCTTCCATTGATCTTAATTACTCTGAAATACCAACTACCATCTTTCCAAAGTGTGTATTTTTCTTAGTATTGTTTAGCTGCTACCATATGAAAAAAAATTGCAAGCACACACAGTAATTAATGTAAAATAATGGAATGTAGGTTTTCAATGTGTATTTGCTTTCGTCATTATTTTTTCCTCATTTTGTTAGAGTCTAAAACTAGACTGGATTCTTACCAGTACAAGTATAAGCAAACTTCTTGCCCCAAGAAACTTGCTGTCCTCATTTTGGCATGAAATTTGACATAATAAAACTGATGCTGATAAACAGGTGGGATGAAGAAGTTTGTCCTTACAGTGATATTGCCAAATGTAGTAACATAGTTATGCTTTGGCAGTTCTTAAGGCAACAATGCTTGTTCAGCTATGGGGGACTTATCTGTAAGAAAATGAAAATTAAATGATATTTGGATTGTAAAAATAACTGATCTTCCTTTCCTGCTCCAAGTATCTTTTTTTCTGATTCTCCCGGAAATTCAAGTCCCACGGGCTGTAATGGAGCACAGGAGTTTGAGATGGTGATTATGTTTTTGCTCCAGTCCTTTTTGTTGTGACTTTTAATTTTGGAGATAGGTAGACTGCAGCTGTGGTTGAATCTAGTAGAGATCTTTAGATATTCTTTCCCGATATTTAATAAACAAAGTAAATCTAAAATATCTAATAAGTTAACTGAATTAATTGTAACTCTAGGTGAAAGAAGCAGGGAAGAAGCTCTTAATGTTTTGCTGGATTAGCCGCATGCTGAGTATCAGAAGCTGCTATAGCCAGGGGAATCAAACAGAACAGGTCTGGTGTGGAAAACTCTTTTATTTGTGACAGAAATACGCAGACCACAAAAGCAACACAGATGCACAGAGCTGTTTGCATAATTCAATCTTGAAAGTCAGAATTTTCTGCTGGAAATCTTTCCAGCCATTTCAAAGCCATTTCTAAAGAATCCTCTTCTGATTTTATCAATTAGTCAACTGAAAAATAACAGATGCAAATTAAGTAAAGCTGTTCACATTACCTTCCTCCTCTAAAGAATGAGACTGATCCAAAACTTACGGGCACTCATACAAGGGCATCTATTCTTCGTATTAAAACCTTAGATTGTGTGCACATTGTTTGTCATTAAACAGTGTGAGAGCCAGAACTGTCCCTTTTACAGACCCGTGTGATTAACAGAGTGACAGTGTGCCGCACAGCAGAGTGTTGATTGGGAAGCCAATCTGATGAGGGACCATTTAGTCCACACAATTGTCACCCATGCTGTACTATGGCAGTTCCTCTGTCAGTTATTTGCCGCTGATGTTCTTGCTGCTCCAGCAGCAGAGGAATAATGTGCTCCTCAAATGAAATTTTTGCAAGTATTTTATAGCTGTCAGAGAAGATCCTTCCTCCAAAAATAAACTCCAGAATTTAGTGCTGAAACCACACTGTTGCTGAAGGGAACAGGACGTGACTGGTGCATCCTGGGACAAGATTTATGTTACTTGTTAGATTTAACAAAACACATTCATGGTTTCTAATGCTTCTTCTCCCCCCCGCCCCCCCCCCCCCCCCCTCTTTTTTTTTTTTTTTTTTTGAGTACTTTACTGTAGTTTAATATATTCTGAGTCATTGCTACATCTTCTCATTCCCCTGTGTTCTTTCATTGTGTTCCTCTTTCCCTTTCTCCTCCTCTCACTAATCCCCTCACAAGCTACTAATAATTAATGTGTGCTAAGAGGCCAGCTTAACAGGAACTTGTGTCTGATGCTTTACTCAAACACTTGAGGAATTATGGAGTGGGTGATGCTCAGGTCATATGGTAAGTATTGCTTCTCAGAAGTCTTTTTTTGTCTCCCAAAACCAGATGCAATAAATTAGATGACAATTTCATTAAGTAAAAATAATAATCTCTTCCTACTAGAGAGTTAGAGAGCTATCACATGAGAGTACATCAGTGGAATAGTTCTGTACCATTTAGATGTTTATTTGGCTGACAATAGTGAGAGAGCCCTTCATTAATTTAGCACATCTAAAACAAAGTCTTTCAATGTGTGTCATATTAAAAAATGCGCAGAAATTAATTACATTGTAGATGTTCACATTTCCTAAAGATTCAGTTTTGCAAATTTAGTTCTCACGTGAAGGGAATTCATAAATGGTCTCTCATTCATTTCCAATTTCATTCAAGTTTTTGTTTTGCTAGTGTGCTTGTTTTTTGTATTACAAGGGAACGCCCTTGGGAAATATTGGTGACTAGGTTAAAAAAAGAACTGTGATAATAAAGTTTGCATATAGGATGGGAACTGGTTGATGGCAAGGTAAGTTCATAAACACTGGTCCCAGAATACTAATGGCTTGACCTTTTGAAAGGCCTACTTGCTCTTTCTTGTGTCCTTGGAAACTTTACTGGAAAAGCTCTTGTGTTCTTAGCTGTTAGGAAGTGGCTGTGTGACTATATCTTTTGAGAAATAAATCTAAGTGGAAGAAAAGATGCGCACCACTGGTGGAGAGCAGGTCATTGGATGTAAGGTGGCATCTACATAGCACTTTCCACCAAAATACTTTCAGAGATCACAGCTGTTTGTGGATCATATCCATGTAAGAAGCAGGTGAAATAAATGGTAAGCAGCTGTGGTAGGTTAGTATGTGATCAAAACTATATGGGAAACTGAAAGTAACCTAGGAATTAGATCCAAGCTTCTTTACGTTGAGTAACCTATTTTCCTTGGCTACTCTTTTATGTTTTGTCTCACTCATTGATTTTTTGTTGTTGTTGTTGGTTTTAAAGTGAGCTATAGAAGAGGTTTTTAGTGAATTGAGCAGCAATTCATTTCCTTTGCGATCTCCAGGAAACACACTGAGCAATTAAGGGGGTGGCTGGATGGGAAAAAGTCTTTCATTTCAGTGAGATCCAGAGGCTCTCAGACCTTCCTGGCTTTTCAGCTGCTTACCAGGTGGTCTGACTTGGAGCTCCACTCCCATTTTTCCTATGTCCAATGTAGCAGCAAACTTGAGGAAATGGGACTCAAGGCCTGAGGGAATTGTTTTTTTTTTTTAATTTTTAAGTGTTTTGGCACTTATCAGTTCTTTTTCAAATCTCTGTTTCTGTTTCCTGTCTGCTTCTGTATTATGTAGCTCAGGAATAGAGAAAAGGGCTTCCACCAGCAGTGCAGATTCACACAGAGTTACTTAAAAAGAAATATCTCATAGCAACCCTTGCATTCTCAATGCGTCTGAGGATTTGTAGGTAACTGGGTGTTGTAAAGGAGACAAAGGGAAGGTGGGCATCCATTCATCCTGTACCACAGGGATGTTTTTCTTTCAAATGTTGATCTAAAAATGTAATGTGTCCCCCACAATGGCAGCTGTGTTTGGCAGACAGTCGCAGTTTGCTGCTGTGCAGGATGCCCAGCAGTACAAAATAAGACTATTAATATTTCGTGTGGAAACATGACTTTTGGCTTGAAAGTGTTGCAAGAGATCAACAAGATAAAAACAGCTGAAAACTCCAACAAGTCCTAACAGAATACCCTTATAAAATAATGCACACTAAGTAAATATTGTTGTTTACCAAAACCCCTTTGACTCTTAGAGACTATATTTTGCCATTTACTACTGCAACACCTAAATAACAATGCCAATAGTATTTATCAGGCGAAAGTAAAATCTGTTTTCTTTGTGTTAGAAAGATCTGTTAGAATCTCTTTATTCGTTGCTGATGTATCTGACCTATAAGAAACTGAACTTGTGTGCATATTTGTATCTAAAAAGTAATTTGATTTGAATTTCTCATTCCGCTTCTCCATTGTGGATGTCATTCAATACAGAGAACTTATGATCCTTTCTTTAAAAGAGACCTCACAGTCAGAACAGATAACCAATTTACTGAGCTGTTTTATTCACCTCTTGATAGTGGCAGGGTTTTATTTGTTGGTGTATGTGTGTGGATTATCTCCATTTTCTCTCTCCTTTCCTTCTTGTTTCCTGCTAAGGCAGTATTTTCACCACGGTTTTAAACTCTGTTTGAAGTTCATAGCCAAATACTACTCTAAATTTTAAATCTTTTCTGCACAGTAGCATGGCTTTTATGTGCGCTGTGATCTGTGAGAGCAATCACAGGATTAAGGAACAAGAAGTGCTAAGCTGGGCTTTGCCCCTTCCTGGCTCTGTAAGTTTTGTTAGTCAGTACATCTCCTTCCTGTAAAAGGAGAAGGCTGATCTGAATGTCTCAAAGTGGATTGAGAATTAATTAATTGTGTGTACAAAAATGTAGAGAATGTTTTGTTAAGATTGTCATGTGGTGTGAATTGGTACAGTTCAACTGGATGAAACAGCAGCTCAAATGTAAGTGAAAGATATATTTGGTTACTGTTCTTCCCCGTTTGCTTTGAACTGGCATTTTTGTACATGAGATACATAACTGAAGGAAAATATATCAGAAATTTGTTTGTAAAATGCAGGGGAAACATTTCTAGATTATTTCGTTGTCACAATGCATACTAAGTCTCAAAGTTTTCCTTCAACCTGTATGGGCATCCACGAGGATTTTCTTTCTAAAAGCAAGAAGTACAGTCTGTTTGTTACCTGTAACTGTAGAAGTCTTGCATTCACTTGAAAAGATTTCAACTCCTTGTAAAGAATGCTGCTTTGTTATCTATGGGGACAGTCTTTTGTCAGCCTTCACAAATGACAACAGGGAATTTAAAATGCAGTTCTCAGGAAGCCTCCGCTGCATCAAAAATGCTTTGCTACAAGAGCTCTGATGCAGTCTGCTGGCCTACGTTTACACATGTTAATTTGCAGCATCAATTTACAGTATATAATCTAGTTCACTATAACATTGCTCTCCAGTTGGAGCAAGGAGCAGAGAAAAAGGAAAGTATGTAATCTTCTCTAGCTATTGCGAAGGCACTTGATAGCATAGACACAGATAAAGCTGTGCACCCAAATTGTGTTAATGTCATTGGAACACCTCATTTTTGTGTAATTGTGTACGATAGAGTGCAAAAGAGATGGAGGGTTCTATATACATGTGCACATCATAAATGTCAGTCTGGTTTATTCTTTTAAAATTAATGTATATGGAACGGGAACTTCTGTGAAAAGCATTAGCCTGGGTGAATATCCTCACCAGCGCATGATTGATGAACGATGCCTTGCTCATGGAAGCCCTTGAGATACAGTACAAATAGCAGTCTTTTTTTTTTTTTCTTTTTTTTTTCCCCCCTTAATATTTACACTTTCAGAGATTTTACAGGTAAATTGTTGAATCGAGTGGAATTTGAAAAATGTTGTCTTTTGACCACGGTGCTGAATGGTGCTACATTTCCTTCTCCGGAGTTCCTGTTTGGGACAGACAAAGCAGATGTTTGGCTTGGAAACAGGCTTTATTTGGCCTGGTGGCAGGAAGTACTGAGAGATTTGCTATTGACATTTAATCCCTGATGTTTCTCTGTGAGACTGTAAGGCCTTTTTTATTTTTTCTCTATTTCTCTCTATCTCTCTTTTTTTGCTTGTTTGAATCTATGTAAAATGAACTGTAGTCATAATACTTATTTGGCAAGTGAGCTGGAAATACCGTATTCTGTTTCTTATACTCTTGACAGTCGTACTCATAAATCCCAGTCCCCCGATTCCTCTGATCAGAGCGAGACTATTTTTTCTTATGCAGGTGTTTAAAATGTGAAATGAGAGGTTTCCCCCAGAGCTGTGTGTCTGATCTCCATCAGCACAGCAGTTGAACCGAAGGCCCATCCTCCCAGCGCTCTGACTTCAGGAAGTTTCTTTCTGCATCTGGTCCAAAACAAATAAACAAACAAAAGCAGCTGAGAGGATAACTGGTCTGAGGAGGCGATCGAGTTGAGCTGCTTTAGCATGCTGAAATGAATTACTGTGCTAATAAGCTCTGGTGGCTCATCAGTAGAACCTCTGCAATGGGAGTTTTTGTGCACAAAGTTATTTTGCAGAAGTTTTTGCTGCAAAAGTCTTCTATGTTAGAAACTAACACAACCTATTTCTCTGCATCTCTATGTTCATCTTGTAGACCATCAAGGATCTTGTTAACTTAGATTTAAAAAATAATTAATATGTGTTTTAAAACAATTCAGTTTTGCAGAATATTTTCTAACTTGATTCTTTTTTGTGCGAGCATTACTTTTCCTTCTGGAAGATAATCCTGAACCAGAAGAGACCCTGAAAAATGGTTCCTCTTATTTTCCTCACCTGGAGCCTGATATCCTCCGCTGTGCTGAAAAGAGCACTGCTGTGTGATGGAGTGATGCGCTGAGCATTGCACTTATATGCAGCTGATCTGAATCCCAGTAAATTGAATTCCTTAATGAGCGTGGGAGTTTGAGATGGAACAATTCAGCTCATAAACTTTATTTTGCATTGGTATCCCAAAGAACAGGGCCTTAGGACTGCTATAGGTTGAAGGCCGTCTCACATGTGGATTAGTGAGAGCTGTTTATATCGTACGCTGAATTTTCTGGAACCAGAATATAGCTCCTGCTATTAGGCAGCCAACAGGAATTTAAAATGCCTTTTGTTCTTAGGGGTAGTTTTATAAAATCTAAATAACCAGTGGTTTCCCTTTTAATTTGAATATAGCTTAATTTACCAGCTTTCCTTTCAAGATGGTCCTGGATTTACCACCTGAGCCACAGCTTCCTTAATGTCGTGCCAGAATAGTTATAAGGGAGGGATATATTCAAATAATGTGGAAAATGTGTCCAAGAGAATGTGTGAGATAGCTCTCGGGTTATGCGTGCAGTGGAGTCTGCAGGAGGATGGCAAAGGTTAGAGAGCAACGCTTTGCACTAACAGCTGCTTTGAAAATACTTATCAACAAGAAAGAAGGCCTTAAAAAATAATACTAATAATTAAAAAAAGAAACAGCAAGCCCCCAGTATGCAGGTGAAGAGTACTGGGAGTGTGGAAAGCTATTTCGAGCAGGAAACTTCGAGTGGTGCACCATGAAATGTCAGTAATTAAAACATGATACAGGCTTTAACCAAAACACAGTGCTCCTCTTGCCCTCTTGCAGCTGGAGTGGTTTTCATTCTGTATTTTAGTCCCGGGTCTTGTTTTTGTTTAGGTAATCTTTAGATCGAGTTTCAGGGTACGTTCCTGTGCACAGGTCTTTCGTAGTACTGACAGCCAGAAGAGGTTTCCAATGCACTGTTTTTAAAACTCTTCTAGGATATCTGAGAAAGAAATGGAACAGCCTGAGGTCCAATAAACTTATGCATTGATGGAATCAGAGTTAGTTCTTGGAGCATTTTGAATTTCGACTATTTCTCTAATCTATTATCAGGCCTTTCTGTAAAACATAATAATAATAATAATAAAAATCAGACTAGGGAATATGATTCAAATTGTAGTCACGTTTTCCACAGGTTGCAGACCCCATGCTGATGGCATTACCACTTACAGTTCATAGTGAGGACTTCAGGGGGGGAGGAGCTGCAGCTCACCTTCTGTGTAAGTCTTCACCACTTACTTTTGTGAAGCTGCATTTAAGATGGGCTCTTTAAGATTAGAATAAATAAATAAACAAAATAATCATGTCTTCCATATGGTTGAGGAGCTGAAGCACACTAAGAGCTTGCTTTGCTAACCCCCCCTGTTGCTGGGCTGGTGTCCCTCAGGCTTTTTTGTCTTTTGCCCACTAACCTCACCATAGCTGGAAAGCAGCAAGAATGCTGGTTCCTCACATTCCCTTTCTCTACAAAGCTTCTGGAATATCTCTCCTCCCAGAGAAAAATGGTATTCAAGGCAGAAAATTATTGTCCAGTGTTCAGCCAAAGCAAGGCCTACTATCAAGTAGAACTGCACTGGACTTAAGAAATTAGGTTCTCTGTTGTTTGTTCAATTGCTGCTCAGCTGTGCCAGGACTGCCTGCTTTGGTGGGAGAGGATCACAATGGCCTTAGCAACTTTGTTCTCTCAGCAAAGAATATGTATTTATCGACACAGACATATGGCTGTTGGGAATAGCCTGGGAGTCTCCAGGAGTGAGTAGCGATGTGGGAGGTAGTGATGTCTGATGGGTAAGGTGTGGGGATGTGAAATAAAAGCCAGAAATAAAAATCAACTTTGTCATAAAAATGAGAGATCTACAGATGAAAACCATCACATAAGCTAAATTACAGTAACTGTTAAGCTGTGCTTTGGAGGCCCCTCCATGGCTGCTCAAGTTGGTTTGTTAGCTTGAGGCTGTGGAAGCCCTGGTGGCAGGGGGCTGTAATTTTCTCAGCTGGGTTATGAGCTGCAGGTGTGCTCCAGCGGCAGTGCCAAAGGCATCTCCTGTGCTTCAGCTGTGTCCTTGCCTGTGCCAGCAGAGGCTGCAGGCAGTGCTGGTGGGGTGGGTAAGCTGGTGCTGAAGCACAGGATAAGAGGCTTTCAAAATGACACAGAGGTGCTCTGGAGCCCTCAGGTGTCCAAAGTTCAATGTAAGCCAACTGCGTGACTTAATTAGGAAAAGGATCCCAGCTACTGAGAGAGGAAAAGCACAGCCTGCTCTGGTGCACTACAGCACACTGCCTGTGCCTTAAAACTGCTGGTAAGTAAAGTGGACCAGAAGTGGCAGAAATGTGAAGCTGTGCTTCCAGCTATTCTTTATCTCTGGGAGGTGACTTCACAGTTGAAATACCGGAGGAGAGGGGGAGGACATATGAGGCTTTCTCTTACGCCCCTTACTTTTAATAGGGAGGTTTTGCTGCTGATTGCCTCCAGACTTATGTTTGCGAGCTAGCAGATGATGGGGAAGTAGGAATAACTCAAAATGTTTTAAATCTGATTTTTATTTATTTTTTCTTTCTCCTTGATAAAGCAAGCTACCTCCCTGATAATTTTATCTGCAGTGTTAGCACAAACAGCAATCATTGCCAATCCCTGTAATTATCATTTTGTGGTCTTTGGAGAGCCTGCTGAACTGAGGCATTCTCTTCCCGTTGCTTTGGCACCTGGGAATTCAGGCTCCAATGATATTTTCCAGCAGATGTGACTATCTGTGCTTGTTTATTTTTAGCCGGGGATTGTGCACCTTGATCTCGGTGGGAAGCTTCCTGTCCTCATTGTCTTTTACAGCCGGTTGTAAAGGCAAGTGGCTTATAATGACCTACCCTTACTTCCCCTGCCTGGTTCCAAAAGACACAGGAATGTCATCATCAAATGTTATAATTTACTCAGGGACTTTCCGATGAGGATCTCACAGGTTTAACCTTTCCAAAAGCTGTGTTTATTCAAGAAGGTAATAGCACTGGTAGCTCGGAATGTTGAGGCTAGGAAGTTAACAGATCACAGTTAATAATGTTCATCAATTTTTATCCACCAAACAGGTTTTTTTTGTGTGTGCAGGTGAACCTGGTTGTTTTGTTGTTGTGTATTTTTTCAGTGAAATACGTATTTTAATCATCTGGTTTCATTTTAACCAAATTTTGGAGGAAAATTATTTTTATTTGTGATGTTACATACCTGTGTATGTGTTCCATGTAGCTGCCTGTGCATTGTTTATGAACTTCTCTGTAGCGGTCTGACATGACTGTATAAAAGCCTTATGTATCAGGTTGTGGTGAATATATTTATCTTGGATTACAAATACCTTGAAAAAATGTGGCCCAACAGAGATACAGACCAAGCTGGTGAAAATGAGCACCTTCAATTTTTGTTAAAGAAAAAAGCATTCAGCAGGAAAAAGCCTGACTTCAAGATCAGTCCTTTCTTTGCCTTTGTGAATGTTGCTGTTGCAATGCTGTTTCTGTTTCCTGTTACATGAAAAACAGTTTGAGAAGCAGATTTCCATCTATTATATTCTTCAGAAAACAGACACGGTGATCCAGGTAACGGTTGGGTTTAATATACAGGGGTTTTGGAATAAAGCCCAAACTTGCGAATCATTTCATCTTGCTCACATAACTTGTTTTGTCATTATAGGGAAAAGAATGTTTGTTTCCTAAATACTCTGTGTGGTAGATAGCGGAAACTACATGCGCACTACCTTTCCCTCAGGATTATTTTTTTTTTCCACTAATGATATACATATTATTTTTTTGGCAACTATTTTCGATTTTGGAAGGGGGACACAATGTGAGGAACCCTTTAGTATTCTTTTGTTATGGGCAAAGAAAACAAATGTCTTTTTCTTTGCAAAGCAAGCAATTAACGTGAGTGATCTTGCTGTTGATGCTTGCCATGTGATATTTACTATTGATCAATACGGATAGAAATCACCCATCTAATTCTTCATGACTTCTGTGGATTGCTTTTTGTAGAGCATGTGAGAGCAGTGTGCTCTGCTGTGAAGCACAGCTCCAGACTGTATTGGAAGAACCCTTCCATAAGATACTGAAAGCTTGCCTAGAGTTTGCTTCACAGGCAGAGGGTGTAACGGAATGATTTCTGGCTGTTTTTATACTTGTTTTGCTTCAGTGCTAGACTGTGGGCTGGTAATCTTGTTAGTTTGTGTTTTTGGGAAAGGGCTCGGAGACCTTAAATTCCCCTCAGTATTCCTAAAAGAAAACAAAATCTATTGTTTCAAACACCTGTCCCAGTAGTACCTCCAGTGAGCTGTTCAGTTCCCAGCGTACATTTGATCTCTGAGAATTTCCTGCAAAGCCCTGATGTTTTCCTAATTGCTGCTTCCCAAAATCACCGCATTGGAAAGAAGCAAAGTGGCCTCCCCAAAAGATCTGAAATGTTTCTTCATAGAGCAGGAGACTGCACAGAAGCCTCTCCTTTCCCCAGATGAGTTTCACTTAGGCCGTCCTTTCCGTCCCTGACTAAGAGACATCGTGCCCTAACTCCCTTCTGTTGTTAGTATGGATGTTACAGAGCTCTTGATTATGTAAAATAAGTCAATCTTTTCTATCATGGAAAAGATAGACAGATATTTTCCAGTACTGTAAATTCTTAGAGGGAGATTTCTTATTTTCTGTTTATCCCAAGTGTCAATGTAGTAAGGTTTTGTCTGTTTTAAGGGCGTATGTTGATATTCAGTATCCTACTTCTTGAGGTCAATTTGGCTTAGCCATATGTCAGGGATAGACCTGCGTGTAACCAATAGATGATGTATCAGTCATGCTGTTTTGCTGAATATTTACATCTATCTGGAAGAAACTACATGAAATACATACTTGGGGATAAACTTCTCACACTAAAGTTTTCACAGCAGCATCCTAGGCATGTCATAGGTCTGCATTCTCCTTAGCAGCTGCTGTTCCCACTGGGCTCTGTAGGTGCTTGCTTCTCTAGCTACAGTAGGCGAGTCAGGTTACTGAGTAGGATAAGCACCTTTATTTCCTTTTAGGTGGAGAGAAGCTGATTGGAGTTTTGCCCAAGGCCTCACTTTTTTAAATCTGTCAACTAAAACCTCAACTGTGTGACAAAGAGTTTCCTCTGAGGTTGTCATTCTTCTGTCTAAAATAGTATTGCTGGTGAATGAAGATATGGAACCTTTTTCTTCTTTTCCCTAGGACCTCTTGTTGCTAACATATGTCAAAACAATACCAAAAAGCAGGCGTTAAGAGGAAAATCTTTGTGTAAAAGCAATCAAATGGTCTTTGAGGACCTGGTAGGCTGGTACAGAGAGCTCCCTGTTTTGTTCTTAAACCATTTGTGTGCACTCCTGGTACGGATGCTGAAAAAACCCTCCCAACATGTGCCTACAAAGCTCTGTTGAATGGCACATCCTGACATGTGAAAGGAGAAATGGTGAGCCTGAGCTACCTGAAAGAATGGCTTGGCATTCCTGTGGCTGAGAGGAACTGCTTTTGAGGAAAGAAAGGAGGTGGGGAGGAGCCTGGGTGGCAAGGAGTGTGCGTGAGGGGCTGCAGGGTGGTGGGCTGGAGCTGAGAGACCACATCCGTGTTTTTCCAGGTGTCCCTTTTGTAATCTTTCATTTTTTAGAAGAAAAGAGGCAGCAAATCCACTCATTCAGAAAACTAAGTGACAACAAAAGAGAGAAAGCAGACTTGCACTGTGCTTTCTTGAACTGTTTTACTGCAGTTATCGCAATTGGTATCTCATTTTATAATGCCTTCTCAATTACAGTGTGTCTCCCACACCCTCATTGCCCCTCATTTATTCCCCATTACTTTATTGCTTTGTTTAATCCTTTATAATGTGTCTAATCCACCGTTAGGCTGCTTGCAGAGCTCAGGCTGCTGTTGAGAGATTTTTGCTTGAAATAAATTGAACGACTCCAAATGGTCTGTGTTTAGTGCAACAGAAAAAAAAAATCTTTTAAAGCTTCAGATTGTGCCAAAATGAACATCTTTCTCGCAGATCTAGCAGGAGTGCCAGAGTCAGAGCTTTCGTCCTACCTGAAAAGATTCAGGAGGCCCCTCCACACTTAGAACATATATAAGTGATGAAAACAATTAAATGTGTACATACTTTACAAGATTTAACTTGACAAGCCTGAATAAACTAGCTTCTGCCCTGCACCTTTGTTCTTGCCCTAGGTCTTTCTGTGTACTTGTGATAGACTTTCAACTCAGTCAGAAAAATTCTCCCTAACCAAAAGGCTTGGCATCGGGATTAAAACAACTGTTTAAAGAATTGCTCATACCTTTCCCATTGCTGTGGCAATATGGCTATTCCAGGTAGAAAAGTGAAGCCCCTTTTGTTACAGTTGTTCAGTGAATGTGTTTTTCCAATGGAGTGCCCTGAAAAACAGCTTGCTGAAGAGAAAAAAAGATTGCATGCGTGGCTTACTAAAGGGCTGTGTGTTTTTCGGGTTAAATTTACGTCTTTACCTTGCATTGTTTCAAGGTGAGTTTCAGTTATAAATAGTAAATCTGCCTGGAAGTCTGTGCTGATATATCTTGCAGGGTAGGTGTAGCTGTTGGCAAGAGCTCTCATTTTGATATCTTGCCAAAATTGTTTTCATTTTGATTTTATGTGATTGCTGATTAAACAAAATGTATTTATGTATGGATGTTTGAGTTCAAAAAAAATTACAGTAAATAATTGCAGAAATGCAAATACTATGCTGAGAATGTTTATTTAAGCTTCCTCAAATGGCACTAATTTCATAGTGCCTGTCTTTGCAGCGGTGCCATTTTATTTTGCATTGCCTGAGATGAAATCTGTTTACGTGTCACTGGCTTCTTGATTTGTGTTTTTCAATGTGTAGTTCCAGTAGATTTTACCTTTTGTGTGTTTGTGAACTTGTGTAAGATGCCCTCATCATTAGTGCATGTAAGTATATAAATGCAACTTCATGAACCAGTAGAAAAGAAAAGCCTAGTGACTCTTAATGACGGGTAAGTTATTTGCATTTGAGTTAATAGGTATTTCAGCTTTCTGTGAGCGGCTGTTCTGGTAGCCTGTCGAGACGAGAATAGACTCCAAAATGGAAAATGTTGAGTTTATTACCAACCTCACCTCCCAGCAGTAATAATGATGAAAAGTCCTTTCTGATTGCAAAGTAGTGGCTAAATGGCACTACAGTAAATTAAGGACTGTGAAGTATCTTGTCTCTGCACTAATTTGGATCTTTCCTGTTTATGCTAAACAGTCAGGATGAAAGAAGCGACTTTGAGTAGAATCTTTCTTTCCCCAGCTGAAAGAATGTCCTTTATTGGATTAGCTTGCTGTGCTTATTTGCTTATGGAAAAATCAGTGAGCACTTGGTGTGATGCTCAGGGGGCCTATTCCATGCAGCCAAACTGGCAGATGTTGTTGGATGGGTCCATACCAAAAACCTGCCATTTTTCCCCTTCATGTTCTCTTGCTAAATATAACAAATATCAAAACTTGGTATGTATGCATCCACGCACACACATAAAAATCAATTAATATATACATGAGGAAGAAGCCTGATGATGTTTGTTTTTATTTGTGAGGGATGCTACAAGCTCTCCTAAGAGTTGTGGCTCCTTTCTATCTGTAGTGGTTTACTATTGAAAGGCAGAGGGCTCCCATGGTCAGAATAAAGGTATAGCAGGCGTGAAGGATGTTGAAGTACAGCATAAAATAAGAAATAGCAATACCTTCTTTATAATTCAGTTGTACAAACTGACGTTTAGAAATGCTATTTGTTGGTAAGCTTCATGGACAAGAAACATTGCACACACAAATGGGGGTTGGACTTGATCTCTGGAGGTCCCTTCCAAGCCCTATGGTTCTGTGATTCTGTACGTGTTCAAAATTCAAATCAGCTAATGGATTTTTTAATTTATTTTTTAAATTTCTTTTTTTTTTTTTTCGTTTTCATGGAACACCAAATGGCAGGGGAATTTACATTGGGGGAGCGGGGGGTGAGAAGGCTGTTAAAGGAAAAAGTTTCATTGGAATTGATGATAAGCAGTAATTCTTCCCTATTACCCTTATCCACTGTGTTCCCTTCTTTTAACTGAGATGTTTCTGTAGCGTGAAGATTTTAGAAATACACATATTTTTAAAAGATCATCATTCAAAATTGTCAGCTGCCGCTTTATCTCATTAACCTGTAGCACGTGGTGTGAGCTGCAAAACTGACAGAACCATCTTGTTAAAAGTGTATTAAAGGATTCCTTTCTGACTTTTTATACACTCATTGTGTTCTTTATTATTCGATGACAGACTAGGAGATACCCAGTGATTTAAAAGACGTAATAATTTGGAGGAAAACTTGTCTTCAAAAAGAGAAGTTGTTGTTATGATTGTAAAGAAACCTGAGACAGGAAAATGTGTATGTTGCAAATAATACTGCGCTCAGTTTACAGCATATCTGTGTGTGATGCTTCTAGCTCTCATAAGGCTGTAAATTAGTATTACCTGTCAACAGGTTATTATTCTGTCTATTTTGCCTGTAACTATTACAGAAAAAAAAAAAAAAAGCAAAAAAAAAAAGCCAACCTTGGTCCTGACCCAAAAATCTGATGAAGATAGTGAAAAAAAATGTCATTGAATTTGTTGTACTTGAGATCTTATACTTGGGGGTTTGAAAAAGCCAGGATAGAAGAGCAAAACCAGAGGACTGAAAGAATATTTTCCCATAATTTGTTTGGTTACTGTGACGTATCACAGCTTAATTCAGAGCAAGTGTTTTACCTGGAATTGAGAGAAAGTTTTCACGTTTTTTCATGATGGAAAACTTAGTTAAACAATCACAGCACGAATGTTTTCATATTTAGAAGACAAACAATCCAACCTCATGGTGATGACAGTCATGCATTTCAAAACAGGCATTCATTTAAAAAGAAGCGGAGCATGCATCGAGAAGTTACAGCTGCATGTTTGACAGCAGTTTGCTTCTGCCCCCTGCTCTGCATGAGCGTGTGCATTTGTGTGCCTTCACAGTGATATGCAGTGAGGAATCTGACTACAAAAAAGGATCCAGCAAAAGTCAGTCAGCATTCGTTTCCCCAGCTGTAGTGCACACATGTGCTTGAGGCAAAGCAGGGCAAGGGATGATGCAGTGGTGGGAGTGATCACTCCTTGGCTCAGGTTCCTGAGCCGGCCCTGCAGCTGGGAAGCTCCCACCAAGCAGTGTTGTGCACAACCATTCTTCCAATTCATTGCATTGTTTTCAAACCCTAGGAGCATAAGAGGAGTCAGGCTAATGGTTCATCTTAACTAGTTTCCAGTATTTAACAGCTGCCAAAAAGTAGATGCCTAAGAAAGAATACAAGAATTACTCAAGTTCACAAATTTCACTTTGGAGGTACAGAGTACTAGCGTGTTTATCGGGTGTATCATCTACACTGTTTTTTCTTTGTTATGCATTACAGTAATTTCTGCAAAACACATAACCAAACTGTTTGTTTACCAAGAGAACTACAAAAACTAAAAGAAGAAGCAACAGAAACAATGGTAATTGAGCTTTTCAATGAAACTTAAAAATGTTATTGTATAGCACTGATAGAATTGAAGCATTTACCTGTAAAAATCCTGTGTCACCACTGTTAGCTATTGTTTTAAAACTATGCCTTTTTTTTTCATTATAAGCATTGTCTTTTTCAGTTTTGTTTTCAGGCATTGTCAAATTTGCCCAGTTAATAAAGATCTGGGATATTTGCAGCTGGTCAGATGATGTTCTGGATACCAATCAGGCACTAAATAAGAAACTATTTGTTACTTTTTTTGTATGCAGCAGTAACAAGTTTTAACATTAAAGTACTACGGTATCTGATTGCCTACAGGAAAGGGATATAATATTCACTTAACAGCCAATGAATGAATGATTAAAATCTTAAAAGCATTTAATAAGATTGAAACACGGAGCAGGGCTGTTCTCTGGTATAAAGTTACAGAAGAGGTTCACTGGGTCAGGGAAAGAGTGGTGGGGATTGACTTTGCTTTTTATTTTTTTTAAAGCAGTGTTACTTCTACTGTCAAGTCAAGACAGATCTGATGAATAAACTATAGAAGAGTGGTGGTATGTTGAAGGCAGCACAGAGTGGAACAAAGAAGTTGGTTCCACACTTGTGTCAAAAGAAAATTGTTTTTCTTTAAAACTCATCATTATTATACAAAGAAGTTCATACGCTTTCTATCCTGACTATCCTAGCTGCCTCCTAACCACACACAAGCTCCTGTTATCAAACACTCAGATGGCTTTGCAACCGAAGAGAAAACCCCATGGTCTGGATACTGATATCCCAAGTGTTCTGAAAGAAGGATAGTGTGGCAGCAGGGAAAGACTATTCCCTCGGTCTCTTCTTTTACTCCATATGGTCCTGTCATGAAATTAATTATTTTGCCCTCTTTGAGGGCACCATAACTTCAGTCTCAGGAAGGCTGGACCTGGGCAGTAACAATGAGGGCAATGTAATTTAAGGTGAGTACTAGTACTCAGCTGAAACTGTCCTTCAATGAATTACTTAGGCATGGGGGCATCCCTGTGGCATGTGTTGAGTGTGTAGTGTGTGATGGCTGCATCTTGCTTGTTTTCTAGTTCTCTGTTCAGTAAAATGCATTTCTTAACTGTTGGTGCACTTAGAGGAAAAAACTCTTGGAAGAGGTACAATAGGCTGCATTTCCATGCTTCTTTTTTCTAGATTCAGTAACAGGCACTTACTCAATGAGCAGAGAGATGTAGTTGTGATGGCAGTTGGGTGTAGGCTTCTTGTACAGATTGAATTTTGACAGTGATTGTTAAAGGATAGACTCTCTCAAAGAGCTGATGGAAGAACATCAGCTACATAATAACAGCAAAACAGACCTAAAGAATACTATTTTGTATTACATGGGAATAAGAATGTCACCTATGTACAGCTCTTTGCCCACCCACCCATTTAAAATGAGCTTGTGTAAATGATAGGTGTTCCTTAATGACATCTAAACAACTCGGTAGATCGGTATATTGAAAATAGTTTGTGATATTTTGTGTGTTTGGGTTTGTGATACGGAGTTACGTCTCTTGTGAAGATTAAGAGGTTATAGTTTGTTCTGTGAGGACCTTAGGCTTACCAAGGATTCCGGCAAATTTCTTTTGAGCAAAGGTTGATTCCCAGCAGTCTGTTATGCCCAGCTGTATACTGGAATCCCTGGGGAAAGGAAAGCAAGGGTGAGACACACTGCACATGAAACAGAAAGGAGATGGGACTTGAGCAAGCTGTCATGATCACCATTTAATTCTCCTTAGCTGGAAGAAATTGGATCTGCTGAGCAAGTTATATTGGAAGTCCCAGATTTAAAGTATAGAATAAATCACTCAATGTGAAATTGTTTTCCCGGGAATACTGCTTTCCCCATTAATGCTAATTCTTAGAGTTAAGAAGAAATGGTTGTGTAGTTTGAAGTCCAGAGGTTCTCAGGAACACTGAAAAGCCTTTGAATACCATGGGCTGCAAGTGCTGTTAAAATAAATGACATGGTAGGTTGTTTACTTTTTTTTCTGAGGTTAGAAAACTCTTTCATGCATCTTCTACTTCAGCCTTTCCATTGTACTAAATCTGCATTTTGAATAGAGAAATTGGATTTGGGTGGAACAGGAGCTTCTCTTTATTCATTAGTTCTTTTGAATGGATGTAAATTCATCATATCTCTGATAGAGACACCAGCCTGAGGTCAGCATTCTGCACCCAGGACGTGTGAACAGCCCCATGCTCTCCAGTCTATTTCTCTCTCCAGATTCCATAACTAGCGCTAGTTTTCAACTGTAGGAAGACAACTCAGTGAGATAAGAATCTTAATCCTGTCAACAGAACAACAACAACAAAAGGCTGGGCTAACAGGTTTGTCTAACACAGAAGCCTGAGAGGTATTAGAAATAGATTTTTCTCTCTCTGTGCCTGGCCCTTGCCCACTAAAGGCAGCATCGTGGCTCTCCCTTTCCCTGTCAGCGTCAGTGGCGGCAGCCAGTCTGACCTGGAAAGGAGCTGAGGCTCCGGAGGTCTCTTTTGAAATCCGGAAATGTCAGTAATTCGTTCCCTCTCCCAGCGCTGTTTATTTAGGGCACCGAGTGCCTGCTTCACCTGATGACATCGTCAGGAGGTAGCTGGAGGCTCTCACACAGCAGTGCCTGTGGCTGGGTGTGGCTGGGTTTGGTGCATGCTCGGCTGCGGTGTTAGGAAAGGAAAAACACAGAAAATTCTTCTTAAAGCACAGCTGAGCTTTGTCTTTGCTTTTAACAATTGGTGGAAAGTGCCTGGAGTATTGCCAGCCGAAGCTGAAGGCCTTCCCTTGGCTGAGACCAAGGCCTGGTCTGGGAGGAGCAGTTTGCCCAAGGCAGGGAAAGCCACCCTTGGGTTCATCTGCAGACACTGCTCCTGTTGGTGTTGTACCCTCACACCCTCTTTTTGTGATGAAAGATGTCTGTGAAATGTGGTAACATATGCCCCAGACAGGCTTCTCTAGCACAGTGTCCTAGGAGTGTGTTTCATGCAAAAGTCTTATCTGGTGTTACCTGCACAAAGTAATCAACATGGGTTCCATCCCAAAGATGACCGATTTAGTACTGGGTGTGGCAATACCTTGGCTATGAAAGGAGGTATTATTATCCTTTTATATTTGAAGGTCTGTTGCTCATTTTACATGCTTTTGCTGGTACAAACTAATAGATTTTTCTGCTTTCCATTATTCCATCTATGAAATTGAAATTCTGCAGTGAAATTGTTGTTATGCTTAGAGAATGTTCTTGAAGATGTCTTGAAAATATTCTTCTGTGCTTGGAGAACCTAAGATTGATTTTCATTAGTGTGGAATACTAATCAAGTGACATACTTGCTTTGTGTTTATATTTATTTTTTGTAAGTAGTAAGTAATGCATCCTATTTTATTGAGCTGTCCCACACCACAACATCAGAGGCAGATGTTGGTGGTGTGGCAGTAGGGTTTGAACCTTCCCACCAATATCCAATTACCTTTTGATGCCGTGTGACAGATGGCAGCAGAAGGACAGTCCAACAAAATGTTGTTTGATACAAAAGTGAGTATGGAGCAAAGGTGTGTCAGTGAATTCCTTCATGGGAAAACAATGGCACCCACTGATATTTATTGATTCCTGCTGAATGCTGATGGATACCAAACAGTGGATGTGTGAACAGTGAGGGAGTGGTGGTATGTTTCAGTATTGGCAACAGTGGATCATCTCCAGTGATGCAGATATTCACTAATGCAGCACACAGGTTCTTGTTCATCACTGGTGAAAATGCACAGCTAATGGTGGCAGCTATGTTTAAAAATAGTGTTTGGTAGCTGAAAATTTGTATCATACATCATCATTGTGCTCATTGTATCTGTTGTTGTTTCTATGGAAATATATAGGAGGCATTACTTATGGAGCTACGTGTGGTTGGGCAGAAATTTTAGTTTTTCATTATTTACCAAATAGCAATGCCTTGGAACTTTGAGTTGTCAAGGCTGTTACTCACAGACAGAGCACCAATAAGATTTCTGACCGGAACGACTTGTTAGTCTTATTACAGGACCTGAGACAACAAATGGCTACAGGTAGAAAGGTGAAAACAGCAAAGCAATAAAAACACCATAGACTGGCCTCAGCATGTTAATGGTCTAAATTTTGTAAGGATTGTGGTTTTTGATGTGGGTGTGTGTGTTTCATAGCTATGAAGAGACTGAATAAGTATTTGGAGGACATGCAGCATAAAATTATTGGCAAAAAGCACTCCCGAGTCCAACTGTTGGAAGAGATCTATTATTACTTTGTGTTTGTATTTGGTTTTAAGTACACCAAACACCTGATGAGTCAGTGATGGCATACTGCAATATAAGCTGAGGTGTGAGGCTGGAGTTGGTATTTTGATAGAGTTAATCTATTTTACAAATATTTTGCAGAAAATACCTGCAAAGTTTGCATCCCACATAAGAGTGCAGAACTTTGAAAATGGGCCAAGTCAGATGTGCTTGGGTTAGAACCTTGACTGATGAGGTAATGACTGGGAAAAGCGGTGGAGGTAAATAAATCAGTGTCATTCCTGAGCTGATGGTGGCTCTGCAAAGATTTTATGAGATGCTGCTCAGGATTTTGATTTGAGGAAGACAGTGAGATACTGAACCTGAGAATTTATGAGTAGTCAGTGTGAGAATGGTTGAAGAAACGAAGGCAGGCAAGCAGCCAGACCATTTGCAGAGGTCAAATGTAGGAAATGGGGGAAAGCAGACTTGCACACCTGTATTGGTGTCAGATGATGTCAGTGGAAAAATAATCAAATGCTGGGATTGGTGAGGGAGATGAAAGATGATATCAAATGATTTAGGTAAAAGATTGTTTGGAAAATGTCAGTTAAAGACAAACTGGGATTAGAATTGGAAGAATGGAAAGTTGGTAAAAGGATGTTAGTATTTTGGAAATGCTTTTCACTGAAGTTGGAGAATCAGCACTGACTTTGCTAAAAATGTGGAAGAACTGTAATGGAAAGTGAAGGTGCAGTGGAGGTTATCAGCCAAATCTCAAGATATACAACAGTGATGATCTGCAGCATGAGAACAAGAGCAGAGGAAATGGGTGTTGGTCCAGCTGGGAACATGCAGGTTGCATGCCAGATGCGTGGTTATCAGTTTGTCAGTGAACATAGATAGTGTTTCTGAATTCACCGTTCAAAAAGTTATTTCTCTGAAAAAGCCTCAGCTATGCTGTTCTCCAGCAAAAAATGATTCCTGTCCTAACATGCTGTAAATTGGCAGGAGAAAGTGTGACTGTTCCTGCACTGTCTGGAATTTGGACAGTTTTTGGCTGTAACCTCTCAAATAAAGGTAACAATAACAAGAAGTTATTATTGCCTTTTTTTTTTTTCTTTTTTTTTTTAACTATAAATTACAGGCTTTGGTTTGTAGTGTCAGGAATTCAGGGCTGGAAGCTAGTTTCTGCCACCTTGTTCCATTTATGTTTTGAATTTTATTTGATGAGTAATAGGAGCAACAGGCATTCAAACCAAAATAGAATCAAGCATTGATAGATTTCTAGCTATTGCAGTAAGACTGTACTGAGGCAAGAAGAAGAGCATATGAAGCTGCTTTGGGGAGTTGTGTTGAGGACCTCACTGTTGCTTATACCAACAAGATTACAAAATTGACATCTGGGAGTAATAGACAACAATAGTATAATAATAGTATTTACTTCCTTTCCCGCTTCTAGTCTATTAGAAATTCAGAATTCAGTTTATTCATCAACAGCAAAAGAAATAAAACGGTACTGGGTAGTACATAAATCCATGAAAACTGTTTCTGTGCAGATGTGTTGTCATTTGCCAACTCTCCATAACAGAATCTGCTGGGATTGCAGCGTACTTCAAGGTTGTTTTAAGTGAGAGAAAAATAAGGCTTACCAGGGGACAAAATTATTAAATTTTTAGGACTATAGTCAAATCTAGACTACCCACACAAGCTACTTCTGTTTTGTGTAGAGCTTCCTTGTCCAGTGGAAACTGGGCCTTTGTGAACTGTGCTCAGGCACACTGGGTGACATATTTCCACTGCTTGTCAAATTTCAAATAGGTGTGCTTGAGATTTCAGATATTCTGGTTGTGCTATTTCTTGGCCTGGTTTATCCTTACAGAGATAATGGAGTGAGTATTGACTTTTTCACCTCCAGTTAAAAACTTGGTGAAGAAAATGTTCTCCATAGATAGTTCAGGAAAGGGAGCAGCAGCTGTTAATTCTAACATGACTTCTACAGTCATGAAGAGCAGCATGACCTGCACCGAAGTACAAGCTCAAGTTTGCAGAAGAGATGCTTTGTTTGAGCCTCTTGGGCTTGCAGCAGATCTTGCATCCTACATTTCCTTGGTCCAGTTTGGAAGTAAGTACACACTAAGCTGTATGAATTGAATCCTGGTTGGGCCAGGATGTGTAGGACTAGCCTGGTAGCTCTTTCAGGATGGATTTTTTTCTGAGATATGGGACTTTCTTTGTTCTGTGACATAAGTCAAAGCTGACCTGCAGTATTGTGCTACTACCAACCTGTTCACCAGCTCATTAAAAGCCAGCCACTTTGATCTCTTTCTCCCACAGAATGGCCTGGGTTGAAAAGGACCACAATGATCATTGAATTTTAACCCCACTGCTATGTGCAGGGTTGCCAACCACCAGACCAGGCTGCCCAGAGCACTTCATCTCGCTTTTCCATTTCAATGCTTTATCATAGAACTGGAGTTGCTGCTGGTTACTCTAAGAGCATAGAAGATGCTTGAGGGAAAGGAGGATTAAAAGGCTGCACACACATCAAACCAAAAGCACAAAAAATGGATGCTAATTCTAGGATGCTTCTGACAAACCACTAAAAGACTATGCTCCCCAATTCTCACACTTTTAAAACTGTGTTAGTTTACAGAATAGCTATGAACATTGTGTTGCTGTTTGTATTACAGTATTTGGAAGATGTGAAGTTATAAATTATTGGTCTGTTTCTCTGACACCATCCCTCTAAAAGCATTTTAGTTCATAATGCCAGTGATTGTAGCTAAGGGTAATAGGGTTAACAGAAGTACCTTGGAAAAGGAACGAATATAGTCTTCAGCTTTTCTTTCACTTGTGGAGTAGGTAGCCAGACAGAAAACTAAGTTTAAAATGTCAGTGTTTGAGACTAGGCTCCGACTGCAAGACCTTGTCAGTGCTATGACTTTGAAGCAGTGATATGCCTGAGTTCTGGGCTTGTGGCGTGGCACAAGAAAGTGGGACGCTAAGAGGTTGTCAGATAGTTCCAAAAGGATAAATGTAGCGAATTTTGTCCTTTTGTCTCCCAGCTCCTCCCCCAAACAGAGCTCTCTAAAATGAAACTTTTGCTGCTCATTGTCCTACGCAGTAATGCTGCATTTCTTTGTATTTGGTGTGAACTTACAAATGAAAGTGAAATTTTTAGATGTTGATCATCTGGTTTTAACTCTCCTTCCCTCCAGTTAGCAATTTCAAGGACAAGTCTGCACTCTGTCTCCTATCTGATTCATTTTGCTTCCTCTAGATCCATGTTTATATAACCTCTCAATGCTGAGGACCTGAGTGACCTTTGCATGACACCATGAATCATATATGGGAAATGTAGAGTTAGGAAAAAGAAATGAAGTAAGTGTATTTATAGTCAGAAAAGTAATTGCAAAAATCTCATCTTACGCAGCAAATATGCTTCCTGTGTATGTTTTGAGTTGTGTCCACTGACTTTTCTGACAAAAATAAACCCGTGGGGAACTTAATTGGTTCTCAAAACTGAAGCTGATCTTGCAGACTGATAATTAGTGTGTTTCTGTGAGCATATTTAAGTACATGTTGAAAATAAACTGTATCTAATTTAGATACTATTGAGACACGAGACAGGGACATCCAACAGTGTGATTTCATTTGTGTTTTCATATATAGATTTATAAAACTCATTAAGTATACATTCTGTGCTCTGGACTCCTGACACATAAATCTACATGAAGAACATTTATTTTTACTCTAGATAAAGCCTTCTCAGCACGTCTTAAATCAGAGTTGGGCACCAGCTCACAGTACAACCAAAACCATCCTGTAGCCACATAGATCTCTCCAGACTCTGTCCATCTGCTCTTCAGAGTTCAACTGCAATTCATACCAAAGATAATATGTATCATATTCCTGGATTGCAGGAACTCAAGAAAAATTTATCCCCATAACAAGTTTTTAAAATCATTTTCTAAGGATTCATCTTCTTCTTTCTCCTCCTTGCCATCCACAACTTTTACTGTGTTGAAGATGCCTCAGAAAACTGCCTATTGTATTAGGCATTTAGGGTTTGTACTCCTAAAGTGCCTGTAAGAACTTTTGAATATGGTGTGAAATTTGAGTATAGCTTCCCAATCTGACTGAACTACTCGTGTTTCGAGATTTATTCTAGCTAAGCAAACAGTGGTCATGATTTGAGAGATCTGTGACCTTTCTGTACCCATAGCTGTTCCCTGCTGACTTCCCTGCTATCTTATATCCATTGATTGTTATGTTTTTCCTCTGCCTTTGACTCCCTTCAGGTAAGAATTTCCTTTTCCTTGACTATGCCATGTAAAACAACTCCTGCATCCGGTATCCAATAGCCAGTTGAAATTAAATTACTAATAAGTAATTATTTTGATATGTAAACATATTTTTAAAAAAGCAGAAAAGAAGTGGATGTCCCTTAAAAGATGTTGGAGGGCTTGCTGACTTGGTCAATAAAGGATTGCAGAGTATGCATCGAGGGAAAGGAAGATGCAACACCAGTGCATATGTGTTTACTGATCGGCATCTCTAGATTTTTCTAGACCACTCGAGTGCAGAGAGAGGAGCAGCCTCTGAGGTGATGCCAGCCACCTCCTAGCTGATGTACAGTTGCTTTCTGTAGATAAAGTAAAATAGCAGGATAGTATTGTCCGTGCTTAATGCAGTTGCTTCCCTAGCTTCTGACAGCATGTTAGAGATTTAGCCTAGCTTGGGTTGGCATCTCTTCAGAGAAATGACATGCAACAGGTACACATAATTGTTCTAAGTCACACCTTGCTTGAAGCAAATTTCGGTTAACAGGTATATTGCAGCTTCATGCTCATGTCCTTTTATTTTAGAATGAAAAACCTTTTGGACTTGACATTTCTAGAGAAATACGAACACTTGTATGAAACCTGCGATTTGTGAATACAGACATACACTAAATTATGGGCTATGAATAACTCAAACTATATACAAGAACAAAGTTATCATTACATGTGCACGGCCTCCTGTTTCTCAGACTTTCCCTACACTTTTCAAGCTTTGCCAAAACTCAACCAACCATTTTTGAATTTTTCATATGCTTTGCCAAAGTATTATTTCAAAAATGGGGAGCGGTGTGTACAAAAATAGAAGGTGCGTATAGAATGAAGGCTTTTTGCTTTGAGGAAAAGGATTATACTCTGTCTAAGAAATATTTGGAGACTTCAAATACGTTTATCGTAATGACTGCTTTCTTTCAGCTTGACAGCTAGGATTGAAAAGTATACTTAAATCTGTGCTCACATAGTGGGGATTAATTTTAACCATGCCTGATACAATGCACATAGGCAAGATTACCAGTGTCCTCTACAAACATCAATTAAAACTATCTTGCCTATACAGAGGAAGTTGCACAGCAAAACAAAATGAAAGCGTTACCACTGCAGAATGTTCTTTCTTCTGTCATAATTTTAACCCCAAAAGTAAGGAAGTTTGCCTGAGCAAACTGCTTTAAATTTTGCTTCATTTTCCAAGGTGATACTACTAATTGCTCAGAGATATAATTTAGCAGAGGGTTGTTAGAGTTAGGGTGCTATGGTTAGGCTGTGGTTGGACTTGATGATCTTTGAGGTCTTTTCCAACCTGAGTAATTCTATGATTCTATGCAAGTGCATAGAAGGATTTAGAAGCACTTGCTCTGAATGCTGAGTGGAGAACCAGTTTTTTCAAGTGATTGATAAGTGTGCTGAGGTGATCAATAATTAACTTATTCTGGTTAGAAGGAATATAGAACTGCTAGTTAACGTGAAACAAATGGCTGCATTTCTAGTTTCGATGCATCTGAAAACTCTTGCTTCTTGTGTTGTCCTTTACAGTCTCACCTTTTCTGATTGTGAACTTTTTGTTATTTTTTTTTCATTTGTTTTGTAATTTGAGACAGAGTTTTGTAACAGGCAGATGGAGAGAAAGGGTTTACAACTGCCAAAACCTATGCGTTGTTGACACACAGGTCTTTCATTTCTATTACCCACTATAAAGTTAGACAGAAGTATTCTAGACACTAAAAAAAGTCTAAAACATTTTTAACAGGCTTACTATATGACTACTGGTGCTCTAGACTTGTAGGTACACCAAAAGCTTCCCTGTAAAACTACATTATAACCACTGAAATGAGGACTGTATATGACTAAATACATATATATGAGATTTTAGAGCACTGGTAGATTTGCCATGGAGATTTGGAGAGAAAGAATTCCCATAATGACAGTCTTAGTCCCTTCCTTATTTAAAATGGGGTCATTCACTGGCTTTTAAAGACTTGCCTGAATGACAGCTTGTTCTCATTGGTTCTGAGCTTCCATGAGCTCAGTATTCCAAGGTGCCAGTTTGGTTTGGAAACCAAAACTAGTTATGTGGGAACCCAGTGGCAATTCTTACCTACTATTGGGACCCCAAAAATTATAGGGAATAGTCTGCGGATTTCGATGCTGACAAATAAATGAGGACACACTTGTGCAACTCAGAGACTAAACTGTTAAAATGAAAAACCTGAACGCAAAAGTGCAGATGTACCAGCCATTAATTGTGTTTACAAAGTAGAACTTGTTCTCTGTCTTCTGTAATCTACATAATATTTAAAGCAGAGCCAAATAGTTTGCCAGACTTTTGTGGCTCCCGGGCACCGTAAGATGGTCCCTCATACGCAGAGAAAGGTGATTACTGAGGTTCATCATAGTGCACAGAAAAGGAAAAGTAGCTGCCATATTTTGTGCATTGGTGTGGGATGCCTTCATTGGTAATGGGACAGAAGTGTTTTAGCTCTGTTGTTTCCCATGCTGCCACTTCTGTTAGCAAAGGGAGTGAAAACCCTCAAACTGATTTTTAGGCCAAAGATCAAAAATGTTCTGTGGCTGTTGTGTGGCACCACTTTGTCAAGGCTGCATATATATTGTTGTGTTATAGTAAAGACTGAGAGTGCCCATAAACAAAAAAAAGAGGACAGAAAGCTCCTCTAAAGTTCCTTTTGATTCAGTAGGAAGGAAGGAAAAAAAAAAAGGAAATATCAAGCTATAGTATAAATGGTATTGCCAGTTATTCTATAGAAAACCTTTTATTCATTGTATCTTTTATTTCTTCTTGATAGTTCTGCACACCCAAGGATATTCAGCAAAGAGCTGTATCTCATTAGCCTTTCCCAGTTGCCTTCTTGTATGTCTCCCTCTGATATCCTTACACTTTTTAGTCTGAAGACAACAAAATCTTGCAGATTTTTTTCTGCGTACATTTGTTGTGCTGTGATGATGTATTTACTTCCATTTCTTTGTAGATACATGTGCTGTTTATTTTTCCATTCAGTTTATACACCATTTTATATTCAGAAACCATCCTAAAAAATAGTTATCCAAGAATGAGTTTCAAAATGTTTGTGTGTCACACTTCCACTTTATATTACAAATCACGAAATGTTTTAAGTTTCTTCTGTCTGTTGGTTGGAGCAGTTTTTGTGTCTCCAGACTTTCCAGTCACCTGAAGGACAGAGCACAAATAGGTTATACTCATGCTTTCCAGCAGCTCTTGTAGCATGTTCTCATATGATAATGGGAGTAATTCTCATTTTAGTCTCCTTTAAACTACTCCTAGAAGTCTGTAGTTTCTAGTAATTAGTTGTGTGATTGCTTAACTCCTTGAAGAAAATATGTACTGTGAATACCTATGCAGAAATAAGATTCTTAATGCTGAATTGCACTGTACTCATATCCGTTTATTTTCCTATGGAAGTCAGTGTGTTTTTATCTCATAATCATCCCTTACTGCCCAGGTATTGCTACAGGATAAACTTCTTATTGCTGAGAAATATTGAAACATTGAAAGCCAACTGGCATACCAATGTAGTTAACAGAGATAGATCTGGCCTCACTTAGCCAACAGTGTGAGCATACGTGTAACTGGAAACATTTGTTTTCCCTCTATGAAATGGTGGGAGGCTTTTTGCCAAGAGAGGAGCATCAAACAATGTAATGTCTTTTGATGTTTCTTGCTTGGTCTTAAATCATGCTGTGATATTAATTAGCTTTGAGAGGTGTGTGGTTTTTTTTTTTAAATCATTTAATGATTTGAGTATATAAAATAATCTTTTTTTCTTTTTTTTTTTTTTTTTTTGCCTATGCCAAAATGCTGCAGACTAGTGAGATGCTACTTGAGGTTAGAGAGGTTACATGAAAGCCAAGGTCTTACACGAAAAGTCAGTCAGTAACAAACAGAACAAGTATTGCTACAAATTCTTTAGCAGCTTTTAGGGTCTACAGTGCCAAATGTTGATAGGAGCTGAAAAGTGCTTTCAGTAGCTCCTGGAGAACTAGAAGTCATCCAAGGCAAAAGTTTATGAGGTAGCACAAGTGTTCATAAAGCCTTAGCAGTCAGTGTCTGCGTTCAATAACTTGCTTTTATATCAAACCTGTCCAGTATTTTCTTTACTCAAATTTTCCTCCACCATTCCAGTGTCCTTCATGTTCCTGAAATTACAGATCTCTTGTAGTGTTCCACAAAGTATTTGAGTTCAGTAAAATTTTCTTAAATGATCCACTGTAGAGAATGGTTTTTAAACCAAGAACAAGGATCATTCAAGCGAATTGGCAAGTAAAAAACAAAAATTAGAAATTAATGAATATAAGTCGCGTTTTCTGTTTGGATATCTTTATTATGGAGAAATGAATTGTGATTTAGAATCCCCTGTATATCAGTGTTGCGTAGGCTGATTAACTTGAATCTATGTTTAGCCATATGAACCCCTATTCAGAGGCTGACACCTGAGATATTTATGGTCATTTTGGAAATTATGATTTTTAAGTGTTCCCTTCTTTATGTCTCCCAAAGCTTTTGCCTGTGTAACAGTGTCTTGTGATACTGGAATAGAAATGCTTTCAGTGTAGCTACTTATTTACTTCATCAAAGATAAACAATACCTTTGCTTGAGGTACGCATGTGATTCAGCAGCATACTTATCCATATCTGCTACCTTTTCCTCCGCTTGCTATAAACTTCTAAACATTTTAAGTAGTTTGGAATGTTAACATACTTCTCGGGCTATCAGCTGGAATGTCAATGTGCTGGAGAAGTAAAGTAAACCTTAAAATAATCCCAACATCCCTAAACACTTTGGACATGAACTGTCAAAGGAATTACATGCTGTAATTTAAAAATTAGTTAAAAAGATTTTAAAAGATTTTGTTTATTAAAATTGAAGACAAAATTGGATATATTTATGGATGTTGATAAATGTGAGTGATCAGCACTGGAGTTTGTAGAGACATTGCCCATTCTTTTAAAACCATGTATTAATTCATGTGGAAGTAACAAGTCGTGACCATCCCACGTTAACAGTTTGATGAATTCCATAGAGTTTCTTTCAGTCATGTAGTTATGAAAATGATATGTTTTTGCTCTCAAGGTAGAATAGCACGAGCAAGCCTTCAGCCCTAGTGAAGCTCAGCTCCTAGTTGTAGCTTAGATGTACTGTCTAGTGATCCATCTATTTAAAGTTGTCCAATTCTTGATGATCATTGAGCCCTTTGACTGCTTCAGGCTTTCTTAATCTCAGCCAAAATACCACTTCTGTATTTCTCAGGACAAAACAAACAGGGGAACAAATTCTTCCCCCAAGCACCTAGTTTTGCCTATTCTGTTATTGTTCTGTTTTTCTTTTTCTGTGGTTTGATTGAGTAACCCTTTCACCTCTTGTGTTCTAGATAAGAGATTTCAATTTTTTGTTCCTCCCTTTAAACTTTGTTATCTCTGTGAAATATATATCCAGACTTGGTCAGGCGTGACTTCTAGTAAACCTTGATTTCTGCATGTACAGGAGGTGCTTAATGGAATCTGGCAGCTAAACAGTTGTCACTGAATGTGATTTATTCTGCTGACATTTTGTTTTTCCCACCCATTTCACTCAAAGGACTGAAAGGTGAAAGTGGGGCACCCAGAAATGTAAAAGATTGGAGAGCAATGGCATTCGTGTAGTTTGGTGTCAAGTGGCTAAACAAATTGGAGGGAGCTGATATAGAAGTTGATATTGGTGAAATCAAGCAGATGGATCTTGTAACTGCTGTGTTAAATGTCTCATAGAATCTAGGTTTCTTCACATACCTCTGAAATCAAAACAGACCCATGGCACAATGTGTACTTCATTTTCCTGTGGTGAGTGTCCCATCTAATAGAATACTACAGCTTTTTAAGCTCCAGTGGTAGATGTCTGTACCAATATTTCACATAAAAATATGTATTATTCTACATAGCGGAGGGTTATTCTACTGTTCCATGTGCTAAAAATTCAAATGAGAAACATTCACATAAATTTTATACTGTCTTTCCCAAAACAACATTAGTAAGTAGAACGGTTTTCCTTTCTTATAAGTATAAAGCATGTCATGCAATTCTGGACAATATTGACCTAGTTCCTTTGGGTACCACAGAAATAAACAATCCACTTAATTCCATATGAATCTCCTTTTGCATTTTTATATATAAAATAGCTTTATGGGCAATAGTAAATAGAATTTTAATGTGCTGGGGATTTAGCCTCAGGTATTTGGCTGGATTCCCAAGTCCTGCTTCTAATGCTGTGTCAAGCTATAGAAGGATAATCTGTCATTGTATGTTATGTGTAGATTATAGAAGAGACTTCAAGGTAACGTGTTGAGACAGCAGAGAAGGTTGGGCGTATTCCCTGGAGGAGTTCTAGAATGCATTTATCAAAAGAATGTAAAGAATAGGCATTGTTACACTGCTCGTCTCTCAGATTAGTTTTTCTTTATGATTATGTAGATCAGGTTATATATACTGTACTGTTGTGCTTTTTATGAACAATTCTAAGAAGCAATGGCAAATAATTTGGAGCAAGGTTTTCTTCCATTAAAATACTGCTATTAAGTTTCTGTGGACCAAAAAATACTGAATAATTTCTAAAATTATCTGACCTTGGCTATCCTGCATAAAAAAAAAGCAAGAATTTTTAACATGTTCCTCTTATAGCAGATAACTTCTTGAAGGGGCTCCTGTGGTAAAAGAATAAGATCTCACTCACTATGAGATATTCCAGTATGAATAATTAACATTTCTGATTGATTTCTTTTAATAGAAGATGAGTTTTGACTGAACAAAATGTTATTCACACGAATTCCCTAGTTCACTGGAAATACTTTGACTTGAAAACACAGTCACTGGAACTTGCTAGGTGCTGCAGCTCAGCTTTTTAACCGCTCTGTTCATGGTCAGTGCTGGCTGTCCCCGAACTCAGAGGCTGTGCTGCCATCATGTCCTCACAGTGCATCCTGAGGGGCGTAGCTCAGCCAGGCAGCTTGCAGAACAACTGCACCACGGTTCATGGTCCCCAAGCAGGAACTCCAGGGAGGAACTGTGTAAACATTACTAAGTCTTGCTTTTGTTTTTGAGAAATAAAGGGAGACAAAGATCTGACCAAATCTAACTGCTGTGTTCATCTTCTGTCAAGCTGCCGTGCTGATTATGGCAGATCCTTTCAAGAATTTTTCATATGTGTGTGAATTTCATTGACATGAAATATCAATGACACTTTTGTCAGATCATCATGGAAAATACTCTTTATTTTCTTCTTTTCGGCTTCTGTTCTCTTTGTGCTTTTGTGTTTTCTCACTTCTCTCTTGTTCTTTCCTCTCTAATCTGGCTCCAACTCCAGCTAGTTTTCTTCTGTGGCAGAAACAGTTTGTGCTGCTTTATATTTTAGTTGCAGTTCCTCAAAAAGGAAGCTTCTTAACCTGGGCTTTAATTTCCTCAGGCAGAATAGAGCCATCTGTAATCCTCGTGGGTTGATCAAGGTTTCTTAGAGATAATTCCTCTGGTGGCCAAAAAGGCTCAATGAAGGGGTATCAGTAAGTTTCAGTCGCCCAAGATTTGGTGCTTTGAGGTTATATAAACTTTGCTGATTGATATTACGAAGAAGGCACTGGCTGCAGTTTAATTTTAACTACTCTGGTTTTCTACAGCAGACTGTTGCTCTCAATTAACAAAAAAATGTACTTGTGCGTGATTTCCTCTTTCAGTAGCCTCTTGAATCTGGAATGTGAGGAGGTATGAGGAGAATACTATGAAAAATAATCCAAAGCAAGCTATTCAAAGAGGTATCTCTGTAGACTAATTCATAGAACCAAGCAATCATGACTCCTGCTGAGCTCTCACATAGACATGATGTCACACATGAGTAATATATAAGCTTTGTTTATTATTAAATCTCATTTGAAATGATGGTTGCTGTGGAAGATCTTATCTTCTGAAAAGCATTATCGAGATCCAGTTTTGTTTTGGAAGAGTCGAAAATTCTGTTACTTTTCTATTTAATGCATATATAAATGTTGCCTGAGTGATATTCTCCCATCACTTATAAATGGTTTGTGAATAGCTTTTCCTGAACGATTTTCTGTTTTTTTTGGGGGGGAGTACTGCTAAATCAAACCATTCTTGGGAGACATTTTAAAGAAGTGAAGTGGGTAATTTTAGTGCATTAGTGTATGGGATTTGGAAATTTGGTCAGGTTTACAGTTCCATTGTTTTCTCTAAATAGTTTAGAGCTGTTTGTAGCCTCTTGTAACCCATTTTCATTAGTTTTAATGCATCAGTGCATTCCTGCCAATTTCAAGGCTGATGTAGACTGTGGTGTACGTGGGATGGGTTTGGTACACGCATCTGGTCTGTGTGAAAGCCATGTCATACTCCTTCCTATTGTTCCTAGAGGGAAGGAACAATGCTCATTAAACTCTCCTCAGAGCACTGAAGAATAAACTGCAACTACATTGCCTTTCAAATATTGTATTGTAATTAACGTAAAATGACTCACAGATCATAATTTTCTTTGATAATCATACCATTATTTAACAGTAATTCCTGCAAGTTTACTTTTAACTTCACGTGAGGACTGTGTGCTCCCACAGGTACTGTTCACAACGCAGTTCAGTAACTAAACATTTTTGCTGCAGTTGTTACTTCTTAAAGCTGCTTCACTGAAATTCACAAGGATGAAAATTTCCAGGGTAAAGAGAAGGAAATAGGTGATTGGAAGAAAAAAAAAAAAAAAAAAAAAGGAAAAGTATGTGGGGATATTCCAAAAGCCTGTTTTAATGAGGAAAAAAAGAAAAAAAAAAAAAAAAAAAGGAAGTTAAAGGAATTATTTCCGATACTGTTTACACTGTGTCGAGTTTCTCTTCAGCAATACAAAGATGAACATCATCTGCAGTAACATAGTTAGCCTCAATCAGATATATAGTAGCTAACCAAATTCTGAAATATTCTTTCTTTCTGTGTGTATCAAGTTGTCATTCAAAAGCAAGTGAGAAATAGTCCTTCATTTCATAAATTGAGCATAGTTGATGATTATTGCAATGAAGGTGAAAAGTTGCTTGATACTACCTCATTTTGAGTAAGGTAGGCTTCAGTTAATGAAAAGGAATAATTTCTGCTTATGTTGTCTCCTAACATCTGCTCAGATCTCTAAGCAGTCGTGTTTATATTACAGTAAAACAATAACTATAATAAATTCAAATTCTCTTCTTAGAAAATATTTTTTGTTTTTATAGTTTGAGCTCAAGAAAGAAAGATGAGAAATTGAGAGGACTTGTCTTTTCATAGATTTACTTAGATAGAACTGAGACTTTGAAGTCTGATTTCCATATTTGATTTAAAAGGACGTATGAACGCGTTGCTGCAATTAACACTACCTCTTTGATCCCCATGTCCTCCTCCATCTCCTTTGACAAATATATTTATGTTTATATCAATTAATAATTATAATATTAATGCTACTAATAAATGAATGTCTGGATTGGTGTTTATCTATAATGTACATCTGCATAAGACTTGGGGTGGTGGACGCAGCCTCCCATCACACAAGTGGGCACCATGGAGAGCCAGTTACTTTGTGTCATGGTGACGTGGACTAGGAGGATAGGAACGCATGCCCTTCTCCTTTCAGCCTAGTTGGTTAGACTGATGGATGGGATACTGAGCAGAGATGCTTGTAGGCAGGAGGAGGAAATAATTTTTTGAGGCTACAGTTGAAATGAGCCATGGTATGATGGGCATGCATGGCCAGAGCGTGTTGCTGACATGATGGTGTGTGGTTTCCCTTCCTCTTGTGGCCTGGTCTATACTCTGGCTCTTGTGAGCCACTGGTCCTCTTAAATGGATACCTAATGATGAAATCTCAGTGAGCTAAAAACAGGTGGAGCCTGATGTTTGATAGGACATTGCAGAAATACCCTGAGCTCCTGCTTGCTTAAAAGGAGTCACAGGTGGTGGCCAGGTCCGGAACTGCAGCTGCACACAGCTGTAGTGCAGCAGAGAGGGTTTCATCAGTCCCAGGGCTGAATCGATATGTAAGAAAATATAGTGTGAAGTACTGTGCAACAAGGGCAGGCTCTACATTGAATGCAAGAGCCTTGTGGAATTTTTCTGAAAGCATTTCCTATGGTGCAGAGTGAGAAAGAAGAAGCATTAATTTAAACATTCATGTGCCCCCCCATCTTTGGTGGATGGGGATGCTCTTGGAGACACCAGAGGCGATCTTGTTGGCCAGTAAGTCTTCCAGGAGGTCAAAAATCCTCAAAGTTATGAAACACTTGGATTAGTTTCTTTGCAGGTTTTCCAGAAACAAGTACACAATCCATGGAGATCTGAGTACTGACACAGCAAAGTCAGTGTGCTTTGCCGAGATAACTCTCAAGTGCAGATGCTAACACCCATCTCTATAGGTTACTGTAGCGAGGCATTTTTTGTTTTTCTTTCTTGCTAATGCCAGCGGCTTTGTGGCTACATTTATGATGTTTTGAAACTGTGTTCTCTGTTATGTGCAAGTGTTGTCTTTGAAAGATCAGCCTTCAAAAAAGAGATGTTAAGCCAGGTGTCTTTTGCAGAGGAAGATTTAAATTGTTCATCCACCACTGTTTTTTAACTTACCTTGGTCAGATGTGAAGTTGTAGTTGTGTCAAAATCTGATGTTCGCAATCCTTAACTCTATCTGGGGAGCAACTTATTTCAGCTTACATTTTAACGATCTTCATTTTTATGTTTTAAATATGTTTTTCTAATTCATTGTCAGCACTCTTTCTGAGAGAAATTAAATCACGAAGAAATCTCTTCAGTAATTCCTGTTGGAATCAAATTGTTTCCTGTTTTCTGCATTGAAAATCAAATGTTGAAGTGCAGATAAAAAGGGTAACTGCTGGGAAATGTCATCATGTGCTGTGTGTGATACAGATATGTTGTCTGCAGAAATCTTTTTAGCAGACTGTTTAGTCTTAAAGTTTCAGGAATTGAAGCTCCTACCATTGTGTAGGAAGGTGTTCCATAGCCAACTTCATTATTCCTCTTGGAAATCTACAGTAAAATGATTTTGTACTAGTCTCCATCCTCTATATCACCATAGAATGCTTAATGTTTCTGCATTTTCTTGCTTCTGTGTATACCACTTCTCCTGTCCTCATTAAGTTCTTCTAGGGTCACTGGCATCTTGTAACTGCAATGTGGTCTGTGTTAAAAAAAACTAATTTAGACCAATGTGATTCACTTTTGTTGCTATCTGATGTGTGATAAATTCAGGATAGGATCATTTTTGTAACTGATGTCAGCCAACAAAGGACTTTTTTATTCTGTTAAGGTCCATTGTTGTTCCCCATGAAGTCTGTGGGGAGGGAGCTTCTTTTGAGGGTGTGTGTAGTTTGGTGTACTGTTTTCACGGGGACTGTGACTGTGGCGGTTCTTCATTGAGCTTGAGTTTATGCCAAATCTGCATTCTGTGGAAGTGCACAAGCCTTTAGAGAACATGCATGCAATTCTCCTGGCTTCAGTCATTGTTCTTGTTTTGGTGCTTCTCTTGAGAGATGCTGAACTTCCCTACACAGACTTCCCGTAGACTGATTTTTTTCTTGCATATGCTGTTGGTACAAAGAACATTAAATCTTTGCATCCTGAGAAAGAATTTGAAACTCTGATTTTTCCATCAGAGCAGCTTGCTTAAAATGTTTGGTTCTGCATATCTTGGCCTTCAGCCAAAGCACAGTTTCGTGGATTCAGAAACTTGAAGAATGAACGTGTGATTAATTTTGAAAACTAAAGAATATTGTGGGGGGAAATTTCAAGAGCTGTGAGTATCTCATTGTTATAAATGTAGCTACTAATGTGAAATAGAATTTTGTTTTCCTTACATTCCTTTGCTAACACTAGAGCTCAAGAATTGTCCGTTTTCAGAGGGTAATCTTATAAATTATCTCATCATAAGTTGTCAGCCTTAAGTATTGATATCACTGAGAAGTAAGTTAAATAATCTTAAAATAAGATATTGCTACAGCTCCTGCAATTTGCAAATGCTTAGGGAAATCTAAATCAACGGAGAGTAAAGGTAGGTGTCTCCTTACAAGCCACATTGCCTTTGGGCAACATCAAGCTCTGGGCATGTTATTCCTGAAGTGTATCCTGAACTGTGCTACTGTCTGTATTAAAAGGTACTTTGCATGCCTGTATGGCACCTTCTGAGTATTACTACATAATGTCAGATGAAGTAATCAAATGCTTCTGTTAAACTGACAGCAGTTCAAACCTATTTCTAAACAATGATTAGTGCCCAAGATAAATCTAGTAGTTTGAAGTGACTCCCAAGCAAGCGATCTAATAAATTTTCAGGATCAAACACCTTTGACTTCTGGGAAGACCTTTGCTATGAACACTGCACTGATTTTTATTTCCTGTTTCCACTTTACAAATGAGCAGTAACTCACCAATGAAGTTTGACAGGAAAACTGTAGAGCTTCTTTTAGATGATGGTACCATCCAGCATTATTTCTGCTTTCTTAGTACATTACAGTTCCCCAATGCTGAAAGAGTGAGGTTCTGTGACACTGGATGTACAGCTTAGATATGGCAGTAACTGAAGTATTTATACTTTGAAATTGCTGAAGGTTTCAAAAATGTCCATTCCTACGAAGTACAGGCTTGTTTCTTTAGGAAGCTTCACTTATTTGAACACCTATAAATGGAAGGAGACTACTCCCAAAGCACTTATCGTGGAAGCCTCTTTGAAAAATGAAATCACCTAAAGAGCTCAGCATTGCTAAGTGTGGCTATGGTCCTTTCTGCCTGGCAGTTTTGGTGCTTGCACAGTAAGTGTATTTTTCAAGACTTTCAAGCATTAAGAAAAAAATAGTAGGTTTGTAAATGTAAGAGTTGAGAAAATTGGACAAAATAACTATTCAAGCATTGTTACTTTATTGGGGAAAAAAAAATAAGCCCTATAAGTTACATAAATTTCTAGGTATTCACAAGTATATGCAATATAAGAACATAAGAGAGAGATGCATTGCTGATCTTATCAAGGAAGCATAAATGAGCACTCAATCAAATGGAAAACAATTTACCAGCACATTTATACCCTTCAGGATACCTGCTAAAGAAAAAAAGCCCATATGTTAATAACAAAAAGAAAATAAACAATGATAGTACTAAACAGCTGAGTAGTGCAAGACATGATACAAAAACTAAAGACATGGAAAGCTTTAAATGTACAGCCCCCAGAAAATGTTGAAAGGCTCCATGGGTAAAAATAATTGAATTTTTAAACTATGGAGTCAGTAGAAAAGGTTTCATTACACACACACACACAGAAATTAAAGCCTAAACTACTACGGTGTTTAGTGTGATAATGTACTTTTTTATTGGTAAAAAAAGTCTTTTCCTATGCTGTTTCAGGCAGAAAAAATGCAACTGAAGTTCAACAAGCAAAAGGATGATAATGTGCTGATCAGGTTTAATCCCCAGCATAACTCATCTGAAACAACCCCCATGTTCTATAAACTAGATTGTACTCCAAGATAATATTTGACTTTGTCCATCAGGATTGAGTCTGTAACATCTTGAAATGACAGGATACGTTACGAGAAGTAATTGCCTCATCAAGGCTTTAGTTCAAGGTGAAGCTTACTTGCTCAAAGTATGTAGTGACAGAATGAATATTCCTTCCTGCAGACAGTGGTGTAAAGTAGTTGTACAGTATTTCACTTTTGCTATTTGGAATCACTGCTCTTTTAACTAGGAAGAAGTACAAGAAAAAAGGTTGGCTCTAGTAGAACATGCGTTATGTTAGAAACCGCAGGTAGGTTGTTTTTGGGGCAACCAGCAAACATTCATGCATGAAGGGAAAAAAATGGAAAAAAAAAAAAAAAAAAGCAACAAAAACCATTAAAACCCAAATAGACATAATGATATTACAAGAACTGCAGCAATTTTCAGTTCCATTAATGTGTTATAAAAACAAGTCATATGTAGAACAGGCATCTTCACGTTGCATGGCAGAAAGGTGAGAACTAACAGGATGCCTAGAAAGAATTAATAATATGTATCGGCAAGACAGAAGCCACATTTACCAGCATGAAGAAGATCTAGATGTTGATAATCTGTGATTTAAAACTGATCTCTGAGTTTTCCACAGGAATTTTGTTTCTACCTTAACAGATAGATGGATGCAAAAGTTGGAAATCCACCAAGGGTACAGACAGAGTCTAAAAGCTTTTATTTTTAATTTAATTTTTAAATGCCTTAGGGCAATAGTGGGTATTAAATGAATTTATAACAAATACTGAGATTTTTCAAGGAGTCGAACAAGACTTAATCTCTTAAATTATCCAGAAACAAAGATAGAAATATCTAGGATATATGGTAAGAATGAAGCCAGATCTGATGCCAGACTGTCTGCCATGGCAGGAATGCCTTCTGACTGATGCTAGAAGATGGAATAGGGGCTGAACAAAATTATTCCTCTCTCGAAAAAGTGCTTGGAGATGGATGTTATGGGTGACTTAACTAAACAGGAGACATTCAAGGAGAAAGGTATATGGGCAATAGTGAGGGATCTTACGTTTGTTTGTGGTAACTATTGACAGTGTATGGAAAAAAAATGTGGGTTGATTGACACCAAAGCTTTTCATTCAGTATTTCACATCTGTTAGGATCTATAAGCATTTGGCAGACCTCTAAACTGATTTCAGGACTTTTATCAACACTGCTTCAGGCCTAATAACTAGAAAATACACGTTTTAATCCTGAAGTCCAAGCAGTATTTGTCACTTGCAGCTGACAGCCACAGTAAGCACTGTAATTTATATAAACTCAGCGCCACTCACTAGTTTCTAAGATCAGCACATGGAGTGGTTTCTGCCTGTTTGAGGGAGAAAACCACCAAATTGTCTTCCTCTATCCGTGTGGAGGAAGTCAGTGATTGTCTGCTTACAATAATAAGAGAAGGCATGTCTGCCAGGGCCTTTTCTTGAAGCAGAGTATCTTGGCTTCTGACCCAGCCAGTGCACTGCTGTTCTTAATGAGGGTCTTTCTTGACTGCATTAATATCCGGACATGTTGCTCTCTGAGGTCCTGTAGTTGAGCGTGTGATTCTTTTGTACTTCCCACACATTCTCAGCCTCTGGAACCATGTCACCTGTGCTGCTATGGCTGTGGTGTCCTCCGGGTCAGCGTCTGGCTGTTCCCAAACAGCCCAGGTTACTTGACATTCTCCCCTGGCCCCAACAGGGCTCCTCAACTGTGTGGCTGTGGTCAAAGTCTTTTGTTGTATGCCTGCTGCTAGATGTCCCACAGCACCCGATGCTTTGCTTTGTGCCCTCTGCTTCAGGGATGCTGATGAGCAGCTTCTTTTCTACATTATATACTCATATAATTTCTTCACAAGTTGTAACTAAAAACTGTTTAGTTTAGCATGCAATCTTTTGGAAGAGTGAGAGGGCTTTGCTGGCATTCAGACATCTGGATTATCAGACAAGTTTAAATCATGGAGCGTGTTTTCTGGATGCTCCTGCACTGAAAGCATGACAAGGGAACTGTTTGTGCTATTTGTTGAGCTCATCAGGCTCCTGCTGGCCAACAGCTTCCACCTTATCAGTGAGAAGACCTCACTGACAATACATGCTGAGCTTGGGGAGGTATCTTCAGTGTATTGGTTGGTATCAAGTGGCACCAGGCAGCTGGATTGTACCCAATGTGTGTGTGTTAGTAAGGGCTGAACCTCTCCAAGAAAGGGATTACAAACAGCGTTTGTTGGTTTCACTACATGACTTGTTGAAAAAAAGGTGTTGAGACAGGTTTTAAAGAGGAAATCACCATTGTTTCCAATTTCAAACACAAATGAGTAGTGTTTCTTATATTGTGACTTTATTCTCTCTACAAGTTGAATGACTTTTCCATTGAATGACCGCTAGTGGGACTGGCATCTACTTTGTTGCTTCAAATGGTCTTCCAGTGCTGTGATAGTAAAAGAGCATATTTCAAATAATGAAAAACATGATCTATTTCTTTATTTCTGCCACAGTGTTGGCTGTAACGATGGAAAGCCATTGATTGCCTTTTGTATCTGCTTTTTTAATTGTTTCAGTGATGTTGCTTCCCACTCTGTTGATCTGTTTCTTCAGATGCAGCTTGTTTCACATACCTATTTCAGTCTGTGAACATTTCTTTCACCCTTTATTTATGTGTAGTTTGTTAGACAGGTCTGTAAAATTTGGTCTTAAGCCAGGGAAAGGGTTCAAGATTTTTGTGGTAGGATAGTCACCAAAGTAACCAGGTGTAAGCAGTACAGAAACTGATAGCGACAAAAGGTTATGTAAAGTAGATCGTGCAACTTTACAGATATATCTTCTCATGTGCAATGCATCTTTATTGCTGCTTGTCACGCACTGAAGTATTCAGTCCTGAGAAGTGCTAATGAATCCTATGAAAACAGAACATAGAAGATGAAAACATGCTGCTAGGCAGATCCTGATGGAGCTGCTGTGCTGTGTGTTTTGTCATTTGAGGAGGAGTTGTTCCTCTGAAAAGAATCTCATCCAGTGCTGGTAATTTATTCTGTCAGAGTGATGGTAATCTAAAGCCATAGGTTATGTATGGAAAACTATTGTGTTATACGGTAGATCGTTGTTACAACTTTCAAAAGCTTCTGAAGTGAATTGTAATATTTTGGCAGGAGTTCAAAATTCTCTTTCCTACAAGGAACAAGTTTTGTGTTGTGTTGTTTTTTTTTTCTCTCCAGCATGTCATTATAAGGTTATACGGTAACATCTGTCAGAGCTATGCTAACCTCTGTCATCCAGCTGTTATAATTGTGGTATTTTCCTTCCTTTTACTTCCCTTCCCTTTCCTTTCTGCTTTCCCTTTCTCCTCCCTCAGAAAAAAGAAATTAAAAAAATAAATAAATAAATAAAAAGAGAGAATGAGAAAAGAAAAAACCCACCTCCTTTTATGCTGAAACTTCAGGTGGAATGAAGTGGTTATAAAAGCATCTGTCAACACAGGAATAGTTTGCCAAGCCAAGTATTTGGGTTGGAAGTCATGCCTTCCCAACTGCTTCAAAACAGGAAGTATCTCTGTTAAGTGATGGATAGCTCATCTTTGCTAAGAGGAAGAAAAGACTTTCTTTTCTTTTTTTTAATTTCTTCCTTTCTTTTTCTGCCTTTGGGCTAATAATGAGTTCTGCAGTTGTTCCGTGTATGTAAAGGAAGAATTCCGTATAGATGTGCGTATGGGCGCATGCGGCTGTGTGTGTGTGTGTGTATAGGTGTGCGTCTGTATAAATATACAAACTAAAAAAGCCCCAAAACCAACAACCCACTTTGTACATGATCAGTCCCTGTCAGGAGCCAGCCCAGGCACATCTTATCCCAGTGATTCCTGTAAAGCTCTCAAAATCTGTCAGAAACAGCCTGCAGGATTGCAACGGCTCCTGGGTGATTAATTGCCAAAAGAGTCTGGTTCCAGGTTCCATTACATGTAATTGTTATCTTTTCTGAAGGGGCTCTTTTATTAAACCCCCACCCCCCAAAAAAGGGGGAGGAGAAAAAAAGAGCTGACATTCCTGAGGTTTTGCACCTCTTAAATGGGAGCATGGAGGACTCCCTTATGTAAACATACACTGAAGAGGGTGTGTTGCACTGCTTATTCACAGACTATAGATTTCGGTGGTTTTTTTTTTTTCCTTTAGTTAACTTCATTGCAAATTATTGTATCAGAAACCAGTGAAGAAGCATTGCATCGTGTTTAGAGGACAGGAAGAGGAGTTACAATTCCTTCTCCATATCAAAACCTCTCTGTGTGGCCCATCAAGTGGCCAAGTCTTAGCACTGCTTCTTACTGAAGTTGTGGGACAGCAGCCAAAGCTCAGGACATCCTCTCTCCTCACAGCACTGCATTAAGATTTGCAACAGGTGAGAATGAGAGCTTGTGGCTGAAGTTCCCTTTGCAAAGGAAGCCAGAGCTACAGCCCTGCGCTGGGATCCTACTGTCCTGCACTGGCACAAGGACAGGAATGAGGAGAGGAAGTAAGGCCAGGCACTTTCTTTTTTTCTTTCTTTTTTTCTGTATAGTTCATCACTTGAAAACTTGCATTAGGTTGTCCAGAAGGTAGTCTGATTGTAGAGAATCTGCTGAATTGCTTCAGTTTTTCTGAGGTGATGTTCACTGCACAGAGCAAAGAAGCCTGATTCTGCTGTCAGAGTCTGCACGTCTTTGAATACTTTTAAGAGGTTCAATTTCGAGCTGAATTTCCATCGTAATAAAGTGGAGTATCTGGAATCATATCAGTAGGGTTGCTTGGATTTGCACTGCTTTTATTGCTTTGAAAATGTGGTGTGTTGCTGACAGGTTTAGACTTTTATAGATCGAGGCCTGGGCAAAGCTTGGCTCCCAAGGAGCACCGCAGTAAGCTGTGCCAACTGGCCAATTTAACTGTTTGAAATATCAGGGGGAAAAAAAAAAGCATAGAGATACTAGTTCTGCAGCTGCAGAATATCTGCCTGCAGATGTTTCTGCCAAGAGAAGTGATTGAAACTCCATTTCTTGAGATATTTTAATCCTATCTGAACAAAAACACATAAAAACGTGCACTGGTATTGTCTGCATGGGCCAAGGTGCACATTGTTCCTTACAGTTGTGTTTACATGGTCTCACTGCTGCAAGGAACAAGTCTCCTCAAGCCCTCTTTCTCTACGGTTCCCCTTAATTTAGCTATATTAATCAAACTCTGTCTGCGTCAGGACTGTGATGCACAGCAGTTTGGGACAGAGATGTTCCTCTGATTAAAAAAAGATCAGGATATTTTAGTATGTCCAGCTCTGTACAGGTTTGAAATGACAAGAGCAGTGGGGTTTTTTGCTTGTTTTGCACAGGTTTTCAGCTGTTCCCAGCTTTAGCAAGCACTTTGTTTAGGTGGCAATGAGGTGTAAGCCTTGCAAGCTGTCCCTGTTCCTCCTGCCTGATCTCCACGTGCCCCCAGCACGCTTATGAGGAGGCAGGAGGGCACAGAAGCCTCTACACTGAGCTGCATAGACAAGATAAGGCAAATGAATAATCCCTGGCACTACATTCTCAGTGCCACATCCCCAAAGGCAGAAGCACATTTACTTCCAGCCTGGAGCAGCAAGAAACCCCACTGTTTGGCAGCAAGGCCAGGGCTGTGGTGTGGATGCCAGACTCAGGCAGCGTTGTGTGGTGGTAATGCAGTTGTGGGGATTAGAGACCCAGCCTGAAGCAGGACTTTCTCTGCATCTGAATGCACATGTGGGGGAAAAGAAGTATCTCAAAATCATAAGCTGTGGATGCTTTGGACAAGTAAGCTGAATGTGCTTTCACATCAACTCTGAAAATTTTTTGCGTTCTTGATGCACTACTTGATGCACTCAGTTATTGAAGTAATGCTCACATCCATGTGAAATCCCCACCATTGGTGAAAATGGCTGGTGTGCTGTGAAACATGCAGAAGTGGGGTATATTGTTTAAATTGGGAACACCAATGGTTTCCACTGAGTCAAGGCAGTTCTTTTCTCAAGTTTTGTTCTATAAGAAAAAAAGAGTTAGTTATTTTTCTGCCTTCTGGAACTGATGAGTAATGACAGCTGAAGGTGTTGTTTCCTCTAGGTAGCTAGAAAAGAGAGCCATTTCAGAGCATGCAGTGAATTACACGGAGAAGTTTCTCTTCTCTGCTGATGACACAAACTGTAAACAGCTAAAAATGTGTGGTCGGAGCAAAAAGATAAGCTACTGATGTTACACCTGGAGGATAAGAAAAAGTGATGAATCCTACATGGGCAGGGACATTTGCTTAACAGACAGGGGTGGGTTACAGTCTTATTTTTCAGATGGTTAACTCTGTATTGCTTCATCTTGCTTTTGACTGGGATGATATAAACTGTATCCCTGTTCAGACTGTTTTACTATTAGTCGGTGTATCAAACTGTATACTTGTGCTCTGCCTTTAATTAATAATTATGGTTAATGCCTGAGTAAAATGTTCATGCTGTGCTCACTGCCACTTGATAGTGCACATTCTTCTTGAACACCTGCTGTCAAATGTATCATGTCTTTTCTTGTCAACTTGCACAATGCTCCGGGTCTTGAGCAAGACTGACATGACAGAAGGGTTGTATAGCCTGATTTTTAGAAATCTATGTAGAATGTAAAGACTTTCTGTAGGGACTGATAAAAAGAGAATGCAGCATTCTGCAGGGACTAGTCTCCAGTAATATCTAATAAAATTCTGTCTGCAAATGAGATTTTACAATGGTGAGTATAGTGCAAGCTAAGGAAGAAAACTACTCCACCCCAAGTGCAACTGTAGATATTGTGTAATGAGAGCTGAGAATAATCTGCACAAATCTTGGGAGAAGTACAAGGGTGGTGACCAACAAACAAGTCATCAAAGAGGGGAACTGGTTAGAGATGTTGGCATGTGCTGATGGTGGTGACAGACATTGGCACAGGAGGAAGAAGGTGGGGAGGAGGAAGAGTGTGAGGAAAGGGGCTCTTGGCAAGAAAAGAGCAGTATCGCTTGACTCAGGAGCCTGTGATTACAAGACTCCAGCCTTGTGACATGGCACATAAGTGTGTCACCTGAAACAGCAATGCGCAGTGTTGCCTCCTGAATAAGCTCATGCCAGATGGAGGGGGAAGAAAAACCTTGCAAAGCAGTAATATTTAGATCTCCCCAGGACCATGGTTTTCAAGTGCATAATATTGACACAAATGTATTCTCTTTCCCCCTTTTCTCCTTAGTGCCTTCTAATCTTGCTTAATTAATCCATGGTTGCACAAAGGTTCCGGCTGCCTGTTTAAAGAGCTTAGATGAAATTTCCTCACCCAAAACTTTCGAAGATCCCAAAATTCTAAGTGTTTCCTGGCATATTCTATGATCTAGTAAATGTGGAAGTTTGGTGGCCCTGCCAGGCATGGGGTTGGAGCTTCATGATACTTGAGGTTCCTTTCCAACCCGGGCCATTCTGTGATTCTGTGATATTGCACTGGAATCTTGACCGCCCCTGGCACAAAGTAAGAATGAAAATTTCACACATGGAGCTGAGTCTTGAAATATAGTTAAAGCGTCTTTACAGGAGCTGAATTTGCTCCTTCGAGATGAAATATGATGGCTCCAGAAGATCCTTTCATTGTTGTTAACAAATTCACTTCCTTGGCCTATCTCTTACCCCAATACTTTCCTCACTTGCAACACATCTGTCCTGATGTGTCAAAGAACACTGAAAGGATCTCACAAATAGTTATTCAAGAGGAACATGACTTACTTCTAAATTATTTACATATGTTTAAATACTGTAATGATGAAAGTAAAAAGATTTGCACTACTAAATTAGATTAGAAGATATAAAGTACTTCTCATGTTCAGGAGTCCATGTAAGTAGGGACCATAACCAGGGTTCATAAATAGCAATTGTTAATTCAAGCTGGGAGGATTTAGTTACAAAGGAAACAGATTGTTCTGTTATTTCCAGTTCTTTCATTTTTATCTGTGGTCTAATCCAAATGGACTCCAAAGGTAGGAATAAATTTCTAGTTGCGTTTTTCAGGTTCTATGCTTAAAAAATAAAAAAGAAAAAGAAAAAAAAAGTATATACTTGAAAGGAAATGTCTTAAATTTAATATACAAATCTGTTCCTACTTGTGGAGATTGATTGCAGCAGAGAACACGAGGTAACATTAATTTTCCAAATGAACTTCTGTTACCTGCTGAACCTACTTGCTCTCTCTTACACACCTAAATATGCAGTTTACTGTGCAGCTTATGCTTTGCTATGTAATCTGCATTTTACTATTGAACTTTTTGACAGTGTTCACTATGTTTCCTGGTGTTACATTATGTTATGTATGCAGTTTTGCTATAAGATCCAATCAAGAAAATGTTGGTGAATGTAGACATAACTGAAGAAGAATGTCAGTAGGAAAGCTACTTTTTCCATCTTAGAGAAAGCCCATCAGCTGTGGGTGCTTCTAGCAGTGTTTCAGTCCTGCATTGTTTGACAGTGTAGTTGCTGAAATGGCCAAACATTCTTTGAAAAAAGCTAACTATGTTGGGGAAAAAAAAAAAAAAAAGAAAAAAAAAAGAAAAGGAAAAGAAGAAGAAAATTAGCGAAGCCCCGGGGTTAATTCTGGTTCATTCTTAACAGGAACCACAAATATTTTCCTAGCTTTGCATATTTAAGTTTTGTTTCCTGAAATAATTATCTTCGTAATTGCACACAAAATACACATTTTTTGAACCATCTATCTTTTCCAGTGATATATTTTGAAGTAATACTCTATTTTAATTAGTACAAAATTTAAGCATTTCGTTTTCAAAGGGCAATAGTTTCTTCTTAATTAAAGTGTGTTTTTATTATTGATGATACTATGTATTATTTGATGATTATCTTGCTTTCTTGAATGCTGTTGCTCCTCTGAAGAATGCTGCATATGTTTACTGCTCATAACCCTTCAGTGTGTGGGCACTCAGACCCCTTTCATAACTGTTGCGGTAACAACAAGAAATTATATAAACTTGCAAAAGAATGGCATAATGGCATAAAGTATTCTGGTTTCTACCAAAACCCCAATTAGTTAATTTTGTGCCCTTCCTGGCCTACATAAATTATGCAACTCTCACATCTCCACATCAGTGAATTATGTAGCTCTGCACACACATCAATTAATTTTGGCTCCATCAACTTCCCACCTTCTGTGTGCTCCTAGCCTCAAATCAATTCTGCATCTCCCAGCCGCAAGCAGTTAATTTTGTACTCCCAGCAGCTCCTATCTGCCCAAACCTGCAGCCTCACTTCAACTCTTCACCCTCCCCCAGCTGCCTCTCCTTGCACAGCCAAGCCTTGCTTCTCCTGCTGCTGCCACCTTCTCTTGCCAAACTTTTCCTTCTTCAGCTCAGCAGTGAGGGTCAATTCCAGGTGGCTTCACCTCCAACCTGCAATAGATGGTGGGTCCCCAGGCTGCTCACCCTCTGGGCAGTGGAGCTGGGCCAGAGGTGACCTGGATGTGCTTTTCACGCCCTGTGCCATTTCTAGAGGGCAAGTTGCAAGCCCGAAGCTTTGTCTTTAGGGGCAACCTGTAAAAGTCATTGCATGCTTGGAGCAACCATCTCTAAAACCCTTCTTTACTTCTGCAAATGAAATGGATCTGAGAAAGTTTCTATAAGCAAACCAGGAAGAGCTCATTTTCCTCCAGAAGAATCTTCCAGCAGTGCAAAAAGAGGTATCTTGTTCCTTTAGCGCCATGTTCTGGGTGCAGCTCAGTTCTGTCTACCAAATTATTTTGGCCAAGCGTCAACATCTAGCCCAAAAGGCTAACAAGGTGTCTGCAGATGAGAATGGCCTCGGCTTGCCATTGACCCCTGGTTGTCTTCACATTTATTCATACTTATGGGCAATACACCAGCTCTGCAACCCATTTTTGGCCTCTCCCCCTGCTCTTAGTTCCTCTGAAGCTTGTCAAAGGTCAAATTGTTGGGACACTTTGGTGTTGGGCCTTCAGGGAGCAGTCCATCTGTGTGCAAGATCTTCCATAGAAGTCAGGTTTGGAGGTAGGAGGGAATTTGAGACTTCTCACAAGTGACATTAACAGAGTATTTTCTCTCCTCTCTTTTCTGTCTACGTTTATTTAAGGAGGAAGCACTACAGAGACTGACCTGTGCTTTGTTTTGTAGCATTCCAGAACATCTGGTTATCTTGGATATCATTCTTATGCCTGACTGTAGCAAGAAGCATGTTTTAAACTTGGGCTTCCAACTAAGACTATATGTATGAAATACAAAGAGTTTGGGACAAACTGGAAGAAACTCAAGTAATGTGGAAGAAAATAATATTTTTCATTCTTTGATATCTGCAGTTGTGCTTTGCTAGAGTGGATGCTGCATTATGTGAAGAGTCTGTCTCACAGCTGAAAGCCTATGGCTGTAGCATTTAATCGTGGCTGGTTGGGACCTTCATTCTATCAAACATTTTTCTGTTTTCTGTTATCAGTTGTTAGTAGGAGCTAAGTTGTCTCTAGAAAATATTCTAATTATCTAGGCTTCCTGGTTAAACCTGCCTTGATTTAACAGAGGCGCACCACTGTACTCTTGTGAGCATTTTGTGTTTCTTTTAAATAGCAGAGTTAGCTATGAGCATTTCCTTAACAGCATGCAGAATGCAATTGCAGTGTGATTCCTCTTCTTCCAAGCCTAGTCCTGAAACATGCAAATTTGTCTTTCAGGTGTGCTGGCAACATCCTGATACACACATGGTTTAGACCCCAAATTGCACACTGGTTGAGTTATCACTGGTGTGTTTAGTTCTTGGTGAATATACCGAGAGTGCTGTGGCAAGTAGCACAGTCTGATAAGGAAGTGCTGGTGGATGGCTTGCTTCTCTCTCTCTGTTTTGTTGGGATCCAGCATTGGCCTCTAACAGAGACAGGATACGGGGTTAGATATGGGCCTTAAGTCTTCTCTTGCTATGTCCTTAGCTTAGGCCAGTGAAACACACGGCTGTGCCGTGTGCTTTCTACTGAGCATTTTCATGTTCTGTTTTAAAAATAACAAGACATCTCTTAACATTCAGGATACATTTTTCCATTCTGAAGCACCACAACAGTCTTTTTAAAGAAACTCTAGGAAGGGTGTTAACTTGATCAATGCTGTGCAGGAAGAAAAGCTCTTTCCTACTATTTTTTTCAGCATGACTTTCACTGACATGATCAGGCTGGGAAAAGACTTATTGGCTGACAGCCCAGGACAGCCATGCAATATCTCCAGTCATCTGAAACTCAAACTCCTCTGCCCAAGGGAGAACCATAACATAAAAACAATTTAGGTTACATGCTGAATCTTATAAACGTTGTCTAGTTTTAATAAAATACTTTCAAAATACTATTTAGGTGCATTTGCTCTGCACTTTTTTCCCCCTTAAATGACAAGTTTTGTTGTTGTTGTTTGGTTGTTTTTTACAGTAAATGGTTTTAATTTAAAAAATCATGGAGATTTGTAAAAATACAGGGAAATATGCTTCCTCTCATTCATAAATCTAAGGACTTGTCTTCTCCTGTGTATCAGACATCATCGTTTTATTCATAGGTAGTATTTACTTATTGACCCAGTCCAGAAACCATACAATGACAGAAAGCGTGGTTAGAGAGGGGCTTCCAGAAGCCTTGCGATCCCCCCACCCATGAGGTGCAGGACTGTCACCAGCACCAGATTGAGGAGGGCTTGGTTTCATAATGCCGAGCCTCAGCCTCGTCAGCGACCTGTCCCAGGGATGAACTCCCCAAGAGATGAGGGGATTTCTCCTATCCAGACATCTGCTCCTTGTGGCAGTGGTTCCCTGTACTTGTATGAGGCTGCAGAGCTGGAGCCTGGCCCTGTGACTATTCATTTACTGAATTTTCAGCGTTTTTGTGGCACAGGAGAAAGGTTCTTCCAACAATCCAAAGTTGATTCCAAAATGTATTAAACTACATTACTTTTGCAAGTCTGTGTTTTTGTTTTTTTTCTCCTACTTTTTGATGGTGAACATCATTGTCTCTGTTTAGAATTACCTTATTGTGTGCATAAAACACGACTGCACTCCTGGTTAAGTGTGTGCAATGCTAGTAATGTGGGATAAATCAATATAAATACCGTATGCCAGCTTTACTTCAATTTTCTTTTCCTCTGCTTGTTGTCTTGATTGAAGATCCGAACTTGGGAAATGTCCATTGCCACCTGTCCTTTTGCCAAGCCCTAACATTCCAGCACACCTTGCAACAAGCCTAAAATTATTATTTTAGGAAAATGACTTAGTTCCTTTATGATGCCTTTTTTCCATAAACTGATATTTCACAAGCTGAATAGCTTTACTGTCTTTTCATTGACTGACATGTTGCAGTGTAGGAGAGCAACCTCTCTAGCACATAACTTGATTGTTCTTGTGCAGTTTCTTGCTTCTCCTGAAATTGTTTTTTTTGGGTTTTGTTGTTAATATTGTTTTTAATTGCCTTATTTTTTTTTACTTTCTTGATGTGAAGTGCCATTTGTTGTGACGTTTTCTTTGACGTTTTCCCTGCAGGCTTTGCTGAGACCAGGAAGAATAGATAGAATTATCTATGTACCCTTGCCAGATGCAGCCACTCGTGAGGAGATCTTCAAACTTCATTTTCGGTCCATGCCAGTCAGTGAGGAAATCTGCTTAACAGAGCTTGTTCAGCACACCCACAAGTATTCAGGAGCAGAGGTAAAACTTTTTCTATGGTAATGGCCACAGAACCAGTGCACAAAATGGTAGTTTTAAAATTGAAATCGAGCGTCATCCAGGTGTCATTCTGTGAACCTTTTCAAAATGGTATGTGTTTGGTACAGGGTCGTAAAATAGACTGAGTACATTATCATTTCTGTGTTTCTGCTCAGAAAACAGAATATCAATGATGTTGGGTTTTTTTTACCTTCAAGGACCCCATCAGAGTACTGCTACCAGAGAAAGGGCCTCTTCCAGGATGACCCTTAGTAAGGTCATGGGTCATCCATTGGGATGTGCTGCCAGAAGGAGCACCGAGAAATGGAGGCAAGTGTCCCCAGCTGCCCAGACATTTCAAATGGATCTCCCTGGGGACCTCTTGTGTTTAGGATTGTTGTGAACAGCCCCAGATTGCAGGAGGAGAAAAACAATTGTCAGACAGCATAAGGGAATTGCAGAGGATTCACTGGTCATTTGAGGCTCATATTTTCCTATTCTGTATAATTAAGAGCTCACAGCAGCACTTATAGCTCATTGCTATTAGTCAGCTTCTGATAGTGCATGTCAGGCAATTATTTCCTGTCCTAGGTTGGGGGAAAAAATAATTCAAATATTGCTGCCTGGCAATTATAGTTAGCACTGATGCATTAGTGGTCACCGCTCTGCTCCCTTAATGTTATTCATGGCAGTGTCTTATAGAAGAATATTTCATTATTTCCTCATTCTATGATTCTCTGATACTTCAAAAATTCAAAGAATGTTGTTTAGTTTGCCAGTTCAATCTTTTAGAAGGTATGAAATACCAGAGTTAAGGTTTCTGTCTTACTGTAGCCAGTCCTATTGTATGCATTATCATACCATCTAATTACATAGTCGCCTTCTACTTTTTCCATAGCAGAGTGGAAAATGTGATTGGCTTAGTTCACCCCATCTTTCTGTGTGCTGTTTACAAATGCAAGGAAATAAGCTAAACTTTTGTCTTGATCGGAAAGAGAGAATGAGCAAAGTGTTTGGATGACTCCAGTAATGCTGATGTCTGTTCTCAACTGGCCACTAGTTAGTCTGTTTCTCCCAGACTTCTGCTTATTTAACTACTGCAGTGCTGGTAGGCTTTACAGACCTTTACTGCCCACAAGCAACCTCTGACTGGTGAGGGAACTGCTGAGAGTGCTGCAGATGCCTTTCTCCGAGTCAAAGGCATTGGGGTCAGACCTCAACACGTGCAGCTGTATGTGCAACTCTAGCATCCAGACTAGCCTCCAGGCTTGTTCCAGGAGTCTGAGTAAGGGCAGAGACCAAAGTCAAATCCACTGTGGCCTTCCTCCCCCTGCAGCACAGGACAGACCATGCTCTGGGAATGAATTAACGACACAGTGAATGGAGCTGTTTTGTATAGGACTCCGATTTGCAGCTGAAAGTGGGATTTTGTGATAATATTTTTTAAAGTGAAGAATTTCCTATTTCTAGGTTAAAATATTGGTCTAGAGAATTGTTGCAGCTATACTGCCTCTGTGCTGTGGACTGGTAACTTAAAACTTTACTGTGTTTTTATCCTGATGTCAGTGATAAGAATTTTACTGCCCTGGGCAAGATATATGCGCTTCTGGCCAAGTTATAAGCCTCCAAAAACATAAATATAAACATATCTTTGGTTGTGTATGGAAACTGTTTTCTTACCAGGCAACAACTGTAATGCTTGTATTTCAGAAATTCCAAGCATATGGGGATTTCCTTTGGATCTGGGTCAGCCGAGGCTCTAGCAGTGAATTCTTGTGCTTAGCTTAGATAATGAGTTGCAAATGTCTTGGTGCTGGCTTTGTACAGAACCAAAAATAAGTTAATGGGTCATTGAGTACAACGACAGACTAGTTGCAGGGGAAAAAAAGCCTGCCTGTTTCTAATATGGCATTTCTTATGTATTTTGTACTTTGGCGTCCTTCAAAGAGTTATAATAATTGAGATGTAAAAAGTAAACACAGAAAAATCCTCAGTCAGTGTTCCTTGGAAGGGTATATAAAAAGTCTCGACAGTTGGCGCGCACAGTGGCCAGTTCCGTTAAAGCCTTTTCTTCCTAGCGTCTTCAGCTTCCCAGCTTTACAAATAGTTTCCGCTGTTGAATGGCAAGTTCCCATTCCACTGTTATACCCTTTGTTTAGAAAAAGAAATGGAAAATGCTTGGTTCTGTGACTAGAAGGTGCTGTACAAATAGGGGGTTTCATGTAAAGATACCTTGAACCATCCTACAATGAAGTGAATAGTTCAGTACACGTAGTTCAGTATGCCCACATTTTTGCGTGTCAGCCCTTATGACCAGTTAACTCCATTCACCTGCTGGACATACGTTTATCTTAATGAGTATATTAAAGGTCCATCAAGATAGCAAAACAGGTTGTTTACTTCCCACTGTTTCATTTGAGAGAAGATAGAAGATGATTTATGATGATGAACTAGAATTTCCCTCTCTTGTGTGCAAGTAAAGTTTCATGTAAATATCATGATCAATGCAGTTAGCTTTTAATTTAACAATTAAATAGGTAAAGCAAAGCCTCCGCTTTTTAGGAATATTTGAGATTGAGTTTGATCTTTATTTCCTGGCCCTTGTGAACTGAATGGTGATACCTTGATAGTTCTGTTCTGCAGTGGTGCTTCAGGCTTTTCTTCGTGGATACCCAAATGTCTGTATATCAGGATGGTGAGAGAGAATCTTTAGATGTTTCTGAATTGCAAGGCTTGGACTTGGTGCCAATACCAACACCAAGAAGCACACTCTCTATCCTTTAAGGCAACTTCTTTGGCTATATCCTAACCTTTTCCTTTTCCCCTGACTGCCTCAACCTCTGGTAGCCACTCAAAGGGTAGTTAGCTACAAGGACAGGTCTGCTGTAATAAGTAATAAAAGTAGTAAGTAATAAAACTGGTTAGAGCAATAAATGTCTTGTAACACCAAATATCTTAAAAATTTAATTCTTATTTTATCTTACTGCATTTTATTTTGAGCAAAATTGCCTCCTTATAGAACTGAAGATAATTTGTAATGGCTTTGAGAGGTCTTCACTCAGAGATTGTTCAATCTGGTCATAGTTTTTTTCCAGAGCATTTTCACTGCCATTCTTCACGTGGAGAAGTTTTATCTGGTTGGTATCTTACCGTGTTCCTATAAAGTGTGATTAGTTAAGGATCCAAGCATAGAAGTTTATGTTTTAAATTGCAAATAATGTGAGTTCTTTGGATCTCATTTGTTTTCTTTCAGGGCGTCAGTACAGCCAGCTTGCATTATAAAAGACTGGCTATCAAAAACTCAAGAGGTTCACCTTTTTCATTTGGGGTTCAGGTTAGGTTTATCATATTTGTTGGTTTGAGATCTGTTGTCTCAATCTGTCTCAAAGACGTATAAGGAATGGCTGAGGGAAGTGAGGTTGCTAGTCTGGGAAAGAGGAGGCTCAGGGAAGACCTCATAACTCTCTACAACCACCTGAAAGGAGACTGAAGCAGTGTGTGCCAGTCTGTTTTTTTTCAAGTGACAAGTGATAGGTTGTGAGACAGTGGCCTCAAGCTGTGCTAAAGGAGGTTTAGATTGGGTATCAGGAAGAACTTCTTCATAGGGAGGGTGGTCAGGCAATGAAATGTGCCCAGGGAGGTGGTGGAGTCCCCATCTCTGGTGATATTTAAGAGATATGGGGATGTGGTTTAGCAGTGGACTTGTACTGTGGTTGAACTTAGTGGTCTTAGGGGTCTTTCCCAGCTTGAACGATTCTATGATTCTAAAACACTTTATAGTGGAAGTAAGAACAAAATTATGTGGACAGTGTCTGATTAGGAAATTATTTACCTTGTAACATTTTTGTTATACATTGTTGCAGAAATGAAAGGTTGTAGCTGTCGCACATGTTCACCTGGAGGAAGAGCAGTAACCTTTGTAAGGCAAAGACCAATGTCTTTATTAGACTTAGGTTGTTAAGTAAATAAATAAATGTATCATTTGCCTTTAATAATTAAACGAAAGGGGTGTACCTTACTGAAGATCTCTGGAGTTTTCTCTGTGAAAAGGAATGAGCAAGGGAGTAAGACCGCCATAGGATGTTGCACCACTAAAGAGATATTCTATAAGTTGATGGTTTGAAAAGGAAATAAACCTGGTAGAGTGAAGGACCTTCTTTAATTCTTTGAACCCCAGCTACATAATGATTTTGTCACAGTTCAGAAGGCAATAACAAAGAGAGAGGTTTTAGGTAGAAGCTGAAACCAAGTATTCAGTTGTTTTGCGTTTAAAGTTTTTTAGAGATAATAAAACAAATTAAATATTGATTAGGGTATATTCTTAAGTGTTCTTATAAAACTAAGCTGATGTGACTGACTGATTTTAAATTGGTGAAATACGGGTCATGGTGAAAGCGGAGTCTGACATTGTTTCTATAGCATTATCAGTTTCCATGCTTACAGGAAACAATAGTAAAGCGGGAATCTGGGAACCTGTAAATCTTTCACTGTTTTTTAGTCAGAGTAGAGTAGTTAATGTAAAAAATATCTTTCTCACTTTGCAATAACTCTCGATGGGAACACAATGGGGGAAAAATAAGGAAAAAAAAATCTAATGAAGGTTTGCTGTGGCTCAAATGAGCGCACACTTGATGCCAAAAAAAGTATATTTGCAGCAGCACACTAGCTCTAATCAACTGAAGCCTTTGCCTATTAAAATATTTATTTCAAAACATGCATGTACTTGTTTACCGGATACAGACGTACTAAAACTATAAACATAAAAAGAAACCAAACACCCCAAACAACCAAAACCAGAGCTCCTTTCTCTCGCTTGTAAGAAGCCACTGACTACAAAAGAATTGAGGATATAATTCATGATAGGCCTACGGAAAGGGTAAACAGTGTTTTAAGAGAGCAGGAAAAAACACTCTGTTATTAAAGTACTTCTACAGTGAGCGCAAGAGAGGGCTTAGATATAGAGAAAACAAGGCATCTGACATATTAGGATGTATTATCTTCTTCATATGTAGTTTTCCATGAAGCAAAAGATCTTCCAAACTTCAGGGAAAGACTTTGTAATATTTTTTAAACAGCAATATATCCATCGATCCATTGTGTAGCAGCCTGTATAGCCAGAATTTAGGGAATGAAGACAACCAAAAAACCCTAAAATAAAATATAATAGAGAAGTGTTTCTGTGACTCTGGAAATCATGTCCTGGCTAAAGCTCATGGTTTTCGTTTTTAAGCATGAATGTGATTTTATTCTTTTATGCTTAGCTGTACTAAATGCAGAGCATGTTCAGTTCCCATACAGTTCATCAGATGTTGAAGGTGCTCAACATGTTGTGCCTTGGGACTGAGCGCTCAGGATTTGAACTTGTAAGATACCACACAAGCACAAAAAAAGCTTGCGTCTCATCGGAAGTATGTAGTTTGAAAATGTGCTTTGTTAGTTAAATTATCTGTGCTGAAGGCTTGACTCTGCTAGACAGCCTTTCCATGTGAAGGAGTCCTGCTTTGCTCCGCACCAAAGTATAACATCGTCCTGTTATGATGAGGGATGCCATTGCATTGAAATGCAGCAAGATTAAGACCTCAGATGAACCTCTAAAGTTTCTCTTGGATTGCTGCATAAGATCTATTAATTCATATCAGTCATTGAAAAGTGAACATTTTTGTGTGGGTGGGTGTGAAAAGAGACTCAGCCTTCATCCAATATGGGTAATACGGGATCACCACCTTCCTACACACGTTTATCAGCACCAAGGATGTGTTTGGCACAGGTGCCTGGAAGGTGAGGAAATACCTGGCATTCGAGATGTTTTCTGAATGTCAGTGCTTGGGATAAACGAGATGAATCACTTGAAAGGAAATAACTAACTGCACAGGACTTCCCATGGGATTTTGCTTACTGCCGGTCTCGCAAGAACCTTGTACGTGCAGAATGTGCTTGGACAGACTGGAAACCAGGACAGTGTGAGTGCCTGGGTAATCACTCATCAGCCCAAGAGTGTTGTGGCATTGTGTTGTGTCTCCCCAGTCTCCTTTTCAGCTGCTTCAGAAGGATCTGGTTCCGTTCCTGTGTTTTTCTGAGATGGGGCTGGGGGTCGGTAGCATTGAGCGGTTTGATTTTCATCATGTCTTGTCTCAGCCAGAACCCAAAAAAGAACTGCATTCATCCTGCATGCATTCATCCCACCAGTATATAAAACAGGGCTGACAATTAGTGTGTTTATGTGAAACATAGGGCTTGGTATACAGAGGAGTGTTTGCACTGAAATTTATGCATGGCTTGCTCATCTGGGAAAGAACATTTTATCCCTCAGTGAGATAATGATTTGCTAATAGTTTAATCAAGCAGAGGAGATTTAATGCATCTGGCTGAAGGGACAGTAGCATTTCCGAAAAGGTCAGCCCCATTAACAGCTCAGGAGGGTACCGTCGGCACTGCTTCCTAAACAACTCAAAGAGCTTCAGTCCTTGGAGGAACTTGGGGAGAATGCCACAGGGAATTTGAATGAGCCCCTGAGTGTGTCCCAGAGAATGTTTAGGTATAAAATGTATCAGCTTCTCAAACCTGAGATTTGATCCCAAAGAGCTGAAAATTAGGATTCTGTGAATGATGAACTGCCTGGAGTTAAGGGAAATGAGGGCTAATTTCAGTATGTTTTTTCCTCCTTTGTCACTTGTGTCTTCATTAATTATTTTAATGGCGTTGTCTGCCTGTGTTTTGTACATGGATACTCATTCCCTCACCGTACCACTGAAGGGCTGGTTCATGCTGTGTGCCATGGAGAGAGAACCAGCAACACAAATGTTAGCCGTGCAAGAAGCAAGCAGTGCTCTGCTGACGGAGCTGCTCGCCTCTGATGAACTTCAATGAAGCCATTGCTAAGGACCAAAGTTTCACCAGAGTGGCCAGGGCTGCAGGATACAGCCACTGCTGAGCTGTGGCTTGCAGAGGGCAGTGTGCTGCCAGCACTGCAGGGGCTGCTCAGCTGCTACTGCAGCAAGGCCTCATAAAGAGGGTCCTTGGCTGATAGTCTGTCAGCCAGCTTCCCTTGCCCTCTGCTCTTGCCTGTGACTCTGCTGCTTTCTTGTCCTGGTTTTGGCTGTAATTCCTCGTAATGGAAAAACATGTTGGTCTTTAAAAGCAGATGGGAATTCATTCCTGAAGGAAAAAATATGTCTCTTTAGGCTACTGCTATTGTTTTCTTTTAGTTTTATTTTTTGCCTGTGAGTTATTTCTAGCAACAACTAATTTAATTCATTCTATTTTTTTTTTCTCCCCCCAATCTGAAAGAGGATTATTCATCAGCGGTTTATATCACACGTTTTCCATATGCCAGTAATCACAAATGTAGGTATATAATGTTGAGAGTTAAAACAACATTTGCAGTCATTAGGAAGGAACTGAAAGTGTTGATGTCTTTCTGCTTTTCGGAGTGCTTTCATTTGTATAATATAAACACTCAAATCAGTGCAGAGTGATGGGCTTTGCCTTTATGGGGAGAAAAAAAGAAAAGAAAAAAATCCAACATTTTTTTCCCAGTGACTTCTTTTTCTGATTTAAGCCTGTAGTGTTGGTGACTTGATCTCGTAAGTTATGTATTATTCCTATGTAATTATAGTTACAGTATGTAGTTAGAAGCTTGCTGCGTTGAGTTTGACTCAATTCAAGCACTGAAGTATAAGATAAGGTGCAAAAAGCAGAGAAAATCATCAATAAGTCTTTGCATTTTACAGAAAATGAAATCTTGATCCTTGACTCTTATACCCCAACTGCAGGGCCAGATCCTCAATGTATACGGATTGTTGTGAGCACTGAATACGACAGAGTATATTAGCAAAAGAACTGTCCAAAGTTTTTTTGGTATGGTTTTCTTTGAAAACAATGGTTTGTAGCCACATTTTTCATAAACAAGGGAGAAAAAAAGTAAATATTCTTGCATCTCCTGCTGTTTCCCATGTCCTGAGATTAAAGCATGTCTGCCTGGCTTAAATGCCTGTTATGATTTCTTTTAATAGTATGCAGTGTCTGACTGTGAGACATCAGTGCTCAGTCTGGCTTTTTCCACACGTATATACATTTTCCTCCTTGGACACAGTGAAGGGGCTCTCCCTTGGAGACAGCTCTGAGGCATGGTCCCAGGCATCAGCTTGGCCAGGATTGTTGCAGAGGGTTCCCTGCTTCCCTACTGAAATTGCCTTGTCAGTCATAGCAGAATCCGTCCTTCATAAATAAGCGTAGTACTTGGACGTAAGATCCCCAAGAGTTCTGATTATTATCTTAGTTGGCATTAGGAGTATTTAAATGCAGTACCTGAAGGCTAACTCAGATGGGATGTTTATAACCTATGAAAAGGTGCAGAGGAACACCTTGTGCTGACCTACTTGTATTCCAGGTGTTGTGCCAGCTAAATTGCCGTCAAGGTGGAAGAAATGTTAATGAATGGCAGAGGAATAATAGAGCCTGGGAATAAAAGCTTATTAATCTAGCTGAGTATTGTTCCTGTGAATGAGGAATGTGTGTTTTAATAACAATGCTAACTGTTTACACTTCACTGAGCCGCAAAGATTGGAGAGGTGTGTGTGAACTGAAATATTTGAATATATAATGGTATCTTTGTGTACATATAAAATAGGATGTTTGCTTTTTGCAGTCATTGGTGAAGTAATTGTTTCTTGTGAAAACTTGGAACCTAGTAATAAACAATTAATGGAAAGATACCTAATAAAATCACTGTCTGCTGTTAGACAGTAAATATCTTCAACACTGGATATACTGAGTTTTAAACATAAAAGCTGTTGTTATTAAGCTTCAGTTGCACCAACTATTCTGCATGCAATCCTTTCTCATGTCGTAGAAACAAAATTTCATTTTAATAAAGTAAATGTTGAGTTTACTTTGGGAGGGATGACCATTAATAACAGCGATTTGAGAGCTTGATTGTTGTTGTTTTAAGATTTTAACTGTGATATTCTTTAGTATTTCTCATTTTAAAAAATTAAATTAAATTTTTAAAAATCACAATCTTACACAAATGCTATCATCCTTTCTTTCAAAGGAGTTTGGATTATGCATACTTCTATTTTTCAGAGTGAATTTTATGTAGCCAAGGGGTAGTTGAAGTATCGGGCTTTTCCTTCTTTATCCAGAAACTGTAGTGATAACCTCGTTGGAGTTGCAGGCTCTTTGGAGAGATGTAGCTGTGCAGCAGGAACTCTGAAACAGGTTGAGAAGCTGATGAGGGTTAAGATTGTCATGGTGCAGAAGGTGGGAAGGTGTTTGCAACCATACTGACATTGTCAGTCAGGGAGATTTGCACTTACATCGTATAATTTCTGTTTTGAATGTGTGTCTGGACATTGGGTTTTCTTGCAAATGAGAGCTGCCATCCTGTTGAGGAATGCAATTTAAGGGGAGCTATTTGTGACTCACTTTGTGTTTTTTACTTGGATCCTAATAGAGATTTTGCATTTGCACAAAACTTGAGTCTTACCCTTCAAACCATTACCTGGAGTAGAAACTGTCAGGCATTTTCTGATATGCTGATGGCTGTCTGTGTTACTTTAGCTCTGATTTTTGCATATCAAAAATTGGAAGTTGTTATTTCCAATTTGTCTTTTATGGTTCCCCTAAAATACATATGGAAATACATAAGGCTTTCATCCGCCTTTGGCAGAAAGATTAAATGCTTATTGGCAGATGGAAACAGCATAGTAATAGCTCTGCAGCAAATTATTAGCTATGGTAGGAGCAATCCCGTGGAACATTTTGCTCTTTAATTAAGCTGCTTCTAACTGTTACCAAGTTCTTAGCCTAAGCTTTTTGCATCCTGGCATTGAGTATCAAAACCATCAAGGAGCCTCAGGTGGAAAACAGCTTAGACTTTCTCTGTGACACTGGATGTGTAGAAGAGAGCCCTAGGAGCTGGGCTGTCCACTTGCAATGGAAGAAAACAGAGCAAAGCCCCAGATGGCTGCACTAGTTAATTGGTCTAGACATCTCCATTGTCAAGGAGGAGTACTAAGAGTATTTTGCTCTGTTTAAAAGGGCTGCTTTGGATTTGTTTGATTTTCTTTTTTGAAGAAGCAGGTGATATTATTTGAGAGTAATTGTCATCAAACAGATTAGATTCACACTTCATTTCCTAGCCAACAAAATAAATCTGTAATAATACTAAACTATATCTATTTTACTTACGTTGCACAGTGAAGCATTGCATTAGGTGGAAGGGAGAGGGAAAGTAGCAATCCATCTTCTGTTTTGTCCTGTATGTTTTTGTCTTTCTTTGCTTTATGCTGGAATAAATCAGCTTTGTATTTTTCCGGAACTGTTCCCAGCGAGCTCCTGTTTGATGAGAAACTGATGAAGAAGGGGGAAAAAATGATGTACACAGCACCTAGGCTGCCAGTATTTGCAGTGCGTGTTTCCAAGTACTTGTGAGTCTGTGTCAAGAGAACCTGATTTCTCTCCAGCAGCCGCTGTCGCATGCAAGGACTGGTTTTCTTTGCTCAGCCGAGAAGGAAGGACCAAACAGAAGCAGCCAGGAGGCAGGTTGTGGGAGATTATTCTCTTAATAGGCACAAAGTATTTTCATGGAGTCATAGAATAATTAAAGTTGGAAAAAAAAACTAAGATCCTCCAGTCCAACTATCAACCCATCCACACCATGCCCATTAACCGTGTCCCTCAGTGCAGTATCTACATGTTTTGTGCAAACTTGCAGGGATGGTGACTTGATCACCTCTGAGGCAGCTTGTTCTGTTTTGCAGAGGTGAAATTGCCCACCAAGCAATTTTTGCCAGTGCCCAGAGCCTGGCCATATAGCCGTGGGGTTCGCAGTGTGCACTACATGTTCAGCATTGCCATGCTGCCACAAGAAGGGGATAATAAAAAACGCAAACCCATGTTCTGCTTGCATTCTTGGTTACCTCTGCATTCGCATATGTGACTTGTTTACATGCAGAAAGGTGCTTTGGGGAACCCCCTTGTTGGTAGAGTATATAGCTTGTCTGTGGCCCATCACACACTGAGATTGCTCTCTGGGATCTTGCCATTTCTGTGGTCATTTTTTGCTTATTTACGTGTTATATGATCTGGGTGGAAGAAGAACAAACCACACTCCTTTATTAGCGAGACAGAATTTGCAGGCAAAAAAATGCGTTCACTAATTTAGTATAAACAAGAGAGCAAAGCTTTTCCTGATTTTGACTTTTCTAGACAAAGGCCTGAGGGCTTCACAGGAGCTGGCAGTCCTAATATTCAAACTGTAAGCACTCCTCATAATAAGGTGTCAGTTCTCTTCCGAAGAAAGTGCTGCTGTGGTTATGATCCAAAATGGAACATAACCAGAATGTTCAAAATTGAAAACTTATTCATTTTTGACATCCGCTGTTACTAAATTTGGTGTTACTTAGATCATTTAAAATAACACTCTGAAACTTACTGGTTTCTTTATTTGAATAATAATAATAATAATAATCATGTTTTGCATTCATCAACATTTTTTATTAATAAGGATATTTATGTAAGACCAGGAAAAAAAAAAGGCCTCCCCCAAAAAAAGGCTCAGCATCAGTTTATCTTCTGCAAATGCTTGGGAGCTGGAGGAAGAAAATGAACTTGAGAATTTAGACGCTATCTTACCCTAGGCTAATTGTTTACTATTAAAAAGAAAGCTTGCATGCAGGAGGGAGTGTTATGTTTTGGACTTACTTCCTTGTAACTCATAAATCTTGGCTGTGTAAATGTTCAGTCATTAATTAAGGGTTTCAAATTAATCTGTTTCCTGACTGGACTTGGCTGGTTTTGCATAGTGTAGTGCTCTTGCCCAACCTCACAGTTGAGGCGTGCTTTCAGATGTGTGATATGGAAACATGATGTTTATTGCGGAGAGTTAATGAACAGTGAGCATGGTGCTGGGAGGGGCATTTCATTACACACACCGACAGGAAACAGCCAGGTGGTATCAGAATGCTTGTGCCTACTTTAATTACTTCCCTTACTTCAAACAATAGCGAGAAATGGCTGTAATGTATTGATGAATGTTAGCACTGGCTAGAAGTGTTGTTTTTATTTCAGCAGTCTGGGATAATGTTCCATCTTTGCAATTCAGCCTGTTTACTCAGGATAATATATAACAGCCTGAGTCTCTTTTGCATGATGGAAAAGGATCTCAACTTTTGCTAGAAGCTTTAATATTATCACCAGGACATTTTCACTGCATTCAGTTGAGCTCATCACGTAATCACTGTTCATTTGGGTTTTGTTTCTTACTTGCATTACCCTTTTTGTGTACATATATTTGTGTCTCTTTTCTTACTTATGAAGACATAGAAAGGTCTTTTACCACATACTGAATTATGTCACTTAGGATTTTTCAGAACTTCGCATTTGGATGGCAACAAGCACAGCGTTACATATTGTGCTATAAATGCCTTGGCACTTGATTGTACACAGCTATGTCTTTGTGTTGTTGAAGGTGAATCTGTTGTCTCTTCCTCTTTACTCTGAACATCCCTTAGCTCAGTCAGTGAATTTACTGTTAGAGAGGAAGGAGAAAAAGCTGCAAACTACTCATCCAGCCAGGTCATCTTGGAGGCGTACTCCATTTTGAGGCTATTTCAAACCCCAAAATGTTTTCATTACATGTGTTCCAGCCGACTGGATGTGTACTGCAGCAGTCAGCTTCCTTCAATTCTGCATGTGCAACAGATTTCATAAATAGCTTGTCAGGTTTCTGTTCCAAGCTGTCTGGTTTGTACATGAAACCTAGAGAAGAAGGAATTAATCATGAACATAAACAACAAAAGATCTCTAGTTAGCTATTTGAAGCCTTGGTGTTCTATTTGTGAAAGAGTTTTGCTGCTGTTCTTGGTCATGGAAGTGCACAGGGTGCCATGGCCCTACAAAGCGTTCTCTTCTGCCAAGGAACTCATGTATCCCCCTGCATACCTGCATTACTTTTATGTATGTGTTGCACTAGGGAAGAGATTTGCTGCATAATTGCTAACTGCTAATTAGAAATCGGTCTGACCCAGTTTCAAGTTTTGAGAGGGTTTGAGGTCTGCATTTAACTCTTCAGCTGAATTTCATCATCTTTATCACTTCAACCAAAGCCAGAATGTTAATACCAACTCATTTCTGGCCTAGTCAAAGTTTGGATTATTACCCTACAGCATTTCAAAGATTTTCGTGTGCATGAAAAATTCCCTGTAACCAATGGAATTATTTAATGCACTTAAAATCAAGTACATGTTTAAGCTTGCTAAATCCAAGTATTATTTATTTAATTCCTGAAGATTAAATTGTCTTCTAATTTAATATATACTGTTAACTAGTCAGCAGAAATATCACAGAATGTGAGTATCGAGCTTTCTTTTTCAGTTTTCAAGGTAAGATGTATTTTCAAAGGGATCTTCTAGCGTTGCCACTTTTCTGCCCAGTTTCCCACTGGTTCACTTCTGTTGAGCCAACATCACAAATGTGATGCCATGCTCACTCTGTGCAATTATATTTTCATATGACAAAATGACTTCTCTGTGATCAAGTAAACCTCTCGCATTTCAGTTATACCAGAGAGTAGACATGCTTGCTGCTTCACTTAGTCCCGAGCTACGTCACTGTACAATGTACAATAAGTCCCAGGTCTTTGGGGTGTCTTTTTGTAGATTTCTCATTCAAGACATGACTGTATGCGTCAGTGAGAAGTAGGGGCCAGATGAATCTCTTTTGTTTTAGGAAGCGTTTTGGAATTGAGCACAACTCAGCTTGTCCTCAGTGCTACTGGAAGCCTGCTGCTCTCTTCACATCTTTCTGAAGCAGCAAGCACCTTTCAGTTGCCTCTCTATGATTCCTGCCATCCAGTACATTCTTTCAAAACCAGTTTCACATGCAGGACTCGGCTCAAAGGATGCCAGTAAGGAATGAGCCACTGGCTCAGCCAAGTGGTGGAAAATCAGTCGAGCTGCTGGCTGCATGCTGTTCTAACAGCATGGCCTGGATTGTTTCAGTTATGGCATTGGTGTAGCTGCATCCTTGGTGAATGCCGGATGTCAGAGGAAATGCCAAACCTGTAGAATGCCTCCAGTCAATTTATTTTTTAACAGTCTTACAGGAAATAAGCAGTGCTCAGCATTGCATATTGTGATGACAAGTGCATTTTATTTCTTAAATTACTTTTGACTACCTGTTAAATGCACCATGTGAAGCAGGGTAGGATGGCTTACTAAAGTACAAAATATAGAATTAAGAAACTGTGGCAATAAATCTCTCTTCTGCCAATCCCGCATTTCATTGGAAACAGACCTGGACTTGCAGGGAGATGCTTGGATCGTCTACGAGGTTTCTTCTTACTTGTGAATTTCATAATTAATTTGACACATCATATTTGGTAAGAGGTAAGCTGTATTTCAGAGCCTGAAGTGGTGCTGGTGTTCTGATTTATCATGTGAAATCTGTTGTTACACAAGGCTCAGAAGGCATTCAGCACTGTATATGGTAGCATCTATAGGCCCCTTATGTAATGGGAGAAATGCCTGCGTTGTCCTCTCTGATTCCAAATACTGCCAGGTTCTTTTGGACAGATCATCTGCCAGTTTTTGCCCCAAAGAAACCTTATCAAAGGACAACAATGACAAACATGATGATCCAATCCTCTTCCTATACATGAGCTATTTTAGTTCGGAGTTGTGGTTTTTAGCCCTCAGTGTTAGGAGGTATCATCAGCTGTAGGAACTAAGGGTAATTTCTAGTCAGTTTGCCTTATTTCTTGCTATTGGACTGATTTTGCAATATGCAGATTAAAAATCAGGACCTACCTTCAAAAATACCATTGGGACATTATCACAAATTATGTCTTTGGCAGTACACACATCTGTTTCAGCACCTGGCTCATATGGAATGTTACCAGTAACTTGCATCAAACCGGAGTGGGCTGGTATTGGTTTCACTGCCTTTTTGGTACCATGTCATTGAAAGAGGCACTTGGAAAATGCAGCGAGAAAGCTTAGAAAGTTGCTGGATTTTAAAAATAAAATAAAATAAGTAAATACGGAGACAAGGCAGATCTGCTGTGCTGTATTTGAATAAAGCAGAGGACACTGAAGAAAATCATGTGGATTAAAGCAAAAATAAAGAACAACATGATTAATGAGGGAAGCCAAGGGATTATTAGAACCAAATATTTGTCTTCCAGGAAATCGTGATTAATATAAAGGAACATTTGTGACAAGGAAAATAGCTGGAGATTCAGAGAGACTATGAATAAATATATAAGTTAGGAGGGGAAAAAAATGCTGTCTCTACAAGAGGAAACAGTGAGGGTAAGATAATATGCTGGGACCAGTAACAGCACTGGGGACCATAGGAGCTGCTCTGCTTTTCTATTTGTGCTGGGATTCCTGAGGCTTTTCCAACAGAGCCAGAGCAGATCCTTGCAGCATCATGTGATAAGCATTACTTGTGCTGTGGTTTCTGAAGGTGAGCAAAACAACACTGCTGGTGTGAAAATGGTGAACCTAGTCCAGTCCTTGTCAGTCAGGATCTGCACGGAACAGGTTGTCCCTTGCAAGTAGGAACAGTAATGATAACAGTTTGCAGGAATAGCAAATACACGTTCATATTTGCATTATGATAACAGAGATTCTATTTTGAGGCTTGTATTTGATAGCAATAATTCATCCTTGTTTTTGATATGATTCCTAAAAGAAAGCACCTCTCCTAACATGAATGCACGCTCTTGAAAGTCTCTGCTTTTTACCATTGAAAATTCATCTGTTTTATTGTACTGGCGTACTGCCTGCCAGGACATTTTGCCACCAGATTTTTTTCTTAGAAAAATAGCAAATATTTTTTTGGTTGTTTGTTCCTTCTTAATTCATATACAGCATTTAAGGAGCTTAATTAACCCCAGCATGCAGGGAGAGAGAAAACAGACTATTCAACAATTGAGAATATAATTAGCTACATTTATACAGAAGTGGCTGCATTCTTTTTCCTTTTCCTTTTCCTTTTCCTTTTCCTTTTCCTTTTCCTTTTCCTTTTCCTTTTCCTTTTCCTTTTCCTTTTCCTTTTCCTTTTCCTTTTCCTTTTCCTTTTCCTTTTCCTTTTCCTTTTCCTTTTCCTTTTCCTTTTCCTTCTCCTTTTCCTTTTCCTTTTCCTTTTCCTTTTCCTTCTCCTTCTCCTTCTCCTTCTCCTTTTCCTGTCTGAGGCTATTTTAAAGCTCTTTGACAGAGGCAAAGTGTTTAAATTGAGGCTTAGGAAGTTTGCAGAGCCTGGAAAAGCCATACATGTTAAATTCTGTTCTCAAGGTGTAAGCATAGGATGATTGGGCTGGTCTGGGGCATGAAATCCAGACTTTTTGCTGCAAATTAACATTGGTCTGAACATTTTCTCTTAAGTATTGTTCAGTCATGCTCATTAAAAAATCATTTCCTCCATAATAATAGATTCCGTATGTAGATGTATTATGTATGTAAAACGATACGTATTAATAGAAGTAATCATGCATGAAAACGTGTTTTTTGCTTTTCGGCAAATAATGACTCTTCTCACAGCAGCCTTCTGCCCCCCTGACAAGCAGAACAACAAGGGAAGGGAAGTCTGTTCCTTCAAATAATTTTCCAGATACTGCATTTTCTGAGTGCGGATGAAGCTGGTGAAGGAACTGGCTGGCTGGCCAGCAGAGATCAATCAGCCACGCTTCCAAGAACAACGTTACTTTTTCAGCAGTGCGGTCAGTACCACGTGTCTGCATGTGCCTGACTGCCAACCTGCTGAGAGACCTCAGTTCAGGAAAGCTGTGTGCATGGCTGAAAATAGGAGAGCAAGTTCCTCTTGATTCAAAATCTTTCACACTGGATAGGAATAAATGGAGTCTTAAGTGTGCTTACAGTTCAGCATTTGCTCAAGTATTTTTCTGAACTGCACTGTTGTGGTGAGACTGAAAGACTGTAGAGTGCCGCACACACCCTCTCAGAAACACATGGGAAAAGCATTTCTTAAATAGTAAGAAAAACCCCTTTCCTTTTTAGAGATTTACTACAGCATTTCAACCTGTAGACATAAGTCCCAATGTCCATTTCATACAAAAAAAAAACAAAAAACAACCCACAACAGCAGTAAAAGCCAGGTTGTCTTATGAAATCTCTCTATTTTTCATCTTTTGTATGTAACTGTGGATTGCAACAAAAGGAAAATGTCTGTATAGTTTGCTTAAGCCTTGTAATCAGAAGCAATCAGGCAGTCTGGCTGAAGAGATGTTTTGTAGCTCTCCTGCTGTGGTTGAGTTCTGGCTTCTGCATGGTGGATGGTGAAGGAAGGATAAGGAGGAAAGCTGCAAGCAGCATTCACTGCTGGTAGCTACATGTGCAAGAACCTTTAAAAGATTATCAAGATGACCATTTCCTACAACAAAACAGATACATCAGATTTTTCATCAAACCAAAAGTGAATGATTGTGGAGAGGAGAAGAAAAACCCTAAGTAAATGACAGTAAAGCAGGACCTAGATGTTTTGTTACTAATATAGAACTTAGGAAATCAGGTTTTTTGTCCTTAACTATTTATTATTATTATTGTTTTTTACCCTAGAAGAATCCAGTACGTTTTGACTTGAAAAGATTGAATGTGTTTCAATTCAAAATGACTTTTTCAAGGTTTCTTATCAATGCTGTTGCTAAGTATAATGGCTGTGGTTGAATTTGAACCTTTATTAATTTGCCTTTGGATTAAATTATATATTCTGCTTTGGAAGTATTCTGTTCTCTGTTATATCAAAAGTCTTTGCAATTCTACTTTTTGATGAACCTAATGTTAGAGGAAGTTTGGTTTTCTGAAATGGGCAAAGACTTGTGAAAAACTTACTTTGCATATGTTGATAAATTGCACTTTTACTTCAGCCTCACCATTAGTTTTTAGATCTTTATCTATTCCAATTCTTCATCATTCTTTCATTAAGAAAACTGAGTAGACTGGGTAGCACTAATAATTTCAAGTTTATTTCTATTCCTGCCCCATACTTTTGAGAGAGAGCTCCACACTTGAAAGAGAATGCTTTCTATCTCAGCTGAAAATGGTAAAGTTGTAGGAAATGCGTGTTAGAGAGACTGTAGAGGAATATTCAGCTGATCTGTACCTTAAAACGTATTCTGTTTTGAAAACATATTTAAATGATTGTGTGATTATACGTAGCTGTGGGTGACTAATCTAGTCTATTGCTGCAGGTCACAGGAATAGTCATAAAAAGTATTTATTCTGAACATGAACCCGGATGCGTGCTTTCCCTGCATGTTTCCCATATGTTCTCCAAGTAAACAGTAAATCAGATAGAGACGAATTGAGGAAAGAGAAGCATGGGTGAGCGGCAATTCTGCAGCACTGAGGCTGCAGCCTGGCATAGTTCGAAGTTGTAACTTGTCTCACAGAAGGAAAGAAAAAGAAAAGGAAAAGAAAAAGAGAAAGAATTACTCTAAGGGGATCAGCATGTTTCAGAGACCTGGGAATATGCACTCAAAAAAAGAAAAGGAAAAAAAAAAAAAAGAAATGAGAATCCTTATTTGCAAAGGTTTAATGGGGGAAGTGTGGAGAAGACTCGGTGACATTTGCTCACAGATGCTTGATGCTGCAGCAGATGCTGGCACTTCTCTGTGGACTTCAATCTGTACAGCCTTCTCCTTAAACCAAGGATTTTAGTTAATTGATAGTTCCAGTTTGACATCTCCATGTTCCTGTTGCCATTGACCTTGCCCGGCTGTACCCCAGGTTGTATCCGCCTGCCATGGTGTCCCTGTCCGAGTTCTCCATTTGTGTTGGGAAACCTGAGCCTCTTTGCTGACTTATGCAGGGAAGAGGGGAAGTGGGCAGATGATTTCTGAGGGATATGGTTAGCGGTCTGACCTGCCAGGACAGCAAAAATGCATTTCCTATGAGAGTTAAGGAGCACACGAGAACTCCTGAGTTACAAATTTTGTACGGGAGGGTGGCAGTTGTGTTTGCCACAAGAAACTGTAATTTGACATTGTCACTTCTAAATACATGAAAAGCTTCAATCTCTGCCTACATTGCTCCATGCTTTTCCGTGTTACCTGGCTTACCTTTAATTCCATCTGGGGAGCCAGTCCCAAAGCTCTGCAGTATTGTTTCTCAGTACACGCAGCTTACATGGCTTTTCTCTTCACCAGCCTGGTAGTTTCTCAGTCAGTGACAAAGGCCATTTCATATCTTCAGTGTCTTGGGCTGGGAAATCTGCTGTTGTACGCAGCTGACACGGGCTTTCCATGCTCTGCAATCCCTCTGATTTTCCCAACATCCTTGCCTTCTTTCATGGGCTGGAGAAAGTACGCGCTTTCTGTGGGAAACAGTTGGGAGATTAGAGAGAAAATGTTGGTTTCATTCCAAAGGGTGGTGATATATATTCACACCGTTTGTAAGATAAAGCCAGTTCTCTATTCTCTGTTACCTCATGAGACTTCAGCCTCGGGCTAAATGCAGCCACAGACGAATGCTCTTTCTTGTACTTCTAAGGGCACGTCAACGTGAGGAAGTTGTCCTGGAATGAGATAGGGAGTGAATTTAAATGCAGTTGCTGTTCCAGAATAACATCCTGTGTAGATGAGGCCTTGCTGAAGTGACTCAAGGCCATGGGATGGCTTTGGTGGGAGCTGAGGGCACCAAGGGCCCAGCTGCCTTTGGTGGGGAGGCAAGCCTTGGCTGCTCTAGGGCTGCCTAATCTTCCCACCCACGTCACTTGTGGAAAATGGCACTTCCTGATCGTTTTATCAGTTTTTAGTAAAATGCAGAGGGTGACAACTGGCAGTGTTACTTTTAGATGCAAGCCATAGTTTGATGCCTAACAAATGAATGGTGGGGACTATTTTAGCTCAGCCATCACTTACTGATTTTGAGATTCCTAGAAATTATAATGTAGGCTTTGATCATCTCTGCAGATACTGGAGTTCTGTTGCTGCTGAAGCAGAACAAAAGGAAAACTTCTGCAAGTACAAAATGCATTCTTAGGCTTCTCTTCTAGTAATAAAGTGTAAACGTGAATGTACCGTTTGCAGTGTCAGAAGGGCACCTGTGTGCACGCCCTCTCAGGGTGGTACTGTGGGAGTTAAAATCGCTTTCTTTGGTGCTTGTAATCTTGCTATGATAGCTTTCAGGCCTTACCTTGTGAGATTCATTTGTTACCTATTTTTTTACAATCTGCTGAAAATTATTGTTTATTTTGAAAGCGCTTTTTTCCAAATTAAGTAGAGCTTTAATTAGTCAGCTTGAGGAACAGAGTGCATTTTTCTACCTCAGTTTTGCATTATGTCAAAAGCTCGTTACCAGATGTAGTGATCATAAACACACATGGCTGCTGCATGTAGGTCACCTGCAGGATGAATTACTGTGTATCTTTTAGTTCATTAATGTGCTTTTAACCATGGAGAATATCTAGGTACTAATAACTCACAAAGCAAATTTCAAATATGCATTAACAGTCGTTCAGCTTCAGGTCAGGTCGTCTTTGCTTTGTGTTACAAAAGGAGACATGAGAGGCGATGTCCTGTGCTTAAATAATGAATGACTGTGCAGATAGTAACAAACTCATAGTTACTTCAAGCCATGGCGAACCTTATTACTACCAGTCGATGGATGGTAGGTTTTTAAAGGAGAGTAAGTGTCTGTATGAAGCTGATTATCTCAGCACAGACATTAATGTATGGGATCTAATGAACTGGAGCAGATTATCCAGCTGGCCTCAGTGGGAATGGGTAGCCTTGTACCAGACCTTCATGTTTCTTCCTCTTTCCCTTTTACTGGAGACTTCATCTATTAAAGAGATAGATGTAAACCCTTACTGGTTAACTTTGCATTAGTGTACAGAATAATGCACAGTGGGGTAGTAGCCTGTGCCCTGTGTGCATTGCAGCTCTCAGCAAGCCCCAGGCTTCCTGTGTCAGGTATTTAGCACGTGAAGATGTGAAATGCAAATGGTTTTGCACTTTGCAAATAGAGAATTCAGGAAAATGAATTACAGTACTTTGTAGAAGATCTTTATGTTAAATACATCAGAGATATGGAAAACCCAGGATGCAATTACTGCCACTAGGTGCTTTGCATTCAGTAACCTATCTGCAACTATTTTAACTATTTAATGTTAATGCTGGGGTTTAGTTACAAAGAACCAAAGAAATGTGACACATTGGTGCTAATTGTGATGCCTTTCTGTTACTAGTGTAAATGTTTTAGCATTTGTAAATTAATTGATTTAATTTGGTGTTAGAAATTGTCTCTCATTTTAACAGCGGATTCTAATGAGTGCAAGATTTTGCAAGACCAATGACCATCACCTTAAGACGAAAGATATCTTGTTTGTTGATTGAATACATTCTGTCTCTGATATATAGCTTCCATTTAGCTTCCAATTATACAGAGCAGATAAGTGTTTTGGGATGTATGTAAGCATAAGCTTAAACTTCAGTGGTGTTTACTGACGTCAGTGGAGCCCGAAACATATGCCTGTGTGCTTTCAGGGTTGCTTTCTTGAAAGAAAGTGAGGAAAAGAGAAAGAGAGCTCTCCTTCCCTTGCTGGCTCTCCCCTTCTCATGTGTGGGTAACATATTGTGCATCTGGTTTTGTTTAAATTCAAGGATGGCAAACAACCACATTCTGTGAAAACTTCCTACTATTTTCCATCCTCCTTTAAGGTTTTGTTTTTTGTTGTTTTCTTTTTCCTTCTTGAGATTTGGTAACCTGCCGAGACAAAGTGATGAGAAACTTGGAGGTCTTTACGGAGGCGTTTATTCTAGCAGTGTTTGTGTAAAGCCCTGTGGTCCCACTAAAGCCCTACTTCCTTTGCTTGCTTTACTCTTTTAAACACAGCCTTGGCACAGGCTGACGCTTCATTAGCACAGCTCTGTCCAGAGAGAGGTAGCGTGGAAGATGGATAGGTGAAGCTCCCTGCTTATAGCAGTTGATTGAATTGCCTCTTTATGCTAAGATAGTGTTCCTGAAGCCCAATCTAATCTTTTATAGCTATCTAGAGTGTATAGATAATTGTTGATAAATTACAAGTCTGTGAGCACAGTAAACCTGTTGGTTCTTCTGAATCAGCCGTGCTAATGATGAGTTTGCATCCTGAGATGTAAATGACAGTAGCACTCGTTATGCTTTTTACATCTAAAATAGTTCTATACTGTAAGAATATGTCTATGAGCTCTGATTTTTAAAAGGGAAAACTAAAAGAAAGTATTCCGGAGAGGGGAATTTGTTTTTATTTTGTTTATTTTTTTAGCTGTGAAGCATTTCCTGACATGTTTGCAACAGCTGAGCAGGATGTTTGTTGATTTGCTGTGTGTATGTAACTGTTATGTGGCTATCCGTGCTTTGCCAGCTGCCCGATTAGCGTTGTGACAGACAAAACAACTAAGTGACAGCGCTGAAAATAATTTTGCTGCTTTCTGAAGGAAGTGAAGGGATTAGACTGTTTTTAAGCGCCATTTGCATGGCATCTAAAATATTCTATAGCCTTTAAAGTTGAGGAGAGGAAGATTTTCTAAATGGGCAGGAATGTACATTTTTGAAGTGTTAATAGCTGGACGTCACATCTTTGTCTCTCCATCAAAGTCTGGCTTATGTGAATAGGGTTATGTTGACCCTAATTATAAAGTCCAGGGCTGATCTTCTGTTTGCAAAAATGTCAGTGCAAATTCTTCTTGAAACCACGTAAGCTTCATCAGAATCTTATTTTAATGTGGAAATCATATTATAAACTACATCTGTTCCCAATAGTTTTGTGAAATGCCTTGTGGCAATTATGGCCACATTTTACTTTGTAGATAATACCAGGAAAATATCTAGCACAATTTCAGTGTTTTTTCCCCTTCTTGATATACACCATCTTATAGAGAAAGGCCAGTAGTCCATCAATAGTGCATAAATTAAGAAGTCTCTTGGTGGCTGCCTCAACAGTCTGAGCAGTACATATTAGCTAAAGAAGAACTGGAAAGCAGCGTGAACGTTTCCTACATGGGCTCCTTGCTGTAAAGTTGTCAGGCAGAACTTATTTATGGATATAGCAAACCTGAGAAAAATGGTAAGATTACCATGACATGACAAGCACCCACTATAAATAGATTTCCCCTTCCTGCTCGTCTGCTCTTCCTCCTGCCCTTCACGCTCCACTCCAGCATAATGAGCTGCGAGGGCCGCATGGTTCCCCCAGGTGAAGGTCAGCCCCTGATAGATTTTTGATCATCGTGTAACGTTCCACTGTTACTATGTGGTCCCAGTTTTAACCTCTTTGCAGATTCCCTCGATTATCCCAAATCACTTTCACATGGAGCTGAGGTTAAACTTTATTTCTCTTGGCTTGTCCCTTCTGCAGCAGACACTTCCTCTTCACTTTGAAAGGACAAAGCGATGTTCAGCTGCCTGGGCTTGCGCCCAGCATTTGATTTATACATTATTTAATTTCCTTTAGAAAATTGGAAGCAGAACTTTAGGAGTGGAAGTCAGTCCTTTTCATTTGTTTAAGGATCTTTTAGGGCTAATATAATCATCGATAGTAGATGTCAGCATGATTAGGGTGACTTAAGGTGAAGCAAGGAACGCTGAATACCGGGGGAAAATTCTTCCGTAATGGAGAGGGTGCCAAGATTTATAGCCATGCACAACATCTGTGGGTTTGGAACTGCGGCATTAAAAAATGAAGTGGAAAATCGTTGGGTTTTTGAGTGATGTGTTTAGGACACCTGTGTCCCCTTACTGCATGGCGGACTGGGGCAATGTTTCTGAGGTTTGTAAGGTTTGTGCCCTTTACCGTACATCTGCGATCATTTCTTGGACTGCAGTGCTTTCTGGAACTTAATTTAACAAACTAACTAATTTTGCAGAAATTCCTCAGTCCAGAGGTTTGCATTTGGGCTGACGCTGCATTCACTCCTGCAATTAGGTCTGCACATGCTGTCAAATGACTGCCAAGGCAATTTGAAAATTTCTCATGCAGTGAAGTCAGGAAATTAAAAATTAACTCTGGAAAGGACATCATATAATATTTGGCAATGCGCTTTGAATGCGATGTCCGCTGAGGTGTGGAAGGTCTTCCTCTTAAAAAAACTCTGAATGTTGAAATATTTCTTCCATGGGGTTTGGAGTGATCCACAGCTGAATGAAATATCAGAAGAGGTTTGAGGCTGGGTTATGTGCACCAGACAGGTTGGGTGGCATCACACCATGAGATCCAGCTTCCCCATGACATCTCATGCATTTTGGATACTCTCATACCAGACGCAGCAGATCATCGATATGACAAAGTCCTCCAGATATCATGAAGTATGTTGAATGTGATACCAAGCAGGAAATGCTAAGAATCATGAATTAAAAAACAGACAGAATATAGCATTTTGTGTTGCTCGGCATGCAAACCAGTGCTCTGTGCTAGCACCCCATATGTGCTGTCCTCACTCTTTTGCTGTGTTTGTACAGGCACTGAAACACTCTCTGTTGTAGCCCTGGTGTCTGTGCATCTAACATAAAATGAGTAGTTGTAATTCACTGGAAAGTTTCCCCTTTCTCCTGCATGTAGGCAATTTTTGGGTGAATCTTATGAGCTCATCTCTTGACAAGAGTCAGTTCAAGCTGTGCGGTGATGCCCGATTGTGGGATTGCGCAGCTTGGCTGCCCAGTTCAGTGAAGTAAAATATTTATGGCAAGTCATGAGAAGGCACATGTTTGCTGCTGGCTTTGTGAGGAGGAGTGGATCCATAGCAGTGCGGGTAAGAAGAATAGGTGAGCTTTCTCTGTGTATTTACCAGCTTCTCCCAATGCAGACTGCTAGGTATTTTGAAGGTCTAAGCTTGCATAGTTCTTTTACAGAAACTTGCAGTATGGGCTAAGGCTGCTTTATGTTCTTACTCTGCAGGCTATGGATTTGAGGAGACTTCACAACCTGTAGTACTGGGTTTTCTTCTCATTTTCTCCTCCTTGGTCCCCTCTGCCAAAAATTTTCCACGTCTGAGGGTCCTGCCTGTCTCTTCCATTGCATTCTGTGATAGCTGTTTCTTTCGTCTTTCTTTCCTCCCTTCCCTTTGTAGCAGTTAGCAGAAACAGAGCTAGGATAACTCCTTTCTCCAGTGATGGAAACAGGAGGGACCATGATGTTATGTCTGGTAGAGCTTACTCTTCATAAGGTAAATCAGTGAAGGAACAAGAGGCATGTTCGTGCAGAAAGGCTTTTGGTAACTTCTTTTTGTCCCTCAAACATGGCACCTGTCAGCTCAGGGCCCCTTGGCAGTGCAGAACAGACCTGTTGCTGCTGTCGCTGATGTTTCTTACTGGTTTGAGGTTTTATAGCAGTGGTCCTTAGCTCCGTGATAGTAGATCTCATCTCACTCTTGTGGCATCCTCTGCTGTGCTACAGCCAAGTGTGCCTCTTAAATATATCCGTAACTAAAAGTAATTGTTGGCACACCACTATTCTTTCTTATATATATATGTCATTCCTTGCTTTTCCTTGCTGATTCCTTTTTTTGTTGTTTTGGTTTGGTTTGGTTTTTTGGTGGTTTGTTTTTTTTTTTTTTTGCACAAGCAAAACTTGCCTTACTTTAAGCTCTTTACCAGCCTTTCTGCTTCTTCCTTAAGGAGTAATAACCATGCACGGCAGGATCTACCTTTGGCAACAGCATTGCTTCCTAGGTCTGACTGCACTCCCAGCCCTGCTCTGCCCCTAGAACGCAGGCATGCAGTCCTCTGATTTTCCTGGGAAACATGAGCAGCTGGGTACCACGGGAAGCTCCAAGAGGTAAACTTAGAAACAGTCTGAAATTCCTTTAGCACTCTGCCAAGGAAATAGATACTCCATTGGAGACATCTCTCACCTTCCAGGAACTGAGATCCAATAAGTGAAAAGCAAGGGAGCTCCCATTAAGGACATTATTCATCTTTCAGTCTAAAAACCCTACACAACAAATGTCTTTTCCCACTCCCTGCCTCAACTCAGGATATGTATGCATGTGTAAATAGCCATATAGAAAAAAAACAGAAGGTATTACATCCCTTTTATTCTCATTATCCTATGATTTGCGTGCTATCTATCCAACAGATAGAAACAGAAGGACTACAGAAGATTTCTTAGACTTTCTGGCTATTAACTTTTAGCTGAGTTTGTTTGCATTTACTGTATTATGTATTATTGTATTATGATATCTCATGCATAGGTAACTATAAATACATTTGCAGTTTACTTGGTGTACCATATCCAAATCAGAGGTAGTATTTGCCACAGTGGAAGGTCTAAAAACAGGATGAAAACAGAACTTCAAAAACCATGAAAAAGAATATATATATATTTTTGCTCTTTGCTGAGTGGATTCAGCCATCTCTTAATGGAGACGTAGTGTAACAGAAATGCTACTGCAGCTGAAATGAGTTGAAAGGCAGTTCTAGACTGGCTGAGTTCTACTGACAAAAGAATAAATATTTTTTAGGGAAGGGAGGACATGTCTCCCAGTTCCTTCTGCAGAACTGGATTTATTTGCTTTGTTTTGATAGGAGTCTCAGACCTCTGCTGCTCTACCAGGTGAAACTTGTGAAAAGAAACACTGGCTTGAGAAGCAAAAGCATTAATTATTTTTCAATGCAAGAAACTTGGAATATGCTGAATGTGTTGCTCAGCCTCATCATCTAAAAGAAGCCGAGCAAACAAAAGAGCTAATTAATGCCCATACCCCGATAGGTTTCCTAAGGTAGAAGCTGACAAATCTGTTTTGTTGCTTTTCTTTTGTTTTGCTTTTCTAGAGAGAAACTTAGGATGGCTACAGCTAATGATCTCCTCCAAGTCTTTTACACTTTTAGTTGAATTATTCCATCCACCGCGCTAGCGGCATTCAGCAAAATAGCACTGGCTTAATGTGCAGCTCCTCTATAGTAACAGCAGACTCTGAGTGAGAACACAGTATTCTGTTAATTGCTTTTAATTAAAGTGAACACACACACATATGTATGTGTACATGCAGAAAGACTGTTTTTCTGGTGGCTTGGCTTCCTTTTTCTCACCGAAGGGAAGAAGTTAAGCTTTCTCATTAAATGTTTATATAAAAATGAAATAATTCTGAGGTTAACCAGAAATGCAGCTTAATCTTGTATAGAAACATGTGTGTGATTCTTTTTTCAGTTACACAAATACAGCCGAAACTTGAAGTTGGCAGAGAGCGCTGTTTAAAAATATTCAGTCCCAGCATGTAAAAACTCGTTTTGTTACGGAATTCCTTTGTGAAAGGTGCAGCTATGACATGTCTCTGCCAAAGTGATGGGATCCATATCGACACAGTACGTCTTGGAAACTAGCTGCATTTTGGGCTTGTAGTTACAGAAGTTAAATTGGAATTTACATGTTTTATATATTGCTTGGAAGGATACCACATCTAGTAACATTTTTAAGAGAGTGGAAAGAAGAATAGAGAAAGCTTACAGACGGGTTCGAAGTTTCGCTCTGTTGGAACATGTCGGGATGAGTAGAGGTATGTATGATGACACTTAGCATGTACCACTGAAGGCTCTGGTTTATTCTCACTAGCTGTCATCATGTGCTATAGATATGATACATATGCTTAATTTTGGCTACTTACCTTATCTCTTCCTTATTTTTCCCTGGGTGTGTTTGAACTTCATAGAATATTAAGAGCTACTGATATGTGTGATACTATCTGCTGCCCAGGCACAGCCCAGCTCAGTTTTTGGATCTGTAGGAGCAGTTACACACAGCATTTTGTGGCCACTGGTTGCTGCCCCATGAAAGCCCAGGACCAGTGGCCTGGCTCAGTCCCACTGGTGTTCCAGGTGCTATGACAATAGTAAGCAGACAGACATGAAGCCTAGCCCTCCTGGCAGAGACCAAGAGGAAGACGTGGTCTCTATTGCAGCCCCAGAGTAGCTGTGGCCACCATGGAAAGATCCAAGGAGAATGCTGTCCTGCTCAGACTGGCTGTACTCAGGTGGAACAGAAACTTAATGTCCCTGGTGCAGATCATCAGGTAGGCTTTGGTCACATGCACATGTAGTGACAAGTGCATCAGTCTGTGAAGTTACACAGATAAGCACACTGTAGATTAAACACTAAGTGAAGACTTGAGCCTCTCTATTCTGAAGTCACCTATAGTGATCATTAAAGAAGCTGGTTTTGTTCAATTGCATTTCCTTAACAACCTCTCATAAAAGAAATCAGGAATAGCAGAGATTGTTAGCTCGGATTGTTGGATCAGAGACACAAGACACACATAATACCTATCCTTTTTATTTAAGAATTACAAAGGTGCTTGCTTCTTCCTCTCTGTTTTAAAGTAACTGTCCAACGTCAACTCATATTAAATCTCTCTTTAATAAACAAGGAAGAAGGAAGTCTATCTTTTTGTAAAATAATACTTGAATACATCCTCATTGCAGAGGATGGTTTCAATACAAATAGGGGCTCATCTGTTTCAATGCAGTGTTCGTGAATATAGAACCAGAATAGAACTGAGCTTAAGCTTCAGGAAAACATTTAATAATGTTTTAAAACATAGTTGCTTAGAGATCAAAGAAACCTCTGTCTCACTGGGGTGCTTACATGGCTGGTGAGTGCTTTGCACACTTGTTTTTTTTCTAGCATTGCTGTAGCAGGTTATGAAAGCTGTGTGAAGTGACAACCAGTTATTAAGTCAATTCCCTTCAAAGCTCCAGCGATGGGTGCAGCACATGAGTCTCAAGAACGAATGAGTACCGTATGAAACACATCACACTAATATACTTTATTCTCTTCCGTTTAGAAGATATAGTTTTCCGTTTTCAGGATGACCAAACGCAGAACCCACCTGATTTAAATCTACGGATCACAGATGTGAGTGGAAGGAAGAGGCGCCCATATAGGGGTGATTTTGTTGTTCAGAGATGAGATGAAAACTTAGAACAGGGCAATCAATTATTCCCTAGTGTTGGATGGTTGTTCTCCTAAACGGAACAAGATTTGTAGTGGGCTGTAAGGATTAATCTTCTCAGAGAAGAAAAGAAAGGCATGTTATCCTGTGTTTCCTATTGTATATATAAAACAGGAAAGCTGAAACATGAGAGAAATACAAAATTGAAGACTTTTTGAAATGCCTCAGAAGCCTACCTCTCACTGCTTGAAAACCTCTTAATTTAACCTGTTTTCAAGGGGAATAAAATGGCAATCGTGGCATCTTAAGACAGCATTTTTATCTCCAAAGCAGCATCTTGTATGCAAGCATTACCTGGGGCATGCCTCACTGCTCAGCCAGTGTCATGCTGTGATACCACAACTGCTCTGCCCGTCAGAAGCAGCGTGATGCTGCTAGAACAGTAACCCAGTGGTCAGCTAGCATCTGGATTGCTTTCCCATCAGTGGTCTGGTTGTTTGTGCCTGGTACAGAAGGCCCAACCTCATGCCTACACCTTCATGAAAGGCTGTGGCCAGCAGCGGGTTGTGTCTGCACAGAGGGTCACAGAGTGAGCTGCGGTGCCACGGAGGGACCCAGTGGGGCTGGCGGACCCCTCATGGAGAACACAGGGGGTCAGTGCCCACACTGCAGCCTAGCAGCCTGCCCTGGTGCTGTATAGTAGCTTGCAGGTAGTAGCTTCCTGCCGGGCAGCACCCCACGTTGTGCTATTCACAAACCATTCTGTATCCAGGCTCCTAATCCCTCTTACACACAATCCCTTACAACTCTTTAACTGGTGGGGAGGAGGAGTGAGTTAAAAAGGAGGGAAAAAGGAAAATGAAACACAATGTGCAGGCAGTGTCTGCCAGGGACTGCGTGCACAATTGACACCAGCTGCAGCCCAATTAAAGCCGACATTCACAGGTGTTCCTTGCAGACCCTGTATGAACAAAACCACTTTCTTGAGAATACCTAAGGCTTTAGCACAGAAGCTGGTTTCTTTCTTGCTTTTGCTTTTTCTTTTTTAAGATTCTTTAAAGCTATTTAGAGCACTTTAAACACAAAGAAGCTGAAAAGGACTTTCATTCCCCTGGAAAGGGCTGGTACTCATTGCCAGGAGCGGGGCGAGCCAGCCCAGCAAAATGGCATGGAAGGATGGGTTGTGCTGAGCACTGCTTGCTCGGGGTGCTTCAGCCAGCACCTGGCATTTTGTGCTTGCTGGAGGTGGAGCGGCTCAGTGTAAACCCATTGCTTTTTGGGACCCGTCGTTATTTGGGAATGGCTGCCAGCCTGTTTGTGGCTCTGCTGGTTGCAGTTGAGCTGTGTGGTTTGGCTGGCTCGCTGGGGCTCTCCGCTCCTCCCAGGATAACCTGACACAGTCCCTTTTGGGCCTCGAAGTAGGAGTAAATGAGCTGCTTACTTTCTGACCTTGGAAGCACTCACTCAGATGATAAATCACTCCTTATGTTCAACTCTTGTTGTTAACAAGAAAAAAAATGGTAATGTGCTTTTTAAAGGAGGCTTGAAAATTATTTCCATGCTAAGACCAGACATCGGACTAATGTCAGTAAATAGGTCAGTAATTTGCTCTCACTGCACTGAAAATGAGAATCACATCTGTTAAATTTTCATTTGTAATGATGCTAATAATCAATGGAGGGTATATTCTACCACTCATAGATTTAGTACTAGTTAGCCCCACCCTGCTGGCTATTCATCCCTGCAGTAACAACCTTCACCCCATACTTGTTTAATTACCTGCTGCCTGGCCCGCTGCTGTGTGTTGTTTCTGACATTCACTTAATGTCTTCATCACCGCTTTAATGGTCATTGCTGAAAGCTGCCCTCAGTTCAGATGAAACTGAGAATACCTGTTTTGTCCTTCAGTGTTCTGAGCTGCAATTTCGCCTCTGGGACAGCAATAGGACATCATTATTCCTATTCTTTACAGCATGCTGAGATCCAGAAGTCTTTTTATACTGAAAAGACAAAAACTGTGATCCTTTGGATTTGTATTTGAAAATAGATACGAATTGCCTTAAAACCAATGCATAGGAAATGGTGCTTAACAGCATTCATCTATAGGGGCAGGCAGATGCTGTTCAAGCTGATAAGTGCAGTGGAGAGAAAAGAAAGTCAGCCAGGGTTCAAACTCAGAAATATGATGTCTAAATTAGATGTTGTTGCACAGAAAAAGCTGCTGGAGATGCTGTGGGTTATTTTCTGAAATAAAACAACCCGGGAGCTTTTTGGTGCCATGGTGCAGCACCAGCCACAGGGACAGAGCAGAACCCGAGGGCTCTGCAAGGACTGTCACTGGGGGCTTGTGGAGGGGGATGTAGTGAAAGTCCATTCAGTCACTGATGATGTGGGGAAGGTAAAAAGAGAGCAGATGAATCACGGCTCTTATAACACAGGAACTAGGAGGTACTTGTTGAAATTACCCACTTTAAGACAAACAAAAGTGCTTTTTCATACAGTGCATGATTAGATCGTGACGCTCATCACAGGATGTCATGGAGGCCAAAAGGAGAAGTGATTTAATAAAGTAATTGGACAAACTCACTGAGGAAAAGTCTACTGCAAGGTTTTAAAACTCATGATCTAGATATAGTGTTTAGTATGGGAGTGACGCTGAGCCCTGCGGGGAAGGACCTTGCACATTGCGCTGAAAAGCTGCTGATTTTCTTCTGTGCTGTCCATAAAACCCTTCTGCTCCCTTTCCTCTTTGTCTCACTCAACCTGACATATATTGTGCTTTAATCCAGGAAAAAATGAGGTCTTAAATCCCTTCCGTTGCTTGGTCTGGTATGAGGTGTTCCAGTGCGATTATGGCAAGAAATATCCATTAGAGACCTGATGTCCTCAGTTGGCAAAGGAACAGAAACAGTGCCATTGTATCTTCTTAGACTATGTGCAAGGGCCCAAATTTTAAACACTGTGCCATATTGCCTGCTCTTTATTACTCAATATTATATGGGAGATATAGTCTGAGTGCAGACAGGAAAAAAGAAGATGATAATTCATGCCTTAAAATCCTTTCTTCTTCCCTTAAAAGCAGTTCAGATATTCCTGAATACCAAATAAAAGAGTACCATTTTTCTGCTGTTTCCTCATGTTTTGTATTTTTGGTTATCACAGAACTTATGTTACAGTCTTTCAGAATGCAACGAAAAGAAAAAAATCCTTTGTAGATTAATTATGGTCGCTATTACTGATACTCTTGGCAGAGCTCAGGGAAAGCATCTAGACATCATCAGGATTGGTTTACGGGCAAATTCCTCCCAAGTGTATCCCTGTGCAAATAAAACAGGAAGATATAGGACTGGCAGTGGTGTGCCTTCTTTTTTGGATCTGCCAGTGTGACAGTCTTTACATAGCTTCTCCTACATAGCAATATATCACCTCCCAACAACTGAACTTAGTGATATCCTGCTTCGTCGTTTTGATGCTGTGGATAATTGGTCTCTGAGAGCAGAACAGAAGGGACAAACCCAAAGGTTTCTTCCTCTTTGTGTTGTGGAAAACATGCCCTTAGTGCTGTATTTGGCACAAATACAAGCGCAGCTTTGGAGTTGGGGATCTGTTTCTCTATCCAGAGTCTTCTCTCTTTTGAAAGACTGCTGCGTTTGGTTTCAAGCAGGGATAAGGACGTGTGGGGGAGTTGTTCTCAGTTTTGTGTATTCTGTTTTTATTTCCCCAGGTTTTTTTTGTTGGTGGTGGTGGTTTGTTGGTTTTTTTTTTTTTAATCTTCAAATAGCTTTGTGTTTGTGTTGGAAAGTAGGAAATAGTCACACCACCTACTTAGTGAAAAACCTGAATGGAAGGACTGAAGTACCTGCATTAGTTTCCGGAAGGATACATTGCTTATCTCCCTAAGAAGCTGGAGCACTAAAGCTCAGCTCTGTTTCCACCTTTAAATGTCTCTGAAGTCCTGAAGTGCATTAAAATGCATAACAGCAGTGTTTAGCTTCACTGTTCATTAGAGCAGCACGGAACTAAAAGTAATATTGTTGTAACTTGACAAAGCCAACTAAATCCATGCATGTTTTCTTGTGAAAGCTTCCTAAACATGCTGCTAAATCCTCTAAAAAGCTACTAAACGGCTTTGGCAACCATTAGCACAGCATAAGCAGGGGAACTCTTTTCAGTAAGTGAACAAACAGAGAAAATATGCTGAATAGCTGGACAAATGTGTTTCAGCTGGCTCTTTCATTTACAGATATAAGGGAGCAGTCAATATCAATCACTGTTTTCCCTGTTGCACTGGAAATCACAATATCTCTTTTCATTCCGCAAGCTCTTTTCACCACAGCAATGTGTCTTTAGAATGACACTGGCATCAGTCTGTTTCCGCTGTCTGAAGTCCAGAGAGCTTAAAAACACATTTCAGGGTATGAGACCTTCACCCCCCTCCCTTTCCACACACCCCTCTCCTTCGAGCTTTCCTTGCTGAATTAATTGGTTTTACTTCTTTCCCAGCTTAAAGTTTAAAAGGAAAAGTGCCCACGGAGCCTGGGAATATCTGCTCTTGTGCTTTGGGGACAGAAAAATGTATTGCTGCTTGCTGGGGTTTTAATTTATCAGGTGTTGCAGAGGGGTTAAGGCAAGGTAATATGATTATCAAGTTGAAGTAATTTGCAGCGTACTCGTGCGTGAAGCGTAATGTTATTGTGGTTTGAATTTGGAGTTCTATCCTGTTGCTGGGAAGTGCTAATCACCCACAACCTCATTTATTTAAATAAAAAAGAGAAGTGTCAGTGAAACTCTGTCCTGGTGAGTATCTGGCATTCAGAATGTGCTGATAACCTTTCTTCATTCCAAGCAATGCATTTTAAAATCATAACGTGGTGGGATGCTTTGTGTCGTTGCAGATAACAGCAGTCTGTAGAGAAGCTGCCCTGCTGGCGCTTCAAGAAGACATCAATGCCAAGTGTATCATGGGACGGCACTTTCGGGATGCATTGACGGTTGTGACACCAAGAATTCCCGATTCCTTAATCCAGTTTTATGCAGATTATCAGCAGCAAAGTGGACTGCACGCGCTTTGAAAGGCAAACCAATACATACGCCTGTTCATGGTGTGAATGGCAAATTTCCTTTGTAAAGCTGACAAAAGCCAAAGAATTTTGCATTGTACGTGGAATGTCCAACATTAACTCAAATGTGAAATCATCATAATAAATGCCCATGTGGATTTTTTGAGTGTAATAGAAATCGTCTAAACTTTGTATTTGACATTTCCAGTGGTATAATCTGCATTTCAGAGGCAGTAAGAGTGCTGGTTTAATTCAGTATTTCTGAGTCTACACCCATCTGTCAAAAAGTCATTCCCAAAATCTAAAGTTTTAGTGGATTCTTTGCCTTTAACAGAGCTGCAGTGGTTATCACTGCTGCCTTCGTTTGTTCGTGCCTCAACCCCAGTTTAATCCCAGGGACCCTCCCAGCACGGCACAGACCTGGGGAGTGGCCTCACTACAAAAATGCTGGAAATTATTCTGAATCTTTTGATTTACGATCTCCAGAGAAGCTGCCAAACAGGCTTGCCGACCATAGTGCTTCCCTGATTGATTACAGCAAAGCATTTATCTTCAGTCTTCAGCAGCAATGTTTCATGCATGCTTTAAAGCGGGCACGTTACAAATTGTGCATCGCCCGGCTTCCAACGTATTTCAGAAAGTGACCTGCATCTGATTCCTGCCTCACCTGAAACCACTTCCAGGCATCAGCAAAAGATGATGTTGTTTGCTTCCATCAACATACCTAAATCTGAGCGTTGATTGGTGATTTTCAGTCAGTCAGAGGAAATCCCAACTCCAAATGAATAAGAAAACCTCCTTACAGAAACTGCTATCAATGACCACAAAATGGTTTAGGGACAGATAAGATCTTTTCAGATTACTTCTTTGTTATATCACCTGTTGAAACAGCAGCAGATCTTTCTGGGCTCCCTGCTCTTGCACTTGATGTAAGAATTAATTAAGCAAATTGATCTTCAGCATTTTTCCCCACAGTGGAAAGGCAGCTTTTCTATTCTGGGAGTGAAAAATAGAGGGAATAATAAAACAAAACCAATCTGAACCTTTAACAAAAAATTTTAGGAAGGTGACAAAAAACAAAAATTCATTGGTTAATTCTGTGCTTTGCAGGTAAGTAGAAGAATTTACAAGTCAAAAATTTAGCCAAGTCCTGCTTTTACTTCTTGGAGTAAACAAGAAAGATTATTTTCAGGCTTTAGTGAGTGTAAGGTTTTCTTCTGCATTTGTTGATGCTTCTGAAGACTTTTCTTTCCTGCAGCCATTGTATTTCTGTTTGTGAGAGTTGTTTTTTTTAGCACTGTTTTTTAGTAAGAAATTTGCATATAATTAAGAGAGATTTCTACCATATGTAATGATATTATCAGTGTGAAAGGGAAGAAGTAATCTCTTGGCTTTATGGTTTTTTCTCTTTAGGTAGTTCCACTGTGTCTGCAATTTGTAGCCTTTAAAAAGAAATCTCATTATGTATTATGATTAAATTTTTATTACTTTTAGCTTAACTTCTTGTTGCTGTAATTAGCACGTAATTTTACACTCATTGATAAGGATTAGAGGATGCAGGAAAGCAGATAGTTTACTTAGTTCTGATGCATGTGCAGGGAATTCTTCTTTCCCATTCCCACTCTCTGATAGTACAGCAGGAAGAGGGGATGGAAAAAAGAATGATAAACAGGAAAAATTGCCTTGGGGATCCAGGCCACAATTGAAACTACTTTATCCTTCTTTTCTAAATTGTGTGTTCTCCAACCCGGAGCTCAGGATGTGAGAGCCATTTATAGTAACAGTTACATTTTAGATGTTTTTTGTCAGAATTCTGGAGAATAACCCCACATTCCTGCTGGAATACGGTTTTGGTCAATGCTTATCAGCACGAGAGTCCTTTTGTAATCATTTTGATACCTCCTTGGAAAATCCTTCTGTTCGTGGAGACACTCAAGGTCAGGCTGGATGGAGCTCTGAGCACCTGGTATAGCTGTAGGTGTCCCTGTCCATTGCAGGGCAGTTGGACTAAATGGCCTTTAAGGGTCCCTTCCAGCTTAAATTATTCTGTGGTTCTATGAAATGGGCTACTGCACATGGATGGGATTGATGTGCCAGGGGATGGGCGTCCAGCAAGAGCCTCTGCCTCTGCACCCTCCGGCTCCCATTGGAAGATGCAGACAAGGGCACTACTGGACAGACTACTTTAGAATTGCTTCTCTTCCTCTAGCATTGACATGAGTCATTTTAACTTCAGAGGTGAACTGTTCACAGCCTGCTTTCATGCACACATTGTTTCTTGGCACCAAATCAAGCTGCTTGCAGTGTGAGGCCATATAAGCCTGAGTACCTTGACGCTTCAGAATAAATCAGAGATAGAGGAGTGCTTTCTACTACTGGGTTATTATTAACACCTTTATTGTTGTTTGGGTGTGTGCGTGAGATATTAATAAAACGATAGAAACTTGGCAAACAGAAAAGAACACATTTGAGAGGAACATCTCTTTCCCATTCCCTCTTTACTTCCTGAAGTGGTTTCCATACTTACTTCTTTACATTCTTTAGGAACGCAGTCCTTTTCCTGCTGGCCATTATCTTTAGGAGCTGGTTTTTGGCCCAGGTACTGCTTGAATTGCATAATTGTTAACATTAAATCAGCTTTTCAATGTTTCAGGCACATTTTGTTTAAATACAGAGTTTAACGTCTGTCTTCCAATAACAACGTCTTGAAAAATGGCATCAAATGTCTTTTGACAGCTTTGCCAAAAAATGACCAGGAGAATATTTATGATCAAAATGCAAAAATACCTTCACTTAACCTGAAAAACATCCAGTTCTCTACTTTCCCTAATGCGTAAAACAGATTCTCACTGCGAGCACGATGTACAATTCTTAATCCTGGAAAAAGAATGAAGTTTATTGTGGATAATTTTCTGCAGTCTGAGTGTGAATGGAACGTGATGCTTGCTGAGTTCTCGTTCAAGGATGACTATTTAAAATCAGCAAACTGATTAATTTTGTGTCAGTAGAGCTGATTTTTCAGGTTTGTGTGTTCTGGCTCTTTCCTTTTAGTTGCTTTACTTGTTTTCAATGTCAAAGTGTGGTTCTTCTCCTCCAGAAGCTGGGCATGTGCCAAACACAACGCTCCTGTAGATCAGCATCGGCAATCAGTGCTGTGGGTGAGGCCGCGTGGGGATGATGCTCTGTGCAAATCCCGTGCTGATGGGGCATGGCAAGGGTAGAGGAAGCTGAAAGGTAAAGCACGGTGTTTTCCTTTGTGTTGTCTGGTTGAGTCAGAGTTAGATGGATGCTTGTGAGTCCACGGATAGGAAAATTAGCCCTCACTGCAACAGGCAAGGGTGAAGGAGACTGGCTGTAAGGCTTTTGGTTGTCTCTTCTGTGTTTGTGCTTAATGTTGTTGGGTTGTTTGAAGTGAATTATAATTATTTTTATCTATTGTTTTTATCTATGAGCAAAATCTTTTGCTTTTGCTGATACTTGACATGAAAGAAAATGGTGAAGGTGATCTCATAAATGCAGCTCAATAAAGATCATTTCCTAAGGAGTGGGTTCAAGACGTATGCAGCATTGTAATTGAATTTGGGCATACTTTTGAATGGCGAGTTGACATGTGGAAGAGAAATATTTCAGCAGAAAGCTGCCCCTAATATTGGATTTTGTCTGCTCCTTCTGCAACTTCTGCCTGTTCATTTATTAAATTTTTCTGTAGGAAACCAGGCCATGCATTTTCTCCAGGGCTTTGTGTATTCTTTGCTAAGTACTTTAAATGGTGTCATTCTTGCCTGCAGACTTAAACCCAGCACCTGCAGTGTTCTGACAGCAGAAGGAGACGTGTTTTCTCTGTTAACCCATCCGCCAAAGAGTGCAGCGATGCGGGAAGAGTCTTGCTCTGTGCTCACATGGCAGGACTCCAGCAGGAGCGCAGGTGCTGCGAGGGAAGGCAATGGCAACCAGATGACATTCCTTCCCCTTGAGCCAATGCTCAAACAGATTTGGGGTCTTTTCAGCAAAATTTGAAGCTAGTGCATTGCCTGCATGTGGCTGTGTGAAACCCGTAGCAGAAAGGCTTGGATTCCACTCACCATGAGGCTGGAGGAAGGAGGAGGTTCTCACTTCCCTTTGCAGTCATTGGAGAGGGATGAGAAGTCTCAGGTAGTGATTCAGCACAGCATGCAGGCCGTTGTTCATCGCTGGCAAAAATGCATAGCTGGTGGTGATGACTATGTTGAAAAAGGGTGGCTGAGAATTTGCTCTATCAAATAGTGTTGTTATGTTCTTTGTAGCTGTTGTTGTTTCTGTGCAAATATGTGGCATTACTTTCAGAGAGACATGCCTCCATCCTGTGTGCATGAATAGGCCAGGACACGCTGCCATTCTCAGTACCTGTGCCTGTATGGCCTGGCTGTGTGGTCTCAGCCACAACCCCTTGATGGCTTCGTCTCTTTCACTAACACAGAGAAGTTCTCACATCCCTGTCTGGGGAAGCAAACGCCTCCATGGAGAGTGGCAAACTCTTTGATAACCTTCAAGGTGAAACACTCATTGTCTCTCGCTTTATCCAGGAATGGATTATCTGGGTTGTGGAACAATGAGGTCATGTCTTTTCTCTACACTGCTGGAGAGTGCTTCAGGTTTCACACAGGGTAGCTGCTCCCGTCCAGCCTTCTCTGCTTAATGCCATGGAAAGCAGCTTCTCTGTCAGCGAGCTTTCCCAAAGCTGAGGATATGAATTGTGTCCATTTGGCCTCACGTTGTTATGCATGAGGCATCTCCGTGGCGTTTGGATTGCTGTGTTAGCTGGGAGCTGGATGTGTTGGGTGCAGTAAGGTGAGGTGACCAAAGTCATTGGGCTCCTTTCAGGTGAATGTCCCCCTGGCTGCACTGCCACAGCCCAAACCTGGGCACCGCAGCTTTAATGGAGAGCTGTTGCCTTGAGAGTGAGGGATCCGTAAACAGGGCTGCGGGTGTGAAGGCCAAGGGGTGCTTAAGTAGATTAGAACACAAATACAACCTTGAATGTGCTGGCATGCTTCCTCACCAACTAAATGGTGATTACTCCACCAAATCAGCAAGCTCTACCCTTCTACCCTACAGATTCTATCTTTCAGATGGTTATGCTTTTTAATAAGCAGGACCCCTAGAAAAGAAAAAGTAAAAATAGAAAATCATATTAAAAAATTCTGTGTTGATTTCAAGCAAAGCACAAAAATACCAGAGATCCCATGAATACTGAGATTACGGTGCTGTGCACAGGATGCTGCCACACAAAAAATCTCTGTGACAGAAAATCCTTGAAATTTGGTTTACAGAACTCACTGCTGTTTTTTGTACAAACATGTAACATAACTCATCCACCTCTTTCTTCTTAGTGTCGTGGAAATCTTGGTTAAGCTGTCTGAAACGTGTAGAAACAACTGGTTCCCTTGGTCTGAGCCCACATCCAGGCTTTCATCATCCGTAATTTTGGTAAAAAGCTGCTTTTGTTAATGTAACGCATCATAGTAACCGGTTACACTTTCACTACAAAAGGGTGTTTTATTTTCCCGAGGGATGAATAGCAATCGAGGGTCAGCTGGTAGTGCCAAGTGCCTTGATAACACAATTGGCTGCATAGAGCTTTGTTAGGCCCCTCCGTGCTTGCTGGGGAGACTTAAAAGAAGATGGTGGGAGAGCTGCTCCCTGCATACTTGACTGCTGAGGGTCTGAGTTTTTCGCCGAATCACAGAATTGAAGGGATTGGACTTTGGTTTGCCTGCTGGATAAGAAGGTAAGTGCCTGAAGCAGAGCCCAAGGAGCCCTCACTGCCTAACAGTGGGGGCTGGGGAGGAGAGGAGACGGACACAATGTTTGAAGATGACTGTATGAATTTCTGCCCTGAAATCAAACACTCACTGATTTTAGTTTGGAATGATAGGGGCTGAGGGAGTCGGTGGGAGGCAGAAAGTGGGAGTAGCGAGTGTAATCAGAGCAAGGGCTGATCTGTGTCATCTTGATGCTGATTTCGGTGTGTTTGTGACACACAGCTGTAGTCACCCTGACCCATGTTAGGAAGCATCTCTGTTAAACACTCAGTGGGGTCTGGCTTTGATCTCATTAACCTTATCAGCGCTGGATTAGCAAATGTGCTTCTGGAGCCTGACTCTCAAATACTTAAGTTGAGATTATGATTCATTTTTTCTTTCTTTCAAAGTAAAATCAAATCCAAGATTAAGTTGGACATGAGCCAGCAGTGTTAGCTTGCAGCCTGGAAATCCAGCTACATTCTGAGCTGCATTAAAAAAGGGGTGGCCAGCAGGGAGAGGGAAGTGATTGTCCCCCTCTACCCAGCTCTTGTGGGGCGCCATCTGGACAACCGTGTCCAGACCTGGGGCCCCCAGTACAGGAAGGATGTGGAGCTCTTAGAGTGGGTCCAGAGGAGAGCTGCTAAAATGATCAGAGGGCTGGAGCAGCTCTCCTGTGAGGAAAGGCTGAGGGAACTGGGCTTGTTTAGCTTGGAGAAAAGAAGGCTCTGAGTAGACCTCATTGCAGCCTCCCAGTACTTGAAGGGAGTATTTAAACAGGAGGAGGAACGGCTGTTTACGAGGGTGAACAGTGATGGGACAAGGGGGAATGGTTTTAAACTGAGACAGGGAAGGTTTAGGTTAGAGATTAGGAGGAAGTTTTTCACGCAGAGGGTGGTGATGCACTGGAACATGTTGCCCAAGGAAGTTGTGGATGCCCCATCCCTGGAGGCATTCAAGACAAGGTTGGATGTGGCTCTGGGCAGCCTGGTCTGGTGGTTGGCAACCCTGCACATAGCAGGGGGTTGAAACTCAGTGATCATTGTGGTCCTTTTCAACCCAGGCCATTCCATGATTAAGCTGTCCTAGGCCAAACCCACTGGCTTCTGCATTGGTCTCACAGTCTCTGGGTAGTGCAGAGAGGTGGCCTTCATGGAATTCTATCCCTGAGGTGAGAGCCAGTCCCCAGATGTCATCTTCCAGTGTCATCTTTTCATTGGAGTAAATAAATAATAGAATAAAATCCCTTCTCAGCCAACCTGTACAGCACTATGGGTTACTTCCTTGCATTGCTTGTACCTGTTGTGGCTAGAATGGAATGAAATCATGGTATTTTTACAGATTTTTTTCCTCTTGGAAATATTTCATTATAATTATTAAATAATTATTTGGCAGCAGTCAGCACTGCTGCAAAAACCTTTTTCTTTCTTTTCTTTCTTTTTTTTTTTTTTTTTATGTTAAAATGAAATGTCTTCTGGATCTTCTAGAAATTTAGTAGCAACTAGTGGGGAAAGGAGGGAAATTCTGCCTGTTTTCCTCAATGAGAACAGAAGGAAAACGTTGGTGAGTAAAACTATGAGAAAATCTGTGGAGGAAATAAAATTAATAGAAAGCATGTGTGGAAAACTTCCTCCTTCTAAGTGTGCTCATTGTTTATTTCTAAACTCTACATGAAAAAACAATGAGATGGAGAAGAAAAGCCCACAGTACATCATTAAGCTCAAAGAAGTTTTATTTTCCTACGAGTATTTGTAGCCATCAAAAGGATCCAGTACCTCCAGCGGGCCGTTTCGTACCTCCCTGCTGTTTTTCATGGAAGTTTACGTGGTTTTCCCCTGAGATCATGTGATAGGAGATGGTTGCTTTGTGGAAAATAACATGCTAAGCAGATGTGAGGTTAGAACCTTGGGCCCTGTGAAACAAGGGAATGCAGCTGACTTTCAACTGTGAGACAGTCGGAGTAAGGTCCCAGAACAGCACTGATAGGGGCTGAAGCAGAGCTAATGGCTTCAGGAGAAACTGAGGCAATGCCCTGGGCCGTTCCTGTGGCCATTCCTGCTGGCAAGCTCTGCCACACTGACCAAACAAGTTGTAGGCAGTTTGTACTTAAGCATCCACCCTGGCATATCCATAGTGACTATCTTAAGTTAACGCGAGATGATGTATTCTGAATTCGGGAAGATGCTGGCACGGTGTGATGACAAAATCAACCTTGTAAGTGAGCATCAGCTGGAGAAGAGGGGTGTTTGTAAATCTTAGGCTTTTTTTTTTCCCCATCCTTAGAGCTGACATGTTTTACCCTAGTCCTAAAAAAAAGAAAAGCCCCAGTGCTGTAAGAAAAAACCTCCATAGATTAATTTCAAAAAGAAAGTTCCGTGTTACTGCATGCTGTCTGAAAGTGTGTGACTCTCAAGAACATCCAAGAAAAGCAACCGGGTTTTTCCTGGGGATTCCTTCAGAACGAAGTGAGGCCTACTTTGCTCTGTGTATGCTTTCGGAACTGTTTATTTGATTGGTGTCTTGGAGATGGCTTTGCACAAAGATGCGCTCTACACCTTGAAATGGTTTCTGTCAGGATTGGACTCTTTAGCTTGACGTTTTGGGAATAGCCAGTACCTTCTACTGTTACTAGTGCGCTGTAATTTTAAGCTGAATTTATCCTATGACGTTATCTTGGGGACCACGGGAGACACAACAGCTGAGATGAAGCAGAAGTTTTGAATTCTGTTTGGAAGTGAGCTAAGAACCTGTGGAGCTTGTGACTTCTCATCTGGCATGCACTGGAGCAAGTGGTCTCTGGATGGATAGATGGATGCAGCTTTTGACATCTCTGATTAGAAAATAGAGAGTAGAAGTCAGGTTCTGTACTAGCTTTGTGCTTCTGCTTTTATATCAACTACAAGAAAGATTTCCTCCCACTCCCCATGACTTTCACAGTAGCATATATGGAAAGAAAATAATGGTTGTTGCAACTTGCTAAGACCCCCCACTTTTAATGCATTTGCTCTGTGTTATGTAATAGCTGCAAACAAGATGTGTATAATAACCTCAGGTTTTTAATCTCTACAAAACACAACTATTTGAAAGGGTGGTTGAAAGGTTAAGCTAGGAAGAAGAAACTAGTACTATAATAACTGTATTAAAACAACAACAACAACAACAACACAGATTTAACATGTTATATAATCTCTGTTTAACTTGCTCCGGGAAACTCTCCAGCAGCCAGTGTCAGTCTCAATTTTGTACAAGTCTGTACATAACCTTTGTAAGAATTTGTATGAAGCTGGGTGGGGAAACAGTGAAAGAAGAAGTTAGAACAGAATGTAGTCTGACTAAAGTCTTGCTGTGATATGGAGTGCTGAAAGTAGTAATGGAGGCTCTCTCCTTGGAATGCCTACTGGTGAAACAAGCCCTCTGTGCAAGTGACTTCTAATGCCTTATCACAGGCAGTGGACTTCCCAATGCAATCTCATTTCACTTTTGACATTAAGTGGCATTTTGAAAAGCTTCTAGGTATATTAATTCCCTAAGTAAGCATTGCTCTTGAAGATTGTGCTCAAAAGCATTCTCACTTCTCTCAGCTGGACTCAGCAATGCTGTGGGAACAGCCAAGTGTGTTTATGAGCCTGTTGGTTACATATACAGTACCTATCAATTTGTGTTTGCTGTGTTGCTTACAGTTGCAGTGATGAATTTAATGACTGCTAGTAACGCAGTACATGGACCATACCACAGAGGTATCGTCCAGGAGCTCAGTCCCTGCCTCTTTTATACCTAGAAGCTGTTCGCTTATCTCCCCTCTTGGAGCACAGTGGTATGAAGCATGGTGGAAAGGTGCTGACAGTACTGGAATTATTCATGCTTCCTTTGTGAAATGTGGAACGAGAGCTTAGTGCATTACTGCCAAAAAGATAAGTCCAACATTATTGATCTACTCCTTCTGCTGAGCTTTCATCATCTTTTGTTTTTGTCCTTTCCACCTTTCCTCTTGTCTTGTTCTGCCTCCTTTTCCATCTGCTGTCAGAAGGGATCGTCTTCCCGGACGCAGCTCAGCAGAGCAGAAAGCGGTGCTGAAAGTATTTGTGATGTGGAAGTGATCTGAAAGATGGCGTGTTTCATCAAATGAACATGTAGCACAGTAACATCCGCCAGCCGTCACTGAGGAGTGCTTTCCTGTAAAGACAGGGGGAGAGCTGTGCCACAGGGAGCTGGATGAGGATGTTGTCCGGTCAGGATTTGACTCATCTACTTTTATTTGCATATGACCAAACCATTCTTCTGATAAACGTATCAGGTCCTCTTTGGAGAGAGCAAATTGTGTAAAAGTACATTGAAAAAAAATTATACTGCATTTGGTTTTGCAAAAATAGGGCACAATCCAACTTTCCATTGAAAACAATGAGTGTGTATTGAATGTTGTAAGAATTGGCTCGTGCTTACAACTGTAAAATACTTCACGAAAAGCTCTCTTTTGTTTTCCTCAGAGGTTCACATTTGGGTAATTATCTTTGTCAGGAAATCTATTGGGAACAAGACAAAACAACGTGCCTATCGTGTTAGCTCTAAACGTCCATGAGGTTTCCTAAGCTGTGGGTCTTGCTCTGTATTATGGACCTGCTTCAGGACCCACTAGACTGGCATTTAAATCTGACTGGCTTTAAATAGCTAAAGCTTTGTCCACTAATTTTACCATTCAGAGAGGCAATATGACATGTTTTTACCAGTATTAAAAATGCATTTAATATCGGTAATGTCCACAGCACTGAGAACTCCAGAAGCTATAGAATCACAGAATGGCATGAGATGGAAGAGATGTCAAAGCAATCTAGTTCCAACCCTCCTGCTGCAGGCAGGGTTTCCAAGCAGCAGTTGGCAAGGAACCTACAAATGCACTTGAGATTAAATAGGCTTTTATTGACATATCTCTGTTTGCCAGTTTGACTTTTCAGTCTTACCCCAGAGTGGAAGACTGGCTTCAAGGTCTTATTTCTTGTGTATCCATGCTCCTTTTAGAATGCTTCTTCTTTGATGTGATAAGGATATCATATCCAGAGGTTGGTATAAATCCCTGCAGGTGATTTATATTATATATTATATAAATAATTATTTTGCATACTTGAAACATTTCTGAAACATTTTTGAATGCCCATTTTTAAACTGATCGCTATGAAGATCATTGTCATTGTAATATTAGTAATTTAATCCAATTGAGAATGATAACTGCCACAGAATTTACTTGGTACCATTTAGTGCTTTGGTGGTATGTTTCATAAACTCTTGTATAAGTCAGTGTTTTCAAGGTCTGCCCCAGGAGGTTAAATCTCCCTTCCTACCTTAGGAAAGACTCTTAAGCAATTGATTCTTTGGTTTTCTAAGAAGTGCTGAGATTTTATTTATTTTTAAAGCAGTTGGCACCCAGCAAAATTAAGTCAACAGGAGCTGATGAGTCTATGGGAGTAATTGTAATTGGCTCAAATGATTATTCTTTTTCTGTGTGTGTGTTAAGTTTAGAAAAGAATGGTAGTTTTAATTCTTGACACCAATCCAGCTCTGAAATGTTTGTTTTCTGTTTACTTTTCATGCTTTTTTCCCCATCCATTTATGTGATAAAACCACTGTCTTTTGAAGGTCTCAGTGGGCAATCTGTACCGTACTAGCATCAAAAGCTCAGAATACGGTAGCAATATGTATATCTTTTATATATACAAGAATATGATAGGCCTTTGTTTATTTATTTATTTGTTTGTTTTTAATGAGGCATTTGGAGAAGCATCAGATAAGCAATCTTAGCTATAGGAGAAGAGTGATGTTTAAGTTCTAACAGACTGATGTTTTCATAATTATCCTCTGCAGCACAGAAATCTACTCCTGGCAATGGGAGCTATCTCAGAACTTTGAGAGATACAGATATAAGCAGCAGTTGACCCTGATATGTGCTGAAGCTGAAGACCTTATTGAATACTCTGAGGTCTCTGGCTGGTTTGCTGTGCATAACAGAGTGGAGCCCACCAGGGAGCTGGGTTGGTTTTTTTTTCCCTTTATTTACTTAACAACAGGACAGGAAATAACTGTGAACTCTGAGTTCAGTCAGGCAGTGATGTCCACATTTCTAAGCTAAGACAAGAACCAGTGGGAACATGCTCAGTAAGAATGCTGGAAAAGGGAATGCATTCTGTATTTTTCATTTCTTCCATTGGATGAAGTTCTTAATCATTCAGCTGGGCACAATTCATATTTTTCTACTTATTCAGATCTTTCTCTGGGGCTCGATTATTCCATGCGCAAACAGCTGTAAGCAACAGTAAAGCAACAGCCATGTGAATACTTAAGTATTATAGCAGTGGTCCAAAAATGTTCATTTTGTGGTAGTGCTGACCACTGTAGTGTTTCAGAAGGTTATTACTCCATTTTCTGAATAACTTTCAAAACCAATGAGCTTCAGCTTTTTGAACTTGGGAATAAGTAGGTACAAGATCCTAATTAGGCTTTGAGATGATGCAAAGAGTTATGTCTCAATAGGAGATGTGGTCTTTACGCACAGACTTTTGTATCAGCCCATGCACAAACTGAGCAGCACAGTTCCCATGTCATCCCTGTCCTGCCTCCCGCTGCAATGGAAACGAGAGGTTTTCCATCAGTAACGCTGCCATATGTGCAGTGATGTGTTCTTTATTGTCAAGTCACTTTCAGCAAGAGAAATCTGACCTTTTCGAAACAAAAGCCCTTGAGGGTTAATATTTATGTATAGATGAATATGTATGTGTTTATGTATAGATGTGTGTATGTATATATATGTATGTATGTATGTATGTGTGTGTGTGTATGTATATATATGTGTGTGTATGTGTTTATGCATAGATGTCTGTCTTCTGCAGACAGTGCCGTGTCTATGTGAGAGTTGGTTCTCCAGATATGCATTTTCAAAGGCACAATTACCAGTAGTAAGGTGCAGAGGGAGAAGTGTCAGTGAAAGAAAACCCATCTCTCAGTACAAACTTCTGAGGGATCTGTGGATCAACTTCCTCCCTTCTTGCATTCCAGGGAACTGAAGGCTGTATCTTAAAATCTCATTGAAATAGCTTTCAGCTGGTAAGGCAGAACCAAGAATGTGACATAGACATAAGTTACAGCTTCCCTACAGAAGCTGTTGAAGCTGCAGAGGGAATCTGAACTTAGTTGTTGACACACTGTTCTCGAGAACAACAAAAGAGATTGTGTTCATTGGGCCAGCCCCATCATTCTTGCTAAAAGCAGTCTCAGGTTTCCATGTATATTTTCACATCAAATTAGAAATGCTGCTCCTGAGACCTCCTTCAACGGGCAGTGACAGATTGCACAACCCGATAAACAGTCGGCATTCCTAGAGATGTGCTGAGGTACCAACAGCCGAGTTTCCACAAGCGGTGAGCTAATAAAAACATGCACACTGCAATGTCTTTAAATTAGCACAGAGCTTTCCCTCTTCCTGTGATAATACAGTCCACACCCAGGGAGTGGCCACTTCTTGAACAGAAATGGGAAAGGTTTGTTCCTCGGTTGTTTTTGAAGAGCAAGGCTATTATTCAGTCATGGTGGATTTCCTCTGGCTAGTATTTTATCAGCTATAATTAAAACAGCCACCTCCTTTCAGTCAGCTCTCAGCACATACTTACGCAGCTAGATCTACAGCGCTTAATCCCTCTGTGAGAAGCTTTGTAGCTCTACCTGTTTGTTACCTAACTCAGCTGTAGGAGAAAGCAAGAGAAAAGGAAAAGCAGGCTTAAGGAACTACTTAAACTCATACGGCTACAGAAATTAAATTACCCAGGTTTCCTCCTTGCACTGAATCATCTTGTGTAAGGCCAGGCAATGAACGCAGCAGCTAAACACGAGGTCTTAAGAGGCAGTCCTCCGAGAGAGAAAGAAACTGAACAGAAAGAATAAATGTGACTTTCTGAAGGGGAAAAGTGAACATATCAGTTCCCTACAGGGCAAGCAAATAGCAAGCAGTGAACAGACACGCTGTGCCTTAGTACTTTGAAGAGCAAACTGTTTTGCTTCTTGTTAGGTGTCTCTGCAGATGTGCTGTCATTCCTACCACTTTTCTTCAGTGCTGCTTGTCTTCAGTTGCATTTTTGGCAACAAATGTTACTTTGCTAATTCTTCACAGCGAAAGCAAGGCAGCCCTACAAACTACCACAGGGGAAGGCTAAAAAATGATATAGGTGCTACCTGAGTTGCAGCCTACCCCAGTGTTTCTCAGTGAACCTCATTTACAAAACATAGTTTTCAGTGATTTAGAAATAGCTAGGAGGTATCCTTAACCCCAGCACACAACTGCTGACTGAGGCTGGGAGAAATATGCACAGAAAACACTGCTTTGTCTCATTTGGTGCAAGAGATGGGAAGGGCTGCACGTTGCCAAGCCAAACTTACTGCACCTTTGGATTTTCTTTCTCTCCGACTGGTGCTAAACGTGGGCATGCAGCAAACCCCTCGCTCTGCAGCACTTCCCCCTGCACTTTGATTCAGTGTTCACGTGCTCACAAAGCAGGTTCAAGTTGAGGTTCAGTCCTTTGTTCTCGGAGGTTTGCCTGGCTGCTGCCTCGTACTATCTGCCTCTAAGAAAAACTGATGTTATCTTCTAAAGAGAAAAGTCGAGATTGTATTCGCAACTGAGAATTTCCTGTGTGCCTGCCCCCAGCCCATGCGCTGACGGCACAGAGCAGTGGCTGTACGTGGCTGCGCTTCTTCACACAGCTCTGAGAACACTCTCTGCACGGTAGCTGGAGAAATCCCCAGCCGCTGGTCCCTTTGATCTCAGATAAAGGTCAACCTGTCTAGCAGAAAGCGTGATCGGAAATGCAACCTCACAACCTCCTTCACTTTCTCTTTCCTACCCTGGAGTGGCTCACTGTGTCTTTCAAGGTGTGCCTCCACTATGGCAGGTACGGTTTTCACTTCAGCTCTTTGGAACATCTTTATATCGTGCCATGCTTCAGACAGGGCTGCTGAGATTTCCAACGAGCTGATGGGTAAAACCTCCAATAACAAGCAGCATTCAACAGTTATTGTAGTTATTTATGTACAAAGGTGTGTTCATGTATGTGTGCATGTAGACCTACTAAAGAATTAAGAATTCACAGTGCCGGTGGTTCTTCTCCTAAAGAACACACGGTTTCCCTGCACTGCATTTCAGAGGTTCTCTGAGCACACCATGGGTCCTGAGCTTCCCAGCGCTGATATCTGCACAGTACCTCCTTGTGCAAAGTCAGACTTTCTGACATGCTGAGGCCTTGGAGCTGCAGAGCCCAGCTGTTCCTTACAGCCTCTGCAAGCTTCTTGCCACACAGCACGGGCTGAATGCATGACTTACACGTTCTCCAGGTAAGGAGGCTGGCACAGCAGTTTTGCTTCTAATTGTATCTGGCTTTAGATGCTAATCTGCATTGTTGTTTTTTTAATTGCTTTTAAATTCCTGTATAACTTTCTAATTGTTGTTACAGCTGTGAAGGTTTGTAGGTGACTGACAAATAACTTGTGCAAAGATAAACACTTTCTCTGCTGAGTTTCCTCAAAGCCGTATTGGCTTAAGATACTTATCACCAAAGAAGATGAGTGATGGGAACAGTAAATATTGAATTCTTCAAGCATAGGCTGTTGGACACCTGTTTTGTCTGAAATGACACCGTGTGAGGATAGATGGGACGGCTTTTGCTTTTTATAGATGAAGCAACCTCATACCACTGAGGGGGAGGCATGAGGTGCTGATGTGTGGGTCTGAGAATGCATCCCTCTCCTATGCTGGGATGTTTGCCTTAGCATGGGATACAAGATGTTGCTTAGGGGGAAATATAAGGGTACCCCTAGGTGGGATGGAAGCACTGTTGCCCATTACAGCTAGAGGGATGATCACAGTTCACCTTTACAGAGCTATGGTTCACGATCAATGAAGGTCAATCAAGTGAATTAGGAAAGTTGCTTTTGGGTGTGGATTAGGAAAAATAAATATACAAACAAACAAACAAAAATGAGCCATCTACTCCGAGGGAGAAGCACTACAAGAGTGCAGAATGAGGAGATTATCTGCAGTGATCCTGCAAGTGAAAGTGGAAATAGGGGCTGAATCATGACTATCAGCGATCATTCAGTCTCTTGAACCTAATTCTCAGAGGTTTGTCGTGAGGATTAACTTTGTGCATAGAGGGCTGGTCTCTCTTGACTCCTTTTATTGTCAGTAGAAGAGAGAGGCTCCCTGCAGGACAGCTTGGATTCCCGTCTGTCTGTCAATCCTCAAAGCAAGGTTGTGCCAGGATGTAGTCATAAGGTGTGTCACTCTTCTTCCAAGCTGCCAACTTATTCTCCAGAATTCTAAGCTCTCCATTTTCTAACGAAAGCTTTTTACTGCTATCACTTCCAAGAAAAATCTGAGGTGACTTGCAGGAGATGCAGGCGTGTTTGCTCGAGTGTGTGGAGAACCTTCCTGATATAACTGGAGGGTTCTGCCTTGTTTCGATGAAGTGTTAATTCTGGTGCCAAGCGATAGTAGACCGTTGCCAGTATGCTTGATTATTTTAGTGACCCATTTAAGCCCGGTATTGTATGTCTAAAGTCAAGCTGTTACGCTTGGCATAGCTTTTTAGGGTTGTACCTGCTCTAGCGATGTACACGAAGTAAAGGTGTTTAGCAATGTTGTTATTGCAGTTTCCTAGGGAAGAAAAAAGCACTCTGCCTCCTAAGAGAAGACAGCTGGTTGCTAGGTGCAGTATACTTGGCTGTATGGCCCCAGCAGCGCAGTTACCTGCAGTCTGTCTGCAGTTTGCCTCCTGCTGCCTCTGATGCTCCCCCAGTCAATGTTGCTATGAGAATTACTGTGTGGAGCACAACCTACAGAAATGCTGTTTCTGTCTTTATTTAAGGCAACTGAAAGACATCTAAAATGCAGCGCACTGGCCCACAGAGATGGGGTTTGTTGAAAATAGCTTCTTGCTTTCTGCTCGCAGTGGTGTGAGCACGGTTTGGGTGGGCAGTCACATTGCTTAACTCCCCTAGCAGTATCAGCTATGAGCTGGCCTGTTTTTATGGCAGCACCTAAGATTGTCATGCTGATGTCACTGGCCTAGTAAAGATTAATGCAATATAAGTGCACCACGAGTGTGTGGTCTGGGCAGACAGAAGAAGCGACAGCAGAATCCCTTTGTACTGGCACTGTAACAATGGTTTGCTTTTGGGTGAAGCTTCCTTCTAAGCTGCTTTGGGTATTCCTAATGTGGTTTATTTTTTGCTTTGGGACAAAATGAGGCAGAATCTCCTGAGAAAGACTGAAGAAAGCTGACTGAAGTTCTTCAGGCTGGAGACTTCAGGGGTGTTCAGCCAGGCATTAACAGTCTCACACATCCCAGTATGTTGCTTTACTGTTTATAACTCTCCAAATGTTGATTTCTTTTTCTGTAATTTCTTTTTCTCACAGAGATGTGATGGAATCACCATCCCTAGAGATGTTCAAGGACCATGTGGACCTGGCACTGAGGGACACGGTCAGTGGGTATGGTGGGGATGGGTTAATGGTTGGACTCGATGACCTTAGAAGTCTTTTCCGACCTGATTTTTCCATGTGTAGTTGCTTTTTAATGCTCCATAGTTACTCAAGTAGCATATATCAGAGAGAGCTTTCAGCCATGGTGACGATGGCTTTGAAGGCATTGCTGCACCTTCTCCATCATCACGGTAGGAAAGGTGACAGACTTCCCATGGACATCTGCAGAGCCAGGCCTGGTAGGGCAGTGAGGGCAGTGAGCCCTTCAGTACCCGCAAAGGGCAGTTTGCCATCCAGTGGATGGGTAACGAGGGCAACGTATTACAAGCCCAACGCTTTCTAAAGCCCTCGGCTGAAGGATCGCAGCGGGACACGAAGCTCCGGACCCCCCTGTGCCGGCGCAGTCCCCTCCCGCAGGGCGCCCCCTGCCGGCCGGGCGGCGCTGCCACCCGAAGCTGCGGGCGGGGCGGGCGGGCGGCATCAGCACGTGCCGGGAGGCGCCGGGCCGGGGCCGTGCCGAGAGGAGCCGCCCCGCCCCGGGCCGTGCCGATGGCCGCGGCGGGAGGGAGGGAGGGAAGAAGGGAAGGAAGGAAGGAGGGAGGGGAGGAAGGAGGCGGGAGGCCGGCGGCCGTGACCTCGGCTGGAGCGGCGGGAGCGGCTCCCGGGAGGGCGCGGGAGAGTCCACTCCGGGATTTCGGGGGCGCCGCGCGGTGACACATTGACATCACGGGGGCGCGGCCGGGCGGCGGGCGGGGGCTGCGCGCTGAAAGGCGGCGGAGCGCGGCCGCCCTCACTCCGGCACGGCGGCGGGACCGGGAGGGCGCGGAGCGGCGCGCGGCTGCCTGCACTGCCCGGGCTGGACCCCGCGCCGCGGCCGCCAATGTGCCTCGGGAAGCGGGCTGCCAACGAGCCCTCAGGTGAGACCGGCCGCGCCGAGACGGGGCAGGTGCCGGGGGGCGGCGGCGCAGGGGGTGCGGGCGAGCTCGGAGCGTGTCAGCGTCCGGCAGCGGCACATGGCAGCGCGCGGAGATACGGAGCCGCGGCGAGCACCGCGCTGCGCTGCACGGCGCCCGTCTGCAGCGACCGCGTGCGGAGCGGGGAATGAGCTCCGAAACGGCGGAGGAAGAGCCGGAACGCCGCGTCCCGGCCTCTGCGAGGGGAGGATCGGAGAGCGCGGCCGGAGCGCAGCGCACGCCAAGGGCTTTTCTCGGCGCCGGGACGGCCGAGCCGAGCGGAGCGGAGCGGCTGACGGGGGAGCTGCCCGAAGCGGCTCCGCGCTCCGCCCGAGGGGGCGATCCGAGCCGGTTAGGAACCGCGGTCGGAGCCGCGGGGAGCTGGAGGCGGGGGCGTGCGGCACGCACGCGCCGGGAGCCGAGCAGGTGCCGCCGGGCACGGGCACACGCTCCGAGCGCGCCCCCTCCGCATCCCGCTGCACCGCCGGGAGCGGGGAAAGCGGCCGCCGACGGCGGGGAGCGGGACGGGCGGAGCGAGCGCGGAGCCCGAGGGGCGGGAAGCCGGGCTGAGCACTCGGGACGGGAACGAGGCGCCCCCAGAAGGAGCGGCCGGCCGCCGCCCGGAGGGGCTGCGCGAGGCCCCGGAGCCGGCGGCGGGGAATCCCCGTACGGCGCTGCCGCTTTAAACGCCGGGAAGTCCGCCCTCGTGAGGCGGCAGCGACCTCGGGCTGCGCCCTCCCCCCGCAGAAGGGGGGGCAGCCCTTGTTTTCATTCATAACTTTTTTTTTTTCCCTCTTTTAATTCCCCTCCTCTTCCTTCCTCCTCGCTCCGCTCGCAGAGGGCGCCGCGCACCGCCCGCCCGGGGCCGCCCGAGCTCCGCGGGGCGGGGATGGGACGGGATGGGACGGGATGGGATGGGATGGGACGGGATGGGATGGGATGGGATGGGACGGGACGGGATGGGATGGGATGGGATTGGATGGGAGGGGGCAGCGCCGCGCTCTCGCCCCGCGTGCGTTCTGTTACTCGGTGCTCCCGGCCGGGGGCGGGGGGGGGCAGCCGCTTCCGACGCCGCAGTTTGACCTTCTTTCTCGCCGTTCTCTCCGCTCCCGGCCCCGCAGCTGGTGCTGTCAGTCCGCGTCCCCCCGAGGTGGCAGCGGGGGCTGTCGCGTTTCCTGAGCGGATCGCGTGTCTCTCCCCCGGGATCTCGCTCCGGGCCGCCTGGGCTGCGTGTGCGTCTCGCCCTTCTCGCCTCCGTTTACATTCGGTGCGTGTCGCGGGTTCGCGTTCTGCGCTCGGCAAGAGCGCGGCTCGTGGTGTGTGATGAAGCGCAAAGAGCGCGGCGGCGTTGGAGCCGTTTCGTTTGATTTTACCTTCATCTACTGACCCTAAATGGGAATCGCGATCTTCGCTGGGCAGGTGAGCGCGGGGACTTTTGCATCCTTATGAGCGGGCATCGCTTCTGTGAGCGGTCGGCAGCAGAGATGCGTCCCCACCTGCTGCAGTGAGCTGCCTGCCCCGTGCTGTGCTGCGGGACCTGCTCATTGCCGGGGCTGCAGCGTGTCCCGGTGCTCGTCTGTCCGCCCTGGTGTGCACATCTCGCAGGGGTGGAAGGGGAGCGAGTTGTTCTGGGCTGTCTTTGAAGGGAGAACAGTTTATTTGCTTTGCTTTATGTATTAGAGCGGCAGCCGTTCCGTGGGTCTCGTGTGCAGCTTTTATACGGGTGCAGGGCTGTCACTGCAGTTTTCCTAGTCGGCGTTTGCAGTCTTAGGTCAGTAGTTGAAAGATAAACCATGAGGGTTGTGCATGGGAAGCTTTCATTTGGTTTATCTCATGAGAAGGGATCTGCTCATCCATTTTAACTAGAGACTCAGTAAAGAACTTTGTTATAGCTTAGGTTAGCTAAGACACTTAGCTTGTCTCATTCTTCTATATCCATATTCATGCTCTGCCCTTTGGTGAGAGATGACCTGAAGCTGGCTTCTATTTGCACACTTTTGTCTTTGTAAGGTTTGGATGTCAAGTTTCCATCCTATAGGAAATGCTTTGTCCACCTGACTGTGTTTGGGGCTCCGCTACGCGTACACCTCACTTCCAGAAGGAGCCGTACCCAAATGTGATGGAGTGCGGATCTCTGCAGCTTTCTGGTGCTGCAGACCCAGGCAGAAAAGGGAGGACAGTGCGTGCTCTTCATTCTACCAGCAGAGCGCTGACCTGACAGTGCTTGTTCCCATGTCCAGCTTAGTTCTGGGGGCAGGCAGAACTGCTGTTGCTAATTAGACCCCGAGTTTGGTAGCACGCGAAAAGCACGCACTTGTATGGCTTGCCAAGTGAGCGCACAGGTTAATAGTGATTTTTATAGTTATTTTCTTTCTGAGTTTTCATTTGAATGGCGAGGGGTCTCCTCCAGCATTCCTCACCTATGATGCCATGCCCGGGCTTTCCTCACTGCTGGACTTTGGCCAGATCCTCAGCGTTGCTGTAATCCCCTGCTGAAAGAGATCGGCACCAGGTGGCTTGGGCAATTTGTGGTTTGCTATAGCAATTTTATTTTCAGACGGTATCCTGTTCTTTGTTCCTCTTTTGTGCTTGATCTTGTGTATGCGTGTATATATGTACACAAGCGGTGTTTATTTATACCTCCTGTCTTCTCGTTATTATTCTAGGATTTCAGATGCATGCCAGGTTCCTGCTGAATGCCAGAAGTAGAGATCACTACAGATGGAGCCCCAAAGCCAGCACGGCAGTGGTGGTTCGCTGGTGGTGATTCAGCAGCCCCCTCTGGACAGCCGGCAGCGGCTGGAGTATGAGCGGGAGAGCCAGCCTGCGGCTATCTTGTCACTGGACCAGATCAAGGCGATCCGTGGCAGCAATGATTACACTGAAGGTCCATCTGTGGTGAAAAAGTCTGGCCCGCGGACAGCACCGAGGCAAGAGAAGCACGAAAGGACTCATGAAATCATACCGATTAATGTGAATAACAATTACGAACACAGACCCAACCACGTGGGGCACGTGGCACATCAGCATAATGCGAGGGTTCCTGTTTTGAGCAGATCAACCAGCACGGGGAGCGCGGCCAGCTCTGGGAGCAACAGCAGCGCTTCTTCGGAGCAAGGGCTGTTGGGACGGTCGCCTCCATCGTGGCCGGGTTCAGGCCACAGGTCCGAGCGGACAATCCAGACGCAACCCAAGCAGTCGTCGTTGATTGTAGATGATCTGAAGGGTCCGTTGAAAGAGGACTTGACACAGCACAAGTTTATCTGCGAACAGTGTGGCAAGTGCAAATGTGGTGAATGCACAGCCCCGAGGGCCTTGCCTTCTTGCTTGGCCTGCAACCGGCAGTGCTTGTGCTCCGCGGAGAGCATGGTGGAGTATGGCACCTGCATGTGTTTGGTCAAAGGGATCTTCTACCACTGTTCTAACGACGATGAAGGGGACTCATACGCGGATAATCCCTGCTCTTGCTCCCAGTCACATTGCTGTTCTAGGTACCTGTGCATGGGAGCCATGTCCTTGTTTTTGCCTTGCTTGCTCTGTTACCCTCCTGCAAAAGGATGCCTAAAACTGTGTCGAGGGTGTTACGACCGCATCAATCGTCCGGGCTGCCGATGCAAGAACTCCAACACTGTCTATTGTAAACTGGAGAGCTGCCCCTCTCGGGGTCAGGGCAAGCCGTCATGATTTTTGGAGGGAGGTTTACTTCCTCCAATGTTTGATTTTTCAGGTTGTAGCTGATATATATAAATATATATATTTTTTTTTTTTCTTCCCTCCCCCCCTTTAGGGGTGTGTAGGGGGGCTGCTTTCTTTCACCCCCACCCCCCTTGCCCTGCTTCACATACACAAATTATTCCCTTTGAATCTTTGTTCTTCTCCTCTAATTGAGTCAACCGAGTGTGGAGTGTTTTACGTATAGTCATTTGCTGCTCTTTGGTAAGTGTGGACTTGGTATCTGCGTCTGCCACCCACTTTGGCAGAGTCTTCTGAGTCTGTAACTGAACCACTCCTGAAAGAGACAGTGAGGGCTCATTTGGCTCTTGCAGCTTCTTGTTCTGAATATCTTCCCAAAGATGTTTTTCATTCTCAGCTATTTTTTTTTTTCCCCTCTAACCCCCTTGGGTACCTCCAAGGAATAACTCTCATGAGTGAGCTGGATTGTGAAATAACTTCTTGTCTGTGTTCTTTCCGGAAAGGGATGTAAGGCTCTACCAAACTAAAGGCCTGATTCCTTAGTAAGCAGCCTGCTTTTTTGGCTTGTTTGTTTTCCTCCTCTTGTAACTTCTACGATATTCTCAGTCCTGAGAGTTGGCCAATTGCTCCTATTGCTTTGTTTTTTTCTTAACACAACTTCAGTTTTTGCTACGCTATGTAGATCTTCATATTGGAGACATTATGGCTGCAACCGTACTCGTTTTTCTCTAGCTGTCAAATCTTTGAAGGATATTGCTCACTCCACCCTCCTCCTGTTGTTGTTTTAGTCCATCAGTATCACGCCGATATTAAAGTTGGTGGTGTTCATGTACCCAGACAGCCTTCAGGTGTCATTGAGTCACCTAAATGTTCTCGAGTCTTTAATGTTTCTCGTCATTCTCTTGTTTAGTGGTTTATTTTTTTTTTTTAGCTCTGCTCTGTACTTTATAATTTTATTCTGTTCCCTGTTTTATTGCCTTAGCCACAAATTGTGGTCCTTTTTTTGTATATTTTATGTATAGAACACAAAGTTGAATCCCAACTATTTTTAAGACAAAAGTCTGTTAAAACTTTTTTTATTGTAAAGAATATTTATTATGTGAATCTCTATTATTTTATGATATTTATTGCAAAAAAGACTTTGAAAATGTACTCATGTCTGAATATAACAAAATATCAATACTTAACGAAATAAGGATGACGCGAAGAAAGTACATATGTTAACTATAATGCAGAAAATATATTAATTAATGAAAATGGCTCTCGAGTTCTTTTGTTACAATGAGAAGTTGTGAGCTACTCGTGCATATTCTGGGTTCTTGAGGTTTATTTTTCTCTCCTGGTTGGATATCAGGTAGCGAGGAACTCCCTGTTGATACTTCAAAACCACTAGTCTGTGCTCTACTTTAGTTTACCTAATTTTGAGTCTGCTAACTATTTGTCAAGCAAGTTCTTGCAATTGGATGTATGCATTGTGCTTAGCGGTGCCAGGAGATACAGGCCCTGTTTATTTAACAGCGTTTGGGCGGATATTTGTGAAGGAGGAAACCATAACTTCAAGGTTTTTCCTTTTTGTTTTGTTTTTTTGTTGTCGTTGTTGTTTTTTTTTTAAAGAATTCCAAATTAACATGTGAAAGTACTTTAAATTTTCCTACATGGAACTTCTTGGCTGGTTAAATTGTATGTCAATTGAAGCAATGAACCTATTGAGCTCAATTCTTAATAAAAACCAAGAGGCAGGATATAAAACAACATTTGTGTTTCTGCACTTCGCTAGCTTTGAAGGTTGTGTGTGCATATGCGAGTGTGCGTATGTGTGTGGCTTGCTTGGTTCTTTTCCCATACGTTTTGCCGATGTCAACTGAATCTACCTTGTCTTCAAATGAAAGGCTCTTAAGGGTGACCCAAGTGTCACGGCTGTTTGTGGCCATTTAACACGTTTTCAACAAAAAAGCTTTTCATTAAGAGTGAATGGGGAAACCTCTTTCTTCTGTCCACGTGGTTCAAGGCTAACCTCATGATTCTTTTAAAGGAAGAAGTTTATTAAAGGGATGTCATTTCATGTGGTATTCGGAGTAAGTGGTTCTAGAGAAACTCCACTTCAGGACCACGGTAATAATCTGACAGATGTTGCACTGCGTTTTGAAGTCTTGCTGCTTTGAATTGATGTACTGGAGCTGTTGTATCTCCCAGTATGCTGATGATTTGAGTAAGCTGGGCTTTTGTAGCAACTCCATCAAACTCAATCCAGTGTCTGACTAAAAGTTGTGTTCTTTATTGAATGGCTTGTATAATTTCTGCAAGGTATATGATGAAATTGTAATATGGGTGCGTCTAAGAAGCCACTTGCTTTGCAGAGTACAGTTGGTAATGCTGCATGTACGTGTGACAGAACTTACAGGTGAGGAAGCCTGTGGGATGGCAGTGTGGATGTTAATCTGCTTTCCAAGATTGCTTCTTAGGATGGAGCAAAGCCAAGAGAAGAATATTTCTGAGGAGTAAGTGACTCACTTTGAACTACTTCCTTATCACTAATACTTCTCCAACAGTGGCAGCTGCAAACAGCCCTCGGGAGACAATGAAATCCTTGTCAAGCAGTCACTGTTGGTCAGATAAGACTGTTTTTAAGACTGTGTGGTGACCATCAGAAATACTGGGCCAAATACATCTCTATAACTGGATACAATCCAGCTCTGCGTTGAGTAAGTTTGCTTGGAACGGTGCTGATGGTTCTTCCTCTTTGAGGGGAAAAAAACATACATTCTTGGTCTCTGCTTCTCTTTTCCAGCCAAGTATCCAAAGTGGGGATTTGCAGTTTCTTAGGAGGAACATTTGATCTATGCAGATTCAGAAGATGACTGTTTACTGTATGTCTTAATTGTGACTCTAAGTGCTGTGAACCCTAGAGAAGGCAGCGTTGAGGCAATGGAAGTAACATGTTATTGTGGATATTGTATCTTTTATATTTGATGTACATCTATATTTGAATTTATTCTTGGGTCCTTCAGATAGCCTTAATGTATAGAAGTGGATGTGATCCTCTCGGGCAGATTTCTGTGGTGTAGAACCTATTAGGGTCACTTGAGAGCAAGTGGATGTCCTTCCGGTGGTGGTGGGGTTAAGCAAGCTGACAGATGCGTGAAGTGAGCCTCCATGACTTGAGAGACAGAAGCTATTTTAACTTTGCTCAAAGTAGTCAGTCATTATGGTCAGTTCTACTTCCTACAGTACAGTAACTAGAACGTTCAATACAGTGTCATGTAGGGAGCTGAATAGGCGTACTGAATGTTAATAGGAATTTTGATGACTGGGAGACTGAATTCTTCAGTGTTTGTCAGTGAGTTGCTCGGGTTACTTTCCACAGGTCAGACTGTCAGAGGTCCAGTTGCTGTTACAATGTAAATGATAATGATTTCTTAACCATTTGCAGATAGCTTTTATTTTAGAGGAAAGGAAAAAAAAAAAAAAAAAGGAACTTGGTGTGTAAAAGGATTGGACATATGTGTAATTAGGCAAGAGGTTCAGCTGACCTACTAACCTAATTGTATAGGTCACTGATGGATTTGAACAAGCTGGCCATCTGGTTGCATGCAGCTGAGTGCTGAAATGTCTCATGTAAAGTCTGCAAAGAAGGGAAAAAAGGAAGCTTCTGCAGGCTGGGATTCAGGTCTGCGTTTGCTTAGCACCTTGAAAACTGTGGTAAGAGATGGGTTTGGGAAGCATGTTAAATCTCCATGCTCCTTGCTGCAGGAATATATTGTTAGGGTGAAAATTTGTCAGTTCAGGTGTATGGCTAAAGATAGCTGCGTTATACTAATTCTAGGGTAGATGATAGTGTTATCCGGGGGGGGATAATGCTTAACAAATGAAAAGTACTTGCTCTTGTTTATGGTTCCATATCATAAAGACAGGTGGGAGAGGATTAGCTCCTCTCTCTGTGATAAAACAAATCTGTTAAGAGGGATTAAAGGGGCTATATGAAATGTTTTAATTGACTTATAAGAAGTAATAGATTTCTTTTTTCTTTTTGTCCTGGAGGAATGTTCAGGACCTGCTGATACTTCTGTGATTCTTTTTCTGCTAAAATTACCTCGGGATGCTCAGGAATCCTGAAGAAATGTTGGCTTTCTTCCAGCTGGAGCACTTTTGTCCCAGTCATGGTGGTACTTCAAGAAACCTGGGATACAATTCTGTTCTCACATCACACAGTTGGATTTACTGGCCTTATGAAGTGTGTGGGTGGTACGGGTGTCCTGATTAGCGTTTGTCAAGTTACTTCTGATCTGCCCTGAAAGCAATTTTCCTTCCTAGCTTCAGTGATTTCTCACCTTTTTCACTCATAGGAGTAGCCTATTTAGTAGGTAGCCTGGTAAGCCTTGCTTTATTCCCAGAGTGATGCATATTGCTTGGTTTATATTTATGACCAAGAGATAAAACGCTGTTGCTTTTCCCAGCATAATGCTTGCAGTTGCCACTCCCACTTCTCCAGGTGATGGTATCTTCAGATGAGAAACATCCTCATTTGCTTGTTAGTAAATACAAATCTGGGACGGATTTCCTGTAAACCACACATAGGTCTAAGTCTGGATGGGTGGAACCGAGCCATACTGAATGGCAGGATCTGTCAATGCTTTTGATGCACACATGCGTTTGGAATAAAACCTAAGACTATATTGGCAAAGGAAAGACTGTGCTATCCCAGGGCTATATATATATATATATATATCTTCAGCTTGAAAATATAATTATTATGAATTGCTCATTTTTTGGAGAAACATACATTTGTCTAATTACTAGAGAAAGGTGTAGTGCTAAGCAAGTCTCTTGCACTGTCTTTGTATACATGTACAGCGCTACAACTCTGAAAACAAATATCCTACAGAACACATTGTCAAAAAGCACAAATGTTTGACAGGGGCTCTACCCCAAAGGGATGAACATTGTGTTTGTGCAATAGGGAACACAATGGAACTCACATCCTGCCTGACCCTTTGGGGCCACGACCATAGTATGGCTGCTTTGATAACACAGAATATTGCTTCTGAATGAAGTCAATGGATTTACACCGCTGCCTATGTTTGCTCGAGGACAGTGTACACCCACTAGCGGCTAGTTGCCCCAGCGGGCAGCACTAAATGACCTTCATCCTGCTGGTGGTATTTCTTCCTTCTCTCTTTTTCTACTTTGTGATGGTGGTGTTAATGGGGTTGGTTTATGTGGAATGCTGTATTATAAATGACTACGATTTATCAGTGTTACTGTGTTCCTATTTCACGTGTCAGAGTAACTGGGAGAAGATGCTGGAATAATTTAAACACACGCTGAAATTATCTGCTTGTTTAACTCTGTAACAGACTTAACAGAAATTGTGCATCTTCTGGAGAGCACTTTAGGATTCAGACCTTCCGACAGCCCTTGTGGTGCTGAGGAGATTCTTTTTTAACACTTTAAGCAAGAAATAAAATCATTGATGTTGTCTGGCCTGGAAAAAAATCCTCTCGACAGCACTTCTTCTTACTGGTAATGTTCAGTGAGATGCTTTTGGATCTGCGTGCTCTCAGCAGATTACTTGAAGATGACAGTGAATAAGCCACTTACAAGGGACAAAGCGGGGAGGTGCTGTGGCTTTTCTCCAACCTGAATTGTGGTAGATGGTGCGGTACCTTGTTTTTAACATCAAGGTTTCCTAGTTGCCCCTGCTCAAAATCCATTTTCAGCAAAGTCTATTTCCTGTCCCTATCCATTTCCTATTGTGTCCTGTATCACACCTCCTCTTTCCAGAGAATGTTATGCTTGTTTGTTATTCTACAACACGTGCAAATCTCTTCTGGGTGAAAAAAAAAGCCACTGTTGTGTGAGCCACCTACCCCTCTGCTATTGGACACTCACTGCTGTAATATGTTTCTGCAAGATCTGTCTCAGAAACCACGGTGATGATAATCCTGGTTAGCCAGGGTGGGAAATACAGCACATCTGCATCTCAGCTTTTCATTTTGGTCCAAAGTTCAGATCCACACATGAACTGTGCCAAAGTTCAGCAGCACGTAGTGTCTGGGCTTAGGTTTACTAACCTGCAGAACTACATAAGGGAACACTGTTATAGCTGGAAATGCACCAGTTCTGCTGCAGTAATCAGTCAAAGGATCATTATAGGAGTAAGTGGTGGATATAAGTGAAGTCCTTCTGGAGTCTCGTATACCTTCTCGTATGAGTTTTTCAAATCTTGAGGTTTTTGAATCTGTGGGCTTGCTTTCCCTATTCCATCTCTCACTGTATATTGGAGCAGGAGCACTCACGTGGTGATTCCTCTCTCATTCATCACATCACTGCTGCCAGGTGCAGATAGCATCCCCTGTAATCGCTAATCCGGTTTGCTCTGCCTGCTGACAACTCTAATGTACTTGGCTGGGGACAATTTTATCTGTTCAGGTGGCAAAAATGCAATACCTCTTTACTAAGTAGCTCAAAGCATTTGGAGCTTGTACTGAAAATGCCTTCTTTTCATAAAGAATGACAAAAAATCTGTGAGGAAAGCATTTCTCTGTGCTGCTGGGAAGACGAGAGGGCTGCACAGAGCCGTGCCGTGAGGCAGCAGCTCTCCTGTCTGCATTGTGGTGTTTCATGGTAAAGACACTCTTCTGTACAGAAAGCTGAATGAATGAATGAATGAATGAATGAATGAATGAATGAATGAATGAATGAATGAATGGGGAAGGCAGTCAGCATCTGCCATTGTAGTGCTTTCTAGAGAGTATTTATGAATCGGATGTTGTAACGTGCCACAGGCTGCGTAGGTGCGTGCATCTGACTGCACTGATTTGGAAGCGATAATGCTCCTATGTGGAAAGAGATGTGATAATCGCACAGCGGCCAATTGTAAGTGCCCTCAGTATAGCGTGCTGTGCAGTACGATGCATCTGTAGGCAACAGCTTCGCGTTTGTCAGTTTGGGGTTTGTTAATAATATTTGGAAGTGGCAGTGATCCTGATCGCCGGGTGTCTGTAGATGTGGGAAACGAAGCAGGGCTATAAATACGCCACGGTGCTCTCGGGGCTGGAAGCTAGAGCCATATCCTATGGCCTTCTAATTAAAAACCTTTATTTCCACAGATTTATTCTGTGGGCCTTACTAAATAGATCAGCCTTGGGTTTCTAATGGTGAATATTTTAGGAGGAATGTAGCCTTTGTTACTATGAATAGTCGGGAGCAGATTACCGGGATGCCAATTTCCTGTTGCCTTTCAGAGCTGCAATTTGAGCCCTATTTGCTCCTGGCTCTTGCACAATTGAAAACAATGGGTGGCTTCTTTCAGGTTTCACTTCAGAGCTCTTAGAAACTGGGGAAGTGGCTAAAGCCCTACTTTACAGGTAATTAACAATAGATAATGTTTGCTCTGCGGTTCTTTTTTTCCCCTTTTTTTAATGGCTGATGGAGGTGGAAGGAGCACACCCTGAGCTCCCAACGCAGCCCCGCAGTTTTGCGGCCGCTGTGCCACGGCACGGTGGGTCCCACGTACGCCCGAAGGGTTAGAGGGGAAAACAAGATAGAGAGGTGTTAGGTTGATAGCGGTGCTGCAGGATGAGCAGCAAAGCCCGGCCAGGCCGCCCTCTTCCATCAGTGCCAGCGTTCGCCGCTGCTGCGGACCTGCTCTTTGATTTAGGGCCCCTTTTTATTGTATCCTCTATCTCCTTTATTAGGTGCGCGCTTCTCATACCTTGTTGACATTTATGTAGGACGGTTAAATATTTTCTCGTGTCTGTTCAGTCCTAGGAAAACACGTGTCCTTTACAGTTTATCTTAAATACGGAAGCTTGTTTGACCGCATACAGGCGCTGGTTGTTTAACATATCTCCTTAATACAAAGCTGTGTGGACTTGAGAAGGAGCTGCCAAAGAAGATGCTCTTGCGCCATGATTTGTATGTATCTAGAGATACACCCACGTGGCTGGGGCGGAGAGGAAACGTCTGAATGGGGATGCTCGGGCTCCCCGCAGAGAACCGGGAAGAGATTAGCATCAGAATGAGCGTCAGCCTTAGAAGCGGGCTCCGTGTCTGCAGGCCGGGGGTCGGCGGGGGGCCGTTGAAAGAAATGGGAAAAATTAAGAAAAACCAACAGAATACGGACCTTTTGCCCGAAGAATAGTTTAGTTGGCCTCACTGCGTATGCGGAAACTTCCTGAGTAGGCAGAAGAGTAGCGCACGCACATCATGTAGGTGTCCGGTATGTAAATGCCTTTTGCATTTGCAAGTACGAAGCTGGAGGAGAGATGGAAAAGTTAACCGCGGCAGTAATTCTAGACTGATGCCAGCAGTCCTACTCAGGAGTGAAGCCCTGCATCTACTACACTTGTCCATCCCAGAGCAACTTTTGTCCTGCTTGCCTTTGCCAGCCAGTGGCAGGGCTTGATGGTAGCACTGCTGGCCTGAGCCTGCTGTCTGTACTGGTGATGCTGATACAGCTGATCCTCAAATAGAGGGAAAGGAAAAGGACTTGTGATGCTTGACTTTGGCACCAGAGAAATGCCACACAGGGCCATACCTGAAGGCCCCAGCCTCAGCCTGTCTCTCCATGGTAAATGGGCTCTGGGCAGTTGTCTGCCCTTTCCTCACTTCTCTGTCTGAAGGTGCAGCTGTGTAGGTGGTTACTGACATCACATAGAATGATACAGAGCAATGAGCCAAAAAAAGGACAAGATTTTCTAGAAGCACCTGTTAGAATTCTGCATACGAATGCTATCTACATGAGCTTGAACATGTAAGCAAAATGCATGAAAACAAAGAAGAAAAGGAAAAAAAAAAAAAAAAGAAAAAAAAAAAAAGGAAGAAATGAAAACAAGAAGCAATTCTGTAGCTTACAGCTGTGTTTCTGAGTTTCCATGCGGCTGGCAGCATTTAATTAGCTTTAACTGGGGATATTACTTTTGTTTCTTGTTCTCACCATTTGCAAGGCTATCAAAATAACTGGCTAACTCTTTAACCTACCACTGTTCCTCCTCCTTCTTGTTGCAGCTCTCCCTTCTATGACCTCACTGATATCTTTCTGACTGTGAATCTTGCAATGAAAACTATCCTCAGCAGAGAACAGAAAGGCAGTCACAGCACACTGAATGTATGTCTTTGTCAGAGTGGGAACAAATGAAAGGATGGGCTTCTGCCGCTCATTTTGCTTTTAGTTTATACCCTGGAATGGTCAAGATAAGGCTGGGGAGGGATGCTGCTGTGTAAGGGCCATACTAAAAGAACTGAGACTAGAACAATTGCAGGGATGTGAATGGACAGGATCACTGAGGTGTATTTTGTTGTCCATCTACATGCCTAGTATCTGAAGTCTTGTAAACCTTGATACTCTTAATAATTACTTCTGAAATTTAAGTGAGGTTAATTAAAACAATAGAAAGAAAAGCATGGAATGGAAAATGGAACAATAACTGTTGAGTCATGGCCTGAACCACTGATTAAACACCTGCAGAAAGGACCCAGTCAGCCCTGGGAGCACAGGTGAAGGCAATTCACCTGTGTGACCAGAAGAGATGGGGCCTGGCTGCACCTATCTTAGACCTTATTTAAGGGCTGACTGCCATTAGGGAAGGATCTCTGGTTGGAGATTCCTCCTTGGTGGGGTTTCCCTAGTGAGTCTGGGTCTTTAGAGACAGGTGAGTACTTTTCCTTTGTAACACATTTTTGTTATGCTAGTAGTCCCTTTGTCATCTCATCTCCTGTATGATCATTCCACTGTGTTGATCTTTCTGGCTGTTACAATCTCTCAATGCTGTTGCTGACTTACAAGTGCTGAGATTTGGTGGCTGGAGAGACATGAAGTGACTCAGCTGCAGCACCTCAGCTCAATGAATTAATTTCATCCTGCAGTTGCCATCTCTGGCTCACTTTCTGGCTCCCACTGAGACATGTTTTCAAAGAGACATGTTTCTGTCTCTTCTGGAGTGTTTATATAAAATACAACTGATTTTAAAACGAATATCTTGTGACCCAGGCCCTGTAATAGACAACACTTTCTGCTTTTGTGTTCTGTGGGCACAGAGATGATATGTGCGGATACTGCATACGCAGTCAGTAAAAAGTAAAGCTTTTCCTCACATACATCTAAAATTTCCTCTATGCCTTTGGACAGGCTGCTGTGGTTGTCAGCCTCACCTGCAAGCGGCATTCTGCTGCAGAAACAATGCCTCCTAAGTGATACTCAGAGAATGTCAATTTGCCAGAACAAATGGTGGGTAGGGGAGCACTTGCCTACTCTGCTTTGGTTATGTGTAGCCTTTAATATATCCTCTAACAAATGCCTCCCAGACAAGTGGGTAATATAGCAAAAGCCAGAATGGTGGAAGCTTCCAATGATCTCATCCAGTTTGCCCTTGAACAAGCTGCTTTTTTTGGTGATTATGTGGTCTCCTGGCCCAGGTTCACAGCTGGGCCTTGGCCTACCCTTAATGCCCCATGGCCTTCTCCTTGCCCCCACAGAAATAATGCCTCAGCTGTGTCAGCACAGGCCTAGCTCAGCTGGGAGCAGGAGGCAGAGATGTTACCTGGCAAAGGGAAGCAGGTGAAAGCACTTAGTCATCTGCAATCATTTCCCTAACAAAAAGACTTGATATTGTCAGCTGGTGTGTAGCCTAGGGGTTATCCTCTTATCTAGGCCTAGGCAGGAAACCCTGTGATTTACAACTGGATGTAAGAAATAGTGATTGCATGGCTAATCTGCAGAGATTACTGTAGTGTGTTTCCCTAAAGCATCCCAAGACAGTGGGATCAAGAAGTGCACCTGTAGGCTGGGCAGGTTAGGGTACCCAGGGCATAGTAGGCTCTGTGAGCAAAAATGGGGAGCTTTTGCCCTGAAAGCTGTGTGTAACCAGAGGCCCCTGTGTGGGGCTCGTTTCTGCACCTGGAGCTGCATAAAGTCATCAGGTGCAAATTTATCTTGGCTCAGGGTCACACCCAGAAAAGAGCTTTTGCTCGTGGACAGAATTTAGAGAGGGCTGTTTGTCTTAGTATGAGTGTCCTAGTCTTCTCCAGATTCCTCTCTAGCTCTGCTACGTTATTACCTGAGGTGGACCAACTCTTCCTTCATGGCTGTGGGTGACACGCTTTCCTGTTGGAGCTGCTCTGGAGCATGTGGTGAATGCTTGGTGAGTCTCTGCTGGGGTATTAAATTCAGTAGCAGTGTGTTTCCTGGTGTGTGTGGGTTACCATATTGGCCTGTGAACCGTGGTTAAGCTTCATCTGCTTGGTGTGTGATTTATAGTGTCTGCTCTCTCAAATCGCTTCCAGAGAGATCAAGCCATGGTAGTTATCTAATAAGGTACACTTATTTGCATGGTGCTTGACAAGAGGTGGTCATTGTCAGGACTGGAGCTCTGAGAGGCTTTTGTGTGGCTTCTTATGGGAAGCTGCTGCGCATGAACTGTCTGATAGCAGCCCCTAGAAGCAGGATGGCTTAGAATTCCTACTTGCAGTATTTGCAGCTACTTGCATGCTACTTGCCTGTTCTACTCTATTGTTTGTTTATGTTGGGAATAGCTTTTTATCTTTCAGAGACTTTTGGTTGCTGGCCTACTCTTAATAACATGTGAATTATTATTTTCTTGTTTCCCCCCCCTTGAACCACTAAGCTTCTAAGCTATCTAAGGCAGGGGCTTGTAATTAACACAAAGTGGAAACAACGATGGCTGCTTAGCACAGGGCTAGGGGGACGTAATCTGATCTCCAAGGATGCTGGTATAGCTCTGAAGTAATCGCTTCTCTCGTTTATTTTGAGAGAAGATACTTGCTCCCAGCTCCAGGTGTTTGGCTTGGCTGTGACTGAAGTATGAATTCTGTAATGCTGGGGGAAAGAAGCATCCCATTGGCTGGGGGGGAGGTTGCGTTTTCTTAGGATGCTTGTGGAAATCTTTAATTTGCTTCTCCTTAAAAGCCCTGTGTAAAATCCTGTTGCAGGTTGTGCTCTGGGGTTTTGGACTTGTGATCTTCCTGATGGTGCCTTCATCATCTAACCTGGTTTTGTCTGTGGGTGGACTGCTCTGGGTACAAGCTTAATTAGTGCTTCTCCTTGCCCTGACTTTTATTGCTCCGATAAGTGGTTTCACTTCCTGAAGTGTTGAAAGTTGTTATTAAGGCAGCAACAGTCTCGACCTGAGATTCACCTGCTTGTGTATATGTATTTTTTTCCACCTTCAGGCTGTTTTCCTACAGGGCTCGTGCAGTCAGTGGAACGCAGTTTCCATATCTGCTGCATGGCTTGTAACCTCACTTTGACGAACGCTGTTGTGCTTTTTTGCTCAGATGTTGAGGAAAAAGTGGAAGTGAAGGGAGAGCCCTTTGCCTGTCCTCCAATATCAAAGAGCATTTAAAATCCTTACAGAAAAATGCCTTTGCCTGGTTAGAAATCTTCAGCTGGGTGTAGAATCTGAGAGTAGGCACTGAGCGGCTCGGCTTGGGGGGAGGTTGGATTGGAGAGTGACAATGTGTTTTTGTTTGTTTTTTTTAACTATCTTTATAGTGATGCATTTTAATTGTAAGATTTTCCATCAGCCTTTTGTCTCTGAATTATACCCTGCGTGCTTCTATAGCTCTTTGATACCCAGCCCTTTGGTGGGACAGCAGTGGAAACACAGGTGTACCTGCACCATGCCTCAGCTTTGCAGAGCTGGAGGGAATAAATGGTGCAGCTGTTCAGCCCCTGACCATTTGGTCACAGTGCTGTTGCTGCTTTTTTTTTTTTTTTTTTTTTTTTTGCAGGGTGTGGTGGAGGGCCTGTTCTGTCATGTTTCTCAGTTTTAACTCTTGCTTTGAGGAGTTTCTTGGTGCATTTTTTCAGTGAAGCCCTTTAATGCTAAGCTGTGTCAGACACGTTCAGGATTCTTGCTCTTCTTTCTGAAGCTGACCTTGGAGAAAATGAATGCAGAGAGTTATTTTTCTCACCCAACATCTTCGCGGCTCTCTAAAACGCGCACGTCAGTGTTTCCCAGCTGCCCTGGTTTCTCATGCATATGAGCCCTGCCAAGTGGTTTCCTAATGCACCCCATTAGGACAAAGGCTCAGTTGTTGTTTTCTGTTGATAAACTGGGCGTTTAACTGCTTCACTCCCTCCGTGCAGCAGGGTTAGTGGGCAGCCATTACCTCAGGCCCCAGCCTTGGGCTCACTGGAACCCATTGCTTGCAGGATTTGTGTGCTGTGCTTTGAGAGGAGCTGAGTGGCCTGTAGCCTGCCTGGCCTGAGGTGAGAGGCTAAGCCCCATGTTTGCTCTGAAAAATGCAGTCAGAAATCCCCACCTGGCTGTCTGCAAAGCTGGCTGCCCTGAGTGAGCCCTCTGTGACCATGTTACAGTCAGGGCCCGGCACTGTGCATCCGCCCCTGGGGAAAGCTTCCCTTCCTGGTCCTGCCGCGCCTGGGAAAGCCACTCTTAAATTCAGGGGGGGTTGTGGGGGGGGAAACAGAGGCTTGAATTGTTGCGCAGAGTCAGCGGCCCTGCTGAGGGGGCTTTTTCTCTCTCCTGGAGAACAGACCGCGCACAAAGCCAGATGGTTCCCGTCTGCTGGCTGTATTCAATGCACTTCCTCCCACAGACGGGAGCCCTTTTGCCCTCCTCCCACCCCCCCCTTTCAAGCATCCACCACGGGGCCTTTCTGTTCCGCGGCTGGAAATAATCTTTTATTGCCCAGTTGTTCGGAAGTGACCTTTTGCCCTTGATTAGATAGCACCAGGCTCTATCGCCGGATTGCTTTTGAGCTGGCAGTTGCTTTTTTGTGTTGGCTGATCCGGTGTCAGGGAGAACAATGCGGGGCTTTGCAGAATTTCGGGCCGCGTGGGGCTGGCTGGGGGCAGGGTGGCATGGCGTGCTGGAGAGCGGCCTCATGGGCCGTGATTAATTGTAGGAAAACTTTTCCGTTAATAAACTGCAAAACAAATTTTGTTGGTCCTTTTTATTTAACATTCATCTTGCACACCTCGTGCAAATTGCTCCATGCTCCTTCCCAAGCTCTTCAACAGCGGCAAGCAAACTTGTTCCTTCTTTCTTTTTGATGGCGTTTGTGCAGTCAGGTAAGCCAAAACCCGCCCCCAAAGTAGGAGCCCCCCGCCCTCCAGCTGGTGTAGAGCTTTGCTGTGTTTCCCTGATGGGACGGCTGGAAAAGTTATTTCTGGAGCAATGCCTTTAGGCCTTGGAGGAAATAATGCCTCTCTGGTTCTGAAAAGCAGTTTTGATAGACTCAGAAAGAGGAGGCTTCCTGGCTATCTGTGGGCTTAAAGAGGGTCTGTCTAAAGAAGGTGGAAGAAATTCTGTAAAATGCAATGAGAAGAAAAGTAGGAGTTTCTACAGAAATCTGCAAACAAGCAAAAACAATGACCACCCAACAAAACAACAACAATGAAGCCACCTCACCCTAGAATCTGAATGTGCATTATAACTCTCTTAGTATATAAGTCTTATACTCTTCTGCTCTTTTCAGTTAAAGACAAAACATACTGCATATGTGTTGGGGTTGAGTTGGTGGGTGGGTAAGAAAAAATCATCTTCCCATAAGAAGGAAATGGGTGAGCTACCCGTGGGCTTAAGCTGAGACCCCTTCCCTATTCTTCCTTCCTCTGTGCTGGCTTAGAGACAGCAGAGTAAAGCTGTTAACTAACAGGTTATTGAGTGGTCCAAAAACTATATCCGGTATCTTTTTCTGTTGTTTTTTGTTCATTAATTAAGTTTTCATTACATCTTCAAGAGGCTTAATCTTCAGCAGTCTGGAATAGAAAGGAAAAAATATGTATATATCTGGTTTCCACTCACATGGAAGTTAAGGGAGGGAGATCGCTTTTCTGCAAGGCTTTTATTGTATTTCTTATTTTTTACCCAATCCTGTCAGAATTTTCCAAAGGGTATAATTTGTCCTTGCTTACCACTGTGTATTGTACTCCTCTCTTAAATAACTTTGTATACATAAATGTATAAAAATGCTCTCTTGGACTTGCTGATTCATTGCCGACTTGTTAACTCTGACCATTGCTACTTTGTTGGGGTAACAGGGAGGGTAGTTGGAGTGTCCTGCTGTCACCTGCTGTGGGGATGCTATAGTAAATGTATACCCGATCTTGTGATTGAAGTGTGTTACGGTGTTTGTGCTGCATACATCTATGTTAAATAATTTGGCAATGTTGACATGCGCAACTTCCTTTGAGTGTGCTTGCATCTTACAGTACTTCCCCATTTCCTCTCCCCCCCCCCTCCCCCCCCCCCCCCCCCCACACAAGTCTATTAGAGAATTGCTCACTAGATAATGCAGGTTGGGCTGAATATGAAGATACATCAAGATACGCAGTGTCACATAATTTCTGTAGAAGAAACTTCCATGCAAATTCATAGTCTTTCAAAACTATCCATTGGAAAGTGGTACTTGTCTTTTTTATTTTTTTGGTGTTTTGTACCCTTAAGACATGACATGTGCAGGAATAAACCTCTGAAGAATAACATTTTATTTCTAAGATAAACTCTGTAGTGCTGTGTACATGACCTACATGACCAGCCATGTCTAGAGAGCTGTGGGTCACCTCTAGTACTGTTGTGCTGCAGGAAGCTATGTATCACTGGAGCCTTTGACATGGAAGTAAGAGGGAGGTCTGGCTGATGTGGGGTGTGAGAGCTTCTTAATGCTGAACAGTGGTGTCTGGAGTAGGTTTTTCATATGATTTTTCTTTTTCTCCTCAACTGTTCTCCAAGTACAGCAGGGAGCTGTGTGATACTTTCAATTTTCCTTTTGTCTGCTGTACCTGTAGTGTTACATGGGGTAACCTGTCAATGAGCTGTGGGTTGAGCAGCTGTGTTGGTCATAGCTAAACAGATACGTATCTGGTGAAAATGGAGGGACCTTGGAGGAATTTTTCTGCTCCAGAATGTTTTATTGAAGTTTATGGTGTGAGCACATCTAGGTTACTCCTCTTATAGGAATCTATGAAGAGCAGTTACAGGAAAATTCATGCTAGCAAATGTGTATTGATTCTTTCCACTTGTTAGATCTCTTATGGTTTCAGTGATGGCGATATGAGAGTTAGTCAGGTTTGAAAGTTTGAAACTATCACAAGAAACTTCAGAGTAATGCTTTTTTTTTTTTCATCAAGTGGAAAAAGCATGACCCAGTGTCAGGTGAAGAAGTAGGCTATCTCGTTCTCATCGTCCTCTACAGGAACCCATGTTTATCTAATAGGGCTATTTCCACTTACTAATGCCTCTGCTACTGTTAGCATCTGATAAGATGCCTGTGACTGTTAGCAATATTATTTTTAGCTGTTTGCATGTCATTTCAGACTTTTTTCCCCCACAGATAATGGTGTCCCTCTGCCCACTGAACATGTCTTGCAGGCTGTCTGTCTGTGTTGCAGCCTGTGTGCCCACATGAGGGGTCTCAAATAAATGTCAGTGCTTTGGTTGCAATGTAATACAGAGAGATGCAAGCAAACCAGAGGAGTGCTGGCCTTAATGTGGATGATCTCACCCAGTTTCTCTATAGTGTCTGTGATAGTGTGTTTGCAGAAGAAGCCATGTTCTAACTCATGTCAGTATGTGGTCATTTGATGCCCTAATTGAGGCATGTGGAGCCTGTGGGCTGCATGTACTGCTGAATGCTGATGCTGGTGAAATCAAGCCCTTTGTGAAAACAAAAGGAAATTTTAAGCCGGAATGTGAAGATGGAAAAATGGCTTACAGATATAGTGTTCTTGGTGGATTTGACCTCTTGTTTAAATGAACATGTTTTCAAGGTGGAAAATGAACTGGTCTGTGTGATGTTTCAAACCATGTTGGCATTTGAAATGAAACTTAAATTATGGCAAGCTTAAGTTACAGCAAATAATTTCATGCACTTTGATGCATGGGCTAAATATAGTCTTGTGAAGAGAGATAACTTTGCAGCAGTGCTTTCCATTTTGATAAGGGTATCGGAGAAAAGTTTTCAAGATTTCCAAGAAAATCATTGATATATTTTTTAATTTTTTTTTGGGGGGGGAGAGGGGAGGGAGGGGACGGATATTTGTGATGCCATTTTCAGTTGATGTAAATACATTACCTACATGTCTCCAAATGGAATGCATGGAGTTGCATCCAGACATTCAGCTCAGAGAAAAATTTGGTCATGGCTCTTCAGTGGACTTCTATAAGTAAGACTAAGACTCTGACAAGCTAGATTGTGTACAGAAGAAACTTCAATATCTGAAATTGTTTCAGGATGTGTGTGTTTGGTGGGAGAAGGGAAGAGAGTTAATCATCTATATTTCTAATTTATTCCTTTCTCGTCCTGCGTTGTTTGCTTGGGGAAACAATGATCCTCTTTCAGTCTTTTCCTTTCAAAGAACTGGGATTATAATAATAATAATATATATGGGATTATTTACATGCAAAATGTGATATGTATATGTAAGCACTTGCAGGATTTTGGCCTTTTATTGTTGCTAAAGAATCACTGTTTTCCGGTCTCAGATGAACTTGTCATTTTATAACTTCTAATAAACTGAATTAAGTTAGTGTGGGCAGGTAATTAGCCCTGAGAAAAATAAACAAGCTTGAGAGACTTTAATAAATGTTTTCCCTCACCCCCAGCTGGGTAAAATGAGGCACTGCCCTTTCAAATCACTTTGGTACTGGATTAAATGCATTGAAGTACAGTAAGCGATGCTAACAAATGAGGTAAAACCTGCTCCTCACTACAGTCTAAATTAAGTAAGACCTCTGAAAGTGCTGGATTTTCTCTACCTAGTTTATATTTAGCTTTGGCTGATTCAGTTTCCTACCATAGTAGGAGACAGCTGCAAATACTGCTGAGCACTCCTCATGGTTTGCTGACAACTAAAATATCAGTTCCTTTTGCTGTTGTTCACCTCTAATGTACTTAGAGCACTTGTGTTGTGTCTAGTTTTTCAACTACAAAAGAAAACAGTGACAGGAAACTTGTTCATAAAAGTTGGTGGTAGAAATAGCAGGAACTGCAAGCTGATGTTGCAGAGTTTGGGAGCAGGTGGTTGTGACCTCATGCTCTTGTTAAGGCTCCTTGAGGTGAGAAAAAGGTTGTTCCAACCAAATTGTTTTTCTGTGTAACCCTCATGTTGTAACAGTATTGTACATTAATTGCTTGGATATTCCTTGGATGTTCAGAATGGTTTTAAACTTAAAGAGGGGAGATTTAGGTAGATGTTAAAAAGAAATTCTTTACTCAGAGGGTGGCAAGGCCCTGGTATGGTTTGCAGAGAGAAGCTGTGGGTGCCCCATGCCTAAAGGTGTTCAAGGGCTGGATGTGGCTCTGAACAGCCTGATCTGGTGGGAGGTGGCCTTGTCCATTGACAGGGGGTTGGAACTAGATGATCTCTGAGGTTCCCTCCAATTCTATGATTCAGATGCTATTATTTGAGTATAAAAATTCAGGCCAGAGTCAGGCTGAGGATGACTGTCTTTGCAGATGGCATAACAAGCCTCCCTTTGGTTCTGTCTCTCACTCCCACCTCTTGCCCCCACTGCACAACCCAAAGCCATTAAAAATAAAGCTGTGAAATTGCTCTGCTCATCATTAATGAGCAGGGCATTGTGGCCTGCTCCTTGCATGGCACTGAATGCTTGCTGAAAGCTAAACAAATAACCCGACCAAAACAAACTGGTTTCAAATAGTAGCAAATACAAGAGCAGCACAATAATATTGTGCTCCTTTGCCTGACTAATGTTTCTAGCTAGTCAGCCCTTAATGTTATTGCCTTTATGAGATTTACATAAATTAGTCATCACATTTTATCATTTTCCTTTTACATATGTATGGCTATTAGATGTGTGTGAAAAAAAATGTCATGAGTATCAGAGGTCTATTTGCATTAGAATTTCCAGGGGAAATGTCAAGTATGACCTTTCTCTTGTCTGGGTGGCTAATCCCATTTGAAATTCCTGCCATGCTCCTACAGAGGGTCGATGTGCTTGTGAATGGAAGCTCTGCACCTGCTGCAGCCCTTGGCTCCTCTCCTCCTCTTCTTCCCTGGGCTCTGTCTGGTTGAGGCTCACTGCAGTCTGTGCTTGTGAGGTTAGGGCTGAAATGTTTCATGATTATTATTTTTTTTCTTCTCTTGTTGGGGTGGTTTTAAATGTCATACAGCAATAACACAAATGGATAGAGTAATGGTGACTGCTTATTTTGCAAGCTGAGGGATTGGGACTAGGAATTAAAGATCCATGGCAGAAAAACAGATATTTTTCTCATCTCAGAAAGGAGGAAGAAAAGAAGGCTCTAGGGAGACCTGAGAGAGGTCTTTTAGTACCTAAAGTTAGGCAGTAAGAAAGAAGGGGGTAGACTCTTTAGCAAGGTATACTGTGAAAGGACAAGGGGAAATGGTTTCAAACTAAAAGAGGGGAGATTGAGACTGAACATAAAGGAAGTTTGTCTTTTTTCTTTTTACAGTAAGAGTGGTGTGGCACTGGCACAGGTTGCCCAGAGGTGGTGGATGCCCTGTCTTTGGAGACAGTGGTGGTCAGGCCTGATGTAGCTGCAGTAATCCTTGTTCTTTAGTTTGAAACGATTTCCCCTTGTCCTTTCACAGTAGACCTTCCTAAAGAGTCTACCCCCTTCTTTCTTACAGCTTCCCTTTAGATACTAAAAGACCTCTCCCGGGTCTCCTGTAGCCTTCTGTTCTCCGGGCTGAATGGCCCCAGCTCTCTCAGCCTCTCATATGTTGAGAGGATTTGGAAATAGAATTTCCTGCAACTTTTGAGAATAAGTTTTATAATCTTGCTTATCTCTAATGACATTTTATTATTTTTTAGATGTTAGTTTATTTAAATATTTACTTTGGGAAATAACCATCAGAGATTAAGTTCTTGGTTCCTGTAGTAATGTGGATATTATCAGTTTATGGCTCCTTTCTGCACCAGCCCTTAGCCAAGTAATTTTCTATCAGACTGGTGCTGTATTGGTGAGAACAAGAGCCACTGGTGCCCCTGTAATCAGTTCCTGACATTAGAGATAGTAAGACCAGTTCCTGGGCCTCCTTGGTCTTCTGTAGAGTTTGATTAAAGCACAAAGCCAAGAGTGGCAATGCCAAACTTGCTCCTAATTCTGCTGCCAGATTGCTCCATGAGCAAATAACCCATTTATAATCCTCACACTTTGTGCCCCCCTCAGAATTGAGAATAATACCACAGAATGGGTGGAAATAGCTTGTTATATGCAGGTTCTTGGGCCTCTTGGCTAGGGTGAGGATATAGCACCCTGGGGTGCTCCAAACAGCTTGTGTGCAGGGAGAGCTTGTCTGGTCCTATCGCACCCATCAACAGCTCCCATATACACTTTATATTGCATTGTGGCATATAAAAGCAGCACTCTTAACATCCTGCTACCGTGTAGCAGTTCTGTCTCTGTGTGACAGAACTGTCCATAAGCCAACTGAGTTATCTTTTTCTTATCCAGTGCAAGAGGCCCCCTTTCTCCAGCATCTGATTGAAACAGATCCCCCATACCTTTCATTGCTTCCAGGAACACTTTTAAGCACGTGCTTTACAACAAGTGTTTTGGTAGATGATTAGCATAACCTTCAGCTCTTTTCCTGAGGAAGTGAGCTGTACTGACAAATGAAGCATGTTTATCTGTTGAATAGGAAAAAAAAAAATCCAAATAAGAAATGTGTTTAACTGGGAGGTGACTCAGTATGTGACAGGTGGGATGCTGGCAACATATTTTCCTTAAGGAGTGGTAAAAGATGACGGGAACAAATCTGTCATGTCCTCCCAGGGTGTGTATGTGGGCAATGTGAATAAATATATTACAAAGATGGAGGTGGTTTTTAATCCACTGCTTTTAGATCAAGGGGAGCTAAAGCATTAGGGCAGGTGGACGCTTAAAGGCTGTGGAACTTTGGTAAAAAGCTTCCGTAGGGTTTCAGTGAAGTTATTTTTGGCTCGTGCTAAAGCTCTCACAGTCAAGATTAAGTCCACTGAGAGCCATGCTGAGCTTCTTTTGTGAAGAAGTCTTGTTTCATTAAGCAGCCTGTTCTACGTGTTTATCTGAAAACAGAACGGTCTCTTGAAATGATGAGTTATCTCCTAAAGTTACAGCAAAAAGTACTGCTTGCCTCTCTGGGAAGCAGCAGAGCTCCTGCAGGAAGGGCTGAGAAGAATGTGGGTACAGCAGTTCCCTTTCCATTTTTTTGGAAGTTGTATGTGATAGAATCATAGTACAGGGTCAACATGTCACATGGTGAGGGAACAGATATTGTAGTTGTGTGTGCTGGGTGGCCACTAAAACTTTAGGAAAGAATGCCTAAAAGCAGACAAAGAAACCATTCTCAAAGGCAAGTAAGCAAGGGTTGCCTGACCATCCCTGGGTGGCTATGGCTGCTGTCCCTTTTTCTTCCCCTCAGGCCCTGCAGTAATCACCTCTGGACTACTCTATAGCAGAACTTGCTCTTAAGGTGGGGGCTTTGTTCCGAATTAAAGAACTGATATGATTGCTGTAGTTCCTTGAGCTAGGCTCCTTTTGCTGCCTGACTGCTCCTGTAAGCTCTGAGGAGTTTTTCCCTATGCTGCACAGATGGATCCAGCCAGCTGGTCTGACACAGGGTGTTCCTTTCTGACCTCAAATCTTCCACAGGAAACTTCCCATAAGTCTTGCATCTCCTTTAACACAGCACATGCATCCTTATGTAGGAAGTGCAGCATCTCCTGTGCAGATTTAGAAGCTTCCCTGGGCAGCATGTTTTTTTTCTTCCAGGTACTGTTCTGATACTAACAGGCCGGGATTTCTGATTCCACGGAAAACCTGCAAGGTCACAGTCAGAGCCTCTGAAATAAAAACCTCCCTATTTATTAATGGCTTCCCATAACTTTCACAAACCATGATGCAAGCTGGAAATCGCTTTTCTCCAAGAACAGCACTTCTAACAACTCGGGTTAAAAATTCAAGTCAGACCAGAAATATTCTTTAAACATCACATCATGCTGTCAAGCTCTTACTCACATAATATCAATGGCATAGGCATGACAGGGAGTGATTATATGTTAACAACATAGCAGATTACATACAACTTTATAGCTGTAGGACTGGGGATAGAGACTTCAAACATTCCAAGATATGCTGTTATGTTGGAGCTATGTTCTGTCCTCCTGACTTTAGTCTCATTCTCCTTAGATTGCTCTACTATGCTTGAACCTTCTACAAATCAGTAACCTCAGGAAAAAATTCTTCAGGCTGGGGAATTTTCTTTTGGTATAGTGGTGGTATAATGTCTCCCCTTACAATGATGATTAATTATTTTTTTAATACTTTAAGACTTTGAGAAGATAAGGTGGCTGGTTGGTTTGCCGTTGTGCTCTGGCTGTCATCGGGGCTTGTTTAGGCTTTCTCATGCATCTGAAAATAGATTTATCTCTTTACTAGCTGACAGGTTGAGGAACAGATGTCATCAGTAGCACTGGTAACCTTCTGTCTGGTCTGTGTCAAAGAAGTTTGAGTAAAATGGAGGTGTAGTCCATTGCTTTCATGACTCATTTTGATAAACATGAGCTAAGTAATTCTCATCCTGGCTTGTGAGGTAACTCTCAAGCTTGGGGAAAAACCCAAGCAGTTTTGTCCTCAGGAGGGTTAAGTCCTAGTCTGTTAGTTTCCTATTCCAGCCAGTGGACCTGTAATAGTCCTTGAAGTCACAGCAGATGGTGGCAGATATTTGATTAGCACTGCAGGTTCTCTCTCTGTTTCTCAGATGAGCTGGAAGCAGCAACCTGTCCTGGCACAGCACTGTGCTCGAACACCCTCTAGATGAGCAAGCCTCGTTGCTGGATAGGGGCTGCACACATGTACAGTATCTTCTGGGTTGGAGATGCTTCTGGGTTAGTACCTTGTTGAAGATGATCTGCAAGGTATTTCCTCATGCTTTCAGAATGTGGGTACGGAGTTTCACCCAACATGCAATACTTGATGAATGCTGCTAAGTGCTAAGGTAAAATTAATATTAAAGTGCTTGACAAGTAGTTTTTTAAAGTTTCTGTGTTTTATATTACTGCGATTTCAAACATACGTCGTTATAAGCTTATCGGATTTCTAAAAATGAACCTTCTATAAAAATCACACTGAGCCTCTCAGCTGTGTTTTCCTCTTATTTATGGACAAATTGAAAACAAATGCTCTTTTTTTTCAAAAACAAAAAAGCAGGATGAAATGGAAACAGCTGGCAGAGTGTGCTTTCCCTCCAGAAGTCATCTGCGATACAGAGTGAATTGGGGATTACTTTATTCTGAAGTACTAGAATAATCAAGTGAATGAACAGGGTTTGGGCAATCCTCTTTCCTTCACAAAGGGACTGACTTCTCCCCTCCCTTTCCTCTGTGAACTGCCCACCACGGAAGGCTACCAATGATCACTGGCAGTGCCCTGGCTTATTTGCTTCCTCTTCATCCTGACTAAACTGATGAACCTGTCTGCATGAATAAAGCCTGCCTTGAGATCAGCATGCTTTTAGTACTCCATTGCTTCATTAAAGCAGGATGCTGCTGTCTATTTGGCTATATTTATTTTTTGTTTTGTTTTCTGGGGCAAATCTCATTGTAAGAAAGCTGAAAGTCCTCTTCTTGCTAATGTCACATTTCTACAGTATTACAGGAGGTGAGAGGAATATTATTTGGTTATTAGAAGGCTACAGACAAACCCAGGAGTTGGATACAATTTGGGCCAGGTTCAAGCCTCTGCGAGTCAGTTGGAGCCAAGTGTCTTCTTTACCTTCACATCCTGTTTTAAATGGGGATAGTGACTAATAAGTAGGGATGAAAGCCTCTAGAGAAATGTTAGACCTGTTTTCTACTTCTCTGTATGTAAATAGGCCCCCACCTCTCTGCTGGGCATGGTATGTTCTGTCAGGAATGAGCCTAATCTCCCACTCATACAAGCAGGAATGTTTTATATTCACTTTTCCACTGCTGCTTGTTCTTCATGCTGGGGCTAATGAACTGAGACAGAGGGCTGGCTGCAGTCATGAAGGCTTCCCAAGGTATGGGAGGAGCTCCTGCCACAGGAAAGGTGACTGGCATCCACCCATGCTCATGTCCCGGGGCTGCGACTGAAGCTGGAGCCCACCTGGGTTCCTATATTTCTACCAGTGCCTTGGTTTGTCCAAGCCAAGTGATACCCATTTCCTGAAATACTCAGATCAAGGCTGCATGCCTATTTGATAACGTTTCATAAATCAAACACAAACTGCTGGGATGAGCAGAGATTAAATTACTTGTTGTACAAGCCATGTGATCTTCAGTGATGCAAGAGACTTGTTCAACCCAGTGAATTTGGGAACTAAAATGACTCTTATACTAGGATCATCAGTTCCAGTTATAGATAATAGCAACTTGAACCTGGAAAGTAGATCACCTTGCACACAGAGCAGGTCCATAGAGCAAACTGTGAGGTCATCTTTGGAAATTACTGTATCTCAAGACTACTGTAATTCTTCCGGGTTTAGGTCCTGTTGGAAAAGATCCAATCTGAGCTTTTACTTCTGTCCTGACACTTAACTCATATAGCCAAGCTTCTACCTGCAAACAAATCCATCTTTCATTTGGATTCAGTTATAGAAAAGGGAATTACTTATTTTTTATTAGTTACCTTCAGTAAAATAAAGATAAAAGCATTTCTAAAGTAAGCGTACATATAAAGTCTGTCACCAGATAAAGTAATCTGCTTGAGTTACTCTAGTGTCTACCTGTCTTCAGAGACCCTTCTGTGAGCCTAAGAGCTCACACCGTATAGGTAAAGTTAGTAACAGCCTGAACGGCATTTACAGTGAGAGAGGCAAGAAATCAAGATGGTGAATGGGCACAAGATGGTGATAGCACAGAACATGGTTAAGTCTTCAGAAGCTGAAACAAAGGCAGCAGGAAAACAAAAATCTTTCTATAGCCTTTGATTTAAACTTATGGGTGTGTCACTTGCAAAATGCTTCTTTCTGAGTTGCACGGGCTTTAGGGATAGAAGACTTAAACCCTCCTGCAGGTTAGACTGCATTTTCTGTGCTTCAGTCTCCCCATTGACATGCTTCTGTTTTTCACGTCTGGCATTTCCTGCCATGCCCCTTGTGTTATTGTGCATCCTTCATATTTTGTTGGAAGAAATCTAGTAGTTATGTGCACGCAGATGACCACTGGAAGAACTCTGACATATATACCTGTATATATTATATACATTATATTATGTGAAATATATTACTTATGTAAATATAATAATCTTTTTTACATGGTCATTGACTTCTTGACTGTTTCACATAGAAACTGTTCAACTTCTGAGATGTTCTTTTTTCCTTTCTTCTTAAATGTTAATGTCCAGACCTCAGTCAAACTGATATCCAGCTGAGTGCAGTATCCAAGAGTGGGGCATCCCTTAGTGAAATCAGTTCAGCTGTGTTTTTACAATGCCTCAGTGAAGTGTGTTGGTGTGATCTCACAGTTCATGTTCATACAGTGGTGAATAGAGTTGAACTGTGGCCTAAAATCAGGATATTTAGCTGCAAAGTAGTAGGAAAGAAATAGTATTGGTATTTTAGGGACAGAGGAATTTGAGATGAGGGGTGAAAGGCCTTCAAATGAGTTAATATTTTGGAACTAATATGTGGTTTCATAGGTGCAAGGTACTATAGAACTATTTCTTGAAGTATAGTCTCCATACTTTGAAACACTGCCTTGGGTTATTGTTGGAGACAAACTTACAAACAAAATGAACTGATGTTCATTTTGTGAATGAACAGTGAATCCTATTTTGCTTACAAGGATGAAAAAAAAAAATATCTAGGTGTATTTTTTTTTTTTTTTTTTTTCCAAATAGCTGAACACGTGGCCAGAAACTGGAGCATAGGAAGTTCTGCATGAATGTACACAAAAACTTCTTTATGATGAGGGTGATGGAGCACTGGAACAGGCTGCCCAGGGGGGATGTGGAGTCTCCTTCTCTGGAGATATTCAAGACTTCCCTGGACACCTACCTGTGTGCCCTGGTGTAGGGAACCTGCTTTGGCGGGGCGGTTGGACTTGATGATCTCTGGAGGTCCCTTACAACACATATGACTCTGTGACTTAGAGTGTGATATGTTCCATGAGGTTTCATTTTATTCAGTGTGTATGCACGTGCTTATAGTTTCACACGTATTAATTCTGTGTACTTATTTCCCATTTATTACCTTTTAAAATGATAAAGTGGCTATCAGGTTTGAAGTCTTTGTAAAGATCCAAATTCTTTCTCTAGAGGGAAGATTGCATCTTTGGTTGGATTAGGTAAATTCTTTATCCTTCTCCTTTCCCCGTTCTTAAATATTGCTATTATTTTGCAGCTATCTTGTTTTACAGACCTTAAAATATTCTTTTAAGAACTATTATCTCTTAACTAGAGAAGTTGCTTTGCCACCTATTCTGTCTTGTTTCTGAATCTGGCCTGCAAAAACACACTGTTAATGGTGATGACTGAAGTAAAATATCTATTAGAGCTGTGCTACTGTGTGGTATTTGCTCTATAGCCATTACTTTCAGAAATCACTTAGTTTAGGGCACTTCCTTGTGACTTTTCTCTCAAACACACCCTATTAACAATGTACTCTGTCCCAGACTGTATTTCAGTTGATGATAAACAGATGGATCTTGGTTACAGAAAGAATATGAGAAAGCTGCTTGAGCATGGTATGGTTCATATTCCCACATCCAGCTGCCTCAGGCTTCTGTCCTCTCAAAACCTTGCTGAACAGTGAAGGCTTCTAATCTTCTAATTAGGTTCGAGAGCGAGGGTCTACTTCTGACCATGTATCACTTTTCCAGGCAGGACCTCTCCGGAATTCATGCCAAAAAAGATGTTTTCTTGTTGCCTGGAGGGGAGCCCCTCCCCCTTTTTCTTTCTTTCTTTTATTTATTTTTTTTGTGGCAAAATGGTCTGATGCTATGTGTAGGTTGCTCTGAAAGTAATGCCTCTCATTTTCAAAGAAACCACAACAGATACAAAGAACATAACACTATTTTATAGATGGGATTCTTAGCTATTAAGCACTACCTTTTAATATAATCACTGCAGTTAGAGGTGTATTTTTTGCCAGTGATGAACAAGAGCCTGCATGCTATGCTTATAAGCATGGGCACCAGCAGACATGACCATTGATGAAATGCACCACCCATTGTGCTCACATCCACTGGTTCTCCATAAATGTTCAGCAAGCATTGATGAATGCCAATGGGTGCCATTGTTTACATGTGGAAGAATTCACTGACATGCCTTGGCTTCACACGGACTTCTATGTCAAACACCATTGCATCAGACTGTCCCTCTGCTGCTGTCTGTCATGTGGCAACATGCAATGGAATACTGGAGCGAAGGTTCAACATCTGCTGCCATACCACAACTGCAGGTGGTGGGAAGGAAGCGATGGAAGGCAGGCTAGCATAACCTTCTGAAATGTTAGGTATGCCTGTTGCCTCACAGTCTCCCTCATGTAAACTGGGCTGGGACAGTCTCTGTACTTAAAATCTGAGGTTGTTAGTCTTTATCTCAGTGGCCTGCTTCTCACAGACTGCAAGGTCATTCACTGCTGCCATGAGCCTTGGAAAGCTTTTCATGTCTGCTTGCAGGTCTGACCTCATACCAAGAATGTGATGGTGGTATCCCACAGAGGTCACTGAACAGCAGAGAGGGCTGTGGTGATGAAAGATGATCTTCCTGCTTCCACTTGCATGTGGTACAGTGTGGGCAAGCAGAGGTTGTGTGGCCCTGTCAAACTTGGTGGTTGGTGACTGGGTGCCCCTCAGATTGGTCCTGTGGGGGATGGTGGTGTCCATGGGCTCATGTATGTGTTCCTCAGTAGGGGATCTGGCCAGCTGCTTCCACAACATTGTTTTGTGGGAAGCTAAGGTTATACGTGTGCCTTTCAGGTTGGATATTAGGAAAAATTTGTTATCTGAAAGACTGGTAGTGCACTGTCACAGGCTGCTCAGAGAGGTGGTGGAGTTGCTGTCCCTGGAATTGTGCAAGAAATGTGGAGGTGTGACACTGGGGGCTATGATTTACTGGGCAATATTGTTAATGGATGGGTGGTTAGACAAAATAATCTTAAAGATCTTTTCCAACCTTAATGATTCCTTGTTGGAAGGAGCAGAGAGGCTGTCCAGGGCTACCAGTGCATTTTCTAAGGTCACAAACATAGCAAACTGTAGGTTTGGATCATTTCCGTTCCCTGGAGCTAAGCTGATAACCCTCACCTCCCTGACAGCAAATAAACCCTCTGAGTTTTTGGCTCCCGAGTGTTTGGATGTATCCTCTAGGTCAGCATGGAGAAGGTCAGTCAACTGTCAGTCAGTGACCCACTTTCCTGGCTGTTGCTGAGTACACTTGTGAGGAAACCTTGCTGGTTTAAGCTGTGTCCCCCCCCCCAAAAAAAAAAGTTGGTGCAAGAAAAGGAAATAAGAGTTTTAATGGAGCTGTATTTAGCAGAGGAATCTTGTATCTTGGTCAATAACTTTTCGAAACTAAATGAGTTGAATGCATGTGCCTTCATAAAACTCTATAAACTAGTTCTGGAATAAACCTGTACTTTTAAAGCATTTTGGCCTGCTAGTGGTAGAAAAACACTATGCTGGCTGTTTTTGTGTGTGTTTTTTTTTTTTTTTTTTAAGGTGTGGAAAACATCATTACATCTTTCTCCTGCTGGAAAGTGTATGTAAAACTTCAAATACATCTCTCAATTTGTTCCTCTTTCTCATACAACAATACTTTTCTTTTCATGCTCTCACAGGATGCAGTCACATATACATCTGTCCTCACTCTCAGAATAATGAAACCTTTATGATACTCTGATTGCTTATCTCCAAGCATTTGATACCAAAGCCCTCATATGGGGCTGCATAAAGAATTTAGAAGGGGGTTGTGCTGTGGCAGTTAATCATAGTTAATGTGGAGCCAAGGAAGAAGAGAAAACATCTTTATGACTGTAAATGGAAAAAGGATGAATTAAACGGAGCTTGGAAGAGCAGCTGTGTGCAGGGGAGCCTCAGGCTTTTGGTGTGGTTGCAGGAAATGGGCTGCATGCGTCTTGAGGGGTGCCCACAAACACGCTCAGGGCTTTCAGAAATGTATTTAGGTCACTGACACTTTGAAAGCTTTATACATTTTGATCCTGGGGGCTGTAACAAAGGCATGTAAACTCAAAGTGAAAGCTAGCATCCATCCGTGGCTGGTCTTATTGTATCCACAGGAATTTCAGATCAATGAAGGATGTTAGCAATTATGTGCTGAAATAACTAAGTACAATGGGATGAGGTAAGGAAAGCTCTTCAGCCTTGAATTTGAATTTCTTTTGGTTTTGTTGGTTTGTGCCAATGCTTCCTGCAATGCTTAGCGTGTCTTATATTGTTCAGTGCAGGAAATATGAGACAGAAATTCAGCAACAAGCATCTAAGTAGTCTGTGTGGATGTGACCTTTCCCTTGCATGAACCATTCACTGCATGAGGCAGTGGTGCTGCTTGACTTGTGAAGGTATTTTATGGATGTGATGTTGGTTCCCTTTTTGGCACAAAATTCTATATGGCAGGTATTGTCCTGGATTTTAAGGTTGAGAAGAAATAACCATTGTGTTGCTTGAATTTTTCTGCAAAACTCCAAGCCTGAGACTGCTTTGAAGAGAGCCCTGTGTGTCACCTCGTGCTCTGCTTGTTCCCTGTTGTTCATCTCCCATGTAATTCCCAAAGGGCTGAGCCCAGGGCTGTGCAACATGACCCTGGTATCCAGGCCACTGAGCAGACTGAACCAAGAAGAAGGAATTCCTTTGAAGCTGTAGAGTGACTGTGGAGCTGCTCCCCAGAAGCTGTCTTGAGCCCAGTGGTGGCTGCAACTTCCCAGGGACCTCATAACGCCTCCCTGAAAGGGATCTGATTCCCACTGCTCCCCATGGCACATCTGCATCAGTTCCAGTGTAGTGTTGCCTTCACCCATTGCAGAGTAGTGGGCTGAGCCAGCTCTGAATTATCCCAGGATGACAGACACTTGCAGAAAACCCCATTAAAAGTTTTGTTCCTTAAAAGCCAAGACACAAGCTAGGAGAGCCTACAATCTGTAACTTCTAGTTAGGACAGTTAATCAAAATGTTTGCTGTGTATTGTATGAGCTCTTTCACAGTTTATGCATTTATCTTTTAAACATCTGCAAAACAGTGTGGCTTGGGTAGGTTTCTGTTTCTGCTCTGAGGCTTCATTGGCCCTTGTGACTGAATGAAGAGGAGCCAGACAACATGAAGGGCAGACAATCAAAGCCTTTGACTCTCAGATCCTTGCAGATGGGCCCTCTGATGAAATGACAAACAGCTGCTGCCACAGCAGCAAGTAGCAACCACAAGGCACCTGTATTTATTTAACTTTCATTCTGTCAGATAACTCGTTTTTATGCTCTTGCAGTTTTGGCTATAGATTGTTAAGTCACAAGGCTTCCTTCTGATCTGCCTAACACAAATACAAAATGAGTTGCTTGAGAGTGACTGTTGGTAGAGCCCATCTTCTATAAAAGTATCATACGTAAGGACAGGATTGGGTGGTGGTGTGTGAAGAGCCTGTTGTTGAGTTTGTAAGGAGCATCTTTTCAGCTTCCTAGGGACAATCTTCTGTGGTTATGTGCAAGAGGAAGGAAAGGAGTGCCTTGCAGGTGGTGCTACCAGTAGCTCCATGGAAGCTCCTTCACTGCTTCCATAATGGAAAAGAACAAAGCTCGGTATGTAGCTGTGTCCTGGGGTGACCTGGTGGCACTTGAGTAACTCCTGCTGTCCAGCTTTCTTTGTGGGCTCTGTCTGCCCAGCAGCCTCTGAGCCAGCTGAGGCTTGCTGCCAGGTGCCTCAGTGTACCCTGGCACTTGAAGCACACACGTGCTCATAGGAGAGCATGCTCATGGGAGACCCACTTTGACTTCATTTTGAAGGCAAATATCCAAACTGTGTAATGCTGACTATCAGCTTCTGTCTGAACAAGTCAGAATGCACATTGTGATTCTGCTAGCTTCTGGTTTAGGGTGCTATAAAGAGTCTGAAGGTGGTACTTGCCTATTTCTGAAAAGCAGCCAGTTCCTTTGATACTGTAGTCGCATATCCAAATAACGGCAATTGCCAGATCTGTAATTATTTCTGTATGTATCATTCTCTGCTTTTATAGCTGATACTTTACCTGTGTGCTCTTGGTGAACAGAAGTCACTTGTGACCAATTAACATCCTCCTCACACACGTGATATGGTTTGTTGACACGCAGTTAAATTACAGAGTGAACCTGTGCAAGCATTAGAAGCAACACTGCTGCATTACCAGGAGGCTCGGCCTGTGTTTTTCTGCAGTTGCTGTTGGCTATGACTTCATTATTTAGGGATATACTCCTATGTTTAAAGGAGCAAATAATGAAATCCTTCTGATAATGGATAAGAAGTTAGAAGATCAATTTCTGCTGAATTTGATAATTCTTCTCTTTGTGTGTCTATTGCATAATTGGATGATTTAAAAAGGCTTTTATGCAATATTAGCTGAGGATGCTTTTCTTTGGTCATTTCTATCTGTCTCTCCTCAGATTCCAAATGTGATGAAGAGGGGATGAAGGTGATCTGGGTATTTTATCCAGCGAAATTAGATCAGATTGGTCAAGGGCATGTGTAATAAGCAAAGCACTTGAGAGCTAACCAGCTATTTCCTCTCGAGGAGTGTTCATAAGGAGGGACTAGAATTTCAGATTGATTCCAGGTTTTCATTGTCAAGATTATTTAAATATTTGGCTCCACCTTGTTGCCTAGGTTATAGGGTGTAATCTCTCTTCAGGTTAAGTAAAACTTTATTTTGCAGAGAAATTTTGCTGAAAGAAATGAAATGGGCCACTGTGGCGTACAGTGCATTGCCAAAGCAAGAACAGTCAAGTCATTGTGTTGGTTTCACTGTGACTTGCTTTCCCAGAGATGTCTCTTGCAGGGATTGTCTCAAATACAGACTTCCACTAAAGAGGGTGTACTAAACAGTTACATCTTCTAGACTTGTGGTTGTGAAATGAAAATGCTGGTTTACTCACAGACTCAAACTAAGGCTAACTGTGAATCTCCTGGCCTTTGAGGAGTTTAAAGGAGTTTAAGAAAATCAAATCTACCTTTGCATTAACTTCACATCTTAAAACCAAATTTCCTTCGTTATTCTTAAGTTAAGGAGAAAACTGGGAACAGGATTTTCTGTTGCCAAAGAAAATGCATTAAGGCCAGTTGCGACTGGATTTTACCAAAGCAACTAAATAAACAAATTGGCCACACTTGCTGATTATAAATGAACGACAAGTTCAGTCAGGAGTGAATACTTTTTTCTTCCCTCTTCTGGAAAGAAATGTCCACTGTTTGCTTTTGTGCGGAGACTTGGCAAATCACCACTATCACACAGTGCTTTCTAGAAACGCTCACTGGCTACAGAAAGTTACATAAAGACGTACCAACCTGGCCAGTGTCTCCAGACAAACTTGAATTCCTAGGAAATATCAGGAAAAACCCAGCTGAGACCTAGGGGCTAACAGCGAGACTATCACTATCCACAGTTCTGTTTTCATAAATGGTTAAAATTCATTTCTTGTGAGTGTAAACTTCCTTGTGAGTTTCTTATGAGGGAAGGTAGAATGAAGCCTCTTTCGTTGTCCTACTGTCTGCTGATAGTGCTTAAACCAGTGGTAGTAAACGAGAGTCAGAACTGAACATACACATCCAGGCGTTTGGGTGATTCTGTGCCCACTGCTTTGTGTGTCAGTGAAGATCATGGCAAGGGCTGGTTTTGGGAGAGCACAGCTGCTGTAGTCAGTGTTTTCTTAGTTGTGGCTTACATGGGATTTGCTACTGTTCTGTGAAGATCCAGTTTATCCAGCTTGAGATAAAATGTGGTGTTTGCTTATTGCAAGAAAACACACTCAGGAGATTGATGAAGGTTTATCATTTTTTTTTTTTTTTTTTCTTCCTATGTAGCTTCTATACCAGACCAAAGGATTCTGAGATGGTGAATAAGGAGGGTACGTGGTTTCCTTAACTGTGATGGATCTGCAAGACAACTTTATTGGTAAGTTTCTCAACATAATGGAACGTGGAAGTGTGACAGTCATCTTGCTGCTTCTTCCTCATTACAAACTACAATAACCCTGACCGGGATCAGAGAGCATATTGCTCTGCAAGAGGTATTGAAACCCCTTCTGCAACAGCTTCTCCAACCTCATAGCTAGGGGTGTGTTTGCCTACTCAGCAGTATTACTCTGGCAGTTGTACACACAGCTATGTGGGTTCTCTGCTTGTCTCATGGTGGGAAGCTAAAGGGCATGAGCAGGAGGGCTAAATAAGAACCGCATAAGTGGCAGGGTGCCTGTCTACCTACGCTGCTGCTGCTTGATGTCTTGCATAGAGTAATGTGAACTTCAGTGTCCTGCTTTTATTGCTGATTATGCAACAGCATTTCCTTTACTTTGCCATTAACTAGTTCTCCCTCAGCCTGCCTGTTAACAAAATAATTTGCTGCACCTGCTTCCCTTCCATGTCATGGACAGTTGCTGTTTTTACAAAATGTTTTTTGTTTGTCAGGCTACTCTGCTTGCCTGGAAGTGTTTTGCTTGCTCAAATTTTTCAGGCTCATACCTCAAGGACTTGTTACTAGGTAACAGAGTTCCATTTGCCAATTGCCCACTATTTCCTTCTCACCATATTACAGGCCTGATTATTAACATTTAGTTCAGAGAAATTGCTGTCATTATGTGAAGTAACTTCCTTTAGAGGTTACTCATTAACCTTAGGTATTTTACTGTGCGATTATAATTGCTAAATGCCGTAGGCATGGAAAACCTTTGAACTCCTCAAGGTATTAGTGTGTGAGAGAAAGGGTATCAGCTGTGATTTCTGCTTTTTCCCCTACTCTCTCCCCACAGTTATTTTTCCTTTTGACTGCATTCTTGTTCCATCTCTGTGTTTCATACCACACAGAGGATTCTCTTCTGCTTGAGAAGTGAATGTTTCCTTCCTAGAGGAAACTGGTCTTATTCCCTGCTGCAGATCTGAGGTACCCCTAGCAAGCTCAGGGGTGTTACGGTACTCATTATCTACTTACTAGTGCAAGTTAGAACAGAATTTGATCTCTTGACCTTGCGTGAAAAGTGACATAATTGGGAAGCCAGCAGCCTAGCGTGACATGAGCTGCGCTCTTACCACGTACAGTCATCCAGTATTTAGAATGGCTCTTCCATATTTGTTCTCAGTTAACTACACTGACAAATAATGTGTTCAAGGGATGACAATCTTCAGACGTCCCCATTGTATTTTGTTTCTACAGAAGCTGAATCAGCTGCATACTTCAGTGTTTGTTCCAGGGCAGCGTGTGTTCTCTGTAACAGTCTTAAATGTGTTTGTCTTTCTTCCCTAACCCACTCCTCCTTTCCAAGTGCGTTGACATTCCTGGTAACTTGACTCCTCTGGCAGGGTACAGCAAAGCTGCTGTAGAGTAATGCTGTACTGCCATGTGACTTCAGTGAGGCAATATACATAATGTTCAGGAAATTAGGGGATAAGTGATATGTATATATTGTGTTTAAATCGTGCTTTAAAAAAAAACAGGAAAAAGTACACAGGCAGTAAGGACATATATGGAATCAGACTTCGTAGGTGGAAATGAAATAGGGTAGTAGGGAAAGAAACCTTAGTCTTGTAAATCTTCTGAACTGCAACAGTAGAATGATCAGCTCTAGAAGTAATAAAAGAGGAGGGAAGCTTAGGTATAATTAAAAAATGAGACTTCCTGAGTCTGAGCTGGGCAGTGAGGAGAGAATGCAGCAACATCATCATGCCTGAGCAACTGCTATTGAGCCATTTGATTTAATGTTTCTCCTCTCTGTCTTTCTAATTTCAGCATTGTGGTTTTTTTTAAAGGGAGGGGGAGCAAAACCAGTTATGTGCTTGTTTGCTGCATAATACAGTCTCCATGACAAAAGCGTCAGTTTAGTACCTTGGTATTAGTACTTGTAATGATGAAAAATGGTTAATGCAGTTTCTGGTAGTGGCCTAATTTTATGTTTTTTTTTCTTTTTCCTCTTTTCTTCACATGGCAATTTAGTTTTTCTTTCATCCTCCAAAACAAACCTTGCTCCCAACGTCAGTGGATTTTCTCATTTGATGATATAGTGGTTGAGAAGTTACAGCTGGCATGTGTTGCAATGAGCTAACTGGTGGAATTTGTGTTGACATCTAATATTACTCCCTGGGATAAATTCAGTGATCCATGCAGTCCAAGCAGTACAGAAGGCGGGTAACACTTCAAAACTTTTTTCAGCAGAACTGTGCTTCACTGAATTCCTGTTTACTTCTACTTAACCTGCTCACCCACAGCTCCGGGTCCGATTCATGAGTTACATAATTCAGCACTGTGGGAATAACTCAGCTTTCAGTTTTTACTTTATAGATTTATTGTCAATAAACCATTTAGTGCAAACAACTTATAAAGTTTGAAAACAAGCAAACCCTGACACAGCAGTAACTATGAAGAACAATTCTTGGGAAAACACCACAAAGTAGAATTTGCTTGTATGTAATGTGAAAGTTATCAGCAAAACTTCATACATAACACAGCTCTCAGTGAAACCAAAAGCCTGTTAGATGCCAGGATTGCACACAATATAAAATCTTTGATAGGGTACACAGCGACAAAAGTGTGCTCCAAAGTTTAGCTCTTTGTTGCACGAGGCAAATGTATGCAGAACTGCAAAGAAGCCAGATGCTAGTGTACCTGAGACAAGTCATGTTACTGCCAGCTGTGGCATGTTTCTCTCATGCAAGACAGTCTGGAAATGCCTCAAACCATTTATATATTTTCTTACTTATGAAATGTCAACTTTTCTGTCCTATGCTACACAGGCACTACAAAATATCTAGCGTTACTTTGATTATGGGATATCATTTTCCATGAGATGGTGTCATGGGATAACACGTAGTATTTTGAACTGATGATTTAATGACTTTTCTACTTTAACAGCTGTGGTAATCCAAATGTTACTTTTTCTTTGTGCATTGAGTTTGCAAGTGCAGAAGAAACAGACTTATTTTTAGTCCAAATTTAGATTATAAGTTACTACAGAGTATCACTTGTTACTGCTTTATCCCATGGAAGTTGTGGTGCTTCTGTTTTAAACAATAATTATTGGGTTTGTATAGAAGACAATGCAATTGGGAAAGCTACTCCAGTAACATATGTTATAATGCCACTGGAGGAAGAAAAAGAAGAGGCTTAGAGAATGGCATCAGTGGTGCTGTTCTCATGACATAGGGTAAAGAGTGTTTGTGACAATTTCAACTCGCTGTTTTCATAAGGTTGGAATCTGTGCCTTTGCGTGTCTTATTAGAAGGGAATTTACCAATCTGGAATCTCTACAGTGTACTAGTTTCTTCCTTTTTGGAAATAAACTTATACCAATCTTCCAAAATATCAAAAACAAACACAAAAATCCACCCCACAACCCATTATCAATCGGAAAGGCTTTTTTGCTTGATTCCCTAAGATAAATTATCCTCTATTATTTTTCTTAATCATTCCCTTTCACCAGTCCTGATGTGGTCTTTTTTTAGTTTTTTGTTTCCTTCAGTAGTAAGGAAAAATGGGACCCATGCTTCTCAGCTGTAGACCTGACTGAGAGAGTGTTCCCTACAGGGCTGCTGTCTGTAGGAGTGATTAGATGAAATTTCAGGATTATTGTTAAGGCAGAGGTTGCTGTCAGTTGTAGGGGCTGAGGCAAACCAAGGAAGACACAAATGGAGAAAAGAAATACATGACAAATGCTACGGTCCTTTTTCTTAATCCCTTTCTTGACTTTCCTTCATTTTAAATCTCCAAAAGTGGTGAGCAGAAGGAGGTTTATTTTATTTCCCCTCACACCCCAGAGGGGAGGGAAGGGAAGAAAAGGAAATCTTGGTCTCTTAAAAAATGAAAGCAAATGATTATATGTAATGATTTGCAGGGTTAAGAAACAGGGTGAGGTATGAGCAATAACATCCGATTTGCTGCATTGAGTCTACAACATTTGATGGTAGTTTTTTGCTTCTCCCCCCCCCGCCCCAAAATGCAACATTGGTATCCGTTGTTTCTGATTAAATGTGTGGTAAGCTGTGCGCCTGTAGAAAACCACAAATAGTCTCTACCCACACCTCTCTTCCCCTTGCTCTGTGTTGGCTGATTTGGAAGGTGTAGATCTATGGGGATTTACCATTTCCTCCTAGGATCACCTGTGCTGTGGCTTAAATAAAAGTTTGTTTCTTCAGCTGTCTGACTTTTGAATTTATCTGACTTGGTCTGACCCCTTAGTTTTATAGTGAGCTAGTTTATTTGCTTGTGCAAATTGGGTTTTTGTAGGCAGAAATGTATCAGGCTGCAAAGAGGCCAATCTTTTGATTGCTTCACCTCTGGAAAAGGGCAATCTACAGCACCTTTCCGCACTCAGTTGGCACTCTCTGGGATGTTAGTAACATCAAGTTACTGCTTCTGAACGCTTTGTTGTAGGCTCCTTTTATTTATTTATTTATTTTCCTTTAAAATAGTGTTGTAGAAGTCTGGTGTTTGGAAAAATGTTTCTTCTTTCTGTGGTAAAAATATTGATAGGGGTTAGATGATAATTGCCTTTGTATTTATAGAAAAATCCAGAGTCTTTGCTTAGCAACTAGTCTGGCTGTTTCTAATTCTTCTTTAAATACACCTTCATGTTACACCTATCGTCATGCACACAGGAAAGCATGAGGCAGAATCCTGGAAGAAAAGGAGGAGTAAACAGTTTGTGAAAATGGTGCCAGTTTTTCCTCGATGGGGCTCAGACCTCTAATATAGCCCAACAAAGCTGGGAGCAATGTGCCAAAATATCTTTTTAATAAACGACATAGGCTGTAGGAAATAATACTGGTCAGGGCTTGTTTTTCTGGCTCAGGGCCTCATTCCAACCTGTTGCAACCAGCTATTGAACGTCTATGGGGACACCCCGATACAAGAGGCCCCATGGAGGAAAGGAACTTTTACATTTCTGTTTGACTGGGATCCTTGCCAGTGGCTAAGTTCAAAGTGCAGTTTCCAGTAATTTGCTGTTACTACTCTGTGTGTTTGATAGGCCAGGACAGAAGCATGCAACCTGAAGTAATATTTCCTGATTTCCGACATTTCTCAAGATATGAATGGAGGTTGCTGAGGCACTGAAACTCGGAAGGGTTTTCCTGACTCCAGCACCTCTGACACTTCCCCTTTTTCTACTTGGATAGCCCCTTTCCCTCCCCCATGTCCTCCCTCAGATCATAATCCTTGCTGCCTTGCAGTTGTCAGTTCTGTATTTGGATGATATTCATATTGATTGTTTCCCTGTGCAAACACCGTGTGCTGCTTCTTATGCAACTAGAAAAATCCTATTGACTTGCTGAGCCTTGTGGCTGTTAGGAATAATATCCTTCTTTAGTAGTGATAACTCTTTCATTTCTCCTTTTCATGTTTGTTTTTTCTGGGGGGAGGGGTGAAGGTATGGTGGATGCAAGTGAATTTCTTCTGCACTGTAAAATGTGGATTGAGGGGTAGGCCCAAGGAGAAGCCAGCAGAATAACCCTTAATCTCTTTAACATATGCAGTTGCAGGCCATCCATATGCCATTGTGGTTATGGAAGAAGCATCCTCTATAATTAGGGTTACATTCCTTGTGTAACTCTTTGTTTTCAGCGTTTCCACACTTCTCTCGGTTGGGCTGATATTTTCCTGGCTTGTTCTCTACCATGTGATGTTTCACTGTAATGTTTGTTTATTTGTTTCTCCTTTTTTTTTTTTTTTTTTTAAAGTATACAGACCTCCTAGATATACAGGGGTGTGGGGCTTTTAGTACAGCTACTTACAGGAGCAGAGCTGCAGGAAATTTAAAGGTGCAGTACTCAAAGTTCCAGTTACCATGCCTACAGAACAGTGAATGCTTGCTTGAACTGCACCTTGGGTAATGAAATGGTGTGTGTTGATCTTGTATTGCAGCTTTGCACTTTTCTCCTGAAACTATCATTTCACCTTTGTTTTGAAAACCGAGTAAGATTCCTTTGTCAAATATATACCCAAAGTTTTTGAATAAACAAGCAAATACCTTTTCTGACAGAGTATGCTAACAGGTGTTCACACAATTCGAGCACTCATGAGTTATTAATCATTAAACGAAGCAGTTCCTTGAAAGCAGAGGAATTTGTAATTAATAATGATTTTTTTTTTTGCTTGTGCTTTTTTTTTTTTTGCTATCCAGTCCAGTAAGTTCTCTATGGTGGACGAAGGAAGAAGTGAACATATTTTTGAACTGAATGTTTTGAATTGTAGAATCATTATGGTTGAAAAGACCACTAAAGTCATCTAGACCTACCATCAACCCATGCCTGTGACCCTTCAAGAACATGTGCCACATCTACATGTTTTTTGAACACCTCCAAAGATGATGACTCTGCCACCTCCTTGGGCAGCCTGTGCCAGTATGTTACTGCTCTTTCTGAAAATAATTTTTTTCCTAATATCCAACCTGAATCTTCCCTGGTGTAACTTGAGGCCATTACCTCTTGTACTATTGCTAATTACCTGGGAGAAGAAGCTGACCGCCACTTTGTTATAAATTCCTTTCAGGTTTATTGTAGTAAATACTGTATTAGAATTTCATTATTCATGATTATTGCCTTTTTTTCTTGAAGTTTAGTCTAAATTATTTAGGGGATGAAATGAAAGAGAGCACTGGATAACAAATAAACACAGGATGATCTCCAGTAGCAAGTAATTTGCATGCCAGCATAGGATATAATGAGTATTATGGCATTTGCCATGCAGAAGCTGTGTCCTGCTTCTGATGGTCAGCCTCTCTCTTTAATCAGTTGGTGTGTGGGGCCTCACTCTGTTTCAGTTTTTGGCTAGAAAGGTGTGAGTGGGGCAGCAGGTAAACAGAGGGAGCAGGCTGTGTTAGCATGAAGTGAATCCTTGGAAATGAATCCTTGTAAACAAAGAGGATTCCAGCAAGCTCTGTACACTGTATTGCCAAGTGGCTTCCTGGCCAAGAGAAGCACCAAGGATGTTACAGTGCATGTCTGTCATGGGATCTAGTGCTGAAACTGCTGCTTAACTCTATTGGAGTGAGTGCAGGACTCTCTAGATCACATAAGAAGTTTTCAAATAGTTATGTTTTCACTGTTGAAATGTGTGGAACCGAAACATATTTGAGGGGCTTTTGGTCTCCTAAACATTTACTCAAATGTGAGTTGTACACAAGGACTTGGTTTTGTCCTTTGGGATCTTCCCTGGAAAACAAGAAATCATGAAAGCAGGAATGTATCCTGTCATTCACTGTAACTATAAGTGTTGAAAATGATTCAATGATCTATAAAGTTCAGTGTGAATCTTGCTCAAGACATGAAATTTTTAAGAACAGAACAACTGTCACCTTAGATTAGATCAAAGGTGATTGTGGTTGGGTATCCTGGCTCCAGCTGAGGCCAGTGAGAGCAGCCCTGGAAAAAAGGGGTGTGTGTTTAGAATAATCTTTGCAGCTTCTGACAGTTGTGTAGTAGCTGAAGTCTGCATTTAGACCTCTGTGCTTGATAGTTGCTGTTGGACGTATTCCTCTAATTTCCACTTAAATGTGTACAGTCTTTTGTCTTGATAAGTCCCTGTGGCATAGGGTTCCACACTAGTAATAGAGAAAGTACTTGCCTTGGTCTCCATGTCTAAATTGGCTACCCATTTAAGAACAGGCTTTCCAGATTTCTTTATTAGATAAAGTAAATGATTAACTCCCTGCTTTTTAAATGTTTTATGTATTTTTCTTTTCATTTCATTTCTAATTTTCTAGGTATTGATTTTATCCTCTCTGAGTCAGCTGACGTGTCCCAATTTAGTTTCTTCTCATCTAGAAGTTGTCCTTTACTTTCTTAAATTTTTTCTCTATCCTCTTCTAGTTCTGCTGCGTCTTTTATGAGGTCCATGGCACAAAGATGAATGCAGCACTGTAATCAGCAGACTCTGATGTGCTGTCCATGGTGTGTAATCCCACAAGGCTTCTTTTATGAGCAAGAGCCATAGCTTGTACTGATTAGCCTAAAAAGACCAGTATTTAAACCATGCAACGTGGTGTCAGAACAAGACAGTGCATGGAACAAGGATTATCTGTGTGGTTTAAAGTTCATCATATCTGTTCTGAGGTTACAGCTGTGATGCCAAAGTTTTGACTGAAGTGCACTAAAAATTCATGTGCCTGATAGTGTCTGTCAAAAGAAAATGGTGATGCTAGCTGTTACAGGGTGACTTGTTAACAAAAATCTATTACACACCCACTTGCTCCAACCCTTATAACCCATAAGTCAAAGTAATCTTTCAATCTGAACGAGATTGGAGTTGAATAACTGTAGAGCTGATTTTTATTCGCTTGTGGGATTTTCAGTCTGTTGTTGTTGATAGGTTGATGGTTGGACTATTGTGCCAGATTATCTTATTGGTCTTTCCAACCTTAAAGCTCTGGGGAGACCTTATAGTGGCTTTCCAGCACCTGAAGGCAGCCTACAAGAAAGCTGGGGAGGTATTTCTCATAAAGGTATGTAGCAACAGGACAAGGGAAAATGGCTGTAAACTGGGAGAGGGTAGATTTAGACTAGATATCAGGAAGAAATGCTTTACCGTGAGGCTGGTGAGAAACTGGAATGGGTTGCCCAGTGAGATTGTGGATGCTCTGTACCCTGGAGGCCTTCAGGCTGGGATGGATGGGGCTTTGAGCAACCTTGTCTAGTGGGAGGTGGCAGGGGCATTGGAACTAGATGATCTTAAAAGTCCTTTCCAACTCAAGCCAGATAGACATTATTTTTATGGGTATGCTGTATTTGAGGTATCTCTTAAAACTTTGCCTTCATGGAGTGCTTCAAAAACAGCCATTCACACAAGCCTTATAAGTATATAATTTGGGAGCTACGTTCAATGAAGAGAGAAATATGTTCCCACTTCCCTAGCTGTCCTTTGTAGCAAATCTAGTCCTGTTCCCCATGGGGAGCTGAGAAGGCGAGAGGAAGGGAGCGTCATCCTTCTGGGAACTATTACAGCATCCGCTTCCCCTAGGAAAGAGGAGGGAGGAATTTTGACAATTCCTTGCCAAGCTGTTGCAAGGACAGAGTACTAATGCCCCACCAGCTAAGCAGGGCTGTTCCTAAAGGCTTTATTTTAGCATCTGGACTTCAGCCTAGTTTTGTACTGAGGATTACTGTGAATTTAGATCCAAACCATTGCTTGAATTGCGTATCCAAAATAAGCATTGTTAATAAAAGCCAAGAGCCTTATGCATTTTATTTTTGTACTAAGAGCAGTTTGACTGCTAATATTTCGTGTTCTGAAAGAAATTGAGCTGTTGTGTTTCAAGCTAATTCTGGAATTCTGAAGCATATCCTACATGAGAAACTAATGCCTGAGATTATGCCAGTGGCCATCAGTTTGATGCTGATGAGACTTGGTTGTAGAAGAATACAAGACAGAGTCATTAAAAGAAGATAAATGTCTGCTTTGCCACATTTGTTCAATGCTATAATACCCAGTTTTTGAAGTACCTTTGTGTATAATGTATGCTCGTTTTAAATTTTTTTCCGGGTCTGCTACTGTTCAAATAAGTCATATAGCAAAGCAAGAATTTAACCTTCTAAAATATGCAGGCTTATTATTTCTGCTATATAAGTCATTCTAACACTCATGGTATTAGCAGGATTTTGTTTAAAACTTTCTATATACCCTGCAGTTACTTTGGAGAAACTCACCTGAATAACTTAACAAGTTAAGAAAAGAGCCTGTAGCTGTCTAAACCAACAGAAGGAGCACCTACCTCTCCTTCTCCCTCTGTCAGTCTAGCCTGAGTATGAACTTTGAGTCTTTCATTTTGTAGAAATCCATGAATAGAAGTAGGTAAAACCAAGAAGGACTGAACTAGCCTGGAAGCTAAATTGCTTTGTGTGCTACGGTAGTGTTTCTCTCCAGCTCAGACTGAGCTTTCTGGATTTATGGAGCACGTATCTACATAAAGTTCATTTTTCTTTGCATTGCTTTTGCCCTTTATGCTCAAGATTATTTCAATAAATGTTTCTGGTTTTTTTTTTTTTTTTGTTTTGTTTTTCATTGTTGTTCTTTTTGTTCTGAACCAAAGGATTCCTCAGTAAAGGAACAGATTATTCATTCCACAACATATGTGCTAGTGAAAAATCAAGATAACTGGGTGTAGCCTGTTTAATAGCTGCTAAGCTGCATAGGATATTGGTGTAGCAAAAAAACTTCAGCTTGCATGGTTGGCTTTTTGGCAGGCATGTGGATACAAAAAGAAATGGAACAGCTCTACCATTACGCAGGAAGACAAGGCCCATTAAAGTAGTGTTATTAACCAGTAGGGAGAATGATTAGTGACCAAGAGAGCATCTGTTCCAGGTGCAGAGTATGAGTATTGAAACAGCACTGACCTTGGGAGTGATAAAATCCTCAGGTAACTTTTACAGTGATATAGTTAATAAGAATTGAATATGCAGGTATATGAAAGGTAACCTGATGTCTGACTGCTGTGCCTTTATTACAATGCCCGTTATTGTCTAACATGCTTAAAGAGTATGGATGTCAAACAGTAAATGTGAAAAGATTCTGGGTAGTGTGTCTCATTAGTATCACTTCTAGGGGAAAAAATTATTGGTGACTGTACAAATCTTTTGAGGAGTGAGAATGATTATGTGATGTGTTGTTGCTTGAAAGGCACAAAAATGACTGTCAGGGGATGATTCTCAAAATTTTTAATTCTAAATTGGGATTTTGGGTGATTAAATTCTGTGTGGATCTGATTAGATTTGCTGTCTTTCCCCTCAGCACCCTGGGATAATGATTAGTTTGCCATCTCAAGCTGCCTTTAGTAATGGAATAAATATTAGCTGGATGTTTCTATTGAAATTATTTACATTAAAACAACTCATTAGAGTTGCATTGGCATGGTAATAGCTGAGTTTTAGCTCTTCAGGCCACAGAAGGGATGAGCAGATCAGATCTTATGTTGGACGGTTGCCTCAAGGCTCAGGAATGTTTGGTTGTATTGATTATAGTACCTTCAGCTACAGAAGTGAAGGAATGTGAGCTGCCCTTGGTAAGTCCTTGGTAAGTAAGGAGTTGTTCTACTTCAGCTGCCCCAGTGCCTGATTATTTAAGCAAAGAGAGAATTTCTTTTTAGTTTTGGGTCTAGGACAGCTGTCTGGAGAGGAACTGCATGTCCTTGCTTCAATGTGCAGTTGGAATGCAAATGTTTCACTTTATATTTCTTATCTTGTTTCCATGTTTGTACTCTTCTTCCTCCATTATCAGTCTTCAGGGATATGGTAACTGCATGAACGCAGCTATTGGCTATGATGCCTACTCTGTGTATCTGCTGTCAGGAAGCTTTCCTGGGCTAGGTCTCCTTTTGTGTTCATAACCAGTGTCTTAACTGGAGCAAGACCTACAAGTGCAGTAGGCAGAAAAGAGGTTGAAAATCCTGTCTGAAGCAGGAGAAACTGAGAAGATAGGTTCAGAATTTAACACCCCAAACACCTATCTGCTGAGGAAAACCCAGAGACCTGCAGTTTAGGATCAACTAGGTCAGGCCTTGGAGGCAGTTAGTGTTACCAGAAGGAATGTGCCCAGATCTTTCTTTTGGATTTAGCTTTATGTATTAACTCCTAGAAAGATTTAACGTGCTAACCACATGGCTAATCTCAGTGCATCTTTCCTATTTCACTTGGCAGCCAGTTTGTTTAATTGCAGAAAAAAAGAAAAAGAAATCAAAGCTCCTCTTCATTTTCTGGTCTGACTTTTCACACCTGATGATGCATCATTGTGGGGAGCCTCAGCACTGCTGTGTGCTGCGATGGCATCTACCTAAGCTGCAGGAAGTCTGCAAATGCAGTTTCCTGAAAAATAAGTGAAAGGAGGGGGAAGTACGTATATTTTGTTTTGAAGATGGCATTACTGAAAACTCCATGAGCACTCGTGACAAAATATCTATGAAGTAGCTGTTTAGTCATAGGAACACTTGCCGTTTGTTTACAAGATCTCCATGTGTGAATTAGGAAAAATCGTTTAACGCGTGTCAGACCTCAAAGCGATGAGTAATTCTGTGGAAATAAAGTGTGTGTCAGACTTGCCTGATCCGCTTGTTGCCCTGAGTTGTGTCCTTTGTCTTTGAGCAAGACTTGAATGTATGTGCTTGAAAAAATTCAGCATGAGCTGGGCCATCTACTGTAATCACTTGCCTCTTGCTTTTCACTAGAAGACGCTAGATTTTCTTATGAAGGGAGTATTTATTTCATGAATAGAAATTATGAGGTATCTTGCCAGTTGATGTTGGATCCTAACCTGATGCTTACCAGCCAACCTCTTACTTCTAGGTTTGCCATATTAAAAATGCACTTCCCAAAATATATAACTACATGTTAGCAAAGGAGCAGGGCTGGCTGTGACTGTTTTCTCCCCCTAATTTCTTAACTCTCTGTATGGCATCTGAAGCTGAGCTTCAGAACTGCTGGTCTGAGGTAGCTGTGAGACAGTGAAGTAGTAGGAGTGGGATCTGCCTCTCACAGCCTCTCTCAGGCTCTAGACAGTAACTTTAATTACTTTTAAAAATCATTCCTTTGAAAATCCATTCACCAAAATGTCTGAATAGTACATCATACTTTGTACAAAAAACTGTAAAAACACAACACTTGAAAGCTTTACCTGCAGAAAATCTTCCTGTTCAGACTTTGTCAACAGATGCATGAAACACAAGAATTACTGTTGACAGTGAACACTTTATTATGGGGCAAAAGATCCTCTTAAGAATGTAAGGTCAGCAGTCAAAGTGAAGAATTTCTTACGCACATCAACACTCAAATGTTTGATGCCTAATCCTTTAATATGATTTTTATGGATTGATTTCAACAGGAATTCAAGGACAAATCTTCAGTAGCTGAACTGCCTTCTAGCAATAAGCTGGCTTTGTTGGAATTCGTGTTCAAAAGTGATCTTACTCTGGTTATTTTTTAATTTTATGATTACTGTAAGCCAGAGGCCCAATCCTGTAGCTCATCTGTTACTGTTTTTGATTATTCCTTACTGAAGCACGTGATTGTTCCTTTGGAGCATTTTCTAATCTTAATATTTATATTTGAAGTGAGGCTTTATTGAGTGATATTTTTGTATGTTCTGATGGCAATGCCTTCAGTGCTTTATTTATTTCATTTTACCTGTAAACATGCAAATTATTGGGAACTCGCAGAAAGCTTTGAGAAAAAACAGTTCTTTTGTACAAATGCTTTCTTACAGTTGAGTTTATGTTTATTTCAGGTAAGAAGCGGAGATCTCTTAATGATTTGTAGCTATTGAATATCCTAAAGTATTTGTTTTTGTAAGTGGCGGGTGTAAATCTTTGGCCTTTTGGCCAGCTGAGGCAGCAAAACTGTGCTGCTTAATTCAGCTTTTGTTGTGTGTATAGATACTTGTGAGAGCGTGACTTCTTGTGTGTGGATGCAGCAGGGGCATAGGATAATTGGGATCAGAAGCTGAACTTGCTGTTATTACGTTGATTTAGTTTGTAAATTCACAGTTTCCATCACACACTTCCTGAAAGCACATATTTTCTTCATCTGTGTGTTCTCAATGGTAGAAACTAACAAAGCAAGAAAACAGAACTTTCTAAATGAAGCTTTGATATTTTATTTTCTTCACAAATGTCTGGGAAGGTGTAAAAATAAACTGCAATTGGAATGGAGTCTTACTGGTTTGTGAACTTCAGAAAAAGAACTGACTTAGATGCTGCACTTCACCATGATTTAATTTGTGATGTGTGCTTTCAATGAGAGGCAGCTGTCACGGTTTCCTTCAGGAATCTTCATTCAGTATTAGTACTCTGAATTTCATCATCTTTTGACTTGAAATCCCTTTTAATGAAGAGTTTTGCATTAGTTTATCATTTCTCTAAAATTGCAATTATTAATAGAAAACGGGGAAGGTTTGCAAATACTTGTGATCAAGCTGTTGAGACTAACCAGTTTAATAGTACCAGAATAATAGCTGAGGTCACTGTGTGTTATGTGAACAGTAGCACCTTTTTTCACCTCTGATATCACGTGCATAATTGTGAGATGGCAGTTAACCCCAGAGGTTTGGCTTGTGTGATATCCTGGAAACCTGTTATTCCATGGCAGGCAATGGTGTATGGATGGCATTTTTCTGTGCTGACAACATTTAATTTCTGTAGGGTTTATCAGTCTTGTCAGAAATAAGGATACCTTTTGATTTAGATGATAACTTCCCCCCCCCCCCCCCCCCAGCTGCTGTTTGTTGGTGAATTTTAATGTGGAGAGAAGTGAAGGTTTTCTACCATTTTTTACTGCTCCACCCCATGGGTACTGCCTTAGCTCATTGCATTCCAGATATCTTCTCGTCTCTCTGATCAGAAGGGCTGGATACAGCTTTATTTTGTTTAGTGTGCGACTTCTACCTGATCTGCCCTGGTCAGAGTGATCTGTTTGTTCAGGGACAATCAATCTCTTAGCTTATGCCTATATTACTTAATGCAAGAAGTCTTCCCAGATCTTGAGGCTATGTGTGTGTGCCAGACATGCATTCAGTCTACATCAAGGTGAGATTCTGGGCTCAGACTGAGTTTCCCTTTCCCCTCGTTTGAGGCAATCCAGGTGAATAGTCTGGATGTGAGCCTCAACACACTCTAACAGGTCTCAGATCAGGATGGTTTGAGGGCAAAGAGGCAGTTGTCAGGACTGGAAAACATTCCAGTGTATCATCAGCATGGATCTGGGCAAGACCTCAGAAGACCTGTTAGCTACATAATATCAAAAGAGATTTCATCAGTTTAATTTCTCATTTTTTTTTGAGTTTTTTTCTTTTGCAAACCTTCTGGTCATTTTATATAATGATGCAAATATCGTCATTGATTCTCTGTGTTATCCCTGGGAGATGTGGACAATGCTCAAGAAAGGATAGATTTTAAGATATCAGGAGCTCAGAATGGAGTTGGGCTTTCTTTATTGGGGGCAAATTCAGCACTTTAAATTCTGAACAGTACCTACCTGTTTGCTTGTGCCTAGGGCTTTACTATCTTTGCTGATAGAGCATTTCTGGCATTTTACTGGCTCAAATACTGTGCCCAGTGTAAAAAGCTTAGTACAAAAGATAGTCCATATTTCTTGTTTCCTGCTGTAGGTGGGATTCTGGAAAAAAAATAGAAAATGAGTTTTTTCTAACATGGCTTTTCTCTTTTGAAATTTGTGAACATATAGGCAGAACAGGGAACTAAGAAACACGAAGAAGTTTATGCAATAGCTGATGACTTGAAAGGTCTGTTCTGTTCTCAGATTCCCTTAGGTACCTTTGCAGCTTATGAGGCCTGTGCTGAAACTAATTCTGCTCTGTAAGCTTGAGGCAGAAAATTACACTGACAAAATTTTCAGGTAATCTGCTTTAATAGTGGCTGCAGCAATCGAGGCATCCAGTGCCTTTCCTGCAAGGAAAGGGTTATCTATGCTCTCAAATGTGAGAGCACACCCTACTCTAGCCTGCAGGCACAGAGATAATAATAGCATGGAAGGATGGCAGCCTGTGCTCTGGAACGGTTTACGAGGAGGAAGTCCGCAATTACATATTTCTGGGCAAACATTAACCGAGACTGAAGCCTAGCTTCGAAGAAAAACAACAGACTGGAACCTTCAGTAATGTAGCTGCTATGTGGACTGAAAACTGCAGTCAGTCATGTAGCATTAGAAGCAAAGTAAGAATAGCTCGATAATATTAGCGTATCCTGGTGTGTGCTTGCAGAAAGAATCTCTTTCCTGACCCTGCCCTCCAGTGATATTGGAAAGAACAAGATTTTTATTTTTTTTAAAGTACCGCCTTGCTCTGTGAAAACAGACCTAAGCCAAAGTAATGAAACTATTGTTTGCTGTGCTCATGGCCTAATCCATTTATATCTGTGGTTTCAGAGCTTACCACTACGCACTGAAGTTTCTCCTTTGAAAAACAAGTTACTTTGGGCATCTCTCAACCACTGTGGTTACCACACTAGAAACAATTGCTATTCTGTGCTGTGGTTTTGTAAAGTAAGTCTTATTTAGAGCTCTGTGTACTAAACTTGGATGTGCCCACTGTAGTATAGACTCTTTGTACCTAAAAATGGAATTGTTACACTGAAATTAAGTAGGCAGCCAAATGATACATGCTTCCTCTCCTTTGTTTTTTCTGACAGACCACAATTACAGCAAAGAAGCTGTCCACTCATTACTGTGAACTCTGAGGGATAGGATGAGTGACAGTATACACACCAATACAGGAGAGGAACGTTAGTCTAAAGAGATACTTGCTGTGGCAAGCAGAGTATGTAAATTCCAAAGTTAAGCACTCTGGAAAGTATCCAAAAGATGAAGATGCATACATTTTTCCTGTTAAGGGGAAGGAAGGGAATCTAAAATATCTCTGTAGAGAATACTTAATTGGCTATTTTTTTTTCCTTCCTCTATTCTCCTTTTTTTAAAGGGTGAGACAGCTGTGTCTGAGAAACAAACTTGGATTAGATTATTGGAATCAAGTTTGTTGCTAAAATTTAGTTTACCATTTTTATGCTGGTGTAAAATAGACCAGGTATATCAAGAGATAAGGTCATTAGTCTGTTATCGTTCATTACTAGGGCACAGGCAAATCTTCTGCTAGTGACCTGAAATCAGTAACATACAGCATGCCATAAGAAAGCTAAAACAAAGTTCCTGATTTAGATGATTTCATGGTGGACATGCATGACTACTCCAGTGTCCATCTTCACAGTTAATACAAGCTAAAAGTCATCCTGCAAACAAAACTCCGCAGAGACTGGAGTGGAAAATGTAGTTTTGGAACCACTGAAGTGAAGAATCTCTCTGAAACAAAATATCTTCAAAAAGTGGCTTCTCCTGCTTTGCTTACTCTGACTGATGAGAGGGAAGAGCCTCAAGTTGCACCAGCGGAGGTTCAGCTTGGATATTAGGAAAAACTTCTTTGGAAGAGAGGTTGGGCACTGGATCAAGCTGCCCAGGGAATTGGTGGAGTCCCCATCCCTGTAGGCATTCAAGAAATGTGGAGATGTTGTACTAATGGACATTGCTTTATTGGGGAAATGTTGGTAGCAGGTTTATGGCTGGACTAGATGATCATTAAGGTTGGAAAAGACCACTGTGACAAACTTCTGTGATTATGGACAAATGTATTCTCAGTTTTTATTTCCTGTGCCCAATAATAGTGATCTTGTTAGTGACTAAATGTAATGACAAAGCAGCTTATAAGAGTGCTCCCCAAATAAACATTTTTAGCAGGTTAATCTCTTAGAAGTGTTTTAACAAAAGACAATCTGGGCAGTGATTTCTGGCATAGAATGATCTCTGCTGTGTTTAGGTTTGCATTTTAAAAGCTCAGAAATAGCACTGGAGAAGTGCTAACAGATTAATTTAAGAACACCTAAATAGAAAATTTTCTGGCCTTTTTGGAAAGAACCGGGTGCAGAGGAATAGAAAGAACTGGTCTATTGTGTTTAATATAGCTGGACTTCATTCATAATACAGGAGTAAAGAATATAGACTTCTAGATAGGTATCTTTTGTGCTATTTTAATCCTACTGAAATAAAAACATATTTTTGTAAAATATGGGAGGAGAAAAACAGGAGCATGAGAGGGGACCTGAAGCTTCACCTCTTATTCAGAAAGGAGTGAAAGCTAAGCTTGATGAAAAACCTTGTGTGTGGGTTGTGCTTTGTTATCGTTTGTTTGTTTTGGATGGTAAAAGCTCCATAGGTCTTTCAGATTTTCCTTTTATAGCTTATTGCCTCTTTCAAATGGTATTCCTGAAGGCTGAACTCAGACTTGGATTAAACTTTTAGCAAAATAGTATGAGTTTTTGTATTTTTTTTAGGCTCGTGCTATTCTCCCCCAAATAGCTTCAGATCTGTTTCCTTCTGGAGTCACCTCTATTCTTCCAATATATCCTTCTCCACAAACCTTGGCATCGTGTCAAGTGAACCAGTAAGGATGAGAATCTAGGCAGAACATTCAAGTCAGATCTTTTTTGCCTTTTTAAGAAGTTACTCATCTCATTGTCATTCATAATCATCTTCCCGTGTGACAGGATGGAATAGTCAGATCCCAGAGAGATAAAGCTGATTTTGTCAGTTCCCAGAGGGCCAAAGTAAGCATCCTTCTGACTAACAGTCTTTGAGCACAGCTGGGAGTGGTGTGAATTTAGAGTTGCATGCTGTTGAGTGGCACTGAAAATACGGTTGTGTAAGTGTAGTTAGTGGTTAATGATTGCTCTCTTCTCACTCTCTTCCTGCCTTCTCCTTCCTGCTCTCACATACAGGGCAAGGAGCTCAGGATTTGGATGGAGTAGTGCAACCCATTTAACTGAATCAATGGGTTGTCCATCTCCAGAAATCTTCTTTAGACTTCTCTTAGAAAAACATCAAGAATGGACAGATGTCCTTTCATGCTACTGAGTGGAATGAAGACTAGCAGTTTCCTGCCTGCTGGGAGCTCTAACTGATGGCTGCTCTTCCATCTTTACATCAAAAAATGACATTGCTTAGGCATTTTCCTGTGAGTGCTGTCTCCTTAAAAGGGCAGCTTCCTAAAAAGAATCTGTTTACAGTTTCAGAATTTCTCTACTCAGCTGACCTCATAAACCACAGTGAAATGCAAAGATGAGAGCTTCCACAGGAATAGAGAAGGAGCCCTGAATTCAGCATTCTAGAAGAAAGAGGGCTTCCTTCATCTTTATGCTGGTGGTCAGTGTTGATGATGAAGATGAATTAAACAGGTCCTCAGTAAATGCAGTGGTTACCCTGCAAATGAAACAGAATGATTAAGCACTGTGTGAAATCTCTTCAATGGTAGTGAGTATGTCTTGCCTTGCATTATTGCAGAGTCTCAATTTGACTCCCTAGTGCATAGCTTCAGAGTGCAAGCTTCTGAAGCAGTGGGAGTGCGAGAGCTTTGCACAGGCAATGTAGTGTTGACAAGTGCCGTGTACCATCTGCCTCCTTCCTCCACAAATCCATCAGCATCCATGCAGCGGCTTGTACTTGGTACGAACACTGAAAGGAGATGTGATTTGGATTTAATCATTAGCAAATGTCACTTGACTGTTTCTCAGTTGCCCATCTGACTTTAATTCCAAGAGAAGGAAACCCTGATGTATTCCTGCCTTCAGGTATAATTACTTCAAGACAGATTGACCGTTTAAGCACACACGACACTGCTTAGCTTTAATTAGAGTAAATTGGCAGAATTTATATGACCGGTAGTTTTGGGGACTGTCAGATGCATGAAAGTATATTTTGCATATCATTTCCTGCTGTGACTAAAACTAAGGTACTAGCTGAAAGGCTTGTAATTAGGATAAAAACACTTTGTAAATTTAACCCTATCTCCGTTAGGAGCAGAAGGTAACTGGCTGAGGGGAAGAGTGGTGTTCTGGGGAGAGAAAACAGCTGAAATAGAGCATGAAGCTGCTGGTAGTAGTGCTACAAAGTGGGAAAGTGTTAATGTCAAACTGAAATCCTTGTGGACATGGTCTACAAAGTCACAGGTGATTTGTAGCAAGTAGGAAAGATTTGTAAACCCTAAAGTTAATTTTTTTTGTAAGGGTGTTCTGGTATATTATATAAACCCGGTGTTGATTATATCTGAGATCAATAAGAAAAAGATTTAGTTGGAAGTCCTGTTACAGCAGGTTCTAATGCATTGAATCCGAGCATCCTGGGATAATGTCAGACTTTGCTGTATCTGCTCTTGCCCTGACCCTCAGCTGTACTTTGCATGCCAGCTTGTAAGCAGTACTAGCTAGCAGTGAGCCAAGGAAACTCAACCTTCCTGCTTTCCCCCCTCTGTATTTTCTTTGGTAGTTGTCCTGAGCCTGAGACCTGTGAAAAAAGCAAGGGGGCTGTGACCTTTAATACTTGGAGGCTTTTATATATTTATTAAGTTTTTGAGAGGAGTTTCCTTTCCACATGGGCCAAGCAGGCTTGGTCACAACTGTCCTTTAATATGTTCTGAGTATACCATTATATATCTATACACTATATGTATATATTTAGTATGTATATAGTATATCTGGATCTGATGGTTCCTTAGAACTTTTTTCTAGTCAAGGGAATGGAGTCCATAGAATCCTAGAATCATAGCTTTATTAAGGTTGGAGAATACCACTAAGATCATCTAGTCCAACTGTCAACCCATCCATACCATGCCTGCTATCCATGTCCCTCACTGCCAAAATGACCCTTTTCTTGAAACCCTCCAAGGAACAGTGACTAGAACACCTCTCTGGGTCAATGAATATGTGAATAGAGGTGGATAATCCATTGTTAGTTATGAGGGAGGTGCTACTTTGCTTTATTGCTTTTGTGGGATTTTTGACTCTGTTATTTGGATTGAATACAATTATCAAGATCCACATGTTCGGATGAGTTATGAGCTGCTGGAAGCATCCATTCTTCCAGTACAGTATCAGTACTTTAGATTTCCATCATCCTAATATTTCAACTTTCAGAGCCCTGCAGCCCGAAAACTGCTCACAGCTGTAATGATTTTGATCTTTTTCCCAAGATCAAGCATTAATAGTTTGATGGCAGGATAAGATAAGAAAGTCTGAGGAAAAATGCTACAAATTCCAAGCTGTCCATTGTTTGTTCATTATTCTTCTCTCTTCTAATGCAAGTGTTATGATTACAATTAGTGCTTATTTTAAAAAAAAAGTTTTTCTAGAGGTAAGTATTCCAAGTCAAGTAAAAGGATAGAAATAAGACTTCAAAATGAGCTGAGAGTATTTGCGCAGCTGAGGAATGGTGGCCATTTTGGTGGTAAAACTGTGCGTTTGTAGCTAAACTCCATGCAGATTTTTATTGTTGCCCTGTAACTTTTATTTTTAGTAGGATGCTGGAGATGTAAAACAGTTATGAGATGCTTAGGAAGGCAATATGCACTGTGACTTGTCTGTCTTCTGTAAAGTTATTAATCCTCCCAAATACTTTCACAAGGGAAGTCCTAGACTTGTATTTTTTCCTGCATGGCACCTCACAAACTAGCGACTTGCTTAATGGCTGCTAATAATTCCCTGAATTCGCCTCTTCAGGGAGTCTTCCCTCAGGAGAGCTGTTATCGTTAATCTGGTTAAATCTGGATGTTTTCCCTTCTTTTCTTATATTGTTTGTTCTGCTTTGAGGTAGTTACAGTTCATTTATGTCTAGTGAAGGAACAAGTGGTATTTGCTACAGTCGGCTGCAAGGGCTCATGGGCTTCAATTTGCATAGGCCTTGTTACAAAGGCAGACCACATCCTGGCGAGGACAAAGTGCTGTCTGATACACAGCCTGCATACACCAGTGCCTCCCTGGAGGGCAGCCAGGATGTGGGCAGGCTTTGTAAGAAAGCACTGTTTTAGTCTGTGTGGAAGTTGAGGGAAGGGATAAACCAACTAAATTAATCTTTCTTTCCATTCTCTGGCAGAGCTTCCACTGGTCAAAATATGCGTATGATTCACTACCGTATAAATTTTTCCTGTGCTTTTTGTTTGCTGTCATCTAGGAGAAAAGCAGAGTGTCATTCACTCAGCTACGTTTTTCTTGGAGTCCTAAATATTTTAGGGAAGACCCCAGTTTAGGTAACTTCTTGAAAATATATTCTTGCTTAAAAATGCACCTCTTAAGCATTAAGCAAGTGATTATTGTAATATGTTCCTCATCCTCCTTATGACAAATTCCCAGCAAAGGACAAAAAGCTGAACCAACCTATGCATCTAAACTTAAGATTCTTGCTGGAGGTGTGTAGGCAAGTATATGCCTGTCTGCTGTGACTGTCTCTTACTCTCTCGTATAAGAAAAAACTGGAGCTTGTGGAGAAGAGGGTGAAGATGCTACTCATGTATGAAGAGAAATCCTTATCTACAAGTTAGGAACAGTAAAATGAGTCCATAGAGCATTCAGTAATTTTTCTGAAGCTACATTTGGTAACAAAGTTGGAGACATTACCCCAAATCTCCTGATTTTGGATGTGTAAAAACCAAAGCATCAGCAGCTGTTCTCACTTCTTATGGGGTTTTTATTAAATGAAAATATGAACTCTGTGGAATGCTGAATACTGCTTGGAAAGGATGACTCTTAAAAAGGGAAGGATATCATGGATATTTTTTTTTTTTTTTAAATCTCACACTACACTTCTCAGTTGAGAGAATTAACATGTGGCTGCAGGGTTTTAATAAACCTTTTTGCAACTAAAATAAAACATTGAGGTTTGATTGGAAAGTGGATTGAAGTGGAACATTGGTTGCATCAGTAAATGTGCCTTATTCTCAATTGGCAGTGGTGAGTGTGAGTCAGTATGTTTGTTTCAGCCTCTAAAAATACCATATGTCTTTATAGTTCCAGACAAGTCCTTATGATGGACAGAAGCAGTGTTCTTTATTGCTTAAACATGGCAATGTCTGCTGCGTATTGAATCCCTCTGAAAACAAACTAGCCCACATCCTGATTGACCGCTGTTTTGCCACTGTATACCTCATCAAAAAGAGTGAATTTACAAAGATGTAAAACTTGAGTTAGCTGTGGGGAAGCAGATCCTCTGCTGTATGTTTACAGATGCTAGTGACCAAAGTTAGTTCTGGTGAGTTTTCCATTCATGCTAGTGGAAGATGTTCCTATCTGTGCCAAGAATGAACTCTAAAAATGTAGTTGTGGGTGAGCTCCTAACAGATTTTGTTTATCCGGTTTTGGGTAAACACTTTCCCCTAAAAACTGGCTTTGCCATATGATTCAGTATCAAAACTATGTGAAATTAGCCATTTTCCTTTGGATGGTTTTGACCTGAGAATTCTTCTGAGGTTTTTAGTTTATTTGAATCCTGATGTTGAGCAAAACTGGAGTGTTCAGCAATTTAGTTTAAACTAACAAGTGTGCTTGGGGAAACTATCTATCTCCTAGAATAATTACTGGGATTCTCCTTGGCTTAAGATATTTAAAAGTAGGCAACTGTGAAGCACGAGACATATTTCTTCACTAATTTCATTCAAACCTGTTCCTGGACAAACTCTGAAAAGGAACAGGTTTTTGATTTTCTTAGGAACATTCCAGCTATTTGCTGATGAGATTCAAATCCAATTGCTTTGAAAACCTGGAGACCTTTTATGTATATGTTCTAGTAGAAAACATTGTACAGTCTGAAGTTCTGTAGTTTATGTGCTAGTCTTAACTGATCTGTAGGTGTTCCTAAGATGAGAAGCTTCTGTTACATGGAGGAGTCTTCTGAATTGTAGAAGGAAGAAAAGCCAAACAAACCCTAAAGCACACAACTTTTGATCTAAAGCTGAATTGTTTTCCTTATTGTTCTGCAATGGATTGGGTGCAGACAGTTTTTTACTGTGCTGTTATTGTGCCTCTTAATTATTTCGTCCAAAATCCATGAATAACTCCAGATTACACTATTCCAGCTGTAGTTTTAAAAAATACTTTCTTTGATTTATACAGTTATGAAAAGGTGGCTAGAAATCTTTGATAAACCTGTTAAATTGCACAGAGGAGCCGTGAAAAGCATCACAGAGAGAATCCATTATTGAACTCTAGAGAGTCATGGAATAATGTACCAATTTTTTCGCTATTGCTGTATTTAAAGACACAACATATACTTAGACAAGTATTGAACTTGAATGCACCAGAGTAACAACTCTTGCTATTTTTATGAGCAAGAACTGTGCAAATGAGCTGGCAGAATTTAGAGTCCATTTACAATACTCACCATGCAGAATAAATTTTCTCCAATAGGTGGTGAACTCTTTGTGTCCCAAGTCAGGCTAGTCATATTTACTTTCAGAAGTGTGTGATATGCATAATCATGTATGTACAATTTGACTTTACTCTCACAATGTAAACTTCCAGGACAGTCTTAGGGAAATTTGATAATGGGTTTACTTTTGCTCTAACCACAAACCTTATTGTGGGTTTTTTGCTCATCTTAGATGTTGATTGTGGGAGCATCTGGAAGAAAAAGTAAAAACATTTTTTTTCCTTAGTGTGCCGCAACTTGGTTGTGTTATCACTATTCCTTCTGAATGCTAATGTAGCCCTACTTTGTTCTGATGGTATAGCATCAGTAAGAACAGATGCAAGGAAGAGGTATGTTGTGCTCTTTGCCAGCTCTTTATTATTCTAATTACATGAAGTATTTTTAATGCACAACATTATGATTGCCATTTTTTTTTTCTTATTCATTTGAAAATTGTTGTATGGTATCAGATACTGACCAGACACATGATATCAGGTAAGACTCATGGAAGTATTAACTAGGTTTTTCCACTAGTCTTTTCCTACCCTGTCTTGTAGCTTTGCCTTTTCAGCATGTAGATACCTTTTTTTTTTTTTTTCTCCTAATTAGGAACATGGCTGTAGGAAGTACTAAAGCTTTACTGGAGTTGCATGTGAAGGAGGAAACTATTGTTATTTTGTGTGGGAGGAATCTGCTCAATAAGCCAATATAAGGGTTCCTATGTCAGCTGATACCGCCCTTGTTAAAGCCTATTATGATAGGCCAGCCTTTCCTCCTGTTCTTGTCACTTGAAAAGCTCTAAAGCCATCACTCTCTATTTAGATGGTTTTAAAGAGAATGGGAAGAGCTGTTTCAAATCCCCAGGAAACATGGTGAACAAAGGATATGACTTGCTAGGTCAGACTAATGGCTTATCTCATCTAGCCTGTTCTCTGCCTTTGGCCTTAATCAGTGCTTCAGACAACAGTAGGATTTCTTTCTAGGTATCTATCCAAGTGAGAGGCTACAATGAAGGGCTAAGTGCTTCTTTCTTCTTGTCAAAAAAGACAGTTGTTATATACCTTGAAGCATGATTTATTTTATTTTTATTTTATTTTTTAGCATTGGCTTTGTTTACGCAACAGTAATTGTGGCTTGCACTCAGAGCTTTATTTCAAATGTTTGCCTTGATGTGCTGGTTGCTCAAGAGCACACATACAAAAAGAGATGTGTTTAAAAACACGGAATGGAGTTCCATCCAGAAAATGCCTGAAAGAAATGGCAGCTAATGGCAGAGAATCCACAGGTTTTTTGAAGCTATAACTGAAATTCTGGAGCATCAGAGAACATGGAGGTTTTTTTCCTCCTTTTTTTCTTAGGAAGTTCTCAATGCTGGACACATTTTCTTCTATTATTCTTCTCATTTAATGGCAGAATCTCTCTTCTGGTTTTGTTTGTTTTAGAGAGGGAGAGAAAGCAACTCTGGGAATTACTTTTCTTGAAAACATTGAGATTGGAAAAGATCTCTAAGATCATCTAGTCTGACTGTTCGCCTACTGCCAACATTGCCCACTAAAGTGTTCTTATCTTCTGTTCTTCGTTCTCCAGAGGTGATCGTGGAGGCAGATACAATGAATGTGGCACTTGAAAAGCAAAGTCCAAAAAGGAAGAAAGTAATTTGAAAAACAGTGTTCTTTGGTTAATTAGTTTTATTTCCTTGACTTTATTTCAAATACAATTATTTTATCTTAATTTTTGCTCTACTAAACAATATTGACGTATTTCTGATCCTTAAATTATTTATCATTTAAATTATTTTCTTAAATTATTATATCCATGAAATTATTATTTTATATATTAAATTATTATATATATGCTTTACGAGACTTGTGTAGATTCAGCTGTGTTCAAGATCCCAGCATGTATAATGGTTTCAAATGAAAGGTGGAGAGATTTACATTGGATATGAGGAAAAAGTTTTTTGTGATAAGGGTTGTGAGGCAGTGGAACAGATTGCCCAGGGAGGGGATGGTTCCCTTGAACCCTGGAGATTTTTAGGTGTTGGACTGCATGGAGCTCTGAGCACCTATATATAGCTGTATATATATATATAGATAGATAGATATAGCTGTACGTGTCCCTGTTCACTGCAGGGGAGTTAGACTAGATGGCCTTTAAGGGTCCCTTCTAAAATGATTCTATGATTCTCTTACTGGAAAGCTACACAATATATAATGTGTACTGTTTAATGCAATGGTCTCTGTTCTTGAGGATCATGTGTGGACCACAGCTGGGTGAATGTGAGAGTATGAATCTATGAGCAGTGGATCTGCATAGAGAAGGCTTGACTGTGCATCTGGGTGGCATGGTTAGGGTTGATATTACTGTATTGCATGCTGTAGGAATCCTTATGATGCTCTGTCTGGCTCTGTCAGATTTTCTTCTGCTGGTCTCTGGGAAGAATAAATCAGAGATAGCATGAACACCCCCACCAAGTGAGTGTGCTTGGTGAGACTGTGACCTCCTGTCCTTTGGCAGGCAGCAGATGACTTCTGTGCCTGTTTTCATGACAGACTGAAGATGTGAGGTGATTTGTCAAAGTTTTATTCTTTGTGTGCATATGTTTTAGGAGAGTGTCTTATACTTTTCCTCTAATACATCAGTTGTTCTGAAGCCTAGACTAGCCATTTCAACTTTACAGTAAGATAAATCATTGCAGACTGAAAAACATAGAGGTACTCAAGAATCCCTTTGTACTTCAGTGGTCAGAAGTCTTGGTTTCCATCCAGAGGCCTTGTCAGCCTTTTCCAAAGGGGTTTTCTGTGTCTTCAGCCTCTTCGCACCTTCATTTTGAATTCATAAATCAGAGGTAGGAATTCTTCATCGAAGGAATATTGGCTTAGGTGATATCTAGATATCATATGTATGAATATTACCCCAGAAAAGCCTCTAGAGGGGACGGTACTTTATTCAGTTATTGTTTGCAGGAACGGATGGTGACCCACTGAGCAGATGCTGACCAGGTTCCATGCTGAGCACAGATGGTCAAATTCCCTCCTGTGCAAGAGGTCTGCATAGCTTCTTTGCATTGCTACAATCCCACTTCAAGGCTATTTAATAATGCTTAAGTAGGACTGAAGTGCTGCAGTCCTTACTTATGCAACAGGAGGAAGGATTATGGGGAAACTTTTCAGAAGTGTTGGGAGAGAAATCTATGAGAATCAAAGCAAAAATTAATGCATCATCTTTGGAGATATTTCTGTAATGAAAATCCAAGAAATTTTAGTTTCAAAAATCACAGTGATGTGTCTAAAGTATTTCTGTGCCACCTCTCTTTTTCTGTCTCCATTTAATGGAAAACTATAGAAAGATTGTTATCTAATGGCTTTGGTGAATATTTTACCCTTTGTGGATTTAGAACTAAGAAAATAAGCTGTTTGTTATCCTCTGATGAATCTTGCCATTGTGGCCTTTATACTATTTTTGATAGAGATGCACCTGCAAACTTTTGCTTCCATTAAGATTGTTGCTGAGTTCAAGTATCTGGTTATAAAACTTTATTCCTGAGCTGTTTTCAGGCTCCCACCTGCCATGTCCCATGAACTCTGCAGCACTGGATATGTGGACTTTGCCTATTTCATTGCACTCTTTTGCTACTTGTTGATTCTACTATATAGTCTTCATGGTGTAGAGGTACTGGTGGTGAATCTATGAGCTGTTCAGCTTGCAGTCTTGCAAAAGTCTAGAGGTTTGTAGCTTGCTTCCTTCAGTAGCTGTAAAATGCTGCTGACTCGCATACCATGGATACCTGTCTATCTACTTAAAGCAACCAGATAGTGTGCTTTATGGGTACAAGGGTCAACTGGACAGGTTCATGAAAGAGAAATTAATTGAGGGTGACTAAATAGATAAAAGAAGTCTGGCACAGGAAGTCTCTATCCTCAAAGGACTGGCTGCTGGGAAACTGCCAGGGAGATATCCATGTGCTCACCTAGTTCTGCTTTGTCTTAGGTATCTGCTCTCTGCTACTATCAAGGGATGGGATGTTGGCATAGGTACTTTGTTCTGAGGCAGCATAGCATTTCTTATGGCCTGAAAATATTTATCCTTAAATCCCATTCATGTTTCCAGGGCTGGTATTAGCCTAGCTGCTGCTATCTGGGCCCAGCTCCTGGCTGGCTGGGTCCTGTGGGAAGCTGCTTGTGCCATTTCCCACAGGGTGCCAAGTCCATATACACAGAATCTATTCTTTCTCCTTGCTGGTTACGTGCAGTCCGAAGTCAGGGAACTTGTACGGGTTTCTATAGGTGCAAATAAGCCGACATTGTGGCCCTGTGTCCTAGTTAATTGTTAACAGTCTATTTCTAAGAATGTATATCCAGGGTAGCATGCAGTTCTTAGCGACTGCAAGTGCAGCATGCTAACTGGCTGTATTAGCATTGACTGGCATCCTTCCAAACATCTATTTAGCTCTCACAGTTTCCTTCAGTACTGTTGTGCTGTATTTGTGTTGTATTGCAGAGGCTGGAGGTAGTTTTATAGGTTTAAATGTTTTACTGAGAATTTGCCTGTAGTTTGTTCAAAAATTTTGAAGCAGATATTTTGCTTGCTTTTGCCCTTAAAATTGAGACAGCATTGGACTTTGAACTTGCACCCAACGAATAGCCTGGCTTATGCGAGGATTACATTTTTGAGGCATTTATAGCTGGTTTAATTCTTCCTGTTCTGTTTGCTGTGGCTTGGAAATGAAAATGACCAGTGAGATCATTGCATTTTGTAAACCTGACATGTCCAGGTACCTAATTAACATAGTAACTAGATACCTGGGCTGTAAACAAGTTGTATCCCAGTGATGCCCTGTTGAGAATACAAGTGTGCATGGTTGGTGGCAGGGAGTATGAAAAGTGCTGCTTGATTAGGAATGAGTGAAGCATTTCTGGTAGATGGAAGGCTTTCTCTCTGAGTTCAATGAAGCCTGCAGCAAAGCCAGCAAGTTGGCTGCTTGGCTATAGCCCCCAAGCAATGAGCCCAGGAAGGAGCAGGAGCTGCTAAGCAGGTAAGTGGTTACCCAGATTGCCTCTGCACCTGCAGGAAGTGTGAACACACATGCCATGCTGCTGTAGCATCCGTGTTATTGCTTTGTTCTCGATTCTTTGGTCTCTGGGTCAGATTTCCTTGCTGTTGCTGTGCAATTCAGTTGTTCCGTTCCATGTCAGACTGGGGAATGCCCTGCTTACATGGTCAGCTGGAGTTAATAGGGTCAAACTTTTCTGTGACAATTGCCCTTGTGGTCCTTTGCAATCTTCCCATGGAAAGTTGAATTCAATTGAACCTCAAGTCTGGAAGCTGCGGTGCGTTGCACCAGTGCCCTGTTCCCAGTGCTGTCCTGAGAAGGATTTGTGCAGAGGGATGCCACACGTATGAGTGTAACTTCCTAGAAGGTGGTGGGAATGTTTGTTTCTCACCAGTTTCTGACTAAGCTGGATGCTACATAAAGGTTTGATGTATGTATTTCAAAGGGTCAGTGTGTCAGAATTAAATCATCTTGAAGGAAATTTATCCAGCTGCAGTGCCTACACATCCCCTCAAATCCTGTTTAATCCCTTAAATACTTATGCAATGCTTTGGCCATGTGCTGGCCTTCAGCATAGGAGAGAATTTTGCCCAGTGTGAACAGGTCTAGAGGAATGTGAACGATCCTGTGAAGTAGGTAACACATAGGGGTAACTTAATCCCTCGCTGAAATACAGCCACAGCAAACTCCTTTTCAGTTCCAGAAGGAAAAGGAATATCCAAATATCCAGTTGAAGACTGAAGACGTGCTTTAAAAAAATGAACTGTAAAGACCAGAAATGCAGTTTCAGCCAGGATCCCTGGGCTTCTCAACCTAGTGCTTCTATTAAAAATGCCATAAGATTTTTGCAATCACAGGTGGCTAGGAACTTGTTTTCATTTGTTGTCTGGAAATCCATGCCATAGATTTTGCTTTTTTCCTGATATTTAACCACAAAATTTAGGGGATTCTTTTCTGTATCGCTGCTGCTGTATGCTAAAATATTTGACACAGCATTCAAAGAAGACTGGAATCTGTGGTCCTGTATAGAAAGATCTTTTGCTGCATTTGTTTCTGCAAAGTGGTCAACTCCTGCCTGAAATGTCACTTCTCTAAGTAGCTTTGTGAAATGAGAGGGGAAAAAAAAAAACATAGTAACATTTGTTGTAAATACATGCAAAAAAATGGAGAGGTTTCCAGAGAAGTTTTAATCACTTTTAGTTGAAAAAACAAACAAACAAACAAAAAAAACCAAAAACAAACGAACAAACAAAAAAACCCTTTAAAAATGCTATGGAAGTTTTTTTGTTTGTTTGTTTTAAACTTTTTATTAGTATTTTTCAAATCACTTTTTTGTGCTGTAACCTCATAGTGCTGTAACCTCATAGTGCTTTGGGTTAGAGACTGAAAGGACTTTGATTTACTTTGTGTCTATTATTAATGCCTTTTATTATTGCATTCCATGTTAAAGCATTGGTGTTGTGAGTGAGGTGGGCTGTGGATGGAAGTCTCCATCCAAACCGTGAGATACATCCATGCTACAGGGGTAGCAGTTTGTCAGGCTTTGGATTCCATTCCTTTCTGCTGCTATGGAGTAACGAGGTATTGTGGATAAATCACCTCATCTCCCATTGCTTACTTTCCTCTTCTGCAGCACGTGTGATATTTCCCTCCTGTGCGTGAGGAGTGGAGGATCACTTCAAGATGGTGCAGTTGCTCAGCGGGAGTGTTATGTACCACTGCATTTCCTGCTCAAGCGTGTTTTCTGCCTTGTTATTGACTGACAAGGAGGAAGGGAGTTTGTCATAAAGAGTGAAAATGATCCTTAGGAGACATCTGCTTTCCAGATTTTAGAGAAAACAATTTTTATTTTTTTTTCCACACAAATGTGTGCTTGCTCACTACCACTGCTGCTTTGCACTGTTTAATACCCCAATGTGCCAGAAGTTTATGCGAGGTGGGAGAAACCTTTTTGGTGTGACAGCTGCCTCTGCTCGAGCTGATACAGCAAGCAAGGGTTAAAAATTGGACAGGGAAAAATGAAGGTGACAAGAATACGCTTGTGCAGTTATGCCACAAGGAGCCCCACCAGCCCTTATGGTTGGGTTGAAACAAAAAACATTCTGTCCTTTTCTCTGTGGCTCCCCGTGGGAGTGTGGAGGCTGAATAAGGCGAGAGAGGCAACCGTTTTGTGAGGTGTTCTGGCCCACTGGGTCGTGCCTTCAGCATAGTGTCAGATCATCCTGGGTTCTCGCAGAGGGAGTTTGTTTTCTGGGTTTGTGCAAAGGCCGTGCCTTGGGACCAGCTGTCTGCTGGACAATGGAGCACTAAGTGTGGCAAGCCTGGAAGCAGAAAAGACTCTTTTGAGACAAATGTGAAAATCCTGCCCTCTATGCAAGTAGAGAGAAGAAAGAGAATATCTTCTGGAAGTGCTAGCAGGTCTGATGAATCTCTAACAGTCCTGCTTTGACTGTCTTATTTAAATTAAAAATTAAAAAAGGAACTGTAATACTTGCTGAGGTGGGTTTTTCAGTTTCTTTCTTTCTTTTTTTTTGTTTTTTAATAGTGTGTGGGGTTTTTTTTTGTTGTTGTTTGTTTGTTTCTAATAGGCCTAGCAAGAAGGACTGAAAAGCATTAACAGCCTTGCAAGGTCACTGGGACCTGAACAGAATTACTAACTGGTTCTCTCTCTGTCAGGCACTCTGTATTCAATGTATTGCAAGCTTGAAGCCAGACCTTATTTCACTGAGCAAAAAATGGTCCTTTTGTTGCTGCTTTTCCCCCAGTGTCATCTCTCAGGGTTGCCAAGGAAACCGGTGTGTGTCCTTTCAGCATAGGTTATTGGGCCCCAGGAAGGAAGTGCTCCAGTGCTGGCCTGCTATTTTTATAGAACCGTTACATAATACAATCTATTAAAGCTTCCTCTTGGTGTTTTATTGCACAAAGGGGAAATTAAGTTTGATGACTCCTAAATGTTTGATGGAGGATGTCAGGTGACTTCTGGATTGTTTTGTGCTTGCCACATAGCAACAATATTTCTGTATGCAATTCAAGAAGAACAAATATACATTAGTGCCATTGGCAATATTTGCCTGCATGCGGATCACCAGAGGAAATTGAATTCTAAGCAGAGCAAGTACAAACACTGTAAATGTGCAGTGCACTCTCAGCTGGGGAGAATAGGATGGCAGAGCAATCATTGCTTCAACAGTATAGTGAAAAGAGGCTGGGAGGTGGATGTTTTTTCTTTGCCTTGTTCTGTTTGAATGCACAGAAACTGGGAGGCATGGTAATGCTCTTGTAGTCTCCATGCACATCTGTGAGATGCATGTGGTAATAACCCCTTTTTTTCTTTTTCTTTTTTTTTTTTTGCTGACATCAATGTTTTTGAATTTGGATTAGAGCTCTGGTGTCACAAGTCTTGGTGATTTAAAGAGTAAACTGCATAAATTTAGCAGAGTTGCCTATACTGAATACTTGAATGCCTCTATTCCCATCCTAAGTAGGCTATTTTTCATGTATGTGTTTGAGATGTGCTTCAAAGTGAGTCATTCTACTTGCAATATCTGAGTAGGAATAAATCTGCTTGGGGACTTGGGATTTTAATTTCATTTGACTATCTCTCAGCAAAGTCAAATCAGCTGTATGTCTTGACTAATCAAAAGCTTCAAGTGCACAAATGTGCACGTGTATTGCTGTGGAAGAGTACTGCTTATCATTTGCTCCTGGGGAACTTATCCACATACTTGCACTTGGCCTAAAACAACAGATAATGAGATAATTCAGGTCAGCCCTCAGTGTCTGTTCTTTGTCTATTGCCACGTGGAAAACAACAATCTTTGTGACTTCCTAGTGCCAGAATGACCACTGTTCCATGTTCCAGCTCAGTTTTAAGATGGATACAGAGTTTGTATTAATGATGATACATAAGGGGGATACATTTGTGTTAGGTCCTTGCTGCTGTCCTTTATAAGAAGGAAATAATGGGACTGTGAATGGCAAGGCTGCAGGTTGTTTAAAGAGCATGAAAACATCTTCCTAAGATACTGAAGTGTGGGGACCTAAACTGTCTTCTTATCTTTAGTACTCACAAAGGAAAGGTGTAATTTTCACTTTATTTTGAAAGCTGTCAAGAAATGTCTTAATTTCTGTGCAGGCAGAAATTAAATTAGAGCTGTAAATAGTGATAGGAATATTTGAATTCACAGAAGTTTCAGTGCTGGTGTGCACTGCATCGGGAGGAAGATTCATTGGAGTTTTCAGCAGTCTCTCCTTATTTAGAAGACAACCCTGTTCTACTGAAACAGCAGGAACCAAGTGAAGAATCTGTAGTTGCTTGTAACCCTTTGCAAGTAACAGAAAATCTCCTAGGCTTGAAAAATCTTTGCCACCCCATTCAAAGAAGACATCTGACCTGACCTGATAGGGAGAATAGCTTGGTAGGACTAGATGAATACAAAAGGGAAGGATACGGAGACTTGGGCCTGGATGTCTTACTACCAACAAATAAGTGAAGTTTAATTCGACACATAGAAAGTATTGCATTTCTGATCAGGAGCTTATATAGGACCCAGAGGATGCGAGAATTCACATGTCCCAAAGGAGGGGTGGAGAGGGAACCAGGGCTCAGTACAATTCTACCAGCCTCCAGTCAGCATGTGTAGAGCAAAGTGCTGTAAATCTATGATTTAACATGACAACAACAGCCAACTAGGAATTGTCCAAGAGAACTTTTTTTTTTTTTTTTTTTTTTTTTTTAAATCAGAACTTTTCATGGAAATTTCTCATTTTGGGTGAAACTTTTGAAAGGAAAAATTTCTGTGATCTGGCACTGAGTTCCTGTACAAAGCCAGACCAGAGAGCTCAAAATAGCCAATACCCTGGAGGGTAAAGCTTTTCCTGGGAATGCAGGAGATGTGTGTGCCAAACATGAGGTCTTGATTCTCAGGTTCCTGTTCCTTAGCCGTTGTGAGCTAAGACTACTGGGCTTTTGGCTGTTCTGTGTGGATGCCTCTTTTCCTAAGGGGGTGTGGAAGGGGAAAAAATTCTGTATCCATTATTTATTTATTTATTGTCTTGCTGCAAAAGAATCTGTTGTTTTAATCATGAAAACACTTAGCAGGACAAGAAACAAACTTCCCACAGTGCCCCAGTGATGCATATCCATGCATTCCCTCTGCATGTGATCTTTCAGTTTCTTGGTACTGCTGCACATTTGAAAACTCAGGGGCACCTGGGATCTGATCTGCCCTGCTTGTCTCCAGGATGACTCAGTGGGACCCCCCCTTTTTATTGGCAAATGGTTCATTTATTCACTAAAAATATTAGTTGAATGGAGTTTTGATTTGACCTGGAAATTATTTATGTACTTGGATTTAAGTTCCTAAAATAAGTTTTCTTGGATGAAGAATTAAGGAGAAAAAAACTTGGCAACTGCAAAACTACATGTGTTGCTGTTCCCCTCACCCAAAAATTGCCTCAGAAAATCTTGTTTTATTTAATTGTCATTCTTGTAACATATTGTTAATTATAAACCCTCAATGGAGAAGGCTTTGGAAACCCTCAATTTCTAGTTTGGATTGACCAGGTGATAATCTGTCATGGTCCTCAAAAACATACAAGTGGACCAACTTAAGAAAGACTTTCTAGCCTAGCAAATATGACCTTCTTAGGGTGGATAGAAGACTAAATTGAACTGTCGCTGACTTGAAGGAAGAGATGATAGCATACTTCACAAATCTTAAGGAATGGCTGTCTTTCTACTCTTTCCCTTACTTCCTCACAGCCGCGCTCCTGACTTGAGACAATTTACTAAAATTATGGCTAACTTAAAAGCTTTTTTATTGATGAAACAGTAATTTCTGGAGGAAACCGAATAAATGCATGTACATATTGTAAATCTCCTGGTTTTGTGCTGGCCAGAATGAAGGCGCCTAGTGAAGAGAGTGAAGCAGCAGACAAAGTAGAGAAAAGTATGCGTAGGAGACTGGAGAAGATACTTCCTGTGTTTGCTTTGAAAGCCTTGATTGTATAAAAGTCCATGTTTGTTTTTAGAAGGAGCCTCTGGAGGAAAACAACTGTGGCAAGAACGTGCAAAATGTAGAGCTGGAATTATCTGACTTTGTCCTGTCAAATGTTAAGCCAAACAGGAAGGTTTATTTTTCTCCTTTCTTTTTTTCTTTTGGCAACTACTTCCCCAAGCTTCCTATGGGGTGGAAATGGGCAATAAATAGCAGGGTATCTAATGGCATAATTCCAGGCCTCCCAGCTACTGGTGTTGGCAAGGAAATGGCTCTCCTTTTGCTTCCTTCTTATTTTTAGTGTTGAGTTTTCAGGGGGTGGAGGGAGGGTCTGCTATTATCAGTGAGAGAGTCAAACCACAGTGGCTGCCTTCCGCAGAGCTCTTACCACCCTGCCAAACTGGAGGAAGTTGGAGCCATATAATTCACACCACTAGTGGTTTTGCCTTGTAAGTGAGACTTCCTTTAAATTTTAAAATACATGCACACAAAACTGAACTGTCCCACTGCTATAGGATCCCTGTTTTAAACATGTTCACGTTTTTGTCTTCTGGCCTCTCTGTTTTTCCCCCTGCCACTTCTTCATATTTAAAAATGTTCACTGGATAGATGGATTGCAAACAGAACCAATGTTGCTTTTGGAAAGAATGCTTGGAGTACAGTCCCTGAAGGACAACAGGATGAAAAAATCTTTTCTATGATTTGATGACTTCCATATAAAAATTTTATTCTCCAAACTTCAATTTTGGGCTTGCTGTATTTAAAGATTTTTCTGTAGACTTATCAGTCATGCAAACTGTAGAAAAGACAACTGGCTCAAGGCAAACTGAGGGGGTTTGCTTGTTGTGAGGTAGTAAGAAGAACAAAAAAAAAAAACAAAAAACAACTCCAAAGACTGATCTTTAAAAATAAAAATAAACAAACAAAAAAATCAGAAGTAAAGCTTTTCTTTCTGTGAAACTTTATTCTTTCTTTTTGCACAGAGGTACCTGATCTCTTTATAAACCTGCAAACCAGTTTAAATCTTTCAGAATTTGTTCGTGCATGATACACTTATGTTTCTTTTTGCCTGTAGAGCAGAGCTTTAAACTGGAGAAGTTCAACTTGGTTTCATTTTGATATGGACAATCAAGAAGCCTTATTTCAATAAACTTAATGCAAGAACATTTTTCTCTGCTTTTGGTTGCGTATCCTGGACTTAAAGCAATCATTGCTGGAAGCTCTAATCTTCAGCAAATACCCTGGATCACTCCTTCCCCAAAGCAAACTCAGCTTTACCAAATTCTCTGACTGACGTTTGACCTGTTCTGAAGAGGCTACATTGATGGAGATTCCACATCCTCTTCGGGTAATATCTTCCAGTTGTTAACCAGCATTTAAATTCCTCTGTTAGGAAAAATTCCTCTGTTGGGAAAATTCAAGCCAACAGTCAGTGGTTTGAAAACGGAGGCAAAGAAGACTGAGGCTGTTTCCCAGCTGAAGGTCTCAGCTGTGGCTTTAGTGTACATCTTGTAGTAGGGGGCATTATGCAGAATATAGCATACTGGCAGCCTGCTGGGACATGAGCATTGAATGCAAGGATGTGGAAAATCTCCCAGCATGTCAAGAGGGTCTTTTTTCAAAGTCACTTTCTTCAGTAGGTGTTACAGGTGAGGATGATAACCTCTAGGGTTTTCTCTTGTGATATTGTGCTTTATAACTTGGCCAGGTGTCTCATGCTTTGGGATGAAACGTTCAATTGTTGGATGCCTGTCTTAGACATGACGTTTTTTGGGGAGGACTTGAGCCAAAATGCCTTGGCCTGCTCACTCAAAGAGGCAAGGGAGGTGGGATTTATTTTTAAGGAAGCCTCATGGTAATTTGTGGGTGCCAGAGACTTTGTGCTTTAGAGTGGGACTTTATAACTTCATTGTAGGAAAATGGCCACGGTGTCAGATATTTTAAGATTTTTCTGGTCTAGACTGTATTCTGCCAGGAGGGATGTAAATGTATATTCTGCAGTTCCTTCCAGTAAAGGCTCACAGTCTTAGAGTCATGGAGAGAAGGCAAGATATGATGCTTTATATCAGAGGAAGAGCTAAGGAAAGAGAGCAGAAATAGATTTTTCAGCTGCCCTGCTCTGGTAGAATGATTTCCTAATCTGTGATGGTTCATAGTTTCAGGTAATTTTTGATGCAAAGGCTGAAGAGATCCTTGGGATTGATCCAGACTTGTAAGATTATGATGCTGAATGAAAAGTACATGTTTTGTTTTAATTTTGCTTTGTGTAGAAATGTGGGAATGTAGACTCTAGGCTATGAAGTTTGTTGCCCACACTTGATTACTCACAGGTGTTCATTTCAAACCTGACTACAGATATTTCTGCTTTAGCTTGATGATACTTTAATACATTCTACTCAACATAAGATTTATTTTCTAAAAAGAAAAGCAACCTTTGTGAATAAGTAGGAATATTGGTGCAAGATTATTGTTATTCTGAGTTTGATGATGAGAAAAACTGAAAGGCTCTCCAAACATAGACTCAAAACTGTGGTTAGCATCCTTATCCTGAGAACACTGAATGTAAGCCCCCAGAAATCCATCTAAACATCAACTTGATTAATGGGAGAATACAGTCTAACTATCTAATTACTCTGATAGTATGCTAAAATATTCTGGAGTGTTTATTCACTATATTTTTTCACTAATATTTTTATTCCCTTTTTCAGTTTGATATTTTTGAGGAAGAATTTTAGGGTTTGCTAGAAAAATGTAGATCAAAACTGAACTGTGGAGATCAGGTGACTTGCACCTAAAAATACTTAAGCCTGTAGATTTCAATTAAACACTATCTTTGATGGTTACTAGAAAAATACTAATGGGTATTTCAGACCCTTAAAGGAGCACAGAAATAATATCTCCTCATGGACAGAAAATCACATGCTATGCATGTATTCCCAGTACAGTATGAATACAAGTTTAATAAAAAACAAGCCACATGGAAAACTTTTGAGACCTGAGGGAGCTATTCAAATTTGAGATGAAAATTTAGGTTAGTTCAGCTCCTGTGTATTGTGTCTACTATTTTTATTTCCACTTATTTTTTCATTTTCCCCTTCTTGCTCAGAATCTACCTTACTGCACCTTTTAGTAAAGATGGGACTATCCAGAGGTTTGAAACTCTTGCATGCAGAACTTCTGTGTGGATTCTTTTCACCTTTCCTACAATGAAAAGGCATCTCAAAGGTGTGTCCTCAGTGACCTGAAAACAATACAGATTTATGCTGCCATAACGCATTTGGAGCCTTGTCATCTGCCTTTAATTTTGCACTGAGATGCTAATCTTCTCAGGTTTTATGCACTGTTAGTACTTGTAAAAAGCTGTCCAGAATGTTGATATCAGCATTGTTTGATGACATTTACAATGAATGTTTCAAAACATATTTGCACAACTTTAGACTGAGTTTTATAAATTGATTTCAACCTTTTCAAATAATACTAGGAAAAATAAAAACCATTCAGATTTCTGATTTTGGGTGTATACAGCACAGCATGAACTGAACGAGTAATAACTAAGTAAGAAGTCTTTTATGTATGTTGAATGGGACTTTTCTTGATTGGCTGGTTAATTTGATCAAAAGTGTGAGGACTGGGGGAAATAAACTTTCTGATGAAATGTAATACTTAAAGGAAAGTTTTTCCACTTGCATTGAGTTTCTAGGCTGTCTTCAAAAACTGCTGAAACTTACCCAAACAGAATTTAACTTGGTATGTAAAATGGAAATTCCTATTAAATTGAAAATTTTTCATTTTCCTAAAATGCTTCTGTGTGGGTTGGGAAATGGTGGTATGATTTCCTGACTAGCTCTTACACAGGCTTGCTGTGCTGCTGCTATTTATACTTGTACGCTACTGGAACTGGTGACTAAGGTTTTGGTAATGCACATTCTGTGAGCTGGTTGTTTGTGAGCATGTAGTTGACCTTTGCTGGCAAAGTGATGTGAAGATAAGGAAAGGAAGAGGATATATTTTCATGCACTTGTCCTGGAGGAGTAAACACTATTGCTGGTTCTTGTTTTAGATATCCTCTAAGAGCAGTCAGTGATAATTGTTTAAGTAGCCCATAAGGCAATTGCGTGTCTAACAGTGTCTGCTTAACTGCACCAGCTGGAACTTGAAGTTATTCAGCAAACATCTTCACTACAGGGAAGTCTACTGATATATCATGATCTGATAGTAAATGATATAGTCTTTATAGAAAAGCAGAATCTCTAATCCCCGGCCATCCACAGATTCCATAGAATGTTTTTCTTGAGAGATCTTTGGGAGATGAAAAGGAAGAGTTATTGGTTCCCACCACATTTTTGTGTTCTGTTAGGAGAATGGAGCTCTTCACAAGTGGAAAGCATCAGTTTCTCTATGAAAAATGGGGAAAATGTGAAATTTTTTTCAATTTCTTTAAGTATGTGTGTGCATTTGACATAGGTTTTGAACCTAAATTGCTGTGTAGATTCTGAGCGCCTTAAATTTGATCATGTCTAATAAAATATACTGTGTACTTGTGGGTGGGAGGGGCCATCCTTGAATTACGTTTTCTTCTCAATTTTGCTTTTTTTTGTTTTCGTTTTCTTCTTTCTGAAGGCAATGTATTGAACTGCAGCGCAGGGTTATTTTTCCTTTCGTGGTAGAAAAGATGGAGGCATCTCTTAACCTCTGTCTCTCTCCCTTAGGGTTATAAGGAGGTGGTGGATGCCCTTTTCCAGCAGTAGTGATGCCTTCCTTGGGTTCATAGAACTGTGTACAAAATGCATTTTCATTTCAACATTGCTAAGGTAGGAGCTGATAATGGGCTGTTTTTTCCTACTGTTTATTCAGCCATCTTTTGTTTCTGAAGACCAGGTTCAGGAGCAAGGTACCGTGCAGTCAACTTCTCAGTTTGCTGATGTTTGCTATCGCCTTCCCATGTGACTCATTCCAAACACATCTCATTCGTTCAGGAGGGTAATTTTCTATTTCCACTTTAGTGCACTTCTCCTCCTCCTCTTCTGCCCCCTCCTTCCAGATCTAAAATGACCTGTCAGCTGCTGTTTATCTGATGATTCAAATGTCCGTGCTTGATTTCTCTTTCCCCATTGCTACAGTTCCTCCTTCCGTTCCAAAGGCCATTTTAGTTGTCATTTCTATTCTCCTGTCAACAGCACTCTTCATCGTTTCTAGCTCGGGCGGTTTGTCTACATGGTTTTCTTTAGAGGTGTTTTTGTGCTAAATGAGTGCCTCCTAGGAAGCCCAGTGTAGCATAACATAATTAACTGACAATATATGAGGTGCCAGTCCTTAACCAAGCAGTTAATGACTGGCTGGAAGATTTACAGGCATGAGGTAGAGTCAGAGGGGAGTTTAACACACCAGATTGTAGTTAAATGATAGATAGAAGTCATTTGGGCATCACTTTAGATTCAGACAGCAGTGGACTTATTTCCTATATTAAACTGGATGAATGCTAAGTTTATTGAGGCTAGACAATGTTGCATGGTACTGTTCAACTCTAGACTGTCTTGGTGAGGTAGATGATTGGCTGCAGGCTTTGTTTTTGCTCCATTTTTCCAACATATTTATGACTGTGTTTGTGAAGATTTTATTTGGATTCTCACTGTTTCCTTTTTTGATTCCTTTAGATGTAAGATGGTCTACTCTCAGAACTCTCCCCAGAATAGCCTATGTGTTCTTTATCCCTTATGCTTATGAGCTTTTCCTTAACTGTAGGCTCCAGAGGCAGTGCCCATGCATGATTTGCATAGGTAATCAATGACACAGATGAGAAAAGAGAAGTGCTTCTCAGCCGTGTAGACAGTTCACACATGCTTCTGTCATCTTCAGAGTCTGCATCTTTCTAGATAGAAACTGATCATCTAGCTCACTGGCAGTCCTTCACAGCTTGCAGAAATTAAGTGCAGAGATGCTGAAGATATGCTTTGTTGTTTTTAGGTGTCCAGATAAACTGTAAGTTGATACATGTCCCATTTCCCATTTGCTCCTCTGCAGCCTGGGTAAAGATGAATATGAAGATTGCTTAACTTGGTTTGAAACTGCCTCTATATATTTGAAATGTTTCCAACTGGTTCTTGTCTTTGAAACACATCAAATGTGAATTTTCAAGACCTGGGGGAGTTATGCAGGACTTGTGGGAAGTGTGTGTGACACAGCATAGTTTGAGCTGCATCTGTTCACATTCATCTCTTCAAACAAACTATCTGAAACACTGCCTTCAAGGTTATTCCAGGGTATGGTACCAGATCCTTCTTTTTTTTTTTTTTTTTTTTTTTCCTTCCCCCTCAAGCTCACTAGTGTTTCCACTCATGACTTGTTTTTCCTTCTGTTCCCTTTCTTGGAAGCAGATTACCATGACCACTAAGGAGTACTGTTGGTACAGCTCTAGTTACTGGTTTAGTTACTGAAATTAAAAGATCTTTTTGTGTCCTCTGCATACTTGAACTGCTCTTTCATTGTCTAAATGAAAATATTCTCTTTGTTTTATGGCAGGCGCTGTATGCATGTACATCTCATGTGAATATGGGTTGCGCACAGTGTAGGCTAGTATCAGCAATATGGAGTGCTTGGCATTCAGCCCCATGGTTGCCTCTCCCAGATGCTGCTACTGGAGGTGCCAGATGCTTTGCCTGTTTGTCAGCTCATGCTGATAACATGTCTGTTGTGTTAGCTTTTATTATGCTGGAAGGTGATGTGCAGGCACTTTGCACCTGTTTGCAAACATATGCCCCATCCACAGATCACCCTCTACTCTAAAAAACAGCTTGAGCAGCAGTTCTTTCCCCCCACGCCTTTAGCAGATTAACATTTTCCCTAGAAACTACTATGAGACCTTTGCTGGTGCACAATATGGTTCCTGTTGGGTAGTTTGTTGAGCTATATGAGACTGAGTTGGACCAGGGAAAGAATGCTGAAAATCCTCAAGGAAATGGAGCAAGTTATGAGGCTGCTCATTTCAGAATTGGATGCTTTTGATGATAGGAGCTGGTATGCCCAGATGGTACCATGCTCAGCACCATGGTTCTTAGTAGCACTGGTATTCTGGAAACAGAGCATGCAAAACAGTATCACCTCTGTTAGACATGTGTACTACCAGTTCCTGCCCTTCAAATTGTTCCTGTTTTGTTCTGTGTTTGCCGGCCTAACCTGGCCATGCCTGTCTCTGCCTCCCACCCAATTGCTCTTGCTGCCCAGAGAACATTGGTGTGAATTTCTGTTGCTGAAAGTTCGCGTCAAAGACTTGTCCCGCATAAGCGTTGCCTACTTTGAGAGGAGGCTGCCCTTCAGGACAGTCGCCCCTGTCTGTTGCCCTGCTTGTTTCTCTTCGTTGCTTCTGTTTTGAGTAATGTTCTTTTTGGATCATTTTTCACTCGTACGGAACAGTTTTGTTTGTTCTAGAATGAACCACTTCTACTTGGTGGGTTTTTCTGCCTCACCTGGTTGTGAAGCTTTACCCTTCAGATTGTTTGTGGGATGTACTGGGATTCCCAGTGTGCTTATGAGGGCCTCCCCTATGGGCTGGATGAATACAAGATTTATAGTAAAACATTTCTGCAGATGTCTGTAAGTTACACTAATTCACATTAAACATTCCCTGATGATACTGGTATTGGACACATCAGAAATGCATGAGTAACATTGTCTTGGTTTTGGCTTGTCTTTGCTACTTTCTGTGTAGTCCGTTTTCAATCACACTTCATTGTTTCTTTATATTAAAGACTGTAACTTTTTGTCTTGAAGTTTTCTTTCTGAGATCTATATGAAAAGGAGGAAAAAGATTAACCAAATCATAATCCAAATGTGTGTCTTTGGAAACTACTTGAACTGTGAGGGGGGAAAGTTGGAATGTTTTCCAAGACTGGAAGATATTCTTGAAACTTTAGTAAATCGGGGCTGGGGAACAAATCTTTTCAGGTTTTCTAGTCTCACCATCTTGATATTAAAACGTCATCAAGATGCAGATTCTTAATGGTGTTCAGATGCTTATGTCCTACTGAATCCACTGACAAAATACTTTGCAGATTGCAGCCTCTGCTTTGCAAACCTCCTTCCTTTTCTCTTATCATCTGCTTCTGGGTGCATATATTGAAATCAAAATTAGGATTGTCAGCTCTTAAAGTGACAAGTTGATGCAGATCTTTGCTCCCAAGCAGAATCCATTTTTCCCGCCTGTGTGTCTGATACCTTTTACACACTGGGTTGCCACATTTGAGTCCTGATATTGAGGTTGCAGTATGCCAGTGAGATCTCCATTGGCTTGATTATGTGACCTTGAGTAGCATCTGAGTCTCCCGGACAGTCACACACTCAAAGGAAGTGCCAACTGCACTATTTAATTGCTAACAGTGTGCATGTGTATGTCACTGCCCTCTCCTGCATACAGTAGGTACTGCTCCAAGTTGTGCCGCAGGCCATTTTTTTGAGAAACTAACAGCCGTCTTCCTGCTGAAGGAAAAGGGGTTTTAAGGTTTTGGCCTCGAAGGTGTCCTGTCTGCTGTCTCTGTGGAGCTCAGAGTGCCTGTGGTGAGCAGCAATAAAATAATCCTGTCTTCAAAAAGAAAAGAAGAGGAAGCAGGGATGCCTCCTCTAGTTCTGCCTCAAAGAGGGTTAAATTGTAATTACTAAGCAGAAATGTTTGTATTACTAAAGGTACTAAAAGTTAGATGGTGTTTCTTTAATGCTTTTATTAATGAAAATTGGGTAGTATTCTTCCCTGGGAAACACTACTAGGCATTTTCCTATTTTTGTCATATGGGAAGGACTATATAGCTGTTAGGTGAAAACAGGTTTGACTTTCCCAAATCAGCAATTGCAACTACATAGCTCTAGGATTTTGGACATCCAAAGAAGCTTAGTGTGTGTTTCTGTAAGAGTAAGCATCTTCTGAAATGAGCTTGTTTTTAGCTGCAAGTGGAAAAGGCGCTCATGAATCTGAGTTCTACTTGCTACTTTCTGAAAGCATTGCTATCTGTTACCATGCATCTACAGAACACTTAAAGCAAATGAAATAATGGTGCCTGCAAATGTTAGAAGGCATATTAGCTAGCAATAGAAAGTTAGAAGTAATCACGGAAGAAGCAGAAGTTCTGTTTAAATCCAAAACCATGAGCACAACAGTTGTGTGAGAGCCACAGGGTAGGGTGCTCCAACAGGAGAGTGCCAAGTGAGGGACCAGATTGCCTGGGGAGATTGGTAATGCAGTATGAAATCATTTGCCTGTTAGTTGTGAATTCAAACACAGCTCAGGCTTTTGGCTAAAAGTCACGGTTATCTGCAGTGGTTCTGGACTAAGTGCTAAGTTTTGCAAGAGGCTCATGATCCTCCCAGGGACACTATACAAGGATAGAAGGCAACATGTAAGGCAAAATGTCACTTGTGGCCCATGACTGGAAATTCAGTCACAGTGTTCATGTCTGGGTCGTTACTGAATATGCGAAGTGTTTGAGGAGGCCTTGGCTATTGTCAGCAATGTCTGGGTGGAAGTAGAGAAGTATGGAAAAACTAGGAACCTGGGATGGTGAGGACATTTTTGGAGAAGATTCTGTTCAGTGAGCCAAGTGACTTGTCCTGTCTTAGACTGACAGACAAGAGGGATAAGGATGATGGTTCAAAATGGCAGGATGACAAAAACGTGGCAAAATGAACTGTCTGCTCTGTGTGCTTTTAACTGCAAGAACAGTCCTTCCCTAGGGATTCATGCGAACATCTGCCACCAAATTTGCATCTACTATGGCAGCCAGATGCTGAGATTTGTAATCACAGCGAGATAAAGCTGCACATCCTGTATTCGATGTACTTTGCTAGCCAAGCATGACATGGATGCACATTAATTACTCCTTATTTATACTCATTTTGTGCTTTGGACTTGTTTTCCACATTCCTGAGCTCAATCTGGCTAACAGCAATCATTTATCCACCTGCTGGAGTTGTGCATTGAATGAAGTACAAGTTTAAGGAAAAAAAAGTAACAAAAGCAAACCTGTGATTCTTTTAAATCCAGCTGTTCTTCAGCTCATACTTCTCAGTTTACATATGAAGTTGAAATTTTACTAGTTTTGTCCTGCAGATTAATCCAGGCACTATGGTGGTGCTTTTATATATTCTTGCCGAAGTGCTCATGCTAATGAAAATAAAGCAGCTCAAATGGGTGAATTAGAATCTTCAGAAAGAAAGGTCATAGTGATTAAACATGGGCAAGTTGTAATGGGGTGACTAAAAATCTGATAATTGCTGTTCAGTGTCACAATAGTTTATGAAATTTCACTATGGTCATAATATAAAGACAGTGAGGTTCTCAGTTACATCTGCCTACTGTCTGGTTTCAGGTCTTTGGTGTGCTTTATTCCGCAAATGGTATAGAAAACGAACCATTATTTTCCACTTCATCTTGCTGCTTTCATGGATGCAGTGTAGGAAATGCTCTTGGGAAAGTGAAGAATTCTGTTCAAGGGACTGTTGCAGAGAATGTAGGTATGAAAAGCAAATTATCACCATCTGTAATGTGAGAGAGTGAAGTGCTAAAAATGACTTCTAATGGTGGTTGATGCAAGTCTTTATGCTGATTAGAAAACATAAAACAACAAAAGCAGAATTATTTTGAAGTAAAAAACTACTTTTTTGTTTTGCTGCCTATTTCGTATTGTTTACATGTGTGTTGTATTGGTAAATATTTCCACACATTCTATGATTAATTTTTTCTGCTTTTTTTTTTTTTTTTTTTTTTTTGTATGACCAAAATTAATAATTTTTCCATGTATTTGAAAGGATGGTAACTATTTCTATTTAGTAATGATGTTTCTATCTCTGATACATTAGTGAGTCACATCCAAAATATTTCAAATTCGCTTATAAAGTGAGTTAAGCTGAGAATCTCAGGTTCTGAATGTAGAAATGACAAATAGAGGTGAAATCTCTCATTGTTCTTGGACCTTTGGAAGAAGTTGCTGAAAATATTGCTATCCATTGTTTTTGACTTGGCTGTCCGACCAGATGTTCCTTTGGAGAGTTACAGTAAATCACAGACCTAGGCATGAGTCAACATTTCCTTCCATGATGTAGATCTTAAAATGTATGATGAATCTGTGATGGGCTTTATTCTCAGATACAGCTTTCTTGTGAACAAAGTCTGCTCACAAGTAACAAAACCACAAGAGGGCATTGGGCCTTTAATACAGGCTGGATGAAGCTGAAAGAAAAAGATAATTCAGACAGTTAAAATCCTTCAGACAATGGTGGAAGGCAATTTAGGGCAAAACTGTTGGATGAAAGCAGAGCACTGTGATCCTAAAGAGCTCTGTTTGGGTCTGCAGACTGATTCATAACTGGAGTTGTGTTTATTATTTGCCTAGTGGTTTTAAAAAAAGTTGTATGTGCTTATAGTACACTTCTAAGTGGAAAAAGTTTTAGTTCCTGTATATAGTCCTTACACTCCTGTGCTAGACCTTATTACCTTATTATGGCGTTGGCATTTGGCATGTATTTGGATGCACTCAGATCCAGATAAGTATGTCTCCTGCAGTTATGCAGTTGCTCAACTCCACTGGTTTATCCACCTCTTCCTTTCTTTCTTTTTTTTTTTTTTCTTTTTTTCTTTTGTTCATTTATGGTATGAGAAAATGGACTATAGACTAAATCCTGGTTTCTGATTATCCAGGAAAAATTTGTAAGGCTCCTTGCTCAGAAAATATATCAAGTGAATATCCACAGGTTGGAAGGATTAGATACCAGTTTTTTTAATGGGTCTCATACAAGTCTCTGTTGAGATTAGCGCTACTCATAGAAGGAGGAGGAGTTCATGAACCTTGTTATGTTGGAATAAAGTTGACACTGAGGTTATCTTGAGTTCATTCTCACTTCTTTTCCTTATCCACTTAAAAAAAGAAAAAAAAGAGAAGGAAGTCACTTTCTGGAAGGTGGATGCGAACAGTTTAATTCTCTGCATTTCATCTGGGAGACTTATTGCCAGTGAAGAAGTGGTGCAAGCCTAATCTTCTATGTGAGAGCTATGAGGCAATGTGGAACAACCAAAGCCCTTGGAGCAGCTTTTCTTTACTAAGAGAAAAGGGGTAGGCAGAGCCTGTGTTCTGTCAGTCAGGAAGAAACTGTCTACAAGCGTTCTGTGTAAATATGAAGTGTTCCTAATCCACAGACAGCTGATGGAATGATGACCCGAGCAGCATTTTAAACTTTTATGTTGAGATTGTTTTGCAGGTCTACGTGCATATCTGTATCTTTGGAGTACACTATGTGTGCAAAATGCCTGATTTGTTTCTGAACTTTAAAGTGAAGTTGTTTTGAAGATCTTTACATGCAGCCTCAACTGGAAACCATGGTTTCCCTTTCAGCCTCCTGGTTTTAATTCTGCATTTAATTTAGTTAAGAACAGACAACCAAAAGGAAGGCAACTGTGTAAAGGAAAAACGCTCTTCAGAGGGTTGGTACTTGTAACTTTGCCTAAAACAAAAAATTTTAAATGGAGTGGGATCTGGGCAGAAAATATCTATCCAGTTGCTTCTTTAAAGTGAGTGCTGGTATTGGGCACAGTGACTTATTTTGTAATCTGCATATGTAATGTAGAAAAAGACAGCTCACCCTCCTGTTCTTTTAGCAAGCTTTATAAGTGGTCGTATGGCCATGCATTTGTGGTATTGCTGACATGGCTGTAACTGAGCAGTACTGTTGTAGAAGCCTAGTCTTCAGATAATCTCTACCATGTTTCAAATCTCATGACAGTTGCTAATTTTGGAAGACTTTCTGTGAAGAACGTACTAGCTCAGCTGAACTTTGGTTTGAACTATTAGTAATTACTTCCAGAAGTTAGCTTGAGTGAGAGTAAAACTTCATCTTCTCCTGAGAAGCCATGTGAAAAAGGACTGTTTACTTGGAGATTATTGAGAAGCTGTCTGGACATTTTTCTGGTCAGCCTTCTTTCAGGGTCCCTGTTGGTGTTGGACCAGATGTTTTTTAGATGACCCTTCCAACCATGAACATTCCGTGACTCTGTGACTCTGCTCTATTTTAGAGCTCCAGGAGGGTGCCTTACCGTAGCTGACATTCTTATAGAAAAGTCACTTGCCTCACATAAAGGTTGGGATTCAGAGGTGATGTACAGGGTCTTCAGAGTCAGGGTTCTGCAGTCCCTAGTGGAGGTTACTGACTGGGCTGGGGACACTGACTGTTCTGAAGACAAGTCTGGGGAAGCTGAGCTTTCTATTTGTTTTTGTGATCTCATTTCCTGCTTCACAAATAGTTTTATTTTCTCCTTGTCTAACTATTCAGAACAGAGTTGAAGAAACTTATTTCAAAAGCTTTCTTTGCACTGATAAGCCTGGAAGGTCCCTGGCAAAATGACAATGTTTTCTGTTCTTGTTTTTCTGTTACCTACACTTACTCAAGAAATCCTGTGAACTGACAGGGTGAAGTGGCTTGGAGACTGAGGAGAAAAATACAAACAAACTGCTGGGGCATTCCCCTTGCTCCAGATTCATGGTGACAGCTGTATTGATCAGTTAAGTTTTATATGGTGATGTGCAGATTGATCTTTTGAAGCTGGCTGTTAACACAGTCATTTTATAAACAACTTCTTTCACATAGCAATAAGGGCGGTGAGGCAGTGGCACAGGTTGTCCAGGGAGGTGATGGATGCCCTGTTTCTGGAGACACTCAAGGTCAGGTTGGATGTGTCTATGAGCACCTGATTTAACTGTAGGTGTCCCTGTTTATTGCAGGGGATTTGGGCTAGATGATCTTTGTGTCCCTTCTAACTCAAATGATTCTATGTGGGCAGATGCAGACCTTGATCTGCTGGTTGGTGCAAAATAACTGTGCTGGAAAACTGAAGTCAGCTGAAAACCTGAATGCACCTTTAAAGAAATATGTATATTTGATAGTGACATGAAAAGTGGTTGGGAGGATATTCAGCTTGCTGCGATCACTGATGTGTAGAAAATTAAAAAGAAATGGAATTAGGAGTAGGAGTTCTAGCTACTGAGGTAGAAAGAAATCTTTCTGTGGCTTTTGGTGACCTTGTGAGTCTGGTCTCACTCCTTTATAATAAAAATAATAGTAAGCAAGTGAGCTTTCTTGAGTTCCAGTTTGTTTTTTTAAGAGTCAGCACAGTCCAAACAGTATTACCATTAAGTGCCCCTAGCCAAGAGTTTCAGAGAAGAAACAGACATAAGTTCGTTTGCTCCCTTCCTCCATCCTTCTACTGTATCATTTCTGTTCCTGCAAATCCTGAAGCCTTGACAGGTATTCCTCGTATACAGAGAGGCACACATGCATGTATACCTTCTCACATGCACACCATCCTGCTGTGTGTAAATATGCTGGGGGGAGGTAGAGTCTGCTGCCTGTCCTTGTCAGAACTTGATAGCTCTCTAAGTAATGCATCCCTTGTTGCAAGAGAAATGGTATGGGGCACAGTATTGTGGCCTGAGGCCTTGGGAAATGGGAATTTTTCTAAATGACTTTAACCTATATCAGCATAATTCTTAGGTATAAAAAGGAACGTAATTACTGAATACTCACTGCATTCATGCCTACAGTGGCACTCAACACTGTTAGACAATTATTATATGCAGTATTATCTTTTAACAGAGTACAGTACCTTCTCTGTTTTTCTTATTTTGTTCTTTATTTAAGCTAAGGGAAATGAAAAGAATCTTAATCAGTTATGGGTGTTTTTACAGAATTAGCTCTAGCTTCATTTAAAAGGTCTTTATGTAGAGTATATTCCTTCAGGTTTACATCTGGAGGAAAGTTAGGGTTGAGGAGAGAATTTGACAGGTCTATTTTACAAAGCTACCTAAGTGAGGACATGACGTGGGAAAACAAACAGATAAACATCACATTAAACTGAATTATAAGTGAAATATAAATTTAGAAACAAAATAACATTCTTGAGCTCTGAAACTATGTCACATGGATTGAAATATATTGCCCGGCAGCAATCTTTTTATTTCAGACTTCAAATGTAGTTCTAAAGAAAACAAAGTATATAGAAGCTGTTCTGGAAAGAAATTGTACATCTTGCTTGCCGAGGCTGAGAACCTAAACTGGCTATGACATTGTGTGTGACAAAAGGAATCTTGCCTTTGTGTCTGTCCATTTGGACTGTTTTCTGAATCTACTAGCCTGCTATTGTCTCTTCATACATTCAAAACTTCAGCAGCTTACCAGTACACTTTTTCTCATATGGTAGATACACCACAGTCTCCTCAAGTTTTCCTGAGAGTGGACAGTATGATACATTAATGGAAGCTGTATGTCCAGCTATGGTTTGGACAGTGGACTTCTAAATATTTGACTGTGAAAATGTCAGTTTCAGTTGTCTCTACTATATTGGTTGTCTTTTATCAGCTGAAATTGGAAAATATTTTCACTATTTAGTAGAGGGAAAGCAACTAGTTTCAGTTCAGTTGAGTAGTAAGGGTCATAGTACATTTTTCATTCTTTACAGAACCTTTATTGTTACTCTAATAATTTCAATATAGAGTTAAATAAAAATGTGTTGGGCATTTTGGTGTCATGCTTCTTTGTGAAGAAACCTTGATTACAGTGAAATAAAACAGGGGATTTTTGATCCAGGTCTGTTCTGTATCGAGGTTTCTACCCTTCAATGTGTGGGAGATGGCTGGCTGAGACATGAGAGGCTATAGTAGTGCTGTTCTGAAAGAAATGTACTTTTGAAACACATTGTGAAATTATCCAGTTTAAACTGAAATGATTTTATGTAGTTTCTGCTCTTTGATTTTGGGTTTTAATCAAGAAATCTGGATGGAAGTGGGATTTTTTTCTTTCTCATTTGGTTCTGTTGAAACTTCTTCTGTAGAAGTCCTAGCCTACTGTTAGTCATTTCCTAAAGGAATGCTAGAGATAATGTAAACAGACTAGTAAGGCTTTGCATTAAAAATCAGTAAGATTTCTTAGAAAGGAAGGATCCTTAGCTTTGAATGGTCCTTCGTAAAGATGTTTATAACCTTAGGAATCAGAGTTGTGCTCCAGAATGACTAGCTGAAAATGGATGGTGAAGGCTTACTGCTTAAGACTGTAATAATAGAACTATGTACAATGCTGCCTTGTTTGCAAACTAAAAATTTAAAGTAATTATAAACCACATAGTCTAAAACTGAAGATAGAACCTTAAGTTAAACACAGGATGTTTTTTTTCTCCCTAAGAAACCTAAGCAGTGAGATCCTGGAGACCTGTTTGCACCTCTAGACTTTGGAAACACCTCATTCAACAAATATAAAGTTCTGCTGTTAATTACATTGTTGTACAATTGTGATATTGGTTAACCTAGCAGAACATGATGTATGTGCCAAGTGGATGGCAATTTTTCATATGCTTATTGACCTTTAGGGTAGGATTCAGGGCTGCCAGTTCAAGCAGGCTTTATCTCAGTCTTTCCCTGCAGTGGATGCTTGGTAGTCTTGATTTATACATCAGAGCCAACCAGACTGTGACTGTTGGCTGGCAGTACAGGCAAGTGTATGTTGATGAGTCTAGGTTGCATGGACAATAGCTGTGAAGGTGCAGAGGCACTGACTATTTCTTTAGGCTTGCTGCCTGAGCAATAAGCATGACTTTTATAAGCAGCCCTTAAACTTGTATTACCGTGTCTCTGTTGTAGTAAATCTTGAGTGGCTGTATGTGTGGTTTAGTGAGAAGTCAGACTCAAATAAATGAAAGATAACACACTTTTTTTTCCTTCTAATTACATCAGATTTTATGGCAGTCCCAAAACAAGTATAAATAAAATCAGACTCCCTCTTTTTTAAGTTAAAGGAAGTACCATAAACCTCTTATCCCATCCTCATTTGCCTCTTAGCTTGCAAATAAAATATCTATGAGTACTAGGTGTATCCAGAGGGTAACAATACTGTGATTCAAAATAAAACAGTACATTATGTAGTTTACTGTTCATCACATGATCTGCTTTTCTAAGCACTTTGCAGTAGTTAAATAACTCCCGACTCTACGTGGTCTAAAGTTGAAAAAAATGATGGAAAAAAGGTTGTATGTACTGAAAAAAATTGAAGACCCACAAGAGACTGCAAGAAAACTTGAAAGGTTTAGGTAAGGATAGAAATCATGCAACTGAAAAATAAACTGAAAATGACTAAGGTAGATGGAATTACACTGAAGATTTTGCTTCTGTTAAAGTGGCAAAAAGTAGATTATTACCAGAAGTAATGAGAAAAGGGGAACAGACCTGGCTGGTCAAGAGGACCATGCGTGTACATATATGTGTTAGATCAGTAAGGAAGAACTCCTGAAGTATGAGGAGAGCTGGATGTGGAATAACTTCTGCTTGCCTCAGAGTTTGTGTGTTGATAGAAATCCCTTCATCCCGTAGTATGACAAAAGGAAACTATACACACAGTGGAAAAAGGGTAGTGACAGAGATGTTATTTGTAACTATCTTGTCATATAACCTGGCCAAATCTGATTTTGATGGCTTACTATTTCAATTCAAAATAATGCTCTTCACTTATATTTCAAAATCCCAGGGAAAACAATACTGAATGCATATGGAATGGTATCTTCAAACCTTTTACTACTTCTAGTTCTCTCAGTCTCATTTGCTCAGTAGGAGTAATCAGCAACCAGGAATCATACTGACTTTGACGCAATCTACTGATGGTGCATGGAAGGGTCAGAGCCATTGCTTGTGAAGCACTTTGGGACTGGGATATTCCTGAAATGTGAGAAATAGCAGGTAGTATAGATCCATAATCTGACACCTTAAGGAAGTCAGAGTCCAGTCTAGCCTATTTCTAATTAGATTCTGAAAGCCTTCAAGGGCAGAGTTTCCACAGCCTTCCTGAGCAACCTGTTCCAGTGCTAGATTACTTTCATGGTGATAATTTCTTTCTGATAATCCAGTGGGAACCTATTCTGCCTGAGTTTACAAGTGTTATCTCTTGCTCTTTTACCTTACACAGCTGTAACAAACCTGGCTTTGTCTTCTGATTAAAAACCTCCTTACTTATTGGTAAGCATCTAGTAGGTCCCATCAAAGCTTTTTATATTTTTTTTTTTAGGTTAAATAAACCCTGTTTCCTCAGGCTGCATTTCTATGTCATAATCCCCTCCACCCTGACTATCTTGGTGGAACTCTGCTGTGTTTGGTCAATTTTATCAGCATTTTTTAATGCTAGGATTACCAATACTGTATGCAGTGTTCCAAGTGCAGCCTAATGTGTGCTAAGCAAGCGAATAATAAACATCTTTGAAAGCTTTTGAAAGTGATATTTTGTTAAGGGTAATGGGTTATAGCTTCTTTGAGATGGGTGTGAGGAACCAGAGTTTTTTTCCTTACTGTGCCTGTACCTGACTTCAGGCAGCACTGCTTCCCTGGAAATAGGCTAGTTAGAAATCTGGAGTCTGTGGAATCATTAGGCTGTAGTGTCTGTTGTCTTGTTTTAAACAAACAAACAAAAACAGAAAAAAGAACTGAAAAATCACAGATTTGAGATTTTTCTCTTCAGCAGAACTTGCAAAGAAGCACCATAAAAACCGAGTAAGGACTGGTAACCTTGTTTTTTTCTACAGATTCTTCATGAGTTATGGAGCAGGAGGAATGGAAAGGTGTCTTGGCAACCAAATTTTGAAAGAGGGAACCTTTTTCCATATTACTGAGTTGATTTCTGTGATTTCTGGAAAGGTTGAGAATCTTTCCTCATACTAGCCTTTGCAGTTGTGTGCGAGAACCTGATGAAGTAGAAGAAATTAGGGTCAAAGCATATGATGATCTAAAACCTTTAAGGCTAAGTTAAATTATCTCACTCTTTTTTGAAGTCTACTCTGCTGATATTTGATTTGTGAGAATTTGCACAGCAAAAAATTGAAGTATTTTAATTTCAAGTCCAAGTGTACTATATAAGAGAATAAGAAATGCTACAAATTTTAAAGGGATATCTGTGAATCATAGAATTGCTGTAGTGGATCCAAACAAACTTGGATGTGGCTGAATTCTAGAAAAGGGGTTGTACTGGTTTCCCTTCTGCCTAGGGAGCTTTGAAAGGAAAAAATAGACTGATAAGGTTTTAGCAAGGTCATACCTGGGCCACCTGGCTACAATTAAATGTGGTCTGTGCTAACAGGTGTGGAGAGAGATTCATGCCTTCAGAATGAAAAATGCAGCAAGGAATCAAATCAGTCTGTAAAGAAGATGGCAGGAAGCTACTGGCTGACAATGCATGGTAATCAGAGATGAGGGATGGAAGCTCAAGAAGCCACATTTGAAAGAATGTGATGATCTTTCATACTTCATGATGTATGAAGCAAATCAAAGCCAGTTAGTTTGTGAGAACATGTTATTATGCTGGTTTGTTTGCAGTTGTGTCCCACGTCCCTCATTTTTAGAAATGTCACTGAGTTTTCTAGATCAATCTATGTCTGTGATGGGGGGCAGTAGGCCTGTGGGACCCCCAACCCTCAAAAATGGGAAGGGGAGATGGGAGATGGGCTCAAGGAAACAGAGTGGCGGCAATGATCTAAATAGGAAATCTTATTTTACTAACTATGATATTGGAATGCAAGTTAACACAATAAAATGCAATCTAATTGAAACTGGGAATAATAAATCAAGTAAAATAAGTGTGTGAGAGAGAGTTTTCTGAAGACTGAGAAGCCTACTTCCAAGGCACATGGCTTGGAAGCACACCCACACCCACTGTCAGGCAATGAGAGAGTGAGCGAGCGTCACTTCCATTATGTATTTTCCTCTCTGACCATGAGATCCTCTGGGACGTGTAGTTTTTCTTTGTCCTCCGCATGATGTCATAATGTGGAATACTAATAGCAAAAATTACAAAACCATGACAAGAAAAAAGGAATGGCATTTCAATAGCTCATGTGCTCTATGAATGGCTGCGTTGAGCCACAAAGCAGTGACCTTTTCAATATTCTGTTGTCTAAATGCCAGCTGCCTCTTCAAAGCTTCAATAGCTTCTGGAAAGTGTGATGCTTTGGAGAAATGTAGACCACTGAGAAGACAGCACAGAATTATTCATTGTCTTACACCACAAAATATGAAGGATATCAGTCATATCACTCTCTAAAGAATGAGTGCAATGAGAATGGACTGAGGGAGAGCAGCTCTGTGTTCTTGGAGTTCAGGGACCTTCTAGTTAGGGAAGAGAGCTCAGATAAGTGCTGAGTCTCAAGCCTGACCAAATCTTTGTCTTATGTTTCCTCATCTAGCACTGTCTGATTATTTTAAAACTTGTCAGCATTCTCTTACCAGTCCTCTGGTCCTATGGATCCTATTTGTTAGTGCAGTGTACTAGCTTTACTCCTTTAACCTGGGGAGAGGCTTCAGGAGCACATGAATAGTTGTTTGGAGTCCTGGGCAGCCTGAACTAGTGGGTGGCAAGGAGTTGGAATTGGATGGTCTTTTATATCCCCTCAAAATGAAGTCATTCTATGGAATTGTGTGTTCATTTAAGTGTTCTGTGTATGACTAGTCTCCAATGTAGATGGCCGTTCCAAACCCCAGATTGCAAACACTTCCACTGTGATGCTAGATTGCCTGGAAGGCACTGCAGCGCTGCCATAGGACAATTCAGAAAATGTTTTGGCAACAGAGTCTTTTAGCACAGTATCAGTTACCCTGATAGAATTACTCACTGAGAGTTACTGTTGTCATTAGTAGCCAGACTTCAGATGGACTTCTGCCATCTCAGAGAGCACCCAGTTCTTTGGCTGGAATAAAGGCAGAATTCTGACATTTCTGTGATGAGGAGGGTTGGGTGTTTCTTCTCTCTTAATTGCTCTCTTAGTTTGTCTCTGACCTTAGATAGCTCATTTCACCTCTGCATATCAATTTTCCACAATGTAAAGTGAGGCTAATAACCTATGCCAAACTGCACCTGTTTGTATTGACATGTGTAGACATAGGAAGTTGTGTTATGGTTATACAATTTAGAATTAGGCTGAAAGAATGCTAGAAGCCAGGAAATAAGTATGTTTTCTCTTTAGAAAGTGACTTAGGCTCTCCTTCTGAATCTGTATTCTTGCTCTCAAAAAGTACTTGAAGAACTTCTGAGAACTTTACTCTGCAACCAGTTACAAAGTGCCAAAATTGTTAGCTCAGACTTTTTTCCTCTGAATTCCTTTATTCCTACATCATACAGAGCATCAGTACTTACTGAATTCTACACTGTTGTTTTTTTGGTTTTTTTGTGTGTGTGTTTGTTTGTTGTTGTTCCTTCAAAACATATCTTGTAACTCCCTGTATATTTTTCAATCTTTTCTTTAAACACTGACTTGTTAATTTTCTCCTTTTTTTCCTCATGCTGGTTTCTGTATTTGAGTCTGGTGGTAGTTTGGAAAACTGGAAAATATTTCTGTTCCAAAGCAGGGTTTTTCTATAGAAGAAAGTTTTGAACTTAACTGTAGGAGGAACAAGTGGGGGGATTTGTGTTTATGTAAGTAAATATGCACATACATACACAGGCGTGCAAATATAACACTCCTTATTAAAAGTACTTAGCTTTCATGTGTCTAATTTCAATTTGCATTACAAAGTTGAAATATTTTTCTTTTCAAAAATATGTCATAGTCTAATTACTTAGACTTATTGCATGAAATGCTGGTAATTTGACTTGGTAATTACCATGCTTGTGCGTGGTCTTAAAAAAAAAAGAGCAGAAATGTTTACATATATTATGCTGTAATGTTAAGACCCCGACTTTGCCCAGTGAATGTGGGAACCTACCATGCCTGTAGCCAGAGAACTTGAGGAATTAAGCAGCTAATGTGGAAAGTCACTCAGTTACTTAGTTTTGCATATTTTATCCTTTTAAAAACAACAATTTTTGAAGTCAAAAGTGTTGTCAGTGCAGTCTGTTTGACAGTACTTTAGCAGGTTGGTGTGTGGCTATCCACACAAGCCATCTCTGCAGGATGGCCATCCATCTGTTTGACATTTGCTCGATTGCTTTAGGAGTGAAAGTTGTCTTAGCCTTTACTCCAGTGGCTTTGGTCTATGTACTGCAGAGCAGATGAAAAACTGCCTCAGTGAAACAGTGGAAGATGTATATTGAGTTAAGGGGGGGCTTGTGATGTCTGTCACTGCATAGCGGCAAGGAAGAAGGGTAGGAGCAGGGAGGAGTGCTCTGTGGTTTTGTTATTTATCTCTTATTGGCCTAGACTTAGGTAGCAATAGACAGAAGATAATACAAAATGCTTTAGAAATCCTGTTTCTCTTTAGCCTCTGGAGCACAAAATTCAGTTCTTTGGGGATATTCATGTTATTCTTGCTGTTTCAAACTGGGGATTGCATGTATGTATGTGTATTTTAAAAGTAAGCATGTCTGTAAGAAGGACTCTGAATGGCTTCAATTCCTGGAAATCCCCATGTAGTTCATTTTATCTTCAGTCTTCCTTTTTTTTTTTTTTTTTTTTTTTTTTTTTTTTCATTTTTGCCTTGATGTTAATGCTTCTGCATATTTTTTACCCTTAAACTTATTTGTGAACAGTTTTTACTGGCTAAGGAGGGAGAAGAAATAGTTGTACTTGAGCATATACAAGGTGGGTTTTTGTGCATGTTGATATTTCAGTCCTCCTACCCTGTACCACAAATTACCAAATTCTCTTTCCTAGATCTAAAAAATTCTTCTAAAATAAGTAGTCTTTTCTTCAAAAACAACAGCATTTTGGATCAGTGTTCTTAGAAGGATGCCTCTCCCATAGGAGTGGAACTTATGCTGATAGCAACTTTTGCAATATTTAATTGGAACACGTGGAATTAGAATCTTGGAGTTTTGGAAGTAGAAGTGGTTCTTTATGAATGCTATTTGTAGGTTTAATTTGTTTTGGAAAAGCCGATTCAAATAGTTATAGTTCTGATTGTGTGGAAGAAAAGTAATGTTTTTGAAAGGCAGGCACAATAAAGACCTGCATATTTCATGATATATCATGTACTACTCAGGTGCAGAGGCAAAAATTCAGTACTTTACAAGCATGTCTGCCCAAACTGGAGCAGAGGTAACTATTTTCCATCCTGCCAAAGTTTGTTTGATCTTGGAAGTTATAGAATATTTGTTTTATGACTGTAAGAGTGCCAAGAAATTCTTTGAAGCAAAGTGTGTAACCTCCGAGGCTGAGATGGAATAGGATGAAACAGGAAAGTTACTGGAAGATGACATTGCTTTAAAAAAGTACAAGAAAAACTGAAACCCAAACACAGCTATCTTCCACTCCAACTCCTTTTAAGACTGCCTTTTTAAATTATATTGCCTGTCATGAGTCTAATTCTTTATAATTAATTATGCTGACTGATATGGAGTCTGAAATACCTTTTCCAGCATGTATGTGGTGTGATGGATTGGGATTAATTGAAATATAAAGGTCTGAAGTTTGTACCTGGATAGTAAGTCATTTGCTGCATTGTTTTTTTGTGAACCTGCCAAGTTCACCTACCAGTATGCAGGTATATCTGAATCTGGTAAGCAATAGTACATTAAGTATGTAAATCAGTCATGGTGTATGTGTGTGTGTGTTGCTGTTTTGTCCCTTGATTTTGCTTATTGAGTTCATTCCACTGCAGTCAGACAGCAAATTGTACCTTCCCAATTTTGTAACACCATGCTGGAAAGGCTTGGTAGAGGGAGTTGTTTGCTGAACTGAAACCACTTCAAATGTGAACTTGCCCAGCTACTCTCCTAGTGTTTAGATCTGGACTAAAGTCTTTCCTTCTGGCCTTTCATCTCAATAAAGTTCTGAGCAACCTGAAGAGAAGCTTTGATAACTTGAGCAGCTTCCTTAACAGTTCTTTCAGATAATCCTACAGTGAGGCTTTATTTATTTATTCATCACCTTGAAATAAACTATAATGAGAAAAATATTTACATTTTGTACAGAACCCAAATCAATCATTCATAAGTCTTGCAACTAATAGCTACAGAAGTAATATACACAGAACTTACAGCTGCGAAGTCTTGAAGCTACCAGAGGTTTCTGCTGCTTTTAAACCTTTCAGAGGCTGTTTTTGTGATATTATGATTAGATGTTGCAAGGGTTATTGATCTCCATTTTGTATGAAAATACAAGGAGTATGAAATGATGTCTTTGTAAAGAGATTTGTAGAGACAGTATACACATGTATGGTTTTTATAAAACGTATCTTTACTACCCCCTATTCCTTTTCTATACCTCTACAAGTAGATAGGCTTAATTTCAGTGCAGCTCTTTTTAAAGACCAGGGTTGATGAAAAGGATTATCTGAAAGTAGCTCGTTGGGAAGAGCTATTAAGAAACTTCAATAGAAAGCAGTTGCTGTGTTGTACGAGTTACTATCCTAAGAAACAGCAATAACTGTAGAGTGCAGACACATTGGAGAGGCTTCTTACAAAAGCTTTGAGTGATTATTGAACAAATACACAGTGGCAAAAATGTAATGACTAAAGATACTGTAGTGGAAAGAACTAAATTTAGCTCCTCTACCAACACTGAAAATATCTGGTGATACAAATAGTTAATAGAGGGTATATCATGTTTCAGTCTGTATCTCAAATAATGACCATCAGCAATAGGCTGTTTTCCTGCAATCTCTGCAAGGTTTTGAAAAGTTTTCAGTTAACATTTAGGCAAATGAAACTAACCAAAACACTGTCATAGCATTCTGAAGATTAATGACAACACAGACAGAGTCTCCTAAGTGCTTACATGCTTTAGGGCTGAAAAGTTAATATTGCAGTGTTGGGAGGTGAACTGTGTGTTGATAAAAGGCAAGGCTAATTTTTGGAATAAAACTTTCTTGGAGTTGCTAATGAACACTCTTTGTTTTTTTAGCCCTAGATAAAGCAATTGAAATATACTAGGACTTGATAGAAAATCTCCAATACAAAAGTAGCTGTACCTGAAAAAGGCATATAGAACTAAGTTACATTGTGCAGAACAGCTCATGGAACTTTGCCAGCTCTGATAACCTATACAAGATGATACCTGATGTTTAGAGAATAGATATGAAGGCAGCAATGGATCATAGTATGTTGCAAGTATCTGTAGTGTGTGTATGACCTGGAGAATGTGGTTCATCTTTGGGGGAAATTTTTCTCCACTTACTGTACAGGGACTGTACATTCCAAAGTCAAGCTATTAAACAGATTGTTGTGTGATTACCATGTAAATGGCATTATAGTGATTGGATACTGTTGTGCATTTAATCACATTTTCATGATTCTGGTGAAGATTTTTAAAAGTATGAATTATAGAATCTTTGGGGCTGGAAGGGACCTCTGGAGATAACCCACTCTGGAGTCCAACCCACTGCTAAAGCACATTCCTGACAGTATGTTGCACAGGAAAGCATCTAGGCAGATTTTGTATATCTCCAGAGAAAGAGACTCCACAACCTTTCAGAGCAGCCTGTTCCAGTGCTCTGTCACCTTGATAGGAAAGAATTTCTTTCTCTTTCTGTATTTCAGTTTATGCTTGTTGCACCCTGTTGTGTTGCTGGGCGTCACTGAAAAGAGCCTGGCCCCATCCACTTTACTCCTGCTCTTCAGGTATTTCATAAGCAGGGAGCGTTCATATTGGACATCAGGAAAAGATTCTTCACTGAGAGGGCAGCTGGGCACTGGAATGATGCTACTGCCTCATTAATATACTACTCTGTAAGGTGTTTGTCTCACTAGTGTGTTGCTGAAAGGAGTCAACCTCAAGTGTTGCAGTTTTACTCTACACTAAAATGTTATGTGAATACCTCATCACACTCAGGGAATCAGAGTGAAACACAGATGCTGTTTTATTATTCTCAACTCACTTTTGACAAGTTTTACTAGGCTTTGAATGCTCAGCAGGCCCAAATGTAATTAAATGTTTCCTTTGTGTTATTTGGAAAATCCCTTTTTAGCAGTTAGCCTCCTTCAAAATTAATGCTGTGCATGCCAAGTTAACCTGCATAGGAGTAAAATGCAAAAGTCACTCATAAACCATAAGCGGATAAGAATTTTTGTTTCATAGCGTTATTCTAAGCCTAACAGAAGTTACCTTTATGTACATCTCATCTGTTAGAGGGACTATTTGAAACCTAGTACTCAATGTTAACCTAGGGTCTTCATTTACTTTGTTAGTAGGAAAGTTAGAGTGATCTTCTAAGCAGTCAGCTTTTATAAAAGGGAAAGAGAGTGTGTGTTTATGTTTTAATAATAATAGCCCAAAGCAAGACAATATGTAGGGATTTTAGCTGGCTTGCTTTTAGGTTTGAGACCATTTTGACTCCCACATTATGGCTCTGGAACATTAAAGGTCTACAAATAGGTACATTTAAGTCTTCTGTATGACAGAAACATGACTTCTAAAGAAATCTGTTCTCTTAGTAGAAGTAGTAGGTAATCATTGAACAGAATTTGTTTGTTTCCACCTTGCGTTATTTTAAGGTTAGCGTGACAAGTGTAATACTCATGACAGAGTTCAACAGAGTTGTTACAATCAAAATGTTTGGGCTTCTTAAGCAGTCAAAATCCTTTATGTGTTAACTGGCCATTCCCTCTCCTGCTGCCATGCAGTAGATTTGGGGCTGATTTCTAATAAAGATTTTGTCCTAATTGGTAATACATTACTCACATGTTGACTTAGTTGTTGACCCTCCTCCCTTCTGTGACTGTACTGTCTTTAGTCAAGAAGTGGTTGAATAGAGTAGCTGGGAAGGGGAGACTGCTTGTTCAAGACAAGATGCCTGGTTTGGAAATTCTTTGAAAATCTCGCAGAGATTTCTGACTTGTAATGTATTTCTTTCCCTTGACTTGCTAACAGATCCTGAGATATAGCTGAACAAAAGAGATTTAGCAGAAATATTTCCTAAGACTTTGTTCTTCAAGTCAGCAGAACTGGTTCTATTTTTCCCGAAACCTACACAACATCTGAAGTAACTATTTGCAATTCACCAAATATTTACAGATAGTATACCTTTAATCAAGTAAATGTATACAGACTAGAAACAAATAACTAGTGTTAAAGAATGCATTGGTTTTGGAGAGGCTGATTGCTTACTGTTCTGCATTGATCAGAGGGTCTTTTAGAGACTGGTAATTAGCTAACCTGATCAATGTGTTTGGTAAGACAGCTTGAAAATCATACTAGTAAACCTGAACAGTGATGGAGGAAAGCAGCAACATGTGTATGAGGTCAGCTTGCTGAAAGCTATAAATGACTTTAAGAATCCTTGGAACATAGTCATGTTTCGTATTCTCTGGGAGTGTTGCAGATTTTTAAGGCATCAAGATGACTTATGTCCCTCTGTTTCCAGGCAAGTCATTTCCAAATTTGGTGTAATGACTTTTAATTAACTTTCTGAACTTTTCACATAAGTAAATGTGAGAGTTTGACCATGTCAGTACAGAAACTATTCAATTGCCAAGTAATGTCTGTATAACTGTTGGAATCTTTCTGAGAATTATTGGTGTGAGCTTTAGCTGGATGTTTCCACCATCTTGTGCAGAAAAAATGATATTGACCAATACTTCTATGAGAGGTATGGCTTACAGGACATTGCTATGATGAAGTTATACAAGAAAGAGTAGCAGGAATGTTTCAGTTTAAATTAGATACAAAAAGGTAATTTAAAACCAGACTTGCAGCTAGTAGCATCTGGAGTATGCTGAACTCCATTGGATAGGTTGTCTTTAATGTGCCACTGAAAATGCAAAAATTATTTTCCTGTGCAAGTCAACCTGCTTTATAGCACTTACATACTCTGGCTGCAGAATACATTATGAGATATTTGGAAAAACTGGATGAGTGATGTGATGTGCTCAAATTTAAGACAGTTGAATAGAGTAAGATATATAAAAAGCACAAACCAGTGTGGAGATAGCAAAAAACACCTAACATAAACTTCTAATGCAAAGCCCTCCTATGACCTTTGGTCTAGTTATATTTGTATCCAATTGTGCAGATTCGTTTGTCAGTACAGTAAGGAGATATGGAAACTTTTTAGCCATGTATCTTTGGGAAACTGTAAAACAAAACAGGCCCTTAAATCCCTCGAGGTTGCTATTAGATAGGCTTCATCTTTGGAGTAATAAATAACAAAATTTGAATCTTCAATGAAAATGAGTAAGTCTTTCTAAGATCAGCATATTGTTTCCTCTTGGATAAGTTCATGGTCATAAAACAGGTTTCTTTGCTGTCCAGCTTGTTGATGGTGTACAGATACCAGCTGAGTGGGATTTTGTTGGTTCTGGAAACCTTAAGATGCCAATTCTAGTAGTATGTGTTCTTAAAATATTTTTAGCTAAGGCTTAGGAATCATGCTTCCTATGAGGCAGAAGCCATTATTAGGCTTCAGTGCCAAATAATCAAACCAAGAAATCCATTTTAATTCTTTTGATGTGTCCTGGGTTTGCTCCTTGTTTGGGTTAAAATGCTATATGAGGAAACAGGCAGGGTAATTAAGTGTTGTCATCCACTGAAGTGATAATGATGCACTTTAATTTATTGGCATCAACAACAAAGGCCTCTAAATGTCTGAAGAGAAATAAATAAAATCAAGCTTATTAAATTAAAATAAGAGTACAAAATACTATGTTTCATTTCTGTCAGGTGGTTAAAGGAAATCGTTTTATATTGTTTAGAGACTTGAAATTGTTAAGGAAGTAGAAAACTGATCAATACTTACCTGTTTTTCTTTTGTAGTAGCCATTCCCATCCTAGTCAATGCTTCTATTTGAGAATCAGGCAAGATAATCCTAAAAATGTGATATCACCATCAGTGGCTTGCAGCCAGCTTCTATTTTACCAAGCCTAGTCAAGAAGCTTGTCTTTCTTGGCTTTGTAGCTTTGAAGCACAGGAATGCAGTATTTCAAAAGTCTGTAAAACAGTAAAAAACAGGAAGTTTGGAAAAGCAATCATTTTCTCAGTGTATTGGAAGGTTGTTAATCTAAGCCTACAAGTTGTACTTCTAGTTTGTATCTCCTCTGCATTGTATTCATTTAGCGCTATGAATATGCTGCAGACAAAGACTGACACTGTTTGGCTAGAAGCTCTTTGCTCCATTTGAGTGCATCTTAAGGTTGACCATGTAGTTGAAAACTAAGCTTGAATACAATCTGTTGTGGCATTCCTATCCTCTCATTTCCTGGAGAAGTCAGGAAATATCCAGCTCCTGGATAGCTTTAGAGCTGTCCAATCACTCCTAGTGCAAGAGCATCTATTAAATAGCGTTTCTCCAGGCTTCTGATGCAATTTGGATTCTGCAAATGAAGTGTTGAGTAGAGTACTGCTGAGAGAATATTCTGTGGAGATAAAAATGAAAGTTACTGTCATAGGTTGGAGAGGGACTGAAGTGCTAGGTTCAGTTATCAAACGATTTGTGAACAGGGTTTCTTTTTTATTTTTTATTTTTTATATATATATTTTTTGTACTTACTGGCTGCTTCAGGTCAGTAAACACCTGTTCATAAAACGTACCACCTTGGAGACAAAAAATTGAGGAATTCATTAGTGAGATTTGATAGTTTTGGTGGGTTCTGCTGAAATACCTGCTTTTGGCAAGTATTGATTTGGCACATAAAACATCATCATCAGAAACTTAATTCAGGGGTTAGAGGAAAGAAATATATGGTACTAAATATACTACATAAAATATACTACAGAAATATACTACAGAAGTACCCAAATCCTGCTGTTTTCAATGGGCCCCCTACATGGTTCCTCTTGAGTTCTCTTTTTGACTCTTTGTCCTCACATTTCTCCAGAGGTGTTATTTTGCATCTTGTGAAATTAAACATTCAAAATATAGATGAAATCTCAGTGAAAATCTAAAAAACAAGGGGCTAGAACTGTGCTACTCTTTGACATTAAGCTTTTTTTCCACCTTTTTTCCTTTTATTCCTAATTGTAGTTATACAGATTTTTTGTTTTGATTTATTGTTAACTCCTAAAAAATGGTGCCAACACCTTTAAATAATAAAACTCCTATATTTGATTGAAGATTCTCTAATCTGTTGTTAATAAACTTGAAAGAATACTGTCTTGTCTAATAAACACATCAAGCTAATGGATACCAAAGCAGTTCAGAAGAGTGTTTGTTGTTTGGTGTTTAGATTTCAGTCAAAATTAATCAACAATGAATGGGGCCTGCAGTATTTATTAGCAACACAAATCTGTGTGATTCAATGCCAGGTCCCTTTGACTCATTCCAGTGTATGCTGGCAGGGGTACAGAACTGATAAATACTTACATCCTTGTGACTGTGAAAGAAAGAGGAGGAAAATACAGCGGAGAAAACAGACCTCGCGATTGGCATGAATTTCTTGAGAGCCATTTTGAATCTCTTTCTATACAGCTGGCTTGTAAATGGGAAGTCATTGATTCAGGAACAGTGGAGGCTTTTCTTTCTTTGTGTTACCTTCAGCTTTGCAGATGGCTGGCTGCATAAGCCTGTGTGTTTTTGTTCTCACTTCCCCTCCAGGATATTCTCTCTTCTCATCTTTAATTTTTGTTCTCTTCTGCTTTATATTGAATTTCTTAAAGAACCTCAGTTATTGAGAGAAGAAATGCTGTTGCAGAAGTGCTCCTTCCTGGGAGTATCTGTAATGGTCTAAGCTGTCCCTTGTGAGAGAAATTAGAGAAGATATTTGAATTCTTGATGTTTATCATTCCAATTATATATTGAAGGCAAATAATGGGTTCTTTTGTGGAGTGTAGAAGTGATTTCCAATTATTACTATAATTGGAAATGTTTCTTTCAAAATAAATAGAAATATTCATTGATTCTCTTTGCACCCTCCACTTGTGAAGTTGGAGATGCGGAGATTTCGCTCATTTTGCAACTTGGAAAATGGGGAAGACTGTTTTCTGACACTTTCTGATTATCTAGAATGCTAAATTCCAAGTTCGGGGAGATAAAATACTTCAATTCTGGACATATGTCCATTGAATTGCTCATAAGAAGCAGTTGGTCATAAAATGTACAAGGAAACTAGTTGCAGCATATTGTTCACACAGTGCTGGAATTTCAATAATTTTATCTCAGAGACTAGCAGTTGTACTTGATACTGATAAATAAGCCAGTCAAGTCACAGTATCTGCTACAAAATCTTCCTTTTGACATGGCACTTGCTGTTTAAATGCTTTGAATTTAACTTTCTTTTTCTTAAGCATAAATGACTGGTGCAAGTTCAGGATACTTACTGTGAGGAGGATAGAAATAGAAGGGTTTTCTGTAAAAACTCCTTGAACATAGAAAATCTGGATATTTACTGTGGATGAGACAATGCAGAAAAAAAACTCTAGGTGTATATCAATCTTTTATTCTTTCCTTTAATGTAAGAAATCCTTAGCTGTGTAGGCTATAAATGAGTTCTTGCCACTTGAGAGCTTCATCCACCAATAATAGTGCTCATATTATTTTCTTTACTGAAGACAATACAGAATAAATGCTTTTTCTGTTTATTCAGCCTTACTAAAACTGAAGTAAGTTGCAGGATTAAGCATTTAATTTCAAGAAATAGTAACCAGCTCTGTTCTTTGGGACCACTGGAAAATAGTAGTAAGTATGAGGAAGTATGGAGAAATGGAGTTAGCATCTCCTCATAGAAATAATCAGAGAAAAATAATGATAGTTTCATGTCTCCTACATGGCATGTCAATGTGCTTGAGTTTCCTGGAAAAAAAAAAAATTGTTTTTTAATTTTAGTATGAGAATAAACCACGAGTGTTTAGTGACAAGCTCTGTAATTTAGTGATGAATATCTGTTCTGTAATAACATGATTACTTCAGTTTATGCTAAATGCATCAATGTAAGAAAATTTGAAGCCCTCTCCCTGTATTTTGGGCTCTCTTAGTGCCTTTCTATTTAGGATCTCTCCAAAATCCATATATGAACAGCTTTATCTATTATAGTATCTTCTCTTCTTGGTCTTCAGGAAATCCATTCTGCCTCACTAAACCTCCTCTAAGAGCTGTGTCTTCAATATTAAAGGATTTATAGGAAAATGAACTACTGAGACCTTCTTTCTGGAGAGATCAGATCAGTGACTCCAGGACTAAAATTATAAAGGATGTTTGGGAATAGCTGAGCATTTGACCTCTAAAATACATGAGAATGAGATCCCTGGGTCTAACAAAAACCTGGCTTAGATCTTACTGTGGTAACATTGTTTTGCAGACATCTTATTTTTGAATTTGTGCATCCTTTATTCATAAAGTGAGTAAATCTGAAATTGTACCCAATCCTGCTGTGACTACAATAAATCTCACTTTTTTTTTTTTTTTTTTTCCCCCTCTCTCTTTGAAAACACAAACTTCCTGCAGAAATGGTGGGGATGCCTGTGGAGGAGTTTGGTGGGTGGAATTACTCAGAAAAGTAGCTAAGTACCTTGCATTGTTGCCTTCCATATCAATTAATATTCTAAGTTTGAGAACTTTTATTTTTTCCTTTCTTGACATTGTTCTAGTTAATGTACTCTCAGATAGGAAGTGAAAGCAGCGTCCAGTGAACTAGTGGCTCAAGAAGGAAAGATTATTATTCAGAAAGTCAGCTATCTGTGAGCTACAGTGTTTTGCACACATTTGTTTTTCTAAGCCAAGTAGCAAATGATCTAAGAGAATAATTTTCAGAATATACACTGTTCAAGAAATCTTCAGTGAATTCTTAGTCTGAAATATCCAATATCAGCTTTATAAAGTGTATTTGCTTCACCAAGATGGACTGAAAATATCCATAACCAGAAATATATTCCCCACAAGAATCGTGTCCTAATTGAGTCCTCTTCAGTGGAGGAAGCGCAGTAAATTTTTAGAAACTCAGTATTCAGTGAATGAAACAAAAGGAGGGAATAATAACTGTTGTGTTAATCTGGCTAGTTGAAAGTATTTGATGAATTTAGAAATAAATTGGTCATGTGGATTTTGGATAGCATGAGTTATTTTTGCCATTCTGGGGGAAGATGAATGTTCTCTGGAAATATAACTGAATAATTACCTGACACCATTCCTTATTATGAAGTGTGTTGGCTGTCTTCCCTATTCCTCTGCCCCCCCCCTTTTTTTTTATTATACTTTTTCTACTCCCTTCCTTATCTAATTCCAAGGAAGATCTTATCTTTCCTGGAAGGGAACGTTGGTAAAAACAGAAAGGTGAAGAAAAATCTTTTTTGAACCAGAGCCCTCAAGGACACTGCTTAAGTGTAACTCTACACTTTTGTCAGTGTCAGGCTTCAACTATCTTTAGGAACTGTGTGTATCACTGCCATAATTCTTGATAATGTATATTGAAGAAGGAACTTGCCAAGGTACACCAGTGTACACTACAACCAAACAGGTCTTTCACAGGATGGTACTGCTAATGCTATTTGTTAAACTGTCTTTTCTAAAGATAAATGTTTGTTTTTTTTTTTTTACCTGGGCTATTTGCATGGACCTGAGCTATCAGTGAGCTATCAACAGCCTTAGGAGCAAACGATTGAAGAAGCAGGAAGAATTTCTAAAATAGGATTTCAGGCCTTTGTTGATGTGGTGACATAGTATAGGTTAGTGAATTAGAGGCATTTTATTTCTGCTCTTCACAGTTGACACGGTAAATTGTAGGAATTTTTCAAAAGCGTATTGTCTGGTCATAAGGAAATGGAATTTAAATATAGGAATCAGATTTCCCAAACTTTCTTTCTGATAGCATCTCTGCGAGATATTGAGGATTCTCTTCTCCAAGTAAAAATCAAGGCCATCCAAATCTCTTAAGGACAACAATTTATGCAAGTGTTATCCCTGTGCATTGATAAAAAGCTGACACACAGCAAAATAACATCATTATTGTGAGTGGTAGCATTCATTCTGATAGCATTATCTACAAGTTATTCTAGATAATAAAAATACCTGCATATCACAGAACTTCATATTTTTCCTGTGTGGAGGCAGGAGCTGGCCTTGATGATCCTTGTGAGACCCTTCAAACTCTAGGGAAATTCTGTGATACTATAATTCTTTATCTAGTCACAAACTTCTTTCTCACAAGGCCAAAATTAATGTGCCAAAATGGTTAAGAAACTCACTGTACCCAGCCAAACAGTAGAAAATGGAGGCATTTTATAAACTTAGTAACTATCTAAGATTAATAATATGAGGCCTAAAATGTGGAAGCATCATTTGGTGGTTAGATCAACAGAGGAAAATACGCCACCCTGAACACAAATTACTCTTTTTAGCCTCCTTTTCTTTGTTGATTTCTAACCACAAATGAAATAACAATACCTAGTTTGGATGTGTAATTATTTCTCTTTGGAGGCATAGTAAAATATTCCATTATAAAGGAAGATAGTTTTACTACAAATTAGATTTATGAGATCTGTTCCAATTTTTGCCTATGATATGATGAGTAACCGTCTGTGATACTCAGAAATTTAGGAAAAAAGTGTATTTTTAGATTTTGTTTCTGGTTAGAAGACACCAGCCTACATCCCATATCATCTCATTCAGGACCATGAGAGGATATTATGAAAATACCATTATTTTTTGAGTTCTCGTATTTTATTATTAATATATATTACTGATCACTGTTGTAGTTGTGATACTACAAATGGTGGGTCTTTGATTAGAGTTTATAAGGCAGTATATAATTTTAAACCTTTTTGTTTCGTATTTTGCATTCTTAAGGAGTTAATGTTTAGGCCTCCAAAATCCCTTGTTTATTTGCCATCTGATAGAATAACTGCTTGAGAACCTCTGTATGCTTTTTTTTTGCCAGTTCATACTTGCACAGCCACCCAAATCCTGAGAGCACTGAATTTTTAGGCCTCAGCTAGCATGATTGTCAAAGCAGATATTTTCCCTTCCCAATCATCTCGCCTGACCTGAAGTGTGCCAACTGAATGTAGCCAAAAAGCAATACCCATTGTGTAAAGGGAAACTAGACTCAAGTGTAATGACACAGTGAGAAAACAGGAACTTGAAGAGGTTGTCAGAGCCTGCATCAATATATGTTAAGATGATGAGGTAATGTTTTGGCTTTTACTAGTGGTATATGTCTCCAGGTTTGCCAATGGGAGCTAAGCCTATTCTCTGTTTTACCTCTGTTTATTTCTTTGGCCCGTAATCAAGCATTGTAAAAGGGCAACTATAAAACCAGACCAAAGTGCCTAACTGGTTAGAGGCAGCAGCCGAGAAGATTCATTTTCAAGTAAACTGGTAGTGTTCCACTTCATAGACCTTCTAAAGCTGGGCTGGAGAGAAAAGATACCAAGTGATGTCCTGTGCCATGAGTTCTGTACACTGAAATGATGCTTGGGACTGACTGGTCATCTACAATGCATTGTAGAGGCATTAGTCGTGGATCATCTCCACTCTTGAGTGAGTGTCCATTTATGGGTTGGACTGTTGGATGCATTCTTGGTGAGAATGTTCCAGTATAATTTCATCTTCCTTGAATCAATTTCATGTACTGTAGACTAGTTCTAGGTATGTCTTATGAACTGAATTTTTGTTAGCAGCTGAAGCATTTTAGGTGTGCATTTTGATCTTAACATTTTCAGTTTCACCAAGAAGGAGCTGCCAGGTTGCATGCTCTGTGACAGGTTTGCAATATAAACCAAGGTGCAGTTAACTGGGGAAAGACGTCCGTCTTTCATTTCTAGATTCATTTCTAAAGCCCCCACCTGATCCTGAGGCACCATAAAATGTTCTCTTTTCTGACTTAGATGAAAAGGACCAAGTATGTTCAGCTTCTTTCAGTACAGCCTTGTGATCTACTTATAGTTTTCCTTGCAAAGGTGGAAAAACAGCAGCTGTTACTGTAGTGGCACTGTGAAAATGTTGATAAGAACATAAAATATGTGAATTGATGAGTACAAGAAATCAAGTGAAAAATAAAATCAGAAGCCAACTGGTGGCAAAAGATGTTGTCTTCTGTTTGCAGCCTGAAACTTCTCAGTGGGAGAAATACAATATGGACAGAAAATGCCTCATTGTTACCTGTCATATTTATGAGAAGGACTGCAAATAGTAGGAGTCCAGTGCCAGAGGCTGTCCAGTTCTTAGTCTTTCTAGTAATACTGGTTGTGAGGTTCCATTTGTACTGACTAAAGTGGTAATTTTTAGTTGTGTAGACTTAAGTTTGCTGGTGTTATATTTAAGATATAGATATGAAAAAACTCAAGCAGAAGCATCATATCTTTAATTTCCTTTTTTTTTTTTTTTTTTTTTTACTGTTTCTGAGTCAGTCATTTTCCCTCAGTGTCTATTCGTGTAACTGCACACAACTTCCCTTCTTTTACCTTCTCTGAAGTGCTTCCTTTTGAGAAAAAAAGAGAGACAAGGAAACCTCAGCATGGAAGTTCCAATGGCAACTATTTGCAAATGTGTCCTGGCCAAAAGCCAGACTGGCTAAGTTTGTTTAAAGTGACGTTCTTCCCACACCTTTGATTATACCAGAAATGAACACGAAGAGGAAAAATGTAATTTGGCTGGTAACATCTTTTGGAAGGATCAAGACAGTGATATGTTGGAGTGGAATGGGAGGAGACTCAGTCATTTAGTGACTAAGTTCCAGGAAGGAAGATTTCACAGTAGCTACGTGAATAGAGAAGAAATATATCTTCCAGAGGGCCTCCCTCTCTCCACTCAAGTCTTATCTGCATTCTTTCCAAATGTCATTCAGTGACCCCTCTTTACTAAATATAGTAAGTACTAAACTCCTCATTAAACAAAGTGAGATGTGGTAAAGCACCCGTTTTTGAAAGACTGTTTTGAACTTCTTTTCAGCAAGTATAAAAAGCTTCCTTTTGTTGTTGTTTGGTATTTGTGAAAGGAAGTCTTTGATTCCAAGTTGATTGAAATAGCCCTTTTGCATTTATAAGACTACAATTTGCCAGTTGCAAGTACTAATTCCATCTAATTTCTTCCTGGAGGTGTATTACAGGTGATTCCTTCTCTGATGGAAAGGATGGGTGGGGAGGAAATTAAGCTATAGCATGGACAGAAACAGGCAGCTGAGCAACCTGAGTTTTGGGTGTCCTCCTGTCCTGTGGGATCTGCAGGTTTGAATCAGGTATCCATGCTTCTTATCAGCCTCAGGCTGGGATGTGGGCAAGATCCAGTACCAAAGCAAAAACTTGTTGATTAAAGGAAGGTAGTAAGAGATGTTTAGGCAAAACATATGTGAGAGTGCAAGGGAGGCTAATGTCACTGTTAAAGTGTTCTTGTGGAAACCACTGAATGCTATTATATTTATACAAAATGGAATGAAAATAAGAGAAGAATCAGGTTTTAGAACTGGACATGTTCTAGAGACCCAGGTTCAGGTCTTGCCTCATAACTGGGCAGAGGATGTAGAATCAAGCCATGCTTGCTCTTTGTATTTTACTCACAGCTCGGGGAATACAATTTTTCTAGAATATATGGCATGTTAGCTGAGAGGAAGCATATTTGCATTTAGCCCTGCAGCTGCTAAAGTTCACCTGAGGATCAGATTGACTGGAAAGAGAAGGATTCAAGAACTTCATGGTGAGGGGAAAAAAAAAAAAAAAAGCCTCTGCTTGTGCCAAGGCTGTCTAGTAGTATGTGAAACAGAAGTTCTTTGTGCTACATCAGATCTTCCAGTGAAGAAGATAACACAGCTAGAAAAACAAAACGTGATGGGGGAACAAAACAATGTAGGAGGGAGGAACAGTATCTATAGCAAGAGAATGATGCAAAGTATGTTGGTAAGTGTTGGACAGAACTGCTCTGGTAAAGTGAATATTTGCAATTACTTAAGCTTAGTTGTGTGCACCTTCAGACTGTTCAGATGGAAGTAGTCAGGAAAACAGAATGAGTCATAAATAAAACTAATACCTATTTGTATCCACATATAGAGAAAATATATATATATATTTTTCTTAACAGTGGGAGAATACAACCACAGAGGTAAAAATCTAATTCAGGGCAAAGTAGTCATGTGCAGTTTGATGGACAGGAAGAGCTCCTGAATATGGAAAATACACATGTTGAAGGGCTGGCTCTACCATTTTTAAGAGATCTGTGCAAAAGCAATTGGCTTGGAGAGCTAATTCTGTGTGCGGTTGGAATAGGAAGTATTCTTTCCTATGGCATGAGCTGAGTAGTGGTACAACAAACCTTGTTATAGAAGAACAAAATCAGAACTGTAGGCTGACCTCGTTTGACGTGCTATTGCTAGACTTTGTATTCTTGCTGAAGGTGTAAGTTTCTTCCTTCTCTTACCAGCCTCTGCCTCCCAGTGATCCCAGCTGTAGTTTCTTGTCTCAGAGGAATGGAGACCATATGATGATCTGATTATACATGTTAATTCTTTTCCCTTTTCTCTTGTACCTTCAGCTAAATCCCCTTCTGTTTCAAACTGCAGCTTGTCTTTTCCTTATTTGGTGACGGTTGTGGTTGCAGGTTTGCACCAACATCTATTTTTCTAATGGCTGGCAGTGCTTCACTCCATTGTAGCAGAACCACTCCTTTTACTGCTTGTGAGCTGTTGTGCTTTTGACAACTACAGCACATTACTGTGTTGTGGTTTCCAACCTGCATTTCTTCTGAGTCTGAGTTGAACATATATATGTTGTTTCATATAGAAGTCACACTATTGGATAGGCAAATTACTGAAGAGAAACAAGGTTCCAGTTGTTTTTTGACAGCATACTAGAAAACTATTCATTAAAAAAGGAAAGATATTGAAAAAGGTGTGAAGGCATCATCTCATAATCATAACAGTAGCAGTAAATGTGAAATTTAATACCCAAGACTTCTTTTCAGCTCAAGTTTGTGGAAAGCCATCTATGCTTCAGAATATGTTTTCTTGCTACAGAACTTCAGGATATCTTAAATAAATCTGGTATTAACTTTCAGATTATTATTAACTTTTAACTATAATATCCTTATATTAAAAGCTTATTTGGTGTGTATGCACAATTATTTCCTACTACTGTTGTGCACTTTATTTTGGAATGAATGCAGTACAGCAGGAAGGCACGAAGCAGACAATATTAGCTATCCTAATTTTGCAACAGTGTAAGGTTTTTTACAGAGACAATGTGGAAGGCTTGAGGACCCTTCAATAGAAAGTCTCAGTCCACAAAGACAGATTGCTTGAGTTGAGGAAAGATTTGGCTACTCAAAATTCTCTTGGACGATTTTATGATGCATCTTTCTGAATGGAGAAGTGACGCTTCAGACATTGTCCCAAAAACTGTGCAGCCTTGTACAAGATAGGTGCTGGATCAAATAATTTCTTCATTTTACTTAACAAATAGAAAGCTTCAGCAGTCCTCACCTGTCGTGAATTAACCTTCTTGATTAGCATGTAAGAAAGCCATGTGAACTGGAGCCTGGCTTTATGTTGGGTTGAGGAATTCTGCATGCCACAAGTCCCCAGAATCATGATCCTTGTAGGACTAGGCTCCAACCAGTCAAACATCCTATCAATCAGGAGGACCCCCACGTGTTATGACATTAATCTTTACAATTCAGACCAGTGTGAGACTCTGCTATACTCGATCCATCAGTCAAGTCTGTCTGCACAGTTCCTTAACAGGGGATACATCAACCTTGATAATGTTGGTCACTGACAGGCTGGGTTGTTATCAGTCAATCAGTCTCCTATCGTGCTGTACAGAGGCTGTGGAATAACATAAGCCAGACTACCCCTAACAGGAAAAGAAAAATCTAAAAAAAATTGGGTAAAATAGTGTCAAAAATCCACCTATTCTTTGTGCATCAGTCCCAGTGATATTCTCCTCATCTTTTTTGTCAATTATTTTGCTGTCTGTATTTTTTTTTAAACTAAAATCTGATGAACGTTTATAATTATGGTGGTGTTTTTGGTTTTTTTTTTCTATTATTATTAAGTTTTGCATGTGAATGTGATTACCTAATTGTTTGGCACAAAGAACTGTATCTGATCAGGCCCAGGCCTAGAATAACAAAAGCACAACAGGTTGGGATGGAAGAAGGTGGACTGGCAGGGCAGGCATGTTTACATCATCTCTGGCTGGAGCTCAGCTTATCAGTAGATTTGGTCCTATATATTGTTTCTTTACAGCTAATAGTGAAGTGTATCATATAAAACAAGAATGATTTACAGGATCATAGTTAGGAAAAGGTAGTGGTATATGAAACTAAGCTGAAAAGAGAGAGATAGTATGTACAGTGTGTTCCATATGTGGACAAAGAATGTGATACTTGGTGGGCACTCACAGGAAAAAAAAAGGGTAAAAATTAGTAGCTTTTCTTTCTAAATGCATTAAAAATTCTGTAATTTATGTGAATCAATCTCAGTTTTTAACAATTCTAAAATATGTAAAATTATGATAAGTTTTTCTGACTACCCTAGCACTTGATAGCAACCTAGTAGTCTATTTTATAGGAATTGTGTTAACATCTTGTCTATCATAAGGGGCCATCCGTTTGCCATTGTTCTAGGCAGGTATGTATTTTGAATTGGCTTTAGAAAGCTTAAATAAAATTGAATGTAATCAAATTTGTCCATCTGCAGTTTAATGATTGTTAGGACTGAGGATGGGATAGGGGCTGAGCTTAGCTGTGAAAGGATAACACTGAAGTTTTGGGGCTTGCACCTGAGGGGAGCAGTTAGAACAGCTTAACTACTTGGTTCAGATGTGTTTCTAGGGTGTGAGACAGAGTACCATTAGTAGCTGTGCTTTTAAAAGACATAGGAGCCATGCTAGTAATTTTTTTTTTTCTTCTCAAAGTGTGATTGGGCATTAGAACAGGCTGCCCATGGAAGTGGAAGAGTTGCCATTGCTGGAGGTGTTTAAGGAAAAGGTAAATGTAGTACTTTAGGGTCATGGTTTAGTGAGCAATGCTAGTGGTTGGTGGATGGTTGGGCTAGATGATCTTAAAAGTCTTTTTCAGCCTTAGTGATTCCATGATTCTTCAGTTCAGAGTAAAGCCAATATGCTATTAGCTGACTGCAGTTAGGACAATTATGTGCCTGCAGATTGGGCAAGACAATGAAAGGGGTTCAGAAAAGCACCGAGCCTTGCCACTTACCCCTTTATACCTGGAAGAGGAGGTGCTCTGGTGTACTGCTCCCTTACAGTCCAGATAGGATTTAAAGCAAGCAGGGACATGTTCCAAGCCTGTCTTGAAAGTTTCTATTCTGTTCTCAGTCATTGCATGCTTGATGACCTTGGTTAAGGAGCTGCATTTCTCCTGCTACCATTTCTCCTTTGAGGCAATGATAACAGTCTTGGCTGTGCTTAGCTTTGGGATTTACACAGGAAAGGTGGTAGAAGAGAGTGTGAATTTCATATGAAATATAGGCTTTCGTAGTACGTTTTGCAGCATTTGCAGCCTTTGAGCAAGGTGACTAATTGCTTCTAGAAAAGGAAATGCATTATCCTACTTCCTTGTAGGAAACACACTGGAAATTTTCATCTTCTTGGAAGAGATGAAAGGGTAGCAAGTAGTTATTGAGCCCAGCCCTACAAATATTTAAATCCAGGGGAGGAAATTTGCAAATTTATGTATGTGCATCTTGGCAGGGGTGGAAATCTCTGCTATCTCTCTGCCAGGGCAGCAAACAGTACTTATAGAAATAGACAGAAATATAGGAGGCCTGGGGCTATTCTAAGACAAGGATGCAATGCAGTGGATTTCCAGATCTCATCACAACAGGAATCACTGCTCACATAAGCCATGGAGAGCAAACTAAGACAGAGAAGAAAAATAATTCTTATCTACCGAAAGCTCACTGTATAAGACTCAGGCCCCTGGATCAGTGTGGGAAACAGTCCAGGAAAAAATTGAGTTGTACTGAATTCACCAGCTCCTTTTCCTTTTGCTATATATATTGCCAAAAAAAAAACCACCCCAAAAAAACAAAAAACAAACAACAACAACAACAAAAATCCCAAAATAAAACAAACAAACAAACAACAACAACAAAAAAACCAAAAACAAAACTGTTTTGTTTTAATTTTTTGTTGTTTTTCCTGATGCTTGAGCACAGATGTAGAACATCAGTATAGTACTGTAAGATGTGGACCACACAGACATAATGCAGTTCCTTTCAAAATACAATCTTCCTTTAAAATTAAACTTCCTCATTAATTTCATTAAAAACTTGTGCAACTTCTAAGGGGTGGTGGAAGGTGGCTTAAGACATGGCATTATCCCTTGAAAACTGGTAGGTAGTGAATATGCTGTGGAAGGAAACAGGAAAAAAGAAAAAACAATTTGGAAGAAAAAAAGAAAGGTTGGGAAAAGGAAGCAGATCTCCTGCAGTAGTTGCCATTTTTTCTACTGCTGTCTGCTTTGCAGTGTTCTGCAGACACACAATAATAACCCCAGTGGGCCTGGAGATCAAATGACGTGTTGCTGAAGGATTAGGAGCAATTCTATCCCTCTGGCATGGGCTTCGGAATTTTCATTAAAATGATCTTGGGTGTGGTGAGAAAGGAATTTGGGCTGCATGGATGGAGAGCTAAACATCCTACCTGGGGGACAACAAAAGGGCCTCTGCAAAGCTGGCCTCCCTGGGCCCCAAGCAGAGGTGTCGTGCTTTTTCCCCTAAGCGGAGTTGTTTGTGGATTAGTTTGGAGATACATGGAGAGTCAGAATTACAAGGCATCTTTCCGGAGGATGGAGAGCGAAGAATAGTCAAGAAAGCTTTTTTCTTGGAATTGCTTTAAAGAACATTCTTAGAAATAAATATGTGTTTTGTAGAGAACAGAATTCTGTTTAATTAACAAGGGAGCATTGTGTCTAAGTGCTGCAGTGGGAGAAAATGGAGAGTTGTTCTTAGATTGCACAACCCCATCTTGTTTGTTCACACAAGCAGCTCTGTCAGTTGGGTAACTTTCTTCTCCAAGCACAAGCTTTTAGTCCCACTCTAGGAGGCCAAGGATGAACAGCTCCTCTCAGTTTGATTGAGTATATTCAGCTGTGCAGTATTTTGTACTTCATATTAGCACCTTTTGACTCATGCTGGTTAAACACAATTGCTTTTTTAGGAAGCAATTCACTCAAAACTGGAATGCAGTTACCTCTGAAGTATACAATGACATCTTCAATTGGTAGCAACACTCCTGAAGGAAGGAGTTTATGAGAACAAACATAAAGCCTGGAGTTACTTGAAAAAGCCTTAAAAAAAGCAGGATCTAAATAACTGTGCTTAAGACTATAGGGTATGTATTTGAATGATCTCATGCCTGTGTACTTGCTTTATGACAGATTTAATCACTTCCTGGTGAAAAAGCTCTTCTTACCTAGTATTCAAGGAAAAGCAAAAGAAATGGTGGGAGTGGATGTCATTCATTTAATGCCACTTCATTGCCTTTGTCCTCAAATTCCGTTTCCGTGTCACTCTTGCACTTGAGCATCCTACAGACTTTAGACCTCAAACTGTTCAACCTGCTAGATATGATATTTAGTGCACAAATGTTGCTATTCCACATAAGAAAACAAGTTAATCTGACTGCTGTCAACTATTCTGCCCTATGGGATAGACACAGGTAGCCACAGAATAAGTATCATATGATATTTGTGAGTGATCACAATCACACTGTTGAAATAATCTTTTTTCCTTTCCTTCCTTTGTCCCACCTGAGAGAAAACTATCATTATAAAACTACAGCCTTTATAGTTTGTATGTGCTGTGAGAATATCAAGATGCCCTGTCAGAGTTGGAGTTAGCTAGAAGAAGGTATTGTCTCTGGCCTAAAAGATTACTGCAACCAATGGATAAAGATGAGTCTAACAAAAATGGCTGAGGCTTCTTGGAATAAGGGTAGGGGTGTGAATACATGTGGTTTGCCAAGACAGTACGGTGCTTTGAGCCATGATTGCAACCTTGTTGACCATAACTGGCATCAAAGTGCCCATTAGTTATGCTTCCTTTGATGGCCTTCTTTAGATTGGTTTGGTCTTGGCCTGTATAACTTACTCTTCTCTGGGAGAAACCATGGTGCAGGGATGGACTTCCATGGATCAGAGGAAATACTCAGCCATTTGCAGAAGGAGCTGTGTGAGTGACCACCCAGACTTGGCAAGCAGGAAGCTGATTGAGAGCAAAGACTGTTGTGACTCTGAAGGGTAACATGGGTGGGATTGCTGTGATAGCAACAAAAGATTATCTGTTACAAGCTTCTCCTCACTAAGTCTGCAGAAACACAGTCCATTACTTCAGACCGAAAGAGTTTATTTCAGCCTGATTATGTTACAAGGAGACTCTGGAATGAGTTCTGCTGCATGAGACTTGTTTGAGAAATGTTTTGTCAGTATGACTGGCCTGTTCCCCTCAGCTCGTAACCTGGAAACAGAAGGCAGTGTGGATGATAGGGTAAAGCCTGGAAATATTAATTAAAGCTATAATTTCCTGCAAAGAATTGTAGGCACTGATGCTGAGGACTGTGAACATAGGCACCTCATTCTGCTACATTGTCTCTGGCTTTGGAAGGGAAGAAGGAACATATGTGTGACCAGCTTATTGAGTGACTTTCAAGAAAATATGATTTTCTTCTTGCTGAAGACACATGTAAACTACCTGTCTTTTCCCTAATTCTCTGGAGGTTGTGCTGGAAGAACTTGGTGGGATGCAGATTTGTGGAGTGAGGATGATAGGGCTTGTTTTTGATTGTCTTCATCCAATACCCACATGTTATTTGGTACAAATTAAGTAGTGAACACTTCTTGCTTTTTCTGCATGTTAGATCTCTGCCTCCTTCCTCTTCCTTTGTAGGGGTGTATGGCATTGAGACTCATCAGTCTCCTTAGAAATATTCTTAGTAATCTTTTTCAGAATAAATCCAACAGCCCCAGTCAAACATACTATCATAGTAGTCAGTGGAACTGAATCTTTCCCTCCAGAAACAGATCCATGGGGTAGCAAAAGTATCAAACTTATTTGTGCTGGGGCTGCATGTCCTCCTTACTTCATGGGGTTGAGAAGCAATTAGAAACTCTGAAATATCTGATATTCCCATTGAGTGAGGAAAGTTGAATGTGGTACTGTATGTAGCTGATCTGTCAACGTTCACTATTGCTTAGCTTAAGATTTTCACCTGAGGTAAGCAAGTCTGTACACTTATTTTCCTTTGTAGGAAGAGTGATTTGAAACAGAAGTTAATCTTAGCCAAGTAATATTAGCACTGGCCAAAGTGTTAAACAGGGTTTGTTTGCTCACTGTCACTGTACATAGCAATGAGCATTGGTATGCGCTGCTTCTTCCTGCCTATTATGGGTTATCTTGGGTGTCCTGTCCAACCCATTGATAATGTCCAGCAGTGATGTCTCTGTGACAATGAAGTTGCCAGAGAAGTGGTCTCTAGCTCAGCTGTGGGTCTTAAGCTTCCAGTAGTGCACCTGACCTCAGTTTTCCCAAGATGACAAATATGTTCATCATGGCCAGGGAGTACAGCAGAACTGACTAAGCACTTTGGTGATCCATGATTTTCCAGACATATGGAGACCCAATTCCTCTGTTACTATTTTGTTGATTCTAGAGAGACTGGTTTCCTTGGCCTAGTCAAACTAGGTGACTGCCGTACTAGATGTTAGTTTTGTTTTCTCAGATCCCCAAATTTGGATGTGTTGCTTTTGTAGGTTGAGAGAGATTCTCCTCTTCCTCTACTCTGTCCTGTTGAGACCACATCTGGAATAATATTGTGTCCAGTACTGACCTCCTCAGTTCAAGAAGGACAGGGAACTGCTTGAGAGAGCGCAGAGCCACAAAGATGATTAAGGAAGTGGAGCATCTCCCTTACAAGGAAAGGCTGAGGGAGCCGGGTCTCTGCAGCTTGGAGGAGACTGAGGGGTGACCTCATTAATGTTTATAAATATGTAAAGGGTGAGTGTCATGAGGATGGAGCCAGGCTTGTCTCAGTGACATCCAATGATAGGACAAGGAGCAATGTGTGCAAGCTGGAACACAGAAGGCTGGAACACAGAAGAGAAAAAACTTCTTCACAGAAAGGGTAACAGGACACTAGAGCAGGCTGCCCAGAGTGCTTGGGGGGTCACCTATGGAGACATTCAAAACCCACCTGGACATATTCCTGTGTGACCTATGTAGGTGTTCCTGCTCTGGCAGGGGGATTGGACTGAATGCTCTTTTGAGGTCCCTTCCGGTCACTGACATTCTGTGATTCTGTAATGCAGTCTCTGACTGGCATTTCTTCCCTTGGAATGTGTGTGATACAGATAACATGTTCAAAAAGTAAAAGAAGGGCTTTATTAAAGCAGTTTGTCCAGAAGTGTTAATTAAAAAAAAGATATGAATTGGACCTTCAGTTACTGCTTATGTCTGTTGTCCCTGGAATACCTTTGCAGTGTGTGCAGAACAGTCACTCAAAGTCAGCATGAAAAAATGTTTTTTTCCGAGGCTGTTGGACAAATAAGGAGACTCATTCTGAGCAGGGACTAAATTGGTTTGGAACATATGCTTGTGCTGTGCAGCCAAAGTACATAATCAGGTTTAGCAAAACAAAGCCTGATACCAAACTTGCCAGGAAAAATTGTTTTATCATTTTGAAATCTGCCCCGTTTTCAAGCAGACCTTCCCAGAACAGAAAACAATGTGTTTCATGTCCCACTTCATCTGCCATTGCAGATGAAGATTTGTAAGAAAGGGGAAAAATATATAATCCTTTTGTTAAGATACTTAAAGTAAAAGCGTGCTCATGTTAAACTGCCCTTTCAGCTGGGATTAAGATTTGTTACCCAAGTCTATATACCATGCAAAACAACGGCTAATCCAGACATTAATCACAGGAAGTATTCTGGACCTTTAAAATTAAGCCATGGCATTCTATAATGAATGCATAACTGAGAATATCCTGGACAGGTTGAAAATTAGCCTAGTTGATTGGTTACATAATGATCAGCTGGGTGAGCCAAGGGGAAAAAAAAAAGAGCGTGTTCAATGAACAATGCTGCAACCTTGTGCTATTGTTTGCCTTTTCCTGTCCTGGAGTTCAGCTCAGTGCAGACATTGTCATTCCAAACCTAACAATATTAACAGGAGGTGTCTGTGCCCCACATCAACCCTCTCTTTCCTGCTCTCCCTTTTTCCAAACCGGGGTCTGTGGTTTCCCCTTACCCCTCTGCTGTTTCCAGCTGGTGTTTCCCAGTGTCTGTCTGTTGCCCAGAGCAACTGCTGCAGTGGTTGTGGGGTTATGACTGATCCCTTCCTTCAGGCAGTATCTGTCAATGTCCCCCCTCCCTGCCAAAGGCCAGTTATTCATGTCAAGGTCAAACCATGGGCAGTCATTCTGTGTCTGCCCAAGTTAATCCAAACCAAACATACCATGTATAAGTAGCTTATCTCCCAAAATAAATAGATGATAATTAGCATAAGCCACCACACCCACTTCTTTTCCATTCCTCTCTGAAAAAATCCCTCCACCTGAGTAAATCAGGATGCTTTGTCTGGTCATTCTTATGCTGAAAAAGAAAGAAGGCAAAGTCTTGATCAAAGTGGAATCACATTTACTACCTGGCTTTCCCAGACCAAGGTGGTTTCAGTGAAATGGAAAGAGAGATGCATGCAAAAACGTTTTTGGAAGAGATGAGGATATTCCAAGAATTACTCAAAAACTACCATCCCCAGCTCTAGTTCAATCATATCAATTGTATATTGTATCGTATCACTGCAGTGCTAGTCTAGTTAGTGCTGAAGCTGACAGGAGAGTGGGAACGGGTAATGTGCAGGGCAGAGCAATGAGCGACCAAAGGTAAAGGAAGTGTTGAAGGGTCTGCACTGGCTGAAGTGTGAAGAGGTGATTGGTTCTTCTATGAAATCAGTTGCTGGAGTTTAAAAAACAAAGCAAGAAAAGTTAGACTGTGCAAATTTCTGGCTTCACTCTTAGAGAAGGAACTTGCTTGATGATGGTTGCCGAAACTCAACTGGCAATGGAGTAGGAAGGTAGGATTCTGCTGTGCTGGCAGATGTGAAAAGATTTTCAAGTTGCCTCACATTCTCTTTTGTTTTTAGTTACCCTACAAGAAGAGAGAAATATAAGAAGAAATAACAGTGGTTTTGTTCAGTGTGGTAAAGATAACGTGTATGTAACACTAATTCTTTTACAAGCTACCAGTAATGTGAGCAAATTCTGTTCACGGAACTGGATTTCCTCTCCTGTTTAGGCTTGCATACCTCTTTTCACCCTTTCAGAACATGTAATTTGTTTAGAAAGAGTGTCTCTGAGAGAAATAAGCAAAGTACCTATGCCTCGGCTATGGTTATCTTGTCTAGCTTCTATTTTTATTGTTTCCTTTGTAATCTGAGTTTGTGCCTCTGTCCCTCAATGTCTAGAAAACAAAACTTAAATATATATAAGAGCACAATAATACTGTTTGAAAGAGAAAATTCTCAGCTGCAAAATGCTATTTTTCAACAGAATCATCACCATTAGCTCTACATTTTAATCAGTGATGACAAGAACTTACATGCTACACTTGTGAAAAATCTGTATGGTAGTCTGGAATGTAGCATCAGTCTCTGTTGCTGCTGCTGAAATGTACCACCTACTGCTTCACTGTACTCACACCCACTTTTTGGTCTCTGTAAATGTTCACAAGCATTGATTAGAGTGGTGAGATGCTGGAACCAGAGAGGTTGTAGATGAAGGTGTTCAAGGCCAGGTTGGATGGGGCCCTGGGCAGCCTGGTCTAGTATTAAATGTGAAGGTTGGTTGCCCTGCCTGTGTAGCTTGACAGTCCTTGAGGTCTGTTCAATAATGCTCCTTTGCTCCTCATGCACTTCTACATCAGATGCCATCGTGTCAAACTGCCCCTCTGCTGCCATCTGTCACACAGCATCAACATGTGCTGGAATACTGGTGGTAAGGTTCAAACCTCTGCTTCTGTACCACCAACAGACACCTCTCACTTTGTGGACCAAGAGAATAAAATAGGAGGCATTACTTTCAGGGTATTTACAAGTAGAGAAAGGCAAGCATGCTTTGAATGTGTTTCTATGCAGCAGTGAAAGTGGCTAAAACTATCACTTTAAAAGCAGCATTCATACAATCAGGGTGGCTATTCTGGATATAGCAGAAGTGACTGAGTGCACAACAGCAGTGACATGAGGTGTCTGGGTAGGTTAGATTTACTTTGTGTAATTTGTCAGCATCTATACATCCTTTCTCAGCTGCTGAGGCCCAATCCAGGTGTGCTCAAATGCTTCTCAGACTCAACAAAATGTTCTGCAAAGCCTATGAGGTCTGGGACTCAGGGAAGGGGAGGGTAGGGAGGAGGCAGCAGTGAATTTTCACCTGGTTTCAAGTTTCAGGACAAACCTTTTGCATGAGTAACAGTTTCCAGCTTCAGAGCCCAGTGACAACATCCAAAATATCGGATTTGCATGCAAGACAGGAACTGTCAGGCAGAAGAATGGGACTTTAAGGCAGAAATGAAGAATAGGATAATGTACTTATCACTGTACAGGATGTGCTTACTGGAAGACTGTGGGAAACATCTTTTGGTTAATCACCCAGATTTGGCCACCTTTCTCTCTTGTGATAAGGGAGGGGAAGGCAGGCTTTGGAGGTGGTGGGGCTGCTGTTGTTTCCACCATTTCTGGGGGAAAAGAGACATCTGGCACATAGCTGGCAGCTTGGATAGGGGCTGTGTTCCCCCTGCAGCTGGCAACAGCTGTCTGCCTGCAGCATGAGAACTGACTGCTCCCCCAAGGTGCTGCAGGAGAATTTGGTGAGCTGTGCCATGCTGCTCATGGGCCATCTGCCAACTTCGGCCCTGGTGGCAGAGGGTTCACCTTGTAAAGGAATTATGTTGATCATTGGGGTGAAGCTCAAACGCACCCTCAGTTGAAAAGTCATATGTTAATTAAGTTGTTGGACAGTTTAGCTTATAACCAGGGAGTTCAGCCCCAACCTCTCTGTGGTCAAATAGATTTACCTAATGTAATGAAAGGCCATGCTCTATTTCCTTCTTTCAAAGCCTTTGCACCACAAACTCTTCTGGTAAGGCTGCTTATCAGTGGCAAATGTTTTTCATTTCTAGTGGACTATGTATTATAATGACATTTTGAAATACTTCTCCAAATGTCATGCAGAGCAAATTGCATATTGACCAGTTATTAATCCATTAATCAGTTGTCTCTGAAGAATATGATTGGTTGTTTTGTTGTTTGTTTTTTTTTCCTTGTTAGTTTTCATGAATTAAACTTATTTGAGATGGTGCTCTTTATACTAGGCAGGCTTTTAGAAAGAAAGGAGAGAAACTGGTCTTATTTTGGTCACAACATGTTGTCCCACAGCTCTTTAGGAAAGTAAAAAGAATAAGGCAATAAATATGTGATAAAGTATGCTAATAGCATGAAGGTATGTAATAATGAGCTCTATTTCATATGTATATAATGAATGCTTGTAAACAAAGTATGAATTTAGCTTGTGTATGTGTGTTTAAAGTAATTCTGATATTGTTATTGTATTTTGTTTTTTGCATGGTGACTGTAGCAGTGATACAATGACCTGCCTAGTGGTTGTGGTGGCTATAAGGTCACACTCTTAATGCTTTCTATAATGAGAACCATGGATGAGGAAAGTGGAAAGATGCAGGAATAAGAATTTGAAGATGGCAGGATAAATAATTGCAGGGAAGTCTTAAAAGAATAAATATTGAGGAAAGCATTTTGAGGTCTAAGATTGAATGACTGTTCTTTAGATGGTGACAGTTCACCTCTCTAAGATGGTCAGTTGTATATTCAATTTATTTTATAAATTAAGTATCTTCGTGATAATCTGATATCAATCTAATATCAATCTAATAAAAATGGAGACCTTACTGAATGCACACAATCTAATGCTCCTCTGTCTCCAATTATTTTTATTTTAAGCTGTCCCTATGAACATTCACTTGATTGTATTTGATTTAGTAGAATACCATGAGTGTTAATTTATTGAGGATATAGTTGTTTCTGAAAGGATTTAACAAAACTGCCAGACTAGCTTGGATCTCAGGTCCTTCACAGCCCAATGTGCTATTTCTAACAGTTGCTAATAGTGGCTTCTAGGAAAGTCTGCAAAACCAGGACACGGATTTAGGGATGTATCGCAAGATGAATTCTGTACATTTATGTATAGTAATCATCAATGAATTTCATTGCATTTTGTAAGATAATCACACTACCTCAATTTATTATCTCCTTGGCAATTTTTATAAGACTAGATAGATCTCCCACAAGTCTTAATATGAGCTGTGTTCTTCTCAACTTCCTAAGTCTTTGGGTTTTAAGTTCTCTAAAATCCAGATGAGTATTTCCTGATTTTTAGTCTTCTGGATCACTGGGAGCTTTGTAAAGTTTTATTATTATTTTTATTATTATTATTGGCTTTAAAGGGAGATCGAGGAATTAAATTGATTCCAGAACCAGCATTCAGTGGAAGGATTTTGAAGCAGGTGATAGAGACGACAGACAGCTACAGGGTATGCCAGCTGCAATTTCTCACTGCCTACAAAATTGGCAGACTCCCTGCTACACTGGAATTGCAGAGATCACTGCCACCTTGTATTGAAGTAAAAGACAAAACAAACTGAGACAGATCTCATTCATGTATTGGTGTCATCTGGCCCTTCACACTTCATGAGGAAAACTTTGCATCACTTTGGTCAGTGAAACCTTTGTCTTTCAGTAAGAAAAGGAAGCCAGAGATGGAAGAAAAGCACATATTATTTTGCTACCATGATAATCCCAATTAGGGTGAAACTGAAGTTCATTTATTTTTCTTTTCTAAAGAAAGAATAAGACTTTCTGAGTACTTTATGCTTATTCCTGTGCAGTGTACCAAGGGAGAACTTGGCTCCAAAAATTATTCCTTTCCTACCAGGGAGCATAGAGCTAGCTTATTGTATTTACCATAGCAGCCACATGTGGTAAATACTCTCCTGAGTGTTTCCTGGATTATTTCTACTGCTGAAACACTCCTTGCTGTACAAAAAACTCTTTGCTGGACTCCTCTTTTATTCCAACCACACTGCTTTGTTGTTGTTGAAACGTACTTCTAAAAAGTTTTGGCAATTCTCATGCAGGAAAGCCCTTGTGACTGAAAAAACATTTGTTACCTTTTTCTGGCGCACTGGCAAAGCCTAACCTTGTTGCTGAATTTGGTTTTGTCACCTTGTAGCCATTTCATCTCTCAAATTTGTTTCACACTGACATTAGGCTGCTGTTTCTAATGTGCAATATGGACAATTACTGCTCAGTTAAAAAATAAAGCATGCCATGGATGCTAAAACCAGAGACTGAAACCTGGAAGAATGAAAGAAGCTGAGAGAAGCAGGGAAGGGCAGCACATGGCTGGGATGACTCTGGTACTCTGGGTGTGGGGGTGTAGGGAGGTCCTCACTCGTTGCCATTTGCTAGGAGCTAAATAGAAGCAAAAAATAACCTCGTTTTGTATTTTGCAACAAGTATTTTTAAAATCTTCACTAGTGGAGACAAGAGAGACAGGAAGGAAAATAACCCAGGATCTATTTCTGATAGCTTTTCAATCCACCTTGTTCCGTCACATGCTGAAAAGCTCTGGAGTGGAGTATCTTGCTATTGTGTTTTTGCCTGCCTTGCAGATGCTCACAGTGAGAGCAAGATAACTTCCAAAAAGATGTCAGGTGAGTGGTTTGCGTGGACTACCTGAACTGACCTATCAGCACAAGTAACAAGGAAAAAAGTGCTGAGAAGTTCAATGGAACTTCTTTAAGCTCTTTAAGGTCCTGAAAGGTGTTTTGTTGAGCAGGAGGAGTTACACACTCAGGAAGAACAGGAAACAGTAGAAATAAAAGCCAGGAAACCTGTTTTCTGGCAGGTGGAAAAAATGAGATGGTGGTTCACATTCTGCTGTAACGGGTTGTTTAGCCAATAGGAAACCCAATGATTTTAAAAACAACTTCTTTCTAAACAGTACATTCAGAAAATATACTGAGAGTACAGCAGAAGATGCATTCTGTTTTGCTTGTGGCAAAACAGACCAAAATTCATCATTATGCGTGAAATCAGTATGCTGCTGTGCTTTGTTTAATCACATGTGATGGCCCCAACATACAAAGTGAAAATGGATACCACGTTAAGTTCCTGTTGTGTCTGTATTTGTGAGAGAAACTCACATATGCTGTAGACAGGAGATTAAGTAGTTTGTAGACAGTTTGTTGTGTCTGTTATCAAGTAGTGATCATAGAAGGAAAAGATCTGGAAAGCAAATATATTTGTACTCAGGACCTGATGCTTGTGCTGTGGTGACTTTAATTTGGATCTGGGGGCTGAACTCTCTTTAAGTGGAAAAAGTGCATTAGGTAAGTTTCTGGACCGTGTTTAACTGTGTATAACATGCTCTATACTTTTGATGTGAATGACACAATGATGTAGACGCACACGCAGAAGGCCTAGATTGAAATGGTGTAGATCCCTCTTCATTCAATGAAGTTTCGTGTTTGAGATGAAGTAATAATGAATGTTACTGTAAAAGTCTAGATATGCAATTTACTGTAATACAAATGCTGTTCCTGTAGAATTGAAAGGAAGAACTCAGACATGCAGTCTTTGGAAAGAAATATATCCTTTTCATGAAAGTATTCTGTTCAGACCAGATTTGATTGTTTTTAAACTTGGCTGTTCAGAGACCGAAATATAATGTCTTTCTGCTAGCCTCTAATGCAATATGAAAATATTAATAGTGTGCACTGAAATGCTGAATTTGTTTGTGTACTATTGAAGTATTCAGATCAACATTCCTGTTCTTGAGAGTCCAGCCTTAGCATAGCTGTGGGAACAGAAGCCAGGGATGGATGGTTTTTATCTTACAACTTAATGTGAATAAAATTTATTTCTACTCAAGGACTTGGGGTTATCACTGAAGGGTGGTTACACTGGAATCTATATGTGCAGCAAAGGTGTTACTTTCTTGCTCTTTGTGAAAATCCCTTCATGACTATTTAGCAGGGGCCAGTACCTGAACAGTGAAAGAAAAGTAGAATTGTTGACAGTGTAAGATAGTCACTTATGTAAGATTTATCATCCCAAGGCTGAGTGGTAGCAGATGTTCCTGGTCATGCACACTGATTTCCTGCTGGATGAGATTTCAGTGATTTGGAGTCTGGGTATATTCTTAGTTTACTTAAGATTGCATCCACCAGTTGTGTCAGTGGGATGCTCAAATTGCATACGAGAAGTTCTCCCTTATCCTTGTTCTTCTTCTTCTCTATGCTGCTCGAAGAGCAATGCCAATGCAATGACTCTTTCAAGAATTAATTCTAGTTAGAATATGACAGCACAGAACAAACTCCCTTGTTGCTTGTGACAGGTTCCTCTGAAAAAATATGAACTTAAACATGAAAATATTAGCATGTCTTGAAAGATGGAATGGTACTTGCCAGCTGAATAGAAGAAGTAAAGTAACATACAATGGCATCCATTGACTCCCATCATAATGATATTGAAATTGAGGATGTAAATTATGCCATGGAGGATGCAAGATACAACATGCAACACGTAGGAGTACAGTGCCAAAATAGCTAATGAATTTTATATAATTCATCTGTTTTTAATAGAACAGTCATTCATTCTTTTTTAATCAGTTCATCTCTTCCTATAATGACACAGTCCAGTTATTCTAATGTAGGCAATAAGTGATCGTCAAAACCAATTTCTGTACCTGCTCTCTCTCTTCCAAAACATAGGAGATTATTAACCTTACCTCATCCTGATAAGATCAGAGAAAAAAAACGTCATCTTTTCAAGGCCTTAAGACTTATAGATATCTAACTTCTGAATTTAATATATCAGGATAATTTTTAATGCATAAGAGAATGAATTCAGGAATCTAACTGAAAAATTTTGCACAGGAAGACCCCAGTCTCAAAGCAGAATTTCTGTTTATTGCAGTGTAAGTAATGATGCCAGAGATTTTGTTTGTTTCATCTATTCTACTCTAGTATTCTATTTTTCTTTCTCCCTCTCTCTCACGTATGATTGAGGAAAGAAAGTTTATAAAGTTATTTTAATGGGAAATTTCTAGAGTAGAATTTCATCTTCCATAACACTTCAATGACTCTTGCTATCAAAAACAAGCAAACAACATCAGCCTGATGGCTTCTTACATTGGAATATGGTGTCATATTGCAGATACAAAACAACTTTATTTAAGTTTAGCTCATAATTTTCTTTTTTTGTTATAACGAGCAATAGAATATGTCAGCTCAACTCGCGCTCATACTCGTCACTGGAATAGCAATTCTTGAGGAACTGAAACAGGCACAAGATTATGGACAGATAAACTGCTCCACTTAAATAGGAACTGCCTATTTCTGCAGAAGATTCTTTTTCTGTGTCTGAGTCCTGAGAGAATTGGAGCCCAACACTGGGTCTAGATTTATATGCTGTAAATATGTGCTTATACAATTTACAATACAAATGATGCATAATCTGTTTTCTAGCTTTTCTCAAGTTGGGTAATACTTCTTCTGCTGCTATATTGTTGTATATGTTTTCATATTACTCTTGATTATTCTCTTAACTATTTCCCATGGAAGCCAAAGTATAAGCTGGACTTTTTGAGAAGTAGTTGGCAGCATAAGTAATTACAGCCAGAGGCAGGATATTAGCCTACATAATCTTAATGCGTCAGTCAGGTGATTCCCACCAGAAGATTTGCTTGTGACCCTGGACATCAGAAATCCCAGGATACTGCTGTGTACTGGAGAATTCTCAGTTATTTTGAAGTCATTATGATCAGCTTTATCTACCCAGTACATTTTTGTTGTCTGCAAGACAAAAAAAAATCTAACATAATAGCGTCATTGTTTTGATGGAAGCTTTCCAAAAGTGAGGAATAATGTTTCTCTTATTTGGTGATGTCATAACTGAGTAAAAAATAAGTATAGTCTACCCCTTGGAAATTTACTCTAGACTTCCTTTATAGGTACTTAGGCTGATTCATTCACCTAGCTGTGTTAGGTCTTACCCTTAGGCTGACATAAGCTCTATTTCTCACAACTGATTATAGGGGATTCCTTAATGCTAATTGATATTCAGCTCTCCTTTAACTTCTTGCTAAGATGGCTCAGAAGCAGACTTTTCTTTAAGTGAAAAAGTATTAAAGAAAAGGCTTGGTGATATTTCAGTAGTACAAATGTGTGAAAAGAAGCATCAAAATGTTTTCTCCTTACTGGTCATCAAAACTGAGAGAAAAATGTCTAACAAAACTAACATTGTGTTTCAGCAAGAAAACAGGGCTGTACATGTACTTCATAATTAAGCAGGATTGTGTAAAACACACTTGGCTGCATTGCTGTTTTTTATCTCCTACTGGAAACAGACCACCTCATCCTGAATTTTGCCTATCTAAATAAAAAGGGAAACAATAAATGTGTGAGAGTTTGGTTAATTGTTAGGGGTGTCAGTTTTGGCATTCTTTTCTGATATTTCATGCTTTAGAGAATCTTATGTAATGCTTCCATATCTGGATTGTTTTGTGCTAAATTTGCATATTTTTTTTCTACGTTTTTAAACCATTCAAAGACTTGCTGGTATTCACTGGAAACCAAAGTTATGCAGGTTTAATCAGTCATCAAGTACATTGAAAATAATGGTCTAGAAAAAATAATGGAAATCGTATTCTTCAGACATCAACTAGATTGTTTGAAAATGTCTGTCACATATTCCTCTAATGCAAGACAAAAAAATTCTATTATCCTCACTTTTATGATCTACTTGAAATGGATGCCTGGAATATTAGTCTTCCCTCATTTAAATGGTTAAATTGATAATGCTATTCCTTTAGAAAACCAGTGTTTGTAAGATTAAATTCATGACTTGGAACTTTCTTTAGTATCTTTGGGAAGACATCCAGAAGCAAACTTTGTCTTTGTGAAAACTGTTCTTTTTATTTCTGTTCTCTTGAGTGATTTTTTTTCTTTTTTCTTTCTTTCTTTAAAAATCTGCATTTTTTCAGTCTGTGACATGGCCACTTAAGCAAGAACAAGCTCCTCACAGCCCTTTTTCTGGGACAATCAGATTCAGTAGTGGGCTGGCTGCAGTTTCAACTGTATCTCTGGAAGTACTGAAAAATGTGTTAAAAAACTATAATTCAAAGTGTGATATCTGTTAGATCAATTTTAAACTTCAGAGAATAGATTTGGGAAGTTGATGGCTTGTAACTCCTTGTTTTTTGTACTCGATTTTGAAAATGACACAATACTACCGAGAACAAAAATATCCAGTAGGACTGGTAGCTGCCATTGAAGTGCTCACACTGGAAACTTTTATTTTTGCACGTGCTCCATGAACACCGTGCGTTGAATTAGTGAAAGATTCCAAGAGGTGAATGGTAGCATTCTAAGTCAGCATTTGTGATCCTTAGAAATGTTGAATTTAGTCTGTATAATAGAAAAAAGAGGGCTCTCACATAGGAACACATTAGGAATCAGGCTTCTGTTAAATTATGTAGTTGTATGAAAGTAAACAGTTGTATACTACAGGATAGCCTCAGTCACTCAGCTTGTGTGATTACATCAAGAATCTGTGCTGACAGAGCTATCTATTTCATCTAAGACACACAGTGTTACTTAATTTTGCTCTCTGAATTTATGATACCAAAGTTAGCCCTCCACCTCCCCTCATCTTCCCCACCAATAGCATCCAACAATGAGTGAGATGCATTCATTTCAAAAGGAATTTGTGTTTTGTATGTAGCTGGTTTGCAGTATGTGAGAAATGTCTTCTTTGAGCAGTCAGACCTGGGCCTCTCACATCCTTGACCATAAGTAAATATTCACTCACTGTTCCTAATTGGAAAAATCAGGCCCATGCTAGAAAAAACAGAAACTGGAAAAAAAAACCCAAACCCAAATGCAGCCCAACAAATGAGTCTTGTGCTACATTTCTGTTTTGCATAAGTGCTTGGAAGATTTTGGTTTTGTTCTTATGAAGACTAGCATGAGATGATAAAATCTCCCTAGCTGCAGCCAAATTGCAACTTTTGGTCATCTGTAATGAGGCTCATAACCATTGGTCCCCCAGCTCAGGGAAAGACCTGTGTGTTGAATTAACAGCAGCTTTCTCATATTATGTGCTTCCTACTCTAGAGCAGTGTATCCAATTATCATCTGTTACCAAAAGCCAGGAAAACAGCAGGGTAGCGTGGTGAAAAGGCTGTATCCACAAACCATATTGATCCCAGAACAAATTTGTCTACAGTCCTCAAATACACATACACACACGTGCGCACACACACACAGATTCCTGTGGCTTTGCTGCTGCTGCTATTTATGTGGTTTGGTCTATGCCCTCTTGAAGCTTTCTGCCTTTGCCCAGTGGTGTTTCTTAAACTGCCAGCACAGGTGTTCCGGGAAATGCCTGCAGTACATGAGTGGGGATTAGAAACTGGCTTCCTGATAGCTCTCTTGACAGCTGATGGATGGTTCTTTTATTACCAAACATTTAAAAACCGAAAGGATATTGCGGCGGGGGTGGGTCAGAGTAAAAGAAAGCTAAAGAACACTGGAATTAAGTCTATGTGTTGCACCTTGGTTATTTTGAAGTTTGAAGTTTCTACTTCAACCCTTCAGAATGAAACCAGCTCCTTTCACTGAAGCACCCTTTTATCATTCTCTGGGATCTTTGTATTTTGCTTTCTGTATTTCATGGGAAAAATAAAAAGGTCAATACATTTATTAGAGTGTATTTATTTACTGCTGAGCTTTGGTAACTCTAAGGAATGGTGAAGTTCCCTGAGTACAAGGTTTTAATAAGGGGGCACATCATGAAATGTGCTGGTTTTCTGGCAGGCAAGGGACAGAAATGGCCCCAGTTTGGAGTAATTCTGTTCTATTGTTGTAGGTCTTTTGTTAAAATAGCTGAGGTGTTTTCTGCCAGTCAATGGGAATAAAGGGAAGTTGAATGAAGAAGGGAAACGACAGCTTTTCTAGGCCATGGAAATGCTTAAGGTGTGTAACAGAAGCCAATAAAAATGGAACTCTCCTATGAGAGTCTCCTGTTTTACTTTTTTTTTTTTTTTTTCTTTTTCCTCCCTCAATTGATTTCTGCAGGCCACTTTTAATTAGATGAGCTATTTGATTTCAGTGGCATACTTGCAATAATGTCTGTGATGCAAACTGGTTAGAGAAGCTTACATCCTGGTGAGGAGAAGCCAGTCACTTTGGGTAAATGTGAAGGCACACCTTGAGTCACTCTGGATTTGTAGCTGGTCCTTATACAAGACTATATGGTATTGAAATGCTTTTATATGCTTTCTGTTGGCTCCCTTTGTGATTCTGTTTCTGGCTGAGGCAGAAAGCAGAAATGCCAAAAGTATTACTGTGTTCTTCCCAAGAGCCTTTTCAGCACATTTGGTAAGGTTTGCATCTGCTCAGGGCAAGTATCCAAATAGCAACTGAGTGTCACATCTTTTGTCACCCTTGCACTCTATCTAGGGACAACCAACCAGGCCTTCGGCAGCTCTGCAGTATGGGATATCTCTGCTATTTTTCCATTGTTCATCTTTTGTCATTTCTAAAAGAACAGAAACTAAGCAGAGGAAATCTGGATTCTTATAGTGCTTGTCACCATGTAGTATGTACAAAGCCAAGATTTCTGAGCTGTGTTGGCTTTGGTGTAGTCACAGTGCTTATGATGGTGTGACCATGTAATTTAACTTACAGGCAACTGCCTGCAGGACAGTTCTGCTTAAGAAATTAGTGTAGGTGTATCAGTAACATTCTTTGTGTATGGGAGATTCTGCAAAGTCTTCTGGCTCTCTCAGGTTCAGAAGTTAAAATGCAGCACTTTGTCTTTGTCTTACTTGTGTTTTTCTTACTCTGTTTGCCAGGGATGAGGAGAACAGACTATTCTGTGCTTCTTTCCTGTAATTTTTTTATTTGAATTGTTTTCCTAAATCTGACCTTCTCTAGACTAAGCATCTAAAATCAGACCCAGTCTTGGGGTTATTATCTCATACATTGATATATCTTGTCTTCTTCATAGTCTCATTGCTGTAACCAATCACTCATTTATCTACATCTTCTCAGTGTTTAATAGGTAAATACATAGGCAGAGGTATAACAGTGTATAACAGTGAGAATGATATTCTGGCAGAAGCCAGACCTAGATGAAGTTGAGTGAAGAAATCACTTGGCACATTTATTCAGAAAAACTGTGGAAGTCAATGAGGTGTCAGGCTATCTATTATTTAACATATCACAGACCTCCAGAGATCATAAAGTCCAACCCCCCTGCCAAAGCAGGTTCCCTACACCAAATCGCACAGGTAGGCATCCAGGCTATATAGCTATATATAGATACATGCAAGAAAGGTTTTGGGCAGATGATTGTTAATAGAGGTTTCTGTATTTTTAACTTATTCCTTTTTCGATATGAAATTATTTTAAGCTCTCATGGGTACCTGAACATTTAGGCGGAAGGTGGCATTTATCTTCCATATGTTTCTTCCCTACTTCTTGCAATGTGTATTCTCTGTAGACAAGGAGAAGTGTGTCCATTCCTGAATATTAAAAACATTCTAATGCTATCTAAAATTGTAAGCACAAATCAGTGAGAGTAGAATCCAAGCTTTTAGGAGTTTCTAGAACTTATGTATTTGCAAAGTAGCACCCAAAAATGGCTGTTGGCAATTCATAACATCAAAATTACTCTTGCTTTTTTGTCTTTCAATATCTAGTTGAAAATCTAATTGTAAATAAGGTTTGGGATTTAAAGTAAGGTATTTTGCATACAGCTATTCATAGAGAGCAGTGTGAAATGAGTGTATAAAGTCAGGTTTTTCCATCATGTTGCATTTGCACATAACTCTCTGGGCAGAAAAGAACCTGAAATCTGAAAAGTTGCCTTCCCTAATCCAGTAGCTCTGTGGAATCATTTAATTTTGCATGATGTCCTTCATAAAACACTGGCATCTGGCTGATGTGATGATTAGATCCTGGTGCAATATGCTTGGAAAGAGAAAGTGACCAGATGAGAGCTGCATCAATCAGTTCTTCAAGATCTTGCTCAATTTTTTGTCCTCTATTAATACAGCAGTTTTGTTGACCTAATTAACTGAAATTTGGGGAGCAGAAGGGAAAGAAATATGACTGAGTACAGGACTATTGCATCCTGTCCCTGTTACAGTACACGCTTAGTTTGATTAATGTGCAGTGTCAATTTTGCAAATCTCAGTGGTTTTTGCCTTTAGAAGTTGTTTTGCAATGCAGATGTGAAATATAAATTTGTACAATACAAACGTGAAACAAATTGGAACCCTTTAGCCTCCACCTATTATGCTTTCTGTAGGTAAGAATTTGTAACATATGCTTGTTGTAGTGAATACTCAATAAGAGAAGGACAGAATTAATTTTGCTAACTTACTAAAACAACGTTTAAGGGTAAGAATTGCATGCTCTTGTAGTCATTGTGATTAGTCTAGCAGCTGCTCCTGTGTGCTAACAGCCTGCTGCTTCTCAAAGCTGAACTTGTTGCTTCTTTAGTTGGGATCTGGAGGCCCTGTGATGGTGGGGTTGAAAGCCCAGTGTTTGAACTCTGCACAGTTTGTTGCCTATACATGTAAGCAGGTGATCTTTTCTTTACAGGCAGAAGAGTAGGGCATGCATGTTTGAAGCCAGCTATACTCTCTTGTTCTCTACTACAGAACTTGTTGTTTATCCACAATTTTGCTGCTTAAAATAGATTTATTTAATTTTGTTCCCCTATACACAATCAGAGTTAACTGTGAAGTAGGGGACCAGTGGTGAGCAACCATTCAAAGTTCTGGCTACAGTGATGGTGCTTTGGGATCTGCAACAGCGTGGCTGTGACAGGAACTGAGCCTGCATGGAGATTTTTGTTTTTAAATTAATATTTGTCTACAGACTCGTCAAACCAAATATACATTATTAACTCCCAAATGCCTGTATGAAAGTGTTGGAAGTCTCTGGAGCTATGAGGTCTAGCTACAGGAACTAAAGGATTTTGCAAGGAGAATGCCACTGTTATGTGCCTGTTGTTGCGTTGCAGTTCATATCCTGTTCGGCTGCATGCCAAACCCACAAACTCCCTCTATCCCTGGTAACTGAGAAGATTACTTGCTTATAATGCTGTGAAATAAGTGCTGTACCATTGTAAGCATATGTAAGAAAAGCCTTTGGATTTGATACTCTTTATGTAGAGTCTCTGAACCTTCCCACAACTGAGTAAAGACTCTTTAGGATCCATTTTAAAAACCTGATTAAAAGGTTTACAATTTTTGCTACATTTAATAGATTAGTCTGTGTAGAAACTTCTCAAATTCTTTTTGTGGCATGTTGGTTTCATCTCCAGTAAATTTTAAAAGGCTATTGTATGAAGATTAACGCTGAGCTGTCTCTTATTAAAGAATAAATGCCTGAGGAAATGACAAAATTAGTACTTCTGAACCCTTTATCACTAGAAGAAAGCATGCCCTAACAGACAGAGCGTGGATGCTGGTAGAACTGAGCAATCAGATGTTTCTTATCTTTAACTTCCAACACTGTTTAACAACTGTGAGTTGTGAGTCTTCCAAACTCACAATTTATCTTTATTTCCTGCATCTTAGAGAAGAGTGCCTAGCGACAACCCCTCCATCACTTGTATTAACATGAAACATCACCAAATGTACAGATTCACAAAGAAGCATAGTTCATTTATTTCATTTGATCATAACTTTGCTGTTTTCCTCAAAATATGATTGGATAAAAAAAAAAAAAAAAAGAAAGAAAAAGAAAAGGAAGATCAAATAGAGGTGCGGTTCTAGAGATGCAGTATACTTGTATTTTTTTTTTTTTTTTCTCGTTTAATTAAGACTGAAAATTAAACTAAATCAACAGACTATGGTGAGCTTGCTCAGGAGAGAAATCCAGCCCTGCCCTGCTGTCCCTTGTTAAGTGAATAAATACTTTCAGATTTTCTGATGCTTCCTTCTGTAAGAACATGTTGCGGACCAAGACTTTTGCCTGATTTGCACCAGAGGAGGACCACGAAGGAATTACTCTCCCCATTGAGTTGTGGGTTATCAAAAAGACTCCTGTAGCTGTGTGAGCAGCACAGCAAAGTGTCTCAGTGCTTCTGAGCAGGCTGAAATGCCTAGGGGTCAGCTTCTGGAAGAGCTACTGATACAGTTGAAATTTTTGATCAAATTTCTGGTGTTCATTGCCTCTCTTTTTTGCAGTAATAACACCTGAGACAGTAAGAAATCTCACTAGACTCTTCTGATATGAAACGGTCTTAGATACAGCAGTGTTAAGATAAGAATACTTTGAATCTTTTCAGGCCCTGTGGGATGGTTAGCTTTAATGAAATGATGTGGAGCATAGCATACAGGAGGATGCTGCTCTCAATGAACAGACATGGCTGAAGTCCTTTAAAATATGAGGGCATGATGCTAGGGTATTAGAAGTCTGATAGTCCCAGATCAAATACAGCTGAGTTTAATGAAGTCTGATCACAGTTCTTCTGTCACTTCTGTTGTTAAGGAGAATTTAATAATTTATTTCACCTGTTACAAGACTGCATGAATAACAGGGGCTAATATCTTTCTTCTAACAGTATGGATTTTAGAAAGCACCATAAGCAGAATGATGTCAACTAAGTTTCTTATGCTTTTGTGTCTGCGATTTCACAGTGGTATTTGATCTGAAAATCCAGCATGCCATGGGAGAGAGGAAGAAAAGCTGAAACCAAATTTTAGTTGAACTGTCATATTCCTTCAAGAAAAAGAGAAGATGGTTTGCTTTTATTAAATCAAAAATATCACAGAGCGTGATCCCGGGAGCATGATTTTCTCCTCCTGCTCTACAAAACTCTTTATTTCCTAGAGAACAAGTTCAAAGAGCTTTATTGGTTCCCACCTCAAGTCTGTCTAGAGCAAACCATCTGATAATGTAGCCATAAAGTCTTATAGAGACTTACATGATGGGTTCAAGATATGTTGGTTCTTGGGACAGTTTGCATGGCAATGTAGTAGAAAGTATTACTAGAAAACATAATTGATGCTATATTTATAGAACCATTCTGATGAGTAGACAAAGTTTAAGTTGGTTTTGGTAGGGCGTGGACTTGCATTAATCCACTCTAAACCTCGATTGTTCACTTGACTTTGCCTTGTTAAAGCTTCTATGGACTATTGGTTCATAATGTCTAGAAAAATATCACTGTACATCAAAACTTTTCTTGTGTGTGTCCCCTGCAAATGAAGGAGGCCCAAAAAGCACAATCCAGTTGAAAACAGCACATGCACAGCTTACAGCCTGCCAGCTAGTCAGTTAGACTTGGTACACAAAACGATTTGCTGATATAGATTTGTTAGAAATATTGTATTTCTTTCTGAGACAGAATTGATTATAAAAAGCGATCTCAAGAAAGCAGCTTACTGGAAACATAAGCTATGGTGAATAGTAAGTGCTTTTACCTAAGGAAGTTTGCCTTTTTCAAATTGCCTGCAATTCGCAAAGTCCTGTGTTTGTTTTGTGAATGCTGTTGGTATTCCATTCCATTCCTGTTCTAGATTTTGTATTTTCTAGGCCACATCTTTAAAATATTTCTTTATGATTGTCTTGGGATACTGCGTTTCCTAACAGGAGTGTATTCTATTCAATACTTTGTCATGAACTTTTTACTTATTTTATGCATCTCCTTCTACTGAAAATAAGAAATTGTAGGTAATAGAAACAAGTCAGTATAGAGTCAAATGTGCAGCTAGACCAGTATAGATGAGAATGTATATATGCTACTGTTAATCTCGACCTTAAACAAAGCAAGCTGATACAGTGAGAAAACTGTTTGATTAAAAACTGTTATATGAACTTACCTCAGTTTTCACTCAAATTTTTATGAGTTAAAGCAAGTGCAGGTGAGAATTTTGCCTTAGGAAGCCCTTGGCAAAAGAAGCTGTGTGAAGAGGTCCTGCTAAGCATTGACCTCTCAGCCTATTGTCATTCTTGCTATTTCTTTGTCACATCTTGCTAAGCACTGACCTCTCAGCCCATTGTCACTCTTGCTATTTCTGTGTCACATCATATGTAAGCTGAGAGAGAGCCACTTCATTCAGTGTAGACTTCCTCAGCGTAGGTAGATTAAGGTGTTCAGCAGAGGATAGAATTCGTGGGCTGAGGGTAATAAGAAAGGGGAAGTGGGGCTGCCTGTGCTGGGCAAGGTGTTCACAGGGTAGTTCTCAGGTATGAAAACACATCCTGGAAACTGTCAGAACAAGATAATATTCTCAAGTAGATGTTTGGTTCAACTGATTAGAAGTGGTGTCTCTTGTGCTATAAGCAGCTCTTGAAGATGTAGATGCTAGTTTTCCAAGCACTTTTTCCACCCACTTGCTCTTTTGCTTACATATCAAATGGCAGTATCACTTTTAGATACCAAATGAAAAGCCTGTGTAACAGAAAGCAGAAATGTTCTTCGACTCTCTGTAACCAAGGGGAACGTCCAATATGAAAAATGGATTTTCCTGAAGTAGAACATGCTACTTTAATTATTATGTGCAGATTGGAAATGTGAGTATTCAATTAGAAGTCTGGAAATGCTGCCATAATTTCTTTTAACTTACACTTTAAGAAGAAATCTTACCTAAATACAGGCTAGAAAATGAATACCAAAAAGCCTTGGAAGTCATCATGACTGAAGAAATATCTTGAATGCTGAATAGCGCATATTATTCAGTAAACAGTTCCTAGCTGAGGATTCTATAGTCTCTTCATCTTATTAACCTGTGGAAATTTCCTATGCAGTACTGGAAAATAATCTTAGGGGGAAAGGCTGCCATGGTCAAAGAAATTTGCAGGTTCTCTAGTATTAAGGTTGAATCCTTATTTCCATGTTGGCATTATACAATTTTAATTTGACAGCTATTTTCAGCTCTAATAAATAAATAAATAAATAAATAAAAGGAATTACATAACAGCGTTCAAGTTGAATTCTGCTCTGTATTTTTTGAAGTAATGTACAGTAGCAGGATTTATTATTTGACATGTTCCTGACAGTAGATGCTGTGAAATAATGTTACGCACTATTGAAATGATGTGATCTAAACAGTGGGTGAAGTTCTGATTTTAAGTGGTATGAATCTGGGTGAATTCCCCGGAGTCAAAGTTAAATGTGTGGATTTATTCTACAGTTTTACTGTTGATTTAGAGTGCTGAATCTGACCCAGTGACATAATCGAGAGAGCCTCTGATCACACAAGAAATGTCTTGCTATTTGATAAGGTTCTGGAAAGAAAGTTTATCCTCATGAATTTCATGTTTGTTTTTTTTAATGCAACTTCTCTTTTCTGAATTTATTAAGCTCTGTTGAAAATTCTTGAATGTATAAACAAATCAACTGTGACTGTGGGAGGGATTGGCTGACAATTTAGTCGGGAAAAAAATTAGCATGCCTGTAGACTTGTGAGAAGAAGGTTTCCAGTAGCTGTAACTTTAGAAATAGATTGTTTTGAATTTTGAGAGTTTTCAACTTGGAGCTCTTCCTTTTCTTTGGACAAGTTTTTGCTCTTTATCAAAGATCAGAAAGTTTGCATAAAAGTAGGAACAATTCCTTTGAAATCAAGAGTAAAACTCTCATTTGAGCAGTGTCAGTATTACAAAATAAGTCTAATGCAGTAGGCAGACCAATATTATCTGTGGAGAATTTTTCCATGCTGAAAAGTGAATTGCAGTTGATTTAGTATACTGTCATCCCAGTTTCTTGAAAGCAATCTGGTTTGATAATCTGTATTAATTACAACAACAGTTGAAGTAGTATTAAAGTACTTTTATGGTGTGTTTCTTAGACTGTTGCAATATTTTATATGAGTCGTATATAAAGGACTCTACCTTGACAGGGCCAAAACTATTCAACTGATAGTTTCCTAGGGAAACTGGGAAAAGCAAATGGAAGTTCAAAAGGCAGGTTTTCTACCAGTTCTTTACACATCTCATGTTTTTTTTTCTCTTGTTCTAATGATTGTAGTGCTTCTATATCCGTGGGCATGACAAATGAAAAATTGGTCTTTGTTTTTTCAGATTACATCAGCTCTGAAGTATTGCTGCTTCAGAGAACTAGAGCAGTGTGGCTGATTCATGTTGACTATCGCAATTGCAAAATGTATTTTGTTGCTGATGTTCCCTTGGCAGATATTCATTAGACCTATTGATCATTGAAAGAAGAGAGTTCTTTTATTCAGTTGCCTATGTTCATTTTCTTTTTTTTTTTTCTTTTAATCTTTTGGATGAGTTCTGAGCCATCCTTTTCTGTTTCTTTCCAAAGAAAATTCCATCCACTTGAGTGATAAGGACTTTTAAGCTTGATGATATGATCAGTTTTTTTTTTTGCACGGTTAAGAGAAGAAAATCTGGGAATAGATTAAGAAATACTACATGTCTGTGGCTCCCTGACTAAGTGTGTGCTAGCAAAATCAGTATGTAAGCAATTTATATATGAAATCATGTCACTTTACAGTACTCAGGCAAAAGAGGAGAAACTAAAAATCTGTGAAGGGACTGGATGACTTGTCTTTGTCCTCCTTCTGAGCAATCCAGATGTGCTGGAAAGGGAAGACAGTATTAGTGGGGTCACTGAGCAAAGTTTCATACCAATGTATGTGATATCTCCTTTCCTGACATACTGAATTTCCATTTGCTTTCCTGTCATTGATGTTACTCAGTGATTTGAACTAAATGGTGTACAAATGGTTCTTCACAAATGGGTCAACATTTAGGTTAGGATTCCCAGCTTTAGGAACTCCGAGGTGTACTGATAAGTTTAAAACATGAGTGTATCTTAAGCACTGTAAAACCAGGTACAATTTATAATGATATCCTCATGTTTAAGACAACGCGGTACTGTGTTATTTTTTGTATGCTTGTATAAAACCACTATGTCAGTATTTTTCAATGTAATAGTATCCTTTACACGGACTGCATCAAAACTACATGTTAAATTACAGAATGGCCTTGGTTGGCAGGACCTTAAAGATTGTCCTTTTCCAGCACCCTGTCACAGCTGGTTTGCCACCCACCAGATCAGGGTGCATGGGGACCCATCCAATCTGGCCTTAAATACCTCAGGGGTGGAACATCCACAACCACTCTACGCAGCCTGTGCCAGTGAAATACCACCCTCTGAGTAAAAAATTTTTTCCTAATCTTCTAACCCGAATCTCTCTCCTTTTTACTTTAAAGCCATTTGTTCTTGTCCTGTCACTCTCAGACCGTGTAAAAAGTTCATCCTGCACCTTCCTGTAAGCTCCTTTCAAGTACTGGCAGGTTGCAGTGAAGTCTCTGTGGAACCTTCTCTTCTCCAAGCTTTATTATTCTTACATCTTTTTTTTCTTGACAGTATTTTAATCTACCTTAAAAATAATAGAAAAATAAAAAATAAAATTAAAAAAAATCAATGAAATTGTTTTTCCTCCTACTCCAGTGAAAATCTGGGACAAATGACAATTTCTCTGACTTTCTTCCCCTTGAAAAGGAAAATGTTTTCACTATATTTAGCTGTACCAGAGACTACAGAGACTATTATCTCTTGCTACCAGTCTTTGGCAGATAAGTTTGGCCTTGCTGTCCTTAGTAATTGCTTGCCAGAAGCCACAAGCATGCTGATGTGAGCCTTTTTAATTAATGTACTTCGAATAAACTAGTTCCTTTTCTCTCTGATGCATCTCAGGTATGAAAGTCCCACGTAAATATTGAGATCTGCTATCAAGTTCTCTACCCTATTCTTTAAATATGTCTTTTGAAAACAAAAAATTTCTTTTGGCATTAGGAGAAAGCACTTGCTCCTACTGCACTGTATCCAAATACTGTTGAATCTGTAATTCATACTACTACTGCTAACAATTTATAGTGACTATTATTGCACATGAAATAGGATTTGCAAATTTCAGCGTAAAAAATGGGTGTACTTTATAGGCAGGTGGCTTCATGGTAGAATGGAATATAATAAAATTTATGAAAGACAGCGAGGAATACTATGATTGAAGAAGCCCCATGTGCTAGGAGATTTCTCATACTGTGAAGGTTTGAAAACAGTCAAAGGTCTGTGCTAGTCTGGACTGTTAACTAAATTGGAAAAGCTATATATAGAGGAAGTAGCTCTCTATGGCAATTGTTTTGATCCTTCCTTGGCTGGTGTATGTATGTGGAAAGTGGGATTTACCAACATGCTGATGATCAAATTAGAGAAGCTGAAACTATTATGTCCTTGGAAAACACAGGACTGCAAATGGGATAAATATTCTAGCTGCTGCTTAGTGATGTGAAAATAAATGTGTAAGAGACCCTACTCTTTTGCTTCAAAATAAGATTGAGGAGGCTGTAAACTTTAGCATGATGTAGTCTCTATCTGGGCTCTGGAGAACAGGTAGCAAGTGACTTCATGTGGGATTCTATCTCATCCTGGTCATGTTGACACAGCAAGGAACAGCATGATGCTAAGCTACTCACTTTGCTGTCTACCATTTTATTAAAAATGGATGAGCTTTTCAATTTCCTTTTCTCTGATCTTAGGGAAATCTGTTTTCTTTTGTGTGTGTGTAGGTATATGCACATGCACATCTGTGCTTTTCTGTGCTTATTTTTACCCGTTACACTGTGTCATAAAGAATGCATGACAGCGATGACCATAGAGCTGTGATACAGCCTATGTTATGTGAAATGCGGCTGGGAAGAGAGAGTGGGAAAGCGACTGATGGTGCACATTGAATGTACAGTCATTCCCTCCTTCCCTTATCTGAAAGGCTTCCAAATCTCATATATTCACAGGCAGACCCTGGCCAAAGCCTGCAGCTGTCATGCATTTTCAACAGATTCCGCAGGGCCTAGATGAGGTTTGAAGACATTCCTTTGCTCTTACACATTAGCTAAAAGGAATTACCGTAACATCTGATATTGTGGAAGTGGGAAATTTGCCATCCTGACCTTGCCCAAAGCATTCCGGAACTAGGGGTCTGAGGATTTATTATCTCAGATGGCCTCCAAAGGTCATTGAGGGCTGTCTACTGGAGCTTCAGCACAACCGAGACAACCAATGTGCTATTCATTTGGAGGGATTGCGACATTTCTTTCTCTCTCTCTCTCTCTTTTTTTTTTTTCTTCATATGGCTGAAATAATGGGCAGACACATGTTACTGCTGCTCTCTGGATCTTTGTCATAGGAAAAGCATGTTCCATTGGAGTGATTCCCAGCTGTCAGTAATGTGCTGAAACACCACAGCCAATCATCAGAGAACAGGCCAAATAAACAGGATGTTCACAATGTGTATGATTGCATGAGTGTGTAACAAACTTTCTGCACATTTCACAGTCTCATAATGAGATTGACATGCATTGCTTCATCTGCATCTGCCTGTTTAGGGAAGAAACACATAAACACCATGGAGACCGTGTGCAAGAGGGCTCAGTTTCTTGGCTGCGTGGCTGTTGATATGATAGGACAAAATTTGGTATTGAGTTGGAAATGAGCAGTACTTTAGAACTATTCATTTATCTGCTGGGAAGCGCCTTGTAGTCAGCCAAGCACAGTTTGGTGAACGTTCATGTAATCAAAGTGGCTATTATAGCAACAGATGACAAAAGTGCCTGAGGATGATGCACAGAGCTATTTTCAAGGGAACATTTGAGACGCCATTTGTTTTCTCTTTGTTTTCATTTCAGAAGTTATTTTGATTGTTTTATGCATTTACAAAATAATGTGTGTGCAGGGCAAACCACCAAAGGAAAGAATGTTTAGAGAAATCTATAATTACATAGTGGAATAGCAAAAGCTATTATGTCTTTAATTTGAAATCAGAACAGTGTAATTACAATAGCAAATATAAAAAGGAAGTTATGTCCTCACTCTCCCAAACATGCATTTTTTCCAACAGTCAATGTCATTGTCCTAAAAAACATGCATTTTTTCAAGCAGAGTGGATATTACTGAACATTAATTATCTGTCTGTGCGGCCTTTGAGATGGAAGACATAGTTTATTCCACAGTTGGACAATACAAGCTTCTTCCTCAGTTTTTATTTTTACCTGCTAGTTGACCTTATGGTTATGACTATTGTTAAAATGTAAATGCTGTAGAAAAAAAAAGGCAATGTGAGTCACGAAGGAGCATAAGAAAGATCAGAAAGAAATCCGTTAATGCCAGGAAACAAAAAAGGAATGTAGCAGTTCGGACAAATATCTAGCTGCCTGGCCCTAAACATGTCCCCAGATGTCCTTTTTACAAACTGAGTTGTTGGCATTATTTCTAAACCTTATAACCTAGTCATATCTTTCATGCACAAAGTGCTATTTTTCTTGTCTTTTACATATTATTCCATCGCATCTAATTCTGCTAGCATTTTATCTGTGCATTACACTCAAGTTTCTATTAAGTGAAAATAGTCAATGTTGTATTTTGTTAGATTTGGAATCAGCAGGGTAGAGGCAAAAATGTGTCAGGAGGGACTGAATGCCAGAAGAGCATTTTGTCTTAGCAACTCTGTATTTCTAGAAATCCTTCACAAAGTGCATGCACTGCAGCTATCTTCATGCTGAACACATACATGGGAGTATCTCTGATCTTGCTGACTCTTCTGGTAGCTTCTCCCCACTATATTGTTCTCATCACAAGAGATCAGGCAACTTTCTTCCTCTGCCCTAAATACTTGGATTACTTTTTGTTTTCCTACCAACTGAGAGAAGACCATTGCAGCTACTGCAGATCTATTTAAGTACCTTGAATAAGTAGTATTTTAAACCTGTGGCCAAACATGATCTTGAGCTTTGTAGCTACAGCTAGTATGGCATACATGGATTTGTCTTCCTAACTTGATTAAACTATGAGATGTTAAGTGGTTGGCTGTCGGTGCAAGCATAAATAAGTCTATTGCAGTGATCTAAACTTATACGTAGATTATAAAATTGAATTGAATTGAGGAGAGGAGGGCTTAAAATTGATTTTGAAGTTATTTTTTTATTTGAATTCATGTAACAGTTAATACTAGTATGATGCTATGTTTTGGATTTGTGATCAGAACTGTGTTAGTAACACATTGGTATTTTAGCAGTCGCTGAACAGTGCTTATATAGATAGCATCAGAGCTTTCTCTGTTTCTCACTCTGCACACACTTTCACTGAGTACATTGAGAGTAGACAAGAACATAGGAGGGAGCGCAGCAGAGACAACTGACCCCAGCTGACCAAAGGGACATCCCATGCTGTGTAACACTGAGCTCAGCAATAAAACTGGGATGCAGTTTGCCAGGGGTTGCTGCTGTTTGGGGATAGGCTGGGCAATGACTCCTTGGTGGTGAACTTTTTTCATCACTTGTTTACATTGTTTTGTGTTGTCTCTTTCCCCCCCCCCCTCTTTTACTTATTAAATTGTTTTTATCTCATACCATGTGTTTTCTCACTTTTGTTCTTTCAGTTCTCTTCCTTATCCCACTGAGTGGGGAGTCAGTTAGCAGCTTTGTGGTGTTCAGCTGCCTACCAGGATTAACCCACCACAGTCAGAGACAGACTTTAGCTGTGTTTTGCACATTGAGAGGAAATAAAACAGTAGTAGACTTAACAGGAAATTTAGAAAAGGAGATAGAATAAAAATACTCGAAAAAGGAAGGAAAAGTTTGCCTGTTCTAGTTACAGAGGTGAAGGTAGGGGTAAGAAAGGAGACAAAAAGTGATCTCTAGATTGTTGAATGGTAGGCGATCTTTGGATTGTACGTTTGTACAACATTCAGAGGTGCAGAGTAAGGCGTTAACATCGGTAACAGAAAGTGAGGGGAAGAAAATAAATGTGCAAATTTCCTATGTCATTGTTGGTGAGAAAAGCAAAAACTGTCAATTCAGTAGGCACCTGTCTCCTTATTCCTCACCTCTGTTTTCCATTTAGAGATTACTGCTGGATAGAAATGAAAATTTAGACTCTCGTGCATGCGTGTTCTTGAGGGCATATGAACAGTTGAACTAGGCCAACTTCAGAGAAATTTCAGGTAGTAGTTTTTGATAAAGACTTTCTTCAGTTAAGAAAACCTCTAAGTAAAGTAAAATTCACCCTGCTAAGGCAGAGATTAGAAGAAAGAATCAAAGTTAACAACAAAACAAAACAACCTGAGAAAATACTCAGGTTTTGAATTTTGTTTTTTGTTGTTTTTTTTTAAAGGTGGACAGACTCTTATTTGATCATATGGTACAGCCTTACAATTTGAAGATGTTTTGCTAGCATTTTTAATTTTTATATGTATTTCATACTTACTGTATTAAAAAAACAACAACAAAACATTTGCAAAAACAATTATTAAAATGCAAATTATCTTCTGTACTTTTTTTTTTATGTAGTTAACAAACTTTATGAGTAGAACGACCAGACAAACCACTATAAAATTTCTATTCCATTACTCTGAAAAATTTTCCCCTTTGCCTCCCCTCTCCTAACCACAACTACACATATATCTGCTATTTTGAGGAATGCCAACATTGTTCTTGATTGCATTTTCCTTGCAGTTTTTGTGGTTATAAATGGAATTCTTCATCCTCTGCTCTGGTTTATGTTTTTCAGTCTAAATCGAATACACATGTCAATCTCCAGTTGACTAATATATGCCATATATACTTAGCAAAAAGACTGAGAATGACACCATACTTGATAAAATATCAAATATTCACTAAGCTAAAGGCAGTGGAAATGTCTATTAGTGGAATTAGCAAAATTAAGAAAGGGAGGAAACATCAGCTAACTTAACTCAGTTTAACTTTCTCATTCTAAAAATAATAGCTGCTAATATACAAAGTGTGCTATTTGTTGATGTGATGTTGGTAGTTAATAAGAAACAGATCTAAAACTGCTAGTAATCACTAGTTGCTATAGCTCCATTGAAACTTACAGTTCCTCTGCTTTCCAATAATTAAACATCTGTCCCCAGATCTAATGAGTAATTTTTGCAGCATGAGTTAACCATTTTTTTTTTAGATTCACATGTGTATTGGTTCCCCCAGATTCTCTTTTTGTATGTGCCTGAGTATTGAGCCATCTCCTTCCCAAAACCAAATAGAACCCTTCCCAACAAACATCAAATACATCTGGTGAGCTTTTGCTTAGCTTGATCACATTCCCTCCTTCTCTTCTATTTCTCTATCAGCTCTTCAACTGTTATGGAATCAGCCCTGAACAGCTTGCCACCACTTTCACAGCTCTGTGTGTAAGAACAGCTTGCCCTCCTTAACTGTCCTCCCACATCAGACTTCCTGTTCTCGATCCTCCCCATCTGCTCCTCCAGTACTGCCAAATCCATCTGCTTCTCATATTATCACCATCTTTTTTTTCATGCCATCCCTGCTGAACAGAAGAGCAGGCCTGAGTTGGTTTGTAAGAGTTTTGCCTTATATGTTTATACTCAAGTCTTTTTAAGGTTCCTGTTTTATTGGTGACTTGCACTTTAAAAGACTTCTTTGTGTTATTCTGTTTTGTTCATCTCCTCAGAAATGCATAGGCCTGTAAGGCAGGAACAATTCCTTCCTGAACATCTGCTGCCCAATGATGAGAAACAAAAAATCTTTATAGTGGTAGGAAGAAAAGTCTGGGAATGTCATCTTAAATGCACTAAGAGATGGTGCTAAAAAGGTCTTGTGATTTTTTTAATTAAAAGCTCCTATCTTCTGTCCTTGTTTCCTGCTTGAAGGCAAGAGGTTACACAAAAGTACTCCATTTATGGAGGCAGTGTTTGGGTAATCTTATGGAACTGACCTGTCTAGCAGTGTGTCCTGCAGGTCCTTATGGGAAGTGGCATAACCTATGGTAAAACCTAGAAAGAAGGAAACATAGAACTGTCTTATAAAATTACTTGTTAAGATAAGGGGGCAATAGCCTAATCAGAAAGTATTTCAGAGTAAAGATTTTTTCCAACCTTCATTTTTGAAGCTTTCCCCCTTTAACTGTTCCAATTTTCAGTCTTCTTTTTAAAATGAACATCAAAACAATGGGCAAATATTCCTTAGAGGTTTAATCAGCTCTAGTCTAGAGGTTAAAAACCACTTCTACTCCCATGCTTCCATACTTAAGATTCTTTGTTTAAATTCACCAAAGCATCAAGGTCAATTTAAATTAATTTCTGACTCGGACACCTAAATATCTTTCTATCCTGCTTTTAAAGATCTAATCTCCCACTGTAAAGGTTCTGTTGTGACCTGTATATGTATCTCTGTGAAAGTCCCCCTATGTAGATCAGTAGCAATTAGTGTTTATAGATTATCCACGAAAATGTTGAATTGCACTGTAACTAATAACCAACTTGTCAGAACTCTCCCAGGAAATTTCCATTTAGTGATTATTCCACATTGAGAAATAATCCATTGATATGTCTCATGGATAGTGCTAAAGAATTCAGAACTGTGTGTCTTACAGAAGTCCAAGATTACTGCATCTGTGCAGCTTACATCCTTTAATGAAATATATAGTCTCTTCAAAAAACTGAGTGGGGCAAGATATATTTGACAAGATCTACTTTCCATTAAAACATGTTGACTGGCAGCAATTAAGTTCCGATCTGTGAGTTCTTTATCAATTCAATACCCTATTGGTTTTCCATTATTTTGCCTAAAATAGATGTCACACTAACCAGCCTGTAATTACCTGGGTCATCCAGCTTGCCCTTTGTGGGTACTTACATATCATTAGCATTCTTCCTGTCTTCTTGAATTTCCACATTATTAAAAGATTTATTAAAATTTACTTCATCAGACCTAATGTATATTCAATGAACTGAGAATCAATTGCTTTTAGTATGCTTATAGGTAGCATCTACCACTCAGCATCTTCCTTGACCATAAATTTTGTCCAATGATGTTTTCTCCCAATCCCGTTTCCTCTGGCTTTGAGGGTTCTGTTTCTGCCTTGACATTAACGTTTTAACCATTGCTAACTATGACTCAGTAATCAGATTTTTTTTTTAGTGTTTCTGATTTATTCAAAAAGACTTGCTGTCTCTAATGTTGCCATTATTCATTTTTGAGCTTTCTTCAACAGTTTTCTGCACTGTGCCTAACTTCCAGTTTTTATGGATTGCTGTCTACTGTTTTTCCATTCTTTATGTACTATATATGTTTTCCTCCACTGCTGTCTTAATTTTGATCAGGCTGGTGGTTTAATCAAGTTACTATTTTTGGTTATGGTTTCATGACCTTTTTCTGCATGATATGATGGCGTAACCAAAACATTGCAATGGTCAGAGTTCTTGTTGAAGAGAAATTACTTTTTAGACAATTTAAATCAATGATAAGCTGTGGCTGGTGGAGGCAAAGATATTGCTTCTAAGGGTGCAGTAAAAGGACAAAGACGTTTTCAAAGACTGAGTCTTAAAGTGGCAATATAGCACCAATAGTGTGGCATTTCCCATAATTTTCAGAGAGCAGAAAACCTAGTTTTCAAAAGTGCTATGTGCAGTAACATGTACTTCGTATCTGGATTATTTATGGAGTTGCTTTCAGAGATGAATGCCAATCATGGTGCCGAGTTTTTGTATTAATAACTCTTGTTTGCAGTGCTACTGCACATGTGTGTGTGGGTGACAGTAAATCCTGTCTTCACCTGCTTTCAATGTTAATATGAGATAAAAATGAGTATTTGTTTGTAGCAGAAATAAATAACCCATTGGATGGTTTCCAGAGGATGTGCAACTCTTTTGGTTAAAGAAATAGATTTGACAAAGGAAAGCCCAGAAAAAAGATACATTGTTAGAGAAATCTTGGGTGTATTTTGTACATCCTTGGAACAACACAACTTTAGACATTAGCTTTAAATAGATTTACAGAAGTCAAAGGTCATAGTTCCTGAAAACAGAGGAAACTGTGCATAGAGATCATGTTTATTTTCAGTCTCTTAAAAAAATCAAATGAAACCATTCAGTGTACAAGGCAGAAGCACTTTGTTATAAGTATCAGAACCAAGGGCCATGGTTATTTTCTTCTCCATGGTTACCATGTTTAACAAAACAGATGTAGAAAAACTTGTGTTTTTTTTCTCATTACTTGCCTTTGCAGATTTTTTTAATTCTTATTATTTTTTAATTACTGTTTGTTTAAAGAAATACAGCAGTTCTATTGGAGCATCTACCCATAGGGTATGCACCAGGAAAAAACCCAGAGCAGAAGAGAAGGCAATATGTGGTGGCCTCTGAGGAGGAAATCCGGTAATAGATCCCTACCACCTTCCCATATGAGTGACAGTTGAATTACATGGTTTTATTGCAGGATAGATGAAGATAGATTTACAGGGTGGATGAAAACCCAGCACTGAGACATTTTTTCCACAGGTCAGATGCCAACAATTTGATTTCAAATAACCTGTTCTTCATTTAAAACTGTTTACTATTCAAAATTATTTTCCTCAATTGTTGAATAGCAAATGTCATGGTTATTTCAAGCTAACACACACAATGATTCAAGTCCCCTTTCTGACAAGACTGGGCACAATACTAACCTCCTTTGGACAGGCTGCATGCTGGAGCCTGGGTCATTCTTACTTGCCCAGTGATTTCAGTATTTTTCCATAGAGAACTATCCAGGATCATATTTGTACTTTCCATCCATTTTAATGTAAATCTTGATTTCTGCACTAAGTACCATTCATCAGGTCTTTTTCCTAGCTTTATTTATTAATTTATTTTTAGTTAAATTGTTCTTGATTCTTAATTTATTACTGAGAAAAAGTTACTCAGTGTCTTTTACAAATTTGCCATTTATAATGAATAATGAAGCTGTTCTTCACAATGCTTATGAATGAAACCTAGCAATTTCTTCTTTATTTTCTGCTACAGAGGAGTACCTGATCAGGCCAATAAACAAAAAGTTGTTGTGAACTTCCATCCCAGCTTCCCACAAGGCTTTCAACAGTATAACTTTTATCTGACCAAGAAAGAAGTTAGGTCATTTAGGTTACATTTGAAAGTCAATTACAGTGTCTGTGATTCATCAGCTGGGAAAGGAGTTAATTGTTTTTGAAGTGTTTTGGTGCATAACTTAATGTGCTAATGTATTTATTTATTTGTGAGGCTCATATCAGAATAGGAGGTAGGTGTTTATTTACAAAATAAAGCTAAATTGCACTGAATCAATAGCAATGGTATTGCTGTAACTGTTCAACTCTTCCCTGAATACACTGTGATTGAAAGTGATTTTAGAGGAAGCATATGACAGCTTTGACTGCACTGGATATCATGGACATAAGGGAGGCTGAAATACCTGGAAACTGTTACAGCCAGAGGAGAAAATACAAATGGAAGGAGTGTGAATAGGAAAGTAGTGAGTGCAATGGTTCATAGGCCTGAAAAGACATATGCAGATGCTTTGTGCTTCTGCTGCTTGTGTGTTATGAAACATGATGATTTTCTGTCGCTGACATAGATATAAGAAAAGTCCTGCCAAATCAATACTGCTTATCACAGCTTCAAAGGCAGTATTAACAGGTTATTTTTATGGACTGATTCTCAGCATGCAGATCAGATGCTGATTTAGAAACTCTTTCTTGAGCTTCCCTGTATATTTAATGCAAGAAAAAGGTGGACTCTGGTAGATAAATATTCTCCTAAACTTTCCTACACTCCTACTTTTCAATCTCTTAGCTAGAGTTGGTCAGAGTGTCTCCTTTCGGCATCAGTTTGGGCAGTTGTAATTGAGCAATATATCAAATATATAATGAACAAATGATGTTTAGGATCAAATACTTTCAGTGCAATTAGGTTTCTGAATTGATTCATTCTGAAGTACTTTATCCTGAATTTTCCTTTCATTTTATTCTCTCTGTCATGTTTTCTGAAGTCATTTATGTGTTATCTGTTCCCAGAAGCTGGCTGGAGATTCCGTTTAAGCAGAGAGCTTCCTTAGAGGAACCAGTCACTCTCATTTGTACACAGGCCAACAGTTTCATACTGGTATCTAAGCCCTTATTATTAGCATGGCTGACTGGCAATGTTTATCTCTGGATCACTCACTGGCCCATGTTTCTTTGATGTATGCAATAGGTCTCATAGAAACTAGTCATTAAATAAACCCTTTGCATTTTTAATATATCCATCAGATTTCAGTTCACACCAACAGAAAGGACTGATTTCTGTCTCTTGGTGCTAAAGGAGAAGGAGGGAGTGAGGTAGATACTGGGCATTGTGATGAGTGTTTAAAGGTCTGTAAAAAGTCAGACCTAACTGCTCTCAGTAAGTTTCAGCTGACCCTATAGGTATACCCAGGGCACATTCATAGAGAACAAAAGGTCAAAGTGTCAAAGACTCAGAATAATCAGCCAAAAAAAAAAAAAAAAAAAAAAAAGAATAGAAAAAAAAAATGCCAGCTCTTTTTCTTTCCTTCACATGGGGATTGGATATTTGCCATCAAGCTTCAGACATAATTAAAGCAGGGGCCTTGTTCACAGCAGGTATAGCAGAATACCTTCTTTCATAGCCCCTGGAGTGCAGTAGTACTATTTCTCATGCATCAGAATGATTGTTTTGAGAAAATACTAAAATACTTCTTTGCGGCATAGCTCTTCCTATGCTTGAAGAAACGCATATTTCCACTCCAGGTCATCTTTCTCTTCCTTTATTTCAGGCTATGCTTTTTTAATAGGGCAGGGGAGAACCTCTCCTAAACAGTAAGTAAGTGCTGGAAAGCCATGATACCACAGTCATAGCTATTGGCCAAGTAAGTAGTAATGCTGCAGAGTACTGAGATAATCTAACTGTTCTTCTGCTTTTGGAATATAGTGAAAATCTGTTAGGTAGAGATGGTTAATATCTGCATTGGGGTGTTCAAACATATAACAAAATACTGAAGATGTGAGTTGTTCCTCTGCAAACAGATGTAATCAGTTCCCAGATATTGTGAAGCTATTGGGCGTATTTTCATTTGAGCATGTTTTGCAGGAGACCTCAAAATAAAACAAAGTTATGAAATAAGTAAAATACATGAACAAATAACACAATAATCAGCCACCCTGCATGATTTTGTCTTCCTTTTACGACTGTAGGCCAGATAAAAAGTCAGTCTGTGAGGATAGTTTGTACCTGTATTTTGTGCATAGACCCTGTGTCCATTTCTGTAAAAACAAAAACAAGAACACAACAACAAAAAAGCCAGCTCTCCAGTGTTGCAATTTTTGTGAATTTCTCTACTAATGTTTAAATTTATTCTGAGCTGGTTCAGTTGAGTATAGTGGACTTAAGTATACTTGGCTGTTTATAAATCCAGCTGGTTTCCAAATGTTCTGGGGTCTAGTCTAGCCTTCTAATATAATTATGAAAAAAAGGTCAGACTAAATGTCAAGTGTTGACAAAGTACTGATTGTTTCCACTTTGCAGGCTTCATAAATGTCAAGAGAAAAGAACTGTGCTGTCTTGCCTTATTAGAAAAGAATTTAGTGAATGTAATGCGTCTGAAGAGTATTAGTGGGACAGCACATCAAATAGTCCTAGTCTCCATCTGTACCAGGTAGCTCATGGTGGTTAGATGGATATGCAGGTTTTTCTATTTTGACTTTATGTTATATACTCAAGCTTACTCAGAGAAGTTAGGTATATGTATCAAAATCCCCTTTGTTTTCCATTCCAAGTTTTGACTTATCTGTAGAGGTATTTTTCTTCCCCCATCATTATATGCTTTTCATTTAATTTACTTGAATGAAAATATTACTTACCAATATGCTTATAATCACCAACACCCTGCACTCAACTTTTTCTGTCTGCTCTATTTGTTCATACCTTGCTCATAACAGGGGGCCAGTTTTCAGGAAGTAATTTTTCTTCAAGCACTCTTCAGGACTCCTGAGTCTCTCATGGTCCTAACAGATAGTAAGAGAAATTTTGAAAGAAGTGAAATATAGTACAAGTTTTTTTACTGTTTTGGGGCGTTACTGAATGATTCAAAGCCTGTGAGAGGGATAAGAGCATTTCCTTAGAACAGTGGTCCAGAGTTCTAGGTGAGCCTCAGTGTGCTACAACACTGTCACAACAACCAAGTTGGTCTGTTCTCATATAATCCCTCTCTGAAAATGATCTGTGAGGGTATCTCTGTGTAGAATTACTATTACATTGTATAATAGAAAAAGATTATAGTAGTGTCTGGATCTTATGCTCTTAAAACCAGAGAAGAAGGTTTGGTGCTGGATTGGTGATAGTATATTTGAAATTGAATATGTTGTTCTAGCTTAGTCCTGCTATACATTTAATGCTTTGGTATGGTAATGTGTGCTGAGCTCCTAAACACGGGGTAAAAAGTATTGTGTAATGGCTTAGATCTCTACATAGAGGTCTATGGAGAGGCCATGGCCTTTCCAATCAAACATGAAGAGCTTTGGAAATTAAGGTAAATCTCAAGAATGTATTTGTGGATATAAGTGAAATTCTATTTTTGACATATAGTATCAACATACTAAGGCTGGGCTGTGCCAAAGAATGTGACAAAGAATATTTGCACACATTTCTTGGATTATTCCAGAAGTCATACAAGAGAGTTTTTTAAAGTTTATTTAAAAATAAAATTGCATTTTATATTTAATTAATAAAAACTCCATATATCTAAGCAGACATGAGAAGATCTCAATTATTTCACTATGAATTCATTTGGAGTATATTTTTGTTTAAATCTCAGACAGAGGAAAAGTAGGGAAAATGTTTTGGCAGGAAGATGCTATTGCATCTTAAATATGTACATTTAAGGTAGCTATGGCTGTTTGCTCCTTTTATGACTGTACTAGTGTGCTTATTCTTTTGCATATTCTTTGTGTGACATCTTTGTCAATTACTGTGAAGTATGGCTTAAAAAGTATATGCAGGAAGCAGGAATGGGTAGCATAGATTGCTCTTGATCTGGGAAATTGTTGGCTGCCTAGAACACAGAGAGGGATCTTTTGCCGTGCCGCCTGGGGAACTACAAAAGGCATTCATTTTTAAAGTAGACCAGGGTAATTACCACTACATTTATGTTAGAGGTTAACATTAGTGTTATTTCCTCTATTGCCTGGTTTTACAGAATGCTATGCCCCACTGCTTTTATTAGATCCCAGCAATGGATGAAATAAGTGTTATTAACCTCTAACACTTGAAAAAATTAGTCTTAAGAAAAGCAGAAACAAAGCTGGGCAGTTACCTTCTTTGCTAGTTGGGAAAGGTGCTGTAAAACTTTGCAAATTTAATACTTATTTCATAACATATCCAAACTAAAAAATGACAACAATCCAAATGAAACAAAGTAAGAACAGAAGTCCATACTTAAACACTCTTTGAAAAACCATTTATTTCATTATGTTTCTTCTCTTCTTAATACAAATGTTTGACATAGTGACATGAGTAACAGTGATGAGGAATGAAAATGATTCTGAGGAAAAATAAAGGTGTTCTAAGGCCACAAGCTTTGTCAGAAAGAAATACAAGAGAATGGATGTACCAGATAATTTTGATTTATCAAACACACACATGCACATCAAACAACTTCTGATTGCTGATGGTTTTTTGTAAGCTGATACATCTGCTGTCATAGTACTCAAAAATTTTGGGAAAATGAAGCAATGATCTCATTGGTCCTTCCTGTTTCTACCTGCAACCAGGATAAATATTTGATACCATATTGGATGTTTATAAAAGGATTGTAACTAATTGCTAGTGATAAGGATAAGTGTTATTACTTGAAATGAAAATTCTACTGTAAGAGAACAAAGAAATTATTTTAAATGTGAATTTAAACGATTCTGTAAGATTCTTGCTGTACATTTTTTGTAGGGAGCGATTATAGTAGAGAGCACTCCCTTGAAAAGTGACTTCTATAAACATATATTCTTAACTTTCCTTACTATTGTTGAAGTTCTGAGTGCAAATACTCCTGTTTTCTAAGCACCTAAAATATTCAGTGACCCTACTAATTTTCTTTCAGAATATTCCGATTTTTTTTCTTACTTGCTAACTAACTCCTCAACTGCTTAACAGAATATTTTAAGCTAATAAATTACCCTTCAACATTTCTGTTTGGAAGCTCAGTCAGTATCCAAAACAAGCTAGTCATTAAAGAACACTTCCTTGAACAAAAGAAAGGAAGGCAGCAGATCTGAATTGTAGCCCTTGTTTAGTTCCCTTATTCTAAACACATTAGTACACTGTATTTCCCCACTTATATAGGCTTTTGTATGGTGAGCATGTGACTGTTTAAATGCCCCAGCAGGGCATGCAGGGACTGCAAAAAGGAAAAAAAAAATAAATTAAAAAATGCAAAAAACAAAAGAAAACAAAAAAAAAAAAAAAAAAAAAGAAAAAAAAAGAAAAAAAAAAGAAAGAAGAAAGAAAAAGAAAAGAAAATTGTTTGGAACAATTTGCATTAGTTCAAGGGCAATGTTAAGCATTTTACAGCTGGTTTATTGCTATTCTTGTGCTGTTTAAGCTGTCTTTCATGTCAAAAGTCCTTTCCTGCTTACAAATCATCAGGAAGAATTGCGGCCACCACGCTGTTCGCCTAAGCTCCTCCAGGGGTTCTGGCCCTTTGATCACAGATATCGTTTGCAATCGAGTTAAAAATAGGGAGCTGCTGAGATAAGCCTAGGCTCTGACAGGAGACCAGCTTTCCCTTTTCTTTTGGACTTTGTTCGCCCCTTCCCTAGTATGGGAACACGTAATCTTGGCACAGAAGGAGTAGTATTATGGCTTTGGTAGACATTTGAAGGAGCTAGGGAGGTCAGTGAAGAGCTCAGCCCCTTTACTGTGCGGCCCAGCTTTGCAAGGTTCCCGGGCTCAAAGGCAGGCTTGTAAGCCAGAGCCTCAGTACATAAAATTAACGAATGTAGGCTTGTGTCCATCTTTGAGGCAGATTCAACTCAATGCCAAGGCATTAGCTTTCCCAGCTCTCTTTACTAAGGAGCCTTTCTAAGCCTGAAAATCTCTTCTCCACTAATTCCATTAAAACTGTCAGAGAATTTCATGTATATTAAAGCTGACAGAAAATTCTGATTGGCACTTGTGGGCATTAGGTCAAATCTGAAGTAAAACAGCTCTGTTGTGGGGGGAAATCTCCAGAACGGTGCATATACTTTTCTGCTGCAAGTGGAGTGGGGATAAGTTTTCTTGGCTGGTGTCTATGTGTAGTCTGAAGAAGAAAGAAGTTTGCTACAAGTGAGGTTAATTATGTGCCCCAAATTCAAGTTAACTGCATTTTAATGTCATTGTCATTTGCAATTGTGCAAACACCTTCCTTTGGAAACATCCAGGTTTACAATGCAGAGGGAGGTCTTTATTTCAATCCAAAACATTTTGTCCTCAGAAGAATAAAAATCCAAATAGCACAAGATGCAGTCCATGTAGAGACTGCCCAGGCACCATACAGACTACCTTTATTAGTATTATTTATTTGTTTAATGGTATCGCTTAGGAACCTGGGTCATGAACCAGAGGCCTGTTGGACTAGATGTGAAACCAGTAAAATGAATAATGAAAAACCGGTTTCTGCAGGCCTTTTGTAAGCAGCAGCCAATGTACAGGGAGAGGCAGACCAGCTGTCACAGCACATCAGCAGCTTATGTTTTTAGCAGTCCCTCATGGTTGGTTCAGAGGGGATTTGAATGTGGATGCAGAGGTAGCTTTACAACCAGTTTTTGTGAGACATGCAGCTCGTATTTCATTTGATAGAAAAGGGGGAGCCAGAAGATGTACAGAAAATTGTAGTGTTGTTATAGCTAGGATGTTTACAGGATATCAGAAAGGAAAGATTAGAAGGGGGAAGCAGATTTTATTAGTTGGATAGACTTAATTTTGGGGAAAAAAAACCTCACAAGACTTTAAAAAGGGACTTCTGTGCCTGAAAGATTTTTTTTCCTAACATAGCATAGTATAAGAGAAAATATAACTCTACCCATAAAGTTTTTCTTGCTTATAGAAAGAACTTGCATAGTCTATATGATCATGCTCAGCTTTGGCTTCACTTATGCACTGATGAGTAATGTAAGATAGCTCCTTGTTGTCTAGAAAATCACTGGATGTTCTTGTCCCTCCTAATAAATATGGATGGCGGTCGTTAGCTCTGCGTTTTGTGCTAAGCACAGTCCTGTACTGATCTGACTCTAATGCCAGAAGTACACGATATTTTATGAAACCGGGAAAAGGTGAAGGTGGAGAGAAAAGTAAATCAGACTTGAATTTTATGTGGAGATTAACTGTTACAGAGCTGTCTCAGCGTCTGCAAGATTAACAGGTCAGAACTTCTAGTGCTGAGCTTTACATTTGCGAGCATTTTAGCCATATAAATAATACTGGCAGTAAAAAAAAAAATCACTGGAAACTTTGTGAGTAAAAGTTGCTTTTAGTATTTTACTTTTTTTTAGGAATGTTTTTCTTCAGTAATATAAAAGGTTTTTTTGTTTTGTTTTGTTTCTTTTTTCCTGGATCCTTTTACTGGTATATATCTTGAAAGAAAAAGAATTAAATGAACCATTTTTCTATGCAACAACATAAACTTTCCTGCAAGGTGTTCCTGAAAATTAACTATCCATACCATAAAATCAGAGCCTTTCTAATCTTTTTCTGAATATCACTGATAACAAGAAATATCACTGTTACTGTCTCAGATTCACTATTCACTTTGGCCCAGCACCTAAGCTCTGTGGTATTTTGTGCTTTCTTTATCACACCGTAGACTACTGAAATGCTAGATAACCCCTATAAACCTCATTTTCTCTATTGTTTTTCCTCTTTTAAATAGATTGACTAATATTGACCACAAAGCTCATCTCAAATGTCTCATCAGTACGTGTTGTAAAAAAAAAAAAAAAAAAGCAAATCCATGATAATAGCTACTACAAATTGACAGGAGGAAGAAATTCTGTGTTTCCTAACAAAATTCCTTAATGAAAAAGACCAAACATGCTCTGACATCTCACGTGGGATGGGAGGTAAATCATAGTCTCCTAAGAGCAGTATCAGCACAAGTATCACAAAGGTGAAACAACAGCATTGACTGGTGTTAAGGTAACTGTTTTTCATGAACAAGGTACAGGCATGGCCAAAAAAGATATGGCATGGTGAAGTAGGAATCCAGGAGAGGTGTGGCTCGGTTGGCCTTGTGTTTAGCTGAGAAGAAATAACATGACTGTGTATATCTCTACATCTTTGAACTTACTATCCTCAGCTGCTTTCATAGATAATGGGTAAATATGGGAACTTTTACTATAGGAAAGGCTGACTCCATAGGGTAGCTGGTGATTACGTAAATGTTGAAAACAGGTCAAGTGAATCCCATTTTAAAAATTCCCACCTCTCTTTGTAGACTCTGGAAAGTGTTCTAAGACAGGTAGCTTGGCTGTAGGTATTGCAGTGTAGTATCTAAGGCTACATGCCCTGGACTGAAGGGACCTACACTAGAGGACTGAGGTCTCACCTCACTCCTCACATAAGCAATAGGCATCTTCTCCATTCTTCCCCTGGTTGTTTTTCCTGAGGAAGGAGGCAGGCCAGAAGGCTGCCAGCTGTCAATAAATTCTTGTCCCATTAACTGACCCTTTATGGACTGGTATGTAATATACAGCACAGCAGCTTACTTGGAGTCACCATCTCTGGAGATGTTCAAGAAAAAGGTAGATGTCATGCTGAGTGACACAGTCTAGAGTGGTCACAGGCATGGGCAGATGGATTGGACTAATGGTCTTTCCAACCTTGATGATTCTGTGATTGATTCTACTATTACCTAGGAGTGCTTTGGCTGACTGTGACCAATGGGGACAGGGAACACAGAAATGGCATGGGAAAGCTTACATTTGCTAAGCAACAAATATCCTTTTCTTGGGCAGCATTGTGCACTCTCTGAGTTTGCTTCTGGTATGCCTAGTTACAGAACAGAATGGTTTTTATTTGGCATAATACTGAAAGAAAAGTACAGAACATATTAACACTTCTCCCATGCAGAGACAGCAAAGTATTTGTTTAATGCCTTGTGTAAAATGTATAATTAATATCCAGAGGAAAAAATATTTATTTCTCCTTAATACAAAACTTAATACAGTAAGTGCCAATCACCATCAAGTCTATATTGATGGTGACAGAATACTCATGAGATTCAATTCTTGCATGGTTCATGCTCACTGTGCTGCTTATTTGCTAATTAGAGATGAGACCTTTCTGCAACTTCTTCTAGCGGGTCTATTGCAGTTTGTATTAGGAAGTTGCTGAACTGTGTGATGTTAAATTATCATGGTTGCTTATTCTTGAGCATGCAAAATTGCTATGCTTCTGAGACAGTATTTGGAAATCTGTTCTACCTGCCTCTATGCCTAACTTCTGCTGTCCAATATGGGAGAAAGACCCTTCTTCAGTCAGAAAGATTATAGTACTCTTAGAAAATAAGCCGTGTACTGTCTGTGTATTTGGAAGAGTTGATATTTCACATGGCCTCGAATTTAGGGCATTAGTAATTTTAAATAGAATTATGTGGCTGTGGAAAGTATAATTTCCGGTGTCGTCCTGCAATCACTCATGTGTAGGCTTGACCTGCCACATATGTAGACTTTTGAGATTGTAAAAGTAATGTGACATTTTATGTAGAAACCCCTCTTTGAGAAGAGATATAAACTCTGTGCTTAAGCCTCAGCACTTAGAACAACAGTGAAAAAAGACACGAGCAGTTTTGCTTTTTGATGAAACAAGCTTCCCTCCTCCTGTGCCTTTAGAAAGCATTGCTTGAAGTTGGCTTTGCTTGTAATTTGATGGTTAGAAGCAGTACCTTCCATGAAATGGCTTCTCCACCACAACTGAAAACACCAATTCCTGAAGTAATGCCTTTTGTATCTATGCATTTGTTCCCTGTTTTTACTTACTGAGTTTCTAAATTATTGCGAAGTTGCATGTAGTGACATCTCTGGCAGAAATGCCTTTTACATATGGGATAGCATAAAAGCAACATCTAGAATTGTTTTAATTTTTTTTTTTTTTTATGATTATCTATGCCTCGGGGAGGGAAGATAGAGGAGGGATAGAAAAAACCTTTGAAGAGAATGGAAAATCCATTTGCACAGATGTCTGGAAAATGGGTTTCCTCCCAAGCTGTTGTAATACTTTTAAAGAAATCATTATGTTACCTTTTAATCCCCTAGTGCCAGCAGTTGCCTGTGTGACCAGACATTGCCAGCAGTGCTCTGTGTCTGACAATCTTTCCTCAGTGTCCACATGCTAATTGGATTTGTTCCTGTGGAAAAGCACACTAGTGCACATAAACAGACACATTTTTTTTCATTTTCACATTTTGACAGAGATTAAGAACTGCAGGTATTAACAGGACCTGTCAAACCATATGGAACACCATTCACTTCCTTTTCTTGGCATTGTGTGTATCCTGTCCCTATAGAAAGGAAGTCCTACTGCAAGAATGTTGGCATCTGCATTGCTTGCTATAGCCTATGTGCTGAAACAGTGGGATACTCAGACTTATTCCTTCTTTTTGCTGGGCAGTATAAACCAAATATCATTCCAGTATTCTTTGTACATCTAATTTGATATTCTTTCACTTATATACATGAAAAGTAGAAATCTGCATTCAGTGGCATTACTATTCCTTATTCAAATACAGTGCTATGCACATGCTCATACAGCATATGGTGCTTTATCACCAAGTTACAAGCTCTTTTGTATACAGAATACATAATTTCCACTCATTGCTTTTGTCAGCTTCACCTCTGCATCCTAGGGAAAAGAAACTGCAATCAGCTACTGGTAAAATAAACTCTTCTTACCCATTACCCAAGGCTAATGCCTTGCACTACATTTTGGCGACTCCTGGACTACAGGGGAGTCTGCTGGGTGCACACAGAATAGTTCTGTGCTCTGAATATGGCTATCACAGAATCGTAGGGATTGAAAGGGACCTCCAGAGATCATCAAGTCCAAACCCCCTGCCAAAGCAGATTCCCTACACCAGGTCACACGGGTAGGCGTTCAGGCGGGTCTTGAATATCAATTGTTGGAAGCCAGGCCTCCATGCTGTTAATCAAGAAGATAGTTGAGAAGATAAGTATATATTAAATAGATATGTTGTCACAAACCTAAGCAACATTAAAAAAAAAGAAAAAAAAAGAAAAAAAAAAGACATTAATCTCATGATTTGTTGACTGATTATTAGACAGCTATTGTTACAAATGTAGGGGTAATACTGTGTAGTCGGAATGATGACCATGTCAACAATACTGCCTTTGTACTCAATACTGAGGCACAAACCCATGCCACTCCTTCAGTAACAAGGCTCTGCATTAATTGCTAGCAAAATCTGGAAAAGTTCTTGTTAAGGATGTCTCTTCATATAAAACACTTTATTGGGCACCCTTGGGTAGGAAGTGGTGAGCCAGACTGATTGCTTAAGCCTCAGCCACTGAAATTGTAATTGTGTGTGTTGGTGACCCTGGGTTTTGAATTAGAGAAAGAAAATCGCTCTGTTTTTAAGATCACATTGCTGCTAAGATTTTTTTTAAAGGAGGCTATACTCCAGTTATGAGGATGCCCCCTTTTCCTTCCCCCTTCTTTCTTTTTTTACAGTTCCTTTGAAAGAGTGATGCAGATTTTATCTGAGCCTTGTTTACTCTGCCATAGACAAAGATGATATGCCCAAAGTCAACTAAGTAACCTCTCAAAGCCACTTAAACCTGCATTATCTGCAAGCCGTGAGTAGACACATGATAATTGGCTTTCTCCTGGTAGTAAGTAGAGCTATGTTAAATGTGGGCCTGAGGGGAACCTCTGTTTTGGGTTGTAGTTTATTATAAGGTGAGGAAATTACTGGACACCTCCAGCTGCCATTAATCAGCCGTGGAGCCCGACTGGAGCCAAGCGAGAGGCCTGTGGGTGGATGCCGCTGAATGGCAGGGAAATACAACGAGACAGAGACAAATGTTTTCCAGCCTAGCAGCACTAAACTCTGCCCTTTCACAGTCCTTAACATGCATGTTCAAATTGATTTAGTCTGTTTACCCCCTCAGCCTAACCATCTATTTCCATCCAAGACTGACAGGTTTATGTGTTGCTACCATGTTATTATGTGTGGCTGTGCAGCCAGTAGCTATAGTGTTTCAGAAGGGCTCACTTCCAGACATAAAGGAGAGGGAGGCGGGGAGCTTCAGTCACTTAATTCCCTTTTACAGGGTGCAAAACATGTTGAGCATGACACCAATTCTCTCTTTCTTTCCTTCCTTCCTTTCTCCCCCCTGTCCCTCCCCCTTTTATTTATTTATTCATTTATTTATTGATTTTGGGTCAGCACACACCATGAAAAAGCCTTAAATAAACTTGCATGCTTGAGAAGCACATCTGTCAGGTGATGTAAGTGTCTGGCATGCTCCCCTTCCTGTTTAGCTTGCAAACATGCCGTTCAGTTCCTCCATGGCTTTGCTGTGCTGGCGGAGGCTGCTGGCAGAGGCTCAGCAGGAAGGAGTGCAGGTAGCAGTGCCCTGAGATGCTCCGCACGCCTGGCTTCTGCCCCGCTCTCCATCTGGGGTGCCAGCAGCACCGAGCTCATTCCTTGTAAGCCTTCAAAACATGGGAATGTGGGGTAATTAGTGGGCAGCATTATTGGGTTATTTTGCAGTTTTTGAGGCAAAAAGCATCAGATTACTATCTGAAATTCTGATTCCCCTAGCCCTTCTGTGACTTGCTTCATATTTTGGGAACTAGTAAATATCTCAGCATGATAAGAGTATTGAGGGAGGGACAGGACGTGGCTCTTTCTACCTTCAGAATGTTTTAGGTTGGAAGGGACCTTAAAGATCATCTTGTACAAACCCCTTTCTATTGGCAGGTTGCTACCCACCATATCAGGCTGCCCAAGACCCTATCCAACCTGACCTTGAATCTCTGCAGGCACGGGACATCCACAACCACTCTGGGCAGTCTCTGTCAGGGCCTTACTGCTCTCTGAGTAAAAAATGTCTTCCTAACATCTAACCTCAATCTCCCTTCTTTTAGATCAAAGCCATTCCTCCTTTTCCTATCCACTGACTGTGTAAAAGTCCATTCCCCTCCTGCTTGTAAGATCCCTTCAAGTACTTGAAGTCCATGATGAGGTCTTCTCTGTGCATTCTCTTCTCCAAGCAAAATAAGCCCAAATCCCTCAACATGTTTCCATGAGAGGTGCTCTAGCCCTCTGATCCTCTTTGTAGCCCTCTTTTGAAACTCTTCTACCAGTTCACATCCTTCTTGTGCTGGGGCCCTGAGGCCTGGATGCAGTACTGCAGATGTGGCCTTACAAGGGGCCCTTATAGAATGATCTGTATTCGTTAGTTGTTTTTTAACTGAAAATAAAAAAGAAACCTACCCAACATTTTGACTGGCTCAAATACAGGAAGCTAAGCAAGCCCTAAAAAGGAAGACGTGGCACACAGGTTGGGAGTTTTAAGAATCCCAGTGATTAGGTCTGACCTCTGGAAATCATTTTCATCTGCCTTATGAATTCCAAATTCAGAGTTCCAGTGTGGAACTCTTCAGGTGGTTTTCTCTTCTAGTTTTGAAGGGTTTTTGTTGTTTTTTTTTGCTCCTTTTCCAGTCTCTTTTCCTTCCAGAGGAACCTATGTGCAAATTAACAATGAATTGTATAATTTCTTGTATAAGTCATGGCCTTAGAAAATATAAGCAGTGCCTTTTAAAAATTGTAACTAACTGCTAATTTCATAATAATCCTATTAAAAAGAATGAGTATCTCATAACAGTATTGGCATCATTTCATAACAGCTGATACGATGTGGGTGTACTCCTGCTAGACTTTCTCACTTTAAAAGGCCTCCTTTATAATATAAATAGTAATATCTTTCAGCATTTTGCATTAGGAAAGCTAACGGAATGACCAATTCGCCCTAAACCTTGCATTTTCAATAATAGACCTGTTGTTTATTTTAAAATTACTGTATTCATGTTACTACACAATTAAGGTATTGAAATCAAATTGAAAGTATTGTCCTTTTTTTGAGGGTGGAGGAGAAAGAAGAGCAGGTGCTGTGGCCAAAAAAGAAATAATTTATATTTTGATGGGAACTGACATTTTCCAAAGCACGTTTCTCTACTTCTCTCAAAATCACATTTTTCAGACTGTTCTCTGTTCACCACTTCCATTTGTGCAGAACCTCTTTTCTAAAGTGGCTTTTCCTAAATATTCTCTGCCTGTGCTCATATTCTATCTGTGGATGATGGGATCACTGTTTACAACACCTGGCTGTGAAGTTCTGGAGAAAAATATTTAGCAAGAGGGTGATGTGGTCTATGAAAGCCACTGTCAAGTCCCTAATGCCATAAACACTGATGAGTAAGTCAGGAAGAGCTTAGAGTTCAGAATGTTGTCAGTTTCTCTCCCAGTAGAGAAACCTCTGCTTTTGCAAAACCAGCTCTTTGTGGCTGGCTCTGAAAATCCTCAGTCATTCCCCACCTTCTTAATGGCCAGTTTGGTGAGGCTTTTTGTGTGTCAGGATAGTCATCAGCTCTTAATCCTTCCTTAGGTTGCACAGACACAGTGACCAGTCCCTTCCTGAGGTCCCTTGGGTGTTTCAAATTAATGGGATCTATTTTCTGACACTTTTCCCTGGCTGCCCTTTGCAGCTTCCACTTACTGGTCAGTCTTGTCTCCAACACTGCTGTGTTCTCCAAAGTCCACAACAGATGTCCTTGAGTCTTACCTCTGCTCTAATGTTGTATTTTTATATGTCAGTGTGGAGGAAAAAGAATAAAATAAAATTAGATGTCAAGCTTCATTTTCTGATTTTCAGATTGTGAACATTATGAGATCCAAAGCTCAAAAGCTTATATTTAAGTCTGTTCATCTTTCCATTGACACCTGCATTAAAAAAACAAAACAAAAAAAAAACAAACAAACAAAAAACAACCAACCACAAACAAAACCTGAAAACCTTAACAAGCTTGCAGAAAGTCTAACAATGAGGAATGAGTTAAAAATAAAGGAATAGACTTCTAATGAGATTTTTGGTAGTTTTTGCTAGAGTCTTGATTAGAAAAGCAGGAAAAGGGAAAACAAAATCCCAGCATTTGTGACGTATTTTCAATCTTAGGTTTAAAATCAGAAAGGCGAACTGTGTGAGTCTGCTGATGAATGAGTTCTGCTGAAGGGACTGTTTTCATGCTTTTATATAGCTTGGGAGTTTCTGTGATTACATGGAAATCCATCTTTAATGATGTGCCAGTCTTTAACAGCGAGACGACAGCTGTATATTTAATTCATGTTGGATACTTGAGCATAAACAAAGCATGCTTAAAAAAAACCCACAAAATTTGGAGCTATGGCATCTTCCAGTTCTTATCTGTAGTAAAAATAATTGCCAGTTTAAAAAATAATAATATATAGGGTAAAGTTTCCATTATTTTGTCAATCATGACATAAAATCATCCGTGCCATTTTGTTATTTAACTGTTTTCCAAATACTTGATGAGGAAGTGGGATGAGTAACCAGGTTGGGGAGCTATGAGTAAGTTGAATTTGGAGGGGCAGTAAGTGTATGAATAATTGCATGAATGCCACTATTGATGTTTCACTTTAAGCTCTTATTATTGCCCATTGAGTGAAGCCTTTGTGGAGTCACTGTACGTTCCTGCCGTATAAGAAGTAAACTGATTGTCAGGAATCTGTGGTGTCTTTGGTTTTACTGAAGACTCTTTGTGGATGACTCCACACAGTATTGCACAGAATTACTCTGAGACTTAATATTTGTAAATAAGTATAAATTTAGTGCACCGTCTTATGTTTGCTGGTGACCAGTCTTTGTCTGGATATTGTACTGGATAACCCTTTAAGCCCATCAGCTCAGCCAGATTTTCATCCACGTATCTCTGTGTTCACCTGTCTGGGCTGCGATTTACCTGTTTGCCAATGAGGATGTTGTCAGAGACAGTGAGTTTGACTTTCCATATTGTGTTTTGCTGACTTAAGCAAGAGCAACAGGCAGTGAAATAGGCCTCACTCAGTTCCTGGTCTGATGCTTGTCATTATTAAGGGATTTACAGACATATTTTTAACATATATCTATTTTAAATTTAATTGTCATAAATAGATCTTGATTTGATATGCACTGTATGTACAATTCTTTATGAACTGATCTTGTTTCATATTTCATTTAAAACCAGCCTTTTTTGAAGGGGGAAAGCAAAGCTCAGTATATCCAACATTTTCCATCGTAGCAAAAAAGACAAGATAATGGAAAAGCCAATAGTTATCAGCTTACTGATAAATTCTCAGTGCCCAGGAAATGCAACAAAGATCTTTCCTCTTCCTGGCTTCAGTTTGTTCCTGTAAACACAAAGGCAACTGAATGCTGTAATGTAAGAAATAATTATTTGTGTAATGTAAATCTAATTTTCGTTGATTTGCCTCTGAAATTGCCTTGGTTGCTGTAGAATGTTTTAAAATTCACTTAGTGATTTTTAAATCGCTGGGCAAAACATCCCATTCATTCAACTGTTTTTTTCTTCTGGAGATACTTAAATAATATCTTGAGGGTGTTTCCTCTTAATGAGGTAATAATATCCGCATCCTGGGCTAAATAAACTTGAGGCCAAAGGCTTAGGTGTTTATTAGCAGAGGATGTGGTTATTAACAAATTTAACAGGAAGCACCCTTCAGTTATTATTTTGCTGACATTTCTAATGATTATGTATTTGAGAAAGAATTGGCTGAAAAGTAATACTTGTATTTTAATAAGGCAAGTGAAGAAGATACTTCTTAGAAACTTTCTTTGTTGTGAGCCAGTGCCTTGCTCGGGTATTTTCTGAAATGTGTGGTGGTACCAGAAGTGGGAAGGTCAACATGCTTTCAGCTATTCCTGCCTTGGACACTTCAGATCAGCACGTCACTTTTCTTAATGCAAGAGCACCAATGGAAATTACGGTTTTTGGTTCAAAGCCAGTTAGACTGTGCATCCTTTTTAGAGTCTACAGTTATTTGTCAATAACAGCATATGGATTTGCGGTTTGCATGTTTTTAGCTTTAATCAGAGCCAATTCACATCCTAATTGTCTTTAGTAAGGAAGCTTTGGCCCCCCCAGAGGAGCAATAATTGTGTGTTTAGCACTTATTAAAACTGATACTCATCTCTGGATCTATTAACTGATTTTGCAGAGATGGACAGAGGAAGTGAAAAAAAGAGAAATTAAATAACATGCCAAGTTTCTGTCATAAGCAGCAGTGTTAGTCTGGTGTTCCTTCCTTCATTTTGTAATACCTTTGTCCTGCAAATATTTGTTCTGCATGAAATATACTCAGAGGCCTCAGTTTGACTTACCAGGCATCTACCACTGTGGACAGAGTTTTCTTTACAACACTTTTCATTAATTTTGTATGATACAAGCACTGGTAGGGTGCACGCTACTCACAAACTCAAAGCTAAACATTCTTGTAACATGTTTGCAAGATTGGAGTCTAGGAGACTTCTGATTAGTTGGCTTACCTGAGATCAATAGCCATATAAAATCCCGTCAGCTTCTCATTACAGCTACAAAGTAGAAACTCATTGGATTTATACATGTAAAAAGAAGATGATCTGGTGAACTGATGTCTCTGCTGTATGGAGTTTATGGCAGAAAATGTAGCAAACTCGCACCTGAGATGCAAAATTTGCCAGACTTAATACCCTGCACTAAAAATATTGCAGTGACTAATTGTCCTGCTTAAGCTGAATATAGGATGATAAGTTCCTTGTGCTAGAACAAAAACAAAAATACAACAGCTATGTTTTGCCTACAATTAACAGAATAAACATCTTAATAGGCACAGAGGACACTAACAGATGTTCTAATTGCACATCTGTGAGAAATTGATATTTCCTAGTTTCACTGTAGTTTGACCTCTGCACCTAGGGAAGTTTTAGTCCCATAGGATTTAAATGATTTATTGATCTGGATGCCATGAATATGGTAAAAACAAGCTGTATTTCTAAGAAGTTAAATACACCCTCATTCTGTGTAGCACTAACTTGGATTTCTAAGAAATCCACACTGCTTTAATCAGAGAAGAGGCATTAGTTCACTGTATCCTTGAGCAAGGGAGAGGAAAGATGAAATGTGCAGAGGACATGATATTGGGGAACTGGAAAGATTTGGAAATAAAGAAATCTGTTCCCATAGTTCCATGTTTCTCTGTAGGTTTTTAAAAAACATTTTGTAAGCCAGACCACAGAAAATCCAATGAAAGAAGCACTTTTTTTCTGTAGTCAGGAATCATATCCTGCACTCAATATTCATTATCCAGAAACTTGATTATATTGATTTATACTGACAGATTTTTGTAACCATTTTCAAAAATAGCAAATAATGAAGTAACATTCAATCCAAAGATCAACTGTAATGTAGGAGACTACAGAGTAATATCCTTACTGTTGCATAAAAAATGACCATAATACATTTGTATTAATTTTATTTTTGAAGAATATTTGCTCACATTGTTTTTAATAACTGTGCCTTTGACTCAGAAAATACTCACTTGTGTGCATAGCTTTGGGTATGTTAGGATTTCCCATGAAGGCAATACCTACAACAGATTCTGGAAGATTCCACTCACAGAATCATAGAATGTCTGAGTTTGGAAGGAACCTCTAGAGGTCATCTGGTCTAACTTCCCTGCTCAGGCAGGGAAAGCATATTAGCCAGGATTATGTCCAGATGGCTTTTGGATATCTCCAGGAAAAGAGACTCCACAACCTCACTGGGTAACCAGTAGTCCCAAACCCAGTGCTGGCTGTCAGGGCAATTTTATCAACTTAGCAATCTGTCTGTTTCTGTCAACAACTATTAAATTGTATTGAGCTGAAGTATGGTGGACCTCTACTTTTTTAACTGCACTGATTTTATATACATCTGTCTGAAATCAGTGAGGAAGAATAAACAAAGAGCATGGAGATTGATTTGTTTGACCTATTAGACATTTCTCAGAGAATTATTATTATTTATTTTTTTTAATAGATGTCAAATGTATCTGAAGTTCATGTTGGTAAAACAAAGAGGGAATGAGGGAAGGAACAAATCCATTGCAATGTAAGAATGGATGGATCTTTCCCGCTAGAAGCAAAATGTCTATAAGAAGTATGGAAGTACCCAAAGCATAAGTTCCTTGATTACAGCTCACCACTGGCCAGGTGTGTGGTGGTATCCTCAGTGTGTGCGGATATGTGTGTGGATGTATTTCAGTGTGATCATTACCACAGCAAGGCAGCAACTTAGGAATATGAATTGAGAAAACAAAATGGTGAAACAAAAAGTAGATGAGGAATGAAAAATGAAGAAAGAGCAGAGAGAAGATCGCAAGAAGATAGGGGAGGAAAATTAAGAGATAGGATGTGAAGTGTAGAATGGAGTAATTCACTGCATTGGCCGTGAGGGAAAGAAGAACTTCCCCCTGCTCAGCTCTGCCAGGTCTTGTACTGGTTGTACTTGCGGCTTGTTTTGTTGGGATTGAATGATAGTGGAAGTTGTTTCTTCTTGTTGTAGCGCTGCCTTTTTGTGAAGTTTTAGGTATTGCTAAAGAGTCAGATTATTTCTGTGATGATTTGTGGGTTCTGAACTGTTTTATGTGTCTCATAGTAATTCTTGAATTTGAAGGCAAGTCATTCTTTGATAAATATTTGAGAATCTAATATATGGCTTCTGAATTTCTACTTATCTTCAGTTGACGCTGGTAGGAAGGCATCCTCTAGGAATTTTCAGTCAACTGATATACTGCAAATAAATGTTATATTTTTTGTCTACTGCATCTGTGTACTATCTGGAGCTATTGTAAGGCAGTATTTATTGAGGAAATCTTTTAAGAGTTTATATATGGTTTTAATGATACAGTTTCCCTTTCCCAATAAGTGATTTATATATCTCTCAAATTTAAAATATATGACTCCCAGAAAGGCAGCCACAAAACACAAGACTGTGGTCATATAACACAACTCCAGTGTCAAGGAAAGGCTATATTTTAGTGTTTTGACACCATTGTTATGAAATATGGCTTAACATGAGACTAACTGAAAGTCAAATGTTGTTTTGCAAAAGAGAGACAATAACTTGCTGTTCTTAAGTAAAATACCAGTGATGATTGGGTTGTATTATGTACAAGACTTGTGATTAGGGACTGTGAAGACTACATGATTAGGCACTGTGAAGATTAAAAAGTGAAAATCAAGAAATTTAAGGAAGATCGTGCAGTTTTTCAATTTCAAGGAAAAGTAAGATTTAAGCTGAAAACATAATTTACTTTCATTAGTGTGTGAATGGCTCTGAATCTGAAGAATCAAACTCTCTCTGTACTGCAAAATATTTGGAATGAGAAGGGAACATGCATGTCTCTCTCCTTCTCTGTCCTAGTAGAAAGCTCCTGTGGCAGCAGAGCTGGCAAGACTTTGCTTTTTCATGCCCCCTGTGCACTTGTGCCCCTTTGCATGCTTTGACAACTGTGATCAAATAGCAACCTAGTTCAGTATTTCTTTATTCTCAAGCTAGCCTATGGACAAAAGCATCAATATTGAATCACAGCAAATAAGTTTGTAGTGAAAGCAGATTTATGTAACTTCTTTGCTCAACTGAGGTTGATGAGAGTCTGTAATCAGTCGCTGTGTGCTGATTGTTAAAAAATAGCAGTAGGCTTGATCTTGGAGTAAAAGATAGGAGCCAGAGTATAAGGACATGGAAAAAAAATCTCCAACTTATGCAGTCTGGAAAAAGCACAGAGATAATGTCAACTTTAATTACTGTTTTCTTCCGAACACAGGGAATAGGCCAAAGGACATGAATGAAAATTAAAGAAAAATGGAAAACAGATGGTAGGAAGCATGCTACAGGAACTGGAATACAGGCAGCACTGTACATAATTTACCAAAAAGAAAAGGGACCTTAGGAGTTATTTTGTCCTGGTTTAAACATCTTCCTACGGTCTGTTTCACAACAGCTTTATTACTAAATCAACTCCCCATTGATAGCAACAGCTGTATTGTTGCCAGGATTTTAAATTCTTCCTTCTCCAGCTTTCTAAGACATCTTTGAAATATAGGTGAAGCAAAATTAGATGCTGAAAGATAGCCACGTAAATTAATGGCTTGACATTCAAAAGTGCTGGCCACCAAAGTCACCATATATTTCAGGGGGTACTGGCTGGATACTTGCCATTTTGAAAATGTTGACATTGATTTAAGGGCTTCAGCGTGGGATTAGGAGCCTAATTTTAATAACCATTTACAAATAAATCATGTCAATATTTATGATGATCCATTACAAAGTGCTGTTGCTTTAAGAGGCTTTTGTCTGGATAGGAAATCATTTAGCCCAAGTAGAATTTCTTTCTCTTTACAGCAGAATCCTCTAAGTTAAAGGAGTTGAGTATGTTATGGCCCTGATGTGCAGTGGGGAAGTTTCTGATGTGCAGTGGGGGGACTCTGAGTCACACAAAGACATACAGTGGTGAAACATGAAACAAAAAAAGAAATGTCAGCCACTGAAATTAATTCTGAAATTCCTGGTTTGGGTTTTTGTTTTTGAATTAAGCTTTTCTCCTCTGTGTCCAAATCTCACCCCATGCAGCTGTATGGTGCTAAAACTCTCAGTATCTTGTGCCTACTACCCCTCCTGATGCTGTGGCCACCTGGGATTGGCTGGAAGCAGGGAGTAACCTCCAAGCTGCTTTCCCAGCTCTGTGGCTGCAAGTGAATCTCTTGTGTCTTTCCTTTTGGGCTAATCATCTTCCTAGGCACAAAGTCTACACTTTTCATGGGAAGCTTCTGAGTTGCAGGGGTCCATGCAGGATGAAAGAATTACATGCAAATCACATATGGAACATCACAGCTGTTCTCCTGACAGCTTTTGTCAGAAGACCTGTTTCATAGAAGGGGAAAAAGGGCCATATGCTTACTGGCAAATGTTAATGTAATCTTGGTCATCTCTAGGCTTCCACACCATGATGGAAGAAGGTAATGAGGTCATGGGCTGTTTTTTTTTAGGTTCTGAAGATTGACTTTGAGAACTGAGGAAAAGTAAACAAAGGATTATTTATTAAATGAAGAAAGGATTATCCATTAGAGGGTAACTCTTGCTTGCCTTACGTGTACAAATAGTTCCCATTGACTACAAACAAGTCAAATACTTACATAAGACATTTGTAACTTTTTATGTAATCTTATAAAACTGTGTATGTACTCTTGTGTCCTGTGGTTAAGAAGCATGCAGCAGTTAGCCAGTTTGCTAGGTGCACACTGAAACAGAGTAGTCTCAATTTTTATTATTATTATTATTTTTTGCTACAGGTATCTTCAAAGACAGGTTTAAACAAGAAAACTTATCTATTTAACAACAGGTCAAATTTATCTAGGGAAAAATATCCAGATAACTAAGCATGTTTCATGGAATACTCTCAATCACAGTTTGAACAGTGTGGATAGAAAAAGGAGAGGAGGACCAAGGCAAAGAATGAAAAAAATCAGGAGGTATTTAAATGGAAAGTTTCTCCTCCTTCCGCACATTCCTCAAAGTCTTTCAGGACATAGTGTAGGGCTAGCCCAAGAACAGGTCTTACTGGATAATGTAACCTTTATTATAAGATACAAATTCAGTTCAGAATAATTTTCCTCCAGCCAGCCAGCTGTAGTTACTCAAGGAAGATTAACCAGAATGCAATTGGTTTCAGCCGTTATCCAACAACATGTGCTAAATACCACAATTATACAGGATACCGTGAACCATCAACTTAGTGATGTCCCTTCCTAATCTCAGCTGTCTCATCTCTGGGCAGAGCTTTTACCGGGTACAAGTGCAGCACCACTGAGGAAGCAGGAGGACTGAGGTGCTTTTGTCATCCCCTGCACAGTGCTGCCTGGATTTGTATGCTCCATGGAGCATGGGGGCTCAGCTCCTGCCCCAGTAACAGTTTGCATGGCTTGTAACTGGTGTTTTGCTCTGTATAATAGATACAAAAACTGTTCTCATCATCCTTCATCCCTACTGATTCAATTAGAAATCACCCTGCTTTATTTTTCCTGTAGTTTATCTCAGGAATGCGTAAATAATGGCCTTTCATAAATAGAGAAGGAAACGTTCAGCCTCTTATTTTTTTTTTTTTTTTAACTTTATTCAGAGGAACAGCTGAATCAAAAAAGACTATTTGGGTGTTTTCCTCTCTTTCTTTGAAGAGTCAGCTACAGAAATGGAGAAGAGAAGACTTGAATCACTGCTAGACAAGTGCATTCATTGCTGCTCTGGAGTAACTTGCAGACATTCTTTCCCCTGTGGTGAAATATTTTGAAATCCCTCATTTTTGTCTGAATGGCAAATGCCAAAACCTCAGTGTTTTTCATGAGGAGAAATTCTTGTCTTCTGGCCAACTCTGCTTCACAGCAAGAAATAGGAAGTTAAGACTATGGCAAAGGGAGGATTTCCACATTCATGTGGAAGTAGGCAACAGTTGCTTTCAGTCCTTTGACCCCCTGTAACACTAAGATATCAAGCATTAGAATCAAGATACTGTATGGAAAGTTGTCAAGTGAATGAATTCCTTAGAGCTTCCTTGAACATTACCTTTGATTTTTCTCTAAAGAAGGCTTAGTAAAACTTAGATGTTCTTCATCTGCAGCTATAGAAGTGCCAGGAAATAGTCACAGCAGATATCACGTACTCCTTGCTAACTCTTTCAAAAAGGGGTGGGGTGGGGTGGGAGGAAAGGTAAAATGATGTATTTGCTCAATTCCAGGCTGGAATGCATTTCCTTTCTTGATCACGACACGCACTGTCATAGTCCAGCCTGTCACACATAATCTGAGTTCAGTCTGCAGCTTGACCTATGCTTGTGTTGTAACTTGTGCAGATTCTGTTTTATATCAACTCAATTTTAAGGCATTTTTTATCTAGCTAACATATTGGACTAGGCTCTTCCTTACATCTTTTCCATGACAACTGCAGTCTTTCCTTGTGCAGCTCCCCCAGAATGTGGCTGCCAAGATTACACTCATAGACCATGGTTTTGAATACAGCCCTCTTCCCCGAGCATCTCTTCCCTATCTGCTTGCCTGCAGTCTGAAGGCTCTGCTTCACCCCTCTGTTAGTCACTATTGCAGTATCTCCACTCAGTGTGTGTGATGCCAGGTCTTATGATTGATCTCTTGTTTTATCCAAATATGCGTGGCCATAGCAATCTGCAAACACACAGAAAGTTGCTTCACTGCTGTCCTTCAAACTCCTCTTCATAAACACGCCACCAGTCCACCACCTTGGGAGGGGTGATGTAGCGAGTGTGATGAGCTGGTTGTTTCACCATATTTGTGAGCTTTTGTGCCTGTCTGCAGTTCTCATTTGTCTCCTGCAGCTTGTGGTGTGGCCCTTCGCTTTGCTCAGAGTCTGCGTGCCATTGAGCATGGCGGTGTGGAGGATGTACTGAGCATGAGCACTCCTCTGTCTCCCAGGTGTCCCATCAATTAAGCTAAATTACACTGCAATCACGTAAGCTTTTTCTAAGAAAGTGATGGTCCTGGTCCATGTTAGCTGGGTATCTACATGCCATTTTTGTTGGTCACTAGGGTGCTAGTTAAGATGGGCCTTGATTTATAGAGAATTTAACCATGAAGATTAGAGATATGCTGCACTCCTCAACTAATTTGCATTGCCCATCTAAACTGAACTGAATGGAACAGGGAATCAGTGATGTGTCCTGTAATGCTGAACATGCAGTTAATTTGCAGGAGTAAAAGACATAAAGAAAGGCCTGTCTTCTGTACTTCCATTTAACTTCTGAGAAAGAATATTGTGAGAAATATTTCCTTGAGGAAGCTCTGAGTTTTGGTTCATCTGAGGAGAATATCACCTGGAAAGAGGTCAGGAAGGCTCCTTGAGGAATCTTTCTGCGTAGGAGAGCTGCCCACATTTCTGCAACAAGGTGCCAGCCAGTTTGTAGCTTGAGAGCATCTACATCCTTGGTAATATGAGATACTGAAATGGCTGCACCCTTCTGAGTTGAATGGAAAGATCTAACTAGGGAAAGGAAAACAGAAAGGATTTTTGTCTATTCTCTAATTAATTCCTTAATCACTGTTCTTCTCTTTCCTGCTCCTCACTTGACGTTGAGTTTATGCACACTTGGCTGCTCTGCGGAAACTAACTGCTTTTGTGTCTTTTCCCCCCTCAAAGAGCCCTGTCACACACATAGATAGGGGATGAAAGGTTTAGCCCCTCATTAACTCTGAGGTTGTGTTTATTGCCGTGCTGACCAGAAAGTGACCTGTACAAAATTGAGAGAGCAGACCTATGGTCCCTAGAGCTTGCAGATATGAACTTGAGGGGTGTGCACAGGTGAACATAGGGTTTTCTGAAATGGAGGTTGCAAATTAGACTTATGATAGGTGTATCTTTTTCCTATGTTAGACAATGCAAAGGGAAATCACAGGATTCAAATTTAGTTTAACTGGAATCAGTTCTGTGCTTTTCTGTGTGTGGTCAAATTCTCCAAACTGGAACAATTATTGGTACAACACAGGCAGCATATAATTTCTGTTCTATCATGGAAATACTGTTCACATTTCCTCTCAGATCCCTCCCAAAATCTAAAAAGAATAAGGCAGAATAACAGGATGGGAGATGAAATATTTCTCCTTCTAGTTCTGCCTCTCTTACAACTGATTTCCATTTCTGTGGGTTTGAAGTATTTGCTTTTAAAAAACATTTCATTAAAACAAGTATTAAGGGTTTTACAATGGCTTTGTTATATAATGCAGTTGTAAGTAGAGATAAATCTGTGAACTACTGCAATCTGACATTGATGTTTCCTTGGAATAACCACCAACTTCATCTTTCATTAAAAAAAAAGAAAAAAAGATTTTTTGAAGGTCACATCTTCATTGGATTTTCTTCTTAGCTGTTTTGTCACATTAAATTTGCATAGACACCCTGCAGCTTATTGTACGCTATGCTTCATGAATACAACATGAAATTTTCTAGCACTAACAATTTTGTAGAGCTAATAATGCACACATTGACAAGCACAGTGCTACACAAAGCCCTGCCAAATAAAAGTGGCTTTCAAGGAAAGGTAGAAACAGATCTTCATGGTTTATTGTAACTCATTAAGCTTTCTAATGATTTATAGCTATTAATTCTAAGGAACTGGTATCCTAAAACTTGCTCTATTTGATCAAATCCTTTTCTCACATGTTATATTATTGAACATCACTTGTGAAATGTCTTCCACTGGAGTGTAATTATACAATTTCATTGGATGTTGTCAGCTTTAATCCAGACTTAAATAGTAGAAATGAAAGGCTGTTTTGCTTTAGAAAAAATATAGCTATTTCTAGAGAGGGAATTTTGAAACCACTGGGAAGAGGTGAAAGCACATGAGTAGGTGCAAGACTGGAGATACAGGCCTGAAGAAGATCAGCAGCATTCTGGAAAAACTCTTAGAAGTGAAACTGGAAATTTGAGCCATTTATAATATTGGCCATGGCAGATAAAACTCTCAGAGGAGTAAGTTCTTTCCCACTCCTTGGCACCCAGGACTGATGTCCAGCCTAATTATGATATATTCTTGATCAGCACTAAAGTCCAGATTTATTTTATTTTATTTTATTTTATTTTATTTTATTTTATTTTATTTTATTTTATTTTATTTTATTTTATTTTATTTTATTTTACCTTCACACAGTTTTATATGATGTAGCAGATCTTGCATCCTGAGTCTGTCTGACATCCTTGGTTAACTGAAACTCAGTCCAATCAACTGGAAACTTTTTTGGGTGCACACAAAGCACTGCAATGCTCAGGGTAGGAGCTGAGAGCAGGTTAAGTGCTTTGCCATACTCACACCAATTGAATGTGAATTCAGCAGCTGTTTGGGATTAGGTCTCCCTTATTGAGAAAGACAGGAGCTTTCCTGGAGTCATGAAATACTCTGTGGAAACAAATTAGTCCCAAGAAAAGTGATTTTTATTCTTGGACTCATTACAGACTATAAGAGCTGGATTCAACTTGGTACTTAAGGCTATGCAGATCTGGATCTCAAGTGCTGCCATTTATTTGACACAGTTTAAAGCCACAACTCTAGCAGCAATTCAGAGCATGAAAAATAGTTTCCACTGGATTCCTGTAGTTTTGACTTCATCACTTGAGTTACAATGATTTCTTGTTGTGCCTGAACACAGTCCACAAACTCTGCAATTTACTGCTTCCTGCAACAGTCTGACATGGTCCCCTGTGGGAGAAAAATAAGTTAAACACAGAACTTTTTCCTCTTAAGGAATTATATTGATCTTGCAGATGCTGAGTTGACTTACTGTGATTTTCCTTAGAGTACTTGGCTGCAGATCCACTTAAGAGTAAGTATAAGAGCCCTATCATCTCATTTCCCCTTAAGCCTACGCATTATAATCTGTGTCAGTCACTAACACGCAGCTTTCTTCTAACAATGAGATTTAATGTTACGAAGAAGCTCTTCAATGTTTGCTAAATTTTGTGTCATTATTTCCCAACTATGGTAACTAAACTTCATTTCTCTCAAAATTCTGTGGCCTATGAGCAGCCTGAATTTCAAGTGCAATATATAGAAAATATAAATATTGAAATTTAAGATATGGTTTATAATGTTTTCCACTGGAGTGTCTCTTCTTGTTTCAAAACCCCCAAGAGTGTAGCTGAAGTAGCCCACTCAAGAGAGTAAATTCATCATGTGTCTACTTCAAGACCCTCTCGTGGTTTAAGAACTAGCTCGACTGGTAAATAATCCACAGACTAACAGGAGACAATGCTGACTCACATTCCTCCTGGAAGAGCACCAGTTTTCTTTTGTTATCCCCATTCTCCTTTACCTCTTTCCCATTTTGTTCTCTCTGAGATGGGACTCAAGACATTTGTTCCTTCATCTCTGGAGACTTGTGTGTTGTTTATTTGGAGCAGACCTTGATACTTCTATTTCAGCTTGACCAGGCTTGTCAAGTATGAATTCTACTCTGGGCAGCTAACTCTAATACATTCTTCCCAGTGTCCGGTTATCTGTGCTTCCAAATGGAGGATGATTCTTGGCATTTGTCCTAAGACCCCATGTTCTTACTCATCATGAATCTGTCATTTTCTATTTCGTACAAAAAGAGAAACCTCTTCATGGGCTTTCCTACATGTGGAGCTCTTTTCATGGTCAACCTCAATTTATCCTCATCAGGTTATAAAGAAAATGTCACCACTAGCTTGTCCGCAACCAGGCAGTCTGCAATGATTTCAATTCTGTGCTCTTAATCAGTTGAGCATAACTGATCAACAGAGTGATAAGGCAACAGCACATCTGTAGTGTAATACTATTCTATCTGCATTTAATGATCAAGAACTGAAATTTGTGATTGGTAATGTTTAACAGATAGAGTTTTGGGGTTTGCAGTTTTAGCATTTGAAACTAAATTGCTGCTGATGTGTGCAGGATTTTGCTTGAAGGCAAAATAGGCTGGCATGTCTTCCTTTAAGGCTTGATGTGTTGTTCAACATCCATGGTTATTCTTGTAATTTTTAAATTGATTGCTTTTACTCCAAACCATTTGTGCACCAGTGCTAAGCTGGTTTTATTATGTTGGTACCGTTCTTCAGAGCTCACATGGCTGACAGAAAATGACCCTAATGTACAACTGCTACATTTCCACAGAAAGAGGCTGTGTTCAGGGCAAAGGATTTTAATCTTCCATAGTAAATAAAGGCACAGAAGTCTTGTAAACTCTGACACTGTTTTACAGGTAATTGATTTAAAAATTTGACTTTGTTTCCTCATTTTACTGCTAGGAAGCAATAAAATCACCACTTCATGCAATTCAGAAATTCACTCCAGAGATGTTGCAAGTAGAGAGAGACAGGAAAAAAAAGAAAAAAAAAAAAAAAAAAAGAGTGCAAAATGCCTTTTAAACTATACATCCCATTTCTCCATAATGGTGAATTACCAAAGCTGTTTTTCTTTACAGAGTACAAGGGGTATAGTACTTAAGATGTCCCAGACTTTCAAAGGCAAACTAATTTATTAGTTTGATCAGAGATGATACTTGTTGCATAGAGCTAGTTGCAAACAGCCACTGGGCATTATTGTAAAATGCAGATATAATGGGAAGTCTTTCTTTACATTTGGTTTTAAAAATGGGACAGACTACAGGGTGCAATGTGCCTAGCTCAGGCTTTGGTGTCAGAGAGGTTTAAGGTCTCATAATGACTCTTCTTTGCTCTGGTCAAAGGCTCACTGTCGATGCCTTTAAAAGAGTTTGGGCACAGAAAGTTTAATGCTGGTTCTTCTCTAGCAGATGCCAGCCAGAGATGCACCAGTGCCTCTTGGAAGGAGGAATGAGCATCTGATTAGTAGGTTGTAAAGAAGAATTCTCAAAACAAGTCTGGTGGGTTGATGTGATCTGTGAGGAAGACTTGAGGTTTTGTTTTTTTTTTTTCTTTTCCTTTTTCATCTTTTAGAATTATTCAGAGGTGAACTGTTCAGCAAGAGTAGACTTGTGAGTGTGAGAGGAATCAGTGATATCCATTTCCATCTCAAATTACAAACTGAGTTTTTTGAAGAATTTTCACCAGCAGGAACAACTCACAGAACAGGAAAACATAAGGTAGCTTCCTTGAATCTATCCCATGCCTCCAGTGTAGGCTATTCACAATTACAGTTTATTTTTCTGTGGCTTTTAGTGGCTGCAGGTGGTGATGGGGTACAGTAAAAAAAAGAATTAATGAATTGCAAATTTTTTGAAACTCAAGTAGGAAATGACTATGAGTTTCTGCTCTGACTACTTCTCCTCCTTCTGTCCATAGGCACGAACACTCTCTTTGTTCTCTTCATCCTCTTCTCTGCTTCTCCTCTCCTTCTCACTCATTTTGGCCCTGATGCTTTCCTAAAAGGGTTACAAGTGCTTTAATTAATTACATTAATACTTTCTGTTATGTATGAGCAAAGGAAACTCCCCTAAACATGTAGGAAAATTGCCTTCTAGGAAGTGTGTTGTTGAGAATAATATTTGGTACTGACAGAAATCATAAAAGACCAAATATATTTGAGGGCTGTGGTGTTCTTCAGATTGTGTTCCCTTTAGGAATCTTTTACTTCTTAGAAAAAACTGATCTGTGCCTACATAACATCAGTTTTGTAGTTTTCACTTTGTCATTTTGTATGGCAAAAGAAGGCAATGACAGTGCCTTCAAATGGGATACAGGTGCTATAGTGCAGTAACAGGTAATAAAGAAAGAAAGTTGTCTCACCCCTCCCAACAACCAGTGACAACAGAAGAGGAGTACAATCTCTATCCAGAGAGACACTGCTTGCTCAGTTGATAAACCTTAAATGAAGGTGAATCCAGGCTCTACTCTTTCTGGTCATTCAGGTGCTTTACTTGCCCCTGAGCTCCCTGGGTTAGCCATGCCTTCTCACCTGGTGCTCAACCATTGGTTCAAGCTGTGACCTGGTAATTCCACCGCACATTTTATTCAAGTTATTATGCCAACTGTAGCCTTAGACTTGATCACTTTATGAATGGACAGATAATGTGATCATTAGAAATCAATATTTGTTTAATTGAGTCCCATCACAGAATCTGGAAAATCCTCACTAGGAAAGGCTGCCTTCCAAGACACATAGGAGTATGTAAATAATAATCCAAATAATTTGAGTCTAACCTTGCTGCATCTGTGGAGTGTTAGGTTTTGTTGCACAGTGACTTTAATTTCTATATCAAGCATTTTCTTGATACTAAACATGGTAAATCCATTCCTGTGCAGTACTGTAATGCAGTTTCAAGGTTCTAGCATGTAACTACTACTGGAACCTGTATTTTTGAATGATAATAAACTGGATTTTACAGTGCATTAGCATTTGACTTCAAATACAGTTAATGAAGAAAGGAAAAATAATAAAAAGGATGAAGTATGCAAGAGAACAAAACCCACTGACTTTAAACCATGGCAGTTCTGAACCTGAATGAGCTCCTGGTGCAGTTCATTGGTGAACATTATTCCAGAATGGGTTGCCATTGTTGTTGATTTTGCAGTGCAAGCTGAAAAGGAAACAGGTGTTCCTGGTTAAAGAGATGGGAATTTTCTGGTGTGCACATAGTGCTGGTTGAGGCCAGGAACAGCAGAAGATCTTTAACTCACAGAAAAAAGTTTAAAGACTCAATAAACCTGCTCTACTGAATCAAAAATGGCAAGCAGAGGTTTTAGAAATAATTATGCTGACTTCTGGCAAAAGCTGTTTATTTACTGGACTTCACTTATTTACCAAGCTATGATAAATCATTACTTTCAGATAATGTAGGACAGCAACTACCAGAATTTCAGTATAATGACCATTCCTTTATTTTCTGGGAAAAGTCATAGAATCATTAAGGTAGGAAAAGACCTCTAAGATAATCTAGTTTAACCATCCATCTACCAGCAGTATTGCCCACTACCCACATCCCTCTGTGCCAGATCTGTGGTTCTATTATACCTCTAGGGATGGTGATTCTTTTACCCATCATGGGCAGTTTGATCCAATGCCTGAGAACTGTTTCAGATAAGTTTTTTCCTGTTTTTTGTTTGTTTGTTTGTTTTATTTTGTTTTTGTTTTGTTTTTGTTTTTTTGTTGTTTTTTATTTTGTTTTTGTTTTGGTTTTGGTTTTTTTTTTGTTGTTTTTTTTGTTTTTGTTTTTTAATACCCTACTTAAAATCCATGTATATGGGGGAAAATGGTGATTTATTCATGTGAATTCCCTCAAGAATACTCAAAATCTGAAAGATGATTTACCTAAGTGTTCTTGAAATTTACTTTCACAACCATATATATGTACTGTGAGATATACCATCTAGGAGAAGAGCAGTAGTGATAACTGTGAGAAAAACCAATGGTTTTCTGCTGAGTCTGTAGGGAGACAGTAAGTTTATTGGAAGGAATGTAGACTTGAGAGGTTTGTACTGTATTACTCTACCACTACTCACCATGTTAAAAAGGTGCAAAATAGTATCATCTGTCATCCCTGGTAAGAACATTGCATTGAAGGAGATGAGAGTACTGGAAATGGTGGGTGTGTAAAGGCAAAATTAGAATGCCTGAAATGTTCTCATGGTAGTGAAAATGCTGAGGTACTGATACAGTGCTGCTATCCTGCAATGTGAACAAGAAGGTGATAAACATATTCCTATAGTTATCCATGAAGTGAAGACTGCACAGGAAACCCCTTGCAAAATAAAGCAAAAGTATTTTAACATATCATAAAGGTCAGACTCAAGCAATCTCCAACCTATCAGTATAAGTAACGTGCACATAAAAATGGGTTTGAAATTCTGCATTTATGGTCACATCTTCCCCTGTGTAAAGCAGAATGGATTCCTTATGTGCATCTGAGTTGGGACAATTTATAGCATCTGGCAGCTCAGATATCTACATTTTAAGAATATAAACTCAGAGAAGAAAATTATTCAAGAAATATGCAAACTTTGTTTTCAGAACAAATGAAACGAAAGTTATGTATTACAAAAAACTTGAGCATGCCTCAGTTTCAGTTTCAGAGTGAGCTTGAGAAACCTGGCCTATGTTCCTGAAGTGGTTTGCAACCAAAGGCCAACTGTCAAGGGGCACACTCTGCTCCCCATGGGGAAGGATTTATGATTTTATTCAGGATGTATGAAACATGATGATTTTGGCTAGATTTCAGGACACAGAAGAGGGGGCAGAGGCTACATTCATTTACACCCCTTTCAATGTGCTTGTTGTCAATGAAGTTTTCACGACAGTGAACCAAGGCAGAATATGGACTAGAGATAGAGGACTGTGTGCTTTGTGATACTGGGCCAAAAACTAATAATTCACGGACTTTTCTATGAGTGGAAACTGCTGGTGCTGGCAGAGCTCTGTAAGCGAGGCTATGGCAAAAATCAACAGACTCACACAGCCCAACAGAGGATTTTTCTTCTAGATCCTAAATTCTTATTGCCTTTGATCTAGGGAGGAGATCCGTTATAACTCTGTTTAAAATAAATGGCTGTAAATGGATGAAATCAGTTTTGTTTCCAGAATTCATCTATGTGCAGACAAGTGCCTGTTCCTGGGGCAGTGCAGGAACATTTTCATCCTTCAAACTGCAGAAATGGACATCTATGCATTTTTAGGAAAGGTGCTTGAAACTAAATTTTTAAGACCTTTTGTTATCCAGTCAGTTGAAGAAAATGTTTCCCGGTGTTCCTGGTCTTGTTTAGTTTGATACTGTCTAACACATGGTAACATTTATTTTACAAAAGCAGCGCGTAGGGGGATAATTGCTATCTAAAATAAGCTGTTTCTGAGCTAGATCTCTGGCTGACATCCATTGCCTTTGCACCATTGCTGCACAAGGGAATTCCTCAGCACCGCTGAGTTGTGAGAGCCCCTCTTGCTTTGCTTTTCAGGGGGACCGTGCCTGGGACAAAGCAGGAGGGATACTGAAACCATTTGTGAACTCTGGCAAACCCCAGCTGCAGGAAAGGCTCCTGGGAGAGTGCTGCAGCTGGAGGCTGCAAACTCCTACGTGGGGTGAGAGGTCTGAAACTTGTGATGCTCAGGTCTTGCTGTACAAGGTGATGCTTGGGTATCTGTGCCCAAATATACCATCAGCGGCTTCAGAACAGAGATACAGCCTTCACTGGGTGGGAATAAAGACCCGTGCCTATCATCTAAATCTATCTGTGTTTTGTAAGTGAAGCAAGCAGTTAATAACACCCTGGAAGTAACAGGTGTTGCCTAGGAGGCTGAAAGTGAGAAGTGAACTAGCGAGCTGTGTTCCACCTGGGATTTGCCAGAGCCTGGAGGTCATTGACAAAGATGTCTTGACTTGAAACTGTAAACTTTCTTTGGGATATGCTCTGTGCTTGAATAATCAAGCATGGAATGATTTATTGGCATTTTATGCAGATAGAAGACTTGGTCTGAAGAGAGACAAATACCCTATTGAAATAGACTTCTTTTTGAGGGAAATAAAAACAAAATGCTTGACTTGCTTTTTATCATGATGTAGCTTGCAATCTTCTACATGTCCTTGGAGAGAGAGTGTTCATACACTCTACAGATGTGTAACATTAGCTAGAACGACATTTTTCACTTAATATCCAACACATGCTCACTGTGGTCCTCATTATTACTCAACAAAAAGCTTGCACAACCTAAAATTAATTAAAAAACACTGCAGTAATGAAGCCACATGCTCTTATGAAATGAGAATACTGCTGCTCAAAATGTTAGCCACAACAAACTGAACGTCTGATGCTCTCATCATAGTAAGCTGCTCATCTTCCTTTTTGTGTGCTAACATTCCTGAATACATGGTAAAATATTAAAATCTAATTACACAATAGAGGACCAGAAAACTTTACTTCACATGTTAGATTGGTCTGACTGTTTGGTTAATGTTACCATTCAGGTACAATTTGAAGTCGACAGAGAAAGTCATTCCAGAACCTACACAAGGTCACAAACTCCTTTTGAAAGCTCTGATACTTCCCTTTGTTCACTCTTATGTATCTGATTACAAATTACTAAATCCTACTGCTATTTGAGAACTTTTAGATTCTAATCAGTACTTTGATGAATGTACAACACAATAATGCAGATGAGTGATGTCACCCTTTATGCATACAACAACATGCATGGACGAAAACACGGAGAAACCATTCAAAAGCACCGGGGTCTTTGTGATCTAGGAGCTTCCTTTGCAATCACTCCTGACTGTAAATTATTGCCTAACAATAAGGCATTGTTAAAATGTCTAATTAAACAGTTCTTAAAAGTCACACAAGCACAAAATGTTCTGCTTCAAATGTGATGAGTTGACTTTATGATGATCAAATAGGTTGAGAATGTAGAATAAGGAAATACTACAGATATTCAGTTGAATGCACAAGAATGAAATGTTAGTAAATCTCACTAATGCCTGCAAATTAAATATTGCTTCTTTAGTGTTTGGAAATTAGGCAACACTTTTTTCCATCGTAATGAAGACTTTTATTAAATGAATCTGAGATAAATGTCATAAACTTTTGCCATGGAAGAGAAGAAAACCAAAGTACATAGCTGTTAATAAATAAGCAAAGAATTCTTAAAAGGTAGGGTGTTTACATAAAAGGTAATGAAACCAAGTCATAAAAGACAAGTGATAATATGCATGAAAACATCACACGGTGCCTTTATTTATTTATTTATTTATTTATTTATTTTGTAATGCTGATGGCATGTTCATGAGATCTTTTTTCAGACAGGCTACCACACATAAATTCAGTCTTTTCTTTGGCCATGAAAATGTTGTAGGACTATTTTTTTTTCTTAATTAAAACCATGTTGAAGAGATAAGAGGATGTTGCTGTGAGCTTATAAATGGAAAGTGGAGAACTGCTACCTATCCAATACCAAATGAAGTTCTAAAAGGGATAATGTCTGGCTATTTGTATGTAGTCTTTATATTTCTGTCCTGTGTAGTTTTCCATTATAATGTTAATATTCTTTTAATGTTAATTATGAAAACTGGAGAATTAAAACCAAAGCAATGGTACCAAAATGTCATGTTGTGTGAAGGAGAGGTCTTTCTGCAGAGTTGCTGGGAATAGAAGGCTGTTGCATTCCAGTAACCTTCCTCCTTTTCTCTGCTGGGGACTGCTGACAGCCCCGGTCCTGTAGGCTGATACATCTGGCATACAAGAAGAAAACTTTTCCTGTCATTTGGGTATCTTAGGTAAACATGTGTGGGTTTGTCTGTCTTAAGTAATCAATGCAGCTTATTATACCTAAATGTAATTAAGGAACATTTTGTGCCTATGACAAACTTGGAATGGATACAGCATAAAAATACTGGACACTTGTAAGTTTCTCTTCAGAGCTGTGCAGATCTTCTGTGGTACGGGCTACAATTGTAGTTATGTTTAAAGTGGTGTATGACAGTTCGAGAACTAGAAGCCAGCTTCTACATTGGTTTAAAATTAACTTATATACACCACTTTTTCTATCTCATTTTCTGTGTGCGTGTGTATGTGTGTGTGAATAACTCTAGTTGTCTATGCTGGTTTATGTGGGAAGCCTGTTACACAAACCGAATGCTTTTGCCAGCTGCAAATAGGTTCTCTTTGCAGTATGTCACTTTCCATTATCATGGGGCACTGTCTTTTCAACACTTAAACATGTCATGTCACCACATGATTAACATTTAAAGAGGTGGTATGCTGCTTGTAGCAGTGAAAGCATTTCTTATGTGGTTGGTTCCCTTGTTGATTGTAATTTGGGAAGCCACTATCCTCTAGCTGGACAAATTTCTCCCAAGTGAGGCTGAAATAAACATGGGTAGTAACACAGTATCAATTCATTTCATTCCCCCTCCTTCCTCTTCTTCTGTCTCTTCTAATCCATCTGAGGGACTTCAAAAGATCCCAGCCATAAGATTAGCTGTAAGAAGTCTCTAGTTGTTTCTAAAGTTATCAGAGAATCTGAAACATTGGAATAGGTCACCTTGAATCCACGTAAGTGAGAAAAGGAAGTCATGCTAGCACAGATGGTCTGTCTTTATACATTTTATGCCATAAAGAGTAGCATTTTGATTGCTTGGAAGGAGAGGGTTTTTTTATGATCAAGAGCAAAAGAAAGGGATTTATAATCATTAATGTATTGCAGGAGTGCTTAGCCATTTACATTTTCAGTAATTGCATCTGGAAAAAAAGAAGTCCCTTTCCTGCCAACATGTAGGAAAAAAATAACTGCTGATTGAATTAATTCTGGAAACTAGCTTGATTAGAAATTGAGACAAATCTCCTAGGATTTTAGGAACCTGTTTCCTTCTTGACACTCCTTTCATGCTCTTACAAGCTTTAATGCTTGATACTGAATGATAAGAAATGTTTGTTTCTGAAAACAGCTGTTGTGGGTTTGGTAGCTTGGAACCACATTTTGAAAGCTGAATGTAAACCATAAATGCATGTAAATGCGGATCCGTCAGCCTATTCCTTCAGGTACAAACTGAACCAAAGGCTATTATTTCAGAAAGATTATTAGAGACACTAGAAACACACCTTTTACTGTTAGGAAGATGAGCAAGAAGAGAATGGAAAATGCCACGATTGCAGTGAATGATACTTTATAACATGTCTGTAATATGTAATGACATATATGCAATATGGGCCTTTTAACAGATGCTTAAAGGCACTACATGTCAATTTTCTGGTATTTTCTGCTTCCTGAACTGAAGTCCAATGCCATTTTGCTGGAAGGGTAAAAGCACTGGCTTCAAATCTGATTTTTGAAATAATAATAATAAAAAAAACACATTTCTGTTCTACGTTCTTGTTAACACAAGTCAGGCTTTAAGCCCATGAAAAAACAAGCTCCCCGATTCTTGTATATCACTGCCCAGCAGGGCTTGGAGCTCTCAGCCTCTTGCATCTTTCCTTGAAACTGAGTTTCCTTTGGCAGTTTGTGGGTCCAAACTTGTGTGCTGAAAGTGACAAAATCCTTTGATAACTGCACATAGCACCTTGTTTCCCTTGCTTCATGCCCCCACTTTCTTGCTCCTGTAACTTCCACTCTGCACAGTTATATTAGGTCAGCTCGTAAGCTTGAAGTTTTGTGTGCCACTGTTTCAAAATTGAGGCTTGCAAGGGGACTGGTAACTGTTTCCCAGCCCACAGCAGTGATATCCTTCCTAGGATTTGTGTGAGCCTATGCAGAGACAGAAAAGCTTCTCAGGGACAGCTGGTCTGAATAGTTCCTGAGGATTGTGGCTTTCTGCTATTTTTGCCCATTTAGTGAGTCATGAGCAAAAACACCAGAAAAGTCACATGCAGAATTGCTGCACTAAATAGTAGTGGAAGTATACAAGTATGGGAAGAAAGAGGAGCATTTATGGTGTATTTATGAAGAACAGGCTAGAAAAGGAGTTTCTCCTCTATCAGGATTTAAAGTGGATGCTGTGCTTTTGTGTATATTTTGCCAGAAAATTGAGTTTCCTCATATTGGTGGTCATGGAAATTCCTCTTCCTAAACAGATACTCAATACATTTCACAAGTAGCTCTGTTTTCTGAATACTCTTTGAAAATGACAAATTAACAATGATTATAGTTTTATATGATGTATAATTACATATTATTTACCAAATAAAGAGCGAACAGTGAAAGTGGAGGTCATGCCATAACACGCACTACATGAATAGTAGGAGAAGAATACTTTTTTTATGGGGCTACTTCTTTCAACATTCGGAAGTTGTGGGAAACTATTTCTAAAACACTGCCTCAACAGGCATTATATTCCAAACTGAGTTTCCTGAAGCAGACAGCATGGCAACTAATTAACACTCAACATCTCAAAATGCCTCCTTTTTCTCTACCACTTAACTGTTGCAGAGCCCTGTTGAAAATAATTTGTACTGGACTTTTAATATGACTTTTGACATATAAAATATACGTCAGAACTGAGTGACACAAATGCAGCCCACATATTGGAAGAGTTTTTTTACCAACTTCAGAGTATGATGGAATGATATGTGGCAATTTCTAAAACGCAGTTAGGCAGATATAATTGTGTAGAGAAATGTAAGGATAAGGAGTGAAAAAACAAGTTACAATCAAACAATTTGTGCAAGTACCAATAAAGAAAGCAACAGGCACGTAATGCAACCTGGAAACTGTAGGTGTATCCATTGGATTATCATTTTTATAACTCAGTCCTATTATGCTAGAATAACTGACTAAAGGCAGAACTATATATATGCTGCCTTTGCAACTTAAACAAAAAAAGCCGGGGTGGGGGTGGGGATGGGGGGAAGAGGAGGGAGGATGCATAGCTGATGTTTCAGAATGTTCTTGTACATTTTTGTTTGAATGGTTACGTGCTGACTTGGACACTGTGCCCAGTGTGTTCTGCATGCATTTGATATTATTATCGTTGCTAGTTAAAAACTGCAGAATACTTAAACCATATGCATAAAAGAGCCAAACAGCTTTTACAGGGTTTGGGGACATTATTTCAGTTTCTGGCCTGGGAAACAGGAAGGATCCATTTATCCCTGGAGAGTTATGCAGAAGAAAGGAAGATGGAAAGGGGAAGGACCAGGAGGTTATGCTTATAGTGGAAAGGTAGGCAGGAGAATGTGGAAGAGTGTTAGGTGTAGAGTTATGAAAGAATGAGACAGGTAGAAACAAAGCAAAAAATGCAGTCAAACGTATGTCTTTTCTTTGGTTTAAATGTTCTACTAGCAGAACAGTCAACAGGCAGACAGTTATACCATGTGGCACTTCTACACTGAGGTGCCAGGCAGCTCTGCAATCCATGCTTTAGAGTATCAGCTGAGTTTGGGTGGAAGGGTGAAGGATACAATTTGTGATGTGACTCATGCAGGAAAGCAGATAAACAGTAGTATGCAAAAATGCAAGTGAGAAAAAGTCAAAAATCAAGGAGCAGTTACAGTAGACGTGGTTTTTTTTCTATCTTCTTGACATGTTTACTGTGGTGGTATTATCAATGTGATTTGCTAATGATATCGTATCACCTAGCGACAAAAATTCAAGGCTTGGAGCCAAGATACTAGACAAAACAGCCAAATGCTTATGGCAGTTTCTTCCTTTGTTGGTTATTAAACTGTTTCTCTGAATGCAAATAATGATAATGACTAGGAGAAATGTACACCACGCTGTGAGCAATTTCCTGCTGCACCATGAGTGATCTACATGACTGGCTTCTGCAGCTGTATGATGCTCTTAAAACAGGGAGTCTGAATGTGGACCTTAAGTTTATGGCTAGAGTGATCTCCTGAACTGTACTGGTAACATCAAGAAGACAGATGCCTAATTTACTACTTCTGAATGCACAGTTGGCTGCAATCTGAAAAATAAAAATACAAGAAAAGACATCTGAAAGGGCTGGTTGATATTCAGACTGTGTTGCAGAATAGATTTGCTCTGGGGATATCAGTTTTATATTGAAGTTAAAAATCTTACCATAGTAATCAGCATTTTGCTGCCTGTTCCTTCCCAGTGCATTTATAAAAATTAATTACACTAAGGGTAAATCACTGAAGCAAATTTCCAATAAATAATTAAAATACAAACAAACAAAACAGGCCGCCATCTGCAGAGTCTTTTATGCAGAGTCTCGAGCTATGCTATTTGTTATATTTTTCTAAAGCCCTTTTTATTAAGGCTTTTGCAGGCATACTTGAGAACACTATGAATTAGCTAATATTACACCATTAGAAATGATTCTTGAAAAGGACAGGTATAAGGAACATTTGTACTGGGGATTACATTTGATCACATTTTTTTTCCATTAGATCTGGCTTCTGTGGAGTGTTCATAGAGCCTTATTGGAAGATCCTGCTGGATCTTGGGCTGTCATGCAGAATGTCCTCTACTTTCATTAGGAGCTTATGTTGGAAGCAAAAGGTTTCTGAGCTTTTCAGCTGTAATTCAGCAACATTAGTCTTAGGCAGGAAAGTGAAAATTTATTTACTGAAAGTAAAATATTTGTTTTGGCCAGAGTACAGTTTTTGGCACTGGTACTCGTGCCTTTTAGGTCAAATTTTGGTAGTAGGCTAGTAAGCCCGTGATTGCAAAACACAGGCCAATTTAATAAAATCTCAGCCTGATTTCATTTCCCTTGGTGTAAATCCAGAGTATTTTGCAGAAGTCTGTTGCCATCTGACTAACTTTTTTATTTCTAGCATTTGCAAGTGTACACAATATTCAGTGTTATCATCTATCTGCCCAGGCTAGGTATATATTTAGATTTTGTCATTATAATAGACAGTAAAGACAAAAAGCTAACCCACTTTATAATTAACTATAAGTGTAGTGACAACCCAGCAATCCTAAGCTGGTGACTTAGGCTCATGTTACCAGTGTGACCATTATCTGGTTTAGTAATAATGACTAACTGAAACAGTAACAACAATAACAAGAATATCCTCCAGAGAATAATGAATATTAATGACTCTTTTGTGCAGACAAACTGAATCCAAGAGGTTAAATGATCCATCTAGCACTTCTGCATGAGATGGAAATGAAACACGTATAGACCCATGATTATTTATACCACATAGTGTTATTAGTGAATTTTAGATCAAGCTTTGCTGTACTTCCATCTTAAAGCCAGTGGAGGAAATAAAACCAGGACTGATTGCTTCCTTTCCCTACAAGAGGAAACTCTACAATGTGCTTCACAGGAGATTAATGTAGTAACAAAACTTTGCTTCACTGCACTCAAAAAGTATTTTCTGTATGTATGTAATGGGCTTTTTCCTTTGTCTCTGAGTTTGTTGCCACTTGCCTGCTTCTGTTTCCAAGAAGACAGCTGCTAGTAATCTGGCCCTTGAAGACTCAGAAAAGACCTGAGTGCTGGGCCTTGTAAAGCCCTTGTCACTCTGCAGAACTATACTTACATCTAGAGAGTTCATACCAATTTTACTTGCTCCAGATTTTCACCTCTCTGGAGATTCTGTGCATGATGCACTACTACTATCAGTGCCATAATACAGACTTTCCAAATTCAGCTATAGATGCCTGAGTTCTGCAGCTAAGCCTATGAGTTCTGATTCTGTACTTTTAGATCTGGCTATGCTTTTAGATGTCAGATGCGATTTAAGCAGCTATTAGGTCTGCAACAAATTGCAGTGGAAAGATCAACAGAGTGTGGAGAAGCCAACATTTAGATTATACAAGGTACTGGGGACCACTTGCATAACAAACCTGTCAATGATTTATAAAGTGTACAGACATAGTACCAGGGAAAAACTCACTGAGAACAATTGGTTACTCATTACTGCATTGTTTCAGTGATCTTCTCATCTTTCTGAATGTGCTCGACAGCAGGAGAGATCTGCCTATCTCTTTAGCACCCGATTATTCTTGGACAGCTTTGTTGCCCTCTGTAAATTAATGTCAGCCATCCCACAGAAGTGTAGGATAATCTACTGAAGTATAATGCCTGTTTTATTCAAGTGTTTTCTGGGAAATGGTTTAGAGAACATCCGTATCAAACAATTTCTGTACTGGAGTATTTGTATCTTGAAGAGTTAGGTCAAGAGGCTTGGATCAAAGCCTGACTAAGATTCAGAGACTGCATACATCATGGGGCCCAAGCAGAGAAGCATTAAATTTCTTCCTTAAAATTGGCTGTTAAATGCAAATGCATCATCTTTTGTGTTACATAAAATCCAAGCTGAGTGTTCTGTATTTTCATGAGGCAGCAAACTGTTGAACAGATGCCCCTTAATTTTAAGGTCTTTGGATCAGGCTCTTGATGAATTCATTAAACTATATATTCATTATAGGTGGTGAAAAGTATATAACCTTTCCAGGAGGGAAGTGGTGCACACCATAAATAAATCTAGCCCTGTAAATTACAAATGTGCTAGAATGAAATACCTGGATCCAACAGTGCTGTAATTTGAGCAAGGCAACTTTTTGTAATGGTAGCTTTGGGAAGGAGGCTGCTCACAGTGGAATTGATGAACCTTATGGAGCACCCTGATGGTCTAAAAATCTGGGCTGCACTGGTTCGGGGGAAGGAGTACATTCCAGCAACAAGATCCCTCAGGGAGGAGGCTGGGCCATGATTTCTCTTTTGCTATATACTGAGCTCCTGTCTGAGCATGATCTCAGATCAAAAATACTGTAATATTATGCTTCAAAAGAGGCCTCACAAAAAAGAGAGTTTGGGATTATATTCTGAGAGGTCATCTTTTGCAGTCTGTGTCCTTTAGGAGAGGATAAGCACTTGCAGAACTCTTTTTAGTTACTTGTACTAATAACTAGTTGTGATTCCTCATGAACGTGAAAATTTGCTTCAGCACTAGAAGCACTGTTGTAGACTAATGTAGAATTAATGTGTTGGCCAGGAACATAGAAAAGAATGTGATCTTTCTCACTGTGTTTTTCAGGCCGACTACAGTCAGGTGGCAAAAAATCAGATAGTAATTTAACTTGTGACTGAAAAACACCCCAATTTTGTACTTGTGTTTTCAAACTTCAACACTTTATACATATATATCTCCCTTTGTTTCAAATGAATGGTTAAGCTTAGCATACTTTGGTTCTGAAAGCACTGCATTACAGGTGCCACTGCAAAGCATGGTCTTTTGACCCTATGTTAGTTGCAACTTGTTCATGGTACCATTATCAAATTTGCTGACATGGGGAACCGGCCACAACTCACCCCACAGCATTTTCTGGAGTGTTTGGGCACTAGTAAAGAATGTTTTACAGCAGTGACAATATTACAGCATCTCAAAGCCTTTTCTTAATCATTGGACACAGTCCAGTAACAAACATGTTATGGTACAGATTTAATCTGTGTTTGTGGAAAAATAAATATCCCAGCTAAGACCTAAGTAAATTCTGCTCAGTATTGACTACGGCCAACGTACATGCCAGTTCAAGTATGGAGAAACAAGTATTATCCTTGTACAATGGCAAATGATAGATGTCCTGTATTAAATGCATAGGTGCTTTACATTTGAGTACTGATTCATGGTAACCAGCTTGCTGAAATCTGTTAAGTGCTACCTGTGTGTTTTTGAGTTGAGAGTCTCCCTCCCTGCCCTCTCCCAGTAACTGAATTTTGATCCTGTGGATACAATCCTGCTCTCAGTGAAGGCCCTGGGAGCCCTGCAGAACTAATGTAGTAGACAAAGGGGCTATAGTGGGTCACTTAGCAGGCACTGTAGGTTTTCTTTTAAAGTTCAGTGTCAACTGAAAATAAGTCACATTCTTTAATTTTAGCATGACAGGTCTTGTACACCCACAAATCACGCTTTTGTCATCAAGGTCATAAAAAAAACATGCTTCCTGGAGAAAAAGTAGACTAGAGCAGTTAGGAAAGTATATTACAGAAAGGGGAGAGGAAAACTCAGATGTGGAAAGAGAATATAGCGTACTACTTTTTAAAGTCTTCTTCCTGTGCATGAGATACTAAATAGTGGGCTGGAAAAATTTAGTCCTTCTGCGAGAGTGTCTTGCTTCTTTTAGTATAAATATCAGAATCTTAAAATGAAAGTTTTTCATTGTGTGAATTGCACCCTTTGTGGTGCAAGCAAATCCTTTATGCTATTGAGTTTTCCATAATAAAATGCAGAGGCTAGAATGGTAAGCCTTTTGAAGTTGCTCCTAAACATGTAATATTTAGCTTGAGAAGCAATAGTGAGGAAATGAACATGATAAGAGCTCATTCAGTAACAGCCTTAAATTGATTATTTCCTTCCTTATGTAAACTTATCAGTCAGCCCTTTGGGCTCACTTACAAATACCAGCTCAGCACAAGGGGCTTATCACAAGGAAATGGAATGTAAAAGCCCTGACAATTTTGATAAGGCACATACTTCAGTTATGATCCTTGCTCTCCCCTTCTTCCTTTTAAATAATTCAGCAGCACTAAAATGGGAGATGCCTTCTTTCTTCAGCTTGTGTATAAATATAGTTGGATGTTGTTCTACTTAGAATAAATTCCTGCTTGCTTATTCTGCTGATTTCTCAGAATATTCTTAGGTAAAGGATCTAGAAGATACTCTGTCAGCAATAAGCAGCCTTGAGATAAATTGGTGCAGTGCTCTGAATAGATTATTTTTGAGTTTTTAGACACATTCATAAGTCTTTAAGGCACAAGCTCAATGGAGCGATTGCCATAGGTAACTAAGGCTCTCTTTTTATTTGCTACCTGTAGTCTCACACTTTTTGCTTCAACCACTATACCGTGGGTCTTGCATCATTGTGTGATGGCAGAACCCAGACTAGATAAGGATCCAAGGGCTCTCGGAACAACAGTCACACAGGCTGACCTAAAAAAGACTGCCATGGAAACAGCAAATCACATGTGTACACACATGTATGTATAGGGAAAAGAGAACTGACAGGCAGCCTCTACCTTCCAGCCACCACAGCCTAAAACTTCACAGAACTAGCAGCCAAAAAAACAGGGAAGCAGCCCAAAATACAAATTTAATTTCATTCATTTGTACCATTAAAACAATAATTTAAATTGTACGTAACAAGTTATGTGGTTCATTGCATGCCAGGACAGCAAAGCCCGATGAAAGTAATGACAGTACTGTTATCGTTTGAGATGTGATGACATGCTCCTTAAGCAAATGTTATAGGCAGCATATCCATGACCCTGTAAAATACACTCCAGACCATCAAAGTAGTTCTACAGCTTGATGAAATCCACTTGTCTCTAGCAAGAATGACCTAAAACTCTTCAGAGGGGGAAAAAAATAGTGTGTGGAATTCAGAAAGAATGTTTTTTAAGCAAACAGTGACATACCAAAGTTGAGTGTAACTTTTCCAGTGAAACCTAAACTTAAACCAAGCTTACCTGATTTCTTTCTTTTTTTTTTTTTTTCCACAGAAACTTAAATCTTGAGTCAAGTTTAAATGCAAATTAGGGAACAGGCTTAACTGAAACTGGACTGGCACCTGATTTTCATTGGTTACTCAGCAAAATCTCTTCTCAGTGATACTTATCACCAAAGCAACAACACAGAGACGGAGCTTAATTCTGACTCCATTGAAGCTTGTGTCAGTGCTTCTGCTAATTTTAATAGGGTTTGGATTTCTTTAAAGTTTTCGTGATGCTTTGTATTAGAAATTCCCTAGGCATATTAATGTAACATCCTAAATCCTCGCTGTTCAAGAAAAGGTCTGCTGCAATGGCAAGTGCATTTGGTAAAGCAGTGTGATGTGACAGAAGCAAGACTGGGAGAAAGATCATGGAGAAAAAAACAGAGTATACCTACATGCACTCCCAGGGGGAAAGGAGAGCTTTCAGATGGGAGGCTTGGTGTCAGAGTAGAGAGAAATCTACACTGTGTTTGCTCTGCGTGTGTATTATGTTCTTTCATAACACTATGTTTTCCAGTCTATATTGATACCACCACTCCTATTAAAAATCTCTATATACTAGTAAGAAACTGTTGTTAATGTTCAGAAAAATAAAATAGAATTTAAAAGGATTAGGAAAACCATGAACTTGCAGTGATTGCCAGGTAGCAAAATACAGAAGGGTGTAACTGTGTAGTCTGTCACATATTTTGGGCCTACATCAACTCAGTCCTTGGGGAAAGGAATTACAGTCAGAGATACTATCTCTTTAGAGATATCTCTTTTAGAGATATATATTTCCTATCTTAAATTAATAGTACGTAGGATTTCATTATAACTGATATAATCATTTGTGTGTTTATTTTGTTACATAGGAAACAAAAAAACATTCTGCTGCCACATGAAGCCTGGCTTGTCACATGCTGTTTAAGTTAAGGCTTTTGAAATATTATTAAGGTAGATAAAATACAATTTATTTGTTTATTTATTTGTGTTTGTATTTTCTTCCTAGATGAATTTTTCAATCCAACAGCCAAACCAGTGTTTATGCTGTATCATATATTAACTACTTATCTGAAGCTGTTTCATAAGTTGTTATCTGCATTTCCAACAAGAGGGAGGTCAGGTGAGCAATATTTGATCATGCAGTGGACACAACCGCAAGACCAAAAGGAGAAATGCGTGGGCAGCCTTGCTGTCAACTGGGGTGATAGTTGTGAGGTGGTGCACCCACAGTGCTCCCTGACAGCTTGCCATGCTCGTGTTCTGAGGGAAGGTGCAAAGGCTGTGTAACAGAGAAAATCCTCGGGGAAGGGTTGTGACCTGTCCTGTCTATGTGCTTCATGTGGACATGTCATGCTGTGGAAGCAATTTGTCATCACATCCTGGGCCCATCTTCTCAAATCTGGCTAGAGCCCTGGGAGTGGAAGGGTTACTGTCAGATCAAATGGAGGTTATCCTTTCCTCCCATGTCCTTGAGTGCTACTGTTTCTGGTTGGCCTTGGAGTATTCAGCTTGTGTTTTTGTTTCTGTGGTCATGTGATGTGGACTAGACAATCAGGATCTGAATTGCTAGCAGTATTTGGGGTGAAAATAATCTGGCAAGCATCAGCTCCCCACCCTTCAGAAGAAGGATTTTGTTGACAGGAAGGAGACCTATGTGCATTTCCCTTGGGAAATTTTTCTCAGCAGTTTCAAGATATTACTGAATAACTGCATTTGAGGAAATACTGCATAGATCAAAATGAATGAAGAGCTTTCTCTGACATCTTATCATGACCTGTGGCACTTCAGTGCTAATCATTTGAGCTGCTATAGGAATGTACTACTAAGGTGGCACACACTGTTCTGACTTTAATGGCCCCCAAATCTTGAGTCAATTCTTTGAAGGCTATTTTGCTTAACTATATCTAGTATTAAAGAATTCCCTTTCTTTCAGATACTAGATACCCTGTGGCTGATGGAAATTACACCTTCTGTCTCATAACCAATAATCATACAAATTGCAATCAATGCACTGTACATTTATTTTGTGTGAAATAATTGACTCTTGGGGCATGCATAGCAGAAGGTGACTTTGTTCTGATGAAAATACATGGGTATTCCCACTATTTACACTGTCTTGTCAAAATTTCAAGAAGAAAATATATGCTAACACAGAACACAAGGAATATTAGAAATGTTTGATACATGTTTTAAAACCAGGCTCCCCAACTCCTCTCCGAGCCCCCATATTTATATATTTGATAGAGTAATAACAGAGAGCATGTTTCAAATGAGCTGATTATACATAAGATATGGATCAGACTCGTCAAGAAATTTATTTAGTATAAAATCTTTTGCAAAAGATGTTTTTGTTGAAGGCAGTGAAAAGGATGGGACAAAGATAAAAATAATAATAATATATATTAAAAAAGTCAGTAACCTCTGTGCCTCATCCTTATGCACCTGTCCTGGAGCTGAGCAAATTGTTTCTGCATCACGTGCTTGCTATTTAGAAATTGACATGCTTTTTAATCTTCTGAGGGCTTGCTGAGAAATCAGTTTGTTAGAGTTACTGCAAATAAAAGATCTCATTAGTCGATTATTTCTTTGTCTAAAAGTCATTAAGTTTGGTGATAGAAGCTGTCAATGTATAAAAACATACAACTGAATGGAAGGTGAGAAAAAATGCTGACAAGTGTCGTATACAGCCAGTGCTCTTGACAAGACACAGGAATGAGTTGAGCAAATGGCTCATAAAGCTCATTTAGCAGGAGGACAGTAAAATCCTTCCTCTAAGGTGATTTTGTTTTTTAGTAAGCATTAATGTGGAGACAGGGGTCTACCCTGGTAGGTGGGGTTTCTTGCTCTTACTAGGCACTGCAGATACTACTGCAATATAACTTCAGTTTACTATGGCACTAAAACTGAATTGTTTTAGTCTATTTTTTTTCTTGGATTGAGGTTTGTCTCCAGCCAAAAGGGAATGGCAATTCTTTTCCTTTTGTTTCTAATGGACACTCCTCTCTGTGTCTTTCTTAAAAGCTTGAGTTCCCTTTGTGCTAAATGACTGCAAGGTAAAATACATTATTGGCTATGAGAGGAAATTATAAATTACGTATTATTAAGTCTTCAACAAGGCAGCTGATGATGTTGGACTAAGAGCTGTCCCAGCAAAAGGATGTCACAGTGCACCTTAGATTCAAAAGGTCCTGTACTGCTTGAGTAAAGTCTTTAGAAGATTATTAGCAGGTTTTCTTTTTGTTTTCTTTTTAGTGAAAAACAGGATGTTTTGAAATATATGATGATTTTCTGTCAAACCAAACCAGGTAAAGGTCTTGCCTTTGCTTTTACTCATTAAAAACTGAACTTCAAATTCATGACATAGATTAGGAAAAAAACCCAAAAACTGAGAACACTGACAAATCAGTGTTGTTAAAAACAGATTGATTATAGTGTTTGAATATGATGTAGGCTTTAGATCAATTGTTTTTTATTTTATTCGGCAGGATAGAGTATGCATATTAAATAAATTTGTGAGAATTTGAATTTGCCTTTGCCCTCCTGTGTCAGCTTGTTGAGTAAGAAGAGATATATGCACCTTGTTACTAGGAGCCTCTATTAATAGACGTCATAACAGTAATGCTTCTTAAAAAAAAAAAAGAAGACAAAAAAAAACCCAACAAAAAACCATAAGCTGCAATCGCAGCATCACTGCTCTAAATCAAGATTGGGTGTAGTTCAAAGTGAAGCCCACCATGACAGAAGCCCTAGTGCTATACAAGCTTAACCCAAAGCAAGGCCCAATTAGCGCTGACAGCCATGGCTACAAGGCTGACCAGTGATACTGCGGGCAGCCTGGTCTAGTGGTCAGTGACCCTGCTCATGGCAGAGGGATTGAAATGAGATGAAATGATCTTTGATGTCCTTTTCAATCCAGGCCATTCTATGATTCTGTTATATGATTCTCTGATACAAATGGGCTGACGTCATGTACTATGTCATTATGTCTCCCCTTGACAGAGAAGCTTGCTTATTCACAAGGAGGCCTCAGCTGTAGCAGTTTAGTTAGCCCAAAAATGTCAAGAATTTGAAAATCAGAAGACTTATTTGCCTTATACAGCCATAATGACCTTTAAGCTGTTTTAGAAACATTTTCTGGGTCTGTTTTTCAGCTTATATTCATATGTAGAGATGTTATTATTCAGAATTTCCTGCAAAATTGAATATGTTTTCTTTATTTATCTCACTCCAGAACAGAAAAAATATTATAAATGGTCTCATCAATCTGGTGTTGACTTGGTCATAAACATCTGGTTATATCATACCAATCATTACTTAGGTAGATGAGTCCACCCTGTCACTCTTAACTTTAGATCAGTAACCACAATCTCTTGCATTGCACTTCTGTTCAAATCAGACCTATATGATCTCAAGTCCTTCTGAAGACAATCACTAATGCAGGACTTTGAGTCTTCTAATGTCCTTTGTAGCTGTAAAATTGAGCATTAGACGAAACACTATGAAAATCATTGCTCTCAAGAAGTCAGTAGATCCACAGATATCCACAGATAGAACCAGTGTTTTGTTTTCCAAATGGTAATATGCAGCAACTTTTCAGATAACAATTATCCCCAGTTATTTTAGACAGTATTTCTGGAAATCATCCTATGATGCTTGATTTAGAAAATCTGTCAGCATATATGTTATTAATCTCAATGGGTCATCAGTCAGCAGCCAGCATTCCCCAACCTGCTGAATAAGGTACAGAAACTTGCTAGATTGTTTGTAGCACAGCTTCTTGAAAGACATACACTTTCTCTTGTCTGTTGTTTCTGGTCTTGTCTGTGATGAAAGGGAAAATGCGTGCACCAGTGCTGTCTGCTCTCCATTGGCATTATACTTAAAGTATTGGTGGTTGTGATGAAACTGTTTCAGTGATTTAACAAATAAAATTATTCACTCATCCAGAGGATGAGCGTGATCCCTCTATTCAAAACTAGACCACATTGCTCAGGATTGGTTTGGTAAAGCTTTAAGCATCTTCAAGGATGGACATTCCTCAGACTCTCTGGGAAGCCTCCTTCTGTGATCAACTTTACAAAAAAGCTTTTTCTTATATCTGTTCTGAACTCCCAGAGTTCCATCTTATATTCATTGCGCTTTGACCCATCTCTGAGCAGATCTAATCTAGGCATCATACTTGGCAAGACCTCTTACAGGTGTGTTTACTGGGGCAAGAAGACAAGGTGTGGAGAGCATAAAGAAAATACAAATGCAAATGTGAGACAGAATCAGGTGCACTCCTCAAGTCCAATATGGCTAGAAAAGGAAAAGAATGAATGAAAAAATGTCCTTTCAGGAGCTGAGGAAGAACAGAATTAGAACAAAGTTTCCAAGTTTTCCAAGGGATCAGGATTCAGCCAAAATAAATTCTTAACATAGTGGTTGAGAAAATGCCGTGTAAGGCTTTTCATTCCAAGTTTGACTATATATTTTTTTAATCTCTTACTACATGATAAAGAAATCAAGTGATAAGTAAAGCCTGCTTTCTTCCCCTGTGTTTGTGGATAAATATTAATTTAATTTCAAAATGAAATACAACAGAAATAAACCTGTTTCTGTAGAGTATGTTTTTGCTAACTTTCCATATTTTCTGTTGATGGATAAAGCAATTGTGCTTTAGACTCTTGTTTTCAAAGAGAATGGAAAACCCTGGTGAACATTAAATACTCAGACTGGAAAGTGATGTTCTCTGTTGTGCCTGAAGTCTCTGTGGGCCATGAGAATTGTTATTCTCTTTCTATTTCTTTATTTAAATTCTTTGAAGACTGTACTGCATTTATAACAACTTTTATGGTCTAGAACTTTTTGTGGTTTTTTTTTTCTTTTCTTTTTGAAGAAGAAGTAGTTATGAAGAAGATGGAGAAAAGAGATACAAATGAAGAAGTATGTTGTCCATTGTCCTACATGTAGCATATATAAAGCATGTATGCTTCTTACATTGCCATTACCATCATGAAATATTAGCTTCTGTTTGGATGCTGTACAGACTCAAATAGTGAGTTTGTGATATTTTGCATGTTAAAAGCCAAAGGATCCCAGAGGTTTTCCAAACTGTATTTTTTTGCCTTGAACTAGTGATGATTAGAAAAATGTCTGTGCCTTTAAGCAGGATGCCACCTTGACATGCATCTTGAATTGCAGTAGGAAGAATATTTAGAGTGATGTCTCGTGTTTGTAAATTAAAGCAAGCAAAATTTAAGAAGTCATTTTGGAAGATTTTGTCAGGGCCCTGCTTCAGCAAAATCCTTAGCTTTATGTTAAATCACACTGCTTGTAAAGTATGTACTAATGTAGACTGTTTACTAGGAACATTTCCAAAACCAGTTCCTGAATCACTTTGAAGCTACAGCAATTCCAAAAACTAGCATTTGTTGCAAATGTACCACACTGATGCAAAAATTTATACTCAACTCAGTGGCTCATATGTACTTCTTTCTAACATTTCTTGTGGACTTTTCAGACAGTGAGCCCACGAATATGTACGGCGCTTTAAACCAGCCTTGCAAAGCATCCATCGGCAAGAAAACTTACCAAACTAAATCCATCCTAAAGGGAAACGAGAAAGAAAAACAAAAATCCAAGCCTGGCTCATAATGTTGCTTTTCAGTATCACAAACTCATTATGAAGGTAGCTTTTACTTAACCTCTTAGTTCTCACATCACTCATGTTAATGGCCAAGTTTCAGATACCGGTGACATTTATCAACTGATCATCTGTGACTCCATGAGTCACCGTCTCCAGACTTGACATAAACCACTCAGACTCTGGGCTAGGGTCACCTGGACTTTGTCACTATTTAACAATTGAAAAGGAGCAGTATTTTCTTAAAACACAGGCTAGGCCCTCTAGTGATGTAAATGAGTACAAGAGAAGGAAAGTCAATAGGGCTCTGATGTTTCTTAACTACTCCAAGGCAGTTGAGCAAATGGTGAAGCTCGGTTATCCCTCTATGCTTTTCTTCCAGTTAAATCAAACGTACCTAGATATATGCAGTATATAAGCAGCTATCCATTTGTTGCATCTGAATATTAAAATGAACTAAGCATGTAATAGATGAAAAAGTGTCTTGATTGCATGTCTTTTGCTCTAATGTAAGCCTAGAAGACAAGTTTTTTCGTTGTTTTTCCTTAAAACAAACAAACAAACAAAAAAGTATAGAAGGATAATTAAAGAGTAGAGCATAGGAAGTTTTATTTCCCTTGCTGTTTAATACTGTGCTGCATTTTAGCCTTGCAAATGCTATGGCTCAGGGTAGAAGACCAAGCCTTTGAAGTGGAAAATCTTTCAACTCAGCCCTTGGCTAATACTTTCCCATGCTGTCTGTGAAGGAAATGCCACGAACAGAGAGGGGACAATGAAACGGTACCATTTCTTTAAAGGCACTTCACAACTTGCTTGTTGTGCCATTCAAAGTCTGTATCTAAAGTAGTACTTGCAAACTGTCGTTGCCCCCATTGCACAGATGGGCTGCACTACACTGCACAGCTTTCATTCAAGCAGTAAAGCTCTGGGTAGCAGAGGGGATAACTGTATCATGGGGGCCAAGTTTTATCAACGAACCAAAGCCTCTGTCAAAATTATAATTCAGCACTGTTCTTCATAGCTATTTTGTGATTATATACAGGTTTTTTTCCCAGTTCATCTGAGCCTCCAAGTGCCAGGAGGTGAACACTCTAACCTCCTGACAATTGCAGTTCTTTTATTCCAGTACCAATCGAAGGATGTGCTTATCCATGTGTCTCTGCTAATTTAGTTCAGTCTTGCCCTGAAATATACATCATAGGATCTATTTCTGGGCCAATGGCAAAAACCACCAAACAACGTTTTCAAATCATTCTGTTCACCAAAATAAGACATTACTCTAAAGAGAAATCCAACCTGATGTTGAACGTCATTACTAGCTCCATATATTTTGAAACATTAGCATAGACTAGAAGTATACTAGAAAATAAAGACCATATCCTGGTATTGATCTGCATGTGGAACTCAACTCTGAAATCAATAGGGAGCACAGAAAAAAATCAATGGCAGGATATGACCCTAAGATAAGCTAGTTTCAAATCACTCTGTCTCTCTGCTACAAGACAACAAGTTATTTTGTATTATCTAACCCCTCAAACATCCTTAAGAAAGTTCAGGAAATAGGAAAAAAACCCACAAGGAAAGGAACAGATATATAAAGATTTACATGACAAAATAGTTGTGCTTTGTAAGACATGGGCTAGTAATTGTTTTTTAATACATTTTAATACTCTATAATGGAAACATTTAAATGGTTTCTTGTAATTGACACTGAAAGTCTCTGAGAATACCATGGGGAAAAGTGAGTGATGCAGCAGAAGGAAGCAATGTTTATGTGCACTTCCTGCTAGCATTATTGATAACATTACCATGCATTTTAATATAGGGTAAGCTCTACAGAAATAATGACTTCAGGCAATTGCTTTGTGTGAGAATTTAGCCACATGTTGAAGAGAAAACAGAACCAAAGACTCAAGAAGCACACCTTCTTTTCTGAGGTATATTTTTCACAAAAGTAGTAGTATTGTATTGTATAATGTTAATTTATTTTTATTTTTATATTTTTTCTCTAATGAGTAGCAAAAAGGCTTGTTTCTGCAATGCATGGATCATGTGATATTTCTTGGCTAAATTTGCTTATGTTAAGACAGGGCTGGTGGGATCTTCCAAAGCATGATTGCAAACAGGGCCTCATGTTGCATCTGACTTCAGACTCACAAATGTGACTTCCTACATTCAGAAACCAAGGGTCGGTGTAGGGGCACCCAGATGTCTGTCTAATATGGCATGAAAATGCAGCTGAATGTTATACCCAGGCCTAAGTACTGCAGTCCTGTCTCACTGATTTTGATGCCCCTGTGACCTGACTCAACCAATCATTTTAAAACAGCTGTGTAGATGTTCCTCTTATGTATTGTTGAGGGAAATCCTCTAGCAAATGTTTCTGGGAGTGAGAAAAAGAATTTTTGATACCCTAAAAGTTTTATTTGGGATCACCCTGGTGAGTGTTGTCCAATTGTAGTAATCTTGTAGGAAGCAAAAAAGAATTGTTACACGTAGAAAGGTGCAGATTTGAAAGTAAAGAAATAGTCAAACCTAGAGAGATTCCATCTTCAGAATAACTCTCTTTACTTGCCTCTGCTTGTCTTCTGTCTTTTAAATTGCATGCACATTTAATGCATATGAAATGTTTCCCATTCCCAGACACGGGATAAGCCTGCATTCAGAGCCTTGTGGACTTCTTGTTCCTAATGCAGGAAGATGTAATCTAGCCAAAATCCCCTCTAGATGGCTCTGATGCTTTCATTGCTTTACCAGTCTTTGCTTAGATCCTTGTCTGACCCATTTCCCTTATCTGTAGCTTTGTTCTCATTTAGAATTGTAAGTTTGCAGGTTCCTATTTCTTTTTATCCATGAAGGAGATCTGTCTCAGTAATACAAGCTTTTGCATGCTGCCCCATTAGTGTCTCATCTTAATCCACGCCTTGAGGGTCTAAATCTAGGGAGGATGGAATAATTCGGTCTCCATACAGACCTTGGACTCTTGTCAACTATGCCAACAAGTGTGTCAATTAGAACTGTGTTTTTGTGACATTATAGAGAATGTGGATAAATAAAATGGATTTATGACTCAGGTTTCAGGAAAAAAGAAAAGAAAAAAGAAAAAAGAAAGATTTTCCCTCCAAAATTATATGACTTGTTTTGTATCATTGCCCATGATTTAGTCAGAACCTGGAAGGCTACCTTCAGATTATGGAAGCTGGCAAAATTCATAAACTGGCAAAAGGAAAAATATTCACATAACTCTCGGCAAGAACCCAAATCAAACTATTCTTTTTAATTGCAGGTGAGTAATAGTACTCTTACATTTCATACAAATAATGTCAGCACTCTCCTGTGTGGTGATTGATGGGATGTTTTAAATGGAGTGCTTTAATTCAGCACAGCTGGACATATCTTGTTGGATTCCCTCCTATACTTAGAAAACTACTCTTAGATGTATTGGCAAGGACTTGCCCTGTGAAGGCAGAATATCCCTCAGAGAATAGATGTTGAATGGTCATCTCTTTGCTTTGTCAATATCTCTGCTAATGAAAACTGCAGATTACTTTTGTGTTGTTGGTTTTGATTTTTGAACCAAGCCACTTGGTCTTCAAGATATTGTTCTACCTTTTATACTGATCTGTAATGATCTATCACGAGTTTCTTTTTTTTTTTTTTTTTTTTTTTGTAGTAAAAGTGCTCCCTTGTAGTAGTTTCCATAGGAGCATTTCCTTTCCCAGGATCTCTGGCTACTGTGCTGTTGCTCGCTGGTGCTAGAATTAAGAATCTGGTGGCAGATTAAGGAGACTTCATGAGAAATCCTGCAGTCTTTTAGCCAGCCCCTGTGCATGGGAAGTGGCAGAAGAGGGCTCATAGGAAAGTGCTTATAGGGAAAACCACACACTTAGATTGTGCATCTGCTTGAGAACCAAGTGTTTAAGTCCAGTGTGGTTTGAAGGAGAGGATTGTACAGCAATTGTGTACAGCTCTTCTCACCCTGTGCAGGGCCATAGTGCTTTGTTCAACCAGTGAAGTGTATCTAGGGAAAGAGAACTTCTGGATGTTTTCAGAAAGAAGGAAGACACTAAACTTTTTCTATGAAGTTTCCAAAAGAGAGGACTTCAACTGTTCAGTAAATGGAGCAAAAGGCATGATTCTTCAAGTAGTAGGCTCTTACCGCACTGCAGAATATGGAGTTTATTTAAACTAGGCACATATCCACTTAGTGCATTAAGTTCCCTAGAATCAGACTCACGTGGATTTATTTACAGTCTATGACTAGAATCAACACGAGCTTTCAGAGCCCTGGAGTACATAATAACAGGAAATTCGTGGCCCTAGTTAAACACATCCCCAGGGAAAGCCTGGTAAATGTCCAGGGTAGTGATTAGGAAAGGTTAACTTATGATGTGACAAGGAAAGTAGTACAACTTAGATAACACTAATGAATGACATTGGTGCTGAAAAACAATAGATTATTTTGATGTGTTATGTTAAAAGAAAGAAAGAAAGAAAGAAAGAAAGAAAGAAAGAAAGAAAGAAAGAAAGAAAGAAAGAAAGAAAGAAAGAAAGAAAGAAAGAAAGAAAGAAACAGAGCAGTTTTCCGAGGAATATTCTGAAACTATGTGCAATTATGTAGCATAACAGTATATCAGTTTGACTGTGTGTGGAAAATGTATTAGAGAAAGAATTATTTAATATTTAAGGAATTGTCAGATGTGCTCCGTGAGGAAAAGAATATTATACAAACTTCCAATTTGTGCAGCTGTCATGAGTGGGGAGCCATAATGTCTTTCATATTGGAGGAAAATAGCAATGATAGAAAACATCCTCTGAATGACTGAAAATGAATTTGCAAGGGAGAGCCAATTTTCTTTTTGCTCTGGTTTGTTTTATGTACTGTACATTGTAATCCATAGATTATGGAGTTAGGAAAATGAACTGTGGGGTTTCATTATCATAAACCAGTATACCTCAAATCTCCAATACTAAATACAGCTTTCTTTCCCAAGGATTAGGCATTTTGTTGATGTTATGTTTTGTTTGTTAGGTTTTACATCATAATCTCATCTCCTGCAGAGATGTAATTATGCACATTATTAGGGCTGTGTTTATGGCAAGTATGTTTATTTAGACTTCTTTTTAGACTTTATTTCTCATTGCAACTTCATGGTCCTTTACAAATGTGCTTGCCCTCAGAGTGGGAGAGTTTGTGATGACAAACATTAGGCAGCATTACAAAATTTGGGATCTGGATAATCCCGTGTTGCTCGTTAGCTGAATAGTTACTCAGTGTGTAGGCCTTGTTGTTGTACCTGGTCTGTCTCTGAGAAATCCTGGTTTGTCGATGCGGTGCTGTTAGGAAACTGTAAAGTAGATCTCTCAACTTGAGCAGAGCCCTGCACTGACACGTTCCCAGGCATCCAGATCAGCTCCTGCTTATTTGTGTATCACTGCATTACACTTCAATTCTCTGTGTAGTGTGTTGGAGTGATGACTCAAGTCTCTTTTTTTTTTTTTTTTTTTTTTTTAGGGGAGTTCATGGAGATATATTTTAGCACAACAGAAAACAGAGACTCATTACTGATGCACTGAGGCCCTGTGGGCATCTGTAAAATAAATAAATAAAATAAATAAATAAAAAGTGTTTCTTCAGGTCTGCTCTTGAAGTCTGCAGCAGATGTTTCATTGCGTCTTCATAGAATCTCTCGACTTCAGCAGAAAGAGGAAGCTTCTGGACAAAACGTGTTCCAAATAATATAATCTGTATTTCCTGCCACATAAAGAAAATGCTTCTCAAAATGCTGACTGGGGGACCCTTCCCCACCTCTTGAGTCATGGATAATCAATATTTGCCTAGATAATGCTGTTACAGTTCATATATATTTTATACCATAATGCCAGACATGTTAGAACTTGAATGCTTATATCCAAAATAAACTAATCATAGAGACATAGAATCATGAAGGTAGGAGAAGACCTCTCAGATCATACAGTCCAACCCCACCATACACATTAGCCACGTCCCCTACTGCCATATCTCCACATTTCTGGCGCACCTCTAGGGATGGTGTAGCAATTGGACAGATCAACCTGTCACAACGTGTACATTTTCACTTTTTTCCCCCTACAGTTAAGAAATCACAACATCAGAGCAAAACACAGAAAAATATATATCTATGGATAATTGATTTTCTAGCTTTTCCTTTAATTCCAAATATTTATAGTAAAACCAAAATTCTTTATTCATTTATTTATTTTTTCCTTCCTTTTGCTGCTGCCACAGCTATGCTTCTCTGTGCAGTGAATTGAAACTAGAATACCGTGTTGTTCATTTAGTTAATCAAGTTAATCACACTGAAATTACTTTCTTCCCTTTCACTCTTCAATGCTTTCTTCTTTGCAGATGATGGGACAATATGCTGGGTCTGCAATAACATTGACTCAAAATTCCTTGCTAATTGTGAGATAACTTCCTAAAGATTGCGAGCAAAAGGAAGTCAGAGAACAAAGCAATGTCAAGTATGCACATGTCACAGCACAATGCGCTGATTCCAAGTCTTTGGAAACATGCTGAAAGACATGTCTAGAAAAAAGAAAGAAAAAAAATAAGGAAATGCTTCCACACAGAATTTCGACATGAAAACAACAGCTGAATGTGCCTGTTCCTGCCAGGAAAAAATACCCTGAAAAAACAAAAGGTGCTGGAAAACTAGAAATGAAATCATCACATGGCAAGTACACTCTTTTGTCTGGTCCTAAAACTTACACAGGCTATACTCATACTACATTGTAAATGAAGGGATCAATCTGGAGGAGTGTTTGACTGCTGGGTGCCAAGAAGGCCAAGAAAAATGGCATGTTTAAACAAGTCTCTTTTACAATGAAGGACTAGTAGAACAAAACAGAAGGAAAGCAAACAAAAGGCAACACTTTCAGATAATGTATCTGCAGGAATTCAAACCCTGCGCATTCCTCATCACTCCTGTAGGTACTGAAGGTACAAAAGACACACTCTTGAGGAGAGTGGCATACACAGTGCTTCTTTGTGAAACAGTCCGTATACATTCCCTTCATAACCACAGGTAAATCTTTGCATCAGCGGTGTACTCTAAATATGTGTTTTCAATTAGGAATCACTGTTGACTTGCCTAATCCAGTTTTCTGTCATCTTAAGAGGTAAGGGTTAAGTAAATTTCAGGGGGAAAGTATTGGATCCCAGTGAAGGTTTAGGTGCACAATATAAATGAAACGCTGCATGCATCTGACTCAAGATGTTATAAAATACCAACTCAAAAACCAGAATGGTCTAACCTATGAATGCAAGTGAGTCGTGAATAATGATATGACTAGGCATTTTTCTTTCAAAGCTGACCGAGGAAAATAAACTTATCCCTAGTATGTGCAGGCAGAAACAAATACTGAGATAAAAAGCACATTGCCTAACATTACATATCAACTCGAGAGTAAATTCTCTATCTTCAGCTTCTCAAGTGACTTTATAAATCTGTCGCTTTTTCTTAGCTGCTAGACCTCCAAGAGCACTTTTGACAAGTGCACCTGAAAGACTTGTTTCGCATTTGGTGCTACTAGTTGTGCTCCCAGAGATACCTGCTATAAGGTGACCTCAAAGCTTGTGAACCTTCCTGCAGCAAGCTCTATATACCTAACAATGAAAACCCAACCTTACTTTAAAGCAGAGTTATTCAGATACGTTTAACCAACATTGTCCTGAGATATGTTATAATCTGCATAAATGTTCCTTCTGAATATAGATAAGTGTTCCCATGATGATAAAATCTGAACAAGCGCAGGAAACGTTTATTTCCCCTGGCTTTAAATTGTATCTTTTAAGTCTATTTGTCTGTTTTGTATTCCTCATCAGTTTGCTTTCTAGGATTCCTGTTATAATTGCTGATTCAAATTTGGACTCAACATTTGTGAAGTGCTCTATAATATTTGGTGTTCAGGCAACTATTCTGGATTTTCACGCTATTAATGGATTTCATCTTCCCTTTTTGGGCTGAACTGAGAGTAGCTGACAGAGTCCAGCTATACAAGTGATATTCATGGAAAATATCAAGCTCCACCCCTTCTAAATTACCCTCACCTGTGCTCCCACAGCTGACCTGACACTTGCCTCAGCTGATTAATCAGAGGTTCAGGCTGTGATTAGCAGTTTCCCATACACACCTTCACCTTACCATCACAAGGCAAGAATCTTTGCACATGTAGTGAACTTCTGAAGATTACAAAGGTAGGTGCTAAGTAAATTTGCACTGAAAGGAAGCCACTTCTGTGGTAAATCACTACTGCAGATGAAGGAAGAGTATGAATGTTCCTTAAAAAAGGGTTTTTGGTTTACGCTTCTGTTGGGCCAGACAGAGGCTTGAAAATAATGAGGAGGGAGAGCCTGTTGTCATCGGTACAATATTGTAGCAAATTGATTTGTTAGAGCTAGGGGAATAGAGACTTAGCATGTTTACTCCTAAGACTTCTGCATAAATGAATTGAAAGCCAATGTTAGCTTAAGTAGAAAGGGGAAAAAAAAAAAAAAAAAAAAAAAAAAGGAAAAGAGAATAAAAGGAAATGAAAGGGAATAAAAAGATTAAATGCAGGTCATCTCATATTGTCCAAAAATGCTGAACAAATTATAGCAGGTGGTCTTGCCACCTGTGCTTGTCTTCTTCCATTCCAAGTAATCTCCTTATCGAAAGCAGGGAGAAGCAAACACCGGGGAGAGTCCCACAGGAAGAGCTCTGACTGAAAAGCATTGACTAGAGGGAGATAGGAACCTGCCGTGCAGGGAATTTGGGGAGAGTGAGAGAGGGCAAAATACACTGGTGATGGATCTCTGTCTCATTTACAGCTTGTATGCCTTCAGGGACGTTGTTGGCTTCAGGGGCAGCCCTTTTCACTTATGTCCTGTTGGTAATGGATGGGAAGTGAGGGTCCTGCAATTCAAATGTATAAGCTACCATGTTCTAATGGCTTGCAGAGAAAAAAGCCAATCAAACAATGCTTTCATAATTGCACCTATTTTCTTTATCCTGCCTAAATTGCTACAGGAAATGCTTTAATTTAATAGAGGAATGAGCGGATGCATTGCATGAATTCCAAATGGTACACTAACGATGTAATGGCTCCTACCCTCTGCGTTGCAGAGAGGACTGTGGTTTGTTTCTTAGTGGGCTACAACTACAATAGCTTTTTATGACTTTCAGACTTTGACCAAAAGAAAAGAAAGCACTGGCTGGGAATAAAATAGCAATGAAGCCTGTTTCTGTTGTGTATTTGAATATCTCCTTTCACTCAGCTTTTAATTAACTAATTAATTAGCTTGCTTGTTTGTTTTTAATGCATGAAATTTCTTAGGTAAATATATCTAGAAAGGGAAAGATGTGTTGCACACAGTATGTGATAACTTCTTATGAGATCTGCTATACAACCCTCACTGTTGTTCTTCCATCCGTTCCTCATTGACAGAACATTTCTGTCCTTTAAGGTTCAGCCTGGTAACAGCACTGATGCTCAATTTGCTATTCTGGAAAGATCAACTGTTATTACTGAACTTTCCTTCATCTCTTTTCTATTTCAGTTGCACAAGAGGATATGAACAGCGATGAAGCCCAATGAAAACAAGCTGAGAGGTTGACCAGCTTTTTGGGTAAGAGTGACACACCCAGGATATAATTTTTCCATCGTGATAATTATCTACCAAAAAGAACATCCAGAATAGTTTCTACAACCCATATTGTCTTTTCCATTATAGTATTATTCTGTAGGTTTATTTTAGTTTTATTTTAGTGTGTTTATTTTATTTTACTTTATTTTATTTTCAAAGATACCTCCAGTTTGGATTTAATACTGTGTTCTCAAAGTATTGTTCATATTGACCGTTATTTTGCTGTTTCATTTTGAGTGACAGTTCTGAGGCTCTCTAAGGAAATACTAACTCAGTTAGAAGAACAGGGCTTCTATTTTCTTTCATGAATCAGAAGTACCTCTTTCATTTCTTGCATGATGTTGTCAAGACAACAGTGTCCTAAATTGCACTTAGACTATTCACCACAGTATTCTGAAGCACACAATATTCTGGAGAACCGCAGTGTTTTGGAGCAACTTTTATTATGGAAATATTTCCAAACTTGAGCAGCAATCCCTTTCATACCTATTTTTTCTACGTATTTAAAATCTATACTACCTGTAAGTAATTTTTTCCTGGGTAAAAATTGCTTGGCATTTAAGTTCTACATCAATAATCTTTCTTGGATTTTTTAAAATTATTTTTAAATTTTTATTTTGTTGTTGTTGTTGTTCATATGACTGTGAGAATATTCAGAGGATGTACCAAATTTTCAAACAAAAAATGCCACATATGCAAAATAAGGATTAAGGATCTAGAAGGAAAAGTAAGGAAATGAAAAGCACTGATTCTCTACAACTATGACGCCTCAGAAATATGTGACATTTTCTATTATTCTGTAGTGTGGTGACTTTATACATTCATATACTTGCACAGCATGGGCAACTTTTTAGTAGCTTTTCATTCATCAATTTGGCACTTTTACAGGCTCAGCTAACATTTCACTAAGATTTTTTTATTTTTTTTTTAATATATTTAATTTCCTTGACTGAATCTATAAAACAAAGAAGAGAAAGATTAAAATAACAAGAAGTACATTGACCTAAATTCAGTTCAAAGTTTATGCTGGCTTCTGCTGTGTACTTTTAGCAGAGGAGCCAGCAGTTTTTTCAGTGAATGCATCAGCAGAAATACTTGTAGTCTCTCTTCTTGTGAAGGAGTCATACTGGAACAGGACAGGCCCAGAAGGACTGGCCACAAAGAAGTGGAAGCAAGGCTGGTGCTGGCCTCCTCAGGCCTTTTCTTTCCTGGAGATATGTAATCTTGTTGATCAGAAGGCTTTTGAGAGTAATTCTTAAGGTTTCTGACAATATGAATTCTCTGAAGAAATTCTGAGCATACACTCAAAATTGGATAAGATGAAAAAACTGTATTGAATTTAGTTTGAGGACTTTGATTACTGGAATAATTAACGTGAGAATAAGAATGTGTGTGGGAAGATTCAGATCATGGCTACAAGAGTATTTGTTATCATTTCCACATCAAAATCAGCACTGTCCAGAAATGAGATATGAAGAACCAGCTTACATTAAGCCTCTGCTGACCACACCCTAAGTCTATAGCAGTTCTTTACTTTTTAGGAATAGCATCCTTTTCCAAATGACTCCTAATCTTGCTTCAGGTAACCAGACAGCTTTTCTGTGGCAAAAAAAACACCAAACAAACAAAAAATCAAGCAAACAGCTCATGAGTCAGTCATGTTAGAATTAGTTTTTACCTACATATAAAAACCATCCACAGATGTCACCTGCTAGAAATTCCATGCTGAGATTGCAAAGACCAGCACTTCTATGTTAGGAAATGTCATAGTTATAGCTGCCAACAGAAACTTATTTAGCCCTTTTCTATGTTAAGATATACTCTTTAATAGCATAATCACAAACTACTTTTTCCAAAGGACCTCTGCCTCACCCAGGGCACAGGACCTACAAGAGGGCTGAGGAGAGGTTACGCAGGCAGACATAAATCTGTCACATCTTAAATTGGCTGTGCTTGACTTTGCAGCCTAAATAATTTTGCTTTCAGGGGGATACATACAATTTATATATTTTAAATCTTAAATCATGTTAGAGAACCATTCTGCAAATGGTTTCCTTTGGTGGGATTTTGGATGTCTGCTTGAAGACTCCTGAAGGAGGCATAGTTAAGAAATGAATAATCCAGTAAACACAGCCTCCATGCATTTTCAACATGCATGGACTAACACTTCATTTGCTCTCAGTTTGGAGTGTCACATGGTGTTTCAAGTGCTAAAAGATTTACTATGGTTTATGGCTCAAATATTTCTAAGTCAATTTGTCATTTAGCACCAAACTACCCCGTCCTGCAGCACATTCAAACGCTGAAGAGCATGGAAGCATTCTCCTGAATAACTGCCCATGGACTGGAATAGTTTCTATGACCTTTTTCTTGCTCTTGGGATCTTTCATGAAATTAATTATTAAAATGCTAGGCCTTAGGTATATCTGTGATGTAATGCTTGAGGTTTTCAAAGCAAAACCAGATTCTTCCAGTCACAATAATTTTTATATATTAAAGAGTATCTACTTGAAAAGAGAGATCCTTCAGTATAATTGTGCTTTTTTAATCAACTGTATTACCATTTTGCCCTTCTGCAAAGCACTATTAACTGAGTGCATTTCCATTAAATTTCAAAGTATACCACAGTCTTTATGACTGGATGTTACTTTTAAAATACTCAAGTTCTGGCAAGTATGACCTCGGGTGCAAACAAAACATTATTTGCTAGAAATAAGCTATTTAGCTGTGAAGCTTTGATTATGGTTCCATAATTAAAGCATTTGGACATTACTGTAGTGAGTGGGCTGAAACTACAAGTGTACAGCAAATAATGAGCAGGAAACAAAAACAGATTAAAAAAAAATGAAGTTTGCAGGATAGATCGTCGCATCCAGTTCCGCTAACCTTGCACATGGCAGAACATCTTTCCTGATCATTTCAAGTCCAACTTCAGACAGTTAAGTGAGAAGAATGTTATGGCGATAACAAGAAGAACTTGTCAGAAGAACAAGAAAGTTTAACAGAAAGGATTTTGGAAAACATCTGCCCTTGTTTTGCACTGAATGTTAAACCACAACCAGAGGCTGGATTTCTATCTACAGTTAACAGCTATCAGAATGAGTCTTCAGGTCAAGAGGCTTGTGTTTAACAGGTGGCCAAATCAATGGTTATGTCATTTGTAAAAAGAATTTGCTATGGAATTTCCTATCGATCTGTCAATCAGAGCAGTAATTATTATTGAATGGCAAATGCAATTATTATTGAGTGGCAAAACTGATCCTGCAAGGAGAGATGTGATCAAAGTTTTCATAGCCTCAGTAAATGTTGATTTTGAGCAGAGATTCCTCTGTGAAAAACTGAACACTTTCAATGCTGTTACATGCCTGGGACATAGGATAGATGCACAGTATATCTAAAGATCTAAAGATGAGGCAATACTGAAAGAATCCTTCATTTTTCTTGATCCAACTTCTCTCTGTCTGGGTTTACTAGATTACCCAACATATATGAACTAATATTCTAGTCTGCAGAGAGTTCTCCTCATGTTTGGAGGAACTAGGGATTTCATAACAGTTTTATGAGATGAGTTTAGAGCTGCTCTTTGGAAATGTGTTTTTAAACAGAGGATGTGTTTTATCTCTCTTTAGAATATATTTTCTTGTTTAAACTGGCAGAGAACTCATATTTTTGTATTAATTTAGGCAGTGTGGATCCAGGGCCCAAATTGCATTGACCTTAAATAGAATCCTAGTGAAGAGAATGCTGAAACAGTGAAGCTCAGTTTTGTGTTGAGGAACAGGGCTAGTGAGAAATATTTCAGCTGTTATGCTATCCTGATCTAGAAAGCAATGAAAGGCTTCTGTGCATTGTATTGATATGATGTATCTGCTAAAGTTTGCTAAACTTATGTTCAGAGGGGTGTGAATATAAGAGAGAGTCTGTTCCTGGTTGAAGCTTACCACTGTTTTTGGAAAGATCCCAGCATATTATGGTGAAGTTAAGCAACTAATCTTTTGCTATTTATTGCAATCTTTTGCTAATCTATACCTATGATGTGGTACAAAATAAGATGATTTATTAGTGTATTCAAAGCTTGTGAACATGACAGACAACATTAGAGGTTATCATCAGTGTTAGGTCAGAAACATGAAATTGGAGCTGCCCTAAAGATTCAAATGTATTATGGGCATACAATTTGTGGCCTATTGTGGGAGATGCATATTATATTACAATGAGTATTTGAGTGTTCTGTTAGGCTACTCCTTATGTGGTGCATGTAAAAGAGAAGCATGTGACCAAAAATAGACTTAACAAGAAAAAATGATTATAGTATCTGACCATATCTAAGACCTTGTGCTCCTTAAGGACTTGAGGAAAACAAAGTTCTCATGAAAAGCAGAACCACAGATTTGTTTTTCCATTAACTTGGTTGGTCAAAGAGTGAGGAGGTGACACCTAACCAGTTGCCTGTTTTCATTCCTGTTCTGAGATGACCATTCATTTCCTGCATGGGAGCTTGCATATTTTTTAGCTCTGTATATTCTACAGCCAAGGGAGGTGCATCTAGCACATTAGGTATTATGCTCCCGAATCTGTAACCTTCTGAGGCCTTAAATGGATGTTACCCTTAGTTTAGGAAGTCTCAAAAGGGTAAAACTGTGCAAATAATCACTTGTATATGTGGCCAATGCTTGTAGTTACTATCAGGCATGCCCATGGGGCTTTAAAGGCAAAATGTTAATGGTAGATCTAAACCACACATTTATACCTGAGGTCAGCTAGACATACCCAGCCTAGATAGTATTTCCTGCATGATTCAGACATGAACCCCAGCAACTGTATAGCTGCTTCAGCATGGCATTGTGTATAGGGGTTTGACTCACTCAACAGAAGTACTTGGTGTGAAAAATCTCTAGTACAACTGTTCTGTTCATTTATTTATTCTGGTAGGGAGGGGGGCACTGAAGTGAAGGCAATGTATTCCCCATCTGAAGTTTATTGTTCAAAATTATTTCTACCATTTGAAAAATGATTTCCCTATTGTTTAGGCAGTAATTTCTGTCAGTTTTTTAAAAGGACTTAGCACAAGTATCGCATTTTTCATGCTTCTGTGCTCCTTGAAAGAAAAAGGGATTTAGAGAAATACTGAGATTTTTGAAGGAGGTCTGAAAACAATGGAACCTTCCTGGAAAAAAAAATAAATCAATGTAATTTGTTCAGTTCCTTTAGCAACCCAGCCTCTGCCTTCAGAGTTTTCTCAACAGGCTATATTTTTTCCCAACCGCTAGCAAAACAAGGCTAAAGGCTTTCCCAAGGGAAATCTGCTTAAGCCTGTTGCAATGTCTGTTAGGAGTATGGGTGCTGGTGGAGGGTGATACAGGGAGGAACTGTGCTGTCAACAACAGGAAGTTGGTGAAAAATGAGCAGTGCCCCTGGGGAGGTGAATGCAGAGCAGATGGCTCTAATTGTGAGTCACACTGTGACAACTGACAAGAGAAATTCTGCACTCTTGACACTTTAAAGATACCAAAAATACCAGAGAGCGCATTCCATGGCTTCTTGAAGACTTCCATATCGAGGGAGCTGGGGGGGGAGAGCTCCAACTCCTCCTGTTTCCATCACTAAACAGCCCATAAAATTTGCTGCTGATAAGCTTCCAAGCAGCCAAACATTCTAATACTTAGATAAGTCACTAACGTTAATAAAAACACTGAAGAAATAAGAAGGAAGAGGTGAAAAGGGGATTCATGTGCAGGGCAGCACCAGTTGCTTTAGATACTGATCCTTTCAATTAAGGGGTGGTTCTGGATAAGAAAGGGGAAAGTAACATCCTTGTTTATAAGTACTGATAGATTTTGAAATCTCTCTCTCTTTTCTTTTTTTTTTTTTTTTTTTTTTTCCATCTGGAACGACTGCAAACATTTTCTTGATGTATTTCAATTACTGCCTGGATACAGAGTTGCAGATTTATACTGTGCTTCTTTAGTGGAGTTACAACTAGTCAAGACCAGAAACCATTCATATTTGGTTGACAATTTTCTTATTCTTCTTTCTTATTATTATTTATTTATTTTGGGATGACTACTTGGCTTAGGTAGGTCTGCAAATGTCAACACAACTACCCCAGAAATAATTTCTTCTGCTGTATTTGCTTGCTTTAAGATCAGTGCTATGACAGCTAGGCAGTCCATTTCTTGAACATAACCTGTTCTTTCCATGTGCACCCAAACAACATAAATCAACCCTTCTAGTTGGAATTTGGTGATCATTAATTTCAGGCCAAGGCATTATTATTATTCTCCTCATACCATGCAAAATATTTCCCTGGATTCTGCTGAGGAGAGGAAATTTCATAGTGTTAGCACTGTTACTGGGAGCATCTTGTTCCGACTGGGTTCAGGTCCCTGATATTTTGTCATTCTCTTCTGCTTTTCAAATTGCTGTTATTTGTAAGTTACTAACAATAGAAGAGTGAATCTAATTGCTTGGGAAGGCAGCTACAGTGCACAACTGTTCCTCCTACAGATGTTAAGCTGCTGCTCAAGGTCATAAAACATTTGACTGTCATTTCTTGAATAAGTGCTCATGATCTGAAATGCAGGGTGAGCTCACGCAGGTCATGCAGTTCAGCAACTCTAAGATTAGTCCAGAATTTCTGCACTGGAGGCATCCTTACCGTTTTCTGTAATTATTATTTTCCTTTATATCATTATGATAGACTGCAAATTTTTTCTGTTTTTTGTTTGTTATTTTATTTTATTTTATTTTATTTTATTTTATTTTATTTTATTTTATTTTATTTTTCTGTTGGATAAATGCTAGATAGAGACATCTGGCACAAACTGAATAAGTTACATGGAATTGTAGCAGTACTACATCCTTTGTGTTGCACTCTGCTTAGCTTGGCTAATTTGCTCTATTAAGCATCTCTGTAGTACCTGTGGTAGTCATGGCACTTCACATAGCATCATCTGGAAATCCCCCTAGGTAGCCTTGCTCTCAGAACTGCTATGTTACACCCCTGAGGTTGTGTACTTCTTCTGTCCAGTAATTTTGAGTCACTAGCACAGCTTAAGTTGAGTTAATCCTTGGGCATTTTAAAACGTGCATATCCCTTTGCAACTGCTCTCCCAGAATGACAAATGACTTATTTATTAGCAGTTATTTTATATAAGGTCAACTGTTGTTGCCTTTCCTAAGATTTTGTTACCTCTTTGAAAAGCCCTGGATTTACCATGCGTAGAAATAAAACTACCAAAACACTTGTGTTGTTATGCTCTAGGTTTCCTGGTAGGTTGGATAACACATATGTATTCTAGGCTACATTTTCCAAATGCATGAACGAGGTCACAAAGAGATATGCAGATGCACACATCCTGCAAGTTTCCTAAGATATACAAAGCCCTGCCATCATTCTGTGGGATCAGGAGTACGAGAGAAGCCTACAGTAATATGAAGCCAATATGCAGGACTCAGGGAGCCCTTACTTTCACATTTGGTGTGAATTCCAAAGCTTGCCTTTGTGCTGTTATTTTTTCCTGCTTGTCATAATGGATGGGGAAAGGAACACGTATCATGTTCTTGAATTTGGTTCTTGAATCCTTGGCAGAAATTCTGAGATCACAGCTCTTCTGTCCTCTGAAATGCTTTCACTTGGAGAAGTTGTAAGATGTGGTGGAATTTCTTTCTTCTTTATATCTGTGTTGGCTAAAACAAGACAGAGGAGCTTGAAAAGGCTCACCCTCCTCAAGGAACGCTATCTGATTCGTAAGCATTCCTAGAGGTTAAGGCTGGTGACTATCAAGAAAGCAAATACTTCATGCAAGGGTAAGTCCTCTAATTGTGTTTGTGTTGAATAGCTGCCAGATCCCCATGTCAGGATGTCTGCAGTCACGGCTCTGATCTCACCATTCCTTCCTAGGCTGTTGCACAATTGTGTTGCATGTTTGTGGTAGGGGAGAAAGTTGGAGAGCTGAGCTATGAAACCATATCGGGGAAGGAAGCCATGTTTTATTTTAGTTGCTTGGTTTGGATAAAAGCCTGTAGGAGATTGAATAACATATAAAAACATAATGTGGCCCATTCATGGAAACCAAACCTGGTCTTCTGTGCAGATATGTGAAATATGAGGTTTAATACGCAGGGTAGAAAAGGAAATGTCAGTGAAAATGTGTTCACTGGCGTAGTAGAAATTCTAATATACACGTGACAACTCGCTGCATGTTCTGTGGTGAATTTCATCTGTAGTTGCAGGGTCTGTTGGGCCTGAACTTGCAGATGGAGTGAGGGAGCTTTTGGAAAACTGGTTGTGAATCTACCCCTCTGAAGAATCACTTCAAAGATCTTTTTTGGAGGCAATTGAGACAAAGCAGTGACAAATAACAGGTTAATTGTGAAAACAGAAAGAAAGCCAGAGATACTGTGGGCCAGAAGCTTAGCAATAGCAAAAGAAGGAAAGAAGATTGTAGTTCCGTCCAGCCAGAACAGAGGAGTTTGTGGAGGAGCACATGTAAGAGTTGAAGGCTGCCCTGGTTAAACAAACATTCTGTTTCTGAGAGAAGACAGCAATTGCCTTAGCCACAGAAATGTTAGTTCAAAGTAATATCCTGATTACTCTCAGAACTATAAATCTTTTTTAGGCAATCAATTTGTGCATTACTGCTCTTTGGTTAGAACAAAGCAAATTTCACAGAAGTCTAATTTTACTACTGAAAAAATAGTAGGTTGTGTGGATCTATGACTATCATGTTATCTCACACAATAAAAGATGGTGAGCTGGTAGCAGTGGACCAGGAGGATGTCAGTTCCACTTCCTAAACCAAGAAGTGGAGAAACATCCAGAGCAATAAAGAACTTGTACAAATAATACTGGGGAAATCAGAAGTTAATCTGAATACCAGCTCACTTAATCTAATCAGTATGAATAGCTCCCCGCCAGCTACTCCATCACCTGAAACAGGGGTCAAATGATACATATCAGTTAGTCCTCTCAATAAAAAAATCCACCACCACCAAATCCTTCTACCTTCCTTCAAAAGAGAAAAAACAAACAAGCAACCAAAAAAACAAAACAAACAAAAAAACCCACCCAAATATAAACCCAACAAAACAAAACAAAACAACAAAACAACCAACCAACCAACCAACAAACAAACAAAAAAACCCACCCAAATTAAAAAACCTTCATCTCCAAATCTCAAATATCATCACTGCTGAAGTACTAAAAGGTTCCTTATCTCTCAAATGCAGTTCATATACTGGGCTACGTAGATTTGCTGTTAGAGAAAGGGATATAAAATGTAAAGTGATATTAATAGGTGTGTTTCAACCTGCTAGCCTCTCTCTGGCAACTATGCCTTGTGTTGTAAATAGAGGTGGTCACTGAGTTGGCTCAGGAACTTAGGATCTCACCACATGGCATTCAATAGCATTAACCCAGATGCACATCTTCAGGGAAAACAGTATGAGTCATCTCAGTGGAGGAATAGATTATTAAAAAACTGAAAAAAAATAAAATAAAATAAAATAAAATAAAATAAAATAAAATAAAATAAAATAAAATAAAATAAAATAAAATAAAATAAAAAGGAACAAGCGAGACAGAGCAGGAACAAGGAAGAACACTATGTTTCTGTTGGCTTCCTCTGAAGAAGATAATCTGTCAGCTGAAAGTGGAAGGAAGGAAAGCAAGCCATGACCCTGAACTCCGAAAGGCGTCACCTAGATGACATCAAACTATACAAATTATAGTTTGTTTCTTATTATCCTTACCACTTGTAGACACATATTAAAGTTTTAGTCAAGACAGTATTTTTCTGCCATTCCTTTTTAGCATGGGTGACATTTTGCTGTCCCAAAACATAGGTAACACCTACCAATGGTGTTAAAGTAGCACTTGCAGTAAGAAATGGTTTGTGAAACAATACTGTGGTGTTTGAGTCAAACATTTGTTTTCAGAGATCTACCTGGTATTTTTCTAAATTTTTGGGAAGGCACAGAAGATGACCTTTGTGCTTTTTTTGATAACTTAGAGAAAGAAGGATTGAGTCATCTGCACAATACGTAGAATTATTCTTCACAATAGGTTAGGGGCTGCCCACAGAAAATCTGATTTGTTTTCCTATCTCTAGACTTTTTTCTTCATATGTTTTAGATTTAAGCTAATGTAAATTAATTAGAAGAAAAGTAGAAGACAGCTATATTTAGTTTTAATGTATTTTAAATTTTATTTTGTAATAAAGAAGCAGAGATTATTTCCTGAAATCAACCGAGGTATCCTCAGCTTGATTTCTTGACTTCACGCTTAGATAAAAATAGTGTAAACTGTGATCTCTTGGGCAAAATGCCTTCTTCACACTCAAACTGTTATTCGTCATCACTTTACTTAAGAAAAAAAATACCACATGTATTTGAATGAGCCACTGGTAACTTAAATTTAAATGATTCTACAATTGACAGGAAAGATCTTCTGCAGAACAGCTGCCTGTAGCAGCACATGTGTGTTTGTATTCATGAAAAGTCTACACCCAAACAAGATGCAATTCAAAATGACTGTAGTGAAACTTTGTTCTTTTAAGTAATTATATTGTCAAAGAAAACAAAACAAAACAAAACAAAAACCAGAGATATGTATAAAATCAGTTAATTTAGGTTGTTGTTTGTGGAAAACAGATTTACTGTTTCATTTTGTGTTTCTCTGTGTTATTGCTCATTTTTCTTTCCTAAAATAAGCAACCTTTCTCTCTTCTTCCTCTCTTTGACTTTCAGAGGGGAGAATGATGGGATGAAGATTTTTTTTTTCAGTTGAAATGCCAAGACAGTAATGAAATAAAATATTCTATGCATTCTTAGAAAGCCAAACACCTGCTATTGAAAGGGAAATGATGGCCAAGAAAAAGAAAAGGAAAAAGGAACAGGTGCAGTTAATGGGCCAGACTAGGGTATCATGGGAGATTTTCAAAGCCACAGATGAATTTAGCTGTACCAAATTTTAAGTGTTCTTTACCTTAGTTTTCTAAGATTGAAATTCTCCTTGAATATAAGTTTCAGGGGGAAGTCTGCTTGAAATAATCATAGATTTTTTGGAAAAACAAAAACGTTACTACCATCTAATATAACAAGAATAAATGCCAGTGAACACTGATTTTCCACGAGAAAAACACTATACTGGAAAATATTACTAAGCATTGTCAGTGAAAACAAGAATAGTCTACCCTTATGCTTCCACTTTTTACTTTGTAACTTTAATTTCAAAATTGTCTTTGAATGGAAAACAAGGTCTGAGCATTTGTCCCAGACAAGAAACAGGATCTCTTTTTTTTCCTCTTTGGTCTAAGAGAACCCATACTCCTAACTACACCCCCTGTGGGGAGTATTTATCTAAAAATGTATGGGAGAATAGTAAATTTATAAAAAAATAACTCTGGTTGTTGATGCATTAAATCGTTACATTATTAACTAAAATGTCTTTTAGTCCCCTGCATCCCTTACTCCAAGGATAGGCATGCACTGATTCTGTTAAACATGCATTGATTCTGTTAAACACGACTTAGTTTGTACTATAGAATTAAAAACCCTCTACCTTATTTATGGAAAACTCATGCTACTCTCAAGGCCTAATTCACACATTGTGCTGATCAACACCCAGCAAATCCATTTGGTTAGATGGTGTCCGTAATACTATTCTAAATCTTTCGTTCTTGCCCACATGTATTTTGTAAGGCCTACCAGTGAAATGTTTAACTGACAAAGTTTTGCCTTATTCTGGTGGGTATAATAAGGGAGCTACTTTATCATATATTCTACCATTAGTAGACTCCCTTTATATTCAGTATTGATTTTTAATTTATTTTTTTATTATTATTTTTTTTAATTTTGTGAAGAAACCTGTGTAGTCAAAAATGCCAACTGCTTTTCTTGGACTATTATTATTACTTCTGATTTCCATGTATTCATATGTTCTTCCTGTAAAATAATGCATTGCACATGAATTCAAAGCAATATCAATAACTGTGCTATCTATTTCTTTTGTTCCAGTGACTCACTTTACTTAGGAACAAACTATGTGGGTTTAGTCGTTACCCCTGAGATAATATCATACACTACATTCCATCATAATAATGGATTTTAATTTGAAATTATGGAAAAATAAGCTGATCGAAAATAACCTGTAGGCGATGGAATGAACTATGTATAAAATCATCTGCAGGTCTAAATTAATCTGTCTCTCTTTTCTACAGATCAGGGTGGATTTTTTTTTCCTTCCTTTAAAAAAAAAAAACACACACACACACACACACAAAAATAAAAAAACAACTGTTCTTAACGCTTGAACAAATCCCTTTTTCTTCCCCTCGATAATGTGGTTAACTGTCTGGAATGTGAGCCACTGGAAATTCTTCCCCACAGAAGAATCCCCATTAAGCTTTCAAGCAGACTTACTTCATCCCCACAGCTGCATGGATAGGAGACTTTCTAGTGCCTAAATACTTACTGTATATGTCATCCTTAAATTTAATTTTTTTTTTTCTTTTTTTTTTTTTTTTCCCAGCCAGAGCTCTAGGAGCAGGTGCTAGCATTTTGCTTCCTTTCTGCTTCCTCTGTGGGGAACAGGCTAGAAAGAGCCAACTAATTAGAAAATTCTACAGGGAAATCAATTCTGCAAACAGCTGAGGAATGGCATTTCAGTATAATGCTCACTTTGTCTGTCAGCAGGGCCTTGGTTGGCTTGTCAAGTGGCAGTTCTTCCAGATGTTACACATGTTGTGATAAGACCAGAACTGCATCATACATTGCCCATTCATGAAAAGATATGATGCTCTGGAAGGGTAAATAAAATAAAACTGATATTAAGGACATACTATGTTGCTGTCATAAGACAACAGCGTGGTATTTTAACATGTGTTTTGGTGCAGCAATGAACTTACTTTTAGTGATTTGAGTATTGAGTGTTGTCTTTGTTTTTATGTAGGGGTAGGGCAGAGGGGTGGGGGTTTAAAGACATGTACTGAACCTTTACATGTGAAAGGGCGACAGTCAAAGTTAAGCTTGTATATTGTACACATCTAAAAAATAGGTGCAGATCTGTAACATGTCTGAGCAAAATGCCACTTATTTAAACAGTAGCTGGTTATGTGTATACAAGAATAGTCACATCTGCATACACAAGCTCTCTTGTTCAGAGGCACTGGTGATTTGAAGCTACAAGGATCACCCACACGTAAGGAGTCTGTTGTGAGATGTTCAAGGAAACAGCATCATCTTGGAGAAGAAGATTTATCAGAGACTTTGCCAGTACCGGTTTCACCATCTTAGTATTTCTTACAGAATAAAACTGCATTCAGGCACTTACCCTATCTTAAGTAAGTGATGTGTCAGGTTCTCAGCTCTCTTATCAAGGCAGCCATAGACCTCTGTAACACTCAAGCCAAGAACAGCATAAAAAGCACAGTCTTCCTCCCAGCCACATTCTTAATCTGTTCCTTCAAACCCCCCAGTTTTTCCTCAAGCTATTTGTAATTTGAGGCAGCCTTCACCAGCAGACTTCTCATGTACACTATTCTCAGATAGACTTGGCATCCATTGTCTCTGTCCTGCCAGGAGATGGCCTTAGGCTTTGCTCAGCTGTGCAGAAGTATTCCCCAGACTCAAGATGTCTGGGAATTTACACTGGACTGTATATAGAAATAAGGACTTGTGTGTAATATAGAACCTTTTTTCCTTTCCTTTTATTTTTTTTTATTTATTTATTGGCCCAAGCATGATTTTGCAATTAGCATTATTATGAATATTACTTTCTGTGGCAGCTCATTCATTTTTTACTTGTCTTATTTTCTCTTCTTAAGCTCTGTGCTGTACTCTTTATCTATGTCGTGAGTATTAGAATCCTTTTCCCGTCTGTGTCTCTTATCAACTAATTTGTCATATCTAAGAATACGGTAACTAATATGCTTGTGTACAAGTCCCATGAAGACACTTTACTTTTCCGTTGATGAAGATCTCCCAACGTGTTTTCCTATTTTTCATGTTGGTTCTCCAGTTCATTACATCTCAGATGCAGTAATACTCTGTCAAAAATCTGTTTGCGCTTGATTTTCTAACAAGTCTGTTCTCTCCAGTGCAATTACAGTGCTTAACACATTACACAGTATTGGATTCAAGAACTGTTTTTAATATAAATAATCTATCATCCTATTACCAGATCAGTGTTGCCATGCATAAGTTATTTGAAAACTGCTTGTGCACCTTTTCTAATAAAAAAAAATCAAAGCTTTGTAATGCTCATGCTGAAATGTAGCCCTCTTCCAGCACTAACTGCTAAACTATTTAAAGGACACTGACTTCAGCAGAGTAATTTTCACAAATAAAGATCACTCTTGTAGCTGATAATAATAACATTCCATCTTTTGCCTTTAAGATAAATGAAGCCAATTTCTGTACCTTTTAAATTTACTTCACGTGATAACAATTACAGGTTTCCAAATGAGATACAATTTCTTATGAAACCACTGAAATTAAATCACTACTAAGTATTACCACCTTCCTTTTATTGAGTTAGCCATTGAAAAAAAAGCAAATAATACCTCTTTCTATGTTTTGACTGATGTCCATAGCTACATATGTTAAGAAACTGAAAGGCTTAAAATGTGGCAACCTCAAAAAGAGGTGTGTGGACCCTAAAATGTAAGCAATTTGGTAACTCCAAGACCTGTTTTAGTTGGAGAGGCCCTTTTCTCCACATATGAATGACTTGCTTTGCAGTCACATTTTCAGAATTAATTGACTTTTTAATTTTTAACTAAGTCCTAAATGTATCACTGCTTGGCCATTTTCCAAAATGCGCTGTAATATATCTGATGCATGTATTATGAAAGTTTGTCAAGTGGTCCATGCTCAAAGCAAAAGCATGTTTGCATTTAAGGATAAAATCGCATTATTAAATATTATCATCACCCATTCTTCCCAGAATAACAACTTTTATTGCAGAATGCTTAGTAATTACAGGAATACTGAGGAATACTGTCAGATGAAATTTTTGAAGTGATTGTCAAATGAGAAATAGAATGGAAAAGGTTTGATATTTATTTTAAGTAAATGTCCAGCTAGATTGTCATTATATATTGCCTACATGAAAATTCTTAGTGATTTAATTTTCTATTTATTGGCATTCAGATTTTCAAAACACGAACCCAGTTGATGTGGAAATTTCTTTTCCTTTCAGTGTGTGTCAATGGATTAAATCCTGAGGGGGAAAAAAAAAAAAAAGCTATATTACTTCCACAGCTTTTCATTAGTATGATTTGCATTACGTGAATTTTTATACAGTATTTAAAATTTTTTTTTTTTTTTAATATTTTTTTTAATCTAACAACATAAATATCAACTGTATTTACTTAGGATCCAAGAAACATAAGTAAAGGAAAAAGCTCTGCACCTGCCTCTAGACATTGTTGAATAATTGCATGTTGGCACCATTAGCTTAGTGGTACAGCTGATGAATCTTATTTTTGCCTCAAAACAACATAGTTCACTTACCCTAGTTTTGGGTACAAAACTACTCACAGAGTCTTTGTTCTGAATTTCTAAAAGGATTTAGTACATCCCACACTCCACTTTTCAGTTAATGATGTAATTATCAAGAAATGTCATCCATCTCTACCTGTGATGGTTTTTTTTGCTGTATATAACTATATCTTGGTTGTGTGTTTGTCACACATATTGCAGGTGTTAATAAACAAAACCAGTCTGATTTATGACTTGTTTTGTTTGGATGAATTGATGAATGATGATACTGTATATGTTATTATTTAAATTCTTTTTTTTTTTAATTTTTTAATTTTTTTTTTTTACTCCTAAGGATGGCACTATCTAAAACAAATTGAGCATTTTGTTTAGAAAGTTTGAAAGTTTATGCACACCTTTTATTGTGTATACACTTAAGACAAACTTGCAACTGTGGTAAATATTTACAGGAACTGTTTCCAAAGTTTAGAATAGAAATGTAAACTGTCACACTGTCCCGGAGCTTTAACATACACTTGGCTTAATACTACATTGCAATTTTAACATACATTCTGCTGCTCTAAAAATATAAACGTTACTCATTTCTCTGAAGTCCCTTCAATTGTTTATTAGTTAGCATTGTCTGGGAAGGAAGGAAGTGTAAGAAGATAGCAGGAGTAAATCAATGTTTTATTGCAGTGAAATGTTTGTGTTATTTCAGCTAGTCAATTTTACCTATAACCTCCTCAACTGCAGTGCTATCCATTGCAGTTGCTCCAGAATGAAAGGCTACACCATCTCTGCTGCTAGTTACTTCTGATGGAGAGCAGATGAAAAAAAAACAAAAAAGCAAAACAGGTAGATATTTAATTTTATCCTCTGACTCAATGGTTTGAAAATGAGAAGCTGGGTCCACTTTTCCAGGGCAGTAGGCAAGGCATACTAACTTTCTGCTCTGCTTCCTTTTGCAGAAATAATGTCTGCCTCAGACATCTTAGGAGTTCTGAGGACAGGTAGCTTTAGACCTAGCAAATTTTATGGGTCTTCTAATCTAATCTTCTGAGGAGACTTCTGAAAATGGACCTTCAGATCACTGACACACAGCACCTTGCCAGTGTTAGTGTTAGCCTTAAGAATATCTTTAGATATAGATGTTGGCCATCGTAGCTATTAGAAATACATTGCTCCACATGACTAGGAGCGAGTACCTTAATATTTAGTTGGTGTTTGAATTAAAAAAAAAAAAAAGAAAAAGAATTTTTTTTATTTTTTATTTTATTTTTTATTTTTTTTTCTTTTTTTACTGTTAGGCTAATATTAACTGCTTCTGAAATCCCACCCTTAATCCTGGCCTTCTTAAATGCTTCTTAAATTGTCCAGAAGTCAACAAGATCTTTCATTGCCAAAAACTTTGGTCAGCATGAAGTGGAATGAATTTGTGTGCAGGAAGGAAACTGTTATTGATACTAAAAGAATTTGAGGCCTTAGCTATCATGAGACACAACAGAAAGTTTCTTCCTTTCTATTTAAAGGCATGTGATTATAGATATGCAAAGCAATGCTAATAAATATTTCAAGAAGTTGTTTGGCTTCTCAAAACTAATTCCACCATCAGCACCCTTTCCAGATAAAGGAGAGCATTGAGTTGTTGGTTGCCTTTTTTTTTTTTTTTTTTTTTTTAGATGAAAGGAAGTCATAGATGTAAAAAGGGTAAAATTTATATCTTGGTTTGCTGGGGTCTGTTTCACTACTAAATGTCTTTATATCCTCAAAAGATATGTTCGTAAAAGAAACATAAACTCCAAAGAATGTTGGTAAGCTCTTCTTTTTTATTTAAGTGGAAAAGTTTTTTTGCTGGATACACCTGATTATGTTGTCAGAGTCCAGGAATTTAAAGATAAACTCGGGTTCCAGAAAAATATCAAGCTATTCCTCAAATTATTTTTTAAATGCAGCATTTAAGAGACAAACAGAGCTACACATGTAATGCATATGCAAAGGCTTTCTCAAGTTAGTTGTAGAAATTTAAGTATGGTAATAAATGCATGGGCTTAGCCCTCTCAATAGTAGTCTTGCTTTCAGCTGGAAATGATGAGATCATGTACAAAAAATTTGCTTATCTAAAACATATTCGTAAACTGGACTTCAGTGAAACTATTTTTACAACTTTAATGTCATGCTTATTCTAAGTTAAAATGATTTATTATGTACAAGATTTTCAAAATAACATCAGAATTCTTCTGCTAGTGTAACTGAGCAAACTTTTGTATATGTCAAAGTGTAGAACAAAAGAAGAGTAATTGTTGGGAATCAATAGTGGTTACTCAGAAAATGTTAGCATAGGGGAAAACAGATAGATGTTAAGTAGCTTGGCATCTAAATGTTATGTCGGTGGAAGTGACCCTTTTTGTTGTTGTTTTTCTTAGTAGAGCTCATTGTTATTGGTATTTAACATTTGAAGAATGTTAAGTAAGTGAATGTGAAAGCTAATATTAATTACTATTTAATCAGTTAATATTTGAAAGGAACAGCTTTACATGCAAGAAATTCAGAGCTAAATCTGCAAAGAATACAATGCTTCACCTAACTTGAAGGCATCCTGCTAGCTAGTAGAATTTTTGCTCAAAGTTTAGGCACTTCTGTTGCTCAACAAATGCAGAGGAAGTGCTGAGTCAGCTCAGAGTAATGTAATTTAAGCAAATTAGTGCAGTCAGCATTCAAACACAAGGTCATATACATATGGTTACACAGAATATTAACCCAGGGACCAGTCGAAACTCATCTCTCTTCACACATACCACAAACAGTACTGTCTCAGTATATAAGACAAAATGATAGTAAGTACTACTGTTTTTCTGAACTTTTCAGAGTTAAGTTCAGCTAAGTTCAGAAAAAAAAATGTGGAAGATGCCAATGTCTGATGAGAAAAACATCAGGAAGATAATAAAAGGAAAAAGAACAAGAACAATATCCTTTACTTTGTATACTTTCTTAGGGGTGCACAGATATTCAAACTGGCAGAGAGATCAGATTGTTTTGACCATTTCTGCAGTGAGCTGAGTTGTAATGGGCTGGCAGAGCAAGGAATCATTGCTAAAGCAGACATATCACATGGAGAGGTACCATTCTCCTGCTATTATTTCATGAGAGCAAATAGTTGAATGTTTGTGCAAACGTGGGGCTGGAGAGGCTCCCTGTTTACGACCAGCTACGGATGTCTGTGGAACGTTGCTCTGGAGGAATTTACAATGAGATTTCCAGCAGGAAACACAAATGCTAAGCAGATGTATTTTCTTACAGACTAAACCTTTGGACTGAGATTGGCAGAAAATCTTCATTTTATCCACTGTATTTTTTTTAAGATGAAAATCACAAAACAATGACTTTTCAGCCCCTTTATAAAAGACTGGAAGCTACCGAAAAGTTATGTCGATCTACGTATCCCTGAGAGCACACAGACTGCTCATTGAATCTGCTCAATTATTTCATTTGGCATTTAACTTAAAAAATGCAAAACGAGGCAAAGAAAGAAACCCATCCCCCCAAACCAAGTAGTGCTCCTGCTCAGAAGATGTTCAAGGGAGTTATTCCAACTTGATCTTTTTCTCACATACCCTTTATGGGAGGGAATTCTTCTGGAGGAAGCAAACTGGAAAACATCACAAAGATACTGCCACATAGATTTCCTGCTGTTATTCTCTAGAGGAAGAGGCAAAAGTTCTTTCCTCAAATTCCTTTTCCCATGTAAACAGCAGGAAGAATATTATCTTTTGTTAACTTTTTATTTTGCTTACTTGCTGTAATCTGTGAAAAATGTTATATAAAAATGTCATTTATTAATAATGACTGTTTTGTGTTCTATAACAAAAATGATCCCTTGGGACCATATTTGTTATACATGCTGAAATGTATTGTTAGCTAAGTGGCCTTATCTATAATTCAGAAAATCTTAGTGTGCTTTGGAAGACCATTTGGCAAACTGTGTAAGGAAGTCATTTAGTTATCTGGCTACATTAAAGATGAAATCAATTTAAGATGAACGGATACTTCTAGAAAAGTGATATGAAAAAAACAACCTAAGCTCTTGGCTTTGGAAAAAGTAATTAGCCAGTACTGCAAGAGCCTTGGTGATTATGCATTTGGATGTATTTAGTGGACCTAGAAGAGCAATTTAAGAAACTATCACCTGCAACTCTCAGTTCCTACTTTCCAGCTGGTGGCTACAGTTAAGATGTGGTATGTACACTAGCAAGTACTTCTAGCCCATGCCAGTGACAAAATAATAGCCAGTTTAGTTTAAATTGCTGTCTTGGATTATTTTGGAGCAGAGAACAAATTACTTTCAAACGGTGTGAGATTTCATGTCAGTTTTTGATTCCCTGTCTCCATCTTGTTGCTACATGGACATGAGAATGTTGTGGAAAGGATACTGCAAACCATTTGAAGGTAAAACTCCAAAGGAGATTGACTGAATTCTGTTCCGGAAGGTTCAAGTTCATAACATGAATTTAGTGTACTGAGGATATGCTGCAAAGTGATAGTTAAATGAAGTTGCAGGTTTTTTTCCATAAGCATTTATTTCAAGTAATTTGTAGTATAGTGATAAATCTGTGCAATTTTATTTCTAGCTCAACAGGACATTGGACATTGCTGATCTGTTTAATGTATGTAACAGTATTCTACGATAAAAACAATCTATTAGTGAGATAAGTGATAAAAAATAGCATGTCTAAAAAAAAATAAAATCTTAAGGACGGTCCAATACTGTTTGCATTTATCTTAATGATATCCAAATGGTGTTCTAACTAAAGATGTTAATAATTATGATGAGCAATAAAACTCTAGAAGGAGTTAAACTTACTGGCAGGCTTTATTCTGCTAGTGTTCTGTTTGACATAATTCCATAACCTCTTCCCTTCAATAAATGTCAACTACTTTGTTTTATTTTATTTTTTTAATTTCTTGAATGTCCTAGCTGTGAAGAGAGACAGAGCATAAAAATTGTCAAGGATATATCACGTTTTGCATTCACATGCTCATGTTTTTTGTTAGGGTGACTGAAAGGCCAGAAAAGATGCTGCGGGAAGACTTCCAAGCAACAATAAATATTGAAGTTCTTTCCAACTCAATGTTTTGAAATGTCTGTAAGTTTTAACCAAAAGGCCTTGCTACGATCAACTCTAGTAAGGGAATAAGAGTAATATTTCCACAATAAATAGTACTTTCTCCAAAAACCACCAATGGAGAAGTGGTGAGATTTGATGTCAACACAGACTTTAAAAATGTAATAAACTCATCTAATGGGAAAGATGATGACAGCTTTCAAAGATATGTCCACCACCAAGAACTGCTACAGCCAGGTGAGAAATTTCAGTGCTTTTAGTTTGAAACTTGATTAGCTTGTGAAGGGGTTTTGTGATACAGTACTCTCTGACACAAGGCACCAAGCCTTTGATGTGCTTTCCATTCAGATATCAGCTGCAGCAACTCCTCTATCCATGGTCATGGCTTTCCGTGTTCCTCTGGTACTGGAGATATTCTTGTGTTTATGTGAAACACTTCTGTAAACCACGTGATTCATAAATGCTATTAAAAATTGAATCATAACAGCCTACCAGCCAGGAAAGATTCCTAAATCTTTCCTATGGCTGAAACTGAATGAGTTTGTGAACAAATCACAGAAACACCAGGCATGCTCTACATTCACATCCTGACTTGGTGTTTGATATTTCTGTAGCAGAAAAAAAATAACAAATTAAGATATTTAATTTCTCTACTTGTTTACAGTGTTTTTAATGCAGAACACCTAGAGGGAAATTTGACCTTGGAAAAACCTTTATTTCAGAGTATAATACCAGAAGGATGAGCTATGCCCTTAATAGTCAATCTACACATTTTGAAAGAACCTTAAAAAGTAATGTGTCATTTTGCACAAGCATGAAAGGAGATCTGTACAGATAGATAGACAATGAATAGGAAATGAAGCTCATTGTGATGAGTGAAATCAGTTTCAAGGCAAAGCTGTCCTTGGGTGTCTTTCTCCAATGATGAAGACTGGCAGGAATAAGTGAAGCTAATAAACTTAAACTTTGACTCAGCTTTAACAGTATTTCCAAAGTCTATTTCAGAAAATACAAACACTTTAAAGAGTAGCCAGAAACCTCATCTGCTCAGCCACCACAGATTTCTCAGCTGCGCTGGAGACACAGCAACACAAATTACCCCTGAAATTACTATTTCAAGTCATATATTTGCCTGAGCAATATTTTTATATTTTTAGGAGAGTTCAACTAGTAGCAAAAGAACTTTTTCCAGATAAGAACTTAGCTTGGGTTTATGTTAGCATATAATTTGTAAAAGTTTGTAATAAATATGCCTCAGTGAGATTGGTAAAGATTATAGGAAGGAAAATATTGCTACTAACTTCAAGCTACTTGCTTCAATTTAGACCTCAGATCTGCTATGTGAGCTTCAAAACTACAGAGAACTGATGAATCATTATGTAACTATGACGAGAATTTCCAAAGTAGTCTTGTCTTTTTCAGAAATTCTGCTTTGATTGTGAATGTTGACTTCCAATATCATTGACCACTAGCTTTATGCTTGGGTTGGGAAGTGTACTAATAATTTTTCATTCAGATAGGAATAAATATGCAAGGCATATTTCAATATCTTATGCTTGAGCTGGCATCCTTCTACACACATAGTGAAGTCAGAAGTTTAGGGTGCCAACTGAAGTAAGTCTTACAAATAAGCACTTAGGGAATGTTTATATAAACATGGTAAACAGAAGAGAAAAATATCGGTATGAATGCTAGTGGTCAGTCTTAAATTACTACTCTTCCAAGGACAGTTTTTATACTGGGATATAGGGCCATCATTATTTTTCCAACACTTTTCAGCTTGTGGTTAGAGATAATTTCCTCTCCACAGTAACCAAACAATCTGTTTAGCTGTATTGGGAAACTAATCTTGTTAGTAAATGATGAAAGGAAACAAGGCAAGGACCTATTTACCAATATTTTTCTATAGAAGAATTAAGTTTTTCCAAGGTCCCTCTTTTGTCCACACTGAGCAGCTTCTCTGCTCTGGGTGAAGTTTGCATAGCCTTGGTGCAATCTTGAAAATTAAAGCATGCATCAGTGTCTTTGAAAATAGATTTTAGTAACTATTTTTTTTATTTTTTTTTTTTTTTCTTCCTAGTGTTCTATTATTTAAAACAAGTAGATGTTTTGGTCAAATTTGATCACGACATTGAGATAATGAACAAGCTCAAAACAGATCAGCTGACTGCTCTGAAGAGACGACACTTGAAATTACTTAAAGGTACGATTCTTCATGTTCTCCCAAAATGAATCTTGGTCTATGCTTTAACGATCTGGGAAGCTACTACTCCAAGGTGGTGGTGATGAATAGACTTGAATTGAAAAAAAGCTGTTTGTATATATCAAATAAATATCTAATTATAACAAATTCAGATAACTAATTGAAAGCTTTGTCTTTATTGATTTTCATAAAATAATAAGTAAAACAAAGCATTGGGGAAAAAAAAAAATCCAGTTTTAGAGGAGTAACAGATGAAGAGATCCACTGCCAAATGAGAATAAGTACTTACCAGTGCAACTGAGTTAAATGCAATAAACGTGAGAATTCATGAACATCTGATTAAGCTGCACTCTATTCTTGTTGACAGAGAAGAAATAACTGTTTCCCTATTATCTCTGTTTGGAAAACCATTTATTAATGCCAAACTCAATAGCATCTCTACCAGGCAAAAACTATAACATCATTTGAATGATCAGTTACACATAAGAAAGTGACTATGAGGGCATAGAGAACAAAACTTCTTCCAACTTGCTGAAAAAATCCTTTTTGGTAAGTGTATCATAAGAATGATCAAAACAGTGGTACAGAACAACAACTAAAAGTGGATGGAAAGAAAAGTGAATAACTGAACTTCTCATGATCGCAGTGCTTAACAAATCTGGAAATAATATCTCCTCCTCCAAGCCATAGTCTCAGAAAGCTCTATTCTTTCTTTAAAGAAACAAATTCATTGAAATAAGCATTTAAGAACAGCATAGTTGATGCGTCCGTTAATATTTATTGTGAATAACTGCAACCGTACAAACTAAAAGTCTACTGAATGTAAAGAGGCTTTTAGACTACTTTCTAGGCTATTACTTTGAAGAAAAATATTATACACATTAGTTCATTTAAGAAATTACTTCTGAGACCAATGGCCTTGATCCAGGACTGTAAGAGTGATGATGTTATTGCATAACATTTAAGCAAGGGATACCTTATTCACTGTTCTCAAAGGGGTGCTGGTTTCCCAAGGACAGGTCAACTTGTTGTATAAGTATGATGAGAGTTCTGCATGTGGAAAACTCTTATCGTCTACATTAAATGTGGATAGTGCATAGAGTTGAAATCAAAGGTTTTAATTATTATTATCATAAGAAATTTTAAATGAATGAGCTTACATTCCTCATTACTGTTTCAACCTCAGCCACCACACAATCTGAAATCTTCTGAATAAAAATCATAAATGAAAATCATCTCAGCCATATTTGAAGATTACTGAGACAAGACATTACTAGCTGCCTGCATTAGCTGTTGCTTAGCTCTGCAGAGCCCATGTTTTATTTGGAAAAGCTAAGTATTATCTCAGTACCAACAATAATATAAGCTTACAGGGAAAATGCTGCTCTTTACAGAATGCATGACACAAGCAGTGGTGTCTAAAGTTCTTGCAGATGGAAGGAGTGGAATTTGGGACCCTGGAACGGGCTGAGAGGGGAAGTGAAAACCTAGGTAAACCCTGAAAACCCAGATAAACTGCTGTTTATTTGGATGTTTCAGCGTCCTTCATGCTAGGTACTGTTTTGATTTCAGTCATCTGCTCCTGGACTTTTCATTCAAATAGAGACATTCATTTATTTTTTTAAGGGCATTGCATTTTCTCCAATAAATGGAGGCCATGCCACAAGCAAAGCTAGCCAGCTTCTGCCTAAAATGTGCAGGTCACAGTTTTTATTGGCACTTGCTCTCTGATTTGGTTCCTGTAGCATATTAGCTACAAAAATTGCCTCGGCTATAATTATTTTCCAGCTAAGGACAAAAACAGATAAATCCAGGCAAAATGAAGCTACCAACAATCATCTGTAATGTTTTCTCCAGTGCTAGCTGTAAGTTTTGCTTTCCATTTTTCCAGAGATAACATAAATATCTGTTGAACTTGCCCATATCTTCTCCATCACCCCACTCTAGACACCACTGGAAATAAAGAAGCCACTTTCCTGGCTTTATTGATTGTTGAGATGACTCTGTTTCCTATTCTATGGTGGCTCTTTTGTTTGGTATGTGCTGAGTTTCAGTGTGAATAGGGCGGCTTTCATATGGTTTTGGAAGTATGTGACCAGCCTTGCAGTCTCAATGAAACAAACAGGTTTTTTAGTTTGTTTGTTTGTTTGGCTTATATTTCTGTAGATCTTTTCTGACCTAAAAATCTTCCTCTTTACAGCACTCTTCTACCTAAGAGACAGAAGATGGTTTTCTTATTCTCCAGTCATCCTGCAAAGTCCTGCATGAAATAAACTACTGCAACCTACAGGTATCATAGAAACATTTCAGTCAAGAGCGCAAGCTCCACTTTTGCCCCTATGCTTTTTATGCTAATATGCATGATTTAAGGAATGACAGCAAGGAGACTGGATAGCTTAAGGTGTAGTTGATTGGATGCTGATGGTCTAGCTGTTGTTTTGGTAGCTACTTTTATATATTGTAAAGGAATTGACCATGCAGCATCATTCTCCTGCTACCTCAACTTGTGGCTGAATCTAACAGCTTAACCCTGATGGTTTCAACCCTCCATTTAGCTCATTTGGTCAAATAAGGCTGGTGGTAACTGAAAGCTGTGACCAGCTGATGTCTATGTTGATGGTATGTGGAAATCCCCTTTGTGGACTCAGATCAAATTTTACTGATAAAATCTCACTATCATCTCCAAGCAAATTCCTCCAAAATAAATGCTAACTCAAGGCTCTGGGGCAACCACAGGTTTAAAGACAAAGAGGGTGTACTTGTCTCTTCCCTAGAAGTATTGTCTGTATGCCAGCAATGAAGTGAAAAGAAGCACATTTGTGTCAGCACCACCCAGGCTGTCAATAAGGAACTCCTGCCCTCAGAACTATCAAATCAAATTCATATGAACTTCCCACTCTTCCAAAACCACTTTCCCACAGGGAAGAAGAGATCACAAAATTAAACAGCATTCCCTTCTTCTCACATCTTTGTAATCTGCAAGCACTGTGCATGTCATAGTGTTCCCAGGAGGTTTCCTTAACCATAATGTCTCATCTCTGCAAACAAACAGCTGCTTCCCTTTTGCACAAGAGTTCTTGGAGACATACTTCACTTATCAGAACTAAACCACTGAAAAGCTGGTAAATAACCAAGTCCTGCTGGAAAGATGAAATCGTACTGTAGATAGATGGATTTGCTTAACCTATAAAATAATTCTGGAATAGCTGTTGTTTTGGCAAAATTCTAAAATGTAACAAAGTTTGATTGTTCTTGGCTTCTCCTAATTTGCTTACTTTGGGGCAATAGCTGACTTTCAATATGCATGTTGGTCTCATTACTGTTAAGTAAAATATACACACATGTATCTAAGAGAGGTTTGACCATTTACTGTCAGTGTTCCAAGGTTAGCTGAAGTCTGGACCTTTTACTTTCTCTGTGCTCCACTAATTGAGACCAAAGCTTATGCAAGACTTCCTTGGGGAACACAGGGTCTGAGGTTTTTACAGTCCACAAGGCTAAAATTCAAATATGAACCACAGCTGTTTGGATGGAAGTCCTGGACCTCTTCCTTTTGAACTATAGTGACCTGTTCAGCCTTGCCATCATGTGAAACTCTGAAATCCCTGCACAGCTGATGACTGGGATGTGAAAATTGCCTGCCAAGCAGACCTGGATAAAGTGATGGGTTTACAGTGCTCTGGGATTTGCAGGTGGAAGGACTGCTCTCACTTTCCTCTGCTAGCCTTTTCCCCTCCATTTCTGTACATATCATTTCTTTGTATATATGTGCAGATTTGATTCCACATTCACCATCCAACCAGATGAATTGATGTTCTTATTGAAGATGGTGAAGTTCTTCCCTTCTGCCAAGTACAGTTATTTTTATGAGTCCCCAGTAAGAGGTAAATTAAGATAAATAGGGTGTGGGATAAACTAGTCAATCAATTCAAATAGGGATAGACCTCCAGTGTCCTAACACTTCTTAAATACTTTGTCTTCACTTGGCGGTACTCTATCTTAATTGAGGACCTTAATTAAACCAGGACAAACAAGCATGGCCTTTTCCTACTGTGGACTGTCGTATGAAGATATTTGTGAAAGGGTGGAGTAAACATTTTTGCGGATCACACTGCAAGAGGAGACATATGGGAACACACTGTGATGAGAAAGGAAATCATTTGTTGCTCCAAAGACAATGTGATTGGCATTGTGAGCTCAGATGCATGCAGACAAGCAAGGTGAAAAATCAAGATTGAAGCAGAATGAAATGCTCCTTTCTTCAGTAAGTCAGCGGGAGTCATAAATACTTCTGTTTCAGCTAGGAAAGCTACAAAAATGAGCTAAATCATGATTCTGTTTCCATGCTAATGCACGCATTTTGAAGTAATATGCATAAAAGTGCCTTCCTTTTGGCATATCTGCAATGACATAAATATTCAGATATATACTAATAAGTAATTTTCAAGAAGTTCAAAATGATAGGCTGCATGACAGCTATTTAAGGGGACAGGCAGCCCACCTTCCAGTGCCCACAATGACTTGAATCAAGTTGTAGAAGAAGGTGCTTCTGGAAATCAATGGTGAATCTTACATTCCCTTGCATTTTGAATCCAAATTCATTATTTCATTAACACTATTAATTATATAACAATTAATCATATAATAATCATAAAAATAATTATATAATAACGATGTCCAAATGAATAATAAGCTTTTTCAATATTAATGACTGCCTAATAAACAAGGCAAAGGAGATCTTGATCTGGTTTGGTCTATCCTTACACATTCATTTTACTATGGCAAAGCACATTAAATAGTATGGAATGTATAAAAAAGGCACTATTCCATATCTATCGTTATCCTGAAAGTCTTTGTGTGTCCAAGGTAATAGGAATTCCCACATTCATGCTTACTATAAAATACAGCAAGCAAAAGCTACATAAATTCTGTTTAATATGGAAATAATTTTGCTGCATCTTTGGCTTTGTATGACATGGAAACTGGTGATTGTTTATGCTTTGCTACTTTTTTTGGTCTGCATTAAAATCCCACATGAGAAACAAATTTTTCTCTAGGAACAAAATGTTACTTTTTTGGGACTGCATTCTAATAAGTTGGGTAGTACGTCTGCTTCTTTTCAGCTGGGAAATTGCAATGCATATAAAATCCAGATGGATAGCACATGAGGCTGGAAGCAGCTTTGGCCAATCAGCCACGTCACTTGATTAAAAGAAACCTATAATAATTTAAGTAAAAATAGAACCCCAACAAAGTAACAGAGCACCAAACTGGCTGCAGCATGAGATTTCATCACAATTCTATTACTGATGTACTTTTGCTAATTGGCCCTTTCATACCTTATTGTAAATTAACATATTTGCATTAAGCATGCATGGAACTTGTGATTAATGCCCAAAATATCAGTGATGGAGGATACATGATAAGCAGTATGAGGGGGGAAATTCAACATCAGACTACAGAGGGCCACAAGGACCTATTGCTCTTAGGGCAATGGTGCACTTAAAGAACTCAGCTGAGAGTGTTGCCATGAGAAAACATTGACCCCGGCATGAGCCACACTAGTGAAGACCAGTACTTAGAATCATGGAATCACTCAGGTTAGAAAAGACCTTAACGGTCAAGTCCAACCACAATGTAACCATACTACCCCAAATCCATACTTTTTGTATGGAACTTGTATGTGTCTATCAGAAGGCAAGTAAGCACATATTAGCGCAATTACAAGGTCATTCTGCAGAAAAACTCCTGAGTATCCCATGAGATTCAGCAGACTTGTGGGCAAGTTTGTCTAAGGCAGCTTGTGAAGAAGTCACAGGCAGGACTTGCAGAGGGATGGAGCCACATCTGGAATCCCTATGGGCAATTGGAGGAATGTTTATTATTCTTTGTTTATTATTTTGAGTGTGTACTCTCCCTCTTCCTTTCTTTGTCTCTCTTTGTTATTTGTGTAATAAAATTCCTCTAGGCATACAAAGTAAGTAAGTCATCTGGAATTGTGCAGTTCCCTCTGCCAGGAAGCTGGAAAAGCCTCTCTCTCTCGTGCAGAGAAAAAAATATGGGCTCATCTCAAACACTGAGAAATTACAGAAACATTCACCATTTGCCTTTGAGTTATATTTACGTAGAAAAGAACTGTGGTAAATACATGTGCTTCTTCCTATGAAAAATAAAAAAGACTTTTATTCTGCCCAAGGTGATGTGTTTATTCAAAAGTTGTTGAGAAATAATTTGTACCATTCTAAAATCAAGCAGGCAAAATACATTAAAAAGGTCCAGTGACAAAGTATGGTTTTGGTTTTTTTTGCCAGTGTGTGCGGAGAAGGAAAAGGAAATAAGTAGAGAGGAGTGTCTTTATGGCCACATGGCTAGTGAAAATTTCTATTTATTCTTTGGGGAAAAAGCAAAGTAGCTGCATAGTTGATGGTTGGATAGGTGCCGGGACTATTTTTATTGGCAGGCAGCTCTGAGTGGCTGAAAGGTGGTCATTAACACCCTGACACAAAGTGCTGACAGGGCGATTATAAGATTAACACCCTATGTTATATTAACAGTGTCAAAAACTCCCTGTACCTGTCAGTGAGAAATAATGGCATGAAGGAAAACATTATAGACATGCTGAGATTTTAACATTGGAATACCATGCGGCTATTCATGTTTTGAAATTGATCTAAATATCTAGGTGACCTAATGAAGGCTCATAAAATAATGTGATTTAAATGGTAGCTTCACCAAATCAAAAAATGAAGGCAAAAGTGAAGATGCCCAGCTTGCTCACTCTGTTGTTGACACTTTTAGCCCTGGTCTCCCTGGCAGAGGGTCTCTCACAACTGCTGCCTTTTGGTAGAGTTATGGTTTGAGATCTCATAAATTTAGGATTTTACCTTAGGACTTGACAAAAACAGAGCTTTTCTGGAGAATATTATTACTGATGCAAATGGCAAAATTCAGCCTTGGTCTTCCTCCAAGATTGCTAGTCATCATAGGCTGGTTTTATCAGTGAGAGCCTTAGGACCATAAGGACTAATCTGCATTTAAAAAGTCTTTGCTCCATGTTCACTAGAACTGGAACAGCAAACCCTCTAGCATAGCTGTAGAGAGTGGCTGAGGGAAATGGAATTGTTCATTCTGGAGATGGGGAGGCTCAGGGAAGACCTAATCACTCTCCACAGCTGCCTGAAAGGAGGTTGTGGAGAGATGGGGGTCAGCCTCTTCTCCCTGGTATCAGTTATAGGATGAGAGCGAAGAGAAAAACACCCAATCAAGTGACCTTGCCAGGAGTTCTATCTCCTCTCTGACCACAAAGCCCCCCTGGGGAATGCAGTTCTTCTCTTCCAGACAGGTACCCGGAACTGGAGCATTAACACTTTAACTCCCAGTGCACTACATGATGTTATGATGGAATACCAGTAACCAAAAATCTTAAGACCATGACAATGTTGTATATGATGATACTACAGTCTATATCTTTTTGTCTGTAAGACTGATAAATAAAATGCAAATTAAATATCTGCATAATACTTTGGTTTCTAAACAATATAAAGACATGGTCAAATCACCCCATGTGCCAGGAAATGCTTCTGAGTTGCATAAGAAAGGTTTGATAGTTTGAAGTAAGTGGGATCCAGGGGGTTTACAGAATGTTGCAATGCCATCATACCTTATTGAAACCCCTTACTAGAAGAGTGTATGTAATTAACCTAGCATGTGTTACAAATGACTAAAGCTGCATCTGAAAAGTTCAAGTGTCTTGGAAATAGATCTAACAGAAACATTTAATAACTAAACAAGGATAAAGGATGGATTAATGGCTGCAGTTTAGTTTGGGGGCTACTGGAAGACAATGCCAAAATTCACAAGTACTTTCAGAGCTTCTATGAAATGAATACCATGCCTGAAGAAAACTGAGTATTTATTATAGCAACTGTTGAGAACTGCCAAAGGTAGGGAGTTTCCAATAAATAGGATTCTAGTTCTAGGATACTGGAACTACCCGTTAAAGTATTTGTATGTGTAATTTTATTACAGCATCTGCTTTGGCTGAAACCAAGGTCTCCAGGGCAATTTTGAACTTTCAAGTTGTCTGCAGAATGGAGTGTTTTCATCTAAATATCTTTTCTACTTCAAAAAATGAAAACTCTGACTTAATTCAGGGAAAATGATGTTTAATCATGTTTTACTAATGATATGCGTGCAGTTTTCCATGATGATGAGAGTCTCAAAATACTTTCTGAAATCTTAGAAATGCCTTTAGAGAGTTCTGGCATTTCACATATTTGAGTGATTTTTTTAATTTTTTTTTTTTTTTTTTTTTTTTCAAAACAAGGCAAAGTCAGAGCTAACAGGATAGTTGAGTATTCTGCGCTCGTAGTTATAGTCATACCATGTAGTCATTAAAAAGACACTCAAGTGGTGAGAATTCACATACACTGCAGTTTTCTGGGACTTCAAATAATATATAAAGGCTTTGTTTACCAAATGAATCTTGCTGTAGACTTTTAGCTGTAAACTGTGTAAGAATAATTTTAGCCATTCAGTGAATGTATAATTCACTCTGCTTTATTTTACCTTTCTTAGTAGCCCTGAGTGACTCTGTGGGAAATCCTGTGCCATGCTTAGGTATCTCTGGAAGTAAGCAAAACTCAGAGACACTGGCTCTTATACTGTTTCATAGAAAAGATTGCACAGCAGTCCTGTCTGCCAGGTGAGGCAGAAACAGGCTCCTCAAGTTCTGCTTGTTCCGGGAAGATTTAAGATGGGATTGTGGGTTTGGTAAAGCTAAACCCAGCAATCAGTGTGCTCCACAGCCTCACTGGCTCTGCATGCTGAATGGGAGCAGATCAACAAGTTCTATCTGCTAATCCTTATCCCTTTCTTTCTGAACATCTTCTGTGTGACAAGAAGAAAGCATGGGTCACATTCTGCCCTCATCCCTTCTGTCACAGTTGTAGATCAAGACACACTTCGTCAAAGCCTGTATGGCACTCAACAAAAAAAAGCCATAGCACAATGAAAGCCACCAAATAGTTAATAAACTATGAAATCATGTGTAGACATGAAAGTGGGAGGAGAAACACCCAAGACTGTGTTCACAAAGGAGTGAAGATGTAAGAGATGACCTTGCATGACCACTAAATAGATAACTTCATCAGGATGTGCTTGTTCCAGAACATTAACAGATTCTTGCATGTCTATCATGAAGGGACAGAAAATTTACTGTAGTTATTTGGAAGAATTTTTGAATGAGCAAGGTATATATTTATATAAAAATATTTATTATGTTTATTTATCTGTTATTATATTATACATACACACACACACATATATATACATATGTTTATATCTATATAAATATATAGACATATTTAGTGTTAATTTGGATTGTGGTGCTTATCTCTGGTAGGCAGTTTATGAACACTACCTAAGAGATTACTGCAGTCCTTAAACTCAAGTTTCCTGGCTTGGCTTTGCTGTCTTTTCTTACCAGGAAGAAAATGTGTGCTTAGCTGCTAAGATTTGTTCTCTTGCAATCCTTTGCAGCCCAGGGCTCCCAGAAAAGCCATTTTAAAATGGCAGGTGTAACTCTGCATTGTTTTAGCATCATGTGACAAGCAGTATATCATTTCAGCCTCTTTAAGAAAATAGCCATATATTGGATCTTTGCCTCTGACATACTGGTGAGTGATGTAAAACCCATCTACACTAGAAATAAAATATCCTGCTTTTCTAGAATAAGTAAATTTCCATTGCTGGGTATACACAAATTATGTCTCCTGCCACTCTGATATTATTCTTGAGGGACAACATACTTTACCAGCTAGTTACACTTTGTCCAGTAGAAGTACTGAGTTCATTTTGATTTATTTGATTTTATAACATAAGTAAAACTGAGAAACTTTTTCCTAGAAATGCTGTTCTGTGTTGCACAAGGTCACCCCTGTGCACTAAGAAAGCAGAGAAAGAAAGTGGACTGGATCCTGCAGTTTAACACTGAAAACTGTGCCTTTGTGCCCTCTTGTCCACTATGCTTTGCTTTCCTTAAAATATGCTAAGATAGATTTTAATGCACTTCTAGAGTAATACTCCTCTTTAAAAACACACTATGCACTAATAACTCAGAAACATTTATTTATAATTGTGTTAGGTGGATCAGTTTTGTTTTTCCCCTCTTTATTTTCCAGGCTATTTTAAGAACATAAGCAGAATGCTCTACTTGTCCTTTTTATACAGAAAAACCCTTACATTTATGAGTGACATCATGATGAATCTTAATAGCAACCAGAAATAGAAGAATTCCTGCTTGTACTACCACAGCTTTGGGATGAGTTAAAACTGGACAAACTACTGAATAGTGACTACTGTCAACAGCTGGCTTTTGCCAAACCTTCGCAGACTCAAAGTGGGAAGTTTACATCATTAAAAAAAATCCCACAAGTAGTGATGGCTGAAATTGAACCCCATCCACAGCACTGCTTGTCAGCACAGCAGTACTGGACACACCTCACATCAACATAAAATAATGACTTGTATACGTGCCTGTAGACCTCACCACCACATCACCATGCACTATGTTGAAGTCTGAGTTGTACAGACAGCAAAATACAGCCATACCTGGAGATGGAATGAGGTAAAGAGCCTGTGGTAGCTGTGTTGACTTTGTTGCTATTGTTGCCATTCGTTGATAACTTTTTGTCAAGATTTATGTCTGTTTAGAACAAAACAAGCATTGAAAGTTTTGAAGGGTTGCTTAATGGAGAGAACAAGTTTCAACTTTATTCCCTACTTTCATGCAATCAGAGGTTATGTTTATTTAGTAAGCTAACATTTATACAGATTATGCACTTTCAGTGCTCCCATGCCAAAAAATACATGACTAAAATGGGTCTTTCCATCACTCTTTCAGTTTTTGACCTATGATTGTTTTTACAGGAACTGGATCTTTTAAGCAATAGCCTCTGGTAGAGTAAGGGGAAAGCACAGCACCTTGTGCAATAATTTGCAAAAAGTGGTTTAGGCAAAAGGTTTTAAGCAAAATGCATTTGAATCACTCAGCTCTCCAGACTACCCCAAACACTGTTTGATTAGGATAATTGCCAGTGCCAGTGGGAAGGGTCATCAAGCAAAGCTAGATAGTAGTGGAGGTCATCAGTTAAGGAAGTATAACTTTTAAGCAGTGTGAAACTTTTAATTAATTAAGCCTCCCAACAAACTTCTCAAAGTCTTAAAAACAGTGAAGTGAGAATTATTAGAGACTGAGAATTGAGCTCCCAGATCAGTAAATAACTATTCAAGCCGCAAATATGCTTTTGCCGTATGTGCTGCTCGTTATTCTGCTCTTGACAATATTTGAAATGTTGCTATTTTGTTAGTAAGAAAGAAAGGTTTGACTCATTTTCATATAATGAAGTTTTTTTTAAAAACTCATTTTAAAAATCCACTCACAGAAAAAAAAAAAAAAAAAAGAAAAAAAAAGAAAAAAGAAAAAGAAAAAAAGGAAAATGATTTGCCACTGTCCTTTATGTTTTAGTGACTTGTCCTTAGTTATCAATTTCCAGCCTCATAAATGCCTTGTTTTTGTATCACTGTGTAGAAGCGGAACTGCGCCATGTGAACAAGTGCTAGAAATCTCTGATTGTGCTCAGTTGAGGCTCTTGCCTAGGAGATAAGAGTTTTCCTATGGAACCATTCAACAAAGCAAGACCATATGAAAAAGAAATGTCTTTCTGCTTTCCAGTATTTTTCCAGCTGAAAAGCAGTGACAAAGCTTAAGGATGTGATTTTATTTTCCCTCCACATTCTCACACTTTCTAAATGCTTTCCAACTGGCAAAACAGTCAGTGTTACTTTGTGTTCTTTCCTGCCTTCAGAAAGACAGTCTGAAATGCAGGAAAGCCCTGTTTGAAAACAGTCCTACTATTCCTTTATTTTGAACTATTCTTGGAGAAAGGGGTAGGATTTGTTTGTTTTTCTTTTCACAATAACAAAATGAAAATATTCAGAAACATTCTCCTCTGAAACACCTTTCTGAGCTTATCAGAAGTTTATCTTTAAGTTGCAGTTATTTCTAACTCCCCTTTACAGGGCAGTCTTTATTTCAGTCAGTCTATCATACACAGTCACAGCCTCTCAACAGATTTTTCAGTATTTTGCTTTAAATAGAGATTGGGAAGCTGATTTGCATCAGCAAAGTGTTCATTAAAAAGGATTAAACATGGGTAAGTGCCACAGTCCTGTGAAAGAAGGCAAGGCTAAACATCATGCACCTCATTTTCATTGACAATGACAACCCAAGCGTCATAATCAGGGGCCTTTTGCCCCCAGTACATAGGGAAACCTAAAACTTTCATATACAGCTCAAATTACCATTTCAGCAGGTGAGTAAATAATCACCATTGACTTACTCCTCACACCATATTCAGTTCAGGATGGTATGTTAGTGTCACAGAATACACTGTGCTGGGGGCAATGGAGGGCATGGGGTGGTCTTGGCCCTGGGGCACCACCAATGAGCAAGACTGAGATGTCCAACTCCCTTTTTCTTATCCCTCTTTGAAAGGAATTTTATTTCATTGCCTCACAGCTTCTCTTGGTGGCCGTGAGCACTTGGATCCCACATGTGGGGTTTGGGAGCATGGATGTAGGTGGCACTGCCTCTCCATGGCTTCCAGGATGGGGAAGCTCAGGATGGGACATCAGTGTAGATAGATCACGACCTTGAGATTTCATGAGAGGATTTCATTCCTCTCATCTCTCTTGCTTGCATTGCGACCCCTACCTAGGTTCTCCCCATTCCACATCCAGAGGTAAGTGATGCTCAACAAGGGCCCACTAAATCCCTGCACTGAATCATAGAATGGCTTGTGTTGGAGAACACCTGAAAGATAGTCCAGTTTCAACTTCCTGCCGTGGGCAGTGTTACCAACCACCAGATCAGGCTGCCCAGGATCTCATGCAACTTATCTCTGAATGCCTCCATGGATGGGATCTTTACTGAAAGTACACAACAGCCTCCAAGTGAGGAAAACAACCCAATTTTTGTGTAATGACTGAGCTGCCACATTTCTTTGTATGGGACTACGCTTCTCTGTTCTTTCATGTGTGTTGCAATTAACTGACATATTTGTTAATTGTTAATGAAGATCTCTGCCCCTGCAAAGTCAAGGAGAGGGTTCTGACTTACTTTCAATATTTTTCTGATCATATACAATCCTACAAAGTTTAATGAAGTGACTGTAGGGTTTAGCAGTCTCTCATCCTATAATTACATGTTTTGTTTCAAGAATTATATTAAAGCTGGGAGTGGAAGATTCTCAGAAGACTTGGTAAATAACTAAGATGCATAAGACTCTTTGTTAAGAAAATCTGCCTGGAAAGCTCATAAGATTACGTTTTCCTGCAACATTTTCTATACTTCCTATTTGAAGACTGGCTGGAAATCTGAGAAGAGCTGTTCTGTTCCAGCTGAAGTGAGTAGATGCCAAGGTTTTAGAAGGCTGAGAGAGAGGCAAGGGGAGGAAAAGAGAATTACACTTTTTTTCTTTGGAAATTTGGGTTCATCTTGAGTTTTGGGAAGTGGTTACAATTCACTTTTGTTTTGTCTAAACAAATTTCTTCACTTTTATTTTGTCTGAATCATCTGGCTGAAGTACAGCTTGAGCTTTGCTTCCCAGGAGTTATACTGAATTAATAGTTTTGGTCACAAGGCGTAAGCTGAATCCTGTGCCCCATGAGGGCACACAAGAAGCTCTTTGGCAATGCATGAAAGACCAGGTCAGCCCAAATTATTTAAGATGTACTTGCACTGGGTCTGACCCAATTCCAAATCTGAACTATGCTGCTAGGATGATCCCTGGAACAAGAACAGATATTTGAACATCAGTCAGTATGAAATTATTCTGATGTGAACTGATACATTTTCTGAAAGAACAGGCTCCATTTTTCCCTGTTTGTGTGTAACTGCAGTTTGGTTTTTAAAGGATTGAGATGACTGCTATCAACAGAAGAGCTTTGAAACTATTGTCTGAAATCAACTAGTTCTTGAACAGAACATCATCTGAAAATCCCTGGCAGAAATTCTGGAGTAAAGGTCAAAGTACTTAGTAAATCCTTTATCATCTTTTCACCTTTGAAGAGGAATATATTGCCGTGTAGAAAGGTGTGCCCTGTGTTTTTGTGTAGGTGTGATACAGACTAAGACTTCATCAGAGGAATAGATGTGCATCTACATGAACAATTTGAGTAACCAAATGAAAAAATATACAAAGATCATTCTGAAAGTAATGTCTCCTATTATTATTTTTTCCCCACGGAAACAGCAACAGATGCAAACAGCACAATAACATGATTGGATAAAGCAAATTCTCAGCTGCAAAACACTGTTTTTCAACATAACCACCACCATCAGCTGTGCATTTTCACCAGCCACACTCATACAAATCTGTACCAGCAGAGGTGAACCCACTGTTGCTGCCCCCACTGTTGAAATGCACCATCCACTCCCTCACTGTGCTCAAATCCACTGGCTGGTCTCCACAAATGTTCAGCAAGTGCCAGTGAATGTCAGTGGGTGCCACTGTTTCCACATAGAGGAATTCAGTGTCACACCTTTTCTTCACACACACTTTCATGCCACTGTTGTCAGACAGCCCCTCTACTGCCATCTGCCACATGGCAACAACATGTAACAGAATATGAATGGGAAGTTCAGCCTCTACTGCCATACCATCAGTGTACACCTCTGACACTGTGGGCCAATAACTAGGAAGCAACCCTTATACAAGTGCTTACTGCAGAGCAATCACAATGACATTGAGTCAAGGATAATGGCCAAAGTTATTTCAAGTGCAAAATTGAAGAAGCTAGGAAAGAAGATGGGAGAGAAACTGCAGCCAATTCATAAATCCACCATTTTCCCAACCAAGCACTGTGGTAGACTTTTCATTAGCAGAAAATGTAGGCTAAGGGTATGCAACGTGGAAAAACTCAGAACAGCAACATTTTTGTCCATGGAGTGGGGTGCCAAGATCACAAAGGGAAAGCATGAACACTAAGAATTTCTCCCACAAGCTCCAAATCATATCAGTTTTAGATTTGGAGAGTAGAAAACCAGAGAGAACATTCTCACTCAAAGATATAGAATGATACAAATGCCAAAGGAAATATCCCCACTCAAAGGAAATATCCCCACACAAAATAAGAAAAACAAAACAAAACAAAACAAAACAAAAATACAGCATCAGTAAGACAGCAACAAACAAAAAACAGGGTGTTTAACAGCGGTGGCACATGTCCTACAATGGTAGTTTAGCCCCAGTGTAGTATAATCAACATGTAAAATGATTTCTACTAGCTATTTCTTGTCACTTTCCTCCAAAACAGTGACTGCATTTTTCAGGTGCGCATATTGAAATGCTGCACTTTTAGGTTTTGATCCTCCAAATGGTTATTCTTTCAAAAGAGTCCCTGCTAAGGTGTCTGAGTCTGATGGCCATGGCTCTTTCAGCAGAAAAGCTCTGTCTTATACCGTGCTCCCAAGAATAAACACTGTATTGAGCAGAAGTGCCAAAAAAGAGAGAGAAAAAAAATCTTTCTTTCCTTGCAAGGCCAAACATGCTGTCTTTGGACAGATTTCAGTCCTGCTTTAATTCATTAAAAAAGTGAAACAAAATCACCATTTACATCCTTGACAGCTGGCAGGTTTTATGTGTTCTTACTGCTCCTGCCAAGTCAAAGGAAAAAAAAAAAAAAAGAGTTTTCATTCAGCTCTGTCATGGATCTTCGGAGTGCTGGAAGTGTGAGAGATGTCAAAATGTATTCACAACAATGACATACAGTACCTGAAGGCAGGAACGTATTATGCTAATGTACTGGCGTAAAGGAAGTTACAATTCTCCTTTTACCTTAAAAAAAGAAAAAAAAAAAAAAAAAAAAAAGAAAAGAAAAAGAAAAAAGGGAAAAAGACCCACAAGAACATCAGACAACATACCAGTCCTTCAAGAGGGAGTGCTTTGCTTTCTACAAAATCACCTGACATGTTCCAAATGCTTTCTGCTCATCAGATTGCTTTCTAAGATATGCTAGATAAATTTAAAAAAAAAAAAACAACAAAAAACCAGAGGTCTCATGTTTTATTAGCATTTATGGATTTCTATTCCACTCTTGAGAGTAGAATGGCCTTGCAGTTCAGGTGCTGAGCTGTCATGGGCAGATCCTGCCATGACCACATCCCCAACCAGTGACGTGAGAAAAATGAGAAAAGTGCTCTTCTGCACTGCACATCGGTTGTTTGGGTTGGAAGAGTTTGCCATCCTGTCTTCTTGTGCTTGTACAAGGCAACACAAAAGGGCATTGGATGGAAACATTATAGTGAAAAGCAATGATGTCTTGCATATTGTACTAGATAACTTTAGTGGTCTTTTCCAATCTTAATGATTCTCTGGTTCTATGATTCTGTGTACTTCAACAGAAACTGGGAAGAAAAATAACCTCCAACTTTTGTGTTTTGCAGCCATTCCCTGGCCCAGCTAAGACAGAAAAACGGAAAGAAAACCACTTCCAAATAAAAAGCTCTTATGTAAGAGGTCTGAAGCATGATGCAAACCCCCAGTGTTTCAAGCTGTGGTACACATAGACTGCAGCTTATATCACATTGCTCAGAATACACACCTTGAGTGAATACTGTCCAATCATATACATCTCAGCTGTATACAGTGTATTTCTTTGCCAGAAAGGAGATGCACGGTAAAGCTAGGCAGCTGTTTGAACTCTGTGGCATTGTGAAAATTTACCTAGATCGCAGTTTAACAAAACCTTACTTGCCCCTCTAATCATGATGATGTCAAAGACAAATTATAAACTGAACCTCCTGCTTTTGCATTTCTTCGTCTCACTACCCACCCTGCAAATATGCAAGTTAAACCTGCCTCAGCACAAACGCAAGAGACGAAACTTCCCATTTTAGCCCTTCAAAGCTGTTTACACTTGAGACAAATACTACTGTAGAAGAGTCCATTAGCATACCATCGTTGTCATCTTCAGAGGCATTTAGGAGGGAGTTTTTGCAGATTTCAGAACTGAAGCCTCACTCAGGAAGCACAGATGCCAGATCACTATTCCTGGCTTTAAAAAAAGAGAACTGCTTATGGACAGAGGTGACATTTACTGCCTGCAGTACATTTCACATAGCAGCTATCTTGTCAATCATATAGATGTTTATATTACTTGGCTGGGTCGTTTTAATTTTGCTGTGGATATTTACTTTAAAATCAGTTCTATTCTGTGATCAGCAACCCTATATCTATGGTGGTGAGAATAGCTTGGGGTTGCAACTTAAAGACCACAAATACGACTAATCTTGGCTCTGAAAATTTGAGACCCATAGGCACAGTCTTTTCTTACAAAATGCAATCATTATGGCATGCATATATCCCTAAGCAATTTCACTTATTAAGCCAACAACTGCTTAAAATGGCAAGCTGCTCTTGGAAAAATCAACTTGCTGCTTTATGCCTGTACAGGACCCCTTTTGCCACAGATAAAGTTTTAGAAAACCTAAACCTGTGGCAATTGTCTGCCTTTGAGATACAGTTACAACAGGATAATAAGTAGACTTAGTTATATTGCTGTACTCAGCTTTACCCACAGTATGTGGATGGGGCTAGCAAAATGATTTGTTCTCCATAGTACTGGGATTTCTGTCTAAGAGATGCATCCAACCTCATCACCTTCTGGTCTTTCTTCTGGAGAAATGAGTCTGATGTGCCAACTCTCAGTTTATAGCAAGACTTTAAAAGCCTCACACAGGTGCCCATGATTCTGTTATGAAACTGGAAGAATGAAAAGATTCAGCAAATAGAACGAGCAAAGCTGAAGAAGCACAGAAATGCTGAAATTCATTTCTTATTTCATTCCACTTGTGAAGGTTTTACATAGCAATGGGAGAATATCCTGGCTATGAGCACTGAACTCACTGAAAGGCAACCAGAAGCATCATCACTGATCACTGTATGGGAAATTAGTAATCACAGCCTGAACCTTTAGTTAATCAGCTGAGGCAAGTGTAGGGTCAGCTGTAGGAGCGCAGGTGACAGTAATTTAGCTGTGCTCCTGGAAGGGGTGGAGCTTGACTCCACCTCTTCTAGACTTCATTTAAGATCTGACCACCAATAAAGCAGCATCTCTTGGAGATTGCTTTTCTGTGGGGATTGTCTCAGTGTTTTCTGGCCAGACTGAGGGCTTCTATACTGGTGAGTTTTTCCTATAGATAATCTTTTGGATTTTTTTTCACCATCCTTCTTGTATTATTACCATCTTTGTATTATTTTCACCTTACAATCACTAACACAGTTCTTGGTAGAAATTAGACTTAAGCCAAGCCAAAGCTCAGACACTGTCTACGCTCTGAATGAGGAGTTTGGATAGGTATTCAGTCAATCATGAGAGATCTGAAACACATTTTCAAAGGAGGAAGTTGCAGATTTCCAAAAACCCTTCAGAAACCACAATAGAGTAGGAGCAATTCTTATACCCAGGCTGCAAATAAATGAAGTCTCAAAGTATCTTTGAGTAAGGACAGAGCTTTGAATGCTGAGGACCCAGCGTGAGGTACAGCCTCTGCAGTGGCTCTGATTAGTTCAGAGAAACAACATGGATAACAGTCATGCATTTTCTATGCCTAAACCGGCTTTGAGATCTCTTGTCATCAGTGGGTTGCAGTGCTGAGAGCTGGCTGTTCTCCACATGGAGAGGAGTGCCTTTCGCCAGGCTGTGATGTATGGCTGGACATGTGCAAAGTGTTGGCAGCTATGGAGGCTCTGGAAGTCTTCAAGATAAAAGACACTTTCTGGAAGTAAGATTACTTTCATTACTGAGTTGATGTGAAGCTTATTTATTTTTATGAGGTATCTTTTCAAATCACTAAATTATTTTATTAGCTGTTTTCATGGCTTATACTACAAGGGCATGATTTTGTGACTGAATGAAAGATTGCCTCTTGTCAACTTCATTATACAAACAGCCTGAAGCTCCCTCCTCCTTAAATACATTTCCAACAGAGGGCTGAATGTGTATGGGAAGTGGAGAGATACCTTGGAAACAAAAGTACCTCTTGTCTAAGTTCTGTTTTTTGAGAGTTTTGTTCAGACATTTACATTGTCTAAAGTAGCTAATGATCTTTTGGAGATTGAAAACAGTAACGACAACAAAGTACTTCTGTAGTCTGTTGTCTTGTTTAGGGCTGAACAAATGATTTCACAATCGTTTAAAACTGTCATGCCATATCAAGTAAGTCTCAAAAATCACAAAATTTTGTGATTGCACATCTGGGAAAGTTTTGCTTTTCCACATTGAGTGCAGCAGTGGAATATTGGGACTGCCAAAAAAGCTATCTCCGCACCTTATAAATTGTACAGTTGTAAAAATTATTAAGCAGTGGATCTTAAAGCTAGTAGGGCTATAGGACTATGGAGAAATCAGGCAATAGCACTGTTATAGAATCACAGCATGATCTGAGTTGGAAGAAACCTCAAAGATCACCCAGTTCCAACTGCCTGCCATGGACTGGTTGTCTCCCATCAGATCAGGGCCCAGAGCCCCACCCAACTTGGCCTTGAGCACCTCCAGGGATGGGGCATCCACAGCCTCTCTGGGCTTTCATAGTCCTGCTTTCTCGGTCTTTTTCCATAGAAGAGGTTCTCCAGCCCTCTGATAATCTTTATGACCCTCCTCTGGACCTGCTCCAACAGCTCCATGTCCTTCCTGTACTGGTGGCTCCAAGCCTGGACAGTACTCCAGATGGGGCCTCACGAAGGGCAGAGTAGATGGGGAAGAGCATGAATTATCAACTATTAATTTTTTCTGGTAAAGTTTTTAAACCTTTGGATAAGGGAGTAAAGAATGTCATGGCACAAGAATTCCAAAATATTTATAGAAAAGATGAAAGCATATTTTAGATGATACAACCTGCTATGTAGCGCCTCCATGTGTCAGAATGATATTATCTCCTAGTTTCCTTCCAGATAAAAGACTACATATTTTCAGCATGGTAAGAATTTTGATCACAATACAATTGCATTTATCAAAGCTTTATTTTCCATATACAATGTTCTTCTTACAATAGGTTTTTCAGTACCTTTTTTTTTTTTTCTCATCTGCCTGTTTATCACAATGGAAGGAAAATATCTCCGATGTACTGTAAGAATCAATGGTGGGCATCATATACTATATTCAGAAAGTTCCAGAGGGCATCAAAAACATAAGCTTCAGCTGTTTGCTGAAGGTGTTCCATGCAGGGACACGGGCTGTTACCGTAATGGCTTGTAATCATTATGTAACTATGTGGAAGCTGTTGTTCCTTTCTAAGTGACTGCAGCTGCAAGAGCATTGCTCTTTGCTGAGGTACTGAACTGTTCACTTGAAGCAGGCCTTCCAGTATCCTCACGCAGCTGTGCGCTGCTGGACACTTCATTAATGAAATGAAGGAAGACTACAGATAGCACAGTGACACTAACACTGGCAAGCTGACAACGAAAAGTTGTCTCTACACACACCCTTGATTGGACCCAGTGTCCTTCCTTTGACCCTCAGCTCTTTCCTTTGTCTTTGAGTAATGAGTGTAAGCACTCACAGCTATTTCAATATATCTTCTTCCTATTTTCCTTCCAGCACAAAAGATATTCCTGTCTTACTCAGAAGTAAACACATCTTGTGTTGGTTGGTGAGCCTGAGCTCCATCCACTGGGAGTGATTCATTAAATTACTGAGCTCAGATTTGCAGAAGCATTAACATGCTTTGTTCCCAATGCAGCCTGTAAGAGTCAGCCCTCAGCCCTTAGGAATATCAAGTTCCTTCAAATCATTAGACTCAGTATCATTTGGGTAGGTTGTGTTATCAACATCCTGATGGCTGGAGGATTTTCTCTTCTCTAAATGAAAGAACACCTGCTGAAAAGCTTGATCTTATAGTAGCACTAACTGCAAAACTGTTCTAATATGTCTAGAAGGATACCCTTTTTTGTGCTCAACCTCTCATATGATACAAGAGAAAGTTGAGTTGAGGTTGATTCTGAGATGTCTCCTGTGCTTGGCTGAAGTGACCCAGGGAGAGGTGGCTAAGAGGAACAGTCTAGTGAAGGAGCAGAGCTTCAGCTACCCAAGACAAAAAGGCTTGGCAGCACTGCTAAATGAAATGTCCCAAGGGGCATTTCTCCCTGCTATGTAAGAAACCTTAATTTCACCAAATAGTTATAATGAAGAACAACTGGCTCCGAACAGAATATCTGCTGGTGGCAGGATCACCATTCCTCAAGTCTTAGGGAGGTGGATGGCAGAGAGAAGGGGGAAAGAAAAAGCTTTGCGGGAAGCTCTGAAGCTTTGTATGCAAACAATACAATTCATAAGAAATAAATTTTTTCCTTCTCTGGCTTTTGCTAGCTACAAAAAAATCAATTCAATGGCCTGCAATTTAATTTCATGCTTTCCTGGGGTGAAGTCAAGGATGGCTGCAGAAGACAATCACAAGGGTCATGTCACAAACTGCTGCATGTTACTAACAAGAAGCATCAGCAAAGTGCTCCTCCATGTAGCTACAGGGGAAAGACTTTAATGCAAAGCCAGAAGCCTCTATGAGAGAAAGAAAACTCCCCTAAGTAGTTAAGGAGTAGAGAGAAATCAGAAGTTACTCCCTTGACAAGGTAATCTATGGGATGTTTCTGTCTGAACAATTTAAAAAAAAAAAAAAAGAGAGAAAAACTGAAGAAATTAAAGACAAATGCAGGCAACTATCAACTGACTACAAAGCTTTTCATTTATGTGGGACGAAAGTCACACAGTAGCATGTAAAATCAGACAAATGAGCAAACTGCCAAATAAAAATTGCATTGTGAGAAGTAGAATCTTAATTATATTTTTTAAATTATGACGGTTCATTACATAACCATTTTTTTAATGATGCTGCTCAGAGGTCTTTCCTATCCTAAAGTCATATGTTTCTAAATGTCTAAGGCTCTGAATTGGAAAGATAGTGGTAGCTAAAAGGGAAGGGGTTTTCTCTTCCTTGGTTTCCCACTACAGGAAGTATCTAATAATGAACATGAGGAGTGAGGCAACAGCTTGAAAAATGCAGTCAGGCTTACCTGTGTCCCACCTCTACACCAATCTTGTTTACACATCAACATCTCCGGAACAATTTCTTCTTCGTTCGCATTCCTGAGCAACTGCCTTTATTATATGGTGTACCACATCCTAACATTAATTAGCACTTCACTGGCAGGCTAAGTATCATTTTTCAAAAGGACTGCAATTAACAAAATAAAACAAATTCCTTTTTAGTTCAAGCAGCTTTGCTTCTTTCCCTCTTTTCAAAGTGATGGTGTCAAATTTTTGCTTCCCTCTTGAAGCTTAGAATCATTATTTGAGTTGGAAGGGACCCTTGATGACCACCTAGTCCAGCTCTCCTGCAATGAACAGGGACATCTACAGCTAATGCATGTACTCAGAGCCCCATCCAGCTTGGTGCTGAACATCTCCAGGATCTGGGGCATCCATCCCTCTCTCTGGGCAACCTCACCACCATTACTGTAAAAAACTTCTTCCTTGTATCCAATCTCAACATCTCCTCCCTTAGTTTAAAACCATTTCCCATTGTTCTATCAGCAGATCCCAATAGAGAGTCTGTTCCCTCCTTTCTTACAGCCCTAACAGGTTTTCTGATCTCCCTGGAGCCTTCTCTTCCCCAGTCTGAACAGCCCCAGCTCTCTCAGCCTGTCCTTATAGGACAGGAGTTCCATCCCTACGATCATTTCTGTGGCTCTCATCTGGATGTGTCCCGACAGGTCCACATCTCTCCTGTTCTGAGGACTTCACATCTGGACACAGTATTCCACATGAGGTGTCAACATAGCAGAGCAGAGGGGCAGGATCACCTCCCTCAACCAGCTGGTCACGCTTCTTTTGATGCAGCCCAGGATACATTTGGCTTTCTGGGCTGTGAGGGCACACTACTGGCTCAAGCCCAGCTTCTCATCCACCAGTCCCCCTAAACTGCTCTAAACTAGCAACAATGGAAATATTTTCCAGCGTGCAATGGCTTTCACTTGTCTAATGCCTTTCTCCTGATTATTTTAAAGCACATAGCAGTAGTGTAGTAGTGTAGAGTAGGGAAGAATACTGACCTTCTTAGATTTTCTTTCATTTATATGGGGAGTTACAGGCAGAGAAGTGGTAAGTGATTTGCCACAGGTTACAGAATGACTCATCAACAGAGTCAGTAATAAAACCCAGATTTCTGGATTATTCTGTTCACAAGACAATCTAGTATGTTGATCTCACTTTGACTCAAAATATAGTAACATGTATTTCTTGCAAAAAAAATATTCTGTTTATGTTGGAGAAGCATCCAGGTTTATTCACTGTGTTGATGTAGTAAATTGACAGCCCATTCACTATCAGAGAGCAGTGCCAATGATGTTCTGTATTTAGGGCACATGAATGACTCTCACTCATTCATCATCTTGAAAGATGGGTAGCAAACTAACAAATGTGAAACTGCTGGAAGAGGCATTGCAGTATTAGTGTGCAACCTGAGAATTCATAATGGCAATGAACAGTTCACAGTCACTTGAAATACTGTGCGTTTTTCCACAGTCTTGTTTGCAATATGATTTTGCTGTCAAAAATGCCCCAGTAGATGCAACTTAAAGATTTTTTTCCCATATTTTCCGAAACAAAATGAGGGGAAAGAAGTTTGACCTGAACAAAATACCATGTAATAAAAGGTAAAAACACTGACTGGCAGTGCTAACTTGGCCACTAACTTGGGCACAGTGTGAGAACCTCACAGTGCCATGGTCTTTGGGAAGGATTTTCTGGTTGGACTGGCTCTCCTAAGGGATAAGTGGGGCTTCTCATCCTCTATCTTTTGCTGGGCTCACAGAGTACAGTTCACTGAGACACCCACTCCAGCACTTCCACAAAGTCCAATGAGAGTATTTCTCATGCTTTTTGATTTTCTGTCTTTCAACTGATGTATTTGGGGGTGGGAAAGAATACAGCACTGCTTCTGAAATAGAAATTTCTTTTTTTTGGGGAAAAAATTGATTTTCTGAAAAAGACAAGGAAAAAGTTTTCCTAGCACTGTTTTTAGAAGAGCAGTCCATTTTTCTGGGGGAACTAACAAGGCAGAAGCCTCAGTGACTTATCCTTACAAGCTAATCAAATGTTTTCAGCAGGCTTGAACCTCCTTAATAATCTAAGACCACTATGATGAAAAGACTACCTGTTATACTCATTCTACTTCTTCTTGGAGTGAAATGCAGCAAAGCCACATGGTAAGTGGTGTTGTTGGGCTCATCCCTGGGCAGCACCTTCCAAAAGTCTTCTTATGCATCTTTTGGCATAGCAGCTGGTGGGAGCTACACACGGATCTACCCAGTCCCCACTGAACTCTAATGCTAGTTCAAATTGCTTTGTTTCAAGAACTTCAAGTGCTGATCTAATTGCTCAGCCATTCAGTACTGCACTTTCTCAAGCATTTCCTGAATTAAGGTGTCTTTTGAAGCTACTGGGGATAGCACAATGCCTGTACTTTGCAATGAACTTTTAGGGCTTCCATCTGGAGAAGTGTGCTGCTGACAAGTACTGTCCCCTTCCCATGAAATCTTTCTTTGTTGTATGGAAATAATTCTTACTGGCTTTTTAGCCCCTATGAAGAGGGAAGATGCTGCTCCTCTCCCTAACATGAAACTGGTCTCTTGAGCAGACCTCATGCTGCCCACCTTGGAAATTGTTCTGGTTTTTTTTGGGACCCAAATTTGAATGGCACAGCTGGGATTTAATCAACCCTGTCACATAAATCTCTTGGCTTCGTTTCTATACCAAAGGTTTTCTTTGGTTTAAAAAAAAAGAAAGAAAAAAAGAAAAAAAAAAAAAAAAGAAAAAAGGGATCTGGGGGCAGACATCACAAAGGGACTAAAAAGCTGTGCTGGAGGTATCTCCCCTGTGGACATTATTCCTCTGAATAGGGCAGAGTTTAGAGCAGGTCAAAAGAAAACTGCTGATCTGGAAATAATGGTGCATGCCGGAAAGACCCCGTTGTTGTTCCTGGCTCCCTGGCTGTGCACCCCTGCCAGCAAGCACCACAAAGGGAAATGTAAACAAGGATTAGCCACAAAATTGTTATTACAGCTCTATGGAAATAGCATTATTATGATGGTTATTATCACACTCATGCCATTGAAGATTGAAGTCCTGTGCCGGAGACATGAAGACGCATCTTCAGAGATGCTCTTGAGAAAGGTTAAAGTATGCAGCCTTAAACCACTAACTGTTGCATTACTTTCCACACAGTCTTGCAGTAACATAAACTCTGATAACACGGTCTAATGGTATTTGCCATCAAATGTCAAATTAAGTCGCATTTGCATAAAAAAACAACCAACCAACCAACCAACCAAAAAAAACCATGAAAAAAAATATAAACTACATTACGCAGTATGGTTAGCTGCTGGGCTGTGCAATGAACATTGTCCTGGATTAGCTTCAGTGTATATCCCCTACCAAAAATAAATGATATATATAAAAAATTCAGGGGGGGAGGAGGTGTAAAAACCTCTTTACTTTGTTTAATTATGTCATTGAGGTTTTGATTCATCCTATAAACTTCCCTGAAATGAGTGTCAGAATGGTAGGCTGGGTTATACCAGCCTAAGGGAAGGAACGTGGCCATCCTCCTCCATCAGCTGCCTGCTCAGAGACATGTTTGGTGAAGAAAGATCAGGAGTGGAAAAATACTGAGTGCTGTTTGTATTTGACTCATCCTTGTCTTAAAATTGAGGTTTTTGGCCATGTACCTGGTGGGTGTAAAATGTCATGTATAGGAAACTGCAGTGGCAGTGAAGCAGCTCATTATCTTAAATTCTCAGATGGAGCCAGGGAAGCAAGCACTGGACATGGTCCTTTCTTCCACAGGTAAACTTAGGGCTGCCACTCATTGCACCATTCCTTCTTTACAAATGTCTTTACCAACACCCAAATAAAACCAGCAGGAAGGATAAATTCTAATGTGTACTTCTAAGCCTAAATTATCTATTAACAAGAAAAAAATACATACTGGTGTGGTCAGAAGCAATATTGTCCATCCTTAAAACAAACCAGCATGAGGGTAGCTAGCACCTAGAAAGCACTCGGTGAAAAGAAGCATTTCTTGGATGGACCTGTTTTAATAACAGGAGAGGCACTCTGTCATGTTGACACTTAAAGGGGGTAAAAGGCAAAAGCAAGGCAGCACCACAGCACACTTCATCCCCTCAGACTCAGGTGCTAAGGGCAGGATGACTGTGCAGTGCCTTGCACTCAAAGTCTTCCCGTGCTGGGATCTCTGCTCAGACAAGTACAAATCTTGTACATCTAAACACATTTTAGGTCTGCTTGTACCATTACGCCCAAGTGATTCTCTTAATAACAGGTACAGATGCTGAGGATGTTAAAAGTGGAAGATCACCAACATCACTTCGTGTTCTTAAAAATATTAGTAAAGTAATACAATAGTCATTATTCACTGGTAAAACTCCCAAGAGCTGTGGAAACAGATCAAGAAATAAAGAGATAAATATTCAACAAGCAATAGATAGATAGATAGATAGATAGATAGATAGATAAAAATCCTGTAGTACATGGTCTATATCCACCAAGGAGAGCTATGAAACTCAATGACCTGTAAACTCCCGTGGGAACAAGAGGGAGATAACTTCCTCTTCATATATCATAGAATCATTAAAGTAAGAAAAGACCTCTAAGATCATCCAGTCCAACAACCAACCTATCCCACCGTGCTCACTAACCATGACCATCATTGCCACATCCCCATGGTTCTTAAACACCTCCAGGGATGGTGACTCCAGCACCTCCCTGGGCAGCCTGTTCCACCCCTCACCACTCTTTCAGAGGGGATGGTTTCCTAATATCCAACCTGATACGAAGGAAACATGTTAAATAAAAGAAATATTGCAAAGCATCACTTGCCTGATTTTTAATTTTCTTGTTCCCATATATTTATCTTGTGAAGGATAAACAGACTTCAACCACCCTGAGAAGAATCCTTCAGACTGCATGCAAGTGTTCAGAGCAAGGTAGTTGTGACATAGTGAAAGATCTGTATTTTAGCAGCAAATATGCTTTCTGCAGCACCATTTGCCTTTCAAATATGTTTGAAAAATATGCACTGGAACGGAGTGTTCCTGTTTGCTTTTTGCTCTGACAATTGCCAGAGCTCAGGTTACAAGTACATCAAGTCCTCTATAAGCATGCCAAACAGAAAAAAAAAATGCACTGCTTCCAAGAAAGCGTGGATGTTTTAGAACTCTCTTCCTATTTCCAGCCGGTGCTGTGTTGCTCCCAGCATGATATTCTCCCCTCCAAAAGTGAGTGAAAGAGGGTGATGGTTCATACTTGGCAAGCCTGGTATTATGGGGTGTGGGACTATGCTTTCAGAGCAGTTGTCATCTCTGGAATGGGAAAGCAGGAAAGGAAAAGCTTTGCAAGTCAACACACAAATCCCAGGGTAAAATCACTCCATAAGAATGAGTGAGGTGTAGAATGATGACCCACTTTTAAGCAGAGGTTGGCCCCTCCTTGAACACAGGTAACGTTTACATTTGAATGCCACATATTTGAATTCCGGATGGATGCAAATGCTTCAATTGTAAGAAATGCCAAAGATGTACAAGCACAACCATCTTGCAGAAAGCATGGTGAGTGAGCAGTGGGGAGCTTAAAATTGCTCTTGCAATAAAAACAAACCAAAACCTACACCACACTATAAATACTGATCTCCAAGAGGGAGGGACCATTAGCATTCTAGGCAACTCAGGGATCCTTCCCTGCATTTACCCACTGCTCATTGAGTTCTGCCTCCAATATCTTATGCACATCACTGATCTCTCTTTAAAGTCATGGCAAGATTCTTTGAGGAAGATGGACTCATCTGAGCAATCCTTGTGCTTGTTGGGAAGTCAGTGCTGTACATATTGGTACACAGCATTGCCGTCCCATTTGTGATCTCAGCTAGTGGATTTCATCAGTGCATTCCCTTGACAGCAGATGCACCTAAAAATGCAATTCCTGCTCTGGAAGTTGTTTTCAGGATAAGTGATTAGAAATACAGTGGGAACCAGAACGTCAAAACCATAACAGAGCATTCAGTAGATTTTGTGCCTAAAAGTATACATGTAGGGAAGCAATGCTTCTCAAAGACTAAGCAGCGGTGTAACCCCATAATAGTATCGGGGCACTTCAGTTTGAAAAAGAAGGGAGAGCCTCAGATTATCTGACCTTGTGTGCTATGGGTAGGAATGGATTCCTTCTTTTGTTTCCTTTTAAAGCAACCTAAGTCAAGTCAGCCTCAAGAAAAAAAAAAAATAGCCATTTTTGCTATCTGATGCATGCTTAACACGACATTGGGAAAGGTATTGATTCACTTATGTCAAATTAACTTGTAGGACGCTTCTATCAACCAAGCCCAGCAATTCCAGTCAAACCTAATGTGTTAATAATGACATAATTACACACTCCTGGTGTATGCAATTTCAAATTAGTTAGAGCACAAGCTTTAACAATGCATGACACTCTGTACACAACAGCCACCACACTGCATCCAATCCTTGCTTGAGTCAATGAGTTTACTGCTGAGCTGCAGGGTTACACCAGAGCCACATTCAGAAGTTCCAAAGCTGTCCCTGGGAAGATGGAAGAAGAAGCTGGGTATGAGCCCCTTGCACCCCCCCTGCCTTCCTGATCCATGTGCCCTTAGGGAGGAACTACACAACGGTTACAGTTTTCTGAACATTTCCACCCGCTGACATTTACTGTAATTTCTTTGTTTGCTCCAACTCAGATGGTTTTCTCCACCCATTTTTTCCTGCATTTGGTGCTGCCTAGCGCTTTACTCACTGTCACAGTTTCCTCTCTATCACCCGTTAGTCAGCCAGCTCCCCTGTTGTGTGGGCTCTGCATGTGAGTGTTAGAAAACAAGCATGAGAGAACCTAGGAAAATGTGAATGAAAAACCACAGAAATAATGGCAGTCATCCCTGAGGCCAGGTGCAGACTCTCAACCCGCATTTAACTTATTTCTGAGTTATCTTCGCATAAACTTGTGGTTGATACTGTTACCATTGGGCTGGCAGACTCATTATGCTCAGAATCCATTTTGTTGCTGTTGTTGTTTTATACATATTTAAAGTACATCCCAGGAGGTTAAATGCCTGCCTATCAAAGACATTCAAAAGATGACACCTGGTCATGACATTTCTTGGAGAACCTGACTGCTGCTTATTGATAAGTCAAATATATATACCTCATTATTTCTTATCAGACCTTTTTTTCTCCCCCTTCCTTACTCTTTTTCTTCCTTCCCTTCTTCTTTGTCTAAAATTAACATACCTCACACTGGTTTTCCATTTATTTTCCTCTCCTGTTTACCCTTGTGGGTATGCAGAAGGACAAGCATATGAGCAGTGCTGTTGTGTGCCAATCACACTGTGGTTCCCTCAATAATGTATTGAACCACAAAAGCAGATCACTTTGATTTAGTGTGAGGTACCAGAAGTCCTTTGGGTGGTTGAAGCTGTATGAGCTCAGGCAGACAATCCACACACTAGTGGGCTTCAGCAGATATGAAATTGTCTTGGCGACACCTGGATGAAGAACTGTCTTCTTCCTTGTCCCAGAAGAGATGATTTGTCAGGATAAAATATATATCTACTACAAAGAAATGGCCATTAGAATACTAGTTTTGTAATGATCTGCTAGGAGTTCCTGAGCTTTCTGTGTTCCTCTGTGTGTGTGTGCATATGAGTGCACCTGTACACGTGCAAGCTGCGGTCTGCCAGAAAAAAAAAAAAAAGAGTGTATATAGCACTGAAACAAAAATGTGACTGTTAAGGCTCATAAAGGACAGGAAATGGTAGAATGGATTCTAAAACCAAACACCTTGAAAAACCAGCATCAGGAACAGACAGCAAAGAAGACTTAATTTCAGTCATACACTTGTTTGTGGTTGCAGTTCCATTCCCCCCACTTTTTTCCCAACAGATACATGAATTTTGTACTCCATAGTTTTAATTTTGCTATGCTGCTACACCTCTAGTAAATAAAAGATCCTATAGTGATCAGCACTTTTTAAAAGGCAAAAATAGAACAAAATGAAAAAAAAAAAAAAAAGAACCACCAACCTGAAATGAACAAAATTAGCTGCAATACTTCAAACTGTTTCTCACAAACACCTCCTTCTTCTCTCATAAAACATGAATGAAAAAGAAAACCCTGGCTTTTGTAAAACTAGCGTGTTTCATCAGAAGTATTTAGCAATCTTGATGATAACACTGCTCAGCACTTCAATTAAAATTTGGGCTAGGAGATGCGTTGGGACCTACCAACCCTCCCAGAACTCAGGCAGATCTGGCGCCCTTGGAGCTGACCTCTACTGCTGAAAAAAAAGTGCCCCTGTAGTGTTGTGCTGGCTCGGCAGACAGCTTCTTGGGTTAGACCTGGCATGGCTCCCTTGTGGTGTTCAAAATCAGAGGCCCTTGACTGCATTTCACCTTAAACCTAGAAGAAAACAGCATCTTCAGACATAGGTCTTGTGCCAGTTTCGACATAGATATTCCATTTTATGTTAGTTTTGGATGTGAAGTCAACACTGGCCTGATCGTGGAAACTGAGTTGCAGCTCTAAATTTGGAGAGGCATTCATCTCTACTGAATGCTTTTAAACACTTTCAGTCCTTTGGATGAAAAATACTCATGCCTGTTCTACCTTTATCCACTTGGAGTAAGGCAGAAATGCCACCACTAGCTCCAGAGGACTAAATCCCAGAGCTAAGCCCTGCTAGATACATAGCTTCTTCTTGAACATCTTCTGCGTTATGCTAAGTATTTAAAGAAAAGCTAATTTTACAAATGAATCACTTGCCAAGTGGCATTTTCATTCATTCCAAGCAAAGATGTGAGGTTTGCATGTGTAAAATGCATAGCTCCCTGTGCCATATTTTTCTGAGTGTGTTCTAGGCAAAATATCACACTATGAGAAAACTACAAGTCGTTCAACAGAAAATCCAGCTGTCATTAATACAGGCATCCACCCTCCAGTGGAAATGGCCTCCATCAACAGCAGACAGCCGTGGCTTTAATGTAATTCAGCAGGAGATAATATAAAGCAGCACTCTCACAACTGGAGCATGAATGAAAAATGACACAGTCCAGGAACGTGAAAAGTAACAGGCCTGTGGGGTGAAGTCCCAACTGGCTTTAACTGGAAAGCTTGTTTTCTCTTGAATGCATATTTGCCAGCTTCAAATGGCACTTACTATTTTTGGTAAAGTTGTTATAAGCCCTCACACATGCTTCGTCCAGCACCATTTTGATGGTATATGATAATCATTGGGTATTAAATGCTGGCAGCAGAGCCAGAAGGTTTCCTTCATGCATCCTCCTACCACTGCCAAGGCAATCAAATTAATTCTGTTAACAGCCTGCCAAGTCAACTAGCCCACTAAACTATCCCGTCTTAAAAATGAAATCGAGACATACATATCAAATCCTGCCGTTTCCTTACCGAGGGTGATTGCTGGACCCCAGCCAGTGGGAATGACTGCTATCATCACATGATGCCATGCGATGGCTCTAATGAGCTGACATTTCCTGTTGCTAAATTGCCATGTCTGAAAACCAAACCAAATAGTGTTCCAACCTCTTTGGAAACCAGATGATGGTTTCTGACTTTTCCTTTTGCCTTCTGTTTCCTCACTTTCAAATTTCTCCATCCAATCCTGCCTAGATAGAGTCAAAAACTGCTTTCACAGCATATGGAATATATCAGAGTGTTCTGTAAAATGAAGCTGCCTTGTGTTGCTTCCTTGGGTTTCATTGTCTGCTTTACAAACTAAGCCATTCCTATGTTAATGGGAATGGGGGTGCCAGCAGCAAGCACCATGGGGCAGGTTACACACACCAGCTTGGCCATACTGCTCTGTCAAGGATCCACACCCGAGCTCCATGCCAGCCTATTTCCCTCTCCCCCAGCTGTGTATTTCAGCCATAAACAAAAAGTGGCAGAAGTGAGATTTCAGTACTGTTTCTAGCATCTCAATGGAGTCAATGTAGAGCACTTGAGTTACTGTCACTATTACATCTTTTGAGTCTCTCATAATCACCATTTGGTATAGAAAGACGTTATTACCTCCTTTTAAAATAATTGCCTTCTATTTTTCAATACTTTTTTCACCCAAAGAAATGCTATTTTGGGAGTCAAATCATCAGAGCACATTGAAATCACTGCGGCCTTCACGTGGCCTAACTTGTGTAGATAATTCTTCTGAAGCAAGGGTGTGGCAGATATGCTCCAGGAACACCAACAAGAAAGAAAATTACAATCTCAGGCATCTCATGGTAATTCATAGCCAAGAAGAAGCTAGTACCCCTCCATGATAAGTATTATTAAGACATACTCGTTGGCATGGTTAATAAGATATTAGACAAATATGAGTTGAACAGGCAAGAAAGAGGCATTTTGATACAAAGATGATAGAAACTGGAAAGAATAGCAGAAAGGTGGTCTCTTTTTCACCTACACACAGAAGGATACTAGGTATAGGATACTGTAGTTTTCCTACATTCTCATTTACTAGTCTGCAGTACAGTAAGAGAGGAATTTTTCTAGCTGCACCAAGCTGCTCTGTTGAGACTATGAACGAAATAGGAGCCCGTTCAGCTGGCAGCATAGTTTTCTTCATAGTCTTTATTTTACTCTCCAAATGGTGTACGGATTTCATGTACCTCAAGCTGTACTTGGAGACTTTTTCCTAATCCACTGCACTGGTAGTTTTGGCTATCTGCCATTAACTTAACTATTAAGTCTCAAAAGTCTGTTATACATTTTATAGACTTGGTGGAAGCTCATTTTTCTAGAGTGCAGGTAGCATGGGATGGGGTGACTCTTATCTATTCAGTTTGGTTTTCTCTCTTCTGAGGTGACACATTTCATGCTAGTGGCAATAATAAGTAAGTAATTAAAAACTATTTTACACATTTCTCTGCAACAGATCTCTTTTAGGGAATTATTTACCACAGAAATTTGTTTGCTCTGGCAGCAACGTCCTATGCCTCAGTAACACTGAAAACTCCTTTCTTGTAACAATCTGGTGCACTGGTAGGCACTAAACATGTTTTTGCAATGTCCAATAGTCTATGCCATGAGTTGAAGTCTCCTTTTTAGAGATGAACTAGCAGGCAAGAAAAGAGAAACGAAACCATGAACACTAGGAATGAGAACTCTCCAGATTTTGCTAACTTTTCCTCAGAAAGAAAGATGCAATAAGATGGTGAGGCACTGAATATATCTCAAAGTGAATTTTATCTAAGCCATGTCCTAGAAGACAATCTGTTGCTTCCCTGTCAGATCTGTAATACAGAAATCAGTGCATTGTAGTTCAATACAAACACTAAGTACAACATATATTTCTCAAAACTTTCAGAACATCCAATTTGTCCCTACCCACAATGGTGTGACAATGATTTCCAGGAGGTTTAAGGTGTACTCAAACTAGTGAAGAAAACAAGTACTTGCTCAAAGACAATTTTCTTCTCAAAGCACTGAGAAAAGCCACTGATGCCACATTCTGTCTTTCTCCCCAACCCGGTGACTTCCCTTTGGTAGGTGTTTCTACATTAAGATACTGTAAAATAAGTTACAAGCCTGTATTGTTTCAAAGGACCTAACCAGCCTCCTGCCTTTGTGTTTAATTAATTTTCAGTCTCTGAAATTACTAATAGGAAAAAAAGTGCTACATACTGACCCATTTCACTAAACTTGATCAAAGGTCCATTGTATACAAAGGAGATGCATTGCACTCTACAGTTTAAAATAAACTAGGTATTCAATCAGACAAACAGAAAATAATTGCAGGCAACCATCACTTTTTATTTATTTATTTATTTTTCAATCTTAAAAATTTTTGTGCATCAAGAGGTCAGCACATCGCAAGGAGGTGATGGATGCCCCATCCTTGGAAACATTCAAGGTCAGGACAGATGGGGCCCTGAACAACCTGATGTAGCTGTAGGTGTCTCTGTACATTGCAGGGGAGTTGAACTAGATGGCATCAACTCAAATCATTCTATGATTCTATAAACATAGTAGTGTGACAGGTACATAATGCAAATAAGAACACAGAGTTGGGTAAATCAAATCACGTAAAAGAAGAATTGTCCAAAATTCAACAGGGGCTTTAAAACCTGTTCAGAATGAGTTAACTTAGGCTATCCTCAAAAGAGGTTTGGATCCTGTTGATAACTGCATATGCGGGATTCCCAACACTGATTTTGAACAGTTTAAAAGTACAGCAAGGATACAGTAATGCATATAGCATCCACTTGATAGTCACTGTTTTAGCCTCAGAGACCTAGCAGAAAAGGCCTTCAACCTTATGTGAAATATTAGTAATTACAAATTAAATCTGCCAATTTGTTTTGTTCATGTCTAGTTGAAGCTCCGAATGAAAGTCAACTTTAGCACTGAGTACTTAAACTGAGTTTTCTGAAAGTGGCAGGGCATTCAGTATTTTGAAATATAAATATGTAGTCACTCTTTTAGATACAAACATGTAAGCTCAGATCCCAAAAGCAGGTACCCAATTGAAAATTATGTAAGAATATTAGATTCACAATCAGGCAAGTAAAATCAGCGAACCTCCATCCCACAAAAGGAGGAAATCTCATGTGAAGAAGGTACACCTTTCTGTACACCACAGTTTTTTTTTCTGGAATTCTTAAGGTATGCATATAGGAGTGATTTGCAGTTTAAAGATCCCCTTTGGAAAGCGTTTCATTTTTTACCTAGTGAACAGATCATAATATCCAGTTCATAGATAAAGTATCACTTTCCCATCAGACCAAAAGCTCAAGGTTTTGTTGTATGTTGGACACAAATATTTAAAAAAAAAAAAAAATAAAAAAAGTCTGTCTTGGAAGAGATTATTTCATTGCTAACAATCTGGAAAAGACAATGGTCAACATCATAGCAATTTTTATTTATTTATTTATTTATTTATGGTGTGACAAGTGGAAAAGGCACTTAGCAATTAACTTCTATGTAGAAATTAGTTTTTGATATTAGCCCTCGAATTCTGAAAAGCAACATTTAAAATATTACAGGAATTATTTGCTGTTGTTACGTTAATACAGATAACATATTTTTCAGTGTGTGTGGCATGCAGCCTGTTACTTTGTGTTGATGCTTTTTTCTCAAGTGTGACAGTTGGGTTTTTATGGACTGTGCAATTACAAGAGGCGATCTTTCAAACCACTGTTTCTAAGAGAAGTCCTAGAGAAGAAAATGGGACCCCGAGGAACAGAAACTCCTGCAGGATTTTTTCTGTTCTCTTTCAACCAAGAAGAAAATGCATGATGAAGAATTCAAGTGATTTTCTCCTTCTATATTTGTGTTACTCACTTTCATTAATGAGTACACACAGATACTCTGGCCTGTTACTGGAAGGGTGAGTGCATTGAATAGAACATAAATAGGAAGGTAACATTCCGAGTAAACAATGTCCATTAATTAATGTATGGGAAATTGGTAATCACAGCCTGAATCTCTGATTAATCAGCTGAGGCCAGTGTTGGGGCAGCTGTGGGAACACAGGTGAGAGTAATTTCGCTGTGCTCCTGAAAGGGGTGGAGCTTAACTCCTCTAGACCTCATTTAAGGGCTGACCACCACTAAGGCAGCATCTCTTGGAGATTGCTCCTTGGTAGAGATTGCTTCAGTGGTTCCCAGTAGACTGAAGGCTTCCATACGGGTGAGTTTTTCCTGTAAATAACCTTTTGGGTATTTACTACTATCTTTTCATTATTGTTACCATACAATTAACTAAGACTATTAACTAACTTATATCATTTTTGAATAGGCTTAGTGTCAAGCTCATACTTTCATCATTCTCTGGCAGCTTTTACAGCATGCTGCTGACAATATAACTCAAGGTCTCACTGACTTTCACAGCTCTGCAAGAATATTTTAGAAGGATTTGGTAGTTTTGAATAGTTCATTTCAGTACCCCATAAAGAAACACTTTCCTTCAACACAAGCACAAGTGGTTATTTCTGTACTTAATAAGGCCAAGGTAAAGAAAACCTAACTGCATATTTTTAAATATTTTATATTTACACAAGCCTGGTTTATGCAGAACATAGAGCCACATACATACTTTCACAAGAAGGTAATAGTACCTGACAAAATCTCAAGAACAGCCTACCCTGCATGTCAGATTATTCAAGAAAGGATATGAAACTCCTTGTTAGATAAAGCAGCTGCATCTTCTGCTTGTCTCTGAGTTAGAGAAACAAAAGTCTAAAACTTCTGTAGATTCCCTACAGTACAACACACGTATTAATCAATTGCTTTACTTAGAGGTTTATGTGGAAGATCTATCCTATGGTCCCATGACCATATTACAAGGCTCATCTATTCATCCTACTGATTTCTTAAGTTAGAGGGCAAATTATGGGAAAAAATGAAAAGAGAGGGCTGTAGGAGTTAAGGAGATTGCATTTTTTGCCATGCTTCTTGTGAGTTTTTAGTTTGCCTTGTTCTGTGGTGGATTTCTGATAAGGCACTCCCAGTGCATTAAAGAAAAACCCTGCAACAAGTATTGTAAACTTAGATTTAAAAATTCCTATAATACATAAAAGAATTTCAAATTGCTGCCATGTTGCACATAGCATTTTTAGCATGAGATGAGAAACACTAGCAGACTAAAGGATTCTAAGAGGTACGTTTCTATAAAGAGAAATTAATATCTCAGTTCTCTGGTTCATCTGCATGAACACTCTGTGAGAAAAGGTATGTAGAATATGATGTGATGTGTAGAAATAACTATAAATAACCATGATCTTCCACTTCCTGGTCAGCCCTTGTTTCATTAGGCACAGAGACTTTTGGTGGTTATTTTTTCATTTTACTAAGATGAAAGGTCATGTTGTTGTCCTGTCATTGTCACAGTATGGTGAATGTATGCCCCAGCCACTCACAGATCAGCATACACTGAAGTTCATTAAAAATACAGTATATTATTACTAGCTTTGGATATCTTTTCAATTGACCCTCACCTCTGTAAGAGCCTTGAAATGCTTTCTTGTAAGCAAGACCTTTTTGATGTATTGGCAAAGACAGTTGTGACCCCCTTTCACTAAGATTAAGAGTGGTTTCAGATGTTATCATCTTCATATCCTGCTTTGTTCTGTCCCAGTAGATCTGGGATCCATTTGGAGCCCTGTACTTAGTCATTACGTTAGTCATAGACAAAAACATTCTGTTCCTGTTAGCCATCCAAACACTAAATCCCAGCCCTGGAGGATATGCAATAAATACAACACAATTGTGCATCAAGAAAGCTGTCTGGGCTGGGTAATGCAGGAAGTGCATTGTGTGATTAATAAACACGCATTAAACTTAAGAAGCTTCAGAATCTATACAACCTTTCCTAAGTTCTCAAGCATGACCTTCAGCAGCATTAAAATACAGAACTGAAATGCACTGAATAGTATTTTAGTTCAAACTGGCACTGGGAATCAATGCATGCGTCATTCCTCAGTCAGCTGTGTTGACACTCATTTATGCTAGGCAAATGGAAAAGGAAATAACAATACCAAATGCTATACTCTAACAATTGTGTTTTACAGAAAAGGACTGTGAGCAGGCATAACCTAATGCAGTCTTGTGCTTGGATCATGCAAAAACATTGAGTGCTCTTTTCACTTAAGATTTTTGACAAATATCTTTACACGTTGTTTTAAAGTAAATAAGCATTGTGTTAAGCTTTGTGTAGGGCAATCAAATTAAATACTATCCATACAAATCTGAGGAAAATCTGAAAAGTCAACAGTGCCTCCATCAGAGAATGGTTATAACATTTTTCTGTTATAATTATTACAATGTTATAATATTTCCTTAGCAACAGTCTATGGTTTGTTTATGTTAAGTAAATTTTAAGAAGTTGACACTGTGGATAATAGAGTTGGGTGCTTGTTAAACTACAAGTAAAATTTAATCCCATTTCATTTCATAAATGACATTTGATTTAGCTTGCCCAGCGTGTCATATGTGAGAGGAGAGACACCCTGACACAAGAGCTGAACTAAGAAAAATGACAGGGGAAGGCCAAAACAACAGATGCAATTATTCATTCTTTCAGTTAGGATGATAATAATTCAGTTAGAAAAGGATGTGACTATTCCTGTCCTGCACAGGCTTGAAGAACGTGATTTTCCCAAGGTCACCCAACAGAAGAATGACTTGCACCCAAACTGCAAGGATCCTACCCAACACTCCCTCCCGATTAGATCACAGAGGAGGTGCTTCATTTCAGCACCGCCTTTTGTTTGTAGCAATGAATGCACACTGTATCTTCTCACTTTAAGCAGCTTGCTTTCTGTTCACGTTTTCCTTTTAACTCTGGAGTGCCTCATTTCAAACCCTATCATCACCTAGATATTAGGGAATAAGTAGTTCAGTATGTACATATCATTACCACTTTGCCTCTTTTTGTACTCATGTTCACAGCCCTGCTGGATTTTTTTAGAGCCTAAGCATTTTCAAAACAATTTATTTCACTGCGGAAGTTACTGTGCGAGCTGCAGCAATCACACTACAGCACTGGGGTCTTCAGCGGGGCCCTAGGTCCCTGGCAGCTGGAGTACAGTTCTGCAAATACAGGTACTTCTACAGCAAGGAATGAGTCCTTGTATGTCTCAGGACTGAAATTTCCTCTAACCTAGCTAAAAGTCTATTCACCTAGGTTTCTAGGATCATTCATCTGTTAAAATGTAATGACTGGGGTTTATCTATGCAGCACTAAAATCAAGAGATCATTGTAAGAGTTTATACTATTACAAGCATAGCTGAGACTTTGCTGTGGTATCAGTCACGTCATGGTCTGCTCCTCTGCTTTCTCATCTGGAACTACAGTACAGTGCTGAGAGGTTTCCATGGTGGCCTCAATAACAACCAGTTGCTTCTCTCTGCCTGGGTCCTATCAGATCTGTTTTGCATTCAGTCTATGCTGGAAGGAATTATGGCTTTGTGAATATTATTCTGTTCTTATGCATTTATTAGATGCAAAATACTTTCACCCAGCACTTCTTAGAACTATCATAAAGCACTTAAACACTTTTACATGCTTTAGACAATCCTGTTCTCTGCCTTGGCAACTGCACCTCCTACATTCCCTTTCCCTTCTCCTGCCCCTAAATAAAAGAAAATAATGATTTAATCTAGAAGACAAATGCTGAGGGCATCAGTACATGTGTTTGTGATTCTCTGTTCTCTGACTCAGCCTGAGGCTGTCTCCGAATCCTCAGATAAAGTCAACGTCACTGATTTCATTGAATCAAAAGGGTTTGGATACAGCCTTTTCACAATCCTGGGGGATCTCTTCACCCACTCTGCTCACTGCACACTATTGTAGAACATGGATGGCAATAGGAATTGTACTTCAAGCTCCTTGCCTCGGAGCTGCCATACCACTAACCACATGTTGTTATGATAACAGATAAGCAAATAGCTAATGATCTAGCTGCTATAACTACAGGTTAAAAAAGAAGTAATATTTTGTTTATATTCCCTGTTGCTTAAAGTACTCACAATTAAAACATGAAATATCTGATAACGAATGTCATGTTTATGTGTTTGCTTCCCACCCACATTTCCTAATATGAATAAATACTTCCTCACCACAGAAATGAAGGGAGCAGAGCTAAGTTTTAAAGGGCAGGACAAAAGTTTGCATAAGGGCTCCTCTGCAATTTTTGGGACTTGAATGGTAGGAAGGAGCCACTCTCCTGGCTCTGCTAGGCCAAACATGCTTGGCCTCAGTTTTGTGGCTGGGCAAGTAGTTGGGAGGCGGACCCTTTAGTCTCCTCACTATTCCTGAAGAAAGCTTGAAGCATGCTGTTGACGCCAGGTGTGTGGGAATGCTGGGATTGAAGGAGCTTTGCTGCTGGGGGGATCCCTGCTCGCTTCCCATTCCACTCTCCCACAGGCCTCTGCCTGCTTGCTGTGTCCTCTAGATTCACCTGTTCATTTATTCCACAGTGCAGAACTCTCCAAGACTGACTCCAAGCCACAGGCAAGCTGTGGAGGAGAAGAGCTGCCAGAATTTCAAGTGATGTGCTTTAGGCATTGCAGAGGGCAGCAGTGTCATGGTGGAAAACGACTGCCTATCTGCACGTTTGGGAGGTTGTAACAGCTTGTGGCTCCAATCACACTTCCACCCATGCCCCTCCTCCTCACTCTACTTCTGTTGGATGCTTCAAGGAAAATAAAATTTATGGAAGTGGTTCCAAGAGCTGTTTTCTGCACTGGTGCTAGTTGGTGCATGCTCCTCTTGGGCTCAGCCCTCCCTTCTCCTTGCTGCCCGGCTCCACTCACTCCCTTTATACAACAGATAGATCATGTTACCTTCATCAGCTGCTCCTTCTGGGCCCCAGTGCTGGGGAGAACAGCATTGAAAGTGCCAGGTACTTGCAGCTCCTTTATCTCATTATCTGATAAACGTTCCTTGGTTTCCACCCTGGGAAAAGCTTGCATCTCAACTGTGCTCTGTGACAGAGAAGGAATCATGCTATCTTCCTATGTATGAATGCACGGTAAGAGAAAGGCGGGATCCTCTTGCTCCTTCCCTGTCTTAGCAAGCCACAAAAGCTTTATGGATGGCAAAATTCATTTTTTTCTAGGACTGCTGACCATGCTCTAGCCTTTTAAGTTCTAGCAGGAACCACATGTCCTTCTTTCTTGCTCTGGGCTCTTGCATCATTAGCTCCTGCATATTCTTTCTCTCTCTGCAGAGCTTTCAGACTGTAGTATTGCTTTTTTTAATCTCTTGATAAGATTGCTAAAAAGGACTGAAAGAATTATGGAATTATAGAATGAATTGGGTTGAAAGCAACCTCAAAGACCACCCAGTTACAACCTCCTTGCCATGGCAGGATTGCCATCCACTAGTTCAGGCTGCCCAGGGCCCCATCCAATCTAGTCTTGAATGCTTCCAGAGACTGAGCATTCACAACATCTCTGGACAGTATGTGCCTTTGCCTCACCACCTTCTCCACAAAAAACTTCCCCCTGAGATCTCATCTAAATCTTCCCTCATTCAGTTTAAAAGCATTTATACTTGTCATATCACTATTTACCCTTGTAAAAAACTGATTTCCCTCCTGTTTATAATCTCCTTTCAAATACTGGAAGGCCATAATGAGATCTCCTTAGAGCCTTTTCTTCTCTTGCCTGAATAAACCCAGATCCCTCAGCCTGCCTTTGCAGAATTACTCCAACCCTCCAAGCATCTTCACGGCTCTACTCTGGACTCTCTCCAAAAGCTCCACAAAAAGCTCTGATTTGAATGGTGGAGTTCAAAAACCTTAGGGTGTCAAAGAGGGTGAACAGCAAGCTTGATATTCAGAAAAGCAGACTACGAACTCTTCAGGGAACTCCCTGGCAGGGTGACATGAAAAAGAGTCATAGATGGAAGTAGGGCCCAAGAAAGGTGGTTGGTATTAAAGGCCCACCTCCCTCTATGGCCTGAAGCAGTGCATCCTGAGAAAAAGGAAGGCAGGCAAGAATGCCAGGAGGCCTTCATAGATCAACAAGGAGCTTCTATACTTAAGATCAAAAAGGAAACCTATAAGGAGTGGAAGCAAGAACAGATTACCTGGGAGGACTACAGAGAAGATGTCTGAGCAGCAAAGGATCAGGTTAGAAAAGCTAAAACCCAAACAGAATTAAATCTTCCAGGGACATAAAGGGGAGCAAGAAGAAATTCTACAGGTATATCAGTGAAAAAAGAAGATCAGGGAGGATGTGGGCTCTCTCCGGAAGGAAATGGGAAACCTGGTCACATGGGATACAGAGAAAGCTGAGGTGCTCAATTATTTTCTGAAGGTGTCCTGGAAACCTAAAAGTTGTACAGCAGTGCCAGTGAACCCCAAGACTGGTGATGCCCAGTGACCTTCATGGCGCTACTATATTATAAGGATTACCCCACTGCTGGTTAAAGAAGCAATATAAAAACAAGTCCATTTTTAAGCCCTGCTTCTTGGCCTTCCACCACAATGATGTCTCACCTGAAATATAGCCAGTGACTCATACTGCAATTATTGCTGCTCTCATTCTGGTCCAAATTGCTTGGAGGAAGGGAAGTGCTGATAGAGACACTGTAGAAGATTAAAATAACTATGTCTGTGATGCTTTACAAAAGCTTTGCTTTAAGGAACCTGCTTTCCTCATGATTACTTTATTTTGAATTCATTGTGCAACACATTCTTGTCTCTGGAAACAGGAATCAGGAGAATCATTAGAGACAGAGAATATTTTCCTTAAAGAAAAGTTGTCAGGTCAAGTCATGCTTTTATATTACTGTTTGTAAAACAAGATGTTTACACACCTGTAAACCTGCCACATCTATTTTTTTATCTGATTAAAATCACCTTTGGAGAATTAGGTGAAAATGGTTCTTTGGCACTGGAGACAGTGTGAGCAGCAAAGGCCAAGACAAAGGAAGTGCTTCCCTCTCCATCTGCCCTTTACCAGGTGCCAGCACCCCAAACCTGGCAATGAGCCCCACCAGCAACAGAGCTGCAGCATAGGTAGCCACCATATCCCACCCCAGCAGCTCTGCCCATGACCATCCTCTGTTTTGAGGTTGTGGCTCCTGCCACCTTGGGGCTGTGGCAGGATGAGGGGACACATGGATGCCTTGCCAGCATAAATCACACATCTATTCCTAGCTCCTTGGAAATGCCCAAGCCTTTGTCTAGTGCTAATGATTTAGATACTCCAGATGATAAATAAAAGTGCTAGAAGCTTGCCCTGCTGTATATTCCTCCTCTGAAGGCAGCTCGCCAACTGCTTTATCTAGATTATCATCTCTGAAGGAAAGTATTTATAACTTGGCAGTCGTGGTCAATGTGTTTAGACAATTCAGTCAATGAGTGCCCCTGAGGAAGAAAGAAAACTAAAACAACAAGAAAAAAAATAATGAAGGTGGAGGGATGCAAGGGGAATGCAAATCCCATTTGATGGACTGTGACTTTAAACAAAGCCCTGCCTCTCTGGCCCAGGGTAAATTCGTGAGGATCACTGCTTTTCTGGCTTCAAAGTATTTTGCCTTCCAAAGGTTAAGGAAAGCAGGCTTCCTGGATAAACAGCATAAATTAAGTGCTCAAACCAGAAACAAAATACTGGAAGCCAAGCACAATCTCTGCACTTCTGCTTTCCCCACTGCAGGGTTGGCTAAATTGATATTAGACATTATTATTCCAGAGTGCATGCTCATGCCCACCCCCACAAAAACAGAACATACATTCAGATAAATACAGACTTACTAGCAAGCCTAGGCGCACTATTTGGAAACCACACACCATTTCCCCAGATTAAGGTCGCTGCATACAAATCCTCCAGTCTGTCTTCAGATCACATTTGATGGCCAGCTCTCTCCCTCCCAGCCTCCAATCTCCTTAACTTTCATCCCCTTGCATGGGAGCCTGTGGTCATTTGGCTTCAGGGCCCTGGGTAGGTGTGGCATGGGGCTGGGAGTGCTGCTCCCGTCCTGGCCCAACATGTGAAATCCATCTCTTATAACACACCAGCCACTTTCCCACTGAAACTCACAACTGTGTGTAATTTGGCTAGCTCATCTAACCACTGAATTAAAGGAAAAAATAGACATTCTGTGGGGTGCAGGAATTATTAGTGATGACATGTATCACATCTAAAACAGCGGGGCACAATGACAACATACAATAAAAAGGAAATTACCTATGACATACTCTTCGCTTTCTTTGAATATCATTTCTGGTCCAAATTATGTAAGAACATCAATTGCTATTTGACAGTACCTGGAAAAGATGTCCTTAAAAATTTGCCAGTTTTGTCTTAGATAAATAGATTCAGTTTCTTCAGTATTCCCTATGCTTCTTTGTATTTACTTTAGAGAATATTCCTAGTACTGAGGCAATGATATTTAGCTTTCAGAAAACTGGCACATTTTATAGAATCATGTTTTCATGCTCAAGTGGTAAATCTGGATGTGAGTCTCTGGCACGGCCAATGAAAATGTGGATATGGGCTGCGTAAGACAGGTTTACAGCATTAAAACTTGAGAGAAATTATTATGCAAGTCACTTTTGATGAAATCATAATTAAGCCTTATTCAGGTTTGAAAGTTCAAACTCACAGTATATTTCACTCCTCATTTTTCACTTTTATGAACCTTCAGCAGTTTCAGTATCCAGCTAGGACAGAAAGGCTAAAAGCGCTACAAAGAAAATTAAGGGAGATTTATACACTTTCAAGAGGGTATGCTGATATCTTAGGAGAAACCTTTTTTTGAGACACAGTTCTACATTGTATTTATCAGGCTGAAGATTATGAAGTATAAACTAAGAAGCTGCAATATTTTGGGTGGTTCATTCCAAGTGAAACCCTTTTTCGTATGAGGGAGAGAAGATGATGCATGTTCAGGTTGTGTCTTCCCTGAGGAGGAATGCTTGCCTTGAATCAGGACACAAGAGAGACTGGAGAGCTCCCACCTGAGGCAAAGACCAGAGAAAAATGGAGCACATTTCTTCAAAACAAAAATATAATGCACTTGTGTCCATAGTGATCAAATGCTCTTATACTACATTCTCCAGTTTCTCTGCACTATGGAAGCCAAAAGAGTGACTTGGCTGGAATAGGAAGGACTGCATCAACAGAATTGCTTATAAAGTTTTTGTATCCCAAACAGCACTGAGAAAGTTTTACTTGCTGTGCTAATGTAAGGGGTTTGTTTTGCAATATAATTCCTTGGATCAACAAAATACACTCCTACCAATACCTAAGATTATAATTTTTCAGGCCCTAGATTAGATTACTCTAGGTAACTGCAAGAACTGAGCTGTGGTCTCTTGCAAAGGAAAAGACCAGGAAAGGGATCATGGAAAAAAGTTTCCACAATCAGAATGAGGGACTGGCAGGTGTTCAACAATTATCTGCACTCAGTGAAAAATCTAAAGCTGTCTGCATGTGTGCTAAATCTGTGAAATAGCTTGAAGAGAACAACACACCTGCACCCTAGGTAGACCTCAAATCTCAGCACACATCGGAAAGTTGATTCTACTCACTACTCCCTTCTTCTATTCTCATATGGATTAGATGGTAGAAACCCCGCATTAGGCTTGAAGCAGTGTGACTATGCACTTCTTTGGAATTTCAGCCAATATGCTCATAAATAATGTAAATATCAAGGAATGCAAAATATTGTACAATAGCAACACTCATTACCTCCAGCACTGGCAAGAGTTATATAAACATTAATGTGATAGAAAAAAATCCACTAATTCAGATAATAAAGATTAATAAAATAATTTAAAACCACTCATCCCTAAAAAAAGCTTATTTTTCCCCACAGATCCTGGGACAAAAGAAACATAAAAATGCAACAATAAACCCAAAACAAACATCCCCAGATTTCAAATACCATAAGTAGAGATATAATTTAGTTCATTTAAGTATATAAGTTAATAAGGTGCAATAGAAATACTGAGCAGCAGCCTGAATCAACAGTGGAGCACTTAGGACATCAGGACCAACCCAGGGGAGCTCAGGTGCATGCAATGTATCTGAGTGTCCAGAAGGGGTAGAGCCAAGATTCAGCCTTTCCCAGATCTCATTTAAGGGTTGGCAGTGGGTCAGAGTACATTACTGGAGATCCCTACCTACTGGAGACCTTTCAAAGGTTAGCAGTTTTTCTTTCTTTGTTTCTGCATCCACAGCTGTTGTATTTGTGTTTGTTCTCATTTGCTGTAGCTTAATATTGTAACACTCTGCTATTATTGCTACACTTTCAATCACATTGTAACGCTACAATAGGCTACAAGAGAATGCTAAAAGGAGTAGACTTTTTCAGTTTCTGTTCAAAAAAGAAGTGGAGGGGATAAAGGCCTTGAATCAAGGGGTGAGTAGCAGTAGATCTTTGGGTTGGGATAGTACTAGCCATAGTAAACTGAAAGCTAAAAAAGGGTGAAGGAAATCCATCAGGCCTGTTTGTTCAAGCAAGAAATGGGACAATCAAAAGGGGAAAAAAAATCACATTTCATTATGAAATTAAAATACTGGACAATAACAGGACAAACTTTCTCTTGTGATTAAGAACACAACAATAGCTTCAGATTAAAGACCTTCCCAACACTCACTATGCTAAAACAGTTAGCAGTTTCTAATCCTCACTTCTTGAACATATAATCTGAGCTCAGGAGGAACCACCAACTATGGGAGCAAAATCGGCTTCCCCAGAGAGGCAGTATCTGGAGATAACACCACATATGTGGTAAAATATTTTCAGCCTTGCTCAGGGAGAGTGTTCAGTCAGTTCAGGTGCCAAACTTCTCATTTCTAAGACCACATGAAAATTGAGAAGTTGAAAAAGAGGCAGAATGATACAAGTAGATTTGTGGATGCACACCAGGAACCCAGCTTTCAAAATCAGCCCTAGTGGGTGGCAGTACTGCCTACCCACAAGCTACAGAGAGAGGCTGGAACTAGATTATCTTTTAAGGTCATTTCCATCAAACCCAAGACATTCTATGAGTCTGTGTTATTCTTTCCTACCCACAACAATTACACAGTTTACCTATGATATTTCTCCAAATAATTGAATTCAACTGGTGCTTGCTAGTTTTAAGTACATGTGCAGTGTCATATGGTGGGCATCCTTGCTTGAGACTAGGCATGTGCCATAGTCTTCAAGACTTCAAAGCAGATTGTAAGGCCTAAAAATCATACAGAACAGAAAGAGTGTGGAACTAGGCACTTCCAGTGTCTCAGTCATTGAAGCAATGTCCAAACTCTCCATCTGGTTTGGGTTACCTGAAAATAGACTAGCATACTTGATTATTGAGATAGTGAGTTATGTATGCTAATAAGGAATTTAAGTAATATGATTTATAACTTGCAAATATGCACTCCTCTGGTTTCCCAGCTAAATCCTAGGAATGCATTGCTTGGAATTTTACAGGGCAATCACAAAACCCCAGCACTTGCCTTTTATTCATTCTTAGGAAAACACAGTACTCAAGTTGTTGTAATTCCCTCTTCAGAAAAGATTTTCATACATAGGTATGATTCAGTAGAAACACCATGCCTCACAGTTTAAAAGACAAACAAACAAACAAAAAAAACCAAAGAGACATACATAAACGAAGACCTAAAACAACGAGAGGAATGAGAAAACCAGATTAATAAAGATTTTGCTAAAAAAATCCCAAGACACTCTGTTCAGGGTGAGTTTGATTCTCAGAGCTATTAGCTCATGTAATCATTGTAGTAGGCTGCTCTCTTTTAGCAACAAAACCCTTGTCCACTGCTAGAGTCAAAGTATGTAAATTAGATAGTCTCTTAGCTAGAAACTACAGAGTGGAAATAGCTACTCTGAAAGTAAACTACATTGTAAACTTTTGCTGAAACTATATGCCTTTCACTATTCTTCTACCATCAAAATCAAGTCTATGGGAATTTTATTTAAGAGTGTATCGGTTGTCTTTGTAACATTAGCAGCTGCTATTAAAGATAATAGGTAAGAAGTGGTAACAGGGAGAAGGTGGTATCTTGGACTGACATCTTTACTGGCAGGGGTGATGGAGCAGTTTATGAAGCTTTTCTAGTGGTATTCCCCCCCTCTCCAAGCCCCTCCTCCCTCCCCCAACAAAATCAGGATTGCCTCTACGGTATTTTGCCAAGAAGTCTTCCCCTTCAGCCTCTCCAGCAGGAATCTGTGACTCAAGAGCTTCATGGGAGGTTGCACTCTTGCATCAGCAGATACGCATTGGCCTACTCATATAGAGTTTTCTATGGCCCCAGCACATTGCGTTCTGGGAGCATCCTGAGAGATGGGGAAGGCTGTCTGCTGTGGAGACTGGACCACCTTCTAACAATGGCAAGGATGAGGGAAACAACTGCATGGTATGAGACAGAGAAAGCCTTCCTTTCACTTCCAGGTTTGCCCAGACAGCTCATGCATCACCCAAGTTGAAAGGACAAGCTGAAAGCCATCTCCGTTGGAAGCTTGCAGCCCATTGCTTCTGACCCAGTACAGAAACAGAGAGTCCAGAGCCTCCCATTTCTTCTAGAGTGAATCAGTATGGCTGTGCTACCATTGATGAAGAAGCATTCTGGAGCATCTATATCATTAATATTAACCTGTACTTGTCTGAGTCTGGAGTAAATTTTCTTCAAAAAAGCAAGGAAAACCTGCTTCCCTGATGGTACTCACACTCTCTTGCAAACCATATTGTTTCCATTTTCTGTAGCCTCCAAGTGATAAAAGGAGTGAAGTGATCTGTCTGTTGCCTTCCTGCCAAACTGCCAGATCAGCTGGTCCTGCAGATCAGCAGCCACAGAGATTTTCAAAGACAACTTCCAAGCCATAAATATGAGATACAGGGCACTGTATAAAGCAAAACCAGATCATTTCTCAGCCTAAAGCCACCCGTGCAGTGTCAGTCTACGAGAATCAATTCACACGTGTTTTAATCAACTTGTAACTTACACTGGATATATGGGAATAGTTAAATTTATAGAGCTTGGAGTCTGGCCCATTAAACTCTGTCTATACTGCTTCAGCGCTCCTAGAAGCCTGTGTTCAAATTTGCCTCAAGTCACGATTGAAATGAATTCGCCAAGTTCCAGAGAAGTGTGCAGCACAGACCTATCAATGTGCACCAAACCCAGAGCAAAAACTTCCCCGTGCAATTGGGATCCAGCAGCCTGGGATGCTGACAAAGCAAGGAGCAGAGGGTGGTGGAGGAGATGGGGCACGTGGAGCTGCCTTGGCTCTGGTTTGGGCCACTAGCTGCATGCCTTCAGGAGAACCAGCTTCACCAAACGTGCACGAGCAGAAACATGCATCAGTGTAATCGGCTGAGATGAGACCCAGATGTTTTACTGAAGTGATCTCCATTACTGGCTGCTAATTTGGACATTTTCTGTGCATCCACTATTCTTATCAACAGGGTAGGGCTTTCTGGTTCATTTTTCTACATTCTCTTGGAACAAGTTTAGCTGATAGCATCAGTGTCTGTGAGGTAGCAGTAAGAGCCCTGCCCACACAGGTACTGTGGAAACTAGAGACAGGATTTTGCCAGCTGGGACAGGAATGTTTATTTGAATGTAAGGAGAGAACCAGATTTGTGGCTGCTGTATCTGCCACAAGTCTCAGAGGAGTACCCAAGGCAAAAACTGACAGACTTGGAAATAGTACTGTGCCCAGTGAAGCGGGGGTGGGGGGAAATAAACAACAATAAAAACCCTTGTGAGAGCATGCATTTCTTATGCTAGAAACACATTTCTGGTTTCCAGAAAAGACTGCTGCAATGTGCATGCCTCAGGTTGCCCAATGACATGCAGACTTACTTGCTGCATATCGACAGGGGAATTTGCAGAGGTAATTACTTCAATTATCTTGTTGCCTGGGCAACCACATAACACACACACACACACTCGGGCTTCAGTGAGTCACCCGGAGACACGGGACTCTCCAGCATGGCAGGAGAGCAGGCACAGAACTCTCCAGAGCTTACAGCTCTGCAGGCCAAGCCAGGGAATGCAAAGGAACTGAGGGACTCCATTGCTGCCCAGCACTTACACCATCTCAAGGCTAGGGGTGCTGTTTTTCTGCCCTTGACACATGCTTTTTCGAAAGGCAGCTGGGTGGGTGATGCCTATCAACCTAAGGCATGAGTACTTGAAGGGAGCTTACAAGCAGGTGAATGGTCTAATAGTGATAGAACAAAACATGTTTTTAAACTAAAAGAGGGGAGATTTAGATTAGATCTTAGGAAGAAATTCTTTACTCAGACTGTGATGAGGCACTGGCACAAGCTCCACAGAGAAACTATGGGTACCCCATCCCTTCAGATGCCAAGGGCCAGGCTGGATGGGGCCCTGGGCAGCCTGATCTGGTGGGCAGCAAGCAGTCCACACAGCTAGATGACCTTTAAAGGTCCTTTCAAAACTAAACTTTTCTATGATTCTATGATCTAAGCAAGACTGATATTCACTGTCTTTAACATATTACTGGCATTGAGGATACTATTGTGACAGTATTGGACTGGAGCAATTGTAATTGCAACAAAGAAGACTAACGTGGATTAGAGCAAAATCGAGACAACCTGAAAATCATAACTGTAACTTCTCAGGTACTCAGACTATATATAAAAGATCCACTACCAAGCTGAAATCTGGTTTGGATGCCAGCAGTAACAATCTGGAAAAATGTCACTGAGTTACAGCAGTATTTCTGCGTACAATCAAGAGCACCAGCTTACCAGAAACAGAACAGCCATACAGCCTTCAATGCACAGCAGTGCAGAACCTGCATAACTTACTGTGTGCATCTTAACAAAATAACACAGAGTATATGGCTTTTGTATCCCTATATTGTATGCATATATATATATACTCCACGTGTATACATATACACGTGGGTAAAAAAATATTATGGACAGGCTGGTTTTGATTGCCTTATCTTAGTTGCATAGCAACTGCAAACATCTAGAAAGAGCAACAGAAATGATATAAAGTTCCTGGGAAAGTTTATATTAAGATGACAAGTAAGAAAAATGCACTGTGTGTTCAACCAAGGATTTGAGTAATAGAAATGAATAAAAGAAGGCTTATGATAATGAAAACTGATCTGGGGCTCTTATTCATCTCTTCGTGCACTTTGACAAGGAGGAGACCTGAAAATAAAAGGAAAGCACACAGAGATCCGTTTTTGTACACAATCCCTTGCCATATACAATCCCTGTAGATATCTCTGCAGCAGTATGCTCAAGTAATGGTGTTCTGGGAACACCAGTATTTAGTAAACTTGCAAAAATAATAGCTTGAATGAGAAATACACTAACATACCAAGGGAGAAAGGTCAGAAAAGTCTCATCAATGTTTCTTCTCTGAAATGCAGCAGCAGGCACACAGATATGGTAAGGATTCAGGGTTAGATAAATGGTCATTCAACTAATTTGGCGATTAGCTCATGAGAACCTGTTCCCACTTCATTAAAACCTATAGCTTTTGAGAAATCCCCCCCCCCCTTTTTTTTTAATGGACACAGAATTTTAACTGTAGACTGAGCTACAAGAAAATATATTTGATGCTTAGATTCTTTTGTGATCTCGGGATACAAGTGTTAGTAATTACATTAGGTGAGAAAGAGGAAAGAGGACAAGAAAAGGATTTAAAGACCTCAGCAGTTCTAAAAAGAGTTGGCACTGCTCAGTTTTCTTGCCAGAAAATTGCTTTTGTCTCTTTTCTACCAAGACTGCAGCAAAGTCTAAAGAACACATTGAATTTATATCCGTGTTGCTTTATTTTCATTGACTTGACTAGGAGTCCAATTAAAGCAACAACTGAGTGTCAGAGTTGGTCATTACTCTCTCTTTTTTATATTTCAGTGATGCAGTCTCTTAAAAACTACTTTCCAATGAAATATTCAATTAAAACTCAATGAAAGACACCTTTTGAGGGATATTTGCAATGAGGGAAAAGCAACTGCAAAAAAGACTGTTGGTTTTAGTCTACAGTTTTGGAGCTCATGAGTATTTTGTTTTTGAAAATGTGGTATAATTTATTTAACATAGTGCCTGGCTCACTGTAGCTATGATCACATTGATAAACTAAAACTTTTTGCATTGGTCATGGGTGAAAGGCTATTTTGCAGGCAATACACTAAAACATTTGTATCGAGTACTCACGTAATAAGTTCAGCCTGATTTAAAAACTCTCTTTTTAGAGCTTACCTGACTACTATAAATAAATGATTTCTTTATCTACTTTACCTATTTCTCTTTTTGTTCCCCTGGCTCCTCACTTTTTCTTACCTATCTTTATTTTTAAGTTGAAGAAATTCCATATGGAGGGATTCAATTCTAACCTTATGCTTCATATGCTTTTCCATGTCAGGCGCCATTTTGTTGCACTACCCCTGTGCTGCCATCTGTCACACAACAGAATGTTACAGAATATTGGTAAGAGGGTTCAACCTCTGCTGCCATACCTCCATCATCTGCCTGATGTCACAGGCCAACACAATACAATAGGAAGCATTACTTTTGGAGCAGCTCCCACAGGTTTATAAGTTATCTGGAATAATTTGGGTTGATGTCTTATTAATGACATTAGCCTCTTTTTAGCAACAGGGAAGAAACACAGCTAGTGTAACTGTATATATTTTCCACTAAGCTGGTATAAGAGAAATGGAGCTAGGAACACACCCAGTGCCAAGCAGCTTGAAATCCTGGAGATATACTACAGCATAGCAGCTACAAAATAGTTACAAAAGTAACAATATTTTATTATGTAATCATAACAAATTATTTTTAATCATGAACAGATGAGGCTCATAATCAGTTTTCTAAAGTCAATCTAATGAGAACCCCAACAACTCCCAGTTGAAGAATTACTTTAGAGGGCAAAGGAATACCTATAGGTCAATTTACCTTGGCAGAAGCATGCAACCCAGTGGGGATATCCAGAAGGAAATAAGGTCACAAATTGGCAGGGCGGAAGCTATATTTACCAGTTTAAACATTATTTAGTTGTTGAAAATCTTCAACTTGAAAGCCAAATCAGTAACTTATAGACGAAACTATGAGCCTTCAACTTAAATGTTATTTCCATTTGAACATCTGGATATGAAACCTAGCCATTCCCCAGGGGCACACAGGCAGACATCTTAACAGTTTTGAAAGTAAATGTCTCTGAAATGCTAAATGGAATAAAAATACAAAATGGGATGGGTTTTTAACAAATGTCAGGAGCTACTAAAGAGCTCCACTGCTCTGTACCCCTAGCAAATAGAGTGGGGGCATCTGGGACACAGCAAGAATGAAAGGAAACATCTGCCATATTAGGGATGCCACAGGATAACCAAGGAAAGGGGTGTGTAGAGCTGACTGTGTGACATAAAAAACTTGATTAGAGGGTACACAAGAACAACACAAGGATGGAAACACATGGCAGCATTTTCAGCAGCAGCTGAAACCTAGTGATAAAGGATAAAGTCTAAGTGAAATTTGTGTATGAGTTTTCTATCACTTCTCTCTACCCAGCTAATTCCTGACATGTTAAGACATGATATAATGCATACTCCTGCTGTTTCTGAATGTTACTTCAATCCACAGTCTCCCAGAAATATTAACGCCATATTGGACCAACATTGGAACTCCTGGGTTTGTAGCTGATTATTTCTTGAAAGGAAAAAAAGCTATTTCAGTAAACTAACTCATTCCCTCTCTCTGCAGAGGTTTGAGTTACTTCTTCATCTCTTACTACCACAATATAACTAGAAAATATGGCTTCTTGTTCAGTTGGTTGCTATTACTAAACATTGATTCCAAAGCTTTTAATGGAAGTACCACAAAATAGGACAATTCCTTCTTGTCCCTGATATGTCCATATTTCATTAAAAAAACCAACACAAATGGGGAAGAGAAATAAGAGACAAGACAGCATAGATTCTCTGACTTACTGATAAGCTGGTAAGTACACATAGCCTTAGTGTGTGATTAGATGGAAGATGATCTTCCAGACCTTCTCAATGGAAAGTATAGAATCCCTTAGAGGAAATAATAGGTAAGTCTTGAACTTCTATTCTGTAACTAGAACTTGATTTCTCTAGTAAAGATATATATATTTTTTCTTCATGAGTGAGGTTTTCTTCATCATGTAAACATATTTTTAAGCCTTCCTGCTTTGTGTAGAGCAGTTTCCTTCCTGTTCTTTGTGTAGATACAAACATCCAGTCCAGCTCGCATCAAGATGTATATGGCACTGGCAACTCTGTACCGGATGTGATGGGCAGGATCTTGATGGACTTAAGCTGTCACTATCAATCCGAACTAGTGAAAGGGCTACTTTCCAGATGCCACAAACTGTTTAGAAATGCCTTCCTTTCCTAGACTGTGGGAAAATATATATCTATTTTGTTTTGTTTTCTGATCTCAATGTGAAAGTATGTCAGATGCTTTGAGCAAGCCACCATATTGGGTTAGATGAACAAACAGCGGGAGGTAGCTCATATTCTGAGGAGAACAAGAGGGAAAATAATGAATTACTGGAACTGAGCTGGCCACTTCAGTAGGAACACCACTAATCTAATGAAAATATTGACATTTATGGGAATCCACAGACAGAGTTATACATACTTGTGGTCTGTGCTACTGTATCACTTTTCATAATGTTTTGTTTCTGTTTACCTTCCAAAACTAACTACTGTAACTAATAAATTTACAATAATTAAGGAAGAGACAGCCAAGTCTGAGAAAATAATGGCCTCCAAAATTCACACTTTTTCCCAGCTGTATTGTTTAATTGGGCTGGGGCAATCTTTTCTGTCTCTTATGAGATAGAAGGGCTGGGAGAAATGAGCAGGGGCCTAATTATCTCTGATATAACTTCATGAAAAACAATGTGCTTACACAAGGGATTCTTTTAACACATTAACCCTTGCCAATAATCCAATTAGAAGCTAAATAACCAGAACTGATATATTTGTATCTATGTATAAATGTGTAAGTGTGTATTTGTGCATGAGACTCATATAGGACAGTCTGGTTCCCTCTGAAGCTGGAGGTTCTGCGTGCTGTCCTGAGTTGCTCTGATAAAGTATCTACCACTGGAGCAATCTCTCTTTGGGCCTCAGAGCAGCTGTTATGGTCTGTTATTGATGGGAGTTGGCGGTGCACAGATCATTCCTGGGAGGAAGGAGAAACAGCTTCCTAAGAAAAAAGTTCATTCTGCAACTGAACATTGCCTTCAACCTGAGGGGTTTCACTCCAAGAATGCCACTGTGCCTAGTGCAGTGAAAACACTGGAGTGAGTGAGGATGTGGCTGTGTTACAGTTTTGTAAGGCTAATTCAGGCTGATTTCTGTGGCAGGAAGGTCTGTCTCAAGCATGCATCAACTCTGATCACTTACTCCCACTGAGAAAAACATATTCTGTGCACGTTTTTCTAATTACTCAACAGAAAGGGCCTTACTCAGCACATAGCAGAATTCAGTCATTCAGTTTATCATGCTGCCTTCTACCTCTGGGAATTAAAAAGAAAGAAAAAGAAAAAAAAAAAAATTAGAAAAAAAAAAAAAGAAAGAAAACTACCATTTTTGAGCTACTGGTTGTGACACCTTTCCCAGTTTTGCGTACAGGTTGCCAAGGCACCTGGCTGTCCCATCAGAGGCTCTCACTACTCCGCAACTGTCCAGCCAGGCTTCATTAGCACAATGTTCTTTGGCACAATTACCAAAGGGGTGATTTCTTCAAAATAATCATGACATGGACTCGCCAGTTATGAAGTAATATTTAATCCTTCTGGATAAAATAAATAAATAAATAAAATTGTCAGAAGAACATGATTTACAGCCAAGGCACACACATTTCTTCTTCCAGAAAAGCCTCATGCCATTTCAGTAGTTAGCAATCTATTTTTTGGCACTAGAACTTTGTTAACCGTGTATGTCAGCTTGTTTCTGTAAAGTATTGATCTCGTTTCCAAACAAGTGATCGAGTAAATTAATAAAACCAGTCAAACTCAAACCACACAGTGGAGGTTTCTTTAACTGAAGGTAGAAGGGCCTAAAATCAACCTGACAATCAAGCTAACACTTTGTATTGCTTAAAGAGATTGACATCCAAAAGCAGCAAGCAACAGAAACACATTTCTTTTGAATTTTAAATTAGAGGGCGTGCGCAAAAGATTTTCTCTGGTTCTGTATGGGGCATACAGGAAAACACTGACCTTGGAAATGCAACTTTCACCACAGTAAGCTAAGTAATTCTCTTCTACAGCATAATCACTGTTGTCTGAAGTCATTTGTCACTTGTAGATAACCTTGCAGCACTGACAAACACTACATTTCTCATTTACTTCTAAACAAATTGTCCTGCTGTTTGCAGATCAGAAACACTTTACTCAGTGGTCACAATTAAAGCATATGCTACCTGGTAGATGTGGGATTGAGTCTCTCATTTTAAAAATAGGCAAGAATTCAGGCAACTCTAAGTTTTTGTTTAAACTTTTTTAAAATAAGGCAACAAAATTTCAGTTTGGGAAAGGAATAAAGTAATTCAAACATTTAGGGTTTTTTTCAAAAGGACAATATAAAGAATTAAGTTTGTCATTCATCAGATTTGAGTGTTCACATCTAATTTGCACAGTTTTGGATGTTACGTAGGAGTGATGCAGAGAAGACATGGCATATTTATGATATCATAACTTTAGAAGAAACACAATAAAGCTTTAAATCTTTAAAATATTTTATACAATTCAGTGTTAAATCTGCAGTGATAAACTATGGAAATAAAAGGATTCTATCACTGAAAAAGGATTCAAATAAAATCCATAAATCCACTGCAACTCCATACCTTCTCCTAATTTGATCTGAAAATTCATTTGCATGGGTAATACTATGAAACTTGTTAAAAACATTCAAATTTACTTAGGTCTCCTGTCCTTAGGGCAGGATTCTGAATCTGGAAAGCATTTAGGCTTTACAGAAGGATATAAGAAAATATTCCTGGCAAAGCTACCATGTACCCATTTGATTTCAACTCTGGTGTGTTGCAAGCTGCTGAGCTCTTCCATCAAGACTTTGAGAGGGTGGTGCATGTTCTGGTTTTTAGCTTTCTTTCCCTGTTAGAACTTGATGGGTTCTTCAGGGTCTGCTGAAAGTACAGTGGCATGATGCCTTGTCTGCCTTATGGGGACCCCTGCCTCATCACCTCTCTGGAAAATCACTAGCAGACAGTATAAGGAAAGCCTGCTTCTTACATCTATTTTTGAAACTTCCTGTGCTACTTTTTCTTCTTTGCAAAATCTATCCCATGACCAATCTAGGACATTGATGGTTTGCATTTTGGAAAATGATCTTGCTGGTTATTTATATCCTATATCTTTATTTCAGTTATGCATTCAGCAGCTGGAGTCCATATGGAAAAGTTAGTCATTTTAACTTAGTGAAGACCTTCACAGATAAGGGGTAGGAAATATGATCTCTTCTTTCCTATTTGGTCCCTAAGCATATATTATTAGTGAGAAATATGTATGGAGTAATGTACTTTTCCTAATGTCATGATTTACTACATCAATTTCAACCAGCAACTTGGGTGCTGTTGCAGCAAGCACACAAACAAATGTTTAATTTTAGAGCTGTGAGCAAGAATTTGTGGGACTGAATGCTGCGCTACAAATTTTGAAGGCAATCAACATTGAGAAAGACAGTTTTCCTATAGGGAGCTCACTCAACTTCATTCTCCTGCTCCCTCAGAAACACTTCTACCCAGGAACCAGATCCTTTAAAAGCCTCATCATCCTCCAAGAATCACACTGGTTCACTAAGGTACACCAATACCAAAGAGAAGAACTGTTTAACACTGACAGATCAACAGCTTAATTTTGGTAGCAGATAGTGGTAGCTCAGCTGTATCTAAAACCCAACAGAGTTCACAGAGATCCAGCAGATACCCAAAAGAGCATCCCAAAGTAAACACAGTTGCTCCAGCAGAAAGGGTAACATTAATTTTGATTATTTGCAAAGCTTCCAAAAGCGCAAGAGCTACCCTACAAGAAGAGGACAAAAAAGTATTTAAATCTTGTTCTGGAAAGCTAGTAATTCCTAGAAAGATATAACAACAGATAGGATTAAGGTGACAGATAATGTGAGAAACAGGGAGAAAAAGAGACTCAGACGTACACAACCCAGAGGAAATTCAGTGAGCATGCTTCCTGAGGAAAGAGAAGAAAAGTATTTTTACTGATTCAGTAAGGCTAAAGTCTCTTCTGCACAGACAGCCAGCAGAAGGATTGCATGAACAGCTGCAAAGGGTGCAGATGCCCCAGGATGGATTTCACTCTGCAACAGGGAAGTTAAATGCAGGTACTGCCAGGAAGCATGGGACTTTTCCTCAAGAATCACCAAGGAATGCTGCAGCTTGTTAATTCAAACAGGTATTGAAAGCCATGTATTTTTTCATCCTCGTGTCATTTAGTCTTGCATATTACAACGACTTGTTTCTCACAGAGCTTGAATATTTTATTTTGATTAAATATTAATGCCCTTCCAGCTCCCAGTAACCTTCAAACCCAGTTTTAGGGGGCTTTACCAGGACAATGAGGTGCCTTGCTGTCCTCCACATTTGGTCAGCAGAGAATGGTAAGAAGTGAAGCAAACTGTTTTTTTTCTTTTTATCTCAGGAATATAAACAAATTTCACTTTCCTGCTAAGTATCAAACATCCGTATGTTCCACTTTCTCAAGAAGCTGACAAAATAAATACAGCATTAAGAGCAAGAAGAAAATTTATCTGACAGATTCATTCTCGTCTGGGCATCCTTTTCAAGTTTACTCTTTGCCAAGCCACGATTGCAAAAGCAATTCCTTACTCCCTTGAATAAATGCCATAGAACTGTTCCAACAAGTACAACCGGATAAGTCAACCTGGAGATGTTGTATTTAATATGGTTGATAGCTGTGTGCAAAGAGTTAGGAGTAAATGCCACTCCTGAAAATCCAACACAGCCTTGGAGCAGACAGGAAAAGTAATTACAGAGCCACAGTGAGGCAGTGGAAAGAGAATGATGGACAATTTGAACATTAAATTCATATACGTACTAGAATTTCAATTGAATAACCATCTTCCACCTGCTATGCAAACACAGAAGAAAAATGGCTTGAGTAAAACCTCCTCAGTAAGAAAGAAGGAAAACCACAACCTAATGTTACAAAACTTTTGAGGCCATGTGGAAAATTCATGAAACAGTAAAGAGTAAAACTAGACTTGCTGATTTTCAAACGTAAAGAAAATGAACTGCACATCAGCAATATTAAACTTATAACAAGTAATGATTTTAGACCAGTTTACCACAAACAGCACTGTAAGATATCAGTGAAAGAAAGTCACTAGCGCTGTCATCAACCCCACACTCTAAAACCTGAAGCTTTTCTGACAGATTCAAGTACGAGGATTCTGAATTCTCTTAACAACAGTTTTCAATAGCAAGTGCCTACTGAAAGACATCCTTTGTTTTCAGAAGCAAAGAAATTATTAAATACAAAAAAGTATTTATATTTTTAAACTTCTCTGGTGAAAAAAAGACACTGCACTGTATCTGTTGCCCTCTGAGAAGGACAGGCTCCAGCACCTCCCATCACACCCATAGGACTTCAGGACAAATAAAGTTATTACTACTCAATAGCAGCAAAAAGGAGTGAGATACTTCCCCAGCCAGAAATGAGTTATTTGACTTGCAATCTTTTAACTATATGACTTCTCAACAAGAACATATGCTGTCTTCTTTTTTTCAAAGATATACTGAGAATTTTTTAATCCTAATTACTCAGGAAGAACCACTCTGATACTAGAAGGTCATCTCATCCAACCATCCACCTACCATTAATACTGCCACTAAACCACATCCCTCAGTGCTACATCTCCGTGTTTCCTGAACACCTATAGGGATGGTAACAGATACCACCTCCCTGGGCAGCCTGTTCCAGTGCATCACCATTTTTTTGGAGAATAAATTATTCTTAATATCCAACCTGAACCTCCCCTAGTGCAACTTGAGGTCATTCACTCTCATCCTTAGATAGAATAGAGAATTTATATGACCCTTCCTGTCATGCAATTTCGTATCAGTGATTGAAAGAAGCCCCAGGAACCCCCAGGTTCAGCATACAAAAGACTTAAAGCCACCCTACAATGCCATGAAGAACATTTAGATACAATGTGCTGGTTCTGGAGGAGTACCTGTGTACTAGAAGGCTAATGCCAGTGCTGCTGTTGGAACTCAACTTTACATGCATTATTTTACAAGGCTTTTTTTTTTGTGATCTTCCCCCCCCCCCCCCCCTCCCCCCCCAAAGCACATATAAATTCATACACATATACAATCTGGGATGAAAAATTTAACATCTGGTTTTTCACAGGTCTCTGTTCAAATTTTTCATAGTGGAAAAACAATGGAAGAATTAGTTCTATTTCCTAATGCTATTGAAGCTCACACTTTGTGTAAGCTTGCTTCCTGGAAATGGGTATTTGGAGTACAATTTCTAATAAAAGGAGTTGCCTAGAGCATCTTGTTTCTACCTCTATTCTATGACTCATGGACTTACAGAGGAAAACACCTTGTCTATGTATACTTCAGCTTTCTGCTCCAGTGATTTCCCCTTTACTCAAGGTCCTCAGATCAACTACTGCTTGGAAAAACCAAAGCACTTGCGTTAGAGACAAGTAAAGAGCTGTTGACAGAGCAGTGATTCAGCAGGTGATTTCAAGTCTGATTTAGATCAGGTCACGTGGATATCTTTATTCTGATCTAGATGATTAGTTTGCTAGCTTAGCAAGGAACATTGCATACACTGCTCTTCTCCATGATGCCTGACATAGCCTCATTGGGGTGATTTGGAACTGCCTTGATGCAGTGGAGATTTGAGAAGAGGCCTGCAGAGCCAGTCAGGGAACATGACCTGTTTTCCTGTCTGCCATGTGAGAGTTCACAGAGGAAATCATTAAATTGGAGCCAAGCATGTTTGTTGCAAAATGGAAGAATGTGGTAGTTCAAGTGAGCAATTGCCAAACAAGTTTGAGCTACAAACTATTTTTCTCAGGATAAATACTTTTGTTCTGCAGTTGATAAATGTCCTAATAAAGTATTGCACCATTAAAACTGAAATATATGCAAGGATTACGGTCTCTTTACCATTCAGCACAGCTGCCTAGATGCTCAATGCACTCAAACCTAAGATGAGATAAAGCGGATGCGAAAGCTGAGTGCAACAAAAGTCTGAGTTTCCTCCTGGCTAGGGTGCGCCCGATGCAATCACTTAGAGTCAAAGCATTTTGAAGCAAGAGAAGCAGACGTCCTGAATATTTACTGAGGAAAACCAAGTGGGTGTTGCTGGGTTTGCAAAAGTCATCAGCACCCAACTCCTGGTGGCTGCAGGCATTGCACCACGATGCAATCAGGTCAGGAGCCACACAGCCACACACAGCTTTCCCATGGGGCTGCTGCAAGTGACAAACCAGGTGCAACCATTCCTGGGGCTGAGCTCAGGGGGAGCAGACTTACAGCATATTTTCTAAGGTGTGCTTGAGTGTCTGGCAAACTCTGTCATCTCACCAACACATTTTCATTTTTCTACTTTTTTTGAGGAGGTGGGGGGAAGAGGGTGGAGGCAGTTTCACAGTATGAAGCTTGCAGAACTGAAATAATATAGAAAAAAATATATATATATTTTTTCCACAATATAATTTGAACTCCAAAAATGTTTGGACATAATGATGTTTGCAGGCCTTTTTGTGTTTATTTTCCCCCTGCATTTCAGCTCCACAGCCTTTTTCCGGAGAATACTCATGGAAAGCAAATTTCAGGTAACAGTTCACTTTGGGCTTCATTGTCGACTTTTATGCTTGCCCTTTGCAAATCTCATTATAGCAATTAGTTAGATAAATGGAGGAAGAACAAAAGTATCCCACGGTGGAAAATCTGATCCAGTAAAATTGAGAGGAGTTTTTACCAATGGCACTATTTCAGCCCATGTTTGTAACGTAACAAACAAGACAGCTGCAAGTTGCAAGTACACACGACGGGCAAAAGGAAGACTTCCGCTCAGAAGAAATAAAAAAGCAGACAGTCAGTGCAGCTAAGTCAGTTATGGACAAGAAATTCGTGTACACATAGAAAGTAGTGGTTGTTTATTGTAAAGTGAATTCTTGGCTCAGGCTACAGTTCCAAATCAGAACAATTTTGCCAGCTTTATAAAGAATTCAAGTGAATAAAGTCTGTTCCCTATACACAGCCCCAGTAGCCAATCTTAAATTCCTGAGATGCATCACTTATGCTGCAGCTCTCTCTACAGTTTGTAAAGTTGGCAGTTGAAAAGAAAGCAGCCTTCTTCCTAGGTTGCATTTGAAAGCACTGGTCACTGTTGTGAGGAGTTGTTGTGTTATTGTTATGACATTAAACTTCAAAGTGACTTACAGGGTCAACATGAAGTAGCACTGTGTGTGTAGAAGGGTGTTACTAGTGTGGAGGCAAAGGCTGTCTGTCCCTTCTAATAATTCACTGTTATCAACACTCACAAGAAGTAGAAAATCAAAATAATTGTATTTTTTTTCCAGCCATTTATCAACTTTAATTCTGGATTAAACTTGGAATAAATCTGGAGATAATTTTACCCTGAATATCCAAACAGTTTTTCTCTGCTAAAACTCTTTTTCCTGGACAATGGGTTTGTTCTGGATCTACTCATTTCTCTCATTAATTAAATGTAAGTAAAGAACTTAAAGAACATTTAGTGGTTTAGTCACCAATGACTTGTTTGAATGAGATAATTAAGGAATATTAAGGAAGATAATTAACTGGAAGGCTTACAGTTTTCTCGGAGAAACCTACACCCATGCATAAAGCAACTGCATGTCTGAAAGCAGCTTAATCTTGTAACATTTCTTCTCTGCTAAATCACTAAGCGCTGCACACACACGAGCTCATTAATGCCCATCCTCATTATTCACTGGAAAGTGCTCCTGCTATGTCAGTGCCCCATGCTTGCTGTGTTTCCATCAATGCTGTTTTGGCACTCATCCAAAGCCCCCAAGTCAGCACAACCAGCCCCACGTCCCAAAGATGCCAGGAAGCCCCAGCCGAAGGGCTACAAAACAAACACCTGGCGTAGAAAACACAGTAGTAATAGAAGCTATTCCCAATACCTTCATAACTATGCTTCAAAGCCCTGGAGAACAGGACAAAATTAAAGTATGGACTGTACTCGGACAATTCACATATATTGCTAAAGTTTCCCCAAAAGTGATTTCCTGCAAAAGGAAAAATGGCAGCATGCAAGAACTGATATCTGGGTGGTTGGACCACAAGTCCTCCGATGATTTTGTATCTCAGCATTATTGAGTAGGAAAACAAGATGGGCAATGTGGACACTCGGCACAGAAGTGCAGTGTCTCATTTTATAACATCTTTATTTTATTTGCTCTAGGGAGAAATGGAATTATTCAGGGAGGAATTGTGTAAGTGGAGTCTTTGTTAAACATGTGAAAAATGAGAAATAAACATTTAAAACAGCTGAAGGGCAAAGAAGATACTGCCAAAAAAAAAAAAAAAAAAGAATGAAAAATGCTCAATGGAAAGAAGAAAATTAAATTTAAACCAAGCGCTACTAGTATTATGAAAGAACAAGAAACAGAACCTCCTCCTAGACACGGTGCAAGAGCCACCAGGGAAAAATCAGGTGAGACAGGGAGGAAGGTGCCAGCCCTGAGCAGGGTTACAGCTGGACCACATGTGTCTGAAGATGGGGTGGGTTTGGGTGGCTTTCACCACAGCTCCTCTTCTTACATCCAGGCTTCTACATCTACCTCCAGTGATGGGGCCAGGTAGCAGGGCTGGTCTCAGTGGGACTAATCCCCTCCTGTTGCAGTTGCTTGGGCAGCCCCCAATACCACCTCCTGGCATTCCTCATGCTAACCTCAAATGCCTCATAGACTAACATTTGCAAAGCAGAACCTTTGTTGAGTACAACCATCTCGATCTTCTCCACATCAGTAGATTGTTTAGTCCACACTGCAGGAATAGAACAGACTGAAAGCATTCCCCCTGTGTTTTCTAGCAAATCTGGGAGCTCCAAATCAAGACCTGATGGACCACAGCAAGGGCCAAGACACTGTAAAGCAGCTGCATTATAGCCTGTTTTCCTCAACAAAACCAGCTGATGAACACATCGTCACTAACACAGCTTAAGAGCACCTCCACACTTTCGCAGACACCAGCCCCACTGCCCCATCCCTTAAACTTCCATCCTGAATAAAGAAATCATGCCATTAGCATAGTGAAGCTCCTGTGCTTGAAATAGGAATCAGAAAATCAGAGAGCCCTGGCAAACCAATGAGTTGTGTCAAACCTTTCCATGAGTACAAGGGAGGGGGGGGGAAATGTAAACAACAGAGCACATCCCTGCCAAGAAAGTCCTGGGAGCCTGCAATGAGCCCTCAATAAGCCCAGAAAGTGGACCGTGTCCTGAGCTGCATCAAAAGAAGCACAGCCAACAGGTCAAGGGAGGTGATTCTGCCCCTCTGCCCTGCGCTATGAGACCTCACCTGGATCATTGTGTCCAAATGTGGACTCACCAGTGCAGGACAGACATAGACCTGATGGAGTACATCCAGAGGAAGGACACTGAAATACTCAGTGGGATGGGACACCTCACCTACAAGAACACGCTTGTGAGATCTGGAGTCGTTCAGCCTGAAAAAAAGAAGGCTCTGGGGAGACCTGAAAGAAGCCTTTCAGTATTTAAGGGGAGTCTATAAGAAGGAAGGTGACAGACTCTTTAGCAGGATCTGTTGTGACAGGACAAAGGGAATTGCTTTCAAACTAGAACAATGGAGATTTAGACTGGATACTTAAATTGGTTATAAGGAGGATTGTTTTTTTATATGAAAGAGTGGTGAGGCACTGGAACAGGTTTCCCTTAGAGATGATGGATGCCCCATCCCTGGGGACATTCAAGGCCAGGCTGGATGGGGCTTTATGCACCTGATGAAGCTGTAGGTGTTCCTGTACACTGCAGGGGAATTGGGCTAGAAGACCTTTAATAGTCCTTTCCAACTCACATGATTCTATACCTAACACTGTCTCTGTGCTTGCAAGTCTTGAAATGTCGGCCCTGGGGAACTGCAGTCAGTGTGCTGAGGGGATTAGGGTAGCTGCTGGAAGAGCAGCACGAGCCTCTGGAAGATATTCAGTTGTACAGTGCCAGCACAGCTTGCTGGGGCCTGAGGTAATAACAACCATCTGTCTAAGTCATTTCTGGTGTTGTCAAGTACTGTAATTGTAGGTAATTTTGTGCCTGAGCATTTCATTACCTCAAGACTTCAGAAGCAAGTTTAACACCTTTTTGCAAGACTGAAAGTTCACAGATCTCCAAGGTGGAGGTCACTTCCCACGTAAAACCCCAGTGCAGGATCACTGGACTGGTGTTTTTGTAAAGGGGCATTCAGTTGAATTAAGTGAAAGAGTAGTGGTACACAGCTGACAGAGAGCTGACAGGAAAGCATCAGCATTTTGGAAAGGTTCTTCTATATCACTTCTATAATCATAACATTGAGTACATTTTAACTACAGACTTGATTTCAAAGCGGTTTATAAATAAGGGGAAAAGCTGAGGGGAACAAATGGCAACAACTGTTTTGATACTGAAGCTGTCTGGCAGATCCTTAACCCAGGATGCCAAGGAATGGGACCAGCTGTGCATCTCTCCCATTTTGCAGAGCCATCAACTGTGAGGAACTCCTCTCTCAGGAGATATCTGCACTTGTCTTTCAGTCTGAGCTTTGCTCATCCCATCTGATTTTTGTCTTTTCATACTATAGACAGAGATAAAGAACAGCCAAGATGCAGTCCGGCCCCACTGCTTTTTGTTATGATTACAAAATACAATATCTTGGTCAGCCAAAGGAACAGGGTGTTTAATTTCTCCCTCTCATTCTTTATGGAGATGGGCCTGAGCCACAAAGTTTGGATTCAGACCCAGCATTGAGCATTCTCAGTGCTGAGAGTTGTTTGGATGTGGGCTTCCGGCACAGGCATATCTCTTAACACTTCACTTGCTATGCTGCCAGACACAGCACTGGTTTTGCAAAAGGACAAAGATGCAAAACTACATGTAGTTTTATGTCTGATTCTCATTTCCACACAATGAAAAATGGAGATACGACATCTCCAAGCAACATCCATCTGACAGATTAGAGTTCAGCTCATGTCTGTAATCCCTGCCCAAGCATATGTTTTCTATGAGTATATGACAACCAATGCTCTGCTAATTAAACTTGGGGTGGTAGCTTCTGCTCACCTTCAGTACCTCAAAGCTAATAAGAATCAGGCTGCTTTAGGCACTGACTACAACTTAAGACCCTACAAATACATTCCTGTTAATAAAAATATAGCTACATCTCACCCTTATTATGCAATGAACCAGAGGTGTAAATGAAGGTGTCCTTCAGGAGAATATCAGGACAGGAGCTGGGAACAGGTTGGTTTTCAGAGACATTGTCCTTTCACACTCTAACTTCAGGAACAGCTCTTTAAACTCCTCATTCACTAGTGTCTATCCAAGTTCTGCTGCTCCGCTGATGTATGTCATATAACCAGGAAATGGAAATTATACAATCTGCCTCTGGCTTCTGTAGCTAAGCAAAACACTGCACAGGCTTACTGCAACAAACTAAAGAATTCCTTAGTAACCTGGAATGCAAATTAAATGAGATGGTTTCCCCTCTGCGATGATAGACATTTTGCATGGAGAAAAAAAGCTAGCATTTGAGCACAATTATGGCTGAGTTCCTCACTGAGCTGTGCTTTGCATGTTTTAAGATGATTCCAGTACCTGAACTCAGACACAACCAAAACAAACTCAATTTTTATCTTCCCCTCCCCCTCAGCAAGAAGATATATTACCATCTAGAGGCATGTAAATCTGTACAAATTTATGGGTATGTTCTAATTCAGTTTATTTGTTGATTTAGCCATTTACCTCTTCAAAAGAAAAATAAAACTGCTGGTTTTGTGCTGGAGTACAGCTACAGATTCACATCATACAGGCAGCAATCAGTTCTCTGCACTTCTCACACAAAAGTCACTGTCATTATAAGGCTTGCATGCTCTAAGCCAGTCTCACCTAATTCCAGGAGCAAATACAATGCATAGCAGAGCCACACACAGCATTCTGTCTGTATGTACAAGAGGGCCATCTTTAAGCCACCTTCTGCACTGCACAACTGCATTTGGGACACAGAGGTTAAAGAGAGGCAGTAAAGTACATTATTTCCCTGCACCAGGCAGGGCTTAGCACTGCTGCTCCTCCTGCAGCCTTCTCCCACCCATAGAAGATGAGTCTGGTGAGCTTTCATTGCCAGTTCTCATCAGCACAGTTCCGAGGGCCAGCTAAAAAGTGTGATCTCAGCTGCCTCTGGCCTTCCTGGTGCTCTGCAGGGACCCCAGGCTTGATAAGGTAAATTCACAAAAGTCAGCAGGAGTTTGATCAAAGGGACCTGGGTGAGACCTCATGGACACTGCCTCCTAGACCTATTTAAGGCAAATTGATGAATCTTTGGGGAAATGTCCCAACTTTTAATTTAAACACAGTCTAATTGTAAATATCAGGATGAATAATCTTCTCCTAATATCCTGATCCAGAAAACCACCAAGTACCTATTTAACTTTAAGCATCTTGTTAAGCCCTATGCTGTTCAACGTGAGACCAGAGTAAGAACATTACACAGGTTCACAAGCCTTTGGTTTAAGCACATAATTAAAGGTAAGCATGAGGCTAAGTGTTTTGCTGCACAGGGATGAAATGACTTGCATGCTTAGATGCTGTGCTGAAGCACGGAGACAGGGGCTGCTTTGTGCTTAGAGCTGGGAGAGCAAAGAACACACACTGTGCTGCTGCAAGCCAAAGGATGAAGAAGTGAGCATGCTTCAGGAGCAGCCATTCTTTAGGAAATTGGTTGCACTCCAAGTCTGGCTACAGAAATAGTGGAGGGAGGAGAGGTGTCTGTGCATGCCCCATCAGTTTGGGAGTTTGGGTGACTTCTGCTGGCTTTTCCTCTGCCTCCATTACTTTTCTAGAGATGTCTTGTAGGGATGCAAGTGTGCTCAAATGCTGGTAGGGTGAAAAAATTGAGTGCAAAAACCAAAAAACACACCACAAAACCAAAAACAACAGGATGCAAAATAATCTGAAGATCTCCGAGCTCGCAGGCTCTCAATACTTCATTGCAGCTGCAGGGCGGGCAGGAAGGAGAGACACAGCGGCCCAGCTGCGGGCCCAGCCGAGCTATGAAGCTGCCCCAATAGTTCCACCGCTCAGAGGAGGAGGAATGGGGAAAGCCGGCTTCGCTCAACAGGGCCATGCAATGGTGCTCGAGTGCCACCTGCTGTCACCTGCACACGGCTCGGCGGGGGAAAGGGTTTGACAGTACGCCCCGCGGCATATTGCTCTTTGCCCACAGTCTAGGGGAGTGGCAACTCCCTTCTCTTTTAGACTTATGGTTTGAAGCGTTCAGTTGTATTCCCCAAGTCTTTAAATATAAATGCTTAAATATATGACAAGAGTTAGTAAGCTAGTAAGCCACTAGCACTGCTGGGCTAGTTGCCATAGTGTGCATCCAGTTTAAATGCACCTTAATTTATCACACAACCAGCTGAGCACTGCAGAAACAAACCTGCAGTCACCCACAGACAGGAGTGCTGCACAGGGCTCACATGCACAGCACCTACAGAGAAGCTAAAAAAAACAACAACAAAACGTGTTCTGCACTGTAAACAAATTCTTTTTTCTTCCTGCCTTCCCAGCTGGGTTGAAAAGGACCACAATGATCATTCAGTTTCAACCCCCTGCTATGTGCAGGGTCACCAACCACCAGACCAGGCTGCCCAGAGCCACATCCAGCCTGGCCTTGAATGCCTCCAGGGATGGGGCATCCACAACCTCCTTGGCCAACCTGTTCCAGTGCATCACCACCCTCTTTGTGAAAAACTTCCTCCTAACATCTAACCTAAACCTCCCCTATCTCAGTTTAAAACCATTCCCCCTTGTCCTATCACTATCCACTCTCGTAAACAGCCATCCCCCCCTCCTGTTTATACACTCCCTTCAAGTATTGGAAGGATACAGTGAGGTCTCCCCAAGCCTTCTCTTCTCCAACCTAAACAAGCCCAGTTTGCTAAACCTTTCCTCATTCCTTCTTCAACTTCACACCCTGCTCTGGGACTGCAACACATGTGGGAGTAATTCAGTCTTAGAATCATATGAGTTGGAAGGGACCCTTAAGGGTCTTCTAGTCCAACTCATCTGCAATGAACAGGGAGACCAGTAGCTATATCAGGCACTCAGAGCCCCATCCAGCCTGACCTAAAACATCTTCAGGGATGGGGCATCCACCATCTCAAGGGGCAATCTGTTCCTGTGCCTTGCCACTCTTATTGTTTAAAATAATAATAATCTCCTTCCTGAAATTCAATATAAATCTCCCCTCCATTAGTTCGAAACCATTTCCCCATGTCCTATCACAGCAGCACTGCTAAAAAGCCTGACCACTTCTTTATTATAGCCTCCCTTTAGATACTGAAAGGCTGATCTCAGGTCTCATCAGAGTCTTCTCTTTCCCAGGTTGAACAGCCCCAGCTCTCAGCCTGTCCTCATAGGAGAGGTGCTCCATCCATTAATGCTTGGGCCCTCCCATACTCCACCATCCATAGGTTGGATGCAGGCTAAGGGAACAGAGCAAAGCTTCCAGGTTCACCATCAGACAGCAGGGTCCTGAAGACAAAGAGGAAGAACACTATGTCCCTGGGTACCACACTATGTCAACAAGTGCCAGAAACTCAAATGGGCTTTTTGAAAAATGCTCATTCAAAATATTTAATGTGGCGCATCATACATAAACCAACAGGACGGGACTACACACACAGAGGGCCTATCCCTGGTCTGACACCAAAGGCTCTTTCCTTCAAGTGCTGTGTACTCAGATTTATTAGGCAGCTTTATGGACTGACACTTCCTCACGTTTTATCAGTGTGAGTAATTCAGCTGGCACCTCTGATCCCACATCCACCACCAATCTTTTCTCTTGAATGAGATGACTCTGTAGTCTCACCATTCATGTGTTTGAGTCAGATCTCACATCAAAGATATCCCGGGTTTTATACTGTCAGAAGCAATCTTGTCCCAGAAGAGTGAAGATTGTGATCATCCCAGGAGGAAAGCTGTCAACTCAGCTCTATGTAGAAAAACTGCTGTCTACAAAAGCTTGTAGTGGACACCCTTTGGCAGACTGCCCTCAAGAAAAAAAAAAAAGTCCACAGTCAATCTACATGAAAGACTTTTCCTAAGAGCATTTTTTGTGCTTGCTGTCTTGGTTAATACAGCAAATTCAGATGAGGAGGAAGAGGACATAATATAATATTTTCCCATAAGCATTAATTTTCCTAGTGAATATTCAGAAAAGCAATAGAAGTATCACAAGGAAGAGGCCTGTTTTGAGAAGGGACCAACAGATGTTGAGCTTTGACAACACTGTAGAGCTCTCAGACAGTGAAAACTACTGGATCACGTGATGGGTGGGACCCCTAGAGAAGCAACTTTTGGGCTGCTGATGGCACTGAGTCACTCACTAAGCTCCCTCACCAGCAAGCAGGCTGAGGCATATTTAGGAGTGTGTGACAATGCCCAGCTCTGTAACTCAGGCTTATCTCCAGCTGAAAAAATGCTGCCATTCAGGGATCTGAATGCTGCTGAAATGTCAACAGGTTCAAAGAAGATTTCTTTGGAATAATTTTCTAAAATTGTTCCAGAATAAAATGTTGCTAATGAACAAACCTGGCTTTGCCTAAACTACACGAGATCTAAATACTTTTTAAGAGCTGCAGTCTCAGCGAGACATCCTGTCCATGCACTAATACCAAATGATAGAACCATTAAGGTTGGAGAAGACAACTAAGATCATCCACAGTCCAATCCCCAACCCACATCCACCATGCCCCTCAATGCCACATTTCCATGATTCTTGAATACTTCCAAGGGTGGTGGCTCCACCACCTTCCCTGGGCAGCCTGTGCATCACATCCCCACTTGAGAAGAGATTTTTTCCTAACATCCAACCTGAAGAACAAAGATCTTGGTTATGATTCAGTGAAGTACTTAGGCAAAACCCTAATACCCACACATGTGAAAAGAATCATAAAATCACTCAGGTTGGAAAAGACCCTAAAAATCACTGAGTTCAACTGCAACCTAGCCATACTACCCTAACTCTAGCAACCCTCTGCTAAATCATGTCCCTGAGCACCACATCCAGACAGTTTTTAAACACATCCAGGAGTAGTGACTCAACCACCTTCCTGGGGAGCCTATTCTAACAACCCTTTCTGTAAAGAAGTTTTTCCTGATATCCAACCTAAACTTACCCTGGCTCAACTTGAGGCCACTTCCCCTTGTCCTATCACTGGTGAGAAGATACCAACCCCACTCCTGCTGCAATCACCCTTCAGATACTGGAAGAGAGAAGTAAGGTCTCCCTTCCCCCAGCCTCCTTTTCCCCTGACTAAACAGCCCCAGTTCCTTCATTCTCTCCTCATAGGGCATATTCTCCAAGCCCTTCACAAGCCTTGTTGCCCATCTTTGGACCTGCTCCAGCACCTCAGTGTCCTTTCTGTACTGAGGTGCCCAAAGCTGAACACTCAAGGTGAGGCATCACCAATGCAGAGTACAGGGGCAGGATGACTTCCCTAGTCCTGCTCACCACACCATTCTTTACACAAGCCAGACAGGATGCCATTGGCCTTCTTGGCCACCTGGACACGCTGCTGGCTCATACTCAGCCAACTGTCCATCATCACACCAAGGTCCATTTCCATCAGGCAGTTTTCCAGCCACACCTCCTCAAGCCTGTAGGGTTGCCTGGGGTTGTTGTGACCAAAATGCACGATCCAGTACTTGGCCCTATTGAAACTCATACGGTTTACCTTGGCCCACCTATCCAGGTCCCTGGACCATGTACAAAGCTAATGATGAAGCATGTACTTTTACCAATCCCAGCTTTAATTGCACAAAACATAGTAAAGGGTGAAGAAAAAGGTAAAGAAAAAAACAACAACTGTGAAGGACAAGAAAAAAATATTGTGAGCGTCAACGTCAAAAGGTAATGCAAGACCATTAGAAAATGGTTATTTTGAAGATGTTATAGTGTCAAAACTCAGAACTGTCATACTGTTCAGAATTACAGGTTTCTCCCTTTAAGTGCATGCCTTCCAGGCTTAATCTAATATGACAGTATTTTGTATAACTAAAAAAAAAAGGCTACTTAAAAGATGACAGGACAGGGTACATTTCTCTTACTGGAAATGGAATCGTAAGCACTGAGTTTATCTTGTCAGGTTGGCTCAGAGTGATGTGAGCTTGCAAGGGGTGAAGCAGATCACTAATTGCCAGCAAGCATGACAATAAACTGATAAGCACAGAAGCTAGAAGTGTTCAGATAGGTGCTGTTTGGAAAGCTGGGGACTGTTAGAACAGGTACTTTCTGAGTGAGTTTGCTTCTCCCTCAGCTTGGCGGTGATAGCCTGACTTTTGTTCTTGGATCCCAGAAAGGAGCACGTTGTGGGTTGTTTGGGCCAAATCAGAAAGACAGGTATATACCTGTACACCTTGTTGCCATGCCAGCTCCACCCTGCAAATCTTGCGGCTCTGTTTATGCTTCATTTTTCCATGGCTCCAGACAGCCACAATTTTAATTGGACTGGCTGACTTTTTTAACCCTTTTTATTTACCTTATTGCACTTTATGATACCAATCTTGGCACCAGAGTCTCCCGCAATTCAAATTACATTATCAAATGTGCATCAGCTTATTAACAAATGGCCATTCACCTAAAATTAGGCAACCTACCCTAAACAATAAACCAAATTAACCCCCTACCTCTCAACTCTTGCTTCTGGCCTGAGCTGCTCCAAGGTTAGCAGAGGGAGGAAGGCACCAGGGGAAGTACCAACTCTCTGCCCTGGGCTTTTGAACCTTGCCACACATCTTCCTCATCACAAAGAGCATACAACAGAGGGGGAAAAAAAAAAAAAAAAAAAAAAAAGACTTGGCTGGCTGTGAAAAGGAAATCCTGAAAGTGGAAGGGGACTGACTGGATACAAGCTTTTCCTTCTGAAGTGTTGCCATCACTGGCAGGAAGTAAATGGAAGGGCGGGAGAAAGGGACTGGCCTCATTTTGGGTGCTTTATTCTTGCCTCCTGGAGCTTACTCCACAGCTTCTATTCACCATTAGAAACGACAGTCATAAAATAATAAAAGAAAAATATCAGAAACACATCAAAACCTTGTCTCCTCTTAATTGTAATAAACACAGGCCACAGTTCAAGCAATAGCAGAAAAAGCACACGGGTCTTTTTTTCCCCACTTTCCTAGTATTTTCCCCAAAATCTTTTACCACAGAGTGCCTCACACTAAGCTCTCATCCTGCAGACAGTTCGTGCTGGTGTCAGTGGCTGTACTCATGCATGGCAAGTTGAAGGCTCTGAAATGGTGAGCATGTACATCCCCAGTTCCTCAGGAGAGGCTCAGTCTTAAATGTCTTCTGGAAAGCGCTCTCACAGCTTGAGCTGTTTCATAAATATCAAAGTTGACCTCAGGAAAAATTGCATTCTATTTACACCTAGATCCATACTTTTTAGAACTGGCTCAGCTGTGGTGTATATAAAGCCAGGGAAGCAGCCACAATCAGTGCAATGCCTTCTTCAGCAGAGAGCATGCAGCCCATCCCAGTGAGTGCTGGGTGTGCCAGACAAGGGGATGGTGCCACCATGAGGTCTGCAGGTAGCATCTGAGATTGGCACGGCTGCCGTGCCCAGCTGCAGCATGGGGCAGGCAAGGAGTAAGCCAGCACACTCTGCCAGGATGGGTTTACAATTTTCTTCCAGGTTTCAGTCAAGATCTCCCTCTCTCCTGTTTGCTTAAAAGGTTATTTATGAATTAGTAAACTAGTTTTATGGCACATAGTATCTCATAAATTCCCCTAGATCCCACTGGGCCACTCCATGAAGTATTTACTTATACTACCAACTGTCAGAATAAGAAGCGAGTTCCAACCAGTCTGAATGCTGGCCATCACTATAATAACCCAAAATGAATTTTAGTAGAGTTTCTTGTAACTTCGGCTTCTACCTTGGCAGTGAAACTACATCACAAGACATCAGGTATAGTATTTCTCAATGAGGTTACAGCTCTGTCTATAGCATTTGCTGTCTGAAGTACAAAATAATTTGCCAGACAAAAATTTTACAAGCATTTTTGTTTAAAATAATTATTGATTCTATTTATGCCCATTAAGTCATAAACAATACACAGAATCTGACAGAAGGCAACACCTGAACTCTATGGAGACTGGTAGCCCTGCCTGAGGCAAGAAGGTTGGAACTCTATGATCCTTGGGATCCCTTTCAACCCAAGCCAATCTATGATTCTATGAACCGTGTAACTGTGTATGTTTATCATCTGTACTGTTTCTTTATCATCTGTACTGTTTCTAAAGAAACCTGCTCACTTGTCTCCTTAAAGCTGCTTAGATAACAACTTTTCCAATCCTTGGGCACATCAGTGTCCATTTTGATCTCTAAGATGAACTTCGAAGATTCTCACCTAAGATGCTCTGACCTTCCCAGTGATAATTCTGGTGAAAGCTGATTAGCTGATTATTTTGGCTGGCTTGCAAACACTGCCAATAACATGTAAACTTCTGAGGAGCAATATTGACTTTCTAAATGTTATTTACAGCTGCTTCAAGCCATATTTGAAAGAGGAAAAGAAAACAAACATATCTGGCATCTTATGTCCCTCAGCTTGTGCTGGAAGCATCAATTTATAAAAACAGGATGGATAATAAACAGCCCTGTCCAAATTTCACGGGGTCTAGTATGACTGAAAATAGTAGCACAACACAAAATATTTATTTCATTCTTCATTAACGAAGAGTAACTTCTTATTCTGTTCTATTAGTATCATGTAATAACGAATGCTCACACTTCACAGATACAGGAAGAACAGCCTTTTGTAGGAGTTGAGAAAACCCAACCTGTCTGGTATTTGCTATGTAGCTCTGGCTTGGACATTTGAGTTCAGGTTTTATTCTCTGACACTGCACAACTCAATCCATGCTTTTATGGACTGTGTAGGTACATAAGCAGCATGCTATGTTGAGCTCTTATAATGGTGTAGGCGGAGCACATGGGAGCTGAAAATGTCAGTGTTGGTGGCCTTGTGCTCAAGACTGCCTTCATGGCTACCACCCTTTATTTCCTACAAAATTTTCCCCTCAGATAGTATTAAGGAAGAACCCCTCCTTGTTCAGAAAGCATCAGCCTTGACATAGTATGGATGCCTGAAAGGTTTTGTAAAAGATTCTGCCAGGGAGGGAGGCAAGGCTCCCATTGGCAAGTACCAAGATGAGAGATGCACACAATGCTTAGGCCATCCTTGGACACCCTGAGAGCTTTCCTTGAGGAGCAAGGCAAGTAGGGCATCTCCTTAGGGACTGCCCTCGGGTGCAGTTCTTCTGGGACCTGAGAAGTCCCACAAAACAGCTTGGCAAAGCTCAAACATTTCAAGTAAGTCAACAGGAAGACAAGAGTAAATTACCTGTTTATTTTCAAGTTCATGTGAAACTAAATGCTGCTTATTGCTTCTATTAAGAGCAGCTCTCTTCACATAACATTTCCATCTGTTCTTTACCAGCAGTGACTATTTCTACATGCCAGCACTGCTCCTTTCCTTACACCCTCCTTTCCTACGACTCCTGCCTACAGATAGAGGAGAAAAAAAAAGCCTCTCCAACTTCTTGTTTCAAGGCTGTCATCAGTTAACAGTTTTTCTTCCTACCAGATGACCAGGCAGGGGAAAAATTATAGAGCTACTACAGAAGATTATATGTTTAGCCTTTCAGAGGGTGGAGGTATGTAACTTTTCTTTCAAGCATCCCTCTGTCACCTTCCCACCCTCTCCCTGAGGCTCATTCCAGCTTGTTCACAAATCAGAAGTAACTGACGGCAGCAAATCAGATCGCATAAATCACTTGGTAGAGGTTGGAGCAGGGAAGGTGAGGGTACACAGCGGTTGTGTGAGCCAGAGGTCACCAAGATGCTCCTCACCACTCATATGGGAACCCTGGTAAGTCCTCATCATCCTCACTCCTGCATGGGAACGCAGTGGAAACCTGCACCCTGGCCATGAGAACGTGCATCGTCCAAATTAGGGATGGATGGCCAGTGTTGCTGGCTTGAAGAACTAAATCCTGACCACTCTCTTCCCAAAATAAAACCACTTCTATTTACATGCTTCAAATCAGATTTTGATACTGAGATCTGCATATGATGGTTTATATCTCCACCTTATGCTTGATATCTTGTCACTCTGCACTGATGTGGTACTTTCATTAGACAGTGACTAACAGCACAACAGCTTTAATAATATCTGTTAATGTGACATTAATGGAAACTGAATGTAAATCCACAGAGACGTGAAAACCACTGTGCTGAACCAATACATTGGAAGGCAAAGAAAAGAAAAAGCAACATAAGCCTCAAAAGTAATGAGTGGCTGCTTACTGGCTGAAGCTTGTCAGTGAAGTGGTGTGCTTCAATGGATCACTAAATTACCAAAAAAAAGAGGAGGAGGGAATTAAAGGTGGATATCTTAACACCATTTTTAACATCAAAGGATTTTTTCTTTTTACCAGAAAGAACCCCCAGCACCTGCAGACTGACATCAAAACAAGTAATTGCAGCTATACCGTCATTAGCAGAGTTTTAGCTACTTGCACCATATCAAAACTAAACCAACCAATTTTTGTAGAGAATTTTTTTTCTTCCTCAGGTCCTTCATTTTAATAGATGAAAACTTTTACTCAGAATACCTCAAAGGTACATTGGTAGAAGTGCTGAAGTGTAGAAATAGCTGTGAATTCTCTGAGATACTCATCTCTTCAAATTTTGCTGAAAGTTTCAAGAGGAAAGAAAAGAATAGGAAACCCCCCAAAAAAACAAACTTCCCCTTCTCTAAGTATTACATTGCAAAAAAAGCTTGTTACTTTTAAAATGTTTCAATCTTGTGAATACTAATACAATGCTATAATTGGACCTGGAACCAGGAAAATAAGAAGGAATGAACAAGCAAGAAAACAAAACCAAAAACCTGCAGTGTGCTCCCAAAGCATAACAAGCTTAAACTTCTGTTGTTGCTGTCATTTCTTATTCTGACTTGCATGGTTTTGTTCTAGGAAGCTATATGCTGTTTACAAAGGATATCTAAACACTGGAGCTCTGAAAACTTCACACCAATAATTTAAAGAATTCAATAAAACCAGCTGATTTTATAAACACGAGATACTGAGACAATATTGACAACATACAACATTATTTCCCTTCAAGATATTTCACAAAGCTCAGCAACATAGATTCATGCCATTCACAAGCACAGCATATTCATTTCCCCTTTTAGAGTTCTTTATCTTATCAATCACACTGGGCACAGATTATAAACAACTTCCTAGGGATTAAACAAAACTGCACGGCCATGAGATAAGCACCACTTTCCTTTTGATGCTATCAGAACCCTACACTGCCATTTTGTCCCACAAATGTTCAAGCACGGTGCTCCCACAGAATGTCAAATTAACTCTGAATGAGCTTCCTCTTGTTTATAACACTGTGGCCAATTTTCTTTCATTTCTGCCTTAGTTTCAAGATCAAATGTTGAAATACTATAGCACAAAGAGAGAAGTAGTTCTTGTGTTATACCTTGATTAGCTAAGTAAGGATGCTTGAAATTTTTTATCAGATTTCCCAAAGTTGGAAATGCTTATTTGTTAAAAATATATGAGAAACCATACTAGCAACAAGAAACTACAGTTTCCATTCTCTTCACCCTTTACTAATAAATACAAAAGTTTCACAAAGCCTACCGTTGAGTATCAGAAAGCACCATGGCAGACTTTTGCTGAAGCAGAGGCAAAAAGTGATGAAAAACTGAGATTCTGGTGAAATAAAAGCTCTAGAGAATCCAGAGACCACATACTTACTCACACATCTAGAATAGGGTACAGTCTCTTCTGTACATGTCCTGAAGCATCTATCACAATGCATAGAAAATTACAAGTTCTTAATAAAATTACGTACTCGTGCAAATAAGTATGCTGCTCAATTCTGTACTGTATCAGTAGTGATTTAGTCTCATTAAATCTGATTTCTAAGAGAAATAAAGCTGATTCAACCAAACCTAGGGACTTTAGACTTTTAGAGTCATGAGAAACTCAATTTAGAATCATTGAAAACTGAAACCCCCTTTCTTATGCCTTTTCCTGCACATGGTGGTTATTGACAATACCAGAACAATGTTAATATTGCCCTTATGCTGGAAAACAGTTTGAGGTGTCATTTTGCTTTCTGGCATCTACAGCACTACACAATTTCCTGTTTAACATGTACATGCCGCATACCAGCTGCAGAAGACAACTAAAGACAACAGTTCACCTGAATTATGATTGTACGCTACCTCAATCCTTTGCTGCTGGTTAGCTTGACTTTCCATCATATTTTGAATCATGAAGGAATTCTGACAGGTTTATGTGTGACACAAGTTACCCTGCATAGTAGAAAGCCTGTAATTAGAAGCTGTGCAATCAGTTACCTCCCACTGGCAACCATTCTGCCTTAAATCTGCCATCGCGCTTAATCAAGAAAATGCCCACAGGGAGGCCAGTGCCTCCACAAGCCATGAACCTATCATCTGTGGGATTTACCGTGACATGTACTGCCACCCCTGCAAAGGACCTGCCCTGAAATACAAGGGAAGGCCACAGATGGGGGCCAAGTATGTGTCCAGTAAAGCCACCAGCGGACTCCTCACATGTTGCATGGAGATATGACTATCTTCCGCAAATATACTGCAGAACATTTTTAACAGCTTATGAGTTCTAGACAAAACTCCTGTGAATTAGACCAAAACACTCTTAACAGTATCTGGAATAGTTGGAAACATGCAGTGTGAAAGGCATAGGAATAAAATACAGTAAAGCTTAAGGAGCATGGCAGGACAGCTGGCACTAAATAAATAAGTTGAAAGTTTTATTTTCCCCCATGTAAAACCATTCCCCTATTTATCATTTTGTTTCCTAAATGTCACTAAAATGTCACCTACTAAAAAATAAGAGATGTATCTCATAAGGAAAAGATGTTTCTAAATACCTAAGAACATGCAGAAGCCATGTGAGTGCCATAAAACTTCAAAAAGGTGGATGCATAATTAAAATATTAACTTTTTAAATAACTTTTCTTGGAACTGGGTTTAATAAACTTCAATACATATGTCTTATCTAGATGCTCATTTCTAAGATAAAAACATCCAGTAAGAGAAAACAAGCCTGCTACATCAGCATTGCATGCATGTCACTGATTTTGATGCAGCAGCCAGCAAGAAAACGTGTTTAGAGAGAAACAAGCAGCAATTGTAGAGCTCAGCTGAAGGTGGGGGCCTATAGCTGCCCCTAGATTCTCAGACAGGTGTCAAAGAACCCTTTTAGGGAGGAGGGGATAGTGTCTAAGCCTCTAATTACAGAGAAAATACAAGTTTGAATGCAGTTGTTCATGCCCAACAAAGGCAGGAGCTGGTTTATATCACTTGTGATGCATACACTGGGCAAAATGGCAGCTCCCCAGCAACATTTCCCCTTGGTATGACACAAACTAGACAGATACTCCTTGCAGGAAGCCTGGTGCACTTGAGTCCCATCTCTTCTTCCCTCTCCCATAAATGCTTCCATCTAGTGTTTATTATTACACAAGTAGTAATCTCAAAGGCCAGTGGTATAAACCAGCTTGTCTGGGATGCTGCTCACTACTGGCACTGACCCACACACCTTAGCAGGACTTGCAGTGGTCATGAACCACAGCATAGGGGTAGAATGGAGATAAAGGTTATTTTGTTTTCACTGACTAATACTGCTTTTTTATGAAGTTACTCTACATAAAAGTGATTGACATCCTCAGAAATTAAGCTCTTCTCAGCATCTTCAAAGTTATTTCAACGTAGCTACAAGAAGCTTTCTTAATTATAATAAATGCTAAGCAACTACTACAGCTTTGTAAACCTGTTCTGAACATGCAACTACACTGCATTTTATGGTATTCAGTTCTATAGACAGCTCAGATCATTTTATCTAGCTTCAATAATTCATGCAATATCACCTCACAGCATTATGGAATCTGCTTTGCAGAACACAAATTCCTGTTGATGTTTAAGTGGAACTACTAAACAGACCCTTGGGGATGCAGACTGACCACAAAAATCTTTATGTAAATACAACAATACATATATACATACATATATATATGTATTAACGAAAGGCAACATTAAGAAACAAGCATCCTATTCCTTAGAGAAAAACTTCTGGTCATACAAGGCTTTGGATCTATCAATAAAGGAATTAAGCAACACATCTTAGAAAGAGCATGTGCAAGCATGGATGTCTTAATGGCTAGAATAACAACTTTCACTTCTTTGCTCAAATCTCTTTTGAAGAAGGGAGAAGTAAATGAAGAAACGTCACTAGTTTCAGTCAAATTCTTCATTAGAGATTGATCTATGAAACCTTCTTTGTCATATCCACAAAAAAAAAAAAAAAAAAAAGGTCCATTTCAATAACTTCCGCTGCTTCCCAGGAGTAAACCAAGCAGAGGATTAGATTACTGAAAATCAGTATGCCAAAGTGTGAAAATCAATACAAGCAACTGCTAACTGGCAATCTTTTTTGTCCATTAGAAACCAGAACCTCTGTCAAGGAAGAGCTTCAGCCATAAGAAAGTTAGGTTCAGACTCCACAAACACTTGAGCGTGGAATATTTATAAGACAAAGAAATTCAAGGGTGAAGAAAAATAAAAATGCTTGCTTTGTCATACAAAATTCAAGTCCAATGTCTAGAATGTCCTGTTAATTAAGAACTTAAAGAAGCTGAACACAATGAGCTGAAATCTGTTGTCATCCTAGATAAAACTCCCGTAGCTTATACATCTCTGAGAAAGCATTCCCGTTCCTGACTCATTAGTCATTGATGCACTGTGCTACAAAATAAAGACATTGGATTACGCCAAAGCTAATCTGCAGATAACTCAGAGGAAGGTCGTGTTGTTTCAACGAGGTCATCTATCAGAAGATAACCTCTTCAAGGGAAACCACCATCTTGCATCCTCAGCTTTTTCCCTGTAGGTTATCTTCTGCTCTTTGTCCTTTCATCAGAGCCATTCTCTAGGCACAGAAGCTGACAGAAGGTGCTTACAGCACATAGCTTTTATCCAGCCATCCCTTGCTGAAATTTCTGCTCCCATATTATTTGGAGGGACAGAAAAAAAAAATAAAATCTTTGTCAATATGATCTGCTGAACAAATTTTTTTTTTCCATTTTTTTACTTGGTTAAACTCACTTTGATGGCTTCCTATTTAGACCTGATGCATACAAGGGCTGCTTCAAAAGAAATGCCACCTGTTGTATTATGTTGGCCTGTGACACTGGAAGCAGATGGTGGTGTATGGCAGTAGAAACTGAATCTTCCCAACAATAATCTGTTACACATTGTTACCATGTGGCAGCAGCAGAGAAACAGTCTGACATGGAAGTGCTTATTGAGCAAAGGTGTGTCATCAAATTCTTCCATGAAGAAACAATGGCACCCACTGACATTCATCAGCACTTGCTGAACCTTCATGGAAATAAGCAGTGGATGTAAGCACTGTGAGACAGAGGGTGGTGTGTTTTAGCAGCAGTGATGTTGGGCCACCTCCACTGACGCAGAGTTAAAAAAAAAAATTAGCACAGTATGCAGGCTCTTGTTCATCACTGTTGACTATACTTAAAAAAAAAAAAAAAGTGTTATGTAGCTGAGAAAATTTGCTCTATGCAATTGTGCTCATTGTAGTTGCTATAGCTTTTGTGGAAATAAGCAGGATTTATTAATTTCGGAGCAAGCTATGGACTATTTTTATGTTTCAAGATGACTGCTGTGCCAAATCAGTTGGAAAGGCAGATGGCACTTTGTTCTCAATCACAGTTTCTTGCTTTTAGGGTGGAGGTTGTAATGCCTAACATTATCAAAACTGGAGTACGTCTGTGCCCTCTAGTGGCACTGTGATTTAACGACAAGCATTTGATGTTTCATTACCTGACTAGAAAGTTCAAATGCAGCCCGGTACATTGTGCATTATTAGAATCCACGTTTTTGTGGGAACACCTGCCAAGTGAGACTACAGACTGAAAACGTCCCCATAAGTCTATGACCCCACAAAACACTAAAGAGGCAGGGATGGCTTAGCAAAAAACTACTTTGTAAAACATTCTTAACCAAAATGATTGCTGACTCCAGCAGTCTCTGCAATTCACAAATCTTCGTTCTGTTACTTCATTGCCTGATCTAGTAGAAGCATTCTGTGCTCCCACCTTAGTCTAAGAATGACAGGCATCAGTAGCAATGTTTTGTTGTTTTTATTTTAACTATAGGACTCTCACCAGGATTTTTGATAGCAAACAGCAGCTGACACACAGCCTAACACTGCCAAGGCCATTGTCACCTCTGAACTTCAAGTTTCACAAGTGTCCCCACCCATGTGCTGGCCTGGCAAGGGAGAACAGCAAGAATAACAGATCTAGGCAAGGTGAGAGTAAAAGACAGAGCAACCTGCTGTACTAAACCACAGGCTTACTCACTTGCAATTTACTTTGATACTTGAGCATCTGAATAGAAAACACTACTTGGTATGTAAAGCCTCTTGTAAACCCTAACAAGTAGTAGGAGGAACCATAAGAAAGTTTGCCATGCTTTACAATTAAGTTCTTGCATTTGATGAAGATAAACCTCCATGCCACTGAAATTAACTAGTTACATGGTACAGAATCATAATCTGTGCTTTGGGTGGGGGAACTCTTGACAAATGATCACCTGGAAGGCTGGAAGAACATCACTTCCCTGAGCAATTAGTACAAGATATTTGCATTACAGCTGTGATAGCAACCTAATCCTGATCTTGCTTAGGGACTAGAGATACCTAAAAGCAGTCTCTGGGAATAGTACGAACAAACACTTGCAAACAAGAGTCACATCCTGATCTTTAGTCAAGTAGGCACTGGCTAACTTAGCTGCAGGAGTTAATTTCTTCTTCTATGCACCTGATTTTTACCCTAGTTTACTCTTTGCTGGTGAAAAATACTTTGTTTTCCTTTCCTTCCTGCAGGAATACTGATAGATGAGTCAGTGCCTTATGTAGCCTTCTCCAGGCACTTTAGTGAATGATCTTTCTGCACTAGAGTCTGCAGTCTTCCCACATGGCCCTGAATTTCTCAATTATTCTGGAATATTTTACATGACTCAAAGACCCTGTTCTCCCTATCTTTTAACAACTTTGCCAAGAGAACGGTAAATAAAATGACACAGACACTATTAAGCCATAGCAAAATCCTTCTCATGGGTACCTCATGAAAAAGAGAACCACATCCAACAACACATAATTCAGCATGTAAAGTAAATAAATATCTTATTTCATTTGAAATATCTGCTCGTTTTTTTAATCAGAACAGTAAATACGAAATATCTGCCAGACTTCACAGTAATTTACCATTACTCCCTTAAATACTAGAGCCACCCACAGCAGCTATCCAAAACCTCATGTAGTTTTACCAATACAGCATGTGTGAGGAAATCCAGTGCCTTTAGGTCAGAGTGCACCTAGGACAATTAACATGAAAATAATTCATGGCTGTATAATACATACTGAATCAAGGTACCACCTCTCCCTGTTGCCAGCTTCCAGACCCCACTAGGTGGCATCCATGTCCTTACTGACCACGAAGGCTCCTCTGCTGCAGAAGGAAACATGCTCCTTGGATTTTATATGTCAAATGAAATTGAAAGGTCCAGGAGGCAACTCAGGGTCATTCTGCTCTGGAATTTTATACCAGTATCTTTATACCAGTTGTGCATACAGCTTCAATGGTTTAACATTTTAAATGTGTCATTACATATTTTATAGAATTAACAGTTCTTTTGTGCGGTTCTGTGCTCAGAATTAAGAGTTTTATAGTACACCACACTGCTTAACAGAATAAACTAAAAGAGATGGCTACTTTAAATTCAGACATTATTAGTGCATTATTGTGCTTTTTGTAATTTATGTCCTTTACCAATGCTAAGAAGAGATGGGTGGAGAACAGTGAATAAATCAAACACCAGAAGTTTTGTCACATAAAATTGTTCCACATTTGACACAATCTTTGGCCATTGCCTGCTAAAGAGAAGAGCTTCACTCACTGTCCTCTGCCATCATCACCCAAACAAATGTACTGAAGTTGAATACTGCCACAATAGAGAAGTCGCATGTATTTACAAGCATTCATGAAAATGCATTCCTTCTCTATTAAAGCTTTTATGATTGTAAAGCAGTTAGCTCTGACTCAGATACAAGCATCATAAAACAGGCATTCCTGCAAATTCATGAGGACTGTTCTTTTCTAGCTATTCCTCCACGTAAGCAGATTTTAAAAGCTACACTGTCAGACACTGTACTAACAGAAAGAGATTCAATTACCCAGACCTTTCAGAAACTCAAGCTCTCCTAAAGTATAATTCAACTGAGGGTATTGCCTCAAAATTAAGCAAAACACTAAGCAGTGGGTGGGATCACACAGTATGTCAGTTGCCTTATACCTCTAGTAATGATATTTAGGAAGATGAAGTGGGGAAGCCTAGTACAGATTTCCCCTAAGCAAAAGTAACAAACACAGCTGGGAGAGGCTAGAAGGAAGTGCTGGGAGCATCCATCTACACAAGAGCATCTATGAAGCTCCATTATGAAATCAAATGTGGGTTTCAAGAACACAACAGCTGCAAACAGATCTCCAGCTTGTGGGACGCTTGCCTGGTAAGGACAAAATATAGCTCCACTGAGGACAGTCCTTAGAATAACCCAGCTGCTCCTTGGGTTCCATGTTAGCATCCACTCAATTCTATCTTGCATGGGAAAGTCAGTTCTCACTGAAGCAAAGGACACAGAGCAGAAAGTGAAGATAAATGGTAAATGGTAGAAAACCTGTAAATAAAAGTGACAAGGACTAAGAAAACTCTTCTAGGAGGTAAAAGCTTAGTGCACCTTATTTACATGCTTAGTTTTATTTGAGGGCAAAGCTGGCATACAAGTGACATCTACTTGCAACAACAAAATGTAGGTGACAAAACTGAGGTTTTGGTGACTGTTGTCAAATATTAAGTTATATTCTTATCTTTCAATTTCACTGGAAGACTTCTTTCACCTGCCTGACTTAATCATAGAATCACCAAGGTTGGAAAAGACCCACAGGATCATGCAGTCCAACCATCCACCGATCAACATTGTTTCTCACTAAATAGTTCTCACTACTACCAATCCTAGCATAAGTGAGCAGTAGTAGGCCTGGTTTTGCACACCTGGGTGTTTTTCAAAGCTGCAGTGAAACAGTCAAGCAAGCTCATACTCGCTTCATGAAGTTCTGCACAGCTCCAGCTGAAGCTGGAATTCAGGAGTCCAAGTTGTACAGTATTTAAAGCAACATTGCTGCAGCTCCAACCTGCTGGCATGAATGTTCAAACACTAATAAGCTCTAAATTAAAATGTTTCCAAGAAAAATTCTCTAAATTCATTTAAAAATCACAAATCTTTTTCCTCCGATTTGAGTACAAACAAACATCTGGAACCACTGTGCTTTGGGTCTTTGTTTATGTAGTTACTTAGTAGATGGCCAGAGGGTTAAGAGACTAACAAGCAATTCTAGTGTTAGGAATTTACATTAAATAATTTCCACAGGATTTAAGATTCATTTGCAAAGTTCCAGATACAAGCAATGAATTTACAGTTGAGTTGTAACTCCTGGAAGAACAGTCAAGAAATGAAAGTGCCAGACATGCAACCCAAATTCATCTTCACCCCAAGCATTACAGTACTAGATGAAGATGTAGCATTTAACTTTGCATAAATTAATTGGTTTTTCAGTTCTTTTTAAGTCCTTCCATAGTCCCTGTGTCTTTGGGAGCAGATGAAGCTGTAGAAGAGACCTCAACTCCTCTTGGAGTGAAGGTATCATATTAGACCAAGACTCAGCTAAAACATAATACTCTGCCCCAGATAGTCCTTCCAGTCTTCCTGATCAGATCCATGGCTTTTCTCCAGGTTCCAGTCAGGTTACTCACATTTTTCAGTGTGAAAGTTGTTTTTCCTGGAGATTCATCAGTACTGAAATACTTGACATAATGCTGCTACTCAGATAAGAATTAACTGTCTTTCACATTCCACATTTTGGGAATAATGCCTATCAAAGCAGCCATTCATCTTAAATGTTTTGAGAATTAATATTAGTGAGATATACTGAAAGAGCACTGCATTAAGGAGGAGGTCATTCTAGCTTGATGCTGATGCAGTGTTAACCTCCCACCCACTCCAAGGCTCATCCAAAGGCATTTGCAGACAATGAAAACAAGTCTGCTAACCCTATTAACATTTTTTGGCTGACTTCATAGAGTTCAACTCTAAGCTAAAGCTGGGTGTTTGAAGAGTATTATGACAAAATTAAAGCTTTACAGTTAATAATGCTATGTGCCTGGTTGTTGGGACACTTAGCATTTAAGCATTAACTTTGGAATTCCTGGAACAAGAAATGGATGGAGGAAAGTCTTTTCACAATACAGGAAAAAAAAAAAAATGAAAGGGTCTTGAAACACGGAGAAGTGAAGGCAACTTTAAGTGGAAACTCTCCCCACTCAAAAAAAATAATCAGAAATGTTGTGCTTACTGAAATTTCCTTGCAGACATGGGTATATACTTTGCATTAGCAATTTAAGAGCAACCAGTTTGCCTTCTGTTCTGCGATGCTTCTCTGCTTGCTAGAATTGTTCCCTTAGAGGAAGGGGAGAAACACTAGTCCTGTGATAGGACGGAAAGATGCAGAGAAGCACTCTCTGTTCCTTTGAGGAACTGATGGCAGAGGTTTTGCAAGCTACCAGTAGATTGTGTAATTTCATACTAGGGTGTTACATCACATTTTATATATTTCTACGTAGCCTCCAACATCAGATTGGAATAAAGCAGAAATCATGGTCCTCTACTACAGAATAGACAGATTAAAATGCCATCCAGATAAAGTAACAACTAGATAAAATTAATCAGACTTAACATCCATAAAACAGCAGCAAAACAAAAATTCAGTTCCTTGGTGTAATTTGTCATGGGTAATTTTAGAAGTTTTGTTTTCAGTTTGTTTGCATTTGTTGTGCTGAACCCAACACACGCACCATTACAATTTTCTAGGTATCAGAGGAGAAAATAGTATTGCTTAATCATGTTTAAAATCATTGAGTAAATTAAGTTAACTTCAAGTTTTCACATCCTGAAAACATGTTTTTCACTAACTACATATGCAAGCAGAGGTGTAAACTCGGCATCACAGGCTCTTACACTGAGCAAAGAGGATTCTGCTGTTGACTATGATCATACAGTGCTCTGGTGAAGCTCCTCTGCCAGCAGCAGACCTGCCCCCATCTCCTTCCACCCCACACAAGGCTCCCTGGTTGAGCTCTGAACCTGGCTCACTATTTGCCATGACTGGAGCTGTCACAGACAGCCCTTTGCCCACTAGGCCCTGTAGCCCAGCGATGTCACTCCTCAGGCAGGGGGTACAGCTACTGCTGGCGTCACCTCAGCATCACTATGCTTACCATGGGATCATCAGCTGCACGTTCACAGTACACTGTGCCTAGGCTCTCAAATTCAGCACATCGTATAGCCAAGTGACCAGGAGATACTGCAATATGGTACATTCCAATAATTCCCATGTGACATCTTCATACCAGAGCAGAGACAAGAAATTGCTTGAGCCTTGCAGATCCTTGCTAGAGTATGCATGAACACAGGAAACAGTCTCAGAGCCTTTCCTACTAAGGAATACATATATATGCAAAAGGAAGGAAGAGGGGGAAAGAATGGAGAGAGCAGCAGAACAATATTTTAATTATTTTTTTTTTTTTTTTTTTACAAGCTGCTATTGCAAGAGTAAGCAGGATGTTTAGATGATGCTGAAAGACCGACAGTTTCCCGGAAAGGGAAATTTTGAAGACAATTGCTGCAGTGCTGGTTATGGACCCCTGTTGTTTTTTTGTTTTTTTTTTCTTTCCAGAGGGGTTATCCATTAAGAACAAAGCAATGCACAGAGTCTGTGCTCTAGGAGCATGACAGCAACACATCTTTTGGCTGTGCCAGCAACAGCAAAGGCAGAGCAGTGAACTGGTGCAGCTGAGCCATTGCGATACAAGAGGCCAGGCTGAGCAAAATCCTGCTCTTGCTGTGTTATTCTGCTGTTTAAGGTCTACCAGGCATCTTTCACATTGTAACGCATGCTTTTTACCTTTCATATGTAGTTCACATTAGAACAAACAGGAAACCTATTAATGCTTACTTATATTCTCTGAATACTGTGATTTCCCTAGAACACATACTTACCTAATTTGTTCATTAAGTTTGCTTCAGTAAAGCAGAGTCAAGGGCTGGAATGATTGAAATAAATTTAACCAGAGAGGTAGAGAAGCACAAAGAATGTGTGGTCAAAACAGTAAGTGTATCTTAAGTGTATCATATCTTAAATCTCAGGAAGTAATCAATGCTTTCTAGACACTATTTTTGTACCAATAAAAACATACGTATTGGAGATTGTCAGCTGCTGGTTCAGTGTTTGTCTTATACTGCTGTTGGCAACAGCAAATGAAAGTAACAGCAATGATAAGGGGAATGATTTCAGACATCAATCCCTCACCTAAGAGCTTAATTGAATTACATGGAATAGAGAGGGATTTGTGCCCCCTCCCATCCATTGGGCTCCCCAGAAGTTATTGAGCAGTGTCACATTTCCTTGCAGGCACAGTATTTGGAGTCCTGTTTCAGACAGGTTAAGCTTAGGGTACATGATATTCCAGCACCTTTTAGAAAGAAGTCCACCGTCTTGCTCATACCCACTTACAATAAGGCTGCCTTCCTTAGTGCAGCCCTCCCTACACTGCAATGCATGCACCTTCCCATGCAAACAAGTGTCCTTAACCCCAGCTTCTGACCAGGAGAAACTTGCAGATAAAGCAAATCACTGCAGAGGCATCTTGAAATATCCAGAGTTAAAAGATTTTTAAAGAATTGTTGTTGCCATAGGACTGTAACCTCAGTGAAGCTTCTTGTTTTCAGCATCCTTCTGACTGACTACTCCAAAGATTCATTATTTTCAAGACAGAGTAAAGGCTCACCTCAGACAACATCCCTTTTGACCTTCTTAGCTTAGATGATTTGGCAATTTGCACATTGAAAGTCTATCAACCATTTCTAGGTATTTTTCCTAATTCTTCACTGCTTACTACATGTTTATCAAGAGGACAATAAAAGCCTTCAGCAGAGTTTTCTCTAATTCCTTAATTTGCCAACCATCCACAGTTATCTGGACATACAAAAGGAATTATTTTCTATCCACCAATTAGCAAACAAGAAGTTCAAAAGCCTCTGTGACTGCATTAACACAGAATTCCTTAATCCATAAAAATTAATGGAGATTATGTTAAAGAGACTTAAATACTTAAATCTTTTGCCACATTAGTCACTCTTTTATGTGCAGGTAGCTCCAGCTGAAGACCTTGGAAGCCTGTGTGTGTGTGTGGCAGAACAAACTAATCTCCTCAAACGAGAAACCTGAGCTTTAGGCCAGCTCTCCCCAGCAACAGGAGGCGGCTGCTTTCTCCATAGCTATTGAGGTCTGACTTTTCCCTCCGCTGAAGCCCTTATACTGTATAACTTTAACATACAGGATAATTGGCTCCCAGACCTCTAAGTGGAATAATTTATTGTTGTTGGGAATAGTTGTCATGGTTACAGATAACTACAGCACGCAATTAAATACAACTGACTTCATAACACCACCCGGCTGCCAGACAGAAGTTCTGGGCTTTCAGTTTTGCTTGGATCTGAAATTTGGCTTCAAGATCATCTTAGACCAGTCCCGGGACAATACAGCCCTGAAGTACACATGCTGCACACAGATGCCTTTATTGCTCTTTTTATAGCTGCATACTTTTCACACACACCTATTAACTGGAGTAACATTAAAAGTTTGGAACTAACTTTTTCCTCATGGCTTTAAATAAACACATCCTCAGAAACATAAGAGATTTTAGAATAATTATCACTGCAGATGAAAGTCCCCTTTCAAAGATTTGCTATAGGGTATTTACTGAACTATATCTGCCATAGAAATAGTTACAGAAGTGGGATTATTTCCCCACCATGTCATCATTTCTTCTCTTTCCTCCCTGGCCCAAGTACATCACACAAAAATACTTGATTTCTCTTCACATCACTGAGGCTCTTGATGCAAGCAACCAAGGGGCACATGTCATAGAATCATTAAGGCTGGAAAAGACCTCTGAGATCATATAGTCTAAGTATCTACCTACCACCCATATTTTCCCACTAACCCACATTCCCTTAAAGTGCTATACACCCTGTTTCTTCAGCACCCCCAAGGACAGTGACTCCACCACCCCCCCGGCAGACCATCCAACATCGCTTTTGGAGAAGCAATTTTTCCTAAGTGGTTTCTGGTCATTAGGAGGACACAAAGAGCATCTGCCTTTCCCTCCCTCAGGCAGATTTCTGCACCCTTCTGAGGACAGAGCAAACTAGCTGCACATGTACAGCATCAGGATCATCCCTACCTTTGTGACATGCATATAATACACACACCTTTCCCACCTTCTGCACGAGTTTGCAGAAGTAGGACAAAATAAGCACCAAGGAGGTGAAACATCGCTCCGAGCCTCGGGAGGACCCACCGGCTCCGGTCTGTCGCACAGCTGCCACCAGGGGTCAGCTGAAGCCCAGCAAACACCCTGCAAAGCCCGAGCCCCGCGCCGACAGAGAGAGCATCAATCCAGGCAACCGCGAACATGACGTTTCCAACTTGCTCGCGTTGGAAAACCAGCAAAAAAAAAAAAAAAAAAAAAAAAAAAAGCCACGAGGTGAAGACAAGCTCTTCCTTTTGTGCTTCAGAGCGGCTTCTGCTCTGGCTTCACAGCACAAGTGCAGGTAGCCATGAAGTACTGCCCAAGTTGCTGTCACAAACACACAGTACCTTTCCCAGCAGATTGATACAGATGCATCTGTTTCCCCAGAACTTAAGCTGAAGTCCTAATGGCATATCATTCAGAATTTAGAATAGTCTCAGATATTATCTAGGACAGTTTGCAAGTGCAGGAATCACCTCTGCTCAGGAAGCTGAAATTGTACTTGCAAGCCGCAGTTTTACTACCTTACAACAATACAGGGCAGCTAATGGCTCTGTTAGATAATGTTTTATTAATTTAAATACAGCATATTCAAATAGGTTATTAGCATACCATAGGAAAATAGCCTATACCCTCTGGCATACTAAAGCAGGCAATACACAGTGTTGGACAGCAGAGAGCTCATGGGAAAGGTCACAAATATTTTCAGTGTGTTTTCAACAAGTCAAGCATTTTGCAATTTATTTGATGTTTACAGATTGATGTTCCTTCAGTGAAAGTCTTGTGCAGATTCTATTATTTTTGAGGGATACGTTGTTCTGCTTGCACAGTTCAATAAACCCCTATTACATGTGTTTTATATTCTCTTCCAACCTTTATAGCAAGGATTATCCTAGAAACTATTAGATTACATGAGAAGTATGCAGCACCCCAAGAACAACATTTAATCCTTGCAATAGTGATATGTATCCAAGGTGTGAGAAACTGAAGAGCCCTGACCTTTCTCTCAAGCAAGAAAGGGGAAAGACAATGAACAAAAGCCATGATCTGTTCGCATTTTTAGTAAAGCACAACCCTCTAACTGCCTTTTAGTTTTCCTCTCAGAAATTTTGCCAAGTCTCCGGCCATAAGTATCAGACCACTTTCCAAATTCTTTTTTAGCATTAGCCTAATGGCCAGAACATGAAGGAAATTCAGGCAAAGACTTTTCAGAGAGATCTGAATAGTTTGAACGCTTGCCTAGGAGGTCACCTGCAGTTCTCAATTTAATGCCGAAGGGAGAGAAAAAAAATAAATCAGGGTTAAGTTGTAAATGCTTTGAAAGAAAGGCAAAACAAAAAAGGACAGAAAGCCAATGATAAAAGAAACCTTTTGGCTCCGGTAATCAGAAAGTATGTGAATGGTAACACATGGAGCAGAGCCTCATTTCAATAAAGCAAGAAGCTTACTAATGGTGCCTGTCTTGCAATTACAAGTAAAGCAGTAAGCTACTTAGCTGAATAAGCCAAAAACGAGTGACAAAGCAGCAGGACGTGATTCTCCATCTAATCAAGCACTTTGCCATCTTTGTCAGATGTGCAAAGCCAGGAGAGAAGGAATTCAGGGAAGGGGGCGGCTGCACTGATCACTAATCCAAAACTGAGCAGTCAGTCTGGTCTGAAGTGGGGACCACTACTGATGCACACATACTCAAATTCTAATAACAAATGTCTAGTGAGTTGAGGAGAAGGGCTTGCCTGCATGGCAAATACCTTTCTGTACACATGAGCAATCAGTCAGCCAGTCTCTCAACAAATAAAGCCACTTAGTTGTCTTTTCCCACTCTTGCAGATCTCCACCAAAACAAAGGAGCTGGAAGGACAAGCTGCTTCCTCTGCCTTTTGCAAAGCAAGTCTCTATTGTAGTTCATTAGGATCTCTAATAGCTCTACAAGCTTGTATACACTCAGCATTTCATGAATAACAAATTTTTGGCAGCCAACCAATCATGTGAATATTTCAAGGCTTGGCAATATTTCAGCACAACCACCACAGCAAAGGAGGTCATTTTCTCTCTATTCCCCGAAGTGGTAGCTTTACAGCTCAAATTCTTTCAGCTGACCTTTCCATGCATTTGTTTCAAATATTTATCTTTTTAATAACTTGTCAGACTGTTGCAGCAGTTACAGAAGAAACCCCCAAATGTGGGATAAGGTTCTGGTTATAGCTTATACTATTACCAAGCGCTCCCCTGACAGCCACTGATTAGAAGTGACCAATTAACAGGCATCATCCAGTATACAGAATAGGTCTAATTAGGGCAAGGCATGCCTAGGAAACTAATGGCATTTTTCCATTTGCATAGGAGGTGAAGCACAGTCAGTATAGCTGGCACAAGTAGCTAAAAGACTCAAGGGGCTGTCAGAAGCAAGACAACTACTTGAGGGGTAGACTAGAAACAAAGTACTTATGAAAGAATCTTCAAGATGAGAAATTGTCTGAATTCAGCACAACACCTCACTTCGCAGGGATACTCTAATATGGTTTCACTCAGCACGCACAGAATGGGTCAGATGAAACAGAACTAGAATAACTGATGGATTGCCAATTAAAAATTTAGTCTACTGGCTGTGGACACTTCCCTAACACGTTGAGAAGTGGAAACAACTACAACTAAATTTAGCATGAAAATAACCTCTAACTGGCTAAGAAATGTTAACAACCCAGTTAAACAGAACAGTGTAGGCCATGCAATAATTTCACTTCTTCCTAAATATCACCTTTTTCTAGAGCCTAAAATCCTTTTAGAGGCTGATGGTCACAGGACTTCTCATAGTATCTAGGTACCTGCCCCATTAAATCCTTAGGTATTATCTACATATTAAGTAGCATTGGAGGGCTTGCACCATCTTGATAAGCACTCTAAACATCTGGAAGATAAAGCTCACAGCCCTCCTCACAGCTTGGAAGAGATCAATCTGCACACATTTCAATGATGCTGGGATGACTAGGGACATAATTCAGATGATTCCCAGATGAGAGGCCTGGAGCTTCCAAAAGGACAACAATAGGGTCAAGAAGAGGAAACACTGGGGGCAAATGCATTTTGGCTGGGTGTGAGAACCCCTACTATGCATGATTTGTTCTTTTTCCTTTAGATGCAAGTCCAGTTTGGCTAAACAGGATCAGTTTGCTTTCTGCTTGAATGAACAAGCAGTTTTATAATAAGAAACTCATTTGTAGCTTCCATGAAACAACAGGATTGACAAAAATAATTTCATTATTAGAACTACTAAAATAGGATTGATTGTTTTTTGCTGAGTTGCATTTTTTTTTTTAAATAAACAGTAATAAGAGAAACTGTCACTGAAGACTGGAAATTCCCACAGTTGAGAAATTGAAAAACAGAGCAAAATCTTTTCAATGTCATGCCTTGTACAAAAGTATTTCACAGGCTCAAGTTTCTTGTGCATTTTTCTAAATATTGCAGTTGTTTTGTGAAGACCACTGTGAACACAGCTGTGCCAAACCAACAGTTGAGACCATTGTTGGTATTTTGGCAATACTATCGTACGGAAAAGCATGAAAGCCAGCTGGGTTTGAAACTGACAATTCAAACTTTAAAGCTTTGAGGAATGGAACATATAAAATGAAAAGGCTTTTTTTTCCTGCCATATTTGCCCATTTCAGTAACAGCATTCCCAGATCACTCTCAGCACAGGATACATCAGTGTTGCTGGGCAGATACACTCCAAGAGGAAGGGACTGCTAGCCAATGCATACTGAAGACCCATCCCACTGCTAGAATGTAACTGAGAATATGATGAAACTCAGGTGGGACAGGTAGTTTTTTCTCCCCTTCTAGAAGCATGCTATTAGATGCATTAGTGATGACTGAAGATATTTGCCCCCACTGCAGTAGTTGGTTGTTGTGGTACTTCAAGTATCTACCATACCTCAGCTGCCAGAATGAAACATGTAAGTACAGTCCATCTGCTTCAGTGCCCCATTCACCAAGGTGATCTGGGCTGCCACAGAGATCACAGTGATTATGACAACAATGAAACAGATGTCACATACGTAGATTCATGGATTATGATACTGCTGACAGTCCAGGTGGCTGGCAGAGATTTGACAGTCTTCCTTATTACAGAACATACAGGCCACCAGCTAGAGTTAATAAAAGCCAGTCCTCATAAGCAAAGAAACAATGCCAATAAAGTGCTAAGGAATACATATATTTTAAATGGTAAAGACAAAGAAGACAGTACATTTTATACGAGGGAAACTGACACTCTACTGTGATGTTTGACCAGATGACAAACTACAGCTTCTTCTTGCAAGCAGGCCATTTCCCATTGTCCTGTCACCAGTGAGAAAAGAGACCAGTCCCACTCTCACTGTAATCACCTTCCAGACATTAGAAGAGAGCAGCGAGGTCTCCTTTCAACCTCCTTTTTCCCCAGTCTAAATTAGCAAATAAAAACCAGTCACATATCTACTGCTTTAGTTTCTAGTCACAAATTTAAAATTATGCAAAGCATTTTTAGATCTGATGCAATACCATCTTACAACTTTTAAAAATGATCTCACCTCAGAGGCCAACAGATAAGCATTATGTTACTTAAAACTATCACAGTCTGACATGTTAAATTGTTACTGGCACTTGTGATCTGATGATGCTGATTGCATCAAAAGCATTAACAGTGGATCACATGCAAAGTCTCAGACTGCTACAGGATAGCTAAAAATACCCCTGAGTTTTCACCAACTGTCACAAGTTTTCTTACGTGGTATTGTGTTCTCTTCCCATTCTGCCTATAGAAATTTCCATAAATATTATCGTGTTTAAAATACCACTGTTGGCTGCAGAAATTCAGAGACAAGGTTGCTGAGAGTTAAAAAAAAAAAAAAAACACAAACATTATGAAGAATGTAAGTTCACTCACTGCAACTATACCTAGTTACATCCAGTAGAACAGATTTAGCATGTATAAAGAAAGGAGTGGAAATGCAAGGAAAGAAGGGATGGCTGGTCTCTGTCAGGTATATAGCAGAGACAGACATGGGGTCTTCATCTAGTGTTAATTTTGAATGCTTTTCAGTTTATGAGTTCTTGAAGTGATCATCCATCCTCCAACAGTATATTTAGGGAACCTCCTGAGTAAGGAGAGAGCCCAGAAAAACTGAGTTGAGAGACTGATTACAGTAGTAGTACCTCTGCAGCCTATTCCCTCTTCCACCATGCTATTACACACTGAAACTCATCACTAGAAAGATAAGGAAACCCATACACCACATGATCCAGTACAGGTTATTATCTAATAAGAATACATCAAGGTCTGCATTTTATTTCCATCTGCCAAGTAACTACAGTCTATATGGCTAGTATTACGCAAAACAAGCAAAGTATAATGATATTTATATTTTTCCCTTTGATCACCAGTGCATGTCTTTTACTTGAAGAAAGTCTGGGTTTGGCTGGTGGTCTTGAGCTAAACATAAAGTTACACAGCAAAACTTCTGGCAAGTTCACAAGGAGCCAAGCCAATAATCAGCTTAAATTAAATTTATACTAAGAAATGGTTGCTTCATCATTTATTCTCCTCTGGGTTTTGGACAGTAGAACTGGTATTCCAAATCTCATATTTCATAATAAGGATGTAGATGTTTTGAGGAATTTCAGCCCCAAAAATAGACTATTTCTACTACTTTAGCTGCAGCTATATTGGCAAGAATCTGAGCCTGAAGACAGTCTTAAGTATCCCACCCACTCCACATTCACAGCATAGGTGCCTCAGTTGTCTCTTACCTGGCCTAGAAACAGGACGAACATTACCTGAGAAAAGTTTAGATTCCACATTTATTCCATGAGACTCCTGAACTTGCTCATGCTTCTTTATAGCACTTTGATGCATACATAACAAAGGAAACTACTGGCTTTCTGTGAATAGCAATGTATGACTTGCCCATTGTACAAAAACATTCTTCAGCAATGGAAAAAATAAATGCCACCTGCCATGCTGAGACTACCAAAGAGCCTTCACAGGAAAGGAAGCAACAAAACCACATGCCAAAGTCACAAGATACCCATGAAGAACACAGAAGTCTTCTTATCAGCGTGACCTCTGACAGCATTGCCTAAATGACTTATTAGGAAAAAACATGCTGGGGTGCCCAGTACTTGGTAACAGAGGAAGGGAGGCTTTCTGAAGCAAAAATGCAGTAGTAGAAGCTTCCACAAAAGGTGAGGAACACAGAACACAAAAGCTACACTATTTTCCAACAGTACTGAGCCAAGACAACACAGGTGATAGACTTTCCCTGACATGATCCCATGCTCTCCTTATGCAAATTAATGCTAAAGAAAGCACATATTTATATCCAGCTCTGAAGCAAAAGCAGAACAGAATTTCAAACATAAATTACTGCAAGACTTCCCTCTTCATAGTATTGAGGAACACACACATCTGTCTCAGAAGCTGAGTGCCCCCATCTGCTTTTTTGGCTAATCATTGTTAACTAATTCAAGAATATTATAGGCAGTCAGATTATCCTCTTGTTTGCAACAGGATTAGCACTCTGTCCCCTCCAAAAATAATCTAGTAACTTACTTAACTGAAACTAGCTGTATCCTAAGGGTTTTGGTTTTTTTTCTTTCTTCAAGAGGCAGTGCTAAGTGATCCATAATGTGATCTAAGTGACCACCTACAGAGATTGAAGCCTCATGAAATCCTGACCTTGGCTAGAGATGAAATCAATTTATTTCATCATAGAAATTGGCACAGCTACTTCAATACAGTAGTTCTTCTACTAACACAAAAACAGATTATCTGAAAGCACTCAGTCAAACATTACTAAGAAATTTACAGGATGTAGTTGCCAAAAATGACTTATCAAACATCAAATTAGCACAGAAAAAGCAAATGCATAAATATAAAATACAGAAGTAAGGCACTTTGCCTGAGAAGTACCTGTATTATAAGACAGCTGACAAGGACAAAATGGAATGCAATTGTGACATGCAGCTGACAAACTCAAACAGATCTCTTTCAAACCAGGTAAAAAACTACCCTGTAGCCTACATGATACTGAAAGATATAATAGCCTGTGGAAAAAAAACACCAAAACAAACTCAATAAAACCAGTGCTGAGATCATATTCTAAGCTTTCAAATAATTAATCTGCAGTGAGAACCTATTTTGAGTTTGTGGCATAGACATGCTTGAGAAAAACACTTTTTCATTTATCATAGAATTGATCAGAAAAACAAAAAGCAAGGCTTAACGGAAGGCACCTGCCACAAGATTTGGTGCATTGATTTACACAAATATATAGCAATCAAATACCAGATAGTAGAAGACAGCTTCCAGAACAGCACAGTGAATTACATGCTGATCTATTTTATATGTTATAATGCTTTCAGAAACATGAGCCCTTTCTCTTCTCCACATGACACCTGAAACTAATCAGGTCACTTGAACATCAAGCAGCAACATTCAATGCATTCAAGAGCAGAATACAATTTAGCTTGCCAGTTGTTCTGCTCACAAAGAAGCAAAATTGCTTCTGACAGGTTCTCAGTGATTCCAGGCAAAGTATCTGCAGGTAAGGCAGCAGCCATATAGAGAAAGAAGCATGGAACTCACCCAACTGGAGAAGGGGCTTTCTGGCTCTGCAGCACTCCTCAGGAAGCAGCCTAGGTGCAAGAAATGCCCTCTCTTTGGTGGCTGACACTCATATAAGTCCAGGGTGACTCCAAACTGAGTCTTCTGGCCCCTGGGGATCACAGATGCAAATGATTTGCCTGTGCTCCCTCAGCCAGCCACACCTCTTCACCAGGTGCTCAATCACCAGTTCAAGCCCTGAACAAACAGTTCTCCTATATAAGTAGCCCCAGCTGTTCACTAACAGAGAGCAAGCCATCATTAACACTGCATATTTTGGCAATGATACCAAAATATCAAAGAATAAAGGTTTACTAAGCAGTATTATCCCCCCTTCAGACACAAGAAGTTGTAGACATTACAGCAATATTTGGCTTTTATGAATGTTAGCTGAAGATGCTTCTGCAGAACAGAAAAAAAAAAAAAAATAGTCTGTGCCCCACAAAAAGATGGCCTGGAAAGGGTAAGGTGTAAAATTAAGTGAATTTACAAGCACTTCTTTGCAAGAGGACCTGGATGCCCCCTGCCTCTCACTTATTGCTCGACTTCGGCAGCACCTATTCCAGAAGGTCTCAATTCAACGTCTAAATTTAACCAAATGCACTGAACAATTGTATACAGTTTTCTCAAAACCTGTTTCAAGTTTCCCATCTCAGACTGAGGGGAAAGAGTAATTTTAAGGAGATGCTCTTGGAGTCTGCACAGCCCTAGGTCCTTCCCTTACAGAGAGGGCTTTGCAATGCAAAAGAAACTAGCAGAAACGCTGCCCTTGCACTTTCTGATACCAAGTGAGTTTTGTTGAGATCTGGTCACAATCAGCATTAAATGTCTAGAGCAGAGCAAGCATGAGAGAGACAAATGCTGTTTCATCCTTCTACTACAGATAACTATCCTAGCAAGAATCTTCTACTAGACATAGTACTTGAATTTATTATAGTAGCCAATGCACTTTCACTATGAAAAGTAACGTTTCCACGCTCAGTTACCAAAGAAAAGGTAGATTAACTATGCTTAGAAAGGGAAACAGGATAAGTGACATGACTACAGTGACATAAGAGGTCCACAGAAGGAAGGTGAACAAGTCCTGGGTCCTAACATAACACTAAGCCTCAGACAGGCTTTTCCCTTCGTATGCTTTGACTACTCCATATGCCTGATAATGGAGCATGTCCTGTCAATTTTAATCAGCTACAGTGTCACAATTCAAGAAAGGGAGCTTCTACTTCAGCTTCTCTTTTTATTGTGCTGAGTTTTCAGTTGATTATAATTAATTTTTAGTCTCCTTAACTCATAATGGCCAGCTTCTGGGATAAGGCCATTTCTATCAGTCTATCCCTTCTTTCACCCCTCTTTCCTCTCAGGTATTTATAGAGCACCCACCACAGCAGTATTCAGGCACAAACCGTCACCTGATTAATGGCACATGGTTTTCAAATACCACAGCAACATAAAGACATCAGAACACACCTCCATCACTGCAGCAATGCAGAGTATTTAACACATGGCACCCATGCCAACAGAGCATTCTGCTTTCCACATAAGGAAAAGACGGTGCACCTCAGATCTCCTACACACACAGTAACTCGGTATTCATTCCCTTTGTCTCCTCACATAATTGATAATGGAACAATTACCAACGTCAACTCCAGCCCTTAGCATACAGAAAGCACAATGCGTTTAGAGTGCTTTGCTGTTGGGCATGGAAGGGGGAGGTGGGGATGAGGAAACATTGGCTCCAGGAAAACTTAAGAATGGAAGGAGCATGAATGGCTCAGAACTGAATCAAGACATTCACATCTCTGCTCCCATCCCCCACTCATTATATATAACAGTAGGATTCTAAACACTCCTCTAAATAAATAAAACATGAGCACCCCTTACAAAATGGATAGAAAACTATTTCAGACTTCAGCTGGATGCAGGCATGTGCACTGAAATACTCAAAACATGGTAATGACTGTATAATCAGTATTCTTATCTGCATTACAAGCTGATCTTGCATTCATTAGACTAAATCTGATGCTTAGCCTGTGAGTGTATGTGGTTCTCTAATATATTCAATTTCTCTTGATCCATCTGTTGCCATTTTTCAGCTATTTAGAAAGCATGGATGGCTACACAGGGATCTGAACAGAGAGGCTGGATTTCTTCATCCTCATGGGGAATCAGATTAAAATTTTGCTTTATTACCATGCCTTCTCTCCCCATCCTTGTGTGAGTATGCACCAGATGAAGTACAAGTGCTAGAAGCTTTGCATGTACTTTTTGCTTTTTAGTAAGTCATTTGTCCTAGTGACTTCAGTACAGTTTATCCGTTGCAAGAAGTGTAACACCTTCCCCTTTGTCTATTTGATATATATTCCTTCCAGCTATGATTATGCTGGTAGGATAGTTTTATTAATGCCATCAATCTCTTCCCATTCTGTTTCACCATCAAATTTCTTTTTTTGTTTGAAGTCATAGGACAGTTGTGTCTTTTGTGCCTTATTATGATTTTGTCAGGTCTAGGATGCATGCTAAAAAGCCATTTCTTCCCACATAAACAAGCTTGAAACTCGTATGAATTACAGAAAGCATCATCATCTTCCAGTCCCCTCACCCCCTCCCTTTTGCAGGCATTTTAGTGCCAAGCCATGGCCTTTCACTGAGCTGTGGCTTTCCTCTGAGAAGCTCAGACACCACTGCACATGAAACAGGGTACCGCCAACTTTGCTATCACCTCTACACTTGCATACACTTACAGGTTTTCTACTTAAAGAACTATTTCCTGAGGAAACATTTGCAGCATTCTAAAGACAACACACCGGCATAAAAATTTTCTTTCTTTCAAACACACACCAGAAACTTGTCAGTTTACATCTACCAGTATTTACCCTGCAGGTCTGCAATCCTGAAAATGTCACAGTGGTGGGGAAAGAGAAAAGTAAGGAACATAGCTTGGATGAAGTTGGTCAGCCCATCCCAGAGCAATATAGTGAACTGCCTATGTAGTTTTATATGAGAAAACAAACTTACTGCTGTATAGGAGCTGCCCCTGCACTTTAGCAGGTCTCCTTATTCCTCCTACTCCCCCAGAGCACAGAAACAGTCACTGACAACAGCAAGACCCATACAGGAGCACTATGCTACGGCAATCTGGGCACAGAAAGTTACACCTCCACATCACCGCTGCATAACGTCACACCTTATAGGAGTATCAGCAATTGCACAAGATAGCCTTGTATATGTAGTTTTACAAGTGAGGTTGCTTTAGAGCCAACTGATAAAATTCCTTTCCATAACTGCACTTCAGGAATTTCATATCTATCCATCTTCCTTATCAAATTCATTCCATTCAGACACATCAGTCAGAACCCTGTTTAAACTGAGATGCAAATACCAGAAGTAGCTGAAAACAGCCTTCAGTCAAAATACTGGAATCACAGCTTTAACTGTGAAAGGGCTGCAGAAAAAGCTTCAGTAGTTTCTGTATCTTGAAAAATAATCTTGTTCTAAACAAATAAACGTGGAACTATTTTCAAAGCACATTAGAAATATGATAACGGACAAAGTTTTTATCTTTTACTTTTATAACTTAAGATACTTTAACTCACTAAAAGAGACTCCAGTTACAGTTCATGAAATACTTCACACAATTAGTCCTGTTGATCTTAATGTTTTCCAAACCACTACACAACAACCAAACAAGAAAACATTAAGCCATTGCTATTTACTCCAGGAAAACTTAAAAAGAAAAAGATTAAAAGCTGTCAAACAGCCAAACTCACCTACTCCACCTTCCACCCAGCAGCCACATCCACTCCAGATACTGAAATGCCTCCCCCACAGAGAGAGCCCTACCCAGCTTCCCTGCTGGGTTCATAATGTTCTCTATGAACTCCACATTATTGCATCATTGAAATCAGGTGAGATCACCAGGTGACTCAACAGTTCTAGTGAATGAAGAAACAGACTCACCTCAAAACGTGGGGCTGGAACACAGTCTCTTTCTGTCTACTGCTGAGGAAAAAGAGTTTAGAGAGAAATGAATTATACAGTCTTTGTTATATTGTATATTGAGGGCTACTTTCTTTGGAACTGGGTTCACTTTCTCCTGCAATTTCAATGATTGGTTAGCCCAGCTAACCAGCTGGGTTAAGATACTTGGTCACGTTATTCCTGGTCTAGAGCAATCATCTACTGACAGCACTTTTCCTTTTTATTTTCATGTTAATGCCTTCCAACCCATTAATATTATCAAGCACAGAGGATGTGTCTGTTGACAAGCTTCTGAAATCTGAACAAGCCAATAGTAGATCATTGTTAGAGGGCAACTGCTGTCTGTGCTCTCTCAGTGACTCCTACTAACGTTATATATTTTTTAATTTTATTAAATATCAATATTAAATATAACAATCATAATATAGCAGATAATATAATCATATACATTTCAGTACACAATTCTATAATGTGTATTTCTAAAACATGTTATATTTTTCTATTTTCTTTGCTTGTGTTATTTGATCTCATATTTCTACTCAGATTTTTTGTTTCTTCTCCAAAATAAGTCCTGATAGTTTCCCTCTCCTTGAGATAATTAAACTGATTTATTTTTTTCAGTCCAAGTGTTTTCACTGACCTGTGCCCTTACTTTCTCAGGTTTTTTTTCTGTCTGAAATCCCAAACCTGTTATAATTCAATTCTATTTAATTTAGACCAAATAAACACGTGATGGCTCGATCCAAAATTACTTCCAACTGTGATAATTCAGTTATTTTTCACTGACCTCATTCAATTCCCGTCTGGACTAGGTAATCATGTATGATTAGGTATCACCTACATGATCATAGCTTTCATAAATATTATCTTCCATGAGGCTGTTCTCTGACAGTTCTGCCATCTTAATAAAAAATCTGTTGATGATATACAATGAAGACAGAAATAAATTCCAACCTTAAAAAGGTTCACTCTTCTACTTTACCAGGAATTCAGTGGTAGTAAAATCTTTGGATTTGTTACTAATATTTCTGCATATATCTTTTACTGTAAGAAACAAAGGTCTGATAAGAATTCCACCTGTCTTTCAGGAAAGAATTCTGTAATATATCTCAGCTCTACACTGGTTCTGAACTTGCTCATCTGCGTATTTAAGGGAATCAATCTAAATACTTGTCCTACAGAGTTGAGTCTTGCGGGGGAGTGACTTAAAGGTCTATGAAAATGCAGTCTGGAACTGTGAATGCATCTTGTATACACTCTAATACTTGATGTTACACCAAATTAGACTTCTTTCTTAACCACGTCACTTACTTTCACAAAGTATATAAAAATGTTATTGATCTTTGGAAGCTCTATCTCTGACATCTCCCAGCAAGAACATCATATAATTGAGTCTGGGAACAAGGCAAAAAGTAGGGAGTTTCCATCTTTACATGATGCATATTTCCATAGGAGAAGAAACAAAGCAAGCCAATTCATATGCGACAGAATACTATAAAGTGCTTTCATGAGTCCCTTTTGGAATCTAGTCTATATTAGAATCCCAGTGAGATGAACAGCTGCACAGCAATTGATCTCTTTTGTCATCAAAAGTCAGGGGTGAAAGGGAAGCCAAGCACAGAGGATAGATAATAGGAACTCAGTGTGGTGCTGAGATAGAGTTAGTGTTAGAGTAACTGTGGTGTCTACTGTAGTTTTATTTCTGCTGTTCACATAGAAAGTTCTCCTCTATCACTCCCTTATGGCTCTTCAGTTTAGTTTGTTTCCCAGTCTCTCACTTCCAGCTGCTAGACATATGTAGTAACTAACACAAAGGCTGTTAAAATGCACTTTGTGTGCATGAAGCGGGCATAATGATACTTGGACTTTTTTTCTTCAGCTGGGCTCTGACTTTGTGTGTTCACAAGAAACTATGCAAACTGCTGTATGTTCTCAGAGCAGCAGACAGCCCTACTTGCTGGTTTATGTTAATGTCTGAAACACTGCAGTGAATTTTGAGCATAGACAGTGCTCTCAGTATTTGTCACACTAATGAAGGGTAATGGCATGCACTGCCATAAGTTGCTAGGAACACACAGGTATAAACAAGCCCAAATGATTTTCCTTTCCAAGTGAGGCAAAAGCATGCAGACAAAGAAGCCTGTATACTTAGGCATCAGAATGAGGAGATGGAAAAAAAACACCCACAAAATAAAGTAACCAAGTGTCTGTCCAATGAAATTCCAAACCCAAACTCAAAACCATTCAAACTGTCATATCTTTTTGCTTCAGAGTAGTATAACAAAACTTTCTATAAAGTAATGGACCTGGTCTAGGCCTCTTTTATTTCCCACTTGACTAAGATGATTTCATTCAGTGTTCAAGCAATCTAATATCATATTGGGCAGACACATTATACTAAAAAGGAATTTTCAAGCCATGTCTTCCTTATGGGAAAAATTGTGACTACCACTGTCTCCATTACGCAATCTAAAGAAATTTATATTATGCCAGTCAGAACAAAAGCAGGTTAGTTCAGCATTCAAACACGTTAACTTGCAAAGATGACATTCTGTTCTCAGAATAAGCTGAAGAAGCTTAAGCCTTAGCAAACTAATTTTAAAAGGAGTTTCAAGGTTTCCAGGACTTGTAGACTTGACTTGGAAAACTGCTCAGCATTTCAGCATCACAAGACTCTCAGGAATGATTGCAAATGTTTGAAACATAACTGTGATATTTCTGGCAGCAAAACTGAAAGAAAAAAAAGAAGAAAAAAAGGCATGTGAGTGCTGTTCTTACAACAGTTACAGTTCCCTTTTGCTAGAGAAGAGCTATAAAGCAGGCTTTGCTAAAGCTTGGTGATGCTACTCTGAATTAGCTGATCTTCATGGTTGCTGTTTCAAACATTTCGGATTCAGAGGAAAGCAACAGGCTAGCATTAAATACAAGTACTCAAATTCTTAAAATTCTAATAAGATGAGTAAAAAACTAGCAATTTACAGTTTTATTCTCACTGGATTATTTAGATTAGCTGGCAATCCAACTACCATAAAGATAACAATAATATATATATATATTTTTTTTAAGAAATATTAAAAACAAACAAACAAACCACGAACAATTAAAAATAGACCTTTTCCTTTAAAATCAAAGAAAAGTCTCAATCTTGGATATCTGCATGGTGCCCCAAAAGTGAAGATGATAAGTCTCACCAGACCCTCTTGAACTGAGGGATGCACATGTCATTAGCAGAACAAGTTGTGGAGAGAGCTTCCTCCACAGAAATTCAAAGTAAATGGCATCAGCAGTTTAGCAGCCCTGACAGCTAAACAGCTGGAAGCAGGATGTATGGAGAGCCCAGGAGCCCAGGAAAAAGGCAGCCACTCCAGTACTGTGCAGGCTGGATGCAGTCACTTTGCTCACCATATTTCTCACTTCCCAGCTCCTGTAAATGGTGGAGTAGGATGGAGAATGAGGGGCAAGAAGGGACTTTGAGGGTGGAAGGACATTAGCAAGGGAACAAGAACACCTGCTGCTTGGACCCAGGATCTTTCAGACATGCAGACTGTGGAAATAGATATGCATCTGGGGTGGGCATGGGAGGGCAAAGGAAGCACACCAGAGTTGGTGCGTGGCAGGATCTTTGCAGCACAACAGGCTGTTTGCTGCCTTTGTTGCCAGAGGGTGCACAGGGTCAGGTTGGTGATAACCTCTCAGCCCCTCTGGGTGCAACTCTGCTAGAGAAGCAGATGCCTTGGCTTCTGAAGACAGATTAGGCACTGGATTGCTCTCTCTCAATTAACCAATTTGTTGCCTTTCATGTTCAGTCAATGAGTTACAGTGTATTATGTCTTTAGTGGATACAAACTAATTAAGGGTGAATGAGCTATCTAAAATTCCTTTAAGTTTGGATTCCTCATTTGAGTACTGGGATAGCTTTGGTATTTTGCACACAGGGCCTCATTCCAAGAGTACTGAACCTTTCTCAGTCAAGAAATATCATGCAAAGCATCTGCATACTGTATATCAGTCATCTCTAATGAAGAGTCCCAGGCCTGTGTTCTCTGTTCAAAGGAGAAACACATTCATAACTATCAACAGAGCAAGAAAACCCACAAAATGTTCTCAACAGGAAAATAAACAGGCAACACTCTTGCTTTTATCAGTGATTCCAACTCCAGGCACTTCAGTCAAATGTTGCTTTTAATACTGCAATTCAGATCTTTGTATCTGATGTAAATATGTAGTTTTGAACAAGCTGCCAAGTATTCCCACGAGCTCTGGTCTTGCTCACTGCTGACAATGATGGACACCTACTGAGGCAAGAAGAAGCATTTCTAGTTCTTAATCATGTATCAGAGGGCTTCTTATCAAATATGACACTCCACAAGAAAATGTGTCAACATATATGTTGGGATACATTGTAGGGAAAGTCTCATGTCCCTGACTAGGACAACTGCCTGGTGGAAAGCATGCAAAAGCATGCAAGAGAACAATATTTGTATGGCTGGTGGAGGTAAGACCACTTCCCTTGAAAATGTGCTCACCACTGTACAACTCTCAACACTAAAGTGGCTCCTGCTGGGAGAACTTTACACCTCTTACTTGAACCTGTTTGTCTATAGTATTACTTTGCCCCTCAAGAAGATTTTGTTAACATCCCAATGAAGAATGCTTTAGCAGCTGATCCATAGAAGATATAAATCCCATGATACAAAAGTCCTACAGATTATAGCCAGCTAACTGCCTTGTCTGCTCAACAAGTCCTGCAGCACTTTTTTTTTAGAGTTACTTCTACAGTCTTTTTCATAGGAAGAAGTTGCCAAACTATGTCTTGTCAAGTGGTAAGTACAGTGTAACCATGATGTGCAAGGTAATTGAGTGTGGTTTTATTAATAAAATTATCATTTATGACCTGGATGAGGGCATTGAGTGCACCCTCAGTAAGTATGCAGATGACACCAAATTGGCTGGGAGTGTGGATCTGCCTGGGGGTAGTGTGGCCCTACAGAGGGATCTGGACAGGCTGGAGAGCTGGGCTGAAGCCAATGGGATGAGGTTCTACAAGACCAAATGCTGCGTCCTGCACTTCGGCTACAACACATACATTTCTAACATACAGCACAAAAAAACAACAAACAGCTCACACTTAAGCAACAAACCTGCTTTTGCAGCAAAAAGATTTTCTAAGAAAAGGTGTCACGCTCCTGTGGCTAGCCTGTTTTCTCATGATTTTCAGTTCCACTTTAACACAAAAGCAGATTATACATGTCTGGTGAACGTCTGTTAAGAGCCAGCCATGTCCTGGTGGAAACACACATGGGCCAGTGCTAAGAGTATGTGGATCCCTTTAAGATTTCTTCCCCCAAGTTACCTCCAAACTTGCTAATCCCGAGTCCTAAGATTCAGTCCTAATATACCAAAGAGAGTTCTTCAACTCCAGGATTAGAAGCCGTAATATTTTAAATCATTTGCACGTACGTTCTACTTTCCAAAGTTTTCCAGGAATAATTAACCTGAAGCCCATGTCTTGGTTAACACTGGCTAAGGTTCTGAGATTCTGGGAGGCTTTGGAATTATGCCATATTTCCAAATTCTGGAATTATAGTTTATTTCTTTCAAGAACACAGTCATATTATCACAAAATGGGAATGCAAATGTTTAACACTTCCCTAGTGTTTGCAGTTTGTGAAGTTTACAGCCATCTTTTATACTGCCTCTACAACACAGATGTTACTGCTTTCAGCATTGTCTTCATTACTAGAGCACAGCTGAAGAATAAATTTAGACCCCTGGTTTACACAGTCTTTTTCATATGCTAGTGCTGCAGCCATCAGCCAGAGGAGACACTTAACTAAGCAAGCCATTTGTTTATTTTGCATATCCAAGGAAGATAAGTAAGATTCAATTCCAAGTTCATGTATGAGATGCCTCCAGTTTGTTCAGTTCTCATAAATGCCAGACTCATAAGTTTCCTTTTCGTTGTCCTTGGGAGATTTTTGACAAAAGAAATATAATTATAATAATCCTTTAATCTGGATGTTCTGAAATCTTTGTTCAAAACAGAAATATTTCCAATAAATATCTCAAGTTTTATGGCAACCACCAATTTCTTTAAGTTGTTGTTTTGTTGCACTAGAATTCAATGCACCTCAGAAGCTTGCCTTTGCTACCTGTAACATGCAGGCGTACATATATATTGTATGTTTTCAGCCTGTTTGTATACACATACATGCACACCCACAAATTCTGAGCATTTCTGGAAAAATACAGGCTGAAGAGGTGACTGTTAACTCTTTTTTTTCCTGCATTGATTCCTGATTTCCTGCACTGGGTTCTGCAGCAGGTAGTGCAAAGAGAAGGTGTTTACAACATCTCAGCACTTTGCCTCTTGCTTTTTACCAGTAAGCATGAGAAAAGGTGAATAGAAGCTAATTTTTAGAAACACAATCTGGGGATCTCTGAAGTTTCAGAGTGATGTCGGTTTACACATTTAGAGAGAGGAGAGGGGAATATACATCTAGTTTAGGACTGTATGCCAAGTTGATCTAGTTATGAAACTGAAGAAGAACATACAAAGAAAGGGTTTTCCTTCCCATCTCCAGAGGGATGACACACTGGAAATAGAGTAGTTCACAGCTTATTGTTTTCTTGACACAAAAACTTACAAATGTGACAACAGTGTTGTAGAGATAATCAGTTCAATTTATGTTCTAAGTGTGAAGTGTCCAAATCCTGCACAACAGGGAGTCTGTCATCATTTCTTCTGTGTGCAATGAATGCAGAGAATAATTAGCAAAATGAATGGGAAGGCCTTGGACTCAATTTTATTCCACCTCTACCCAAGGGTAATAACACCCCAATTCATTTAGCATCGGATGCACATTAGTGAAACACAGTGGCAACTTAATTCACTTGGGAAGGGCATACCCCTAGGGACAGCTGAAACAAGCAAGACCATCATTTCTCCATAGGCAGTTAACATTAATTAGGCTTCTCAAAACAGAAATTTGTACTCACCTGGAAAGAAAACATGAGAGAACAACTTCTTAAAGTGCCTTCTAGTTGTATTTTTAGGTTGTTTCCTTGTCTTGAGCAAGAGCAGTGGAAACATTGATGGAACAAAATTCAAGCTCTGGAAGAACGTATTCAGGGAACCTTACAACAGTGAGAAAAGAATTTGTAATATCTTTAGGGACTATTACTATAAAATTTCACAGCTTTCTTTGTTCCTCTGGATCATTCTGCTCTTTCTCTTGTCACTTCTGATCAAGTGCTCTTTCATGTGTATATTTTCTCATTTATTAAAGGCCAAGTATACTCTGTTTACCTAATTCCATGGGAAAACGCAGAGTGACAGCTTGCTATGGGTCTTGGGATTAAGAAATATAGCCTGAAGTTTCATTTCCTTGCAAACCCTTCTATTAAAGCAAAAAGTGGGAAGAGTGAGCCAATTTTCCTCGTCTCTTTATTTTCCCTAAAGATTTCTTTAATGTCTCTAGCTTAGACAAAATCTAGATGGAAAACACTCATGCGATCTGGTTCTTGTTTTCTTGGTAAAATATCTTGGAACTAGTCATGTGCAGCAGTTGGGGAGAGAAGTTAATTTAACTGATATCCTGCTCAGTTGGAATATGCCCTTGTCTTCTGAGGTCTCAGTTGGCAGTTTCAGTACTTTAAAAAAGTGGCCATTACAGAAATTACTTATTAATTTTCCCAGGGTTTCATATTGTACCTCTGAGTTCAGAATTCTCTGGGATACTATATAGGGTTGAGGGAAGGAAACTAGGATGCAGTACTCCCAGGGTCATTCCTTGACTCCAGTGCTGACTCACTGCTCAGTTCTCTGCGAGACAAATCTCCTTCTCAGCCTTGGCTATAGCAAGCAGAACTAAGGACAAAGAGTAACTTGTCCTCAAAATAGCACAGGCACCCTACCGCCAGTCCTAGCAGAGAAAGCGTTGTTTGAGCAGTGCTCTTCACTTCCCAGTTGTTTCTATACAAAAGACGTTTGTGACTCAACAGCAGACATAATAGATGCATATCACTGCTGGTGCTTAATTTCAGGGAAAGCTGTCCCTGTCTTCTCGGTCAGCTGAGAAAGCAGGAAGCTGGGGAGGCTGCCCCCTCTTGCTGCATCAAAAACGGAAAGAACTAGGCAAGCAGCAGATCCAAGCACCAGGATGTGTGGTATATGTTTCCCTTAAAGGTATTACCAGCTGGCCCCCTCAGCTGTCTGTTCCTCATATTATCACCCCCACAGCCCTGACCTGAGCTGTCAGGGCTACATTTTCTATTGCTACATTTCTCACTCAAAACAACCATTTTGGGCTCCATTTTGAAACTCAGATTTCTAACACGGTTCTGCTATGCCACAGCTAACCTGAAGGAAGACAGAAAGGCTCAGTTAGGGCAAAGATGCCCTTCCTTCATCGCACTTCCTGCATTGTTCTGTCATCTGAGACACCCTCTCACCATCAGTCTACTGACATAGGGCAAATTGGGCATGCTCAGCAAAATGGCCAGACTTGGTGACTGGGTACATCAATACCTTCTTCATTCTTCCCACTGCTACACAAACCAGCCCTTCTGTAGGAGCCCTTCCTGGGAAAAGATTGGTTAGAGTAAAACCTCAGGGAACTAAAATTATAGAATCATAGATTCCTTAGAGTTGGAAGGGGTATTTAAAGTTCATCTAGTCTAACTCCCATGCAATGAACAGGGACATCTTGCTGTCCTGTATCTGTGGCCAGTTGTAGGGGGTGTTCCTTGTCTGCCCTTAATGGGGACAGTTGTTTCTGCCACTCATTAATAATACTGGGATTAATAAATCTTCTTATACTGATTCCCATCACTGTCCTTCAGTGGTATCCTTAAACCTTCTACAACCTGCCATGCAGCCCATGGATGTGGTGAATGATACAAAGTCCGGATGTTTCAACAAGCACAGCTTTCAACAAGTTTATGCCCCTGCACTTGCTAGACCAAGGCTTTACAAGGGGTTAAAGCCTTTGGACATGCCAGCCATGCATAGTGCCTCAGCATGGAAAGCATTCAGGGGCTTTTGAATTCCTTCCTGTTTTAACACTTCACACAGGAAAACCTTGAATTCAGTGTGATAGCTGTGTCAATGGCAGCAAGGACTGTTTGTAAACACATGACAGGGAAAGATTATTTAAGGGGCAATAACTCTGTGGACTTCCCTTTTGTAGCTGCAGGTCTGCTTAAGCCACCACAGGCAGCTAATGGGTAAAATAAATTAAACCCAGGAACTGTTCTGGCCCTTCTGGTCCAGGCAGGGGGCTGATAAACCCTTTTCTCTTTCTCAGAAGGCGCTCTGTCTGCAAGGCTGTGAAGGCAGCCTTTTTCTTTTCCCAGCTCTCTTTCCTCACCTCCTCCCTGCTGCCTAGTCCCAGCTGCAGATCCCAGGGCTGGAAATGCCAAAAAGCACAAAGCAGGCTTCCCTTCACAGCATGGAGAGGAAAAGGCCTCTCAGACAACAACAACAACAACAACAACAAAAACCAAACAGGTGGCCAGATTGACTGGAGAATGGCAGGACATCAGGCAGCAGAAGGAATAGGGCAGTTGTAGAGGACTTCAGCATTGGCCTCTTGGTGCCCTAACATCAGCTCAGGGCGAGAGAGAAGGGGCCTTGTCACAAGGAGAGCCATAGAACTTCTTTGAGGTCCTATTATTAGTAAGCACTCTTCAGCCTTCCAAAACATCCTGCAGCCCAAAGCATCACAAAACCTCTACCCCAGCTGTTAGATTACATGGATAATTATAGTCTGCAGATGCTAATGTGAGGAACGGTTGTCACTTTCAATGCATCATGCTAAGGGATGAAAGGTTTTTTTTGGGCTTCAACGTGGCAAATTGTTAGTCTTTCTTTCCTCATTGATTTTTATCCTTCAGGGTAGCAAGCAAACTTCATTCATCACTTTGGACTGAATTAAGTTCTAAAGAGGGATAGTGTTTAGAGGTTATCTGAGGATAAACAGACATTTTGCACATGTCTGTTGTGTGAGCAGGCAGTTGAGAAAGAAAGCACCTGCATCAACCCTAACGTGGCCTCAGGGACACCTCTTAGCTATGCCATCTTCTGTAGGCTAAGGCACAGCCAGGGTACAGAGGCACAGAAATTCCCCTGGGGAAACCCTGGCACAGCTCCATCCGCCTTTCTCAGTGCTGTAGTTCCTTAGTCCAGTCTCTACCTCATTGCTTGCCTGCATTTGAGAAAAGCTGAAAATATCCCCAAAGATCATCTATCCATGTGGTTTTAGAGGACACTTTTTCTGCATCCTACAGGCACATGCAGTCTCTTTTTTGCACTTGTGTTGCAACCACAAGAACAGTTGGTGCCCTGTGATTATAGGCTTTAACTCAGCCTGGCCAAAAATAATTTGAAGAGTATGGATTAGAGGGCTACCAACCATACAGAATGTTAAACTACTGAAAGTACTTACAAATACGTCTCCAAATCAAAGAGCATCAAACCAGATTTACTTTGCAAGACGGAAATAATGGAAGATTCCTTCCTCTCCAACATGAAGGAGAGGCAGCCAGGCACATTTTAAGAACACATTCCTTTGCATCATTTTTAAAACGAATGCTATTAATTTTACATTCACATATTAATTTTTTACAAGGTTTCATTTGAACCACGGGTCTATAATTTTGACTCAGATTTCTGGTAATTTGGTGTTCATTTTATTTGTTTATAACATCGCCAGAAAACCTTGATGGAACTCTCTCTATATAATTCCTTCTGGCTTGCTATTCATTCTCTCAGTATATGGGAGAACTCTGTAAAAGTCACAGAGATAATTGCAGTATTGAATTTGTGTTATGCGATTCAAAGTGTATGTATATGAAATTTGTCAGGAAAAAGAAACAATAAAGCTAGATTCTCAAGAACAGTTTCACATACATAAGTGAGTGGATATGTTTCTACTGATGCTGACATTTCAAACAATCAGAGGTCAAGGCTGAACAAAATCAGTAATGGATTGTCTGGTAATGCATTCACCATTTTTCTTGACTTTCTTTTACCTTGCAGTGAGACTGAACAGTTACTGGCACTGTAAAGAACACGAAGTATAATGAAAGCTTAGAGTAGGTGACAAAAACATTAATTACAAAACAGCAGAGTGAAAACATGCATGCAGAGAAGTCTTACCACTTTCATTTCTTTTTTAAATGTTCCTGCTCTCTGAAAGAGAACATTAAAGAATTCAAATTGTCTGTATTCTCTGCACACAGTGCATTACACATTTGCATTAGATGAGTACAATTATGTTTTTGTGAGGTGCTTTATTAGCCAAGGATGGTGTAAAAAGCATTTCACGTAGCACCCTTTTTCATTTTTGTTCCTCAATTTAATTGTCATGACATCAAAGATGATTTCCCAATCAGCATTTCCTAGACCATACGCGAGGTACTGAGAATAGCTTTAATAACTTAGACCCAATCTCTGCTTCTGCATCATGCTTCTGGCTAATACTTGTGCATGTTTGATGAATGGGGCATTCACAATATCACATCTCTGGTTTCTGACTGCATATGTCATTCTGAGCTGTCTTTTACCATTAATGATAATGAAGGAAGCAGGATGCAAACAAGAGAGTCACAGAGTCTGCATTTCTACAATGAAAGGAGGAGAATAATTGCTACTGGTGGAAAGCAGTTTCCCCAGTGCCCATATGCCCTCCTTCTATATTGATGTAGTTGTTGAATACATGTTGTAAGCGCCTGGCAAGCATGTTTTGTCAGAATACACCTGAGTTTGGTTTTCAACTTCCTTATTAGCATTTCCACCTAACAGGAGGCACGATCTGATAAGAAGCTAATGCATATCCTGGTCTCCCTTAGCACTAAGGCATGGTGGGAGATATCACCACCCTTGTGTGCTGAGAAATGCTCTCCACTATCAGCATTTGGAGATTACCAGCTCAGCAACAGCAGTGCAGCTCTGGGCTGCTGACCATCACCTAGATCTTGACTGCTGAACATGACATCTCTCACTGGTAATTTGCTACTGTCATTTGTTTCCTGGTGGATCCAACAGAGGATCAACACATTTATAGAACATCAGATCATATTATGTTCCTATATTTCTGACAAAGTAAATACTTTCTATTGTTTTTTTCAGTTAAAATTAAAAGGTAGGAGACAAGGTAATAGCAAAAAACAAACAAAACAACAACACTAAAAGCCAGCAGGGGATCTGGTAGGTGAAAAACGCCTCAAGTGTATGCAGTGAGAAATAGGGTTTCATTTTTGGATCTCTAAAGAAGCATTTGGGGTAATTGCTATCACTTAGGAGAGCCTTTGCTGTGCAAAACTTAGCAGAAGTTAACCCAAACATCACTTTTTGCCAGCAGGTAGTCAATAAAACTGAGGTTTTCCGTATACACAAAAAGAGCATGGCATATGCCCTTCTGAACTTACAGGTGAGGATTATGGGATATACAGTCTCCATCCACTAAAAAAAGAGCCACAAATTTTTCTTCTCTCAAGAATTTACTACCTCCCATAATATTCCTTTTGAAGACTGGTACTAATCATCCCATTATTTTTTATGCAAGAAGCTTCTTCCACAGATCCACAGACTCAATTCCCCTGACAAATCTCTTCTCACTCTCTTCTATCCTATATTCAGTTAACCATCATTTAAAAACAGATTCAGTGACATTCTGCCCTTTCTGGCTTCATAGAAAAGTATGACATTAGCTGTTGTGAGAAATACCCAGGGAAACACTGATGCTGAAATTATACGGTCTTAATATATGTGTGTTTTTTTTTTTCTAATGCAGAAAGACAGGAAGACAGAGGGAAATGAGGTAAAGGAAGACCAATAAGATAGAAAACAATACAGCTACTTCATTCAGTCTGAAAATCATGGACCCTAATTTAATATTTGTCTTCTTTCTGTTCTTTAAATAATAGAAATACTGATAGTCTTGGGAAAGAACACACATTAGCCACCATCCTTCAGATATAATTAACGTATTCATTAACAGTTGTTGTATCTTGACTTTTTGGCCATAAATATGTATAACACTAATGTCTACACTGGAGATGAAGCTACCTTTAACCTTGTGGCAGGCAACTGGCAGGATCGATAGTATAGCTTAGCTGAACTTCAAGCATTTGCAAATCACTCATTTTCTTTTTTTTCTGACTAACTTGTTAAAGGTAAAGTAGCATAGATGCATGCATGCAAATGTCTCACACATTCTTATCACATAACTGATGGCACTTTCTCAAATGCATTTAAAATAAAAAAGCCTTTCTTTCTCACAAGGCCATTTGATGAAGAAATCTTTGCTGGATGTTTGACACAGAAAGACTTCTGAAACCTGATGACTATCCACAATAAGAAACATATTAAGTACAACTCACAGTTGGTTGTTCCAGCTCAGTGGAAGGCCATGGCACTGAGGCAATTTATTCTGCCAAGAGGTGACCTGAAGTACCAAACACAGGCAAAAAAAGGTCTCCTGCTTGTGACGGTTCAGCCAGTCGGTGGGAGTGTGCTAGTGATTGCTTAAGATAAGCTGCACGTATTCATACATACATGTAGTCAGGTTGCTTCCTGTCATTTATTGTTTTCAAATAAATTTGTCCTGCTGCATGTGCTACATACATGGTAGGCTGGCTCCATTTGCAGCTGAACTTTTATTCTATTTTTCAAAGGTCACAGCAACTCACGAAGGTATAATTCAATCCTTGCAAATGTTGTTTCCCCATTAAAAATCATCCTTCCTTCCTCATTTTCCTCTGAAACATGGCAAATAAAGGGACATGCCGATGAACTAAACTACACAACAGGAAAGACACGATGTTATTTGTTGATCTCTATGAGTTCCTTCATTTAACTGAGCTTGAGTAAACACACCTTCCAATGTTGCAGATGAGTATTTCCCAAAGGCTGCCTTGTAGGATGCTTGCTGGCAAAGCGTGGCAGTACAGAGCAGGATACCCATGTAAGTGTGACCAACAGGAATTTGCATTCTGCTCTATCTGAATTTCCCAGGAGGAAAACCACACAGTGTTAGGGAAGAACTGCAATAAATTTAGCAACAGATAATATAAGCAGCATGGAAAAAAGGCGTGCTGTACCGGAGGGCACAGGCACATTTGCTAGCAGGGATATTACAGAACATTTGGAAGCAAGGCAGTTGTACACTTAAACTCGATCCAAAGACCTGTACACTTCCTCAGTTTTATGCTCTACAGGTTGTCCCACTGGAGTCAGTGAGACTGCAGAGCGTGCAGACAAATGCTTTACAATTATTTATTTTTGTAAAAACTGGGGATGGGGGAAGGTATCATGTCCTTGCCTTCACCTCCCAGATAGATCAGTAACGTAAATAGGCAGTTAGTTACTATTTTCAGTGATTAGTGTGCCAGCAGAAAACTCTTACTTTCCCAGCTTAGCTTTACTTTGCCTTTGTACATATCTGACTTGTCACTCTGCCCGAAACAGGAAAAAACTCAGTCTGCCAGAAGCCAGTGTAGTCTCACTCCCTTTAATTTGTGCATTTGTTTTCAGTGTCAACTCACTTAGATGTTTAAAGATTCAACCTCATAGTATATTTTCCTGCAGCTGCATTCATATCCCTATCCATAAACTTGACTCAAGTGAATTTCTCAGAAGGAGGACATTTGAAATGTCACGGAGCATTAGTCAAATTGCTGAACTGCAAGCATTAACAGGAAACAATTACATAAACTCTCAAACTGTAGCCAAACCTGCCTGCAGCAATTTATTTGAACTTCTCTCTTTCCGTGTCTGTTGCTTTTCTAATTGCCTTTAAATGGTAGTTTTAAAAAAAATGACCCAATGTCTTCACTGCATCCTTATATTATACTGTAGACACAACCAAGACTGATAATTCACAGTTCTGGCTTTCCTTTCCCAGTTACAAATACTACTTTCTCATTATTTTTCCACAGTGACCTTCAATGCCATTTGATTTTTATTGATAAAGAGTGACGTAATTTCCTCTTGTAACTAGCCATTGTTCTGACTGGAGATGAGAAATACCCATTCAGTCAAACACAGTGAACCAAGCATGCTGCAAATATATATCTTGCTTCATAACATAATCTTTCTAAAGATCCTGTCTCCTTAAAGAAAGAAAGGTGGTTATCACGTACATATGTACATTGTACACTGAACATACACAGAGTTTTCAGTGTGTATGTGGATTTGCACACTCCCATGTGCATGCACAAACAAATCCAATTTGTACTTAAAAGGTTTTAGTTTTCATCTGGAGATTTTGTTCTTTGTGACATTCATAGGATAAAAACCTTCCCTTAGGATATAATGTCTGCACTAATATTTTTGTTATCTACAAGATAAAATCAAAGGACCTTTTTTAAAAGAACAAATGGATTGTCAGACTACCAAAGGATGAGATGTAAAAATAATCTGCATCTGAATGATCTATTCTTAGTTTAATCAAAATTAGAAGGCACTGAAGTTTGAAGAATATGATAGTGGTAGTGGAACATTTTGGTGTTACATGGGTAGGGGAATGAAGTGAAGAGGAAGGATGAGACAGGGAAGGAGAAGGAAACAATAACTGAAGTCAGCATGGAGCCTCATTCCTAAAACTTAAAATCCCCAGGGGCTTTATTGACTTTGAGATCTAGATTTACACAAAGCACAGGATGAAGAAAAATGTAGCTGTATTCTTTCTTGCCCCGATCCCAAGAGAAGCATGTTTCTCAATACTCTGTGAAAAGTAAAAGCAGGGGGTGATTCAGCTGGAACCAACGGGAGCATTTGCAAGGATTTCAGCAGATTATGGATCAAGCCACACATATATAAACATCTAGCACATGTAATTTTGTAAATTGCTCCTCCAGTTTAAATGGCACAATGCTTCAATTCCGTGTAATCTTTATTTATTTATTTATTTATTTTTATTTTTTTTGTGCACATTGAGTAACTAGAGAACACTTTTCATTGTTAGCAGAAAGCTGTCTTGTTTTGATTTTCTTGTTTCACTCATCTATCCCCACTGTAAAAGACAGAAGAACATGTGTACCTTCTCATACATAATGAGCAACAACCCTATTACTAAACCAATGAGTTCCTAATTTCTTGTGTTAGGTAGTGTCACTGTCAATCACACTAATTATTTCAAACTTGTCTTTCTCTCTTTTGTTGTGGTGAAATTTAGCAATAATCCTCAGCAGTTATTTCAAAGTTATGCATTAGCATCAGAAAGCAAACAGTTGTTTGAATTCAGACAAAGTGGTAGGTTCACAGTTAACCTACTGTAAAAGTCAATTGGAGAAAAACTTCCCACTCAGATTGTGATATATGTGAAGCAGATAAGTTTTTAATAATTCAGAAGGATGCACAGTGACAAAAATAAAAAAATTTTAAAAAAAATGGAGTAATGGAAAGTGCAGAGAGGGAGCTTAAGTATCCATTTTGATGAAGGAAAGCATAGGAAAAGAAGTTGGATTGCTGGAAGGGCGGAGGGAGGAATAGTATTTTTTCTGTCAACATCACTGAAAGAAAAGAAAATGTCATTGAGATTGATAGGAGGAAGATGAGAAAGAGAAAAATGTCTGGTTATGTTAAACACTGAACAGTGAACTGTGCAGCAAAGCTCAGCTATATAGCAGAGGGACTATAATGGGTATGAAAGGCTACTGTTCATTTGGATGAGATGACAAATTGCTAACAACATGAGACTTGCTCTTGTTCAATAGTGTTTTAATAACATGTGAGGGTGCAGTGCAAGTGGCAAGAGGCACAGAACAGAAATTACCTTACCTAAAAATCTGCCTCGGTATCCATGGCTGCTGAGAAGGGAGAATGCAATGGAAAGGAAAAAGATCAGGATGCCCTTACTGTTTTTAACACAGCATAAAGACAAGATACAACAGAATGTGGTTTAGGAATAAGACTGACTGATTTCAGTACTTGTTTTTGTCACAGATTCTGGACAAAAGGTACTGAGGTTGCCCAGACTGAGTGACCAGCACCAAGCAGGGCTGTGGAAACCCCACCCATGTTTGCCTCTGGTCCAGTTTCAACATGAAGTTAAGGAGTTTACTTTCTTTTCATCAAGGCAGAGATCACTTCTGTATGCTTTCAGAGGCAGGAATTCTTCAGTAAGTGACTACAAAAACAAACATTAAAGTTGAAGGTGAAAAAGCTGTTTCCATCTTCCTTAACATGTCCCGTCTTTCCTACCTTGTTCTGTCTCTGAACACAAATCAGATACTTGTGGTAGCATTCCAGCTTTCATTCAGTGTAAAGAGTTGGTCTTTTCCTAGTGTTTTGGATGCACAAGTTGCTGAAGAGGAGGGAGAAAAGACTGGGAGACAGTCTTTCCAACAGCTTTTTGGGGGCATGGTATTCTCACAACTTTCATGCTTTCCAAGAGACACAGAACAGGGGTTCACAGCTGTTTATGTGCTTTCCTCTAAAATATGTTTGCTGGTGCAATAAATACAGACCAAGCAATGCAACAGCTTTCTTCAGCAGGGCTAGGACTAGAACAAAAGAGGCAAAATCCCTCCTGACTTACACCTCAGAGAGCCCTGCCAAAGATGCTAAGATTATACAGAGTCAAAGTCAGGGCAGAGCCTGACTTTGGAGTACATCTTCCTTAATCAGACTGGAGGATATAAAGCTTTAAGTAATGTTTACCCCTGTCATGCCCATAGAGCATAGAACAACTTAAGCTCATGTTCTTTCTAAAGGAAGACTACAGATGACTACCTGCCTACCATGGTCAAGCGTAGAACTTCAGAACATTAAGGCTTTGTGACATTCCCTGGAGGCCACCCTATTGATGGGAACAAAATTTAAGTATTACAGTTCAAGTTCAGAGGGAAGTTCTCTGATGCTTTTTCACCATGTATTTTTATTTTTTACTGCTGGCATAATTCATTCTGAAACACCATTTCCATTACTGCATGCACACTGTGGCAGCCTTTCTTGGAAGACTCCCTCCATGCTGCAGAATAATGTGGTACTAATGGGATTACTCACAGGGTAGAACTAAGCATTTATATAAATCTTTGCAAGACTGGGGTGTTAATTACAAGCTCACATACTCAAGCGCAAATAATGAAACGTAATAGCATACACTTTTGCCCAAACTTTGTAGGATTCCTCTTGGTCAGATTGCTGTTGACATGGGAAGGGCTCTACAGGAGACTGGTTCCTTTCACTGCCATTACTGTGCATAACTCAGGTAATACTTTTAACAGAAGCACAGTACTGAGAATTATCAAGCGTGTACATATTAAAAGCAATGTGTTTAGAAAGTAGTTGTCTCTAAATAAAAACTCCTCAATGAAAAATGGAGCAAGCTGTGACTTTTGTAAGGTTTTAACACTTAGGAATAGTTTCATCCTGTAGTTAGCTCACTACTTCCACATCCTCCCTCTTTTCAGTATTGGACCAAGTGATACCTTTGAAAATCTAAGGAGACTGATGAATTTGACTGGAAATGCCAGCACTACAACTCACACACCAGAATTAGACAAAACCAATGAAGCATTTTCATTGCTTAATACAACATGGTAATCAAGTAATTACAAGAAGACACGACACATGCCAGCAACTGCAAAATTGTTATGAGAGAAGGAAAAACTGTAGGGACAGATTATGTAAATAATCCATACAGGAGATATATAAATGCCTAAAAACATGTTATTTGTGGACTACTCACAAGTTCCTGAGGGAATTGTTAACTATTTGTAAAAGATGGAAGATTCCTTCCAGGTCCTTCTCTGTGTTGAATCACTCTTCCCATTGTCTCATTAATTAACATGCTTCCCATTTTTTATTCTTTGTCTCCTTGAAATTCTTTCCAGCTAAGAATAAATGAAAACTACATAAAATAAATTTTATGCCACTTTCAATCAATAAGAAATGAAAAAGAGGAAGTCAGTGTAGTATCTTTACATGCACAAAGAATAAATTTTAATGATTATATATCCTCCACTGAGCATTGCCATCGTTTTTATTTAGATGTCTCCTCTGAACGGAGGATTGAGGACTTTGAACAGGACTTTAATAGAGCTACAGGAAACCTTGGAAAAGCAAAATGTTTTTTTTCTCTGTCCAGAAGCCTAATGAACAATCAACAAATTGAGCACTGGGACCATAGTCCTGGTGGAGGGAGGGAGTGCAAGGTCACCTGGAGACTGGTCCCTGCATGTCTGAAGGGGCTCATGACATTCAACAGTGCATGAGCTGTCTTTCAGAGGTGAACTACCTAAATGGCCATGACTGCATTGAGGAAGCAGCTGAGCAGTTAATTCTCCCACTCAAACCCAGCAGTGAGGAAAAAAATAAGCACACAAGACTCTGTGTGTGATTTTTAAAAGGTGGCATGCAAATGTCAAGAGAAATGACATTTCAGAGTGGTAAGATGCAATGCTGTTCCTTCAGTGGTGCTTATTGACTAGCCACTCATGGTCACATAGCTCAGTGCTTGCCAGCAGCTAATCAATGAGTTCTGAAATACTGTGTGTTCATAAGGGATAATCTCAAGGTTAAAGGAAAAGAAAAAACATACAGAACATCCAATATCCATGTGCTGTTATCCTCCAAGAGGTACCCCATTGAAGGGGAATGCACAATTGATTGTGAGCCCTTTCTAGGGGATGAAAGAAAGAAGTACTAGGCACTTTATATTTGACCCTTCATATTAGGTTTTATATTAAAACTCCAAGCTTTTCCTCAACTAAATAACTTCTGAAAGTTGCCCTGTGACACACTGTAGAGGCAGATAAAAGGGAAGCTGAATCCTTCAGTGATGTCTTCACTCTGGTATGGCTCTAGTTGCACTGTAGTTTTTCAGTTTTTTGTGAAGGATCACTCCAACAATCACCGCTCCATGTCTTAATAGATCTATTTGATAGGGGGCCCACATATTCCTCTTGTACTTATTGTGTTCTGGTGACCCAGAGTATCTGGGAGCAGACTGAAGTCTTTCTGACTGGGCTGCAAATGGCACTCAAAGCAATTTCAAGCTGAAAATATCCAGACATTTATCCAGACATTCTCAGGACTGTATCAGCCAAATGGCTATTTACCAATGCAGAACTGAATGCCTGATACTAAACAGATTATGTTTGAGAGAATCAAAAGGATATAGAGCATATTCTTCTGTAAAATTGGAATGTAATTATGACTTGTGGGGCATAGTAAAAATAAATTACAGCATTTGTCAAGTGCTTTGAAAAATACTATTTTGTATCCAATCCAACGGGCGTGCAATAGTTAGTAGACACAACAGTGCAAATTTGTATTGTCGTAGCAGATACAACAGTATGAATTGCCCTGCTAGAACAAAGAGTTGGTCCATCTTAGTCATCACACTATTTGCATAGTGAATATGTGCTTCTCTGTAATTAATATTTTACAGTAGTACATCTCAAAAATACTTAGGAAAGGTTGATAACATGAATCAAATCAAATCAAATAACTATGTGACTTGAATGCTTTTTCTATGTTTTTTTATTTTCCTTTTCTTTTTCTTTTCTTTTTTTTTTTCTTTTTTTTTTTTTTTTCCTTTTCTTTTTAAAGTGTTGAGGAGGGTGTGACCTATGCATAGCTTAATGCCACATCTACTTGATATATCACAGAATCACCAAGATTGGAAAAGACCTAAAAGATCATCCAGTCCAACCATTCATATGAATGTTTGGTTTATTATTGGGGTTTCAAAAATGCAATTGTGGTGGCCTTAAGATGGAGAAGGCAAAGGGAATTTAAGTAGCCACTGTAAGATACTATTCTTTTGTGGACTGAACTCACGTGCCTCTTGCAAGACTGCTATGGGTGAGCAGGAGTACAGGTAGCTGGGTTTGGCAAGAACATCTTCCTGTAGGTTTTGGATCTGAAATTCCTGGGAAATGCAGGAACTTTCCTTCTTGGTGTTCTGCTGTGTTGGAGGTTTGCCATTATTTAGGGTACTAAGAAGAAAGTGAAGTGATACTATCTATCAGTCCTTATAACCTTCACTTTCTCCTACCTTCTATTAACATCAAGAGACAAAGATGAGCAGGAAGAGCTCTGAAACCTCTGAATAAGCACTGAATCTGACATCTCTCTCATGTGTACTGGCCAAGATTTAACTGAGTAAAAAAAAAGTCACATCAAAGTGATTTTAAATGGATTAGAGACATTCATAATTTGTGAAGAAAGAATTAAATTCTCTTCAAAATTAGCAAACGCAACATTTTTCAACAAAGAAAGGGAAGAAAACTGTACAGCTTGCCTCAGTAATGGGCATTCCCTCAGATGGGTCCATATCCACTGCTCTGCTGCTTGTTTCCCTCCTCCTGGAGAATAACAAGCCTCAAGGACACAGGTGTGCAGTGATATTAAAAATAGACACCACATTTCAAAACAGCCTCTAAAAGAGTTTTATCACTGGAACGAGCCTCCGCCTGTATTAGTCCATCCATTAAATACTCTGTTTTTCAGAAAAGAAAGAAGATTTTCAGAAACACAGCTGCCCCCAAGCTAGCACAGCCCCTGCTCTAAGAGGAAAGGATGCCTCCTTCTTCCTTCCTTCCGTCCTTCCTTCCAAAAATAAAAGCAATACTTGAAAGACACAAAAATGTAAACACAGCTTTTGTTAACATATATAAAGGAAAACAAATATATCAAAGTTAATAAAAGATGAAGAAATTCAGCTACCTGAAATAATGCTTTGATGACACTCCTTTGTGGCTCAGACAAGAGTTGGAGACTGGTGTACTTCACATTTCACAGAAAAACAATAAAACCAATCCAGAGATTTATGTTTAACCATGAGGGAAAAACATTTACAAAGATGCAGCCTGGAAATGAGTTTTGTGTCAAACTGCAGAAGGGACTGAGTGGGAGGGTTGCACAAAGAAACCAGAAATCAATGGTCAAAGGGGAAATGAGCAGATTTAGGTATACCGAGCAGGAAATGGCAGGGAGGAAGAGTGGGCTGCTTTTCTCTCTCTCTCCTCTCCCCCAAGAATATTACTTAGAAATATTAATATCTAAGAAAAACAGCAAAGGAAGAAGACAAATAGATAGAGTCACATAACTGAGGTATATCAGATAGCTGCATTTGCAGCTGGTGGAAATTATGTGTAACATAGAACCTGTTGCCAATCCCTTTGATGAAACCAGTGATCCCTTTAAGTTATTCTTGCAAATAAATGAGGTGGTGACCAATTATCATTAATCTTCTGAAAATCACAAAAGAAGGGCAACAGTTTTCTATCAGTCTCCTTATGCATTTACAGTTGTGGTTAAGATCAAAAGCTCAATAGTCAGAGCAGGAATGCCTTATTTTGACCTAATCTCTCTGGAGCAGCAGGCAGATGATGGGCAAACCCAGGACAGCATTTAAGCAGGTATGTCACTGTGCCTGGCATAGGCAGCACACCCAGGACTTGGTGAAGATACCCCCTGTTCCTGAGATGACATGGCCTCTTTTCCAGATCTACCTCCTCTCCCCAGCTCCAACACAAGAGCCAAAATGAGTGAGCCACAGAAGCTTCAAGCACTGCTCTTCCTGAAGGCACAAGGGCCATAAGCAAATCTCCCATGTCTCTCTTGGCTTTGGTATAAAGTTTGCTATAAACTCTTCATGCCTACACATTAGTGACATAAACTTTCCAGTCCTTCTGTTGCTGTGAGCAAAATGCACGTACAGAGAAACACCTGCCACCACCATCATAGCAATTTTTGCAATCCATCAAGCAAAACATGGTAAGAAGTCCTACTCTAAATCACACGGATGCTGACAACATCTGAAATGGGAGACAGGGTCCAGAGGGCCAAGCTGGGCCCTGGAAGTTATTGGAAAACTGAGGTTTCTACAACACCCAACACTAAGAATCTCTTTGCCGACTCCTCTCGCCTTTCCCATTTGTGCTTTCCCACTTCTTTTGGAACTGACCTTCTCCTATAAGTTAGATGAGGTTATTATATTTAATGCAGAAAATACCCATGTCGCTACAGAGACATGAGAGCTTGAAGTTGCTCTCATTCACACAGATACAGTCTAGAGATTCACACAGATACCAAATCTTGTGGGAGACTCGTGGGTGCTGCCTGAAAGAGGTGAGGGATAGCAGGCAGGTTTTCTGCTCTTGTTTGGCTGCTGTGGTGCACAGGAAACAGGAATTCATGCATTCTTGGTAAGCAAGCTGTTGTGAAGAAACACCAAACTCATCAGCCAATTCCCACCACCCCCACTGGGACAGCTTACCAGACTTTGAAGTTTCACTAACCAAGGAGTATTAGAATGCTGTGACAGCTGGCAACACATTCCAGCGGGTAAGTGATGAACTGGCTCCGTGAAGAGTAAAATAAATTATGGAGTGGGTGAAATTTCAGACTTCTGAATAACAGTCAAATGATTTCATTGGAATGGCTCTGTCTGGCAATGCATTCAAACATATACAGCTGGGCAGAACACACAAACACTCCTATATGAAACAGTCTCATGCATGGGAAGAGAGGGAGTTGTTCTTGCATAAATGCGCCCAAATCAGTAGACAAGAGAGAGGGGCTTTTCAAAATACACTTGCAGGAGAGCAAGCCATTTATGATTATATGTAAATGTAAATATCAGACCCAGCACTCAGCACCTTATGGATGTTGCTCTAAAATATCATCTTCAGGATTATTCAGGCACTGCTTGGCCTAAGGGATGTCATCTACTGGCTAAACTTTTATTTCAATGAACATGATTTACACAGATATTTTTTCACCTAAAAAGATGAATAATTAATATAAATCAAAGCTTGTACCTGCAAGATTTCTGGCAAGCAAAATGAAGTAAAGTACCTATATCTCACTTAGAATGAAATTGGATTGATAGCACCAGCTTTCAAACTCTCATACTCATGCCTCTCAGAATGTCCAGCATATGACTCTCAGTACGGAGTGAATGATACAGTGTTAATTGCTTTGATTTGTACCCAAGACTAGAAGGAGTGCTGGTGGTAGAGATGAAGAGGAGAGGGAAAAGGAGAGGAGATGGGTTTCCTGTTTGTATCCACAAAGTTGTAGGTTATGAATGTATCATCAGCAAATGGTGAGCAGCCTGTTCAGCTAATATTTGTTGTTGTGTAGGTTCTTATTTTCTACTTTTGTCAAAGGTGATCAACATAGATTGTTTTGATAGGGGAACCACTGTTTAGTTCTCCAGAATTCATTTTCTTCGGAATAGTGCGTGTTTCAGTTTCACCTCTGTCCTCTTGCTGCCAGACCTCTTGAACACCTCTCCAGCTAGGAAGTTTTAAGATCGTGAACTCTCAAGAATGCTTTTAGAAGTAGTCAGGAGCACTGAGAACAGCACTCCTGGTTATTTAAACATAGCATGCAATTATTACCTTTTGGATTCTTGTGAGAAGAAAAAAAAGATTAAGATACTATTGGATCTCATCCCAGATATGCTGGAGTTCTCAGTGGTTTTTCAGAGTTTAAAATTACCAAGATGTTAATTTTCACTGAGGAATAGTCATCTCTGGAGACCCATGTGTATGCTCTGCTTCAAGTGAGCAAACAGCTAGAAATATTCTGAAGGCCATTTACTGACATTCAGACTTGTGAAATAACAATGGGACAGTCACATTCATTTGCAGTCTCCATCAGCCAGCTTCTGCAACATGCCTCTCAATTAAGCCCTATTCATGACTGTGTTATTTTTAGCCCGGTTTCCAAAGGAAACAAGGCACATCAGACCACATGGTCTGTCTGTCTGCTTATCACTGCACCCATAACTAAGCATGGACCGGCCAGCCACAACCAAGATTGCCAAGAGGATTCAAGTCTACTGAATGCAGTTTACCAATGGAAAGATGCAGTGGGACATCAATAGTTGCCCAGGGCCAGCACCCCAGTATAGCTGGTTAGACATGACAGGTTCAGTGCCCAACACCAAAAACTGCTTAGAGCATGGGAAAGAGATGGGACATCCATATATCAGACCTTTCTGCTTCTTCTGCCCAGATGAGACCTGTCCAGACTGTGATATATAAGCTTCAGGATCAAGCACAGGCTGTTCTCAGTCTCTATCCTCCCAGGCTTCCCTCTCTGGAATTTCTCCTTCTTGTTTCTCCTATGCACACAGATCAACCTTCCTGCCATTATACCACTTTGTGTGGTTTTAACTTTCCCTCTCACTGTATATTGCCATGTACACTGCACTATCCAATTTGCCATTGTCACAAATATGGACTTCATTGTACCAAGGCACATGTGAAATGCCCAGAAATACTTTCATTCTTGTGTTTTCCATTTATTCCAGCTTCAGTCATTTCTTTTGTTTTAAGATACATGGTAACAAAAAGATGTTTGTCAGAAAACAATTTTCTGAAGTGACATCTCTATTAGAAAAAATTACAAATGCTTCCTGATACATTCAAGAAAGATGCAAAGCAGAGAGCATCTTGTCTGGTAGAACAAAAATAAGGCAGACAGGAAATCTAGCCCCTGATAAGATTCCCAGGGGTTGTCAGAGGCATCGATCCTTCCTGGTGGGTCATGTGGCTCAGAGGTCACTCAGAGCTCTGTGGGAAGCTGGGTACACAACCTGACACCAGCTCCATGCTGCTGGGCTGGGCCATAACCACATTCTTCCAGCAGCTCTCCATAATCACAGAATGAGATGGCAGTGATGCTGATGCTCAGCCAGTATGAATTCCCACCAGCTTGGGGTCAGCAGGCTGCTTCATAGTGCTGCCATGATCAGCAAGACCAAAACATTTCAGTAACAGCTCCTTTTCCCATCCAGTTTCTCATCTTAGAAGAACAATTTAATACTTGACAGCCTTATTCTTTTCGCACTTCACTATTTCAGAAGCAAGAAGCTTGTTTTGGCTGGCCCAAACCGAGTAGAGAAGAGGACAGTCTCTCAAGGACCAGAAGCTGTCATGTTTAGATACCTAGAGAAGGACAAAGATCAAAGAGCCTTGCTAAGGGAATCAGGAGCTGTGGGGTTTGAATTGCTCCCACCTAAACCCAGCCTCCCAGTTGCACCCAGCATGAGAAGCAGTATCTGAGTAAAAAGCTGTTTCTCTGCAGGTCATTTAAATAATACAAGGCTATATAAGACATCTGTTTAGGCCAAAATGAGCAGACCTAGGAGACTACCTCTGTTTAGGACAGTAAGAATTTATTTATCTGTTTCTGCTTTGCACTCAGTTCACACTTCAACAAAGCAAGGATCCTGTAGAACACTGCAGTATGGGAGATGTCCACCATAGCATAGCTTATGCCTTTGTTATTTGTATTACAGCATATTTTGAGCCCCCATGACACAGTGTCATCAAGTACTGATACTGTTGGGTTCAGTGTCCCTTCTGCAAAACATTGGGTTATTTTTCCAAATATTTATCTTTATCATTGAAAATGTCCATGCTTGATCTCTGACTGGAGCTACGTTCTTGGAAGCAAAACCAAAGTGCTTTAAGCTGTTTGAAATTAACTTTGGAAATATTTTATTTATTTATTTATTAGTAGCTCACATATAGTTGCATATATAGCCACAAAAACAAAAAGGAATGAAGTTTAACCACTGGCTTGTGCAATGATTTCATGTAGGAATACTGTCTTTGGTGGATCTGAAATTAAAAAGGATCTGCCAGGTGAAACGTGTGCCTTGTGTATTCACAAGAGGTGCATCATTAGAAGGTACATGTGAAAGCTGCACAGACACAAGCATGCTTACAGAAATCAAAAGGAGACTCCAGACCCACAGCTGTAAGTTTTCATGTCTTAAGCCTTCCTTTTGTCTTGAGAGTAGATAGGGTAGTGGAGGAAATAAATCTATTAAGCTGAGTACCAACCGGGAACATTCAGATTAAACAGAGGTTAAAAAGGCTGTTGTGTATTCTAGTAATTACCAAACCAAACAGGAATATTAAACAGTTCTCTGCATAATGGAAAGTAAAGTACGTGCATAAAACAGATACTGGACATTTTGGAATGACTTTCTCAGGCTTGAGTCCATATTCCCTTTTAAGTTGTAAGTTGTCTGGAGGGAAGAGATGCTGCTTGGTTTAGCTACAAAGCTAAACTTAGAAACAGCCCGTGCACAGGCTCACTGCCCTGCCCCAGATGACCATTTGCTATCACATAGAGCATTGTGTCAACTGTTCTCTGTATTTTATATCACATTGACTGAGGCACACTGGTTAACAGACATGCATTGTTTTTTGAGTTAGGGGTGGAGTGAGGAAGAGAACAAAAGAAGGAAATCTGATTCTCAAGAGTAAGCAGACGGCCTTAGAAAAGCCATCCTTGAAAAGAGCAGTGCTGTAATACACTGGAGAGCAGCGATTACCCTTTAAAAATTCTCCTCTGTATCTGAAGCTTTCACTGGGAAATAAATACTGGAATTACTAGACTCCTTTGAAAATTTCCATCCAAAATCTGTTCTGAGTGGTGAATCTTGCACTTAGGCTCATTAAAAGTATGAAAATGTGAAAAATGTCGGCTCTTTTATTTTATGCACTTGTGCCAGGAAGCTTTTGTTAAGCACTCCTAAGGTGAATTTTCCTGATTTTTTCTCTCCAGATTTAAAAAAGATTCATGCTGACTGCATTTACTGCATTGTTTACATCACTGAAACCAGAAGGATCTGTAAAACCACTGGCAGCGAGATGTCTCCTCTGTTACACATAGGGTTCAACATGATCCACGAGAGCCACTGCCACAAGACCCTGTTGAGACTAGCTGGGTCTCATGACAGACAGGAGCAGGGAAGGATCACTGACCCTAAGGACCCTAAGCACCTTTCTGTCCTGCAGAGAACATTTATTGTTGCACTGCCTATGTCCACTCAGGTAAGGCTGTCTGGTTGCAATGCTGCACCTCACTTCAGGCTGGCTCAGCACAGTTGCAGCACCACTGGTGTCTGTAACACAAGCTAGAAGGCAAAGTATCCACTGTTTTTGTGTTAAAAAGCAACCACAGCACAACTGAAGGCCTGCTCTGTCTTCTAAGTCTTGCTTTTCCTGACAAATAGAAAAGCCTAAGACAGAATTTTGGGTCAGTGGTGGAGGTGGGTGCAACCTCTGACAGCTATCACAGGTAAGTTGTTATTCTTCATCCTCTTCAACATTACACAGCGTTTGTGGATGGCTGCAACTGTTTCTTTGGCAAATGCTCAAATTATTCTGAGCAACCTTATTGTCCTAAGGTAATTCAGGAAACAAACAGTCTCCCTTCCTCCTGCCCCTCTGTGCTTCCTGCTTTTCCTGTGCTCTTCCTAATGCATTTGGCTACCTCCAGTGCTGCATAGCCCTGGGGACGTGAGCTGCTCAGAGGCTCATGTTGCATGGATTACCCAAGAAATAAAAGTTCTTCCTGCAGCTTCCCCCAGCTGCTTGGATACAGCATCCTTCCTGAACACAGCCAAACTCCTCCTTCACTCAGGGCCATAAACATATTTCTTGCTCAACCCTGATGGAATAGCTGTGTCCCCAGAAATGCCAGAAAAAAAAATTGTTCAAGACGAATCTTTTTGTTATGCTCAGAATTATATCCCTGTTTCCCTCAGAACACAGGGAAAATGAGGGATGGAGAGCATTTAACTGAGGGTACTGTGCTAACCAAGACTGGGAAAAGTGAGTCATGTCATTTGTGACCTGCCACCAACCTCATGTCATGAGTCTTCCTCATAGAAAGAGACAAGGAGCAATGACGATTTGGTGATAAATCCCCAGGACCTCATAGCTCATTTCTCCAAGAGAAAGCAAGCCCAGTTGAAAGCACTAAATAGTAGGGCATTAGAGAAAAGCTGCAGAGAGCAGCTGTCCTCTGGAGGGCTACTGCCTGCCTTGTGTGTTAGCTGGAGCCAGCTGGTTCCCTGAGGGGAGGGATGAGGGAAAGCAGGAAACATGGACCTGTGATTGGTCTTAGAGTGACACCTTGTAGACATCTGGAAGGGCATCAGTATTTGTGCTGTATCAGGGGCATGCCTCTGCGAATGAGACCAGGAACCCTGAGACTGGCAGCATGTTCAGCTTGTTGTGCCAACTGAGCTGCAAGTAATTGTGTTGCTTAAACAAATTGCCCACCAGGGCCAAGAACAGCAAAGCTGCTGTGGGCATGTAGAGATCCTGCACCAATGGGAGCAGCTCCAGACAGCAAACAGGGAGATGGGAGACAGTGGCACATGAGGGTTTGTGAAGAATGGGCCTACAGACTCAGAACCACAGAAAGAGGGAGAGTACAGCCCTGCAAGGAGAAAGGGAATTTCCATGCAGCACTTGAAGATGCTATAGAATGCTCATTAAATTAGGTTTTTGGTGATTGTCAGCATTTGAATTATAAGGACCAAATGCAACTGAAAAACTACCTTTTGCTTTCATGTGCAATGGTAACTGCACATCAAACATTTTAATCTTCTTCAGTGACTAAATATGTGGAAATCTGTAGGTCTATTTATATAAAAACTTCCAAGGGATGTGTTATCTCTGATTTCTCCTCCCGCTCTTTCCCTAGGGGATTTTACTTTCATGTCTTCTTGCACCATCTACATTTATTTACCAGGGAATATCACTTCAAATGAATTTAATAGCAGGGATGTTTATAGAAATAGAACATTTTCATTGACTTGTGGAGAATATTTATAAGAAGTGAATGCTGTAAAACACAAGAGTGTTAACATTATAAAACCGATAACAGACTGGTTAACAACCAGTCAAGACGTGGAACGAACTGAGACCTATTCTCCTACTCCAAACCAGCCTACAGTCTTGAATACCAAAATACTCTTCAGTAGATTCATGTCTTTTGTGACAAATATGTTTCCAAGTAAGCTTTAGACCAATAATTTTTCACTGAAATTCTGAGGATCACTTGAATAATAATTTGAATAATAATTTGAAAATATATTATTCTGGACTGAATGGAATAAAGTAAACCTTTTCTAATAAGCAATTTGCAATAAATTATTCACTCACTTCTAATAAAAAATGCATAGCCTGAAGGAGAGTAAAGAAAAATATCTCAAAGCAGCAATGAATCTGTTATATCAATGAAAGAAACAATGTGTGACAAGTGTAGAAAAAGAACTTTCACAGAAACCCTGGTGCTTTCTTGTTATGCTTTGGAGAACAGTGATTCAGATACTAATTACTTTGACAGGAAGCGTTTACTTACAGTTCAAAAGAACAAAAGAAGATACCAACTTGTTGCCCCATTCTGTAAATGAAATTTTTATTCAGCCAATGAAGCCTGCATCACTTCCTGACCTATGGAAGCCCTCTATCATATGACCACTGGGTTAAACTACATAGTTGGCAACCAGAGTTTAGGTAACTCTTTATGCTATATGAGCGGAATAGAGAAAAGAGCAGCAGCAAAGGGCTTTATACTCTTGGCAACTGACAGCATTCATGACCCTCCTCTGGCTTGCCCCCATGCCTCACTGAAGAGTTGAAACCTTTGCCACTCTACAAAGGCATGCAACTCTACAGCGACTCCTTTTTCTTCCTCCCATGTTAGGTTCCTCAGCACACTGGGTCTCAGTTTGCAAGAGGCTGTGGGGATGCTTGTGCTTGGGATGACAGAAGCTCCGCTTTTTCAGTACCTGTACTGGTCAGTATTCCATAGAGCTTTTTAAAATGATGAGCCAGTAGATGTCTTTTGTAGCCCTTCTGTGGCTCTGCCCACCCCAATTTGGAAGCAAAGGAAAGAGAAAATGAAGACACTGACACCTTTTATGTTCTTCCCTGATGCAACAACAATCCATCCAGCTTCACGAAATCCTCAGATTCCTCTTCATGCCTTTCAATAATGCCGTGACAGTCATACATTGATCTATTTTGAAAACACAATCAACAAGGTCCCAATTCAGCAGTGCATACAAAAGTAAGACTGCTGAAACAGGGACCAATCACACATCTCAAAAATATCTATAGTGTTAAGAATCAGTTTTAACTTAAAATTTATGTATTTCTGTGAATTTAGAGAAACAATCATGCAGAGCCAATTTACTTCTAGCTGTAAGAAATCTAACATCTGAATTGAGGTAAGTTGAAATGCTCATTGTCAAGGAAAAGTTGCAATGAATAGGAATTCATGTCAACAGCTCCTGGGTAAATTGGAAGTAAAATCTCTATGGTGAGAGGAAGAAAAATAGACTAAAACATACTGAAATACAGGAAACATACTAAAACCACAAAATTAGGAATATTTCCAGTAAGAGATAGATCAACTGTATGGATTCATTCTGCAGAGGAATCCTAACAAAATTAATAATGGTGCTAGCCAGGCAGAATATGTAGATGGTTATAGTTGACATATTTCCAAGATAAACAGCACCCTCCTCCCATTCTGTCTCCCATAAGTATTGGGGAGATGACTTTTGTTCCTTGTCTTGACTTAACTTTCCTCAGGCCAAAATGAAACAAATATTCAATTGATAAAAAGATGGCAAGAGAACAAAGAGGGACAAGCTGGAAAAAGTGGTCTCCAGTCACCTGAACATACAAGGCAGAAATAAGCACAAGTAGGAATTAAGACCAGGGTGTGGAAAGCCTCCATTTTTCTGCAAAAACTGGAAAATGATCAACTCATTCCTCTCTCTATAATTCATTGAGATGGAGCTGCTACTGAGACATGAAAAGTAACTTTGGGCATCTCAGGTATATCAGGGATGTTTCACAAAAATAACTTGTAAGCCACCAGACAGGCTATGCACATAGCAGACACAGTGGTGTTGACAAGCATCAGTTTCATCGTGAAAAATCAGTGTGATTTTTAGAGAAATCCCTGATTAAAAACTAATATTAAGAAATAAAGCAGAATTATTCCACTTTTTAAACACAGACTATTAAAAGAGTACTGTATAACCTCTTTTTGCAAGCAGATAAGCTACTCTGGGAAGGCACAATAAAATTTTCAAGTCCTCAGAGATCCTTGAAATTTTTCAGCCCAGCCATAAAGGGAATGAGCCATCTAGTCGTCATCATTTTAAAGACAGTGAGCTTTTATCAGTTGCACACTGATAAAAAGGATGCTGCTAATCAGAGTTCAAGTTGTAAAGCAGTTTTGCTAGGAAATAACCTCTAACACCCCAAAACAGCTCTGTCCTGTAACTGTCTGGGGGAGACACTGGAGCAACATTTCAACCACTCCAAAAATAGCACGTTGGGGGAAATAAGCCCCAGGCAAACACCAGATTAAAAATCTGTTCCAGAGCCTTGCAAATTCCTGATGGAAGAGGCTTGATAATGTCTGGGAGGATTCACTGAGCTAGTGGTTTCTCTGGCTCACACCTCTGCTTTCATATTAATACATTATCCTGAACTAAAGTAGACATTGACTTGAAGAAAAAAAATTCCTTTGGATCCATCATATTCTTTTTTTTTTTATTATTATTTTTAATTTTCTTTTTTCTTTTTCCCAACCATAAAACAGTTGTGTAATGTTTCAGTGCAAATTTTTAAAATGAATAATTATATTCTCCAGAGCTTTGCCTTATAATTACAGACACCTTTAGAGAAATCAGATATCCTTGTAGGTTTGGATTAAACTACTTCAGAATGTTTATACAGAGTACAGGCACCTCCTCACTTTATTAAGCCCAAATAACAGCAGATACTGTTCATGTATAATAAGCCTACTCTCTTTTGAGGACAGTTTCTTTGGTGATCCTCAAGAGTCCCAAAAATTCAAGAGAATCATAGATACTCAAAATTGAAAAGAGCATTCCAGAAAATATCCTTGTTTCCCTGACACAGTACATGCAAATGAGAACACTGCATCCTTATTTCTTCAAGGTGAAAAAAACCCCTTCATGCTAGATGAAAGGGGTTACTAAATTATAGCTATAGGTTTTTAACAAGAGTTCACAAGATTTCCTTCCTTAAGCACTGTTTAGATAAAGTGCTTTAAAACAGAAATTCACTCTTTCTCAAGTTCAAACAGGATCATAGCTTCCTGTCATTCTAAATTTCTCTGTAGCTCTGTCAAACCACCACTCTTTGCTCTCAGCAATGAGACCCCACCACACAATTACAGCCCAGCCAGGGCCTTGTACACAGGGTGGGATGGTGGGGACGCTTCATGTATTTGAGATGTAGCTTTCCATGAATGGGACTGCAAGTATTGCTAAACATGAAGAAAATGTGAGGGAACAATGACCTTACATTATGTGCTAGTTTCCCTCACATTTGTTGCTGTACCCATACAGCTGTAACCCAACTTTTTATATTGCAGAAATTAATAGCCATACAAAGTGAGCAGTTTACCTGAATTACCACTACATAGTGCCAGGAAAGGAATCTGTGGCAGTGTCAACAATCTCTCTTGCCATGCCATTATCAGAAGAGCTGTAGAGAATTGCCTATTCGCCTTTCCATCCCTCCCTATTTCAGAGCAGAAGTTTCACCTCATTCATCAAGTGAGGGGCTGGTGGAGCATCAAGGACTGTAGCGTTTGGGAGTAAAAGATGGCAAGGGACGAGATTTACTGGAAAGCTGCTCACATTTAGTTCTAGTAATCCTGTTTGCTTCCGAGCAGATTTCAGAAAAATATCAGTGTTCTGCTGAATAGCTGTAATGGGATTACCTTTAAGGCTTCTCTAATAAACGGTGTTATTAAGTTGTCTGGCTCATACTGAGACTTATGCATATCCACTGGCACTCCCACTTTTTCCTGTTTTTGTTACAAATTTGAATTAGTGTCTATTTGGTGTTAGGTTTCAGGTTTTTAAAGAGGATTGTGTTAGGGGAAATTTTTTTAGGTAAGAACCTTTGTAAACTTTTGCCTATGTTGAAAAATCCCTTACTTTTAGCCTACAAAACACATACTGAAAGGGATTAGAAATCCTGTTCAGTACAAATCTGCCAGAAAGTCCAAATCAAGATTTTGCAGTTCAAACACTGGCACAAATAAAGAGCTAAGATTTTGCAGGAAAATAAAGTGATCTCAGATTTCTGATGGCAGTCTGGAAGTCCGGTAGAAACTACAAAGAGCGGGCAGGGTTTGAAATGATGTAATTCTTTCAGTTTCTTAAGGTGAGTCATTAGAAATATTTATATTTGAATCACTCTTAGAGGGTATTGACTAGAATGTTTTGAACGTGACGGAAAGACACTATAAAAGTAAATGAAAAACAACATCTCATTACATTCAAGAAAATCTTGATAAAACCCCTTCAAAATTAAAAACAAACAAATACCCATGGTACCCCAACATTGAAAAGCATTATAACACAAATGAAGAATTGTTAAAATGTTGGAAAGATTCACATGCATTAAATCAATCCAGGAAAATGACACAAACCCCTAGAGATACTGTAGCCAGGGTAAATGGTTTCAAACTATAACAGAGATTATTTATATTTGGTATAAGAAAAGCTGTTGTTGTTTTTAACAATAAAGCAACGAATCTCGGCACAGGTTTTCCAGAGAGATGGTGGATGTCCCATCCCTGGAGACACTCAAGGTCAGGCTGGGTGGAGCTCTGAGCACCTGATGTAGCTGTAGGTGTCCCTGTTCATTGCAGGTGAATTGCATTAGGTGGCCTTTAAGGGCCCTTTCCAACTCAACGATTCTATTAAAAGGTATTATTGAAGGAAACTCCCCATGAGACTATATTTAAAGGGTCTGTGCATTTGTGTGATATTCTGATGTATAAACTAGGATAACAAGGAAGGCTGTGGCTGTGTCAGCGATGATGTAATCTTCAACATTAGTCTCATCTGCTTGTGGCAGGAGGAAAACAGGCTCTGACTCCAGCATGACAACTGCCAACAAAATTTAAGGGCAAAACAATTTGTTTTTCCTCTTTTATGGCTTGACTCTCTTCCTCCCTTGGCAGCAGAAACTTTTGTTGACTCTAAGAGATGTCTACTTTGAATAGTTTCGTGTGGCACTGCTAAAGGAAGCAGAGATCTTAACTACTTCAAAAGCTCTTCTCACTTCAATTTGGGTTGCTAGGCTTACAGGAGAAGATGATTTTTAAATACTTACTCTCAGTTAAAATGTTTGTAGACATTTGGATACAAATCCAGGACCCTAAACTGACAATTTTTTAGGCAAAGTACTTTCCTGATTATTTTTGTCTTACAGAAACAAGGAACACATTGATTTTTCATTGGGGTCTCCAGTCTGATATGTGGGACCTCATAGAAAGCTGGAGAATGTTAATACTGCACAAGAAACCAGCGTAGGTTTTGTTTTTCACATGGGAAATAGCATAGATGAATTTTAAAACTGCAATAAAAATAATTGAGAAATTGCCAAGACTTGTAGCAATCATCTGAGGATTTAACTCACTGGGCAAATACCCTTGAAACTCTCATTATGGTTTGTGAATCAGTCATTGCCTTACTTTCTTACAGATATCATCACTACAAATAAAAAAGTTGAATCCCTTGGGAGGGATGTTTCTGGTCTCTGTTCTCTGAGGCCTCTATTTTCTGGGGAGTGCATGGGTTTCATGCTCAGTTTTTTTGGAAACAGAAGAAAGGGCCTTGAGGTTTACTGCATCAATCAGCCTCCTGTTTTCTGAATATACACTTGACCTTTCCTACCTACTTCGTAGAAGAAGTTCAAATACAAGACACACTTAGACAGCCTTATACTTTCAGCTCAGCATTTTATACTGTGAGAAGGTTTATTGCTTTTGGTTGGACTACTCAGGAGGTAAACTGTTTTTCACTACTTCTTAGAGCCATCAAAATCTCACCCTATACATATCTAGTGCTGCATCAAATATCCTCTATGTTATCTGTTCATCCTCATTGTGTCAATAATCATGGAAAATACATCCTGAAAACCCATGATTCCGAGGCTTAAAGATACGTTTAAGCTACTTCTACACACAGCATAAAGTAAAATCATTCTTTTTCCAGTTGCATTGGAAAATCTACTCAAGCCCAGATTTTCTGTGTTTTTCTAGTGACTCCCAGTGGGCGTTGCCACACCAGCATCACTGCTGAATTTCCAGGCAAAGATATGAAGCCTTGAGTTAAAAGAACTGCTCAAGGGAAAGAGTCCTTTTTTGGGGGATAACTCCTTTCAAAAAAGTGTTACTATGAAATCTGAAAGGACAGAGAATTTCTATTCATAATTCATATTCACTTACTCCTCCAGATGAATACGCAAACAAACAAAAAGTGGAAGAGAATGTAAAACAAAACAAAACAAAAAACAAGTAGAATTTCCAGAAGAACTTCAAGACCATGGGTCCGTAAACCTCACTTCAAAGAATAACCACTCTAAAAATCATCTTTGATAACCTTGTGTTTGTCACCCAAACTTTCATTGGTTGACCTGTCTTTCAAGCTGAATGGAGTGCAAGGAGTGAGTCACTTCTAAAAGCAGTTCAGCATTTTTACTCATTTTTCTCTGTATATTTACAGACATAAAGTTTTATTTATTGTCCTGATATTTTTGCATCTTTCTTACACATATTGCCATAGACAAAATAGTACAGCTGTTCATTCAGAGCTGGGCAGGGTGAATGTGTTAGGAGCATTATGGCAAGAAAATGGAAGCAAAGCGGTTATATTCAATTGCAGAAGCAAATGGATAAGTTTTTCATATTAAGAAATACTTTCTCCCAAAGGAAAGAAGTTGGCTGTGATCAAAAGAAGCCAGGAACAATCACTAGCTGTGATAAATGAATATAAAAAGATGGAAAAAGAAGAGAATGTTGCTAAAAATTCTTTTGCTGTAATTCAGAGTGTCAAGATGCAAAACTCAGCAGGACTGTTCCGATATCTGATCAGGCTTAGGAAGCTCTGATGACCTTTCTCATTCTTTTTTTTCTGTGAAAAGGATGGAAAGTCATAAGTACGAGTAATAGAGATGTCTTTCATGCAAAGAACTCTAAGCCCAGTCCTTTTTTAGATGTGCTAAAAATTTCCCTCTCTGTTCCTCGCAACCCTTTTACATTCCCAATCTTCACATGGTATCTATTAGCAAGACCATAAATATGGAATGCTGAATCTCTGTGTATCCCAAGATATCTACAGCCATGAAGGATTCAGGAAAAATTAAACAAGAGAGTAGGCATGCTTCTAGAAATGACACAGCTTTAACAAACACGCTAAATATTTATAGAATATATAAAGAACAAAGGAAATGCAGCATTTCCTCTATGTACAATTTCTAATAAGTCTTTAAGGAATACCCAGTCCCCTTCCATGTCACTACTCTGAGGAGGGGGACCACAGCCAAAATAACTAACAAACTGTCTCAGATTAACCTGATTTTGTGAAGAATATCACATTCCATTGACATATCAAATACAAGCTAGAAAGTGCTTTGTTAGTTTAGGTAAGCTTTATGAAAAGGAATCTTCCAGTAAAACTTTTGGCTGTGGAAAGTTGAGGCTTACCAGTAGCAAAACCTGCAGTAGTGAAGTAGTTGCTTGTGGCATTTTATAATCAAATAATCTTAACTGAATATGCAAAGTATCTGTTGCTTTAACAGCAAGGACTGAGGAAATGGAAGTTGCAGGAAAAGGATGGTTATGGGTCCAAGGACACGATCTGACTGGTGTTTTCTGCTATCAACAAATGTTAACAAATGTCAAGATCACTTTGATTATTTATCTCAGTGCTAAAGTTTCCAGGTTTTTTGTTTGTTTGTTTTAATTTAATTTAGCTCTGAGAACATTTTTAATAATTAAGCTTTTGTACTTCAAGATTTAAGTTGTGATCTATTAGAGATGCAGATAAGGCCAACTGTGGAAAGTGAATTACCTTACATTTACATGTAGCAGAGTTCTTGTATAGCCTCCAGAAGTGCTTGTGGTGGGAGGCAGGCTGCTGGAGCAAAGGTACCTTTATTCAAGCCTGAATAGCAATGTGCATCCATTTCTGCATGTGTTCAATGAAGCATAGAAACAACTCTAATTTAAAAAACAGTCACTCAGTGCTAGAATGAAGATTGTTTTCTCATTTATGTTTCAGTATTTCTCAGTTATGCTTTCTTTGTATTGTTTCTAATCAACATATTAGATATTCAAATAGCAAATGAAAATGAACTCTTGAGTGAGAGGGAAGAGACCCACGCTTAGAAAGACTTTTTAGGGCGCATGGGTCAAGGCTACTGCTCTTGATGGTGAAAAGAAGAGTGAAGCTTATGAATCTTTTCTACATGTTTAAATTCTCAGCAACCCAGATTCCTAAAGTTTATGGGAAGATATCCAACACTACATGACCCTGAAATCACGCTGGAGATTACTCTCTCTGATAAGTCTGAGAAGATCAGCTAGAGATAGTTGTTTTGTTCACTCCTCCCTCTCACCTGACGAGGCAAGTCTGCTTATACAAGACTACTTTCAAGCAAAGGAGTTCCTCTGTTTCTGCTTAGTTACACTGAGTCTGGATTTTGTGACAGGCCAAATACAATTTCTTAACTTTATGTCTATGAACTGCTTCAGAGCTGGAAAAAGAGGCTCATTTACACTTTCAAAATATACCTCTAATAATGAACCAGGTGTATCTGGAAGTCTTACTATTACAAGTATAGGAGAATAATCTATTATCTTTATTTTTCACTACAGGAAGGAAAAAGAGAAAAAAAAAAAGAGGAAAAAAAAGGAAAAGAGAAATAGAGAAATGGAGAAAAAGAGAAAAGAAGACAAAAAGAGAGGGAAAAAAAAGAAAAGAGGCTAAAAACCTCATTACCGAAGAAGCCAAATCTTCTACAAACATTCACTCTTCACGCAGAATAAAAGCGGAAGGTCCATGCTCTTTTCTCTCAGATAACAGTTCCTCACACCCAGCAAGACACTGAAAGGGACCTAAGACTCCATTTATCAACCAGAGACTGTTGAACTAGGAGGCTGGAGATAGTGAGCTTCTCCCAGAGCTCTCTGCTTAGATGGTGCTCTGTGCTGAGCCTTCTGCAAATCTAGGTACAGCGTGGCTGTTCAAAGCTTGAGCCTCACACCAGAGCTTTCTTACAATTCCCAACCTTAAAAAAAAGAAAAAAGACTGAAAAAGAAGAAAAGATAAACTGCAGCCAAAAGCTGACCTACAGGGAGAACCTTGAGCTTCTTTTTAATATATCTAAAAATGAATATGGAAAGAATTACAACAAATGACTATTCAATTTTTCATGCAAGTCAAAGATTATATACACATGTACTTAAAAATACCTTTTGCATGGGCTAATGGAAATCTTTAGGCAACTTTAATTTAGCTGCTGTTAACATTGCTGCTACAACAAACTCGAGTGCAAAGTGCATTGTAAATACTAGAGCTGTTTATAACCTGAAGGGCAAATTCAAATCCTGTTTAATTTCCTCACCGTTGTTCATAAAACAGTCATTTCAAGAATAGAAGCACGATGTGCAAACATAGCAAATCTCTCACTTTTATCACCGCATCAGAACAAACCAGCCCTCTTTTCCAGCTTCATTACCATTTTTGGAAGTGAGAGAAAATGTTACTCCTAATGATAGAGAGGGACTTCTGACAATCCAGAGCTGCCCGGGCTTAACAAATCTCTCTCAGATGTCACAAATTATTTACGTTATACTTCTCAGTACTGAAAGCCTTGAGTGGCTGTTCACTGCCCTACCCTGCTGATTGGCAAGGCAGCACAGCAGAGTTGCGACTGTTGGTACCAGAGGCTGCTGGCATTTGAGAACAGGAGAACCCAGAGAAGTTAACACTTTTTTGACAAAAATAAGTAGTTGCTAAAAATAACTGGCTGTACATATTCACAGGGCTCCAGGCCTGCTTGTGAGTGATTCACACCCATGGAAAGGAGCCAGATTCACGGATGCATGAGGTCGTTGCAATGAGGTCATGGGCTGTGCTCCTCACACTGAATTGTGCAAACTATGTTCTGTATGAACAGATATGGATAGAAATAATTTGATGGCTTTTTCATTCAGAAAGAACATAGAAGGTCTAAGGTGTCTGAGAACTATTAAAAAACAACAACAACACACATGAAAATATTGGGCCAAATTTGTGTTTTAGATTCTCTTTACACCTCATAGGCATAAGCTCAATAATTTCTGTCTCTTCAATTGTTAAAAGTTCTTAAGGTACTTTGTCCACTTGCCTATTTGTCATTCACCATTTTTTAGTCAAACTAGTCACTTTTATTCTAGCTCAAGGAAATACTATTTTCTTCCTTACTGGGGATATTGTTGGACTGTGTGGTTGGTGATTAGATCTGTAACCAGTGCCTTTTAGGAAAGGAAGGAAAACGAAGGAAAGAGAAACATTAAAATAATGAGGAAGGTTTAGTTAAAAATGCCTGAGTTCATTTGAAAATCACTATCATTATTCTCTAGGTAAACTTTGAGAAGTACTTATAGAGGAGGTGCATTTTGTTATCCATTTGTTATACTCTGCATGTGTTAAGCCTAAATTGACTGGATTAAGAACAGATTTCCAGCCTCTAAAAAGATGCAAGCAGTCTGCAAAGCAGGGAAGCAAAGTTGGAAAGAAAACCATCCATAGGAGATAAAACATAATTTGCAGCTCTTGTTTTCCTTTCTGTCCACGATCAAACTCTATTTAGTTGACAATATGGCTTTTTCTATCTAGTTTTCAGCTTCTCAGGATGCCTCTGTGAGGTCACAGCCTGCATCTTTGAGATGTTGCTCTGTTGTCATGGTCATGTGTCTGCAATCCCGGACCTGGGAATTCTGGACCTGGCATGCCCAGGTCCAAATGGAAGCTTGGTCGTGAGGGTTATATAGTCTTTATTTAGCTACTGATGATACTTAAAAACAGCAAATGTAACAAGAAAAACGGTGTGTGAAAAGACGAGGGAACCACTTGCAGAAGTACATGCTTCAAAGTCTACTCCAACAGAAAAGGCCCTCAGCAATTTGTTATTATTGGGGGGCTCGAAGGAGATGGATGTCTCCTGAGAAATGGTTATGCTGCAGCTGACTGCACCAGAGGAACCTGTAGAGAGGTACTGGGCTGAAAACGGTATCTTTCTCCTGGAAAAAGAACAGCTCAAGTGCATTAAGGCCACATGCGGCTGTAGGTGTAAGCCATCAGATACTGGGAGCCAGCAAAATGCTATTGCTGCATTTTCTCTTTCCTAAATCACATTCACAAACTTGTTCTCCAGGAGGAGGAACTGCAAATATGGTAGTAAAAAAAAAATATAAATTGTTACCTAGCACTCATATTCATTGAAGTCTATGTAATGGCACCTCTGGAGTAATAAAAAAAATCATACAAAAAACATAACCCACACATGATGAAAACAAAACATAGAATAGATTATGAATGACAGTTAGGTTTCCTATATCCAATGCATGATGGATTTCTTGGTGAATAACGATCTGCAGATGGCTGCTTATAATGTAGATTAAATACAAATGGTGAACCTCTGAACTATGTGCTCCTTGTTTGCAACTGCTTGCAGTTTTTGAATCACGTACAGTACGAGCAGCCTGGGGAAAATTCTGAACCCGGTTATTCAGCATGAGTGCTGGTGCTGAGCCTCTGTAAGGTCAGCATCGCTCACCTACTGCTAATTCCTGAAAACATCCTGCAATGTGTTTAAATAAACCATTGAGCTCTGCAGAGATGCATGCATACAGATATTTATACCCTCTCTCTTGATGTGAGAAGAATGACTGGATTAGTAATAAAAAAACCCAAACAACATGCACCATTTTTTGACAGCTACTCTTGTTAGCCCAGGTCACAGACACAGCACGAGTTCAGGCAGTATTTCAAAGAAATACTGTTTGAAAGCCACGGCTCCTCTCTGTCCAGACCCATTAGCAGGAGAGACTATTGTCCATGAGAGATGGCGCCTGCAGACACTGAAGTGCAGGAGAAGCCAGGGACACACTGTTAGAGACCATGCACAGATACCAACCCATGCCCTGTGCAGGTGATGCCTGTGTTGCACATCCCAGAGCCCAGGAAGAAGGGGAAGCGGATTGCATTGAGGGTGAAAAACTCTAGGAACAGGATTCTGCACAACTTTTTTAAACATGCAGGTTTGTTTTGAGTCTATAAACTGCTACTTGACGGCCTAAAGATACCAGTATCTGACTGAGATGTTTAAAAACAGAGTGACTGGAAAGAACCATGACAGCAGTGCTTACAGAATGTCTAATGTCTTGAAATGAGCTATGCTGAAGAAACTGGAAATAGGGTTATAATGTTTTATACTGTACTTATTTTTATGATCCCTGCAGAGCATATTGGAAGCAGCTGTGCCATTTTTGAACACAAGGGAAATGTGATGGACCTATTTATTAAAGGGGGTTAAAAGCCCCAGGTGGTCTGGAGATTTAAAGGCCAGGAAATACCAGAGACAAATGAGAAAACAGGACGATCTAAGCCATACTAGTTGGAATAGATTCTGATGATAAGGCACAGCTTTATGTCTTACAGTCTAAGATGGATATGTCACGGTAGAGACAGCATTACTGAATGGTATTACAGGCAATAATTACACAGTCCCTTTCCAAAGGTTATGTGCCCTCCCACTTCAGATTCGCCCACCCTTACTATATGCTGCAAAAAAACCAAAAAACAAAACCTACAGGTTTTCTAAAAGTATGGAAATATTCAGGATTTTTACAAAGCAGTAACAACTCATAGACTTCATGAAAGAGTGTTTCTTTGCCTGTAACTGAACCCTGAGGAGTCCCAGCACATTCAGTTCAACATGGAAACACAGACAAGTTCAGCTTTACACAGTGCATGAATGTTGCTGCTTACTATGAAAAAATCAGGTTTTCCTCTTTCTATCAGTTTTATTCTATGGGAAACTCAAGTGGAAGAGGGAAGCTTTTAGAACATGTGCATCTGTTGGTCATCTTGTTTTGGAACCTGAATTTAATCATTTATTCTTATTACATAGGGAACTGCTTAGCAAGAAAATTCCAGAGGACCTACAGATCATTTCTACTACATCCTTTGTTAAAATTATTCCAAGTTTATACTGTCCATTATATTTGGACAGTAAAATAAATACAAAACTCTATGTATGTCAACTGATTTCAGAGCTCATTTTGCAAGGCAACAGCATCTTGCTGAATTTCATGCTGCTTAGTCTCCCTTGAACTCAGCTAAGTGTTCTGGGTAAATAAGAACTAAAAGAAAGGCTAGTATTTGGCCAAACTAAAGTCAGTGGAAAAGCTGCCACCCACTTCAATGAGGCCACGGTTTCACCACAAGTATCTTAACTGCCCACACACACATAATGATGCACACAAATCTCAGCGTCTGGCCTGCCCCAAGGGTGTACCTGCTGCAGGCTGCTTGTTTGTTTGTAAACAGACTCGGAGCAGCATCACCTACAGCGGTTTTCATTAAGCACATCAGCAACAGACCATTATCACTCCCACACGCAAGAGGTATTGGTGTACAGCAACATACCCAGAATGTCCAGCTGATAACTCATTTTTTGTATTCTCTGCAAAGAGCACTGCATGGCTGACAGTCAATATATAAAACCTAGCTATAGTGGAGTGAGAGTGCTCAAAATACAATCTGCAGAAAAGGGAGGAGTTACAGAAACTAGATGAGAAGTGGAGTCTCTGATGTGTTGCAGAGGGAGAATTCTGTGAAATATATTAACTACAAAAGCATGCAGCCATGTGAATACAGCCGAGCTGTCCCAAAACCACAACCCTGGCACCCACAGGGAAGTGTCCTACTGGCACCAGCCAGAAACAGTGGCCCCTGGGAACCTCGGATCCAGGGCAGCCCTCTGGGTATGATGATGACAGCAGGGGAGAGAAATCCACCCCAGGCACTCCTCTCTTAAACCTAAATGGTATTTTGATCAGTGTTTCAATGTAAATGTATACTTCACTCAAACACACTTTCATTCTGAATAGCTTGAAGAAGAAATTAGTTTTCAGACATGTATAGCACCAAGTTAATTCTTTGAAGGGGAAAAAATGGCTGTAGCAATAATTTATTACAAAAAGTGCTCGTATGCTCAATTTATACCACTGAGAAATGCAGAATCAATCCTTCTTATATATTACTGCTGTTTAGTAATTGCTTCCTGAGATAATCCAGCAGTTATTTTCCTTCCAGACATTTTAAACCAGCTGCCCAGATATTGCAATTTCATACTGGAGCCCTCTGTGCAGGCTGTGGCAAATAGGCTGATGTTCTGGATGATGAAAAAGCTTCTTGGTACTTGCTCAATCAAGACTACCTTGCTCACAACAGACAAAAATTAATCCTCTGCCCTTTTCATGATAGGAACTTGTTATGAGTTTAACTCTTCATCTGTCAGGAAGAATTATTATGCTAACCTCCTCACAATATATGTCTGTATATATACATACACATATATATACTACACACACACATATATATATAGTGTGTGAATAAATGCTTCCTGTTCATAGCTAGGCAAGATATTTGTGTTAAAATACTGTAGGTTTTATAAAGCTGTCTATAAAATGGGACAAGAAAATGAAAGTAGAATGAAAATAAAATAATGAGTAGTAATGAAAACATAACAAGTTTATAACTCCGGGTGGTGATTCTTTAAGTTTATAATAGCATTTTGTTTTTAACATAAAATTGTATTAGGTAAAGGTCCCGGTTTTTATTCAGTCTGGTTTCTGTGAGAAAGGAACCCATCCAAACTGAGATCTGAAGATTTACGTAGCATTGGTTTGCTCCTCTCCCACCCCCCAGTAACCTCATTAGCTACAGGGACATTGCTGAAACAGGCACCCTCAGGGTGGGAGAAAGAAATCAGGATGCCTGTGCAGCATTTGCACGTATCAGAAAAATAACAAGAATGAACAAATACAAATCAATAACATTTAATGCAAATTAAATGAAATATATACTACCATATTTTAGCAAAGTCTTTAAATGAAGCTGTAAGGACTGCAGGAACTATCAGCAGGGAGTATTTGTTTTTTCTTTTTTTTTTTTTTTGCCAAAAGGAAAGCAGGCTCATTGCTATTTACTTTTAGCAGGCTGCTATTAAGCTTATTTATATTTTTACCATAACCTTACTATTTGCAGTAATTCTAAATTGCCTACTGATCTTAAATACCTTAAATGCACATAACAAAAGGACAATTTAAATGATTAGAAAATGGTGGTTAAAAAAAAAAAAAAGATATGAAGCACTATTACCCAGAACTTATTTACCAAAAAGGGTAAATAACATATCTGAGAAACAAAATACATGCACCTAATCCTGCTTTCCATAATCCCCAGTCAACTGGTGAGCATTTCTCAGAACACAAGATGGGAGACAAGAGATAAAACTGCTCTAAATCAAGAAGAGTTGGCTGTTTAGTATGTTCCTTCCCTTTTGCTCCCACAACACTTACAGTAGGATAGAATGTTGTCTTCTGTTAATCCCACATAGAAGGATTTGAAATACTGTCTATTTCTTCAGTCAAACACAAAAAATCATCTCAACATCAGCTCTGCTGTTTCCTCAAGAAGAAGCAATGAAGCTGATATTGTGAAAATAATTTGTGATAATGCTATCAGTTCATACTGTTGACCAAACTGTGGTCTGATAGCCATGGCTGATGGCCATAATCAATAGCTAGTTTTAGTTTATGATCACCAGCTAATGCCACCAAATTTCATTCTCTCAGTAATTATTTCACAGTTCACACTAAACTCTATTCACATTTACACACACAGCCCTGACATAAATGCAATATACACATAAGGCTAAAATATATTGAACTTCCTATTTCAGATGTCCAGAAAATGATCCAACCTATAACAGTTTTTTCATTTTCAGTACATTTTTGGATTTTCAAATAACTTCCCAGTTCTATAGGTAAAACAAAAACAGCTGTAAGGTGATGCTGAAACTAAGCTAACCTCTTTGGCTAATGAAGTGCTAGGCAAGTCTGCAGGTAGTGTTTCTTTCCCAGGGACTGTGTAGACATGATCCACAAGAGATGTTTCTTTCAAGACTTCTGCTCCCCTGAACCATAACAAACCCTGTAAGAATCTTCAAACCTATAACAAACCTTACAAGGAATGATCTCCAGTGATTCTACTAAGAATAGCTGAGTGTCTGTTGGAAGGATGAAGAAAGCTTTAACGCACCTTAAGTACTAAGATTGCAGAAAGAAGAACTTTAATCCCCAGAGAAGACTACAAACAAGAGAAAATAGTAAAAACCCCTCTTTTCTCTGAATTCTTTGGTGGGAATCAAGGCTCAGAAATAAGCAGCTTGGAAAAGGGGAGGGGGAAGGGGGTAGAAATAGGAAAGAAAAAAAATGGAAAAAAGAAATAAAGGCTTTAATTTGTAAGAATCCTTCCTTAAAATATCAGGAAGGGGAAAAAATACAGCAAAGTTTTCACTTCCTAGATAATCTTTCTGGCTTTGTAGCAATAAAATGTTGTCTAAGAGAAACAGCGCTAGCAGAAGCCCTTTTCTTACTCCACCAACTCCCACTTCTTGCTCAGTGTCACTTGAACAACCCCAGCAGAAAAGGAAACTCTTCCCAGGTACTTCTCAACCCTGGCTAACATCCAGTTAAGAGTTTATCCCCACTGCTGCTGAGTTAGGCCGCAGACAGAGGGTGGTGGTCAATGGCTCTATGTCCAGGTGGAGGCCGGTAACAAGCGGCGTCCCTCAAGGGTCTGTCTTGGGACCGGTGCTCTTTAACATCTTTATTAATGACATCGATGAGGGAATGGAGTGCACCCTCAGCAAGTTTGCTGACGACACCAAGCTGAGTGGTGCAGTCGATACGGTGGAGGGAACAGATGCCATTCAGAGGGACCTTGACAGGCTGGAAAGCTGGGCTCGGGTGAACCTAATGAGGTTCAACACGGCAAAGTGCAAGGTTTTGCACTTGGGCCGGAAGAACCCCAGGCACCTGTACAGGCTGGGAGGAGTTGTCCTTGAGAGCAGCTCGGCTGAAAAAGACCTAGGGGTCCTGGTAGATGAGAAACTTAACATGAGCCAGCAGTGCGCTCTGGCAGCCCGGAAAGCAAATGGGATCCTGGGCTCCATCAGGAGAGGGGTGTTCAGCAGGGATAGGGAGGTGATCGTCCCTCTCTACTCTGCTCTTGTGAGGCCCCATCTGGAGTACTGTGTCCAGGTGTGGAGCCCTCAGTACAAAAAAGATATGGAAATTTTGGAAAGGGTCCAGAGGAGGGCCACAAAGATGATCAGGGGGCTGGAGCACCTCCCCTATGAGGACAGGCTGAGGGAGTTGGGTTTGTTCAGCCTGGAGAAGAGAAGGTTGCGAGGTGACCTCATTGCAGCCTTTCAATACCTGAAGGGAACTTACTCCCAGGAGGGGAGTAAACTCTTCGAAAGGGCTGATAATAGCAGGACTAGGGGAAATGGTTTTAAGTTGAAGGAGGGAAGATTTAGGTTGGATGTTAGGGGAAAGTTCTTTACTAGAAGGGTGGTTAGGTCCTGGAACAGGCTGCCCAGTGAGGTTGTGGATGCCCCGTCCTTGGAGGTGTTCAAGACCAGGTTGGACGGGGCCCTGGGCAACCTGATCTAGTAAATGCGTATGTTTGGTGGCCCTGCCAGGCAGGGGGGTTGGAACTACATGATCCTTGAGGTCCCTTCCAACCCGGGTAATTCTGTGATTCTGTGAGAAGCAGCCTAACACTTGTTGCTACAAAACAGTCTTTGGACAGTCCCCAGCAATGACTAAAACAAAACCAACCAAACAAAACACAACTACAACTGAAAAATCTTTTTTTAGACTCTGCTGAATCCTGAAATGTTTTTACAAAGAATCAATCTTATAAAGAATACCATATATTTCCGTTGAAGTTAGTACGAATGCTATTTTGATACTCCATTCTCAGGCCCAAATAACTGTGTTGATTATAATGTTTATGGCAATTAAAGAAGCATTAACAAAGTACACAAACAAAATTATTAGGCAACCAATACTTTGCAAAATCCTGAAAATAAACCATCTTGCAAACAAGGAGAAATACAACCCAGTGGTGATAAATCTGTCAGAACTGAGTGTTTTTGCTAGACAGGTTTAAAGTTTTTCCCTTTATTTGAACATAAAACAAAAGTTGCTCACATTTTTGCCAGTTCAGTACAATACAGCTAAGAGCAATAATACTACAGTTTCCAGCATGATGAATCAAGAAGGAAAATCTCCTAATTGCACTACAGCCACGCTCAATACAAACCTATACCATGACTAGGGTTAAATAAAGGAAGGGTGCTACTAGGAATGCATTTCACTGAGATACAACGTTCTGTAACCAGAGAGCAGACAAGACCAAATCCACCAACTAGGTTGAATGCTGTATGGTGACAATAATGGAAAGATGATAGTTGTAAATACCAAAAAGATTATTTACAGGAAAAAACTCACCCGTATAGAAGCCTTCAGTCTGCTGAGAACCACCGAGACAATCTCCACCAAGGCGCAATCTCCAAGAGATGTTGCCTTAGTGGTGGTCAGCCCTTTAATGGGGTCTAGAGGAGATGGAGTCAAGCTCCACCCCTACCTGGAGCACAGCTAAATTACTCTCACCTGTGCTCCCACAGCTGACCTGACACTTGCCTCAGCTGATTAATCAAAGGTTCAGGCTGTGATTACCAATTTCCCATACAAATGTTAAGCTACATTTAAACATTTCTCAGGAGTTTAGAATGCCATGTTGAAGTTTCAGTAATATTTCCATGATAAAAAGTAATATATTTATATACTGGATATCATTCCCTTAGGATGTGTATTGCTGGCAGATCATAGAGATTGCAGCTGGGTGCTGTTACTTTGAAATACCTATGCACTTTGAGACAGTAAAACAATATTCTAAATAATCTCCTATATAACATTGGAAGTGTAAGCTATGACTTAGGTTTCCAACACAATCAAGAATACTATGTGACAGCTGGAGAAGGAAATTATGAACACTCCTATTTGCTTATCTTTTCTTGCTTTTAAGGATTAGGCACATACATTGGATTAAAATGAAAAGTTGCTGAACACTATCAAATGGTTTCTTCAAAATGGGAAGAAGTATTTCCTATAGGTCTTTCTGCATTTCAGTAGAGGCACAAGGAGTGTGGAGCTTTTGCTCACTAATAATTTTCTTCAGCTGTTCATGGAACAAACTTCATCCTGCAGAAAACTTGTAGCTAAACATGGATATGCTGTTCTCATCACTCTTTAAGTACACGTCCTAGGTGAATGGTCTCTGAATCTATTGGTCAGAATTTGCATTCCTATTATCTGCTTATGTCATATGATTTACATTTAAAAGTATACATGCATGCTGTGTATTTCTACAAAATGACAAGTTTATCTTTCTGGTTAAAGTGCAAAAGCCTTATTCTCTCGACCTGCACATATACAAAAGTCTGTGCCCCCCAAACCCAGTGGTAGTCACAAGAGGAAAAGGGCTTTTCCTCTGACCTCCAAGGTTTTGCATCAGGTCATGTGCTCAGCCGCAGATCCATTTGTAAATACCTGGAAACCTCACAAGGCAGAAAACAGATTTCAGGCAAACACACACTGCAGGGCCAGACAGCATAAGAATGGTCAGACTTTAATCTTGTGACTGTCATGTTATTGATATCCATAGAAGATTTATATGCTTCACAGTTCCTCTTTACAATAGCAGTTCACTGTCCTCTTTACCTCATCTGCTAACTTATGGCACAATTGCAATAGTCAGTAATGTGGCACATTTATGTGCAGTTTAACACCTGACAAAACAGCTTCAAGAACTGCTTTGGATCTAAATCCAATAAAAACAGTATAGCCTGCCATTTAACGCTGAGAAACATTTACACAATAAACACTGACAATGAAGTTCTTTCACTCTCTTTTGGACACTGCTTAAAGAAGCATGCTAATTTTGATGTTCATGAAAGTGACAGAAATAACACGCAATTTTGTCACTCATTCAAGGTATATTCCTTTTGAATGGGGAAGGGCTAGTTTTCACAACTACCATCTTCTCCGGGAGCAGTGTTTTGAAACTTTAGATTTTTATCATCATTTCATAATACCTTTTAAATTACAGTTTGTTACAGATATCTAGAAACTTAAAAGTTAGATAAAATATAAAACAAATACTATAATCTTCATCTCTTTTTCTCTTTCATGTCTATGTATCGCATAGCAATAGATTTTGCTGATTTCTGAAAATGTCTTTCAAAGATTTTCTGTCCTTAATTATTGATCCGTGGCTTCTTTGTGAACAGAGTTATATCTGCAGGAATCTCTGAAACGTAACTTGTACCAATGGTTCAGAGGAACCCAAGGTATAATTCACTCTACTGACTGGTCAGTTATCACTTCCAAGTTATTTTATTGATACAAGCAATTACTATGGACTCAAAAATTGCTTCCCACAATTACGTAATATTTGCTTTAAAGTAGTCATTTCTCTCATTATGTTGAGGGGCCAAGGAAAAGGATTTCCACAGGAAAGAGATTCAGGCATAGCCAGAGGTGCTTAATCCAAAACACAAGAAATATTATTCAGGTCTGACTTTGATGCTTCTGAAGCTAGTTAGTTGTGGAAGTTATTCAGCAACTGAAACACCAACTGATGGAGAAGTTCACCACCTGTCAGTCTACCACTGAGTGCAGACTGGTGTAGTAGACAGCATGGGTTAAAGAAGCTTAACTAACAAAAAGCAAATAATAAAAAGCAGATTCTATTTCTATAAACACAGAATAGTGCCAACTGGTGACTTCATGTCTATGGAAAAGTTTAAGTATTCTTGTCTAAGTTAAGCTTTGAAGATTTTATTTGAAATTATGTTTTGTAAAATATTTAGTAGGTCAACCAGAGCTGTGCCATGGGTGGGGTAAGAAAGACTTGAGTGCAAGCAAAGGAGAAATGCCAGCCCTCCGTGGGGTGAGCATAAGTGATGATAGCAATTTCCAGGTTTGTGGCTGAATGCAGAAACCCATCCTACGGACTCCAACAGTACAATTGCTGTGCTAGGCCAAGTAGTAAAATTTTAAATGCCTCATTTCCATGTTAACTATATCCCACATATTTCTGCCGAGGAAGAGGAAATTGTGGAGAAAGCTGGGACAAAGATCCAAAACATAGAGCAGTTTCCCTGGAGTTCAAGCAGAGACTTTTGAGCCCCAGGGGAACTACACTCTCCAAGTCACCCATGCAGAAAGCCTGGCCTCCTGCCCATGCAGATTTGCTCTGCAGCAATGGGGCTGTTCTAAGAGCAGGAGGCTCTAAGGAGTTTGCAGTTTCTGTTTCATCCTTGTACTGGAGGGTCCTGTCTGTCTTTCTCAGTGTTAAGTTACACCATCATGCTCACCCTGCTTCCATGGGCCTGCAGCCACAGGCTCTGCAGCTTCAGAAGAGCAGACCATGCAGTCTCCTTCACAGATGTAGACCCATATCCCTAAGTGAGCCTACAAGCCCCACTCCCCCTACCGCGTTGCTTCCTTTCATAGAGAACTCAGAAATGCTTGGGTTTAGATTTGGATTGGAACAGCACCAAAAGAACCAGACCCAAAATCCTCCACAAAAGAGGACTGGATTTCATCATCTATTCCAAGATCAACAGCTGGGGGTTAACTGCGGTCACCAGTGCTATTTGCTGCTGGATTCACCCTGGGAATTATTTCTGAAGAACAGCTCCAAGAAAGACAAGGCAGCTCAGGGAGAAAGAGCTGTCTGAAATGGCACGGGAAAGAGAATCTCTTTTTAAATAACTACTCTTCTTGATTAAAAATAAAATAAAATAAAATAGACTTTATTTAAGCAAACAGCTCTGTACTTGCTACCACATCTCCACTGCATATGTAGCCAGAGTGTAAAATACAAGAACTATAACTCCTTCCCACACAACCTCCCTGAGAACATCCTCCCTTAAATTTGAATGAACTCAAGCTAGGAATGCAAGTCAAGCCAAATATAATTTCTTGGTATCTATTCCACTCCCAGTAAGAGAGGCTAATCCTCCTTCCTCCCAGGCTATTTTCTCCTCTAAGCTTCTTATCACCTTCTACACCATTCACAATATGGAGACACAGCTTTCATACATCTCTAAACTCTGCTGCTGCTAGTGGTGTGAGGAGATTGCATTATAGAAACGAAGTTTGTTTTAAAAAAAAAATTTAAAATGAACTGTGGAAATAATATGAAGGAAAGATGGTGAACAGTCATAGCCACTGTTCTCATTTTTAGAACAATTTTATAGAGTATAAGAATGGTCCATAAGGTGGCAGCTATACAGAAACTTTCTTGGGAGCTGGATCACCAAAAGAGAAAATGCAATTCCCTGAGGAGTGCTATGGCTTCACTGAATGCCAAATTAAATGCAAAATTCATTTATTTTAGTTAGTTTTCTCATGATAATATCTTCAGAATATAAGAAACAAAACTCTTTTAAATTAGTTGGAGCTATATTTCACAACGTCTGGCGAAGACTAGGAAGGAAGAAAGCTTTTTTCCCCCTAACCTTTAAATGAACCACAAAATGGAGACTACAAATACCTAGAGTCATTAACAAATTCAAGACAACACATGCCTATCCATGATAGCCACAGATATCTTACACAGCCAGACACCAAGAAACTGAAAACTCAATTACGCAATAGCTTTCCTTGGCACCTAAGAAGTCAATGCTTTTTAGATTTTAAGATTACAGCCAGGTTAATGAGTTGGCTGTTTTTTTAGAGCAAATGGACAAAAAAAGTAGAATGGTTATGGTAGAGGTGGCGTCAGAGTCCTCAACATTCTCTTTCAAAGATTTGAAGACAAAATTTTTGATTTTAGGAGACTTTTCAGTCATTGAAAACAGAATCTGAAGGGCCATGTTTTTTAAATCAGAATGAAGAAATATCCTCATAATGGTCCAAGTTAAAGCTCCTATTCTAACCTGGTAAAGCAGGCTGCTCACAGACTGAATCCAGACTGAGAATGACATTTGGAGGCAGATCTCTAGTTGCATATGGGGCCAAACCAAAACGTCAGACGGAAGCAACTTCTCCAAGGTTTGGAATGAACTGAAATGTAGATGAGGGCCTACAGCCTGTTTCTTACACCCATATATAAGTCACAGCTTTCATCAACATACTATTGCACCATCTGTAATTTGCCTTTTCTCCCAGAATCTCTACTCTCCATACAGGAACCCATTGAAAAGTTGCCACAGATAAGTTATGTTCAGCTAACACCTCCATACCCATAAGGAAGGCTCAGAAACAGATTGTCCTTGATGGCATGAACATTTTACGGTGTCAACATAGCCAGAAGACAATGCTTCTGTGCAAAGGAGCTCTGTCACTTAAGGTTCAGCAGTTTAATGGCATCCTTTCGTGTTTGAAAGCACTGCCAGCACCTGTTTGAAAAGATTTATCTTACCTTTGCGATCTATCCCTGCCACCTGATCCTCTGCTATGATGAATGAAAACACGACCTTTTTAATTCTCTTATCATATGAGACAGAGCAGCTGTCTCACATTTTTGAAACATGTTTATACTATCGAAATTAATCTAAATCTAATTACAAGTACTTTGGCTTAAAAAAAAGAGTTTCCACAGAAATTACATCTGCTGGATGTAACTGAAATATTCTGAGAAAGAAAAATACTTTATGTCTAAAAAGTATTGGTGAACAAAAGGATAAAGTATCTGCTCAGCAAAACAAATATGTCTGTGGAAAGGAGGCTGTAGCAGTTTTTCCAAATGATGGTGCTGTTTCCAGCTTTATTTCTGCACTAAAAGAATTACTTGACATAGTCTGCACCAACACTCGAGGCAACTGGCATAAGGACAGTTATGGAGGGATGAAGGCCCATATCCTGGCATTCCCATAAGGGACAACAGCTGGTCCTGGTGACTCCTCTCTGCCCCCTAAATGAGATCTGTACTACCAATTGATCAGGGCTCTGAATGCAGACTATAGGCACCTTCTGTGTTTGCAGTTGATTTAGGTGTTTGCTTTAGATGGCATTTCCTTAGCTGCAAAAGACTACAGACCTAGTCGGGGGGAGCCCTTCAACCAAATGCATCTGGAGAAACATTTATATTATTTGTCATGGTGATTTCATTCTGTTACCAACAAACTAAAAACAGGAATAATTTTGATTCACAGCTGTCCCCAGCAGCAGCACAGGAGTACCCAGAGTGAGGTCTGGCCCATGCTCTCATTTCCTCATATTCACCGACAGACAGGAATGGAAAGAATGCCTGTCCCCAGTCTGTAGTCCTCTCTTTGATGGTCTGGGTCCATGAAGGGCCACCAGCTGCTCAGTGCTGGGCAACCTATAGTGGGTAGGAGGTAGAAATAGGAAGTTCTTGTCCCACCAAGACTCCAGAGTATGAGATGCACAGCTAGCACGTAAGCTTAGAAAAATTAAAATGAACACACAGCAGACATCCAGCAGAGATTTCTTTTAGTGGATCTTCAAGAAGGGAAGAGGGGCCAATTGCATATCTGTGTCCAGGGCTACTTTCTGACTTAGACAGATTTGACCTTTTTAAAGGGCTTTAAAATGTAATGCTTCGTTTTGCTTCTGGCATCTCCTTGATTGCCTGCTTCTTCTCCTCCTTCCTTATCTAAAAATTAGTCTCTAAAAACCTTCTCTTTGAGATACAGTCATCCCTACCCTGCCAGCCCCTACCTTTGTAAACACAGGGCTGTGATCAGACCTGGTGGAAGCAGGTCTGTGGCACAGCCCATGAAAGTGCTCTGTGTTTGTTCTTCACACAGGGAGCAGAGCTGCCAGCCCCACGTGGCACAAGGCACTCTCCTCAGAAAACTCAACACTAAAACAGGCTGCTAGGGTAGGGATTACTTGCAGCTGACTTTTTACTCTGGCATTTAAGACTTCTGCCAACCCAGGAGCTTGCCTTCCAGCATCTTCCTGGATATGGGCCAAGACCATCAGCAGCCAAAGAGCTGGGTGTGGTGCCTGGCCCTATAGCTAAGCAATTACTTTCTATCCTCTGCTGCATATTGGGGGGGGGAGGGGGAGGAAAGGGGGAAGAGAGAGAGCACATGAGGGACATGTGCCAGAGGTATACCAAGCTTCAGATCCATTTGTAGGAGGAGAACCAGAGACATGGCAGAGAGAGCCCTGCAGCAAACGCTCATGCCATGGGCAAACAAAAGGGGACATGGCGAGGGCAGCACCCCATGGCGCACAAGGCCAGCAGCACAGGAGGAGTTTCCCACATTGGAAGGATCCTCAACACAGACCTCAACACCCAGCCCTGCAGTGCAGCTAGGAGCAGCAGCCTCTTTAGCCAAGGTGGAGATTGAACACAAGGGTCTTCCAACAGGAGATGTGCCATGACTGCCCAAGGACTATGGAGTCATGCCATGTCATTACCAACCCTTCTTATCCACACTTACATTTCCTCATAGAATCATAGAAACACCAAGGTTGGAAAAGACCTAAAAGATCATCCAGTCCAACCATTCACCTATTACCAATAGCTCCCATAATGCTGAGCAGGTCACTCGACCAACTGATGAACATGGCATCAGGTCATCAGGGGATTTTCTGTCTATTTTGGGTGCAGGAGTTCATTTTATGGCTACTACTGTGATAGATTTTTTTATTATCTTTAACAAATTCCACTGTAATTTTAAAAAGATTAGGCTATTTGTTTGGTTACCTTAAGATAACTCATAGTTTCAATAGAACAGAAAATTCTTTCACTTTCTACTCCTACAGGTTTGAAGTCCTCCTCTCATTTATTTTTCATCAACATATATTTGAGTGTATTTAGAATATGTTATAGACTGGCAGAAATAAACTATAAATAAATATAAGGCAGTATAAATAAATGCGGACTAAATCTAAATAAACATGGGAGGCATTTGTACATCACTTCTCTCAAAAAGAAGAGACCATCTCCAATGCAAGAATCACAGAACTGTGTAGTTTGGAAGGGATCTCTGAAGATCATCACAAAATTTGAGCATATATTGGATATTGTTTGGTACAGGTTGGAAGGATGTTTTCTGTGACTATGTTTTCTGAGCTGCAGGCTGCATACTTACAGCATTTGTCTTTCCAGTGTTGACTTCTAGCATCTGCAAGATATTACAGTCATTCCCTTAGTAATCATTTGTTAACCCTCTTCCAAAAATAAGGGATCTGCTTACGTTTAAGGAAGCAGCCTTCAAATTCTTTCAAACAAGCTGTAAGGAATGAGTACTGAAGTGTTACTTCTAATACTGCAGTTAGAGCATTTTGACTGTTTGTGTAACACAGCAGGGCATCCACGTTCATGGCTATCAATCCTTTATAACCTATGTTTGGTTTTGGCATCCTGCTACGTACAATTCTACACTGACATATCAAAACATGCTTCATAAGGAGACTGATATGAGAGAATAATGGAAGATTTCTTTTTTTTCCTACTAAGTAATAACAATTCATATATAATTGATGTCATTACAACAAATGCAAAATGCTTAGAAGAATTTATAGCTCCATGTAGCAAAGACCATTAATGTGCCTTTTTCAGCCTAGGAAAATAAGACATGAAGAACCAAACCTGGGTAATTAAAAATGCTGGAAGATGGAAAACACTGCACAAATTATCCTCTCTCTCTCTACCTAATGTGGTTAGGGTTTGCTTATTTGTTTTTACTAAGAGGTAATATAAACCACAAAAATGTCAGACTTGTCAACCCAGTTTTTCCATTCAGAAGATTTGTGCTGCATTTCTACCTCATTTCATGGAAGGCACACCTCAGAAACTGCAGCAAAGAATGAAAGCCATCTTGTGAAACTTGAAAGGGTCCATGACTGCAAAGGGCAAATGTTGAATACAATATATTTCCTGGCAGTCTCAAAGAAGTAACGTTGCAAGTTCTGTTCACTGCAGAGTTCTAATCTAAACACAGAGTTCTAATAAGGAAATTTGGAAGAAAAAAATAGAGAAAAAGAGAAGTTAATTAATATCCTATGTTTAGATTTAATTTTGATGAAGTGTAGTTGTTTTTTGTTTTGTTTTGTTGTTTTAAATGAAACATAGATGTGCTTTTTTCCAGTCCTCAAAACACAACATATTTTCCTGCTATTGCATAATTTCCAGCTTATTTGGTAAATTTTGGATTCTACTTGAGGAAAAAATTTGCAAGATTAAAAGCTCAACTACAGACCAGTTCAAATTTACTTCTGCTGTGAATCCTCAGAAGTCTGATTCGACTATATCAAGAATATAGATGGTACTGCAGCTATTTGTCACGAAGTTCTGAAAAACAACTCTGACAACAAACAAAAACAATTTGACCTATGATGTTACAGTTTTGCCTTTTTCATTATTAAATGCTGTTAATCACCGACTTACTAATAAATACTTAAGATGGTATGAATTAAAACACATTAATGAGGATTACTAAGTATTGTAGAAATGTGAATCTTTTCAGAATCGTTAATAATTTTTAATCAATGCAATGGAAACCTCCACATCTTGATCAATTATATTAACCAGTAGTTTTGAAAACATCCTGCAGCTGGATTCAATTTTCAATAGTAAAACAGATTCAGTATGAGGTATTCATATCTTAATGTAGCCCTACTTCAGAGCAGTTACATTTGGAACTGAGCCATTGAAAAGATTTTTCAGCACCTTAAACTCTCTCTCAGGGGAGCTGGAATTACATCACATTAACACCTTTAAGAGCACAGGTCAAAAATGCTCTTTTTGTCTTGGGAGTCATCTATACGTGAAGTCTGATCTAAAATCTCCTGCCAGCTCAGCTTCTCTGGGGAAGCCTGGATCATGTTCAGGCCTATCTGAGCAGATGTGGGTGGACTTGACAACACACTGAGAAGTTGGGCAGCCAGTGGTCCTGTTGGCTTGGAGCTTCTTGTTTTGTTCTGTAGCTAGAGAAGCACTTCCAACAAATGAGGAAGCAGTTTTAATTCTAACAGGTTAATGAAATTCAGTGCTTTCAGACAGTTAAAAGGCAGAATAGGTTTCTCCAGTCTAATAAAGTACTTAAGGCCTGTGTCTTACCAAAATTCTGGCTATCAATTTCAAATACTATATCTCAGTTTCAATATGTACAATATAAACAGGTTACATGCACTGATTAGATTAAAACTCCCCAGTATTGCCATGAGTGGATCTCCTAGTCCTAGTATGTAGAGAAGCAGAACTATTTATTATGTATAACTTATCTTAATTGTGCATCCAATTTCCTCATCAGAAAGTAATTTCAGCTTCTCAGATGAGAGAAAATCTGTTTGCTATTCACAACCCCCTGACAGATAACACAGGAAAACATTTTTTCTGTGCATAGTCAGTTCCAAAATTTTTCCTCCAGTTATTCTCCCTTCATGCCACGTGGACACATAGGCTACACAGTAATCGTGTGCTTTTGTGTATGAGCTGAACACTTAATAATAGCTTAATGAATGGTGATAACTACCTACCAGTCATTATTCTTCTTCTAAAAAGCTAATAGCATAGGCATTCTTTATTAAAGGGCAGGCTGTGATGGACTACTGCTGAAATGGATGTTCACTAACACTGTTTTTTGCAGTAGTTGATCGGTTCTGAGCAGTTAACTGTATTTACATTGGGAAGACAGAAACTACGGCTGATGGAAAAGTGGCAGGCAGTGACAATTTGTCCAGCTATTTTTTATTCCCTACTAATAACTCTCTATTTATTATTATTATTATTTTTAATTATCTCTCTCTACTGAGAATTTCTGATTTCTTTAAAGTATTGGAGGTTAAACTGGCAGCATTTCTGTTTGATCAGCAGACTTAAAAAGAGCTACTATGTGTCTATTCTGCTTTACCCTCTTCACTAGGAACAGTACTTGCCTGCTCATACTATCATTTAGCTCAAGATATTCTCTCATATAACTCCAGTGACAATGCACCTAATGGAACTTTGCCCTCACAAATATGGCTTGAAAATGATCGGACAGTTCAAAGCAGAGTTTTACCAACTCTATGTCAAGTCAAATTTATGTCACTGCAGCTTTTCCCAGTAGTATGATACTGGATTGTTCAGGTCCCAACTTGGGACTGGCATTCCGCCCAGCTGTGTGGTCAGCCTGGGACCAGCCCCTGCCTTGGGATAGCCCATGCACAAACCATGAACACCCCTTCTCCTTCTTTGTTGTCTAAATTCAATTCACAGCAATTTTGTACAAGCAGACATTGTAAAGCAATGGCTTTACATGCCATTTACACACCAAATGTCAGCAAGCATTTTCCTGACATTTAGCATTTACCCCTTGCAGGAAGACTCTGGAGCCAACGCTTTCAAGAAAAGAAATGCAAGCAGGATCTACTCTCTTTCTACCCTTATACAGAACACAACCAACTCTGTAAGAAGTCAGTTGCCTTGTGGGACTGGTGATATTAGAAGATCAATAGGCAGCCTGGCCTAGTAGGTCATGAGCAGCAGAGCTGTGTATATCACTCAAGCAGGGGGTTTTTGCTGGAGCAACACTACTGCTGTCACAAAGTCACCCTTCTGTTAGGTCTTGCTGTATATTGTGGAAAGCTGTCAAGAGGATATGGGGCTTGGAAGGCACTGAAAATACAAAAGCTTTCACAGTAACCTCACTGGTTGTCATGCGAGGAGATAGGGATGAGCAATGATATTTCTCAGAGAAGGATGGAAGGCTTGAAGCTAATCAGTGCAATGTACAAATAGGAGCTCAAGAGTTCAACATGCCATGATGAGGCAAAGCAAGCATATCAGAGCAGTGGTGGGAGTTGGAGGAAAGTTCAAGATTAAATTTTTGCCAGAGTAGTAATTAATATAACATCATTAATTTTTCTCAAAGCACAGGGGTGTCATTTGTTGAGCATTTCACTGGTCCCGAGGAACACTTACCTTTCTCTTGAGTGAGATATCACCTTAGAAGTTAAGTAGCATTTGTAATCACAGTAAACACAGACTGTGAGACTGCACAGACACCGTGACCTCTCCATATGGTACAGATCAACAATCATGCATCTCAGCTTCTCCATTTTAAACACGTGGATAACATCTCTAATCTCCTTCTCTGTCACACTGCAACCCATTGACAGTTGCCTATAGGTCCCAGACATTATTATATTTTAACTACTCTTAGGATAACCTGAGGCCCTGACTTCATTCTGATTTCTGAAGAGTATTCCCTTTCCCTGAAATACATGTGTAACCTTCCAGCTGCCTTAAGGGATTTGTTCCATTTCTGTTCCTTATTGAATCTGCCATGAAACCCAGCACACAGCTCCAAGGTTCTCCAGCAAAGTTGATGACTTACTCAGTATACCCATCTGTACTTTGAATGAGGCAGATGCCAAGTGGTATATCCTAAAAAACTAACATAAACAAAACAGAACCCCAAAGAAATAACAAAAAATATGTAAATCTACTTTGGGATTGCACCAAAGCTCAGAAACATGACAAGCATCTCGTCTGGTTTCCTTCTTTAGGCAGAAAACTGTGTGATGTGCTGGGCTGTAGTGATGAAGGTCAATTCTAGAATAAATCTAAGAATTTTTATATGATTAAATTATGTTTAGTTTCTGCTCTGCATATGCGTGTGGGAGGTTATTTACAACTTTCAAACCACACTAAGTTGCATTTAGAGATTCTTTACTTCAGACACTTGTTTTTTTTCTGTCCTTGCCCTCTAACTTCTGATAAGTATAAAAATGACATAAATTCACACTTCCCAGCACACATGCTCAGTAATTAAATAGCCTGCTAAGGTTTTCCAGCAAATATTTTTGCACTATAATGCAAATATATATATGCTGAGGTTTCCAAAGCCAGTTACTTATTGATTAACTTGTTATCAGATGAAAATACTTAAAATGAGTCCATACCCCTTTATAAATATGAGTTTCTCACTTTCTAAAGTTTCTCATCTTGTGACTTCAGGAAAAAAAATAAATAAAAATGAGTTTCACTGTCACAAACTTTTAAGTTATAACAGACTATTTCCATAGTGCAATATAGCTCTTGCTACCATTTTCTCTCTTGGTGTTCCCTGGTTAGTATGGATTAAGAAGTGGTGAAACAACACAATTTTTACAGGTTTGGTTGTCTGGAATATTCACTATTTATTTAAGCTGACAATTTATGAGAAAGCAATTTCTCTGTCTTTCTTTCTCACCACCTGGAAGCGTTACTCCCATCATCCCACATCTTTAAAAAATATGTGCATATCTGAAGCAAGAGATTGTGCTAGTTTGAACTTTAAACACAACTTAATGTCCATATTAGAATGTAATGATAGCAAAACCTCTTCTTTTGTGCACAATTAATTTCCTTGAACCCTTGGAAATTCAGCAATAATCTTGAGCAAGAATGCTATGCTTCCAATGTGACTAGATCAACTGCAGTATTCCTATCCAGGAAAGCCCAGAAATCTTGCTCTACATCAGGATGGCTTCACAACATGGGGAAGTTAAGGCTACAGTCTAGTGAAGCTAAGCTTTTTCCAGGGCCAGGTGGCAAGTACAAACAGAGAGGGATGAAAGCTCTCAAGGTCTTTTTATCTCACTCTAAGTTCTGGAGAGGCTGGTTTGTTTTATAGTTTTATTTTTGCAGGAACAGACTTCAATATCCATGGAGATGACATTAGAACACCATGAAATCCTAACAAAGATAACTATTGTGGTTTGCTCTGAAAAAAAAACAGATGTTTATTGAAATGTCAGCCAAATGACTGATGTGTCACTGAGTCTGAGGGCAGAACTGTTTAAAAAGTAATAATTATGAAAAAAATGATCACTCAGTGCTGTGGAATGGTGGCTGGTGGATCCTTACAAGAATGGTCAGTTTTGTTCAAATATAGACAGCGGAGAGATGGCTGGAATCTCAGCAGATGGAGACTACTATTTGTTTTTAAGTGTTTAGATCCATAGGTCAAACTGGTTATTTGGAAGGGTCTGAAATTGATACAGGCTACTTTATAGTTCTGACATTTGTATTTTCCCAATGAATTCCATTAGATGTTATTGCCCTGTTTAGGGCTGAGTAAGCCCGTAGAGAATGTGCTCTCAGAGACTGGCACTAAAATCTGTAGCATTTCTTCATTTTAGCAACATTTATCAGATAATTCCAATTACTGGTTGCTTTTGCAGTTTCAAATGGGAAGGGATTTACATTTACAACTCAATTCCCATCATGCTTTACAGTAGAGCACTGTCTCTATTATTTGTCATGTGTCCTTCGCTCTCTCCCTCCATTCTGTCAGATTGATAGTGCTTAGTAAATCACAATTTTGCAGCCTGACTCCATAAATTTTAGCCACACCAGCTTTGTCCAAATGTCACGGAAGTGCTGAGAGTGCTCTATGAACCATGAAGAATGAATGTTTAAGCCACAGCCTGGTGTGATTATGTATTTAGTAAATAAGACTAAACTAGAATGCACCAGTCAACTCCGATTTCAAGAACTGTAGGCACAAGGCTTCATGTATCCACTCTTGTGGATGCAGCATGCATATGTGATTTGGGAGAGAAAAGAGAAGGGCACACAAAGAAACAGATTTTTCCCTACTAATAAAGGTGTGGTGATAGCACCTATGGAGCCCCCCTGGCCACAACATATTGTGGGAGGAGAGGGCCTGGTCAGAAATATTACATTGCTTACACACCACTTTAAACTTCTCAGATTTGAACCAAATCAATTGTTCTCCCAACAGTGTATTGGATGCTAATTCCAGACAACAAGTAAAACAACAGTTTAACAATCTCAGAGTGTTCTTAAGAGATTCCTAAACAGTGATTGACTGGTCTATTCATCCTTCCCTGGTTAAAGCTGTTTGGAAGATCAGTTAATTATGTGAGGCTTTTCATGGTCAATGAAGTTTATAGTTGGGTACCTTACTCTTATGCCTCACTGATTTGTTTAGAAGCCCCAGTAAAAAGAATGCAACAAATACAGTTCTATACTTAAGGAGGAACAAATCAGCAATTACTGAAAGGCAAATATAACCAGATGTGTTTATCAGACATTCACTTGAGTACTGAAGCATAAATAGCTTGTTTGCTTTAAGTTACATTTCTAACTTCTGCCAGGAATCACATTGGCTAACTAAGGAACCTCTACAGGTTTGCAATGGATATGGAAAACCGCATTTGCTCACTTTAAGAACCTAAAGAAGTTACACAAAATTGTGCTTACTTTGCTTTTTTATTCTTATAAGCTGGTGTATAAAAACAGGGAAAAAATGCTCCCAAATAACTATAACAGCATACAAAAAACTAAGTATTTCTCTGGATAAAGACCCAAAGGCATTTGCAATATAACTAGTTAACAATGAACTTCCAGGTGGTCAGTATATTTGCATATGATTGAATATGATTAATTCCAACTCATTCATCCCTTTCTGGTTACAAACTCCTGATTTCCTATAGCTGAGAGCTGCATTGCCAGAGGCCCACAACACAAAGTGTTAAAATGTATTTTATTACATTTGTGTGGGATAAAATGAAAACTCTTATGAGAGATTTGTATCTGGTGCACTATTCTCCAAAACTCAGGCCAGTTATTAATAATGCTAAGTAGACCAACTTTAGTAGGAGTTTGGACTCAATGATTGCTAGAGATCCCTTCATTGTCCTTATAGTTTTCTTGACATTGAAGAAATTAAACAGGTAACTAAGTAGAGGGGAAAAAAAACAAAAACAACCCACACTGGTAATGGATTTACACTGAAATTTAAGATCATATCAGATAAAGAGCTGCTACCTGTAATCATGATTATATGATATGAATGATTTTGTTAGATGATTGGATATTTTAAGGTACTTCCTAGGAGGATATTTAAAAAGTCCAAGTGCTTGTCATGAGGCTAAGTAGCAAGCAGAGTTCACAGCACGGTATGTAATTCACATTTATGTCTGTAGGAAACTGTAGCTAATTAGATATTCTTCATTACCTTTAATCCATAATCATTTACAATATCCCAGGCTCTCTTCAGAATCAAACACCAAAGCAAAAGCTTCTGATTACTACCATCAGTTACTCATCCTTAGGTTGGTGAGTTGGGTCATACTAAAGATTCTCTGCTTTGCAGAGAGTATAAGAGGAAGGGTTAAGACAAGCCAGAATTGTTAATAAAGAAAAGAACATAAAAATTAATTTCTTTCTTTAATACCTGTTGTGAAAGTGCAAACTTTATCAGGGTAAATCAGGAGAGTAGAGGATGAGAATAGGGCATCATATTTCATGCAAAATTCAGACAGGATTCATATAGTGCTATTGAGCATTCTCCTGAAAAGGAGGCATGCCTCTCCTAGTATTCTGTTTTGGCTTTGGAAAAAGAGCATCTTAGTTTTAGTTACTAACGTGAGAGAAAGGTTCACAGCTGTAATTTCATTTTTGGGTTAAATGCCACACTCTTGCCAGGAATTAAGTTTCTAGCTCTTTTTGAAAGACAGATTTCAAGGAAAAAAATTATTCTCCTTTCATCCTTTCCTGCTACTGCTTTGGAGACTCCTGGCTTAATGTGCTATCTTTCTGAATTTACTTCTCAGATATTTAACTGTTCCCACACCCAATACACACAGCACATAGGAGCCTAGTCCAAGAGGTGGGAGCTCCATGCGTTCCTGCTGCTAATACAGGATGTGTTACATCCCTATGCCTACAGCCTTGCTTATAAACCATGCGATTTTAATGACCTTGCTCTGTGTGAATTGGGCCCATTTAGGCCAAAGTTTCTTGATAAAACAACTGTCTCCAGCAACCCAAGTGCTGTGCAATTCTGGGCTCACAGTGTGATTGCTGAAAGCTTCTGTGTTTCGAGTCACTAAGCTCCAAATATTCTTCAAGGGAATCCAGGCACTATTCCTGTAGCATGTGTTGTTTTCCTTTGAAAAAGTCAGCATGAGCTCCCTTAGAAATCAACAGAAACTTTTCAAGTAGAATGGACAACACCTACTCAGCTAATCTTATCGCTCAGGGAACAGAAGTACTGCTCCCTCTTGACTCCATTTTTCCTGAATCAGGCACATCAGATTTGCTCCTGAACTCCTTCATCTGGCTTAGAATATGGATGAATAAAACTTAAAATGGGGTTTTAAAAAGTTATGCTAATTTCATGCAAGTGTGTAAAAGCTTACCCATAGGAAAAATGTTTCTGGAGGAAAATTTATGTCCTCTTTTTATTTTATGCGATTTAAAAGATAAGAAAGATATGCCACAAGTCTATTTCTAACAAAAGAAAAGGACTTACGTATTCAAGTCTCCATGTATACCTTACGCATAGAATGAAACTACATTAGTCTTAACAGAGAATTGCACCTACAAAACCTATGTTTATGGTGTTGAGATTGGAATTTGATACATACACGTCTCAGCAGATGTGTTTGTGATCTCTGATCTAAAAGAAACACATAGACTATTTTATTTTCTAGAAGCCATGATTTAGTGAGGAGGTGCCTGATAACATCACTGCAGGAGAGAAATGAATATGCTTGGGTTCAGTGACTGTTCACTGCATTGATACATCTCGATTCCTCGTCAAATCATCCTTGACACCAAATATCCCACATCTGCAAGTGTTCTATGCAGAAGAAAACCGTGGCCTAATAGTTAGATGAATATTCATTCTTAAGAACAATTTGTTTTAATAAAATATTAGGAAAAACTTCAAAATTATTAATGTATGTTTTTCATTTCAGCAATTTAATCTGTGTATTTTATTTCAATTTGGAAAAACATTTAAATCCCTCAAATAATGCAAAGAAGACTTTCAGACTGTTCCTCAGCCCTTAAGGTTGCTAAATGTCATTGAGTGCTCATCCAGTTGCTAAGTGCAACGTGATGCCAGCAAAAACAATAGCTGTATTTATGAAATATGTTATTGTAGTTTCCAGCTCAGAGACTTCATGGTAGAATCTAACTTATGTGCCAGCGTGCATTCTGTTGCTATTAATTCGTAGTTTGAAATGCAGGACAGTTTTTAGTATGATGTACTCTTATTTGTAAACTAGTGAACTATTTTTGTAGGTATAAGCTAACCTAACAATTTACCAGTCCACTAATTTCAGTGGCAAATGAGATTGTCTAATCTTAGACTTTGTCTTAGAGCTTGTAAACATTCCTTTGGGTAAGTTTTCAGCAGTACATGTATATACTGGTCTCAGAATTTCTCCCCTCCCACAAATCTCATCTGATAATTAATCTCTCAGTGACATGGCCGCTTCCAAAACTTCCTGACACGTACGAGAAAAAGATTCTCAGCCTGTCTTCCTGGCTACATTTTGTTCACTTGCACACAGATTGCACCAGTTTTCATTCTTTATGGACATAATGATTCTGCTCAGTAAGTCATAGTTTTGCTGGTGAACGACAGCTTTTTGTCATGGGCTAGAACTATTCACAAAGTGACATTTGCCCACTTCTAGTATTGCTGAGTGAACTCCATAACATGGATTGGACAAAGAGATCATGCAGGGTTGATTATGAAGGCCTCATTCTCCAAGCAATTGTGCATCAGATCAAATTCTTACAGAATACCAACAAATAATTTAGCCTGTCTAGGATCTCTGGAGTGCCTCTGAACAGCCCTTCTTTTCCTCATGTCCATGCAACCTAGAAACCAAAGTCAGAGTGTGACCTCCAGCAGCTGCCAGAGGTGCTTTATTTTGAGAGGCTCTCAGGTAGCCTGTGAGATACCTCAGAAGGAGCCACTTGAGAATACACCAACCTCCGAAGAGAAAAGCAAGAACTGATGACACAAACTTGTTATCTTATCCCTCTTCTGCCAATAAACATAAGCATCCTGTATCTCTTCTACCAGTAAGGCCACTGAATGCTGCAAGGTTTCTGGTTTGAACCAAGGCCCTAAATCCTCTCTCTATGGTAACCACTGATACTAAGTTGTTTCTTCAAATGCAATAGTCATTCAAACCTCAACAAATATGAAAAAATAAGTTTTTCAGGTCCATCAAGCTATTTCAGTAGTATTACCATAGCACTTCAACGCTACAAGAAGGCTGTCACTACACTTTTCACCACAAGGAGAAATACCTAAGAAAAAGCCACCAAGTATTGCTGCCTGATCTACAGCACTGCTGGTTCACATCAAGAAAACTGAATTCTCAGAGCATTGCTAATGACTACTTTCTTTTTCCATCTCCTTATCATTATGGTAGAAGCCTCTGTAGGAAAGCCTTAAGTTCAGTGAATGGCAAGTTTAATTGGATATGTACCACTCCAATATTTCTATTTTTGATTCTCTAATTAGAATAGGCAAAAGATGGATCACTTTTATACTCAGATTGCTTTGTGCACTGCAGTGTTTTTCTTCTATTCTAAAAAAATCACATGTCTATTTTAAGGTCGTCTTCCTAAAATATTCTGTCCTGGAATCTGACAGAAGCTTTTTGAAGAAAATATACAAATGGTAATTTGAGGATTTAGGTCATTTATAATCAACGATTCAAAGCAAGACACTGAAGGCAGCTGAAACAATGAAACATGCTGAGGAAAAATGCACAAAACGGCATCTCACTGCTCAGATTTCATTGGAACAACATGACGACACTTCCACATTCAAGATGAGGTTCCAATATTACAGAGATACCCATCTAGCACCTCCACCTCACTGATCTAAAATATACATGAAATATTCACTTTAGCTAGCAGGGACAACATCAGATTTTTCCAGCTAATCTTCACGTGATTAGAATATCAAACAAATCTCATTCCAGTCTTCCATGTTCTGGGGCAAAAAGAGGCTGTTTCAGTATGCTAACAAATTCTTCATTCCATTACACATCAACTAACTTCAGACAACAAGCACACACTGTCATACAATTTCTTGAGAGCCTATTACAATTTGGGAATTTGGTATGCTGCCTACTCCATAAATTTGTGAATATTTTTGTTTAATTTTTGTCCAGTTAGGGCTAAAATGCACAGAGAATATATCTCACTTCTTTCTCTCAAACAGATTATAAATTTGAAAGTATAGGAACGTATTGTAAAGTAAGGCCAAAAATTAGCTCATAGTGGGATGTCAGGAATAGAATTTAAAACAGTGTATGTCACAGAAGGAAAGATAAACAGCCTATGTATTTGTGAGTGTGTGTGTTTCTTTCCCTGGAGGGAGCAGGATGTGTCAACATGATCCTAATGAGAAATAGCAAATACATTTTCTTTCCAGTATCTCTTGTGAAGACTGATTTGCCAGTGCCCTTCCTCACAGGCCATCATTTGTATTTGCACCTGTGCCTGCATAGCTGTCACTACCCTGAGAGGATGGGCTTGCATGTCTGCTTGCTGATAGCACATGAGGACAAAGGAAGGATCTCAATAACTATAGAACATAGGAACATTACCACTCTGCCAAAATCTCACATTATCTTAAGATGTGTTACCAGCAAGAATTTCCTCATTTTCCCTAAAAATCATAATGATGTTCCCTTTTAACTGGGAAGCATGTTGTGCATGCAGCTGCTGCAGCAAGAAGGAGCTAGCCAGGGAGAGGTACTCAGTTTAATGGAAAGGATGCTGAAGTCCTATCTGCTGCTTTGGTACAATGCACCATCAAATCTTGCTGCTAAGTTGCTAGCCTATCCAGTGAGAATGCTGAACAGCTAGTTAATGTGCAAAAATGTGGGTTCACTCATACTTGATTTTGTGGAGTCCTTGGTCTCTGAAAAGCAGTTTTGTATTTCAGTACTGACTCTGAGATAATAAAAAGAATAATAAAACTATTGCTAATTGTTAGTGAACCTAAAGCTATTTTATGATAGCAAAAACAAACCTGAGATAACATCAGGCAAAACACTATCCTTTTGTGCCTTATAAAGTCCAGTTGTCCTTTAAAATACTTTGGGTGAAATTGTGTATTATCATATCCTGAGTGAGTCTGGAAGAGCATCAGGAATTTTTCAATGGCCATAATAAAATATGATAGTATCCTTGGCTTGGAATAATTAGACAGATGGAAAAAATCTTGTTAATGCTCAGTACTGTACCAAGCAATGCAATTACGTCCTGTAGCTAGGAGGCAGTTACTAATGCTTTGCAAGTTATAAAGGTATACATAATCAACAATTTTTACAGCTGTCATAAAACTGTGTTCTTAATATTCCTGTACCATTTCTGAGGTGCTCTGTGCAGTACAGTAAGTAAAAATTCTAGGTATTAGTAAAGAATAAAAAATTGAAATTACAATTAGACAAAATCTGCTTTAAACCCAAAGCAGACAGCACTGTACTGAGGACATACGGTGTGATACCCCCGACCCAGGCCACTAAACTGCATTTACAACTGAGAAGCAAATTCTTAGAAGTCCAGGGTTCACATAGTCCCACTTTAAAAGCTAGAGGAAGTCTTTTGCAAATAGTCATAAGGCCACCAGAAATCCCATAGCTAGACGTGCACCCTCAGCAAGTTTGCTGATGACACCAAGCTGAGTGGTGCAGTCGATACGGTGGAGGGAACGGATGCCATTCAGAGGGACCTTGACAGGCTGGAAAGCTGGGCTCGGGTGAACCTAATGAGGTTCAACACGGCAAAGTGCAAGGTTTTGCACTTGGGCCGGAAGAACCCCAGGCACCTGTACAGCCTGGGAGGAGTTGTCCTTGAGAGCAGCTCGGCAGAAAAAGACCTAGGGGTCCTGATAGATGAGAAACTTAACATGAGCCAGCAGTGCGCTCTGGCAGCCCGGAAAGCAAATGGGATCCTGGGCTCCATCAGGAGAGGGGTGGTCAGCAGGGATAGGGAGGTGATCGTCCCTCTCTACTCTGCTCTTGTGAGGCCCCATCTGGAGTACTGTGTCCAGGTGTGGAGCCCTCAGTACAAAAAAGATATGGAGATTTTGGAAAGGGTCCAGAGGAGGGCCACAAAGATGATCAGGGGGCTGGAGCACCTCCCCTATGAGGACAGGCTGAGGGATTTGGGTTTGTTCAGCCTGGAGAAGAGAAGGTTGCGGGGTGACCTCATTGCAGCCTTTCAGTACCTGAAGGGAACTTACTCCCAGGAAGGGAGTAAACTCTTCGAAAGGGCTGATAATAGCAGGACACGGGGAAATGGTTTTAAGTTGAAGGAGGGAAGATTTAGGTTGGATGTTAGGGGAAAGTTCTTTACTAGAAGAGTGGTTAGGTCCTGGAACAGGCTGCCCAGTGAGGTTGTGGATGCCCCGTCCTTGGAGGTGTTCAAGGCCAGGTTGGACGGGGCCCTGGGCAACCTGATCTAGTAAAGGTGTATGTTTGGTGGCCCTGCTAGGCAGGGGGGTTGGAACTACATGATCCTTGAGGTCCCTTCCAACCCGGGTAATTCTGTGATTCTGTGTGTAACACCGTGCACAGCCTGGCCAGTGCCTCCCTGTGTGGTGCCCATCTTCACCATTGCCCACCTTGGCACAGGCTTCCTTGGTGAATAACCTCAATCTCCATGCCACAGAGGCAGATATCTCTCTATAAGTCTAATTTTGTGAATATACAACCAGCATTCTCTAAGAGACCCTACAGTTGAAGCTCTCTTTGGCCAAGGACGAAAGGCTTGTCCTGAGTTCTTCCCTCCAGGCCCACATGGGTCTCACTAGCAGAAGGCCATCCCAAACCAATACAGGCATTAAGAGAGAGGGATATCTGTATGGAATAATACTTGATGCACACAGTCAGCAAAATTGGAACCAGATTCAGAGATCACATGCTGGAAAAATAGCTGTGATTATGAAACAAAGACATTTGTTGGCTATGTCATTGACTCTGGATTACAGATACAGATCTGCCGTGTACAACAGGCAATATCATAACAGTTCCAATATAAAAGGAAACTGCATAACTGGCATTTTGATTAGTTGTACCTCCAGATCTGCATCTTTTTGCAAAGTACAGTGGATTACAGTTTTTCTATTTTTTCCATGTTTTAACATAAATATATTTATCTAACATCCATAAACTTTAAAAGAATATTTTCTCTCAAAGCTCTCTTTTGCTTACCACTTTAATTTCATTAATTCAAAAGATCTGCTTTAGAGATGAGGAAGTCAAGGAAGAGATTAGAAGCTAGGGCTGAATACTCTTTATCGCACATGGTAGCATTATTTTTTCTGGAATATTTCACACTATTCTAGTAATTGTTTTTCCATTAATTTCAATCTCGTAACAGCTAAGCTATAAACTGCTGCTTGCTCAGTTACTATGCATTTATGCATATAACGATTCATTGTTTAAATTTAACAAGTCATTACATAACAAATATTCTACTAGCTATTTCAAATTATCTTCCTACGTTTCAGCACACTGATATAATTCAGTTCATAGTGGTATAAACCATATTGTCTAAAGACTATTGCTTAAGAAGCCACTGAACTTGTCAGATAGTTTTTCTCAGCCATATTAATGAAACAGTCAAGATCTCTTCTCACTGGTGACAAGTGACAGGGCAAGCAGAAATGGCCTCAAGTTGCGCCAGGGCAAGTTTAGGTTGGATGTTAGGAAACATTTCTTTACAGAAACGGTAGTCAAGTACTGGAATAGGCTCCCCAGGGAGGTGGTTGAATCGCCATCCTTGAATGTGTTTAAGAGCCATTTGGATGTGGTGCTCAGGGATATGATTTAGCAGAGGGTTTTTAGAGTTAGGGTACTATGGTTAGGCTGCAGTTGGACTTGATGATCTTCAAGATCTTTTCCAATCTGGGTAATTCTATGATCATAGGTGAACAAGAATCATTCCTACACATTGTTTTAAATGTATTCTGGCTGGCATTGTCTTAATGCTTATTTAAACAGTAGTTTTCCCAATTCATGTTTTGCTTTCCTGTGCTGCCAGAATTCTTGTCGTGAGCAAGCAAAGGGACACAATTAATGATCTGAGACAGCAAAGAAATCAGAATACCTCAGGTATCTTCTTGCACTGAACTCTAGCAGCATCTTTATTAAATAATTTTCTAATTGAATCCATGCTGCATTTATTCCCTCATAAGAGAAAGGAAGATGTCAGATAATTATGTGCTTCATGCCAGGCTGGAAGTGATTAGATAATTACATATTATCAAAAGCAGAATCTTCTGGAGAAATTGTTTCTGTGGGTACTTTATCTGTTGTCCCTTTCTTTTCAGAGTTTTTGCTTAGTAGAAATATGTCCTCAGGCTTTTCTTTAAAAGGCTAACTGCACATTGCTATTGGAGAGCCGTGTATCACACATACCAAGGAGAAATTAAATATAAATCAAAACAAGGGAAAAAAAACCAAAAACAACAGCAAACAAAAAAAGCAGAGAAAGATTGCATGTGATGATAAACCAGCAGCACTTTTGCTTACATAGTACAAAGCACACCCTACATTAATGCAGTTGGCAAACAGAGCAATTTCTATCATCCTTCAGGCATGTTCATCAGATTTTTTTTTTGGAAGACCTAGAATTAGCTTGGATAGCAACAAAAAAAATCAGAGGTTTTAAGTCAATTTCACTTGCAGAGATTAAAGCAAAAAGATTAAATGAATGGCAAACATCGCCAAAATTAAAGCTAGGGGATATCAACATTGTCATTCTTGCAAACTTTTCCAGTACTATAAATCTTCCTAAATTACACTTAAAGGCTAAAAAAAAAAAAACAAACCAAACACCCCACCACATTGGCTTGATGAAAGTTATCAGTTCTTTCTAGATATTATAAATTGTGTAAAATAATTGCTAGCCTTGGGAATTCTCATCTCTTTGAATGACATGTAAAATCTTCAAAATTTAATTAAAAATACATATATCATAATTGCTGTGCCTAATTTTCTTCAAGAGTTGGCTTTCAGATCTAAACCATCTCATTTTCTATTTTTCCTGTGCAACATTCCTCAATTGACTGGCTTGCATAAACTATTATATTTGAGTCAGAAATAGCCAGACCAGTATCAAAGTTTCTTTCTCTGCTAAATTAAGTCACAAAGCTATTTAGCACAGTACAACTGAGAATTCACAATCCCTAACATGGCACACTGAAAGCATTAAGCTCCTGACCAGAAGTCCTTTTAGAGATATCGAAGCATATTTCCAAAGGCTTTTTTCCATCTAGTAGCCAAAACAACTTACACCACATTTTAGAACCCTACAAATAAACATATTTTCAAAACAAAACAAAAAGAGAGGGTGATTTTGAACAAACACAAATCTTCATTATGACAATGAACATGTTTTGTGGGGCTGGAACTAGACAACCTTTAAGGTCCCTTCCAACCCAAACCATTCTAAGATATGATTCTATGTTTTGGAGAAAGCGTGTGATATCAGCACTGTTCTTTCTGTTCAAGGAACACTGACTTCACTGCAGCATAAAAAAAATCAGAACCAAAAACCAACCAACCAAAAAAACCACAACAACAGACTGTAATGCTATTGAGCAGTATGGATAACAAATTTGAAATATTTGAAAACTTAGCCTGGATTTCAGTTTCTGATCCACTAATATCATTTCTGCTCTTGTTTCACACCTACAAACCTTCTCAGCAATACTAGACATAATCCACTTCCTTAGGTTACTACAAAATCTCTTGCATACATATCAGAAAACTTAGTAATTCCAGCTCCTCCTCTGTGCCTTGGGCTTCCTCCCAAGAATTGCAGTGCTGACATCCTCTAAGGTTGGCGTTGAAATCAAACAATGCAGTTACAGCTACTTGCAGAACCTCTGTAAAGCTGAAACTACTTTGTAATTTAGTCTGATTTTTAAAAGATTTTTTGAAACAAAATAAACTTCCCTTTTTTTTTTTTTTTTGGTAACATTCAAATTCTTATGAGTTCCTCTAGCTCAAATCGTCAAAGTTACTGCATCCCTTTCTTAGCAAGTCTTGAAGTGGTTAAGATATTGGTTAGGCATTACAATGCAACTAATTAGGTCTTCAGTTACTATTGTAACTGCTTTTTAAACAGCTATCTACTGAGATAAAAATTGTTTGATCTCCTAGTCAGACATCAGGCACCTCACTGTTCAAAATACAGACAAGATCAGGTTTCTTTTACATTAAATGGCTTTATTTATATATAAACTATTTCCAACTAACCATTACAAAGGAGCTCGTATTATCTCAAGCTATTATTTAAGACAATCAAAAGACTTTTCCCTTTCAAAATGAAATTTGAGCCTAGATATAAGCAAAACACTTCCCAACTTTCTTTTTGTTATATTAGTAAATACTCGTTAAGAAGTTGCCTTCAAAAAGACTCCCTCTGGAATACCTTGCGCATATTTAAAAGGAGGGTTGTTTTCTTTCTTGAGAAAAAGGCTGCATACTTATTTCTTGTTAGCTTGAGGCACCAGCTAAAGCATATTGCTTCTCTGGGAGATGTCCTAATTAAAAATATCCTCTCAGAACAACTTAATCAGGGTAGGACTCCTGTTGTCTAGAAAGATACCGCTATTGGTTAATTAAAAAAAAAAAAAAGCTGCCTTAATTACAGTCGGCTGTAGCCTCTCTCCAAATTAAAGGTTATCGTCAAATGCTCTCTGCAAGACTATGCTAAGGCAAACTAAAAGGTATAAAAATACATCCTGAAGTTCATACAATTGAGACCCAGAGGCAACAGGCCTAGCATTATTGTGAAGAAGAAATCACTCTCATTAACACTTATTTCGCCTGCCACTTTCTGAATGAAGCCAGGAATAGACCTGGCGTCTAATTAATTAACTTCAACATTTTCTTTAGTAAAACAAGAAACCAGAAGGAGCCATAACTTTTTCTGGGTCCTATGTGTTCAAGAAGCCTCTAAGTACCTTCCTAGCAACACTATAAACAAGAACAAATTCATTAACAAGGACAGCATTACAAGGTTGGTAGCTACCAGGCTTGCACTGGTAGTGAAATTTGTTCTTTGGGAAGTGAGCCACAGTACACTGGAGCAGTGTTCTTCATGAGGAAGTTGTGCCTGGAGTGTTCAAGAGGTATTTGGACAATACCCTTTGGCATTTGCTTTATGCTTTGGTCAGTTCTGGCAGTCAGGCAGTTGGACCCAACAGTATTAATAGGTTTACTCCAACTAAACTGCTGTGTATTATTCTACTAATTTCATTCTACCCCAACCTATCCTATCCTTTGAGATTAAAAGAAATGATTCTATGACTCTATAAAATGAAGGAAAGAGACTGTTCTCCATACCCTTCTTATTGTAGTTGCACTGTATACAGGAGATAAATTAAACCCATCTAAAGAGACCCCCAGGAAGAAGCATTCCTCTCTAGCTTCAGGTCAGGTGCCTTTACTTGCAGCACTGGGTGCATTTTTAAGGACTCCCACCCAAGAACACACCTGATGCAACTAGCTCCACTTGATTTGTGAAATCTGATCACAGCACATGTTGATAGGACTTCAGGCAGCCATGGCTCTAAGTCAGAAAGTAGAAAAGATCATACTGCCATAAATAACAGTACTGTAAGATCTGTGTAACAGCTTCCAGTCAGGTTAGAGCTGCATTAGGTTCTGAATTTGTATGACCTTCTACCAGTTACTTTAACTGTTTGGAAGATGGTATTTATGGAGTCTGTAGGACAAAAGACGAGTCATCATCCACACTAAGATCACATACTAATTGATCTTCTGAAATTAGCTCTGAACAGAATACTATGATTATACAAATAATTATGTCTATTTTAGAGGAGCAAAGACATTATTTTCCATTATTCTAAATCCAATCAGTGGAGTTCACTATAACATTTGCCAAGAAAGTGAGATTACCTGTTCTGTTGCTCAATTTAGTGGTTAGCAACCCTGCTCACAGTAGGAGGTGGGAACTATATGATCTTTAAGGTCCATTTCAAACCACCTTGTTTTAGGACTTCATTATTCTGTGACTTATACTATGAAATTAAGAGCTAATCTATTCTGTGGAATATCACATACTTCAGTTTATGTTGAGCAGAAGCTCTGAAACTTTATAAGTATATAAGAGGCCTGCACTCAGATTTTATATCTACAGAGTCCTTGGAATGATTAAATCAAGAGAAGAACACGCAGCAGGAGGAAATGTTTCTTCACCCACATTCTTTTTCCCTTTGGTCCTATCTCAGTAGTTTCTGAAACCCCACCTCTGCTTCCCATAGAACCACATTGCATTTTTGGCTCTTTAATTCTCTCTAATGGAAAGCAGCCAAAGGAAAGTCAGAGAGCAGAATGATGAAAGACTGGAATATGCTTGCTCATTCTTCTGAGTGATTTTCACAAAAAGAAAAAAAACAACAACAAACCAACCAAAAAACAGGCAAAAAGCCTACATTGTGGGAAAAAAATGATAATGCATAGATTTGGGAAGTTCATATATGATAAGACATGAAAATTAAAGTTGGGCGCAGATTAAGTTTTTAGTCTTGCAAGACTTTGGGGTCAGCACCTGAGTGCTAACGCAACCTAGAATCTAAAGAAGAAACCACCTCACACCAGCTAAAAAGCCCTGTCTTCTTATCTTGGAATTTTACAAAATTTTCTCTTTTACTTCTGTTTTTACTGTAAATTTTACTTTAAAAAGCAGAGGTATTCAAACTACCAAAGAAAATGCTCCAGTGATTTCAAACTCTGAAGAAAATTTACATAGGATGTTTCTCTAAATATGTGCTTGTGATTGAATAGTTTCAATTTAGATGAATTGCCACTTCCAGGGGAACTGTTTAAACAACACAGACCTTCCCCTGGGTTTTCCAGCAACAAAACCTGTGAAGCCTTCCCAATCTTCCTGACTATACTTGAATCAAAAGAACCTGCAAATAAGCTAGCCACTTCTATGGAGAGGTATCATTTAATTGTCAGTGTTAAGATGTGTTAACATTGCTTGTTGCTGGTCATGTTGCTGCAATATAGACCAGGAAGAGAAATGACATTTATCCTGGCTGGTCATAAGCATCTCCTCAGAGCACAGCATTTTCCAGAGCTTTTCAGGGAGGTTGCAGTGCATTGTGCAATCAGCGCAACAAGGGAGAGCTGATCTGTTCTGCAGTGTACCAGTGATTGCATGGGATGCTTACTGAGCTAATGTGGAACATGCTCAGAAGCGAGCTTGCACCACAACAAAGAAATTAATCACCATTTGTTGGCATGAATCTGAAAACAATTTATCTGGGCCTGTATTGACTGCAATTATATTTGGCTTTGAGTCTCATCAGCACTTAGAGCACTCTAAATACCGTAATATAAACATAATTTAATTGGGACAAACTTTCATTAGATCTAAGTTCCATGGAAACAAAGCATGTTTATCATTGAAGTAGACTCCAGATTAAAGCAGCAGTAGTTACCTATGCCTTGTGGTTCAGAAAGCCTGCAAAGCAAGTGGAGCAATACCAGGGTGAAAATGGAATGGAATACTAACTCAGCCTGTAATCGCACCCCAGGGCTGGAGCACACCACAAATGGAGCACAGCACTGCGGGCAGGAGTAACTAATGGGTACAGCATGAACATACTTCATCTCTTACACACAAGCATTTTCTCTTTTTAAACACAGCTTGAGCAGAGGATGGGCCCAACTGCATGAAAGGACAGCAGCACAAAAGTCTGCAATCAGTTTTTCATCTGTCCCTTGGGATAAAAGTGGAATATGTGAGTCATTTTCTCTTACAATGGAGAAAAATGAATCTGACTGCATCTGGTTAATACCAAGGACTGTCCAAACACCACTGTAATTTGTCACAGACTAAAATACAATTGTGTTTCTTGAGGTGCTTTGCCATTTGTTCTGAACTCAGCAATAAAATATCATTCTTTCAGTGGAATTTCAGTTTTTGAACTCATACTAGTGACTAGTAAAAAAGCAACTTAACCACTAAGTGATACAGTTGTCATTCCTTCTGTGCCTCTGCATAGAACAACAGCATATGGAAGCACAAGAACAGAGCCATTCAGATGGGTTCCCAGTTTATCATTTTTTGCCTTTTCACACTCACATTTCATATTGCAACAATAAAAACAGAACAAGGGAAAACGTTTGGGAGTGAAGCCTATGTTTAAACAAATTACATTGCATTGCTCTTTCTGACAGCCTTGCAACCTGGTGGGAGACAAGGGCTCTGGGTCTTGCTATGTGAGCAGCTTTCCTTTCTTTGTCAGCCTGTTCCATATCTGTGCAGATGTTTTGTCCCTTGTCAGCTGACGGCTGGCTGATGCACAAGCATTTGGCTAAGTCGTTTTCAATCATGCTCCATTTAGAATGCTTTAAAGTAAACTAATTCTCACTTTGCAGTAAACTTGAACCTGAGTAGATATTTTGGGATTAAAGCAGTACTTAAAATGAGCAGATATATTGTTCTGGTTTTCTCTAAACAACCTAATGATAGAGAGGAAGCTGTGCCAACAAGCTGATAGATACCTACCCCAGAAAGCAAGAGTGGATGTCATGGTTTAATAATTTTGTAATTTTTGCTATCAGTATTCCACATCATAACATCATATAAAGCATGAATAATTTTACTGAATCTGCAACTTATCAGAAGAAGACTACATCTCCCAGGGAACAACACGATAGGTCACGGGACCTGGACTCTATATTAACTCTGTCGCAGAACAGACTGACGTCTTTCGAGTTCTGGCGTTCAGGGGAGTGTGTGGGAGCCTTCAGCCGTTCGCCTAGATTCACAGTAGGCCTCTCGGTTACGGGACTCATTCTCTCTCCTATTTTGCTTGATTCGTTAGCTCAATTTCAATTATATTGTATTATATTGTGTTATCCTGTATTTCGATATAGTATTTAGTAAATAAGTGTGCCTCCTTAGATCGTTGCCGCTGTTTTCTTTTCCTAATTAACTTTTTCCTTTCGGCCTAGGGCCCCTCCGGGGCCTACGGCCCCCTGTCACGGACGCAGGTGGATTTTTAGTTCAAACCGTGACAGATTTTGGTGGAGAATGCGGGCAACAGTGCGTGGCTCGATGGCAGTGAAGCTCGCCAACTGGGTAGCATTTCCAGGGACTCACGTGTGGACAGAGGTATAGGCACATGCCAAAATCGGTCCTACACCCTCTGGAAGCGGATGTTGATAGCGGTAAGAGATAGATTCCCTTTTAAACGGGACTTGGAGCCTGAGAAAAAGAAATGGACTGATATGGAGAAAGGTATCCAATTTTTGAGAGAAAGGGCTCTGGTGGAAATGCTCTACAGCCCCCAGTTCAATCGTAACAATCCAAACCAATTACATGATCCTGAAGCAGTCCACGTTCCACGACAAATGTGGCGTGACTTTACAAAGGCAGCTCCAGAAAAGCATGCCAGTGCACTTGCATTGGTATATGGCAAAGGGGAAAGAAAGCCCCCTGTAAATGAGCTAATTAGCAGACTTCAGGAGCTTGAATTATTTATAAGCGCTACAGAAGTTAAGCTTTATACTTCAGCCATTGTCCAAATGGGAAAAAAAATAGTGGAAAGGTTAGACAAAGTGGAGGAAACACAAAGTGATATTATTGACAAATTGGCTAATGTGCCTGATGTAGATGAATCCACGGTGGTACCAGATGATGGAAACCAGGATTTCCACGATCGCCTATTGAGAGAGCTAAACAACATGAGTTCCTCTCGACCTGTATCATCGAAAATCTCAACCATAAAAAAGAGACGTCCTCGTATTCAAGCAAATGACAACGATAAGACACCTCGTATTCAAGCAAACGACAATGATAAGACCATACGTTTTGCTTTGTTGTATTTCTTGAGTAATCATGGGGAGGATATAAAGAAGTGGTATAACTCATCCACTTCTGCACTTCAGGCACGAGTGAAAGAATTACAATCCAAAACAACCACCAAGGTGAACTCTTCCAAACGGGGGAAAGTTCCAGTTGCTGCAAGCCGCCGAGGTAAACAATAGAGGGGCCCTGCCCCCAGCCAGGGGGGGGAAAGGGACAATAGAGTATACTGGACTGTGTGGATTAAGTGGCCTGGCACATCTCGACCACAGAAATATAAAGCCTTGGTGGACACTGGTGCACAATGCACCCTAATGCCCTCAAGTCACCAAGGGACACAACCAATATATATCCATGGAGTGACTGGGGGTTCCCAAGAATTGACTATGTTGGAGGCCGAAATAAGCCTCACTGGTAAAAACTGGCAGAGACACCCTATTGTGACTGGTCCAGAGGCTCCATGTATACTGGGAATCGATTACCTTAGGATGGGATATTTCAAGGATCCCAAGGGGTATCGATGGGCCTTTGGGATAGCTGCTGTAAACACAAATGGTGTTAAGCAGCTGTCAACTTTACCTGGTCTGTCAGATGATCCTTCTGTTGTGGGGTTGCTCCAGGTAAAAGACCAAGAGGTACCAATTGCCACCAAAGTGGTTCACAGACGGCAGTACCGCACCAACAGGGACTCATTGCTCCCCATTCACAAGCTAATTCGCCAATTAGAAAATCAGGGAGTGATTAGCAAAACGCACTCGCCTTTTAACAGCCCCATATGGCCAGTGCGTAAAACCAGTGGGGAATGGAGGCTGACGGTAGATTACCGTGGCCTGAATGAAGTTACACCTCCATTAAGTGCTGCTGTACCAGACATGCTAGAACTCCAGTATGAACTGGAGTCAAAAGAAGCTAGGTGGTATGCCACCATTGATATTGCTAATGCCTTCTTTTCCATCCCATTGGCTGCAAAATGTAGGCCACAGTTTGCTTTTACCTGGAGAGGTATTCAGTATACCTGGAACCGTTTACCCCAGGGGTGGAAGCACAGCCCAACAATTTGCCATGGATTGATCCAAGCTGTTTTGGAACAGGGTAATGCTCCTGAGCACTTGCAGTATATTGATGACATTGTGGTGTGGGGCCATACAGCAGCAGAGGTTTCCAAGAAAGGGAAACAGATAATCCAAATTCTTTTGAAAGCTGGTTTTGCCATTAAGCGCAGCAAGGTGAAGGGGCCTGCCCAGGAAATCCAGTTCTTAGGCATAAAATGGCAAGATGGACGTCGTCACATCCCAGCAGATGTGATTGACAAAATCACTGCTATGTCTCCGCCCACAAATAAAACAGAGACCCAATCTTTTCTGGGAGTAGTGGGCTTTTGGAGAATGCATGTCCCAAACTACAGCCACATAGTGAGCCCTCTCTATCAGGTAACACGGAAGAAGAATAATTTCTCATGGGGTCCTGAGCAGCAGCAGGCTTTTGAGCAGATAAAACAAGAAATAGCCCGTGCCGTGGCCTTGGGGCCAGTACGGACGGGACAGGATGTGAAGAACATCCTCTACACTGCTGCTGGAGAGAAAGGTCCCACCTGGAGTTTGTGGCAAAGAGCCTCAGGAGAGACCCGAGGCCGACCCCTAGGATTTTGGAGTCGAGCATATAAAGGGTCTGAGGAGCGCTACACTCCAACTGAGAAGGAGATCTTAGCCGTGTATGAGGGGGTTCGGGCTGCTTCTGAAGTAGTTGGGACAGAGGTTCAGCTTCTTCTAGCACCTCGCTTGCCAGTAATAAACTGGATGTTTAAAGGACAGGTTCCCTCCACCCATCATGCTACTGATGCCACTTGGAGTAAGTGGATTTCATTAATTACTCAACGAGCTCGAATGGGAAAACTCAGCCGTCCTGGAATTCTAGAAGTGATCATGGACTGGCCTGAGAGTAAAAAAATTGAAACACCACCTACAGAAGAGGTATCACGTGCTAAAGAGGCACCACCATACAATGAGCTACCAGAAAACGAAAAGAAATTTGCCCTATTCACAGACGGATCATGTCGTATTGTAGGGAAGCATCGCAGATGGAAAGCTGCTGTATGGAGCCCCACACGACAAGTTGCAGAGGCCACCGAAGGTAAAGGAGAATCAAGTCAATTCGCAGAGGTAAAGGCTGTTCAGCTGGCTTTAGATGTGGCTGAACGGGAGAGGTGGCCAATGCTTCATCTTTATACTGATTCATGGATGGTGGCAAATGCCTTATGGGGGTGGTTGCAACAGTGGGAAAATGATAATTGGCAACGAAAGGGTAAACCTGTTTGGGCTGCTGAACTGTGGAAAGACATTGCTGCCCGAATAAGGAACATTGTTGTAAAGGTGCGCCATGTAGATGCTCATGTGCCTAAAAGTAAGGCTACTGAAGAACATAAAAATAACCATCAGGTTGATCGAGCTGCCAAAATTGAGGTGGCTCAAATAGACTTGGACTGGCAGAACAAGGGTGAATTATTCCTAGCTCGGTGGGCCCATGAGACTTCAGGTCATCAAGGAAGGGATGCAACATATAAGTGGGCCAGAGACCGAGGGGTGGACTTAACTATGGACGCTATTGCTCAAGTTATTCATGATTGTGAAACATGCGCCATAATTAAACAAGCCAAGAGGATGAAACCTCTTTGGGGGGAAGGGCGATGGCAAAAGTATAAATATGGAGAGGCATGGCAGGTTGATTATATCACCTTGCCACGATCTCGCAATGGTAAGCGTTATGTACTCACCATGGTGGAGGCAACCACTGGGTGGCTCGAAACATACGCAGTACCCCATGCTACTGCCCGAAACACCATATTAGGGTTGGAAAAGCAAATCCTGTGGCGGCATGGCACTCCGGAAAGAATTGAATCAGATAATGGGACCCATTTTAAAAATTCCCTTGTAACCACTTGGGCCAAAAATCATGGCATTGAGTGGATTTACCATATTCCCTATCATGCACCAGCTTCTGGTAAGATTGAACGATTCAATGGGTTATTGAAAACTATGTTGAAAGCAATGGGTGGCGGAACGTATAAAAATTGGGAGAACCATTTAGCAGAAGCCACCTGGTTGGTCAACACTCGAGGATCTAGTAATCGTAATGGTCCTAACCAATCCAGCTCCCTACGTACCGTGGAGGGAGATAAGGTTCCTGTAGTACACATAAAGAGTGTGTTGGGAAAAACAGTTTGGGTCCTTCCAGCGTCTGGAAAGGGCAAACCTCTCCGGGGTACTGTCTTTGCCCAGGGACCTGGGTGCACATGGTGGGTGATGGACAAAAATGGGAATGTTCAATGTGTACCACAAGGGAATTTGATGTTGGGGGAGTGCAGCCAATGATTTTCCTGTAGATATATAGGTAGAGTCTCAGAAAATATTTCAATTGGTTACAGAATAGTTCAATTAGGTATAGGACTTAAGATAGAGTGGATCAATGTTAAGGAAACACTTTTCTCTATATACCTTAATTAGGCATTCTGTAAGCAAGTTTTCCATCTGGACTCTATATCCTGCACTGGCCATGCATGTGTAGAGCACACATGGAAAGAAGTATAAGTCAAAAGGAAATCTGCTGTGGTGGCTGGGAAAGGATGAGTGCACCTTGATGTGGGGGACGCCCTACCAGCGCTGCCTTTCCCCTCTACCGCTGACATGTTTTCCTTTTTCTGGCAGTTTTGCCATTTTCTCAAAATTAATAAATAGTAAATTAGGTTATAGAGTTTTGTTCTCAACTTAGGGATTTGTATGGAATAAATATAGATTGTTGAGAAAAAATAAGGTTGCTGATTATTCACAATTATACATATGAGTGTGTATGTATGTATAAATATAATGTAATGATGTAGAATAAGGGGTGGAATGTCATGGTTTAATAATTTTGTAATTTTTGCTATCAGTATTCCACATCATAACATCATATAAAGCATGAATAATTTTACTGAATCTGCAACTTATCAGAAGAAGACTACATCTCCCAGGGAACAACACGATAGGTCACGGGACCTGGACTCTATATTAACTCTGTCGCAGAACAGACTGACGTCTTTCGAGTTCTGGCGTTCAGGGGAGTGTGTGGGAGCCTTCAGCCGTTCGCCTAGATTCACAGTAGGCCTCTCGGTTACGGGACTCATTCTCTCTCCTATTTTGCTTGATTCGTTAGCTCAATTTCAATTATATTGTATTATATTGTGTTATCCTGTATTTCGATATAGTATTTAGTAAATAAGTGTGCCTCCTTAGATCGTTGCCGCTGTTTTCTTTTCCTAATTAACTTTTTCCTTTCGGCCTAGGGCCCCTCCGGGGCCTACGGCCCCCTGTCACGGACGCAGGTGGATTTTTAGTTCAAACCGTGACAGTGGACCATGTTAATCTCAGCACACCCTATGGCTGGAAAATAGTTTTAGATGTGAACCACAAAAAAAGTGGGCACAGCTGAGACAGGAAGGCCCAGTGCAAAGCTCATGAGACATGGGCCAAGCAGCCTCACTCTTCACAGGCCCATTGGGCCTACAAGATGCCTGGAAACTGCAGTCACTCAGAGCACCCCATGATGCTCTGTTACCTCCAGATCAGCGCAGCCAGGTCTCAATTGACTAAATTTAGTCACAGGAATGGGGCTGGCTGGCATGGAGGTGCAGATGTGATAAGACCTGTTCACTCAAGAAAGCATTCACAGACAGCCCTCTGCTTCAAGGCCCAGCTTGGGAGCACTGCCCAGTGACTTGTCCATCATATGGCAGGGTCTGTGCCCCATGTCAGGGGAAGAGTGCAAGGGTGCTAAGAAACAGTGAGATCCCACAGGCTTGCTAGCCCTGGATGGATGCCTTCTTACAGTGGCAATGCCAAGCAGGAGAAGGGAGCCACAGTGAATGGCAAAGCCTGTGGCCAGGAGCACTGCAGGCAAGGAAAATCCAGCATTGCCTCAGGGCTAACAAACATGCCCAGCTGATGCGTGGATGTGTGCACACTGCAATTCCCATGCACAGCCCACAGTGTGCCAACTCAGTCTTTTATTAATCTCAACTAATAGAGAATTGACTGGGGTATAAACAGTGTTTTGTATGTGGAACTAGGCTCAAGCTCCTAGAATAAGCCTCGAACAAATGTACTTAACCCTGTGCAGCTAACTCCATCCACAGCCATGAGAGCAGGAGGTGTGCTGGGAGTAAACTGTAGGCAGACAGAACATACACCTGGAAAGCTACTTTGCTATGGCAGAAGCAGGCAGCTTTGGATGAACTGACTCTGCTACAGAGTCAGTCACATCACACAGAATAAGCTGATCTCAGCTGCACAACAGATGTAGCCCTGGTACAAAAGAAACCCACCTTGTGGGATTAAAGCCCACATCCCAAGGGAGCAGACACAGTATAGTAGCCTACCTTCCCCTCAAACCCTTCAACTCAGACTTTTCTTTTTCAGGTTCCTACTTACTCTGTGACTCTCAGTACACTCTTGGATAAGAGACCTTCTCTCACAAGATAGAGCGCCTATGCTTTACACCTTCTACTATTTCCACATGCAGTAATTGTCCAATGACAGTTTTTCTAGCATAGCTCTTGCTATACCATAAGTCTCTTAGATGGCACCCCTTCCTCTGCCATATTCAAAATAATTTCCAATCTTCAGCTCATTCTTCTGTCCAGCCTGCACTGCCCACTGCAATGCTGGATGTTCAAACAAGCTATTCTCTCATGGTTGGGAAAGTAATATCCACATGAAAAAAAACACAAACAAACAAGACTTCTTTTCCCCCACGATCCTTCTTAAGAATTCAAAATTTGATAAAAATCCAGCTGCAAGAAAAGAAAAAAAATCAAAAAGAAAGAACAAACATCAGTTCTGTTGGCTCACTGTTTCCTAGCCTAAGAAATGCCTATGCGTTGCCTGAAGTTGGCACTTGCTGTTGTGGTGAGAGACAGAGTGCAGCCTTGCTTGTTCAGCTCTGAATGCAGCAGCACTTTGCCCCATAATTACCACATCTAAATGAAGCACAGAGCAGATTTAACAGAGTGGATTGCTTTGCTGTGTGAGGAACAGCACTCACACTCTAGTGATTCAGGTGGAGGGAGAAAGCTTGGAGAAGTGTATGGTGACAAATAATGAAAAGATGGTAGTTGTAAATACCCAAAAGGTTATTTACAGGAAAAACTCACCCGTATGGAAGCCTTTGGTCTGCTGGGAACCACTGAGGCAATCTCCACCAAGAAGCAATCCCCAAGAGATACTGCCTTAGTGGTGGTCAGCCCTTAAATGAGGTCTAGAGGAGATGGAGTCAAGCTCCATCCCTTTGGGGGGCACAGCTAAATTACTCTCACCTGTGCTCCCACAGCTGCCCCAACACTTACCTCAGCTGATTAATCAAAGGTTCAGGCTGTGATTACCAATTTCCCATACAGAGAAGTCAAGGAATACTTTGACCAAGATGTTATTTACATTGTAGAAACCTGTCCTCTTTCAAAAGAACTGAATTGCAAGCATGAACATATTGTAAAAGGCAGAGGATACTGCTGCTTTTTACCAGTTTTCAGATCACCCCAGAAACGCATTAGTCACAATTAATTCAATAATAAAGAACGAATATCTTACCCCTTTCTGAGGATACCAGGCTCACTAGTGAACTCCCAGAGGAAGTGATATCCAAGCAGAGATACTTCCATTCCAACTGCCAGGCTTTAAATGTGTTTAGGATCCCACAGGTGAATTGAGCACACTGCTGCTTCCAGGGTTACACCCCTTTACCAGGTGCTCAATCACTGGCTTAGGCTGTGGACCTAACAGTTTCCATACAATGGGGGGAACATCAACTTTAACCCAGCTTGATACTTCTTGGCAACTTCTAGTCATTGTTCATGTAATCTGTGAAAATCACAGAGCCAAATGAAAACAGATTGATAAGACAGTCATTATTTCTGCTGGATCACAACTTGATCTTGGCAAAATGGTTTGACAAGCTGGCAGCTCAGGAAATGCATGAGAGAGTAAGCCTGCCGGACTCCCTTTCCTCTTCACCCAGTTACTGTTGAGCAACAAAGTCATGCTGAAGAGAAGCATTTCAGCCATGTTTTCTTGCACCTGTGTTTCCCTTCATGCCCAGGACTGCTGCTTTATGGCAGTCACAGAGGCTTGACTTGTCAAAGCGTCTCTGCTCACTGCTGGCTGGGGAGTGAAGCAAGCACAACTGGTGTGTGCCTCTGCTCCTCCCTAGAAGATCTGTGCTTCATTTCATGGTATTCAGCTCAGCTTTCATGTGCTGGTGTTTCATTTGTATTGCTCAAACCATAGGGCAAAGTACAGATAAAGTCATCCTTGATGGTTGTTTGAGGTATTTATAAAACCTGGTGAAATGTGTGTCCCAGTAAGAGTGTAGCAGATTAATGGCCTTGTGAGAACTATTAAGGAGTGGTGGAAAGAGAATACAGGATCATTACTTAAAAAAAAACCAAACATTCTGCTCCCATTTTTTTTGTCTACAAATAGCTCTATGTTTCTATCAAGTGCAGTTCCAAAATGGGATGCCATTAAGTAATCTTTAAGCTGAGCTATGGTAAGTGTTCTTTTTCTTTCTCTGCTTGTCCGATTTGTTTAATATTGATCAACATATAAAATATTATAGATAAAGATACAGTCTCCCTGTTTGGAAATCCTTGAACCACAAATGACTGGAGAGCACTCAGGCCAAAAATCATTAGAAGTTTACCCTGATCTTGCATTCTTCTCTCTCTGTCTGGGGTTGGTCATTGCTAAAGGCAGATTGCTGGGCTGGAGAGAGCTCTGATGTCTTAAATTCATCATCCCATCTTGCCCAAGAGAGACTCACCCTTTATAAAAACAGGCTTCATGTAGATGAGCTGGCAGCACAAGCCAAAAAAGCACTGCAGCAGCAATCCGGGCACAGGTCCTGCTACCTGTCCCTCAAATGTGTGCGCCCTTCAAGTACTGCAATAGAATCAGCAAAACTGAGTGTAACTCAAGGAAGGATTTTCTATGCCATGTAATTAAGAATGCCCTTGAATAGGGCATTCTATTAATAGCACATTTAAAAAAGGTAATTAAAAGAATCTTTTAAAAAGCAACTTAATCCAGTCTTCTCTTGGGAAGTCTCAACCAATGGCAAGCATTGATAGCAAGAATTAGCAGGTGGGTTTCTTTTAGGACTAACACCACAGAAGAGCCAGAGGGAAGGCATTTCTGCCCTGTGTCTGGTCTGCAATGATCACCTTCGGGTCCCAAATAGGGACTCTTGCTCTTAGTTACTCACCCACTATAAATCTCAAGGTTTGCTCTAATAAGGAAGTTACTGGATGTAGCAATGAGTGAATTGTGTTTTGAAGGCTCCCGAGATACCTGTCTTGCCCTCAGGCTTTCTCCCATGTAACTAAAATTTGTACCTTAAACCAGATGGCTGAGGCTTGTGAAAAGAACACTTTGGACACTGCATACAAAAGATCTCAACTGGAATCAAGATGATGACCTTCGGAATTAGACTGATCCCTCGGTTTGTCAAAAGATTGACAGTTTGCCAAGGGAGACATCAAAAGTTAGCAGAGACAGGATCACTCACGGTGCATTCAATTCAGAACATTGCATCAGAGGTGAATAAGACAAAAATGGTATGAAATATGAAAGCTGGGATGCATGCTGACTATTCCTTCTCACTGCATTTGAAAGGTCTGGATCTTCCTACAATTGTCAATCACGTTCCTAGATAAGTCTGATTTTTTTAAGAGGGATTTCTGAAAGAACTGCTTGCAGCAGCATAATGAATACGACTACATACAGAGCTCTCTCATGTGCTGTGCTTCTCAAGTACATGCCAGATCTGACCTCAATGTCCCACAGCCGCAGCGATGCATCAGAGTGCCCAACCTAATACAAATCTGCTGTCTGACAGGCTCCAAATCTGAGCTGACTCATCTCTGATGGCTGGCCAGAGAGTTAGAGCTGGCTGTGCCCAGCTGTGTGGATAGCCTCCAGTGGGTTATGCTGCAAACACAAAGAAAGCAACTAAAAAAAGAAGGAGATGAGTTAATGCTAGACAACAGGTTATTCAAGGCAGCAGAACTGCCCAGTGCTGGGAGAGACCCAGCAGTTTTTCCTGCCTTTGTTTTTGGCCTAATTGAAAGAGCAGGAATGTCTTTACCTCAATACTTCTCTTGTCTTTTCTACAAAGTGTTTTGAGTTTTACTGGTAAAAAGTAACATCTTATAGAAGAGTAATGCAGAAAATCACCAGTGTAATTATTACATCATAGTTATTAGAGCAATCTCAAGCACTAGCCATGGCACTTTATCCAGATAAAACAGCTGAATAGGACTGTTCTTTACTTGGGGAACACAAAAGAGCAAGCTGAATAGCCAGTATAATGAAAAATGACAGAATAAATCATAATAAAAGTCCACTTTGTCTTTATCATATATGAACAAAGCGCAGAATTTTAAGTAGTCTACCGGAGAGGTTGCTTATTGTTTGCCAGGACATGGCAAGCACAAAACAGCTGTGCATAATTCAAAATGGAAAGGAAAATAATAACTATATTACTTACCCGATTTGTATTATTATTACTTTCTTTCGCTCTAGGAGATGCTGACTGAAAACAGGATGCATTAAAGAAGGTAAAACAAAGATCCCTCGTCACTCAAGAAGTGAGTTTTGTCCCCAAATCTCTCCTGTCTGGAATTTCACTGTTTTCAGCTTTATGGAGAAACCCTTAACATCACTGGGAAGTTGTCTGTTTTGCTTGCACACTCCTTTAATAAATGCACCAAACAACTTCCAGAGGATTCTCCCTAAATCTCCTGCTCTTTTCCCTACTAATCTCGTAGTACATCACCAATCTGGCAGTTTAAAAATGGTAAGTCTCACTCTAACAATACGATCCTTGCATTATAAGCCTTACCAGCTTATCTGACCACCACTTCCTTGTGATATGTGTTTTTCTTGAGAAAACTAGCTTCGCATGCAAAAAAAATACATCTGACTGTATACAGGTGCTATTGCCCAAAAGGAAGTGTCTACACTCTGCCCTGTGTCTGTAAGTAACAAGATTTATTTAGAAATACAATTATCTTTAAAGGCAATCCTAGCTCAACTGCCAGGTTCTGAATAGAGAAGCTGCAGTAGGAGCCCAGGGACAGCTGATTTGTTTGTTTGTTTCTAAGATAACTTGTGAATGAAATATTTCTATCCATAAACACCTGACCTTATTTAGCTGGAACTTCAGAGTTGTGGCCTTCTGGTTTGCAAATGCCTAAGGCAGCTTTCTGTTATGAGTCTTCTTTATTACCTTTTTATGGACCACTAACATTCAGTCATGAATCATGAGGATTTTGCAGACCAGTTTGGAAACCACTGTTGATGTGGCTGCACCTTACCCACCAAAAGCAAGTCAGGCTTCTTATGTCAGCTCTGTGAACTATTACCTTTGAAAAAGTGCAGGGATAGTAAACAGAGTGAACCAAGGGTTTCCTCACCATTTTAGCACAGGCCATCAGTAAGGAAAACTGAAGAATGTCCATGACAAGATCCTCTACTGCAATCTTAATCCATCTGAAAGGGTCTGAGGACACAAATCAAATTCCTCAAGATTATATCACAGGAGACTGTTAGAAGTTGTCTCTCTCTAGGTTAAAATCTACCTGTATCTATAGTTCTGTGACTCAGCTGCTCTCATATAAACTTAGTAACTGATAAGCATAAATGAGAGGACAGTAGGTCTTTCCGGGACACCAGTAAATTAAATTTTCATCGTAATGGTCAATTTGTTTGTATTATCTCCATGTAACTTCAGAGACTTTTTCAATAAGATGATTTGCCAAGTAGATTTCTCAGTCCCCTGCCCTATTACTGTGACTCTTTGTAGTATAAAACAGTCAGGATTTAGATCAATGCCAAATTCTCATTGCTGTCTACAGGGCCTCTGACTGCAAAGCCTTGCTCTTGTTCGCTGTGCCAACTAGTCCCAGATTTCTTTTGGAAAATACATATAAGGCACAAGCCAAACTGTTACAAAGATCTCACAGGAGATTTGAAGGATTATTCAGCCTGACTGCTTATATTCCATAGAATTAGAGATTAAAAAGAGGTGTTGAATAATCGTATTTACATATTATTCCTGTGATTATCTGAAAAAAATGTCTCCAGAACTTAAATAGTACATATTCGTCTCTGCCTCTGTGAAAAACAGCTACTGAACGAATGTATCTCATATTTTGCCATTTCAGACATAAAGAACTAACAGAAGTGTGTCAACAGATATAAGGGGAAACCACAAAAATACTATACAGAAAATAAGCCAACAGTTACCACCATTTTCATTTGACACTCTCCTAATCTTACAAACCAGTCTGCTCGTAAGCAGCAGCAGCTACAGTCAGTTTGAACCAGCATGTGTGGGGATAAACCTGAACCATTCCCTCAAAAGGTACAGGCAAACTCTGCTTCCACACTCCAAACACTCTGCAGGGAGATCACCATCAGTACATGATCTGAAGTAAGATGGGTAAACGGGATTACTGCAATGACTGGAAAATCCCTCCCTTCTCTGAGTATTTCTATTACTTTTGAGTGAAAAGTTCAAGATAAGAGGAGGCTGGCAGAATTCCTGCAAGTTTTTGCTTGAAGTGACTATACTACAGACTGACACTGAACAAACATATGATTAATAAACACCATTTAAAGTGGTAAAGAACTAAGAGCAAATGAAATAGTTAATTTACTGGCCCTCCTGCTACAGCTGGCATAAGTTGTCTTTTCAACCAAAAGAACATGCAGTGAATTCTCTGCTGCACACACTGACTTGCTTTTAATGGGGAAAAGGGAAAAGTCAGTCAGGAGATAAGCAGGGCTGTAGGAACTAATCTTGGGGTCTGACTCTTGCTAGCCCAGACAGCCTGACGCATACACTGTGTTTTACTAAGTACCGCACAAACGTTAATCAAGTTTAATAGCCTTTTCTTGAGATATCCCAGGAAATGAGGTAGTAAAATTAAAACAGTTAGATGTCTGCTGAAAAGCAAATATATTTATTATGCACTTTCATATACACAGGGATTTTCACTTAATATAATACAAGGAATAAAATAAAAATTTTACAATGTGAAATTCATTCAATGTACATTAAAGGCTATTTACAACCCACTCCAGGAAAAAGTCTATCTGCAAACCAAGTTAACTGAGGAGTTCAGATGGGGAATATTAAGCGTAACAGACGTTTGCATAGCAGAGTAACTGAGGAGGGAAAATACCTTTTTATTTTTAAATAAATGGTAACGCTTTCAATACTGATCACAGAGAGGACAAAAACGCGTCATTGTGCCTCTATACTTCTTAATGCATTTCTCTTTTGAAGAGTTTTTCCACATGCATACAGCATTGACATCGGTGTCCACAAAACAGTCTTTTCCCTAGCTTTCCCACTACTAGGAGTTTTAGATGTCTTGTGGAGAAGACCTTGGAGGGAGCAGTGAAATGTGATGAAGAGAAAAAGGATTTGCGTTTTATTCAGGTTTTTTGGGTTGGGAGGACCCTCACACCATCAGAAGAAAACGTGCTGAATCACGGCTATGCAACTCCACTCGCCTCCACTGGACTGTACAGATGTAAAGGAGCAGAGCAGAACAGAGAGAACAACAGGGGAACAGCGACTTGCCTTTGGATGCAGAAACCTCACAAGCAATGGGATTAAAAACTCACGCACAACAGCAATGTGGAATTACACAGACCTTCCAAGAAAAGTAGATGTTTTAAAGCAATTCATGCTCTGTTCCAAAGCTATGTTCAAAATCTGTAAGAATTGTTGTTTCCTTTCTACAAACATTTTCAAGAGGTCTGCTTTCTGCTGATTTAGATACAGGATTTCTTCAACAGCTGTTTCGAATGTAAATATTATTCACACAAAAACCATCAGGCTATCTATAAATGGTGGCCCCTTGCGAAACTGACCACATTTTTACGTCCTCCGTTCACAAGGTGCAATTCATAACACAATAAAATTAAATAAATATAATCCCAATGACAGCCAAGGTCAGTAGAAAAATGTCAGCATTCAGGGATCCCTTTCTACAGAACAAAACACATAGCTAACAACCAAGAAAAGTTTTATTCTTGCACAGCATTGCAGATGTACTGTACTTGAGGTTCAGAACAAGTTTGCTGAGAACATTTTGGTACTCTCCCTTTACTGAGCCACTAACTCTCTTAAGGCTGTTTTGTAAGACTCCTGTCATGTTTATGTTATAATTGTCCCACGGGGACAAGAAATTTAACGCATGAAACATACAGAATAATCAATATTGCTGTGTGTCAACCTTCAACATTTAATCTTTTTATGCACTGAATGCCTGACTATAAAAGATTCTTTTTACATTTAATAACAAGTGAATAAGAATGGAGGTGCAAGATATTAAAAAAAAAAACAAAGAAACAAACAAAGACAACCCACAAAAAAACAACTTCAGAAAATGTTCTGATGACCGTTAATTATGATAAGAAAACACAATGACCTTTAGTGCTTCAGAATATGCACTACACATACATCCAGGGGCCACTGAGCCAAGTTTAAGGATAGCCACACATCTAATTAATCCTCTATGTAAAAATAACGTCAGGTTTCTATCATCTTCTCTGTGGAATGATCGGAATCAGAGTATGAAAAAGACAAATCTCAAGCCTTTAGAAGAAATACTGGCTTACAAAAATAGGCGTATTTTCTAGAGAGCAAGACCGCATAAAGGTGAACAGTAGAATATAGATTCCATCTTTAGGAGAAAATAATCACTTGTTTCATTCTATCACTCAGAGCTGTGCAAGTAAGATACACACATTCAAGGGAAAAATTCATAGCATTTGCTTTCATGACTACGGTCTTGACTTTGCTCTCCCCTAGACATGTAATTCTTTTTCAGCTGTGAGAGCAGGGGGCCTGCTGTCCATTACCCACAAAGGGACTAGCCAGGCTGTTGATCAACGATGCTCTGTGTCCAGAGAAGCACATTATCTCTACCTAATCCATCAGAAGCAGTAACCACATTCATACAGGTTTGTGCTTTAAAGAGTTACTGTCTCAGGACAGGGATAACTCAGTAATCTTTGTAGTCCACAGACAACAGTATTCCTAACCTTTTCTTTCTCCATTATACTCTCATTGTGTATTCTTTCATCCTAACAAAGCTTCTGTGTTTTCCACATTGGTTTAACTGACATTTTCAATGCAGTTTGTTACCTTGGAAAAATAAAGAGCTGTTTCTAATGTATAAAGACATACAGGAAAGCAGGATCAAACCTTTTACTTTAGCACCTAAGAAATACCCATATTCGGTTACCTCATTACTGTAACAATAACTGAGGCTATTGAAGACCAGGAATTCAAGACCAAATTCACCTTTCACTTTCAGTGGTCACAGTCTGCCATCCAGATTTGGTGCTGTACTACCAGACACTGGATTTCATTTCTCGAAAATCCCAAGGATACTGCAGAGGGCTGCATTCCAACTCCTTTGCTACCACTGACCGGCTATTACATAGACAGAACATACAAGTACAGTATTTATAAAACCCCACTATAAGATTTGTATTTCTTGAAAGAACTTTTTGAAGCACACAGAAAAGACTGACCATACATTACATCAATGCAAATGTGACAAAGTGTTTGCATTTCTTTCCTTTAGCCACAGGAAAATAAACACAAAAAGCATGGCCTTTTCATACACAGTTCAACTATGGCACATGCACCTTTGCCAAGCATTCTGGAAGAGGTAATCACAATTCCTCGCTCTTACAATTTTCAGCTGTTGTCAGGGAAATATCGCGTGTATCTTTCCGCAATTAAAAAAGAAAAGTGCTCATTCTGTGTATTAAATACGAAGTACACAAAATAAATTTTTGAAGCACAGAGGGTAACATAGTGGAAGGCAGCCTGAAAATGTAGGCACGTTACAGTAATTAAGGTAACTGTACTGTAGTATTCACATTCTTGAGTTTTTAGGTGGACTAAACAAGAACTGCATGCTTCCATCCCAGCCCGTCGATAAATCACTTGGAGCAGAAGCACTTCTGTTCACGGCATCATGAAACTGACCTAGAAGTATAAAACAAACACACCAAGTTTTGAAATATTCTGTGATACATGCGGTGCTGTCAGCAAGACAGCTGTATAATTTCTAATAATTAAAGTTAAAAGCACACAACAGCATACCAATGACGAAAAGCATTTCCTGTCTAACTCAAATCACATGACGGATTTCCTGTGCTTGCAGACATCCAAAGCAGCAACAAGGTCCCTGCAGCAAGAAAGCTTCTGAATCTAGCTTAGAAGAAGCAGCAGGGGAAGGGAAAACTGTTCTTCAAGGTGCTCTGGAAGAATATTGCTGATGTGATTCTGCACAGGTGACTAACGCACTTCAGTGGTCAAGGAAATAACTGCTTTTTTGCTCAAGTCTGGGCAAAAGAGGAGGTAAATTACAGCCTGCACCAAGCAATCCTCAATGCACACAACTGTTTTAAACTTCTAGATTTAAAATTATGTGAAATCGTTAGAGAAAAAGCACAAGAAACAATTCAGTTATCCATCACATCACCTGTTTCTTGCAGAAATAAGTACTTCACACAGGAAAACTTGTCTTTTTAAAGAAGTACTACTTGCTACTGACAATAAAAAAGCCCAGCTTGAGTTATAGAATTGTATGAGGAATGTTAAAAACTCCCTGTGCTTTTTTTGCTTTAAAATCTACAGAGAGGAAAAATGCATCAAAACTAGTATTTTGACGGCAGGTCAGGTCAAATCAATACATCTTAGGTCAGAAGTATAAACAATATATACATATGAGTGCCTGCACTGAATATCAGGTGTAGGTATGGAGATGGGGGGAAAAAAAATGACAAATTTAAATGCTGGCTTAGACATGATTTAGAACTGTAGGAATCTGAAGTTGTTTTGACTTTACTAATATCCAGGGCCTGTCTCCTCTCACTTACTCCTCTCTCTCCTTACCTAGTTCTGCCTCTTTGCTATTGTCTGCTACACAGCTCATCTGACCTCTTGGTAAACAGTATTAATATCTGCATGTTACTGATGTGCAGGCTGTAGTACATGCCTTTTTGAAACACTGTATTGTTTCAAATATTTTGATTTAATCAAGATACCAGCCTCATAGTCCAGCACAATATCCCAACACCCTGCAATTCACAAGAGACCACTGGTATATCTAGAGAGATGAGTTCCATTAAAGTGAATTCTATTTGCCCGACACTTTTTTAGGGGGGAAAAAACCAAACCAAACCAAACAACCTGTCAATGTGCTTTTCACAGCTCAATATCTTCTATTTGTGGATTCTGCACCATCTGCAAATGACCTAGAAACCTGTGCTGTTTGATGAACAGCAGCAGAACTGAGTCAGCAACCAAGAACATCCTGGTTCTAAGTAGCAGCAGTCTGGTCTGGAAAAATGGCAATATTTACAAAAACAAAAAAAAATATTTTCAGAAATAAGCAAAGAGAGCTGCATACATTTCATAAAGATGCTGCTCCTCTGAAATTCAAATAGTACACATTAATTATTAATAATCCAAATACGCTGAGATAAAAAAACTTCATCAGGATGAGGCAGAAAAATAGCTCTGTTTTCGCTGACTTACTGACAATTTACGTTTGAAAATGGTACACAGCACTTCCGTACACAACACTTCCTTCTCAGCATAAAATTCAGTACAAGAGAGTGAAAAACCAAAGTGAGCTCTGCTGGTCTTAAGCTCATGCTACAGAATGATGAGGAAATTGATGATAACGTAGATTCTCATTTTGCTATCAGAACCGTCATCCCTTTCATGGGAGGTTACTCCAAGGTAACAGAAATATAAAGTTCAAGCCTTATGGTACCATGTAAATTTGCAGATATATGAGATTTCCCATTCAAAATCCAAATTCACAGAAGTATAGTGCCTGTGACTTGTGAGAATCTTTATAAGCTTCCTGAAAAGCATCTTTGCAAATACAAGTAGTTACTCAATACATGTGGAGCTACACAAAATAACAACTACACCTGAAAATACCACAAATTAAGACTCCCAGCTATTCTATCTCGGAAAATTCCAGATTGATGCTACATGAAATTTTGTATCTTATTCCGTTGCATATCAAGGACAGTGGGGCAAGACTTGAGCAATCACTACTGAACAGCAAATACGGCTGTGAACCAATTCTTCCAAATTCTATGCTTTAAATTACAACAAAACAGATACTTGACAAGGTTTTCATTAAGAAAAATAAAATGAAGTGCATTTTCAGCTTCTTTAAACGCATATGATGAAATACATGTGTTTGACTCCTTTGTGAATGGACTGATTACCTTTTATAATGGTGTTTCCTTCTTGTAGTTGAAGCTTGGGTCACCACCTTCAATCTGCAGTTTTAAGGCTTGCTTAAGGCTGAGTTCTGTCTCTGCAGAAGGGTAGCCTTCCAGCACCTCCTGATGCCCTCGATCCTGCACCGTTCGTGGGACAGAAACCCTACCAAGGAAAACCTGATTGCTTTGAAGATGATAATTGGGATTTGTCATAATTCCATTCCTCTTCTTCTGTTCCCCACTCTGTTGATGAATTAAGAACTGCTGCTGAGATCGACCAACCTCTTGCTGAGCTGGCGGTACCAAGATTTTGCACTGTGGCTCTGGTGGCATGGATTTGAGTGGCATGTTTGTCCCAGATTTGGCAACAGGTACTCGTTTATCAAACTGAGTCATTTCATACTCTAACACTTTTGGTTGGGAGGAACTATTTTGTTTGATTTTTTTTCCAGCTGACCCAGACTTGTTGGAATTGTCTGTTTTCCCCCCTTTGTTAGCCTTTGTTGATTTCAGACTAGGTTTCACTTGGCTCCATTCAAATTCACTACTTGGAGAATTATGATTTTGACTTAGGGAGTGGGTTGTGGAAGAAGGAGAAACAATAGACTGCCTGCTTCTGCTGCGTGGCAGGGAATGCTGCTGTATTTGCTCCGTAAAGGAGAGGCTGTGGAAACTATCAATGGGCACAGTCTGAGCAGTTGCTGTTGATGATGTGGTACGGAGAGAAGAATTTTTGGAACTTTTCAGGGAATTATTTGATAAAGATGACTTCTGACGGTCAACTGTAGAATCGGGTGACTCTGAAGGAGAACTGAAGGCATGAGCGGGCCCATTAGATAAGCCCCGCATGCTAGGCTGCATATCTCCACCAGTACTCCCTGAACTATTTGACTTCATTGTTAAGGACTGCATTTTAGAGGAGACAGACTGTAAGGGTTTTTGCTCCATTGTGTGGACTGGAGATGGAGTGCAGCCATTCAGAGTAGATGCACCATATTTTTCCAGTAATTTAATAATCTGAGAGTGCCCGTTTTTAGCCGCAACGCGCATTGCAGTGCGCCCAAACTGATCGGCATGATTTGGATCAGCACCATGCTCGAGTAATATCTGGACAACATCAATGTGCCCTTCTTGGGCTGCGATGCAGAGTCCAGTAGCACCTTGGTTACACGTATGATCAACCAGAGCTCCATGCTCAATGAGAAGCTGCACTACCTTCACATGACCTTGCCATGCAGCAGACTGCAAAGCAGACCTCTTCTCATTATCTGCAGCATTCACATCAGCATGGTATGTTATCAGCACCTGTACCATCTCCAAATGGCCCTGCCAGCAGGAAACATGGAGCGCTGTTCTTCCTTCAGCATCACTAGCTTCTACATTTGCACCATTTTCTAAAAAATACTCAGCCATTGTAAGTTGGTTTTCTAATGCTAAAATATAGAGTGTTGGCCGACCATCAGCATCCTTATAGTTTACATCTGCTCCATGGCTGAGCAGTAGTTCAACTATCTCTCTGTGACCTTCTAAAGCAGCAACACGGAGAGCATTTCTCCCATCATAGCCTCTCTGATCAATGTTGGATTTATTTTCCAGCAATATCTGCACACAATCATAGTGACCTTCCTGTGCAGCTAATATGAAAGGTATACGTCCATCGTTATCAATCTCATTTGTTCTAGCACCTTGTTCTATAAGAGCTTCACATATCAACCTGTGACCTTCAAAAGCTGCCATATGCAAAGGTGTCCAGCCTGCATCATCCCTGTGATTTTCATCCAGCCCCCTGTCCAGCAGAGTCCGCACTACTTCAACATTGCCTTGTGCAGAGGCTATGCTCAAAACTGTTCTCCCTTCACTATCAATGCTATCAACAGCTGCGCCCCAAAATAAGAGAGTATTTACAACCGAGGCATGGCCCATGGAGGCTGCAGCCAGGAGCGGTGTACGACCATTGTTATCTGTGTGATCCACATCTGCTCCTCCCTCCAGGAGCAGGTCAACAACATCCACGTGTCCTTCGTAAGCAGCCACCAACAGCGGCGTCATGCCGTCTTTATCACAGTGGTCAACTTCAGCACCTCGGTCAATGAGAAGGCTGACCACCGAGGCATGCCCTTTGCTGGCTGGAACACAGAGTGCAGCAACTGACAATGCTGTCCTTCCATCCACATCCTCATGGTTCACCTCTGCACCATGGTCCAGCAGGTGCTCCACGATCTCTTTATGCCCCATATATGCTGCTGCGATCAATGCTGTTCTGCCTTCGTTATCAGCCTTATTCACTTCAGCCCCATGCTGAAGCAGATTCAGCACAATATCTTCGTGCCCTCCCCAGGCCGCTGCTCTCAGTGCAGTTCGGCTGTCAGCATCTGCGCAGTCCACTTTGACTCCGGCATAAAGGAGTGCAGAAACTACCTCGGTGTGCCCACCCCATGCTGCAGATCTCAGTGCTGTCCAGCCATCACGATCTGTGTGATTAACATTGGCCCCGCACCCTATCAAGCAATTCACCACTTTGGTGTGGCCCTGCCGTGCAGCTAAAGTAAGTGCTGTTTGACCATGACTGTCTTCTACCTCTAAATCTGCTCCCCTGGAAACCAGCAAGTTAACTACATCGAGGTTGCCGCTGTAGGCAGCGTTGGCTAGGAGGGTTCTCCCGTTTACATCACACTGGTTGACTGATGCCCCATTATCTAGCAAGGTGCGGATGGAATCCTCTCTTTCCAGAGCCTGCCTCACAATGCAGGATGTGCGGTCATCCTCGCTGTTGACGTGAGCACCAGCTTTCACTAAGAGCTGTAACACTTCTTGTTCTTTGGGAATTAAGGTTGACAGGGAGTCTTTGACAGGTGTGCCATTCCATATCATCCACAAGGCCAGCTCGGAAGTCTCTAATTGTAAATTGGAGTTAATTAGATGCAATGCAAATTCTTGAGCTTCCAATGGTGTTAAGTCCTTTGCTCGGCAGGTGTAGCTCATGGCTAGCATTCTGTGCCCCTCAGCCGCATTACACAGGTATTTCTGTGTGCAATGCTTCACATCCAACAACCATTCAGCAAAACTGTAATGAAACAAGATTTTTGTATTCCCAAGTCCATCAATAAGGACTTTGGACAGGACATCCAATTTGCGCTGAAAGTCTTCCATAGTCAATGTCATGTTTTTGGTCCACACAGCATGATACAGCTCCGTCGTAGTTAGCGGCCTACAGGCTGCGAGAATCACATTAAGAATAGGCTGCACCTTTGCAAATTGTTTTCTCACAAAAAGTCTCTGACAGAGCCAAAGGTAGAGGCCGTTCAATGTTCCTGGAATATCGCGGATCTCTCGTAACATAATAAAATTCTCTACAACTCCATCTAGGACACGTTCCAGATACAAAAAGCAGCCGCTGCTTTTGATGTGAAGCTGATTCAGCATTTCGGCAGTTTCTTTTGTTAGATGTTGTCTCAGCGCTTCCTCTTGATCCAAACGATGCAGAATATATTGCTGCACGTCCTTCACAATGTACGCCTTCCGCAGATCATCCAGACTTATTTTTCTAAAACCTATTGGAAGAGAAGAAGGTCATTAGCAAAAAGACACATTTTGGAATAGGAAGCACCCACTTATATTTTGTATGCAAACATACTGAATGCAAATCATTATTAATAACAGCAGAACACTTTGATAAAAAACACTTATTTTTTTAATCATAATCTGCTATAATGATAAATACATATTAATAAACAAGAACATTTAAAAAATAACTTCAAGTCAGATGCTTTGTGCCTGCCTTGGACATTACTAAACGCCTAAGTAAGACCATAAATAAAGCAAAATCAAAACTGCAAGTTAAGAAAGATTAGTAAAACTTATTATATTATGACAGAATAATCATTTATCCAACGTGGTCAACAGTAGAATTCCAAATAATTTTCAGCTACTGAAATTAAGACAATCATTATCTTAATATAATTATAGAGGATATTATCCACATGCAGTGCACATTCATGAAGAAATGAACATAAATCACTTTAACAAAATTACCTTTGCTTCTTTTCAAAACTCTTCAGATCTAAGAGAGAGAGACACTCAAAACTATTTAAAAATACCTATATATCTGTGTGAAATGATAAGTACTTAATTTTTGAAACAAGAGCTGATTTTTAGATAAACAGCCCAGTTCTCTGGCTCACTGCGTAAGGAAACAGGCATTCTACGAATCAGACATTCCCATTGTTCTTTCAGCCTGTTTATTCTTGAGAGGAAAAGGGGAAATTATTTCATCTTTGTATGCTGCGTACGTCTCCTCCCTGCATACACACTTGCACACTCCCACATCGCACAGAGCAGAAGCTCTTGAGACCAAGGAGGAATGGTACTTATGATCGATGTTACTGTGCCAGGGTATATGCAATTATCTAATTTAAAACATAGGTATTTGATGAAAACCTACTTTCTACGTCTAAACGAAACATTACATTGTTTGAATGCTGCTTTTCTGGAAGCTGGAGGAAAACTGCAGAGGATGCAGTCACAGTGCCTGGAATGACCAGCTTTATAGCTATTTCAGGCCAGAATTGCACCTCATTTCTCCAAGGACAAGCTCTCATCTCTTCCTCTAGCATCGCAGTTTGCATAAAGTTCCTTTAGAGTCAGCTCATCTGTAGTCCAAAAAAGCTTTGCTTTGCAAACCAAAGCAGTTACTAACCCCCAAATTATCCTGAAGGAAAAGCTACCATAGTGCAGCCTAGTCAATGTGATCTTGGCCTTAGCTCCATAGAACAAATAATTGGAAGTGACACCCTGAAGAATGTCATTTTCAGTTCTGTGTTTTTATTATATTTAAATATTCTGCAGATCAAACCGCTTGGTCTGGAAGTATGTTCCAATAATTGAGCTTTGGTTTTTTGTTCCCAAATGTCTTCAGCAGAGATTCCGAACAGGACATTCAACTACTTCTGCTAATCAATCAGAGTGATATTGCTAAAAAAATAAATAAATAAATGTATTCTTCCTTTATTAATTATGGCAGCATGACAAATCTGACAGGAGTAAATCAATAGAACTCTTAAAATTATGCTTCTACTCAAAATCATCAGACAGGATATTTTTGCACAGTCACTTTTCACATTAAAAGTGCAATAAGATACTCCACTTGTAGATATTTTCATTTAATGTCAAGAAGGTAAAAAATAAGATTTGGGAGGATCTCTTGCCATTCTACAGATGCATTTTTTTTTTCTGGCTTTCCAAAATACAGAACTATCTTTATTGACTGCAATCTGTCACCACAACTTTGAACAATATCCTAACTTGACCCACAGGATGGCATAATTCACTGATTGACTGGGCATTTCATTAAAATATTCTGTGTGCAACTCTGCAGAACCCATAATTCACACACACATAAACCAAGTAAGAGATATTGCTGAGTAAGGATAGCTGGTGCCTTCCAGTTTTGCAGATGCCAAGATTTCTTGTTGAGCTTCCAGACTACGAGCATTCAGAAGACAGAAAAGCAAACAGGGAAGTGAAAAAACAACGCTTAACGTACACATTCACAGCCATACCTACATGCAAGGCTGTCCTCAGCCAATCATCACTTTGATTAGCCCATGTCACGTGTGCAGGGAGCAGCTCAGTTACTCAATTCAGAGCAAACGCCACCATCATTCACTCAATTGCTAGTTTCTTAAACCTCTCTCTTATGAGTGAAACAAACATTCCTGATAGATATACACCTGCCACTTGACTAAAGAAAAGCAGACACAGAGCTCTGCAAAGTCCTTCCTAGTGCGTTTAGCCCTAGGTGACTCCTCACACCAGATCCCCATCTCTCACAGCCATCCCATGCCCACATCTTTCCTTCCAATATATTATCTGCCTAAGTTACTTTTATTTTTTAAATAACTCAACTGCTTTTGCAACTTGTAGAGCAGCTGATATAACTGCAGCTGTGCCAGAAAGCCACTGACAGACCTGGACAGCAATGCAGAGACATCAGCCAGTGCTCAGGGCTGATGCGAGGTGAGATCCTCACCTCCCTCGACTCTCAGCCTTCACACGTCCCAAGGACAATATGTTCCTTAAGGGCTGGGATTAATACACTTCCTTTATAACAGCCTTTTGAACAGAAGTAGGCTGTTATATTAAACCACTGTACCATGCCACAGTACAATAAGTAATCCAAAGAAAAGTTTTACGGAGAGAAGATACTTAAATACAAAACCCTAACATTCTACTTGTTAGCTTGAAGGAATAAAACAAATCGGTGGGGTTTTTTTTGTTGTTGTTTTTAATCTAAATGAGGTCATTTTATGTTTCCAAACAAAGATTCTGCAAACTTGCTTTTCCACCCTACCAACTGTAATAACTTATTTTCAAGATCAAGAAGAATCAAAACACTGAGAGAAAGCTCATTTGTTTCAGATGCATTCCCATGAACTACTTAAGCTCAGCAGAACAGGAGTGCAGCAGACAGAACTCACAGTCCCACGACACTGCTTTTTGCATTGTTCAGATTTTTCTTACAACACATCACTTTCAACCCAATGGGTGCTCTACTATGGATTTTCCTGATTTATTAAATTCCTGGCAGTTCGGTAAACAAATCAGTTCCAAATGTATTTCTTGGCAAGGTCTGTGGTCATTTAAAGGGGAATAAAAAAAGTATCTTGGCTATATAAATACTTGTACACTATATCAACCTTTTCAAACTTTAACAATAAAAAATAAACTATTAACAACCAGGTTCCACTAAATGATTAGAAATCTCTTTCAATTTCTGTATCTTTAATTAAATACATTTAATTGCATTGAAAGTTTAAATACTTTAATATACCCCATCTAACTCAACTGTTAAATTTAAAATAATCCAAATGATTAAAAACACAGCAATGTTTTAATACTACTGATTTACACTGTTAATCTAAATGTGCATTAAGTTAGGTATTTGTATGGCTATTTATGCACACCCACTTAAAAAGAATAACATATCCAGAAAAGTAAAAAGCACTTGAAAACCAAAGCAGCATGCTTAGTTTGTAGCACATTTGCAGTGTACAATCCATTACAAATTGTATCATATCCATCACAGATGCTAAAAGACATAGGACTAGTCTTGAGACTAAATTCTGCTGTTGTCAATCTTTTATTGTCAAAATCCAAACTCCTACAAAGATGTTAAAGTAACATGAAACTGCCAACGTAAATTGCAAAGCATGGCATAAGCTTAATATTTTCTTCTTTTAAAGCAATCTCTCCTAAAGCAGCCTCATGCTATTTATTCTCTGGAACGAGCATGAGGAAGGAAAGTGCAGTTCCAAATTTGACAAGCGATTTGATTTGAGGATTCAGCAATGCAACTAAACAAGCAGCTTAAATTTTCTGGTGCAGAAGCTGACTTGTTATTTTAGTACGTTTTTCTTAGGTTTTCACATTTTTGTTCATAATTTAATTTTAGGAAAGTCTTCAAGAACAATTCTCTATATTTATTCCAACTAGAACTAGCAAACTGAAAACATGACAGAAAGACTGATACGCTCAAGATCGTTAATTCAGAGTAAATCAGGATGAATATCTTATCTGTACACTTTCAGCTGGATGACAGGCAAATGCAAGAGTGAAAAAGGACAAACAGTCTGCTTCTGCCTGTGGATAACCGGCTGAATGGAGTGTAAGCTGCCTTGATGCTACAGTGAATGTTTGCATGTCCATTTTTCATTCTTTTTATTCTGGTTTCTAGTAAATAACATGAACTATGTATTAACTTCAGCTTCCTAAGACAAGCCATTCACATGGGCTGCACCAATCTGGTGCACACGTCTCGTGTGAAAAGGAACTATTTTGATCAAGAATAGCAGTGCTTAACTGAGAAGTATAATCAAGCCAGATGCCAAGGACAGTTTCTTCTTTTGAGTGATATCCATGAAACAAATAAGTAAATGTCTATTAAAATGCCTCTTCAGACCAATGAATAGAGCATTTCTACATATGCAGTTCTGTTTGCCATTATGCTATCAAATGAGGAAATACCTGCTTTTTACTCCAACTTACCTAAATAAAATTTCCGGAATTTAAAATGCCCATCATCTTTAGCTCTTATGATAGAACTTTAGAAAAAGAATTTAGTTTTGCAAGAAAAACTGATACACTTTTAATATTTAACCTCATTTTAGAGGTTTTTATTTCCACTTGTTAGTTAGCTGAAATATAAAACCTAAACAAGTTGAATGCCTATGCTACATACAGAAGTTTTCTGAAGTTATTTAGAAAAATAAAGAATTCCTTCAAACAAATAACAAAAAGGTTGGAAAGACTGCATTTAATGCAGCTGCTTGACCACTCACACTTGCAAGCAGATGATGTCACATGGAACTATTGGGATAACAAAGGAACAGGAAAAAGAATGGCAAACTTCAGGACAAATGTAAGAAAAGTAAACAGGCACAATGTGACAGCTGGTGACAGTGCATACAAGAGGAGGCAGGAGGACACACATATCTGTTCTCTTCTTTTTCTCCTCAGCTGCCTGGCTTTTGCTCACTGTGGAGGGTGACCGCAGACTCATGCAGGCATCAATTTACATTTGGTTCATATTTTTGAGGTTGTCTTTGCAGCCACAAGAGGCAAAAACTATTTTATTTTTAATTATTGAAAGTTGAGAATCTGGTGAGAGAGGAAAAAAGAAATCTGTAGCATTCTGTGCTACTACAGAAACTCTGAATACACCCCTGAACACAGGGCTGCAGCAGATGCAGGCACAGCTATTCAGATTGCATAAATTAGTCACCAGCAAAAGGAAATAAATGAAGAGGACTAGAATAAATCTCCTCCTTTGCTCGGTATCTTCTGGTGGGGATGATGTATTCACCACTGGCAGCAGCAAGATGACAGCAGATGAGAAAGGCTGCACTCTTTCTTCCACGTCTATGACTATTTTTGGCTGGAGAGATGCTTGCAGAACTCTCGTCTGTATTCAACACCCAAAAAAGAACATTGTCAAGGCCACACTACTGCAGCAGCCCTGCTCCCAATCACTTACACCACATGCTGACAAATGGGTTTAGCTCTATTTCAGCACATTTCCAGAAGAAGATTCCTCACATCAAAATTTTAAGTGAAAGCTGATACAAAACAGCTTATTGAATTAATACCAACTAGTACATACGTCACACCTTACTCTAAAACTTTTAGCACGAAAGCCTACAGATGGACTCATTTTCCTAAAGTAATGCTAAAAGTATTCCAGCCTATCTTACTAAGTTAGTGTGAAACTGATGTCTTCCAAATGGAAGAAACTATTCGGAAGAAAGCGTGCAGCGACAAGGTTAACATTACACTTGCAACCACTTGATGAGAAATTAGAAAGCATTAGAAATTCAGTATAATGGTGTTCCAGAGTACAGTGCGCATTATTGTGCAGACCATTTCTTCAGCCGTGTTTGCAAAAAATGTTCCCAGTCAATCTTGAATTCTGCATACTCATGGATATGATTTAGTGTAGGGTTTTTAGAGTTAGGGTACTGGTTAGGCTGCAGTTGGACTTGATGATCTGCAAGGTCTTTTCCAACCTGGGCAATTCTATGATTCTATATAACTTTAAAAAGAAATTTGCTTGGATAAAATTAAACGTTCACATTATGCAAAGGGGAAGAAGAGTGTGCCCCAAGAGACGTGTTAACAACAGCCTATCCTTTGCAGGTTAAAAAAAAAGAAAACCAAAATTATTTCAAAGTTTTACAACACAAAGTTCCAATGTATCTGAAGTTAACTGAAGCTTCAATCGTACTGCTCACAACTTCATTGTATCTTTCACATATTCGAGCATAGGCTGAAAGGAGGAAAATCATCCAGTAGGGTACTGGGGGATGTAATATCACAGTTCACTCTCATTTGGAAAAAAATAAACACAAGCAAAAACAAAACCCAAACCAACCACCAACAAAAAAAGCAACAAGCCACCCCTTCCTTCCTACAAATAGACCCCCAAACTTAGACTCATTATGAGTTCAAATGCTTTGGGAATAATGTTGTTTTTTGCACCTCTTCTCAAAGCACAGATGCATTATAACATCACAAGACAACTCTTTATGCTATTCATCAAATCATTCACTGTGGAAATGAGAAATTTACCCTTTCAAATTAAATTTATTTTAAAGGCATACCCATTAATTCTGCTGATTTCTCCTGTCACGAACTCTATCTGGAAGTATACTTAGAAGACAGCAACAATTTTTTAGGACTAGTCTGAAACATTATGTGATTCAGTGGAAAGGAAATAAAGCTGCTCTGAAGAAAGTTTTGTCAGTATTTTTGGCAGCGACAACCTTTCTAATCAGCCAAGCTCTGACAAAACTATTCCCATACGAACATCCAAAAGAGCCCTATGAAACTACTCTAAAGTTTCCTTTAGTTCTCACATACCCCTAAATACCAACGTTCATGTCTGCTGTTGATTAATACAGGACTACATTCCAGAATGCAATTATCACATTGACCTTTTGCCACAGTGGAAACAAGCAAGCCTATGGGTCTATGTTCTATAATCACATTTTTGTCCTAATCGTTGCCTTAATACACACAGGCTTTATACATAGGCCTGGAATCCAGTCTAGATATTGGCCTTTATTAAATTTCAGAGAACATCCAGTAACAATGTGATTATAGTGAAGAAATGTTCTCATGACACTGTAAAGACTGGACGAAGAAGTTGTAAAGAATTCTTTACCAAGTAACCTTTGCCAAAAGTATACTCTAAGAATCCACATTGACAGCATTACCCTCTCAAGTTCCACCTTCAAAGGTTATTCACTGCTTTCTGAAAATAAGGGGAAATATTTTAATGGTAGATGAAAAAAATCTTTTGAGGTTGTGAGGAATGGGCGTATACAGCCAACATACTTATGTACTTACACATCACCTACATGGCTTCAAAGCTTTTTAGAAGAAGCAAGGCAAAAAGAGAACTCAAAGCCACCAATAGCTCTAGTGCAGAGACATAATTTACTTCTAAATGCCACTTTAAGCTTATGGTAGGTAAACTGGAACGTGAGGTTTTTAAAATTACCATTTTTGCCATTATCATTTTTTAGAACTATGCGCACATTAGTGCTTTCGACCATCACCACAGGTTTTGTAAATGCCAAATCCTCATTATAGACAGATGTAATGATGCTTCCCGGGGTCTGCACTCACCTGTAAACATTTTTGTAACAGCTTTACTCTGCTTGCGGGCAGAACACAGAAGGAGCAACCAGGGAGGGAAGAACTCAAAGTGGCCAGCTAACAGCTCTGCTATCGTTCCAGATAAACTTGTAGAGGTCTGTTCACCCTCAGAGATGTTGCAGCCCTCATCGACTGAGTCTACGAGCAGGAAGAGGCTTTGCTGAGGCGGCTTCATTCCCAGAAGAGGAAGTAGAATGCACCTGCAAGGAATGGGGAGCAAAATCAATCTTGTAAACGTAACAATATAATAAATGCAGTGACGCAACTTTTGCTTAGGCAAGATTACATTTTAATGACCTTGATGTCTCTAATCATACTTTAAAACAAGTTAACGTGGTTCAGTGTCCATAAGAATACCTAGAAAAACGGTGGTTTAGTATGCCAGAAACTACTTGGCATAAAATGTAAAAGACTCATTAATCTTTTTTTCTGTTATTATTGCTTATCAGATGCTGGTCATGATACCAAACTAAATAAAAAGACATCTGCAGTATCAGAGCTCAAAAGTTTAACCCCTGAGTGAACAAATTTTACAAAGAACTGAATTTCTACATATTTGCATTCTCAGAACACAAGGAGCTGAACAAATGCATCAGCACAGCTAATAACCAGAGTTCCTGCCTCATATTTGCATGTACTGCTGCCATCTCTAGTAGTACTCATTAAAATATATCTCTGTGCTTATATATAAACTGCCACATGCTTTCCAGTATTTCTACACAACAATACTGTTTTGCAGGCAAGTTTCATTTAGGCCCTGAAGATCCACTGAATACATCTCCCATCCATGGAGGCATTCAAGGCCAGGCTGGATGAGGCTCTGGGCAGCCTGGTCTGGTGGCTGGCAACCTGCACACAGCAGGGGGGTTGAAACTGGATGATCATTGTGGTCCTTTTCAACCCAGGCCATTGTATGATTTCTGTGATCATAGAATGATTCTATGATCTTTAAATACATTTGACAAGTAAAGTTTGCCTTTATAGTAAAAAGACTCAGAAAATGAAACAGGGTATGAAATATATTAACGCTCTGAGTGTATAAATACACTTGCATGATAGTTCTCTTTTTGCAGATTTTATGCTTGTGTCCAGATGGCATAGACGTCACAAGTATTTTTGTTTTACTTAAGGCAATAATAATCTTCTTTCATTTGTTTTACTGAACAAATTTATCTTCAGAACACTTTGGCCGACAACTTAATTACTACCTATCAAGGATGCAAATTAGAACAATGGCAAATCTTGCCTGTTTGATGGAAAAAAAACCAACAAAAAAACAGAGTAAAAAATTATTTGCAAGCACCACTAGTACAGTGTTGCTTTCTTGTTTTCTGACTGAGAAAAGTGCAGAATGGAAACACAAAGTGGTGCGCTGCTTACAGTAACAGCAGGATCTAGCAGAGCCAGCTAGGCAATTTATTCCAGTTGGTGAAATTTTCCCAAAGGGATAGAGAGGATGAGTTCTGAAAGCTTTCAGTATTAGTTGCATTTAAATCCTTAACTCTGGCCCCTTGCATTTCCAGAAACACAAGACTATTCTGAATTCTTTGTTACTTCCTAAAGCCAGTCCCCCTCTTTCAGAAGATGCTTGCAGGGCAGGTAGTCTCTGTGCTCCCTAAGCTGGGAAGTTAAGCAACTACTAACTTACAAAGCAGGAAATTAATGTAGCCATAAGGCTAAAATTACTTTCCGAAGTGATATCAACCCCACAATGAAAGGAGGCAGCTTGAAATTACCTCATTTTCCACCTCTTTCCTAGCAGAATGCAGCCTTGTACTCTCAGCTATTTACATTGCTTTGAGATGTGAATAAATAATACCTTAAAGCAAAATCTCACCTAAAATCTGAGTGATCGTCACAAAACGCCTATGAAATACCTTTGGTGTATCTGACAGTGCTCTTGTGTGTTAGTATTTACCTGTAGGAAATACCAAGATAACCTAATAGATACAACTGGGAAAGAGTCCCAAATTATTCTGCTGGATTATTCTACAGTATGCAGTAGTTGGCCACAGTAGGTCAAAGTAAAAGGTCATCCTGCCTCCAAATGAAGTCAAAAGATGTACAAAGAATAAGGTATTAAAAAATAGTGCAAGCACTAAACCACATTTTTCCATATCTTGGAGACTGCAGAAACAGTGGTTGCAGGAGTTTTGTGGAACAGAGATTTAGTTTTCCACTTGGCATCCCTTCCACTTCACAATACTTTCATTTCTGAGCAGCAGCATAACATCCATTCAACCAGGGAAAAAAAATCATCATATATAAACATACACATACAAGAATATATTCGATGAGGTATGACTACTTCTTCCAGGTTACAGCTATATTACTCACAAGTGTGGCACTGACAAGACACTGACAAAGCATTCTCTGAAAGTGCTCTTAGGAACCACTTGATAACCTCAGTTCTGTCTAGACTTTTCTATCTCGGAGTTCAGAGTAGTGCCAGATAACGTTAATAGGGAAATTTTTCAGACATTCATGTTTGAGGCCAGAATTCCCATTGTGTTTACCTCCACAGTAATTCCTACTCTCCGATAACATCTTGCTTGCATATGGAAATCACATCAATCGACATGGAATAAACGTCTTAAATGGACTTCTGTAAACGGTGATTCCTCTACAGAGCATTTTAACAGATCGCTTAATTTGCAGAGTACTGTTCAAAAGATGAGGAGTTTTCTTCACCTTCTGAAAGGATAATAGCAAACAGCCTTATCTTCAGAACTTTCACAGCCAATACAGATATAAAAGTGGTTCTCATTACATAGCAATTCCTTGTTACAGAATAGTTCTGAAAGTGTTCACTAAAAAAAACGAGATCTTTAGAGAAAACAGCACAATTATGTATCTTAAATGATGAAATTTAACAGGAATGTAATGTAATGACTTATTTATGCAGAGCTAAGATGCTTTGTATGCTCTCAAATAAATAGAGAGTCCTAAGAACAATGAACCCTCCCACAGAATTCTTCAGACTGCTACTGAGTTGACGGAACCCATGCAAATATGATTTTCCACATATGGAAGAAATACATAGCAGCAAGGCTGAAGTTCTGCAAATGATTATCCCTCAGATTTTTAAATTGGATCTGCAAAAAATGCTAAGACACGACAGAAGAAAGCAGAGCGATAGCAGCAGTGTCCACAAAGACTGAAAGACACAGTGGAATGCACATACTTGTTAGAAAATAAAAAAGCCAAGATGCCTTATAACAATGAATGAGCAGTTCTTGAAGAAGAAGGATGATAAAGCCTAGTTTGTTATGAATGCCCCTCATGTGACTGACTCTGGTGTGTAGGAAAGTCAGAGTTATGTCCCCACTTAAATTCTCTGATGTCTGTTACAGCACAAATACAGCTTATCCCCTCAAAAGGGTCCCTGTCCTCTTGCCAGCTGCTGGTGCTCACTACTGGCAAACACACAGAACAATTGTAAAAAACTCATCTCCTAGGCAAAGTAGCAGAAGAAAGCTAGAAAGATCAGAAATCCAATATTTGTCTAAGTCCAAGCACTGCAACTTGTAGCAAAACAAAAATATTTCAAATATCATAATGATACAAATTTGGAAAGTGTTTAACTGCCACTACTGCTTTTGAATTTAATTTATCAGTATGATATTTCGTTAACAAATTGCCCTTTGAGCCACTTTCTTGCCTATGTGTTATGGTTCGGCACTTCCATTTCAGTTACAGCCATTATTGTCACAAAAAACCTCCACAGCAATGCGCGTGACATATATAGTATACATTACATAATGAGCCCATTATACATTTACAATGTTTGCTCTTTCAGAAGAGAGCTGTTTTAAGAAGCAGGCAATAGACTTATCTTTCAAAGACAGCAATGACTGGGCATGCACGCTGCCCTCCAGCATCATAAACTACTTCTGTACAGGCTAACCAGACCCAGGCTTTTCACATGAGGGTTAGAGAGCCGCCTGCTTTCTTCCAAGCTTTGCTGCTGCTTTTGCCAGGTGTGCAATAAGTCTCCAAAATGATACTAGCATAACACTGGGCATCTTTTTGCTTAGGTACGACAGCAGGTACACTGTGGAACAAATACATACACACACACACACAGTGACACCACAGAAAAAGAGCACAAGAAAAGGCAATTCTTCTCCAAGTGACACTGAGCTAAATGCTCAGCACTGATGTTTATTGCCACCAGGCAGGCAAGGCCGTTATTATCCTCTCCTTTAGCAAATCTGTTTCCCCCATTCAGTTAGGAGTTTCAGGATTTTGGTGAATTGTCATTCTCCTACTTGAATCTTCACTATGGAGATCCTTGCATACTCTCTTCTTTTCCAAACACCATTGATATTTCAAAAAGGAAGATGACAGGCATTGCCACTGAAGTGGTTTATACGTGGTACTTAGAATTAAGTTAACACCAATGCCACATTACTTGCAACTATTCTGAATCAAAAGAAACCACAGTCCCAAGTACGTGATCCCTCTGAGTACTGGGAAATACCAGCCAACTTCAGCTAAACAACTTTGAGGATTGCAAACATTCACTGAAAAAGCATTTAATCATAATGCCATGGAAAAATAAGGTTAGTAACTACAAGCAACATAATGGACACTATTAACTGGTAAGAGCAATCCAGATTACACTGAGTTTCAACTGAATTTATTGTTACGTTGGCAAAAAACTTACCAACAGAACCGCATAAAACATTCTCCTAACATGAAAAGGACTGCACAGTGTTGTCCTTGGCAAGAGATAAGACTGCCTTGCATGATTTCCTTTAAAACTGCTACATTTTACCTAAAGAGCTCTTGAAGATTGAAATAATTGTAAAAGATTGCTATAAATAAACTGGATGGATATATACCTCCCTATATATACACACACACTTCAATAGCTAAGCAGACATTTCTTCAAACAATAGTGCTGATCTCTGAAAAAGCAAAGAATCATCATTCTTCTTATGGATTACTTCCTACACGATGTATCACAGCAATTTGCTATTTTACTTTTAAGACGCTCATTTCCATTTATGTTGTATCAGAGAATTCAGGAAGACGAAATACATCAATGAAACTCTAAGGAAGCCAATTATGCTTACTAAGTTAACACTGTAACTATTTTTGTCAGCAACATAAGAATTACTGGGATTTTTGCCTAAGAATCAGATGTAGAAACCTTGTAGGCATCCTAACTCAGCTCTTGCCAGCTTTATCTGGTGGATGAGAAGCTCTGCCCTCTCCACCTCACAGCTGGAAGGAATTATTTTATAGAAACATTGTAGGGGGGATCCCAGGTCAATGCACCATACCTAAGGATAGAAGTGCCAAAAGGCATAAAGCTGTAGGCAATGAGGTTTTTATTAGTTCCACTGGAACTGGAATAATCATCCTTTAAAGTGCATAGATCCACAGTTTCAGAATAGAAATTCAGAATTCCAGATCACTGTTCTTAAAATTTCTACTTACAATATTTTCACATTTGACAGTAAGTCACATCCCATCTCTTTTCCCGCTGTCTCATGAACCCACTCTTATATTATACAGAATCATAGAATTACCCAGGTTGGAAAAGACCTTGAAGATCATCAAGACCAACCGCAACCTAACCAGAACCCTAACTCTAAAAACCCTCCACTAAATCATATCCCTGAGCACCACATCCAAACGGCTCTTAAACACAACCAGGGATGGCGATTCAACCACCTCCCTGAGGAGCCTATTCCAGTACCTAACTACCCTTTCTGTAAAGAAGTTCTTCCTAATATCCAACCTAAACTTGCCCTGGCGCAACTTGAGGCCACCATATTTCCACGGTCAGCCAGTAGAATGTAAACTCATGAGGCTGTCAGTACCCTGGTTTCTAATTTGCACTTAAAAGACTGAAGACAGGGAGGACAAACCTGTTAAACACTGCTAGATACCTCAGCAAATGCATCCATTAGCCAGGAGCTGAATTTTTCTCTTTTGACTCCCAAACTGTACAGGGGACACAGGCCACAAAGGGAAATTATACTTCTAATCAGACAGTTTTAGCCATTCAGTTGATGAAATATTAACCCCTTCCTGAGAATACTTGCAGCAGCTGAAAAAAAAGCATCTTCACAGATTATCTACACTGCTGTTTCTAGATTAGGGCACATTTCCCTTTATGTCCTATGGATCACTACCAGCAGCCGCTTATTCATCTGGAGTAAACTAATTGTTACATGGCTTCTGAATTACTGATTGCGGCACAATCTAATGGTAAAGTTCAATAGCTGCCTTCCTTGAAAGTAAAATTACCTGGCTTGATTTTGTGTGCACACCTGTGTACATACACACGTGCAAGTTATTGAGGTGGTTGTTCAGCCCCATTTCAAAGTGATAAAAGTGCCTGCAACTGATTATGACTTTCTGAGAAAGCACAATACTGGAATTATATTATCATTCCTTGGTGTGTATAATACACACAATTGTTTCAAGTGAATTGCTAATTCACAGGCTGCACAGAAAGATAAACCAGCCCTGGTGGTTCTAACAAACTGAAGGGAGACTTAGGAAGGAAGTCTTAGGAAGCAGAAAGGAAGGAAAGACAGTGCTGAGAATCACCCGCTAAGTAAGCTCTAGTGTTTGTGTGTAAACTTCAGGTCCAGGCTTTTCAGACTGGCAAATTAGAAACGGCAGGCAAGGCTTGCTGTGCAATTCAGCACCTGATCCTGCAGTGCCTTGGAGTAACCTGAGTTTTATCTGTCTTTGTAGAGCAGAGCTGCAATCCTACAAGGAGGGCACAAAAGGCAGCTCCAGGGTATTGAGCCAGACAAAAGCAGAGTTTATCATACAGTCAGCACCATCAGTCACACAAACACAACATGCCGGACCCCTGCATATTGATTAAAGACCTCCTGCTGTCTCATATAAATATACAGGTGATTTTCTTTTACACAGCTCCGCAGGTCGATCCACTGGTAGATTTACTAGAAAACTCAGAAAAAGAAACCTTAAGAGCAAATATTTTGGTTGTAATAATTGGACTGCCTAGAACAGTTTGCAAACAACTCAGCTGTATTAAGGAAAGACTAGTGTGGCTGAAGCCCACTCACACCTGCTACTAGGAGCAGGTTGAGTCTTTTTTTTATCTGAATGTATTTGTTTTATATTCTTACCTACACAATATGTTCTAACCACTCAGAGTCTAAAAATCTGCTTCCCTATCAAAGGGGAAGAGGAGGTGAGTATGAAAACCCCCTACAAAGAATTTCCTGAGCACAAAGTGCAGAACTGTTTAATTTATCCTACGCAAATTCTCCCAGACAATGGTTCAGTGACTGAGGTCAATTAGCCCACCAAAGGGACAGATGCAGGACAGATGGCAGCGATGCCCAACATGAGGTGCAGTGTCACTGTGAACTGCTCCTAGTTACTCCCAAGGTACCCAAATCACACTGCATGGAGCCAAATGTCGGTCTACCCAGAGCACTGCGTGTTTGCAGTGGAATCATACGAACATCCTCAATGCCTATCTGAACTAAAAATGACATTTATGGTCATCCCTTATCCACAAGTACTATTATTGCCTTTTACAGCAAGAAATTAATTAGATTTGTAAAAAACAAACCATGTCATGCCATGTTAACTGTCAATTCAACTCTTCCCAGCTGCTTGCAAATGGCTTGATTATTTGTTCAGCATTTTTTATTCAACTGACAGGTCTACAGTTCTCTAATGTCTTTTTATCCCTTCATAAAGTGTGACATTAAGTATCTTTTTCTTTCAAGACCACATTGAAAAATATAACCTGTCCTCTGAAGACAACAGTGACAACTCAGACTCTGTTAGAGCCTCTCACCTATTCTGTTTCTTTGTTGTTGTTTCTGTGCAGGCTTTTTTCCTGCGATCTTAAATTCATATTAAGTAGCTGATCTACTTCCCTGATTTTGTCCTTAGGTTTTACATATGAATGATGAGGAGCTTGATTTCACTAAACCGGCTATTTAATACACTGGGATTCGAGGCCTTAGTATTTACTTTCCAGCTAATTCCTTTCCTTTCTGCTCGCAGTCACAAGACCTCACCCACAAATTATCTGAGGGGAAAGTCCACTGCTTTTAATCTGTTCATCTTTCTCTTCCAAAAATCACACATTTAAAATCATTTTACAGATACAATCAACAAAAGCCGTTTTTCATCTTCTCATCTGCTGGAAGCAAATTTCTGTCCTTTTATTCATTATTTTTTCCTCTCTCACACTAGAAATCAAGTTACTGACAGACTCTTGTTTCCCAGATGATGTTCATCTCCAATCTATTATGGCAATTCATTATAGTCAGCTACAGACATATTTCAGGCATTCTCATCCAAACCCTACGCTATGGACAACCCATCTGTTCTCTTAAAGAAACTTAATTTACTTGATCATGCTGGTTTGAAAGAGTAAAACAATTAGATTTTTAGAAAAAGACAGCTTAGAGGTGCAGGAATTTCTCAATTACAGCAACTACACTCTGGCAATGCAGATAATCTTTAAGATGCACAATATCGTCTAATAGGGTAACTCTATTTTTTCCAATTAGAAGTGCTACCTCCATCCTCTAAATAGATAACATATGTACAAAACTATCCCCACATACAGTGCTTTTCTTCATTCAAAGACTTCTCGATAGTTTTAGATTATTCTAGAATTCAAAGCAAGTTTGCAATATAGAAAGCAACTCCTAAACAAAAAACACCAGTCACACAAGTTACCCTGAGAGACCTTTAAAAGCATTTAAATCAACCTTGACTCTGCGTAGTAAGATTTCCAGTTCTGCTTCTTTACACCCCATACCTTTCTTTCCACTATTTAAAGACATCCAGGACAGCTGAATAACTGCCTCATCCTCTTTATCCATCCCATGTCCCTACCTGAATACCCTCATTTCCTCCCCTCTTCTAACTCCAGTTATTTGAGCTGTTGTCCAAGTTACTGTTATTTACATTCATCCGCAGGATTTGTCATCAACTGTGCGCTGTTTAAAAGATGTCTCTTGTTATGGTGGAAAACCACTGTTTTTCTTTTTGAAACATCAAATATATTCTCATTGTCTATATGAATCCACTCTTAAAAACAAATAAAAGCCCGTGTCTCAAAGAAACAGCATTTAACATCAAATGCATGAGGAGAAAGTATCAAATCAGGCTCACGGTAAGTTATGAGTTGAAATGAGAATTACCCATAAGGCACATTATTTTTTTACACCTGTGAAGTTATGATAATATATTTACACATTCAGAAGTCTCTAGTTGAAATGCAAAAGGTAGCCATAGGGTACCACAATAAGAAAAACTAACAGGTTCACATATGCAAGAAAATATATTAAAATTGCAAAGTTAGTTTTAAATCACTTAGAAAAAGAAAGGTACAGCAAAGCTAAATATAGTCTTAGTTTTTTCTCATTAATCATTGGTACTTTACTCATAAAAATTAACCTCTATTTGTTAATCAAATACAGCTTCAATTAGAAGCAGTGTTGTCTATAGAGGTTAATGCACAGCTGAATATAAATTCTTGTAGCCTAACAGGCATTTTAATTTGTTGGCATTATTCTACATTTTAGAGGCAGACAAAATCCATTTCTTCCTTGTATCTCAACTTATTCAACAAATAACAAATTCAATGGATCAAAGCCAAAGCAAAGAACATGGCAGCACTAACCAATACACAGTAAAGCTACTGAAACCAAACTGATGCATACAACTGGCAATGGAATGCTGTAAAAGCAGGGACATTTTACCCAAGAGTTGGTAGGTTTGTCAAAGCTAGAATGTGTTGGTACAATTCATGTCATACCAAGAGAACTGTAAGGCAACTTAACGTTTTTTGCATGGCTGACTACTTAAGTGTGTATCTGGTAGAGAAGGCAGAGTTAATACTCCTTCACTTATTTAGAGTCATATATAGTCATGATAAGACAATTCCTCCTACCACACATCAGCTGCACTCGCCCTACAAACGCAGCTTTCATTCCACTGTCCTGCTGAACTGTACTTCTTGAATGTGCAGAAAAACGATTTAACGATTTATATCACTGCAAGAGAATTAATGCAGTTGATCCGAGATTTGTTAATTAGCTGCTTTAAGGCTGAAATCACGTTGTAATCCTTTTCTCAGCAGTTTTCCCTCATGAGGTTCATTCACATCCACTTGTTAAAGCCATCTCTACACAGCCACTATTTTTACTACCTAACAAAAGTTGTCTTCTTCCAAGACAAGTCCACGTCCTGGATGCTGCCATAACCCCTTTCTACACACTTCACAGAATCACAGAATTATCAAGGTTGGAAAAGACCTAGAAGATCATCTAGTCCAACCATTACCAATACTTCCTGGCTAAATCATATTCCTCAACACCACATCCAAACGTTTCTTGAACACTCCCATGGTCGGTGACTCCACCACCTCCCTGGGCAGTGCATTCCAATGCCTGACTACCCTTTCCGAGAAGTAATACTTCCTAATGTTCAGCCTGAATCTCCCCTGGCGCAGCTTAAAACCATTCCCTCTAGTTCTGTCATCGATTACACGAGAGAAGAGGCCAACCCCCAGCTCACTACAACCTCCCTTCAGGAAGTTATAGAGAGCAATAAGGTCTCCCCTGAGCCTCCTCTTCTCCAGGCTGAACAATCCCAGCTCCCTCAGCCTCTCCTCATAAGGCCTGTGCTCCACTTCTTTCATCTATCAAGAACTTTAGCACACAAGCTTGTATCTGTGCAAGGTGGTTGGCATTTTTGTCCTCTGCATGTGCACCACTATAGCCAACTATCTTTAGTGTGTGACAAAAAAGAGAGGAAAAAAAAAAAAAGGGAAAAGATGGCACAATGACCACTGACCTGAAAGCCCACTCACATACAATCCTAAATTCCCACTCCTGTCCATTGAAACAACAGCAACCAAAACTGAGCTAAGAATAATCACCTTCTATCAAAAATACTTTGGTCCTTCCTTTGTGTGAAGGCATATACGAACACACTGTGGAGAGAACTCTGACTGCAAGTGTTCTGCACCATTTGCTCCATCAGCTATGTTAATTTCCCTATTAGTCTCCTTCTCGATTCCATTTTCGGTTCTTTTATGCTATTCTACTACATTCTGACATCATTCAAATGTACCAGGAACTCATCCACCTACATTCTTTGCAATGTTTCCTCCACAACACCTCTGAAATAACGATTGAGGACTCAAGTCCTGAAGGGTTTCTGCATTAACTATTTAAAGTGCACCTGCACTAAACATTTGGAAGGCATCTGAACATTCCCAGGGCATTGTACACATCATCACACAGAAGAAACTGAAACCTCTTCAATGCACTTGCTTCACTAACGCTTTCAAAAAGAGATATTTCAATGCTATCTTTTCCCAGTATATTAGACACTAAATCCTTTCTGCTTCACAATCCTCCAAATCCTTTTCATTTTTTTTCGTTAGAAAGGAACAAAAGAAACTTAAACCCTTGCACAAGCTATGAACATGTGCATAGAAAACAGGAGAGAAGGGAAATAATTAACAAGTGAGAATTGCTACGAAGGTCCATCTAACTAAACAGCTTATAGGAAAACCTGCAAGGTTTAAGACTGAGCCACATGGATTAAAGGCAAAATGTTAATGCCTATAGAAGTAGAAGACAAAAAGGCCTATGTAAGTTGTCATTATTAAAATGCCTTAGGGAAACTTTCTTATGGTAATTCAAACTGAAAAGGTTAAAACCTTAAATGGTATAACGTTCACCTCGTATGCAGCGCTTCCATACAATGAAAGAACATACAACTTACTCTTGCAGAAACACCAGCTGTTGCTATGTGACCCACTAACTCCACAGATTTAAGAGAAAAGCCTAAAGAGAAACATGCCACAAAGTACTTAAGCTTCAGGCAACGCTCAACTTTCTAATAGCGGGGAGCATGTGAACACAGCATTGCCTATGAAATCCAGCAACAGTAAAAGCCCAAAGCATCAGTTAAGCACTACATGGACTATAAGAATCAGAAGCTCCACCAATGTCAAAATACAAAATAGACTGAGCTTCCAAAACTCCAGTTAACCTTCCAGAACGTCAATTTCAACACAGTGGGAATGCAAGCTCAGTTAGCAGATGTTTTACGCTCTCGTGCACAATCTTAGAAATACCTTGTTTCTCCCTATACCAATAAATAGCTATGACTTTCAGTTAGCATCCTGCCTCTAACATTTCAGAGCACAGTTGTGCTACTGAATAACTGAAATATAGACAAATCTTATCTTTATTGGAAGTCTCCATAAGGCACGTGACAGAAGTATGTAAATACTTCTAAATTCATATCCACACTACAAAAAATTGAAAGCCAGCACAGAAATATGTATTTACTTGAACTGCTATAACTAGTAAGCCACTCTGAGGACCAACAGCATTTTACCAGACATTTAGCATTCATCCATTGTAGCTGTTTACATCTTCAAAGCACACCATCACACAGGAGATTATACTAAAGTTCCACGTAAGATTTTCTTCTGCTGTTCCTTACTCCTTTCATACAAAGTGTCTTGTTCACCGTTTTCTTCATTAGACCTCAAAAGATCTTTTGATCTTGCAGATATCAGCTTACGTGCAGCTGCTTCCTGTGAAAAGCAGTAAGAGACTTTGGGCTGTGAAGGCTGTCTGCTGTTTTTAATATTTTATGTCTCCCACTATACAATCACTAAAGTTTAAGCCCCCACCATATGAACACTAACCTACTAGGGAGCTAAAGTCAGTAAAACCGTCCAGTCTTTCTGATGAAACCTACAGAATTTGTGCTGTTTAAAAAGATCTTCAGTAAATATTTTAATTAAATAGTCCCTCAACCACTTGATCTTGAAGTTAAGTATTTTTGACACTAAGTTTCCTCATCAGAAATCAGGTATTAAGAGCAAGTTCTAATTATAGAATCATAGAATTGCTCAGGTTGGAAAAGACCTTAAAGATCATCAAGTCCAACCACAACCTAACTATACTACCTTAACTAACAACCCTGAGGTGACTCGCCCACCTCCCTGGGGAGCCTATTCCAGTGCTCAACAAGTCTTTCTGTAAAGACATTTTTCCTGATACCCAGCCTAAACCTCTCAGGCACAACTCGAGGCCATTTCTCCTCATCCCAACACCAATGAGAAGAGACCAACCCCGCTCTCGCTGAAAGCACCTTTCAGATATTGCAGCAGCAAGATCTCCCCCCATCCTCCTTTTCCCCTGACTAAACAGCCCCAGTTCCTTCAGTCTCTCCTCACAGGGCATATTCTCCAAGCCCTTCACCAGCCTTGCTGCCCTTCTTTGGAACTGCTCCAACACCTCAATGTCCTTTCTGTACCTATTCCATTATGGTTGAGTACAAAATAACTTCCACAGAAATCCATAATGAGACTACATGGGACAAACCACCAAAATGAAATTTAAAAGAAGGAGAAGGACAGGATTTCAGCTGCCCTCCTGCATACACTTGGCAAATTAGGAATTCTTAGCCCAGAAGTATTTCCTAGCCTATAAGACCTAATACCTATATTTTGAAATCCATAGGGGGAAGAAGATATTGCAACAGTAGCAATGCCTTAGAGAGAAAAAAAAAAAAGCAAAAAAACCTTTGTAAAATGCTGAAGAGGACAACAAGAGAATACAGGACCTTCTACAAAGACTCAATGATTAGCTGTAACCAATCCGAATCAATGCAATGACAGCAGAAAGGTTTCAGAAGACAATTTTTTCCCCATCATGTTTATAAATTTTATCACCATTAATTAAGAAGTCTACATCCCTCACAACAGCAATCAATCAAAATTAGTCCTCCTTCAACTTCTCCAAAAAGTAGGAAGAAACAGTACTATATTCTGTTTCCTCTAGTCGAATGAGGGAAAGACCTGCAACGTCAAAAGAAAGAAAATAAGTTTAAGCTCTGCAGCTCTTGAAATCATTGAATCAGCAAGGTTGGAAAAGGCCAAAATCATGTAGTTCCATTATACCACCAATACTTCCCCACTAAACCATATCTGTTAGTACCACATCTCCACATTTCTTCAACACCTCCAGGGACAGCGACTCCACCACCTCCCTGGGCATGCTATTCCAATGTACCACCACTCTTTCTGACAATAAATAATTCCTACTATTGAACCTGCACATCCCCTGGTTATCACTAGTTATGAGGGAGAAGAGGCTGACCCCCACCTCACAACTTCCTTTCAGGTAGTTCTCAAGAACAATAAGGTATCCCTTGAGCATCTTCTTCGGACTGTACAACCCCAGCTCCCTCAGAGACTCCTCATGAAACTCATGCTCAGACCCCTTGCCAGCTTTGTTGACCTTCTTTGGGTATGCTCCCGGGCCTCAATGTCTTCCTTATAAGGAAGGGCCCAAAACTGAACACAGTTCTCAAGATGCTCTTTTTCCACTAGCTCCTGCAAAGATGTAATAAGAGTCCTCCTTTATAAGGCCATGTAGTGACAGGACAAGGAGAAACAGTTTTAAACTGGAAGATGGGAGATTCAGACTAGATATCAGGAAGAAATTATTTACTGTGAGGTGGTAAGACACTGGAAAAGGTTGCCCAGTGAGGTTGTGAATGCACCCTCCCTGCAAGTATTCAAGGCCAGGCTGGATAGAGCTTTGAGCAACCCAATCTAGAGGTGTCCCTGCCTATAGAAGGGGGGTTGAAACTAGATGATTTTATAGATCCCATCCAACCCAAACCATTCCATGATTCTGTGACTCTTTGGAGACCTGCTTCTCCTTTGGCAAGTTGTAGGTACTAAGATCTTGAACAATTCACAAACGCATCAATCCTTGGATGATTACACAAAGTACCTAGGACAAAACAAATCATCTCTGAGATTGCTTTTAACTGAAAATGGTTATGGCCTCTATTTTAAGCGGAATTCAATCTTGTACCAGTTCAAGCTTCTCTGGGCTGGGATCCAACTCACTTCAGGATTCTAGTCAAGCATAAGGGAATGACATAGGAACAGACACAATTCTGGGAAAGTATGGAAGTAAAATGATATATACATACACATCTAAAATTTTCTAATGACATTTCCATCTAGATACAAAAAGCCCTAAATTTAAGCAAGGGATTTCTTTTTTTTTCCCTTTAAGTGTCACATTCTTAGGTGTGAAGCTCTAACCAGTGAGCATTATGAAACTTAATTATGAGATGAAAGAAATTAGACAGTATTCAAATAGGTAAAAAGGTGTCACAGAAACAAGGAAGAAGGAATCCATTCTCCACATCTCTGGAGAATGGCATGATTAGTAATATTAGTAACAAGCTCAGATTAGAGCAAAAAACCTTAAGTCAGGCATACAGGAATGCTTTTAAGGGTAGATGAAACAAGCATCACTCTCAGACTTAGCTGTTTCTGTCAGGAACAAGAATATGATCTTCATTTTCTGAGGTCACCTCCAACCCCTCCTCCTCTATCTAGGTGGAAGTCAGTTACTTGCATGTTTGAACTTTACATGTGGTAAATGAATAAACACACTGTGAAGTTCTCAAAAGGATCCTGTAAATTAATTCATTATGCATTCAGATTTTCCACTGAAACAGGACACAGTTCTTGGCTTTATTTCTACCACTTATAGCTTTGTAAAATTAGAATCTGACAAGATCCACATTCATGCTACGTTGCAATTGTGGCAAAGCTACAGCATTGTACTGGTGCTGCAGAGGCAGCAGGAAAGCCTGTGCAACAGTCACTTGAAGCCAGCAGGTTATCAGAGCAAAAACACAGATCACCTCCTGGATGAAAAAAGTCAAATTTATACATAAAGATTAAGACTGAATTCCTAATGCTCTACAGAATAAATCAGCAGAAATTCCAGTAGCTTCAAGTTTCCCAAAGGATGAGCTCAGACACCTGTAACCGCCTCCAGTACGCTGCCTCTCCATATACACCTCCTAAGTTCATGATAGAAACAGATTTCTACTAAATGCATTTACAAAAAACGAAGTAAATACCACACTATCCCCTCACTACCTTCAGAGTAAAACAAATACTGCATATTTGAACAAGCTGCCCAGATAAGTTGTAGATGCTCTATCCCTGCAGGCACTCAAGGCCAGGCTGAATAGGGCCCTGGGCAGCCTGATCCAGTGGGGGGCAACCAGCCCACAGCAGGGGGTTGGGACTGGATGGTCTTCGCCAATCCAAGCAATTCTATGATGCTATGAGTGCTTCCACAGAAATCACAAATTTGGTTGTCAATAAAACTACAATAAGTGACCAGCTACAAACAGCGGCAGAAACACATGCTTAACACTAGCAAGGAAAACACGAAGTTTAATACTTTATAAAGAGCAACTCTTCTCACTGTCATCAAAGCTGGGATTCTCTAATTAACCCTCTTGCCTCAGCCATTAAGGTGGATTTGAAACTTACTAACTAAAGACAATGTGAAAATAAACAGATAAAAGGAAAAAGAGAAAGTGGAGAAAAGGAGCCGGCTCTGAACTTTTTAGATTTACTCCAAAAAGAAAATAAATTAAGTCTTTACAACTAAGAATAGGCTACTCTGAAAAAGTGAAAAGGCCCACTAATTAATTGCTTGATCAAGTCCATATAATCTATATATATATAAATTATATATATAAATTATAGATTATATAAATTATATAATCTATAATTTAAAGCATATTACTGGCTTCAAGGATCATACAAGGAGTTTCAAAAAGAACAGCTTCAACACATTTAGTCTTATCATGTAAAACCCATTTTCTAAACCTTTACCTTCATCCATGCCAAATAAATTGCAAGAAAAATGGCATTTTATGCTGCAGATTTAAAGACCTTGGAGAACTGTCACAGAATATTTGTGAAACAAACCTGTGTTTTTCTACAACAGCCTAGAATTTTCCCTTATTGAAAACTCTCTCAAACACCTGAAATTTGCACCCTTCCAACCATGGGTTATAGCCCTGCCTTCCATCCAGGTACTGTTTCCAGCCATGACTCAGCCTTTGAGCAAAAATCTCACAAGACTTGCCTTCAGGTCTCTTAAAAAGAGATGCAGAAGACAGCAAGTAACTTCACCATGAGAGTAAAGCAGCTCCATCCACACCAGCCTTCCAAGAGAAATGGGAATTCACCATTTTAAGGTATTCCTTCATTTCATCAATCCACCCAAACATTACACAACATCCAGACTTGTCCTTAAGTTTGTACCAGACCAACACACACTACAAACTTAATGATGTGATGTTATTTAACAGACAGATGTTCTCTCCCTGAAACTGACTCATGAGCTCTGGTTCTGGATGTCTTTCAAACTCAGAGCAACAGGCTGGAAAAGAAATCAACTGTGTGGTGTAAACCAGCCCCACACTTCCAGCACAGTCCAGTTTTCTGGGCTGGGAGCTAACCAGCCTCATTCTTCTGTCCCTAATCCCAGCTGCAGCCCAACATGCAGCAGATGCACACCTTCCCTTGCTGCCTGGTTTAATGCTATCTCCTCTTCCTGAAAAACAAACTAAGATGTGTTATTTTACATTGAAGCTTAAACCATGTCAACACTATCCATGGCTTGTATCTGACTTCCACTACTTACTCATGGCTTTGAACAACTGACAGCTGCCCGTATTCCTACCAGCCATTGGAAGCATAAGATTGCTCTAAGATAACTGAAAACGCACAACTCTAGATGTAGTCTGGCAAAATCTGGGGTATTCTGGTTCTAATTTTTCTATTCATACAAGGAAGAGCAAGTTAACAGACCTTTTTTGATTAAATTTGTTCAGTTAAACACATTGTTCCATCTGAGTTTTGGAACATGTTCTATTCCTTTTTCATTTTCTTTACACTTCCTTCTTAATTTTCACTTAAAATTTCAACATGAGGTTTCAGCTTTCTCCCTTGTGTTTTTAAAGGCCACTTCATGCTCCAGAACCACATGCATGGAGAAATGCCTCAGAAGCAGCACTATTAAGTAGCTCTTCTTTCTCTCAGCTGTCAGTGTAGAAACAAATGCCAAATACATTTGTACATAGCAAACCTTCCAGATCTGCAATTCAGCAAGATCCAATCCTGAAGGAACTTTTAGAGCACTTAAAGATTATAAATACATGAGAATTTTTTTAAGAGCAGAGATTCCAAATAAGGAGGAGAAAAGACTTTACGGGTAATCACTCGCACAAGGCATCACCACAAGGTTTGATGGAAACCTACATAAAAACATTCCTCACAAGAAGATTTAGTAGTTTGACTAAAGCACGTTACATTGTTCATAAAGTGACACTTTACAAGGCACCAGCAAGTTTTTTTCTTACTACTTCTAGGAAAATTAGCACAAAACAGAAAAGTATAAGCTTGCTTAGCACTTATAAAGACTTTCCATTTTAGGCCATGAAGGAAGAGCTGGGCCTAGAGCTGCTGTGCAAAGCAGAGGAAAAAACTGACAGTAACTTTAAAGAAAGGCCCTTGCCATCTTCTGCTGATGAAAGAAAAATAAAATATGGTAAAGCCAATGGAGCAATGAGATGGGAGCTCTGTTTTCAGGGCCTTTATTCAATAAGAAAGGCAATTAGCTGACTGTTAAGTCTTCTTAGAGTTCACGTACAACCTGCATTTACCAGGACTGGGATACTAGAACATTACATCTTGGGACTTGTGAACAAAGCTTATATTTTCGATAAATATTTATTCCATACTCTATATATTAGCAAGTGATTGAGGTACTTCAGGGTGGAGGAGGCATTGCCATGTACCTTACGTCTGTGTACAGGGACTGCACCATATGGGCAGCAGAACCAGCTCCCAGTACTGCTGTCAGCAGCCACCTGCTGGTCCCCTGCCACATTGCTGAAAACATCCATTCCCAAGACAGCACCTCAGTGCTAACACTCCATCTCCCTTAAACCTGAAGATGAATACCAGCCACCACAGCTGCTTTTGGGAGCAGGAGACCAGCGGTGGTGGGCAGCAAGAGACAAAATAAAATTGTAATAAAAATAAACCCTTGACTGAAGCTGCTACACCATGGGAAGTATTTTTAGCTTCAGAGGTTACAATCACTGCTGAAAAAATTTGAGACTGCTACCAAACACTGTCACCTCAATCTCCCAATGCAAGAATCCTGTAGAAACACCTAAATTCTCAAACAACCCATCATTTAATCTTGCATTCATACAGCAGTCTTACCTAAGAAGCTAAGTCTAACTTACAATCATCTTCTCTATTTCTACTACTGCATCTTTGGCTAAAGACATTTACTTTGCTCCTATTCTTCTGAGCAAGCCAGTTGCGCTTAGAATGAAGGCAAGGTTCAGGTTCTTAAACAGAATTTGCTCTAAATTAGTAAGATTCCTTTGTAATAGACGTTCAAATGTAAACAGGCTCTCATTCACCAGATTAATCCACTTCCATGACTTTAAAAGACTGCCTAGAGCCAGACAGAGCCCGTTATTCTGTTTATAGATCATTTCACCCACTTTTTAGCCATTAGAGACTGAGAGGACTTAATGCTTCTGAAATTAGGACTTTAAGAGTTGCTAGAAGTTGCATCTTCAGTTAGCAACAACAGTAACAATAATAATACAGAATTAGTCTCAGTTTAGTGCTTGCTCTGAAGACCCCGCACTGGGAACAATGTAGAATTGCATCCTGTTTATTACACAGACAAGGACATCGCAGCCACCAGAGCTGGAAGGCTCTTTCCCAACATAGTGACATTACATTCAACGTCAGTATTGACCAGCCTCAATCCTCAGAGAATCACAGAATTGTAGGGGTTGGAAGGGACCTCTAGAGATCATCGAGTCCACCCCCCCTGCCAAAGCAGGCTCCCTACACCATGTCACACAGGTAGGCGTCCAGGCAGGTCTTAAATATCTCCAGAGAAGGAGACTCCACCACCTCCCTGGGCAGCCTGTTCCAGTGCTCTGTCACCCTCACTGCAAAGAAGTTCTTCCACACATTCATGCGGAACTTCCTATGCTGTACTTTCATCACATTACCCCTAGTCCTATCCCCATGATAGAGAAGAAAAACAACAGTTAAGCCACCATGTAACAGTAAGGAATATCAGGTTAGCTAACAACCAGCAGAAATACTATTGTTAGCCTTATTCTTTTCCTTCACTGTGATCCAAAGGAATACTGACATGAATGCCATGCTCAAGATGGCAGACTATTTTAAGGGATATGGATACACACACAAATACTCTCAGAGAAATACAATTCCCAGTAACATACTGTAAAAAAAATTGGTAAATTAGTATTTTTGTTCAGCTTAGCTGCCAAATCTAATAAGAAGGAGAAAGGTGAACTCTCTTGATGAGTTTCTGATCCACCTACTACTTTAAAGCACTTATTTTATAAATAGTGATGAAGATGACATAACTCATCCAACACTTAGAGAAGTAACATCAGGAGTTAACTGACATTTTCCTACCACATGTTTTTAGACAAACATAAAACTGATGTGCTGGATCAGACCCAGGGATCCATTAGTCCAGTTTCCTCTTTGACAAAGAACAGCGTTGGAAGCTTTTGCAAGGGTCCCCAAAGGTCTGTTTCACATCTGTGAACAACTACCCTACCTTTTACACAACACAAAGGCCACTGACTTTTATTCTAGCTATCATCCACCCTTCAGTCCATTACTTTCAAGTAATGTAAATAAACTCACTATCAATAGTAAGTTTTATTTAAAAAGCAAATATTTATTTATATCAGCTATAAGGACAAACTTCTTTTTTTCCACAGTAGGTCTGAAAGCTCTGAGTAATCCACAGAGATAACAAACCAAGAGACAGGCATGTAATAAACAGTCTGTATTGTAGACTCTTTGGAAGCAAAACCTAAATAGAAACAAGGGGTTTTTTAAATTATTATTTGGTTTTCGCTTTAGGTTGTTATTAGTTTTTACCTTTTAAATGCTTCAGCAGGGTTCCTCTCGCATTCCCCAGGTTGCAAGAGGCTTTGAATAGCAGGATCTCTTAGTTTGTCCTCATATCCGTGGATCAGTCCACTGCGGCAGATCTGTGCAACTAAACCTCTAATAAACCCTCCAACACAGAGCGTGTCAGAGTCCTGGGCTCTGCAGAAATGGAAAGCTAGGGCTTGCCGATGTAAACCTCTCTGCAGGTTTAAAGGTGAGCTTGGCCAGAGTAACTCAGTACAGAGGGCTGTCTTCCCACTACCGGGCCCTCCTACCAACAATACACCCCAGGCAGCTCCTTTCCCAGAGACAACACCAGTATTATTCCCAGAACTTGCTACAAGAGATGGTTTGTTGGCAGCACTACCGCTGCAGTTAGCTTTCTCCTGGAGGCAGTGCTGAAGCTTGTGGAAAACCCACTCCCTACAGTAAAACTGCTTTCCCTGCAGCAAGCTGGTTTGAGCCATTTTACAATGCTTCTTCTCTTGGACTCGTCATAAGCGGCAGTATACTTTCATCATCTTAGCGCAGGGAGGCACAGGTTCATCTTGTGCAGGAAGATCTTCTGCTCAGAACTTGACAGCGCGTAAAATAATCAGTTAACCTTCCCCGTAACACTTAACGGCATCTTCTCGCAAAGGGTGTCACTCCATCTGGATGCTGTGATACAAGTAGTGAAACACAGTCACAGCTCAGCTGACATCACGAAGCAGCATCCGATACCAGTGCTCAACAATACTTCTCCTATGGCTCAAAAGTCCATACAGCTCCATGGCTACATCTGTAGTTTATGCAGTTGTGCGCGTTCCCAGCATACAGGGGAGACACTACATCTGGAAAAACTGAAGGGAAGCCAGCTTTTCAGTGTATACTAAATGCCTTTCAACTCTAGGCATTAATCTCTCCGGATATAAATCCAGAAAAAGCTGTCCATAACAAAATGTTCCTGCTGGGAATTTTATACAGAAAGCAATTCTTCTTCAGAGTACAATACACATATTCCAAACACGCAGATACGCACAGCTTACTGAGAAACAGTCAGTTTGGACGAGGAACTTTGCAGACTTCATGTATCTGGGCAAGCGTCTCAGAAGTGCTTTGGATTATGGCTTCTTAGGCAGGAGAGATGAAAGGGATAAAAAAAAAAAAAGTGTTTACAACTTCTCATTTCAGTACATTCATAAGCGTCTTCTTCAGCAACCTGGATTCTTACTGAACCTGTTCTCAGGTATCTTAATCGCAAGATGTCAGAAGAGACAACATCTTCCCCTAGAGCTCTGAAATAAAGAAGACAGCACTTTTAACCCTGCATGCAAGTCGTAATTCAGTCAGCTGCAAAGCAGACAACAAAGAGTGAAGCCAATGGCTCTTATCTTTAGTTTTTGCCCATCTAAAAAGCTGCTTTAAAAGGAAAAAACAAAATGTTTTCTCAAGGTACAACTGAATACGTATATAAAAGCATAACAATAGCCAGCTGTGACAGTGGCCTCAGAATCACAGCACAACGAACCCCGCACTTCCTCCCTACGAGAGCCGAACGCTCCCTTTATCTCCGCACGCTCTTTTCTCCCACAGCTCCAGCGCCGATCCCTCCCTGCGCGCAGCCTTCCAGCTGCTGCCCACGGCTTTCTCGAGAACTTTATCCCACAGACGAGCTCTGCCCACGGTTCCTCGCACAGCCCTTTGTTCGCCGCCCGCCCGTAGCAGGACCGGGGCTGCCCCGGCTGCCGCTCCTGTCAGCCCCAGCGGCTCCCCCCGCCCGTGTCCTCATCCCGCGCTGCGCTGCCCTGCACGGTGCGGCTACCCGGCCAGGCACCCGACTCACTCCGGCGATCCCGAAGCCGAGAAAACAGCCGGGTAACCCCCCCGCTCCCCTCCCCCAGTACGGCTCCGCACAAAGCCCCCGGCCGCAGCCGCCCGCCCGCCGCTGTCACTCCGCTGCCCACCTCAGCCAGGTACCGCCCAACAGCCGCCGACCGCCCCAACGGCCGCCGGGCTGGGGGGCTCCCTACCGCCGCTCTCTTACCTCCACCAGCGCCCCAGCTGCCGCTCCAGGCTCCCAGCGGCTCGGCGCAGCGCGCTCCTCCTCTTCCTCCCGGCCGCTCGGCTCCCGCCCCCGGGCTCCGCCGTGCCAGGCCCGCGTCCAGCCCGCTCCGCGGCGCCTCAGCCCGCCCGTGCTCTCCTCGGCGACTCCTTGACCCCTTCCTCCAGACCCCACCCCCTCGCATTGCCCCCGCCCCTGCCCGCCTCACGGCCCGCCCCCTTCCCTCCTGCCAGCCCGACATCTGGCTGCAAGTAGTCCTGGGCGGAGGGAGACGCCGGGCGGGCGCTTTACCGCCCCTCCGCTTTGTCCCGCCGTCTCCGTTGCCGATGTAGGGGGCTTCCAGCTGCCGGAGCCCCCCGGCTGCGGGGCCCTGCAGGGGGCGGCAGCGTTGCTCCCGGCGCCGGGGCGCGGCCGCGGGGTTTGCCCGGGTGGGGCGGAGCGCCCTGAGGGGAACTGAGGGGGGCGGGAGCACCGAAACTTGAAAAATAAGGGTTCTCGGGAAACGGTTTGCATCGATGGCCGGTCCTTTTATTTACGTGCAGAGCGCGGTGATTGCACTGTGTAAATCTTGTATGCCAGCACTCTAATGCACGACTTCAGCTTGCCTTACTTATGTTAGCCTAGAAAAAGAGTAGGCCTAATAGCTGTTTTCCCTTTGCCTGTTCCTATTTCTCCCAAACCAGCCCATCCCAGGTGGGGTTTTGCTACGTGCACTGGGGAAATGCAGCCTCGCAGAACGTATGCGGTGATTCCAAGCAATTTTCCCCTTACTCCTCACAGTTCACACACTGAAAACCACACTGTTTCCAAGCTTGCTGCTTGCCTGAATGTGGGCTTAGCAGCCCTCCAGCCTCAGACAGATGGACTGCTGCAGACCCATGAAACACAGTGGCCATCCTGATTCCTCTTTCAGTTTGCAGACCCCTGAAAACTGCTGTGAGATCCCTTTGACAGGACTGGAAACATTGCTGGGTTCAGCAGCCCTTCACAGTGCAGCCTACACGCAGGGAGAAAGTGGGAGTTCTCCCCTTATTTGGCTGCCAGAGAGCAAGGAGAGGAAGGGTTTCCATTAAAATTTCACCTCTTAGGCTGGCCATGTTATTTATCATAAGGCTTTTCTTCCCATTAGCTTTCTGATCGGGGGTTTTATGGTTGATAAAGAGTCTTTCCTCTGTCCAGCTTTGTACATCAGGCAGTTAAAGCACTCCTTTACACAGAGTATATCCATGCAATACAGGACACACATCTACTACCCTCCAAGGAGCGTCCCAAGATTTTCTGTAGGAATAGAATGAAAAAGAAAAAAAAAAAAAAAAAAGAATAAATTCATTTGGCACACTGAAGAGCTTAGAAAAACAAGTCTGCCTACTTCTGGAAACCAGTAGAACAAGTTTGAAGAACCTTTGGAAGCACTGAATTACGAATTTGCAAAGCAATGGGGAGTGGGGGAGAAACAGAAATAAGAATAGAAGTCAGAAAAAAAGTGTTGGTTTTGTTGTTTTTGTATATATGTGTATGTATATGTATGTAACTGTTTTCTTTTTTAGACTACATACTTCAGGCAAATAATCTTCTCTAAGCTTTTTCCTTTCCTTGCAGCACCTCCTCATGAGAGCCTTTGAACTGCTAAATCTCTCTCTCCCCCCCTCCGCCTCCCCTTTGTTTTTCTCTTAACAGTAAATGAATGGTGATAGATAACATGTGGAATGATGGAACTGTAGTTCTGGTCAGCTGAGTTGGATGGAGACAAAACAGGGGTTTGACAGAGTGAAAGAGACTGCAAAAGAAACCCCACACCAAACAAACAAACAAGCAAACAAAACACACAACAACAAACCTACCAAAGAAATAAACCCTAAAACTAGACACACACAAACACCAAAAAAGATCAAGATGCCGAGGGTCACATCTTAGATACAAGCCTTGGGCTGGTGGGTGTTCAGGGAAACAAAACAGATATAATGAGAATCTGGACAATGATGAAACCCAAGGGAAAATGGAGCTCCCCCTTTTCTGATGACTGGAAAGCAAACAAAGACCGATTAAACATGAGAAGTTGCTTTTAGATTCCACAACATCCAAAATGAACAGAAAGAATAACAGTGTGGTTTGCTAAAATTAGATATTTAAATGTAATCAAGATTGCATTATAGACAATGACTAGAAAATACTAATCTTTCCACGCTAATATATAAAGTCTGCAGCTGAATAGATGGCAGTAATTTGATTTCAGCATGGAAAAGAGGCACACAATAAGCATCCCCACTGAAATTACTTATGTATCATGCATTTGAGCAAAACTTCCATTCCGAAGATCAGTTCTACAACTAAAGGCAATGGAAATTACTTGTGAGAACGGCAAGGAAAAAGAAGAAAGGAGGCAGAAAGGGAATGAAAGAACAGGAAAAACGCAGTAGGCCTAGAATGCAGTTATACCCTTCCCAGTGGGATGATTTTTAGGCTGTCAAAAGATGACAAAAAATTGCAAGGTGGGAAGTATAACCTGCATGCTTCTTTCCAAAAGGATGCATATATGACCTAAAGGTGATGTTTCACACAATGGTCTTGCATTGACTGCCTGTATTAGTTAGGAAACAAAAAGCATGTAAACACTGAAAGTGATGAATAATTAAAATATAGATAAAAAGTCCTAACAAACGTCGGAAGCGTTAAAAAGAAAAGAATGAGAGATTGCTATGAAGTAAGAGGTGCAGCTGCTGGGGTTGAGAGCTTTCATCTGTATGCTAAAGAGTAAGACCCTGAAGTCAACCTTCAAAAGCAAGGAAGGTATTTTGTTATCAAGCATGTTTGTGTAGCACCTCCTGTTTCTAACGCGACAGCCTCTATGACATCATCCTGGTGAATTATTATAGCTAAGAGTCAGATATTGCTGATACAATTGTGCAACGTTGTAGTTAATGAGACAGGATAAGAACCAAACCTTATTTTGTGGTTTCGTATAACTCGGCTTGACATAGATAGCAAACCAACCACGATATAATTGGGTGCAACCTTACAGACTCCAAGACTGACAGATAAGACCTCAAGCAGACACAAAGAAGACGAAACATATCAAAATCTCCCATCTGAAAAAAAAATAAATACACTCTTGTTGTAGCTCCAGTGGTCTGAGGCGGTAATAAGCTGCCTGCTTAAATGAAGACATTTCAGGACCTGATCTTAAGATACAATGGGAGGTTTCTGCTATGCATTTTCAGGCATAATCTTATGGTTATAAATACTAGTTAACACTGAAAAAATAAGATGAAACTTTTTAGTAAGAAGGTAAAAAATTTAATAGACTTTATCAAGTCTATGCTGACATTGGAAAATCCAAGGGACTGATTAAACAAAAAGCCGTTACGCATTCTAAGTGAATTGCAGCATCTATTCTCAGAATGGTAGAATAGACCACTAATGTGTTAGCAGTTACAGTATGATGCTATTCAGATAGGAAGGTTTGTTTTCAGATAACAATCATCTCTGATAGGCCAGAGAATGTAATCAATTGTGATGGCAAAGGTAGGACTGAGGCTGATATTTAAAGTCATCAAAATCTGAGTAATCACGTTCACATAAAAACATTTGCATTGTACGTAGCTTGGAGCAGTGTTATCGGTTTGGTTGCTTTCTGGTTTGTGTATGACTCACGCCCAGCCCTGGTCCTGCTGTCTAGGTGCTGCATGTCTCGTCAAGTCAGTGCCAGGTCTGCAAGAGAAGGGAGTGGAGCTGCAGATCCCAGGAGCTTGTAAGAGTTTGGGGAAAGCTTTTGGTACGCAAGCATTCACAACCCCAAATAAACAGCTTTTAGGGGTGGGCCTGAGGCATCGTTGCCAACTTACAGCAGTCATTTTAACTACTTGTCGAGCTGTAACTTACTGATTTTCATGCATAATTAGGCATTATTAATTCAGATACTTTCTCTGACAGGTGAAATTAGTGAGTTTGATGGTAAGGGAAGATAGTGTAGACCTGATATAACACAGGAACATTGACATAAAAGCACATTATAATTTTTCCAAGCAAATAGTGGAAGCTTTATCGTGTGGAACAATTAGGCAAAGGCATGAATGTCTGATTTCAGTGATACAAACATTTAGATCCCAGTTCAAAAACCTGCCCAGGGTGAGATAGTCCTTAGGCCTCATGGCATCATACAATATTCCTACGCAGAGCAACCTGGAAGTCCTGTATGCAAGGGAGCTCATGCTCAACCTGATGCCTACTGCCATGTATGTGGATCCCCTTCAGCACAGCACAGTTTGCCTAACTACATGGAAACTAACCCCAAGAGGTGCTTTGTAAGGTCTTGGCCTGAATTGATACTGACCACACCATTCCCTCAATGCTTTTTTTTTTTGCCTTTTTTTTTTTAAAAGAGGAACATAACCCTATTCATAATACTATTTTATTCTAGCTATCTGGGAGTTTCCCTCATCACTGCGGGTTTTCAATAGATGAAGGCAATAGCGTTATTTTACATAAGAATATAGTTAGGAAGTATAATAGTTCCTTTCAGTTCCTTCCTCATTACCCAGTAATTTGGGTAGAGGTACTATCTATCCCATCTATTGAAACGGGATCTCTGTGAACAAAGGATGCGAGAATGATGGAGCTGAAGAAAAATTAAACAAAAGATCCTGGATATGATAATGCAGTAGTTCAAACACTTGAACAGGAGAGGAAAGAGCTATATCCTCATTCCTCTTGAAAGAGAAATTGTTCCCACTTCCAGGCTGACAGCATTAATTTATAGGTTATTATAGAACTGCTGCTACAATATATTCTAGTTGCTGTTTGGTAGAAAAATGGCTCCTATGCTTTGGATTACTGAAGATAACTTGCCTTTGATACATACGGCTCAGCATTCTGGTCTTTAAAACACTGCATCTATCCTGCAGCCACCAAAAAGGCAATAAGGAAGCTTTCATACATACATCCTTACCTTTTGGGCATGGCCATTTTGTAACTCAATGGAATCAGGACAAACTCAAATGCCATGCTGCCCACGCCTGTAAAACTCTGTGGGTGGGAAGGGAAGGGGGGTGTTGGACTAGATGATCTCTAGAAGTCCCTTCCAACCTCCATGATTCTGTGGCACTATCATACTACCAGTGCAATTACCCATCAGCCCTACACTGTCAGAAAAAAAAAAAAAAATAAAAAAATAAAATAAAATAAAATAAAATAAAATAAAGTAAAATAAAATAAAATTTGGCTACTCCAGGTAGCTGTTGTCAAGAGGAACCCAGTTTAAATGCTGTGAAATGGTTTTGGAGAAGCTTTTCTCTCGACATGAGAGCACCATCCTTCCATTTTAGGTATGGGGATCACACACTAAATTTAGTCAATGGGCTGAGCGATACTTTCATGCCCAATACTTCAGGCTATGGCTTCCAGAGTTTGCTGCAATGTATTTTAGTACCTGAATATGCATCTGCATAGTGCTAGGAAGAGGCATATTTTCTGTTAAAAAAACTGACACTCAACCTGTGATATTTATTATGTTTCGGCTCTTTGTTTGCAAAATGCATTACAGTATTTAGGCAGCTAAACAGAACTAAACTCTTAAAACGGTGGCCTTGAGAATTTAAGACATACATGCTAATGTAGCGGCCTATGTCATTCTAACCTCAAACGTTGCTATGTGTGCAGGGATTGGAATACACTCCACCTTCCTCCTGCCCCAGAGTAGCATGTTAACCAGTATTCGTGCAATGTGAATTATGGGATAACATTACCATTCTGTTTAATAAGAGTTGACAACACATGACGCCAGTCAAACTTAATTATTAAGTATAATATTCTGAAAAACAGGTGCTGCAGTAGATAACTAGTTCTGTTGGATGAAAATGTATGAGGATCTGCAAAGAATTTAAATGCCATTAAAGGATGGCATGAAAACTTCTGTGGAGTTGATAGAAAAAAATCTGTCAGCAGTAAGACATAGTAAAACTATATCAAGAAAATGACCTTTTCTGTGATTTGGACCAGAAATATATTTGTCAAAATATCATTGACTGTGCATGAAAAAAAAGATAAACAGATGCCTAAGAATAAGAAATAATGCTTACATGAAGAATGAGAACGACTACATACAATAACAGAAGAATTTATACTGAAGCAAGATTTTATATAAACTTAGTGAAATATGATCAAGTACTGTTTGATTTATGTTGGAAATATTTAAGCTGTAATCATTAGGAATGTGTGTGTAAATAGCTTATGCTCTTTCTGTATGTTGCTCATGTAATCTCACTACTTTCATCAGCACCTGAATGCTTGTCCTGACCCGTTCTGTGATCTTGAGCAACTCCTGTAACCTTATCTGCTTCTGTTTCCTCATTAGTACAATAAAGAAAGTAAAGCTTTCCTATTTGCTTTCTTATGCTTGGTCTAACTGCAAGCAAAAACAAGATGTACCAAAATATTTTGTACTACTTCAGTAGCACCAGGTAGCAATGCTCTAACTGGCCAAGTCTGATTGATGTGTTGTTGAATCAGTGTGTGATATCCAGACTAAACCATAAGTAATAAATAACCCAAATCCCTTTCACTGTATAGGCTCTTGCAGACCTCTGCCCTAAGCCCATAGTAGCTCATGTGCTCCTTGTGTGAGAAGTCGTGCTGATATACTGTATAGTCAATTTAACTCATTTCTCTCTCCATGTAGTTTACTCTGTCTCAAGACCATTTCTTGGTATTTGTGAATTCATGCATTTTAAACACTATTCTGCAGTCCCTGTGGAGACAAACTGCCCATTTGACAGAATATCCCAGGTCACTAAGCACTTGCTGCATTAAGCACTAAGCACTTCTGCTGTTTTCCCGAATCTGTAGTACTCCATAAGTCATCACTTTAGGAGTAAGAAGATAGCAGGGTTTAATTTTGCTTGCCCTTTTAAGCTTTGCCTAGCTAGCTTCGCCTGAAGTAGGATGGATATTCTCCCATTCATTTCTCTGGCTGCAAGACTGCTAGCTGTCCAATTCAACACAGTTTCCAGTCTTAGGGGAAATATAGAATGTAATTATGCTTTTCCCTCCCTCCCCCCCCCCCAACTCCTTAGCATAAGGCATGCTTAAAGCAGGGAGTACAAACCTTACTTTCTTATGAGTGGACTCAAGTACCAGAGCATGTGCAACTGGCATATATGGAAAAGCAGAGAGTGGACTCCAAGCTGCTGGGTAGCTAATGTTGATTGAAAAAAAAAACACAAAACATTTGCATTTAATGTGGAAGTCAATTTTAGTTTGATCGTGAGTCTAATTTGATAGACCAAATTTTACTCCCTTTCCCATCTTTCAGGTAATATTAATATATTTTTTAAGTAATCTAAAATCATTCCTTTTGTAAAACAAGCGAAAAGGCAAAAATCAAATTGTATTTTCTCCTGCAACTCTGTAAAAGGATCCAGAACATTCTGTGTGTATTGCAAGAGAAGGTTATGTCAAAGTGAGCAACTTTTCTACTTTCTTTGTCCAAGCATGCCAAAAATGAGTGTTTTATGGGCTAGAATGTATAGTAGTTATATGGTTTACATATAACTTCACGAGCTGAAAGTAACACGAGTGAATTCCAGCAAGTACATAATGCTGAACAGAAAGCCGATATTAAATTGTTTCATGGCAGTTACAGACTTTGGTTATTAATGACATTCTTGGAGGAGTCCTCAAAAATTGTTCTACAAATGCCAGCAGACATGTAGATAGTATGAGGGAAGTTGCATTATAGAGCTGCAGTAAACACTACAATATGAAATAGCAAATGCAAAGCAGCTATCAGAAGATATATATATATGTTTTTTTTTCCTGTGCCTGTGGAGTGTGTGGGAAGCCTCTGCAACCTAAATAAGAGTGCAGCTAATAACCCCAACAGCTTCTACAATATCCTTTTTAACTGTAAGTGGCAATGTACTCTCTGAAATTGAGAGATGCAAAGCATTCAAAAAACCATTAACCAGAGCATTGGGAACCTGGAGAACAGATCTGAAAAAGGTCTTGAGGTGGCTCTACTAGCTATCTGAGTGCAAGGATACCTTACTGAGCATCTCACTGTTCAATTTTAGTTCCTACTATTCAGTGTATATTACCAAATACGCTACTTTTCCTCCTTTGCCTTAAAATGCTACAGAAGTACATACTGAAGTCAAAATGCAGGCCATATCTTCAAAGCTCCAAGGGTTTGAGTTCAGGTTGTTTCCATGACTGCCTCATCTTCATAAAATCCCGTTAACACACTTAGGGAGCAGACAAGGAAATTGAAACCTGTGAGGAGTGGTGAAAATCTGGCTATGCAGCAGAGGGTTTATAACCATGAAATACTCTGTCCAAAAATGATTAATGTGTATTTAGATGATGAGCAAGACTTGCCTTTTTATCTTAGCTGTCTCTCAAAAGCAGATCTAGTCAGAAAGGAAGAAGAAACATGGAAACAATTAAAGTTGAGGTTAAAAGAAAAAACAAACAAACAAAAAAACATTTAAAGATACAATTCTGAACATTAATATTCATCTAATATTTGATCTAATATCTAATATTCATCTAATATTTTTCTAATATATAATTAATATATGCTAAAGATGGCCTATTAAATTAAGCAGAATACCAGTCTGAGCTGTTCACCTCCTTAAGACTGAATTCCTGGGATCTTGATCTTGGAGGTAGAGTTGAAAAATAAAGGGAAAAAAGCATAAAGCCTTTTATATTACATAGTCATAAATAGCAGACAATGAGCAAAAGATAAATTGTCTTTACTTTGCAGGCTCTGCTGAGTCTCAGCAAGAACACTCCAGTAGCTTTGTGCTGGTTATCAACACATTAAGAGGAGACACAGAAGACACTGAAGCTGAGGATTTAGCAGAAGAAAGAAATAATGGAAGGATTTAAATGGATTAAGTGGGCGATGGGACTCAGGCGGAGAGAGGTGGAGATAACTTTAGCTATCTAGTAAACGCGAAGAGGGAGAGATGATAAATGGAGTCCTGAAGCCTCCACAGATTAAATTACCAGGGTGGGAGGCAGGTGTGAATTAGTGGGGAAGAGCAAACACTGAAGGGTTTGGGTTTTTTTTGATTTGCTGGTATAAGTTAAGTTCCCATTTACACTACATAGTCACAGTAGCGCAACTGCTTGGACCTTTGCACACCCATACAAGTGTTAGCTAAGGACTGCAGGGTAATTCTTAGCACAAGAAAAGGGAACTTCCAGCATTTCGCTAGAGACTTAGAAATGAAACAGGAGATTTACAGGAGACAAGATCAGTCTCCGCAGACGTATGAAAAGGGCATTAATCACCATGGTAAAGGCCTGCTGTAAGGGCAAAGATTGAAACTAGTCTGAAGAGAACCATACAGCAAATAGACATGCTGCAAATGTTGGTAGAAATCAATTACATGTGTTATTTCTGTATTCATAACATCAACAGTTTTGCAGTCTCACTGCTATGAGTCTCGTTTTGAAATACTTTTGCAGTTATTTTCAGATCTATCTGTATTTCTCACATGCTAAGCATCTGTTTGGTGGATTTGAGTCCATTATGATATCTACGATGGTTTGTTTCAGTTTTATAATATGTTTTCCTTCTCATTTAATCTCTAATCAAGAGATTAATCGCTATTGCCCTTAGAGTGAATGGAAATGAATAGGTTAAGATCATGGGGTTTTTTGGAAGTTGAGTCAGATTCTGTCAAAAACAGAAAATAAAAAATCAATGCCTTCCTAATTTAAAATGATTTATGTCTCTCCATTAATCTCGTGCTAATGTCTCTCTAATAGATTTTTTTCTCTACTTTGTCAAGTATTCCCAGTTTCAGAAGTACTTGAAGTTTTAGTAAAACAGTAATTTGGATACACTTTCTACTTTGCAACTCCTAAGTGAATAAAGCAGCTGTTTACAAATGTTAGCCTCATCCAGGTACTCTTCTGTACTATATTCAGAACATTAAGTTCAGTGAGAAAGGATTAAGTGTTTTACTGCTAATTCAGAATCTTATTATTGGAGGTAATAGCATTGATGTGTATCAACTGCTAGACATAGACCAAAGTCAGCTGTGAGAAGTGTATAAAAGCAGTGTAGCCAACAACAGTTGTCCCAGCTTTATCATCCAGGAAGACCGTATACATTCATTTAGCAGTATGCTTTTTATTACGAATTTTCATACTTCTTTTCTGTTTTTGATCTGTTCACCCTAACTGCCTGCTTGGGCTGGTCACATTCTTTAGCATTTTGCCTGCATTCTCTTGGTGTTACAACCACCAGCTTCACTGCTAGTTAGCTTGATTTTTCTAAATGCTCCATGAGACCCACCCACACCATGAAGAGTAAATCTCTCCAAAGGAAATCAATTTATACGTAATTGGGAAACATAATTACACTATGGCATTAGGTCCTTGCTGAGTGCCGTAGATTAGAATAGATTAATCAGATGCTCAGAAAGAAGGCGGCTGATACTGGAAGGGTGAAATTTGTTTACAGCATATGTACAGATAATTCTGAAACTGCTAGTCATATCAAGAGCAATTTGAATTGGTATTTTCAAAGAGAACATTTACTCAAAGTTTTAAGCCAAGCTGAAGAGCGTAAAGGAGTATAAACTCATAGTAAGCACAGCATCACCAGATACTGAGTGACAACTCAAATATTACCTCTGTAAATGTATAATTGGGTAACTCAGCTTTGAGAACCACTATTAGCGCTATTAAAATTGCAATCAACTCAGTTTATCAGATTCCTAAACTCCTTGAAACCAGTGTCTGTTTTTATACACAACATGTGGGTAGGAGAAGATAGAATGGGAATTAGGACGATAGAAAGCAAATGTTTTAAGAATGTGGGATCCAGATTTTCCTTAGTATAGCTGAGGTCTGAGAAGGAACAGTCTGCTGCTCTGGAAGAGGGCAAGACCCCAGTGTGAAATCAGTCCTAACCATGTCTGCCGCTTCCCCAGAGCAGGGAGGGCATGGCAGCAGCAGCCCTCGTGGGTATGGAGTCAGAGAAATGTGTGTATATAATTATGTTCATGTTCTGATTATAGAGCCAGATGACTCAAACACATGTTGCTGCTGTTCCTGGGAGCATAGAAAATTTAGACCTCACGCAAAAAGAGATGCATGTCAACTGTCAGCACACTGGTTTGTAAGCAAGGCACATTGTCAACTGTCTGAAATCTGCTTCATTAAGAATAGCGTCATTGTGACATTTATGTTTAGTCCTAATGGCTGCATAATTATTAATTGCTTTAGCTACAGAAGTAAAATCACAAGGAAGCAGGAATTTGTCATACTCTTCACAACTGCCATCTCCTTTCAGAGTGCTTTACCCAGGGAAATAAAATCATTAAGGTATTACCTTTGGAAAACTCATCACAAATGGTAGAGATTTCGCCACTGTTAGTGAACATCCTTTAAGAAATGCTAGTCTTTAAAAAATAGCGTTCATTTGAAATGTTATCATGATTCACTTAAATCTAAGCACACCTTGAGCTATCAAGATGTTTAATGTACATCAGAAAGACTTTGTTCAACACTGGACCAAATCCTGCTTCATAAAAATCAGGATTTCTGGCCAGTAACCATTAAAGATCATTATACTCTGTTACTAATAGTATCTATGCCAATTTAAGTTAATCTACTTTCTCTCATTTAAGCTTATTTCAAATATTCCATTTAAATCAAACAATAAAATAAAACTAAAATGTTTTTGATCAGTATCAGATTTGAGCCGTGCTCATTGCAGTCGGAAAAACCTCATATTAGCAAGTCAAGGTAGGAAAATTGAAACTGCCAGCCGTGCAAAGTAATTTTCACAGTGAGCTTTTCAAAATGATGGAATACTTAGAAGAGTTCCTGATGCATTTCAAAATTGTCAATATTTACAGACACTATTGCTATTTCTTTATTCTTTTTCCTGCATTAAACAGGTTATATACTTAGAGTAGAAGCTGAAGCAGAGGGATCAGTAATTCAGGGCTTTTTCCATGCTGAAGAAATGAGTCAAATAAAAGACCAAAAAAATAAAAGTGAATGAAAGAATGATTAAGCTACATTAATTGTTCTCAAAGTAGCGGTCTGAAAAACATATAAAGAAGTACCATAAAGCCATTTCAAATAGACTTTACATTAAAACTGGTATTTTAAAACCTCTTTGTGATGTTCTTTGATTTATAAGACTGGCAGCTGTACTCCAAGGTAACCTTCACTTAACTTTTAGACTTCCACTGACATACATTAAAGAACCATATTATGTTAGCCCGTATGGTTTAATTCATGCTCACACATGTAACTGAACAGTCTCACCATCCTATTGGACTGTCAATTTCTAAAGCTGAATGTAAGAATCTGGATTTGTATTCTGGATAACAACGCACATATTCATATATGTAGTTGTTAACATTTAGCACATACAAGTGTATATGTGTATTTGTGTCAGGGGGAGCTGTATGCAAACATTTAATATCAAATTTATTCTACCATATTCTGTTAACAATAGAAATAGGAAAACTTTACAGACTGCTGGGTAGAGAGAAAAGAGTACTAACCAACAAATCTTTGCTTAGGATTGATTGCTTTGTAACACGCTCACATGAGCATTGTAAAATTGAGAAATGCACGTGAACCAGTTCTCAGGGAACATCCCTTGGCATAGTAAATAAATGCCAGTAGGCAAAAATGCATCCCTGAGGAAAATGGTGAGCGTGCACATCAGTCAGGCATCGTACAGCCTTGAACTTTCAAGGACAAGGAATTTTTAAATTATTTTTATCTTTTTCAAAGGTACTAAGGCAGCTGTGGGACAGACAGGCAAGTATTTTAATGGGCTGAAGATAATGCAGGCAGGAAAATCTGTTTTCTTCTTGTTTTTCTGATGGTCATTAAAAGATCAGTAGGGCTCCTATGAGAGTTTCTGGGGAAGAGCTGAGTACTGTTATCCTAAAAGTCTTCAGAATAAAAAAATTGAGATAGGAGAAAAGACTGCAAGCTTTGAAAGGAAGAAATGAAGCCTGCACTGAAGAATATGGATGGGTTTGGAAAGTTTTGCAGTGAAGGTGAAAAAAACTGTGTAGTGGTAAGAAACAAGATGACAAAAGGGTAAATTTAATAACACCGGTTATACACTCTGTAAAGAGTTCCAGGACATGAAAGATAATGTGGTGAAAAGGAGGACAGTGTAGGCTTTAATTAAACACAGAATATGGAACTGGCCCTCTGAATCAGTCATTATTTCTAGGAGGCAAGAAAGAGCACCAAGCTGTGTGAATGTGTGAACAGAATTTCGGGTAGCAGCCGTGCAGATTTGTCTGAGGAAATACTTTGACAGATGCCAAGTAGGCCTACTACTCCTTATGCTCATCCCAAAGGCAAGAAAAAGTTACTTGACTGTATCCAAGAAAAATTAAAAATATACATATCTTGATGTGTAAATGAGGTTTGTTGGGGGGGGGGGGGGGTACTATTGCAGTACTATTGGCAATCGAGGATAGTTTTCTTCCCAAGCAAAGACCAGTTCTCTTGCCCTTACTATATGCTTAACTACAGTTAAAACATTGATCCAACTTCTCATGCTATTTAAACTTGTCTACATCTACAAACATGAGCCAAAACATTACTTCTTCACATTAGCTCTGTATCTTAGTCCATCACCTTTAGTGCTCTAAAATGGCAGTCTGCCAAATACTGGAAAATATGCTCATCTCTTTGCAAAATCATATCAGAACAGAATTCTGCCTGGGCGATAAGCCATCATTCAGTCTTCTCAGGGGAGTCAGAGGCTCTTGGTGATGACATTTGACAATGCTTGTTTTTTAAATGGCTGAAAAGGGAATCCTGAGAGGGTTTGGTGTTTGCTGGTCAAATCTCTGCGTCTCCCTCATCTTCAGAGCAGTATTTCTGTTAAGTTTGTTTTCCCCACGAGCCCTGTCCTGACATAACATGGCAAAACCGGGATCAAAAATTACCTAGAGGCCTATGACTGAAGAACTAATTATGACAGGAAGAGACTGGACTGGGAAGCAGATAGAACTAAGATCAGACAAAATGTTCTAGTAATGGCAGCAGGAGACTTGGCAGTTCCCATAAAATAGATTATAAATCTATTAGAGTTATATGGATTGGGCTGTAGTTATAAGACATTAATCATCCTTGAATCCAACAGAACAATGATCCTCTATGACTGGAACATATATTTATACCTCTTTCTGAGTCTGCTCTGGAAGAAAACTGCCCTTAGATGGTGTTAATGCAGCTTGCTGTGATAAGCAATAAAAAAGAACAGTTCCACATCTGAACTCACATCCAGCATTAGTACTCTCAGCAGACTGTTGGCTTTGCACCTCCTGTATGCAATGAAAGTTGTTTGCAACTTTCTAAATGGATTGTTAAGGCATCTAAAGAGAACAGTTGCAGTTTAACCCCCTCATGTTTCAGGCTGCAGGGGTCATAGAAAGACATGCACGTATAAAATCACATCTCAGTTACATCGATCTTTCACATCTTAAGTTCTACTTATTTAATGACACAGCTGCTTTTGTTCCTGCCTTCACAAAAGTTTCCCATTCTTTGAGAAAGTACTTCCTCTTAAACCTTTTCTTGCCATAGAGCACAGAGCTGGAATTCGTAAACTTATCAGACCAGTAGCTATGAGCTGGATCACGTAGAAGTGGTGGATGATAACATGCATTAATAAGTACAGAGTTGAACACTTGAAACAAGTAGCTACTGAAATTATATTAAAGCAACAGAAGGATAAAAGCCTGTTTCCTACAGTTTTGCTTTATTACAGAGTGCAATAATCAAAGATTCATACATCAGCTACATAATCCTACATGGACTATCTGGGGTTCAGTTCACACTATAACCCTTCCCTTCAGCCAGGACATTTTTTCCAGTTATCTGCTTCCACAGAACCTGCAAGAATTTTGCATTACTAAGGCCATTATCATTCAATCAGATCTGATTTAAAGTGGTTAATGGATTCACAAGTACTGAACAGAAGACAGGCAGACATGCAGGAAGAATGCTTGATTGCACAAGATAGGAATATTCATTAAAAAGAAAAAGCATACTCAGAAAGTCCTCCTTTTTCAAGGAAAGTAGCAAAGCATATTTCCTAGGAAATAAGTGAAATATTGGAAGATAAGGCTAAAGAAGTTTGCGATTACATAACATCAAATGACCATTCAGGGATACTGAATCTGCAGCAATAGGTGGAAGACCAATGAAAGTATTTAAAGGAACAGGTTGAGAATTCCTCTCAAATAAGTTTTTTATGTGATTACTGGCTTGTGAAAGAATTCTAAAACATATTCTTGGATTTTTACATTTGCAGAATTTAAAGATTACACTTAAATCTTTTGATTGCCTTTTCCCCTAAAGAATGCAATACACTTGTTATTGTGCAGGATGTGAATTAAGCCTTTATTGAGACTGTTATGTCTCTGACACCACCATTAGACATACCAGATTTTTAAAAATAGTAACAAAACTTTTTATCTAATGAGTACATCATATAACGTCATTATGTGAAATACAATAGCGAGATGAGCTTTCTAAATCATTTTAATGGTTAGCTGCCATAAATCAAACCTTACAAGTACAGTTACATCCAGTGGTTTTTAAGGAGCAGAGGATGAGTAAAGACTATCTGTCATGGAAAAAACCCTTTCTTTCAGAGGAAAAGTCTCATACAACTAAATGAGTAGTAATTTGTGAAAATAATTATGCTTTTCTGCTCTGACTCTTTTCCTAATATGGGGCGACAAATTTCAGCCAGAATATTTGATATCAATCTTGTTACATTCAATCAAATCAGTAAAATAAATGGAAAGAAAAGGTTTCATGCAAAACATCTTCAATCAAAAATAAATGGAAAGAAAAGGTTTCATGCAAAACATCTTCAATCAACATTACTAGTTGCCTGGGTTTTATGAGTTTTCTTACAGGGACAGGTGACAATGAAATGCAGGCCAAATAACTTTTCCAGGATATAAAGAATATTTGAATAAAGTAAATAAAGGAATAAAGTAAAACCCCCCTCTTTCCTTTTGTCTTGCAAAAACAGACACTTTCACTTTTCAAGTAAGCAATTGTAGGTATTCTTAGGCATAAGATGTTAATTAAGATTATATGCTTATATGTGCTTTAGGAATTATGTATTTCCACTATTTGATATCTTCAGTATCTTCCTGCAGCATACAGAAAAGCCTTCTGGAAAAGTAATCCAAAAGAAAAAGTAATTTGAGGATCTAAAAGTCCCAAGTAAAACAATAAATTGTTTCCCTATCTACAGAAGTAACTCCTGAACATGACTAAGAGTCTTAAAGATTTTATTAATTTTTTTGGCAAGGATTTGCTTTATATTCTACAGGTGGTTCCATTGGAGCAAAGTATTATATACTCAGTCCTAACAGGATGGGCTTTTAGACCTTATCTCTACCTCAATTTAAAGTTATTTAAGGAGGATATTGAATATAAGAACACTTATGCAAAAGAAAAAGTGAAGAGATGCAACAGAATTCAATTTGGCATTCCCATTAACAGCAGAAATTAGTGAAACAGATTTTCATATGCTGTGCCCTTCTGAATGATTTCCAGCTTTAGGGATTATGTTGTATGGCTCATGTGAAAGCTCTATTACAACATTTCTTGTCCTGGTCATTCAATATGTCAAACAAAAATATTATTTCAAAAGAAGGTTTTATTCCATGCTGTCTAAAGTTTTCTAGAAATCTAAGTAGAATTTAAAAGAAACAAATGAATACAAAGTAGGAAGTTGGAAGAATTACTTTTTCTGTTAGTAACTTACTTGATCTTCTGTTTCCATGAATCCCAAAAAACTTGCTTAAAATTACAGGCTTCCAAAGACATGGTCTTTCATTCTCAGAAATGCCTGGCAGAAATATAAATTAGGCTGTTTTTAAATAAACACCTGCCCTCTAAAGAAATTACTGCATTTAAAAGACCAGCTGCCAGTTGTGGAACCTGTACTTTCTGGTTCAAGAAGTTGCTGATGTACCTCAAAAACAACAACAACAACAACAAAAACACCCCAAAAAAAACACCACAACACACTGGAATTTTGCAGATGACTTACCTGATAGGTTGAAGAAGATAGTTTATGTATAAAGTATTGCTTCTAATTCTTGAATCTAATGAGTGAAACCAGAAAATTAGTAAGAATTGTGTTAATCATATCTCAGAGGACAACAGAAGGCATTATGTGCTCCTTCTGTACACTGTAGAACTGAGACAAGAGCAAGGGGCTATACAAGATAGAGACTCCTCTTGTATTCACTATTGGATCTAAGAAAGGATGAACCCTTAGGTTGGTGAAGCTGTGTATACCCTTGCCTTGCAGACACCAAAAAGCATCAGATCATCTCTTTCCTGATAGAAGTAGGCAGGGAGAAGCATGATTTAGATGAAGACTGGCTGGTTTGGTAGGTCCTCCAGCTTGAGAGAGATAGCCAAGATTAGCATGTCAGCCCTATTCTCCTGCTGTAGTCTTTCCCTCAGCCTGCCATTTCATTTCCCTTGTGCTGGCTGCCTTGCAGCATTTTTTCAGCAGCAGTGCAACTGCCACTTTGCATATTATGGCACTCAGCAGAGGCTGGTGGGAGTCATGGATAGGTCCACATCCGCATCTACAGCGCTGGCATCACCAGCCATAAGTAACAGCTTCCTTCCTACAGTTTCGCCACCTCAAATTCTGATAAGCAGCAGCTTTTGATGGGCTGACATGCCGCACAGGGAGCGAGGTCTTTCAGGGGAAAGACTAGTGGCAAAGAAAATGCAATTGTGCTATTCAAAACATGTGAGGAATGAAGTACAATGATCTGCTCCTCCCGCTCCTCACAAGATTTCATCAGAACTGCAGCCAGCTCAAGGCATTGATCTTGGGCTGCTGTCTTCTTGGAAGGTAGTCTAAAAAGTAGATAACTCATTTCTAGAAGAATTAAAGCCTCTGTGATCTCCACTATTTAAGCACCTTTGACTTTTTTTTGGCACTCTTCACTTCCTAGAGCCACACAACCTAAACAAGCTCATTCAAACATTTCCCCCTGAGGAATGCTGAGTGAGTTGTTCATTACAGATTTTATCATGCAGTTTTAGCTTCTACTGAAATGCAGTACCACATGTATTGGTGCACAAGTGATTAAAATTGTCATTTACTTGTTAGCCTGCCTATTGAGTGAGGAAAGGGCCAAATTGTACCTGGAGTGCTATGGCAGGAGTGTCTGTCTACCCTTCCACTTACTGGAAAATTCTAGTCAATGACAACCAATTATTTGGCACCGTGCTCTACTATTCACAGTAGTGAATACAGCAGCTTTCAAACTGCAATTTCAGTATTGAGCATCTCCTTTGTGTATTTTAGTCTATCTGACACGGTAGCCAGCAACTTCTTTTCATTTGCCTACTTTCTACAGGACAAATATCGCAGAAATAGATAAATGCAAATATTCACGAGTAATTTCGAGCGTAACACAAAAAATGCAGACTATACAAGACTACTGAAGCAGTAGATAGGCAACACCTACCAAGACTCCAAAGCTATTTTGATCACACACATACAAACCCTTCCTCTTGTTCACGTTCAACACTGAGTCAACTCCAATGGATGAAAGAATTCATATGCTAGTTGCAGTAACAACATCTCAAAGTTTTGTGTGTTTTTTGAGCTCTTTATAGTCACACTTTGAAGACCACAAACTATTTAATTTCAGATTTCCACAGCTCCTTTCAGAAAGGCTTCCTCATGATGCTCAGTTGGTAATGTTTTTCTTTCTAGATGTTTCTAATGCAAAACATTTCCATTACTTTTTTTTTTTTTTTTTTTTTTTTTTTCACTGATCAACCATCTTTGCCATCTAGTTAGTTTATCTCTCAGATTCTTTTATCACGTCTTATGGCTTATTTAGATGAGCAATTAATGATATTCACCTCAGAATCTTAGCTCATTTTTATGATAGCTGGGAAAGAATCATACCTACATAAAGAATCATACCAACGTAAGATTTTAAATAGTACATTTTGTGATTCATCAGATCGTGACATCCACGTATCATTACTACTTAAAATAATTTAACAATAAAGATTTTATTCAACATTAGAAAGTGCAAGTGAAACGAAAACAAAACAAAAATCAAAAAGGAATTAGAAAGGATCTTAACACTGCATATCCTACATATTTTCCATAAAGAAGATTGGAAGATCTCCAGTGGAATCTTGATTTAATTCAAATAGTAGAGACTGCACAACTGCAGTTGCTGTTTTGCTTTCTTGCAAATGAAAAGTCTGACCTTGAAAAAAAACACATCTAAAGAGGTTTCTCTACCAACCCCCTTGAAAATAAAAAATAAATAAGCTTTAGTAACTTGTGATTGTTTTGCTCATTAGTCAGTCTTACATTTTAAAGCAATCAAAGCCAGAACTTTTCTTTTGATGTTTTTGAGCAAGAAAAGGAGATAACAAAAATAAATCGATTATGTACTTGTCAAAATTTTTTCTTCATGTGGTTTGAATCTGTCTTCAACATACTTTGAGATGAGATCCAAAGAGTCACTGTTCAGATCTGCAGAATTCAAAATATGTTTGAATTCCCAAAAGCTTTTCCTTGTGCCAACAAACATACAACTCTTCCAAAAAGACAAATGGCACATGGCAACACAATTGGAAGATATACAAGATTTCAAGCAGAAAAATTGGATAGAAGGATTTATCGGTCTAAGGTTTGAGAATACTGTATAGTGACAGGAAATTGGTTACAAGTACTTTCTTAAGGAGCCATGCTAATGCAGTAAGTCAGTCAGTAGTTCCTCAAAAAGCTTCACAAAATAAGTTGTGGTAACACTTTTCAGGGTGGCATTCTTTCATGATAAGAAGAAACATCACACCAAAAATATACCAGAACACTAATTGACTTAGTAGGCACAACCCCTCCTCCAACCACTTAGCATTTAGTTTTACTAAACCTTCAATTACAGTCTTCAACCTCTGATACCTTCCTGTACCCCTACAGCATCACTCAAATTACTACTGGAGCCAGGGCTGGGCTGAAATAACCCCTCCCCCTGGGAGGTAAGGGCTGGTGTGGTGTTTCAGGTGTTTCTGTTTGGACAATTACATCCTATCAGTGCCCTCAGGCACCTGGGACCAAAGCTTCATAGAATGGGGAAGGTGGTCTTTTAATGATGTGAATCATCTAAACTTGATGAAGAGATCTGTTCTAACTGTGTCAGCCACTAAAAAGCAGGCAGCTCAGGAAATGTGGAAGTAAAACACAGATCATGGATGCAGTGTTAACTTTGTGTCTCATTCCATGTTCTTCTCAACAAGCACTGGCTCACTGAAGATCTGAGGCAACTCCAGATGGTCACTGAGGAAATGGTTAGCTCTCTGGAAAGTTTTTGGACTTTTTTTGGACTTCTCTGTAGTTTGATTTGAGCCATTGGGACTATGAGGACTTGAGCGGTATAAGACAGTTCAAAATTGAAAATGCCATTTTATTTTTTGTTATGTATTTATTCATTGCTAGTTTTCATGAAAACCTCTTTGTACTCCCACAGAGTAAGTAGAATCACAGAATAGCCCATGCTGGGAGGGACCCACAAGGATCATTGAGTCCATCTCCTGGCTCCACTCAAAATGCAAACCCTGTGTCTGAGAATGGTGTCCAAATGCTTCTTGAACTCTGACAGCTTGGAGCCGTGACCTCTGCTCTGGGATGTTTTGAGGCACTCTGCTTTTGCCATAGTATACAAAGATTACAAACTTTCTACAGGTTTAAGTAGTATTCTTTTAAAAGACTCTGATTGTATTTTATTGAGCAACGGAAGTGCTCTCAACCTCCTTTTGTTTACTGCATTGCAGCTGAACTTTGTGAAGACCAAAGAAGTCCTTGTACCTGTACAGTATAAATAAGTGATAGAAATACTCACATATAAACTCTGAACTTCTCAGCTTCCTTAAACAAGATGCTTACTGTCCCTATTATCATTGAGAAAGGTTGTTTCTTGGTTTGGTAGTGGCTGTTTATGTGGGAATGTTAACTGAGATTTGATCTTTCTTCTGATTTTAATTACACTTGACATACATTTTTTTAAAATTCCACACTGCTGTTGTAAGACAGCTTTACTGTAGACTCTGCTTAGTGATATTTTTCCCTGATGGAAACATCACAGTTAGGGGTCTTATAAGGTCAAATATTTCCTGCTGCAGCTCTGGAAGTTCAAGAACTTCCCATCACTTTTGTTTGTATTTTGTTTTCAGAAAGATTTTCCCTAGAAAAGAAAACAGACCTTAAAATTAACTCATGATACTGAGCCAAACAAATCTCCAGAGATTGTTTAATGAAAAAAATCCCTGTCATTTTCATTTTACTTTTGTTATTTATTAGCAGAATCCATACAATCATAATGTTTTTAGGTTAATTTATTTCTATACTCCAGTTTCTTCTCCAGTTTCAGAGGACCATAGAATAAAATAGAGTGCAGCTGGAAAAGATGATGTGAGTTATTGAATCAAGTATCATATTACAAATAATCCCATCATTTATCTTCCATCCAGTTTAATGTGGTGAGGTGTGTTTATGTGCAGATGCAAGAGTGCACAAGGGGATCATTTTGTATAGATTTTGTGATACTAAATCTTCGAAGATGCTCTATATTCTCAACAAACTTAGGGGCACCTGGGAGTATTCATTTCTTCTCAAGGTCCTGTGAGGATACTCTACTGCGTGTGTAATATAGACAGAACTTTTGTTTTTGTTAAAGGCGTTTTTTGCTTCTGATTTCCAAAGTAAATGCATTTTAATTTTGCTGGTCCCTCCACATTAGATATCTCTCACAACAGCCATGAGAGACATCACCTTAGCACCTTGGCAGTGTCTCCACTCACTTGGTTCAGTTTAGTTATCACATACAAAAGTTAAAAGGTAATATCAATGGAAATTGAATGGTTTTTAACTGTATGTGTACAGTATTCTTTATCAATTTGGGTGCATAACCTTACTACTGATGATAAGGCTCTCAAAAGAACAATACAGAAGACTGAAGATGACTGAATGGCTTTTTTCTTACAAATTCTATCCTTTTGTTCACATTACCTAATTTGTGCAAAAATATTTGATTTAGTCATGTTGGATGTACGTGTCCAGTTTACTGTAGTATTCTCTATTCTTATGCTTTCCACTTGTGATCTGTTGTTACACTGGAGCGGACATTCCACTCCAGTCCTATGTGCATGAATGTTTTTTCCTCGAACTTTCCTTTGGACAAAATTTTGGTCATATGGATAATGTTGTTAGTATCAGAAAATTAATTTTATCGCTAAAAATAATAAATAAAAATGACATTAAATTCTTTTATATGTAGCCAAGAAATCCTGAATATTTTTTGTGTGCGTTTTTAAACCTTTCCAAAGAAATGCTCGTGGTTTCATATGTAAGACAAGACTTACTGCATAAATACATCTATTCTTATTCTGATCAAAAAGTGAGTTCATTATGCTATTATTTCTGTTTGATTTTAGGAAGCAGAAATAGTGCCTCAGCAGAAAGAATTGAAGACTTCAGCTTTTGCATTATCCGTTTTCTCTGAATACAGCCCACAGTTATGTGCTAGCTAAAATGACAATTCACTGAAGGTACGTGTACTAGTAAGCTCCTTTCGTTGTTGGTTCTGATGGATTTTATGGACTAAATGGAAGAATGGCAGTTTTAACCCTCTTCTGCTTTTCTTTGTTAGATACTTTATAAAATAATGTAGAGATGTAAACAGATTTTCTACCATTGTGACCTAAAGCCCAGTGAAGTCAGTAGGAGCCTTTCCAAGTGATTTCAGTGGATTTTGGATCAGGCTGTGGTAGAGAAGCCTCTAATAGATAGGGAATTAATTCTTCTATGTCTGTTTTGTATACCATATGGAATAAACCTCTAGGCTACACTACAAGATAAAATAGGAAGACTAATATATGTTTGCATCTACCATCTAAACTAGCGTTGTAACTTACATTCTGGTTACTGTGCAACTTATAGAATTGAAACAAGACTATTTTGTCTTACTACTGCATTATGAATTTGGTTTACATCATTTTAGTAACTGAAACAAATGTTCAGAATCAAATGTATTTTGTACTCTGTATTTACATTAGGTACAGACCCACTATCACAGAGCCAAGCACAGGATAAGAGCACCTAGATTTCAAATTCATATATTTTGGAAGTGAAAAAAATCTTACTTCCTCATCCTCATTCCTTAGAAAAAATCTGCAGTATCTGAATTAAGGCTTCAGAAATGTAAAGTCCCTGGTTCTTGGTCATTGAAAGTGTTCTTTGTTAATTATTTAAACACTAATGCATGCTGCCATACCATGTCTTGGGATTAAGCAGCTGCCTACCTTTAAAATATCATATATGTACATTTGTCAATGAGTAAAGAAAAACTGAACATATTACTTTTAGAGTTTATTTGACTTTTCCTTTGATTTTTTCTTTTTGCATACACTTGAGTGAGTCTGGTATGTCCTATATGTTGGCAGGTAGTTTTGCAAGAAGCTAGCTGGCTATACTTTTCAATTATTTCATATTTATATACTGCCTGCTAGCTCAAGGAATCCCAGACCTGTTTTTCAAAACAGACGGCGTACATCAAAAGTGAGCTGCATGTGCCCTGTTGTAAAATTGTCAGACAAAAAGCACAGAGTTGAGAGCACATCTGAGGAGAGAAATAACAATTAATACCATTTAAAAAAATGCTGAGGCTTTTAAAATGTTCTTCTGGGCTAGTATTGTTCTCACAGTGGCCAAAAGACAGCAAAATCAGTCATCAGTTCCTGTCTTGAGTTATTCAGTCAAGTACTTATCTGACCTTAAAAGCTGAGCTTAAGGCACACGGGGGGATGTGTGTATGGTAACTGGAAGCATTGCTGTGTTGGTATTGGGTTGCCAGCTCCCTGCTTCAGAGTGCTGGGTGAGGTGCCAAATTCTCTGTATGGCCAACATATGGCCAGAGAGAAACTTCTGAGGAGGATGCAGAGCAGCCTTGATGCTGAGCAGGGAGAAGCTTCAGTTGGTCTGATGCAAAGTGCTGGCAGGAGGATAGCTTAAACCTCTCTTCTCTCCTTCTCTTGGGTTTTTACCCACAGGTTTTCCTTATGTGACTTAGGGAACTTTAGAGTCTAAAATTTCTTTCACAGCTGGAGCCTCAGAAAAATGGAGATCCACCTCCTTCTTGGCAGGAGAGGGCTGTAATTACTGAAACACAGCTTAGACTGTCATGCAGAAGGTGGGAAATGTTCCTAATTCTTTAGCTTGGAGAAAGGAGAAAATAGACTGAGATCTGTGGGCTGTGGTTGAAGGCACCTATCCAGAGGGGACAGGCTGGAGTGTGGTCTTAAGACTCTCTTATGCATTTTTAGTTATAAACAACAAAATGTATACACAAAACCCTACTGTAGGGATACGAATTTATAGATAAATGGGCAGATAGATCCTATCTCCTAGATACTTCATTCTCACAATCTGTCACAGAGAATGAGATCCTTTTCCTAGCATCTTCATCCACTTGAAACATAAGTCCCTGGGCCAAGCCAGTCATTTAGGATCTGTCTAAAGCTGTTTGAGCTCTTACCATAAGGAGAAATATGCCTGAGAGATGCATTTTGCTCAGCTTAGACAATTACCTTTGGGTGGAAAATGCTGTATGGATGCACTTCCCTCCCTGCCCTCCTATTAACTTTGAGAAGAAGTCAGACATCCATCAGGAACACTACACCAGCTGATGGATCCCCTCTCTGGAGACTGTTGCTATCTCAGCTATTACTCTCCACTTCCTTTTTAAAAGTGCTTGTTTGTCCTTGTTGTTGTTTTTTTTCTCTTATTTATTTGTTTTTGTTTTGTTTTGTTCTGTTTTCTGCCTTTCAGAACATATTTGAAAGCAATTTCCTAGCAGCATGACATCTTTGTGAATTGCAGAGATCTTCAGCAGTTTCCCTCCACATTCAGAAGTGTCTGGCACATTTCAGCTAGATATGAAACTAGGTTTAGGTAGTGTTATGCTATACAAAAGTCTGTTTTCTGTGTCTCATTTGCCTGCTCACATTTAGGCAAGTGAGCTTTATTTTCAACTGAGGATATGTAGAAGTGTTGTGATGACACATGCAATTTAGAAACAAAGCCTTTGAGCTGAAGGCATTACCCATTAGAAATCTACTTTGATTCTCATGTTTACTAAGTTTACCCTGTTGGTTTGATTAGTTGAAAGCTTAGCATGACTTATACTTCTACATACAAAGTCTTCAGAAAATTCCATCATTCCAATTGGTGAACAGAAACAATATTTAATGTGTAACATCACCCATCTCATCATTTGCAAACTTAAAATGTATCCTTTGGATGTTCATTGGTCAATATTGTTATTGTATCTTTATGCAAAAGAATAAAAAAAATATTAAAATTGCCAGAAATTTATAATGGTAAATGTGATCAGCTTTGAAAAGCTATGTCTAAATGCTATATTAAACATGCTGCTATGTATAAACTGATGATTGACTATAAAATTGTCTGTACCTGTAAACAGAGCACTGTGTAGCCAATACCTTTCTGTTGCCTCGAAAAATCCCTTTAAAACAAGGCAACTGTTGAAACTTAGCCAAAGATAAAAGTGAATTCTATGACAAAAAAAAAATCCATTGTGCTGTATCTGGAAATATTAACAATGAAGAAGAGTCCTCAGTTACAATAGTTTCATATATATATGTGTGTGTATGTATGTATATATATGTATATATGTATATCTATATGTATATATATATATATATAGACTGCAATTCTGAGATATTTCTATTTACTTATGTTATTACAGTATTTACATTTGCTTACAGTACCTATGCTTAGGAATACGAAATTCTCAGAGAAAAAGAGCAAAGAACAATTTGTTGATGATTTGGATAAATCTTCAAAGAAAACACCTGTATGCGTGGTTACCTACAGATGATTGTAAAGGGTGAACCAGTATATTTTTAAACAGAAGTCACAATATTATTCTGAAGTGCAGCACTTTATGACTTCCAAAATACTCACTGTGACAAGAAATAATGGGTTGAAACTGGAATGAGTCACTACAGCAGGCAGTAAGATAAGTTTAGCATTAGTAAAGCTTTGGAAGCACTGAAGTAGGTCACCTCGGCAGAGCTATACTCATCACTAAACATCTTGGAGAAGACACTGGATAAACATCTGAGATAATGGACATGAATCTAATTGACCTTCATCATATGGACAAAGTGACCTATGAAATGCAATTCTAGGGTGACATTAGACTGAAAATAAAAAAAAAAAACAACATAGCTACTTGCTACTCATGATGTTTAGGTGCAGATCTGAACCCAGACTTCCAAGGTGATGTAAAAATATTCAAAGACATTGTTAGGCAGGGTATCATCTCAGATTAAGGCAAAAGTCTCAGATTATCCTTGTTACAGACTGAATTTAAGTAGCCTGGATTCAGGCTGCTCATTGGTAGATTTCGTTTCAGTCTTAAAAGTGTCACAAATTGGTTAAAATTAACTTGGAATAGTTTACATTTGAGATTCTCTGTTGTTCTTACTATAATGAACAGATCAATGATACACACTGCTTTGACTTCAGCTTGAAGCAAAAAGGCAAAGTCTGAGCGATTTCTGACATGAACTGGTAGACTTAAGGTACAAAATGTACTGTGGTAAGAAAATCAATTTCTCAGAATAAGCACTCACCCATACCTGTAATCCCAATGAATTAAACAAGAGTCTGTGTACAGATGGTGTGTGCAGGGAGTAAGGACAGAAGTATCAAGCTGCTTCACTTTTCTTTGTTTGTTCATTTAGCGGACAGAAAAACCACACACAGTTTCTGGAGGTGATAAATGCGTCAGTAATAAGTGCCTAGATGAAAATAGTTTTGGTGCATCTTTTCCAAAGAGGCCAAAAATCCAACCAGCTAACGTTGGTCTTAATAAAACTCCATGCTTATTAAAAAGGTTTAGGTGTTTGTTGGTTTTTCTTTTGATTAGTAAACTGTGAAGGATATAGCAGAGCTAACACTTGTTTAATTCTCTTCACTGCTGCCTATGCGCTTTCAAGGGAGAGTGGTAAGTTATTTGAAGTAAAACCAAGCAGAATGTTAGAATGCTTTGGAAACAGCAAACATCCATCAGTTGCATAGATTTCCCTTAATAACTACGATTTGAGTGTATCAGCCCAATTGTTAACTGCAGGCAGTTAGCCAGCCAGCCACAGTTACTAACTCAGCTCCATGACCTATTGGCACCTTGCCTAATTATATTTTTGATAACAAGCTGTAGACATAATTAGAAGTGTATGTGCAATATAAAGAGATAGCAGGTTTGTTTCACACCCTCATATAAGCGGGAGCATAATTAGGTGCAGGATGCTGCTACATACCATGCTGCGTGGCTGATTTCAAAAGCTCTGCATTATAGCTTGTCTGACTGACTCTGGAAAATTGTGTTCAATCCCCAGGCTCTCAGAAACATAATTTCCTTTTTTTATACGGGAAATTTTAGCAATAAGTGAGGGGAATTTTTACCCATTTGGGAAATTATACCATTTTACTTGGCAGGGAAATATGATTGCATTGGCGTCTTACAGGAAGAAATAGTGAGCTACAAAGAATGTAAATGTCTTTAACCATTCAGATGTCACCAAAGAGAAAGTCTAATCAATGAATTCTTCAGACTTTAGCCTCAGTGTCACATTGCTATCCGAACCATCTTGGGTACTAGTATTGGGTATTCAGCCTTGCTTTGTCAGTGGATGCTTCCAGTTGTTCAAGACAACACCAAGCTTAATTGCTAAGCCAGACTGTTTTGTGATTCAAATAAGTGCATCCTGGCGACTGGTCACTTAAATGTACAGACTGGCTATGAGGTGTTGTTTCTTTTGAGAGGAGAGTGGCAAGGGATATTGCTTTTCTTTATATTATTTTTTTTGTTAGGAAAAAAAACCCCTGTAAGTGACAGGTGCACTGCTGCACATTACAGCTTTTGAGATCGTTTGTATCTTTTCAGTCACAAAAAAAAGTCTGGAAAAGTACCTGGAAAATTACTCCCTGCAACTTGGAGGTAATTATTGTCTTCAGAGTAGGGTCTGAAACGTGTCCTTTAGTGGGAAAAAATGAGGAAAATAATATACCCTGATTTATAAAGAGACGAAGAAAGGATTTATTAAAACAAACCTCCATAGCTATTAGCACTGTGGACCAAAGTTAGAGTGACTTGTCCTGAGACTATGACAATTCACAGAGTATCCAGTCCCTGATCTGTTGAATTATACTGACACAAACTTCCTACATACTGATGTAATCCTTCTCAGCATGAAGATTTAACTGGAAATGACAGCTTTCAAATGATTATAATGTAATGATCTGTGCCCAGAGATAATCAATGTGGAAAAATGTCAAATCCCTACCAAAGGCATTTGGAAGCAAAAGAGTTAAAAAGCAGTTTCACATAGCTAAGTTTCACATACAAATGCTTTATCATGTATTGTGCAGCTATGTATGACCTATGTACACTGCATATGTAGTGGGTGCACTAGTCAAAAGCAAATCTCCTAACTATTATGTTTCCTGCTATGCCAGTAGAAAAGATGTAATGAAAAGACAGACTGCTACAAGTAAACCTTCTCCCAGAGGATGGAAGGATGAGGTATCTGATGGAAAACTGCCATTGTTTCTATCACATGATGAGAACTGCAGCCCAAATATATTTGTCTTTTTGGGGTCGTGTGGGGTCCATTCCATTCTTGTATGGGTGTCTCTAGCAGTGTGGTAACAGAGAATGATGAAATTAAGCATAGCAAATCCGTGCTTCCTAACAACTTATGTATGATGGTGAGGGCTTCATTCTTTTTTGGAAATGATTTGTTTCTGAGCACTTGTTTTTCCTTCTTTTGTTACAGTATTCAAACAGGCTCCAGAACCATGCAGAGGTTTGGGACAATCCTGTTGCTCTTGGTGCTGAACTAACAGAGATTATATTTTCAGCTTGCACGTCCTTGCTGTTTCCTATTTTCCTAGGACATACTCATTGTTACTGTATTGCTGGAGAAAGTATTAGCTAGCAAACTTATAATACATTTTTGACCACGCATTCAGCAATTCTTTAAGATTATTTTTGTGGTGAAATATGAGCAGAGCTTCCCTTTCATTTTTGTATTGCTGGCTTCTGTGGGAATGCATAGCATTTTATTAAAGAGATTAATGCCTCAGGACACTGTGTATGAGAACTCAAGCTGACAGATATTTAAATAAGTTAGCAGAAAAATAGGTTCAAAAATATTGCCAGGCACAGAGTTGATGCTATAATATCCCTGCCTTGCATATATTATTTTTATTATGTCAGACTTTTTCTGGCCTGAATTCTAGGAGAATCTTGCCCCTCAAGTTACATTAGACCTACAAAGTTACAAGCTGTACACCTTTGTTTGTATTGTTCCAGATCTAGATCTTTTTCTGTGCTGATCCAAAGAGCAATCAAAGAACCAGAAAGCCTAACAAAGCTAAACACAGGATAAGCTTTCTTGCAAGAAACCATATTAACAGTGTTTCCTGGTCTCCCTGTCAATTATGCTATCCCTTTCTGGATGGCTCCCTCAGTTCTGTTATGTTGGCTCCTGATTTCCAGTCCTATTCTTACTTGCCAAAACCCCCAAAATGAATGCATGAATCACTTACATATGGTCAAGCAGATGTCTGCAGGTATGCATAGTATAATCTCAGGTGGTGTTGAGAAGGTCACATTTTTCTCATGTTTACAAGACAGAACCTCCAAGCCCCCCATATGTCTCCATAGCTCCGAAGGCTCCTGTTTTAACCTGTGCATTGCTCTGTGGCTGCTGTTCTGTATGGAGGAGATAATTCATTGTACTGCTTACTCAAGAATGAACACTTGGCAAAGTGTCTAGACATGAAGAGGAAACAGTCTTTTGCTGTTATCTGGGAAGCGCATTCAAGGGATGTCTCCTAAAAAAACAACACAGCTCACAACCAGCAGCAGCCTGAACCCAGAGGTTTTGGTGCCAAAAATAAATTACAGTTTGTTCAACAAGGTCAGTACAAGGCTGAATTTAAGTGCTCTCTAAACTTGGATAGTTTAAACAAAGATGCTATAAAGCTTTAAATTTCAGAACAGAAATCAAAAGTCAGTAGATGAAGACTGTTAGGTTCCTAACACTCTGCAATAAAGCTTGTGGACTGTTTAGATAGAGTATTTTACCAAAGATTAACAGCTTGGGTTGTATAGAGTTTAACTGGAGTTAAAATGAGCATGGAGTTCTGCTGTCTTTACTTCATCTGAATTGGAACTAACATTAATCATCATTACAATTATCATGAAGAAAATAGTTCTATTTATGCTGAAGTTGAACTCAATGACATTTAAATGTCTACTTCAGCTGAACTATTCTCTCCTCAGATAAGGCTGAGATACTGTTTTATTTTTTTTCAGTCCTGATTTTTTTTATTACATCACAGCATATTTCAGCTGATTGGATTTCAGTTTTAATGAAGAGTGCTAAGGCAGATCAGTGTTTTTCAGAGTGCTTCTTGCAGTGTCCTGAATACAGGAGAGTGTAGTAGAAATGCGGGGACTAAAGTAGCTTATCTCCTTTGGGGGCTGTGGGTTCCCTGGCACCCAACTGACCCATGTGAGATGAGATCGGTGGTGTCCACATCTCTGCTCCAGTGCCAACCATTGTCTCTATGTGCAGCCTAACCCATGGCAGCAACAGGAAGGGTAGTGGAGGGAATCTGACAGAAGCTACAGCATATTGGCAAGAAAAGTCTTCTAAGGTGCTCCAGCTACTTTCTGTATGCTAACTAGCCCACACTCAAATTGGATGCAGGTGTCCAGGACTTTTTTTCTGTACAAAGCACTGGAAAAGATGCATTTGAAATTGAATGATTTAGATACTGAGACATTTGTACTTTAGTAATAGTGAAAATCCTCAGTTGGGATTTGAGAACTCAACACCAGACACTGCACATTGACACATTAAATGGGATTTGCAGTTTAGGAGACAAAAAATGAAAGAAAGCTAAAGGATGGGGGAAATACAGTGAGTATTCTCTCAATGTAGATAGCCCAATATCTCTGGGGCTCAGTTGCCCAGATTTCCAGGAAGCACGTAGGAATTTTATGAGAAAATTTGGACTGCCCAAACAGAAGACAAAGAAACCTTATTTGGGGGAATGTTGATGCTCAATTTCTTGGAAAATCCAGGAAATTGTCCATTAAATCCATTATTATCCATTAAATTGTCTTCAACAGGCAACCTCGTCTGGAGGAAGCTGAAATCATTAGTTACTTTTGACAGTTCTACTTAAGGAAATAAAAAACCTCCTGCAATATTCAGGAACCAAACTTTCATCCCCACGTGTACCAGCAGTTCCTTAACCATGGATCATCCTTCATCCCTGCCACAAAGCAGTCCACTGTGGCAAAGCAAACAAAGTTCAGTTATTTTTTTCCCTTTAATTCCAGGATGCCCAAAATCTCGCTGCACAGCTACATAAAACAATAATACAATCCTCAGCTGCTTTTTTCCTGCAACCACAGGGCCACAAGATTGAAGACTTACTCCTGAATGCAACCACAACACAGCGAGCTCCCAAAGGAAATGAATGAATGAGAAAATATCACAATGCTATAAATAGATTGTGCATGTATTCTTAGCTCTGGCACTTCATAACTTTCCTGGTAAGAGCCCTACAATCTTGGAGCACCACTGCTTTCTCTTTGTCTTGTCTATGATGCCTCAAAGCTACACAAAATGTTTCAGTTTTAAAATTGATCATTGTTTAATGAGAATTGAAAGGAGATGAGTCTTGAAAGATGGATGCTTTGTAAGGAAAGGAGTCATCCCAGGGCTTTTAACCCCTTCTGTTAAGTGGTTCCCCAGCATTTAGCAGGCTGAGAGATTTCTGTATTGCTTTTGCACTGAACCCATTGCGCAGGGTAATCTGTAAGAATAAATAACAGAGAGATGAGAACTCCCTCTGTAACAAAGCGCATGTGTTACTCCCTGCTTCAGAGCTCCTCAGAATTGCTCCTTTCTGGTGGCACAGAGAAAGTCTTGTCCATAGGACTTTGTCCCTTGAGTTTACTCTTAGAAAAAGGCAACAGTGATTTAATTGTTTTGTTTGTTTGTTTTGACATCATCTTTGTTTTTGATTTTTAATTTATTATCTTATTTTGCTGAGCCATAGGTACATGCCTGGACTAAGGCTTTATACTGTTGTTATGGGGGCTGTCTGCTTTTAGTTTCCAGGCTGCAGACTTTAGCAGTGAACAAATCTATTAGAAGTGCCTTCAAGGAGGCATTCACCAGACATTTCTAGAGGTTATGAATGCACTCAGTGTCTGGACATACTCCTTAGCTTCCACATAATAAACCTGAAGAAAAATAAAAGCTCTGTTACTATAGTAACCCATATTCACGTGTTCTGGGTAGATAGCTTCCTTTATGAATGACAGATGCAGGACACTGGTAGACTAGCCTTCTCAACACTGTCTGTTTGTACGTTGCCATACTGTACCTTGTTCTCAATGGTACTTTATATATATATATATAAATGTCAGTGCAATTTGGATGGTTTCTGTATTCGAGTTCACATAACTTAAAGCACTGTTTGTTTTTTTTAATAAAAAGTACCATTTAGACTTACCCATGGCAACTAGAGCTGACATAAATATACATCTATTTTTAAGCCATAATGCTAAGCAGCTCTGTGACATATGCTCATCTGCTTATACTCAGTAGTAACCATCCATGCTCTGTGACTGTCTGTAGCAGAATAATATGTGAGATGTTGTAAAGTTTGTCTGTGTGGTCATGTAAATGAGAGGAACCCCAGAAGTAGAGCTGGACCAGCTCCAGGAATGTTCAGTTCTCCAGAAATTGGAGGAGAAGAAATCGGTGACATCTTTGGCATTTTCATGTTGATGTGCCCCACCTGATGCCTACAGCACCAGTGTTCCTGGAATAGTAACCATTTAAAACTGCACTAATATCTGGGGTTGTTTTCTTGTGTGATGAGGAGGGATGCTGGAAAGACAAAATCCCAGTTAAGCCAATTCTTAAACCAGACAGTTTATCTTCCTGGAACTGGTTTGTTCACCTTTCAGCAGAAACAATGAGAAAGTTGTGTTTAATGCTAAAAATTGCTATGGCACTAATCACCAGTTACTATCATAAGTAACAATTGTTGACGTGGTGCAGAATGCTGTAGAAGGAATCAAGGAAGGTCTCTAGAAACACTGAAAGGTGTGTGGGAGCAGGCCCCCTAATTTAACTAGCAGAATTTATGCCTCAAATTGTGTCAAGATAATCAAGTAGAATTAGTGAAGATTACAATGTTCAGCAACATTGCATTTGATTTCTTGCTCTCATTTTGCAGCTTACCTCCTGCTCATGGCATCGCTCTTTGCTATCACAATACCCACCTCCCCACGTCTCCGATATGCTGAACACATCCCACATCAGAGAACTAATGTCTTCCAGTAGCTGTTCTAATGGATACAAAGTGACAAGGTTTTAACTAGGAATCACGATGTTGTTATTCTTTTATTTTATAATTTTAACACATTTATTTTTTAATGGTTGTTTTTTTTTCAACCTTCTTGTCACAATAATATATACATATTTGCTTTTTGGAGAATTGTAAAGGAAAATATTCACACATGTAGAACTTAATTATAATCAAACAGCATCCTCTTGTACTAGTATGTTAGGTCATAATACAGATATTATTTTAAGTAATTAAAATTCCTGCCCTTTGCAATGCCAGATTCAATTTAAATCACATGAATACACAAAGTACAATTTTGTTATATTACAGCATAGAGATTTGTGTTACAAATTTTACTTTAGAGTTAGGCATGCATGATGAAAATTATTACTATTATGTATGCATGCTATGAAAAAACATTAATTCTCTTTTTCAAACATTTCTAAATTGTTTCTACCCGTAAAGGAACACAATGAACACAATGTGCTCTGTATTTAAGAAAGCTCAGGCAAAATAAGACCTTGTTCTTATATAAACATACAAATGCTTAACTTTCTGCATGTGAGTATACCCACAGGATTGCGAGAAACTACTCGTGAATGTAAAACTAACCATGGATAGACGAGTTTATGGGACAGGTCCTTGCCATTAAGATAAATGAAGTAATAAAAAAAGATTGGCCGAAGAAATTCTTGTTAAAATCTCCTCAATCTGAACCAGAAAAGCAATAATGAAATTAAAAATTGATTATATTTTTAAAGAAGAATTAAGAATTGACTGTTACACTTGTGGAAATATGTCTGAATGTGCATGTACATTTAACAAATTCTAGTCTAATTAAAAGGCTCCGTAAAAAGCATAATCAAGTTCAGAATTAATATTGACTGTTTGATACCAAAAATACCAAGTAGAATTAATTATCTCTGTACAGCTAATAGTTAAGGAGGAAAAATATAGTTTGTCTTAGGTGCTGAAGCAGCCGTACAAAGAAAATTGATGGGAGGAGGGGAAGTACATTGCTTTTATATCACAATAGTTTTCAATAATTGCTGTAATTTTCTGTCTGTCTTGCAAATGCCAACTGAAATCTGTACAGCATATGAAACATAATGGAAGATAATTTAAAATGCAATGCATATCATAATCATTGTTCAAGTATGCAGTTAAATTATGTGGACAAGTAGCATGTTTCATTGTAGCATGTAATCTATCAAAAAGAAGACAAGCTGTATAATATAGGTGACAGCATTTCTTATCGAGAGAATTAGATACTTGAATGTTTCTATACAGCAGCAGTACCAATGTCAGAAAAGGCTGTATACGTAATGGAAAATTTGCTAATTATTTCAAACTTCAGAAAGCACGAGATAGGCATTAATATCAGTGCTAAGTGGTTTAAATGCATCCTATACCCAGCTGTGAAATGGACAAAAGGCCTTTAATGAACAGTCCACCCCTCATGTCACCTAGGGACAAGATATCGTTGTTCAACTCCCAAAACAGTCTGACTTTTTTTTATCAGAACTAGGCAATGTTTTTTTTATAAGGGCATGCAGTGACAGGACAAGGGGAAATTTTAAACTGGAAGAGGATGGGTTTAGACTAATTATTAGGAAGAAATTCTTTACTGTGAGAGTGGTGAGACTCTGAAGAAGTTGCCCAGTGAGGCTGTGAATGTCTCCTCTCTGGAAGGCCAGGCTGGAGGGGGCTTTGAGCAACCTGGTCTAGAGGTGTTCCTGCCTAGAGGGGTTGGAACTAGATGATCTTAAAGGTCCCTTCCAACCCAAACCATTCCATGATTCTATGAATGTACTATACTTATCCATCATGTTAATGAATCTGTTGGCATTTTACCTTTGCCATTTGTGTTATTGGCCTTAATACATGAAATGAAATTTTGTGATACTTACTCTTTCCCCATCAAATTTTCATTAGACTGGAGACATCAGAAATCCTTTATAGTGAAGTAACTGTGAAACGTGGTGTGGGAAAAGCAGCCACCTGTGTGTGAAATAGATCTTTTTGGTGGGAAAACCATAGTATGGATGTATAGATTTCCAACAAGAGATGGTTTTTTTGTTGTTCTTTTTTTTTTTTTTTTTTTTTTTTTGACAATGACTGTTACTTTGGCTGCCAATAACAAAATTAAGATGGCAAATCAAACAACGCTCCCATAATCACATGCAAAACTATTTAGGAGTGTCGTTCCTAAACACTGAGCTTGTCAAAAAATTTCTGTTGGGTAGTTTAATGTACTGTGCAATAGTCGTTCCTGAAAAATAAGGGCTCAAAAGAGCAGAATTTGCCAAGTCGTTTTCTCTAAAAGAGATCGTTTTTACCAACTGTCATTTCTGGCAGTCTGTTTTTTCTACAGACATAGTAATTGTCTGAAATTGAGTGTGATGAAGAAACTCATGGGAGAGTCTCAATTCAGCAATAATTAGTTTAGAATGAGACAAGTCTCAAAAAGAATTTCCTGAACCAATATAAACTTCTGATTGTGTTTGAATTACTGAAAACAGAATGGAAGCTTACTTTTAGTTACTGAATCAATTGTATTATTATCTGTTCAGTAAATGCTGTATTTTCTTACCACACTAATGAGTTTTGAAACAGCTTTCTTGTAGAATGCTGGCTGGTACTACTGCACTTATTTCCCAGTTAACATATGAAGGCCCATAACATATGAAGGGCACATATTTGATGTTATATCTGGAGAAGTTTTAAGCCTGTGTGATTTCATTTGTTCCTTGAATTAATGGCAGAAATATCCCCAGCACTCCAAGCAATGTCATAAATATCCTATGAAAACCAATGGTCATCAAGAGAACCTAAACCTCAGGCAAATTCTGAGACCTGGCATGATTTATAGAATCTTAGACTTTACTGTATGTTGAAGAAATGAACTTCCTGAATTACTACTACGTTTCTGTAATTGTCAAGCTGAGAATGCAGTGGCTAAATGATATCTAAATTCTTGATATTCGGCCCCAGATATATTAGTTCATTACTGGCAGTAAAATCTACATTAGCACTATAGGTCAAAGAGTTAAATAAAGTGTCAGTGTCCCTTGAAATAGAACCTGTAGGCCTCAAATCTGTTAAAAATAACTCTTATAACATGGATTTTTGTCAGCTTTCTAGCAGACTGTATAGGCGACCTGCAAGTTGTGCTGTCACTGAGATAGCACTTTTCATATTGAAGGCTGCTTTGAAAAAGTTGGCTACACATTAACACGTAGGACCCTTGTCCAAGAATGCAGATCATGCACAGTCTTTTGACTCTATACAAATACAAAATCTGATGTTTGGAAAGAGATGGAAAATAGATTTTGAGTAAGGTACAGTAAGAAGATGTGGTGACCAGATATCTTCTATGCTTACACCATACATCCTTGGTTTTAAGATCTCCTAACTGAATCAAACAAAAACAATGATTGTCTAAGAGACTAATGTAACTGACAGGAAAAAAATAAAAATAAAAATAAAAATAAAAATAAAAATAAAAATAAAAATAAAAATAAAAATAAAAATAAAAATAAAAATAAAAATAAAAATAAAAAAGAGATGGTTAGCTTGTCTATAATTTGTTGGTCAAAGGGAACAGTAGGTAAAATGAAGACAATCCTCACTGATGTGCTGGATCTTGTTTGTATCAAGAAAATGCAAGCACTTCCTTCTGTAGGCTACCAGGTAAGAGTTTCCCTACACTGTATGGATATTCAACAGTTGCTCTGTTGCCAAGCATCCTAAAATTTCTCCTGAAGCAAAATAGTGCAAGGCAATTTACAAGCTAACAATATCGAGAAATTAATTCAGCTTCATTGAACCATCTCTTTCTTGTACCTTTGTCTACCCAGGAGAATTGTGAAGTGCTGGGTCTTGTTTCCTCCAAGTGAAGAGGACTGAGATCACACAAGTCACTGCCACAATCCTCAGTGAACCCAGAGGGAGCTTATTACCATTTTTTCACTTGCTACAGTGACTGTGCAGCACCATCTCTGATGACAAAGCATACACCATCTATTCGTTTAGGCTAGGGACAAAAGACCTTTTAATTTTAAATATCCTCACTGATATGTGTAAGGACTGTGGCTGGCATCATATTGGCTTTCTCCCTTTGACTGGCGATGGATAAACCTGCCTAAACCAATTGTTAAGTATGATCTTACCCAGTGTGGTTCTCTGAGGAATTCTTAATGCAGCATCCAGCAATTCATTGTACTTACAAAGAAAGGGACATTTAGAAAAATAATTCAAAAGAAGTCTTATTTAATCATAAGCTTCTTTAGTGATCCGGGGTAAAAATCGTTTCTATTATCTGTGAAATTCACTGGTGTATACAGTCTTTGTGAATGAAGCAAGGCTGTTAAGAATGTCTCTGCAATTTTATCCAAAATTGAGTACAGACTGAGCAATTATTTCAGCAGTATTTCTCAACTAAAATGATCGCATTCAAGATGAGAAAACAGGTCAGTGCCTACCCTGGAAAAATCCATTATTCACTTTCTGTGATGTTGCTCACTATGGTACTGTGGATGTTCAAGAACACTTTTACTAAATGTGTAACAATAGGAAGCCAGATGAGCTATCTGAAAAATGAATGTCATTACATATGATAAAACTGTGGTGCGTATCCATTTTGCAGACAGCATTAAAATTTCAGTCATGCCCCATGACTGAAAAAAAAGAGAATTTTAAACAGCTCCAGAAATGAGCATGATTAAAGGCACAGTGATCTTCTATGCTAGAAATAATTCTAAATATTAATGTTAATTATATTTGGAAAGAGAAATATAAACTAATGGATGATATCAAGAAAGTGATTCATGAGCTTCTATTTTACTTATTAGGATACCATTAAATTTAAGCAATTTATTTGGAAGAGATATAGAAAATATTTCCGTAAAAAAGCATATTTTTTATTTACATATTTACTAAAGCATAGTACTGTAGTGTCTGGAAACTGAGCAATCTGGAAACCTTAGCAGAGCTTAATGAATAATCATGGATTTGATTAGGAATGACTGTTGCTTTAACATGAGCCCGGATAAAACAATACTACCCAAGCCACCAATAATCACATTGGATGCATAAGTTGTTTTACAAAGTAGAAAAAACAAAACAAAGCAAAACAAAGCCCTACATCAAAAATAACCGAAAGCAAACAAATAAGTCCCTAACCTTATCAACAGTTTTATTTCTGAAGCTTGAGTTAACAGTGAGGAACTGATATTCCATATACACACTGCACGTAGATGAGATAAGGTAGTATATCTGTATTAGTATCTAAACTAAACTTTGATATGAAACCTCTTTCTTATGTGACTGTTTTGAAACGGACTGATAGGAATGGGGTTTTTCCTTTAGGGATGGGATTATGATCTAATTTGGGAAGAGGATATTTCCTCTTTGCTCTGTCTCCAGAATGGATCCTGTGACTGTTGCAGTGAAAGTCCCCAAGCTCTAAATGTACCTTTTTCTGTGGCAGTTCATTAGACACCCTTTGGCTTAACACCTAAGTTTCACTTCTGACTCATTCTGAGCTCATTTGAGAAGGTGCTCACTGATAAATTGGCAATGTTATTTTTATCCTAAAACTAGGAGCTTTGAAGAAGCAAGAAGACTCAAAGATACAGATAAAGCGCATCATAAAGTGAATTATCTGAGTGTAAAACCAGTGAAAATAATCATCTTTCTTAATCACTAAATCCTTCCTTCTCCAATCAGGGGAAGGCTATGGGTGACGCTGGCAGGTAGTTGGTTGAAATGTTTAGTCAGGTGAGACACCAGTATCTCTGCTGTTGAAATCTAGTTTAATGACAGTTGTACAAGATTTTATTTCACTCGAATTAAAAATCAAACTCAGAAGCTGAATAAAATTAGTCTGAATGTCTCTAAGGAATGTCTTCATAACTCCATGTAGGCCACTTATATTAGAGTGTAGAATATTCATAAAAATACAGCGGAATGTATGTATGGCTAGCAAAATGATTTTTACCAGAACTGACCATGCAGAAGTAAGCGTTTCCTACTGGAGAGCTGTAGCTGATCATAGACTTGCAAAAGAAGTGCTGGGAGTTGTTGTGCCTAGTGTTACCTAGCATGTAGATTCAACCACTGCCTGAGACGTGGGGCAAATCACCAAATAGTTCTGTTCTGCCTCTAATTGCTGAGATTTATTCTGTGCAGTGACTTCATATTGGCAATGACTAAACTGGACTTCATTTTCTTCAGCTGTCTTCACTGTCAGTAATTTGTGAGTACATACTACAGTGACTTGATTTTTTGAGCAGACACACAACTCTTTTAATTAGACTTGATTCTTTTATTTTTCCAAGGGGGCTGTTACTGCCTAGTTTAACTTCTTGGAAGTTTGAAATGACCAACTATCTTATCAGTCTGACTCCTCTCCTTAAGTGATCCATTCTTCATCTTTTTTTCAACACTTTTCTTATAAGCTCATTGCTTTTTTTTATCTCTAAGTGAATTAAATCTAGCTTCTGCATAAGAAAAAAAAAAAACCACAAAAAACTGGAAAAGACAAGCCTTCCTCAAATCTATCTCTATAAAGAAACAGAAATTAATACTACATGGAGACAATTTGTTACTTAGATATTAGTGCTCTCTGTTTTCTGATTTCTTTGATGTTATTTATAGCCTTGTATTGAATCAGGGGTGTAAATAAAAACATGGTTGTGATTTATTTTCAGTTTCACCCTAGTGCCTCCTGACTACATGATCAGCACTTCAAAATGTAGTCTAATTACATAGAAATAATTACTCTCCAGCTAAGATTTGTTAAGTACAAGTGAAAAGGAAAAGACTGCTAGCTTTTTACTTTTTTGCTTTTTAGCAGTCTAGGCTGCCCTCTGGAATAATTATGCATTGCCTTGGGGCTATTGTAAATTAGGCCCAACTGCCTGTATCTTCAGGGACAATTAATGCATTGAGAAACTGTGAAGGACAGGTAGAGCTTGGGCTACAACCCCTTCTGTCCGGTTCCGCCCTCTGCTAGTGCCCTGCTGAGGTGATGTAGGAAGATTTCATCTACCCAGAGAATTCCTCCGCACTGGGCATATCCTTAGAAAATTGGCTACATTAACATTGCAGCTCATTTGCATTACTGGATCATTGAAAAGTAGGCCACAGGGAGCTAATGTTATCCAAAATTTCCATTGTTCTGAGAACATATTGTTATTTCAGGCTAGGTAAAGAACATCTTTTATAGTATCCAGAGCATAGAAACATGATATTTGGAATTCACTGAGTCATCTGATCTCTGTGTACCCCGTGGACCTATTAGCTAAAGGCTGTCTAGTGTAGAGAATAACCTAAAGGGAAACGTGCAAGGGAAGTGCCAGCAACACATGAGACCTGGAATGTTCCAGTAACAAGAAGGATTTGCTGATTCCCTACAAATTAGGCCTCTGGAAGTCTGGGTTATGTGGCCAATGTATAAAAATGGCCCAGGGCTAAAAATGTACTTTCTGAAAATTATTATGAGGGTATAATTCTGATCTTTCCATATATATCAAGGCACACTTGGTAATACAACAGTTCTATCTAGCATGGGCTACACAAACTATGCTGAAATTTCAGGTCTACTGAACCAAAGAATAGCTATTCCTACTTAATTGTAAATTGCTGTTGGGGATGTACTATGGGCTCTTTCTAGCCTGCAGACCTGAGGTTTTCCTCATTAAATCAAGCGCAGAAGAGGAAGACACCAGGGTGTCATGCCTCACAACTGAGTCATATTAAGCAGTGGAATATAGAGGGCCTATGCTCAAACTCAGCATGGCTCCTGAGCCAAGCTTTGCAGAGAGAGACAGGGATGCCAGTCCCTGAACAGAGGTTAAGAGAAATGTCTTTGCTTCTCAGTGACTTCATCAAATTGTTTTGAAGTGATATGTTTCAGGCTGTAGCTTGCATCTTATCTCATTCTCAGATATGTTTCACATCCTCAGATGACCACACACACTTCCAATGGGATGTAGTTATTGAGTATCAGTGTAGTTGTTTGCCATATATCACGCTTTCCTCTGTTTTTTTGGTTTTTTGGGGTTTTTTTTTGTTTTTTTTTTTTTTTGTTTTTTGTTTTTTTTTTTTTTTCCCAGTACCGTGCTGTCCTACAGAGCATGTATAGAAAGTAGCCTGTTTTCACATCTGTCTTCCCAGCTGAGATAGGGAAACTCAACCTTTTCTTAGTAATTAGAAGTATTAGGTTAAAATCCTGAGGTCTTTGGAACAATAAAAGTGGATTTGTTAGATGTTACATATCATTTATTCTTAGAAGGGACTGTAATGATAAGTTGTGATACATTGTACTGCTTAAAGACGACCAAATGGAAAGAGTTGATGGCAGTGTCAGAGGTAGAAGAGTTCAGGTAGTCCCTGCCTGGCTAGCACTGTGCTGTTTGCTCAGCAGATGCCACGTGAACAGTTAGGTTTCTACTGCTCTTGTACCACTCAGCAGACTGCGCATGCAGAAGAAAGCACTGGGCTTCACAGTGTTACAGTGTACAAACATTCACAAAGATCCCTGCTTATCCTGAAAGCTGCAACATTTTGTTTGGTAAAATTTCCTTCCTGATCTGCTGGAACTGTACAACAGGTAGTGCTGTTGCAGACTTCAGGCGAAGCTGCTGGGAAAACTGCTATCTAGGAGTTTGGGGGATGTAAAACAAGATGTTCTGGTGAGTTTATTTTCAGAATCTTTTCCTCATTAAAAGAAAACAACCTCTGAAAGCTGAAAAACAATAACAATCATGTTGAAATTTTGGTTGGACTGATAACTGTCAGTACTTATTCGTTCTCTGCAAGAATCAATTTTATTTTATTTAATAAAAGTAGAATAATAAAGAATAAAATATATGGAGAATAAATCCTTTGAATTAAGTAGGAGGATGCCTTCACTATGGAGAAATGAAGGCAATCCTTAAAATTAATGTTGAAAGCAACTATTGTTTGTTTGCCTTGTCAAGTTAATTTTAATCCAGATCACTCTCATGACCTAATTGAATGACCACACAAATGCTCATGCTAATAAATGTTAATTCATCTTAGGAATGCGGACCTGGGAGAAGGACTGCCTCATTATAAAGCAGTGATTTGCTGTTATGTTTTAAAGTGCCACATTTAATATGCATTATGTTTTTCATGCCACACAAAGTACATCATGAGTTGATGTTCTTACAAGTGTTACCTGAAATTACCAAGTTGTCTGTCAGACTGTTTTCTGTTACAGTAAGAATGCTGATTACTAGAGATGAGAGTCATCCAAGAGATAAATAAAAGTCATTAATTAGTCTAGTTTGTTTGTTCACAGATAGCCCACAAATAAATATTCACTGATGACTATAATGATCTTTTAATCAATAGATTGTTCATGAACGAATGTAATGTGACTGTTTATTTACAGTGAACTATCACTTGAGTTATGTAATTGAGATTATCAGATAGGATGCTGCATTTTTTTCTGGTATTCTGGTTATATGAATTAAATTCATTATCATAAGTGATTAGGGAAAAAAAAGTACTGGGAATATAAATGGTAGCATGGAAGAAAGGAATATCAAATACTTCTGCTATGAAAAGTTATTTTATGACAGAAAGATAGCTGTGTAGATCAGTTGACCGATAAAACTTGAAGAAAAATACAGTCTTTAGTGGAAGTCCAGCTCTGGTATGAAAATGTTTTCACCACCTGTAAAGTACATGGAGTCTGTTTTGTTTTATTCATTTCAACAACAAGTTGTTAATCACAGGAAGTACAAAAGCTAGGGAAGGTTACACCATTTATTTGCTAATTTTTCTGAGTAAAATGTTTACAGTTCCCCAGTTGATACAATTTCCAGGAATGTCTTAGGATTTTAAAGTATCTCCCGTTTGCACTATCTTAGTTACATCTTTTCCTCTCCACATTCACAGAAAGTAAACAGACTGAGGTGTGTTCAGTGCAGCGTCCCTATTATCATCTGAATTTTTGAACAACCCCTTTATCAAACTCAGGTAAGAGATTATGGGATTCTCATTCTCCCTCTATGCTTTGCAGTCAAGCATCTCTTAATGTATCTTTGATAATTCAATTTATCACCACAATCACTGGCATAAAATGTATATGTGCCTTTTTGATAAATATATGCTCAGCAGCTTGTCTTGCTGTCTGTGTAAAATATTACTTCTTCGAATGGTTTATACTCTTCTACAACTAAAAGACTGAAGCATGCAGTAAAGGAATATCTGTTAGTTGTATTAAGTCAATGCTTTGTTCAAAATCTCATAATAATATATATGTATATATACATGTAAAATAATTGGTGTTAGTCTTATTATAATGTCTGTTCTCTTGCCTTCATTTTCTGTTATTCTTGATATGACATATCTCATTGGCTAATATTTTGCTGGCATTAATGAGAACACTATCTGGAATTCTAAAGCTGCTGCTTTTGTCACAGATTCTCTTGCAATATTAATGACTGTTAAAAATAACTAGTTCTGCTTTCTCTGTTTCCTCTGTGTCGCCTCCTGTGTGCGCTGGCTGCATTTTTATTTGTGTCTGTGGCAGACTCCATAGGTCTCCTATAGTGATTAAATCACTGATTGAATATTCTGCTGCTTCAAATGAAAACCTCAGTTGCTCACTGCTGAGTGTCTGATGGAGGATTTTCTTTCATTATTTATGAAAACAATCACACTGGTGTTTTCCACTCTCTTTTCTCCGGTAAAAGAGTCATTTTGTTCTTCCAGGCTGAGAATAAGCATTGGTAAATTGATGTCTGTTATAAGTAGAAAGGATTCTCATTTGCTTTGTTTGCAAATCTGTGCAGCTGAGTTTTTCAGCACTAAGGTCACCAGAGGATGATCTTGCAGCCGATCTACAGAGACCCATCTAACCCTCAAGTTTGAGATTGGATATGCCAGCAGTGCCCTGGTTTCACCTGGACTGTGGCAGGACCATGTCAGGTGGCTTTCTTGCCTTGTGCTAAGGGTCATGACATGTGAACAGTGTCACAGTCCTGGACAAGGTTATTGGAGACAAGGTTTCCAGGTTCAACCTCCAGAAACATAATAAACCCTCATAAATGCTAGGGTGCCATTCAGTGACAGGTAAATAAAATAAAAGCAAGGCTCTCCTAGCTCCCTGCATCTTACATGGCACAGAACAGCAAGCAGGATTCGCCAGAAAGGATGGATGAGGTGCATACAAATGAGTGAGTTTAAAAAGTCATCTTGATAGCACACAGTATTGCAAGCAGAACTAAACTGCAAGGCTCCCTGTAATCCTGACCCTCTGAAAACCTTTTGGAAGGGAACACACCACCCATGGACAGAGGTGCACTGTGGCAGAACTGCTGCAGGTTATCAGCTTTCTTCATGTTAGGGATGCTGTAGCACTAGGGCAGCTAAATAACAGACAGAGGATGTACAGTTTTGCATTTCACACTATCCTTTAAGTCTTTCTGCAGCTCTTGTTTTGCAGCTCTAAGTTTTGTGGTATGCATTACTGCTGAAAAAGAATATATTTAGAACAATGTCTTCTTTGCTTTGCTAGCTGGCTGGCCTCAGTGCACATTCCTAATCTACAGCTGCAGAAGACTGCGGAGTGACTTGAATATTTCATTTTGCTTTTTCAGACTAAAGCCTGAAGTCATATATTCACCCTTTCTATCTTTCTTTTCCTCTTTCAAAATACCCTTTCTATATATATATATATTTATATATTTTTTTTTAAATTTATCTGCTAGAATTTTTGCTTCACGATGCAGCAAGGAAAGCCTTCAGCAGCATATGCAGTTCACTAAAGTCCTTTAATTCAGTCTGCTATCGTGCTACACGCAGCTTCTCATTGCCATTTGTGGAACAATCAGTGCTGAGGCAAACTGAAAGAGGAGAGGGAAGGACAAGTTAAGGTCTGAAACTGGTGGTAGAAGACAAGATTGAATATAAATAGATGTGAGTCACAACTGTGGCATCAGTATTAGAGAAGCTTGTCATTCTTTTTTGTTGCAGAAAACACCTCAGTTGCACATAGGAAGTGAATTCACAACAAGCAGAAATCTATTATTGGAGAGCAAAATAATAAAAAACCCCACCAACACACACACACAAAAAGTTTGTTTCTCCATTGTACAAGTAACTCTCATATTATTTGTAAATATATTTTGTGTTGTATGCATATTATGCATATGTGTATGTGAAACTCCTTAATTTATAAGCTCCTCATGCACTACAGCAAATTTATACCAGCTGGAGATGGAAAATGCACACATTTTAGGGGCACAGATAGTGGAAAAGAGCATACTGCAATTTAAATGGGGTTGGTCTTGGAAAAGAAAATGGTATTAATCTTCTGCAGGTACTGAATGTATAAGCATTCAGCAGAGAAAGAAAAAATACACTACATGCTGAAGAAGCTCAAGTTTATATAAGAAATTTTAATTAGAGAGCACAAATTCAATGTTTCAGTAAGCTAGAATTGCAATTTTAGATTTTTCTTGCTTCAGCAGTTCCAAATATAGCCCTCAAGACATTCAGTTTCTCTATAATAAGCCTATGTTGAAAGTTAGTGATGAATACACGTAGTAAAGCCACAGAACATCTAGGAACAGAGACTATTAGTCAGCATTTCTCCCTGGCACTCTACATCCCTTTCTTGTCTATTCTACTCTCTGCCTCTGTGGGACTGCTTGGGGCGGAGGGCACTGCATCCATACCATCATTCAGTCAGTTCCCAAATAAATGTTGCTATATAAGGTGAAGGCAGCTGAACTGTGCCGCCTGTATTCACATCAAGACAAGGTGAGCAAGCGTCCATAATTGGTTTTTCTCTTGGGGAGGTGCTGGGCAGGCAGTTACCTTGGTGGTGATTTTACTGACCTGCAGAATGTTTCAGTTGTGTGGTGTACTACAGAGCGCAGTCCTTTTGTAAGGACTGAGAATTTTAACATCTCTGTATTAATGCACTGTGTTGTAAATTCTTATGTGCCTAAGAAAAGGGATTTCAGATTGTTATTGTGCCTTTAAAGTAAAAAACATGCACTCTGATAGTCACTAAATGATTTCTGTATTAAAAGCACAACTTCAGATCCACATGAGTATGCATCTTGCCTGATCCTCAGCTCAACTAAAGCTTCTCTGCACACTTCAGCAGCAGAAGGCCCCCATGAGAGCTCTGCGGGGCCAGCTGAGGCTGTTCCCTGCGGGACACAGGCATCTGCTGGAGGCTCTCAGCCAGACTGCACCAAGCTCACTTCTGCTTGGAATGGTGGTGGCAGGAAAGGAGACATAGCAGAAACTTCTGTGCAACCCAGTAAGCCCTAGGCATATTTTTTTTCTTATTTGTTCCTGGGGGCTAGTGCTTTTAACATAGTTAAAGTAGCCCAGCTATAATTTGAAGAACAACATAGTACAAAGTCAGTGGACAGCATGTCTCTATAACCTGTGTGGGCACTGAGATACCTGCTCAGGAAAAGCAGCAGAATACTTATCATAAGATAGATTATTATACTGCAAAATGGCAATGTTTTTCACCTTGCATGGTGAAATTGTTGTGAGGGAAGATAATTCAATTAACAGCTCAGCTTTGTGTGAGGTAATTTACAGCAAAGGGAAGATTTCAGAGTTTTCAGAGACTTCACTTCTGTGCGCTTATAGTCTTTGTCCTTAGTTGCACTGGGAAAAGTCTGATCCCTATTGATTCAGAGACAGACAAAACACTTCAACCTCAGTGCAGTGATTGACGTGATAGGCTGGACTGGATTTGATAAAGGATGAGGGGAAAATAAGAAAAATGAGCTCTGTTATCTATCTACAAGCTGGTACAATCTATCTACAGGTGCTGTAATCTGTGCCAGGGATCTGATCCCAGCTTCCATTAATGCACACACCTTCCTAATCAGATGTTGTGGAGCAACCCTAAGGGAGAGGGACATGTGTTAGATTGGCCTGGAGACAAAAAATGTGATGAGGGGAACAAATTACAACCTTCAGTTTCCTAATGGGGAAGTTGAATATGGAAGCTGAAAGTGGAAAAGATGGAGCCAGTCTTTTCTTAAGCATATTCCACTAAGGAGAATCAAATGAAATGGTCATGATGCAGCAAAGGCAGATGTCAGAAGAATGAATTTCACTGTAACAGAGATCCAGCACTGGAAGCAGTCATTCAGAGAGGATGTGGTATCTCCATCCCTGCAGACCTTTAGAACTCCTCTGAACAGGACCTTAGTGACCTGACCAATCTTCAGAGTAAGCCTGGAGCAGGGATTGGTCCAGTAGACCTTCAGAAGTTTCTGCTGACCTCAATTATTCAACAATTCAGTTACTTTAATCCACCATAAATCCACATGTCCTTTCGTCTGTGAAGGTCAAGCCCTGTTTTCTGCATCAGAGTGAATACATTGCTCATCATCTGCCAGGCAGTGGAAAGGAAAGAGCAGTGTACCAAGGAGACAGTTCCTTTCTTGCAGTTACATGCTTCCATGCTATGGTAAATTTCTGCTTCATTTCAGGAACAATAAATGTTGTTACAAAAGTAGTCTGCTTACCCACAACCAGAATGTCAACACCATATTTAATTTATATTGCTCTGAATGTAGCATTTCATCTTAATGAGTTCTTTTCCCTCAAATGTTCTTTTTAAACTTTATGGGAGAAATGATTTTGAACCATTCCCATTTTCTGTCTGTGACCGCTGGCTGTCAGTGTCTGTTGTAGCTTAAATGATGTGGGACAAGGTAAATTTAAATTCAACCCAGCAAATGGCTGTCATCAACACATTACCACCTCAAAGTCATTTAGAGGATTCAGAGTAGCATAACAACAGCGAGCAATGTTCAGAACAAAAATCGACAAGAAACCATATTAAAAATATAGCATTTTGCAGAACCATTATGTGTGTCCATACGCAGGTCACCCCATACTTCTTGCGCACTAGCTCTGCTAACAGAGGAGAGGGGTTTTAAATGTGTTATGATCCAAAATGCCCCTTACAATCTGAAACACTCTGGCTGCTAGTTGTACACCCACACTACATATTATTGCATTCTTCATCTAATGTGTAAGCTCTGTGGGGTTACTTCTGATTTAAACCTGCAACAGAAGACTGTGAGTCCTGTAGAGGACTCTGCAATTAAACAATCTGTATAAATTTTTGGAAAAGAGACACTCCTTGCATGATTCATCTGCAAAGCGCAGACACAATATCAGATTCTATTGTTCTGTCACAGGCTAATTCAGTTGTGTAAATGTACTACAAAGAAATCATTTTAATGCATCAATTGCATAGACTGAGGAAGATAGGAAAATTCTTGTTAAACAAGATCGTGTTTCCATCTGGAATGGTTCATATAGTGTCCAACATAGCTTGAAACAATTTAACTGTTTTGTTTTGTTTTGTTTTTTCCCGTGACACAAGACAAAGTATGTCCAAAGCTAAAAAGCTGGAAGAAGTTTAAAAGCCTACTTAACGTGGACCAGCCCTGTCAAAGTCTTCCAGGGCCTTCAGTTTCTCCCACGTGAATGAGTTAGAGTGTACATTTGTGTAACCTTGCCTCTGGTTCCAGTCCCTTCTCTTGTACCTTGAGGACACTCCATGAGAGGTTTTGGACCTCTCTGTGTATCTGGACATGGAACTGCAAGTGTGCACAATCAGAGATTGGTTTTGCCTCTGGGTAATGCTGCATGTTACAGTGGAGACTCAGCTCTGCAGATTTAGCAGCAAGCAGGCTATTTCAAGATTTACTTTTTATCTTGGCCATGCAAACTATCTTGGTGCTCATATACAGGCATGGACATGCTCTGGGTCTCTCCTAAGTTTAGAGTTTGGCAGAATTTTAAGCTATGTTTAGAATCTCTGGCTCCAATAGCAACTCCTCTCCCCTCTATTCCCTGCTTTTATACCTTTTGAGGCATATTTATACTTTCATCTATACTATCCATGGTGCTTTCTTGCTATTTTTTTCTAGCAAACTTATTCTTTAGATATGAAATTACAACTGCTGTTACAACCACAAGTACAAATGTACCACTGAGATCTTCTCCTGATGCTTCATCCGTTAATCCCTATCAAGGTACAAAAGGTCCCTGAAACAACTGTTTTTAACTTTGAATTTCCAGTTAATGTAGCTTAAGTGGGACAATTCTGCAAGTCCAGGCTGTTTTTGTCAATGTTGCTGCTTGTGCACAAGCAGTACAATAGGTTTCATGTCCTGTTGAAGTTCATAACTGCTCTGTACTTTCCCTGAGCATCACAGCTATTTTTTAATTTTTTTTTTCTTACTTTTATTTTTTATCTAGTTGCAGTAAGAAGCATTTGGGCCAATGAGAAGAGATGAGGAAGCATCTTCAAGGCATTTCACAGCACACATTCTGATGCCTCTGGCTGCTCAGCCACTTCTCTTGCATCACACTTTTCCCTTCCCTGTGACTGGATCTCTTTCCTCTGCTTGGAGCTGAATGATGGTACTGATGGTTTTATATGTTTTCATTGAAAATAATGCAGTTTACAAGTGTACTTTTCACCAAAGAAGTGTTTTGTTTAATTGATTATTTTAACTTCATTTAAAAGTCCAGTTTTTGGCAGCACTGCCTGCAACAGGAGGGTTGGCACCTGATGATATTTGAGGTCCCTTCCAACACAAGTCATTCAGAGACTCTGTGGCTTTAAGGGACAGCTTTATGGCTTTGACTTCAGTTACAGACTTTCTGGGAAGCTTGGTTCACCTACTCCTATAGCAGCCTGGAAATCCTTCCTACATCTGTTTTTCCTAGGAATACAGGTTAATACCTGTTATTACTAGGAACCTGCCAGAGGAGAGTTTGGGGCATGTTTCTGAGGTGCCTCTGCCCCGCCTGCTGGGACTGGCTGTGCTCTGTCACTCATCGCCCCACATCTCGTCAGAGTGTAAACTTTCAAAATGAGCATGCACAGACACTGGCTCTTGTTTCAGTCTTGTGGATAGCACTCATATAGGCTGAAGCAGTTCTGCAGTGAAGCTTCTGCTTGGTGTGTGCCCAGGAAACTTTTCTCTTTCCCCCTTTTCTTCTCTCCAGGATGTTCTCTTTAAAGAATAAGAATTAAGAGTGTGCCAGCAGGGCTGCTGTTGCATGCTTTGGACATGTTGCTTAGCCTGAGGTACCTGAGAAGGGTGCCAGACCCTTGCTGATGCTCATCTCAGATTAGATACTGTTAGTATGAAATAGCTGATTAAAGCTATGCCACATTCCCCTCTCATTCAACATTTCCTTCCCTGAGGAAAGAAGTCTGTACTGATATACAACTCAATGGTGAACAACTCTTAGACATCTTAAGAACTGTAGTTCATTTTTCTTCTCTCATCTTTTTCTTTTTCCTTCTAGCTCCCACAGCTGCATGGAGTCCCATAACATGTCAAGCTCTTATCTGCTTCAACAAGGATCCAGGTGACCTTTTTGACACCTGTTGCAGTATTAACATCTCACAGCAAAGCAGAGGAGGGGGAGCAAACAGGGTCAGGGTGGAAGTCTATGAAAAGTTAGCTTTTTTTTTTCTTCCACTGTCACTAGCTTATATTTCTGCACTCCTTTCTCTCAGTCATAAAAAGATGGCCATATGCAGTGTCTATATTTTTCATTTAATTCTTTTTAAAGTTGTAACAAAAATTGTCTCTCAAACAGCTGATATATATATATGGGTCACTTACAGTTGTCTGGAGTTGTTTGATCCGTAATATTTCCCAAATAACTAAAAGCAGCTAAGATTTGTGTGCTGCACTGAAACCGAAGGCCAATTGCTGCTCTTGTACTCCTGTATGTTAAATTTGTGTTTACTTTCACAATAAATGCATAATTGAATAATTTTATTGGTCAATGAACATCTGAAGGTGCAGACAAAGTTACCGTAGTGGCAACATGTGCATTTTAAATCTTCTAAGTCAGTTAAGTGATAAGGAGTTGGTACAAGTGGTTATCTCAAAAGTTTATCCTCCTTTAAGGAGAAAGAACCTGTAAATTAAGAAACTGTAAATAATGAAAAGAAGCAGAGGTAGGATAGCCATTAGCTTTGAGATCAAGTTTTTCAAGATGTCTTCTAATTCAGAGAAATAAAAGAATCCCTTAATGGATCTTTCAGTTCTTCAAAGTCTTGATACCACAAAGCACGTACACCCGGAAATGAAATAAGTGCCACTGAATTCTGCCTGTGTCCAGAACATGACATTCTTAAAACTCTTTTTAATCTGGGAAGCATCTCTGGTTTGAGGATAGGTTATGCACTCACTCTACTAGAGTTGCTCTTTGAGGGAGATGACATTTTAGGCCTTCCCACTGTACTCTGTAGGTTGGAGCTCTAATTACTTGGCTACAATCATGCTTACTCTGTTGAGAAAAAGGGCCAAAGGCAACAAGTAACACACACGAATTATAGTAGGTGAGATAAAAGATTTGAAATCCTTTCAAAAGATAAAGTTGGTAAATTGCCACAAGAGCTTTTGTGTTTCCAGCACTGTTTCCAACACATGCTTGGTATTTGGTACTGCCCCAGGGTGGGCCATGAGAAAGTGTGGAGAAGTGATGCTGCTAGTGATTACCAAAAGATACCTCAAAGAAAAGGTCAGTGTAATTTTGTTGTGTCTTTTCCCTGCTGTTTGCAGGGCCCTTATTATGCTGTTCTCCAAAATGTTTTTACCTAACAGTTGTTTTACTGACATTACTAAGAAAATTGGAACAACAAATTTGGCTTTCAGATTTGATTATAAATGGTTCCTCTTCTTTTTAATGTCATCTTGCAATGTTTACATTTTCATGTTGTATACAGAGAGATTGTAACTCTAAATAGATTCAAATGTTATTTCTGAAAAATACATTCATTTTTCCCAGAAAGTGATTGCCATTTAAGGTGCAACTTTAGAAAATCATTTGCATAAAATGGCATTTTTCCATACAGAAACTTGATGCAACCTGATAACTGGGTTGACACAGGCTGTCAAATTACTACCTAATGTTTACTTGCTACTGATTTCACATGAAATAAAAACGGTAAGCTTACTGTAAGTAAAAGCTCTCTTTCCAATTGCTTCTCAGTCCTCCAGAAGACAGACTGAAAGCAAAGCATGCTTCAGAATTGGACAGGAGATTTTTCTATTAAAAATATCTCCAAGGACATGTAACGATGACACCATTCTTCCTGTAAGAACACATCCTGACATTTCCTGAAGTTTTTCCATACAATTCCTTAAAGGGAAGTGGATATGAATGAAAATAAAGAACCTGTTGACAGGTGAAAGCATTAACTACAGCTTACGCAGGCTTTGTTATGTTGGCCCATGGGAAGAGAAGGGCTGTGCCTCTTCTTTTTATCCTGCAGACATTTACCAAGCTTTGGTCGGATTTCAGTTCACTGCCTTACATGGGTGGAACTTCATTTGCTTCAGTTAAATTATTATTGGTTTAGATATTGTTATGCTTTTGGTGACCCTCCAAATCCAGTTTAAACCATCACATTTTTCATGGCTTCTGCTCAAAAACATTAACTGGCATCTATTCAGTTGAAACTTAGTCAAAGTTTGACATCACCTTAGCACACATTTGTGAATTTACAAATCATGAGTGTTGGGTGATACATGTCCTCATCATTTCCATTACTTCCTATGGGTAGCTGAATAACAAGCCAAATCTGTGTACATGTCAAAATAAATGTTTAAAGACAATTTATATTTACTAATATATGTTTGTGGGTTTTTTTTTCTTTTTTCTTTTTTTTTCTTTTTCTTTTCAGACTATGATATGGTCTTCCTATATTTCAAGACATAGAAGCATTGGGCTTTTCTCCTGGGACTGGGAGTGCTTATAGGCCAAATACTGGTCAAAAGATCCTTAGCAAGCAGCTTTTGTCTTCTGCAGTTCTTCTCTAGCGAACAGTGTTCAGTTATCTGGAGTTTAGCATCAACAATGACTCTAAACTCTAGATTATTCAGACTTAAGAGTTCAACAAGGGGAGAACATTTGACAGAAAGAGCTGTTGTACCTGTAAACAGAATGGAGGTGAGACAGTGGAAATGTACTGGAGGAGCCCACATTCTTGATTTCTCTGACATCATTAAATACATGACTCAAAAAAATGCAGCAAGAGAAAGCCCTGGACATCTGGAAGATTACATCTGGTCATTTATTCAGTAAACTGCAACTTTATATATATATGTATATTCCAGAATAAATTGAGAGTCTGTACTAAAGGTTCATTAATTTCATGGATCAGAAGATTCTTTGATATTTCTTGCAGGAATATAAAAAGAATAAAACTAGAATCCCAGAATCATGACTGTTTATGTTTTCTGTTACTGGAATAAGAAATTTTCTACTATATCACATGAAATATATAGTGTTATACAGTCAGGAAAAAAAAAATCGATTAATGACATTTCTGCTTTGATCGAATATGGTTAACATCATGTCAATTTGGATGAAAAGCAAGAGTTACACATCCATGAATCTCTTAGGTTCATTTCTGTATGAAATACCTTGCTTGCATGCTGATGAGCTCCCTGCCCAACATATTTTATCATCTGCTAAATGAACAGACCATTTCTCTTCTCATGACATATTATCTGCAATAGATCTTAAAGCATAAATTGATCTTGAAGAGTTTGGGCAAGAATGATGATAGTTTGCTGGTGACTTCTTTCTCCCAGTGCTGCCACACAAGCAAGTTTCCTTATTACAATAGCCTGTATCTGGCTCAACCTCATTAGTGCCAAGTTTAGCACACAAACCTTCTTCACAGAGGCAGCACCACGGACGGTACTGCAACAAGAAGACAAAGCTATCTGGCTGTTGATAGCTTGCAAGCAATGCCCAAGATGTAGCAGCTGCTGGAGGAGAAGCCACAGCTAAGAAGGACAGTGAGGTCCATAAGCAGGCAAGAAATGCTAATGAAGTCTAGAAACATGACTCAAGGAAGCATATGTGTGGGAGAGGTTCAAATTACTTAAAGACCAAAAGAAAAAAAAACAAACAACAACCCCAAACTAGTAGCAGCATCCAAAAAAAAAAAAAAACAAAAACCAAAAAAACAAAAAAACCCCACCCCAAACAAATACAAACAAACAAACAAAAACAAACAAAAGGCTGATGGGATATTCAGTACCTTAAATGGCTGTCCAAGTGACTGGGCTGCCTCAGGCTACCTGCAGACTGTAGCCATTTTCTTACTTAATGCCTGGCTACTTGCTAATTTAACCTGCTATATGATTGCTAATTTAGATTTTTATTTATTTATTTATTTATTTGTTTATTTCCTGTAGGCTTGTTTGAAAAGCTTCAGAATACTTCAGCCTTGTTTGAAGAAGAGGATTATCACAGGGATTTTCGTGAAGCACTCCAGTTGTCTACATGGTGCTAATAATCCATCCCGACCACACAGCCTTCCAAAATACCACAGAAGCACCCATCATTAATGTAATAATGTCAGCGAATCTACAAATATAAACAATATAAAACTTGAGCCAGAGAGCTTTGAAAGGAGAACATAATAGCAAGGTACGCTAGGAGATGGTCTTTCACACCACTCTGCATGGATTTGAGCCTTGTTTATCATCAGTCCATACCAACAGCTAGTTTCCAGAAGCTGCGTGTGTTGACTTCCTCTTGGAAAGCCAAGGAAGTGCACTTAACTTTCAAGCTCCCAGGAACCCATAATGGAAGACCTGTCTCTCTAATGAAATTTTTGGTGCTCTTGAAACAATAACTTAGCTACCCATAAAACTGCTCTACTTTTATGTTAAACTAAGTTAAGATGTTCTATTTTAATACTGAAATTCCTTCTGCATAGTCGTTTCTATCCACTATTAAACCACAGTATCAGTTTTGTATGACTGGTTTTCCATGGACTTGTGGGTAATCAAATGGCTTTTGTGAATTCTATTTTAGTAACAAGAGATATGGCTGAAAGCAATCTGGACATTTTACTCACTGTAGACCAAGTTCAAATCCATTGTTGTTTTGTTTTGTTTTGCATTCCCATGCTTTTGCAAATTCTTGGTTGTGTCAAATCTTTTCCTCATCAGTTGAGGAGTGTGTGCCTGGCATGCTGGGGAGGCTGGGGGAAGGGAGAACAGCTGAGAAACGCGTGGTTTTAAACCACCTCTTTGCTTCCCTTATTCCCAAGAGTTGCAAGAGTCATAAGTTTGGAGCACCTCCCAGGGCTTCTTTAAATTAAATCCAGCTGCAGTGGCTGCTAATGGGAATACTCCATCATAGCGGTCAGCAATATCAACACTGCTCCAAGCCATAGTCCCAAAATGCTTGGGCTGTTAGTCTGGATTGTGGCTATCTCCAGTGACTGAAGGTAATATTACTCTGAACATGCTGCTGAATGTTGTGTGATTCAAATTAAAATGTAAAGAGCACCTTGTATTAGCGAACACTGCAAGGTGATGCAGAGTAATAAAATTAATCATAATCTCAATGCCGTAAAGAAACCTCACTTCATAGAGGGACTTCATACAGTGTTTACAGTGCACTTCAGAATTTATTCTTAGTGGGATTAAGTTCACTAAGGTGATATGTGTATGACAGAAAGCAGCAAGCAATCTATTGCATGCTGTGTCAATAACAATTACATAACATTGGATTATTGAATTATTTTCAAGAATAAGTTAATAGTCAAGAATAAGTTAACAGTCAGGGAGCAGTCACATGTTTAAAGCCATTTAAATACTTGAAAGAACAGCTTCTTAGTCCACTGCAAACATGGATATTATTTTTGCTAAATCATTGCTGTAAAATGTGAACAGTAGCAGAAATATTGTGATAACTCAGGAAAGAGATACTATGAAAATACTAACTTAAGCTGCTCAAGAACAAACTGGAAAGGGTTAGGCTGCTGAAGCACCAGCAGCTAAACCTAGCACAGAATCTGAATTAAAGATGTTACAGCATGAAAGGTCAAACACATCCAACAACTTCTCAAAGGACTTGTTCTTTATAAGATTTCTCTTATGAGAGTGTGGAATCTCTTTCCCTCTATCACCTCCTACCTCCCATCCCAGGAATATTAAGAAATGCACAATGAAACTATTGTAACAGGCATGTCGAACGCACAGCCTGGCGCCTACATGCAGCCCACCATGGCAGGCATTGAAGCTGCCCCATGCTATGGGGATGGTGGAGTGGCCCCTGGCACACACCCATTGCTCAGCAACACCCAAAACGTCAGTGCACTATTAACACTATGCTGGCTGAAACCAGGGCATGGGGAGGACAGTGCTGTGCAGTGCTGACTCAAGTGATAGCAAAGAACTGTATGCATTTTGATACAGTGGCTAAACACAGTGCTCTGAACAGCAAATAATACGCAGCTTTGCTTTCTGTTTTGGTAAAAGAATTTGAGAATAGATTTCAAGATGGCAAAAATAATCATGAATTTATGTTTGCAATGTTATTTTCAATTGATATAAATATGTTAGCTGCAAATTTTCATGTGGAATGTATAGAGTTGCAATCAGATATTCATCTCAAAAATCAGATCATGTCTCTTTACCAGACTTTACGAGAGAGCAATATCATTTGCTTCACAGACACAGCTTATTCATGTCATCGCTTTTGGCAGTACACACATTTGTGAATAATTGCCAAGAATGAGATACAGGAAGAGTAAAATTTCATCAAAATTCTCTGAGAACTCACTGAGAACTACAGCCACTGCCACCTAAGCAGCCCGAGGCTCTAGTTTCAAAAAAACAGGGTCCAATATCCCACTTATATTTTTGTTCCTCTCTCTACTTTAATGTTTTAAGAAAAATATTCAAAAATAAAAGTTATGTTACTTATATATTAACAATATTATATATTTTACAAGAGCTGCTCTGAAAGTAATGCCTCCTATTTTACGACATGGACCCACAACACAAGAGGTGAACGCTGGTGTTATGGCAGCAGAGGCTGAACCTTCCCACCAGTATTCCATTCCATGTTGTTAACATGTGACAGATGGCAGCAGAGGGGCAGTCTTACATGAAGGGTGTCTGACATAGAAGTATATATGAAGCAAAGGTGTGTCATTAAATTCCTCTGCGCAGAAACAGTGGCTCCCATTGATATTCACTGATGCTCTTGTTCATCACTGGGAAAAATGTACAGCTAATGGTGGTATACCTGAGAATTTGCTCTATCAGATAATGTTGTGCTCTTTGTATTGGTTGTACTTTCCATGGAAATAAATAGGAGACATTGCTTTTGGAGAAGCTTATATATATGAGGCCCAAGACAATTCCTCTTTACTCACTGTGACCCAGGCATGCCAAAAGGTTGGATACCTACATGTTATAATGAGATAATGGTCTGTACTGTTGCTTCTTTCCCACTGTGAAAGGAAGGGATTAAATCATGATTTCCTTAAGATCAATGGAAAAGTAGCTGAAGAAATGATGGTTTCTATGTGCCAGAAACTGGAGCATAGGAACTTCCACACGAATGTGCGCAAGAACTTCTTTACGGTGAGGGGGACGGAGTGCTGGAACAGGCTGCCTAGGGGGGTTGAGGAGTTTCCTTCTCTGGAGATATTCAAGATCTGCCTGGACACCTACCTTTGCAACCTGGTGTGGGGAACCTGCTTTGGCAGGGGGTTTGGACTCGATGATCTCTGGAGGTCCCTTCCAACCCCTAGAATTTTGTAATTTTCGTAATTGACATGCCAAAACTTGGTAACAACTCTTGACAAACCCAAATATGTGTATAGTCTTACCATTCCCCAGTGTGCAGAGATTCCTAAAGATCATGTATTTCTCCTCAATATCTACAACTTTAAAGGCATCTGTCCATAACAGGCCTCTGTTATTTCCTGTATGGGGTGACTGGTCATCTGCTTTCCATGTGATGCCTGTCAAAAGGCAGAACTAGGATACCCTGAGGTAACAAGGGCTGGTTAAGTCCCCAGCCTTTTCCTACCTCACTTCCCTCAAAATCAAGCTAATTTAAAATTATTCCTCCTCCACATTCATTACTCATCATCCCACCAGACCTCTGGATCAAGAGATTTCTGCCTCGAAAATCTTGGCTAAAGGCTGTATTGGAAAGCACATGGTTGAGTATGAGGACAGTAAAGAATTCAACTCTGTAATTAATTATTTCACACTGTTAGGCTTAACGGATACTTTTCTCAACTACTGCTGAGTTGAAACTCATTTGAAAAGTACTTTTGATCATCAGAATTTGTGATTAAAAGAAAACAACACACAGATGAAAGAAAAGAACACACTGATTTGTGTACAGAACTCCCTTTGCAACAACAGAAATAGAAATACAATAATATAATCAGCAGTCCCTGAGGTAAGACAAACTAATCCTGAATGAATCTTGGTTATAAATGTTACATATGGCCCTCACACATGTTTCAGGATACAGAGAGAAACACTGAGGCAGCAGTTTAGGCAGGTTCCGTTTGATATCTTCTGCAGAAAACAGCTGATTTCTTCAAAGAGCCTCAGCAATAGGGAACAGCCTCCACTGCACTGTGGAAGGCATGTAGTTTTCTGAATATTTGCTGTGTTTCATGTGGGTGATCCCAAAATTCATACTACTATTAAAGTTTCCAGGATTGTGCAATAGTCCACCTTAGTAAACTAGCAGCCTAACCTCATCTCTCACATTTGCCAGAGGGAAAAAACAGGATCAGATACTGTAGGCAGAACGAGTACTGATGTTGCTTTCATGTAAACAACTTTGTTACATCAAGTCCAAAATAACTGTCATTAACCACTGCCACCTCTGGGAAGGAAGCACAAGTCCTCATAGAGAGTCAGTGCCTTTTTCCTCAATCTAAAAGGACTCCACTGAATTATTTTATATTATCGTGGTGTTTTGATGGCAGTGGAAAAAGAAGCACAGAGAGGATTGGCCAAGAGAAAAGAAAGATTGATAAGCAACTTTTGGGAGTTGTCCCTGATACTCTAGATAGCGTCACATCCACGCTCTGGCTGGTGTGAAAGGTGAACTTCAAACAGCCTTCCTGTATCTTAGATAAATGTCTGCCTTAATCACCATAGGACTGGCTTACTGGTTTTCCAGCTCTCATTCTAGCTCTCATATTTTTTTTCACAGTATGCTTTTGGATGGTAAAGTAGGAGAACATGTGAAACTTTGAAAAAAGTCCAGATGAGAGAAAATGTCTCACATCTAATACGCAGAGATAAGAGCATGAAGATAATGGAACGTATCTGAATAAATGTATCTTCTTTGATCAACATATTTCTGCGTCCTTTTTGGGTTTGTGCTTCTTCAGCAAAAGGAGTTGGAGATGCTCTGAATGTTGTATTTAAAAAAAAAATAATAATAATATTTACACTACAAACACAACATGAAAGCATTTTATTTGAGTCTACAATCATTCCAGGAATACCAAATTCATTTCGGTTCACCTAAATTGTAGGCTTCATGCCCAATGGACTTGACCAGATTAGATTTCAATTTTCAGCATATTCTTCAGTGTGAAATCTAACTGACAGCAGATTTTCTCCCTGTTTTTGAAATTGTTTATAATTTCACTCACCAAGAAGTAGTGTAAAGTTTTGCTCTTGCTGATGTGCATCATTTCATGGAGTTTTCCATAAAATGAAAAGAAATTTAATGAAAAAAATAGCTTCAGTACTTCATCTCTTAATTAGTATCAGAAGAGAGAGCCATATTCTAAGTTTAGTCTTCTGGTTTTCTTCTTGCCTTGTTTTCTTAACTACTTTGTTCTGCCCAGCTTTGTGAGATGGCTTCTTCCTGTACTTCCTCCAGCTGGCTTCAGAGCCGAGGAGGCCCAACCAGTCTTTCCACTTCTTTTGGTTACTTTAACATCACACTCCCTGCCATTGCAACCCATTTTTGTCTGTGCCTTGCAAATCACTCTCTCTTCCGATTTTTTACATACTTCCTCGTTTAGAAAGTGGGGGACAACCAAACTTATGTTGAATCCAGGCTTTTAGCTCTAGTTAAAGAGCTGAGGAGGGATCTCACCACACTTCAACTAATGTCAGGACTTGCAGGCATTTGTGCATTTTTACCTCTCTAGGAGATTCTGAATAGCACACTGATGCTAAGAATGAAAGAACCATGACAGGTTGATGAATGAAAGAGCTAAGGGAGACGTATATTCCACCCGCACTGGTGCCCTGTCACTGTGTAAAACCAAAAGTGAAGTTACTCTGGAGAATAAAGTAATAGGGAATGAGACCAGGACTCTGATGAACTCTGCAGTGGCCATGAAGGGCAGAGAATGTGGAGGCTATTGCAGAAAGGAAAAATCACAAGAGGAACAGAGTTTTCTTTCAGTCCAGAGAAGAGATGCTGTTCTCAGAAAATGCTCTCCAAAAATGAGAGCTGATTTTAAATGCTCTCAGAGAATCACTTGATTCCTGAAATGGATCAAGTCACTAGTTGCCTAGAAGAGGTTTCACATGGAGCAGAAGGTCAAGGAAATCAAAGTGGTAATGGTATTTTAATGTCTCCAGTTCATTTTTCTCATGCAGTACAAGAATCTGTCACTTGCATTGTTAAATGTACTAAAAGTTAAAGTTTCAGCTTCTTTTCCTACAGAAAGGTGATTCATAGAGTTCAGCTGTGCCAAGACAAACTCCTTTATTCTCCCCCCTCAACCATTCCACTATTCCTGCTCTGCACTCTGCAGGAAACCAGAGAGGTTTTTAGAACTGTCAGAATTTCTCTGTTAGGATAAATCCATTTCTATTCTTCCTGTAAACTTTAATTGTCATTACATTTTCCTTGTTACTAAAAAAATAATAATAAAAAAATACAGAAAAGACAATTTAACTCTTTCAGAAAGCAAAGTAGAAAGCAATGTGTTTCCCTTATGCCCTATAGGAAATACCAACCACTGCAGATCCCAGTTACTGAGAGGAACACTGCGCTCTCCTGACTGCAGCATCTGTCTGTGCTAAGAGAAGCAGGAAGAAACCATATCTTTCTGGACACAGGTGATCAAATGTGAAAAATCCATACCAAATTATTTACTACCGTACATAAGAACTGCATATACCGTGCATATGCAGTGAAACAAGTATAATAGTATGTAGTATGCTGTAAAATGAGATTTCAAGTCAATAAAAAATTTGCACAGTATGTTTGATTTCACTTTAGAGACTCAGTTAAACTTTCTAAATAAACAGTTTTTTTTTTTGTTTTTTGTTTTTTTTTTTATCACTTTAAATATAGAGTGGAGAAAAAATTGAGTGCTATAAGGTATAACAATAAACAGGGTACTTCACATAGCAATGTGACATGCCAGATTCATCATCCATAAATGCATAACTAGCTATTTCCTGAGGATTATGCACCCAGACTACTGTTTAACTAATGTCCTAGTTTCTGTGAAAAAAAAAACACAAAACACCAGCAAATGTAATCAGTTCTCTCCCCCCTTGCTAAGTAAGATAAATGTTCTGTAGAGAAGGACTGAGCTTTCTGAAGACATACATGCTTGTGGGTGTGCATATCTATGTGTTTACATATAGTGCTGCGGCTAGCTGTAAGATTACCTCCTACAGAACCAGTCATGCAAGAGGATAAAAAGACTGATATGAAATAAAGCTGAGGTTGTACATTATTTTAATATTAGAAATGAGAAAACATTGTATTATGGGTTATATGAATGCCATGACCAGACCACCAATCCTTAAAGTCCCAGCTACAGTCAACAATGGGTTGCATAAATGGCTAAATGTTCCCTGGAAAAGAAAAAGCTAGCTACTTTCTGCCATTCCAGATGAACTCTCTAATTATCAACCCTCAGGGCCAATCTTCTGCTTTTAGTCTTTGCCTTTTACTGGGACTCTTCCATTTTGTGTAAATAGTTAAATATCTCATAGGTGAGAAAGAGACAACCAGTGGGTAATCACCTGACAACTGGGGAAAAAGTTAGGTCAGGGAGGGTAAGGGAGTGACTATGGATTTTCCTCCTGCTTTTTGAAGAAACTTGAATTTTTACAGATTTTTGTATCTAGACTGAGAGAATATTCCTCTCCAAGCAAGTCACCCCAGAAAAACCTCTTGTTTTGCTCACAGTTAAATGGGGGAATGCCATGCAAGGCCCTTCTCTGACTGATTTAGAACAGTCTGTATGTCTTAGTAGCTATGCTGGATGTTTTGCTGTTTTCTTAAACACAAATTCCCTGTTGAACCTGAGAAATGTATCTGACATGAAATGTCTGCAAAATCAAATGAAATAACTATTGGCAAGCATCTCTAAAGATGTGCAGAGCAACAATTAGCCTTCACAACTTCTTTATACCTATTTTGTTGTAGTATAAATACATGACGTATGGGGGGTGGCACTCTATTTTTGTTGTTTCATGAAGAAGGCAGTATTATAATACACCTATGTATAGAATGATGCATTGAGCTACAATTTTTCAGGCTTATAAATATTTATATACAGTAATACAGATATTTACAGCATTTTTTTGCATGCCCTCCTCCACGTTATGTTTTGTCCCAGATTATGGATCATTATCTAGTGCCTCTAAGCAAATCATTTGTCATAATAAAGCCTCTGCCATCAATTCATTACAGATGCTAGGAACAGGCTGGCCTAGTAACCTTGTACTAAAAGCCTTAGCTATTTTGTTCAAGGTTTCCCATCAGCTGTGGCTCTCACAATTTCTATTCACATCTCACCTGACAAACTGCCACCTAATGTTTTATTTGCTTGCTTTTTGTTTTGTTTTGTTTACTAATCAGACTTGCACTTATTTAAGGTTCTTCAATGGACTTATCTATGCTTGTGTATAAATATTGTTCTCAGGTATTGCATTGAAAAAAAATGTATTTATGAACTAAAATAGCCACCCACATATACTGTCAGAACTAGGAGGGCATTAAAGCATGATGTTTGAAGACAGGTTTGTGCAGCACAGACCTCCCAAACATTCATAGCCTTTACAAACTGTATTCACTGGTTGTAAATCTTGAAGCCTTTGCCATACCCTGATTGTGGAGAAATTAAACCACAGACCAGCGCATAAAGAGAAGCTTCAGTGTCTTCAGCCATGTTCCACAACCACACAGCTGAGGGACCAAGGCTGCAAGATGTCCCAAGTTCATGGCATGAGCAGCTAGATTGGTCTCACTTTTTTTCACAGTTCACAATTATAATGGGTTTTAATTCCCTTCCCTTGTTTCTGGAAGAACGCTTGCTGAGGATGACAGCCCTTCTATTAGGCTCTAACTTGTCCCACCTCTCTCATGCAGCTAATAATTTCTGTCTGCGGATATTTAATTAGAATAAACTCAATTATTTTAACTCTGCACAAAATTGCTCCAAGTTTTCTCACAATATGCTTGTGATAGCATTTTTTTTCCTCACAAACCACACAATCACTTATGATGGCTATGATTAAACATCAAAAGACGTGTCTATCCATTTCTGAGAGATACCGTGGGTGCCAAACTCAGCCCACGTGGGCTCTCATGGGAGTTGCTGACTGCACACACAAGACTGCTCTCTTTCTGAAGGCTTCAGGCTGAACTTCACAGATGCTTTGAAAGAGGAAAAATATTTAACAGGAAATATCTACCTGTAGATAAGCATAAAATCATAGAAAATATTTAGATTGGTAGGGAACTCAGGAGATCACCTGGTCTGTGTGGTTACACATAAAAAGCAGAACCAACTTCAAAGTTAGATCACATAGAAAAGTTTCCATTTCTACATGTTCATCAAATTAGACATAAATTACAGTGTGATGCCTTTGAGTAGATCCACCCTGTTCCATCTTCCATCAAAGGTTTATCCCTATATTCTCCTCATCACCTGCCGAGAACAGGTAAAGATTTTCTCCCAGCATGAATCAGTTATTTCCCTTTCTCTCAAGCCTGACAGTGCTTTTCTCTAGCACCACACTGGCATTTGCACCTGTGTTCAATTTTAAAGTAATAAATGTTTCCTTTGCTTAGAGAATAACATTTAATTCATCACTGGCAAAGCTTTCTGTGCCCCTATAGGAAATTCTTATAATGGTGCTGCTATATCCTCCTTGTCTGGAGTTCCTTTGCTGATTGTTACCCACTGCTGAAAAGTATTTTAGTCTCAGTGCTCACATCTTAGTTCCAATTAATTTTCATGGTAGAAGGGGATCGTTGTCCTGCTTCTGTGAGGCTCCAGACCAAGCTCTATGCGACCTAGATTTCAGGATTTTCCTCGTAAGTCTAGGTATTTGAAGCTATAACAAGAATATATATTTTTAAACACATCCATTAAGAAATGCCAATTTGTCAGATTTGCAAGCATTTAAACTAGCAGTGTTCTTCAGACAGTGAGGAATAGCACTTCACAAAAAGTAATGAGTTATGCACCCAATATTCTTCGAGCTCAGAGGAACTTTGTGTTTCAGCTTAGCAGGTTGATATTTCCAGCAGATTAAGAAAAGCATGCCAGCTGGTAATTAGAGCTCTGAGCACCGGTCACAGCAGCACCTGCTCTCTTTATAGTATATTTCAGTTCTCATGTAATCACGCTTGGTTTAGAAAACATTCAAACATAAAATAAATAGAAGTCAGTGTATTGCAACCTCCTGCATAGGCTGATATATTCTCAAGAAGTTGCTGATTCACTTCATGTCACCAAAGATTTCTTTAATAGTCCTGACAATGATGAAAGCATGTTTCATATCTTTCCAGTTGCATAGCCTTACTAGTGATAAGTAGAAGAACAGAAAGTGATTCTCACTGAGGAAAGTGTGAGTTTTGTCTGCTGCTTGCTATTTCATGCACCCTGGTGCTTTTTGTATTGCCAGCATGAGTGAGCTTTTACATTGTAGGGTTTTTTATTTAACTTTATCTTATTTTAAATCTTTTCTGCATGGCAACTTGCTATTCTTGTAACAGGTCTAAGATTTTGGGGAGAACAGTACTTGCTCCATTCCTTTCATTGCAAATATTACAGAATTATTTTGCTTCTGTAAGAATATTTTCATTAATGTAAATTTTAAGGTGAGAAACATCTAAAAGGTGCAAGTCCTGCAGACTTGAAAATGATGCTGTCACCATTTTACCTCATGTCACATAGTGTTCCCTCTTACAAAAATTAATGATCAAGCTCACCATGAGAAATGTGCTAAGGGGAGACTTCGCAAATCTGACCTGAAGAACTTATTGTAGTATTCTGATTTATTATTATCCTTCATACAGATAAGAATTACAGTTGTTTTTCATTTAAAGAGCACTTGTGAAATGAGTACTAATGGTTTCAGGGTAGTATTTAGACCAAATGCAAGCCAGGGAGTAAGGATATAGGAAACAATGGAATTTCAGGGAAGATCCTGAGAGATCCTGATCAGGCAAATCCTCAAAGTGATCCTATAGTTGTATCACCTTCAAAGATTTTACTTTCTGCTAACTTTATACTATTCAGCCATAGGTGGATAATTGCAGAGATATAAAGGCATGAGCAAATATAGTGGTAGCAGACTTTCATACTTAGAGTCACTTTCATAGATAGAGAGCATTTATCCTAATGAATCTCTGATGAAATCAACAAGTTTATATTTGTATTAGGGCAATGCAGAAAATAATCTTCGGAACTGAAATGGTTAACTTTATCTCCAAAATCAAAATACTTTGAAACAAATTTTAAAGAATTCTGGGGGATCAAGCATTTTAGATTTTATATTTTTTGTGCATATGTGACTGCTTTAGTCAACCTGAACAGTGTTTGAATGGAAGGCTTCTGGAAACAAGTTCTTCTCATGCACATTTCCATATATTCTTAACTGTAGGCAATAACCAAGAACAGGTGATATACTACTATGTGCAAGACTAACACATCTGTGCATGTAACCTCACTAACTTCACCTGAGGTAACTAACTGCTCAGTGCATACATGAAGATATGCGTGTACAGCTAGTGTATTACTTGCCTTTCACCACGAAACAGCTCTGAGCTCATGCTTCATGGAAAGCAGCTCTCAATCAAAATAGGGTTGAATGTGAATCCTGCACATAGCAGTCAGTTGTGTTTGAAATTGGGCATGGATAAAATGTGGTTAAAAAAAACAAAAACACACCACATTGAAAACCTTATTTCTTTCTTTTTCCTCAGGAGAGGGAAAATGTGCCTTCTCCAGGGGCATTACATCAGTGCTGCTAAATGCAATACACTAATGAATCACGTATGGCAACTTTTATCTGGGCAGCAATGTAGACAATAAACAGACATTTCTCTTGCCTTCATGAGCTGTGGTTTCGTGATTAGCCAAAGGTACATGAAAGTATCACTGATCTGAGACATAGACAAACCATGTCAGTCAACAAGTTTTTCAGTTTTTTTTTCAGTGCTTCTCAAAAACCATACTGATGTTACATGGAAATTGTGTGCTTATATCAAAGCAAAGATGCTGCAACAGTGCAGTGAATGTAAGTAGAATTAAAGTACAGTCACACTCTTTTGTGGTCAGCATCTTTTTGTGAGAGCAAAGCTTTCTGAGAATGGCTTCAGTTTTCAGATGGTGTTGTGTGCGTGGGCCACCATACCCATCTGCACTGATCATCAGTGTAATGCAAATGTTCAGATCTTATTTAGGAACTCCTGCTACTAACACTGAGCTTTACTCCTGTTCTATTCATCTGTTCACTAGAATATAAGTGATATAAGAAATATATAGATATAAGACATATTCTAAAGGAAGAATCTAAAATTTCTGATATGTGTCAGACTCAAAATACAAAATGTATGTGTTATGATTCCAGACTTTAGTTTTCATACCTCATCATTTTTTAAGATCTAAAGCCACTATACAGCCATTGTGGTTAAACTGTTAAAGAATATGTGTATTAAGGAACTAAGCATATGCTATATTGTATGCTATCAAGTTTCTCTCATTTTGTTGTTTGTTTGTTTGTTTGCTTGTTTGTTAGTTTTAAATCAGGAAGAGATACTTGGAAAAAGATATGCACGATTTTACCTCGTATTGTAGATTGGAATGGTTTCAGTTTTGCCATTACAGAATCTGAAGGTTGCCTTATAAGCAAAGCTTTTTTTTTCAGATTTCTTTGTAGGTAGGGAATTACCAATTTGGGCCACAGATAGAAGATACTAAACAAACAGCCTCTATGAAAAATATACAATTTTCACTTTAGTTTTAGAAGCAAAGACATAGATAAGCAATGATGCAATTATTTGATATGAAATCCATTTCCTAGAATAGACTCAGAAGTACAGAACTTCATCACTGGAAAGAGGAGAAAGAAACTGTTGTGTGTGATGTGTTCCATATGTATCTCCAACAACAAAGTTAATAAATTAGGCAGAAACAACACTGAACAAAAAAAAAGACTAAGAAATGCTAAGAATGTCTTTGGTGCCAAACTGCACCCCCGACTTGTCTTTGGTATGGCAGAATTCTCATTAGTTCTCATTATGTGAGATGAGTTAATATAATTAGCAGTAATGTTGTTGTGCTGTGATACCCTAAGGATGTATTATGGCAAGGTTTGAAGGGAGAGGTATGAGAGCATTCTGAGTGAAGCAATACAGCTGGAGAAAGCAGACAAGCTTTTTGGCACACATGAACTTCCTTAGGCCTGGAGACAAACATCAGTGAAGTTGAGTTTTGTTTTGCAACCTCCAGAAAAACTCTTATGCTAAGGATTCATCTATTTTTTGAACTGTTTTAGGTCACCTAATGAAAGCTGTTACTTCTCCATACACACATCAGCAGGCTTACTAAACATATGCAATGAATACAGATATTTCTGATACCAACCATCAGACACAAAAAATATTTCCTGCTATAAAATTCCTGATCTATCTTCACTGCCAGGCATGCACTGCATCATAACTCCCACTTTGTTAAAAAGAAGGAACTGAAGAGATAATACAGTCAGCTTTCTATCTGCAAAGACCCACTCGTTCCAATGATTCTGAAGGTATCAAATAGGTAGAGGTAGCAAATGTATCACAGTAAAAATATTTCCAAATAGTAGATTATCTTTTCTGGCTGACCATCATTATGGCTATGCATTTCTTCATTTCTTATCACCTGTCCAGTTGAGAAAGTATGCTGTGAAAAACAGTTTATACATTATTCAAGTTTAGTCGACTGATAGAGTAGATTGACCTTGTCTCCTATGAAAGGAAGCAACTTTTTCTTTCTGGTAGCTTTCAGAAGAATAATGGCTGTGGTGATAATGAATAGCTTATTCATATTTCATATGTGAAATACCAACAACATGCTAATTAAGGAAGGTCAGAGCACATGGGAGTAAAATGTGAACCTCTTAACCTTGAAGAATGATTAAAGAACTTTTATCTTTTGTTAAGAAATTCTAATCAGGTTTGGAATGGGCTGCTGGTTGTTCTCCTTTACATACCAACCCCCAAACCCTCCTCTGTCAGAGCTATTTCCTTGCCTGGCTGGAATGCAGCTGAACCAAATTGCCACATGCGCTCTTAGGTGGCCTGAGTGCCTCTTGGGTGGCTTAAGTCATTGTGAAAATGAGTGGAATCAAATGAGAAATATGTGTGTCTCCCTGGAATAAGAGTGAATAAGAAGACCAAAGAAAAAGGTTACAAAACTGGTTTTAGGCATTGGCTCTGCCCTTCCCAACACCATCTGCCTCATGCAGGACAGAGTCATTTCTATGGGGAAGCCAAGCCAAACCTGGAGCCCCTTCCCATCTTGGGGAGAAGATGCTGTGCTATTGCTAGATACAAGCTTTCTTCTCCCTGAGGGTGGTGGAATAGGGGTGGACTGTTCCTCTCTAGAAAATAACTATGCTTTATGACCATTGAGGCCGAAAATTTATAATCCATTCACAGGGAGAGAAGAAAGTCATCCAGCTCATGGTAATTAAGAGCGATGATCATTTTTAATCATCATTGTCACCTGCTTGGACATGTTATTATCTGTGCCAAAAAAAGGTCATTTTCCCTGAAATACTTCAGCAGATGTGACACTTATTAATTATTTTCCTTGAAATGGATGCAAATTTTGAAGTTATCTTTTGCTCATGCTTCAGAATCCCATATCAGAATTTTTCCATAATAATTTTGTATTTTCAGTCTAGGGCTGTATCATTTTCAAAAGCTGGAGCAAATCTGCTATTTTGGAATAATCTGAGCATGAAAATTGTAATTTTTACACTCTAGGAGGTCTGATGTAACTCCCATCAAGACTGACTAGGAAACCCCCATTGATTTAATGCAAGCTGGACTGGGTACTAAAAAATCCTGATATCTTTTTGTATTTTGATCTATCAAAAGTGGCAAGGATTTTAGTTTGACTGATGGTAAATTGTGTAAAGCAGTCAATCTTCACATAGTAATGTAAAGGGGTCAGTCTGGAAATGATAGGCATGTAAAATCAGGAGCTACAAGCCTCTAAGAAAGGAGTGACGGGTTTCTTTTTCTTTTTTTCCTAGACTAGTAGAGAGACTGAAACAGGAAATTCATAGGGTCTGTGAAGATGTACTGAATGAGACAGACAGCAGTAGAAGAAGAAATTCTATCCCTGAAGAGGTGAGTGCAAGAACATTTTCTACTCTTTTTGTCTACTGCCTCTGATTCAGGTCATTTTTCTTAGAGTGGAGGAGTTTTTACATCCAGTTGGCTTATAATTCCAGAGCTGAACCCAAAGAGATATAAAGAAGAAAATTAATGTTGATCTTTTGTTGAACCATAACTTGTATATCCAGGACTGCAGGCATTTCAGCAGTACAGATCTCAGACTGGCACCTTCTGCCACCTCCTCACAAAGCTAAGTCATTTCAGAGGTGTGTGGGTTGGGAGTGGGCTGTTTATGATGGGAATGAGAACTATTTAATTCAACCCATTGATGAAATAGGTTGCAGAAAGTGCAGAGGTTAATTAAAATTGTAATAGCAGCAGACTTAGTAAGCAGGTTACAGCTTTGAATTAAACGTGTGGCTGTGGGTAGGTTGTTTATGCCTCTGCCATTGTCTTGCATCAAAGAGTGCCCTGAAATGCCTCCTTGGGTCCTGCTAAGCTATCTCCTGTGCAGAGACAAACTGAATGCTTATAGCAAGAACTGAAGAAAAACTGGTTTCTGACTCACTGTACTAGGATCATCATAAGGAGAACAGAGGGAAGCCAGGTCAGCTGGCAGATGTGGGCTTTGCAGGAGGCTGTTCATTCTAACCTGTACAAAATTGTTTCTCGTTTGCCTGAAGGTTGGTTCTGCCTTGGAGAAAGAGGAGGAGCAAGAGGGGAAATGCCCAAATGGTGTGCTCTGTCTGTTTCTCCCTCAGCTGGGTAATCCTTGGGGCCTGTATCTAGGAATCAATTAATGTTGCCTTAAATAAACTGTTTTATGAGGACATCTGCTCCTTTTCAGTTTCCCTTCCTTCCTCCTCCTCACTTCCTCAGCGGATAGTGAGTTTGATACGTGGGAAAAAGATCCTGACTAGATTAACCTGGTTTTTGGGGTGACTTTCTTTGAGATGAAAATGGTTATCAGAAGGTAATTAATTCCCCTTCACAGAGGATACTTACTCAGAATGGAAGTATTTTTGATAGAGCTGAGTGAGGAAGTTAAGGTTTTTTCTTTTGACAGTATAGCTGGAAACAAAGCAAAACAAAACAAACAAGCAAACAAAGAAACAAACAAAAAAGTTAAAATATTAAGAGACATTCAGAATTTAAGAAAAGCAGAAAGATGTTGAGCTACATTTTCAAAGTGACCTGAGGCATGCCTGGAGTCTCGTAAGTTTTTTTCATTCATGGATGTAACATAAAAGCTGAGAGAATCACATGCACAATATTGACTTTCACTTGAATGGTGCAAGGTAGTGTACAAAGGCTTGGGCACAAAATGAAAAGCCTAATATTTAGGTATACAAAGGATGTAGCAAACTACTGCATTTTATCATGAGGGTGTGGGCACAGAAAAATAAAGGAAACCTTCTGTAAAACTGAAGCTTGTCAGATTAATATTTTATGCAAAATAAGAAAGAAGGAAAGAAGGAGGGAAAGAAAGAAATAGAAAGAAGAAAAGGAAGGAAAAAAGGAATCTTTTCAATACATGTAAATTACCATTCTGTAAATGATACTTAACAATCATCCTGGAAAACAAAGTAACAATAGATCTGAAAATCTCAGTTTACCATGGTGCAAGGAAATTCACAATGATATTTTAGAGTTAATGGCTATTTTAACAATCTTGGAACAAATAAAATCTTTCTTAATTGGTTTTCAATAATAGTTTCAAGAATATGACCATAAGGTCATATTCACGGCGGTGAGATCTACTCCACAAAGCACTTCTATTTCCAAATTCCCAAGCCTTGTTGTAACTACTATGGAATGGAACAAATATGAGAAGTATGTTTTGAGTCTAACTGAAAAAGAGTTAGTAATACAAATAATCTGATAATTAATAAAGAAAATCTATTTATCTTTAGTGACCAGAATGAAGGAACTTGGGGAAAGGAGAGGAGACCATGCAATCATACAGAGCAAGAAAGTGGCAATTGTTGTTTGGATGGATATATTCCAGGTGTCAAATGTCTTATAGTCTAGAGGAATTCCTGGAATTCTGGCCTGGAGCACTCAGTATAGGAAGGATGTGAAGCTGCTGGAGCAGTCCAGAGGAGTGCCATGAAGATGATTCAGGAGGCTGAAGCATCTCTCCTGTGAAGAAAGACTGATGGAGCTGGGCTTGTTTGATTTGGAGAAGAGACAGCTCTGGGGAGACCTCACTGCAGCCTTCCAGTACTTGAACAGAACATACAAGAAGGAAGGGAACTGACTTTTTACATGGCCTGATAGGTCAAAGAGAAATGGCTGTAAACTGAAAGACAGGAAATTTAAGTTGGATGTTAGAAAGAAATTTTTTACTCAGAGACTGGTGAGGCAATGGAACAGGCTGTCCAGAGAGGCTGTGCATGCTCCATTTCTGGAGGCATTCACGGCCAGGTTGCATGGTATCCTGCGCAGCCTGATCTGGTGGGTGGCAACTAGCCCATGGCACGGATTTTGCAACTAGTTGATCTTTAAGGTCCTTAGTTTATCTTTAAGGTTCCATTCTATGAACCACTCATAAAAGCATAGAAGTTGATGCTGCAGTTATTCTTCAGGCCCATCTTTCATATCCTTGAGAAGTGAGTTTTCCCAGTATAATATGAAGTAGATTCTTTCTTAATTTTTGTGAAAATATTAGAAAAGAATGAAAATTTTTACATTCCAGAAAAAGTCAACCTTTTCATTCTTAAAGGCTTAAGAACAGAAGATCAGAACCAATTTTCTTTTAACTGTCTAACATGTTGACTACCAAGATTCTAGCTTCAAGCCATATTAATGAATGCAAAGAAGTATGTGTGTATGCTATAGAAAAATGCATATTATTCAAACAGAAGAGTACAGTATACTGCTAGACTGTGGATTTGGTTAAATTTGGGCACATGTTAGAAATAAATTACTCTGCTACTGCTAAAAACAAAAGACATCCAGTAAAACAGTACTTATTATTTACTGCACCTCCATAAAAAATAACTATTCTGAAGTGGTGAAGTTTGATAATGGCATCAACTTCTTTTACTGGCATACCATAATTATATTTTTGTAATAATTCATTTACCAACCAGCTGGTGATGAAAGCTGTTATTTCCAGCCAGATGAAAAGTGCTCTGATTGAACGGAATGGTTTGGAATAAAATGTTTCTCCCTCATCAGTTTCTAAGGGTCAAGGTCCAAATGCAGCAAACAGTTGCTTAGATACTCAAAGAAATAAACCATAATCAAGGGACCCAGTTTCCCATTGTGAAAGATTCTCTCTCTCTACTGCATTCTAAGGAGGGGAAAAAATAGGTATGTACTGCCTGCGTTGGCCTCGCAGATGTTATGATATTAACAACAGGCCATTTACAGCCCCCAGGTGAATGTCAAAGCTTTTGTTTGCATCTAGGGAGCACACGATACCCAAGGAGCTGCCAAAAGCAATCTGTAAGAGGCTTGGGGCATTGTTGATATCCGGGTGCTGGCACAAGGATGAGAGCAGATAGGATGGCTGATGTGGCTCTGCACTCACACTGAAGCCTCCTTCTGTTACTTTCTTTTGCAATAAACAGGAGGGAAAAGTGTATTGTTTTTGCAAGTCATATCACAAAGCCCTTCTCTGAGGAGCATCAAAACGACTCAATCAATATGTTGCTTTTCTACTGCTGGGTGAATGCTCGCTCTTTAATATTTAATAGATTCTTGGCAGTTGTGCATCTGGTGTCCTCAGCGAGGAGTCTGTGGCTGCCAGGCTCCTTTCCTGTACCAATACCTCTCAGATTGTAGGGAAGCATCCACCTTGGGAGGCACTTCCCTTCTCAGAAACTTTCTCTTTTGCCACCTACTTTGTATTCACTCATCTTTTTCTTATCCCTCAAGCCTTAGCTGCTGCCAGGTGAAGGCTGCTCAGATGCAACCCTTCCTAGTTGCATTTTCCAGGCTGTTCACAATTTAATTCACAAGCTTCAAAGTCTGGCAGTGCCACTTGGAACAGCATAAGCAGCCAAAACCCTCCTGATGAAATTTCTCCCAATCCAATTGTTGCCTGTAACTGGTGAGGTTATGAGCTGAAGAGTAGGGATGTGAACAAGTAAAAGGAAAAACTTGGATGGATAGGGGTTTCTTAGTGTTGCTGCTATAGCCGACATTTTGTATACTTTCTGCAGTGGTACAGCCGGTGGAAAGATTGACAGAGCTGGCTTCAGATCAGGTCTTACATGTTTGAAGGAAACAAAATACATTTTATGTGCTCTTTATAAATTCCACAAGTAGCTGGCCTCAATTGTTCCTGTAATATTTTACTAATAAAACCTCTGTGCATACTTCTCAGAAGAATTCAGGTTCAAAACTGGCACATACACCAGTTGGCTTTGGAGTTTGTTCACTACATACACACGTTTATGAGAAAGATTTATGACATGCTTAGGAATTCTCTTAAAGAAATTATGTGTAAAAAAACCCATGTTATTCTCAAGTAAAAAACATAAAAGCTACAGACTATGTATACATGCTCCAGAGGTTTAATTTTACTGAAATCGATAGAGTAACTGTGGATTTGTAGCAATGTAACCTAACAAAATTTAATGCATATAGCTTAAGCAGTCTGTAAAATGTCCTGGGATACTTCAGAACAATAGATTCTGAACTATCTCTGCTGCATGGAAAAAGTACACTCAAAAACTACTTTTCTAGTGAGTCATAGATTTAACTGATAAAGCAAACTAGCTGTTCACTTGGAACTAGAAGCTAACCCGAGTGTCATCAGTAAGAATAATCCTCTCTTCAGTGACAAGATTAGATCTGTATGTGATGGGTTTATTGTCACTGATGAGGTCTCAGCCACAGGCAGACAGAGTTCAGGCAGGAAATGATTTTTAAGAGTATATGGAAGTATACAGCATATGGAAGGAAAGAGTGCATGTGCATGCATATATGCTTTTACACATACATACACACACACCCATGTCACTGAAGTGTAGTTCTTTTTTATCATTTACTAGTCTTTGAATTTTAAATAGATTGTGAACTAAAGATTTGATGTATAAAACATACCTATGCAAAAATTTAGTCTTTTTCTTGTATTGTACATGGTCTGGTTCAGGAACCATTTTCATCAGTTTTCCATTCATTTGCCTACCTTTCTGGTAGAAAATAGAATTTGCTTTTGATTTACATAACTTGGCATGCCTTTTCTGATCCTTTGGTCTCATATGTTCCCTCCAACCCAGCTCCTATCTGGTATCGTGGTACACTTCAGTTTCTCTCCATGCCTTTTTCTCTAAGACCCATGACAGCTGTCTCTGTAACTCACTGCAATTTCCCTCTGGAATAATTTCCCCAGAAACACTTCAAACCTAAAATGTTGACACCAGACCAATTTAAGAACAACTCCTGGCGCTATGCTACGTAATATTACCTACAACTCCATTTGTCGTGACTTACTGGAGGAAAGGCTAACTCTGGAGTCCAGAGAACAATTTTCCACCCTTTTGTTCCTCCTGCACAATCCTACAAACACAGCTCACAGTAGATTGTTTGCTCCCCCACCATGCTATCTGCTCTGACTAACCCCCTGCTCGTATCAGAGATAGGGCTGCTGATAACTGTGATTCAGTTAAAATTGCATTGCAATTAATAATACTGTCCTTCAGTCATGTTTGTCCACTTCTAAATGTTTTTCATTTGTGCTTCACACATGTTACTTTGCAGCACAATGTATTGCAACAGCCAGGCAATGTCACAAACCCCTGAGCTGCTGTTTTGCATACAGGATAGTGCATGGTCTTAAACTGCAATGCAGTGATTGCTCCTCTTACATTGCTTATGTGCAGTATCCAAGAGCTGAAATTAAGTGATTACTCCATTGTTTGGTTCTGGAACATTATGCCTGTATTATATGAACAGGCTGTAAGAAGTTATGATTATCGGTTTTGAGATGCAAAAAAAGCTGTGATAGGTGGGTGATTTAGAAGCAGAAAATAAGTTTTCTTCCTAATGGAGAGCAGAGGAGTTAGTTTTGATCACTGTAAGGTTGCTCATTCAAATGTCATGTGTTTGGTGCTGCCTGCTCGACAGGATTTCAAGGTATGGTGCAAAGATTTTAATCTTTAAAAAACTGAAGTTATTTCTACATTTTTCTAGATTTTTTCTTTGTACCCAACCAGCCCATCAAAGCCATTGCATAGAAGAACATTTCCATGGACAAACAGCTGTATAAATCCAACATAAATTGCCCTATCCTTGCACACCTGGTCTACAAAGACTTTAATGCCAAGAACAAAGGTATAAGGAGAGGTAGGTGTAAACACTGAGTGCAAAGTGCTACAAGGTGCAGGCAGCCTGGGTAACACAGGCCTATTTTCAATGTCTTGCCTTTCCTATTTTTTCCCTACCTTTTCTGTTTTCCTTACTTTTCATAAGCATCTCTACAAGTACCCAACCAACCTTGGCAGCTTTCCTGGGTACATCCTGTGTGTAACCCCAGTGGCATAAACTGCTGCCCTGCAGGAACCCTCCCAACAATTCTCTTTAACTATCTCATTTTGGAATATCCAGGAAGAAAGAAAACTGATGCACATGCACCTCAAACAACAACCACATCTCTGTCCTGTGAGGGGTGTGAGGGGCACTGAACAAGCTAATGTTTGCAGTTGAACAAATCTGGTTGTTTTTTTTGTGTGGTTTTTTGTTTGTTTTTTTTTTGGGGGGGGAGGGGGTTGCTATGTTTTCACATATGCTTAGAAGCACCCAGGACTTACCTGCACCACTCATGTAGTCTCCTTTAGATGAAATCCAGTTTACAGGGCTATCCAGAGTAATGTTACAGCATGGAGATACTAACAACACACCTTACATTTTAAACCCACTTTTACACACACTGAGCTTCAGCTTTCTCTCCAGCACCAAAAAAATCACCCCTGCCCTGTTTTCTGGGAGCCCTGAGTGACCCATCTGACTGAAAAAAAAAATCTCCAGTTACACAGAGACTTTCCTAATCCACCTACACCCCAGTCAGTGAGATCCCATTTAATGGCATTTTTTGGTAATTTCTTTGTTTACGAATGTGTTTTTAAAAAGGGAATTGGTTGGAAATACTGCACAAAACACTGGATGAAGCACTGTGTTGAGTTGTTTGGTGGCACATGGAGGCAACCCTCCTTATTTTCCTTCCTTAGGGATGCTTGGGTGGTGGAAGGCATCAGCTACCCCAGTGCATCATGTTCTTATCTGTGAGTCTGCAGAAGTGGAGTCTCATATAGCATGGTACAAAGCAAGTCCTGAAGCAGGTCCAGAAGCAGGAAGGTGGCCAGGTAAAAGCATGGGCCATGAGCAGAAGTGCTGATAAGCTCCACGGAGGAAAAGGATCTGGGGCTCAGCTGAGCATGAGACAGCAGCATGCCTATGTGGCTAAGAAGGCCAATTACACCCTAGCTTGTATCAGAAATAATGTAGACAATAAAGCTGGTGTAGTGTCTGGAGCATAAGTCTTATGAGGATTGACTGAAGGAATCGTTTGGTATGGAGAAGGCTTAGAGAAGACCTGTGTCTCCTGGCTCTGCCAGAAATGAGGTTGAAGTGAAGGGTTGGCCTCTATTCCCAGGTAACAGAGATAGGATGAGAGGGAGTAGCCTCAAATTGAGCCAAGGAAGGTTCAGACTGGATATGAGGAATTATCTGAGAAGTAGTGGTAGGGCACTGGAATAGGATGCCCAGAGAAGTGGTGGAGTCACTATCCTTGTAGCAGTTTAAAGAAAGGGTAGATGGAGCACTTAGGGACATGGTTAATTGGGTAATGGTGGTAGTTGGAAAGTTGGACTAGATGACCTTAGAGGTCTTTTTCAACTTTAATGATTCCATGATTCAATGAGGTTTACCAACTGAGCAACAGTGGCAGTGAGGTTGTGGTGGTGATACACAGTGCCACCCACATGATGTGATGTTGCCAGTAAGGTCTTGAAGGCATCTCTGATTCTTGTTTGATGGCATGGTGGTGGTAGAAAAGGGCGGTGGGCTGGTGGGGAGATGGGCAAATTAGGTATGATAGAGTTGGAGGTGAAAGTTGGGGTGCAGACATCCCACCTGAGGCCTACTGGGAAGCAAGGACACAAGAAAGATGATGATGAGCCAAGAGGAAAACTCTCCAGAGGTTTGTGTCCATCCCTGTGCATGGGCATGTGGCAGTGGCTCATCCCAAGGGCACTTCACCATCACAGAAGCACAAAGAAAGGCATGACTATGGTCTGAGTGATGATGGGGTAGTACGAGGAGGTTGTAATGGTTGACCCTATACTTTATGTCCCCAAACAACGCAGCAGCAGAGAAGCCATGCTACATTCCCATGGCTGAGACAGACCCTAATGGTCTCAGCAGCATTTAAAGAATTGTTAGATTTTCATTTTAAAGTAACCTCTTTAAAACAACATATTTATCCCCGAGGACTTTGCAGAGGGGAAAAATACTAAGAATTAAAGAAAAAACAAAAAACAAGTAAACTAATAACGGTGGCTGGAACTTCATCCCTTGGGTACCATGTCATATACATGCTGAGGGATGCTGAGGGAGAAGCTGTCAGCATCCCTGTGTTGTACTTTGTGAGCTCACAGGGAGGATCCCCGTACTGTAACCAGGGTGACAGGGTCCCCTCTGTGTGCTCAAAAAGGAACCCCTCCCCATCTTCCCTGATCATCAAGAGCTTCAGTGTCTGGGGAGCTTCGAGGCTGAGTGGAAGTAAGGATAGTGGGGGCCCATCAGGGGCCCAGCAGACAGCATATGGGGCACTCCAGAGGCCAGGGCAGAGTGACCCTAGCTACCAGAATGAGAAGAATCACATGTTTTCCAGAGTGCCACTGGACATGAAAAAAAGGTAATGTGAAACAATTTTATTATGTGGGCCAGTGTAATTGTAATTACAATTAGCCACACACTTAATGCTCCCCACTATGTTGCCTTAGTTGGGTATATATACGTCTGTGTTACCTACTACTAATGGAAAAATAGATGAAAGCCACTGACTGTCTTTCCACTGCCATGCTCTGCTGGGAAAAACAAAGTCAATCCCCACAGCATCACAAGAAGCAGATCAGCCATAACACCGAGGTCAGCTTTGTCTGCAGTCCATTACCTCTCCACCTGGCCTCACTGTAGAAAATCTCCCAGTAAATTCACTAAGATGTAGCCAGGATGTGTTGTGAAGTAGGGTATGGGATATGGGATGTGAGATATTGGATGCAGCTGATGTGATGTGCTGCAAACCACAGCCACATACTAGGTTTCTCAGCCAAATCTTTCTCACAATCACAAATGGGCTCCAGAGGGGTAAAAATCCTCATTTTTAGATTAAGTCCCCTTTCTCCTCATGTAGAAGCATTAAAAGAGGCATTGTGACTCACAGTGGTATCTTGTCTGAGGTGGGAGAGACAAAAAGATGTGTGATGAGGAATTAATGTTTGCTTTGTTCTCCAGTCAACACAGATTATATATACAACATTGCAGAAAGTATAGTGAAAAAGATATTTCTGGGAAATCTTACAAAATACTATAGCATAAATTTATAATAAAAACCAAAACAAACAAACAACGTCAGAACATTGAACATTATTTGACAGGGAAAAGTAAAAAAGAGGTCATCCATGCCTCACAAACTGTTACAGAAGTCCTGCTGCAATTTCTTTTCCATCTATTACTGTCTACACTGTTCAGCTTTACAGTAAAATCAAATCAAAACTTCTTGACCCTATGAAAAAAAAAAAAAAAAAAAAAAAAGGAGTAGATGTGAGGAAAAAAAGGTTTTCCTCTCTTTTCTGGAAGTTGCATGAGCTTCCAGCTGTATAGTGTGGTGCAGTGATAGGTGTTAACCTGCTGGCATCCTGGCAGCCCTAGCTGACAGCATCTGTAGACAACATTGACCATAATCATTCCATGAAAGGGAAGACAAGCATAGAAATCTCAGCTTGGTCTCAACCCTCAATTCCTCATCTCCAACACACACATTGAAGATGACATGTTCTGCATACCTATGCCACATCACTGCTTATTTCTGCCCTGCTCATTAGCAAACCTAGAGCATGGCTTAACCCAAAGCACTGTCAGTGTCCTCTCTCCTGCAGATTCTGGCTTGCTTTGGATGTGGCCAAGCTGATTTTTTATTTTTTTTACGGTGTGGACAATTCTCCCCATGGGGCTAGACAAGCAACACTATGTTCATTTAATTTTGGCCATAGCTCAGATCTCTGGCCTGTTTTATCTCTCTAAAATCTTGAAACCCCATAAATCTTTTCTCTAAAAGTCTCAAAACTGTATTTTTCAGTCTTTCCAAGACTGCTTATACTGTCTGCTTCATTTATTCTCCTGTAAAAGTGAATGACCTAAATATTGAAAACAGTTGAGCAACCATTCTCATACACCACAACTACATTTTTTCATTTGATGTCTGGTCTGGCAGGCACCTACTTCAGCATTTTGGGCTGGTCTTAACTCTTTTGCCTTGGCAGAGGTGAATGTAAGGCTACAAAGCTGAGTGCAGGATAGGTACAGTGTACATATGACCACATCAAATAGGTGATACAAGGGATGATAGGAAAGATCATCATACAGATTATGTGGGAGATGAAAGGGGAGACTTAAACATACTGGAAAGAGTCCAGCAGAGAGCCACTAGGATGATCAAAGGGATGGAGCACCTCTCCTGTGATGAGAGCCTGAGAGAGCCAGGACTGTTCAGGTGGGAGAGGTGAAGATAAGGGGCTATCTTATCAATGTGTATAAATACCTGAAGGGAATATGCAAAGAAGAAGGATCTAGTTTTTTTTCAGTGGTGTCCAGAGCCAGGACAAGAGGCAATGGGCACAAACAGGAGCAAAGGATGTTCTCTTTGAACACTAAGAAGCACTTCTGTGATGTGTGGGTGATGGAGCAATTGTACAGGCTGCCCAGAGAGCCTGTGGAATCTCCTCCTTGGGGATTTTCAAAAGCTGCCTGGATGTAGGCCTGGATACTTTGCTTTGGGTGGCCCTCCTTGAACAGTGACAGACCAGATGACCTCCAGAAATCCCTTCCAAACTCAGCCATTCTGAGATTTTGTGATATATAGTTCAGCCTATATCAGGCTCAGGATAGGCTGTCTGTGCCCAGTGGAGTCTATGTCATAGCTCTGCACAGGTCACAGGCCATTACTTCAAGCCTGATGTTACAGTATTTGTTTAGTGCAAATGCAAAATGCATGTCTCTTCAGCATAGGGAGTCACAGGATGCTTCATTAAAATGAAGAATATTCTGTAATAGCCACGTTATAATGGTCACAGAATTGTCACTTGGGAGACTCAATTGCCAATTTGAGACTGTCTTTATTTGTGTTAGGATTTATGGAGCCTGTTTGCTTTCACTCTTTGGCACTTCCTTGACAGTACAGAAAGAATATCCTGCTGTGCAAGGAGACACTGTTTACATAGGTGCTGACACACAGTGAATCCTTTTTTAATCTTGGTACCTATGAATCATTAAAAGCTTTGGTGTTGAGACTGCAACAACTGGGAAATGCAGAACTGGGATTGCAATCAAAAATCTTTTTATTTCCCAAATGGCACCACGTATCAAGTGTTAAATACTCACTGTAGCATCAGTGATTTTGTTTTTTGGTTGTTTACAATAGAAAGAAACTTTCTCCTGGGAAATCAGTACCCCATAACCTCTTCCTGTGATGCTCCAGGCCTGTATTTGCACTGATGATTTCAGTCCAGCAGGAATGATGGGTGTGTGCTGGATAACTTCAAATGTTCCCAAAGGCAGGTAGTAAGGAAGAAAGCATCTTATTCTGCTTATCTGTGTGAAGTTCTTGATAGGTGTCATCAGACTAAAGAAAGAATTTCAGAACAGGTATAGGAAGGAGAAAAGTGTTCAATACAGACAGATTTGCATTTAGAATATTATCACTTGCTTCAGTTAAAGTAATGATTCTTTCAAGCTCAAAAATAATTGACTTCCATCCTTTGCTCTGTTGTGCTTTTACAGAAAGAAAACTTTTCCTGCAGCATTTTATCCTCTTGTTTAAATAAAGTTCCCATATAATAAACACTTCTGTGAGCACACGGATAACAATGTGACTAAGATTCTTGCAAGCCTGTCCAAGAGCTGCTCTCAGCCTCAAAATATATTCTCACAAGCTCTGAGTGTTTATTGACTTAGAGGAGAAGGATTTGGTCCTGAAATGACTCTAGAATGGATGTTTTCTATCCTTGTGGCTAAGTATTGTAGTACTTTTGATAGGCTCCTTGGTGTTAGAAATCTCCTACAGTGTGCATATTCCACAGCCTGGCACTTTTGGAAAACAACATATTTATTCAGAAAACACTGGCTTTCAGACTCTTGTCAAGTACTTTGGCCTTTCTTCCTTTGCTTCTTTCAAAGCTGAAGATACTTTAAAGCCATTTAACAACCAACCAGCACAGCAGAAATGGCAGTCAAAGGAGTTCTGACCTTTGGGAATGTAAAGGCATCTTCTGGATAAATAAACCTCAAATAAGAGACAACACAAGTAAAGGCTGTAGAAGCAGCTGAAATACAGTACATCAGAGAAATGCACAAAGGAGAGGCAGAGGAGTGGGGGAGAGGTGAAAATTGCCAATAGCCTTCTTTATTCATAACAGATCTAACACGATCTTCCCACAGACTGAGGAATGAGATAAGCTGGCACCAATGACAATTCTCTCTATAAAGCAGAAATCCAATGATTTCACATAACACCAACTAAATCATGCTTGTGAAGTGATGCAACAGACTAGTTTTCTCTTTATTTTTTTCTCTCCCCAGCCTCTCTCTTGTACACATATACATGTGCTGACAGTGCAGTCCGTACACAGTGAGAGGTCAGACCCAGTTGTTTCTGGACACATGTGCATCTCTCAGCTCAGGATCTGCCCTTTGCAGCTGCCAAGAATTTCTCAGGGCTGACTGTAAGCAGTGCAGACCCAAGAAAATCCAGAAATGCCTGGGAGCTCTCTAATCCTTTGCATGGAGGAGCAAGGAGGCCCTGCCAAGTTCCTACCCAGACGCAGCCATGTGCCACTTTCTGTGGCAGTCACACAATTCTTGAAGGGGCAGAATGGGGCTGTATCCTGTAAGGCAGCCCCTGTGCAGCTGCAGTTGTCATGAGGCTGACTGGCGGGTGCTCCCATGAGGGTGCTACGACAACAGATGGAAGAGGGGGATGTGTATTTCTTACATATTCTCCAGTCTTTTTAAATATTTGCTTTTTTCCATTTCTGAGCACTAATACATTCAGATTTTAACTCATCAGGCATGAATTACTACAAGATAAGAACTCCTCCAGGAACAGAGCAGGGTTTTGTAGACAGGTATTAAATCCTTTCTTTCACACTAAGCTGATACGTCCTGAGTGAACCTATCTGCAAGCAATGACTCCTGTACATTGTAGCCACCAACACATGTCTTTCCTGAAAAACTGCTAAGCACTCCTTCCCCCACTAGCAGAAAACCACCTTAATCAGCCACATCACCTAACTAAAAGTTTCTAGATACTGAAGCAAAATTTTCTCCATTAAAAGATTTTTTCCGAACTGGGTTGGCTGCTGGGTTATATCTCGGCTCTCACCAGATCCACAAAACCATACTCTCAGACTTCCTCCTGCAATTATTTCATTGCTATTTTTGATGGAGGTCTCTTCCCTTTACATTTTCACTTTTCTCTTTCAGTAGATAATAAATGCACTTACCTGTAAGGGAGGTCACTCTTTAAGGTTCACCATTACATTTGATTTAAAATTAGAGTAACATTTCTGGTCCCTACAAAGAAGGAGCTAAAAGCTGTATGTTTATTAAGTAACAGCTGTTGAGGGCTTTGATTTAACTGGGAAGTATTGGTGATGGTTGGACTGAATGATCTTATAGGTCTTTTCCAACCTTGATAATTTTATGATAATTCTATTATAATGTATAATAGTGATATTACATTAGCACATCACATAAACATTTGCTACAAGTAACAGTTTTTTAGCTCCATTTAGCATATTTTTTCATACGGTAAGACTTTTTTTCTCTCATGAAGAAACATTTCAGATAGCAGAATGGTGGATTTATACAGAAACAACTGTAGAGTAGACAAGTACCTGCTTCTTCTTCCATATTATTTTTTGTTGTAGCAACAAGAGTAATTACTATGTTATAATGTCAGCGTACTACATTTTATTGTTAGTGTAAGTAGCAATTTGATTATCGTGCCATATAATTTGAGAATGCTAATAGAAGATAGAGAACAGAATTTGGAAAATGTAACTCCTGGCAAAATTAACGTTAATTGTGGCTAATATTATTTTACAGATTAGTGTTATTTTTATATTATTATATTATTAGTATAATATAATATATTATATATATATTATTTTATATTATTATATTATTAGTATTATTTTTATATTTATTAGTATTATTTTTACAGAGTTAGGGTTACTACTTCCTTTATGTTTGTATCTATAATACAAGGTCATGTACGGCACTTTGAAATTGTGAAAAACAACAGAGACATTATTTATGTTTGTAGGAAAGCCACTTTCTTATCAGTACACCTCTGTGAAAAACTACATGCATAACAGCTTGGAATTGCTCTAGAGAAAATGAAAATATGACCCAGCACATCAACTTATCTATGCCATTATCCATACCAGAAACTCACATGTGGCACCTCATTGTTTCTAGCATCCAAATTGCACAACTTTCAGAAGGTGGTGAGCAGCCAGATATCACTGAGCAACGACCCAGAAGCTTTATGATGCATCCTCTGGTCTCTCTCTGGCCCATTTCCTTAATCATGAGGCTGATTACTGGGGCAATTTTTAACAGTTCCTGTTACATTTCACTCTGCTTTCCTTGGAAACCATAATGAATCTTTGCTTTTAGCTCTCCTCAAATCTCTCAATCAGCAACTCTTCTCCCAGGCAGCCGTGGGCACAGAGAGGACCTTACAAGCACTGTTGTGTTAAAGGCACTGGAGTGTGAAGCAAAATAATTAAATGGGGATGACACAGATTTCAGAGAGGCTTTCTGATCTATCTGTGACAATTAGACAGCCTCTAAGTGCTGCACAGCCACTTAGAAGCAGGGAGAGTCAGACGTAGCCTTAGAGTTTTGCTCTGCTGAAGACACTTTCCTCCCAAGCACCATTTTTTTTGCTACTTCCAGAGTATGAAGAGGGTGGGAGCTGACAGAAGGCTCCTATTAAATGCCTACTGGACAAGAGGAGAGAAGGCACTGATGCAGGAGACCCCAGACCCCCAGATTTCCTCTCTTGGCCTCTTCCTTGCAACTTCATCACTCCCACAGTGATTTGTCACAGCCCTGGATCAAAATGTCCCTGTGGCACCTGAGGCTGCTGTCATAGCTCTGACCCTGTTGGTTGGGACAAGCAGACAATTAACCTGCAGATAATTCTGCAAGGCTTTTACTTTGTCCCCTTGCCCTCAAAAATTAGGAAACTCTTGTAAGTAGCTAATGAAAGGAATGAAGGAAAAAAGGGCTACTAATAGGACCAATTAACAAGTGGGGCTGAAAAAGAATGTCATGTGCTATAAATCAAATGAAATACAGCTTTTAAGTAGAGGCCATTAATTACATGGTTGAATTGAACTGTGTATATTGCTCACCTGTAGGGTAAGAACGATTGCACATCAGAGTCTTAATGAACACAGGAAAATACAAACTAAATTTGACTTCAGGAATAGAAATATTTACTTGGTGATATTCCTGATAAAAAGAACCAGGTGTCAGTGTTCAAAAAACAACAAGGGATCTACCATGTCCATTAGGTAGAATGTAATCTCTTTAAGCCTAAACAGGTGGGAATGTTTTCCACCAGTCAAGGATGGAACGTTGCCTTGGCACAGTTCTTGGAGAGGTTAATGTTAATGCACTCCCTTACTGTTGGCCCATGACCGTGGGATTTACTGGTTTTCCTTCTTTCTCCCTCCCTTTTGAGCCTGTCTAAGAAATTCAGACAGAGTGGATGGCAACTTGGTTGAGTGATTAATACTACTTTCTGTATGCTCCCTGATAAATGCGCTTTTGTTGATTTGAGGATATCGATGAGATAAATGTTGGCTTTGCTTTACCCAGCCTGCTCAAGCTGTGGCATGTGCACCTCATCAGTTTTTCCTGTGCTGTGCAGGTATACATTTTCCCAAAGTGCTCCAGTTTAATTCCCCACCTCAGTTCAGCTACTGAGAGCTGATGGCACGCAAGGTGCATGCAAGTACGAATACATCTCCAGGCAGGCAGAATTTCCCACAGCAGTATCAAGCTGTATTTTTATCCTTAATACTCATAAGGGGAATAACATGGCTAACAAATTTGTCTCAGTTCACAAGTTTCAATAGAGATAGGAAATGCCACTGACTGGTTATATATACAAGTCAAATATTCCAAAGATCTACAAAGAATGGAGAATTTTCTGGAGGAAATCCTAGTATATAAAAGCAAAATATGCTTCTCTCAGTAAAAAGGTATAGTAAAGATCTATACTGAAGAAGCACAGTTAGAAGATGCACAGAATCTGGCTTGAAAGTTTTATTAATTAAACTTTGCCAAGACAGCGTGTTTTGTCCTGTGGCTGAAGACATCATGGCACTGAGTATGGAAAATGAGGATCTCGGTAGAATTTTTTGACTACATGGCTTTTATACAATTATCTGTGTGTGGATGATATTTCTTTCCTGTTAAGACTTTTTGAAGAAGTAGTCATAAGAAGTTCTCGTGTTGGCATAATAAAACATACCTCTATTTCTTTCATTGGATGTTTTCAAGAAAGCCAAATTTATTCAAAGCTTCCTAAGCCTAGGGGTTCTTATTAATGTCCACTTCTGGTCAACAGCTGGGGAGAAGACATTGCAGATTTTGTTCTGTCCTGCCTACACTTTGAAGATGGATAATTTTTAACTCTGCAGTAACTGTTGCCAAAAATAAAATAAAATAAAATAAAATAAAATAAAATAAAAATCTATTGGTGTATTGTACCTCCAAATGATGTGGATATAAAATATGTCCTTTAACTCCTTTTGTTTTCAGGAGGCCTTGTCTGGAAAAAAATATTCTCCCTATTTTCTGCTTTCTCTCTTCCTGATCTCTTTAGGAGGAGGAGAAAATCCCAAATAAAAACAAAGCAAAATTTGACCCATAGGCACTGTGAATTTTCTGGGGAGATGCCATTGAATTTGATCAAGAGATGAGTACAAGGAATCTAAAAAGGATATTCATTCAGTCCTACAAAGATAAATTCCTTGCCTTGGTAATTCTGCAGACAAAAGTAGAATTATTCCTGATTTACACTGGTTCCATTCAACCTTTGCCCATGACTGAATGATTGCAGAGCCATCCAGTGGGCCATAATGGAACATTTCTTAAAGATAAATCATAACAAAATATATGGAAACTTAGTAGAATCGCACATTTTCTTTGTTGTTTCTCATCTTCAGTTGTCAAAATTATTTCTAAGTACCCCATCCTATGCCTTGGTGCATTACTCCTCTTCCTTAGACTCTCTGAAACTTGATCATTTGTAGGGACAGAAAATATTTGAGCTAAAAGACCACAAATTCTAATAATGTAGGAAAAAACAAAATAATGCAGTTTCTGAAATCTTGTCTTTTGTTTGAATCGTTTGCTTCTTTATGCCTGTCCAAACTGCACTAATGCTATACTCATTAAACCGAAGTTAAACTACTGTCAGTTCCTGATGGATAATCTTCAAACATTGGCATAGAGGTAGAAGAGGTATCTAGTGTATTTGGCAGGAATTAAGCTGTTAATATTTTATCAGCTCAAGTTAATGATATATACACCATTAGTGCTTCTGCCTATGTTCTCATAATATTTTTAATTTATCACCCTGGAAATGTCTGGTTTGGTACTGTGATGGTAACTGTGATGTTAATTCAAGTACCAAGTAACTTAACAAAATCCTCTTCCAATATATGTTCAAGTTGTACAGTTAAGCTAATGGAGTAAGGCAGGGAGAGACCCAGTAAGGACAAGCAGGAGTTGGTCAAAATGTTTCCTCTTTTCTGTCTGTTTTGTGGTCCCTTCCTTTAAAGGAGTGGAGAACCTGAGGATAAATAAACTACAGCTGAATCTGAGCTGTTCCTTCCTGGAGCTCTCCAGATGAGGCTGTAGATATCTTCTTGAGAAGGTATCCACACCACTGTGAAATTTCAGCAGTTGCAGATCAGATTCAGAAAAGCCTCTGTGTGCGGTAGCTGTGAATGAAGATAATTTCTGCCAGATCTGTCACTACCTTCTTTACTGTAAATACAAAACTTTACTGCAAATACCACACTTATCATTGGCAAAATGGCTACAAAATGCACTCATATTCCTATAGATGTTCCAATAAAGGCAGTAGCAAACAGATGGCAAGAGGAAAATGTAACCATAGGCAAATCTTTTTTATGGTATTTGTTTTTATTTTTGTTTTTTATTACAAGGTTAATCATTTTGTATATCTTGTGTTTTACCTGGGCATGAGGCATAAAAATACCCACAAATGTAGATATCTGTTGAATCAGTTTGGGGGAGTATAAATGGAACATCTGAACAAATTTTACTCAAATATTTTCCTTCCCAACAGGACTGATGAATATTCAAACCTTAATTTGTATACTGAATCTAAATGCAGATCAGAATGAATGACCAGTTTAATCCTGTGTTTATTTGCAGAGCTATTTATTTAGACATCAGAAGCTTTGTATCCTAAATAAACTATATCACTATAATCTTAAGATCCCTTGTTAAAACAGTAGGAGTCCTGTGACTTATTTACTTTGCCTAATCACAAACACAGCACCCACTTTCCCCAAATTTATGTTTCTTACATGATGTGGTTTTAATAGCTAAACTTACTTTATATTAAAACCCTGACATATAGGAAGAATAACAAGCATATTTAAAATGAATATTTGCTGATACATCATCCTTCAGCCAGCCCAGACACAGAAAAACCTAGCAGGTATAGCAAGTGATATAAGCCCTTCTCTGAAACCTTTGCAATGGTGAAGTTTTTATCCATTCAGATGTTTTAGGAACCTCTCTGAATCCCAGGGGAAGCAAAAGCCATCATTTGATTGACTTCAGTGAGATTTGGATTAAGAGCTGGCAGGGGGACTGCTAGCCATAAGCAAATACTGGAAATGTACGTGGGATTTCTTCTTGGCCTTGAGTCACAAACATCTTCATATGGTCATTAGCAATTTTGTAGGCTCTCAGGCTGGCTGAGTGCCTGGCAGTAGGCAAGTTGAGGACAGAGAAACTGAAGTATACACATCTTCCATGCAGATTTCTTAGGTTCATGTTATCTGTTACGAACTTGTGCTTTATTTAGTGGAGAAGCAGGCATGAAAAGCAGAGCTTATGATATGTTACCATTACTTTATAAAACATGGTGGCTAATGAATTCCTGGGAGGTAACATGACAGCCTCTTAATCTTCTGCTGGCCGCATCATAATTAGTGCATGCTCCTCTGAGGTGCTGAGCAAGCCCAGATCCCATTGACCCACACGGAAATTAAGAGCATTAAGCACCCAGTGGAATAGTGCTGCTCCACCATGCACATGTCAGGACGGTTCTGTCCCCATGAGTGCCTTACACACAGCAGGGCCACTTCCAGGGCAAAACACCAAATGGCAACAAAAAGCATCATAATAATTGATAACCAAATAGGCCAGTACTTCTTTTAACCCAAACCATTCTTAGATTTTATGATTCTCCTGTGAGGAGTGCATATTTGCACCATCAGATTAACCTAGGAAGGCCCGCAGGCTGTTGGCACAGTGGTAAGTAAACAGGAGCGAATGAGATCAACATCGCAGACACCTCCTCACTTGGGATAGGGCTCCAGCACTGGGTCTGTGGCTTTGTCCCTGCTGAGCCCACCAAGCAACATTAGCCCTTAAAATCTGCCAGCCAAGAGCAAGGAGGCATAGAGCAGCTGCAGGATGCTGCTCACCAGCTTGTTAGCAGAACAGAATGCATCTGTGTGCGTGTGTTCCTCCTGGGTCTGCAGACAGTGGAGCAATTGTCTCATGCCTAATTGTGTGGTACACATGGCTAACTAGCAATGCCCTGTTTAAAGAAACAGGCAATCCCCCTTTCCAGAAGCTGTTGTAACACTGAGGCCAAATATCCAGAGGGAGAAAATTCTTCTTTCTTTCCCTTGCCTTTTCATTTTAAACTAATCAGAAACATTGCAGATTCAGCCATCTATAAAAACACACCTCCAAAAGGAATTTGATTTGTTTTTGTGAAATTACTGCATGGTTTTTTTTATGCATGGCAGGCATGGTTGGAATCCAAGTATGAAAATTGTGTTTTACTCTACAGACCCCTGGGTAATGAACTAAATGGCAATAGAAACATTATCTACCATCGGAAAATGACAGAATATAAAGGTCTTTTCAGAAAACGCACATAAATAAACTGTAGAAGAGCAAATAAGCTTTTTTTCCTGCTCATATCTCTATTGTTTAGTGGTAGTTGTGTCATTTTTTTTTTTTTTTATCAAGGAGTGAAATACCTGCATTAGAAGTTAAATTCCAGTGAGTCTCATCTATGTAGCATCCACAGCCTCTGCTCCTTTGATTGTCCAGCTTCAGTATCTCAGGGCTACAGCACAAAAATCACAGTATGAAAAAGGGAAAAATGTCATCCTGGGACTCATCCTTGCATGGAGTCAGGACAATAAAAAGACTTTCTAGACAATGAAATCAATACATAGCTAAGCTCTCTGAATCTGTTGTTTGTCTATTTGTCATTTTCCCCAGATCTTTCATAAAAGTTTGGTCTGTTTTTTTTTTCTTTCTTTCTTTCTTTCTTAAATTCAGAAGTTATTTTTAAGACGCTTAAACTTTAGACCCCCAAGGGAACCTTACTGTCTTCCGATGAATGACCACTGCTTCAGGAAACAAATTTCCAGCTTAAAACCTTCAAGCAGGTTCAAAATATCTAACAGCGTTACTGTTAGTGATAAGCCTGGCTGAGTGTATATAAGCATGTATCCAAATTTTTGTAAGCCTGCAACATTTATTTGTGTTTTCGAGGGTAGCTTTTCCACTAGGTAATTGAATTTCAAAAAATACAGCCAGGAGCAGAGCAGGCTTATCTCTGATCTGCTGCTGCTGGCTCAGAGCACTATCCTGAAAGGCCACTGACCCCATAACCTCTGGTTCCTGGGCACTGGCATGAAGTAGCAGACAGCATTGCTTTCATAATGCTGCTTTCATAGTGTGCCATTTGGAGAGGCAGGGCCTGACCTAGGTAGGGGATGAGGCAGGCAGAAAGGGTTCCTTCAGGGCAAGGTTCTCCCACACTTTTTTACTGCTGATCCCATAAAATTTCAGAGCTCGCCCACAGGTGCCATGATCTCTTCATTGCTCATCCTGCCCTTGCTCATTCCCCAGGCTCCTCCATCGTAGACAGGCACCATGCAAGCTCTGTGCTGGGATGTCTTCCAAGTATGTATTGCTCCTTGCAGAAGGGAGCCTCCAGCCATGAAGTGCAAACACAAACTTAAAAAAGATCCTTGCAGTAATTAAGCTGTGAGTAGCAATGTGCAGCTGTTTTCCTTGTGTACACCTACCAAGGGAAAACTGTTACCCTCCCTTGTATGCAGGTCAGCCACAAGCAGTAGCAACAGCACTATTTCAATAGTCTGTATGTGTGTGTTTCTTCCTCACTTTATATATTGGCTATGGTAGGCCAAGACAGTGCTAATCCTCAAAGTGCCTGTTTGCTCTTTATTTATATCCTTCAGTAGGAAAGCAAAACTTTAGCACTAAGGTTGTGCAATAAGTGATTTGATGCAGAATAAACTGTTTTCAGATAGGCAGATTTTTCTGTCACACTTGAATATGGGAGCTGTGAAGAGGGAAATAAGCAAATCAAACTGTACTTTTCTACTAATAAGTGAGTTAGCTCTAGGAACTGAAGAAATAAAGAGCAGGTAAGGAATGAGTGAGAATGAGAGCTGAGACGGCACCGTGCAATATTAGACTTGAGAATCATTATGTAAATAAGAGAATTGTCAGCTGAATCCTCCACTTTTCTTCTCATTCCCATAATCTCTGCTCTCAGACTGTTACCAAGGAGAAGAGAGTGAGCTAGGATTTACCGTTATGACTCCTTGCCCTTTCCTATCCACCTATTTTGCAGGCAGCTCTGAAATAAAGCTTATGTTAAATGTAATACAGTGGTGCAAGTTATAAAGATCAAGAACACATGGATAAAGCTACCTTCACCAACAAGAAATGTGAATTCTTAGCTCTTACCTTAGTGGCAGTTTATAAATTCTTTCTTGATAAAAGCAACAGTGCGTTTTACTTTTATGTGTATGCAGAGAACTCTTAAAGGAGTATTAAGAATATGTCAGATGACTAACACTTATTAACCAGGAAGCTCAAAGAGATGTTTGTGTTTGTTTTGGGGATTATTAATTAATTAATTTTAATCCTTTGCTTGCAGAAAATGCAAGGAAATCATCAGGGCATACAGAAATGTACAGCAGAAATGTATCAAAATAGTCCTAATCAATCAAGTTTTTAGTACTTTCCTTCAAATACACATTTTAATTGTGTGAAACGCAGAATGTCAGTATCCAATCTGGTGCATACTTTTTCGATACCCTCCATACTATAAGACATAAGAGAGATAACTGTAATTGTATAAAGGCTTCTGATCTACACAGCTGTTGCAAACATTCAGAGAAACTGGATAAATTAGTCAACACTGCTAATGGCAGCAGTCCAATGAACAGCTGCTAACTGAGGGGAGGAACTGTCCTGCTCTACTCTCTGGTGTTGTGACTTCATCTTAAGCACTGAGTGGCAGTTTGAACACCATAATATAAGAAGGTCATGAAGCAATCAGAGTGCATGCAAAGGAGGGACATGAAGATGAAGAAAGATCTGGAGGACGAGATGTATGAGATGTGGGTTTGTTCAGTGCAGAGCAGAGCAGACTGAGGGAAGGCCTCATGGCAACTGCAGCTCTACACAGGTAGCATAAGTGGCAGTGCTGAGCTCTGTAACATAACCCCAAGTGAAAAGCATGGAGCTGTGTCAGGGGAGGGTCAGGTGGGAGTTAAGACAGGTTCTGCACCAGCAGGTGGTGGGCATGGAACAGGCTGCTCATGGCTGCTGGAGTCCAAGGAACATTTGGACAATGCACCTCAGGTCACACCCTGTCAATGCAAAATGCACCTGGGGTGCCAAAAGTTCCTCTAGTGTGAAATGTTATCTTTCCTGTCCCTTGGCAGAGGTAATAGCAAAGGAAAAAGATAATGAAAGTCTTACCTGAATGTGTTAAGCCTTGACTTGCATTCTTTGCAGAAGGATAAACGAGGATGGGTGGGAAGGACCCCATGGCGCTTCCTCCTGGCAGGACAGAAAATGGCGGAAGCATGTGCCTGTGCTTGAGACCCTCACCCTGACTGGAGGAGCTGTGAAGGAAGTTGTCCAAAACATACCTTAATGTAAAACTGAATGCTTCTTGCGTGTGCTCGTGAAATGATTGGTTTCATTACATATACAAAAAGCTCCCTAGTGTTAGCTGTTTATTTTTCTTTTCAATTTTAAACAGTGAACTCAAGCTTTTGCATGATTGCTGTGATGTCTTCTGCCAGATACACGGATCAGACACAGGTCTGACTTTTAGAGATGTCTTGGTCTTACATTTTATTATTAGCATTGGTCTTTCCTTTTAATTTCTACTCAAATCCAAATGATTGCAGATGTTAAAAAAGGTTGTTTAAAAATATGTGTTTGACAGTAGCTGAAAGGACCCTTTCAATATTGCTCCTGATTGTAGACACAGCATTTTTAGTTTTTGCTCTCTGTTTTCAGTTTTCTATGTAAGAGATCAGAGAACTTGGCACTATTTAAAAGTAGTTTTTTTATATATTTCTATTTTCCAAGGCAATAGCCATGCTTCAGTAAGTTCTGTTTCGTATGATTTACCAATTACAACAAAACGCTGCATGATATCTAATCCAAAACTAGGGAATATTTTTCAAAGAAATATTTAACTTCACAGAGATTCAAATGCTTTCAATTACCAAAGAAGTGAAGTCAGAAAGCTGTAACAGTATTTAATGGAAACTGAAGAACAGTAGTCTGTTACTTTTATTTTTTTTAATCCCTGGATTTATGCCTGGATGTTGTTTCCTGTGAAGCATCCTTATCTGCTCTCTAATTTGAAGGACTGGCTCCAAACAGAAGAGGCGGTGCAGTACAGGGACTTCCACACAAACAGCACTAGGAATTTGTGGTAGCATCTCAGTATCCCTGATATATACGCATGTGTGTGTTTAAAACCGTGGGAGAGAAAAAGAAAGGAGAAGCAATTCCTTTCAGAAAAAAATAAAAATTGGCTCTTTCTTGGGAAAGTCTTCTCATAAAAATATTAATTTTGTCAAGAGGCCAACATTCTGTCAAAACAGTTTGGATCAAACAACTTTGATTAGCCCTGGTGCTAATGAAAATCCAATTCTGTAATTTGTACAACGCAGTCTGTAGTCCTTGCTTGAGTATGCAATGCTGAGGGGGCATGGTTTCGTTTTCTCAGTTCCTAACATGAATTCAGTAAAACTATTGACATGTGAAGGTTGCTACTTATAAATGTTTGCAGATTGAGGCTTTAAGTTCAAAATTGATCAGTTTTGATCTGGAAATCATTTAGAACCAATGAAGCACTATTTTTACGACTGTTTTCTAGAACTGAACAAGTCTCAACATATTGAACATTTTTTATTTTTTTTTTTTTTTTTTAATGTTCTATGGCCATACAAAAGTGATTACTTGGAGTGCGATGAGTTGAGAGTGATTTCTCAAAAAATGTGAGTGAGCTGGAATCGGAGCAATTGGAAATGGAGGTCTTGACAGTTCAGCTGCACTCTTGTAGGCAGATTCACTGGGACTGTACTTCCTAAGATCTGAGAAGACTGTCGCCTGGGTAGCACCTACAGACTCCCAAGCTGATGTTTGCCAAAATCTCTTTCTTTCTCAGTTTGTTATGAGTGAAATGGAGAAGCCAAGAGGAACACAAGAACAAAAGACCATCCTGGCTGCACATCATTACAGGAGCAGACTAGAGCAAGAAGCAGCTTGATCTACTTTGACAGAAGCTGCTGGTTTTATCACTGTCTTTCCTTGAGCTGTTTTCTCTCAAGTATTTCCAGGGAGCTCTGTCACTACAACTCCAGTTCCATTGACCCCTGTGGTGCCTAAAAAATAACAGCAGCTAATCCATTTTAGTTATCTCCAATCAGCTGGAATAAGATGGTCACTTGTGAATACTATAACAACTTACAGCAAGTTTGCTGCTTGTTAGCTTTTCCTATTAAGCCCTATTATATTGCTTTTCATTAGGAAGTTATCTTCTCATCTGAGAAGCAACAAAGCACGTCATTTTCTTCATTAATAATATTGGCCAAGATGTACTACATTTAAAATCATTTTACTGAATTCATCTCATATTTTATATGTACAATTCCAAAGCTGGCAGCTGACCTGGCTATTAGGCTTTGCTAATATTTGTGCTGTGCTGAGGGAGGAGGAATTAAGGGCAAAGAGAAGAGAAACACAGGGGGATCTATTTTCTTCAATTTGTCACTAAAGCTTGACAAAGTAATTTTCAGATAAGAACAGAAATGGAAAGAAAGAGCCTCAATTTGTGTATCTGTGTTAGGAAGGCTTCACATCTATCTGATCTATGGGCTATGAGCTTGTGTGAGCCATTACTCACTGCAGGGAGGGCATGGGAGAGCACGGTATTCAAAATCCGTGGATCCAGAAGTATTTTACTCCACTCTTACAGCACAGTATGAGTTAGGCCATTAAGGAATCTTCCTAGTGACTCTGAGGATCTGTAGAAAAGCCTATGTGTTATTAAATCATTGCTTATATTAGAAAGAGTATATTTTTTTTCCCCATCACGAAATCCAGAGTATAGCAGAAGTAAGATCTCTTGTTTGCAAACAAGAAATTCTAGTGTGGGATGTCTTGGTGGGTCTGCATCATGTTTAAGCAGCTGTTTGATGTTTTAGCTTGTAGTCATCAGACACGTGCTGAGCAAGCTCTAACACTGAACGTATCATTGTTATTTGATTACCTTCATAGTTAATTTGTTTGACAATTTGGAAATCATTAAGATACAGTAGCTGTTTAATCAACTGCTCAGATGCAATGCCTCTGATGAATGTGGAGATTAATTATACATTATTGTTTTTTTATAACACAGGTCATAAAATGAGTTCTTGTGACCTCATTACCATGCTACATTCAATCTAATTAACCAGTACAAAGGCTGTTTCAAAAAACTATTGTAACCTTGAATGATAGATTCTCTATATATGTACATCTGACATTTCCTAGATTGTTCCTACTGTAGGAGATTGATGGAGGCAGATTAAGAGTACCTATTAAAAAACAAAAATGTACAGTTGCACAATTCACATTGTGAGTCATGAGCACATTTATCTGGAAAAGTACAATATTGCCCCTGGTTTTTCTTTTAGAAATATAGATTTTTCTTTATGTATATTCAGATATTTCTAGGTATTTTCCCTCTCTTCTCTGGAATACTGAAGTGAATGGAATGGTACAATCGCCATTATAGGGAAAAAAAAAAAAAAGAAAAAAAAAAAGTTACAGCAGAAACTTCTCTTTTACAATATTTAGTTATAAAAATAATGCAATATTATTTCTCCTTTCTGATAAACTGAAGCACAGAACAGTGATGTCAACCTCCAGAAGCTGTATTTGGTGGATCTCATTTGAATTCTCTTAATTAAATAAATAAATTGAATTCTCTTTTCTTTATGGTGTGCTTTGCCTGTATCTCCCTCTTTCTTATTCTGTCTTCTGTGTCAAACTTACTACTTGCACAGAAATATAATTGCTGAGAGCAGGAGACAAAAGGCCTGTGAAGTCTGTTTGAGGAAACATTTTTAACTGTCAGAGAGGATTGTTCATCTTGTGGACTTTCTCTGGAGGGCCATGGGTCTTGTGTTTGCTTACACTGTGTAACTATATACACTTTTCTGTTCTTAAAAATCAACGACGGCATTACAGCATAGCAATAGCATTATAGAAACGAAACATTCTGGACAGTACATCGGAGCAGTTCAGTAATATTAAATGTGCTGAAACTTGAGTTCACATCTTTGTATATTGTGGTCACATACAAACATATGTGTTACTCAAAACTAGTGAGTTTCCCAAAACTCTAAGTATAGCCTTCTTAGCAAGATTTGAACTCATGAGAATTCATCTGTATAAAAACATATTTATACAGGTTAAACTGTGCAGAACCCCAAGTGGATAACTTCATTTGGAATCCTTTTTTTCCCCTTTAATTTTGGGGGAAAAAAAAGAAAAAAAAGAGAGAGAGAGAGAGAGAGAAAAGAAGAATAAAAGTCATTCTTAGTAAAAGTAATAAGTATTAAATTAGCATTGCTATACCACAAGTCTGCACATCTAACTAAACAGCATGTTTAAAATGTATATCTGTAATTGATTTTGATGAGTTTTCCTGAGCCTAGGAAAATTCTGCATTTTCTGCGTATTGTTTCTGGAGGCAAACAGGTCTGACCTTGGCACGTGAACAGGGAAAAGCCCACAGCTCCTGAGGGTTGAGCTCTTAATACCTGCATGAAGCTCAGAGATTAGTAACACCATACTGCTTACACAGTTCACTGGCCTTTGCCCAACAAACCCACTCTAGCTTCAGGAGACAGTCTTAGCACTCAGAGTCTGCGGTGTTGCTCTATACAGAGCCAATACATTCTTGGAAGCAAATAAACTGTTTGCCAAAAACTGCAGTTTATTTTCACCCCCAAACTATTCACAGACTTAAGCAGAATGCAGTCAACATTTGTGTCTGGAAATACTTTAGTCCAAGAAAAGCTTAGGCCGTGATGCAACAAAGAACACAAAAGCAAGACTAGACTTTTACCCAATGACCCAGTGGGTCATGGTGAAACAAAACCACTGGAGAGCAAGGCAAAACTTTGGCCTGTGTATATAGCAAACAAATACTATATAAATATTTTTTTCATAAGTATTATCTTAACTGTGAATTATGAGAATCCTGGTACAGAATCCTCTTAATTCTCTCTCTTTGGGCCCAGAGCACAAAAACACTGACTGAGGGAGGACCCAGAAGGAGCATAGCTCCAAATGTGAATGGTCGGAAAGGAAAGATTGCTCACAGTCCTCTGACAGACTGTGATGGAAACCTTTGATGCTTCCAGACAAATGCAAGTCTAGAATGGTAGAAATCCTATTGTTTAGGTTTTAGGCATATTAATAATTATTTGTAGAGGAGCCTGAAATATCCTTCATTTCTGTTTTGCCTTCAGACTTATAGACGGTGTAGGAACACTCATGCTTGCTCTTGCTTGCCTCAGGTGACCAAGAGATCTAAAAAGCTGGAGCATATCTTTGTTAACAGGTATCTATTGACATCAACAGAGCATGCAGGCAAATAGTCTGTCTCTTGGCATGATATGACTCCTATTTTTATTCCAATTGCAACTGATCTTAAGGAAAGGAAGGAAAAATCTGCAACACATTGACTCTTCTCCCTCCCTTTCTCCAAAGATGTATTTCAACAGTCTGCAGTGTTTAGTTTATATATATTCAAGAAGTCACAGGAGAATTTGGATAAGTAGGTAGTCTGGTCTTGTTGCAGCAACAGCATGCACCTAACAGAGAAGCAGTGGTAAAGCAGCACTATTGAAAAGCAGTTATTCAGAGGAGTTACTTAAAAAATGCAGGCAGCACCCAGTAGGGTAATAACATCATGGCTTGATCTGACTTCAGAAAGAGAGCCTGTGATGGCTGTGATCACACAAAAACACACTGGGACCAACATGATTGCAAGCAGGAGTTTCTTCCTTATTTTACTTATTCTTCTTGGCTTTCCTTGAGGGACTATTTTTTATCATTTTGAAAAGTCAAATTCTTAACAAATTGCTTGAAAAAGAAAGTGAAAAACAGAACAGAGTGGAAAATCTGGATGACTGGAGGACGGTTATTTCATTCCACTTCCTTATCTATCTGCATTTAGCCACTGCATATTAACATATTAATACATGGAAGTGCATATTAATAGTGCTCAGCTTATCTGCCCAGAGCAAAAAGCGAATGAATGCATCATATAAAGAAGCAATAGTAGGTGCAGAATTCAAACCGGTGTGCATCAAAAGGAAAAACACAGCCTATTCTTAAATCTATTCGTTTGGTCATATGAGTGAAAAGAGAATTTCTCTCTTCTAGTTTTATGTACAACAAACCATGTAGGTATCGTGGAAATAGCTTTTGTCAATTGCATTAAGAAGGTAAGCAAAAAACTTTACAAAACTATAAATTAGTTTGCATTCACATGGCTGTAATTTTCTTTTTTTTTTTTCTTTTTTTAATTATTATTTTTTATTAGGAATTTGTGCTTTACTCTGCTTTAAATTATTTTTGTTAGAAGACCCTGTTTCCCTGGTAAATAAAAATGACCCACCCTTGAAATATTTGCTAGTTCATCCTTGTCTTTAATGGTTTGCATGAAAAATAAATAAATAAATAATGAAGGTGATAATCTCACATGAAAATAAGCTCCCTAAGTCTTTATCTCAAAGGTGAAAGGAACACTTCACTGTGGATCAATATACTGATCACAGGAGTGGTGGTAATTATAGTCTGTCATTTGGGAGATAAACATCCTCAGCTCCCACAAAACCAGCAAAAGCATTTGACATCGTCCATCAGGAGGCCTTAAAACAGAGAAAAGCAAACAAAAAACAGGACAAACAGAAAAAAATCCAGCTTTTGCTTCAGAGTGAGTCACTTGATTTCTCCTCTTTCTATCTAGGTATCTTTGCCAGAGCTAAAGTACAACATCCTGGACATCTCCTTCTCTGAAGGTAATCAATTCAGAGACCATTTTAAAAATAACTTTTTATTTTTAGGAAGACTGTGAAAAGCTGCATCTTTCTTTAAAGACTGAGGCTTTAATCTTTAGGAGGCTTTTAGACATGGACAAAAATCTAAGTGACATTTTCATTTTAGTCCTTTATGTTTAAAAACACAAGATAGCTTGCACTGGAAAAAGGCCCTGGAGGTCCACAGGGACTGCAATATTGATATTATCGAACATTCTGTGTTTCCAAGTTGTTTTTTTATTATGACTTAGAGTATTTTGAGTTACTTGGGTTTATTGTTGTTAAATGTTTTGGATTTAAGAAAGTGAAATTGGACTTATTTCAGCTAACTTCATCACAAAAGAAATTCCTCTACAAGGTAGATTTTTCTGCTACATTGAGAAGCCATGTACAGGCCTGTAACACTTCACCACAGCAACCTGCTGTCTTTTGATCTTCCATGGTTTACTTTACTGACTCTTTGAAGCAGGGGCTCTAATATCAAGTTTGTGCTGAGAAGAAGCCATGATCACTTTTAGAGCTACAAAAATAAATCTAATTCAGCACTCTTAACAGCTTGTAACCCTAAATATTTAGCTGAGGCTGGCTACCCTTTCTCCCATAGGAAAAACATATTTGTTAAATGAAAACTATTGTAGAGGACTTGTCATGCTTTTTGACTAGAAGAAGAAGAAGGGAGTGTAGCAGTAATGATATTTTCAAACATTTTCAGAAACTTAGTTGTTTTTGAATTGAAGATACAGTATCTAAATGTGTGCAAACTTATTTTCCTTTCCTTTCCTTTCCTTTCCTTTCCTTTCCTTTCCTTTCCTTTCCTTTCCTTTCCTTTCCTTTCCTTTCCTTTCCTTTCCTTTCCTTTCCTTTCCTTTCCTTTCCTTTCCTTTCCTTTCCTTTCCTTTCCTTTCCTTTCCTTTCCTTTCCTTTCCTTTCCTTTCCTTTCCTTTCCTTTCCTTTCCTTTCCTTTCCTTTCCTTTCCTTTCCTTTTTTCTTTTGCCCACAGAATTAGCAGGAGACAAATCAGAAATATCTGAGAGGTTTCATTTTGTATGAGCTCCTAGAAATATCAGACTTTAATCTCAACCCTTGTAAAACTTATTATGTAGGAAATAGAACTTCATGTTCTAGGGGTAGGGGGCTGTGTTTCTACTGCATCTGATAAGACATAAACACCCTGAGGACGGATCATACAGAAGGATCATGAAGTTTTCATGAACACCATAAAATACAGATCTTAGCCTCTAGCTGAACAAGAACAGAAGCCTCCCATGGTATATTCACAACCCTGAAAAACAAGAAGCATCAACCTGGATTTGACAGGGAAGTCTTAAATTGCAAGTAAAGGCAATGTAATAAATAAATAAATAAATAAATCTTGTCTGAAATTTTAGATCCAAATTTTGTTTTAAAGAAGAAAATATTTGGCCTAAGGAACTATTGGGAATGAAAAATAAAGTATTGAAGGAAATGTGCAACTGTATGAAGAAGTGTTGTGTGTGGCTGAGTGGTAGCACACACGTAATTCCCAGGAGTCTACTCCACACCTAAGCACATAATAAACACCAGCCTCCTGTTTCACCCTCACTTCCCTACTTTTTCCTCCCCAGAGGAGGTACATCCTCCTCATCTATCCTAAGTATCTGTGCTTCAGTAGGCAAAACTGATTAACTGCCACACCATGTGCTAATGGATCACAAGTAAATGGTCATTTGAGGTGGTCTAGGAAGATTTGTCTAATTTCTCATCAGACAAGAGATCAGTGTGAAGGAAGGATCTCTGAGATGCAAGCTTCACAAAGAAAAATCCAGTCTGAAAAGAAGTGTAGTAAAGCACTGAGCCCAGAATCACCTGGACAACTGATATAAGGAAACACAGATCAAAGCATAGTTCCATTGGATTTGACTGATAGTTGGACTAGATTTTCTTGAAGGTCTTTTCCTTCCTAGATGACTCTAGGGTCCTATGGCCTGTGACACCAACTGCTCAATGCTCTCTGCAGATAAGATGATGGTTAAGTGAATGCTAGCATTCATGGAGCACTTTGTGATCCAACAGAGATGACTCAATGCTCACCTCAGGTGGTCAATCAGAGGTCCAGGCCATGATTCAACAGTTCCCATTCAGTAGGAAAATGGTTAGGAACATTTTTCATGGCATTCATCTATTGAATGGCTGTTTTTTCTATTCCCTATGAGAGTACTAGGCCATTTTGCATAAAATTAATTTTGAAGCTCAACAAACACAACTCTCTGCTGACTCCATTTCATACAAGCAAGCTGTCAGGAATTAAAGTCCTTAACAGACATTAAATGGAAGATGAAATGAGCTGTCTCTTCATTATTGGAGTGGCTTATTAGGGCAGGTTTCCCTCTATAAGGTAGCTACCTAACTTGCCTTTCAGGCCGGTATCTGAAAGTCCTGCTCTGACTGGCAAGTTCAGTTTCCCTAATCTGGAACCCTTACAATATAACTTCTTTCCAAATGGTGCTATGTGAGAATCATAGTAGTCATCTTCCTGAAATTTGCAGTGTAATTCACATTTTCACAGACATCACTGTGTTCTTCTCTTTGATGTCGTTTTACAGGGAGCCTTTAATGTCTCCCTCCCATTCTGAGTCAAAGGCTAAAAAAAAGTCGATTGTGCTCTTTGCATTTTCCTGCTCTGACATTATGCCTTATGTACAATGCTGAATTTTTAGAATGAGTTTCTCTGACCATTCCTCCTTCACCTGACCTGAATGTAAATAGCACATTTGTGTCTCCCCACTGGCTAGAAGCTGAGCTAAGAAAGTCAAGGTCAGACAAAAGATTCTTCTAAAGCTTCCATCTATATTATATGGGGTCTCAGGGTTGTAGCTTGTTGCAAGGAATCAAAGCAGTGACTAAAGTTCCCTACAGTGTGGGTTCAGCACAAATAAGGAAAACCCTTGTGTAGGAGGGAGGCAGTCCATGACTATTCTGACACACATGGGAACGCAAGTTATTGCCATGGGTCCAGGAAAGGTATGATCACATTGCACATTTCCAAAGCTCTGGGCAGATGTGACTGAGGTGAGTGGGTAGAAAAGAAGTGGCTGGGCTATGAAATCACTGGGACTGTTTTCAGCTCTGCTCAGATTTTCTCTTTGTGTGCTAACTGCTGGACAAGGCACCCAACTTTCCACAGCTTGCATCTGTCCTGGCCAAGTTAGTTTATCAGTTTTTACAAAGCTGCATCTAATCTATGCCTAAATACATGCAGGCTTCCTCCTGTACTTGACAGAGGTAAAATATTATGATCTGTGAGAAGTTTGGAAGCTGCAGTGAAGAGTACCATAAAATATCTGTGTAGTAATTCACATAAAATAAGATAGCAAGAGATTAATGCATATGGCTGTGTGAATACAATTTTAAGTTTTTATTTGAGTGTTTAAATATGAGATGTGAAAAGCCATATATTTGCCAGAATGGAAAATACCTTCTAATGCCATGCAGCTTGTGGAAGATTTTTAGCTCTGCCTGAAGTAATTGGAATTCTAGTTATGGAGCTCATTAGATCTGGATTTTGCCTCAGCTTTTGCGGTAGGGACAAAGAATTAGATGCTGCTTTGCACATAACTTTGGATATGTAATTGGTCAGGCATTTTATATTCAGTAGTAGTTGTTAAAGTACTGTGTGTAGCAGTAGCTCCCAGTCAATGAGAGGCACTAAGTAAGTCTTATCAAATGAGCCAACATTTTCTTTTCCGATTAAATAGAAGCTTAAAATTCAACTCTGACACCTTAGGCAGAGGAATTATTAAATGACGCAAAAAGAAAAATTTTGCTTAAACAAATTACCTTAGGAGAATATTGGAATATCTCTGTGTCTTAAGTGTCAATTCTGGCAGAGACACTCAACAGCTTTTCTCATTTTAGAAAGATAACCTGTCTTATGAGATTATAGGTAATTGACCTGTCTTATGAGATTATAGGTAATTGATCTGTCCTAGCATGTACAAGCTTAACGGTAACTAAAGACGGTGTCTGGATACTGTAATTAACTGTGATGGTTTATCTGTACCCACTTTGCATGCTACACGGGCACAAATATTTTTCTTCTGCATCAAGACACAAAGTATGTCATGATACTTCACCATATCCCTCATACTATACTTACACTACTGTGGAAAAGAGGTGGAAAGGCTGGAGTAGGTAAATGCAATATCCAGTTGCACTACAGAGAAACTGAAATTTTTCATCAAAAATCCCAGAATTTAAACATTACTGTAAACATCAAGGATTTTTTATTTTTTTTTTTAATTTAAGTTTTTATTTTTACTCATTTCTGAATTGAAAGTCCCTGGTGACAGTGTTAGGGGAGAGTCATTGTGAACATTTTTGAAATGGATTTGTGTGGAAAGGGGGCATCTTTCAAGGCCAGGCTGGATGGGGACCTGGGCAGCCTGATACAGTGGGTGGGAGTTTGGAATTGGGTTACCCTTAAGGTCCTTTCCAATCCAAGCCATTTCGTAATTCTACGATCTCTGCAGAGCTAAGTGGGGAAACTTGAAGAGGCTGATGTGGGAAAGGCATGGGTGTAGTGAGGGCTGCAGGGCTGCTGTCGTCTGAGCAGAAAGGGAAGGCCAGTTGTAGGAAAGGAGGACATGAGGGAAAGAGCAGCAGGTTTGGGTCTAGTAGTCGTGCAGTGCAATGTAGCCATGGTTTATTTACGTTGGGAAGGTTTAGAAAATTAAACAACATGAGTGTTAAGAATAGAAATTTGCATGTTATGGTTGCTGCTCAGGAGGCTCTAGTGGCTCTAAATCTCACCTCAACCTCCTCCCTTCTCCCTTCCCCTCACATACACAACTATTTGCCTCCACAGTCCTTTGCCAGAGACTCTGAAAGGCTGACCAAGAGGGGCACTAGTTGTATTAATTAAATCATGGTGTCTGCAGCAGCACCACCACAACGGGCATGTAGATCTACTCTTCCATGTCCCCAAGCTGGCCACTGTGATGGTGGGGCTGCTCCAGTGCTGTGAAAGAGCAGAGCTACAGCTCCTGCCCTGCACATCAAAGCCCTTCTGCTCATATCAAAAGGCCGTGGATCAACATCAAGGTGCTGTCCAGCCACTGACTGCCCCTCAGCTCATTGTGTCTGGGTGGGGAAGGTTTCAGCTTTCATCTCAGGGCCTTTCTTTTTTTTTTTTCCTTTGAGCTGAAGACAGCAGGAGCCTCTCACAGCAATTCTGTTCTTCCCACTTTGCATTTGTGTGATACAGCACCGCATGCATAATTTTATTTGGTGTAACACCATATAACACTGATACTCACTTGCTAAATTCCTAATGTAAATTTCCATTTCTAGTATTCAGGTAAGCTGCACTCTAGCAAAGGGCTTCTTTTTGGAATAATCCTCAGCAACTTGTGTGAGGCTCTGAGAACAGTTAAAAAATCCTGGTTAACTCCTCAATCAGCGCACATCAAAAGAGCATCCATCATAATTACTGAAATTAATAAATGACCAGAGGAGACTGCTGGAGATAAACCTCAAAAATTATCTTAATTTCTTCTATGACACTGCTATTTTATTCCATGTTGTATGAAAGATAATTAAACAAAGGTCAACTAAAGTCAAAATATCTATTCAGTAGGTTTGAGCCCATTTCCATACATGTACTCTGTGAAAAGGGGTTATAAACACGAAATCAATTTCAATTACACGTGTTGATGCCTAAGAGATAATGAACTGATTTATAAGGATGGTACATTGTTCAAGAACACATTCATTCATGGTTTGTGCAGGAATGTTAGTGACTCTGGTGCATTGTATGCTATGCAAATCTGCAACATTTCAGGATGTGTAAGTAATAGTACAGTACTGGACTATTAGGAAAATGCAGTTAAGCTATTGTGATGCTGAAGTGGAAATGCTATGTCACAGCTTGAAACAGTGACTGAGCACCTTGTAGGAAGGCAGGGCCAACCTGTGGGAGCTCAGGTGTATGCATTGCATCTGATTGACCAAAAGGGATGGAAACAGGATCCACCCCTTCCTAGACTTCATTTTAGGGTTGGCAGTGAAGGCAAGAGTATCTTGCTAGAGATCCCTGCCTACCTGAGGCCTACTGAAGGTAAGCAGCCTCTTTCCTTTATTTCTGTGCCCATGGCTGTTATATATGAGCAAACTCTTGGTGCAATGTGTTCCATCACATTACAGGTGCCTTTTTAGTCAGTGCTAGAAGTAATGTTAATTCAAACAGGTATAAAAAGTAGTGAATAATTGTGAATGAGCAATTCACAGTTTAGGAATGCTTTCTTAGTTAGTAGCTGTTCTCATTCATAAAAATAAGAGTACTGAAGAAGTTCCAGCTTTGTGAAAAAAGATCAGCTTTGATGACACAAAGTGTGTCATCAGTAAAAAGCTGGTTAAATGTACTTAAAAGTACCTTGTATTTGGAACAAATGAGTAATTTTCTTCATCAGTCGTTCAGATGACTAGACTTTTTATATGTATATTTTGTTAAGCAAAAAATAGTATTGTTGAAGTAATCATCTAGCTATAGAAAGCATATTCCCACATTGCATTAACAGTCACAGCTACAGTTTATTATAATGGAGGACTTGCCCTGATATTTCTGATCCCATAATAACCAAACCGACCCTGCAAAACTAAGTTGAAGTTCAATAATGTATTTTCTTCAGAACTTTCTAGTAATTTTAATCTGGAGAGAAGTGTATCTTTATACACATAGAACACCGTGACCGAAGAGGGAAGTAAGGAATGGTTTGTAAGGGAAGCAGAATAAGATTTTGCCCCACTTTCTGGGAATGCTCTGGGTAATTTTTTTTATCTTGAGGTCACAGGTTGTAAAAGCAGCTTCTTTCTCCGCCTGCCTGCCCTAGTAGCTATCTGCTGTTGTAATGAAGGCTCTTTGTTAATGCAGATGTCTATTGATGGTGGAGCAGATAACCCAGCTGTTTGCAATTGAGGCAGGGATACTGACCTCGCTGGCTGCCACCTCATTTACTGGTGCAGAGAGAGAGCAAGTCCCTCTGTACTTTACAGTAGCATGCAAGGCTGGAGAAGATATAGGAAAAACAGCAGCAGTTGGTCTCTTGGCAATGAGGAGTAAGCAGTCAGTGGCCTGCCAGTTTGTTGAATAGAAAGCTTGGGAAACACCATCTCATTGAAAAATGCTTTAAGGCACACTATCAGTGCAAGCAATATAATTGCTTATCAGGCTGGATAGCTGAGACACCCCTCTGCATCCTAAAATGTTGAGGAGAAACACTTCTGAGATGCAGGCTAAACATCTTGTTTCAGATGAATGGCCACCAGACAAGCTGATGAAAGTCTAGGATGGGTGCCTGAAAAAGGAAGCAGGAAAATGAACAAAATACTTTGAACTTCTTTCTAAATCTTGACAGACTTATCCCACTGAGAAACCACTTGTCATTTTGTCTGAACGTTTCACAATCTACCTCAGTAATTACATGTTGCATTTACTATTTAAATGCGTTATTTTTAAATTCAAGAATCCATCAAATAATTCCCTGTTAGTTAGAAGTTGCCTATCTGAGAATACATCCCTTCCCTCAGCAACTGTTACCAGCTACTAGTAGTGATGGGATAGGAGGAGGTGTTTCAAAAGCTTGTTCTTACAGATTTTATAATGGATTTAATAAAAAACACAATATTACTAATGCAATCATATCCTTGGAGTAAGGACTGCATTGCTCTGCTGCCACTCCTCCTATTCTGACAGCTCTCTTGAATCGATCCTCGTAACTGTAAATCATTAGTAAGGAAGATGACAAGAAAACATCATGTCTGAGACTTTTCATTGCAGTATGAGAGTAATTGCATCCCAGCAGCCCTGGTTTGGAAACCACCACAGGCTTTTAGCCCAGTCAGAACAAAGCCCCCTGACTCCAGTGACCTTCCCACTTTGTACACCAGCAGGGCTTGCTGGTTTTCACACAGTGAAAGACAGGAGAAATTTTCTCCCTGGAGAAAACAAAAACTAAAGATAGAGTGTGGATTAACAAAACTGGAAGTGTTTGCTTCAAACACTTACTTGCAGTAAGATGCAAAGTTGAGAATACCCTGCTGGAGGAGGGATGAGTGGTGCTGGTACTCTCTGTTCTGGAAAGTGCTTGCCATCTCTGTCTTCCTGTTTGCTCCAGTTTCATTAGTTTTTCCCAAGTCAATCTACATTAAAAACAATCACTTGAATGATCAGCAATAAAAAAAGAGAGAACTAAGTTGAGAAAGATCATGCTAACTCTTATATGACTCACTTTTCATCCAGTATGGACTTAGTGTACACTTATAGCTCAAGACTGAGTTAACCAAGAAAAAGTGAAAGTGAAATCCATAGGAACAGTGTTAACTTAGATTTCAGGAGAATCCAGTCACTCCCCACTGCTGACACCAATGATACGTTTTTGCTGCACACCAAGAACATGGCTTGGGAGACACCCATGCTGCTCTCTAGATGCCTAATTGCTGCTGACTATGGTACATTCCACTTGGATTTAAACAGCAAACTATGTGCTATTGATTCTGTATGGTAACACAAGACTCAGAACGAGCTTCACAATAATTGGACAGGCTGCGTGCTTCAAAATGTGTACTGTGTTGCACTGCAGAGAGAGAGCTTAAAGATAGCTCAGGATGTCACCACAAACTGTAGTCATACCCACCAGACTGCAAAATAGACTTGCCTTTCCAGAGTCCTAGATATTGCTGATTAGATGTGAGGAAAGGAAAACAAGGAAAAGCTGCAAATTAGATTTTTAACTTTCAGAGTTTGGCAGCGAAGCATTATCATGCCAGCAATTTAATACATACGTAATTCCAACGCAGAAATTATATTCAGGCAGGTGTCCTTGCTCCAGTCAAGAAATACAATACAGTATCTAATGTCCAGCAGTCTTAAATTGCTGTTATTTTGCCTACTTCCCTACTATATTGCTTCATCAAGAAGGAAATTCCATGAGCTCTCTCTTGAGTTGACTCAGGGAAGAATGCATTGCTGGATTTTCTAGTCAAAACAGATTGTAGGCAACCCGTTGCTGTCCTTTCATTTATGACTCTAAATCTGATGCTTTGTAAGTCTTGTTTTCAAACAGCACAACCCAGAGAGACTGCAGAGGAGTGTGATCCCAGAGGTTTCTCTCTCGATTTTCTTTCAGATGAGCCTAAAGACTAAAACTGAAAAATGTTCTCCTATTAGCAGTCTTGGATCTGCTCTTGCCAAGATGGAATAAACATTTGGCATCTCCAGTACCTTTTGTCTTGCTGAAGACAATGAGTTTGGAGATTTGGAGATCTGTTTGACACTGATGTGTTCCCTGGCCCTTCTCTGCTTCTTGGTCTGAAGGGAGGAAGAACACAGGCTGTTGGTCTCTGCCAGGTCTACCCAGGAAGCAGTCTCATGGGCTCTCCAGTGCTGTCAGGAGCTGGGCCAGATGCCTAAACCCAGCCTAGGGCATTCCTCCTCCAGATGTCCCAGGATCAGCTTCAACCTGGTGTTTCTGTTCAAAAGGCATTTGAAATGATCCCACCATTGCCAAGATAAAACTAGTTACAGGATTTTTCTCCACTGACACCCACATGAAATCTTTTCATTTGTAGGTCATTGCAGTGATTTAATAGTGCTTGATGGTAGCGATTTTTGCTTCTTTTTTTTCTTTTTTCTTTTTTTCTTTTTCTTTCACTGAATGTGGAACCAATCTGCTCTCAGTTTTTATTTATGTGTTACTGGGATGGATCAACATGAGGCACTGAGATAAGTTTGCTATTAGCGAAGCCAGAAGGATTCCTGTTCCACCAGAAAACCCATTTTCCCCCCTTCTTTTGTTTCCCATAAAATCCTGTCAGTGATCTTTAAGCAAGCTCCAAATTCATTGAGTCAACACTATTTGTGCCCAACTTTTCTTCCTTTCACTCCATTAAGAACTAAAGCGGCCACAGCAGAAAAACTGGGATAAGGCAAGAAAGCAGAATGCTGAGATTTTTATTACAAAACTGGGCTGCAGCTGTAACTCCTGGTGATCTTTGAAGTTTACTGAATTAAAACTAATGCTAATGCTGATACCAGAGCTTTGCAAACACTTTTTTATTTGTACTGAGGAATTTCTTTCTGTGGGTTTTGTCCTACAGCCTAATAGCAACTGGCTATTTTACTGTTTCTACATATCAAATTGCTTCAATGCTCCTGTTTCCACAAGAGGTGCTGTGTTGATTCAGATAATTTTAACAAAGAATTATCACGCAAAGATATGCTTTTGCATATTCACTCTATAAATAGCATGGCCTTGTTCCAACCTAATACTTTTTCCATGCAACTATCTTTATAAGCAGCTTGGAAAGGTTCTTCTGATAGCTACCAATAAAAACAACCATCCATTGCAATTTTGACTGCTCAAGTAATGTCTAACTGTTCCATCTGTATATAAGATGTTGTCCAGACCTCTTGACAATGCATAGCACTTGCTCTGATAATAATGGCATTGCCTCACAGGGATATCTGGTGGTACTGGGGTGGCTGTAGGCCCACAGAGATCTCCAAGATACATTAAGTATCTTCCTTTGTCCTCTTTGCCATTTAATTTAATAGCACTATTTCATAGGATAAACCAGAGATTTCTCACCAAATTCACCACAGTCCCCAGAGCTTTTAAGAGGTAAAACACAGTTTATATGTTGAATTATAGAAGTTACTTGTCACCATTGTCCATTGCTATCAATCAGCTCCTTGCAGTGACTCTCAAGAGAAAAATTCCAGCTATTATACTCGTTAACGATGTAAATACTCTTGGGGCAACTGATGGTTGAAATATGGTCTTTATTTGTCCTGCCTCCTGCAGTCACTAAGACAGGTTTCACTATGCTGATGAGTATTGTAAATATGAGTAAGCTCATTCAAAGGCAACATTATCCTATAGCTTTTTATTTCCAAACCTCTTAAAAATGAAAATTCTTCATTGTAAGGATAGTTTTTAATAGCTTCTGGGTCCGTCTATCACAAGAGAAGCTTACTCAATCCACCGCCTCTGAGCTGTCAAATGTTCAGAGTGCCTTGTTTATATGTCCTGGGATTTTGTAAGAAATCAAACTGATACTCAGAGCTAGTTTATGAACAGTACATAAGATTCTACCTCAATTACATGGCTGCTTTTTGTTCACCACCTCTTTAATCTCTATCTAAACACTACTTCATGACTGTACTTATATTTTCTTTCCTAACAACTTTTCTTTTTGGCTCAGTGTTAGGCAACATGATGTGGTTTTTCTGCTTACCTAGTTCTTCAAAATAGATTAATTTCTATCTATAAATTAAAAACCTAACAAGTTCACCCAATAAACATGTTTATTTTCATTGAGTTTATTTTCATTGAGATTTCTTTTTTAAAATTTTTCTCCTGTCCATCCTCTGCAGAGCCTATGAAAAGAAGCAAAAAGATAAATCAGGCACTTTCTTACAGATTTTAACATCTATAGAGAATTTCAGAAATCTATTTGATCTATATAGATCTATAGCCTATATCATAAAGGTTGAAGCGGAGTATGCACTTCAGCTTTTGGTGACTGGAGAACCATCCTGATAATGCTGTGGCTTTCAGACTGGATGGATTGCCCCTTCTGTTATCTCTGTTCCGAGTCTTGTCTCATGAGAAGCACATATCCTTCTGTTGGAAGGACTTTACCAAGGAGCATTTAAATGGAGCTGAGTATGTTCAAATCTTACTTACTAAGATCTGCCTGAGCCACTTCTCTATCATCATTTCCCACACTCTTTCCACATTATGTTCTGTATTAATTTATTTTCGTTCTCTGCTTGCAATTTTGAGGACAAACAAAACTGGGGAGAGGTCAGAAGGCAGAGCAAAGGGTTATGCAGAGATGTACTGACTTCAGTGGGTACAAAGGTGCCAGGTTGGTGCTGCTCCTCTGAATCCACTGGTCTGGGTTATTCGTCCAAATCTACTAAGGTTTCTGCATATGCCAATCTATCCTTCTCATAAGAATACTTGTACATTTCTTCATGTAGCTTAAAACACTTGCAGAGTTATAAGAGCAAGTACAAACACACAATATTAACAATTTTAGTAAAACTTCTAGGATTTCCATGTGGAGTGGAAGAGAAAAGAATGGGGGAAAATAAGTAAACAGAGCATCCACCCAGAGAAGTGCCTCTCTGCAGAGACGTCCACCTCCAGCACTCAAGTGAAAAGGTGTTTGTCTGTGGTTAAGGCTACAGCAAATTCTGTGAACCATATCAACATTTAAAAACTACCAGTGAACAAATCTCTCTGCTTAATGACTCATAAGCAATTTGAAATGAAAAAAAAATAAATAAAAGATGTTTGAAGTTTATATTATGCATTTAAATAGATTAAAGAGAGACTAAACAATCAGTGATAATACATGTGTGCAATAATGCAGGAGAGGATCAAGTCTTTCAAGTTTCAAGATTGCTAAGAGGCTTCCCTGGTGTAAAACTGGGAGGAGAGCTAACGCACAAGAGGATTAAAATACATTATCCTACATGGTATATTAATTATTCTTATTGTACCAGGATGTTTTTGATCCTCAGACGAAAGTTTTGCAGGCTTAGGTAAGAGTATCTTGGATCTTTGAAAAGTTAGAAGCAGACTTGTCCACTCAGAGGAATAAAAAGGAAGATACAAGGGTTATTGATATTCTTGTTAAACTTTGCCTTTGGAGATTCAGACTCAAGAAGGGCTTGGATGGGGAGTTTACAATCAAGGAATATCTCATTTTAGCATGACACTCAAACATTGGTGCTGATGTCAGGAGATAGGGTGCTTACCCTTCCCTGTGACTTTCCCTGCACACACAACTGAGCCATGTGGAATGACTTCTTCCCATCCAGAAACACTGACAGAAGTGGGTCCTGCCTGACTTGTACCAGAGGAGTCCTGACTGAAGTAATATGGTAATTATTTACTGTACAGCACTTTTTAGGAAGTGTTTGGTTATGAATACTTAGTTGTAACTCTTCAATTCTTTCCCCTGCTGGAATGTTACAAGCTGTATGTAATCTTCTGTTATTGTTATTTTTTTCCCCTCTTGAGAACTGCTCAGAATAACTCAAACTAAATCTCTGTGGAGAAATGATCATTTTACTACCTAAGTAGAACACCATAACTTTCATGCTAAGTAAACAAGAAAGCCAGCAATTTATAATCAAGTTGTAGTTTGTAGGCATAGCGAAACAATCACTTTTCAGCCTTGGGAATGCAACACCCACCTCTAACTGAAAGTCAATGTGATTTTCAGTGTTTGCATGTGTAATAGGACTGGTGTATCAATAGGACCCGTATTTTAAGAAGTCTGTTTGACCATCAGCTCCAGGATTTCAAAAACATCTTGGAGCCTGCACCCACAGTTCAGTGAAATTACACTTCAGTGTATAACCTTGGGATGTGGCAAGAATTTAGCTGGGTGGGGAGATGTTGATGCTGGAAAACTCGAACTGCTTTGGAAGGTGGCCATGAAGGGGCTTGGTTGCCTGGATTGCCTTGTCATAAAATGATAAATGTATCTTCTGCCCTGCAAAAGACTATTAGGTAGTGGAACACGGCTGTTTTAGGCTTACTGGTAACATGCCCAGCCAGCTCCTGGTATGGTCTTTGTCCCTGCCTCCCACCATGACCATGATTTGGCCCTGTGATGTGTACTAGGTATAGATATTATTTCTGTGTTGTTACTCAGGGTATTCCTATATGCATGAGGCATGAGTAGTATCTCTATCAAACCTCTGTCAAACAGCATGGAAACTCAGAGAAATATGTTCAAAAATAGAATGGAGCTCACAGGCTAGGGAAGGGCAGATTCTATAAAGTCATGTAAACACCCAAGGAAGCAGCCTCTCCCATGTGCTAATTTAAAACCCCTCTGCAAATGGATGAACACTTCTACATTAAATATACATGCACATACTGTTAATGTTAGATAAATAATTCAGTGCTATAATGTCACTGAAAAATACAGAGCACTAAACACAGATTTAGTAATGCACTGTATATTACATTTGTCTTCATCCCCCTATTAACACCAACCTGTTTCTTCTCTGTTTTTTCACCAATATATATATTTTTTTCTAATTAAGAAAACTGAAGCAAATTTCTTCCAAAACTTATCTTGTTACCAAATATGAACAATCCCACACCAATGCTTTGTACATCCCTCTGTTACATATGGTCCAGAACAGACTGTTGGATTAAAGTTTAACAGGTTTAAAGTCCTTGAAACTGAGAGCTTGTAGTACAGGACCTTGCTCCTTGTGCTGTGACAAGTATTTCTCTTTCCCTCCCAGTATCCCCAAGGTGACAGAGAGGAACTCCCTCCCTGCCTGAGAGTCTCAGCCTCACTGCTGCTGCAGAGAGCTTGGGGTGAAATAAACCATCAAATGAGAAAAAAAGTGCTGATGTATCTTTTTAAGACCAACAAAGATATAATCCTCATTCAGTAGAGCAGTTTATTGGAAACCACCTTTCTGATGATAGGCATTGTAGTATTAGGAACGGTACTGAGGATCATACTGGCTGCCTGACTCCTGCAGCCATCTCATCAGAGTTGGGGCAGAAGGGGAGTATTATCATATGCTCAGGACTGAAGGTGGGGAGGTAGTTCTTTCCCCCTCCTAATGCAGAAATATTCTTTACCATTGGTTGCTGGTGTGAGATCAGCAGTTATTGAAGTGCCTTGCTACGCTGTAAGGTTACATAAATCAGGACAGCATTCTGAGGACCTTTGAAGGCATGTAATAGCCTTGCTTTCCATCACACCCCTGTATGATTTACTGTTTGTGCTAGATGTGGTAAATGTAGAGTGCCCTCAGCCAGTGAAGCTGAGACAGCATTTTGTCAGGTGTATAAAGCCCCATCCTTGGAAGCACCATTGGATATGGATGCTGTCTAATCAGATGGGTTTTGACATCAGAGAACTGCCCCCTGACTGCTGCTTACAGATGGATGATATTGACCTCTGCTATCCACTTTGTGAAGAGCAACATCTCTTTCGCTGCCAAGGAAGATCCCTCTGAAACCCACTGCTGGGTCTTACTTTTAGCTGAGAAAAATTACACCCATACAACTGGCAAAAGAGTAAGGCCCTCCTACAAAGAGAGCCTTGATTTACAATTATGTTCATAGATTAAAATTGTGAATGATTCAGGGTAGACATGTTGCCATTTTTCTGTGAGGACTCTAATCATGAGGCATTTGTGAATCCTGAATGTTTCCCGGGTCATACAATGAGTTATTATCAGCTAGCATTTTGCATCAAAAACCATAATTTATAATGAGAGCTTGTCATTCCCTGTTCAGATGCTTCAATCACCCAGGTGGGACAGAAACAACATTCAAGGTCAATGATTAATCGCACGACCCTCTAGGAGGCAATCTACAGAATCCTTTAACACTTGGGTATTATTAATCCAAACTGTGCTGAGTGCTATTTATTAACAAATACCTGTGATCGTGATTAGCTCAGCAAAGATTGCTTCTAATCTGGATAATTTTCAGATGAAAGGGAAAGAACAGTGACAGAATCATAATTGCATCATGATTACAAGTACCTTCTTCCTTCCCTCCCTCACCTCTTTGGGGTATTAAGGGGTAATTGGATATTCTTATAGGAATACTGAGAAGCTAAATCTTAGTACAGGTCAGTCAAATGCCCTATCTTTTCTTCACTGTAAACTTTAAATTACTGTTGTGATGTGATCATTTCCAAGATGGCTCTTTTGAAAAGGTGCCACAGTTACCAAGATGTTTCAGATATACTGAACATAGGCAAGAGGATTTGGGAGAATTTGGACAACTGGATATCTACTCAGAATATTATCAGTGCAAGGAATATTTATCTATACACATAATCATCAAAACAGCAAAATGTAGCAGAAATGGGTAGCAAGGAACACATGTAATAGAAAACTCTGCCTCCATGGCTGCTAACTAATGTCAGTGTGAAGTACAGTAAGTTGTTCTAATGGGTGAGTATGATGCCTCTTAGCAATCCTTATCAAACACGTATGTTACTCAAAATATTGAAAATTGCTGCAAAGATCTCATTGACTTTTTGAGGTCTCTGTCAACACTTGTTTGCAAATAAATTCTTAACTAAATGTTTTATATGTAGAACATTGAATATTAAAGCAGTTCCCATTGTATGTGGTAATAAGGACTGTAACTACAAATATTTACTTCAAAGCTAAAACATTATTTCCTGCTTCTCCTTTGTGATCAACAGAAAATACACCAGGATTTTACAAATTTTAGCTCATAGTAACAGGACAAATTTTGTTGCTTATTCTTGTGTTTTATCATTTCATGTTACAGGTTTTGTGCAGACTCTTCCAGATTTTACTAACATGGATGTTTTTTCCTCCTTTCCGATCTTTTTACCTCAGTGAGTTGAGCTGCATGCCAGTCTTTCTGAATTTGGGAAGGAGACAGGTATTTTGTATAAGGAGTAATAAGTAGAAATCACAGTTGTATCAAATAAAATTATCTGGAGAAGAGCAGTTAGAGAGCAGAGAATGTATATTGGGTAAGTTGCTTATCTCTAAATCTTCTTCCTTTCATTTTTCTACTTTATAACCACGTAAAATTGTTCCTTTATCTAAGCACCAGGTACAGCAAAAGAAAATATAGGATTACAACATTTCTAAACCTTGAGCTGAAATGGCAACTGCGAAAGGACCAGGAGGGAAGTGCAATTTCTACAAGAGAATCCCTGTCATGCCTGCTAATTAATGCCTCTGGCATGTGGACCCCTGTCCCTATCATACAAGGCTGAAGCTAAAGCTGTCAGCTCATTCAGGGCAGGTCATCGCAAGGGTTATGAGACTATAATATTCCCTGCAGGTTCTGTCATGCTGTTTGCAATCCACTATAGTAGTCAGAGTGGGGAAATTACCAAAAAAAAGTGTTTGAAAACAAGAGAACAGAAAAGCAAAATAACGTAGCAGTAAGAAGTAACAAGAAACACATGAAAATGAAAACTACCTCCATGTATGTCAATATTTGCCATCCCTAGCAGCATGACCTCCAGAACAAAGGCGACGGGTTCCCTGCTGCCTGGTGACAGAAACAAAAACAAACACTTCCTACACCCCAAGTCTGGCCGCAGAGCTTGCAAGTAATCTCTTATTTATATATTCTGCTCAGGGGATAACCTTAGCTCCACAGACGCCTGGCATTTCAGCAGAACAAGCCCCTCTTTGGGAGGCGCACAATAGGCGAGCTGCAGGCGCAGGGCTCCCTGCTGCGTTCTGCAGGAAGGGCTGTGATTTCCCCTCTTGCTTTCTCTGCATTTGCAGGGCTGTTACAGCTTATTCATATAAAACAAAAGAAGGAATACAGTGCATATGTTCCCACCTTTTTCTCTCCCGCTTCAGTACATTTAGCAATTAATGTGAGACCCCATACTGGAGAGAAGACTTCTCACCTTCACTTTCCAATCAAAAAAATGCTCTTTCCTAATAATTCCCAACAAATTAGTCAAATCAATGACTCGGTTGTCATTAGATGAGAATGCAACACAAAATCTCATTAGTTTCAACACTGTCTCCCAGGAAGTTCCAATGCCTGATGGGAATGCTTTTGCTTAAACAGCACATGAGGATGAGGTCTGGTGGGTCACTTCTTACTATCCCTATCACCCACCCCATCGTCTCTCCTGTCTTTGCCCACACTTGTCCCTGCTGGGCATTCAGACACTAAAACCATCCCAGGCTTATCTTTTTCTTCCTAACCTCAAATTCAGCCATATGAGCTGTAGGAATGGATGACAAAGAAACACAGGAGAGGTTCAGCTCAATTAGATGACAGCCCCATGAGTATTCTTGCACCGAGGCGTTTCCTCCTCCAGTTCTAGGATGATGGACGCTGGGTAAGGGACAGGTGCTGCCCGGGAGGGCAGCGCTCTCGGTCCAGTGGGTGCTGCACGCCCAGCTCCTGCTCTCTGCCTGCCTCTGCTTGGGGATGCTGGAAAATGGATTCATTTGCAGATGTAAATAGCGGCTGTCAGAGAGGGCAAGGGATTTGCTTTACATATGAAGAGGGAGGCGGCTCTGCATGCTGTCAGGCTCATTAGGGAAGCAGGGCCCGTGTAGCTGGGCCATTTGGTAATGATCTACCCACTCCATCCTTCCTTTGTTTCCTTAACAACCCTCTGCTCAGGCCAGATCCCTTGGGCTTTGATATTTTCCCTTAAAAAACAACAACAAAAACCCTGTAGCTTCGATCAGTATTTGAGTTAAGAAATCCGATATACACAGAGAGAATACGTATAACATGAGATATATTAGTTTTTATTGAGGAGTAAACTGAGATGGCTGCCAAGCCACTTTTATGTACGGACAAGAAAAGGCAACCGAAAACGGCACACATCACAGTCACTGCCCACCACAGGGACCAACGGCAGCAATACACTGAGGATCTGTACTGCTTTTTATTGTCTGGCATACCATTCAGCCAACGCAAGGTAAAAGGTATAGAACTAGATCCCTTCCTCACACCCCTCTCCTGGGCCCAAACCCTCTGAGAAAGTAGTCCAGCTAGATGAGAGAACCTTAGATACACAGTTTTGCAGCATAAATAGGTCTTAGATTGCTACTACTAAAAGTGGCCCCCTGCTCTCATCTCACCCTGGACATCCTTTTCCATCACCAACTGTGCATCAGCTGTTGTACTTGCATGGCAAACTGGATCAGCTCTCAGCTCCAGCCAAAAATAAATTCTGCAGAACAATAGTGGATTTCAGTAGGACCAATGGGTTGATTGCATTCTTTGCACAGCTGTGTGATCAAACACAAAATATTCAGTGCAAACATGCAGGTGGAGGTGGGAGAGCACAGGTGGAAAAGAACTGAGAGTCTGCAGTCTGCTTCAGGTGGCTGCATCCTCAGATAGACGTAGAAAATGACATTAACTTGATATGAGCTCATATTGGATTATACATCTTGGGCCCCATGAATGCTATGGGCCAGAACAGATGTGATACAGAACATACCTGGGAATTTCACCATGTAACTTTGGAGCCAAGCCCACAGCATAATAAAAACTGATAATTATTAATAAATATATGTATATATATCAGATTTATTACTGCTAGCACTATGGATTACTGTGTTCCTGCAGACTTGTCTCATAGTTGAAATCAGATTTTGATTTGAGCTTTTTGCATCCTTAGTTTTCAGTAGTAGGTTCATTAGGAGTAATATTCATCCCTCATCTCATTGCCTTATATGTCCTTCTAAAGGAGAGTGGGAACACTCATTTCTTATTGATGTTGTCCTTTTTGTCCTCTATTCTCTGCTATGTTCAGTAGTAGCAGGGGTCATATTGAGTGAGCATCAAGCTTTAAAAGGTTTATGTTGCCTAAAATGAGAATTCTCAAATCAATATCCATTGCCCAAAGCCTGCCTAAAGAACTTGGGAGATGGCTAAGATTCCTAATTTGTATAGGAATTAAAATACAATATATTGAAGAAGGAAGCAGCAGCATGAAATAAAATGAAATTCCATTCCATTTCCTACTGGCTGCAGTCCATGATGGCCATCCTGTTTTCCAATTTCAGTGTCTCCTTTGAAGTTAATTGTTTGCTAGTGAAAGCCACTGAATGGCAAACCTAATTTGACTCAAGGATAGCCTTTCCTCTATTTGTCAATTGCCTGTGAACACCTCCTGCAGCCCAGGAATCTCAAGGTCTCACACTTCCCTGACATGCATCACTTACAGGATCTCCTCCCACTGCTCTGTGATGGTACTCTCCTAAGAGTGGCTCCAAGCTGTCCATGCTCTTACTGGGGCACCTGACCTTTGCGACTTGAAGACACACACTTGCATCTTTTTGTGAATTCAAGAGGTTTTACTTTTAAGGAATGATGAAGAAGTGGCTTTCTGTTTCAGCAGATGAGGTTTTTGTAAGCTGTTGTTTCTGGACTCTATGGGACAGACTTGGATTCCCTTTCTAAAGGGAGAAGAGTGCACTCCAAACTCTTTAACAGTGCCTTAATTTGTAAAAGGGATTGAACTCTTCACAGTATGAAGGTGTGAGAGTGAATTAAGATCCCCCCTTTTTTTTTTTTTTAGTCATGGCAATAAATGCTCAAAGACAATTTTCTATTAAAGTCCCTTTTCACATCTACTCAAATTTGCCTTCACATGCTTCCTCCCTCAGGAAGCCATGGTGTCATCACTTTGTCTGTCCAGCTGGACATGATGCACAACTGTAACCAACCAGGGTTTCTTATCCCATCAGTGACAGCAGTTCATTGTTTCTGTTAACAGCTGCACATTCTTTTGTAAATATCACATTCAGGTACAAATATTAATATATAGGATAATATAAATTTTCTGTCATACAAACAACATTGCTCATGTAAGAGCTCAGGCAAGAAGATATTAAAATGCATGCAAAACAGTCAAAGAAATTGCAGATTACTATATTGCTGTGTTTATTTTCTTTATTATTTCTCCATTTGTGGCTTTGAGCTAAGAAAGTCTTCCCTACACTGAGAAAAAAAGAATTACATTTTCTAAGTGAAAAATATTGTATTACACCCTAAAAAATTCTATTTCTGTGAATTCCGTAAATGGACTTTATATAGCCTCAAATGTGGTTTAATATATAAACGTAGATAAAAATGTTTTCTTGCCTCCCACAGACAACTTGGCAAAAACAAACAAAAAACAAAAGCAAACACAGAAACAAAACAAAACAAACCTAAGTGGAACAGCTGTTCTCTGAAGACTGCTAAGAGCCTGGATAGTACCATTGCTTTTGTGAGGGGAGACAGGAAATAAAAAGGTCAGAACTGTGAGAGAAGTACAAAATAAATGGAAATCATAGCAGTTCAAAGTTTAATTTAATTTTCCTTTAGTTTATCCTGGAAATGGTAAGGCTTTCATAGCACAATAGAATTTTGTCCAGGACCTGAATTTATCAAAAACAAATGATTATTTTTTTCTTAATTCAATGACTTTTCTCTCTCCTGCCCTTCTGTTATTCTGGTCCTTGGTATTCAGCATACTCCATTGCCATGAGGAAATGCAGAAGCAGGAAATAAGGGAAACTTAATTAAATTGCAAATCTCTTTATAAAGCTTTGTGATCTACTTTTGCAAGTGAGAAGTCTTTCAAGATTATGCCAGTCAGCTTTTGGATCCATATCTGAAATAGCTACTGCCATTTTCTTTCATTTTACCATTTCCTCCTGTGTATCTCAGACACTTCCCATTCTGCTGGCCATAGCACGAGAGTGTTCCTCACTTCAAGAGTAAGGAGGAAACCACTGGCACTGGGGAGGTTGGCAGACTCCATGCAAAACACTGATTTGATAGTTTAGTGCTGCTGTAAATCTATGCAAAGCAGTCTCTGAGGCCTTCCAGAACCAATATGCATTGATAATCACCCTAATCCAAAACCAATCGGGTTAAATAATGACAAGCCTTTTTAGGCACTCATTTCTTTTTTAGTGTAGTATGAATATGATTGAGGAAAATTAAGATGCAGGTATCTCTTTCTGTGGAGCATCCCAAGGCAGCACACTATATCCCTGTCAAATCCACGCAGATCGTATGAGGAATTCCAGTTCAATCTCAGGCAAACAGACATCTTCTTGTGCATCTTCCCCTGCCTGGTACTTCTGAGTGAAACCAGTGTGCAGGTCTCTGGATCACACTGCAACCAGGCTAAATTCACACTTGGCCAGACCTTCAAGAGGAACCGATATTTCAGCAGGAATTAAGTCTGTCTGCTCTGCTTAAATAAAGCTCTTGCTCCTTTTACAAAGGTTTAGAGGCTGCCTGTGAGTAGAAGCATGCTTTTCAAAAAAGAATAGCTTTAAATATACTCCCTGTTAAATAGAAGGTAATCCTACACAAATAATAAAGACTTGGCTGTGAAAGTGTTTTTTCCCCTGCTTATAGCTCTCCTGATAGAAAAAAAACTTGATGCGAGACTAAAGTCTGCAGTACCTGCACCTGCACTCACATGTGGAGAGTGAGATCCTGTCCTAATGAAAGTCAGTGGGAATTCTGCTCTCAGCTGCAATAAGGTCACTGTTCCTGCCTGTGAGCAGTCAGACTAAATGAAAGGGATGAGAGGGACTGTGCATAATCAGCTACTCCACAAATGCAACTATTTGCAGGGGACTGCGGCCATGTTTTTAATTATCTCCTAAATTAAATATTAATTATTTCCAAGTGTCAATTGTATTATCTTGCTAATTTGTCCGCGCGTGAGTAACTAAGATGGCTGGGCACATGATGATGTAAACACCGCCCGTTTTTAAAAGGGCTTAACTGGGCAAAATGCAGAATATCCTTTGCAGATTAAGTTCTTTGGAAGGAGCAGATGGTGCAGCACTCAGCTTGGAGTTTCCAACACAGAGCTGTGATAGTGGAGCTGCAAGAGCAATCTCTTGCTATGAACTCCAGAGCCAGTTCATGACTGGAACATTGACAGTAAAAGGAAATGGATTATCTGTACAACTTCTGGCTTACATCGGAAGAGAATCAGGTTTTCTCCTGTACTAAGCAGGTAATATGTACTTCATGGAGTTAGGAGGGGAAAGTCTCAAAGTTAGCAGTATGCTTTCAAGTGAAGTTCAAGTTGAATTTCCTCCCACATCTTCATTCACACTTGGTGTCATGAAAAAGAACAGATTGTTTTAGGCATGTGCAGCACTAAATCCAGTGCTATGCAGACATGTTCTGCTTTCCCAGAGGAATACAAACATGGAAGCTGGCAGAGATGCAATGCCTTCAGCTTCAGGTAGCCTATGAAACTTAGAACAGACTTTGAGGGAGCTGTCATCATTCCTTTTAGTGACAGAAGCACCCCACAGCCTGGCAACAAGTGAGTATTCCTAGACACAGATTGAATTCAACCTGGCTTTAAGAAGGAAAAAAATACTTTAATGAAAGCTTACTTATCTTAAGTCATTGCCAGGTCACATCTCAGGATTCTTGTTAGAGCTTCCATATCAAATAGCATGTCACGTGTGGCACTTCATGGGCAGCTGCAGCTTTGCTGTAAATATTTTATATGTTTTTGATTCAGCATCTGTTTTGTTGGCATACTGCAACCTATTCTTAACCGTGGCTTCTGTCATAATAATGTACACCTTAGGGTATTTCAGTCTGTAATCATATTTAAATAAATCATTAACTTCATAAGTAGAGACATCTCACCATAGATATTGATTGTTAAATGGCTCTTCTCCAGGATGAGCAGTCTAGCAGAGTAAGACTTCTCCTTACATATATTTATGTTCAGCTTCAACAAATGTGTGGAACATACACAGACAATATGCAGCAACAAAAGATGCTCATCTTCTTGAAAAAGCAGGGCCTGAATGGGAAATGGCTGGCGTATGTTTCTTCCAAAGAAAATAAAAGCCAGCATCCAGAGCATGAGAGCCTCAGAAATAATAGCACCTTTCTGTTCAACAGCAAGGAGTGAAGTTATTCACCGCTCTCATGAAAATTGCCTTACACACTCACTGTAATGATTTTGACATCTCTCTGGCCAGGTAAAGAAAAGTTGACTTTCTTTAGCTTTATTTAATGCCAGACAAAGGATGTAGGAGTACCAACACTCATATTGTGTTTATCGAAGTACAGAGAAAGAAACTATAAGCTCTAATACACAAGGATGGAAGATTACATGAGGAGTTGTACAAACAGTGAAACAAATGAAATCACCCTGGATTGCAAGCTGCTGAGTCCCAAATCCACTGCTCAGGGCTACTCAGATGCATTCCCAATTAAAATAGTGAAAGGCATTGTCAGCAGCAAGACAAGCAGTAGTTCAGGCTTTCCAGTGGGTCAAGGACACTAATTTTCATATGATAGTGAATATTCCTGGACTCTTGCTGGCTGTGACAGAGAACCAAGAGATACCTCTGCAAATCTGAGGAAAAGAAAAGATAAAGTAAGAATAAGAAACCTTATATAAGCACGCTTGCTCTTCTGACAAAATGAAGTTCGAAGACTCAGATTTAGTGACTAATGGAAAAGTTAGTCTATCAATTTACATAATTTCTTAACACTCTGCTATGGCAGTGTTGAGGTGAAAAACATTAGGCTGAAAGACATTTTTCTCATCATTTTCTCTCTGAATCTCACATCTAATACACAAAATTAAGCCTGGTGCCACCACATAGTTGATTGACTTCAGCTGTGCTTGGTCACTATCAGTGTTTATTTATTAAACTACTGAGCATTTAGCACATGTCTGGCACCTATTCAAAAACTACTTTTGTTGGCATGTGTGGGGAAACATCCAGTAATACAGTTGATGGCTGTGGTCAGGGAAAGCAGCTACAGCCACAGAGTAACATCTGTAGTGAAGGTTCCTTGTCATTAAAGCATAATCTTAAAGTCTAGTTCTGCTGCCTATGAAAGCAGCACAGGGACCACTTGGACATGAGCATTCTCTCCTGAAGAAAAATAACGTTATACTCTGACCAGTGGCCTGGGTGTGGAACAGCACATGGTGCAAGCCTGAGGTGGGCAGAGCCTTGTTTAGATGTCTGCTTGCCCACCTGCTCCATAAGGGCTGGTCTTTCTTACTCTCTTGAAGCCCATAGAGGCTTGAGAGAGAAATGACACATTCCTCAGCTATCAAAAGGCAGGCTTGAGGCTTTCTGAGCTTGCCACAACTGTGAAAAGCACAAGGCCTGGGACAAGTGACTGTATCAAATTCAAGACCTCTGCATGGTGCCAGCCAGGTCCCGCTTGCAGCAGAGGCTTTGTAAGCCCAATAGCTATCAGCATGTCAAGCGATGAAAGGAAAGGTGTGCATGTTTGCCTCCGGTGTTATATGGTTACACACACACTTGCTAGGAAAGCTAGATGTATGCTGGACCTGTTGGCAGATTTATGGCTGGCTTTGCAATGCTGTAGGTTCTTCAGAGAACAGCACAGTAGCTTCCTGTGCTGTTATTTTAAAGCGGCTTTTCTGTTACCGTTGATCACAGAAGCCGTCTGTAAGCTGAGATCTTTCCACAACTTAAATCTCAGTGTGAGGGCTCACAGGGACCCCTCCATCCAAGGAAAGGTACATGCTTTGTCTGGGGGGGTGGGAGGGGGATGAGGGGCAAAAATAAATTCAACATGAGCTTTTTGTCCTTGACCAACTTCAACAGTTTTGATTTCCTAGCAACAGTGAAAGTTGCCCATGACAGAAATGACAATTGCCCTTCAATTCAGTGAGGAAATGGTTCCCTCTGTACTCCAGGTATGATTTGTGTGCCTGTTCCCTACATACTTGTATGATGCAATATTCCACTCTAGGTAATCTGTGCGTTTACCTGGTGTCTTGGAAAACATATTTCATATGTGCAACTTCTCAGTCTTCCCAGTTTCTACACATCACATTTTTTCCCCTCTTTGTCCATTTTATGCCTTTTCTGTTTGCTCAGCTGTTTACAATTTTAGTCATGGTGTGTTGCATCTCCCATAAGAAAAGACAATACTTTCACTGACAAGCATTTGACATGCTACATGGAGCAAGTATAGGTGAAGGTAGGGCGAAAAGGGTGCCAGAGCAAAGGCAGAGACAGCTTTGCTTTTCTTCATGTGTGGGAAAACTGGACAAGGAATTTTAATGATATGTTTTGCAAATGAGAGTTGGATGAGTTTTGGTGATAATTTCTTTAAAATTTTTTCTATTTTATTTTATTTTATTTTATTTTATTTTATTTTATTTTATTTTATTTTATTTTATTTTATTTTATTTTATTTTATTTTTCCTTCATAGTCTGTGTATGTGTGCCTTTGTCCAGGTTTTTCTCCTAATTCAGATCTCTGGCTATCCTATTTCTTTTTCAGCCTGTCTTAATTCTTTCCCCTTTCAAAAATACTTTCTATCTTGGCCTTCTCACAAGCTGCTTATCATGGGAATTGCATCTAACAATTTGTCACCTTTATAATGTGCCAGTTTTAGAGGATTCATTTCTCATATGTGTGATAAAGCTGTTTTCAATGAGAAAAAAATGAAGGAAGAGATTCAGGGATACCAATAGAAGATGCCATTGTGTCTCTGCCAGAGCTGCAAAATATTCAAAAGATAAACCCCAGAACTGAAGAAAATTCATAACCTCCACAAAACCCCTCCACGACTGTAATCTGTTGCCACATTCTTTTATGGCCTATGAGGGTCCAAAATACTTTTTATGAGCAATAAGACATGCTCTGTGAGTGGCATCAAAGTTAGAAATAGTCGAGTACTTAAGCTTGGAGTTCAGTATGTTACTTTCACAAGTTTATTAATTAAGAACTAACTCCCATCCCTAATTTGCAAGGCACTGCAAGTTACTGGTTCGATCAGTTTTTCCTATATATCCTTCTATAGAAGGTTAAAAACAAAAAAAAGAAAGAAAGAAAAAAGAAAAAAAAAAAAAAAGAATGGAGATTGTTTTGGCCTCGAGAAATAAATCTGATGCTTTATAGATTTTCACAAGGTCCCTTGCTGTTCTCTTTTTGCAAATCACTCTACATAACTGCTTTCAGTGGTGTTATCTCTATGTTTTTCCCTTAAGATATCCAGATTTTTCTTTAGTGGAACAAGGGAGTCATAACTCTAGCTATATGGCAAAGAAGCAGACAAATATCTGAAGTTCTCTGATTAATATACATACATTGCTGAATTTCAAGCCAGAAAGAGTGCTATTCAAAATTACAAACTTCCAGTTTAAGGAGTAACTAACAGAAATACTGACAGAAACTAAAGCTACTCTAACAGCAAGAGAGTGCAAACAACTGAAAATCTGTATGTCCTCGAACTATTAATTATTCTTCCTTGCCAGAATTAAAAGGAACTTCTGACTGACCTAAGTTCTGCTTAGAAAACAGAGAGAGAAATAGAGTATTCCCTGAGTCTCTGACTAGTTTAACTGTGTATTTGTTAAATTTAAGACCTGCCAAAGCCCAGCTATTATTTTCTAGCTGCTTTGTACCAGGCAGCTTCTTTAAGTGTGACTTATGGAACATTTCAAGACTTCTATACTAGCAACAATAACCATCATAAAACTTGCGGAATATGACATTAGACTCTGAAATACTCACAGCGTATGTTCTGAAAATATTGTGTTTAGCAGCAGATGTATAAAAAGATTTTAATTCAATTAACGATGCCACTAAAAATTCCAGGAATAAAATTACATTTGATAGACATGTTGTGAATAAAAATAAATGAAGTTATTGTTAATTTTGCTTATTAGAGTCAAGTCTTATTTTAGGAATGTGTACAGACTTCACCAGTTACACAAGAATTGGGCATGTAGGTTTCAATGTCAGACAAGCATCAGACTCCTTTTGATCTTTATGACAATAAAACAATTTCCATTTTGACTAGTCCAGCTATTCCAGCTATTAATCTCACCCTAGATTTTAGTTGGCTTTGAACAGTGGAAATTTAGCAATTTCAGCAAAGGAAAACAATAAGTTCAAAAAGATCTGTCTTGAGGAGAAGGTTTGCTAACAAAGCTCACAATGTCTTAAGGGGGAGAGAACAAGCAGTAACTCAGTGCAACTGTTATTGACATAGCCCAAGTTCTTTAGAGTTGGGCTGCCTGTGTGGTGGCCACACTTGTGCTCCCTGGATCTCCCACTCATTGTGAATTAAATTATGCTAAGAACAGCTAGAATATTTCTTGCAGAAGAAATTCATTTCTGTAGTCCTGATGATGGAGAACTGCCATCAATCAGTACTTCTATGTCCCAAAAGGACCTAGTGTGCTTGATTAGGAGTCAGATGGGCAGCAAAGAAGATTTATACCACTCTTCCTGGCATGTGGAATTAAAACAAAGCAAACAGGAGGAAACTGATTTCCAGGAAAGACAAGCACTTGGGAACATTAATAAATCAGTGCATTATTGATACCAACTGATTCATCAACACAAGTAAAATTAGGTATAATCTTTAGCCTTCTGCAATTTCTTCCTTTTCTATTCTGGCATTTTCTGAAAAATAATAGTTGGCAGAAAAATAGAAATGATAATACTCTTGATACAGGCTACATTTTTATTTTTTCATTTCCCTTTTCAGTGCAAATGAAGGCAAACAGTTCCCACAACCAAAACAGGGAGTGCACTGAAGCAAGAATCCTTTGTGAGTCATAAGCTGGGGCACACACACCAAGGCTTGGGCAGCTCATCCAGAAAATGAGCTTTTCCTCAGTCCATAGAGAATTCAAAAAAGGGCTAGTTTGTTAGCACAGAAAATCTGTTAAATTATTCTTAATCTAACATTATACTTTGTTGTTTAAATGGGAGCCAGCTCACATTGAAACACAGAACACAATCACAACTTCTTGCGTAGGCATAGACATTGGTCATGGCTTCATACATAATTGAGTTTAAGTCATGGGTATGTGTGAGATGAGGGGAACCTGACTTCACAAATGCAGTTCAGAGCCCAACTGCAAGACCCATCAGATGGCTACTGAGAGATCCTGGAGAAAAGAGAGTGTTCACTGGGCATCTGTCCTTACTCCAAATTTAAACATGAGCCAAAGGTGTTCCCTTTGGCAAATGTTCCCTACAGTCCAGCTTTGAGGCCCACGAGTAACTAGATTAGGACAAAAGAGCAAATAATACAACCCTCCAAGCATCTAATCAGCAGCCGTAATGCAGCTGCTTTGGTTGTAACAGCTATGCAGGCAGCACTGCTGATGGGGACCGACACTGCCAAACCATTGTAAGAAATACGTGACACATACACTGCTGCACCAGGAATGACACCGTCTTGGCTTCAGCACAGTTGGAAAAGAAAAGCAGTGTTTCTGCCTCCCATATTGCATCTCTGAGGTGCAAGAACACTTCAACTTTCAGAAAAAATATACATCTTTCCAAGGAAGTAAATTTTTAATAGGCCTCTTGAACATTTCTCTTCTTGAATGCTTCTACTTTCACCTTCCTTCTGCTGTGTTCCTCCCAGGTAATGTGAAGCTGTTTTGAGAGAAAATGACATTTTCTCCCTCTGATCTGAAATTCCGGGAAGTGTTTTCTGCTTCAAAAGTTGCTTGTTGGGATTGTAAATTCAAATTACTGCCATACCTTATGGCTTTCTTTGGCAGCAGAGCAGCACCACAGAGACCAGTGACATATTTCATCCTGGGGAACATATCTAGCACATCTACAATATGCTAGCTGTGAGAAAAATGGACCCCTTTAGTGTACCACTAGTAATAATGAGCATTAGTAAGCAAAAGGAAAACATTTTCTAAGAGCCAAATAAAGAATGATGGTAAGGTTACATAGCAGAAGAGAGAGAAAATGTACTTTCCGTAGGTGCTAAATAGGTAACCCTCAATGGTGGAGTGAAGCATGTTATATCACATACCACTGCCAGTACTAATTGATGGTACAAACCGCAGTCATCACAAACTGCTTGGAAATCTATTTCATGAAAACACAAAGGAGAGACCCCAGCTTTGGGAGTTTTGCACTGTGGGTGGTACTGTATGGAAAGAAAATAATTGTGGGCACAAATAATGTGAAAAAAATCCACACTGTAAGAAGCCTTGTCTGGAGACTTCTAGTGTGACAGCCTGGTGAGAGCCCATGGACTCAGAGAGGAAGATTAGGAGAGCAAGGCTATCAGCACTGGTAAAACCTTAAAAAAACCTGGAAAACTTCAAATAGAAAAGGAGCCACTGGCCTGAGTCCACTGATCTCATATCTTAATTTATGGGAGGTTGTTGCTAACCAAACTCACTAGAAAACTTTTTTTGTCATTGCCAAATAAGGCTAGCAAGCATATTCTCTCTTCACACTGAAGAGCAGAAAAGATCTCTATATAGATGCACTGGAGACCATTTATCCTGATTATGTTCCCTGCATTTTTATCCCTTTCCTTCATGCTTTGCCTGTGATTTTGTCTCTGCAGATGTAAGCTTTTTCTGAGAACATGTTCTGTGTATCTTTCTCTCATGCTACGGTAAGTTATTTGAGTACCATGACAGTATTTCTCGTTCTTTTCTAGAGGCTCAGAAAGCCTGTTCTGCAAATCCCTGGTCATGCCCATCTTAATCCAAACTCTTGCTTCTCATCCCAACTATCTGCTGTAGGCATCATTGCAGGACAATTCCCACACTCCAACAAAGTAAGTATCTCCCAGGAATCATTAGGGTAGCATTTTTTTTTAAGTTACTGGGACTTAAGTGGGGAGGGGAAAAATATCTGACTCTTCCCATCTCTATCGCCTGAAGTCCTAGGCAAAATTGTGCTGGTTGTTTGTGTTGTTTTTTCTTCTTATTCAAGTAGGTTACTGTCTTTCAACTAAGGTGATTTATTCCATGTAGGGTGAAGGAATAAATGAATCATAGAATTTCTTGAGTTGGAAGGGACCCTTAAAGGCCATCTAGTCCAGCTGCCCTGCAGTGAATAGGGACACTACAACTACATCAGGTGCTCAGAGCTCCATCCAGCCTGACCTTGAACATCTCCAGGCATGGGGCATTCACCTCCTCTCTGGGCAAAGTACAAGCAGAGGCTTTAGATCAGGATCTCAGTGGCATGAATTTTCTGAGTTTCTTATCTTAGCATTTTCTTCTTTCACTCTTTCAAGCCTCCTGCAGCTAGGAGTCCCAAGTGACACTACAAGTAAGTGCTGTTTTGCATCTTCCTGCAAACATGGAACCAGTGCTGAAGCACTGAGCCAGTGCTGCTCCCAGCTCCACTGCACCACCCAGTTGGGCCCTACAACACCCAGGCACTTGAGGACTGCAGTCAGGAAGCTCTCAGAATTAGATTTTCTATTCTCTCTCCAAGACATTTAAAAGTTTGGGCAACTATATCAATTTCTTCTTTCCATTACCTTTTTGATTTCAATGCAGAATGAAATGAAAGTCACAATTTCTGAAGCATTTTGGTATTCAGACCCACACAATTCAACCCTTTTTAGGGCAAACCAGAAGAGAGAATGAGCACTTATGAAAGCCTTGTTTACAGATTGCTGCCTATCAGTCCTCTGTGGCTGGAGTAGAAAGGCAGAGAGCCCCTTGCAATGCTGAGCAATTGTGTACACCAATGACTGACTTGGTGAATTTATTGCTATCCATTCTTCTTCCCAGAATCATCACTCAGTCTTTCCTACCCTGCTCTAAAATGTCATTCTGACTAGAAATCTGAAGGGAATGAAAAAAATAGTCACAAAATGGCACAGCACAGTCAGAAAGTAAGTTTAAAAGTGATAGGTCTTTCAGATTTCCTGGAACAGAAGCTTTGTTCTTTCTGCCTTTTACTGCTTGCATTGTTAAGTGGCTGCAATATAATATCTAATTTTATGTACTCTTATTTTCTTATTTTAAATGTATTTCACCAACCCTCTATTTCTGCTTTACCACTTGACTACTCATAACAATAAACCTTAATTCTTGCATAAACTGAAAGTACCAGTGGAATCAGATGCATGCAACAGTAAAGTTCCAGCAAGTTGGACAGTGCTGACCCACATGAACAAAGTAGCTGCTGAAATAAAAATAAATATTTCTAAAGTGGAACTTTTCAAAAACAAACTACGTATAAGTATGAAAGTCTTCATTTATGGGATTTTGAGGCTCATGAATTCTAATTAGTATCAAATGAATTGGCTTGCTATTAATGGAAGAAAAAAGAAAAATTACATATACAGTAGTGTATCTATTTAATATAAGCATACTTACTATATATGTTCCTATGTGTGTGTGTATATTGAAAGGGTTAGTCATGAGTTCATAGAAATGGCCCAAGAGAAGCACTTCAATCTCCATTTTTATGTAGAGAGAGTGTAACTAAAGACCGAGGCTAATGATGATGCTCAGAGCCACACTGCAGCTCAAATGATGGTGAGAACAGTTTTGTTAAGCCTCCCTTCACACTGCTCTTTCTCATGTGTTCAGTACATTCTCTTGCGTTTTCCTTAAGTGTTTGATGAATCAAGTTGCACTACAGTCCTGGCTTTGGTAGTCCATACAGAGCACCTTTATGTGTACATGTGACAGAGTATCATTGTCACTCTTCAGTCAGCAAGGATTATTCAGTCATATGGCAGGGCCGCAGCTGTATCACTCCCTGAACTTCATCAGGACTATAGCAGCTTTTAAGGTTCTTTATTCTGTCTAAGTATCGATAGTGATAACAGTGATAACTCCAACTTACTTCTTTTTTTTCTTAAATATTTAATAGATAAATTTGCTTTCTCCTTGGTGTAAGGGGGCTTAGTCACACTTGATGCTCCTAAGGAAGAGACTAAATTAACTTACATGAGAGGTGCATTTGGCCCTGTATGGCCTGCAGTTAAACATGACAAATGTAATGGGACATCTGCTTATCTAGGTCCTGTGAAGTTATCGGAATAACCAGCAAAGTACAATTATCCATGATTCGTAGTTCTTTTATTTACACTAATATTGTGCATAACAAATAAACGAGGATTTTGCAGTGTGCTTGCGGACAAACTCATGGTTATAGAAACTGTGGAAATTCATCCAGTAAATAATTAACTGCAAATTAAACATTCAACATCAGCAATAGAAAAGCAATAAGAGCTTTTGTTTGCAACCCTTTTTTTCTGAAGAGTGAAAATACAGATATTTTTAATTGATTTTTAATGACAAACCTAAGCCATAACTGTAGATGTGGATTGAAACATCGCTGAGGAATCTTTTGAACCACTTGAATTCTACTTCAGTCTACTGTAAAAACAGGAAATGCTTTGCAATATATGCATCTGAATACACAAACTGGAGGGACTTGACATTTCAGTAACTTCAGTAAACAAAATGAGGGAGATATTTACAATTGACAGGTACCAAAGCTGTGAGAATGATGTCTAAAATTCAAGACAATGTATCTTTGCCCCTTAGGATAATGGGCAAAAAATGAATGCTGAAAATCCCTGGTTTGTTGTCACAGATTGATACAAGCTAATACCAGACATGCAGCTATCCGTGCTTTCCAGCTGCTCAAGCACCAGCGCTGTTCTCATTATCTGTACCATTTGTGCTTCAAGTAGGAATCACCCCCAGTAAGCCAAGATGGAGAGATATGCAAAAAAACAAGCTCTTATTGGAGCATCCCACAGCCAGAAATTTGAATTTTGCAGTTGAAGGACATTTGAGGATAGAGCTAAGAAAAAAATTATTTTCTCAGAAGTAACTTAATCTCTTCAGGGGAGGAAAAACCTGAAGCTTCATTTTTGTGGGAAATAGTCGAAACGCAAGACAAAAATGTTTAGTATTTTGTTTCGTAAAACTAGTAGAAATGTGTTGTTTTATCATCTCTTTTGGCACTAGCATACATTGTGTTCCATCTCCACCACTTTGTTCCAGCACATATAGCCTTATGTAGCACGACATGGAAGTGACTTTGGTGTCTTCTGTAATATGAAATCCTCAAGAAAGAGGAAAAGATGAGTCAGGCTGTAACAGGCAGCATCCTGGATGTGGGGTTTCTGAGGAGGACTTTACAATCTATGCAGTGTGAGCATGCTCCACTGTGGCTATTTGTCCCTGCAGCAGCTGAGGCTCAAACAGGAATTTCTATGTTCCACAGGCACCAGCTTATTTCTGGGTCAGCCTTGACCTTTTCCTGCTTGTAGGGATGTCAGCTGCTCTGTGGTGATCTCCAGCTGAAGAGGACTCTTGCATTTTTTCCTTCAATCTGTCACTGGATGAATACAAAATGCAGCCTGAGAACGCAGAGCAGAGCAGAAACGTATGTGTCTGTCGATCTGGTGAAGTCAGGCCAACTCTGCTATTGGCCTTGATATTGGCACTGTAGGGTGGAAACAGAATATGGCTTCTTGAGGCCAGGTTTTAATGATTTATATTCTTTCTTTGTATTAATTTAAATGACGGAGAGGTTTGGGCTATTGCATTAGAGATATTAACGCATAGTTTTGAGAGTATTTCTGGGCATGTATGCTAAATTTGAAAATTCAATATGCTTGCAAAATTGCAAGTATAAATCAAATAACAACTAAAGCATTTCCTCAGACCAATGGTTTTAAGTGCTCTCAACAGCTGGAAAAATTGCAGACTCTTTGCTATGCAAAATTGGCATGTATAGATTTAGAGAACAGACAGTCCTTTGCTAAGCTGCAGTAATTCGTCATGTTTAATGTGTTTGTTGTTAACAGGGCACAAGCATGATTTGATTACCGTGGTGCTTTGACAAAAGTCCATGCTTTTACTGGAAAAGTCAAGAAAAAGTTTGCGGGAGCAAACTGAAGTTACCAGACATTAGAAAGGGGAGTTACAGTTGCCATCTATAGTATGTTCTGTTTTGCTTTCTTATTTTATTTAGTATTTTGTTGGTTTTTGAGGGAAGTGGGTGAGAAATCAGCAAAAAATTACTGGGAAGAGTATTTTGTTATGGAGTGAAATTTATGATTGGAGCATATGAAGTCTCAAGATGTAGATTACTATCAGTATTATCAGGTAAAAGTAGCTACTTTTTTGTCAAAGTAAAAGCTCTCTGAATGATCCTTCTCAGTGAAGATGTGTAACCAAAGAGAAACTGCTGTGTACTGCTTAGCAGTTACTGATCCCATGTCATGTCTCTGTGGTATCTCTGGTAGCTGTGAAATCTGCTGGTTGGCAGGTTTAATTGCACTGAGACTTGCTAATTTTACAGTGCAATATGCATCCTGAGGTTTACTCTTCAGAAGAGTCATCTATTTCAGATTTACTTGTGCTGTTCAGCTTTTATTAAGCAAGAATTTGTATGTTTATAATATTTCAGCCAGAAGAATTAATTATAACTTGGGAAAAAATAAACAAACAAACAAAAAAAAAACACCACAAATTTTGAGTCCAAATTAATCCAATGATTCTCCATAGCTCTTCTTTGCAGGCACGGCCTCAGTTACCAGCATGTTAGGAGATGACCTGGACCCACATCCAGGCAGGAAAGGTGCATGCTGAACACTCAGCAGTTTAGGTAAGATGTTGTTGAATGGTTAATAATCATCCTGAAGTGGGAAGAGTCAGCGTGTGGCCTTCAGTAAAAGACTGCCTGGCCACAGCTGCACGGGGAAATGGATCCCTGGTGTGTTGGAGGCTGTGGGAAGCGGTCAGTGAGTTCTGATGAAGCAGCTGTGTCAGGAAAAAGCAACAGGATACAAATATCTCTGCCACAGGGAGTGGGGAGAAGAGGCACTAGCCTGTGAATATGTTATATATTATGGTTGCCTGAGTTTTATTTTAATGCTGTGTGAGAAAGATTGTCTTCTTCCTCACAGGCTGGATGTGCCTGTACACTAGGCAAAAGGCTTGGCTTTGCTTTGTGTATATGCTGGACTGCATATATATTATGCTGCAGCTTGCTTCTGGTTTAGAATAATCATGACTGGTTTAGTAGCTGTTGTAGCCACATATTTCATCTCCACACAGTGGTAATTACACTTGAATGCAAGGGAGGCTTAGATGGCATTGTAGAATTCATTACTCATAGATCTACATTCTATCCTAAAATGCAAGGACGTGTGTGTCTTGTAAACAAACATGTTTATAATGGGCAAACAAACAGTTGCAGAAGTTGAAAGCAGATACTAAGGAAAATATATTTTCCTTTAGTTATAACACACAGGAGAATTAGAAGTAATGACTGTCCCAGCACTTTTATAGGAACCTGGGGAGAAAAGCTGCCAAAAACAGTACTGGAAAACAATGACAAAATATTTATCATTTTCAACCATATGCACATGCTGAATTTAAGTATGCAAAGGACCTTAGATACAAAGGCCTTAGATTATAAATGAAAAGAATCCCCACATTATGATGGCCAAAAACAAACAGACAAAACAAATATTGAACAGTTCTGATCTTTATGCTTGTGATGTTTCTAACACTCCTTACATGCAACATGTGTTCATCTAAATTCGATACGCAGATAACAAAAGAAAAAAAGCAAAAAAACCAGGAGGTGATTGGTAGGCAGCATCCAAGTAAAATCTTCATTTCTAATACATTTTCTTTTCCTGTGAACAACGATGCTCTTTTGTTTTCCTTCCCAAGATGCAGCTGTAAACCATCTTATCAGATACAAATAAAATTTTCTTAAATTCAGTGGAGGAGAATAATGAATTGGTTTTATAGGCCTATAAAACAACCCGAGTCTGTGGACATTTGGAAATAATGGTCTCAATTAGGATCGGTAATGTATTCTGTGAGATATCATAAGAAATGTGGCGGCGTGCTTATTTTTCTCTTCTCCCAATGATCACCTGCAATATGCAATAAAATGCTAGGATGTACTCATAAAAGAGCCATCACAGTATCCTCCCTAATATATATGCAAATATTTCATCACTTTGAAACTTTGAGGCATATGGGAAAGCTGTTACAAATTAAGATCAGCTTCAAGTTGCCATATAAATCAAAGCAATATCTCTGTTCTAAATAAAGTATCTGCTTGGGGAAGTAAGCTATTTGGATTAAATAGAGATACAAATTAGTCCCACGCAACATCCCCATAGAAAAACAGGCAGAGCTCTGTTCTCACCCTTCCTCCAAAGTGGTGACTTTTGCAGTTTGGAGGACTGTCTGTACCAAATCAAAGAATCAGGGAATCAATAATATCCCGAGTTGGAAGGGACCCACAAGAATCATAGAGTTCAACTCCTGTTTGCTTACAGCACCACACAAAATAGACCACAAGTATGAGAGTGTTGTCAAAATGCTTCTTGAACTCCAGCAGCTCAGAGCTGTGACCAGTGCCCTGGGGAGCCTGTTCCATGCCCCCTGTCATCTGGTGAAGAACCATTTCCTAAAACTCAGCCTGATCCTCCTTCTGGGTACTGATGTTGATCTCCTGAGGCTTGACTACTACTGGACTCAAGGCTTCAAAAGCTTCTCACTCTTCTGGGGGAATCCCAGGAGCTGAGAGGGGATGGAAATATCCCATTTCAAACCCTTTCCCCTGAAAGCCTTTGAAATCCTAGAAAGGGGCGTTTTCTCTGCTCTTCGTACCTAGAAGTGTGGCATGCTTCAGGAAACTCCATTCTTCACAGCAGCAGGCAGCAGCAGGATGCCTGTCTACATTACTGCATCTCAGGAATGAAGCAGCCTAAAGGAAGTAATCAGTAATTTTCTGAAGTTTGGGAAGGAGTAGTAAGGAAAACACACACACACAAAAGTGTATTGCTCTCTGGGAATAAATTATGGAAACAGCCTTTCAGTGTCTAAAGGGGAACTACGAAAAATAACAGACAGGCTCTCCATGACCCTGTAGCAGGGTCTACTGTGATGAGACAATAGGAAATGGCTTTACACTAAAAGGAGGGAGATTTAGACTGAATATAAGGAAGAAGTCTTTTACAATAAGGGTGGTGAGGCACAGGCTCAGGTTGCCCAGAGAAAATGTGGGAGCCTCATCCCTGAGGACACTCAGTGTTGGGAGGGATGGGGCTCTGAGCAACTTCAGGTAGCTGCAGATGCCCTTGTTCCTTTCAGGGAAGTTGGACTAGGTGGTCTTTAAGGGTCCCGTTCAACTCAAAAGATTCTACTATTTTTTGAAATGATTGCTAAAGTGGAAGGAGTCAGGAAGGCCAAATCACAAGGGTCCCCACTGTGATGCTACGATGGACAGTGTCCTAGTGCCCATTCAGGAGCTCAAGTAGCAGCTTATTTTTCAAGGTCTCTCAAATGGAAAGAATGATCAATTCATCTGTGAGGGATGACTTAAACTGAGAATCCTGACCTAATGGGAAAGCGGAGAAAAGTGAGACTTCTATTTTAATAGGTGGCAAGAACTAAAATATGTAGTGTAACAAACTCATTTTCACTTGTGCTCTTGTGTATGTGTATTTTTCCATGCATAAGCTGCCTTTGAATCCATCCATGCTGGGTGAACATTGAAAATAATATCCGATTCTGTACGGAGATCTGAAACTACTGACAGCCAAGGTCCTTCAGCCTGTAGTATGTGCTTCCTGCTGACTGGCGTTTCCCTCTGCCTTCCTTTCTTTTCAGGACAAACTAAAAGGAATTGGGGTGTAGAAATGGACACTCCTTTATTCTCCAGCCCTGCTACTGTAGGCTGGTTCCCTACTGACAAACAATTTCATTTTACTTCTAGTCTGACTTCCAGTGTGTCAGGTAGCGGGGCTCTGGTGGAACTGTATGTCACAGGATAATTGATTCTACTGTCAGAAACAGAGTGGAGAAAATAATTCTTAACAAATAATGTATTCAAAGGATGAGGTTTCACCTCCTGCCCATGGTAATCCTGCTGAAGTTCAGGAGTCCCTTGGCTGTCTCTGCTTTTTCCACTGATTTGGCACTAGGCAGAATATTGCCTGGCACAAGCACTGTCTTCCAGGAGCTCAGGCTTCTTGGACTGCTAATGCTCTATCCAAACATCCTCACTGGACACACAGCTCCCACATTCAGCTGGAGGATCTGAGCAAACAAGGGAGCAGCCAAAGGTGGGAAGACTTCTGTTGATAAGCAGGAATCACAATGAATAACTGCTGTTCTAATGCCTGCAGTGAATGCATGACAATGTGAGGGTGTGAGCATAATGTGAGCTCCAGGATTCAGTGCTGTTTCACAGGTATTTTGAGATAAAAGACACTGTATCCGATTCTCTTGGCCCAGAGTACTTCTGAAAAGCATGCCAAAAAATAAAATAAAATAAAATAAAATAAAATAAAAAAATAAAAACAAAAGTAAAAAATAAGAACTACTTGCTCTGTAATTTCAAAAAATAAAACATTTTTAAAACAAAAATTGGAATAATTTGGATCTAATTTTCCAGGAAAGTTGCACCATTTGCTAGTGATCTCCTCTGGGTTCTGAAAGAGATTAAAGTTGGTATTGCAGTTTGCATTACAGAATGTTTCATACTCTCTGAGTTATGTAGCATAAACAATACTGCCCATTAAACAACTGTTATTGAAAGCTCACAGCTCCTCTCCAAGAATGAAGATTTTTCTCTGTGGGGAAGCATTTATGATTTATGTGCCATACCCCCAGACGAGCCAGGGTGTTACTTATTTCTGAGTTGAGCTGATTTGCTCCTAGGCAGCTGTAAGTGGGAAATGATAGTATGGCGACAATATTACCGGCACTGAGGAGCAGTGTTGGCAGACTTAGCTCTTACGAAAAGCAAAGCATGCAGGAGGGCAAAGCAGGAAGAAGTACTAGTGTTGGCTGCAGCCATGCGACAGACATGGTTTATTAGCTGGGAAGGAGCAGCAGCTCACAGCAGCAGTATGGGAAGTCTGAGAGTGCAGGAGCTAGAATCAATGTTTTTATATTTCTTCATGAGAATGACTCCCAGCTCAGTCCTGCTGATGGCAAAAGCCAGCAATTTCATGCTTTGGAGAAGTGTAATAATGTCTTTGTATGTGCTTATGCTACAGAATAAATAAATAAATAAATAAATAAATAAAAAGGAGAAGCTATTCCCTTGCTTTCACACCAGAAAATGAGTGCTGAGTAACGTTGGAATAGGTTGGATGCGGTGGAAATAATAATTCAGGTAATATATTTTGTTCCCACGAGGATGACTTGTTTATAGGCTACTTCTCAATCCCACACTTCTGTGGAGAACTACCTGGTCTGCTTACCACCCCCAACCAGAGCATGACTAATTTGCAGGAACAGCCCTGTTCTGGTCTGAGGGCTCAGCTCCCCTCATCCATGTGCCATGCCATTTGCCACTGAGGCTGCTCTCTCAGGTCACTGAGGGATGAGGAGACCAGGATCACCAGAGCAGTTTCTCTGAGCAGGGTAGCCTGGAGGTGGGCAGCCACAACACCCTTTGCAGCATGAAAGACTGGGAGACACAGAAAGTGTGTGGTGACTTTGAGAACCTGCAGGATGACTGCATAGCAATGACACTGAAAGAAAGCTGAAGGTCTTTTGGTTGGCTTCCCTTGTACTGGAAGAACAATGATTATTCAGAGAAATATTTTTGAGTAAGCACAGCTTTTTGTTGGCAAGTCTGTCAGGACTTGTGCTTGCACAAGAAATTAGGCATTTGTGCAGGCTATAATTTGATGTACAGAATAAAAGAAAATAATCTAAGATATTTTCTCATTCTAGCAGTTCCCAGGTTTTCATACTTCTTTTAAGGCACCACACTGAACAACAAAACGTCCTCACTGGTTCCCTAGATAGATAGAAGGCTACCATGCACTTGACAGGACTGCAGCACAGCATGGTGCTGTTTCTCTGCATTATGGGACTTTCCAGGGTGTGCCTGATAAACACGTAAAGCTTTTCTCAGCTCCTAAACTTATAACTTGCTACAATCCTCCTTTCTAGCTCCTGGGACCCAGCCACATTTTCTTCAATAACACCACTTTTTGTCAAACTACCCTCTAAAAAAAAATTTAAAAAAAAAAGAGTTAAAACATTTGCGAAATGTCTATGTCTAACTTGTCTTCCAAAAATTACTAGACTCTAGCTTGGCCCTAACAAACCTTTCACTACTAATCACTAACTGCTGACTAAATACGGATAGTCCTTTGATGTCACCTACTGTGCTTTCTGCCCTGCCCTACCTTCAGGCTCAAATGCTGTAATGGATCAAATCAATGCAATGGGAGGAACCAGTTCGTCAGTGTGATACCCATGGCAAGTTAAATAAAAAATAAAAGAAAACAAACACAGAAAAACCAATCAAATGCCTGAGCAAAAATCAAAAGATGGAAAAAAATACTTCTTTATTGCAAGAAGCACACAGATGAGAGAAATAATTCTAGAGAAAACATAAAGATGTTGATGCAGATTATTTCTAGAGAAAAGAGAGAGCATGCAGTCTGCTACATGATTTGGGGCTTTTTGTTTGAATAACGCTGAGCAGCTCTTCTTTTTAGCTGATGCCTAGGAATACAAATTGTCTACTAAATATCCACAGCTGCAGTCTGCACTGCTATTGAAGCAGCTGCAGCATGTCACTGCTGTTTGCTTTGTATAGAGAAGGGGGAAGGGTTCAAAGAGACACAAAGGCCGCAGCAACCTTACTAAGACCTGTGTAATAAGGCTGTGGTTTTTTGTATTTTTTCTTCTGGTTTCCCCTTCTCCTTCTGGTTTGTGTAGTAAGAGAAAGGGAAGTAGGTGCTCAAGGACAGCTGTAGAGCCTGGGCTTGGTTAGATCTGTGTTCATTTTGGGATGATTTGTTTGAGTAGGTCTCACAAATCCATTCAAGCTTTTCTAGGTAATGTAATGTCTCTTCTGTACTTGTACCTCATGCTGGGGCATATCTTGGGTTTTTACCTGGTCCCTGTCCCTGGCTGCTTATCTTCTGTGCTGCAGAATCAATACACATAGATGCACTGGCGGTCACTGTGTTAGAATCTCATGCTATTGCTGCTGCTTACTGCTTGAACTATGGTAGGATATAGAAGTTCTGGTCATGGCCCACGATCTTCTTTTTCAAAGGATAAATGCAGACAAAAGCAATGTGACCTTTTAAAAGGGCTAAAGATTTATTGATTTTTTTTTTTTTTAAGGATGTCTGAGGTATACAAAGTGTATTCTGTAATGTAGCAGATCAGTTTATAAATAACACACAAATGGCATATTAGAAGCAAAATGAATGCAAAGCACAGATTCATCAAAAGTTATAAAAAGTCATAGCCCACATAAAAGGTCAATGAACCTCAACATACAAAACTTAAATGTTCCCCTGGGATTAGGTGTGATGTGCATCTTTCACCTTCATATACCAGGGACGAGCAAGAGGATGTCTTAGGAGGGTTATATACTGTCACACTGCTTAAGTTAGAACTTTCTTTCCAGTCTGTGTCATCTGTAATGCACGACTGCTGGGAAACCAAAATCACTCTACTTTAGTGTGACTCAATTATAATACTATGTTAGATAACAAAGATCAAGCAGTCACATTTTTGTAAAGTCATTTAAAATATAATATCCATACAAGGTCCTTAAGAATCAAATACACCATTCACGCTTGGGAAGCTCAAAATGCACAGTGTCCCTCATCAGATCTAAATTACTTCATTTAGCATCAGATAACAACTCTACCAATCAGCCATTAAGACTGGGTGCCCTCTGATTTCATGGGGAATAAGGGCTTTGTTCTTCTGACTGTGAGGGATGCACTTGCACATAATACCTGGCTGTTTGAATAGATCGATACAGAATGCAGAGTGAATTACATCAGGAAGTAGAGGCAGAGAATAATAAAGTATTTAAATCAATTCAGCTACTTACATTTATCAAAAGAAAAATCTACTAATTAACAAACTTAAATAGCTTTCGATTAATTAAATCTCCTAAATTCAAGGAGTTTTTAGTCATATTTTAAAATCCAGACGTGATACTATTCAGACACACTTGAAATAATTTTGCTTATGTTCTGAATAGTGTAAGAGCCAAAAGGTTATACCTGAGTCCTCTAAATTAATCTTACACTCACTAAAAGTTAACCCATCATCATGTAACGTTCAACATAAATCATGAATATGTAATATGTGGCATTTTAGCATATTATGATTAATAACAGATCTGAATGTTCATTTGCTTGATTTTATCATAGCAAACTTATTATAGAAATATTGACATTTAGTCAAATTGTTTTAAGATATGCTATGTGTAATAGTGTGAGTGCATATATTTATAACAAAAAATGGCAGTTGAAGTGCTGTTGAGAGACAGAAATATGCAGATACACAAAAATAACTATGTTTCACGCACTTACATTTTGCAGCAGGAAAGTAAAGAGGAAAGATTAAATTACAGGCAAAAAATTCATAGAAAGGTGTCTGGTGAAATTGCTGGTTCACAATCTGAACCAGTGGATGAGCACCAGGTGAGAAGGTGTGGCTAACACAGGGAACTCACTGGAAGGCGTGAGCCTTGATCCAACCTTCCTCACTCCCCTTTAAGTTTTAGCAGCTGAGGATGTAGTATCTCTCTGGACAGGGGTTGTGGTCTTTTTATGTTGTCACTGCTTGTTGGGAGAGGTTAGACATTTTTCTTTTTTTGTCCTGTTTCCTCCTTATTTCCTGTCTGAAGGCACTGTTATTGCCTTCTTTTTCCATGCATGTTGAAAGACAGATAAATATATTAAAAGTAAAATGCAATGGCTTTGTTAGTATTAGGCCTCTCTTGGTTTCCTGTTATAAGCCTAACACATGCAGTAGATGTGTTGGGATAAGTGACTTGTCCTCAAACAACACAGAATATCACCACATGCTCTTAAAACTCTGGCTATTCTGTGTTCCCAGCTTCTTTCTAGTTTTTTAATTGTTTGCAGACCACATCTTACAGCAGAGGTGGGTATTATATCGCCTGAAGACAGACACATCCTGGGAGTGTTTTCTGCAAGCTCATTTTACTCTTCTTTCTTCAGAAGCTAATGGACTACTTTTTCATAACAAGAGGGAGATGTTTCACCTGCAAATTTGGATGCATCTGAAAATATAACTGCCAATGCAAGTTTGTTAGTTATGCACTTTTTGTCCTAGTGCACAGATGGCAGGAAGTGTTAGAGCACTTATGATATTTGATAGATGTTTTCAACACTGAGAAGCTTGCACTTGTGGCACTCTGCCAATGCTACCAACTGGTGAAATGCAGTGCAGGATCTCAGCATGAATTCAGGGAAGCTTCTGCTGACTGGGATCCATCTCACTCAGCTTCAGCCCCCTACATGGTGTGTAGCCAGACTCATCTGGATGAGTCCTTCATGTAATCAAGTGAAAGAGTTGGGCATCTCTAATGGCCAGTGATATATCTAAAATATACTCACAAATGATATGCTGAAGGTAATTGCCATGACTACAATGGAAGCTGAAATACAAATGATGGAAAGCCTAGGCCACTGATTTGGAATAAATGTTTATTCTTTTAGTGTTAAAAGTAGGTGAGAAGAGTCATATTCTAACTCACAATATGCTCATTTATGTGAGTATATTACTGTATAAAAGGTGATCTAGATTAAATGGTAGTTATGCTTTTTCATCTCAAGTATGTGTAGAGGTCTGCACTTAATACTACTTTTATTAATTTTTGTTCTTTATGTGTAATATAATCACATATGGCTTATAGGAGACAGGTGCTAAACATTTTGTTCAATTGCTTATAGAAAAAGCTAAAAGTGATTAGAAGTAACATAATGAAATTTATTTATTTTCCCTTAGCTAGAGGAACAAATTTATTGCTGGTGTTGCTATTGAATGTTTCAACATTAGTGTGTGTTCTTAAAAACATATCATTATTTTATGAGGTTGCCAATTCTGTCAGAAAGGCAATTCTGCTGTCAATTTGGCTGTTATGAGCTGCTGAACAGAAATTAAAATCTGTGAACATCTCTCATTGAAAGAAAATTGTCTGAAGGGATTAATTGATTCTACATTGTAACATAGCTTTTAATGCAGTTTTTCCTACTGCTTCCTTAAAATTAGCAACAAATTTCAACTGTCAAAATGAGTTGTTTACAAAGAAAGGTAAAACTCTTGCCTGGGATTGTGGAGATTCCTTCAATGCCAGGATTAAACTTAATTGCTGCTTAGCAGTGTTCAGTATGGGGTCCCATGGTGCAGGGTCAGTGCCAGCATCTTTTGGACAATGAGACATTTTTGATAATGGGACACTATGGTCTTTCTTAAGACCATGGAATCATTTAGGTTGGAAAAAAATATTTCAAAAAGTTCTACCATCAACTTAACCTACAGATTCCCATTGCTAAACTTAGTCCCTTTGTGCCAGAGCTATACATTTCTTAAACGCCTCTAGAGATGGGAACAATGCTGTTGCCCTTGGCAAAGCTGGAACTGCTGCTGCCAGTAGGCTCTTCTTATTTGAATTAAGCCCTTGACTTCATGGTGATATACTTAGTTTGAAGTTAGCGGGAACTTCTTGTATTGATGTATGCGGACAGCAGTTGTTGCATTATGTGTGGTGTCCATAATATCCTATGGGAAGTGATCGATCAAAGAACAAAACCCCAGATCAACAGATCCACTGAATGAAGATTTCTATTGAGCATAGCTACGTTGTTGTTTCATGTAGCAAGATATTTGCCCTCTGGAAAAAACATATTTCACTTCTAAATTTTCAGAATGCTCTAAGCAGCAGCATCCTTCTGTTGCATGATTTAGATAACCTTTCCTACATTAACAGAGTAGAATATGTAGAACGCCTGGATCTGGCTTATGATAAGTTTGTGACTGAACTGAAGATACTTGTAAATATGCCACGTGATGCTTTTGCTTAACTTTTAACAATGATGAAATGTCGACAGCCTTTCAAATCCATCTATCATATTCACTTTAAAATAATTATGTACTCACCCTAAAGCTTCACCTTTTAATGGAGGAGCAAGTCACATCATTAAACCTATGAGAAATCTGTCAGAGATGTATAAACACTTTTGATGTTAACTCATAAATGTATCAACACTTCAACTAAAAATAATGATTTTCTTCAAAAAACTGTTTTTTTTTATAAGACATTATTTCTATTAGGAAAATAAAGAATAGTCCAATAGACATGTTCTGGTATTTCAAAAACCTTTTATATCACAGACTTTTTGACAGAGACATTCTGAGACTGCTACCCACCTCTCCCTGTTGCTGAGCTTCCAGTTGTTAGTCTATTCATTCAACTTGCTTTTTAAAGCTGTGTTTTCTTCTCTTTGACATTTCTTCTGCAGGTGTTTTTCCTTGGTATTTTTGGAACTTCTGTTTATTTCCCTTTTGTATTTTAAGCAAGTAGTTTGAAGCAATGTATGTATCATTTGTTCCACTAATCATCTCTATGATGCTGTTATGGACATTTTATTCAGTAAAGGCAGCTGGTGTATTGACTAGTATCATAGCTATAAAAATAAAATGGAGTTTAAGATTAAAACTGTAGCAATAACCTTGCTCTAATAGTATTAAAATATATAGGACCCATTATGGATTTTTTTTTATTTTTATTGCCATCTGTTACAGTTTCCATTTTGGATGATTCTGGAATGCTTTTTGTAGTCTCTTCACACTAAACAACTTTGGACTAAGACTCGAGTCAGAAGGAAGTGAGAAAGCATTAAATCAACTTGTCTTGGAAGCGCAAACCTCAGCGGCATCACCTTGATTCATTTCTTCCTATCCTGTAAGATGTCAGCACATGGTCTTTGCTTTGGTAAGAAAGTACAAGTCAGGAAGCAGGGTGAATTTCTGTTTGCATAAATCACACCAAGGCATGAGGGGGTACAGAAAGTAAGGCATCTTGCCTCTGACAGTAGGAATTTCTAAGGAGTTTTGGATTATCCTTCCTCTTACTGTTTTGTCCTATCTTCCTACTGTTCACTGATACTAGAGAAAAGCTTTCTCCAGCAACCTCCATCTTTGTTTGACCCTCTGTGCTGTTTCTAGTCTTGCTAAGGCAGGGAAGTCCATCAGGTGGGAGAGCTTGGCAGTAGGTTCTCCACAACTCATCATGCCTACTTTCAGTAGGACTGTGAATGTCATAGAAGGGAATCCAAGATCTCCTATGGACAACAATGCACTGTGAGAGTATGGCTTGAACAAGCAGAGATATCAAAAAGCTTTATGCCAGAAGAGACTATCTTCTGGAGTTTTCAATTTCATAAAGAGGTAGAAGAAAAGTAAAGGTATCTCATGGTGTTATGATAGAGAAATAATATTCTTACCCTGTTTAAAATGTTGGTGATGTTCATAACAAGTAGATGGAAACTAGTGGAAGGATCATTACAAACAGAAGTAGTACATAGTCAGAAGGAAAAATACAATGTATTGGGAAGGAACTGGAATGGCTTTTGTAAATGGCATGTATGAGTGCAATGTTTGAGGCACGGACTCAGATGTGAACGATCCAAATCATTTATTACAAGTTCTCACGTCCCTTATATACCTTCACAAGTTTTTGTTTTCTAACTTTCCCATCAACCCTTACAACTTTCCCAACCACCTTTACATGTTAACAAAGCATTCTACAAAACACTTTTCAACTGTCCATGCAGGCACATATCCAATCAAAGCTGTGAGTCCCTTCTTCTCCTTCCAGAGGTGTCCTTGGTTCTCATGCTGTTTATCTTGCTGCACAGCTGCTGCTCTGAACAGCTTTTCTTGTATTCCCACATACAAGTCTTTCATCTGCCTGGGTTTTGGAAAGTGGAAGTTGACAATGCTACTGGTTATGCTGATGTAAACAATCTGAAGAGCAAAGGGACCTTGCTGCAGTAGCAGAGGCATTTCAGGGGGGGACACTTCATACTGTCTCCATTGACAATCCCAGTGTGTTACTCTGTCTTCTGTTTGGGCCATGCCAGAACTAGACTTCTGCACTTGATCTGTGAAGCAGTTCACATCAGAACAGTGACTAGCCTTTCCCCTCCACTTCAGATGCTCTTGTTAGGCTTTGGGCCACCTGGAAATTAGGTCTGTTATCTCTCCAAGTCACTGATATAATTGTTAAGCAGCACACAGCCAAAATTTCTGATCAGAGTCTGTCCGTTTCTGTGAAGAACCATGAAAAAACACCAGTGAGGACTCTTCGTAACTAAGGAGATCTAAGGAGCCAAAGCCACTGTAGAAATTTCTGCCATCAAATCTATATTCTTCAAGAGTGTGCAAAGCTGTGGTCTGTGATTTAGTCATACAAGCTGAGAAGTCCAGTGTAGGTGGAATTATACTTTATTGCTTTAAACTCATTTCAGTTTTTACCTACAAGGGTGATAAATGTGGGAGAAGCACAGCTGGAGTAAACTAGCTACAGATACACACAATATATTTTTATTTCTGTTAGAATTATTTTAATATTACAAGAGTAGATTGCAAGAGATTATTTTAAAACTAAGTTGTTCAGTTGGCAGTAAAGTGAGTCATAGTAAGTATTTATTTACAAATTTTTACATACATTTTTATTTCATAATTTTACTGATTCTTTCTCAAAAACTGGAATGAAAGTACTGTATCTGAAGAGAATATCCTTGAACTTATTTTTATTTTTCTTACAAAAGCAGTCTGGAATTAAAAAGACTGATTACCACCAGGACAAAGTTTCAAGTACCACTAAATATAAATATGAAACTGAGTGTTTGGGCAGAGGCCCATGAAACAAAGTGAAGCAGCTGTTGTCTTGTCAGTGTAAAACATCCAACAAATGCATAAATTTGCAACATATGTTCACTGGAATATGTTTGACATAACTTTGGCTCAACAAACTGTATGTATCTTTCTCTAGATACTATACAAGAGTGTGTGTGTGTAAATGTATTCTTGTTTAATATTCACAAATTCCTGTACCAGTTCCCAAAGGCATAAATTAAAGAGACAATATTTCTCTATCATTACACTTTTTATATCCCAAAATAAAAAAAAATCAAGGTTAAAATTATTTCCAAATTGCCTCACCAAAAAAGAAACATTACAGGAAAAAATACATGCATATGTAAGTTAAAGTAAATTTAATGGTACATGTTGCAGTGGCAGAAAAGTATTAATCACTTCTGTAGCACTTAGGACTACTTGGCGCTCAGTTTTCAGCAGATAGTAAAGTTGAGGGAAATCTGCCTACTACTGCTGTTTAATGTTTAATTGAGGAATCTTGCAACCATTACAACCCCCAAAAAATCCCAAAACATGAAGCACCCTGCACAATGCCAGTATCCCACGAGATGAAGCAGGAGGTGGAGGAGCAAGGATGGGAATTTAGACAGGAAAGCCCATAGCCCAGAGCAAATCAAAGCTTTTCTGAGGCACACGCCTCATGCCTAGGAGAGAGGAACCAGCCTCTATCTGTCAGAGGTCACTTGGGCTGTCTGCTTCAGACAGAGAGTAAATAACCTGATATTTACATGGGGAAAAGGTGATTTGTGTGCTGTATGCCAGGTTTCATTTGTTTTCCTTTCTAGAATAGAGCTGAGTTTTCAGTTAATTTTATACAGCACAAGGAAACACTGTCAGAAAAGTAGCAAGATATGTAACATGGGCCTTCAGAGGGAAGAAAGGTGAATGTTAGTCAGCATTTTTCATGTTTTGAAGATCGTAATGTTCTATGAAGTAATAACTTAGATACTATTAATTTTTATATGGATCATAACTGTAATTTTTATGTGATTCATACACTGATGAATAAGTCCATACCCTCAAGTAATTTCCAATTCTACTGTTCTGTAACTAGCAAAATATTATTTCAGCCAGGAGCAAAACTGCTTCAATAAATCATTGCCATCAATAAGATGAATCAATACATTTCCAAGTCTGATGGCAGAAGCCGGAGTTGCCATTTGCGTGCAGTATGATGCTTTGGGACAAACACTGCTTGCAGGAGCAGTGGCACAAGCTCTAAGGGTTGGACAGTGGGGACCTCTTTTGCTGTCAGTCAGCCTGAATGCTCAGGTGAACTTTGCAGCTCAGCATGTTTTCTCTGAAGGAATGATGAGGATTTATGCTGCTGAGGAGCTAGCCACAGAAAATTGAATTTTACTTTTACTGAATTTTAGTTCGACATATGCCCATTGGCTTCAGTATCCTTCAGCTGGAATTTACTATTTCCATGTGTTTTTTAAGAAATCCATGTAGCTAATGCAAACACAGATTTGGCCAATCTGATTTGGTGGAAAATAAGTATGTATATGCCTTGGCTGAGTACTAATGAATACTAATAATCACTAACAGGGTGACTGGGCTATCCCTGTGCCCCAGAGAGCTGAGTTTATCTGTAGAAGAAGACAGCATCTCTGCATCAATTATCTACTGTGTAATGTGAAAATGCACAGGATGAGGAAGATACTGGAAATTGCTTGCAGCTCATAGAAATGTTATGTCAGTCTGTTTTAGCAGCGAACGTACATCCCATTTAGTGCCTATGGAAAATTGTGTTTCTTTTTATGTCTATTATTAAGAAAACTCCCAGAAAAGGTCCCATAAAAACATGCTGCTGTGAGAAACAAGACAACAGCAACTAAACAAGGCTGATAATTAGTCACACAGCAAAAGATTCAGTTTTAGAGGGGGGAATAGTGAGCAGGGAGCCAAGAAAAGCTGTAGGATGTAGCCCTCTACCTTACTGCAAAGAAGATCAATTTTGACTTTTGAAGATTACTTAAATAATTATAAAAGTTTACATTCATTCAAAATCTTGTTAAGGCTTGCAGCAAAATCTTGTTAAGGCTTGCAGCAGAAATTACAGTGTAGAAAGTAGCCTGTGTTATGTAGCAGATTAAACTGTGATCGTAATAGTCCTTTCTGCTAACAGAAATGTACTTTGAGAGCCTCATGGAGTAAAATCTATAATTAAGATTGTCTCATACTATCATAACAGGGAAGGACAGTAACACCAACACAAGTATACTGAGCAGGGAAAGTCTATACTGCACAAACCAGTCTTAATGAGGGTTCTCCAGCTTCCTTAGTCCACAGTCTTCTTGATCCCCAGTATAATGTGCCCTGGTTGTAAGCAAAGCCATGCTGAGGAAGAAGACCACTGCATTTTACTCAATTAGAGTCAGTTTTTGACACTCTGCACTATAATGTATCTGGGATATTTTTTTCCTGTAGTTATACAGCAGCCCTTCAAACTGACCTATATCCTTGGGAAATCAATTTTGTTCTTGTACAGAATCCTTTGAATCTATATCTCCTGAACTTTGCTGATGGCATGAAGGAAAGATTCAGGGGTTACAGCTCTGTTGGTTTATCTTGGTGTTCTCTGTCATAAGCATTGTTGCCTACACAATGGATGAGGCCGCTAAATGACAAGAGCAGAGAAATATTAACTATAAATGATGATTTCCAACACCTGTGGGCAATAAGCACAATTCATCAGAAAAAAAAATAAAATAAAAATGGGAATCAAAAAGAAATTCTATAGCAATTAAATCTAAATTTGCTATTCAAATTCCATTATTTGTTAAACCACAATTTTGTTAAATCAACACCTCTTTAAGGTGTCTGTCACTTGTTCTTTGTCACTTCATTATTTTGACTTTTATTATCTTGTATTCATTGTCTCTGATATTCTTTTCCTCCAGTTATCTTTTTTTTTAGATAAGGGTTATACCCTACCATTTCACCTATACATTGCTCCTCATGACATTATACTTGTCTGGATGAAACAGTATATTTAATAGTTAAACATCTGAGATAAATATTATGCACATATCCTTCCTGTGTACTGCCTAAATCCACACCCACACATGATTTTCCCCTTGCCTGTACATTTCCCCTCCTGCTTCTTTTATCCCTATTTTTCCCTTTTGATTCACATTTACCAGTTCTCTCTGATTCAATCTGACTTGTGTCAGATAACAGCAAGAAAACATTTGCTTCTAACTAGCCAGCTCTCATACCACGTTCATTCACTGTTAGCAACCATTTGGTTAGGAACACCAAAAAACAATTTCCCTTCAGTATTACTTTCCTAAATGTATGTTTTGCCCTACCAAAAAAAAAAAAAAAGAAAAAAAAAAAAGTTTGAAACTTTAAAACAATCCCATGTCCCATTTCTTCAGTGTTGCCTATGGAGTGCATTAGTAGAAAGTCATTATTAAAACACAGCAGGTTATCAGCACTTCTTCCTCTTTCTGCCTCTGTATCTCATTTGAGTGGTGTAAAAGTCATCCTTTGTTTGGTACAAGGAGACCAATGCTGGCAGAGAAATCACAAGCTTGAATGACTCAAAAAACAAAACAAAACAAAAAACAACAACAAAACTGCTTTGTTATTACAAACACTGTGGTAACAACTAGCATCAATCCATTCAATGTTTGTATCAACCTTTTGGAGGAAAGGCTGTTTTTTCCATTCTTATCATCTATTACCAGGTCAGTCCCACCTTCTCCCATGAATTCATACCAAAACAACTGTTTACACATTCCTTCACCTGGGTCACCCATACTCTTTACTCTTTCCCTAAACAACACCCTTTCCTGAACCAAACCGACACTTTTTGAACTAGTAGGACATCCCAGCAAAGTGAAATCCCACGGGGATTCATCAGGATTTTTTGTTTTCTTTCCTGTCTATGAGTCTATAGCTGTCTTACTGGAAAGCTTCTGGACTCCCCAGGGGGACCTGCTGCCCATGGGGTTTACCTGAGCGCTAGTTTTCTCTGCTGTGTTGCCTGGCAAAGAATGCTGAGGCAGCCGTATATGAAATGGTCATCAGAAGAGAAATGTTCTCTATTGCTCGTAGAGAAGGATGCAGTAAACGTGTTATGTTTACTTTAAGCATCTTTTACTGAGTAACAATTCATTATACATTCAGCTTTCATCAACAAACGACTATTTTTCCTCATGTTTCTCTAACACCTTTGTCTTAGCGTAGAACAGCAATAGAAAATTGCTGCTATTTATCACAAGATTGAAGTACTTAAGTAAAGGACAATGTCTTCCAATAATGATAGTACTCTGGAAGCCAACTACATTATTTTCATTAGAAATGCAAAGTAACAATTGGAATTCCAATCAGAATCAGTTGGATTCAGTAAGTGGAGCACTACAGAAAACTGAAATGTGGATTGGTTTTAGAAGTTCACAATTTGGCATAAATAAAAATTTCAAAGATACACTTTACTTGAATGCACTAATATAATAGTATAGTAATATAGAATAGAACAATAGTAGAATAGGATAGAATAGAATAATAGTATAGAATGTAGACTAACAGTGTATATTATATTAAAAGAATCTGAAAAATTGACTGATACTAAAATTAGAAATTAACAAAACAAAACAAACACACACACACACACACACACACACACACACAAAAACACTAAACCAACAAAAAAGTATTTCCAACTTTACCCATTGAAATTCATACTTGCCAATTTCCAAAGATAGCAATAATAACAGGATAAGGAATAGACACAAACAGTAGAAAAAATCTTCACCCAACAGATTCAGTACTGTAAAAGTTTGGAGCAAAATAGTGAGTCTCATTAGGCATTTCCATAATGCACATACACATACATATGTATTTTTAGTCCTAATTCACAGACTGCTATTTCAACATAAAAACTACCAAATGGTAGGAGAGAAAAGAAAATAGATGGTTACAGGCAGATGTCCACAGTAACATTGGCACCTAACTGGCACCACATTAAAATGGCTTGAGGCTGTGAACAATAGTTCACAGAGCAATAGGACAGGACAAAATGGGTTGATTTACTTTAAGAGAATGTAACATTGTGTTAATGTTAACTGTGAAAATACTGCTGAAAATGGAGCACGAGACACAGGTTTTCTTGATAGCCATAGGATGTCCTTGGAACAGAGTCTGCATCTCAATGAGCTTGACTCCACTTGCAGTGTATTAGAAACAAATTAGTTAGACTCAAACGTAATTATAATGTCAGGGTATTTTCAGTTACAAGATACATCGTTCCAGTTACGAACCACATCCTACACAGGAAAAATTGTCCTGCTTACAAATGCACAATAGATCATTTCCAGGACAAAAAGCAATGCTTCTCTCCACATTTCTTCTTCCTCCTACATTTTCCTTCTGTTTAAAGCAGTGCAGTTAAAAAGACTCTCATCTCAGCTGCTTTTGTCAGGCTAGCTAATGAGTTGGGGCGGGACTAGCGGAAAACACAGTAGAAATGGGGTCATGGAAAGGTTAAACTTCATGAATTTATTCATTGGGATTCAGCTCGTGTCCTCCTGAAATGAGATGTCATCATTAAAATTGTGAATGACACTGTTGCACAATGATTCTTCGTGACAAGCTGTTAGAAAGATGTGAAGAAAATAGGTTTCCTTTAGATTTCAGTACATCACTGTGATAAGAAAACAAGCCCAAATGGAACAAACAATGTCAGAAAAGTCCTGAAAACAATCTGTATCCATAAAGATGCTTGTAAAAGAAAAATGCTCCAATTTCGTGGAAAAGAAAAAAACATCTTGGCATTCTGTTCTTGCTGTATTTTCTGGAATTTGTGGGTTATGAATGGCAGAAGTATCTTGGAAATTAATATATTGCTTATTTCATCATAAGTAACTTTGACATAGCAAAAAAATCTTGGCTTTTTTATTTTTTTATTTTTATTTTTAATTTTAATTTAATAGAATTGAATAAGCTAATGCTTTGAGAAGGAGAAAAAAGAGAGTAACAGTAATTTCTGATGAAATGTGGAGGGTGCTGACTAATTGTAGGTGTGACCCAGAGCTATGCTAGCCACTTTCAGGGCATGGGCTCATGGCACTGAAAGGTGAATCAAACAGAAGGTGATGAAGCATTTGCTCAGAGAAACTGCGGATGCTCCATCCCAGGATGTTCTCAAGGCCTGGCTGGATGGGGCCCTGGGCAGCCTGATCTGGTGGGTGGCAACCAGCCCACGGAAAAGGGTTGGGGCTAGGTGGTCTTTAAGGTCACCTCCAAACTAATCCGTTCTATGCTTCTGCTGTCCCAAGGCAAAAACCAGCCATACTGGCCCAGTCCTGACAAGGTGATATGCTGACTTCTTTGTTAGGACATTTATGCAACTCAGGATGGCATTTGTATCTCCTGAAACATGCCATTCACCGTTTTGTTCTCCATCCAACATGAACTGCTTCTGCTGAGCTGCTGAGCTGCTTTTGTGAATGATCCTGTCTTGCAGTGCATAGCTGCCTTCTAACTTGTTGGAATGGATTAGCCACCACTTGTTTCCTCTGAGCCTCCCCTTCTTCACTACAAACCACACCTGTGATTCTGGAAGTACATTCTGAATTCAAATCCCACCTCCTAAAATACTTCCAGCCATTCCCAGGTCACCATTGTCTTCAAATCTAATAACCCTACTTGCTATTAATACATCCAACATATTATAACTGGATGTCTCAGTTATGAATGGTATTTTTCCAACCATCCTTGAAAGCTGCCTTTTTTTAAAAAGAGAATTTATGGGACTCTGAAATTAACTGAGTTGCCCACAGAAAAGTTGCAGGCTCATCAGTGAGATTTACAGCCTGCTAACTTCTCTATAATAAGGTAAATACAGAACTGCTGGGCCATCACGGAGTCTGCCATAAAAGAAAATTAACAGCAGTCTCCTTTTCTTTCCAAGACCTCTTTTATCCTGATGTGAAAACAAACAAACAAACAAACGAAAAAAACCAACAACCTCAGTCTGTGATTTAGATAGAGAATTAAGTTTTGATAAGATGGAAACTTTCCATTTATATATATATTATATATATCCTGAACATGTATTGACTATATCTCCACAGCATTCTCAAGTAAAACAGCCACAAAAGATGAGTGAATTTTGTAATATTTTGGCTTCCATGGATCCTGCAATAAACTATACAGTTAAGCTGGCTGTTATTTTTTTTTAAATCTCAGTCAAATAGGTCAAAACTTTCAGAGTAGAGAGGCAGAAGTAAAAGCTGACCTGAAAAGTATCACATAAATGGAACTGGAAACATCAATGTTAGAAAAAATCTAGAGGAAAATGCTAACCAAAATTACCCTGAGAAGAAGAAACAACTATTATTTTTCTTAAGAGTTACTGAAGTTCCTCATCCAAAGGAATATTGTGTGTTTTATATTCCAGGTATTCTCTGTTCACTCATTTCACTACTGAACTAAGGAAATTCTGTCTGCAATATGTTCCATACGGTTGATGACTACAAGCAACAGCTATACTGATTGTGACAAATTACTTCATTTGCTTGCAATTGCTGAGGTAGAGGCAGCTGGAAAATATAACAGCAAGGATGTTCCAAGTAAGTAGCCAAAACTTGCATGTGTAAGTGCATGATAGTTCAACTGCAAGGTGGTAGTAGTGGACAAACCTCTACCCAAAATGCTGAATGTAGCTATTTACAGGAAAAGGTCGTGCTGAAAAAGAAAACAAGGAGGGGAAAGTAGAGCCTGAGATTCTCTTGGAAGACCTAGTTCTTCCTAGAAATGTGTTTGAAGTGGCCAGCTTATAAGTACTGCTTGGAGTGATGTGCTGAGATGTCATAAAATCACTTCTTTATTTGGGATAACTGCATTTATCCCACAAAAATGAAAATGTTTTTAATGCAGCAGGAGGACATGCATGCGAAACTAGATCAAGCCAAAATCAGCAAAAACCCATGTACCATTTCCTCTAAGAAGGCCAAGATACTGCTTCTCATAACCTCATCACCATCACTCAGTCTCTTTGAAGGCATATCTATTTTCTTTTTTGAAACCCAAAGCTAATTTCAAGCACTGTCTATAGGTAACTGTGCTGCACTGCCATAATGGAGATCTCAAGGTGCTGTTTTCTATTCCGCTGCTTGATTCTTCAGTCTCTCACTTCTGTACACTGATGTTAGTTACACAACCTGTATATTGATTGCTAGGCGTTTCACAATAATGCCTTTCACATATGGGTAGAAATTACATCTGTGCTCTAGCTTCTGACCCAAATCCATAATCTTGACCTGACTTTCCTCTGAGGGGAAAAATGTTTGCATAATAAAGATATGCCTGACCTCAGATCTTAATCTGGAGAGACATGAATCAAAAGTCAGGGCTCTGGAATGACAAGAACTAACTCATATTCTCATGTCTGGCAACAGCTTGCCCTGTGACCTGAGGGAGTCATTTCTTCCCTGTGTGCCTTAGTTTCTTCACGTAAACAGAGGTAATGCTTACCTTCACAAAGGGAATTTGAGGTTGATCACTAAAGGCTGCTATGCACATTCATAACTGTCTGGGAAAATTTTTACTTTGATTCATAGAGAATGGCCAAGATATGCATCATTTTGAGGTACCTACGTGTAGCAGTTCAAATCAGCCCATAGCCCATACATATCTCACTAGGTTTCTAAGGACCTCTGCATATTTAGTGCTCATTGATGGGAACTGCAATTTGGTTGCAAATACAGAAATAAGCTCATATTTGAAGAACCTGCCATGGTATCACTGTTACAGAGAATTTCTATACCAGTCACCCCATTGCCAGCAAGGTGGAAATGTTGGGGAAGGAGAAGAAAGAAAATCTTACCAAATACAATGTATTTCAGCCCTGATACATATCCCTGCATCCAGGTGCTGGAGCCCATGGGGGCAGAGCCTCCCTTCAAGCACTAGATCTGCTAAGAGGATCCCTGAAAGCCTCTTCATGATGACAGCCTAGGTGGCTACCACCCTCCATGGGTACACACTTTCCATGACCATTACCCCTGCTTCAGCTCAGTCTCGTCCTCCATCACATGGATCTGACATGTCTGTCTCTCAAAATTAACGTCTTCACCCAGGAGAGTATTTTTCTGCTGGCAGAGAGCTGGACTTATCTCTGTAGCCACTTCTGTGGGTTGGCTGCTGGTGGCTTGTCCTGTCACAGCTGTGCTCATACAGCTAATCCCATCTGAGTCACTGACCCCAGGCTGAGTGGACAGGATGCAAGGCCTTCATTACAGGAACTTGTTCGGATGCAGACACTGTCTTTCTTATTTCTCAGACTTTGAAGTGGTTTTGTGGTCGTACCAAAGCTTTTTAGTCAGTATAGCTTCCCTGCCAGGCAGTAAAATAATCAGTGGGATTTGGGATGGAGTGTCAAAACAGACAAAAAATGTAATTTTGCATTAATTTGGAAATTTTATATTCATCTGTGCATCTTCCTGCGAGATGGGAAGCCTATTAAAATCCAGTTTTGAGAGCCACCATATTCCTGTGTTTCCATTCTGATCTTTGGGGACTGAACTGTCTTTGGTGTCTGTGCTGTGGGAAGTAGGGCAGAGCCACATAGCTGCATCTGGGGAGATATGGGCTGCCAGCACAGGTGGCACAAGTTACTCCTTAGTTGTGTGCTGTCTCCTCTGGAACAGAGGAAACCTGTCCTTCATTTCAATTTAGCAATTTACTACTTCAGTTTACTAAAACCAGTTCTGGCTGTGAAGATCACCTCTTCTTAGGCTTCACTGAATTACAGATGTCATTGTTTTACAGGTTCACTGCTTCCTGTGTGAGAGATATCTAGAAATGCAAACAAATAGGACAGACTCTGTGAAGGGTTTTCTACATATGCGCATTTCTATCAAAGTCACAAGTCTTATGCAAATCAGGAAATAGTAACAAAACCCACCTGGAAAAACATTTTTTAACACTCTTTGCTCTTTGAATTTATAACAGTCCTTTCAGAGGATCCATCATATATGCCTCTCGACTCAGTAGATCTTTGGTCTTAAGTTGAGATAGATCTCCATAAATTTACAGGGCCTTTCATCAAACAGGGCACAGTCACCTTAAATCTCTTCATAGGATTCAGACCCTGGTTGTTTGGAGAAAAATAGATAAAAAAGGAAAAAGCTTTCTTAGGTAGGTGTATTGAGCAATACTACTCTGTTTCATTGTAGGGTCTTCCTGGTTCATAACTCTAGATTATTCGTTTTGTGAATGTTTATGAGAAATCCAATCCGGCAACAGGAAAGAGAAAAAAAAATTGTGTGAGTGCAATAGAGCTGCCTAATGAAAACACTGAGAACACTACTTGTTTTTTTTACAAGACAGAGTTTCGATATGAGGAAAGTCACCATCTTTCTCTTCATCTAATTGCAAGGTACCACCTGTATCTGTAAAATTAGTATTTATTTGTGTAATTGTGTTGCTACAGTCATGAACCAGAAATATTGTGTTGTTCCTTAGCAAATACTCATAGAACCATCGAGTTCTTTTGTAACTGCAGAATGCAGAACTTAAAGGCTTGAAGAAAAAAAGTTGACAATGCATCATCTTCATTCCAGATCCAAATCTCTTTTTAACTCAATCATTCTGATGCTTCAGATGTTAAAGTAATGGCCTTTTGTGTTATGTAGCTGATTAGATGTTTCTGCCACATTTAATCAGTGATTTGATGTAGATTTATATGTGAGAAAGCTGGACTTTCTTTGTGAAAAAGCTTTAACTATATTCATTTACCGCAAGAAGATATCTTATTGGATTAATAACTACACTCAGATTTTGACTGATTTTAGGAACAGTCAGAATTTCAGACATCAACTGTTTTTCTTTTCAATTTGGCTTTTTTCTGCTTTCCTTTTTGCTCCCTTGGTTCACTAGTCTTTCTTTTCCCTCATCTCTCCCATGTGCTGTCTTTCATGTTTCCTATTTGACAGCTGAGATATAATAAGGAGAAAATGCTTTTACTGTTATTTCTGACAGTACAAGTACAAGCCAAAAGGTGATAAGGCTTCAAATAACAGCCACCAGTGCCTGTAAGATCTTTTCATTTCTCTTGATTTGGAAGTAAAAAGAAACCAGATTGCCCAGTGCTTCCACATTCACACAAGAACCAGAAGTGAAGAGTGATATTAAAGAAGCATGGCATGGCCACAGCCTTACCTGCAGTACAGTAAATCACTGTAAATCACTGAGTCGAGGCTGACAATGTGCTGAAGGACAGCACTGAATGGAGTTAGTGGGACTGGTGACAAAACACTCCTTACTACGTCTGAAAGTTTAAGTATTCTTCTTCATCTCAGAAGTCTTCATGATGAGAGGTATCTCTTCTTACTAATATTGCTTCTCCTGATGTGAAATTTAATTCCACCCAAGGAGGTGGTGGAGTCACCCTTCCTGGAGGTGTTAAAGAACTGGAGACGTGGCACTAAAAGACATGGTTAGTAGGCATGGTGAGGATGGGTTGGGGTTGGACTGGATGACCTTAGAGGTCTTTTTTAACCTTAATGATTCTATAATTCTATTATTACTCTCCCTCCGGTGGTTTGAATAAATTCACATGAAAGAATAAAATCCTTGAATATTGAAAATACTAGATAAATTAAAAGACTGGATAGTTTCTTCAGTAGCCAAAAATTGGATCTTAGGATATCTGTTTTTTTTTCTTTTTTTTTTTTCTTTCTTTTTTTTTTTTTCTGATGTACAAAAGATTATAATGGCTGTTAAAATTCAGCATTCTGGAGGTTTTCTGCCTATCTCCAGGAAGAGAAGGCAGCTGGGAAGGCCTTTCACACGATTCCACCAATGCTGGTCTTCAGCTGGAAAGGGGCACTTCTGAGCATGACAGAGCTGGTTTATGAGTTAGCGCACCTGACAGTATTGAACAGTTTGAAGTCAGTGTTTGAACAGCAGCATGGCTAAAGCAATGCTGTTGCTGAGAACCAGTGTCCATCTGGTTGAGATCCAAGGTCCAACATCAGGATATAACCCTCCTGATTCTGAACCTACCTGTCTTCCCAGCCCCTTTGTGTGAGAAGGTTTGGTTCAGTGTCAGCTCTGCTTTAAACATGACATTTCAGCAATGGCTTTTTGCTTGTTTCAGGTGTTTGAAACCAGCTATTGTAGAACTTGGGAGCTGATCCAGGTCCTTGTCCGGGTACCACTCTGACCTTCATTCAGAAGCATCACTTGCTTTCGTAGTATCTCTCTCCCTGCCCCAGCCTGGAATTGCTCCACGGGTAAATGTTGCTGGGGTTAAAAACATCTCTGCCCTACAGCTGGTCTTTCTGTCACAGATAGCTGCTTGGTGCTGGATATTGCAGCACAGCAGTAGGGAATCATTTAATATAAAACCACGGACAGAAAATGCATTCTTTTCAAGCCAAGGAGACTACTGTCCTTCAAACGGGACTTTGAATGGTAAATAGTGTCACTTGTCTTTATAGAAAAGATGACACTCAGTTAATAGGGTGGCAAAGTTCATCCACTACTCTATAATTAAAAAACAAGGGGAAAGATGAACCACATAAAAGGGTTTCCCACTGTGACAAATTCTGTGGATAATAACATTTTCGTTCTGTTGTAAAAAGCAACTGCCTTGGCTGTAAATCCTCCAGCAAGGGTAATGAGCAGTATAGTTGGCCTTTCATTTGTTTTGTAGTCTGATGCTCAATCTTTCCCGAAAATAAAAGCACAGTGCCCAGATTGCTTGATCAATTGATCCAAAATATATATAAAAGAAACAGCTTTGCTTCTGCTACAGTACCTAATTTCAGCTGTGTAATTAAGGCAATAACATTTGCATTTCTGAAAAACGTTCCTTTTGGTCTGCACAAGTAAATATCATCTCCATGATTTATTTCTTACCTTTATTCTCTAGTAGCTTGCTTTCTGTATCTTCCTGTACATTGACTTTCAGTAATAATAGTAACAACAACACCAATAATAATAATGGTTATTATCACATAATAATAGCTATTATTATTACTACTACTACTATTATTATTGCCATTGTTAAATTGAATGTCACAAATCCCCTCCCACTATAAATTTTGATGGCAGAGACAAAATTCTTGCTTCATCTCCCAGCAGCCTCTTAGCACACAACTACGGATGAAGACCACTTCACAGCAGATAACTGTTTCAAATCCTAACAGGCTCAACTTTTAAACCTCTTTTGCATCTTTGTTAATCTCGGAACAGGAATACAGCAAGATTTTTATCTACTTATTTATTTATTTTTAATAAAGTATAATGAAAAAGACTCCCCCATTTCCTCCCATTTCCTTCTGTGATTAATTGAAATGCAGTCCACTAAGCTTCCACTAATTTGTTCTGAAGCCAGCCATTTCCTTAAACAGCAAGATGAATGTTGTTGATAGGAAGCTGCTAATGCTTTTCTCACTTCCATTGCTGCACACCAGTTAAATCCCCAGATTTGGTCCTCTCTCTTGATGGTTATCTCTAAGCTACCATGGACAAAAAACACTAGGCTCAACTACATGTCCATTTGACCTGTGAGAGCCTTGGTTTGCTTTCTGTGTGACTTTGACAGCAGGCTTGTGAATATAGCCACTGAGATGGAGGGAGCAAGGAGTGCAGTGTTTAGCATTTAGTGCTATTGCTTCCCATGCTGCTTCAGGGGTCAGTTTTTTCCATCCTTTCTCAGCCTGAGCACTCAAACAGTGGGCGGCTGCTGCCAAGAAGGAGGCTGATGTGGTTACATGGACATGAAGCAGGCAGCCTGGACTCTATTGTTCAACTTGCTTAAAAAAACTGCAGAATGTGTTTATCAGGGGCTCAGGGCAACATTTATGTGGTCTGGTGCAGAAACTGGAGTTGGACTTGATGATCCTTATGGGTCAGTTCCAACTTGGGATATTCTATGATTCTGTGATAGGAAATATTTCTACTGGGGCACTGATTGGGAGATTAATGCTTTCCATTAATACATGCATGGCAGTACACTTGCTAAACCTATTTGACTCTTGAAGGCCACGCATGACTGGGCTTCTCAGACAAAGCTCCTGTTCTTTTTTTGGCACTACAATTAGCTTAACTTCATCTGAGTCATTCACATTCTCCATGTGTCATGCTCTGTGTATACTTGCTGGTAGTTTTACATCCTAAGACATTTGTGTCACAGCTTTCCATACTATTTTCCCCCTTTTCAAATGTAGACATTTTCTTTTTGGGCCTTATTGTCCTTAGGTTTTGGCTTGTTTGATATGGAAGCTTTGCACTGTTCTACTGGGGCTAGGAAAGCTCAACTGCAATTGAGCTGGTACTTGACTGATACACCACATTGTGTTTCATCAGCTTTCCACACAGCTGACCATAAAATTAAACCTACATTTCTAAAGCTTGCAGACAGCTGTAAGAATTGCCCATTATGCCCATTTATTTGCTGTATGTTTTCTTTTCTTAATTGTATTTTATTTTTTGTGCTGGTCTAGTGTTTTGCATCTCAATGTTGCCATTAGTGAAACATAAAAGGGGCATTTAAGGACCACATAAGCAGGGAGAGTTAGACACCAGACTCTGAAACATGTTTATTTTTTTCTTACTTTTGTTTCCACTGGTGTTGCCAGTGTTCATAGTTCAATAGAATCTGTAAGAAAATGTCTTCAAAGTGCAGTTCTGTTGCTGCTTGACTGCATTTGTCTATGGGTTTTTGGCTGTCACTGAGGCATTGACTCAAGAATTCCTGAAAACTGACATTAAATTCTAATGAGCAAGACTTTACCAAGCAGGTATTTAAACAAAGAACAACAAAAACTACTTTTCTCTCCACTCTAGCTGCTTTTGATCCCATTGAATACTACCAACTGGGATAGAGTCATGCATGACATTCACCATCTCTGATGTACTGCTGACAGTACCTACCTCACCATGGTATGTAGATACCATGCATCTTCAGTGTTTTTACAAAAATGAATTAAAATACACTGAAAGATTGCTGCATGGCATGTATCACTATTCTTCTCACTTACAATTGGGAAAACCAAAACAAAATATTTGTTTACAATTAGAATTTTTGCTTTTGGCAAATATAAACATTTCAACAGGAGAATAAAAGTAGCCATTACAGCATATTCAGCCCACTGTGTGCACTGATGCACAGTAGAAAGCAGGTACTTTCTTTGAACAACAATTCTTTGATAATGTCTGTATGTACCCAACTATCTGATAAGCTGGTAGCTGGAGCTTCAATGTCACCTTTTTATTTATTTATTTATTATTCTGTCAGCTACACAGGGATCTGGAGATGCAGTTACCAACAATTTGAACTGTTTTATTAATATGGATTTTCTGCATTAATTAGGGTGCTACAAGGGCATAGCGTTTTGACCGTACTACTAATAGCTCAGTCAGGGTGTTCAAGGATTAGCTGGACAACATGCACCTTTTATCTCCACAAAAATCATTGGTTACCTGATTGCTTATAAAAAAATCTGGGTCTGTCCTGCCTGTGGTAAAGAAGAATGAAGGAGGATCTGATTAATGTTTATAAATATTTAAAGGGAGGTGGAATGCAAGTGGTTAAGGCCAGGCTTCCTCAGTGGTGCATAGCAATAGGACAAGAAGCAAAGGTTCAAAATTTGAACATAGGAAATTCCATAAAATATGTGGAAGAACTTCTTTATGGTAAGTGTGACAGAGCACTGAAACAGGTTGCACAGAGAAGCTGTGGAGCGTCCTTCTATGGAGATATTCAAGACTTGTCTGGACATCTACCTGTATGATCTATTGTAGGGAACCGGTGTTTGTGGAGGGATTGGACTTGATGGTCTCTCAAGGTCCCTTTCAACCCCTGCAATTCTGTGATTCTGTGAAAACTTTGTGAAATGCCTTGGACTGGGATTTTGAGTTGTACGACAAATGATTTTGAGATGCCTTCTGGATGGAGCTGTACACCTGGCTGTATATTAGAATGTTTAACACTGTTTTAAATTCAGGCTTCAAAATAAAATGTATTGGGAAGGCAATTTACATAAATAATGATCAGTCAAATACTGTTATTCAGGGGAGACTATTATGTAACAGACTGTTACCTAATGGTATTAGGTAATGAAACTATTATACTGACTGTAGATAATAATGAAATTATTGTAATTATGACAAAACCACCATTTAAGACTATCTATTTTTGCAATTCCTTATGTACACGACGTAAGGTTTTTCAGAGATCCTCTTATGCTATGTCTTGACAGTATCTTGCCAGTATCAATGCCATCTCCCATATTTAAACTTTAAAAAGGCTACCAGGTGTATCTGTGAGCATGCCCTCTCAGTGCCTTTTTATCAAACCAAGGCAGCACGAAGAAGGAATCGCAGGAATCCTGCTCTCGGCTTCACTAGCCATTAAAGCTTGACCTGTGACTCTGTAACATTCCTCATGTCTTCTCTGCAGTTATACCTTTGCTGCCACAGAAACTACCCATTATTGCTTGTAGCAATGGCCTACTGCTTTGATTGCCTGCTTTGCTATAGGGGAAAATTATGCACACTGCTGCAGCACAGCTACAAAAAGGAATACTTAGGGTTTTCCTTAGCCTCTTTAGAGGTTATTAGTCTGGTTGCTAACATAAAATTTCTCGAAATTTCATCATTATTTCCCTTCTCTTAAGTAATAAATATCAAACATTAAACCGTTTCAATTTTATTTATTTTTTTAATCATAATACTTCCATTTCCCAAACTTGTCCCTTATCTTCTGTTGTTTCTTTGCATACTTGTGTATTATACTTTTGGTTACCTATATATGGCAGCATGGACATTTACATATCCATTTAATGAATTCCTTTTTTCATACACACTCTGTTTTCATTCATTCTTTAAGTTACTCTAGAAATTCATTTCATGGATACAACCTTATAAATGCTACTGAGAAACCAAAATATGTTATATAATAAAGGGAGCCTTGGCAGTGCCAAGATTTTGTTTTCTCCTTTGCAAAAGCAAAGTTTTTTCCACATAATGTGGAGCAAACACACACACAGCACACCTAGCTCCTGCAACATAAATTTAATTTCCTTGGAGCTAAATAAAAAGGCCTAACAAAACTGCTCTTGTTACAATTATGATCTTCAAAGCAGTTTATTTATTTCCTTTTATAGGTCTGGACAGCCTTGAGCTTTCTGTGTTTAGATTAAATCAGCGCCAGAATCCCCCTGTTCTTTTTTGCTGTAAACAACACTGAAATATGAATGATAATTTAAGATTAAAGCTGAACCTTTTGGATCAGTGGGATTAAGTGAGAAAATGTTGCTGAGACAAAGGAGCAGTCCTACTCTATACTCTCACAGTCTGGACCCATACAGGTCCCTGACGCTGGGCAAACTGCTGGAAACAAACACCACAGTGCCATGTTTATTCATTGGAATGAATATCTGATCAGCCTGCTCTGATGTCTCTGCCAGAGGAAGTCTTTGGGGGCAGGAACTGCCTTTTTGTGGCTCTTGATGAGGTCTCTGTTATTGTGGTGGTGCTGAGAACAAGCATGAGCGTGCCACTGCAATCCTACCTCCACATCTCAGCATCATCCTCCCAGTTGATGAAGTGGCTGTCACTAGAATGCATAAAGTCACTGGGCAGAGTATTTGAGGAATCTGTATAATATAATATAATATAATATAATATAATATAATATAATATAATATAATATAATATAATAAGCCCCTTCCTTTTTTTGTCTCTTCAAACCAGAAGATGTACTTGCACCTCCAAAACTGACAGAATTTTGGCACTTCTTTCTCTTTTGTGAATATTTTCTCACATCTGCAGGTAAATGAAACACATAATCACTGCATCAAGATGAAATCTTGACTGGATACTATCCTTATCTTGTTTTCACAATATTAAAGAAATAAATATATATATAAAACAACAACAACAACAAAGTTTTCTGGATCTGTAAGATGTCCATCACAAAACAAAACAAAACAAAAACAAAAAAAACCCACTGTTTTTCCTAAAAATGCTCTTGTGTTATGCTGATGCTGAGACAAAGCAAGAGAAAGGTAGACAGTATTATCTTTTGCTAGAGTGACAGTAAATGTCCGTTGGAGCTGTGATGTAGCGTGATATTCTATGGATGCTGAAGGTGATGTTGCAAGGGAGAATATAGTCTGTGAGATCAGTAGGTATAGAAGGAAAGGTAGCACCAGATCACTTGTTTCCATTGCCACTAAAAGCCCAACTGTTTACCTAAAGCAGACCATCTGACTAGACTGCTTGCAAACTTGATTTTCACTATTTGATAGAAAATGTTACTCAATGTAATGCTATTTCCAAAGCCTATCATTATATTGATTGTTCCTGTGAAGTCACTTGAGAGATTAGATGAGACTGTCTTTGATGGATGAGCTATGGTTTGCAGTCCACAGTCTGTGTTTCCTCTCAGGTTTGAAAATCTCAGTAGGAAGATATCCCTGGAAGCTGTTGCAAATTAATATTAGAAAGGAAATTATAGTATATCACAATATTATGATGTATACTGCAATATCCTCATACAACAACACTGGTGGTTGTTAGGATGTTGTTATTGCCGTTTCTTCCAGTGAGGAATAACTGTCTGGACCAAGCTGCTTCCCTTATATTTCAGATATAAAACTCTCACTGCAAGATCTCCCTTGTGTAGTCCTAGAATTTTCCAGCCCACTCCCAGACTCTCAAGGCTGAACATCATTTTCCATGACCAGTAAAACTGAATAGCTCAATGCACTTGGAAAGCAATCACTGAAAGGGTGTGAGCAGGCCTGAGAGATGACTGCTGTACCTTGCAGTGAAGTAATGAAAAGAGGAATTTATGCCTATGTTTATTGTCAGTGCTGTGTGCAGTACTTGAAATGAAATACGTGCACATTCTCTTGGCTCATGTGGGGAACACCCATCCTGCATGTGCACAAAATGGTAGAGTGGGGGAGGGTTAAGGAAAACGTCACTATCTGCCCAGCCCTGGTCCCAGCTGAAGGGAAGAGTGTCATTCGGAGGACTCATATGCTTATCCTCCTGTATTAATGATAGTTCAGCATGGGGCTGCTGTGGTAGTGCAACTAGAGTGGCTCTCTAGGAAGTATCAGAAAGTTTTTGACCTTGCATATCCCTCTGCTGATTACCCCTCAGATGTGTTCTAAATACTGGCACAGACTCAACGTGCTTGCTGATATGAATATGTGCCCTCATGAGTACAAAAGAGCAAGTAGAGCAGACCACACGCCCTTTGGCACGTATGCTGGCTGCTATCTCCTTGGCTTGGCTGCCTAGAAAAAGCGCCTTGGAATTTCTGCAGTGGCTGAAGCCAGGCCAGGGTGTGGGCAGCCTCCATCATAACACCCAGTTCAAGACTTCTCCTTTGCCAGTAACAGGAACAAAGTAATCACGTTTAAATAAATCCGTGATGGAACACGGGTCATGCGAAATGACCTGCTTGCATGCTTTCATTAAATCACTTTTCATACAAGTATAATAACCAAATAACTAAATAACAAATAAGCAGGATTGTTAGGAGTTAACACAAAGTAAACCAGTGTTTATCAGGAAAACTAAGATAATTTATGCACTGAACTGTCATTAGGAAAAAGAGCCCCATGAAGAGGGAAGTTACAACTTCTTTTGAAGTGAGGATTGGTTATAAATGCATTTGGATATTTTTGGAATGTGTTCTGGTAAACACAAGATAAGCTGCATTAATTTATACTGTATAGCTGTTTACTTGTTAAATAAATATTCCAACTAAAATAAGATGAATTCTGGTGAAAACATGCTCTACACAGACTTCCTAGAAAACCCAGTCATTGGGAAACTGTATCTACCATTGCACTGTGATGAAAATTGGTCAGAAGAAGCAGAAAACCCACATTAAGACTGTGTCTTGTTGAGAGTTCTCTGCTTAAGAGAGCAGGTTAATGAGGACCTTGCTGGTATTTCAGGACCTGAAAAGAACATGATGCCCACTGAATAGTATTTAAGTTATTTTTAAAGTGCATTAAAAGGAACTAATTCTCCTTAGATTACACCGGTGTGTGAAGAATTCTGTTCCCTAAAAGGCCAAAGACATTTCTTTTAATGAAAGTGATGATTAATTTATTTAGACAGAATCAATTTAAAACACTTTCATTTCCATTTGTCATTATTACTGTCACAAGTAGCTGATATACAGTATTGAAAAATGATTAAAGGTGAACATCTCCACCAAGTTTGTCACTAATTTATAACATTATATTGAACATGTTTTCCAAGTTGTCTGCTTGTTAATCTCTTCTTATTATTGCAGAAATAGTTGTATCTGCCCCCTTTTGCACAGTACTTTCAGATCTAGAGGTGAAAGTACTGTAAAAGCATTAAGTATTATCTTTAATATTATTGCATCCTGTTCGTATTATGCAGGTAATAATGTCTCTGAAATAAAGCTGAAACACACTCCTCTTTTTATGTTAGATGTAATTTTGCAATGGGATAGCTCAAGAGACAAGAGAGACCAATAAACAGTATTTAGCAGTTTTATCCTTAGTGTTGATGATGGTTCAAACGTGACTAATCTGAATTTAAAACCATCTCCTGAGACTATAGACTGTACACTAGGGTGTTGTACCTTCCCTGGAGAGGCCTTCTTCTACCTGCCTTGCCAGCACCTTTATCCCATGCTGGAGGCTGTGGAAGCCACATACCCCCTTGTGAAATGGACTGCTTTCTTTTTCTAGGGCTGTAATGCAGGAAAAGTTGGATGCAGATTGGAAACTTTTTGGAAAGGCAGAGGTAGTTATAAGGAAGGTTTCAATGTGATAACCCAGAGGAGGAAATCATATCAGTGTGAGCAAGAGCTAGAATAAACAAGTCACTACAAATACTTCTTTCCTCTTTAATAAATATTTGACTAAGGTCATCAGCCTCGCCTGAAGTGGACTCATATTTGACAATGTAGCCCATTCCTCCCTCTTACAGCTGAAAAATGGCTTTGCTTGTTTTAAAAGTCATGACTGGTGGATTCTGGTTCTATTGTCCCATACATCAGCAAGTTATCAGGAGCTGTTATTATCAGTTCTATTATTAAAATCTAACAACGTGGTCTTTATTCTTTTTAATTAAATCTAATCAATTACATTTCTCCCTCTGTCCCAGTCCACTACTTAAAACTATTCCTGGAAAGTAATTCTAGTAACAGCACCCAGAGCCACATAACCATAAAGGAGAGACAAACTGACTACTGACACCTTACCGCTGTACCACAATGCCACAACCCTCACCAGCGATCAAGAGGAGTTTAGGTAATATACCTCTCCATCTCAAATAGGGTGGGGTTTTTTGTTTGTTTGTTTGTTTTCTCCAGAAAAAATCATGGCAATGCTTTCTCAAATTTTGCAAGTTGTCCATAGTTACACAATGTTTAAATCACAAAGCAACTGATAGTTTACGAGGAAACTATCGAGATTCCTGTTAGCTAAAAACTACAACAGATTAGTTTTCCTGACAGTGCTACTGGAACACTCATTTCTAAAACACTTATCAGTATGGCGTTATGCATAGTCAGGTGTTTCACCGAAAGTATGGCAAATGTTTTATAACTCCATATATGAGGGAAGCAGAGACACATATTTAGTCTTAAAGGCCAAAGAAAATGTGGCACAAATGGTTTAGCTGTCAAGAAGTCAATGTGTTTAGTAGTTTTCTCATCTCAAACTGGGTTCTGTACATTAGCCATAAAAAGGACTCAGACATCTTTAGAGATTGCAGCTTAAAATGCTACCATCATTCATTACAGAAGAGTACAACTTTGAGATCAAATTATCATGTCCTAAAACGTGCTTGATGTCATAATCACTACCCTGCCAATCCCACTGACTTTGGCTTTGCTATGGGGGTTGATGTTCACATATTTCCAGCTGCCCTAGACCAGTCACAGGAACGAAGTAGGCAAACACCAAAAATGTGAAAGAATATCTGAAAATATACAACTGCCATTGTTCACCAGATAGTACGTACCACAGACATTGACATATAATTCTTAAGGCCTCCAAGTAATGGCAGGAAGCCCACGACTGTGCTGTTTTCTGCTTGAGTCACCAGTAATAAATATATCAAACAATGAAAACATGTAAATTCATATAGAGAGAGGCATGGACTTAACTTTCTTTTAAACAAATTCAAAATATACATGAAGATCAACTTCTAAAACACCATGACACGTATGGAGCTAAATTGATAGGAGAAACAAGCTATCTTAAGCATTCTTCTGCTGTTATATTTATTCTTATATATATATATATATATATATAATCTTATTCTCAATATGTTCCTGTGCAACCAAAAACAACAGTGAAGCCTTTCTGTGTCTAATCTAGTGACCATAAATTCTCAGACCATATCGGAAGTTTGTGTGACCTCATGGATAAAGTGTTTGCTTCATATTTTGAAGGACATAAATTCAAATCCTGTTAATAGTCTCCCTTTATGAGATGTCTCCAAGCTTATTTTCAGAAGCATAATTGAACACTGGGTCAGTTAATTATTACTGAATTTTTCCAGCAACAACAAAAAGGGAAAGCTATCCACTAAAAACAACTTAGAAAGTAATACTTACAAAATGATTAGCAATTTAAACAGTCCAATTAAATGTTGCAATTAAATTTAAGTAGATTCCTCATTAGAGTAATTTTCTGTACTCATAACTATATAAAACTCATATAAAGCTTTTTGGGAACTGGGAATTCTGAGGCACTTCCGTGAACATGTGTGCTATGATTGGGTCTGTGTTTGTATCTGATGAAAGAATTTAGGTATGGGAATTCATAAATGCACATATGAGAGATCTTGGTCAGAAAGAGTGATCCATTCTCTTCAATATTATCTTGTTTAGCTTATTGAAAGCTATAACACAGGCTTATTCTGAGTTTCTTTGAAAGAACTGCCCTGTTCCATATCATAAGAGCAAATGACACCTCTCTATGAACCAGTGTTTCTAGGGTACAAGAAAATGTGATACAAATAAGAATAGATATCTGTAGGATTTTGCATCTGAACACCAAAATTAATGTGCCACTTCATTGTATCACTCCAAGATTTTACACGGAAATACTTTGCCTCTTCTGTCTTGTGAGACCATACACTTGTTACTCAGTGTTCAATGGTGATGCTCTTTCTTTACATTGAATAACACTTGAAACAATGATTTTAAAAAGTAGGGAAAAAGATTATGATAAAAGTACAGCCATGTGTTAGTAAATTAGTCTGGGACATTTGGTTATATTTTAGGATGTTAAGGAGATTCATAATTATTTATTGGGCTTTATTTCCTAATACCTTCTTTGTTTATAAGTGTTGGATAGACACCATGATGCCAGACACACAGCAGTGACTAAATGAGTATTTCTTGGAAAACTTGTCCAGAGGATCCAGGCACGGCCTGACGAGCCACTGGCTGCAATTTCTGGGAGACCCAGAGAAGGCTCTGCCTTTACTACCAGTTGTGTGCCAAAAGCAAACAAAAAGCTGAGGTCTGGCATTGCTCCAGAGGACTGTGACTATGCTGCCAATGCACGGGAGTGGAAAGGATGTGATACTTTTGCTGTTCTCCCATTGTGAGGAGCTGTGGGCAACCATGAGGCCTCCCCTCAGTCTAATCTCCTCTGAGCTGAACAAACCAAGGTTCCTCAGCCACTCCTTATGTATCTTGCCCTGTAGACCCTTCCCCATCTTCATAGCCATTCTTTGGCATCCAAAACTACGCACAGTGCTCAAGGTGAGGCCTCACCTGAACAGAGTGAAAGAATGTCTCTGTCTCCATATTGCCACAGGGAGGAAATTTATCTCATTCTTTCTTCTTCCAATTGGTAGTTTGCCTTTCATATTAGTCCACAAAAATCATTAGCTCAGCAAAACTCATGCGTAAAAGCATAGAGTCTTCTATTAAAAATGTAGGTTTTGATGTGCTACATCTATCCTACCAAAATTAAAATTAAAAAAAAAAAAAGTAAGAAATGTTAAAAAAACACACACAACAAAAAAACAACATTCCTTCCAGAGGTGACTTTCAAATGAAAGCTAGGACCACATTTTTGGAAACTCCACAGCATTTCTCACATACTAAGCCCTAAGGTAAAAAATGTGTTTTTATTTATTTATTTATTTATTTGTGGGTTAAGTTAAAAGACTTTAAGCTTTCTCTCTACTTTCTACAGGTATCCATTAAAAAAAACTATCTGTGTGAAATATGCATTAGGAGAAACAGAGAACCAGCAATATGGGGTTCAAATCCAGCCTAGACTTAACACTGAGGGGAGAAGACATGAGCTTTTCCATGCTGAAGGAACCCCACAAAACTCCCTGGAAAGGTTTGCATAAATTACTCGTACACGTGTTTTGCAAATTAAAGATGAAAGTGACAGTTATAAATAGAAGAGAGAAAGCAGCGGCTAACGCTAGTAATTCTCAATTTTGTTGTTTGTTCCACAGGGGAGGATTTGCTTTCCCAGCCTGTGATCTCATTAAAAAAATGTGAAAATGCTCAGTTGTTATCTCTATAATACACAATAATTGCAGAGACAGGAAAGAGAGTTGCTGTAAGGTACGCCTTTTCTTTTCTGAGGTGAAAGTGGACCTGTGTTGTAGTCTAAGTTTACCTTCCTGAAGGTCTTCAAACAGAGGACCTCCCTCCCAACTTCTGGCTAGCACAGCAGTCTGGATTGATCTTGTGCATACAGAAGAGTATGAAAAAACACTTTAAAATTGATCAGCGATGAAGAATTCATCAGGCTGAGCTGTTCTATAGGGATTCTGAGTTTTTGATTTGTGATCCAGTAGTAACAGCAGGGAAATACAGACAGCTCAAGGACGGCAAATGGCACTTCAGAGAGCTCTCTTGGAAGGCAAGAGCTTTTTTTGCACACCTCTGTAAACTGTCATATGCAAATCTGCAGCCAGTAAAGGTAACTTCAGTGTTACATTTTCATTGCAAATCTTAATGCGCCATTTATATCCCCAGAGGTATCAGACACATTGTGTGCATTTGATGAAAATTCATTTAGTTTGTGAGTTAACAAGATTTCTTATCTTTTGGGTTTAATTAACATGTAGTTTTATCAGCGACTAAGTTATTTGCAAAATCCACGTACTTGCAAATTTTAATTTACAGCACACTATTTATCAAATAAATTCTCTTTTTCCCTTATATGAATGAGTGCCATATGATTGCTTTTTTGTCCAGAACATGCTTTAAATGGCAGAAATTAAAGATGATAGGCTAATAGCTGAACAGAACAGAATGTAAGCTGGGTGCTTAATTGGACATTCAATTAAGAAAATGTTGTGGCTTTTTTGTCCTTTTATTTTTATCCTTTTATCTTTTGTTCTCTAAAAGAAAATTCTAAGAGGTTAAAGGAAGAAATGTTAGAAAACTTGGAACACAAGCACATTATACATACAGAAATCTTTTAAAATTCATCTGTGTTTCTTTAATCTTGAGGTGGATGAACATGACAGGGGTAAAAGAATTTGTCAGGCACTTGAAAAAAGAAAATACATCATCTGAGAAAAAACCATCCTGGCCTTAGTCTCCCCAGCTTCAGAAAGTTAAAGTAAAATCTAGAGCAGCTGAATTACGTTATGAAGTAAAAGTCTCAATATTGGTCCTATCAAATTATTATAGTCCTCTATCAAACTATGTCTATAATTATGGCTCTCTGAGAATAAATTTATTTGCCATTTTACATAATCTGTGTTTATTTGTGAAGTCAGTATAAGTCTGCTGAAAAGTTTCAAATAAAATAATTACAACAACAAGTTAATTAGACTGAGCAGTTGGAAAGAGCAATTATCAGCCCACCGCTCTCTGCAGGGAAAAGGAAAAGAAAAAAGAAAAAAAAAGTGCATTTTTATCTTCAGGAAATACAGAAAAATAGCAGCAAATTGTGGTTTCTTGCATATCTACCATAAAAAGAAAGAAAGCACGCTGAAAAAAAATAAGCTGCAATGAAAAGAACTGTAAGTAGACTCTCAGGTGGTAGCTATACTTCATTGTAGATGTTATTTACTCTGTATCCAGTAGTACTTTTGGTAGCCAGTGAAAGCAAATTAAAAATGAACAGGTGAACGGGTTGGTGTGGGATGCAATAAATGCAAGCTATGAAAAAATTACTTGTGAAAAACAGTTACTTACCACGTTCATATGAATAAAATTACGGTATTAAGTTTGATCCCAGACAAAAATCTTGCTTTAGAAACACTGAAGTGAATAAATGCAAGGCATTAAAAATGCCTTCTGACTGTAGTCAGAAGTAGAATCAACTTCTTTATGACTTTCATCGACTTTTAACCTTTAGTTTCCCACTTCCTATATTTTTGTCACAAAATAAATACCAACTTCATGGTCACTTATATGTAGTAATTCTGACAGCCTTTGGCATGTACTACTACAGGCAAAAGGAAACAGGTTCTTAACTGCTTAAGAATGGAGCCAACAACACCCTGTGAAAATACAAAGAATAGCTAAGTATGAAGTAAGAGTAAAAATGAAAAACAAGCTCATGGAGACAGAGAAAAGTCAATCATGCAAGGCAATGAATCCACTTTGGAAAGAGGAGAACCTATGAAGTCTCACATGGCTGGAAGCAGTACTAAAACAACAGCTTGAGCAAGGCCATAGTAAAGGAGAAACAAAACAAAACAATTAAACTCAGTGCTTCATGTTTTGACCTTCCTTTAATCCAGTAACATGCCAATCACCAGCAACATTGTTTTTAAAAGACTCAGGAAAACTACAAAATCTGATGTGCATTGATAAGCAACAACCTTTAAAAGTAAGCCTGAACTAACAGTTTAAAGCTAAAGAATAGCGGGGCACAGATTAAAATTCTGGAAAGCTTGTTAGGTTAGGTCAACGAGTTTACCAGCAGCTTGAAAATGTGTGGCTTTCAGGTATCTTTTGCAACACAAGAAGTCCATAGAATGCAATACCATACTCTCCTAACAGAGCAAAAGAAGGGCTTCCACCCACTCCTCCATAAGGTTTCAGATTTGTATTTAGTGATGATTTTTTGCAGAACAGGTAAACAATCTTATGAAGAACAAAATTCCCGTCTGAGATCTGCAACTTTAATATTAATATACAAATGCCTCTTTCCATTTGTGACAGAGCTGGGGAAGGGGCTGCTATTGCTGCTGGATTTTTCCTGCCTATGTTGAGCTGTTTTAAAAACAGAAGTTGTGTTCTCTTGATGCTTTTGTAGCCTGCAATTTCTCCCATAGGTCTGTTTCTTCACATCAGCCCAGAAATCTAGGAAGAACTGTAGAGCCTGATTTAAATACAAGAGGGACTTGAATCAAGTTTCTGATGACAAATGCTTGAATTGCTGCATCTGGTTGGATTCAGTTATGTGTGGGTACTGGAGAATGTTTCTAGGTCCTTGAAAGTGTTATCTAATTGTCTGTCCTGTCTCTGAGCCTAGCTGCAAATAACACAGAAGATAAGTCGTTGCAACTAGAAAATCAATGTAAAGCCATAAAGTAAATCTGTTTTACTAATATGGGTATAGCTCTAGAGGTCCTCTAGAGGTGATAGAAAGACTGTACCAAAATGGCTCAGAAGCCCCTGGGTTTGTGGATTACCTCTCATTACATAAAATTAGCAAACCTAACAGTAAATCAGTCCATTCTGAGCCCTGGGCTGGGTAGATATATACCATAAGCACATCTGAACCCAGCATTCTCCTGGATTTGTCAAACAAATCTTTCAAGAATATTGCTTGTGGCAGTAGAATTTAAAAGTATTTGATGTTTGAAGCATATAATGTTTATCTATCTTTCTACTCTCCTGTTGCATTACCATGGGGAAGGGTGCTTTGCATTCAGAGGATAGTGTGGAGGCAGGAGTTGGACTCAATGATTCTCATGGGTCCTTCCAACTCAGGATATTCTATATTGCAGGATAACTACAAAACCCGATTTCTTTTAATTTTCTCAGTAAAACTATGAAAAACTATTTCAGTGAGACTACAGAGTTTATAAACAAGTAGAGTTTTTTTAAACTGTTAAACAATATAACCACAATACCTGAGAAACTCCACCCTAGAAATTAAAAGAGGGGAAAAAAATAAACACGAGAACACAAAGCCAAGAGACTCATTCTGCTCTTGTAGAAGAAATACAACAGTGATTGAGCACTTGGTGGGAAGGTAGGGCCAATCCAAGGGATCTCAGGTGTACGGAATGCATCAGAGTGGCCGGAAGGGATGGAAATGGAATCCATTCCTTCCCAGACCTCATTTAAGGGTTGGCAGCAGAGATGAAAATGTCGTGCTTAAGATCTCTGCCTACCTGAGTCCTTCTAAGGGTAGGCATGTTTTTTCTTTTACTTTTGTGTCCTTGACTGTTGCATTTGAACACATCCTTACTTGTAGCCTAGAATTTTGCTGCTCTGTTATCATTGCTGCATTTTGTACCATGTTACAGCTCTGAACTCTCCTTTTAAGAATTTTAATGCTCCATCCACCAGCTCAGGTGAAATGCACATAGTCTGGAGTCTTATTGCAGGTGTTGTGATCCATATATGGTGCACTTGGGGGCAGGTGAGAAGAGATTAATATTTGTGATGATGAGGTATAGTGTATGGAGAAGCTCTATTATGCAGCTGTGTTTAGAAGGATTGAACGCTGAGGTGAATTTCTTCTGCTTTAGTAAGAAAATTGTATAGAGAAACAGGGTTTTGAGAAATAATTTAATTTCTGGGTTTTTTTTTTGTTGGTTTTTTTTTTGGGTTTTTTTTTCAGAACTGATTTTAAAAGTATTTTTTGATATGTGATTGTGAGAATGGAATCTGTTTTGTCTACTGTAGGTTCTCTTGTAGCTACCTTCAAGGGAAAAAAAGAGTGCAAAGAAAAGGTGAAGATAATGGTAGCAAAAACAAGATTAATAAGCTATGCAACTCTTAATTTTCTGTTTTGTGCTACAAGATTTTTTTTGTGCATGGTCTGAGGACTGTTCTACGTATGCGTTCAGTGTTTGTTTTACCTACCATAACTGTTCTTGGGCTATACAGAGATTAAGGTTGCAGCTGAGAAGTAAGAAGTGAACTGCAGGATTTGATTGATTTAGGGAGAAGTTATAATATTTGTTTATTGCTAGATTACTCATTCTAGTCTGTCTTTTGATGCTATGATATTAGGCAACAAAACAGCTTCTGTAAAACAGGTCATAGACTCAGAACACACGAAATCAAAGCAGTTATTGTATATATCTAAATGTTTTTTATATTCTGTGTATAGTAAATATTTTTTTCTCTGATCCAAAGCAAGTACGGAATAAAAAGAAAAATGTTAGGCAGGGCTATTTCATTAAAGCTCTATTTTTCATAATGCTTTCATACAAACATACCAGAAATTCATTGAAGTTCAAATGTTTCTTTGTGAGCAGAGTGACTAAATTACAATTTAAAATATGTGAACTATCTGTACTGCATTGAGAATTGTAATACTGTGCTGGAAAATTGATGATGAGCTTTGTATTAAGCAATAATGTGAATTCTACTGAAGCTCTTCCTATCATCTAGTCCCTTCAACATGTGCTATTAGTAGAGTATTCCCTTTAGCCTTGTTTAACTCTTATTAGAATATTGTACTTGCATGGCTCCATAATTGCCTTGAAGACCTTACAAAAGTGAAATGTAATGTATTTTACCTTGTGTATCCATTTCCTAAGTTCATAGCTGAAACTGAAAGAACATGAAAGATATGTTGCTTTGTGAACTTGAAGAAGAAACTTCAAATGAAGAAAACAAATCAGGCTGGAGGCTCTTCAAAACAAAAAGTTCCTACCAGGTTCTCACTCTTATGCTTATAGTAATTACATGACAGTGCAACAGGTGAACTCTGGGAGTCTCTAGTACTTTGGTGATTTTTGGTGTTCTTTGACCTTGAAAGAAAGTTATAGGAAAGGATAGCTGACTAAATCTGATAGATTAAATTCATCTGCCGTGGTTTGCATAAGCAGAAGTTTTAGTTTTCTTCCCCATTAAAACCAACATACAGCAATACTTCTGCTTTCCCTGTCTTCAACATCAAAACAAGTTTGAAGACCGGTGGTGTCAGTGTGGCTCTCTGAAGTTTATGTTATGGATGCTGCAAGTACCCCTGCTTATAGAGGCATTTTTCCAGAAGTGACCAAGAAAGAGAATGTGCTTGCCTCCAGCTCTCACTAATGGGCTACAAAACTTTAATCTTGAGGAGGAAATACCTTCAATTTGCCAGATAATATTATTACCAGATATTACCAGATAATAGCATGCTCCTTTTATTCACTTTGCCTTAGTGCCAGGGCAGAGGATTGTAATTTGGTGTAATGGGAGTCCAGTAGCATGTTGATGGGTAATACTATAAGGTAGTTTCCTGCTACCACTTCATCCTCCTTCAATTTGCACAGCTGATGGGTTTCAGTGGAGTTTCAAGCTAATATAAGGAGGCTGGGGCAGAAGGGATGTAAACCAAAGGACCATCAGTGGCTCCTATAGAGAGAGAAGTTATTAAATAGGAGCATTCTCTGAAAGTAGTGATCAAAAAGTGGTGATGAAGTGGAATATGCCTTCTATGCATTCTAAGAAAGAAGTAGAAAAGGTGGGTATATCTTAAGCATTTTGAGGTATGCAGTTCCAACTCTTGTTAAATCAGAAACGCAGCCTAATTAGTACTCAGCAGAATAGTTCAGTCCAATTTCTCTCTGCTGAATTTTGCCTTTAAGAATGTCTATAAGAAGACTTTATCTTGTTCAGTAAAGAAACAAAGAGGGAAACTCCTGATTGTTTTATATTGTATGTGTTTTGGAGGATTGAGCTTCCTGAAGGAACAATGTTTCTTCCTGGACTGTGACATTAAAAATAAGCAAAAAAACTCCACCTAACTTTTTTTCACTTACATTCCTGAAAAACTGAGTACCTGAGTACGTTTAGAAGAGGACTTAGGTTTGTTTGGATAGCTGCTGTCAGCATAGTTTAAAACAATAGTCATAGCTCTACAAAATACATCACAGTAGAGCACTAGAGAAAAGGAAACTAATCTAGCTCATGCAGGAATGAGCGATGTCTAACATTTCTTATGAGGAATAGCTACTGCTTGTAACCATAGTTATTCACAGCTGAGTTACCTTACCTTAAATTTAAGGGAAATTCAGACTGTTCTCTGAGAGTATAGTCATTCGGTGCAACCCGAATGTCACCAAGGCTGCCCTGAGAGATCTCTGTTGTTGCATCCATTGGGACTCCCAATTCTTTCTTAAATGAAAGATTTTACAGGTTGTATGTAAAGCTTTATAAAGCAAGTGTTTTCATTAAACTAAGTATTGGAGGCATAGGAAACTGGTGCAGAGTTTAAACTCTGTATCAAGTTTGAGTTATGTAATGGTTACTGGGAAGTCTTGAAGAATCAAGGAATATAACGTGAAAGCTGCTACAGCAATCATATGTGACTGGTTCTGTCTCAGCTGTGAAGACTACATCTGGATACAAGCTTGCTCTCAATTCAAATCCTGTGCAAAAGTTGAAAGCTGGTTTGTGCATCATTTATCTGGCAAGTTTCGAGTACACTGAGTAAAATTAGTCACATGCAGAGCTTCACTGAACAAGAAAATTGCCATAAAATATTGCAGGTCTATAAAATCTATTAAGAGTAATGCAGTTCTAGACTAGTTTCTGCAGTGCTACTGATAATAGCCAATTCCAGTATTTCTTAGATAAGGGAAATCCTGTTGTCTAAATTAGTTGAGGACAATGATTCTATGTGCCTGAGCAGTCAGGCTGCTCCTCAAAATACAGAGACTCCTGAAAAGTACTTCTGGAGTGGATTTATAAATAAAAAAAATGTGCTTTATGGAAAGATTAAAGCATGGTTGTACTGAAAAGCCCAAGTAGATAGCTCCTTATAGCCAAAACTACTCACTGTGTAGGCATGCATAAGTTGTGGGAGTATAATAGTTATTGCTTCCTACTAGAAGTGTGTTAGCATGAAAGTGTACGAGTTTGTAGTTTATTAATTGCACCTGATGATTCATCCTTTTGTATGCGTTAGAAATATTTAAATGACAATTTCCTGATGTTTGAATAAATATTTCCTTGTAGTGGGAGTGCAGAGTAAGTCCTACCCATTTATTTTGCTACAGCAGTAAAATATGCATTTTAATTTTCATTTTAAATATGCATTTTATCCATTCTCAGATGTGCTACAGAATATTTATTATTATATAGAATGAATTAAAAATACATTGAACTGGTCATTCTAAGTTTGCTTCCCCTTTTTAAGGGAGCATGATGATGTTTTTCAGTGTGAAATGTGACAGTGGACCAATTTTTAATGAAATACACTTTGTCTTGAAGTAATACGCTTTCCGTAGCTCATTGAGATTATCTTACATAATTTGCATAATAAATATAATGTGTATTCCAACTATGCTTAAGGACTTTTGGCAGATGGAAATTTGATTTCTAAGACATCTTTATTTTTTTCCCATCTACCTAGACTTCAACTGTTATCATACAGGGACTCTGCTGAGATACACTTAGTTCTTGCATTTCAACAGTTTTTGAGTAAAATTTGGAAAGCAATGTAGCAGAGCAATGTAGCTTTACTTCATAGGAATAATCTTCCAAAATTAGCATGGTCTGTTCTTTCTATGTTGAAAATTCAGCATAATATTAAATAATGCAAAGATTAGTTAAAAAGAAAAAAGTGGAAGGGAACTCATGAGACCAGCTCATGAGCTCAGTTCAAATAGCATCTTTTTTTATGAATCTCATAGAAACACAGGATACAGACAAATGAAGATACTTAGCCTACCATCTATGTTTAAGAGTATTTTTTAATATCTTTGTTAGGTTTTTGTATATATGCTTGTGGAGCCCGCTCAGAGCTGGAATGTTCATTTGTAATGCAGTGCTGTTATACCAATTTTGATTGAGGTCATTGTTGCACCTGCATGGGGAAACTGAGACATCAAAGGCAATACATGAAAGGGAGGAAAAAACAGTAAATTTAAGGATTTGATTATTTGTGTAAATTATCTTAGATATGGCATCTCTCTTTGATGTAGCTGGCACAGCAAAAGGCTGGGAGGTCACACTTTAAAATATAAACTGCTTTTCATATCCTCCATGGTCCTCCTCCACAGCAAGGTTTTGGTGCAGTGCAGTCCCATTTAAGTATAGTGATGAAACTACCTCAGCTGTGAACTAGAAGGAATAAAGATATTCCTAAAGTGGAGGTTCTTTGCCCTTTTGTTGTTATGATTTTGTCGTTATTATTCAAAAGGTACCAGTGAAATACTAATAATCCCTTTGGGGAAGCAGTATTTCTAAGCTCAATTGTTTAACAATTGGGAAAAAAAAAAAAAAAGAAAAAAAGAAAAAAAAAAAAAGCATAGATGAACAGGCAAATTACCCACAGGATATCATGAATTAATTTATCCCGTGGGGCTTTTCAGTGGATTAATTAGTAATGCTTGGTGAAATAGTCACAATTAATGTACTTTATTAGCTTAATTTTTTTCCCCCCTCATTCCCCCCATGAAATTTCCTACAGAAGCTTATGGATTTTTAAAAATGTGTGTAATTGGGATAACAGTCCATCTGGATTTAAAATGCTTGTTCAGTGAAGCAACCTCCTTGTCTGCTCTGTGACACAGAGGTTGTGCAGTCCTGAAATGCTGCTGAAAATGTATCCCTCCATTTCTTTCCCAGCCTTCTAAGTTAGGCACTTAACTGTGGGAGCCCATCTGAGCTAATAACACCTTTGAGTGTGCCTGGCTCCAGGACATGGTAGTGTATTGCCCTCTCTATGAAAGAGGATGGTTGTTCACTCAACCTGCAGAGTCTGCTCTATAATGTTTTAACCCTTTTCTTGCACGCTTTATTTTTTTTATTTTTATTTTTTTATATTTTTTTTTTGTCAGTGGGAAGTAATGATGAACTTTAAGTTGCAAATCTGAAAATTAATTTTACTATTGAAGTGTAAGTGATCAGCTGTGGCACGGCTAATTTAACTCAATGAGGATGGAAAAAATTGATTACTTCAGGCAAAAAATAAAAGAGGTCTGAGGTAGTATTTTCCTCTGCTATTTCCGGAAACAGATGATATTTCAGATTGGTCTATTAGCAATTTAGTCGTACTGTAAAGTTACAAACTAGAATTCCAGGCAGCTGTGAGAGCAAACTGCAATTTCCTATCCCATAATAATGTGTTATTACTTAAAAAGAAAAACTTCAAATGCATCCTGAGGCATAGAAATTTATCCCATCTTGAATAAAGATAAAGCACAAAATACATACAATAAAACAGGAAATGTGTTCTTTGAGTAGCATGTTTCGTAAATCTTTGGTTCAGTGATTAAAACCTATATTTTCTGCATTTTGACATTAGCTTTAATCGTGCTGGTCAGTACAACCTGGGATGTGTACAGAAGCCTGTAGGGCTTCAGAAGATAAAATGTATGAAGTACTTTTCTTTATAGCAGTAGGGCATTCCAAAATGTGGTAATAAGACAACAGCTACACCTACATAACTGATCTCATATTTCAAAGCAATAAACTGGGACTCTGTGGTGTTCATTACACTTGAAGTCTCATGTGGTGGAGGAATAGATTAAGTAATGTGCATGAAAGTAGACCAGTCACCATCGTTTTAGAGAAAATAATCTCTTGATGACTCAGAAAGGACCTGGGCTCTAGCACGTATGGGCAGGTGGTGTGTTGTGGTGGGATTAATGTTCCCCCATGAGTCAACTGCTCAGGATTAACTTTTAAATTCTGTGAAAATTGCATCTAGAAGTGTGACACAGTGTGTTTTCTTATTTCTGGCAAAGTCATTTATTCCCACATGGACATATCATTAAAGGCAAGATTGAGGATGGAAATAGTACAAGCTGCAAGAAAGCTGCCTCATATACACACTTTTCCCCCACCCTGGAAAAGTAGCATGGAATTCACAAATTTGAGATATGAAAATTTGAAGATTTTTTTCTTCATAAAAATGTTTCCAATTTATATTCTCTTAATTCTATGATAAATAGGTTAGGAAAACCTATCAGAACATAAATGTGATGCAGTCTTAGAACATCTGCTTGCCTAGTGAAAGCATTGCTTTTCAGCAGTGGTCATGCAGGAGAAGATGATGGGTGTGAGCTTCCCCACAGTTACAGCTGTGGAATTTATTCCAGCAGTGGGTCTGTGTGGAGATCTGTCATATTGCAGCCAGGTTTAAATTGGCAGTGCTGTTTGTGGCAAGGTCCCTCAGCCTTTCTGGAGGTCTCCAAATACTCCCTGCTTTGAAGCTGTCAGTCTGCTGCTGTTCTACAATGCACTGATTAGTTTTGATGGATGAATTGTTTTGGAAATAACGTAATACATCAGTGAGTCTTTCATTCCCTCATAGACCTGATTATCTTTGTCCCCCGTTGGCAGTGTTCTCTTGGAGAGAAGTGAGGCTGAATGCTCAGCCTGTGCAACAGCTCACCCCGCTGTGCCAATCTGAGGGGCCAACGGTATCAAAGGGTATGGCAAATTGTGTTACCAGTACTCTGGGTAGCAGCTTTTGAAATATCTGGGGACTAAGACATATGAATGATTAGAAATGATTACCTTTTCCTACTAGTATTTCCACTAATTATTTCCAATCGGTTTGTCTAATAAGGAAAATCACAAAAGGGAAATGAAAACAAAAGCATGTGCTCTGTGCTAGGTAAAGCTCCTCAGCTGGAAAAGGGGTAGTTTTAATTGTTAGACTTTTTTTTTCTTCTTTTAATAAATACCCAAAAGCATACAAGAAAACATGACAAAGGAGCTGAGCTAATAATTGGCTTTATGTCAGCGCTGTGCGTGCAGCGCTGAAGAGACAAAATCCTTCCTGAAAACCCCGAGGCAGGCTGCAGGGATGGAGCATGGCCACTTTGTATCTGCTGCTTCAGCCCTTGAGCTGGCGCAGCAGCTGTTACCTATTGCATCCACGAAGGAGCTTTTCTCAGCTCATTGTTTTGCATAAATACAAAAGGTCTTTTCCTCAAATCTCCCCTGAAAGGCAGCCTTGTAAAGGCTGGCAAGAAGCCTGCCTTCCACTGAGTAGGGCTCTTTGTAGGACCCCTTTCTGCTCTGCTGCAGTTATGTTTTTACAGCACTACAGCCTTGCTTTTGGAGTATATTCAGCAAGGCAGATCAACCAAGACACTTCGTGTAAGTGATGCTTCTAGATGCAGCAGAACAGCTGGATTGTAGTTAGGCCTGCATGCAACAGCAGCACAGAGCAGGTTGAGGGGAGAAAATAGAAGTGCTGCTGCTGCAGCATTCCCCAGAACAGCCTTGGCCCTGGAGTCTGGCTGGCTGGGGACTATAATGCCCATCTCCCACACCAGGGCCAGTCCCTAGGGCAGCACCTTCACTGGAGTTGTGCTACTGCCTACTCGCGTTACTATGTTTTGTGACTGTGTCTCAGGACTGCCATTTTAAAAAAGCTAGGGTAGATGTATCCAGTTAATCTGATAGCATGTCAAAATACTACCGTGTATGAGATAGTTATCTGCAGGCTTCCTATGAGTGCTCTGTGAGAAGAATGGCTGCCTTGTTCAGAGAAAATGCCAGGATAAAGCAGTGCCTTTTGATGCAGGTAATCTTCAGAAATACACTCTGATAGACCAACAATTAGAAATGAGCTGCAGCTCTTGCTGCAGGAAAGCACCCACAAACAAGAATCTGGAATTGTGAACACCAATTGCTGAGCCTGCTGATGTGTGTAAAAACCAATGTATACTTATTGTCCCCTTTGCATCTAAGTATTTTCTCATCAGCCATGAGATGATGTAATCTTGAGGGATTGTTTTAGACAGGGCAAAGAAGGGTAATGGCTGGTTGGGCTGCCTTTTCATACAACTACGAAGCACCTCCAGTCTTACAGTTTTCATTCCTTGTAAAAATGTTAAACCTATGTACTGAGCAAAAATTTTCCACTCCAGATGTCAATGTCATGAGTTTCTTATTTACTATTTATTCCAATAGAAACAGTTCGGGATGTGCAGGTTAGATATTAGGAAAAACTTCTCTGAAAGTGTGGTCAGGTAATGGAATAGGTTGCCCATGAAAGTGGTTGTTAACATCCCTTGCAGTGTTCAGTGGAGGTGGCACTGAGGAACACGTATCACTGGGAAATACTGGAGGTAGGTAGATGGTTGGATTAGATTATTTTAGAGATCTTTTCCGACCTTAATGATTCTATGATTTTGTAATTTTAATGAGAAAATGCCGGGGTTTTTTCTGCATTTAATAATTTTCCCAATACTAAGTCAAGAAGATGACAAAATCTTCCTGTTTGGGGGATGGAAATTTATAGAAGAAATGACATTTTAATCACAGAAGTTTCCTGACTTGTTAAACTTTTTTGGAATGACAACATAAATAATATTATACTATTATTTTCAATGTAGCATCATTTATAGCAGTTCAATAAATAGTATTACTTAATTTCCATTCAGACCACTTCTCTTCTTTCATTTTGTCCCCTTATGGACAAGAATGTGTATGGGAATGTCACATATAAGAACTGTAAACAAGAAATAAGACCTTGCTGCAAGTCATTTTTTTCAAGCATGGCTTTCTGCATATAAACCTCACACTCAGATTTCATCTGATCTTTTACTAATGCAAATTGTTAACAGAGCAACAATAATAATATTAGTAATAAAATTAACAGAACAACAACAATAATGATTTAAAGAAAAAAATAAAATGTTGAATATTTTCCTTCAGGAACTCCCTGTAAATCAGAGATTGCCTTGCAGGCCTCTCAGAATTGCCTGTTGTAGGTTTGCCTGCCCCTCTGTCTTCTGTCATAGACTGGATATGATGGAGCAGAACCAGGATGATGATTGTATTAATTTTATTTTTGAGTTTGTTTTGAACTGGGATGGAAATACAAGACAATCCTCATGTTAGTGAGAAATTAGGGAAACTGAATTGGATTTAAACTCTGGTTTCTTTTTTGTTTGTTTCTGCTGCCACCATCTCCTGTTTTGTTTTTGTGTTTTTTTGTTTTTTTTTATTTATTATTACTATTAACAAAGACAAGTGGGATGATGACTCTGTGTGTGTGTGTATCTCAAGAGGGAAGATGTTTCAGCACCATATGTACTGTTGAGGGGCTAAAAGCACACAGCGGTGAAGATGTTTTTAAACTAAAACCAAACACATCCTCTGGATGCTCAAGGAGTAATATCTCATAAGGGAGAAGAGCATTTGTGTGGTGTTTTAGAGATATTTATTAACAACTTATTGTAAGCCTAAATCCCCTATGATTCTCATATCTGTTTTATTAAAGAGGAAATGTCTGAGACCAGAGACAGCACATGAAGACTCTTTTATATATCATATGCACTGGAAGTTTCAGATAGACTGGCTAAGATGAAGCTTTTTCTTTGTAAGGAGAGTTTTCAGTACATGGCTGAGGGGATTGAAAAGATTACATCTTTCCCATGTTGTGCTGGATTGTCTCTGCTTCCTTTTCATTACCACAGTCACTTAATTACTCTCTGTCCATGTGTGTTTCCTCTTTACCCCCCACCCCACCATCTCCCCGCTGCATCCTTTCTGGGTTTCCCTCTCCATTTGTTTTCTGCTTCAGCCCTTCTCTTGAGCCTACCAATCCCAATGTCCTTGTCCTAATTTCTTTTCCAGACTGAACTCATTTCCTTTCTTGGCCATATTTCTCCTGACCTATTCCAAGCTTCCTTTGCACCTGCCCAGAGCTCTTTTCCTGCCAAACCCCAAATACAGTAATTGTGCTGTGGAAGTCTTTTAACAAGGCCAAATAATGGAAGATGCAGAAAAATGACAGTGTTATGCACAGCGTTGCTCTGCATTCACCCTGCTTCTAGTTATCAAGGCACAGGTGCTGTTGAAGACCATATCAGTTAGTAGGTACCATGCATCTCAAAAACCACGTATCTGAGTGTAAAAGGGCAGATGCAGTATCTCAGAAAATTAATGTAGCTCAGTTGTAGTTATAAAATATGTGATACCAGATGTGGATTTGATCCCTGGAGGAGAGGAACATAGCTGAGATTATGAAATAAAACACACTGTTTCTTGTTTGTTTTCAGTGCAGTAAACTTCCAGAGCTCCATTTTGCATTATGACCATATTGCGGGCATGTCTGTACTTTATCCCACATAGAAAATATATCACCCTAGTCTACTCTGTTTAGCTCTAAGCAGGAAATCTTCCATTTGCACTGCCCATTTTTGTTTCTTGTTTCACTCTTGGAACTCTGGTTTCTTTACTCACTTGAATGTAAAAATCCCCTAAAGATCAGTTAACAAGAGAGCATTAGCAAACATTGATCTAAACAGGTCTTGTGAAGGTTCATTCCTCAGAGCTTCTCCTGCTTTAAAATTAGCTTGCATGATGCTTCCTGAGTTACTTCCAAAAATAAAAGCAATGTAGGAAACAAGTTACTATTGGATGTTTCTTCATAGTGCTGAAACTTGGAGAAACGTCTGTGGTTGGAGGTTAGCTTTTGTCTTAAATCTATCTGAGCTAACAGAAAAGACATAGAAAATGGCCCTTCAGCCTACCCCCCGCCTGCCAACTGCACTGTGTACGTCATCTAAGGAGTGGTGACGGCTGCAGATGGTAATGTATGTTGCAGCCATGGCGTCTCAGGCTATGATCTTGCCACATATTAAAGTAATGGAGCATTCAGACCTTGTCTGTATTTGAGAAACTTCCAAAGAAAACCTAAGTGTTATAATAAGTGATGTTTGTGATTTAAGAGGTGACACTTTCCTCTCTGTATTAATCTTATGCCAATGTCTCAGCATGATGCTAAAGAAAATCTTTTCTAGAGGTGTTATGCTTTGGAAGAGATGTAAAATGGTGATCAGTTGCTCATGTCTTTACTTTCTGTCAAGTTATGATACCCTATGTGGAACTTTGGTTCCTTAAAAAGCAGCTTAGAGACCACTGTATTTCTGCAGCGATGTATTTCATGCTTATGTTAGGTCTTTGAAGTGCATTACAGTACAATTATTTTCTTATGATGTGTCATACACAAAAATGAGGTTGCCACTGGCTCTGGTGATCTTTAATAAAATAGAGAGAAATGACATTAAGACCAGCTTGGAAAAAACAACTAGTAGGTATGTAAGTGCTCTTGTGAACTGTACATTTTATATAGCAAGCTAAAGTTTCAAACCATAGATGTCATCTTATTTTCCTCAGAAATTTATATGTGCATACTATGCTGTTGAATGCGAGTAGGTATAGATTCATGCCAGTAGTTATTTGGACTGCATACAGCAGTGCAATAAGAACATTTGTGTGTTTCAAGATGCATCTGATGGCTCTGTCTGGAAACGCATCCGAGCACATTGCATGTGTCTAGAGGCAGATAACATATAGTTGGGAACAGCACAAGTGGGCATTTGAAGAAGGTGACTAACAATGACTCTGGTGGTTTTTCTAAGATACAGATGTGGCAAACTGCAAGAGATCCTAATTGATTGTGGTGGAGGGAACTAGACAGTGGGAGAAATAAAGGTAGTTATAAGCCAGATATTTCTTTCCCACCCAAAAGAACGGTATGTACTACTACTGGAAAATACAGAATGACAGAATCAGGTAAACACTGATTCCACCCTCATTTCCAGCTGTTTCATAAAATCTCACATGGTTGCTTTTAGTATTTCCCTGCTCCCCAAATACATGTTGAAATTGATAGAATATCTCCTGTTGGACTGCACATGTCCTGTATATTCCCTCTACTATATCAACACCTCTCGGTGATGAAGATCAGCTGTACCATACCCCAGATGGTTATAGACTAGCCAGCATCTTGCTCAAAACTCATTGTTTTTCTAGGCGCTTGAAGGTCAGGGGATGTTTTTGAGATTGCTTTCTCTCCTTCCAATTACAGATGACCAGTCCTCTTCCAGCCTTGGAAGTCTTCACTTCCTCTTGGATAGATGCCCAAAAACCTCAAGTGAGGAAAATCTTATGGTACAAAACTGCTGTTGTCTGGAGTCTTTGTGTGCTTCATATTTATGAGACTTTACAGGGCATCAGGATTTCACTGAGCTGCAGTTGCAGAACAGGACAGGGTGAAGAGCACTTGCAGAGGCAGCTGCAAGATTAGAAAAAAATGAAAGGAAAAGAAAAGCAGTGGTTCAGTGAAGATTAATCAATCAGCAGGTAGTAATTACATCTGTTATATATAGATGCAGTTCGTGTAAAATGAAGTCATGGCAATTAATTTTGCAACTTCTGTGTTTTTTTTTTATTGTGGCTGGAAAAGAGTTTTTAAACTGCACTGTTTCAAAAGAAACAAACACGCCTTCTGTTTTTAACATGTTTTCATTCTGAAACTTCTTTTTCCAAAAATGATTTTGCCTCCATATGTCATAGACATTCCTGTGAAAAGATGTAAGATAATATTAAAACACACACTTGAAACACGTGAGCTGTGATAATTGTTTGAATATCATACAGGTTAATGCTTCCAGCCACCATAAAGAGCTACGAGGAAATTTTGAGATGCATGGTCAACATCAGCTGTGGCTTTGTCAGAAATCCAACATGCAAACAGCACCTTTTTGCATAGTCCCATGAGGAAAGGGCAAATCCTTATCTAGTTTCCTCGATAAAGTCTATTGACTCCAACATTATGATGTGCAGTTGTCGACACAGATCTGTGTTCTGGTGCACTTGATGGAGGAAAGTAAGAATCCAACCCTTGTATGGCATACTCATACTCCTTACTGCCCTTATTTCTCTTAGAGTGAAAGAAGAAAATATTGGGAAAAAGTGGAGTCTGACTACTGTGATAGCAGATGGACCTGATTAGACACTAAAATAGATGTAGCATGTGTTACACTTAATAGCTAAAAATGTTGTGACACCTCTTTTCTGCCTTGCTGCTTTAATCACAAAGCCTTTATGCAATGAATGTGGCATATTGAGTTCCAACCAGATCAAATAGCAACTTCAACAGTTAAATGCAGTTAATGTAAAGCAAAATGTGGTGTAAAATGTTTTATCCCTTTCAAGAGAACAGGATAGCTACATTTATAGCAGAGAAAGGAAAGAAAGAAAGAGAAAGCAATCAGTTTATAGGTAGGATCTAAAGCCAAGAAAATTCTTGATAGCTTTTAAGGCAATTTCAGATATTCATGTCAACCCCCTTTATCCTGTTTCTTAATCTGTAGGAAATTCCACTTACATCACTGACTTCCTGCTGCTGTGGAAAACAGACATTGGTAATGCCTTAGAGTTAGAATTAGCTCTGATCTGTCTTGTTCTCCTGTCCTCAACTATGTTGGTTTAATTACCCATAAATTATTAGTGCAGCCTTTTAGTTTTTCTTCCTTTCTATCTCCAGCATTTTTCCTCTATCAAACAAAATCAGCTTTTTGCAAGTTGGGGTAGAAGTAGGATTTAAAGCCGCTGATGATACTCAGAGTAAAAATCTTCCAAGTCTAAAATCTATAGTAGTCACAAGGAATCCCAAAACTGCCAGGAAAACCATTGGTTTCTACTACTGAGAGGTACTGCAATGCTCACTATCAGAGCTTTAAGGTGCAGTAGCAATGCTGGTGTTGTCAGAGTCATGGGAAAGCCACTGTATCTCACAACTTCAGCCAAAACACAGCCACATATTTGAGATTAAGATTGTTGTTGCTGCAAATCAAGGCACCTGATAGGACCTGCCCATCTTTCTGTCTTCTGACACTTTCCAGAGGTGCCACACAGTTGATAGACTGGTGGAAAGTTTCTGCAGGTTAAGGATGCAACTATGACCTTCAGCGGACAAGCTTAGGGTTGGATTTTTTATTCTTGGAGGACATGAGGCTGAGACACTGGAGCATTCAAAGTATATTGAACTTGCACAGGTCTTGTGCTTCATCCTCTCAGTCTCACTGCACACAACAAAATGTATTTGTTGCTTGAGACTGACGAGCATAGGGAACAGAGAAAAGGATATGATCATTACAGTACTGGCAGTCATGGATGCTTTTTACTGCCTTTCGTATATTCGTAATGTCATTAGGGATATTATCTTAAGGTCATACAGCATCAGTGACAGCTGATTCTCTTACTGCTTTGAATATTGAGAAGTGATTCAGAGCCTAAAGTAGCAAATACATGTATTTTTATTCCCTGAATTGCTTTACATGTTTTGCATTCACTTCTCCAAGGTACACTTCAGCAAGGCAACACCTTCATAACTTAGTTATGGAATGATGGTTGTGCTTCATATATATATATATATTTTTTTCATGAACATTTGACGAGTGAGGGCATTTCCACGGGAGGAGGATGTGTCATTCCTATCCCTTCTCACTCTCTTTTTCAGTTTCTTTTTCAGCTGATGTGCTTGCCAGGAGCTCATTCCAAGGGCTGAACATTTCCAGTCCAGGCTTCATTCTTGTCTGCTCAGATTATTTTGCTGAGAAATGCCCTTCTGTGATACCAAAAGGAGAAGGAAACAAAGCAGGAGATTTGATTAATGAGCTTTCTGTTGATGTGGGGATGTGCAAGCAGATTAGGCACAAGAGATAAACCTGGGTGCTGAGAGAGCTTCTCAAAGCATGAGGATATTTGCATATGCTTCATTCTCTAGAATGGCATCTATTAAGGTTCTTAATAGTCAGGTTCTTGGGTGCAGCTCATTAATAGTGACATGGGGAGGGTTTACCAATTGTAAGCCTACGTGGGTTGTAATTAGCTATTAGAGAGTGAACTTTTTTTAATGTAACTAAATGTCAAAATTTCTCTGTTCATTAACTGGAAAACACTCACAAAACAATCAGCATCCATTTAACTGGAAATACTATTGAATGTCCTTGTTTTGTTCAAACTATTTCCTTCTGGTACTCTCCAAGCTGCCCCTACTGCTTACTATCGCTATTTCCCTTCCCTACCATGCTTTGAAGAGATTGAGGATGGTTTAACTTTGAGGTTTTCCTTTATGTCATCTCTGTGAGCACCCCTGAATACTTACCAAAACTCATTCTGTGCTATGACACATAACTTTACTAATCTAGTTGAAGTGTATATAGTCATACCTAGAGGCTTAGCATACATCTCACTATACTTCAGAAACAAAAAAAGACATCAAAGCAAGGCATTAAACAAGGCATTAAACTGGCTCTGTTGTTTAGCCCTACCAAGATGCAAATATTTGTTAGCAGTCATGGATAACACTTTTGGCCCAATGCACCCCACCCTGCCAATATTATCCTACAGAACATGCAAAGGTTAGTGTCTTCTGAAGGTGTGTGTTGGACACCGCAGTGGTTCAAGACTGCTCTCCTTGTTTGATCCAGGGGGAAATAAAGCTTTGTTTGCAAGTCAAGGGTGATGCACTGTGTGGGTTTTCCCCTATAGCCTTTGATTCTCAAGGGAAGAGAATTTAACACACTAAATTCAGCTTTTCAGATCGTCGTTGAGAAACAAAGGAGGAAGTGGGTCATTAGATGTGCTGATTGCAGACAAACACTCAGGGAGCTTCTCCTTCCAGTGAAGCCCTTTTCACATCCCCAGGAATCAGGTATTACACGTATTCAAGAGTAGGAAAGACAACAGAATTGATCCCACTCCCCAGTTTTACTCTTCTCACTCCCCTGTCACTGACTGGAAATAGGCAGATTGCTAAGCAGTGGAAAAATACCTATCGTTGCAGGGACAGATCGTCATAGCAATAGACAGACTTTTACTCCCACGCTAGACAAATTCATCCTGAGTATGATCACTTCATTACTGGATAACAAGAATTTTACCAGGAAATGGACTTACTGATGAACAAATCAGAAATACTCTGAGGGAAAAGCTTAATTTACCCAAAGGATGGTGGGTTTTTTTTGGTTTTTTTTTTTGTTTGTTTGTTTTTTGTTGTTGTTGTTGTTTGTTTGTTTTTTTAATGCCAAATCAGAAGCAAAGGAAAAACTCTCATGAGGAACTAGGTGTCAGTGTTTCTTGCTCTGAGGTCCCAGGGGTGCCCTGTGCATTGATGAGTGAGAGATGGAGTGGGGAGCATGCACTCTGAGCATTTACTTCAGTCATTCATGATCACATGTCTCTAGTAGGCATCACCGAGAGAAAAACTGCACATAGAGAATCACACAATAAGTGCAACTTCTAGTTTTCACAGTCCCACCCAGAAAAAGGTTCATGTTTTCTTTCAAGGCTTTTCAGGAAATATTTGGTAAACTCACACAAGAGACACCTACAAAGGAAGGGCAGAGAGGTCCCTATATCATCCTGCTCTCACACCTCTTTCTGCCTCTACTCTTTCAAGCCACCTGCTTAGTCCAGAGATTGTCCACAAATGCTCATAAAGGAAAGCCACCATGGAGACTTGGATCTGCTCCTATGCAACAGCTAGTGAGAAAGGCAGAATATAGGGTATTTTTTGTTTTGTTTTGATTTTTGTTTTCAGGCAAACATATCACAGCTTCATAAAATCAAACGAAATCTTTAATAAATCTCATCCCCCCACATTTAAGCAACAGGTAGCTACTGGCATTGCTGCTGTCAGTAACTGTAAAAAGCTTGCACAGTGTAACACACATTGGCTCACAAGAGTCACAGGGGCTGAATTTAATGGTCCATCAACTCTAATTTTCTTAAAAAGTGGTTGGTATGAAGGGCATTAGAGGAGGGACTTAAAAATTCCACGTCACACAGCTATTTGCTTGAACTGCCTTCCCAGTAGGCATTTTCTTTTTCCTGGGTAAGTACTCTGAAATGCAGCAGTTCCTTTCTTTTCCTGGTAGTCTCTAGGGTAAGGAAATAATGTCAGTTTTTGAAAAGTTCTGATCATTCATTCAATAAAAATAAATTGAGGTGGTTTTTTTTTTTTGGTTTTTTTTTTTTTTTTCAATTGTGCTTAACTTCTCATGACGTCTTGTGGTAATAAGTTCCAGCAGTCACTGTGTGATCTTTAGACCCCTTTAGAACATGGTGAAAATAAACCCAAGTCAATGCCACCACTCATCAGTTTTTTAATTTTATTTTTTATAGAATAGGTCAGCATAGCCAGTCCATTTATTTCCTTCTTTATTCTGCTTGGCTACATGTTTTCTTTCAGTTTTCCTCTCTCTGAAGCACAGTGGGCAACCTCCTCTGTCACTCGGGACAGCTGTCCCCAGCCCTGCACATCCATGCAAGGGCTGTTTTTGAGCTGGCCCATAGCCACTTGTCCTGCTGTAAGATATGTTCCCATCTCCTTGTACGTACAGCAATTGTTTTCAAATCAGAGGCTTGCACTTGCTTGCTTCAAAGGAGCGATTTCTTGGCCACCTTGTTTCTAACCCTGTTCTCCCAGCCAGCCTGACATTCGCAAAGAAACATTGCTTTAATTGTGGTTTTTGAGGTGAGTAACTGCTAGGTTATTTTGTTTAAAAAGAAAAAAAAAAAAAAAAAAAAAAGAAAAAAAAAGGCTCAGAAGACCATAAACCTTTAGAAAAACTTTTTCTATTTATTGCAGAACACCTTGTTTTCCTGTTAGCGCAAAGACTAAAAGACACAAAGACACTTTCCCTATAATCAGGTTACAGCGCCACAATATGGCTCCCTTTATAGGGGTCATTAGGTCTTTTATTTGGGGAAGAGAGTTCTTTCCATAGCTTTGGTGAATTAACTCTTTTGTTTGTGGCAGAAAGTTCTTCCCTCAAGCAAGCTTTTTTTAGGCTCTACAAAGCAATCTCACTGCCTGGAACTTGCATATTTATTTTACTCCCTTTGTTTGCAGAAGAAAAAAACCACCATAATTTTTCTGAAGAAAACATTGCAGAAACTTCATACTACTTCAAGTGTCCTTCTTTAGATATTGGTCTGTTGTTTATATGCCAGTAGCCCTTGGAAAAAAAAAGGCTGGAATAGCTACTGCAATATTCTAACAGTGTGAAACTCTACAGGAAGGCAAGCAATGAAAATTCTCTGGTATTCATTACCTAACCTAAATTCTGCAGGGCAAAGGGAATGTGTTTGAATTTCTATTCACTAAAGCATCAATTCAAAAAAAAGGAATGCTTTTCAAAGTAAAAACTTGTCTTCATTCAGTGGAGTGAAGTGTATTTTGGCTAAAATTACAGGGATTTTTTTTCTGATTTACAGCTTCTTTCCGCAACCCTAGCTCCCATCAGAGCACAGCAGCTGCTGGCAGTACTCTGCAACAGGGATTACTGGAGAGTGACATATGTACGTGTATAGAGAAGGCCCTTACTGTGGCTTTCCATGGGGAAATAGGCAAAAGAATGTTGCTGATACCAGGATCTATACCCACTAGCTTTTCATGTCCGAAAAGCTCTTTTGAAAGCATTGCTAAACTTAAAAATGTTCGAGTTCTTCCTGGCTGAGGTTTTTATGTCTGTTCCAATTAACACTGTAAAAGAAACAGCACGCCAGGTTTTTTATTCTGGGGCTCATCTGTTGCTGAAACCATGTTTCCCTATGAAGCCAAAGGAAGCAACTCCTTTCTGAAAAGAAACATTATGATTAAGCCAACAGAAGAGGTGTTTTGGAAGAACTGCAGTGACCTTCATTCAGGCAGCAGCCTCCAGTAGGGAAACAACTGAATCACCTTGCTGGTGCATGACTTTATGACAATTAATAGATTTTACCATTGCCCCAGATGTTATCTACAAAGGGAATAGCATCTCCTTGTGTCATACCCAGAGGGTATGAAGCTAGCTCATGCCATTGATGTGTGCTCACTGCAGGGAACAGGAAGAGATCCAAACTGTTAAACTCTGCCTAAGCTCTGCTGTTGCAGTGTTGGTAGGATAACCCAGTGGCCTCAGAAGCTGACACTGAGTGCCCAGAGGGACACTGTGAGGAAGGGCAGTTTCATACTCACTCCACAGGCCCCATGAAGGTGAGAAGAGCAGCGAACCAAGCACACTGAGCAGGGTAGGGAGACCATCAGAGGGTTCTAATCCTGGAAATCTGGGCACAGGAGAGCCAGCCAGTACTGGCCAGTGCTCTCTGTTGCTCATCTCCCCATTTACAGTAACAGAACCAATCAAAGAAGAAATGCAAGAGTCTTTTCTAGGGAGTATCACTGTCCTGATTCCCCTCCTTTCCCCTACTTTCTGCTGTCCATCCCAGGATACAGTGTTTTATCTCTTTCACCTGCCCCAAAAGATACTGAATGCTCTCACTGCTATGAAGTGCCAGGTTTGAATTAAAGGCTAGATACATCCAAAAGAAGGTGGGAAAGGCAAATTGAAGAGACTACCTAGTTAGTGAAGATCTGAAGATCTTTTGCTCCCCTTTGCATCTCCTCTTTACCCCGTTCTCTCAGTTTTAATTCCTGACTTCTGCTTGCTTAACGTAATAAATAATAATAGGGTTAATCAGTAGCATGCTATGAGACCTTGATACAGCATCAGGCTCCGTGAGAGGGTGTCACAGATGTCTGCTGGGTGGAGAATGCCTATCCCAATTCCTGGCAGCCGATCAAAGCCCATGATCCTGTCCCCTCTGTGGTGTGCACATATCTGCTGGCAGAGGAGCTGCAGTAGGGTTGGAGTACATGTGTTGCAGAGATAAAGCCCCCACACTGCAGCATGACAGCAACTGTAGTGTCTTTTCATCCATGAAGACACACTTGTATCATTTATTTATAATATTTTTGATTTATCAAAGTATGTCAAACACAAGTCACTGCATCCAGAGTCATCCAAGAAATTGAACTTCAGAATGTAACCAAGCATGAAATGAATCAGTCAGCACAGGGAGCTTGCACAAGTACCAGCACAGAGATGAGGAAGCTTCCTCCCCCAACTCCTACACTTTGAATTAAGTCAAAATCACCACCTTTTCAATTCATAAACATACTGATCTTCATACTGGTTAAAAAATGATTCTAATACCTGCCTTTATAAATCATATAAGAATAACCATTAATCCTTAATAGAACCGTTAGGGAAAAATCAACTTTAAAGAAAATATGTCTTTGGATTTACAAATGTTTTTCCTAGTTACTACTGATGCCAATGAAATACCGATGAGTAAGGACTGCTAGTGATAGATGGTGGCAAGGTGACGTTCACTGAGGTGATAACCAGTGATTAATCAGGGCTGTGGGTGGAGGTAGACAGATTTGAGCCTGTGAGGAGGGAGAATGGAGAGGAATTGCACACCTGGATGTCATTTTATCACTGGCACTGACAAACAGCCCCAAGCTGAGCAGGATTGTTCCCACTTTGCTTCTGGCCTATGGTCCTGGCTTTTTACAACTTGTAGTTACATAGAAGTTGTTTCAAGACAGAAATTATCTCAGGATTATTAAGTCTCCTTTCCATAGCCCCAGTTCTTCTTGAAACTTGGTTAGAACACATTAAAAAAAGGAATTCAATCTACTACTTTACCTAAAAAGTGTCAGCCCAAGCCAAAGGAAAATTAATACCTTTACCTTCACAGCTGCTGCCTTCTTTCTCAGTTGGACAGCTTTACTGTTCCAGACCGTTGTTCTATTATACGTACTTGTTTCCTCAAACTCATTCATTACCACAGGTAACCTCAGTTTTACCTCTTGATGATCACAAAACAAACTATTGGAATATCTGGGGAAAACAAATGTTCTGGAATTACTGTGTTTCCAGTGAAATATTTGCAGGGGCCACATTTACCATTTCTGTAATCAGGGATCTGGGAAAAAAAGCAAATTATTATTAACCTACCCATCACTGGAATTTAAGTAATAAAAATAAAATGACTATAGCATTTAGTAGTGGTGAACCACATCTTTACACAAATAGTCATAGAGTCTAACTTGTGTATACCTTCCTTACTAATCAATGTACGTGCTTATGTCAAATGGTGTGACAGGCCACTAGTGAGCTCATCTTTTTGTGCTGACTTAAAATCATGTGTACTTCACCTGATCATAGTTGGAATACTGAGGAAGAAATTAATTTCCGCTAGTTCAAAAATTCTGGCTGTATAATATCACAGAATCACAGAATATGCCCTATTACTATTCGGTATTCTATGCTATTAAGCTTTACACTCTTGGTTAATTCTTTTTTCTTCTTTATGAATATGTAGAAGCAAATATTTTTCTCAGGCCCAGGCCAGCTGATTTTCTTTTTTAGGGAATCTGCAGAACTTGTTGACCCTAATTAAGAGAAGAATAGCTGTGGCTACAAAGAAGGTAATTTCTGATTATAATTTATTCAGTATCTTGCTGTCTATGGTATGAATACAAGATCCATAGCTTCTATTACAATACCAGATACATTTGTTGATAGCCAAACAAAAGAATACCCTAAGCCTGAAAATAATACATATACTAGCAACTCTACAAAGTGTTACACTGAGTGCAGACAAATACTTATGTTTTATTTATGAGTTGCAAAACAAAACGGTTGTGTTAAAATAAGAACTGCATTGATTCTGATTATATATATATATATATATATTAGATATTCCTTTGATATTTGGAACCATGTACTTCTAAAAACGAAGAAGAGAGGTAAACTAGAAAGAAGCTAGCCAAAAACTTCCCATACTTCATCTTTAAAATCGGCTCTCTGCAGCTAGGTGACAAATAATTTATTGTCTGACTGGATTATGCAGATATTCAAAATATCATTGAGGGATTTTTGGTTCCACAGAGTCCCACTAGGCTTCTTGGGTTCACCTCCACAGTTCTGGGACTTGGCCAGCCTGGCTTTCTTGGCCTTTTTGATGTTCATGTGCTTTGTTGAGCTTCCTGGGATTTGCATCTTCCTGATTAGGAAATCTAAGTACTTTCCCAAGCCTGACAGTTCCTGGCTGACTGAACCAGTTTTACTCCATCCCCTCAAACACAAGAGCTGCCCTAGCAGCCAGCACTGACCTGAGGGGGCTACGTCTGAGTGCTGTTGATGAGCTGGCTATGTACAGAAAAAGTGATAATAATAAAAGAAAGGATGCTGTGTAAGGTGTGAAACAGTGACAAGTAGGTGACATCTGAGCAAACATGGTTGAGGACAGAATAATGCATGTTTATAGAGCTGCTCTTTGGGATTTTTTCAGGCAAAGACATTTTTCACACCTCCTTGTTTGTACTTCCAGATTTTCTTTGCCATTTCTGCCTGAGCTTGCTGTATGTGCTACACCTTGTCCTGTCACCCCTTGATTTGAACTACAGAGAAGGTTCAGCTATGTCCTGCAGCAGCAGCTGCCAGATAAATACTCCAAAAAAGAGGAGCCTGTCAGCACGCAAGACACTTTTCCCAGCTCTGGTAGTAGCTGCTGCACTTCTCTCAGGAGAGTAAAAACTTCCCTTGTTTGGAGACTAAACTGTGCTGAGTCTTCAAGACAGAGATCAGAGCTTCCTTGGTTGCAGTTTCTGAGATTTACAGGGAAGGCAAAACATGCAGATGATATGAAACAACATGAAGAGTTGAATCCTAATGTTTAGTATGAGGTCTGGATAGGGATCATGTGTCTGGAAAGCAAAAGACTTCTGACGCGTTTTGTGGGGACATAAGCTTTTAGCATGTCCTCTTTCTTCCATCAAGCCTGATTGCAGTATGCAGGTAGTGGCATAACTTTTCTTCAAAAAGGGCAGGGGAGCAAAAATTCACCAGCTGTGACTATCTGAAGAAAAGCCCTATTGATTTACACAGAAACGCAGCTGCTACTCGCTGACTAAAGCTAAAGCAATAGGACTTGGCCCTAAAACACTGCAGGGTACTTTTATGTGCTTGCAAAGCTCCATGCTCTGTCGCAAGACTCCACGGACAACACAAGGATGCAGGAATAAAGCACACCCTAGTGTCAACCCTCTGCATCCATGCTAGCTGAAATTGTAGGGGCTCCATAGGGTAGGAGGGCATGGTGGGATCAGATGAAGAAAGATGGGGAAAGAAACACTGCTTCGTGCAAGCTGTGCTTTAGCAAACTCCTGGCAATTAGGGACTGTGCTCAGGCACCCGAAGGTGTGGGAAACTATGGGTGTCCCCATGAGGCTGAGCTTCTTGGGGGACATAGGTGTTTTAGCTAATAGATTTCAGCTCAGTGACAGCCAGCGTGTGGAATGTCATAGAATCATAGAATCACAGAATCATGAAGGTTGGACAAGACCACTTAGGTCATCCAGTCCAACCCTCAACCCATCTCCACCATGTCTGCTAAACCATGTACCTCGGTGCCTTTTAGCATTTCTCTCACCTCCATTTTTGATGTTGATTTATATCTCCCTCCATTTTTGCTCCAGCTTCAGCCTACCAGCTGCATTCTTTACCAAGCCAGCTTAATGCCCACATGAGCTCCATTAACTGCACACTTCTGTATTGGCAAAAATACACTTTTTTTTTTTTTTTTTTTTGTGTGTGTGTGTGTGTGTGTGTGTGCAGAGCTTTATTTGCCAAATCTAGGTCTGTTTTCACAGATAATGACTTCCTTTTTGTCTCTTTCTCCTTCTATGTCCCTTTCCCCACAAGTGGTCTTTTCAAAATGTTATGTGACCGTCATTCATCATTTTTATCAGCCTTGCAAACCCTGCACAGTATGACCTATGTTATATGAAAATTCATGCATGTAGAGACAGTAAGTAAAAAAAAAAATCTTCCATTTTACTTAGGAACTGAGGATACCTCTTTGCCATTCAAAGTCAACTTCTTTTTCTACCTGAAGCTATTAATTTTGATAGTGGTATAGCAAATAGAAACGTCATTTTTTTTTCAGGCTGTCATTGTTCATCTTGAAGGACAAGATTCTCTCATTTTCTTTCAGAGACACTTTTCATTTGGAAATATATTTGTATGGAGTGCTATAAAGTACATTAAACCAAAATATAAAAATGGGAAAGTTAAATTTGTTATCATTTTATTTCAGAAAAGACACAAAAAAAAGCTTTAACTTGTTTTTCCTCCTCGTAATGAAAAACTGTGATGGGCAATTGCCAAAAATATACTTTTGGAGTAATTTTCATAGAATTATAGAATATCCCAAGTTACAAGTTGGATTAACATTATGGGACCATAATGACAATCAAATCTAACTCCTGGCTCTATCACCCCAAAATTAGATCAATATTTGCTTAGTCCTCTTTCCATCAGACTTCAGATACCTGAATGCATTCATCCTCACAGTGCCCAAGTGTTGCTCTCCCTGGTAGTCACCACAGTCGTTTTTGAAGTATTGTTCCTGTGCAGCTAGGTACAAAATTGTTGCCAATGAACTTTTGGTAAACTAACCTTAGCCATTGTATCAGAATTCAGCTTTGCAGCTGCAGCCAGAAAAGGTTTAATTCTGGAAATGAATTTTCTAGGAAGAGTGTTAGTTAAGTACCCCCTGATAATGCTGGGAAAATTTTACATGGGTCAGGAATTATTCTTTCCGTGTGCCATGGTTCCCAGGATGGGTCCTCAGCAGAATAGCGTTGTGCAGGGGAAGTTTGGGTCTAAGTGTTACAAGAGCACAAGTGCACAGGGGGCTATGAGGTTTCAGCTAGTTATATTATACTCCTGTCTATTGATACTCTCTGATAGCATCTGGGATTTCTGAACACTACAGGGACTTTTGTAAATGAAGTCGCCTCAATGATGTTTGTCCTAGACTGGGCATGCCAAGTCAGACAACTGATAAGGGACCTACAAGCTTGACATCAATACACAGTTGCTCTGTCATAACAATACAACAGCTACCTCAGCCTCTAGGTTACGACTCCTCAGAAATAGGGAATGCTCATTAATGTGGAAGGTAGTTAGAAGTGGTTTCCTAGAAAGGAAAGCCTCTGCCAGCAGCTGCAATGTAGAGGGCAGGCGTTAACAACGATGGCATTGTTTAGAAGCTATTGACGTCTGCAAACAAAAATCTATTTAACTCTAAGAAAAAAAAAAAATCACAAATGTGTTGTTCTTCTGCTCCAAACAGAGCCGACAAAGATTCAGCAAAGCTACCTACCTCTATACATGAAAAAGGATTGTATTTCTAAAGGCATTAATAAGAGTGCTGCAGGTTTACTTCTAGATAATTTCTTCTTTTCTATTAGATGTGTGCCCAGCAAATCTTAGTGAATATGAGAAGTAACACAGGGCCAGAGCTGAAGATGCTTTTTCTAAAATGGCTGTTGCATGATGCCACAGTATCTTTCCACTTTGAAATATTAATAATAAGGTTTAAATGAAAATATTTATTTGAAATATCATCATCATTGTATGTTTCTGAGATTAAAATTAAAATTTTATAGGCACTAGATGAAGCCATTTATTTAAAGAACTTCTACCTAGCATTAATAAGTTGTCTGACATATAGACAAATGTCTCTAGTATACAGACACAGACGCACAGTTAGGCAATCCTTACTCGAGAGTTCTTCATTTAAAATCTGAAGATCAGAGCCTGAAAGACCTGCGCGCCAAGCAAGAATTTCTCCGAGCCATCATTTTTATTTGTAATTACTCTTTCAAATACAACAGCAGAGATCACAGCCATGGTCTTTGGGCCATGTCCTGTACTTGCTTTGTGCCTAATATGAATATGATTCTGTCTGTGGACTTTTATGTCACCCAGTATTTTAGATCCCCTATTATGAAGAAGGCAGAGAACAATTTACATTTCATTACTGCAAACGTTTGTAGCTGAATGTGTGACAAATATAACACACTGTCCTGCACTCAGACTGGAAGACTCAGGGCACTTGTGAAGGTGTATGAGTTCTTGGCCCTTTTGCATCGCAGGCTGGGGACAATGTTGACTGGTACATATAATGTCTGAGGGATGTTTCTGCCAGGAGAGCAATTATGGGACAACAGCTCAGCTCTCACTTCTCTGATGGCCCTCTCCAAAACCCGAAGGAAACACGTTTTGGAAGCCATGTACTGACATTACCAGTGACATAAATTAGGTAAGCTCCCATTTCCCTGTCACCCAAAAATCATATAGATGGAAGAAAATCCTTGATAGCCACTGGTTGTACGCTTAACACTTGTTAAACTAAAAGGTAGATGTAAGATGAATATGTTATGTTATGTTAATACTGTTATGTTAATTATGGAGTTTTATAAACAGCTGTAGACAAATTATGCTTCCCTTCATGAAAAAACAAGGAGGGAAGAATAGGAACTCTCACCAGGTGGGTGCTGAGTATGAGGCTTCCCCTACTGCAGAGCCTCCCCTGCCTGCCACTCTGAGCAGAACATTTCACTGTGAGACTACCCTGTCAAAGCTCAGAAAGAACCAAGCTGTCAAACCAGTGACTTGGAAGTGGCTTGATGCTTTTCCACAATTTTCTGTCCCTTAGTAAGCACCTTAATGACAATGAGCATCAAAAACTCAATAGATAGGGAAAACTTGTAGCAGATTCAAACCTGAGACTGATTCCTCAGTCTTCTGTCAACGCTCCCAGGAAATAGTTGTTTTTTCTTTCTCTGGGAGTGTTCATAGGTAAGAAAAAGAGTGATCATTGTGACAGTAACATCACACTGGGAAACCCTGACAACATATGTTTGTCAGCAAATTTGGATGTGAAAGCACGTCATAACTCTGCCCTTTCAGTCTCCTCTCCCATGACAGCTGAAATGGTCTCCCCTGCTACATTCACAACATATACCTCAGCCAACCATACATTATTGAAAAGCTCTGGATAAACATAGGCTGCTGCAGTCTCGGACTGTGCAAAAGACACTATGGAGCTGAAGCTGTTGTTACAGTAGACACCTCCTTTTGTTTCTACCCCCTGTTTGAATGAAAAGGAAAATGTAACTTTTGATAGGGTTATGTCTAGGATCCAGGAATGTAACCATGCAAGATTTTCATCTTTAATGAGAGATTTTTCATATCTTCTTTGACCATAAATAAATCTAATCTTGTCAGATTAGATTCTTGCTCTCTTAAATGCTATCAGATAATTTCTTTAATAACCTCTCAGTTGCAAGAAAGGAGGTGAAAATGTGCAGCACAGTAACTTAAATGGTATCTATGAGGGGAGGAGATTATAGGAGGAGTCCTTTAAGTTGTAGATATCCCACTCTTTAGCTTCAGAGACTAACTTATCAGACTCAAGGATCAAACATAATCACTGGATTTTGTTTGACTTTTGAACAAGCAGTTCAATGCACTGGCAGTAGAGAAACTGATGTACTTGGCTGCCAGTGAGAGGCTGAAGCTGCTGTATCAGAACTTCTTTAGAATAAGGCACATGCACATAGATATAGCTGGCTCTCTTACAAGAATCACAAGGATAAAGAAACGAGAGAACAAATACAAGTAAGGTTGTACCATTCATCTCTGTCTACAAGACTGTCAGAAATGATGGAATTTTATCATTATCTGTTACTAATTCCTCATGCACAGTGGGAAAAACACTGCTAGAGAAACATAGCTGAAGGTGTCAGTCGAGAACAGCTCAGAGAGACAGGGCAAATCTAATCACAAGAACTTGGTCTTATCTGGAGATAATTCTTACTTTCAAGCTCGCAGCTCAAGATGGGAAGTCCATGCCTCTTAGTGCACTCCAGGCTGCATCTCTCTTCTGTGTGTGACATGAGTTAAGGTACACCAAGTTTTGCCTGGTATTTGCTTCAGAGTTACGTATGCTGCTTCTTCTTTTTTTTTTTTTTTTTTAATTATTATTATTGACTGTCATAGAAATTTAATACTGACTGACAAATCTTTGTGATTACAAGAACCTACTGGATACATGCACAGAGTGAAATCCTGTTTTTTTTTTTGGTTTTTTTTTTTTCCATTTATTTAAATAAATCCAAGAAGGACCCTGATTCAGAAGAAAGAAGACAAACATTTTATCTTCTTAGGCACTTCTCTGTCTTCTGAAACGTTTCCTTTATCTCATGGTATTTCACATACGAATATATACAAAACCTTATAGCAAGCCCTTGACTTATTTAGTCATATCTACTTTTTATAATAATTATTATTATTTAACTTGCTATAACTGGGCATTTGGAAATGCTTGGAAAGGAAGAATTCACACAAGTTCAGTGTTGCTCCAAATTTTCTGCACTTCAAAAACAATGATATAAATATAACAGTCAAATTCACACTCAAATAATATGTGGTATTCTGCTACACTGAAACATGCAACACTCTCATTCCTTTCTAGTCACAGTACAGACATTGATTTTGTGTTATCCTTACAGCCTTTGCTATCAACTGTAATTTGTTTTCCAGATTCTGAAGACAGACGCTATTCCCTTGAAAAGCATTTGGTGTACGTAAGTGCAACAGCCAATTGTACTAACCATTTCATGAATTCCTATGTTCCAGAGTAGCTCTGACAAGATTTAACTAATTAAGAAAATCTGTTTTGCCCAAGGAAGAAGAAAAGGTCATCAATATTAATAATGGCAAGATCTTTCTCTCATAATCTGAATCTCATATTTCTTAATAGGAATCATAAAACAATATTCTTTGGAAGACAGAAAAAAAAAATCATTTTTAGCAGGCATCCACTGAGCAAAGATGGATAAGTGTGCTGCTATACTGAGCAAAGTATTTGTTGTCTAAAGTGGGCATATGGCAGTACAGGCTTTCAGATAGGATTTCAGGCTCTAAGAGGAATAATCAGAAAGCTCTGCTCTAAAACACCGGGAACATGTAGCTAGCTTTGAGTACAACAGGGCTTTTTATTTCTGTGATGTTATATTCACAAGAATATTAGAGATCAAGAAGAATTTTGTTTCAACAGGATTAACTCTTGATGAAAATGGAGGGGAGATGCTGAAGTCCAATCAGCGACATAGAAAGGAGAAAGCCATATAGAAGAGTGTGTGTGGGAATACAAGAAGGTCTGTACAGAGCAGCAGCTGTGGAGCAAGATAAACAACATGAGAACCAAGGACACCTCTAGAAGAAGAAAGAACAGCTCATGGCTCTGACTGGATAAGTGCCCACTTGAACGGTTGAAGAGTGTGGAATGTTATGTTGACATGTAGGGGTGAATGAGAAAGCTAGGAAAAGAAAACTTGTGAAGGTATATAAGTGATGTGAGAACTTACAATAAATGATCTGGATCATTCACATATGAGTCCGTGCATGAGACATAGCAAATGTGCACTGTCCCACAGCACAGAAGCTGTGCTAGGGGGAGTGAGGCATGCTCGCATTGGGCTGAGCTGCAGGTCTGATGTGCACAATGCAGAGCATTCATGGGGTATTTCATGATCTCCAGCTTTTTCTTTTTTTAAAAGCAGGGTTACATGCTGTTAAGAGATCTAAGGAAATACACCTGCTTGTAAAAATTCACAAGAATCAAGATGAACTCAGTAGCAGAATGCAAACTGATGCACAGCACTCACTGCCTGCTAAAGCACCACTTGGTTTGCTGCATATACCATTGATTTATTTATATCCAAATTTATTTTACAAGAAAGCAATACATGCAGGTTAAAGCTCTACTTTCTAGTAAACAAAAACAAAAACAAACAAAAAAAAAAAAAGAGTGAATTTAGTCTACTGTATCATTACAATCCAGGAGGATACTAATTAAAGATTGCAAACTACTGTTCAAGTAATCAGTTACAATGTTTTTTCTACATTTTATCATTACTCTATATATTGTATTTCCTCCAGAGTATTGCATTTAATGCTGGTTAGAAAGCTGGTGTGCACAGATTGTGCTTGCTACGGGATTTAACTGTGCCTTATGTAGATTTCCTTCTGCCAGTGTTTAGCCTGATATTGATTGACATAACTGGAAGAGGTCTTTATTGATTATTTTTTGAGTAATTGATCTATAAACAGATATTTGAGGGAAAACACACTAGGCAATAATCACTTTCATATTTCAAAATTCTGCAAGTAACAAGTCTTACTATCAATCCATAGCTATCTTGGACATTTTTCTTCTACTGATGGACAAAACTGAATATTATTTCAAGGAGCGAAATGAAATCATAGAACCACAGAATCATTAAAGTTGGAAGAGATTGCTAAGATCATCCAGTCCATCTCCCCACCCACCCTCACCATGCCCAGTGACCATGTTCCTTAGTGCCACATCTCCATGGTTCTTGAACACGTCTAGGCATGGTGTCTGTACCACCTCCCTGGGCAGCCTGAGCCAGTGCGTTCCCAGTACATTCTTTTGAGAAGTTTTTCCTGGCATCCAGTATCTTGATATCTCAGTATCCAATTGCTTGACCCATAGATGAGTAGCTGTATGCAAAAGGAACTAAGCTTACAATTAAGTCTTAACTGATATTGATGAGAAATTCAGTCAGCAGAGGTTTAAGATGTAAGTTACAGCACACATCAAGTCCACTAAAAGAAAGAGCTTCTTTGGTTGTTTATGTTTTATAATATATCCCACTATGTGGGAATACAAGAAGGACAGTACAGAGCAGCAGCTGTGGTGCAGGATAAACAGCATGAAAACCAAGGGAACCTCTAGGAGAACAGCTCGTGGCTCTGATTGGATAAGCGCCTGCATGAACAGTTGAAGAGTATTTGTGGAATGTTCCATTGACATGTAGGAGCAAATGAGAAAGCTAGGAAAAGAAAACTCATGAAGGTATATAAGTGATGTGTGAACTTGTAATAAACGATGTGGATCATTCACATCTGAGTCCATGTATCAGATGCAGCACCACTATTTTTGTGGGGCACAACAGGTGCAGTGGAGATTATTTAGCCTAGGACAAAAAGGCCTAATTGTAGGGCTGCTCTTATGATGGGCACAGACTTGATTACCCAAATGTCATAGGGACACTGAATACTTTTGCTTAATTAGGACCCTGGCTAATGGTAGTGTTTTAAATATAATTAATAACTTTCTGGGGATATTATTATTTTGAAAAATGGGAGATTTTACAGGTAATGTAACTTCCATTGTGGTAATGGAAGTTCAGAAAACTGGTAGAACTAATGAGAGCTAGCATGAAGTTAGTGGGGAATTATGGGAAAGAGCAATTAAGAAATATGAAGTTATCTTTCTTTTTTCTGAGCTTTTACACAAGCATACCAGCAGAAGACTTCCACTCACATGATATGTTAAATTCATTAGAAAGTATTCAAGCAAAATTACATTTAAAAGACTGAAATAAGCCCTGTTCCATGAGCATGGAGAAAGGTGGTTTTGTATCCAGTGTGGGCTGGAAACATAGTCCAGCTTTTCACACGCTCAAATCTGAGCAGGCAGCTAGGTGAAATTTACATTGATGCTCCACGAAAATACTAAGGGTATTAGTTTCTGCAAAATCCTTAACTTTTTTCCCTCTTTTTAGAAAATAACAGAGAGCTACTGTACCCTGCTGAGACCAACATCTGTGCAGACAATTAAACCCTTTTAGACCTCGAGCAGGGGAAACTCAGAGGAACCGGCCCTTTTTTTACTGCATCCTCTGTAGGATTACAGATAAATAAAAGATTTCACAACCATGTAGGCATACACATAATTACAAAGAGGTCCCACTGATTTGTTTTTAAATAAATTTGGTTAACAATGAAGTTTTATTTCCTGATAACATACTTACTGATATTGGCACTTGGGTCTGAAATGCAGCTCTAACGTCTTTGTTGTGTACCCTGCTTGGAAGGAGGCCAGATCTGAGGTAACAGAATGAGTAGTTGGTTCTTCAAATATCACAGCAAGTAATTTCTCAACACTTACTTCATAATGATATGATGCCACAAGCTCATTATATGGCATTCTGGTTTTCTTCTCCAAACTTTTTCAATCATTTAGCTGGGGTTGGATGAATGATGCAGAATATTTCTGCAGCTTACATTTGTACCTGGGAATTTAATTATGAAAGGGACTCCAAGCAATGGAGGATGCCAGTGTGTCATTGGTAGTTTAAGGGTGCTGCGAGTTCAGTCCCTGTTCTCAAAGACTTAAAGCTTAAGTGAACCAAGTGAGCTAGGAAACTGAAAAGAGCTCTGCAAAACAAAGAAGAATGAAAAAGACAGATTTGAAGATACCATTTTAATGGCTCTTTCTGAGATTTCTGCTGAAATTATTCTGACCCAGGGCTGTGTATTAACAGCTCTCTGTGCTAAGCACTGTACTTTCCCCAGTGCACATACCACTCTGCAGGAGCAAAAGCTCATACATTTAACAATGAATGTTATGTTCTGGGAAATCGCTTCCAGTAACTCAGGTTCCGAGGAGAAGAAAAAAGAAAGAATAGGACAGGAAAAAGAAAAAGAAAAAAGAAAAAAGAAATTGCCAGACTCTTTAGCAGAGCTTGTTGTAACAGTACAAGGGGAAATGGTTTCAAACTAAAAGAGGGGAGATTTGGACTGGCATAAGGAAAAAGTTTTTTACAGTAAGAGTCATGATGTACTGGCACGGGCTGCCCAGAGAGGTGGTGAATGCCCCATCCCTTGAGGCATTCAAGGTTAGGCTGGATGGAGCTCTGAGCACCTGATGTAGTTGTAAGTGTCCCTGTTCATTGCAGGGGAGTTACATTAGATGGCCTTTAAGGACCCCTTTCAATTCAAACAGTTCTATGATTCTATGAAAATAGGTAGATAACTGGTTATCCCTCCCTGCATTCACTCTCAGCTTTGTTGCAGGTGTGAATCCACTACCTCTGGGAACAGGCAGCAGGTGGGTGCTTCTCATGTGATGATTTTAGCAGTGCTTTGCTTTGTTCTGATAGATGGAGGCAGTGGTAAGAAAAATTACACCACAGTAAATATGTCCCCCTTCAGAGTGATGACTGCATACTTGACCTGCTGAAGTTTAGCCCTTGGTGTATATAGAGTGAAAGAAGATGTCACTTATGTCACCTTATTTTTTGTTTTTAAATCCCTGTATACATGACACAATATCAAGAAATAAGTGTTCTGCTGTTTCAAAACTGTCAAAAATAGTAAATTTCACAAATTTATCAGGGAAGTCATAAAGTACATTAGAAGGTAGAACATAGGATTATTAAAGTTAGGGTATGTCCCTGTATGGGAAATTGGTAATCACAGCCTGAATCTCTGATTAACCAGCAAGTGTTGGGTCAGCTGTAGGAGCACAGGTGAGGGTAATTTAGCTGTGCTCCTGGAAGGGGTGGAGCTTGACTCCACCTCCTCTAGACCTCATTTAAGGGCTGACCACCACTAGGGCAGCATCTCTTGGAGATTGCTTCCTGGTGGAGATTGCCTCAGTGGTTCTCAGCAGACTGGAGGTTTCAGTATGGGTGAGTTTTTCCTGTAAATAACCTTTTGGGTATTTACTACTGTCTTTTCTTTATTGTCATCATACAGTCCCCCATGCAGACTGTGTTTTCAGCAGGATAGTGTGTGTTCCAGAGCATGGCTGACCTCTGTCTGCAAACCCAAACTGGGCAGGCTGGAGCACTACGGATCATGGATGGGGGAATATAGCAGACATCATAAGTTGCAACTTGAAACAGTGACTGAGCACCTGGTGAGAAGCCAGGGCAAACCTAGGGGAAAGTGACTGGAAGGGATGGAGTCAGGATTCACCCCTTCTCAGACCTCATTTAAGGGCTGACAGTGGAGGTAAGGGTATCTTGCTAGAGATCTCTGGCTACCTGAGGTCCTCTGAAAGTAAGCAGCTTCTTTATTTCTGTGCCCATGGCTGTTGCATTTGGGCAAATCTTTGTTTGCTATAGTTTGGCATCTTATTGCTTTGCTGTCTCTGTTGAGATTTCTATTGCATTACAGCTCACAAACGGGGAGAAAAATGCTTCTTTCTCACAGTGTGGTTATGTTTTAAATTTAGTGTATGCTCTGAGTCTGGTGTGCTGAGCTACAACACCAAGGAATAAACAGTTCTGGTTTAAAGAGGTATTAAAATGGCATCAGTGAAAATGTGTTACTGTGAAAATATACTTTTCTAATAACTACTCTGTATTTAAACACTGGTTTGGAAATGTGGCTCAGTTTATAGGGTGGGTTGACTTACATGTTTGAAGAGAAATATTTGAGTTTGTACACCAGATTAACTTCATAGTAAGATCTTATAGAACACATAATTATGAGTGCTCTTCTAATAAATGATAATGAAACGAAATAACACCTCTGCCAAAGCAGAAACAGTTAAGATTTCAATATCTAAAGTTCTGCACACAATTAAGCATGTACTGCTTATACTTTGAGAGAGGACTCTATTGTTTGGGAGTTTCTGCTTTGGTGTATGTTTAGTATGAAGTAAGTGGCCTGTGCTCTGGTCACATTTAACAACTGCAGAGTTGCCTTCCACTGGCTTTTCCTGGTGCTGAGCAGGCAGTGGAGGCAGGCTTGTCTCCTCTGTCTCATTCCAGAGCCTGATGTAATGGCGAGTGATGGGGAAAAAACTGAGAATAAGAGTAGTGGCAACAGTTACATCAGAAGTAGGGATTTTCATTTTCCTTACTCCCAAATAAATGGGAGCACAGGTAAAGGCAATTAGCTATGTGACTGGAAGGGGTGGGTCCCGATTGCACCTCTCCTAGACCCCGCTTAAGGGATGACTGCCACTGGGGAAAGATCTCTTTCTGGAGATCCCTCCCTTTGGAATTTTCTACTGCAAGCCTAGGATGCAGGTGGCCATTTTTGAATGTCTCTTTCCACCATGATAATCTTTCTAACTATAAACCTGTAAAATAGCATTCTAACTATGCCACTCTAACTGTACATTTGTTAGTTATACAACATCTAATATACAAATAAACAGAAAATATCAAACCAACACACTGCTGATCTGGGTGATCCTATATTACAGCAGAGACTTAAAGACAGTGTTTTGTCTGGGATAATGCAGAATATATAGGATAGTTTGTAAACAAAGTATTCATTTATGATAATTGAGACAGAAATGTTAGTAACTACCACTGCAAGAACACTTCAAATAACGAATAAGGGCAAAAGTATTATATAGTGGGATCTTCCTTCCTCTTCTGAGTTTCTGATTGTGTTTTGTTCCTTGACAAAGATCACCCAGCTTCAGCATCCAGATTTTGTTGCTCCACCTAGACAGGTCACAGGTTCACATTACAAGGAGTGGGAGACATCCAAGCCACAGGATTGACATGCAGAAGGGATTGGAGTGCCCATCAAAATGTTGCAGTTTCACTGCCGTTGACTGACAAAGGCATCACTCTTTAATCCAGGGGGAAAGAACATGCATATTTGTATCAGCCCAGGCATTGCTTGACTGTGCCCAGTCAAACCTGAGACAAGCTGTGAGTCTGAGCCCCAGTGGTCACTGGCTGGGTGCTGGGGCCTGTGCCCTGGATTTTGTTGCAAAATCCTCAGAATTTCAAGACTCAGCTAGTGGTTCTTGGTGCTAGTGAGTTAGTTTGATGCTTGCCACTAGATGTGGAGTCTGTGTATCCCAGCAAAAACTGCAGTGATGAACAAAAGTGGGGCAAGTAATCACATCCATCCAACTTTTGCTCTTAGAATCAACTGAGAATTAACCTTCTGGCTTAAGAAAAACAGTATGACAAATGAGCTGATTTAATACCAGCACCATGGAGTGCTGTGCTGGAGTAGCCTTCATTTCACTGCTTCAGTAGATAATATAACTAACAGGTAAGACCACGTAGACCATTAATTTTTAGCCAGTGTGTCTCTTCCAGTAGTACAGTAATGTTTGGAAAGAAGGTGGACTTCATTATTTCTTTGTGATATTCTAATCATAAAGGTTATATAGAAACCCAGTGTTTTGAGAGAAATCCTTTTTTGTAACAAATACTGCTCTTAAACTTTGTGACTAGCAGGACTTGCTTCTAAATGACTCACCATAAAATGTGGCAAAATGTGTGTTATCTGAGAGTAAGGATGCACCCCAGCCTGCCACTGTCCCTATTGCCCAAGGAGAATCACAGATGTACTGGGCTAAAGCAAAAGTCAGGGTTCATTCTTTCTACGCTATTCCTGTTAGTAATTTGGCCAAGTGTTTTTGTGAGACTAAATAGATGATTTAAAAGCTTTGTTGGATGTATTCAGCCTCTGTAACCTTTCAAAACAACACAGACAGGAAACATTTTTTTTTTTTTGGCCCTGGCAAAGAAGAGATCTCAGGATAAAATGGAGTGGGAGGAAAAAGTGAAGCAAGTAAATGAAGTTTCAGTATAAATGTTATATATTTATAGTTATATATATTTAATACATATATATGACAATGCCTGCATATAACTTGGTTAAATATCTTGGTTAAATATCTATTGTAATTTTTTTCTTATGTTGGTATTTGTTTGTTTTTTATATAGCAATCATTCAGATTTCCAAGCCATGGGAAATATTAGCAACTTTATAGAATTTGGTAGGGAAAAAGTGCTCTGTAATTAATTCTGTAGTTACCAACAACCATTAGTTATTTTTCCCTAGTAAATACTCTGCAGATTTTATTTAAGACTTTGTATTCAGTAAACCTTTCTCACTTACTGTAGTTCACTAATCTCATCTCAAAATGTATTTGTCTCATACTCAGTTTTGTAAGGTTGTGCATCCAAATGGTTTGGCACATTGCTCGGATGAAGTGAAAGTCAACCAAAGTCAATAAAATATTGTTGGAGTGCCTTGCACAGGCTTCATGTGCCCCTGAGACTACTTGGTATGAATGAGGAAGAAACAGTATCTAACTTTTTTTCCCATAATTGTGCTTCTACACCCAAATAGGTGCTACTTAATGAAACAAAGTTTCTGGTTGAGATCTTAAAGCTAAGGCAAGAATGGCCCATGTATATTAAGTCATGATAAGGTCACTTCTCCACTCATGTTCATATTATAGTGTGCACTGAAGGGCTCATAGGTATATATGCAGATGTATAAATGAACACAAAGTATCAGAACAAACTTCTTATTTTGCTCAACTCCAAATTAAGCCATCAGCTAGGCATTTACAAGTTCTGCTTGAGCTCCAGATAGCACACTGCATATAGAAATGTAGAATTGCTAAGCTTGGAAAAGACCTCTAAGATCACCCAGTTCAGCCACCAACTCATTCTTGCCACACCAACTAATTATGTCCTTCAGTGCCACATCTCCATGGTTTAATTGTTAATCTTTTATCAATAAAACCACTAAGGTAGAAATTTATTTTTAAAAAGCAAGTAACGCTAGAATTTTAACATATCATGAAAGGATCCTCAGGATATGGCACAGTAATATAAGGTACCTGTACTACTCTGATTTAAATTATACATGCTAAGTGGGAACTGCAAATGGAAGCGGGTACTTACAAAGAGTGTCAATGGATGAGGAATGGTTGCTTGTGTCTTAGGAAGTAGACATAATGCTCATACATTAGGTGTTAACCTCATACATGAGGTGTTTAAAAAAAAAAATGTAGGAAGGGATTTTTTTGTTGTTGTTGTTTTCCTTACAGAGAAAACACACACACATATAATGTTATAAGGATTCTGTTTCTTACATAAATTCACTTTCTGCTGCTTCTTCACCTATTATTACTTACTAGCATTTTGGGTTGGGCAGATAACAACCAAGTATCCCAGTGATGAGCCTGAGAAGTTAATTAGAAGGGACTGAGCCTTGCACTAATGTTATCATTCACTCTATAAATAGCTTAATAGGAGTTCATTTATTCAGGTTTTTAAGCAGCTGTAAGGAAAGTTCTGTAGGAGGAGTTCATGGAGTCAGATTGTTCCATGACTTTCATGCTTTCTCTATAATGACTGTTCAGGGGATTGCTGGAAAGTGGGAGCTGCTTTTGGATAATGCTGTCAGTTCTGGAGGTTGGTGCTGTAATTGCTGTGGAGACATATCTTGAAAGTATATAAATACATGTCAGTGATCTTTACTTTTTTTTTTTTTAGTACTTGCCAGGCTTTTTTTCAACTTTTTTTGCTTTTATCCTGTAATTATTTCTGTGTTAAAATAGCTGCCAATTGTAGTTCCAGTTTGTGTTGAATTTTTCTTCTTTTGAACTCCAAGTCATCTTAATATGAATGAATTTTCTGTTTCAAGAATTGCATTTGAAATGTTATAGGTATGTTATTTCTCTTCCTTGAACAAATGGCATAATGGCAAGAGTCATTAAAGTAACACAGCATCAGTAGGACTATTAGCAGAGCTGCTGGGCTCCGAAGGACAGATTTAATTTTCAGATTTGCTAGTGTGTGGGGCTATTGTACTAGACGATAGCCTATGCTTCTGTTTTAAAGGCATATTCTCTTATGAATATGGAGTAAAGTTCCAACAGCTCTCCAGTAATTTTTTATATTACAGATGAAATGTATTGGATTCAAGGCAAATACTTAACTTGCTCAGTGTCTGACTGTCAGTGGTTACATTCTGCTACTGAACACATAACACAAAAAAAAACTGTATCCAAAGTCTCTGGTATACAGTTATTGAAGGAATAATGAGATGTTCTCATTCTCTTTCTGTAAATCAGAAAACAAAGCTAAACAAGCAACGAGGAGTTAACATGAATTGTTATAAAAAGACTGAAATTCTGGCATATAAGCAAAATTAATTACTACTTATTTAATTAGTTAGCAACGCTATCTGCTCATGGTTTAGGCAACTGTAGGAGCAGATGGTGCTAATTTCTAGCTGAACGATACCATCTGGTGGGTACCCAGGAAATTACAGTTTCAATACGAAAACCACTTTTACTATATTTTTCATTCTTAAATTGCTGAAAGTGTAGATGCTTTCTATAAGTGCCATACTATGAATGGAATTCTATTAAAACTTTTCTGTAACTTGCACTTTCTGATATTAATAGTCCAAGCCCTAACTATAATACATACAGATTTTAACTTCTAACTGGTTTAGTGCAAGTTTTATGGTGAAAAAGGAAGAATGATGCAAACTTTCTGCTGTTACTTAAGACTTTAAAATCTTGTGACTAGGAAATTACTGGAGGGAAAACCAGGCAAACAGTGTAGGAAATAAGCCCTAGTAATCACCTGTAGAACTCCTCAGCTTTAGAAGATGTCCTTAAAAACATTTAAAAAGGAGATTACTGCTGACTTCAATAGGGTTTTGCCGACAGCCAGCGCAAGCTATTGACAGTAAAAAACAATAAATATGATTTAAAAGCAAAAAAGCAACACTCACTGCATACAGTGAAGAACTCTACTGAATATTCTAGTTGTCAAAGGGTAAAAAAAAAAACAAAAAACATGCTCTTACAGATCTTGCAAAATAAAGTATCTGGGTTTGAACCAATGTATTCCTAGACTATAAAACTTGTCTGAAAAAAATGCTTCTTTTTTTTCTTCCCAAACACAACTTGTCTATTAAGAGCTAAATATTGAAAGATCAGTTCAACTCTCATTAATGTGACTGAGAAGGCACCCAAGAATTGAATTGGAAGATCTTATCTTGCTGTCCTTACTGAGGGTGACATGATCCTCGGTAACATATGGCAGATTATTCCAGTGAAAAATCTTCTGTACCAGAGCGAGTGAGTCTTGAAGGAAGACTAAACAAGTCATTTCTAAAGAACAGCCAGGAGACGTTCAAGGCCAGGCTGGCTGTGGGGCTTTGAGAAAACTTATCTAGCTGTGGATGTGTCTGTTCATTGCATGGGAGATGGATTAGATCACCTTTGAATGTCCTTTCTAGCTTTCTAGCTCTAAGGATTCTATGAAAGCTCCATGATGAACTATCTATGGTGGGGTTTTTTTTGTTTTTGTTTTTTTTTTTTTTTGTTGTTTGTTTGTCTGTTTTATTTTGTTATTATTATATATAATAACCACATGATCCTTGAGGTCCCTTCCAACCCGGGTCATTCTGTGATTCTGTGATTATTTTATGGTCAGGCTTTACTTACAGTGACAAGTGAGCCATTACAAGCTCCACTCTGCAGCCTCTGCTGGACACAGATGCTCTCCTTCGCACGAGGGGGAGGAGTCAGCAGTGGCTGGGTAAGGGATTAAGGAAAACATTGACTTCTGTGAGCTATTTTTTCAACCAGTAAAAAAATGGGTGTGAATGGTGAAGAATAATAACTTTGCACGTGCATGCAGGCATTCCCATGTTGCATCAGGTTCCGATAAAAATTTTCCTCCACTGAGCCTCATGGGTGCGTTTACAGAAGGCTCTGTCTGTAGCCAGTAATGCCAACTTGAGTTCCAAAGAGCCAAGGGTACCTCTGTTCTCTAGGAATAGTAGCAACTACATATACAATGTCCATATGTTGTATCCGTAAGTTTTAACATTTTCTTTCAGCTGGTAACATAGACCTCAGGAGAGATCACATTTAGATGAATGACATCTGAAAGTCTCTGCTGAAAGGAGGTTCTTGTAGAAAGTGTAGATTATCTGCAGTCACACTACTGCTTCACTTGTTCTTGCCTACAGGTTAATTTGTATTCTGGCTTATGTAGAGACCTTTGACTTGTGGTCTTCTGCAAAATGATAGTCATGCAAAGGTTGGATTCAATAGTTATTAATTTAAATCAGCATTGCTGTTCTGACTTAATGAATGATGAGCATGTTCCTGAGAGAAATATTATATTAATATGTGTTTGGGAAACTGTTGATCACAGCCTGAACCTCTGATTGACCACCTGAGGCAAGCAATGAGTCAGCGGTGGGAGCACAGGTGAAGGTAATTCAGTTATGCTACTGGAAGGGTCCACCTCTCCCAGATCTCATTAAAGGGCTGATTAGCTCTAAGGCAGGATCTCTTTCTCTGGAGATCACTCCTTTGTGGAGTTTTCTGCAAGCCTCCAGTATCGGTGAACATTTTCCATTTATTGTAGATCATCTATCAAGATAATCTTTCATACTTGTTTAACCTGTTTACCTATTGACTGTACAATATTTAACCATAGAAAACAAATCTGCTTTCCACCATGTTTACCCCTAACTGAAAGATGAAATTGCGTTTCAAATTTGGATGCAGTTAGATAAAGGAAGTATGAGCAAAATCTCAGGTGAAGTACTGATGAGGATTTGCTTTAATCATTTTAAGGATGGCTGATGCACTTTTCTTAAGGAAGAGTTAGATAAGGATGAGATGTAAGTAAATACATTTTTCGGCTGAAAAGCTAGGAAAGCATTCTAGGAAGTAATGAGAGTCTAGAATTGAGAGAGAAAAGGTGGGGGATGTTTGTCCTTGGCAATAGGACGTTTTAAGAAAACAAACCTCAACAATTAATAGAACCCAGCTTTGCTATCACGTTTTGTAGTGGGAAATTCACTATGTTATTATAAGACCTAGAATTTCTGATCACCATATGGAGTTAGGACCTGAAATAGCACTGGGAAGAAGCAGATTCCAAGAAGTGTCTGTGACAGAGCAGTCTGAAACTTGACCTCTCAGGCTTCTTTGTGGATGTCCACAATTCTCAAGCAACTTGGTTGTCATAGTACCTTCCATAAATTTCTACCAAAACATAGAAATATCATTTCTGAGGGGTTTTATAGGCCAATTAAACAAGCTGGCTTGGTCTGGCATTAAGGCATGAAACATAGGTTTTAACAACAACAAAAAATAATTATAACATGTTGTTTTATGTGAGTAATGGCAAGACTGGTGCTGAGGTAGAAGCTCCTGGAAAAAGTCACACTTTAACACTGGTGAGGAAAATGTTTGTTTGCCCTGAACACTAAACAGAGATATATAACAAAAACCAATATTTACAGTGCAAGTCAAGAACCATAAGCTCTCATCTTGGCTGCAAATTGATACAGCTTCATGTAGCATGTGGAACTACAGTAAGTCACAACTGAAAATCTACCTCTCACTGCCTGAAAACTTTTCCTCCCACAAAATCAACAAAACTAATTATCTAAACTAATGGTCATTGCTATGGAAAACCTGCAGGCTTAATCACTGTCTGAGGCAATGTGCCAGTGCAACACAAAGAGTGTAGTGGGGGGTGGCTGTGGTGCCAGGAAACAGTGTCAGATGATGACTGAGTCTACTCTTCTGATCCAGCCCTAGTGATAGGAGCACAGACAACCAACTGAATATAAACTCCATTGTCTAGTGATAGTTTAGAATACTACACAACATTAAAATTATAGGACAGCATCACTTGAAATGTCTGTTGTATGTTCATATGGTTTTTACAATTCTACTGGGGGGGGGGAGGGGGACATGACACACAATGTTTTTGACAACTTTCAATGGTCTGAAAGACATCCTTCATTCTCAGCATCTGCATTACACTTGATAATTAATTTGTCTTTTTTCCTGGCATATGATGACAGGGTATGTTAATACAGCAACACTGCTACTCTGGATTCTATGCACTTTAAACAAATATGAAAAAATATATAGATATTAGAATAACTCCCTGTATTTAGGACCTGAAATGTTCATTTTAAATAAGTCCTTGCTCATATTAAGTACTAAGAGACAGGCAAACTGCATTTAGCAAGGCTGAAGAAGAAATGCTGGTTAGGTTTCTGTCTGTCATACAAGTCATGGGAGTATCACATGCTGTGCAAGAGTAGAATATGAGCAATGAATGCCAGGCTTCTTTCTAAGATATTGAATCAGGCTTTATCTAAGAAACAAACAAGAAATTATTTAAAAGCTGTTTGATAATCATTTTTTGTGGTATTATTTTTTTGATTTTGATAGAGTTCTTTATAGTATTTTACTGAAGTTCAGTATTTAAATTGTGTTGGATATTGGGGAAAAAAGAGTTGTGATGTAGTGGCACAGGCTGCCAAGGGAGGTGGAGAATCACTACCTCTGGAGGTGTTCAAAAAACATGGAGATGTGGCACTGAGGGATATGGTCAGTGGGCATGGTGGGGGTGGGCTGGTGTTTGGATTAGATGATCTTAGTGTTCATTTCCAGCATTAATGATGTTATGATTCTAATCCTATGTGATTTGTGATAAAATAGCCCTGCTAAAAGAGACTAACTGAAGGGAAGTGATATCCCTAAAAGTAATTTTAAATAATTAGAGTTAATGAGGTATCCTTGTCCTGCTGGGGGGTTTCTAGTGGTTCTGCCCGGGGCCATCTATTCTTGGTCAAATACTGTTTCAAGATCTTTGCCAGTGGTCTGTGATGAAATGGAATTCATTCTGATGGAAAAAAATGTCAGCCATCAGAAAAATGTGTGGTATTGCAAAATGATAACATTGGTTATGTCAGTTATTCATACCCATTTCTAATGCTTTTTAATCAAAATATAGCCCGTACCATGTGAAAATGAAAAAAGAGTGGTAATATTCCTAGAAGAACTGTATTCTTGGTTATCTTTGCATACTGGAAAGCTGAACTCAGGGAAACACATTTTGATATTGGGTAAAGTTGCTTGTATGGGAGCAGAAAGTCTTGGTCACACTGACAAGGGAGCTGCTGGCATATCTTTGGGTCACACTGAGAATGAAAAAGATATCTGCCTCATTTCCTGACTACAAAAATCCCCAGTGCAGTGCTAATGTTAAGCAAATGAATTCAGTTGCTACATGCAAGAGTACAGGAAAATCTTCCTGAAGCCATGCGGTGAGACTTCCTGTATATATCATGGCAATGAAACTAGTGAGACTGGAAGCTACATCCAGGAAAAACCCAGGCAAACCCCTGGACAGCCTCCAGCTCTGCAGGAGTGGCATCAAGCAGACAGGGATATCCTTCCACAAAGGGCTCCAACATCTCCTTCCATACATGACGCTGCAGCCTGCAGGTGATAGAAATGTGCAACTGCCTGCAAGGGATAGGGAAAATGCCAAATATCAGGTCCTGCACTGCTTAGGAGTGTGGTGAATCAAACAGGCAGAGGTTTTGTGGTCTTGAATCACAGAATCATTAAGGTTGGAGAAGACCGCAAAGACTAAGTCCAACTATTAGCCCACCCCTCTATGCCAACTAACCATATCCCTCTCTATGTTTATTGAATGCCTCCACCCTGTCACCTCCCTGAGCAGCCCATTTCGGCTGAAATCATTCTGACAATTTTTTCCTAATATCCAACCCGAACCCACCCTGGCATGACTTGAGGCCGTCTCATTTCTCTTATTGCTCTTATCACTGTCACTTGGGAGGAGAGGCAGACCCCACCTTGCCACAACCTCCTGTCAGGCACTTGCAGAGAGCCATAAGGTCTCCCCTGAGCCTCTTCTTCTCCAGACTAAACAATCCCAGTTCCCTCAGCTGCTTCCCATGCAACTTGTGCTCCAGACCCTTCACAGCTTTGTTGCCCTTCTCTGGACATGCACCAATGTTCCTTTAGCAGAGCAAGCAGAGAACACAGAAAGCAACCTACCAGGTCTGCTGAATTCCTGATTGCTTTTTGTTCTGGCTACAGAACATAGTTCAGTTCCTCTTGTAATATCTTATTCTAGGCCTGAGACCTCCTAGGGCTCTGTGTGATAATAGGTACATTCAATAGGTATATTCAATTTTCATTTAGTTGACACAGGAAGAAAACATGCTTGTAAACCAAATCATTAGTGGTTCTTATTTCATTCATTGGCCCTCAATGTGCTTCCACACTGCCTGTACCTTCTGGCACAACATTTCAGCCATGTCAGTGGCTGCTTTGGGCAAAACAGCTCTGTGAACATTGTAAGTACAGGCAGTGCTCATCTGCTGTTACCATGAGGGCACTGATACATATTTGCAGTGCTGAGATGAGATTGCTTTTCTGTATCTGGAGGTGAAAGACAGGGGAAGTGTTGGGCGTATTATCAACAGAGTTGCAGACAATGTGAAAAATACAAAGTAGCTTTTTCTTCACTTTATATTTATGGATACAAATATAATGAGGTTATGAGGTTCCTTATAATGCCTACTTTCAAGTGCAGCTAGTTTTGTTACCCCTGAGTAAGGAAGGCCTGGCTGCAGGGCGGTACTGGCTGTCACCCTGTAGATGCCTGGCAAGATTTCTTTGCTGTTTTCTGCTTCAGCTGTGACCTGACTTTTTACCAGCAGAGTGCGTGTTATGTTCACATCAACATGAACCAATCATTCATTTATCAGCAAGCAAAATCAGGAAATCAGGGGTACTGACAGAGGAAGGAGATGATCCTGAAGAATATCTGATACTGTTCCATTAACTCATTTAAAGCCTGCCATGCTGACAGCACCAGCCACTGCACGAATCACACTGTTTTATATCTGCTCTAGTTTCCTAGACATTTAAATGGCTTTTTGCTAAAATAATAGTGATAATAATAAAGTAAAATTGTTGTTAAAGCATCTAATAACTTTGACTATGTATGAAACAGCAGCTATGGCTCAGAACACATCGTAGTTATTTTAAGGACATTATCAAAATATTCTGTCTGAAGTTGTTTTGAAAATCAGCTCTAGAAGCTTGTGCAGTTTCCTGCATTTTAGCTGCAAAAGCACTTTCTGAATCCTATGAAGTGGAATTTGGATGCGGCCGCTTTTACTCCGGTGCCTGCTATTGTCAGGCCTTGTTTTCTACTGGGTATAGCAGAGTAAACCCGGTGCTGTGAAACTCGTTAACTAGGCACTCACGTTTCTCAGATGGAGCTGCAGCCAGGGGCCGCCGCACGCCTGCGGACGGAGCTCGGCGTCGGGGAGAGATGTCGTCCGGCTCCCGGGCGGGCACCAGGGGGAGCTCCGGGACCGCGGTTGCGGCACGACGGCTGCGGGGTCCCACCGCGGTCTCGCTCCGCCGGACCGGGGTGAGCGGCTGAGGGTTTTGTCGGGGAGGAAGTATAGGAGTCTGCTGAAGTTTGCCTCGGGGTCTTTATTGAAAATAAGGAGATAAGCAGAATTTAAAAAGTTTTTTTTTTTTTTTTAAAAAAAAGTTAAAAGAACGAATAGCTTGGAGTTATGTGATAACGATAAAATAAAACTCCGAGCGTCTCAGGGGTCGTCCCCCTTCCCGCCGGGCTCGGACGGCCGCGAGCAGCGGAGCGCAGCAGCCGTCTCCGCACCCAGAGCCGTCGGAGCCGCACCTGCCCCAGGTGCGATGCGGGCGGGCGGGCGGCGGGGCGGGGCTGGGGGCCGGGCGGGGCGGGGCTCGGGGCGGGCACTGGGGCTGCGCGGCCAATGGGAGGCCGGGGGGGAGCCCGGCCGGGCGTCAAGAGGGACGGGATCAATGAGCGCCGCGCAAAGTTGGGGCCGGGCGGCGGTGGGTTCCGCGGCCGTGGATTACAAACTCAGCGGAGGAGGAGAAGGAAGCGGCGGCGGCGGCGTTCAGCGGCGTCTCCCGGGCCGGGCATGGTGGCGGGGTGGTGGCGGCCGCTGAGGCGCGGCGGAGCACGAGGCCCCCGACGGCGCGGCTGCGGCTGCTGAACGGCGATGCGGTGCGGAGTCCCCGGCCGCCCCCCGGCCCCCGTACGGTGGCGGGCGCAGGACGAGCGGCGCGGCCCTTGAGTACAACGGACGGCCGATCGGGTCCCTCCCCGGCGGGGCAGGGCGAGCGAAGCCTCGGCGGGATAGCGGGAGGGAGGGGCCGGAGCGAGGCGGCTGCGGGAGGCGGCCCCCGGCCGGGGGGCACCGCCGAAAGCGGCGGCGGCGGCGCCGGGCCCCGCCGCGGAAGCGGCCCCAGGGTCGCTATGGGCCGCCCCACCGCCGCCGCCCGCCGGGCCCCGCCGCCCCTGCTGCTGTCGCTGCTGCTGCCGCTGCTGCCGCTGGGCGCCGCCGCCGAGCCCCGGCAGGTCTTCCAGGTGCTGGAGGAGCAGCCGGCCGGCACCTGGGTGGGCACCATCGCCACCCGGCCCGGCTTCACCTACCGGCTGAGCGAGCACCACGCCCTCTTCTCTATCAACGCCACCTCGGGCGCCCTGCACACCCGCGCCTCCATCGACCGCGAGAGCCTGGCCAGCGACGTGGTGGACCTGGTGGTGCTCTCCAGCCAGCCCACCTACCCCAGCGAGGTGCGCGTCCTGGTGCTCGACCTCAATGACAACGCGCCCGTCTTCCCCGACCCCTCCATCGTGGTGACTTTTAAGGAGGACACGGGCAGCGGGCGGCAGCTCATCCTGGACACGGCCACCGACGCCGACAGCGGCACCAATGGTGTGGACCACAGCTCCTATCGCATTGTCTCTGGCAACGAGGAGGGACGTTTCCGCCTCAACATCACCCTCAACCCTAGCGGCGAAGGTGCTTTCTTGCATCTGGTTTCGCAGGGCGGGCTGGATCGGGAGGCCGCCCCCAGCTACCAGCTGTTGGTGCAGGTGGAGGATAAGGGCGAGCCCCGGCGGCGCGGGTACCTACAGGTCAACGTCACCGTGCAGGACATCAATGACAACCCACCCGTCTTCAGTCAGACTCTTTATCAGGCACGTGTGCCCGAGGATGCACCCGTTGGGGCCAGTGTTCTGCAGGTGGCAGCAGCTGATGCTGATGAAGGCACCAATGCTGACATCCGCTACCGCCTGGAGGGAGGCGATGGTGGCGGTGGGGAGGGGGCCAACAGCCTCCCGTTTGAGGTGGATCCTGAGAGTGGTGTGATTCGTATCCGGGAGCACCTGGACTATGAGCTGTGCCAGCAGTACTCACTGACAGTGCAGGCCACAGATCGTGGGGTGCCTGCACTGAGCGGCCGGGCTGAGGCCCTCATCCGTCTGCTGGATGTCAATGACAACGAGCCCCGGGTGAAGTTCCGCTACTTCCCAGCCACGTCCCGCTTTGCCTCTGTGGATGAGAATGCAGCACCTGGAACTGTGGTTGCCTTGCTGACGGTGAGCGATGCTGACTCCCCCGCTGCCAATGGGAACATCTCTGTGTCAATCTTGGCAGGCAACGAGCAGAGGCACTTTGAGGTGCACAGCAGTAAGGTACCAAACCTCAGCCTGATCAAGGTGGCAGCTGCGCTGGATCGGGAGCGCATCCCTGCCTATAACCTTACCGTGGCTGTGGCTGATAACTATGGGGCCTCACCACCATCCCCGGGATTCCCCACCTCTTCCCTTTCCCCTGATGGGGTAGTGGCAGCTCCTGTGAGCCGCTCTTCAGTGGCTAGCCTGGTGATCTTTGTGAACGACATCAATGACCACCCGCCTGTCTTTGAACAGTCAGTGTACAGGGTGAACATCAGTGAGGAGGTGCCTGTGGGCAGCTACGTGCGGGGCTTGAGTGCAACAGACCGTGACTCGGGCCTCAATGCCAATCTCAGATACAGCATTGTCTCGGGGAATGAGCTGGGCTGGTTCCATATCAGTGAGCACAGTGGGCTGGTCACCACGGCTGGTCCTGGGGGTGGCACTGCTGGACATGCTGCGGGTACATCTGTCACCAGTGGGCTGGACCGGGAGACCACTTCCCAGGTGGTGCTTAACATCAGTGCACGTGACCAGGGGGTGCAGCCCAAATTTTCCTATGCACAGTTGGTGGTGACCATCCTGGATGTCAATGATAACAAGCCTCGCTTCAGCCAACCTGAAGGCTACCAGGTTTCCTTGGCTGAAAACTCCCCATCGGGAACTGAGTTGCTGGTCCTGAGTGCTGTGGATGGGGATCTGGGGGACAATGGGACCATTCGTTTCTCCCTTCAGGAGGCTGAGCCAGCAGTGGTGGCAGTTGGCCCCTCTTCGGTGACTCCTCGGCAGGTCTTTCGCTTGGATCCTGTGTCAGGCAAGCTCAGCACCATCTCACAGCTGGACAGGGAGGAGCAGGCTCACTTTTTCCTGCAGGTCCTGGCCACAGATTTGGGTTCTCCTCCCCTTTCTTCAGTAGCCCGGGTTAATGTGAGTCTTTTGGATGTGAATGACAATAGCCCTGTTTTCTATCCTGTCCAGTATTTTGCCCATATTCAAGAGAATGAGCCAGCCGGAACCTATGTAACCACAGTGTCTGCCACTGACCCTGATATGGGGCCCAATGGGACCATCAAGTACAGCATTTCAGCTGGGGATACCTCCAGGTTCCAGGTCCACAGCAAGACAGGGATCATTACCACAAAAATAGCCCTTGACAGAGAGGAGAAAACTGCTTACCAGTTGCAGGTTGTGGCCACTGATGGTGGCCATCTTCAGTCTCAGAACCAAGCCATTGTCACCATCACTGTCTTGGACACTCAAGACAATCCACCTGTTTTCAACCAGGGCATGTATGGTTTTGTTGTTTTTGAAAATGTTGCCCTAGGTTACCACGTGGGTACTGTTTTTGCTTCTACTATGGATCTCAACACAAACATCAGCTACCTTATTACAACAGGTGACCAAAGGGGTGTGTTTGCCATCAACAGAGTGACAGGACAGATCACCACAGCCAGTATTATTGATAGGGAAGAGCAAGCATTTTACCAGCTGAAAGTGGTGGCTAGTGGTGGGGCAGTGACTGGAGACACTATAGTCAATATAACTGTCAAAGATTTAAATGACAATTCCCCACACTTTATTCATGCTGTGGAAAGCGTAAATGTGGTTGAAAACTGGAAAGCTGGTCATACCATATTCCAAGCCAAAGCTCTTGATCCTGATGAAGGTGTTAATGGCATGGTCCTTTACAGCCTTAAGCAAAACCCAAAGGGCTTGTTTTCAATCAATGAACAAACAGGTGCTATAAGCTTGATAGGGCAGCTGGACATAAATGCTGGGACTTACCAGGTTGAAATCTTGGCCTCAGATATGGGTGTGCCACAGCTGTCCTCTACTTTCATTCTGACTGTCTCTGTCCACGATGTGAATGATAACCCTCCTGTGTTTGACCAGCTTTCCTATGAAATTACAATTTTGGAGTCTGAGCCTGTGAATTCACGGTTTTTTAAGGTACAGGCTACTGACAAAGATTCGGGACTGAACGGTGAAATAGCTTACAGTATAATTGAAGGAAATGCTGGGGATGCCTTTGGCATTTTCCCAGATGGTCAGTTGTACATAAAGAGTGAACTGGACCGTGAGCTTCAAGAAAGATATGTTTTACTTGTTGTTGCTTCTGATAGAGCAGTAGAACCGCTCAACGCTACTGTGAACATTACAGTAATTCTGGAGGATGTAAATGATAACAGGCCATTGTTCAACAGTACGAATTATGTATTTTATTTTGAAGAAGAACAGAGCGGTGGTTCCTATGTGGGTAAAATAAATGCTGTAGACAAAGACTTTGGGCCGAATGGTGAAGTCAGGTATTCATTTGAGCATTTGCAACCAGATTTTGAGTTGAACACAATAACCGGGGAGATAAGAAGTACCCATCAGTTTGACAGAGAAGCTCTTATGAGGCAGCGAGGAGCTGCAGTATTTAGTCTTACAGTTATAGCAACAGATCAGGGGTTGCCAAAGCCTCTAAAGGATCAGGCAACTGTACAGATCTACATGAAAGACATTAATGATAATGCTCCCAAGTTTTTGAAAGATCTCTACCAAGCTACAATATCAGAATTGGCAGCAAATTTGACACAGGTTCTGAGAGTTTCTGCTTCAGATGTTGATGAAGGGACTAATGGGTTGATTCATTATTCTGTGATCAAGGGAAATGAAGAAAAGCAGTTTGCAGTAGACAGTAGCACAGGCCAAGTGACCTTAGTAGGCAAACTAGATCATGAAGCTACTGCATCGTATTCACTTGTTATCCAGGCAGAAGACTCTGGAGCAGTTTCCTTAAGTTCAACTTGCACGTTGAGCATTGATGTATTGGATGAGAATGATAACAGTCCTTCCTTCCCTAAATCAACCTTGTCAGTGGATGTCCTGGAAAACATGAGAGTTGGTGAACTTGTTTCCTCAGTCACTGCTACCGACTCAGATTCAGGTGACAATGCTGACCTCCATTATAGCATTACAGGGACAAACAATCATGGGACCTTTAGCATCAGTCCCAACACTGGTAGTATTTTTCTTGCAAAGAAATTGGACTTTGAGACGCAATCTTTGTATAAGCTAAATATAACAGCAAAAGACCAAGGAAGGCCACCGAGGTCATCTACAATGTCAGTGGTAATATACGTTAGAGACTTTAATGACAACCCTCCTAATTTTCCTGCTGGGGACATTTTTAAATCTATTATTGAGAACATTCCTGTTGGTACTTCTGTCATTTCTGTGACTGCTAATGATTCAGATGCAGATATCAATGGGCAGTTAACGTATGCAATCATTCAACAAACGCCACGAGGTAATCATTTCCGTATAGATGAAGTCAGAGGGACAATATTTACCAATGCTGAAATAGATCGGGAGTTTGCTAATCTCTTTGAATTAACAGTCAAAGCCACTGATCAGGCTGTTCCTGTGGAGACCAGAAGGTTTGCTTTGAAGAATGTGACTATTTTAGTGATGGATCAAAATGACAATGTTCCTGTGTTCATATCGCAAAATGCTCTTGCAGCTGACCCTTCAGTCATGATTGGTTCAATCCTAACAACAATTATTGCAGCAGATCCTGATGAGGGAGCCAATGGAGAGGTGGAATATGAAATAATCAATGGAGATACCAAAACATTCATTGTGGATCGCTACAGTGGAGACCTAAGAGTAGCATCAGCGTTGGTGCCTTCTCAGCTAATATACAATCTTATAGTTTCTGCTACAGATCTTGGCCCTGAAAGAAGGAAATCTACCACGGAGATGACTATAATTCTACAAGGCGTTGATGGGCCTATATTCACACAGCCAAAATATATAACCATCTTAAAAGAGGGTGAGCCTATTGGGACTAATGTGATATCTATTGAAGCAGCCAGTCCACGGGGTTCTGAGGCCCAGGTGGAATATTACATTGTGTCTGTTCGATGTGAAGATAAGAGTCTGGGACGCCTCTTCACCATTGGACGCCATACTGGTGTCATCCAGACTGCTGCCATATTGGACAGGGAGCAAGGAGTGCGTCTTTACTTGGTGGATGTTTATGCCATAGAAAAATCTTCCATTTTGCCCCGCACACAACGAGCAGAGGTAAAGTTTTTCTTTTATTCAGTAGTTATTCATGTGATTGCTTTCTACTCAAGCTGTTTGATGTATTTGTTGTTAGTCAGGTGTTCTCTGAACACTAGTGTCAGCAGAAGACCTGAACCTTAAGTTTGCTGATTGATTACAGGTAACCTTCTAACTGGTATGCTTCAAACTGTTTTCCTCAAAGCTACCTCTAGAAACTTGAGAGAGGCTCAGGGAAAGTGCTTAAATTTGGAACTAAAGGCACAGTGTTGGCCATATACCTTCTGAGTAATAAATGCTTTAAGTCCTAAGAGCTTTAATCACAAGCATATTGTAAGTTTTGCAGACTTTCTCATTCTAGCAATCATAAATTAAGTCTTTCTGTTCTTGAGTGAGTTACAACTGGAGGTCTTTCATTGCAGTCATCATGTCAGCATTTGAGGATTGGTCAGTAGGGGATTGCTCTCTGAACAGTCCATTTAGTGTCACCGGTCTGGACATGCTTGTTCTCCCCTGCTGTGTGCTGTTCCTGGTGAAGTCTGTGGGATAGATCTCTAATCTACCATTACTTCTTTACCCATACAGACTAGCATGGAATGGTCTTGTTTCTGTAAAAATGTAACAGTGTAGCAGGCAACTTCCCTTATCAGAAAGCAGTTTGCTTTGGTGTTGTCTGAAGGATCTTTAAACATTCTCTGAATGATTATTTTGAGCAGCAAAGGGTGCAAAATAGATCTGAGACATCAGCTGTGAAGTACAAATATTTTAATTGCCCCAGAGTGTGGTAACTGAGCCACAGAGCTAAAAGCTTACACCATTCTTGCTGCCTTCTGTATGAAGACAGAAAGGCCTATTGTGAAAGGAGGTCGTTGTTAGCTTGCACCATGTTCTGGAGCTGTGTTTTGCACTTTGCTATGAGTCACTGAACTTTCAGTTCCATGGAAGTTTGGGGCCGACACCATTCAGTGGGTCAGCCAGGAGGGAATGCTGGAAGTGCACATTTTCAGTCATTTCCCCTGCAAGCTAAGCCCATTACATCAGCATTGTACAGCCTCCTGTGTTCTAGGCATTACCCCCATGTCTATTTCCACTTCAGACTTACAACTTTGTATGAGCCACCAAGGGTACTGTGGTAGCTTGGTGGGTTTTGTGTTTATTTATTAATTTATATTTTAGCAGATGGGGTATTTCAAGTTCTTACTTGGCATCTGTAGCTTTTTCTCTTAATTGCTACTTTTGTTCTTGTTAAAGTATGGTCTGTATAGATATGTAACCTAACTTTTTTACACTGACAGTGGTTGATGCTTTACGAAGCATTGCTAGTAGAATGGGAACTTCAGTAGATTCCGAGCTCAGATTTTTTCAGTGTCTGTGGGAGAGATTATCTAAACACGTGTGCTGTTAGCCATTGGTTATGTTTTGAAGAGTAATAGCATATCTGAATGCAACCAGTTTTAGTAGGGATGCTGGTTTAAATAATGCATGCTATTTTTATGAGAAGACTTTTATCATATGGTTCTATGTATCCCAGCTGAAAATTTATAAAAGTTAACAGAAAAATCTGATAAATGTTGAATTATTACTAAGTTATGTCATTTCTTAAGTTGCTTTAAGGGTTAAGCCTTTGTCAGTGAGTATTTGGGTCATAGTCCTGTGACTAAAGAGTTTCTTGACAGAAGAAAGGCTTACAGGAGGCCCAGTGGTTGCAATAGGCTCTCACATTGTAAAAGTATTTAATATGAATATTTGGTGAGCATTGAAGAGAACAACTATTGAAACTTTAAACAAATTTTACACTGTTGAATACAAACCGCTCCTGAAATCAGAAACAAATGTTTTATTCTGTAAAGAATATTGAGAGCAGTGGTTTGGAGCTTGGATTTCATGTTATTAGTTAAATCTTTATAACTTCTTAAATGCTTCTTCTCCCAAACATGATTAGCTTACAGTGCTTCATTAGAAATATATTATAAATTATAATCAGCTATCAACCTTAAAAAAATATAACCATATGCAGTATTTCGCTCGACTGATTTCATTTGTTTGGAATGGCTTTTGCTATCCCATGCCTGAACAAGAAGTACTACAGTAAAATTCTTTGCACAAGCTGACTGTTGGTGGCTGCTGAATAAGCAATGCAGCTTTTCTTCGTGTTGCTTTTGGATAATACTTTTTTGGCTTGAAAAATGTACAGTTGATGCAGTCTTAGTTTACTGCTAGGTTTCTTTTACAAGAAACAGACAGTCCTCAAGTACATGAATGCTGTCTTTGAGAACACCAAGCACACTTGTGCTAAAGTGTTTAGATTGGTTATCAGGAAGAATTTCTTCATGGAGGGGGCAGTTGGGTACTGGAATGGGCTGCCATGAGAGGTGATGGAATCCCCATCCCTGGTGATATTTAAGAAATTTAATGTGGTGCTTAGGGGCATGGTTTAGTGGAGGACTTGTAGTGTTAGGTGATGGTTGGACTTGATCTTAGTGCCTTTTTAAAAGTAAATGGTTCTATGACTTAGAGTCTGTGGATTTTTCAGCACTTAGATATTATATTTGTGTATGATTCTGTGTTCATTCTTTCTATACAGATAAGTGCAGGTTGAGATGATGCTTATGATCCAAGTGCTAAATAGTTTGAGATTTGCAATGAAAACACAAGTGCTCATTTCATTGTATTTTACAGCTAGATTTTGTAATTTTGGATAGTTATTTAATTTGAAAGCTGATTTTTTTTTTTTTAAATAATTTTGGCAACCTATTTCTCTGCAGCATGCAGTTACAAACCAAGCTGCTTGACACTGTATGAAAGTGTTCTGTGATCAGCCTTTCTTTTGCTTTTTTTTTTTTTTTTTTTCCCCCAGCATAAAATCTCTCTTACCCTCTTTAGGTAAGAAGGAGGATTTCCCCATTATGATCCTATAGTTAATATAGAATGACTAATGCAGATTTGTGTTGTTTGGGAAGCTCGTGACTTTATTCAATATTGCCTTCTGAAATAATTATAACAACTACATGTTGTATGATATATTGTGTGATTGTATGTTATACTGTGTGTCTGGGGTGGCAGTAATGCGAGGAACCTAGGGGCAATTCTCTTTCATCTGTGTCATGTTACTAAGGATTAAGTAGAATTAGTCAGAATCCCTAGTCTGAGATGTAATCCTTAAATGAGCAGCTCCTTTGGGAAGAACAGTGGGCTTTCTAGGGACCAGTGGTGCCAATGTGACTATTGTGTGTGACAAATGAGAAAGTAACAGAGTGCTGAGCTTCTTGTTCAGTTAATCTTTTGCATACTTAAAGTAGCTTTAAAGGAAGGGAGAAAAAGGTATTAATGAGGAAGGTGTGTGAACTTTATAGATAAGGTGATGAAATTGAAAATGGAAATGCTTGGAGAAGACTGCAGGGCAGATTAGTGTTCCTAGCAGTGTCTTCTATCTATGAATGCTAACATACTCTCAGAAGAGGTTTGTGTCTTCATTTACATGGTGGAACATGAGACTCTCAGTTTTATTTAGCATTTGTATGTTTGTAGCTTCTTCTTGTGGTTTTGTCGTGATTAGAAATTATTATGAAGCATCAGCTTCCACATCAGGGGAGGCTTTTATCCCCCCGGATCCACTGTCTGGAAGGAAATGTCTGCAAGATATGGGGATTCCAGATGATGCAGGCTGCTGGCATAGTAAGGGTCTGGAAACTAGTGGAGACAGGCAGAGTGAATAGCCCTCTCTCAGTGGAAAGAAAATCATAACACATTTTACATTGACTCTGTGTGAACTTCTGCCATAGCCATAAAACCATAATTACGTGGTGTAATGAGTTGATGTGAAACTGGGCTGAGTCAAGAAACTGAAGTCCTCTGGCTTAGCCATCTCCATGTCACTCCAGTGCCGCATGGGACCTTGCTACTCCCAGGAGTGAAGTGTAGGAGTTCAGATGTGAAATATTTTACATAGTCTTTGTCTGGCATGTCTTTTATTTACCCGTGCAAATAGGAACAATGGAGTACTCCTTGTATTCATACTATTTATAAATCGTTTTATTCTTTAATGATACATGGCATGTTAATTGTATCTTGACAAAGGAAACTACTTATGAAACATTTGAGTAAACAATGAAAATCTGCCTTCTTGACCCTTTTCCGAAGCTTTTTTTTTTTTTTTTTTTTGTCCTAATGCTAGTACTGATTTGAGAAATGTGTAATTAAAGGTATTGCTGTCATTTGTACTCATCTGAAAAGGGATCTATACACTCTCCTTGAGCTAGTGTGAGATGAATGTGATTTATGTTGAAAACAGTTCCAAACCAATTAGTGGGTTTCAGTTCAAAGTTGTCCTTTCATAATTTCTCTAATTTCTATAATGATTCTGCCATGCTAGATTTTCTTAATATCTAAAATTTCTTATTTCTTTGCTATTTTTGCAGCTTTGGGGCATTTTTACATGTGAGGTCACTTCATAATTTTTATGTTAAAAATCACTAGACTTTAAAAACAACATTCTTTATTATGGAAAATATTATTTTTCATGCGTCCGTAATGCAAACACTAGAAATAATGGCTGAAAACCAACGTGAAATGTTCTTGTGTTTATTTTTGCTAAGTGTTAAATTCTTCATACAAATCTCTAAATGATTCTTAGGTTGCAGTGCTGTTAATAAGCCAGTCCTTTTCCATGTAAAATGATATTCCCCAACCTGCTGGAGTGCAGGTTTCTTTCTGTGTGTTGGTGTTATGTGAAGCAATCAGTGGCTGTTCTGAAGTTCTCCTAAATGAACTTGCTTGCTGAAGCATTCATTCCCTCTTGGTCTCTCCAGCTCTCATCCCTAGCTTTGCTGTGGTAAGACTGCGTTGTTGTTGGCTCCTTCAGTCTTTGTTATTGTCTCTGCCGATTTCCTGAGCATATCTTGAACTTGGAGAAAGCAAATGCCACACCTCATCAGAGGATGCGTGTATCCTTTTGAGTGATGGAAAGAGGCTCCAGACATTTTCGTGGTCTTTTTTGTGTCTTCAGTGGCTGAATGTTGTTAAAATACCACTCTAAGGGTCATTCCTTTCTCCTCCTTCCCCAAATAAAGAAGTGCCTGTTTTATTTTTAACAAATCAACTCCTGAGCATGACATAGTTATAGTATTGTAGTTTGTTTTAACTGTGTCTAGACTAGGGAGTAGCATTACTCTTAACTCAGTTTAGTTTGTTACCCATGTAATTATGTCTGTGCAAAACCTGTGTGTGGACAAGCCCTAATACTCAAGGGTTCTAATTAGAAACAAAATTTACTGCAAATAAAATTGAAGTGAAACAAAGACTTTTCCTAACACAGTCAGGAAAAGCGATGCCAGATCAGTATGGTACATCATATGATTTGTTTCAGTAAATTTATAGCCTTACTTCACTTTGCCAAGAAAAATACCAGATATGTTAGGGAAACTGTGTCTTTGTTTTATTATGATGTTTCTCTTTATTCTAATAAATCTTGTATTTAATTAGACTGCTCTAGTCTAGACTGTCACTGAGGTTTATTTTCGTAGTGATCTATTTTTGTTTACTCCCTCAGAGTGATAGCATACCAAAAGGACAGTAGAACAGATGGAAACTGATAGCTGTGATTATTCTGTAAGAATACATATAGACACATTAGTTAATGCAAAGGAATTTCAAAGAGCCTATTATGAAGTGGTAATTTATGTGCCAACAGCTATGCAAAAAAACAGGTATTCACTGAACCATTTCATATCCTGCAGTCTTCATATGTGCATGCTATAAGCAGGCTATTGTTTGTATTGACATAATAATCTTGAGTAGTAGGGTTCTTCTATATTTAGTGCTGACATCCAGCTTTATAGACAGGCAAAAGCATGCTTTTGTTATGTGTTGAAAACATGCAGCAGCATTTGAGGTTCTCACAGATGGAAGGAGCTTTTGGTCTCAATCTTGTGGAGCAGAACATCTCACTGTGTGTCACCTTCCCCCCCCTCTCTATCCTGTAACTTGGAGATGGCAACCCCTGGCCAGGTTGGGGTTCCCTGCAGCAACCAAGCAAGGGAAGCTAACTCCTCAGAGCTCCATGAACTCTGTCTGAAGAGGGAATGTCAAAGAGCATCTTGGAGAGAATATGAGAGAGCTAGATCAGAGAAGGTCCACAGAAAGCTTGCTTTTTGCTGGTGCCCATGAAATGAGCTAGGTCTATTCAAAGGATCAAAATAGTTGGAAAGATCACTATGATCATCTCGTCCAACTGCCAGCCCATGCCTATTACCATGCTAGACCATGTCACTCAGTCCTGCATCTACCCTTTCCACTCCAGAGGTGGTTACCCCATCATCTCCCTGGGCAACCTGTTTCAGTACTTCACCACTCTTTCTGATAAGCATGTTTTCCTAATATCCAACCTGAACCTCCCCTGGTGCAACTTAAGGCCATTACCTCCTGTCTTGCTGACTACCTCTGTGAATTGTTCATGCGTTGGATAACAGACATTCATACACTGTTCCCTGTGATTGCCTCGGTGGAATCATCTCTGGGGGATGACATTTGTCTGTGTCCCTGTGGATGGTGTGTATAGCATCCTCTGCCAGAGCTGTAACATGAAGGATGGATTTTTCTCACAGATCCATGTTAAGTAAAACAAATGGGAATAATTTTGAGATGTGCCATATGGCCAATATGTGAAGTATCATCAGCCTCAATGGAGACTAACAACCTTGACTTCAGATATCCACATTTTCCAGTCTCTTGGCTAGCTGTGCTTTTCTAAATAAGCATGTACGTGCATGTGTCAAGATAATTCTCTCTTCAGCTACTCTGTTGGATGTGCTTTGAAAATGACCCAGCTGGGTCAAAAGCAACACTGTAGTTTTCTCTGTTACATCCACCTGTACTGTTTTTGGTTCTCATAATGTATTCTTCCGGACCTCTATCAAGCATGAGCCAAGCCTCAAACTGCCCTAATAAGCACACACATATCTTACAGATGAGGGGAACACAACACTGTGAATTGGTTATGTTTGTTTCTCCTCTTTATTTTACATTCCATATGAATTTCCTATAAATCAAGGACACGAAATATGCACTGAAGGGTTCAGAGTAAATTTATTGTATGTTGTCTTTGTTAGGGCACACGTGGACCTGCTTTGTAGTACAGTATGCCCCTGGTAAACTGAACTTGACAGGTTTGGATAAATAGAAGGCATATGAGAGAACAATAATGCTCGTGCTTCATGGGTTGACATTGGTAGATGTCTTCAGGGCATCTGGTGCCTACTGCTCACAAAGGTCAAGTGCTTCTTCCTGGGGGCTGTATCATAGAGCCTAGCCTCCTGTGCCTCATGTGCTGCAGGGACACATCTGTATCTTCTTACCTCTGCTGGGCTGTTTTCTGGAAAGCTGTTTATTCCTGTGAACTGATGAGCTGGAGACTTTCTGTTACTTCTGACTCATTACCAGACCCTGAGTTAGACGTATGTGTTTTTGGGGTGTCTTATTAGTATATAGTATAATTATCACCCTCACTGATGGGAAGGAGGAGTAGTTCTTCATCCACAACCCCACTTGGGAGGGTACAGCAGGGCCAACATAGGTCACAGCAGCACTGCAGAAGGTCCAGGCTTTGGGATCCCAGTCTGAAATACTGCCAAGTACTTTCTGCCAGGCCTCCGGTGTAGAGTTGCTCTGAGCTGATACACAGCTTTGCTCTGGTACTGCTGTTTATGTCCTTTTCTTGTCTGCTGTGAAGGGAGGAATGAACAAAGGGCAATTCTCATTCAGCAAACTGTGGTAGTGTGTGGTAATTTTAGTTTTAAGCTTTTCCCTTAAGGATTAATTTGCAGCTATATTCGCTTTAAATGCTTTTGAAATAATTTTGAGGCTTTTTCTTAAAATACAATTCAGGAGAAAGATGTTAATTTGAAGAACACTTATATATTGTACTTAACATACCCAAATTATAGTCTCCTTTTAAACCTGTGCACAGAACTTATATCCTGTTTGTCCCGAATTAACTTATATAGAAGCTAGTGCTAGATAGTGCTGAATTGAGTTCTGCAATAAATTTAATTATCAAAATAAGAATTTGGTGTGTAGCACCCTGTAGCAGCCGGAGAAAGAAAGTACTAATCTCATATTATAGTGTGTATATGTAATATAAATATTACTTTGAATTTCAGACTAGAGATGTGGGTTTTCTGCAGGCACTGTATGTGGGAAAGAATGTGATTTTTGTTTCCCTTGCAGTGGATCAGAATGTAAATTGTTCCTTAGAGAGCTCAAGAGAAAGTTAAGGTGAGGGCTTTTAATGTTGAGTTCTTTTGGGTCATTCTGGTAAACTAAGAGAATTTTGCTGAAATAGTTTAGAGGAATAAATAAGATGCTGGAACTATGGTACATGTCTGCAATATATGTGCTTAAAGCTTGCATTTTCCATAGGGGGTTTCTCATATCACATTACACTCTAGGATTCCTGGTGTTTTTCTCCATTTCACATTCTTTATTCCTTCAATACAACAGATCTTTTTAATCCATCAAAATGTCATGCTGTCTGAAATATGGAGACATGTAGTGATTACAAGGCTGTTCAGAAACAGAAGGCAAACTCTGTGCTTTATTGCACTTATTCTTTAGAGACCTGTATTTTTGTTTGTGTGTTTATTTAAATGAGGTGGGTGTGTTTTTTGTTGTTTTTGTTTTGTGAGCATGATTGTATTCCCTTTGAAAGCAGCTTAATGAAGTCTTTATGCCTGTCTGGTTTGAGGGGGAAAATACATATATATAGAAAAATTGGGTCTTTATGATTTTGGTAAACACATAAATGAAAATATTAATTTTAACCCCAGCAGGGTCAGATTGTCTGGGATTTAATTATGGTGATGGTGATCTTACATAAAGAAGAGATTTTCTTTTCACTGTTTTTTCTCTCTGACAACTCTCTTAACTCATGCACTTCTAGCTTTCAAGGATTCAGCTTTCATTTTGTTTTTGTTTATAAATTTATTAACACCAAATAATTCCTGTGATCCGCAATGAAGGTTGCTTGTTTTTTTTTAATCATCCCTTTATTGTTCCATGCTGTGTTATCAACTGAGGCTGCAGTTACTCACAATAAGGTTAAGTGATCATGTTGAGCTTGTAATTAATTAAACACAAGCAACGATGCCTTATTATTTTAAGCCCTGCAGTTGACAGATTCAGACGTCTGCTCGAGCTGTGCACTGGTGGAGAGAGAAGGAAGTGGGAGTGAACGTTTTCTCTGCAGGGCAGGATGATATTGGGTAGGAGAAAGCTGCGCACATGCCTGCCAAAGTACTTGGATCAGACTAAGGGAACACAGATGGCTGAGGCTGATAAAGGTGTCTCTTATTGTTTTTGCTGCTCAGTTCTGTTTTGTTTCTGAGTTTGTGTGAGGGAGGGAGAGGTAAGAGGGGAGGAAGAAGACTACACAAATATGTTTATTTTAATACATTTTACGCTGTAGAGAAGAACTTGTATAAATGCAATAATCCTGCTCAGACGAGCTCAGTAGGATGCCATATGCTGGAGCTAAGCCCTTCTTTTAGGTTTCGGTAACAAACGAACAATAACAAGTCCCAAGGGATTTATGCTGCAGTTCTACCACGTCCTGCTGTCTGACCTTTGGTTCTTATCTCCTCATAGGAAAATCACAATGCAGGGCTGGAAGCAGCTCCAGAGAACTGAACTAAAAGCTGTGGCTGTAACCAACTTGACTGCTAACCCTCCTCCTGCGCAGCTCCTCCTTGTTGCCTGAGTTTTTTTAATTGCTGTGAGGATCTGTCATGTCCAGGTGTTATTCTATTGTCTGTTGTTTTGGTGTGGTTTTTCTTTTAGCTTTTCTACTGTTTGTTGCTGTAGAGATCAAGCAGTTGCTATCTGGTTAGTGGTTTGTTTAAAGTTGCTCGCAGAAATCAGTCATTTTCCCCAGATATAGTGGTTGTTCTAAGTCCGCTGGATCTGTTGCTCCCTTAAGCAACATCCAGGGCTGAGGAGAAGGAAGTGGAAACAAAGACTTTTTTTTTCCTACCGTCTATTTAAAGGCAAAGTCTTAAACATTTTCATTAAATGATTTAAGAAAGATTCCTGTTTTGGAAATGCAATGTTTTCGTGCTCGTGGTGGCTGGAAAACCCAGTGGATATTCCATCTACTGAGAATGAAGGAAAAACGGGACTTTGTGCTAGAGCAAATTAATTTCATTTTGAATGCATCTATCAATTTGCAGTCATTAAGGTGAGAATGCAGGTTTTTTAAATAGGAATTGAAGTATTCAATATAGTCCTGCAGTTATACTGCTAATGGTATTTAGGCCAAAATAAACAGCTTTATTTTGGCCAGTTGTATTCTAAATGCTTTTTCTTGCCTTCACCCCATATACATGTTTGTAAAACAGGCATTGAAATGAATTTTTGGTGGTGTAAAGCTGCCCAGATCTGATGGAGGGAGACAGTGTTTCATTCTAAGTTTTGCTGATATAAAATGCATGAGCTTTTATAATTCCTTGAGGTCTTACATGTGCAAACAGTTCCTTCTATAAATACAGCAGAATGTTACGAATATTAATTGTGGCTACTACTATACAAATAGAAAAATAAATGCAACCCAGATACGTTCTCCCTGGAAAAAAACAAGTGTGTGAGCATTAAAAGGCAGATTTTTTTCCATTAAAATGTGTCATTGTTATTACAGCTTTGAATCTATGAAAGGCTTATAGGCATAGGAATCTGGACTTTATAAAAGAGTTACTTAAAAACAAAAGTAAAAAAAAAAAACACCAAAAACAAAACCCTGGCTTTTATTTTAGTTATGCTAATGTTTTCAATCTTTTTTTAGTTAATGAGGTAGTACTTCATATATATTGATATACCAAAGCAGAAATTGAGGCCTCAGAGAAGTCTTCTAAAATCTTAAAATCTATATGGAAAGCGACACAGGGTAAACACCTAAGATCTAATGAATACTTGCTTTTGCCAAGGAAATAAGGAAAGTGAGACATTCAGCGGCGTGTAATTAATGGTTGCGACTCTGTATAAAGCAATATAAGACAATGGTATTAACACATTGCCCTCAATTAAAAAAAACTAGTGAAAAGTTAGGGTATGAAGGAGGCTACAGGGACAACTTTATGGAGCATGGTTCTATAGAAAGGAAGTTGATTAAACTCTAAAAATTAATTTTTAGTCCTATGCATTGGTTATTATTTATACAAGATTAAAAATAAATGGAACTCTATCTAGTGCTTGCTGTTGAAGAAATGGTTTTCTTATGTGGGGAAGATTCCGATTTAAAAAATGTATTTATTGAGAAACTTGAGTGTTTGCATGCATAAAGGTCTTACATTGGAGACAGCGACCAGCTAGGACTCTTAGCATACTTGAGAGTAGGTTGGTGGCTGAATTCTACATTCCTGTCCCCCCCTGCCATGTTCAACTGCAAATGAAAATGTTTGAAATGGGCAGTGTATTCAGTTCTTCAAAACTGTTTAACAAAGTTCACATGGCAATTTTCTCTTTAGAAAAAGCTCTGTTTATTATCAGTTTCTTTTTAATTTTCAGTCCGGAAAGTTTTAGTGAAAATAAAGGATTGTTTTAGTATACCGAAAGATACTATCTTTCTCCACTATTCCAAAATACATTTTTATTGTAACAAATCTGTGTGGCTGTGTGCTTTTCCATTTAAATAAATAAATAGAACTCCAGTGTTCAGAGTGAAGAATTCTGAAACAGAGAAACACTGCCTTAGGATTTCCTCTGTGACATCCAGAGACATTGATTAATTGGGTCAGTCAGTGTGGCTCTCTTTTAAAAAAGAAAAAGCTTAATGATTAACTAATTTCTTTTTCTGTGCCTCCTGCTGAGCATATAAAAGGCTTATGGAAGAATGTAGAAATGAGGCACTTAGAGTTGTTGTTGAGCACAATAGAAACACAGATAAATGTTTCCCAATGCACTATATATAACCAGAAACATGCATTTCCTTGTGATAGATTTCAAGATTTGAATATAATGTGTGCTCGAAGTCATTGAGTGTTTTCTGGAGAGGGAAGAAAAAACAGCTCTTTCTCCCTGGGGTGTGGGTAAAGTAACATCTCTATTGAATGGTTTACCAGTGGTTGTTTTAATGTATGTTATAGCGTCACATCTGAAAACTGAGGATTTGTTAAGTTATTACCAACTTAAAGCCAAGTGACGTTGCTCTGGCTTGGCATCTCTAAATGCCTAGTGAAAGGTAGTGAGGTTTGAGATGTGCCTGCTGTGAATTTGTAAATTATTTTGTTGGCATCACCTGGCGATCAGGCACTTGTTCCATAAATAAGGGGATCATAATGCAGTTGGCAACGGCTCTCATCTTTCGTGAGAGATTCCATGTAGTTGGTGAATGCCAGACGTGGTGGTAGTGTGGTGAAGCATAATTAAGCATCTCTTGAATTATGTATACATACTATTCAGTGTTGTTTTACCTGTATCAAGTTCAACTCTGTTTTAATTGTGTTTTCAAACCAATGTATGAAATCTATGTGTATGCTTTTGAAAAACATATTCTTGGTATTAGTTATGTCTTGATATTTTCCTTCCTATTTGTCTTCTAAACTGGTATTTGGTTAGTATAGCAATATATGGGGCAGTGGGAAGATTTAAGTGTTTAAAGAAATAAATAGCTTTTATATCATACAGGTCTTCTCCTTCATCATATAAGAGTACCTCCTTTGTGTGATGGAGCTAGTGGAATAGAGGAGGGAATGGGACAGTGAGTGCTGAAGAAGATCAGTAGATCCTGTTCAAATTAGATTGAGCGGGAAGAGCCCAAGATATGTAACAGATGCAGAGCTTTTTTAGATGCTGTGTTATGTAGGGCACCACTGTTTTCGCTCCTGTTCGATGTGATCAGTTGCATTTCTTTGTACTTAATCTCTGTCAAGACATCTGATTTATGTGATTTACGTTTTGGGAAGTAGTTCCATCTTCTGAGGAAGAATTTTCCTTGGATTAGCTGGTAGCTCTTTGTAAATAGCAGTTTTTTCTTTTTATTCTTCACATGATTAGGAAAAGAACAATTTTTGTGAATAACTATATGGTTTACCACCGTATTTAAAATACAAGAATTGATGTAATTTCTTGGTAAGCTAAAAGATGTTGTGTATATATCAATATGAAAGTTACATCAGGGTAGTTTCAATGTGGTTACTTTATATATTTTGAAAGTTACATCTTTCATAAAACTACCTTATAAACGTTGTGGGTATACATAATAGATGTCTGACGGTAGCATGCAGCTCGATATTCTTAATGTAAACACTCCCCTAAAGTCATTTGCCTCCTAATATTCAATCAGTGTTAGTGTGATAGGTGCAAATTCACGTACACTTAAGCATTTGAAATTTAGTGTTACCTTTATGGATGCTAGAATTAGTTCTGTTATGGTATGTGGATAGCATCATCGGGAAATTTACGACTTGAAGTCCAAGTATCCTTTCAAGGGAATGTTGTTTGTGTTACAGGCTGATAGGTTCTGTCTGGCTCCATTGGCTTTCTGAAAGGTTAGTAGGTTGGTGGCACATGGGGTGATGATCAGGGGATCTTAGCTTAAGGATTTAATTTCTTTTGAAAATGTAAATCCTGATCCAGACTTCTTTGCTTTTATTGTGACAGTGGCATGACATGACTTTCTGATGGTAGCTTTCACTGGAATTTTATGAGTCCTTTGAAAAGAGCCTGCGTGTTCTTTTCCAAAGAGAGACAGTTTAAGCAAATAGGTGGCAGGTAGGTATTTTAGGGGGGGTTGCTCATTGCCGTCCTCATTCAATATCTTGGCATGGACAGTTGTATCAGCACCCTGTAAAGTGGCTTAGGAAACAGATCCTGCTGAAAGATAGTCCCCAGATAATTATTTTTCAGCCAGGTCAATTTTTCTAACCCATGTTACAGCATAGTGATGCAGCTTATGGTGGTGGGCAATGAGAAACTGAGGATGAAAACCTGGGGGATGGAAAAGGGAGATCGGCAGTGATTTAAACCAGGGTAATTAAAAAAAAAACAATTAAAAAAAAAAAACCCAAAAAACATTTTGATTGTTTTTATCCCTCGAAGAGTATTTTGATACTGTTGGAAGTTTCACGTTTAACTCCAAGTCTTTGTATCCAAGCATTTAATAGATAAGCATCTGGGTATCTCCTGCAATTTGGTCCCTATCTTGTGTGTATGTATTGGATAGGAAAGCATGTATTTCATTAACTGCACATAATTGGAGCCTTAGAAGACAACATCATTTACTATACAGTGTTTCTCTTTTCTAAGTCTTCATCTATGTCATCTACTTTATTTTTAATAAAATCCTGTTTTGTGCCTTTTTGTTTTTTTAGTACATGCTTATCTTTTTCAGTCTTTCACAAACAGTTCTTTAAAAATGATGCAGAACATGGCCAACTTTTTGATCTAACTGCTGCTATTTTGAAGCTGAAAATGCTAGAAATCAGGTTTTAACAATGACTTGCAAAAAGTCTGCCAAAAAAAATAACAAAACTATCTCAGGATTTAGTTAGTAGTGAAAATGTTCCCTCATTTCAAATGCAGACTGTCCTGGGTGAATAATGGGATACAGGAATGAGTGGAATGAAGGAATGCATCTGGATTCTGCGGCTCCAGAAGTTGAAGTTGTCCAAAGCCAGGGTGTCTGTCAGTAGTCACTGAGGAGGAGCACTTGGCAAACTCTAGTCCACATCTCTGGAGCACTGACCTGGGAGATTGGATAAGCATGCTGTGGACTCACTACACGTGCATACACTGATGCTGTAGTGTGAAGGAGGCTTGTCCCAAGGGCTTCCCTTAAGCCTGTCACTTCTTAGGTCTTGTGAACTACTTACTTGTGCACATAGCTGAAGTAAAATCATTGCAAGATAACTCCTAGGGTAAGAATTCAGGTCTTGACTCAAGAGGAGCACTGAAATAAAGTAAGAAAGATGCTGTCTTTTCTTGCACTTTAGTTTTCTGTCATTGTCCACGTCTACAAGTACCTTCCTCTTCTGTTAAGTTCTGAATGTGAATTTAGTATGTACATATACATATGTGTGTTTTTTAGTGTGTAGTCATTTGCATTTATTGTTTTTATTTAATTCTTCTTCCTGCTCTGTTATTGGTAGCATTATTTGATTCATTTCTGTGATTAATCCTTATCCCTTCCAAGCCCATGGAACCATTAAAAAACAAAAAAGAAATCCTAATAATAATAGTAGCATTCAAGTTCCTTTATCTTCATTTTGTTCTAGTGCAGTGGTGGATATTCCAAATTCTCCATGGTAATAGAGAAGTATTTCAGAAGTAAGTATCTTGCCAGATCTGTGCATTTTCATTACCATTATTGCTAAGGAGAAAGCGTATTTTATCAGACATGGGCTTTGTAGCACTAGAACATAGATGTTTAAAGCTGATGCAAATTAGTGTTCTTTCATTGTGAGTTTAACACTGAAGTAGTGCAATTTTTTTTCTTCTTTTTTAAAGAACCAAAGATCTTTTCTAAGAAAGAATTCACTGGCATCTCTTTGGTAGGCAAGCGGTGCAATGCATCCCTGTGGTTTCTTACAGGCTGAACAGAAAGATCTTCTTAACTCTGCCTTTTTTGTTGCTTGTGGATTATGTGCATTAGCTGTTATCCCATTATATGCTACATTCATAACTGCTCTGTTCAAGGTCTGAAGTAACCAGGTTGGGACTGTGTACAGTCCTACTAACATGAAAAGAGTACAGGCTAAAAAATTAGTATTTGGCTACTGGGAAGACAAATAAGGAACCAAAGATTTCTACTTAAAGTGATTCAACATTTCTTTCTTCTTTTACCTTTACCTGCCCGACTGGATCCCTCCTTTCTTTCATTTTGTGTGTCATATTTGACCTAAGCCAGGTGTCTCTGCCTGATTTTACAGTAGTTTTTCTATGCTGCAAGTCTGATAAGGGCTGGAAACTACAAAGCATTGCAGAGCTTCTCAGAGCACTAATTCCAGTTCAATTCTGTGAAACAAAGGTGTTTTCTGAAGCAATCCCAAGGAGCCTGGCTGTGACGGTGCAGGGTGGGTGTGATACTTTTACTGCTGGAGCAGCTCTGAGCATGGCGAGCGCAGTCGTATTGCATTAACAAGTACACTTCTTTTCCTGCAATTGTCTTGTCGTTTTTTTAATCCCATTGTTGATGTTCTGTTTAGGACTGAACTTAGTTAGCAATTAGAGTATTAAACTCTTTTAATACCTAGTTTTTCTACTTGACAATTTATGAGATAAATACACTATTCTTTCAACCAGAGTAACTTTATGGTTGTTTTTTATTTTTTTTAATTGTTTTTATTTATTTGTTTTATTTGTATTGTCTTTGTCTGGGCTAATTATTGGATGCTTCAAATTATGGATATTCATCGAGTCAACCCAGGAAAGATGTAATCTAATAAAAAATCATGTTCAAAGCCTTTTGTCTATATTGAGATTACATACATAAATCAATCAGAAAGCACTCACATTCATTCCCTGACATTTAAGAAATAAAGTAGCTTGGTGCTACACTTACAAATGTTACAGTTATTTAAGACTCGTTAAATTACTCTTTGGTATGTCTATAGGAAGATTAATCCTGGAGAAATTGCATATATTGCTGATTTGATATTTAAGACTTTAATATCTGAATGATTAGTAGCAGTGAAACTTTTGTTAAAGAGTAATTGTAGTCATAATTACCCATACAAAGGGCCATATAAATTCCCTGTATAACTTGGTGTGATATCTCAATGAAAGTTTGTCTATCCACTAAATTTTTCCTATAAGGCAATGTAGGTTTGTGAAAATTGAGTAGATGCAGGGTCTAGCCACACAGTTAGTGGCTAGCAAGTGTAATAAAGCAAGGAGAGTGCATAGAATTGTATGAACTTTTTATTAAGGTTGCTCAAAATGAATTGATTTGGCTTCACTATGGTTCAGTGAACATCCTTAGTAACATAAGAATATGTGTGATGAATGGCAAGAATAAAATATTAAACGTTGGTTTGTAATTGAAGGGGTTGGACTTAGATCAAAACGCTACAGTAAAGTGCACTGTGTCCTTACAACAGCTTTGCAAGCAGAATAATATGTAAGTAAAGGGAAAAGAGTTATTTCTGTCCTTATGAGCTTCACACATGTATGAATTTTCATATCAGTGGACTTTTGAGACATTCTTTTCTGTGGATACACTGAAGATTTCAGACCAAATAGTGATAACAGCTGCCAAAAGCTTTAGACACAGCTGTGTGTAGTATTATTGTGCAGAGGACAGGCAAGGTACAGATGTAATGATCCTGTCATCGACTTTGAGAGATTTGTATGACTCTGGAGTTCTTCTGTCTGCGGTGCTAGTGAAGAGGATAACATGCCTGTCTGTGAATAACATACTGATATTTCTTGAAGGTGTTTCTGCCTGTTCTTTATACTGCTATCCTGACAGTTTTCTGCCACAGCCAGGAAAGTTTACCAAGAGGGCAGAAGAAAGCTGCTAGAGGGAAGGATCAACATCTGGTCAAGGTTTGAGATACTGGGCATCCATCCCATCCTAAACTGTGTCATGCTATGAAGATTACTCATGCTATGCTGTGGCAGCTCCCACAAAGCATCTCAAAAATATTAATTATCTGTTAGTTTAGATTAATGAATTTTACAAATTCATATTTGCCAGGTTTGGAGAGATTATGCTAATTAGTTTCTGTGGGGAGTAAGTAGCAGAGCAGTATGTTCCCTAAGGCCATTGCTTAAACCAGTGCACAAAACGTTTGCAACTGCAGATGCATTGGGGACTGATCTGCAAAGGTCAGAATAACATATAGCCATGCTAAATGCTGCTTTATTCTGCTGCTGATGGAAAAAGATAATTTGTGTGTTTTCTACTGTGTTATTATCACTGCCAGGGTTGAAATAATGTTGTACGGTATCAGCAGTGTAGGTGCCTTGGTGAATGAGCTGTGAGTCACATAACCTTCTTATTAATGAGATGATGTTGTATGGACATAACTATTGTCAGTGGTTTGTCAGTGTAGTTAAACAGCATTTCTTGATGAAACTTCATAGCCCTCATCATTACTATGAAATGTACGGGTTAATATTGATGTTTTTTCTATTTCAGTTAAAGTTTTGTCTTAAATTGTAACAAATGAAAACAAGAGCTTGTTTTGGAGGTCTTTTTTTTTCCTCATGTGAGTTGCATCTCATTGATTTCAGGACCATAGTTCAGTGATCTTGTAAGGTGCATGAGAGAACTCATTTCTTAGAGGCAATTGAGGTTTCTCTTATGTAGCTTGATACTGACAAGGTTTTTTTAAAAAGTAATGCTCTTAAAAGTCATTTGACTTTTGAGGGTTGTTCACTTTGTTGGCCCAGACACTAAAACCTTGTATTCTTGGGTTCTGATTACCAACGCTTTGATAAAGTCATTTGAAGTTCTGCAGACTGAATTTTCCACCTTTTCTAATGTTTCTATAGTCACAGGGAAGCGACCTGTATTCAATCTTTTAAATGCAAATCTTTGAGAAGTTACTGTGCATACTGTGTGTACCAGACTTCTTCATGGGTTACAAAAAGTGCCTTTTTTAAACAGCTACAGCAGTGTCTTTTCTCTTTCTTTTCTATTTTCCTCCTCTTTCTTTCTCCTTATGTGACAGCAATTGACTAAACTTGGGTCTTTTACGGTAACAAAGGACTGAGAAAAATCTTAAAGGTTTTTATTGCTCTACTTTTTTGGCTGGGCCAGAACAGACAAAGGCCTTTCCACTTGATTAGATAATAAGGCTAACATAGGCTTTGAGTGAAAAATATCTTTACATTCTCTCCTTCTTTCTCCTCCAACCCCCAAAGAAAGGGATGGGGGAGGGAGGGGAGATGGAAATAAAAAGAAAGCCATGCTTAATCAGCCACAATTAAATCTTTCATGGCAAACACACTTTGGAGGAATAAGTGCATTTTGTATTGCCTAACAACTCGAGTGAACATTTACAACACGTGAGAACTGGGCGGAAGAAAAATTATGGTCATCTCTTTGGTTCACAAGAACCAGGGAAGGCAGGTCATTGACTTGATTTCCATGGGAAGATTGACTCTGGAGCGCTCGCAGATTCAGGAGCAGAGCAAGCTGGTATTGACAACTGTGACTTGGGGAGGGGAGCGTTGATTGTGCCATGGCTTGGTGGGGAAAAACAAGGGAAGACCTAAAACAAAGTGCTGAAAGGGAACAGTGGTTGCAGTATCCTGGGCCTGGCAGGCGTCTTCTCATCAGTGATGGGTTCAGTGTTGCTTCTTGATTTGAGAAGATGGGGTAGAGAAATATTAGTATAATTAAAGAGGCTGCCCTCAAGGGAGAAATAATTTGCACTTAAGCTAAAGATGTTGTACTGTTTTTCTGCTGCATACTGTGAGAGGCTGAAGGAGGTGCTCCTGCAAGGGACAGCTCATGAAAATAAATAAGTGTAAATCCAAATGTACTTTTCCAAGCTAGCCTGTAGGCATAGTAGGAAAAGAGTAATGTCTAAAGAAGCTTTTAATTATTATTATAAATATTTCTGACATGTTCTGTAGGTAGACCGTGAGTAAAAGTAATCTGAACACCGAGATGTGCTCACATAGGTTCATCAGTCCACTTATTACCCACCTGCGTAGGTCCTGGCTTTTGTCTCACTTGGGCACTGAGACTGCCCCATGTTCATGCTGGAAATACAGATAAGCAAGCAACCTTCTCATACATTCCCACGCAAGTCGAACTGTGCACCCCATCCTCTCCTGTGGGAAAATCTCCTCCTGGAAGTTCAGAACCAGAATAATGATGAAACTAAAAGAACAGGATTTGCTTGTTTTGGGCTTCTGGAGTACAGGTTGACCGGGAACAGAGGTGATGGATGATGGCTGGGTTATTCCTTCCCATTTCTGTGGCCAGGTAGCTAGTTCAGTGCCATCAGCTTTTGTCTGACTAGTGAGTAAGTAGTGGGATTTTTATGTGTTTATCTGTAGTCATCGAAGTCTTTATTGGTGTGCATAGCCTTGCTGTCAGTGATTGTGACTTTAAAGGTGACAGCAATTTGTTATGTCTTCCTAGCATCATAGCCAGTTTACCACTTATTTTCAGTCACTTATAGTGAGCTTATAATATGCATCATCTGAAAAAATACAACATTATCTATTTAATTTAGGTATATATATGATGTTTTTGTGACTTTGTTTGGAAAGTTATTCAGTTGTCCATCTGGCGTGTTCTGCCTCATTTTTCTCTCACTGCAACACTTTTAGCTGTTGCATTCTTTTGTCTGTTTTCTTTTTATTCTTCTTCTTTTTTTTTTTTTTATTAATTACTAGCTGGTCTTGTGCAACTACTTTAAAAGTTTTTTGTTTATTTTAAAATCTCTTCTAAAATTCATCAACTGAATTTTCCTTTTTAAAAGGCTGGAATTAATGTTCACGCATGTAACTCGATTTACACAGTTGCTCTGCATTTGAGTTATTCTGTGCAATGGAATATAGCAGTTATGCAAAGCAAAGTCTTCAGTTTTTGATGCTGTCTGAAAGCAGGCCAACCCACGCTCCCTAGCCTCCAAAAAACCCTGGGGTTAGCACTGCACAAAGATCACCCTAGGAAGCGGTTGAGTTTTTTTTACCACTGCTTTTTATCTGAATCCCTGCTTTGCTTGAGCTTCAGAAGTCAAACGAGCAGAAGAAATGCGACAGATAATTTGAGATGTGTGTGGGAAGAATGGAAACTGGAAGATGGGCTTTCTTAAGCCTTCACTCAGTTCCTGCCTTCCCAAAGAGCAAGCAGGGAGATTATTCTTCCTGTATTTCTACAGGAAAATAATTGTCTTGGGGATGTCCAAGTGGAAATATACTTATTTCACATTATCTTTTTGTGAAACGGCAAGGGGAGAAACAGAAGTAGGTGGCTGTTTTGGATAAGTTGAAGTGCTTTATTTCCTCGTTATGAATGGCATCACTAAAATCAGGCAAGCACAGAGCCAAAGTTGCCTTAGTGGGCCCATTCCTGTCCCTGGGGACACTGGTTCTGTGGGCCCATTCCTGTGCCCAGGAAGGTGTGCTACTCCTGTCACCCAGGAGATTAGGTGCTGTCCTCAGCTCAGGCCTGCTGTGCCTTAATCTGCTTGTCCTGTGGAGCACTTCCAGTTGTAATTGTCTTAATCTAGGATTTTATGCCCTTGCCCAGGAGATGATCTGGTTTTAGCAATAGCAACTGCACATCCTAGGACACCCATGCTGTCAGGTCCTTTAGTTGCCTGATATTGCCTGACATTTCCATGCCCCTCTACACCAGAGAAAAGAATGGGCTGAAAAAGGAACATCAGGTCATGAGAAGGTGACATTTGAGTGCCCAGGGAGAACTAAATGTTATTGCTATGCATTCAAGCAAAAAATATTCACTTTCTTTGAATTTGGAGCTATTGTATTTGCATGTCAAATCATGGGATAACATGTTGCTGATGATAAGTGTGGTGTAGCAAAATCACATTCAGTGCATCAATATATATGTAAAGAGCTGAAAGCACAAAAATAAGAAACTTCTTACTAAGTGACAGTTGCCTGAAGAAATTCCTTTTTAATGCCAAAGCCTCTTTGTTGCTTTATAGCTGCTACCTGATGCATTTCTTATGGTTCATTCCTTTCTGTACTAGTACAGAAAAGTGAGCACAAAAGCATTTTTATTTCCAGCCCTTAAGCTCCAGACCTTACTGGTAGCCTTTCTGTACAGTTTCTGCAACCCAAACTTTACTACTGCTTGGGAAGGCCAGGGATTTTGTATCTAAACTCCTTAACCCCTTGCCTACTGAAAGGGTGGAATCTGATTTATCACTTCTATTGTTTCCCTTAATATAGCCTCAAGTAGATCTATCATCCTTCTTCAGCTTTTATTACTGATAGTTCTCCCAAGTTGTTTGGCACTTTGAATGGTTATGTAGTGTGTTTCTAATTTTGCTGAAGTTAGTTAAAATCCCATTGCCGTTAGCTGGACTAGTATTTCATTATCTTGAAGAGGAAGCTAATTCACTGTGTAGTTTCTTAACTTTTTCTGCACGCGTTATGTGGAGTAATGGCACATTTATTCTTGCAATTTGGGGTAGGCAATTTAGACGGTGTAGTTCTTGTAAGTTAGCTTTCATTTAAAATGCATGTAACTGATTATGTGGCTTGGCAGCTGGTCAGAATGATTGCTTAAGTACTGCAACTTCACAGTAATTTTGAAATGGAAAACCAGGCAGTAATTTAGTGATATCATTGAGAAACATAACATTCTTTCAGAGCAAGAATAATCTTTGTTTGCAAGTGGTAGACATCCCCCCTTCTTTTGTCCAGGGCTGTTTCATACACTCCTATGTTCTGCTTTGTTCCGTGCTATGCACAAATGAATGCAGAGTATTTTCTTTAATCCGGTGTAAACTTTACATTTGCTAAAGCCATAATAAACATTGGAGCGCATCCACCCAAAAATTACAAACTCTTGTTTTGTGCTGTATTAATTGGATTAAGTGGTTATCTCTTCAAGAAGAAGAGCCAAGCTTTCTGGGTATTTTATTATGAAACGGCTCATGTATATGGAACAGCTGTGCTTTGTCTTCATCATAAGGAAACTAACAGATGACTTTGGCTTGCCAGCGGTGATATTTCTCTTTATCTGTAGAAAACAATACAGGTTATCATGCAGAAAGCACTATCATTTGTGTAGACAATATCATAGACAAAATGAGCAGTGACATGGGAAGATGCAGGTACAGAAATGAGTCTTCTGAGTCTTGCTCCCATGTTGTTACTCAGGTTATAGATATTTCCATACTCCTGTAATCCTTTTTTTTTTTGTTTTGTTTTGATTTGTTTTTTTGTTTTTTGGGTTGTTTTTTTTTGTTTTGTTTTTTTTTGTTTTGTTTTTTTTTTGGTTAAAGTGATGACTCAGACCAGTAGAGCGTAATTCTGTGTTGGTTAGAGTATTCCTGCTTTAGCTTAACAAAAGCCGCCTTGTATTTCTGCAGTACTACTTCAATTGCCTACTATTCATTTTCAAAACTAAAATGACTCACTGACAATTTTGCACATGCTTGAACATCATACAGTAGTTGCAGAGTTTCCCACAAAAAACTGCATATATATATATTATAGGGAAGGTGTTTTCTTAAAAATGGACAAGGGAAGCTAAAAACCATGACATATTCCAGTTTTCTTCACAGAAAGGCTGAATGGGTCATGTAAATCATCTATTAGATGCTTTATTCCAGTGGGATGCGTCAGCAATGTAAAGATGCACAAACTTTAAAGAAGTGTATAGGCTTCTTTTAAAGCATATAGGTTCTAACAAAGGGTGCATTTCTTCTGGTCTGGCTGTGACTGTGCCAGCAGTGTTTGGGGTAGTGTGGTGGCAGACTGTTGAAGAATTAATGCAGCTTTTAGATTTCATACAGTAAAGCTTTTAGGTCTAGACATTCCTGCAAAGGTTAACTTGTCTGCAGCTGGCACAGGCAAGCAGGTATCAGTCCGTATGCTTTCCCAATGCATCCCAGATGCATCCTGTGATTGACACACTTGTATCCGGGCATCAGCAGCTCCTCTGTTTTTACTGCCTTGGGTTTTCTGTCCCCGGCAGGTTGCCACGCGCTCTCCTCAGTGGGAGCTCTCCTTGCTACTGTTTCTGGCTTTGGGCAACTGCAGAGCTTTGCTGAAAGCCACTCAGTGTGGTTTTGGTCTATATGATTTGGTGTGCACTGCCATCAGTTACATGCATCCAGGGTGTTAAAAACACGTTTCTGCTTCTCCTCGCAAATGAAAGTGTCTCCTCACAGTTTACAGAAAAAAAAAAGAAAAAAGAAAAAAAAAGGTATTGGTTTGGATAGGAATATTTGAGATGTAGAAATCACACCTTTGAGCTTTCAGTGCTTATCAAGAACAGATTGCTGTCAGGAAGATTTCTTGATAGTGTAAACTGTTAAGATAGAGTAATGTTAAATCAGAAAAAAATGCCAAAATCACATAGCCAAAGATGACTTATGCAAAATTGGTTTATTGAGCCCAAATACCGCAGCAGATTCTTTTCCTGTAGTCAGGGATATTCTCATGCATTATCCTGAGAACTGGAGTTCCAGGGAAGTTAGCTTCCCCAGCAAGGCAGGATGCGTCTGCATCTGCTGCTGTTGTTACAAGTGCTGAACAGTGTAATGAAATAGCTTGTTCAGAGGGAAATTTACTTAGTATTGTAGACAGAAATGGGGGAAAAATGTTACTTTAATAACTGACAGTTCACAAGCCCTAAGTACTAAGAGAGTCATTGATTAAGCATGGAACAAGGAGTTCCAGGCCTGGAGTCCCCAGTACAAGAAAGACACGGAGCTTTTGGGACAAGTCCAGAGGAAGACCACTAAAATGATCAGAAGACTGAAGCACCTCTCCTATGGAGAAAGGTTGAGGCAGCTGGGCTTATTAGAGAAGAGAAGGCTCCAGGGAATCCTCACTGTGGCCTTCCAGTACTTGATGGGAGCATATAAACAGGAGGGGGAGCAGCTGTTTACGAGGGTGGATAGTGACAGGACAAGGAGGGGAATGGTTTTAAACTGAGACAGGGGAGGTTCAGGTTAGAGATTAGGAGTAAGTTTTTCACACAGAGGGTGGTGACACACTGGAACAGGTTGCCCAAGGAGGTTGTGGATGCCCCATCCCTGGAGGCATTCAAGGCCAGGCTGGATGTGGCTCTGAGCAACCTGGTCTGGTGGTTGGCTGCCATGCATATATAGCAGGGGGGTTGAAACTCAGTGATCATTGTGGTCCTTTTCATCCCAGGCTGTTCTATGAATCTATGATTCTTTCGAAGTCACCTGCATTGTGGAGAAAAAAAATAATAATAAAAGCCACCAACAAGTACGTGGCAGTAAAATATTTTTGTTAATTTCCTTTTTTAAGAAACAAACAGTCCTGCTTGCAATACTAAGCACCACTGCAACATGACTGTCATTCTTCTTCCCATTAGTAAAATGAAATGCTGAGCCCCTTCCCCTGTCTAATGTTATTTCTCACATGGCGACATTCAAAAACCCATTGACAAGCTGCAAATGATGTGTGAAGCAAGCTCCAGGATTAAATTTATAACCTTCCCCAGGAGGAAAGAATTTGGAGGCAGGAATGAACTCAGGATAGTAAAACAAAAGGGCACAATGGAGGTGGATCAGGAGAGCTCATATTCATATTTACCTAATGAGAAATACCAGCCTGTCTTAAGTTTATGTGGTGTCCTGGGGGTTTTATGCACAGGTATGTAGCACATAATTTTATAGGTCCTTCTCACGAGTTTTTACAGCTCTCACTAATGAGAAATTACATGTCTCTCTCTCTCTCTCTCCCTCTCTCTTTCCAGCTTTCCAGCTGGGATTTGGATGTGTGATAAATAAGATATAAATGGTAGAAAACTGAGGGCTTATGCCCTGTGGATATGTTTGCATCTTGGGTTTTGACAAGCGTATACCTTCCTCCTGGGGGGGTTGTCACTTACTACCAAGTTTGTTGTTGAATGGGTGTGAATAGGCTTTGGGGACCTTTAGATGCTGTTAAATCACTCATGTTAATGAAGTGCTGGAGCTAGGGACCTCCTTCCCTGCAGTAATCAAAGAAACAGTGAGTCCCTCACATATCTATAAGATTATTTCTTTTCATCTGCCAGTATTAGTTTCTTTTGAAGTCATTTAATCTTTGCTCTACATAAATCAAGGAAAGCCACTTTAAGCAGCTCAGTGGGCAAAGGGGAATCCTGTGACCTGGCTCTGGCAAAAGCCGACCTGGCCTCAGATGCTAGGCCTGTCACCCTGGTGTCTAGCCCTAGTGGGGTGGTGGTGGGTCAGAAACATAGGATATGCTGAGCTAAAAGGGACTCACAAGGATCATCAAGCCCAACTCCTGGCTCCACACAGGACCACCATCCACGATTAAAACCCTATGTCTGAGAGCATTGTCCAAAGGCAAAATGGGCACTTGGCCTGCAGTTGAAGTGCTCATGCAGTTGCTGGATAAAGTTCAGCCATGCCTGTAAGCATACAGGGCTCTGAGTCCTGCAGAGGGAACAATGGTTGGACAGTAGGCAGCTTCCTGTCCTGCATGCAGGCATTGCTCAACAAACTCCGGTGCTTGTTTTTGTTTCCTGAAAATATGTTTATAAAAAAAAAAAAAAAAAGTAAAAAAAAAATCATGATTCCATTGCCAAAAATGCAGAGAGCTCCTGTATAAAGCCTGGACAAATTCCTACTGCCAAATTAAGACCTATGTTGGGAATGAGAGGTTGGGACCTTATGTCATTACTCTGTCTGATGTTGCATTACCACCAATATGATGGATTACTGCCCTCTTCACAGCTAGTGATGGATTGTCAGTGTTGTGCCTTCTAGATTTCAGAGCCACATATTGTGTTTTGTGTGTATTCATTTTTAAGGTAATTATTACTTTATTCTCTTTGTGCTGCTTTATGCTTTGACATATCTGCTCCTTCTGTATGGGTCATTTTTTAAGGAAGGAATATGGTTTGGAAAGACCAGGCATGAGTTCTTTTAGGAATTTGAGACAGAAAGTATTTGGCAAGGTTCTTCCTTAGATATCCTCTGGAAATATGCTAGTTCAAGAGTACAGATGAAGTATATCTTTCAGAATGAGGAAAATGATTCAGTAAAAGCTAAATAGCCTTATGCGTATAAGAATGAAGTTGTGGTTTTTAATTGCATAGCATGAGTCCTTGCTTGTCTTTCCAGCCCTTCTCTCCACTCTCAGAACCCAGTTCAGGTCTCAGGCATTCCCATAGAATAGGCAGAAGGAGACCACAAACAATCGGCAAAACGTGGCTGTCTGAACTGTGGGAAAATAAGCAGCCACACATTGTCTTCTGCCATTCCCCAAAGTGTGGAAGAGATCCTTATATATCTAATAAAACAAGGACAACCTGTATGGGTCCTGTCCTCGCTTCTTGCTGCCGCCTTGGGGGAAACAAGGCTGTGACTACCAGAGATGCAGTGGTGGAAAGGCTCAGGGTGATGTCTTACAGTCATCAGCTTAGCTAGATGTGTGCAAACAGCTCTACTTACTACATTTCAGGGAAAGAGCTTATATCTGAATATCTGCTCTCATGAGTGGTTGTTCTTGAAAAGAAACTGAGTTATTGCTGAGCCTGTTTTTTCCTCCTCAAACAAAAAGGCAAGTCATACATGTGCAATCTTGGCATGGTTTATTGTATTGGGAAAAAGTACCTTTTCTTTTTGTTGTTGTTGTTTTTAGTCATGCCACTACGTTTTGTGAGCGCTGCCTTCATCACAACTGTGGTCTTTTAAAATCAAATGTTAAAATATCCTTAGCCATTCTAGGTGATTCATCACCTGCTCTTCTTAGTGCTTAATACTTTGCTGGCAGAAGCCCTGGTGGGCTGGCACCTACCTCAAGTTCTCAGAAGCTGGTGGTTTCCAGTGACCTACCACCTGGCTGATGTCTCCAAGTTGTGACCTGGAGGGGAGAGGTTGTGGCCCCCAGCCCAGCTGTCTGTAGCATCCTGTCTTTTGGCCTTTCTCTTGTGACAGAAGAGTGGTGGCAACAGGTGACATCTTGCAGATATAAATCAAAGCTTGGGAAGAGGAGTTACCCTCTGCAGTTGAATACTCCTAGCAGAAAACAGCTGAAGACTGAGTTTTTCTTCAGCGTTGCTTAGCACTCTGCAGCAGTGGGGTCTTACACCCCAAATATTTGTTTCTGTAGTCAGCATCAGACCCTGATCGTGCTGTTTCAGTTGTTGACTGAAGGTAGCACCTTAGAAGTCTTGTTCCTCTTGAGTAATAGGCTTGTGTGAAACAAGATCTTCCCCTAGCAAGTGCTGCTCAGTGCAAATAAGAGTTTTCTTCTAAATGAGACAATTTCATACATGAATCCACCAGGAATTGTATATTGGTGGACCTGTTTTTGAAAAGTAAATGCTTTCCAGAATGAATGAAAACTTCATGAATTTGGCTATGATTAATTCAGCTGTTTGTTAACGTATGCTTGCATTTTATTTCTTTGTCAGTGCTCACGTTTTTGTATTCACATCATATCAGAACATTATGTGTCATCTCATGCTTTTGACCTGTAATATCCATTAAGTGCTACCATACTTAGGCCCTTGCAGCAGAGAGCAGGCAGATTCCTCAGGCTGTTCCGTTCAGGTTTGGGTGTTGTTGCACCTGTTGCTATTGTCTAGCTCTAAAGAAGGAGATGGCCAAAGCAGATGGAGATCACAGCCATCTGGGGATATTGCGGTGGCCAGCTGGGACAGTCCCTTGGGGCTGACTGAGTTGCTTGTGCTTGGATGCCTGTTCAGGCAGGCTTTGTTTTTCCTTGCTGGGTCTTAGAGTTCTCTTCCGTAGGCAGTCACTAGAAACAAGAGCAGGGAAGCAGAGGTTCTTGTGCAGAGGTTATCTCGGGTGGTTTTCAGATGATCACAGGAGGGGAGCATGCCAGAAAATTGAATCACTGCTACTGGGTCATAGCAGAGGCTTGACTTTTCAGGATACTTTTGTGTCACAAATAACGCCTGCAGCTGGGATGCCAGGCTCTGAAATGTCTCATCGGTGATCCTGTGGCGCTTTGATGAGGAAAAAGTCTTTTTAAGCTGTAGGGATTGGTTAGCTCTGTCATAGAAAAATAAATTCCAAGTGGTCTTTGTTAACCACCAAATTATAGGATATTGTGGCATAAAATAGAAGTTCATTTTGGCTGCATATTTTTGTTCTGAAATCAGCAGGAGGAGGAAATGCTGATATGGTTGTATATGTAGGAGGAAGATTTATCAAAGAAGCATACGTTTACACACCCACTTTTTAAAATTTATGGTCAGTAAATGATAGGCTTCCTTTCTTTGTTTTTGAATGTGAAGTAGATTTCTAACAAAATTATTTATATACGCATCCCTTTCGAGCACCACTGGGTCAGTGCAAGGCCTCAGTGTCCAGTCTGAAGTGAGGGAACTTCAGACACAGCCTCCAGGCTTTCCTGCCAGCTCAGCAGGAACTGAATGAATTAAGCATTTCATTATTGAATGTCACTTTCTTGCTGCCTGTTTTACTGTGTATTGATAGCAACACTCTTCCCAAATACAAGTTATTCAGTTAGCTTGGAGTTACTTTCTTAAAGCAAACAAATCCAGGAAAAATAAAGCTATACAATCTGTAACCCTAACATACTAGATAGCAAGTGAAGTATTTCCCCCAGACTGAGCAAAGCTGAAGGTATAAAATGCTTATTCTTACTAGACATGCACTATTTATACTTTTAACTTGCTGAGACAGTCAGGATGTAGGTTTCAAAGCAAATAAATGTTTATGCTTTTTTGCATATCTTTTGCTCTTCAGGGGCATTGTTCCTGTTTCCTTTTCAGGGTTTCTCCTAAAATTAGCTTCTTTCTTCCAGTAAATACAATTGGTTACTCTTAAATACTATAGAACATATGTGAACAATGTCACTAGTTTTAATTGTCTTGCAGCGGGTCTGAATGATGCTGGCGCAATTAATTAGTACCACTTATTGTTTTATATGGTCTTGTTCTGGCTGACCAAATTACTTCCTGAAGGTCTTTGTTTACTGGGGGGGTTGAATGATCTGTAATTCTGAAGAAAAGCTTCTTTCTTCAGGCCTTGTAACCAACCAGTAAATTTTAACAGGCAACTATGATTAGTTTTCTTCCCATTAGTCTAAAGATTTGCTACAATTTCTCCCCTCCCTCTTGCTTCACTTGCATGTGTGTGCGGGTCCCTTGTATGTTCTCTGTACCCTCCCAGGGAGAGGATGACTCATACTGGGTGCCCATCCAACATCCCCGTCCCACCTGCTGGCCCAACAAACACCTTGTGGTCTCCAACTGTGGAAACTTCCACCTGGAGTTACTTAAAATATGGTTGAAATCCTTCACGCTCACATACTCCATCATTCTTTATAGAAATGTATTCCTCGTTATGGAAAGGGAAACAGAAAAATGGGTGAAACAGAGCAAAGTACTTGGAAGAAAACCCCAGTGATCTTTCAGCTTGCCTCTGATGGTTTTTTTTGCTATTCTGCAGCAGGAGCAGCAGAGGGAGCACAAGTTAACACATGATTTTTTTACCAAGAGCTGTGCTGTCATCGCTGATGACATTTTGCTTGATGGATAAAGAATGGAAAAGCCCCAATCTAGAGAGTTTTCCAGAGGACAGAAATATAATGTCCCTGTGATTAAGCATGGGTTGCAGGAAGGCACTGTATCCTGTAGCTGCTTCTGTTTTAAGTTGTGATCCCAGCGAATCCCGGGGTTGTTCACTGTCAACACATGGACACATGGCTGTGACCAGTGTCACCGGGTTGTGTTTGTCATTGTCTCTACCTTTAGGCCAGCAGTGAGCCGAACTTCAGCCTGGACAGCATCACTGACTTTCTGTCTTTAAAACGAAGACCCCAGCAGAGTCAAAGAGGAGAGAATTTTCACTCTGTTAGTAAAGTGTTAATAACATACAAGCTTTAAGCTTTCCTTTCAAATTAGAGATTGCCAGCAGCCAATCTTTCTTGAATTATTAAGCAGAAGTAAAGGTTATTGAAACTTATGCAGATCAATGGCTGGGGACCCAAAGCTAGAACTTCAGAAAGCACTAGGAACAGCAACTGTTTTTGGTCTTGGATATTAGAAAAGGTAGGAATTTCTATTTGTGGAAGAAGAAAACTGCTCATGTTCTTTCACAAATTCATCCTTTGCATTTTATTGCTTTATTCAGGGTTCGACTTTGTTTCTGAGGCTGCTGCTGACTGTGTACCAGAGATAGGCACGGGTTGCTATGAAATAAAGTTATTGGAGCAGGTCAGGGAGTGAATTCATTGTTGTCCAGGATTGCTTTTTAAACACTGAACAGTGTAATGCTCAGAGCTGCAGCATAGAATTTCAATGCAAAGATGGTGACCTGTATTATTCATCACCTATGAAGTTAATTACCAACTCCATAGTTTTTTTTACGTAATTTATTTGATAGGTGCTTTAAAACACATTCTGGAAACAGCAGCTTACTCTCCTTGATGCTGCTTCTTGTGTTTTTGAGAAGTTTCCCCAGCAGATCTGTATGGGAAATTGGTAATCACAGCCTGAACCTTTGATTAATCAGCTGAGGCAAGTGTTGGGTCAGCTGTGGGAGCACAGGTGAGGGTAATTTAGCTGTGCTCCTGGAAGGGGTGGAGCTTGACTCCACCTCCTCTAGACCTCATTTAAGGGCTGACCACCACCAACACAGCATCTCTTGGAGATTGCTCCCTGGTGGAGATTGCCTCAGCATTTCCCAGTGAAGGCATCCATATTGGTGAGTTTTTCCTCATAAATAACCTTTTGAATATCTGTTACCATCTTTGTATCATTCCACCTTACAAGATCTTATTCAGAGTTTTCCCTCGGACTTCTCCGCATGCTGGCTTGCCCGTGTGCCAGGCTTCCAAATTGCTGCTTGTTCTGTGTGTCAAAGTACCACCACCTTCTCTGCCCAGTATGGAGAGGATGAACTGATGAATAGCATGAGACTTTGGGCCCAGAGGGCACCATGTTGACATGGATGCCTGTTGCAATGTGTCTTTTAAATGACTTTCCTTTATCAGAAGCAGGAAAATAGAGACGAGAAGCCTCAAGCAGAGGTCACCATGGCCACCCCAGTTATCAATGATGAATGAAAAGTTGGCTTTATCCAGTGTTGGTACTTTTATGTTTTAAGAATATTAGGTGCGTGCAGTTTAAAGAAACCCCCAGATGCTGACTTTGGAGAGGTGGATTTTTTTATTTTTTTTTCCTTATACTGATGCTGGCTGTATTTCTGCCTCAAATATGAAAATAATTTATCACATGCCTTGGTTAAGCTTCAGCCAGCTGTTTTATATTGAAGAGCTGATCTTATTTCACTGGCAGGAGAGCTCAGGAGTGATATAAGTAGCGCCCAAAGTGCAAGCAAATATATGGTCTGGTGTCATTTGTATGTGTCCAGCACTGGCTGTTGTTACTTCTAACCTTTCCTGTTTATTTAAAATAAAAGTTGAATATTGATCTGTGACATTTTTGTGTGAGTGAGCTTTGAAAGTAGCTATTCATGTGTGTCTCTGTCTTACCAATATCCTATGTGGGGAGAGAAAAATGTATGGTCATAATGGAAAACTAAAATCATTGTAATTAGTAAATAAGTACCTTTATTTATTTTTGAGATGGACAGTAAGAAAAACCACACCAGTATATGAGCATGGCTGCACATACTGAGGTGCGAAAAATGCAGAGCTTCAGTACTAGACTTAAACAGATGTCTCTGTAACTGAAGTCCATTTCTTTATGTTTCTAGATCCAGAGTATAGCTTGTTTTATTATAGTCCCACATTGAGTTCATAAATTGTCTGTGAAGCTGTTGATCCTTTTTCCAAAATCATTTTCCTGGATCTTGTGGGTTTTCTGGATCAAGGCCTGCTTGGTCATTCAGAGCAGCACTTTCAGCAGCACATTATTTAATATTAAAAAGAAGTGTGTAAGGAGCTAGCAACTTGCTTGCTGTCCAAAAGATGTGGTAGGAGGTGGTTCTCTGCATGGTTGATGGAGCTGCACAGTAAAGTTCCCTACCAGAAAGCATTGTGGAGCTGATGTGGGCTCAAGAGCAGGTTGGGTAATGCATATAAGCTACATCCTGCTTGAAAATTTCTGAGACTGAACATGGATGGAAGGTGAAGAAAAATGAAGGCAATTATGAAGACAATTATACTTAAATGTATTCCCAATATATATATTTTTTTCATTGTTTTAGGTTTGTTTTTTCAGTCCCAAGTTATGGAGCAAAACCAACAAAACAAACAACAAGAAGAAAAACAACACAGAAGAACTAGTAAAATACATTTTACTAAAGAAAATTTTCTGTATGTGATCTTTAAAAATCACATCTTTCACAAATAACTGTATAGAATTGAAGTTAAACACTTGCTTTTACAGCACTGTTGGAGGCCTGGGCCAATAAACCTTTGGTCTCAGCCGAAGCGATCATTCTAACCTGTTATGTAGGGAAGATGCACTACTTAGGTCTTCTTATGTTTTGCAACTTGCCAAGACATTTAAATCATTCACATTACTTTTAAAGCACCTATAAGGCCATAGAGGTTTTCAACTTAATAGCTATTTAAAGCAAGAACCAGGTCAGTGCTTCTCAGGGATGTTCAGATAATTGTTCTTGTTGTGATTGTATTGAAACAGATATGTCTTTCATACCTGGTAGTGAAAGGAGACCATCTTTGTGTTCACCGCCTATGTGATACGGAAGGGAGGACTGAGAGGAGATGTGCCAGACCTCAGAAACACGCATGGTTCCTGCAGCTTTGGTTCTTTGTTGGACAATGAACTAAGTGACTATTGCCTTACCACTCCAGTGGGAGGGATCACTTACTCACCAGGACAGCTTCTTAATAGCAAACTTAGTAATGCCTTGTAAGGGCATGTCCAGGGAGTTTTTTAGTATACATTTCATAGGGTGGTTACAGAAGTGTCTGCCTGGAAGACCACAGGTACAGTTGATCCTCTCCTTGGGCATGGTGATGAACTAACTAGTCAGTTTCCAGATTTTTCCAGCCTTATGTTTTTGGGTTTGTGGCATGGGACAGAGGAACTTGGCAATGTTTTTGGAACTGTTAATCCTAGCAGGGTTGAATAACTCAGACATACCAAAATTTTAGGCCAAGCCAAAATATAGTAAAATTTAACAGATAGTAATTCAAGCAGAATTGCTGAGGATAGGGACAAATGTATTCTGAAGTGGAAAATAATTTGAGGAGATAATGAATGTATGGTTGACAGTGGTAGAAAGTGTTTAAATGACTTATTTACCTTTTCTGCTTAGCTATTAGTCCTGCAATGTTTCTGGCTATCTTGAAAATGGACAAATGAAAGATTTACTTTTTTCTTGAATAGATTTGCCAGAAACCAATCCCTTGCTTAGTCTTTCTCCAGCAAAAACCTCCCCAAGTTGTTTGAGGGTCTCCCAGTGAGCATGGTTTCCCTGCAGACCAGGGCCTTGTTTTTCTGGTGTGAGCAAGAGCTGCCAAAAACAATACTGGGCTGAGTCTTCAGACTCTTTTCTTATCCATAGTTGCCGTCTTGGGTTTTTTTTTTTTTTTTTTTAGTCAATTTCTGTGAAAAGTGAAAGCTTTGCATAAATAAATATTTTGGTGTTCTTTTACAATTCTTCAGCTGCTGCTTAGTGTGGATGAAAAAAGGGGGGTGTGATTTTTGGTGCTGTGGGTGTGTGACCAAAAGGCACCATTTCACATTCTGCGTAGGAGCCAGCTAGCTGGCTGCCTTTCTAAGGGCATCTCTTGGGATGTAAATACACACCAAGGGCTGATAAAATATTGATGTATTAGAGCACATCACCTGGCGAGGTCAAAGTGAGGATAAATAAATGATAGGCTCTTAGAAGCTGTTGCCATTAAGTAAAGCTTGAGAGGAATACAATTTTTGTCCAGTTAACCTAAAATTTCTTATAAAATCTGTGGAATATGAGGTGGGAGATCTCTGATCTCCAATTGTCAGGGTTGGTCAATGTTACTTAATGGCAGTATTCAAAGGTATAGATTAAAATTTGTATTGTCTAATGTCAGTACTTGCTTTTAGCATATTATATTTTGGAAATACATACAGATACGTATACATACATAGGTAAATACATCAAATAGATTTACACCCCTCCAAAAAAAAACAAAACAAAACAAAAACCCAAACAATGAAAACAGTGAGATGGGCAGGTAGGATTTAATTAATTCTTTATAAACTGTACCTTGTCTGTATTTCTTTTGCTTAGAATTGAAAGAAGCTGAGGTCTTTTGTGTACAGGCATTTGTCATCTAAAATAGTTTTAATGGTTTCAGTTTTTAGTAATATAGAAAGATTATTATTATTATATTGTTTCGTCATGGATGTAACTGTTGATTTTAAGCATACTGATCTTTTATTTTGTTATGTCCTTTACAGGTGGCATGCCAAAATAGATAAATACTATTCTCTGAACTTTACAGATCATGATCTGTCTACCTGGGATAGATTTCATGAGAAAAGTGATGGGAGTAATTAGAATGAAGGACAGACATAGAGAAATGGGAGACATTTGTTATTAAGAGCCCTATAAAAATATTTCCTTCTGTAAACACAGCTGCTGTATGAAATGTTATTTTAAAATATATAGTGAACGTCATATAAATGTTTAATTGACAGCTGAGATACTGCAGAATGTAGTCTGTGTGTATAGGTCAGGAACAGAAAGTGATAATTCAGGGACAAGTGTTTCTGACACAAGTCACAAATACAGATTTCATATATGCTTTTTGCTTTCAAATTTAGATAATGTGTTCCTTTGCTTATGGGGCTTAAATCTTAAAGCAGTTTCAGCTTCATCAAAAGCCTGTTTCAAACAGTGCACTTTAATGGCTGGGCACAAAAGCCTTCAGATGGCCATGTGTAGATGGCAGCATTTACCTACTGTAATTTCTTCTTAAGTGACTTCAGACTATAGGGATGATTAGTTTCTCAGTGCTGAAAATAAATCACATTCACAAAAAATCAATAAGGATAAAGAATCATTTTATCCAAATCCTGCTTGTTTTTCCTAAGCCAGCAGAATGGCTAAAATATCCTATTTATGGGTAAATGAGTGGTGTGAAAGAACACAGAACTTTTATGTACTTTTGAAGGCTGCACTGTCTTGGCGAGAAAGACAATCCTGCTACACGGGGATGGAATTTTCTCTGTTGGGAAAGGGATAAAAGTAGTGGCTGCCTTAGAGAGATTGGCTATTTGAGATAGAAAAGGGCAGTGCCCATTGTTCTCAGGTCCTGATTAGGAGCTTTGGGTGTAGCCTGGTGGTTTGCCTCTCACCTTCCCGAGAACCAGGCTCACTACTGGTTTGGATCTCATCTAGATCGTTTATCCAATTAAAAAATAAATAAATAGATGAATAAATTCTCCAAGCTATTTTCATATATTTGAGAATTGAGGTGTGTTTTTTTTGTCTTTTGTTTTTTATTTTTTATTATGATTTTATTTTATTTATTTATTTTACTGAATGGTTTATTACTTGAAAGCTTTGAAGTTTAACAAGAATAACAAATGTGAACAATGCAGGAATTCTTAGAGATCTGTCTGGAGGATTTTTCTTATTTATTTAAGAGCATTTTAAGTAATTGTGTGCAGAAGGATTAGGGGAAAAAGTCTTTCTGTGAAGTCCAGCTTTTGGACAAAGATACAGGTTTTGGCAAGTAAACAACTTACGATGGGGAATTACAATTGCTGGAAAACACCATAGGGTGCAGCTCTTTTCGTTTAGCAGCACTGGGAGAACTTCTAAGGACTTTCAGGTAGTGTTGCTAGTTCCTATTGACCTAGTGTTTTTTCCCTTGGCTTTGTAGCTTGGTTATAGTTTGTTAAACTCTTATTGTTGTTACCACCACCTTACAATGAGCAATCCACTGCAGTCAGCTCATGAGCAGCATATCGCGTGCTGCTGAACAAGCTGCGTGGTATGTGGGGTGCTGTGTGCTGGTTGTAGGACACTTGTAGCTCTGTAGGCTCAGCCTTAGCTGAGTTACCTCAAATGATGAAGCATGTTCAACATGTGCTAGCTAGAATCACAACTCTGCATTCTACCTTTTCTTCAAACTCGGATAAACTCCCTCTGCCCCAACGAGTTTGCAATATAAATAAAATCATCAGAGTGGAGTGCACTGAGGAAAGCAAAAAGGAAATACCTGAGACGGGGGAAAAAAATCTTTATATTATTATTGTTGACTCATATTTCTGGCTATTCTATTAAATATAAAATGAGATGTGAATGAAAACAATACCTGGAAACCCTATGGTGTCCAAAAGTAAGAGGAACCACACTGTACAGGGTTTTAGTATTATCTTAGAAGAGTCCATGACTTTGCAGGTTCTGTTGCTATAAGGATTGGCAGTGAAGCATTGTAAAGTAATAAAAGGGCAAGGCATGGAGCCAAATACTTCTCTTTGTAATTGTGGTGGTGATGTGCAGAGCAGCAGGAAAAGCAAATCAAATGCAGATGGTTTTTGTATGAAGTCTTGACTTTTACTGTTGATAGTGCTCAAGGTGGTGTTGACACTGAAATAGTGCTAAATAAAGACTTGTGTTATATAGTATTTAAAAGTATCCTACTCATCATGGATAGTGTCACACTGCAGTCCAAACCTTCATTTCAATTTGAAATCCCTCAATTTTCTCACTCTTGTTGCTACCAGGATGGTCTTATCAGCTGTTTGCAGCAACTGGTCAACTCAGCTGTTCCCCAGGCTGTTAGGGTATTGTAGAGATAGGGCTGGGAGGAGCAGTATGTGTGTGTGCATGTTTTCCAGCACGGAGACAGAGCCTTGTGTGCCTTCGTTGCTCTTGGCAGTGTCTTGTTCTGCACCTTTCTGTTTTCCCAGCCTGTCTTTCCCAGCCCTGCAGCATTTCCCCAAGTTTCTTACCTAAATTCATCATATTGCAACTTGAGTTCTCAGGTTTTTGCACATGCAGAACAGTTTATTCTTTCTCTTCATGTGTTTAAGTTATTTCCATATCTTTTCCACCCATTGTTTTTTTTCTTCTTTTTTTTTTTTTTTTTTCCTTTTTCTAGACTAAATCTCAGTTCTGTCAATTCTGTTCAGTTTGTGTGTTGTGTTAAATAGCTGTGATTATTGGTGCTCCCCTTTTTTGTCCTTTTTCCTTTGGATTCACTGAATTTTGGTCAGAGAGCTCTAGTTAAGGTGAGTCCCTGACTAGCAGAACAGAAGGACTTTTTCCCATGACATATGCATGGTACTCCTATTTTCGTGTCTTGGCATTTTTTTTGCTTTTTCTACAACTGGGGCATGTTATTGGCTTCTGTTCAGATGGGAGAACTGGAAAGAACCTCCCCCACCCCCCCAGTAGAAAAAAAGATGTGACATCTGTGTCTTTACCCCTATGTGGATAGTCTGTTGTTCCATCACTGCTGAAAATTAGGTCTGACACAGTTGCCTTTCTGTTCTTAATCTCTGTCTTCTAGGTGTCTTTGAACCCTTATTTGACTGTTTTGGTTTTATCTCTCCTTTTCTTTTTCCGTATTAAGTCTCCTACGTACAATCTTATGCTGATGGCCTAGGCATAACCAGCTAGTCCTTCTTCCTCCGTTTCCTTGTTTTTCCTTCAGAAGTGCTTAATCACAGAAACACAGAAACAGTGCAGAGAATGGCTGCTCTCAGGAATGGACATTTTAAACTGCTAATACCTCCCATATTGGAGTTGTATGTTGAAATATCACTTGTAAAACATTAGAATATATTGACTGGACAGAGCTGTAATAGGGTCTTGCCCACAGCATTGGTTGCTGTATTGCTTCTGCTAGCTCAGGAAAGGTATTAAAACATGCAAAGAAGGGCAGTAAAAATTAATAAATGATTCCAGGTGGAGAATAAAACTAATAAAGATAGCCTAAGGTTTCTAGTTAATTGGTTAGAAGTAGAGAGGTTAGGAAGGGACAGTGCCCAGAGTCAAAAAAAGAGAAACAGGCAGGTAGACTTTTGGAAGAAGTGTGCCATCAATGACACTACTGCCCCATGCAGCTGGAAAAAGAGGAACTGGATTATGGAAGAGACCAGAAGTGATAATTAGGGTGATTTTTTTTTTCTTCTCTGTTCTCTAAGGAAGCAGTACACCCTGCAAATCTCACGTTCCAGTGTGCAAGTACATGAGGATTCAGCCAAGGAAAGCAGTATTAATCTGACCCACAGTTGTGTTAACTCAACCCATTTATCAACTGTGTGCTTGCTTTTTGTGTGAATTACAAACAACAGAAGAGATCTCTGTTGGCATTTTCAAAACAACATAAAGAAGTAGGTTACGTTCACAAGTAGCGGTTACACCCCAAGGGTATGTACTGCCGCTGCTTCAGTAGGGTGAGGACACAGATGGCATAAACTGCACGTCTGACAAAATATTTGAACCTCCTCCACTTGGTTCAGATGCAGTTAGCAGAGCCAAGACTGAAACTGAGATAAAAGCTCTCGTTTGCCAGCCCTGAAATAAATATCGGTCGTGGGCACCCGGAGGGGAGCAGCAGCTCTCTCAGGAAACCGCTCTGCATGAAGCTGGCAACAGGGAATACGCACGCACTTTCTCTTAAATACTGAATGTATTTTACACAGTGTTTGATGTGGTCTTGCTGAGATGTTATGTAGGCTCTGGGGACATTCTGTAGCTTTCGGCTTTGAGGTCTGTCCTGTTTCAGAACTCCCACTGAAATGGCTCAGGTGTTGTCCATCCCTCCTGCTGACATCTCCCTGCTACTAGCCAAGGTTGGCTCTGAACCAAGGGTCAATTCCATACCTACAGAGCACTTCTTCCCCAAAATATTATGGGAGGGCTAATATGCTATTAGCTATCTTCAGTTTAAAGTCTGGGGCTTTCATTTACCTGAGCATTAACTTTTTGTTTGGAGCAGACATTCTATCTAACAGAACATTTTTATTAAGGTCTTTGTAAAACAGCATGCCTAGCCAATGAATCTTTATTTTGAAGCTCTTCAATGAAGATTTTTTTAACAAGTTCCTGGAAAGTGGCTGTTCCTGTCACACACAAATCTTTTCGTATTTGAAAGCATAAAATCCAGTTTTACAACCCAAATCTTTTTTAAAGTTGAACTTTTGTGCACTGGATTGATAGCTTTGCTCAGTCAATGGATTCAAACCTACCACACAGGCTTAATAGGTTTTCTTTTCTTTTTTCACTGGACTTGAGCAAGTTGTTAGATAATCCCTGATTTTAAGGTTATTGCTGAGCAGGGTCACACTAGTGTTGCATGCAAAGGCTTAAGTGCAGATTCCATAATCATAGAATCACAGGTGTACTCATTTGTTCTAATAAAAGTATTGTTTATAGCAATTGATTTATTTTCTTTTCCCTTCTCTTCTTCGGCCTCTTCTCTTTGCCTTCTCCTCTTTCTTTTTTTTCCTCCTGTTCTTAAGAAAACAAAAAGCAAAAACAAATAACTGTGCTTTGTAAGTGCAACTATCTTTCAACAGTGTCTGCAGCAAGGCTGGGTCTCTTTGAAGCATTTTCCTGAACCAGCTGGATTTTAAGGCTGTATCTGTTAGCCAGTGCAGTAATAGCATGCTTTTCTCATGTGCATCAGCCCAGCAAAAGTTATCTAGGTTACTGGAGCATTTGGCACTTGGCAAGCATTATCTGGCACAGTGTCAAAAGATGCACACAAATTTTGTTGCTGTGGTGCATAAGTTGGTCAAATAAGGTTTTATGCAGGAAAAAATACATGGTTTGAAATTCTTAGTCACCTTTTCTGAGTCATATTCTAGAGAAATAAGATCGTATCATAGCTATTGTACAGTTAGACAATTCAAAGGGACACGTGGTAACAGTGAAGTAAATCATTTCTGTTGGCCTTATTTTGCTATGTAGTTGCTGTTATCTGTTAAGAGCAAATTACTGACATAATGGCTACTTTATGGCATAGCTATTGAAGGCAATAGGATTTTCGCCAGGAGGAGTTTTGGTGCAATTTAATTATGATTTCAATACCAGGAAATAATCTCAACTTTGGAAGATATTGAAGTGCTACTCAGTTTCTCTGTTGTTTGATAATATTATTTGTCAAAGTGGTTATTAAATTTGTGGTGTTTACAGAGTTGCTCTTATTAAGATGCATGTGTAAACCATGCCAACAAATCAAAGGATCTGAGTTGTCTTTGTACATAAATTAGACAATATGATAAGCTGCTGTGGTGTAAAGCATGTATGGCGCAGAAAGTTTAATTATGCAGTACCAATGAGGTCAGCTACTGTACAGTATAAAAATTAGGGCAGAATTTGATATGCTTTCTTTAATGATTTCATTAACTCAGGGATGTATTTGTAACATTGTAGCTATAATTTGTCCTGTGTTAAAGTTTTAAATACTGGAAAGCATGGTTCACAGTATACTTCGTGAATCTACAGATAATGTTACAATAAACATGTAATATGCTAAACACAAGAGGAAAAAGGTGGAAGTATTTGTAACATAGAATCAGTTGGGTTGGAAGGGACTTTTAAAAGGCCATCTGATCCAACTCTCCTGCAATGAACACCTACAGCTGCATTAGGTGCTGAGAGCCCTTCCAGACTGACTTTGGATGTCTCTGAGGACAGGGCATGCTCATAGAAAATTTGTTTTGAGTTACTGCTTGCCTTTTTTCATGACAAATACATGTTCATCACTCTGAGGAAACACTGGGACAGCGGCTATGCATTTACCAGAGATGCCAACAGGGCTTTCATGCCCTGGCTTTGCATCCCCCATGGTCTGCATGTAGGAATGCATGAGATTCCCAGCTCCCTAAAGTGCTGCCAAATAGGTGTTTGATCAGTAGGACCTTCAACAAGCTGGGCAACAAGAGCAGGGACTCTGTGGTCCCCTCTGCCTGGCCGCTCACCACAGAGGATGCCATTCTGTGTGCTTCTGGGCTTGCAGAGTCATGAAGTCCCATAGGAAGTCTTATTCTGCTCTTTCATTTTTGTCGTTGGCTTGTTTTTCTCTTTGTGATGGTTAAGGACCACGATGGGAAAAACTTCAAGACTAACATATGGTGTAATTATCAAAAGCATCAATTTTGTGGCATTGCCATGGCTCTACATGAAAGATATTGCTCTCCAAAGCCTACAGATCTTGGGGAAGATATTTACTTTTTTGTGGGCCAGACCTACTCTGCAGAACTCATGAAAGGGTCATTTTCTTGCAGCTGGGCCTTTTTGGCCTAGATGAGGTCAGCAAGGGAGAAGCATCTCAGTGGCTGTGCCACCTTCAAAAGAAGACAGCTCAGGGCCACCTTCTTGTCCAAGTACAACTTCAGTATCCAGCACAGAGAAACACAAGGATTCCCTATGCTTTTTTGACCCCTTTTCAGCCATACAACCAGGGTACTCACAGAGGTATTGAGGCTTTTCTGTATGTTCTGTACATACAGAAAAGCTGTTTGGAAACCCACCTGCTGTAACTTGACATTATTGCAAAACAATCAGCAAGAGTAAAGTCACCAGTAGTTACCAAGAGCAAGAAGAAAAAGGACAGAAGCAATTGTACATATACTCCATTGCCTATGAATGTTTTGGTTATTAGTTAGCAAGATAGGTTTGTTCCTAATCTTTTTTTACATTTATCCAGCAGTAATTGGATGCTTTGACGTAAGCTAGATTTACTGTTTGTTTAGTTGCATTCATATACTGTTTGTATGATATATTGTTATTTGGGTGTGTTTTTTTTTCCTGTCACAGTGAAGGCATTTGAGATTCTCCAGATTCTTATTAACTCAGCAGATGCACGTTTTCCTTTCTTTCTGCCTATTTTCCTTGAAATTAATAGAGCAAAAAAAGGTGTGTTTAGCCATACTTTGCATAGTGTTTGTTACTTCATTTAACTGTTTATGACCAGATGTATTTCTGCATGACTTATTTCTGGGTCCTGAATTTGATTAGTTTCAAAGTTAGCAGAAATAGCTAAATATTTCCCCTAATAAAAAACTTTGGGTGCAAATACACTAGTATTTAACAGGGGGTGTTAAGCATCATCTCATTTGCAAAAACCTTCTGCTGTTGTCCTTCTCAGCGAGTTGTCTCCATAAATTGGAGAAGAAAGCTAAAGTTTCATTTCTGGGGGCAAAATAGATCTTTATTTCTCAACATGCATATGAGATTGTCAATATATTGAATGACTTTTGAGAATGAGTGCTCTGTATGGTTCAGACCTTGACTGAACTTCTTGAGGTCTGATGCCTGTTTACTTCTAGAGTTCATCTATTTTAATAAGCAGGCTAGCGGTCATCCAGGACTAAAAACAGAATTCTCAGATGAAAGACTAGACTAAACATGCATCTTTTCCTGTGGAGTTGAACTGCCCTTAGGATTCCAGTCCTCAGTCTCTAGGGTGCCACTGGGTGAAGTAGAGAGTGCCTCGTGCCGGGGCTCTAAGTGCAAATGGATGCTTGTTCATGTTGTAAGTGGCTGCTTCCTTTCAATTCACTCCTATTTTTCATTTCTAGTAAATAAAATAGGCTAGAAAATGCATAGCACTGAGCATTTGTGCGATTGAAAGTGAAATGTGACCCCAGTTCATTGGCAAGTTGCATGTTGGTTTGAGTCGTGAGGAAGGCTGGCAGGACAGAAACTTCCCATGCAAATCTGCCATGCATCCCAATGCATGCTAACTCATTTAAATGAGCCTTAGGCAAAGGACAACTAAAAGAATTAATTTAAACTTATTTGTTCAGAAGTGCAAATCCCTCAAATCTGTCAAAATTAATGAGAAGAATAAGAAGAAAAATTGCAGTTCTGTCTAGATTGCTAGAACTGTCCAGAGCTGCTAGACTGTCTAGTCAGATAGTCTGCCTCATGTCTTATTTTTTTTATGAAGCAGAAAGGGTTTCATTTAACAATGAGATTCACCACCACTTCAGTGTTTTCTGTGAAATGATGTTCTTAGGCCACAATAAAACTCTAGACTTTTTAGTAGCGTGGCACAGAAATATGCTTAGAGAAGTGATGAGTGTTCACAAGAGGGCCCAACCTGCAAACAGGCAACAGATCTTCATGCATCTGTTCAGAAGTGCCAAGGTGGGGCAACCTCGTATAAACTTTTCTGTTTGATAGTTAGCAGTCATAGGAATTCATTTCAAAGCAATGAATCTGCAGAAAAAAACAAAACAAAAAACAAACAAACACAACCCTCACAGGAAGGAAAGAATGTGCTAACTTGAAAAATTACATCTAAGTTATGTAGTCCTGATTCCTGCATGTTCTGTGCTCTTTCTGTCCCTCTTGTCAATGCTGGCTCCAATTCCAAGAGTTGGCCTCCTCTGGGGGCCTAGTTAAGCCTTGAACCTCCAAGCAGACACAAAATATCCACCAGGGTACACAACAAATTCACCCATTTGGCTGCACCTGGGCCCATCTCCATGCCCCTGATACTTACTAGCCAGTGGGAAAAGACAGTCAATGTGGAGGCTGCTCCGGCTCATAGGTTCTAAGGCAGGCAGCCGAGATGTTAAGAGCTCATTTTTCCAATGTTTGGCTTGCAATATGCTCTCCTCTCAATAAAATAAAAAATCCTAAACCTTTTTCCTCCCGAGGCATTGGCATGCACCCACAGATAACTCATTCATGCAAGTGAGTGCTGGAGTCCCTCAGGATTTGTTTTGGGGTAACTGAGAACAAAATGTCAATGCAGTCATGAGTTATCATTATTATAAAATTTTCCCCTTCATTTCTTTTTACTGCTATTCCTGTGACCTGGATTACTGTGTGCATAACCTGTAACGTTCTCCCTGAAACACGCTGTGAATACTTGCAGCTCTTTGCAGAGGGATATATCTGATATATCTATTTCTCAATACCAGCAATCAGTAATTCAGTGTTTTAAGAAACGTCTCCTCATTTTGAGCCAAAATATTGGTCAACAAGCAGCACACAGCAGGGGATGTAATCGATTTGTTCACTGAGATTTTTCTTCAGAGTAAGTCACACCCTGCCCTGGTGGCCAGAAGGTAGAACTAGCAATCTTCGAGTTCCCAAGGCTTGGATTAAGGGAAGAAAACATAGGATAAATGCTTTCTTACTCATAAGACTAAATTTTGGACACCACTTCCTCGAGTTTGAGCACAAATTATTTTAGTATGTAGTTGGAAATGTGTGTGTTGTGTGGATAATTCATCTCACCATCGCAAGATGTGCAGCCTTTGCAGGGTTGGTTGGGGGTTCTAGGAAAGCTGCATCTCATCACTTAGCTTCCAGCATTACAAAGGTGAAGATGCCTTTTGAAAGGAATTTTAATAATGTGCTGAATCCTACTTTGTGATTGAGAAGGTAGTAAGCACAAAGCAAGATAATGTGTGTTAAGTTGGGAAAGGTGTGGTATTATTAGTGAGCCTGTATGTCAACACCAATCTGTTCTTAATGTTAGAAGTATCACCCTCAGCAGATAAATACAAATTAGAAAAAGAAAAATAAGCTAACCCTTAAGCATTTGCTACTGTTGCAGAAAATAATTTCCTGTTTATTTTTAATTTCTGCATCATCAAATCTTATTCTAATGGCTTTCTGGTCAGCTGCACATTAAGTCCATCCCAGAGGGAGTGAAGAGAGGGCTCAGGATCAGGCTACACATGGCAAATTTACAAAATTAGTTCCAATTTCAAAGCCTTCCACTTCCTGCCTGCCTCACAAACAATTAGTATTTGCTGCATGCTACCAAGTGAAATAGATGAGCATTTTTTCCTACAGTGATATAGAAAGCGTGCAGCATTTCTTGGCTTCACTGTCGGTAGCCAGTATATTCTGTACAGTCTGAATGCACATAAGTACTTATAAAACAGTTTAGTTCCTTTGAAGTTAATTCCAGATTTCAATCAATCAATTTTGCTCTTTATCACTCCAGCACTATAAAACGTCTCACAATTTAATATTCATTAATTCAGCTATTGAAAAAAGAATGAGGCTTTTTCAGTATTAGCAGATAGCGATATAATGGCGGGATACACTTAGTTCATTTGAATTTATTATTCTATAACTTGCTGTAAAAATCAAACACATTTTAATTAAGTATCATATAAATTTTTTTAAGCTTCAAGACTATTTGAATTTTATCTGTGTAGGAAGCAAGTTAAATGCTAACTGTATTACTTAATTTCAGATTGCATCATGCTAAGCAGGAATAATCCTTTTATTTCTATTCTACTGATTTCTGAGCTCTTGTTACTATTGATATTTCTGTAGTTCAGGATTTATGGTTTTAAATGTCATTTAGATTTTCTAGAAGAAATGAAAGGCAGCATATACTCTGCTTCATTCTGTACTCTAAGAGGAGTTCATTTCATTTAAATTTTCACTCTTTAATACACCTGATTTTGATAGCTAGGCTTGCAAGATGGGTTGTGTTATACACCAGTGGTTGTGACTTACTGAATGCTGAATTCAGGAGGAATTTACAGAAACATTATCTTCACTTTATTTTTGTTCCATAACACAGTGGCAGTGGGTAGTAGTAAAGGTATCTGGGTTTAATGTTTGCTATAAGCAGAGTGATTCAGTTAGAGTTTATCCACAGGAAGGCCAAGAGAATGATCCCAGGGATAGCAGACAACCCATACTAGTCTGAGAGAGCTAGGGCTGTTCAGCATTGAGGAGAGAAGGCTCCAGGGAGACCAGAGAGAGGCCTTTCAGGGGGACTAGAAGGTAGAAGCTGACAGACTCTGTAGCATGGTCTGTTTTGAGAGGACAAGGGGAAATGGTTTCAAACTAAAAGATGAGATATTTAGATTGGATATAAGGAAGTTTTTTTACAATAAGAGCAGTGAAACACTGGAACAGGTTGCCCAGAGCAGTGGTGGGTGCCCTATCTTTGGAGACACTCAAGGTCAGGCTGGACAGGACCCTGAGCAACTGATGTAGGTGTAAGTGTCCCTGTTCATTGCAGGGGAGCTGGACTAGAGGGCTTTTTTAAGTGTCCCTTCCAACTCAAACAGTTCTATGATTCCATACTAGTTTAAGCCAATGGCTATTATTTAGTTAGTGGTGGGATCTGATAAGGTGTTGAATGTTGCTTAGGAGAGCACATATACAGTTGTACTTAGTAAAAGACATAGAGGTCTACTATTACCTAGAAATATTTTTCTGTAAATAGGAAATTGTGACAAAATGTGATTTCAGTTTTATATGTGTTTGAGGGGATGGGGTACTGGAAGATTATTTCACTGTGCTGATCATCAGTGTAGCAATAAACAGTGAATGAACTTTGAGCCCGTGGCAGTACATTTCCATTGCAGTTTTATAGGTCTAAAGTTTAAAGTTTCTTATTAACTAGAAATGATTACTTTCTCATCTTTCTGCTTATTGCAAACTACTTTCTCAGTTTGCCACAAGTATTACCTTAGGATTCCAAAATAGAGATAGACTTCATCTCATCATCCTCTGAACTGTGTTGGCCAGTTAACTTCATCCATGGCTGTCTGTTTCCATCCCCTGCTTATGGTCTTTTAGTTTCATTCATCTTTAATAGCAATGCTTTGCACTGACACAAATGGCCATGACATCTGGCCTTTGAGTTAAACTAATTAATTCCTGTGCCAATGTCTGGAAAGAAGCATGGAGTATGATTTTATTTCGCATTAAAAAAATAAATAAATAAAACAATAATCTAGAGACTTCTAATCAATCATTGCATTTTTCTCCCTTTGTGAATACTAAGTAATGTGAGGAAGGCTAATGGATGTGGCTCTTGTTATCAATGATGAAATGGGATTTTCTAGCTAAATTACTACTAAGAGCCTCATTATAGGAGTTAAGAAGAAATCATATTACATAAAGTGATTTTTTTCTTCTTTTTTTTTTTTTTTTTTTTTTTTAAAATTTTCTCTCTACATAGAAGACTGAGAAGTCAGTACATTCTGTACTGTGTGCAATGGTATGGTGGGCAACTGCCACCCAAGCCTGCAGTCTTGCCCACCTTGTTACCTGCTCACTCCCTTCATGACAAGTCTAAAGGGAGTTTATGCTTCCCTTCTGTAATTAGGTCATGGGCACCTTGGATGGAGCTTGTTCAAAAATTGATGTTATTCTTTGTTTATGAATGCTAATGTTGTTTGTTAAACAGTATTTATCTAGTTTTATATTTTCATCTACTGCATATTGCAAAGCATCCTCATCTCTACTTCCCATGAAATTTCTTGTAATCGGTGAAGGAAAAACACCCTATAAAACACACTAGAATGTTTTTGAGGCATGACACTTTCCCAGTTCCCCGATCACCAAGTGTTCAATATGAAGTTACGTTGGTAATTATATTGTCACCACTGCCACTGAACTAGCAGAGGCATTGAGTTACTGCAGTTGTGTAATTATTCAGAACTATTTACCTGCCTCATTTTCTTTCTTTTCACTGATTGATTGCTTTCTCGGGAATTTTTAATGATTTTTACACTTTTAACTAGAAAATCCAATAATTCTTATATAAGTTTTAGTTCGATATTCTTCTATGCTATACTGAAGAAAGATAATGTCATGCAGATTAAACTAGACTGAGATTTGGAATTTTTGGTGATCAGAGATAGAATACAGAATGAGGGAGAAATGCAGTGTTATTTGCTAGATCTCCACATGATGCCCAGGTTTGTTGTAATTTTCCTACTAAGAGTTATAGGAGTCATAAGTCACTAAGAGTCAATATACGATTTTGTCTTATGTTTCATAAATTATGAGGACTGCTCTGAAAATAATGCCTCCTGTTTTATTATGTTGGCTCCTGATGTCAGAGTAGATGGTAGTGATATGGCTGCAGAGGTCAAACCTTCCCAACCATATTCCATTATATATTGTTGCCATATGACAAATGGCAGCATAGGGACAGTCTGACAGAATGGCATCTGACATGGAAGCGTGTTTGAAGCAAAGGTGTGCAACTGAATTTTTCCATGCAGAGAAAATGGCACCCATGGTACCCAGTGACATTCACAAAAGCCTGCTGAATGCTTCTTGAGACCAAGCAAGGGATATGAGCATGATGAGGTGGTGGGTGATGTGTTTCAGAAGTGGTCACAGTGACACAAAAGACAATCCACCTTCTAGATGGCCATGAAGATTTTTATGAACAAGGCATGAAGTCTCTTGTTTATTACTGGTGAAAAGGCATAGTTAATGGAGATGACTGTGTTCAGGAATAATGGTTGGTAGCTGAGAATGTGCTCTATCAAATAGTGTTATTATCTTCTTTTGTTACAGTTTCTTTGGAAATAAATAGGAGACATTACTTTCAGAGCAACCTGTGTAATTTTGGCCACACTTTTGTTCTCCTCCCCTTTAATATAATGCAGTCATTTAACTGTAAGCCATTCAATTTTTGTTCTCAAAATACTTTTTTTCTTTTATTTCTTTTTATTTTATTTATTTATTTATTTTTATTTTTCTTCTTGATTGTTTGTGAAACTATTGAAATGCTCCAATTGTGGAAATACAATGAATGATCATTCTCTAAATCTGCTCCATGTGTCTAGTGGGCAAGCTTGTACATCCAGAGTGTAGAACTTCTTGTTTCAGTTAAAAACCAGCAAGACTGATTCTGTTGCAATTTAATATACACGATCACTTAGAAAAAATACATGCATTTCTTAAAACTTACAGCATGCCACAGCGTAAACACCCCACTAAGAACATGACATATACTCTCATGAGTAACAGCAAAGCAAAGGATAAAGACAAATAAATTGACAATAATTCAGTCTTTCACAGAAATAATTACATCTTTTAATCATGTGTTCATAAAGATGCTTAAATGCCACAAATAGATTCTGACTTTTTTTATATAGTTACATTTGAATGTTCATTCTGAATTTTTTTTCATTTCTGAATATGTTGAAGGACTTATTGTGCCCTAAGAAGTGAATTGCTGATCCTGTGCACTGCTGAAATTCTTCCCATACATTTTTAAGAATCCAGAGGCTTGTAGAAATAACCAGTGATGGGGAACTTTCAAAGGATCAAGGATTTGGCATGATCAAGATAATCATTGAAAAGCCCAAGTGCTGTAATGCAAGAAATAGCTGAGTTGCTATAGTTGGGTTATCCAACTGAAACCTGAGCAAGTAAAGATTCTTTGGTTAGACTTGTGCCTGAAATACCATGAGAACAGTTCTTTTGTGGTATACTTCCTGCCACACTAAAATTAAGATATGCAGAAATACCAGAATATTTCTTTCTTCTTATTTTCCCTTTTTCTTTTTTTCCTCCTTTTATGTTTGCTAAGATTATCAAACCTCAAAGTTAGTTTTGCTTTGATTGAAGGGAAGCTTTGATTTGGTCATTCTTTGTCTGGAGTAACCCAGCTAGCCTTACTAGCAGCTGTGTGTTGTGTAATTGTCAAGTGCTGGTGATATTTCTGACTTGGTAACCAGGGCTTGCTTAGGGCTAGGCCACAAAACTGCATTCTTCTAATGTCCTTTGGCAGCAAGTTACTGTGAAGTGTTTTCATGTCAGTTGCGGAGTGTTCCAGATGAGGGCTGCAGGGCAGCATGGACCTTCGTGGTTTAAACTTTGTCCTCTCCACCCCAGCAGCATAGAACTGTTCAATGCTAAAGCTGTGGAAGAGAGAAAAATGTCAGTCAAAGATTCCAGAATAAAATCTTGAATAAGTGCACTCTGTTCTTCTGTTTTATTTATCTATGTATCTTTATATATTTATGTTTTAAAATACATGTATATGGTTTCTTTTTCTCATCCTGCATGGTGTTGCCTTTGAATGTGTTGAAGTCAATAAGAAGTGCAAATTCTTTGGTACTGGAGGAGAGAGCTGTAATACAGCTCTTAATATTGGGATAGAATGTGGACTATTAAAAATTAACACTATTGGCTCTGGAGGCCATAGAATGTAACTTTATAGGTTTATTTAGTTTCTACATATAAGGAAAGATGTAGCAGGTTTACAGAAAACAATAAAAGTCAATCTCTGAATTTATATTTGGACAAAACAAACACTTCATATTCTTTATTAAGGTGACTAAGAATGAGATATAAGCACACTATTCCATCTATTCTTGCTATTTCTGTGAATATTTGTTTTTTTTACACATCTTTTTGTCACTGTGTGAGATCATATATAAAAGTATTGAAATTGGTTCTTAATGCTTCATTTTTCTATATCAAATCCAAAGTTATGTATCTGAATGAGAAAATTTAAAAGAGGAGAATGGAAAACAGAATTTGTAATTGAACTGAAAAACTTCTAAGTGGAGTTTTAGCCTCCTTTCCACATTGCCAGGCAAAAAATTGTGTCATTCAGCTTCCTGGAACTTTTCTGCAGATGAGAGAATGCAGTTATAAGTAACTTCGAATATTCCTCATATTTTTCAGATCTGAAGCAGTTGTCTTTATTAAAAAATGAACTTATCTCAAAACCTCATCATCAGCAAACTTTTAAGGAGAGCAAATGTAGAGGAGTTGAACATTATTGGGCAGAAAAATGAAGCTGAGGCATATGGAAATTTTACTTTTTGTTCAAGTATATAGGTTGCACCAGTATGCACTGCAGCAGTTTACTGTTAGCAAGGACTTTCCTGATAATTGAAATAGTTGTCATGATTGACCAAAAAGATAACTGGGACAAGATCTGTGTGAAGATACAGCAGTTTAAACAAAAATACTGTTATTTGGGAGAAAAGTGAGTAAGGAGGGCTGAGGTGTCCAGGAGATTGAAGTTCTTGGCTGTTTCACTCAATTCTGACGAGGTCAGCTGCGGAAAGCAGCATAACTTTGTTTTTAAGATGCAGTATTGAAAAGAGAATTCAAACAAGGACCTGCTGCTCTAGAGCTACTTTCCCCAAACCTGCAGCCCCATAGAGATGGTTGGTAGCTGAGAATTTGCTCTGTTAGATAGTGTTGTGGTATTTTATTGTGTGTATTGTAGTTTCCATGTGAATAAATAGGAGGCATCGCTTTCAGATAAACCTAGTTATTTGGAGTTTCTAGCTGAGTAGTAGCTTGTTAGCAGCCTGATAATGTTGTGAGTGAAAAACTTGTGGGCATTTCTAGAAAAAGTCCTGTTTTTCTGAGTAGGAAACTAGAAAATAACACTTTTTACCAAAATCAATTCTGACCTGTATGGTGTATCTGCTCCAAAAAGTGGCACTGTTAACTCTAGTAACTGCATGGCATCAGAATTAGGGCCTATAGCTTTCATTCCTCTCCACTCGAAGAACAGTAAGTTTTTAAAAAAGCACCAATCTGTGGTTCCTTAAGTGACCATAGCAGTGCTGTTTGTACCATGCCTCCGGATAGGGAGAAGTTTGGGAAACCTTTAGAGATGGAGTGAATTTCACCTATTGTCCTGACAATTGAATGTGTCTCATAGCTATTAAAAGCACACCTGTTCAAGTTTAATTAGCTGATTTATTTAATTTAGAGGTGTGATATTCACATCATTGAATTGCTAATGCTTGCTTTTTCTATCTTTATGCATTTTTTTCTTTGCTTTTTTTTTTTTCTTTTTTATTTTTTTCTGGCATGCACTTAAATGTTCTTACCAACTCAATCCATTTATTATTAAATGGCAGTAGACCTCATTTAATTAAATGCAAAGTTATAAACTAAATGGTTCCCAAATGTATAGTGTTTTGAGTATTTAACCAAGAAAAAAAAGAAAAAGAAAAACCTCACTAGGAAGTGTTTGCCAAATGTTTGTATTGTTTTGGCAGGTATTTGGAATAGGTTTTGTAACTAAAGGCAGTACTAGATGCTCAAGAATTAATGTCTCCATGAGAAAATCACTTTTATCTGTGGAGATAACATAGGACTGCATACGTACGTGTGTCCCAGCATCCATAGGTAGGCAGTGAAAGGATGGGTGCAGGAGGGAAGGAAAGGTCTGCTCTGCCTGCCCTCCCCCCTTCACATTGCCCTGAAGCAGCTGCACATCTTGATGTGTTTTTGGAGCAAACCTGTCTTTCTGTCACATGTGGTGCTCTCATGGTGCTCCGCAGGGAAGGGCTGCTCCATGGTGCACAGATTGCAGGTTGTGCCCTGTGCACTCAAGGAGTCTCACTTCACCAAATGTATTTGTTGTATGTCTGTACATCTGGCCATACAAATGCACACACACGCTTAAAATCCGTTGTGCCAGCCCAGCTATGTGTTGGTCCCATCAGGCTGCCATTTCTGGGCAGATCTGGGGGAGGTCCTAGTATATTAACTGGTGCTGTTGAAACATGGCTCAGAATAACTTTTTTTTTGAATAATCAATCTTTTTTTTTTTTAAAGTTTTTTTTTTTCTTGTTTTTTTTTTCTTTTAACTGTAGGAATATTAAATGAGCTACACATGTTACTCATTTAGCAGTACTGACAAAATAACCTGTATTTCATTATGGTTTTGGTGGTGAAGGGAGAAAAAGACACGGCTGCTCATGGTTTTCCTTATCATTTTTCTTCCTTGTACCACTTTGATGTTTATCTCAAAGTTGTTGTGAAGTTGGATTATTTCAGGTTTCCATGTATATGATTGTGCGTTTTGATGTGTGTTTTAAAATCATCAGGCTGTTGCTTTCTCAAATTATCCAAGGTTTGAGTATTGCATTCCGTAGCCTGGTCTTAATTCCCTCTGTTACATGTCAGACTGTGCCTCTTTTTGGCAAGCAGTAAATTATGTAGCACTTAAACAATTACTTAGACAATATTGATTTCAGAAGAAGCGGGAGCAGCAACACAGCTTGCTTTGCCTTTAGAAAAACTATTTTTCTGTTTCAGCTTTTCAGCTGGCAGACTCACATGGGATTGCCAGTCTGTCCTCCTGCACCCAGCAAGCCTTGCAGACAGCGTGGGATTGGAAGTGGAGCTATGTGCATCCTGTCCTTGATTGTGGCAGTTTGCACAGGGTTATCCTGGGCTGCTGAGTGCCAGGGGCATAGTGTGGCATGGCATTGACAGGAACAGGAGCTTTTGCTTGAGGAATAAAATCAGTCATGGTTGCATGCAGATAGCATACCCAAGCAGTAAATAATTGCAACATCGCCTTAACTGTTTGCTTTAACTTGCCCTTTCTCAAGTAAAGTTGCGGTGATGCTCAGATTTGAAGATCTAAGCCTTCCTCTCCCAGTGCCCTGAGCTGCTTAACACATCACAGCACGTCTTTGCCCGGGCTGAGCTGGCGGGGCACCCAAGCACACAAGCAGCTTGGCTGGAGGAGGGGCAAAGTTTGGACAGCACAGAGTGCATCTTTGTGATTTCTGAGCAGGAAACCAGTGCTGTCGCTGAGCAGCTGGGATGAGTGCCTGGACCCAGTGTTTATTTCATTAAGTGGAGTATCAGAATACCATTTGTGTCATCCTTGGTGATTTATGGTATGCACGCTAGGATTAAGTGCTACAAATAATAGTTTCTGAAGTTAATTTCTGTTTACTGCTTTAGTGTTTATTCATCTGTTTCCGTGAACATGTGGAGGGATACAATTTATCAGCCACATATGTTTACTCAGGGGCTAATGAATGCAGTTGCTCATGTCACTGGTTTTTATGAAAGCTCTGCTCAGGTACTGCTGTACTGTTAGCACGAACTGATAAATCATACTGCACGTCCACTAAAAGTAGTATTTGCAGCTCTGTCACAGGAATGTACCACTTCTTTTTAGTGGTTGTATCATCTAGGCTCTGAGGAAGGGTTAGCTGTAACCACAGCAGGTAACGTGCTCCCAGACAATGCCTTATTGTCTGCCTAGGCAAGCACATGCTGCTCTCAGAGACCTTGCATACCTACTTAGAATCAAGATTAAATTACCAACCTTTTTGGCATTTTTATGTAAAATGTTCTTTATTCTGGTCTTCTCATAGCTGAAGTATGAGTCACTTGCAGGCCATACTAGATTTTGGCTATGCTACTTGATGAAGTGTTCTGGATGCAGTGAAACATTTAATCAAGACTCCAGGCAGAGCAATTCCCAGTGGTCACCTTAAAAAAAGGATAGAGAAAGAAGAAACAAATTATGACACCTTTTCTTTGCAGCATTAGGTTTAGTGTTTGTTAGGGACAGTGCAAGGAAGTGACTTCGTTTTTGCCTTAAATTGCAATGTAAGCAGATTTCTGCCTAATTTTTCTGATAGTGTTGGTTAAATCTCGGAGTTGTACAAGCACTCTGATCTCCCAGTGTATTCTAGGAGATATTGTTGCTTTATAAAAGTGAGTTGGTTGTAAAACATAAAATTGCCTTACTAAACTGTACTTCACCGTATGACTTCACCTCCAGGAAAGTTATGCAGTGTTAATATACTGGAATTGGAGCCCATGGATTGAAATTACCTGGGAAATTACAGCATTACTTATAAATAAATCTTATTCATCATGTTTTGCACACATTTATTTAATGGAGAAAATTAAATTTTAATAAAATGTGTTGAGACCTACATTTCTAAACAATTTTTAGGTTATTAATCAGTAATAACTCCCAGGAAAGAGGAAATACTGCTTGAGAGTGCCTCAAAAGGTTATCTTTTGCTTTGTCCATATTTTATCTCCATGGTCTGCATTAAAGTGATTGCAGTGGGTGATCACAGCCTGTGACTGCTTTTACATCCCCTCTTTCCTTAAGGTGCTCTTTAAAAATGGACATTTGGGCTGTAATGTCTATACCTGGCCTTGTACCTTGATCTTATTCTGTGGAGAGATCTCAAGTATATGGCTTGGCAAATCCATTTATTCCCTAAGCAATTTTCCCAGCCACCTAGAATTAGGAACTAGAAGTTCTCTTTATATTCGCTATATTCATGTATATATATTTTTTCCCAAAGATGCTACCCCAGAACTCAGCGATCAACTGGCTGCTGCTGTGCCCTGGACATTTCAACTTGTCTTTTTTCCAGCATTGCCTCTTTTCCTAATCCTCAGTGTTCCCACCATTAATACTAGAATTCTTAACAACTTTATATTTCTATTTAACAGGTTTACTCGGCAGCACAATAGCTTAATGGGATTTTTTTATTCTACTAGCATGTACTGGGATTGTGTGCCTCCTAGAAAATGGAATATTCAGATGCCTCATTTATCCTTTAAGTAAAGGTCTTGTCCCAAGACGTTTTCTGGAACGTGAGCTTTCCATCCTGTTGTGGAAATTGTAAATATATAGGACTGTAGTTTAGGTTTCCCGTCTTTCTGAGCTTTGGTATTATTGGTTATTCATGTAATTTTAAAAGCATTTATTTTTTTTCTCCCCCAGGCTTACCATTTCCCAGCATTCTCTTTTCTGTCCAGTCTGTAGCATGATTCACACAGAAGTGAGTTATATGTCACTTCTTTATCTTTCCTACCTCAATGTAATGAGGCATTCTGCATCAGTGAGGAGTGCTTCTCTCACTCACAGTCAGCTTTACTTAAAGCTGGAAAACTGGTTCATCATAGCCATTAAGTTTTTATTATTCTTGAAGTAATTTTTCTTTTCCTGGGACAGTTTTTTGTTTGTTTGTTTTTGTTTGTTTGCTTGCTTGTTAGATTTTTTTGCCTATTTTTCTTTTTTCTTCTTTTCTTTTTCTCTCTGGAAATCCATTTTTACTTGCTAGTCGACTGATACTTCATCTGTTCCTTTGCCTTCACAGTTTGGAGGAAGCACATGCACTGTTCCTGCAAACACTTAGTATATCCATAACTTCACTGATGTGAATAGCCAATAAGATTACTCATGTCAATAAAAAAGGAATCTGCACATACATGTGTTTTTCAGGATTAGTGAACAATTTCTTCCTGGATGCACTAAAGGCATAAGTGGTGGAGGCAGGAGAAAAGTAACTAGTGCTGGCTATGTTCTTGTGTTAGTTGCATGTGCATGTTAAATTGGCAGTTTATTTTTTCTTTATTTTTATTATTATTATTTATGATAATATTTGCCAGGAGATGGGGAACAGAATCCTTCACTTTTGTTCTGCTAAAATTATTTATGCATTACCACAGTCTCCAACAAAGAAGAACAGCCCCCTTATATTTTTTTAGTATGAAGGATCATATAATAGCGTAAGCATAAGCAGAAGTCTTCAGGGCAATGTATGCCAATACCATCTTTAGATTAGATGGTATCTCGTGGGAGATAGAGTGAATATCATGGCTACAAGCAAAGGGAAGAAGAATGATTCAACAATATATAAATCGAAAGAAAAGCTGTTGCCTTTCCCCTCTGTTTGATCTTTAATCAAATAGCTGTCGCATTTGAAGAAGTGTTGAATGTGTGAGACATCTGGGACTTCCTTTCTACTTAGATCACCTTCTAGCCAGAGATCTCAGATGAAGCATGGAGTGTGGATGGGATAGCTGCAAGTGTCTGCATGTTGCTCGGGGCTCCCAGAGAACCTTGCTGCTGCCACATGAGCTAATTCGTTTTCTGTGGAACCATTTTCCCCCTTATTTTAATTGGATAGATGGAAGAACTTAAGAAAAAATAAAAAATAAAAAAAAAATCTGTCTATAAACCCTCCTCACCTTGAAATAAAAGAAAAACAAATGTTAATAAGCGCAATAAAACAGGGGGATATATTCTGGCCAAATGAGTCCACTGGTTTATAGAAGGCGTTATGATCGGATAGAATTTGGCATCTTGCCTTCTAGTGCAATGTTTTATTTTACATACCTTTGTAGCTCATAAACCCAGCATGTTTGGTCACTAGAATAATTTCTTGTTCCAGAATAAAACTCTCATATTAAGCTTTTTATGTAAAGCATGGAATTTGTCTAGCCTGTTCAATAGCGATTGTCTGGGGGACTAGTGTTTTTGAAGTGGATTAATTCTTTTGCTCCAAGAAATGAAACTTGGCCATCTAGTAACTCTTTCTTAATTCAACATATTTTCAGTAAGAACAGATTTTTCAAATGCAGACTCTATTTAATATCACCCAGATACTCATTTTGTTTAATAAAAAACCTCCAGTTTTGTATCATAATTATTTCCTTGCCCCAAGAATTGTTTCTAAAACTGCACTAAGTCGAGACTTTTCATTGCAGTATTCCTCTTGTAGAGCTTCTTTCACATAGTCTTGTCATAAATGCCCTCAGTTAATTCACAGAATGTATCTTCTACTGTTTTCAAAGTAAGGATCAGGTTTTAAAATCATCAAAATCAGTGTGTTTCACATGGAATTAATTGTATTCAGTTCATGCCCTAAACACTTAAATTATGTATGCTTTATGAATTGAGGTTCTCATTTGATTTTTTTATATATATTAGCACTGGAGGATCATCTGAATATTTATTCTCTTTATGTTTGCATTTAAATAAGCAAATCAAGTAAAATTTGTTTAAGGTAAATTCTGCTTTACAGACAAGAAACTTACTGCTTCACACTCCCACCAGACATAATTTGTTCTCAATTTGTTCATGGGAAATAATCTCGAGAGCACCAATTTGAGCAGCAAATAAGAATCCCAATATGATTAAGGTAATTAATACTTCCTCTGCTTTCCAAATACAAGATGGCAGGATGCAGCAATTAGGTTGTCATAGATGAGGATAGGGTAACCATCTGCAATAGGCAGGGGCATTGTACTGTTGCAAGGAAGTTACTATGCCTGGAGAATGTGGAATTTGATTCAGACACAGGGAAATTTATGACAGTTTGACTTCCTGCTGTTACTAATCTCCATGGTTGACTCTGTGTTTGTATTTTTGCATCCTAAACTACTACAGGTTGAATGGAACAAAATCCCGTCAGGAAACCCAACACACAGAAGTTGATATGTAAGAATACTGTGTTTATTTACAGTGCACAGTAAATAAGCATTCTGTATCATTCCCTCCAACCACCTGAAAGGAAGTTGTAGTGAGGTGGGGGTCAGTTTCTTCTACTGAGTGACAGGGATAGGAAGAGAGCAAATGGACTCAAGTTGTGCCAGGGGAGTTTCAGGTTGGGCATTAGGAAAAATTTATGCTCTGAAAGTGTGATTGCACTCTGGAGTGGGCTGCTCAGGGAGGTGGTGGAGTCACCATCCCTGCAGGTGTTCGAGGAACATGGAGATGTGTCTGGAAGAACATGGTTAGTTGGCACACTGGGGATGGAGTGATGGTTAGACAAGATGATCTTGGATGTCTTTTCTAGCCTTCATGATTCTATGATTCTATATATTTCTGCTAAATAAACTGAAGGAAAGCTTTAATTTTTAGTCTTTTTTATTCAAGGTACATTAAATGTGTTAGGGGTAGTATTAGACTGGAATTTATAAATCTTGAGCAATTTTTTTGAGATTTACAGACACAAGTAGAACAAAGCTCATTTGATTTTTTTTTTTCTCTTTCTTCCTTAAAATTGATGCAACACAATGTTTTGAATCTGTATGTCAGTTTTCCATCATGCTTGTGCAAGATTTCAAAGTTATTGCAACTAAATAGACACAGCATTCTCATTGCTTCAGCATAAATTCAAGGAGCAAAACCTGTATAAGCACCTGAACCAGCAGAAAGAGCCATTCAGAGAACTGAAAGGCATGAATGTGGGTAAGCAGGCTGCAGTCCTTTTACTACTGCTGTATTTTATTATATTTGAGTGAGATAAGAAGCTTTGGTTCCTATACTAAGTTTACTGTTGATATAGAGGAAATCAAAGATGTGTCTGCAAGATGGAAAGTGATAGGAGGTTTTTGGTCAGGGTCTGTCCAGAGTAAAGAACAATGAAAAGCCCAGGACGTGTTTTCAAGTGACTGGTTTGTGCCTGTTTTGCATACTTGGGGTGTTGACTGTTGGCTGTGGGGTCTTGCAGAAACAAATATTCCCCATGTTGGCTAGAGTTGGAGGAGGAGAGGAGAAACGGGGTAGTGGTTGTCACTTCCTGTAGTCTTATAGGCATCTCCACCTAGGGGTTCCTTTCTATTCCATAGGCTAAGATGTGAACAAATTCCTTGACTTCCATTCCTTTCTTTCTGCAGCATATTTCAGCTTTTGGTCTTCTGAACTGGATATTTGTCCTGGTACTCGCATTTGTTGCTGGAGGGTGTTTTGCCATGGCTGAGCATGAGAGTGCAGCATGCATTATGTAGAGCTTTCTGAACATGATGCCTGGGAGGCGGGTGACCTTCTTGCCTTGCACTCATTAAGTCTGCGGCAGACTTGCACAGTTATTAATTGATAGCATGTGATATTAATCAAACCATGTATTTGAAGAGCTGAGTGATGCACACTGGTATTTTTTTGCATATGTAATGTGGAACTAGAAAGATGCATTTGGCTGCAGAGCAATTTGTCTTAGATGTTTAATGACAGATTTTGAATGTTTTTTTCTTTCCTCAGTAAAGAAGTGATAAGACATGTTGAAGCTTTCCTATACTCTGTGGCACTAAGAGACTTTGTGGTCATGACTGTCTTATGAGCTTTTACCTGGGGTCTGGACTTCTGAAGTAATTTCAAAGTGAAATTAATTTCTAAAACACTATTTAAGTGAAATTTTTGTAAATGGGCAAATTGCACAGGGCTGCTAATGAGACCTTACCAAAATCTAAGGCACACATTCAGTACGAAATACACTGTCTTTCTTAGCTTGAAAACTGATTTTTTCAGGATAAACCTACTTCTATGAAATATATCATTTTTACTTCTTTTTTTTTTTCTTTTTTTTTTTCTTCAATCCTTCAGAATCCAGCTTTGTAGTTTATGTGTCATGAACCCTATCTATATGTATTCTTGGATTCTTACCATTTTACATTGTACAAGCTGTAGGCAATGCAGAGCTCCTAACCCAAGCCCCAGAAATTTTCCTATCTTTTTCATATGATTTTTACATTGGCAAATCTCCCATTTAAATAACCAGAGTTATTTCTGGTGGTGAAATGTCACTAGTAGCTGAGATGTTGAAGCTGTACATGACATACATGTTATTAACAAATAAATCGCAGAGCTGTGCAGCTGCTTTAGCTTGAAACTGTACCTAACGTAATGCAATACTTTCACAAGAGGAGTGTGTTTTGTCATGGCAGTTCAGGTGCAGGACCTATTTGGCAGGTGACAAAATGAGATTACATGAGATTACTGATGAACATGGGATATAGCCACTGAAAGCTTGGGGAAAGATGCAGAAAGCAAGCCTGGGTGCCTCACTTGTTCTGCAGATAACGAAGAGTTTCTAACACACCAGAAGGCAGTGCTACCACTCAAAGTGACCTGGACAATCTGGAGAGTTGGGCAGAAGGGCAAGTGTAGAGTCTTACGTATGGGGAGGAATAACTGCAGCATCAGTGCAGGTTAAGGGCTCACCTTCTGGAAGGGAGCTCTGCAGAGAAAGACCTGATTGTCCTGGTGGGCAACAAGTTGGCCATGAGCCAGCAGTGTGCCCTGTGGCCAAGAGGGCCAATGGTATCGTGAGAGATAAAAGAGAATGTCCAGTAGGTCAAGGGAGGTTCTCCTCCCCCTCTGCTCTGCCATGATGAGGCCACATCAAGAGTACTGTGTCTAGTTCTAGGCTCCCCAGTTCAAGAAAGACAGGGAACTACTAGAGAGCCCAATGTGGGGCCACAAAGATGTTGAGGAGCCTGGAGTATTTCTGAAGAAAGGGTTAGAGACCTGGGACTATTCAGCTTGGAGGAAAGAGGACTGAGAGAGATCTTATCAGTGCTTATAAATGCTGAAGGATGGGAGTCAAATGGATAGAGCAAGTCCCAGGCTATTTTCAGCAGTGTCAGGTGACAGATGAAGGAGTGATGGGCACAAACTAAAACACAGAAAGTTCTATCTGAAGATAAGAAAAACTTTTCTGTGAGGTTGACAGAGCACTGAAACACTGCCCAGCGAGGTTGTGAAGTCTCCATCTCTGGAGATATTCAAGACCCATCTGGACACTTTCCTGTGCGACCCACTGTAGGAACCTGCTTTAGAAGGGGATTGGATTGGATTTTATCCAGAGGTTCCTTCCAACCCTATGATTCTGTTATTTTATGTGATACTGTGAAATAATGTGCAGTCTTACATAAACTATCCTTATTACTTGGAAAAACATGCATGTTTTGCAGGTGAAAAAAATATTTGTTTAGATATGCATAGGCAAGGAAAGTAGATGGTAGTGGCTGCTCTTAAAGTAACTTTTGTTTGCAATCACAGGAGACCTTTGAGATAAAGAGAAAAACAGAATTTTATTATTATTATTTTTTAATATAAAGTGCAAGGGTGTTTTTTCCTCCCTCAGAACTGAGACTTGCCAATACATAAACATTTCAGAGAGGATTTTACACCACCTCATCTTTATGTCAAGCAGCATTTAATGGTTGAATGATCCCCTACCCTGGGACTTGGCAGCTGTCCTCCAGGGGCTGACTTTGGGGATTACAATGACAGTCTATCAGTGGATCTTTTCCAATATAAACTGGGCTAGGGCCATTTAAAATCAGTTGCTATCAACAAGTTAAATTATCTTTATTTATGTTAGAAGCTTTCCTATAAGTATTTTATAACAGTGTGGAATTTTAATATCCGGAGGGGTTGTTCCTGTTGTCACTGTTATTTGGCAACGTTCTAATTCTTGTGATTAGGCACAATTTACCCGATTTCTTTCAAAATTTTGTGATTTGTAACATTCAAGTCTAATCAACATCTAACTTGCAGTGCTCACACAACTTTTCCTGATTCCCCTCCTTATAGGTGGAAATAACGCTTCAAGATATCAACGACAACCCACCAGTATTCCCCACAGATATGCTTGATCTGACTGTGGAAGAGAATATAGGAGATGGATCTAAGATAATGCAGCTGACAGCCATGGATGCTGATGAGGTAGGAGCATCGTTTCGTGTACAAAAAATGCTATTTTGGAGACACACATTTTACTTATTCCTTCATTCCCTGAGTGAAGGTTTGAGGAGCCATTGTGCCACCCAGTTGTTTGTGCTGCATCTGCACTCTTCGCTAGGCTGTGTTCAGTGCCTGCCATTCAGTCCCATATAGGCACACACACACATGACAAAGTTCCTGTTAACTGAAGGCTGCTCACTGGACTGTGTGAGAGTTAATTTCTCATAACATGTTCTAATGAGCAGTTGCACTGATGACAAAAAAGCACCCCCTGTTTTGCTTCTAGACAGTGTTGTTTTCAGCAGTTTCATCACATACCACACTCACTGACTTGGCAACAGTACTGGGCTGCCCAGCTTGTTGCAGAGATGTACTGACATCCAGTTTAAAACCACAGCTTTAGATCTCAGTTAATCCTGGTTTTGAGATTTGCAGTAAAACTTATAGGAGATAAGCCTTGTAGAATGAGAGAAATCTTAATGCTTGCTCTCACTAGATAACTTTATACTGTTATCCTGAAGGGAAGTCTTATTTCACCAGAGAACAAAAACAATGCTAAAACATGTGCTTTGTACGCTAACCGTTTCACAGAGCTTTTTTTGCTTCCATAGATGTATTTCTGTGGGGATGCTACAACTAAGGAGCTGTTAAGGAACTAGCAAAATTCTTCTGAGCGACTGATGTTAAACAGTTGCCCTGGTGTCTTAATGAGGGTTATTGGAGTCTCTTGTATGTGTCAGGCAAATACATCCAAATATAATTTAATGTATTCATTCCTTTTGGAAAGTAAATTATGAGAGAGTTAATCATATTGTTTCATTCACTTCAACTTATTTGCTTTCCACTGGGGAAAAGACTAAAAAGTCAGTATGAGCATGAAAAGAAGATTGTGTTGTCATTAAAATACAGGGTTACATTTAACAACAACAAGCAATTCTTTCATTCAAATAATAAGGTAATTGAGTCCTCTCAGGAGAATTTTATTTGCAGTCATTTTTGTGTTACTTTGGCTAGTACTTCTGTGATTGCTAATTGATGTATTTAATCTTGCTACTATATAGGGATGCCAAGAAGACCAGTGGTGCACTAAAAAGAGTGTGGCCAACAGGTTGAGGATGGTGATCCTCCCCCTCTCCTCTGTGCTGGTGAGGCCACATCTGGAGTACTGTGTCCAGTTCTGGGCTCCCCAGTTTAAGAAAGACAGGGAACTGCTAGAGACAGTGGGAATGGGCACAAGCTGGAACACAGGAAATTCAGTCTGTAGATGGGATAATCTTCTTTACTGTAAGAGTGACAAAACACTGGAGCAGGCTGCCCAGGAAGGCTTCAGAGTCACCTTCTCTGGAGATACTCAAAACCCACCTGGATGCTTTCCACTGCAAGCTACACGTGCTTTAGCAGGGGGTTGGACTAGATGACCTCAAGAGGTCTCTTCCAACATGTACAATTCTGTGATTCTGTGACTCATGTGACTCATGATTAAGAACATTTTTTCTGATGAACAGACAATAGTTGACTTTGGAAAAATGGAGATCCATTACAGAAATTGTAACTGTGCACCTTATAATTTGTATCTTAAGATTAGAAAGAAATAAACGTTAAACGGCTGCTTTCTGCTGAGATATGGAAAGTGCTATCTAAGATTTTAGCAGAATATTATGTTGTCTCCTCTTATGTGTCAACTCTGCTGTGTTATGTGTTTCTGTCTTCTTTCTTCACATGTGCAACCCACATATGCAGCTCAGTAAAATGAGGGTGCCTGAGCATACTGTCTTTGCTATGTGCATAGCTGCTTTCAGAGCTAAAAGTTGAGCTTTGAAAGGATAACAGAAACCTTAAAACTTATGATTGTAGTATGTACAAGAATCTCTCATTGATCGTATTTCCAGCTCCTTATATGTTAACATAAGTGCTTTTTAAAGATCTGAGAAAGGATGTAAAGGGTGTAAGTGCTAAATGGCACCTAAGACTTTAGCAATTGCAACAGCTTCTAGCATTTTGCAAGTTTTTTTCAGACTGTTGTTGAAGGGAAATTTCTGTAGAGCTTTTCTAATATGTTATGCCGTATAATTTCTTGTTAATATTTTATAGTTTGCTTTGTTTCTCACCTAATTGTCACCTAATGTAAAGTTACTAATTTGATTAGGCCATCATCACAAGTAGTTCTGTTTTCATTATGCTCTGATGGTAGAAGGCTACCCAGCCAAATAAATGGCACAGAATGTGGTCACCTCTGAAATCTTAAATTCCCATTGTCTGTTTTTATTAAACCACACAATTACAGGAAAATGTATTACATGCCTCAAGTACACCTGAGCACACAAGGTCTGTGTACGCAGAAGCACTGTGTGCAGCTGTTCCAGACCAGATATCTGGAAAAGGGGGGTTTCTTTCAAAATGTCATTTTATCTGTTGGCAGAATCTGACTCTTTGAAGCAGCACTCCAGGGAATAGGTTTGGAACTGATACAAGACCAGGTAGTGAATGCTTTTCTCTCGTGTCACAGGTACAAATGGGTGTTAGTTTGCTTTTCTAGCTATAATAGCTATGATTTCTTTCTCTTTCTATATTATATAATAGTTAGAATTTCTTTCTCCCTGATCTCTTTGATCAGGGTGACCTGTTGTCCCCACACAAAAGACACGGGGGAAATGGCCAGCTGCTCACCAAAACACATGCGCAGTGCCCACACATGTATCTTGGAAAATAAGTGACTCCAGAATCTGAGGTCTCGTTTTGCTTTGCTATAAAGATCAATGCTAGGAAGAAAAAGGTATAGCTAAATATTTAGTGTTTTCTAGTATTTTAGTATAAGTTAAAAGGTTAATAGGTAAGGGAAATGTGCTAAGCTGGTTGCATCCCTTGGCATAACAGTGCGACATCATCTTCATGATGAGCAAACCATCCTTAGGAGGTGACTGAGGGTGGAGCCCAGGTAGTGGCTGGTTTTGGGAAGCGTTGGAACTGAGATCCGTAAGGCTGAATGATTTTCTCATTGCTGATCAGTGATATAGGCAGGATAAGCTGGCTTTTCACATTTATGATGGTGTTGGGCTCAGGCAAGATGCATTGTACCAATTTTGGGGTAGAAAGACCTTTTTTTTTTTTGTTAACTTTTAATTTCAACATTTACGGATTAAAGAAAAAAAAACACATTTTTTTCTTTGTAAAATTACTTTTCTGTCATTTTGTTTTTAGCCAAAATGTTCAAAATGCTTATGAATCCTTTGGTTTTTTTTCCAAGGTGAAATGAAAAATTCTGTTTGATCCCCAGAGGAAAATCTTTTTGCTTCCAGGGAATGACAGTACAACCCAAGAGATCAGAACTGTGCTATTAGTGACACATGACTTGTCACTGCAGGGCTGGCTACTTGTAGAGATGAATGGATCCTGACACATGAAGAGCCCTTTTGGGGGGGTTGCTGGATAGCGCCCATGCAAACACTGCTCCCAGGAGTTTTCTCTGACCTGGAGGTGATGGAGCTGGTGTTTGTTGCCCTGATCTCCATCCTTGTATCCATCCTATCCTCCTCCTCTTCAGTTGACAGGGAAGGCAGAGCTGTGTCTGCAGGCAGGATGTCCATTTAATTTAGTCTTCCAACATAAAATACTAGTAAACACTGATCACTACTAGATGGAAAGGTGTTGCGCTGCTTGGTAATGCTGGCTTGAAGTTAAAACAGGTATCAGAGCTTTGTGGTCTTGACTGAATGCAATCCTTTTATGAACAGTGGAGCAAAAAAGTATCAGAGCAGTCTTGTCACTTCACGTCTCATAAATAAAAACTATGTGTGTATGCATCTGTATTGGGGAACTGAAAAAGAGGCTGAGCAGGAAGGCTGTTTATTAAAGGAAGCTGTTCTGAAAGTATTTGCCAAGTGCAGTTACTGGAATGGTTCTTGTCTTACTTAAAATTACGATGTGGTTTTCCTGGCAAATAACTTGATTTGACCACTTCTGTTTTTACTTAGGGAGCCAATGCCCTTGTCACATACACTATTATCAGCGGTGCAGATGATAGCTTCCATGTTGATCCGGAGTCAGGAGACCTGATAGCCACCAAGCGCCTGGACCGGGAGCGCCGCTCCAAGTACTCCCTGCTAGTTCGTGCTGACGATGGCCTGCAGTCCTCTGACATGAGGATAAACATCACTGTCAGTGATGTTAATGACCACATCCCCAAGTTCTCCAAACCAGTTTATTCCTTTGACATTCCAGAAGATGCCACTCCAGGTAAATAGAAAATGGCCCTAAAGTGACAGTTTTCTTTTTGTCTATCTAGAGAAACTTGAGAGGAAGAGGGCAGAGGGCCTACCTGACTTGTCCAGGGAGCAGCTCTCAAACATGATGGAAATAGAGGAAATCATGTCATGCTGAAACTCTGCTTGCTAACTTGTGCACTAGTGGAGTAACGTTTCTTTTAGGAAAGTACAGAAATGTTTGCTACTCCAAGAAACAACAGCCTAATGCGTAGGTGCAGAATGGGAATTGTGCATATTCCAGTGGAAAATTTGGAGTGCTACTACTTAAAATAAAATAATAAAATAAACAAGAAAAGAAATAAGTGGAAAAACTAACAGGATGGAAACACTATACTCTTGTGGAAAAGATGCGGTGATGCTAGTCATCTTCAGTGAATATGACTCATAGTACTTAATATATTGAGGGTAGGATCACAAGACTGGTGACCATTGAACTGCCAGTAATTTATACACTGGTTCTGACATATGCTCAGTTCCTAACCTTAACATCATATTTTCTTAATCTCATCTTCAACTCCTGGCTCTGACAGTGTTTTCTTTAAGAAATGTAACCTTTAGATAGCTAATTCTGGTTCCTAGAAATAATCGCTGATCTCTTGAGTTGCTCTTTTCCTTTGTTTCTTTTGTGAGAATGTTTTAGTGTTCATGAGCTAGGTTTTAAGCTAGAAACTATTCAGACCAAATTTTTCAAAAGCTATGTTGTCTGAAAATTCAGTGGTGTTTTAGTTAAAGGCAATATAAACAGCCATAGAGTCCTTTTGACCAATTAACATTCCATTAGAAATGTTAAAATATTAGGTAATACTGTATGGAAATTGTATGGGGATATTCAACTGGGTAAGAGCTGTAGCAGCATTTTTCATCCTGATAAGCAATTTTCATCATCACATTGCTTGTAAACAATTAACTGTGCTAGAACAAATATAATTCATTTGGTTCCAGGAAAAAGAATCTAAATGATTAACTTTCTTGGAAATGAGCTGATCTTAATTATAATTATGTTCAATGCACTCAGTAGCGAGACTGAACTTCCAAACTTTAGTAAGATATGTCAGTCATGTGAATGCAGCTATGCAGAAATGAAAACAATGGCACAAATTCACAAGGAGCTGAATTTCAAAAAACAATGAAGAATTGACCCCTATAAGGTTTCTGGTTTTCTAACCACAGTGCTCATGCACTTTCTTCAAAAAGTAAATCTAAGATCTTTGGTATGTCCTGACATTTCAGTTTCTTCATTTAAAGAAATTATAATAGAAGTTTTCAGAACCTGTCTGTGGGGAGAAAAGGGTCCTTGAGTAGCAGAAACAATATGCATATTTTTATTTTTTTTTTTACCATGGTTGATATCTCATCTGGACATATTCCCATTTAAAGATAAAAACAAATATTGCTGACCATTTCTTGTTTGTATTTTTTAATAGCCCTTGAAAATCAATGTCATACTGGTTGTTGCTGTCAGCTTTGAAATACCTTTCAAAGAAGTTAAACATACAATGCTGAGGCTTGAATATTTTTACAAAGGATTCCTTTTACTCTGCAGAGTTGTTTGACAATGATCTCGCTCTTAATGTGTCAGTGATGTGCCTTGTGACTTACTTGTGCCTTGTGATTTACTCTTTTCTCATGCTGTGCAGGCTCATTAGTGGCAGCCATTCTAGCCACTGATGATGACTCCGGTGTAAATGGGGAAATCACATACACCGTGAGTGAAGATGATGAAGATGGCATGTTCTTCCTGAACCCTGTTACAGGAGTCTTCAACTTGACCCGTGCACTAGACTATGAAACACAGCAATATTACATTCTGACCATCCGTGCAGAAGATGGAGGAGGCCAATTTACTACCATCAGAGTGTACTTCAATATACTGGACATAAACGACAATCCGCCAGTGTTCAGCATGACCTCATATAGTACCTCTTTGATGGAGAATTTGGCTCCAGGATCTCCTATTCTCAACTTCAGTGTCACTGATGCAGATGACGGTAGGCCCTTTACTAATATTCTGACAATAAATGCATATTTCACATAAGTGACATATTAGAAGGCCTAGCAGAAAGGACTTATTAGGGCCATTGTTTGGACGTCATTATTTGATTACATTTACTGTATACTTTGTAAGTACAGGTTATTTTTCTCATATTTCACATTAGGCTTAAGTGTGGCAATGAATTGCAAAGCTGTATTTTATCTAGAGCACGTTACACCAAGCACCGGGAAAGAAACTGCGTCCAGCTTGCATGTTTAAGTTAGACCTAATTTCAGATTGATTATTTTATTTTATAGCATGTCCTAAATAAGTTTCTGCACTAAGAGGTTTCATCTGCAATTATCACAGCACATATTCTGAAATGTACTGTAACTTTTAAGTATATCATTAAGAAAATTGTGACCTACAAAGGTACTGGTAGTGGAGAATTAAAAAAAAAAAAAAAAAGGCAAAAAGTGAAGGAAATTTTCTCTTTAAAAAAACTAATCTTGAGATTATTTATGACATCTAGAAGGTATTAATGTGCTAGAGTGCAAAAGATACAATCTTTATAGCTTACTTGAACATTTTTCCATATAATTTTTGTCCAAACAAGAATAAATGCAGAATATGGTCATAAAATACATAAAAATTATTCCACACCATGTTAAGAGTCCACGGACATTACTCAGGATGCCTTAATACAGAATTATTCATAGTACTCATGCTGAGTTCCCAGGTGAAGGATATTATGTGACATGTTTGGTAAACTTGTCTTCTGTTAACTCAAGAGACTCAGGAGAGAGTGTAGAAATAAAGTCTTACACTGAAGTGTGCACTTCAAGCATAGAGTACCCACATGCTCCAAGGAATCCCAGTTTGTTCACGTATAACAACTGTGCTTGTCGAGTTGGTTCAGTGAAATATTTTTTTCTTCTGGAAATACTAAGTTGTCCAAATCACAGACATTTTAGTGGGAACGTCCAAGTGCTGATGGATAGTATTTTCTATGGTGAAGGTTGTGCAACAATTTTTGAGATCAAATTGAGAAACTGATGGAGAAAAAATGTTTTGTAAGATAAGCCACCAAGTCAGAAATTACAATTTAATGATGTTGGCTGTTCTTGTATGGGTGTTCCTTTCTCTACTCTTGTTAAAGATTTTATTTTATATGTAAACAATGTAAATTGGAGGAGGAACTTATACTTGTATCTACATATCCAGGGAAGTGATTTCTTGTTTAGGCTTGCAGAGAAATGTGTTTGTGTCTCATCTGCCTCCTCTCATAATTCATCTTTTCTGTCCAGATATTCTTGTCTACATCACAATATACAGTGGGAAGGAACTAAGGAATGAAATATATATATATGTGTGTGTGTGAACTCTAACAACTGAAACAAGAAGGAAAAAAAACCCAAAACCAACAACTTAAAGTTAGGAGTATGATGCTTGGTTTCAAACATTCTTGATAGTTAATTCCACTTAGCCAATATGTGTCCGTTTTCCTTTTCCTCATACATAAATTTCTGTCTGTGTATAATGAATGTGAATTGTCATAACACTTGCATACAATTTTACATTTATCATGCAGTCAATTAGCCAGGAAGCAAATGAGCTTTAGAAGAGAAATTTAATGAAAAGTCAGCCACATATCTTGCCTCTTCTATTTTCTGGCACACTGACTTTTTTAATGGATTAGTAAAATTAGTAGGACAGAAATTTCATTCCAAGGTCATGCCAGGCTCGGTACCCAGTAGGACTGCAACTTCAGCAAATGTTATCATCTGTTGGCATTTTTGCTTCAAGCCCCAAACTTTTTATCCTGTCCTTTCTTGTATTTGGGTCGAATACAGAAATAACTGTTTCTGTACTGCTCTGCATGTGATTTGCAGACAATTCACACAAATATAATTCAACTGATTGTTTGTGCGACATGGTTTCAAAGATCAGAAGAGCTCTTAAAAGACATTGTTTCCCAGTGATGTATACCTGTTGTTTTAGGATAAACAGTGTTACAAGACAAAACTGACTGTGATAGTGAAACAGCTCCACCGTCGTTTTGTTTTGTTTTGTTTTGTTTGACACACCTTGGGGATACAACAGGTGTTTGTGTCAGCTTGAACCATACAGTAAACATCAGTTAAATCTGCAGGGGAAATAATGAAAAGGTAGAGAGAGGTGAAAAGAACAAGTAGTTTATTTAATAGGAACAAACACCACCATAGCAAAGATAAAAAGAGTATTAAAATTTAGTAAGAAATGTTTTTCATCTAAATGATCTAATTTCTACCTATTTCTGAAGTCAGTTGCAAAAATATTGAATTGCCAGGAAGTACTTTACTGAAATCGTAAGTCTTCTATTCAAATTATTAATCATTTTGAAGGAAGCTGAACAGAAAATAGAATAGTATTATGTTTTTACATTACTTCACTTGATCAAAGTAATGTGGAAACAGTAATATCTGGAATATAAATGTATTCATTTCTTTAATTGCATAAAAATATTTTGTCTTTCATGTTTGATTCTATTTACTTTGTAATTATGTCCATACAAAGGAGAGGGAGAAAGGTGCCAATTAGAGTAGCCCTCCAGGGAAGGCAAGTAGAACTAGAATTCCTGAGTCTGAGCATAAAAAACAGCATCAATTAATAAATCAAATACAGTAATAATATTGTAATCAGAGCAATTTAGTTGGAAGGAAAAAAGCTGCTGAGTAAAATTGACAACATGTACAACAAAGTAATAATCTGCTTAAGCAGGCAGTTTGGTTTCTTTGCATGGAGAAGTGAGTTTGAGGGATAAATAAGTAGTGAAAAGTCTGTTAATCTGCTAATCCTAAATCACAGTCCTCATGACCCAAAACAGGAAAATAAGTCAATATAAATTAAAATATTAATGAGATAAATACTTAGTATATCTGTGCACATAAGTTCATATATATGTGCATATATATATGTATAAATGAAAGAAGACCTATTTCTATTTCCATTAGGTGTTCCAACAATTAGCTGTTTTGAGTGAGCTCTCACATTTAAGTGGCTATATAGCATATTTAGGGCCATTTCATAGCCTTGTCAAGACTCAGAATGCATTTCCTGTACCAAAAGTATAAATCACTCCCTTGACCATAATTGCTAGTTATGTTTCAGTCATAAGATGAAGGCAGTTCATCTGGTGTTTTTGAACACTTCCTTGTATGGTAAGCATACCTCTCCACAGTATTCACTCTTGGCCTGCTTCCTCTAGTCATGGGAGTCTGGTTTTGTTTTTTTGTTTTTTTGTTTTTAATTGGCTGGAAAAAATCCTAAAATAATTACGTCAGTGATAAATGCTGCTGACTAGAAATGGGTAGAATGGAGCAAAAAGCCATTCTGTTAGCAGCAGAACTATTGATACTTTCTTCAGAACTCTTGCAGGTGTGACAAGTTGTGCATGTTCTCACTGCAGTTCTTGCTGAAAAAAGTACACAGATGAGATCTGCTGGCCTTCAGCGGCCATTCTAATTAGCACCATTCTTCCCTCTCCCTTTTCAGCTCCTGTCAGAATTTAATTATTTCCATGGCTTATGTTCCACTGGGAAACTCTTCTGAAATTAACTGTTGGATTCAAAAATTATGATGGGGAATCTGAATGGGAGGCATGTTCGTATGCTCCTCATTTCCATAGGAAATGAGGCTAGAAGCATCTATATATCTAGGTCAGTGGGCTTAAGGCACACTCTCTTACCTACCCTTTTCCTGACCCCCCAGGCTCCAACTCACAGCTGTCCTTCAGCATCGCCTCCGGGGACAGTGCGGGCCACTTTGGTATCGACAACAGCGGGGTGCTGAGCATCCAACAGCCTTTGGATCGAGAAAGCCAGTCTTTCTATAGCCTTGTTGTGCAAGTCCATGACTTGGCTCCTCTCCCTGCCTCCAGGTACACAAGCACAGCTCAAGTTTCCATTATTCTGCTGGATGTGAATGACAGCCCTCCTAGCTTTATCTCTCCAAAGCTGACCTACATCCCAGAAAATACACCAATAGACACAATTGTGTTCAAGGCACAGGCAACTGACCCTGACAGCGGTCCGAACAGCTACATCGAGTACAGTCTGCTTAGGCCCCTGGGCAATAAATTCAGCATTGGTACTATTGACGGTGAGGTCAGGCTGACCGGGGAGCTTGACAGAGAAGCTGTGTCCAACTACACGTTGACTGTGGTGGCTACAGACAAGGGCCAGCCATCCCTTTCTTCATCTACAGATGTGGTAGTCATAGTCCTTGACATTAATGATAACAACCCACTTTTTGCACAAAAGCTTTATAAAGTAGAGTTGGAGGAAAACACTTTGACAGGGACGGATTTAATCCAGGTGCTTGCTACTGATGGAGATGAGGGTACAAATGGGCAGGTTCGCTATTCCATTGTGAGTGGAGATACTGGTAATGAGTTTCGCATTGATTCTGTGACGGGGGTGATAACAGTTGCTAAGCCTTTGGACAGAGAGAAGAAACCCTTTTATACGCTGACTGTTCAGTCCTCCGATCGTGGAAGCAGCCCAAGGACTGACACCGCAGCAGTCAATATTGTTCTGAAAGATGTTAATGATTACGTTCCCACATTTGAACTTTCTCCCTACAATGTGAATGTTCCTGAGAATTTAGAGACACTTCCCAAAGTCATTCTTCAGGTGAGTACAATCAACAAATTGATATACCTTGACCATTAAAAAAAAAAAAAAAGCAGATAAAATTAAAAGTTGCCTTTTGGCCATAATCTTAACAGGCAATGGTTGTTCTTTTGTTTTCCTTTTTGATTTTTTCTTATTTATTTATTTATTTTTTTGCTTGCTCTTTGCCAGAATTTTACATTAGGCTTTGAAGTGGGTTTTGTGTCATTCTCCCTTCCCACTTGCAGTCTATCTTTCCACACACTCTCAGACTTCAGGAGTTTGCCCTATTCTCTCAGCTCAGTCTCTGCTTCCATGAAACAAATCTCTCCATCTGATCATTGCCTATGTAAGATAAGGCTCTGTTCCAGACACTGAAAGAACAATACATGGATTGAGATGGCAGGACATGCAGTGTGTTCTTTGACAATGAGCTCAGTCTATACCACGTCATCTGTGGTTTTCACTGCACCCCAATGCCAACTTTACTGTATTTAAACTTGAGAAAAACAAGTAATTAACTGTTGTAGAATTTTCAAGCAATGTTTTTAAGTCCATCATCGCTGTTTTAAGTCATTTTACCATTACAGCTGGTTTATAGTAGGCCTTAAGGTACTGGGATTAGTTCAATCCATTAATTAGGATTATTATCATAGAGAATATTTTCTCTATCCCAACTAAATTGTGCAGACCCTATACTTATTGGTTACTGAATTTTTTTATATGCCTTTATGTTGCTTTTGTAGGTTGTAGCAAGAGATGATGATCAAGGCCTAAACAGCAAGCTTACGTATGTTCTGGTGAGTGGCAATGAAGAAGGAGCTTTTATTCTCTCAGCCAGCGGGGAGCTACGCTTGGTGCAGAGCTTGGACCGGGAAACGAAGGAGCAGTATGTTTTATTGATCACAGCTGCTGACTCAGGTAAAGCAAATGTGCAGTCTCTTCTGGTTAGATCATGCGTTATTTGACAGCATTGCATTCCTGATTTAAAAAATATACTTTCTTCACAATCTGAAATTTTAGTGTGTGGAGATTTGTATCCAAGTTTCAGTTTAGCTCTCTAGGGTGAAAGCTGCCCTTACATGATGTCAAAGTGAGTTTATTTTCTTGAAATCTAGATTTTTATCCTTATGCATTAGTATGTCTCATGTATGCATCTCATGTCTCAAGTATAGCTTGGTTTATTTCCACCATAGTAGTGAGTGATCCCAGCAAGTTCATGAGAGCCTCATCAACAGCAATAAAAAACAGTTTAATGTTGTCATCAGAAATGTGCAGACAGTTCAAATCAATGGCCAGAAAAGAGCTATGGATTACATAGTTAATCTTTCCGAAATGTTACCCCTCGAGAGTAGTGACAATTTAAATTTCAGCGTTTAAATTTTCTTCTCTTCCTACCATCCAGTTTTAAGTTGCTCCAAAATCCCAAATGTATTTTAAGTTCTCTCTGTTTAAAGTACAGACATGAATTTTTGTTATGAAGATTAATTACATCTTGACTACAGGTGTCTGAGCATAAAAAAGTTGGTTGCAGACTTGGATATGAATGTTACTAACAAAGATATTCTGCATCTTATCCTGGACTGATTTCCAGTCCCCCAGAATCTGATGGTTTGTAATTTACTGCAGGACTTGTTCTTATTTTCTAATAATAGAAATAGAAGCAAACCCAACTTGTTGACAGTTTTGTTTTCTACTGTATTGTGCACAGTATCTTATGTCAGTGACAATATCTGTGACTTATATTTTCCTATTGCAGCAGTGCTCAGGTATTTCACAGTCTGAGCACAGCTGAAACTGTGAAATATAATTCTAGGACTTGGCATATCATCTGTCTTGTACTTTGGCTGGAGATACTATGCCACATTGTATTTTTTTTTACACTGGCTTTCCATTACTGTATATCTGCAAAGTGCACACTTGTGACTTGGACATGCTTGGGCTTGAACAAGCTTATTTTATTTCAGAATCTGGATACATCAGAGAAAACAGATCCTTGGTGCCTGTTTACTCTCCCACTCCAAGTTGGCAGGTCTAGGAATTGATTAGGATTCTATAGAATTTAGCCCTACATGCAGAATACCTGGAGGCTGAATTCATAATGTGTGTGTCAAGTGGGAAACAATGATTATCCTTCTCAGAAAAACTAGCAAGAAATCAGTTCTACCCTCTGCCGTGCACCATGTATATATATATATAAGCCAAAAGTTTGACAATAGCACAGTGTTTTCCTAAACTAATTCCTGAGAGATGTGAAATCCAGAAATTTTATTCAGCTATGGCAAATGAAAATATTTATGTGTATTTGAAGACATATGAGTTTCAGCAAGTTCAGGGGAGGAATTAATACATGAATTATGCGTGGGTCCTTTGTCTTCAGTGGCTGACAACAATAGCAGCATGTATCATTATTGCCTATCACATATATTATGCTGAGTAAGCATTATTTGAAGCTGTTGGCTTAGTTTTGTGTTGTTTTTTTAATAATTTTTCATGGTCTCAGCATCTCAAGATGTTACTTCCTCTTATCAGTATAAAAAGCTGCTAGCCTTTCTTAAAAGAGTTGTAGCTTATCAGAGAAAAAATGTATTACTTTAAATTATATAAATGCTACTGGTAGGGTTATGTGATGGATATCCAGGCTGACCTTTGGTAGTCGATGCTTGATTAATTAAATAAGGTATTTCTGGCTTTACTACCAGGAAGATGGCAATGACGTATCTGAAATGGGTAAGAAATGCATCCAAGTATTCTATTCTTCTGCAGCTGATAAATGTTTACAAAATTCTCACTGGCATGTCCAGTTCTTTGCCTAATATAACTATGTCTTTCTAGTATCATATCTTTGTTTGATAATTCTATTCTATTCTTAGAAAGAAGGATCTTGCATAGAGTCAATTCAACCCGCAACTAATAAAAAAACAGGTAGTGCTGCAGTGTAGGAAATTAGTGCTGCCGAAATGTTGAAAAGAGCAGACGTGTCTAAAATAATTTACATCTGTATTATCTCTGAAAACAAATCAAGGAAGAGGTTTGCACTTGTAGTACAGCTTTCATTAGCTGGAATAAACAATCTTTGGTTCACCTTTAGTGGCCAAACAAGTCTTGCTATATGTGGTTCTTTTCCAGACAAATATCATGGTAGGTGTCCAGATGCAGTTAGCTCTGATGATGTCTGGGTAGTACATCAAGGGCAAAATTCTGTCTAACCTATTTTCCGTTTTTCATAGAACCTACATCTCAATTTTTTTTATGCTCCTCTGACTAATATAAAACATTAGGGAATGATACTCTACTCCTATAGAAATCTGTGCCAACTCTTCCTTCCTTTTCAAAGAAGCAGACACAATACATGATCAGAAGCACGTTTTGACTTAAGAACTGATGAATTTTAGACTTGTTTTTGAATGTCTACCTGATCTCCCTATAAGTAATCGAGAATTTCTTAGTAATGTTTATTATCAGTTCATCTATTTGTGGATGTGGCTCTTACAGTGTTTTTGCAGTTGTCTGTGAAGAAGTTGATCAGCACAATGTATTAAAAACAGTTTGTGGCCTCAGAAAGTGTAGCCCCTTTGCTCATTACCATCACTTCATCCTCTTGTACCTCATGGGTTTTATAACATATATTGGCAGCACAACCCCAAGTCTATTTGTAGCAGATGAAGGATTACGACATGGCAAAATGTGAGCCTGCATATGCAAAGCATAGCGCCAGCTGGGCTGTGTGGGATCGGGTGCCCACACTGGCTGAGGAGTCTGTACTTCATCATGCTGTGCAGGCACATTCTCCCTAGAGCCCAGATTTTGGTCCTGGGCACATGAGAAAAGTTGTTGAGATGTTGAGTATTAAGAGTTGAGCCAAGCTGCTTGTAAGCATGCTCTGCAGGTGAGAAAGAGATCAGTGACAGAATCATGTGCACCAGAGATGGCAACTGGGCAGTTTTCAGAAAAAATGCTTTCCCAAGCAAAAGTCAGAGTCCTGACATATGCATCATCCTGGCTCTGACCCAGCTATTCTTTGATTCTGCCTGCTGTCTTCTACACAGTCCTCAAGATAGATCTTGGATCTACAGAGAGCAGTATCAAAACCTGATAAAACATTTTCTGATGCTTGGCTCAGTAGCAGATGACACAGTGATTTGTGGCCATGCAGCCTGGTTCGTACTCTGTTTCCTTGAGACAGTATCCACAAAGATTCATGATTTCAGCCTCTTTCCTCACTTTTGCATTTCCTTCTTACTTTGTCTCAGATAGTCAAATATTGGTCTAAGCAGTATGATTTTACAAGGAGGCACAAAGCCTCCCTCATTAGGAACATTCAACATCTTCCAGAGCTGTGTACACCTGTGGCTTTATTTGAGAAACAAAGCATAATTCAGCCCCAAAGTTCGTCCATCCCAATTTAGAGTCCCTCATGCAGCAAAAGCTGTAGACCAGAGTGTGTTAAATATAAATATGACAGGCAAAATGACAGACTGTGGAATAACATGATAGTGTTTAGATTGCAGATGCTCCTCCAAAATATCTGCTAACATAAACACCGAGAAACCTACGTGAAACTATTTGAATGAGTCTTTATGGGTCTGTTTCTAACACATAAATCATCTGTTTTGCTTTGCTATAATCTTCTTCATGGCAAAATGGTTGGGAAAAGAGACTTTCTCAATTATTTTTCCCCCCCATCTGTTGGGGACCCAGCAATAAGTAAACATTCAGTCCTGGCAGCCTGACAAGAAGTGGTGCAGCCCCTTTTATCATCCGTAGCTTTAACTCGTTGAGCCATTTTCTGGAGAAAATGTTAGCATTCCAACAGTCCTCCTCCTTTTATTTATTGGTCGCAGGGAGGTAGAGTAGCACATCTGGAAACCTGCTAGCTACCCAGGACTACTGTTTAAATAAACTGCAACAACCATATCTTGCTCTGGTTGGACAGAATAGCATGTTGCCACAGTAAAGCCACAATCAAAATGTGATGTTTCTAATTAGAATCTGTGTTGCTGTGGGTTTTTTAATTATTTTCTTAAAATAACCTATTTACTAATTTAGATAAATAGTTCTGAAAGGCATGAACCAGTGGACTGATTAATATATTTAGTTAGCAGATTGTCGTATACCTTCCTGGCCTGTGTCAAAAAGCAACCATATGTTTTTTCTTTACAAAATGTTGGCCCTTAACTTATGCATTCTTTCCTCAAGAATGCAGGAGGGCAACCAAACATAGAGGTTATATCCTTCTCAGGAATTCTCATTTGGCATATGCTTTTGGTTCACTTCAATCTTAAAATCAAATTAAAACTGACAATATAGTTGTATTGTTCTTCTTACCCTTTCTTTTGACACATTTTGAGATATTTCCTGGTCTGTGGTGACAAGTAAAGGATGACTGTATTTTTGTATTAGAAAAACTGCAGGCTCTATTTTCTGTCGATGGAAAGAGTCTTGAGGGTTAACATTATGTGAGATTTATGTGACTGGGCTTAGAGACATTTATACTTATCCTGTTTTCTTAGCATACACTGCTTCTACTTAACAGACAGTTTGCAGTGTGAAAAGATGTTGCTTTAGAAGAATGAACTGTGTTTTTAAAACAAATTCAGCTATTATTAAATCTTGTTACTATCAAAACAAACAAGCAACTCACAAATTTCCTTTAGAAATGGCCTGTTTTTCATGCTTTATATATTATGTCTAAATATGCACATCACTTCAGCCATGGGAGAGCTAAATGAAGCTGATGTGTGCTTACCTTGGTGCTGAGCAGTTTACATAATGAATACTCTCCTGTAGGATCTGTTTTATGCCACAACTCTGTCAAAATGAATGTTTGTTTCTACCCTGGCCCCATTTATTTCTGTGCTGTTAGGGAAGCACTTCCTCGGGCCAACGTTATCTTCTTGAGTCTAGTTTTGCTATATTACTAACTGCTTTATTTTTACTATTTTGCTACTGTTACAAAATGTATTGTTTTAGTAGTTCTGCATGATTCTTTAAAATACATTTCTAAATCAGACAGGAGAACTGGCAACAGATTTATCAGTGAGCTCACTGCATTTATTTTGTGTTACCACTGCTTAAAATCAAGAGAGAAGAGAATCTATAGTGGCATTTTGTAGATTTGGGAGGCTAATATCAAGATCCTAATGTTTCACTGAGCCTAGAAACTGTTGGCAGTGTTTAAATTTTTCTCTGGAAGTCAACAGGCTCACAGAGCTGTTTAGGCAGCAGGATCATGGCAAAGAAGTGAGATATCCCTTAGAGAGTAATTGCCAAGGAAGAGACTGTATCCATGTCTGTATTATGTGGCAAATTTACTCCTCAAGGGAGATGAAGTTTTAGTCTTTTAGAGGACTTCCCTGCAAGATGTGTAATCAGGCCCTAAATACCATTTGAGGGATTTAGTCTTCTATTTGGAGTTAAACCTTCATTATTAGATCACTATTTTTGAAATAGTTCATCGAGAGCCCCTGGGCTAAGTCCAAGTTTTTGTGTTCTCAGCCCCTTATAAATATAAGTACATTTCAGTTATGATGATCTTAAACAGTTTTCTAAATCAGATGTTACACCTTATAAATGGAAAGTCTGCTAGCTGATTCTTCAGTAACAAGGCTACAATTTCAGAAAGCCTTAATTACGAGGATAAAATGAATAAAACTTGTTCATATGACCTGAAAACTTATCCTGCTGGTTGATCTTTGCTATTTATAAAGGGTGCTTTTAAAGCTCGATTCAAAATTGTGCATTACAAGAATTTCTCTGTGGGATATTCAAGAGTTACAGGCAGTCAAAATTAGATTCAGTCAGCAGTCTCTTTAGGAGCTGGTTTTTCTGGTGGTTTTGTTGTTGTTGTTATTGTTGTTTGTTTTGGTTTGTTTTCTGTTTACAGCAATAATATAGGTTATAGGATAGGTTATTTGATGGCATTAAGAAAATATTTATTTTTAAATCTTTATGCATTTATGCAAGTCATTCTTTAATCTAGCTGTGGTCACCAGAGTCCCTGGTGGTATACACTGTCATGCCTGTACCTTTGGACACTGTGTATACACTGCGGACACATGGAGATGCTCCCTTACAGGTGGTCATTTGTCAGGTCTTGTTATGAGCATTATGTTGGCAGCTGTAAGAAATCAGCCTTACAGCTTCTTCCTGTGAAAATTCCTTGGAAAAAGGCAACCGTTTTGCTCTGGATTTAAATGCAGTTCTTGCTGAGTAATCTTTGATAGCTGCACACGTCTTTCCTAAACCCTATCTCCAGTGACCTATGCTTTAGACCTTAACAGATTGCCAGTGTGTGCCGAAGATTCTGAAGCACGTGAGATAAAACACTTGGGCTTTGGAAGAACAAAACCTGACAGCCACAAGTTGCTGACTGACATCTGCTTGTATCAGCAGCCCAACATCCAGTTTATGTTGTGCTCAGTGCAGACAGAATCTTGTAAAAATAGCTACTTCTTTTGCTCATTTACATATACACTCTCTTTTGTGTTTCAGGTAGATAAATTATTTTAAATTCATTTGTTTTTCAAATCAAGCTTTTTGTATACTAAAAGTGTAGTGCAAGTTAGTTGCATTTTAACTTAATCCATCTCCATTTTAAATACTCCTCCCTCTGTAAAGCTCAGAACACTCTATCTGCATATCAAAGCATTAGGAATGATTGGCTCCTTTGTCATGAGAAAGGCCTTGTTTACTTGTGTGATAAAGTTAGTGCTCTACAATAATGCATACAACTTCTAGCCCTGGGACTAATTCACTGACTGACTGCAGAAGTGAAATCCGCTTTGTTGCAAAGCAACACGTTTCAGTGAAGCAAAAATTCCATTTCTGTTAAATTGCTTTCCAATTTTCAGGATAATTATGTGTTTAATTTATCACAAACTGCCTGCTGTATGTGTTTTGATTAGTCTTTGAGATGGATTTTATTTAATTTTAATTTTAGTTAATTTTATCTATAGTGTTCTACTGAAGTTGATTGTTAGTTTTCTAGTACTTCATTTTGACATTTTATTTTTGGCAAAAAATTTGAGTTCCTAGTTCCTGAAAGAAATTATAGTTGTACTGTCTTTTGCAGTGACCACTGCACAGGCAAGACTGAGGATCCATTAATACTTAAAACAATATGAGGATAATGTTCTAAACACATTCTCTTATTTCTAGTTTTTGTTGTAAGCTATCCAGTGCCACACAGCTGGGACATTTTCCAATAACATAATCTTTTTGTGGATGTTTTTGAAGCATCTCAAGACCTGAGGATGTTCTCTCTTCTCTTGGAGGGTAGGAGCAAAAAGTTGAAGGGGCCAGTTTCTACCCTGACGCATTTTTGGCATCATACTCTTGTGGCTATCAGCCAGAGATGAGCAGTAGCATATGGGGGACCTTCTTGGTGATCTCTGCCAGTCCTGCCTTGCTGAAGCTGGCAAAAGAGGAGGGAAATAGAAGAGGGAGGTTCTGCTCCTGCCTGCCTGCCTTCCCCACAGTCCCCTTATGCCATGTCGTTGTCACCTTCCCAGATGTTCTCTGCAGAGAGGGAAGCTGCATCCCACAGCGAGCCTAGGATGAGGTGGCCTCTCATAACCTCTTCCTGCAACTTGCTCTCCACCATGGGCCTCCAAGGAGCAGGTTCCCAAGGTCTGCTCCTTCTCTTCATCCCCAGACACATGTTTACTTAGCAGATGTAAGCAAAAAGCTTAAATTTTTGGAAGAACATCCGTGGGAAGCAATTTTGTTCCTGAACTCTGCATTGCTATTTTGACACTCTCCCAGGTTAATCTTTATTTCAACAATGACATGTGGACATTTGTGGGGCTTTCTGCTTAATGTATATGTACAGCTGTCACCTTGAAAATAAACTGATCTGTTCATAAAGACAGACCGCAGTGCACAAATATTGAAAATTCAAAATAATATTAATTATATATGAGTTTTGTCTTCTAAGTTTTAAAGATTTGATGTTCACTGAACAGTCAGTATGATCTTTCCCATTTATTTCCCTGAGTTAACTTCACATTCTCTGGCTATTAATCATTTGATGGCTGCTTTGTTTCCCTATCTGTCTTGAAAATGGTTTTTCAACGTGGATGTTTTAAGCCTTTGTGAGAGCCTGTGTTTTTAAACTTAAAAAACTATTAGTATAGCTCTAGAGAAATGCTCTAAATAAGAGGTGTCTGACAGAAATAATTACAACTTCTGCTGCAAAATAGTTTAAAATGTTATGAAAGTTTGGTAGAAATTTTCCTGCAAGTGCAGTAAAAGAAAAGTGTATGTCTGTGTTACTCAGAGCTGTTTGTAGGAGAATACAAGGTCTTATGTACTGTGTATAACAATTTTATAGATTGTAAACTGGTCTGGTTTATCAAAAACAGGTTGGGTGCAATCCAAATGTTAGATTAATACAACAGAATTTACTCAAATGTAACTACTCTTATTTATGTGAAATGTAAAGCACAATGTGAAAAGCACACACACAAGAAGGATAATGCTCTAGCATAATTAGAATAACTGACTTGAGTAAGATTTGCTATTGAAGCAAAACTAAGAAATCTGGGAACTCAGCCCAACCGTGGAAAGTAGTTCTTTTACCACAAATATGACATCTACATTTTATGAAACCTACTTATAACCAGGGGCCAAATTCTGTGGTCCTTATGCAAGCAGAACTTTCACTGGAAGTTCACCGAGAATAGTAGAGTTTGGCCCCAAGCTATTTCTTTTCCATTGAAAATTACTTCATTTGTAATTTCCTCTTCTTATATTTCTCAGTAACTGCAGAAATGTGAGCTAGTCATTTAATTTCAAGTGAATACAAGCTTTGAGAGCTCAGTGAAGCTGCAACTTTATCTTTCAGCGTAATACAATAAAGGAATAAATTTGTGGACGTGATGTTTTACTTAGAGAGGAAAAAGGACGTATTTGGATAACTGTGTAGACAGGAAAGCAATGTAGATGCGTGAGTTTTTCCATCTAAGAAAAATGAGAATGATTTTTGGTTTCGAGACAAAAAGCAGTGGCTTTGGATGTTACAAACAGCTGAATTAATATTGTACTTCTGGGATATTTCTTGAGCCTCAAGCTAGCACCGAATGAGATCTGTGTTGCTTATATTACCCTAGCTAATTTTATTAGTATGCTCAACCTTGCCTGGTACTTTCACTCCTCTAAGACTAAAATAAATGTGCCCACACTGTCATGTACTGTGCCTTGTAGACACACCCAATGGGAGTAATGGCCATCAAGTGTCTTACAAAGAGCCAAGTTTTGCCATTTTGATTCACTCAAGTGCTCTTATTTTGATAAGTCTGATGCATTAATAAGGAATACGTGGATAGATAATACATATGCAGTCAGACCAAATTGATAGAGTACTGTGCTAATACAAAATCTTTACTGTTATTTGCTTACTTTTCCCATAGGAGTACTCTTCCCATTCCTCCATGCTGATGGGAAGCCTTGTGAGTACAGCCACCATGGCATTGGCTCCAACTCCTTACGTCAAGGAATGCTCTTGAGTTCATCCCACCATGCTACCATTGGGTTATGTCTAATGGTGCCTTCTGGAGCAGCTTCTGATGCAGTTGTTTTTGTGAAGAAGCTGACAGATTGAATTTTCCGTCACTGGCTCTTTGTGTGAGCAAATGCATTTAAGACAATGAGTTTCACATCTTTGCTGAAATTTAGCTTTCTTTTCCAGACTGAATTGCATTACTAATGCTCTTTGAATGGGACTTACCCGAGGTTAATTTCTGAATTATGCATAAATTGTTTAATCACCTGTGAAACTTAACAACTTTGACTTTTCATTTCATTAGCTGTGAGATGGATGTGGATTAAATGTGTTTGGAAGGCCAGAGCTTGATGACACATGCAGTGAATGCCACTGAGGACTCCGTTTCATTTAATGCAGTCATAATAAACACTCCATGGGCAGTATTTCAGCAATCAGGAATGCTTTTGCAGCCTTTTTTATCTATAAGCATTTGGCTAGATGACAATATTGAAAAGAAGAAGAAGAAAAAAGGAGTGAAAAATGAGTCAAACTTAGTGCTTTAATGTATCCTTCCTGACTGAAAGTATATTAATTGGCAGAATGAATTACTTCAGAATGGAGCAGAGAAAAGGCTCCATTGTGCACAGACATGGCGGGAAACCTCTCCTCTGGCTCATGTCTTCCTTCTCAGCATCATGATCTGGCCTGTCTTCTTGGTGGGCTTCAAAGGGAGCTTGGGAAGATTTATAGCTCATCTCCTTCAGGAGATCATTAATTTGGTTTGTTTGCATGTTGCATCAAGTTACTTGGAAGTATTTTGTGTTTAGAAAACTCCTTCCCCTGCAGAAGCTGCTCTCAACTTCTTCATGAGAGGCTATGGTACTCCTTTAGACTGCAAGGGTTAAAAGTGGGGAAAATTGGCCATTAGTTGTTTTTTTCTACGGAAGCTCTGTGTCTGGAGCCCTTGCCAGGACCATGTGAGATGCAAGAGCAGAGCCTGCCTCCTTCCCAGCCCCAAGAGGCCGAGGCCTAGCAGTGACCTCGTGCAGCAGCGACCCAACCGTCTGCTCTGATGGAGGGATTAGGATGGTCACAAGGGGCTGCCTGTATTTTATCAAGTGACAGCTCAGTCTAATAAACTTGCCTTTCAGTAAGGGCTTGAATCAGTCTCTGGGGTGCTGGCCCAAAGCATTTCATTAACATTACTTTTTCCCTGCTCCAGCAAATGGCAAATTATTGTATCTCTTTGAGACTGAGGGGGAAAGGGATGCAATCTTGGGTAAATCAAGCATGGTCACCATTTGTCTTTGTGCTGTGCCTTGTGAGTTCTGTGCTCTTCTCTCTCCTTTCCCACATATTCAAATAAAAGCAGAATCCCACATTTTGAGGGACCCTTGGTGAAGAATTTGGTTAGCAGAAGGTGTTACGCTGATTCTTGGCTCAGTAAAAGTGCAATAAACTGGCAAAGCCATCATGAACTTGTAAAGCTTTTTAGTGTCTTCTTATGATTTAACAATAGGAAAGTGTAAAGAGAATCAGTATTGAGTGTGCTTGTGAATATGCGTACTATTTCTTACTTGTTTGCACGTATCAGGGTTAAATATCAGAATAAGAAGAAAAGTTGTAGGTTAAAAAAGTTTGATCTGATTTCCTATAAGCCAGTATCACATCAGAGTGAGCACTGTGCTACTGTAGATGGATGCTTCTAGAGAGAAATCAAGACTGCATAAGTCTGGAAACTGTGCAACCTTCTCACCCTTTGGAGAAGGTCTTCCTAGGTCAGGGTGTGACCGGCAGTGGAAGTGCTGTGTGAGAGGCTGGGGTTTGCCACCGTTTCCACTCTATTTGTTCTGCGGATAAGTAAATTGAGGGCTGGAGTCTTCGCGGCTGTCAGCATGCCACCTTTGAACAACTTCTCAAAGGCAACCACATATTCAAATTGGTCCTAATTGTTACAGGAAGGCTTCTGAATGTTTCCAAGACCATCTTTTTCCACTGAGCTTGTATTACAAAAATTGCTGAAATTAGATGAGGCAAGTATAAAAAAAAACAACTTTTTTTTTTTTTTTTTGACTGTCACAACTTGTACTTTATGTCAGGATGCCTTTGAGAAATCTGACCCTGTCCTATATGTCTCATTGACTTTCTAGCTCTGTGTACCACGACGTGTTCAAGCATTAGTCTTTAAATTGGGAATGGCAGACCTCAGATTAACACTGTAGTATTTGTAACCTCTAGCATTTTATATCCTACTTTTCTGCAGGATCTCCTGCCCTCACTGGCACTGGAACCATCACTGTCACTGTGGATGATGTCAACGACAACGTCCCCACATTCGCCTTTAATATGTATTCTGCTACAGTTCCTGAGGATGCACCTACAGGGACAGATATTTTGCTAGTAAACTCCTCAGATGCTGATGCTTCTAGAAATGCTGTTATTAGGTAAGTCACTTAGCACTGCTGAATGCAGTCCCACCTCATGCCTCACTTGAAGATTTTTTTAGCAATGTCCATAATCAATATGACATGAAGTTTTAAGTTGCAGAAGGATATTAGCATGTGTATGGCTACATTCTTTCAGCAAATCTGACCTTTGTTTTGCTTTTTAGAAATTTGTTAAGTATGAGAAGACTTACAGTCTTGTTTTTAGTTTTCTAATAAGTTAAAAATAAATTGGAGTTCCATTTAGACCTGAGTCTAGATTTCTTCTTCATGGTAGCTGAAGACAAAAAATAGAAAACAAACCCTCAAACTCCACATAAAAAAATAAATGGATTAAGCACATCAGGCTACACTCTTGACATACACATCCTCTGAATGAAGAAGCATATTATAAGCTGTGAATAATCTGTGTTACTGACTAGCCTTAGTTTGTGTATGCTTTGGAAAGGCTTTAAACCTTATATTTAGCATAGCATTTAGAACTGAGTTCTTGTAATTAAGGATAATTTAATTTTCACATAAAGTTGTCATGTTCCATGAGTAAATCTACAGTCAGTTAATGTGTTCAGTTTAGAGCCCAGTTTATGGAATGAAAATTACACAATACCAGAAGTGAGATGTATCCTATTTGAAAAAAACAAAACAAAACAAAAAACAAAACAAACAAACACACAAAAGATGGAATTTGACATTATTGCTTTAAATATCAACTTATTTGCATTCCTTAGTTGATGCAGCTCTATTTCTTAACTGTTCTCTGGATTGAACCCTGGCCATTACCAGTCCGTGAACAAGAATAATGAAGATGCTAAGTGGCAGTGACAAGCTAGAGATTATCCACTGTGAAGTAATTTATTGGTGATGGAATAAAAAGGAGATTCTTATAAGACATTAATCACTGTAACATTTAGACTGTCTCTTCAAAATTAACTTTTATTGCTGGAAACACATCTTTCTCTGTTTTCTAAATTATAAGTCAAAATATAAAGGTAGCTTATTTATTTATTATCTCATTTTATACTTCAAAGTGCATATCGCTGTTCTCATAAATGGAGGAAAAGAAATAAAGTGAAGCAGAACTGTGTTATAGCAAAGCAAGTACGTACAAAATACTGTGATATTTTCTTTCCCACTAGCTAAAACCTAGAAATACAAAATTTGTGTTTTGGCAGTTTAAAAATTACCATTTATTACACTGTGAAACAATAAAACTTTTAATTCAATTCACTCTCACTCAGAGGAACTTATTTCTGGAATGCTTTCATAGGAAAAAGAATACCATACAAAGCATGTATTATTGTGATGTTTGCACCCCATAGCTAAAGACTATCTGCGTGCTCTCACATTTTTAGTGTGTTTGAATATTCCAGCTATTAGTCTTTGTCATTCACTATTTATCTCAAGAAGAATAGATTTTTCTTCATAAGTAGCAATTTTTAATTTGCCTTGAGATTTTGTTTTGTACTTCTCAAACTCAGGCATATACTTTGTTTTTCTTAGACAGATTTTGTCCAGATTTAGAATTTCAAATAATACAAATCTTAAAAGATGACTGGTGTTACAAAAATTCCAGTTATTGGAGGGACCAGAATACCTAAGTGCTTCTTGTCAGAGATGCCACACACTCAGAATACCTTCTCAGTCTTGTTAGAGCACATTCCAAAACCAAATCCTTGATTTCTCTGGATGGTATATGAATTTCTATGTGAAGATATCCTTAAAAAGAAAAGAAAAAAAAAAAAAAAGACTTAATTCTTTAAAAGGCAGATACTCCTATGCAAAACAGTTACAATTCCATGTTTGCTAAATCTTTTTCTCTTATTTCTGGTGATAGCCGATTATAGGAGGCTAATGGGCTGTTGAGGTTCTTTCTGGTAAAGCATTCTTGAATATTGGTGAAGGTAGTATAGATAAGAAGGATCAGCATAGAGTGGTCCTAAGACTGAGTACTTCAGTCACATTTCTTTTATACTAGTTGTTAGAATTACAGTTTGGGGTTTTTATCTTTTGACATGCTTTGGAACTTTTTGTAAATGGAAACTTATATTGTCCACTTGGTGTGCTTTAATTTGTAGTCGTATATATAACTCAGAATATCCCCTGGGAAATGCAGTTTGTCTTCCTTGTTTTTTAGAGTGTCTTTCAAGGTGTCTTTCCAAAGCTATCACGAGTCATTCTTTGTACATGGAAGTACACATTAGAGAGACTCTTCTGTGATGTCTCATACTGTTAAAACACTGCAGATCACAGATGAAATGTGTCCATACTGCTGGTATTTACAGAGATTCAAGTGGTGCTTTAAGCCCTACGCATTCTTTCCACTCTAGATGCACATTTCTTTAGCTGAAGAATAATTACATATGGCCATCATATTGAATTATAATTAAGCAATTAAAGTGTGCTTCTGGCATTCTGTAGAGATTAATGACTGAACATGAGAGGTTGCCACAGCTTATTAGACAGACTGGCTATCAGTCCTCTAGGAAAAGCTTCTGGCCTGTGTTGTTATTTCTGTCATATCCTGTTTAGATTTTGAAATGATGATGTGGATTTCACTCTTTTTCATGATAACAGATTTTCCCTGGATCTTTTTGTAGAATTGTGTGCCACAAAACAAAGTTGCTACTGTGCTATAACAAGCTTCTCTGAAGAAGCAGTACTAATCACAGTTGAACTTTGATTTTGTAAGGGCCATAATATTGAATGTGAGAATTTCTCATTTTACCCAGTTCATTTTTTTCCCCTAGAAATTCCATAATCTGAATTAATTTAATAATAAATAATAATAAATTTAATGTTAACCAATTACCTTTAAAAATACAGTTTAGTGCTCCAGATGCCTTTGAGATTCATTTTGTACTAAAAGTAGGTATATAGACACTCAAGGAGAAGAGACAAATTCACTACACTAGCAAGACAGAGGCATATGAGGTACAGTAGGCACACAATCATTTCCTATCACATTTTTACACTCCTACAAACATACAAACATTCACATTCAGAAACAGTATTTGTCAAATTCTGCTCCTCGTTTTCTGCTGTTAGGATACTTCTGTGTTTATGGATTTGCTATGATTTACTATAAATTAAAACTGAAATCTAGAATAGCAAAACTTAGCTCAGTATTAGGAAAATATGAAATATAAACCTTCATATACTTTGGTAAAAATCACCCTTTGATTACTGAAAATAGTGCTATGTCCAGTTATATTCTGTAATTTCAGTTAAGGGCATGTCAGTGTTTTGGTTTAACACTTCATGCATTAGCCCACAGAAATCTGTACAAGAAGCTGCCTATAGCAGGTTGCTTGTGATTTTGAGAGAGTGCCCAGCTGTGCAGAGGCTCAGTCTGAAACTCATTTATCAGAAATCTCTCTGTCTTAAGCAACTACATTTAGAAATCCCCAGAAATGTCGTTTTTGAGAAGTCTCAAAATATGGAAGAGAAATGAAGACAGACAGATAGACAGTTAAAATCTTAGTGTCAATATCCATTAGCACGGTGGTCTGAAGAGTGTAAAAAATATTGTTATCTGAAGTCAGCAGGCTGCCTTTTGAAATACTAATTGAATTTTTTTCATTTTTTTTCTTTCAAACAGCTATAAGCTTACTGGTGGCAATTCTCAGTTCACAATCAACCCATCAACAGGACAGATCATCACCAGCGCTCTACTTGATCGAGAGACAAGAGAGAACTACACATTAATTGTTGTGGCAAGTGATGGGGGCTACCCCAGGGCTCTTTCCAGTTCCACCAGTGTGCTTGTTGCTGTTGCTGATGTGAATGACAACCCTCCCAAATTTCAACACCATCCCTATGTCACTCATGTTCCATCGCCTACTGCTTCAGGTAACCTTATCAGTGATTATGCTTATGATAGTTTAGGATACTTCAGATGGCATTAACATCAAACTAAATGCAAAGCCATGTCACGAAGAATGTTTCTGATATAGTTCTTTACAGCTGTTTGTCAAATTTCTGTCTTTGTCTTGAATAGAAATAATGGCAAAGCCTGATATATGACCTACATACGAGTAATTTTTTTCAGTTTATTTCTTCCACCTAAATCCATTTTGCACTCCTGCAGCTCTATAAAGAAGATGGCAAAAATGAGCAACTGAGCTTTAAAATAGACTGAGCTGTAAAAATAGACAAACAGATGTACAAATTATTTTGTTGGGAAGGCAGTAGCCTATTTTTCCTCTTTGAGTATGTAGATATCCTTTTGCTGTCTTGAGCAAATCTTAAAGAGCATTGTGTCAACACCTTCTGAAAAGACTTCTGTATTTTCTATAAAAGATGTTAATTATGTTGTGTTTCTTTGAGACAATTTGTAAAGTAAAGTAAAACCAAGCTGCAGCCTTTCCTTTGTTGAAACAGTGCGTAAGTTGAAGTTACTTCACTTGATACAGAAATTAATTTCTGCATGGAGATAGGGAGAATATATCAACGGATTCTACTACTGAGACTTATCCAAGATTTAAAACAGATTAATACTGGGACCTCTAGTACGTCAACATAGTAAAAGGTTTTTAAAGATGATCACTGTTTTTTAGATTAACCAAACTGCAGTCGTAGTAGTTAGCTGTGAAAGTCATCATTCTCCATTCTCATATGCATTTACATATGTGGATATGTGATGCCTACAGAGAGGATTCCAAGACAACTGGTTTATAAAATAAATTTTCTGTCAAGAGAAAAAAAAATAAAAATAAAAAATTAAGCTGTATTTCTTTGTCTTGGGGTTCTCTTTTTAAATTTTAAACAATTGCAAATACTTCTTCTTTTTATGGAAGAATGAATTTGTTTATATTTCTTTCCTGTTTCCAGAACAGCATAATGAAAGTATATTATTATTACATTGGTGAATCTTTGTGTATTCTGACTGGAGTACAGTGCCTTTGTGTGGTTCTTTTTTTGATTGTTTCTTTAAATGTGATTATGATGAGCATACTTACTTTTAATTGAAGTGTTCTGGCAATACTGTTTTTGGAATTTGTATGACTCCTTATAACTAGAAATGCATAGAAAGCCTGAGCCATGTTTACTCTTTTTAACTTAGCAGAAAGCTAGAAATACATGCGCTTTTTATTTACAAATTCCTCAGTTGATAGTTTATTTTCATTTAAAAGGAAATGTTCATATCTTTTCAAATTATTTTGAAAGGCTATTGACAATTACTGGCAGTCATGACAACTATTAAAACAAAACAAAAAAAACAAACCCTCAAAATTTTTTCAAGAGTTCTGCTTTTATTCTGACCACAGAATTTGTAATGTGCAGTATGAAAAAAAAACAAAGCTTAATTTTTTATATAGTTGAAGCTAAAAATGGGAACAAGTAATGATAGTAATTAATAGTAACATTTTATTATCTGAATCAAAAATTTATATTTTATGTCTCAGAATGAATTTGAAAATTTGCTTTCCTAAATATTCTCATCTGGAGTACAAGTAATTGCACTTATTGCACATGACAGATAGTGACATGAAGTAAAGTTTAAAGGGGACACTGCCAAAATCATTCTTGCCTGCAATTGATTTTGCCTTAACAGGCTGAAAACATGATTTTTGTACAGAAGAGGCATTTTCTAAATTTAAATAGTAAAACATCAACAGGATATTTTGCAAATTGATTGAACGGCATCAAATTTTTAAGATCTGCTATGGATTAGATCTACTATTCAGTGCAAAAGGACACCCTGGATTATTCATGCAATTAGAGGTCCTAATGCAGAAAGTGCCCATATGGTTGACCTGTCTGGGAAATGTAAATTTGAAAGACCTATAACATAATTTGTCAATGTTATTGCAGTAGTGTGTAATAATTTATTATTTCGGTGTGATTTTACCCCTATCTCAGATAATCAGCATGCTTTTAAAAATGTGGATCCATTAGTCTACTACCCTCTAAATAGTCTTACGGGTTAATGGTAACAAAGCCACAACATCTAGGAAATAGGAGGAAAAAATTGTGAGGGAGAGCAAATCATGAGAGTAAATTTCCACTTGTGATACCTGTTCACTTATTTAACTTTGATAATTATAGAATTACAGTGTTGAGGGGTTTTTTTTGTTTGTTTTGTTTTTTGTTTTTAATAATTTTATTTTGGGGTGGTTTTTTTGTTTATTTGTTTGCTTATTTGTTGCTTTTTGTTTGTTTGTTGTTACCATGGATAAACTACGAGCAAAACGAGATAAATAAATAAATAAGTGACTTTCAATTTCCCTTGAGTTATGGCTTTTGTAATGTAGATGTTCTAGAAATGGGATGCTAGACTATCAAAAAATTGCAGTCTCAGTTGCCAGTGCACATAGCCACTGACATCTCTGCAGTGCATTTCCCTGAATGCAATGACCTGCTTTTCAGACCCATGGTTTTTGGACATATGCATGTTTCATGGGCTCCTAAGCTTACCATCTTGAACATTACATCTTGTGTAAAAGAAGTTTGCTTTCAGAGCAGAATGAGAAAGAGAAAGTTCCTCAAAGGAGAATACCAGAGGGGATACCCTCACACATATTTCTGAGTGAAAAGCTGGCATGGTGTTTTCCACAATTGATGCATTCATTCATCAACTGCCTGGTCTTTGTTCTCTCTTTCAGGTTCGTTTGTGTTTGCAGTGACTGTCACTGATGCCGATGCCGGCTCCAATGCAGAGCTCCATTATTCCCTCATGGGGAAAAACTCAGAGAAATTCCACATTGATTCAGCAAGAGGGGCAATCCTAGCTGCCAATGAGCTGACAGGAGAGTCTGAAGTCACCATTTCTGTCCACGTGAGGGATGGCGGCCGGTACCCCAAGACAGACTCTACAACTGTCACTGTGAGGTTTGTGAACAGAGCAGAATTTCCTCAAGTTCAAGCAGAACAGGAGACTTTCACTTTTCCTGAAAACCAAGCAGTTGGGACACTTGTTACCACCATTTCTGGATCTTCAGCCAGAGGAGGCTCCTTGTCCTACTATATTGCCAGTGGGAACCTGGGCAACACCTTCATAGTGGATCAGGTAACCGGACAGCTTTCTGTTGGCCAGGCTTTGGATTTTGAAGCCATACAGAAATATGTGGTTTGGATTGAGGCCAGAGATACAGGCTTTCCTCCCTTTTCCTCGTATAAGAAATTGGAAGTAACAGTTGTAGATGTCAATGATAATGCACCGGAGTTTGAGCAAGATCCCTTCATTGCTGAAATAGTGGAGAATCTGTCCCCACGGAAGTTATTGACGGTGGCTGCTGTTGACAGGGACAGTGGTCTAAATGGACAGTTAATTTATGAAATAATTGAGGGCAATACAGAAAATAGTTTCAATATCAACAGAGCCACTGGTGAGATCAGGAGTGTCAGGCCCTTGGACAGGGAGAAATTGTCTCGATACACACTAACCATAAAAGCTTCAGATAAAGGCACCCCGCTCCAGAGCACAACCGTCAAAGTTATCATTAATGTTTTAGATGAAAATGACAACGCTCCAAGATTTTCCCAGATATTTAGTGCTTCTGTGCCTGAAAATGCACCTCTGGGTTTTACAGTAACCCGAGTCACAACTTCAGATGAAGACATCGGCATGAATGCGATCAGCAGGTACTCCATAAGGGACACAAGTCTCCCATTTATCATAAATCCAAGCACTGGGGATATCACAGTCAGCAGATTGCTAAACAGGGAGGATACAGATCGCTACAGAATAAGAGTTTCTGCACATGACTCTGGCTGGACAGTGAGCACAGACGTCACCATATTTGTCACTGATATCAATGACAACGCTCCACGATTTACAAAACCATCCTATTACTTGGAGTGTCCTGAGCTCCCTGGTATTGGGTTGAAAGTCACTCAGGTTTCAGCCACTGATCCTGATGAAGGATCTAACGGTCATGTCTTCTACTTCATAAAATCTCAATCTGAGTTCTTCCGTATCAATGCAACTACAGGGGAAATTTTCAACAAGCAGTATTTAAGGTACCAAAACTCAAGCGGTTCAAGCAATGTCAACATAAACAGGCACAGCTTCATTGTGACTTCTTCAGACCGCGGCAGTCCTCCATTGCTGAGTGAGACAACTGTCACAATTAACATCGTTGACAGCAATGACAATGCACCACTGTTCCTTTCTCCTAAGTATTTTACGCCTGTTACTAAGAATGTGAGAGCTGGCACAAACTTAATTAAAGTTACTGCAGTGGATGACAAAGACTTTGGTTTGAATTCTGAAGTGGAGTACTTCATTTCTGATGAAAGCAAAACTAATAAATTCAGACTGGACAAGAGTACAGGCTGGATTTCTGTGTCATCTTCACTAATGGCTGATTTGAACAAAAAATTTCTGTTTAAAGTAAAAGCAAAGGATAAAGGTAATCCTCCACTGTCATCCGAGGTAGCTGTTGAAATAGTTGTAACAGAGGAAAACTACCACACACCTGAGTTTTCTCAAAGCCATATGAGTGTTACTATCCCAGAGAGTCACTCTGTTGGAGCAGTGATCAGGACAGTTTCAGCCCGAGACAGAGATGCCGCTATGAATGGATTAATCAGATACAATATTTCCTCCGGAAATGAGGCTGGCAACTTTGCTATCAACACAACCACTGGTACACTAACACTAGCAAAGCCACTTGATTTTGAGTTATGCCAAAAGCATGAGCTAATTGTTACCGCCACAGATGGAGGATGGGTGTCCAGAACAGGCTTCTGCAGTGTCACCATTAATGTCATTGATGTGAATGATAATTCCCCAGTATTCAGCCCTGAGGACTACTTTCCCAACGTATTAGAAAATGCCCCAAGTGGGACAACTGTTATTCATTTAAATGCCAGTGATGCTGACTCTGGACCTAATGCTGTGATTGCATATGCTCTCCAGTCCTCGGATAGTGACCTCTTTGTCATTGACCCCAATACAGGAACAATCACTACCCAAGGATTTTTAGATTATGAAACAAAGCAAAGTTACCATTTAACAATAAAGGCTTTTAATGTTCCAGATGAAGAGAGATGCAGTTTTGCCAGTGTCAACATCCAGTTAGAAGGGACTAATGAATATGTGCCCCGTTTTGTGTCCAAACTTTATTATTTTGAAGTTTCTGAGGCAGCGTCTGAAGGTACCATTGTGGGTGAAGTTTTTGCAAGCGATCGTGATCTGGGAACTGATGGAGAAGTTCACTATCTTATCTTTGGCAATAGCAGAAAGAAGGGCTTCCAGATAGATGAAAGAAGTGGCCAAATCTATGTTTCAGGGCCTCTTGACAGAGAAAAAGAAGAACGAATCTCTTTGAAAGTTCTTGCAAAAAATTTTGGAAGCATTCGTGGTGCAGATATAGATGAAGTAACTGTTAATATCACTGTACTGGATGCCAATGATCCTCCTGTATTCACTTTAGGAACCTACAATATACAAATTAGTGAGGGTGTTCCTCCGGGCACCCATGTCACATTTGTCAGTGCCTTTGATTCAGATTCTGTCCCTAGCTGGAGCCGGTTTTCCTATTTCATTGGGTCAGGTAATGACAACAGTGCCTTTTCCATCAATCCACAGACAGGACAGGTCACTGTCACTGCAGAACTGGATCGAGAAACCCTGCCTGTTTACAACTTGACTGTGCTGGCTATTGATTCAGGGACACCTTCTGCAACAGGCAGTGCCTCTTTATTGGTAACTTTGGAGGATATCAATGATAATGGTCCCACCTTGTCCACCCGCCAGGGAGAAGTCATGGAGAATAATCACGCGGGAACTCTGGTAATGATGCTTCAATCGTCTGATCCTGATCTCCCTCCAAACCAAGGCCCCTTTACGTACTACTTACTCAGCACTGGCCCTGCAACCAGTTACTTCAGCCTTAGTACTGCCGGTGTCCTGACCACAACAAGGGAGATCGATAGGGAGCAAATCAGTGATTTCTATTTGTCAGTGGTTACAAGAGACTCTGGCATTCCTCAAATGTCTTCCACAGGAACTGTGCAGATAAAGGTAATAGACCAAAATGACAACCCATCTCAGCCCAGAACAGTAGAAATCTATGTTCACTATTATGGCAACCTTTTCCCAGGAGGAATTTTGGGTAATGTGAAGCCGCAGGACCCAGATGTGTTAGACAGCTTCCAGTGCTCCCTCACCTCAGGAGTCACCAGCCTCTTCAGTATTCCTGGAGGCACCTGTGAACTGCACTCACAAGCCAGGTCCACAGATGGGGTGTTTGACCTGGCTGTGCTTAGCAGTGATGGCCTGCATGGTGCCGTCACAAGCAGCGTCCGCATTTTCTTTGTGGGTTTTGGCAATGCCACCATTGACAACAGCATCCTTCTCCGCTTGAATGTCCATACTGTGCAGGATTTTCTGACGAACCACTACCTCCATTTCCTGCGCATTGCCAGCTCACAGCTGACAGGGCTGGGCACTGCCGTGCAGCTCTATGGGCTGTATGAGGAAAGCAACCAAACCTTCCTGATGGCAGCTGTCAAGCGCAGCGGCAACCAGTATGTGAACCCCAGTGGTGTTGCCACGTTCTTCGAGAGTATCAAAGACATTCTCTTCCGGCAGAGTGGGGTGCGGATTGAGTCTGTGGATCATAACTCGTGCCTGCAGAGCCCATGCCAGAATGGAGGGAGCTGCATAAGGAGGCTGGCCGTAGGCCCAGCTTTGAAGAGCCATGAAAGCATCCCTGTCATCATCGTGGCCAATGAGCCCCTCCGGCCCTTCATGTGCAGGTGCATGCCAGGGTACGAAGGCACCTTGTGTGAGATCGACATTGATGAGTGCCTCCCTTCGCCGTGTCACAACGATGGGACCTGCCACAACTTGGTGGGGGGATTCTCATGCAGTTGTCCAGATGGCTTTACCGGCATGGCCTGCGAGAGGGACGTCAACGAGTGCCTTTCCAATCCATGCAAAAATGGGGCTGCCTGCCAGAATTTCCCTGGAACCTTCAACTGTATTTGCAAAACTGGGTATACAGGTACACTTTTACTTCTCTTCATCTCAGTCAGATTGGGAAAGAGGGCAGAAATGTATTTTTAAAGCAAAAGATGCATTCCAGATAAATTATCTGAATATGAGCATTCCCTGTAGGTGAAGGAGTCATGCAAAAGACCACTTTTATAGTTATGAAAACTGAGAAGACCAGGTGCCCACAGTGTTATTTTATTTTGGCTGTCCTTAAGCAAATCTCTTACCTGATTTGCATTAGAACAGAAGGATTTTGCCAGAGCTATTTTAATTTATTAAATATGTAGAAATCATTTCCAATGCTTAAGTTTGACTTTTTCTGTTCTTGTTATTGTTGTGCATACTGTGGTAGCATTTTGAGTCTGTTAGGAGTGTGCCAAGCAAGAAAATCAGCCTCTGCCCCAAAATTGCTTACGGTCATACAACATAGAAAACAGATGAAGGATATGAGAAAGAAAACAAAACTCAGGCAAAATGATGAAGCCTGTATATGTTGTCCCTTTGCCATTTATTTTTTTATTAACAGAAATGGCTGCAGAATTCTGACTTCTTCTGAGTATTTTTGGTGTTGGTTTTTTTTTTGTGTGTGTGTGTGTGTGTGTGTTTGTTGTTATTGTTTGTTTTTTGTTTTTCCCCAGTATTTGTTTTACATTACCCCTAGAAAAACAGACAGATGTTTTCATTATGACAAAGCTCTAATCTATATTTTCACATGGGAAGGATGTGTATTTCATTTGTAGTCATCAAAGGGTGTATTTATTAATTAAATTATATGAAATTCCTGTCTCACTCCTCCTGTGAAGAGTCTGGATGCTTTCAGATGTTCTAAGAAAAAATATCAACAGATTCAGATTGCAAATTCTCTTAAAGTGCTACGACCCCTGTAGCATATAGAGTTAGGGGTTGGATGGAAATACTGAGATGTCCCCAAAAGGAGAAGAAAACTACTTGGTTTGTCATTATTAATTATGCCATCAAAACCTTGGCCCAGTGAATTTGTCTGCTTGGAATTATTCTAGCATGACAGACTTCCAACCTTAATCTTCTTTTATTGCTTAGGGTGAGGTTTGGGAAAACAGCTGTACTTGAAATTGCCTGTAAATTTAAAGTTCGTGTGCACACGTGTTTTGTTCTGATCTGGCATAATCTGAGTGTGATTGAATCGTCCTCCATCTGTGGTTCCTGTGTGCATTCAAAAGCATTTTCAGTGATGCACTTGAGGATCTTTAGTTATTATCCTCGAATTTGAGGAACATTCAAGAAATTAGTGTTTTTTGAAAATACTAAAAAACTCAAAAACGCTTATTGAAGTAGGTGTATAGTGTACATTTTATGTAGGAAAAATGTTGCTTTTAAAGTTTAATGTGTTAGAAGTTGCTACAGGCTCATATATTCTGATGGGTTTCCTCTCACCGTATGTCAGGTGTCTGTCACTGTCACATGGGTAGCTATGGATGGAGGAGAGGGTTGGAGCCTCGTTCTACCGTCAGTGGAGAGCTACTCCATTCTGGCAGTGGAGCTTCTAGAGAAGCTCAGATCACTCTCCAAATGATTTGATCAGAGAATGAACTCCTGATCTTTATAATTTTTGGATGACAGTTTCTCAAAACAGAATGGAGTAGGATCTTTGCTATTGCATATTGATACAAGGTTACTTCTAGCACCTCTTACTACTGCAGTGAAGCACCAGTTACAAACTGTGTGTACCCCTGCAGGGTTTCAGTCTTCTTGTGTATAACCTTTCTCTCATGTATTCATTGTGTGTTTAAAAAAAAAAATAATAATAATAATTAAAAAAAAAATTAAAAATCAACAAACTTAGGATATCTAATTCAGATATTCCTATCATGCTTAAAGCACCAGAAGTACAAAACAGCAGAAGAAATTAAAACATTTTTGTCTGAGTATTACCAGTCTGAACAATTGTAACCATTACTTATGGCCACTTTCTAGAGATATGATAAAGAGACTGACTAGAGAAGTTAAAACTTCCATTACCTCTTCTAAGGAGTATCTCAAATGCATTAGGGCAGACCAGGTAGGCACAGCCCTGCTTTATGGCGTGACAGTGATAGTTCAGTCTTTCCTCCAAACTTGTTCGTAAACAGTGAAGTGCTCAGGGCATTTTTTTAAACCAGATTAGTACTGGAGATGTTGTATACTTTATTGCAAAGGAGAAAATTAATTGGTTTTGAATAAAGGCATGACTTCTTCATTTAAGATACAGCTACTGCAGCATTCAGAGTGAAAGTTCTCCTGATGTAGATGGTACTGATGTGGTCTTCTGTGTGAACCTCATAAATATAGTACTGAGCCTCAGGTCAGGAACAATTACTTGGAACTGATAAGCGGTTCTAATTGAGTTTACAATCCAGGAGTTTATTTTATCTTATATTATTACATGAGATTATTTTGCCAGGAGCATGGCATAATAGTTCTAAGGAACCTATCCCCTGTAACTCTTTAGGTTATTAGCTCCAGAGTTTAAATGGGTGTCTGTTGCATGTTTGAAGTTGCCACTAAGCAAAACACTTCATTAGCTCTAGCAGCATTTGCCTCTAGACTATAATTTGAAGCATTAAAGAAATGTCCAGGTCATTTTTTCTGGTATTAAAGTTTAATGTTTAAGCCTTATGTCAGCTAAAAAATAAAGCTCTATGCATGATAACACTTGGGGAAAAAAAAAAAATGTTTTAACTAAGAAAACGTGATGAGAGACTGTTACAGTTTGAAGTGTTGGATTTCTTTCATGCCATGAATTAAATCTGGCATCTGATATGAGCTTCCTCTAAACTACTTGTCAACATAAATAATTTTAAAATAGAATACCACTGAAGTAGGCGTTTATATTTGGGAGTCAGATCTTTTTAAAATCAGTTGGCCATTGTAGAATCAAGAAGTATTTAAGTGTCTTGAGATTAATTGGTCAGGACAGAAAACAAATGGTACTAAAGTATGTAATTAAAAACCAACATATCTTTGGAGCTGAATTTCAGTGGAGTTTATTAGATAAGATCACAATTGATAATCAGTATATTTTGAGTTTTTCTGTCTGCAGAAGCATATTTGAAATGCTACAAATTTAATATACAATAGGTTCTGCAGATATCAGAATACAGATTGCTTGAGAATGCTTGTCATAGCGACTATTATGTCATTATTATACTACCAACAGAAAGATTGCACAGCTGTTTGATATTTTAATTCTGATTCATATATGATTAAAGATAGCTGTAGTGAATGTAAAAATAAAGCTTGAAACTGTTTCTTTATGAATACAATACCGGAGTGCCTCACCAAAAAGAGACAGCCAAAATAGCAGATTTTTAATTCAGTGTGTCATAAACATAGCCTTGCTGCTTCTCTTGGAATGAAAATACAGTCTCCTAATTGAATTTGCATAGCTGGTAAAAAACAAAAATAGTAACACAGCACTGCATATGAGTAGAAATGTTTATTTTCCGAGATAGACATTGTTCATTGCAAATTCAAGTACTTGAGCTGTAGATCCTTACAGTGACTTACCTGGAAACTGAGAGTCTTTCTTTTGTTTGATTTACTGTGTTTTGTCAGCTGCATTTCACTTCATCACACTGCAAAGGTAATTTGGTTCATTTCACTGAGTAGGATTATGAAGAGTGATTACCTCAGAGCAACATCATTAGTGTTTAAACAATCTGTTAAAATTACGTCTCTTAATGATGTTCAGGTTTTGTTTTAAAAATAATAATCTTGTAAAAGGACTATATTTTGTGATTTACAGCTGTTGTCAGCCCTTCCTTTGAACCTTTCATATTAGGTTTTCCAGGACTCTTTAAGATGAAGGAATGTAGGTTTGTGAAATTGTTTCAAATGCAAGATTAGAATAATAGAGGAACCGTTTTAAAAGATGAGTATAAAGAACCACAAAAACTGGAACTCTTGAATCAGCTGAAATCTAACTCAACAGCATGCAGTTGATATCTGTTCCTGTTACATTTTTAAAATATATATTTTATTCACAGGAAGTTTGACTTTTTTTTTAATAAGGACATACATGTGATATCATCAGCTTGAGGTGATGAATGATAATTAGTGAATGCTACCTGTTATTAATTATCTAGTGTTATACTAAATTCATGTTCTTCTGAATACCCTGAATTCTTTCAGTATTTCAGTTGAGACGAAATCTAAAAACTCAAGTAACTGCGCCATTTACCTAAGCTGGAGTATTACTGGAGGCAGAATGGGTTTGGAGTCTTTTTGGTATATTATGCATGAGATGTTTTTTCCATTCATTGGGTTTGATACCCTGGAATACATAGGTTCTTCCAAAAATAATGCCTCCTATTTACTTCTGTGGGAACTATAACAGATACAAAGAGCACAGTAACACTGATTGAGAACATTCTCAGCTACAAAACACCGTTTTCCAACCCAAATAGTCACCATTATCTGGTGAAATGTACACAATATTATCTGTGTATTTTTGTCAGTAATGAACAAGAGATTGCATTCTGCAGTTGTAGAGAGCTGCAGCAGCAGAGGTAACCCACTGTCACCACTGCTGAAATACAACATGCACTGCCTCACTGTGCTTACATCCATCTATTGCTTGGTTTCACTAGATAGAGATAACAGAGAAATAAATAGAGATATAGAATAAATGGAGTTTAGATTAAAAGGGAAGAACAAGAATGTGCAATTTGAACACTGTTGGATCATCCAAAACTCAAGTTGATAAGAGGGCTGGAGCACTTCTCCTGTGAGGAGACTCTAAGAGTGTTGTGATTTTTCATCCTGGAGAAGAGAAGGCTTTGGGGGAGTCCTTATAGCAGCCTTCCAGTATCTGAACAGGGAGTACCATGGTAAGACAAGTGGTAATGGCTTTAATCTAAAGGAGGGGAAATTTAGATTTGACATTAGGAAGAAATTCTTCACAATAAGGGTGGTGAGGCCCTGGCACAGGTCCCACAGATGGAGCATCTCTATCTGTGCTCCTCCAAGATGCTCAAGGCCTGGTTGGGTGGGGCCCTAGAACCTGATATAGTGAATGGTGTCCCTGCCCATGGCAGGGGCTTAGAATTAGATGGTCTTTCAGGTCCCTTCCAACCCAAATCATTTTAAGATTCTATAGTTTTGCTCTATAGAAGTCTTATATTTCAAATACTTGTGTAGAACAGCTCTAGTGACAAACTAGAAAAGCATTCCTAAGTTATGTTTTTGTTCTGCTGATAATTGGCTTTTGCTTCCTAAGATAAGCATGTTTTCCCAGGTCTTTAGCACTTCAGAGAATCACAGAGAATAGCCAAATTTTCTTTTTCATTTTAAATAAATATTAGTTTTATTAGCTCTGATGAATTGTTTAATCAGAGTATTTGTCTTCCCCTGTGTCAAAACAGTTGGAATAAATGCAAACATGCTTTTATTAGTTTTTTTTGAATTATTCAAACAATTGTTAAATATGAAAAAGATGTTGTTATTCACTAGTTAAAATATGTGCAGCTAAAGTAAACATATATTTTCTGTTGCTGACTCAGCGAATATGCCAGCTTTAAAGAGAGCTGACAAAAGGAAGAGCACTTAGGGCACATTTCAGAAAACTGAGTAAAACCTATTAAATACATTAGATTTTTTAATTTTATTTTTTATTTCTTGTTAACTAGGAACTGTCATTGAGATAATGTCTTTGCCTCATTCTTGTTATGTGTTCTCCCTGATAAGTCAAATATGGATGCTATGTGTCATAATTCCTCCATAAGGAAAAAAGTAAAATCTAACATAAAAAATTATCTCATCCTTCAGTCATGCCTGTTAGACAATAAAAAAATAAATCCCCCCAGAGTGTAATTAGATACAGACACTGGAAATGTTTCCCGGATTTGTGGTGAATCTGAGTTGCATTTTAACAACAGGACTCCTCTAATGTTCCATTTCCATCCTGCTTGCAGTCATGAAGGGAAGGCTTCTGCTCACATGAAGGAACAGCCTCAATCTTCTTTAGCTTAAATAGAAAGGTACTGTAAAAGAAAGTGTTTTAATTAGGGGATAGAGGCCGTGAAACAATGAAAACACTAGCAGAGTTAGTAGAAGCGCAATCCTATTTGTCTACAATTTTAGAAGTTAGCAATGTCCCAAAATTTGAGAACTCTATATTGTCCACTGGTGTCAAATGCCAAGTAAGAATTACAGGATGTAAGTATCGCAAAAGTATGGACAGCCTCTATGCTGTATAGTGCAAGTCACTGTTAGTGCAATAAGAAGCATACACAAGTCTTACCCTTTGCTAAGTGTCTAAGTTATCTTGGCCTAGGTGGAGTTTAAGGAAAGATATGGAAGAAATATGGCTGGTTTTTAGAATTCTTTACAGAGAAACATGAGCAGAAAACATGACAATAGCTTCAAGTTTTTGCTGAATAGGTAGTGAAGGCTAGCAGTGCTGGCAGAATCCAAGTGGCATAAAGTATTGCCAAACTGGTAAAAGCAGAGCAATGAAAAACCGAGTAGTAAAGACAAACACTTTTGTAGTTAATGTTTCCAGACAAAGAAATTTTTACTTTTGTACAAAGAATCCCCTTGCCAGTGTTCAGCATCTGTTAAAATCTTCACTTCTTCTCTTGGTTCTCTTCCTTGTTGAAATAAATTATGTGATGTCAGTTTATTCTCCGATGAATAATATCTACCACATGTGACAGTGCCTGTTTAGAAAAGGACTGCATCCAGGGTAACATATTTTAGCTCTGGAGGACTCTGGTCCCTCTGAGTCAGGAAGGAGGTTGTAATTGATGAGGAAAAATAAGAAAAATTACATAATGTACAATAGCAGCCTGTGTTCACTGTGCTGTGTTCATACAGGTTCCAGCAAGGGCTGTCACTATCCTTGATTCCCTTCTTGATCCCCTTCACAATGAGTGCACTGCATTCAATAGGGGAAAAAAAAACCAAAAATTTTTTGTTTTAATTCAGCTTCTCATTTCATTTCAAGATCCCTCTGGTATAGGTGCCAGTTAAGAAAAAGAAATATTGTGTCTATATGGGATGGTTACAACAAAACACTTGAAAATTTGTCTGTGTTGGTCAGGCCCATGTCATGGTTGGGAGCAATATCCGTGTTTTCTCTCTTCTTCCCTCCCTGAGGCCCACACATTCCTTCTTTCATTGCTTAAATGTATCCTGACTTGACTATTGATCAGGTTACTCTGAGCTTGAAATTGCTCTTGTTTCAAAATGGCAGGGAAAACGTGTGACTCCACTGTCAATTACTGTGAATGCAACCCCTGTTTTAATGGTGGGTCCTGCCAAAGCGGGTTGGAGGGGTACTACTGCCATTGCCCCTTTGGTGAGTATGCTACTCCTCTTTCTTATCTTCCCTTTCCCTACTAATAATTCTCAAATATGCTGTTTATGCTTGCGTGTTTGAAACTAATGAGTATGTGCATGGATCCCTATCCTGTCCTCATTACAAGAACCTGACTCAATTAGAGCAGCCTTTAGTCAACACAAGTGCTTGCCCTTTCAGTTTATTGCATGCTAATGAAATTTTGAGTTCTAAAACCAGCATACAATTCTGAGAATTAGAGAAGCATGTAGTACTGCCAAAATAGTTTAATAGCTATTAGAATTTAATTGTCTTGAGCTTGTTTTGTGGAATGAAACCAATAAAGACATAAGGCAACACAGATATTTAAGACATTGTGATGTAATCGCATCTAGATTGATTCTAAATGCAAGTTCATACAGAGTTGTCATCGTTCATGCAGAAAAGCATGAAAATAAGTGCAATGAATTAGTAAAAAAACAACTGCAAGCAACAGACAAACTCAAGAGATCATCTGTAATATTTTAAAGCTGCTGAAACCCTCAGTACACACTTTTAAATAGCTTTAAGTACATTTTTTTGCCTAACATTTAGAGTAACTTCTTTATTTTCTTTATTTTACATTTCCTGGGAGTTTTATTCATTTCTTATATTTAAAATTGCGGTTTGGTGCATGGTAAGTGTAACTAGTACTCATAAATTGTTTTCTTATTGTCACTGCAATTAAAAACAAAATCAAAGGAAACTGTATATGCCTATGTCGTTTAGAACCCTTCTGCTCACGTTGCATATTTTTTGTCATATGTTAAAAGCTTTTTAAAGGGCCTATCTAAAGCACGACAGTACTTCATTTCTGGGATTATGCTTGATGAGGAAAAAGCTATCTGCTACCAGATTTTATTTTTTGTTATGCAGGTGTTTTTGGGAATCACTGTGAACTGAATAGTTATGGATTTGAAGAGTTGTCATATATGGAGTTTCCCAGTATGGATCCAAACAATAATTATATCTATATAAAGTTTGCCACTATAAAAAGGAATGCTTTAATGTTGTATAACTACGATAACCAGACTGGAGAACGGGCAGAATTTCTGGCTCTGGAAATAACAGAAGGAAGACTGAGATTCTCCTATAATCTTGGCAGCGGCACGTACAAGCTTACCACAACTAAGAAGGTGTCTGATGGACAATTTCACACAGTTATTGCCCGGAGGGCTGGAATGGTAAGAAATGCTAAAATGGGAATTTAAGACAAGTTCAGCCAAGTGACTTTGGCTTCCACATGAACTCACAAGAACATAAAATTAGTAACATTGCATTTGCTAGCAGAACCTCCAACTTTGGATAAAAAAAAACTCCCTCATTTCTTTCTTATTCCAACTGACTTAAAGACCTATAACAGTTTGTTTAGTATGATGATAATAAAAAATAATTAAAGAAACATGTGCAATGCCCTGCACTCTAAATGTGAAAAATGAGAACCAGGAATAATTAGTGAGATAAATTACTGCATATGAGGCTAATTAACTGATGCAGATTATGGGAATGATATTAAGGAATACTAATTAACCATTGTAACAACAAAAACCCTCAAAATAATTTACCTGAATGTGTGGATAGCAGAAATGGGCAAATTTGAAATTCCATCTATGACCTTCTTAAGCTAGTTCAAAAGTTTTGCAGATCTCATTGTAGTAAAAGCCTTTTTGTTTGTTTATTTGTTTGTTTGTTTTCTCTATAGCACAAATGCAAAGAGTTCAAAAATGCTACACTGAGAGGGATTTTGTGGGGAAAAGTAGGAGAGTTACTTCCTGCCTGCCCCTACTAGAGGGAAGGAATTCTGCCAAAAACTGGACAGGGGCAATCGATTGCCATATGCCTCATGCCTTGACCCTTCTGCCTTTTTTTTTCTTTTTTTCCCTCAGTAAATGCTTTCTATTCATCTTCTCTCATTTTAATAATATTTCCAAAGCAGAACATAAACCAAGTACTCTTTGAGTTCAAGCCAAACTTTTTGACTCCATAGTGTTTGAGGCAGAAATGAAACCAAATATGTTTGCCATCCACAATCAGTAACTATTGCCCAACAGCTCCCTTTTCAGGAAGATATGGGCAGCATAAATGGAATCTCATATTCTTCCCATGTTTGAAATTAAAGTCACATACGCATAATGTATGGATGGAGCTCCATGTTTAGCTTTATAGTTCAGTTCCGAAGAGATGGGGGGAATAAAAGAATAAACTGTTCTACTTGGTGTGACTCCTGAGTTCTCATAGAAATTTCCTATGAAATTAGTCATTGCTGCTAAGTTAGTTTTTATAGTTTGTTGCTGCTCTGTTTGCAGTGCCCTGCTGCAATGCTTCATGTCCAGGGTGAGAAGTCCATAGGCACAAATGTCCCAGGAATATCAGGGGGCTATCCTGGGTCTTGGGTAATGGTTCTGTATGTTCAGGGTTGTCTCCTGACTGTTCTGCACAGTGCTTTTTTCTCCTGGAGAGTCTTGAGCCAGAAACTGCACATCAGCTGCATATTACAACACCTGATTTCTTTCACTTGTTGAAGGGGGAATGGCTTAGTCTTCAGCTAAATTGGATATCTGATTTGTGCACGTAGGAATTTTATATCCAAATAACATAAAGGATAAATGTGACACTGAGTAATGATGTTGTTATAATGTGCCTTAATATCAGATACTTAACAGTTTGCCTCACAGCTTCCAAAAGCTTCTCAAAAATGGGCCTAGGTCTTAAAAGGCATCACTTTCACATCTTAGCAACTAAATTAGTGTGGTATACCCACTGATATTAATTATGGCTTAGTATAGAGCCCGCCTTAAAGATTGAAGAAAATAAATGAGATACACTTAAAAAAATAAAGTGGGAAAATGTTTTGCTTGTGGATATGCCAGAGGGCTAGACTACAGAAGAAGAGAGATCATAAAAAATACTATATAAAGAAAATTTCATTTAAGAATGCTTCAGACTGAGAGCATTAAAGACAACACTTTTGCATGATTTTTGTTTAAACAATCTCATTAATGTCAGCTGTTTACAAACAAAGTATGTAATCAGAACTGCCTTTGTTTTAGACATTTTTGCTGCAGGAAAAATGTCTCCCAGGTGTCTAAAACTGTATAAAATAGCCCCCCTTCAGGATTCCAAATCTGTCATTTCCTACAGCACAGTGGGATTTTATCGGAAACTGGTAAAATCATTAAGTTGTCAGTCTTGAGATATTGCAGAATGACAGGATAGAAAGCCTCATAATGCAGCAAGGTAACTGTAGAGTAATGCTTAAGTAACAAGCAGGAACATTTGACTAACATTAGAAAATAAATTGTATGAACTCTGGTCCAAGTAAAATATATTCTCAAATATCCAAGCCCTTCAGCTGGGTTTGCAACTTGGCTTTCACAGTGCATAGCGATGTAAGTTAGGGAGATTACACTGATTGAGCTAAGAACAAAAAACTCATTTCATTTTTTGTTGTTGAAACTCTGAAGGAAAATATGTACATGTATGATGGCATACAGACCAGTCAGCTTATTATTCTTTCTATGAATTGTTTCATTTATATGGGGCACATAATCTACTTTGGAACTGTAGACTGATGTTTCTCAGGAGAAGCAGTTTTCTTATTATATATGGAAAGAAATTCAAGATAAGCTTTTATTAAAAAAAAAAAAATAAAAATTGAACAATTTAGGCACACTGTAGGATGTGATTTAGGGCTGAGAGCTATGATCGTGTTTGGTCATTACAATATGTCAGCTTGCACTATGTATTTGGAAATACAATGGAGAATCTGTGGGAATTCCAACATGATGTTGTTAGTGAACTGAGATGCAGGCACAAGAACAAAACTTTGCACTGTAATGACATCCTGATAGCTATTGCTGTTTGCTCAGCTCCTGTGGAGTAACCTAAACCAAAGTAGAAATCAAGTCTTTTTGGAAAGAAACGTTTGATTTCAATTTGCCGTAAAACTGTACCACACATCTAGTGGAAACATGAGGAGCTGATGTGTGCAACTCAGAGATTATGTTTATTTTACTGAAAATTCGATTTAAGGAATAACTAACCTTCAGCACTTTTTTTCACAGTGCATCTGTTGTTAATAAATCACCATGAGGAAAATTCTTTGCTAGATAAGGAATAAAATAAAACTCCTTTTTAAATTAGTAGAAGTTATTTCGTGGTTTTAGTGAAAGCTTTTGTTAGAATTTTGGTACAGAAAGTAGAAAATAAAAATGCTGTTATTTGCTTTAGTGTAAATGACATGTAAAAAGACAGCTCCATTGTCTAGGGATTGATGGCTTTGAGATACCAGTAAATTAAAGAGGAGAATTGCTCTAAGTGCTGATGATGCCCACTACTTCTCTGAATGTCAGCTTGGTCCCTCTGACCAGGTGATGTCCACATGTTTCACCATTATTGATGTAGTCCACTGGGGTTATTTTTAGCTAGTAATCTTAGAGTTTGCATACTCAGCTTTTGCAAGGCACTTCAGACAATGTGATTGGTGTCATGGTCAGGCCCCTGAAGGAATGCCCTTTGTGTTTGGAGGGAGCAACTCTCTGTTCAGATTGAAAGTAGGATATAATATCAGCCAAAAGAACTGCAGCTTCAGGGAGGAAAGCAAGCAAATGTGGAGGAATCCAAAGCTGAAAAGTTTACATTTCACTGACTCTGTATGAGCTTGTCAATTAACTCCCACTTCATTACTCTCCACATCTCAGTGTTCACTGCGGTGATGCAGAAAGGAGTTGGTCAGTGTCTCTGAAGTACCTTTTAATACTGAGTGGTGTAATGTACTAGTACTCCATTCTAGCCAGGTTCTTTGTATATATATTATAAGCATTTAATGTGGTTGGGAATATACCCTTGCAACATTCAACATATCTTTGTATGTGGCTTTTACAGGCAGCATCACTGACAGTGGATTCCTGCTCTGAGGATCAGGAGCCAGGCTATTGCACTGTTAGCAATGTGGCTGTTTCCACTGACTGGTAAATAATTCTTCATGTTGTGGGGTTTAGTTCTGTAAAATGGAAATAAACCACCTGTAAAAATTAGAGGAGCTTGGAATAATTACTACGTGTATTTAGCCCAGTCTCAGAGAAGGGATAAGTGCCTAAGTTGCACTCCTTCAGCCTAAGGAGATAATTCTCTGAAGTGTCATTGCCTTCCATCCTTGTAGAAACAAATTAAATTGTCTCCATGTCCCATTGCTTGCCTATACAGGCTAAATTCCCGTGTCCAAGGATTTTATTCAAAAATCCTCAGTTCTCAGCTCCGTCTCTGTCCCCAGGGTGTGGGTGAGCATAAGAAGCCCACACAACAGAGTAGTCCACACTGTAGTGTAAATTAGGATAAGATTTTTTAATTAATGGTGTGGGATTTCACATTAAAATCTAGACAAAATTAATAATCAGAATATCAGACACTCATGATTACTGGCAACTTGTAAATCTGAATTAGAAAATAAAACCAATTTATTTGTTGTAATCAAATTGTTTTAAATGTACTGCAATACTCTTGGATAGTTCAGAATTCTACAAAATTTAGTGCCACAAATATTTAGCAAAGCCTTTTCCACTTTTTCTTGAGGAATCTGTCTTGCCAAAATCAGGCTTAGACTCAAAATACTATTACTTTAGTAGTGCCTGCATTTCACTCCATCTTTTTGTTTGGTTGGTTTTTGTTTGTTTGTTTGTTTGTTTGTTTGTTTGAATGTAACTATAGTTTCTTGTGAAGGTGTAAGGATCACACCTGCTTTTCTAATAGAACAAATTTTTGTGCTTTTTTTTTCTCTCTTTTTTTTCTGTTTTATTTCTTTAACTTTGACCTGTACAGAGAACAGACATTCTTTCTTTTCCTTACCATAACTAACTCAGAAGCTTTTCTGTCACTTTTTTTAATCCTCCTTAAATATAGCACTAACTTTTCCCATCATTGTTGCTAATTTCTTACAATTATCACAATCATATTTCCTAACACAGGTGGTTTCTCCACTAGTATAACAGTTATGTATCTGAAAAATAACAAATCCACTTTCCAGCTGTTTAAATATAATCTATAATTTAAGCCATAATGGAGTGAAAATTGCTATTCATTTTTATTTCAAGCATGTTGTCGTGTTAAGTGAATAGAAACGTAGAGATTCAACAACAGTGTGAATTTAGATATCATAGGGACTTCACTCTCTCCTTCTGAACATACAATATGAATTTTGGAAGTGGAACTTTAGCCACAGACCCTAGCTGACAGCTCCTTTTTTGTCACTGCTGTTTTATGTCTGAGGTCGTTAAACCTTTTTTTCTCTCTCTTTTATAGGACCCTTGATGTACAACCAAATCGACTTACCGTTGGTGGTATCAGGTCTGTTGAGCCCATCCTTCAAAGGAGAGGACAGGTGGAAAGCCACGATTTTGTGGGCTGTATAATGGAATTTGCAGTCAACGGACGTCCCCTGGAGCCTAGCCAGGCTTTGGCAGCTCAAGGAATCTTAGATCAGTACGTCTGCTATATATGGTATTGAATAGACAGTATTTATGATATAGGAAGCCAGCATGAAACTCAGGCACCAGTCCTGACGCTTTTAGATATTTCTTGTAAAAAAATGACTGTAGAATTTATTATAAAGTGTGAAAAATTAAGAAATGAATCTGGGTGAGAAATTCACAAAAGATTACAGAAACTTCAAAAAAGCAACATCATTACATTTCTGTTACCAATTATTATTATTAATGTTGCTTTGCAGGCTGAAATAGAGTAGCCCTGTTTCTTTATAAATTCCACCTGGGTTTGACTGTACTCCTACGGTTCACTAAACCTCTACTCCCCCTTATTTCTTTTTTATTCACAATGTCTGTTCTATCAATTAGCCTCTCAAGTATCACTCAAGTATCATATCCTCTGAGTGATCTTTCAGAAACAATCAACTATTTGATTCTATTGTTTTTCTGTCTGACTATTTGGAGGCACAGTTGTAGTAACAATGTCAGTTTTAGGTCCAAATTTGGTAGCTTACCCTTCTTCTTTACACCCACAGTCTTCACTGTTCTTTGTGAAAGATGTGAGGTCTCCAGAAAAAAGTACCTGAAAGGGTGTCTTCATCTCTTACATAACAGATAATAGGAATTTCACTGTCTGTGAATTCCCTTCTCTTTATTAAGGCTGTTATAACTTGATGTTGAAAGGAGGGATCTGTTTAGAACCATCAGCTGTCCAAGAGAAAAGCATCTCAGTTTTTGCATTTCTTGAAGGGAAGAAAGGATTATCATTCAACCATGCAATCCTTTCCATAATATTTGCTCTGCTTGCTTTACATGCATTCCTCAGTATCTTCTTTACTGTGTTGTTTCAGATGTCCTCGATTAGAAGGTGCTTGTACAACTAGCCCCTGCCAACATGGTGGCACCTGCACTGATCACTGGTCATGGCAGCAGTGCCAATGCAAAGATGGACTGACGGGAGACCACTGTGAAAAATGTAGGGTTTTGCTCTTTTCTTTTTTCATCTTCACCTAACTGTATGGTTATGCCATTATGAGTTTCTTTTCAGGGACACAGGATAATTAATTTTATGAAATAATGAAAACAAGTAGCCTGCTCAGATTTTAAATAATCATGAAGGAAAAGTCCACAATGGACTACTGTTCTTTCATGAGTTAAAAACAACATGAAGTTATATATGTTTCCTTGTCTTTATATCACATTTCAGGTAACTTAGACTCATTTAAAACTACTGCTTCCAATCAGGTACAATCACTAACCAAAATAAAGCTATTCAAAAGGAGGGATTTGTCTGCTCTGTGGAGATAAGAGAGTAAGGGAGAAGGCTTCCCTTTGCATAAACACAGTGTTCACATGCTTACGGCTTCTCTGAACTGTAGGCCTTTTTATCTAATGATCATCAAGTGATATGCATGAAAAGTATGGAATATGCAAGCCATCTACATTCTGGGATTATTAACTTGAGTATGTATAGCTCTATAAATCAGTACAGAATTGTCTAGGAGAACAAAGTAATTTACTTCCATATAGTGATAGTATAACGACTGAGTTTTGTTTTCTTACACGTCCAGTGACTGTCTAGCTGATTTATATGCTTTTATTATGCCAGTTTGCTAAATAATTTTACCATTATTTTAACAGCATTTAGTAGTCAGTGCTCTGCCATTTTTATTATTTTATGCCCTAACAAATGGAAAGTCATTATCTCTGTCCTGAAGAGCGTGGAGTTCTATATATCATGAAACCCTGTTTTCAGTAATGGAAATAGTAACATCCCTGGGAAGGAATTATAGTTCTGAATGCCAAATTTTTTCTCCTACTCCCTCACTTGTTCCCTAGCGAGTTTTAATTTACTATTGACTGATACCAGCAGTAAATTACTAGCACACTCCCACTCTCAAGCACACATTCTGGTTCAAGCCAAAGAACAGAGGGGGGTGAAATTGCCATTCACTCCTGCTCTCCCCACTGACCTGCTCTGAACTTGATCTCCTCCCTGAAGAAAATTGTTGTTATCAGGCAGAACATCACTATACTATGTCTGCAACCAGCTGCATACTCAGTGCTTCCCCCATCTTTGTCCCAGATATTACTGCTGACACTGCCTTATCACTGGAAGGCAGAGGACGACTTGACTACCATATGAGCCCAAATAAGAAGCGTGAATACATGATGAGACACATTACTAGAGGTGCCAGCCCAGGACCTCTGAATGTGGATAGCTTGGAAGTGAAGTTCAGAACAAGAAGCGAGAATGGGATTTTATTTCACATCCAGGAAAGCAGCAACTTCACTACCATGAAGGTAAGATTGCAGCTAATGCTGAGTTTGATTTGATTGGTCTGCCTCTTGTACAGTGATCAAAATCATATTTTTCCATTACTCTTGCTGTTTCCTTTGTAAAATATTAGGTCTTTAACTACGTCTAGGCACTGCGCCAATATCATTCATCTTCTCAGCAATTCCCTTGCTATTTGCCAAGGTATCAGAAGATCTTGATGGCTTTGTATCTAAGCAGTTTTGTCTAGGCTCCAAATAGTGACTGTTTTAAGGCAGAGGGAATGGTACTCATTGCCATATTTGTTATCATTGTGAAATTACAATCTACAGAGCAAATAATTTCATTATTGGCTTTTTATCTTCTGACTTTTCAGACCTTGAACCTGGACCCTCCTTAAGCTAGCAAACAGCCTAAAAGTTTACACAGATTCCTACTGATGTGGCTTGTGCTTATCAAACTAGGAAGTAAGGGATAACTTGAATTCATGAGGTTACCCACAGAGCAATGGCAATATCAAATTGTTTTTAGATATGTGGCTGAACTAATGCTTCAAATGCCATGCAGTTTTCTTTCCCAAGAGTTTATTGCTGCAGAAGTTACCTTCCTCAAGAGAAAGCAATGGTTCAGTTCCCGGCTATGACTCAGTCCATTTACTCATAACTCTAAACGAGTACAGCAGTGGTGCTGGCAAGCTCCTTTATTGGGTTGGTGTAAGCTCCAAGTTTCCTTGACTGCTGTAATGCTTTCCAGGTTTTTTTTTTCCCCCTGACTTTAAAAGAGACTCATACAGAAATTCACACTTTCTAAGCTTCAGCCCCGTTGATATTGTCCACCTGCCCAGTTCCTGCGTGGATCAGAGGTATGAAGCTTTCCTGTTCTCCGGCTGCTTTTAAGAAGCAAGTCTTCAGTACTTCACAGGCATACACTTATAACCTATCATTTAATAGGAAGTTTCTGCCACAGTCATATTAGCTGTTAAAATGTAATTATTTTGTGTTCCAGAGGAAAACAAAGAAACAAACAAGCAAAAACAAGAAGACAAACCAATCAAAAAGAAAAACAATGACCATTACCTTTTTTTTTTCTCTCCAAAAATAATGGTAATATTTATTATACTAGCTCTGCAATCTTTAAATAAAAAAATAAAAAAAAAAAAAATAAAAAAAAATAAAAAAAAGAAGAAGAAGAAAAGAAAAAGAAAAAAGAAAGAAAGAGAATTTTCATTCCTAGATAAAAGTCTTATTGGTGTGTTTGTGCAAACACTCTTGTTTGTTTTGGTTAAGTTATATAAATAAGCAGATGGTGTCACATCCCATCCCCAGCTGTTAAACTGCTAAGAACACAAGTTTGCTTGGTAACAGGTCCTTTAAGGAAGGAGAGGTAACTTCACTGAAGTGATTATTACCAGAAAGTTCTCATATGATGGTAGTTAATAAAATAGAAGATGTTTTTCATTGTAGTTAGTACAATAAGGGTTCTGTTCCACTCATACCCAGTGTAGGTATCATGACAAGAGTGTCCTGTGGTGGTGGCGCAAGATAGCAGTAAAGCTAACCCACATGTCAGTCTCCGTGGTGTCTTAGCCCACTCCCTGTGCAGTAAATAAGATTCAGTGACCTCTTTTTACAACTGTTTTGCCTAGCTTCAAAACAGACCTTTTCATAGCTTGATTTTTGGTTATTTAAATATGCTTGCTTTTCAAGGCATAAGCATTTGGAGAAAACCTGCATGTGGTTTTAATATTAAATTTTGCTAGAGAAAAGCTATAAGCTCTGTGACTACCTCCATGCCTCCACATTTTTCCTCATGTAGTTAACTGGTTTTGTTACAGTTGGGATTGGGATAAAATTAGAGAACTGATAATAAATCAGACCCACTGAGATTGCAAGCAGCTGATTATTTAAATGATGAATGTAACCTCCCCCTAAAAAACCTCAAGCTTGGAGAAAAGAGGTCTTATTTATGATACTAAGAACTCTTTAATCCAGGAAAAATGTAAGAACTAGCAGATGAAATTAAGCAATAGTAAAAATCAGAAGGAAAATGCTCCTCAAGAAAAGCACAAAAAGGAAAATGGTAGGAGTCTCCTTACTACTAAAGCTCATTGTCACAGCATATTTTCTAACGAGTAATGCGTACTGCAACTAATTCAGTTAGAAGTAAGAGATAAACACAGCAGGCTAGAGGTGAAATTACCTGTCCTGTTTTAGCTGAAAATCTTATCTGAAATCAGATGAGATTAACATAATTGCACCTCTAATATCTATAAATTGAATGAGTAGAGAATATGGATTATGTATTGCCCATATATGCTAACATATGCACATATCAAGTCACAGGAATAAATCAGAACATAGCTTATTTCATCAGTATCCTATACAGTGAGCTATAAATCTGTACAGGCTAGTGCTCAAATTTAAAACAAGTAAGAAGCAATTTGCTCAGTAAAGGAGATTCAGAATGTTAGTAAAGTTGGATCAGCTTTGTAGTTAGAAATACATTCGCTTTAGTAGCTCATTCTTTTAAGTATATCCCACTTGTCAGTTGCCCAGCCATTCAAATCAAACCTAGAAATGAGTGTTATTCAGTATTGTAAGCATTGACATTTGTTTCAAATTTAGAAGTATGTTTTGCTTCAAGGAACAAAAAAGAACATTCCTTATTTTTTCCTGCTAAAAGAAGTTGTGGAACAGTCTCATCTCTGGAAATTTTATTTTCTAAATACTTCTGATATATTATTTATAGACATTGGTCACATGACATTTTAAAGAAATAAAGTAGCACTTCAGAGTCATAAATCAGTATGGAGGGTAAATAATTATACAGTTATCCTCTAATGTGGACTTATAAGACACAGGTCTGTGTTTAATATTATCATAAGCTTAGAGGATACTTTTTGATATAGTATATTCCTATGGGTTTTTGTAAAGATCCAAACACACAACAGTACTTTCTTAGAGGATAGAGACCAAATAAAATGAGCAAACCCTTGAAAGCTTGTAAACATAAATAAATATATGTATTCCATGCAGTTAGTCTTTTCATAAATATTTTTCATTGTGGCAAATGGTGTTTAATATGTTATGATAATCTGTGTGACTGCGTTTCCAAATATGGGTTTTTCTTCAGTCTGTGTCATAGTTTAGATGTCTGCCACCTGTATTTGCCAGCACCAGAAGTATCCTGTCTTTGAGGGGGGATCGTTATCAAAGAGTATTTAAATAGTACATTTTCAAATAGTCCAAATTATGTTGGTTATAAGCAAATTTCATGTATATATTAACCACTGTTTTTCTTGATCCAAATGGACTTCAAACTAGATGTGTTCAGTTCATGCTTCTGACAGAATAAGCGTGATTTTACAGATGTATTAAAGCTGATCTATATGAAGAAAGTCCTCATCTTGTATCACTAAAAAAAAAGGAAATCTCCCTTTGATCAAAGGGAGCTTTGAACAGTTTCTAGAAACCAGAAGAGCATTCTTGTAGTCAAGGTGTATCACCTTGCAGTTCTTCCTAGGTGAATGTTATATTTCCTGGAACAAAGCACGCAAGGCTTAGAGAGCTTTCAACAAACCTGTGGCTCTGATCACTCCTATACAATGCTTGTGCACCTTCTACACCATGCTTTTGCACATCACGGCAAGGAACACATAAGGGATAGGAGTGGCCTTATGATGAATATGCAAAGTAACAGAGATGAGTATGGGCTGCAACAAGCTGCAGAACCACCCTATGAACTGTATTTGTTATTTCTGCGTAAAGCTTGCAAGGTGGTACAGTGCTCAGGAGATCACTGACATATCCAGGTCCTTTGCAGCATTTGAGAATTTTCTGGGCTTGGTTATGATTTTTATTTTTATTTTTTTCACTCTTTTATCTTAAATGTAAAGTTTACACTAATCTCCCTTTGGAATTGCTTAAAATTCAATTAATAAGAGGTTTAAAATTCTGTGTCTCATGAGTGTAGCATCATCTCTTGAGGAAAAGCCAAAATGATTTCAGAGACTTCAATAGTACATTTTTTTCTAATAGCTCATAAGTTTAAAATCATTTTTCTTAAGTAAGCATCAAAATTCATACAAAATTAAAGACTTCTCAGTCCGTTAGTAAGATTTCTAAAATAGAAATACTTTTCTGCAAATGCAATTTAGCAGAAGAACCAGTTAGGAAACTGGAATCTTGCTCAAATTCTGTCATACATTTTCCTACTCTGTCGTAACTGGATGCAAGTTTTTGGGGCAAGGACAACATCTGTTTATTCTGCAAAGCATTTTCTCCACTTGCTTTGACAAAGAAGGAAGAGTTTGTCTTTTACTGGTTAAAGTATTTTGTCATGTGCATACCCTACTGCTAGCTTCTCAATAGGTTTTCCTCTTATGAGAGTATCTGAGGAATAAGTGGATGGCAATTGCATATTTTCTACAGATGTAGTAATGAATTTAACTGCAGCCAAGCACTAAATAATGCATGCATTTTTAGTACCAAACAGTTGTTCAAGGAAAAATATATCCATACATTTTACTACAACGAAAGCCATGTGTTATTGTAGCTGTACTGGGTAATCATGGTTGTTTATGTGCATGTGGGGGCAAAAAGTTGAGTCTGTAACTATCATTTTTAAATTATGCATTTTGCTTTTTTTGTCTTTTTCTGGTCAGATAAGAGGTGGGAAAGTGCACTACATATCTGATGCTGGAATTGCTGGGAAAGTGGAAAGAAACATCCCAGAAGTGTACACGGCAGATGGGCAGTGGCATTCTGTACGCATTGAGAAGAATGGCTCTACCACTGTTCTGTCTGTTGACAAGACTCATAGACGAGACATTCTCCACGTCACACAAGATTTTGGTGGACTAAACGTTCTTACAATATCCTTGGGAGGTATCCCACCAAACCAGCCTTTCAAGAGTACAGTTGCAGGTAATTCATTTTTCCTTTTTATTTTCTTTTTTGAGCACATGTGAGCAGAGAAAGGGTGTCTGTTGCTTTAAGGTTGCAAAAAGTACTGTAATTCTATCTCAGTAGCTAATATACTCCTACACTTTGCCAGGAAAGCTGTAATTTGAATGGGTAAGGGTTGCAGATTTTTTCCCTCTAACACAAATTTGTTGTTTTCAGAAAACAGCATTCCATCTGCTGGGCTTTTGGAGGCATGGGAGTGAGTTTGCTTGATTGTACACAAGTGCATTGTTTTGAATTTGTTAAGCTAATGGAGAAGAAAGGATCCATTCTTTTCCCGGGTCAGAATCTAGAAAATCAAGGCAAACATACTCAGGCAAAAATTGTCTCTGTAGGGGTTTGGTAAATACTGTAGGATTTAGCCTGTTATTAATATGATTAAAACATTTTCTGAAACTCCATCTTCTTCCTCCTTTATCCTGCTGTCAAGTAAAGGAATGTTTTTTATTTTTTTCTTTTTTTTTTTTTTTCTGAACAACAGAAACTAAGGACAATAAAAAGCCACTCTGTGACCAAGAGAGTAAGGGGTAAATCAAACTTAAGAGCTGAAGCAATGTCTTACACCCTGGCAAAAGAAATAAATAACATATACTTGATATTATTCCCCCAATAATAAGTAAAGTCAGAAGTGATTTTTTGCTAGAAACTGAGATATTCCAGACAGTGCAGGAATAGGTTTCACAAGGTTTTTATATTCAAAAGATTGTCCTGACTTCAAGAAATGTGACCAGATAAAACAACTTTAAAGGTGCAAATTAACATTTCACACTTGTGCATTGTGAACTTGCTTGAAATGTGGTCTGAAACAATGAGAACGCTATGCTTACTTTTACCCTTTTTACACATACATTTTATGAGCAGCATCTGCATGGAAAAGCCAAAGAGGCTTTAGGAAAGCTGGAACAAAGAAAATTGAGTACATTAACTTCTCACCCACCTCCTGATATGGCAGCAGACAAATTATGAATGTCTAGCTTCCATTAGGAATGTACAATCCAAAATCTCATGTTTGTATGATTTTTTTTGTTATTTTTATTTTTACTTTAAATACTGGCTTATATTGTGTAAGACATACCAAGGATTTACAAGGGGGAGATATAAAACTCTGTATGAACTCTGTTGGTCAAAAAATATCTGGAGCAGTGTGAATGGCTGCTAAAGGCAGACAAAAACATACACAGGTGACAACTCCAGGGCTTTGAAGCTGGCATATCCAATATTGTTTTCGAACCCGGGTAGACATGATGAAATCCCAGTTGCTGTGTATCACATCGCCGCTGAAAAGGACCACCAAGCATGAGGCAAGCTAATCCTCCATTTCGCTTGGTCTCCCACCTGAACTTAAATCCTCAATTTCCTCTTTTTTCAGGAATGTAAAAACAGGAGAAAATGAAAATATAAGTAATGCTGAAACAAAATCGGCTCTTTCAGAATACATGCATGTAATACAGAAATTGAACACTTGCAAAACTTAGAGGGACTTTCGTGTCCTTTTACACCATATGGGTTACATCTCACAGCAAAACATTTTTGACATAGGTTCCCAATCATGTTTCATTTCTGACATCAGAGAACATTCAGATTTTAAAATTAACATCCTTTGATGGTTATGCATTTGTAACAGAACTTCATACAACTTCAGTGTATTTGATATTTCAATTCCAGCTGTATGTTTGCAGAAATTAAACCTATAAAGCTAACAATGTATGGGATATTTGCTCCATTTTATTGTTTCATTCAAGTGTGATGCTTCAGAATAGAGTAGAAGCATTTTCTTTCTCCTTTTAGATTATATCAATTGCATAATATCTGATACATTTTGTCATAAATATTGTCTTCCCTTAAGCCTGGCACTATATTGGCATCTGAAGGACCATCCCTCAGGAGTTAAGGAGAAATAAATATGATCCTTACAATAATTATGCATGTTATACCTGGGAACATAACTTGTGCATGCCATTTTGTCACAGCTCTGAGCAAAGGTCAGCATTAGGTTACACTCTCCTTAAGCTCTTGCAGAAGGGAATAAGTCTGTGGAGCACAGAAAACTGCTGAACTAGTAAAAGGCCTCACACAGAACTGCATAGAGTTCAGGGATAATCCATCTCTGTGGGTTCTTACAGCTCTGAAACTCTGTCACCTGACAGGGTAGTGCTACAGCCAAGCTGGGAACATTTCAGGAAGAGCTCTCCTTAGATTCAGAGGCATACAAGTTATTGCCATGAGCACCTCCTTTGTAGCACAGCAGGACAGGATACTGCACTGAATCTCTACAGGGAACTTCAGAAAGGGGGAAACTAGAAAGAACGCAAGCAAAGGGAAATCATATCTAATGTTCTATGCTAGGATGACCTAGCCAGATGTGAACAGGTTTCTCTACATGTGGATGATAAGAAGTTATAGAAATATGGGAGTATTAGCAATGAAAAACTTCAAGTATATTGAGTGAAATCATTAGAAGGAATATTTGTGCAAATTCATTTGAAAGACATTAAAACCATTAGAATAGATGTTTCCCTGCAGTAACCATTGGAATTTTGATTTATTTACTGAACAGTGGAGCTTTTCATATAACTTCAACAAAATTGAACTGTGAATTGACAATTAACTGAGTTACTTTAACAATATAATTTTAGAAAATAAGATGGTTCTATAAAATCTGGAGATATTCTCCTTGCTTAGTATTTTGGCCAAATTGTTACTTGATATTTTTGGCAAAATAATTTTACTTCAACGGGAAACTTGAAGTACAGTAAAAATTTGAGAATGTAGACTCCCTTTGATGAGCCTGTCTGTAAGGAAGGGAAAGGTACAGGCACTAAAGTATCAATTTGCATTGCAAATCTCAGATCTAATCCACACAGTGAGTGATAAAGCATTATTTTCATTCCATTTTATATTGTGTTTTCTTCTTGATTTGACCTTTATTGCCAATTTCCCAGCTTGTGGTACGTATTTCCTAATGAGGCAGTAGTTTCTCCTCTTGTGCAGCTTATAATCCTTAAAAGCCATGTAAATTTTTCGAATTGCATTCAGGCTTTTGCATGCATTTGCCTGTTCTTACAAATTTAATGAAAGCAGTGGGAGTACAAAATGTTTTGAAGGGCTTCTAGAAAATATAGCGTGCATATTTCAGCATCTTAATTGCAGATTTGGATACATTAATTCACCTGAGAATACTTCTATTGCTTTGAAATCCTAGTACTGAAGTTAAAAGCCACTGAATTCTGTTTTGACAGACTTAAAAAAAAATAATAATTCTTTTTGCATGATATATTGTTATCATTTAGATAAGCGCCATGTACATATTATCAAAGACAATTTCTTTATTCTTCATTTTAATGCACAGCTTGTGAAAATCATTTGTCTTAAAAGGTGCGGGTATGAAAGATACATCAAAAGCTCTGGTCATAAACAGCTTTTACTTAACCTTGTTCTGTTTAGAAATCCCAAAGTGACTGCTGTTTTCTTTCTTAGGTTTTGATGGCTGCATTTCCTACATCAAGTATGGTGGGGAGACCCTTCCCTTTGCTGGCAAGCACAGCCTGGCCACCCTTACCAAAACAGACCCCTCAGTCAAGATGGGCTGCCGTGGCCCCAACGTCTGTGCCAGCAGTCCCTGCTGGGGTGAACTGATGTGCATCAACCAGTGGTACACCTACCAGTGTGTACCACCAGGTGCTTGTGCCTCCAACCCCTGCCAAAATGGTGGCAGCTGTGAGCCTGGGCCACAGTCCAGTTTCACCTGCAGCTGCCCTGAGTCATATGTGGGACAGAGGTGTGAGATAGTGGTGGCATGCCTAGGTGTCTCCTGTGGTCCTGGTCATGTCTGCAGAGCGGGGCCCAGCAGCGGCTATGTGTGCATGCCATCCCTGCACCCTGCAGAGCTGTCTCTGCCCCTCTGGGCTGTGCCGGCAATTGTGGGCGGTTGTGCGACAGTGCTGGCACTGCTGGTCCTCAGCCTCATTCTCTGCAACCAGTGCCGGGGGAAGAAGTCCAAAGCCCCAAAGCAGGAGAAGAAAATAAAGGAGAAGAAGAAGAAAGGGAGTGAAAATGTGGCGTTTGATGACCCTGACAACATCCCGCCTTATGGTGATGACATGACAGTCAGGAAGCAGCCTGAGGGGAACCCCAAACCTGATATCATAGAAAGAGAAAACCCGTATCTCATCTATGATGAGACTGACATCCCACATGCCACAGAGACCATTCCTAGTGCCCCGCTGGCTTCACCTGAGCCCGAGATCGAGCACTATGACATTGACAATGCCAGCAGCATCGCCCCCTCAGATGCTGACATCATCCAACACTACAAGCAGTTTAGGAGCCACACGCCCAAGTTCTCCATCCAGAGGCACAGCCCACTGGGCTTTGCCCGGCAGTCCCCCATGCCTCTGGGAGCCAGCAGCCTGACGTACCAGCCCTCTTATGGGCAGGGCTTGAGGACAACATCTTTAAGCCACTCAGCCTGCCCTACTCCTAACCCCCTGTCTCGGCATAGCCCTGCACCTTTCTCCAAGTCATCGACTTTCTACAGGCACAGTCCAGCCCGGGAGCTGCACCTCTCCATACGGGAAGGGAGCCCACTGGAGATGCACAATGATGTCTGTCAGCCCGGCATTTTCAACTATGCCACTCGACTGGGGAGGAGAAGTAAGAGTCCACAGACCATGGCAAGCCATGGTTCCCGGCCAGGCAGCCGCCTAAAGCAGCCCATCGGCCAGATTCCACTGGAGACATCTCCTCCAGTGGGGCTGTCCATTGAAGAGGTGGAGAGACTGAACACCCCACGCCCCAGAAACCCCAGCATCTGTAGCGCTGACCATGGCCGGTCCTCTTCTGAGGAGGACTGCAGAAGGCCCCTGTCCCGGACAAGGAACCCAGCTGACGGCATTCCTGCACCCGAGTCCTCCTCTGACAGTGACTCCCACGAGTCCTTTACATGCTCAGAGATGGAGTATGACAGGGATAAGCCCATTGCATATACCTCCAGGATGCCCAAATTATCCCAGGTCAATGAGTCTGATGCGGATGATGAGGACAACTATGGGGTGAGGCTGAAGCCCCGGCGGTACCCTGGCCGTCGTGGGGAGGGTGGGCCTGTGGGAGCACAGGCAGCTGGCACTGGGGAGAGCTCCCTGCCCATGAAGCTGGGGCAGCAGGGAGGAAGCTTCAACTGGGACAACCTCTTGAACTGGGGCCCAGGCTTTGGGCATTATGTGGATGTTTTCAAGGATTTGGCATCACTTCCTGAAAAAACAACAGCAGCAGCAGCAGCAAGTGAAGAGAACAAAGGTGGTACGACAAAGCCTGCTTCCAAGGAGGGGGAAGCAGAACAATATGTATAGGCTTTGTCTCTGGCATTGCCACAGTGCAAAGCCATGGAACGGTCAGACTGTTGTGTGGTTGTAGAGAAGGAAAGGTCAGCATTCGCACCCCAGGCCAGTTTGGTTAAAGGAGACTTTAAAAATAATAACCATTATGCTGCTGAAAGAGACTTAAAACATTTTTAATTTAATTCTGCTCGGATGAATTTATTTCTCCTGCATGCATTGTATTTGGAAACAAAATATTCAGCATGCAGTTTTTGAAAAGGTTTCCTATTTACCATTGTTTGGTTTGTGATTCTTAAATTAATAATGCTTTGTTCTGAAAATGAGCTAATTTTTTTTTTTAATTTTTTTTAAATTTTTTTTTTTTTTTTAATTGTGAAGGATGTGTATATTGTATCCAGCTACTAATGTGTTTTACGATGCAAAAAGTATTGAGGATTTAATTTTCCTTAAGAAGTGCATGGAAGAAGGATGATGAATGAAGGAATTACAGTAGCAAGTTGTCTCAGAAAATGTGGTCACTACATCCCGCAGTTGCTCAAACACAAGGATTATGGAAGAAATCAGCTTGAGTAATTGCTGGCAACAGTGCTGTAAGTCGTATTCCATACAAGAGGTGCTAGAAGCAGCTCAAGCTGGTCAGCACTTTAGGAGTTGTTTTCAGCTTATTAATTTTTTTGTTGGGGCTTTTCTGTCTGCTTTTGGGGATGTTGTTTTTTTTATTTTTTATTTTTTTTTTAATTTTTTTTATTTTTTGACAAAGTTGTGTGAGAGCTTCTGAATCTCTATGATGTATTTGGGGATGCTAAACCCTGGTCCCTGCCTGCCCCCCTCAGTGGGAGGGGAGTGCTTGGCGTCAGGAAAGAACTCAATTTCCACATCTCTTGGCCTTGCAACTCGACTGTGCAGCTGCTGCAGCCTGCATTTCTCCCCATCTTTCATTTTCCATCTGTTTTATGGAAAGGTAGTAATAACACTTACTCACCTACCTCACGGGGGTGTTGTGAGGACTAATTAGTTAACTCATCTGAAGTGCTTAGACATTATAAAGCACTATAATAAGTATTATCATAATTATTATTAAAGCACTGCCTAGCCTTTATGACCCTGGAGTGGCATTTTCTGCATTGTATGATTTTCTATGATGAAAACTGAAGAATTATTTATTGTATAGAAAATTACTGCACTCTAGCATTTTGGAGCGGATATGAGGGAAAACTACTTGTAGACTCATTAAAGTAGGTTACTGTATGTCCCGAATTCCCTAAAGTTTTATGTTAAGTAGAACTTCACAAAGTCCTTACATCTTCATGCAAATCTGATGAACGTATCGTACTGTGTAAAAACTTCCAATTTTTTTTTTTAATTTTTTTTTTTTTTACCTAAGCTGTGTTTTTTATATCAATATTTTCCTATGCTGAATAATTTTCTTACTTTCAGGGAAGGTAAGAAAAATACCTTTTTTACATTTGTTACTTATGTAACATCCATATTTTTCACATTTTGATAAAATTGTAACATACTGTATGCTTTCTACCTGTAAATGCCAATAATAGAATTAAAATATTTATTTAAAATCTTTAGTGGGCATTATTGGAATCATTTCATCTTTTCTCTCTCTATCTCTTGCTTCTTTACTTGTTTTTATTAACTTTGAATTTCCAGAAGTTGGACTTTAAGAAGCAAGATAGTAGTGTAAAAATATACATTCAGGGTTTGGTCATGGTGAAGGCAGCACAAGTATCACTGTGGAAATTAAATTCTTTTCTCTGCAGAAGGGCAGCACAAGCCCTGCGTGCTTCTTGAGGTACTGCTTAGTCTCATATGGCTCTTCTTTACCTAGTAACAAATTTTACCACCTATCCATCTTATTTGTCACGAGTGACCTTGATTTGTTCAAAATTAGCAGGTTCCACCATTCTCAGAGATATGGAGAAGAACTATTGCTGGGGCACTGTGACATTGCTGGACCTGAGGTCATGTCAAGTAGTACCAAGTCTACTTTCTGATGACAAAACTATTTTAGTCCTGACAGGACTATGAGTACCAACTGGTCTTACATTTGTTAACCAAGACTTCCAATTCAATTCAAATCAGAATCTTTCCAGTATGTAGATAGCTGGAAGTGAGAGAACAAGATTCATCTTTAAGAAAGCAGCAGCCAAACAATAAATAGCTGCTTTTTGTGTGTATATAAAAGACTAAATCAACTTTTGGAGAATGCAAACAGTGAGAAAGTTTACAATCAAGAGGTGAGCTCCAGTTTGTATTGATTTTTTTTTTTTTTTTTTTTGTTAAAGAACTTAAAAAAAAAAGAATAACAAAATGTCTTATTTGTTACTTGTTTCAGTTTCTTGTCAGATTACCTTGGAATCAGAAGGAAGAACTGATGCTCTCATTATCTAAAAATGCTACCAAATTCCTCTTGCTCCACAATGGTGAAAAGATAATAGGGCAAAGTAGCACACATTTATATATAAGTGGTTTCTTCTGAAATAACAAGTGATCCACAAATGATTTCCGAGTTTGAGTAGAGGCTGTAATTAAACATCTGTTAAAAAGCTGTATGTTTATTTCAGATATTATCCATTTATGTAGAAGTGTACCACATCTAAGCAGTGTGTTTAATAACTCAGGAAAACTTTAACAAATGAAATATATTAAATACAACACAAACTGTACTGAGAACTGCTTTATGCCAGTTGAATATTCTGAGATTATTAAAAAATATATTAAATAAAAATAATACGCAATGTGTCCCTACACAAAATTTGTCATACCATTAAATGCAGTTTGCAGTATACTGTGTTGTAGTGCAATCTAAATGCTGACACTTTCTACGATAAAGAAAATTGCATATTTTGCTATTTCTTTGTTTCCCCATTTCTTAAAAGTGCAGAGTTGTTTTTGATACAGAAATGTATTCATTTCCATCTCAGTTCCTTCATTATGAGAATCAGAAAAGGGGTCCAAGTGAGTCATGTGAAACAATCATCCAAAACTATCTTGAGGAATGAGCTGCATAATTCCCTTGCTTCATCATTTGAACTGCATGGTCCTGTTTCAAAATCTAGGACATTATAAATCACATATCAGGAAAGGAAAACAGTCTGCATTGTTCACTTCCCTGGAGCCTTCCAATATATCTTGTGTCAGCAATAAGGCTTTAATTGACCAGCCTTTCTAAAGTCAAACAAGATTGTAATGTGGTTTCAGTTGCACTCTAGCTTGACTGTTTGTGGAACATGGTTGCTGCTTTCTGCCAATCGACTGGGCAGAGCAAGACCTATTAATAGATGTTGTACATACATTACTCTAGGTATGATATCTCCACATTTGCAAAATTAAAAACTTTTTTATTTAAGTATACTTTAAATATTGTATTTTTACATCTAGGATACTTAAGCAATTGACAAATGATAATAATTATAAAAGATTTTTCAGTGAATACTGAGGTACTCTTTAGGATAACTGAAAAACAAAATGGCTGCACTGTAAAAAGAGTGCATAGCATAATCCTTGCAGGTAAGGAAAATTACTCCTTATATCTCCCTATTTCCCCTTGCTAATCGCCCTTCTAAAGACTGAGTTAAGTGTTGTAATAATTCCTCTTTCTTCAACTCTGTGTCTTTTTGAATAATACCCTTTCTGTGGTTCCCCATAAAGCTCTGAGAGTATACTCATGTGTCAGTGATGGAGCACTCTGTGCAGCCAGCCTTGTGGGAAGCCAGGACAGGACAGAGCGCCTCTTTTGCACAGGACTGTGAGCCCCCCCCAAGCATGGGGGACCTGGACTGGCTGCCATCACAGCTCCACATAAACTAACATGGGCTGAGGCACAGAGATTTGTTTGGTTTTCTGGGAGGTGTAGAATTACTGTGTTTATATTCCCACTGCTTATTCCCACTAGCAACTTGCAAAGACACACTCTGGTTTCTTTCCCATGGGAGGCAGCTGTGCCTCTGCCCAGCTTCTTTTTACAGAACTGGAGTTGGTCTGCCATTGGTGTCTCTGACGGGGATGCTTTCTCATAATGACTAATCAGATAAAGATAATCAGGAGTATGTCAAATTTACTTACCACATTCTTTTATACCTGTGAAAATGAAAGCACAATCGTCTTAAAATTCTGTAATTTCTGGTGGGGTCCTAAACTATTAAAAGATATGAAATCTAAATTTATCTGATTCAAAACATTCAGATATTTTTCATCAGTTGTGTAATTGAAAAAAACAATCAAACAAACAAAAACAACACAAAAATAACAGGTACAATACTTGACCTAGTAACAAGAAGTCCCACATCCTTCCAGTGAAAACTTTCCATGTCAACAAGTTGAACTGAGTTGAGTATGACTGCTGCCAACAACTCAAAGTATTGCTTATCACTGTGAAATACAGCTTATGATGTATTATTCCAGATTGGTAATTAGAAGTCTTAAGATAAGGAAAGGCTGGAAATCTAACAGGAAGATGTTTTAGAAATGTACAGCAAAGGGACTAAAATTACCAGTGGCATAAAGGTAAATTCCTGTAGGATATAAAGAAAATTATTCTTGCAGTGGGAATAGTTAGGTGCTGCAAGAGATTGCTCAGTGGTATTGTCCCTGGAAATACTTGAAACTTGCTTGGATAGTGTGCCAGGACACTTCATCCAACTTACAGCTGTCATTACTTCGTCCAAGGAATTAGTCCACATGTCCTTTAGATGTCTCTTCTAACTTGAGCCATCCTGTGATTCCAGGTAAGTCCAACACTCAGCAATTCACCTTCTGATTGTTATGAAGGACATTTAAGACACACACAAAACATTTGAAGATCTGTTCATCAGAGGCACAAATGAGCAGTACAAATAACTATTTTGTGAAAGGTAGTGCACGAAGAGTACCTTGAGATCAGATATACTTTTTGCAAGCCAACTCCTATGGGTGATAATCTGAAGTGCCCTTGAGATGAGAGGATATATCGTGTGCTTTTACTGTACATAATGATCAACTCCTGTGCCACTTTGAGAGTAATGTCTTTTTTACAGTATTTTAGGTCGCATTTCTTAAGTATAAAATTCAAACTATAATATTATCCTTCGATGTTTTAAAATGTGGTAATGTAGAAGGCACTTCCTTAACAGAAATCCACAGGAAGCTCCTATTTAATCTTTTCTGTTGAAATTTGGGAAGGAGAATGAGGAGAAAAGAGGAATCAGTAGAAAATTCCCATTTTTGAGGTAGAACTGAGGGAAGAACAAAGTGAACAGGTTGCTCTCTCTGCTTTCCCTTGTGAGTGTTTTGCTGTTCACCCTTTTATCTTCTTCCATGTCCATCTATGTTTTCTTTTAACAGTCTGTCCTGTGTTCTTTGAAGTCAGTGTTTTGTTCATCTCACTATCCTCACTTTGGTTTCCTATAAATAGCACTTAATGAGGGTGACTGATAGCATGTAATCAAGTTGTTGGTGATCATCACTGCCTTGTTTCAAATATTTGGAGATTTGCACAAAATTTACCTCTCCTATATTCTGTATGAAAATCACGTTTATTAAGTCAAGCCTTATGCAACCTATACAAGAAACTTATCCAGTTGGTTCCCTAGCTATATTTATAGTCTTCTCTTTTCCCAAGTGACTTCCAGATTTCAGCATCCTGCTGCATAGTGGTCATCAGTGCATCGTGTGTTTCTAAGTTGGATTTTGTGTTGTAAGTACCTTTTATCTCTGTAAGAGGCCTTCACAACGTAAAGACTCTACAGAATCACTCTTCCATTTTATGGCCATGTGCATTTCATTTAGGAGCATGTTCAAAAATAAATAAATAATAATGTTGTAATAGTAGCAGGCGAGTTTCTCAACAACTTCTAAACGTAGATGGAGGAGCCCATGAAAGCAATGCCAAAAAGGTTTGGCAACATGCTAAAACGAAACCACAGGGCATTTCAGTTGATTGCATTCTCCACTGGGGAGAAAATACTGGCAAGCATGTCTACCACTAATGATGAAAATTGCTTGACATTTAAGCAGGTAACAGTGTAACACCCTGAGCAGAACCTGTCTAGAGCCAGCCTGCATGAGGCGTCTGTTGGACTTTGCAGGTCTCACTTGGGATCCGCTTCTAAGAGCACCCAGGGGCAGAGACTCTTAAAAGCATGCTTGATGATTTTCAGGAGCCTTAACTTGGGGCCTCTGATCACTAGGAATTCTATCTTGTGCCTCTGAGCCATGCCAAAGGCTAGTCTCCAGGGGTGACTCTGAGGTGATTCCACGTGATTGACTGAATTCTGTTCTTCTAATTTGCCACTTAGTGACAAGTAAAAAGGTGCCTCCTGATCTGCTCTTCCAAGGAAATGTTTTGCAGGTTTTGCAGGACACAATTTGCCAAAGTTTCCACCAATTTGGCTTGAGCTCCTTGAGCCTTCTGTCAGCTCAGCACTCATGAAGGGGTGTTTATGGCACTACCCTGTACAGTGCCATATGCAAGTCAAATAGTGGCATATTCTGTCCTTTCTTTGTGGTTAAGGATCACACTGTGGCTTTGTGCAGCTCTGCTTTATCCCATCTTGCACAATATTCTCACTTCTCTGCTTTTAGCACAGGGCAAAATGAGTGTCCAGAAGAATGCTGGGTTTTGTTAGTTTTTTGTTTGTTTGTTTGTTTTTGTCTCTTTTTTACATTTGGAAAGCAGAATTAGAGATAGATGGAGAATGAGGAGAAATTGGTACTCCTTACCGCCAGTAAATAAGAATGCTAATGTCAATGCATGTAAATTTAACCTAAATCTCAGAAGGAGCAGTTTAAGGAAAAAGTGTCAGCTAGAGGAAAACAGAGAAAAAAGCCCCATATCCTAACATTTGTTCCAGATTCAGGACAAAGCAACAGCATAACAGTTAAAAGCTGAAATCATTACAATGTTTCTAGACTTCCACCTGGGCTCCCGGCAAGGCGTGCAGTATTTCAGGTATTTCATGCTTTGTGTCCACTGATGTGTTAAAATGGTCAAGAGAAGAAGATAGCTCTGGGCTGAATCATAAAGCGGTAGTCATTGGAGATCAGAAATGTCTGTGTGAAAGAATGTGCCAGGTGGAAAAGCCAGTTAAAGAGATCGAGGGTGCATCAGAAGAGCAGAGATGGCCATGATGGAATAAAAATTCTGCATATTCTCCCAAGCACCTCAATAATCCCTGAGCACTCTTATTACCACAATCAGTATGCACAAGAAAACACTTCAGATGTGTGTGGTCAGCAACTATTTTGTAGACCAAAATAGACCGAATTCATCAACTGAAAATGTTCTACAAAGGAGAACATTTCTACTCTTTCTACTTACACATACATAAGCCTGTGTGTACACATGGCAACATATGTACACAGTAATGAATGTGTTTTCCATATGACAATTAATACCTTGAAAATTCCCTGGCAAGATTCCATGATTGGAAAATGGATTAACAACCTCTCTCCAGCCACTGAGTAATAATATTAATAACAACAGCAACAACAACAAAACCTGAAAAACAAGCCATTGTTCAGTATAATTCTCTGTATTTTTTTTTTAATTTTTTTTTTTTAAGTACCATGACATTTTTGTGTATAGCCCATTAGAAAAGGAGCATGGAAGATAAACAGGTCCCTGTATTCGTGTTTGTTAGTTTATTTCCCTTGAGTCTTTTAAAAGCCAGAGGCTGATTTAGCAATTAGTGTTCATACTTGCATATCTTCTGCAATTAGCTAATATAGCAAATTAGGGAATAAGAAATAATCATTATTATAAAAACCAAACATTAATATAAAGTAAAACATATCTGATGAAAATTGGGTGCTGTTTAGTCACTCAAAAAATATACTTCACTGTTAATGGCCAACAATAATTCCAAATATACATTATTTTTTTCCCTTTTGTAATACAATTCTCTCTTCATAATACAAATCCTTATTAAAACACTCTGTTAAACCTTGGCAAAGATATTATGTGACAGCATTGTTTTGTAGGAATTTCATCTAATTTGTTGAAAGATAAATGAGAATTTGAACTATTTGTCTCTTAAAACAACTGCTGATAATAATTATTTTTCATGGAATATTCAGTCAAATTATAGAGTTCATCATGATCATCAGACAAGACCGGATTTTGTAGAGGCACTTAATGTTACATGGCAGAGGATACCATGTTTGTAATTACACAGACATAACACTGATGGTATCCTCCTGGTTTGTAGAAGGGGGACTACAATTGGCAGGACGCGTTTTTAGAAAGAAGAGCGCTACAACATATCACCTGAGGCAGGTGGTTGATTTTAAGGAGGAGTAGTGAGCTGTGATACTGAAACACATCCTCAGCATCAGGACACTTGGAACAAGCTCCAGTCCCAACTGCAGCTGCTTATTGCAGTTTTGCTGTAAAAGCATTCATAGCTGCCTGTGAATATTCATTATCTGCCTTAATTTTATTTGCCTAGGCAGTTTAAAGCAGCATAGAGATTTATTTACAAACAAGAAGATGCTTTTGGAATGAATCACTGATTGGCATTTCTGCACTGAAATGCAGTCTGCACTGAAATGTTGTTGTTACCAAGAAAAAGGGCAGGCCAAAGTTTCCTGTTTTCTTGATTTTCCTTCCACCCTTGTCCTCAACGACATTCTTCTTTAAGACATTTCTGGCTGAAGAAGTTTTTCATACTTTGAGAGGGAAGATGCACCTTTACTTGAGGTGTATTTAAAGCCAAAAGCACTTAAAGGTAACAAAATGGAAGAATGCAATCCTTAAAGAGCCAACAAATAATGTTACAAGTCTCCAAAGTATAGGAATGGTCCAGCATTTAAGCAATTGTTTTATGAAATGGTAGAACAATCTCTCATCTCGAAACTCTAGAAAACTCTGGAATGCCACAAGGAAGTCAAGCAACCAGATTATTGTATCTATAGCAATCACATTTTTATTACAATTGCTCAGAATCTACAGTGGGCTTCTTAATGTCCATGCATGAGGTGTACCAACACCACCACATGATTGCTTGGAGCACCACAGGCAGCCCAAATGTTAGGTCCCTGAGGATGACAAGTATTCCTTTCTTTTCCTGAAGGAACATTCCTGGTAAGTGCCAGTGATGCTTGAAACTTGTCCTCTCAATATTATTAGGAAATTACTTTTCAGCTAGGGCAAATCATGTGCTATTATTGTTGTTTGGGGCTTTTCTAATCCTATTACATTTATGGTTGTGATCCTTTTGGTTTTCTTTAAATCATTTGCTGCTTCAGTCATGTGAAAGAGGTGAGAAATGTTCTCATTATTTCAACATAACATTTTAATTGCAGTAAGAAGTAGTTTGCTGTGAGGGAGATTTTTGATTACTTTAAATAATACACATTTTGACATCTCCTAGAGTTTCTTAGAACCCACTTGATTTTTTCAGTATTATTTTTGCTCACAGGGTCTTAGCATTAAAATCAGCATCAGATTTCTATTAAGCTAATTGTGCAGATAGTTTCCCATATAAGTGAAACCCATCAATATTGCTCAGCAGACTGTGGTGAAGGGAGCTCTTCTTTTTGGTTGATTTGAGTACTCTTACTGAATAATTGCATCTGACAAGTTTCTAAAGCTTTGTCAGAGTTTCCTTTGCCTTCTGATTTGTGTTGCTTCTGTTTTAATTTTAAGATGTGCCTGCATGGTTGTCAAGGGAAATGAACTTGGCTGTTTTGTTTTCAGTGGCATTCAATACTCTGAAACAAAAAGAAAAATGAAGTGGAGTATGAAAAAATGTGTAATTTTGTCAATTTTTCTTTTTCCATCTATGAAATGGCTAGATGTGCACGTATGTAACTGTTCTACTGGTTCAGTACACCATGTCCTGGATTTTTAATAGCATTTTTCTACAGCTGGTTTAGGAGTACAGGCTTGGGGCTTTTTGTGTGTGCTTATAAATGAACTTTATGACTTTTGTATGACTTTTGTAGAGTAGGAAGAGTTACTTAACCTGGCAAATGTCAGTGAGAAGAGAAGAACTGACCTATACGGAGCAGTTAAGAGATCATCTTCCAAATTGTCTCATCAGCATTTCTCTGCCCTCTGTCACTTTGTGAGAAACAAAGTTATAGAGTCTATGAACTCTGGAAAAAAAATAGGCAGCATGGAAAACCATAGTGTTTGGGCACAACACACAGGTTACAAAGCTAGCATCTGCCCTTAGTTATTATTCCTAATGGGATCAACTAGCACAGGCTCCTGGGTGCAGCTGCTTTGCTCTGAGGACTTGGTAAAATATGAGCACCTCCCCACTGAAAGCATGGACGTGTTGCTGAGTTTAGCAGTTCAAAGGCTGACTCTTGGTGAGTAGTTAAGAATAGGACAGTGCTTGCACGTCTGTGAGTGCATTTCTGTCCTCCTTGGTGACATACATGTGGAGTTCTGTGCTGGGCACTCTGGGCATACTGTGCTAGATGAATTGGATGCTCCTCTTGCAGCTGTGCACAGGCTGTCTTCCTACCAATGCACTGAGATAACAAATGCACAAAATGTTGTCAAGCTCCCACATTAGCAATTACAGCAGCAAAGTTCAGATACATGAGGCATTTCTCTTCTAATTAACTAACACCATTACTCACACAGAACAGTTCACTATTGGCTGTAGCAATTAGACAATGTCAGTATGCCAGCTGCTGCCTGTGCCCTTGCAGGCATGGACAGCATACATTGTCCCAGTACCTACAGGCTGCTGTATTTCAGAGTTAACACAGCACATGTTCAATGGTACTTCTGAGGCAGTGAGTCAGAAAAGATGCAATCTGGCAACAGATGAGCTTGCAGGCAAGCAGAGAAGCAGCACATTAGGGGAAATCACTGCCTTTTGAACCCATGTTCTGACACACATGGTAATTGTTGGTTTGAACAAGATGCTTTTGACTCTCTTTAAAAGGCAGCTGACTTGGCAAAGGCATAGCATCCATGTCTGCAGTTTTACCTTTTCCCCCAGCTGCCAGACATTTAGTGTGTTAATTGCATTCTCTGTTGCTATAAAGGTGTAGTGGAGCTTGCATAGCACTTTTTTTCAAAATAAAATTTACCAAAAGGCACAAAACTCCATGATTCTGTAGACTTGTGTTTTACTCAACATTCATCTGCTCAGTGCTTAATTTATTTTGTTTTAAAAGTTGATACTCATGCCTGAGCTGATTTATATCAACTATGTTTCTGTTCCCAGTCTCAGTGGGGAGATGTTAATAAGCAGCTACTCCTGACAAGGCAAGCTGAGAGATTAGGAAAAGCTTATTCTACAAAAGAGTGTCTGAGTACTAAAACAGGCTGCCCAGGGAGGTAGTGGTCACCATCCCTGAAAGCGTTCAAGAAATATGTGGCACTGAGAGACATGATTTAGTGGGCAATATTGGTGGGAGGTGGGCAATTGGACAAGATGATCACAGATGTCTTTTCCAACCTTAATGATTCTATGAATCTCTCATTTCCAAGGTTAGAAATGAAACTGGATTCCCAAGTTGCACACACCAGTGGTCCACAAATACTATGGATTTTCACTGAGTGACGAGAGATGAAGGACTTAGTTTGAGCCTACATTATTTGTATGCTATGCTACATGGTTGTTGACTACCACAGCATGACAATAATTTATAAGCCTCAACTCTGGGTCTGTTGTCTACCTTATGGTGTTTGCTATCTTCTAATGTTCCCATTACTTCACAGTGTCCACTGAAGTGGCTCGTTTATTGTATAAGGAAGAGATTAATCCTTCCCACTGCCTTGCTCTGTATTTTGTACACCTACAGCTGCAGGACATCTGCTGAGACAGAAGATTCTACATAAATAAGATGTTAATGTAAAAAATGTTATTTACATTACCTAAAATGAGAGTGTTAAGGAAATGTCTAAGAGGCTGTGTATCTTCCCCGTGACAGCTGGACAGAGGCTTCTAAACAAAAAGCAGCAGGCAACATACTATTTTCAAGGAGTCCTTTACATTTTCTGTAAACTGTGGAAAGAAAATCTTTTCAGATTCTGTTTCATAGTCCTTTTTGGTCTTAATTGCTCTATTGTACTTTCCCTTGCTCCTTGCTCTAATGGGATTCTTTTCCTGCTTACTGAGGTGTAACAAGTTATTGGGGAGGTCACACACAGCTTCCAGATGACCTCACATACCAGAGCAAACACAAATGGAAGAGAAATATTATTGCCCATCTTGGAAAGACACCGGAGCTCAAATTCCAGCCTGAGCATATTCTTTTGCTTGTCTTTCTTTTAGATCCAATCTGATGTGGCCATATTCAGCCACTATACTCATTTGGATTTTGTTTAGTTTTTTTACTTGACTTCAGATGGAGCCTTGTTTTGATCACACTGTACATCCAGGGACTTCAGCTATGCAACCCACTGGACAAAAACTGGAACATAGGAAGTTGTTTCTGGACATCAGGAAGCAATTCTGTACTATGTGAGTGATTGAGCACTGGCACAGGTTGCCCAGAAAAGTTTTGGGATCTCTTCCTTGGAGATCATCAAAAGCCTGGACATGTTTCTGGGTACCCTGCTCTGGATTGCCTTGCTCTAGCAGGAAGGTTGGACCAAATGATGATTTTCAGAAGTCCCATCCAACCTCAACCAACACCATTTTCAGAAGATACAGATAACATGAACAACCATCACAATGAGGTTTCGCAGACCTCATGATTAACAAAACCACCCTAGACAATTTTCTGGCTATGAGATCACTAAAAGCAACAGCTCTTGAATGCTCACAGCCAACACCAAGCAGAGAAGGAGTAAGAGAGCAAGCAGTTCTGTGCTGCCAGAGCTGTGGCTTCAGCAAAACCTCTGTGCCACCACCTTCTTCACTGTTCTGCATGAAAACTCATCAGTGACCTAGGTATTCAGGGTCCCTGCTTGTTGATGATAATGATCTCCCATCTTGACATGTTTAATACATAAAAGCTTGCCTATTGATAATAATCTCTTTTGTTAGAAAGAAAATAGTCTTCCATGTTTGCCAGATGTTAGCACTGATATGGCAAAGGCAGCTAGAGGGGGAAATCATGCTGTGTCAGCTGCGTAACATGAACAAATCAAACCCTCAAATTATTTGTGGTTGAATGTTTGTTCCATGACTCTTTTGTCACTCAGCCTCCCTTTTTTTCATCATGTCTTCTTTTTTCCCCTGCTAAACTACTTTGACACATTTTCCGCTCTATTCATCACTGGAAATTGTTGCTGTGGTAGAATTTCTTTCCTTTCTCCCTTATTTCTGACATCTGTAACAACACATAGTTCTTCTGGGGCTCAGTGACTACCCCCATACTCCCTGACATACCTTCTGCTGGAGCTGTAAGCCTATTTTTCAGCACAGAATTAAAGCAAAATGAGATGAGATGCAAAACAGAGAAGTCTCTTATTGTTGGGGTAACATGTGAGGGTCTGGTGAGACCATGCTATGTTCCAAGAGGGTGCTTTCTTGCTTATACAAAGCCTGATCATTTCCAAACTTTGTCAGTCCCATGTGTTTAGATCTTTTACAAGATCCCAACACAACATGCCTGCTCTGAACATTTCCTGCTACTCCTTTGGTACTCAGGCTAAGCTCCCACCTTGACAGTAGGCTAAGGGCATTGCTTTTACAAGCTTATTCTGCATTCCAGGCAAATGGTAGAAAGCTTAGGATCTGATAATAGTTGGCCAATACTTTGGACAGCTTTTTGCTTAGATGCTATAGACAGCAAAGGAATTTCTCAGCCATACTCTGGGGTCATTGAATATGTTTGTATTTGTTATTTGTTTATTGTGTGCCACTGTATTAGTTACATTTACTTACTGTGTACCATCAGGCATCAGGCAATGTAAGGACATGGCACTAAACTGTAACTGTGGAAGGGCCTCCAGTAGTAAGCTTCCTCTGCTTGTTATGAAAGACAGTGAACAAGCTGTTTGCCTTCAGCTGCTTTAAGTAACATGTTTTTATGATGCTTGCTGCTTCTTGTTGTAATGTCTCCACCAGGTCTGTGCTGAAAGACACCAGTTTTTGTAAATGTCTCTTGGACTCTCATCAGGCTTGCAAAACTGTCCGATGTATTTCGTTGTGTACAGGTTGGTGCTGTTTCTCTGAAAGGTACTGTAAAAAGAACTTCAACAAACTCTACACTCCAGATCTGTATGTAGAAGACAACATTCATGTACAAAATGGACATAGGAACACTTATTTTGTTGATATGGATATATATCAAATGCCACTGCTTTTTACTGTCATGAAATTCTGATTATTCCACAAACCATTCTGTTCCATCTGAGCTGAAATCCTTTGTGGGCTGAAACAGAAGTTATACTGGGTTTAGTGGAAGAATGCAGCTTAAAGTGCCAAAACATTTTTTTTTTTTTTTTTTTTTTTTTTTTAGTCACACACAAAAAATGCTGCAGTAGCTTTTATGAATACACCCAGTGAGTTAGATTTTCCCTTGGCCAGTGGGAATAGAGAACAAAGGAAGAAATACATGGGCTGTGTTTTATACCAAATTCTCTTGTCATCCACTAACAAAAATATTGAAATAGCTAAGTAAATGTATTTTTTTTCTGATGCAGAACTACATGAAAAGTTGTGCTAAGGAACTTCCCCCCACAGACTTGCCACTTACTGTTTTTCTCCCCTAATGACATCAGCTTTGGTTTACCCTCCCTCTCTCTCCCCACTTAAAAAGTGCCACGTTCTTGCTGAAATCTCCATTCCCAGAGCAAAGGGAATAATTAGTTACCAAAACATAAAAATGACCAGATCTTCCTTATCTGAACCTCATCTCAGCAATACAGCCGGAGGATGTACTCCTCCTTGCCAGAGCAAATCTCACCTAAAAGAATTGGAGCTAAGGGCGTCCTACAGAGACACTCTTCTGGTTCTTCCTCAAGGCACAGAAATACCCTTCATATTCTGTACTACAAATTCTGGATAAAGACAGTGACGTGGATAGCATTTATAGCCATTTCCTAACTCCACACTCTGCAAAGAACAGAAGTAACTGATCTACACTTTCTTGTTCAATTCCTCCTTGCTTCTGATGACATTTTTCACTTGTTTATACTTCATTTCTTTTAACAGCTTATGTGATCTGTACATTGCTGATCAATTATAGCTAGAAGCTGTAAATCTGTGGGAAAAACCCCCAGAGAAAATGCAGCACTTAGCACACTGCTGAGGGAGGCACCCCCTAATGGAGATTTAACTCTCTCTCCTCCACAGAAAATCCCCAGTGTGCTCAGCACTGTTTGACTGGGCATTGAAAAATGTTACGCTGTGACTGGAACATCTCTTGTGACTGTTCCCCACTTTTCTCCTTGCTAATTAGAGGTGTATTTATTTGGTTTCACTCATGCTAAGGTGGGTTAGAGCCATGTGGAGGTATATGAACTTAGAATAATTTCTGAAGGACTGACACTACGAGCAATAACTTTGCACACTTCCCAAGGCACCTAAGGCTTTGGTAAGAGAGCTCTTATCTGCTTTGAGAATCTCAAGCCTCCAGTTTACTCGTGTTTTGTCTCAGAGTTTCTGAAAACAGGCAGTAATGATGTCTACCTTTCAGACTGTTGGAGCAGCCCCACTTTAGGTCTGTGCTCTGCCCTCCCAGTCTATAAATAGCATTTCATAAAGCAGGTCTCTTCCGTGTCTTACTAGTCCCTTGAATAAACTTTTTTTTTTCTACAAAAAGATTAAGGTAAGCCAACATCTAATGATTTCAAAATATGGAGTTATCAAGACTCACTTGTTTATATTTTGGTTTCATAAGAAAGGGGAAACAGTAGAGCGCTGTCAAAGAGGCTTATTGCTATAACTTGTTGGAAGAGTCTACTGACATTTATATTTTGAATCAGTTTATTGAAGTAAAGATAGACTTCTTGCGGATTAACTGGGGGCAAAACTTGATCTTACAATAGCAAAAAAATAGCATAGTATTCTTGCTATCTGCACATTGTCTTTACAAGAGAGGTCATCTTTGTGTTGCTGGGTGGTTCTTTTCTTGGAGGGGAAAGGTTGTTTTTAATACTGGATGATAAAAAGACCCTGAAAAAATAAATAATCTTGCTAGGAATGGAGGGGGGAGGAGGGGACTGCCCTCAGGAAAGCATTGTGTTTCCAAGGCTTTACTCCTTCAACAGCCTGGCTCTGGAGTCATGACTCTGTGTGTTTATTATTGTATTATCATTGTATATATTAATAGTCTGACCAGTAAAACTCCACCAGCATCATTTCAGAAAATGCAAGTGAGAGAGAATAGTAATGAACCATCCAAAATAGTACTTGTTGAAGCTATTTTCAGCTGTCAAGGAGCAAGCAGGCTTCAGTGAGCTTGCTCTTATAGCCAATTTATTTTTCTTCTTTCTGTTTTGTGATTTTCTTCTCTTACCAATGTGGCATATGTTGGCATCACACCAAACCACAGAATATTTTTGAGGAAGGAGAGAGATACTCTAGCTAAAACTATGTCCTAGATTCACCAACAGACTTGATAAGGGTCTGAGATGGTGGCAGGGATGGGAACAGAAACCTGAGAGCTTTTAAATTCCCAGAACTCGGTTGTGGTCAGGTCACTTCTGGGACTATATAAAATAACTCAACTGTTTTAATCATCTACAATAGATTCAGAACAGTTTCTGTATGGCCTGTCAGCATGAAGGATGGATACAAAATGCCCATTTGGTTCTGGGTTGGTGCTGATTTGCTCACTGGGAAACCTTTCCTGCCAATCCTTCCTTGTGGCTTTCAACATCAGCAGGCCTTTTCTTATAATCCTTTTGCTGTCCTTCTTGATGAATTCCACTCAGATCCTGGGTCAGTCAGAGCTCTGACCCAGTCAAAGCACCCTAGATTTCCATAGGTCACTCCTTGGGTAAAATTTGCCGTAATAGAAGGTGATAATTGTCAGAAAACAGAGCTCATCCTGAGCCACCATTTCCACTAGTTTTGAATTAGTGGAACCACACTGTCCTTGAAAGATCTATTTCTGATTTACGTAAAGATAACTAAAATCAGAATCAGATGTAAGACATATTGAAGTCCATTGTGCATGCACTGGTCCCTCAGAGAGGGCCAGGTTGTGCCTCACAGTACCAGGACATGCAGTGTCATGGCATCCCACACACTGCTCCCTGCCTGCCATCCTGCAGCATGGCCAGCCTCGCCAGCTTCGTGGGCATGACCACAAGACATGGCATGCCTTTGTTGCACAGCTAAGGAAAAGTCACAAGTAGAATTGTTTTCTGTTTCGCGGGCAGCTTTTCCACAAGAAAAACTGTGTGTTCAGTGAAATGCAGCTTGCTGATAAATCACTTGCAGGGATGCTGAAGGCCGGCATTGCCGCTGTTGTTTATACTTCTTTACATCATGGCTGCTACAGACTGCACTGCTGGGCCTTGAGGCCCTATTTCTCAGAATTAAATGTTCACTCAGCAGCTGAGCTTGTTTTTGTAATTAATAACATTTAAAGTGACAGAGGCTTAGCTTCTCCTTACAACTTCTCTTTCAATGCCCATGACACAGCAAAGATTCACTGACTTCATTTTGGTCAGTGCCAGTTATCTACAACCTAGCACTACTGTGGTTTGCCATCACTCAGTCTTTTTCACAGCTGCACTGATTGCATTTTAATCAGATAGGAAACAAGTCAAGCCTGGAGGAGGCTGAGGAGCTGAAAGTAGAGTAAGCAAGTAAGCCAGACCCACACTATGCATGCTCTATTGCAGCCCCCAAGCCTCTCTACTCTCTGCTGACCCACAGATCTGAGCACAGGCTGTGCTCAGACACACATCTGCATTTCTGCAGTGCCTCATCTATCCATGAGCCAAGTAACCAAGATCAGGACCTGATCTGCAGGCTGAACTTTACCAAGAAAGCAAAATAAAGCCAGAACAGAGCTAACTAACATAATTCAATATGTGAAAAAAAAAATGTTGTCTGTTCTGCTTCTGCATTGAATCAATATTGTCAGAAAAATTAAACTTACTTGAAGGAAATAAGAAGCAATACTTTTTTAAGAAAAACAAAATACCAAATGTTATTCTTTTATTCTGAAGATTTATTTTTTTTTTAAATAGGTGAACATGCTATAAAGAAATATATGTGCATTTACATATCAGTATGTATAGAATCATAGAATCATCTGTGTTGGAAGGGACCTTTAAAGGTCATCCAAGTCCAACTCTGAGGGACACCTAGAGCTACATCAGGTGCTCAGAGCCCTGTCCAGACTAACCTTGAGTATCTCCTGGGATAGAGCATCCACCATCTTTCTGGGCAACTTGCTCTAATGCCTCACCAACCTTATCGTAAAAAAGATTCTTCCCTATATTCATATAAATCTTCCCTCTAAATATTCTCTCCAGCTCTAAGTGTGATTCTCAGACTTTTGGAGTCATTCAAGGTTCTAGAATTATTAAAATACAGCAAGGAAAAGCTGTTTCAGAGCCTTTCCCACCAGAACACATTCTTAACAGCATCAGAAATTCTTCATGAAAGCACAGTCTGAATTCAACATTTTATGAAAGTTTCTGATGCCAGGTAAGACTGGGATTAATATCCCAGCTTTCAGGCATCATTTATGTCTAGAAACAAACAACACCAAAACTTACGTAAAAGTACTCAAAGTTTTACCAAGTGCAATTGCAACACATATGCATGCAGTACTGTTGTCTTCCGCACTTAACATCTGGTGGAGGTAGTGGGGATAAATTAGAATGTGCTGTATTGATTTCATGGTCTGAGCCATCGTTACTCGTTTTGGTGTCTGCCCCATTGTGTTTTAATCACAGCACCTAACCACAGGGCTGTGATTCAGCTGGGAAAACAGGGAGTTCACTCTCAGTGACATTTTGGGTAGCCTTAAAGCTGCCTTTCACCAGCCTCAGCTGCATGAGCTCACTGCTAGCCTGCCTCAGAATTTGCGTTACAGCTGTTCACCGTATGTGTCCTGACCCTCCAGCCGATCCCAAATTTGTCTTAATCCTGTTGCTCCTTCTAAACTTGTCTGTGTCAATCAAAATAAGAGATGTGAAATGTAGTATCGTGACATTATAACATTAGAAAAATAAAAAAAGGCAGCGAATTAGATCTAGGGCTTGGTCTGATTGTTCCTGGCAGAGGGGCTCTGGTTTTACTGGCTTACAGATGGATTTGGATAACAGCTCATTGAATTGTCATTATTTCTGCATTTCCAGGCTTGGGCAAAAAGCTGCTCAAACTTCAGGTTTTCTGTGTAGTGTGCTGATGAGTGTGAGGTTGATGATGACCTTAACACTGATGTCTTTTTAAGTTTAGTTTCTGTTCAGATTTAGTGTTCTTCCTGATTTGAAAGGTAGGGATGGTCGCAGTTGTGTCTGGAGGAAATGAAGACTCCTGTAAGGGCCACAGTTAAAAGGTGAGCATGCAGATACAATGCCTTGCCATTGCACATTGGGCACATAAAGCTCTATGTAGCCCACTTCAACTATGAAGGCAAAGTACTAAGTGATGGATGCAAATGGTTGTATTCTGCTAGACTGGCACTGCAACTGGGAATAAATAGATCCAAAGATTTCAGAACTTCTTGCACTTTAAAGGATGGGTCAGTGCAATAATGCTTTGATCTTCTTAGAAAGAGCTTTAAAGCAAGCAAGCAAAGCAGGAGAAAAGAGCAGAAGAGACAAAAGTGTCAGTAGATCAGATGCTCTTAGCTATCAAAAAAAGGTACATGGTGCCAATTGCCACTCTTGCTTCTGAACAAGCTCATCCTTTTCTTCACTAGAGCTTTTCCATGTATCACTGTAAAATGGTGTTTTCAATAAATCCCAAGCCTAGTAAAAATAATTATTTATGGCTTAGGGTGTAATTATAGGTCAACACTTCAATTCTAAATAGGAAAAATGTCTGTCATGTGTTAGGGAAAAACAGAAGTGCATTCTACATCAAATTCAGTAAGAGTCAATAAGATATATAGGTAGATCTGAGAACATATTTTTCTGGTAATATATAGTCAGTTTGGTAATCCTTGGCTGAAGGTCTGGGCTTGTCAGCTTCAAAATGGGCTGAGATCCCACTGAAGGTTACTCACTGGTGAAAAAGCTTAGACTGAGAGCTCTCTCCTATTCTGCAAGACAAGATAGTACAGGCAAAAATAGATGCTGCTCTCATGGGGAATATTTTATGAGTACTTAATTAATAATGCAAAAACATATAAATGAAGTTTTGATGTTTAATGCCTGATTCCAGAAGTTGATTGCTGTTGGATTTTGAGCACCTGGCAGTGTAGAAAAGTATGTGGCAAATTCTTTCTTGCCATGAATCCAGCAAGTCTGTTGATTTCAGCAAAGCTATCTTGGCTAATGCTGCATGAGGGTATGAGTATATAGGACCTCTTCAAGCTATGTGATGGGCTATCACAAGACTGATATCCCCTTATCCTTTTTTGAACATATTTGCCTCCATATCAAATGCAGTTAGGTTTTTACCACTGTTGTTCCTTTACAGTGAGAAAATTTAATGTCAGAATTTCTGGAAGACATTAAGTATAGTCTTCCACAGTACCACTCTGTCAGACACCTTAGTAACAGCACAGCCACACTCTGTTGTGGCTTAAACGGTATTTGCTCGTTTTTGTACTCTGATCTCATCCTAGTTTGCCCACTATGCTCAAATAACATTGGCCTAATTAAAATCAGGCAAATATTTTGGGTCATGTGTAATAGGTAATATAAAGTACATATGTAATGAGTTAACTAAACATCTAAGCTTCAAAACAATGAAGGTTTTCTTCTGTCATTAACTTGCCAATAGACTGAGACCAACGACTTCTGCCAGTCCTATCTGAGCTGTCTGTCAGATGCTGCATGGGTAGTGTTGGCCTTTTTATAGCAATTATTCAAGCACAGGATCCTTAAAATCTTGTGGGTTTCCCTTTTTTTTTTGGATTAGCTTTCTTTGGGATGTGTATGTAGCTTTGATTTGCATGGGAAAATTGTCCTAAGTGATAAGAGAGGAAGATAGAGCAACAGAGATTTTTTTGTGGTACTTCTCCAGGAATGTCCAGGAGTGTCCCAATCTAATCTCTGTTTGGTAATGGTTGTTGGATTAGTATAAAATATTGGCAAGTTGGGTCTTCAGCCTTACAAACTGAACACAAATATTTAACCTGGCAAAGGGTTTTTCATTAACAATCCCTCAAAAGTCTAAAAGAAAGTGGGTCTTTAAATACTTTTGTACTAATATATCAGACCACCTAGTTTTTGTACTAATAAATCATGTGCCAAGCTTCCACCATTCCTTAAGTCCAGAAAAAGGTTCTCCGTAGTCAGGAGTATCCATTCAGAAATAGGGACAGAAAGTTTTGGTCCGATGTGTATGCTTTGAAAGAACCCACCTAAATTCCTACTTCTATCCTTTCTTCTGATTTTGTGAAGTGAAAAGCAAATGCAACTTTTCTATTTCTATCGAACTTTCTGTGCTTAGCATATCCAACTTTTAAAACATTGTAAGTAGGGGAGATGGCTCTGGAGCCAAGCACTGGAAGAGCAGGTACAGGAAGAGCTATTTCACTGCTAATAATTCTGTTACCTCCAAAGTGTATGTAATTGCAGAATAATGTTATAAATCCCTTCTCCCTGTTTTCTGTACACATCTCAATGGGAATTTTCCTCTTCTAGTTTCAAATAACTGGTTGCTGATATTTCTGTTTATCTTGGATAACCAAACAGAATAATCTATGAAACACTGTGGCAGCACTTTTAAAACTTAAAACAGAAAATATACACACGAACATGCATACGTGTATTTACAGGTTATAATAAATATGTGAAACTCTGAATCAATATGGGAATTTCTATGCTTGTATTTCAGTTTCTCCCACTCCCACCTCACCCCCTTATTTGGATGAGGGTGGATGAGACTATATCCAGACACAGCACTAGTAGAAGTTTCCATGGTGTCCTGCCATGTTTACTGCAATGTCTAAAGCACCAGGTTTTGTTCACATTAGGAACTGAAACACAATTGCTTAGTGGCACAGGGAGTCTTTCCTTAGATTTCTGTGGGTGTTTTAACAATGTTGACTGATGAACTATTATGAAAAGAAATTACTACTGTGAGTAAAACATTCCATCTCTTCTTCTTCTTCCCTAAAACTGTGGTCTGAACATAGGCTCTGTTCTCAGGCTTCTCACCTTCCACCTTGCTGGCTAGAGAGGGGCAAGAGCCAGACAGTGCAGTACAGGCCCTTCAACAACATGAACTGTGACATCTCCAACAGAGGGAGGACAAACAATTTGATCCTTTCAGATGTCAGGTGAGAAGAATAGCCTCCCTTGTCAGACCACCTAGTTTTTAGCTTGGATTGATTCATCATCCACATCCCCCAGACACCTGTAGTAACACAGCAAATGGGACAGCTGGGTGGAAACAAGTGATAGGGACTTTGCTATGAGCTGTATGATTCCTCAGTTTCTTCAGGCTAAAGGCATACCAGCACAGCACAGAAATAAAGCTTCCATCTTTATAGTTGACATCTATTTTTATTAGAAGTATTTATTAAAAGTTTGTGGCCTTCTAACCCACTTTGAAAGGGGTTTCATTTAACTTTCAAGGCCTGAAAATTACATGGGTTTTTATTTATCCAAGGCTCCTGTCCTTAATTCCCAGTGCTCCTGAGATGCTCACAAACAAGGCTAATCTCAACAGTCCTAACAAGCTGATATTTTCTTATTGCCCAGCATTAAATGCAGTGTCAGCATATATCACATAGCCCTTCAGCCTGTATCTCTAGCCACCTGAACCTGTCTGAAACTTAGTGCATTGCCCAGCCACAACTTCACCAAACATCAGCAGGAAGATAAGCAGCTAAGCAGCTCCAGTAAGAGTGTTTTCCCAGGAGGGGGGATCTGTGAATCTCCAAGGCCTCCTCTAAAGTATTTTGAATATCTAAAACAAAATAATCACTGGAATAAGGGATTGAAATCATAGATCTGCCCTCCAGACATATAGCCTGACATCTGCTTTATAGAGCTGTGCTCGGACTTGAGTAAAGAGCTCCATGTGAAGGGTAAGAGCCCAAATTTCAATGGCTCAGTGCCAAAGCACTGCTGAGATATAAACTCCTGGTGCTAGGCTTAGAGGCTTTAAGAGGAGCATTGCAATGCATGGTTAGTGGCGGCCAATGGCACAGGCATTCAGCTGACTCCTGAAAATCTGTCATCAATTGCACTGTTGCTTCTGACTTTGAGAAAGCAGACTGAAAGAGCTGAGAAGAGTTCTAGTGTCTTGAGGTGCCAAAATAAGGGGTTGCAGGAAGAAAGGAGGATAAATTAATCGAGGTGTTTCACGTACTGGATGAGAGTTTCTCTGTTAATGAGTGGGCAAAATTAACTTATTTTTTCTGAAAGGAAAATTTTCCCTGGTGGCTTTATTTACCCCTCTAAAACCCAGCTCAAGCCAATGAATTATAACAGCATGAAGGTATCTTTGCACACTAGTTAATAAAGGATTTAGAATACTGGACAGAGTTCAGGATGTACAAGCTTTGGAATGTGGCACAGCCAAATTTAAAACAGGTCTGTGTGCTTATATGTAGACAGACAGAAATTCTTCTGCTGCTAGTTCCAGCTTGCTGGACCCTTGCCACCCTCTGCCTAGACAGGGTGGAGATGTGCCCGTGTCAGGAATGCCTGAATTAATGTCAGAAAGAGGATTTGTGACCCCAGGCCCAGGACTCATGAGTGGCTCTGAAATCAGAACTGGCCATGTCAAGGTGGTTTCGAGCTCAGGCAGAGGAAAGATGCACATACTGCATATAGCAAGATGTGTGTACACCTCTATGTCAATATTGACAGGGAGAGGGTTAAAAAAGAAACCCTTCCCAGGGAAAGGGATGTCATATGCAGCTTATTCCTGCTGGTGGCCCTGCTGAGAAACCTGAAAAACCGCACCCTGAGAGGTTATGAAGTAAAGCCAGAAGGAGCTTGGAAGTGGGATGCCTGTGCTTTTGTAAAGAATAATGGAATTAAGTTTTTTTTTCCCTTCTTGTTTCTTGCTTATTCTTTATGCTATGAATTTTATTTAAATTCTAGCATTTTCATTCTTCTTTATCATGTTTCAGAATGCTTTCTTTTTTTCTTGCTTTTTTGTTTTGTTTCTTTTAATAAATTATTAGGGAGAAAAAAAAAAAAGCAAAGTTTTGTTTCCTTTGTAATTTGAATAAGGAGATAATTGAAAGGGGAACATAACTGCTCAGCCTCATATGATACTTGAGCTAAGTGTGTTCAAACAAAATAATTGTTAAGGCACTGTCCTTCAGTTATTAACTAAGAAGGTAGTTTACAAACATGTATCTTGCTTTGTGTTCCTTTCTGAAGGTTGTTAATATCTAGATGGATAACAGATATCTTGATATCTCTTCACATTTGTCTAAGCTCTTAAAAATTACAGGGATTTTATGTCTAGCTCTACACATTGCAACTCATATCTTTATGCTTAATTTAATTTATGCTTAGTTTAAAGAAAAAAATGGAAAAAAGAAAAAGAAATTGTTTCTTTGTAAAGAAACAACAGGAATAGCCTGACTTTGATCATGTTTTGACAGTTGAAGTATCCAACCAATGTGAAATCCTAGTCAGTGTCAATGCAATGCATCACTAATCAATACAGACTGGAGAAATCCAGGAAAGTGCTCAAGAGCAGCAGGTACAAGCCCTGTTGGAAGCAAATGGAGTACCAAATTGAAGCAAATGCAGAAGAGTTGGCTGTTGGGTAAGCTGAATACTATCCTTCTACAGACCTAATCCTCAGGTATGTGATTGCTGCTGTGATATACATAGAAGAACATTCTCCCCATGTGGCTAACATCAGAAGCTCATTGTTACTGTACAAAGCAGAGTCTCCTTTGCTTTTTGTCTTCCTTCAGGTTCTCTTAATGTCTATTTGTATTACACCAGTTATTTTTCTGAGCTCTAGCACTAAGGTCAGGATGAAAAGGAAAGTCAATCTCAAGCATACCTTTTCTATGCTTATCTTTAATATCTTTCTCTCTCTCTCTTTTTTTTTTTATACACTGTTATGTAACTTGGTCCTTCATGTAGCACCCTGTTTGACACTGCTCCTGTATGAATTTCAGGTGAGCAATAACATGATAAGAACATAATAAACCAACAGATATGGAAAATGCAATGTTAATATTTAGTAAATACGAGGCATAAGGATTGGATTTTGTGAGGGGAAAGAAAATGATTGATGGAAGCCTAGGGCCAGAATACTTTTAAAAATACTGGCTCAATATCTATTGCACTCTTAATTAAATCCTTATCCCTCCTAGACTTACACATATGTCTAAGTGTCATTGAAGCCAAAGCACTTTAAGAAGACTGTTCAGCACGTGCCTGCTAGCGTTGCTCAAGTTACTGCTGGAGTTGCTAAAGTTAAATATGTTAGCAAGGATCTGAAGAGTTACGTGTTTCAATAGTTGCATTGTTTTATTGGAATCTTTAGTGTCATAATGAAATGTCTATCCTGCGGCTGGAAAAGCACTACTGAAGCTGTCTTATTCAAATTGTCACCTTCCATCTCCAGTAGTGTGTCGATATGGGAGGGAATAAACAAAGTATGAGAATGTTTATCTGATTCCAAAGCAGGATACACTGAGCTCATGAAGGAAGAGTTTGTGGCTAACTTGCAGAGAGTAAGAAAACAACAAATTGTTGGTAGTTTAAAAGACTGTGCTAATACTAATGAAGCTGATAAATCTTTGAAACTAATAAATCATTTATGTGTATTAATAATGCTTTAATTGGTTTATAATTCAGTTTAACCTCTATTTTGTTTCTGTCCTTCACCTACAAGTTTCACATCCACTGTTTAGCCTGTTTGCTGAAACTGATCTGTGGGTATTTAAAACTGATAGATGTATTTTTAATGTGTTGGGAAGGCAAAATACTATCTTGTATCAATCATATTATGGACTGTGGCAAAATTACATACATCTTTGCAGAGCAAGAATGAGTTCCCTAGTACTCTGGGAGTATGGAATCCTTCTGTTGCTATCAACTTACTCCCTGGTACATTTGATTTACCTTTTTTTTCTTCCAACATCCTTCTGTGGAAAGAATGGCTGTTACATTCATCCTTCTGGAGCTTTAGATGAATACAGAGAAAGATAATCTTGAGGATCAAACAAAGTTAACTGTACAAATGAAGAAATCTTATGCTCTTCTTAACCAGAGAGTGCTCTGAAAGTAATAGATTTTTGTTTCCTGAATTAAATTTAGTAATTTGAGAAGCACATTTTCATGCTACATGTTCCAGCTCAAATACTATTGCACTTTTCAAAGATGCATGTGCAATAAATGCATAATGAAATACTGACTAAATTTAAGAAAATACGCTTTACTGACTCAAGGCGCACAAGCTTCATTTACTGGCTCCATGCAGTGGCTTTTCTTTATCTTTGTTTATTTGGGCCAATCACTTATGTGCATTGATGCTGAAAATACTAAGGGCACAGGATCAACTATACACAGGGAAAATATCCTGCTCTGAGATTTGGGCCTTTTTGGTTTTCATTGGGAAGAACATCAGCAAGAGCATTGGTAAGTACAGACAGTTGTTGCCTTTATATCATCTAGCCTCCTTCAGTACTGCCTGTTTGTTTTTTTCTCTCTCAAATGATATTTCTTCAGGCTACAGCTATTCTTGCTGTCAATACAAGCTGGTTGTCATTGCTAAGGACTCTGGAATATAAATATTGTCCATGCCCATGATGAAGATTTATAGACTTCTCTGGATATCTGTATAATTGCAAAACTCTTCTGCATTGTTCTAATAACCAGTTAGTGGCTCCTTACCTCATGAAATTATGTACTCACAATATTTAAACAGACAAATCTTTCAAGACTAACTTCTCTTTATGTTGTCTTTTTCCTTTAATGCTGTACTGGGAAAACAATGTTTTATTACCCTGGTGTGTAACTTTCTAAACAGCATATTAATAGGACAAATGCCAATAAGCTAGAATGTTATACAAACAAGGATGCTATAAATTATGTGTGGACTATTTACATAAAAACTTCAGTTTGAGAATGCAGACAGTAACTCATTGTTAAGTATTTTATGGCATTTTCAGTAGTAAGGATGAAGGTAAAAGGGTGAATCCCCCTCTTTAAATTGTAGAAAACAAGTTGTACTGGATGGTCAGCCAAATTTTGCAGGGTTTTCAACAACGAACCATAAATTTGCTAAAGATGTAATTATTTCATATGACATTCAGCTACTATGATCTAGTAATGCTAATTGACTAGTTGTCTTTGTCATTATAAGCAGATATTTATGAATTTAACTCCAGCAACTGCAGGAAGTAATTTTGTAGGATATCAATCAATTTGTTATTCAAAATTAGTAAAGTTATATTTGTATATCAGAAGGGAAGAAATTGCATTCACCATTCTGATAATTTTAGATTATGCTTGGATCTCTGCTACTAATGTTTCTCAAGTTTGGCAAAGTTGGACTGTGTTGAACTCAGATCTGAAGGTTCTTTCCTTTGCATTCGAGAGATACAGCTAGATGGAAGCAATTTATGAAACTCTATTTATATATTAAAATACTTTCTACTTAACAGTGTATTCCTTTTGGCTTGGCTGTTCCTGAGAATTTAAATGAACAACTCTGATGTAAGGATTGCAACTGTGTGACCTATTTTTGCAGTTCCTCTTGGGTGCAAATCTGAGGAGTAAGGCTGATAATAGGGCAAATTATTTACATACTTGCCTGCCAGTGTAACTAGAAAGGGTAAGCAACACATCAGGAAGCTGGCAGGGCTTGTGTAGCATTGCATTTTATCTCCATCTGACTCATTCTCTTCGGAGTCAGAACTCTGTTAGTTATTCAATGACTCTGGCACAAGCTTTCTTCACTGTATTCTGAATTCTGAGAGGATACTGTTTTAGCAGTTCTCTACATCATAACAGCTAAAGTGACTTACCAATAAATAAATAAACAAATAATAATCCAAAGTAAGTCTGTATTGCCAGCAGCCTCTGGGCTGAAATTTAGGATGAATTTTTCTAATGAATGAATAATGTTTATTGACTTCAGTTGTGTTGCTGCTTAGTATGTTGTTCTAAAGAAAGTATATAAATGTATATTACAGTTGAAATGTAATGGAAGAATAACTACATCTTTGTGCAGGGGTACTATTTATTCTGTTTTCTCTCACCTGTCATTGTTATATCAAGTTCATAATAAAACAAGCACACAGGTGATCCAGTGACACCTACTGTATCAGGAGAGAGAACAAAAATTTTCAATACCAGACTTTCATCTATCATGAAAACTTCGAAACTTGTGACAATACAGTTATTGAAGAATAGTTACAACTGTTCTTTTTCTTCAGTTGCATGGCCACAAGAACCCACTCATACCCCGCCACCCCCCTTCCAAAAAAAAACCAACAACACAAAACAAAACAAAAAACAACAAAGTCAAAATGGTACAGAGAACCACTTTGCCTGAATTTTCTTGAATAAAGGGGAATGCCATCTTCCTCAATTGTTCTTCAGTACTCTTTATTGTCTTTATCTTTGCTTAATCTGAACAAACCTAGAATTTTAGAAATAATATTCTACAGTTTCCAAGGACTCCTAATTTTGAGTGAAGTGGTCTGAAGTTTCTAATGGTTCTATTTTAATATCCACTAAAATTATTTCTAGCACCTACCTGCACCCCTAAAAGTATGGTATATTCTTTGACATCACTCCTATTCAAAGTGATTTTCAAAGGCCTTGCAGAAATTGCAAAGTTTTAAAGGAATGTAGAAATGCACTTTAAAGACAATTCTTAAAATTGAGTCTCTTTCCAGACTAAATTTTAACAAAAAGCTTCCCAGAATGTCTCTTCTTACACAAAATAGAATGGCTGGGGAACATCCAATCTTTGTTTCTAGCCTGAATTGAGATTTCTAGTGTATTCGTAGTCACTGTATTACATACACAGTTGCATTCAATAATTTCTGGATTTATAACTTGGAAAAGAAAAAGTTCTCTATAGGACGATGTCCCAGTTCAATTTGTTTTTATGGGGATAACATTGGAAAACTTGTGAATAGCATTTCTAACAAATTAGGGTTAAATGAATTATATAGTGTTCAGAAACATGTTTTCAGTTAGTTCTTTGAAAGCAGGCTTTTATTTTGTTTAAAATTTTCCTCCTGATATTTAAGGCTAACACTTACACACGTGTAACTGCAACTTTTTATGCAACAGGAGAGATTTCTGTGGGTGTGTGCACATACATACATAAATACTTATGTATGTAATAAATGTAAAATCAACAGATTATACTGAAAATGTAAATGACTAAATGTTGTTGTTTATATGTTTACACATGTATGTTTTGATCCTGGGAATAGTTAGGTTTATGTCAAGCTGACTGGAAAACTCTTTAAGAGCTGATTTCTGCTGAAGGCATGCGTAGGAAGGAAAGGACAACCAAATTCCATAGAGACACTTTTTATGATGTTAGGCAGAATTGATGCTCTAGTGATCCCTCATCACATTTTTCTTCCAGAATGAATCCTATTTTTGGCCACTCTCTCATGGCATGCCATCTTGATTTAACATAGAAAGTGTTTGAACTCTTTGATATGACCATAAAGCTTTTTACCTTAGTTTAAAGTTTTAAATTTTATCTCAGTAATAAGTGTTTACATTTCATTACAACTGAATAGGATTTCTTGAATATAAATCACTGCAGTTGTTTTTACTTCCTCAGTAGATGCATCAACTTCAGCTTGCTCCAAATGCTCAAGTGCAGGCATAGGACCAGAGCAAAAACTGTTGACTTGAGTCTCAAGCATAAATACAAAGCCATGCTCTTAAGGATAAACTTTAATCAGGGTTAATCCCAATTTAAATTTAAGTCTGGCTTTGGCCAGCACTTCAATATGGTTTTAAGTATAGCTGTCATAAATAAAATTCTTGAAGAACAAATCATTTTGAATGGTATTTCTCCTGGTTTATTCCCTGAAGTTCATTCTCTAACAAAATATGATTTCTTCTAACAGACTAATATATTTTAAGGTGGTAAGCATACATAGGATGTATTTAATTAGATCCCCATTGGCACATCTTTTTGCACTCTGGCTAGGGTGAACCCATCTCATATTGGCATCATGAGAATGCCCTCCTCTACAAGGAGAAGTATATATGCTTGATTTAGCATATTTCTGCATAAGCTTTCCTTCTAGGCTATGACTTCTCTGTCCAAATTTTTTTCAGTATTTTACAACTGTTTCAGTCAGTCTCACAAAAAAACATTGCACCTCCTTAATAGTGATTCCTTTCTTATGCCCTTCAACCATTACAGCTGCAACAATGCCACTACTGTTAAAATGTCTGCATGAATCTCTCTTGTTGTTGTTAACAGTTTCTCTATGAAAGGATTTAGACCTTAGTCTATGTTTATTCTACAGGAAAAATAGGTACAGTAATTCAGTGGATGCATAGTGATTTGATTACCATTTTATGCAGACTTAACACTTTCTACCCTTTTTGGAAAGGTGTTTTTCATGTAATGAATTCATGAATTTCATGAAAGCACAAGTTACTCTTCTTCTGGAAATGTCTCTTACCTTAATGAATACTATTTGCTGTTGAAAAGACCCTCATCATAAAAACTTACAAAAAAGGCTATAATGTTTTATAACTCAAAATCCTTGCGCTGATCTCTTTCTTCCTCTACAAAATAGTTAAATTGAGAAGGCCAGATGATGATGTTGGATTTTTGGAAGTGGCTTCTTTACATACTGAGTCTTTTAAATTATCATGTTCAAAATAAAAGATCTGTTAACTACCGATGGTACTAACAATAGTACTTCATCCTCATTACTCCCATGTCACTGGAGCAGGTTGCCCAGAGACGTAGTTGACGCCCTGTCCCTGGAGACTTTCAAGGTGAGGCTGGATAAAACCCTGGGTAACCTGATGTTCCTGTGGTGTCCCTGTTCACTGCAGGAGAGTTGGACCATATGGCCTTCAGAGGTCCCTTCCTTCTCTAAGAACTCTGTGATCCCATGATTAATATTTTTCTTCTTCTCATGTAGATTTCATTTCTAGAGCTCTTTCTCCTTCAGATTATCTATTTGTTGTCTCTTTCCAAATGACCACTGAAATCTTGTCTACTTCTCAGTATGACTGCTGCTCATGTTTGTGCTCCTTTCCAATATGTTCCTTTTCTCTGAGAGATAGAAACTGCGTGTTCTTAGCCGCCCAATGTGACAAGTGGCAGATTGCAGTGCTTTGAGCACCAGTCACAGCAGTGGAAGTCTGGACATCTCATTGTCAGCTCACAGCTGGTAGTTACAGACACTCTCTGTAATCTACTGTTGTGATAAGCAGTGTTGTCTTTGCTGATAGCATTCACTGATAAACTATTGTCTTCCTACTTCTCCTGTCAGGTCAAGGTAGGCATCCAGAAGAAGAAGCCAAGAGAGACAGAAGGAAGATGTGATAGTAGAAACAAATGTTTCCACTCCACTTTCCTGTTTCCTAGCTGGCCTTCAAAAACCATCCTGTGAGGGGATGGTTGTTGAGGTGAGGCTGTCTTCACTAAGTGGTAAGTCTGCACCTGTTTCTTCAGGCATTTAATCAGGGGACATCTGTGTTCAGCTCTCATTTTAGGTTCACTGCAAAGGGTTGTGTCAAATCAATCTGAGCATACTCCTGTGTTCTTTGGCAATGCCCAGAGTCTTAGAGCCAGTTTCACCCCAGCAGATCTCCAAATGTTCCAGCTTTCATCCTTGTCCTTTGGTAAGATCAAGTATTAGATTAAATTCCCATATTGCTCATGCAAGATGTTGTTCTCTTCTGTTTCTTTTGTGGATTGCTTTACTTATTTTGTGTCGATAGTGGATGCAATTGCTTGGTTTGTGAAAGAATATGTTTTCTAAAGTTTATCTATTAATTGTAGGATGGCTAAATGAGCAGCACTTAGCTGACGGTATTGTTTAATTGGTCTTCCAGCCACTCAGAAATGTCCACAAAAAAATGGTTCATTTAATTTGTTCAAAAAAAGTGACATCACTTTATGATTTTGAAGTGTTTCTGATACCATTTGGATCTTGAGCAAGCTTCCGAAAATGGCATCACAAGATGAATATAACTTGCAAAACTAGCAGGGTTCAGTTGCAGTCTTTCTGAATCTCTTTAATTAGCATCTCTGGAAAAAGATGCAACAAATTCATTGTGGAAGAGTCTATCTGTGTGCACATTATCACGAGCATTTTCTTTTTAGCACGTATAACACTAAGCTCCAACTATTGTGAACAACCTAATTCAGCAGGCCATGTGATATTCATGAGGAACAGGGAAAAAAAATTAATAGTTCCAGTACTTGGCAGCATATTTTGTTCCAGTGCGGAGTTTAAGCTGTTTGTGTTAAACTCTAACAAAGCTAGACAGAAGAATAAAGAAATCATGCTGACTTTCACAGCTAGGAGGAGGAATCATTTTTGGAAACTTACAAAAGAGTGAAATATTCTCTTTCTCTGAATGCTTTCTTTAGAATGAGTAAGATCCAATTTGTGGGGTTCCTCTGAGGCAGTTCAGAACAAGAAGGTGTCTTTCTTGATCATCTGAGTTGTTGCCCGGTACTGATTGCCAGCAAGCAGTCTTGTTAGCATTACTAATAGAGGTTTTTAGAAAGAATGGTGCAGTTTCAGACTTGATTCCAACTGTAGACATACAGACAGTTTTTCTGGTTTCTCCTACAACCTAAGTTTCCTTCAAGTTGCTTTATAAGCATTTTTCTCCAGTCTTTTGTGCAAGTATCAGATGAATTTCCAAAGTCAGCTTTCCTACTACATCAGTCATGCTACATCTATTTTCAGGGTTGCTTTATTTTATTTTTTTTTTAATCAGACTGAATCCAAGTTATCTGCTAGTGAATCGGAGAGAATAATAACTTGTGAAGGCATCAGCACCACTATACATAACCTGGAGTGTGCATTAGGACCTATAGAGGTGCCAGAGTTTAAAGGATGAAAATATGAGAGCAGTATTCTGAACAATCAGAAAAGAAATTACAGCTGTGCAATAAGTTCTTGCTGTTTCAGAACACCTTTACTTTGATAACTGACCGTGGTCAACCACACAGGAAAGAGTAGTCTGAGCAGCTCTCTTCCTTGTTTGCTTTGTCTAACTTCCTTGGCTCTGCTCTATGTATTAAAAAAAAAAAAAAAAAGAACCACAAAAAACCTAACAATGTTTTACATAAAGGAATGGAGGAGAAGTTTTGCAGTAACCCTACAATCAGCCTACCATGAAAAGAGGGTATAAAAAGAGCAGGTTTGTTCTCAGTCTTTCTATTCTTCCTACTGACTACCTATTCTTCCTTGTCAGAGCAGAAGAAGTCATGGCAAAGATTCAGGTAAAGGATTTCCAGCAAAGCGTATGAATAGAATGTTCAGTCAGTTGTTGGTAAAGAAACATTTTGAGAGCTTGCTATATTCTTCAGCTCCCATGAACTGTTAAACTCACTTGAAATTAGTAACTTTTCAGTAATGGCTGGCAGCTGACAAACTTCTAGAAAGATGAAGTAACTAAGAAATGAGGGAAAAGCTCACATCAGAACATAATGGCATTATAATTTGCACAAGAACATTAGTCAGAGAGGAAATTATTACTAAATGCTACAAGAGAGTCCTATAACAAAGGAATCTTATGGGAGGAAATGTTCAGGGTTTTTTATGGTCTGTTCTCTATTTCAGTGCCTGATGTAACAACTAGCTCTAATGTGAGCAGTCAAGGTCATTCAGCAGAACTTGAGCCAGCAGCCATTTGTTCCAACAGTCCTTTATTTCTTCTCAGGTCTTACTGAATTCCTAAAAGATTTTCTTCCCATTGTTTAACAGAGGCTGTGTGAGGTCTAGAACTTGCTTTCTATTCTTTTACTGCCTTTTTAATAATTTCTTATTCTCTGTTTTCAATACTGCTACATACTTCAGTTTCTCCCGCAGATGCTATGTGTGAAATCTGTGTCCCAAAAGGATAAATTCTGTAGATGTAGATGGAGCCATTTTGTTTTGTTGTTGTTGTTTTCTTTTCCTTTCTTTTCACTGCTTTTATGCATCTTCAAATGTAATTGCCTATGTTGGAATTTCTCTCGTGAGCTTCAAAATCAGAGCAACTTTCTCTGGCTGTGAAATTTTCTCAAGAAATTAGCTAGGAGATGGGAAGTATTTTGCCTCCTACTTGTGTGTCTCCACACCTGTGAAGTCTTACAGTATTTTTGCAAGTTGTAATATTTGGACCATAGTTTCAGACAGTTCAGCATTAATAGCCTTTCTGAGACATGCTGAATGTTCAGGTTGCATTGCCTATTTTCACCAAGTATATATGAAGATCAATTTTTTTGTGAATTTTAGAAAAATTCCTCTCACTTAGGCTCGTCACTGCCAGTCGTTGGAGGCATCTGAACACAGCAGTATGTCATCTTGGAAATCTGCCAAAGATCTTAAAACCAGACCAGCAGTTGTAAATTTAGCCTAGTGTGGGGTTTTTCCTTAGGCAGGACAAATAGAGCTAGAAGAGGCTCAAGCACCAAAGCTAGGGATGCTGGGAATGTGGCTTCCTGCCTATGCTCCCAGTGATCAGTGAGGACTTCTTAGAAAAGTCTACCAAGAACCACATGAGAACTATGTGGGAAAGTGTGACAGCAGGCAGTTGCAGTCTGAATTCACACCCCCAGTGTATGCACATGTAGTAGTATGCTATTGTAAAGAAGCAATACTTCTGAGCAGTTTGAAATATTTAGATCAAATTCTTTCAAAGAATGGATTGCACTAGAGTACCTCTGTTCACACAGCAAATATATATTTTCACTGCTGATTGCTGTGATTATGTGCTTCCAGTCTTTCCCTATTTCCTGATTATAGAAGATCTTTGTCTGAGCTAAATTAGAGAGTGATGTTATCAAAGTGGAGATTGAAGTCCTGACTAGAAAAATGATTGCAACTTTTCAGACAAAATCAGATCTGCCCAATCCTTAATCCAGAATTTTAAACCAGATAACACTGTTTCATTTTCACTTTCCCCGTAAATGGCTATTTAATAAAGGGATCTTTCTAACCACTGACATCCTAAGTACCTACACATGAAAACTAGATATTTTATATGTCTTTCCTATATCTAAAATTAACTTCACCTGTTCTTATTCAGGAAAGTAAGTGCCATTAAATCATGAAATTGCTTATGATAAAACCAAAGAAAGTGCAAGTGAAAATGTAAACACGATGAAGACTTGGCAGTGCCAAAATCAAAGCTTATATTATACCAGCTGATAGCTAGCTGGAAGTCAGAAATAAGATACATTAAATTAAACAGTTTGAGATTAATCTTTAGCAATCTGGCAGAGCTTGAATTAAAACAAATTTCAAATAACATCAGCATCAGTTTAATTCTCCTTCCCTTACACTCTCTTTCATTGCTCAGCTTTATACACATGCTTTTACTTGAATTGCAAACTGGGGTTTGGACTTCTAGCTGGTAGCCATTGAGCCCATATTCATGTGGCCCAGGTTTTCCCGACATTGGGAAGTGTAGTGTTTTAACAAGAAATTCCCCAAGTCATCTGGAAAAGGAATAGACATTTCTATCATTTTGCAGCCAATAGTGCTTTCTGAGTAGATTAATTGAAGTTGTTCAGGCTTGCTATTTATCTCAATTTGTAAACAAAAAGCTATGTGCTATTTGAAATTCAGGTTTGTATCAAAGTTGTCACCCCTGTGTATCACTTTACAAAAAAGCTTTGTTGAAGTTTTGCTGTGAAGAGCTGCATGCCAAGCAAAATTGAGTAGTGTTTGGATTTAATATTAAAGCAAGAGCAGATAATACAGAAAATAAAAATCACTCTCCTGTTGTGCGAGATATACATATATGGCTCTATTCACTTGAAAATCTGTTCTCGTTGATCTTAGTCTGACTCTCGGCAGGGTTTCCTTGGTCAAGGAGGCTAAAATTGATTCAAGGCCCAAAGCTGTTCAACTCAGTGTTGACAAAACCTAGAATCCAGCATTCTTGTGTCAACACACTCTGACTTTCTTGGATCTTCAAACCACATTTTGCTGTATGACCAAAAATGGAAGGTGGATTGCAATGAGAAACATATGGCTGAGAATGGAATTTCTGATTGGGGGGGGGGGAATAAAGGAGGAGGATGGAGATTGAAAGGGAAAGAGGAGAGGAGAAAATGAAAAGAGAAATTAAATGTAGGCTCCCCTATTTAGGAAAAGAAAAACAACACACCAAAATCTTCTGATGACCTTACATGGGAACCTGATAGAGCTTTGTTTGTATGACTTCTCACTCTTTCATTTATTTCCTTTTGCTGTTATTTCTGTAGTATACTAGGGATTAGATTTAGGGATAAACTGAAAGCTACAAATTTTGATTTACCTACTTTCCAAAGTATTCCAAGAGGGTGTGGAGTATGTTTGAAAGCAGGAGCAGAAATGGCAAGAAAGAACAGCAAAAATGGCTTTTTAAGTGAAGAAGTTTGGCTATGACTGTGTATTTCAAGGCTATTCACAGAAATATCTGAAACAAAAACTCATCCAATTAGCTCATAATTAGAGCTGACTGTATGACAACAACGGTTCTGTATTGTGGCAACTTGTGAGGTCCAGAAACTTGTTTATGCTCAAATATGGCCTTATCTACTGGGAACTGAAAAATTCCCACTTTTTATTCTGACATGGAAAAAAAATGGGGGGATATATTTTTTTTTTCTCTTCTCCAAAATATTAATTCATTTTTGAAGAGAAGGGGAATAAACTTTCAGTGATCTGTACTTTATAAAGCTCAGTTACAACATGGAATCATAGAATCACAAGGTTGTAAAGGACCTACAAGATCATCTAGTCCAACCATCCTCCCATTTACCGTAGCTACAGCAAACCACTAAACCATATCTTGCAGGTCCTCATCCAGATGCCTCTTGAACACTGCATGGGATGACGACTCCACCGCCTCCCAGGGCAGCCATTCCAGTGCCTGACCACTCTCTGAGAGGAAAAATTTCCTTCTTATGTCTAGTCTAAACCTCCTCTTGTGGCTGTTTCATTGGGTCCTGTTTGTTGCCTAGGTGAAGAGGCCAAGCCCCTCCGTATCACAGCCTCCCTTCAGGAAGTTGTGGAGTGCAATGGAGTCTTCCCTGAGTCTCCTCTTCTCCAGGCTAAACAATCCCAGCTCCTTGATCTGCTCCTCATAAGCCCTGTGCTCCAGACCCCTCACCAGTTTCATTGCCCTTCTCTGGACACATTCCAGAGCTTCAATGTCTTTCTTGTAGTGAGGAGCCCAAAACTGAACACAATGCTCAAGGTGCGGCATGCAACTAACCATAAGTCAAGTTTGGGAGGGTGAAAACATGTGGTTTGAAAGCCACCAGCCCCATAAGGATCTTCAGGATAGTCTGCTGATGACCTCAGGAGCTGAGAAACCAGCCAGGTGATAAAGTTACTGCACAAAGGGCAAAGACAGGAGGGACTTCAGAGAACTAATCACACAGATGATTTCAGTTGTCTATTCAAATGAGAAAGTTCTCATTTTATCTTGTTTAGCTGCTGCTATTGTGTGTTAGGTGAACTTATTTTTATTAGGACCACAGAAACCAGAACATTTTTGGCTGGATTGAAGCATTCTGCCTCTTGTTGTAGCTTTCCAAACTGAATCAGACACAAAGGACAAAAATTGCAAACAAAAGAGGCATTCACACCATATTCCCTGCTATTAAAAATGATGTTACAATGAAGATGCTAGAATTATACCGCTTCAGACATAGTAACGCTTGAGAGCCCTAATCATGATTCTTATTTTGGCAAAATTCCTAGTGGACGTAATTAGAGTGATGGCTCAGAGGTAACATTTCTAACTCAGTGGCTTCTTTTAGACCCTGCTAAATTCACTGTACTCCAGTGCTGCTGTTACGTGAATAGCTCACCTTGATTTCAATGAGTGGTGGTAATTAAGCTAATTATGAGTGATTCTTGATGCATCAGCTAGATTTTAAGAGTAGAAGAGAAAATCTTGTTACAAATGACAGATGTTTCTTCACAGGCATAAAGAGAATTTCACATATGTAAAGGCTGTTCTTAAACACCAGTATAAACATCAGTTTGTCCACAAATGTTGAATAGGAAACTGGAATATGCATTTGGTAAGCAGTCATGCTAGATTCAATAATGCACTTCAGATTTTTATGTAAAAAAATAACTTGATATACCACTAGCCAAAGTTTTATGAATGTTTACTGTTACATCTTAGAGCATCCTACATTTGTTTGCTTTGAAAAACAAACAGCCAACCCCCTTCATCTGTTTTGGACCATCTATTAAGTACTATACAGTACAGACTGCTTTAAAAATACCATAAGCTAAACACTGATAGTTTTTAATAAACCAGATTTAAACATTGAGTACATTTAATAAAGCAGATACTTAAGACAAGCATAATGAAAGGTGAAAGTTTGTTTTCTTTTTATTTAATTTCTTAACCTCTACTCTTCAATCCTATGTTTGGCTTGGGGTTTAAAATAAATTATTCTCTTAAATGAAGTAATAAGAGAACCAGAGTGAGGAGCTGACCTGTGCAAAGAAATTTATTGCAAAGCAGACAGAGAGAAAAAAGTTCCTATATTAACTACAAAACAGTAAGTGCTAAGACCTTAATAACTTTATTGCAATGAAAATGTTTTTCATAGAGTCAAAACAGATTAGTTGCAAGAAAAAATATTTAGCTCTTCTACTTTGTGCCAAATGGTGAAAATTTCAGTTAATCTAAATAGATTTATGGCTTTCATCATCGTCTGCTCCTTCTGATGATTTGGCACCTTTCTGCTGAAACCAAACACCTTGAGACAGCACTCAGAAGATGAAGAAAAGTGATTGCATGTGCCCTGCTGCCCTCTCCTAGTCTCATGTCCCTCATCTCCCTCTAGCTTCTGTTCAGCATGGGTCAGTGCAACCGCTATGCTCTCATGCATCCCTGAGAGCTGGTTTGGAGGAGGCAAGGGTGAATGGCTACCTGTGCTGTTGTGTCCCTGTTGTGGGACTATGCCTACTTGCCACACAGTGTTAGCCCAAGGGAGAGCAGTCTGGGTGAGAATCATGGAACCATAGGATCATTAAGTTTGGAAAAGACAGCTAAGATAATCCAGTCCAGCCATCAAATGGACTAGAAGAGAAGTAAGTAGCAATAGCGGTGAAGGTCCTCTGCAGCACAATCTAGGACCACCTCTGCTTAACAGAACATAAGATTTCTTTTGAAAGAGTACTCTCTAATTGCCTTCTTCACAGCTTTTACAGCTTGGGTAGATATTTGATTTCAAATTTTATGAAGCACTGCCTCCATTTGCATTAGTAAATTCTGCAGCTGCTCCTGAATTTTTGCCAGCACTACCAGAACTCAGTAAATGCGGAGGATTTTTCCCAAAGCTTCTGTTCATATTGAAAATAGCCTTGCACTCAGAATATCTCATTGAGAACCATTTCTGGTAGAAATGCAGTTTCAGCTTTAAGTGGAGAAGTAATTATTTTCAGCTCTCATTTTACTAATTCTTGAAAGGAAACACATACGGATTCTAATTTAAACTCATCTGTATGGGAGCAATACAAAAAAAGGTTTGTTATTCATGTGAAAAAATTTAAGTATTTGGTGAAGAAGCTCTTCAGAGAAAACATACTCCAAATTCACAAAGGCTGTAAACAACTTTATCTTGCCAAGTGTCACCTTAAGGAAAAGAAGAATTTTGTTGTATACAGATAAGTTCCTGTTTTTATTTATTTATGACCTCTATGGATTTTTATGAGGGAGGATCTCTTAATACTACATAGTTTTGCAAGTTATAATTTGCAGCCATTAGATGATAGCACAGTGGCTACATATATAAGTTATACACATGTAGGTTTTATTTAAAACTGTTGCAAGTATGTTGTTAATTTGTCTCTCCAATTTACATTATATGTAAGTATGGAAATTGAACTTTTCCTAATGCTGACATTCAAATTAGGGCCACTGGCATTAATGGAAAGACTTGATGACAGTCTTCATGGGTGACTCTGAGCTGTTGACTGGGAAAGATGCTTGGCAGATGTGGTTTTTGCTGTATGGAAAAGAAATTTCAAAATTTGGGTTTCTTGTCCAATTTTAAGAATGTTGTTTTGCTGAAAGAATGGAAGTAAGAAATGGCTCTGCTGACAAAGATGTAAGTAAGGCTAATTAACTAAGTTATCCAGTACAGTTTTCTAATCATCATATTATTTTAAGATTCTCTTGAACATTCTCGTGCTTGTCTATTGCTCAGATCAAGCACTCCTGACGGGGGAAAAAAAACACAACAAATTCCATGAATTCTATGTGAAACTTCCTAAATAGCCTTTCCATTTACTTAAGTCTGAAAGTTACAGATACATGTACAGAAAAGGATTTGCACATCTTTGTCAGTCAGACAGTCCATACAACATGAGTTTCTCAATGTTTGTGTTCTTTCAAGTAGACTGATATCTAACTCCTCACTTAGATATCCTATGCAAGGTCAGAATTTGGTGTCTAGAAATCTGAAAATAAGTTTTAGTCAAGCTTTTGAAGACAATAGGCAGCAGCTTTAAAAATATTTACCTTTAGCTGTAACTTGACTGAAAGTTACATTTTTTTCTTCTGTGTATGGAAAAACTGTTTTCCTACGGTTAACCACATGCTCCAAATATCTTGATATTTCAAAGTAGGAACACATGTTTTTTGAGAATTCATTATTGCTCCTGAGACAATTCACCTGTTCACTGTGTTATTCTGAATTCAAGAGAATAATTTACAATAGCTGATCTCCTGAAAAGGAGGAAGAATCTCTCTTTGAGAAAGATAAACATGCTTGTCAAACTTACGTGAACAGGACAAGAGATGACTTTCTTCTGAGTATGTGAGGTGAAGGGCAGATGTACTGCTCCCAGGGAATACAGCCCCACTCCAAGCTGTGAACAAAAAGCTGGTGTTCCCTCCCTTCTATGCTGTGATCAGAAGACATTTTCTGTTTTACCAACTGTAATCCTGATAGGTAACTGGGAAATTCTGGTTCAATGACAGCAGCAGCTTAGGGAGTTCATTTTTTAGTAGCTCACTGTAACAAAAATCCTAATGCATTAGGGAGTGCACCTTGCTGAGAGGAAAGCTTTCTGGAACTGTGAAAATGCAAAAGCCCTGTGTAATATCACTGTATCATTCCAGACAACACTTCTGACAAGACCAGCTGTGATAGCATGCAGAGATGAATTTCAAGTGAGTGTTTATACAAGATAATCTCATTGTTGGACATCAGAAAGATGTGAGTCCCTTCCCTGGCCATGCACCCATTCCAATCCTCCTCCAAGCAGGAGCCCTTGCATTGCTGTATGTAAGACTTGCTATCTGCAGGTGGAAGAGATATTTCTGCTACTTCAGCTGCCACCCCTAAAGTGGGCACCGTGTCATTAAATAATGCTGGTCCACATCCCAGAAGTGGCTATACATTGAAATGACTTAAGGCAGACCCATAGATACTGTTCTGTTTGCTGCATTCAGTACTTGGAACTAAGGCTCCTTCTCCCTTAGTATCCATCTTCTGAATAACTCCTCTGGGTGTCAACATTTGCCCCAGCAAAAACTTTAAATGTACCAAGTGGGTATCTCAAGGAAGTGAGAGCTAAGTTAGGTGATGGCTTCAAATTACAAGAAAGATTCTGGTTGGTTATTAGGAAAAAAATTACCTCAGAAAGAATGGTGAGGCATTAGAACAAGCAGCCCAGTGAGGTGGTGAAGTCACTATCCCTGGTGGTGTTCAAGAGCTGTGGAGATGTGGTAATAAGACACATGGCTAGAGGACGTGGTGGGGATGGGCTGGGGGTTGGACTGGATGATCTTAGAGGTCTTTTCCAACCTTAACAAATTCTGTGATTCTATGACCTGTGCTGGGGCTATGGGCTGTTATGAGAATGCTGAGCCCTGTTTTGAAGCTAGGGGATGCCTGCCCTAAATGTATGATTTTCCTGAGGGCCAGGACACTGTGGGCTCCATTGGAGGGATGCTGCATGCACAGCAGGGGTTGCTCACCCTTCCAGAGGATGTTCAAGTATTCCATCTACAGGTTGGTATAGGTAGGATATAAATGTCTGCCTTGTCTTCATTTTATGGGCATGGGAGTTTGTAATGGCAGGCTAGGGCACGTGAATTATAACTGACCTCACATGTCTGCTTCAGAAAATGTATGTTCCCTTAGTGCTAATCAGATAAGTTGGTCATTTATTTTCTAGATTTTTTTTCTTACAAAAATTTGTCTTGGTATTCAGCGCCTGTATAAAGAACCTGGTCATGCTGCAAAGCACAGAAAGAGATGTTGCAAATTCAGACTACTCATGTCACTTAGCCTTACACCTCCCAAAGGGCTGCTCTGAGCTGCTTTGAGAACTGCTAGGAAAGAAATGAAGCGGCTGCTTGCTTCAGCTGCACTTTTCCTCTGTGGTGACACAGGGCCATTTTTCTCACACAGCTGTGATGTGACAGGGGAACTGGTCGAGTGTGCAGCTGTGCTGGCTCACTGCTGAGCTGTGAGGGTCACACTTCATGGACTCCTCCTTGCTCCAGGAGGAATCATCACCTGATGTACCTCATGGAGGGACTGGAGACATCCCACAGCAAGCTGGCTGTGCAGATGCTAACCTAAAGCACCAATTCCAGATGATGCTGGTTTGCAGAGATGCACTGTGTGTTCTACACACACTTTTTGATAGCCCCATATGTTTCACAAGACAGCATCAGTATACATGGCTGCCTGGGTCCTTCAGTTTTGCCCTCTGTCCACCTCCTTCTTGAATCTTACGTTTTCTGATTTCTCTCTCTCTCTTTTTTTTTTTCTTTTTCTTTTTTTTTTCCCCCTTATTCTTCTTTTCTTAGAATGCTAAGGTTGTGGTGATCATAATGAAATGAGTTAAAAGGTGTCAAATTTAATTAGTTCAGAAAGCCAATCAGAAAATAGCAACAGCTCTTATAAGAGAGCATGAGAGAGAGGGAGGTAAGGAGGATATTTCTGCCTGTGTGTATGTTCATATGGAAACCCATGCTCCAGAAGAAAATCAAATCATTCTGAATGCTTTGGATTGATACACTGTGTTTGTGAGTGAATTCTAATATATACGTATGTTTGTTTTTTTTTCCTTGGAAAAAATAAAAAAACACTCATTTGTTCATAGGAGCAGATAGATGCAGCACTTATTGGGAAGAAAATTAACTTTTGTGTTGGTATTTTGTACATTTGAAAGTCCTGTTGCTATGTGAATCTGTGAATGAGCTACCGTACATACCTATTTACTTGATGTAAGACTATATGGAATAAATAAGGGCAATGTATGCAGCCTGGTAACTACATTGCTTTAGTTCTCCTCTGAGTTCGGTAATGCAGCAACCACGAAGAAATCTTTCCAGCTACAGCTTGCCTTTATTTTACAAGTTCATCTTATTTCACTTGCTCATGTGACTTCCAGAAAAGTTAAATCTGCAGAGGCTTCCTCTCACTTCATTTTGTGCTGAACTTAAAATAGTCAAAAACCTTTTATACAGCTTGCAACAGAAAACAGCCATGGTGGCTTTCAACGAATTACATCATGATTATGCGGTAATCTGTATTTTCTCTGTGTTCCAGAATTATTATTATTTTTATTTTATTTTATTTTATTTTTTGGCACAAATGTCTGTTACTGTAGATTTATGGAAGAAAAAGGGACACACTTTCTGCTTTGTAAACTGAATATTTTATTATATTAGGGGCTTGCCAAAGTTCTCATAATATATTTTGTGTCAGAATGTTGTGGGAAACAGTATGAAATGGAATAGATTTCTTACTTTCTCATCATTATGAATCTCTGAAGGAAAGCCTGGAGTAGCCTCCATCAGCTTATTCTCAGTACAACACTAAAGATCTATATAAAAATAAACATCTTTGATAAAATTACTGTATTCCTTTATTTCTGCATTATTAATTTGTTGGAATACATTGCTTGAAAAGTTAAGATTGCTGTTACTAAGGTACTTTTAATATCATTTGTGTATATGTACTTCTACTGGAGATCTTCAGAGTTCATTACAAAGACTACCATACATTTATTTAGTCTTAATTTATAAAGTACACATTATATAATGTATGTTACATAATATTTATTGGACATACTATGACTGCTCTGAAAGTACTGTCTCCTATTTTATTATGATCGTCTGTAATGTCAGAGGCAGATGTTGGTGGTATGGCAGTAGAAGCTGAGCCTTCCTGCCAATATTCCTTTACGTTTTGTTGCCATGTGACAGATGGCAGCAGAGGGACAGTCTGATACAATGTCATTTGATGTGGAACTGTGTATGAGGAAAAGAGGTGGTACTGAATTTCTCTGTGTGGAAAAAATGGCAGCCACTGATATTCACTGACACTTGTTAATGTTGATGGAGACCAACTGGTGGATGTGAGCACAGTGAAGTGATGGGTGGTGTATTTTGGCAGTTGTCCCTGAGCGCAGGTTGTGCTGGCAACCTTTGCAGGTGCAGATTTGTATGAGTACAGCATGCCTGCTCTTGTTAATTGCTGGTAAAAAATAAAAAATAAAAAAATATAAAAAAATGCAGAGCTAATGGTGGTGATTATGCTGAAAAATAGTGCTTTGTAGCTGAGAATTGGCTCTATGACACATTGTTACTGTGCTCTTTGTGTCTGTATTGTTTCCGCCAAAAAAGATTGGAGGGATTATAAAAATCTGACTTTCGGAAACTGACTTCTAGAATTAGTAGTAAAGTACAGATTGCTGAAAAGATATTTTGTTATGAAAATAAAACCCTAAACAAAATAACATCAATTTACTGGATGGAGGAGCAGTTGCTCTACTAAAGGAAGAGTCAGAGCATATTTCAAAAAATCATTGCAATGTTCATTATAGGACCCAAGATTTTTTTAGATCTTGGCTTTCTGCTTGTGCTTCTCCTCATCATTCTGCCTAAGGAAGGCTTAAAAAAGGCCTTTTTAATCCTAGTGGTCTAGCACTCACTCACTATGGTTTTGGCTAAATGAATTACTTAAAAGCTCACAGATTCTTGTACTTAAACAGCAAAGAGTTTTAAAAAGACTGTGTAGCAATAGCAAATAAGATAATTTTCACACATTTAGAGGCCATCATTATTTTAATCTACTTGGTGTTGAAACATCTACCTGTTTTACACAGGTAAATGTCTGAACCTTGGGCACTTTGAAATGTTTTGCTATGACAGCTCCTTCCCTCATGAAGATCAAATGTATTACTTCCCTGGACGTGTGGGAAGTGATAAAAGTAATCTGTCTTACACGGAATACAAGACAGCTTGTTTGCCTACAGTGGGGTAATGTTTCTGAATGCTTATTTTGTGTTTCAAGTTTTCTTTTCTCCATTATATTATTGCATCTATTTATACCCACTCATCCAGAACATCTGACGGTTTTGCAGCCTTTATCAGCTACCTCTGAAATGTTTCTAAATAACCAATTAATATGTCAGAGCATTTAGGTGTAGGTGGATCCCATGTGAACCCTATCCCAATAGAGGTCTAACAGATGAATAAAAATAATCTAAATATATCACATACTATTTACAGTGTATTTCTGAGGGGAAAGAGGACTCTGAATTTCTGAGACTGGGAGGCAGATCATATTTCATTTAAATGAATGCTTTAATTCCTTACTTGAATAGAAAATCTTGGGAAAATCTCATATTCTAAGCTCTATTTCAAGTTCCATTTAATTTTTCATTTGATTACTTTCTCTTTTAGGTACCACCTTTCTTTATTCCATAGTCTAACAATAAGTACTCTATTTAATATGCTTGTAATTATGGATCGAGCAAAACACATTCATTTGTGACCTTAGTTTGTGTATGGCAGTCAAATTTCAATAAATATAAAGAATTAATATGTTACACATTTATATAAGCACAGAAATGCACAGCTTCCTTCATGTTTCACACTCCTTGAACTCCAACTTGCCTGTAGTGACTTTTTTTCCAGCTTAAAATCTTGTTTGCCAAGATTCAAACTGTGTGAATTTTTATTGCACAGTTATAAACCATTGGTAGGGGTGGTGAGGATTATATAATGGAAAAAAGTTGAAATGGCCTTAACTCTAAAAGTGCAAATAGCATACAGCACCCATTAGGTAGAAAAAAATGGTCCCTAAAATTTTCATTTACACACTCTTATAATGCTTCATAATATACCCATGGTGCATTTAATGGGTGGAATCTGTGATCATGATTAAAGAATAATGAGCAATAGAGGAGAGGTTTCCCTACAGCTGATGAATATCTGGAATAAAATCTTTGGTGAAACCACCAAGCCTGATCTTAATACATCGTTAGCTGCCAGGAAATGCCAAACCTGAATGTCATCATTACAAATACAAGCTGTGAAAATCCAAAGATGTAAATAAAGCCAATTAATATTTTTATATATTGGAAATGTAGCTGTGGAACTGTTCTTTGCCTTTGATACCTGTTTCTGTTTATGGGTCAGGTCTTCTCATTGGCTGCAGATGACTCAGCTGTGGGAGCCATGTGAGAGAGAAGTTTGATGTTGGTTCATGGCATGGGGAAAGACTGATGGATGAGTCTGAGATTTTGCTGATGGTCATCATGAGAGAAGGTTATAGCAGGTACTGGAAAACATGTATGCTATGATCATTAGGCTCAATGTTAACTATGAGCAGAAAGATCATGTAAAAATTTCTAGTCTAAAGGTCAGTTTCCTGTGTTCTATTCAAGTTCAAGATACCTGTTCAGGTATCCTGTTTATGCTTTTCTGCAAGTGAATATATTCTACTTATCAGTCCTATGGTCATCCCTTTGAGAAAGCTCACCAGGTGCAGGTGGTGGGTGTGAGCACAATGAGAACATTTTGGAAAAGAATCAGGGGAGAACAATGGGATTCTGAAGACATTCAGCAATTAGACTCTGATAGCTAGATGAGCATCCTGATGCTCTTAGTTATATGAGGGGAGGAGAGGCTAAAAATCCTGAGGGAAATGTCAGCTTTATAAAGACTAGGCAGTAAATGTAGGAAGATTTTTGATCTCTGGTAACAATTATTTGAAATATTTTCCATGTTTCTTCTTTTACTTTTTGAACCAAGTCATTTACTGGTTTCTTCTCTGCATACTGGGATGGGGATCTCAATGATTATTTATCCCTGAGCACTGTTTCTGTATTTTTTAGTACAACCTGTAGAGTTTTATCTTCCACTGTTCCTGTGACTTAAACTGAAGTAACATCTGCCCTCAGTATAAAGTCTAGAGTGGTCACTGATTCTGTTGAGAAATGAAGTGTTAGAAAAGACTGACTAAAAAGATATAAAAGAGAAAAATAATTCTGTACTAGTAATACCGCAAAGGTCTTGCTACTCTCATGGTACACTTAGTCAGAGTCAGTCTAAAAAATTCTACAGTAAGTTTTCTCTTACAGTCAAGATTTATGAGAATACTGTTCATTAAAGAAAAAATATACATTTGAGAAAAAGAGCCAGGTATCTCCCATCATAGAAAACCATTTTCCTTTAGTGGGAGATGACTGTTTTCATTTATAAACATTTAATAATGAAGAGGAACAAATAACATACATTATAATTTTCTTGAGTTGACAATCAGAGTCTGTTTAAAAGTCAAGTGTTCAGCAGCACATGAATTAACTTGACAGAATTAGGAAACTACTATGGAAACTGGAAAATTTACTACATAAAGCTAACTCTGTTTTCCCAACTCATAATCCAATGCATTTGTATATATTTAATACATAAATGAAGCATTGTGTAATCAGTGTAAATCATTCATAAGTACTGGAGCTGTAGTATGTAGAGCATGAAGTGTATGAAGCCAGAGAAAAAGCTTTGAAGAAGCACTAATGCTAATGTGACAACTGGGAAGTAATCTTACATATTAACTGCCTATAATACTGAAAAATATGAACTGTTACATTAGTAATATTTATTATAGTACTTCATTTTTAAAGCTTTTTTTAGATGGCATTCATTTTCTCATGATTTTGTATAAGTTTATGCATCAATCTGAGCTCTAATTTGAGAGCAAACAAAACCTTTGATGCTTTTATCTTAACATCTATTTTTCTGTTATTATTTTTCTACTATCACTCCACGAATAGGACAGCAAAGTGCTCTTATCTCTGGTAATTTCACAAGAATTTTGTTAGCATTTGATCTCTAGCTAAATAAAAATACATTTGTAGCATGTCTTTGTTGTGGATATTTAAAAATGAATTCCTTCAGTTTTTGCAGACATTGTGTTTTAAATACCTGATGCTTGCTGTGTTCTAAAGGACAGTGACCAGGAAAACAGGAACTTTAGGTTTTCTTCTTTAAAAGAAGTCCTGAAGGAGCCTTAGCTGTTGACCACATTCAGAAAGCAAATATCCAAAAGCTTAACATCTGGGAAATAAAAATCATGGCAAATTCTCTTAGGGATATAATGCACAAAATCTTTTCCTTATTCAACAAATATATCCTAATATAAAATAATGGAGGCTTTACCTCTCTGCCATTGTCCATTTAACAAAACTGAACCTTCTTCTTTACAGGGCTTTCAGACACTCTATGAAAGTAAAAACAAACAAGCAAAATACCCACGACCCTAAATGTCGGTGCAGAAATCTGACACAAGAAAAGGGTGGATCCTCAGTAAGTTTTGACAGGAGAATACCCAAAAGCATAACAATGGGGCTACATTCATTAAAACAAACCAGTTTTGCATGTTGCTGAAGGAGAGAACTTAGGGTTTGAAAAAGAAGAAAAGAAAGAACAGATTAGAGAACAGATAGAGGGTAGGACCTCAACAAAGGAAGGAAGAAGAGACAGGGTAGAGATTGGTAAGATTTGTATTAAAGGGCAAGCAGAACGGAGAAGGAATAATAGCTTCATATAAAGTTCACTAATCAATTATCCTGCTGGAGGGCTTTCAGATGGTTCCTTTTAAAATTGCATTCCTTCTTTTCCTTGGATAACCAAAGTCTGCTTTTCATAGACTGCAATTCCATTTGTTTGACATCCACAAGACAAGTAGTAGTGGCACAGACCTCTAACACGACACACACACACACACACACACAAAAAAAAAAAAAAAAAAAAAAAGGAAAAGAAAAAGAAAAAGAAAAAGAAAAAAAAGGAATCAGTTTGCTTGCATAAGTAAACATACACTGAATTGCTTTTAAGTGAACTAAATCATGAAATTAATTCTGGCAAAGTTATGGTGCTTTAGTCTCTAGGATAGCCCATTAATGGCTTGCCTGTTGGGTTTCATGAAAGTGCTCTTTCAAAAACCAAGTCTTATTGGTTAAATTCCTACTTTATGCAATGACCAGCCACTTTCTCTGTTTTTTGGCAAAGCATGAACTACCATTATTCATTTCCAGACCAGGGATATTGGAAACTTAGTTGCTAAATATTAAACTAAAAAAATAAAAAAATTAAAAAAAAAAAAAATAAATAGAAATTTGTTGTTTCAAGCTTAATGAGAAAAAAAAAAAAAGTCAAGGAAAATTTGGGATATTGGCTCAAATTATAACTCATTTTTAGCAATTAATCATGATTCCAAGATCATAATTTCAGTGTTCATCATGACTATAAAAAAGCTGTATTAATGTAATGAAAACTTGTGCTAGATTTTTCTAGGGTGTAGATATGAATACAGACTTTTCACTTTTTCCATCTAAAGAGTGTGAAGAACAAGGAAACTATTTCCACTGACTGATTTAGAACTATGTTTTCTATTGCTGAAAAGCAACTGCCTACATGTTTACTGACCAGAAATCAGGTTAATCTAGGAGCTGAATATATTTATCCTAATATAAACCTGCCTGATATCCATCTGCAAGTGATAGGTCTTGCAAAAATCATTTTTCTAGTAAAGCATTTATGTTGGAAAGGAATTGCCACATAACAGGGCCATCCTATGGTACGTAGGAGAAAATTTCAAAGGTGAACTTCTCATGAGAGTCTTGGCAAAGAAAACAGGAGCAGCCTCTGCCAAGCATCCAGTTTCCAAGCGTGCCTAGCATCCTGTGCAGACCGAAACCTAGTGAAATTCTGGATGCCTTAATGAGCTAAAGAGGCTGTAAAAAAAAAAAAAAGAAAAAATAAAAAGTCAGTGTTTATAACATGTGCATTGTGCCAAAGACCAAAATTAATCCATTTATTCTCACTCGATGCAAAGTATAAAAGATGGAATTCATAAAAGCAAAATAAAATAAATTACCTCAGTCCCTCAGTCTTATTTGGTGTGTGTGTGTGTGTGTGGGGGGGGGGGGGTTGTTATTTGTTTATTTATTTTTAAAAATGCACCTTATCAATTAACTACAGTGAAGTAATGTTTATCTGAATTGCATTTCAGTGGTAGCTCTGGCTTCTTATGATTTCACTCCAGAGTAAATGTTTAGGGCTTTACGACCAAAATGTCAGAATATACCATTTCTATTAGGAAAACAAAGCCATAAAAGTTATGTAAACAGCTTTTACAGACTCTGAAGTCACCTACAGATGATTCTGTAAGCAGACCAAAGGACACAAGAGCCCTTCCAGGATATGAATCTCACCACTGGTTTGGCTGGTGACCTGCACCACAGCTCCAGTGTGTGCCTGTAAACCACCTTCCAATGGTGCCATCACAGTAAGTGTCCCAGCCTACCACTATACTCCCGGCTGTCCTCATCCAGGTAGCAGCCTAAGATGTGAGTGGGGACGAATCCCACTCCTGACAAGGAGAGAGAAAGGCCTCTTAGAGCTTGGGAATACCGAGGAAACCGATTCTCCAGGGAATTCCTTTCTGCTTTTATATTTGAAAGCATTTTAAAATATGTTAATTTTTAAAATGTTTTTTATGTTTTATGTCTTTATTTGATGTTATCTGTAATCATTTTAAATAGTATATATGTAATATATATATACTAATATTTTATTTTTATATATTCCCATAATTATTATTATTTCCATCATTTGACATTGGTTCCAGAATGTAAAAACCCTCAGAAATGCAAAGGTTATTCTCAAAAAGCAGTATATTTCTAGCAACAGAGCTTGTACATTTGATTTAATATGTATATAGACACACACTGCATGATCTAACTTACTATTTAGCTGTTGATCACAGTGTCAGTATCATGCTAACCACATCTTGAATATCATCCTCCTGAGTAGTTTCACAATCTTTGAGCAAATATCTGTAGTCAAAAAAGCCTCATCTCAAACAGCCCTGACTGTTACAGCAAAAGAAGCTGGTGATTTCCCCAGGTGAGCTCTGGTGAATTATGCTGGCATGATGCCCTAGGGTTTTGTGGCCAATGACCCTGCTGAATGTGTACTAGCTGCCTAAGACTGTGTGGCTTAAATTCTGTAATAGTGGTATTAAACTCAAACCGGATAGTGTTTTTAGTCAGCATGCAATGTCGTTGGTTTTGCAATCAGAAAATTAGGACCAGTATGCTTCCTTAATGGCTACATAATGATTTTGTAACAAGGATCTCTGACAGAAGTATGCAGGGGACCCTTGTGCCTAAGAAATCACCTCCAAGTCAATCTAAGATTAGCTAGCAGTTTTTCTCAGGTAGATTTCCTGTTTAGGGTTGATTTGCTTTGATGGAAGTGTGTCATAAAACACATTCCATAAGCTATGCTCTGGTAGAAAATAGGAATGTACTCTTTCTTACAGTGCATTCATGGTTTTTTGAAGTAAAGTTGCAGGGACGTGTTAAATGGACTCACCGACCTTGCCCAGTCTCCACATTTCCTTCTGCTCCTGTTAATGCAATGCTAATGGTCTGAAACCTTGAGCTTTCCACATCCTTCAGGGGGATTAATTGTAACTCAGGAAGTAAAAAAGAAAAGAAAGAAAGAAAAAAGTATTAATCTGAATATAATCTTTTGTTGCTATTTTATGCGCTTTTTATTACTCAAATTGCAGCATTGGTTTTATATGGCTGGCATGAAAGCTCTTTCCCCACTGAAACAATTTAAATTCTGTCTTTACCTGTTAAGTTTAGTTGATAGCTACAGGCTTTTCCTTAGTTATCCTCATCTATTCATCCCTTGTGCCCAAGTAGTAGCTTTAGGAAAAAAAGCCCATTACTTTTGTTGTCCTTTTAGTTAAAAATTCCTTGTAGATGAGTGCTGCTTCTAAGAAATCGACTGTGGGCATTTTTCTTATAGCTGCTCACAAATGCTTGCTGTGCCAAGGAGTTATCAGACAGCCACTGAACAGCATTGCCCTTTTGAGTCACAGAAGGTGTCTGCTGACATAAAACACTTTGTTGCTGTGCAGCATGTCACTCCTCTTGCTAAAGAGCCCTGCTGCAAAGGGCTTTGATTGGGATTTGCTCTGGAATGCCACCAGTGCCATACAGATGACCATTTACACAGGGTATGTCAATCGCAAGCAGACAAAACTCTGGTGGTCTGAGTGTGTTTAAAGCTTTAGGTCAGACTTTCCATCTGTAAACATTCTCTTGAGTGTTTATGTTTTTCTACACTGTGATTTATTGGAGGTGAAAAACACTGTATACTAACGTTTTTTAAGTTGACTGATTAATTGTTGTTGATAGAAGAATATGCTCATCAGCAATAACTCAGACGATCAGCACATAACACTATATTACGAAGTTCATCTACAAGATGTATTCTTTGGTTAAATGTCAGAAAAGCAAAAGTAGATTTTGCTACCTTTTGTAAAAAAATCAATTTCCTAACTGTGTTGCTGCTGTTCTGAAATATGTGTCTCCAGGTCAGATGAAATATCTCTATCACATTTCTCTCTGGAAGAAATCATAGACCTGTACTGCACTAAATCAATATTTGTTCATGGATTTTCAGTATGAAAAAAAACTTTTTTTTTGGGAGATAGGAGTCATTCCTAGGTCTAGATGTCAGACATACAATGAGTCTAGAGTAAGATGTTTAAACTTTGAACTGCTGGTACATCTCCAGTAAAATAATACTTTTTACAGGGCAGCCAGTTTGTATGGGACTAACTGTGCTGCATCTAGTGTGATGCTGTTTTTCACCTTCTGAAAATGCAGAACTTCCTAACTTAGTAGATAACTGGAATGTGAAACAGACAGCATCATTATTGCTCACTCCTACATAGTCTAAGCTAGTCTCTGAGCACGTAAATGTAATGAAGAGCTAAAACAGGAATAAGATTCCTTTGGGAGTATCTAGCAGACTAGTATTTGCTAGTAAAAATGAAAACATGTCAAAATGTTTTTCAGAAATCTAAAACCAATAATTATTTTTTAATGGTTTATCTCCTACTTTGGAAAAACATTGCTCTAAACATGTTTTTATTATTTATTTTTTTAAATCCATTTGTAGGCAGAAGTGTGTGTTAGTTGTTTTATGATGTGTGATCTGATCACAGGTACAGTTTATGGCACTGCAGTCAAACATAGAAACCATCCAACAAAAAAGCAAACAAGCTCTCTGACTTATTTACTTACACTGCTCAAAAGAAACTACTTAGTTTCTGGACATGAAATAGCAAGCAGGCATGAAATGCCACTGTTTAATAATGAATTTCAAACCTTTCACAGGTGGAATACAATAGAAAACTACCTCCGAGCATCCTGAAATTGCTGGCTTACTATTGCTGACATCTGTCATTCTGGTGATGCTCTGAAATTCTTGGCCTATGATGTTTAGTACAGAATAAATTAATAAACCAAACTTAATAATTTTGTATCTCAACCTTATTCATGACTTTCAAAATGCTACAGGAAAATCCATTTAGCTATCATTTTCTACTTTCTGCTACAAAGTTTTTATTTTTCAGTGTTTGTTTTTATGGTAGAATAGTTCATGGTTTGAATTTTATCTAGTGTAAAGCTGCCTGAAAGAGCAGACCTAGATACTATTCTATTATTCCTTTCAGATTTTGGCTGAAACTGAAACATGGATTGTTTCAAACCAATTGTCCTCCTTTTTCCTGCTCTAAAAGATAAGTGTGACATGAAGCACATGCCTCTCTTAAATACTCTCACATATGCCTAGCATTTTAGGTCAATAAACCCAAGACTGGAACAAGGTTGAAACAAGTATTATGTATTAAGAATTTGCCAGGTTCCAGGCAGAGATTTCTTTGTTCCTCCAGAGAGGTTTGTTCATACATAATACTCCTCTTTTTCTCTATCCACTTTTCTGTATTCAGCTGCTAGATACTAACAATGCAGCCATTCTTATACTGCCCAAGCACTTCATCCTTAGCAACACTAACATTAAAAAGATGTACATATAGACATCAATATTGAGTCTCCTTTGTAACACTGGGGGATGCCACTGTGCTTCTAGGGCTCTCAGAGCCCCAGAACTTGCAGTTTCTTTGTCTTTTACATACACAGTGTCTTCAGAGGGAACCTTAGCTTTTAAGCTCTTGAGAAGCACTTCCTATCAGTGGAGTTATCAAACTTGCTCTTGCCTGCACTGCTTTAGGCCAATGTTCATCTTGGGCCTCATGCCCATCACTGGTGTGACCCCACGTGTTATCCCATGATGGGCTGAGGGACAAAGCAGTCTGGGTGCAAGCCAAGTCAACCAATAAAGGAGACAACAACAAAGGGGTGGAATCAAGTGCAGCCAGATGAGAAGCAATTAATTAAAAAAAAAAAAAAAAAAAAAGTTCTTTCACACTAACTGTTCTCATTAGCTGCTACTCCACATCTTGAGAACAAACTGTGTACAAATGAGAAAAGCCCTTCTGTACTTCAGGTTGTCCCTCACATTATAAATTCTTGTTATTTTGCTCAGCCTTGGTGAAAATCTCTGTCTTCAAAGAGTGTGTGTTTTTATTGCGGCCTCTTGGATAGCAGCCATTTTCTATTTGAAGTGAATTGTGTTATCCAGGCAGAATCAGTCCAGTTAGTATTTGCTGGTTTTCCTTTCTTACCTGCCTGGGGATACCAGGAACATGCACACCAGACATTCCTATGTCTCCCTTCATCAGCTAACAGTTGATCCACATTTTTTAAGAGAAGACACACACATTAGCCCATGGTTTCAGCCAGCCAAACCAAACTGTATTACTATCAGACAGCTGTAATTTCTTAGTTGGCTTTTAAATCACATCCCCTTTCTTCTGCTCCATTTCCAAGTACTCCATTTTCTTCTTCCTCCACTAGTTTGATTTCTGTCTCGTGGAGGAGAAAATAGGGTTGTACAGGCTGCAGAATCTGTGCTCAAGGAGAAGAGAGTTCCAGGACAATGGAGCAAGAATGTTCAGCTGAAGACTGGCTCAGCTTTGCTTTCTAGTGACTCCACTCCTGGGGATTTTCTGTTACTAAATAATGCTCTTAATGAGATTTAAGTCCCTAATAAAAATAATTAAATTAACTCTGTCAAATGGCTGTTTTCATTTCTGACAGAAAGGTAGAAGATTAAAAATCAATTGATTGCCTGCCCCTTTCTCTCACCCCTATAAAAATTTGTTATAAGTATAGATTTTAAAGGATATGAGAGAGGTGAGAAATGAAAATTATGGAAAGACTGGGACCTTATTATAGGTCTGAAGCACAGCCTGAAGCTCACCATTGGAAAAGCTGAGTGGCCAACATTGGCAGTCAAAGCTGCTTTCCTCGTGTACTTCCTCACGGTTTGGCTTAGCTCCTCTTCCCCCATATTTTTCCCTTTCCTCAGCTTTTACAGCAATATTATTTTGCTTGTCTGCTGTTGGCATTTCAGGTAAACAATTTCTCCTTGATTTCAGACTCATCAAGTGGTTGAGTGTTAGTATGCTGGAGTCAAGGGCTTGCACAACCTTGTCCCTGTGGAAACTTTGGAGAGCAAATAACTTTACATGAACCAGTCATGGAGGGATCAAAAATAAGAACCAGCCTAAGGAAGTAAGAAATCCACTTACACAAAGGCAAGGAAAGTAAAGTAGACTACACAGAAAGAAGTCTAAGTCTTAAGACTTAAGTCTTAGATGCCAGCTTAACAGCTAGGCAGTACTGTAGACCACTGCCTTATTCTATTTCCTAGCTCAGGAGAAGATGTGTACCACTATCACATAATGCCAAGACCAGTGTGCTGACTTTGCTCTTCAAGGAAAAACTTCATCCCCTGGTCCCAGGTTCTAGAAAACTGAAGATTTAGTTCCATGTAAGGTAAGATTTAGTTCCATGTAGGGGGCATCCCTAGCAGGTCTTAAATGTGACTTAGTAGCCAAACCTGAAATTCCAGCCTTCAAAATGGAAGGTGAACAGCTTTAGTCCTAGAAACCTTTGCAGTCTAGATAGGGTTTTATTTTGGGGGATATTTTATGATTCAGTGATTGCAAGCTCAAGATATGACTATAGGATACAGGTGTGCTTTACTTTTTAATAGCAACCATAGCTACTGAAGAATGAAAGCAAGTTCTTAACAATTGTGTTATTTGTGACACCTGGTTTAGATCAATGCCTTTCTTGTTCCAAACATGGTGTCTAAGGTGTAAGTGAGCTTAGAAGAGGAACTGCAGCTCAGGATGGAGTTTCTCGGACTCAGGTACTATATCAATGTATAGGCAAAATTGTTACTTTCTTTTATTGATTCACCTCTTTAATAGAACAAATACCGTTATTTGAACTGCAGGATGTAAGGGTCTCTCTGTATGCCTACTGGAGTAAGTAGAAGGAAATATAGTCCCTGTGCTTTGTTACAGCTTACAGTGAGTAGTTCTAGTCTGTAAAGTCTAAAATAGGTAGTCTGGAGTATGTATGTGATCCACACATCTGCGTTAGAGATCTCTGAAGAGGGAGAATACCAGAGAGAACAGAATCCTCTGCATTAAAGTACAAAGGAAAACCGCTCATGTTTTCTTTATTGTAATATTTAGCAGAGGAGGCTTTTGTTATCAGTGGCTCTGTCACAGATGAAGGCTTTGCTTCTTTCTTATGTCTTTTATGATGTGCATGCTATTTGAGAGATAGAATTTAAATTTCCTTCATATTCTCAGTATTTCATGTTGAAAAACTGAGCACTCACCTACACTGAACTCCTAGCACGCTGTGTTGAGGTAGCACCATTTAGATCATCTGGTCTTAAAGATTGCTGTGAGGTAAGTTACTTACAGAGTATACACGTGCTTGCAGTACTGAGGGAGCCTGGATGCTTAAGTGAAAGCTGTGAATCTTTATGTGGTGGCCAGACAGCTGTAAGTTTATTACTGTGACAGTTGTGACAGCCAAAATTACTCTGTGAACCTAGATCCTGATTCTGCAACATCTGCCTTCTCTGCTTAGCTAGCAAACTTTTCCTCCATGGGGAGAACATGATGTATGTTCTTTAACTGCAAAAAAACATTAAAGTATAGGGGTCCTATTTTGCCTTTAAAAAAAAATTAAAAATAATAATGATCTGGCCCTGAGATTTCTTATATGTTTTCTTTGGCCATAATATAAAGAAAGCAAATGAAATTAATTTCTGAGAGGAAATAATGTTACATCTGCTGAGAAGAAAGGTAGTTGCATACACTCCAACCAGCTTTCTCAAATCTAATTATCTCAGCAATAATAACTACAGCATTAATGGACATGTCGTGCTTCTGGTCATTTTGGAAAAATATTTAATAACACTTCTTTGAAGAATCTTCTAAATAATTTTATTATCATAATTACTATTGCCTGCTGATTACTTAGCTGCTCTTTGAAAAGTTCCTCTCCCATGCAATTTTTTTAGAGCTGGGGAATTTCTTCATGAAGTGAGCATATCAGATTTGACAATTATTTAACCAGTGACTAGAGGTGCTACAGGTACTTTTGCCAGCTGTTTTCTAAAGGTTTCCCCTGTAAAAATATTTCTGGGCTGATTCTGATTTTGCTTGCATCAATCATCTAGTGGCGTAAGTCCATCAAGTCCAGTCAACTCATCTCACTGGCAGAGACCAGAATGAAAACAGCAGTTTGTTTTTAGCTTTTCCTGTTTCTGATGGGGATGGCATATTCTCCAGTCAAGCACAGTAATTCCAGTAATTGCCATTTTGACTGAAATGCCTGGGTATGTTCATTCTTGTTCGTAACTTTCAAATACAAATGAAGGTAAATTTCTTCAAGGATATTTAATAGCTTTTAGAATTTCTCAGTAAGCATAAGCAGCATCAAGAGGGTAATAATAGTATATTTAATAGTTTCTCTTGTTGCTGGAATTTGCAAATAGTTATTTCCTTGAAAGTTCACGTCCCCTTCCTGGTAATGGCTGGGTTGCCCTAAGGCATTGGCGCTCCCAGTAATTAACAGCTGAGGTCTGATTTCTGATCACGGGCATGCCAGATTGCAGTGTTTGCCTGGGAATGTGGTTAGTTTTGCCTATAACTGGTCCTTGGCACATATCAATTACCTACTGAAATGGAGGAATGGCAAAGACACAGAAATAACTTCATGTGCTATATTGGCACTCTGAAGAATGAACATTTGTATTCTAGGTTTTCTTGCAACCTACCTAGCACTGGCTGGGCAAGCATAAGTTCTGAGTCACACAGCACCTCCCATTTAAGTAACGCTTGTGTATAAGGCTTGAGGGTGAAGCATGTTGCTTTGCTCTCCAGCAGCATACTGGGCATTAAATAAACAGAGAAATAAATCATGTATAAATCATTTAGGAATATCTAAATATTAAGATTTCAGTTCCTTCAACTCTTGTTTGTTTTTTGTTTTTTTGTTTTTTTTTTTTAAATTATTATTATTCTCTTTCTCTATTCTGAAATACATACTTAAACTACATACATTTCTAATTATTCTTGGCCAACGAAAGCAAACTTCTGGGAAAGAACACCAACATTATCACAGCTCCCTGTTCACTGGTAGCCCTTCCTCCTTCCTGAAACTTGGTCCTGCAGGAAGGGGTGATATACCTGGGATTACTGGGGGAGAAAAGCTTCTTGATAGAAACACAGTGGCGTGAAATCAATGGTGGAATCTTCTAGTCATATAGGTAAAATCCATTCAGAGAAAACTCCCTTAGCTGGAACCCTTTCAGAAATGAGTATGACCTGGTCAGCCTCTCTGGTCCTGCTGTATCTGAATGACTTAAAGTCTGGCCTCAGAATATGGGAACAGGATTGAGGAGAGATTGAATGGGCGCCTCTTCTTCCCTTCAGTCCAGGGCAGCACTTGGTGAAGTCATAGATTCTTTTGTTTGTCTTTGAGATCACATTGGCAACAAACCAAGTTGTGCCATAACTACATTAATCAAAGAAAATGACCATACTCAGACCAAGTTAGCCCTAACTATTTTCTTTCGTGGCATCAAGAGCTCTTACTTTCAGCATATCCTTTAGTTTAGAAGGACTTCCCAGGACAGTCTCCTTCATAAGTGGATATTTCTATAGCTAGTGGAGACAAGTCATCGTATCTTTTGTTTATCCATAGCTAAAACAGAGAGTGTATTAAATTATTCAGTAGCAGCCAGGATTGACGGTTCCATTTTGTCTTTATTAAATTGCATACCAAGGAAAGTTTAAACCATTTGAGCAAAACAGTGAATCAAAGTTCAGAGCTGTTGCAAACTCCACTGATTTCAGCTGAGTTATATCACTTTCATGAAAGCTGAATTATTTGTGAAAGCAAACTCTTTGAGGTTATTATTGTGGTAAGAGGAATGGAATCCCACATTATTTTGTATATGATATTGTATCTTTTTTTTTTTTTTTTCTTTATGTCCTGTTCTTTACAAAAGTCTTTAGTTTAATTGGCTTCAGAGAAGAATTTGCCCACACTTATCAAAATTTTAAGGAGAGCAGATAGGAGGAAAGCCAATTATTTACTTTATTTTTAGTGGACCAAAATGATGAGAATATAAAAGGCAAAAAGATTAACCCAAACTCTCTAACACTTTAAGGTCTCAGAAAACAAGATTAAGACTTTGACAAACATCCAAGTAATAAATCCACAGAACTAAAATATACAGTTTTAACAAGTTTACCACAATGAAACAGAAGAGCTAATGGGAACTGATGCTAAGCTAAGTTGAAAAAAAAAACCAACTTAGCAGCCTTTTGTGCTTGCAGACTTTTAAAAACAGAACAGTCAGTCAGATGCGATGATGTGGTTTGTTTCTCTAATGCTAAAGCCTAGTAAGGTGCTGTGGGAAGGTTAAAGGAGAAAAATTCTCCCAGCTTCCTGCCTAGTTTCATCTAGTTTCAAGCAGTGTGCAGATCCTGTGCTTTTCTCCTTATTGGATAAAGAAAACACAAAGTGGGTGGTACAAATCTGTTTGACCAAAGTGTCCTAACTGAAGTCATCACAGAGGACCTAGGCTCAATGAGCTGCTGGTGAGACTGTGAGCAGTGTCCTTCTCCTAGGAGAGGGAGCAAGCTCCAGGTCCTCTCAGAGCAGGGCAGACCTCTGTGTGTGGGAGGCATGTCTGCAAGACAGAGGATGGAGCAGCTCACACAGAGCAACAACTTGCTGTTAAAGTGCTGTATGCTCACCTGCCAGGCTCATGCTGCAAATGGAGAATGTGCCTCATTGAGATTTATTTAACAACTGCTTTCAGACACAAACCTAGTCAAAAACACAAATGTTGGTCAGACACCTGAACTTCATCAATACACTTTTTTTTTTCCAGTGAAGCTGTTCCAGGGTTTTGGTTAAATCATGGTTGTTGTCCCTGCAGATCTCATTGAAAAACAGAGACTATTCTAATTCTGAAAACCAGTAGAACTGTTCACAAATGCTGAATATGACATTCTTTTGCAAATTCACTGGATACTCATTGGGGAAAATAAATTCAACTTTACTTGGAATTTTCTGGTTGCATCTAAGAACTGGCAGAAAATAATGCTCTAGAAATTTTGACCTGGTAGTGAATGACAGATAGTCATAGTTTTGAACACAGTGCTTGCTACTAAGGTTCTGTATTTGTGATTAATTTTGAGTGGAATGTTGTTGAACGTGTTTTCTTTTTATCGAGCTGAGAGCTGATTGCTTGATTTTTCTTAAGCAGTAGTTTCTGTGCCCATTTCATGTAATGAAACAAAAGGAATCAGACTGTCTTTCTCTTCCGTGCAGCTTTTCTTTGTTCTTCCTACTGCCACAAAGAACCTGGCCTTGAGATTCAAGTAGACAAAGGATCTGTATTTCTTCACCCTATTGTTCCAAGAAACAAATAGCAAAATACACTGCTCTTTCTACCCACCCCTATATTCCCTCCTTTGTCTCATTTGCTTTTATTTTGGGAATAAAGTAGATTGAAGGGCTTAAAAATGAGCAACCTATGCAGACCCAAGTGACACACTGCTGAATACAGCATCACGTTTTCCTATAAATTTATATTTAGCCTCTGTACTTGAATATCCCACTTAAGTTATATGGGTAGCACAAACTGACAAAGGTGTTAACTGATTGATTGGCGCGGCAGAGTAACTTCTATTTCATCCATGTCCTCCACCAGCTCTACATTTTCCATGCAGCCAGGCTGCCAATTCTCACACCTAGGGGGTGAACCCTTTGCTTCATCTTGCTCGAGCAAAATTCCATTGGCATTTCCAAACTGATGCTTGCACCCAGGTATTTCCTATCTCATTAGGCAAGGGACTGGAAGGTGAAGGAGGTCCACATGGTACAGCCTCACTTACCAATTATTCTTGGAGGTGCTTCTCATAGGTTTTCCAAACAGTCTCAATGCTCCTTGACTGTCATAGCCTTTTGACTGCTCTTTTTCATCACCATTTTAGTTCCTACTGTTTTTATTAATTAATGTAAAAAGGGTGGCAAAGAAGCATGGATTCCCTTCTCTATCATGTCTCCTGCCTTACTGGGATCACCCTCATAAGTTATTAACGAGCACTGCTACCAGCAGAGCTTTTCAAATAATGTTTTCCTCATCAAAATTATTCTCTGAAAATCCTGGAGGCATCTAGCACTGCCTGCATGTGAGGTGGCTTACACTGGAGCTAATGGCTCCAAAGGAAGAGGATAATATTCTGTCTGTGCAAATTTATTTTAGAAGTGCTAAGTGGTACAGTCTGGAATGGGCCTGCTATGTGTGTGGACTACTATGAAAGTACAGCATGATTGCAAATTATTAAGTTAAAATTTCTGAGTTCTATTCCTGTGAAAAGAATTTTCCATCTTGGCAGCTCAGATATTTTAGGGGCACACCTGTGTATCCCATCACAACTTTATGCAGCAGCAACAGGCAGGATGGGCTGTTTTGGGATCACTGCCACACCATCCATGCAGTTCTAGCTCATTGACCTGGGGAGAGGGAACAGAGCTGGTCACAAGGGGGGTGCAACAGGCCAGAAGGGTTGCAATTTTGGCTGCCTCAGCCAGTGAGAGAAGTCTGACATATAAAACTTCCAGGTGCATAAATGTATGAGTATGGCAAAGCCTGAAAAAACAGAGACAGATAAATGACTCATCTAGACCATAGCCTCAATATGTTTTCAAGTATGAATGGCATTTAAGGGGTTAAAAATGTACTTCTGGCTGTTTTATAGTATCTGAAAGACACAGGACAGGAATTCAGTTTTGTTAATCTCCAATTTTTGCTCATTTTTCCTGTGTGTTGAGAGGCATCTTTAACCTAAAATGATGAACCCTGTACATGGTCTTTTCTGAGCATAAAGTTAGGCTGTAGTGTAGTCTGGCTTATATGTGAAAAATCATTTCTAAAGTGAATTTTCCAGATGCAAATTCAATCATCTGTTTAGCCAGGTGTGAGAATCTATCAGCTGTATATGCAGGTGTCAATGCCTGAAAAATGATCTAGTTTACTCCTCCGTAAAGAGTTCTGTATAACCTACGTCTGTCTTAAGCTGGGTTTTGAGGATTTAAGTGGAATTTGAACAGGGTTTTCTGTGCTAAAGGCCCTTTGAGTAGGACAAATCTTTCACAAAGTGTATGCACAGATGGGCAAATTTGGCGGCCCAGAAGTGAGGCTGGGCTGCCAGCCCAAATCGATAATCTTGCCCCAGATGTGTCTCCTCCTAAAATGTGTCTAGCTCTTGTCAGGCTCATTAGAGAGGGGTGGTTTTGGCTAGTTTGCCTTTCTTTTTTTTTTTTTTTTTTTTTTTTTTGAGTGAAAACATAGCATTTCTCAGTGTATTACCAGCATTCTCAAACTCAAATATTTAATAACCTATGCTATCTAATACCTGACTTGGCTTTGCATTAGAAACAATTGCTTGCAAAGTGTTTATCTATTGAGTGAGAATGATTAAAAGAAAATATAAAGTTCTTCATATACTATTTTTGGGCAACACAATGACCTTGTTGCTATTTTAAATATTTCAGTATAATTTATATTAGCTATAATACCACCAATAAGATTTCTTGAAAATTAAGTGTCGTTCTTGGCTCGAAACATTGGGTGTGTTGAGGGACTGAATGCCACTTGCCAGAAAAAAAATTAAAACCAAAACCATGATCAAGTAGTTATACTTACAGAGAGAGTGAGCAACATGGTCTTAAACAACACAGATATTTGGACAAGCAGCCATGCCTACATCTATGGAAATCTTAAAGCGCCCCTCAATCTCAATAGCTGCTTAGCTATGATGAGGAGAGTAGTGACCAGATGATGAAACCCTACCTAGTCTTGCTGAAGGTGTCATCTTCCTGCCAGGCAATACAGGATGTGGTGGAAAGCCCTGTGGAGAGAATGGAAGCTCACTGCTGTTTATGTCCCCATGTATCAAAATACAGTGATCATTTCCCCTCTAAGAGGTGACTGAATTGTCCATCTTCTACTGTTGTTTTTTTGTTTGTTTGTTTGTTTGTTTTCTCACTAAGAAGTCTCTACCTGGATAGTTCCTGTCTTTATTTCTTCCATTGCAAGTCAGTTTTTGTCAAATGTGGATGATATTATGTGCACCATGCCAGACGAGCACTGTCTAAGTCATGAATGCTTCCTTATCTCTGCTAGAGATCCCTCCCCTGTTATATCCCAAGAGAACATTTTGCCTTTTTCACAGCTGCCTCACACTGATGGTTTCATGATTCTCCTGCTCTCCACTAAGATGATGTGAATGTTGTGGGATTTGGCAGTGCTTCCCAGCTTCTGTGTCCAAGTGCTGGACACATCCCAGCTCTGCACTGGGATAGGATCTGGATGTGTACTTGAGACCTTTTCCTCCTACCTGTCCATACCATAGTTTCCATGGAACTAAATGCTGAAATGCTGGCCAAAAGACAGCTTCAGCACAGTACATTTTGGCCTCTCTAGATAATCAGTGAACAGGATCTTGGAAAACACTGTAGCTAATATCAGTTGTTTAGACGCTACACATACAGTACATATATATATTGTATATATATATGAGTTTTATCTCAGGTGTTTGTAACAGATTCCATTCTTCTCAGCTGATCCTGTTTGACATCTCCTTTTCTCTTTCACTATACCTGTATGACATAATGAGATCCTGTCATTGCTTTTACTACAAAACAGCAAAATCTTTTCCTTCCATTTAGTCTATTAATCCCCTGGGCATCTCCTACTTTGTCTGTGACTTTTTCTTCTCTGAGGCTTTCTGATGGACCATCTGCAAAAATTATTTTTTGTACTTCCATGTAACCTTGTTGGTCTACATTTTGAATAAATCTACCAGCAATTTCTTCACACACTATCAAATTTCAGCTACTTCTGTTTCTTTAATATGCAATCTAGTCTGAAATTGTATAGCTGACTGCCTTCTTTGCATGCTAACCCTTCATAATCCTCTGCAGATGATACTACTTGAAAGGATTTCTAAATCCAGTCCATCTAGAGACTTTCCTGCCCCTTTAGAGCGTCTACATGAAATCTTAATGCTTTTGTATTATCTTCAAAAACTGAGGCAATGAAGAAACTAGGGAGTATAGTGCACTGTTAAAATATTCATGTTCTTAATGAGCAAAACGACCTGCTCTTAGAGCTGATTCCTTTACCCAGTTCCAGTGCCAAGTCTAAAATTAGGACATAAATCCTTTTTGTGAGAGATGTATTGCATCATATTTGGAAGTGAGATACATTTGGTGTCCAATGTGTCATCCTAACAAGCATGCCTAATCACTTATAAATGTCTGTTGCTGCTGACAATTGTTTTCTTACAGACCTATTCCACAAAGGCATATTTCTGCTTTTTTTTTTTTTTTGCTTTTTCAAGTAATCTCTGAAACAATGTTTCTGTAGTTCTGCAGTTGTCTTTCTTTAGAAAGCTAGTGAACCTCTAACTATTAAGTGTACACAAAAGTTTGACAGTGCTGAGATTTTTGATGCAAACCTATTAAAAACAATACCGCTGGTGATATGAAAAACATTCAGAGGTTTCAGGGACATAATTGCCTCTATCACTATGTGTCAAACTGGTTTTAATAAGTTAAATTTCCCATAAATAAAGCTTTAAATAACAAGTAGTTTTGCATTTTACTTTCAAAAAGTGTATTGAGAAATATTTTTCTCTTGTGTTCACATCTTTGCTATCAGAAAGGCTTGTGAAATATTGCAAGAGATTTTTCAGAGTGCTCTATGCTTGGAGCATCTCTCTCTCTCAAAAAAAGCTTTGGATTTGTGGCATCACCAGCACAATTAGACATTTAAGAGTAATATAAGATCTGAGCTGGTCTACCTTGAGATCACAGATTTTATTTTTTATTTTTTCCCTTTACCTTCAACCCCTTCAGACATTTTACCTCTCTTATTTATTTATTTATTTATTTTTCCTAGGGTAGTGAATATATAGATTTCTAGTACCCTACATAGATGTCTTCTATCGAAACTCCCACTGAAGTCAATGGGTGTCCTGTGGCTAACCTGCTCATATAATGTACTTGAAGTCTGGGGCTAAATGTTTAACTGCTAAATATGTGTAGGGTTTTTAAGAGCATTTTTTAAAACAAAGCTAAAGTATTTTGCCAGGAACATAAGAACTTCAGCAAACTTTTTCTTTCTTTCTTTCAGTGATCCTGCCTGGATCAAGCAGGCAACACTAGAGGAGTCTCAAGCTCACACTGCTGGAAGGACTTAATTGCCCTAGGGGACATAAAACAGAATCCAGCTACAAAGTTTTGGTCTCCATCCCAGATACTTAGTCTATTAAATGAGTCAGGAGGTTACGACTGAAAAGAAATAAGCCCCTTAGCAGAAGTGTATTTTGCAATCTGTTCTGTTTGGAAAGGTGCTGATGCAGTCAGGCTGCCAGCATCGGGAGATAGACTGATTGCTGCTGCACCAGATGGGGCAGGGGAGAAAGGAGAGGGAAAATGGGCATTAGTGGGCTCATTGAAGAGGTCAGAAGTCATGCTTTCCTATGCATTTAGCTACTTCTCCCCCAAACGCTAGCATACAGTTTCATCAGGTCATAACCGGAGGTAGTAAAACTTTTCTCTAAACATACGCTATTGAGTATCTTTGTGGCATGGCTAAGGAGAACAGGAGGTCTGGTAGCTGGGGGCAGAGGTCGGGAAGCTACTCCGTCACTTTGTCACTTAGGGCAAGTTGTTTGACCTTTCTGCATGTGCTTGCACCACGTCAGGTAAAGTGGCTTGACATCAGACTTTCATGGAATAACAGAAACTTAATCTGAAATAAACCTCCCTGAATTCGCTGAAGAGGTCATCTATATTATCATGAAATTTCATGTGTGTCAGCTGAGCTAAAAACCTGAAAAAAACATCTGTCTATTTTCCATTGTTGGGACTACTTCTAAACTTCAGTAGAAAGACAGTTGTTCAAAAGACACAAGCAGCATTTGTGAGTACAGAGTAATCGAACTGTAACTCATCATGTGCAGTTGCATATTTTTAGTAGTGAAAATCTGATGACCTATAACCATGCAAATCTAAAACTAGGTGTCTTTGAAAGCAAGGGCCTGTATAGGTTCTTCATACTAAGTAGTTTGTGAAACTGGAAAAGTACATAATTAAGTTAACCTCTCCTTCCAGTTCTCTCTGTTATTATTAGACTATCAAACTACCTGTGTCAGCAAAGAGTTTTGCTATTCTGAAAGTATTGGAGCATGTGAATAACTTGCAGACTTAAAAAATACTGCAGTACTTGTTTCTCTTTGCTTGCTTGGGTAGTTAAGAAAATCATAAATCCTGGAATACCATTCTTGCTTGAAGTGCTTTTCCCCTGTTCTTACTGAAAGGGTGGATATTTACACTGTGGAGCTTTTAGCTGAAACTGCTCACAGAAATTGCCCAGATATGAATTTGAGGCCTCAGTGTAGGTAGAAATAACTCTTATAATTTCATGAATATTTTCATGAATCAGGAAGTTATAGGTTTGTTTTGCATGTTTTTGTTTTCCATCTATAAGAACCAAGTGGTAATTTGTATGTCTGGTTGTGGTGGTGATGAATACAAAAACACCAAATAAAAAGAACTAAACAAAGGGGAAATTTTTGCAGTTGTTGGACTCGGGAGATAACATCGATTTCCTGAGGGCCTATTTTTTTTAAGTAATATTCTCTTGTTATTTGCACTTGAAAGTATGCCTGATGTTCACTATGAGGAGCACAAGCAAATGTTTACACTGATAAATGTACATGCAGCACCTAAATACCTGAATATCAAAACCTCTTATACTCAAGAGACGCAGCATACTATTTCAATGTTTGAAACTGATTCCATATGAACATGCTTATGTACCAGACTTACAAAGTTAAGGTCAATGTTAAACCTGCAGTGCTTCTCCACTGGGGATGCAATTGGAGTAGAGAAGATAATACAAAAATATCTGTGCTGCTATAGTGCAAATAAAAGTGCTGCATGTGTATTTTAAAAAAAAAAACACATGAATAGAATAAAGGGAGAGTTTTATCTTTGTTTATAATTTATGCCAGAAGAAATCTTGGACAACGTGCTGTCATCCCCCAGCTCCATATGCTTACTTTGGGTCTTATTTATGCACATCAGCATAGTCTCCTCTTTATACTTCATTCCAGGAAATGCACTGAGGGGAAAGTACTGAAGAGCAGTTATGCATTGCAGTTGTGTAATGTAGACCTGGCTTGTTATGTTTTGTAATATGTGTTCTCTTGATTCCTGCAAAAGTGTTTAAAGTTCTTCTATTCTTGTTGTCTTCTACCCCTAGCTTGGTTGGCTGCTGTGTGGGAACTGCTGAGTCATGGCCTGAACTGCTGATTGAGCACCTGGAGAAAAGACCTGGTTAGCCCTGGAAGCACAGGTGAAAGCAATTTACCGGTCTGATTGGAAGTCTTGCTCCACCCATCCTAGATCTCATTTTAAGGGTGGACACTCATTGAGGAAGGTTCTCTTGCTGGAGGTCACTCCTTTGTGGATTCTTTCTGTGACCCTAGATCTTCAGATATGGTGAGCATTTTTTTTTTTTTTAATACCTTCTCTTTGTGAATATTTAAGACTGGTATTGCTGCCTTCACAGCTGCACATAGTAAAACAAACAAAAAACATGCACGTGCTAAAAAACCCAACAAATTAGTAACAGGCCAGTCTCATCAGCAGTGTGAATTATAGAGCATGAAATATTTGAGTCTTTCTCTGAACATGTGGCATTTTCTGAGTTCAAGTACTCACCAGTTGCTGTGCAACTGAAGAACAGTGGTACTGTATATCTTGCAGTATAAAACACTACCTGTAATGTTCTTTTGGTAATGATCCCTGTGCTTCTATCACAAGTTCAAACTCTCCAAGACTGGAAATTTGTTTAGGTGATCTTTTCAAGTTGTCTGAAAGTTTGTAAAGAATTAAGTACCCAAGGTGGTACTTCTCACAGCACACAGGTTGCTAGAAGAGATGTGTGTTGGGGGGTCAATGATTTTTGTACCTAAGTGTTCCTTATGCGAAGGAAAGTTAGAAGATCAGTTACTATGGACTTGTAAAACAGACATACATCTGTTGAATAGTCTGTGTTGAGAAGTAAGACTTCAGTTAGTCTGTATGTTAATACTCAAAGGTATTATACATGACCCAGCTGAGGGATGTCTGTTGCAGTAGGGCGCAGCATGGATGGATGGATCCTCTGCATCTTTTTTCTTCCTATCGTCATGTTGTAGGGAAAATTTAGGCCAGAAATATTTCTTCATCTCTGGCTTCTGGGGAGAATTTCCTCTCCTCCTGGATAAGCAGAGGTCTGAGAATGCCACTGCAAACAGGCTTACTACAGAGCCCTATCCCCTGAGCTCAGCGCCTTCTCTTCTACTGCTATAGCCTTTAGCACTAGGGGAGCAAAACAAAACAGGTTTATTCCTCAAGGTAAAATAACTCTACTTGATCTCAGTAGAGACCTCAGGAATGGGATTCAATTACAGTTATTGTACAACTGTGTAGCTGTTTGATGTGAGACTCAAGCAGTTATGTTTCTTAGAGAGAAAGTGAACAAAGGTGATAAATGGAAGGATCTTGTTCTGATATAGCTCTTACATAGGCTGAGAAAACTCTCCAGTAAGCTGATCAAAGCTCATTTTAGCAAGCTGTCTGATCTTCTGTCAAAGCTCAACCAGGTCCTCAGTGAATCTAATGTTTAACCTTCCCAGCTTCAAAGGTGTCTATTTCAAGGTTTCACTAGTTTAACTGTATAGCTCCTAGCTACTGCAGGCTTTAATGAAACAGTCTTTGCCTTCACCACCAAATTTCTTGACTGTGTATATAAAATTATCAAGGAATTTCTTGTTTTGCTTTCATTTCTCTGAGTACCCTGGGTTCCCTTGGCCTCATCTTAAAACAACATTCTTGTTCTGAAATTCAAATTCTCACTGGGACTGGCTCCATCTTCCTGAACATCACATTTTTATAAGGTGTGCTAACACTGAAATACATTGCGTTTATTTGATTAAATGGGTTGTGTTATAAACCCGTAAACATATAACCCAGTGAGCTAAACAGTTAAAAGTGGCAATCTGCACTTCTCTCTTGCTACTCTACTAACTGTTGTATCATTTGGAAGCTTTATCAGCAGTCATCTCAGAAAACTGTTCTTATACGAAATTTCTAAATAACAGAGATCAAGGATTAGTTTCTGTCAGGCTCACAAAAGAACTTTCTTTATTGAGTCTATTGTGGTATCTTCTGATGGGTACACCATTGATAGTCAAGGTGAAAAAAAGGACTTGAGACTGCAGAAAAGCTGTGGGTGAAACACCTGGATGGAACAGGCATGAGCCTATGTCTAACAAGGGGGAGGAGAAGAATTCATTTGCATATAAATGTTGGTATTCATGTCTTCTGTCTGGATGAAATACTTTTTGCCTATTAATGTCTCAAAACTAATTGGAAGATAGGAAAGCAGGATGTTCTGAGAGCATCAGTGATTTTCTCTTTTCTATATGTACAGAGAGATGTATGGAGGGATCATCCTTAAGGTGCTGACAAACTAGAAGCCTAAAATAGCCCTTTTAGTAGCTTAGTGCCAAGTCATGGTGCAGCTGGTTCTACAGATACTCTTTCTCACTTCTTAAAATGGATGACTGTTAAGATAATTTTATGCCTTGCATACTCAGGGAAGCATTTTGGAGCGTACAAAACTGTCTCAAACATGACAAATATAGTAAGTCAGCTCCCATGGGCCAAGCCTGGAATTCTGTTGTACGGGAATTTTTTAGTTATCTCAAAAATCTGTGGAAGCTTTGCTTTCTGTAGGCTTCTGAAGTAGAAGGACTGAGGGGAAACTTAATGCATTTTAATTCTTTCCTTACTTGTTTAATGGAATGCAAAGTATGAAAAAAATCTGCGTCCCAGTTTATGGAATCAGATTTCAAGGAATGGATTAAACAGTAGAGTTAAACATTTTGTAACTTTTCAATACCGCAGCTGCAAACAGGTTGCTGTGATACTATGCACCAAAATGTGACTATCTGTAGATCTTAGTGCATTGCCAAAGCACTGTACCTAATCTCTGGTCTAGCAGCCCTTCCTCAGTGTGGACTAGGGCAAATTAAGATTACTTTAATTCCATTTGTTTCAGATTTTATGGTGGTGATTTCCCCCAGGGGTGCTTACCTGTTCCCCTTTTGCTGCCTGGTACTGTACATGACAGGGAGGCATCAGCAGGGTCCCAACTAGACTTCTCTGGCCACCATATCAGAGCTCTCACCACCCTCTGTTCTGAAAATCTGATCCTAGCACTTCCTGGACTCCAGTGGAATTCTCAGACCAGCATGAACAGTGCAGCCAGAGCCTGGGGGACCAGGGGGCACTAGGTGGCAAGGGAAAATAGAAAGCAAAGATCATTTCTACTTAACAGTATGCAATTCAACATTTGGAGGATTCAATGCTGTTAGCTGACAAAAAATAGTAACTGCCGGAAAATACTTCTGCAGCCAGACGAAGTGTCTAAATGCACATTGGCCTCCAAGCTGGTGATGAATGTATCCTAGGCAAGGATAACTTTTGGAATGGAAACCTTGTTCAGCTTACTGCGGAAATGTCTAGCTTAGTAGGATTTCTAATGATTTAATACATTTTGACTATTAAAATTGTAGCTTATGTGAAGAGTGTAGAGTTATTTTTGGTCTACTGGACTTGTAATGTCCACAGAACAAAAGGTAACAACTCAAGAAACAGCTTTTCCTTCAGCACTTCTTGGAACTGAAACTAGAACTTATAAGCAACTCCAAATCACCAGGAAATATATGGCTAATTGTCTGTCTTGTTTGTTTTCTGGGAAATGTTCAAATAACGCACATTGGTTGAAGTTAACTCCTTATGAACTCAAAATGCAGCAAAAATTGTTGACACAATAGATTAATAGTGAGGAGATGGCCAGAAAAAGTAATTAAAATTTGTTTGTTACCTAAGTAGTGTTGATGATTGATGTTTTTTGTCAGGTGACCTTTTAGAGAAGAACTGTTTTTCTGCCTTAGTCATCTCACTCCAAAAGTTCTTTCCCAGCTTCAAACTCTTTCCAGGGACTCAGGGAAGAAGGCATGGAATGCCATATGATGGGAGAGAAGGGCCGGGGGGGGGAGGGGGAAGTGATAGAAGGACAAATATATGGTCATCAAATATTGTATGTGTGGTCCTTATATGATCCATATGTCAAGTCAATATTGTCCAAGAGTCCTCCTCCTGACCCTGTGGTCATATAGGGCCAACACCTGTCTGATTGTACTCTGCTTCTAGAAAGAGGTTTGCTTTCTTTTCTCTCAGTCATGTGGTTTTTGAGGCTGCAATAATGAAAGGATTACATGGGTATGTGATTGGATATTGTGAAATCTATGCAACCAAGCAGAAGGAGGTACTTAATTTGTTTAAATACAAAAGCTCGTATTCTGAGGGAATCTACAGCACAATCTGTATAAAGCCCTAATTCTCCAGTTCCATCTGTGCTCCCACCAGCACAGAGAATTACTGACTCTAGCAGTGTCCCAGATGGCAGAAAAGGATTCATTTCTGAGACATCCATTTCTGAATTCCTTAGTTTATTAAGTGTAGAGGGGACTAAGCCCACCATTTCAGATTGAGGGTAGAAAATATATTCTGACAATTACATCCAATTAAAGTATCTTTCACAACAAAGCTTGCTATTTGAAAATCATGACAGAAGAATGCTTCTAATATCTTCTTTTCTTTTGATGTGGCTGACTTGGAAGAAGCATGTGTGTAGAGCTAAAGGAATGGGTCCTGCATCAAAAATGGCAGAAGATGAATTAAAAATTAGTAGAGGCAAAAAAGGCCAGTTCTTTTGTGATATTTCGGAGTTTTTTTGATGTTTAATTCTCAAAGCCTAATTTAAATGCCTGGTCCATCTGCATAATTATTGAAGAAACAAAGGCTTCTGGGTGTGGACTGTGAATCCTCTGATGAGGACTTTTTGCTTGAATAAGAATTGTCAGCTCCTGGTTAGGGTTCACAGGAGATATGGAAAGCTGGAGTGTGAATAGCCTGCAAGGTCTTTCAAGGTCTTCGGTTTGATGGTGTTATTTTTGTTGTTGTTGTTGGTTTTTGTTTGTTTGTTTTAAGGAAAAAAGCTGGAAGTCAGGTACAATCTGAGATGAAAGGCTTCATTTACTACAAGAAACACAAAGGTTATTTAATTTACAAAATAATATGGAATAGCATATCTACAACTGTATGCAGTGAAACCCAAGTTGTTACACCTAGGAAGTAATTCTTCCACATATGATTCTGTTTTTCCTAGGCTTTTAGCTATTTTATGGTAATCAGAAAACTGTATGAGTCACTGATGTGAATTTAACAGTTTTGCTATTGGCAAAACTGATACAAAGCTGTTTCATCAGGCAAAAACTGATTTGCTGTTTACTTACAATGTGCTTGGACAATAATGTGAAGCAAATGCTTCTAGCATTATAAAACAGTTTCAGTAGTGGAAAAGAAAATTTTTTGTATAATGTGGGTCAGCATCTTCAAGTTTGTTTGTAAAGTGAGTTATGAGCAAGAAGGTGATGTGGATACACCATGTCTTTGAAAGTCAATAAGGATAAAGACGAAGGGAAAAAAGGGAGAGGAAGAGTGTAAGATAAAATCTGCCATAAAGTTATCCTTGCCACTTGATAGCCTGTTAAATTAACCCATGGTATTTTCATAACATAATGTAACATCACCCAGGCTGTTTAGTTTTACAGCCTCTATCAACATGTAAAAAAGCACTTAAAAATAACTACTAGATTTGGATGGGGGAGTACTTGTTTACCCATCAGATGAAAATGTGATAGAAATGTCTGCAATAAAGACACCAAAATATGTGGTGTTTTTTTTTGTTGTTGTTGTTGTTTGTTTGTTTTAAGGGAAATATCTGTAATGTGACAAAGAATTGGAACAAAACTGTATCACACTGCTGTTGTTTTTCTAAAACAGCATATGTAATCTTCATCCTTCTGTGATCTTGCCTGGCATCACACTTACTTTAGAGCTGTATACTTCAGGGTTGAGTGACATCTGGTAGAAAACAGCACTCTGAATTAAGATTGGTTTTGACCAGTCAAAACAAGAGAGATTGGAGCATGTAAATCTCTCTAATGATTATGAGTTCAGCTGATGCAGGATGGATGCCAAATGCTAGCATTGTGTTAGTGAATACCTTAGTGTGGTATTTGCCCTGATGGATTCTATGGAAAAGACATATGAAGCAAACAAAACTGATGAACTTTGGCCTATCTTTCATGAAAAAATGGTTACTTTTGCTGGAAAGTTTTTATCTTTACTCTCAGCAGAAAACAGGGTTGGTTTTTTTTTTTGTTTGTTTTGCTTTGGTTTAGTTTTTTTTAGCTCAAACTTTCCTTGCTCATTGAAAACAACTGTACAGAATTTAAACAGAAAGTCAGAGTTTAACTCCCTCATGCTGTTCCATTCCTCTTTGCCTGCAGTCATAGGTATGTGATCAACAGCCTTTTAGTTGAGCCTGACAGCCCCCAGAAGAGCAGACGTGATGGAAATCACAGATCTTTCGAGACTCCTGTTGAGAGGGAGAAGTTTAGATAGTGAGAATCCTGCATAAGTGTTTTTTTGTGTGCGTTGTTTTCATTCGTGCAATATTGAGGAGAAGGAGAGGTTTAAGGTCTCCACGGTTGAGGAGACGGCATATGTGCAAACGTCACAACAGAATGTTTTCTAAGACCCCTTGAGATTGGGGAATTCTTCCAGAGTTCTGTGTATGTGCTGTGTGTGCCACAGAAATATCCCTAGGTTGGCAGGGAAGCAGAAGTATGTGCTGGGAAAAAACTATTTTAGACAAAATAATAAGCAACTTTAATAATAGCTAGGTGATGCTAAAGTTTGTTTGCATTAGGATTAATGTAGTGTGCTCTTCTCCATTGGTAATAACAGGAAACATGAGGGCTGCTCCAAAAGTAACACCTCTTATTTTACAATATTGGCCCATGAGGTCAGAGATAGATGTTCGTGGCATGACAGCAGAGGTTGAAACTTCCTGCCAACTGCCAGTATTCCATAACATATTGTTGCCATGTGACAGATGGCAGCAGAGGGGAAGTCTGACAGAATGGCATCTGACATGGGAGTGTGTATGGAGAAAAACGTTGTCACTGAATTCCTCCATGAGGAAACAAGGGCACCTACTGATTCACTGATGCTTGTTAATGCTGATGGGGACCAACCAGTGGATGTGAACACAGTGAGGTGGTGGGTGGTGTGTTTCAGCAGCAGTGACAGTGCCTCCACTGGTGTTGATTTTTAACAAGTGCAGAATGAAGGATCTTGTTCTTTGTTGGCAAAAATGGATAATTAATGGCAGTGATTATGCTGAAAAATCATGGTTGGTAGCTGAGAATAGAGCAAATGGTTCTCTTTATATCTATTGTAGTTTCCATAGAAACAAATAGGAGGCATTACTGTGTACATCATAGTCTGATGCAATGATTTCCATATACAAAGAGAAGGTGGCATTTCAACAGTATTAGGAACAGTAGGGTGGAACTGGGAAACAGGAAATAAAGGAAAAATTAAGTTACTGCAAACTGCAAATCTGCTGAAGAGTACAGCAGAAATTTTATCCCTCGAGTCATTAAACATACATAAGGCTCTCAAATGTGTTTATGGGAATGCATCACCATGTTGGTATGAAAGCAATTTGATGGTAATTTTCTGTTTGTAGTCTTTCTCCAGTTCAGAAAGACTGGCTAAGCTCTAAAATTGGAAGCAATTTCATGCTTTTTAAAAATTATTAAATTTTGCTTTGTTATTAGGCAGAAGTAGCAGCTCACCCAGAAGGAACCATGCCACAGCCTGGCCCAGATAATGTTCTTCACATTCTCCTTAGGACTGCAAGAAAATAGGTTTGAAAAGTGATTTCTGTCTTTCACTGAGCAACAGCAGGAGGAAGGGACCAGATACTTCTAGCATAAGTGTTTAAAGAACTTGCAGAAATGTGAACAGCTCATCCTGAGGGAGACCAAATGCTTTACAAAGGCAAACTGAATGTAGAGTTAACAATGAGAATGTCATTTGTAAATAGTCTTTGAAGGAGAGTAATCTACAGACAAATGATTTACCTATCTCATCATATATCTTGTAATTTAATCACTACTAAGAATTAAGCAGTACGTTCTCTCTGAATCACTATTCTTGAGATCTAATGATCAGAATATAGACAAGCATTCAACACATTAATTTAGAAATGTATTTTCTCACATGAATTGTTTCATTCAAAAACTTTATTTTCACATAAATAATTAGAAGAATTGCTTCCAAAACCTCCATGAGAGTGCAGGATGAGGCAGAAAGTACTCTACTAAGATGTTCTGTAGCCAAATATACTTTTCAGATATGAGTACAGAAAACCTTGCAATAAACATTTATAATATAAAACAGGATTTCAAATCTTGTATTTTTTCCCTAAATAGGTGGATATATATAGCTCTTTATAGGTGTTTTTTTTTATTTTAAATTACTTGACATTTCTAAAACAGTATGATATTCTTATAGTACACACCACTGTCTGATCCATTTGAGTTAGGTAAACAGGATTCATGATTCCTCTGTTTAATAACACATTTATTTATTTATTTTTTAATCTTTGAGTAATACCCTGGAAAGCTTGAACTGCAGGAAAAGGTATTTCAGAGTAGCTTGTTTTTACTGGTATTTAGTCATTACTGCAGTCATGCATTAGGAGCTACTCAGGAACTGAGTTTTCATTTTCAGAGGAAAAGCGGGGTGGAAATAATACGTGGCTCCTGCAAACCCATTTGGCTCCTCTGCAGCTGCCAAGGCATTGCAGGTAGAAGGGAATGTGTGGGTTACATGGAGCATGGGAACATTATGAGGGGTACTAGCATTGCTCTGCAAACATTAAACAAAACAGAGCCGTCTTACTGAAAACTTGTAGTTCTCTAAAGAGGAACAAAGACAGAATACATAATTGCACAACTGAGCTATGCTGATAAAACTACCTTTCAAACACAGACATGGATATTTTTATTTATTTTTCCACCAGTGAAATCTCTGGAAAGCCCTAAATAATTGACTGTTCGGGAGCCAGCAACTGAAATAGAAGTTGGAAATGCTGTTTGCACAGGTGGCTGGCCTACTGGGAGACTAAATGCTTACCCTGTTGCCCATATCAATTATTCTGAGACTCTGTTCAATGTCAGTTTTGATAACAACAGAATTCTTTTAGAGAATTGCTGATGCTGCACTTATCACACAGTCTTTATGAGACTGATTTTATTTCACTTTATTTTATTTTTTCAAGGATTTAGCAAGCAAAGGTACACGAGGAGTTATTGGGATAGTAAAGTAACAAACCAATTAAACAACTGCCTCAAATTTCCAGCAGCATAAAAGTAAACAAGCTGAGACATCCCATGGGGATCTAGTTTGGTTTAGTTCAAAAGCATGGTATGGGCTTCTGTGCAAACACTAACATTCAAACATCATTGCAGCTGCCAAGAGACATACCTGCCTTCTGAAAAAACCTAATTTTATGAAACTTTCTTGTCCAGTCTAGACACTGTAGAAGCCATACAGGCTTTTTTTTTTTTTTTCCTAAAAATGAAACCTGCCACTTTTATTAACTCCTCCTAGTGCAAACCAATGACTGGAATAAATCTTATGAGATTTCCCCAAAATAAGCTGATGCTGAGACCACAGGAGTCCTTAAGAGGAGGTAATACTTCATCTTTCCACTGAGATCCACAAGCAAGTGTGGAAAGTCCCGTAAAGTCCCATTTGGAACAGAATAAGTATTTTGGTGGCATTGCCCATCCACACTATGCGGTTCTTTTCAAACCTGCAGGAAATGCAGATGCAAAAATAAATTGCTACCTCTCCTATCAAAGCCAACCCAGGAAAAAAAAGCCCACCAAACTGTGATCTGTGACCTCAGAGCCAAAAATGTGCAGATTTTTAGTTCTGATTCCCAAACGTAAAACACTGGATTTGCCAAATCTGTGCAACTCAGAGCAGCAATAGGGAATCAAGGAAATGCCACCCACCAAGTGTTTGGACTTAGCAGCAGCTCTGTTCCTCTTGTTACCTCAGTTAACCTAGACCTGCTCCCTACCCAAACTGTTTGTTTAACCTAAAGAATAATAACTATCCAATGCTGCCAATTTGTCATGTGGGAAAAGTTATTCAGTCCCTTTTAAAGAGCTCATGGGCCAAAGCCTAGAAGAAAGAATTAAAGTTTGTAGTGAGAAGCAGAAAAGATCTAGTAAAGGAAAAACTGTGGCAGAAAACTGCTATAAAATCTATGAATTTCTTGTTAAGAAACTTGAATTGCCATTTTAAGGTGCACAGGTCTTGCCAGCTTTCTTAGCCTTGCTAGCTGAGGTCATTTTATATATTAAGTCAAGTGCATGGGAACAAAAGATTGCCTGCCATAGGTAACCTTAGGGCTGACTCTTCTTGAGGGTCCTCTATACTGAAGTTTGTACTGTTGCTGTTGGGATTTTTAAAAATTATTTTTTATTTTTTTCCCAAGTTTTCTCTTGCTCATTACCCTGATCTCAAATACCTGTTTACTTGGCTACGTGAAGTTTCAACTGATCTGGTAGAGGCTGGAGGAAATGTATGAGTAGAAAATGGGGCTGAGAAGAAGAGAAACCCTGGTTAATGAAAAAGTATAAAAAAGAGCTTGACAGTAATTTTCCTTACATTATTGAGCTGAAGCAGTGATGCTGGAGGCTCCTGAGGCTGCTGATATGAATCCAGAATGTATAGACTACTGCAAGTAGTCTATGCAAGGAATAACCCTGGATATACAGGCTACAAGAAATACTAAGTATAAGAATTTCCCTTCATTATCTTCAAAACACATCATTTAAGTATGGTCAAAGCAGGAAGATCTGGGGACTGTGGCAAGCCAGCACATGTATTGGTAGATGTTCACACCCATTAATGTGAAACTTATAAAAGATTGCCTTTTAAAAACAGACTGAATTTAGGAATTCATTTTTAATGTACAGTTATTTATTCTTTTTTGATCAGATTGAATGCTTATTGAAAATTTGATGGAAGCCTTGTGAGACAGTGCTAGCAACATCCTAAAATTCTTAGTCGTGAACTGGTGGCTGAAAAGTGGGACCAAGCCTCTGTTGGCAGTCTTCTGAGTTTTGCACCCTGCCCAAGTACAATGGAAAAAGTATAATGGAGCTTAAATGGTATTGTTTTCCCTACAATATTCTGCTTTCAAGCCAGCTCCCTTTGCACAAAGAGCCATCCTTTACAGTCTGTCATCAGACTCATGCAAGGTAGTACTGAGAGCCCACCTACCTAAGCAACTAATCTTTGTCTTTCAGACAGGACTGAATGTGTGGTTTCCAGGTCAGACAAAACATATACTCAAAGGAGAATAATTTAACATGGATTTCCCGTACTTTCTTATTGTCTAACATTGTCTAGGAGCTAATGTCAGCACTGTGCCTAGTTACCATCAATCCACAAATTATATGTTTAGAAGCCCCCAGAAGTCCTCTGCTAGTGTTGCTTAGTACAAATTTCTGAAGCAAACGTTCTCATTGGTCCCTGTGTAGCTTACTTCTTGAAGTTCAGCCTATTGACAAATGAAATGTCAATTATATCCTCCATTATTTTCTTTATAAGTGGTTTTTATGCAGTCACCAATGAATCTGTGGTGACTTGTCATTTTCTAATAATTACTGTCCAATTACTATGCTGTGTAAAAGCACATTTGGCAAGGAGGCAAAATGACAAAGAGCTGAAAAAGGAGCACCCATTTTCCTTTAAAAATTTTATCCTATTGATGGTATAATGGGGTATACTGGTGTTACCAGTGCCTCTGAGAGGTTTCATGGAGAAAATCTTGCCATCTCAGAAGCCTGAGATGAAGAGATAATCCAGTTATGCACTAGTGCTAAATTATCAATTGAAAGACTCATGTGTGGGCAATCAAAACTTCAATATAGCAATTTGATGTTAAAAGTGGATATATGCATAGTAAAATTGACAGTGCCTGTTGTGTGTTTGATGTATGTGATAGTGGAAAATGTACCAGAGAATTGACAGTGCCCTCTACATGTTTATATTAGTTTATGATCAACATATGTAGAATCATAGACTATCCCAAATTGGAAGAAACTCAGAGAGTTGGACGCAATGGTTCTTGTATTTGGTACAAAGAAAAAAGGCCTCTCTCCATGGATATACACAATATATTAGCCTGATTAACAGATGTATTGTGATAATGATGTCTGCATGACAAATTACAGGGTCATTTGATAAGCTGAGCCCTCCCAGGCTAAAGGGCACTTACTTTTTGACCTCTTCACCTTCAAAATATTTTTGTGTTAGGACACTTCCTGGAGGACACAAACCAGTGAGCCTCTGCCTAACAACAGCTGCCTTTGAAAATTAACGAAAACATATTCATTCCCACCTCTTACACAAGTCTTTATTTAAGAAAAATATACTGCTTCAAACTGGAGTCTCCTGCAGTAGTTGGCCTTTGGTTTATTACAGATTTCAGATTCATCAGACCACTACTTTTAGCATTTGGAATTTGTTGTATTCTTGTCTGGTTCTTATCTGTTTTCTTTGCATCTCTCTCTCTCCTTGATGATCTTTGTGATCTCAATGCTAGTTCTGAAACACAGTAGATACACTATTGACTGGCATGTGATCTGGAAAGTAGGAGATGGGTGATGTAGGAGATGACCTATGGGTCAGCTGTATGTGTTTTTCTATTTATGAAGACTGTTCATATGGGCTTTACACAAGAGGCACAGAGAATGAAATAGTATAAAGTATATTTTGAGTTCTTTAACAGATGTCCAAAATATGAGCTCATTAAAATAAGTGACACACAGAAGACAGAGCCATATAATTCATTACCAAGTTTTACTGGCTGTTGTTTAGGTTGACTTATACAGCTTTCTTGTGGATGTCTAATCTTCAGGGCAATTTCACTGTTTCTGTTATTAAGTTTTTCTAGGTTGCTCTTGCAGTGTGTAAGTATTCTCAGCAGTAATGTTTTGAAGCTGCAATCTAAGAAATAGAGTGAAACAGAAACTTTCACTGAAAAGCTTTTAGAAGACATAAAATCAAAGTATTGAAAAGGGTGAAGGGAGTAAAAATTCTAGCTTATGTGTAAACTCCACAGACGCGCCTTGCAAAGAAAAACAATAAATCTGGAACTGTGTTTTATGTTTTCATAAAATAGATGCTTCCACATGATTTGGAGCTTCTTCTCTTCCCTGTTATCTCATATGGTTGGAGCAATGTATGTCTAGTTCTGTCCTAAATAGCAATTGTAAGGGTGAGGATGATTGGATGGAAGCAGAATGTTATGAAAACTGTCTAGTGATTGTAATGCTAATTATTTTTTTTTTAATTCAATTTTGAGTTGTAAAAAATGAGCTTGAATTTGCAGCTCTGAAGAGTTTTGAGGTCCTGCGAAAATGAACACTTTTCATGTGCTTTTAAAAATACCACTTAGCTCTGATTATACTTCTCTTGCACTCTTTCTATCTTTGGATTCTATACGATATGCTTGCTAAATAATGAATTAGCAAAAGCTGTTCTTCTGTAGATAGAAGAAAGCTTACTCTTCTGTAAGCATAACGTGCTTACATTCAACTTTTAAATCTTGTTATAAAAGGCAGCTTTTAGTTGCAACATACTTCAGTGAAAAGCTGTCAGATTGGGATGAATAAACAGTTCTCCACCCACCTTTCCACATTTTTAGTACTAGGAAGTGGGTCTTTTCGTGTATCCAGACAGAGTTTAGTTCTAGCTCTTTCAAAATTTTGATCTTTTAATTCAGAAAAGTATTTTTCTGGTGAAATTTCCCAGCATACCCAGCAAGGAAACAGTAGTTACAGTCGCTTAGAAGGAAACATCAGTGAAACTCATAAATATTTCTGATCAAAGTCCAAGGGGTCAACATGCTGCTTCTGAAAACAAATATGTGAAATTTTGTAATACGCTTTTTAATTTAGTCACTCTTCTTAGTCTCTCTTTAGGATTTCATGATATTCTCAGTTGTCATATCCATTTACTAAAAATAAAAATCAGGGAAATCAGCCCCCACTAGCTTTATTTAATCCTATTTCAGATTGGCGTAAAGAAAAGGGCTTACTCTATGCAGACCTTAGAAATATTACAGCACCTTGTCCTGAGTGTGGCATAGATAGTGATGATATTGATTTGTAACCTCCAGACCAGAAACGTCCCTGGATGTCAGAAACCAAATTTGGAAGGAATGCATCTCTCAGTGTCATATGTTCTGCAGAAGATTAAAAGTTGGGTGACTTAAAGGGTTCTCTTAAAGGAGAACATTTCCTGTTGATGGAGTTTCCAAGCTTTCTTCTGCCTTCATATGACTCCTGGGGATTGCTACCTGGATTTTGTGTGAGAGTGGATGTTGGGATTACAAGAAAATAAGTTATGGAAGAAACTGATTTAATTGTTGAATGCTACTTCCCTGTTCTTTCTGATTATACAGAAAAGTGTTTTCTCTTACTGTAGTGTACATCAATGCTATGGTACATAGGGGCTGTTTTCTACCCCCTCTGAAGCTACAGGGGCTTCATGGCATGGAGTAACAAATGTTAGAAGATCTTTTCTTTTACAGTACATTAACTGTGTCTAACTGAAGTTGTATATTGTACCAAGAGATTAAATGATGACTGATTTTCAAAATGTAAGGACAGTTATGAAGTGTTTTTTTCATTCTGACAGAAATACATAGACAGTGACTGGCATTTTTCTTCCACATCCATGATGTGCTTGGTTAACCTTGTTTCATAGACGTGGGGAATATCAAGCTGCTGCCTGCTCATTTATACGTGCTCCTATTTGTACATGTAGCTGCAGTAACTGCAGCCCAAATTTCAAAACCTGAATTCCTAGTGTATTTCTAGAAGCATTTCTACTAGGTAGTTCTGATGCTGATCACATATCAAGCATGAAGACAGAAGTGTGACCATGAGACTTACGCAAACACATTTGGCTTGGCTGCTTTTTAATTAGTGACAGCAAGCCCTGCTTGCCAATTCCTGGGCCTGTCTGTGAAGAGGGAATTTGATTAAAGTCAGTATCCAGTCGTGTGTACTGCTAAACACTTGCCACTTCTTGATTACCTACTGAAAGTGTGCAAGTCTGCATGTTTCCTACATCCACATCTAGTCAGACAAAAAAGGTTTTGTCAGGTTGCTGCAGAGAATGAAAGTACTATGAGAAAGGCACTGTGACAGAATTTCTCTACTGCCCCTCCACAAAAATTATGTCTTTTAGCTTGGCAGGGCTCACAGCCAGTCTTCTTCTATGTCTATGTATTTTCACATTTCAGCAAGTAGAAATGATTTAGCGCTGTTTTCTTGTGCTTTATTGGAGCTTAGAATATTAGCCATGTATTGTACAGGGCTATTGTTCTGATGTAGATTAGCCACAGAAAATAACTGGAAATGCTCAAAAAGTGGTGATTCTACACACATGTGCTTTTATAGCTTACAATTTCTACTCTTATTTTATGGTAGAAACTTTAAGGAAAAATACCCTACTTCCTTTAATTGCTTATAATGAAGCACTGTCTTCAGAAAATAGCTTGAGGAACAAAAGATGTTTCCTCTCCATCTTTTATTCTCTAGAATGTCATAATCAGTTGAAGAATAAGCAGTGAAATTAAAATGCATTGAATTGGACATTTTCTGAAGCTTTTTTTTTTTTTTTCTTTTTTCCTTTTTATAGTTCTTTTGACAAAACTTCTTGAGAGATTTTGAAGGGCTTTGCAGTTGTCACGGTGATTTGTGGGTGCTTAAACATTCAAAAAACCTTAGGGAGAAAATCTTAGAACAAATGTTTTTATTTCTGCACTTTCGCATGGTCAACACGGAATAATTAATGTTTGTGAAGCTCTTGAAGAACAAAGTATGCATTATAGACCATACTCATGGAATAGCGTTCTTTTTCTGTTTCACAGTGTGTGTGAATAACTCATCCAGCAGAGATGATAAAGTACACCAGACTGATGAAAAACATAGCATAGAAAGGTCGTAGATACAGGCAATTAGTGAAGAGAATGATTTAAAAAAAAAAATTAGCCCTGAACTAAATTGTACAAGAATTTGTGCCTGGAAATATCTGATTATGTCCTCATTTATTGCTTGTCTCTCACTCTCAGGCCTGGAGGCATGAACACCAAACACAATGGGAAATGTTCTGAAGTTTCTGTAACTAAAAGCTTCTAAAAAATGCGTGGAAACCAAACTTCATAATCCTTTCTTTCTGTGGGTTTCTGAATGCAATAGCTCCAGAGAAAGAAGAGTTGGCAGTGTCTAAGAGAACCAGTGTGTTTCAGAAAATATTTTGCAAGCATCTCAAGAATTGTTGGTCAGATAAAGAAGTTAGGGAGAATAGGAATGTATGCTCAAAGAGAACTTACAGCAGTATGGAAAATGTAAGGACTGACTCATTACATAGAATCAGTTGAGTGCTAAGTTGCTAGAGGAGATGGCTGTTTAGTTTTCAAAATTAAATTAATTGCAAGAAGACATAAGAAATTGGGAAGGGGAAGAAAGGGAGAACTATTAAATCACTCAGACCAGAACTTCCAGTCTGGTAGCTTTTAGTATTAATTTTTAGCTTGTTGTTCTTTTCTTTTTGCAATATTTCTATTACTGTAATTTATAAATAGAAATCAACCCAAACCCAAAGCGCTCTAAGGAAAGGTTTCATAATCTTGACATTTGTCTTCAAACGTAACTCTTACACAGTGAGGAAACAGTATAAAAATTTAAAGAATGTGGTATATTTTGAGCTTAGGTTTCTGTCTTTTCTTCCTTTACAGTTTGGCTAAGGAAAAGTTATTTCCCAATTGATTAATGTCACACAAATAATAATCCATAAAATCTGAGTATTCCTATGGAGAAGAGTGTAGCTGATGCACTTCAGAATTAAATGTGCTACAGCTGGGCTATGCAATGTTTTATCCTTTCAGCACTACACTACAAAATACACGATGGCTTCACTTAGTAAAAAAAACCTGCAAACCCAATGTGAGTGCACTAGACATAACACTGATCTAGTACCTGTGTAGTAATGCAACACTAAGAAAATCACATTCATGAGGAGGACTCTATCCTACCCTTTCCCTGCAGAGCTTCTGGTGTGTGATGCACAAAGCATTGACACCTCTTGGTGAATGAGGGTCTAGGTCATGCAGGAAGTGACAAATGGAGTGGAAACAGACAAGAAAAAGCTGTGTAAGGATGCAATAGTTCTGATGGCCTGAACTTTGAGCAGCCACAGTATTTACAGATTCTTAGTCTCTTCAGTTTACCAGGAAGTTAGGATAGAAAAAGCAGCAAACTAATATAATAGGTGACACTTTATTAGAAAGACTTTGTCCTTTTATGACATACATTTTTATATGAGCATGATCTGTTAAACTGTCTGCTATCTGACCACTGTGATATTAGAATACCACGTATTCCCTTTCTGCCCCTTTAGAAGAAATTTTTGAGCTTTTTTTCCTCTCCCTTAATAAACAAATGAGTTCATGAACTTCACCCATAAACAAGATTGCTGCTATCTGGACTTTTGTTTTCTTTTCAAGAGTTTTGCTGAGACATCTGTGGTTGAATCTTCATGAGTTTGGACATACACAATTCCAACTCCCTTTTCCTAAGCCCTTATATGGCAAAGTTGTTCCTATTTAGTAATGCTCATAAACATTTGCATAAAGTGAATTGTGTACTTGAATTGGGACCTCCAACATATCCTGTTTTATATACTAGACCTCATAAAAACAAAGGAAAGACAGATGTAATTTGTACCCTAGTGGAACTGAAGTGCTTCTCTGCTTCACTCATATAATGATAACTGTCTCACCAAGAGCACAAATCTGGCTACTGCCTACTTTTGAACAAGCCACAGCAAAGGAGAAAATATTTTATAAGGCAAATATTAAGCGTGAGATAATCATGTGTGTAAAAGACAAATAACTTCAGAACAGGCCAAAGCATTTTTGGCTCCCTTACTAGTTAGAAAGGTGAGAGAGATGAGAGAGTGCTTTTCCATTTGCTCTTCTTCTCTCAGCAGCTGCTGAACATTGTGTGGTGTGAAATAAGACCAATGGCAAATGACTATTTAGTCCTGTCTTCAGCAGTGGCTTATACTGAGAACATATGGACAAGAGTAAGAATAGAAAGTGAAAGGAGTGGTATGTAGTTTATATTAAATTAAATGCATGCGTGTATATCTCCTGAAGCGTCTCTGCCTCCGTCTTCCAAGCTCCAGCAAAGCTAGAATTTAGAATGGTGGTTGAAATAATATCAACTTGGTTGATTAACAAACAAGAGAGAAATGCCTGTGGAGGGGAAAAGACCTACAGGGTTGCCTTTTTTTCTTTTTTTCCTCCCAGAAAGAATGAGTGAAGGAGCACTTAGTCTGAGTCAATGTACTTTCCATTAAACTCTCATCACTGGAAGTGTAAACAGTTTTTAAAGCAAGAACTGCAATCCATGATTTGGGTCTACTCTTGAGTGTGCTACAAGGTCATATTAACTCTTGCTCTTTATTTCTGTCTCCACAAAGCTGTCTTTCTTGCAGTGAAAAACTGCACAGTAAAAAGGTAAAGATCCCACTTTGGCAGGAACCAATTTCTTTGTGATAGGGAAGTCGTCTAGAAGTCTTATATGAGCATCAGGCAGATTATCTTGTACTCCCTGTGCCAGTACTACAACCTTTATATTAAAATAACTCCATCCAAAATCACCTTATTCATTGCTAAGGTGATTGGATGGTTAAACAGGTTATGAGTATTAGACAGAAATGCATTTTAATACACTGAGTAACTCCCTGCAGTCTGTAGATGCCAGAGTTTGAGATATTGCTGTCAGCCTTGTCCTTGTTCCTCTGCAACCTTTAAGCTAGCCAGGAAAAGTGGTTCTTGTGCACTTTGCACAAGACCTTCTCACTGCTGAGTCACTATTATATAGAATATATATAGAAGCACTATTCTGTTATTTCTATTTTATGTTAAAAGTGCATGTTAGTAAAAGATTATGAGCTCTCAGTATGAGTGGCCATAAAGAAGAGCCAGGCTAGACAGCTTGTGATAGATGCCATGCAGCGTGTCATATCAGTAGCATAATGGTGGGCCTGAAGAGACTACTGATGGGGAGAACTATATATTGGTTTTTATTTTTAATTAGGGAAGTTACATATTGGTGCGTACATTTGCACTTTTTTATTCCAGTGTGCAGACAGACCTTAGAGCATGGCTAAGGGATTTCCGTGTCAGGATTATTCTGACATTTGCTCCTTATAAGCTGGAAAAAAGCCAGGTTGGAAAGGCTGATGGAAAGAAAGTTCCTTCCAGGCTGGAGGCGTTTGGGGCATTACAGAGACTTCCTTCCTTGAGTTTCACTCCATTCTCTTGACATGGGGAGGAGGGGCAGCTCAGACCCCCTCATCTGATTTGTCACTCAAAACATTTGTTACTACTGATGATTTCCTGGGTATGGTGTGACTCAGGCAGTCCTTTGGGTGTTTGTGTTTGTGCTCTGGGCTGGGTTGGAGGGCTAGCTGCTCTTCTGCCCTCCTACACATTCCACAATTTCTGGACATGTAAGATGTTTATGTGGAATTCTGTACATGCAATCTGGAATCAATTTTGGCATCAATAAACCAGATCTTAGTTTGTCAGCAGCCATTGTACTAATGTGTGTGTGTGTGCATATAAACTTGGAAACATAAATATATACTGGCAAGCTATAAAGCTGTCTAAGGTGATTGCACAGCTCTCATCATCTGTGCGATCATCCGAGCTGCTCTCTTGTATAACTGCAGACTGCGTGCACATCCCTGTACTCATCTTTTCTGTTTTCCTCTGGCTCTTCATGGTGTGTTACTATCTCTTCAGAGTACCTGATTAAGATATTAATGATGGCACACGAGTACAATACTTTTTTAGAGAAGGAGTGAATGCAGTGTAGAGAAGCAGTTACTGGAAGCTAGCACAGTAGTTCTGTGTTTGATTCATGGCTGACCTGACTCCCTTGCTCACTTTCACAATGACCAGCTATCCTTTACTCACCATTCTCCAGCTTGCTCCATCTGAATTTACCAAGATGTTTTCTAGAGATCAGACTGCAAATTTCAAGAGACTATGCTTTACCTGGACATGTATTCTAACTCTCTCTGCCAAAAAGCTTTGAAATCTTCAGGGTTTAATTTCATTTTCGGGTAGTGTTTCACTGGTTGCCAATTTAAAAGACACAGGAAAAGTCTATGAATTGCAGTCAGCTATCCAAAACTAAAACAAACTGCATGCAGGTTCACAAAGGAAGAAATCTCCGCACTTCATGATTTTTTGACTATCAGAAATTATGATTTATTCTGGTTTTAATCTACATCAATGTCATAATCAAAACATCTTGATTCTCATATAGGTCCTTCAAGATGAACAAGCACCCAAAAACATTTTCTAAAGAAACAGATAATAAATATGTAGCATGTAGAAAGGAGGAGGAGAGTTGGACTGAATAGTATACTTCTTAGTAAGTGAAAATAATTATCATCTTGGCTAATTATATGAGGATAGAATACTTTTTTATTTTTGTTGTTGTTGTTGTTCATTCTTTCATTTCTAAATATTTGTTTAGAAAAAAAAAATCTGTTAAGTGCTTTTCCCAGTGCAAAAAAAATATATATATATTTTTTTAATCCATGAATAGATACCTGCATGGGTAGCCTAATTTTATAAGGTTTTTGAAAATCAAATCATGAATTACCTACTCTGAATAAGTGACTATTGAAGAATGAACTAGAATTGCACTGTTGTTGTTTGTAACTTTGTCTTACAGACTTCTTCTGAAAACCAAAGTAAACTACTGAGAACATACATAGTTCATGAGCTCCAGAAGCCAAGCCAGCTGACTCTCTGTGTTGATGTTGGAATATACATTTCAGCTGGTGGTAATGAGTGGGGTGATATATATTTCTCCTTTTGCTTAAATGGACTAAACAAATTGGGGTTTAAGCTTCAAACTGTATATTTGCTCTAGAATTTCATCTAATTCCACTCTCATCACAACACAGCATTTAAACATAAAATAAAATAGTAAACTCAATCTTTCCTAGTATATAGCTTGTTGACATTGAACCTCACACAGTTCTTACACTGTCTGCTCAAGCCGACATGGCGCTATTAGATCAACAATACCAGCTGGTTTTTTAATTCTCTTGGGAGCCAAAATTTAAATAAAGCTAAATATTAGGTCTGTGCTCAGATCTATTCTATAAATATTGTCATTAATTTAGGGAACGTTAGTTTTGGGTGGGTTTTTTCATTTGATTTTTATTGTTGATCCTTACAATCTTGCATTTGTCATTAGTTTTTAAGGTACTCACAAGTGTTTTGTTTATCATAGTACAATTTTTTTCCATCAAGATTGGATGTTTCTAATAGGCATCAGTGTTTGTTTGCTTTGCTCCTGTAGTAATTTTAATTACAGGTCCACTTAGTTTATGTCTCAGCTTATGTCAGAAAGAGCATGGGACTGAGACTAAATAGCATTTGGAATCATTTTCCCCCCTTCTGGTTATCTTTGCGATGAATTTTGACTCTCCCCAAAAAGTCACATACTTCTGTGATCTGAAATGTTACAAAATATCCAGCAAAGTTACCAGAAACTGAATAAAATTCCCATTTTTTATTTTTTTTTATTTTTTCCTATATGATACATCTCTTTACTCATGCTTCATATCACAGCTGGAGACACCAAGGGTATTGCAGACTTTTCCTTGGCAAAACCTATCTGCTACAGTGGTCTTCTATTTACCAGATTCAGGCATACGTCTGAGTAAGCGTGAGCTACTCATTTTTATGTTCAGAGCTGGTCCAGGCTGATCATCTATGATCTAAATCAGGGAGTTCAGGGTCAACATATGGCTAAAACGATCAGTACTGCATACCTAGACAGACCTGTAAGTCAAATGACAGGATTGGGCTCCTACATACGGTTTTCACATACAAAGAATAAAACTATGGTTTTAAAAACAGAATAAATTAAACTTTGTTTTTGTGTTCTGCATGGTCAATCTGCAGGATACATCAAGGTGGAACATACCATAGTATATCACCAGGTTATTGCTGAGGTTAGAGAGATTAGCAGTTTGAAACAGGATCCCTTAACTGGTTCTGTGTGGCACAGCCATGTGGATGGAGTAAAATATTTCTGAGAGGCTGGGAAATTTGCATAAACCCAGCATTGGACATTACCATTGGAGAACTATTAATAGTGACAGAGACCTGGAACAGTCTGCTCAGAGAGGTTGTGGAGTCTCTTTCTCTGGAGATATTCAAGACCTGTTTGTGCACCTTCCCATGCAATCTATTGTAGGGAACTTGCTTTAGCAGGGGGGTTGGACTTGAGGACCTCCAGGGGTCCCTTCCAACCCCTACAACTCTGTGATGGCATACCTTCATTTTGATGTCTGTTTATGCATATACAACACACACTCATCCACATCTGGTTTTCCTTCTCTTTTATCTTCAGTTTTCTGGTTCACTGGTGATGTCCCAGAACATAAATTGCTCAGATAACCACAGCATGTCTTCTCTCTGTAGCAGGTATAGTAGTTCAGTAAGGGTACACGTGAGAGAAGAAACAAAGCATGAACACATAAGTGTAATTTTTATTCAGTGAAGATCACAGTTGTACCTTCATTAAAAAAAACAAAACAAACAAACAAAAAGAACAATAGGGTTATTTATGCACAGTTGAGAAGACGTTTTCATAATACAACTGATAAAGCATTATTTGTCCTTTAACACAAATCTTATGAGTTATATACAAATTTATCACTAATGCCCAGTGTATTTCTTTCACAGTATTGTATCAGGCCATCCAGGTTCCACAGAAACTATAGCAGTGTCTTCCTGCTATTGTACGCCAGGAAGTGCTGACAGATCTTTTATGTTCCAGGGCCTGCAATTTCCCTCCTTAGTTTTGGGAATGTGTTATTTTTTAATAACTGGAGTAAAAGGAAAAGAAATTTGCTCCTCCTCAGCATGGGAATAACTGCTGTGTTGCTGGGCCACCTGGTGTCAATACCACCAGTGTACCGTGTTGGAGGCAGTGGGTCATGTTGGCTGGTATCACCACCGAGAGTGTGCATCTTTGGTCCATGACAGGACAGAGAGACATGGTCAGAATGGCCCAGATTGTTCCTGTTTTGTGTCTGGGATTTGCCAGTAGCCTGCTTTTCCATGCAAGCATGATCCACAGGGGAGGAGATATATCTCCTCGCCTTCAGCTGCTCCACCTTCACCACAGAGTTTACAGCTAGCAGTAAGTAGAAGTCAAGGCACATTACTGTGTAGTTCTAAACCTACATTCATTTTTTATGTGTGCAACATTGAGTGGTATTAAATATATTATAAGGTATCCATTGTACCATCAGTTGAAAATGAAGCCTACCTTCCTGAGAGATCTTCAGAGTGAACACCTGAGGCAAGATGCACTACAACCTTTCTGCGTGAATCAATGTAAAAAAATCAGAAGCAAAGCTAATGTTAGTATTCAGAGATTTCTTGCATCCCTTCATGTGGCTTTTTGTGCAATGTCACATGCCACAGTGCACAGCTATCCCCCAAAGGTCTAATACTCTCTGTCAGTGCTGTTTCCTGAAAGATTAAGCTATCATTTGGGGGTGGAAGGTTATAATTTGCAGGACCTCACCAGAGATAACTAGGTTTTGTTTGTTTCTGTGTAGAATTGAGAAATGAATAACAGCAGAAAATGGCATAATTTCCAAAGTATTGAGTAGGTCAAAAGGAAGCTTGAGGAGAGATGGTGATATAATTAGTCTGACTTTCCTACTATATATACTAGTGCAAATCCAAAGCAATTATACTCAGATTGATTATCCATTAAATGCAGAGAGGCCCACCATCCTTAACAAGCCTGTACAATCATGAGAAAAAAAAAAGAAAAAAGTCAGGACATGAAAAGAGGGCCACGAAAAGTTAATGGTTTTATATTGAAGAAAAAATAGAAATAAAAAGAATATTTGAAGATTTTCAGTATCAAATACCTCAGTTTATACACACTGACAGAAAAAGAGAAATACATTCAGCATGCCCCAAATACTTTAAACTCATCTGGGAATTAGTGAAGGGCTTCTCCACATGAAGGAAATATGCGGCTAAATTGGAAATAACTTTATTTCAAGCATTTAGAGCAAATTAGAAAGATAAAGAATCTGCCAGTGATTTGACAGGTAGCTGTAACAGTTTTGAATGTATGCTCTGATACACAATCCAATTAGAGAAATGAGATTATCAAGTTCATTTCTGCTCATGTTATTAAAAATAGAAGAATATATATATATATATATAAAACTTTTTAGTTGTAAAAAATAATGATTCATATAAATGGAGGAGTTTTTAAATACATTTTTTTAACAGAAGAATAGGATTATCCACGGTTGTTTGGTATCAGAAAGTCATTATTTCACATTCATATGTTTTGGTCCCATTTTTCATGAGCTTTTAAAGTATAAAGAGGAATGAAGCAATAACAAAACCATTTTCGATCAGATTTCTCCTTGAGGTACAAGTTAGGAAGAATCTTTCCCAACTCTCAGTAGTCATCCATGCAGAGCATGGTGAAAGGCCTGCTAGCTCTCTGAGCAGGAGCTACACAATACTGCCTCAGATAACTGCTTACAACATTGTGCATGCTAGAAAAAAAAACAAATGTTAAATAATTATTTTGTTATTTTGATAGGCCACTTGGGGTAAAAGCATTTTATGTCCTGAACCTTTTGTTTTTCACATTCTTTCAGTCACAGACTGCTATGCCTTTCATTGGTAGAAAGAGGCCCTAAAGTGCTTTGGCAGAGATTCTAAGAAACCCTATTTTCAGATTTTAAAAATCACATCTAGGAGCATCATTGTCTAGCTGAGATGTCTAGAGAGTGTTTTTGAGGCTCCAGCATGATGCATTCTTGTTTTTGTGATGTTTAGGCTTTGGGAAAAGAAGCAGAAAATATCTGTCTAATGAGCAGAATCCAAGACTTAAATACCTCTAAGATTAAACACCGCAATTAAATCCTTAGCTCCAAAAAGCTGTGCTAAGCCTCTGAGCAGTATCAGCAACAACAGGAAAAGGCTTTTCCTCTGTTTGTCTCTTGCATTTTAACTTGGAAAAGGCTGTACTGATGAAGCTGAAGAGGGATTTAACACTGTGGGCCAGAGCAGGGAGAGTGTCACAGAGGTAGGCTGATAAATCAGATGATTTATCCCAGCTGAGGATTTGGCTCCTAATGCATTGTTAGTTTAATGGAGACATATTAAAATAATAAAAGGCAGCAAATCAACAGTCTTCACAGAAAACCAAGTAGTTCAAGCTACAGAAAGTTCAATCCCCATAAGAAGTTCTCTTTTTTTAAGCCTTTGGACACCATCTCTGTCTGCTAGGTTTTTTGAGTTTCCCCTTTTTAATTCTGAGCAAATTACTGCACTGAAGCAACTTCCAAGTTGCAGAGCCAGGGTCACACGGCAGCTGTGCTCGGGATGTTCTGGAAGCAAATCCTGCTGCAGCAGTGTACCAGCTGCTACAGCCGGGAAGGAACAGCCTGACCTCACCAGGATGTACTTCTCTGACTGCCCAAAAGCTTTGGGTTCCTGAAAACCATGATGATCCCAGATCCCCTACTCAGCCCCCTCCCTCCTCCCCCCCCCAAAAAAGGTATCATTTAACCTAATAAGTACCTTTCCCTATAGAAATTGCTTGCTTCCTCTTGCAGGAGTAATTTGCAAATCAATATGGAGAGAACAAGAAGGTCCTAGGCACCTCACTGCCACCCTGTCACTGTCTGAAGGCTGTATCTAATCTGAAAAGTGCATACACTTATGCTTTTCCCATAGTATGGTTTTGTATTATCTCAAGATAAAAAGTGTTTCCCATGCATTCTTTCGCAAGGTAAACATCTACATAGGTCTCAGGAGCATAGGTTCTTAACTGGTATTTGGAAGTTGTGGAAATTTACTATAGCTTTATTAGGAATCTTAGGGATTATGTTCATAATCAGAGTTCTGTTAGTAGTGTGTTTTATTAGCTCCACAGTGTTATTTTTTCCTCTTTATTTCCACTTGTCTTGGCTTAAATGTAGTGACCGGGTTCTGCTTTTGAAACGGTAACAAGTAGCTGTGGGTGAAATTAACCATGTATTTGTGGAGAGATAAAAATAAATAAATAATAATTTTGGAACAGAAGTCCTCAATGGCCCTTCTACTCCCCTTTTACTCAATGAAAATAATTGATTGGTTAATCAGCAGTTATTCAGTTTTAATGAAGATATACCTGATGGATAGGATAATTTAGCTGGCAAATAAGAGTGGAAGAAGCAGACAACAAATTCATTAGTTGTCATATGTTCTGAAGCCCATTAGCCAGTAACTGTATGCTTTGTGTTACACCAGACCTGGTAAATTGATCATGGAATTCTTCTGAACTTAGTGAAGTAAGTCTATGAATTCAATGTATGTGGAGATGCTTGTTCATGTTAGCTTGAAAGAAGCATTATATTCACTATTGATTTAATTAAAATAATATGTGCTTCAACCAAAAGAAATTAATTGTGGCCTGTATTTAAAACAGCAAAACTATGTCTGTATACGCATTTTTATACATCTATTAAACTGGAAAATTGTAGAGATTCTGAATGTTAAACCAAGGTATTATGGTGGGATTGAGGGCTACAATATTACACATAATTAAGAGAGCCTTTGTGAGAATTATTTTTATATATGTTTCTGAAGTCAGCAAAAATATTTTTAGTAGTAATGACAGTTCATTTTTGTCACAGAATCTAACCTGCTTTGCCACCTCCTGAGATATTTCTGCTACCAAAAAGTATATGAGCATCATATATAGCACATTCTCTTTTGTTCCTTAACTTTTTAAGAAATTTATGCTGAATTATTCCGAAATATGAATTTTAACTATTAGTAATAAGGAAATGGAAGGGATAGGAAAAAATTGTTTCTTTTTTCCATTATTACCTTGTGTTTAAATTATCAAAGAAAATCACAATATCGCTTTGTCAGTTACACAGATATAATTCTGGTTATACATGTTTTGACAGTACAGTGGTGGACATTGTTAATGCTGGAAGAAAAGCTTCCATATCTGTGTCTCTTCAGAACAAAAAGTCAGCAACCATTTTTTTTCAGTCTTCATTTATAAGCAAAAGATAGATGATGCTGAGAATTAACTCTGACTCGCGAAAGTACAATCACTGTTCCTTCGTCTCATCTAAACAAAAATGTTTGTGCAGTACAGTGAGCCAAGTTACTGTGCTCTCATAATGCTATTTAATTTCAATTAAAGTATTATTGGCAGAAGAATACCACGAGAAAAGATGTTTAGAAAACTCTGCCTCATGTAATGCAAGGCATGCTGGTATCCATTACGCTTTAATACTCATCTAAGCCAGCAGTGATGGAAAGAAAGACAAGCCATTCCCACAGGATCTCCAAACCCACGTTATCAGACATTGCTGTGATATGTAAATAATCCTGCATCTGGATGGCTAGCTATACCAGACAACATCTATATGATTTTGTACCAGTTCAGCCCGAGGGCTGTACTCAACAGCCTAGTATGAAGCAGATAGAAAGCACTCACTGAGTGAATACCTGTAGAGTTGTGATGACTACTGCTGCTCCCCTGAGGACACTAAGAATATTCTGCAGAGCCGGGGGACTAAATGGAGGATTTAATGCTTTTGCAGTGATTAGTGATTGGTATAGGGAAATGCTGTGAGGTTAAATAAATAAATAAAAATAAAATTAATTTTTTTTAAAAAAAGAGAGCAATTAAAGTCACAGGACTGTGAATATATGAAATACTGCCACAACTCTCCAGCCTCCACCTTTTCCCAAAAATATTAAACTGACTTTCGCGTAGGGGGAGATGCGATCCAAAAAGTTGTGGAGAGGGTAAAAAAAAAAAGTTTCCCTTCTTTTTGGGCATTGAATTTATATCTATAATCTCTGAGGAAACCAAATAAAAGAAGGATGCATTTTTCATCTCTCTCCCTCTCTGTGAACTGTAATTGTGGTAGAAGTTCCAACCCAGTTTCACATGGGAACAGAAAGCAAGTTCCACCAAAGCATGAGAAGTCTTATCTTCAGTATGTCTCAGAAAAGTAAAAAGATGGAACCAGAAAAGCTCCACCCAGTCTCCTTATTTCTGTTGAAATGTGAGAACTGGCGCTTTTTAGGTATTGTGAAATCTCAGCTCTTTCTACCCAAAGCAATAAATTTTTGGGTTTAGGTTCAAGTAGAGATGATATTGAGGTTCAGTTTTATTTGTATTCAAAGATCTGGTTTTGAACTTGGCAGAACAAATTTTTGCAGGGTTTGGCTGTTCTTGCAGGACCTAATCCAAAGCCCATTGAACTCAGGACAAATCTCTCCCTAGACTCCAGTGAATTTTAGGTCAGACCCCTACATTAACATTGATTCTGATGTTTGCAGAAGTTGAGATTTTATTACTGTAATCTACATAAAATATGCCTGGGATTTTTTTTATTTTTATTTTTTTTAGATATTTCCCTCTTTCTTTCACATGGTGCTCAAGATCCAACACATATACATATTTTCACAGGTAAATATATATATTGCTATATGAAATTTTGTAATAGATAATAATTCTCATTTAATTTCATCATGTTTTTTTCATGTTTGTTCCACTTTTGCCTTACAGAGCATGACATCATATTTTTAATTACTTTTCCATTTGAAGCTTATCTTGGAGAACAGGGAATAGCATAAAATTGAGACTATAATGGACTATGCAAATTGGCATCCTAATTCTAATAAAATACCAAATGCACAGTTAGTTATCACTGAAGGTAACTTAGAGTCTGTCAAGACATTTTGAAGCCATTTTAGAGTCTTCAGTGAATCAGAAAGCACCATTTTTGTGGTTGGTGGAAAGACCCGTGAGTGCATGGAAAGACAAGTGTCAGCACAGCACCTGTGAACCTCCCTCTTTCCTCAAATCTGAGGTGGTCAGTAAGCAGGCACATGCTTTCTTAAACACACATTTCTCAATGTGGCAGGAGATGAGGGGGTGGAGAAACCGCACTACAACAGACCTCCACTTGTTATATGGGTTACAGCAAGAAAGTCCTAATTAAAGATATCATAAAAGCAAATGTAACTATTGTAGTTTTTTTTTTGGTTTGTTTTAGAATAAAGAAAATAGAAAGAAATGCAGTCAGTCTCATAAAAGCAGCAGAATGCTTGAGACTGACAAAGCTGTTGCTTCGGGTGTGAATCACAGGTACAGCAAAAGTACATATATGATGAATTTCCTCCACTCTCAAGGTGTTAAACGAGGCTGGGGCACCTTCTCTGAAAAAGCAGCTCCCTTCTGCAAGAGTGAGTGATTTTTCTTTTGAGAAATTTGGAGAGACTCTGGAGAAACCTTACAGTGGCCTCCCAGTACCTAAAGGAAGTCTACAGAAAAGATGGAGGGAGCGACTCTCTCTCAGAAAGCGTAGGTCAAAGAATAATGTCTTAAAACTAAAAGAGGGTAGATTTAGATTAGACATTAGAAGGACGTTCTTCACTGTGTGTGTGTGGTAAAGCACAGGAACAGACCGCCAAGAGAAGCTGTGAATGCCTAATCCTTGAAGGTGTGCAAAGCCAGACTGAATGAGGTTTTTGAGTAACCTGATCTAGTGGAAGTGGGATTTGGAACAAGGTGATCTTTAAGATTCCTTATAACCCAAGCCATTCTACAATTCTTCTGTTCCATAGTAATTGTGATGTGTGTATTTTTGCTTCCAAGGAGCAACTTTTTTAGTGTAGAGAAAATTCAGAACTCACTGATGGCAAAACAGGAATCAGCTTAACAATCCTAAGTTTTTCCTCTAAGGTGACTCATGTAATTGGTCTTTGAACAAATTTTCTGCATGCAAATGCGGCCTTTTTTAATGAAGCTGAGCAACACTGTGTGATGTCATCAAAAACAAAACAAACCCTACAGGCTTGAAGGATATTATCATGTTCCTCTGATTCAAGTTTCTCCATGTTCAATTCTGCATCCAGTCACGCCATATTTTTCCCATACTATCATTTCTATCATCTCTCCTGTCTCATACTCAATGCGTTCATTCTCATAAAAAGTCTTAAGCATGTGTTACTCTTGCTACTTACTTCTCAAACATTTTTTTTCTCTTCTCTCTCTTTTCTCTTTGGAAGTTAAGGCAAATTAAGAGGCACTAGAACATTAGTTTTATATTTTAACAACTTACAGCTCAGCTTGACTTCTAAAATTTTTTTAATAACCTGAACTCCAAGAAAATGTTTTTGTGTAACTAGAGCATTGTAGAATCACAAAATGGTTAGAGCTGGAGAAGACCTAAAAGATCATCTAATTTCAAATACCCTACAATGGGCATGGATTCCAGCCACTAGGCAGTAAATTAGTCTATTTCTCTTCTTTCTGCATTTTTTTTTTTTAATTCCTGTATCTTGTCATTAATTATCAAGCTAACATTCTATTGCAGGATTTATTCTTGTTTTCTTGGGATGCAAACATCAAACAGGTTTTGCACATGGGTTTTAAATTTGCCTAAACCACATTCAAATTATTCTGCCATCTATGCAAGTGGCTCCAGTAAGCAATGTCTTAACTTTTCAAGGTCTGCTGTTTCAAAACTGAAATAATTTAACAGTTTGGAGGAGTGTGGGGGGTGGGTGTCAAATCTGCCCACCTTCCTCAGTGTTACTATCTTAAGTTCTGCACAATACAAATCAGAGGCAGAAATATTCCATATCTGGCAACAGTACTTCTCAGATAACACAGTATGTCAAGCCTAAGTAAGTAAAATCACCATGTTCCTAATATCACCAGTAACATATGTGGAGTGATTTTATAACCTGCAGTTAATCCCCAAGGTTACTTTCAGATGGAAGAGAAGCAAAGAATTAGGGCTGTAGAGCTCAAGGAGTGATGGATGATGCTGTTATAAATACAAATCACCTAGCTTTTGGTTTATTCAGGAATTTTCAAGAGTATGGCAATATGTGTTTCTAATTTCCACTGAGGATGAATTTGGTGAAATAAAAGAGAAATAATTTGCTAAAAGACAAGAAGGAATCAGGTATAGGGTGCCAATATTAACACTTCTAGGAAAGAGCTGTTTCCTGAAATAGTCTGCAGCAACACACCAGCAGGTCATTTGGCAGTGAGATGCCAGATTTGCTGACAGACACCTCCCTTGCAGGAGGATGGTGTACTTTGTTATAAAGTACACCAGGGCTTACATGAACAGCCCTGCCAGAGCCCTGCCTTCTCAGAGCCCCTTCCAGCAGAGAAGGGTACAGTGCTGTGGGAAGGCAAAGAGACTGTGGGGTATTATATAAGGCTCTGCTCCTTTTATTTAGTTATAGACACAGGGAAGAGAAATTGTCAATTGCATCCACATCAATATGAAAAGTGACCATCATTTTGACAGCATTACAGATTGTAGAGGCAGGGAAGAATGTTCAATTAGCACAGAGCTCTACATTTCAAGAAGGAAAATGGCTTTTTTGTTTGTATTTTAAATTATAAACAGTATATACAGAGAATATCAATGATTATTTTCAGCCCTGAGTGTAGTAATCTGAGTGTGAAGAGAACTTTTCATCTGAGGGCCTGAAGTGACTTACAGACATTAGCAGATTAGCTCCCTCACTGATATAGAGAGGGGAAGCATTATTGCATTTGGGAAAGATACTGAGAAATTAGTTTGTTCAAGATGGCAGAGGGAACCAGTGGCAGAGCTGACTAAAAGCAGAGAAGACTATGCACACATTTCTGAATCCTTGCTGCTCTTCTGGAAAGTGTTTTCAGAGAAAAAAAATCTCTTGCCTGTTCTTTCACAGCTCATGTTTGATTAAATAGAAAATGATTCTCTCATGTGTCAGACCATAACAAGGGTTATATAAGGTATGGGATGACCCTTGCTGGCTAGCATATGGGGACGACTTCTCTGCATATGACCCAGACTGTGCATTATAGTCATTTATAACTTTGTAAAGTGAGCAAAAAATGAGCCTAAGGCACCACGACCACAACATTTTCACTTATTACTCTATGAGGTGAAAGGAAAGGTCAAGCTCTTCTAGAATTGTGGTTGTTTCTTAGAAATTGTTCTATTTTTTATTGGTGCTGTGAGGTATACCAATAAAGCCAACCTAAGCACATAGGAATTTCAACTTTGTATCTAACCTAAAGTCTGTCATTTTCCTTTAAACTCTTCAAATGGAAGATGGTGACATTTCTTGGTTTTTGTCTTCTGTTTAGAGGGGGTCAGTTAAGGGCTGTGATGGATAACAGTGTAAAATAAATTAAACAGTCTTGAACTCGGGTTCAACCTGCTCTGATTTTGTTTGAGGTTTTGAAGAAAGACTGGAACAAGAAGGCCAGGAAGGAGCAGTCTGTTGCCTTCAGTGCTTAAACTGCAGATTATGTCTACCCTCACTGCCAAAGCCTCAGGTCCACAGCTTAACCTTTCTTTAAAAACGCAAAACAAAACCTGAAGAGACAATGGAATTGCACAGGTCTAAATCTCTGGCTTGCGTATTGTTTCTTATACCATCAATGAACAAATGTTAAATACCATAAAGACATATCTGTGCATATGCATGTGTATGTGCTGGACATAGGTATATATGAGTGAGAAATACACAGGTGCAAACATATGTATATGTATGGCAGCATAAAATCCTTAAAGTCCAATTTTTTTTTTCTTTTTGCAAGAATAATATCTTTGCAAAAGTTATGTGTTAAATGAACTTTAGCTCCTTAAAGGACAGAATAGGGTAGTGACAAGCAGTGTTCTCTAAATGAAAGCAAATAAATAGTGTTTGGAAATAGGCATTTTCCCATCCTGAGAATTTGTCTACAGACTGTAGGGAATATAAGATAACATGCATTTATTGTAGAGGTATTGATCAGGTCTGTTTGAAAGTAGATACCTGAAACTATCTCTGCATTTAAGAATCAGAGCAATTTGTGATTTTCTTACTTGGAACAGGGCCTATCATATCTCCCAACAGCAACCTATTATTGCAGAGGGAAAGAGATTTAAAATGTTATGACTTCTAGACTGGGAACTTGGTTCCGCTAACATCAGGTTTATGACCTAGAATGGAGGTAAATGGCCAAACCCGATCAACACCCCATTAATCTAAGGATGATCAAGTAACATTGAATTTGGCAAAGCCACAAATAGCCATGTAATAACTTTGTAATTCTATGGTAATTTCTTACACATGGTTATTGATGTCCTGTAAAATAGCGTGTTACCAACAATCCCATATTACTTCTCTGCTCTTAAATATAAGGTCACTGACAGACCATGACTGTTAAATGCACTTTCAGTCTCAAACAGAAATCTTATACAATGGTTACAAAAATCAACCTTAGTGGGTGACCCTCTTTGTTCTTCTTTAATTTTTTTTTTTTTCCTTAGAACATATCTCATATACATCAGTGGGACTCTAGATAATTTGATAGCTTGTGAGGTATTAGACTTAAGATAGGTTTAGTCCTTCTTTCCCACTTTCCACCTACTTACAATCCAAGTTTTTATTAAAAGTCTGGATTGCTTAGGCTTTACCTGCTTACAGACAGAGGATCTAGTTAGATAGGAAAGAATAAGGATTCAAACCACCCCATGAGCAATCTAATACTACAATACTGTGCCACACAAGTATACTTTGAGTGTCAGTCACTGGTGAATTGATAAGAAAAATCAGACACTCCTGTTTTAGTCTCCTAGTGTGAGGACACCACAAAAGTATATAGGATCCTAAAGACCTCAGAACAGGAAAAGCAAACATAGAAGCTATCTAGAAAATAAACTGCCATACTGCTAGGTTTCTGTCTCAGTCCTGGACCTTATGGACTTGGAATAACTATAATTTTGATTACAAATATTTCTTTTCTACCAGTGTGCAGAGTGTAAGGTGGAGTGATACAAAGATGATAACAGATATTCCAAAGGTTATTTATAAGAAAAAACTCACCAATATGGATGTCTTCACTAGGAAATGCTGAGGCAATCTCCACCAGGAAGCAATCTTAGTGGCGGTCAGCTCTTAAATGAGGTCTAGAGGAGGTGGAGTCAAGCTCCACCCCTTCTGGGAGCACAGCTAAATTACTCTCACCTGTGCTCCCACAGCTGACCTGACACTAGTCTCAGCTGATTAATCAGAGGTTCAGGCTGTGATTACCAATTTCCCATACAGCAGAGAAACCTGTGTTCTTCCATAATTTATTGTTTTTCTATTGAAGAATATTTAGGTTTTTTGTAGTGGAGGAACAGTAGTGGATCTCAGTCATAATCTATTTTTCCTTCCTTCTTGTAACAAAATATTAAAAACAGATAATTTCTAAATTTAATCTTATGTCTTAGATACTCTTAACATTACAAAATATTTTGAACTGCATTTACTCTGAATTTCAGAGCTGACCTTCTTGTGTTAGTAAACCAGATGTTGAAGGATATGTCTCTGAAGATAAATTGACTTTGGCAATTTTGATAGAGGTCCAATTAGGAATAGCTCATTAGTTAGGAACATGGTCACACAGTGCTCATCCTCTCACTATTAAAAAAGATGCAAAGTTCTACTGTGGTCTGCAAGGAGAGCAAGACCAGGCAGACAATCTGAAAATGTACTCTGTTCCCACCAAAGCACCAGGTTTGACCATGTAAGCATCCAGAGCAACCCTGTCATCCAGCACTGGCCAATTGTCTCTCACAAATCCACAGTCTGGGTCAGGGAATGCTCATGTATTTTTCTGGGAAGTTAGTATCTTTTTTCTTTTTTTTTTTTTCCTTTACTTGCATATGGTTCTGAGATAAATATTTATTTATTTATTTATTGGTCTGTAGATATCAGGCCTACTATGTTTTGCACAGCAGGGCATCAAAGTCCGATTGTAGTTATTATCATTGCTATGAAGAGGAGATGTGTAATTGGGGGAGTTATAATGCTCTCCAAGAAGCTGTTATGGACAAGACTTTCAGAAAAACAGCTGAAGTCATGCTACAAGGAGGAAGATGAATCCGAACACCAGCAGCTTTCCTCTATACACAAACTGAAGCAAGAGGGGGATCCTCATATAAATAACAAGAGAACAGCCCCAGAGAGTGCAGGGCATAAAGATTCCCTTGCTAAGAACCCTTTGCAGATCAGGCTCCCAGCAACTTCGTATTCTCTTTGGCCTGGGTAGAATTTGCATATGACTAGACTTTCTTTCACCAACTGTGATTGTCAGGTAAACAGACCAAGGGGAGAATAGAACCATCTGTGCCTGGAAATAGCAGAGAAATCCTCTGGCCTATAAACCCAGAGGAAACCAAATATATGAGTCTGCACTGGGTGCTAATGAATAAGAGCAATGTCTCAGTCTCTGTCTGGAAACGATGTTCTTGAAAATACACTTCTGAATTTAATTAGTTTTTAGAGGACTGTTTATGTATTCTGTATACAGCTGTGGAGCACAAGGAATCATGTGGTTTTGGTGACCTTTCATTGCTCCTTACAGTGTTTTCTCTTATGCTGATTTTCAGCCATTCCTTTGGCCCACCATGTTATCATATGCATTGTTCATATCTCTTAAAGACATTGCCAGGGATGCGAGCATTTGTGTGCTTCACAAGTTCTGATTTTATCTGCTATTCCAATGAGAAAATCATGAAACTATTTTCCAGTGTTGCAGACTGATTGATAACTGGTACTCTTCTCCACATCATGGAAATCCCTATTGACACTCAGTGGTAGCTTTCATCCATTACATAGACCCATATTAAATGGTTTTTGACTATCCAACTAAATCCAACATAGTGGGGTGGGAAAACTAAGAAAGCCAAATTAAGAGACCCTCTCCCAACCAAAAAATTAAAAGAAAAAAAAAATTTACAAAAATCTACCAAACTCTCTTTAACAATGGCTGACAGCATTTGTTTGTGGAAAGGCATTAGAAGTGGCATAAATATACTGCCATGCTAACATGCTACCAAAATATGCCTTCACATTTTAATCCCTTTATATTAAAACAAAGACACAAGTACGTAGAAATCTTCAAGAGGATGAGCATTTCAATTTTCTAATAAATCAATATATATATATTTTTTGTTCCCAAAAGATACTTTTGGAAAAGATTTGATTTTTTTTCTTTTTTCTTTTTTTTTTTTTTAAATCTTACTTTTGGAATTTTTCAATTTCAGACGATAAATAGGTATTGTATTATGCAATTACTCACTAATATCTGCTATCTGACACAAAATTAATCATGAGTTTCTCAAAACTTCTAGATTTGAAGCAGAAAAAAAATCCACACACTTATGGATAAATTCAGATGGAAAAGCAGAAATAGCAATCATTTACTTTCTCTCCTAAACCCTATGCCAGTTAGCCCAAGGGAGAGTTTAGTCAGTCAGGTGGAATTCTAGGTCTTAGGGCTCAGAAGAGAGCAATGGAGGTCATTTTTCAGGGCAGAGATGAAAACACTGCAAGTGTACATGGTGAGCTTTTGGCCTAAAAATAAATAAATGAAGTGAAAGAATTTCTATAGCATTCATAATTGTGTGTGTGCATACTTACCTGGCACTAAATGCATTTTACTCTGGTCCTTTGAGGAAAACCAACATTATTTTAGCTTAAGAAAAATGTAAGAGGCTTCAGGCAGTACACTGAAAGATAAGAAGATCAAGAATCAAATAAAGCTTTCTTTAAGTGATGTTCAGCAGTATTCCAAAAGTAAGATCACTTAATGGTTTAAATCCTTTTTAGAAAGAAACTATGCTAAATGCAGGCTCTTTCAGATTTTAACTTTTGTGTCTGCATATTATGAACTCGTAAGAACCCTTCTTGCTAATGAGCTGTTGGCTATCTTGTTGGTGGTGACCTCATGGTCTTTACTTTTCATTTTCATTTATGCTACAAAGCAGCTTGTACTGGTAGTCACTTAATTCTCAGGATTGTATTAAAGAATTGTATAAAGCCAGATTTTATTTTCCCCCAAGTTCATAGGGTGTTTACAGGCTGTTGAAGAACAGAAGATGATATTTCTCTTCAGTTACTCTGCCCAAGTTCACCCACTGGTGACTGGAGCTGTGGTAGACACTAAGGGTGAAACTCAATGCTTCTCCAGTCAACATTGTTCTTCAGTGAATGCCAACAAGGAGCACAAGAAAGCAAGTGAAATTTCAGGATTCTAACAAGCATACATTCTTCCTCTCTTTGTATCATTAGGTAAAGACAGTGTTCTTGTGATGTTAAATCTTTCCCTGTGTGATGACGTGATTCCTTTTTTTTATCTGTACTTTATTTTATTCAGTTAATAAGAGTATTTCTACAATTGCAACTTATACACATTATTTTAAAGGACTATGTATCTCAAGATTACAACTCAAGCTTTGGAACATTCAAATCTTTTATATTAAAATTACACATTTCTTGCTAATTATCAGGCTTATAGAGTCATCTGGACTGATTAGGTTGCCCTATTTTTAGCTGGGATGGAGCTAATTTTCCTCCTAGTAGCTGGTATGGTATCTGTTTTGAACACAGATAAATTCACCAAAAGTCCTTTCTCTAGTGAGTAGGATTATGATTACTGCCAACTGCATCACTCATTTCTTTTTTTTTTTTTTTCCCTGCAGATTCCCCTCATGAAAGCCATGATGCTTATTCAGTTTGGTGATCAGATGAAAACTGTAAAATATGCACATTAAAATTCAATTTAATGAGAAGAGTATATAACTGTAAAACTGTTGTTTATTTTTATAAATAAGTCACCTTATGATCCTAGATGTATAACTACACATGAGGATGTAAAAAAGCTTCTCAGTCCCAGAGGATTTAAAATTAGCTTCCAGACATTTGCAAGCAGTGAAGTGCTAGTTTAAAGCCTTTTGATGTGGTGCAATTCACTTGCAGAGTCCAACACAGAAAGCACCAGCCCACATAGATGGGATGGCATTCCAGCACCAACAACGCTGTCATTGTTCTCCTTCCTAGAGAGACTGGAAGCAGTGGTGACCCCAAAGCTGTCCCTTTGGAAAAGGAAAACAACTTTGCAATAATAATTATTCCTGGAGTTCAAAAGACTAAGCCTTCCCCCGAAAGAAATAAAACGATTACAAATTCACACAACAGCTGGTTGAAGTTGAATGAAGATGTCAATTATGCAGATAAGGAAGAAAGAAATGGTCCCTCAAAATGCTTCAAAGGAACAAATACTATAAATGTGTTTGGGTTTTGTAAAAATAGATCTACAGTGCAATGATCTGCCCAATTAATGTTTCTCTTTTGTATGCTACTCCTTTCTTAAACGCTTTCAGTTCCTTGAATGACCACAGATTTCTCTGGATGAATAAACTCTCCCGTTACCTTTTCAAAGTCTCTGAAAGCTTGATCTAAAACTTTACTTGATCCTATCTATCATTCTCAGCCAAATAGTTGTTGTTCATAGGCTGATGAGTGTGTTGTGCTTACTTTGTTGGCAGCAAGAATAGGCTCATCTACCATCTTCCTCGAGGAATAAGAATAAATTATTTATAATATAATAGACCTTCCCTCCTGTAGCTAGATGCGTGGTCCATGTACTAATTAGTGGCCATAAAATGTAGTTGAAAAACTGAGGAAACTTGAAAAAACTTGAAACTTCATATGAAAGATAATTTTTTTACCTCAGTGAAAATGAACCACAAGGACTGGAATTTTATCTTTGTAAGAATTGTCATTCAATCAATTGCTGCCATGAATGTGTGAAGAATATTTTCCAGCTAGATTTAAAATAGGTCTTGTGATTGTTACCACTGAGCGTGAAAAGTCCGGTGCTTTTCAGTGCACGTGCATTCAGGACAAAACTCTGCATGGGTAGAGGGGAAAATAAATTTTGAGGCTGTTTAGACTAAGTATTCCACATACTAATGCCATTTCCGTTATCTGGACAGGTTCTATTTGTGTCACAGAATGGGGTTAATAGCAGGCTTCCCCTAAGACCATGCAGTTATTCAAGGGTGAGCAATTTTGTATCAAAAAATCTTCAAGTACAAAGCTCAGGGAAATGTACATTTTATATTACATCCAAAATAAACTGGATTTTCAGTGCCTCTACAAGGTTGACATTTTATGGAAGAATACTGACTTTGTGCAGCTTCATATCTTATATAACAGGGAAAGAGAAGTGCTTGGCATTTTGTAAATATATGAACTGACTATAGGATACTCTTCAGCTCTGAATTCCCAAATAAGAAACCAGCCTGCAAATCTCACACTATTACCAGCTGGCAAAGGGGAAATGGCCCTGTCATCTAATGTAATGTAGTTATTACTTTGTTTTCTATTAAGTCATAATTTTTAATTTGCTCTTCATCTATTTTACCAATTTATCTTTTATCAGTTATATATTTAATTTATTGACTCAAACATTCAGATTTTAAAATGTGTTGCTGGTAAATGTTTAAGTTTTTTTTTTTTTTTTTACACTTTCTTTTGGCTACCACACTTCTTCATATTCAATTAGTTCCTGAAAAGGATTTCTATATCATTTCAAGCTCTACAGGTATCTGTTTTTAGCATAGACATGAAAAAAAAAAAAAAAAAGAAAACAACACAGAGATTAAGGCTCAAGACGTGTGGGAGTAGTGATCTCTCTAGGACTTACCAACCCAGCAGTTACCACTGCCCTTGGTCATCCCAGTCATTTTACAAGGTTTTGGTTTAACACAGAATTACTAATGGAAATACTCTCATCATTTAGAAGGCAGAGATGTGAAATAGAACACCAGTGCCAACTCTCTTCTTTGACTTCATCCCTGTGGTGCGTAACACATCTGTGTAACAGTGAGTTTGTGATGTGAATAGGAAATGTAGTAATTCAAATGGTTATATCTTCATAGCATTAATATGTGGAAATTATTTATTTCCAGAATGTACAATGAGTACTGAGTGCTTTGCAGTAAATTTATTTTCAGGGCTAGTACATTTCTTAAGCTTTTCCCTTTTACCTTCACCATCATTTTCATCAGTCTACAAACAGTACGGGACAGCCATGCAGATTTCTTTTCAGTGCAGCCTACAGGCTCTAGTTCATCACTGATGAAAATGGTGGTGCCTGTTAAGAATTTTATAGCTGAGAATTAACTCTAATAAGCAATGTTACTAAATAAACAGGAAACAAACAGGAGAGATTACTTTTAGAGCCATCAACATATTGGAATATGTACTCTACTGAGTACAGTTTTCTTAGGAATCTAACATTTTGACTCCAAGTAGGTGGAGAATGATGGAATAATAATTGTTGGTTGGTTTCACGCTACTATCTGTCTATACACAACATTTTTTTCTTTTTGTGTGCACGGTACATTCCTAAACTGTAACTGCTAGACTTTCCAAGTTTTGCTAGCTGCCAAATCCCCCACTGTGACACTAGCAATGTTTTGCATTAGCTGTACTGAACATTAAATATTATAAAGAAAATAACCATTAGTAAATATTCTGCTAATGCATTTAAACCACTAACCCCTTGAAATTACTTTTGACCAGTTGTATACAGCACCAGATTTCAAGGCTGTTTACAAAAGAAATCAATCTGTCTTTTTTTTTGTAGTCATTATTCTTAGCCTATCAGGCACTGCAAGCTGTGATAGCCTTTTTATCTTCTTGTACTATAGCTGTAATATTCTAAATGTCAACATTTATCCTTCATGGTTTGTTCAGCATACTGGATTTTGAAACTGCACTTACAATGTTGAAACTTTAAAATACAATGCAAAAGAGGGGAAAAAAAAATAAAAAAATACTTCCTGTTGGATAAAACAAGAAAAACAGAAATCTGTTGACATAGTCACCACTGAAAGAATACTCTGTATAAAAGGAAGTTCAGCAAAATGAATGGGCATGAATGCTTGGCAACATCCCAGATTTTAAAATTAAATTCTAACTTAATTTTCTTTGGAAAGAATAGTGAACAAAAACTAAAATGATTCTTTCTACAACTAGGAACAGTTTGCTTCTTACTTGATCTTAGGGCTTTTACAATCCTGTCTGAAGAACTAGTATTTTTTATAAAAGCAGTTTGTTGTTTTTTTTTTAAGGATAGAGTGTATATGTCTTTAGCTCATTATAGGTATATGTAAGGATGAGTTTTAAGTATTCAAATAAAATGCAATAGTTTGAGTCTTTGCTTTCATCTTGAAGTTATCTCAGTTGCAAAGTTTAACAAATGCTAAAACAATCCTGCTGTTTAAAAAGATGTGAAATGGAAGAGTCCTTCAGAATTCCCAGTAAGGTAAAGGAAGATCAAAATGAGATCAAATACTGAAGGCTTCATTATATTAAATGATTGTGCAATGGCACATAATTTTGGCTGAGAAAGTCATAGTGATGTTGGAGACTGCCTAATCTATATGCATGTAGGCATGGAGTATAGTATTGGTAAAGATCTGACAATTTATTGCCTAGGTTTTGATGTATTGTCTAAATTTACTCATAGGAAATTTCCAGTGCTCTCTGAATTCACTCTTTGCAGAGTTCAGGAATCATACTCAAAATGAACTTGGAAAAACTATTTTGGATTAGGAAGATTGATTGGCTAATGATAGTTTGCTCTGGATCAGAGAACTCCTTTTAGTAATGTAAAGAAGCATGGAGGTTGGAGATGGAATCCATATCAGTGAATGCATACTGAAAATAGGAAAAAAAGGAGTAGTAATAAACCTAATCCATGGAAAGAGAGTTCCCTATGTGCAGCTGTTTTCAACATGCTGTGAAAAGTCTATCTGTTTTCAACTGTCCTGTGAAAAGTCTATCTGAGCATACATAGCACTTTTCTTCCAATTCTGTGGATTATACCTTACCAGCTAGGTACAGAGAAAGCACTTGCTATGAGAACATCTTTGTGCATGAGACAGAAAGTCAATTAGAGAGAGGTGGTTTGCCAAGTATTAGAAAAAAAAGTGTTCTTACTCACTTCATTAGCACTGGATGGAAGTTTTAATTTATCTTTTCAGTTTTCTTGCAATAGCCATAACAAGTTTGGACATATCTTGATCTGTAAAAACACATTTTCAGTAAAACAAGTTTTGTCTCATTAATATATATATGTATGTATATATATATCTACAACTACAACTGACTGACTGGGCTATAGGAACATGTGGAAGCCAGATCTTCCACTGCATAGAATGCAGAAAGCAAGAACAGTTGTTTATTTGTTGGACTGTATTCGGAACAACAAATTTTGGTGAGTGCATGGAGAGGCAGATTGCACATGATACTGCACACTTATTTTCCTCTACTGGGAATTTGTTTCTGTCTTCTGAAATTACATTTCTTTCCTGCTGGTTTAAAACAACCAGTAGAGAAACTGAATTGCGTCAGCTAAAGTGAGAACTGGTTCACAGTTCAGCTGGAAATTTGTATTCATCAACTTAATATTCTCTTTTAAGATACACTAAGTTTAGGCGAGCTACTTACTTTATACTTATGCAGTGCCCTGCTAGCACTATACTAATTCAACAAATCAAGCCATTTAAGCGTTGTTTGTAGACTGAGGATGATGGATTCCACTAAAGAATATATAAATAATTAGCATCATCCAAGCACTGAGAATTACAGCCATGGCTCTTTCTCCTTGCTCTTTCATGTGAGATCTGTGTTGAACAAGTGTACCATTTACTTTTAATGAAATATTTTGCTGCCTCATGTTAAGTGGTATGCCAAGCGACCGTAGGAAAAGCGTATGGTAAAAATACTGTGCTTTGTCAGCTCAAACTCTCTCTCTCTCTCCCCTTTAAAACAATGTTACATCTTTAATTTATTACCACTTTCCTGTGCTCTGGAAAAGCTCCTATGAACGTGGGTGTCAATTTCCAGGCTCAGCTCCTGCTGCCCCTGGAAGCTGCAGGGGAGTTTGCTTTATAAGGTGAACTCAAGTGCTGCCATGAAAATCTTTGTGTCTTTCTTCATCTGCTCAGGGAGCCAAGAAAGTGTTCTCATAAGCTTTCCCCTGCCATTTGTGTCTCAAATCCTCCTGTGTTAAATGATATACCACAGCCTGGGAAGATTATTTTCTGAGGCCATTGTCCATTTGTGCCACTTATGGCACCAGAGGTTTCTGCAATCTCCATAGGATTTATGCCTGACAAATCATAATGTCAATAGTTTATCTGGAATGAGTGCCAGGGCAGCAGTGAGACCTTACATTCCGATATCTGCTGGTAACAACATAATATTTGAAAAGAACATGGCTATGCTACATTAAAAGACTAAAGCAGAGCCTGACTTAAAAATGAAGCTTCTGAAACACATTACAAATATTTGTGGTTTGCAAAGTAGCAAGAAAAAGACAGAACTGCCATTTAAGAAAACATTAATAATGCAACTGTATGACTCTGTGACAGATCAGACATTTTCATCCTGCAAGAAAACATCACTAGCTGGCCAGAATTAAGTAAATATGAGGAAATCTTTTCCACATACTCAAGTGCTACACATTGTGTGAAGTTCAAGTGTTTACTCTGATACTATTTAAGGTGGCTCTGATTTTATTCAAATATCACATGGAAAGCAACAGAAAAATTTTAAAATTTGTGAAGTCTTTGGTTTTATTTCTCATATTTTTTTGCAATACCTACAGTTACCCTAAAAATAATGCTTGTTTTGAATAATAATAATAATGCAGATTTATTTCACAGAAATGCAGTATTTTGATAACTTGGCTCAAATGATGAGGTTCATTTGACTTGAAAAAATTCATTCTAATACAGAGTTTATGAGCTTTTCAGATCTTGTAACACTACATCAAAGTAGGGTATGCAGATATGTTTCCTCACAGTATTAAGAAGATAAGAAGGACTTCTGCTGTAGTGCATGTTTGTGCACAAAGACCGAGAATGTTGGATTGTTTAACTGAGTGGAGCTGTGATATCCTGTACATAGAATTACAGAGTGGCTTGTGTTGGAAGGGATTTTAAAGATCATCAAGCTCCAACCACCTGCCATGGGCTGGTACCCCCCGACCTGGATCAGGCTGCCCAGGGCTCCATCCAGCCTGGCTTGTACCCCTCCAGGGATGGGGCATCCACAACCTCTCTGGGCAGCCTGTGGCACTGCCTCATTGAACTCTGAGTAAATAGCCTTTTTTCACGGTTCATTTTCATGACAAACATCATACAAATTAGACAAGTAAATGCACACATATATACATGCAAATATTTAAATATTAAATTGGGAAGCCTTTATTGTGGATTCTCTTCCCACACACCCTGCTCATCACCTGTTATCCATCTGTGTATTAGCAGATGCGAGAACTATATCTGTTTTCATGTTTGTGTAAGAGATTCAAGATGGCCTGCAGTAGTGACACACAGGAACCAAAAGTGCTCACACGACCTGAATGGCAAAAAAGCAAACATCTACATAAAGAAACTCATTATGCATACAACATACAATCTTTTTGGTTGTTTTGTTGTTGTTGTTGTTGTCTTTTTTTTTTTCTTTTTTTTTTCTATATTCAAATTAGTAACAAGATTCCTGACTAACTTAGGATGAAAGTGCCTCAAATGTTTTTAGTCTATAAAAAATAGAGGCTGCAATTTGATGGGGGTGATTATTAAATGAATAGTCTAGACAGGAGATCTGAAAGGTAAGATAAAAACCATACACATTCTTACTGCAATTGGAATCGTTTCCATAGCATTCATTTTTTTTTCATGGCTCATTTGAGCTCACTAAAAACTCACTCAGTAAAAAATTTCTATTAATGAGTTGGATATGTGTTATACAAGCAACGGTTCTGAGTGTTGAAGGTATGTAGTACAAGACTCCACCATTAGTCTGCATATCTGAGAATTCCAGCTCCTTAGTGTACCATGGGAAAGTTTGTTTCTAGTTGTACAGATTTTGCTTTTACTAACATGGATTATAAGGATTTGCAACTATAGCAAATACTTGCTTTCGTAACAAATATTTTGGCTTGCATTCTGCATAATCAGTGAACCACTGCATCACAGCGATTTCCCACAAGTCCGCAAAGGAGAACAATAAAAAAGTTAAAATCTAACAGACTGTGAAGACTGAATGTGTGATATTTTATCATTGTTCTTGTATGTACACATCAATCTCAAAACTTAATATAGACCAAAACCTAAAAAATTCTTCAGATAAGGTGTATTTCTGTCAGAAACACCAAGCTTTGTCTTCCAGACATCGAATGCTAAAAAGTAAGTTTGGTATTACAGAAGAGACTGATACATCTGCTGTGTCTTTTTGCTGTAAATTGCACTCGAAAGCTCTGTGAAATTTTGTTTTTTTTTTTTATTTAAGTTAATTTTTTGTTTGTTTCCATTTTGAAAAGTAATGCATGGAAGGACTAAACCATTTCCCTATGGTAGTATGCATAGATTTTTTCAGTAAAACACCATCACTTCAGCAATATTGAAACGATGTTCTTTACTGAAGAGGGAAGACCCAGAGGAAAGGGTCTTGACTCATTAACTGACTTGAACATTTAAGGTTCTGACCTTTCTCTAATATGAAATGTGCTGCAGTTACTAATCTTTATGGTCCAAAAACTTTTATAGCCAATTTACTACTGTATCTGAACAGTAATATGGAAGTGCCAACTAAGTAATAGCTATGATTTTGCCTAGAAATAGCAGTGGCTAATCACATTTACTTCAGCATGACTTTTTCCTCATGCACTAAATCTCATATTGTGTATCCCCAGACAGAATCAGGATATATTTGTTTGAACTGTTTGTGAATGCTCTTACAGCATTAGAATAGACATGCAACCCACTGTGGAGAACTTTGTGACCCCACATTATAGTATTTTGCTCTCTGTACTTTCTCAAACATGTTGAAACACTTCCTCTTCAATGGGGGAAGGTATATTTTTAGATATGACCATATTCTGTAAAAGGAAATGGCTTTCTGAGACTGCATAGGATTGCTGTTCAGATGCTCAGCTGGAAGTGATTTGTCCTTGATAATTGCATCCTGGGTGTCTTGTTTTAAGGTGTTAGTCTCTGGTGTTCAACAGCAATGTCACTGCATTGTTTCTGCAACTCTCGAGTCCCTCAAATTCACTAACCGATCTGTAAACTTCAAACTCTTTTCCTTATAGACAGGTTTACAGATATTTACTTGAATCATGGGAACAGGAATTAGTCGGCAAACTAGAGAAAGAGACCTTTTTTTTTTTAGTTCTGTCAGGAAAACTCACAATTAACTTTGTAGTAGATTTATGAATCCAGCACAGCGGGCTTGATAGAGCTGCTTATCAGTTTGAGGGAACCTCATTACTTCAATTTTCGATTGAAATCTTTTCAGAACAGAAACAACTCAGCAGGACCCTTTATTGAAATACTTGGTCTGCTTAATAATGGGTGGCTACTTGTTAATTATCAGGGAGGGGAAGCAGGGCTCATTATCAGGATGAGTAGTCAGGTCATAACAATATTTTTCATGTCAGTTTCTTTAAAAATCATGCAAGATCTTGCTTGCAAGGTCTGAAATTTCAAGGGGAGAAAGTATACATATATATATATATATATATAAATATAATTTCTGAGTAGGAGTAGAAGCAAAGGCAAAATGAGATGAAATGTTCTGTTTCCCTTTAATTCATGTAAGGGCATTAGCACTTCTACCAGCTATGCAATCAAAGTAAAGTAGCAATTGCTTTACATCCGAAACCACTCTACTTAAAAATATATCTCTGGTTAGTTAGTAAGTCAAATGAAAATGAAAACTTGGCTAGTTTAAAAACACAATCTGATTTGGATGAAGATGGGGGGAGAAATGTATCTGGAGCAAATCCACAGAGTTTATTGAAAGTCTTGTTAATGTTATGGGGAAGGAATATTGAGATGACTTTCTATCACTAATTGAACAGTGACATCTTTTAGATGCTTGCTCAGCATGGTTATATCTTCCCTTCTTGTAAGTGTTGTATCAAGTGACCAGTCCTTATATGAAATCGCAAGCATAATTTTTTCTTTCTAGAAAGATGTAGTGATTCTGTGACATCTGTTCTTTCCTAGCGTCTTCCTCCACTCCTTTGGAATGAATAAAATTATTCAATACAGTAAGGTGACCACCACTTAACTTTATGAAGAATCTCTTTTCCTTCGCTCAGGAAATTATTATTCTTCCAATATTTGAGATTTATCCCTTCTAAAACTTATAAAAGGGTAAATTTGCACAAGTTTGGCAGTTTATCACAGAGAGATAACTCCACATCTTTGCTGTTACCAACTCTAACATCACAAGTAAAACACCACAAGTAAAACTCCAACATGTTGTGTATTTTTTTTTAATTTTTTTATTTTTTTTTTAATTGCAGGAATAAAGTATAAACATTTCTTGCTAAAGTACATAGAACAGAGGTTTGTTTGCCAAGTGGTTTTATTTTCTTCTCTGGCTGCGATTCTCAGAAAATGTTTAAACAGTAATGTAAAAAATAAATGAATAGATTTTCTTCATTGCTATTTTCTCTCCCTACAAGAATATACATCCCAAGGACACAAGAGCACAGAACAGATTAATAGGGAAATTTTGGTGGGAGCTGCTTGCTAAATATTGGCAGTACATCACTGTACTGAGAAAAATGAAAGTTGGTGCCCATGGAGTTACTTCTGATAACCGATTGCAAGACGCCTTCAAGGCTGCAATTTATCTTCAAGAAATGCAATAATTAGATCTGAGTAAGCTTGGGCTGTGTTTTTTCAGTAAAGAGGCAGATATGATTTCATTATTCAGTTCCTTTGAGATCATTAGTGGACCTGAAAATCTATTCAGGCTGTCTGGGTTAAGTCTGCTTCCAAGAAGGAGAAGGAGGAATAAATATATTTCAATCAGTGCTAGAGAAAAAACAAAGCCCTACTGTTTATTTAAACATATTAGGAAACAACAACAACAATAACAGAAAACAAAAAACAACCAATCAACCAACCAACCAACCAAAAACCTTCCATAGTATTGCTGTGACACTGTATATGCCAATGGCATCACTGAAGAGACAACAAAGGGTCTGCATGGCTTCCTAATCCTGAACTCCTCTCCCACTTGCAGAAGTAATTTGCCAAGGCTTGCAAATTCAGTAATGTTCATGCATACCTCTTAACTCCTGGACACCATCAACACCAACACTGGCCAGATATTTCTAAAATATAAATGAGTAGTTACTCAACATTTTCCACCTTTTTTTTTCAATTGAAAACTAACTTTTAGTGGGGAAAAAACCTCTTCCCATGAGAGCAAGGGGGATAAAAACCACACCAGTTTGGAGGGAACAGGGATACCTTTACACATAAAAGATTACCATCTTTCACCATCTCAAAGTGTTAGCTCACGTTTCATTGAAACAAGGTGTTGCATAAGGCTTAAATCATTTCACTGGCCAGCAAAGAAAAAAAGCAATAGGTGTATATGTGATCTATCCAAACTACTCCACATTTGAGCTGTATTATACAAAGGTAAAACCCACCACCTTTGCTTAGTCATAGAGAAGCCAAGGAACACCACATGATACCCAAGTTGTTTTACTGTGCTGCACTATTATCAGACACAGAAGAGTCTCTTGTCATACCTAGTATGCTTCTGCATACAGAAGCAAAATTAAGGACTGACATATCTGAGGAGTGATTAATTATGAGCTTTTAGGACCATGTGTAGTTCAAGAAAACCCTTAACCACTGCGCCACCAGAGGCACAGTCCGCCTCTCCTGATTTCAGTCTGGAAGTGGCAACAGGGGAAAAAATTGTATTTGCATTGAGGGTGCCAGGAGGAGAAATGTAAGAAGAATGGTGAAATGAAGACAAAAATAATAGAAATCCCAGAGCAACAATAATGAAAAAAGTTTGTTTTGGGGTTTTGGGGTGTTTTGGGTTTTTTTTTGTTTTTTTTTTGGTGGTGTTGGTGAGGTTTTTTGTTTGTTTTTGTTTGTTTGTTTGTTGTTTTTTTGAAAGAAAGAAAGAAAGAAAGAAAAAAGACAGGAGGAGAGGAGGGGAATCACTCTGGGGATATCAGGGCAGCACCTGAAGTTTTGTCCCTTCTCTGTTTTTTCTGGAGTCTACACAGAGAGCAAATTGGTAAGCAGACCATTAATCCAGTCTAAAAGACCTATTTGTCAGATGTGAGCAACAGGAACCTCTTCTGCTTCTTTTTCAGCTTGAATTCTTGGAAGTATTGAAATTAGTACATTGTCTCAAATCTCTCCTTCTCCTCTCCTCCTACTAGATAGGGTGCTCAGAATCTATCAGGACCTTTTTCTTGTCTATACCTACAAACTTGTAAGCTTTTCATTTTTTACACATTGTATACATATGTAAAACATATATAATTTATGCATATATAAGTATATTTGATGTATATGCACACAAATGTAATTGATGGCTTGAAATACTGCCAGGTATTGATTGCACTGCTAAAGATAAGTGCTTCTTTTGATCATCCCCCTCTGTAAGAGCTGTGCAAACTTGCCAGCAAACAGTCAGAGGAGCTATTTACTTGCCATTGATAGGTTGAGAAATGCCTGCTAACAGACTTTTCTCTAAAACAAATCACAATGGCACTGCTTCGTGAAGTATTAATGGGCAAGTTGGTTGCAGCGGACCATTCAGCCCAGCTCCATACTGAGTAGAGGACTGCTCAGAAGAAAATATAATGAGAATGTTATGCCTGCCTGTTCCCTGGTTTTGATTAGGCAGCAAAATGCAATTGTACAGGCTGAAACTCAGAAATGTTGCGTTATCTTTTGCCTGAGAGCTTGTTCTTGTGCTAACAAGCTCACCAGCTTTCCAGCCTCCTTTCTGGATGCTTATTTAAATCAGATGTCTGGACCATAGATCCAACAGCTTAGTTCCAAAATGGAGGGAACAAATGCACAGTGCAGACACACACACACACACACAAATATGCACAGAAACATTGAAGAGCAGCAGATCTAGGAGGGAGGTGGGAAGCAGCCACTTGGAGGAACTGGTGTGTTTTAGTGTTCCTGAGAGCTATCCTCACTTCTATTCAGTGCCTATTTACTTTCCGATCTACAGAGATTTTCACATCTATCTGTGCAGGTCAGTCCACAGCACTTCCTAGGCTTCAGTTTAACTATGGAAGTCACTGGGCACCTCCCTAAGGACAGACTGAGGCCAGGACATCTGTCCATGGATGGACATCAGGGTCAGGCCTGGGATTTCTCCATGTCTATACAGAAAAAGGCAGATATGCTAATCATGAAGTCACAAGGATGGCTGGAGAGTGACTCACAAAGACATGGAATTGCTTGGTCAGCTCATGTCAAATTGCTCACTGCATCAACCCAGATGCTGGAGCATGCAGTAACCACACATACGCTGAAGAACTGTATTTCTGCATTAAGCAGCAAATTTTATGTTATGACTGGCCACTGAACAATGAAGTGATCCAACTGTGCATTTCTCTTAATCATCACAAGTGCTTACTTTGTATTAAAACAAAATGCTTTCAGGGCCAGATCACAACAGAGAAATGATTAATCTTGTCAGAATTCCTGCTTGCCCTGGCAACAAGTGGGCTCTGTGGTTTTGGCTACAGCACATCCTTGCTCGTCACTGCACCAAGGGCATAGTGTGCCCATTTAAGGTTCAGCTTTGGCTCTCTCTTGGGAATTTGTTTAGCTTTCTTTTTAGAGACCATGAGTGTGCCCTGCTTCATACACCACTTAATATCCAAGGTCAACTTGGAGGTAAAATATTGGTTCTCTAGTGAGATAGTCTAACCATCTACTATCATCAGCTGCAAACGTCTTCTATAGTATTTTTTTGTTATGGAGTTAGCATTTTTTATTTGCAACTGTCATGTGTGACTGTGTGTTTCTGAGATGTTTGTATTAGCCTTGATGCTCTCTTTTGAGTGTGATTATGTACTTTCAGGTAAGATATGGTGTTTTTAATTTCTATGCAGTTCATGTCAAAAAAAACCCTTAACTGGACCTTAATGTCATAATATAGAATCATTAAGGCTAGAAAAGACTTTTAAGATCATCAGGTCCAACCACCAAATCATCCCCACCATGCCCACTGACTGTGTTCCTCAGGGCCACATCTACACAGCCCTTGAACACCTCCAGGGATGGTGAGTCCACCATCTCCCTGGGCAGCCTGTCTTTCTGTCTCAGAAAGCCTCAGCAGTCTTTCTGAGAAGAAATTTTTCTTAATATGCAACCTGAAACTGAAGCTTCTAAAGTTGTGTCAACTGATATATACAGAGCAACCCACTCTCTGAATTCAGTATCCATCACAGAGAATGTGGTGGGTACATCCCAAAGAACAGAGTTTTGTGGTGCTGCCTGCCGATGCTCTGGCTCCAGTTCTGTTGCATTCTCCCACCAATGTGCCTGCATTACCTTCCCAGAGATACCAATCATGGGAAGAGCAGAAATATTTGTACTCAGATCTTATCCTGACATTGTTTTGGAGACCAGGGGATGTATTCAGATTGCATATTTTTGATGCCGCCTGTTTGTGATGCCAAATACACAAATACCTGAAGGCCAAATACATTCCTGGGAAAATGAACTGTGTGGTAGACGTAGTGTCTTCTGGCTTTTAGCTTTTTTAGCAAAAAGCTATTTGGAGGCTTATGTCTCCTTGATATTTTATCAGGGGATTTCACAGTGTCCTTCGAGTTATTTTGGTTTACAGGGTAGGGAACAATGGGAGAATGATAATACCAATTGCTTCCTCATATTGTTTTTATTTGCAATTTTTTTTTTTCTCTTATGTTTTGGGAAATGGTTGAATTTTAGATGAGGCAGCACACTGAATAGTTCTCTCTTGTACTGGGTAAGCTCATGTCAGATAAATTACTCTGGGAAACAATTCTCTTCTGACCTTCATTCCTGTGTGTACTTCTATTAGTCACTTAAGTGGATTATGTGGAGTAACTTCGTAAACATATTTCTACCCAGTGATTTCCATCCCTTTTTTTATATTATTATTTTTTAAATAAGTGCAGTAAAAGGGCAGCATGTCTTTGCAGGGCTTTTGTTTGTTTGCATGATGAGCTGGTAATGAATTGAATAGTTAGATTATGACTTGTTGTACATTTACCATGGATTGTAGTACAGACTCTATTCAAATTATATAATTTCTCCCAGATTTTTCTTTTATTATTTACATTCTATAACTGAGACTTTTCTGTAAGTAATGACAATTTCAAAGAATTTTATTAAATTAATTTAATGGTAAGTAATGCTGGCTACCAAATTCCAGATGTGAGCTCTTACAGGAACAGAGAGCACTCCAGAAAACCCCTTCCAGAGGCTGCATTTATTTTTTGGAGCAATAGCTATTACTCATCCCAGAAAGTCTGTGAAGTCACTGTCTATAAAATACCGTGAGAAGGTACATATTGAAAAGTCAGATGAACTTTCAGTCGTATCCAATTCTCATTCCTTCTATTTTTCCCCATTTGTTAAATTGGATGGCTATTTATTTATTTATTTTCCATAGCATTTATGAGTTTATTAAAGAATTGCACAAATGCTGTTTACTCATCTGGATCCACAGCTCAGACGCAGTTACACTACTGCTTTCTGGTCTTGGGAAAACAATCTCAGCAGATGTTTTTAATCACTGCTACAGTACATGAAGTGCAACCAAGAGAGAATGTAGCATGTCCAGAGGATTTCTTTTTCTTGGTTACGCTGGTAGATGCAATGGCCCGGGGAATACATGGAGAGCTCCCTTACAGTATGTAAAGGATTGCACAACTGGCACCAGAATGGCAGAGGAAGTTCAGTGAATTACCCTAATTTTGTACACTCTTTCTTGCACTGCTGTATGAGCATAAAGACCAGAACAATCTGTGCAGTTGTGTTAAGAAAGTAAATCCTTAGCAGGGATGTCCCCAGTTAGTCATTTTGTGGTTTGATAACTATTTTCTCCACTAATCCATATTCCCTAAATAAACTGAGCTGCTTTGTTGTCTGGATTGAGATAGCCCAGATTTGCTGTGAGCCATTAATTTTTTTCAATTAAGATATCTCTATGATTTTCTGCATTTGTTGACTGGGGTATGAAGACAACTTCCCAGAGAGCTTCTTCGTGGCCAAGAAAGTTTCCTTTAGTGTGCTGATTTTTGAGGATTTTTGTTATTTTTTAAGGTGGGATGTCATTCACAACAGAGATTCACTTTGGTAGCAAATGTCTTTTACATCTTTTAAGCAGCAGACAGGTGTCTTATCAGGGAATCTGTAAGTAGTGAGTTTTGTATGCAGCTCTTATGATCTTTGCTTTCAGTTAGAGATTAAATATTCTGGGGTATGCTTCTTTCAAAAGATGTTTCTGGAATTCTACTTCTGCAGTACATGCCTGTGCCTTGTGTTACCACAACGTTTGCTTCTACCATCCAACCTGCCACTTTCATAAGTACACATTAGCTCAAAACGAACACAATGGGCAGACTGTGGTCTGTAAGTCAGGATTTTAAAATCAAACTGGGTAAAACTGTTTTTGGTAACTGACAATAGGAAAGGAACCTGGATGGGCACATGTTATAGGCATCAGACTGAAATTCAAAAGGTCTGGTTCCAGTTTCCAGACCTGACACAGGCTTTTTTTTGTACAATCATCTCCTGCAAGTTGCTAAATCTTCTGGCTATTGGATCTCCACCTATAAAGTAGAGGATAACATCATCTTGCCTGAAAGAATAATTGTGAGGATAAAATTGTTTGCTGGGCTCTAAGGTAAGGTGGCAAAGGGTGTTGCTTACAGCCTGAGCTCACAGAAATGACCTCATGGTTTAAAGGTTTATGTTCCAAATCTGTCAACTGGGAACAATAACTCTGCTACTTCTTCAGGTCTGTTATGAAACTTACTTCAGTAATATTTGAAAAAATCACTAACTTCCACATCCTATGCTCTCCCAAGGGACTCCACAGAAAACTATCAGCTTCCTTATGCTCACCAAACAGTTCTAAGCTAAAGAGCCATGGCTTAAATACCTAAGCCAGCTAAGACTTTCCAGTGAAAATCTTCAAAGATGGGATCATTTAATGATTACCATCTCCAATTAGATTCCAGTTACTCTTGCACTGCACGCTTTAACTCTGGCTTGTTAAGTTCCTTTACATGAGCAATATCCTCATGTTGAAGTAGGTCTCAAAGGTTTGAAAGGTGCAAACTGTTGGCTTTGATGTGCACTACAGAAATATTTCCTCTTCCAATGCAAATTACACATGCACAAGTTTACAAATCTGTCCATTTTTTTCTCTCAATCTACATTTTATTGCATCTTTTTGGGAAGAACTATGGAATATCCAAATCTTCAACTAAATCATTGTAGTCTAGAGTAGAATTGGCTTTATGTGAGGGATGATATTGAATTCGTTACAGAATTCTGTAGCCAGTAGTGTTATTGATGGCAATATGAAAATGTGGCAATTGTGAGAAACTCTATCTGTAGAAAGAAAACAGCATTTCTCACAATGATCTGTGGTTCTGAGAAATTTGTGTTTGAAATTGGAATATAATTACCATATATTTGAGAAACAAGGGTATTACACTGTCTTCATCTAATCCTTTGCAAGTGATTTGCTTTCATAAGCTGTCACTATTGCATCAAAGATATGCACGTATGTTCAGCTGAAAAATTCTGTGTGCTTCATGCCTCTAGACAGCACCCAGCCGTGGTAAGCTTCATGTCTCTGGGCACTGTCCAATTGTGCTGTATGGTTCTTCACTTTCTCAGCAAAGATCCTACTGAAGGAAATTCTGTTAATTTAGAGCAAGGGAAGGTCAACAGAATCAAAATTCATTCATATTTATCAACCCTTTTCCTGTGTTTTTCAATTTCTCTAATGAATAAAGGTCTGTCCTTTGTTTCTTTTAATCTGGTTCATGTTAGGGGTCTCCTAAACATGTGGTTACTCTGCAGGGGAAGAGGCAGCAAATTTCTGAAAGATTTTTGGAATGTGAGGATGTCAGCCAAGTCTTAAGGAACTTGCTAGGGGTTAAGGACAGCCCTAACTGCCTTTTCTGATAAGATATGTTTTAGAGGGATTCCCCTTCTAGAGACCTAAAGAGCTGCTCATTAATCAGACCCTGTTTCAAGGGACAGAAGGAAAGCAGAAAGAGAAGGAGGCTCAGATTCATAGTGCTCCTCAGCCCTATGTCAGGACTAAACAGCTTGCACAAACTTGCACAGGGAGCTTGTTAGAAGTCAGCAGTGCATATGCTGACAATGTTTAAGGGGTGAAAAACTAATACAGCAGGAACATCAGACTCAGATGTTTCACTGTTCAGTTGTATTTTAAAGCAAAAAATATAGAAAAGGGTGTCCCCAAAACCATTTTTTAAAAAAATTTATTTGTATCTGTAGACAATTACTGTTAAGTTGAACTACATTTTTGTTTTCAGCAGTGAGGTTTTTACATAACAGACAGTTAGTGTTAGGACTAGTTCTGTTTTTTGACAAAAACATTTGCTGATGTTCATTTTTTAAGTTTTAAGTAAAGAAATAACTAGGCTTAGAAATTGGCAGAGGTGCGGAAGGTGCTGAGGTTTGCCTTGTACTTCTCTGAAAAAACAGCAGATAAAGTAGCAGATAATTAGTACACAGTTGCTGAAAAGGAAAAAATGCTTTGTCTAAAAGAATTTGTCTTTGATTTTTATTGTAAAGGTGAAAATAGACACAAAGCAGTCTCAGTATTTTAAAACTACTGACTGTTTTTTTTTTCCTTTATCAAAACCAAAGACTAAGGCTGTTTATCAGCCAGTGTAAAATCGGAGGAAAAAAACATACTGTGATTTCTGTTGAAGATGCATGTTTTTGGCATCTGAATAGCCACGTATGATACAAATCTCCCTGGCAAATAGAGAGAAGTCCTCACATTGCATCCACATTAAATTATTTTAGCTCTACTTTACATGCCAAAAGTTTGTGCTGCATTCAGATATTATTTCTTCTGTGTACTTCTGACCTCGTCACTCTGAGGAGCTGGCAAATAAACTTCCCTTTCCAGAGTAGAGCAATAATTTAGGTCAGAGTAGGAGGAGGTCTTTTAAATGGCTGATCTGTGTTACGCATAGTCCACAATTGACCTCACCTATATTGGTCAGTATGAGTAGCCTTGACTATTTCTCAGAATGTTATGTTATCCTCCAGAGATGTTATGAGCCAAGCGTACTTAGGCCTTTAGACTACAGTGAGCAGGAACAGTGATGCAGAACTCAACTGGCCCCCAGGGTATTTGATTTTGCTTATCCTCTAAGAAAATATTGTATTTCAGTCCTTTCAAACTCTGCAAGTACTACAGGATGGCAGAGTTATGGCCCAAAATTAGTTCTACTGGTATTGGTCAAATAAGTGACTCTCTATCTTCTTAAAATCAATTTTCCTTGTAAGAACTAACAGTCAACCATATTCCAAATAAATCCTTTTGAAAATAATGCAATGTGAAGTATTCCAATATATCTTCTGAAGTATTCATTTAACCATAGTGCTCCAGTCTTTGCCTTGTACTTAATCAAGATATCAGTAATGTGGAAACAGATCCTTAAACAGTTTCCAAAGAATCCTGCAATATTTAATCAGTCAGGCCTTTCTCAAGCTAGCACTGAATCTTGCAAGTAGGATATTACCCTTGCTTTTAAGTAACTTTACATGAGACAACACACAATTTCTCTTTGCCTAATCATCAGTTATAGACATGTAGCTTTCTTCCTCTGTTTCTTGTACTTTTCACTGGAAAAACAGTGTGCCTGTTTTAGTTGTACTGAGATCCTTCCAGTTGTTTGCTGCTTACTTGGAAATTTTAACAGGTATAATACTGTGCGTTTTTACTTTGCTACTTCTTGAGGGTACTAAAAGCAACAGCTCATTTTGACATTAAAATTGTATGGGACTGTATTCATTCTATTCACTGAAGTTTGCAGAAGAATCACTTTCTCTCGCCATTTTCCTCTTTTCTTTTTTGGGGACAGAGTGTATAAATCAGGTGGGTTTTGTTTTGCTTTTGTGACTGGGTACATTTGAAAAGTTAAGCAAAGGTGCAGATCAAACACCTTTGCAAGATCTCTACAAATTTCACATGGAGTTAACTAGAAGGAAAAAATGACTATGCATCACCTGAGGATAGCAGCTCTTGGCATTTACGAACTATACTTAGTTTGCTATTACATTTAATGTCATGTCTACTGGGTTTTATCAATCACTATAAATGTCCAATGAAAAGCTTGGTGGTTTTTCTGGAACAAAAATCAAAAACACAACAAACCCTACTTGCTCTGTCATTCACTCTGAATCCCCATCCTGCTATACTATAGTTGTCATGACAAAATCCTTTACCCTTCGGATTACTTCTGTTTCTGTCTGAAATCTCTCTTACCATCAGAAATTATCTACAGTAAATAATGCCAAAATAAAATAATCTAATGATCACTTGATCAGTTTTTATACTTGGATTGATTTAAAAAAGGGGATTAGGAGATAACATGGGCACATTCAACAGATTTTTAAGCAGAAGTCACATGCTCAGGGTTTATGTGTAGTTTAATTGCAAAACCTAGAGACTTGCAAGAGTGTACACTTACTTCTATGCTTCCTGTTTCTCAAAATGAGAATGAGATGAGTTTGCACATAAAAATAGAACACATGGTCAGCAGCTGGAAATTGAGTATATCTATTTAATAAAACAGTAGTAACTATGCCCCTCTGCTGCTCCATGCTTTTGTCAGTGACAAAATTCCGGCATACCAGAAAAGCCATGCTTTTAAGTTGAAAAAAAATTTCCCAGGGAGGGGAGAGAACATTGTAAGAATGAAGATGACTTCCTCATTTCCTAAAAGTATTCTTTAAGTTGCTGGGTATTATTCTTAATCTTGTGGCTGACAGCTACATTTCTTACTTGTGGCTGCCCAGAAAGGCTGTGGACAGGTCTTTCTCTCAGCTTAGAAGGATTGCTTGGACAAAAAGCCACCGCTAACTTGATTTAAGGTTGGCTTTAGTGGTGCTTTAGGCAGAAAGCTGGAGTAGATGATAGATGGCCACCATTTCTATGTTTCAATTTGTTATCAATAAGCAAATTCTCCTTACAAAATTCCAACCAGACTTTCTGTATCAGAAAAAAAAAAATAAAATAAAATAAAATAAAACCCAACAAAAAACAACCAAATTCCTTGTTTCAAGTAAAATTAGCTAACTAGTGTGATTTTACCAGATGCTGTTGAGGTTGCCTTCACAATCACTGTATTTCTCAATTCTTTTCCTTGTGGGAAACCATTTGTTTCAAATTCTACTCCATCTTGCACCCAGTGTCAACCAAAAATATCCATTTGAAGCTGGAGAAGTAGACCACTTTGAAAATGAAGTAAGCATTGCCAGCTCTTTTGTGTGCAACCGGCATGTATAAATGCTTTGAAAGACATTTGTCATTCTTTCAGTATTGGCTTCATACTAAAGACCAATAAACTTTAAAAGTACTACAGTCATGTGGGTTGCATTGTTCAGGGAGGCATTTTCTGGTTGTGACACCAGAGGGGCAAAGGAGGTCACTTCTCAAGTCTTACAAAAGTAGAAATATTTGTTTTTGAAACAATGAATAGATTTATATTGGTTCCCAAGAGAGAAGACAATACTGAAAAATGCACAATTAACTAATCTCAATATTATACCTGACATACTAAATTTGCTCTGTTTACCTGATCACATACAGCAGAAAAAACATTGTTTATATTAGTAAACAATAAAAATAAAATATATTGCCAGGTTCTCAAAACATAATCATTACCAACACTGAAAAGGATCCAGAAAGAATAATAATAATAATGACTGGGTAGGGGAGCCAGTGGTAGTCAATCTGAGAACACCTTTGGAAATTAAAGAAGAGATTTTAAAGTAGCTTTTAAAAGTTAGAAGGGAATAAATAAAATCAGTTTTTAAGGGGGAATTATAGTGCCCCCCACAGTTTAAATAATAGTCATCTGCCAAATTAAAAGGTGAGACCAGATTCTTAAAAAAGCAGGTGTTATGTTATGTGCATCTAAAATTGAGCCAGAACCAACACCTTGAAGGCTCTCAAAATTAATAATCCCAATTCAAAGCCAACCAGACTCACTATAGTCAGCTGATGGAATGAATATAAGGAGAGAATAATGCAATTACTGTTGCTCAGAGAAGTACCTGCCTGTACTGTTTGCATTCTTGGCAAGCCCCAGTCATTGCAATATCCCTCCAAATATTTGGAGAGAGGAAAATATTTCACAAAGAATGCATTCCCATCAACAACAATGAACAGCCAATAGAAACAGTGAGAATCAATAATTTACCCTTTGCACTTTTCTTAAAATTTCCCTCAGTGGAATTTATTGTAAATGTATTTGTTCATCCTTACTGTACTGAGTAGGACTGAGCCAATTGATTGGTTACTAGGAACTGATTGATTTAATTACATGAAAAGGTATTACTAATCTGTATTAACTATTACTTCTGATACTTCTTACTACTTCCCTATGATTCAAGTACTTAGGCCTATTCATAGTTAAATTGGTTGACTAGAACTAAAGAAATAAAACATGTCGCAATATTCCATCAAGTTTTTACTTCTGCTGTGCTTGTTTCTTTTTTCATGTCCATTTCTCATTAATAAGCTAAAACAATAATGTAGAGAAAGAAATGATCACAAATAATTTCATTGAATGCTGAAGAATTCTTTTAAGACAAAAACCCCGCATTTATGAATTAGTATCCACATCAGATAGTACGGCAGTTACAGAAACAAAGATAAATTTGAACTATTTAGTTTAGAAGCTGCTGCCAGTTTCATCAGTACACAGTAAAATTCATGCTAATTTACCTGCTTGTTGGCTAGGTAAAAGAGAAAAAATACACTAGATGGAAACAAGATCTACTTTATACATATTTCAGTAGAAAATGTTTACATATGCAGTGTTGTTACATACCACTTGTGAAAGGAGGGAGGAGTGACTAGGTTTGCAAGCCCCTCCATACAGGTATATTTTCCCTCCATATCTCCATCCCATCCTCTACCTCCTAATGTGAAGTGGCACTCAAGATTCATGCATAAAAACTAAATATGTTAACTTCAATAGAAGCCTTCTATGAAAATGTCATCCTATACATGTTAGCCATCTCACAGTAACAGAACCACACTGTTAGGTAGTGTAACAACCAGAAAGATCAATGCAATGGAAAGGTGATACAAGAGGTGTAATGACAGGGGAACTAATGCAATAGAAAGGTATTAAAAGGGAAGGAAAAAGGACTGCTCAGCCATATCCAAAGATTGAGACTCACAGGAGAAAGGCTCCATAAAGAAGGAATGTCCAGAAAGAGATCTTTCCCCAGTTGCAGTTAGCCCTTAAGTGAGGTCCAAGTGAGGTGCAGCCAGGCTTCACTCCTTGTGGTCACATGGGTGAATTGCCTCCAGCTGTGTTCCCTGGGCTGAGCAGGTTCTTTCCTCAGGTGCTCAGTCAGTGGTTCAGGCCCAGATTCAACAGCTGCCATACTGGTAGATGCAAGAAATTCAAGTATGCTTTGCTTTACTTAACTTTAAAAGAAAAAGAGAGATAATTATTTCTGGATCCAGCAGTGGGTCTGTTGACAGAAGTGGTTGGTCCTTATGGTACATAATGAAGAAGGGGACCAGCAGCATCAAGAACTGAGGGTAACAGTAGTGGAAAAGGGCTGGTCCAGCTGCTATTTATAGTACCAAAGAAGAAAGGGCAAGGATGGTTCCCTTCTAACCACTGTTGATGGTTGAAACCAACTACAATTCTGTCCAGTTCCAGAGCTGGTTGAGACACTGAACACTGGCCAAATCATAGGAAGTGACACCTGGGCTCTTCTATTGGCTTGATTGTTTCTTGAGTGTTCTGGACATTTCCAGGAGTAAATCAGTCAAATTAAAGGAAGGGGCACCAGGCTCCTTCCTGTGGTTTAATTATCTCTTGAGGCTTTCTCCAGGCTCACATTTACAATTATTTGGGGATTGTCCCCTACAAGTGTAAGTTGCATATACACCCATAAATCTTGGCACGCTCTCTATGCAAATGCAACTGTTTCACAGGATGGAAGCAAACAGAAGCAGATTTGTCTGTTGGGTTTGCCAGGCTTACAAACTGTTTGATGTTTCTCCAGTGAGGAATGGCAACCACAGACACCACACCAACAGGGTACAGCATTAAAGACCATCACTGAGTCAATTGTCCAATGTGCTTTGATTTTTTCAGTAATATGTTTCAGCTTACTGTTTAAGATTTAACTGTTGTGCTAAATGGAAATGGTATAAATTATATGCTAGGGCTATGCCAGACTTCAAAACAGCTGTAGATTTCTAGTCTAAGAGGAAAACAAAGCAAACAAACAAACAAAAAAAACCAACATAAAAGCATCATGAGCTTTTTTCAGTGGGATAGAGTTAAGATGTGACTACAAGACCTTTAGGTGTCTTACAAGATAAACTTCCAGAGTCTATCTACCTCTCTCTTCTCACCTCTCTTCTCACAGGCCTTGGTTTCCACACTCCAGAGTCTCAGTCTCTGACAGAGGGGATATATTCTTGGTTTTCTACTAAGGTGCCAGCCTTGTCTTGTCATGAAGCGAAACATCATAATATGAGGAGTTATGTGAGACAGGGATTTGAATGAGCTACCAAATCATTTAAGATGATAAATATGAACCCAAAATGAGATCTAAGCCATTGTGTATTTATACTTTAAATTTCCATTGGGAGGCATCTAGTAGTAGTAAGATAACTTTTATTGATTGCTTTAATTTCTCTCCCAGTCACTTCTCCTTTTCCCTATTTTGCCTTTTTCCCTCACTATATACATGTTGCAGTACTGTTCTGTGTGCATGCATGACATTGCTGGCATAATGACACAAAGGCAGTTTTGTGAATGTTCATTCTAAATGTGAACAACATGGCCAATCACATAGTCGACATCTGCTACAGATTATACATGAAGGTCTAAAGATTATTTTTCTGAAATATGGATCAATAATTTATATTTTACTTTAAAGTAGACATGGTTTTGTTCAATTATATAAAGACAGAGGAAAGATGAAAAATTCTAGTATTGTTTTTCAAAATGCTGGCATATTTTCTCCCAAGTTCTTTATAAAATTTACATAAGACCCACACATATCGGCTGCATGCTTGTTGACCCTCTGTATGATGTTTCTTCAAGATAACATTACTGTTTCATTTTGTTGGAGGCCTTTTAGTACAGTTCCAGATTTATCCTTTTCATTTTTATTGCTTGTGGGGAAAAAAAAGGCCCATCAGCTTTGATGCATCTGTGTTCAAGCTCTTCAAGCTTTCCACCAAAAATAACATAAAGATCACTTTTGTTGCTCAGGAGAACTACTGTTTTTGAAGAATGTTGATAATAATCTATCAGTTTACTCAAGCTTTCTTAGAAAATTCATACATTCAGCAGTTTATTCATTTGTTTCGGGTGAGCTACTCTTAGCTTCCATTAAGAGCAACATGTGAAAAAGTATAATTTCTGCTTCTTGCTCTATCCAATAAGTTTAGCCTATAACGAACATGAAGCTATATTAGAATTAATGCGTAATTAAGATTTGTTTATGCGGTGGAGGGAAGAATTCCTTCTGTGAGGTTTCCCTCAGGTAAACAAACTTGTTCTTAAAACAGATGGATGTAGAGGACTGAATCTTATGCTACCTCCTTTAGCAAGATTCACACTCCCAAATCAAGCAGATTTTATCACATCAGGCAAAAGAGAGGGCATCAGATCCTTGTCTAGATCAATTTTTATTTTTTTTTATTAATCTAGTCTATGCACTCTCCTTTTTTCTCATCCTGCATTAGGAACATGACTTCCTGTGTCACAGTAGCAAACTAGTAAATGTTAGTTTAAATAGGTAATGCCTTTACACAACTGTGCTATCCACACTGAATTGTTTTGTGTAGGGAGAGAATTCAGTCTGTGAGATAATGAGTGATGATGAGCATAGCTAGAGTGACTGATGTCTACAGTGGAAAAGGAATGAAAAGTTATGGAATATGTGGAATACTTAGACTTATGAAACATAAGAATGGTGACTGATTTTGAAAGTCATAACAGATATGTAATAACAGATTGTAGAAGTTACAGTGGAAAATGATCTCACTGGTCCTGACATAAATAGCCTGTGAGGAGTTAATCCTCAGAAAACAGTCATACAGATGAATGTTTCCAGTTCTTATTCTGAACAAAGATCTTTGATGAAATCAAATTGATCAACATTCTTTTTTATTTCAGTGAGCTCTAGTCTGAAAGTCTTGTACGTAGTTGTGAGCAGCCTTATGCAGAAACTCTGTGCAGTGGTTACTTCCAAAACTCTCTGGTCACCGGGGTATGGAAAGCCCCCAGTCTCTGCTCCTCCCTCTGGCTGTACCCTCACTCCTCCACTCCTCCTCTGGATATTACACTCTTTGATGGGAGAATGCCTTTGGGAGCACATTAGCCACATTAGCTCATAAAATCAGTGCATAGAATGCCATCAGGCTTTTCCACTGAATATTACCTGCTTTTTTTTTTTTTTTTTTTTTTTTTTTTTTTTGCATGATTTCTTCTGAAAACTCTTTACAGAGGATCTTTCCCCGCTTTTCATGTTCACGGCATATTAAAACATTTTTTCTCTACCCTTCCTGAAAATCTTACAGTATATTTACTCTTGATAGGTGACCTTGGCTTTGATCCCACGACCTCCTCAAAGTAATTCCCTAATTTCTATAGATACTTCTGTTACATACTGTGTAAAATGCTGAATCGTTTTTTCCTTGTATATCTCAAGAATTATCAGTATCCATGGATAAATGCATAAATGTAGATAGCAGGTTTTGTATTCTGCATATTCTTAGCTAAAATGCCCATGAGAAAGCCATGATGATTTAATACTCTGAACATTCAATGATTTTAATTGCTTTGCAGATTTAAAGCTAGAAATCCTGAAAAATATGTGTAGAGACCATTTCTGTTTTCCTTCTCTGATCTGCTCTTTCTCATTGTAAAGCTCCCAGGAGAGGTGACTTCTCTCACTGCAGTTCATGCATATGGTTTGAAGTTGACTGATACACAAATGTTCAGTGTTGATTTTGATCATAGTTTAAAAAAAATAAGAACACCCCACTCCATACCCCCCCCACCCCCCCCACCTCTCACACACACAAAAACAGCAGGAACATAAAATGAAAGAGTACTTTTGTCCATGGAGGAAAAAGTGCTAGTTGTGGCTTTTACTGATGGTAATTATAACATAATTCAGTTATTATATCCAATAATAGCTTTTTAATGTCCTCAATACTGAACTTTTTTCTTTTTCCAAAGCCCTCTACATTTCATTTGTTATGTTTTTGGACCAGGAATTGGTAACTGTGTAGCATTTATATTGTCTTACAGAAGACTGCTGAAGGTAAAATGCAAGTAGATGTATTTATTTGTTTTATAGTAGGGAATATTTGTGGGGTTTTTCTGTTTATTTGTTATTTTTTTCTCCTCTCTATTCTATTTCTCTTACTGCTGCTCGAGAACAAATGTGATAACATGCAGTTCATTGGGTTGCAGTGAAACAAATGACCTCTGACTCTGAGAATTTCTGTTCAAGGCATGAAGAACTGCACTCCTCTTTTGTCTTTTGAATATGCTGCATTTAAAAGAACTGCACCAATTAAAACAGAGTCATGAGATCTCTACATGTTTATTTATTTTATTACTTTGTCTGGATAGCCAAAACCCATGAGCTGTTTATTGCTCCTTTATCTAGACTTGCAAAATTCAAATCCAGCTGAAAAATTTTCTATAAACTTCACATTACCTCACTGCTAATACAATATTTCAGTATACTTATTATGGGGCTGGAGTAAGTTAACTGGTTAACATCCTCTAAGTGAGGTGACAGAAAGCTTGTCATGGTTTTGTAATTTTTGCTGTTGGTATTCCACATCATAACATCATGTGGGACACAGAGAAGAACTAAGCGTCACAGAGGACCTCACAGTAGGAGAGGGAAATACGTCACAGAAGTGATGCTCGCTCTCTCTCTCACTGCCTGGCAGTGGATGTGGGTGTGCTTCCAAGCCGTGGCACCTTCAGTTTCAAAGTAGGTTTCTTGGTCTTTGGAAACCTCTCTCTCTCTTTTATTTTACTTGATTTATTAGCCTCGATTTCAATTAGATTGCATTACATAGTGTTATATTTTATTCCAATATCATAGTTAGTAAAAGAAGTTTCCCTCTTTAGATCATTTGCTGCTTCTCTGTTTGCTTACTTGAGCCCAGTTCCAATCTCCCTACCCCTTTCCCTTCTCCCTTCCCATTTGTCAGGGGCCGGGGAGCCCACGGGCCTACTGTCTCCCCTGTCATGGACATAGATTGATCTAGATAACTCCGTGACAGCTTCATTGAAGTCTCTGACTATCTATGCTAAGATTTTCTTAAATATAAGGACTTTGCTTATCCTACACCCTTGGCAAGGACTTTTTTTTGTTTTCAGTTAAAACTTCACAACTCATATTGTGGTGATTCCCCAAAATCACTGTTGCCATAATGGGACTAGGGTGATACTTTTCTTCATTTTTGTTTTGAAAATTAGGCATAATGAAAATTGATTTATTTTTAATTTAACTAGAATATCAAACACTACAGTATAAGAAAACATACTAAATGTACTGTATGTACTATAGAGCAGAGCAACATGAGGGAAAAAAAAAAAGAACGGAATAAGGTACTTCAGCTAAATCAACCTAAATTCCTGCATAACATAAACCTGTGTTGCTAAGAGAGTGACTGTACTGGCTTTGTGACACAGCAATGTCAGCAGAATTTGAAGAAACTCTCTATTTCTTCAATTTACATTCCTATTAGCTGTCACTTAACTCTTGGCCTTTCCATGCATTGCCCAAAAACAAATTCCATCAGGTCAGTTTTATCATAATTTCATCTAATTATGTCAACAATATGTTGATTAAAATCATTACACTACTATATTCCCTTAGTGACTGATACATTAAAACTCATGAGACAAAATGCAGTAATTAAAGCTGATCTTATATTTCATGCTTATTTGAGTTGTGCCACTGTGTTGATTTTTTTCCCATTTTTTTACATGTCACCCAAAATTGCCCAGAAATCTTCTATGCCAACTTAGGCATATTTATTCACCCTCTCTTTTTCTTATAATATGTGAGAATAAACTTGTTCTTGATCTAATTAAATGACACCTTAGCTACACAGAAAGGGAGCGTGAATTTATGTCTTTTGAGAAAGACTTCTCTTTATCTAATCTCATAACAACTTTATTTATCAATAAAAGTGACATATACTAACTGCAGCCAGAGGCACTGGCACTAATATTAGTTACATTATTACAGACAGCTAAGACCCTCCAAAATCAATTCAATTTTGTATGAGTTTGCCAAGTGCATCAGTGAGTTTTTTATTAAATCCTAACTGAACTAATCTAAGCTGATGGTTTGCAGAGAAAGTGAAATAACTCCAGTATATGAAAAATGGGCAGAATTGTTGAAAATAATAAAAACAATATCCAAAAGGCCTGACAAGATATACATAAGACTGCTGTTTCTGTTCAGTCTGTTGTCTTAATGTCTTCTGGCTTAGCAAGTGGTGGAGTAGCTCCTCCTTTCAGCCCAGTTTCTTGGGGGAAATGAAGCTTGTAGAAGCATCCTGTTTGTACGCCTGTCACTATTGCCTAATTTTAACCAAATGTAGCTAAATGCGACAGATGGCTAGTGGTCTCAAAGGTATTCTGTTCCTATAAATTTTATTGCAATAAACAGTTGAGCAGAGGAAACGGATGCCACACTGAGAGGGTCTCCTCAGAGAGAAAGGATACATGTGCACAACTGTGTATTTGGAACTAAGGAAAGCACAGTGTACATTGTGAAATGTAAGTTCTTCCTTTGTGAAGAGACAGTCTTTTTAGTATTATCAACACTAAACAGCTTATGAACAATATTGCTAGGGAGATATTTTATAGCTTCTTGAAATAGATATCTGTCCATTTGGATCTGAAATCCAGATTTGTCTGTGTGACAGTTTTTAGCTATATCCTCAATCATGCCCGAGGAGAAATTTTGCCATGTGCTTGCCCTCAGCATAGTTCTTCACATGTTTATTCCCCACATTGCAAAAAATCCAAAGTTCTCCTTGATTTTCTATCTCACATTGCCATGCAGCAGTGTCATTTGACCAAAATCCAGCAGACATGTTAGTGGGAAGCTTTCTGCCCCAAGGCAGGAAAGATATGATAGCTGAAACAGAGCTTCTGTTTGCTCTCTGATCAGTGTCCTAACAGATAACATAGATATAACCTCTGCCATGGCTCTCTGCCTACAGACTCAGCCAAGCTACCCACTGAAACCCAGCAGGAGATCAAACACTGAGGCTATTATGGTCACAGACTATAAATTTCATCATAATCTCTATTAAAGCCCTTTCTCTTCAAATAATTTCTTTTGGCATTAGAGAGAAGGTGATGGCAAAAAGATCATCATGTGCTCTAACGATGCAGTTATAACCAGGTAAGACAGTTAGAAAGATGTTTTAATATTTGAAAAGTACAATAATCTCAATTTGGGCATGAATTTAAAAGAAAAACACAAATACGTGGGTGTATGTATTACCTTAACTGTATGTATTACCTAACTGTTTCAGAGCACAACAGTGCTCTGAAAAATCTCACCAAGGAAAAGAGCAGCTGCCTGATTCATCACTAAGATGCCTGAAAAAAATACTATTTTGACCATAGTACTTTATTATTTGTGGTCAGAACTATTGCAACATTTTGGATTGTTTCTTAGATGGACAACTGTGATTTTCACTGTGCATTGCAGTTAAAATGAAAACTTATCCTTCATGGGTCCTTCAGACTATTTCACGTTCTTTTTTCTTTCATCTTCTTTACCAGGTTCCCTCTTGTTGCTCTTCCATCTCAGGTTTTTCTAGTGCTTCTACAACTGTAATAACCTGATTTTTCTTTTGCTGCTTTGCCATGATTACATCTCTTCTCATTTATTTGATTTTCATTTTTTTCTGTTATGCTTCAGGAAAACCTTTTTGCATTAAATACTGTCTCTTTCCATTACTTTTTAAATTCAGCACTCAGTTAATGCCCAGAAATTGGCTCAGGGTTTTCTAATTACATATGTATTTATCCCAGATAGTGAACTTGTAGTGCTGGGAAAATGTCTTCTTGTTTGCCTTGTACCATCCATTATTGTGGTAAAACACTGATACTTTAGCCTTGAAGAAGTCTGTATGTGCAGGCTGATGGTATGTCAGGTAAAAAAATATTATTAATTTTTAAGCAGGTGAGTTTTAATAAGTGGATTTGTTTTAATGACAACTTAGCACATCTGTAATAATCATAAGAGATTTTTTTAATCCCTCCTACTGACTGGGAAAAAATGAGGATAGCCATAACTGGCATAACAATGTTGTAACAGTACAAGTTCCCTTAGGTGTTTTCAGAGGAGCTGATAGAGAAAGAGCAAAAAGAGAATACATTAGATGGAGCACTATCCTGCTTGTCAGTAAATAATAATTATGAACACTAGCTGAATTGAAAAGTGCTAGGAAGGTATTAGAAGAACTTATTAGAAGTTCTTGGTTGCAGAAACTGATGTTTTAACATACTATCTTCAAAGTAGCATTTTGAAACTTTGAGAAGGCTTTTCACTAACTTCACTCTTTCACTAACTTTCACTCTTGTATGCTTTTTCAAATGTAAGTTTTTCTCTACAGTTTACAAAACAACGGGAAAGTTTTAGCTGTTATGATGAAGATCATTGCTTCGGGAGCTTGAGTAGAAAAAATAGCTAGTGAGATGATTAATAATCAGCTATAAAATGTGATTAATGCATGCATGACATTAGGTGTTTTAAGTTTTGAATGTAATATGTTATGTGGTCCTAAGGAATTTTGTTAAACTTCTGTACTTTTATATAAGTAAGTCCCAATCTTTTTCTGAACAAATTTTATGTATGTCAGCATTGTCATAGATATAAGCAGGTCAGATGATACCTGTTTTTTCTTCAAATTTATATTTCATAGATAATCTAATGAATACAAGTAACATAAGAAGAGAGTTTACTTTTCAGTGACAAATTTTTCTCTCACTTTATAATTAAAAGCTTTATAGCTTTTTTATTTCACCAGTGTGGGATTAGCATTTTAAAAGTATTCATTCTTGCCCACTTTTTTAGATTTTTTCTTGGAAAACTTCTCTCAAAAACCATCTACAGTGAAGACTGTTCAGGGAAATGTTTACTGTAAGGAGTTTCTTTGATTGTTTTGCCAGCATCATTGTAGAAATAAAATATTAGGGAGGAAATACTACCAAATGTAGGTAAAAATGGAAAGCTTTGCTTTTTATTCTAGGACAAGAGGAATTCAATCTTTCACTTGATAAGTGGATATTTCTTTCCAGGTTCTAATAAACGTATTTAATTCTCTAATATATTTCTCTGTCAAATTATATTAATTGAACTTTTCTCCATACAAGTATTTTTCTTGTACTTCTTTCAAGCATTGTTTACTTTGTCCTCTACCTTCCCAAATACACATAATTTATCCATAAGATTTTGGCTATGTAACTTGTTCCACTCTGGAGTGGAACAGTACTTTTAAAATACAAAATAAAAATGGCCTAAGTTAAAACATATTTTTCTTTGAACAGTTTGGAACTGTCCCAAAGTTCAAAGAGGCTGTTTTGAATGGCAGTATGCACATAAGGCTGGTTATCACATTGACACTCTTACCCATGATTAGTAACTTATGTATGAGTGCATACTCCAACAAATGGAGAGTATATTATGGACTCTACTGACTTAATTCCCAGAAAAATAAACTATTAGGTCTTTATTTTCATTCATATGTTTTCTCCCTAGCTCCTTTTCATCCTAGGTGATCTCTAAGAAGTTATTTAGTATGGAAGGTGTACACTCCTGCTGCTTTATAGCAAGGCTTCCCACTGATATAGACAGCAGTAATTAGCCAGAGAAACAATGGTCATATTATAACACATCCTTGTGAGGAGGGTTTTTGTCACTATAAAAGCTCAGTTAAAGCTGTTTGTTTCATACTCTGCTTTATCAAGCAGTTTATTCAGACTCTACAGTCTGCTTTAATTTTAAATTTATTCAGAGCACTTGGGAAATTATGTATGTTTGATAAATAGTATTATTTTAATGCATATTTAAGATATGTGTAATGCTCCCTAACCATTGAAAATAAATTTGAAAATGAAAGAATCCTGGAGATTAATAACTTAGTTCAGCTTTATGTTAAACCAGAGGGTGTACTCACCCTTTAAGTAATGAACAAATTAACCTATGCAGGACATACAATTCCTCTTAACTTTGCAATGTCCATCAAAATTCTTCAAGATCAGACTTTCATGACTTCAGTTTCAATGGATTTCAAACTCTTTTCAGTGTTAGGCTTCCCTTCTGTTACTTCTCCTCCCATGTTGCCTTCATCTCATCTCTCCTCTCCTCTTTCTATTCCCAATGAGATGTTAAAATGAATGCTTTTTAATTTTTCTTGATTTAATTCAAGGTTGATCAGCATGTGAAGAATGTACATGTGATCAGCATGTGAAAAACTTAGCCTAATAAGCTAAATTAATTAAGATTGTGTCAAACTACCCACTTTTATTAAACTTTTTCTCTCTGAGTAGCAGTATACATCAGGTATGTTTCAAGTTCTGGCAGCGTCATTTTGCTGAAATTTGTGCCAGTATTTATCTCAGTTTTAGTTCAGATGGTTCACACCCCTAAAGTTAACTTTACCTTACAGAACTCAGCAAACTTCAGCTGAAATTTGAGGAAACTGACCTGAACTTGAGAGGAATATGAAACTACTTATATCCAAACCTTCGGTTACCCCAGGTTTCTTTGAAACTTAGGCCAAAGTTATGTATTAAAGCTTACCTGTCATTTTTCAGGCTGACCCAAGTTTCAAGTAAAACTCAGATCTATTTTCTGTGTAAGTACTGAAAATGTTGCCTGTGGTAACTTCAGAGAATATTCTCAGCCTTCAACAGCATGATGAAACAATTCAAATCTCTTGTTTGCTGGATAGCCAAGGGAACAGTGCTTGGAAGGGGTTGTTTTCAGCATTCCTGTTGAAAATTATGAAATGGAAACTCAGTGCAAATCATACAATTTTTGTTGAAACAAAAAGATTCAGGCGTGCCAAAAGAAAATTCATTAAAAAAAATAAAAATAAAAATCCCAGCATTTTTCCTCTTTTAAATATTAACTAGTAAATGACTAGAGCTGAAATAAAACATGGTTTATGAAAGTGTATTAATTTACACTGAGAAAAAAAATATTTCATTATCCTGTGATATCCCTTGGATTAGCTAAGATTTTCATGTTCTCTTCCTTCTTCATTTTACCTGAGTAAATAGCCTTTTCTGAGGTATGACTTAATACCTTTCTTCAGTGCAGAATTCCCTTGTAGTCGTTATTCACCTTAAGAAAAATGAGAGTTTGTCTCTAATCCAAAGTATCTCCAGGTAAGTATTAGGTAGTATGCTTCCAGAAGGCACAAATCTCATTTGGGAAAATGAAAAGAAGTAGACTGTCAAGCACTTTGAATGATTGTACCATAAGAAGTTGTAAATTGCCCACTTTTCTCAAGATAGGGATCTTGACCAAGAAAACTATGAGATTTAAGAGTAAACCCCTTGGTGTGAGCCACTCTCTTCAACTGAATAGGTAATTCTCACATCTCTCTTCCTCATTCACTGCTACTATTTGAGACCCCTGCAAATCAAATTTGTGTTCCTCATCTCAGCTCCCTAGTCCTAGCTTTATTTGCTCTGTGCATGCATCATTTCTTAGCTACCAACTCAGAAAAGAAAATCTTCCCAAAAGTGCAGAGTAAGCAGCCAGAAAAAAAATGATTCATGTATCTCTAGAGGGCAGAACTATCCAAATGCGTATGCACATCTTGGCGCACACTCACGCACAGAGGGAGAAAGTCAAGCAACCGGGAGAAATAAGAAACAACTCACTTGACTCCCCTCTGGTCCTAGAACATGCTTGAAAGAGGAAAACCCGTATTTCCCCATCTCTCATTACCTTCTACATCCACCTCTCACAACAGATAATGGGGCTGCTCTGTCCAAGAATATCTTGGAAAAACACTGTCAATCAGATGAAGTCAAAGCTAAATGCCTGGGAAAAAAAGGATTTTCTGGTGGGTACTAGGATAATGCTCAGGGGGTCAGTGCGTAAATCTGAGCACGAGACTTTGCAGAACTGACAGGTTAGGAACACTTAAATTTTCTGATGCAGATGCTTTTACATATTTTCTTTTTTGTTGTTGTTTTTGTGGGTTTGTTTGTGGTTTTGTTTTTTTCTGTTTTTGTTGTTGTTGTTGTTATGTGCCCGATTTCCCACTTAGCAATGAATTTTCCTAATAGTGAAGAGGAAGACACAGAAAACTGGGAGATAACTGAAGTTTGTGATTTATTTATTTTTTTATTTCTTACTTGGGTTCTGTTTAGCAGCTGCTTTATGATTAATTACCAGGTGCACTTGAAGAGATTTTTATATTTGTGTTCATGCTACAGAATTTAAGTAACAGATAGATCATGAATTTTCACAAATTACATCATAATGGACATCTATGTTTTGTTGCAGTCTGTAATAAAATTCTGTGCTGATGAGTGAGGCATAATAGACAGCACTGAAAAGGTAACTCCTCAGACATCACCAAAAGTGAAATAGTGTGATTCTGTTAATGTAGAAGAGAAGTGACTTGGAACAAGTGCAAATGTATTCATCTTGTAAAATATCTGTGCAGGTTCTTGAAACTAAAGGAGTATACTGTATAGTATGACTCAGGTTAAATGATCTTTGATACCAGAGTTCACTGTTTTCTATGTACGCTATATGGTATAATTATTAGAGCCACTGCTAGACTCTGGGAATAATTTGATGTGATTTGATGTGTGATTTTGTTTTGCGATGCAAAATTATTAGCCTTAAAAAATAAAACATCAGAAAAATTTTCAAAAACTGTGAGGCGCTATAACAGGCTGCCCGAAGAGGCTGTGCATACACCATCCCTGCAAGCACTCAGGGCCAGACTGGATGGGGCCCTGGGCATCTTGATCTAGTGGAGGACAACCAGCCAATGGCAGGCTGGAACTGAGTGGGCTCTAAGGTTCTTTCCAACCCAAGATGCTTTATGATTCTATGATAAAAACTACTTGTTTGGAAAATTGTGTTCGGCCAGGAAAACTTTCACAGAAATACTTTGCCTGCTTTCATTAGGAAAGAAGTCTTAATCCAACACAGTTTTCTCCACAATTCCTATGAAATAGTAAAAATATGAAAAAAATTGTTTGTTCTCTGAGTGATACAAGTGAATCCTTGTGCTCATTATCAGATCAGAGAGTTGCTTTGGACAGATGGTGATGTGACAGCTATTTTCTGGTGGAGTTCCAGGCTGTCTTCCAATGTGTCTAAGGGGGCAACTTTGCAGCAATAGATATCCATGCTAAAGCTAGTAAATATTTACTGACTAGTCCCAGAGAACATACCAGGAAGTACAGTGTCTATCAAAATGTTTTAAAATCTGTAGTGAGATAATGGCTCCACTGATACCAATGGCAAAATTCCCAGTGTTTGTCGGGCCAGTATCTTGCAGCCTAATTCTGGATATTGTATAATATTTGTGGACAGATAATTTGCATGGTGTTTTTTGGGTTTGGTATACCCTTTGCCTCCTCTGGGACCAAGATAGATTTCATATTGTACCTTCATTTGCTAGGTACTAATTAGGGATTAGTGCAATTTTTCCCTAGTAATTCCTTCTATTGCTGAAAAAATTGATTTTGAATCATCAGAGAGCCAGACAATTGTTCTGAAAAACTATTATCTTGTGATAGACTGAATAGGTTTATGAACGAGATGTGGCTAAGTGCCCTACAACTGCTAGGATAATTTTCCAAAAGCCTTCATTGTTTTTGTTTGTTTGTTTGTTTCCTTTTCCTTCCTTGAATGTTTGAAAATAGATTCAATTCTAGAGCACATTCTCATTCAGTTGCACATCAGCTATGCATATACAGGTAAAATGTACAGCCCTCAACAATTCTATTTTGCCATTTGGTGTAAGGTTAAGATGTATTTTCAGATTTTCAAGTAAGCTGCTATGCCATCAAAACCTTAGCACACAGGGAGTTGTTATAGATATAAAGGCTAAAAGGTGTAATAGAAATAGGCAATAAACTAATATACTAGCTTTCGATAGTATTAAAGTACATGAAGAGCCTTCCAACATCAGCTTCAGAAAAAAAAAGAAAAAAAGCAAAAAGCCCAACAACAACAACAAAACTACCAACTTGATATGATCAGTATAATTGGATATTTTTTTCCACATTCATCTGTTTGTCTGTATGAATCTAGTTACTGCAATCTTACAATCTCAGTGCATTTGTCTATCACATTCAGTAGAAAGAGACAAAACCACTTATGGAAGCTCAGAGATAAGTACTTGCTCATTTAATCTACTTGTCTAAGGCCACATTTAACATGGTTAGATTGCTGCAGAACATATTAATGTAGTCTAAAATTAGCTAAATGCTCCTGCCTTTCCTTGCTAGCTTTTTGTGGGACGGAAGGAAGTGACCAAAGAACAAGATAAATCAGATCTGACTTCAATTCCTTGTTCTGTTCAGAAGCCCCACCTTAGGATAGGTCTTCATTGCATAATTCATTGATGTAAAAAGGTCATTTTCCATTCCTGAAGATAAGTTCCATATTTGCTATGGCAGAACAAGTAGCTTATGTTCTGTTGCAGCAGGACCACTTTTTCTCCATGAAGTCTGATTTTTAAATAACATTATTGAACTATAAAACCATATTCACAGTCCTGCTTAGATTGAGTCAGCCACAACAACTATGCTCCAGGAGCCTCCTAAGGATGTCTGGTAGTCAAGAGAAAACAAAAATCCAAACACAATAAGCACATACTTCTTGCCACAGAGGGGTTCAGGTGCCTTCAGGCCCAGTCAAGAGGCAGTTCCTGATGACTCCAACGTTCATCTAAATTTTTTGTAACTGCACTAGTGACATTTGGAAAATAAACTCAGCATTATTGTCTTAGTGTATTATTTATTCATTATTCCTCTCTTCCAGCTCAACCACTGAGTGAAAGCAGAACATTGTAAGAATATCAGCCTTATTTCCCCCCAAAAGATTAGATAATTCTTTAACTGAAAAAATGGTTGAGAAAATCTATATAGTAGCTGTATAGTATTTTTTTTAATGTTAAAGACACTTTTCCTCCACATAATTTAAGAACAAAATAACTTTTACATCTGCCCAAGACATGAAATATGGTTTGAGAGACATTTCTGAGTATCACAAGAACTTCTGTAGAGTTTAAAAAGATACAGAGAAATGTGTCTTATGAGTTCCTCTCATAAATATTTTGCCTCAAATTTCAGTCTCAAGATTAATTGTCTCCAGTCTCCAGCCTGGTTTCCACTGCATCAGAGAACAGTCCAGAAGCAAGCTCAGCATTTTTTTTGTCTTAGTGGAACATTAATCTATAATTTCTGTGATTTAATAACATACTTATAGAAGTTTTTTTTTTTTGGTTAAAATCTGATACATAGTGCTGGTGACCTCCAACGACCTTCCTTTCTTCAAACCAAAGGCCTTAATTGTTACTCTTCTAATATGTATAGAGAGACCACTCAAAAGAATGAAATCCAATATAAATAAATGACATTTGGTGATGAGGTCAACTTTCAATTTAAGATTTATTTTACCCAGATGCCTAAAATGAGTGGCTAGACTACATTTCAAGGTTCAGGGAAAACTTAATAGATATTTGTCAGTGCACTGAAGGAGTGACCTGTTACAAACATCTGTACTAAATTATATTTTATGGAGAGTATTCTGTATTCAAACATTTCGGACCTTATGATGTCGTCTTTCATGATGAGATTTTCAGACCTAAGAAGTTGAATCACTGATAGCTGAAAAGTTATAATAGAGTCTGATTAAATAAGGTCCAAGTGATACATTTGTATTTGGATTCTAACAGATGGGGGCTTACCGGGTCACTTAACTGTTCCTACTGATGTCATAGGGATAGATGATGACAGTTTTGGTGGGAATGGACTTTGATTCCCATTAATTTACTCCTAAGTAAATTCATTTAGCATAAAAATCATGTTCATTACATGGCTTTGAACACTTCTCTCTCATATCCTTAGATAATGTACAGGTGAATAAAATTTGAATATTCTAAAGTACTACTGAATAAAATTCAAATGTTCTAAAATCTACAGAAGTGTAAATCATATTGATGATTTAGCTGCATGAAAGTTAAATGGCACTCGGCGAATATCCATAGAATGACTGGAGTTTGGTCTTGCATTTCTGAGAATGAAAAAATCTTTTAATCTCCATAAAGTATATCAGAAATCCTATTAAAACCTAATTTACTTAATGCTACTTATGATATGTGTATTTTCCGTAATTCACTTGGCTCTAGTACTCTGGAAATTACTCTAGTAAAGTTATTTTGTTTTATTTTTGTTTTTGTTTCTCACTGTAAATATTTCATTCCAAAACTTCAGTGAAATGTTTATAGAAAATAATAATATTTTCTATTTAAATTTTAAATATATGATTGTATGTAAAATGAAATATTATATATACATAGGTAATTTATATGCAAAAGTCCTTCCCTGTTAGCTTTCTGTCCAACTTCTGCAATGTATTTCAAGGTAAAAAAAAAAAAACAAAAAACAAAACAAAACAATTAAAAAAAAAAAAAAACACAAAAATTGCTATATTTCTATATTCCTGGATTCCAGTATTACATTATTCCAGGTAAGCTCAGATATTTCACAGTGTAAGGTGCTGATGTACAAAATATTGGAGAACTTACTCGTCTGTGAAATAGTGGAGCCTTCTGGCATTTCCCATATTCTGAGTGCTGGACTTCTGCTGCTATTGTTCTTCTAACTTTGTTTAGAAAAACAGTGTTACCACACATGTCCTGCATATAAAATATTACTACATATGGAGGGCTGGTTTAACGTGGCTTTCTCATGAGAACTTTTCTTGCTGCCATATGGAGAACTAGATGAGAAATCCTAATGCTCTTAAAGTCATTTCAGGTTTACCAATGAATTCTATGGTGGATCAGGATTTCAACCCCAAGTTTGCTAAGGGTCAAAATGCAACTGAAGGAAATTAAAGCAAACAGTAGTAAAACATCAGCAGTAAACCTGTCCCACAAATTTCTTGTAGTTTAACAAGGATGTAGTTAATACATTAAGTTGTTGTTACTTAATTATGTGACTTTTATGGTGTCATCAGACAGAAAACTGATATCAAATGACATGTGGATATAAATGAGAGAACTGAGATAGATGGACAGCATTAGCAGAGTAGAAAATAGCAAGCCCTGTAGGCATGGTTTCTGCATGGGAACAGAAAGCTTGTGAAGAACATATTTATATAGAAGAAATAATGATTAAATGATAAATAGAGGTTAGTGGGATTTAGTCTTTACATAAATAAACCAACCAAACTTGTTATAATCAAACTTGTATTTCTAGTCTGGCCCACCAGAAGTTCTGTGGAACTTCCAGTGAACTACCTACTCCCCTTCACTCACTGACACAGAACACAGACTGGATTGATTCTCACAGGTTAGTGGATCCTGCCATTGATCTCATCCCCAAAGTCACTGCAGTCACCTTCAGTTGTCACAGCAGCGTATTTGTGAAATATCATATTAATCAGCCTATTGAATGTGTTAGAATTAGGATGTAATTACTGGCAAATCTTTGGTGCAGTAAACAGTAATGGTCTCTGCTTCTTCATTAAAGGCTTTTAACGTTTGCTGAAAAATATACCATTATCTGTTATGACAATGGTCTCTGTAAACTTTTTTTTTTTTTTTTTTTTTTTTTCTGCCTCTTTTGGAGTTGAATTTTCCTACAGTGAAGGAAAAATCTCAGTGTCTACCTACTGCTGGATTTCTATTCTAGCAGCTGAAAGGAAGAAATTAGTAGCCCCTTGATTTTTCAACAGAAGTCAGTGGAAAAAAAATAAAGAAGAAAGGAAGTTCTTCAGCTTTCCAGACAAAGAATACTTGAATGTTGGACCAGGATACTTCATTCCCTTTGTAGGTTATAAGAATCAGATATAAACTACTTATTATACTGCAGTGATTTTCCTAGGAGACATTTACAGGAAGGAATAAAGCAAAACTCTTAAACAAAACAATGTATTTATAGCAATTTATCCACATTTAATTGTTGCCCCACTATTTGATATAATGTTCAAGGAGGTTCACTATGGCTTTGTGGAACATTTGTTAAACACGAGCTGCTGCTGCTTTTGAACAGACAAATTTCAAATACACCCAGAGTGTTTCATTTTCAGAAAAGCACTAGCAGTCGGTTTAAAAACAATTCATTTCTCTATCCTATTTCTGCATATTTAAAAAAAAAAACCTTCTTGTACCCCTGGTTGTGAGAATGACCTTATGTAGAAGAAAACAAATGGTTTGGTTATGTTGTATTACACATTTCAGTCTTTTTTGTTAAATTTCTAATGACACAGACAGGCTTCAGGCATTATGTGATACAGCGAAGGTGAATGGTCATAACAGCCAATTAAAAGATTTGGTGAGAAAATTTGTAGCTAATCACTGCTATTAAAAGGCTTCTGTTTTCAATGGAAATGAAATGAAAGGAAAACAGAATAGAAGAATATTGGTATGAAAAGAATAGCAGCATCATTTTTTTTACCATGTTCAGGGAAGTACAGAGGAACTTAGGGAAATAAAATAGCTTTTATTAAATGAACTAACATACATTTGAAGAAAAAACTGACAAGATGTTGGCTACATGACTGATCTTGGTCTTGACATACACAGAATTAAAATGATTAATATTAATTTAGAAACTTTTTTTTAATAAAATATCTTACTAAAAAACTTTTGTTGTAACTGTCTTCAGTAGCATGGAAAAAGATCCTTTACTCTTTAAACTTTTACTTTAAAGCTGAATGTGCATCTAAATAGGAAGTTCTCTAATTGTAAAAAACTGTTGTTAGAAGATGAAACAAATGCTTTGTGGTACATATATTTCTGGGTATGGATGATACATCCTTTCAAAGTAAAATGATCTGCGATTCCTATTGGGCATGTAATTTATGTTAGAAGCTATATAAAGTCTATATAAAGGAAGTGCATTAGTCTGTAAATGTCACACCAGAGCAGGCTTGCAAAACAAAAACAAAAACAAAAACAAAAACAAAAACAAAAACAAAAACAAAAACAAAAACAAAAACAAAAACAAAAACAAAAACAAAAACAAAAACAAAAACAAAAAACAAAAACAAAAACAAAAACAAAAACAAACAAACAACAACAAAAAAGAATTAAAGAACAAAGATTTCCTAAAGGCACATGACACAGAGCTGAACAAAGAGTATCTTGATAGGTAGGGGGTAGAGAAGGAAAAAAAATCCCATACCCAGTTTATCATCTCAGCAGGAGCCTGTAAGTAATGCTCACTGGAAAAAATGCTGAAAATTTGAAAAAATGAGCACTGTACAAATTACACTGCTTTCTAACATATGTTTTTTCTGTTAATTCTATAGTTTTTTGTTTTTTGTTTTTATTACAGTATCTTGTATAAGTGATACCCTGAGAAATATTTTCTAGTTTACAACAGTATCTGACATGCATAAGTGCAAGACTGCATGAAGCTAATTCAGTCAGTCAGCAAATCCTGTTGTCTCTCAGTCTGTAAATTCAAGTGATAATTCTGCATTCATCTAATGTCAGTCTGTGGCAACGGGCCCAAAATAAGGATTAGAGCAGAAAAATTGTGTGTGTGTGTGTGTGCAAAAAAAAAAGGGGGGGGGGAAGCGGGGGGGGGAATTCTGGGTTACAAAGATTTCTCCCAGCATTATTTTTGGGAAATAAACATGTATTAGTTTCTCCCTTGTATTACTTTATTAATTCTGCAAATGCATGTGTGTTGTATAATCTAATGCTAATATAGATTTTGCTCCAATGGTTGCTTTGCAAAGCCTTTTCTTTCCATCATCCCACCAAATGGCTTCAATGGTTGGGTGATAAAATGATGTCGGCTCTCAATTTGCACAAAGCTGTAGTGATATAACCATACATTATACATACTCCTTGTGATATCCAAACTGCTGAGAAATTCTGCCTCTAAACTATGTAGGAATAATCGGTATGAAAATAGTACAAGAGTATCTGCGCAGCAGTTTCACTGGTATGACTGAACATTCATCTTTGACTGGTGTAACTATTGATTTAAGGAAACCTAAAAATGTATGACTTTTAGGTTGGCTCAAGTGATAAAGGGTTTCTTGGATTTTTCTCATTTGCCAGTGTCTTTTTTATCTCTTATTTATTTCTGGGTAGAAATCTGTAATCTTTTTGTAATCTTTGTGATTACAAAATCCCATAGGTACACTGACAGCATCTCTAACAAACATAAAATTAAATATTCATAAGTACCTTCCTCTGTCTGCATGCATAAGACTTTTAGTACTAAAACATCCCAGACATAAATTTCACCTTTCCTTCCTCTGTGTTCCTGACTGCACTCCATAAATTTAATCTATAGCATTACTTTCTTCGTTACAAAAAACCCTGTGGATCTTAAGTTGACTTGAGCAAGTGTGTGAGTAGAGAAATTTTGTGAAGGTGAGAGAGGTGCTGTGCAGGCTATCATGAGCATCAGTGACTGCCACTCAGAAGAACCAGAGTGCTGCTTTCAGACATTTTCATGTGTATGGAGACATACCACTGGGAAATAAAATAACAAATGGATGATCAGCTGCAGCTTTGGAGCCCTAAACTTTTCAGTTTCTTGAATGTTCAGTATTTCTCCTCCTTGAAGAGCAAATCTAACTTTGCACTCTATAAAAATATTTCTATTTGTTTGAGAAGCCCCAGCTAGTCTGAGTAACAGGAAGAGTGATAGAAAAACAGGGCTATTACAGTGGTGTTGCTGAGTCTCAGAGGAGCTATTCTCAGCTTTCTGAGCTGTCTTCGCTCCTGTTGTCATGCTGCATTGAGCAGCGACTGAGACAGCACCACAGGTGGGTCTCTACCACTGCTGGACTGCAGCTCATCCCTCCCACAGAGTAAGGTGGTAGGCAGCATGTTGCCACGTGCATTCAAATGTCTTTTTTTTTTTTTTTTTTTTTTTTCCTTCATATAAGTGACAGTAAAGATTTAATTTTATATTTCAGGCATTTCAGTACTATGTTGCCCTCTATCACTCCCTTTTTTCCAGTATTTACACATGCAGACACAGAGTGAAGGGGAATTACTATTACAAACAATGTGAAAACGTAGCTTGATTTACAAATGTTAGGGATAGCTTCACATTTTCATTTTGATGAAATAAATTATTGTTGCTGATGTGTTATGATGCAATAGTTAAATGGTTCTCTATCCTCAGGAACAGAATATAAATAATAGGGGAGAAAACTAAATTCAGCATAGTTTTCTTTCACAAAAATACTGGTAAATTTTCTGTCACAGTTCATTCACTCAGAATTGCCACAAGTGGATGAAGCAGTCTGTCACCATAGGACTTGTTTGTAGCCTGTGTCCTACATCTATAGTATTCACTTGCACAATCTTTGGTGCCTGAATCCTAGGCTTAGTGCATTCACAAAAGAATATCCATAAATACACATCCTTTTCATTAGAGGGACTTTAGTACTGGATTATTCTTTTCTAATTCTGTTTGTTCATCTTCAAGAACTTTCAAGTAACAATACACGAATGCAGGATTAATGCTAGCAATTTTGCTAAGAGTTGTTAAAAATCTTATTTCAAATAAAAAGTGAATTGTCACTTATAAATAAGGGGAAATGTTGTCAAGGTTGAAACTATTCACAGTGAAATATCTCCAGTCCTTGTGTGTCCATGCACAAGCACACAGATTTAATTTGCTGTGATTGGATTAGTGGCTAATTCCAGTTATCTGGTATCCGAGTACTGACTGATGTTGAGCCCACTTGTTATCGAAAGTTGGTGCTGCAGCTATCTCAGGCAGACATATTTCCTGAGAATGTTCTTAACTTCAATGGAGTTTCTCATGGCTGAAGTACTTTTCAAAATGAGTCAGGCAGTGCAAAATAAGATCTGCTCGATATGAGTCATTTGGGCCTTGATAATTGCTAGTTATGTTTTGCCAGCCTAGTTTATTCTGGTATAGATTTACTGTAGAATTAATTCATCTTCTGCAAAGTAGGTATGATTTCATTGCAAATAGAAAGACAAAATTTAGGTTCAATGCTAGGGATAAACAAAAGCACTGTTTTAGAGTAACTACTCCAGACTCCAGAGGAAGACAGAATTCAGAAAGTAAGATCAGCAGCCTCAGTACATAATGTTGAATACTCCACAGCATCAAGCAAGACAAGAAGTCATCTACAGATCCTCACAACATCAGATTGCATAGCCTTGGAGAGAAACTTAATGTCAAATTTAAGCAATACATACTAATCTATTAAACATATAAGTACCAATTTTAAAAGTTATGTTGAAAGAAATTAAGGAAAATCTAGTTCTCTGAATATGTAAAAATAAATAAATAAATAAAATAATTCAAACTTTAGTCCTTTGCTTTGGCCTAAAACACATTGCATACTTTTTTCTTTCCTTTAAAGGTTTGGTTCAAAAGCAAAATGACACATTAACTAGCTGATCAACTCTAACATAATTTTCCTCAACAGACTTTGCTAACCTGAGCTCTTACATCCTTTCTAAGGTTGTCAGTGGCACAGATTTGCTTTAACACATACTATCAGTAAATCCTTTTCTGCTGTCATATTCTTTTAAAAAAATGTTATTTGTTATTGTAGACTATGTGTCCTTAGAGCTTATAATAATGAGGGACATTTGGTAATGTTGAGCTTATTTAGAAAATAGATATGATCTAAAAAACATAACTCTGGTTTTAAGAGGAAAACAACCCAAGAGAGAACAAAAGCAAACTGACCATGAAGGAATGCATAACTGAGAGGATCATTTGGTGATCTTGGGTTTCTATAAAAAATAGACTGTTGTGGTTGGTATTTAATTCAACATTCAATCTATCTCTACACAAAAGCAGATTATATTACTTGATATTAACAGAAGAATGTTGCTCATTGTTTACATTTACTGCTCTTCACCTTGTTTTTAAGGTGCTAGGTTTGGAAGGGAGACTGGAGAGAGCAACAGCTTGAGAATAATAAATATGGAACACTTCTTAGTAACATTGCAGTAACAGTGGAAAAAAAAAGTTATTTGAATCACATTACTTTTGTGCAAAATCTAATTTAAACAGCAATGCTGTGTATTTCTTGGAATAGTAGTATCCTTATGCTAATTAAGAGTTCTCAAAAAATTTATCGTGGAATATAAAACAGATGTCATTAATACTCACTTGGGGCTAAACATCAGCTCTGATAATATCTGTACTCATTAAACAGTTTTGTGCCAAATACTATTTATCATTCAGAGCTCTTGTACTGAGAGATGGCTTGTTTCAGATGAACACATAGAAAACTTTGTTCTACAAGGAAAAACTCTCAGACTACTTATCTGTTTTAAATATAGTAAAGACATGAAGTGGAAAAACAAGACTCTTCAGTTGCTTGACAGAAGTTCCTAACATACCAGGATGCTACAAGAAAACACATCATTTTAAATGAACATTGTCAGTAAGAAGTGAACTCATCTGTTGAGGAAAATATGGCAAGTTCTTTTCATGTGGTAGCTCATGACTGACACTAATAGGTACCATACACAAGTAATCTATATCAATTATAAATTCTGTATTAGGTAAACCTACAGAACAGAAATAAACAAAACAAATCACAGTAAAAAAAAAGCCCAAATCCATACAAGAAAGGCCCCCATCCCTGTTTGCCTGCAAGCCCCCCCCCCCCCTGCCCACACCACCACACACACACACTCATTATTAATGCAATTTTTATTTTTTTTTTGCAATAAACTTTTGCTGTACTAACCTGTTTTATTTCTTGGAAGTCAGTTATAGCAAACAGATGGTGACTGAGGCCATGATAACACTTTCATGACTATTGCATGAGTTTTATTTTAAATCTATTAAAACAGATAAGTTCCAATATAAAATCTCAAGGAAATACATACATGTATATATGAAAGCATACATTTTTTAGAAAGTTTGATGGAATATAATAAGGGTGAAAACTGTAGAGTTATAAAGAAACACTGTAAAATGTATAAGCAATAACAACAGTATATTTTGTGACTTTTTAAAGCTATTTAGAATTTTAGAATAGCCTTTCAGTGGTTTACCACATTTGCTTGAAGATTCAAAAATAAATAAATAAATAAATAAGAATATATATTCTTCTTTGGTTTATTTTCTAAAGACTTATTAAAAATGATGGCATATTCTTAGTTCACTTTCTTAAATATATCACTGCTATGATATAATGCCCTTTTTATAAGCATATCTAAAATTTGTTATAAAATTAATATTTAGTCTGTAACACTATTAAAGTCATAAATTTTAAGCAACATAAGAAGTAAGCTGGAACTGTTATGACTATAACTGAGCAACTAATTGGAAATATTAGTCAAAAAATATTGTTTCAGTGATCTATAGAGTGAGTCATTGTCACAGCCCTATGCATCCATGCTTTTCTTTTATTTCCAGATACTCTGAAAATAAACTGTTTTTCAGACAAATCATTCATATATGCAGATAATTTCAGCTGTAACTAAATTCATACTGCAGTTTGGGTATTTTCACAGTTCCTTTTGGAGCTTCTTGTTCTCTGCTCTTAATTTTTTTCAGATTTCAGATTCAGGTTTCAGATACCATAATTGCATATTCTGATTTGGAAAACCAGATGCAAACCTTGAAAGTTAAAGAAGGAGTACTTGAAAGATTCATGAAAGCTTGTGTACATTTCTGAAGGTCCTACTGAGCTTCTCAATTCAGTGCTTCATTAAGGGTATGAAATGATACTGTACCACTGTACCACTGGGGGCAATATTTATCTGAGCCATTCTTTTAAGGATATGAAGAGCTATGTCTTCATTTGCTATAGGATATTATAGGCACTGAGAAAGTAAAGGGTAAGCTGTAAAGGGTAATGTTCTGCAACACTGCTTCCCTGATCTTGAAAGGAACTCTTCATACTAGATATTTCTGAATACTCAGTATAGGCATTTAGATCTTTGATATAAAATTATAGAATAAAATCATAGAATTGCTTGTGTTGGAAGGTACCCTTAAGACCATCTGGTCCAATTTGTTGTCAGCGAACAAGGACACCTACAGCTACATCGCTACATCAGGGTGCTCAGAACCTGGGCAACCACATAATGGCAAAACTTTTATAAGCATTGTCCTTTATAATGCAGTATTTTGTTTCCGTAAGCTTGGTAAATTGCAACAGATTTGCTTAAGGATACAGTTTTAAACACAAATGTTGTGTTAATATTACAAGTAGGTTGCAATTATGAAACAATCTTCAAAGCAATTCTAACATTTTTGGGGTTACTCATGTAACCTATCTCAGAATCCGTATCAATTTTAGCCTTCAGATATTTTGTTATTATTTTCAACAGTAATTATAAATTGTGCAAACAGAAATGAAAGAAGTAAGCATGCACCAAATACTATTAAAATAACATTTAAATGATTTGAACATAAAAAGTTAGAGGCTCTTTGTTTTATTGACTAGTCTATGTTACAATATATACACATTGACACCATATACCTGTTACAGCCATTGCAGAAGTAGCAGTTATTTCTTCTAATAAGGTCATTATTTTATATTTTATTGAAGATGTTTTAGTTCAAAATTGTCTTATAAAATTATATTATAGGGTCATAAAGAGCAGTAAGAACATTCTCATCCATGTAACTTGATAAACTGCAGAAAGTTTCAGCCTCTGAGTAGTTTTTAAGGTTTGAAAGTCTTAGCAAAAACCTCTCACAGACAGCTTTTATTCTTTTATTTATAGGATTCTGCTAGATATTTCCAGGGCCTCAGACTAAGTACTTCTGAAAATGTACTGTAATGAACTAGCTTAAATATTGAAACAAAATGTCTTGTTCACTTTTCCACATTCAAGTTATTATTGCTTTTTTTTTTCTTTCTTTTTTTTTTTTTTTTTCTTTTTTAACCTACTTGTTAAACAGAAGAAACAGAAGTTTTCTTGTAAGTAGTGATTTAAGGAATTTTTCAAGTTTTCGCTTAAATATTTAAACTTTCTCATAGTGTATTTTACAGAATCACAAGGTTGGAATGATCATCTAGTCCAACCATCCTCCCTTTACCATACCTGCAGAAAACCCCTAAACCATATCTCATAGCTCCCTATCCAGATGTTTCTTGAACACTGCCAGTGACAGCGACTCCACCACCTCCCCGGGCAGGCTATTCCAGTGCCTGACCACTCTCTTAGAAAAAAAAGTTCCATATTATGAATTAATTTGCATCTGTCAATTTTTGACAGTTCTGTTCTTTTCATATATTCAAAACAATAAGATTCCACATCCTTTAAAAAAAATAGTTTTTTATTTTTTATTTAATGCCATAGGTTAAAAAGAGATTCCTCCTTCTAGATACCTATTCCAGACAAGTATGAATGATGTCACTTCTGTACAATACACACAAATACATGATAATATACTACTTAGACCCCTAAGGAGTAGAATGGGATATATCTTTATATGTAAACAGAAGTTGTAGCTGGTCTGCTGCATTGGCCTCCATTGCTTATTCTCATGGATGTAACCAGTGTTACCTTGCTCAGAAAGAAAACCATATCCCTCAGCCTGACTGTAGATCAGCCAGTGGTGGTGACACACTAGAATAGGATTCGCAGAGGCTGTGTATGCCCCATCCTAGAGGCATTAAAGGCCAGGCTGGATGTGACTCTGGGCAGCCTGGTCTGGTGGCTGGAGACCCTGCAGATAGCAGGGGAGTTGAAACTACATGATCACTGTGGTCCTTTTCAACCCAGGCCATTCTATAATTCTATGACACGTGCTCAAACACTACTGTTGAACACAAGGTACCAATTAAATCTTAGTTCAGTTTATTTTAAAAGTTTACACCACAATACCTTCTAAATTTTTGAAGAAAACTCAGCAATCAATCTTTCAATTCCCTTTTGCAGAACATTCTATCCAGAAAGTAGGTTTTCTAGACACTTTTAGGCAGTTTCAGTTGTGTTCTATTCCTAGATGCATTCTTGTTGGACTTAGTAGGATTTCTGTGCAAATTGTATAGTGTTTATTTTTTAAATGTGAAATTATAAAAACCAAGAAAATGTATAATGGCATACATACATGTATATGACAATGTACACACATAATTTACTCCAATGCACAGAATACAGCAGAGTAAAAGAAAAATACAGATAGTCTTTTATTACTATAGGCATTTTTTCTGTTGCAGTAATTCAAACAATAACTAAGAACTTTAGAAGAATTTCATGGAGATAATTCAAGGCATGCTATAATTTAATATTTTCAAAGATTTTCTTATCTCTTTTTTTTCTGGCTTACTGCCTTCTGTTGCTTCACACAGTAAATTACATTCCACATTTGCCAAGATTTTTTAGTTTTTTTGTTGTTGTTGTTGTTAGGTTTTGGTTTTGTTGGGTCTTTTTTGACCATCATATTTCCATTCCTTTTGTTTTTTAGGGACAAGAAAAGGGAAGAAGAAAATATTTTTCCTTTTAATTCTTTCCTTTTCCATAGAATGCCAGTTCTTAGAGCCATGGGACCTGCTATCAGTATGCTTACATCTGAATTAGGGACACTGACATTAACAGTAGTAACAAAACTAATGATAGAAAGAATTACTACTGAGAAAATATTTTATGAATTGAAAATACTATTCCAATGTTGAACTGGATTCTTCTCTGGAATAGTTTTTCCTTTTTAATTGTTATTATATAGGGAATTTTATAACTGATGCACTCCTTTTATCTCTTATTTCTTGATAGATCTATGAATTTTGCTTAGTGTATATACAGTGATTTCTCCCTCTTACAGACATAAATCTCCAAACTTATATCCCTTTTTATTCCTGACTGCAGAAACTTCTGCTTTGCTGTTTTGCAGTGTTGTTGTATTGTGGCTTTAACGGAACAAGTAGAATTGAACCCATCACTTGTTACATAAAAAGATGTTCATGTGAAGAACATGTGATCTCTTTTTTGTTGTCTCTTAGCTTCTTACGAAAAGATGGTGGAGGGAAGACCCAGGTACAGATAAGGTGATTTTGTAGCCTACATGTTTATGTGCAAAGTAGGACCTTCATGGACCAAGATTCATCTCAGTGGTGTCCAGGGATAGAACAAGAGGCAATAGGCACACACTGAACACAGAAAGTTCTATCTAAACATAAGAAAAATAAAATTCAACATGAAGATGATCAAAGTATCACACAGGTTGCCCAGAGGAGTTGTTGGATGTTCCTTGTTGGAGTTCAAAAATACCTGATTGGACATAGCTTTGAGTGACCTCCTCTAGCTGACCCTGCTTGAGCAGGGAGTTTGGACTAGGCAGTATCCAGAAGTCCCTTCCCTTATCAGCCTCTCTATGATTCTCCCATTCAGTGAAAGAAAACACTGCATAAGCAACAGATGTTTTGCAGACATACCCCTACGCATTCTCTGGCTCCATCAGGTCTTCTCAACCTTGAATGGAAGGGGCCATCTGTAAGAGCAGGAGGGGAAATCTTTCCTCCCCGTTCATTGCTTCCTTGGCTGCTTCCCCTTGGAGATAACTCACTGAGGCCTTCATCATGCTAATTCTTATGCACGCGATAAACTATCACAGGAGAGATTCCACTAAAGTTAATAATGTTACTGATGTGGTTGGAGTTCAGACGTACACAAACATGCCTGGAGGATAAGCCCTACAAGCTGTTTTTCTTTAAGCTGTTTTGGTGTTTTCAGCAGTAGCAACATCTGACTGCTGGAATGTAGAAAGATGTCAGATGGTGATACCAGTATCACTCTGGTGAAGGCAGCACCATTTCAGGCTCTTGTAACTTCAGCAGTTTAAAAGCTTTGGGATTCAAGTCTAGTGTAAATATCCAGTCAAACAATCACTATCAGGTGCTGAAGAAACAGGAGAAGGTTTCAAAGCATCTCCTGTGCCAGGTCACCCAGCATTCTGAAAGGAAAGGAGTGCCTAGGAAAGTTCTTGACTTCCTGCTGTTATTTTAAAAAAAAAGCCTTTCAACTGTCAAGCAAGAAAGAACTAAGCTATTGTAATCACCAGAACTCTCACTTCCCACGGGGAAGAAATATTTCAGGGCTTCGTTACATCTCCAAATATATAATTAGCTAAGCTCTCATTAAAATACCTGCCACACTTAATTTAATCCTTTGAAGCAGTCAGGGCTGAAAACAATACCACTCTTTCCTGCTACAGAAACAGCCATGATTATAGGGCATTGTAATATTAAGTCAAATGCCTCTGGAAATTCAATAAAACGAACTTCCATGAGAGTACCTGATGATCAGGTCCCTAAGCAGTGGCTGGTAGCAGCTAACCTATCCTTCCCATTGTATGATTCCAGTGATTTCATGTATTTTCAATAGAAAAATCCGATATTTCACATATTTTGATATCATTTACAAAATCATATGATAAAGGAAGTAAAATATGAGTTAAGGAAAATCTGTAAAATGCCATTTTGGGAACAAGGATGACATTGACACACTAATTTCAATAATAGTAGCTCATCTTAGATCCTACTCACATTTGCAGTCTTCTATTTATTGCACTGAACACTAGGTTGCAGACATTTCCAATATAGTATAAAAACTTAAAATAGCAGACTTAGTTGTCACTTCTGGGGAAAGAAAAAAAATAAAAATAAAAATAAAAATAAAAATAAAAATAAAAATAAAAATAAAAATAAAAATAAAAATAAAAATAAAAATAAAAATAAAAATAAAAATAAAAATAAAAAAAATTGCTATTGGGTACTGCCCAAGATCACACAATAAGCCATGGGCAAAGCTAGATATAATACACCTTTCTAATTAATAAAACCCATGAAAAAGACCAGCTAGATGCATGTGAAGTTCCACTTATTAATCATCTGAATCGTTTTTGTCTTATGTGCTATTCTGGGAAAGAAACATTTTGAAAATGTAAAAATAAATAAATAAATAAAGACTGGACCAGGCTCTGAGCAATCTGCTGTCAATGATAGCCCTGTTCATTGCAGGTGAGTTGGACTAGGTGACCTTTAAAGATCCCTTCCAACCCAAAATTTCTATAATTCTATGATTTTGTGATTCTATCAAGACAGTATTCTGCCCATCTAATTTTTTATGTAGTTGGATATAAATATTATACTTTTTAAATTTACCATTGTTGTTGTATCTAATTGCTTTACAATGGTTAGAAGATAAACTAAAGATGAAAGTAATTTTTCTCCTCATTAGATTTCTTTTTAGCCTACAGATTTGTTTTTTAAAGAAAATGAATAATGTGTAGGAAGATCTGTGCCAATTATGAACAAATTTCTCAAATGAAAATAAAATGTGTCAGTTTAAATTGCAGAGCAACTAAAAACAACTAGTGCCTAGGTCTAACTCCTTCAGAGATCACTGGTCTCCAGCTATAAGAGGACTTGAGTAGCAGAAAGGAGTATGATGCTGTAGAGAAGTCAATACAGAGTACCTGTGTGTGATAAAGTCATCAGCCATGTTATGATTATTTAAATTCTTCTTCAGCTAACATTACTTTATTTGCAGTTGTCCAGCTTTTCTTCAGCTATTAGCTGCTAAGAACTCTATAAATATTGGACTTATGTTTGAAACGTTTTGTTGTTGTTTTTAAAAGAAACCCCACTGTGAACTTTTGCTGTTTATTGATTTGTGGATTATTTGTGTGTTTAGTTGTGTCACCTAAATTTAACTGAAAATCCTAAATTAATTAATTGGAAAAAGCCCACAATAGGGCCTGACAGTCTGTTATGTGCTGCTCAGCAGTGATACTAGATTAATTTGCAAGCTCCTTTAGAAGATTAATAGTAAATAATAGAAAAATGGAAATCACTTCCAAGTGAAAAGGACCAAAATGAAAGCATCCTGCTAGCTGTAAGATACTAAGAGTTCAGCCGTTGCTTAAGAGCATTAGAATCACAAGTTCTGGTTCTACAAAGTATCACAAATGTGTTTCACTTTAAACATCAGTAGTAATATTGTCTTTGTTGAGCTTCCTTGATACACTTAGATGTACTGATGTATTATATTCATGCCAGAAAGAAAATCCTACTGAGATATTATCCTAAGTATGGGTCCTCCTTTTTCTACTAATGCGCGTGCAACAAAATCTGGACAATTAATGATGGGAGGCATTGCTAAAAATCCTAGCTTCCAGTTGAAAACATGGAATGCCCACTCAGAAAACTTGAACAGAAACTCTGTTACATTAGACAGGAGCATCTGCTTCTAAAATAAGCTGTGAAGGATACCCCAGACTTTTCATTCAGCATAGCCTTTTTATTATTTATCATCTTAATTCATTTTGATGCTACTTTCATATTAAAGTAAGTCTATTACTTTGCTGGCACATAATAGATTCATAAATACTTATATACAAATTTACTATATGAAACATCTTGCAGGTAGAGAGGTACAGTTCCTAATGTCAAAATTACAACACAGGCTATACCACACTTTTTTTCCTTAAGATAACATAGGAAAATATTGAGCAGTTTAACTGACTGAAACAATCTCAGTTTTGTCAGACGGAATGGTTGCCTACCTCTTCATGTGGAACTAAAAGCTTTTGTTAAAGTACAGATGAATTACTCCACTTTAACTCTGGGGAAAAAAAAAAGAAAAAAAAAAAAAAAGAAATTGGCTGTGCATTTGTTCATTAAATCCAGATGTTACATTATTGACTGTCCATAGTTGTTTTCATTAATAAATCATGACTGAAGGATTTTGTTTTGCAAGATGGATTTTGTTTTGTTTCCTACTTAGGAACTCCAGTCAACAATAGTACAATACTCTGTTTTCAGAACAGTATATGCTGTACTGAGAGCAGTACCTAAAATATCTATAAATTCTAGAACAGAAAGTGCAGGCCTATTTTCCTGGGAAAACTGAAAACGAACAAAATCAATTTCATAGATGATTCAGATGTTAATGCCTACCTTGTGTCTGAGACAAAAATAAGCACAGACGTACAGATATTCTTTAACTCAGGTGAAAGAGAAGTCATTTTCCAACTGTGCTGCAACTGCATTTAATGGAAAACTCACATTTAATCTCTTCCTCAGTCCTGTCTCTCAAGCACGATGAGAGAGAGGGAGTGCTTCCATAATTTTCACTACAGAAATTATCATAGAATCCTTTGAGTTGCAAGGGACTTTAAATGCCATTAGTCCAACTTCCCCAGAATGAAGAGGGACACCTACAGCAACCTCAGGCTGTCCAGAGTCCTGTCCAGCCTGATTTTGAATGTCTCCATGGATGAGGCATCCATCTCCTCTCTGGGAAGTCTCTACCAGTGCTTCACTACCAAGAAGAGAAAGATGAAGAAGACAAAGAAGAAGAAAAAAAAAAAAAAAAAGAAAGAAAGAAAAAACACTTTGTTGTAGCCTAAGCTATCTACAAAAGACAGAGTAGAGCTGTACATAAAATAATATATGTAACAAAAAAGACAATAAGACAATAATCTGTTTTGCATAATTTGGTTAAGACAAGATATATTAATACAGTAATCATAGAATCATAGAACCACTCAGGTTGGAAAAAACCTTAAAGATACTCTAGTCCAACCATGACCTAACTGTATTGCCCTAACAAACCTCCACTAAATCATATCCCTGAGCACCACATCCAAACGGTTTTTAAACACATTCAGGGATGGTGACTCAGCCACCTCCCTGGGGAGCCTATTCCAGTGCTTAACAACACTTTCTGTAAAGAAGATTTTTTAATATCAAACCTAAACTTACTCTAGTGCAACCTGAGGCCATTTCCCCTTGTCCTGTCACCTGTCACCAGTGAGAAGAGAACAGCCCTGCTCTTGCTGCAATCACCTTTCAGGTACTGGAAGAGAGCAATAAGGTCTCCCCTCAGCCTCTTTTTCCCCAGACTAAACAGCCCTAGTTCCTTCAGCCTCTCATAGGGCATATTCTGCAAGCTTTTCACAACCCTTGTTGCCCTTCTTTGGACCTGCCCCAGCACCTCAGTGTCCTTTCTGTACTGAGGTGCCCAAAACTGAATGCAGTGCTTGAGAAGAGGCCTCACCTATGCTGAGTACAGGGGCAGGATGACTTCCCTAGTCCTGCTCACCACACCATTCCTGATATTAGCCAGGATACCATTGGCCTTTTTGGCCACCTGGGCACACTGCTGGCTCATATTCAGCTGACTTTCCATCAGCACAGCAAGGTCCCTTTTCATCAGGCAGCTTTCCAGCAACACCTCCCCAAGCCTGTAGGATTGCCTGGGGTTGTTGTGACCAAAATGCAGGACCTGACACTTTGCCCTGTTGAAGCTCACACAGTTTGCCTTGGCTATCCAGATCCCTCTGTAGTGCCCTTCTCCCCTCTTTCAGATAAACACTCCCTCCCAGCTTGGTGTCATCTGCAGAGGTACTGAGGGTGCACTCAATCCCCTTATCAAGAAAATTAATAAAGATGTTAAACAGAAGCAGCCCCAGTACCAAGCCCTGGAGGATGCAGCTCCTGACCAGCCACCAAGTGGATTTAACCCCATTGATCACAACATTTTGGGTCTGGTCATCCAGCCAGTGTTTCACCCATTGGAGAGTATGTCCATCCAAACTGTGGGCAGCCAGATTCTCCATGAGGATGTTGTGGGGGACAGTGTCAAAGATATTACTGAAGTCCAGGTAGACCACATCGACAGCCTTATGCTCATCCACTAAGCAGGTCACCATGACATAGAATGCAATCAGGTTTGTCAGACAGGGTCTACTATTTGTTAACCCATGTTTACTGAGCCCAGTCCCCTGGTTGACCTTTAACTGATCTATTAACTGGACCACTTAATATATACTATAGACTAGATATATTTTCTGATGGAAACTTTTCCAGAAGTATGATAAATCAGTGACAACATTAAAGTGAATATGTTAAATTGCATACTCAGTGAGTATGTCAAGATAATTGGGAAAATGGAAAATATTATTTCCTTACTTCTATTATGCATTTATATTTTAGGATTGCATAACTGTCTTTCTAAACGTAATCAGTGTAATCATCCATGCCCTTCATCAAATGTACATATATATAAAATATATAAACTACTAACAGGACCCCAGTTTGTTCAAGGGATGACCGTTATGTTAAAAAAGACCAATTGTGTTTACACTTAAGAAAACAAAATGCTACTCAGGAAAAAGAAAAGCAAATCTTGGTATCATGCACTTCATCTTTCATAATTAGTTTTACTGTCCATGCATGGGCAGTTGCATTTGACTGTCCCACATGCCTACTTCAAGCTGTAGTTCAGCCTCAGCCTCGAGTTTCAGGGATTTGACATGTCATTGTTTATCTTCCTACTTTATGCGGCAAAGAAACATTTACAGCCTCCTGACCCTTTGCATTGTGTCTCTAAGTACAGCATATAAATTTATGTGCATACCAGGAGTCCCTTTGCATCTCATGAAATCCACATGTAATTTTCTGTGCCCATATTCCATCATATTTTTACATGAACACATGGCTTTTATAACAGGTCCTGCTCATAATTTGAGGCCTGCCTTTTTCTGCAATTCAGCCATGGAATGGATTTTTCATTAATAGGGCCCTAAGACTTTACACTTGACTTTGGAAAAAGAGCAGGCACTGGTGCCAAGTTTTGAACTACACAATCATAATGCAGTCTGTTGTGTCACACACATTCAAAAATGTAATTCCATAATACAGATCCCCATAAGGGCCTTGGTGGGCATCAAATAAGAAAGAGCATTTGGCAGAAATACTCCTGAGGATGTTGCTATGGGCAACTCCTGATTTAGAAATAATATGGCTGTGTGTGAGCAGTGGAACTTTGGGGATTTCTTCACTCAAGTAAGTACTGTGCTAGGATGTGAGGATATTTAACGAAGTGTATTAGTTACTCATTTAGCACAAATAACTTCCTTTTTCTCTAAGGCATTATTTGGCTATCTTCTAGCTCCATTTATCTTAAAAGGCTCCTCCACATCATCATCCAGTTCTAAAAGAAAGGCACGTTCCTGTATCAGGAGTGTCCTTAATTTTAATTCAAACAGGTCTGTTTATTCTGTAATTCAAAGAAATCTGTAAGGTGGGGAAATACTACCAAGTGCCTGTCACTAATATCTTGAATTGTCATTGTACGTTCCATCTCAAAATCTTGAGGACCTCTAGAAATACATCAGTAACTCTGCTTTCAAGTTCCGCACATTTTTATAAAGCATTATCTTTCACATTTAACATTAAAGAAATATTTGAACCCCTTGTGGAAACCCTGCCATCTGTACTTTCAGAACGGGTAAAAAGGAAATATAAATGTTCTTACAAAATGTGTGAAGATTTAAGAGACAAGAAATCTTTTGGCAGAGCCAAAATACCTTTTACTTGGGACAGACTACACCTACACTGCATTTCCATTATTTTAGATCAAGTGATTTTATACAGTAAAACAAAAGTAACTAGCTTTTTAAAGGGTGGATGTTTCTCTGATCTTAGAGAACAATCTGTGCAGTGCCTGGGACTCCAGACATCATTATATAAATAAACAAGTTAATGACAAATTAGGAGTAAAGTCTACATGTCCTGTATACTCTTTTAGATTCCAGGTTTTGGTTGGATTTGCCATCCATATGTATTTATTTTGTGAGAAAATTAATTGAAAAGCACTTGTCCTTTTTTTTTTTTAGGGGTGGAGGGGGTGGGGGGGGAGGGGGAAAAAAAACAGAACTAAACTAAATTTTAACAAAGTTCAAATTATTAATTAATTAGCAAATGCAAGATTGTACATGTATTACTCAACATCTTCACCACACCAATATGTCTGCGCTTTGAACTTTGCCTGAGGGTGTTGTCCCTGGACGTGAGAGAGTCAACATCTTGGATCTCCTTTGAGATGGTAGACTGCCAATCTGCACTAATTGTGGAGGTGGTTTATTTCACATACACTCCATAACTGTCAACCAGCAACAAGGCCAAAACCATCGACTTTTTTAATTCAACCTTTATTATCTGTTTATCATTATATGCATTTGCAAGGTATGCATCATTGCAGCATCTGGACACACTTTGCAATTACATGGACCAGAACTGAATCTACTGGCACTGTTAATACTGTTAAACATTTATTATATTCCAGCATTGTTTCTATTGTTTTGCACAAAGTCTGCAACCACTGGAAAGACAGACTTTGTCCCAGGGAGCTCACAGTACAGACCAGCAAATCTTTTCAACTAGCACAACAATGGCATTACAGGGCCAGATCCTGGCTTCCCTTCTTGATGTTAATGAAAAACAGAATTTAAGCTAGACCTCTGTGAAGACCAAGGCCAATAAAAAATAAAATAAAATAAAGCATTTGTACGTGGTTGAGAACAAAACATTTATTTCAATACTTGCGTAATACTGGTTCCCCATAAGACAGCCATGTGTCAGGTAACATAATTATATTTCTGTAACACATACTCCTTTATAGAATACAAACTTTGATACATACACTTAATAGATACTTCACTTTACCTCCTGGAATTAAAAGTTATGTTTCTGAATATCTCCTGAGCTTCATATACATTGAAAACTCTGAAATTATATTGGCTGTAGCTGTAGAGGTTCGAAGCTCTGAAATCCAATGTGTGCCACTCCTAGCTACCTAGAATTTAATTTCATTATTTTATCGAAAACTTGTTTCAGCTTCTGGTATTTCCCAGTGGATGTGGATAATACTTTACATAAAATATTTCAGATTGTTGGTATGGTAGAAGCACATTGTGGGTGCAGACTGAGAAGGAAAAAGCAAAGCTATCGATCAGGAGGAGTGAGCAAATCTCAGATTTAGGATGTCAAGACTGAAGTCAGGTAGCTGTGTTGAAAGGAAAAGACTTTATGAACATACTTAAAAAAATTCTGTTGAAGTGAAAAAGTTGTGTTAGATGTCATTGTTTCATGGTGTGTGATGTCACTCAGTCCTGGATGGGAATATAAGCTGATTCCTTTAGATTTTATGAATAATTTTTTCCTTATGCATTAGCCATTTTTAACTTGATATCATCTTGGATTACACATATTTGGACATGTAACTAATTTTACACTCTTGACTTACATCACGGTAAAGCACTTCTACGTTGTGATTTTAGAGCCCCACATACAGCAGGATCTCACTGTTAAGGTTGATTTGTTATCCTTATAAAGCACTTTAGTTTGTTCTTTTCAAGTGTGTCAGCATTTTTCACCATTCCCTTTAAGCCAAAACAAATAATATCTTTAGATTAAAAAGCAAAACAATTCAAGCCTTCTGTGTTTTTCATTAACTGACAAGATTCTAAAACAAGGATAATGGAGTTAAGCCAATTCATTAGATGTACATTTATCCTGATTAATTTTTAGTAAATATTGATGAATTGGAAATGGGAAGCCAATGTTTCAAGTTGAAGCATGCTACACTATTAGCTTGTAATGCCCTAAAAAGAAACCAATAAAAAACTTAAGGGAAAGCAAAAATACTGTATACCCAGGTTTCTGCTTACAATAGAGTCTGAAACTGGATATGCTAAACCAGACAGACTATGGCTCTGTAGACAGTCAGCACTATGAGAATAAGAATTACCTTCCCTTGTCCATGACTCTTATTTTGTAAAGCCAAGTGAACGCGTCTTGTGCAACCTGTGTTGCAACAACAACAAAAAAAGCCCAAGATAGGTCTCTGCAATGGCTTTTTAAATTCACAAAGCTGCTTTTCTCCAAAGATAGACTCCTAGCTCAGACACGAAAGAGCTGTAAAAGTCCACCAATCACATTGCCTCAAGGTTCCCCTATCCTTTGTATTGGTCTGCATTGTGAAAAGTACCATACATTTTGTGAAGCAATTTAATTAAAATAAGTAGAAAGCTTGGAGCTTTTTCTTCATGTCAAACATACATATGGAAGAATCTCTTCAACCTCTTACAGAGAAAGGAATTTACACCAATTATACAGAATTAATATTCATGTAAGACCATCTTACATATTCTAAAGCTTAGGATGAATTTTGTTAGTGAAGTCCATGAGGCTCTTAACACAGATGCCTTTAGACAGACACACTCAGTTACATACACACACATCTATATGAGACTTCCAAAGGCTTAACTAAATGGGCATAATCCTGCATAACCTAGCAAAACTTCTGGACACATTCTGCTTTCCAGAAATCCAGCTGGCTCTGGTATTTTGTTAGAGGGAAGTGAATGTAAGTAGGGTATTTGGATAAATATTTATTTATTCACAATTATGTCATCCGCTGGATGTTCCACTATTTTTCTGGCAAAATAACTGATAAAAGGGAAAGAGTAAAATGCTTGAATGAATGTATGTCTTGTCACTGTTTTGCTTTGCTTACAGCAAAACAAGAATGTAGTGGCAAGGAAACCCTCACCCAAATCATGAAAACATTCCATATGGACTTGGTTTTACTATTGCCAGCTGAATATTCACCCTCTTAATCTTTTTCCTCAGAAATTGATGGAGATGAACTAGCTCATTTCATACATGTATGTAAGTACACATTCATAAATACAGTATTCTTGTAATTACAACCTATTTTTATTAAACATATCCAAAGATTTTGGGAAAATGCATTGTTTAATAAAATCATACTTTGCTAATAACAATTTGTAAGAGCTCAGATTACACAATACACTATTCTTTACAGCTTTTTAAGGAGGAATAACTTTGGAAAGCAATGTATACTCCATTTGAAGCTGCAGATGCTATAACAAATTCACATTTCAATTTGATCACATAGTAAATAGTACCACAAAATTGTGTGAAAATGCCCAGCCCTTACAATTCATGTGAATGTTTCCCATATAGCCTACGTGCATACCGTGTGTACTTTTGTGTGCATTTTCATACTCCTGGTTGTTCTACATGTCTTGAATTACAGACAGTCTCTGGAGAGACTACAAAAGAAGATCCTTGGGCCTTAACAAAGATTAATTTTATGAAGAAGCAAGCTCCAGAAACCATTCAAAAGAGCCAAATATTTTCAGGAAATACCTAATATCTTTGGATACAGTCATTGCTCTTCCCTCATACCAGAGGGAGACAAGTACTGCAGTGTAGACTACCTCCCAGACTCCACCCACTCCAGAGAACAGAGCTGGTAACAGCATACCCACCACTTATCTTATTTACCATTTGGAACAAACATATTTCATTTTGTTATTCCCTAATCTGCTGTGACATGGTGGTTCTTATTCCCCATAACTGAAAAGAGATAAAGACATATGACATTAAAAAAAAGTAATAAAAGAGATCTCTAAACATGAGCTTATTTTATCTTATTATTCCATCGGTCAGCTTGTTTTAGCACATTTTCACCTTTTTTTATCAAAGTTCAGAACATATCAGAGAGTGCAAGGATGTTTTGCATCCATCAAGTTCACAGAGGAAAAAAATAAAAAATAAATATATATATATATTTTATGTAGCAAAGATATTCTGGAGAGGAACTAGATCATACTACTCACTAGCACCCTGCCTGCAAGACATCAGAAACAAGCACGCAAAATTTTGACTGTAAAAAATTTCTTGCGACCCTGGATCTGAAGTACATTCTCCTCCATGGTCGTTTGCTACCACCTTCCATAGAGATGATTAATGTATGCTAACAGTTTAAAAGTAAAGTAGAAAAGTAGATGCAACAACCAGAAAAGTCAACGTAGTAGAAGGATGATAAAGGGGAATTGTAGAAAAGGGACTAGGGCAAATAGAATAGCGTAACAAAAGAGAAGTACTCACCCATTTCCAAAGATCTAGCCTTGCAGGAAAACTCCAAACTCCACGAGAGAGAAATCTCCAACCAAAATCCCTTCCTCAGTGGTAGTGAGCCCTCAAATGAGGTTTAAGAGAGGTGCAGCCAGGCTGCACAGGTGAATTGTCTTTACCTGTGCTCCCATGGCTGACAGGTTCTTTCCCCAGGTGCTTAATCAGTGGTTCAGGCCATGACTCAGCAGTTACTGAACAAAAGGATTTTTATTTTGTTTTCTTTAGTAAAAAGTAAGGGAATTATTAACTGCTGAGTATAGGAGCCAAAAAAACACCCTGTGATCACATTTGCGCAACCGAAAGATTCAGATTGAAGTCTTTATTCAGGAGAGATTGCTGGGCAATAGTTTATCTATATTGTTTTCTCTCTCCTTTTCTCTCTCTTTTCCTCTGTTTTTTTGTTTTCTATTCCCAACAAATCCCATAGCAGCTAGGGCTTTGTCCTTAGCCTCTGGGAATCTGAGAAGCTTTAGTAGAAAATTAAGTGATGAGTTGGGTTCAGGGCTCAACCTCCCATCTCTTGGCATCTGCTCTTCTATGAACTGCCCTCTGATCCTGTTCTTTCAGGGAGGTTTTCCAGACTGAATAAATAACACAGATATTGGCTGTGCAGCTGCAGATGGTGTCAGGTCATGATTTCTGTCCCTTGGGACTGTCATTATTTTGAGATGAATGCTGTGGTAGAATGAAATATTTTAGTTAACTTTCATACATCTTGAAACAAGTTTTTCAAGCTTCAACTTCAGCAGTGATGAAGACTTATGCCAACATGAAGCAGTGACTAGATTATCTTCCTACAGTTTTCATTTTCTCTTACATATCACTCTGTTAATAGTTGTATGTATTAGCACTATCAATGACTTTTGAAATCATTTTAATGATTATAATTGTAATGTTTTAAGTTCATTCAAATAATTTGAAATATCACAGGGCACATGTTTGATACTGAAATCACCTGTAACTTCTTTTTAAATGAAGAGCAGTTACAATGCTACTTACTTACTACAGACTGAAATTTAAGCTGTTTCCTGTCCTCACTGTAACTTTTTAAATATGGAACAAATGCACAGAAATAAGAAGAAGAAAAAAAAAAAATGTAATTATGTAGTCAATCTTCCCTGTACAAATGGCTTTTCAATCTGATTTTTCACCTAACTTTTACTCAGAAACTTCTGTTGTCCTTCAGGTGCTTATTTTTCATTATTATTTTCATAAGTCTCCTCTGATTACCAAATAAGCCAGCAGCAGTTACTCTGAGGGTGTTTCCCATCAAAAATTGCAATCCCTTACCCCCCTGCCTCATCATTTTGATAACAATGATCCATATAAAGGAGGAAAACCGTATCTGATCTGAATATTGCCTCCAGGAAAAAGAGTAAAATGTTGATTTCTTGCCAGATCTACTGTCTTGGAACAACTCTTGCTAGGAAAGCTCACACCACTATTATTGCCATAAAAAAATCACATTCTTCTCTTCTTCTTACTGATTTTAGACCTGCAGTCTTTCTTCATTAAAAATGTTTTTTTAAATCTCTGCAGGTTTAGCCACCTGCAGAAGCTGCTGGCTATTGAAGCTGGTAAAAAAATAATAACAAGTAGACTTTATTTCTGATGATTTAACTCCAAAAATCTTGCACATGTGCTTAATTTAAAGTATGTGTGTATTCTCACTGGAATCAATGGGAATACACAGAAGACTAAAGGTAAGCAGATGTGTGAGTCGTAGTATACAGGTCTGAAATTAAGAAAATCTTTAACAAGTGAGAGCTGCAACGGAAGAGGAAATCTAAGATGACAGAAGCAATAAACAGCAATAATATAGTGAAGTCAATCAAAGACACATGTGCATCATGACCAACATCACAAAGTATTTCAAATCAAAAAATAAATTAATTGTAAAAGTTAATTCCTGATCACACATCTGTATCCCCTCAAAGGGCGATATCTGAAGGCATTGGAGCTGACTATTGAGAATGGACCTGAGTGAGTGAAAAAGTGAGTTTCAAATAACATTTTCACTGTACAAGAGAAGAAAAAGGTTACAGATATGTATCTTCAGTGGTGAGATGATCTCGTATAATGGCTGCATGTGAACGAGCCTCAGATAAGTTAAGGAAGAGAAGGTAAAAATGATCTAAACCAGAGTTGATAAAAGTGTAGGTGGAGAAAAAATAAGGAAGTAAAGGAAGTAGGAAGTACTGGAAATGCCATTACAATATTCTCTTCATTTTGGGTGATGACACTGGCTTGAGGGTTTTGCATAAACACTCCTAGGTACCACATTCCACAGCCAGAGCCAGAGAAGTACCTCCTCAACTCAGAATTCCTTCCTTCAAGTGTCTGATCACTATATATTTACAAAGTTACCCCTTTGGCACTAGGGGTATATATAGCAAAGATTCACAAATTATGCAGGCATTCAGTAGGGAGTAAAAACATTAAAAATGCCAATATTCATTCTAACGATATGAATTCTATCTTTGACATTAAGCATCTGTTTAAAGTGGTTTATTGTCTTGGCAACTATGCTTTTAGAATGATACTGAGAATGACAGATGACCTCTAATGATGATGGGGTGACTGGCATGTGGGTGGCTTGTGGTTGTAATTGTGGGTGGTCTGGAAGGGGAAGGAGATAGGATCTTACTGAGATTTTTGAAGGGAAAACACTTGTAGTAAATTTCTCAGCTCAAATTTATGATGTACATTACCTGTATCTTGGAAGCTTTACACTGACAGAGTCAGGGAGATTTTTCATGTCTTACACTCAGTGGGAGCTCACAGCACAGTTTAGTACAGGGCTTGTCCTTAACATTCATTTTGGCACTCATTCTGGTGCAGAGACAGGGCTGAGTCATGGCTCTTGGAGTCATAGCCACATCAGAAAACCCCTAAAGTTTGAGGGCACTTGAACTGATAGTTTTGGCCCAAATCATCTCTGATCTTCTGTAAACAATTTGGCATTCTTCCAGTTTGTGCATAGTTGGTGAATGATGTGAAAAGAAAGAAAATAAGTATGCTAAAATAATCCTTTCACCCCCTGTTGCGTGTGTGAATGAAACAGAGTCCATCAGAAAGGAGAGTATCTGCCAGTATCAGCAGGGAGGTTATTATCTCTGCATATGTTGTTTGCTGAGGAAATCCCTGTTAAGAACCATAGTGGTGATATGCAGAATGATGGAAGGATGTATTCGTATTGTACAAATATGCTTCCATCCAACTTCTTAATTTCTTGGGGCTCTTAAACCATTCTATGAGAGCAGTATGCCAACCCTAAGGAAATTAATTTGCACTTTGTCCAGCTTTACCAGAACGGGACAGAGTTCTTCAGACAACAACATTGCCAAACAGTGACGTTCTTGATGTGTTCATGAAAAAGACCTATGTGACACAGTTGGTGCTGATGCCAAAGGACTGGCCTGGATGAGTTGGGGTTGTCCATTTAGCCTGCTTCTTTCATGTCCTGTCTCTTTTCCCTTTCCACAAATGTACTAGTCTCTGTTTGTAAAAAGAACAGTAAAAACAAAGGGGAGTTGTGATCAGTGTGTTTTCTTAGCTGCCATATTTTTTAAATTTAACAGAGGTTAGCAAATTGCCAACAGGTGAGAAAGAGGGAGGGTGAGAGAAGACACATGTTGGTGTGCATGCCTGTTTATTCCCATCTGTTCTCAAACTGCTTTCAATTTCATGTGAGCACAAACCACAAGCAAATGCTGAAGGCAAGAGGAGGAACAGCACAAAATTAATGCACATGAAATCAAGATCAGCCCTTAATAAGGGACAGAGGAGAAAGATTCACATACTCACAAGAAACAGCTTGACAAAGAAAAAAAAAAGTCAATAACTACAGTAATTTTATAAAAGGAAGAGTAGGATCCCAAAATAAAAACTTCACCATTGGTGGTCACTGGTGTTGTGTTTAAGCTGTCATCTGTTGAATCTGGCAGTCTGCATGTCATTCAGTAGATAAATGCCTTTACCAGAGCCCTTTGGACAAGGAGAATATACAGCGCACACGTTTAGACCAGACTGCAAGGGCTGGGGAAGCTCTGTTGGTGGTCACAGACACCAAAGAATCAGGTATAGGAAATTCTGAGTAAGGGAGACGTACTTCGAGAGGAAAAAATAATGAGAAGCAAATCTTTTTTCCTTCTTCTTACCCAACATTTTGGTAATCCAAGCTGACTGAACTTTAATGTAGCCACTCATAAATTTAAGAATACACAAAGATTATGTTTGTGTGGCTAAACTGGAAGTGGTCTTTCCTTTCAGATAGCCACAGAGCCATACAATTTGCTTTGGGAAAGTAAGACATAAATTTTGTCTGTTCTCATCCCAGTTGCTATAAGGAACCACATATGAATAGTGGCACTGCCTACTCTGTAAACTATTAAACACACCACAGCTCATGCTAAAGCAAAGTGTTAACTGTGTGCCATGTGCTGAGTCTCAGCAAAGCAAAGAATAGTGGGATTTTTTATAAATTATTACATGGGCTTAGAAATCTTGAGCCTGTGCAAACATTAAAAAAATACTCAAAATATTTGAACTGGAAAACTCACTAATTTGCTGTAATGCCTGTGGATTTCTTAAAAAAATACAGGATCTTCATTTCCAGTCATCCTCTCAAATGTGAAGTGGTTTAATGAAACAGAATTCTAAACAATTTTATTGCAGCATGTTTTCATAGGCTATTTACAGTCATTTCAGTTTATTAATTTATGTACAGTTTGTCTCAGTTCTCAAACAAAAAAAAAAAAAACAACACAAAAACCTTTCCTGAGAGTAGCTTCAACCAAATTTTGCCTTTTGCGCCATTGTTCTTCAATGCATTCCATGGAAACAGGCACATTGCTGGAATCTCCCCCATTCACATCAGTGCTGGCACAAGGTTTTAAGAGACAGCAATTATGCTGATCAGCCTGAGGCATTTAAAGCCTATTTCTGGGGGCACTGCAGCCCATTACACTCCATCAAGAATGCTGAGATTTGGAAAAAACCCAGCACGTGCTGTAGTTTTTGAAGATGCTTCTGTGTGGCACAAAGCAGCTGGAAAACTCTCATTTGCATTTGTTGCTCCTGCCATGCCACTGCTCTTTGAGTATATTATCCAGATTTATTACTTAATTCTCACTTTTTTCCTTCCCTCTCAAGAGGCTATAACTAGGCTTAATGTTTTCTATGCTATCTGGTATAAAAGGACAAGAAAATTAGAGTTTTTATAGTGAAAGGCAGAGAATCCTTCGCAGACTATTTGTATTATCCAAGATATTTTCCATCAAATAATACAGAAGCAAGGTTTTTATAATACTACTTCTACAGAAATTTCCAGTTCCTTTTGTTTATTTCTAATCTACATCAACCAGGCCTCCTGCACTTTTGGGTGAGCACTTGCTTTATAGTCCAACACATGAATTATCTTCACATGCCAAAGAAAGCTTAAAAATTGCCCAGTCTATTTCAAAATCTAGAAAAAGCCCAAGTTGTGTCTGGCAGCAGCAGTATGCATTAAACATCCTCAAAGGAAGCTTTGTTATTAAGGAGAAGCAACCCATTTGGACCAAGTAGGACCAATATAAATCTTCATTCAGGACTCCACATACCAAAATCTATTCTGAAAGTAAATAAGTTTTTTATTCTTTCTCTTTTCCCCCATAATACTTATATCTCCTAGTCTCCCCACTTCTAGACTGTAATCTCCAATGAAATAAAAGACCTCTCTTTTAGGGCTTTATAAGGCTCTCCATCAGAGGTCTCTAATTCAATAAAAGACCTCTATACTCTTTTGCAGTCTAAGTATCAAATAAAGCGGAATCAAATGGAAACTCATTTTTATTATACAGAACAATGTTGCAATTTGACTTACTTTGGACTGACTTTCCAAAGTGTGCTGAAGAGAACAGCTTCTGCAACCCTCCAGGCAGAGATTGAAGAAGAATTTCTGTTCTTGCTACACTTATTTATAGGAATTCAAGCTATTAGCATTCCTCAAATTGCAACAAGCAGACACGGCTCAGTCTCCTCACTTTTGTCCAACAGCACACTCAGAACTACAAACCACAATGTATCAAACCAGACCTGACTGAAACTTCTTTGAGACATAAGAGGTCATTTAATCACTATCTCATCATTTTTCCACTTCTGCTCTGTAATAGAAAAATGAAGTGGAACTTCCATTGCTGTACTGGCTGTTTCGATGTTGTGTTGGAAAACTTAGTCCTACTGCGTCTGTGATGCAGTGTGAAGTAAAATGGACTATACATTGTTGAAAACTGTTTTATTTTGAAAAAACAAAAACAAAAGCACAAAACAATTGTCCATTAGTAACTATTCCTTCCACAGAGCAGTAATGCCATGTTTTCAAAGAAAGCTCCCAGAAGAGAAAACATAAACAATCCAGATGAATGTGCCAGAGAGCTGCCAACTTTTCTGATTCAACCCAGAGACCCTCAGTATTCTGTTGATGGTGCTAAGGTCTGGCTTGTGGAATCATGTGGTGACATGGATACTCAGCTTTCATTAATAAATAATTCACTTCTCATCCTTCAGACTGCAGAGGAAAAAACAAAAACAAGGACTAGAAGAGCACAGAAAAGGAGAAAACAAAATCCCCCCAAGTTCTTTACAGCTGCACTATTTTTGAACAATGCAACTTATTAAGGAGTTTCTGACTCATGATCTTGAACTACTTAGCAGCAGAAATTCACATGCTACATACATTTATCCAGATAGAACAGGCACCCTACGTGCACTCAGGCAGGCTTTGGGAGAGTTAGACACCCTCCTGCAGCCACAAGCTGGAGTTGGACTGCAGCTGGCTGGTTCCATCACACTGATGATGCCATATGGGTGACTAACCCATGCCTGCATCAATGATGCATCGAGAGAAGGATGTTCTGCTTAGGGAGACAGCATGTACATATTACTTGTTATTGCATGGGCAGGATCTGAATATCAGTAGTGCCAATAATAGCAATAACAATAATAACAATAACTTCAGTAATAACAATAATAATAACAGTAAATTAATTAAAGCCTTTTGTCTGTTCTATCTGCTGTGTTAATATGGTCAAGATAATCATAGAATCATAGAATCATTTGAGTTGGAGGACTCCCTTAAGGATCATCTGTTGGACCCAACATCCATGTAAAGAACAGGGATACCTATAGTTCCATCAGGTTGCTCAGAACTGTGTCCAGACTGAGCCTGAGTGTTTCCAGGGAGGGGATACTCACCACATCTATGAGGAAGCCCTTACATTATGTCAGTGCATCCAAACTACACAAATTCTTCTACCCAAAGGATCAAACCTGAACCAATAAAAAAGGTGGTCTCCTATTTTGTTGGCTGCTGAAAGAGGAAGGACAAGCTAGAGATATGCAAATTTAGAAATAGTTTCCCACCTGCCCATGAATCTGGAATATATGGAATTTAAGCACTGTGTTTGCAATATCTGGAACGTGGCTAAAATCATATGCAAATTAAAAAATAAAGATCTTGATGAGGAATTTGACTGAATGTACTTTAAGTATGCTAAAGCCAGCTGGGAATTTCTTTAAGCCCCAAAATGAAGTGAGGTTTCCGATGTAGACAACCCACAGTGGAGCAACAATACTGCATGAATTTTATGAGTTTCAATAACTGCTGTAATCAGAAAATTAGAAGTAACTGAAAAAAATCCCTTCAGCCCAATTTGCTACTCTATTAAACCAGTATAGCATCAGAGTAATATAATCATTTTCAATGGAGTTACGTTAGCATAAAATTGATGTCAGTGGCGGGTGAATCAAACCCCAAGATAGATATGAATTATGTACTTTCTATCTGATATTTTAATGTTGAAGTGAAAAAACATGGTGGAGTTGGGAATGAATCCCAAATGCAGTCATCCTGAATGGCTCGATAGAGAAGGATATGTTTCTAGTGCTAGTTTAATCACCCAATATGCAGAATATGTCATAAATGAGCACACCACCAAAACAACCTTGATGACACAGTGGTGTTTCTTTTTAAAGCAGCCTTCATTTACACACTGTCACTAATAAAACTTTGCGGGGCATTACAATGGTCAAACCCAAATATTTGGGTAAGATTTACAGATTATTATTTCATTTTGCTGAACACAAAATTAAAATATTTACCCTCTGGTATGAGGAACAATTTTGTAACTGTAATGTAAGCAAAGAACTTAGCTGTACTTTTTCTGTGTTATGTATCTACAAGAAAATACATAATTGCATTTAAAAAAAGAATGCTATGCTAATTAAAAACAACAAAAAAAAATAGACTTTTCAGTGAAGTAAGATTTTAACTAGAAAGAGCCAATTTATTTTTGTATCATGTGAAAAGTCCCAGTATTCTAATGTTTACTAGATATTTGCAAAATTACATGAAATTGCTTAAAAAATGGAAATCTGCAAAATAAGCAGAAACAAAGCATCTGTAAGTAATAAAACATCTGAACATAAAAATATCAACCAGGAGACAAATGTTGCCAAACATATACATAATTACTGTACTTCATTAAACCCAAGTCTGATGAATGTCAGTTAAACTTGCAAAAACATTTGAGATTCAATCTGCATTTGCACCACATCAGGATAATTCTATTAACTATAAGGTTATTCTGTAATTATGTAAGGTCAGTGGAGACCTGTTGGTATATGAGAAAGGGGGAACCAGGCACTTCACTTTTAGTCTGCCAGGAGAGACATAGCCACTTATGATTTCTGTGTCTTAAGTGGAATGAATGCAACAACTCCAAACTGCAATTTTTACTGCCAGGAATTGTACAACTCAAGCATGCAAAATGAAGCAATATGGTATTTTAGTGCCAAAGTAAGTCCCCTTAAAATTTCTGAAAAACTGCAGTTTGCCAACTCAATGTCTGTTGAATGCAACTAGGCAGTAATGAGAGATAAACATAGGAAGGTAAATGGCCAGCTTCCTGTACAAATACTTGACTTCATCTTAAATATTCAAAGCAAATCCCCTTACAGCCCTAATTCGAAACTGCATCCATTATTCTTTTGTTCCATACTTACATGGGGCTTTAGCATTGGTGCAGCAGATGGCATCACAGAAATCAGGACCCATCCTTAGTATCACCACGTGTTTAGGAAGCTCCACATGGTAGAACTGATGTTTTTTTCTGCTCCATAACACTGTAAGAACAATCCAGACTCTTCTATTTAATTTAGAGTTGGGTACATACTTAAATACACATTCATCTACCAGTACACTTGTGTCTTACAGGATGTTTCACTTATAGTATCCCAAATGCCACCTGAAGTCACAGACACTTTGCATATGATCCATAAATGATGTTCTGTTTCATATCAAATCTACTAAACCATAGAGACAGTATTGAAGATAAACACTGGTGCTTTGTCCTCAACTCAAAGTCTCACATATTAAATAACTTCATTTTCTGGTCTCTGATCCTAGTATTGTGGAAGTGATGTCTCATTTTAATTGTCTCTGAGTGTATCATTTTTAAAATATCCATGTAGGTTTCCTTGATTTTGCCATTTAGTCCACAGTTTAATTCATTACTTCTCCAGATACACAACTTGGGTGCATAGTCATAAAGAGAGTTACTTTTTACCTTTTTACAGCATCCTCTACAACCTTTGTTCAGACGATGTTTTTAAAGTCACCTGCCAAATTCCACAATTTACATTTCTGTTCTCTGCTTTCTTTGAAAAATGTATGATGAAACAACACATCATACCTCTGTACAAACAGAAAGATGCTGCCAAGTTTTTCTATATCCAATTCAACATAGATATTACTTGAACACAGAAAGCTGTTGGCTGGTGAGATTAAAATGCTCTTTGACTTATTTTCATGCTTTAGTATCCAGAAGGGAAATAAATGTTCTTTTCACAGCCTTTTGAAGCACTAAATGCATGTCTTGATTGATGTATATTTGTTCAGTGGTTCATGGACTGGACTGCAGAGAAGGCCATGTGATCATGTGGATTCACAGATCTATATTAGAGAAAAAAAAACAAAAAAAACAACTTTTCATGATATCAATCCACAGGTCTTTAGAAGAAGGTTTTTCAGTTTGTCTAGAAAATTCATGTTCAGACCTCTGGAAATCATTTCCCATGATTTAGATATGTTTACAGTAAATAAATCATGTGGTGGATTAACAGAAAACCCATGTCATGTTTTAGCTTGTGTCTTTAAGCTTGAGAGTTTATAAAAAGATTCAGCTACATTATTTATTTATTCATATATTTATTTATTCATTCATTCATTCATTCATTCATTCATTCATTCATTCATTCATTCATTCATTCATTCATTCCTACCAAAGAATAACAGAGGAACTAAATCTCCAGTAAAGATATGAGGTTTAACTTCATGTGAGGAGCTGTCTCCAATAGACTCTAGCTCAAAATCATCAACACACAGTTCAGTTATATTAGAGATACAAGACCTAATCTTAACTCTAAATCAGAAAGCAATTTTTCTTATTCTCCAATTTTCAGTTATGCTTGTATTCCATTTCCAGTGCTATTAAGAGTATTACTTCAATAATATGTTGACGGAAATTCTTTTCTCTCAGCACAATAGGATGACTATATAAGGTGCTGAATGAAATATTTTTCTCAGTATTGGCATCCCTTCCTCCCCAGAGTATTTTTTTGCATTGTCCAACAATAATATGAAGAACTCTTAAGAAGGCTACATTGATGAATTCTGTTTCTAGAGTTTATTGAGCCTTGTTTAGCCAACATGGCAATAAGTATTTATGAAAACAATATTGCTATATTATTTCAAATTGTGATAACCCCCCAGTGACCAATTTCTTCCCATTTCATTACTTTTGGAATCTAGACAAACTGGCAGCTTCTCCTAATGCTGAGTTTTTAAATCATGAAAATGAAAAAAGTTCATCATAGATTCATCAGTAGGTCAGTGAGAAAATATACTGAAAATAGATAGTATAAATTATGAGCTAACTCAAAAACAAAACAACAAAAAACCCAAAACAACAACAGCAACAACAAAGACACCATAAGAATTAGAGTTGCATTAACTTAATCTGGATCTACTATGACTTTCGCTATTCAGCCACTGAAAAAAATTTCCAGTATCAAATTACTGACATTATCAATGTTAGTTAGACAGGAAGGTTTAACAGTGAATGTGTGGATTCCATCCCATACAGTAAAAATGAAGCTTCATTTTTGACAATCCAAAATAAATCTAACACACATTTGAAAAGCTAAAAAGCAGTAAATGTAATTTTCTTTCTATCACTATAAACATATATTGAAACTAAGTTCGGTCTATAGTGTTTTTATTAAATTGTAAATTGTTTCACAGATAGTAAATTCAGGTTTTCTTCTTTTTGATGCTGCTAGGTTATCACTAACTTAAGGTTAGCATCTGCTCTAACAAAGTTATATGAAATTTCATTTGACACAGAATCCACAATTTGTTGTCTGCTAAGGGGCTCCTTCAGTACTGAGGGCTTACTTACCTTATTTTACTTCTTGCAGTATTTGAGTTTTAAGCACGACATGGACATCAGTGAAATAGTTCTTCAATTTGTCATAAGGCACCAGCAGATCTCTGAGAACCTTAAGCACACTTCTTCAACAACTTTTTCTTCTGTTTTAAATCTTGGGAAAATTGAAAGTGTATGCTTATGAAGAACTCATATTCTGTACATTTATTCTTATAGCTAATTTTTTATTCTATGAAAAAGCCAGCTGAACACTACAATGTGGTTTGGCGATTTTGTAGCCTTCTAATAGAAATCTGAACTCTGAGTAGAGACATTGGGTACTTAGCAAGGATATATATATATATATATATACATGCATGTACTCTTGAAATGAAATATATACATATCTCCTACAGTCAGACAGGCTTTGATAATAATGTTTTGCAAAGTGAACTGTGAGACACTTTTACAGTCTTCAAATAATCACAATCTCTTTGTTGTCCTCTTGTGTCCACTGCTCTAATAAGAGGATTGAGCGACTTCATATTTCAGTAGATAGCAAGAGTACCCAGTAGCATACGAGGCTTTTCTAAGCTTTTTGTTCAATCTGGATTTTCTAGTGAAAACACTAGATATTATGCAAACTGTTTTATAATCACAGAATCACAGAATCACAGAATTACCCGGGTTGGAAGGGACCTCAAGGATCATGTAGTTCCAACCCCCCTGCCTAGCAGGGCCACCAAACATACACATTTTCTAGATCAGGTTGCCCAGGGCCCCGTCCAACCTGGTCTTGAACACCTCCAAGGACGGGGCATCCACAATCTCCCTGGGCAGCCTGTTCCAGGACCTAACCACCCTTCTAGTAGAGAACTTTCCCCTAACATCCAACCTAAATCTTCCCTCCTTCAACTTAAAACCATTTCCCCTAGTCCTGCTATTATCAGTCCTTTTGAAGAGTTTACTCCCCTCCTGGGAGTAAGTTCCCTTCAGGTACTGAAAGGCTGCAATGAGGTCACCCTGCAACCTTCTCTTCTCCAGGCTGAACAAACCCAACTCCCTCAGCCAGAACAATTCTGGAATAGGAGCCTGGAATCTGAAGAGAACATGCTCATAAATCATTTGGAAGCAGTTTTAGTGATCTGTAGCTATTTGCATTAAGACATCATAACCACTAGCTAAGGGCATATAAACATCAATGAATTAAAAAAAAAATACACACAAGAAAAAGCCAACATAGGCATTTGGGCTAAACCCACCTGTTCAGGAAGGAATGTAACTTTCTCTCACTCACAAATCCAGATGATAAAGTGGTATCCTCAGCACTGTATTTCCAGCACAACCAGATTCATGCACTGGCCCCTGGAAGGCCCTAAGCCCTTTCAAAAGGTACAGATCGGAGATGGGATTTTTGCCAGGATACTGCAGTTCATGCTATATTAACTTAGAGTAAGATAAAATTCTGAGAACAGTGAAAGATTGATGCTTGTCATGTACCATGTTACAGCTAAAGTAACCATGTGTTAGGGCAGGAAGGTCCGACAGCACCAAACCAAAGGCTAAGTTAACATCACTCTAAAATTTACCTGACCATGATCCTCTACCAGAGCTGGAAGAGAAAAGCAGATAAGTAGCAAGGTGGATTTTGTAATACATTGTCATAAGATGGGAATTTAAGAAAGAGCAAATTTCAATTTCTTGAAAGATTCTGTTGCTAATAAAGAGCAAAATAGTTTCATCCAGGTGATATTACTGGACTGCAATTCCCTAGCAAAAAGTAGTTCTTTCCAATGTGCAATATAAATCAGCTGTAGGAAAGAAAGAACTCTCCTACCACCTCCTTAGTGCTTCCAAAAGTCATAACAGATAAACACTTACCCAGCATACTAGATAGAGGGTTTGACACTTGGCTGCATAACTTTGTTAATCATACCTTGAATGCACAACACCTAATTCTTAATTGTCATTTGCAGGAGTGAAAAGAGTGCATAAAATTTTGGAACTATGATACACAACACAGTGTCAAAAAATGTGACTTCTGAATCCCCGACTTACTATTATTGTGTCCAAATCAGTGAACAGTTAAGAAAATCTAAAAATGTATTTTGACTTTACTAATGAGGGCACAATAACAGCAAGCTGTAAAACATCTTTGCTTTTCCCCACTGTAGGAGCTCTAATCTTGTTCTGACATCCAGAGCAGCGCAGAATATGCTGGCACAAACCTCTACCACTCCTGAGATGCTGCTTGTATCTCTGAATCTGGTTATCCATGTAACTCATTTCCTATTTATTTATTTATTTTTCATGTTTAGAAGGGAAAACATACAACTTTGATCAGGGATTAGATATTTGTTGCAGTAGGGGGCAGTAGCATTCATTAACAAGTCAGGCAGAGCAGTATACAGTATGTGTAAATACCAGTGCTGTTCTCAGGTGATTTAGGTCAATGGAGAGAAGTAAAAACATTTATTCCCTGAAAATTAATTATGTTTTTAATACCTTGTTCAGAGTGCAAAACGAACTTTCATTCCACTGCTTACAGATAGAAATAGGTAATGAGACCGTGTAATTCCAATATTAAAATCAACCCATGCATGTTAAAATCAGCAACACCTTCGGAAATCACTTTATGAGAGAAAAGAGTGCAAACATTTTTCTTCCTGCATTGATATGTGTAACTTAAAAATCAGCAGTATTAAACTTAGGGCCATCCCCACCCCATTAAAATAAAAGTCCCCTCCACCCCAGTGGAAACTGGCAATCCTCAATGAGTAGCAACAGCTTACAGAAATATATCTCTATTTGTAATCATTTCAGTGTATGGATGATGACATTTGGAAACATCTGGATCTGATGATGTCCACAGGAGATTCCAAAATGGTAGTGTCTAAATGTGATGATACAATAAATACAAGATGTTTTATTTTAGATTGAAATAGAAAAATAGAGACAAGGGCAGACTTCTTAGATAAGGTATGCAAGAATGGGACTTCAGGTGGCAGGGCATACTCCTCTTAGCTCTAGAAAATACCTCCAGTAACAGCCACCTTTTGTGATCTCAGGGCAGCCCTGCAGCTGTTCTCCAGCCAAAATTCTTAGCAGGCTTGTGCTCACCAAACTATGTGGCCATAATTCAAACCATTCACTGCTCAACATAATTAAGAACCAATCTCTGAGACCAGAACAATAGTCTGCTCAAGTACAAGCACATGGGAGCAAAATGAGACTTTATGTCTTGGCTCATGTTTGCTTTCATCATTTTTTTCTCTTCCAAGCAAAATCCTTCCCTTCTCTCCTACAGCACATCCATGGGCTGTTTTCAGGTTACCACAGCTCATTTCTGACTTTCTTCACCACAGAAACAGAGCCACAAAATTACCCTGAATGTACTGTCATGCACGAGTTCTGCAGTAATATATTTAGGATCGCTATCATAGAGACTGCTCACTCAGAGATTCAATAGCTAGACATTCAGAACCGATGGGGCACTGTTTTTTCTGGTCCACTCCAGCTACTTTTGGTGTGGAACAAGATTGGAAATAGCAGCATTTACACAAATGTTGCTGTTTCTTAAACCCCCGATGACTCTAGAACTACTTAAAGCCTCAGCCTGACCAAGGGCAGCTTCAGGGATATTTCTGACAGCCAAGGATAGCTAGTAAGGAGCAATCCATGGTGACTTCTTGTTTCCCACTACATTCCCTGCTCCACCATGCAGAGAGAGAGACATAAAGACAGTTTTATGACCCAGTTTTCCTCTCTCGGGCAAATTTCCTTGTAGACTGGGCAGGCACTGTTCAGCTTTGAAGTTTCCAGCAACCTGAGGAAGGTTTGCTCTCCAACAGAAGCAAGTCTTCTCTGTACAGAAGTGTGTGACATTCCTCACCACATCCCCACCAAGCTTTTTGTCATGGGTTACCTTCAGTTACTGCTTATGATTTACACCTTCAGCATGAGCCACAGGGTTAAATGAAGATATACAACGAAGCAGAAAATTGTTAACTCAGAGCAAAAACATAAAACTGTGGGCCATGAGCAGAAAGATGATCTATCCTGTAACAGGATACAGGCAGAAAGTAGCTTCTCTTCCTACAAGTGCTGGACTTTCTAAAGAGGACTTTCCTCACTTCAAGCTACTGACAGAGATATAAACCCAGGAAATATTTTTGGTTTTACAAAACAAGGCAGTGCTAAGGAGGCCAGGGAAGGAACATAAAATATATTTTGAAGATCTGAAATTAAAACCATCTGGGGACTCAGGGAAAAAAAAACAAACAAAAAAAACCAAAAAACAAAAAAAAACCCAACAGAAAAAAAAACAACAACACAACACAGACAGGAGTTAACAAAGAGGAAATCTCAGGAAGGTTCATGTCATACATTTTTGCTATTTAGTCCTCACAGATGAAAGTTTCCTTCCCTGTGGAAAGGTTCCCCATATTCTCCATAGGCCTGGAACGTGAAGAAATTAGAGGGATCAGCTGAAGATTGCAACAAGTGAAGGGCCTTCACTATTAACAGTGGCCTCAGTTTCATAGGAAATGCAAAGTTTAGGTAGAGGTTAATTAATAGAAACAATGAGACAGTCTATTCAAGGGTGATCACTCAGCCCAGGGATGACTAAAACGCCTGAAGTTCTATGGCTGAGGGAGAGCAAGATGTGAATTTTGCTCAGGTGCTGGCTACTTAGTTTGGACTGTGGTACATTAAAAAAACCTTCCAAATTGAGCACAGAAAGGCTGTTAATGCCAAGTGTATTTTGTGCTCGTGATGTGGAGAACTACTAGCTTTTCAGCACGTTCCAGCTGGGCATGATTTGGGAGCTTGTTTGAGAAACCTAAAGAAATTTTTCTTATGGTTAAAATCAGTTACTCACACCACAGAGCACTGATCATGTTAGCTTTCTCTCTAACTAAACCTAATCAAATTAGCATCATTGAAATGCAAAAATATAATAGGGAGATTAAGTTTCAGCAGAGCCTTTCTATCCCTTAATTAACCTTTGCTATCATCAAATTGGAAGCTTCTGAGATCATCTTTGTAAGACAAATCAACTGAAGTAAAGCAGCACCCATGTCTCATTACATAGCTATTCAAAAATAAGCTACGTACACAGTTTGTCATATTTCCATATATAGTACAGAAGGAATTAGAGCTATCAGCTTTCCAGTCCATGGATCATTTCTACTTGGGAAGCAAAGATTTTCTGCCAGGAGTGTTTTTAGGAGTTTAGGCACTATTGTCATTTCACTGGAATTATTCCTAGATTTCCTGGCTGCTCTGTGGTGTATAATGGGATGTGCACGCTGCTCACTTTTGCATGTAGCCTGATTTTCCTGCATACAGTTTGGCATATGAAAGAAAGGAAAATGTTGCCATTGTTAGTTTTGCAATTGGCAGCAGAACTACTACTTCTTAAATTCAACATGGATATGCTGAGGATATCCATGCTACTCATGTGACATGGCAAAGAAGAATATTACAAAGTTCAAAGCCATCAGGCCAGTTTCTTATTTGTTTCAGACCCTGAAATCAACGGGTGCAAATTACCTAAATGCGTCTATGCATTTGAGCCAGTGGAAATACAGCCAGACACTCTTTTGGTGTTGGAGAACAGCTCTATGTGCTCACGGGTCCCCTTCTGCCTTCCATGTATCTTCCTAACAGAGATCTATCATAGTGTCCCTCCTTTCATTTAGGATCTTAAACATCATGTGTTTGCCCCCAAATTCCTCATTATTATATATGTCCTTGCACAGATGTTCAGAGAGACAAAGCTAGTGTATGACATCAGAGTTTATCCTACAGCAATTAATCTATCTGCATTAACTGTATGATAAACTACAGAAGAAAGAGGGGCCTTCTTTCCAGTTCTCTTATCTACTGACCGTCGTAAATATTACTGGCAAGCTGGTGACCCATTTCCTCCAGTTTCCCATGATAACTTTGTTGCGTTTGTTTAAAAAAACTTGTGTCCCAGCCCCCTGGTGCACTAACCTATTTGTTGTAGAATCGCTGCAGCTGTTGGTAAACTGTATCTTTTATAAGAAGACATCTATAAAATGTTTAAGGTCAGATTTGTCTCCATGTCCCTGTCAGATTGAATAACAATGAGAATGACACAACAAATACGGTGAAAGTTCATTGTGGTGAATGAAGGACTTTTGTGTGGATGAGCAACAGTAGGGAAAAGAAGGAAAGAAATGACAACAGGAGTGTCACTGAAATGCACCTAGCTTTGTCCAGTTCAGGGTTATGCTTGTTTTAATAAACATACGAACAAATAGCCTCTCTTCCATTTTCAGGACTAACATAAAATACATGGTCACACCTCTTTTCTCTGAGATTGCTTGCTTTATGTTCTGGAAAAATCAAACTGCTTAAATTAGTATATACATAATACTGATGAAATGTTGCAGGTGAACCATGGCTTAAATATATTTCAAATGTGGACTATTAAAAATGTTTTCATCTATGGATCACAAAACTTCAAAGCCTTGAAGGTGTAAATGACATGTCTCATGCTCTTAAACAAACAAGTCCACTACTGCTTGAAGTACTTTCTGTGTTCGATATTCCCCTTTGCTCTAAATCCTGCAGTCTGGCTCACCTCAAACACTCTTGGATCCTTGCTAAAAGACTAAGAAACACTATAGCCTCTGGAAATTTACATTGTACTCCTTAGGCTATGAGCATCCACCACTATTCCTGCTTGTCCTAAGAAGCCTTTTAGATGTGAGAGAGCCACACACCAAACATCAGCGAGATGCTCTGACAAAATAACCATTTTTATACTTTGAAGTCATGCTCATATTTCTGTCATCTAAAACAAGACTCTGAAAGCGCTGTGAGGAATATGGGAAAATATCACCAGAAGAAAAAAAGGACTTGGAAAAAGCAAACATGAAATATGAATTAGCTGGCAGCGAAATAAATGTTATAAGTTTCTTTTACATTCATAGTCTTTTTTAGTTCCAGTTGTGTGCACTGAGTCACCAAAGTACACTGAGATTAAATCTGGGTACCCCATCAAACTTCTTATAAAATTTCTGGCTAATGTACAGTTTCTGATTGAACATCTTACAGATAATATGTGCTATCTTATTTTAATAAAGTTCAAGTTTTCTAAAATAGTTTTGAAAATAAATGCCTGTGTCTGTCTTGATATTCAGAAGGGAAACTGAGAAGAGGGTGGAGTGGAGAACTGAGTACAGAAAATACAAATTCACAAAGAAAACACCCTTCCCATCAAGGCAGCAAAATGAAAGTGGAGAGCCCATTTTCCATTATCTTAACTCAGGAATTAGAAAGTATACAGATAACTGTAATTTTTCCGCACACATTGAGCCCAGGGCTTTCTCAGGGTGATCCAAGTTGTAATCACAGCTTCAGCCTTTCAGGAAGGTCTGAGTCTGATTGGCTCCTTATCAGCTTCTTGCAGAGCCATCTCTTGATGGGTGGTGTCAGTGGGATGGCCATTACCCTCTACCACATGTGGCAGTGCAATGTCCTCTCCTCAGAGAAGGAGTGGAGTGGGGTTGCTGGTAGTGAGAAAAGGGATATTCTGTGCTCTCTAGTCCTGCTCACCACACCATTCCTAATACAAGCCAGGATGCCACTGGCCTTCTTGGCCACATGGACACACTACTGGCTCATATACAGCCAACTGTCCATCAGTACACTACTGTGTACTGCCAGTGTGCTGCCTGCCAATGTTTTAAGCCATGGATACTGGCTGAAACCTGAAGGCTCTGATTATTATTTCATTGGCTGTGTGTGTGCAGTACACCTGCAGCATAATGTAACTTTTTATTGCAGATGGAATGCATCCAAACGAATTCCCGCAAACAGAGTTGCATATAGAGAAAATAAGATCCTCTTGGGTTTTTGCCAATATAATTTGAAATCTCAATTTATAACAATTTTAAAACTCAGTACCAGCTGGCAGCTACTGTTTGTAAGAGGTTCATTTAGGTTATGGTAACAAATAAGTACATTTCTCTTAAGGCAATAACAAATAGTAGTTTTAAGCTGAAATCCAATAAGACAGAACAAAATACCTGTTACTACAGCATCCTGTAAGCAAAGCCAACTGCTCCTACATGCTTATTCCTATTCAGCCACCACAGAAAGCACTAGAGCTCATGATATTTGAGTATTTTTTGTTGTTGTACTTCTTTTCTTTATAAACTTCAAGATAAATGTCATTAATTATAAGTGAAATTGTCCTATAAACACAACAGAGTATACATTTGTGCTGTCCAAACCCTATGTTTAAAAAGAAACTTTAAACTCTTGTCCATCAATGCCAGTGGCAAAGATTAATATTCTATGCAGAAAGAAATTTGCATGAAGAAAATATTGTCCCAAGATTGCTAGATTTTCCTCTACTGCTCCAGAAGTAAAAAGAATGAAAGCATGAAATCAAGAATTAAGAGTAGGAGACATAGCACAAGGTGCTACATCAGCATTTTCAATGCCAGTTTCTTACCATTGGGCAGGCTGCATTCTTGTAATTCATGTATTCATAATGAATGTTCCCATCGCTATTCCACTGTAGTCTTTTCAACTTGGTCTCTTTTGCTACAGGTTAGTATATTTCACAATTAGCCGACTATCTGCAACACCTACATTCTGGACAAACAAAAACAAACAAACAAAAAAAACCCATAATTGCATTATATTTCAATGATTTTGAGATATAAATGCCAATGCTTTGTTTTTCAAAGTTTTCAGATTTCTCTGACTTAAAAAATAAAGCCATAGGTTTGTAAGTTCATAGGCAGAGTTAAAAAGTGATGGTTTGTACTCAGCTTCTTCTTCTGAGTTAGAAGAAATGAGGGAGGCTAAATGAAGTAAAATATTGGCACACAGATCACCTGCCCTTTGTTACAGGGGTTGGATATGAGCCTGATGAGAAAGCAAGGGAAATTCTTCCAGCATGTTAAGAACCCATGGCTGAAGGAGATGGCTGTCCACAAGAATGGAAGGGGACTGAATCCAAATGACATGAATTTCTTATGCTGAAAGCATGCAGATGAATAGAAATAAGCTACTGCAGCTGCATATATTTCTGATGTAGGCTAAGAAAAAGGAAAAGGAAACAAAGTGTAGCTGTTGCAGTGGCAGCTACTGGGTCAGTAAAGCAGGGAGTTACTTGTGCAGCTGTTCTCCAAGTAGTGACCATTCCAGAGCAAAGGGGCAAGATTGGAGCTTCTCATAAGGAGGACTGCAGCCCAGCACAAAACACCCACTGTTTACTGGCTAATGAAGCACAGTATTTCCCAGTTGGATTTCTTTTGAGGGAGAAATATACGTGTTACAGAGCTTTTTAAGAGGCTGAAGTTAAGTATTAGAAATGGATTTGGGAATTCAGCACAAAGAGGTTAATGGAAGTTACCATGTTTCAGAGAGTTGTGATGTTAAAAACATATCACCCTCTTAGGTATTTCATACTCTGCATTCATTGGCAATCTCTTGCTGGCTGTAAAGGTTTTATTTTGTGATCCCAGTTTAAATTATCTCCTATGATAGATTCTATGCACTACTCTAGTACCATAAATAATTACTTTCTTGGACCAAATACTTGATGTTTAGATAAATAAATGCCCTGGAACTTGGAAACAATACCCCTAAACAACTTTCAGCAGCAAGATAAATATATCATCAACTACATCAAATACTAGAGACCATTTCAGATTCTTTGCCTCACTCCATAATAGACCATAATAGACACATGGCATAGGCATCTGAATCTCTGTATCAAAAAATGAGTTTAAAAAGCTTATAACTACAAACACAACAGCTGAAACTTCAAGGGAGTTCATAGTTACCAAAGAAATTGTTTACTTCATCTCTTTATTGATGGAGACAATATTTTCCATATAAGACAGGGTCATGAACCACTGTAATACTAAATATAGTTGCTGATGCAATAGGAAATCTTGGAAGCCATTGGGAAACAGGTTGTAAGACAGACTTTCACAAATCTTCACAGAAGAGGAATGAGCGTTTATGTGAGTTCTTCTGAGATTCCACAACAACAAATCTTACAGATTTTGTTGTAGTAAATAGGCTACATCTGCCAGACATTCTGACCAGGAGAATAGATTGGGAAAATGCATTTTTAATTGTCATTTATGTATTATAATATATATATATATATTAACTTTACAAAGACCATGTGTTGAAATACAGATGATACATCATGATAAGATACTGAAAGCTATTGTTTGTTATCTCTCTGTTCTAAATCAAAGTTTCCAATGCTCCTCAAGCTGTTTCTATCTTTTCCTTGTTTGGTTTTGTTTTCTGAGTGCCTCATCTGCAACTTGCCATTTAACTTTCCTCAGGGAAATAAATCTTGCAGAGTAGAGTTTTCATGAAACTCCTGCAGCCATGAACTCAAAATGTTTAACCAAGCATCTACATGAAATTCTGAACTGAAAGCATGAAATGAAGCTAATGCTCTTGTAATGTTTCGTGAACTGGAAGAAGTACACAGTCATTGAAGAAATGCCTGGCACTGTGGATGTCAGTGAACCTGAAAGAATTAGCAGGACTCTGGTGGAGGACTGATATTGGGCAAGAGCAGCATGCCCAGGAGAAGAGAAACAGAGCAATAGAAGGGGAAGGAGCATAGCTGATGAAAGCAGTAATGAAGATCCTTGGCTTGTTTTCTGCTTCTCATTTTTTGCATTTACCCCAAGATAACTCAACCATGCACAATGCCTTTAAAAGAAAGTAACACTGGCCAATGTTTTCATGTCTGCTTCCAGTACTGGGGCTCTTCTCGAGAAGAGTCAGCACAGGCATTGTCATCAGTGGTATAACCTATTTTCTTCTGGGTAGCAATCTGAGTATCACACAACTCCTGAGTATGCTCTGTCAAATACAGGAATGGCATGACTTTCAGTGAGGGCCTTTGTCCCAGTTTTATAAAAGAAAAAGACTGTTTGACATCCCAGGGATGAGACTAACAAAACTGTTTTTCTTCTATTTCTGCACAAGTGCTTCAATTAGGAAACCTCAGAAGTTACTGTAATGATCTAAACATTTGAAAGATAGATGTACAGTTAAACCTGAATGTCCTTGATATGAGTGCTTTGATGTGAGGTTTAGCTCAGCTGTGAGATATAAGTGTAAAAACTGGGGTAGGATGGCTTATGTCTGTCAGGTCTCCGACCATAGCTGAAAAAGAATGATTTGAACAGTCTGTTGTTAAAATGTCTGAGGCAGATGTTACTTTTACCACCACAGTCAAAGCAAGGGTCCTCAGTGTTTGACTTTCAAAATCCCCTCTAAGTTCCTCACATAGACGTAAAACGGTTTGTTTATTAAATCTGCAATTTTACAAAACTTGTGAGGTCCGGAATGAAATGTCTGATTCTCTGCAGCCTCCAGTGGGACATACATTTCCTTTATCTCTTTAAGAATACACATCCTTCAGCCCAATGCCAAGTGCTATATCTGTAATCTAAGACAGTAAAGAACATTTTTTCTTCAGTTATATTTCCATCCATAGCCAACATAAGAATTTACCAGGAAGCCATTTTATTCCTGTGGAAAATATAGAATTGATAGCACAGTTTGGGTTCCTATTACATTTATCTCTGCGCAATTGAATGTATTCATACTTACTTGTCTCAAAAGATTTCAAAATTATTTTTGAATGACATATGCAAAATATTGAATTCACCAGTCACTAAAGATTGATTATCACTCAACAGTAGAAAGTTGTAAAACTAAACACTGACGAACAATTCATGTTCAGAAATAGAAGTAGAAGTTTCCCTGAAATCTATGTCCAAATTTTATTTTTTCAGCAATACAATCAGCCAGTGACATCTCTGTACACCAGAAATCGAAAATGGAATAATGGCAGAGTGGCAATACCAGGAAACAATGCAGTTAAATGCATCTGTTTTCTCTCTTTAAATTTCTTCATAGTGAGATAACAAAGACTAACTCATGTCAAAATATGATTGAAAGAATACAGCAAGACTTCAAGCAGTGAGAGGGGCTGCATCTCCAAAAGAGTGCAGTATGAACCTCTGAATGTGAAGAGCATTTTAAAGTCTTGAAGGAAACTCTGAACCCACTGAAGCTGAATAGAGCTTTAGATTCAGAAGTAAATGGCAAAATTTCAGTGAAGCATAAACTCATGCTAGTTATCTAAAAAAAAAAAAAAAAAAAAAAAAAAAGAGGTCTAGGAATGCCCAATTAATTGTATTTGCATCTGTTATACGAGGACTGTATAGAATTCAGTGAGCTTCATTTGTGACTTTATTAAAATTAAGGTACAAATGAATCTTTTTTATTTGCTCCATTGCATTTGCCTACTTTACCATGTTTATAGTTAAACAAAAGTTTAAAGACATGAAATGTAGCCCCCATGAGACCCAGGCTCTCAACCATTAGTTGTTTCTCTTGCTATTACCACCATCATGTTTAGAATCTCCACAACTGACTGAGATCTGGGCCTTAACTCAGTAAGACAGTCTGAAAATATTAACAGATGAGAAACATGTTAGTACAGAGTTAGCTAACAACCATTAATCCACAAACACTGATGTAATGTCTTGTGGTGACTGCTCAACCCTAACACTGAACTGACATACACTAAGTTATCTGTGAGTCAGATATACAGTAGTTTGTGTTGTGATACAAGGTGATCTTTAAACAACAGCACAGGGAAAAGAGGGTCACAAAGTTGGGATGAAGAGACACCTCTTCTAGTCAAGGCAGGTCTTGTGTTTCCCCTCAAAACAGGAAACAGGAAACAGAAAACACTGTTTTAAAAAGGTAGAACAAGGAAGAGGAAAAACTGGGAGAATTCTTTCCAGCTGAGTAACCTTCAGCATTTTCTATATGACTCTAAGACATTGAATACATGACTGGCATAGAATTCGTATGCAACTGCGAAGAAATAAATGCACATGTCAAATAATACTCCAACACATTTCCATATCAACAGACAGATTATTTAGATATGAAGAAGCGTATAGCAGATCCCTACCATCAAGAATTCTCCAGAAATAATCTTTCACCATCTAAGACTAGCAACATCACTTACACATACAAAAAAACAGGAATACCTATTACGCAGTGCACCATACATTCCAATATAGAAGGAAAACTTATTCGATTATTCTAGAAAGAAAAAGAAAAAGAAAAAAGAAAAAAACATTAATGTCAAATTTAAGTAAAAGAACTTAAATATGGTTCCAGTAGTATATCTAAAGCACATCAATACATATGAATGCAGCTAAGGTATTATTCCTCCTTCTCTGTATGGTTCTTAAGAATATCCGGTCACAAAATGTTGTACTTCTATTAGTCTATGTAACTTCACTCTTCATAAAATATACCCACTCAGGGTAGCATGAAAAGTTCAGCTAGGCCCTAATAATGCCCAACAGATAATGCTTAAGGACTATACAGACAGGTCAAGTGTGCAGTCACAGTTCCACAGAAAGCCAGTTTCACTTAATGTCCTCCAGTTCCCATATCTCCTCATATTCTTTGGAGAATGGTACAGATGCTGGAGGCAAAATATAATTCATAATGGCAACCTCCAAACATTTGTACAGAGAATGAGATAATGCCAGTAAAAAACACTCTCTGAGACAGCAAACTTCTGCTCCACAAGGTGATACGCTCAGGCATGATGCAGTCTGCATCCTCCAAAGCTGGCAGAATTTCAATTGCACTTTAGTGTAGAACATCACTCTAAGAGAAAACCCAAAGCCCTTCATGTATGTGTACTTCCAACTGAAATCTCCACAGATCTGGGTTTTGGAAAAGGAACTTTTTAATAAAGAACACGGCCTCACACTAGCTGTGATCTCTTTTGACAGATGGTAAACAAAACAAATTTTAAAAGAATCTTTTCATTAGGATTTGGCAACGGCAACTTTCTGTACAATTCCAAATGTATTTTCCTTTTCTAGATGCAAAAAAATTACTTCTACTACACACAGAAAACTGAGGAGTTAGGGAACCATCACGGAGGAACCTCCTGTTGACGGAATCACAGTATTTTATAGCTGAGCTTACATTTACAAGCAGGAGTATCGCAGGGGTCACAGCCCTGCTTCTTGTCTTGTGGCAACTGAACAAAGTTGAACACACACTGGGAGACATGGAGGTGGCCAGCTGGCATGGGGGGTAAGTGCTGCAAAATCATTTGGCCCACCCACTTAGACAGTGTGATAAAACCAGTTAAGAGAAATGCAACAGTAGTTTTATAGAAAGCTCAGACCATAAATAATTAATCCATTGAATAAATACATTTATATCAGAAAAGCAGAGGCTGCAGACCAAGCTTTACCTTGTATAAATTTTTTTTAGAGCGTGTGCTGTTTCCAAATTAATACAGAACATACAATTTTGAAGTTACCCAAACCTTTTGTTACTTCATGCAACTAGCTACAGCATGAGAAGTCTTTCTTAAGAGGCATGCTGTATTTCAGTTTACAGCTATGTTTGCATCATGGAAACAACTACGATACACATCACAGTTTCCCTTAGGAACCAACTCATTCAGAAGTATTTTATTAAATGTGGTAAACATGATAACAAGTCTACTAGCAAAAGTGAAAAATGCCTGTGTCACTCACTTTAGCAATTGTATGTGAGATTTAAAGGAATTCAGGGCACAATGTGCTCTTCTCTCCTTTATTCCTAGTAACTGTCTTCTATTTGTTGGAGAAAGTCATGTAATTCTTTTTAATTATCATTTGAAAAAATAATCTTACATTTACACTTAAACAGTAATATACATTCATGATTTGCAGAACCTAACTTTAAGCTATGTCAGTAGCTCAGAAATATCAAAGCTATAAGTAAAACAGTTAATAAATTCAAAATGGGCTTTTCCTCTTAATAATAAAAAATATGCTCAAATTTAATATCAATGAGGACAGTTACAGGAGAACTGATTCTTGAAGTTCAATTAAACCCTTTAAAAATACATTTACTTTTACAATTAACTTTAATAATTTGAACTTTACATCATGTAAAGGCAACTGTTCCCTTTCCTACACAACTTCTTTTCTTTACAGAGACAGCTATGTTTTACTAGGTTGAGATCAAAGCTAAAGAAGGGGCCAAGAAGAACTGATATTTCTATAATGACAAGCTCAGAAATGACAGGAAAAAGTTTAACTAAATTGTTCCCCATGAGTTAAAAGGAGGCAATCAAAGCCAACGTCCAATTGTCCTTCTAATCCCTGCCCAAGGAAGTTACACGGTTCGCAAATCAAATTACTGGGACAGCATGGGCCCCAGGAGGAGACAAGCTGAGACAAAAATTGGAATTAAGGATTCCAATACGAACTCATACAAACAAATTCAGTTTGCTCCTTATCCATGTGTATTTAGATTGATTCATTAATAAAAAAAATGGATTCTCTTGGAAATTTTCACATTTTTAAAGAGGCTATTTTCTGATGACTCATAAAAAGAATGAAGCCAACCAAACAAAAAAAAAAAAGTAACAAAACAAAAAAAAAAACCACCTCAAAATTCAAGCTCTTTTGGAGATAAAACTTTAGTAGACTGCCCTTATTATGAAGCATTACAGAAAAAATTAACACTTCTTAGTGTAGTATACTACTAGCCTTTATGGGCAGCAATGTAACATCAAAGCTAGAAATTGTTATTCCAGAAAAGGCTGGACATTCATAAGATAGCAAGAATAGTGACCATAGTACTGAAAGGGAATTAGGAAAATCTTGAGTTCCTTAAGTCCTACAGAATACGTTTTGACAAAGCACAACAGGCAGTGTTTGATCTCAGCCTGACTGACCTTTCAGACTCTGGGCATCTTATATGATTATAGAAGGACTGCACTGTGTCCTCATTGGAGACACAGGTCTCAACGGACCTGCACTGCTGTGTTTTCTGCAGCTGCTCAGTAAATCCTGCTCATCAGATTTGCTGCATATTGCATACTCAGAGCCTCCTGGAATTTCAAAATAACTCTTCACAAATAACTGAAGTTTGACTCTCCCATATCCCATGCTGAGTCAGGCAGACTGCCAGCTACTTGTAATTTAGATCAGAAAATAACAGAGATAATAAGAGAGAACCACATGTAGTTCTTTCACATGCCTCCTTCTAAAAATTATTTTTTTATTTTAATTTTGAGAAGAAGAACAAATGAATTTTCTGGCTCTGTCTGAGGTTTAGACACAATTTCACATTGATTCTTTTTTGATTTTTTCTCAGTTCTCACCTGGTTTTGCTAAAATTCCTAATGTTTTACTTCATGCATTCACTCACTTTATCTCCTCTAAATCACAGGTATGGTTTCATTCCTGGCGAGCAGCACACAGCTACTGAAGCATGTTAGCAACTGGAAAAGTCCAACATTTGGCTGCAAAAATAAATAAATAAATGAATAAATAGTGAGAGAGTAGCAGATCTCGACATTGGATAAAAATGGATCATTACTGTAGCTGACACTTGGCTCTCCAGACAAACTTTCCCAGTGGGTATTTTGTCACAGCGTATTGTTAGGAAAGAAAATCTTCTACAGGAGCATCAAACTGTCATTGATTATAGCACCAGTTCTTCATGAAAAAGAATTCCTATCTTCAAAGAGAGCTCTAAACTGAAAGGACACATCAACCAAACATATTCCAATAACAGCTTCCATTTTCTTCTCCTGATCTCTCTCTTGGGACCTCTCAGCTTCTCCCTCTCTCACTCCATTCCTCACTGAGACCTCAGATTTTCTTTGCTGCAACCTAATTTCATACCACATATTTCAAAGACAACAACAACAACAACAACAAAAAGCAACAACAACAACAACAAAAAAAAAAACACCAAAAAAACAACAACCCAAATAACAGAGCTACACCTGTTTTACAGCTGGAGTATATTTCATCCTCATTAACATATATCAGATATAATTAAAGTTTTCAACAGTATGGGAAATGAATGTGAATGGGATCCATATGCTTAATGTAAAACTCAGTGTTTTGTTTACATATTTCATAAATTAAAATACTTTGGGTTTTTTCCTTAGCTGCTGGTAGGTTATCTTGATAATCATCATGCATGATATCTATTATTTATCATTAGATAAAATTAAATTATCACATCTAATCAAATTGGAAATTTTCTCTGTATGAGATTCACATAACAAGAGAACAATTATGTATCAAAAATCTATATAGATTTTCATGATAATAATTTTACTGTATTACTAGTTAATTCAGAATGAATAATGAACAAAATGAATCCTCTACTAGGATGTTAAAACCATCTCCTCACAGAAACATGGTAGGTTGGGGAACCCAAGGCAATTAGGAATAGAAAATCCTTAAGAGAAATAATAAGCAAGAATGTTTACAGTGCATTCAGTATGAGCTGGAATTTCCCAAAGTAACATTAGTTAATATGAGAGAATCCAGTTCTCTTCTTCAAGTTTTAAAGTCTGATGCTTAAAGTGTTTGTTCCCTACCTAACCAAATACTCGAAAGTGGAAAAGAACTATTAGATTGTGTACTTCAGGTGGCAATTTTTCTTGCTGTACTTGTACAATTCTCCATTATAATGATATTTTTAAGAGTTATACAAATGCAGTTTAAATTGGACATCTTAAGTAAATTACACATCTTGTCTAAGTGCAGCTTACAGACATCTTATAGCACACACAGTTTAAGATATATTTGTTGGTAATATATTTTATTTTATTAAAATACGCCTTTATAACTCGGCTGCCTTGTACTTTCTGTCATACAAAATTATTTTAAGTTCAACAAATCTGTATTATTTGCAGTAATCCCTTTAATATTCACAATGGAGAAAATTAGCAGGTCATAGAAATGATTTTCCATATTACCATGAAATTTCAAGTATATTTGAAAAAAGCTCTGAGCTTAAGATATTGTGACCTCTCTCAAGAGGTCTGTAATTTCTGGCATTCATCAGGAAGAGGGCTACATGTTCCTCAAGTGTCCCCTCCCTGGAAGCACTCAAGGCCAGGTTGGATGGGGCTTTAAAAAACTTGGTATATAGCACAGGAGTTGGAACTAGATGATCTTAAAAGTCCCCTTCAACCCAAACCAGTCTATCATTCTATTATTCTATGTCCAACTCCAGAAACAGCCACGTCTCTAGACACTGAAAGAATGGGCAGTTTTGCAGCTCACATGATTAACATTATGTAAAAACTTCATAGCTAAAATTCCAGTAGTAAAGCATAGAAGGATTTTTATGTCTGTACTTACCAGCATTTTAGTAACATTGGACTGTTTTTCTTTCCATTAAAAAGTAAGTGCCTTTACATAAAAGATGTTTCACCGTCAGGAATAAGTATCATTCCCGAATTTAGGATACCTTGTAAGTCTCATGCCAGTTTAAGTCCACCTCGATACCACTTTAAACAAATTCTCTTTTGGCTCTGTCTCGCAAGATAAAAGTAGTAGTCCTATAAGACAGAAGGAGATAAATGCCTTAATATTTTCCACTTACCTAGCTGGCACCTTGATGACTGTCCTAAAAGCAAATGTGTAATTCTGTATTTAGTTCAAGCCATGTTTTGCAGTGAATAATGAAAAGTAAGAATAGTAGGAGACGGTCTAGTGTATGTGTGAACATGTAATTAAAGACTACTTTAATGCACAAGGAATATGAATTAGGACTGCAAAACCACTTACTGTTACCACTCCTAACTTCAGAGAACTTTTCAGATCAATGCTCTTTTAATGTATTTCCAAGTAATGATGTACAAGCTTATATATACATTTATGAGCATTGAAAGAGCTGTATATCAAGGAGAATTTAACTACGTTAACAACCGTAAGAAATCAAGACTGAGTAAGAAATGTGTTTTGTACTGGAAATTAGGTTCAAAACAATAATCAAGTTATTAATAAGGCTTTAACGAAAGGGAGAGATTCTGCTCTCCAAGTTAGAAATTAAATAAATGGATTTCAATTGTATGACTTATGTCTGCAAATGGGCAGAAGCACATATTCTTCATGAGCAAATGATATTTTGTGGTAACTAGAGGGCAGATGAATTGCAATTAAAGGATTAATCTCATACCAATAATTGTTCAGGGTAAACAGCACAGCTTAGAACAACAGAACTATAGAAGAATTGACAAAATAATAGTCTCCTAACTTATTTTATTAGTTACTCTGCCAATGGAGTGTTTGGAACTAGATGAACTTTAAATTCCTTTCCAACCTAAGTCATTCTATAATTTAAATATTCATTTTCAAAGGAAAATAAATAAATAAATAATCCAACCATTATCTTAAAACCAGTCCAACCAACTCAGTCAGAAGCTACATTTATTACAACCTGTATCACTGTGGTCATATTCCTGTTTTTTTCTCACCACTACTGCAATATTCTACTCAGCTATGACACACTGCCATGCATTTCCTCTGGGTGAATCTCCCTACCCTTCTGGTGATCCACAGATGGCACAGTTCAGACCTGGTCCACTCCTCAGCCACACTGCTGGTTGGTGTAGACAGCTGCATGCATGTGGGCATCAAGATGCACCAGCAACCTTGCATGACTGGTGTTGGTTGTGACATCTTCTTTAAAAAAAAAAACAAATAATAACAAAAATCCTTAGAGTATGCTATGGTCTATGTAGATACTCACTCTTCTCATCAACAGGCTTCCTGAAATGCTACTCATGCTGTTTCTTCCCTCTTCTTACAGATAACAGATTTTCCTGCATAGCAGGATGCACACTGGAACTATACTTCAGCTGCTGTTAATTCAGCTCAGTTAATTCAAAGCCCCAGTGAAGGAAAGGAACAAAGGGTAAAACAAATAAAAGTAATGAATTGGTTGTGCAGTTGGTGTAATTGCACCGGCTTCAATAGAATGACACTAATTTCAGGCAGCTGCAGTTCTGGCTCTATATTTTTATTTATTTTACCTCCTGTTCTTAATTTCCTACCCTACCATTTGTTTGTTATTTTCGTGTTTTATGCTGGTTTCATTTGGAGTATAAATCCCTCGAGGAATGACTTTCTTGTTTCTTTTTGTTCTTGCTTTCTTCTTATTTATTTATTTATTTATTTATTTATTTATTTTGCAGCCATGCAAGGTTAGGATGAAAAAACAAAAGCTTTCCATTATACGATAAGTATGAGAGATATCATAGAAAAAGGGATAATACAGAACTGGAGTACCAAAGTATATCGAAATCCCTGAGTATTTTTTATCTGGGACAATATTTAGTTTCATTTACATAGTTTGTTGTCCTATTTTATAAATCACAACTTAAGAATATTTAGGGGGGAAGGGGCTCTCTGTAAATGTGATGGTTGGTTAATAGACGCGTTTCTCAAAGAGTATCATTTCAATTGATCCTTCCCCTTCCCAGCCAACTCTTTGCATAAGATTGGGGACGACAACAAGGCAAGTGCACTTGTAAGACTCTCTGTTACCTTAGCTACTTCTGGTAAAAAATTGACAGGTATCTTTTAACTGGTGCACAATCTTCAGTTTTCTTTTCTTCTTGTACGTTCCCCTAGGAAACCAATGAAAGGTTAACTGGACTATCATTTCCTGAAAAGGTTCTGCAGAGAAGACCCTAATTCAAGTTCTCAAGTTTAAATCTGTTTAAATTTTTAGAAAACACAATCTGTAAAGCAAAAAGAATGCACTCAGTTCTTTCAGCTCCAGTGCACTATTAAGCCGCAAGCCTGTTATGGAGTCAAACTATCTAGTGGTTTCTGTGGCAGAATTTGCAATCATACTCTACAAGCTTAATTTATTTTCAAAGTGGTATTATTCAATTCTATCAGTGAAGTGTTAAATACAAATAACTGAGCATTGCTACATCCTAGTCCTAAAGCTAGGGTCATTAAAGAAATTTGCTCGTAACTATCAAAATAACATATTTTCAGATAAGTGGAAATATCAGAATAGCCTTTTATAAATAAATAAATAAATACCAATTTCAATAAACTCTGAATTAGTGCATTGCTTCCATTCACAGATTTTGCCTATGGTTATTTTTGCAAACTATTTTTTGTATAAATAAGACAAATATTTTCCCACTAGATTCCCATTCCTTATGTAGAAATGCCATTATGTGTTACATTTTACTGAATATCATCTTGCTAATTTATACTCCTGTGGCAGTGTAGGTAGAATAAAAAAAAAGTGTAAAAAATGGTTTTGTGGAAGAAAGACTGAATGCAAAGGAGTCTTGTGCTACAGTGGACTCATACAACAGAAGCTAGGTTATCTAAACAGTGGGTATGAATTAGATTTTTGACAGAAGAGTATTACCATTATTTGCACATGCATATGCCATTTCTGGGGTTTTGCATTAAAATTTATGGATAATATAAGAAGCATGAAATGTTCCAAAATTCACCCCATTTCATGCTTGTAAGGATTTACTAAGTACAGCAGGTCAGAGAGCACTCTGAAGATGGAAGTTAAAATGGAAGTTGTAAGATTTGGCCTCAGAACTATTACAGAGCAAGCAGCTAACAAATTATCCTCAGTAATTAATAAGGAGAGGACTAACAGTGAGGGGACTCAAAGCTTAGTGTTGTCTACAGCATTGTTCTTGGATTTCAAGGGCCTTCACTTTGAAGTCTTTAGTGTAGATAAATTTGTTCAAACAAAATCACCAGGGATGTTTTTTTACTATTTTTTACTATCAGACAGGAATAAACCTCAGTTTTTTTTCAGTACAGATTTGATCCAGTTTATGATTCTTCTGAAATGCTTTTGTATACACATATCTACGTATTTTTAGTATAACTGTTTCTGACATAAAAATGATTATAATTTTCTGAAGTGTATTTCTCTTATCTCCATTATTTTGTGTTGGAGAGGTTTTCATGTATTTCTAGTGATAGCAGCCATGAAAGTCTTTATCTTAAAATCTGTGATGAGGCAGATGAAGCTCTTCTACCGGGGCAATAGATTGTAGGTCTGGTAAAGCAGGAGAGAAGAACCTTATGCAAGACCTCTAAATAAAAGTTAATTGAATGAAAAATGAAATATTTACTGCATTTCATTTATTTTTAGTTTTTCATCAGGAAAAACACAAATCATAGAGGTACCTAAAAAGCCTTTAAAACAAAGGAATAAGCGAAATAATTTTTTTCTTCTTTGCCCATTAACAACTTAGATTTTACTTCAATAATAAAATGTACTTTACTGATGAAGGTTTACAGAAGACTATTCAGCACAAGAACTTTTTAAATTCAGAATATATTCTTTAAAAATTTGATTAAAAAAAAATAAACTGAATGTAAAGAGTGCTACAGTTAAACAACAGCAACTAAACAACAGAGAAACATCTGAAGATATGTCTTTTCCCTCTCTTTCAGATGGAATGTGAAAACCCTTCAACAAACATGTCTACATTTGTGCAACAGTTTCAAATTACGAACTGCATTCCCTAAGTATTACATTGTATTTTGTGGTGGTATAAAATTATTTTTTTTTATTGGCCTAGTCAAATGAGAGCTATTTGGTCAGCCACACATAGAAGACTGTTTACCCATGATTAATACAGTACATATTAATCATGGGTGAGCGGTATGTGTAGACAGATAGGGGGCTGACTGCAAGCCCCAAGTTTACCTCCACAATCTGTAAATTTTCTCCAGTCAACCACACAGACATTTCCTCCAAACACAAGGAGACGGAAAGACAGATCATCCCTGAGTACTAAACAAACTAGCTTTTCAAGATAGCTTCTCAAATATAAAGTAGTTCCTTCTACTAGAGTTTCCAGTTTTTTTGACCTTAGAGCTGCTTGACTGGGACTGAGAATACAAACATTTTGTGTTCATCCACTACATAAAGCAGAAGTAACTAAGGACCATAACCCTCAAGTACTCAGGAAACAGTTACATTTTATTTTAAACCAACAGACCTTCAAAATAATTGTTGAAAGCACATGAAAAAAAAAAAAAAAACAAAAAACAAAAAACAAAAAACAAAAAAAAAAAACCAAAACCCCCACACAAAAAAGAAAATACCTTGAAAACTGGAGTGGGAGGAGGGGAATGTGTGGGAGGAAAGTAGACAAAGGCATAACACCCTTTGCTCTTAATGTCAGCATCTGCTGTAGATAGAAACAGAAGATAAGAGGACATTAGTCTGCAGTGCAGGAGGAAGAAAACCTTCACTGATCAAAATAGTTATTGCAAGGTTGCCCCTCATAAGATTACCTAGAACACTGCTATATATATATTACCTGGAACATAACTGCTATATTAATTTTACTTGAAAATATTCATAGGATCACAGAATCATGATTGGAAAAGAACACTGAGATAATCTTGGCTAATGGTCAAACCATTCCCACCATGCCCACCAACCATGACTCCCAGTGCTCCATCCACTCTGCTCTTGAACACTTCCAGGGACAGTGACTGCACCACCTCCTTAAGCAGCCTGTTCAATGCATCACCACTCTTTCTGAGAAGAAATGTTTCCTTATACCCAAAATGAGCCTCCTCTGGTGCAACTTAAAGCTGTTACACGAAAGACATTCACCACATCTTAGGAAGTCTTTCCTGCTGTTAGTCATTTTTTGTTCCATATGGCAGATTCAGAGGTGTAAGTAAGTTTTTCTAACCACCATGAACGATAGGTTCTAGATGTGGTACTTTGAAATACCTCTAAAAAGACCAGTTTATTTCAAATTTAAATGTAAAAGCATTATATTCCCATTTCTGAAGTGCCTGGGAAATTGTCCAAATAAAACCTAGGGTTGTACTATCCACATTTTGCAAACATTTCTCAATGTACTATACTTTTTTCCACAATTTTTGTAGCCAAATATTTCATGACTGAATTAGCAACAGTCTTTTATCAAGAAAAAAAAAAAAAAGAAAAGATTTTGACACATCTAAGTTTTTGAACAGGAGATGGTGAAGAAGGAGAACATTCTGTCAAATGCTCTTTCTTCCTGCAGGAACGTCTATTCCATCAGCACACAGCTGAAATGGCATTGACACAGTAAAAGCCAAATTTTGCACCTTTGTTCACCTTTAAGTAGGTGAGCCAATAAAAAAAGAAATATACACGTCCCTTGTAAGTCATATGAAACTGTTCAGCTATAAAACACTAGCATTCCTCTCCCTTAGCCCTATAATCCCTTCTCTTTAGTGTCAAGGTTGGATCGTTACTAATTCTTTCTTCATCTCTGTTCCTTTCCCCCTAAAGTGCCACACAAGCAGGCTTTTTCAGTAGACTTTGGATATGTTTGGGTCTCAGAAAACGAAAATTAATCCCTCTGCTTTAGGTGATATTGACAGCATAGGAATACACTGAATTATTGTTCTCCTTTGAATTTTTGCTATAATTAGTCAGGACAGCTGGTGTTTGGACTTCTTCAGAGGCTTCAAAAAAGAATAATCACAGTCTCAGTCCTACTCCCATTTGAGCTAATGAAATACTTGCCACAGCTTCAATAGCATCCCAGGCCATCAAGGAGAATTTTCAGAATATCTACATTTAGCTTTTGAAGTTTTGTACAGTTCACTTCACCTGTTATTTACTGTGAACTTAACAAGTATGCATATGACTTATTATTATTTTATTAGGATGTGGTTGCTGAAAGAACAAGCCAACAACAGCATGCTCTGTGTCACTGAGTACCAGTTAATTTGTACAGATTAGCTATCCAAAATTCAGGAGCTGAGGGTAGTTTTCAACTTTCTACAGTCCCAATATATTCTGGCTAATATTGATCTCTGAAAAGAGAAAAATATTCATGGTTGACTGGATCACCTTCTGCGCACAAAACCTACCCGTGAGATGCATCCAGTTAGTGGAAAGGTCTTCTATTTAGATATAAAAATTCACCATCACTACATCTTTGCTTTAGAGTAATCATGTGCATAATCTTTTTGTGACCCATTCTTCCACCCAAAAGGAATTGATTAGTACCATACTTATTAAAAAGCATGAATAGGAATTTGCAAAGTATTTCTCATAAATATCATTTCTGCAATCATTTCTATTCCAGTGAAGGAATACAACGATGTTCACCCCTGATGCCAAGGTAAATAGTATGGCTGCTATGGCAAGGGTGAAACAGCTTTCACTGGGGAAGTTGACATGTTATTTCTTCTGCAAAAGCCTTTAGAAGTTTTTTAAAGAGGACACAGTATTTGGTGAAGCATTAAGGGCCTTTTTGAGAAATATGCTTTGCTTCATAAGAAGTTACCCAGAATGTGGTTCAAAATGTGTTTTTCTAACTAAAGAGAAACGTGTGTTGCATATGAAAAAATACAGAAGACCATGAAAGATGTCTTTGTTAAATGTCAATGATATGTGTCTGTTATTTTTCTGTCTTGCAAGCTAATAAACTTAAGACCAGTTGCTTTATAGACAGCGCAGTTATTAGCTCTCAGTAGAAAATAATGTACCATGGGGAATTTCCAGTATGAGAAAAATGCTCTTAAATATCTGGGGCCATCTAAGCCACCCAAGGTAAGTATTTTCAGGCAGCAGAGGTGTTATTGTTGCTATAGCCCTGCCACACAATGTTACTCTCCCAAGTAAAATGCAGTTTTCTTATTAAAGAATTTGTCTTAAGCCCAGCAGAAAGTAGCCATGATTTCATTCTCATACTCAGCAAGAAAGAGATGGTTTTTGAGGACTATGCAGTAGTGGCAAAGGAGCAGAATTGTAATTTGTGGTTTAAATAAAGCAGGTGGACTACAAAAGCAGGTCACGTAACTTCTCACTGTGGTCATAAAAACTGGAATGATGAGAGGACAGTATTAATGATCACAGATACTAAAGTGCAAACTTGCTTTTATGTCTTTCAGAAAGATGTTAAAACAGAAAATTAAAGCAGATCTAGATTGACAATAAGAACAGTTACTACTGAAAGCCCAACTGTTAGACTATGTGATAATGGTTGGGATTTAGCAAGCACCTTCCAGACAGAAAAATGAACACGACTGTTACAAAACCTCAAAACAATGTCTGGTTGTGTAAATACTTTCCTTAAAACTCCAATTTTAATAATGTAAATACAAATGATGATTCAGAATTAAAACTTGACAAAACTACTTCATCCCCAATTCTAGAGCACTTATACTAAAGCTGAGGTATTATGAGTTTAAGTAGATTAAACGTTCAGTGTTAATTCTAGTTGTGAACATGTTCATGAACAAATATCTTTTTAGATGCCAAACAGGTGTAGGCCAGTTGCTTTGTGTATTTGCAGAAGTGATCCCAAACTGAATCTAAAGAAAAAAAATAATAATAGTAACTGTCTTTGAATAATAGTATTTATATACCATGCAATTCTTCTCTGTTATTCTTGCACAATGCTTTTCCATAACCAAGTTAAGTTGTTAAACTGTTTCTTGGTGATCTCCTCACCTAATGTCAAAGCCATGCGATATAATCTGCCATAATGTTTTGTTTGAGAGTTTCTAAAGGGCACCCATGTGTTACTGAGAGCAACCCACTCCTTCCCTGGCCTGTGGATCAGCTGGGGCAATGCAAACAGAGGGCTGCACTTTTCCAAGTGGCAAAGATGGAGAGCTGGCTGATGGAAGAGGGTGAGAGAGACCCCTACTACTCCCCCCACTCACACCTATTGTCATGGTCACACACAATTTGAGCTTGCTGACAGAACCATACAATAGCAGCATAGATATAAAACCAGCAAATCATGCCAAAACAAAACAAGCTGTGGAAACAAATCCCAACAGACCTCAGTGTCCCCTTGACTGTAAACAAATGGTAATGGCTAATATTATCATAAAAAATTGTGTATTGGGATAAGAAGAGACGCCTGAAGGAAAAATACAATACTTATCTAAAAGTGTTCTGCAAGTGGTAGCTACTGAATAAAGGTCAGAAGCAATATTTGATTGGAAAAACATTGTGCAGAGAAAAATGTAGAGAAAGAAATCTACAGCAGTTGAGTCTGAGGGCTGAAAGTTTCATCTAATAGAAAAAATGGATGTCTGTTGATGTGGGGAAAGCATAATGTGAAACATGTTTGTTGAGTGAGAAAAATGTTGATTGGGCAATATCAAAAGCAGCTGTTGTGTGACAGTGGAAAACCAATTAAATAAATGTGACATGGCAGCAAAATAGTCCATATGGATTGGGGTCTGTGACGTTACTAGAAGGTGTAGTGATGTAAAAGTTTCTTGATAAGCTGTAGCTGTGTTGACAGCATCAGTGACATATTGCTCAATGTTTCTAAATATCTTACTTTTATAAATACAGTCCATTCCACAACTTTACTGACTGACGTATCTCCTGACTAATCTTGATCAGATACTTCCCATGCAACTCTGCAGATCAACTGCTAGAACACATAGCTTTGTTTACCTGGAAATTCCCTCTTCTGCTATATCTGCTATAGTTGTCCTCCTTTGAAAGGATATGCAGTGTTTGTAATGTGGGTAGATGAATGACTGCTTTATTGTTTCAAATACCTTTAAAATGTATGGTACTGACTCTTTTTTAGTTTACTCCTTCCCCAAGAAGACAGCAGCTGTCTCAGTGGCACCCTAACTCCTGTATCTGCTGTGATCTAGACAAGGTAACACCGTAAGATGAATATCACTAAAGACCTTACTACTAGAGTCAATAAACAAATCAGCTAATTAGATGTCTTTGATGTAATACAATCATCTCAGTTCAAGAAATTCAAGAAATTACTGGTGCAAAAAGTAGCCTTAGCATCTAAGCCACACAAATTTTAAGTTATGACCCACCTGATATATCAATAAAATAAATTAGCAGTGAGTAAATCCAGTGCAGCAAGTTGTAAACTATAGATTAATGGCCTATCAGAAATATTCTGAGGAAAAGGGAATATTAGCACTTCAGAAGAGATGGGCACAGAAAGAAGAAGAACACCAGCTCCAAAGTCCCAAACAAGATAAATCATTCTAGGTAAAAAGTTCTGTTATGAAACATTAAATCACAATCTGGATACATGAGTTATACTGGCTATCAATGACATATATAAAATAAGAAACTGCTCTGAGTGCCTGGAAATACTGCAAAGCCAAAATTCGGATACAGCTGGAGAAGAACAAGGTTTATACCCTTTCAGGTTGGAGATTTTCGTTTCATATCCTTTCAGGTTGGGGATTTTTGTTTCTTTCTTTCTTTGTTTAGAGTATATTCTTGAACAAAGAAAACAGTATTCAATTTTCCTGTTTAAGTGAAACACTTGAAATGTTTTGTCAGTGTACCACTGTCAAGACACCAAATGAAAAGAATTTTAAATGAAGAGATAATGTGACAAACAATGCCACTTTGTGTTCCAGATTATTATGTAGGCATCTAGTTTTCAAAACAGGCTTGCAACAGTTCAGTCAAACTTTTTTTGTTATGCTCAGATGATGTCAACAGTTCTGGTTTCTAAAGCTTTCTGTGTTTCTATGGAACAGGAAAAACACTCATTCAAACTTCCCCAACGGTCACCCATCTTTTTCTTAAGGAAATACTTCATTATGAATGCAGGGTGTAGTCTCTACAAATCACTTACTGATGGCATTATGATTGCAAATAAGTGACTGAAATTTGTTTTAACTGCAATGTGAACACCAGAACTATTTTTATCCTTCACTTAATGTATATTTCTGCTACCGTTAATCTGCTTGAACTAGTGACTTACAGCTACAGATTCAGTAAGCTTTTTGCTTAAGTCTGATCAGGCTTTTACTAATAGAGCTGGGCAAAAAGTAGAAAACAAATGCTTAAAATTTAAATATGATTTTTTAATGACCTTCTCTTTTCCTAATGTGTACAGCCTACTTGTTTTCAGGTTAGGCTAATATCTAAAGTAATCATCCCAAGCTTATTGTGGTGCCTACAGTCCATTCTGTTTGGTGTGCTTTTCTTATTTTCAACAGCAGCTGGAAAAGCACTTGGTGGTGGAAACACATGGACCCAGTGAGCATTAGCTTCGCCAGGACTGCATTAGACCATGTGGTTAACTTGAATTGCATGTGTTTGGATTCCCTGTCTTAATTTTGAACCCACAACATAAGGCGAGCATATTTTCCTGCTCCCACATCATTAATTGCAATCACTGTTATCCAAATAATCTGGTTCATAGATAAAATTTGTTTAAAAATCTTGGGAGAGACACAATAGATCAGCTAACAATAGACCATCTGATTGTTTAGGAAAACCAATAAAAAAATAGTGACATATTAATAAACCATTCCAGCTCCTGGCTTGTCAAGGATTTGGACTGTGAGGTATAATGAATCCAAAATCCATCCATTAAATTCCACTGATGCTAAAATCTATAGGAGCTCTGATTATTACATAGGGTGACGGGTCAACTCAGTAAGTTCAGCCAAGCACTAAGGCCTGAAATTTGGATTCAGAAATTCTGACATGCTTCCACCTCTGAATGATAACAAAGGCTTACCAATGTCATAAATAGACCAAGCGCAAGCATCTGAATGAGCAAAGAGAACAGAAAAAACTGCATTAGATTTTAGCAGCAAAAGCATTGTTACTTTCTGCCTTACATAGATTTCCTACGTGACAAACATCAAAATTAAACAGTTGCAATATTCAGCACATTTTCATCCAGATAAGTATTGAAAACATATTTAATGCAATATTGAAGGGATTACAGAATTCAGAAAAGGGAAAGTCTGACTAATGCTGCAGCTGTGCAGCATTCCAGTGAATCCAAGCCATTGCCAGCATTTATTAGCCAATCAGCCTTTGACAATAAACAATCTTGAGCTCACAATCATATATCCAGACAGATAGATGAATGGTATTGCTTACACAGCCACATTAACACTGTCTTCTCTATGTGCCATGAATACTCCCAACAATTGGGCTTAATGCAGTAAGCATTGCTACCAAAAGTGTAGTCCTATCTTGATCTCATTTTCTACTTATAACTACAGTACAGTACCTTTTGTTGTACATTTACATTTGTTTTCTGGAAGACAGACTTCAATAATTTTACAGAAAACAAATTAAAAAAAAAAAAAAGAAAGAAAGAAAAGTATTTTAGAAATTTTAGGCTTAGTATTTCTCAAGAGGGAAAATAAAATGGTACAATGCTTGAAATAGCAATGAATTCATCATAATACTGCCCTATTAAATTAAATCAAGAAAAATCTCATAGATCACTTTCAACCGTTTTGTGGAATAAGTAACACAGCTTCTGAGAAAACAAAACTACAAAACTTTAAGTATGCAGTCCACATTGCTTTCAGGTCACACGATAAACACAGATAGTTACCTTTTTTATCTTCATTCACCACCGTATTGTAAACTTCATTTAAGGGCCTTATTTATGCACAGTGAAGGCTAAGAAGGAAAAAGACAGAAAGAATTATCATTAAGTGCACAAAACTTCTCAAAGCCTACATGAAAGTGATTTGGTTCCTGATATCACCTGATTTGCACAGGAAATGCTCAAGGAATTATAACAGCAAGCCAAGACACTTCCTTTTACATATAGCATTAAAAATAGAATAATTGCAACAAGATGAATCTCAGATCAGTATTCTGAGAATAAACAAAATAAAACCTCCACCAACAACAAAAAAAAATGTTCTGTAAGAGAAAAGACAGGAAAATACTACAATACTTTCAATAATATAAAGCAGAAAGTTAGGCAGTCTCTAATATAAAAATAAATATTTCCAGTACTCTAGATAAAGTAATTGTTTGGCCCCTTTTCTATTTCTTTCAGTAAATGAAGAATGAAATATCACGAGTGCATTCCTGTTATGTTCTTGACAAAGTTCAGCATATCAGAGAAAATCTCAGAAAATATTGAGAAAGAGATTATTGTCAGCTGGAGAGAGTTTTATTGTGGTATATTGCTAGGATAGTTTTATAAATACAATCCAAGAACAAGTGGAAAAAGCAAGAGAATCTTGTAATATATGGAAGGATTAGGGAAGAAGAATATATCTATTTTCATTTATACTCAGCACTGAACGTTCCAACATTAAATACAATGGGAAAATATTTTAAAAGCATATTTTTCATTAATATAGAATTTTCCCTACACTACCACCATCTGTGGGATATCCATACTTCTAAGAATGATATTGCTCAAAATGAGCTTGGATTAGGAAGCAAGGCAGCACCAGCAGGACCAGGGGATCAAGAGGGGACCAACTAACACAAACTCCACCCTGACCTCCTCCACAGGTGGCAGAGCTGCCAGGCATGCAGTGTTGTGCATTTTAAGGCCAAATTTAAAGCAATACGGGCAACGATGAGGCTCAAAACAGCAAAACAAAGCTCACAAGATAAATACAGTAAACTCATAATGCAGAAGTAGGATAGGCAGTTCTAGCTAACATTTTCAACACTCATCCCAAACCATCTACACTTTTTAATCATTAAGCTTCAAAATATTTATCATGGAGGTGAAAGATTTTTCTACAGGATACGTCATCCAGGCATTTCAAAAAGCTGCATTTGTATTGATTTTGATCCATAAGATAGCAGAATAGTTACGTCAGAGAACAGCTGCAAGGAGGAGGATGACTCCTTTCACAGCAAGTCATTGCTGAATTGCTCTTGAAGCTGAGCTAAAAAAAAATTTCTGAACTTAGAAATGGATAAATCTGACATCAAATTATTGAACACTTTTGATTAAAACTTTTTCAGATATCTTGGTCATCAAGGCACCACTTCAACTTAAACTTGTTCAGTGTCACAAATACAGATGGACAACCAAACAAGCTCAACATTATAATGTCTAGAAAATCATAACATTGATAGCACTTTCATTCCCTTGGAAAATCTTAATAAATAAATAAATAAATAAATAAATAAATAAAATTTGCACTGAAAGTCTAAACATGGTTAAAAATTCACATTTAATAGAATTTTACAATTTCAAACAGAATTCCACTCTAAAGAAGCAGGATATCACCTTTGAGTTCATGTCGAGTTCAGCATGAAAAATACAATGGTACAGTATGTGCTGCTGGATATAAACAAAATGAAGAAAATGACTACAGCTAAACTGAGATTATCAAACAGGAGAGAGTTGCTGGAACCAATGATCTCCAATTGAAAGCCTACCGTGGTGGTCTGATACAGAGGACATTTATTACTGTATAAGGAGCATCGGCCTAAGAGCCTAGACAAAACTCAATAAATGCATTTTTCTTTTATGAGTGCAGTGATAACCTGAACAGTCAACTAAGATCCTTTAACAATAACAAAAAACTATTCATTTCTTTGGCCTTTCATTAAATCTTTTTGATGCTTCATAGAGGTTTAGGAGAAGCTGTCGTCAGGGATCAGGAGCTCAGATGCAACTGCCTGCAGGTGATAATCATATAAAAGATAAAAGACCGTAATTCCATACGCATTCAAGCAATCAAACTGAACACTAGTAGAGAAGAAAAATTAAATAAAAAGAATATGAGGTACACAATTCAAGTTGCATGCTTCATTTAAAAAAGAAATGGAATAGATCCATTAGCTTGTAAATTATTTTTTAAATCATACATGAAATAGCACAAATTAAACACTAGCAGACAAGAATAATAAAGCAACAGCTTCTAGCTTGTGCTTTCTAAAATAAAGAATAATAAGTGCAACTAAGTTTTTTAGTAGTAGCTGATTAAAAAGTGACATCCTAAATACATCCTTCTCAAATAAATGCTATTATTTTCCAAACACAGAAAGCCACTAGGTTCTCTTTCCTCCTGAAATGAAGACAATTATTTTTGTGTATAACAGATTTTTATCACAGCATCTCTGCTGAGATTCTCATTTTAAATTTATTATTTGGTAATGAGCAAAGTTACTTGTGGTTTTGGCCATCAGTGAATGAAAACTCATTCTCAGAATAATCCTTTCTAGTTGAACACAGAAAATTAAGATAAGGTCAAGCAAGGCTACTACAAGGAGCTGATATTTTGCCGTATGTTTTTTTGTGAGCATTTTAATCCTTTTTTTGCATCTTATTACACTTTGGTAATCCCCTCAAATCATGCAAGGATTTGTGGCTGCACTTCTACATATCAGACAAGTTTCATACAGACCTTCTCTCTCCCACCTCAGCTTTGGTACCTATGTTGAAAGTCAAGTTAAGGTGATTCAGGCAACCCGTATTTCAAAGCCGCTTAGAGACTCCTGCATCTTTCCACTGCATAAATTCCATGGTATTAAAATCCAGGAGAGGTCTCTGGTTAAAATAAGGTTGGAGGAGACATGCCAGGAAGCAGATTTTGGAATGGACTTTGAAAGAAGTCTTGCAGGTGGCTTAAGAATCAGTTTCTTCCTTGCATTTTAATCCTTCATATATAAAAGATAATTCTAGCTAGCAGAAGTAATTTCTTCAGCAATTCAAAATCATATATATTTCAGTAAATAGGCAGGTAGACCAACCAGTATTAGGCATGTTGTCAGCTGGCATTTTCTGTGAAAATCTGTTCATTGGGCAAAATGTCAAATACGAACTTAAAGCACTTCACAGAATTTGTGTAAGTTTGAAGATCAAAAGAAGATACCAAGAATAACAATTTAGTGTATGTTTCTTATTTCTTTAAAAATACTTTGCCCTGCTACAGTACTTTGTGTATATTCTGCAAAAACAATTCTTCCTAGATCAAAAAGAAAAAAAATAAAAGGGCCAGACTCAGCAGCCTGTTTCCTAACATAATCAGAGGAACCTTGGGAGTAACAGAACAGCTATATCTGCTTCTAGTGAAGCATAAACCCCAACATTTCTTTTATCATTGTTCTGTATTTCTCCTTACAGCTCTGATAGACGTTAGAAATATTACTATAGGTCAATGTTATGTGCATACTTTTAAGCCTGAAAAAAAATAGATGCCAATTTGAAGGACTTCATAGCTTGTCTGTTTAATATGCTAATTTTTCTATTAAATAAAAGCTAAGGAGAGCTCAAACTTTCATAACCCAAAGAATGTTTCACTAGAAAGAACTACTAAAATTTCATTCATCTTGTAACAAAGCGAGGTTGTTATTGACAGTTGCAGTTACTGCATCTGCTCTTTATCCGCTACCAGAGCTGAAATCTTCTCTTCACATTTGCATTTTACAGCATCACTGTGGCAGTTATCAGTAATCATTCACCTGGGAATACAGTAGGAAGTATCATTAGATATTATACTAATATTATGCTTTTTATATTTCTTAGCAATTGCCAGTAAGAAGAAAAATAGCATTATGGACCACCTCCTGGCTTTCCATGAACCATTAATGAACCGCCAGCAAGGGTGACCACAGTACTTCTGTGCCCTGGAAACTTTGGCTTGAAAAATCTGTAAACTATGAGCAGATAAATCACAAATGTTTTGGAAAGGGAATCACATAAGCAAGTTTGAAGACATAGCCACCTCTTAAACCTTGAAATACTCCACGCTCTATTCTTCTGCCTTGGACAATTTGATCATAGGTTAATTGGATAAGCCAGCAGCAAGAACTCAGCACAATACCAGAATCTGAAGTAAATCATGCCCACTGTTGTCATTGATTAGAAGAAAAAAGGAAATAATAATAATAAAATACTTTTGCAAAGTAAAATATTGAATCATGCTGAAGAGTTGCATCAAATACAAGTTATTGTGTGGCAGGTTAAACATTAAGGCAGAGAGTTTCATATCTTTGTAAGTAACACATATAAGCTTTGATATATTGTTAATTGGCTATAAGGCAGCTGGAGCTCATGTAAGCTTTGAAAATTTTGGAGTTATTAGGAGTGTTCCCTGAATTTCCTGCATCATGTTTTGAGGGTACACTCTGCTACAGCTGAGTAAAATTGGAGATTAGCCTCTTTCATGAGACTGGACCAATGAGGATTCATGTTTTCCTACTGTCTTTGTACAACCTTTCTCAGTAATCACGGAGTCTTGGCACATGTTTAGTCCGAACAGGGAGACATGCTGTGTTGCTCTAAACTGAAAAGTCATACGCTGCATTGTTGTATGTTGCATCGTCATAAGGTTAACCTAGGGTAAGTGAGATTCTGATGTTCACAGAAGGTCTAGTTTAAAGCAGAATACTTGTCTCTAAATAGGGAAAAGAAGAAAATGTTCAGAAGTGTTATTTATAAATGAAGATAAGTGCTGGCTAACTCTCCTGCCTTATGCTTACATTATCTAGTTACTTTGGCCCTGTTCTTTCATGATCTAAGCCTACTTTGTACTCGGGTAATTCACATCATTCCCCTCCCTATCTCTAAAATTTTCCTTCTCCTCCCTTTAGCTACACCATAATAAATCCTAGATAAACTGAGCTGCAGGGGGGGATGGGGAGAGGTTGCATTGTTATATGCTGTATTACATTATTTCTGTTCACAATTACTTTTAATTTATGCTGTAAGACAAGGTGCTGCCCTAGATGCCATTAATGAGATGTCTTACTTGTCCATCTTGAAGTACTTCAAAAAGAGCAAGAAGTGCTATGAATCCCAGTGACTAGGTTCTGTAATTTTGGATGGATGGGAAAATTCTAGAATTATTATTAAGAACAGTGAAAACTGGAGCAGGAGAAAAGGACATTAAAAGATTTGTTGGATGAAGCCCCAGGAGCAGACTGACTAGAGCCATTACAGGTCTATGGTTATTCACATCAGTCATTTTGCTGGAAGATAAAAACACCATCTATGAAAACTGGAGACAAAAAAAAAAAAAAAAGGTGGACTAATATGAATAGGACAAAATTTTGTCCCATTTGGGATGTGCATCTCTACAGCAGGGTCCTCTGTGCTGCTGCTGGAATGTGGTGTCACAGAAAAAAAAAACGCCTTGGTCCCCATCAAGGAAGGGAGAGAAGAGCCTTGATCTCCATCCTAGCATATTTGTCTGCAGTGTTCCCTAGATACAGAGATTCCTCCAGCTTGAGCTGTATAAGTAATGTTTTTGGAGAGGAAGTTAATGTGTTTGTGTGCATGCATGCATGTCTTAGTGTTATCTTTTATAGCACATTAAACTAAGTGTTCTTACACTCTCGACATTTACAAATCCTTGATGTCTAACAGGATTTTTTAAATGCTTCATCTGTTTAATTTTTGCAGCCCAAACAAACAATTATTTCAACTTTACCATCTATATCATCCTCATTTTGAGTGAGCTGAGCCTGGTTATGGGAACTACAATCTAAGTGGAAATAGTAAAGTTTCAGAAATGCATCTTATGTATACAACATATCCTAATCCCAGATTATGGTAACAGGATTTAATTTCTCACTCAAATTGTCTAATTACACTTTATTAGACAATGACAAATGGTAAACCTCTTTAGGAAAAAAAAAAAAAAATAGTAGGTATCTGGCAGAATAGATTATGTTTAATCATAAATATTTTAACAACATTGCTGTTAATGTGATTTGGGAAAAAGATTTAAAATGTAATGTAAATCTTATTGTGTCCATTTTTAAACAACCCTTTGGTTCTTTTATACACAAATGTGTATCTGGGTCTAGCATTAATTTGTTGAAACTAGATCAGTACCAAGGGGACCTTTGATCTGCACAATTATCAATTAGATAATTAAAGTCAGGAAAGTAAAGATGCTTTGAAGATTTATTAGTAACTTAATTTATTCTCAGTTATTAATTTTCATTGCATAAACTTGAAAAACATGAAACAACAAAGCATGCATAGTAGCTCTGTACTGGTCTTTGAACTAGCAAGTCTCCTATGAGTTTCAGGATGTCTACTGTGGGTTGTTAAATTATATAGTACGTGTATTACTAAGAAAATCTAGGCAGAATCTGTGGGAGTTGGACTTGTGATTTGTACTACAGCAAATAATATATTTACAGTTTTGCCTTTAGGAAAAATCAGGTAAACTTTGAAGTGTTCAATTAAATTAACATCTTCAAATTTATTCTAAAAGTTTCTTTAACTTGGACTATAAACAGATCTATCATTGCAGCTCAGCTTTCTTTCATCAATTCTATCTATTGTAAATCCAGTGACAGCACACAAAATCCTACTGCTTAAAATGCAATAATGAGATTTTATCCTGTCTTAATAAAGACAAGACTTTCAAACTTATGTTGTCTGCTTCTTGTTACCAAAGATGCTGCACAATGATATTGTATTCTCAAGTGCAATGGTACCTATAGTACACGATTTTAGCTTCTTTTACTTTAGCACAGTGATTACTTCATAATTACTCTTTCTGTGAAGCTCAGTATAATTAATTAATGTAAGCAGCTACTTGGACTACAACCTCTGAAAAGCTGAGGCAGAGGACTGACCAGAATATACATGTGGGGGAAAATGTTTGTGAAAACACTTGAAACAAATACAAGCCATAAGAAATTGTCAGCCTGCTTTAAACACCTAGATAAGTGAATGGCACCTCAGGCATGAATACAATCAAAATAAACCATTTCTTTAAGATTCTTAGGGTAATGAATTTAAATCTATATGTACAGCATACAAGTTGAAACAGCAGCAATGGAAAAAGAAGGAAGGATGTCAGAGTATTTCAGCAGCAAGCCACCAGCCTTATGCCTCATAGACTGACACTGATCATATAAATATTGTAGATAATTAGTATAGAGAAGAAAAGAAGCAAGATAAAGAGAGAGGAGAGGACATAATTCAACCAAACACAAGAAGAGCTCCTCTCATCTGTATCCAAAGTCCTCTGGGGTAAAGAAGTTCACCAGCCCATCCCCTAAGTCAGAGCTGTCAAAAACAGCAAAGAAATGGCATAGCCAAGTCTTACCCTAGCCCTGGTTATGGATTATAAATGAATGTATGGAGCCCTTTATCCAGTGGGTACATGCTCATACAGGTTTACAGTAGCACCAAGGAGCAAGCTGCGCTGAAAGATTTACACATCTACTAACACCTATGCTCAGCAAAGATGGTAGAGTTCAGCACCCTAGGAGAGAAAATGGGCATAACAGTTTCCTGAGGACTGCTAAGCCAGCACAGTATTTAAATACACCATCTAACATTGCTCTGTTCTTCCACTTCTGCAGCTACCACATGTGATGGACAAAATCCAAGTTAAACACTCTCACCAGAGCATACTCCAAGACAGACAACCAGGCCTCAGGCTTTGCCAATACAATACAGTTCTATTCTCTATTTATTTTTGTAGTTCAAAGACCTGGCAGTAGCCCATCTGATGCCTGCCATAAGGACCAGTGCACTCCTGATTACTGCCATGAGATTTCCAAGACTACGGACAGCATGTACTCCAGCATATGCCAGTCTCCAAGACAGACTGTGCACAAATAGCAGGGGGATTCTCTGAAAGAAAGAAAAAAGCCAGCTCCCATTTCCACTTTGAAACCTTCAGTGATATCCTGCCAACTTGAGGACCTTGCTTTAATCACAGCGACCACATGAAAGAGTTTGCTCCGTTTATCTTGGTTCACTGAGGAAACCAGTGATAAGTCTGCCATGAAAAAATTCCATCCTCTCCCCAAAGCTGGCATACTTGTCCCACAGTACAGGCTTTGATTTCATTTTAAGTGCAGTTACTTACAGTCGTATCAGAGAATGCATTAGTTTTTTTTTTTATCCTGCCAGATGACTTATTTTTCCTCAGAATCTGGTTGTGTGTGAGTATTTCAAAATTCCTCCAAGTACAGTGGTGGCAGGAAAGCAGCAGAAGATCCTTCCTGCAGCAGTGACTTCAACGTACATGTCCTTGAGGCGTTCATCCAACCAGCTGGCAAGAGGTGCTGGGAACTGGGCATACATAGGAAGCAATAAAGCACACAGTGCAACTTCTTATCCCACTAGGCTTTCTGAAGCAGACAGAACAAAAGTAATGTTAAATATGGAACTAATGTCCAGCTACTGTATCCAGAGTATTACTTTGTCAAAGGAGTACCAATAATGAAGAAAAACAAAGACACAGACAAACTGCAGATAAAAACATACATTCCTTTTCCATGTAATCTGGCTTGGCTGTGAAATGCTGTGAATAATTGAGCAGTTCATAGAATCATTGAATCATAGAATCACAGAATCACCAAGGTTGGAAAAGACCCACAGGATCACCCAGTCCAACCATCCACCCATCACTAATAGTTCTCACTAAACCATGTACCTCATCTCAACATCCAAACATACCTTGAACACCTCCAGGGTCAGTGACTCCATCACCTCCCTGTGCAGCCCATTCCAGTGCCTGTCCACTCTTTCAGAGAAGTAGTATTTCCTAACATTCAGCCTAAATCTCCCCTGGTGCAGCTTGAAACCATTCCCTCTAGTCCTATCACCAGTTACACGGGAGAAGAGGCCAACTCTCAGCTCATTCCCCTGAGCCTCCTCTTCTCCAGACTGAACAATCCCAGCTCCCCCAGCTGCTCCTCATAAAGCCTGTGCTCCAGATCCCTCACCAGCTTTGTTGCCGTTTTTTGAACACACTCCAGTGCCTCAATTTCTTTCTTGCAGTGAGGGACAGTTACTTCTGTCTATTTAAATCAGAGCACTGTATATATTTTTTAACTTTGCTTCTATTTAGAGATTGCTGGCTTCCCCAAGAACTGCTTACTGTACGCCCAGATTCTGTAGCTTTGTGCATTCCGTTTCTGGGTTCATCGGGTACTTCATAGGATTTAAAAGACAATGAACACAAATCTCTCTCTACTACTAAGTTTTAGAATGCATTAAATGGCTGACAAACTCTTCTGAACCCAATGAGTGCAAAACAGTAACTACTACAATGATTGGAGTATGTGGTGGAGAGTAACTAGGTAAAGATTGCTAAAAAACTTTGGAAGCAGATTTGTTAACAGGCAGATGAGTGGAAAATATTTACAAGCATATTTGGTTCCTGACAGATACACAAAGCCTCAGCTTCTGGTAAAGATATAAGTGGAAATGGAGAGGAAAACTATTCTCAGATTTACAGAAGAGTGCATAATTCTCAGATTCAGAAAGTTTGTTATTTTCAATGCAACCAATTTTCTTCTTGAAATGCAGGTTATAGTATTACATTTATTTCTGACTTCTTAGACCTTGGCACCTATAATTCACTTTCCTGTCTAAAGAAATTGCTGAGACCTCTATGCTGATATCTGCGCAAACATAATACTTCATCTCTAACTGTATCCTATTTAGTCTGGAATTGTTCATGTTCATGAGCAGCAGATTTGAAATACAGCCTTGTATAATATTCAGTAATAAACACACAAAACTGACAGGCAATAATTTCCTAGCTTTTATGGGAGATAATGTATTTTGCAAAACTTTGCCATACAGTGTGATTATGTCTATTTACCTCTCAGTAAGAAAGAGAAATAACAGAAGATGCTGTTATAAATCTGGCAGTATTTTGTGAACATGCAATTGCTCTTCACAACTACGCACATGGGCATTACATCTCATTATGTCAAGTGCTATGCAAAATAAATAAATGAATAAATAAATTTAGCTGTAATTAATAGGGTTAGAAACTGATCTGTTAGAACAGATCTGCTGATGAAAAAAACACAAATGCTTTGAGTGTCAACTGGAGTAACAGCCCAAACAACTGAATGTTTATCTTAACCTTGTCCAAAGTATGTAATAATCCAAAGAATGCAAAACTGGACTGAATCACTAGAATGGCCTTCCTTGCAGGCTTTCCAGTAGATCCCTTGTCTATATGCCTATATATTAGAAACGTGGCCAAAAGTTTTCCTTTCTCATGTTACAGTAGCACGTAGATTTCTGACCATTTTTAGAAACAGGACTAACAAAAAGAATGAAAGAAGGAAGGAAAGAGAAAAGAAAGGAAGAAAGGAAGAAGAAAGGAAGAAGAAAGGAAGAAGAAAGGAAGAAGAAAGGAAGAAGAAAGGAAGAAGAAAGGAAGAAGAAAGGAAGAAGAAAGGAAGAAGAAAAAAGAGAGGAGAAGAGAGGAGAAGAGAGGAGAAGAGAGGAGAAGAGAGGAGAAGAGAAGAGAAGAGAAGAGAAGAGAAGAGAAGAGAAGAGAAGAGAAGAGAAGAGAAGAGAAGAGAAGAGAAGAGAAGAGAAGAGAAGAGAAGAGAAGAGAAGAGAAGAGAAGAGAAGAGAAGAGAAGAGAAGAGAAGAGAAGAGAAAGAAAAAGAACTTTATACAGCGTAAGGCTAGAAAAAATTCCATTTTGGTGAAAGCTTAAATAAGTTCCTGCTTTATGAAACAGAATTCACTCGTGAACTCACAGACGTAAAACAGGATTGCCAGATTCCCTGTAACAAGCGCTAACCAATTATTCGAACATAAAACATTCCCACTCCCTCTGCTTGGAACCTTAAAATACATCACTGAATAATCAGTTCCCTTCCTTTACCACTGCAGTGTTCTGCAATTAGACTTTATCCAGGGATTATTCTACTTTCATTCTCAGAAGTGCTGAGAAGCAAAAAGTACAGCAATTCTCTTTATTTTCTATTGTGAGAGAAAAAGGAGCCAAAATGCAGAGTTGGGTGAATTCCACTTAGCTACTTTTAATTTCAGCCTCCCCAGTGCCATTTGCCAGTCAGAACCTAGGTCAGGATTTCACACTTATTCAATGAAGTCACTTGTATTGAATCCTTGCAACTTTTACTAATGTGTAAGCCATAAAGCATGAGGGTACACATTCATTTTGAATTAAGTTTGCAGTACAAGCAGCCAAAAGAAGCACAGCTTTGCCTCACTTTCCACCCAGCTACCAAAACCTGCCTTCAAAATGTTCAAAAATTTTACCCCACAAAAAGACTGTGCAAATGGATACCACTTCCTAAGAAAAAAACTGTCACAAACACATGATGAATGAAGGGAGTTATAACAGCTATTTTGAGTTGGATGACAACAGTTTCAGAGAAGAACTTCCTTTAGAAACAGACTATTGAATCATTCTTTCCTATTTGTTGATGCACTGGTCAGCCTGCTTTTTTCCACAATGGAAAATAAGCAAGTGATGTCCAGCATCACTTTTGGGCTTTCTGCTACAAATAGAGAAAACATCTTACATGTTATGAGGAGCATCAGCACACCATTATAAGTGATCTTGCAAATGGTAGGAATTTACAGCTTGCTAATCCATTCCCCTGTCTCAAAAAGTTTGCTCTTCTGAATGTTCCTCACAGTTTCTTCTACCTGGCCTACAAAACAATCATTTTCTCTCTCTAAATAGTGCTTGGGATGTAAACCTCATGTCTTTTTCCTGTTAGAGTTCCTACTTAATTCACTTCTACCCACTCACTTTAATTCTGTACTTATTTCTGTTTAACCCAATGTTTTTAGAAGAGAATTGAAATGCCTGCAGGTACTGTAGTAATATTTGCCCTTAAAAGATTACTGTTATTTCATGTTTGGGAGCACAAATGCTGACAAGATATGCCAACACTTAATTTGTTCTTGAACTGCTTAGTGGGTGATTTGACTTGTGAACCTGACACACCCACCCACACCACATACACACAAACACACAAAAGATTAAAATAAACTCACAAAAAACTACTGAACAATGTGAAATTTTGAAAGATTTCTGCCTTCTGAGCTCTCAGTTTTTTGTTCTCTGCAACTCAGGGCAGGTCAAGAGGCATTTTATGCCATATCATGCAGCTTGCTCAAGAGAATCTCCACTTAGGTAGGGGAATATGGAAGATAATGTATGCTTACCAAAAAATATACAACAATTAAATGCTGTTCTGAATTTTACGTGAGTAGCAAATTTACAAGATAAAGCTTTGCTTGCAGATTAACTACTACCTGGATCTAATGAATTGCTCTTGCTTTCATTAAAATTGTGAAATAATGCAAACCAGAATAGAACTCTGACTGTACATCCATAAAATATAATTTTTTTCCTCCAGAACTCAGAGTAGCTTAATGTGTTGATCTTTATGTTCTGCTAGAGTCCTTTTATAAAACCAGTCTGTTATTTGGAGCGTTTGGCTATTGTATTTAAAAGATAGCTGTATGGAGATTGTAAATTTGACCATTTTGCCCTCTCTTCAGTGCTTAAAACTATTATTATAGCAAAAAGATCCAAATTGTGCTTTTTAATATACTTACATAATTTTTAACATGAAAAAGGTCCTTCATTTTATGTTCTACTAATTTTTCTAGGGAACAAATGTAAAGTAGAATACACTTCTAGCACATGGCTGAGGCTTCTCACTCAATATCTTAAATACAGAGCCAGGTTGACCTGTCAGCCTTAACTGAAATACCCAAGAGCAAAACTGGAGAGTAATAATGATATTGTTACTAAGAATAAAGAAGAAGGAAAAGGTTCTGAGAAAATAAATTCAATTCCCTAGAAACTCCCAGAAACCCTTAAAGTATACTTTTTTCATAGAATGGAGAAATAAACAAAGTTCTGGATTTTTGAATGAATGCCAGAAAAGCTCCCAGCATTTGCCAGAAAGAGAACTTACCACAGCGAAAAAGGTGTCTTCAATAAGCACAAGAAGAGAGCAATAAAACAACAAATTTATCATGAACAGCCTGGTAGGTAGTAATTATAGCCATAAAACTGCTGCTATTTACTCACTCTGTTTTTTTTTATAGCTATCATGGTAACAGAAATATGAAAGGGATGATGAGATGGTTTTGAGAAGTTTAAGTTGTTTGAGAAGCTCGCCATTTTCAAGAGAGCTGAATGAAAGACCCCAAAGGACTTTCTGGGAAATTTGATAAATGAGAAGTCAAGTGTGTTTCCTGAGAAGACAATTTCATGCGCATGAAAAAAATATTGTAGGAGGAAAAGGAATCCCATTTTGCATGTAACTTAACTCAATAATAGTACAAATGCATCAGTTTAGGCGTGTTGTTTCTAACTTCTTTTAATCACTCTACTGGCAGTAACTTCACTGGTCCAGGGTAGCAAACATATTTTATAATTGGTTACTAGAAGATAATCACAAATTTTGTTTGATCGAGTGTTATTGAAACTATAAAGCTGAATTAGCCATGTAAGTTTGAAATCCAAACAAGTTTAAGGAAAACTAACTGAAAAAAAAAAATATTTCTTTAATGCATAAAAGCTCATACTTGGAATATTAAAAAACTACACTATCTCAATCATTTCAGTATTTTTTAGCTTGATTTCATGACAACGCAGAAGACATGGATTAAATTGAAATTTCATATTTAAACTAGTTGTGATACAGTATAGGAAGCTGTTAAAATTACAAATTCTAGAAAGAACCCAAGCTGTGAAAAATTATATCAGTATAAAAATATTCATTTTGTAAAAGCTAGTAATTCTTTCAATAAGCTAATTCATAATGTTGATAGATGCATAAACTTAAGTGCAAAATAAAGACAAACTAGTTCAGTAATGATATTAATATTCAATAACTAGGTCACATTATTTCCAATTACTTTAGAGATTACAGAGTTCCTTATGGAAAACATATATCTGTATCATCACAGGACATGAATAAGATCTGTAATATGCCTTGTGCAGTAATGGATTCAGTCAAGCAGAAAATTATTCAACACACAGTGCATGTTTTAATAGTAGCCAGTAATCAATTAACCCAAAAACTCCTGCAGCATGTCAGGTATGTTTCAAACAGACCAGGGTTGGGGGGAACACATCATAAGGTTATTTCACACCATATCCTCCATAATCAGCTATGCATACGTTAATAAGCAGTACAAGAGACTTAAAGATTTTTATCAGCTTAGTAGCATTGTGTCAAATATTTCTCACATAAAAAGAAACAAAACCATGGAAAATCCAAAGGAAGCCATTAGTAATTGTAGACATTATAGCACACTTGATAGTATACCTTACGCAGTGAACAGGACAGACAACAACTTCTCCTTCAGTGGGAAACAATTGCTTGCTCTTTATGATAAACTAAGATGTTATTCAGACTTCAAAAACACTTTGTATTCACACACACACGCACACACACATATATATACACACACATATATGATATTTCAACCCTTATAAATAATTGTAACAAACAATTTTTCTTCTGTCTTCCTTGGAAGTGTATTCTATTTTGTAACCCTATCCTTTCTTCATGAAATAGATACAAGAGAAAAATGACATGCATCAGCTGCTTTTGAAAATAAAATTAAAGCTGTTTTCCAAATTGATTTACTCATACGAAAGCGCAGTTTGAGAGATGTGCAGTTTCAGATTTGTATGGTAGAGATGCAGTAACCAACTGGAAGGCAGTTCCTGCCAAGAACATTTGGTGTCAATTACAGCAAGGCTGAAGAAATTTATATATATATAATTTTTAGAGAAACTGGTGAAATCTCACGTTTTCCTTGGGTTTGTCAGAAGTGAGGATTTCCTGCCTTTTCTGTTTCTGTCAAAAGACAGTTTGTCCCAGCAAAATGTCAAGATTTCTTTATCTAAGTAATTACCCTACTTGCATTCTCAACAGACCAGAAAGTTGTACTATTTTCACAAGCAATAATGAGAATGCTAGAATGTGATTATTAAATGCAGACATCTGAGGGACAGAAATTGTAAAAATGGAGGACAATTTTCCACTTATGTAAATGGCTGCCACTGTTATTTCTGGAACTGTCCCATGACTGCTGCCATCGGTGGTTACATACTGTGGAGACCAGGTCTGTCTTTACGTTATGTGCAGCTTTTCCCATGAGCAGTCCCACTGATTTAATTTCATCCCTTCCAAAGTGGTTATGGGACAGAATCAGGCCTTTATGATCTAACAAAAAAAGATAAGTAGAGGTCTCGCACAGTTATTAAAAAAATTTTTTTAGGCCACAGTAAATATACATGGAGTGTAGTTTTCAGTTCATAATGTAAAATAGTGAATTCTGGATTGAAAAAATGACCTCCGATGAATTAGAATGTCCTTGCTTGTGGCTTCAGATCTGACACCCCATAGGTTTTCACCTTTTTAAATTCCAAAGAGCAATTTTTTTCCCCATAAACTAAGGCTCCAGCCCACATCTGCTTTATTACATACCTTAAAAATGTCATTTTAGGCTACAAATGTGCCAAATGAACTTTAAGTATGTTATACCAATTGTAAAAAGAAAACTATACATAGACTTCCATAGACAATGTATAGAAATTGGTATACAAATAGTAAGGGAAATGGCACTGCTTATTGATTGTAGGAGAACAAACATCAAGATATTCTCAGTCCTTCCAAAGAGAAATAACACTTATCTTTCAATCTGCCTTTGTGTCTCTAGTGTGTGGAGTTCACATTGGTGTGCGTAGCCAAAATGATCACTCTCAGCATCCAAGCATGCCAGGTTTGCCTGCAGATTATGAAGGCCCATGGCCTGGCATTAACAAATTCTAACCTTTTATTATTATTATTATTATTATTATTATTATTATTATTATTATTATTATTATTATTATTATTATTATTATTATTATTTTAATTTTAATTTTTTAAGGAAAAAAAAAAACCAAAAAAAACAACAGCAGCTTTCTTGAGCTGGCACAGTCTCTTGTGTAAGTTTTGCAATCCCATATCTCACCAGAGCTATAGAAGGAGGCCCAGAATGTGATCTCATTTCCACCACATGTGGGATGATTCCACTGGAGTCACTAAAATCCCTCTCTTCTGTCTCTAGATGAGCAGACTGCAATTACTTTAAAAACTGTTAGCCATCAGAAAGGGTGACAGAAATTCTCCTTTTCTGGAGCATATTTGGCTAAAATATGCAAACCCATGTTCCACACTTGTACCTAATTGTTCTGGGAACTAGCTTTTGGAGTTTCTACAGATTCATATTTCACTCAACTGAAGTTCAGACCATTCCATTTTTAGGTGCCTCGTGACTCAATTGCAAACTACAAGACATGCAGTCACCAAAGTTTTTAGCTCCTGCTTCTAGTGACAAAGTGCTTAATACTAATGTAAAGCTTTGTTGTACAAGGAAAGCTTCTGAAAACTTCAAAATATTTCCTTGCCTGTCAGACAGAATATTTGATTGCCACAGCAGTGTCATTAACTTGAACATACAAGTGTGTTGTGAGAAAAATTACAGCAAATTACATTTCTACAAAATTTCCTAAAATTTTCCTGAGAAGAATTACATTTTTTTTCCTGGACTTTCTTTCAAAAGTAATTTGCACTTTCACAGTGGAGGACAGAATACTGGATACCCTTTCTCACACAGTAAAATTAGAATTCAAACTCATGTTAAAATGGTATTCATGCCTGCTATCTTATTGGTGCAAATCAAACATATCCAGGATATCTCGTTGTATGTACATCTCAAACCAAAGGCTAACCCTTTATTTAAATTTATTTATTTATGAGTGTTTCTAAAGGAGCTTTGTATATTCCTCCACACAGGACACACCTGTTGGTTTGATTAACATTCCTGGAATCCTTTCTATTTGTTATTTGTCAGAAAATGTGGGCTGAATTTTTTTTCTTGACTTCAGTGCCTCAGTGAAATTAAAGGTGTTCATTCAAATTAGGGAAAACCGATGGGAGCCCACACAACAATTTCTCTGGCAGTACTTTGATAAGAATATTTTAAAGTAATTTTACTTCACTGAAACCTGGGAAACACCTCATTAGCATATCTCTGTCTCCTTCTCCTAACATTATTAGAAAAGAGTCAATGGTTTCATTTTATCTATAATATTCAGACTTCCTCACCTTCCCTTATCATTTTTTCTTCTTTCTCCTCTCACTCCCAGTCATAAAAAATAGATACTTTCTGTAAATACTGGTAAGTTTCACAGCTCTGTGGTTTTCTAAAAAATCCTCATAAAATAAAGGGGTTTTTTTTGTTGGTTTTTTTTTTTTTTAAAGTAGAACACATGCAGAGTACTTAAGAGAGATGTGAAAATACTCTTGACTACCCTCATTTGTGAGCAATTTTTGGCAAAAGACTAAATTCATAAGGAAATTAATAAATAAATTAGCAGATCAACAATATCTTTGCAGACAGAGCATAAGAAGAAAAAATACACTGAGAAACAGAGTTGGTGAATTAGTAGATACCTATTGTACATAAGGGACAAGAGGATGAGTTTGAGCATGTCTTGACACTGTTTGTCCCACTGAAACTATTAAATACAACTGTTTTTTGCATTCTTCTTCTTCTTCTTTTTTTTTTTTTTCCCCACGTTTTGTAACTGTCAGTGTCTCTCTGCTGAGTGCATGCATTGGCTCTTCCAGAGCCTGCTCTCAGAGATGAACATTTACAGCTCCAGACAAAGTGCTGAAGCACAATCTCAGTCAGGTCTGATATATCTCAAGTCACCCAGTGTTAGTGGAAACATTTGATGGCAATGATCTAGTATAGCACATTGTGTGAAAAAGACAATAATATTAAACAAAATTTTTACCTTCCAATGACTACATGCATAAAGCAAGTATTCTGCAAGCCTTGTAATATCAAACTGCTAAGAAGTACAAGAGATTTCTATGTTCTTTGAATACAGAGCACCGTTTCCTGCTTTCAGCTTTCTTATTGTTACCAGATCAAGCGCTCCTGAAGAAACAAAGAGAATATATCAACAAATCAACAAAGGAAGATTTAATATTCTTAATAAGTTAAATGGAAAGAGAACAACACATATGCAGTGGTCTCGTGCTAAAAGTGGGAGTTAAACTAGATAATAGGAATACAGTGCCTTGCTTCTACAATTTATTAATTCAGAAATTCACCATATGCTTGACATATGTTAAAGGTCACAAGCAGCCAATGGCAAAACATTAGAGAGTTTCTGAATGTTATAAATGATCATCTTCTAGCTGAAAAGGTACTGAATCCAACACATTATAGATTTTTACAGTAGAAGCATCTAAACCGTTATTATCTTCTAGTCTGATTTTATGCAGCAAGTTTTTTGGACTGGTTGTAACCGATAAAAGATGAATCACCCTGTTTTCTATAAATCACCCACCCTCAGATAAACCAGTATCCCTTGGATAAAAATACTGTGTAGATAAATCTCAGATAATGTACAAGTTTATGTATAAAACATCTGGCTCCAGGCAGTATGCAAAAGCTGGTGAGAGCAAAGGGCTGCAGCAGATTCCACCATTCGCAGCCATGGGATTCTCTCAATAGGATGCTCTTCTTCCCACCACCCCACCTCCTATATGTTCTTCCCTTCCCCTCCTTCCACTTATGGGTCAATAAATCAGTTCAATGTAGAGAGCTGTGATGACTGCTGAAGGCAGAAGGAGGCTGAGTGCACAGAAAGTGGGAGGAGAAGAAGGGGGAAGGCAGCACCAGACAGCCTAACATCAAGGCATAGAAAACTAAAAGGGTTGATCCCAGTGGGCAGTGGAAGATGGGAGTAAAACTACACTAATCTTTATTTTTCTATGATGTTTTGACAACTCAGTCTCCTTGCTGGAGACAGGCTGGTCTATGAAAGGAAACTTGGAAACTAATAATTATCTTGTTATCAGGTAAGTAATAACCTATGCTGCAGCTATTTTAAGTACACAGGCATGTGTGAGCAAGTTTATTTATGCAAGCAAATGTCTATAAATACTGGAATTTCATGTAAAATGTCAAAAGTTCACATTTCCATAATAAAGAAAGTAATTCCACAATGAGCCCCAATTTACTATGCTTTTGTGTGTAATAGTTCTCAGTGCCTGACCTTATGTTCTCTGTCAGCACACTTTTTCCAATACTTCTAGTTTTTCCCATATTTTCTAATTTAATACTTTCCATACTCACAATTTCTTCTCTTTAACTAATTAAAAACTAGGCCAGGATTAATATATACTCAGTTGGCTGGCTAATACAACATTTAGATAAATCAGCTCATGAGCCAGACAGACATGACATCTGCCAAGCTCAGACTCTAAGGAAGAGGAAGGAGAAGAAAAGGCAGGAGGTATTAACTTGAAGTTTTCTCATTTACCCACAAATTTTAACCTACTTAGAAAAGCAGTTTTCTTTGCTGAGATCTATTTACCAGTTAAAAATGCTCTAGAGATGAGAGCCCTGTAAAATAAATGTTTTACTCAGTTCTCAGTTTGTGCCCAATGGTAAAGTACAGCCTTTTAATATTTCTTCTTCTTCTTCTTCTTCTTTTTTTTTTTTTAAATGCTTTTAATCTTTATGACTACTTTATAGTCAAGAAAAATTGTTCTGGCATGGGCTTTTCTTCTGTATTTTGAGTTAGCTCATCTTTGTTTGATGTAGCACCCAGGCTCAACTCTGAACTTCCATTACAGCTGTAGGATTAGAAGGCCTTGTATGATTAAAGTTCAGATCTTATGAAATGGGACTCACAGAACATATTGTGTCTTGAATATCATGGTGTATTACATTTGTCTATGGGGTATGTATTTATGTGTAATGTAATTGCATTAGAAAGGGGTATGTATGTACACCACAAAATATTTCTCTGCAGGCTATATGTTATATTTTATAAAAGCATAAGGTAGGCATAGATACAAAAGTTTAAGTCTCACTTTTTGGCAAGTGACTCAATAAGTTACAGGTTAGGAATGGATATCTAAGCGTGATAGATTAACAGCATATAAGGAAATAAATCTTCTTGGCCCTTGACATGAACTAATTTGCCATGTTGGTTTTGGCTCTTCATTTTACTGCCAGTAACACTATTCAGCATGCCCAAAAAAAAAGTTTATTTTTAGATTACTACAGGCTTGAACTTGGGCTGACATAACAAGACATAACTATTCAAATCCCTTTCTTTTACAATTGATTTTTACACCATAAACCAGTGAACTTCTTTTAGGTGGCAATGATTACTAACAAAATAAGATTTTTATCTTCTAGCCTTCAATTTTTAGCCTTTTATTTAGCCTTCTGTTTAAGAGGTTTCTATGCTGTTTTGAGAAGAAATACATATCCCTTTGGAATCTTTACAACACCAAGTCTCCCTTAAAACACAAATACTTATCACTTGTTTCACAGTAAAGCTTTTCTTAACAAACTAGTTTTAGTGTTAGATGGATGGGTCTGTTCCTTTCAATTATCTGTTTTTTGGGAAGACCTCTTCACTGTATGAAACAGAGAGTATTTTTTTCCAAAGAAAATAAAAGAGCTTATTAACAAATTTAAAATTATATGAACATTTCTTATTTTTTTCTTGTTTACTAACTGCATTTACCTAGCTGTGCATGAGAACCATCTCTCATACACACAAACTGAGATAATATTACACATGTGGCTTTATGATAATTTCAGTGAGGTGTATGATTTTGCAAGATTATAAATTTGAGATTAACGTTTTTTCATCTCAATGTTTTTTGCATGGATGTAACTAAGGTAGAGATTTAACATAAGATGCAACTATTTAGACTCATGATTTTTTAAATATTTTTAAAGTTCAGTTATAATTCATAAAATCCCAGAATTGTTTGTGTTGGAAGCGATCCTTAAAGATCATCTAGTCCAAATTCCTGAAAGAAACAGGGACACCTACAGCTACATCAGATGTGCAGAGCCCTGTCCAGCCTGACCTTGAATGTCTCCAGGGATGCAACATCCAACACTTCTCTGGTGCCAGTGCCTCACCACTCTTATCATAAAATACTTCTTACTTATATACAATCTAAATTTCCCCTCTTTTGTTTGAAACTGTTTCCCCTCGTCTTATCACAGCAGTCCCTGCTAAAGATTGTGTCCCCTTCTTTCATATAGCCTCTCTTTAGATACTGAAAGACTGCTCTCAGGTCTCCCTGGCACCTTCTCTCAGCCTGTCCTCATAGGGGAGGTGTTCCATTCCCTGGATCATTTTGTTTCACTGTGAACCAGTAATCCCACTCTATCCACATCTTCCATCCTTACATACTATAATTTTGTTAACTTCTTAGAGGTAAGTTAAAAGAAAGTAACTCAGCCTTTCCCGGTGGCCTTCCAGAAGATGGTCATCTTCTCAAGAACCTAAATGGAAAATAAATAAATAAATAAAAAGCTTCTTATTTTATTTATATTTTAATTACTTTTGTGTGCCAGCTGCTCTGCAACCCAATGTTTTGATTTTTAGGTGAAACTTTTATTGTTCCTCTTTTCTACAAATAATAGCTAAGTGCTTTAGAAACACAATCAACTTCATGTATAATGGAAAGTGATCTGGAATACTTCCAACTTGATAATTATAAAAGCAAAAAGATTTGTACAGATACTTATTCCTCATGAAATCTACAAATTGAACACACATCAGTCTTTCAGCACTTAATTTTATTTATTTTTCAGTTCAACTATTTTAAGCTGAACAATTTTTCTTTTGGCATTGTTTTCCTGTTTTATCTCATTTCATCACATACAATCATCCAGATCTATGACATGGTCAAAGAAACATTACTGAAGATTTTAAAATGTGGATCTTCATATTGACATAAAACAAACTTCCTTGTAAAACATTACATTTAATGAAGAATTATATGGAAGAAACTCCAGTAGTCAATAAACTGATAATAACTTATTTAAAATCTGCTGGACATGCACCGCTCCCTTATTGATCTTTTTTTCAAGCTTTATATAATATCTGCATCTAACACTATGTTTCACTACCACAAGTTAGACAGGACTCACTCTGTTTCTTCCAAAATGGAATCATTAGACATTTTGTAAGATAGATATGTGGCTATTTATTCTTTTGTTATAAATGTACTTTATTTTTTCCCCTAATATTAAACACAGTATAAGGGGAGGTCAAATTTGTAATGGTGTTCTTCAAAGTAAATATGCCATCACTTTAAATTTGCCCACTCAGGAGGCTTGCTGTCCTACACAGTTCTTCTTAACTCCCTTTTAGGCTGCCAATTACAGCAAGGATTTTGCTTGAAAACAGGGGGTCACAGCACAAAATCTTCATGAAAGCACTTCACATTTGCATGGAAAGCATCGGCCAGCTGCAAGACTCAGGTAATTACACCATTATCTCTCAAAAGTAGATGAAATTCAGCTTTATTTTTCAGTTAAATCCATGCTATCCCTAAAAAATAAATAATAATAATAATAATAAAAGTCATACACACAGCACTTTCTCTGTAGTGCACTCTACAGTAATTCATTGAAGTGCTCAAACTGAAAGAGTAGAGATTTTTTAATAGAAATAATACTGGACACGTTTCTTTCTTTTTTTTTTTTTCTTTTTCTCCTAGAACTAGATGTACATATAAAACCTTAGATCATTGTTCTCACCAGCTAGTGCCAATTACAAGAGAAAGTATTTTCAACTTTACCATCATTATAACATGAAAATGAAGATTCTACAGATTTGGAGATAGAATATCTAGCAAGTTTGAGTTGTGTTTGTTGTTTGTTTTTTTTTTTTTTCCCCTCTTTTAAACAGGAGTTCTTGTTCCTTTTTCTTCACCTTGCATATGTTCTAATAATTATTTTCAATCATATTATTTCTACTTTTTTAATCACCACTGATTTTATTTACTGTCTGTATTTGTTTCTGAAAGATGCTTACAAGACTAAAGTTCACAAAAAAACCTGTGCTTTGAAACATGCAATGGAAGCAACCATAAAGATCAATGTCGTTCACAGAGGAATTAGTTAATTAACTCAGAGAGGGATTTTCTTATTCATATTTGTATTCTTATATAAAGAAGAAAAATAGAAAGCAAAAGCAATCAGCATACTGTGGCCCAGTGGGCTAGTGTTGTTTACAGAGCTTAATAAAATTCAAATCTGTGATGTAATAGTATTTCAGTTTTCTTTCATCTTGAGGTAGCTCCATTCCACAGAGGCTGAGGGAATCATTTTTCACAGGGAGCACTGTCATGAAAGTGCTGCTCTAACCCTATATTTTGAGTGAGACTCATGAGTAATATTACTTTGTTCTCAGTCTCTTAAAGCACTTCACAAACATTAACTCTGTTTTGTACACAAATAACTTCCTGCAAGCTTTAAAGCACCAGGAAGTGGATTTTCAGCTAGAGTGAATTAATACAGATCTGGTGAAGCACAGGGGAGCCACATCTGAAGATGTGCCTTCTTCGTGTCTCCACTCATTTTCCCAACACACTCTCTGTCTCTTGAATTGTGAAAGCATCTCAATGTTCATAGGAAGATATATAAAATTTTTAGTTGTCACATTCAAATTGTTCTCAAGATCTGCCTCAGTTGTTACTTTGTCTTTAGGAAATCTTTCCAGACAAACATTTTGACAAATATTAAAAAAAAAAAAAAAAGCACAATCAGTGTGGTTTTCTGTTTCCTAAACTGTGTATTTATTATCTATTTTCGATACCCATTTAATACATGCTCAATTGCTTTCTTGCATTTGTTGCTTGGATTTTTCTCTACTATCCTTCCAATTTTTTATTTTCATTTGGGAAGACTACTGAACATGTAATCTAATCTAGGTTCGTTTTATTTCCATTCTACATATACTTTCATCTGATATTTAAATACAGTGGCATTTCTAGGACTAAAGTTGCAGGGTCACTGCTTCAAATAATTGCTCCTCTTTTGACCCACTACAACTATTAGAAAAAAAGCTCTCTACTTCATAAATTCAACTAAAGCTCATTTTACTGCTGAGCAGCTTGTTTCCAAAGTGAATGGTAAAGTATTATATTTAGCATTAAATAATGGGCTTACATTACATCAAATTAATGGACTGAAAACCTGAGTACTAAGAACTCATTTTACACACATGCAATATCAAGAATCATACCTCTGCTTGCTTCCACTTCAGAAGGCTTCAAACATAAAATGATATAATTCTAACCCTGCAAAAGTTTTCTCTTAGTGTCTAAAATTTACAATAAGCACCAAGCTGTGTATTCAAAGAATGTAAGCTTTAAACTGCAGCTGAAAATATTTACTACAGATTAGCTATATAAAATGAACAACGTAGTCATTTTTTACAAGTACCTCAGTTCAGATAGTCGGTAATAACTTAATACCTTTACAAGTAATCTCTCAGTGGCTCTCACGGCATCTTCACTACTCTGACATTATTGATACCACATACTCATATTTAATACCATCTTCAAATTTGTCAGATTTGTGTTTTTTCTTGACCATAACTTTAGGGTAATGTACACCATTCAAAAATATACATGGTGAGATTCTCATCTCAGTTGCACTGCTTTGTTAGGAATGTGATTCTCAGTATCAGTACTTTGGAAATCAGGTGGCCAGGCAAAACAGAGAAGTAGAACGCTGTGAGAAAGCTGTGCCTACAAAACAGTAATACAAACAATTACGGAGACTGTAGTTAAATAAGTGCAGAGCAGGATGAATGTACGCAGTCAGACAATCTCCTTGGAACAATGCCCAAGGCTTCAACAGGAATTCCTACTACTGACATTCCCAAAAATCCCTGTGTTGATTGGGAAAGTTCCTTCAGCTTGACTTTCATGACTTCCCATCTTGCCTAGTCTACTTTGCCTTCACTGATAAACTTCAGCTTGTAAAGAAATAAAAGCGTCAAGTTGAAGAAAAATGATGCTCTTCTTCCAAATTCTACAGCCCAAATATGAACAGCAATAAAATGGGAAAGGGGAAAGGAGCAGGAGAACTTATACAGCATTGTAGAAATCTCTTATTAATGGGATGATCCCTGCCAAATGGACATCTCCTTTTACAAAAGCTGTTTACAGACTATTCAAAAGCTACTTAATGGATTTTTTTTTTATCATGTCTACAATTACACTGCCATTGCTAAATTGAAGCAAACTGCTTCTGTTTCTTGGAAAGAAGCCTCCTGTGATTTTTTTTTTTTATTTATTTTTTTAATTTAATATAACATTTCTTTTTTTTTTTTTTTTTTTTTTTTTTTTTTTAACCAGACAAAAGCTAAGACAAAAACTTGTGGATGCACTTAAAATTAAAATTTAAAACATAACACAACAAAAACTTTAAAGCCAATGTGTGCTGAAATAATTGCAGTATGAAGGTGCTTGTTTCTCTTCCTAGTTTCCATTCAAGACATTAACACACGGATTGCCATATCATGACATAGACTTACTCAGAGAAATTTCATCACTAACAGACAAAAACAACAAATAATGGACCAGTCTGCAAATTTCATTATGCCTGAAAACTCAAATTGGACCAAAAATAATCCCCATAGGCAATCACAGATGCAGGGCCATAAATACATTTAAAGATTTATTCAGGAAAAAAAAAACCAAAAACATCTTAACCCTACCAAGTGATGTCATAAATGTCCATGTGGAAGATATCCTGGGGTGATATTCAAAGAAAGGATGTGGCTAGAGTCTAAATGTGTTGCAATATTTAGATCCAGTAAATATGAGAACTATGGATCCTAACTTGTACGGCCACACTGAGCAAATCCAACGTACGTAGGCAAAGTAAATCAGATGATACCAACACAGTTTCATAACTTACTGGTTTTTGGTGGTTTGTTTATTTGCTTTTAACAAAAATACCTTCATCACACAAAAGATGTAAAGTTACCTTGGTGAAAAATCTATTGATCTTAAAGGGTACAGAGATGTTCATTTTCTTGCAACTGAAAAGATTTCCCACCTTCCTTCTTCACTGTTGTCATAGCAAATAAATGCAGCTAAATGCAAATGTAATCTTACACATATTTTAAATCTCTGTCTTTTGGCCTGTACTTGCTTTGCAGAAGTGGAACACAGGCTGAAATCTGATATGTTTTCGCAACATCGATTTTAGTAGCAAAATTTTTGAGGTACAGTCACAAATAAGTTAGAGCATGATATGAAACTGAAAGTACCCTTTTTACTTAGTATGTGACAAACATGCTGCTCAAAACAACAGCTAGTTTAGAGACACTAAAACAGACTGTGAGCCACACCTGAGTAGATTTCTGCTAAATTCATGGAGACAACCTAAAGAACAGCTTAAATTTTTGGACACATAGAAGTCTTAGACATCTCTCTGTTTCATCATCTGTGTCCTCTAAATTTCGAGCCACATGGAAGAGCTGATTGATATAGAAGCCTTAAGGATTCTGCATCTCATAAAAACTCTCTGAGTTTTGGTACAGCTAATAGTCACCCTAACAGAGCTGATTCTAGGATACATTTACACTACTGGTATTCCAATTGCTTAATAGGGCTATCTACTTTATATGCCAGCAAAAGCACAGTCAAGAACCTCCCTAATTGAGGTCAAAACTGTCAAACCTGTCACTTCTGAATCTTTTGTGTCTCATGTGTGTGTCTTTTATTCTAGAAATAAAACCCTGCAGGAGACAGTAAACACACTGCCTTTATGTTGAAGGATGGCTGCACATTTTTGTTTCTAGATCTAGACTTCGTCAGGTAAAACAGGATGGAAAGAGGAATGTTCAGTGGCAGTTCATCCCATTTTAAAATGTTTTCTGAGCTAAGATCATGCAGCTTCCAGGAGATGCCTGTCTCTCTTAGTCAAGAGAAGAATCAAAGAATGAGCTTTAAAAAAAAAAAATCCAGTTTAGGTGGTTAAAAAAATCTGTAAAGTGAAATATAAACCAGTGCAATATTATGGGTTACTACTTGTAGGGTAAGAGTCATACTTAGGAAGCAAATATAGCTGTTAAACACCACTTACAACTCAATGTTTGAAAATTTATTAAGGGTTGCATTTCCTGTGGGCTAATTTTCTCTTATGCTAAAACTCCAGCTACACTGCTTCTTACATTGTGATAAGAGTGACTTAGAAATAACTGCTGAACTAAGTTTTCCAGTAAAGACTGTAAAAGTAAATGAAGAGATATTTTGACTTAAAATAAAAGTTCTTTTTAGCAACAGAATAATGTCTATTCCATAAATGATTTCAGTTCAGTTGCAGAGCAACAGTTTATTCCACATCTGACCCAGCAAGACATACTTCTTAAAAAACCATGAAGCTTTTTATCTTGTATTCTAAAAATACACTGGCTGCCTTCATAGACTGGAAAACAAAATTACTTCCTTCAGATTCCAGCCACGATTAAGAAGGGTGCAAAAGAGCAAAATGGAGTTCCATCTAAAAATAATTTTAAAATGCACATATCTTTGAAGTCTGTTAAGAATTTCCTTCTTTTTTTAGCGATTTGAAATGAAGTGCCAGCAGTCATCCCTTGTGCAGCTACTTCTCTGAAGTAGCTCCAGTTCCAGTAGGTGTAATTTCTTCCACATATCTCTGCCTGAAAATTCTGATGAGGCTATGACCCAAAAACTTCAGGAACCAGTGGTCCAGATCCTCAAAAATGGATCTGAGGCAGTAAGACGTATTAATAGGAATAGGGTGCCCTTGCAAACCTGTGTCCAAGTAGTTCATCATTTAACTACTTGTTGTGAAAATGTTAAACAAATTGTCCAGGAGAATCATCACAGTGATTTCAGAAGTGTCTATTTATGATCATCTTCTGCTTAATACTCATGTTAAACATGAACAATTGAGGTGCATGACTAAAATAATCTGTTAATGAGATCTAGACATTTGCAATGTTTTTAACATGGACCTATTCACTATTTAAAATTTAAAGGTTTAAATTCTATGAGAACAAGGCTAAACTTCTTAACTTGGACAGTTCTTCATGGCATTGGTCTTGTAGAACACAGGTGGAAGCAATTTAACTCATGAGTTATTACTCCCCATACTTAAATATGCCTAAAGAAGAGAAAGAAACTAAATTGTAGTTGTAGAAAAGGAAATTCTGCTCCATCCTGACACCATCTTATATTCTACCTACATACAGTGCTTTGTTTCCAGTGGATGAGGATGTATGTAACTTACAATCATTCAGGACTTGAAGAGCATGCCAATATTAAGCCACCACTGAAGTTCTGATTTGAATTTTGGCACCTCCAGCAGTGATAACTATTTAAATTCTACCATAATGGAGCGTGCACTTCAACAACTTCAGTAGCCAGTGACAAAAGTAGAGGATTGTACTGATGGCAGGCTTAAGGCACATCAAAATTGTTTAGAAGTTATTCCAGAGGAGTTGCAGAATGGACCGCTATGATCTCAAGCGAGCAAAGTGCTCCAGGAGCAGCTGCAACAGACCAAACAAGTATAACAGAAACTCCTAAATACTCTCAACTTCCATCCTCCTTGGATGAGCTAAAAAGACAGCTCCTGTCTCCCACTCCTTTAATTTAAAAGTTAAATTCAGAGTGAAAGAATTCCAAAGGCCTTCCTACATGATTTGTATAATTTAGTTTTCAGTTCAGATGTGAAGAGCCCATAACCAATCTCCACACTTGTTTACAGCAGCATATTTCCACATTTACTCAGTTACAAATAAATGGATTTATTATTATTATTGCAATGGCATAATGTTTACTTGATTCATTTGTCTCCTGTCATGGTGCCTTCAGTTACATATCCGGATGTTTTCTGGTCAGTAGATGTTGTCTAATTATCTTTAGTGACAGCTCAGCAAGGCCTCATGTTTTCCAGACTTCAATAGAAGACAAAACAATTCTCATTCTCACTGGCAAACATTTTTTCCCTTTTTCTTCCTTATTTTCTCTTTCTTTTTTTTTTTATTCCTTTTTTTTTTTTTTTTTTTTAAACTAAACACTCTTTTCAAGAGCAGTTTTCCTTTTTTTACACTTTTAATGATTAAGTTTTCAAATTCAGATTTCTAATTACTCTTTCCTATGCTGAGGTATTTCTCAGCATTTGCACATTCTTAGGAGGAGTTTCTAGTAACAAAAATTTTAAAGAAATTATTAACTCATTTGAAATATGATCAACTAAATTCACAGTAAAAAGAAACAACTCTCAGAAGTTGTTTTCAAGACAGACTCCCTGTATTTTGGAATAGATCTGGTCACTTGTACACGTACAACCAAGAAGAAAGAAAAGATTTATTAAGCCAACACCAGCCTCCTTGGTTGGAGAACAGAGATCTATCAATTTCTATCTCTTGGCTAGTCCTGTAATAAATATAGGCTTGGTGGATAATGAAAACCAGCTGCGTGTTTCTCAAGGTACATATGCTTTCTTTTCTTCTGATTCCAGCTAGGATTGTTCCTACTCTGCATAATCTCTCACAGCTGCCAAAAATCCATCTTATCTTTGCAGGAGGTGAAGTTTCCATTAACAGCTATTATGGTAGCAGAGGTCAGGCATCCAGCATCAAATGAACTGCTTAAGAAAAACTCTGTACTAAATAGTGTTGTATGAGGGAGGAAACCTCAGCTGAGGTGTGCATCGTTGTTAATTTGCATGTTTTTTGTGTACAGATGTGGCTGGACTGTGTTGCTGACAGACTGGCTACTGAAGAAAAAAGGAAAAATCTGGGGTGTAGAGGAAGTGGAAATGCACATCCACTTGGCTGACTACGGAGGAATTTTAATAATTTTGATGATACTCCATTGTCAGCATGTAAGCCAACCAGACTGTCTACCTCTTTGGATTGGAAGGTTCTAATGAAGGAAGCTCTGACCATAAATACTACTTGCAATGTCAACACTCTCTTCACTGCAGCTAAGGTTCCCTACTCCCAGTCATAGCAGGGATTCATGAACTTCTATATTAACACTGCATATGTGTGCATATAACTATATAAATAATATATTTATCAAAGATTCAATCACACACTTTCACACCATATAGGTACCAAATAATAATTATATGTGTGCTATGCTCTGAGCAAAGACAGAGAGTAAGCAGACTAAAAAATTAAATAAATCTATGGCTTTAAAAAACAAAAATAACAACAACAAAAACATGACAAAACACTACCTCAATTTTAAAATAATGAAATGCATAACAATTGGAAAATCCTTGTAAAAATATTTAGTATCCATATAAATTTTTAAAACTACATTTGACACCTGAAAAGAAAGATTAATTCAGGATTTGCAGAAAAGACATGTTAAGTTTCAAAGTCTCACTCACTTCATCATGTAAATAGAGTAAAAGGCATGAGCATTTAGGCACTGTCCACGGGCTAGCAAATACACAGTAAGTAGAATCATTTCTCCTCTAGTCTGAGATGCTAAACATACAATCTTATCAAACAACACATGTAGTTGGACACCAACGATTTCATGATATCTCAGCAACATCCTGCTGAGCCCAGGGTGTGCTTACTTTCTCAGAAAGATACTCTGAAAGTTTTTAGGTCAGACCCAATGTTGCAGGGAAAACAACCTCCTACATGCAGACAAAAAGACCCTGCACTGGAGTCAGTCCCAGGTTATCACAGGCAACTGCACAATTTTGCAAGACATTAATTCCACAAATTAAAGTAAGCTGACAGGAGAGTGAAGGAGAGTTGCTGTCTTCCAGGGAAGGCAAGTGGAAGAACAAGGTCACAGGTGTCACGGCATCATTCCCAACAAGGTCCTGACCCACCACTCTTATCACATAATTTAAACAATACTTCCTCTCATTTCTGTTTCACTGCAACTTCACTGCAGTAGAAAAAGTGGGCAAGGCTCTGCTGGACACTTATAAAGTTGTCTCACCTTTTTCATGAGGGCTATAAAAACTTCTCTTGGATAACTTCAGATTCTGATGGAGTTTTCTGCAAGTGGAGAGGAGAGTCTACATGAGTTCTAACCATTATTTCTCTAATAAGCATTTGTACTTCTTTCACAGAAAGTTTTCATCTGATACCGTCTTCTTTGCATTGGACTCTTTTCATGGCTGTCTCTCTTCAGTGGCTCAGGAATGACCCTGTAATTTACAAAAACAAGGTGATTACCCACATCACAGTTGCTAACTACATGTTTTTCTTCTTAGAGCAAAAATTCTTGACTTTATCAAAACAGCTGTCAGTTCAGCACAGAAAATCTCACAGAATTTCTGTCTGAGATATAGATATTTTACCAAACTCCAGTGAGGTACCATCTGAGGGCTCAACACGGGTAGCTGCTTTCTAGTTACATAACCAAGCTTTTAGAAATTCACTCAAATATGTTCATTACAATTTATCTTTGGGGGCTCCACCTCAAGCAGTTAACTAGAGCTATTCCAGTGTCTGCACACAAGGGACTATTTTTGCAAAATTTGGGCAGTACCTCACACCCAGAAGCAAACATATGTGCACCCTCTTTAATGGTGCTAGGTGCTGCAGTCAAGAAGGAGTACTATTGATTTGGAAGAGGCCTCAAAGACCCCAGGGGAACATGGTAAACAAAGGATGTGCAGTAACTCCCCAGAGCCACACACGCTGAAGAAAACTGCAAAGTACTGTAACAGCAGAAGATCCAGTACAAAGTGCTTTCCACAATCCTCCTCCCAGAGGGAACTATTTAGCAAGAAGAGGTGGACATTTCAGTGATAAAAACAAAGTACCTTTGAAGTAGCCTGCAGCTACTCCTCAGCACAGGGATATACTATGTTACTTAGCACTATACATTTAGAGAAAGTATTAAGTCACAGAACTGATTTGAAGGGACTGTTCATTAACAAATGCTTTTTAATTGTTATTATTTTTAAACGGATTAATGATTTTTCTTTTTCATTTATTTTAACTACATGGAACCTTATTTTATATAGCCTGTGGTTGACCTATAGACACCAACGTGTGGTGTATTATCTTTTCTTTTCCTAACTGGAAGAAGATTTACATATATGTCAAGATTTCTGGTGGAAATCTGGTCTCTTTCAAAGTATGCTGATAATAGGAATACCAGATTAACGAGCATCCCAGATGAATTTGTGGAAACAAGGAATGAAAGTAAAAAATGTACAGTACTGAGCAGAATTAAAGAAAAGGAGATACACTCTGCTATTCAGCATTGCACTTTGAGTAACTGTATTAGATCTCCTAGAAAATTTCCCCAGCTGTTTTTTACATTAAGAACAATCTTTTGTATTCCGTGCTCTATTCCTGAAGATGAGGTTCTCCTTCAATGTAAAACTGAGATTACAGAAAGGTGAAAATCAGCACTTCCATTGTTCTCTTAAAATCACAAGTGAAAAAGCAGCATACATCTCAGACAACTTAATGTTCAAGGGTTTAGCTCCTGTAATATAGCACACTCTGTTCTCCCACATAAAAACAGAGAACCAAACTTAGCTCAAATGCAGACTAAGGATGCTTTTGTCAGAGCTGGCTGAGGAAGACTGCTATAGCTTTTGCCGATCAGTCCTTTAGCACATGAAGTCTTATGAGCTGCCCATTAAATCCCAATGGGACTTGGCTGAGTTTCACTTTCTTCTCATCCTCTATTTCACTCCCATCCCCATTCTTTTCTTCATAACGAAGGCAAGATTTACCACTCTGCTTGCAAATGTACATAGAAAAACTTTAGAAAATGGCATCCATGTCCTGAGCAACTGTAGTAAAAAAAACAATGATTATTTCAAAATGCAACAAGTATGTTAAATTTTTGATAGTAGCTACTATCAGAAGTTAGAGAAAACAAAACTAAAACTAAAATAAAGTGTAAAAAGTCTATAATCAGTGTGTAACACTTGCCACACAAAATCACAGAGATGAACATTGAAAAGGCTACACAATATATCTGAACCTTAAAAGCTTAACATATGAAATTTATTGATAAAATAAATAAGTAAATCATTGTCAAAGTTTATGTACAGATGCCTTATATCCATATTATCATCCCTAGACTATGGCTCCCGACTTAGCAACCACAGACAACAATACAATCTCTTTTCTTTTTAACCTACCTGGTGCTTCGTGGGGGTATCTGGGCCTCAGTCTGCAGAGCAAGAGAAATGCATAGAACACCCAACACAGCTTTCACTAATCATCATAACCCCACACTTCTTTATTTTTAGGTTTTTATTTTATTTTATTTTTGGTGGGGATATTTTAGTATTTCTTTTTACAGATAATTGAATTTCCAACTAAAACATGAAATGAACAGTCTTGAATAATATATATATATATATATAGAGAGAGAGAGAGAGAGAGAGAGAGAGAAGGAGCTTTGATGTAAAATTTCTGACCTGTCCTACTCATTGTTATACTTCTACTATTTCCATGTGTGCTGAGGAGATGATATTATACATAGGTTAGTCACATATACACATAACTGCATCTTGAGCATCTGCGAGATAGTTCTTATGGGCCTGGGAAATAAACTGGGAGCTTTAGCAGGTTTAGTGGAGTTTCCCAGTTTAGTAACTGGAAGAAAAGATAAATATGTAGAAATAAATAAATAAAATGCATCTGATACATCAGGCCGGGAGCTGAGCTGATTTTGTTTTTAATGTAAGTAGAACGTTGTACAGCTTATTATTCTGTCAGTGTGCTAGGAGTCTGTAGTCATGGGTCTAAATCAATCCAGAGGTTGCTGGAAGGGAATTTTCACTCACCAAGGCATAAAGCTGGCTTTTTCTAGCGTCTACACTGTTAGTCACTACACCTCCTCTACACTTTTCATTATTGTTGCCACATTCAATAAGGCAGCAACATGTGCTGTTGTTTTTTTTTTCATTACAGCAACAGTAAGTGTTAAGTAGATGATAGCTCCAAAATGCAATGTGCATCATATTTTGTGACTAACACAATCTCTCAATCAGGCCATTTTGATCTTTCCACTATAACTAGGGATTTTTCAGGAAATGATCTTTTTACATGCTCTCATAAACTCTCAGAATGTCTGGCTTTGTTTCACTCTCTGCTAAAGAACACCAATAGTTTCTCTTTGGTTTTCCAGGGTATGTTTATTGAGCTGATAAATACTGCAAGACGGATTGAAAGAAACACTGGGTTCATTTTACTTTGGCAAAAACAAAGGAGTGGAATCCATTTTGAAACCAGGAGAAAAATAATTACCATGTTTCAGTTATATTTTATTATTTATGTGTACATATATATATATATGCATACATGAATGCATACACAGAGTTTTTTATATATTTTATTTATTTATTTTTTACTTTTATGGGTATCTTCCTGACTTGCAGCCAATACATGGAAATCCTAGCCAGCTTCTGCATTTAATTGTATCAGCATATAATGCCAGACAGATTTTCCTCCCCTAACACTGCAGCATGAGAGAAAGGTTTCAAAGGAAACAGAGCTAAAGAAAAAAACTAGCTTCCCTTGTGCAGCAAAAATAGACTAAAATGCATACACTTCTAGATGATACACTCAAATATAGTATTACGCTCTCCGTATAATCCATAGAATCCATGCCTGAACTAATAAATGCCTCAGGGGGCAGTTAGTGGTAAGTGGAAGCCTTGTTTAAGTGCACTGGTTACATTAAAATCTGCCCAAACTAGCTAATGTTCTTTTCTTGTTTTTGTTTTTAGGTAGAGGCAACAGAGAAACTCCAGTTGAAACCTCAGAAAACTTTGTTTTTCTTCTGAACTTTCATCCCTCTTTGTTTCTCTGTCTCTTCACACAAGCACAAACACACACCCCTTGGCAAACTTCAACCAGGAAATAAAGAAAAGTGCTTTAAGAAAGCAGATATTACTGCATTGTTACTATGGCCAACATTCTGTAGAGTATGCAAAAAAATACAAGTTGTGCCTTTTATGCATTTGTATTACAAACTAATGTTAAAGAATAAAAAAGCTGAACCCTCTTTATCCAGCATGATGAGTTGAAGGTGAGGTCATTTCTTGCCAGCAGGCTGTGACTGACTTTGATTATACATTAGTATACCACTCATCTGCTGCTGGGAAATATGTCACTAAAATACATGAAACAGTAATCTATAGATTTATGCTATAAAAAGAAAACTTTTACACAACCTCATTAACCCTTAGAATACTCCAGTGCCACCACCTGATAAAAACTCCAGGTGGATGTTTGTCCTAATCTGCTCCCCATTCACCTCATCACTCCAGCTTTGCCTCAGCATAAGGTAAGTGAACTTACCATGGTTGGGTATACTTAGAGCAAACATAATGACTGGGTGTTTTGCCTACATAATCACAGGCCTTAAATGAGAGAATTGTATCTGTGCATTTACTACGTGTTGTCTATCTGGAACAGATTTCAAATACTTTTCAGAAAAATGGTGAGAGATCTCTACATAAATCCCTGTGTCTTAGGCTAGTTGAGAGCGCAGCACATACTATTATTTATTCATTATTTATTTTTATCCATCACTGTGGTCCATCTTGAAGCAATTGCAATTCTCTGCAAAGGCATCTCTATGTCAGCTCTATCTATCTGCTTCTAAGACCAAGTAATGTTTTATTCTGGTTAAGAGGCAAAGGGAGTTTATGGATGGACACAGATTTCTAAGCTCTTGTCTGTTTATCAGACACATGCAATTTGCTATCCATTGTGAGATGTTAGTCATTCTGCTGAACCTCTAGTTCTCTCCCTGAATACCTCCATTTATTCTCCTCCCATTTGTAAGAAGCCATTTTAATGACCAAGTCCTTACAAAAGGGTTTATAATCACCAAGATTTGAAACACTTGAATGAAATGATGTAACTAATGGTATTCATTATGACTTAGATCTTTCAAGAATGTATACGTACAGAAAATGCATTCAGTATTTTTCTTAGTACACTACACCTTTGCTAGCTATTGATAAATATATAAATACACATACGAGCATGGAACATTTATATGTAACACTTAGTCTGCACATTTGGAAGTTTAGCATGTTTTCGACGGAAGCACATTATCATGGCTTTTACCACGTATATATATATTTTAATAAAATTTCTGATCTTCAGGTTTTGATGCTACACAAGCATTTACTTAAACTAGTTAAATAGGATCAGATTTCTTCTGGAACCACACTGGAAATATTTACAGTAAAACTCACCTGGCTTCAAGGATTGTTCCAGCCTTGAAATTCAGCCCAGTTTTGAAAGTTCACAAAGGTTCATTAGCTTATTTGAGCAAAATGTAGGCTCATTTTGAACCAAATTTTGGCTGATATTTAGTACTAGATACAGGGCATAGTATGACAGTGATATAATTAAAATGTCTTACATGCAGATATCTGTTGACTAAAGTGGAGTGGAAGAAAAGCACTATGGATTTTGTTACCCACACAACATTCATAAAATCTGTCACTTGCTTTCAGAGGGAGGTTTGCTGCGTATACTTACAAATACACACCACACAGCTGAAGGATTTACACAGTCAGCTAAGAAGGAAATAAGTATCACGGAGAAGTGAAAGCATGGCTGGTTACTTTGGAAGTCATAACATCTCCTAAACTGGAACGCGTAAAGTATATTCTACTTTAATAAGCAACAGAAAGGGAAAACAGCATCCTCTAAATCTTTTAGGATTTAAAAATCTGTTCTACATCATTACGTTAACTCAGTGGATTTATAGATTAATTTTTTCTTATTGTCCATTAACCCAATGACCCAGCTTTTACTGTAGCTCAGATTCAAACAACAACAACAAAAAAATACTTTCTAATCATGTAGGAATGGAAAAATCCTTAATGAATTTTAAAGACACACTTCAAACCTGGCTTGTTCTACTACGCCAGATTGTGCACCGCTAATCCACAGTGAGTTACAGCTAGTTTGTCAAGATTAAACAAGAGAGGAATGAGAAAGTATTATTACCTCCTCAGAGGCTTCAATCAGTTTGCAGTCTGCTGTGATGACCTCGGCCACCTTCAAGGATCCCTGGAGACAAGAAGGAAAGGAAATTAGTAAATAGCAATTCATAAAGATGGCTGTGGCTCTAAGCAGCATCCAGTGTTCTCTTTTTTCACCCTTACGTAAACTGTCAAAAAAGAATGCCTCATCCATATGAAAATGTAATAAAATACACATGTTTCTTTTAAATATGGAAAAGGTGTGTAATTAGTTTAAGTAAAACAATGGAGACTGTATGAACGTACCTTCACAATAAAAACAGAATGTTTCTCTCTTGTAAGTCTCTTTTTAAGAATCCTAGTAATACCAACAGATGGGCTAATTTAATGTAAGCTAAAAATAATACACATCCAGAGAAAGCTAAATGAATCTCACTTTGTATGTAGTGTTGCACATTCAGAGGTATCCAGTCCTTAGCCTCTTGGGACAATGCATAGATGCAGACAGATCTCGCATCATAGTAATGCAGTTTTTCATCCCAGTATCCTCTGGCACCTTTGCCTAGGAATTAAAGGGCATGTCCTTACTGCTTAACAAATCATTACCTTTACTGCTTCAGAAAAAAGAACCAAAATTCTCATTTGAGTATTGAAACTTTTTACTGCGTGCTTAATTTTGATTTCACTCCTGGGCTTCACTTTGGATTCTCCTGGATAGCCCTCTTCAAAACAACATGGAATAGAGGTTTTTTTTATCCTAAAGCAGCATGAACTCAAAGAGCTGCTAGCCTGTGACTTGGAGCTCTTCCATAGCCTGCTTTTGCTTAATCCTGTAAAGACAACTAGAAGAATTTCTGCAAGCTATGACAATGTTTTCAGGAGACAAAAAGTTTTTTTAGGAAATGGTCTCCTTCTGCAACATTCTGGAATGTTAGAAAACCTGATGCAAGCTTGATTTGTGCATCTGCATATGAAACTATGTCCCATTTCAATATTCATATCCCCTCTGTTTAACAATTATATCACAACACAAGAAGAAAAATTCATATAAATCCAAATGCTTTGATCATAAACACTGTTTTATAAACTGCAATGATAATTTACTTTCTAAGTAAAATATAGATCTATTCTGTCAACAAAGTAGAATTCACTAGTGCTGTGCTTCTGCATAGTGAGCTGTATGTAATTTTTTTACTTGAACTGGATATGTTTCTTTCAGCTCAGTTCAGTTTGAAAGCTACTGAGAAGTACATTACTTAGATTCCTGATATAAATTAAGATGCATTTTGGACCTGCACATGTCAGATAGAATACAGTCTGTGAAAGAGGTTATTTTATACTGGAAGCTACACAGATATTGCAGGGGTAAGTGCACTGGGGAAGGGTAATTTTGCAAGTAAAAAATAAACATCATGCAACTCATTTCACTAGTAAAAGCTACAGATTTTTCATGTTTTTACCAAGGTTTTTTTTTTGTTGTTGTTGTTTTTTTTTTCTTCTTCTTATATATTAAAGCATGGCTATGCAGAATAAAGAGATTAGGGTAGACTAACAAATTGTAATTTAAATTATTCCTGAAGAACTTGAGTGAAGAAAGAATGTAAATTCTGAATATATGTTCAGCAACATTTACTTAAGTGAATTAAAAATACAGTGCAGATTTGCTACTGCTGCTCGAGACTAAATCTGAGCTGCAGTGTCTGAGTTACTTATACACTGAGTTATTAAAAGTAAATCAAATAAACACACTGGAACACCAATCCTTTTGTTTGCTTTCATTAAAACCTGGACAGATTATTTCTTTTAATGTACCAGCACTTTGAGTAACTAGATTACAGAACTGTTCAAGTGCCATACTCAAGTTTTGGCACATTCAACAAACAGTGGTAAAGAGGAACTTTTTCTACATCATTTTTGTCAAGTGTTTTTGAAATGTTTATTGGTATAATTATGAAATGTTGTATTAATTATTAATTAATACTAAAGTACCAATCTGATGTAAAGTTCTTACAGTAATCACAGTGTTTTGAACATTTGGAGGACCTTTCTGATATTCTATGAAAAAAAATTACAGAAATAATTTAAAAAATAGATTTCTGCTTCCAATTGTCACAGTGAATAAATTTCAAAATAATGGATATATAACAGAGATATAATAGCTGAGCATTACTTTAGTATAATTCAAATTAAATAGATATGTATATATTCAATTAAAAATGCTTATTGTATCCATCTTTTTCCGTATATGACATCTTAGTAAATAGTGCAAAACATATATAAATTCCAGTCATTTTTAATGTTGTCTTTAGAGTTATGTTCTCTGTTTTGCAAGCACTCCCACACACACACGCACAAACAAAAAAAACCCTTTTATCTTATTTTTACCTATTTTACTCCCAGTTCAGGATTCAAGAATTCTTCAGTGTTTTTATCTAATTTGTGAGAGAACGCATTTCAAGGGCTATGCCTTTTTGGACTGGACTTCTTTTGGGTTCATGTATGATTAAATAAATAGCTTAGACTTGCGTTGTTTCTCAAGGACAATTACAGATACATTGTCCGTATGTAGGACCTAAGCCAGTGAAACAATTTCCCTTCCATATTCTTTCATAACAGACTGCCAGTATGGAAACTTCATCATACTTGTTGAAGTTTTACAGGAAGAAAACCTTTTTTTCTTTTTTTTTTTTTCTTTTTTTTTTCTTTTTTTTCTTTTCTTTCCCCATGCATGAATACACTCCCTGATTAACCAAATGACCAGTTTCTATTATCGCCATGAATACATATAATAATATTTTGAATTATCATCTTTTCTGATTTGGGTCTATATCTTTGCTGCTGGAAAACCTTTGACACAGTCTACCCATTCCTTTTGATGGTATTTCTCTTACTGCTTTTTACTGCAACCCATTGTCATCTAGGACTTGAAAAGATCTGGAATTAAAAATAAGCTGCTTGGAAACTATATTCCTGTTACTATTACAATACACAGCTGACTTGCACACTCCAAAAAGGCTATGAAGTTGCACAGTTTTAAGAAGTAACATGGTCAAGTATTTATTGTATTTCCTATTACTTATGAACAAAACCAGGAGTTTCATGTAAAATAATGTTTTTATTAACAGTTTTGCTCTCACAAAATATTGACTTTTCATGAAAAGAAAAACAAAAACTACTACTACTTTCCTAGATTTGAGTATTAGTCTTCAAGCAAATCTTGTAATAAAACTGATGAATTTGTAAGGTAAGGATCCCATTTCGTCATTCACCTCAAAAACATAAACATAGTAGGTGTTTGTACAGGCACATAATATTATATGCAAGTCCAGCACCTACTTCACCACCTACCTGCCTTCTGGGTTATGTATGTACAAAAATAATCTGAAGCTTAAGCCAATTTCTGAATTTAAAATCCTATGTGTTCAAATTTCCCTGAGCCATTTTCAAATTCATAAGAAGAAACTGTAACCCTCACCCTCCCCCCAAAAAAACACTTACAATATTGTGATAGTGAATAACGAATTCTCATTTCCTAGTGCTACACCTCCTATCAGCATTTTACTTCGAATAAAACAATGTCAACCAAGGAAAACAGGAAGTTTCATTAAAATAAAAGTTGCCATTAAGCATCAAAATTATTAATATAAACTTCCATAGGTTTTCAGATATCTTATATAAAAATGCAAGCTTTTTGCCTCTGTAGCAGAAAGCATGTACTATCTTTCTCCCTCCAACTAGAGAATGTCAAGGTATGCTCTGAGGGACTTACTTTTGGATTGGCAAAGTAAATCACTACTATAACATAAGATTTCATCTTGCAACAAGAAATGTCTACCTAGCATATGATCTACTTCCAACGCAATCATTAATTTATGATAGTAATCCATTACAATATAAGTAAAAGTAAAGAAGAATGGCAGTATACAGTGCATGCAAAACATAAATAGTATTGCTCATTATTCACTTGAACAACCTGCAAAAAAAAAAACCACAACAAACAAACAAACAAAAAAAACGTGAGTCTTGAGCACTGTTTCTATTACAGGGGGAAACTGGTGAAGGAGTTAGGTGTTCTCTGATGCTGCCTCATTTATTTACAGGAATTTACAAGGTGCTCTTGCCCTGAACACAAGTAAAACAAAATGAAAAGAGACAGATCACTTTTCAAAATCTCAGTTAGAGAAAATGCCTCCCCAGGGACTCCTTCTCCATGTTAGACTGTACTGCATCTCCCTATCCCTTTTCTGGATCCTTCTTTCATCTTTTCCTGGTTTCTCTCACTGACAGTCACAAAACAGCAGCTGAGAAATTGCTTCACCTTATCTCAGAAATTTTAGATGATTAACGAAGGACGGGCAAGAACATTTTCTAGTTCACAAAGATGAACAATGTAGGCAGACTTGTTAGGATCCCATGCATTACTAATAGATTGTTTTTTTTCACACTAACAAGACAGTTTGAATGGCAAGACTTCCACTTCATCATTCATCTCCAAAGTGTATGCACAACTGACATCTGTATGGACATATATCTGTACATGGCCATCTAGATGCTCAGCAGGCTATATGTATGTAGAAATACCCGGTTTAAAGATGAAGATTGTGTACTTGTATATGAAAACAATACATGCTTGCATCTTACTTTTTTCAGCTTTTTCAGTAGAACCGCAGCACTAGCAAATTTTGCCTATTTTATTATAACATCGCCTCTGTTTGAAATGGATCCAAATAATTCAGCATGCAGTTCTGAAAAGTCTAACTGTAAAACTATGCCATGGGACTGCCACGGGGCAAGGCTCTTTTTCTCCTGAGCCCTGAAAGCAACCAATAATCTGAAAACGCAGTGTTCCTGCTGTTCCTGAGAAATGCACAATACCTTTCAATAAATTTGACACAAAAAAGTGCCAGTTGAGAAGTAGTTACCTCCACTTTAAGACAGATCTTGTGTAGGCCCAGTCAAGCTACCAGCTCATTTCAAGCTTGCTGCTAAATTTATATTGAGTGATAATGATTTCCAGCTAATTCTAAATTGGAGTTAGGAGCTTACAGCAGAAACTGACCCTCACTGCCCCAGAGGAAAAGTGGAAGTAAAACGATTATTTCAGGCTATTTGTTAGGTTTGAATACCCACTTATGTATCAATAAATCAGACAGTGAAAGAAGCTGATATTGAAAGTAGGTGTGTGGATTTTGGTACTAAGTATGTGTTTCTTGTGAGGGAATGATGAGGGTTACTACAGACTAAATAAAATCATCTGAATTGCACCCTGTAAATCTCCATAGTGGTATGACATTTGTTCTAACTTTGCTATCATTGTTCTTGTTCCCCCTCCTGCTTACATGCTCCCTTCAAGTACTGGAAGGCTGCAATGAGGTCTCCCCAGAGCCTTCTTTTCACCAAGCTAAACAAGCCCAGTTACCTCAGACTTTCCTCATAGGAGCAGTGCTTCAGCCCTGGATGGTGGCATAGTATCGGAGGGTTGATAGTGTTTGGGTAGCATGGTTATGTTGTGGTTGGACTTGATGATATTTAAGGTCTTTTCCAACCTGAACAATTCTATGATTCTATAAGGACACTTCTGAGAGAACTGCTTTATCCAAATCAAATCCAATTCAGCAACAGATGTGCACAAACCACCCTGGTAAATGCTGCAGAATCCACACCACTTGCCCCAATACTCCTTTGACTCATCAATTAATAAATCAATAATAGTCTTCATTAAAACAGTGATATTTATAGGACAGAGAATTTGTCAAAAGAGTCTTTTACAACTTTTTCTAGAGTACTAAAATACGTAGAACTGCAATTATGTAGTTGGAAGTGGGACATATATTCTAGACAAACTTAGCTGAAGAAATGCAATTCTTGAGAAAGGGCAAATCCAAATCCATACACATTAACATAACAGCACCTTGCTCCAAGAATTTGTTCCTATTTGTCCCAGACAATAAACCTTTGAGCTAAAACCCAAGAATCATCTTCAAATGACATTTTCCAAACACTTTTAACCCATGAAAATCAATTTCTGAGAATGCAATTCTAACTACTCAAAGCTCATTGAACTGGGAGAAGCTGATAGCCCATTAGGCTATAGGATAATCTTGGAAAATAAGACAGCTTAGAAAATACAGACTTACATAAAATTGGCTGAGAAATACTTAGATTATGTCTGAAGAACTGTACACACAAAAACAGAATCCAAAGCAACTTACCAGCTGGGCTTGAGAAAAGAATTTAAGGGGTGTGGTGGATTATAAGCTAAACATAAATCAAAACTCTTGCTCCATGGAAAGAGGTAGAAACCACTTTGGGGGGATATTTTACAGAACTCTCTATGAAATACTGAAGGAGTCCTTTCTATGACAATGTCAGGAGCTGTCTGGAGGCTTGGCCTGGAAACGTTAAACTGGGAAAGAGGTTACCATTAGAATCTGTAGAAGGGATGACAAAAATGAGAAAGGGTTGAGAAGCAAGGGTGAAGGGGTATGGAGAGAAGGGAAAAGGGAAAGGAGAGGGGAAAAAGCAAAGTTTGAAAATAAACAAAGACAAAACAAAAAGAAGCCAAAAATAGAATAGCTATTAAATTATTTATAGTTTTGACAGTAAACAGACATGAAGTTATGGGCTTAAACTTCACCAGCAAAGATAAGTGATGCACTGGAGAAAAGTTAATGAAGCAATCTGGTCCATCAATGGAAGCCCTTAAGACAATGTGTTAAGAGAAATGTAGGCGCATTTGATTCTTTCACTGGGGCATTGGGAGACCTCAAGAGGCACTTTCCAGATTTAAATTCAATTATCTTGTGATGCTACAAAACTTCTGCCATCATAATATTACTCATAGCTCTATAAACAACACGGCCTTGCCATTTCCACAGAAATGGAGTAGAGAATGAAGAGGGATGACAAGGATTTTAATATGTTGAGATTCCTCTGAAAGTCACTGCTAGGGTTATGGGTGCCTATTCAGGAAAGCTGCAGAGGGATGCACCTCTAATATTTTCCATTTTGTCCTTTGTTTTGATTTGTTTTCCCCTCATTTAGATTCCATTTTTATTACTATTAATCCTTGTGCATCACATCCTCCACAACAGTGTTCAAATACATCCCCTCAGAGTAGTCCAAGAGATTCCCTGAATGATAAAGAAGCGCCAGAAATCTTTTCCTTCTTTCCTTTTTTTTTTTTTTCCCCTCTCTTCTTCTTCTTTTTTTAATGGACATGTTTTGCAGTTAATAATGTGCTGAAGGAGCAGCTGCAGTCAGCAGAACTGCAGCTATAAAACCCCCAAAATCTTGTGTTTTTTTTCACATCATACTGCAGCCAAGCCAGCTGAGTCTACATCTGCCTCAAATCACTGGCAGGTAAAGTTTGTCTCTCACTACAGGGATGTAGTCCCACTGGGTTATTTTATTTATTTGAGGCAAACTGAAACATTTGGTATAGTTTGCATTTGTGTTTTCCCCTAAAGTTCATGTGAATTTAAAACTTTTTCTTTGTTTTGTTTCTATGTAACTTTTTTATAGTATCTATTGCAGCAACAAACAAAAACCATTAAGTTGATGTAAGATTACAATGGTCAGTTACTCTGCCAGGTACTAGAAGGACTGTGACAAAGTAAATGCAGTTTCCATATTTGTAAACCCTGCACAAAACCTCCAGATGATCTCCACTTAGGCAAATTTCAGTCAACAAACTGATGTATACATCCTGCTATACATATATGTATACATACGTATACATATGTGCATATATATATGCATACACATGCTTGTGTGTGTATAAAAAAATCTGTCGATTTTTTTCTTTATCTAGCCCCAACACTTTTAACTATAATAATTATGACCTTCCTTTTGCCACGAATTCACATTCAATTAAATTATTTCTGTTCCCATAAATCCTTTCTTTATCAACAGCATTAGTTTTGTTTGTGTTTACAGAAAGTTATTCAAAAATATGTAGCATTAAACTGGTTTCCCAGTCTCATAATTTGTGCATGTGCACACCAGGCATAACTGACTTGGGGAAAAAATTACTGACCTGCCTGAAAAAAAATCATTAGGCTAAGAATATTAGATAATCAAAACAATAATAAAATTTTGTAATGTGCATCTGCCCTACAATCCTCCCTGCTCATTCTTTGCTCTCCTTTCTGTTCCCACATTGCCATTTTACAACCGAGGATCACACAAATCTGAAGGCTGTCTTAAATAAACCTCTTTCAGCTATCCCTTCAGCATCTCTGTCTCCTATAGTAACTTCTCTACCATAAATGCCCTACTATCTTCACGCAGAGGACTACAGATAAAATTATTTTAAGTACTGTTTTCATTATTGTGACTATATCTTGTCATTAGCTATCTACACAACAATACAATATTCTGAAAACCCTGATTCAATGAACTTTAGCTAGAATAAGTGGCATAATAGGGGCTTCATAATTGTTTTAGGGAAAATTAGCAGGAATTGCATCCAAAAAAAAAAAAAAAAACAACCAAAAACCCAAAAACAAAAAACAAACAAACAAACAAAAAACAAACAAAAAAACCCACCTAAGGATGTTAAAATTTGGTAGTTTCTTACCTGTTTTGAGAGCTATTTGAGAAAAAGTTTGAAATTAATGAACTGTTTTAGTTACATGAGCTTATGCAAGAAATCAGAGCCCAACTCATGAGAAAACTCATAAGAAAAAAAACTTGCACACAGAAAGAGAATCTACTTTGATTGTGATTATAAAATAAGAAACACAAATAGTTGGTAAGCAGGTTCGCAACATTAACTCAGTTTTGACCTCAGATTTCAGTGAATATACAAGTCAGAATGTGAGAAATAATGTTACAGCTGTAACCTCTGACCTACCTAAATTAAAAAGATGACCTGAGACATCATAAAGAACAAAAGGCTGAAATAAAGAGTAGCTAAGAATAAATTTTCTTCTCATTTTAAATTGTAGGCACGATGCCTATTTTCAAAGCAGAGCTCCTGCAGTTTTTATTTGACTTCCATGGCACAGAAATTTACAACTCAGTGATGAACTACAGTTGCTTATTTCCCTCACAGCACTTTATATGACGGTTACCTGAACTTCAGCACACCTGCAATCGAGCAGTCAAAATGTCATAGAGATGACAGCTCAATCTGCATTTACAATAGATGTCAGCAGGAAAGCCAAATGATATAAAAAAAATGTGAACTACATTCATAAATTTGTGTGACCAGGAGATAAGATTCAAGAACTGCCAAATGATTTTTCATTTTAACAGATTTATGGGAACATCAAGAAGTCATCCAACTCTTTCCTTAGTCCACAGAGAACATGAATATCTTGGTCATCACTCACATACTTGTATCGTCAAAAAAGGTTCACAGTGCAGGGTGAAATCCTATTACTCTCACTGTGGCTTGTGCAAATATTTACTGATATGCTTAGTAATCTAACCCAACACACAATTATTATTATTATTCTTTTTTATTAATAATTATATATATATATATATATATATTTTTTTTTTCCTTCAGACCAACTCAGTTCTTACATGTCTTATTTCAAATGGACCTGGAGCATTTTGTTGAATTTTATGTTGCTGATCTCAGAATGCCTATTCAGAATTCACAAGTCTACCGTCATACTTGAACTTATTATCTTTTCTTAGTCTGCTGGTCTTATATACGTTGCTTGATTATATTCTGAAAATCATCATCTAATTTATAACCAGAAGGTTTAAATTGCTCCGATGGTAGCAAAACTTCTAGAGGAAAACCTCATAGACTTTCATACCAATATGGCCTTGAATTTACAGGAACTAAACTCTGACTATGTTAAAGCTAGTACCAAGTCTCTTTGTATCGTTCCCCTTACCTGTTCTTGCAGAAATGTTGCAGAACTGTTGCAAGTACTTTGGAAATGAATATAAATTACATTCATTGGTGCCCCACCCAGAACAATTTGTAGGTTGGAAAATCAGGGGCAGTGCTACACTGCATTATGTTGTTATCATCTAAAGCACCTGTGATCTCAGCTATTCCCATCTGGTTCCAGAAGGTAGCTGCTAACAATTTAGAGTGCACTGTAAGCATTTATGTGTAATTCTCAGCTTCTTCTAAGAATGTACCTAAATTATCTATCTACTTATTTATTTATTTATGACAAAAATAGAAGATACGTTATAGCACCCTACTCTGTGTTCCATATCATTTCTAAAAAACCTATCATCAATAAATTAGACCTGTCAGATTCTTTGTCTATTTTACCAAACTAACTTCTGATATATTTAAAGAATTTATAAGAATACATTACTTAATGACTTTTATGTATGCTTTCATAAAGTAATTGACTGCTTATATCAGTATTTTTGATTTTTCTGTTGTCAGCTTGTGCTGTACGTATATTTTCAGGTAATGAACAGATCTCATGACTGAACTACTGACAGCTGTTTGTTCTTCCTTTTACTTTTGCACCTCAGGCTTTTTATTTATTTATTTATTTATTTATTTATTTATTTCTCCAAGGTTTTTATTCTCTTCTGATTTTCCTTTTTTTTTTTTTTTTTTTTTCCTTTGGTTTCCTGTCATAGACTCTAAACTTGCAACTTTAGTTTTGCTGAAACAGGTTTTCTTGCATTCCTTGTGACTATCTGGTTTTGATTATTTACATTTTTTAAAGATACAGATACTTACAAAGAATTAGGCTGGGAAATCACTTTACTCATTTTGCAAATAGAACACTTCCAGTGTGAACACCCTGTCTTCTTAAATGCAAAATAATAATAAGTATCTTGCCACCTGGTTCCCTGAGTTATTAAAAGCCTCTATTTTCATTTTTTAATTCACATGTGTTGGCATTTAAGATTACAAACATAAACCAAACAAGTAAAGGCTGAGCATGTGTAAGAGGGAGTTTCTAGAGATATGAAAGGACAAAGGGTAAATCCCAAACAAATCCTTCCCTGACTACCTCCAGTGGATTCTGGAGTTATAGAGTTTTCACTTCTTAACTTTCAAAAATCCTTTAGTATCTTCATATGGACTGTACAGAAAGTTCACAGTATTTATTTGACTTCATGCACAAAAATGCACCACCATTGCACAGATGGCCAGTTTCACATGCTTTTGATTAACTTTTTCCTATTTAAACACACCTTCTTTGCTTAAGTCAGTTTGTGCTGGTTTTGTTTTGCAACATGATGATTTATAAAATTTCTGTCAAACTGTGTTACTGTTTGATCTTTATAAGAACAATCAAAGTATAGACAGCTACAGTTCTCCATCCCAGCCAAGATACAGTGTATATATGGTGCACAGTACAAGGCAACTCAAAGCCTGGTTGCACTAGCGTGCAAAGCACAGTGCAGTGGTTTTTACTACTCATCATTGATGTCATAGTGGATTTTAAGAAGCAAGTGACTTCTTCCATAGCCAAAGCAGTCTTGCGCATAACAACAGGGAAGAAAAGTCGACTAGAAATTGTGCAAGATGAGGGAGCGTGGTCTTCACTTATAACCTCCTTTGCAGAAATGGAAAGACTCTTCTGATCATATTTTCCTGCTAGTTCCTCCTAACAGTTCAGGAAACATTTCACAGAATGGCTTTCCTTAAGATGGAGCAGTGAAGCTATTCACATGATTCCTAGAGGAGTTGTGCTTCCTGAAAACACTGTAGCATCAGCACAAGAATACCTGAAGCCCTACTCATAGTTCACAAGAAAAAACAGAGCAATGATCACTACCATTTTTGGACTTCCTACTATAAATGGATATAAATGCTAAGGAAAATTCCAGGTCAGAAACAAACAAGTTTAGCAAAACAACATCATGATAATCCTAAAGTCTTCCTGATTCTTATTTTACTTTCAAGTTTTATAGCCAGTTTTTTCAAATTTTATTCTGACTATTTTTACTTGGGCAAAATCTAATTCTGCAGTGAACTTTATGGAATAAACACAAATTTTGTTCAGCATTGGCAGACATTGACAAAGCACACATACTTGATGACATTAAAGGTGTCTCTTTAGCAGGAGCTATCAAAAACTGCATCCTTATGGAAACTCTCACAGGACCAATATTAAATACATTTCTTGCTAGGCAAAAAATCTCATTTCTAGCAGCCAGTGCATTCATGTGCTTGACAAATATGAGCAACAAGTTACAGTGTGTTTCCTGCTCCATTGGTTAGCATAAGTAACTGATATTCATGCGTGTCAGCCACATCATCAGAACTATTTGCAAATCCTTTCAGCAGGTACAGCTCAATAACAGTCCTTAACAAATGTGAATATGACACCCTTTCTGTATGCAGTTTGGCTCTCTGAAATCCTCTAGGAACCACTCAGGAACTCTCATGACTTTTTGGGGAGTGGAAGGAAAAAGAAAGGCAAAGATTTCTCAGATTAAAAGAAAGGCTCTCAAATATCATCTCCATCTGATGATGTTCTTGAGGTGCCTGATGAATCATAATCAAATATATGTGATTAATGGGAGGCGAATCCAAATGTATGGAGACCAAATGAATATAGTGGATTGCAGCCACAACGTTTTGTGTTGTGAGCCATTCAGACCTCCCAAGTTAAGCAGGGCTGAGCCAAGTCTGAATTTAAATAGGAGATACTCCAAGGAAAACTGAGTGCATGCACTGAAGGAAATAGTACTGGTAGCCCTTGTCTGTCTGAGTTACTACTGAACTAAGGCTCTTGTATGATGCCAGCAGTACAGGACTGTAGACAAAATTGAGATCTTTGAATTCTAGTACCTAAAGGTCATTAAAAATCCAATGGCAGTTTACAGAAGAGTAATGATGTTCATGTAGCTAAATTCATACTAGATAATTAGAACATAGAGACACACAATAAATATCCTGCCAGGTTGAAGTGCATACAATGTTTTTTTCACTTAGTAAACTTTCATGGAATGTTATTGTAAGTGACTCTGAAGTTTTACCCAAGAGGTGATTTCATTTGTATGCTTGCGATGAATAAAGACACTGCTATAACATATCATGTGGGAACCACAAGTTGCTTTTTTTTTTTTTTTTTTAATCTCCATATTATGCCTTCTTTTTTATTTCTTACTCACATGAGTAAATTTGATAGTCTCATAGAATCACAGAATTAACCAGGTTGGAAAAGACCTCGAAGATCATCAAGTCCAACCACAGCCTAGCCATAGTACCTTAATTCTAACAACCCTCTGCTTTGTATTAGTTTAAACTAACTGAAGAATTAATGAATCTTGGACTCACAGTGACTTAGACCAGAAGAGCCATTAGGAATACTTGTAGTATTCCTAATTGTAGACGATTAGTCTGTTCAAAGCACAGCTGATATGAAAATTTGATCAGGGTAACCAAAATCTCATAAATCATTCTGTATTTGACATGTTCTGTAGGGGAAAATAATAATAATAATAAAGCTAAAAAAGATAGCTAGGGCTGAACCTTGGAGTTCTGTTTGCTTTTGAGAATTTCTGTACAAACCCTATTCAAACCGACACATTTCTTTCGTACTTGAATTTTTTTGTGAATTCACAGCTTAATTTGGTGTAATCTCTATTAATGCTAAGGCCATAATCGTAGATGAGAATGTTCACTGTCACAAGGTTGTGAAACATTCAGAAATAAGCTGAGGAGAGAGAGACTAAGAAATATACAAAATTGTTCAGACTTTGTAACGGGACCATAAGGTGAAAAATAGCAAATAAGCCCTTTGACACTTTTGGAAATAGCATGTAATTGTAAAAGGAGAGAGATTTAAGAGAAGAAAAACATGAAAGTGAAAATAGAGAAAATTTGGACTTGCATACCAAGCTCTATAGAGATGACTGATATTCAATGCATTAGTACTTTATATAACTTTAATAAATTAATTATTTATTTGTCTCATTCTTTGTTAGAGCTGGTACCGGGCTCCTTACTGCAAATGCACAGAGATGGTCTGGGTTTAAGCTCTACCTGCAGACTTGGTGGAACCACAGCACTTCAGAAATCTGTGGGATGGGATCATTCCAAGTAGCTTTGTGCTCGGTTGTGTGCACTTGGTACTCAGTAGTTCTTCAAGCTGCTGTTACTACAGAACAAAACTACTTTGAGTAAGAAAATTATGATTCTTTCAGCTTTGACTAATAGATGATGACTAATATATAGCCAGAAGCATTTCCTGACATTATACAACCAGAAAACTTACATACATCATTTCCCTGACCTTCCTGCTCTTGGTGCATGAAAAGAAAACTGAAAAATGCAGGTCAGAAAGTCTGGGATGGTGGGAAAAAAAGGACAGCTGGGCAAAATACAAAGAATGCTGGCCCCTCCTTAGAGCTGTGGAATACAAGTTCTGAAAACACTTCTGATCAAATGGCTTATCAAGGAAGATGTACAGAAATGAGTCAAAATAAGCTAAGCACAATGCAGGGCAGAGAATAGAATGACTCAAAGTAGTTGTCAGGACTACCAACATAGTATCTGCAGCAGCAACTAAGGCATAGTTTAACCTCAATATACTAATGTCATAGTGTTTTGTTTCTCCCCTTCTTTACCTCTATGCAATCAGATCTCCACTTCAAGTTACTGAGATCATAAAGTGTTATTTGAATGAGCTCAGCAAATCTTTGAGGCACACCTTCTTGACAGCAGCTATGGTTGATTGTTATGCCTATGAAAAAGCAATGACTGCCAATGTTTTCCACTTCTTACCTTTTGTGCCATTTGGATCTGGTTCTGTTCTTCAGTTCTGGTCTCTTAACTCCAAGAGGTAACCTGTAACTCATCAGCTTTGGGAAAAATATGTGTGATCTCATGAATCGTGGATGTTGTAAAATATATACATATATATTTTGTGAGGAGACAGAGGTCTGTACACCATTAAGCTAGTAAAACTCACAATTTTCCAGGGGTTTGTCAAGCAAATCTTTAATGCCTCAAATCTTCCATGATCTGTTTGATATATCAGGAGGGAGATGTAGTAAACTATCCATGAGAGTAGCTAGTACAGATCATAGAAAACTAGCATCAAATGCATGACATTTATACACTATAAACTTACTTTAAATTCCATGCTATGACAAGTACTGTACCATTAGAGAGGGCAAAGTTGGAAAAGACTGATTGTGACCATGTGTCGAATGAGAATAATTTATTTTTAACATTGCATTTCTGCTCTTGTGTAATTCTACCACCCAAAACACACACATATGGATGTCTAAAACATTATCTAATAATTTTAATAACTGCCATGAGCAAGAGCCAGAAAGAAAAAATAAATAAATAAAATAAAATAAAATAAAATAAAATAAAATAAAATAAAATAAAATAAAATAAAATAAAAGAGAAAGAGAAAAAAAAGAGAGAGAGAAAGAGAGAGAGAGAGAGATGAGTGTTTGTTTTACATCATGTTGTGTATGAAACGTATTGGGCGTGGGGAAAACTTCTATTCCTTTTGTGGAATCACTGGATCAGGTTTTCCTCTCCATCTCAATGTGCTATTCCAAATCATATTCTAGAATAACAGACAATCAGTACCTCTCTGCCTCAATATTTCAGAAACTGACAGTCTTTAGAAAGAAACAATGAAGTCACTGACACTGCCATTAGAAGATAACGTACCTCACTGCTATAGTGCTGAGTAGACTACAAGAAAAAAAAAAAAAAGAAAAAAAAAAAAGGCGCAACAGGATGTCAATGAGAAGGAAAAATCTTCCCAATGTTGTTGACATTAGAGATATCCAGCTACTACTCTATAGTTCTTCAGTGGTACAGGGTCTTTATGCAAAAGTTGCACAATACTTGTAAAAATGTTTGAAAAGGTATAGTACACTCACCTTTGAATCGCTTCACAGAATCAGAGAATCGTAGTGGTTGGAAGGGACCTCCAGAGATCACTGAGCCCAGCCCCTCTGCCAAAACACGTTCTCTACACCAGGTCACACAGGTAGGTGTCCAGGTGGATCTTGAATATCTCCAGAGAAGGAGACTCCGCAAATCCTCTGGGCAGCCTGTTCCAGTACTCCTTCACCCTCACTGTTGAGAAGTTCTTGCACATATTCATGCAGAACTTCCTATGCTCCAGTTTCTGGCTGTTTCCCCTTGTCCTGTCTACACACACTACTGAAAAGAGTCTGGCCTCACCACTTTGCCCCCAACACCTTAGATATTTTAGACCTGGATCAGGTCCCCTCTCAGCCTTCTTTTCTCAAGGCTAAACAGACCCAGTTCACTTAGCCTTTCTTCACAGGAGAGATGCTCTAGCCCCTTCACCATCTGTGTGGAAGAAACACTATGTTCAGTTGGAAGAAACATTTGCATTTTTGCAGTCTCCACTTAGAGGAGATTAAGGTCCTCTTGAAGGAGGAAAGGCTGAGTCTGTTTTGCCAGAAACTAATATTTAGGTCCATATACTGTACACTTTCTCAACGTGATGGTTAGGTCTCTGCATTATTCCCTCTAGGTCTGCATTTTAGAAGGCCATCATGTCTTCTGCCAGCTGGTAATGTCAGAAACAACAGTATCGTTAGTGTTTAAATGGTAATGCTGATTATTTCATGGAGTGAGTTTTGTTCCAGATCAGGAATGAAATTGATTTGTGTTAATAATTTAACTTGTTGACAAATAAACATTTCAGGGAAAAAACACATAATATAATCCTGGAAAACCAAACTGTATACTTAACTTTGTCCTATATCTAAATTCAACTTTTTATTATATCACCTTCTGCCAGAATTGGGCAGTAAACTGCTTTCATACTCAGAAGAATGTTTCCATTTAAAATTTGCATTTAAAATTGTAATAAGATGCTGGATCTCATTCTTTGTGAGAAAACTGTATTGCATTCCTTTAGCTACATTGCCAGAGATATGGTGCATTCTGCTTCCTGCGTAAGTTTCAGTTTGCTGGGTGTGTTATTTGCCCATTTTATCATGGGATGTTAATGTTAAAATTAGTATAATTCAAAGTGTCACAAATGATACTTGCAAAATGGACTGGTTAGTTGTTAATTGTTTAAATACTGCATCCTGTGAGTAATCAAATTCTTACCTACAGTCATAATGTATTACTGACCATTTGGAAGACAAACTTGATTGCTGTCCAGCATAATTCTGAAATATAATTTATAGCAGCTATTTAGAGAACTATATCAAGTACATTAAAGCCATATGGTACTGTGGTTTCATCCCCAAGAGATGCCTCATCAACTAAGAGAAGCGTTATGATCAATATGTATATTATTCATTTTTAATAGAGTGTACTAAGCTGCAGAAGATCACTGTTCCTGCCAGTTACTTGAAAATATGAGGTGCAACAATTATTTTAGGATTGTTGAAGAGTTTTAGTATTCTCAAGATATAGAAAATATGTTTTTGTTTTGTCATGTTTAGAGCCTGAAACATTCTCTAGAAGCTGAAATCCCCAAAAGGTAGTATGCCTTACCAGACAAGGTAAACTCTATAAACCTTATTTGAGTTGTAACGTTCAAACAATTTGCTAAATACGACTTCTTGACAGAAAAAAAAAAAAAAAAAAAAAAAAAGAGAGACTGAGAGAGAGAGAGAGAAAGATGAGAACACTGTCATTTGCCTTGGCATGAGGATATAGCATTTACCACAACTATGACTACTAAAAATAAGAAGTGGTAAGTACTACAATGATTATTGCAGGTTTGGCAATGAATGTAGGATTTTGTAAGAGCTTTGTGTAACACACATGCATCCCCCAAAATGTTGAGAAAAATACCACATAAATACCAACCATCTGACCTGGTAGAAACATTACCAACTGCAGACACTGAGCAAAAGTGTGCTGCCTAACTAAGGACACAGGGCCACAGATGTGGGAGGAAAAAGGAAAGGAAAGGGAAAGGGAAAGGGAAAGGGAAAGGGAAAGGGAAAGGGAAAGGGAAAGGGAAAGGGAAAGGGAAAGGGAAAGGGAAAGGGAAAGGGAAAGAGAAAGGGAAAGGGAAAGGGAAAGGGAAAAGGCCATATTTCAGTTATTCTATCAGATCAAACAACCGCAAGTGAGGGAGCTAAACCAGAACTGAAAACTGCTACAAAACTGGAAGAGAAGAAGCGAAGTAGCTGAGATAAAGCAGCAACAGAGGCCAAGGTGTGGACAAAAGCAATGCAAAGGAGTGCTGACCTATGAAGTAAAGTCCCCCAGGGACAGAACTGCACCACAGTGCCCCTTCCAGTTTCCAGATCTGACCTACTGCTACAAAGCCTCTGCTTGATGTCTGGTCTTTCAGCCCGCAAACACCAGGTTGCTCCTGCCTCTGCAGCCTGATTAGATGTTCAACACATCCAAGGCTTTAGCAGGACACAATAAAGATGATAAGTGACCAGCTCTGCCAGGGTAAATGGCATCACATCCCTTCTGGCAGCAGTACTGCCAGACCAGTCCTCCTATGCAATTGGGATGAGCTCACCTGCACCACTGACAGGAAGGGTAGTAAGCAGTTCCTCTGGGTCTGAAGATATGGGTAAAACATAGGATAAGGTGACTTAGAGTTGTAGCAGGAAGGCAAGTTAAGGACCAGATGAAGAGTTCAGACGTAACTGTGACTAGAAATGCACTCACAGTGAGCGCCATCCAATCTAATAAACGCTTCAGTGGTGATTTCAGGTACAGAACATTGAATACTGTCAGGGAATATATACTCCTTTAAACACATCATTCAGTGAAAGGTTTTTAACCCAAGTTGTTTTACCTTGAAATGATGAGGATTGGGGCAGGTCAGTAGACATTCAGATAAGCTTAATCAGCTACAAACTTACTTTTCAAAACAGAAAAAAAAACCCACCCAGAATTGACTGCATTTTCATATAGGTTGAATCATATCTTTTTGTCCAAGAAAACTTCAAAGCTCTTTTGAATATTCACTTCAATATTTAATTTAAACTATTTAAACAAACATCTTCCATTATAAAATATTATCATAATATTATGGTCCTGTGATACTGAAAAAAGCACTGTGAAAATATCATAAAAATCCTCATGTCCCTTTTCTTCTCAAACCCCTCAGCTGGATGTCAGCTCTCAGATACACATTGGCCTCTACATGCCACATTTCACCAGAAACTCTGTCAGAGTCAGTGGTCGCTCTTTGAGAGTGACTCTTATGCTCTCTAATAAAGCTTCTCTGATAAGGTGACACCCAGGGAAGCTCATCAGATGCCAAGGACAGGAATGCTAGACTAGAAATACTATTGTACCAACAATGATGTCTGTAGTTCTTCTGACGTATTTCTTTTACGTCTTTTAGTTCAATTTAATAAGCAGAGTCCCTTCTTTTACAAAGAAAAAGATTCTCCAGACTACCCTACTTAGTTAGTTGTACCAGAAGCACATTCAACGACTGGAAAACCATTCTAACACTCAGTAAGAGCTGAAGCAGTGTTTTTAATAATATCCAATATTTTTAGCCATTTTTTCATGTTTGTTGATAATCCTTATTTTTCTCTCAGAGAGTGGTCATGCACTGGAATGGCTGCCCAGGGAGGTGGTGGAGTTGTTGTCCCTGGCAGTGTTCAGGAGGTGTCTGGATGAGGAGCTACAAGGTACAGCTTAGTGGCTTGTAGTAGCAATAGTAATGGGAGGGCTGAACTAGATAATCTTGTAGGTTCTTTCCAACCTTGTCATTCTGTGATTCTGTGATTGAGATCTACCTCCTGAGACAGTCGAATGCACTGATTTTTCTTCTCTTTTCTTGCAATTCTGCATGCACTGTGAACTATTAATTAAACATGTCTAAATAACTGCTTCATGAATATATCTGCACACCATTTTGAAACACATTCAGGTTTTAATGTTCATGGTACCCATTTTTGCTTGGGACCATACAAGCATTCCTCCAGAAATCACTTGTTGTCATTTCTCCACATTATTTCATAAGTATCACTGTATTTTGGCCTGGAAGAAGTCCAGTACTGTTATTTTACTGATGGAATACACTTTCTTCCTTAGGGAGATAAAACAGTCAAATTATAACAAGCTGTTTTACATTGCTGCTTCAAACTGCCTTTGGTCCAAAAGAGGAAATTTTAATAAAACAAATGCCTCATCTGCCTAAATAATCAAGCACATCACTGCTTAGAGAAAGCAGTATGAGGCTGAAAGGTTGAAGAATATGAAAGAAACTCGAAAAAAGCAGTCCATGCACATATGGGAATAAGCCTACCTGAAGTTTCCAGCTCTGTTTAAAAGAGATGAATTAGTACAGACAAACAAAACCTAACATATGATGTACAAAACATGCCGCAGTGTCCTACCTAGAGATACTTAAGAAGAAGGACAAAATTGTCATGAACAGATAAACAAAGCACAGCAGAGAGAAACTTCATACAGGCTTTACACTCTGACCATTTCTAGAACAACAAATTTCCAAACCTCTTTTCCCAGCTCCCAAATCTTTGTAGGAAGGCTGAGACTGTAAAGAGAGATGACAAAAGGAAATACAGAAGCTAAAATTAAAGTGTTTACACCATTACATGGGAGAAAAAAAGGATGAGATATATAGGAAAAGAAGTTGCTAGACAGTGATAATAGTCCACAACAGTTGGATATGAAATACTTGATGAATTATTAGATTTAAAAAAAAAAAAAAAAAAAAAAAAAAAAAAAAAAAGAAGAAGCACAATTGTTACACAAAGTTAAGAAATCAAATTGCATGGAATGAAAGGCATATCCTGAATATCACCTGCACTTACTTTGATACCTCTGTAGTGAAATCTCAAATTATAATTACTCCTTGAACAACAACATAACAAAACAAAACAAACAAAAAACAGGATACTTTTTCCTATCAAATATCAATAACTTGGTCACTTATATTACCAAATACAATAACAAGAAACCTCCCTAGAGTTGCACATGTATGTCCTTTAGATGCTTTGAGTACCTGCATCTCAAGGATGTAGTGGAGCTGAAAGACTTCAATATGTCAATATCAGGTGGTCTGAATCAGCAAATGAAAAGAATTATAATGTATGAAGAGGACAGAGAACTAATGAAGAAATACTAAAAAGGGTAAAGGCTAAACCAGCCTTTGTAGACCCAGAAGAGTACTACCTGCCAAATGCCAGCATCTGAAATCCCTGTGGGTTTAAGACAGCCTAAAGAATAGTTCCTGGCAAGACTTACCATGTCCAAGTGCCAGATCTATCCCAGTTCAGTTGTGTCCAGGATCCATGTCAGTCAAGAACATGCCACTTTCCTGTCAACATGATTTCTAAGGGAATAATATTTAGCAAATTTTGTCTCAAGGATTAACTCAGACACATTTGCCCCTGCACCTAGACAGAGCCTTTGAACTGTAACAGTTTGGAAAATACTATGCCCTTGTGCAAGCCCAAGTGGCAACAAGCAGCAAAGCAGCAAACATACATAAGCCAAGCAACAGTGAAGTTTCTGTTAGGAAGGAGGAAATTTCTACAAGCTACAGTCTGAAGGACGCACAAAGAAATCAAACAATATAACTAGGTACAGCCACATTGCCCTTGAAATAGCTACTTTAGCAAAAAGCCAGTTCAATTTAATAAGCAGAGTCCCTTCATTACTATTAAACATCACTGGCTACTATCCTTATTTATCCAACGTAAGCCAATCTAAGTCTTGGCTTTTGACTGTAACAAGCAAACAAAGTCCAGACATTAATTATTTTATCTCAGTTACATTTGCATCAACATGGAGTAAGTTCAGGGAAGCAAATGGAGACATTTCTGATTTCAAGCCATATAATTGGGATGAGGGTCTGACCACCCAGTATGCACAGAGAAGCTTTTAATGCCCATTTAGGCATGAGCTGCAAGCATTCAGGCAGTTAGCTTGCACCTGGCTTGTCTACAATTACTAGTACTTCCTTTTTTTTTACCTGTCAAATCTTCCTCCCTTCACTGAATGAGCTTCATGGTGTTTTGATGGATGGCAAAGAGTAGGTTAAACTTTTGTTACAGTTTTAGATAAAGCGTTGTTATGCATCAGAAAAGAGGGTGGCCAAAAGAGCACTGCACATCATTCTGCAGATCGTTAACTGGTAATGCAATCTGCCATACTTTAGGTGTCACATCCAAGAAAAGACCACAAAATTATAAATGTAGAGCTCTGAGCAGGGGAGTACTTGGTGTTCCTCTCCTCACCTTTTATGAAAGGATTGCGGAAAGCAGCCAAGCAGAAATCAGCATTTTACACAAAATGTCTCAGAACCTAATAGCAAACCCAAACAGCTATTCAGTGTCACGCACTCAGATGTGGTCATGTAATTTATATATTATGATAATCTGGTTTTCATCTAGCCTACTGATTCAATAGTTGTTCCATTTCAATAATTGGCTATCTGACTCCCCACCCATGTTGAGGAATATGCACACCATTATATAAATGGATATCATTAACCTAGAAAAAATATCATGAGGAAAAAAGAGAGAATTTTCACAGAAAAAGAAAAGCCATTCACTTTCTTATGAGTCTGTATACTTCAAGATTGCCACATTTTATACATTTGGATTAAAAATTTAATTCTAACACTGTTTGAAAGGATCTCATTCAACACTTATAACTGATTTACAAAGAGTTTGGTTTTATGGATTTTGTTTGGATTATTTTTACTTTATACATGCTCAGTCCCCCACAGTCTTACAGATAATCAGGCTAGCCGTGGCTATAAAACAGTTAGCAAGGTACTTCAAGAAAATCTGAAGTGTTGCAGTAAACACAACAGGAATGGCAAGAGGCCATTTCTACTGTCAAAAACTTCTTGACCTGAATCTGCAAGGCTCTGTCCACCTAAGGAAAGCATCTATAAAATAACACAAAAAAAATACTACATTGAGCTGCCTACTTGTTTTTAAATATCATTCTTCCACACATCTTTAAATATTACTGTTACACTAGCAGTGGAAGCATTCTGCATTTGTTCATTTAAGCCATGGTATTCTTGTAACCTTCCAGACTTGGAGAAGATTTCCGTGTACCCCAAATTTCCCAGCTATAGGTTACCTTCTAGTGATTGCTACGGTAAATGATACAAACACCCACTATTATCAGCTTGGAAGGTCATTTATACTTAGGGAACATAACTCCCTCCATTCTCACAGTGTTTAACACAGTCCACAAGCACAAGACAGTAGGGAATCCTATTCACAAATTTCTACTAAACATACTTGTATTAACTATGGTGTTTATGGGGTATTTTTAGCTTTCCATTTCACTTTGGAGCAGCCACCCATCTCAAAACTATAAGTGGCACAAAATATTTCCCTTTCAATGCATGAACTTGAGAGTTTCAATTGCAACACAGACATTTTCTCAAATGATTATCCAGTTCTCTGGTTCTCCAGATTTTCTGCATCAGTCCTCACCCCAGGGTGCAGTACTGCATCTCCTGTTTAAAGGAAGGGCACAAATAGCAGTCCTGATGAAACCAGCTGCAGAATTATGAAGTACCCAATATAATATCAATTACCAAAACCATAAGGAAGATAAGCGTTTATGATATAAGCCCCTATCTCAAAGGAATAAAGGAATGAGAGTCATATAAACTTCAGAAGCAGAAATAGCTTACAAAAATAAGAGGAAAAAAAAAAAAGACTGAAGAAGCAGTTGGGACTTTTAACAGAAACTTGTAATAAGTGTAAATATATTTCCTATTCCAGTTAAATAATTAAAATGCAAGTTAAAATACTTAATGCAACTATAAGAAAATTCAGGAAGTTGGTAATGGTAAGTTATTTACTCAAGTAGTAAGAATGTATGAAATTCACATTTCATACAGAATGAAAAAAAGAAAGAAAGAAAGAAAGAAAGAAAGAAAGAAAGAAAGAAAGAAAGAAAGAAAGAAAGAAAGAAAGAAAGAAAGAAAGAAAGAAAGAAAGAAAGAAAGAAAGAAAGAAAGAAAGAAAGACAAAGAAAAGGAGAAATAGATTGGGTCCTATCTGGCATCAAAAAGCCAAGATTTTCTATGTGTCTATTTAGGATGGTGTTATTTTCACAGACCACTTCTAATTTTACAGTCTTTTTCACTGCAATTTTTCAGACCATTTCTGCTCCACATACTGAAATATCTGAAAATGTTTCTTTCTCATCATTCTCATAAATGTGTTCTCTTTTCCTTTTGTTTCCTTTCGATCCTGTAATTTAAACCAATAGGTTGAAGTCCTACTCCTAAATAAATCGTTTTTCCCTATTGCTTCCAATATCACATACGTTTTCTATATAGTCAAGCTATGCATGTTATAGATGGTTTTGTGGGGTTTTTCTTTAACTTTGACATTATTATCTTCAACCTCCTCATCATTTTTGGCCTCCTCTCATGTCTCATACACAGATCAAAATGCTCTTATAAGCCAACATGACCTTTCAGATAACCCTGAAATTGTATCTTACATACAAGTTGTGTAGTCCTTTTGCCTGAGTCAGAAAAGACTGAAAACAGGATGGCACGGTGAGCTGAACTTTTCACACGCATTTTTGCAGGGAGGCAGCTAAACCTGTAAGTGATTTGTGAAGAATATAAAACTCAGTGGTGATGGGCACATACAAACTGCATCAGAATAGAAGCTTAATATCTTATAGTACAAGAGTTAGCACCTGATATAGAAAACTTTTTGATCCTGAAGAATTCAGAATGCACAGTTTGAGTACAGAGGGAAATTCTTTACCATGCTTCCTTGTAAATGCATGGCAATCAGATCAAGGTACAAAGTGCACAGACTAAGCAGTGAGAGCAATCATGTGGACCTGTCCCTGCCAACCACATTAAAAACTGAAAATTAGACCAAATGCAAAGGAAGATCCTTCCTTGAGGAATTTTCTTACGCAAAAAATCCTGGACCTTGGGGTCACTTGGGGTGAGACTGTGCTCAAGTTGCCATGGGAAGTATTATGAAAATCAAGTGCCAAACCTACAGGAACACCACAGGCTCTGTGTGTCCTGGACATAGATATTTAGGGTTTAATGTAGCCTGTAAGTTCTGTGGTTGAGTCCCACAGCCTTTCCATGAGAACTTCAAGTTCCAGTGCCCTCATCATTTCAAGCTCTTGAAATCCACTGGATGTGAATAATGACAAACAAACCCATTCATCTTAGGAAGAAAAACCAAAAGGAAATATGAAAATGAGTCTACATACAGGCAGAAGTTCATTTCGACATCTCTCTATGGAAATAAAAAATGCAACACAGAAATACTTATTTCTTATTCTTATGATCTAAGCATAATTTTTCTCATTCACATTTTTAGAGGAGTTGAATGTGCAATCAAAAGAGATTAATAACACTGTAAACTATTTTCATTCTACTCTAATAAAGAAAACTAGCTCATTCTTATGATAGAGCTCTGCCTACAACTCTTTGTTTGCTTTACCTTCCACAACTTAGCAGCTTGTTGCTATGGTATTACGTCAAATAAGCAAAAAGAACTCCTCAGTTCACAATTCCAAGCCCTCTGCATCCTCTTTTTGGGCTTGGATCTGAACTGCTATTGCCAGTTTCTGTAGAACACACAGCCAGCTGCTTCAAATTTAGTCATCTTTACTCATCTTCGACTCTCCTATTTCCAGAGCAAAAGTCAGTGCCCAAGAACTGTAGTTGAGAATCCATGATAGAAAAAGCATACACAGTATTCATTCTACTACCACCATATACTGGAAACTACATTCTACAACTATGTCACTTCGATGGGGGCACATTTCTTCTGCCTGTTCTGCCCTGTGGAGCTTTTGTTGTATATTTTATACCAAGAAAACCAACTTATGCTCTCAGTTATCACTGTGATAAAATAAAAGTTAATGGAGTCACTCAAGTCTAATCAAGGGCACAGTTTATTGCAGCAAATGTTATGCTAACATAAATCACAGAGGATTTCAACCATCAGATTTCTGTATTGACCAACTTCCAGAAACCTGACTTAAGTCTTTAAATAAAACTGTACTGGAGTCAATAATGGTCATCCTCTTCCGCCCCATATATCAATGGCTATATAGTATGCATATTAACACAGCTTAGCAGATTCACTACTTCTACCAGTTTCAATTGCTATCCTCATTTTTATTTGTTGTTGTTTCTTTTTTAAATTCATATTAAATGAGTATAATGCAAGGAATTTTGTTTAAAAATCATTATTCAATAAAGAAAATCCACACACCATGGTGCACTGCACAAACAGACATTATTTATGCTTGTGTGTGCGAGTAGCAGAAAAAAATGTTTTGTCCTTGTCTCGATGGTATTACTATGCTGAAAGCAAAGACATCAGTTTTAACCCAACCCACTCAGATGTCAATACCTGCAAAACCATGACAAATTTTTCAGTTTGAAAGCCATTCTATGGTAATGCGTCTAAGGTCCACTGTACTCACTTCTCACAGTTCTATTTCTGTATATTCCTATATCTTTCTATTTCCTATGCTATTATCACAGGGAGTTGTATGAACTGAAAACTTTTCCCCAGCTATTAAATAGGTCTTTATTCTGTAGTTCACCATTTCATTCTGAAAGAATTACTCAGCCCTACTGGAGTTTTTACAACACAGGCCCGAAAGGTAGGATTGTTTCCCTCCACATTTATTTTTTTATTTTTCAATTTTTTAGCACACAGTAAGAGTTTTAAAAGCCAAGGAAAGAAGTATCTTCCGTGACTGGGAGAATCAATTGTATTGTTAGAAGTCATTTTTCCCAAGCTTATTCAGGGCACAAATATCTCTAAGTTAAAGGCTTACTTGCATTATTTTTTTTATTTTTTTATTTTTTTTGTCTACTGTCTGAGGGCAGAAAGAAGGAAGGTCAGGATGCAGATGAGATGAACCATTACAAGCTCCACTTGGCCTTACTCACGTGAATAAAGTATGTCTCCCTGTGTTGTTTCTTCTGAAAGGAGCAGAGTGGCAAAACATTTAAGAGCCCTATCACAAGGGATCTATCTTCAGGTAAGTTGCTGGCTGGTTAGTTGTTGGCCAGCAAATTGGAAAACACATCATGTCTACTCAGCCACATTTGTTTTTCTGTTGATATTTTGTACTGCTTCACATCACTATAGCTTTTGAAGATTTCTTATTTTAAGTAGAGCCAACAGTTGGAGACTGCCTGTCTGGTTCTACCACTGCTCAGAAATTTTTCAGTCCTCAGAGGTACTTTTGAATAGTTTCTATGTATACAGGGATATATGTGGAGAGAAAGACATTTATTTATATGTGTTAAAATGCATAGAAGCAAAAAAAAAATGAGACATGACTGTTTTTAAAGTTAGGCCTTTACACTGTTTTCTGCTAGAGCCGATTTTTTTCTGATTCAGTGTTTCTTCCTCCTGTCCAGGTCTACTTTACTGTAGATTTATGTACCAGTCACCTTCAAGTACTTCCAAGCTGCTGGAGTTTGTTCAGCTTTGCACACATTAGCGATGGCTTCCCAGGGTTTCCTGTTGGCTTCCTTTAGTCTTAAAAAAATTGATCTCTGTAATTACAGATATGTTCTTGCAAGGACCCAGCAAAAACCCAGTTTTTTTTCATTTACAATAAAGAATTGCTTTCTTGGTTCTTCTTCATGCACTGAAGTACATTACTTTCTGTTTGCTACAGATAAGACACAGGGATCCTAGAAGTTTCATCTGTCGCACAGAGAAAGTCCACACTTTCACTGACAGATTACAGACAGAAGTATGGCCCCACAGAAATGGTTACACACCGGCCCACACTGACAGCTGAATCACACAGCCAGTTAGAAGACTATGCTGGCAGAAAAGATGAGGAATTCAAATGTCTGGCCATGGAAGAGAATGAGCCAACAGCAGCTGCAAATGCCAAAATCAATGGGTTGCTCAGGGATTCAGCAACACAGCTGGCATGAGGCAGACCTGCTCCACCATAAACGAATGAGTCTTCTGGGATCTGTAGTTAGCTACTGCCTGTGAATCACTCCAGGACCTCCCATGCCCATCTGTAGATGGTATGCAATTTCTGTGGCTTGTGATAGTGTGAAGATTTTGGTATGTGACTCAGAGAAGAGCAGTTAGGCCAACCCTGCACTAACATTCAAATAGCATTCACCTCTTGCTGTGTATTTGTCTGTCTTTCACGCTAGAAGAAATGACTGAAATCAGACACTTCAGAGTTCAGATTATCTTAAACAAACAAACTGATATTCTCTTGGGAAGATTTACCCCATTCCACTTCCTATCATCAATAACAAAATAATAATTACAGTACTCTTTTTCTGAATACCTTGAGCAGCTGTTTCTGAGAGACAGTTAGTGTAAGGAAAGTATATTTTAAAACAATACTTTATATCAGCAACTTCTTTGAGGGATCAACTCCTTCACAATTCTCTGAATCTCAATGAAGATTGGTGTGCATGAAATTATTGCTGTTGGTCACTAAAGGCTATGAATGATTGAATAAGCTATTATAGCTTAAACTCTTGCAATTGCTACCATGGGATTTTGGACGCAACCAAACAAGAGACTAAAAATTAAGCGTGTAGGAGAGCACCAAATGCAGGTACTTATTCTATATTTTTATATATTATGCTGCATTTTTTAGGACACATAACTCTTAGTTCTTTCTGACTGTACATAAATACTGTTCAGTGCCCAGCAGTTTGGTTGATATTTTCTGGAAAGTTAATAACATTGTAATGATCAGCATTAAACGGATTGTACTGGGCTTTTAGGATCTTATATGGATTTAGAAATGTTTCAAAATGCTTCTACTCCTACAAGCAGAAAGAGATTATTTCCTTTAATATAATTTTATTTATTTAAGTAACTCTCCCCTTAGGATTGTATTAGACTGTCGTTGTAATGTCTAGCCATTTTCCACGGAGATTACATGTGAACTTACATTTTTCTTCCCCAGTCTCTGAACATTCTAGAGTTTTTTTCTAGTCTTAAAGTCACAAAAACAACACATCCTCAGAATGCTGAAGGTTTGAAAAAATTATCATGGAAAACTAGTTTGAATAATGAGCTTTTACATTGAGTTATCAGTGTGTAACATGTGCTGATCATTCTTATTTTGTCTGGCATAGTCTTAGCCCAGTTCTAAGTACCTAAATCCCATATTAAGAGTTACTGAGAGTACTGAGACTATTCTCACCAACAGATTCAGTCTTTTTTTCTCCCTTTGTAAACCTGTACAGTCTGGTGGTGAAGGTTGCACGGGGAAAGGGACAAATGTATCCCTCAGCATACTGGTAAGCTGTTCCTAGAGGCCAAGCTGTGCTCCCCAATTCTAAGCCAAGTGGCCAAAAAGAAGGTAGCTGTGACAAAGCTCTGTTATTCATTGCATACCAGGCTGCATGGTGCCCTCTCAGCTATCGTTTCAATCAAAACGAAGATTTGTAAAATGAATAATGCCTTGACTATTTAAACTGTTAACCTTTTTTTTAACATTGCTGTTTATAATTAGATTTCACAGAGAGTCAGACTGGTGTATTTCTCTGAGCTTGACATTTTTATCATGTGAATATGTTGGATCAGGTAATCATACGGCCTAAAGGTTAGGTAACATGACTGAATTGCTGCTAGTAATTAAATGTGCGATAAATAACAGTATATGCTGTAGCTAGAAAAGATCATGTAGGTAGCTTCATGTTCTGTTTTATAAATCATATTAAAAAAGTGTATGGGTTGTTTTATATTAAACATGGTTGTTACATGTGCCAAAGATTTATTAGTCCAGTCTGTCTCATGGTAAGTGGCTGCAGTCCAGATTCATGTGGTAGAATAATAAAAAATTTTAAATGGCTATAGAAGTTGATGGACCAAAATGGAGTGAGTTAGCTGATTGGCTACCAGTGATGTCATAGCCATGGCTGCAGCTCCATATACATTTATGAGTGGTTTATTCTCTTTAATTTCCATCCATATCATAATAGCAATCAGACACTCTAAGCACTCTGTTTCTAAGAGATCACTGAACTTTCCTGGTGACTGGACTATCTCAAACCCAGTTTCTCCCTGAACATGGGGCCTACAAATGCACCCTGGAATTTCCCTCTCTTAGGGCTGGTCATCATCTTAAGGCTGGTCATCATCTTCCTAGGCACTTTACTGGAGAGGTTATACTTAGGGTTAGGGTTCATTCAGGCTAAGGAAGATCTCCCTGTTCCAAGTACTTAGCATGAAATCCTGCAAATGCTTGAACTTATATACAGTTTCCCTTTTGTAAACAGCCCCGCTTACTTCATTGTCATTATTATGTGAACAAAGTTATACCTCTGCTAAAAGTTTTCAGGAGACTTACTGCATATATTTTCAGATGCCAAGAATGCTGAGGGCTCTTGAAGAAAATAGAAAAGAAATAGAGATGCACGTGATTTGGACTACACTCACAATTTTCCCTAATTGCTTAAATCAAATTCCCACTAGGTATTAAAATTAAATTGTCTATGTTAACTGAATTCCACTGGTCATTATTTGCTGGCAGTGGTTGATGTATCAGATTTTCTTCTCCTTGTTTTTCTCAAACATGGATGTATTAAATACAGGCATTATTGCAATGTCTTAAAGCCTCCCAGAGGATTTCCTTAACTTACAGATAAGAGGCTTTTAGACGTACTATGTGATACTGTAAAGTGACTGCAAATTCAAATTTTGTATTTTGACAGATTATTCCTGTTATGCAACCTATTGAGCAAATTCTGAACCATACTTTGTGCTGTAATCTTCCTGAGATTCAGGCTCCATGTAGAACAATCTAGCTGGCAGGTTCCCTTACAAATTAAGAGTTAGAGCCCGATGTGCTCGAACTAAAATGCTATGCTGAAGAATATAGTGAGATTCTAGTACTAAAATCTCTAGCTGATAAAATGAATCAGCATTAGACTTTTGATTAAATAATTAATAAATAGAATCATAGCAATTGTTATTATTCATATTGTCCATTTTTTCCTTCTTTCAACTGCTTTATTTTAGACACGTATTACTGCCCTCTAATTAGTATTAGTTGTTACAAGCAACACTTCAGCCATTCCCTTAAGAACATCTGGAGGGATTTTGATGTGGTTGTTTTTCCACTAGAATCTTTTTCAAAGTGCAGTGACTGAAAAATAATTTCACTCCCATGTCCAAGTAGTGAAGTTCTTCTGTCAATACTGCATGTCTCAGCATTCCCTGAGGAGTAGGTGTTTTCTCTAAATCAAATTATAAATAATACTCCAATGCAGAAAGTAATTGTCTAGTAGTGGTTTACTCCTAGTGCCACAGTGTTGTTTATTAGTTTTGGCTTTTTGATAAATAGGGTGAGTTTTTAATTTAATATAATAATTCTTTGCATAGATAGATGGAGAATCATTGCTAGTGCAGCCAAGTAAAACTCGTTCCCATGAGAGAGAATCAAATAAGGAAACAGTATTCATTTAATCATTTTTCTTTCTGAACACACTGCCTCTAAGAGCCTTGTGTATTGACTTTATGTTTTTCTTCAATAAATGTAGCATGTATTATGGTACCAAGTTTAATGAACCTTTACTTTTTTTTTTTTTTTAACAGATAAGAAAAAGCTGAGAAATGAAGATTCTTTATTAAACAGACATGTAAGGAACTGTATTAGCTTTCTCTTATACAGTCATGATTTTCTTACCAGCTGTGCAATTTCATTGTTAATTTAGAACCATATAGTAGCTAAACTCTGAGAATTTCACATACCCAAGTGTTTAATGCTAAAAATGACCTTAGTTGTAAATGACCAATCATAAAAGATTTGTCTTTTCTAAGCAAACTACTTTCTTTCAGGAAATAAATAAATAAATAGATTTTTGAAAAAGGCTTGAAAAATATATTCTTCAAAAAATTTTAAGGCCTAATTCCCACATATGGGATCTTTTAAGAATGTTAGTAAAAGAAATAGAAAGTTCTTCTTGGATTTTTTCTTCCTGCACAAGAGAGTGTTATTCAAAACATAATGAAGACAAATCCTCTGCTCAGTGAGTGCTGAAATGTTTGTGATCGAAGGCTTTGTTATGGAAACTGACCCCTCAGCCACTTAAAAGCCTCAATGAGGCCATATGGCCACTGCACAGGTCATGTTCTCTTGAAGAAGTACTCCAGAGGGTGGTATGGCAAGGAAATTGAAGATGAATCTGTTTTTATATTCACATGGATTTCACATTGTCCCGATAAGAGGTCAAATGACAGTCTGCAATGATTTGCTAATGGCTGTGATATAAGCATTTACAGTTGGAAAGGTTTCTGTCTTAAGTGGTAGCTCCATCCATAGTTAAAGCTGCTGAAGAAATAGTTTCATGGAAGACAACCTTCAAATGGCAATTCAGTTGTTAAAAAACTAAATTTGTTTGTCACACATCTATTAAAAAGGAAATAATTTCAATGAAATCTGTTTACTTCTCTGTGCTTCAAATAGATAAATAGCAGCCATCCAAGGAAGCAGATGAAAAGTTCCACAGAATAAACTAGTAGGACTGCTAACTGAACCCATGGACCTAATACAGCCAATGAATGTCATGCTTCTTCTCAGTAGATTTTAGCCTGATGAGTCTGATGTGCTACCTCTATGGATCACTATGTTCCTCTCTTTGTTCCAGAATTCCCATGAGAGCAAGCTGTGAGTAAAAATTCACAGTCTCTGGGGAAGAGAGTAACTGACCTCAGTCCCACTATTGTGACTATTATAGATGCTTGATGAGGGGCAAAAACTCAGAAATAATGCCTTCTACAAAGAGACACAATGAGCTCCACTCTCCAGATCACTAAAAGGAATTGATTGCCGTTTTTCACAACACATTAGCCCTAGGAAATTAAAGAAACTGTACTAATGCTTATTTGTTTCTTAATATTGTTGGGAATATTCTCATCACATCAGTCCAGATATACTCCACAAACCCTGATGTATTTTACAAAATTGACACAAGTCACATTCAAGCTGTTCTAAACCCTTTTAGAATATTCAGATATTTCTGGTGTGATTCTGGAAAGAAATCCGTAACAAGAAAGGGTAATTGGTAGACTGATAGATATTTTCACCTATGCGTATCAGACCAGCTGGTGTCTTGGTGTGCTGCACTACCTGCCAAATCCCAGTAATAATTTATTCTAAATTTTTATCACAAAGGACAAAGAAACACCAGCTTCATTGGTTTTACCTAAAATGGGTAATGTAAGAGTTTATTAAAAATAAATAAATAATAAAATTCAGGTGGCTTTAGAATGTTGTCATCTCGCTCAGTTTGATCGCTACAAAGGCAATAATGATAGCTAGTAATCCTTGTCCCAGTATACTCAATTATCCATCACCGGAAATTACTTATGGGCTTTACTTTCTGAAATACTTAAATGGTAGTGGTTAAACCTAACAATCCATTCTTTACACATTATGAGTGAAGCTCCAATAATGTAATCACCTTCTCCCTGATTTACTGGAGTCCATTGAAATCCAGATAACAAAGAGCACTAATTGTTTCTGTGTTACCAAAGAAAGGTTACCAGGATAAAGCTTTCCTTCCAGAGTACCTTCTTATTTCATAAAAGAGGCCCTCCCCTTGCAGCTGGATTCTCATCTTACTGATTACCTGCTATATGAGAAATTTCAGTCTGGCTTCAGGCCTGGACCCAGCCCAGAGGCTTCTGTCAACAGGGTTTCTTACAATTTACTTATTGTAATTCAGAATCCCATTAAACCAGGTCTTTATCTGGCTTGCTGCTTTGGAAGTACTTAGTATTGCTGGTCAGTGACTGTTGGGCCACCTTCAACACATTACAAAACTTTCAGCTTGGAAGTTAACATGACACAGGCCCCAGTTCCCAAAGATGCAAGTATATGCTTAAGTCTTGACATACTGCATGGGTCTTAATACCTGCTAAAATTTAAGCATGCACTCATGTATTTTTATGTATAGGTTAGAATTCCCTTCTGCCTACAGAAATGGAAGTGCTCAAATGTATTGGGGTCTAGGAGTTTCAGTTTGGAAATCTTAGCTCTTTTATGACTTTCTGAAATATTTTTCACACCCTTTCTGAGGAAAAAAGATAAATGTATTTTTCTATAACGAATTTTCATTGCAATGTGTCAGCCTGAAAAGACTTCTGGGGCTTAATAATTTTTTTTTTAAATAGAACTCATACAATCCTTTTCCTAGCTTTGATTTTAGGGGACAAAATCAAACCGTTTTCAGGCATTTCATAAGATCCCCTACCTCTATTTTATACTGACACAAGGTCTCTAGGTTCCTCTGGAATCCATTTGCACTTTTTGTTAGTCCATAACTTTGGATTTATTCCATAAATTTTCCTAATCAACGCAATTCAAAGATGAGATCAGGCTCTTACCCGCTGGAAGAATGATTCTGTTACCCCTCTGCTGCCTGCTCAGTCTCAGCTCATATAGTTTAAATATAAACAAAGTAAAAAAAAAAAAATGGTTTGGAACTTATGAGTAACAATATCAGATATAAATGTTAGAAAGAAACTGTTAAAATATTAAAGTTTATCCAATTCACTGTTACTTCTAGTGTCATTATTTATAAATTTACATAATTTTCCATTTCCTAATATAAAAAGGAAAATCAAGGGATGTGATTAATGCTATTGAAAACTTGTCCTCCAGATGTTCCTCTTTTTGTAGAACAACTGTACAGGCTTTCAGGTAAACTTCTGTACAGTTTACCTGAAAAAAGCATGGAATACATAGAAAAGGTATGTGCCACATATTTGCTCTTTAGTGAAATGTCTGTAAGACCAATGTAAACTCACTATTTCCACAGCTTTAATAAAGATAGCATGCATCTGAAAGAAGAGTTAAAGCAAATAAAACCAAATAAGTGATCTGTATGACTCCCTTCAGATGTATAACACAGGTGTGCCCATGTTTATGTAGCATATACCAAACTCTGTGATGCTGCAGGAACTAAGCTGTACTGAAACACAGAAATCTCTTTCACTTCTGCAGGATACCTTTCCCAGCCCCCTTAGATTATTAACTTGTGTATTATCAATTGTACAACATCACTGTTTCTAACAGAGAACACTTCTCAATCATCATATACCCCAACAGCACAGCCACAAAAACATTGAACATTTACAGAAACAAGACCAACAATTAGAAGGTAAAAGTTCAAAATCTCATCCTATTGAATTCATCACCAGCATTAAGAAAAGAAATACATAACATTGAGAAAGAATGGACATCACCAAATAAAGTATATGGACATCACCAAATAAAATATATAGTATATATATAAGTAAGAAAAGTATATAATGTATATAAAGTCTTTTGCAAAATAAGACTTAATCTTACTTGAGCAATCAAATATGAATATACAGGTTGGACATATCTTATTTGACAGTGTCTTCTGAGTATAAAACTATTGACATAAACTAAGCAGTAGTTTACAGTAAAATTAACAAAGAAATAAAAGTATTTTGTGCATTTAGTTATCTACAACACTTACATGACAACATCCTTTCAGAATACTTTGTACTACAGTTAGGATTACACTACAGGAACAGGAATTCTGGGGGTAAGATGCCAGTGTTACCATAACCATGTGATGGATACAGTTTCAAGTAATAAAACATTTCAGAAATAAACCTTAAGTCCTTTAAAGGCATTTCTTCATATCTACCATGCACAGTACTCTGGGCTGTCAAAATGATAGCTCACATGCTACAACAAGAGGAGGAGTATAGAACAATTTGTCACTTACCATCATTTTCAGCTGCCCTCCGAGTGAAGATGAAGCATATGGGTTGGGCTTGTACAAATTGCACATGCTGAGGCTCCCAAATCAGAGGCAATCTCCAAAATTATCATAAATTGAAACGACATTAAGAGATGGTCTAGCTAAAAGTTAATAAATAGTGTCATAACTGCAGTTTCAGCATTACTCTGAAAGTTCTTCAGATACTTACAATAAAAAATTGATGAGCTGATGTTTCAATTGGTCTCATGACTGAATGTTACAGCAAATAATTCACCTGTTAAGAAGTAATGGAAGACATGTCCGTATGACTGTCCCTTGTCTGACAGTTACAGAAGAACATCCTTTCTGTGTTATCAGGTCTTTTCATTTCAGTACCTGATAAAAACTAGTACACAGCAGTCACACAACTTTTAGATTTTCACACTAACTTATTGTTTTATTGTTTGTATGGTTTTGTTGTTGTTTGCTTGTTTTGTTAATACTGTTCTTTGTAAATTCAAATACTGTCTTCTTTTAGTAAAACTCTATGGTAAACCACACGTAACCTTTCCAGTCAGATCTTTGTTTTCCATTTCTGTAACAGTCCAGACCATAACAAAGAACGTTCTCCTGTTAAAACTCTTTTAAAAAGTTTGCCCACATAAGGACTGAGTAGGAGTCCAGGGGATTTTGACTAATAGCTGTAACATGATAAAGTTAGAAAGTTGTCAGGCTGTCAAAAGCTAAAGTATTCCAAAAGCTGAAGTGTTAGGTTTAGGTCTTTGTTTCCACTGATATTAGGAAGAGCTTCATGGCCTCAGATCTTTTACATTCCCCCATGTGTTCACCTCTGTTCAACAGGAACTGGAAATGACTTGGGGATAGATTTTTAAACCCCAGCTCATCAAATTGGTAATTTCAGTGACTGCAGCAAAAGCATTCATGCATGAAAGTGCTCATCACTAGGAACGCCTGGGACGATGTTGTCCTGAAAACAGAATGGTTAAGGAAATACAAAAACATTACTGTTCTCATTTTACAGAGCAGGAGAAGATGACTTTTCCCAAGAAAAAAAGGAATACAAAGTAATAGTTATATTGTATATTAATGGTTTTAAACTATTGTGCTTACTGATTCAGTTGGCAATTTTACTTGGAATAACTGGAAAATAAAGAAATGCAAATGACAAAACAAACCAGAATTCTTGGACTAAATTTTCCACATTTGACACCAAGTGGGTGTCTTAACTTAGGAAAAATAATGAGTAGTGTGGAAAATATCTATTCTTATGTGTAAAAAAAAAAAAAGAAAAAAGAAAAAAAGAAATCTCAAGAGTAGCAGAGTAATAAGATGCACTGGTGATATGCAACAATGATAGAAACACTATAGAGAGAAACCATTGTCTAATCAATGCAAAAAACATAATCAGATTGGTATCTTGTGAATCTTTTCTATGCCATCTCAGAGCTCAACGGAGCACAGATGCTTACATTTTCAAAGCACTTAACATCCCATAATATACACTAATTCTAGGCACATCGCTGCGAGAGGCAGTTTAAGAATTTGTCACTCACTTCAGTAGTAAATTTGGGCCCTAACAGAAAGCACAGTTGAATCAAAAGATAGATGTGGCCTTGCCCTGAAAAAGTAAATTAAAGTTTTAATTATTTCAGTGGGACCATGACTGGGATTTTCAATCACCAGACTGGGAGAACAGCTAGAAAATGTCTACCCAAACTGCAGTTCATAAATTAACTTTATGATTTTTTTCTCTTATTCGCTTCTGCAATTGCTCACATATGCAAATGTTGTTCCAGGCACAGCAAGTATATGATGCTTACAGTATGTACATGTTCAGCACAACTGCTTTTTCACCAGCAGCATGAAGAATGTTATGGTTTTGAAACACAGTGTTGAGGAAGATAGACATATGCTCAGGTGATGGATATAGTCTTGCCTTTCATTTGCTCATGTTTTACACTGTCAGAAAGACTGACTCTGCAAAAGTAGAGAAGATTACAAAGAGTAAAGATGATTATTAAGAGAAGTGACATTATTTAAACCTAGTAAGGACAGAACGTTAGCCACCAACATTTAAAGTAAAGACAAAATTACATTTTTCTCTCCATATGTAACTTGTGTACCAACAGTAAGACAAAGAGGACCAAAAAAAATCTGTAGAAAAGGAAATATTTTATGAGTAGGAATAGTTTTATTTTTTAAGTTTTCTTTAGTCTTCAGTGTAAGACCTTGCTTCCGTTACTCACATCCACACAAGCCTACAATTCTGCAACTAAAAAATTTCCATGCTGTCCACCTACTTTTATTTTGGGGTTATTTTCCCAAGTAATTTCATCACAGCAAATAGTTACCATGAATTTCCTTTTTCAAAATTATGAAAATTTTGCCAATGTTACCATTATTGTAAATCTCATCTTTCTATGGCTATACATCTAGATATCTCAGAGCACTTAAAAATAATGCTGCTCTCCATTTGCAGATGAAAATCCTAAAGTGAACTGAGGTATTTCAATACAATAACTATCACTTGGTAACCCAGTAGCAGGACTTCTCAAGCCAGAATTTCTTCATACGAGAGAATGTATGTTTCCTGCTGGCACAGTAACATTTCATCTCATTATCCCTCTAAATCATATTTTTAACTTCTCTTACTCTTCCAGGGATCTCTGGCTTCACTTCTGAATATTTGAACCTCTTAGCCTATCCCTGAATCCTTATTCCACTAAAAATAAATACTAAGACTTGCACTGTTTTTTGTTTGTTTGTTTCATTTTGTTTGTTTGTTTGTTTTTTGGGTTTGTTTTGTTGTTGTTTTTTTGTTTTTGTTTTTTGACATCCTTATTATCATGCCTGTGGCTGAAAGTCCCAGTAGTTGGGGACCATGTTTTAAATCTGTGGTCAGACACTGCATAGTATGCACTGCGTTAAAGCCGTTGGTAGGTAACCTAAGCTCAGAGGTAGTGCATGGAGTAAGCACCATTAGAATTTCCATCTCCTCTGAACTGAGGAAAGTAATAACTAAGCCGCAACAAAAATCCTAGGATATATTGTTGACTACAGGCCAGATCTTCAGCTGCTGCTAATTGTTCCTGTTCAGTAGAGTTCTGCAATTGGAAGCCTGGTCTAACTCCACAAGATCACAGGAAGAAGTGTTAAAGACAAGTTTGGCTCTATCACAGCATCACTATTAAACTACCTGTAAAAGATTTTGGTAGCAGATACCAAGGGCCAAATATTTTCGTTTCCAGTTCAATCCAGGGGGGAAAAAAAAATTAAATACAATGAATTTGTGGCAGTGAGAGATTTTCAAATTCAGTTCCAACAGAAACATCCCTAAATACTCCAATGCATATATCTGCATCTTGGAAAAAATATTGAAGCTTTGAAAGTATCTGAGCAGGCTAGACTCAATATGCAATCAAAAAGCTATAGTTCTTGTGCAGTAGATCCCAACAGCAGTGAGTTCCACAGCAACTGGCTGAGTTTAAACATTAATATAGTGAAAACTGCAGAGTTTGTGATGTTCCATCTAATGTTTCTTGCATGATTAATACAATTTGCAAGTATATTTTTTTTCAGGCAAGCCTAGAGAGATTATTATGAGTGATTCAGCTTAAAGTTTAATTTAAGCCAATTTGCATCATCTTGACCATTAAAAAAACTACTGTAAAAAAGCTATGTCATTAGGACTCTGTAAGAGTCATCTGACATAAATAAATAACTTGTATTTCTCTCTCCCATTTTGTGGTGCAGAATAAGTGCAATGTGGATTGGGATATACTGCAAATTGTTCCATAATGACTCATGGATTAGCTAGGTCTGCTTCAAACAGAACATTCCTAAAGGGTAAGGTAAAGCTGTCTTTGACTGAGACTTATCTGGAAAAGAAAATTTTAAAAAAAGAGTATTCAGTTTTTTGCATGGCTTGCTCTGGATATTTTTAAGCTCCTCTTCATCATCTTGTAACATTAGGTAATTGTTTCAACATAGTTCTGTAAGCCACTTGAATAGAGAATGTGGTCAAAATATGTCCTGTAAGACTATTAGCTGATGGTCAGTAAAATCTTAGTAATGGAAGAACCATCCTTTTTCTGTCTTTCCAAGACATGTCAGTTAAGTATTTGCTTAGACTATCATAAGAGTAAGGGTGAGAAGACTTTAATATGTTGCCTCCTAAAAGGCATTCTAGAGTGTGACAAAAACTTAAAAGGAATCAGTACTTCAAAATGAATAAAATTCTCAGGTATCACCTCAAGGTTACAAGCCTCAGATTCTAACTAAAAGAAAAAAGAATGGATTTCTTTCCCTATACAATGCTAAGGTAGCATTATTTAAAAGTGGACTTTAGCCAAGGAAAATGTTCCTGCATTCTCCTAGTCTTCTCCTGAGCTTCAACATTGTAAGGCAACTATTTAAACTGGCTCTCAAGGGAAAACGGGTTCAGAAATAAACCAAAAATCAGTAAATCACCATGTGGCTTAACAACTTTACTAATTCCATATCCCCAGTGCCTGGATGAAGACTACAGGCTCATGACTGCACTTCTCTGCCAGCAATAGGAAAACAAACTGGGAAGAGGTTTTGTTTGTTTGTTTGTTTTTTGTTTTTTGTTTGTTTGTTTTTTAATATTTATAAAACTTTCTATAGAAAACATAATAATAATTTAAAAAATTCATAAATGTTATAAATAACTGGATATTTGCAAAGCCATTTCTATCACCTTAATCAAGCATGTAAGGAGAAAATATCTGAAAAATAAGACCTAAATATATAGATATTTTATCTATATGGTGCCCAGCACTAGAGAGAAAAATCTGGGACAAGAAACTACCTTCTGGTGTTAACTCCAGTTCCTTGCTAAGCCAGCCACTATGCCACAAAACCCCTTCAAAACTCTACTAAGTCCTTTCAAAAAACTGAAGCACAGATATTTTGTCATAATATATATATATATTTGTCATATATATATATATATATACTGTTTGAAAACACCTTAATCCTTTTGCATATTCATACATCAGTGCAACATTTGAACTTCTCATTTGCAGCCCAGTAGAGACTTTGATGATGAATATGAACCAAACAGTGTTTCATATACCTAGCAGAGAGCATTGCATTAATTTAGACTGAAAGTAAAAAGGAAAGAAATTATAACAGTGAAGTGTGTTTTGGGATGAAAAAGACTAAAAGCTCATAGTCAGATGGAAATGCTCAAGAACGCTATTCTAAAAACTAAGTGGGGAACAACTGGCATAATGGAATGAGAATCTGTGGAAGTGTATTCAGGCAGTGTCTTAGATGTATATTTTAGCATATCTTCATATGCTATCCTACAATGTCAAGATGAAAGTCCAAGCTCATCCTTCCTCACAGATTCCTCCACCTGTAGTAATTTTACATATCTATCCTGCCTATTTCAGAAAAAATCACACCAAACAGCAATGAAGTGGCCCTATTGCCAAAGATTTCTTCAAGAAGGGTCTGTAAGCATTTCTAATAACAAGGAGCCATACATACTTCCAAAGACTTCTGACATTTCAGTGGGATCCATTTCAGATTTCCAGCAGCAGTCTACTTCTTCAGAAACCTTTAATCATCTTTACTGCTGGCAAGACATGCGTTGGAAGTTTTGGAAAACTGAGAATGAAAAAGCACATAACTCTACAGAATTCACTAATAGAAAGTGAGAAATAAAACCTGCACAGTATTATTTGAAACTTCAAAATGTGCCAGTAATAAATAGAATCTGGCTAGAAACATTCTGAAGTTGAAGTCTTTCAATAAGCATCTCCAGAGCTAAACAGTCCTTACAAGAACATAGGTTTCTACCTACTTTTGACCGTTTTCTGAACCCAACAAAACTGAGAAATTACTTTGTATTCATATGAAAGACATCTATCTCCTTTCTTTTCCTGAACCTCCTCCTTTCCTTCTCTCTATCTCCTGTTCTACATCTTTTCCAGTCACCACAGACCCACTATTATGCACCTCTGATGCTCTCTGGCAGATCTGAAGTTCAGCATTTCCAGAAAATGCTGTTGAAGAGACTCTTGCAAAAACAGAGTCCTAAAATATGAGAAATTCAAGGTCATCAACACATAGAATTTCACAGAAGTTCTTGCATTCCTGTACTCCCTGGGAGCTGAAGACTTGTAGATAGTATTTGGAAAGTAAAAGAAAAGAAACAAGGAAAACAACAACAGAAGAAATTGGAGCTTTTCCAGTTTTTTTACAGTTGTGAAAATCAGCACTGAAGTTCTAAAGGTTCTAATACACATTCAGATGGTTCATATTCAAAATGAGTAATTCTAAGCTGTTGGAAATTTCCACATTCTAAGTCTGTTCGCAGTGGAACCACTGGTCTTCCACTCAATAACTACAAAAAAAAAAAAAAATAAATAAAAAATAAAAAAAAATTTGTAATTTTATCCAAGTAAAAATTGCAACTCATATCTTACATTTTTAAACAATTGTGTTCCATTGAACAGAAATATAATTTGTACTTAAAATTTGTGTTGATGTTAACAAACTCAAATGCTACTGTTGATTGAAACACTAGGTCTCCTAAGTTTTGAGATTGGAACCAAAATGTAACTACCCAAATGTATAACCTTCTTCAGCATAGGGTCTCATATGCTTGTACCTGGCAAAAGAAGAAGTGGGTAAGGTGACTTCTTTCTCTGTCCAGAAGGAATGGTACTTTCCCATCCTTTTGATCACAGCATGGATAGCTCAAGGGAGGACATTTCTGCTTCTGAAGACTGAAAAGTTAATGAGAAATCTTCTATTTCCTCACACTATGTAAGTCTAAAACCAAAAATTTTAACTTTCATTTTAGTAAAGCATGGTGGAAATAAAGGTGGACCTGATCTGCAGATTTTTTGAAAGTATCTTAGAAATTAAAATAAAAAGTTATATACACTTATACAAGAAATATATACATATACACATACAAAAAATGTTATGTAGAAAACACAGAGAATATTAGAATGTTACAACCAGATACCTAATGTGATCCCGTTGAACATGCAGTCTCCAAATTCACATTGTTCCCCCCACATTTTTTTGTTTTGTGTGCCCATTAATAAGTAAATCAACTTTCAGTTGTATATAAGCCATGGAACACAACATCACTGTCTGCAACTTCTGTAGAAGAGCCCTTTATAATTTCAAATGAGACATCGCCAATCTTCTGTTAAATTTCAATGGGTAATTTAAAACATATGTAAATAGATGAATGGTTTTAAATTCTTTTGGATTGTATTATAAAGACCACATGCCATCAATTGCAGTAACAGCTTTAACATGCAGAAAATGACAATAGATTGCAATCTCTGTGGAACAGCAGTGATTAATCGTTAGGAGGTGTAGGGTGGGGGAATATTTTACCGTTAAAACTGTCCCTCCTACAGGTAAGATGGTAAAAAAATAGTAAGGGAAATGTTTACACACTGCCTTGATTCCCAAGACAAATAAAATCTACAACTGACTTCACATATAAAGTCTAATTTAGTTATACTGAGGGCAACAACTATCCCCTTATTTAATGTAGTAATCTCAGACTAGCAAATATTCTGGAAGCAGAAACATTCCAAGCTCTTGCCTTTGTGAGGTGGAAGGCTATGTCAATCAGAGTGGTATGCAAAAATCCAAATGTTCAAATTTACATTTACATCTGTCATTTCTAAACTCAGACTCAGTTCCTGAGTACAAATTACAAATGTCAAAGGTGCTATTCAGCAATGGAAGGAAAGATATATGTACGCAAAGGCAGCTACAAAACCACAGAGATTTTTGTACAGAGTGGATTTGTAATGGTTAAACTTGCGAAAGAAAGTACAAGTTACTAGAAAAATAAATTTCCTCCACAAAAGAGCTCCAGAGGTAATAGCTTTAGTGGAACAAAAGTAGGAGTATTTGGGTATTTTAACATTTTGTCACATAAAACAACCACCTGTAATGTGTCTACACTACCACCTTATCACTTTCACTAAAACGAGTATAGCTACCCTCAGAGTGAAACAGTTTTCCCATTTAGTCATTGTAGAACAAGTCAAAATGCTAGCAAAATTTTTGTTTTAAGAAGTGTTAGTGATACATGGTATATGTGAAACCAGTATCATATTTCAGAATGCTTTTTCTTGTTTTAATCAAAATAGAAAAAAATAAATTCCACTAACAGATCCATCATATAATAAAGTATGTAATCCACATCAAATTTTTTACATATCATCCAAGCACTCAAGTTAAAACGAATTTAACAAAGTCATTGATATGATTAGGGATTTTCTCTGTACTAGCTCTCCAAATTAAAGGAACAGGATAATGCATTTCTGTCCCTGACGGCAGAAATCTTTTCCAGCCTCCAAGGTGACACACAGTTACAAAAAGTGTGGAGATTTCCCCTTCCTTATTGAAGAAAGAAAAATCATCCTTCACAGACAAATCTCTTTATCATGTTGCATTAGACCAAACAAATGAAAATATTTCCATTTCAAAAGAATCAGACAGATACCTTACTGTGACCAGGGACCCAAGGACTGAACATTAATCTACTGGAATTGTTCTTCTGGAACAGTGTTTTTAGCAGGAACAGTATTGCAGTTCACCCCCACCTGAGAAGGTTTTTCTGGTTGATTTTTAAAGGCAACAGTAGCTCACTCAGGTGAGCATCCCTTGTTCTCCACAGGAATGACTCAGGATAATTCAATGGCAGGAGTAAACAACTATGCCACAATTCATGCTTTACAGGAAGATGTGTAAACAAAATAAAGTGCACATGAGCAAAGAATATAAAAAACAAATATCTTCACATTCAGTTTTCTATGTGTAAGTGGTGTAGCTATGCTAAAACATCAAAATAAAAGAGCATTGACGTGAACTTTTAAAAAACAATTTTTGAGCTAATAACTAACATGCCAACCTACACAATTAAAAAATGTTAGAGGTTCATTCCCTCTAATTCATAGGTAAACACTATGCTGAACTTTCCAACATTTGGTTTATTCCAGACTTCATAATTTTTCCACTAGAAATTCTAATCCTGCTTTGCTTTTATCATAGAATCACAGAATCACAAAGTTGGAAAGGACCTACAATATCATCTAGTCCAACCATCCGCCCATTACTGTAGCTACAACAAAACACCAAACAGTATCTTGTAGCTAAAGAAGAATTGTTATGAAGAATAAATGGATGAAGGGGTTTACTGAAAAACTCTCTCCAGTAGTGAAGATAGAGTTTAGGAGTAATCTTATGAGAGAGGTAAAAAAAAAAAATAATAATAATCAATCTTTGATTGGAATAGGTTAGTAAATAAACTGTTACATTTTGTTCTGAGTCCAGATTCTTAGTAGTGATACCTAGCTTCTTTTTCTATATACAAAAGATTGTAATATGCACATGCTCAGTACCTATGAATTGTCATGATAGATATATATTCTCAGCTACAAAACAGTAAAACAATAAAACAGTTTTTAAAAGTTTGGTAACTATTTGGAACAAGGAAGTATATTTGAGGCTTGGCTGTATCTGTCAAAATGACTTTTTCAGACAACAGTTTGTAATTAGAAAGGAAATATTCTGAAGGCATTTCCAAAACCATTAATCTACCTCAGCACTACTGTAGTATCCAACTGGATTTAGCCTTGTCTTCCATATCTTTCCAATGAAAAGCTTGTTTTAGCAAAGCCTTGAGAAACCTATAGAATTACATTAATGTAATTTACAGAATGAGATTTAGAAAGAGTTGCTGTCAGTACATCGCAACACATTACCATTCTTCTTTTCTTCTGTATTTCAGATAGACAGCTAGAGACACTGAAAGATCATGAAAGAAGAATATAACTCAAATCTCTGTGAGAAAAATAAATAAATAAATAAATAAATAAATAAATATGAAGAGGAGGATTTGGTTGGAAAAAATTTCTCAGTATGGAGAACTGCTTTTCCAAGATACCTAATGGGTAACATGCATCAGCATTGAGAATCAGTAAAATGTTTAATAACATTTACTGATTTACTGGCTCTGTTCACCTTAGGAAGAGGTAACACACCAGCATTACTCCGTGTTTAGTACCTAAGACTGATAGATAATATTCCAACATATTAGCAACAAATTTTGTTTAGCATGTTTATAAAAAATTAATACAAACTGCAGAGACAATTTTATGCAATGGATTTTCAGGAAGGGTTCATTCACCTATATTACACTTTACTTACCTTAATACTTAAACCCTAATCTATCAGCTGAGCTCCTGGATTTTCTCTGTGGGGTGCAGAGAATTCCAGTTCTTCTCAACTCAGAATAAGCAACCTGCACTGCTATGCTGAATCACCTAATTTCTCCACAGCAACTATCGATTCCGTCTAAATACTTCAAAGTGTAGCATAACATCTGTCATCAGCAGATTTCTTATTCTGTTTGTTTATTCTCTGCAAAATCATTGTTATTGTGTCCTTGTTATGTTTTAAATATATGTATTTGTAGTTTACATGAATGCAGATTTTAAAACATTAAGTATCTGTATTAAGTATTCAGTATCTCACATTTTCCTTTAAGAATGAAACTGGAGCAGAAGGCTGATCCTTGTCAGACGGTTTGGATTACAAAAGTCTCTTCTCCCTGGAAGTTTCAGAGGCAGTGAAACTTAGGCTCAGTTGTAGCTTCTGGCTCCCCAAAATGCTGACTTCTTTCTAGGAAATTTTGAAAGAAACTTCTAGAACATGTTCTGGAAATCCTCCATATTCAAGCAGCAGAAGTTCGTGTTGTTTAACTTACATGCATATCATAAAATCAAGTTTGAAAGGTTTTTGGAAAAAGAAATATAAAAAGCTATTTATGAGGCTCGTCTCCATTCAAACTTCTGTGATCCAGACCGTGACATGGTTGCCAATTTGCCAGCATAAATAGGAAAATGGTTGTAATTAAGTCTCCTGGTGCTGCTGTTCTGGAAACTATTGGCCATTTTGGATGTTCCAGAGTCAATGGTTATCCAAGAAGCACAAGAGGAAGGTCATGGCAGGAAGGAATTGTGCATCACTGAGCACAAGGATGCCAGCCCACGTGTACAGTACCAGTAATTGTACTCACTTGTTTGTACAGGAAGAAGAAATGGATGAGATGCCCTAATGAGGCAGAATTAACCAGTAGGTTTCTATGGGAGCCACACTCCATAGGGCAATGCAGACATGCAACACAGTTATATGAAAACCTTACAGAGAGAGTCTGGATGATTATGTTATTGAAGCATCTGACTTTTATACCACAGACTGTACAGAAAATAAATAAATGAATAAATAAAAATAAATAAATAAAGACAATGGAGTTTTGTTGTTGATTTCTGCAAATGATTAAAGTATTAGCAAAGATGTTCAAGACTTATGATTTTTATTTTTTGGAACAAGAGTCTTAAAATATAGAAAATCTTTTAGGTACATGGGTATGAGAGGGAAAAAGGGAAATTATTCACACCTTCTGACTTAAGCACCTGGCCTTCTGCAAAGCATAGAAAGCAAGTCAGAGTAGGAATGTAATGTAGTTCCCAAAAATTAAGAACTAACAGAGCAACTTAATGTGACCTCCTTCAACGTATATCCATGTTTAAAACAAACAAAAAAACCCACATTTCTGAATCTTCAGCATAGTCCTGAAATTTGTCCTTAAAATAACGTTCCTTTTTTAAACACCATCTTTCTATTAGGTGGTAAATAAAATTAGACTTTGGCTATTTACCTATTTCATTTACATATTTCTGGTTCATGTAATATTTAACTGAGATTGGAGACAACAATTACTAACAGCTGAGACAAAACAAAGCTATAATGAGATATTCCAAGGCATAATTGATTCCTATGCTACTTTCTTTGTTTTCTCTCAGTAAGAAATCTAACAGGAAAATATAATGTACGAGAGTTAAATTATTGATTTGTACAGCTTTTCAGGAAAGTTGATGTGTTTAACAAAAATCAGAGAAAAAAATCTACAGGTCATTTAGGGATTGAAGAAAATTGATGGAGAGGGCCAGCAACATGTATTTTGGTCTCAAAGGAGCAGCAATAGTGAATAAACTGCCAAGATTTCTTTCCCATGCCAGAAACAAAAGCCAGGTCCTATTCTTGGAATAGGAAAAGTTAAGTCAGTGCAGCAAAGCTGGCCAAGTAGCTTACCTTGGGTAGAAGTTGTTCTAGACTATAGCTCTAATTTATGTGAACTAATGTAAAATACTTGCCTAACCAACAAGATTGTGTGTAAAAACAGCTCTTCCTAAGGAGCTTAATTTTGATGGCATGTGCTACAGACAACTGAATGATTTCAAGAACTTCACAGAAAAGCCTGAGCTGAGCCATGCAATTTCTATTCCATTAAAAACAGGCTGATACAACCAGGAAAAAAAAAAAAAAAAAAAAAAAAATCTGATATGAAGCCTTAGGAGATATCATTACCTTGAAACTGGGTAAAGGGAGCAACATGACCATCTGCAATTGCAATCCCAAAGAATGTTTCCTTTTACAATTGAAGTCATCATTTCATTTAAACTGAGGAAATGTCTGCATATCTCCCATCTCCACAAGTGAGGTCTAATCACAACATGGCAAAGAGTTGGTTTTCGTTGTTTTTTTTTTGTTGTTTTTTTTTTTTTGGGGGGGGGGGGGGGGGGGCAGGGTGAGAATTTTTCCCCATTACAGTAATGACTATTTTGCAGAAACATATCTTAATTTATCTTTTCTATTTCTCTTTTCTAAACTGCCTGCTGTTTTTTCCCCCTAGAGGATTGATGACATTTATCCTTTCCATAAATATTTCTCTTAATGCATTGCAAATAAAAATTATTTTAATTTACTGACCCATGAAAAGTCTTTCTGTAATTTAATCAGGGATAATAATAATCTTGAAGCTGTGAAATGCCTCAACTGCAGTTTTCTGTGTAATGAACAATAAACTGTTATATTCGATAATAATGAAGTGTATATTCACTGAGGCATACATTCCTAACCACATAGATCTGAGAGGAATGACATTTTAAAAGCAGTTACACTCCACACTAATTAATTTTGAGAACATAAACACTCTCCAAAGTTGTAGAATTAGACAATTATATAATAATGAGTTGTAATCATAACAATTTTTTGCTCTGAAGTAATTATTATTCTCACCATTACTATGCTCTTGGAGAACATGGATGAATGCTACAAATGAACCAGCAATACAAGTTGTATGCTTTACATTTTAGCTTAATCTGTTTACAGAATTGTTTGTGTCAGCGGCTGTTCTCACAGCAGTAAAGCTTTAAAACTTAAGAAAACCACTGAACCAGATTCTGTCTTCACATAATTGGAGTTGTAGACAGTTTTGTTTGGGAGTGTTCATTTAAAATATAAAGCAGCAACTGACAAAACCCAGGTTATACACCATATGATACAAGTGCTGGATTATTCATTGTATTGGACATGTAATTAACATGATGATTGGCTCTATGCACCTTACAAGCAATGAATATATTTTTTTCCTTTTAACTATCACTGTATAAAATCACCATGAAGAAAAAGCCACTGAGGGAGTTTCCAAATTAAGAGGTCCCTGAGGTTCCAAAACAAGCCTCAAAACTGCAACAGACACTCTTATTTTTGTAAAATATGCACACTAGAAGAGGAACGGCTTATTGCTTTTAACCACTGCAGCACTTACACTTCAAGGCAAGATGCCCTGAGGCCATACAAAGGGATCCCGAAGCTACTGCGCATCATGGATTCATGAATCTTTTCCCATGACAGGTACAGACCTCAGGACTGGGGTGAAAGCCAAACTATCAGAGGAAAAGTTCAGTGAATCTGTAGTGACACAGACTGTGTACAAGAACACACAGCAGTCTGAAAGATTTTCCTCTATGCATTTTACCACGTATTTCATAAATCTTAGCGCACATCTATCTGTCACAATACATTTCATTCAACAGTACATACTATCAAAAGCATACACGAACCAAGATTCTACCAATCTTCAGGTTGCTTCCCGTAAAGAAATGCACCTATCAGAGTTGAGAGGACATTTTCCTGTTGCTCCATCAGAACAGCTTTTAGCCTCTTGAGTGGTTCAACACCTACATTTTTTAAACGTAACATAATAATTCTTAAAAATTAGTGAACAATCTCACTAATTCTATCCAAAATGTAGCACACATACATTTTCCAGATATTCACAGAAGACCTTAACTCTCATTTACAATAAATGTACTGGACCCCTTGCCAGTGCTAATGTACAGAGATGCAGCCTCCCTAGAACACCACAGATCTATTCAGTCTCAACTTGCAGAATGCAGGGACCTGAAATTTCACATGCTCTTGCCACAAGTCAGCACTGGCTGCTACTGAGCATGAAGCCTACCTAAAGTTTTACCTTTCTTTCAACTACTTTCCTGGTTTCTGAAACCCAAAACCTCAAAAGGATTTAAAAGCAGGGTTCTTCTCACCTCATTTCAAATGTGGCAGTATTCATGGCTGTGTGTGAGCCAATCATCTGAACTGCCTCTTCAGCCAATAGGGGAATAAACAGCTTCAGATTACACATTTGACCTATTCCGAAGTCAAATTTAAGCACAGATTAGTAGTGTGTTAAAACTCCTTAGTTTTTCTTTTTCTTTATTTTTCCCCGTCTGTACTGACCATGGATACAGTCTAAATGACAAATAAATCCCTCAGTGGCCAATCTACCTTTAAAAAACAAAACAAAAACAAAAAAGCAACTTCCTTACAGACACATTTTAAAAGAGATGTTGGGCAGATCTCCTGACAAAGTCCTCCTTTCAGTCACATTTAGAAGAATAGATCACTATAAAATTTTATAGCTAAACTTGGTCTGACAGAAGTCACAGATTCAGGTCAAGTAAAACATTTCACACACACACACAAACACACACAAAGGTCTATATTAATAATTTTGATTAGGAAAAAAAATATATATATATATATATATATATATATAAGTATTTCATCAAGAAAACATTTTTATTTTGATATTTTTCTAGTTAAACATTTTGTATTCAAAGCCACATTTTACTTTGAAATTTTCTGTTTCTTTAACCAGAGAACAATTGTTGTTGGAACGAGAAAAACGAGAAGTCAACAGCTCTCATTGTCACTTCATGGTTCACGATGGGGACGCGGTCCAGTGATAAAAGAATCTCCTTTGCAACTGTACAAAGTCTCACCTTGTGACTCACTTCAGTAGTCCTTGCAAAGGTGGAAGTTCTTTGGCACTGCAATTTATCTTTCCTTTCAGCTTTTGGCTCATTCCTAGGGTACATCTGATGGACGCTAATCCACCCTCATTAGCCTACTGAGAAAACAACAGATAGCTTGCAAGCCTTGAAATGGTTGTTGAGGAAAGTCGACATTCCTGGCAAAGAGCTTACTGCGTCTCCAATCAAGACAAAAGGAGAGACTGGATCACCATAATGAACTCTAATTTTGTATTGCTCTAGAATAAAACGAGGGTGAATTAAGGCTCTGAAATCTTTTAGCACAAAAGCAAATGAAAGCTTTAAATTATGCATTTTTTTTTCCCCTGTCAACTGAATAAGCACGACTTTATAAGCATGATTTAATCCAAAAAACAGATGCACTCTTCCCTTAAGACAGAAATCTAAGCCAACTGGCTTGCATAAGCGTTTTCTGTGCGTGATTATTAGACATGGCAGGTTGAAAGAACCAAGAAGCAGGATTGTGAGCCATGGCAGGAGATGCAAAGAACAGAGGTCCAAATCTTCACGGGAAATAAAAGTAGGCAGGAGAGAGAATAATGGGGGAAGATATTCAGCAGCTTTTAATCACAGAGTTCAAGAATCAGGCTATGAATGCACTGATGACAACTATAGGAGGCGGCTCTGCGTGTGATTTTGTTGCACGAGCAGCACTGCAAGTTGTTGTGCATCATCCATAACCATGGTTACAATTTTTATCTTGTTATAATTCTGTTGTAATTAATAGATGTTCCCACCACGTAAGGCAGCATACTGATGAGGAGTTTGAAGAGTAGACAAATAGGTTAACTATCTTTCATGAAGGTCTCACTCTATGTTTAGCAAGCTGCATTCATCATGTTGCTTCTCTCTTGTTTTCCTATTCTTTCTGGTTATCAATAAATGGAACGAGCAGATTTCCACTCCAGTAGGTCTTTAATCTGTTTTGGGCACTGCCCCTCCTGCCTTTTCAAGGCAGACCACAGACAGAAGTATAAGCCCATTTTGCTCATAGCTATCTTTGTTTTCAGAACAGAATGGATGATCATTCTGTGTGTTGCTGCAAAAACATCTCCAGCTTATTAACAACAAATTACAGAATATCTGAGATATAGCTGAAAATCATGAATTTAGATTTCTTGCTAACTTATTAATGAATGCAAAGTTTTCTAATTATTAAAATTTTCAACCTGTAAACATCCTAAAAAAGTTTCATTTTTTTATTGTCTTACCAACTGTACAGTCCTCAGCTGAGGCTTTCAAACACATAGTCATTTTCTCATTACTGAGAAGTTATTTTTTACTGTATCTATCAATTAGAAAATAAAACTATAGGAGAAATAACCTCACCAGAAAAATTCAGAGGGAGAAAAAGACAAATAAGTAGAATGTGCAGAAATCACTGTCTGACTGTGGATTCTTAAGTTGGCGTCAGCAGCATATAAACCTTGATCTTTCTTAACAAACTCAGCACCAAATGATATTGTTCTTGCCTACTGGAGACTTACTGGTGAAAAGCCTGCACAAATATCAGAGGTACAGGACCAGACAAACAGCACCTTGTTGCCTAGCCCACGTTAGAGAACAGGTCCTGTCTGCCACCTTTCTCCACTCAGAGATCTCTCTGCATACTTCTTCCAGCATACCTACTGGGAAGTTGTGTTCATCAGCATGGTTATTATGCTGACTTTTTTTAACCATAGTAAGTATGTGGAGTCATACTTCAGATCTTTCAGTAACATGAGTCAGAATGTTAAATGCCATTCTGAAAAGAAATCGGGCTGTAGAAAATAATGTAGAAAAATCAAACTAAGATCTTACTTACAATTTGAATTTCAGTTATTTTAAGTCTCAACATAATTCCATACTGCTGAAATCTATTGATTGGAGGACAATATCCACAGCTAATTCTAGATTTGTGAGTACACAATATCAATAGCTTGATAACATGTAGAGGCTAAATTCTAGTCTTTTATGTGTCTACACAAATACTATTCTTTCAGAAGGAAGAACAACATGTTTACATGGACAGAAGCTGTCAGAAAAGGGGGAAAATGGGAGCTTTTCAAGCTGAGAGTAGGCCAGCAATAAACCTATTTTTTTTCCTTTGTGTTATTATATTCATTTGATAAATTGTTCTCCCTTCAGATTTATTTTAATTAATGTTATTGTCCTGACTTTTCCAGCTGTTCCTGGGAACTTCGTCAGGCTTATGACATTGATGATTGGTAAAAAAGAGAGAAAAAAGAAAAAAAAAGAAAAACCAAAACATTTATGCTCTTCCTCTGTTCAGTTCCTTATACCTACTTGGGAGGAAAATGGCCTGAAGAGCAGCAGAAGATGAAGTAGGACCAGAAGAAGAAAAAAAGAAAAAAAAGGAAAGTGAAAATTGGCTCCTGCCAGCTACCCAGCAACACACTATATAAAAACTAGAGCCTGTAATCCAATATACGTGCACATGCATATGGATGACTGTAATGCCACTGATGAATAGAAATGTTTGTCTCATTTGTGAAAAGACATCAGCTGTTTTTGGCTTCAAAGTCAAAATATCTGTTTTTAGCCTTTCTTTTGTCAAAGACACCTGATGGCTTTGGACTGAATCCCACACTGGTAGATCTGTAGTATTTAGCTAGCTATTCTGCAGCTCATCTAAAGTTAAGGAAAATGTTGTAAGTTGTTATCAACAGTTTTAAAAGTTTTGTTAAAATATCTGTTCTCTTCTTCAGTGACGATGCTGATATACTGAGAGTTGCTTGAAAGAATAGAAAAGCTCAAATCCAAGTTGTAGGACAGAGGAGATGCACTGAACGCATTGTGCAGAATAAGAACTCCACCTTAATCCTGGCTGGATGACATATAGAGGTAAATATTGAATCAACTTCAGAAAGAAAGCCAGGAATTAAGACTGCATCCCTTATTTCAAAACAGAGCTTTTAGTTACCATCAACTTCGGTGAACTGGTAAAGAAATGTAGATTTCTCCAAATATCTTCTAGTTATCATGTGCCCACAGCGAAACAAAAGATTAAACAGGAGTCTTTCGCTATTTTTCGTATCCAGTTTTCAAAATATACAATTTAAAATCAAATAAATTAACAAGTACCTTAAAGACAGACATTTGCTTATTAAAACTAGAGAACTAAAATGAATGTTTTTTTACTAACTAAAAGTCTAAAGAATCAAGAACATTTTTCTTTTTTTTCCTGCTCTTGAGTACTAACGAAACCCCTAAAACCACAATTAAATGCTGTGGGTTTTTTTTCCTTTAATTATTACTACTTTTCAATTATTTTAAATAAACAAGATAACCATTACCAGATTATTTGCTTTCTCCACAGTTCAATAAGTACTCTGAGATTGTGTTACATGTTCTATGCACTTTAATACATCAACACAACCCTTAAGAATCTTGTTTTCCAAAGAGATGTTGGCTTATAGATAGGAGTTTAAGTTTATTCATAAAACTTGGAACACTTTTAAGTGAAAAGGAAATTCTAATTTAATAATATTATTTGTTAGTCTTAACCAGGCAATTTCATACATGATTGAAGGGGTCCCAAAGAAATTACAGAAACTTTACCAACTGAGCTATTTAAAACTCAATTAAGTAAAACATGAGAAATAAAATATATGGAAAAAGTGTGCAGAGGTAATAAGAAGGCAAAAGAACCAGATGGCTTTGTAGGATTTTTCCTGCAGCATCAGTATGATAAAAAGCAACATAAAAACAGCCACTGCTACGGCCAAGCAGGAACACACTTTCAGCACAGCCAAGATATGACATTTTTAAGAACATGGAGTGCATCCATTTTGTTCTTGTGTTTGTACATTTCTGTAAGCATAGCCAGGTTTTTACAAGGCAGAACACAAAGAGAAAGACCAGGAGGCTGGATATGCTGAGAGTAGTCTAGCAGGATATATTGGACTATTGGTTTTCATCCAAATGTTTTTCAGTGGAACCAGTGGTTCAGTGGAGAAGTTTTACTGAACCCAATGATGTCAAACATAAGGTTCTTTATCATATGGCTCAAGAAATTAAGGATAAAAGCAGTGCCTTAAGCATGACTGTGAATCTGAACAAATTCTTAGTGAACTGCAAAATGCACAAATTGACACAACACATGGGAACTGAAGATATGTGAAATATTACAAATGCTTAAAATTCATGAATGCATGTTAAATTAAACTGTTATACAATTTAGTAGCAGTAGTAGCTTTTCCATAGTCTCTTAAAACTTTCACTGAAATCAGTGGACCATTTTAGGTATACAGTTCTACTGGCAAATCATATGAACTATTCTGATGGACAAATCCAGCAACTCACCATTTTGTATTGCTTTTAGTTATTATCATCTGCGTCCGGCATGTCCAACCTATGGGCCCAGCACAGTTTGCAGCACATCCCATTCATTGACCCCAGTGGCTCCTCCATGTGAAACGGCCCCAGATGTGCACCCATCATTCAGCACCAGCCAAACCAGGAATGTGCTGTTAAGGCTGTGTAGACTGAAACCAGGGCACAAGTAGGACAATGCTGTGCAGAGCTGACTCAAATGATGACAAATAACTGTATGTATTTTGATACACTGGCTAAATACAATACTCTGAACAGTAGAAAGTAATATCCTTTGCTTCACAATCACACCTTACTCACATCATCGCTTTTTGACAGTACACACATTTGTGAATAGTTATCAAGGATGAAGTACAGGAAGAGTAAAATTTCATCAAAAATCTCTGATGAGCACCTTGAGATCTCACTGAGAGCAACAGCCACTGCCATCTAAACAGACTGAGGCATTAGTTTCACAAAAACAAGAACAAATATCCAGTTACTTTTATAATATTTTTATTCCTATCTAATCTTTTAATATTTAAAATTGTGTTGTTGTTTATGTATTACCAAGACTGTACATTTCACGAGGGCTGATCTGAAAGGAATGCCTCCCATTATGTTATGCTGGCCCACAACGTCAGATGCAGATGGTGGTAACATGGAAGTAGAAGTTGCACCTTCCTGCCAATATTCCATTACATTTTGTTACTATGTAGCAGATGACAGCAGAGGGTCTGTCTGACAAAATGGTGTCTGAAATGGAAGTACATATGAAGCAAAGATTTGCCGTTGAATTCATTTATGCAGAAATAATGTCACCCACTGACATTCATTGAGGTTGCTGAATGTTTATGGATATCAAGCAGTGGATGTTAGCACAGTGAGACCAAGGGTGGTGGCCTCACCTTTCAGCAGTGGCCACAGAGAGTCACCTCTGCTGGTGAAGATTTTTTTATGAGCATAGCGTGCAGACTCTTGTTCATCTCTGCAAAAATGCATAGCCAATGGCAATAACTATGTTGAAAAATACTGTTTTGTAGCTGACAATTTACTCTAACAAATAGTATTATTATGCTCTCTGCATCTGTTTTAGTTTCCATGGAAATAAACAGGTAACATTATTTTCAGAGCAACAGCAGCCCAGGAGAATTCCTCTTTACTAAATGCAGCCAAGGTATGACAGAAAGTTGGACACCTGTAATCTATGTAATCATCCAGTTCTGATGACCAAGTTCTGCAAAAGGCTTTGCTACTGCTCCATCTATAATTCTAAATCATAATATCACATGATTTCTCACCTGTCACTCATTATCTTCTACAACATATAGTCCATGGGATGAATACACCATACTTAATTCAGTATTTCTTTTCCAATTATGGTGGAATATATAACATCTACCTACCACGCTGTGTTGGAATGTTTGAGAAGAAAGAGGATGTGTGTCTATAAATCATTTGAAAATAGGCATGTACGGATGCTTTTAATGGACATAAGGACATGATTCATAACAATATAAGAGAAAAGAACTAGTGACTCTTTTTTAGACTACCAATTAACCCTCCTGCACAATCTCTGCATGCAACAAATGATGGGACTTTCCTAACTTACCCTTTTAAGCACCCTGCTGACAATTTTTTGAGAGTTAAAAATGGTTAAAAATTTCGCCTCTTCATATTTTCAAGGTACAACTTAAAGGTAAAAAAAAAAAAAAAAAAAAAAAAAAAAAAAAAAGTAGAGTAGAGAAAGAGAGATCTAAAGAGAATTATCTTATTAGATTTGCACCTAATTTCAAAGTTAGACTCAGAATTTTTAAAATGCTCCAGACAATACATTGCTCTGAGTAATATATTACTTCCAAGAGAGACTGGTGAGACTATAAACTCTGCTTAGTGTTAAAGAACCCCAGTACTTCCTACAATACTGTTATTTCTCACATGACTGTCAAATGCGTCTTTTAGGTTGATGATTCCCAAAACAGAAGTCTGCTTTCCAACACCTCTTTTTGAAACTTCTGCCAAACATTTACCTATTCCTAAGGAACAGACAGGGAGAAAATGTGGGATTTTTTTCCCTGATGAATAGTATGTTAATAATCCTTCTTTATTAATTTGTTTGTGAAGCATAGCTGGTGATTAAGCAGGAAAATGGTGCTGTGTCAAGGATACTCTTTCAACTACACCCGTAAAAATCTACACTTTGCCCACCCAGACTCCTACCAACAGAAAACAATTATTTCACCAAATCCAACACAAGCCGGAAGTTGGAACTAAACTGTAGATTTCACTGAAGACTCCTATTTTCAGTTCATAATAACAGCTCATCACACAGCTGAGCAAAATATTTCCCATGATTGAAATATTAAAGAACATATAATGACACTTTTTATCCTATGTGACACTTCAGCTTACATCTGAAGGAAGGTAGATGTGATAGAATGTGGAGTCTGGAAGTGTGAGGATGGAGAGCAGCTAGACATTGAAAAGGGAAGACGTTTTGAAAAAGAAATCAGGAGTGCAACCAGGCCTGATTAGACAAATAGCAAGGATGGAATCAAATGGAGAACAAAATAAGGGAAATGGGCCAGTGGAAATATGGGTGGGAGCAGAGAAAGGAATCACATGTTGATACACTGAACATTGCTTCAGATTACCAAATCAGTTTGCCATTAGGAGAAAATCTACCACTTATAACATGTGGAGACATCTTCAGAGGTGTCTCCAGTGACAACAGAAGAAAAGTAAACAACAAGGTTAAGACAGGAATTAGGTATGATAAGTCAGTGACTTACAGCAAAGGTTGGATTGGGCTACTTGGATATTTGAAAAATCTACAACAAAAACAGGGAGAGATTTCTCTGGACAATGCACAAACCAGGTGAGACTAAGCCAGAACTTTGTCTCCTGTGACCATAAATGATGTCTAAAGAAGAACAGAGTAATATTTCCCCAGTATGCTCTCACAGTTTCCAGTGAGATGGAAAAGAAGAACTTCCTGACTCAAATCCAATATCTCAGTGATCAGTGTCTTTCCTTCTTGAATCTGCTGCTGACCAAGCTTATTTTAAAGCCCTAGTTCTTATAAAATAAACAATGAGCAGTCATTCCCTCTTCCACTCTTTTCTCCATTCATTTGTAATTTTACAGATTTTGTGACTATATTAATTTATTCCTTTATTCATACGGAAATAGCTCATTATTGATTTTCTCTTTCTACCCTATACTCTATCCAACAGATGTATCAGACTACAACATCAATCAGTATTCAAAAAACAAACAAACAAAAAAATAGAATGCAAAAATAGGATACAAGGATTTGTATTTTTCTATTTTTCTCAAGTTGGTGAGGCACCTATCCATTCTTTCTGATTACAGACAGCAAAAGGACCAGAGACAACAAAGTGGAACTGTGCCAGTAGAAGTTCAGGTGGGGTATCAGGAAAGGATTCTTCACCAGAAAGCAGCTGGGCACTGGAATGGACTCCCCAGGGCACCAAGCTTGATAGAGTTCAAGCATTCAGAAATGCTCTCAGATATAGGGTCAGAGCTTTAGGTGGTCCTGTGTGTAGCCAATAGATGGACTCAATGATACTATAACAGAACTGTAAATTATCATGAAAATGTTAAATCCTTGCATCTGTACCCCAGATTCAGTGCTTTTTGACAGGTATTACAGATGAGCTTCGAAGACAAAGTTTTCTATAGGGTGAATGGAGAGGGATCCTTCAGAAAAATCATAACAAGAAAAAGTTATTAAAAATACAGTTCAGCTTCACACAGTGAAATGTCAGAGGAAGATGTCCCTTTGATAAGAGCAACAAACATATAATCACACAGAATGACCTGGATTGGAAGGAAACTCAAGGATCATGAAATTCCAACCCCCCCCTGCCTGGCAGGGCCACCAAGCTTATGTAAAGAGTCAAATATGAGAATAAGAAATTTGAATTTGGTGACAAAGATAACTAAGAATATCAGGGAGGAAAAATGAATGGTAATTACTGTGTTCATAATGGGAAGGTGAAATGCAGTCATAGATAGTAATGAAACTACAGGCATAACAAATAAAAGGGAGGATTGTACCAAGACTTTGATGTGTTTGAGGGCACTAATACTACATATCAAAATCAAGAAAGAAGCAATCATTAGACAACCTAATCAAAATCTATTCAAAATGCTTGATCTCCACTGGCCTTATGATCATGCAGGACCCTCACCTTAACAAGCACAATCTGGAACATACAGTGTTAAAATCATTTGAATGGGCTCTAGAGAGCAAGTACAACAACTATTAGAGAAAGCTGATCAAGAAAAACAACAAGATTATTATGGATTCCTCAAGCAGAAATTAAATGCTTGTAAAATACTTCAAATCCCTGAAAAAGTAATGATATCAAAAACAGGCAGCTTTTCACCAGAAGACCTTGGATCTTCATCTGTTTTCAAGAGTTGTGTGTATTTTCCATTGTTAGCAATGTCTTGTGTTCCAAGCATAGCTCCAGAAGCCATTACCCCAAATGACAAAATGGGATGGCTTCATCACACATAAATTGCATTGGAATGTCCATTTTGGGGTCTAATTTAAGATGTTAAGTTCGCAGAAAGTATTCTGGAAAATGTTTTTAAGTTACCAGAAGAAAAATACATTACTAAGTGATAGCAAACAAATAGCAAATGCATCCTTTCCAGTATAAATATGTGGGCAAATAATCCACAAGCTTATGAATTCAGCTTCAGGAAATTTCAATCCTCTTACATTCTGGTCCAAAATTTTAAAAACTTATTTTAAACCTTATAGAGAGGTTGATGCAGCATTTTTGCTGATATTTTACTGTTGCTGTGAAAGCCAGTAATTTTTGGGAACCGCTCACAAAAGCGTGACAAAGCAGACTCCTTTGCAAGACTCAGCTGAAGTTGACTAATTCTACGGCATGGCTTTTGAAAGCTCTCTAAATATCTAGCAACCTAGTGCTCCATACAGCAGCCCAAATAAAGTCTAAAACATCATGGTGTAATTGCCAACAAGTGAGAAAGTTTACTACTGCACTGTAAACTGTTGTACTGAAATTCATCTCATGAAGGCAGCAAGAAATAAAAGGCAATGGCAGAGTTCTTCCCCCACAACAGCTGGCCAAATAGGAGTATGGAAAATAATCAGAAGATAAATAAGTGAAAAAAATAATGATCTATACTGCTCAATAGATACAATATAAACTCAGATATTGCAGAAAAATTGAGATGTTACTTAGTACGTTGCTGCAAAATTCTAAATGTTTTAAAATGCATAATGTCCCTTTAAATGAGACCGTGCAATTTCATATAAGCTGCTACAAAGGAAAAAAAAATTAAGTATATTACTGATTCATGTTACATAACCAGTGGAACAGATGTTTTATTTTTATTTTATTATTGTATGAGGTTTTACTCATTTTTAATCAACTGTTTATATGACTAAAATTTGGGTTAAGTTGAAATTATGTGTTTTATTTGAATTTTTGAAAGCACACAATGCCCATAGTAGTCCTGTAAGTACTTAAAAACTGAAGTCATTAAAATATTTTCTAGTCTAACAAGGAAGACAGAAAAATGAACATAACCTAGCTGAATATTATTCTAGTGAATGTAGTGTTGAATCTGGCAAGTAAGATCCACTATGTTCTCATGTCACTTGTGCAATCATGTGATCATTCAAGCACAATAATATAACATGAATCAAGACATATCATGTACATGTCATGAAAGAAAAATAAAACATATTTGTTCTTCTGTAGAAAAGGTATACTAATATACCATATATTTAATAGTATTAATAATATAATAGATTAAAAGGAACTAATTTCATTGGTTTTTAAACTTTGTTTTTAAAAAGTAAAAGCCAAGAGCCTGCTAGAATAAAAATCTTTAATCAAAATTGAAATGAAAAGTGCAAAATGTTTTAAGGTATAGAGTGCAAAAGGGAACCTTTATCTTGAGTCATTCTGTCTCAAAACTTCAGAGGTTAGCCTGCCTTATAATTTCAAAATCACTAAAGTAGTGCTTCCTTGAATTTTTTTAATGGCCATTGGTAGTTGAAGGGGCAACACTGATAAATTTTTTTATTGTCAATTTTCACTTCAAAAAACCCACATGAAATGCTAAAGTAGCTTTAGCTCAGTAGGCTAAAGGCAAGTGTTGGCCAATGGTCACTCAACAGACTAGTACATAGCAAGGAACTAGAAGATATTATGTAGCTATAATATTCTGTCTTCTGCTGAGGGATCTAATGCTTGCTGTGAGGCTTATGGAACCTGCAGCAAAATGATCTATGGAATAGATGCTATTTCAGCCATCTAAATTAATTAATACACTTTATTAAACTAAAACTAAACAAAATTAATACACTTACCTTGTATTTAGTTTCCAGTTATGGAGAACTACATTTGCTGGCTCAGGTAAACCAACCTGTGTTACTATCACCTGTTTTTTGAAATTGAAAGTAAAGTAATTAATATTGAATTCTTAGTATTGCAAGTGTGACAGATTTCAGGGGAAAAAAAAAATAAAAATCTATGCAGGGGAGAAAAATCTGAATGTTTTTTCCTTCTCAGGCTGGCTGCTCTAAATCAGCATGGTCTGGAGGAACCAAGCTTGTACCTTGGATCCAAGCCTCTGAATGGCCCCACTCCACTTACACATCTCAGGGCACTTGTATATGTCATTCACCACTAAGCTCTACTAGGTGATGTTCCCATCACAGTATTGTCAGAAAGAAAATAATTCTGTTTCAAACATAAACTTCCTGCAGATTATTACTTTTAGAGAGATTTTCCCTCAATAAAATGAAACCTAGTAAAAGTAGGAAAGAAGAACATGTTGTAATGACAGAAAATCACTAGTGAGTTATATCTGTCTCTCACTCTTTCCATGGATGGTAACAATGTTCTGGCTATAAGCTGGTAAGTCTACCATATCATTTCAGCATAGAGAAAACATCTTTCTTTGCCAAAGTCAGTAACCATGTGGCACTTGTACAACAGTATGCATGGTATATTCTTGCAATCCCGCAAGTAAAACAAAGAAAAAACAGAAGCTCCCAAACTGTGAAGTTCAAGTCCAGATTTTCCCCACATTTAAAGACAGCTGAAGCCAGATATTGTTTCAGTACAATAGAAGGTTTAGAGCCAGCTGCAAATTTTGGCTACATATAAGCGTCTGTTTGTGATATTCAAAAGTTTTCATTACCAACTCTTTGGTTTGATCCATGAGCAAGATATCTACTAGAGACAAAGTTCAGATCAGAGTATGAGCCTGAAGTCTGGGCTAAGATTTACATCATCCAAAGCATGAAAAAATTGGTATTAATTTGCTCTGTGATGCATCAGTCCCCAAAATTAAACAATACTCTTTGGATGAAAGTGAATATTTTAATTCCTATTTGCAAAATTGCATAATTCTGATGCAAAAATTTTCAGCATATAACAGACTCCAAAACAGGAAAGTTCTCCCATGGTAGTTAACAATGTGCATATTCTCTTTAATTTGAAATAATCCAAGGATCAATTTGCAGTCATTGAATCTTCTGACAGCTTTTTCTGCTACAGTGTTGATCCCAATTTTCAAATTTATTCCCCTTATAAGTACGCAGCAACAATGACTGAAGTACCCATTAAGCTTCTCATTAAGCTGTGAACATGTATGTAAAGCACATATTTTCTAATGCCTTCTTGATCCTGACATTTGTTTTCTGATCAAGCCTTGACCATGCTACTTGAAATCTTGATGCTTGGGCTCAGAAAGTCCAAAAGTTACCAGAATAGCCACCAAATAAATTTTTTTCTTTGCTTATTTGTGTATGGATCGTATCAGCACTATTGGCCACAGTATTTACCCAAAAGGTAACAATCAGTTATTACCCACTTTCATTCACAATTCACTGTTTCCAAGATGGAGACTCCTCTCCTGTAACTGCAGTTGTCACACTATCTAGGAGATGTAGGGAGTATTTATCCATACCCATTACCAGATGACCATACAGTGTACATTTTCCTTTCTCATTAATAACTCCAAGTCATTATGTCCCTATTACATTATTAAGCTTCTAAATTTAATTTCAGCATGTCAGTATGGACAAATGTTAGACTTAATACCAATTAACTCCTGTTAGTACCTTTTGCAGACAGTAACACATGGTTGTGGAAGAAGATAGTATTTTCACTGGAACAGGGGTCATAACATGACCTTGGTAACTTTAAAAGTTTCCAAAATCTTCAAGGAATGGAATCTGCCAAGTTCTAAGGTTAAATTCTCTCATCAAGGAGAAGATATGGAGCAAGATAGGAACTGAGAATTTTTAGAAGTTCTCAGGTTGCTTTGTCATCCTTCCAATTCTCCTTTTCCAACTCTCCATCCATTATTATGGGATTAAACCACGTGAAGAAATGAGTTGGAAAAGCCTGGAGGATAACTTGAAGCTCTTCTTGGCCTCTGGAAAATTTTGAAATCCAACCTATTTACTTACACCACAGCTTGTATAACACTTTGGCTGCATTTCCTTCTCTGCTTTGTTTTGTTTGTGTTACTAAGAATATTTGCATGAAAACAGGATATTTGTTTATTAAGAGTTCATCTTCTCCTGCTGTGTATTCCCCACTTTAAGTAGTCATATTCCTTAGGATTTATTAGCAGAAGGAGACCATAAATCCTGTCTCCCATAAATGTTCCTAACAATAAAGTGAAAAAAAAACTAAAATGAAATAGGGAGATTCAGGGAGAAGAAAGAGTAAGTCAGAAAAAGAGATTAGATGATACATACTATAAGCATAACTTGTGTTTCTCAAAGCCACATCCTAGCATGTTTCCCAAGTAGTGTAAACTTTTCTTTAATATTTTTATCTATTCTTCATTATCAAACAATCATTCTTCAAATCAGGCAGACATATTAAAATCCTACCTTGCCATCAGAAATCGAGTGAATAACTCCCCTTCGGCCCTTTTCATTCTACTGATTGCCTCTGAAAAGAATGGCAGTCTATGAGAAGAATCTGCAACATGGGAAAGAAGTATTTATGTTGTCTGCACAGTCAGCACCTTAGAAATGGAGTATCAGAAGAAAACACAAAAGCAAGATAAACTTAGGACTAAGTAAGTCACAAGTAGTCTTGGGCTTAGCATTGTTCTGTCTTCTCATTTATCAGAGAATAAGAATATGGTTTGCATTTCCAAGATGGACTAGATTGATAGATTCTCACATGACTAAACATGTTTACAATTTTGAGGGCTTTTTTTAGTGCTACAATCTGCAAAGATCTACAAGTAGTTGGCTACAGAAAATGAGTGAGGAGCTATTCTGAAATGCTACGCAATAACCCAGAACATTAACATAAACAACATACACAAAAGATTTCTACTCACCCTTTGCAGGATAAAAATTCAGATTACATGCAGTTGCTAACAATTTTCAGAGCAAGGCATTTATAATCTGTGGATATTTTTCTTCCTGATAGAAATCTAAGAAAGGGGGGGAAGTGTATATATATACATTAAAAAAAAAAAAAAAAAAAAAAAAAAAAAAAAAAAAAGGATTGGGAATGATTTTACCATTCTGGTATACAGTATAATCAGTACCATAGGATCATATCTTCAGAGACAGTAAGCAAACAAAAGTCACCTAAAAATAGGATAAATACGCCCTTTTGGAAATCAGATCATAACCCTCCTTAGGTATTAAAGTGCATCTACACTAGTCTCAGCATAAAGCCAAGGAATCACTTGTTACACTTAATGAGCTATTGCTCACTGTGCAGTCCCTAAATGAATTATTTTTATTGGTTTGACATTAAAATTACATGTCAGTAGTATTGTTTTCTCTTTTATTTCTCTTTCTCAAAGCACTGCTTAGTTATAGCTAAAGTTGGATGCAAAGTGATATATCCTCCTAGGATTAAACCACGTATTTTCAATAACATAGAGGTGAATTCAGCAGCTACGCAAAAGGCCAGACATAAAACTATGTCAGTTAAAACCCTGCACAGTACGATGATTTTGACAAGAGAAAATAAGAAACTGAAAGAGAAGTCATTTACCTTGTAGCCCAAACATATCTGTGACTTTCTTGGCAACAGTTTCATGCAACATTCTTCAGCTACTTCAGGACTATCTGAAGTGTTACAATGGATCATGTCCCAAATTCTACAGCATGCTCATCTCTGACAGTGACCAGAACTAAACATGAACTTCACCTTAGATAGATACAAATGTATCCATTCTCTAGAAAAAGCCAATTGCTAACAATGGGCTTAAGTCCTGAAATGATGAAACCTCGATCCTTTGGTCCCCCTGCACAAAGAACATATCACAATTCCCAGAAAATGAATTATTTTATAATAAATAAATAAATAAATAAATAATACAGAAGCTGTGTGAAATGAACATTTTCAAAAGCAATCTTGGCTGGGAGCTCAGTGCAGGAAATAACATTCTTCACTTTCTTGTGAATTATAAATATTAGGAATTAATAGAACTTTCACAAAGCACAAGGTAGGGGACCATTTAAACAAACAAAAATAAAAAAAAGAAAAAAAGAAAAAACAACTTGGAAATAAACAACTATTTAATTGGATCAGTATGACAAGAAATGCAACTATAACCAATGGTCCAGAGACATGTCATGACATTCAGCATCATGCCGACTCCTTCCTATATGTTCAGTCAATCATTAAATGGTCTTGATGTGACACAAATATCTAAGAACACCTTCCATTTGCTTTCATCAGGAGGGCCAAGCACAAGATTTCTATTGACAGTTCCTACCTTTAGTGATTTTCTATGTTCTGTAGGACAGATGTGAAGAGGTATAGGCCAGAAGAATACAAATTGCTTGAAATTTAATTGGAGACTTGACTATCTGCCAGACCACTCTAGAATCAGTAAGAAATCAAAAGGTCTTAAATCACATAGGCTTTAAATCATGTGGAGTTTACATTTATAATAAAACATGTATTTTATACATTTTTATATAAAACTTTCAAGCCAGATACTCTCTAAAACAAAATTATTCCTGTGATTAGATGTGCAGATTTTTAATGGTATTGGAATTTGAACATAGGAAGTCATAGCACTATTCCAAAACTGTGAAGATCAAATTTTAGACAATAAATAAATAAATAGCAAAAAGCCAATCTCAGATACCTGCTATAAGACTTCTAATTCCAGATTCATACTACTAAAATACAATGGACTTACATCGACAAATAATGAGACTCCACAAGTTTCTCCATGGACAAAGGTCTAAAGAACTTGAACAATCCTTGTTTAGGATAATCTCAGCTTTACAACACTTGTTATTTTCCACAAAGTGCTAACTATTACGTCTGATGCATCTTGTTGGAAATTTGGGATCTGCACGTCTTATGTTAAAGAATATTTGGATATTTCATATTTTTCTTGGACTCACATTCATTTTTGCCTTGGTGAGAGAATGAGGAGAAATTTGAAAAGATTTTTAGACATCTCAGTTCTCAAATCAGTGTTGAATGTTTTCTCACTACTTGACTCCAGCAAAATGAGGTCAACATAGTTCACACAGACTTGGAAGTAGGGACAGTATTTTATTCCAGGAAGATTAACTGTCACCTCAACCAAAGAAAGCAGATTCCTTTGTACTGTGACATGAGCTATAAAGATTATAGCTATGACATAGGCCAAGTTGTAAAGACACTTTTTTGACTTGACACTCACTCACTACCTCTGGATCAGTGTCAGGGTGTCAGTACATTAAGTCCAGATGATACAGCAGAAACTGCTTGTATAGATATCTATTCATGTGTGGCATCCCACTAAGTTCAGTGGAACTGTGCATTGAATATGAGATCAGTGCAAGAACAGAGATTTGACCTCAAGAATCTTGTGGCAGCAAGGTTGTCTAATTCCATATTTTATAAAGAGGTGTGAACACCTATACAGCTACATAAAAGCATAAATATTAAACTGACAACAGAAGCAATAAAACAACAGTAAGGCTAGTAAATTTAAGTAGTCAGTAGAAAAACAGCAGTATTGGATGCAGTAACCAAATACCATATATGTAGCTATTGGAAACCATGAGCCATATCAGGAAGCAATGGCAGCCTCATCCATAAGACATATTTATACTACTAGTTTTCTATGTTTGTATTATTTTCCTGTACCATTAGCTACTGGCTAATTCAAGTGCATTGCATCTTTATACACACTAGCCTTTTTTTACTATATTAATTAATTAAATATATTAATCATATATTAATTAAATATTACTTTATCTAAGTGCAGTGGCACCCAAACCAGTTAGGATTTTCTCCTGTATAGACAGGCCTCAAAGTGTCTACAAATGTTTGGCAATAAAAGGGTTGGTCAAAGAAACAGCCATGATGTTGAATGCTCATTTAACTGAGAAAAAGTTGTAGTGGTGTTGCTACCTATATATTTACCCACCACAGAGAGCTGTTCATGATGATCAGGTAGACACAGTCCAAATTCCCCTGCAAAGACTAAGTCTTAATTTACTACAATTTTGTGAGTGCCTGCCACTTGGCAAGTTCTATTTCATAGGAAAAAAAATATTGTTTCTTACAAATATGACAATATATTGCATATAGTCATCAGCAGATGTTTATCAGAACTCAGTGATCTCTTCATGCAAATAATCAATATGTATGTGTCTCTTCATCTGAAACAGCATTTCAGCAAATAATTCCTCAAGGTAAGCAAAGTTCATTTAGTAGCCAGATGAGGAAACCTGAGTTTTCCCATGTAAAAGAGGACTTGTTTCTGTTTTGTTTATATGAGATACGAGACCAAGTGAAATATACAGTTATTCTTAGAATTTCCTAATGTTTGGAAACACTGTTTGCAGTGTTTGGAGACATTTTCTGCAACATGTACCTAACGGAGGCAAAATCAGATTCTACAAAAAACAGTCACATAAAATAAAGCAACTTACATTTTTCTACAAATGTTTTTTTCCTGAATCTTGCAAAGCACTGGCAAAATAGAAACAGATAAACTGGAGGGATTCTTTTCAAGAAAGATTTTCTTCTTTAAGACATCTTCAAGGTAGTTTATTAATCAACATCCAAAATTATGTAGAAATATGTAATCTCAGAAGTTGAAGCTAGAACTTCAACTGTAACAGTGGTTTCTAGAAATAAGCACCTACACCTACATTACTGCGTACTGCAGACCATTAGGAAAAGCATTTAAGCCTGAAAAGTCTGTGTCTCACTCCAATTTATAGGAGGAAGAAGAGGTTCTTTGGTATATGTATAGCTGGCATGAGATTAAGAAACAATATTGGTCAAACCAGTTTATTACAAGTCTTAATCGGAGAGATGGGGAAGGAAAGGCAGGTGATAGAAAACAAGAAAGAAACAAGAATTGCATAAAGTAGGGGTACTCACCAGCAGGATCCAGCGGCAGTCCCATTGCAAGTCATTCCAATGATCCGAGGCAAAAGCATAGTGGGGGAGAGCAGCAACAGCGTGGCCAGCCTTGGGCAGCAAGCAGGTAGCAGGAACAAGATGCAGGGTAATTTCAAGAGCATGAAGCAGTATTCAGGTAGCAGGTCCAAGAGAGTCCATCAGTAAGCAGGACTTCTGTAGCGAGGGATCTGATGGTAGACGCCTTCACAGAATCACAGAATGATTCTTGTTCTTCTTGTTCTTCTTCAGCACACAGGCATCACATTGTGAGAAATCTGATGTCAGAAACCTTCTCGTTCTTCTTCAGCACACAGGTCTCAGGCTATGAGGAATCTGTTGTCACAAACCTAACTTCATGGTTGCTGAAACCTCTTTTATATTCCTTTTTCCCTGCCTATGTGACATCTCTGGGTGCTTGGTTAAGAGTCATGTGCAGCACCACAAGATGGTCATCTTCCTCGAGAGAAGCCCACACAAAAGATTGCTTCCTGGCCATTCATCTGCAGCTTCTCTCTCTCTCCTGGCCTTGTCCATCTGTGTCCCTCAGACAAAGGATTTCTCAACCTTTGACCAGGACTTGCTTGGACTTGTTCATCTGTGCCCTTCAGTAGGCTTTGAGTCAATGGTATAAAAGAATAATCTCTTATTACATATCTCTTAGTCTTAGTCTGCCACTAAGGACCCAAATTCCAGGCAGTAAGCATCTGATGGGCAACTCTTTGGGGCTTTCTTATGTTAACATTTGTTTGTCTGTATGTTTATTAAACTCCAGATCAGACAGATACCAGGTCTGGTAGTCCTACAGCATCTGGAACACATCAGCAGCAATGCTGCTGCGTATCTTCCAGCATAGTATCATCTGAAAGGAATCCAGCTCACATAGTCCAAAATCACTTGTCAGTGCATACCAAAGCAAGGTAAGTGGGGACAACTGCAAGACCTTGTTCAAAAGTACACATCTGTGCACAGCTAAGACATGGAGGTAGATGGTCCCTATGTGTGTTCTTTGATGAACACACTGCAACACAGACTGGTAGAGCTCACAGAACATTTCCTACAGGTTTTCGGTCTATTTAAGAAATAATCAAAATTAATAATCATAATAACAGATCATATGAATAAAAAACTAAGGCATTACTCCTTCCCTGTGATACACATTTTCCACATACCAATTTGTCAATCAAAAACAGGCTTGCTACTTAAAAGAAAATGGAAGCAAGATATAGGCTAAAAACCTATGAAATGAATAAACTGACCAGATTAGCAATTTTTCTGTTAAGTTACAATGACATTACAGAAAAGTCTAAGAAATCCTACCCTAAGCACTTTCTTTGAAGATACTTTAAAACTGATGCAGTGTGCTGGCTCCAGCGTTATGGTGGGAGTCCACATATTTATCTTGATTTACTTAATCAGGAATAAAAAAACCTTGCATTGAAGTAGTTTGATGTAATGATGTAGGCTGTCTTCCTCTGAACATTAGTATGTAAAATGAAATGTAACTTTTTTTTAATTAAAAAAATTCTTCATATGCTCTTTTCCGTAAAATATAAACATCTGCTTAAGATCCCGATACAGTAACACAATATGTGCAGCTTTCACAGTTATGAATAAACACTTTTTAAAACACAATACTGTAAAATCTGTTCCTCCTCCATTTGCCTGCCAAATTCAGAGTTCAAAAATGTCTGATCTGGGTTCACTAATCTGTTTTTGGCTCGCTTGTATCTCTTAGGAGCTGCAAAGGTGGAGGGAGACAGACATGGGTGGTACTACTCCATCATCTCACAAGTTAGTGAGCACTGGCACACACGTGTCAGATCCAGAACACATTGTGCTTCCCACTGCCAGCCATAGAAAAAGGTGTTGGAGGCAGCAAAGTCACACTGAGGCCATGACCAAAGCAACAGAGCTCAGACAGAGGACCCATTTGAGGAAATAAATGTATCTGTGCAGCTCAAGACTCCTGTGAATTTTGTTTGGTAAGCAAGACTCACAAGCACTAATTAGGTCTGGTGTCAAATCCTTAACTGAAAATATCTTTGATCTGACATGCTGTGATCAATTATACCCACCAATGACACCATTCGAGGACTTAACAGGCATGAAAAGATTATTTCCAACATATGACATTTTATGAAAAAGAATGGCTACAACATACAATTATAGCCTGGAATCCCATTAGATAGAACTAGCAGCTGTGTTTTAACAGCTTTCTGTTCAGGCTACACAGAACTGAAATGAAAATCTTGCAATACTTCTTCAGGCCTATCCTAAGGATTTAGTTTGTACTACTCTCTTTTCAGAAATAGGCAGATGAAGGCAAAATAAAACTGTAAATTTATTGTGCATGCACAAGAAACAAAAGGAAAACTTCCATAGAGAATTTACTTATTTACATGCTAGTCCCAGACTACAAATGTCTTTAACAGACTTTTAATACTTCCCCTGTCATCTGAAGATAGGAACCAAGTTTATGGAACTACTTTAAAATTCTACTTTAGAGTTATTCATGATAGCTTAATTTACAGTGGTTTAGCCAGTGATATTTCTGTACACTATTTCATGCATTGAAGTTGTCCGTCAAGGTAAATGAATAGAAAGATATTTTATTTTATCTTTCATATCAGCTTACCTTGTGAATATCACAGTATTCTGGCAGCCATTCTGAAAAGTATCACCTTGTATCTGAGAGGCATTTAGTCTGAATGCATTTTGTTCCTGTCTGGTAAATCAGTTATGATTAGATTTACTTATTATGAGTTATGCAGTTATCAGGTCTTTATAAAAGGCCAACCTCCCCAAACCTGATGCTTTTCCAGGGGATGTTCCTTTCTTTATTCTGTTCCATTTCATTCTCTTGTTTCATTTTCTCCTGATGGAAGACTCTGCCAAATATTTCAAAGTCCTTTTTGGCAAGTAGTAAAATAATTTGGATGGAGTATACTGCAATTAGAATTTTTTGGCAGGTTCCAAATTTTGGATGCTGATGAGAAGAGTATCAGTTTTAGTGTTCATGACCAGTTCATTATTTCAGATAATTTCCTGTCACAAAGCACAATTGCTACAGACTGTGTTTGCTTAGAAAATCAGCAAGGAGACATATCACAATTTCTATGGTTTTTTTTCCCCAAGTGCTGATAACATTAAATAACTCTGTTTTTCTCATTCCATCTGTCTCTTGCTCAAGCTTAACTCATAAAATCTTATTTTTCTTCTCAACCTTCTGTGTCAGAAAAGTGTTTCTTACTCTCCAGAATGTAATATCATGTCGCTTATTATACAATCAAAAGTTTTAAAACACATGGAGTGATGCATTTGCATTTCTGTCATTAGAGGCCAAATTCAATTATTCTCTCTTTTGCTTGGCTTTGCCACCACAAAAAAATCACATGCATCCCACTAAAACACATTTTTGGGTGGTGGGGTTTTGAGGGCAAGGGCTGTGACCATATGCATGTTTGTGCACTCCAGAAGCCATGCAACATTTTTACTGGATCCTGTTCTAGATTTCTGTCAGCGCTTCCTTTATACATCCTTGTTTTGATACAGATTACAAACTGCTCATGAAGAAATCTATCCTTGACTGAAAGACTATTTTGTTGGGATGGTGGTGTTAAGTACCAGGCTAGAAGATCTGGTCTTTCTAGACCCTAAGATTACAAAGAAAACATACTTTGCGAGAGTTCAGAAACATTTTACCAGATAAAGATTTGTTTTCTCTGTGCTTAACAGTAAAAGCATTAGGCAAGCTGTTTGCTGGAGTTTGTATTTTCCCTACATCACTTTTCCAATGAAAAATTCCAATGAAACCATCAGTAACAGACCACAACGCAAGACATGCCATTATACACATTTTTTTTTTTCTCTGTGCAGGAAAAATCCTAATGGTTGGTGTTATTTCATGCTCACAGACTTAGTTATCACCGTATGAGACAAAAATTCATAAAACTAAATCACGAACAGAGCGCACTGAAGTGAAAGAAGGGTCACTATCCATGTCTTCATGGTCAGAGAGGGCTGTTTTTCTTAAAAGATATTTAAATTTCACTACTTGAAAACAAAATTGCATTTACCTATAAAAGCATCCTCAGTTTCTCACTGCCATCCCAAGTACATGCCATTTTTCTTCCCACAGACAGAGCTGTACCTGAACAGACCATAATTACATTTAAATTAGCAAAGAGACATGGTGGTTAATGCATTAAGTTTCACCAATTTGGTTTCAGAAATCGAATTCATATTTCATAAGTTCAAGGCTAGTGATAAGCCGAAGAACAGAAGTTCACTGTTGAAAATGCTACTTAAGCTCACAAGAGGCCAGAATACAGTTGAGAGAATTGCACTGAATTCAGGTTTCTGGAAGCAGTAATCAAGAGTCACGCATTGCAGGGAGAGCCATCCACATGGCCTCTTGTGGTACTGTTTTCATTAGTATTGTAAATAATTTGATATGAGTGATCTTGGCAACATCAGTGGCTGAGTACTGCAGAAGCTGCATAATAAAGTATTGATGATTTGCAGAAACCTTTGAGTATTTATATCTTCAGCAGACCATCAAATCCAAGAAACACTTTGGTCAGTTAATAATTATCTTGGGAAGAAAACTAGTAGTGTCATTGTCAAGGATTCTACATTCTATCAAATGACTTAAATCAGCTTTCATTAGTTGGGGTGACAGATGTGCTCAAAAGTTATGTAGAATTTACATTATTTCTAAAAGGGAATTGTGACTTATTATCAATCTTTACTGTTTTCATCACCTTGGCCATACCAGCTATTTATGTCAATCTCAGTAACTGGTTACATGTACATGCAGCTGCAGTACAAGAAAGCTTATGAATCCTGTTCATTTTATTTGTTGTAACAGTGTTCTAATCTTGAGTAGCTGTCAGTTTCCTAGATCTCTAATTAGCTTCATCGTGCATGATAAACAGGAAAAAATCCATATCTTTAAAATAAACATTCATTAGGGATAAGCTGTAAAAGCTTTCTTGTTTAAATGAAGATAGACCAAGCTCTTAGAGAAATCCATGAGAGCTACACATTGGACACCTGCAAGGATCTGAGCCTCTGTTCTCTGCACTGAGACTGAGCTCCTGGTATTCCATTCCTTCTTGCAACGTACTGACAGAGTTAGAAGAAAAGCTGGAATTGCAGCTTTCTTTTTTGTGTCATTCTTCTTAAATCCAAGACCAAGTACTTAATTAAAACAACATTATATTAACACATCCATATTTCAACTAAATAAAAAGGAATCCTTCACATACATAAACTAGTTATTAATAGGAACTAGAAGTTCAAAGCACAAACAACAGCATATTCCCCAAGATGACTAATTCTCCTGAAGACTGAAGGTAAAGCCTAAAATGTAGCTTCCTCCAGTAAATAGTAAACAAGTATGTTATACCTTTGTTTTATTTCATAAGCACGTAAAACAACAGAGGTCATTTCTAGTGCTTACCTCATACCTCAAGGAAAAGTATTTCCTTCTGCACAGAGTATTCTACACTTAGCATACTGAACCTAGCAAAAGAAAAAAAAAAAAAATAAGTCCACCATCTTAATGATTACAATTACAAAAAGAAAAATAAAGGGCTAAATGCTTGTTCAATGAAATTTGTGGCATCAGCAAAGCCTGATGTCAAACTCAAAATGGTTCAAAAGCAAGCTTTTGAAGCGAAGTGGGGGAATAAGTGATTAGATATCATCGGTCTATTGAAAAACAGACGATAATGTTACAACAAGTGACTTTTTTGAGTTAATTCTGAAACGTTGCATCTTTGTTTAGCTAACAACAACAACAAAAAAACAACTATGTAAGAATTCTGTCCATCTGCATCAAGCAAACTACATGGTCCTCTTTCCAAAACAATGAATGAACTGAGTTCTGCTAAATGGAGAATAAAAGAAGTATTTCTGTTCACACGTAGATAGGAGATGGCATGAGCAGTTAAGATATTTTAGAGACAAGATTTTTTAAATGGAAAAATAAGCTGAAATTGAAGGTGAGCCTTTATGTCTCTATGTCCTTATGTTCCTATTAAAACTGTCACACCATTGGCTTTTCCTCAGTTTCCCTAGTTATCTGGATGAAGATTCCTGGCAAACACGAGATCAGAGTTAACAGTACCAAGACTGCTAATGAGGAGCTTCCACATCCATTCAGGAAGTGGATGGAGGAACTGGGAACATATATGTAGGAACTGCCTTGGAGAGCTACTGGGGGTTATATACAGCCACTTTTCTGGAATAACAAAGAGAATCCACTGTGACAAATACCCAGAGATTCTTGGGCCAGCAAATAATTCCTGGGGCTATTTCCTATTTCAGTGTATTTTTGGATTGTGGATGATAGGCTGGCATCAACAATTGCCAGCTGAACTAAGCTGAGCTAAGAACTTCCTTCTAAAGGAAAACAAGCCAGTAATACTGCAGTGCAGATTTCTGAGGCCTACATCACTCTTCCGTAGTGTTTCTGCTCTGGAATGGTCTTATCTTGAACAGAGCTGAGATTTAATTATTGAGTTGAAAACTCCCTATAATTATAAGCCTGAAGAACAGATGAACTTATTTGATTTACACCATATGAAGACAAAACCCTGGGCCAGATTAGATAGCTTAGTTTACAAATAATAAATGAGATCATTTGACCCAGAAATATTTGGTTAAAAGTTTGTACAAGTTTGTCTATCATATGGAAAATGTACACAAACACACAGAAACATAAAAAGCACCTTCCTGTGTGTTTTCAAAGGCTTTTCAAAAGCATGCACTTCACACAAATATTGAATCCCTTTGAGCTTGCATAAATAAAACTTGTAATATTATTGAAAAGTACCTACAGAACACTCTAAGAAAACACTGCAAGTTATTACAACTTTTGCTATCTTAAATGATCTAATGGTCACCCACAAATTGGGCAACTGGTTACTTAATATACATCATGTGATTTTTCATTTTCTTGATTAGATTAAGCAAATCTGAGCCAGGGGCTCAAAATGTGCTTTTCATGAGTGTTCATATGAACAAAAAGGTACTTTCACTAATATTCACAGAAGGAAAATAAGAGCCCCAGGTCAGGAAATCACTAAAGCATGTGTTTAATTCCATCCCTCCTTAAGAAAGGAGCTACGCATACAATTAAGTCACATTGCTTTACCGCTGTCTGAATAGGGCTGCTTTTCTGAAACAGAACCAACAAAGAGACTGCCACAGTTCAATCTTCTTTAAATACTTAAGACAGTTTACAGAAAGTGAAGACTTCTGATTTATTTCAAAGGCCACTGCCTTTTAAAAGCAACTGATTTTGCATTTTTCTAACTTCTACTAGTTTGTATTCAGTTAACACATGCTTTCATCCCTCTGTCCTTAAATTCTGATCTCCTAGTGTGTCAAAATACAGTTAATAGAATAGCCACCACATGTTTAATTACACAAAATTTGTGTTTTCAAGTTGGATTCAAAAATGATTGGAGCTAATAGAATGATTTAATTGATTTCAATGTGAGTTGAATGAAGAACTGATAGTTTAATTCCAGACACCTTAACATTCTCTCTGTGGTGCTGATCCAGCTCTCAGTAAAGTCAACGAGAGGATTTGAGTTGGGATTTGGATCATACCTCTGTTCTCCTAGGAGTCAAATTTCCTTTGTCAATTTGCACACGCACATATACTCAGATCTAAATGAAAACAAATGTTTGGCAACCTGTGTCACAAAGTCCAAATCTGTATCTGTATATTTGGGCCAAACCAAAATTTTTACGCTTGACAAAAACATCATTATGCTGATCTGGTTTTGTTTTTTTTGCTTACTAACAATTGTTTAACTATAAATCCTTTTTTTTCCTTTTCTGTTTTTTTTTTTTTTTTTTTTTTTTTTTTAAATACAGTGACAGAAGAGTACAGTTAGAGAAAGTGAGAAGGGATTTCTATGCAAAACTCCATGTTCTGGCTTGTCATAACTTTGACAAAAATAATCCTCTCAGACTAGAAATTTCCATGCTTGGTCTCCATCAAGGGTAATTCTATCTTAGCCAAGTATGAAGAAATTTGGTTCAGCTCCCTCCCAGTTTCCAAAATATAAAAGATTTCTCATTTAGGATTCATTCTATGCTCAAAACAAAAGAGATGTGGGCCAGCTTCCCAGAGGTGAGGAGCTCTTGCAGTTCTCATTGGCATTACTGTTGCTAAAATCAGCTTCTGTGTTTTTAAAATGTGAGTACCAAGGGGATTATGGAATACAGACTTGAACACAATGACCAAATCGGGGCCTTAGTTAGCATGGTCATGGAAAATAAAAATGTTCTTCGTGTGCTGAAAGAATCATGCTAACATAGCAGTTTTCATGGTAGCATGTAAGGACAGGAACAACATAAATACTGGGGAAGACTGAGATGAAAAAGTATGTAGATCTTGCAAATTTTAAGTTTCATACTTAAAACAACTAAGGAAGCTTTTTCTACTATGTGGAGTAGAAAGTTTTCAATTTATACAGTCAATGTCTCCAGACAGTACAGAACTCTAAACCTACAGACCATCTTGAAAAGGAATCCTTAGATCCAGGGACAGTAACTGTTCCAGCCCTTGTATTTTCCCCCAGAGCAGTGCAAAAATTCTCCAGTATCGGGGCTGGAAGATCATTTCTATGTGGTCCTCCCCTTTAAGTACTGTCTCAGAGTATTAAATACCTGTCCAGATCATTCTGCAATGTATGGAGAATGCATACATTCTCCAGTATGTGAGAATGTATGCATACATTCTCACATGTATGTGAGAATACATGTGAGGCAGTTATTTACCCTTGTACCACTCTACTTTTTCCTAAATGAAAGAAATACCTTCAGATTATTTGTCTAACCAGGTTCTCAAGATATCAGATAATCACCTTAAATCAGTGTGATAAGGACGTAGGAAATAAATATTGAAAAACAGTACCTAAGAATCATTGAAGATGCACCAAAAAAAAAAATAAAAAATACCACAAGCTTGACCAAGTAAGAATCAAATTCCTGTGATCTCAAAGCTGTTTGCTTTGTTAAACTCATCAGTTTTGTTAAACTCATCAGTAATCTGAGTCTTTTGCCTTTTTTTTTTTTTTAATTAAACTCAGAATTTGCAGAGCCTGAGAAATCCTTTAAGTAATAACAATGAAATCATAAGTTTGTAGTGACAATTTGAAATAGTATTAATGGATAGTATAGTTATCAAGAAGCTGCTTAGTAAATAAATGCATCTCAAAATGTAAAGGAGTTATAAAACATCTTCAAGCATTAAAGAAACCTAAGATTAGCAAGGCAGTGAGTAAATAAATGCATCTCAAAATGTAAAGGAGTTATAAAACATCTTCAAGCATTAAAGAAACCTAAGATTAGCAAGGCAGTGAGGTAGAAAAAGTCAGGGCAAATGAGAAGCACCAGTGAAGAATCTGGTACATGGCACTGAACAAAGTGTAATTTCTGTACAGGTTTTCCTTCTGACCTGTGGCAAAACAATTAATTTCTGAGTTATTTTGTCTGTTCTGGTTACTGGTCACTCTTCACTACAATAGGACTTCATCCCAATTAGACTTTCAAAACATTACTCAAGGAAAAGTATTAGGATAGAAAGACTAAATTGACTAACATCAAGCCCCTAATTTGAGATCAAAAAGAAAGGAATGCTACCACCCAGGACAGAAATTAACTGTAATCTGAAGGTCATCTTCATCTAGACAGAGAAAATAATATAGATCACATCAGATTTCCATAGTTTGCCTGGCTACTTACAATTTACAAAAGAAAACTGGGTCAGTGAAACAGCTCACAAGCCTACTGTGGCATTTATCTACTTTGATTGTTTCATATGCCTTGCTGCTGCTTTTAATGTCATGAAGTGAAAAAACAAAAAGCAAACAAAGTAGAAGAGAATAATGCATAAATTCCTCTAGAAATAAATAGACCTCAAATTAGAGAGCAGCAGTAGCCACTTCCAAACGGACAGACCAGTAAAAGCTAGTATGCTGTAAGAGTCCCAAGTGATTATATATGTCAAAAAGCCTGAATGATTTGTTCATTCATCTCCAGGCAGGTATTGACAACAGCTCATTCTAAAGGTGAGGCCACATATTGTGTTGACGACTTATATTTAATACTCACAACAAACACATCTGTCCTCTGGCTGTCAAGGTTGTTTTCAAATGTCTAGTTTTTCCATACTGACCACTTGTCTCAAAAAGCCAAAATATACAATTGGGAAGAAGAAGAGGAAAGCCTTTGTCCGGAAACAGTTTTGGAAATCTGTGTTAGCACTGTGAAGATTTTATTTTTCTTCAAAACCTGAGTACCTTGATTACAAAATCCCCTATCATCTACCAAGACAGATGTATAACATTAGCCTATCCACCAACTAATATTTATAAGTTTTTTTGTTTGTTTGCTTTTTTTTTTTTTTTTTTTTTTTAAACTGTGTGTTGAAGAACTACTCTCACAACAGCCAGTAGAGCTCAATTTATTTATTTTTAAGTTCTGTGCCACAGTCTCACAGCACTGGAGGCTCTGTCTCTGAAAACACAAGACTAAACATATAAAATCTATCAGAGAAACTTCAGATTAGTACATTTGACAGAACAGAAGGACAAGTCTTCAAGTTGCTTTACTTAGCAAGATTTGGAAGAAATGCACTGACTGTACATTCTCTACCCTCATTATATTCTTGGAGTTTTGACTTCCTCTGTTACTCCCTAGCCACAGATAGGTATCTAAACATAGGGAAGGCAGACTGTTTTCACAGCTGCTATTACCGTGTTATACCTATGTACTGCAGGCCACACAGGGGGAGAACAGTCATTTGACTATTAAAATAATAAGATGTAGTTTAAATCAACGGACTTTAATTGTGCTCCTTAACATTCAGTTTTCTACCTAGGAAAAATGTTGCTATGAAAAGGAGAGTAGGTTTCTTTGAGGAGACAGAACAGAAAAGAATGCAAGCCACCAACACTTTGAAGCCCTTTGGCTGTACTAGAAAGCACCTACATGACTGTGTGTTTCTAAACCTATCGTTGCCTTTCAGAACCTAATCACCTGGTGGGGCAATGTGACACCTCAGAAATGTAATTTCCTCCTCCTGAAAACCACTAAGGAGATAAAATAATAAGAGTCCAAAATGTAAAACTTTCATCAAAACACCATCCCAAACCCAAACAAATACTCTGAAGCATTTTTTTAAAATTGCAGAACAAGACACTTATATTTAGTATAGGTCTCAGTATATTACTAGTAACACCACAGTTTTACTTCACTATCCATTGCTGGCTCTGATTGGTCAATGCAATTGTCCAGTGGCCTAAAAAGTAACTTTCTTCCCTTTATAAGTGCAGGTTGGGAACATAAGAAAATAGTCCTGTAATCGGTATGCCTGTTGGTAAGGCCAGAGGACGTGACAAGGACTCTGAAATATTTAAGAATTCATTGTCCAAATCTGCAACTTTTGGAAATTCATGTAGGTCCATTACAATGAATGGAGTTTTGCCAATAGGCCAAATGATGACATGCCTAGTAGAACAAAAGAAATCCAGCATTGGTTAGCATTTTTATTGTTCTAACTCTTTTGCAGATTTAGAAAATTCAAGACAATGCCTTAAAATATCCCTACCAGTTATTATTCCAAGACCAATGGTTTCTTAATAATACAGGCAAAATGTGTCTGGAATTTAGAAAAACAGTGTATTACCACAGTGTATTATCCAACAACAAAACAACCAAAAAACTATGTTGCATATCCAGAACAAAAAATAAAATAAAATCATGGCTGTTAGAAAACAAGAAAAAGTACATCATAAAAAAGAAAATACTACTAAGACTAAAAATCTATAAAGTAACACTGACCTTTTTATATACCTCATAAACAGCACAGAAATATTCCTGCTTCTGCCAAACGTTTCACTTTGCAATGGCGTTCCAGATTTTCATTAGCATCATAGCCACTCAAACTGATAGCCATTTGCTCATATTTGTTTCTCTCTTTTTCGTCTAGGAAAAAAACAAAAACACCCCACAGGTCTGTGCTACATTGTTATGACATCTCTTGATTGTTAAACAGCAAAGGGATGACAATACTCAGGTCTGGGATGTGCCCAAATTAGAAATGCAAGCTCAAGCTTAGATATTGGAAAAGGCTGGATTTGGAATAAGATCTTTCCTCAAAACCAAATGTTGCAAAAGTACCATTTACCTTCCAAACTGGGCAGCACCCAGGAGGTCATTAGTGATATTAGCATCACTTCCTTCACAAACAGGCTTCAACAAATACAGCAATTAAACAAATACGAGCTTATTTTTATTTAGTTTTTTCGAGTTGAGTCTGGTAAGGCAATCAAGCACGAGGAGTCAAGATGGTTGGTTTTGCAACAAATACTCTCCCTTAGGAATACAGCAATAGGAGAGGCCTCAGATGCTACTGAATTCAGTTGCTTCTCATCACAGGGAACCTTGGCATAATGCATTTTTTGTAATTGGTTTCCAATCTATCTTAAAAATAAGTAAAGGAGGAGATAGTTCTTTCTATCACACCAGTGGTACTGAGTTTCATATGTTTCATGAATCATAGGAGCACCAGTCAGGATTTATGCCAGACCTCTGTGGTAGGCTCCAAATTGATTTTCACCAACTATAAAGCACTTTATTTTCCCATTGTTGGGAGGTTTTTTTGTTCTTTTTTTTTTTGTTGTTGTTTTTTGTTGTTGTTGTTGCATTTTTTTTGCCCCCCAGAGTGGTTAAGCCACACAAGTCTCTGGATTTGTTTGTTTTTATTCCCCCTCCAACTCTGAATCTATTAAAAATGCTCTGTAGATGAGCAGAAATGAAAATCTCTGAGCAGCAATACTTCAGGCCCTGACTCAGGGAAGTATTTAAACACACATCAACTTTAAACCTTGTTTAAGGTGCTTCTTCAGAGCTGGCACCTCTTGTAAGAACAGTGCACACATGTGTTGGCAAACAAGGATAGCATTTAAGGCCCTCTTGAACATAACTTGAAGAATAAGTATGTGTGTTTTATGAGAATAATCTGGTTATTCTCAGAAGACTTTAGTGGAATATTTGACAACTGAAAATTAAAACAGTTTAAATTGCTTGCTAATCATATTCTTTCTTTAAAAATAATAAAAAAAAAACCAGTTCAAATCTATTAAAAATATTTATTTCTCTACTACAATAGGAAAACAAAAGCCTTTCATTAGATTTGTAATATAGAACAGGAATTTATGCTGCTGTGTAGGCCACAGAAAAAAGGTACTGACTGTGTAAGTCTCAGACTTGGATTCTGAAATTACCTATCCCAAAAATTCAGAACTGTTGGATCCAGTACCCACAACCAATTAGAAGAATCAGCTTCTTAATATCTACACTGTTAGATTTTGAAATGATAGTAATAGCTACATTTTATCATAAGACATTTTGATACATAAAAAGTTTCAGAACAAGAAAAGCAGTTAGCTAAAATTGATGCTGCTATGTAAGAATGTAAAAGAGTGTGTGGAATGAAATCCTCACCAAATATTGTCTCAGCTGCTTTGGAGTACACTTTGCAATCACAGTACCCGATTCCTCATCAGAAATGTTCAACACCTCAGGAGTTTGGGTCCTGTTACAAAAGAAACAGTTTGAAGGAACTGGAAATGAAAATAATCTTTGTAGCAGATCACGTGGACATCATAAGCTCACTGTTAGAAAATACTGGAAATTAATAAAAGGAAAGCAGAATGATTCCTTTGTATAAAGCACGCTAACATTCAGGAAGGATTAGGCCAGAAGATAGGAAACACCACTTACAGAACAATGAAGACAGGAATAATCAAGTTGAATTGAAAAGTGGAGTTTTAAAAGAATGAACTTCATTTGTTGGATGCCTAAGTAAAAGGCATGGACTCCATAATACCATATAAATTTATCCTGGTCAGTAATTTATTTTAACAACTCCACATGACTCAGTAGTGGAATAAATCCTATGATGTGGTTAGATATGAAAAGCATTATTATTTTAATATTAAGTATAATTGTGATTACCTGTATTTTCAGTTTCTTCACAAGAGCAGTCATAATCAGTTTAGTCCCAAATTTGGCACGTGTCGGCATGTGATTTTATTATTTAACTCCACACTCCTAAAGTTCACAAAGAATAAACCTGATGAAGTACACATGCATTTTAACAAGTAAAAGGGACAAATGAATTCATTGTCTAATGAAGTAGTTTTATAATATCTAGACATAGGCTGAACCAAGCTGCAAGCTATTAAAACAAATCATACAGGCTTTAATTACAACCCAAATCTGCGTTATTAGAATAATAAAATGACTCTAAAATAAATATTATGGAAGTCATGTTGTCCCTACAAATGAGCGCAGCATGAGACAGGGATGCAATAAAACACTCTAACTTTAACATATTGTATGAAACAATGTGGCATCCCACAGAGCCAAAAAAACAAGAGTAACTCTGGCCTTTCATAACTACAGGCAAAATTATCCTTTCCTGCAATTCGTCTTTTTTGGCCACATCCACCAGACTTGCAGAATTCTTTAGCACTATGGGAATCTATGAGTGCAGAGGACAGAGCATGGGGGCAGTTCTAGCAGCTCATTCAGACTTGCTGTACACATTGATCTTCCTGTCTGCACGCCCTCCACTTCTAAAAATTTAGGTTAATCTCCCAGAGAGGAGTAGGCAGGGAGAGTTACAAATTTCAAGACTTCAAGGTGATGATGGCTCACTCCCTGCCAGGTGCTGAGTGCTTTCCAACTCCCACCAACCCAATTGCCAACAGAAGTCACACTGCATGCTGAGCATGTCACACTGCATACTGCCATGGAGGTGAGCTTTGCTTGCACACCTGCAGTGAGGTGATGGAGTTGGTGCACAGCAGTATAAGCCAGCTGGGTTTCATCTCATATTCCCTGGGGAGGAGCATTGCTGAGAGTCCCTGCAGATCTCCAGTTCTGGGGGACGTCAAGTCACAGTGATGTTAGAAGCCAGATGCTGTGATACAGAGTGAGGGACTTGTTCAGCTCCACTGTGAAAATAGTCTCAGTTTAAACAATAAATTCTGGCATTAGTACGGCAGTAAAATACAACAGAGAAGTCATTCTTGAGATTATCCATGCAAAGAACATTATTCATATGACATTCGTATATGAGATTTGGGAGGGTCAGCCATAAGTGGTTTTGTTTTTTTCTGGACAACTGCTGATCTCCAAATACATGATCTGGTATAATTTCTTAAAATAATCTGCTATTTTAGAATACTTGATATGTGATTATGACACTTATGATCTACTGCAGAGCCTATATGTTAAAGCTGGCAAAGTACAGAAATATTTTAACCACAGTATTTGCTGCCATTTCCTATATCATCACATCACACATTGATTCTGACAACAGAAAGATGACATGGGCACTGAAACAGTTGAATTTAAACAGAAGGTCATAGTTCTTATTTAAACATGTATATCCCAGAGACTGAGATAAAACAGATACAGGATTCTATTCCCCTCCTCTCTAATCCAGGCTGGGAGATTTCCAAATCCTTTAGACAAATCAAGAAGATGAAGACAACTCCTCAGGAGAAGTTATTTATTTACAGATATAATTTGCTGAACATTCTGATAAATCCCACAGGTTACCAGATCATTTCTAGGTTTCTGACTGCTGACCCTGAGCACGAGGTCTAACAGACTGTTACCCACTATTCATCTTTGACTGTCACCAAGTACCAAAAGTACTCTATTGCCCTATCTCATTGGTGCAGCAAAAAAAAAATCCTGAACACCTTCTGTACTGGTGTTTTCACTGTAGGATATACCGTCCCCTAACTGTTCAAAGTGTTTATGTTATATTCCACAGCCACATCAGCTCCTATACCTGCAGGGATTCTCCATAGAGATTGCTATGGAGCAGTCTCAGCATTTTGCCAAAGCCCCCTGCTCAGCCATCAAAGAAAAGCATTTATCACACATAAAATAAAGTACATGGAAAATGCACTCCAACTAGAGTAGAATGTGAAGTCTTTTAGAGTATTCACTATAAGTATTGCAATCTTAGAATACAAATTCTAAGATTGACCTACAATTGAGATGAGTCCCCAGATACTAAGACTCTCTGCCTGGTTCCAACTTGGATCTTTGTTAGATCCTCACAATGTGATTGTCTCTTCCTGGGTCTGAACCATTACCTACACCCACTTCTCCTTCCATCCCCAAAACTTGTCTGTTGGATAGGGAGAAAGCTCCTCCTGCTCCAAGCAGAAATGAGGATTTAATCCCCCAATCTTGCCTGTTTTTGCCTTCTGCCTCCTCAGAGTTGCAAGCAAGCTTGCTTAGTTCCTTCTTCTTGCTGGGACTTAAGACAGGGATGTTGATCTGTCTGTGTCACTGCACAATACCACTCTCAGTGGTCAGTCTCTCTCCGATTTCTGCCTGCTTCTCAGCCTGGTGATTTCACAATCTGACTACCTGTTCAAAAAGTTAATCAAGTTAGGCACACTCACATCCATGACACCCTACTCTTCCTGTAGATCCCTAAGGGACTTCATCACAACTGAAGGACAGTATGTACAAGAAAAGAAAAAGAAGGTGAGAGACTAAAAATATTAAAGTCTGTATAACAGGTGAGTCAAATATCCAAGAAAAATTGATATATTATATCAATTATATGATAATGGTCCAAAAGCTATACACTGTAATACAGTTACATTCCATATCTTTATTTTCATTGGGGAATATTGATTTTATCTGTATTAAAGTGTAAATATGTAACAGGACTGTTAAAAAAAAAAAGAAAAAAGAAAAATAGATTGACATTTATTCGCTCTAAAAGCATGAACATTTTTGAAGTTTCACTGAATATACAATGATTAGGCAGAAGGGGATAATTAAAATATTTGAAGTTCTTAATTTCAAGGAGTAATCGAAGACTGAATGTTTAACAGACCACTCTTACACTTGTACTCAGGTACATAAAAGAATGGCTCACAAAATTAACGAGCCCCAGCTTTCATTCAGTGTGACCTGATTAGATTTTTTTTTTCCTTTTACAAGTACCATTGTGGTCATATGACATGATAAGACACTAATTTTTCACTTGAAAGAAATCAAATAATTCCAAAATACTCAAATATTATACATCAATACATTTAAATTACCTTACTTAGTAATGATAGTAGAGAAGCTTGAACACTTGGGCACCTTCACTGTACTGTGCCAGCTTTTGAAATTTGCTCAGCAGTAATTGACTACATGAATCATCCTTTACTGTGCAAAGTCAAACTAGTTACCCCAAACAACAAGTGACCGCTTATACTAACAAGGCAGCGTAGCAAGTCATTACACCTCTTAATTACTAACTTCCATGCCTCTGTTTCTGTACATTTGCATTTATTTCACCCACAACTGTCAAAACTATATGACAGATAAAGAACAAGTTCACCAACATTAGCAGTCTTTCCTCTAGCTCTGAGGTTAACTTAAGGGGACAAAGTTCAATGCATTGATCAGTAAGCTCAACAATGGATGGGAGTAAAAGCCATCTGCATGCAAGCAGAGCACATAGCAGAACTCCATTTCTAGGGGCAGCTTGCCAAAACTGAAATGCGTAAATTAATTCCCATGTGAGGAGTTAGTAGGGAGTAGCAAGGGTATGGTAAATTCACACTGTTGTTCCCTGTGCATTCACTTTTTTAACGTAGAAAAATCTAATTGAGTACAATCTTAGAACACATTTAATCTAATGGTTATGGCACTCTCCTAGAAGGGGAGATATCAAATTTCAGCTAGGGACTGTAACATGGGTTTCCTCCCTCCATGCGACTGTTCCAAAATGTTGAAATAAAAACCGTCTTTGTGTGAAATGTAGTCATGCTCTGCATGTGCCTGCCAGATGAAATCCTGAGGTAGGGTGCATAAAGTACCTAAACTGAGCACAGAGAGCCTTCTGCATACATAGGCACCAATTAGAGGCAGTGGCCTCCAACTTAGGTGTCTGTATAATATTAATATATTGAGATACTGTAGGTACTTCCCTAGAAACCTTTGGTATCTAAACACATTTGACACCTCTGAAGTTGGCCAAAACTGAGTTTTTGCAGATATGAGTGCATGTAACTGCTGTATCACCCTATTTTATTTGCTTTAACAATCATCCATCTATTACAGCACATACAACACATTTTAAATATTATTTCATACCCAATGCCTTTTGCACTATAGTGAGGTTACAGAATTCTGTTCTTCATGTCAATATGGAACAATGTGACAGAACAGATGACATGTTCTGATCAGTGCCTCTCATCTTGTCATTTATGAACATAAGTATCCAGACTTCATCCTCCTTTATGTTTTAACTTTCTATAAAGCAAACGGTCACAAAAACAAATGCTTGCCTTAAGTTCATTTTAGAGACCACTTTTGGAAGATGGCACTGATTAGTACACACTAAATTCAGGCCTTCGTTACATTTTTAGTTTTCAAAGTATAAACAACATTTGGACACTTACAGCATTTTTTATTTTAAACTCCTACTGATATTTCATAACATTGTAATTGCAGAAAGGCATTTTGATTCTCTTTGCATTCATTTCACTTGGGATCTTAGTAAAAAATTATTCTTCTCAAGTTTAATGTTCCCAAACAGTCAAACATTCTATCCTTTGGAGAAATGACTTCAGAAAGGTCTTAGCAGCTATGAGACATAATCTTTTATCACATAAATTCTCTGATTCATTTTCAAGCTGGGATTAATCACTTTTAATCAACTATTTTATAGGCATAATGTGAGAAGCTCTAAGACTTATTTGGAGTGTTACTACTTTTTTTTTTCCCCCTTTGCACAACATATTATCACAATAAAGCAGACTGTGTCAGTGACACAAAAATATTACACCCTTCTCCATCACTCAGAATTGGAATCAAGAGGTTTTAACACAACCAATTTGATCAAGATAATTTCTAAAAAAATACAGGTCTGCTCATACATGATAGGAGTAACTGATGTTTTTCACAGACAGACACAGAATCACACAGAATCACACACACAGAATCACAGAATTACTCGGGTTGGAAGGGACCTCAAGGATCATGTAGTTCCAACCCCCCTGCCTAGCAGGGCCACCAAACATACACATTTACTAGATCAGGTTGCCCAGGGCCCTGTCCAACCTGGTCTTGAACACCTCCAAGGACGGGGCATCCACAACCTCACTGGGCAGCCTGTTCCAGGACCTAACCACCCTTCTAGTAAAGAACTTTCCCCTAACATCCAACCTAAATCTTCCCAGACCATCAAAACCTTCCATTCCTTCTTTCCCACTGAAGGTGTGAGCAAGTTCTATGGATGGAACAAACTGTGTTATCAATTTTCCTATGTTTTTGGGGGTAATAGAGCAACTAACAGCTCAGTAATGTAACTTAATAAGTACTAGACGCACACAACAGAAAGTTTGCTTCATTTTGTAAATTTGACCAGGTGGTAATCCTGGCCTGATCTATGTGTCCTCAAAACTGATTTGAGCACCTTTAAGCAAGTGCTACAATTCTTCTATGAGCTGATTAATACATACAGAGCCTGACACCTTTTCAGTGTCACTTGTGTCTTAATGGAAGTGGGACTTAATGATGCAAAGCAGACTTCAACAAATGCATTTTTGGACTGACTTGTCTACATTAACTATCCAGCAAGTTCTTTCCCACGGACAGCAAACAGCATATATTAAGTCATGAACATACTAACTCTCATTTTTCAGAACTACTCAATAACTTCTGTTCTTTTTTTAATCACTTTAGGAACCAGAAATCACTGGGCTAATTTTCTTTATTTTTTTTTTTTCCTGCCCTTTAGTGATAGAAGATTAACATTTTAATTTAAAAAATTAGTGTTGTTAAAAAAAAAAACACATTTATTTCCACAGTTACCACTTTTCATACCTTTCCACTTAAGACCTTTAACTGAAGTTCTAATTTGAGAAGGCTCTATATATACTCAAGAGCAGAAGATGCATTATTTCAGAGACTATAATGAGTAGAAACTTAACTCACAGTCTGAAACACCATCTGAGAATCCATTTTTCATTACCAACTAAAAAAACTGCAGCAACCAATCTTATCTAAATCTTTAAACTAGGTGCCTCAGTTTACATGGTGTGAAGAGGCCCTTTCAGAAGAATTATTTCAGCCAAGTTAATTACATCTTAATTACTGTTTCATTAAGAAGCACTAACAAAATCTACAACATTTAACTCAGATCAGAGATGTGCTTCTCCCATACTATTCAAAACTCCTTTGATAGTTACATATATTTACACAATTTCAGTCAGTCAGTACAGATACGTAGAGTTTGGTAACTAATTTTGCAAAGCTGTTCTATGTACCAAGCATGCTCTATCCCCACACAGCTCATATAATCTAGATTTCACCTTGTCTACTCCAGGACTGCAGAGATTCACAAGGCTTTTCTCTATTCATGCATTTCCAACTTCCCAGAGGATGCTGCAGCACAAAGTATCAGAAGAAAAAAAAAGAAGAATTAGACTGCAAAGAAAAAAAAATCTGTGCAGTCTAATTCTGTCCACAAAATGGACAGAAAAGGAAAGTTAAGCAGAGCAGAGTGACCTTGGAAGAACAAGGCAGGGAGACCCAGGCACTGGGAAGAGAACGTCTAAAATAGGAGGATAGGGGGAAAACACCAAAAAACAACAACAACAAAAAAAACAAACAAAAAAACAAACAAAAAAACCCCACCCAACCACAAGTATAAAAGAAGCTACAAAGCAGAGAAGGATTTGCAAGAAGAAACAACAAAAGTATCGAAAAAAAAACTGTGGGACAGATGCAAAAAAAAAAAAAAAAAAAAAAAAGCCTGGTAGAGGACAAGGGCTGATATGAAAAGAAACAGAACCATGAAAGAATGGGCATTTCCAGGAGCCAAGTGTCTGCAATCACAATATCATTTTTGAGTAAATACCTATGAAGCCCAGGGGCAAAATACGTTCTTCTGTTCCCCTCTAGTGGCAGGTATACTTTAGAAAAACACCCATAGGTATTTTATTGCTGCAATGATGTTCAAGGTAGAACAATAGCTTAAAGTTTTAAAATTGGACAGTAACCTCTGTAGGGTGTACATACTATTTTCATTACTTTTTTCTCCCCTGTTTGTTGGTTGGTTTTTTTTGTTGTTTTTTTGTTTGTTTGTTTTGTTTTTGTGTGTGTGTGTTTGCATGTGTTCCCTTTTCTTTTAAGGTTTGTGAAAAAATACAGTCAAAAGAAATTATATAGATGTTAAGTATGCAAGTACAGAGAAATGAGGAAATTAAGCTTGCCTATTAATGCTCATCAAAGGGCATTACTAGAACAATAGACTTGTGTATTTCAGGAGAATACATGTAATAACACATGAACATTTTCCTAATTACTATCATCTGTCTAGCTCCACACTGGATAGCTCTCTCCAAACACACAGATAATTAGTACTGCTGTTCTGTAATGTACACTGGGAACATTTCATTTGGCATTTTGAAATTATCAATTTCATGCAATAATGTATTTGATTTGCAAGTTAAAAAATGTCTAAGAGTGCCTTCTGCTTTGATTTGTTTTTTCTTTTTCCTTTGATAAAATTTCTCTGTATAAGCATTTCCAAGATAATGATTTACTTACAAAATTCCTAAAAATTGAACTTCATTTTACTATATTTATTGCAGGAATATTGGTTCCATTAATACATACAGATAGCTATTATGCTAAGAATTAAACAAGTCTGTGATAGAGTCTTTTAGTTCCAGAAGCTGTTCTCTTTATTTGGTGCCAATCACAAAAAAAGTTCTATGCATGAGAACTTCGGAACTGTTGCCAGCTCAATAGGTAAGAGGTGATCAGGAAAGAGATTAGGCAAGATGAGGAGAGGGACCCAAAAAGCTAGTGGTAATACTGAGAAGAAAACTCAGAAATCCTTAATTCACTGCTTCCATGATGCAATGATGCTCTTCTTCTAAGCTACAACCTGTAGTCCCTTAATATTCATAAAGTGCTTATGTAGTCCTTGAGCATTTATGCTAGAGAGAGGATTCCTAGAAAACCAGTGAGGAATAAAAGAAGAAAGAAAATTACAAACTTCAGATCAGCAGTTAACATGAACAGAAAGTACAGAGGGAGTGGACTAGTCTAATAGGTAGACTATTAAAGCCACAAATCTATTAACATTTAAAATTAATATGCACACCTAATTGTTAGTGTCGCATAATGACACACACCCAAAAATCTCAAGTGATTATTAGATTTCATAATTGGAGAATTATTATTCATCATTTGGGTTTTTGTTGCTGCAAACAAAGGAAATTATCACATCAGATTCTGCACACTCCAGAAAATAATACCTCTTCAATACATCCTATTCTTCTTCTAATTCCAAATCCTACATTCAGAAATGTGATTTCTGAAGTCAAAAACAGAGTACAAGAAAATCTACTCTGCTTAATATTTGTTCATTTTTCTGCGCACTACTGTGATGACATTGAGTCTGGATGGAACACTTCAAAGTGACTTTTTTGTTTGTTTGGAGTTTCGCAGCCCTTCCAAATTGTAGTAGAAAATTATAGTGGATTTTATTTGTCATCACTAGAAATTATTACAAAGTGATGGCCCTCCACTTATGATCCAATTTGAAATTCAAACAAGAGCAGTCATAAATTGGGTCACTTGATAAACCCTACAAAAGACAAGCGGAACCTAATGGTTTCAATATGATCTATTAAATATTTTTTCACGCTATTTATAGAAAGTCCTCAGAGGAAAATACCATGCAAGTTAACAGATCTTATTAATTCCATTCCCTTTATCTTTCATTATTATCCTGATTTTCACTGTAGATTCCCAGCAATCTTGCTTTACCATTGTTTTCCTTGTGTTTTGTATCCCAGCCACATTTTAAAATAATATTTCATACTTGTGAACACTTTTTTCTATTTAAGACTTCCTCTCATTAAGCACACAAGAACAGTGACAAAGTCTATACCTGAAGGTGAAGTATGGTCCCACTAAGCATTTTAATTTGTTACATGCACAATTTAAACTGCAAGAGAATTTCAAAGACAGCTTGAAAGTACCAAAACTATCAAATGCCAGTTATATTTTGAAGAAAAGCCAATGTTAAGGAGGCTTATGTCTTGCTGAGAATTTCTGACTTACTTTAATTTACAATGTGGGGAAATTCTTCACTGCTTTTCAATTGCATGCTCACAAAGTTTTAATTTAAAAAGTTTCAAAAAAATGATAATCATGCTGCTGAAAAACAGCCAGTTGTGACTTACAAGTGTCCAAAGGATTACTTCGTAGCATTCAGGCTGGACTGCAGTGATTTGGCAGAAAAACATCTAGAAAGTGACTTAGGAAAAAAAAAGAAAAAACACCTTTTCTTGCTCTGATCCTTTAGAAAATAAAATCTTTTATGACATCAGATGCAACAGAAAGGTACAGTAGTAAACAAGTAGTACTTTCTGGTCATACTAATAAACACTTCACTACTGGCTAACCATGCAGGCCCAAAAGGTATTATAAAAGAATAAGCTGAAGTTGAGCTTAAATTGAATAACTTTTGTAATTTGCCGTTAGACTTCATAGTCACTAAGCACGGAATTAACTACCCTGAACATATACATATAGGTACAATTAAATGCAGTTTTACTGACTGAGACCCAAGTTACTCAGTGTCAAAGCAATAGCAAAGCAAAGATATTTCCATATGTCTCTCCTATGCAATTGTAAGCAGTTGGTTAATAGAATGACAGAAAAGCCAGAGCTGGGGGGAAAAAAAATGTCACAGCTGTGCAGGACCACAGTGCTAACCTGAAGTCTGTTCACAAAGCAACACGCTTCGCTCTGGATTTGGTTACTGATGATGATGAAGGGGGGGGGGAGGGGGAATAAAAATAAAATAAAATAAATAAAAAGAACCAGCATGATAAAGTGAGGAAATTTTCAATTTGATAAATTTGAATATTTCCCCTCCCCCCCCTCCCCACCTCATATATAAATATATAAAAATATATATATATATATATATATATATATATATATTCATCTGACTGTAAGAAAATATTTAAGCAGCACTGGGACTAAGTTTTCAGTTGTAGCAAGAAAATCTTCAATACACCCATTAATTCAGTGGAAGATGAAAATTGCACAGGAGCAAAGCCACTCTGCCTCTTTTCACCCCTTTCACCTTCCATCAGCTCCCACCTATTCTTCAACTAGATTCCTGCAGTCATACACGAGCTCTCTACCCAAGGTATTGTCAAATTTACTATCTTTAGAAATTCCTCTCTAAATGGGATATCAAAACAGACCCGTAATTATAAATGCAACAAAAAGAACAAGTAGTAGCCAGAAATTCAAAGGAAGTGTGGCAATTCTGGAAGTACTACAGGAAGTCTAATACCTAATCACGCATGTTAAATTCTACAAAAAACACAAACTAAAAAATGCATTGAACTGTAGATCAAATTGTTATGTTTGCAGTCAGTTTACAAGTAATAGTAAATACTGCTTTCTAAGCTCAACAGAGACACTGGTTGATGTCAATATAAGTGGCAACAGTATAGTGGCAGCAATACTTTTAAATTTGATATCAGCCTTTTACATAGAGCATAAAATATACTATTGATATTAAACACAATTAAATTTCTAATCACATGATATTAAATTCCAATTATTGCAAGAGGTTTACTTTACAACTACATGCTACCACATCAGATAAAAGTTCAGTTTTACAGTCATATTTGAGAATGATACTTCTTGAACTGAAACTTGAGATCCATAATGTTTCTAAAGAATTATTTGAAATCAAGAAAGAGCTATATTCCAGCAAATTCTCAGACAGTAGACTTCCCAGTGGTACTCTTTCAAGAAATTCAAAATCTCATTAGAAACACTTTTGAAGCTATTTGGACTCAAACCCCAAAGGAAAAGGGCTAGAAAAATGGAACATAGATATAATAATTTTTGTTTCAGATATGTGTTTCTACCCTAAAAAGATTAGGCTGAGCAATTCTACAACAAGAGTAACTCTCAACAATAATTCTTGGCTAAGTTTACTGAAATATATAGATTTTTTATTTTTATTTTTTTTTTAGGACAAAACATAAAGAGTTTATCACATATTTCAATGTTTAACATTCTGTTCAAAGACTTAAACAGAACTAACATTCTAGTAACCTAACAGACATATATAACTTTAAATTAAACGCAAGATTATATTTTCTGAGAAGAGTCTGTTTTCGAAGGACAATATTAAGTGTCAGGATTAGTACCCAGAACAATAAAGTATCTAAGATCAAACATCTTCAAGGACATTTATACTCCCTGAAAATCATATTTTAGATAAGCATTCCAATAAATATTTAAGAAACAGTACCTTTGCTGTCTTCTGATTTTCTTTTAATCACCACCAGTAAGCTACTATTGAAAGATCACAGACATAGCAGTCCAGTTCCCACTTGATTCATATGCATACATGAAGCAGGCCAATTCCTGAGTAGCATTCTTTAAGGCTAACTGGATAAAGTCCCAGAAGGAATATGAATGACGTCTTGTGATCTTGTTCATGACTGTGATCTTGGACAGGTAACTTGGTGGTAATGAACAAAAATGTCTTAAATGTGTATATGTAAGCATTCACTCTAGCATTCATCTGGAAATGCCATAAAAAAAAAAACACATCAGCTTTATTCTTAAATCCTGTTTGATCTGTATAACTATGCACACACTCATGAAGAGAAAGAAATGTCATATTCACAGTATTGCTTTTCACTTACGGAAGAAAATGATTGTAACTGTTGCTTTGCAAAATTTAAATAACCCTATATTTGAATTAAATAGATGAGAGCCTGCTTGCTCTTAAATGAAGAAAACTATTTTTTATCATTGTACTAAAATATATAAAAGAGCTGTTTCTGTTAAATTTAAAACACAATTAAGATCTATTCTTAGTTTGGGAGTTCAAAGCAATCACCAGCTACTTCATCAAACATGGTAAAACACATTAATTGGACAGATTTGCATATTCTGAGGCCAGAAGTGTTATTTTGATTATCTAATCTGATTTCCCATAAAATAACACATAGCTTCCTGCATAGACCTTCACTAAGCGATTTCATCATCAAGACTTTATTTTCAGATTTTACTTGAGCTTATGGCTTATAAAATAACCAGTCTTAATTCATTTGACATGAACACAGTGAGACATATTGGAGACTCAGAATTACTTTTCCATTTCTTTACCTGTGCCAACTTATTAAATGAGAACACTAAATCTGCTCTTTTTCTGTTTAAAAGATAGGGGCATTCCAGAAAGATGGGGGGAGCACCAAAAACTACACCTGAATATCTTGGGCTACCAGTCAACAGAGAAATGATGTTGCCACAGACTCTGATTTATATTTTTTTCCATTACAAAGATATCTGAGCAACTCTTAAACTGACATAATTCATTATGCATGGTTTGTTTGATGGAAAAACACAATAAGTAGAACTAGCAGAGATTTCCTTTCCCTCCAACATCAAAACTAGTTTATTCAATTTCCTAGCGTCTAAGACTTCAGCAGAGCTGATTTATTAAATTGCAGCTCAAAAACAGATTGATATCCCAAGTCCCATGACTGACCTCTGGTTCAGAACATCTGGACCAACAAAGGCAGAAACACTACATCTGTAGATAGTAAATCCATTAGTCATAATGGAACTTGTCACCCAGTAATATAGAAGCATGGCACATGGAGTAAGTAATGATGGGTTTTACTGAGTTTAAAGGTACCTTGTGACACATATGGTTCAAGGGTCTTCTTTCCTAGGGTGTCACCATCTGCCTAACATTAATGACAAAGACAGATCCTAGGTCCAATTTACACAGACAAAACATCTTTTACTTTAGGGATCACATCCTCACCTTTAGGGCCTTTAACGGTGGTGACAGAAAATCCTTTCACAACTGCATACTAATTTTTCTGCAACTTTGATATTCAAAGTTGGCAGTTCATAAATCAAGGATTATAAAAATCAGTCCCTCTGGGATTCATATTTTGGTTATTTTTTCCTGTGTGTCTGGTTTATCAGGATAAGATGAATCTGCTTCATGTTTACTTTATGATTGGTAAAGTCTGACTTGATAGAGAAGTAAACAACATAAAACATGACAGCACTTTCTTTTGTTCTCAACATAAAGTTATAGCTTGCACTGCATAAATACCACAAATGAGCAGAACAACACATAAAACACTAGAGTCTAACTTCTAAACACTTTCTTACATTCCTAGGCAAGAAATCAGGTAGGAATAATGGAAAAATCATTTATTGTGCCATGAGGAGCATTATCTCAACTTGGCTCTCATTAGGAAAAATATCCAGAATGGCATGCCAGTCTACTAGAGAGGGAAGAACCTGATTCACTCTTAAGACTAAGGAGTAGTCTCGATAAGCCCTCATTTATTTAGTAGGCTAATGCACACAATATATATGTAGGAAGTGATAGACCAGAATTAGTTTCCTTGCACAGCTTCTCAGAAGAATGCCTTACTTCATGGGAAGCAAGGACAGTTGACTGCATCAGTTCTTTTGCCTTGCCTCTTGGAATTCAATACTCATTTTCAAGATGGTAAACTTGAACAGAATCTCACACAACAGTATTTTGTAAAGGGATAGACCTTAGGCTTTCTTGAAAAAGAAGTACTGAGCAGTGACATTCAGAGATCTAACATACAGGAAAATCTGCTCTGAAGACTCAGTTCAGATTTAAACATAAATTAAGCACTGAGACATCCACCACAGTCAAGTCCAGACATAAAGCACAGCTAATGATGCATAGGTTTCTTGGAGGTACAGAATCCTGTTTTCCACAAAAGCAAGTTTTGCAATCAAGTGTTTTGGCCACCATACTGTAGGGAGGTGGAGTTAAAATTCTAAAGGCTTGTTCAGTCTCCTTCCCCTCTCCTATGAGCACACTTCACAAGGAGCATTATCTATCCATACTGAGCTCTCTACTAGGTTTACTTTGATTTTTGGAGAGTAGAATTGAAAACAGGAGTTTTAAGTCACTCACTGATGAGTAACTGATGTAAGTTTTGCTGAGCTGGCACACTGTTTTTATGGTTCAGTTGTGTTTTCATGAGGCTGAAGGAAGGAACAAATTAATGTATTGATTAGCAGTTCCAGCTGCAACATGCATTTTTTCTACAGCCTAGAATTTTCAGAGCAATAGTGTATTTATGGTTAGAAAAATACAAGAGCTGCTGTGAAAGTAATGCCTCATATTTTATCTGTTTAATTAGGTTATCCTATGATATCAGAGGCAGATGTTGGCAGTATGGAAATAGAGGTTGAAACTTCCCACCAAAATTACATTTCATTTTGTTGTCATGTGACAGATAGAAACAGAAGGGTAGTCTGACAATATGGCACTTGATAGGGAAGCAAGTATCAAGCAAATGGGTGGAATTAATTCCTCCATGCAGAAAACATGGTACCCACTGACACTTCCATAACAGTGATGGAGATCAAACAGTGGATGTGAGTTCAGTGAAGTAGCGGATTATGAGTTTCAGCAGTGATTACGGTGACACAAAAGACAAGCCATATTCCAAACAGCCACGTACAGCCTGTCACATCATGAAGCGAAGAGCATCTCCACCAGCTCATCTGTGTGAATTGGTGGACTATAAGTATTATTGGGAATACCAATAACCACATGGAAGAAAAAGAGCTTGACTCACCCAGCAGGTAAAAAGGATCTCTAGCTGTAAAATACTTAAGAAAGGGATCTTCAGAGACTAGCCATTAAATGAGCCCAGGAGAGGCATGTGACCAACATGATCACATGAGAATCACAAATCGCTCACACTTGTGCATCCAGGGCCAGCCATAACTCCTTCACCAGGGGCTCAATCATCAGTTCAGGACATAACCAAACAGTTCCCCTAGACACCTCTCTCCAAGTTCTTCCAGATCCCCTAGATACCAGAAGGCATTTTTACCCAACCAAAACAGTTTAGACTTCCTGCTGACGCTCTGAGTATTCATCAGGGACTCATCCTCTTTCCCTCTGTAAAGTAGAATAATACAAAGATGATAACAGATATTCAAAAGTTTATTTATAGGGAAAAACTCACCAATATGGATGCCTTTGCTGGGAAATGCTGAGGCAATCTCCACCAAGGAGCAATCGCCAAGAGAAGCTGCCTTATTGGTGGTCAGCCCTTAAACGAGGTCTAGAGGAGGTGGAGTCAAGCTCCACCCCTTCCGGGAACACAGCTAAATTTCTCTCACCTGTGCTCCCACAGCTGACTCAACACCTGCCTCAGCTGATTAATCAGAGGTTCAGACTGTGATTACCAATTTCCCATACACCCTCCCAGCTGCAACCTATATAACTTACCTGCATTTTTTTTGGAACAAGCTGGAAAATATTTTCTGATCCTATAATTTTTTTATAGAGATTGGCTTTAAAGCAAAGCTGTCTTATTTAAAAGTACTATCCTTTCTCTATTCATCTGCCTACTCTGTAAATTAGAAGCACTGCCTTGCTAGACCTTCTTACTAGTTCTGGACCATGACTATTGACTTCTGTTAGCATCAACCAAAATCTTTTCCACAGCTTTTAATAGGCTTTTGTTCAGTAGTGGTGTCAAATTAACTGTTTCCTCAAAATGTGTGTAGTTTTGACTCACTAGTGTCCCTCGAGCATTAAAGACTCTCTTTCTAATTAGCAACATAAATAAAATCCAGCTTCATATTTCAGTTATTCATTTATTGACAATTTTTTTCAAGTTTTCGCACTTGACAATCAACATACTGTTAGTTAGCAGAAAAATGTAACAGAGGCTAAATAACAGTAGGTGAAAGAGTTGTTGGCTGATCAGTAGGTTATTGAAAATCAGAGATGGGAAAGCAATATTATTCAATATCATTAAGTCCCAAGACTAATTTCAATGACTTTCAATATTTGAAAAGAAAATAAACACTTTGTTTCTTGTTTCTTTCCTTTGATATTTTACTTCTAGGATGCTTTTCCGATTTGAAATTAGAAAAATTAGATTACACTAAAAAATCTTCTCCAAAATAACCTCCACTTTAAGATATGAAATCTACTTCACATTTATTACTTCTTCTACATAGTGAATTCTCCCTTTAAAGGCAGTAAGTCAATATCCCAAAGTTTTATCCCCCTTGTTGAGAGAGGAAAGAGTACTTGGAACCTGAAATTGAACTTACAGCATAAAGAGGAGCTGGGACGAAAGAGAAAGGGTGGCATTCAGGGCTCCAGTAGGCTCTATATGAATCCTTCCTATTGCTGTGTAGACCAGAAAAAGCAAGGGTGTTCTTAAACTTGTAATCAATGCTGCATTTTACAGGGGCAGGCACTTAGCTGGGACCAGCTATCCCGCTTCCCCTGCTGCAGCCACCCAGGCAGATGGGGAGCAGCCATCTCAGGGTCTGCTGCGAAGGCCTCCTGCCTCTGAGAGACTTCCCAGCATTTAGGACTCACCCACATAAACAGGCACTTCTGCTTCACCAACGTCTCTCTGAAGTAGTGAACTCTACGGAGTTTCATATCAAAGGATCTGCAAAAAGCAGACAGCATGCTCTGGGACAGCTGAGGCAATCAAATTCAAAATTAGAAGACTTGGGTACTATTCCACAAATACCACTGGGAGGGAGTCTGCTTACTAAGCTTAGACTATGGCGTTGTATGAACACTGTCTTTGGCCTGTTTTTAACTGTATTCAACTAAGTAGTGAACTTTGCCACATCTAGTCCCGTTTCCAGGAAAAATAGCATAGCATTTACAAAAACAAGGTAATTTAAAATACTTCTCTGTTTGATTATTTGCTGACTTCAAATCATTTCCAAGGAGACTGTCTGAAAGTTATCCAATAGCTTTTGGCATTTAGGAAGAAGGCCGCGCTTATTTTATATGGGTCAGCTCTGCCTTCAGATACGTGTCTCATTTCAGTGACACTCCTGCATCACACACTATCACTCAATAATAAAATTAAGCCCTTTATGTATAATTATTGGTGTTATTAGGTAATTCAGAATACATTATCTGCTTCCTAATAAGTCTGTGATGTCTGTACAGAAAATTAAGACAAAATTCACTGTCAGCTACTTCTCTGGGAGGAAGAAAAAAACCTTTTCACTTTAAGAAAGTTATATGCCAGTGAAAATGAGAACTAAATCTGATCCTTACTGTTTGCGCACAGTTGAGCTTGTTATGATGAGAATAGCAGTCCTGTGATTACCACTCAGAGTTGTATTTTGAATAATTTTATTGGTGGTCTGGTTGTTTTCTATAAAGATGAGGCCACATCTGGTCAAGCGTGCAGTCAGTCAGTTCAGAGCTTCTATTCCCAAATGGATAGTGCAAAATTCAGACACTTTACTGACCAGTTTATTTTTTTATAGACCTAGGATATGCAGAATTAAATAACGTATACCTCCCAGAAGCTGTTCCCATCTTAGACCATCTGGATAATGACTGTATCATTTACACCACATAAACCTGTGACATCTGGAAAGAAAAAGGCCAATATGATAAGATCACACATACAAGCAGGACTAGCCAGCTTTTAATAAGCATTTCTGGTTTTCTGGGGTGGGTTGGTTTTTTTGCTTTTTTTTTTTCCTAGTACTTTTGGTTTTCACTTTGGTTGTGCTTGTTTTTTTGTTGTTGGTAATGGACTTTTTTTAATCAGTGAAGCTCAAGCCAATAAGTTTGCTTTAAAAAAGAGTTGAAAGTAGATATGTAAATTGTTTTCAACAACAACAACCACTTTCATTTCATGCTGCAATGATCCTATCTAAAATTGTGATTAAGAACAACATGAGGATTTCTTTAGAAATCAAAATACAAGTATGCACAGTAAAGCTAAACTTCATAACATAGGAGAATGAACAGATGCTATCTGATTGAAAGAGAAATCAGAAGATATTAAATATAGCACAAAGTTAATGTTGAAATACATGAATGTGTTTTACTTTTGCCTTCTTAAAGCTTAAGTGGGATCTTTTTTGTAATAGATGTTCCTGGAATTAAAAGCATAGCTCTCCTCAGAACTGATCAAATATGAGGAGGCACAAACTTGGCTTTATACAAGTTTGGTTTCTCTGGCCTAGCACAAATTAGAGTCCTGGGGTTTGCTTTTGGTTTCTCACTCAGTATGGGGTGTTAATACTTTCTGTTTTGGTGGATAATCACATCCTTTCATATTTTGGATGAAAAAAATAGTCTACAAAGTCAGATCATAACCACTGTTGATGCTTCTACTTTTAAAGAATGCTGCACACCTTATAGAAATTCAGACCTAAACATCCAAACAGTACTGCCTTACTAACATGATTAAATTCACAAAAAGCACACAGTAAATCCAGCTCTGCTTTCAACAGTAAATTCACACATATACTCAGCTTCTTATTTACCAATGGTAGGCATTCTCTGCTGACCATACTTCTCTTCAAGATGACTCATCTCAGGCACAACAAATCATCTCCTTATGCTCATGTCTGGCATCATGCCTTCACGATCAAACCAACTAGGCAGTAACAGAAACCAACCAAGTTAATCCAGGAGACTCCTTGGGAGCTGCACCAAGGAACCACTATTAATGGAACAAGCATTTCTGAAGGTTCCCAGGACATAAAGAAGTACAGCCTTCACCTGCATTTAGTAGATCTGTACTCCCAGTATAGTCCAGGCAAATTCCCAAGTCTGTATTGTTTCCTCACATGCAATCAAAGCACTTTGTTTAAGATGAGCGTTTCAGTGGAGGCTGGGTGAGTACATGGAGTTTCTCTGGCCTTAGCTGCTGTGTGCAATGAACTTCCTTACCTGGCCCAGATTCAGCATAGCACTTAAGTTCTTAGTTGGTGAAGTTTTTTTGTTAGGTGTTTTTTTTTTTTTTAGGCTTCTCTTTTTCCAATAAAATGAACTAAAAGGAGCATAAGTACTTCGTCGAGTGTAACTTTTCACATGCAAGAGTCAGCACACAAAAAGTAAAATCAATTATGTTAGGATTCCATTGCTTAAACAAAAGCTCTTACTACCTCTGGGTTGCTGAAAGACATTTGAAATGTTCACACAGGACCTACTGGAGACTCAAGGTCTTCTAGAACTGCAGTTGGAGGCCCTGCAAAATACTCTAGAGTATCTCAAAAGGTAACAGCATACAGACAGATGAGTTTCATTTCCAGTGTGTTTGCTGCTGGAGGAAATTATTACATTTTCACCTTTCCAGATTGCCTCTTTTCAGCCATCCTCACTTCTAAACATAGATTTCTTTTTATTCTTTCTCATCTGGGAATACCAGCTTAAGTACTATGTGACTTTGTAAAATCAACAACAGTTCTTATATTTCTCAAATACAGCTCTGCGAGGTTGTCTCTTTGGATATACTACTGGGCAAGTATATCACATGCTGAAAGCTGTCAACTCTTTTCTCCCATGAATTTTTCTGGAATTGTCTCTCAGATGTTAAAAAATGACTGTTCAGCTACGCAAGCTTTTGTTCCTTTTTTTTTTTTTTTTTTTTCCCCCCCTGAAGACAAGCACTGTACCAGCATCAAGCCTGAATCAAGATAGGCACTTAGGAACCTATAGCCTGAAAACCCATACCTAGTCCTTGAAGTGCCCACATCCATAACAATAAACTTACATTTGAGCAAAAGTCTTAACCAGTGAGGGGCAAATAAGTTAAACTTTCCAGGCAGCTGCTTAGGAGTAGGCATGCTCCCCACCAGCAGCAGCTCTGCATTCACAGCAACTGATGCTGAAACAAAAAGGCAGTGGGAGATTTATGACAGACCTCAATGGGAGCAGCGGCCTACAGCATGGTTGGCTGCATGCTTCTCTGGAGGGACTCACTTTGCTCTGTGTGTGTTTTGCTTGCATATCTGTTCTATTAAACATAAGTTTAACGCTGACTCCTGTTTGCACACTGATGGCTGAAACTGGTCCACAATCATTTCTTAAACATCCTGTCCAAGATATCAGGTTTTATTAACAACGAAAACTAATTTCATTGACAGATCAAATATGACTGTGGCTTCCTTGCAGCTGTTAAAATTGCTTGAAAGCAGGAATATTTCTTCCGGTTGGGAAAAGAAAGAGCAAGCAGTACCTGGGCTTTCAAATATTTTCTTTAAATAAAGGCACAAATAAATTTTTCCTCAGAGAGTCCAGAATAACTATTCTTGAGAGCAAACCAAACACAGTCACTGTGAGAAGACCTGGTTTGAGAAGGTACTTACTCTGCCCACTCATTAAGAGGCTGCTTTTAATCTAACTTGGTTAAACGTATGCTGTGAGATGGAATGAATGATTCAGAATGACTTGTACATAACCTCCATCCCTGCTCATGAGACAAATCCCATGGAGAACAGTTCTTTCAAATGATTTTTCTTTGGTTTTAAATTAGAAATATTTATTATAAATGTTGCAATTTCTTGCTCTGAGCAGCACCAGTTAAGCCTCATGCTGGATCAGACAGGCTCACCTACCCATTAGCAATATCACAGTACCAGCTCCCTTCTGAAGACAGACTGCTGCATGAGTATTCCAGGCTACACTGCCCAGTCCCTTCTCATGGATGGGCAGCTGAGGCTCTGAGAAACTAAGTGGGTAAAAGCTCAGCTCAGTGTGGCAAAATCTCACCTCCAAGCCTCAGAACAGACATGTCAGACCCACAGCAGGACCACCATGATCACAACTACATGATCGGATACAGGAGTATTCCCTGCCTCAGTGCTCATCATGGCAATGCCTAAAGTTCAAACTGCAGAGCCAGACATGCCTCACTTCCATTTTCCACTCCTCTCACACAGAGGTGGTTTCCACACAAAAATAACTCAGGCACATAGTTTGGGCTTAGCAGAGATCTAACTGAACACCACCTTTTCTCTCTTAGCTGTTCTCCAGCTGTGATGTTGATTCCAGCATCCTTCTGATTTATCTTCACCATTTTTACATAGAAAGTTCTGCCCTGCACAGACCAAAATCTTTGGCAGTATTGCTACTCAGAAAATGGAAACTGCACTATCAAAATAATGGTTTAGCATGAGGATAGAGTCAGCCTGTGGAAAAGAGGTATTTCTTTCAGATTGACAGTTTTCACCCATGAGTACACTGTTCATTTTGGCTAACTATGACATACGTATGACTCCAGTGAAAACAGGAAAACTCAAGACCAGAAATCTTACCAGGAAGGCAACTTAAAGTTCTGTCCCATTTAAGAAGGGAGACCAGAATTATAGTGAGTATATGCTAAATATACTTGAAATAACTTTGTGCAAGACACACAGGAAAAGAGTTCACTAAGTAAGTGTTAAGCTGGACAGTTTAGTCATCCTTTCAACTTTTATTTCTTAATTTAAAACAGTTTGGGTTGTTGATTTCTTTTTTTTCTTTTTTTTCTTTTTTTTTTTTTTTTCTGAGATTCTCTGCAATTTCCCCTTGAGCTCAATGGAATTAACAGGTGCCACAAATTTCTAAAAGCCTCTTTCAAAAAATGATCTTTCAGTATCAAATGCCAGCCATAGATTTTCTTTTAAATTAACTGTGTAACAGCTTACAGTTAAAACGTTAGAAATTTGTAAAGTAGAAATTAGCTTTTACTTTAGCATAATATACTCTTCAAAATGATTTACTTGGAGAACATAAGGAAAGGGGATCATGAAATTATCCACTATCATCTCCTGCACAAGTGTTCCTCCATTAAAGTAAAAAAAATTCATTCATAAAGTCTCCTATGAGAAGAAGCTAAAGGAAATGTTCAAATCTATAAAACAACTGTTCATATTTTTTGAGATTGATTTTGAAAAAGATCTTTTTCTCTAGTCTTCCATAGAAATCTTTTGTTTCCCTTTCTCACATAAGTTGTATCCAGGTGGAACTTTCAATTCCAGTCATTCTAAATTTTCAGTATTCTTTTAAAAGACACTTTGGGGACCTTGTCATTTAAGGATTATGTCTATCACCTTGGAGAACTGAAGTCCTAGTGTTACTTGCATGTTTCATTGCTATATGGCTATTATTCTAAACAGGACTGAAACCTCATATGGGACTTAATTTCTCCCTTAAAAAGAAAAAAAATTAAACTGTTTTAATTGTTTAGTTGCTAAACAAGTAAATGGCTAAAATAGAGAGATTCCTAGAAACAACCTCGCGAATGGGGAAATATGATAAAATATAGCAACATACATTTAAAAAAAATCATTAAAAATAATGAATAATCATTCAAATAAACCTAAATCCATTCCTCAAACTTGCTTTCATGTATAAACTTCTCAAATAGAGTCCAGACAACGTAGACATTGTTTTATCTTCAGCTGACAGTAGGAATATCTGGGATGTGCAATAACATCTGGAGCCATCTGACAAGAGATCATCCAGCCAGCTGAATAGATAAGCAGACAAACTTCTCCAAAAGCAGCCTCTGCGAGCCTGATCCTGCAAGGTGCTGAGAGTCTCATCTCCTGCTGATTGCAATGGGAATTGAAAGCAGACAAAAAGCTGCAGCAGATGATCAATATCTCTGAGACATGGGCCCTTAAGGAGCTCAGATTTCAAATGCTTGGTTCTTACTGCAGATGTGTAACACAAATAAAACTTCCTGCAACTCCAAGGAGTTGCTACACTGGAACAGAAATTGGCCAAACCTTAATGCTTACAGCAACATCAGAGCTCCATCCTAAAACATAAGAGCCAGTGGTACAGATGAGCAAGTTTAAAAATCAGGTTGAAAGTGAAGTACTTAAATGCATTAGCCAAGACAGACAGCTAATTGTGTGTGCTTATGGTTCATACTACTAAATCTTTTTCTCTTCTCAAAGTATTGGTTAGAAAAAACAATAGGGTAAAAAAAAGTGACAAGGAAGTATACAAATGAGGAAAGAAAAAAAAAAAAAAAGAAAAATAAAGGCCAGCATTTCCATGTAAGATGCCTCTCCATGACGTCAGAAGCACAGTCAGCTGACACAGTGTAAAAATAATTGGCCTCTCACTCAGAGGCTCCATTTATATTTTGGGGCTTATGGATTCCTTTACATCTATGTTTTCAAGTGAGGCAGAAGCTTTTGACACTCCCCTCTTCTTTTCCTAAGGTAAACTGTCATCTTATTACTGTTTGTTAGGCTGGTGCTTGAAGTATTGTTCTCCAATGCATAGCTCAAAGACCAGAGAACTGAGATAGTGAACATGCAACTTTTTCTAATTTATTCCTCTGAAAAGTGCTCTGTGCAACAGACAATGATACCAAAGATTTATTCTGTAATTATTACTAGTTTTTAATTAAAATTACCATAGCTGCCATAGTGTTAGATAAACTCTGTATTTCTGCCGTTATTGAGCTTTTTGTCAACTAATTATTTATCAGTTCATTTTGAAATGCTTGTACTGCTAAGTTTCATTTGGGCCACAATAGCTGTTTGACTAGAAAATGTTTAAATTTTTTTGGAAGGGTTGCCAAGCATCTCCTGATTGAAAACTTACTACTAAAAATCTGTGTAAATAATCAATTGCTCAAACACATATTATTTGATGGCAGGCCAAGGATCCACTTTACAAATTCATGACCCAATATATTTAAGTGAAAATAGGTAGCTAAGCAAAGTATATGAAAGAAGAAAAATGACATATGAGACCAAATAAAAAAAATACCTTTCAACAAAACACTAAATATGGACAACTATTCCAGATGTTTCTTGAGATGAAACAAAACATACAGCGATTGTTAACAGATTGATGATAGAGGATTAAAATGGTTGGAAAAAAATTCCAAGGCACTGAATATATGTGACACCTGAAGGCTTCAAGGTTAGGCTCTAGAGAACAAAGGCTCCAGGATGTCGATCATCCATCAGGTATCTGCACAAGGCTAAGAGAAACACACTAGTGGAGAAATCATTAAAGAACACTCATGAACAGAAGGGGAATGAGTATATCCAAATGCATGGAAGAATTACTGCATTTTCTTCATGGATTTATTTTACCTCCAAGAAGATAAAGAACAATATCCCAGAGCATTTAACTGCATTGAGGGTTGGGATTCAAGGTTTTGGATTTGATTACAAGCCACATTAAGGTTGCATTTTTCACCTCTGTAGTAATAAGAACCTAACATTACATGCAGCTGAATAGATTCTCTAACAGGCAGAAAACAGCATGTGAGATTTTGACGTCTCTGTTTTAGTCCTGAAGTAACATTAGAATCTGTAAAATCCTCTAATTGTCATCTTCCTACATTAGTTGCTCTCCAAAGCGTTTAGTCAAATCAGGAAAAAAAAGACTATTCGACAAACAGGTCTCTTCACTCTCAAGAAAACATCTGGTTTGTTATAGGAAATGCTCTGATGTGAACGTCTATACAATATTAAGAGATCCCACTATAAAGACCCGAAGTGTAGATAAATGTAGAATACAGCACATAGAGAAAAAGCAATCTTAACTATATCCACAAATGTTTTTCTCTGAAATGTCTGTTATCAGTCAGGAACAAGAATCTTGCATTCAGCACATACACTGCTCTAAAAACATCAGCTTAGGATCCCTAAAGTAAGTAAATAAAATGAAAAACCTCACAAGGCTACTTTTTCCATCATCATCCTGATACAACAGTACCACCTCTCATCTCAAAATTTAAGATAATATACTTGGAAGAATCAGAAAAACCTTGACAGACCAGTGAGGACAGAGATGTTGCTTCTCTTATCCTTGCACAGAGGCTAGACCTTAACCCACAGGTGGGCAACATTCATTCTTTATACAATAATTGCTGTTCAGGATCCACTTTCACAACTTACTTTTGGACTGAGAGACAGGATATTGGCTAAGTGATCTAACCTGGCTAAACTGATCTCAGATCCTCCTTTTCCCTCAGGAGGGAAATGGATAGAAATTTTTCACAGGGGTGTGAAGGCTATTCTTTCATTTATCTCCATTTTGTCTTGCCAAAGTGAAAGAACATTGCTGTGAAGCAAAGAGGAGCAAAAACTTGCCCAGTTTCAGAAATAATCAGAAAGGAAATTTTGACTTTTCTTACAAAGCTTTTCTGGATAGTGTCATGGCTTCACACCTGCAGATAGCAAAGTTCTACCATGCTGCTCCATGATTCCTCTTCCTAAATGTATCAGGGAGAATAAATGATGAGCGCAAGGACTGCAAGAAGGACAGAGAGGTCACTCACCAATTACCTACACTGGCAAAACATACACAGTCAAATGAGATTATTTCAATATCTTATGTGTTGCTAATAGCCAAGAGCAGTGAGAAAAAGCAAAGCTAAAAGCATCTTTCCCTTCACTCACCCTCTTCTACAGATTCCCCCCAGCAGAACAGAGGAGCAGAGAATGGGGGCTGTGACCACTCCATAATGCTTCAACTTGATTGCCCCTCTATGGTGACTGTCGCTCCTCCTCAAGGGTCCTTCCCATGGGATACCATCCCTTCCCCAGTTGGTCCCGCATGGGCTTCTGCTCTCCAAATACTGCTTCAACACAGCTCCGTACCACAAAGCCCACCCTTCAGGTGCTGCTTCATAACAGGTCCCACATGGGCAGCAGCATTTCCAGACCACCTGATGCATCAGGGCCCCTCCATGGCTGCAGGTAGAGATCTGCTCCTGAAGGTGCCCATGGGCTGCAGGGGGACAGCCTGCTCCACCATGGGACTTTCCTGGGCTGCAGGACCTTCTGATCTGCACCCGAAGCACCTCCTGCCCTCATTCTGCACTGATCCGGATGGGTGCAGGGCTGCTTCTCTCATGTGTCCTCACTCTTCTCCCTAGTGGCTGCCATGCAGCAGATTTTCCCTTCCGTATATCTGCTCTTAAAGAGGAACAACCAGCATCATTCTTGGCTTATCTCTGGCAACAGCAAGTCCCTTTTGAAGCAGCTGAAGCTGGATCTGATCTGACATGGGGCAGACACTGGGCTCTGATTACAAAGGCTACCCCTGCAGCCTACTTGCTCCATAAACCTAGTAAAACAGAAGTGAAAACTTTAATACAGTTCTTCACTGTTTTGTAATGTCACTGTTTTATATTTATGTTTCACTTGCTAGAGATGTCTCAAAAGTAACAAAGTCAGCCTTTTTAAAACATACCTAAGCCATTTTCACCCTGCACTGAAATCCCTCAACTCTGTAGAGTTCCTTTAACAGTCTTATCTGACTCTCAGAAATGAAAGTGGATTCCTGCTAAAACTTCCTTGTTTAGCACATGACAAAATTACACAATCATTAAATATTTCATTCCCTTTACCTGTGGCATACAAGCTTTTAAATTAGATGAGAGTTATGTTACTCATTTTCTAGGAATAAAATTTATGACCTGTAGTCATTTCTTAGCAGTTTTAAAGCACAGGTAATGCCTCAAATACATACGAAGTTAGAACTACTGGAAAAACAAACCACTAACAAGATAAAGTGCACGGATGGGGTTAGTCAAAATTATAGGAAAAGGAAGAATTATTACCAGCACCAAGAGAAGAAAATGCCCTTGAGGAATGAGAAACACATGGGTGGGTGTGTGGAATTCTGTATCTACTTAAATCATTTATAGGTTTCCCCCACTCCTCCAGTACTGAAATAAGCTTTCTTGAAATTTCTGTCAAAAGTGCCTTCAGGTAAACCAGGAGCCAAACTATCGAACACTGACACAAATATACTAAAGAAAGTAAAGAAGAATTAGGATCCTCAAGTGGTTTGCAGCAGCTGCACTTAAAACCTTGATGCTGTACCATTTCATGAGAAGGATACAAAATGGTTGTCATACTTACCATTTCTTGTTCTGCTATTGTAATTTATCGATGCACCTGCTCTGCTCACTGCTGGCTCCGCTAACTCCCACGATAGATTAAGTCTTTACTGGCTTAAGAGCAATTCATTAGCACCATATTCCCACAAACACAGAAGAACAAAAGCATCTAAACTGGCAGAAATTAAGTGGAGTCAATCTGAAAAGGATTTTCAAGGACATTTAGTTTTTTAGACGAAGATGTTTTAGTTTCAAATGTTAAAATTATGACAATTTAAAGTAACTAAATTTCACTGAATGTATTATGTACCTCCAATTCAATTTGTAACTTCCTAAGTGGCCTCGTCACTTCCCAGCACTCTCTGCAGCAGAAATAATATCATTTCTCTCCTGTGATTTGAGTTTTCTTGATCCCAAAAAGCAGAGATGCAATATTTATTAACTCGTGGCTATTTACCAAGTGATATTAAAAAGCAGATTCCCTACTGACATTTCACACGGGGAAAAAAAAAAAAAAAGCTGAGCAGACCACATACCATTTTATGGTAAATCAAATAAGAACTCCCATTTTTAATTAGAATTGTATAACCATCTCCTTTTAACTATCAGGTCTAAGTCAAAGCTAGTATATTTTGGCCTATGAAGAAACTTAAAAAAAAAAACAAAAAACATTACTGAAGGGATAAAACACATTTTTTCAGGAAATTTGGTGACTGAGAAAATATTTTAAAATATATCTTGAACCTGAAGTCTGATAGATGCGTTTCTGGAATACTTGTATAATACTTTCAGCAACTTTGTTTTGGAATAAATGAAGAACGAAGTTCCCCCAAGCAATCTACATTGATTTTACACTGAATCTACTACACACTGGACCTGAGCTATGGACTGTAGCATGATTTATAAGAATATACACACCATACATTAAATTATAGTTTATAATGAAATACAGTTAAATTTTTCAATTCTAATTTAAAAATAAACTTTTCTCACATGGATTAGTACTGCTCCCTACCAACAACCTAGCAGCATAAGCATGGTATACAGGTTCATTCATGGAGCTTGTGTATTTTAGTATCTGTCTCTTTCATGACACAATGAAAGGTTTAGGTGTGTTGAAAATACAATTTGGTTAAGCAGTGTCTGCACGAGGTTCTTACCACATAATATCTTCCCACTTCCTTTTCACCTTCTCTTGCAGTGTAGCTGAAATTTCACCCACAGCTCTAAAGACTGTTTCAGAAAGTAAAAGCTTCCCCTTGCCAGCCTACAGTATCCTCCTCAACAGCCCATCAGCCTTAGTAAACAAACATTTGTATTTTCTTTTCAAAGCCCAGCATCTAAATTTGCACACATAATTGTTCAGAAACAACAACCCTTAACTGGTGACAGTTTGTAGGATACCTTACATTCCTTTTTTTGTATAATACTTCCCATGTAAACCCACACTCCTGATTTCCTCCAAAATTGAGAAAGTCACGTTAAAGGAGTTGAACTACATATATTAAAAATGGCTTGATTGCAAAACAATCACTTTAGGTACTGTAGCTCTAACAGTAAAATATTTATTCATGTTGATCAGCACTAATAATAGCTATCTATGCTGATGCAACTAAGAGTTAAGCACAGTTTAATGCTGAGTTGAAAACATGATTTTTTAATCAGGAGATAGACCAACTTTTTACATGGTATGATAGTGGCAGAATAAGGGGGAATGGTTTTAAACTAAAAGAAAGAAGATTTAGTTTAGATTATAAGAGGAAGCTCTTTACTCAGAGGGTGGTGAGGCACTGGCACAGGCTGCCCAGACAGTCTGTGGATGCCCCATCCCTGGAGGTGCTCAAGGACAGGCTGGATGGTTCCCTGGGCAGCCTGATCTGGCTGGAACCGGATAGGCTTTGAGGCTCTTTCCAATCCAAGCTGTTCTACAACTCTACAATTGTGTATAATTTAGTAAAAGTAGGAAGAAAGAAAAAAAAAAGAAAAAAGAAAAAGAAATAAGGAAAAGCTTTCTTATTTTACATTAAACTTCAAAGAAATTACCTGTAATATCTGAAGTGTTTTATAAATGTGCATTATATTGCAATGGAAATGTATTGCTAGACGTTTCTTCAGTGCCAAATAATTTTAGAGTTTGTCAGTTTATAAGGAAAGTATAGGTTACATATTTATGCATATATTTATATTATCAGAGCATGCATGTTTGTTATATTACTATAATTTTTATTTCATACCATATTAGCATTGCAGTTGCCACATACAAACTTCAGTCTAAATCCTGAATAATATTTCATACCTTCTGCAGAGGGTCTGGTCCCATGGGTCGGGAGAGCCCTTGTCAGACCTCCTGCCTCCCCTCAAGAAAAGTCTTCAGCTCCTTATGCCCCAGTTCCTAAACCATCCCCTCTTGCAAAATATTTTGAATGGAATCTTATTCACTTATTACTGCATGAGGACACTGTGTATTTGTTTTTGTCTACAGGAATCCTAAAGTATGTTTTATTTCCTAAAAATAATCTTTTTTGACATCAGTAAAGAGGAAGGAATACTAGACTGGCAGTAACGAGAAGAGCTTTCTGTCAGAAGATATCAATGAAAACATTCAGGGTTCTACTGTACTTCTAAATGCACACTTACAGTATAAAGTAGCTTTTTAAAAATCTCTTTATCTGTTTGGTATTTATGTTTTCTTAATAATTTTACAGAGATTTCAGTGCCATGATAATAGTATCACACTATAATATCATCAGTTGCAGAGTCTGGAGGAGGTTATGCACTGCTGGTATCAAGTTGGCTCTCCAGCTGAGCACACTTCTCTTCAGTGCAATATTCCTGTTCTCCTTGCAGCAGTATCATTGTCCTTCTCTTGCAGACAAGTTCCCAACTACAGACAGCTGTTATTTAAAATGCCAGATTATAAACTAATTCTTCACCCTGAACATATACTTCCTCTCCAAAAGAAGACAGACACATCCAGGTAAAATAAAATAAATGCTTATAATCAGTGCATGTGTATGTTATTTTAACTCATAAATAAGACCTTCTTACAAGCTTCACTGAAAAAAAGTTTATTCAAAGACTTTCCCCTTCACTTTCAATCTGCTTTAGATTAATTTCTATCTTTAGTTTAAGATTACTGTCACCTTCTCACAAGAACATAGGAAGAAAATATGATGAAAAAGATCTCAAAGGTTGAAAGAAGTAAGAGGAGATCACTCATCAATCAACTTAACAGGCAGAACAAACTCAGCACAGGAACCTTAGCATAATTACTTGCCTATTGCTAACAGACTGGAGCAATGAGAATTAAAAGCAAACTAAAAACACCCCCCCTCAAATTCACCCTCTTCTACTCCCTCCCTACAACTACCAGAGAAGAATAGAGAACAAGAGACGTGGTCAGTGCACAGCAGTTTCTCTCAGCTGTTCCTTTATGGTCACCCTCCTACTAGATGCTTGATCCTGTATGGGGTTCCCACAGATCTTTTCCAGTGTGGCTCCATATCACAGTGCCCATCCAAGTCCCCACAGGCAGCAGCTCCCCCAGACCCACTCCATGGGCTAAAGATTGACCCAGGGCCTGTTCATGTGGGATCACACTCTTACACCTCTATGTCACTTGAGGCAGTCCTGTGCCCTGGCCCACCAATGCTGTTTCCTGTTTACCATGATCCTAGACAGGGTTCACTTCAGAGCTGAAGGCTGAAATATTTAGCCATTTGTAGCTTTTCAAACTCTATTTGTTGTTTGTTTGTTTTTGTGGGTCCTGACACCTTCTCTGTAGGAGCAAGCGATGATCCCCCAAATTATTGGCTTCCAAGTGCTCAAAAAGACAGAGCTGATGAAAACAATAGGCTGAGCTCCCAGAAACATTATTTTAGAACTCCAAGATATGATTAAATGCTTACAAGTGACACATAAACCGCTGCTGGGATCCAGAATAACTACCATCTCATCTTTCCAAAGGACCCAGGCTTTATCTGGCATGCTAGAAATTCTCTACTTATGCCAATTGTAACACTTTCAAATGGTGTTAAAGCTCAAATACCTTACAGTCAAAATAGGTTATGCATAGATATATATACACTGGGAGAGAAGTAAATAGAGAGATGTCTCATAAAACAGGCTCAATTACTCAAGTACTTAATTTTGCTGTCTTAAGATGATTGGTTTAGTATAATACGTTGTGACTGTTTTGTCCCAAGGTAAGGTAAAACTTCCCAAGAGACTCCAAAAACTCCTCCGAAATAGTACTCTTTAAGCTGTTGGCATCCACAGAATGATTCCCAGTGTGCCTTTATGCAGCTGAGGGACTGGCTATACCAACACCTCCAAGGATGCTCCTCTTTTGCAGAGCAAGGCCCTCTTCCTCACGTGTGCTTGTTCTTACCAAGCCTTTTCCCAGGCAAAGTGATTCCACCATTATTCCTCAGCTGTGAAGCTTTCCCAACTTCTCTGCCAAAAAACAGAATTGGCAGAAGAGTCTGGGTGACAACTGGTGTTCTTCCCATTTAGTTCCACAGTTCATGGCCTGCACTATGAAAAAAATGATTTTTTGGAGCTATATCAAACTTCTCCCTGCCAATTTCTTTAACCCACTGCACTGGGAAAAGTTATTTGTCACATACTGGCAACTAAAAATAGTCTGATCTAAGACTTCTTTTCCCCTCATACTCGTTCACAGGATTTAAATGAACACAATAAGGCAAATGACACATTGGGATATATAAAGCATTTGGCGGGTTACCTAAAAAGAGGAGGTGATTTTTCAGCATAGTTTATGTGTATAGTTGCAATTACAGAGTAAATGGCTAGAGGATATCTAGGAAAAGACTCACCAGTGCTGAGGCTTTCAGTTGAGATGGATACTTGCCAACGATGAAACTTGCCACAAAAGCTCCTAAAAGAGAAATTACCTTAGTGGTGGTCAGCCCTTAAATGGGATCTAGGAGAGGTGGAGTCAAGCTCCACCCCTTCCAGGAGCACAGCTGTATTACCTCCACCTGTGCTCCTGCAGCTGACTCATTGCTTGCCTCAGATGGTTAATCAGAGGTTCAGGCTGTGATCAACAGGTTCCCTTACAAAATCAAATGACATAAGGCGAGTAGATTCTTCTCAGCTCATCTGAAAGTGACAGCAATAATCAGCAGTGGTCTTCTTTAAACCTATAATAGCACTGAATTACAGTGTAATTTCTTAGTTGCCAAGGCTAAACATGTTTTAGATAATAAAAGAGACTTCATCCTTACCTGGGATTTTAGCCACCTTCATGGCTCAGGTGCATATACTGATTTCAAGATCACACATGAAACACCAGAAAAAGAGTAAAAGATTAATATCAACAGCCAATAAATTCTCCATCTGGAAGTCATGACTAAAGTAAATCTCACCAGGAATATACTTGCTGAAGCAGCTGGTATTCAGTTTCTGATAGTTATTACACAGGTGTATCGTGTACCTCTTCATATCTACTTCTGAAATAATTATATTGATCAGAGCATCTGGTCATGACAAATTATCCTATCCATCCTCAGAAGGATCCTCATTAACACTGCCATACACTCCACATATTAAACAAAGAAATGCCCCTCAACTCAGAGAGAATGACAAGGAGTTCAGCAGCAGCTCTGTGGTGTTATTAGAGAATCAAAAAGGATTCCTCAAATCCAAGCGTGTGATACAGAACCTCATAAAGAGGTCAGATCTTGGTTTATATTCCACAAGAACAGAAAAGTGATCACAAGACATAAACCACCTATTATTCTCCTGCAGTAGAGAGGAGTCTATTAAAAGGGAAGCAGACCCACTCTTCTCTTTCTATGCTCACTGTTGGAGCTCTTCAGCTGGGACTACAACAGAGACACTTTCTCTGACTGAAGCAGAGACTTCAATAAAGCGTCAACCTGAGCTGCTCAGAATGTTTCTGTAAAACTTTCTGTTTATTTTAGAACTCTCATATTCAAAATCTTGAACCTATTGAGAAGACAAGGTTCAGTAATGGCTACTTTTAAAAGGGAGGGAAAAATGAGTTGAAGATGACCAAAAAATCACTTTACAGAATACAACTGCTCACTCCTGATCTCTCATGGCTCCTTCTGAACAGACTACTGGTTCTCATCAGCATCCATTAACTATTTTTAAAGGATCTGTGAAAGGCAAATGAGAAAAGCAAACAAGTATTATGTGGCTTAAATTCTCTATAAAAGGCTCTACACCAGCAATGGGAAATGTTTCCATCTGTATGCTCTTATTTCACTTTTAAGCGCCCTTAACATTTTGGTCAGGTGGAAAATCCCTTCCAATCCATTCTCAGTTAATTTGCAGATTTCCCTATTCCCCCTACAAGTAAATAATTTCTGTCTACTAGGGAGGTGACATTACTGTGGCCAAGGTACACCAACTACTCTAAAACTCACAGAAGCGTTCCACCAAGACAGGAGCTTTTTAGAGCAAATGTGAGTAAAGTGACAGGCAGAGGCTCAGTCTGGGCAATGACACTGTTCCATGAGTTCACAGGAAGGTCTTTCACATGGACTAAGATGCCTAAGAGAGGAAAAAAGCAACATGCTAGTAAGGACAAGGCTGAACATACTGACTTATTTTTGTTGAAAGGCACCTCCCTGAAGTGCAAAGAGTTTTGCTGGCATCATGTTGTGTTATTCACAAACCACTTCAGATACCATTCTACAAATGTCTTTTGAAAACCAGGTCTGCCAAATGTAAGAGCTGCATTAGCAGTACACTCCTAAAACTACCTCAGAAGTTATCAATCTATCCATCTGTCTTTCATGGTACTTGGGGATGAAAAAAAGCTTTTAAGTCATGCAGTTCATGTCATTGCCAATGCAAGACTGCTCCACACTGTGCTTTCCTAGGGGTTTATCCAGGTTTCAGTGACTCAAGTAAAGGAGCTTTCATCGATTTCCTCCAGAGACTATTCTCAACTGTAAAAGATTTCACTGTAAAGAAACAATTCCTGACACTCAGCCTAAAATATTCCCTTGTTGACTTTTCCATTCATCTCAGTCATACATACATATTATACAGCAAAAGCCAAACTGCTCCCAGTTACATCATACAGTCTTTTAAAAGTTACTCTCACTGCCCTGGTGTAATGCCGAAAAAAATAATTTGTCCTCACACTTTGTTCTTCAGAAAATCTTGATGGAGGTAGCAGCTTTATTTTCATGACACATACTAAAAGAATAAAGGGTATAAACTGGCAGAAACTTCACATCATATGAAACTCTGCAACTCTGCATTATCCAGGCCCTCTTTGACGGTTGTGAAAGAAATAAAAGGCCACAATCCATTGGGATTTTATAAATGAAAAGGTGCTGTGGAGTGTGTAGATAGCAGATGATATCATTTACTAGTAAACAATTTGCAGACCAAGTTCGGCCTCTGTGCAAATTTTCACCACTGTAATAAGTCCATTTCTATGTAGAGCTGCAGCATATTGGTTCTTCGATTCTATTAAAACATATCATAAACAATAATAGCAACAATAACTCATTGTTAACTTGCAGAGCCCTTGGCTCCTAACCATAGTATTTATTCAGGGAGTGTTCTGTATTTACACATTCTTAAGTTATGAGCAGCCATCTCTAAGCTTAAGGAATTGTTGCAACTCCATGCAACATGTGGCCTGGGGATACATAAATACACAATCCTACATTGCCAGTTACAAAATAGTTTTACTAATACTTATTTTCTTTTTTTCGCAGAGACCCCCTAAAATAATCTTTTTAAGAAAAGCCTGCTCCTTCAAAACCTCCAAGGCTCCTTTCAAAGCAGGAACAACCAATACAATGTGTCTTTAATGTGAATCTTGATGACTTTGACTATTGATCAGATTGCTTAATTTACCTTCATAAAAAAATGTGATCGGTAATGGAAAGAAAGAACTGTGCATACTTCAGTTTATATATTTACATGTGAAATAAAATCTGAATTCAAGCTTATGTAGATATTAAAAACAGATGAAATTTCTCTGAGTTTCACTGACTGGTCCTTCAATTAGTTGATTCTTTAGTTCTGACAAAATTTCTTGCAGCATTTTATTCATTGGCACAATATTAATAGGTCATTTTCAATAACCTGTGGCTAGCCCCCTACAAAGAGATTAAGTAATTTCTCTTATTTCCCATGGGAAACATTAAGGTCAGTGTAAAGGCTACTAGAATAGGAAGGGTTAAAATTTCAATTCCAGAACTCCTGCAGTCATTACATAACCCAAAGCAAAGGAAATCAGTGTTAGGTCTGCCAGTCCCTCCAGCACTGTGGGAAAAAAAAAAGTAACCAAAACCTGTGTAATCAGGATTTACTTATTTACTTATTTTTTGTGTATCACTGAGGTATTTTACTAATTTCTTCATTCTTCTATTCACCTACTCCTCTGAGGAAGAAATGCTGTGGAGACCTTGAATATGAAATATCTAACAAGGGTAAATCTAAGTTCCAATTGCATTTTGGTTGTCCTTACCTCTTGACATGCATCTATTCACTGACCTCTAACTGATCGCTGTCACTGACACAGCTGTCACTCATCCCCATACTGAATCAGCCTCTGGCTGATGCCAATAGTACCTGGTCAGACTTCTGGATCGACAACTATTGAGAAACTGATGCAGTTTGCAGAACATGAAGTTGAGATACAGCTTTGGCTGCCCACGACAATTCCCAGCCCACCCTATTTTACATTTCTCATTCTGGTTAGCCCATCAAGTTAGCTTCCAGATTACATCAGTGCAGTGAGTGTAAGCTGCATCTGCAGCAGAACCACAACAAGGAAGGAAAGCTTTAGGTATGAGGAATTCCATTTACACAACTCTGCATATCTTCTGAACTCCCTAAAGAAAAGCAGGACAGCAGTCTGACAAAAAGCATGCTGCCTAAGCTACTACCTTCTGTGTTTGCAGTCCCATAAAGATTACATATGCGAAAAAGTCTACAGGTAAAATGAATTTCTCAGTAATACCAATGCAACCCAGTTTACAGTTGATGTTAGAACAAAAAACTGTTAGAATCTCTTAACTATCATGCCAGTGAGTTCAGGTAACCTCATTTCTCTGAGAACAAGAGTTAAATATGAAAACTTGAGAAATGAAAGCCTAAAGGAATGTCTCTGTCATTCCTACAAGAATGAACTCCTTTGCAGATAAGGGACAATATAGGAAAACAACACTTGCCTAAAATAGTAAAAAGAACAGAAATGTAATTTTTTTTTGCCTAAAACAAAAGAAGTGGTATAAAATTACTTATTTATTTTCTTCACAGTGCTTTAGCATGTCTGTTTGAGGTCATATTCTAAAGATAAGCATCTGAGATCAGACAGAAAATTGAAGGAATTGTCTGGGGGGAGTTTTCCAGCACTTCACACATAATTTGAGATTATTAAAGCAAATCCAGAATGTAACTATGAAATAACATTGTGGGCTTTCTGACACAGCTGTTGTATGTGAAAAGGTACAACAACAGCAGAATGATTCTCATAAGCACCATGAAAGATATGTTTGAAAGTTAGTGTTTAATCAGTAAATCTAAAAGGCTTCCATGTCCTTCCTCTACCATTCGACTGTAAAATTGGACTCTGTACAAGAAAAGAGAATATTCAGATTGTACAGAAAATCTGTCTTACAATGTCTGAGTCCCTGGTGGTAAAAGTTTGATTAGTTCCTCTGTTTCTCAATATTACAATTTACAGAGCTAACTTATTTATGTAACTAACTTCTGGAGACAAGGTCGTATCTATAAAGGAGAAGAGTTAAAGATAAAATATCCAGGTAGTTCAAATTTTGATTCACAGCAAAAGCTTTTGGCAAGAAATTCCAAAATTTTGCCACAAAGAAAAAAGTAAATGGTATCTTATTGTAGTATATAAGGGAAAAGCAAATGGCTGAAGATTCACTCACTCGCCAGCTTCCAGGTGTGCTTGCCAGGGATGTGGATAAACAGAACTCAAGTCTCAAATACATCCGAGTTGCAGACTTTTAGCAAGAACTCCATCCATGAGACCTTTCAGTTCCATTTCTGGCTGCTGATAGAGCCGAAATATTTGCCCTAGTCTTGTAGGGGAAGCATATTACACTAGATTTGACTAATGCTGAACATGGATCACTGGAGAGAGCAAGATTTGTTAAGCAGAATGTCTCAAAGTTGTCACTGCCTCAGTACCATGAAACTGGCCTTAGATGGAAAAACTTCAAAAACTCCACTAGTGTGACAAATTGCAGGATATGGAAAAACTGATTGCAAGTCTGCAATTACCAAACAGATGCAATGATATCAGTGAGAGAAATTTAAAAAGAATAAAATTAAGACACAGAATTAAACTCACATTTACCATGGTTTAGTACATGGGATCTTTTGTTTTCAGCCAAAGGTCACTGATTTATATCATTAAGATACTTGTTCAGTTCCTATTGGGACAGATGCTATCATCTGGTTCTGAACTGAAGTCAGGACCACATTCAAAATGCATGAAAATCCCTAATACAGTTCAAACATGAAAGAAAGTATTTTGAAATCAGCAGTCTGGCTAGCTCTGTCTTTTTTACAGATCTTCCTCATATCCTTCTTTCATTATTATTTTATCTTGTGGCTGAAGCTGCTTGGTTTGCTAGCATTCATCTTTTGCAGCCTGAACATTTCAGGAAGCATGAGCAAAAAGATGTTGATTTTTCATATTGGACTGCTACAGCTGAGTTCCAGGTTTAGATTTATGTGCTGGCAAATGACACCCCCTTTACCACCCGCCTCCCCAGTTTTTTGATGAGATACCCAGAGTAAGTGATTTCTCAGATTATTCCCTCCCAACCTGCATCATTTTATTATGATAAATTTCTTTAGTTTGGATTCAGTATTTGAATAGTTTAATGCTCCAAATCCTTAGCATAATGAATAGTATGAATCACTCACTGTACCTGTATTTTTCTCTCAAACTGCACAGGGCTGGTGTTCAGATCAACGTTTCTAATTGCTGTTTTTACAGTCCCAGCAGTGCCCTCTAGAAACGACAGCAGCTCTATGAGAGACCAAAGATGACTGCATCTGCCTTCTCCTCTCCCACATCTCCCACCTCTCACAACCTGAAACCAGAAAGGAAACCTATTCAGCTGAAAGCTTGTGGGTGGTAATTCACTTACATAGCCTGCAAAAAACAAAACAAAACAAAAACATATTACATCAAAATTACATCAAAATTTAGGAGGACATCCCCCCTATCTCTACCACTCTTGTGGGAGGGGACTTGTGCACATTTAAGAGCTTCAAGGAATGCTAACAGGTCATTCAAACAGCAGAGTGGAACAGTGCTCAGACTCAGACCATATCGGCACAGTTTCAGACATACAGTGTAACATTGAAACATATGTGCCAAGAACAAGTGGAATGATAACAGAAATAAAGGGCAAAAAGTGATGGGTTAACAAAATAGTTTTACTGAAATAAAGCCTTGACGGTAGTTCAAGTTAAGCCATAGACTCCTTCAGGTTCCTATGTACTTGAATGCTGAAATTGTATTTGTCTTTGGCATCTGGCAATGTCATTTAATATGTTCTTATGGCCCTGAATGCAGTTAAGCATGCACTGTATATTATTTTATGTTGTTTGAATTGGAATCACACATTCTGGGTACAAGTATTCATGTTTTTGCAGATTCTTGTGTAAAGCTGGGAGAACCTGTTTCCAATTTCATGACCGTTTATCGCTAATCCAAAATGACTGCAGCATTACCTACAGACAGGAAGCTGGATGAGGGCTTGTGTGTTTTGGATGCACCATGCTCTTCCCAGGAAACTCTGTTAAACTAGTTTTATGCTTACATGACGGGAAGACAGAAATTACTAATGGACATGACTGTGCCTAATCTATATATAGTTTAGCAAAATAAAGGTAAAATTGAGATGAGTCTTATAGCAGCTCTTCATCCACATGAGCTCTAATACTCATTTCAGCATTCCATTCAGGCTTCTGCTTTTGCTTTCACAAAACTCATACTGTGTAAAAGAGTCCTGTGCTCACTTGTTTAGCCAAATTGCAGGAATGTTACAGGTTTTGATCCCTGGCCCAAGTTAACTTTTCCTAAAATAACCAAAATCTTACTGCAAAACATTTATTTTTCATCATTCGTGCTAGCATTTTGCAAGACATTACACTAAACCTTAGCTGTGTCACATGTAAAAAAAACATATTGCAGAACATTCCTTTGAGGAGCAAAAACAATGCTGATGAGAGAATGGATTAAGCTGTCCACCAGAACAACTAGGAACAGACTAAAAAATATGCACTTAACATTTTATGAACTTCTAAAAATTTAGAGGTTCATTTTGGCGAGCAGCTGATCTAGAATTGCTGTAATAACTCTTGTGAGAAAAGCTCTCTCCTGAGATTTATAACATTCCTGGATTTTGACAGATAGAAATAGCTGCAACATTGCTCTCCTCGTAATTCTAAATCTTCAAGTACAATCTTCGCAATCAAAAGATATTGGAAAATTAACTACTTCATCAGAACTTTATTGAAAAGGATTGGTACCTGGTTTGCTCAAAAAGCATTTAGTCTGATTGGGTTGTTTATTTCTGTTAAAAGATTGTTCATTGTGCCACAGAATGCTATTTATAGCAGTAGTAAAACAGGAACTGAAATATCTAAGATTCTGGATGAAAAAATACTTTCAGAAACTGTCTAAAATTATTTGATCTAGAAGCATAATTTTAGGTCTTCCATTGTTTTGTATAAGCTCAAGGAATAATATAGTTTAAAATTAAATAAAAGAAAAAAAAAAAGAAAAAAAAATGCACTTTTACTTAAGAACAAGCACAGGTTTACATAGAATAAGCATTCCTTCTAATTTTTCTTTCCCCCAAAATTTATTAACTTAGAAGTTGCTATTCCTACACTTGCTCCTTTCCCTTGGAAGTGAGTTACAGAGAAGGAAACCTTGACGTAGAGCTTACAGAAGCGATATAGATATCTGAAGACACAGTTTTCTAATTTGTTTACTCTAGAAGAGGCAAATATCCTTTCTTTCTATGAAAATGTTATTGTGGTTATTTGACTAACGTAACTATGAATTACAGAATGTTTTGGTGCTGTTGATTTTTTCTTCGTTTTTAATGATACATATTTTCCTCGTGCCATCAGGGTTTTTCCCCATAGTTTTATTGGATTTTATGTATTTAGTGACAGCACTTTCTGATTTCTGTGGCTAGCTTTTTAACTGTCAAACTGTTTAATAGAAAGGAAAATTAAAAATCAACAAAAATGCCCTTTCAAATAATTTAATTTGTAGAAAATGAAGAACAACGGCATGTTTGTCCCTTGCCACCAGAGCTCTTTACCATGAGACCCACCAGAACTCAACAGCTGTGAAGCCACAGACACTAATTCATATCCTATGGGGAAAATAACCAGTCTGAGACAGCTCTAAATAGCTCCTAACATATCTTCAACACAAGTTCTCCTTTCCTTGGAAATAGCCTAAAACTCAGTTACAGTGTTTTCCAAGCAGCAACTGGGTAGTAATGCCTAGAAAAACAACTGAGAACAATGTCAACCTGTCTAGAAGGTAATTAAAGGAGCTGAACATCTCAAAACAAAAAACTGCTCATTGCATGCCCTTAAGTATGAAAGGTAGTGTAGGCAATGAGTTTCTGGGATGAATGAAAGGGTACTGAAGCACAAGAATTGATTGCTGTGACCAAACAAGCAAAGCAGGCAGGTAAGGATAAAGAAATCATATCAGTGGCCCTAGCCACACTATAGTAATCCATAAGACATTGCACCCCATCTACCTCTACTTTCTGCAAAATAAATGCAGCTGAGCAAAATCACAGTTGTAAATAGAATACAGAATCACTCAGGTTGGAAAAGGCCTTAAAGATCATCGAGTCCAACCATGGCCTAACCATACTACCTGAGAAACAAAAGGGAGTTTACAGCTGAGAGAAGATTAAGCAATAGATATACCTATTCCATTTCTAGCTATCAAAAGCTCTTTGCATGACCTTAAATGAGCTGCTTCACTTTTCTGTGACCTAATAACCACGAGACGTTTTCCATTTCCAAAACATTCTGAAGCTTGTAAAGAACTAGGCTCAGTTCCTTCTATTAAATATTTCACGTGAAATTATTAAATAGAAATTGGAGTAAAGAGTGTGAAAGATCCATGTGCCTTCCCAGCATAAGGGAAATTTGATCTACAGCCCTTGTTTCAAAATCTCAGATTGATCAATATTATGCTTGCTGCCAGTATACCTTGGAGCACACATTAGTGGCATCTGTGGAATAAGCAGAAAAGAACCATTCCCTCTCCCACCATTCCATGAGGTTAGGCATCCTCACAGAGGTGTTTGATTTCCTCCAGGCAAAAAAATAACCTGAGCTGTTTTTCTGGAGATGAGATAAAACACTGAACAACTGGATAATAAGATGGCAGCTGCCTCAGCAGCGACTTCTCTGTTTAAGGAGCCTGAACTATTTATTTGGTGAGCTTGGCCAGCTCACGTGGATTTGCACCCGACTGGTTCAATCAGGTAGGAGAACACAGCAAGGGCAGAACACTGGGCTGCAACACACCCAAACCGAAGATATATCCAAGTGCAGTGTTTTTGGCACTCAAGAAATACTGGTATATCAATCAAAGGTATCTTCAAATGCTGGCAGTTAAACTTTTGAAAAGTGGGATTTCAGTGCTAAATGCTTAGAATCACGAGATTTATGTTCTATGTGCTTAAGCAGATTTGGCCCCAAACATCTACTTAACTATAACTGGGAAAATAAATAAATAAATAATAAAAAGAAATACTGATTTTTCCCTCCAAATAGAGCATAATTGGAAATATATATATATGTATGTATGTATAAAATTGTAGTAGAGTATGAATTTAAGCTTCAAAGAAAAGCTCTCTGTGTCAAAGATAAAAACACTGTTTTAAACCCTTAGATTTCTTTCCACTACCCCTCTCTATAACACCTGAAAGGCTGGACATCAGGAGTCTCATCTCAGGTCCTGGTGTGACTCAGAGTAGTCTTGAACCTCATTTTCATGCAAGGAAAATCAAGAAACATAATTAACCTAAGCACAAAAGGTTAATCTTGTTCATGATATTTTGTTTTTTAATTGCTATTTTCATCCAAGTACAAAGTAGTAACAGGCTTCCTTTTCAGAATGTAAAACAGCCATTCCCACTGAATTCACTGAGCAACATGCTCTGTATTTAAAAACAAATAAATAAACAAACAAACAAGAAAGCCACCACCAAACACACTGCTTTTTGAATGCACTGAGAAGCTAGAAAACCAGATTCACCAATAAATTCCAGCTGCCTTGTACTTCTTCAGCAACTCAAAACAGCTGTAAAGATGGTTTATCTGAGTTTAGCCAAGTGTACAGAACTTTGCATCATCAGAGCACAGAGAAGTCAGGACTTTCTCCTGAGTCTTGCTGATAAAGAACATTACAGTGCTACTACACAAAGCACAGAGAAATAGCATGAAAAAAAAAGAACTCTTCCAACTGTTAAATATTGCTTATTTGGACTAATCACAGATTCCACAGAAGGACTGGAAAAAGTCTCCATTTTCTGTTCTGTTGTCTCTCTTAAAAATCTTCTGAGTGCCTGCCTCTTTAAAATACTCAGGACAACATAACTATATTTTAAATGCTCCAGAAGTATCAATTTTTAATGATATCTGAACATATTTTGTTATACTACATATTTGAAATATTATGAAAATTGGCAGGGCTTCCCCACTGTAAACATAAGGTATTTTATACAGAGGCTATATATTTAAAATATACGTGCAATAAATTTTAAGCAAATATATTACAAAGATATAGAAATCTTATATTTTTTCCATATGGAAAGAAATGATCCCAGTTATAGCCATTTTATTGTTCACTACAGACAGTTATGTGAAGCAGATTGCATACGTTTTATTTTTTTCCTACAAATCTGGAGATTTTTTTGGAGATCCCTTGCAGTTACCACAATAACTGAACCCTGTTGCAGACAGTGTAACTGCAATGTAAAAGCTGTTTCTTCAGCTCTATTGACTGAGAAGTACGTTTTAGTGTGAGCTCTTAAAAAACAGGAAAGCAAATTAGTCCTACATGGGTTCTCATCCTTGGTCCTCAGAGATCCATGTCTTTATATCATTGACTTAATCATCCTGTGTCTTCAGACTTCTCACAGATTCTTTTTGGTATTGATAATACATCAGAAACAGGGTGACATTAGGATAACCCTGTGATTCTGTGATTATTTGAAAACTCCTCTTACTATTAACAGATAAATTTTATCTCTTGGTCTATTTATTCCTGCCACATTTGGCTTTTCAATTGAGGACTGAACTGTTGCTCAGAGTGCTTGAAATGATTGGTTCTGCTTACCTGTAAAACAGCTTATTTATTAAAAATAATTTCTCAACTGAAAGCAAGTTTACCCATGAATATTAATCTTTTTAAAGAATAAATAAATCCATATTTGGCTCTGGATGCAAATTTCCTGGCCTTTTTTTTTTTTTTTTTTTTTTTTTTGTGCTTGAGGTGCTTAGAAAACAAAGGTAAGTATCAAAAGGAAAACAGATGTGTTCTCCAATCATGTAAACTTTCTCTTCTACTTACACAGTAAACAAATGTTCAGAGGTAAATCCATTTATAAAAGCTAACACAGGTTTTTCAGAAGATTTCAGTCTGCCCCCATTCTACTATTGCTCTTTTAAGTCATCTGTTTTAAAGCTCCCATATCCACATCATTAGAGAGTAAATCTGTCCATTTTTAGATAGACCCAAAATATCAGAGTGAGCAGAGTATGCAGTAATTTCACAGTTTTTCAGATGATAAACTTAAATTGTATTCAGGCAAAATCTCACTTAGGAATCTACTGACTAAAGTCACTAAACAACAGCTGCTTCACTACTATAGAAAGTCCCAAGTATTCAGCTTACTACACCAAATTCTGAAGCAACTCTCCTGTGACTGGTGTATCTTTGCTAGAAATATGAGATGAGGCAGTTAAGCTTGTTCAGCCTGGAGAAAAAAAGGAACGGGGGAGACCTCACTATGGCCTTCCAGTGCTAGCTTCCAGGGAGCTTAAAATCAGAAGGAAGACAGACATTTTTACACTGTCTGGTAGTAATAGAACAAGGGGGAACAGTTTAAAAGGAAGAGAGCAAAGATTAGATGTTAGGGGAAATTTTTTCACTCAGAAGATGGTGAGGCTGAGTTGGAGGATGGTTGTCCTGACAAGTTGTGTATACCCAATCCCTGGAGGTGCTCAGGCCAGGTCAGCCCTGGGCAGCCTAATGATTGATTTTGTGGGCAGCAGCCCTGCCCACAGCAGGGGTGTTGGAACTAGATGATTCTAAAGATCTCTTCCAACCCAAACCATTCTATGATTCTATGAAATTCCATCACTGTTGCAGACAGTTATGACACTTCAGACTTGCTGAGAAATTCTCTTTGAAGTGCCTTGTAGAGATTTGATCACTCTGTTTTTGTGCAACAATCAAATGAAAATAAACAAATGCAGCTTCTGAGCATACAAAAACATGGCTCCATAAGGAATCATTCATATACCAACACGACCTTGGAACCACTAGGTCAAAAGATGACAGCAACCTGAACAGCTTACACAGAAAAATAATTAATTACTTACTGATTTCTGAATCACTATGCAATGAACAGTTCCTTTAATGTTGGTATTTTTTTCTACAGCTCTCGAAAACCTCATCTTCTAACGGAAATGTTGGAAGTTGATATCTTCTGTTCTTTGCTTGCATTTCAGTGGCATAGAGGGCTTTCAGAAGTCCTGCAGTCACTTAAGGCGTCCTCAAGGAAAAAATGGTAATTGAATCATATGTGATAATAAATACCCTAGTTTTAACCAATCCAGTCAAAAACAGCGGTGAATAATGTCGTGAGCTCCACCTTCTGTCTGTGATCACAGTATTATAGCCATGGCCTAGGGAGTGTTTGTACGCTGGTTCGATATGTATATAAAAACTTGTTAGTTCCTCTGTTATTTTATCATGCTAAGTAGAATGAGTTAAGGCAGGTATGCCAGCATATGCCAAATACCTCTGTTTTTATAACAGATTTACTCTGAAGATTAAAACTCACACTGACTTTGGTGCTGGAAGCCAGTGCAGCCCAGTGGGTACGAGAGCCTTTGGAAACATCTCCCAAAATGGGAAAGTTCTGTAAAGATCTTATGTCTTTGTATATTTAAATGACAGGTATGATACACAAAACCCCATGCATATTTATATATATTTATACAGAGTGTGCAAATCTACAACAGTGTAGATATACGTGATCAGTCATTACATAAATTTTAGAAATCTATGTTAGTCATACAATTGGACACCATCATCATTAATAGGTAAATCGTGTTGCAGAACTTATATTAATCTGTATCAGCACTACATAAACTATCATAGATCACAGAGTTAAGTTCATGTTTGGATTATTTGGGGGGGGAAATCAAATACTGTTATGATAAAATGTTATTTTTGAGGGAGAAACAGTAGCAAAACATTATAATCTTGGACAGCTTGACTCAAAACCATATACTTACTAGATTTCATTGATATAACAAGACCAATCCCCACACTCCATCAACTCTCCCCAGAGAGCAAACCAGTTGTGGCTCTGTCTCTGACACTGCTTCAGGACACCTTTCCTGGGGTGAGCCACCTTCTTATGTGCCATCCCCCTGATCACGTAGTCTGCAGAGCCTGTCTCAGAGAATAAGTTTATGATAAAACTCCAAGGAAATCATATGATGGTTATTCATATGGATATTCATACTGCTTAAGAAGACTCTCTGCCTCTTAGGTTCTACTGCGTAAATGAATCCCCACCAATTATGAAGAAAACAAGTGAAAACAAAAACAAATGAAATTTTCTAAAGGATTAATCTATATCTTACAATTCTTTTACTGCAGACAGTGATAAAACTCCCACAAACAACGGAGAGCATAATGCAAGCAATGCTAAGCACTTTGGAAAACCCCTCCTGTATCATTAAGCAAGCTTAATTTAGGTTTACTTTTCCGGGAATATTTGTGCAAAGTATTTTTATGTACATAAATGTTTGGGAGGGAGTATGTATTTGGCTAAGTGCAGCACTCAAACAAATACATACGCATATAAGCGAGTAAATATCTGGATTAATGTGGATCAGCAGTGGAACTGCTCCTTTGACCACCCTGTCTGTAAAGCAGTGTCTTCAAAAAATGTGACCAGAAAAAAATTAAATGCGAAGCTTGTAGGTCAGCCAATAAATCTGGCTTATGTCTTTCTCTCTTCCTCAGGCAGGAAGGAACTTAGCTATTTTTAAATCTGGTGTCCAGGTATGAAGCCAAAAACAAATGCTACTCCTTTTGGAGAAGACAGGAAAAGGTTTTTATATGCTCTATAGATTTCCCAAGACCTGCTAGTCTCCTCTCTTTGTCCTTGGGGTGCTACATACTCTCATCCTGGGATAATTTACTTTCCACAGTTGTTTTTTTGTTTGGTTTTTGGTTTTCTGGTGTTTGTTTGTTTGTTTGTTTGTTTTAAGTGCTTCTTTTTCCAGTTGAGAAACAGGAGTTATACTGTTCTGCTAAAAAAAAAAAAAGGACAGAAAGACATTCTGTATTTTCAGAAGTCAAAATAACATTTGCTTCAGACCATTTACAAACTATTTCCATACCACAAACCTATTCATCTTATTGACTGTATTAATTTCAAAGAGTACTACTATCATTAGTATCTTTTATTTTTTATAATAGCAGATCAAAAATAGGGAAGATTAATCCTGAACACTTTATCCAAATGATCTGTTGAGGACTTTTTGTTTTCTTGGTTTTCTAAATTTTTCAGAAAAAGATTTTAATTTCACCTTGTTTCTCCTTACTAACAAAGATTTACATAAGTGATGCATCATTAGAAAGGCTTCTGGACATTATAAAATACAAATAATTTTATACTCTTGGATGTACTGCAGTTATTATCCATATGCACTCATCATTTACATTTCCTCTGCTTTTGGTGATCTGCAAAAAAGTATAGTAACTAGGCTTTAAAATATCTTCAAACTAACTACATCACTTCTTTTCCTTTCCTTCAAACGTTTACAGCCAAGCCATGTTTCCAAGACTAAAATAATATAGTTTTATATACTAAAAACCATCCATGATTTATTCAACAAGCTATTTCTGCAGTAATTCTATGTTGTAAATTAAGATCAAGGTGCATTTATCCTTCTGAGAGTTTCAAATGGTAGACAGCTCCAAAAATGGGAAGGTAGCATCTCAAGGGCAGTGTATGCTGCCTCCAGCAGAAATATCTAACATCTAGTCAGAAACTAATTCAGATCAAACTGACGCAACTTTTGAATCTCTTCCCATGATGTTAGAGTTGCCAGTGGGGTTTTTGAGGCATGAAACAGTATAATTATTTTATATTCATGAAGATAAGGGTCCTATATAGTCCAATATTTTTCAGATGGATAAAGTTCTATCAGCAATAAGGATGGAAATATAGAATTAGCAAGTTTTCCAGATATGGGGGGACTAAAATTAAGTGACAGACTTGTGTGTAGATAACAATAACATGGATTTGTTATGCATAAATGACTCTTTACTCCAGGCCTTTTCCCTTGAAAAGAAAATAAAAAATGTCAAGCAAGTCAGCAAAGGAGTATTCAAAATCAATAATAATAATTAAGTTTGTAATGGCTTTACAATCAGACTTTCACTAATTTTTAAGACAAAACTCGGAATTCAATTGAATTTATACGTATAAGATGGCATCAAAGAAACAAGCAGCAAAATCCCTCACTGCTTCACTGCAGATTTAAGATTATATTCAGTCTATAAACAGAAACCAGCATTTATTTGCTGGCACACTGATCTGTGCAATGAGACTGTTCAGCTACAGATGATCCACAAAACCTATATTGACCACCCAGCCTCACTCTCTAGCACCAGATAACAGGACTGAACACAATAATGCGAGATTCGAGCCTTAATGGCTGTAAATCATTTCCTCTGCCCACAGCCTTCACCTGGGCCACCAGGATCAGAATGGAGCAACAAAAAGGCTGCTGGACAAGGGAGATGGAAGACACTTTGTTTTGAAGATATCACTGACTTAAACCCATTTAACTGTGTCAGAGGAGACATGAGTATTTCCCCCTTTACATTTTGAAATTATTTTCCTTGTGCTATAGAAAAAGTCAGAGCAGAGCTCCAAAATGGATTGAGCCCTTCTGAATGGGAAAAGTTCAAAGCTGCTTTCCCAGAAGGAATAGCAAGAGTAAGCCAAAAAGTAGGGCGCAAGGTGGTCTGCAGGCCAAACAGACATTTAGCAGCAGTCTGAAGAGATTACTAGGCAGGCTGGCAGCAAGCAACCAAGGTGAGGTTGTCTGAAGGAGTTGAAAAAGCAGACTGAAGTCTAAATAGAACATTTGAGCGCTTTATAGGAAAATGCTTTATGACCCTATGTTCTCTAATAAACTTTTCTCATTATAAAAAGGTAATGAAAGGATTCAGTTTGATAAATCCTCTGGTATTTGATATAAAATATAATATTGAATAATGAGAAAAGAAATGTTTTGCACTTTTTTTTTCCACCTAAATGGATGGTTCCAGAAAATTATTAGAAAAAAAAAAAAAAAAAAAAGCATTGAAAATACTTCTCTACTCTTGTGAAGAGCTGAAAACATCAAGATAAAAAGATTTTCTATAGTGGGCACAATGAAAGAAAATCCAATGATCCCACCCAGGAAAATGAATGCAGAAAATGTAGAAGTCCTGACAGGGCAGTTCTCTGTCCTAACTTCACCTAGCCCAGAGATTAGCAGGGAGGCCAGCAATGCTGCAAGTCCCCATTCCACTGTTGTCACACAGGAGTTTATCACTGCAGTCATTTTACAGGCTTAGCAAAGAAATTTTGAAGGGAAGTGATGGGAGACATAGCAGAAAGCAATCTGATTTGTTTTCCCCAGAAATCCGGCCTTTCATGTGCATCAGTAACATTTTGCAGTAATTTCTGGAAAAGCACAAAAAAACCAAAAACAAACAAAAGAAAAGAGCAGAATGGCCAGTTCTAAGCTGCTTATGCCACCCGAAAGGAATGCATGAGAAATTAAAACCCAAAAGAGAAAAGACAAAAACAATGCATTTCCCATCCATACACTACAACATGAAACATAAAACATTCAACTCACACCAGGATGCTTCAGGATGCAGTCGTAAAAAATGAGAGCACTCCAGGGAAGCAGAGGCATTCTGGGGGCTACAAAACTTACTATTTTATTCCAATTTATTAAAAGATACTGTGTTCTCTCCTTGTCCTTTTCAACTCAGAAGAAAGTGCTTAGGCTGTGGTTCCATAACACAGTAAACTCACTTTTGAGCTCCAACTACCAGACCTTTGTTTCCCATGTGGTGACCATGTGAGTTTCAGCCATATTTGTCAGGATAACAGAAATGTAACTGTGTGTCCAGTGTTGATCCAGATCCAATTTGTTCTTCTGCAGCCCAGTAAAACACCTATCTTAAATTAATGACAATAACATCAGTAAAAGAAAATAGCATTGGTCAGAATCCAGAGAATCACAGAGACTTTTTCTAGCTGTACTCCTATCCTGTAACTCACATGTAAGCAGTTACTGTTCTTTATTAGTTCATTCATACGCAAAAACACAGTGACTGATCTTAGAAGGTCAATAAAATCAAGATATCATAGAAGAAAGCAGGAAAATCCTATTAGCAACAATTACTTTCCATTGTCCTAGTGCAGGCCACACTTCAAATACATGATAGATACCAAAATGTCGTAGATTCTCTATACAACCCATAACAGGTGAGAATTAGACTGGCAGATTTTGATAGGAAATTCAAAAGAGAAAGTCAAATCAAACAGAAAGTAATGTTCACATAGCCAAATCTGGCATCAATACAAAACAAATAAACAAAAAACAGGACAACATTGTGCCAGTACAAAGTTAAATGAAAGGCAAGGGGAAATTTGGGCTAGCTGAAAAACTAATTCAAATAAGCAATAGATAGGTTGCATCAGACAAACAGTAGATAATCATGATAAATTTGCACAATTCATAGACACTCATAGCATACATGCAATTTGGAGTGTCCTAATTCAAAACCTCCCTGTGTCTTCTTTCTCACTCTTGCTCCTATTCCAGTAGCACAGATGGGCCGAATTAGTATAGGAAAGCTTGCATCACTGTGTTTTTGACAATTATTTGTCCCTTCAGGAATGTAGTGGGTTTGTAAGTTAACTTCACTCACATACTCAATTCAGATTACTCTAGGAATTATGCAAGTATTCATCTTTTTACTTGTAGAAGCTTTGCTAAGTATTATGCCTATAGATCTGTGTGTCAGAACTTCCTTCTAAGACATTACAGGTGTTAGCTCTTGATGTATTTTTGTGCTCTTTCGAGGTCATTCAGACCAAGGAGCAAGAACAGAAATCTCTATTACTGTGGCCTTTAAATTCTGCAAGAGAATACTTCTTGCCAGGTCTTTTTTTCCTCCATCATTTCTTCTTTTTGCAGCATGAAGTCCACAAGGTAAAGACAGGTGATGAGCTCAACTGTCTACAGCTGCTATGTGATAAATGGAGTTAATCACATCAGTACTTTCTCCTAATCCCTTTTACAACAAATAGCTATATAAGGTCATCAGACAACCTGGAGAGGATGGAATATGCCTTAAGCAAAATTCCTCTAAACAGTATATTCCACTACAAAACAGCCCACAAAGGCTGCATCTGAACATCTCTTAACAGGTACCTGAACAGACACCAAAGTTTCAATATGCCACCCAAGGACATGCGTAAACAGGGTACATACGTAAACAAGGTCTGTGAAATTTCACTTTTTGTTATGAAACATAAATTCCTGGAATTAAGTCAGATAAATGTATTGCAAAACTAAGGAACTATCTCTCAAGTTCTCTTAACAGTACTAGCTCACAGTCAAAGAGAGGAAGTTCCATATTTAAAAACTAATAAATTACAATTAAGAGAACAGTTATGTTCAATTAACAGTAAGACACCTCTGAAAGGGGAGAATGGTTATGATTGAAGGAGAAAAGCCCAGAGAAGCATGTGAGAAGTGTGTTCTGGATAGGGAGAGAAGTTGCAGCACCCTGTGTGGTGCTGCATTTTACGTAGCCTAACCCAGCTAGGATGTAAAGCATTCTGATCCATTCTGTGTTAACTTGCTGATGAGACTGAATCCCTTCTACCAAGTTACAACTAGGGACAACTGTGCTCATAATTTTTCTTTGCACAATAATCAGGCAAAATGTACTTTCCAGAATCTTTCATTTGAAGCTCTTTGAAGTCCTCCCTAGTGAAATTTACAACTTTTTTGCTATTTGACCGCTTCCTTGACTACTGGAGATTAGCAAGCTCTACTGAAAAATCCCAGCTAGCAAAAAAATGGAGCTAATTTTGCTAGAGTTAATAGGTTGTTTCATGTGCACAGGTATTGTCTATGAACTATTGCCTTCATTTACATTCAGATTGAGTTACCTGATTTTTTTTAATCTAATCTTTCAGTTGCAATTTTTATTACGTATGATTAAAAAAAAAAAAAAAAAAAAAAAAGTAGCATAACTTTCAGTAACTTTTTTCATTGTCTTTTCAAGCTATTAAATATATTAAAGCAGTGAAGATTTAATGCATTCTATTTGAGAAAAAATAACAGAAAGCTTTAAAAAAAGAAAGAAAGGAAAAGAAGAAAAAAGCAAAATTACATGGACACAGTCAGCTTAACACTTGCAGAAAACGATTCACTTTGTCAGTACAGATTCTGTCTGAGGATAAAATGGCAATTCATTACACCCCATGGACTTCAAAGCTTAGTCTGACTAACATAGACTTAGCCACCTAATTTAGCGCAGGGAAATCTCATCTTGTCTAAGATGATCTTTATGTTTAAATGCCCATCTGTTTCCCGCACACACAGACCACACCACAATTCTGGAGGCTAGTATACAACTACTATGCTATGAATTGTATTAGGTACAATCTTTATGTAGTTATTTCCTACAGACCTCACACACTACATCTTCTGGTGCAAACAGTCTTTCATGTACACCCTTTCAAAGACAACAAATAGGTTATCTCCTGTATCTTGGGATGCCAATTTTGGAATATTCACTGTATTCCTGTCTCATTTGCTAATTTAACCAAAGTATTCTATACTATCATATTTCCTTATTACTGCGAGGACTCATTTTGGTGCATAAATGCAGGTGTACAACAAAGAAGTATTTAACAACACTGTATTTAAATCTAGTCTCTGCACAAGCTTCTTATTAAACATGCTCCAAAACATAAGTTAGCATTCAAAAGTACACATTTTATTTTATTTTTCTTTCTTATGGAAAGAAGCATTTTGATAAGGACTACAGCTACAACCGTTTACATCACATTTTGGTTTTTGGTTAATCTATATGCTCATGCCTACAGCAGTGGCTCATCTGACTGTCACTGTCTCATGTTCTGCTCTATTGCTCTACGTTTCCCATCCCTTTTTACTAGCTGAGCGAAAATAACCTTTATGTTACTAGACTGATCTGATTATTTTTGGGGTGAAGTCTTTGTTGTCATCATCGTTTTGCCTCATGCAGCAGGCAAGCATATATCAGCTCCTGTTAGGCATCTGGAAAAGATCCCAAGTACATAAGGTGAGCCTTCTCCCTCTGAACTCTGTTCATCATTCTTAGTCCAGACATTCTGTAGTGTAAATCCATATAACTCTACTGGAAAACTGGTAAACATTTTACAAGGATTTACACCAAATTTCACCAGATGAAGGCCCATCCTCCTAAGGTTTTATTAGGTATTTGAGTCCTTCAGTCTTCTCTTGCACTTACATTTCCCATAATATTCTGCCGTATTCATTTCATCCTCCCCTGTACACACAGAACTATAGCAAGAATTGTTCTTTAGCCACATGGCGTTAAAAAAAAAAGGCACGGTTTGTTTGGACCAGAATACTTCCTTCCTAAGGCTATGTTTACATTAGTCTTTCTGAGCTGCAGATTTACTGCTCTGTTGGTGAAAAAATACTTAGACTTGAGGAAATCTTGTACCTAGCTTCAGTGAGTCCTTGGAAATGTACATAACTTTTCCTGTCAATTCCTTCTAGCTTCCATTCAACTGGAATTTGGGTGAAAATACAGAAGATATCAGTCTTTTACTGTCCACCACAACTATAAATGTCCAAAACCTTATTTCCTAAGACACACACATTTTCTTTCAGATACATTAAAAGTTTAAGTTACAGGCCTTAGAGTCAATACCATATTTTATTTGTATAGCTGAAAGGAAGTAATGTGTCTATCCAAGGTGGTCTTCTCCATATTATAGGCCGCAGAACATGATTAAGTTTTGCATTAGAGCTACAGCTACACAAGTTACAACACGTTTTTCTGAAAGAGGACTACTTCTGATTTTAAAAAATTAAGCAAAGAAGAAATCATTCTCTCTGTGTGACATTTGCTTTTGACACATATGCATAATGTCTATGCCTATAAAATTATTATGGCTAGAGCAAAAACAGTACTATAAGACCAATTAGGAGTGTTCTACACGCAACTGAATCATATCTTTAGCGATAACTTGAGTTTCTCATCTGGAATGCAGGTCACACGCAGACAGAGGACTAAAATGATTTCAGTTCCACATGAAACTCACAGTATTTTCTGTTCACTACATACATAGTACATACATCATGATTTATGAGCATACTCTTACCACCTTCATGCTTCACAAGGCTAAGCTGTACAAGCTGGCTCACTGCCTTCTGCAAGTGCTCTCAACACCACTAAGCTTTCTCAATACACAATCTAATAAATTCAACTGTAAAAGGACATTCAAGTGACCAAATGCAAAACACTCTCTGGAGAAACAGGATTCACTTCCACAAATGTCCTATGAGACAAGCTTTCTAAATATTATTTCTCAGCTTACTCATCTGTCAAACAGCACACTTACCACATAGGCAGCATAATGCACATTATTATTACAAAGTAGAGATGCAAACCTCTGCCATGCTGACATTTGGGACACCAGTTCTTCATTCTGCCACAAACTTTGTGTGAATTTAAGCAATTTGTATTCATTGTGTTTCAGTCCTTCAGTTCTAAAATAGAAATGATTTCTCTTTATCCTCTTCTAATAAGCAAGATATGCAGACATAAAGCAGTGTCTCAGAAGCTATAAGTAGAACTTCAATAGCCTATGTAAGAAACAAAGCTTAAAATCATAGGACTGTAGAATCATTAAGGTTGGAAGAGACAACTAAGATTATCCAGTCCAACCACCAACTCAGCTCTACTGTGCTCACTAAACTATGTCCCTCAGTATAAAATTCACACATTTCTTGAAGACCTCTAGGAACGGAGACTCCACCACCTGCTTGGGTAGCCTGTTCCAATACCTGACCACTCTTTTTTTAAGCTTCAATACTTACATCTGTGTTCACGCAACATGTACGTTTTTTGAAGTAAAGTGAATTCAGAACTTCTCCTTTGCAATTTTCCATAGGCTAAGGCCATCTACTATTTGTTGTTCTCTAAATGATGCCAATTTCTTTGTCAGTTAATTCAGACAGTGAATAAGCTGCCCAAGGTGAGATATTTCTCTATCCAAGAAATTTCAAGCATTCTGGAGAACTGAATCTTCTCTGTTCAACTTCACAAAAGAAAACAGTTTCTAAAGCCTCTCTAAATGTCTATTTTGATTGGATCTAGGCCTTAATGAGCACTTTCTTATATTGTTGTCTGAGCAGTACTGTTGTCATTAAAACTTTTTGATATTTATTAACGGGTTTAATATATTTGTAGTTTCACTATTACAGGTTTGCTCACTGCAACTGCACACCACAGTTTGTGCAGAAGTAAATTCTCCATTACTAATAGCTCATATTATAAGAAAACCCCACTTGTCATAACTCCCCAGATTCCTCCATAGCTATTGATGGCCTAAGAATCAGCCTGACATCTTCACATCCTGGAGGCTGAACAGCAAACAAAGACAATGTGCTTCACCACAAGTCTTGCAGCAAGCTGCCTCCTCCCAGTATTCCAGTGGTCCTTGGAGACCACTTGGGAGCATAGAGAGGCCATCTAGCTCTAGTCACCTATGAAGCCTCCTGCACACATTGACCCACTCTCCCAACCTCCCAGTTATCATAGTGTCTCTCTTGTTCCTTGGTTAATCAGTGGTTTACTAAAGTATTCCTTGCTTAAACTTTGAATCTTACCCATGGAAAACCAAATTTTTCTACATCTTATATTCTCCAAAGTCAAAGCTAGCCTGGATTTGAAAATGGAAAACATGTCTGAAACATGCTTCCATTGGGGTTTTGGTGATGACAAAACAGAAAAGTGTCCTTCACAACTCTTCAATCTTTTTTAGCTTCACTTAGTGTTGCCTCATCCTTCAACATAAAAATGCATGCAAAAGGAAGCCACCACAAGGTACTGAGCCAGTAGAATTATAATGGTTACATTCACTTTTTCTCTTACGTGGGAAATAGGAAAGCAAAGTGTTCTTTATGTATTCAGTTTCTAAAATGATAATCGCTTATGTAACTGGATACCTCAATCGTCTTTATAGATGTTGACAGAAAGATTCTTCCCTTTACAGTAATATACATAATTGAGCACTTCTGGATTCGGCTACAGAAATAAGGATGAGTGCCGACACCCATTTTTCATGATTTGTCTTCACTCCAAAATGTGTCTGTGGCTGAGCTGGCTCTATAGGATTGACAGAACAAATATGATACTGGCCATTATTTGACAGTTAGAGTACACCCGGACAAAGCACATGAAACATCTTGCTATATTTCACTACAATTAAAACTTATTGGAACCAGAACCAGTGCTGCATTAATGAATCCAAATCTTTACTGCTGTGGTATTGGAACAGACAACTTCCAGAAGAGGAAATGGGAAGGCAGCCATCAGCCTCAAGAAGACAGGGAAAGAAATACGTTTTCTGGAAAATCCTAATGAGGACATTGAAAGAGTGCACAGTCAAATAAAGATCTGCCAATAGACAGAAGGAAAGGGAAGCTTCAGGAACCTTACTACCAGATTCCAAACACCTTTTGTTTTCTTAAATTAAAAACAAGTGATAATATTTTGCACAAGAAAATGATTTTTTTTCTCCTCTACAACTGTTTGGTACAAATCTTTGTTTAATGACACTTCTTATTAACACTCTTTTATGGATACTTTGCAAGTGAATGGTAAGAAATGAATGATACATAATGCAGATGTGAATGGTTTATGTTGCAAATCTACAAATAAAAAGATGGGGGAGCTATAAGCAATTGATCTAACTTATTGAATTCTTTGAATTATTTAAAGCAATTCATAATCCAGGTTCTAATAATTTATTAAACCCTACAATTACTACCTGTTTTCACATGCAGATTTTCATTATTAGAACTATACAAATCCTAAAATTAGGGGGAAACTAATGTTATTCCTCTCAGAATTAGAAGAGGTAGAGAAGGAGAAGCAGAGAACCTTTTTAGAAATTGAGGAAAATATTGCCACAGAAGTATTAACTAGAAAATCACATGTACCAAAACAGGAAGAAAGACAACAGTTAATCCATACTATGTTGGAAAACTGTTAGACTTTGGAAGACTGTTAAGGGAGAGAGAAGGAGAGGGAAGGGACAAATACCTGAGATGGGAAGTTTTCTAATATGAAAACTCCATAAACATCCATGAAAATCTTTACCTCAGGTACCAGCAAGCAGTTATAAGTCCCCCAACTAAGCATGGGGTGAGAAGCCACATCTTAGATAACAGGTCCCAGACATGCTAGGATTTTAAGATAATCACCAACAGCTTGAGTTGCATCTAGATGAGAACAGAAAACTAGTGTCAGACATCAGTGCAAGCATTATCTTCCCACAGAAGCTCAGCTCACAGATGGGAGTGTCCAGTTGTTGATGATGAAAGACCAGTGCTTTTATTGCTGCTGCTCCAAATTTCAAGGGCACTGATGGTCTTCCAAAATGCAAAATTTCATTGTGGTGAGAAGCGTGCTTATGACATGAGAAGGCTAAGAATTCCTGCCATCAGCTTGAACAGGTGTACGCTAACTCCTTTTTGACAAGCCAATATAGGTATTTAAAATCATTTCTTCATTTGTGGTCACTGGATTTTCTCACACAATACAAAGACTACAGTAATGCAAGAGCCACATCTTATGGACATTTAGGTTACATCTAAAATAAAAACATAGCAGTGCCTTCCTGTTTTCATTGTAATTCTGCACCCTAACTGTACTCAGACTTGGTCAGAATAGGCTCATATATGCACTATTCCCTTCTACCTTTTAATTTCAACACATGGGACACCCAGGTGCAAAGCCCATAAAGAAGAACTAGCACCCTCCAAGACACTAAAGTGACAACATGAACACCATTCAGTCCCTATACCAGCCATTCAAAGCAGGATGGTGCTGAATTTCTTCAGTCTGTTTGGAACATACTGTCCACTTAAATTTCACTCAGAAATTCACCATTTGTTCTTTCTCTCTATTGTTTTCCAAAAGAAAGTAATATACCCTACACTGAGGATGTACAGACCTACTCAGGGTGTATGAAATTATTGGAAGCCAATAGCTTTAGAAGAATGCAGGAAGAAGAAAATCTATCCCAGTGTAAGTAATCTGAAGAAAACATGCACATTCAACAACAACTGAGAATCAAATACTCTCCCAAGAAAACAGAGAAGTTAAAAAATAAGCATACAGAGGATATACGGTTCCTTTCTCTGCCCAGTAATTGCATCCTTACGATCGCAAGACCTATGGCCAAATCAGCAGCAAACCTTTAAGAACACGTCGGGGAAAAAAAATGAAAGTTTTCTTGCATCATTCTACTCAACCATTTTAAAACACAATCCTTTTATAAAAGTAACTAGTGATTGCTCTCTGGTTTGTTTTCCAGTAAGAATGTGTCTTTATTACTCAACAGACAAATATATTAATTATATATACTGGTTTTCAATTTTAAATGTATCGTTTTAAAGGAATCCTTTTTTTTTTTTTTTACCTTTTTTTTTTTCTTTTTTCTTTTAAGTACTTTTAAGTAACTGTTTAAGTACTTTTAAATAACTGTTGCACCTTTTCTGAGGCACGCTACTGAGGGAAGTATCAAACGCAGCTTTGCTGTATATCACTGCCATCTAGTGGATTAACCAGTGGGAGTGTGGCTCCAGTATAGGTTTAAAAGTAACACTATTGCTCCGATTTTACTGTCTAATTTTGGTTAGAAATTATTTCAGTCCACAGCTTTTATTGTGTGGTATGTATCCTCCAAATCAGGAAGAAAATCCAGTTTATATGATGTGTTAAATGTATCACAATAATGAGAGATTCATTTATGTTGCAAACCATTAACATTATAAATTGTAAATCAGAGACAGGCAATAATTTTTGGATAGGATTTTTTCCTGTGAAGATGTAAACCTACATACATTAGAAAATCAAATATATTGTTAAAATAGAATTAACAGTCACACAGTTCACTACATGCCTGTGACATCTGCATTAAATGAGATCCAATAGCTGGTAGTGGCTATTTCAATCACTGCTGTTTCCTTCAGTTGCTTCTTACAAGCTTTCTATGAGTACCTGATTAGGAAAAGCTTCTGACATTGATAGTAATCTAGGAAGTATAAACACAAAATGTGTCACATTATTATTAAAAATGGATATGCCTGACCTACAAAGGAGAGGCCATATTCACTGCATGAAGCACCCCAGTGGTACTGCTAGCTGGCTTTGAATATCCTTCAAGAAAATGAATCTAGCCCTGAATTGACAACACCAGCCTGAATAAAAGAGGATTTGAGAGAGACCAGTATTTGAGAGAGCAGCTACGTTGGTTGCTCCAAAACTAGTGCTTCCTATTTTCTTTTCCCATGGAAACTAAAATAGATACAAAGAGCACAGTAACACTATTTGGTTGAGCAAATTCTCAGCTACAAAGCACTACTTTTCAACGCAGTCACTGCCATTAGCTATGCACTTTTGCCAGTAATGAACAAGAACCTGCATGCCATGCTCATAAATATCTGCACCAGTGGAGGTGACCCATTGTCACTGTTACCAGATGAAATGCAACACTCACTGTGCTCATACCCACTGTTTGGCCTCCACCAGTGTACAGCAAGTACTGATGAATGTCAGTGGGTGCCATTGTTTCTGCATGGAGGAATTCAGAAACATCCTTTTGCTTCATACACTCTTCCATATTCAGTGCCAATCTGTCAAATTGCCCCTCTGCTGCCACATGTCACACAGAAACAGAATGGAACAGAATATTTGTGGGAAGGCTCAACCCTTACTGCAACACCAACATCTGCCTCTGATGTCATAGGTCAACATAATAAAACAGGAGACATTATTTCAGAGCATGCCTCATATACAAGTAAAAGTAAGATCTTGGGAGAAGGTGAGGAATCTAAGAAGCAGGCTGATAACACTTATGAGTAATAAATGCAACCACTATAGCCTAACACCACCATCTAAGTTGCACCTCCATTTATTTTATCCTCTGGAGTTTTTGGAGGTATTACAGTCCAGTCCAGTATATGGTTTAAAGTAATTTATAAGTACATGGCAAGGGTCAATATCCAGTAAATCTATATCAGACACAGTGCTCCTAACAGGAAACCTCATAACGGTATATTAGGGGGCGGAGGGGGCGGGGAAGAGGGGGAGAAAGAAAAAGAAAAAGGAAAAAAAAAAAAAAAGGGGGGGGGGGGGAAGGGGAAGAAAAAAATTATTACAAAGCCCACTCTCTAAGGAGGTCATTGAATTCAAATAAATTTCATAGGTTTTTCCTATGTAATAATTTAGGTGCAGTTAATATGCCCCAGAATACCAATAACGGCTAGATGCAGAGGTCATTTATTAATGCTGTATCAATAGGATCTTTATGAGATTCAGGCTCCTTCTTCAAGATACACTCCATGCCAACAATTCAGAACATCAGTACTGTGCAGAAACCCACCTCAGTGCAGTCATTTATTTCAAACAGCTGACTAAGCAATACAAAGTTAGCAAACGTCTTTGGGAGATACTCAACCTTCTGCCTCCATTTCAAGCCAAAACTAACTTCATACTTGCTGGGAGAATGAAAAGGCGGCCTTCCCCCAGACACGAGAGGTTTTTGTATGAAGTATGATAGCATCACATTTCTGAATTGTAACTGGGTTCAGTTTAATGTTCATTTCTTCTTTGCCCAAGATTCATCGTTTCAGTGAAACAATGACATTTTGTTCTACTTACAATGGATCCGACAGTTTTCTGCTATTTCAACAAAACTGAATATAAGTGGATAAAAAATCAGTTTAACGAATCATGTAATTGTTTAATTGGCTATATCCCCTGTATGTAACACAGATTTTACTACTAATTCAACTAGAGTGGCTTTTCAATGAACTTGAGATAATATTATTTGAGTACACGAGATAAGAGTATTTCCACAGAAATGAATACTGAAAAGCCTAATGCATTTGTTGAAAAATCTTCACTCACAGCAGTGGAGCATGAAGGTCAAACGGCTTCTTACCATCAGCTGGTGAGTGCTCCATTGTTTCCAGCTGTGAGAGATCCAGTAGATATTCTTTGAGGATCATCTATGTGAGAAAGATTTAGAGTACTCATGCTGGGGAGTGCTGTCATTTCATCTCACCATTTCAGACAGCCAGATAACTTAAATGGCTTTCAGACATCACACAAATCTCAATGGAAAACTCTAATAAAAGTTCAATAATGTGATCAATTTGGTTGAACAAAACATCCTATGAAATAAGATTTGGCCTAGAGATCTAAACTGCCAGTCTTTTAGACTAATCATTTCAAACTTGAAAGTATTCTTTTGTATGTACTAAAATACTTTGCTTATAGATACATTACTTTTAAAGTAAAATTTTACTCTTCAGTAAAATGCAGCACTCTGCTTATAAAGACATCTCCCACCCCCAGCAATTTCTAGTGAGCTGCTGAATCTTGTTTCCTCCACAGCCTACCACACATCAGGAGTCAGATACAGATAGCAAATGTGGGGCATAATAGGCATTAAATGAAGACCTCCCAGCTGTCTCCTGACAGTTTCATTGCAAAATGATGACCCTTGCATGTCTTCTTAAGAACATTAAAAAAAAACAAAACAAAACAAAAAAACAAACAAGCAAACAAAAACTATACAACACTGGTATGAAGATTATATATATATATGTGTGTGTGTGTATATATATATATATATATATATATATGTACATATGTGTAAGGTTAGGGTGGAGTCTTCAGTTATTTGCATGTATGGACAGGTTTATTAGGATTGCTTTGATGCTTCATAAATGCATCGTATTTTAATTCTTAATAGTCATTCTCATTGAAAACTGATAGTTCACTTTGAAAGCAGATTTATGCTTCGGGCTCTTCATTTAAACCTTATGTAAAGAAATAAAATCTTTATGTTCACACACATTTGAGCTCCTACCTTCATGCATTTATGGCGTGTTACATTTCCCAGTTTTCCCATATTTAATGTTTTACAACCTGTTCTCCAGATTCAGGTAGTAAAATGTTTGAAGGCCAGAAAGCAGGCAGCAGCTCAGTGTTTTAATTAGAAATGGACAAGCACAGAATTCTCTAACCCATCCAGCTGTACAGACGTATTTGCAGAATCATCCAATAGAATAAGAGGAAAAAAAAAGAGGAGGAACTATAAGCTGAATTGAAAAAGCTCAGAGGAGGAAGAAATAGTTATTCCTGTATTCTAAGCAGGCTTCACTTCCATTCTCTCAGATTTGTGTCTCCCAGTCAAGATGTGTAACACTTTCTGCAGGAGATAACATGGCTATATTATTATTTTAGTGTGTACCAGACAAGAATCTGTTCATAAGGATTTTTCAAAAGTAGGTTAATAATCTATTTCACAGTTTGTGAAGTTTGACAATAGCTCCACATCCTTTCCCATTCACACTCTCTTTCTGTCTCTGTCTCCACCATTCACACTGCATTTTCTGAAGTGGAACAACAGATAGTATCATCAGTTGGAGACCCCCATGATAACCATCCTACAGCACTCTGATGTGTACTTTGTAGTATACTTGAGACATTTGTCTAACCCAATATCCCGCCTGTCCTGGAACAACCTTCATGGTCTACCACCTAAGGGGCAAAACATGTTGTTACATCCCCATTCTTGGATACATGGCAGGAATGCCCCCAGCTTGCACACACACAGGCATACGTGACTGACTTGCAGGTCCCCCAGTACATCACAATCACATGATAGAGTATGACTGGGAAAATGGATGCCACAGCCTGGAACTCGCCTAGAAGCTAAGGGCTCAAAAAACATGCAGGCAAGAACTGACAGAAGCTTGCAGGAATTATTTTGGTGAGCTTCATCTGGCCACCAGCCTGCAGGCTACTCCATAAAATACTTCACTAAGTTTTTCTTCAGTCATTTCACATAGATCATGCTTTTCCAACTTTTACTAGTAGCAATCTTTGCACTTCTCTCTCACATTCTACCTTTATTTTAAATTACAGTGCCTCAATACATAGCATAATAGAATCATTAATGTTGGAAAAGACCTATAAGGTCATCTAGTCCAACCATAATTACCTAACAGCATCACTGATACCTCACAAGTGCTCAGTAGATCATGGCAATTACTGTTCAGGAGTCATTCTTTCCAATACGTCTCTGAACAAGATTTTTCCTCCAGTACAACAGAACAATGCTGAGTACAGTTCAGTTTGCAATTCCTTCTGGCTCCTAGTTCTTTCTCTGAGCTATTGCTCACCAGAACATTACATATACAAATGCTTATGCAGCAGGTTTAGTCATTAAACTTTCTTATACAAATTCCTTGTGTTTATAAAAGAAAGTCGGGATGAGATCTCAGGCAGTTGAGATTCCATGTCCAACTAGTAATGGCAGATAGCTTTAAACTGCACCTTCATTCTTTACAATACACACTGTATTCCATAGCTTTTGTAAAGTACTGAGCACAATAGAATGCTGCATTCCCTAAACTTTAAACTAAGGCTCCTTTCTGACAGAAATCAGAGGGCACGGGATCTTTTGTAAGAATGGTCCGAGTGTGCAAGAAGGATACAAATCTGCTGTCTTCCTTGAAGGTGGTTCCCCCATGGGACCCCATGTTTTGGACACAACCAAGCAGTCAGGACTTCTAACTTATCACACAGTACCTTGCTTTAGTCAACAGTGCTTTTCCATATGACATAACAAATCAAAACAGTTAATTGACAAAGTTATTAGTGCAGGGAGATTAGGCAGACTACAGTGCACACAGCCTAAACTGTGCTATATATTAACTCACATGTGCTTCACAGTACAGTATCTGCAGACTCACAATGTCCAATTCATAACAATACAGCCAAAACCATTAAGATTACAATCACAACTGAGAATACCCACAAGTTTCATTTTTTTCCCTCAACTTTCCACCTCCTCAGCTCACCCGGTGTTCCACTTACCAGTGGGAAACCAGAGTACAACAGGTATGTCACAGCAAGTACAGAAGACAAGAACAACCACATGAATACAAAGCATATGCTTCCAGAAGGTATCTCTATAATGTGCAGGCACAAGCTCCTTTCATTCCATAGACATAACATCATGGACTGGGATACAGAGTTAAAATATCAGATAATTGGCATATCATGCAAAAAGAAAAGATGAATTGCTGATTTATTACTACATGTGCTCTATTCATCTATCCATCCAAACAAACAAATGCAAATTAAAACAAACAAACAAACAAACAGCACACTATGTTTAATTAGGTTTAATTACTGTTTGCCTAAAACAAGTTCTATTGTTTACTCTTATGCTGCCATGAAATGTAATTTCTTCTCTCGGGAACTAAGGCTAAGCTCTCGAGCCTTTACTCTTGACTTTCCAGTCACACTGATGAGTCTTACAAAACAGTAGCAACTGAATAAACAAATATCACAGGTGGAGATGTAGAACTGGAAAAGCACAGAAAAATGCACTATGAAATTAAATAGTTACTGCCAAACAAATCCTCTGCAGACAGCTTGTGCCTCTTTAGGCTTTCAGTAAGAAGGTAAAATCAAAGTAGAACCCACAGCTCAATGACGTCCAGTCCAAGTGAGGACTTTGAGCGTCTTTTGGCCAGAACACTACTGCTCACTGTCCGAGCCCAGTTTGTGACAGATAGAATCATATCTTATTTCTAAATACTTATTTTAAGAGGACAGACAGATTTACCCTGTAAGGACTTACTCTGATATTGACTTCTCCCTCATTTCAATAAAAACTCTTTGTGAGGACTTTTGACTGAGCAACCTTCTGAAAGAAACCTTTCAGAATTATAAACCCCCTTCCTCATACCACACTTTGGCAGGAGTGAGTGAAGGAATGCAGATTGGCTCTGGGTAGGCTTACAACCACTGGCTTTGGGTACTCCATGCAATTTGTCTTTAGATTTTGTTGCAGTAAGTTATCATGTAAGTGCTTACAGGTTTGGGGGCAGTGATGTACAGCAGCTTGAGGCAGTTAGCTGTGGATTGGAGCAGACTGACAGCATGTGTAATACGGGCTATAACTAAAAAGTTCCATGTACCTCAAATTAAACCCTGTGTTGATTCTTGTGCTGCAGTGTATTACGGAGACACAAGAAACCACTGATGTCAATCAAGATGTTACCTAGGAAATACAGAGGAGAGGTGTATTCCAGCACCTTTTCCTAGCAGCAGCAAGCAGGCTGTGCTCTAGCACAGCCTCCTCAAAAGATGAAAGGCACAGCATGCTCTCCCCACAGCAGGCTGAGCAGCAAAACTTGTCTCTTTGGAAGCACAGATGCGCCGGAGAGTTTGATGGAAAATATCTATCCATCAAATCAACCCCTCTGAGTTTCCAAGGACTCTCAAACCTCAATGGTCTGTCAGAAATGATGCCTAGCTATTGCTAAGCTCTACTAGAAAGATGCAGACTGCCAGCTGTATGTCTTTGGCAACAACCAGTGAACCAAAGCAAAAACTTGCCTTCTTTTATGGAATATTTATATTAATATTATAGCTGTTGTACTCTTCCAGAAGTTCAATTTGCAATGGTGCCTCAGTGTCAACAGAGAAAAAAGAAACAGGAACACAGAAATCTATATCATGTGATGTATTAACCTATCACACAAAAACTCTCTCCACATGACAGGCTGTCTGAGACAGATTAGTATATACACAATAGAAAACTGTGAGAAACTGGGATACAGTGAAGTCCTATTGTTTACTGGAAATCTTGTCTTCACTCAACAGAAGCTATTCTTAGACTTAGGTACGTATCTTCACCTCAACACACAGACTTACACATTTTCATCTGTATAAATTTCCATGGCTGAGTTACAATTACTGCACATAACTACGTGTATTGGAATAACCTGAGTTTTTATATAATGCAGAAACAATGTGCAGAGGAAAACTAGGTTCTTCATAATCAAGCAATGCCAGACCTGTAAAGGCAAAAAGGAAAATCAGCTTTGCAAGCTATTCACTCACAAACAAGGAATGGAAAACTGAAATGTGTGATGATGGTGTTAAACTCAGAAATGTAAGTGTTGGGTATATCAACAAATATGCATATATGTTCAGATACTACATCGTCAAGAATGTTATCAAAACCTTTCCAGTCCCAATATACAACTGCACTAAAACCTCCTGTCTACCCAATTACACATTACAGGAATCCAAAAGTTAAAACCTTTATGGAGTGGGTCAGAAACCTGCTCTCACTGATTTCTGATCTTCTCAGCTGCAGATCAGACAGAACTGAAAGCACTTTGGCATAAGGTTGAAGAACCCAAACCTCTCTCAAGTCTGTCACTGAGACTTCAGGATGGGAACCCACAAGCACATAAGAAACCACAGGGAAACATTTGAACCACAAAAACAGAAGAGACATATATATTTGTTTTTATTCCCAGTAAAACTGATGAACAAATGGATAATCATAGTAAAAATCTTATAAGAGCAGCAGCAGTCCTGCAATGAGAAACTTAATGGTGAAATCTCTGTAACCATTGGATCCCATTGAAATCAATGACTTCCTGATTTTTGAGAAAAACACACCTTCCAACCAAGGTTGGAATGGAATAATTTCCATTCTCATGGAAAAATCTTTTAGAATTTAATAAGACAGGATAAAATAGAAGCCTTTTAAAATGAACTTATCCTTAAAAATAGGTAACTTATTAGAATTCTGAAGTAATTACTGTAAAAATTCTGCAGAAATATAAACTCAGCATCTGTTCCATAAAACTGTTTAACTGTCCTACAGAATTTGAGAATAAATATATCTTTCATTTTTCTTCTTTATAGGCTATGTCATAATTTATGCAGAAAGGTTATCATTTTATATTAAATGCCACAACAATTTTTTATACAGGAGTCTTATTTCTTCTTGCTAATGTCTTATTAGACAGAATGCAGTATGCAGCCAAGTCTCCATTATTTGCTTTGGACAGTCAGTTTTGCAGCTGAGCCCATAACGTTTCTCCATGTAATTATAAAGTATGTCTGAATTTTTCAGTGGTGGGTGGACAATTACATATGTCAAAAACTTTCCTTCCAGATAATACAAAACTGCATGGATAGCAAACCTGTTATACGAAACTTCAAATTAAATACCCAACATTATACCAATTCTTTAATTGAAATACACTGCTGGGCAGCATACATGGAAATTACCTTTTGTGAAAGAAAGAATTATTCAGCAGGGCAAGTATTAACACTCTTTAGCATAAAAATCTTACATTGGCATTGGGTTTAGGTCAAGAAAGAATAAACAATAGCACAAGAAAACCTCCCAGCTGAGTATGTTAGTGTTGGTTAGAGAAAGTAAAAGGTGAAAACTCCCTCTAAGACTATTTGTTCTTCAGATGGCACATTAATTACCTGAATCAAATTCAAATTCTGCCATTAATTCAAAAGGATCATCTCAAATATCATCAAAAAGAGTCATCCTGTCTCAGAAAGTACTGTTTTCACTTCAGGCAACACACATTTATTTTGAACCTCATTTCTTATTTTATATGGATTTATTCAAATAATATAATACAGAGCAAAATTGATTATCACCATAGAAAAGTATGTTTCCAAAATGCACAAAACAGGAATACATTTCAAAATCCACCACACTCAAGATTCCTAACAAAATAAAATTCCTGTGAGGTAGGACGCCTGATGCCCTCATTTGCAGAACTTCCAGAGAGCTCTTCCAAAATGTAATATTTCCATTATTGCTATAGTCACTCTATAAACAAAAAGCAGTTGATGACTACTTCTGTATGTACCCAAACTGTGTCTGGCACTACAGTTTGCAAAAGTGAATTTCCTGTTTACAAGCTCATATTCTTTTCGGAATTAAAATGTATACTAAAAAAAAAAAAAAAAAAAAAAAAAAGTCCCACACAGCTCCTTATCTGATTTCAAGTGAGAAAATATTTTGATAAGAATTTTTTGCTTTAAGTTTACAGTAATATTGCAATAGTTTGACCTCTTAATTATAAAAGTATCATCAGAAAAATAATGAAAAAAATGGATATTACTACAAAATTTACACACATAAACAACTTCATAGATCTGAGAAGTCCAGCTGAGTTCAATGATACAACGGCACAACAGTTACGTGTCTGTAAAAGTAAGAAAAAACATAGCGCTTTTTCTTCTCAGTCTTCCTCAACAGCTGTTACGTATCATTTGCATAAGTTTGACTTTCTCATATATTTATAAAAAATGATAAATGACTTAAAAAAAACCCAAAGACTCATGGAATTATGCAGACATTAAAATACCTTATTTTCTTATTTTTAATTTATTCAGATTTTTTTTCTTTAATTTTATTTGGTTATACAGTCTTGGGGGAATATACATCAGCTATTTTCTCCCTACACAATTACGTAACTTTAAAGCTAATAGGTGTTATATTAGGGAAATTGAGTATTTACTTCTGAAAAGAAAAATGACAGAGTCACAACAATGGAAATTAATTTGAGGTGAACAATTATGGAGTTAAAAGCACAATTATTTTGTTCACTTATGACTTAAATATTGATGTTTCACAACAGAACATTGGCCACAGGAGAACTCAGTTTCTCACATCACTGATTTCCAGCTGCCTGGATTAACAGTGTCCAAATTCCTGGTTTATTTCCAGTCTGAATCTGCTGGCTTTGGATGAATTATTTCTGATTTATAGTAGAATAAAGGATTTATTATCAGGTCTACAGTAACATATTGGATATAAAATAGCCAGAAGACAGACAAATATTTGATCACGAACTTTTAGAATCACACTAGAACTGAACATCACTGCATTCATTATTCAAGTCAGCACATTCAGAAAAGAGCCACACTTAATTATGTGGGCACTACACTGCCTCAAATAGCTACCAGGTAAAAAGCCTGTTATTTTGCCAGTTACAAACATGTCTTAGCAACCTGTTTCCTACAACTGAAAATGTGTAGCAACATTTGCCTAACAATGGTAAGCTTAATATTTATATTTTAAAGTATAAAACAGCTCAGTTTCTGAGGTGTTCTGGAAAACAGCAACTGGGGCAAGGGCTCAAATGAGTCATGTACTGTAATGTAGAAGGGGTTTGGGGCCAAATTTTGAAAGCCCTTCTTGTAATTTTCCTTGACTCAGAAAAGCAAATCATTTATGTATTTGCAAATGAGTTACCATACTGAATAAGTAATTCTATAAAAACAATATATGCAGTTGTGCTGGTTCTATGATATAAGTAACAGGCACAGTGTTAAAGTCATTACTTGTGCATTGTAGGCAGAATCCTGGTCTAATGTGCTATACTTCTGAATCCAGTGTGGCAAGGCAGTATGAGAGCCAGTACAGCTAGTCAAAGCACAGCAGGGCAATGCAACTCAGATCTACTAATACTAGTTTATGTGTCTCACTTCTTCATACATACACCCGTGGCTTTAAACGTGAGGTCTGTTGTCCCCTTGAATCTTAAATACTCAATTACTAATGGAAACAGCTACAGCAGGCTTGAATTTGCTCCATTGGATCCATTATTAAGAAATACTTCTGGGTCTGAAAAATGTAAAACGATGAAAACCCCCAAAGCAACTGGACTGTAGGTAAGACTCATTGCTTAATTCTAAATGTAATCCCTAATCATTTAAATTGGATATTCAATAACCACAAAACCCCATTAGGCAATCCACATCTCATTCTTCCACACATTTAGACTGGACATGCGAACTAGACCATGTTCTCACACACTGTCCAGGCTAAATCTCAGAAGCAATATGTGACACCACTCTGTGCTCAGCAGCCCAGCACTTTACAAGACAACGCTCAGCTGTCAGCCTAAAAGTGTCACTCAGTGACACTTCGCATGCAGTCATGCTCTTCCATGAGGTTGACTTCACCCATACAAACACTAGCCAAGCTGTGACAGTTCACCTCAGGACCAGAAAATAATCCCTGGTTCTTTACATTTACTAAGTAGAAATAGCCAGAGAAACTGAGACAACATCATGTGTTAATGTTGGCCCAGGTCCTTGACAACACAGCACTGATGGCTCAGTCACAGAGCTAGCACAGTTCTGTCCACCACTGTAAGTCCTTGGCTGCTCCAAACAAAGTTGCTCTGAGCCTACATTGCTGTGTTCACAGACAACATTCCAGTTCCAGGAACTCAGTGTTCCCACATCCCAAGCTGATATGCTCACAGTAAAACATGCATTCAGAACACTCATACAATGATCTAATGTTTTTCCATAACACAGGGGCTTCTAAATCTTCTTTTTTTTCCCCAATACTTCTGAAAAACATGGGATTTGAGAATTGTAAGAGAACAATAATAGAGCTATGTGAACAGCAGTTACCACTGTATGTGACAGTTCAAATTGAATCAGGGCTCAGTGACTTCAGTCATGAACTGGAGAGCGGGGGCAACAATAGGAGTTAACCACTGATCCTTAGCCCTGGAGATGAACTCTTTTTTTTCTGTTTCACTTACTGCACAGATTAAGGAAAATATAGATACAGACGCACACATTTACTCATGTGTTTATATAAACATCAACATGTACATTGCTGTAAACTAATATAATTACTCAATAGATACATTTATGTCTATCCTAGTGCTTTAATGTGTTGAGTATAAGTATTAAGTACAAATATAAATATTCACATATGTTTGTTTGGGCCTATGTTACATGCACACACACATTAAATAGCTGTTGAGGAACAGCTCATGACAAACATTCTGAAATATTTTGGCAAAGGTATTCTTAAGGATGAAACTGGAGCAGTGAACTTGCTAGTACCTGTAAGAATTAGTATGACTTTGAGTTTCCCCATGCTAGCCTGTAACACACAGACAAAAATTCGCATACATCAGTGTGAGCTTTGAGCAAATTGTGATACAGAAGCACCCCTTTATGAATATTGAAATAAATCATGTTTGGGTCATTTCTGTGACTGACAGATTAATCATTCTAGCTATCATGATGAACTCTAAGCTAATTCCTCACAGATTTTTAAACAAAACTTAAACAGTCTAGAAAGCAGAATATAAGGTCAGGTAAATGCCTTCTTTATCATTAAATCATGCATTCAGAAGTGAAAAGAATGCATCATATTGACTTTTCAGCTTTGCTCAACAGTAACTTTTTCTCTAAAGCTGAACTTTTCTGTTAGCCTCATGCACTTTTGCCCTTGCACTTCAGCTTTTGTACAGACTAATTCAGGATTTTTTAAAATTATGATTATTTTTAATAAGCTTGCATCTCCGATCTCTACCTAAGTTACTACAATAAATACTTACACCTTTTTGATTACATACATTTTTTCTCGACAGCATCATTGCTATAAGGATACTTTAACTGACCCCTGTGTCTGTTAGAATATGTTTAGCTCTGAATCTCAGGCCTGCTTATCCACTCCCACTATCAGGTATATTCTTCTCCCCTCACACACCCTGGGATCCCGTTGTAATACCTGTAACAGTTCTGTAATTGAAAGTTTTAACATCAGTGTCAGCAATAGCATTAACCAATAATGTTAAGATAAATACCTCTGGCTTTGTTTATACCTGCCCTGAAATACTGCTATTTTATTAACATTAGTTTAAACTCACATCTATTTACAGTTCCACTATTAACATGAATGGCAGTAGCTTTCAAAATAACCTTTAATATAACTATCATTGAAAGATAACAGCAGAGAGAATAGTATTCCTACAGAACGTTCCCACTGGATAAAGACTTCTTATCAACAAAATCTTCCCTCAGTGGTGACAATTTCTTTGGGACAGATGAAATCTATTCTTATCTGTAGCTGTATCTTCAAAGACATTTTAAATACATTTAATCTGGACCTTTATAGTCTCAACCATTAAGAAGTGAATTAAATGGCAACGATCCTCAGGAAGTAATCCAAACGTATGGCACCATACCTTTGCAAATGCAACATACTGAAAACAAAACAAACAGGGCAATCTATATTCCTGTTAAACAAGACAGAAAAAAAGAAGCATTCATAAATAAAGCTGATTATATCTACAAAATTTGGTTTTCTGACAAGCAGAGTTTTAGTATTTGAGATTTTTAACCAGAAAATTTTAAAGCTGGAGGAGAAGCAGCTGTGTATTTCAAAAACGGAAGGAGAAAGCTTGTGAGAAAACCAGTTGGCACATTCCTAACTATAGTATCATGAACAGTACAGTTATAATGTTATTGCTGTAGGTTAATGAGATCCTTTATACAGCCTTTTTTCTTCAAAGTAGACTATTTTCAAGTAGTAAAATGGCTTCATTTGAATTGCAAATCCTATCACATAGTTTTATTCTTTTGGGTTAGGATGAGTGACAGTGGTATATTAGAGTTAACAAACCTTACCCACTGTTAAATACATTTCTAGTATTGAAAGCTAACAGAGCTGAAAACTGAATGTCTAAAGGCTCTGCTCTAGTATTCATTCCTTTATTGAAGCCTTAAAAGGACTGCACGGAGGGAACCTGATAGAAATTTTGTGTTCTGCAGAACAGAACTCAGCCCAAGGGGTTTTTTTTGTTGTTGTTGTTTTTGTTTTTTGTTTTAAAAAAGGTTACCTCTGCTGTCTTTTATATAGAGTCAATATAATATCATTGCTGGATTGCTGGGGCCAGTGCTTTCAAAAGTAAAACCAGGAACTGTGCAGATTAGTTGATTTAGCTTGTCCCTCTATTTAATGAACTACAGGACTGGCAAAATTGCTGAACCAAACCTTCTGAAAGACTATGGCTATGCCTCTTGTACATAAATCCACCAGTGAGAGGGGCAGCAAATATCAAAATGACAACAACTTTACTATCCCTTCTGTGTAAATTTTGGGTGGGGTGGGGTGGGGTGCAGTGGCCTGGTAGTTAGAACAGTCATTCAACTAATTATTACACAGACAATAAACAAAGCAAACAGTTGACATGCAGATGCAGAACAGCAAAACAATATTGGTACAAGAGGAACAAAACAAAAGCTGATATAGTGGAAGGATTACCAGTGATATTTCCACGCAGGAAAGAATTATAACATGCAAAATTCTCTGCTCAATATCTGCTTTCATCTTGTTTTACCTGCCAACAAATCTGAAGGCATGTCACAAACACTGTTTCCATCATTCAGTCCAGAATCCCAGGAATTCTTTTCCTTCAGTGTTTCATATAAATAGACACTGAGAGTAATCAGAGAGATTTTAACAAGCCAACTTTGAAACAGGGAATAATGGGCATCACATTTTGGCTTGTCTCTCAAATTCCTAGGCTGACAAGTGTAACTGGTGAATTAATGTTGAATACATAAACAATAAACACTCTAGGCTTTTCTGTTGCTCCAGAGATGTAAAGCTTAATTAGACACCTAACTAGGCATAAGGCTGTTTTGTAGGAGCAGAAAACATCTGATGTCTACTCTGATCCCAGAAATTAGAAGGATTTAATTGAAGAAGCTCATCTTCCTAGATGCCAAAAATAAAAGGTTAAGGCTCTAGAGGGGAAAAAAAAAAAAAAGAATGTGACAGGGTTTTCATTGCATCTTGTGAGTGTAAATGTTATAAGCAGACGACTGAATAAATATTGTCAATATTTTTATTATTTTTTAATAAGTCAGACTAAAGTTAACAGAAATATGCCCCAGAAATAGCCAATAACTACCTTCATTATTTAACAACTGCAGCAATTATCACTTTTTGAAAGTAAATTTCAACTTTGAAAACTGATGGCAATAAAAATAAATTAAAAAGAAAAAAATCCTGAATGTTTCAGAAAAAGATTTTTAAAAGCTGAGCATTTCACCTGCATGCTGAAAAGCAATCTTGTCCATGTTGAAATTCTCAGAAACTAACCACCAAATACTCACAAAACAGAACTATTTCTTAAAGTATGTCAGATCCTATTTATCACTTGACATGGTAATCTAAGGAGTCAGGATCTTCTCTGAGGTATTCATTATTCAAATTTATTCACCAAATAAGCGATACTTGGTCTGCTGGCAATTTGCAATAAAATCTCAGAGAACATTAAACATTTAGAATTCAAGCTCTTAAATACTGAAGTCGTATCATTTGCTTCCTTTACTTTTTTCTTTTTTACTCTGATGAAAGAGTTCATGCACAGTTTCCATCACCCTTAACAGTGGTTGTTCTGGTCCTCATATGTTTATACAGAAAGTCACAGAAATTAACCTTTGAATTTTAAAGAATATGTATGAAAACTGCATTGTCACAAGTAGTGTAATTTTTAATATTTTCGGAACAGTGGATATATTCACAGAGCTGGCAACTTGTTCTAATTCACATAGGTGTTGATTCATTAGGAGTGGGCTAGAGTCCACTTTTTGACACAGCCTGCACAATTCAATTCAAATTCTGTCTCATTTATTAACTTTTATTAATTTAACATCAGAAATCAGACTTGTCATTTAACTATATCAGTGCCTTCAGAGGAACTTTCCATATACACATAAGAATGCAAGAAGAATGAATCTCTTGGGCTTTGTAACATGCATTGTTTGTTTCTGCTGCATTACTAAGATTACACAAATTCATCAATGCTTAGCAGCCTGAGTCTCGCTTGGTGCTGTAATGTCATAGCTGAGCATTTGTATCTAGTTTTTGTTTATTTGGTATAATTTTATCTAATGTAATGCAAGTTAATTAGCACAATTGATGTCTTTGTAGCAGTTTGCACTTTCCCAGTGGACTTCATTCTTCTTCATACATATCCTACCTAATTGTATTAATTATATACAGCATGAAATACTTTTCCTGTCAATGTCATTTGAAAACTAAAACAACCCATCTCTTCCTTCACCAAACTATATAAACCCATGTCTTCCTTCAAGTACTGCTGTTAAAAATATATATGACTCAACTGTTTGGGTTGCTGGTTCTTTAAACACATCTTTGTGTTTACTGAGTCCTTCTATTTACCTTAACATTCTGTACTAATGAGCCCAGTGCAAAAGACAAACTGGATTACTAACTCAACAACCAATTTCATACATTCTACAGCTGTTATTTGCACAGTATTGGAGACATTACAAAATCAGTCATTTGGAGAGGACTGGAGTAAGAATTTTATGCTGAAAGATAAAACCTTAAAGAGGAACAGAGGAAGCTGCAAATTAGAATCATAGAATCATTAAGATTGTAAAAGACCTCTGAGATCATTTAGTCCAACCATCAACTCATCCCCATCATACCCACTAACCACATCCCTCAGTGCCACATCTAAACTTTTCTTGAATGCCTCCAGGGACAGCAATTGCACCACTTCCCTAGGCAGCCTGCTCCAATGCCTCATCACTCTACCTGAGAAGATTTTTTTTCCTAAAATCCAACCTGAACCTCTCCTGGCACAACTTGATGCCATTATCTTTCATCCTACCACTAGTTACCTGGGTGAAGAGGCCAACCCCACCTGGCTGCAACGTCCTTTCAGGCAATTATTCCTTTCAAAACTTTGAAATGAATTGAGTAAGCATCAAGAAACAATTAATGGCCTTACTTAAAATAACAGCATTCTGTTTTATTGACTAACTATTGACAATTGCTCTAACACAAGGACATTAGCAAGTAGTGCAACTCGGTAGAAAACAACCCCTGGAATAAAAAGTCAGTGTCAAAATATCAGCTATGAAAAATAACTCTGTAAGAACTTTCAGGTAATATGACAGACAAGACAGCTGCAGATTCAGTGGGAGTGGTACTTCAAAATTTATCTGTATCTGTTTCCTTTCTAACAAGAAATTAAAACAACTATGTAAGCAGCATCCTTCTACAGATATCACCAAGTCTGAATTGCCTTTCAATATCAAGCACACTGCAATCACCGATTAGAATTTTTTTCTTCCTTTAAAAACTACATTGAGAATAGATTGCCTTAGCTATCCCTTATCTTCATTATAGAGTGGCTGCTTCCACTTTCTCTCATTAGGAAATGACCCATGTGAGATCAAGGCTCCAGTTCGCATTTTAAAAGTAACATTTCTCCCCTTTAATGTGAACTAAATCTTCAAACATTTTTTGTAGATGAAGAGGAAAGTAGAAAACTATTCTAGCTTTTCATGCTCTTTCCTATAATTAACATTTACCTACCCCAGCCGATGTGTCTTACACGTAAAATTCAAAACAGCCTGACATGAATGAACAAGTCTGCCTTTTAATAGAGTAACATGTAATATGTAAGAGAAACAGTGTTAGCTTCCTCCCTGGAAAAGCAGAATTTGAAATACAAAGTAAGGAAAATTCTATTTCGGTGGAAAGGAAAGGAAATAAATTTTATGTGGGAAAAGAGAGGATTTGTTCCTAAACGTAACGAGTGGAGTACAAAACACAAACGGCTACCCTTCACCAAAAAATAATAAATACTTCAAGAATTAAAGCGTCTTGTTGCAAGTACCTACATCCAAACGTTTTCAAAAGAAAAGTTCCAATGTAAAGAATGATTTGATTTCAGAAAAGAGTATTCCAGGCATCAGTGCAGTAACTCACTCAGGCAAAGAAGGAAAAGGTCACACTTCTTGGGGGAAGACTGGGAAAAGATTAAAATGAAAACAAAGTTATAAGCCACAGAAAAAGATTCCTCAATGTTGCAACGTGACTGAACATTTGCAGAAGCTGTAAGAACTAATTTGCACACCATCACAAAAAGCACAGCACATTCTATTCCTCACTATTGCTGGTACAGAGACTCACATTCATCCACTCAGGTCTCTGCCATTTTTATTCCATTCACTGCATCATCAGTAGTCCTGCCATGACAACTGACTCTTGAATGACAGCCAGTGAAAGGTGAAGATCAGAGACTCTCTCAGGTGGTGCAAATAAGCACAGGTCTGGCCAGTTCTGTGGAGCTACTCACAGCAGGTCCCACCAGCTGGAGAATGAATCTCCCGTGACTAATCATTCTGCAAGCAACACCGCTGTGGAGAACACAGGGGCACTATATGTTCCACAGGTCCATTAAAAACATAAATCCTTTTACATAAACAAATCAACATTGTTTCTCCACAGTAACATGAAATGGGGGTAGAAGGGGCCGGTAAACTTGGTAAAATTTCTGTTACACAACTGATAACCCAACATGATAATGCTTTCAAACAACTTGATCTGTGAATTAGTGGATTTTAAAGATAAATGTCCATAGAGAATGACTAGAAAGAATGGTGGATTTTAGGCTACTTCTAATACTAGCATTAATACATCTTTTGGTACCACGGCTCATACACAGAACCTCTCCTATGAAAAAAAGGTTGAAGGAACTGGGCTTATTTGGCTTGAAGAAGGCTCCAGGAAGATCACATTACAGACTCCAAGTAATTGAAGGGATTTTACAAGGTGGGAAATGACTTTTTACACTGCCTGATAGGGACAGAAGAAGGGTGAATGTCTTTAAAGAAAAAAAAAAAAGAGATTTAGTTTAGATATTTAGGTTAGATGTTAGAAATAATATTCATAATCAGATGGTGGTAAGGTGGTGCATCAGCTTGCCCAGAGATTATGTGTATGTCCCATTTCTGGTGATGCTCCAGGACATGTTGGATAGGGACCTGGGCAGCTTGATCTACCAGCTGGAAACCAGCCCATGGCAAGGAGTTGGAACTAGATGATCTTTGAGGTCCTCTCCGAACTAAGCCATTCTGTTATTGCACTTGATACTTTGGAAAGACTGAAGAAAATCGTGGTTCCTTTCTGGAAGAACTGACAATATCAGAATTGGTTTTGCCTCATTTTTTTCCTAGGTGATCGTGATATTTTAAGAAGCATAAGGCAATTATACTCCACTGTACAGTTCTCTGTGTCTTTGGCACTGAGCTCAGGAGCTGAGCTTCATAGGGTTAACAAAGAAATTCAGGAAACTTAAAATGTGAGTCAGAACATGCAATTGAAAAACTCAGCTGAACTAGTTTCTGAAGGAACTTCTCTCCCTCCCCTCTGATGCTGTAGGATATCAACTATCAAGCAGATACTCAAATTAGAAGTGGTGGTTTTTAAGTGATTTCATTTTAAAAGTCAACAGTATTTGCAAAAAAAAACACTTTTTGGAGTCAAGGATAAGGGCTCACTAGCACAACCTGAACTATGCTAATGGTCTCAGATTTAACAGTATGAATTAAAAAAAAAACAAGAACATGATGAATTAAAAAAAAAACCAACCCAAAAACAAAAACAAAAACTATCATCTTAAGACAAGTATTTAATTTTAAACCACGTTGCTTTTTCCTCTTTCACTGGGGACAAAAATATATATACATATTTTTCCCCACTTCTTTTTCATATAGTCATTAAAAAAAATTACATCCCTAACAGCCGACTCATGAAAGGCACACATTGTCTCCTTCTAGAAACACTCTGGTCCTTCGACTTTCCGTCTGAAACACTCAGCCATAGAAATATTTCTCACAGTAAAGGACATGAACATATTTAAAAGTTCAAGCAGTGGAAATGAACTGTAAGTGGGTAATAAGTATAGTGGTGGGCTGGTATGTACTGCCTCCTGAATCAATTAAAGCTCAGTCTCACTTTCCATTGCTGCAGCAAATCAGATTATTCAAAGCAGACAGGTAGTGAACTAACTTTTGACAGGTGATCACAGGAAGCAAAATCTATGTTTAGAACATTGGAAAAATCATTGGGAAAAAGAAAAAGGTTTTATGTTTAAAACCTACTAATCACAGGATTTTAAGATGTGCCAAAAGGAAAACAAAAAGCTTTAAACAACAGGAGGGATGGAACACAACCCCTAGGAGAACAGGCTGAGAGAGCTGAGGCTGTTCAGCCTGGAGAAGAGAAGGGGAGACCTGGGAAGACCCAAGAGCGGCCTTTCAGGGGGATCATAAGAAAGAAGGGGACAGACTCTTTAGCAGGGTCTGTTGCAATCAGACAAAGGGGAAATGGTTTGGCACCAAAAGAGAGGAAATTTAGGCTGGATGTAAGCAAAAAGTATTTTGCAGTAAGGGTGGCTCAGCACTGATACACGTTGCCCAAGGAGGTGGTGGAACACATTCCTGGAGACATTCAAGGTCAGGCTGGACAAAGGCTCTGAGCAATCTGATATAGCTGTATGTGTCCCTGTTCACTACATGGGAGTTGGACCAAACAACCCACAAAGGTTTCTTCTATAAAAAAAAAGAAATGTTTCCCTCTTCTAATATGATGCATCTCCTGAAAAACAAAAGTTGTTTCAAGTAATGACATTATCTTATAGGTATAAATGTTAAAAATGAACATATATACATATACACATAACTAGAATTTTGCATACTTCCTCAGAGAATATGCTCTATATTCCTCCTATTTAAAATAAAATAAAAAAAAATAAAACAATTTTTTTTAAAAAAATCAGGTTTTCATGTATTTATCTATATGGTATTGTCATGCTTTCCTCAGGCTTTAGAGTGGACTGAAGTGTTCAAAAATCTCCTAGGAAAATATTTGTGAGGATTCAGAAATAACGTCAGGAAGTTAGACTGCCTCTATTGGAATGCAAGGATCAAGGGTTTATTTTCACTACTTCTTTTATAAACAAAGAAATTAGTACAATTGCAGCAGCATCACTGGGGGAGGTAGAGGGAAGAGATGAGGAACAGTTGGAAAGCTAGAAAAAAATGTGGATATTATTTGAAGGCATTGGGTGTATTCCTCCTGTAGTCTCCATATCACTATGGAAATGAGTACACTACAGGACTTTTCACCAACATCTTTTCCCCCCTATCTGAGTTAAGGAATAACACTACACATCTTGAAGGATGTTTTAAATGTGTCTATGTGAATTATGATGCAAATTTCTAAAACATTCCCTTGCACACAATAAAAAGAAAAACAAAGAAAAACAGAAGGAGTAAGAAATAAAATAAGCTTAGTTTCCTGAGCATGCAAACTGTCAGGGATTGTTTCATCTTTAACATTAAAAGCCCCAGCCACAGCTAGCATGTAGAGATAAGAAATTTACACCTCCACATGAGAGCTCATACAAACTGTTTCTTGTTTATATCCCTATTAGGAGTTCACAGCAGTCACCAAGATTATTTCACTTGGTTTGATTCCTTCTCTGTTCTCTATGGCTCATTTACCAAGTCCTATACAAAGCTATTCATGCCCCTTGAGAAGAGCCGAAGTGAGAATTTGTAACTCACAAAAGCCGCAGCCAGATAACACAAAGTGGAGCCCTTGCCATCACAATGCCATTTCTCTCACAGCACTTCACGAATGATCTCACTGAGGCCATCTTCTAAGGCAAAGGGGTAAAGCAATTCTCCATGCTGCTTCCATGTTACTGCTTTTCCCATATCTTCCCTTCTATCAAAGACAAAAAGGGGTATTATGACAATGTGCCAAGGACAAACAGTCATTAGGTTAAAGTTTCTGGTTCACATGGCATTCTTTATATCCCAGGTTTCCTGATGCAGACTTTCTGTTGCAAAATAATAATAACGGTGAGAATGCCAGTCACTGGAGAAAGAATGTACATCTGGGTAAAACTGAAATACATTCCCAGAAAACCCATTGAAATACCTATTATTTTCCTGGATGACTATGGTGAGTCACTTCACTGTTGATTTTCACTCATTCAAGAGGCAAAGAGGATGTTATTGTTCACCACAGGAAACGTATAAATGCTGTTTTCTGTTTCTACACAAAATATTTGTGTGTGTATTACATATTTATAAATAAACGCTCATCTCCCAGTAAAGTTCTCTGCTAATAGAAAACCAGAACTATCGCTTTGTTTTGTGTAAGAGACTTCTGTTAAGTTACTATCAGCCTCACTGACTTTGTGTCACTGTATAGGGTTGAGCCTAATTCGTATATGAGCCACTTGTTTCCACTCCCAAACCTGATGCAGCAAAAAAGCCAACATAGGAGCAATAAAGGATGGTATCGCTACTGTAAAACATTCACATATGTTTTGTACTAGTACTTGTCACAGTTCACGTGACACTACTTTATTGTAGTGAATACTATCAACACTGCTGAAGAACCACAGCAGAAATACTTTTAGACAAACATCCTCACTATGATAAACTAAGCAAGCATTAGGATAAGGACAGTCAAAAACAACAACAACAAAGATAACCATATCAGCAAAGGTTTTCTTGTGTCTCCTAGTTTAGAGGTATCCCGTTAGACCCAACAACCACAACATGAAGGGCTTAAGAGGACACATATGGCCCAGGGCCCAGCTGTCTCTGCTCATCAGACTTGGTCTGATCCCAGTTACTACTGTTCCCCAGTCTGTTCAGCTCTCTGAATGCTGTGGAACTGAGGCACTTGCTGAAGTGGACACTGTCTTTATCTGAGTCATGCTCCCTGCACTGAGTCATGGTCCCTGCACTCAGCTTCCACCCTTCCCCTGCAGGACAGCCCCCTCCTTCACACATTGGGTTTGGCTTCAAGCATTTCAGCTGTATTCAAATGGTCACGATTGCTGGTAAATGGTAAAATAGTCACTTCAGCACACTTACCATTATGGCACTGTTTTCTGCTGTAAGCCAGAAAAAAAGACTAAGGATGGGATATGATTAATTTTCATAAATATCTAAAGGGATGTGGTAGGCAAATGAATGAAGCCAGGCTCTTCTTGGTGGTGCATAGATATAATACATGGAGCAATGGTCAAAAACTTGAACATAGGAAGTTCCATACAAACAAGCAGAACTTTATGGTAAGGTTTAGGGAGCACTGTAACAAATTACCCAGAGAGGTTGCAGAGTCTCCTTCTATGGAGATATTGAAGACCTATCTGGATGCCTATCTCTGCAATCTATTTTAGGGAACGTGCCTTAGCAGAGAGGTTGGACTTGATGATCTCTTGATGTCCCTCCCAATCCCTGTGATTCTGTGGAACCAACAGTAATTTAATTTTATCATCCTGTTTTTAGTCATAAAAGATATCCATTTTATTTTAGTGATGAAAGGAGGTCTTTTGCAAGAAGTCAAGAATATAAAACATGAATTTACTACAACATATTTAGTATTAGGCTTTATAACTTTTAACTGAGATACTACCCTCCTGAGTGAGTGTTAAAACAGTTCAGTATTACTGTCTTAACTTAATCTGTAAAGTATGAAACAAACTGAAAATGTAATCCTGAGCACTACAAGCAGTCTTCCAAAAAGCTTCTCACTCAGTCCTTAATTTAACCCCCATGCCAAACATATCTCTGCACATTCTAAAATAGCCAGTATATGTCTCACTTTAAAGAAAATTAAAGGCCTACACCTAATACAATCTTCTTTCAAAGTTTTTGGATGTGATCAAATAATAGTGGCTTCTGGAACATCACGCAACAATAAATGACAGATATTTGAACTTGGTACAATCTATTTGCACATGTGAACTGGGAATGAAATAAAACACTAGTATTCTGGAAGGAAATTAAAGACAGCTATGTCTGAAGAGTTTTAAAGTAAGAGCAGGAAACAAAAAATGATACTTAATCTAGACTAAGGCAACTAAATTGCACAGTAGAAAATACAGAAATAGTTCTTGAAAGGTAGAGAAGCAGGTAGAAGTAGTGTTTAAACCAAACTATAGTTAAGAGCAAGGGAGCTGTTTTTCACATCTGGTCAGGATCAAGCCAGTGGAGCCTGCTACTGCAGTACTGGATGTACATTAGGCCGATGTGATTGGGTCCTATGGCCTGCTCTTAGATTTCCTCATTGGATTTGGGTAGCTTCCAATATTGTCTCCTCCTCAAGCCTGTTTGGCACTGTTCTCTACCTAATTAAGAAGCAGGACCTCACAGATCCTCATTGTTGTATTAATCATTGTCTTTCTAAAATGTTCCAGTAACATACAAACATGGAATTCTGTGTTAGGATGAAGCCAACAATTGAGCCACTCTAGCAGTTTCATTTTTCTCCTTCCCACTTCTTCCATCCCTGCTACAAGCTGCAAGTTTCAAACCCTTTCCTTGTACTGACACTAGAGCCCATAACACATCTAACCACTTTGCTGATACAAAAGCCTGATTGCTATAAAACTAATCTAGGATAAAAAAGAAAAGGGAAACAAACAAACAAACAAACAAAACCAGTAAAAATTCATGAAAAGCTCACTGCTTCTAAAGCAGCACAATGATCTTTTACTTTAAGTAACAATAAACACAGATTTTTTTATAAAGTAAGGAATTAACTATAGTTGCTTTTTGTCTGCTTTTCTCATTACTCTGAGACATACTTTAAATCAAAATTTCAGGGAATGCACTTGAATATGAGCATCTCCTTTTCTACCCTTTCCTATACACAGGTTTCTTACTTGGTTAATTCTTCTGTGAAGGAAGTCCTACAAGTTCTCAGACAAAACATTTTCCCCCCTGCTAGTCTCTCTCACCCTGAAGCAAAGCTAGATCAGTTCCTTCCTTACCAGGGTAAGAGATATATCCTTGTCTGTCCTACAGCTCCTTCCAAATATTGGATTATATGAGTTATAAGTTATGGTGATGCCAAATGTAGTATGAAACAGCAGGTTTGTAAATCCAGGCTGTAACATCATAAGTTCTCTCGAAAAGACATATTTTCTAGATGAACTGCCTGGAAAACTAAATTTTGGGATTTTCTAAGAATTAATTATTTTCACTACTCCTGAAATGAAAATCAGCTTTGTAGTTTGTTTTTAAGCAAGAAGAAAATTATGCCAATAAAAGATACGAAGGATATAAAGAATAAAACATATAAACCACTAGATAAACAGGAAAATAATGGAAGGATGACAATAATTAGTGATAATTAAGATACAGACACCCAAATCAAGACTAGAAGTTGTTCTTCTGACTTCATTTCTGAAAAATACCAGTCTAGGGCTTGTTATTAAATTACTTATACTTATTTTGCAGGACTACAGCCTTAAAGTAAGATTCACCTGTTCTTTGAAGTGCCATGTTTTGCCTCACTGTGCTCTGCTTTCTAGATTCAAATTTCATAAGCTACCTCCAGGTATTCTTTAATCAAATTACAATCTACTTTCTGATCTTTCCTTTCCCATTCAGTGGCACTGTCAGAACAGAATTATGCCCTTTATCTTACCATTTCCTCTCAGATGAGGCTTGTCCTCTAGGATTCTTGGAAAAACCTCAGTTCATCCACATCTCTGCACTTACCCGAATATAAAAACTTATGCTGATAGCTTTGGCTCTGTGCACAAAATATTTTGTCACAGCAAATGATACTAGAAGGCCAGAATTCTATTTTTAATTTTGAAATCAATCTGTAATGATTTTTCAGGAAAAAACAAGGGCCAGTTCTTAAAAATATTATCTCTAGTACTGGATGTCTTTATATAGATACATGCAACTTGACTTTCTGAAGAAACCAGAACACATTTTAGCGCCTAAATAAAGGTCAGATTTCCAAAAATGATCTGCAGCTGAAAACTCTCCCTGCATTCAACATGCTAAACACTTGGAAGTCTAGCAGTGTATTTAGACACTTCAGTAAGAGCCGAGTTCTGAAAATCTGCTCTCAATTGTAAATACTTGTATCTCCCAAGTAGACAATGATTCCAGAAAAACAGTCTGAATTCCTAACTTATCTGAAAATCAAAGCTCATCTGATTGGGCATCCAAAATGAAAATACACTTCAGCCTTCCCTAATACTAAAATATCCATGTGCTTCAACAGCACAGGACTTAATTTGTTAACATTTCTTAAGGACTCAAGCTCCATCAAAATTGCTAACAACATACTAAAACATGCAAATAAAGATGTCTAAAAATGAGCCATACATTCAGTGCTCCAGAAGGGTATAGTTAAGCCAGTCTTCTTAGTGGAAACACCACTGTATTCTTGGAAAAGAAAGAAGAGACAAGTCTTCTACTGGGAAGTTTTGGCTGCATGTAATTATAAATCCCTTTATATATGCCATAAGTATTCCATGATATTGAAACCAACTATTTTTTCAATTAAGACTTCAACAAAAAGTAAGCAATGAAGCACATGGGGTTGCTCTTAAAAAACACAAACATCAGCCTCAGTCTGATGTTGACACTTTATAGCTTATTTTCAAAATACTTTGGTTCCCACTCCCATAGAATTAACATTTTCTTCACTTGTCACTGTACCATAATGATAATGATACAAAATAAGTATTTTTCATCACTCATTTAACATGAAATTCTCCTCAGTTTAGCTTATACTAAAATAACCCCAAAACTGAGAAGGATGTTTCCCACCCATGCTACTCCCTTCATTCTCTAGTATTACGATGACTACTATAACAATTTTGTGTGTTTGAAAGCACAGTAGGTGCAGATTTAAATGCCCCATTTTTATTTCAAAATCTAATAAAAAGCAAGTGCCTTAGAGTTTCAGCCTGGAATGCACTATTTGAACCTCTTCACAGAATTTTGCAACCAAAATTATACTGATTTATTTTTCCTCAGGGGGAAAAAATAAGACAAGAACCTAAAACACGGCAATAAAAACATACTATTGAATCTTAGTGTATAATTAATTTCTTTTGCTAAAGCATCTCAAAGCACTTAGCAAGAACTGAACCTGCCTCTTAAATAAATTTCATGCAAGTTACAATATTACACTGAGTATACTCTGATCTGTAACATTTCAAATGCAGTAGGATATCCAAACTACGAGAGAGACAAAAAAGAAAGAGGGAAAAAAAAAAAAAAAAAAAGCCAGAAAAAAGGAATTTTGAAACTAAGCATCCTATGGCTCTATCAATATTACAAATGAAAACAAAAAGTGTCCTATAATATTTTTCTGCACACACACACAAAATAATTAAATAGATTTTAACGACCAATTCTTCTGCATATGGTCACAGTCCTGGTTACAAATGCAATACAAAACACCTGAGAAAATCTGATCTGATGTACGTGAATAATTATTCCGTACATACAACTACCATATGTCAGCTTGAGAAATGTGCTAGGGACAAGTCTTCAACCAGTACACACTGTTTCTTTCCCTCTTTTGAATACCTTTTGTGACTGTGTGTGTGTACACTTCTTGTTGTTATTGTACCTGTTTGGTTTTCATTTGTGCCTTGGGTTGTTTTGTTCTGGTTTTGGATGTGTGCATCAGTGGGACAGCACCATAACTGGACTTCTGATTTTTGGAACACTAGAAAGATATTGCATCTGCATAGTACAAGCATGCCAACATTTTAATTCAAATTTCCCTTTCAAAATCAATATCCCTGTGGTAACTAACCGATGAAGACATATTTCAGAGCAACAGAGTGGGAGACTGCAGTCACCACAGGTGTAAATTCAAGCAGCATCATGATGACATAGATTTGTTGGGTTATGAAATTCCAAAGTACTGTGCTTTTCAATATTTTGCAGAAAAGACTTGACTTGAAGAGTGCCTCCCTGTGGCAACTGAATACAGCAAAGACCTAGTAAACTACTGACACTGAGTCCCAGATTCTTTTTCCAGCAGCCACAGCACTGTTTAACAAGCATAGGGATTATGAAATCTGAAGACAAACAAAGATCTTCTCTTTCTAAAATTAGAAAACACAGATAGAAAACCACAAATATTTCTAGTACACTCAAATGGACTCAGGAACTGAAGTGTGCATAGCATCAAATGGTCCTCAGATCAGGCTCTCTTCTTATGTATGCTGGGACAGGAATGTCCCAGAAGAAAATGAAAACTAACAAACAAACAAAAAAGAAATCAATGTTTCCCCCCTGGCTTTACATTTTAAAGTTTGCATTGCATTTTGCTTTTATTGGCTTTAATCAGATATCATTATGCTAAGCTTCACTTCAATTTCATCCAAACATAGATGCAGATACAGTTTAATTAAGAGCTACTCTGGTTGAGTTCCATTCACAGATGAGAATCCATTCTCATTGGTCTCCTTCTATTCACTGCATCCTGAAAGCAGGATTGTTGAGCTGCATTAAATACCTCTTTCCCTGCTGAGGGAGCTACTCTTCTAAGAACTCCAAAGTGCCTTTAGTTCATTTATTTTATTTTCCACATCTCTGAAGTATGCTACTATAAAAAATACATTCAAAGTTATCATTCAGCAGTTACCATTCTTTCAGTATTTTGTTAAAATCTAATCTAGCTAGTCTTATCTCAAGAAATAGCTATATTGATTTGATCTGAACGAAGATCAAGTTGCAAAGGCAACAGTAAAATCAATTATATTACTCACACTGAATCATCACATACATGCTATCAAGTGTTTTCAGATGTGGTTTGTTTATTTAAAAAAAAAAAAACAAAAAAAAAAAACACCAAATATGCCTAAATAAAGGCACAGCTGATTTTTAAAATGACAAACTTCAAACTTTTTGATCTAATTCTCGATAGGCTGTTTCTCCACACCTTCTGCTTTCACTGTTTTTCATTGGCACATTCCTGGCTAGAGTAGTAGGGTCTTTCTCCCTCAGTTCCTCAGAAACACTTAACTACCATGTTTTTCAATGTGATAAATAATAAAAATAATTGATGGATAACTGATTGTTTGCTCTACTTTTGACCTACAAACCGATCAAGAGCAAATTTTTCCACTTCTACACACTATTTCATTTTCAAACTCAAGCTACATCAGGATGTGCTGCAAACTCTTCAATATTATTCAATACTGTTTTTAGGAACCTAGTTCTGAATAAGTCTTCTACATACATATTGTAGCAACATAAATCATAAAATGCACATAAAAAAGTAGGAGAAAAAAATCCTTAATTCTATCAAATGTAGAAGTCAACAACAGAGAAATCTTCAAGATCTTGCACATTTTTACTTATTTAATATTAAGTTTTCATTGTCATGAATGTTTGTTCCCTCATTTAGAAGAAAGCTGAGACTAAAATGCTCTAACAAAACAGAATGAGAACAACGGAAGTTAAAAAAGGATTTGCTCTGAGTCATATAGCCTACCCCTGCAGATGTAGGATTGTTCCCTACAGAGTATTTTTAGTTAAAATGGAAAACTGCAACTTACCAATTGAGTCCAAAAGGGAAATGTTCAAGAGTTCTTACAGAGGAGCATGAGCTGATCCAGTTTCCAACGGACATTACTATATTTTCCAGAGAGGGTTATAAATAAAAAAAACCCTGCATTTCAAATGCTGAGTCCAAGCCATCAGGTAAAGCAGCTGTAGAGGAGTGAGAGGCAAAGGAATGCTGAGGCAGCAGGATGCATTCGAAGTTGATGGCTAAATGTGCAGCCTCCACTGCAAGCCCTTCATGCTACCTGTGTCATAGAAGGGAGGGAGAGAAAAGGGCTTCAAATCACTCAACAGAAGGAAGGCAATGAGAGCATGGCAGGAGTGCTAAGAAAAAGAATCCAAGATTTCTTCCATTTCCATTTGTAAGAGTCAAAATCTACAAAATGACAAAGAAACATTAGCATAAGTAAATATGTTGATTTAGGTTAGTCACACATTCTAACAGCTTGTTTTGAAAAATGTTGCTACCACTTTGAACTGGCATTTTCAATATCATCAGTTTTCACATTCAAAGAAAACAGTCATTTCAGCCCTCCAAAACGGATTATTTTGATTCAGAAGCAGTATATATACAAACATACCTAAACGCATGTGTTTATTAAATGCTAACTATGACTACAGTTTATCTGTGGACAGTTTAAACTCCAGTGAAATGCATTTCCCGGGAAGAAAGAAAGAATTTCTTTTGAGTCCCCTGAGCAGTGATGGAACCCATATCCTTCACCTCTCACTTTGTGCACAGATGGGTAAGTGCAACTGAGGAAACATTCTCAGTCGGTATTCTATATCTGTTGCCACCACAGACAGCACCAAAGTCCTTGAAAAGTCGAATATATGCACTGTACAACCATTGAGCTTAAGCAGGGCCTCAGATCATCACTGAAAGCTCTTCAAAGCATGAGTAGATGTGGCTCTTGTGAGAATTATCATCCTCTGAAATAGCCCAATAAACTTCATGGAGAAAGTCTACTGGAAAATGATTACAAAATGCTTACAGCAGGAGAGTACTTTTTCAGACCTGAACTCACAGGTAGTAACCTAGGTGGTACTGTTTCTTGAATTACTAAAAACTACATTGAATGCACCTCAAAAATAGAATTTTAACATTTTTGTGATGTGTCAGTTCAGTAAATTATATTTTAAAAGCACTGAAATTCTATACATTTTGACAAATGAATTCTGGAATCAATTATTTGAGACTGCTTTGACAAGGAACCTATACAAACAGACAGAAAATGAACCTAGGAATTCCATAACTTCCATTTGTGGAAAACCACTGTAAAGTCACCTATTCAGCTGCCTCATGCTATTCAGGCTTTGGTCACACTGCTTGAAGACTTGGCATAAGCTTTTTCCCCCACTGTCTTAACAACTTGCAACCCAATGATGCATATCATACATAAACACTTTTATCACTCTTAATTCTATCAGATAACAATATTTTGTATGTACTAGTAAGATTGCCTTTATTTGATGTATAAAATCACATATCATTTGAGTTTCAGTATAGCACAAAATGTTCATACTTACCATTTTGGCATATATGCACATGTATACATATATAAAACATTTCCTTAGATTTGTGTGTGCAACACAATGCAGGTTTTTCCAATTGGGTAAATGAAAGTCTAAAATTTAAGATAAAGGAAAACAGCCCTAACAAAAGGGATGTTTTTGCAATTGAACAGCAAAATACGGATTTAAGAGACGTAGGATCACTGCCTAGTTGCAGAGAATTATCATGGGTTAATGTTAAGAAAATAATTCACCACAATAGTAAAATAAATATTCAACATTTAATGAAAGCAATAGATGATATATTGTACTGACAGCTTAAAACCTCACTAATGCAAAAGCTATTGCTATAATACTTATTTAAATACATACAACAGTCCACACAGACTAAGTGAGGGCTTTCTGGTTTTAAAATACACCCAAAAAATTCTTCAAATTTTTGTTCCTCTATTCTAGAGTTCAGTGTAGGCAGATGAAACTTACCATGGTTATCATTCTGTTCTGAATTAGTCTTAACTGGAAAATAATTTTAAGTCAAGACCTTAATATATTTTATGACCTCCTTTTCTCTCTCTGAAATATTCTTGGATTGACTTAAAAGAGAACTACACATATGGTCTACTGGATTAAATGGGGAGGTAGGAAGGTCAGATTATTACAAAAATAATTTATATTTCCTTTTGTATTGGCTTTGTATTAGACGAGTAGTAAGCAAATGAAACTGCAGAATTTATAACCAGCTATAGTTCGGATTAAAGAAAAGACTGTGAAAAAAGATTTTAAGTTAACCTGAGACTGGAAAGTATGACCAAAATCTAGAGATGAAGGGATGAAAATTAGAAAGATCTTGACATGCAGTTGAAATACAATTCTTCTTATAGCATATTATTCATCTTCTGCAGTTAACATTAAATCAGAAATTCAGACCCCACAGATTTGGAATTAATGCTCACATTATCAAACAAAATTGATTCTTTGTATTAGTCTTTACTCTCTAAAGGGGGACAGTGGTGAAAATTACTCAAAGGTCATCATACGTAATCCTGCGCTTGAGGGCAACGCTGTAATAAGGAAAAGTACTGATGTCCATTTGATGATATTCTGATAACCCTCTAAGAAATGTCCTGCTAAATTTTACTAGAAAGATCTTTGTACCTAAGGTGATCTGTTCAAAAAGCAGAGTTGTTAAAAAAAAAACCCTGCATATTCTGAAATAATCTCAGTGAAGTTGATCTTTAAAATACAATCTGTGGAAAATAAACCTTTACATAGGTTTAAAAAAAAACAACAAACAAAATGTAGGGACTTTCTGTTCTCCTACATTCTTCAGTAATCTTTGAGAAATGAGGACTAAGAACTAGTTCTTTATATGCAGGTTATCCTATAGTTACCTAGTAAAGGACTTTCATAAGTCCTAGCAAAGGACCTTCATAATAGTTCTATCTGACTGCAGAAAAGGTGCCAGCCTGATGCAATATTTCAGGTTTTGTTTTTCATGGCATATCTGAGAGTTTATACTTAGTAGTCACCCTAGTAAGTGCAAAGAAAAGCAGCTGACGTTAGATCAGGCAAGGATTTTCTTTCCTCCATAGAAATAAAACTTCATGAAGTGCTTCTGTCAATCCCAGGAAGACGTCAACAGCAACAAGTAGCCTCCATTCTTGACCCAGGAAGCCTGAACAGCAATTAATTTGTCTATCTGCAAAGCTATGAAAAATTTCTCTTTGTGTACTGTAAAACAAAATGTATATATTTCATACAGCTGGGAAACAATATATCCTATTCAGAACTGCTGGCAGCACAACAGAGTACTTTCTTTGTTAAACCCTCTGAAACCATCTCCCCCCCCTCTTCCCCCCCCTTTTTTTTTTTTAACTCTGTTTTTAGGTGCACCGAAGAAGCCAAAAATATAAAAGTCAACAAGAAGAGTGCATGATCACTGGAAAACTAAAAGGATATAAATCATTCTTAGTAGGAGCACAACATTCAGTGGAAATCCTGAGAAGCTGTCAAATCTGCTGGGTTGATGTGAGGAGCTGGGAATGGACCTAGCAGAAAACACTGAGCAGCAGCCTCACTGTAATGAAATCCTCGTGTTTGCCGCCCTGTCCATTTTTTTCCTTAAAGATCTTCCTCCGTATTAAGCTATTCCCCATAAATCCACATGACCAATAGCACATGGACTTTTGTGAGGTAAATCTCAGCACTACTAAGAATTCAATTCATTTTTAAAAACTAAGCCATTCAATATGCGATAAAATAAGCATTTTAATACAAGGAATTTCCACAGGAAAAGACAGAAGCTTTCTAATCAATAACTCACGTGACTGCTAGTGTGAACACTCATGACATTTTTAACATGCTTGCAAAATGCAATCTTTTTTTGGTGTTGGAAAATAGAATCAGTTAAAGCATATCAAAATTACAGAACAAACTGGCCAACAAATCTATGGAAGAAGACACTCTAGTGGAGAGAGAATGTGTTGGGATAGCTACATTAGCCACATAAAAGCATAAAGAAGAGGAATTATTTTACAGCTGAGATACCACTACCCATGAGGAATTATTTTACAGCTGAGATACCACTACCCATGCATTGTGCTGGCAACAATATCTTAGAAAACACAGAAGTGGGACACAAGTTCCCAAGTTTCCATTTAGTATCCCTACATTAGTAAAGTTTATAGCACAGGTTGAACCTCAACTATATAGGAATGTACTCATCAGCAAGTTGGGAAAAGAGAATGTGGTCAAAAGGAAGAAAACAGTTACTCAAAACAGGTAAATATTGATAAGTAATGAAGAATTTTCATTGATCTCATACTGCTTCAACAATAATATCTGAATTTGCAAACATCTCCTACTTACAGGACTGAAAACAATAGGACTGAGCCTTGGCAGGTTTTACCTTAATAACATGCCAAAGAATAGACCTGCTCTCTCAAAGCCTCCCAATCAAACACACACACTACAGCGCAATGCACAGCTTACTCACCATCTCCTTTCTGCAGCACCTGCTGTGCTTCAATGGTCAGGGTTCACACACCATCACACCAAAGCCTATTCTGGAAAAGCAGCCCTTAGCCCTTGTCTTCTTCAGCCTCTTCTGGTTTGTTTTTTGCTTTGTTTTCTTTCTTCAAATGGGGAATACTTTCACAATAACACAAGCCATAAAATCAAAGATTACAGGAAGGGAACACTAAAAAAGCACTATTTCTTTCTGACCCTGCTGCTTCTGAAGTATAAATTCAGTTTCTGAATTGACCTTCAGAATTTCTACTTCCCACAATACCAACTTTTCTAGGCTTCCACCTGATACCACTTGCCCAAAACTAGGTAGATAGGAGCGATGTCTATCATGTGTAAATTAAATCTGATTTATTTATTATCTTGACACCCGCAGATAACTAAGTGGAGAAGTGGAACTAAAAGCTTGAGTACCTGTGGTTCTAACAAGCATTTTTTGTTTTAAAGCTGCCTTGGTGCGTTCTCTATAAACCTTCCAAGGCAGGGCTTGCTTGGAACAATTCAGGCACATTGTGCCGTCGATCTTGCTGTGCTTGTTGTCTTTAACTTAAATAGTTGGAGATAAAACAGGTAAAGAAATGACAAAACTCCCTGGGTTATTTTTCTTTAACCCTGAGCAGTCATTCCTTAGGTGTTACAATGGTAGGCACTGAACAGGTGTTAAAATCACTCCCTTCCTGTTTCTCCCTGGAACTTGTTTGTTACTGTCCAGCATAAAACGCTAAAGCACTAGCATTTGTGAGGCTTTATGCCTACAGTTAGCAGTGTGAAACATTTTCTTACAGCCTTCTGTAACTGTACAAGTTACATGGCGCATAAATATATTTCTGAACACCAATTAAAAAAAAAAAAAAAACAACAAATTTTAAGTACATATTCCATTTGCTTGGGAGGAACAATTACAAAACCAGATGTTGGAGCCAGATGTCAACGAATTATTTTTCATAAGTCACAGTTTATAGCTACATAGTCTCCATTTATCATCTCAGATGGGAACACTTAATTTGACAGCAAACATTTTGGTTAATAGCCAGTTTCAACATTAGCACTCGTACTCAAAATTTTATGTAAAGAGATGTGATAAAACTGTCTAATGAAAATTCTGCTATTTCAGTCCCGTACCTCAGCATTTACAAATCCTGTATATTCTGTATGCAAACTGTAAATGCTTTATATAAATGCAAACATCTGTAAGAATATGTTTCAGATAGACAGACATCTTTATATATGCAACAGTATGTAAAATATCTGTACAGATAGACAGACATGCATCTCTCCACTTCAAATAAACTTGTCTTAGAAAAACTGAAAATAAAAGGTTTGAATTTACTGCACATTCCAAATGTTTATTGATTTCAGTTGATACTACTGGTGAAAGAATCTTGCAGGATCATCTGTGTTATTCTCACTACTCAACCTAAACAGTAACTATTTTAGACCTAGAACTCTCAGGGCAGAATATATTTAGCAACACAAATCTTTCCTTGATGTATGTTTCTTGCATTTCTAGGTAAAATCTATGCCAGACCTTCAGCTGCTGTTAAACTGGCACAGATCCACTGACTTCAACACTGTATTCAAGCTTTTACATTTATGACAGCAAAAATCTAACAGTTCTGCAGCTAGAAATAGTGAGGAAGAGGTTGATGCAAACATACTTTTACTAGGATACATACTAGTATCCTAGCAAACTGTCAAGCCTGATTTTAGCCCTGAAGGTAAAAAGTTCCACTGCAAGGCTTCCTTGTAGCAGGACTGGATTATCTTATCATACTACATTGACAAATTAAAGAGGAAATTCACTTTCATTCTGACTGAAGTCATGATTTGATTCTCTAGATAGCATTAAGAAAACCTATTACATTTAAGGTCTGAATTATTTTATCCAGACAGTAAAACACATTTTTTGACTGGGGATCACAAATTTTCAAATCCAGAGGTCAATTTTAGAATAAAATCCTGAAGATTAAAAAGAAAAAAACAAACAACAGCAAAAAAAAAAAAAACACAAAAAAATAAAACAAAAAAACAAAACCCAAACAAACCCAAGATGCTGATGTAGCTGTATCACAAACACACACTCATACATACCATATTTTGTTTTTGTGACTGCTGTATTTGATAAAAGTTGGGGAATGGGCATTTAGATTACTTCTATTCTCTAATCAAAGAACTTAACAAGCTTATGTATGAAGGAACCAAAATAGAATATAGAGTTATCATGTATCAACTACTACAAATAGGAAATTGAGATGCATCACAAAACACCTGTAATTTTTCAGTGGAAGGAATGGTCAAATCACCAATCACAGCTACTAATAAGAAGACCAGAGTCTCTCAAGTGCAAATTAAGATACAAATAATAGCCAACATCCTTCCTTTCATGCTAACATAAAGTAAATGTACATCCCCTTTATTGCTAAAAAAGGGATTCAGAACACTTCTGAAAGAAAAGAGATGCATCTACATGAAATTTTTCTTCCAGGATTTAGATCTACAGGTAAGTATTCACAATTATTTTTAAGAAAAGAAAGAACATATTGGAGAGACAAATAAAAGTTTTGCTGAGAATGGAAATGAAGTATTTTCACCAACAGAGACCAACTCAGATGAAAGAACATTACTCTGGTTGCTGAGGCAGTTTTATGATTAAAGAAGCTCGTTGTTGGGAAAAAAAAAAAAAAAAAAGAAAAAGAAAACAACAAAAAAACCCCACAAATTTCTCTCACTTCAAATAAATAAGTAAATAAATAATGATAATAATATCATAAAAAATTAACTCTTGGGATCCTCAGACAGAGCAGCTTTGCCATATAGACTGTTCCGATGTTGGCGGCTTTGGGTCACTGTTCAATAGTCACTGTTTCATAAAAAGAGCTTGAAGGCCATAAGGATCCTGTCTCACACTGCTGTGATAAATATTTGCATTAATGTTTCCACAGAGTTCAGAGGCAGAAACTCAGAGAAACTGGAGGCAGTCACGCTCTAAGAGCCTTCCAGATTTCGAGCTGATGAAGATGAGAATATTGGGACTTCTGATGAAAAAATAAATGTTTTCTTTGTTTTTATGATGGTTCCAGACTTCTTTTCCGAGATTATTTTCCCATCTCAGAGTCTGGAAATGGTACCTTTCAGAAGTAGTGGAATGCCAGTCTTAGAAGAGCTGGGCAGAAGCAAGCAAAACAAAAACTAACATGCTAGTTGAGAGTGTTAGTAGATCAGAATTTACCTCTGACTTTTCTTTCCAGTTCTTGAAGAAGCCAGCACTGAAACGTTAGAGTTATTCATACAGAGAAAATCCTGATTTTTCAATATCCTGTACTAATAAGTCAGTGCAAAGCTTTTAGGCATATCTCAGTTTCTTTCATGATTTTGTTTGCTAGTATTAGACACTAAAAAATTGAACTCAGTACTGATTTTTTTGATGTGCACTGAATGAGGTTCTGACGCCATAAGACAGAAGAAAAAGCCTGAAAACACTGCATGTAATTTTTGGCTCCAGCTGTTATGGTCTGGCAAAAGGCTTTTAGTACTCTTATATCTGCTAAAGTTATAGCAGCAGCACATCACCATTTAATTAACATACTAAAAAATGCATATCAAACGTGAGGCAATGAGAAAGAACTGGTATACCTTTTCATATATGACTTTCATGTTGAAGAGCTCTAACATTCAGATCATTAGCCACAAGAAGTTGTTTTTCCAGTTGCCGACATCCATGTTTTTACTTCAGCAGCCATAACACTCCTAATGTCTAAATGAGTTTGCTTTCCCAGAGTGTCTGGGAAATGGTTCTGCTAATCTCAGTCTACAAACTCATTACCAAACTGAATTCCAGCATCTCTTCTAGTGTCTAGCCAGAATATCAAGTTTCAGGCACCTTTCACTGCTTCTTATTTATGTAATTCTTTATTAAACCCGCACTTTACAGCCATCTTTTACAACTTGGGTATATTAAGTTACAAGGTTCTGGATTGGAAAAGATTCAGCAACAACTCCAGAGGAATCAAAGATCTGGGAGGGAACTGTAAAACAATTTGCAGAGCAGTGATATACACAAAGCTGGCAGTGGAACAATTTGATGTTGATGCAATTCAAGGGGCTGCTGCTGTGTGCTTTCCATTTTACACAGGAAGGTATGTTACATTCCTTCCTATCTCATGCTGGTCTAGGAATTTATTTCTAAAGAATAGCTGTTTCAAGAGTAATATCAAATTACTACAGCAAGATGACCTACACAGCAGCTACATAATCTGTATTTATGAAGTACTGCAGATGTCTGAAACACTGTGCAGACATTAACTACCTAAACCTTCACCATCATTTCAAAGCAGGCAAAGGGGAATATGGGAGAAACAGAGTGATGCTGTTGCAGCCAACAAGTGTACCAGCACCAGTACAAGAAACAGAGAGAGGCTCTTCTCAGAAGCATGTGGCAAAAGGCCAAGGGGACAAAAGACAAAAGGGAAAAAAGGAAATTACTACTATGCATCAGGAAAATAATCTTAAAGAAAGGGTGGTCATTCATTGGAACAAGTTGTCTCACTATGAAATCTCCACCCTTGGAGCTGTTCAAGGAATAGGCCTGGAAAAGGCCTTAGGCAACCTCAACTGAGTTCCAAATTGTATTTAACTACATAATCAGCCCTACTTTAACTGGGCTTAGACCAGATGCCTGCCCGTGGTTTCTTCCAGCCTAAACTATTCTATGATTTGATCTCTTTTTCCATCCCACATTCAGGATTCCACAACAATTTTGAAATTGATAGGGGAAGTCTCAGTTGTGGGAAGTCAAGCCACCATTTCTATAGCAGACAACAGGAAGCCTGGCATCAATCCGAGGAAAGCAAAGCGGTTTCCAGCAGCACACCCAAAATTCTTGTTTCTTTAAATGTTTGTCTTAACCTGTACTACCCTAAAGGAAGATATCATACACTAACATCACAAATATTACTATTCTAATTTTGTATTATCAAACAGTGTTATGCTGGAAATGCTATGATATGTTGAGGTTCTTAATGGACTTCTGAAGGACTATATCTCACTGCGAACAAAGAAAGACAACAGATGGAGGCATGCCCGATACAGGAAGCCTTTCACATTCTATTCTAAATTAACTTAAGTGGATATACTATTAAAAAAATGTTGCTAATTTTTGAAAATATATTTTTGCTCTTTTAATATTTGTCCCATGCAACAGATTTAAGCTGTTAAATTCCTTAATTTATTTTTTGCTCCTTGTGAATCTCACATTCATCTCAGTTTTTTGGGCTTCAAATTACCGACTGAAAGAAAAAGATTAAAATCTACCTGTCATAAATAGTTCAATCTACAACAATCCAATTAATTCCAGTTTTACTCATACTGTCAAATTAACAAATCCAAACTAGAATTGTTCTTAGAGCTCTCAAAAAAGCTAAACCTACATTTAAACTGAAAAAGTTTTGAATCTTCTTCTCTAATCTTACTGATTGTCCTTAATAAATTAAGCAGTTAAGGCTTCTATCATACTAATGTCTAACTAAAGTCTCACGAAGTACTCTCAAACATTTAAAAAACAAAAAAAAGTCCATATCACATTCTACGCAGCTCCTAGAATAAATTTTAAGCTTCCTTTCAAGATATTTTGAGTTGTTTCGTTTTATTTTTAACAGTGTTTTATGAGTTAACAATACTCTTGTTCGAGAGTAACTTACAGAAAAATAAATAAATAAATGAAATGCAGTAAGATGAATGACTAATGCAAAAGTATACATTCCATAAATTCTCACATACAGAGACGGAATTCAGAAAAATTATTACCAGTTCTAATTATCATCAGCAAAGAGCTGTCATGCAAAGTTCTTTAGCAGGGATTGAAAGTATGCACAGATCTGTTATTCAAATTAAGCTCAACCTTAAATATGCTCTTGGAATGATGTAACCACATAACCATTTGATTTATATATCCTAATTTGTTTATTTCAGTTAGAGCATACACATTTCATAAAATGCTGAAAGACCAGGCACTGAAAATCAACTGATTTCTTCAAGCGCGTACACAATATATGCAAAAGTTCTTGTTGTAATACAAGTATATAAGCTGAGGAATTCGGCTTTCCCCTGATTCCATTAAAAAAAAAAAAATCCCCCCGCAAAAAAAGACAATTTTCTCCTATTGTCAGAGTTAATTTCTCTCTTCCACAGAGGCACCATCTATTTTCTCCTGCAACTTTGATAGCTTTCATGACCCTTAGGTTGCACCACTAGGAAGCCATGGGAATATCCCAGTTTGAAACACAATCCATCAGAAAAATTGGCAATGATCTTAACACCGGTTCACAAATAATTTAAAAGATGTGCGCAATTTTTGATCATCTGATTTCAAAACCAAACATGAAGATCAAGCTACAACTTAACATCAGAAGCCGATTGAAATGCCCAAACCAATGGTATTTTAAAGACAGAACTTCAGTAGAAGTATACTAATATGTACCGCACAACAACAAGCAGCTTTCTACATAATATTAATATTGTTTTATTAAATATTGGGTTTTGTATATATATTTTTTTTTAAAAAAAATAATCATATTTTAAAAGATTTGAGAGCAAAACCTTCAGCTTTTTTTTGTCTTTAATTCTAAACTTCAGTGGGCTCAGTTGCGTAAAATCCGCTTTGTGACACACTCCCAGGTAGAATTCAGTCCTGCTTTTTTGCTGATACTTGGAAAAGGTATTCCTGCATTTGCCAGTATACTCACACTATAAACAAAATGTGATGGTAAACTGACATTCACAATGTAACCCCGTTTCAAGATTGGCCTCACAAATTGTCAAAAACAAACAAAAAATAAAAAACAAAAAAAACCACCAGAAAACTAGAGAGCAAATTCTTCTATTTACAGTTGCATTACAATATAAACCCCTCTTGATACAGTCTGGCAGAGCAGCTTTTATTCTCCATACGTGCATGTATGAATGTACATAAAACCCAACACAAAAAGTACCAGAAACAAGGGTGGGAGGTTTCAACAAGCCTAGACAGAATCAAATTATTATTATTTTTTAAAATTATGCCTTCTATGTTGACAAGTTCTACAAAACTAGAAATTACCATGTACATCTTCTGTATAACACTTATTTCTGAGTAATCTTGGAGCCCATGACCTGGATTAGATTCCAGTCCTTAATCTGTACAACCCAAGAAATAACAAGACCCCATCAGATTGAAAGACAGACCTTGAGACAAACTTCTTTGGCAGATTCCGCATCCCCTTCTGAACAAGTAAGGCTGAATACAGAATCGAAGGTGGAACACACCTACATCTGAAGGCAGAAGAGACAGTCAAACAATCTATCCTAATGTTCCCCATGCCACTGATTCTGAATTTCACCCAGGTATGCTCATTACTGCATTTGATATCTTGTTATTAATATCAGCAAAATTAATTTGTTGTGTGCAGTGCATGATTACCAACAAAAGAAGGAAACTGATTATTTAAATAGGAAACGAGAAGCTTGCTTGTTCAAGAAGAATACCTTCCTGCTGCCCAAGGCCAGCCACACTGCTCTGCTCCCCTGCACTTTTGCCTCGGACCATCAGATCGTCTTGCAATGGGACCGCTGTTGGATCCCGGTGGTGACTATTCCTGCTTTAGGCAATTCTTGCCTTTTTCTATCTTTTCTATTGCCTGCCTTCCCTTCCCCATCACCCTAAATCATCCGTCCTCCCCTTTCTTCCCCATCACCCTGATTAAGATTTGTAATAAACTGGTCAGAGCAACATGTGAAGCATTGTTTCTTAATCTCACCCCAGATATACATACACCAAAGAACCTCTTCTCCCTCCTATAAACTGGAGCAAGATACCTGGATCCTTAGAACTGGAAAAAGACATTTTCCAGAATTTCAGAACAACCTCAGAAAAACAGAGCTCCAGGACTGGGTTTTCATCACAGACCTATGACTTGTCTACCTATTTCTTTTAGGCCTCTCTCCTTATACCACAAAGCCCTCACACTTTCTGGCTCTGTTGCAGTAAGACCAGCCTGGAGAGAGTGCCTGAGCAATGCGGTGAGGGGTTTTGGAAGCAAACATGGAGACAGCTGGAGGACGAGCTGGGCTCATGCATAGCTTTTCCATTCATTTCTGTAAAAGCCCTAGGCCAGCTCAGACGATACAGGAACTCTTAAGTGAGAAATGATCCATTTTCATTACTGTCACATTTCCCTAACAAATATAAATCATCCCGGGCTTTTAAAAAAGGAAAACACCTAAAAAACAAACAAGATGTAGCATAATTCAGAATAATGGTTTTTTGTTTTTGTTTTTTTATTTATTTGGTTTTGTTTTACAGCTCTATTGCTATTCTCAAAGGAATTCACATAAAAGGTAGCCAGCATGATATCTATGTTAATATATACATGTAGCACCTACAGATTTACATTTTAATTATAGCAAGAACCTTTATGTCATTTGTACAGAGTGAGGTAAAGCACAATTTTCCTGCCTGTATAAGCTTTGGTATACCAGTTTCCTCCCTAAAGTGCATATAATAGCTACATTTAAGTAAATCAGGCCAACGTGTCCTCTTCTATTTTATGTTAAGATAAACTGGCCTTCCTGTCCCATTGGAGTCTAATTTTTCTTTATGGCTATTTAAAACCTATTATAGGTTAACATTAACATTCAGGCTGTTTCCTGCACAGTCTGATTCTGCTAGATGATAAACTTAATAGCTTTCAGTGACAGACAGCAACTACGAAGTTGGGGGGAAGGGAGATTTTCATCTCCAACAGCAGTCTATGACATTTATAGCAGTTTAATAACAACATCAATAAAAACACAGATCTACTGTAAAATGCCTGTGGTGGCAATTACTTCAGTTTGTTTATTTTGGCTGCAGTTACCAGAAAGGAGGACCTATTCTGCTTACTAGGCACCACCTCTTCTTTTCCACTCATTCATATCCCATGTCTGCACAGAGAAAGGAATAGATTTTTGTGAACTGTGAGTGTGGTGAAAAATCAGGAAAGTACAGGGGGCATTATACCATACCACCCCGGCACAGAGCATATATTTTCAGCACACGGACAGCCATTCCAGTATTGTGGCAAGATGCACTAGTATTAGCATTGAGTGATATGCACACAAAATATAATCTTGAAAAAGACATTACCTCACAAGAAAAAATCTTGCACTGAGTTAATTTTATAAGAATGAATTAAGCCTGTTTTTGTTAAATAGGTATAGCAGTAGTTTTGAAACCCAAATCTGGTGCATACATCACTCTACCTTGCCTCAGAGGTTCAACTAATGGATATTCAAAGTCCTTCTCCTTGTAGCAAGTAGCAAAAATCCCTAAAGAGACTTTAATCAAAAGGTTTATGTTTTCCAAAATTGATCTTTCTTGTTGGGAGTAACAGGTCTTCTAGAGATAGCAAATCACCACTTGTCTTACTGGGTTGCTTTGGAATATTTTTACTACCCAGAGGCAGTCTTTGTATTATGAGGGAACACATAATCTAATTCTACAGCATTTTCAAATACACTCACAGTTAAAGGGTAAACTTTCTGGTAACCATGACAACTGAAAAAAAAAAAAAAAGGCCATCTTCACTTCTGTGGGCTTTCTCCTTTGCATATCTGCTTCTTCAATCTGCACAGAAAGAGCACTAGTGTACGTGGACACAGCCTTGAAGTATCAAGCTGATGCTGTGCAATGAATCATTTGTTATTAGGTGCAAAGGAATTTTAAACAATATTTCAGTGAACATCAGCCTAGCCAAAAATCCCATTTAGATGGGCTTGATCTATAGCCAGGCCTCCCATGGTTTCAAGCTTTGGGCCTTAATAACAGCAACAACAAAGTCTTAGTTTGCAAAAACTTGTCACGTATGTGATCAAGTTTCATTGCTATGCAAGCCCAACTAGCTATGCCAGCATTTTTTTCACAACATATGCCTACTACATGTGTAAATCTAGTGTCCATGTTCCAGCCTGATGGCATGTTCGTGTTTAACATATGATGATATTTTGATTTCAATAGCTCTGAACAGAACAGATGGTACATTTAAGGAAAAAAAAAAAATCATTAAGTCATGTGAAGATAAGTTTTAACTTTTTCATGTGATTTTCTCCTTATTAAAAATATTTTTGGTAACCACATGCAGAACATTTTACATTCATTAAGTTTTCTTAAAAGGCAACAAGCCTTCTGCACTAGAAATTCACAGCTGGTTAACTGTTTCTCTTGGAAGGCTGGAAGATGTTTGAGGATTACTTGATGGTGACAAACAGTAAGGGAGCAAAATTTACTTATTTTTAAAGAAAAATTGATTTTATTTTATGCTACTTGAGGTTAGAAAGAGCTTTTGGAACATGTGATAAACCATGATATCAGTGAGAAACATCAATGGTGCTAAGATGATCCTAAGATTGGTTGTGGGTGTTCCTGTCTTCAGGTCCATCTGGTAATGCTAGAACGCTTGGAGCAAAGTGAAGATGCTTCAACACTATAAGAAATTACGGACTTGAGGATTTCCTAAGACTGATAGTTTCCACATGGGCAGGGAAAAAACATCAGTATGCCCTTGTGGCTAGGCCAGTTTGCTTGTATACATAGCAAAGTGTCACAGGAGATGTTTCTGTCTCCCTGCAAAAGAAACACGTCAGGCAGGTATTAAACTGTTCTCATTAATAGATCAGTACAAAGCAGCCCAATCTTTTATTATTTGATCTTCATCCTAATTCAATCAGTTAACAGCCAGGAATACAGATTTTCCTGTATCTCCCTGCGAAACTCAGAAAACGTCCTGTACCTGCTTGAAAGTTTCAAAATAAATCTATAGCAAAATATACGCATATCACAATTCCAGGCACCTGTTCATCTTCATAGTGTATCATGAATATTTTTCTACCACAAAGAATGAGGAAGTGTGAAAAAAGAGATCATAGAATCAAAGAATCACAAGGTTGAAAAGGACCTACAAGATCATCTAGTCCAACCGTCCTCCCATTACCGTTATTACCATAAGCCACTAAACCATATCTTGTAGCTCCTCTTCCAGAGGCCTCCTGAACACTGCCAGGGACAGTGATTCCACTACCTCCTTGAGCAGCCATTCCAGTACCTGACCACTTTCCAGGAGAAAATGTTTTTCCCTATGTCCAGTCTAAACCTCATTTGATACAACTTGTGACCATTTCCTTGGGTCCTGTTTGTTGCCTGGGAGAAGAGGCCAAGCCCCTCCTCATCACAACCTCCCTTCAGGAAGTTGTAAAGTGCAATGAGGTCTCCCCTGAGCCTCCTCTTCTCCAGACTAAACAATTCCAGCCCCCTCAGCCACACCTCATAAGACTTGGGCTCCAGACCCCTCACTGGGAAGTTGGGCAGCACTGTGAAGAGTGATTCTAGGCTGTACAAAGGAATACTGCTCTCTAGCAGGGTTCTTAATACACAGTTGGCCATGGAACTCGTTCAAACTCAACACAGCTAGCTTACCTGTGCCACATATTAAAATCAAATTAAATGCACATGTAACAGCAGAAGGGGAGGTAAAAGTCTACTGTGTACATTTTATTCTCAACTTGTGAGCCTCCAAGGCATTCAGGGAATATCAACAGCTTAAGAGAATGAAAATTTATGCAGTCAGAAAGCCACACTGGTGTGTGCTTCCCAACCTCACTGCACACACCACTTCCAAAATGCAGTGACATCACAGAAGATTATAGACACTCATGAACTGGGCAGGATTTCCTGTCTCTCTGATTAGTACCTTGGAAGAAGGTAGGGCTCAACATAAATTTCAGAAAGTCTGCGAATCTAGTCTGAATCAGGATCTAGGGAGGTTCCTAGCCTGCCCAAAACTATGGTGAGGCACAAAAGTACTGTAAAAGCATCCTTCCACTCTGTCTCCACAGAACTCAGCAAGAGGTGGGTCCCTAACCTCACAGCTAGAGGAAAGTAAGGTTAGTTGGAAAAGGAAGACTTAAAGTCATTTTGCAAGCCAACCCTTCAATACTGAAGCACAGCTAAGAGCAATACCTAACACACACATGCAGATGTCATGTGCAAAAACTACATAAAATGGCCACCAGGGCAGAAGCACTCTACCTGCCAGCTAACATGAGATGACTGAATGTTGGCTGAACATACAGTCACAGATAGTTTCACTGGAATGGGCAGCCAGTATCAGCAGAGATAGTCTGGCAGAGAAAATCTGGGTGGCAGACAAGGTAAAAAGGGGACAAGTCTTCCACTCCTTCTCAAAGTAAGTTGTTGTTTTCTTTTTGAAGTTTCAAACACTTTGGGCCTAATTAAATTTGAAGAGGGAAATGAGGAGTAAGCAAAATTCTGGTACAATAGGGCTGCGTTTTTTTTTCAGCTCTGTGGGGACTGCAAGCAACACATGAAAGGCAGTGTCAGGTATTAAAGCAAAACTGTGTGCCCTTCAACAGCAGTAAGGAAATCATAAACAAGAGAGAGGATGTGTCTATTTTAGGATTGTAATTGTTTTGTAGAAAACACACCAACCCAGGCATTCCTCTAATCCTGTTCACTAATACACAGTGTGCTTAGCAGCATTTCCAATCAGGGAAATCAACCGTTACATCTGATAACATAAATATTTGTTCCACATAATGTATTTTTTTAGAATTATGAATGCTTACATAAACATTGCTTACTCAGCTGGCTGCATGAAGAATTAAGGAGCTGTGCTCTTGCAGGCCAACTGCAATGCAGGAATGCAGAGGAACATCTGGGAAGCCAGTAGTCAGCTACTGTCTTCAAACCCCAACAGTAGGCTTCCAGAACCTGCTGCAGATAGAGACCAATGGAGACCAACTGTTACTGACCATCAACAGGAGAGGTCAATGAACCCTGACTAAAATGAGGAAACCACAGTTTCAGAATTTGTGCCTGTCCATGGCTATACTGTACCAGTTCTTCCAGACAAACCTCTAAACTGACTGTTAGTCTGCAAGTTATTTAACAAATGAGAGCCAAAACAGCTTCTTCAGAAATAAATTTACTGAAGATCCACAGTGCATGTCTTTCATATTCAATTAAACAGAAACAGAACGAAGTTTAACTACAGCTTTGTCTTGATTTCTAGCAAGGACTAATATAAAACCATTAAAGACTTGATTTCAAACATGTCCCTCAAAATTTGCCTGGATTTAATCCTGCTTATTAGTACATTTATTACACCACTTTCTGTCATGATGAAGTGCCTTGCATGCATTTCACTAACATTTTGCTGACAATAATAACGAAGATGCCACTCTATATATTTTTTGTGAGTGGTTCAAAAGACTTTCATCTACACCATTCCAAGTACAAATTAATAAACTCATGTCCCAAGAGATGAATTTGGACCTGAGTGTCTACATTCTAATAGCTGGAATGGAATGTTGAAAATGAGGAAAAGAGTTTATGACCTCTTGAAGCTGTGACATTTTGTTCGGAAAAAAATGCTTTGGGAATGTTAAGATAGAGAAAGGTACTTGGCAGACCATAATATTTGATGCATCATAACACCCAGGACATATTAGCACTGGGACCTGAAACGATTTTGAACCTCAGCAGCAAGTATAATGCTATGATTGGTCTTGCCTTGTCAGAAACAAGCTTCTGTGTCTTTCACCACAGTGACCTCTGAGATTTCTGAGGAATACAGTCCTGGAAAGCCTCTACAAAGATTGACATAAAAGTTTTTCCTACAGTATTATCAAACACTGCTTCTGTATAACTTGCCCAGCTATAAAAGTCAAACCACTCAAACACTGAGTTAGCAGATGAGATGGATCATCAAATAAAACACATTAACTTATTAATGAATACATTACAGACATCATAACTGGAATATGCATTTCCAAATTTTCATCCAGCAATGTTATGTGTGGAAAATGTAAAGTTACAATCTTTTCTTTGCCTCATACTTACCTTCAAGTCGGTCGTGACACTCAAGAAATTATAAATTACCCTCTGATGCAGTCTGCCATGGACCACCACTAAAAGTTGCGTTGTACCAACTCTGTAAAAAGATCACAGTTATGCATACGTTTGTGTAACTCATTTCTGCTGCAGATTTTCATATATTGGCTCTCTCTTGATAACAAAGGTTTCATTGTCTTCTGACTCAAATGCCACTGGGATTCCTCTAAAATCACAGAACACATTAGATACATTATCTCTTTCATACTTTTGGTTTCAACTCTCTATTGGGAAAAGTGCACTTCATCAGTTCTTCCTCGTGTCAAATTTCAGTAATGCAACTCTCATGCAAATACAGCATATACTATCTTGGTATTAACCCATACTAGACCAAATATGCTGACGTTGTACAATAAACATCAGAGATTTCTAATCAGCATTCCCTTAAAGTCCAACTTAAATCTGTGAAAGTTTCCTGTAACAAAACCATCTGCTTAGTTTTCAAGCAAGAAATTCTTACACCTTCACTTACACCACACTTATGAATTAGGCAGAATCAGTTACAAGGTCTGTATTAGTGCACCCAATAAGAGAAAAAGAGTGCACAAACAAAATTAGTATATACCTTTATTTTAAAATGAACATAGAAAAATAAAAAAGCTTACAAATACATAATTAACTGTACCTTGATAGTATATGCAAACTGACCATAATTCCAAGAAGCTGAAGAGGAGTACTCACTGGTAGAAAGTAGAAATATCTGATAACATTTCCTTTATAAAGCATCTAATCTGTATGTTCACAAGACACTGTAAATGCTTCCTGATAGCCCAGAAGTAAAACCAGCATGGCATTTCAGAGTGTAAGAACAGCTATATACTGACATACAGATAGAAGTTGCCCCATATCCTTCAACCCTCTCACAGTGGCCAAGAGCAAACACACAGAACAGAGAAAAGACAAGAGAAGCAGAGAGCAAAACCTTGATATACACTCAGTTCCAGCAATCGGTAATTTTCAGGCTTCCTGAACTTCATTCAATTCTGTTTTTAAAAGCACTGAGTGTGATTTCCTTTCATGATTGTTTTATTGAAGCCATATAAAATTCTATCATCTTTTAGCCATAAGTTGCAGTTTAAATTTCTCACTGTGTGGTGAAATACCTAATTCACTTTGTTTTAAATCTGTAGCCCGTTAACTTCATTTTGATCTCATAGATGTCTGCCCAGGGAGAGAAACATCAATGGAATTTTTGTGGAACCTTCATAAGTAACAAAGGAGATAAGTGAAATAAGTGAGATAACTGCACTGAGAGAATGTTATAAGTGGCTCTTGAAAATCTAACACACATTTCTTAGGTTATTTAATTAGTTCTCTGGAGACATTAGCTTGATAAATCTATCTTCTGATGTTATACGTGATGGCCCGCACAAAAGGGATTTATGCTGTTGTTTTCCAGGTATAAGCTGTTAATCCACAGATTGACATAAAAAAAATCAAAGGGTACTTGTCACTATAATTAATCATCTCAAAATGGGAAAACTTACACCTGTTTGAATTTCAGGAATCAGTTACTTTCAATATCTTCAACTAAAATCAATATACAGCTTTGGAAAGTCACCAGTAGTGACTTCAATATCACCTGACAATTAAAGGAAAAATGTCATGTTTCACAGACCAAACTAAGCTGTACTTTTTAGATCTTTGCTTAAAGCAAGGAAAGGATTCAGAAAACAGAATTCAGGAAGAACACCAAAATGAAGCAAGATGTAGTATATTAAAAAATCTCTTTTTTTTTTTCTTTTCTTTTTTTTTTTTTTTTAGTACAGCTGATTTCATTCACTAGATTTCCGTTTCTCTAGCTATTTATCTGACCTCCATTACTTTGGCCACTTACAAATTTTAATGAAAGTCAGTTAAGAGTTTTTCTTTACTCATTTTTAATGGGAAAACTCCTGTTCGTTTGCAAACAAAATAAAAAGAAACGTTTACATGTGAGCTGAAATTAATGACTGTAGCATGGGTCTGTACTGAAGTGTCCTAATGATGGCCACCTTCCATGCAAGCATAGCCTGCCTTAGAACAGGTCTTTGGAAGGTTAACTCCAGAGGCTGCCCACTGACCCCTGGAGCCCCAGCTGCTAATTGGTGATGTGAACGTGATGACAGTTCCCATATTTACTTTGAAATTAGTCATTTCTCCCTGTCCAGTTTGTGGGAAATCATGAAGGGAAGAAAAAGGGGGAAAAAATTGTTTAGTTTCAGTTCAACCAGATGCACTCTAAATAAATTCTGAATTCCAGACAGCTTTATTTTTTATTTAAGTTAGTCAAGTAACTCCTTCCCCTTTTTTGGTGTGGGATAAAAGAAGATCGGTATCAGATGGCCTTTCAGGTACAAGAAGATTTAACCAGGGGGAAACCAAAAGATCTGAACATGCTCTCTCAGTTGCCTGAACAGCTCACAGGACCATTTTTCTTGCCTGAACCATTTAGAATATTGTAGTTTGATGTAATATTACACTTGAGTAGAGTAGACTTATAGAGCTAAAGCTTTGTTATTATTATTATTATTATTTTTATTAGCCGACCTTTAAGAGTAATGCAAATCACAGTTGTCTTGAAGCTGTAAAAGGTCTCATCAGATTTCACCTTTTATATACTCCCATATTATTTTGGCTTTGTTGTTTGCTAGATCTTGGATAAAAATTTAAGAACAGAAGGAACATCTATACTCTTCTTCAACAGAACTTCATAAAATGTTTCATTAAAAAAGAAGGAGATCTAACAATATTCTGCTAATAAGTACCCATACTTCTCACATATACCACCTTACAAACATAATACTGTGGTACAGGTACTTTAGTGCAGTTTTTTTATATCTATATGATAAGACAGGTATAGTTAAATGGTAACATCAGTGTATTATTAAAATATTTAATAGTCAAGTACTTTTAAAATAATTTCTTTAAAAATTTTTATCCTCTGAGGGATGGAAATAAGTTATAAAATCTTATTTAAAAAAATTCTAATAGGTTTGAAAAATATAAATATTCTCAAGAAATAAAGTAGTTAAAATAAAACAAACAAACAAGCTCTAAAACACAAAGTGCTAAGCAGAAGGAACTTCAATTAAAATCAGTCACCACTTCCACAAGACTACAATGGATTCAGGTTTTTGGTGTTGTTTTTGTTGTTGTTGTTGTGACCATTTCTAAAGAACACATGTAAAAATAATTTTTTTTATGTATAATTTTAAAGGGGACTATTTTATCATTTTCTGACAATAACACCATTCAGTGGAAGCTTCATAGGTTGCTTTCAAAATGTAGTTTTTAATTCATCTCACTTATTTGCACAAATCCTAATGCAGCGTCCACAAAAATTAGCAAATAAGTAATATTCATTTTCCAGTTAGCTCAGGCTCTCGAGAAGCAAATCAGAATAAGAAGTCCCTTTAAAAATAGGTGACATCACAGCAACTTTGGCTATTGTACATTTTTTCTCCAATAATTGTCTCAGATTACAGATAATAATGGATAACAACTGAAGGCCTGCCTGAAGATAACATAAAACAATATGCAACACTATGTGTAACAGTGCCATCTGGTGACCACTACTCAATAAGTGAACTTCCTCATTTTCCAATTAAAAAGTTCAAAAAACTCTTTCCACATCAGTTCTGGCTTCTCCAGGGAAGCTGCAAAACCATCTCGAAGAGATCCACTAAAGAAACAGGAAAAGAGAATCTGCATCAATGGTTTCCCTCCCCAGCCTTCAATTTCCAGGAAAGAACAAGAATGTTCAAAGGTCTCCAGGGAAGTAGTACTCTTCTGAACTGCAGACCTCAGACTTTGCTCAGAGAGTCATATTTGGAAAGTTACAAAACATTGCCCCAGTTATAATTTACTCTTTTGTTAAGAGATACTGAAGTGAATATGTAGACTATACTTCAAAGCACTTCTTAACTGAATAATTATTCTTTTTTGGAGATTGCTCTTTATTTTAAAATGATGAATTTGTTACCATACCATTTACTAGTCAAAACAAGATGTCATTATCAAGACTCCCGCACAATTACCTTAGCTTACAAGACTCAAGATGTTTTATGCTTTCATACACCAACAACAGACAGATAATACAAACCATGCTGCAATTCCCCAATGACTTTTTCATGTGAACTATAAATAGGGAACACCCAATGGAAAGAAAACAACTAGAGACTTTATAAATCTGCAGAGTAACAGGGGAAATGGCTGTTCTTTTTACAGACTACACTGCACAGTGTGTATACACAACAAACATAAAGACAGACGTTAAAGAAAGGAAAAAAGGTAAGTTTGATGTTGGTTTCCATTTCACAAAGAAATGTTCACTTTCAAAAACTGTAGAAGCACTGTGATTTCTTGTCCACTTCATTGGAATAACTTTGAGCATTTCTACTAATTAAATAATTTATATGTTTTCTGTAACTTTCTCATCCAAAGAAGAGATATTTCCCTAAGATGATAAATTCAAACAAGTTTGCAGTCACTTAATATTTTCCATAGAAAGTACAGACATGGTTGTGATGTCCAGGACTTCAATTACTTGCTAGTTCAGAGTCCCTGTCAAAATCTGTTTTGAGTCAAAGCGTGACCTAGTAGTCATCAAATAGCTGAGATATATAACAACCACACAAGGTATGTAGCAATTTTGCAAAGTTTTCAAAGATGTTGTGTGGAATATTTCTGATACATTCATTTGATCTTATTTCATGCAATTTTAAGGCAATCATTTAAAATGCAAGTTGTATCAAAATTGCAACTCACAAATTCTATGGTATGGAATTTACGACTGAAGTGTAAAATTCTGAAACACCGAGAATTATATTTGACTTTTAAATAATTTCACCAAAATGTATAATATGTCCAAACTGAGCTGTTTTGCTAACACAACAGTCAAAAGCCATAGAGCAACAAAGAACTTTAAAATCATCTATGTTAAAGGAAAAAAAAGGGGAGGGAAGGAGCGGTGGGGGGAAAGGGAGGGGAAATGTAGGAATGAATCTGAAATGATGACAATCTCAGGATCATCTAACTGGGATGTGGATAAATTGATCATAGAAAGCAAAGACAGACGAGAACCTTGGAACTAAAGCTAGTTCAAATTCTGAACATTTCTGAAGTCATAGAGAACTATTTTAAGTTCAACAATCCATAACAAAAGGAGTATTTTAAGTTAAGAAAACCTACACTTCATGACAAAAAGACAAATGTTTAATTGTTTAAATCACAAGAATACATTCTTTTGTTATGGCTTCCACTCTACACCTCTCCTAGTGCTTATCATCATCTATCTTCCACAGAACTCCCTTCCAGAAACAACAGTATGCACACATGTACAAACACACACACAAAGAGACAACCCAGTTGTTCCTAAGTAAAATTACAGATATACTCAAAATCAGAAGAAAGACCAGTCCACATGGTCTGCTTCCTCAATACTGACACTCATTTCCTGTTTTCTCACTTCCATGTGAAATTTAATTTGATGATGGTTTCCATTTTTAGAGAGCAATTTTCTGAACTATTATTGAGATCTGAATCATCTGTAAATAAAGATGCCTTTAGCTTGGCATCAGTTATTCTACAGCATTAGACTTTGTTCTTGCTATAATGACTTCTTAGACATAATTTTCCCCAGATTCTGATAATACTAAATTTAGATCACAGCAGATATTTTTTATTACATTCTCTGGCATCTTTGCACCACAACCAACAACTCAAATTTGTTGAACTGAGTAGTACCACTTATTTATTCCCAAGACTGTTTTAGCAAGAGTGGTGCAATGTGTCAATGCATGAGATAATATGTAGAAAAAAATATGTGTTTTTTTAAGATGCTTATCATATGTTTATATAATCGTATTTATAAATAGATTTCCCCTCTTTCATTCACAATTTTAGTTTCAAAAATAATTGAAATCTAATCCTCTGTTACCACTTTCTTACATGGTTGCAGACAAATAAAAACAGACCTCTGTTTTTATACAGAACAATTGAAATTTCAAAATTTGCAGAAGAACAATTTCCAAGACCTCAGCCAAAATTCTATAAATGTTAAAAACTGTAATAATATCAGATTTTTAAAAATAGATGCAAATAGGCAACAAAAAACTTGGAACTTGCCTAATATTTTATCCCCACAGTGATTGCAGTGAGAGAAACTAATTTGCCACAGGCTGGAATCAACGCAAGAGATAATAGACAGCCTCAGGGTTGACCCTAGAGAGACAAGAAATGTATTGGAAACATTAATTTTTAAAAGTGAGAGGGAGGAGGGAATGTTTCTCAGCTGCCTGGAGTAGGAAATCACCACAAGGCTGGTTAGATAACCTCTACAAAATTAGGTAAACACAAAACATTTAAATAATAAGCAAAACAAAACTAATAATATTTTTCTCTCTAGTAAGAAGTTGTTTTTTGTGTTTGTTTGTTTGTTTTCCTAAATCAATAAAACACTTGAGTACCTTTTGGTAATACATTATGTCTAGATCATAGCAAATGATCATACTTCCCAGTCCCCAAGACAGAGAAATCACCTGAGATCCACAACACAAAGTGGACACAAGATCCATCAGACAGATCAGCATCTGGAAAAGGACATAAGGTTATGTCCTTTTCTGCTTCATATCTTGTTCTCTTTTTTTGGTTTGGCTTGTTTTTTTTTGCACAGAATGGACACTATGCAGAGCAAGCTTCAGTTGTGTCCCAAATTAAATGAATGGAGAACCAATGTTCAGGCAAACACTTCAGAAAGCACCTGACTCACACATTAGACAAAGCTGAAATTGTATCAGCCGCATCTGGCTCTGTTTGCTTTTTAATGATTTATATGTGTGATATTTTTGCAATGTTAGTGCTAAATTTTCCACATGCTCTTTTATTAGCAACATCAAAGTTGATATCCTATATGTTTCCTATAAATGCTTTGTACAGTTCATGTTCTCAACTTTTTCTCTATGTTTGTTTTGTGTTAATCTCCAATAGTGAGGCAAAGCAAAAATTACAATTTAAAACTTGACCAAAATTTAATTATTTCTGTCTTCTACATTTAAGTCAAATGGATAAGACCACTCAAGGGTTCTGCATCAGTGTTAAGTAATATTTTGCCTTGACATATTTTATGTTCATACTTTTTTGTACTTTCAGGCTGCTTGGCAATAACAAGTCTTTCACAATGATAGTTTTCCTCTTTTGGCAAAGACCAATTTTTATTCCTTTCCTCCTAGCATCTTTGTACACTCGGCCAGTCCACTTGCCTTAACTCCTTACTGTCAATAACTTCAATAATTTGACCATTTGTGAAATCCCTAACTCAAGTTTATTTTATGGTCTTTTGAATAATTTGTTCCAGAAAACTGGTGCAGAAGTATCTTCTGATGTGGATCAATAACCATATTTGCTACAAAGCTTATCCTTTACCTCTCAAGACCTTTTCTTTTTAGTAAAGGTATCACCTCATTTATATCAAACACCTCTTTCAAAATGATCTGCAGCAAGGCTGAACTGAACTCTCAAATATTAACATTCAAACACCTTATGTCTATAAATTAGATGGCTTAAATCTATGAGAAAACTGCCAGAACTGACAGAATTCAGTTCCACTCATCTGTCCAAGATGCTGGCATCCAGAATACAAGCTAGCTGTGTGGGCAGATCGTGCAGAGAGAACAGTACCTTCAGACAGGCAATTACTCCAACTCAGAGTATACATACAATGGTCTTAAAAGGTTAAATTTAGGCGAGGTACATCCTCCACTGATTTATGTAGTTGGCAGTCAATAATATCGTGTCTGACAGTGTATGGTTATTCTTTGAAATCTAGCCTACAGTAGTAAAAGAAATCAATAATGTATCTCAGCCCAATAACCCATCCTTGCCTGCAAAACATTTCCTTTTCCTTTTCTCCACAAACATGTAATAATCAGCATAATGGCTACATGTTCACTCTGTTTCTAAGTAAATGTTTTATTCCAGTAATTCTCAGTCTGTGGAAATATAAATGTTTCAGAAGACAACTCAATGCTTGATAGACACAATAAATCTTTCTCTGTTTTTTCTTTTGCCAGTATTCTCATCAGTGTGGTTTTGATCAGACAGAACTCACAGTATTTTTATGATTTTTTCCTGAACTGGTTTATTTCCGCTATAATTAAGCCTTTTTTTTTCCTCTTTGAGGTTCTTAGACTACCACCATTCAGTAAAATTGATGGTATTCACACTACTTGAGTCTGATACTGATTTCAAGGATTTCTACTTATTTTCCAGATGGTTTTTACCAAGTTGCTACCTAATTGAGCTATATTTTTATATCCATCTAAATATTTGCTTTAATGGGAGCAATTTCAACAAGGAACATTGGCAGGTACTTCACAATTTCTATTTTTATCTGTAATCTATGCTGTGTTAGTCAAAATAATAAAACAATGACCCCCTTATAACAGCAGATCTGAGGTGTCTACAAAGGCAAATGTTTAGAAACATTCTCTTAGGAATTATCATTTCTTGGCAAAGTCAATACAAGATTTCAAGAAACTCAGCAAGTTGAAGGAGGAGGTTATCATTTAAGTATACAAAAAACACCCAGAGGTTTTGTACATTAAAAGCAAGTCTTTTCTCACAGTTCTGCTTCCTAGACTCTCTTTAAGGTCTGTGGATCCACACAGCAATAGAGACATGGAGTACAAGTAAAGAAAACAAATATTTTAGGATACCAGTAAAAGGATGTGGGTGATTTCCCTAAATCTCATTCCAGAAAATTCCACTACTGTAGAAAAGGTTGGTTAGTCTAGGTATTGTATCCTTTTAACAGACTGATCAATTCTAAGGAATAAATGATCTGCTCTTCAGTATAGATGGAAGGACAAAGGCAGACTTGTGAAGTCAGCAAGAACTGTACAATCCCCTGCAGTATCATCAGTTCAGCTTCCACCCAGGACCACAATCAATGTTTACATGTAATGCAGGTTGTTTTAGGCAGCGTTTTCACAGAATCATAGAATAGTTTGGGTTGAAAGGGACCTCAGTCATCATCAGTTATCCACCTCCCTGTCACAGACAGTGCTGCCAATTGCTAGATGAAGTACTAAATCAGGTTGTCCAGAGCCCCATCCATTTTGGCCTTGAAAACCTCCAGGGCCAGGGCATCTACAACCTCTCTGGGAAGGCTGTTCCAGCACCTTATCACATCTCTGAAAAACTTCTTCCTGACATCTAATCTAAATCTTCGCTCCTTTAGTTTAAAAACATTCCTCCCGTAAAAAGTTTATTTCCTTCTTCTTTAAATACTGGAAGGCTGTAATGAGGTTTCCTCATCCAGACTGAACAAGCCCAGCTCCATCAGCCATTTATCAAAGGAGAGGTGCTCCAGCCCTCTGATAATCTTTGTAGCCCTCCTCCGGATTCTCACCAAAAGCTCCACATCTTTCCCATGCTGGGGGCCCCAGACCTAGATGGAGTACTCCAGACAGGGCCTCACAAGGGCAGACTAGAAGGGAACACTCACCTCCCTCTCCACGTTCACCACCCCTCTTCTTACGTGGCCCAGGATGCCATTGGCCTCCTGGGCTGCAAGCACACACTGCTGACTTAGGTTAAGTTTCTCCGTTTACCAAAACCCCTAAATCCTTTTCAGCAGGGCTACTCTAAAGAAGTTTTCGCAGTTTGTATACATATCTGGGACTACCCCAACCAAAGTGCAAAACCTTATACTTTGCTTTGCTGAACCACATAGGCCCACCTTTTGAGATTTTCAATGGCCCTCTGGATAGCATCCCATCCTCCTGCCAATATCAACCACACCACTTATCTTGGTGTCAGCAATTCTGCTGCAGGTGCATCATCTATGTCAATGATAAATATGTTATAGAGTACTGATCCCAAGACAGAACCCAAAGCGACACTGCTCTTCACTGGTCTCAATCTGGACATGGAGCTATTGACCACAACCCTTGTGCTATAGCCTTCAAACCAATTTCTCATCTATGGAACAGAAAATCCTTCAAATCCATCTCTCTCCAATTTAGATAGAGAGATGTGTCTCAGTAAATCATTCGCCTATAATAGAGACAAATATATAACACCCATCTTTCTAAGTTCCTCCTATTAAAAGACCTTGTAGAGATCTCAACACAAATGAAACTCAAACAATTAATATGCTGTAAAGCCTTATGGTGTTATTTATAAGAGCTTTCTTAGATGTACTCTGCAGCTAAAGTTCTCAATATGTGCCACTGCAAATAGCAAAACAACATCAAACAGAACAGCCACTCCAGACAACTGGTCAAATTTATTTTTTTTGTTACACATTCATGTTATAATGTTTAAAATATGCTATGATCATTAGTTACCAATTACTGATATCAGGTAGTACAGCTATCAGCAGTTTAACTTTACTAATTCTATGATTGTATTGCTCACTGGAACAAGGGACTTGATCTGATTGTTACAATTAAACATGCTTCAGTACAAGAAATTATCCTTTCAGCTTGGTCAAACCAGAGGGTTTAGTTAAAGTCTCGGTTTCAAACAATGAAGTAACACTGAACCAGTGTGCTACTCTCTTAAGATAGATGGCTGAAGAACACTGACTTCAGCTTCTCATAGTCCTCCCAGTCTACTGGGGACAATCACACCCCTGACCATCTGCAAGCCTATGTCAATTGCATCATCTCTTTTTTTTTTTATTGTTGATTATGGTGCTTAACCTTTCTGGCAGACCCAATGAAATAATTACCTCTGCAATGATCATTTAAGCTTTGCTTTGTCTACAGAAAAATGAAGGATTACAATTCATCATCTGTAATTGTGTCACTTTGCAATTCAGCACAAATCCCTGGGGCCAGGACTTTTGCCTCAGAAGCAGTCTCTTCTCAAACCCCTGCCTTGGCTGCCCATTCCAATCCTAAATCTTCCCCTTCTTCAGTGACTAGACATGACTGTTATGTTACTCAGATCCTACCATATCATTTTCGTGGCCTCATCAATTCTTTTACTTCAATACCTTTTGCCATGTTGTCTATTGTTTTGGCCTTCAGGAAGCCCTTCAGTTAAAGTAGGTTTTTAAATTATCATTTATATGTATATAGATATCTATATATATCTCTATCTATCTATCTATCTATCTATCTATCTATCTATCTATCTATCTATCTATCTATCTATCTATAAGTATTTATCAAGAAAAGATTGACCCTAGAATATATATTTGAACACAAAGGATTTGCTTCACAACAAGAGGAACTTCTTTTCAGACTCCAGGCAAGAGCCATTGACAAGTCATCATCTGAATCTCACTGAGCTGCTGAGTTTAAGGCTGGACATTTAAAATGGCCTTTACTTTAATCATCTGCGGATCTGAGTAATTAATGCAATTCTCTGATTCTTTCTGGATAAAGTTATACAGACATTATAGAAACTCTATTCAAAAGCTTCATTTGCTTGCTTTCTCTACCTTACAAGTGACATAATCTTTTACTAGTCTGGTGTGACATTACTAAATTATTTTAGAAGATTAGTCAACAATGAATTTATTTTATACCTCAGATTATAATTCTATTCTCAAATAAAAAATAAAAAACCTAATATATCAATGTTTAAGTTGCTTCCACACTTAAATAATATATTTGAACTGAAAGACAAATGCAGTAGTCATAAGTTTTTCATCCAATGAAATGTGACCTATGCTATACTTGAATTAGAATCAATATTGGAGAGATGTATTTTAAATGAAGACTGTTCTTAACTATATAGTTCCCTCCACACAAAGCTGCTTTTACATAGCTTCTATGGGAAGTTGCTCTCTTGTTTGAACCACCTTCAGTAACCTGTAACAGTTTTCCACATACAAAACCAAGCTCCTTCATGTATTACATAAAAGCAAAAGTCTAATTTTAGTCAGAGCACCCAAGACAACTGTCTCGAGAGCAGAAGCAGAAGTGTGTTCCATGCCCATGTTCTCTGTCTCTCAAGGTTGCAACAGACAGCCCTAATGACAAGCCTATGGGATTTTGTTCCAGTTACTTCTATGGCTGCACTTCCACTTTTACATACATAAATCAGTGACTGGGAACTCAGATGTGTATCTACTGAATTCCAAAATTGGACTGTAGCATCATATTTTAGATTTGACCAGAAATGTTACCCTGGAGCTTTCCAAAACACCACATGTCTCTTCCTGCTTAATAAACTGCTAATGGCCCAGCAAAATGGAGCAACAGACATTAAAAATCAAAAACTTGATTAAAATAGCAGAACATTATAGATGATGGTTACACGCCAAAACAATCAATCCTGAAAAAGCTGTGTAGACAGTGTTAAGAAAGACTGCATTAAGCCACTAGAGACTTCAACAGGGACAAGAGAAAAATTGACAGATATGACAGAACACCGGAGTATTTTGTAGGTATGCTAATTCCATCAGTCCACAAAAAAAACCAACTCAATGCAAATGCATACTGTACTGCTTTTGTACTGCTTTTTACTGTTCTTAAATACTTCAGATGTAGGGGGGAAAAAATAAATAAATAAATAAATAAAAGCAGAAATAACATGACAAAACTGCAGCCTAAAATAAGTTTTCATGGCCTGAAAGGCCCAAATGAGAGGCAGATAATACACAGTAAGTTGGTTAGATGATGGAGCTTATTACCTTTTGATTATGCTGATCAGAAGCTCCTTGATCACTATAAAATATACGTTGCATGTAAAATGACTGTGTTATACCACATACATATGTCTAATAGTAGATTCTTAAAGCAACCTTTAGGGATCTCAAGAGGGGGTCAGTTTTTAAGGATATTTCATACCTCACATTAGTCAGCCTGTGAAGTAGGTGTAATTTCTCAGCTATGGTAAAGCCTTGTTCACGCTCTTACTTGCTGTATTTCCCAGGATCAAAACTTCATCTGTGCAGTCCTCAATACTCTCCCCCTAGTATGTCATCAAGAATGTGTTGTATTTTCCTGTGAAACAACTCAGGAGCCAAACACAACCTAAATGACAGTTTGAGGAAACTGTGTCTCAGAGGGGATGTTGAATGTGTGCAAACACATGCTCTGTTTTTGTAAGGGCACCAGCCAGATCCCTGCTGATGCATCAAGTGCAGAAAAATATTTGCCACCAATTCCAAGCCCCAGAATTTATCCTGTTGTAGGTAGTGGAAAAATGTGTCTTTTTAGTTATTTGATTCTGTTGGGCCTATGCATAAATGAAGCACTCTGTCCTCCCTGCTGCGCACAGACCTGTAAGTCTATCCACTTGGCTGGGCTTCTAAGTATGGTGAGGTCCAAACCTTTCCTATCTGCATTTTATCCTCTATTCAAACTGGGAGGTATGTGCCAACAAGAACAAATCACAGGATAGGTGTGGGGGAGGTCACTGTGTTTCAAGTGCAAGCCTTAACCTTTGCTCTTTATTGAACCCAGCCAGCTCTATAAAGCTCACTAGTCTCCCACAGTCCAATGTATTTCAAATCTGGAGGAGTTTTTAAACTTGAATTCTGTAACTCAGACCTACTTCTTATTTCACCCCCAAAACTGTTTTCTAACTGTGACTTGTTCAGAGTCAAATTACCCAGTGGAATTTTAGTTAGCCATTTGAATGAAAGAGGGATTTTATTACTATATGAATCATTTCCTCTCATTCAAGTCATTCTGCTTGAAAGGTACTGGTTGTCTCAAGAAGAAGGCCAGTGACAACAGATAGAAGAACAGATACTCAGACACCTTTACCCTGAGATTAAGACCCAAGTTCTCTTTGGGGATTCTAATTTTAATGCTCTAGGTAGTGGTATTTCTGGTAACATTGTCATTTATAGTTTAGTCATGCTTAGGGACCCCAACCATCCTTAATAACCTTCTGTGCTCATCAAATGTATTTTAGAAATGTTTATGGTTCTATTTGCATTTTTAAACTTGAATCAAATTACACTAAGCATTTTATTTCATTCATTTTAGTAACATGAAAATAGATGTGTCTTAACATGTTGCTTTTTTTTTTTTTTTTTTCTTCCCCAATCATTGGGAATCTTTCCACGTTCAGACACCTATATGATCATTTTTGGTAGAAGATCCAACCCCCCTGCCAAAGCAGGTTCCCTACACCATGTCACACAGGTAGGCGTCCAGGCGGGTCTTAAATATCTCCAGAGAAGGAGACTCCACCACCTCCCTGGGCAGCCTGTTCCAGTGCTCCGTCACCCTCACTGTAAAGAGGTTCTTCCGCACATTCATGAGGAACTTCCTATACTGTACTTTCATCCCATTACCCCTAGTCCTATCCCCATGCACTACTGAAAAGAGACCAGCCTCACCACTATGGCTCCCACACCTCAGGTATTTATAAACCTGGATCAAGTTCCCTCTCAGCCTTCTTTTTTCAAGGCTAAACAGACCCAGTTCCCTAAGTCTCAGCTCATAGGGGAGATGCTCCAGGCCCTTCACCATCTTAGTGGCCCTCCTCTGGACTCTTTCCAAGAGATCCCTGTCTTTTTTGTACTGGGGAGCCCAGAACTGGACACAATATTCCAGATGAGGCCTCACCAGGGCAGAGTAGAGGGGGAGGATCACCTCCTTCGACCTGCTGGACACACTCTTTTTAATACACCCCAGGATGCCATTGGCTTTTTTGGCTACAAGGGCACACTGCTGGCTCATGGTCAATCTGTCATCCACCAGGACGCCCAGGTCCCTCTCAGCAGAGCTCCTCTCCAGCAGGTCTTCCCCCAGCCTGTACTGGTGCATGCAATTATTTCTACCCAGGTGCAAGATTCTACACTTGCTTTTGTTAAACCTCATCCGGTTTCTTACTGCCCAGCTCTCCAGCCTGTCCAGGTCTCGCTGAATGGCAGCACAGCCTTCAGGCATGTCAGCCAATCCTCCCAACTTCGTGTCATCAGCAAACTTGCTGAGGGTGGTCACTATCCCCTCATCAAGGTCGCTGATGAAGATGTTGAACAAGACCAGACCCAGTACAGACACCTGGGGGATGCCACTAGTTACAGGCCACCAGCCAGACACCGCACCGCCAACGACAACCCTCTGCACTCTGCCAGTCAGCCAATTCTCAACCCACTCATCTATCCCATACTTCCTCAGCTTTGTTATAAGGATGTAATGGGGGACAGTATCAAAAGCCTTACTGAAATCAAGGTAGACTACATCTACCGCCCTCCCTCTGTCCACCCAGCTAGTGACATCTTTATGAAAGGCCACCAGGTTGGTCGAGCACAACCTCCCCTTGGTGAACCCATGCTGGGTACTCCTGATAACCTCCTTATCACCCAGTTGTCTGGAGATGGCATCCAGCACAAGCTGTTCCATCACCTTCCCTGGGACAGAGGTGAGGCTGACTGGCCTAAAATTTTAAACAAAACAGCAAAGTGTAAGGTCTTCCAAGTAACAGAATAATATTTATGGCCACCCTACTTTTTTCTTAACACCAGGATTGTTACAGGAAGCCAAACTTTAGCTCTTCATAAGCACATTTCTCTTCAGTACTTCATGATAAACAGTAACGTAAACATAAGGGATTTCTGTCACAAAGCCTGAAATATCTGTTGTATTGGAATACCACAGATACGTGAGATACTGTGATAGAAGAATTATGTACAAAAAGTTTCTCCTAGCACCACTCCCTCATGTTCTCACTCTCACTGAGTGACCTGTTCTCACTAAACACAACCCTCAGTAGGTTTCCATTGAAAACAGTGTCTTTATAGGGGATACAGAAAAATATGGACAGCAGAAACATCTCACAACTCTCCAGGAATCATCAAGATTTATAGTTTACGGTGTAGCTGTCAGAGGTTTTAAGCATGAGAAAAGCAGAAAGTTCAGACTGACCAGGAATCTGACAGAGGAATCTTTCTTTCATTAACTCATTACAAAGAGGATCATATGATCAAAATCTACCTTTTCCGCAACTCCACAACATAAAAGAATTCATCTGTAGCATTTGAAGAAAAACATATTAATTATGATGAAAGAGGTCATCCCGCAGTAACCAAATATCCTCTATCATTAATCTTAAATTTTATTAAAACTGAGACATATAAATTAGCAGATCTATTTCTTCTAAGCCATTATGCCATGTGACTTTTGAATAATACTGAGCATGGTTTAACTATGCATACTGTTTTAAGGTTTGCAGTTCTAAGGTCTGAAAAGGTTTTACTTATCTATGCTAGGGAGATTAGAATAACCTCCTTCTCTAAGCACCAATATGCACTGTAGTGTAATTGTCCCCAAACAGAGGAATACCTACTGGTTAAATCATAGAATCATAGTTCTCCCATTACCATTGTTACCACAAGCTACTAAACCAGATCTCATAGCTTTTCATCCAGACGCCTCTTGAACACTGCCAGGGACGGCAGCTCCACCAACTCCCTGGGCAGGCCATTCCAGTGCATGACCACTCCGACAGAAAAAGTTTCTCCCTATGTCTAATTATCCATGATTCATTACTACATTGTGATTTTCACTCCTGTTGTCTTATCAGTGCTACACTTGAGATCTGCAGATTCATTTTTCACTGATAGAAATGAAAATCTTACTGATGAGGAAACAAAGACAATATGAGCACATAGTGCCAGGGAGTAAATGTATGGATATATGGGAAAAAACAGTCTTCCTTCACAGGAAAAATGGGTTGTCATCCATGCCGCGGTTTTGATCATCGTCTTACTTCCTTTAAGTACCTTCTTTTTTATCCAGATTGAATTGCATTCAATGAAGTTGAAAAAAAAAATCTGTTGCCAAACCACCCCTTTCCTTATTTTCATCTCTGTGAACAAGGTCTGAAGCTCACATTGCAATACTATTATTTAAGTAGCAGTCTGTGGAACAAACCACAATAGTACTTTCCCTTTTTCATTTAGCAAAGCCAGAATATTTATTAAGCAATTTCTAATGCATCTAATTGGAAAAAAAAATAATGTAAAGAAAAAATAAATAAAACCAACATCAAGGAATGGAAATATTATATGGATAAGATTTGGCCTGTGTGATGTGTTTGATACTAAAAATCACCGTGCATATGTCATTTAAATGTAACTAGTACTCTTTAGATTGGAAACAAATTTCTCTACAAATAGCCAATGGGAGAGGGGAAAAAAGGAACCCTGGCCAACAAAAAAATTGGCTTTCTTAAGAACTATTAATAAAAGATCTGATGAGAAGGGCATTTGTCTGGAGAACTGGGTAAATATGAAGTATTTCCACCATTCGTTTTTTCAAACAGTAAATCACTAAAACATAAGCCAGTATCAGAAAAATAGTCCAGAGCCAACACATCTATGGTCCAAAGTGAGTTGGTTAAAATAACTTAACAATTATACATCTTACAAATATGTTTATGTTCTAGTTAGGAACTATTTTTAAAATGCTCCAGAAAGGCAAACAGCCATACAAATAGTTTTCTGCATGAAGTGCCAACTGAAACAAGCATGTAATAACATTGTGAAATTACATTATCTGACACATTTCAAAAGCTTATTCAGGTGCTTATTTAAACCCATAAAACCTGTAGGGAAATAAAGACAGGATGACATTTCAGTCAGCTTACCATAACATTTTTCTAGTGAAACTGCATAGCAACATATTAGATACTGAAAAAAATGTCAGCAGTAAAAATAAATGCTAAAGCCTTCTGTGGAAGACTAATGCAGCTATTGTTAAGGTAACATCAGCATATTAAAAAGGCACAATAATTTTAAAAGCAGTTTACAGCATCAAATGTATGCAATGAAAATACTGTAAAACATCTTCTACACTCTAAAATAAGAAAACAAGGCAGTTTATACCACATGCTGTGTGAAATCTGTGTTTCAGATCATTCTGCCAGTACACACAATTTGGAGGAAACCACCAAACTTTTCATTAATCCGTGAACAAGCAGACAAGGATATCTCAGTGTCAGAGCTTTTCATAGATAAAATAAATATCCAGCAAAACATCTTAACATAGTCATCAGTTCACACACTGGATTTGGGACACACCACACTCTAGCTAGTGCGATTTCTGGTCTGAAAAATCAAACCAGAAAGCATGAATTGGATGGTATGAAAGGTCTTAATCATACACAATTGAAATTCTTTTAGGAATGGAGATACCATGACAAAATTTCCCTCCTCAACAGTCTAGTTCATCTGCAAGTTAATTCAGATCAGAATACATAAGAAAAGGGATATTTAAAGCAAGAAATGGAAAAAAAAAATAATTTAAAAAAAAATAAAAAAAAGAGAAGAAAAGAAAAAGAAAAAAAAGAAAAAAAAAAAGAAAAAAAGAAAAAAAGAAAAAAAAAGAGCTGTGATTCTGAATATCACACAGGGAATACAATAGACAAAGTTATTCAGAATCTATGAAGTACCAAATCACGAAGAAGTTTTTGTCATCTGCTTTCCATAACAGTCACTGGTACTTTTCACACCCAGATAGCCACTGAAGTTGCACCAAAAGAACTGTCAGATCAAGATCTAGATGCTAAACGATTCAGTTGGAAAAGTACAAGTAGAATAAGCACTTAATCATCTGAAATTTTATTCTTCTGTGCTCTCTCAAATACACTACGATCTCTTCCAAATCTATTTCCCATTCTTTAGCCATAATACTATTTCCCAGGAGAAACATCTGTTGCCTTGATGAAGAAACAAATGACATGGAAAAGCAAGCAGGGAGAGATGAAAGTTAACTGTCTTTGATGGTTACATCTCTAGATACATATGAAGGCAATATGATCTCCTTGGTGCAGTCCACATTTTAGTGCTCTTAGCAGACACTTTTGATTCATTTTTATATCTCACTTGTATTATGTTTCAACACTGTCTGCTTCTTAATCTCAGTAGAATTGGATTATCACAACTGATCACAAGCTCACAGCAGTACTGATGCCTTAGGTTGCATGTTGTCTAGCTGGAAAGGGACAACCTAAAAAAATTAAAAAAAAAAAAAAAAATTTTTTAAAAATTGAATACATTAATTTGTTCTTATCTAAAATCTTCCTTCCAAAAAAATAAGTGATAAAATCATATGCAAAAACAGTTTTTCATATATTCTTATAAACATCTGCTTGTTCTCAAGAGATTCAAATACTTTCCATCTAAAGCAGAGGAGTGTTTAATTTTTTAAAGATAACAAAGCCTGAAGGAAGTAATATATTTTCCTTCTATTAATCTATTGTTACAAGCCATACTATGTAAAGAACAACACTTGGTAAAGTTTGGAGGAAAGAAATAAAAGAAACATTTTTTCCTCATTCTATTATACACATTGTTTTGCACATTCCTACCCAGAGATATTCATCCCAAACTAGTACTGCAGTAAGTTATGTCAGCTTTGCCAATTTAAATTGATATAAATTCACCCTTAATCCAACACTTGAAAAAAGGGGGCAGAAAGAATTTTTAACTTGGTTAACAGCACAGGCCAAGTGAACAGTTGACCAGATATCTCCAATTAGGCAGCCATCCCCTACACTGGAACAATCAAGTAGCTGGAAGCCCCACAGGACAGTTTGAATCCTATCTCAATCAAAAGCTGTCCCCACCTAAGGCAGAGGAAAAGACTAAGCTGACACAGTCTTCAGATGAAAACTCCATCTGTGAGTCCCACTCCAACACTATCAGTTTTTGCCTTGGACACAGTGCAAAGGAGATTAGGTGAACAGAGAAAGAAGATGTGAACAAAGAGAAAAAAAACAACAGTACTTCCTTCTAGAAGGAAGAAAAGATTTTGCCTTTGAATATAAACTGCTGATCAAACAGATAACTTAAGAAGTTTATTAGACAAAAACACAAGTACCTCATATGGATAGTACAGCCAAGTCTCGAATTTTCTGTTCATAACATTTTTTAAGAACTGGAAGTTCTTAGTTCCAGTACGTGCAACCACTAGAGAAAAAGTCACCTCTCCTAATGGAGAAAAAAAATCTCCATTTTCTGCCAACCCTTATGACATCAGACCTTAAGGGAACAAGTGCCAGCCAGTGCCACCTTTCTTTGGCATTCATTTGTGTTCTCACACTCCCAGAGACAGAAGTGACGAGAAAAACTAAACCTGAGTTATGGGGCAATTCAGAAAGAATATGAAGTTTTTCAAAAGAAGTATGTGGTGAGTCCATTAGATTCCAAGCTGTTATTTTTAATCCCCACCTCATGTTCACTAGCTTTGGTTAAACTTAATTCCAGAAAAGAAAAAGCTCTGTAAACTGAGAAAGCAGTTCCTGTATAAACAGCTTTAAATCAGGATTGTCATTTAATGTTATTTTTCTAAAACAACAATTCTACATGTTTCCCAGAGGGGAAATGAAATTTAAATGCTATACAAAAATACTTTCTAAAAATTTTAAATGCTAAATGTTCCTTACTCTTGTGCTATTCAAAAGGCAGCATTAATGAATATCATAATCCATTTTGAAATCTGCCCTGACTACTAATAAATCTGTAAATAGCCATTCCAAATTCTCTATTCAAGTTCTACTCTAGCAAACAAAATTTAGTACTCTATAAATATTGAAACAGAATACTAATTCTAAATTTAAGCAGGACCTTGGTTTAGAGAGAACAGATAAATAGCTGAACAGAATTATTGCAAAAAAAATATATAAAAAACATAATAAAAACAAAAAAGGTTACTTCTCATCAACATCTCTACCCACAAGAAGACGTATAATCTTTGCAGAAAAATAGAATTCTAAATATTATCACACAATTTCGTTTTTTATCCCCCTGGAAAGAAAAAGCGCAAGCTTGCATTTATATTCTTGTTTTGGCTTGCAGCAATAATGTGGTTTGTAAGTGAATTCTCTTGTCATCCACACTTAGATTCAGTCTCCTGAGCTCTTTTGGTAAGCCTGGGCTCTGTTCTCTTGGGATTACATTAAACTGGAAGCCCTGCTCTGGAAGCAGTACTACACACATCCCAAACACAACTAGGGACATGAGGGAACAAAAGTTTGTCCTTTGGGAAGTTTCAGATTACATCAAGTGGTAAAGAAATATTTTCTGGCAGACAAAGGTAAACTCTTAAAATCACAAATCAAATATACACAGAAACCTCAGCTTCCCCTGATTTAATGTACTCATCCATTCTTCTTCTACCAATCTACTCATTAATGTAGGTATGGCTGGTCCCACCCATATTTGAGGAAAGACAGCTAAGTTTTCCTGTCTTCTGATAGTAAATCCCATAAGCAATGTTAAGGATTATCACATCTGCTTTCTATTTATCAGAGCTATTAAAGGAGAGAAGGCAGCCAGCAAAAGGAGGGAGAATGAAAAACAAAACAAAAAACACCTCACAAAAACAAAGTGAATGCAAATTTTAACTGAATGCATGATTAGATGTTGGAAATTAATATTCTATTTCAGGAAAGTATGCACAGGATACACTAGCAAAGATTGATTTATTTACACCGATTGTTTTGCAGAGCTTCTTTGGAAAATGATTTACCATTGTTTATAGATTAAATAAATCCCACCTCAGAGTAGAAAAATTGCTTCAAGGTGCAAACAAGGACTCTTTCACAGCAAAGAGAAAATAAAATATGTACATATGCATTTAGCTACCATATTATTTGGCTGTCATACAGAATCATGATAGTTACAGACCAAGTGAACCATACCAAGTGTAGGTCCTTTGTGGGATACATGGCAATGAAAGCTGAATCTTGTTCTCTTTCCTTCTGATGATATAACTAACGTCTGACTGCTTTAAAAAGGTAAACTTTCTGAATTGTCAAATACCATTTTCAAGATTCATTTCAATACCTAAGAATTTATATGATAACATTAAAGAATTCAGTTAGAATTTCCCATGAGTGACTGAAAGACTGTTTGCCATTAGGAAATCAGAGAGAAAAAGAGTAATTAAATGCCAAGAACCAGAAATAAATATTGGCTGAAGTGAGGGAGGAGTAATGCCTAGATAACAAAATTTATTACATAAAAAGTCACCAAAAGCTTCAAAGAACCTCATTAAAATATACATATATATAAAATAATAATAATGGGAAAAAATTTCCTAACATAAAGCCACCAGATCAAGCAGAACACTCCCAGAACTCTCTTTCCATTTCTGAATGTATATGAAGATGAAAATCTGATAGAAATGTAATATGGGGAATTACATTAAGTCTTGGTTTTACACCTTTGACACACAAATCAGATGGATAATCAAATTTTTCTCTGTTAATTCAGTTCTACTTTTTGGTCACAAAGATGACAACTCCATACAGAACATGAATCTACAATAAAGAATACTAGAAAGCTCCTAAAGGCTACAAAACTCACTCCAATCACCCTTCAAAGATTTTCTAAAATAAAAAATCTTGAAATCTTCGCTGTTTCACTCATTCCCATTGAACAAAGGATTACAGAGACTCAGCTGCTTAAAAACAACACAACCTGATGTGCATTAGTTTTAAAATATACTTAACCAGGGCCAGTTCTCATGCTCTTTGAAATGTATATTCTAAAACTCATTGTTTTTAATAACAAACTAAAAAAAAAAAAAAAGAAAAAAAAAAAAAAAGAAAAAAAAAAAAAAAAGAAAAGAAAGAAAGAAAGAAAACAAGCAAACTAACAAAACCAACCAACCGACCCAATCTACCATGGACTGATATCACATTCAAATTCTAGTGTTGCTACATAGAGGAAATTTTCATCATTTTCCTATTATATTTTCAGTTATAGAAAGCCTACATTTAAATTCCAAACTCACTTAAGAACCCAAAACAAACTCAGACCGATAATAAGCCTTTTTCTCTTAGCCAACAATATCTTAACCAAACTTTCCATTTCCTTTGTTTATAAAGTTTCTTCTGACTCCCATGCTGTATTCAGCACAGACTCTAAGAGAACCATTCATTTAGGAAATTACTTCTAAATGAGGTAGAAAACATTATGATGTGCAACAAAACTGCCACTGATCAGAAGTCCCCATTCTTTCTTCCATACTTTAAGTACCCAACTGTCAAAACTGATTCTGAAGAGATACAGATCTATACATTATTTTCACTTTATACTTGTTGCTTTTCTCTAAGAGCTCTTCCGACATACTGGAAAATGGTCTTTAAGATACAATGCAAAGAAAAACCAAAAAACCTAACATGTTTTTGAAAATTATTAGTAGAGTTACAATGTCAAAAGAACAAGATCTTATACCCAGAAAGCATTCTGCAGTAATCTCCCAACTGCCAGTAAATCTTAATCCTTATCTGCAGGAACTGCCTTGAAGGCAAAAGTGGATAGCTGTCTCCATGCCCATTTATTACTTGTGAAAGTTGCCAATTTTGTCTCTTTCTACAAAGAAACACAAATTTTGTATTTGCTAGTTTTTCTAATTCACTTAAACAGCTCAGCTATGCAAGGCAGCAGAAAAATTCAATACACATTCCAGATTAAAACTGAAAAAACACAAAACTAAAAGTAAATCCAAACCAGTCCCTTTTCACACAGTGCAAGATATGTATGGCTTATTTTTCTTCTTTTTGATGCAAACAATACACATTTGAAGGTATATACTAAGCAGCATTGGGAGAGCTGGGAATCTTTCTGCTGCCTCCTAGCCTGAATGACTGCTTCCTGGGGAGGGTAACAGCCACTTTTAAAGCCATCTGTATTAAGTCTTAAGGCAGTTATTGAAGCAATTCAGGCAGCCTATATCTGCTAGCAGTGGCTTTTACCCAGCTGTCAAATCTGCTCATTTGTAACATGCACAAGCCATTAGAAAGTGAAGTAAATGACATGGAAGCATTTGGCTTTTTGCAAATTATGACAGAAGTAACAGGTTTTAAGTAGAAACCTCCTGCTTTTTAGTATTTCTTTTAATTACCAAAATGTTGCTACCATCTGTTTACCAAAAAAGACAAGAAGGGTTGTTACAGACTGTAATACCAGTTTATTTGAGAAACCAGTGGGTAATTCGAATCATTTATCTGAGTCATATCCCCACCTGCCCTAATTTTGATCCATGTTCCACATGCCTGGACATGGGTGTCATGGCCAAATTACATTTGAAGTTCTGTCTTCAGTTTTTCTCAGTGCAAAGAAGACTTACTTTTCATTCAGCCTGTAGTGCTTCTTGTAAATTTGAAGCCTACTGCAAGAAATCACATTTTTGGTAGAAATGAGAAGAAATTGAAAGCTACAAGGAAAGCTGTTTCCTCAGATCCTCGGTTTGATCACACAACTAAGAATCATAACTGCTTTAAGAAAATGAGAGGTCATAACTGTGATCCTCTCAGAAGACACCAGCAGCACTGGCTTCTTTTTCAGCTTACCATCAGCCTATGCTAAAAAACTTCAGCCAGCATTACAGGAAAAGGAATTAAAGTTAATCAACTTCATGTGAAAGAGAAACAGGAAAAAACGTGGGTGTCCCAGGGACACAGTGCTTCCTCATGCTTAGAAACACATCTTTGACACTTATATTGCTGTGTACTATTTTGGATCTATAGTAGAAGGTACAATCCAACCCTGAATGGAAGAAGGATAAATGATGTTATAAAAATCAGGCAGAATGGTACCTAACAGGGGACAGATGACGCCATAGCTAAATAAAACTGAATTAGTGCACTTTTCTCTGAACAGTTCAGGCTGGTGGCTGTCAAAATGGGATACGGGAGTAGATGGAATTAGCCTGCCACTGTGGAAGTTAGGATTTTCTTATAATCTTAGAAGGAAAACATGCTTCATTTCCTTCCATAAATGCTTAAAACTATTTCAAGTATTAGGTCTTTCTATGTAGATAAGAGTACAAGTGTTAAAAACTGTAGCTGTCTCTAAATAAAAAGCTAAAAATATGAAGAAATATATTTGCCAAAGCATAATAGCAACCTCTGAACTCTTTCTTTAATTTCATATCTGGCTTCTGTTTAATCAAAACAATCTCTCCCCCCCATTAAAAGCCACTTTGGCTAAGATCTCTAAAAAACACAAAGCACAAGTTCTGACCTGGAGTTGTCACTTGAAAAAAGGGACATTGCATGAATATAGAGGCTGCATTGTCACCACAATATGGCATTCATCAAATTGAATTTCATTAATCTGTAAGGTAATAAAACAGTATATGCTGCCTTTTGCTCAGGAATTAAGAGTCTTCAAGCCAAACCACAGAGGTTTTTTTCTGTCTTTTAAGAAGTAGTAATCCAGCAGCACAATTACCTCCTTGCTACAGGCAACAAACTAACATGACTTTAGGCATTAATTATAGTCTGTTTTCATAGAATGCACAGACTTTTACAGAGGTATTAGAGTATCACCATTCATAGTAGGAAGAAGACACTTACCAGTAGTAGGATGTAGGACGTAAGCTGTTGCTGTAATTTCTTCCTCATGTACGTGTACTTGCACCCAAAGAAAGACAAAGTTTCTGTCAATGGGATCTGTTCCTTACCATTTTTAAACAGTTGTCTTGGGGTTTTGGAGTCCAAGGAGAACCATTAAAATGATAACAGGAAGAAAGAAGGCACATACATACTAGAGGTGCAGTCATGGACAAAAACCAGAAAACATTTAAGATTTAATTTACAGTTTGTCTGTTTCAGGGTTTAACTGAGCAAAGTAGAATGACATGGAGTTCTCTAATTAAAACCCAGAAAAAGAAGAAGAAAAAAAAAAAAAAAAAACCACTGGGAAAGGAACATTGATACAGTATAAAGATATTTTATCTCTCAATAAATGTCAGATTTTTGTGTCATCTTCATACCAAATTTACGTTTTTTTCTATTTAGGATAATGGCAAATAAAAGAATCCAACTTACAAAACATTTAAATTGGAACAAAGTTCTCCACATTTTCAAAGGAAATCATTAAGAAACACATCTTGGGATGTTCGCTGAAGCAAAGAGCTTCAGAGAGTTCTGTGAAGTTCCCTGAAGCAGCTGCAGTATACTCCATCTTTGTGAGCTGAACTACCTATAATTTATGGTTGAAAAATCTCATTCCTTATGGGCACACTCACTCTAGAATGTCAAAATACATCTTTTTAATGAAAATTCCAGCTGTAGAGCGCTGAGATAGGTTACACTGTGGCTTAAGGCTACAATAATTTTTTGCCTTGATAGCACTGGAAATCAAAAGTTAATGTTAAACACTGTGTGAAAAACAAATGTACATTTCAGTAGTAATTCTTTCAGCCCAAGGCACTACTTCCAATATATTGGTATTCTGTTCTAGAATTGCTTATTCTCTTTTAGTTTTGCTTGTTGTTTTGCTTTGTTTTTGTTGTGTTTTTTTTTTCCAATACTGGAGCAAAATACAATGTGAATGTACTCTGCTCTTTCCTGAGGAAAACAAATATATGTATTATTAATGTGGCAAATTATTTACATTGCTGATGAAGAAATAACCTCTGTACTAATACCAAGTTCAGTAGCCCTTTCATGGCAGCTGTTAACACTTCTTCTCACTGTCAGAAACTTCCGGATGTTGACTTGGAAAGGGTCTTTTCATTTCACAGCAAGATAAGCAGTTCTAATTCTTTTTCTGTTGAAGCAAGAGAACAGTATTTTAGCCTGGGGTGGGAGGAGTTAAATAATATTATGCAGTTAAAAACTCCTAACTACTTCTAACTGCAAACCAATACATTTCTTTTCTAAAACAAAGGAAGAAAAATAGGCTGAAAATTGACTGAGTTGGGGGAGTGGGAAGAAACCCACAGAATAAAAGGAAACACACAGGACTGAGGGAGAGAAAAGAAGAGTAGAGAAAAAGAAAGAAAGCATAAATAAGCACAGGGAGCTTGGGGAAATCAATCTGGGTTTTAGTCTGGATAAGAACTACAAATCATATGCCATAACTCAACTCTGTCCAAATGGACAGAAATGAAAGACAGGAAGATATCAAAGTAAAAAGAGGAGAGAAGGGTGGGGAGCCCCAGAGACTATTTTGCTTTAAGCATCACATAGTTTATTGGAAAAACTAAATGATATTCTACAGTTAAAGAAATGACAGAAGCAAAGTTAATCTGCTGTGGTTCAGCTTTGCCCTTGTGTATTTTAGCAATTTTAACTAAAATGTTACATAATTCCAAGTAATTTTTGTTAATACATTTCTGCAGCAATATCAGGCAATGAAACATGGAGTACGTCTTATTCAGATCTCTAAAACAAATCAGTAAGTTCTATAAAGTGCATACTGTCAAAAGGCCAAAGCCATAAAATGCAGGAATCTCTTACACAATGTGAATGAAGCATTAGAAAATATACTGTGGGGAATAATCCTATGCAGGCAGGAAGACATACTAGATGACTTTATGAGCCTTTTCTGTAAATTTCTGTGCTGTTATCCATGCAGCACATAACCTTTTCTCATTAATCACATGACTTCTAACACATGGGTAGTTTGAAGAGCTATCAATGTTTTCAAATATTTAGGGATTTAAGAGATGCCACCTAGCTTTACCAATTGCTGCAGGGCAAAAAAAAATTCCTATGCTCACCAAAATAATAATAAAAATAAATTATAATTCAGGGATCATCTACATACTTAAGTACACAGAAATTGACATATCTGTAAAGAATACTGAAAAAAAATCTCTCTTCTTCGATCTATTTGAATTGTGTTGCACATTTATGGAAGTCAAAACAATGCTTTCCAGTACAATTCTAGTATCCATAAGAAATTTCTTATTTATAGTACTTGCCACACTCTGCCTTTCTGTGGAAGTGCACTGCTGTTGTGTCCTGAACAACTACAAGAGTGGAAGATGGACTTTTGGACAAATACTTATGAGACAGGTCCCTAAGAGGTTCATGCAGTCATCTTGACTTCTCATTTGCTTTAGTGATACTGAACCTGCAGAGATCATGAACCAAAGACCAGAAATACCAAAATAGTGAACAGCTGAATTGATTTATTACTGAGTTTGTTCAGGTGCGAATGATTCACTCTTTAGACTATATTCATCTGTCCATCACTCTTGGTCAGACAAAAACCAACAGAATGAAACACATGAAGTCTGTTCATTGAGATCATCCAAATGGAACAAAGAACAAAATTTGCCAGATTATTGTCTTTGATAATTCACCTAGACCCACAGACACTCACTTCTCTATTCTGTTCAGAATTTTCTCCTTACATTAAGATACATTTTCCCTAATAGCCTCTATCATGGAATTATTTTGCCCTCACACTCAATGACTCAACTCCCCCGCATCCTGAAAGGAAAACAGCTGTCTTCACCCAAACTGCTCTGCTGATCCAACAGAACTACTGTGAGCAAGTCTGAAATTCTTGTTGCTGTTTTATTTGTAGACCTAGGGAAGACTGTAGAGTAAAGCATCCTCAACTTGAGTCTCCAGGGGAACAATATTGATTCCTTCTAACCACAGTGAGTTACAAAACATCTTACATGAGCAGTTCTTGGTGGATTTACTGCCTTGCCAAGTAAGTGAAGAGGAGATTAAATTAAATCATAGAACTCAAAGTATGAAATATCCTCCACTGTTCCAGAATCTTTTTCCTCACTGGTTACAAGTAAAAGCAGAAAGATGATTCCCCCACAGATTGCTCTTTGAGGGCTGGGTATGCAGCTGGCAGGTACTCAAGCCCATATTTGAAAGCACAGTGGGGACCAAGGAGAAGTGGGAAGAGGGGGAAAGGGAGGGTTGCTGAGAAGGTAGAGCTATTTTGAGTTGCAATATGACTTGGTAATCTAGAAAAAGTGGTTTTTGGGGGGGGAAATGGCAAAAGGGAGAGAAGAAGGAAAAGTCTTTACCATTCCTATAAAGAAACAAAAATTTTAAATACATAGAATCAGTAAAGTGAGAAATCTTTTAAAAATAAATTCCAATATTCTCTCCTCCAGCAGTGGACGAACAAACTGTCACTAAAAAGACATAAATACTAGGTTAATAGAAGGGAAAATAATAAATCAGCTTGCTTCCTTGGAAGATAGATCTGCTCAGTGTGCACTTTGAGTATGTTCAGCACAGATTTATTGCAAGTCCTCAAGTGGTATGACAGCAAACTGTTTTGAATGAAAATCATTTTGCATAAAAAAGCATCCCAGTCTTTTAAGAACTGATAAATCCCTAGAAAATATGTTAAGAACAAGGCCAACTGAAATCAAGAAAGATATTTCATTTTCCAATATATTGTTAGAGAAGAATTTTTTTTTTTTTTGTAACTGAAATTTGCTGTGGATGCTTTCTTATGTGACATATTAAGAAACATGTTTTAATTCCTGACTAGCAAATCATGCTACCTTTATTAATTATTTCTCTGACAATGCAATTTTCATTTCACTTGTTCAGCCTTTTTGGAGAGTTACTTAGAGTGCAGAAAGTTTATTCAATATTTGGTAGAATAGATATCTCTCTTCTAATAGTTAATATGCTTCCCCAAGACTGATATTGAAAACGTTATACTTAATGCAATATACTGCACAGCAAAATGAACGTTATAACAACTAAGAAAGTTTTCACACTGAAAGTGCCAGAAACCCTTCTAGTGAACAAGGTTGTCTTTAATAGAAATTTGCATAAAATTTGCAAAATTAGTTATATGCCCATTTCTTGTTTATTTTAAACCATATGAGAAGTGAGCGGGAAGAATAACATTTAGGAGCAAACAGCCAGAATAGCCTTTAAACAGGAAAAGCACCTGCTTTCCAGGCAGATCTACATATAGCAGTGGTCTTTATTCACAACTGCTGTCTTTCTGAACCATTTGCTCTACTTCCCTTGCTTTTATTTCTCATCTGTAAAAAATATCACAATAATTTTCCCCTCCTTGTCAGGGTGGTGGTATGATTAATTAGTTAGTGTCTGGAAAGTAGTATAAAGATAAAAAGCAACATAAAAGCACAACTAAGTATCTGACAGCTAGAGTGGCAAGAGACCCCCAATATCATTGATCCAAGATGCAGGACAGTAACATTGTAAGAAGCAACATGTGGGAATTTCAAGTAAAAAAAAAAAAAAAAAAAAAAAAAGAGTAAGAATAAAGGAGGGAAGCCTTGGAAAAGAATTAATACTTAGTTTACAGAGGCTCTAGACTTTGGCCTGTGTTCTCATTGAAGCTAGAAAAATCAGACATTGTGCCAAATGTATAATGTAATATAAAATGTATTTTAAAATGGAATTCTTCCTTCCCACAAAATGCTTTTTCCAAATCTCTTATTGTGCTGTGCTCACTTACTCATTACAGTTCTCTGTCCTGCTTTCTTATGAAAATGTACTTTCTTTGGTTTTCTTTCTACCTTCTATCTTAGTTTAGCCATCACAATTCATTCCTGTCAATCTCTTGTATTACAGTGTTCCATATCAAGATTAAATCCAGATGAGAGCTCCTGCCAGGAAAGAAATAAATTCTTTCATGGATTAGACCAGTCTGCTCAGCAATGTAATAGGACTGAAAGCAAAAGTACTACAATTTTACTATTGCTCTAGAAAATATGTTCCTTCACTTCCAAAATTTTTCTACATATTCAAAGTGGAGTTCAAAAGATGGAAATTTCACACTTTGTTGTGTTTGGGTTTTTTTTGTTTGTTTGTTTGTTTTTTGTCTGTTTATTTTTTCCCCACCCAAAAAACAGCACTTAAAAAGGAGATGATTGCAAAGATGAAGCAGACTGAGGGACAGTTTCCCTCAGTAAGTAAGAGGTCAAGCTACAGTTGTAAAACAGGCACATAAAAATTCTATAACAACATGATGGTATCACCAATGCTCCAGGAGCTCTCTCCTTACATAATCCAATCACATACATGCCAGTACCTGCACAGGGTACTGCAAATTTTCCAATATCACTGCCAGCCTGAGTGATTTATTTTCATTAACTCACCAAAATTTTTAAGCCACATGGCTTCTATATCAGATTGGAGAAAGCAGAAAATTTTACTGTATGGTGAACAGTTTCAAAACATGAGTTCTAGACAATAACAGAAGTAAAGGAATTAAGTTTAGGTTACTTACCGTAAAGTTTTTTGTATCTTAAATGCTTAGAGAGATATGTACAAAACAATGGTCAAAGGAGACTTTCTCTTCTTCCCTAAGTATGTCAAGATGAAGGAAAAGAACAGTCAATTAATTGTCATCATCCACTTTTTTTCATTGTAGACACAAGTCTACTCTCAGATTCCATACATTCTTAGTAATAGGCAATAAATAAACGAATGAAATAAAATAAATCAGGATTATGAAGAAAGGAATAGGTAGAAAAATCTCATAAAAATCAGCCAATACATTTAGAAGTATTGCCACATCATCAAGGAATAGAGGTTATAGGTATGTGCTATTGAGGCAGAGTAGGGGGAGGGAGGCATAGAAGCAGTAAGAAAATTCTTGTAAATTTGCCCCAAAAATACTCTAGATGCAACATATTCTTTTTTATATCAATTTTTTTGTTTGTTTTTTGTTGTTTGTGTGTGTGTGTTTGGATTTCTTACTTTTACTAATGCAATAAGGAGAAAACAGCTGGCCTTCATGGAAATATTCTCAGCTTTCCAACAGCAAATAAGGCACTGGCAAATGAGAAGCATTTTTTGCATAAGATGGTTGTTAAAAACTTCCAAGATGATCCCTTGATTTTTATTTTATTTTTTCCATTGGTACAAAAGTACAAGGAAAAATAAAGTGAGTATTCCTCTCACAAGCACACACATACATGAGTTATAATCAAGCACTCTATAAATCCACTTAAAATACACAGTATCAATCTTATTACCAATGTATACTGATCACAGATTAGAAATTTAGTGCATTCAGAACCTCATAAACATCTAAAAATATTATCTAATAGAAAAGCTTTGCAAGCAAAAATATGACAAAATAGACTTTTTTAAGAAAACTTAAGTTTCCCTGAGCTTTCTGGCAACCATTTCACACCTTCACATTGTTTTCCAAACAGTGTAAATCTCACAGTTCTTGTTAACCTTTGCTTGACATTACATGATGACCAGGCTACAGTTAACCAGTTTACCACATTTACCTTCTTTAAATATTAATCAATACAGTTTTTATCATTTACACAGACTTTCCATTATATCCACATGACAAAAACTCAATTCAGATTTCTTTCTAAGATATCTGACTGTGAATTGCCCTTGATAGTGCTGGCCTACACAGGACTTTCACAAATTTCCTGAACATTTTTCATAACAGCCAAATTTATCCTGTTCGGTAATCAGCTAGTGTCATTTCTCCCTTGAATGAAAAAGACTTCAGTGGATGAGATCTTTAGCAGTTAGGGTCTGGAGCACAAGTCTTAAGAGGAACAGCTAGGGGAACTGGGATTGTTCAGTCTGAAGAAGAAGAAGAGGCTCAGAGGAAATCCTATCACTGTCTACAACTGCTCAAAAGGAGATCGTAGCAAGGTGGGAGCTGGCCGCTCCTCCCTGTTAACTACTGACACGGCAAGAAGGTATTGACCTTAAGCTGTGACAGAGGAGGTTCAGGTTGGGTATAAGGAAAAATTCCTTCTCACAAAACGTGACAATGAATTGGAACAGGCTGCCCAGGGATGTGGTGGTATCACTACCTCTGAAGGATAGATGTGGCAGTGAGGGACATAGTCTAGAGTGATCACAGGCATAGGCTGATGGCAAGACTAGATTATCATGGCCGTCTTTCCAACATTAGTGATTCTGTTACTCTTTATTTTGATAATATAGAATAAAACAAAATATTTGTAGAAAATGTGTTCTCATTTGTAGATGAATATACTCAATGTAGCTACAAGAATGTTCTATTGCCTTCCTACCACTGTATCTGCAGTACAAGTACAGAAGCAACTGTGATTTTCCAAAAGAAAGCAACAAACACAAGCAAGAGACAATCTTCCAGCATCAGCTCTGGGGGCGTAAACGCTCCAGAGAAAAATCTGGAATTCATAAAAAGCCTTAGCTACCAAATATGTGACCACAGTAATTGCCAACACCAACTATTTGACCACAGGATCCAGTTTATTTTAGCCACAGCCGTTCCCAATTTAAAATCAGAAACATTAATGTAATAGATCTAAAATAGCCAAATATATCACATGGCATGTCCCAGCAGTGAAAGGACTCCTTCACTGGGCAAAGCACTGGCTGCCAGTGCAGCCTTGGGAAATGACAGCACGAGCTGTCTCCCTCTCCCTCAGCTGAGTTCGAGCCAGCTGGCAGGAACTGCTCCTGCTTTCTGCCTCTCTCTCTTCAGAGTGCCTTTAGCTTTTTAGGAAATGATTCTCAGTGCCTTCCCTTCACCTACACAGTAAGGAAAAAAATGAAATGTACCAGAAGGAGCAGAAAAGGATTGCTATTATGGAACAGGTTATTACAGGCTGCCCCAGTCCTGGGAGGTACCCAGGGCTAGGCTGCGTGGGGCCTGAGGCAGCCGGGTCTGGTGGCGTGGCAATCAGTCCACAAGGATGCTGAAACTGGGTGAGCTTTAATGTCCCTTAAAACCTAAACCATTCTGTGATTCTATGGTCATGAGATGACATTTCTGAACGTCTTTTGCAAAGGAGGCTGAGAAACATGCCTTCGCAGGAATAATCAGACATCTGATGTGAAATTCCAACTCAGCTTAAGTATGGGAGAAACCTATTTCCTTTAAAATTAAGAAACCTATTTCCTTTAAAAGTTAAAGAAACCTAAAATCTAAAAGTTAAGAAACCTATTTCCTTTAAAATTCCATCCAGCAGCATACTTGGGTGAATTATTTCATTATTCTTGAACATGTCTTTTAATAACAAGGAAAAGAAGTAGGCAACCATGTGAGCCCATACACCGCTGAGCATGTCACGTACTCACAGCACCCTTCCTCATCTGGTGGCCTCTTCTCAGCACAAACTAAAGACGCAGCACTGGAGCACACAGCATGCACCACAGACTTAACTGTGCAAAACACAGATACAGTGTCACCTGAGGATGATAGCTGTCTGGGGGAGCTCTAGAGCAAGGCTAGTCTGGGTGCAGAACAGGAGGATCTGCAGCCCTCAGATGCATCTGGCTCTTGAAGAGGAACCAGCTAAAGCCAACAGGCCAATTTATTGCATGAGGATTATAACCCAAGTCAAGGAAAGTCCAGTAGGCTGTCAGAACAGTCCCAGACTCTGTACTCCACAGCCTTCAGTCTTCATAATGGGGACCACATTCTCAATCATGCTGCTGAGCTGCAGTATCAGCAGCACACATCTGAAAAAGCAGAAAAGAAACATGCTAAGCACAACATGCTCAGCATAGTCCGGTCTTAGTCCCAGGTTAGAGTGAATTATTTTTAGTATGTACACCTTTAAATTTTGGTACAGAAAAAAAAAAAAAAAAAAAAAAGATATGTATTTATTTTACAGTAAAATGAGTCCTCCTGCACAGCAGTTGTAGGTAAATCATTAGATTTAGATAGATGATAGATAATGATAGATAAATCATTACCTACCTAGATTTACAGAGAGTGCCCAAGTGGTAAGACATGCTTTAATGATCAGAGTTCGGTACTTACAGATAACAACGGCCTTGTCTCCATCTCCTCATGGTGATGACAGTTTCATTTTCCCAAAATATCTATCTGCCCATGTAATTTAACCATGTCTGTAAGAACATATACAAAAGCAACACTCACTAACTCCCAGCACACTCTTAGGAAACACTTTTGACATTCTTCCCTTTTGTAGCTATGCAGTGAATTAGTTGTTGTCACATTCCTAACTTGACTGGCAAAAAAAAAATTCTTTTTAAGATGTTTTAGCTCAATACATTTTTTATAGAATATCTGAAAAGCACTGTTAGGATGCAGGTTAATATATTAAAATCTTTACTGGCTGCCCCCACTAAAATGACTGAATAAATACTTCTGGTTTGCTGTTTTCTTTTGAATGCAATCCTGTAAAACACTGAAAACGAAGGAACACTTTAACAGTCTTTTCTGTGTTGACTGATTCTTTAGGTCCTTACCAGTTGTGAATGAGTAGTTTATTCACATAATGTACCTTTTCCTTTTCCTTTTTAAGGGTTGATTATCACCTGGGAATAATGGCAGTTTCACATGAGACAGTCAGAAGATACCTGACAGGAAATGTATGTTGAAGCATTTGATATGGCAGATTTATAAAAAAAGTCAACTGTGGAACAGTAATAGGAATCTGGGGAAAAATATGACCCATGGGGGAGGGGAGAGGGAAGTAAAAAATGTACATTTTTCAGAAGAGTAAAATAAAGTATCAATGCAGAACAATGGTCTACCAGTACAGGCAGTCACAAACATTCAGCAGTTGGCTCAGGCATTGCAACAAGGATCAAAGCATGCTCTGAGACACCATTAAATGATCCAGAAATGACTCTTGACAAAGCATTGGTAATTTGCCATGCAAAGTAAGCTGATTTCCGGAAGAGGGATGGCTGTCTGTCATTACATAGCTATTAAAAATCTGAAATGATTATAAGAAAATCTGACAGGGAAAAAAATAAAAAATAAATAAATAAAAAATAAAAAAATCAGATAAGGTAAAAAGAGTTTTTCATAGTAAAAATTACATAAAAATGCATTATGAGCAATTTGAACAACTGAGAAAATGCTCAGCATTTGGAAAAAAAAAAGAAAAGATGCAACAATCCGTAGAAAAGTTTCACCATTTTGCTACAAAGTTGTAAAGGGACAACAAATGTGAGGGGAGTCCGCAAACATGGAAATACTCATCCTCATCTCAAAACAATGGGTTAGAGAAAGAGAGCACCCTGGAGAAAAATTAATGACCTACAAGTCAGAAAACAATACAACCCATTAGTTCATTTTGTACTGAAAGGTAGTGTAGAAGCTAACATCATGCTATTAAAAATGTTCTCCAATAAAAATCAAAAGCAGTAAAAATGAATGGGCAGAAAGTCAAGCTGTCCATTATCAAACTGCATGTGTATTAGAAAACAAGAAATTGAAAAGATGTAAAATGCAGCCATCTCAAAGAGAAGGTAGAAACTACTGTTCTGAAATGTGACATAGCTCACATCAGCAGGTCAAACTGGAAGGGAGCAAAAGCAAAACAATTCAGGAAAAATTGGTATATTTTGCAAGTACTGGGGATATCCTTGGAAGGATATTGTGAAGCTTGTTTTGTGTTCCTATTGGTATCAGAATAACTCTGATCTGAAGGAAAAGAGTTAAACAACAACAACAAAACACAAGGTTACCCACATTATTCTGAGAATCCCATACTGAGCAGAGATCTCAGCAAAACAGACCTACTGTCAGGTCACTGTCACAGGAAAACAAGATTCTAAAAAAACCAAGAGAACTAAGTGAAAATATACAAGAATTTATATTTCGTGACATAGAAGGAATTTAAAGATAAGGCTGATGCAGAACGGTTTTTATAAGACGTGTGAATCTGTAAGATTTTATGGGAAAAAAAGAAACCTTGCTATTGTGTCCTTAGAAGAACCTCCTACCTAGACCTCCACTTGGATTCTATACAGCTTCCACAGTGCTTCACTGGAAAATACAACAGTTGCAAAGTTGCAAATTTCTACACAGAGCATATTTACGATCTGAGAGAAAATAATGAGAAGGTACAACATAAGGCCATATCGACACTCAGAGCTGCTATTTCTTCCAGCATCACCTTCGAATTCCTCCTCTACTTCTTCCTCACCACTGCAGAACTTCTCCCTTACACTTATTACTAAGTTTGAATAAAAAATAAAATTACCCCTATCACCAGGATGATTCCAAAGTGAAAAACAAAAGGAAATACAGAAAAGGTTATGGGCTGCCAATAGTAAAATTAAAAGGATCGCTTGTATACCTGCTCCAGACAATCAAGTAAAAGGTACAAAGGTTTTTAGCAGCAGTAAACTGCGCAGGGACACTTTTTGCTTATCCAAATCCCAATCTAGAAAAAATATCAGATTCCCACAGTTTGGAGAAAGGGTCAGGTGCTGGTAGATGTTACATCTACCAGCACTAGTTCAACAGTCACATTTTCTACAGCACAAATAAAGGCATCATAGTTTGTACTGAAATTCTGCTCTTTGTTAAATTCTTGTAGCCAGAGCTGAGTATGTTTTCACTTACACAAGAAAAAATATATAGATCAGCTGCTACAACAGCAGAGTTGGAAGAGGTGAAATTCTCTACTACCTCTGAAACTTTGCAGTTGTTCTAACCAACAAAGGTTAATAAAAGCAAAATGTTTTAAATATAAAAGCTTTAGATTTATTGCCTCCATACTGCGTTCCAGCTAACTTTATCATTCAGTCACGTAAGTAAGAAATAATGACTTGCAGTTGCACCTTTTCAAACAACGAGGCAAAAGATTATGGCAAGGAGCACAAGCAACTTTTGCTGAGAACAGAGACTCTACCTAATTGGCTAAGGACAAACAAAATCCTTTAAATGGAGTCATCCAGACAAAAACTCTCAGCCTTTAAAACAATATGACAGCATAATAGCTTTTCCTCTCACAGTGTTCCTATCAAAAAAAAACTTCATTACTCAATAATAATTAATCCCAGGGTTCCCCCTGATGGGAGTGCCAAAATTGCTTGAACTTTTCCTATCCAAAAGTAATTGCAGATCAAGCAGCTCTGAAAGTCCAGTTGTCCAGGATTTATTTATTGTTGAAACATACTGTAAGCATTGTTTAATTCTCCCACTTTCTGAATAGCTGGCTATGGAGATGGAAATACTCGTCATGTTTATCTGTTCCTGGATCCCTGTTATTAGCCCTTGTAAATGCAAACCAGCATTATCACATTCTAAACACCTAAGCAAACTATAAGCATTGGAAAACAACACAAATGCTACGCTGGTGCAGAAAAATATTGAAAATAAAAAAGGCATGAGTCTTTTTTTTTTTTTTTTCATGCTATTCACTTCTAACAAAGGGTTCAATGGAAAATATATTTTCAAAGATCAATTAGGAAAAAAAAAAGTTGCTGAGTTGACATTTGGTTTCTAAACAGCTGGAGAGAAACACATTCACCTGTGAGTCGTCAAGAAAAAATAAAGAGCATATGCGTTTCAGTTATTTTTATGTTTAGACAGAGTTCAAGGAGAGGTGGGCTTACAAAGAGTGTATCTAACTAACAAAAGCAAGGAAGAGCAGTGGATTTTGGAAGAAAAATTTATCTTTTCTTGAAAGAAAGAAAATACCCCATAACTGCATATTACACATACTCAGCCTAGGAGCTGGATTCTGCAAGGTGTTAAGTGTTCTGGCTTGGTTCCAACAAACCACTTAATCACGTACTTAACTTTAACTGCATCCACAGTCCTATAGGATGTGAATTAGGCTGACCTTAAAAAAATTACTTTAGAATGCTTGAAATCACATGCTTGTAACTCCTATTGGATTGAAGGAAATTGGCAACCTTTAAAAGCTCCTGATATCTGAAAGGTAAAGGCAGAAATTGTTACAGATACAGCTGAGAGAAATTTCATTTGAAAATGGTGTGTATCTGAAGTCAGGTTTCATGGAAGTTTTGCGTCTCTCACTGAGACAAAAAAAAATCCAAAATATTGGTCCTCCCTGTTCTTCTGCTACTAAGCACAACAGGAAGAATAACAGCTCACATTCTTTTAAACTTTTCTCTTTCTCCATTCACCAATTTCCTTTTTTTTTTTTTTTCTTTTTGTTTATTTTCCATTCTCAGATTTGGGGGGTTTTATTTATAGGGTTTTGAGGAATTATAAAGCAGCAAGAAGAAAAAGCAATGAGACAAGACCTTGTTAGTTTAATGGTAGGAAAGAAGGGAAGAGTGAGGAAGGCATAAAAATGTCCACACGTTATAAGTCTGAAATTAAAATATTTGTAGCCTCAATATATTAAATATTTTTGTTTAATGTGCAAGTGTGAGGTTGCATTTTCTGATTTCTGAAGCTGTCTTTACACTCAGAATTGGCACTAATTTAAAATAGAACAGTCCTCTGAAATATCAGAGGTCCAGAATAAACACTAGTAGCACAAGAATTGCAAATGCAATAGCAACAGAGGAGCCAAGTTTATCTGAATGAATCCAGAGAGTTCTGCTTTCTGCTCATTTCTCCTAAAACTGCTCTATTTTCTTGCAAGACAGCTGGCACTGAACCACCTCCCAAGAGTCAGTACACTGGCCTTTAACTGCCATTGCTACAACTTAATGGAAGTGCCTGAATAATGTGATCCCATCATGTGTTGCTGGTGCATACATCTCACCATCCAACACTCCAGCCCTGAATCCTCTGAATTCGTGGCAGAATTTTTAAATGTTTATTATAAACAATTCTGAATCTAACAAAGAAAATATAGAGTATGAATAGAACTGGAGGTGAATAGTTTAAGGGCTTACCTATATAATGTGGAACAAAATAAAAACACCTTAGCAGTCGTCTATTTCTCAGTTCCCACTTCCCGTTATTTCTCCTCCTCATCTGAGATGTGTGCCACCAACTGTTTAAATACAGTGACATGATGTTATACCATTGACTGCATTCCTGAAAAGTCTGTGTGGCAGTTCCCTCATCAGAAGTAGAACAAATGAAATGTCACCATGACTGAAAGAGTAAGAAGACTTGCAGAACACAGTCAACTATTTTAAATTACCGCAAAAAAGAAGAAACAAGTTACAGTGTTTTTGGAGTAACATTTTTCTAGATGGAAAAGTGTAGAAGAAGCAGAAGGCATACATGACATCATAATCCAGATGGAGAATTAACTAGCACAGCAACTACTCTTAGCAATGCAGATTCAGCCTCTCCAGGAATGCCAGCATCAGCCCCACACAATGATTGCTTCTGAGATGGAAGATACGGAAGGCTTTTCCCAAAACATCAAGCTGTTCTCTCTCTAACTCCTTCCAGTATTTCTATCAGTGTCAATATTGCTTTGAAAATTTAGAAAGCCTCTGCCCAACTGCATGGTAAAAACAAACACTTGATTCCATTTCCTGCATACAAAAAATCACTCAGAAGAGCAATACACAGTGGTGAATGATAGTGGATATTCATGTTTAATGAGAAAAGCTTGAGAAAGCAAGGTAGTGAATGCAAACAAATACAATTAAAGAAAGCTAGTCCAAGCCCCAGACTCAACCTCACCATATCCATTAAACCATGTCCTTCAGTGCCACATCTCCGTGGTGCTTGAACACCTCCAAGGACAGTGACTGCAGCAACTCCCTGGGCAGCTTGTTCTAATGTATCACCACTCCTGACATAAAAGGTGAACCTCCCTCTGTGCAACTTGGGGCCATTATCTCTCATACCATCACTGTTATCTGGGAGAAGAGATAGATCCCCACCTCACCATAACCTCCTTTTCCAGCACTTGTAGAAAGCAATAAAGTCTCCCCTGAACATCCTCTTCTCCAGACTGAACAACTCCCTTTGGCTTTACACTAAGATTTGGAAAAACAAACAAACAAACAAAACAAAAAAAAACAAAAACAAAAAAAAAAAAAGCCCACTCTTCTATCATAAATTGAAATGGCTAGCAAGATTATTTCTGAGACTATCAGTTCTCCATCAGAAAATAAAAATGGCCCCATTTAATTTTTTCCATTCTGACAGAATGGCAGTTCTGACAATGGCATGTTGAGCAGTCAAATCCTAGTGTGAATGAGCTGAACCAAACACATGCCCATTTACCTACGTTTGCACAGAGAAATGAGCCACTGCCCTTACAGAAACCTCATTATCTAAGCTCAACAGGCAAATGTCAGTTCCAAATACCAGGCACCGTGCTAATAAAATTTGACCTATACTGTGATAGTTTTCCAAGGAGTCTTAAATCCATCCTTCTCCCTGTAGTGGACTGAGAAAGGGTAGTATGTAGCACAAATAAACATCACTCAGCTCTAGAATTACCGCGATAGAGAGCTCTGCATGGCTGGCATATTTTCTGTGTTGCTTGCAAAGCAGCAGGCATCTCCCTTTGTTGCTGATGCAGATTGTTTCCAAACTCTCAGCATGCCATTCTTAGCCACTTGCTCCTGAAACTTAAAAGGAAAACAGTGCACACTTAATTTGAAAAATGCTTTGCAGATTTCAGAGCAGAAGGGGTTGGGTAAGTTGGAGGGGGTAAAAGAAACAGTTTCACAGTGTTATTGAGGCCATGTGTGACAGGCTAAATGAAACCTTCAGGCCATTCTGTCACAAGTTATTTTCACTTCTTACAATTTGCACAAGCAAGTGGGTGGCCATACGTCTAGCTGTTCTTGTTTTTCAGCAAATAGAACTAGGAGGCCTTTAATTTTTTTAATAGTTTAGCTCATAGCTGCTATGCCTTTATTGTTTTCAGATTGACTATGTGCAACTGAACAAGTTTCCTCATTAAACACAAACATAAAAGCAGATGATGATCATGCTGATGATACTGCTTGCTGCTGTGAATTACTTCTATGTATCAGGCTATATTTATCTTTCATTCTGCTAACAGAAAGGTCATTGCTGTGGTTTAACTCAGCAGGTAGCTTAGCACCACACAGTGGTTCACTCACCCCTGCCTCCCAATGGGATAGGGAGAGAATCAGGAAGAAAACAATGAAATAGAATTTGTGGGTTGAGATAAACACTATTTACAAAGACAAGAACAAAAGAGGGGGAAAAAAGAAAAAAAGAGAAAAAAAAAAAGTAGTAATTATTATACATATAATCATTTTTTTGTACTTTTTTTTCGAGTTTTTTTTTTTCCACATGATGTTATATAGTATGGAATATCCATTTGGATGGCTTAAATCATCTGTTATGGTTCTGTTCCCTCCCATTTTCTCATACCCACCAGCCTCCTTGCTGGTGGGACAGTAGGACAAACTGAGAAAACTGGGTGCCCTTGGCTCTGTAAAGCACTGCTCAGTAGTAATTAAAATATCAGTATGTTATCAACATCGTTTTACTCCTAGAGTCCTAACATAGTATTTAAGGTTGTAAAGAAAATCAGTTCTGTCCCATCTGAAATCAGGACAGTCATGCGCAGCCTTACACGTCACAAAATCAGTCTTTGTCTAAGCTATTTAAGGGAAAATAAACAGAATTTGAATAAGGTTGACAGTAAAAACAATAAGCAAGACTCCTTCCTTTTCACTTTCTAAAAGTCAAGACTTGGATAAACAAAAAAACACATTTTTTCCCCTGTACTTAAAGTATGGTGCAGCACAAGGATAGAACTGTTTTCATAGTCTATCAGACTAAGAACGAATTTCTAACTAAAGTGTCAGTCACAGTGATATAAGTAGTAATGGGACTGCACCCTAAATAGCAAATTTGGATAAAAGAGTCCCAGGGAGAAATAAAAGAGCTTCACGTCTCCATTTTGTCTCACAGCTTAATCTGTTTAAATGGGTTTATCCTGCCTTTTGATTAACTGTATTATCTTTTCAGTTTCCAGGCACATACAAGCTGCAGAAGTATTGTGATATACTCAGTGGTCAAGCTTCCCCTGAAAAGTAGGAGTGGACCTCCATAATCTTAGGATTTCATTGTTTTGCTCCTCTTCTCCAGTTTGAGCTACTCAACATTTCTGAATGAATAGTAAACATCATTTTTCCCTCATTCTAAAGCAGCTGGTCTATTCAGAAAAGTAATTGTTTGGGAATAAAAGCAGTAAATTCATATAGTTTTCTAATATCTACTATAAAAAAATATTTCAACAATGCAGAGTGAAAAGACAGTTCATCTATGAGATACTGAATGGTTCTGGTAAAGCAATCACTTAATATACTCTTCATTTAACTAGACAGTAGTCAAGATGCACTCTTGCATAAGTATTGAGAACACCACTCTTCATAAAAGGGTAAATTCATGTGAAACAGCTCAGTCCCAGCTTTGCATTGTAATGTTACTCCCAGAGAGATGGCCTTCTGGAAATTGATATTCCAGAATGGAAATTGTGCTACCATAAAAGTTAAAAGTCTTTATAGAGAGAAAAGCATATGCATATGTGAAGGACAAAAAAGGAAGCTGGGTCAATTTGCTTCTCTTTCTCTACCCTAGTCCTATATTTCTCATCCCTTTATCCAAATATCAATCATGCTAGTCAGTCTTTATCTCATTTTAAGATCTTTAACAAAGTCATTCCAATTTTATCTCCCCATCAGAATACAAGCTCCCATTCCAAGCACTCATTTTGTACAGGCTTCCTTTTTGTGTCCTAGTCTAGTTTCTTACCTTGACATGTATTCTACTCCCTACACAACTTTCATCTAACCTTTATTTTCAAAATTCTAACTAATCTTTCACGTCTACCTGTAAGTGAATGCCCTAAATAGTACAGTAGTCTTTTGCAGATCTTTAAATGCCATAATCAAAATTTTAATGAACTACTTTTTCCAGGGCAGACTGAGTCTTAGTTTTCCAAAATTTTCTGTTATTTCAAGTAGACTATACCACTTGAAATCAGTGTATGACATTAAAAATATACAGCCCTTCTCTAAGAATTGTACCCAGTTTAATTAGCTGGAGCCTGCGATGCAAAACCAACAGTCACAATGTTTTACTTACTTCTGATTGCTCACACGTAACTTCAATTTACCACCAGTATCTACAATGCATTTTTTATTTGATATCTCTACATCTCTGGGAGATGAGAAAACATCTGCACACATATGTATGCACATTATTTGTATGCTCAAACATACAATATAAAGAACCAATAAAACTCAGTGTTTTCAGTAATTCTTTACAATATTAAAGGCTTCAAAACCAGTCTGTGATTCATTTAGCAAGCCAAATTCTTGATTTCCTACTTTGATTTGAGAGGTAACTAAAGAGGTGGTTTCACTGTGCATCTATATTTTACAGAACTGAGTATACATTCGTATTCAATTATATGGAGGGACAAATAAAACATATAAACAAAATAAATAAAAATAAACAAAACAAAAGAGAAAGAAAAAACATCCCAAAGCCCATAGCTTATAGTCTTCCTAGTACCTTAGCATCTCCCAGGAAATGAGAAAGCAGGAGATTAGTGTTTTAAAGACCTGGATAACACCTCATCCTCTAGTGGGAGTTTATTAAGCAGCTTCATTGCTTCATTGCTCATCACCTCCACTCTGCTTTGATTTAATAAACCAGCTATTCCTATACTTTTAAGTTAAGAAGTAGGGGCAGAATTAAACTTAAATGCTATCACTCTTAACTTTCTTATCATTACATCAGAACAAGCATCTTTCTTTTGTTTAACTTTACCTCAGTGTACCACAGCACAGGGAAAATTACGTCATATGAGAACAAAGAGCATCAATTTATACACCAACAAATCATGCTATGTTTCAGTAAATGTATGATGATGGATCTGCGAGTTTCCTTCACCCTGAGCAGCTGTAACAATAAAAGAGCAATGATGTAACATCCATCAGTAAAACTTTCTAAAGAACCTTTTCTTAGAGACAGATGTAGTACCTGCAAGAGACACTCATGACAAGAACACATTTGGCTATGCTTGCCTTTTTTCATCATATGTTTGACATATAATGAATACTTGTTTTTCAATAGGTATGAACACACTATGCCACCATTAAGTAACCATTAGTTGAGTGAACACATAACCATTAAGTAAAGTGAAGCAAATATAGAGATACTGTAAAAACAACCAAAAATAATACAATAATGGAGAAGAAATTTATTACATCACAGATCTCCTCTGCAGAACTCAGGTAAAGAGTAGCTTGGGAAGCAATGAGTAATTGGACAGGACTCTAAATAGACATGAAGGAATTTCTCATTGCCCCATTTACAACATCTGTAGCAAGAAAAAGTACAAGTCATGTTTAAGGACCCAGTGCTTTAAAAGGTATTCAGCATAGCATATAAACAAACCAAACAATTTACAATGGCCAACAATTCACTGGCCCTGCTCATATTTCAGATTAATATCTTGAAAAGAAGACCAACAGAACATGCCACGGGGCAGTGAGATAGCCAAATAACTAGAGGTTACAGAAAATGAGGAAAGGACACAGTGTTCCTCAGCCTGGCTAAGTAACGTCTTCCAGACATGAGCATGAAATTAAACAGGGAAGCTGAATTGCTTCCAATGTACAGATATTGCCCTCGTGAAATGAATGGAACAGGTGACCTACAACATAAAAAATGCACTTAACTATAAACACTAGAAAGTGATGCTAAAAACATGAAAAATAAAAGCTGTTCTCAGATATGCAGTGAGAGACGTACTGACATAATCAAAGGGAGGAGAAGAAAAGAAAAAACACCTACCTCATCCAAAGGCTGCACCATTAAGTTACAAAGAGCTTTTTTAAAGGCAGAAAGAATACCACATACTCAGAAACATTAAGGAGAATAGTATTTATTAGAAAATCATGTGCTTTCCTGTTTATTCTACTATTCCTATTAAAACTCAGGGCCCCCAGTGAAAAGTTTTTAAAAATTACTTCCTTGCCTTACACTGGGTCAGCTCCAGCAGTGTTAAGCAGAACTTGCTCTCACAGCTACTACTTGAAGCACTGTGGTGTTAATCACTTCCCTGTTTGAGAGCAGAGCTTGAGATCATGCAGAATAATGTGACACTTGTCAAAATTCTCAACTGGAGAACACAAGCTCTGCCTTAGTTCAAATAGGGGTGAAGAGGAAAGAGGCAGAAATTAACTTTAACAATAGTGGATGACAAGGATTGCTGTGAGGCTTTGCATACATTCCTTCTAAGCAGCAGCATCTATAGGCATGGTGGTTCAAAACATGAGTTTACATTTCAATAAAAGTCATGCACTGCATTTATGGCTCTCAGTGAATTCTGCGTCCAGAAAGAGGTATGTTAGATGATAAAAAATTAGCCAAATTTTTCTCTTTTCTCATTGGAAGTGCCTGCAGTAGAGATTAGAAAGCCAGCTGTCCTTTGTACTTCTCCACATAGAGTAAAACTGCTTGGCACAAAGGCAAGCAAAGGAAACAAAGAACCTGTAGAATCACAAGTCAGGTTTTCAGCTGATACATGTGATCATGCAACTTCAGGGACATTGCACTGAATGGCAATCATACAACTGGTTATGACTGAATAGGAGCTGTGCAATAAGTAGCTAACCAACAGCTAGCTGCTATAACCAATTACAGTCATATACTCTTAGGTCAAAATATGCTACAACGCCAAATGAATGGCACTGAATGGCCAGAAAAGCACTAACTTTTAAAATTTTTTTTTATTTTTTAATAATTATTTTTTCTCCTTTTGGAAAGTTAACAGTCCTCAGACATAAGAATTTATGTACCTATTTTCTTTATTTTTTTTACTATTTTCACAACTGTCCATAACATTTTTCATAGTAGCAATCCCAGAATTCAGAATCACTACCATATTAACGGTATAGACTATGACTCTATGGGACACTGTACTAGAACAGGTAGCAACATAAAACAGAAGGTGATCTTTCCCCTATCAGGAGAAGTAAAAAGGCAGAGATGGAAAGCAGAGAATGAACAAAGTCAGCTCATGTAAGGATAAAAGACTATAAAGATTCGCATTTTATTTCAGATTGATTATATATTTATGGCTTCAGTGATATCTTTCCAAAATTAATATACCATTTTCAACCAGAAGTAAGTTCACCTGACATTTTACTTGTAAAATAAAAAAATAAAAAATAAATAAACAAACAAACACCTACTCGCTGGGCTATTAAGATCTTAAGTGAAACTCCTGCATTGATACCACCTCCTGAGGAAATTGAAAGAGAAATAAAATCATATAGAAAAAAAACAAAACTTGTTTTGGCTATTAATCTGTTTACTCAGACATCCTACAAGTGTATCATTTATTCTCTTGATTTACTGTCTTAAGTAGAAGGGATATATTATTCTTCCACTCAAGACAATGTTGACTTCAATTAGAGAAAATTCAAGTTCTCCATAATTGCAACTCCATTTGCTTTTCTTTTAGTATTCTGTTTCAGTGACAAGTAAAAAGAAAAGTGTCAGACATACAAACTCCTCCATATGTTTTTAATTTGACAGAAAATGGTCTATTGAACCATTACAAAATTTCACTGCTGCCTATATGACTTTAATACTCTTCACTATGTTAAAATCAAAATCATTTATTCTAACCACTGTTAAATGTGCTGGAATAGAGTCTCTAAAGTTTCCAATGAAGTGAAGTATAAAACATTTAATGATGTCCTCCACCTGAGTTTTGGGTTTTTTTTTAATTAAACTTTGGTCAGTTCTGTATCACTTTTGAATTTATAGCAGATTTTTCTCTATTCTTAAGAAATGAAGAAGGCAAACTAGGTAATGGCACTTGAAGCTAAAACTACTATTCACACACTTTAGAAATTGAATAGGTAGCTATTATCACAATACTATTTTCTTGACTCTATAAAAGAAGGAAATACCATGAAAAGCACAACAAGTCAAAATGAGTTCCTGGATAATGTGGTTTTGTCAACATTACATTCAATATCTGTCCACATTACACCCGGACAGTGATGTATCAGCAGTTTTTGCATATCAGAGCTACAAAAGCACACTTGAGATTCAGGACAATGGGATTTCTTTAGACACCCATGACTACTGCACATCCCACAACCAAAGTTCCACTATAACTCTCTAGAAAAAAACAGAAAATAACAAACATTTTTTCCTCATTGAAAGGACAATTGCCACTCTCATTTTCATATTCCCATGAAAATATTCAGTATTACACAATACTGATTAGACAGATTTACCTAGGTTGAATACATCTATGTTTTCTGTCTCATTCTATGAGAGTTTATCTCAATACATTTTGAGAAGAAATTGATTTTCAGATGTGTTATTGCAGATTAAGTTATTTACAAAGAGAACACTTACAATCCCGAATAAACGTCTACAAGCAAAGGAACTGTCTCATCCACTCTGAGAAGCAACAGTGACCTACAGCTGAGGGAAAAAAGGAAAAAAAAAACAAACAAAAGAAGTTGCATTGTTTTTAAAAAGATGTTTTTGAAAATATACTACTCACATCTGTCAGTAACTGCAAAAAAAACAGTGCATAGAAATTGCTCTTACACAGATCTTTCACAGAAGGAGTACTCTGGAAAACAGCTGGGGAAGACATATAGCACCAATATGAAAGTATATTTCATTTACTTTATTTTTTCCAGATGAGCCAGTAGCAGAACCTCAGCATGTACCAGTCTGAGAATTTTGGAATGGTTTAGATGGTAACAGATCAGTGAATATTGCTGACAGTAAATGTTGATGTGCAGCACTGTTTTTGATGCTATGCCTGGAAGAGGAAGGACTTCACACTGTAATGAAAGAAGAATGGGAATTTTAAGCAATCAAAGGTACAAAAGAGGTTGAATGTCTGCATGTGTTGTGGCAGCTAGCTTCTAAACTATTTGAGCAAGCAGACCTAAGGTTATTTTACTGACATTCTTGAACACTTATTATGTCACTCAGCTGTTATCTCTTAGCACAACTCTATTAACCCGTTCATTTGATGGCAGTAATTTTACAGTTACAGAGATGTCAATGAAACATCCTTGGAAATTCATCCTTCTTTACAGTGTAATTATCTGTTTTGTTCTTCTGCCTCCCCAAGCAACAATATGCACATTCCTCATCAATATCCATGCCTACATTATCCACATGGAACCATGTGCCGTATCATATAAAAACAACTGTGGGATTCACTGCCTAGAAGACATTCTGAGTGCAAAAGTCAATCATCTGCAAAGCACACGTTTAGATGTTCTCTGGGTTTATTACTCCGACTTTGGCAGGAAGGTTGATAAAGATTCTGGAAACTGCAAAAGCAAGTCTATTTTTTTTATTAGAAGTTTTGGCAGCAGGTTGGGTGCGTGCTTTACAGTCAGAGAAGGGTGGGGGGAGTGGAGCACTGAAAAAGCTCCAGTCACAGCACCGAGTTCCAGCACATGTGCTGGAGCAGTGAGCACTGTGATTTCTGAGAGGCTTGTGGTTAACCTCATGGCACGGAATGAATTATTCCCCAATTCCATCCTTCATTAAACCACCCATTCTCTGAAATGTGTCAACGAAGTCAACACACAGCCAGCTACTAATCAGCAGTACAATGGTCCATCCCCAAGATGCTCTGGTTTTGGCCAGAACAAATCAGAGCTTTTTGTCCTATATGATTTTAAGCTGTTTATATTGTACCCAGCCTAGACCTATGAACAACTTATCACAATTTAATTAAAACAGCCTGTATATACACAGATTAATACTGGATGTCATGCAACCTGCCATCTAAGTGCAAACAGTTTTCAGGCCCTCACAACAGAAATTGCAAAATAAATATCAGATAAAATATTCCATTGTTCAAAACATCCTAATTTTGAAGGGGAAGGACTGCTCACAGCAGAAGTTGCAAAACACAACAACAGGGCCAATATACCATCTGGGCAGCACTCGGGAAATTTTTACAAGAAATCCATAGGACAGAAATGACTGTAAGGCTGAAATATTTTGTTATAAAGACTTCTATCCCTCCTGTGCATTTTGCAAACTCATGACATTAGCCATTAGAAACAACTGCAATTATTTGACACTAAGTAGCAGAGAGGGAAGGTGAGGGAGAATAAACATGACAGGTTTTTTTACTGAACTAAAATCAAATTTTTAAAAAAATGGCATGTAATCTTGGTCTGCAATTTAAATTAAGCTTTTCCCAGATCTTCATTTATTATATTCTTCATGCTTCTTAGGTGTTCAGATTGAAAGGTCTGATTTACAGGAGCATCATGTTAATGACTGCAATAGGTATTAAAGGGATCTGGGCTCTGAACAAATGAAGCACTGTTAAATACTAAGCTCCATGAGAAATCAGCCTCTGGGCAACTTCAATTAGGCGCTTAAAGCCATTACAGACACTGGAATCTTCATACCTCCTTCCCCCATCTTTTGTAAGGGAGATAATATCAACATATTATTGCACAGGGAGGTGAAGAATTGCAATGGTTTTGTAATGAGCAAGCTGGGAAAGCTCACTGAACAGTATAAATGGTATAAAATAAATAAGGCATGTGGATTACAAGGAATTAAAATCAAGCATAACTTTGATTAGCAACTCATTCACTGAGTGCAGAATATCCCTGCAGTATATTTGGAAAATGAACTAGCTAAGGGTTGTCCTATCACCAGTGGGTTGGCCATGGGCTCCAAGGAACCAGTGTATCCAGAACTATACTTGACCATTTTAGGAGTTCAGCTAAGTGCTCTTTTTCTTCTACCGGCTATTAATTTTTAGTCTGAATAATGAAGTGCTCTGTTGTGAGTGATTTGAGGAAAAGAATTACTGTTGTTTGAAGGCGGGGGGGTAAACTTCTCCAGTCTTGGCAAAAGTAACAAAACATTGCCAAGGGAGAAGATATTGTTTTTTAAAGGAAAAGAAAAAAAGCAAAGAGAAAATAGTTATATGTGATAGCAATTTCCAATTTGACAAGAGCGGAAGATTCTTGCAAAATGCATTAAGACATAGTGCTTTTACTCAAGAGGCAATTTCCCTCATATCAATGGCAAGGGGGGGAAGGGGGGGGCGGGTGGGGACAGAATACATCTGCAGAAGTTAAAGACAAGTGGGTGAGATGAAATACAAAGGTATAATAGTCTCTAGGAGAAAAAAAAAATTAAGAACCCACTTTTTTATTTTTTAAAGAGAGTTACAGAAGTTTCATTCATCTCAGAAGCCCACTAATAAGTATCTGAATTTTTTGGCAAGATCAACAAGCCATTACTTGCTGACTTTGGACTGGGGATAGTGATATGTTCTTCAGTAAGATTCTCACTTCTTTCTTTTCCTTTTTTCCTTAAATAGAACATCCAAATGCCAAGAAAAAAAAGACCATCAGTGTCATATGCTAAGAACATGTCACGCTAGAGGAAGCAAATACGAGCTGGCAAAATTTAAATCTGAAACCAGTTTATTACAATAGGAAGTTCTAAGCAACCTCAAATTGCATATAGAAATACTCAGGTCATTTATCATCAGGAAGAGGGTGTTACACAGAGGGGGTTACAGCCAAGCTGAGATTTCCTTTGAACATTCTTCCAGCCTCCTCTTCTGTGCCTTCCTCCCAGGCGTTTTATGAACAAGTGAGCTTAAATTACCGTAACATAGGTAATGGCCTTGGTTTCCTCACTTTTTCCCATCTTTAACCTAACATACTATAAATAGAGTGAAGAGATGTTTCAAAAGGACTAAACGCCATTTTGAAATTCATCTGCCTTTTTCAGTTTGGCATACAAAAACAAATGCACACATATTGCTGCTCACATTTGAAATTTCATCCCACATACACAATTGCCCATTACCTATCATCATCTATTAAATACCCCAGGGTATCACCCCCCTCTTCTCTACCAACATCAACAATATATTCCACAGACTTTGCCAGCTCTGTAGCCCTGTACTGCCTACTGCACCTCCAAATTTCAAATTGCCAGGCTGAAGCTGTTTCCTCCATCAGTTTCACAAAGACGAATTTTCACTAGATAAATCTCTTCTTCATTTGCTATACTTTTATTACACAAGTAGCTGGGGTGAAGAAGAGACTACTCATAGCAAAGTGGTGGTGGTATTAACATTTAAATAAAGCAAACATAAAATCAAGACATACCTAAATGAACTTGAATGCCATTATTTTAACACTGATTTTTCTTACCACTTTTCTGTGTGTATATCACAATATCTATAAACACATATTATTATATGTAATAACATATTAAATGTATGTAAAATGTAACATTATTATGTGTAATAACACATAAGTATGTGTTATTATATAAAAATAAAAATATAAATATATATATACATTATATATGTGTGTGTGTGTGTGTATATATGTATATATATTTAGGCTATATAAGACTCTTTGGACCATCCTGTCCAAATTGTCAAATAAGGAAGAAAACTAAACTCATATCCCTCAGTCTGCAACTTCCTGTGATCTTAACTCTGGTTCACATTAGTGCAACCAAATAAATATCCCAGAATCACCAAAAATTTTTTGCTTGTCTGATGAATAGAGTTTTGAGTACATTGGATTTATCAAATTTGGAGAAGTGGAAAGTAAGAAAATTAAAAAAGAAGCAAAGAGACTTCTTGTCCCAAACTTCACTGACTATCATCTCCCAGCACTTTTATTCTCCAGAAGTTTCCAAATGCGATAAAAGTGCTGAGTAAGGTGGGTGCCCTGTTAGAGGACACCAAGAAAGTGGCATTACTGAACACCTTCTTAGCTTCAGTCTTTACTGCTAAGACTGCCCCTTGGGAATCCCAGGCCCTAGAGCTAAGAGTGAGAGTCTGGGGAATGGAAGACCTCACCTTGTTCGAGAAGGACATGGTTAGAGATCATACAGGCAAATTCAGTGCACACAAATCCATGGGACCTGATGGGATACACCCACAAGTACTGGCAGAAGTGATTGCCAAACCACTCTCTGTCATCTGAAAGAAGGAGCACTAGCTGGGTAGCCCTTGCTCCAACACTCTGTAGCCTCAGGACACGGCTATCATGACCAGAAAATGACTTGGTCAACTGTACCATGCTCATTTCTGCTTATAAGGCATTGTATGCCAAAAGTGACACTAAAATTCTTGGGTGTTTTGTACTTAGAGAAGGCAAATAAGACAGTTCAAAGTAGTCTGCAGTTACTTGGTAAATGCCTTAAGCATTCTGCTAGAGCAATTGTGCATTTGCTGACTTCAATGTAAAAATTAATCTGTCCCAGAGCACAGCTATGGCTTTTAAGTAAGCTGAGTAATACTAGAGCATTCAAATATTCCCAGCCCAGTCATACAGCCCAGCTTGCTCACTATACAGGATTTTCTCCTCCTCTTCTCTATTGTAATTTCTTGTACCCATAATTGTAGCAGTGTGAATCTTAGTGAGACTGTTGGAATGGTATCAAAGTCCAAGGAAAAAAAAACATTTCAGGAGTATTTTTAAATAAGAGCAGTTATTTTATCCAGCTCACCAACAGCCTCATGGTTTTACATTGGCAGCAGAGGAACACTGATGCTGCAAAGGAAAGGCAGAATAAAAATGCAATAAGCTGGTACTGTCATTAGGCTTTATACACAATCCAAATCTGATTATAAAAGATCAGCAAAATAGGAACATCAACAGTCAACTAGTAAATGACTGAATTTACAAAGTGGGGTGGAGAGCAGACTGCAAGTTTGGGCCTTTGCTGTCTTTCATAAGGCAGTTTTTTTCAAATGAATTTTGACAACTCCCTCTTTAATGTTGCCAGACTTTTTGATAATATGTGAAAAATTAATTCTTATCATCTTCTAAACATCCATGTGTGAACTAATCCTCAACTGATAGCAATAAATAATTTCCATTGTGCAGAGGGTTTGAGTAATCCCTTTCATTTCTGGAGTAGTTATTTGGCAAATTAAGAAGTGGAATTGTGTATTGATAGGACAAAATGTCTTGTGGCAAGTAGTGGTGAGAAGAAATTCAAAGGAAGAGCATCAGAACAAAGTATTTACTTTCATTAGTTCTTGGCAATTACATATGTATGTAGCTGCTCCAAAAGTAATGTCCCCTATTTATCTCCATGGAAACTACAGCGGATACAAAGAGCACAACAACACTATTTGATAGAGCAAATTCTCAGCTACAAAACACTACTTCCCAACACAGTCACCACCATTAACTATGCATTTTCACTGGCAATGATGTACTCATAAATATCTGCACCAGAGGAGCAACCTACTGTTGCTGTTGCCATTCCTTCCTCATTGTGCTCACATTCCCTGTTTGGTGTCTATCATCATTTACCAAGAGCCAATAGGTGCCATTGTTTCTGCATCGAAGAATTCAGTGACACACCCTTGCTCCATTCTCAGTTCCACATCAGATGCCATTCTGTTAGATTGTCCCTCTGCTGACATCTGTCAAGCAGGAACAACATGTAACAGAATATTGGTGGGAAGGTTCAACCTCTTACTGCCATACCACCAACATCCACCTCTGACTGTGGGTCAACATAATATATTAGTAGGAATTATTTTCAAAGCAGCCCCCATATTTATGAAATATCTAGGCTCAAGATAGGATGCATGAAGCCGCACAAATTGTCATGCCATAACTGACAATGCTATGTTGCCATTTAAGATTTGCTACTTGTTAGGTTTTATTCTCACACAGTTACTATTTTTCTCAAAAAATGATAGGTACAAGCACTGATGTTTTAAGCATTCAGAGTAAGAAGTAAGAACCTATCACACAAATCTATTTATAATTCTGGTGGAAATACCAGATTTCAGTAAAACTAAACCTAGTCTGTTTAGGTTCCATTCTAGTAGAGAAGGTTACAAGGGAATAATACCAATAAATGCCTTTCATTAGTAGAAAAAAAATTTTTTAAATCATAGATTGAGAAGATGAAACAAACATGTAATAGGTTCAGAATTACTTGCTAGGTTACAAATGTTCCATAGCTATGTTAATTGCTTAACTTTTAGAAAAAATAGACTTTTTTTTTTTTCAGTACCCAGAAAATCACCAAAACCTGAGAAGTAAATTTCTAGTCCCTGTACTTGACGTGTTTTATCTATGTGAAAGATGAAGAGTTAAGTGGAAGCTACTGAAACCTACTCACATGCTTAGTACCCAAAACACAAACTTATCAGCCATTTGCTTTGAGAAATAAATTAATTAATTTTAAAAAAAAACAAACAAAAAACAAACAAAAAAAAAAACAAAAAAAACTCTGAAATAGCAAAATTTTTTTGCAAAATAAACTTTACCTCTTGGATAAGTTGCAATTGCTCGTAGACCTTCACTGAAGCAACTATGTCCAAATAAGTCCATTACTGTGCTTTATTCTATGAAATGTATGAATAAGAAGTGGGTTACAGGGTTGCATTTTGAGATGCAACAATTACTATTCCTGTAAGTAGTATATCAACACATAGTTCCCATAAAAATATAAACAAAGGGGGAAAATTTTCATTCAGATACTCTTGATAACTAATGCTGAACATTATGATAGAAAGGAAGATGAGTAAAATTCCTTCTTAACAATTTAATTATTTTCACATTTAGCCCATTGAGGATGCATGGATGATTGAAATTTGCCACAGTCTAATCCAATTTTTTAGGTTATTTTACATTAAACACATGCTTTCATATGTTTGTGTGCATGCATGTGTACACAGACATGTCAATTCCTAGCTAACAGTAGTTTTTAAATGATTATACCCATGCAACTTTTGACAGCTGCAACTTCTGACATTTTTATTAACACTAAAAATAATATTTTCAAAACATTATTTTCCTTTCCCTCCCTAATTTGTTTTGCTGTAAAGAAACCCAAAATACAAATGCTTTTTTATTCCTTTAGATCTAATTTTCTCTTCTGCTTCAACCCTAATATGTTTCCAGGCTGTATCTTTAAATACCATGCTCAGATGTATAGTCACTACTGTTATATGAGGCCTGGAAGAAATAACTGAATTAAATTCTATCCTAAAAAATCCACCTGAATTGAGGTTTCTCCTCCATCCTTAAGGCAAAACTGCTTCAACAGCAACTCTAAAATTCAACAACTCCCTCTGTGAGCTAGGAAACCAGATCTGCTTACACACAGGCCAAGTACCAGGCCCTCTCATCCACAGAACCACAACAAAATTTGGGAGACCATGGAGGTCCTCTAGACCAGTTCCCACCTCAAAGCATCACCAGCCCCAGCACAGAATCAGGAAGTTGCTTACAATCTACTACAGAATTCATAGTGTTAAAATTGAGGACTTTGCTTTAAGAAACTACAGCTGGAAGCAGTGAAGAAGAGGAAACAACACATACATATAGAGACACAATAGCTAACAACAACTAAGCATTTTTGCATGCACCACCAACTAGTATGTGGTGATACGCACTTATTATTTGTGAAATTAAGTAAAATTCATTTCAGAAGCTGCAGCATCAATACTTAGTAATAAATTCATACAATTTAATTTAAAGCACAGAAACCTATTTTCACAGTTCATTGAGCTGTAGAGTTGAGCACAGACCCACCAATGTAAATGCTAGGAGGTCTATTATATGGCAGCAGACAAATATAGTTTGCACTTTGTTCTTGGTTAAAGTAACCAATTCTGCTATTACAAATAAGGAGGTCAAAATTACCCAGTAATTCATTTATTGATAACGTCAAGTCTACATATCATGCTGCCGTTGGACTGGGCTTCCTCTGGGATTTGCCATTAGAATTTTTTGGCAGACTCAGATAACAATAATTTTTAAAAAAATCACTGTTCCTTTCAGGTGACTGAAAGAAGAGGATTCCCCTTCATTTTTTTTTAATTTCTATCTACCTGTTATAAGTACACTTCAGAATAATACTGCTGCTTCTAGATAAAGACATTTGAGAAATGAAATCAAAAGTCACACTTCCTCTAGATTTTTTTATTCATAATTTACTCTCTGCACTTCATCTTTACATCAAAATATAATCAAAAATAGAAGATGATTTTAATAATTGAAAGGGAAATACAAGAGAGTCATCTACTTGGAAACAAAATGTATTTCATGCTTATAATGAATCACACTCTCTTTCACACGATATTAGGCCCAGAAAAATGGAACAGATGTTTCTACAGGAAACATCCAAGAGATTATCTTGAATTCCCTGATTTTTTTTTCCTTTGGTGTTTTAGTTATCTATGTGCTTTGTTTTGGAAGCCAAGAGGGAGATCAAGGAGAAAGATTTGTTCCTCTGTTTTAAGAAAGATTTAAAGTTTTGTTAATCTTACTATTTACGGACTATGAACTCTTCCTCCTCTCTCAAATACAGCTTCTGATGTTAAGAAAAAAGCAAGGTGTAACAAAAATCAAACAAAAATTGCTGACAAAACTAATAGAATAAGCTACACATTGGAAATTCTAAATTAGACAAGACTAAATCAACTTGAACTAATCCAAATTAGACAGTCTTCTTTAGATAAAATTCAAAGAATAAGTATCAAAATTTTTTAGATAGAAGTTATTGGTATTTAACAAAACATTCACTGTTATTTATAGCAATCTATTCTATTTACACCTATATGTTCTACCGTTAAGAAAGTTCTGAGATTAAAAAGAAGTGCTCACAAACAATTTGATTTCACATTACAATGTATTTGCTTGCTTTCTACTTTGTCACTGAGATTTATTTCTAATGAGGAGTAAACAACTGGAGTTACAACACTTTTACTTTTCCATGCATGTGAAATCTTTACAAAAATAAAAGAACATCAAAAAGGATTTGAAGAAGGCCCAAGGTTGGCATAGGATCAAGCTTGAATGTGCCAACTGGTACAAAAAAAAAGTTTGGTTTGTTTACTTCAGCTACTGAAGTGAGTGAATGGACTAGAAATTTGTTGGATTTTTTATCATTGGCTTTAAAATATATCTATCTATCTATGAATGTACATGTGACCAAAGAATCATTTTAATTAAAAAGGATTTTGTCTTGACCTCCCTACAGATGTCTCAATTCTTTGTCTCATTTGTTTGCTTCCTTTTTATTAAAGAAAAATAAATAACAAGATGAAGATAATATATTTGTCATCTAGCACTTCAGACCCAGTCCTGCAATTCCTGTCTTTTTCTTGTGAGTCTTTGCTTCTCATCACTCAGCACTCTGGAAGTACCAAATTTGTCTTGCACTGATCAACATTAGCTACACAGTGATTTTTTATATGTAAAGATGGAAAAACAATTTTTGATAGATTAAGAGATGAATTTGCATTTTGTATTACATTATCACTACAAGAATTTGTTCCTTGTTTGAAAATTTCTGGAATCTCTCTTACTGGAGTTTTTGCATCACATATAAATAATGAACAGAAACAAAAGTATGTATTCTCCACTTTAAAGTGCATTTTAAGTCATTCCTTTGTTGGGTGATTTACTTTAAGAAGATCCAGTTTTATCTTCTCAAATCATTTGTGGTGGATAAAATAAAAATCCTTGGGAAAAAAGCACGTATCTGGATAATGGGTTACTAGAGACCCACTGTTGATTTAGCATCTCTTTTTTTCTCCCCCAAATATTTCTAAAACATACTGTAAGTATGCATATATATGAGCATATATAGCATAAGCAGTAATATTATACATTAATGACCAAATAAATAAATAAATAAATTTTAAGGATCCCAAGAGAAATATTTCAAAAATTGAGATATTAACCTCTATTATTATGACCTAATCTCTCATAAAATTCTAATTCCCTCACCAGATTCAATTGCATTTAAACTATGCTTAAGTCTTAGACTGCATGTGTAGATATGGCTACCCTATTTCACTCAACAAAATGCTGCATCGCTGTTATATTCAAAATGATCTCCACGTTCACCACATGTAAACTGCATAGTGCTGTGCCACGAAACCATGCATTCTTATGTTTATACATTTGTTTTGAATGCACAAAGAAATATCTGTGTTTTTCAGAAGGGCCAGTTGTAGTATCATGTATGAATGCTACAGAAAATTCCATTGCTGCGCACACTGTCAATGCAGTATGCTGCACGCAGTTTCCATTCTGTTCTTTTCAATGCTTTTGGAATCAATTGAAGTCAAAACATCCTGGAAGAAAAGTTCAGTTTTTGCACCTCTGGTTTCAATTATTTTTAAATCTGACGCACAAACACAGCTTTTTAAGATATGTGAGTGAAGTGCCAAATAAGGAACTTATGATTTTTTCAAATACATGTGGTTGAAATCTGAGACCTGTCTCCTGCCAAGCCACAGTATTTGGAATGGAGCACTGGCACAAGAAAATAAGCCATTGTTCAGAGAATAATTTTAAGAGGAACTATCCTGCAAAAAGAAAAACGCAAAATCCCAAACTTTAGCTCATGGCTAAGGCACAATCCCATAATCCTTTGTTAAACACCAGAAAGTTGAAATGGAGATTTTAGCAATGTTTATCCAAGCTCTCAGAAGTAATCTTTTGATATAAACTATACTACAGCCTTCTTAATTCTTCTACATTACAAAAAGAAAAAAAAAATTACATTTCATCAATATTACTACTTGTCCTCTGTTATATACTTTCACATTGTCTCATTTTACTTACAGCTTTTCAGTATTTTTGCCATTGATCGTAGCAGAAAATAATAGTGGTGATGCGCTTCTTCTAAGATCAAAAAGAGTACCATTATGGGAAGGTAGATTCCACATCACTGCTTTCATTTTCTTAATATAAATATGTATATTTATATATGTTTCGACCCAAAATATATTAATATGCATATTAAAGCACTTAAACACCCATCTGCAATCACTGGCATTACCAGTTTTGACAAAGTGACAGAGTTACAAAAATTAAAAAGCAAGGACTGCTTCATACGTTAGCACGCTCTCAGAAATTAATTCTACTACAGATAGCCCTTCCTGGGATGATGGACAAGCAAGGCAAATATGACAAGATAAACTATAAAAACAGAGAATATTCTGCTGTTTAACTTCTGTGACATCAATGATTACATTCGAAAACAAATTGTTGAATATTGTGGATATTCGTGTATAAAGTAGATTGGAGTCAGAAGAGTAAGTTAAGACAATTGCCACCTTGAAGACAAACGTGAGTAATTTTTTTCAATCTTGGGTAGCAAAACATAGGAAAAATAAATAGGAAAGTAAATCATCTTTCAGTTCCTTAAACAGAAGAATACACCAACAGGAGATTCAGTGACAGTTTATGCTACCAGGAGAAATAATAAAATGAATGAGAATAAATAAATTATCTTACAGCACATCTGAAAATATCACCACTGGTTTGGGGACTTAAGTAACAAACATGTTCCTTCCCGCACTCAGTGACAGTGTCACCAAGTTCCAACATTTAAATCAAACTTGGAGTGGTGGGAGAGAGATATTTTTGTGTGTGTATAGACATATATATATATATACACACACATACATACGCTCACTGCCATGCTTAAGATAGAAGCTTTGGTTTTCTCACCCTGTTCCTGGGGAACACATGCTAGCTGACATTCCAGACACCTGCAACCTCGACTTTTCAGCTCAAATGTTTGTTCCTGCATGTGAAGCCAACTTAAACCAAGTCCTGAAGTAAGATGGAGATGAGGGGTTGTAAGAAATATATATTTTGTAGGTTTTGTCTCACAGTCAGAATACCATTGCCCAAATATCAACTTAGTCCTCCCTCCTCCCTGTCCGTGACATTGATTGATTTTATATAGCTGCACATTATAATTGTCTTATTTAAGGCATTTACAGAAATGGAAACTGTTCCAGTGTTTATGTTATCCCCAAGACATTTTTCTCAAATTGCTCTGTCTTATAAATAATTGAATTTTCCTTTTCTGCTCATCCTTCATTTGAATTAATACTACTCAGTATGCAATATGTCATGCTTAGAGTGATGTAGTGTTAGTAATGTACTGACATAGTGTGGACAAAGCCCACCCTAGATAATCACATGCAAAGCGGGGTGCGTGTCGTGAATGTGTGTGCATATGTGTATTTATCTGCATTGAGGAGAAACAGTGCAAAACTCATGGTGATGCCTATCATCTGGCTTCAAGGCTTTGTAATGCCGATACTCTGAAATAATCCGAACCCAAATATTTTCTTTTGATTAAATAGAAGCATTAATGCATGATTGATACATTTGGAAGTTATTTATCACTCATTAAAAATTCTCTAAATAGAAATGATGCAAAACACAGACTACATGCGACTACATGCAAGGGCAATAAGCTAACGCCCTTGATTTCTGAGGTACTGAAAAATTTCAAAACAATTTGAGAACAAATGATGCACAAGAAACAGATAAATAGGCACAAAGCTGAAGCTCAGTCCAAGCAGAATCATTTTGGTAATTTTCACCCCTCAGATTTACCTTCACCAGACACTACATTCTCCTTCACCCATTGTGCTTGATCTTTCAAAGACTGTTTCCTCCAAACATGTAATATACAGAGCATCTGAATTGCTCAAGTCACTCCAAAAGTAACGCCCCCTATTTATTTCCATGGAAACTATAACAGATACAAAGAGCACAACAACACTATTTGATAGAGCAAATTCCCAGCAACAAAGCTCTACTACTTAGCACAGTCACCACTGTTAGATGTGCATTTTTACAAGCAATGAACAAGAGCCTGAATGCCACCCTTGAAAACATCTGTATTAGATGGGGTGGCCCACTGTCACCACTGCTGAAATACATCAGCCACCACCTCACTGTGCTCACATCCACTGATTGGTCTCCATAAATGTTAAGCAAACACTGAGGAATATCAGTAGGTGTCTTTGTTTTCATGTGGAGGAATTCAGTGACACCCCTTTGATTCATACTCAGAGTATCCTACCACTAACCATTTGCGCCAGCAGGGCATGCAATCATTCAGTTTGTATTCAGATGCCATTTAGTCAGTCCATCCCTCTACTTCCATCTGTAACACAGCAACAAAATGGAATGGAATATTGACAGGAAGGTCAAACTCTGCTGCCATATCAACAACACCTGCCTCTGATAGATAGGCTGACATGATAAAATAGGTGGCAATGCTTTCAGAGCAGCCATTGTAAGTATGGGTGAGGAAAGCTAAGGGGCAGTAATACAGTGAGCCACCAGGCAAATGGATCAGAAAAAGATATGAACTAATAGAACACTACTGAAACAGAAATCTGATGACAGTTGCTGCCATTCCTTATACATCACTAGGAAAAATACAGTGATTCTGTCTCATCTGGAGGCCTTCAACTGACCTCCTTCAATTAGCATGCTCAGGAAATTTTATGAACTGTGCAGCATAATATTTCTATAAAATCCATATGCAGATGATTCAACAGGGCTAAGAAGTCATCATATGCTATTTGCAACAGAAAGTGATCCCTCAAACAGGTGCATAGTTCCTGTCCATATGCTCTGTGCTTGTTGACTCTATTTTACTATTAGATCTACATAGATTTAAGTCAGCTTGGGGTGTCTTCTTCAGTTATGGAAAGCATCAATCATGCTGCAACAGAAGCAGTGGATCTCTGCTCAACTTCCCCACTTTCCTTACTCTCCTCAGAGTCTCATGAGTCTGTCTTGACACAAGACATCTAAAACAAAACAAACAATCAAACACACGTACTGCTTGAGACTTGGAAAAGAAATCTACTGTGGTAGTTGAGCTCTGCTGTGTAAACTCCAATGAAAAATACTGATCATAGTAAGAATCCCATGAGAAACCTGTGAATCTGTTTCTATTTCATTAGTAAACACAATGTTGCTAACAAAAACTATTTAGGAGGTTAATCAGACCTGTTAACACCAGCATGATCAAGGATGAAACTGAACAGATTATGACCAAGAACTCAATAACCACAGTCCAAACAAAGTAACGTTCTGACATTTCATGAACAGAAGATTGTAGAAAAAAATCCAGGTGGCAAGGAGTAAATTATTCTATGCACAGCAGCGAGCAAAAAGGTACTATTACTGTCCACTGAAATTGATGTACTTCTTATCTACAATTAAGCCACCAACCACACGTTCACAGGACGTGGCACAATCAAACTGAAACCCAACGTGCTCAATTGTTCTGGTTTGTGCTATTGAGTTAATAATTGCATGTACAAGATAATGCTTTCCATTTCTTCAGCTAAATGCTTTCCATGTGGTGAGAATGCACATCAGACTCTAAACTCACCAGCTGTAATATAAGTCAAATTTAAAATGAATAAGGCCATTCTGTGGATTAAAAAGTCAAGGATGACCTGTCAGTTTGGTTGATGCAGGATTTATGGCTTACTACAGAAATACATATGCATTCCTATCCTGATAGGCAGCTATATCCCACTGGTTCCTGCATAGAGCCCACTGATTCCTGCATTTACCACTAATTTTCTGTTTTTTCCATGTAGTGAAAGACATCTATACTGATACAGTTTCATTATAATTATCATTCATCCTAGAATCAGATTAAATATATGCCCTGAGTAAGGAATGACTGCAGCAGCATTCAATAATATCACACACATCTTAGTATTATTTGGTAATGATACAATTCAAAAGATGATCTGTCACTTGTGAGTTAAACTCCAAATCATTTTAAGTGACAAGGCTGGGAAGAGAAGTCAACTCCATTAAGTGTTTAAACTCATAGACATGGGAAACAGTTTGCCAGCCTCCCACACACACACAGAGAGTTTTGCTGTTGATCCCATTGGTTATTTGGCACTGAAAATGCTTGCAAAATTAACAGCTATAGCCATAGCCTCATTAAGCAAAACATTTCACAAGTGGGACAGTTCCTTTATACGGAAAGCTACTCTGCCCGTAACCTGATCTGCTGCCCTGACACCAGTGATGTAATCCAGGGCAGAGGCTCAGAGCAGCATCTGGTAAAACATGATGATTCAGTGGAATCTGGTAAAAAAGAACTGGAAGGGACAAATATATCTTTGAAGGAATTCCACTGAAGCTTGAAAAGGAGGAAACTCAGTACAATGATGCCAACAAGATTACATCAGGGATTAATCTAGCCTGAGATCGACTTCACCTTCCCCTCTAAGTACTCCATTTAGATCCATTAATTGGCTCCACAGCACCATTCCTCTTGAATTAGAACAGCCTCCTTGACTTTAAGTTTTCACTCACCTCTGCTCCTGACAACTCCATCTCAATTCCCATGACTGTCTGGCTCCAACACCATGCTAGCTCACCTCCCCTTTGCTTCCTTCTCCCTCCTGTCTCATATAGCTACAGTTTCATTGTTGCAGGCAACATGCTGTCTGCAGCAACTGTGCACTGAGGAGAGATTTGCTCTTTCTTCATGCTCACTTTCCCTTCCCACGTACAGGCGGTGCTAATTAGATTGATAACCCATTGTTTCTCCCCAGGTATGTCCCCAGAAGAAATTTAGCAAAGTTCCTTCATCACTTGGATGTCTTCGGATTTTAATACAGGGAGAAACACAGATGCCAAATGGAACTTTTTCCTTTGGAAATTTCCTGCAGTTAAAAATAAATAAATAAATAAAATAGGAATGTAGGAATGTTTCACATATTGAGTGATTTTCACTGCCACTCTCCACACTTCTCAGTCTAAAATTACTGAAGTTTTGTAGTGAGCTTTAATGTGTGGGCACAGCTGGGAAGGAGACTGTTAGGTCTTTTTGCTTGCAAAATGATTGTGGTTAGGCAACTTTAATTAGTTCTTGTTGGGAAAACCTTTAATTAGTTCTTAAAGGGAAAACCTTTAAACCTTTATCCTGAAGTAACGAAACACTTCCAACCTGAAGCTAGTAAGCGACACTGATCTTGCCCTATTCCCTGGCCTCCTTCCTACCCTTACCAGCTGAGGGCTCATTTGGAAATCACAGAAGCAACAAAAAAGCCATAAAAGCAGTGAGGATTTTTCCTTGATAATTCCCTCAGATAGAGTCCAATTAAACATTACCAACCTTCTCTAATTCCAACTCCATGCATCTTCCCTCTTCCCACTTCTTCGCCCTTGTTCATTGAAAGGGAATTGGAATAGATGATCTTCAAAGGTCTCTTCCAACTCTATGGATTCTATAATTTTATGATTCATTTAAATTGATTTTGTGTCACCTACACAAGCACATTTGAATGTAATGTTAAATGTTAAAAAATGTTAAAACACTTTTAAAAAACTGAATACATTTATTTTCAGTTTCACAACAAATGTATGTGCTTAACGAGAAACACACTTCTTCTATATGCTGTTGCTTTATCAAATCTTTTATGGATAAAAGAAAACACCTATTTCCATTATTCTTTCCAAAGAAGTCCAGGGTAAATTTCCTCACATAGCTTATGGTCCCAAGAAAGCTTTACACATATGACAGAATATAGCAAAATGTTACACAAGAATCTGTTTCTCTCAGTACTATGAGACATCAACTTACTGTTTCAAGTTCTCTAGCCTCTTGTGCGTATGCTTTCCAAATTGCATTTTAAAATCATGGTATCAGCTTGTAGGTTAAGCACATCATTTGCAAGCCACAGCTCTCAAAATCAACAACAAAACCTCTGAACTATGAAAATTATTTAAGAAGTGAGCTGCAACATCAGTGCTAATTGTGGAAATTCACTTGCTTATAAAAATTTGAAATCTGTCACTGTTACAGTGTAGTAGTTTAAGAGGAATTGAACTATGAACATGAATTATTTTTGGTTTAGTAGTAGAAGTAAAAAATTAAAAGTGATTTAAAAGCTAATTTTTATAGTCCAAATATGCAAGGAAAATATACTTCCTCAATCCTATTAATATTAATAATTAGTTCATATAAGGAATACAATGGTAACGTTTTACATAACGACTGGTGCACTGGGCACCTGACAGACCATGAGATATGACGTGCCACTTTTCATTTGGCATTAATGTCTTTCTTTGTTCTCTGCATGATCCAGCAAAGACCAAATGGATGTTTGGGAGAAAAAAATGAGATCAAACAATAATGTTAAAAATTGATATTTTGAGCTTTCAGTTCCAAAATATCCTTCACTTATGGTTTTGGAGAAAACCCTCAAAATTCCTTCCACTGAGCCTACAGACAGCCTGGAGCTACTATCCAAAGAGCTGAGTTACCTCCCCTTTCCCATATGGGACTTCAGCTAAAATAATTATCAGGCTTGGTAGTAAATGTTGCCAACTAAAATTCACAGCACTTTCGTGCTGCTGTAATGGAAATGACTTTTTGTGTACATATATGTAACTTGGATTATGCCTTGTTTCATGTGTCTCCATGGGTGCTTGACCCCTCAGTCAACATCATCTCACCTAGCTCTCACAACTAGTAAAAGAGAATGAAAGGGAAAACTCCTCCTCACTCCTGGATGGAGTTCTCTAAAACTGTCACTCCATCAGAAGATACGAAAAGGGGACGTTCTCTGATTTACCACAGGTCACACTCCAGTGGCAGTGCTCACACACAAAGCTACTCCCCATGACAGGTGGTAGTTGAAACACCTGCCATCTTGGAAAGTAAATAGGCAAGCACTCAGTCTGTCTTTTAGCTGTCATGAATGCAATTTAGCAGCTGTATATAAACATAGAGCCAGCAGCCTTCTGGAGACTGAAGTCCAGGAACCTCTGTGCTACTGCATCAGCTGCAGCAAACACATACCACAGTTAAGATTCTATTCAAAGACCAAGACCTCAGGGCTGCAGCAGGGCAAGACTAATGGATAAAAGAAAAAAGAATTAAAAAAATAAATAAATAAAAACCTAGAAATCCAAAGGAAACTTCTGAATCAAACAGGAAAATACTAAAATGTACAGAGCAGAAAATCTTGACATTTCCTGAGGAACTGTATGCTCCGTGTCTGCACATTATCACAACTCTTTTCCCCTTTCCCACACTAGCTCCAGATGAGTGCTGGGCAGGAATACCACATTCCTGTGTGCTTCCAGGGACCAATCCAGCAAGGATTTGGATCAAAGGACCAAAAGTGCAAAGAGAAAAGGTAACTAACGTGTTACACAGTAACTTTTGTGGTTGGACTTAAAGGGAACTATTATATAGGATTTACTCAGGGTAGTCAGGCACTGCTTTCAGCAATAGTGGTGTGAATTTACCATCCCTTGGCTTCAACCTTGTCTTTATCAATAGATTAAAAATGAATCAACAGAAACTTACTAGATAAGGAAGCCTAGCATTGCCACATTAACATCACTTCCTGGGAAAGACTTCTACATCTATGGAAAGTTTAAAGGGAAAGAGAGAGGAGAACAAAACCTCACAAGAGGCAGAACTACAATACTATAAGGAAAAACAGAGGTGATGTTTATCAGCAATCAGCAACATCTCACGAGGCTGCAATAGGAGATGTTCTATCCTGCACCCTGCGATTTCTGTATAAAGAAGATAACTGTTTAGAGTTAGCTTCCCGGGGTAGCAAGGTCATGAACAATAAGCAATCCCAAACCAGAGCTTCTATTTTGAAACCCTCAGCTCACAGAAATCTAAGGTCCCAAGAGCCACAAAGGCATATCAAACTGACTCAGTATTTGTCCTCTTGAAAGGGAGAAAACATGTGAAGGATACCAGATCCTCAGTATTTCCAAGGCATTATCGATGCTTATTGCTTTTCTCAGATACCCACTAGTGAAGATGACTTTATTCATTTCTGAATGAAACAAAACCTCTGTGATCATCTAGAATTAAATTCTCTTCTGGTGCAAATGGAAAAATCCAGTGACTGGAGCTGCTTACATTGAGACAGGCAGAAAATCTGTCAATTGAACATACAGAAGATGAAGTAGCTCATCACAGTATATATAGTAAATAATAAATTATAGTAAAATAATGTTCTCTAAAATTATAGAAATATATCTTTTTTAAACTGGGCTTGTCCATGTTTGATTAAAAAAGCCAAAATTGGCCTGTTTAGCATTATATATATGTGTATATATATATATATGTATATATATATATATTTTCTTCACTATTTGGATGACCATGCATTTTATTTCTTCCAGTCTATCAAGTTCTGCTCAGTGTTCTGCACTGTAAAATATTAGATCCACTCATAGGTCTAAAATGCTTTTCTCTGGTCAAAAAAGCCAAGCTGACAAATTTGCAGCTAAATTGCACATGTGAATGTTACTAGAACAAAATTAAGTCTCAAGTCACAGTACTTACTATCATAACTCTGAACATTAATTAGCTGCATTAAGCAGTTAGTTAAGGACAGATATCACCTATGTCGCATTCTTATTTGTGGATTTTATTCTAGCAATGATGATCTAAAACTGCAGAAGACACTGACAAATACAGAAGCAACTCTTATGGTATAACTCAGAAGCATTTACTGGCACAACAGAAAACTATTTTCTGAGCAAAGGGAAGAGGAGGCACAGGCTGGCAGCAATTTAGCCAGCAAGAAAGCAGATAAGTCAGGGATGTTCAGCTGTATATTGGCACATTACTGTGACATCTGCGCCTTCTGTTATAGGCATACTGCAGATTGTGCAAGTAACACAGGTACCAGCAGTGAAGGCTCATCCAACTCTTATCCCTCCCCAGGGCTCTTCCAAGAGCATTCTTTGCCTTCAAAAAAACTAGTGGTCTGTCATTCCTCCAGATTGGTTTATTCATTCCTAATGATTTTGGAGTACTTTACACTTTCCTTAACATGACGTTTTTTGAATTAAGAAAATTTGAAAACAGATGATTGGGATAAAAACATCTGATAATAAAAAAAATAAAATAAATCTGCCTTCAGCACTAGACAGGTCTCTTATGGGAAGCAAGTTTATGTGCATATGTGCATCATCTGGCTTCAGGATGTTGCATTAGAGCTCAAGCACTGGAATCATTTAGCATTTATTTATATATATACAAATATATTTGCCTCTGCACTATAAAACCTAAAGAGAATTCCAGGGCTTCAGAACTTGCTGGATGTCACCAAAAGTTATCAGAAATAGGTAATATGCCCAAGCCTTTGTTAAAAATATCCAAGTTATCCATTACAGTGAAAATAGCTCTATAAAACCCCATTTTGTAATGTATATTGATTAGTTTTAAGTGCCATTAAACACTGCCATTTTCAGGCCAGAAGCTGATTAGACCTTCCTTATATTGCCTTACAGCATCATCTTGCATTTTTTGTATACAGGCTGCAAAGCTGCTTTCTCTCTATTACCAGTTTTAGTTCCTGGCAGTTACACTGTTGCATTTTCTTCCAAAAAACAGGTAGCTTGTGCTTTGTGTTTCCAAATACTTGTATAATATACTTCTTAATGGTCAGGTGAAAGTTCAGAATTGTACCCCTCAAATTTCAAGATGAACTTGAGTAAGAAAACCCAATTCTGCTAATTAGCTATTAACTGTGTCTGTGTGCTTGGAAAATAAGGAGATAATAAAAATATCTCCATGTTCCAGAAAACATAGTGCAATTTCAAAATTATTAGGGAACTAATGGAAATACGAATAAAATCATTTATAGGCCTCAGTGCCATTATGTTAAACTTGAAAATACTGTGTTAAAAGGTCAGCAGTTTGTATCTGTTTTCCAGCATTATTTTCTTTAAGTTAAATCACATTCTCTAGCCTGACAAGAAATAGTGCCAGAGTCCATTTCAGTGAGTTGATCACTAAAAATCCAGTTTGGGACACAAGCAGAGCACCTTGGTCTGCTGTTTGCAAAATGTGTCAGATCACTCCATAAAAAGAAACAGACTGAAGAGCTCTGGTAACTGCCTGACACATTAATTTGTAAGATTTATGACTTTTATATAAAGGTAAGATTAGCACAATACATAAAAATTCCAATTACTGACAGAACATTTACAGAAGAAAAAATGTATATTGTTTTCAGTGATTTGGGGGAAAATGTTACATTTCTTCCACCCAATGTCTTTTTTTTTTTTCCCTTGAAAAGCTCCATGTCTTTCATCACCACACCTCTACAAGCAAAGACTGTTCTCTTGTCTAGTGCATACCTTCACTCTCCAGAGGAAAACTATTCCTGGACTTGCTCTTGTAACAAATGTGGCTCAGGTTCAAATGAGAAACTGAAAATCCTGTCCTGATTTTCCAGCCTCTACTCAGTTAGTACTCAGCTCTCATATAATGTCAGCAGTTTGCACCAGTTACAAAATCACTAAGAATTTAAACCTAATAATACTAATGTGCTCCTATATATGTTCCCATATTACATATCCAAGCATAAAGTAATCACAAATTCCAAATACACTATACCTATTCTTCTATTTACTCGTTTTTCCTTTATTTTAAGTAAAAGCAGGTTCACACTCTCAGATGCATATAAAGCAACAACAATAGCTGGAGGAAGTCATATGCCTTTCTTATGACAGTTGATCAGTACTGTTCAGGATCCAACCCTGACAAAATACTCACCTTCACTAATGAAACCCATCATGTTTCCCACTGCAAGGAAAGCCAGCAAGAACACAAAATATTTTTCCAAACTACTGATGCCACTGGAAGTATTGTTCCTCTTTCTCAAAAAAGCATCAGAAAGCATCCTTAAAAATCATTACAATCTTAGAAGTTCTGTCTTTAAAATATCTTCATACTGAAATTTTCACCTTTTTCCCCAGTAAAAGAAGGCACTGTTAGAAATGCTCTCACTTACAATAAGGAGGTTTTTTGTTTGTTTGTTTTGTTTTCAAGTGGAAGAGAAGTTTGGGGTTTGGCAAACAGAGAAATTAGTACATCCTTTAATGAAAAATGTAGTAAATAAAATATTATAATATCGGAGACCTGAAGTCATCACCTTTGACAGAACAATGCACAATTCTCATGAAATAAATTTCTCTGGGGGATATCCACCAGAGTGCTGAAAGCAGTTTGCATTGCATCCTTGCTCTGTAATCTTTTCTACCTCACTTAAAAGTAGCATTCTTCATTCCGTAAGATTAAAGGTCATCAATTTTTTTCTAAATTTCCAGATGTCTGCTACTGCCCCATACCACAACATGCATGTCATCAGAATGGACAGGTAGAATTCCTCTCTTGTTATTACTACTCTCATAACAACAAATATATGTATATAATATATATATAATCAGCAATGGAGTTAGGTTTTTCTTTACAGCTAGATAAAGCGCATACTAAAACATCAATCACGTTAAAAGCTGGATACAATAATAATGCAGATAAAAACGGACAAAATCTCAGCTGCCATCCAGATAGGCAAAAAAGATCCTCAAATTTTCTAATGGATGTTCTAATATAATGATTTGTATGAACTATGAAAATGATAGAATACCACAGAAATTGACATTTGGAAAATTCTAAGCAAGCCATCTAGACACTTGTAGGATCTCAAAAAGGCTCCTTTATTTTTAAAAAGAAATTACACAAGAAATGTGTTTTTCTAACTAACTGGAAGGGTGTAGCATTAAAAATATAGTCTATAATTTCATGCTAATATATGCCTGCTTTCCTTATTTACTACTAGTTCATAAAATCAAGATCTTGTGCAATCTTGTGCATTCAGAGTACATTAACCAGTAATCCATTAAACTGTAGTATCTGGATGGAAAACAAACTTAAATCTTCAGTGCCACTCATATCAGCCACCCACTCTTTTCTGCCTATTTTGGCAAAGATGATGTTATTGCCGCCACAGCACTGCTGCTCAATCCTTGCTTCACCACCCAAGAAGACCAAGATCCGTTTCCAAATTTCTACTTGATGTATTGCGATGTAATATGAGATGTCAGGTAGCCAGTTCCTAGCTAACTACAACATCTTGGGATAGATTGTAGAGTCCCCAGATAAATCTCATTGCTACTCAGAAAGTCTCATGTCATCACATCAGCAGTCCAAATAGCCAAATACTTGGCAAGGTACCAAGAGTTAAGTCACTGGTGTGGAAAAAACATGGTCTGCAGATCTGAAAGAGATCTGACAGACAAGGTGGTGAAGCAAGGGAGATAAAATCCCCTGTTATGAAACACTAGGTTAAGCAGGAGAGGGTGTTTTCTGAGAGAAGCGAGGTAAGGGAGGATGGAAAGGATGAAGTTAATGTCAAGTAATCAACAGGAATTCCATGGTTTATATGACTACACACAATCATTAATATTTACTGTGTCAGACACGCACAGTAACAGCTCTTTTCATGTTTAAGCTCTGCGCTAGAAGAAAGCGTAAGGACCCAGGAATAAGCTCAGTGAACCTTAATTTGGAAGGATAAAACTGATAGAATGTAATAAAAAATAGTTTCTAGAAAAATGATTGTGAAATAAGATGACAAGGTAACCAGATTTAGGTCTGAATAAGTCATAGAAATCTGTTAATTTGGAAACCATCTACTAGTGCATTTTGTATTCTTATTTCAGAAAAACTTAATTTTTAATTTTAAGTTTTATAATTGTTACTCAAAGTAACCAGAGCAGATATGAGCAAGTTAGATACATCCTGCTATCCTAAACCTCTATATCTATACTTTGGTAATTGTATACACTCTAGTAATTGATGCTGAAAATACTGATGTTTAAATAATATAAAAGTAACATATCAATCAACTGCCTGTTGTAAAAAATTTTTCCTCGCCTGCTAAGCATGAATTACCAGATTTAAACATGACACTGGGAGAGAATGGGAGAGACTTGAAAAGTACTGCTTAATGTGCTAAACCTTTCTTCACTGGCAGCCAAGAAAAAAAATCACTTTCCATGCTTGCAGAAGAGCTTTGGTCAGATGATGGATCCCCAGGTACTTCAGTTTTTTGCTCTACTGAGAGCAGTCAAACTCCTTCACCCTTCTTGATCTAGTAGGATGGGGAAGAAGATTTTCCAAAGTATCAGCTATGTGCACCTCTAAATTACCTTGCAAATGACACACTGAACAGACATGCTGGAAAAAAATAAAACAAAACAAAACAAAAAAAAACAAAAACAAAAAAAACAGGTTATACTGACAATGTTGCTGCTCACTGTCTGTACTCCTATACACGTGAGTACTTTGTTGAGATGCTTGTAAAGCAGCAGCATAAAACTACACTGCTGAGCAAATAATATCTTCTGATTAGCATGATGCTCCATCTTACTGTTACTGAGTGTATCTGTCAGCTCTTATCTTGTTCTGGTAAGCACAGTAAGAGCCAACTCCAGTCCTGACCTTAATAATGATTTTCTTAAATGCTACAGTAACCAAGTTTGATAGTTTACTCATAATATATCTTAATCGTTGACATGACAATTATTGTCATTGCATTTTTATATGAAGTTCATACATTTAGACTATAAATAACTCATTAAACAATAATCAGGAAGCCCTAATAAATATATAAATTTATTTCAGGCACCAAAGGCATGATTAATTGCAGACAGTTCTGAGACTCCAGAAAGTAACTTGATTAAGCCAACACAAACGCCTTAGAGGAGGCAATGAAAATTTCTTCTCACGCACATTTTGTAGGAAGCTGAGTGGAGACCCTACTCTACAGATTTTAATATTTCAAAACCTCCAGAGATGATGACTCTACCACCTTCCTGGGAAGACTGGTCCAACACGTGTTTCAATATGCAACATCTGAGTCACTGCAGCAGTCATTCGGCATCTGGCTAAGCCAACTGATCCTCATTTCAGGAGATGCTCAACAATCAGGTACTGAAATGCAATATCATCTCCCTCTGCACCAAAACAGTTTCAATATTTGTAGAGTGTTTGGAGTAAGAAAGAAATTCAGTGAAGCAGGACAAACACATGTAGAGAGTGGGAGATCTCACTCTAGCTATCAGGGGATTCATCACTAAGTTGTTAAAGTAAATACTGAAATCTAAAACTACCTTTATTAGAATCATTAAGGTGGAAAAAGACCTCAAAAATGATTCAGTCTAACCACCAATCTATTGCTGCCATACCCATTAACCATGCCCCTCATTGCCACATCTCCACTTTTCTTGAACATAGTAACTCATAGTAACTCCACCTTCACCCTGGACAGCCAGTTTCAATATGTCATCCCTTATTCATGTATTACTATTCCCATAGGGAATAAATGCCCTAATATTTTGTTTCAGAAGAAAATGTCCATCTATTTAAAAACAAAACAAAAAAAAAACAAAAACAAAACAAAAAAACCCAAAAAAACAAAAAAACAAAAAAAACCACCCACCACGTAAGGCAGGCTCTAACTAAAGCAGAAGCCAAAATGCTGGCCACTACTGTGACTAAATAAATAGTTATGATGTTGAAGGTCACAAGGAATTTGAAATTACTTAGGAGAGGAAAAGATATGGATACACAATTTGAATCCCAGTGGCAAATGAGCAGAAGATGCATGCATTCAGGAAGTTGGCCTAACAATATTTGAGCAGCTGAAGATGTGAAACAATCAAGACAAGCAGAAACTTTTTAGCCAAAACAAAACAGAAGCAGAAGTGTATTTTAGCAATCCTGTAATAAAAACAGGATCAATTTCTTTAGACAATGGCCTAAACATCCAAAACACAACAAAGCTGCTTTCTTCATGACAGTCCAGTAGTTGCCAGGGACTGAAAAGAAAGGGAAGAAACAACATTTTTTCACCCACTGACACACTTTACTGGAACACACTCATTTATTTCATAACTGGACTAATTAGTCTCCTTCAATATTACAGTGACACAATCTCTCAAAACAAAATTCCCCATAGATCACCTATGTGATCTGAAAACTTATCTGCCAATGAGCACAATGAATTTATCATACTACCTTACATTTTACAAATGCTTGTGATAAGGGCTTATCAATCAATGACTAATATGCATTTTCCAATTATAAAGATATTTAAATAATGTAGAACGCAAAGCAAGGTGAAAGATGCAGTGCTGTTATTCTTTCCTTTGAAAATATGTTTGAAATGAAAGCATCTTAAATGCTTTATGTAAAATACATTGCTTTCAATTTTAGTTTCCATGAAAATACTTTTGCGCTTTGTTAGGGACTCAAATCCAATTTTATTGTATTCCTTTCATGTTAAAAACCCACAGATAGATGCCTCATACTACAACAGCACAACCTAGGACTGTATGTTTGAATACAAATGATGCCATGGGAATTATTTTTTATTAAACTAGCCACAAAATCAGCTGTTAACATTTTCAATATCTGAATGAAATTAAAATAAATATCCTAAAAAACTACTAATGAGGGTACCAAGAGGCTTTCAATTAAAAATTTTCAAAAGAAATCCAAGAAGTCAGTGTGCTCTAGTCAAAATTAATGAGATGCATGCATTTTTGCATTAAAAATATATAAAACTGCTCTGATTAATTGGAAACCTTATACTGTACTAAGTTTTTCCCCAAAGAAAAGCCAGTATCCATAATTACAACTTTGTTGGGTTTTGTTTTAAATCTATGCTAACCCTTCTTAAAAAAAAAGAAAGGTAGGCCAATGTCAAGAGCTGAGTCACATAGGAATTAATCAGAATAAAAACAATTGTGATGAGAAAGTAAACTTCACTTGCAACATTTTCAAGCTTTGCCATAGCTTTGCTTTTTTCCACTTTCTCAGAAGTTGGACTATGAGAAACTAAGTAGAACTCCACATCAGCCCAGCTGCCCAACAACACCAAGACTGCCATAACAATGCGGCCCAGCCTGTTTTGGTTCAGTTCCAGATATAGCTGAGACCATCTTTTTTAGTTTTGGAATGCACCTGTAGCACTGCCTATGCCTTATCATTCCCCCGGTGCTTCATCATACCCAGAGCAAAGGAAAATTAGGCAGCTTCTGACTGCACAAAAGGTTACAGATCACCACAAGAACTTTTACAAACAGCTTCTATAAAAAAAACACAAATGATTTTACTGTGGCATAACATTCTTTATCAGATAGTTAGCCTTTTTAAACACCTTACGCTCATTAGAACTTCAAATATGTATCTACTTAAGGTTTCTGCATACTCTTCATACAATTCTCCAGCAACTTAAACATAGAAAAAAGAAATAAGGAGATACCAAGAGAAATAAACAACTGAAAAGCATTAGACTATAACACTTCACAAGTAGACTGGATATATATTTGCATCAATATGGACTAAATGGACTTACTGTCAATAGGGTAAGCTTCATATCAAAGGTCGTGCATTATTACTGCCCTTCATTTTTTCCTCATGCTTTCAATAAATTGCTTAGCCTTAGGAAAAGAGAGGCCATGCTAATGCAGCAGCCATATGTTATACTGTTAAAGAGGTTAGTCCAGCTTCCATGGATTCCTGAGTTCAGCTACAGCTTGCCTGCATCTGGTCTTTGTCTGTATTTATTAATAGCATGGAAAGAAATCTAAATTATGTAGCAGTGTCGCAAAGATCATGCAGGATACATTCACTCCAAACTGAAGATATTTAGGAGTTTAAACAATTTAATAGACTTCTTTAAAATAAAACTGGACAGCACACCAGAAAATACATTTGAGAACAATCCTGCTTTGAAAGGGTGATGAATTAGATGATCTAACCAGCATTTTCCAGTTATATTTTCCATGAACCACTTCACTTTGTTATCTCATTGTTCCAGCTCAGCATCCAGAACTACTCAGAGCTCATCTTTCAGGCTCAGTAGCCCAGCAGCTCAATGCAATTCCTCCAGTTGGCTCAGAGCTACTCAAGAAACACACAAAGTCCCCTCTTCATCCTTCCGCCACTACACCTGTATAACTCAATCTGTGCTCAGCTCCTGCCTCTGCAGAAATACTACTTGGTCCAAGCCCAGACCCACCCCTAGCATCAGGTCATGCTAAGGTGGAAAGATTTCCAACCCCTTCTCCTTTACTCTGCAGGACTGATGAGCACCAGAGCAATTCCTTTCCCATTCCTTAGGGCATTTTCTGTAGTAACAGAGGAATGAGGGCAGAACAAGTTCATGATTTGTAGTGTATGGCTGCAAAGTTACCATATGCAAGGTCTTCACAGCTCTTCCTTAACATACACACACCCCTATCTTGGGACTCCTTGATCCTCCCAAAATATCTTTTATCCTTTTAAGAAAAACAATGGTTAAAAACTTCCTGGTGCACAACAACAGAGACTTCATGTCATATTCAAAGCTGTGTTCCACACACCAAAAGCCACAGAGCTACAACAAATAATGCACTAAAATGCAGTTTCAGGAATGACAAATTTCATCAAGATTGCTATGCATACTAGTAATAAAAAACTTGTTTGCAACATGCAAACCATGCTCAGAAAAAAGCACGTCTAGGATATCTGCTGGTAGATGGCGTATACCATTTCACATGGACCTTGAGAAACTGAATCCATTCCAGCTTCTTTTTAATGTTCACACCAAACCTAGAACTGCAAGCACCCAGGCAGAAGGAATGGGAAGTGAATCTACATTGAGATACAGGCTTGTTCTTGTTTTTCACTGACAGAAAAAACATTCATTCTTCATTGTTCCTACTTAAAGGAGCTAACAGTGATGCATCAAAAGCTTCATCACAGCTTTGCACTACATCAGCTTACTAGTATCAAGTCATTAAAGGCAGGCAAAGCTAAGGAGAAAATCAACAGCACAAGCAGCACGTCTCCCAGCTTGCAAGGAGCAGAGCCGGTTCATGTTTGTATTGTTCTTTTTACCAAGTTTGGTTTCTCAGCCAAAATGCCTGTAATGTAATTAAAGCACAAGGGGAGACGCGAGAGTGTTTAGAATCAGGATGCTGTAGCTGTAGGAGCTCCACCAAACAGTGGACGGACAAGCTCAAATGTACCCAGAATTCAGCAAGAAACAGAACTGACTGGTGGATGGATCCAGTTACCAGCAGAGAATTCTTCCAAAAGTATTATTGCTATCAAGAGCACACACGGGAGCTTGTAATGTAGCACCTTATCTACCTGCTGTGGCTGGATGAGAACTTTATTAAAAATGTTGTCATTGTAGTTTCCACAACTACATAAACAAAATCCTCAAAAGCAAAATTAAAATCTCTTAGGCCCTTCTGGGTTATTTGTTATTTTTCCATCGTGGAGTAGACATGAAAAAGCAAATCAGAGTCAGGTGTTGTGTTACTGTTTTTCTCCATGTGTTTTATAGGTAAAAAAACAAAAAACAAAAAAAACCCTCAAGATTAAACAATCTGGATTTTACATTACTTACATTCAAGATGAGAGAAGAGGGAAGAAGCCAGCATTTTCCAAAGTGCTATGAGGCTGAGGGGGGGTACTTTTATGGGATAAGGAAGTAATACAGCCTGCCTTCCAGCTGCAGAGTAGGAATATGCTCTGTGTGGGACAGAGGAGAAATGGTGCAGGGCCAAATGGCAGGGAACCTGAAACACCAGAAAAACAGCAGAGTTGGCATACAGTTTTCTTCTGTAAAGTACCTAGATACTTGATGCCAACACCCTATGTTCATCCTGTTACATTTATTATACATGTCACTTTCAAAGAAGCTTCAGTTGGAAAATACCTCAGAAATGGTCAAAAGCCAGCCAAAAGTGCCTCTCTGATTTTCCCCTCTAATTCCCAGTAGTGACAGTTACCTTCCTTGCAATTCTGGATGACTGCTTCAGACTTGATGGAACTACAGTAAGTACAAATGTTAAAAAACAAACTAAAAAAAAAACACCGTGAGCCTCCATTGTCAATCAGATCATCCATCTGTAACTGGGAGATCACAGCCTCCTATAACCAAATGTAATTGTTCTGTTGTTTGCAGCAGAGGTTGAACCTTCCCACCCATGTTCCATTACTCTTTTTTTTGTCTGACAGATGGCAGCAGAAGGGAGTCTGACTCAATGGTGTCTGATATGAGAATGTGTATATAGCAAAAGCGTGTCACTGAATTCATCCATGTGGAAACAATGGCACCCACTGACATTCATCAATGCTTGCTAACACTGATGGAGACCAACCAGTGGATGTGAGCACAGTGAGATGGTGGGCGATGCATTTCAGCAGTGGTAGCAGTGAGTAACCTCTCATGGTGGAGATGCATGAGTGTGGTATGCAGGCTCTTATTCATCACTGGCAAAAATGCACAATTAATGATGGTGACTGTGTTTAAAAGTAGCGCCTCACAACTGAGAGCTTACTCTACAAAATAGTGCTGTTGTGCACTTTGTATCTCTTGTAGTTTTCATATAAATAAATAAGAGGCATTACTTCTGGAGCAGCTACAGCTGTTATTCTGCCTCTATCTCACAGCTGAAGAGGTATGGTATCACAGAAATTCTGCAACTGAAGATCTAACATTTTCCACTAATTCTCTTCTCTCAAATTCCAATTAAAAAAAAAAAAAAGAAAAAGAAAGAAAGAAAGAAAGAAAGAAAGAAAGAAAGAAAGAAAGAAAGAAAGAAAGAAAGAAAGAAAGAAAGAAAGAAAGAAAGAAAGAAAGAAAGAAAGAAAGAAAGAAAGAAAGAAAGAAAGAAAGAAAGAAAAAATAGCAAAGACAGAAGTAAAATAAATACATGCCTAATTAAATCCATGTTAGCAGTAAATTTCTTATGCATAGCTAAGAAAGACTGCTGTAAGAAGATTGTAGCAAAATCAGTGACTACTCACAGATGCAACAAACACTGAAGTGCAGTTAGCTCTCTTCACTTCTAGGTATTCTGTATCCAGATCAACAAAAATGAAGTGTCGTGTATAATTTAAATGTTATATATAGAAATACTTATGGATTTTGTTATTTCAGCCATAGCACATGTATTTTGGGTCTGAAGAAACCTCTGTTTGACATTCTGAGAGCATTTCTAACTTTATGGTATGATCTTGCCCATGAAGCTGAATCCCTGACCCAGTATTACTGTAGAGCATGAGATGGACTACATACTGTGTCATTTCCAGGAGACCCTGAAGGGAAAGGTGAGGTCCAAGTGGGGAGCAACGTTCTCAGAAGATCAAAAGAAAAATAGTCAACTAAATCAACAAAAAGTATTGAATACATCTCAAAACAGGGGAAAAAATGATGGTAGCCACACAGATTTTCAGGAATTCCTTCACTCAGACACTACACATTTAACTTTGGCATTCTCCATCTCAGCATGGAACAGGTTTACAATCCTAGTTCCTAGAAGCCATTAAATCTGCTAAAGAATTCAAGAATGCAATTTAAGTTGTGTGACTCCATTAATATTATTGGAGAACAGTCTTTAACTTCCAGTGAACTGGCCCTCCAGATACAATAACAGAAAAGCAGGTGTTAGATGAGAGCAATATTTTAAAACTACACATTTTATTCCTCATTCCAAATCGTTAGAACTATTTGATCTGTTGTTCTGAATTATTTCCTTAAGAGACAATTTTCTACATCATGGAGCTCTCCAATGGTGTTTTCCAGGATGACTTCCCACAGATACTCCCAGATCTTGTTTCAAAGACAAACCAATTCATGTAGAATAGTGTACCTCTATAGAGCATATTAATATCAGTTGTTGAGAGAAATTTGCCTGTTTCAGTTCCATCTCACAGTTCAAAATATCCTATCCTTCCCAAGGTTTACATAGACAAGCCTTCCTAATGGACATAGCAACATTTTTTTTCTATCATGCTAGCAAACTCAGAGTACTTTGGGCATGGTAGTTCACTACAAGTAAACACAAAACTTTGTTCCACCTATTGAAAGGGCCCTATGTGAGAGATACTAAATAGGAAATGTTTCGCTCCAGAATTCAGAAATGAGTGCCCTAAGCCCTCTAGAGAGGGCTTGGATGTTAACTAAAGAGACTGGCATCATATGCTTCAGCTGTGAGGCCTGTCAGCTGCTGAACAGCTTTCAGCCCAATCCCATTGCTGCATTGCAGCTTGAAGAATTGTGCAACCAGCACAATAGTTCCAGTTTCCCCCATGCACAAAGCCTGTATTCAGCTTTTCATTTTCTCAACCATATGCTATTATTTTCCCTAAACTGCAGCAGCATGGAGGTGTGCACACTATCCAGGGTTTTTGATCAATTGTCTCTCTAAGTCACAGTAATACCTTTATGCTTTTGATACAGCCCCTTGACTTCAGTTGTTTTTTCCTTGACCAAGTTCATGCCAAAATCTAATATACACATATAGTAGTATAATCACAAAGCAACAATTTTCCCCCTGGCCCCTCTTACTAGAAGCTCATTTTCCAGCAGCATTTTTCATGCAATACCGCTTCTACTTAAGTGTCGCAGTGCTTCATTCACACTGTATCAGTTCTGCTGCAAGCATTCTCAAGATAGACCCCTTTGGGAATGAAGAATAACTGAGGCAGCAAGGGTACAGAGAGTAAGATTTTTAAGAAGGAATTAGATGCCAGAATCCCCTAAGATTTAAATATGTGCTAATCCTTTGAGAAAACTACTTCAAAAAGATTTACTCAAGCAACATACAGAACAAAAGTGGGAATTAAATGATTATTTTAAGCCCTGCTTTCCCAAGTGACACTAACACTCTCCTTCACAGATTTCTTGGGGAGTAATACAACTCCATTAAATACGTAAAAACTTCACTCAGAAGACAGCGACTTTCTGAGCGAGCTATGTACAAAACCACATTTTAACACTTAACTGAGGTGTTTTCTTCTCATAGACTTCAATGACACCAAGGTCTCTAAACCAAGAATTTCCTGAACATGAAAAAACACTACACTCTGCAGTTTCAAATAAAAGGTACCTGAGAGGTATGCTAAAATGAACTCCAGTGAGACAAGGTATCATTTTCCACAAATCTAACATACTAAGTGAGTGTTTCAGAAGACCTGTGTTGAGAATTAACAACAATGGCATTTTCTTCCTTCCATTACTCCTTACTTAACAGCTTGATTTAGCATGCTTGGTTGAGCAAATTAACAGTACCTGAAAACATTTACTTAACAAATGAAGTTGCGCAAATGTAAGAACAACAAATCCTTTATTTGCACTGGACTCCACAGCACTAATTTTTTCCCCATCTGAAAGTTTTAGCCCTTCTGCCCAGTGTTTGGCTATTTTTGTCCTGGATTCCTACATAGTGATGAAACGTTTTAATGCCAAGCACTAGGTAGATGGCAAAAGACAAACTGACATACTTCACTCTTCAAAACACAGTTTCTCCTGTTTGTATGCTGGTGGATTTGCTTTGCAAATCTATTTAGGAAGACAAACACTATCCCCATTTCCATAAACAGAAAAAATAGGAAATATTAAAAATAAAAAGAAAAAAATTAAATAAAAAGCAGGCCTAATGAGATCACTCTACAGCAAAGACTGAAGACCTGCAAAGATGTCTTTTCTAGGAAAAGAATCTTAAAATAGAATTACAGGTGAAAACAGAACTTGGATCTAAATAAATTAGAATCCAGCTTGAAGGAGGGCCACTAGAAATGTTGATCTTATGCTGAGTTTACTCAAAAATGGCAAATAGCTCAAATAAATAGCCAGCCACATGAATTTCCTTCCATTAGGGACTAACCCAGTTCATATTCAAATTTCAGGCCCGTACTAAATTTTGACCTTATTCAAAATAAATTCAGATCTTATTTCTATGAAAAAGTAAATTTCTCTATTTGGAGTGAATGTACATCAGTGACATTCTTTTAGCATCAGAAATAGTATCCACTAAAGTATGTTTTACTCCACATTTTTCACGTTTAAAAGCACATTTCTGTGAATTTTCAAACACCAGTGTAGACTGCAAGTGCCAGACTTCAGCTACACTACACATTATACGAACCAGCAGAGCAAAACATCAGAGTGGTCACCACACAGAATGCCCGAGCCTGGGCACAGTGAGACAGGGTTTCATTGCACAACTTTGCTTGAGGCAAAGCAGCTCAGGCTTTCCTTCTCCCTTGTTTAGGGCAGGTATATAAGTCCCATTGGTGAAGTACAGGGAGCTTAACAGAGCTTAAACTATTCCATTTGGGTTTTGATTTAACTGAACAGAATGCGTGAAGATGGTTCTTGCTCATTTCATTTTCTCTGCTAAGAAAAACTTTGAAAACATTATTCTAGTCCTTCTGCAACAATTCTCAGGCTTTTGAATCAGAGAAAGCAATATACCTTGTCTGAAATATTCAGATCCTGTTAGGAATCAGATTTATCCATAAACAACCTACAGTCTCACTTCCACTAAATACTGTCATCAGCAGAGTTACTCTGGACTTATACCAGCATAACTTGAAAGTAAAATACAGTAAGAGGTCTTCCTCTCTCCAGGAAAAAAACATTTTACTGACGTTTCTAGCACGTGCTTTTATCAAAACCTGACCACCTTGGTTACTAGCTGTGTTCAAAGTCTCTTTCTGTCACAAGTGGTATGAAGAGACTACTAGATATTTACTTCTATTAAAATATTTTATTGATGGGAATTTAAGAAGGTTAATGTCAATTTACTTTATATTCTTACGCTACTATTTTCTCTCTGGGATAGTTTATTTTTGAGAGTAAATGTTTGTAGGATAGAGCTTTTCTATAGAAACAAATTACAGTTCTTCTGGTTGTTTACACTACAGGGTCAAGACCTAACTCTGTTTGGAAAAAAGAGACATAGTAATGATGACTCTGTTCCTGAAGTACCTACATTTTTGGCAGTCTGTTCATATCTTGAGAGGTAATCCCCAGCAGGCACCACATGCAGTAATTCTTACTCATCCCCTATTTCAAAAAATAACTCAGTGGACAAAACAATGACTTACTGAAGATACAAACAGAAACAGCAAAATAAGGAAATGATTCAAGAGAAAGAGCAGACATCTCAGTAATGTCAGTCTAGAACTACATAAAAAAAAAAATCCACAAGCACAGAAGACCTCAGCTTGTCCTATGACTTGGGTCATCAAGTCCAGTCTAAGCAAACTCATGCAATTCAAACCAAGCACATGTAGCCTAGACTAAAACTAATTATTTTGACAGAAAATCTCCTTGTCATGATTATGAATATACTAACTCCTCATCTGAATTAATTCATGGATGAAACAATTTGTTTTCCCATAGAAAAAGAAACATTCAATATCAAAGAGCCATATTTTCTTTCAGTCACTGCTTCACATGGCAAACTAATCAAGTCCTATATTTAAAAATGACTTTCCATTTCCCCAAATATTCCTCCTGACTGCAGATCTTTTAATTCATAAATTAAGGCCACTAGAATTATACATAGTACTGACTGCACACAGCATTAGAATTTAATTTAGCACTTCAGTGTGTTAGAATCATGTATTTGGGGGGTTAAGATTACTCCATATTTTTACTGGAAACCCTATGTCTCATAGCTCAGGATGCTGCTTACCCTTTCCACAGTCACATTAAAACAAATAAATAAATAGATAAATAAATAAATAAAAATCTCTGTATTCATAATGTTTTCTGTGTCTTGTAACACAGCAGGCAGTATTTTTGTATTATTTCATTCCATTGACAAGTCCACCCAGCACCAAAGACCTCCCCTTTCCATGCGTAGTAGGCCCTTTGTGTACTAATTCTGGACTCACAAGTTACTTTTTCTAATACCTTTACTGAAATGTTTATTCACCTGTTCAATAGTGGTGCTTTCCCACAAAGCAGTTACTATTAGCTTTTGTGTCCCTAACATTTTCAATTGGTTGGAAAAAAAAAAAAAAAAAAAAAAAATCCAAAAAAGAAAAAAAAAAGAAAAAAAGAAAAAAAAAAAACCAAACCTCTCAATAATTGCTCTGTTTCAGGGAACCATGCCATCAACAATCACCTGTGAATGACTTAAACCTAAATTATTTTCTATGACTGTGTCTTCCGTGCTGCCCTTCCTATTTAACATAATCCACTATAACTTTTGACTTAGTGATTATCTACTGATGGAATGCTTAAAAACTGGCTTTAAAATCAGAAACCTGGGAAACAGAAATATCTCTTCGTTGGCTGCAAGTATGAAAAGCTATGAATTACTTCTTTATCCTCAAGGTTCATTCTCTGCTGCTTAGTAGGCATCCAGAGGTCATCCTAGAAACACCATTATTTCAAGGCCAGAACACTTTTGATTTCATCTATACAAGAGCAAGAACCCAGTAGAAAAGTATATGATGTATGCTTTTTGTGTTTTAAATCAATATGTTTCTCAAAATATTTAAGCAAGTAATGAAATAAATCTCTAAAGAGGAAAGTTAATAAACATTCACATATGCATTTTGCTCATCTCTGGATGTAATGGTAGTTTAGTTATTCCCTTATTTATGCAGTGGGACAAAGATCAGGAAAGATCATCAGTGAAAACTATTTGGCTGTCTATTAACTTTCTTCTGGTTGCCTAACATTTATTTTTAAAGTTATAACAAATGGTTCTTTTCTGTTTGGTAGGAAAGTAGGATGACAGATTGTGGGAAGGAAAGTGTGAGCTGTATGGAAAGAGAACAAGAAAAGAAGGCTAACTGATCCAACAAACCTGTTAATAGCAAACGGAGAGCAGAAAATGAAAAGGGCTGTTTTCAAGCCCACACCACAAAGTCATAGTAATAAAGTCGTAAAAACAATGTAATTCTAAGAAAGTATTACAACAGCAGTGACTCCTCACTGCAAGAGAATGAATGATTTCATTAAAAGAATTAACACGAAAGAACTACCAAAAATTAGTCTTGAAGGGGAAAAAACAAAAACAAAAACAAAACAAGCTAGTTTTCCTTAGCCATGTATCATAATACTACAGGAATCAAAATATTAATCTCAGGATATGCCATACCAGAACAAAAAGTGATTTGCCCCAGATCACCGTTGTTCAAAGACCTGGCCTGCAACTTCTTTTGGAAAACAATTTCAACAAACCTTATGCATCTCAAAAAACAATCACACTAAAGTAAAGCAAAGATATAGGGCAATACTTTGGGAGATTTTTAAAAACATTTTCAGCTTACCCACAGTGGATCATCACTGATATTTTCCTTCTCTTCTTACTGAAGGAAATTTCAAACATCAGATTCCAAATCAGTTATTCCTCCCAGATTTGAGAAGCAAAATGGCATTTTCTTATTCCTTTTTAGCTACTCCTTAAGCTCTCTCTGCTGCCTACAAGTCCAAAGACTGGTGAAACTGAAAACATTTTAAATCTTATATGCCAGTAAAACTGTATGGTAGCAGCGAAGTAACACCTGTAAACAACACATGGTGTGACTGCAGTTAAAAGGATAGAGAAATACTGCCTATTATTACCTACAGACAAATAAGCTTCACTTCAACGCTACAAAAGATTTTTAGAATAAAAATGCCAAGGATACAATACATACAAAACAAGAAAGTTTAAAATGTTCATTTAGTGTAACATGGACCTAACACAAGAGACACATTTATGAAAGCCCTCTTTAATTATCTAATTGATCCTCCAGGTAGTGTGAGAGCAGCACATGAAAAGTCCTTAGTTGAAAAATACCTAAGGTTCCAGAAATTAAATAGGATACAAAGAAGCAGCTGAAGTGGATTTGCCACTTAGTCATATTAATTATCTTGGTTTGAACAGAAACTGAAAATCAAATATCTGAAGGTCTGAGATATCTATGCTGTAACATATATATACAACATATATCTATGTTGTAAGCATGTTATAAAACAAGAATTTCCTGGAGACTCAAAGCTAGAAATAATTATCAATTTGGTGGGCAAGTATGAAAAAGGAAAAAAAGGGCCAAGAGTCCGAGACAGCAATACTAAAACTGGGATGAGGTTATCCAACACCAATTGCGAAGTCAGTTCATTTAGGGAAAAGCATCAAAAGATTGTTCTGTAAGCTGGATATAGAAATATTTTTTTTTTTCCATAAAACATCTAATCTGAATAAACCATCACAGTATTTCAAGATCACCAAGGACCATGGTTTGTAAACAGAAAGCAGAGGAAAATAAGTCCAAAAATGTTTCAAAGAGTGGAGAGTGATAGTGTTGCTATAGGCAGTATGACAGACAATTTTATTGTCTCCTTTCACTGTCAAGTTTCATCATAAACAGTTTAGAGTTTCTTATCAGCCTCTAAAATTTAAAAATGCCACATCTTTAAGTGCTTGAAGGTCAGAAAGGGGAGCTGTTCCTAGTCCTATTACGCTATTATGTTTCTCTTTGTGTAAGAATGAGGCCTGTGCCACCCCCACACTCTCACATAACACTCTCCCTATCAAACCTAATACAGTGAAATAAGAAAGTGCTTACCTCACAAACAATTTGCAGCACTTTCTTCCCTACAACTAAAATTAAATAGACTTTAAGATGCATTCTCCCTCCACTTTGAATATATGACTTCTTGCCTGCATTTACCACTCTGGGCTTAAAAGTCACTGGCACGATTTTTAGATTAGATACCCAGCATCTATCCATGCTAAGGCAAATCCCATCTCGATTCAAACCCCAGGCTTCTCTCAATGAAAAGCAAAAGATGCTCAAGTCCCTTGAAGTCTGCTCCAAGTCATACTTTGCTGTATGGTTAATGGTTCTTGCCCCCAAAACCAATGTGTGCTATACCGTAACTGTGAAAATGTTTACCTGGCATGTCCCCAGAATTACTCTACACCATTTTCTGGTTCTCCCCCAACAGCCTAAGTATTTCCTTCAGAGGATATGTGCTCCCACCCGTTCATCAGCACTATCTGATACTGTATTTTATATTTTACCATCCTGCAACTTTCATTTGATCTGAAAAGAGATGAGGTGAAACGCTTGCTACTAAAAGTTTTCACTTAGAGTAAAATCACATGTTTCCCCTTGTTGCTCATATTCTTGCACAGTGCATTAAAAGTGACTCCCATAAGTCTTCATTATTCAGGCATTTAATCATATGGAAAATGTGGTAATTTAATTAAAACAAGCAACATAGGTTAGATATCCCATGGGAAACAGAGCGAGGAAAAATAATCTAATTCATTGAATTTCCATTTTGAAAATGTATTAATATGAGACCACAAGACCACAGGAAAAAAAAAAAAAAAAAAGTAAAAAGTTGCTCATTTGTAAAGCAGTAATCCAATGCTGAGACAATTTCAGTGTTCAGGAAGCCAAAACTTACACTGCTCTGTCTCATGTCTGCAGTGAGTGTTTGTCAGAACATAACACAACTAGCAATTACTTGCTGTAGTACAGTAAAGCCTGGAATTATTTTATTTTATTTTTAAATGAGAGGGGAAAGGATAGTGTGCTATTAGTTCAGACGTGACTACTAAAGATGGCACTCATCAGAGGTCCATGAAAGGCTTTAAGTCTTCCACACTGTTGAGTACAATGTTTAATTCTTCCCAGAACTTATGTCACGTACCTGGCACTTCGCTTCAAAATGATTTATCAGTATAGTATTAGGAGGAGGGGTACAGGAACCAAATTCATACACGTGTGGTTGCAGTTCCCTCCAGCATTCAAGATACAATTGCTAACCCAATCTTTTCTTTCAACCAAGATGTCAGTGGGTGTTGTTCTTTGACTTAATAGTCTTCTTCTATCCCTCCCATTCATAAATTCCACAAGCCACAACACTAATTCCAAAACCTTTAACAGAATTTGCCCAAATGACCCTTCAAAAGAACTTCTATTAGATATAAACATTCTGTAAGACATAACAAAAGTGTTATAAGGTTCTTTTCCCAATTTTTTACTTCTTTATAAATAGGATTTCTTTTGGCTCTTTTCTCCTTTCTTATAAAAAGAATGGTCACTACAGACCATCTACCTCTACTTACAGCAACGATGCTGCCATATTTTCTCCTCTCTTTTTTTCCTTTTTTTTTTTTTTCTTCCATTTGGATATTTCCTATCTCCAAAATTCCTACAAAAAATAAATAAAAATAAATTTGAAAGAAGAGGCTCAGTTCAGTAAGGGCTGTACTTTCCTATATATGAGACAGGAAAGCTACTCAGCTGGCCCATGTCAGCGCAGTTTCAATGTATATATGCTATGGGAAAGTCAATGTTGTAAAACACATCAACATACTGTATACAAAAATATTCAGCTTCCCACACATTTACTATAAACTTTAAACAATATTTTAATCCTACTTTAAAGTATCTTTTAAATATTCTGCATCTCTTCCTTTTCAGCATGTTCACATTTTTCAGTCTCTCTCATTTGTGCAGAACCCTCAGAGGAATGACAGAAAATAGGTATATAAAAAAAAAACAAAAAAACAAAAACCCAAGAGTTCATAAGCTTTGAATTTTATACAGGTATTTTAGCACATTCTCTGTTCCAGTGCTCTGCCTCTTGTTTTATACAGCTTAAACACCAATAATTACTCAACCCATTAATAAGAGATAGCATAACAAAATCACTGAGAAAGATGCCTAACCCAAACGTACAATTTAGGATTTGTAATTAAGATGTTACAGCCCCTTCCCACAGTTTTGTACCAGCCCCCACAACAGCTTACACAGCGGGCCTGGGATTTCTAATGACAAAGCAACCACAGGTAAGAAGAGTTAGAAGCGCTGACCAAGTCTGCAGACCTAAAGGCTGTCAGATACTTGGGTTCTTAAGGAATTCCATCAGTTTTAGCTTAACTAGAATAATGTGAATGTAAATATTAGAATGTGAACATTTCTGAACTTTTGCACTTTCCTTTTAACAATTTGCATATCCTTCCTGTGAGCTACACATAGTGTTGTCATCGTAGGAGCTTTAACAATAATACAATCAAGGGAAAAAAAGCTACCAAGCAGATGTATAACAAACATATCTAACAAAAACAACAACAAGAAAAAAAAATCTTAAAAACATTTTTGTTACCTCATTCATTCTTAAAAAGAAAAACAAAACAAAACACTTTTATTATTCTTTATTCATTATGTGGAAATCTAAATCAAAGCACCACTCCATTTGATTCACCTCAAGTGAAAGAGCTTTGCAAAATGTTTTTAACCCCTACTTATCTCCCAGTGCCTTCTGCATTTAGCAACAGAAGAACCCACTCAAGGCTGCAGAATTTCATGCTGCAATGCTACTCACAGTCACAACTGTTTATTTTTTAAGATCATCCATCATGAGACGGATGGCACCAGACAGAAGTGTTTTGCCTACCAGTAATCCTTAAATTAACATCCTGTGATTTACTGTGGCAAGTATTCAGTTCATCAAGATAGCAACCTCTCCTGACAGCTGTCTGCAAGAGAGCCATTCACCTGACCTCGTGGATGTGTCTTAAAGGAGATTTACATGGCATAAACAACCACATATAAAGGCTAACACTTACATATACTGAGGGACTAGTGTGCAATATTGTCAGGTTTCTGAGCTATCTAAGTCCATTTGTATCACCATCTTTCTTTTCTAGATATTCCTTTGCAGCTTTGGCACTTACTAATTCCATGTTTTTTTATGAAAAAAAAAAAAAAAAACAACAACAACAAAAAACAACAACATATCTGATTCCAAAAGAAACCTCTTTGAAGACTGAATGTGTGAAAGGAAACCGTCCAGCTATATCTTTTTTGAGAAAGATTCTCATCTGCACTAATGACTCACGTTCCAGGGATTTTTATGAATATAGCTGCAAAGAGAGGAGAAGACTGGAATCCTCTTTTTTGGCTGCTATGAGAACATGAAAATGCAGCAACACACAAGTTAATTGTACTGTAAAACAAAAGTAACAGGTCATTTATACAGTAACACTGAAAAAATTGTATTTCTGATGCACCTTCACTCATTCTTAACAGCACATCGGCCACATCGCAAATCTGTGTTAAACTAAACTGCAATTCTAGTACAACTGGATAGAAAAAATCATCTCAGAATCTGACTTGGTGATTTAAAGGCCAAGCTCCAAATAAGGAGAAGCTGAATGTTTTCGACAAGAGAATATTATGGGGATACCTTAGTATTTGAGAAGCATTCAGATATTAGCAGTTCAATATTTTTCATGTTATATTGCTTTAATTTTCTAAATAAGTAGAAACAGTTTTTCAGGCTGCATTCAAATCTTGTCTTTTATAGAGGTAGAAAATGAATCTTTCACTCTCTGGTGCTGGGAGAATCCATGCTGCAGGCAGCATGGCCCTATTCCCCCAGCTGAAGAAAGATCAAGAGAAAATAAACAAGAATGGAAAGAGTAACACACAGCATCATGTGTGGGCACAAATAAATGGTTTATATGGTTCAATAATTTAAATAATTACCACAGCGAGCCTCTGCTGATCACGTATCTACATCTTCCAATCTTTGGAAGCTCCTCCAAATCATCCCATCTTTTGTGAGAAAATTTTTCTCTTGGAAGGTGGAGAACTTTCCTTTTGGTTAGCATCAAGCTATTTTGCACCTCGGTACTACTTAGAAGCAGTGACTCAAAATTTCCAAACCCTTTTCAACCTCAACAAGCAGCACAAGCTCCTCTAGGAGCTGAGGTTTCTGTTGAAGCCTGGCAGTGAAACGACTAAACTTCAGAATGATAGTGCCTATTCAGCTATTATGTATCCACTATTTCCTAGTTGTTATCTAAATGCATTTCTTATTTACCACAACAAGGCAGTAACAAACCCTTTGTGATGCTTTTCCTCACTGAAAGATTCTTAGAATGGAGTATCCAGTCAAGAGTTAGAATTCTGGAACACACAGCCAGGATACAATGATTCTATGAAGGTATTAGGTTGCACTTCAAACACGCTAACATGAATTTCAAAGATAACTGACAGAATTAGCAATGATAACTAAAAAACAGATTGTTGTACATCACTTGGAAATCAGTTCTGAAGGAATCACCTTGGGGCATTTCATAGTGAACAACATGTATATGTGCATTACATCACTACCTCATTTTTATATTCACTAGAATTTTCAACCCCACACTGAGAGGTTCCTTTAGCAACTTCTGCATGAAAGTCACCGTATGAACAAATTCAACTACTACTGAGTTCTCAAATACTACATGAAAGTACTTACTCTCTTTGTTTATATATAGTCTGTAATATAGAATAGTGCAATCCCAGCAGTTTATGCATAGCTATAAAATGGGGAAAGAATGCAAATATTTAATACAAAGTGAATTTTAAATGAAGTATGTTTTCTTTGCTTAAACTATGGCAATCTAAGAAAAATATAGTTAAAATTACAATGATTTGGAAAGTCCTGTCTGACTACCAACAAGATCTCCCTATTAGAATTGCTTTAGTTAATAAAACCACATCACCGCACTGAGAGCAGCTAGGAACTGTCCCAAGAGACTTGCAAGCTGCTGAGAAGACTTGAGCCCTGCAGTGATACCAGGGCATTTTTCTCTGCCTTTGGCAAGCACAGAAGCTACTTCAGTAGTCCTTCAATAGCCATATAGCACACGTGGTTCAGAGAATCAAGTACTGCAAGCTTCTCTAGAACAAGTTATAATTGAGAAAGCTGCATATAGTAAAGACATAAAGAAGTCTAAAACGCAATCAGAGTTAGAAAAATAAGAAGTAACAGAGAATACAGTAATACCACTACCACTATAATTTCTTACATTCTTACATTGTATTACCTAAGCTTGCTGACAGAAAATAGATGTGGAAGAGAAAACCACTGTCCAAAATCAGTGCTGATTTTTACTGCACCTTTTACTGGGCTATCATCCATGAGGGATTTTGTGGGGTGGGGATCACCAAAAAAAACGTGACTGCCTCTGCCTACATGATTTTTCACAAATTGGCTTCTTCTCATCTGGAGCACTTCAGATTCCTTTTGGAAAGCAAAGGCAGCTACATTTCACTTGTCAAATCAGGAGCCATAAAAAGCAGTTAATTGCACTCAAGCACGCAAAGATTCTAGCTACGAAGTCCCTTGTCATATTTAACTTCAGCTCAACCCATTACACACATGGACAAAAACTGATAAATCAGTGTCTCAAACCAACTATCATATCAAAATACATCCACAAAGATAAACTCTGCACAGACAGTGATAAAAAGGCAAACATAAGGGTCTGGTGACTGGAAAAGACATATTATTTTCTTTACTGTGAATCTCAGAGCTTTTACGAATTGATTGTGCAGACAGTGCAAGACATTTAGCTCTTTGTGATGCTCTTGCACCTAATACTGAAAATTAGAACAGCTGGCCTCCTGCTATTTTCACTTTATTTAATCACAGTTATCATCAACTTTCTCTATATTTCAGTAAACTCTTTCAAAGAGTATCAGTCATAACAAAGTCAAATGGCTTAAGTAAGAAAAATATTATTTTGGAAGTAAATTTCAGTTGCACAGAATATTTTGTGGCAACAGAACAATTCTTCGAAAGACATCCAAGATCAGTTCCATAGTTTCTGTGCCTGCTGGACTGTTTACTAATAATCATGTTACTCATGTATCACTTTCACCAGGGACCTCTATTTTTTTTATGAGAAAGGAAACTATAAATATGAAAAATTAGTTTTAGCTGAAATTCAAAAAGTTGCCTTTCCTCAAGTGCAAGAAGTGTACTGCATATGTGCTCTAATATGTAACCAAACACAGAAGAACAAGAGAGCTCAAACAAACGCAAATTCATGGAGTCATATTTTCACTTAACCTTTCTCCTGGCCCAGTATAGCACTGTTGTACAAACACCTGGTGATTTGCAGATACTAATATTTTTAAGAAGCCAATGTTTGGAGTAGTGTAAATTCTTTCCCAGTAAGATGTGCCAGATGTTAAATCAGAGCTGCTGGTTTTGTCCCCGATTTCCAGCAAACACTTATTTTATGGTGTTGTAAATGCTATATCTGTCTGTTTAGAAAAGCTAGCTACAAGTCAGCACCATTTAAGTCTTCTAAGTACAGAGCACTAGTACATTTTGCTACACAGTTTAAAAGTTTCTGCTTTAAGAGCTGTATATCGCTTCTGAGAGTGAAAAATGTTGATATTATACCAATAGGAAAAAGCCCCAAAAATTTACAGGACACTGCAACAGAGCACTACTTCGTAGCTCCAAGAGGTAAATATTTTAAAGTATCTTAAAACTATTTTTGAGGGTAGAGAAACAATGATGCACAGACTGACTATTTACACTCTGCACACACAGAGTCTTTCCATGAGAACAATTTTTCAGTTAGCTCCCGAATACCACATTCCTCCTACAGTTATCTTCCTGGTAGGGGTTATGGATCTTTCAACTTCAGATTTCTGCAGAATACATTTCTGTGCCTCTGTCTTGTTGCATGGAGCCCAAACACCTGCATTTTCCAATAGAAGAGAAAAAAAATTACTCTTACTTGCAAGTAGTTTAACACTTCATTTTATCTTTCACATCTGAAACAAATCAGTCTCGTTTCAGAGGCATAAATGCATTTGTGCTGATACTTTTCTATTAGACAAGGCAGCATATGGGATATGTTTGATGACCTTCTGGGCTTCGAATACAACAGTGATCATTACCAGAAAAAATTTTAAAATTATTAGATGATTATATACATATGTAGACATCCAGATGTGTGACCTATAGAAAGTATGATACAATTTTAATAGTGAAATATTTGATCAACATATTAACCATCTGTGTAAAATCTATGATACCGCAAAATCACACATTTGAGGGCAGGAGGAAAGGTTTATTGCTACTGGAAATTTATTTTGGTATTATTTAGACATCACTGAATTTAACACCTCCTTTTATATGATTATTCCAATAAAGATAAAAAGTTATCACACTCCACAGGGTAAATCAAATAGGTCCCCTGATCTGAATATTATTTTATGTATGATGCACTCAGCTTCACAGTTGCTGTTGGTGGGTCCTGCATCTTTTCATCATTTCTCACATTCCAAAGCTGATCTCTTTCCAAAATTAATTAATTGATTAAATTTAAAAGCACATTTAAAAGTTCAAAAAAATTAACCAAGATTTCTTAACCAAGAAAGACTACCCGTTCACATGGCCGTATCACTCAAAATCAAACTATATATAAGGTTTCATCCCATTGAATCTGTCCAACATAGACTCTGAAGGAAACAACATTAAATAATTCCCTAGCACAGCACTTCCTCTGTTGTGAGAGTCATTATATCTATTCTGCTCAGAGTTGAAGCAATTATCCATAATAGGATACACTAATGAAGCCTGTCATTAGCATGCTGAGCCACTTCAGTAGTTTAGCACTTCTTTTTGTTTTCATTTTGTTATTTGGCGTGTAATTTGCATTTCTATAAACCCCAAAGAGCTGAGGCTAGCCTGCTGGGCTGGGGAGTCTGCTCCATGGGCAAAACCGGCAGCACTGTGCAGCTCAGTCACCTCCCAGAGGAGATACTCTTTAAGTTACTTAAAGAGATAACATTTAAGTTATTCACATTTAGGAGAAGGCATGCAGGCAGAAAGTTTATTTTTGTATATTATTAATTAAGAAACCAGCATTTCAAGACAAGTTCTGGAGTCCAAAGGGAAATACAATGTTCACTGACCAGAGAGACCTTCATATCAAATTCCTGGAGAACTTTTTCTTGATTCACCCCCTAACAAGCCTCACAGGAGTGCATTTTATGAATTATACAGTAGTAACAGACTCTATCATCACACAGGGAATTTATTTTATGTTATTCATAACACTCCAGAAGCTGCTGAAGAGGTTTTCTCTGGGTTCACAAAAGCACAGTTTTGTTCCATACTGGGTTTTCTGCATGTGACAGGTGCCATATATGACATATGCAGCCTTTCCCTGAACATCAGGATACTCTAGTACCAATGGGCAAACTAAAACAAGAGACATTGCATTTTCACTCATAACAAACAAACGCCGATATTTCATAAGTTAACGTCATCACACAAACACCTTCACAGCTTTGCCAAATTTTGTTCTCTTCAAGCTGCAGACAATATTGTGTTCCAGCTTTGGCTTTTTTTAATGCCTAGGCACTCTCTTATCTCTCTCACATCTTCAATGCTGCTTTCTCCTGCTATCATGCATTGCTTACACAGAAGATCTTCTGTTTCTATGCATTACTTGTTCTACATATACCAAAGTTACCTATGCAGAAGCTTCTCAGAGTACATTACGTATTCAGTGACCAATTCCAAGCAGGACCTCCTGTTTCCTCAGTACAAAGACTCAGAAGAACTTCCCTATCTCCTTGGTTCAGAGACACAGCTCTTCCTGTTATCTGAACAAATAGCACAGCAGGGGCATCCATCAGTGAACACTTAGCAAGCTTAATAATATTGTTACAACTGGTATCAGTCCCATCCAACCTGAGCCATTCCGTGATTCTATATTTCTATAAGCTCAGATCTTTTTGCCATTTTGAAGTAGGAAACTTCCCTTTAAATAAGATGAGGTGACACATAGCTGGTATATGAAGTACTCCTATCAAAGATTCCATCCAAATGTTTCTAACAAATTATCAGAATTAAATGGAATTGCTTCAACTCGTCATAAATTTGTAAAGCAAATAGAAAGAATTAAGCTAAAATGTCCAACAACATGCTTTTTATACGTATCTGTATATACTTTCACTAGGATGGAATAACACAAAAACGTAACAACAACATGCAACTCTAGTACTCTTATGAGATCTTTGGTGGCAGCAGCTGAAAACAGAGTAGATGACTAAACTTCCAACTCATCAATTCAAAGCAGACCTTAAAAGGAGAATGCATGACTTCTTGCAAAATACTATCTAAACTTTTAACTTCCAAAATACTATCATGTATGTATTATGACTATGCAAGTGGTGAAGGTTTTATGCAGTGTCAAGATCAGACAATGACACTTTGTATTTTTAGTGACACAATCACTTTTTTCCGTGTAAAGCCTGAATATATTTAAATGACAGCTTTGGCTTCATGTGAATTGACATAACTACAATTGCTTCTAAGATTTAAGATTTTAAGATGTTAAACTAAGCAGGAAGAAAGTCCAAATATATCCTGCAAACTGCCAGCTGGGCTCATTTAAATTGTATTTTTATCAGAAGATGCTAAACATATTGAAATGACATTTGAAGGACAATGTGCTCTTGATTCTGGATTTAAAATCCAAGAACAAGCAAAGAACATGCTAAAGCAAATATGTTTACGCACCATTTGAAAATACAAACTAAAGATGTGTCTATGGGAGAACATATGAAATCCTGTATATGTTGACTATTTGAGAATTAGAACAGATGATGGATAGAAGATGGTAAATGTGGAAGTTATAGCAACTCTGAGTTAAAACAGATGTCCGGAAGCTCTCTCCATACCCCCTTGTTTCAAAAACAATAATAAAAAATACATCACAAGCAGCCAGCACACCACTCAGGTAAATCAGCCTTTCAAAACAAACAGTAAAAAGAGATGCAATGGCTTAAGAAAAGTTAACATGTTTTGCCAAGAGACACTTCTGTTATCTGACTAAGGACACATACAAGTATAGAAACCCACGCACATGCATATATAAAAAGAAGCTGGTATATAATTCTGAAAGCTGTTCAGAACCAGAAAAGAGAAGCAACATAGTAAGTACCATAGGGCCAGCAAACCACATATGAAACACAACTTAGAAGACATCATCTTCAGCTCTTCCCTTATTTTCTAGAATTCATTTTGGACCTTCCATGTTACTTTGAATCATAGAATCACCAAGGTTGGAAAAGACCTAAAAGATCATCCCGTCCAACCATTCACCTATTACCAATAGCTCCCACTAAACCATGTCCCTCAACACAACATCCAGTCGTTCCTTGAATACCCCCCAAGGTTGGTGACTCCAACACCTCTCTGGGCAGTCCATTCCAGTACCTCACCACCCTTTCTGATAAGTAATATTTCCTAATGTCCAGCCAGAATCTCCCCTGCCACAGCTTAAGACTATTCTCTCTAGTCCTATCACTAATGATATGAGAGAAGGAGCCAACCCCCAGCTCACTACAACCTCCCTTCAAGAAGTTGCAGAGAGCAATAATGTCTCCCCTACTTGAAATTACATTTTCTCAGTTCTAAGACAAATGACCAGAAAAGACTAATTAAGCGCTCAGTTGTGAAATGCAAATGCAAAAGTAATTAATACATCCTTAATTCAAATGGTTTACATAGTATATCCCTGAAATTTCTCTATCAAAATCTGCTTTGCTCCTCTGCTGGAAAGGCACTGTAAGAAAACCTCAAGGACACGTGTGTCTGTACACAGAACAACAAATACTTTCCACAAAATTCTGAGTACACATGGAAAATTGCAGAACTATGTTATAGCATTTATTTTATCATGCACCTTTGACTAGCATTTTGTTTGCCCACCAATTCTGCTACTGGGATTACTTTCATTTTTCCAACTCTCGAAGCTGCACTGAGCTGCAGCCATTTGGTTCTTACATTAGATGCTGAAATGACTCTTCAGTCTCCCCTTACTTTTGGAGTTTCCATTAAGATAGCACCTGTGTATAATCCAGGAGGAAAGTTGCCATAGCCAGCAGTGATTGCTTGTCAAGGTTGTTATATTTTATGGTTCATTGTTATCTGTACAACAGTCCTTCAAAAACACGTCTCCATTCTGCTGGAGTCTGCACCTCTATCTTTCTAAAATGTTGATGAAGCAAAAATAACTACAGATAAAGCAAATGTTCCAGAAGTATTGCTGACGGGCAGCCACCTTCAGCAGTTATAAGAATGATAAGGATGAGCAGTGAGGATCCTCTGATGACACTGACCCAGTCAAGAGAACAAGATATCACTAGGCTGCTGAAGACCAAGAGAGCCACAGGAGTCAGTCCCAAGTAGCTTTCCTTCTGCCTTGGTACTTTAGCAGCAACTAGAATGATAGGAGGAAAAAGCACAGTCATCACTTGTAAAGTGTAAAAAATAGTTGTGCTCAACACAAAGGGAAAAAAAAAAAAAATTAATTAAAAAAATGTCTGTGAACTTGGGTCTTTATTTCGAGTTCATATTAAACCTCCACATAAGCCAAGAACCCTAAATGTTATTGAATGACTTTCAATTTTTTGAATTTTCAATTACAAGAAAATATTTATGAGCAGCTATCACAGTAGGAGCATGCAACAGAGTCTGAATAACACACTTTTTCAGCGAATATCAGCTTAGTGGACTCAAATAGGATCCTCACAATGGTAAGCCACTGAGATGTCAAAACTTTAAGTACATATTTTTGAATCTATAGAATAAAGCATACAGAATAAATAAAACAATACTAGTATACTCTTGGGCAGCACAGAAGGACTATTGAAATGCTATTTGGCCACTTTGAGAAAGAAAGCGACTAACAAGGAACAAAAACATCACATAGAATAGCAGATAAAATTCCTAAACTGCATGACTTTTTCCTTCTCAAGACATCCTTGAATCTGAGGAACATTCAAATTTGTACTAAAATTGCTGAGCCCAGCTTGCAGGCTTCGATTGATACGTATCACATTTATTTGGACCCAGAGTACTTGGCCAAAGAAAGCTATGCAAGTTACTTTAATGCTTAAATTAAATATGAGCACAGTTACATTGAAATAATGCAAGGGCAGGAAGAGGACAGGAAAAGCAGACAATTAGAGCAGTGTAAGGACAGTAAGTTTTCCATTCCAGAAAATATAGATGAGACAGGCTCACAGCTCTTTTGATCTTAAAACCACTATTTAAAAGGAAATGCTGAATTACAAGCGTATTAAATGTCTGCTCCTCTAATTTCCCATGGAAGCAGTTCATAGGAAAAATCAAGACCTGGATCAAAGTGGTTCTAAATTTTTGTGGGGAGAATTATACAGCAGAATATAACTGTGCAGTGTTATCATTTATTCAGTTTCTCTCTTAAAAACCTATTTGTTCTAGCTGCATCTTACTTTTTATAGGGCTGTCATATGTACTAAAATGCACTCCATATACCTTTACAGTAGGTGTAAAATGGTGGTTACTAGCAAGAACAACATGTGGAAAAATGCAACATCTGGCTTTCTAATTCCATGCTTAGCTCGCAAGGCTGGTTTGGCAAAAACAAGTTTTTGCTCACCAGTAAAAATGATTTTATGCAGTCATTATTGAACAGAACCCTACAATGCCAATTATCCCAAGTCACTGCTATCAGTTGAAACAAGCCCATTTTGAGACAGCTTGAAGCTCTGTAGATATTTTACTGACTTTGTTCTCAACCAGCAGCAGCAGAGGTTTAGGCCATTCCAACATTCAGTGCTGCCATAGCTTGCCGTAATACTGGTCCAAAAATGCAAAAAGCACTGTGCGCACAAGGACAACATCTCATTACCTCTTAAGACAAATCATTATGTATGTTGCAGAGAAGGAGTGAGAAGGGAAGAGAAAAAGCAAAAGAGAAGTAGGAATCATAGGGTTACTACACTCTTAGTTTGGTAGTCACAGATATTTACTTTCACCAATTCCCAAATGCAATCAACATATTCCTCTACACATTACATTGCAAAATAGTATTACTATCAGCAAGAGGGACAAAACCTGAGGTATTTTTACAGCATTTGAAATTGCAATTTCCTTCCTGGGAAGCTTGGGGACAATCTGAACTATAATTGGCAAGACTGCCAGCTGACAATTAGCTTTGCAACAGAGCTCCTGAAAACATGCATGAATTAATGGATAAACCCTTCTACAAGATTGCTGCATCTTGAAGTGTTTCAGTCAAACTTGCAACCACTGCTGCTAGCTAGAGATTTCAGTTTGCGTTTAAATAGGCTTTAATGCTCAAACAAGCAGAAGTGTAAGCAATTACAATGAACCGCTCTGGAGTGGAGCCAATGCAGCACAGAAGGCCTCAATGCAAGACATCGCCATTGCAGTATAACATTGGCTGAAGCACCATCTGCCTCTCTGATGAGCATAATCCGAGGCTTCAGCAGCTCCACTGGCTGCCAGAACATCCCACACTTTGCTTACCTGACAAACATCAGAACTTGATCATTACAGACCTGTAGTATATAAGTACTACAGATGTGCAGGCACACAACTCAGCCACTTGGCACTGCTCTTCAGAGGTAGGTGGAAAAGAGGAAATACTGGCACAACCCTGGACCGGAACCTCATCATCATTCAGTGGTTAGAGCAAGCAGACAATGTTAACACAAAGACAGTTTGCTCTATTTCTGTAGTAGGGAGACATAAACAATGTATCAGACAATAAGAGAGGAAACTGGATATTTGTGGCTTAAATGCCAGAACAAAGTCAGAAAGATTAACTTGCAGCTCCATCTCCACAGAGGAAGTTCCCTGAAGGATAAAAGAGCAGCTGAACAAAGTGCAATGCTGAACTGATCAGACTCACTTTGTCACTTTCATCTTTGCAGCATACAGAAAAGAAGGGACTTCCGCGCCAGCCCTTGGCACAGCAACCAGGAATCTGAGGAAAAGAAGTCAGGCAGGCCAAGGACAAAAGTGGAAGCCTTTCAAGGCAGCAGCCAGCTCTGCAGAAACAAAGCAGCTGGCGGGAGACGGTGACAGGGAAGAAGCCTATGTCTGTCTGCTGGATAGAACAGCAGCAGCATAATCATGAACTGGAAAAGGTATGGAGAAAATAGTAGCACACGAAGTGGGAGAAAGCACCCCTATTACAGCTTTTGACAACCCTATTAATTCTCCAAGGCATTCCTGACAAGATGCCTATTCAATTTTCACTCCGTGTGTTCCACCTAATGGGAGCTGTATTATGTTTCACATTGACTGTAATTACCTCTTGAAAATGTTGTGTACAAGAGGGGTAACGGTTTTAATTTTCTGCAGGTGTCTTGGATACATTCCTTAGAAATTCTTTGACCTAAAATGAGGTGTGCGTTCCTGTTCTACAGGGCTCCTCTCAAATCAGGATGGTTTATATTTGAGGGCCAAGCTGGAGCCATTTATCTCATGCATTAAATGAAGACACATATAATATATTCTACCATCACCACAACATAAACAATAACTGCTTGAGTGAAACTGAATTAGTACCACAAGCCCTCTGTGTTAGTTACTTGAACACTGTAAACATTTTTGGTTTGAGATTTTAAAGCAAAAGAACAGGAGGTTGCTGTCTTGGGATCTCTTAATACAAGGAGTTATCACAGAATTTTCTGGAATGTTTCAGCTCATCACAAATTATTTGAAGGTTTAATTTAAAAAAAAAAAACAAAACAACTACATGTTTTCAGACATTTATTAATGCACTGAAAAGTCCATTTGAACAAAAAGCATAAATTTATTATTCTTTACTGAAAGTCATCAGTCTTTGTATGCAAGTTGGTCATCCCAAAGCTTCTGTGTTCCCAACATGCCTACACTCCAGAACATTGATCAGATTGGCATCAGCTTAGCCAGTAAAAAGCCCTACATGTTTCATCACTAACTCATTAGTACGCAAATTTTCACATGAATCAGTCAAGAAAACCTTACTGGCCTTCTAGTGTTTTAGAAGTGGCTATTTATTGTTTTAAAAATATGTATTCAAAACTAAAAATACAATCCAGAAGTAGTTTATTTTGCAACTGTACTTTGCTATAAGATACTACAGTCCTATTGTTGGGCCAATTCACAAAAATTTCAGAATGTCATCTCCCTGGATATTTCCTGACAGAAAAGTACTAAAATATTTTCCTTTTTTTTTTTTTTTTTAGTAAACTAATTGGCATATTCTTAAAACATATCTTCTTAAACATATCATGTGAGGAACAAGAAAACCACAAACGGAACATGCTAAAGAAGCTCTTTCAACAATGCTGTTTCTAGATACAAAGAGAACAAAACCTTAGCAATAAGCAACACTTTCCAGAGAAAGCAACTCACGGTTTTTGCCAGGCCTGCATCAAGTCAACTTTGTGTATAGCCTTTCTTTAGATGTCTATCAGCGTTGAGAAATGCATCATCTCTGTGTGATGCAGATAAGGGTGTATCATGTCATAAACACATATAAAAAGATTTTTAAAAGTTCACAAAATTGAGATGCTCTACAAGGCATGTCAAATTCCAGGTGTAGGAACTTCCCCTCACTTACACGGCATTCCCACAGAATGTGTATACTCTTCATAGATAACACTGAATCCATATGAATTATCTACAGTTGCAGAAAATTATAAAAGATTATCCAATGGAAGGAGCAAGAGCAAGAGCAGAAGTGTGGCCATGTGAATAGAAAAGCAGGAAAAACAATTTCACTGAAGTGCAATGAAAAAAAAACCAACACACAGAGTAAAGAAATTGGTGAAATTAAAGCATTTCAGTCTCCTTTACACATTCAGAAGCAGCAGGCTCCCATAAAGCAAATTCACTGTGTTGAAACCAAATTTCAGTTAGTTTGGTTGTAGCTACTCACTATAAAAAACAAGGATGTATTCTGCAAGAAAAGAAAAAAAAAAAAAAAAAGAAAAGCAAAGAAAAAAAAAAAAAGATTATGAACCAGTTTGCAATTCTTCTCTTGGGTGAAACATCCAATTAGACCACACTTTGAATCAAAACCATTTATTTGAAAAGATTTGGCTACCCCCATTCTTTGTATTCTAACCAAAATAATTGTATATTTATTGTTACTGGCACCTTTCTTAAGCAGTGATAACTTTGCTGAAGGGTGTAAGATGAGGAGCACCTCCTTCAGAGTTACGTATTTATTAAAGATTAAGAAAATCCCAGAAAAATTCGGAGCCACTAACTTCTCTCTCTCCACAGGTGCATTTCCATGTTTGCCTGCATTTGGCTCCTAACTGAATGAGAAACACGCTAACATACTTCTTCTCAGTATGAAATATTTCCCTGTAAAGCTAGATTAGTAGCTGTAGATGTTGGTTGGACCGACTTTTTCCTCATTCTCATACAAGTGATTGAACCAATTTTGCTCAAGCCTTCCAAAAAAAAAAAAAAAAAAAAGTATATTTGGCCACAATCCATGATATGGAACAATCAATTTGCTAAACTGAACATTTCATAAGCCATCTGCAAATAGGACTTTACAAGAGGAACCATTTTGTTACCTTAACTATATAGCAGGAGCAACAGCTATAATGTAACATTCAGAAGGAAGGATTATAGTTGTAAAAAATGCCCACAATGAAGTCATAAACTATACAATGTGCCTCTTTTGAATTTCTTTACAAATACAAAACCTTTCAAAAAAGGTGAGCTAAGATTCACACATCTTTAGGGAGAATGTGTGCCAGTTTATGGAACTGACGTAAAACCCTGTGAAACAGCAACTTTTTTCTTTAAACTGAACTTGAAACTCAAAATAAAAATCATGGGGTGTAGACTCATTTGGACTGAAGGGAAAATTGTTGCACATGAAGCCTTGAGAACAAAACATACCATGTTTTGCACAGCTCGTTTGGATGACATTATTAGAGCTGGGAACATTTAGGAAAACTCATCTAGAGGCCAAGAATGTTCTTAAACAGGAGATGGGAATATATGCTCCAGTTTGCCTGAAAGCCTAAAGCAAGATTAATTAAAAGTTTCAGAAATGTTAAATAATGTTAATTTGATTCTCTGGCAAACTGCCTGCTACAGCTCTGCAGGATATATAAATGAGAGTCTGCATCGTTATTGAAATCTCTTCCTGAGCTCGCTGGACTATTCAAGTCTTTTGTGGTTGTGGATTTTTGACTTTTAAAAAGCCTACAAAGCAAAACTTGTAGACACAGACACAGCACTACACCAGGTTTGAAAGGAAGAAGGGCCTACAGACGCCTTCCTGACAGTGTTTTTGGTCAACTTTGTCAAGAAACAAAGCATCCTGCCTCTCTACAGCAGTATCAAATCCAGATGGGGTGTATAAAAAGTACACAAAATCCTACACGATATGGATGACTATTGAAAAATTATTTCCAGTTTAATACACGCAACAGGACAGGAGGGCATAGATGAAAATGTTAAGAAAAAATCTGATTTGAAGCAGATGGCAGGAAGCTACATTTCACGAGAGAGAAAAAAAAAAAATCATGAATACTTGCAAGAGCCAAGGAAAGAAATTTCTGCAGGTAAAAACACTGGGTCTATTCACAAACAATTGAATAGCATATTGGGATGGAATACAGCCAAACAGTCAAAGACTAATTGACAAGTACTTTAACTGTATTCAGTGCAGCAGTACAATGTACTTAAAGGCTGCTCTGCTTTCTCATACCTAGGATCAGCTTTGGATGACAGTGATTTCAGATAGGTCCTTTTGCAAAAGTGAATACTTTTTAAACCAAATAGACCCTAGATTTACTATAACTGATGCACACCCATCTTTTCTCTCCTTCCATTTTAGCTTCTTAACAATACATTTATTTGTAAGTAGTAAAAGTACATTGGAATAAGATCAAGTTTTGCAAGGGGAAAAAAAAAAAAAAAAAAAAAAAGGAGTTGGGAGGAAGGAAAACAAAAGGGAAGGGAATTAAAATGTAAGTTATTACAAATTAAAAATCACAGATTCTGGACCTTATTAAAAAAAATAATAATAAATATTCCTGCATCCTCATCTCACTCTACTGAAGGAATCTTTTCTTATTATTACTATTCTAGAAACAAACAGCTTTTACATTACTTCAAAAATGAAAACAGATTGACTCTTTTTATCAGATTTACCTAATTTTAGGTCAAATGGAAAATAAAAGTAACTCATATAACAGAGCCGTAACTCAAATGAGAGCATATTCTCTGCTTTGGACAAATTCCTACCCTTGTGAAAGAGAAGATTAAATATTAGACAATGGCTTTGAGATAATTTAGAAAACTTAATAGAATAAGTCAGGAACTAGGAATTAAGTGGAGTCTTCTCAAATCTACCATCTAGCAGTACTGCATACATCAATACAATTCACAATTTTCAACCATAAGGTCTTTTATTTTCCATACACTGATTCAGATGTTTGTTGAACCATGTTACTAGTGTACTCTTCCATCTGTCACAGTTCCTTAGAAGACCTATAGAATAACTAGCTGCCATATTCATCACTTAATAGCCTTCATCAGTTTTTTAGTCAGGATGAATGTGGACCAATCAATCACTTCAAAGCAATACTGCAAACAATTGAACTGAGTGGCAATAGTTTTTCATAGAATTACCACATGTAACATTAGCTTCAAAGTTTCTGGGAAAGTTTTTTGCTGCACACAAACAAAATTAACAGCGAGCTCTGAAGCTCTCTGTAAAAATTAATCTTTCATATGTTTATAATTGGAGGAGGAATTTCCAACAACTAAAGTTTAACTTGAAGTCACACAGAGCAACTTACTTCCCATCTTCCTCCCCTCCCCTCCAATCAATATTCTTTCCACCATTCATACAAGAAACAATTTTCTGAATTCTTGGGATTCCAAATCCTTCACTATTCTGAAATTATGAGCAATGAATTAAGATATCACAGCATGTAAGGACTAAAAAAATTGAATATATAAACCCCCTTGCCATTAACACTGAAAGTGAATCAATAGCTCACCCGCAGCAGTTCCTCTCTGTCTTGGAGGGAATCTGGAAATAAACCCTTAGCTAAACATTATTTTTTCACTCCAGAAACAGGAAAATCATATACAGAGTCAAACAGAAATCCAGAAAAGCCTTTTAAAGAAAAAGAAAAAACAATCTTGATAACACTTAATTTCCTTGTAAAACAGTCTTTATACTAATGATTATCACAGAAATAGTAGGCATTACCTTAAAACGCTCTGCATTTAACATACTTATGTAAATTTCAAACAGGGAAACAATATTTATTTTACTTGCATTTCTTTTGATGTACTCTTTTCTTTTAATTCTGCTCTTGCCCAGTTCCATTGTCCCAAGAAAACTGAAAATGACTTATTTGGGAAGACCACCATTTCCTGGTCACACAGGTTCAAGTTCCTCACATTTACTTGAACAGTAACCTCTCCAGGAATCTTAAGTATGACGAATAACATTTAACATAATGACAATGTAAATGCTTGCTTCTAGTAGGTTCTTGGTGATACCAAACAAATTATTTGCAGGTAAGCCAATAGTCACAAAGAAAAAAAAAAAAATGGAACTTGCCCAACTGGTGAAGGTGTTCTCTGGCTATGCAGCACTCCTCAGGGAGCAGCCTCAGTTCAACAGATGTGCTCCCTTCAGTGGCTGGCACTCGTATTAACTAAGGGTGGCTTCAGCTTGGGTCCATGAGGAGCACAAATGCAAACAATTTGCCTCTGCTCCCTAGACCAGCCACACCTCTTCACCAGGTGCTCAATCACCTGTTCAAGTGGTGACATAACAGTTCCCCAACAGGCCTGCAACACACCAAAAACATGGAGCTTTGGAGGAGACTAAAGCAGGGCCATGAAGATGATCAGAGAGATGAAGCCCTTCTCCTTTGAAGACAGGCTGAAGGAGTTGGGTGTGTTCAGATTGGAGAAGGCTGTAGGAAGACCTCATTGTGACCTTCCAATATTTAAAGAGAGATATTAAAGAGGAGGGGGGAGGGGGTGCAGAAAAAAAAGGAAAAAAAAACTTTTATACTGGTAGATTGTTATAGAACAAGGGAGAATGGTTTAAAACTGAGGGAATGAATATTTAGATTGCATGTCAGGGGGAAGTATTCCACTGAGAGGATGGTGAGGTGCTGGAACAGGTTGCCCAGAGAGGTTGTGGATGCCTCATCCCTGAAGGTGTTTGAGGCCAGGATAGATGGGGCCCTGGGCAACCTGATCTAGTGTATGATCTAGCAGTTGTCAACCCTGCTTAGGGCAGTGGGGTTGGAACTTGATGCTTGAGTTCCCCTCCAATGCAAGCCATTCTGTGATATTCTATGAACTGTGTAGATAATGGTGGCTTATTTCACTAACCTGAATTTAACTATTTTAATTTCAACTGAAAGGGCATCCAGGATATACACGCACACATACACCTTATCAGAAACAAAGAAGATAAGAGATTTTCCTCGTGGGTTTTGAGTCTATAGAAGTAATGAGATTTAAGTGTTTAGAAAGCCTTGGTTTCAGTCTTTCTTAACATTTATCATATCAGACTGGAATGGCCTCCAATGATTCAACTTGCTGATCTATTATTGATATTTTAATAAACTCCATCATCAAGAGTTGGGGATCTAAAGAGTCAGCATGCTATATTTTTAAGACTCCACATAAATCCATGGGAACTTTAAACAAACACACTTCTTTCCTAGTGAGACATACAGATTCAGAACACCCAAGCCCATGACATCCCCATTAATATCTTGAAGTTGCTTTAACCCTTCTACCTACACAATCGCTGGTTTCTGATGCACATCCTTTTTAGTGGTACTATAGTAGAAAGGAGTAGAAACTCTGGTTTATCTCTTTATTATAATATTTCTTAAATTTATGAGTCACATATTTAATCAATCATTGTCAAACATTTTACTGAAAATCATCAGCCTAACACCACTTAAGCATAGCTGAGTTTATTTTTCAGTTATATGATCTATTTTTTTCTTTTTTTAACCTGCTACCAGATTTTGTTCCAACAACATACATGTAGAGGTGAAATAGAAATGACATTACCTGAATTTTTCTCATCTGTTACTATGTTTTTCCACTACCTGTACTTTCCACTGTGGCTGCAGTTTGAAGTATAACTTGAGTACAACTTCAGTCAAGCAACAAAATTAGGCTTTGTGCTATTTTAGGCCATAATCTTTATGTTCCGCTTTTTGGCTCAAGTTACAGGCTAAATCCTGTGGGTAAGCTAAAGAAGGCCTATCCTGATTTATGAGTTATGTGGTAAGAATCCTGTAACACTATGTTGGACCTATCGGAAATATGCCTGGTCTATTAACCTAATAAAACTGTGTTTAAAACCATCCTTTTGTCTGTCTTCAATTACCTGCATGTCTAGATCAGTCCTTTCTTGTTAGTGATCCACTGTTGTACTTCTTACTCTCTAACACCATATGTTTTTAGTTTCATCCGACATTTGTCTCCACATACATTTTTTTCCTTCTTCCATATGAATTTCTGCCTCTCCCTCACACTCTGCCATCAGAAGGGAAACCATTTCTCAACAACACTGCAGTGCTATTGCATGAAGGGTTTGATTCCAACAAGACGACATGAATGGGAGTTCTATGAATGTCAAGGCTCTTAAAATAAAAATGTAAACAAAAAAGAACACAAAAATGCATCCTTTGTGACAACAGGAAACATTGCCAAGATTCAAAGACTGTGATTACAGTACAATCAAGTGAGACTAGGCTTAGTGACTGAATATAGAGAATCACTGAAGACAAGAAAGCAGAGAGTATTAATGGCTTTTACCAGCAATGTGTCACTTTCATCTAAAAAACTTCTGATTTACACAAGTAGTATAAAAACTATTCCCACAAATACAGAAAAGAGTCTGGAAGTACTCTTGAGATTTTAAGCGGGAAAAATAATAATAATAATAAAATAAAATAAAAAAATGCTTCATCTTGTTTCACAAAGAAGCTTAAAGTTAACTGCTTAGAAATACAGCACCGGACTCCATATTACAGCCAAGTTTCTTCCCCTCATCACAATCAACAAAAATTGATTTCTTAAATCCAGTTTACAACATTCAGCAAACTGACTAAGTGTAAGTGAATACCACATACCAATTACAACTAATATCCATTTCTTGGGAGATTGTACCATTAGTGACATGCCAGTTCATTTTAATATCCTGTACTCATGTAGATCAAGGCATAACTGTACAGATCTAGCATCACCTAATCTCCTTCAGAACTGTGATTTACACATCTTCATCTCATGCTGGATTGGAAACCTGAGAAAGATGCCATCTGTGCATCATAACGAATAGCAACACAGAAACACTGGTCAAGTATTTGAGTAGCTGTCCTGGCTCTAAGCATTTCCTTAAGGGACCCTCACATTCAATGCAACAGGAAGTATCATGGAGCCTAGGTCACTGTGGGATGCAACTACTGCATTCGCCAGTTGGCTGGCTTACAGAGCTGACCACATCTCTTTGAAGGAAAGTTTCAAAGTTTCCAGAAACTGAAAATCCTAAGCCCAACATAGGAATGCTCTTCAGATTCAGCCAAGTTTCTGCAGGACAATCACCCCAACATCATACCAAAAGCACCTTGATTACATCCTGTGGAAAAGAGATTTACTAGAGGACTTAATGAGTCCTTTAGGCAACACCTGAGCCTGTTCTCCTATGTATTCATGCCCCATAAGCCATCCTCAACATGAAGACTGCAGCTAGCTAATTTGCACTCTCAATACAAACTCAGCATATTTGCAACAGACTATGAAATATAATATATTATCTGTTACAGTTAGTCACACTTTTCTCCCCTCATCTACTAGCTCTTTTCTCATACACACTTGGTTTTGTATGTGTAAGAGGGATTCAAAAGTCTATCCAGGTATCAGTGTCTCAAGTAAAACACTAAATAATTCTGAAGAGAAAAAAAATTCTGAAAAGCTGTTTTTCCAAATACATTATGATATAGAGCCACAGGCTAGAATAAGGCTGAGCCCAGGTTTACATTTCTATTTGGTGAGGAAAATACAGTTCTGGGGGAAAATAAGAGAAAATAAAAGGAAAAAACAAAGATCCTTATCCCTGAGCTCTACTGTGCCTTGATCACTTAAATAGAACTGTAAAGTAATTAAATATCACTTCGTACCCACATGCATAAAAATAAGGCAGATGTCACAGTAAGACATAAACTCACTCCCCCCAACCCCCCCCCCCAAAAAAAAATCCATTTATATTTATATTTAGATAACTAAGCCTTTCTTTATAAACACAGAGTTTATAAGTGCTCATAGGCTCTCTCTCATGCACATGGAGAACAAATTCCTACTGGGTTCAGTTACTTGTTTGACAATAACTACACAATTCCAAATGCCAATCAAAAGACTAAAACTGCAGTCAATGACATATTATTTGTCTCTTAATGCAACAGACAACGTGTCTGCGGTTTCTGTACAACCGGCGGGGCATCCTGGCATCCTACAGAGATTCCTACAGAAGGAGAGGAGTTGAAGAAATACAGCTGTTGTCACAGGGGAAAAGCCACTGATTGAGATTTCAGTGCTCTTTTGTTTTAGCTGTACTTCTAAATGGAAATCACACACATTTAAAGCAGACCAAAGCATTCAGTCATAAACCACTATCGTTGCCATTTCCAAAACCCACATGTCTTGGGGAATCTAGAGCACTAAAATAATACTGGATTATACCTCTCTTCTAATCAAAAGCATCAAATATGTTCAGAGGCATCACATCTTATGAATGAGAACAGTCTGAATACTATGTCAGGAGCCATTTCTAGAGATCAAAAAACTGTTTCCTTGAATATGAAAACCCTGTGATGAAACTATTGTCTCTATATGATGTACTGCAGGTCACAGTTTCCATACAATACTGAAAGTGTTGGTGAATGGTAAGAAAAACTAACCTGGATAACAGATTGAAATTCTTACATAGATAATATTTACATTTGGAATGCTAACAATCTAAAATATTTTAGGAAGAGGAAAAACACACACAAAAAGTTAAGTAAGGGAAAATAATTACCTTATTTTTATTACTGTTCATTTGAAACAGGAAAGCTGTGCGTAAGCATTTTCATGACTCTTTCGCTCCCCCTCCCCCAGAAAATGGAAAAATAATTTCCCTTTACTCAAAGTAAAATCTATTTTTTAGTGTATTTGTGATAGAATAATTAGAGTTCCAGGAGAATAAGAAGACACAAAAGTTAGTAGGTATAGCTCTGTGTTTTACTCTGAGGTAACATACTTGGATCATTTGATCTCACTCTCAGCTACATAAAATGGCCTTCTCAGAGTTCTCCATCTATTTCTTTCACCTGTATATTAGTATTTCAAATAGATATGGTAGCCATTCATCTTGTTAATAATCAAATTTGTCACTAACGATTCTTGTGACAGGATTCACCAGTACCTACCCAGAATTTATCTTCTCAGTAGTAACAATCTTCATAACCTTGAAATGTGTATATTCTGAATACTTTACTAAATATGTTTCACAACTTCTACTCCAAAGAGCTTCTACACATTTCCAAACTACCAGAGTAGTTTTAATCTTTTTAAGTAGAAGATCCAAATAGCTTCCCCTTTATTTGCTTTTCAGTGTTTCCATACACGCATCTTTCAGACTTGATCTGAAATGTCTGAAAGTCTGTAATGAAAGATGTCATCATAATATATAGTCAGCCACCACACTGAGCTGCATAAATCTGTTTCAAAAGGCAATTTATGATTCTTTAAATGAAGGAATCACTCAAACAAATGCAAGCAACAAAAATACTTTTAGTAAACAATACTTTTAACAATGCAAAGAAGCTTTTCAGCAGATAAATGAGTTTTGAAAGAATCATACTCTCCCACTTGCACAAGGAGTTCCCCAAAAGGACTTTCTTCTCTTTGTATTCATAGACTTTCATCTGTTGTCTCTGTTTGTATTTACAAACTTTCATCAGTTCTGTTCATGATTTATCTCCACAGAAAATCTAAACTCACTGCCTGCATCTCTGTGACAAAGCTTGAAGAAGCCTGGATTTTATTTCATACAGAGATACTATTGTAAGCATAAACCACAACAAAGTTCAATGCATCATCTAAAGACGGACTTCACACTTCTATGTGAAATTAGAAAAAAATATTATGCAATGTAATATGGGCTGAGCCACAAGGGAGAATTAAAATCTGGCATAGTGTGTACCAGCTCTGCAAGAGATTCAAGGTGCTCTACTAATCAAATTGCAGAGCATTTTTCAAGCTTATTGATTTTGCAGGTCAAAGAGGAACATTAAGCCGCAACTCTGCAGCCACTTACAGAAACTAGTTTTATAAAACTTAACCACTGTGACCAATGAAATTCTAAGAGGAGAAATTTTCTGAAATAAAAATGCTTTACAAATTAGGTACATGAATATCACACACAGATGCTAGACTTATTCACTCTAAAGTTGAAACTGTTCTGTTTTGGGGGTTTGTTTGTTTGTTTAAGTTAGTGATCTTGTATAAATTCCTTATTTCTGGAGAGGAGAAGGAAACAAAATGTTATGATCTAATAATTTCCGTGCTAAGAAGTAGCCTAGCCACATGAGATTTTACACTGGATTTCATATCACGCTACCAGCACTCTCAGCTCACAGCATCTTGGCTGCAAAAATCATCCAAATCTGCAATACATTCACCTCTGAATCATATTCCTTGCTGTAACACCCAAATCCTGAACTCCTAATAGCATCATCCTTAAAACCACAAAAATTTATCAGTAAACAAACAATATGATCATACGGGTCACCAGCAAGGCTGTCAGAATGCAAGTCAGAAAGATCAGACTGTTTACTTAGAGCAGTAGCTAGCAACATGCAACATGCTTTCCCAATGCTGACCACCTTGGTTGCCTCCACCCTACAGTGTTCTGCTAAGAATAGTGCTTTCTCTCCTTCAAAGAGGTCACAAAATCTACAGTTGAAAGATTTTATGAAGGAATTGGCTATTTTCTAGAGTCATTAATTCTCAGAAACACAAGATAAGGTACAAACATATTTTACAGCACCCTTACCAAGGTAGCAAGCATCACCATTGAGGTATCTTCAGCTATATGACAAAATCAAGGTAATGTTAAAAGGTCACTTGATGTAGAGTCAGAGCACAGTCATACAGCAGAAATCCAGAAGAATTCTCCATGCGTATACTGGTGCTGCTCTACAAGACACAGGAAGAGAAAGAAACATGAATAATCACTGTGAACAACAAAGAGAAAATAAGGACACTAACTTTGTGATAGGAGGCTCTGAACTCACAAAATAATTCTACAAGAGCAATACCTGATTCTAGTGCCTCCTCAATATGAATATAGAAAACCTGTTGCAACTACTTCTCTATATAAAAGAAAACAGAAGGCCAACTTCTTACACAGTCTGATAGTGACAAGTCAAGGGGCTTTAGACCAGAAGAGGGGAGATTTAGGTTATATGTTAGAAAGAAACTCTTTACTCAGAGGACAGGGACCGCCCTGACCGGCTGTGGATATACCATCCCTGATGGCATTCAAGGCCAGGATGAATGAGGTCCTGGGCAGCCTGATCTGGTGAGCCCACAGCAGGGGTTTCAAATTGGATGGGCTTTAAGGTCCCATACAAACTAAGCCATTCCATGTCTATTATGTTTCTATAAGCTCAGATCTTTTTGCCATTTTGAAGCAGAAAACTGCTCCTTTAAATAGAATGAGGTGACACATAATAGGTATATGAAGTACTCCTATCAAAAACTCCATCTAAATGTGTCCAAAGATTTATCAGAATTAAAAGGAGTTGTTTCTCTTGGTCATAAATTTGAACAGCAAATAAAATGAACTACACTAAAATGGCCAATAACATACCTCTTATAAATGACTGTATATACCTACACTAAGATAATGTCACATCTCTGCAGGCACTCAGGGTTGGAATGGATGGGATCCAGGGCAGCTTGAAAGGCTGGCAACCCTGCACATGACAAAGGGTTTGGAATTGGATGGTATTTAAGGTTTCTTGCAACCTAAGCCTTTCTATGATTCAATTCTGTGATTCAGTATTTTGAATTTCTGGTAATTATTTAAACAGAGAAACCACTGATCAATGTATTAAAAATAAAGCTGTGGGAGCTTTAGAAATTCCCCCCCCCCCCCCCCCCCCAAAAAAAAAAAAAAAAAAAACCTAATTAATTCAAGTACATATCTCCTAGCTAAGTCTCTATACAAGTTTCTGATTAAAAACAAATGAAATAAAAGGAACAGTCAGAGCATCCCATCCTAAAATAACAAAAAGGAAATAAGAAAGCCAAAAGGCAGGTCTTCCACTACTTTTCTGAATGTAATAGCACCATTTTGTAAAATGCAATTAAAACAACATGAGGTTTATATATTCCGTTGTATGAATAACTTAATTTCTACTAAGTAACATGTGTGCCAAGGACATCTTGACAACTATTCTGGGCTCTGCTAATCTCACTGTCTCTTTACAAGCAAAATTAGTGTGCATTTGGGATGCATGATGCAGAAAGAAATAAATCCAAACTGATGTTGGAAGGAGGGATGCTATAAGCAGGACCCAAAGGACCATACACTGTACTTTCTGGTATACTGCTTTGCAGTCACTGCCATCTTTTCACCACTGCTTTGAGGAAAGATGAGCCTGAACTATCAAAGTTCTGACATGATGCATTAAAAAAAGAACAGAACTACAGCTTTATTCCTTAAAAAAGAAAAAAAAAAACACTTTTTAAAGGCCATTCTGCCTAACTTGCAATGTCAGTTCACAGAGTTCAAGGGTTCAGAGGAATGATTTTAAAGTCCATACGTAAACCTACACTGCACCCAGAGATTTTTCCTAAAACGCTTCAAGATAAAAATAATAATTTTTAAAAGTTTACATAGCAATAAAAAAAAAAGAACACACTTAAAGTTAATTCATTTCTCTTCCTCATTGCCATCTTTTTTCTTGAGTAAAATGACAACATAGTGAACTAAAAGCAGTCTCGCTGCTCACAAATTGCTTTCCTTAAGTGCAATAGTGATACTTCATCCCACTAAAGAGAAAACAAGGCAGGTTGCTCGCTTTAACACTTAACGCAACCTGTTTTGTTGAATTTCCCACACTTTCCAGGTCAAAGACACAAGTGTTAAATTCTCAGTAGTGTTCCATATTTAGAACAATTGCATTTAGATTGTTTGGGGTTTTACAGCTGTGCCAAAGGAATAAAAGAATAAAAAACGTTTCAACAGGGTAGCAAGACACTACCTTACTAGCCAAGCCACACTCCCTGTAACCTAAGGTAGCTCCAGTGGCTCCTTCAGGCTCTGCCCCAGCTACCCCTGACAGATGCTGAGTGCTGCAGTGGGACTCAGGGCTCCCCAGGCTGCAACTTCTGGGTCTTCGCTATGAGAGGGCCCAGGCTGGCTACTCCTCTCATCCATCAACGCCCACAAGACTACATTTTTATAAGATTATACATGCTCATTAGAAACTTTCTCTTTCCAGACTGAGGAAAAAAAAAAAAAAAGAAAGAAGAGGAAAAATAGAGACAAATTCCTTCAGTAGGAATACTAAGGTTAATTGTAAGCATCATAATACAGTTACTACTATCTAAAGGGTTTAGTTTCGTCCATACACAGTCTTCGCCTGCACATGCTTGACTGCAGCAAGGAAACAGAAGAGATTATTTAAAAGAAATAGTTCTAACACAGCTACTAAAACCAGAGCACTAAAAGCTATTTCATTCATAAGAAATCAGAAGGAAAAATGCAAGATGGCTGCTGCAAAAGCAAGGAATTACTACACAGTATTATCTGTAGTCATTTTTTATAGCGAATGTGGTTGTGGCAGCAAATTAATACTGTTTTCCAAGAGTCATTCACAGTTACAATAATGCTTGGAAAGGGAAATGGTTTATACATGCTTATAATGTATTAGCTACTACTTCAGTAGAGAAAACAAAGATCTGGTTGAAATTAGCATATTTTTCTTTGTGGCCGCAGAGGCCTCTAAACAGAAATATTTGTGTATTTCCAAACACTGTTGCAAAAAGTGTTGAAAAGTCTGCTTGACTGTTCCCAAATAATCATGAGCTACACTAGCAGCATTTGGAACGGGAAATATTTATTGGCATCAAGCATTATTTGTTTTGATAACTTTTTAATATTAAAATTAACCTTGACAGACAAGGTTGTTTTATCTCTCAAAGTGGGGATACAGCACACTTGAGAGATGTTAACACTACATACTGAACAGCATTTCTCAATCATTTCAGCCTTTCTTCTCTGCTAGAGCAGGTTCAGAATTGCAAGATATTTCATGTTGTTATCTTTGAGGGCACAGATCCTGCACTGCACAGACCATTATGCATATACCTTGGTTGAGATGACTTAAAATTATGCTTCAATAACTAAAAGTTACTCCAACAGATCAAGGAAGAATTGAAATTTAGATACATATTCTTAATATTTGTGCAACTGCTAGAGTAGAGTGTAATAAAATAGTACCTGTATTTCTTTAAAAATGTGGAAAATAAATATTTTTTTAAGTATATTCAAACATTTTTGTCTTGTTTAGGATAAAATGCCTTCATCACAGAGAAATCCACAGAAAAAATAACATTACAAGGGCTGCTTCAAAAGTAATATGACCACTGGTGCAGATTTGTATGAGCATGGCACACAGGCTCTTGTTCATCTCTGGCAAAATAAATAAATAAATAATGCATAGCTAATAGTAATGACTGTGCTGAAAAACAGTGGTTTCTAGCTGAGAATTTGCTCTAATAGTGTTACTGTTCTCATTGTAGACTTCACAGTTTACAGGGACAAACTACTATGCTAAACTGAAACTAAATGTAACTTGAAAACAGTCTGTCAAAGCAGAAATCACAGAGCTTTCTTTCAGTGCTGGTATTAATCCTGATTCAATCACTTCTTGAAAACAACAACAACAACAAAAAAGATATCAACCAACTTTTCAGGAAAGCAACTGTTACTGAGAGGCTAATATTTGTCCAAAGACAAATGTCCTCATCTTCACATAAAAATTCTCTCTTTTTTTCCACTTTAAGATCCATCCCTCTAAAATGCAGCTGTGGAAATATTCCTTCTGCAAACATACTCTGGATGGATTGCAGAGGCTGGAAAGCTCAGAGGCTAAATTTCAGAGTACTGCTAGTCTCAAGAGCGCGCATTTTGGTGCATAAAACAATGAAATGAAATGTTACAATTGATTACTGATTTTTAAAAAGGTTTAAATTGATCCTGAAAGTATTTTCATTGCACATTCTAACAAACACACCATTACAAGATAAATGCAGGACATTCTGTATAGCTTATTTCATACATTTCTTATGTGCAACCTTACATGTAATACTTCTGTAAGTGCCACAGATGTTAGCATTTATTTATCATCCCGTTGGGAAGCAGAGGTGTGACCAGCATAATTCCAGGAGAAAGACATTGTGATTTTCAGTCTAATATAATTGCAGTCTAATATAATTCAGTTTTCTTGCCTGCTCTTTGTTTTTGTGCAACTGGTGTCTGAATCCCTCTGTTCATCCTTTTAGACCTTGATCATATTCCAAAGGCATTATAGGAAGCTACTATTCTCTCCACATCTGCCAGTACCCTCATGGCAAAAAGGCTCAAAACCACTGTTAAAGCCCCTTCTTCATTATATAACACCTTGACAATAGTTCAGTTTGTGTGATACAGGTCACTGCACAATAGACAGACTTCATGAAGTTGTATTTGAATAAATGATTTGGAGAAAAAGAAACCTCATGCTACCCAATGCACATACAAACTATATTTTCAGCATTTTAAAATGATTTCATGCTCTACATTTCTGTTATCTGAAACTTGAAAGACTACTAAAAAGGAATCATATCAAAGTTATTCTTGGGCACCACCACTAAGGTATAATTCAAGAATATTAACTGATGCACCTAAATCATAGAATCATAAAATCAATCGCAGAATGGTATGTTTTGGAAGGGACCTTAAAAGACTATCTAATTTCAACACCATGCCACCAGCAGGGCTGCCTCTCATCAGTTACATTTTCAATTGAATGCTCTGTATCTTTACTTACCAACATACCAAGGATAAACCTAATAAGAAGTAATCATTTTCCCTACTAACTCTGTTTGTTAATCCTCATTCATTCCTTAGTGCTTTCACAGAGACTGAGGGATGTAGGAGTGGGGAAATACAAGTCAGAATATAATGAAGAAGATAGCCCAGTGAGGCAACCCAGGAAGTACATGGTGCTATGATTTCTATGCTCATCCACTACAAAAATTACCTGAAATTAAAGTCTGGGAATACAGGCAGGAGACATTATGGCTACTACGCAAACCTTCCACTTAATATGATCCTATACAAATAACAAACTTCTTCAGTCCTGATATCACCTACTCGCATTTGCATTAGATTTGCTCTACTGCAGATGTCTATCTAATTCCCTATTGAAATCCCCTAGTAAAGCTGGAATGCATAGATTTATTCATTCCAAAACATTCTCCAAACTAGTAAGAAAAAAAAAAAAAAAACAAAAAAAAACCCCATAGTTAATCTACACTTGGGAATGGACTTGCCTTTAAAGACAGACTGACTCAATGACTTAACAACTGCCTTTTGTAGTTTTTATGACCCTGATCTCTAAAATGCCAGCTTTATGTTCAAAGGGTGGAGAAGAAAACAAGCCTGTGGTGTATTGCATCATATACATTGAGAATAACACTGTCCAAATTGGATGAATTTGCAAAACCTAAGGCACAGATAGCTTAGGGAGTCTGTTTCTTTCTCCTAAGCAGTCTGTTTATTTAAAATCATTTTTCATCCAAAGACACGACATGGTTTCTAAGGAAGTTTACAATTGAAGGCAACTGAGAAAACACAATAAATCTGTTTGCTATCCATCAGTGTTTCTGGACAGAAAGGAGAAAAAGTTAGGTTGTCATGGGAAATATACAAAAGTACACAGAAGGGGATCTGTCACACTGTTTGAAATCCTTATCAATCTTATCTTCTCTGTTCTAAAAAGCTGCTAAGAAGTCAAAGTTGTGAGAAATTCGCCAAACTTACAGAACATAAAAAGGGGAATTCCCCATCTACAGCTCCTGCTCCTTATAGACAAAACAATTCACTGTCTATAAGTTATCAAGTCATGGGTGTGTAATATAACTCAAGAGGGCAAGATACAACATCCTACACTGGTAAGAGATTCTGCTCAGATTTCCCCTGCTCATTCCCAAATCCTAACATTTTTGAATCCTTGATAACAATATAGATACACCTCAGGCAACCCAAACATTCAGGATATCCAGACTCTGCTTACTGCAGCTAATACTCAGAAATGTTACTGCTCAGTAAGGCATTTTTAACCCTTCTCCTACTGTTTCAGCTTCTTTCCTTGGCAAAGCAGACCATGGCCAGCAGAGCTTCGTTACTAAATTTAAAAAAAAAAAAAAAAAAAAAAAGAATTGAAATCCATAAACTGTGTTTCAGTGTTTAACTGACACTTTTGAGGGACTGCTCAGTACAATATTTGCTCAATACAAAATTGACCAATAAAATTTCAACCAACTTAATGAGCTTCTTGCCCAGAGGTTACAGGATTTCAGGAAGGCAGGCAACAGAAGAGGAAAAGGAAATTACTCCACTCAGATCAACAGGTAAATTATTTTAACAAAACAAATTCAAATAAATTCTCAATTCAATATGAAGAAAAAAAAAAATCATATATATATTTTGGGATGGTCCTTTTGCTTTCAATATATGATCAGAAACTATTCAGTTTACTGAAGATTTCACTGTCTAAAAAAGCAAACCAAACATACCTTAAAATATTTTGCCTACAACCTATTAGATCTTTTGCAGTAGAGGGTGGCACAGCACAGAAGATATGCACTTCATCTGTGAGCAATGACCTCAATTTATTTCCTACATCCTGTATTTGTGCAACGCTCATTCTTAGTGACTCAAGTAATCTGACATGTATAGACTATGAGGCTTTTAAATGTCTTCATGAGTTCCAGAGCAGAATCACACCCCAAAAATACACTTCCCATGGGAACTTGAAATGCTATCCATATATTATACAACTGATGGAAAGAGTATTTACATAATAGTCACAGCAAGAAATACGTGTCCCCAGTAGAATAATGAAAGCCCTTGACTACATCAATGAAGACATGACTGTATCTCACTCTATCCAAGACATCTTCCTCTTTATCTCTCTCAGACAGGAATTATCTTGATCTAAACACAGATTAGGATTGATTTAAAATTAAATAAATAGAACTAGTAAAGGTTAAGCATTTAATAGCAGGATCATGTATTAAGTTCCACAATAGTTTTGTTTGTGGCTGAGCCCTCTTACCACATTTCGCTTTAATGAAAGCAAAAGGATTGAGCAGTCCATCTGATGTATGCCACAGCAGCATCATCTGTGTCCAAAGCCAAAGAGGAGCAGGAGATAAGCCACTCAGACTGAAGCTACTGAACTTCCAAACAGTCTTAGCAGTAAGCGGTGCAGCTACACCTTATTACATCTGCCAGGTCAATAATACAATGTCTGAGAGGTAGGCTTTCTTTTTTCTTTTTTTTTCCCTCTAAATCTTCATAAATCCTCAAAAATCTTTAAATAGGGTTAAGTGGGAAATAAAGTATTTACTAGAGATAAACTTCATCTTATTTGTACAATCCTGGTTTAGATGAGACAGAAAAAAAAAAGAAACCAACTTGTGATGAATTTCATTTCCCTGAGCATCTGTCACAACAGACTTAAAAGGTTCTTATGCCATGCTAACCAAACAAATCCCAGGATAAAAACTAGACTAGAATGAACTAGATTTTGCCTTCATTAACTTCTCTCTCTTCTCCTTTTATTTATTTTTTTTTCTTTTAACTTATTCCTGGGTGATATTGATTTTTCAAGGCTATATATTTCTATAATAAGTAATGGATGAATGAATATTTGTCTGAATTAGGTGAAGCACTCTGAGCAATAGCCAGCAGCCAAAAGCAATTTCTCCCATACAGAGACCCACACACAGAAATTCATACATCACACATTTACATTTTGGGTGACAGATCATGACATTTTAGGTAAATACTGTCACATCTCATAAAAAAATAACACAAGCTCTGAGGAATACAGTTTTACTGGAACTTCTTTATCCTCAGCCATACTTGAGTCATATCAACCAATATCTTCAGAAAAATTTGTTTCATGTCATTTTAAGGGGCCTGAATTTTTATGCAAACTACTTTAATTGCACTGGTCTAACTGGAATTTAATTAAATTGAAACAAGCTGTTTACTGCTAATGATTTAACTCATACAAAAATAACAAAGTATCAGAGATAATTTCCTGTTTGTTTGATTTTTTAAGGATTTTTTAAAGCTTAACTTTGGCAGGTTTTTGATCTTTGTTTTCCTCACTTCTGAGGGTTTTGGTTTTTGTTGTTGGGGTTTTCTTTTTGTTTTGTTGTTGCTCTCTGAGGTTGCTTTTTTTTATTTTTCTAAATGGCACACTATACAGTGTGCCTGCACATAATTCATTCAGGTCTGAAAAAAATTTGTTCAGACCAGGTACTGTTGGTTCTGTGAATCTCAAGAGCTACTGTGATCCAAGAACAAAAATAATAATAATAAAAAAATAAAGGTTCTGTTGTGAACTTCACATTCTATATACCCTCTAGTGCTATCAGTTACAAACACTATTAAGAATCACAGTAAGAATTACCCTCAATGTTAATTCTGTCCATTTTTGGATTCTTTTTGTATAGCATGTAGATAGACAGCATAGCCGTCCAAAACGTCTCTTTGAGCACAGAAGATTAAAGTTTTGATTTTTAAGATGACAATGAATCAACTATTATTCTGTACTTCAAAAAAGGCCATTTTCAACAGCATTGAAATTACCAGCTGTTTAAGTAATTGCATGAAATAAATGAGATAGTGTTTGCCTAAACCAGTGGGGCTTTTTTAGATCATAATCAAGAGAGATTTTTGAAAACAACTAAATCAGGAGACCTTACCTCTGACAGAGATGCACACTGCAGGCTCCATTTCAGTGAGAACTGGAAGAGTAAATTTTCTAACGAAGTGCTTACTCAGAGAATAGATTTCCCACTGAAATGCTACGTATTCTGAGTAATACCTTCCCTCAAAACAAATAAATAAATAAATGAAATAAAATTAAAAATTGCAGCTGCTGTCTTGTAGAAGAATCATGAACAATGTGACAATAGAATTTGATTCCAGAATGAAAATATAGTTTCTACTCTTTCAGCTCAGGAGAGATCTTCATATGTAGAATCTTTTGGCCTGTTTTTATTGGTCTTAGTTGTTTCAGTGTGGGTTCTGTTTTGTTTTTTTTCCTTCTCCTGAAGAAGTATTTTGAAACCTAGAAAACAATGAAAACTAAAACATAAACCACACTATCAATCCTAGCCTTTTAAACTGATTCTCCTATTTCTTTTCCAATTAAAGTTATGTTTCAAATTAAAGCTTTGAGCCACTGTACGCCATACACTGTTTATAGCTTGCAACTCAGTGGCATTTATGTTACTCTGGAATTTTTAAGTATTTACTTTTCAGGTTATTACTGATGAAAAATGCAAAAGCAAAAAGTCCAGTTCTTCTGTTTTCCTGCACAACAGGCACAAGATTATAAGTAGTCATGTTCTATTCACGTAGGCTGCACTTAGATTTGAAAGATTTCCTCTTCAGCTCTCAGTAGCATTCAGACATTCTTCCGAATACTGTATTGAAGGCACAGATAAAATTTATCAAGGACACAAAAGTTAGGTTTGTAAATTAAACAGAACAGGTGAATTAACAGAACGTTCTATCAAGGGAACCAATGGAGACCTCACTGCATGGGGTATCTATCAAAACCTGTTTTCATTTGACCCAATGCACACCTTTAGACACAAAAGAATAAAAAGATGAACTTGAACACTCAATGAAAAAACAGGAATCATAAAACAGCAACCTTTGCCTTGAACTTCATTCACTGGATTTCATATATAAAGTAACAAATCTTCAGATAAGAGCACTATCTTGCTACAACTTCTCTGGGTGGTTTTTATAGATAACTAGTAGAAGAATCACACATAAAGGCACTCTGATATCTCTCAATTTATTCCAGTAATTAATTGGTTCATAAAAGGAGATACACCACAGAAATTAAGTTAACCTGTAAACCAGAACACAACACAGAATGAGCATGTATTCTGCGATTCGGTCTGCAACTGGAAAAATTGACATCACCTGTAGAAAATTTTCCCAAAATGAGACTCCAAACTTCAGTACTTAGAATATATTTCATTTCCTGAGCGTGATCTGAGTCCTCTTTCAATTTCTCATGTTCTGTTTTTTTTTTTTCTTTTTCCCAGAAGTAAAATAAATGACAAAAGAAAAAAAAAAAAAAGCAGTATTTTCAGCTTTAGAGTTTTGCAAAATAAATCTATAATGTTAGCACATATCCAACTCCAAGTGCCAAAAGTAAGGGGAAAAAAAAATGGAAGGAGAGGAAACAGATCTCTTATTAACACTGTATTAGCTACATCCTTTCAAACTGTACTACACCATGATTTGCATAGATTTTACATAGAGCTTGCTTCTTCATAATCCAGTCTCCCATAAAGCCTGCAAAGAAGAAGAAATCTTTCCAAATCATTTTAGAGAAGAGTCATAGTTAAAAATAAAAAATAATGCCAATTCTCCCTGAAGTACATGTTATTTTCCTACTGCATTGAAGGAGAGCACCAGCCTATGTGGAGACATAAAACAATTTAATTTGAGACAATCTCTGACAATTTTTGCATATCTAAAGTGTAAGTAAAGGTTTCATTGGACTTGGATTACAGAACAGCAAGGTAAACCTAGATAAACTTATTTGACAATGGGCCTTGCTAATTAGGATCACATCAGACCACCAGTTGGCCAACACAGCAGTTACAACTCTCCGCTCAGTTTATTAATACCACATTTTAATATTAAATTAAATGAATTTTCAGTGAGAGCCAAACATCTGTGCATACACATTTCTTTTGTGGAGCGCTCTCCACCCACACTAGCAGCAGTGAATCTCTCTAATGTACTTGCAGACAGATAGTACATAGTGCATCAGGAGTGCCATAGCTTCATCAGCACCAGTTCCAAACCAACACAATACAAAAGGTCACACGTGGTACCAGTAACCTTATTCAGCAACCTCCATATTTTAAAGAGGGCCTGAACAGGAGGTACTTCTGTCCAGGTGGCTGTAAACTTTTAGCCAATGACTCACATGTAGTAGCACGTTCCATGCAATTTCTCTAATTTACTAATATTTTAATACTCTATAAACAGAATTTAATTTGAGAGTATCTAAATTCAAGCCTCCTGTTTCTTCATTACACAAACACTTCTTAAATTAGAAGCCTGGAAAACATTTCATAGTAGAAGAGGTAAAAATAAAGCAATGAATAATAATGGAGTAACCAATTCTACCAACTAAATTCACCTCTGTGCATATATTAGATGAGCATGGTACAAGAAACACACCCAAGAAGTACTTAATCATACTGAAAAGCATACAGAAGAGAAGGGGAAAAGGAAGAGAGAGAGGCCAGAGCTGCATATACTCATGTTGAGCTTAACAGAACAAAAAATCCCTGAATGGCTGTGAGACCATGCGCTGTACTTGAGAAGAACTGCTCGCAAAGAGCTCTCTTACTTGAAGTTGAATCTAGATCTTATACATTCTATATAAGCTCAACAAATAAGGTAGTTTGTCTGAAAATATTCCCTTAACACTGTGAACAGTGGAGGAGTATTAACAAAGCTTCTGTGAAATACAACAGGGAAACTCCAAAGCTACTGAGGTATTTAAACACATTGGTTCTATTGAGTTACAGGTCAAAGTTACAGTCATATGTCCTTGGTACTACTGGCAGCCTGATTCACTGGTAATACCTAAACATTTAAAAACATACATAGAACAACTGCACCAGAAAGAAAGCATTTTGAGTCTTTAAGTAGATTTCATCCACATTTAATGAAGACAGTTATTTTTTTCATAGCAGAATAAAAGAAATCACCCATTCTTCGAATTCATCACAGCCCAATACACTGCACTCAAGAGCTGCTTTATTTCGTAACTGGTTAACCTTTACTCCATGCTGTGATCAAATGGTTTTAATTGAAAATGTTTTCATTGTGTGTCAGGCTAATGACAGGACTATAAAATTGTTGTAGCCTTGCACGACAGGGTAAATGGAAACACATCTTATCAAAGAACACCTGATGCCTTTGTTATCCAAAGAAGCAAGACCTACTCAATTGAATTTCAACTTATTGGATTTAGTCCAGAAATCTACAAGCAGGATAACTTTCCACAGGTTTCAATGGTGAAGAACAATTTAGCAAAGACTGCTTTTCTTGATTAGTTAGATTTGAAAGACTTTAATTACCCTAGATTAATCAAACACTGGAGTCTGGCCGAAGGCTAATAAATCCTAATTAACAAAGATTATCTTCAAATATCTATTAAAGATTAATCTATCCTTTGGCCCCAGAAGTTAATTTAATCAGTAAAAACAATTTTAAATCATGAAATCAGAAATGATTTACAGGCAGCATTTTTTAAACAAAATACTGTTAAAAGGTTAACAATTTAGGGATGAAATACAACAAGAGTGCATGGTCTAACAGCATTTATACAATGCTTCAAGATCCCAAACAAATAATTCAAATCAAACATACTTCCAAACTCTCAAGCCTGCCACCAGCAACAGTAAGACTAAATTAACAAATGTTTATTATTCTCTTTCTTAAAACTTTAGTAAAAATATTTAAGAATTCAGAGCTAGTGAAAAAAAAAAAATCAAGGTGTTTTTTTTAAACACATGCACACAAATAAGTTTCACTTATAGTATTAGACAGTGTTAGATTTTAGCTTAGCACAAAAGAACTATGCACATGTTCTTTTACATTCTGAACACTACCAATTAAACTGCAGAGATCTCTAATGCTTAGAAGAGGATGAGCCTCCTTTCTCATAAACCGAAACGTCTGTTTTCTCAAAAAACATGTGCTAGAGAAGTGAGGAGAGCATAAACTGCTTAGTCGAATAGTTCAAAGATAATGAAGAAATAATTAATTACAAGAAAAAAAATATGAGATTAAGATCTGAATGTAATTAGCTGTACTCAAAATGCCAAAACACTATGCTAAGAAAAATATAATTAATTAGTTCTTAAGAGCTCCTGATGTTTCACACTAACACAGTGATAAAGGGTGCTGCAATCTGCTCTAAATGTTTACCAGGTGGAGACCTGAGGAGATGGGCTGTCTGCTAACAGCAAGGCACATGCTGGAACAATATGGGTTCATGCTGTGCCCAAGACCCATTAAACTTGGCAAAGGAAAAAAATCTATGGATTACAAGCCTTGTGCTTAGCCAAAGACAGTTTTACCAGCACAGCTTGATGCGGTCCAAGTGCAACACCATGAAAATTTATTAGATTTAGGGGCACTCATGGAGATTTCATTGATGAAGAATACATTGGATCTGATCCTTCACAAGCTAGTAATTTATAATAGGGCTATGGAAGTCAAAGAAACACAGTTTATATTCATTTAACAAACAAGGGGAGAGCTTACATCCAGTTACTGTTCTTCTTCCTGTGCCATTTTTAATACACAGGCACATAAGAAAAAAATGAGAGTTAATGAGATCAATTGAAAATACAAACATGTTGTTATGACTGAGATTTCATGGTAATTGAACTACTTCTGTTATTCACTGCCATTTTTTCCTGCTGTCCAAAACAGCTCCTAATGTTTCTTCTAACCTAATGGTTTTAAAAATTATCACTTCTTCCCATCCTCAAAGCTTACATATAAAAGCTACTTGCTCTTGTTTTGTTGTTGTTGTTGTTTATTAGCTGTTATCTTCCTGCAGGAGACCAAAAGAGGCCTGAAACAATCTCAGTAGGAGTGGGGATGCTAAAGGATGGACCAGCCTTCTTGGTAGTGAAGCCAGATGCCAGTTGCAATGCTTTTGCATAAGCTTATGGCAGAAAGATGCAGTTTCAGTGTTCAGGAAGAGATAAGACTAAACCCATCATTTTGACCTAAGTGGACAATCAAGAAGAAACCTAAAGACAAAGCTATACCATCTCTACTAGCACAGACTTTTTTTTTTTACCTACATACTACATAGGGATGGGTAGGGGGAAAAAAATGACAACAAGGAATTCTCTTTCCATAATTCACATGGCAATCATTGTTAAGACCAATGTTCCACGTAACAGCTGGTGAAATAAGTGGGCACAGGGAATCTCAGTGCCCTCCTCACGCTTCTTTCAGTTTTTTCCTACTGCAACACAGACTGAAGCAAGGTTAGGAAAGTCTAATTTGGCAGGCCAAAAGAAATCAAATTGCAGGCAGTGTTGAGCTCACAGCCTGCTACTTGGACCACTCACAGATGATTCTCCTACTGTATAGTTAGGACACTGCCAGGTAAGGTCATAAAATTCCTCAGTTTCCCTTCTGTTTGTTTTTTTATTAAGATGGTAAGAAGTTTTAGAAAGAAACTTTATACACCCAATGGAAAATGTTGATTTTGGGTTGATGAGCCCACCCACAGGCAAGTTCCCCTGGGAGCAGTCCTCTTTGCAAACATCCTTAGCTCAGAATTACAGAAAAAAATGTTATTTGGAAACATGAAAGTTTCCATACTGTGTATATGTTCCAGATCCCACACAGCTTCCATGTTAATTGGCTGGATTTAAACAACAAGGTACTTAAAATGTAGACTCATCCTCTCTGAAACGGAATCAAAACCACATAAGTAGCCGCCTTCACCACTGATGAGGACGCATTCTGCTATTATCTTACTTAAATGCAGAAGGAAACACTACCAGAATAATCAAAAGAAGAAAATACCAGAGAAGTGTTTTTCCTTCAAGAAAAGGTGAAAAGCTCGTATCCATTCCTAAACAACGGGGAAACTGTAAGCAGTTGACATGGCTCCCATTGCTCTAATCTCTGAGCTCAAGTCTGTAGGGACTCAGACAACTCAACAATGCAAAATCTACACAATCAGCTTACGTACCCTTGAGACACAAAGAAAATGGAAAGATTGCCACTTAAGACTGGCACAAAGCCTGTAAGCATTAATTAATTTTCCTGTGAATTTATACACTCTAAACAAAATTTATTTTAAAAAAATCTTCTTCCAGCTAGCAGTAGAACCAAGTATTTATGTTACAGTTATTTAGGAAATGCACAGAGTCTTGGTCCAAATTAAAACACTGCAGCACTGAGGAAAACAAGAAATAAAAGCTTGGAAGTTTTCTTCTTCTAAAATACAACCTGGTTATCTTAACAGTTTGACTTTTCTCTAATAATTTGCTGACTCAAAGAAAGATGCACTTCACAAAACATTACTTGGTTCATGGCTGTCTTACAGATCTCCAATTCCTCTATGTTTTCAGTTAGAAAACGTGACTAGAACAGGAGCTGAACATCTTTCATACTGAGCAACCAGAATAGGTCATTGTGTTATTAGAGTAAAAAATTCCAGTGCTTTATTTTTTTTCAGTTTTGGGGGTTTATTTTTTCAATAAATAGTTACTTCCTTCCTTAGACACTCAGCTCTTAAAAATTAAGCCTAGTATGTCTGGATCCTTCTACACTTTCACATCCATTAAAAAATATTTTTAATTGCGCAACTTCTGTTATGTGATGACAGGGATATGGTTCCAAAGCAGGAACTTAATGAACTCATTACAAAGCTGGAATAGAACTGTGTGATTACATGTGAGTATCGGGACAAAAAGAAAGAGGGAAGATGGCCAAGTGAAAGGACTGATTGGGATCTTATTGAAGCAAGTGTCTTGGCTATAACTAGTCTAGTAAGAAACCATATGGCAAGTTAGGCACTACACAATTTCTGTTCCCCCCACCCCCATGCCTGTCCTCACCCCTGCCAGAATCATTTTGTTTCTCTAGACTCTAAAACCATTCCTAAACATATTCACAGTACCTCTAGATAATACCCCTAATTGCTGCCTCTAATTTGGCATCCAAATAAGAACTTCATTTGTCTTTATATACAAAAACGGAACTATTTGTTTCAAATGCTGATATGTGCTGGGGGAAATAATTTACACAAAAATTAAAAAAATCCATTATGTCAGCACTATTACTTTTTGAAACCATATGAACAATGTGTTGCCGTCTCCTTCAAAGTAGGGAAATATCTTTTCTACCATAAAGTGAGTGTTATTTGATGAAAGAAATGCTTTACTAGCTAATGGATAATAAAGTATTTTCAGCAATGCCTCTCATCTACAGCCAAATGGAGGACAAGCAACAGGCAATTGCTTCTTCAGTGAAAAAATATTTTATATTCCTGTTTGCTACTTCTGTTATCATTCCTATTACTTCTCATTCTCATAAGTGAATAGAGACGACATTTGACTTTCTAGTTTACCTGCTCTCATTCAAAAAACTCTGCCAGCAAATAAGGATTATTTCTATTCAACGTGATTCCAAAAACCTGCTAAGTTTTGGTTTTGAACTCTTTGTCAAGCGAAGATATCACAACAGTTTACAAATAATAACGTTAATGACTGTGAAGCGAATTAACAGTGCTATCACTGATGTTTTGATGTAAGTTAACATGAAGTTCAGTGCTTAGCAAGACAGGAAGATTGACAAAATTATTTTAGATACAATAGCACTTTTCTACCACTTTCAAGTTGAAGTGTATTCATAGAATCATAGAATGGCTTGAGTTGGAAGGGACTTTAAAAATCACCTAGTTGCAATCCTCCTGCTGCAAGCAGGGTTCCTGACTGCTAGATCAAGCAGTAGATCAGGTTGTCCAGGGCCCCACATCCTATCTGAACTCAAGCACCTCCAGGGATGGAGCATTCACAGCCTCTCTGGGCAACCTGTTCCAGCACCTCATGTCGCTCTCAGTAAAAAACTTCCCCTGATATCTAATTTAAATCTGTCTTCCTTTAGTTTTGAACTATTCCCCACTGTCCTAACACTATTTACAAAGCAGAGTGGAAAAGTTTCTTCTTCCATTGAGTATGTTGTACAAAGTCAGTAAAAACATGAAAAACATTGACCTTCAGTTGCGGGCATCAACTTCAGCATCACAGAAAGGATGCCTTATGGAATACTAGATCTTGCTTCTATGGCACGTATACAGAAACTGGAACAAAGAATAAAAATTGATGGGTAAACATGACATTGTTGAATATACAAGATAAAATCCAGAGCCTTCTCAACAGTACAAGTATACATACAACAGTGGCACAGTGAATATAAAAAGCATTTATATAGAAACCAGCATCACATCATAACAATTGTTATAACTATACTGATATAATCAAATTACCTACAGCACCTGATCTCAAGTGGCTTTCAACCAAACAGCAGCTCAGCTAAAGCTCACAGGTCAAAAATACAAGTCATAAAAACAGCACACAATGAAAGCAAGGAAACCAGATCTGTGTACATAAACACAGGGTAGGTGAGCGCTTCTACAAGTCACTACCGCTCTTTCTACCTGTTAGTAAAGGGAATTTCATACTGATTTCACAAATATTGGCATCTAGAAATAGTATTTTGAGAACCATCTACAATATTGCGATTACTGCACAGTCTTTAATTAGTTTCTACTGCAACAAATTATTTGCTCATGTACAGCATTTCAGGCCATTCTTTTACATTACTGTTTACATTTTTTAATACGCTCATGTCTTATCCCATGGCTAATTGTTTACTCTCCCCTCTCTTCCCCCACAGAATTTTGTTTGGCCAAGATCATCTTATGTTTCATGGAAGTCCTAGTGGGAGGTAGGAATTGCAGAGCCACAGCAATTAATGATAAACAGACTCCACTTACAGATTGTCATGAGTATTCCATTGACAGAAGAAAACAGAGCCCATTTTAAATGTTTGTAAAATGTAGAAACATCTTCCTGTCTCCTCCACGCTTCCCTTGCTGGTGTTTTTGGCTTTGAAGGGTTGGAGTTTTTTGGTTGGTTGGAAAATTTGTTGTTTCTTTCCATACAAAACAAATTTGAAATTCTCTGTTCTATTTGTGTCCCCCTGGACCCACAAAATGCTCTTCTTCCATAAACATGTGAGCAACTTCAGCTTAAGACTCCTTTTGCCTCTAGCAGCATAAAACAACTGATGTATGTTTAGCTTGAGAAAATCTCATGCACTCATATTTTGCAAAGCTATTTGTGCATTTGAATGAGCTTCAACTTCCCACCTATGGTAGATGAAACAAACCTGCAAAAAAATTCCAGCATATTTAAAATTAAGAGCAACATAACATAAAATAAATAAATAAAATTGCATTTAGATGCATAAGTAAGCTACAATCCTTTAATTACGAGAATTCTGTAAGATGATGCACATCCAAAAGTACAAACTGCATGTACAAAATCCTAAAAAGGACTTTTTATATGGGCATAAACAGAGATTAATGAAGAAAAATCTAGGTAAATGAACTGGACCTCAGTAAATAACACACAGAAAGCAAAAAATGTAAACATGGTCAAATCATTTAAGCAGTGTGGAAGGGATGTTAGAGGTCGCTCATGAGACAAGTGAAAGCAGAAGATACACTGACATATCTCAAAGTCTCTGGATCGGTGGGATTTTTAAGAAACTGGTAAATTCCTCATGGCCTACTATGAAACCTCGGTCCCAATAAAAACTTCTTAGAAATGTAAAATACAACACAGCAACTTTCTTCAGGTCACTTGCTCACCTGTTCAGAAGATCAGAGTTGCCAAGAACCCCACCTCTCTGGCTGCTTATTTCTGGGACTCAAGGCTTACTCTCTGCCACCTCATGTATAAGTTAAATAATCTCTGTAATAGAAAATGTCCGTACAAGTTATATAAGGCCATTCCATGCAAAGTTTCATTTTGAAACTATGTTTTTCCTTCATACCATGCTACCAAAGCTCTGTAGTTAACTTGCTCGCTGGTGCAATTCCCATTGTATAATCAAGGTGAGCATACTTTTTTGAGCTTTGGGCTGGAAAATTCCTCCCTCTTCCATTCATTCTAGTAAACTTAAGTTACTTTCAGGAGCCAAGAAAACACATTGATATGAAGGCAGTCACCGTATCCGTGGAAATCATTAAAACTGTTTCTCACGTATCATAGGAAAATGTATTTGAAAATGGGGCAAACACAGGAAAACATTTGCAGATGAAACAAAAGTCAAACTACCAAGACTATATGAACCATGGCAAGGAATCATCTCCACAAGACATAAAAGAAATAAAACATTCAGAACTGATTCTTCCCTATACCTGTGCACTGCAGTGAACAAACACAGAAAGTTATTAAACCAGAACAGCAACATTTACCACTGTTTTTCAATGACACAGAGTAAAATGACTCAGTGAGGCCCACAGAGGATCTGTGGTTTGCTCAAGGTCACACACCCAGTCAATAGCAGCAGCGAGATGACTTCCCTATTCCTGACAGACCAGGTTCCCCTGGGGCCTCTCCCTTCCAGGACCTTCTGTCTGAAGCATTCATCCTGCAGAAATGAAAGGGAAAAATAAAGGAGTCTGTTGTAAGAAGCAGATGGAGATATTTTTGTGATCATTAGCCAAGTACCTGGAAACCTGTTTACACGGTAACTTTTCACTCTCTAATCGAAGGAAATAAAAACAGTATCTTTGTATTTAACAAGTACCTAATAACTTCCTGGGACATACATTATACAGCACACGAGCTGAGAAAAGCCTTTGATCATTATCTTTGGAGCTACAAAGCATAACGTAGTGTAAGGTTTTGCTCATGAGATTTGTTTCCTGACACGACAGCTACAAACGTGCAGCATCTAAGCTGGAAGTGCGGAAGCATATGATTCCTGCATCTTTTATTACATGGCTATACGGTGTCTATTCTTCATTTAACAGAGGGTACAATGTACAGAGAAAATTAATGTTCTGATTGCTCTACCATTAAGAGGTATTATACTCTCAATTCAGTGATTTCAGTTAGTCTTGGATAAAAGATCGAATTAAGAAGCAGAATAGTCACTACAGGCTAGATACGAGCCTTAGCGATTTGGTTATACGTACTTCTAAGCTGCTTAAAGGTACAGCCAGAAACACGTCTGAAGTGCGTGCTCTCAGTTCATTCTTGCCTCGCCAGTGCCATCTGCTGCTAACATGTTGTTACTGACACTGAAATACTTAAGGATTCTGCCGACCGCTACTTCCCTGCCCACTGAAGGTTAGACCAGAAAAGATAAGCCTTTGAAACTGAACTTCAATGAAGTAAGAATAGAAAATAAGGAAAAATGTACACATAAATGCGTGTATATGTGTACATATGCGTGTGTGAAAATGAATAATGTAAGTACTACATGTGCTCAAAAGTAATGTCTCCTATTTATTTCCATAGAAACTACAACAGCTACAAAGAGCACAATAGAACTATTAGATAGAGCAAATTCTCAGGTATGAAACACTGCTTTTCAGTACAGTCACCACTATTAGCTGTGCATTTTCACCAGCAATAGACAAGAGCCTGCACGTAGCACTCAAATCTGCACCAGTAGAGGTGAACCGCTGTCACTATTGCTGAAATGCACCACTCACTGCCTCACTGTGCTCACATCCACACTCAGCAGGTGTCAATGAATGTCAGTGGGTGCCACCCCTTTGATTCATATGCACTTCCATTCAGATGCCATTGTATCAGACTGCCTCTCTGCTGCCATCTGTCACACAGCAACGACATGTAATAGAATACTGGCAGGAAAGTTCAACGTCTGCTGCCATAACACCAACACCTGTTTTTGGTGTCATGGCCCACATAATAAAATAGGAAGCATTTCTTTCAGAGCAGCCCCTGTACATTCCCACAGTAGCAATGTAGAACCTCCCTGTGGAAATGTTGTATTTAAACAAAAACCCTGTCTTCTAATAGTCACACGCAATTGTAATGCAAGTAGAGCACAAAACCCTGTCTACGCACCTGGATGGGGAAAAAGACAGGGGAAGTCAAACAATACTCTCTACCCATATATGGTTCTTCATTTCTGCAGGCTGCGTGGCTTGGCTCCCTCAGGTATATCGTCAAAACAGCCCCTAATACCAGGAATTGCAACAGGCAACACAATTTCCACCCACCCCCAATTCAAACCTTTGTCATGCTGTGGACTCTGCCTATCATTTGCCGAGCTAAAAGAATGCATCACTCCTACAGTACACAGCCCAATAGCACTCCCATCAAGGTAGAAGTTTCTTAACACTTCATGCTATAGAAACTAACTGCTGATTTTGTGGTTGAAAGTGCTGACCCAGAAAAACAGACCTACAGCTGTGTCCTACAAGCTAGACTTCCTGGCAAACAGAACTACTCTTTCTGGAAGGTCCACTATTGTTCAAGTATGCCACAAAACCGTTTGTCTCCACAGTGATGACAGAGGAGAAGAAGGTTTTGCAAAGCCATAAAAGTGTGGAGGAAATACTTGGTAAGTTAACTGCCTCTTGACTATAAGTGAGAGTCTTTTCATGCTCTCGAAGCTATTGGTGAACTCTGGAAGAGAAAAGGAAGAATTCATCATTTGGGAACAGAAACACATGTTGCCAAACTCTCATTGTGTCACTGAAAAGAGCACATCAAAAGTTTCAATACCCACATCAAGAAAAAATTGTTTTTTTCCATGACTGGGCACACTGCAATTTAAGGACCCCATGCCTGCATTCTTCTCTGCTGTCCCTAAACACTGAAAATGATGGCAGAGGCAAGTTCCAAACTGCAGTTCCCCAAGGCACTGAATTTTCATCACATCAAGCCAGACCAGCACATTTTTATTGGTTCAAGCCAGACATTTCATTCTGATTCAAGCCATGGTCCAAAACAAAATATTGATGTTTCATTTAAAAGGTTGGGAGGTAGGGGGAAATCTTCTCAGCTTTCAGGAAATCACAGAATCGTAGGGGTTGGAAGGGACCTCCAGAGATCATCAAGTCCAACCCCCCTGCCAAAGCAGATCTCACAGGTAGGTGTCCAGGCATGTCTTGAATATCTCCAGAGAAGGAGACTTCACAACTCCCTCCCCCAGGCAGCCTGTTCCAGTGCTCTGTCACCCTCACCGTAAAGTTCTTGCACACATTCGTGCATGCCTGACACTGGCTATCCTTCAGTCTTCAGGCACCTCCCCCATTCTCCAAGGCCTCTCAAAGATGATAGAGAGTGGTTCAGCAATCACCTCTGCCAGCTCCCTCAGCACCGGGTCCCATGCATCGGGTCCCATGGATTTATGAACAGTGGTGTTGCCAAGGCGCTCACACAGACCACCTCTTCCCTGACTAAAGGGAAGTCTTCCATTCCCCTGGCCCTCTCACTAACCTCCAGGGTCTGGGATTTCAGAGGGACTCACTTAGTAATGGACCCACATTCTCCCTAGTCTTCCTTTTACTGTTAACATACTTTAAAAAAAAAAAAAAAAAAAAAAAAAAAGCCTTTTTAATTATCCTTTGTTATTTTTTTTTCTTTTTACAAAAGCAAGATTGCTTAATAATTAATAAATAATGTTACATTTGCATGAAAATTGTACAATTTGAAAAGTTTCAAGGATGCATGTGAAACATAAATTAAGAAAATAATATAGCATGAAGGATTAAGAATGAATTCCAGGTGTAGATAGCAACACATGAGAAGAATTTGTAAGCAGAGTAAAAAACAGGCATGTCCAATAAGAATACCCGCTCCCTGAAGATATTGCCAATGATAAATAATTGTTATTGCTTCAAATTACACAACTCTGGTATCAGACTGGATGCAGAAACACCCAGCAGATCCAGACTCTTCTCTAGGGGTACTATTAACATTACAATAGAAAGTGACAGCAGAATCACCCTAAAATGACTAGACTTTATGTTTTGCGTTAAAACAAGTGGTAATACAGAAACACGGGAACAGATGTTACACTACCTGACTGTACACCAGGTTGCCATGGGGATGGGTTAGATCTAAGGAGGGGGAAGAGTGTATTTTTGTGAAAATACAGTCCCATTGTAGCTACTATCAGCTACTTCCCTCTTCTACCTTCTGTTATTATGTAGTAACTTTTCTTTATTGTCAAGACTGTCCAGCCCCCAGCTGGACAGCTTCAATAATATAATAAATTGGATAAACTGATTTTGATGCTAAGAACACATTCTTCAAATTACTGTTGTCTCTATAAGGAGTTTGTGCAAATCCCAAAGTGAAAAGAAGTCCAGGACTGGAACTGTGCCAAGCTAGCAAAGTTACTGAAGCTCATTTTGAACTATTTTTGTTGCCATCCTTGATTAAGTAAACATCTTTCTAATAGGAATGTTAGGTTTCAAGTGATAGACATAGAAAAAATCTGAAGTGACAATATTTCTGCAAAGATGTGAAGCCTCCAGAGCACAGGGCTAGATACACACACCGGGCTCAAGACTCAATCCCCATTTCCCTCTGTCTTCACTATATAGAAACACATTTTCTCAGGAGAGAACAAGATGTCTCACTTGGGTCAGTAGGCACAAAAATGTTCACTGATTAAACTGAGATATCTCTCTGTTCTGAGGAGTGGGACCATGTTCCCAATATACTTTTCCTCTGTCAGAGAGGTCAAAAAATGGCAGGCAGGTCTAAGGAAAAGCTAGATTCAAAGAGATGCAGAAGGAAAGCAGCAGGATCTGTAAGTGCACTAGAAGTACTCAGATGTAAATAACATTTTAGCTGTGGGATCTCCTGCCATGTGTCAGAAGGTACATGGACACAGTGCTGCAGACATCTGCACATGGACCACTTACTCTGGCCAGGAAGTCTGAAATCATAGACTTCCCACTCCCGTGGTCACTCAATAAGGAAGAACCAGTGAAGCCATGCTCAAGTTAGACTTAGAAATCTTTTCTAATGCCAGCAGCCTCCTCATTACTATTGTCCTGCCCAAAACAGTAAATGACAAAAGCAGGACCAAATAAGAACAAGCTCCAAAAAACATTGCACAGGCACAAGGGTCTTCACAGTTTGGATGGATTCCCACCTGCAGCACAAATAAGGAAGTGAACAAACTTCTGAAGGAGCAGCGCATGACCCCTTCAAGAAAAGTCATGATCACAATACTGCTTTTCACGGAACATTGCTAACAAATTTCATAACAGAAACAAGGAAACCACAATTAAAAACTAACCAGTCTAGAATAACACAAGAGTAACAAAAGAAAACATACTCAAACATTTCCCTCCCTCAAAAAAAATAAAAATAAAAATAAATAAAACCAACAAAAAATAGAAATACAAGAGAACAGCCAAAGTTTACCCAGGAAGAAACAGAAGGCACTGACGAGAAGTCAGCATCACTAAGGTACTCACCACATTATTTTTTAAATGTGGCCTGGAAAATCAAGAGAAGCTGGAGTTTTGATGTTTTGAGCAGCTCTCTACTATTGTACCAAAGGGATTAAAACATGCATTCTGGAAAACTAAAAAATGAATAAACAGCAAAAACAAATATGAAACCACAGTTTTTCCTTGCATTACTCAGGAAGCTTGGCTGCATCATAAGTAAAACACAACCTGAGTATCTATGCCGTGTCTCAGAGAAAATGCTTAAAACATGCTAGTAAGTAACAACATATCTAGCCTGAACATATATTTGCATCTGTTCATTTACATTAAATACAAGGGGGTGTTTATTGTTTAAAAAAAAAAATTACCTCTAGGAAGATAAGTGCAAAGCAAGAGTTTCTAAAATTGTGTGGGTTCAACTTAAACAAAATGTCACTTGCTGAGATTTGTCCATTATTTAAGCAAGGCCAAAGGATCTCTGCTTTGTTTTTCTTACTCTACAACTTCCAAGCCAAAAGCAACTATTAATATGATCCCGATTTAAGTTTACTTTGATTATCTGTCCTGAGATCCTTACCCTGCTCATCAAATGAATAGTATTTGTACTATTGTACTGTGCCCAGACAAAATACTGTTCATAAGATTGTTCTGTAAATCATTATATTCTTTTGTTTACAATATAACCTCTAAAATTAAAATTCCCATATGAGTTTTCCTTGGTGCAAATATGTCATGAAAGTAATCACACAATTACTAACCTCAAAAACAAATCATTTAGATTGGCCTGCTTAAATAACAAGTCAGTCTCAAAATGGGTTTGGGCCATTTAGTTATAGACCACAAAACTTGGAATTTACACTACAATTCAACTTTAATGTGAGATCAACTTGATTCTCCAGTACTGGTGTTGGACCCAAGGCTCAATTCTTTAATTCTGTGACCCTCTTGCACATTAGGTTTGGGCACAAACAGGAAAGGGGAGACATGTTCCTACAGTGCAATGAAGACTTACTAACAGAGTGAGTCTGTTGTCTCATGTTCTGCAAAAATTAAGAATGGAAAGCATGAATCATTGCTCTGAGAACCTTAAAGCAAAGGTTAAGGACAAGTGACAATGTGCAAGAACATGTATGAGTTAATGCAGGAGAATAACATCTGCATAGTTCACGTCTCAGACAAACATAAAAAAAAAAATACATAAGAAACACCCTACACTGAGCACAGAAAGCACCACTATACATTTGGTAAGATCTATCAGATCTATCAGACATATAAAAAAGAAAAAAAAAGTGGTATTTGAGCTTCATTATTCCTTTAGTATTTCACTTTCTATGTTCTCCTCTGACAGCTTCCTCCTTAACTCCTCTTTTCTCTCTACCATTCAGTTATGATCAATCATAAAAAGGAACAAAGGTGCTATTTCCAGTTATTTCAGGAACAGCATTACATTTAGATGTTTTTGTAGTTTTGATCCAATGAGGGAGGTCTAAGTCTTAAATGTGAGTGATTGTGCAGCAGTAAGAGTCCCTTGCCATCTGTCACAGTTATTGTAATACTAGATTATATATTATAAGTTCCTTTTATAAGGAATGATGAGCTAATTTGCTTCTCAAAGAAGATGCATCTTAAATGCTAATTTTAGAAGTTTCAAAAAGCATGGCAAAAATTCTACACAGATAGGAACAATGCCAGTTTTCTCTCACTTCAAACATATGGGAAAAACATTTACAAGTCAGTAATATAATCTATAAAAAAATTGCAATGATATTGGTAACTGGAGATCTGTGTATATACGCATACATATAGAGCAGTAAGCTTTGAATAGAATCATAGAATCACAAGGTGGGAAAGGACCTACAAGATCATCCAGTCCAACTGTCCTCCCATTACTGTTGCTACCACAAGCCACTAAAGCCATATCTTGTAGCTTTTCATTGCCTTGTTGAACCTCATCCCATTCACCTCAGCCCAGCAATCCAGCTTCTCTGGATCCTTCTGAAGGGCCTCCCCACCCTTGGGCAGATCAACACCACCTCCCAACTTGGTGTCATCTGCAAACTTACTGAGGGTACACTCAATCCCCTCATCTAGGTCATCAATAATGATCAAGAAGATGGGCCCCAGTACTGACGTGGACATTTTCCTTGGTTCTTCTCTTACCACTGATATATTTGTAAAAGGATTTATTATCCTGCTTTACTGTAGTGGCCAATCTGAGTTCAAGTTGAACTTTTGCCTTCCTAACTTCCTCCCTGCATACCTTAGCAGGTGTGCTTATGTTTATATGCAAAGTTGCTTGTAGAGTAAAAGTTAATTACTGTTCCCAGTAATAACAATGTTAAATTAACTTTAGTCTCCTTTCTCAGAATACAGGTTTTTAAGTGCAACAAGCTGATTCAGAGAGCTGGGCTTGTTTAGCCTGGAGAAGGTTCCAGTGAGACCCCATTGCAGCCTCCCAGTATCTAAAGAAAGCCTAAAAGAAAGCTGGAGAGGGACTATTTGTCAGAGAGTAAAGTGAAAGGACAAGGGATAATGGATTCAAACTGAAAAACAGTAGGTTTAGATTAGACATGAAGGCAACATTATTCATGATGAGGGTGGTGAGGCACTGGCACAGGCAGCCTGGAGAAGTTGTGGATGCCCCATATCCACTAAGACAATAACAGCAAGCTCACCTTACTGTACTTCAATTGTTCATCCTCACTCAAATCAGATACTGCAACACTTCATATGACTAGGGCTGCTACCATGCTACAAGTACCATCGTGAAACATGATGTACTACGTTTCCAGAGCAGCAAGATGCTTGACATTTACCACTGCATCACCAGTGACAGGTATGACCAGGGAAAGACACTTGCTCCATAAGTGGACATGAAGTTCCCTTGTGCTATCACTACACTTCCTGATAAGGAGTCCATCTCTCCAGGGATTGAGAAGTGCTGTGTCAAATGTTCTAAGTGGTTTCATAGCACCCGTTCATACTGAAGCCACTTTCATCCAACTAGCTGACTTCTCAAATAACCAAAAGTTTTTACATAAAACTCTGAAATATTAATGTGACAAAGAGATTGTTCTTTCAGCCTTTATAAAGAGAATTTCTATCCCCTTCCTTGTTTTCTGTATTTCAACCTGATAACTCAATCCAAGAAAATACTGCAACCTGTGCTTCTTTGGTGAGTCTCCACTTTCCCCTCCTTTTAAAGAAGATGAATTTATTTTTGCATAGCTTTAACTTGATATCTAAACAGATATATATATGTGAAAGAAGCTTGCTGTGGATATGATGGTTGACATGTAGCTATTTGTACAACATCAGCACAATACCACACATAAGTACTGCTTTTGAAAAACATTTCTCTGACAGAAGTGTGTGACATATTATGACAACATCTGGCATTTTTCTAGGAATAATGGAATTCATTTCCTTATCCTCTAAGCAGACTTGATGAAATATAGCAGTTTCTAGAGTATCAGTAACACACGCATTCAAAGTCATAGCATCTCCAATTTCCTCAGTATTAAATATTTTTAAACCTATTGCCAGCATGAATATAAATTGCCAAACTCTGATGTGGGTTACACTGGAAGCATCCTAGCACAAAAACGATAGGATCATACTGGGCACAAGTCAAAGCAACATCGAACCCATAGGATCTGACAGGGAAAAATTACACTGTGTTTCCAAGCCTCACAGAAGCTTATTTTTCATGGCTTACTCCCCTGCCCCTGTGGATGTCTAACGTATTCTTTGGCTGAAAGAAATCAAAAAAAGCTTGGGTCTCTTTTTGCTCAACTGAAACCACACAAGTTTGGAGAGCTTCACATAAACAGACACTTGAGAGCCTATGGTAAAACTGCAGACAACAGTTGTAATTTTTTGTTACAATGGAAAAATAAACTTAGTTTGTTTTCCTAACTGTTCCCTATTCTCTTATAAACTCAGCCACCCAAGGTTTTTATAAATAGAGTGGAGGTTAATAGTTGAAAGCATGCAGATATGTTTTTCCCATTGGGATGTCGAAGGAGAGCATACAGACAATTCACCTGATAATAGAAATTTTATCTTGGGCAAAGCCTCCAAAGTCAGTAGTTCTCTGTGTAGTCTTCAGATTGCTTTTCCCAGAATAGATAGTTTTGGCATGATAAGTTAACCTTGATATTTGGTTAAGTTTATTACAATTTGCCCTGATGATTCAGGAAGTGTTCTGCAAGTACAAAACCCACATCTTCTACAGAGACATTTGCTACCTAAAAGAAGCAGAAGCATCACCATCACTCAAATGACTATCATGGTTAACATGATGACATACCCAAGCGGTAAGCACACACAAAACCAGAACAAGGATTACTGAACTTATTAGGAAAGAGAATTGCATGTATTAACATAACCAGGATAGAGGACTAAGGGTCATGATTTATGATCAGTAAGTGTTAATCCACTTACTTTCATGCCAGCGCAGAGCAGCAGTTGCTGGTCCTCAGACTGCAGTAATTGATGAACAATGCTTTTGCAAAGACAGCTTCATGCTTACATACTTCTCAGAAATACTACTTGGCTTAGGGGAAGCAGGATCAACTCCGTTCATTTTAAAGAACAGAAAACTCTTTAGACTCTAATTTATCTCCTTGAAGGGAAGCAAATGCTTAAACTGAAAAACTACAAATACCAAGCCTGAAACTATTGCTCACTGCAACCTCAAACTGCCCGTGTGTTTTGTAATATATGAAGTCCAGCTTGAATAGAATAATTCCAGAGTGTTTCTTCTGAAGAGGTAAAGAACACAACTGGTAGTAATTCTGTGGGCACTGCCTAGAGTGTGGTGCATAATCAGAAGCTCACAGAAGCCTATGATCTAAACTGCAGATATTCTAGTAAATGGGAGTAAAATTCACAAGACCCTCAGTAATCTAAATGCAGGGCATAAAAACTGCCCTCATCTGCTCACTTCTGGTAAGTCTACTTATGTGCTGAAAATGCTAGTCACACACTGCTATTGTGTTACTACATTGAACACACAAGCACCATATGCAAGCCACTTTATTACCTTGAGTAGTCTGGAAGCTAGGTAGCCCAACACAGAAATTATTATAATCAGTCCATAATGGGGTTATACATTTTCAAAAAAGCAGGCAATCAGCATTAAAATCAATGAAACATTTTTCATTTAAAACCAGCAATTCTGACTGTCGTCAATAAGTCAGGCAGACTTCACATAAAGAAGCTCAAGAGTATTATAAATGTTAGAATAACTAAGAGCATTAAAAATGTTTTCACAAAAGAAAGAAGTTCAGCTGCTACAGAAACTCCAAAAAAAACAAAAAAAAAAAAACAAAACAAAAAAAACAGTCCAAACAGTTTCCTCAGTCCAAAACTGTCTTGGATAATTTGCCAAATCCGAAGCTAGAAATTCAAAGTTGAAAACCGTGTATCAGACATAATTGTGAAAATTACCAAATATATATATATATATATACATGCGCCTCAAATAAATTAATTTTGCTCCATTTCTTTAGAAAACCCAGATCCGATCAGGATTTCAAAAGTAATTGTCAACTATCATGCTTACCATTAAGTTTCCTAGTATTCTTAATTAATTTATTCCTCTGCATATTATTATCTTTTAGTTTAATTCAGCGAGATCCAGAAATAAAACAGGCATAACGTATGCTGAAAAACAGACCAGGTTATTTCATTTGCTTAATGCTCTCAATAAACACATTTCCGCTGCTCAAATCAAAGCAATGAGATGGCAAAGATCAGCATTAGAATTTCACACCGCAATAAACAGCAGATACGTGGATGAAGCAGTCACAGTCAGGCCTTAAATCTGAATCCCAGACATCATCACCCCACCTTCATTCAGCTCAGTGTTAAAGTCCACTCAAGGTGGAGGATTACAACAAACTTACACAGTACAGTCTATATGCACTACCTTCCTGGACTAAACCTTTTGAAAGAAGATACCATTTCCTGATGCCTTAATAGGGATTACAGTCCCTTGGAATGAGCTGCCCTTCTAATTTACTACTGGAGGTTAGGGGATTTGCCATATTGAGCTCATATGGCAGCCACAGGTAACTGCTGCTGTAATTTAAGAAATGTTTTTCAGAGCATGAGAATAGAGAGAGTGACAATTTACTTGAGTCAGAGCTGTCCTGCAAGGAACTGCACTTTTATGTGCAATACCTAACTCAACCAGCACCCAGGGGGATGACATTCTGCTACATACTGCTACCCATAAAAGCATTTTACAAAGATCCTTCTAAGCTTCAAAGATGCTCTCTTTCAAAAAAGACTCTTTCAAGTAATCATCAACAGATACACTGCATCAGCCCCTGTGATATCTCCATGATTCTGCTACTAGCCCATAGCAAGTACTCCCTTAGACTTGCAAGACCTGCCAACAGCCACTAAGCGATGGAGCCGTTCACCACACCTCCTGCACTATGCTCTCATTTAGCCTAACACTCCCCTCACTACTCCTGGGCTTGGGGCCCAACGCAGTCACTTCAGGTTTTATTGGCCTGCCACACAGGTTAGTGCAGAGAGGACTCCTATCTGGCAGCCAGGAGGCCAGGCATTACGAGAAAGGAGAACAAGAGTTATTCTCTTCTCCGTCTCAGCCCTCCAGCACAAGTCTCTTCATTTCTCCTCTATCCATTGCTTCAGGTGCGCAGTTCTCTGGACGGACCTCCAACACAGCTGTTCACAGCTCTAGCTCAGGCCCTATCCAACATTACAAACATTACTTCCTCTCTCACAAAGGAGAATATAACATTCCCAGTGAGTTTTCCTTCTTGCATTACACTCCAACCAGAAGAATTCAGTTACAAAAACTATATCATACACACAATAATACTTAGAAATCTAATTCTGTCCCCAGGATTCACATTAAAGGATCAAGGATTCACAAAGATAGGGAAGAATCCCTTGCTTTGTCTCTATTTACCTTGGCCTTCCAAGAAGATACCCAAACGCCAGGGCCAAAGTACAGAACCCAATCATGGCTGCTCTGCTGGGTAAGAGTTCTGTGCTGAGTGCCTTGCAGCTCCTTTTTTGCTGTAGCCTTCTCCCTATCTCTTATGTTTCTTAGTGATTATGATCCTCACAGCTTATCTCCCAAGAGCTTTTTATTTCTTTTTTCTTTTTTTTTAAACCCTCTCATCATTTTTCTGTTCTTTCAGTCCTACCGTAGTACATATTTTTTCTTCACTATCCTGTGCTTCTTCACTATTCCCTGCTGATCTTCTCCTTGCCACAGCCAGCCAAAAGGCATCATATAAAGGAGAAGCACATATACACATGTGGAACAGAGGGGAGATTTCAATGGTGGGACTACTCAGTAATTTAGGTGGGAGATTCCTGACCTCTGCTATGCAGCTATTAATTTGTCTTGAAACTTAGTGAATTCATAAATCTCACCAGATAGTGTGATTCCTAAAGTTTACACAATAAATTGGATAAAGCAAGGGGTAAAAATAAAAGTGAATGATTCTGACTACTTGGTTATATTTTCTAATTTATGTAGTTCAATTTTTCCTTTTTTTTTTTTCTACCAATATGCCGACTACTCACTTTTCTCCTCCATCCCACACAAACTGCACTAAAGTTTTTATTTATTGAATTTTTAATATTCAAGAAAACATAGCTCATAGATTGCCTATAGGAAAAAAAAATCATTGGCTTCCATCACCCATAACAGCCTCTAAATCACATCGCTGTTCTTAATCTGGCATCATTTCTTTCTATCACTGAAGTATCTGAGAATCTTCCAATGATTCCCTACACAACACAAAGAGCACCTGCGATGCTCAATCCCTTTCCTCATACAAAATGATCCATTTTGTTCCTAACACATTGCTTTAGTTGTCTTCGGGCAAGGATCTAGTCCAAGAGGCACATCAGCAGGAGAATTTTACATCTCTTGGCCCCATCTCTAGGAAATGGTTCCCAATTTCCTGCCTTCAAAGTATTTGTCTTTGTACAATGCAGAGATTAAACTAAAGGAATGGTGATTTTATAAAGAAAAATAAAAATAAAAAATGGTGCTTGGACACCAGTAAGGATAGATCTTGAAACTAAGTGCAAGATCCTCTCCCTCTCTTCCCTTTTCCCAAGACCACTATATTCACTGCCCCTAAGTGGTATGTGAAACAAGATATTCACGGTATTATGGACAGCATTAATTAATTCAGGATTAAATCAGTTTAGTCCTTTTAACCATAGTGATTCACCCTTCCGCACAGCAAAAATATTACAGAATTCCATACCACTTAACCACAGTAGTTAAGAATGAATTTCACTTAGACTTAAGTCTTTTGTTAGATAAATGCAACCATTATGTTGTAATGAAAACAAAACTACAGAGTTTGAATTTCACTTTCAAAGTGATAAGTAGAAGATTGGGACAGAAATCTGCAGCACTTCCTCCTGGAGTTTCAAAACAGATTTTCTGGAATATATTCTCCCAAACAAGTGATAAGGACTAAATTATTTTAAATTCTTTCATAAGTTCAGAAGGCTCATAATCAATTTTGTTCGATTCCTAGAAATCATCAGCATTGTTACAGCAGACTTCAGAGACCACATATTGGAGAACAGTGAACGTACACAGAACAAAACCACTGAAGCTGTGAAAGCAACAGTCTGCCCCCAAGGCAGATGCTGTTAGGTAACCCGTAGTCCCCTGCCTTGACACCAAATGGTTTGGTGTCCAAAGGGCCCGAAGAGCAGGCAAGACTTTTGACTCGGGCTAGTCTACAACAGAAAAGTATTGCCACGTAAGATACTGTAACTCTTAAAGTACAGCTTGCTGAAGAGATAAAATATCTATCACACATTTAATAAAAAGGATTTACCAAAATTTAGTCTGGCACCCTAGAAATATTGGACTGAAATAACAGCAAATCATCTTACCAAATGCTTTCCATTTAAGGCACACACTGTTAAAGTACAGCCACTCATGACATGACAGGCTAACCAGACAAGATTTCTTTTTTTAAAGTAGAGCCTTGAGTATATTAATTATGATATAATGCACTATGCATTAACAGTGTCAAATTGGCTTTAACTTGTATCATTCTTTTCCACAGAATGAATGTAAGATATCAGTTTACATAGTTCCTAATTTACCAATTCTAATAGTGGTGTGTCTAATCAGGATTTTAACAGTAAAACAGTCTTGTTAATAGCTCATGATTTATTACATTATCCACTGCTTCCTTAAATGTTGTGTTGTTTTTGTGTTTTTTTTTTTAATTTCAGAGAAGAAACAGACGTTTTAGAGTCAAGTTGTATTTTTCTAGGCTTTCCACCAGCATTTCTAGACTATACTTAATTACCTTGAGACAACTACAAATGACATAAGCAAGGGGGGGGGGGAAGAAAAAGAAAATCACATGAGGCATTTTAAGGCAAAATTCTGTTTGAGTGACAAAAAATAGACAATTTAAGGGGAACACCCAAAAACTATATCAGATTGTGACCACACCCTCAAAACAGCCCCAAACAGGGAAGAAAGTACCACAGAGAACAGATATTTTGAATTTGTTCACTTCAGATGTCACTGACCACAATCTTGCATTATTCTCCCTTCTCCATCAGTCAGTTCTACCTCCAGCATCTCAGTTCCATATCTCATTCCTTATATATTGGCACACTGCCTGTTCTCATACAGTTAACAACTCCTTTTGCATAGAATACACTTGTTCCAGAGAAGCCTGTGAACATTTCCATATTTTTTCTTCTGTTCCTTTTCTTCAGAACCCATTTTTCCTTTCCTTCCATCCTCTTCATATCCCAGGTTTGTTTCTTCTGTCTGTTCCAAAGTATCTACCAGATCTCACCTTTAATTTCTTTATCATAATTACCTCCTTTGTTACTGATTCTTTATTACTTACCCTTACACATAATTCAGATCATCAATCATAAAAAGCTTCCTTCTTAAAGTCTTCCCATCTTAACTTCACAGCAAACAGTTCTCAGTCATTTCTATAGGCACATTTTTCAGAGAAATCCAGCTCTGATTTTTGTTTACAATATTTTCATGCATTAAGAAAACGTTTTGAGGCAAAGAGAAAACTGCAGAAACTGCAGCAAAACAACACCCTGGTCCAATCCTTTGTGGCCTTGAGTGTGGGCAGGCTGCCTGCCAAGAACTCTTTCCAGTCTTCTGCAACTGTTGAGGAGTTTTAATAGCAAAAGTAGGGTAGGTCTCATATATCACTGTATCTTCTATCCACAAGACAAAACGGAGAGTACTTTTTATTTATTTTCCAAATGACTTCATTCGGGTGAGGCATGCTACTCAATTACATGTTACACAATTAGGATCTATGATTTTAAATTACTACATTTTAGATCTAAGACTACATTTGCCTGTGTAATGCCAGTAACAAGCAACAAATTAGAAGCCAAGATACTCAAATCCTCCTTTTACTCACATATAGCTAGCAGCTGGTTCAGCTTCCCACTAAATATTAAGCCATATTTCATCTGGGCAAAGACATTTGAACATTTTATTTTCTGCCCACTTTACAAAAGTCACTGTCCCTGGATAGGACAGTGTTACAGGAGCCAGTGGTGCCTGACAGCACTGGAAGCAGAACAACAATATTTAAAATTAACAGAGGTTACTTAAGATTTCAACACTCCATTTGCCATTTTTTCTAGTAGAAAGTCTTGTCACAACAGATAACTGGTGACTAAAGACGTAGTTATTGTTATGTTACTGACAGGTGTTTGAGCAAATGCTTCTTGTATTTCTCCCCTTTTGATTAATGCCACAGAAGTAGATAGCAAACTACACATGTGATGCAATGATCTTGTGAACTGACTTATGTAATATCTGGATGAACCCAAATGCATAAAGCATAGTGATAGGTAACAGAGACCAGGCACACACTCTGGCATCTCTGCTGCAATGTTTCCACTGGAAATTGAGAAAGTCTTGGCTGGGTTTGAAGACCAGCACAAGACAAGCACCAGCTTCTACCTTCTCCCTTAGGACTAAATTAACTGGCAAAATCCTGTCTCCTAATAACCTGCAAAAACATGCTAAATTGATGCATTATACCACAAGATTGTTTCCAAAAAAGCCAAGGGCTCCATGCAAACATTTTTCCCCCATCTTCTAGCTTCATATTTATTAAAACACTCCTGATACAGCTTAATTTTAATTGTTATCTAGTTAGTGCTACCTTACCTACTGCAAAGTGGTAGCTGGAAGCTCTTGTTCAATAAACTAAGAAGTTGCATAACCTCAGTGTTGTGGGTTTGGTTTTCATATTCACAATATTTTTAAGAGATGTGACTAGTGTAAGAAACGTTTGTAACTAATTGTTAACCTATCTCCACCAGGTTAAGGACATGTATGAGCATTTAACTAATTAAAGGCAATTTTGTTTTCTGTACAGATATTTTCTGTATGCATTTGTACAGCATACAGGAGACACCCGAGACCAGAACTATTCACTGCAGGCTTTCATTTTCCACTCGCTATTTTTCAAGGTCATTCAGCATGAAAACTGTCATTCTGAAACAGAGAGAGTAGAAGAAACTCCGCACTATAACAAAAGTCACAGTGTTAAGGACTAGGGTCTCATTCTTTGATACCTGCAACTTACGTACTTTTTAATCAGGTTTTCCTGAGTTAGACAAAGAGACTAGCTAAGGGTAGCCCCTTAGAAATCAGTAGAAACTGGAGGAAAAATATAATTTACTCTATAGTTAAACAGAAAAATACTCCTATAAAAGCTTATCACATATGCCATGATTTTTGTAAACGTACTAATTTAAAGCTGTTAACCTATCAATGTAACTTTCTCAGTAGTCCTTATATTTTAAGGCAAGTTGATTCAGACTGCAAATTATCAGAAATAAGTGTGAGAATCATCCTTCCTCAGAAATAAGCAAGAACATATTTCAGCACAAGAATAACTTTCTTGTGCAAGTATCAAATTGGAACAGCAGTTTCTCTTGGCATAGAAAACTTTCAGTTCCTACACAGGAATTACCAAACTGGTAAAGTAATTGACAATTAGAAGAAAAATATACTGCAAGATAGGCAGGTAGTTTCCTGGCAATTTTCATCTATTTAAGAAATCTTTAATTAGAAAAAGACCACACTTTCAGACAAATATTAGAACACAGTCAGAAAGGAAACAGCTATCCTCTGGACTTGTCCTGTAATCTTATCCCAGAGCTGCAGAGATAAATAAGTTGGCTGTGCAGACAGAGTTGAAGAAAAGAAGTAAAATAAAAAACGCAGGAGAGGAGTCACCTCAGCTAAGAACCAATATCCTAAGCAGCTAAAGCTTACAACCCTGAGTTTTCTTTGTATAGGAAAAAATTACTACATCAGCATCCTTAGGTCAAACCTAAAAGTTGAGGCACTTATTATGGTAAGAAGTTTGGGGTGGGTTGGGTAGGGTGAAGACGGAGGCAGCTGGCTTTGTAAGGACAATCAAGAACAGAGATGCTTAGGAGAAAATCTTCCCTTGCCCTCAGAAACCAAGTCCTATGTCTTATTCCTTTCTATCACACCCATTAGTCCTCTTGACTCACTAGCACAGACTGAAGACCCCTTCTTCTGCCAAGCCTCTATTCAGAAGCCTCCTCCCAAATAGCTACAGCTGAGCAATACCCCTTTTCCATCATGACTGTTAAGCTGGTATTACAAGAATTCAAAGAGAAGCGAGTTCTGTTCCAGCACACTGCCACTTTTTCTCAGAAGGTTTTCCGAATACCCAACCTGAACATCCCCTGGCATGAATTAAAGTTATTACCTCTTATCCTATCACTGTTACTTGGGAAAAGTGGCCCTGCCTTGCCACAAACTCCATTCAGGCAGCTATAGAGAGGTCTCCCTGAGCCTCCTCTCCTCTAGTCTAAATGATCCCAGTCTCAGTTCCCACAGCAATCCCCAGTAAGATCCATGCTCCAGGCCCTACACAGCTTTTACCATTCTTTGGACACACTCCAGGACCTAATGAAACTGAAAATAGTGATTTTGGAAGCATCAGTAGGTTCTGAAATAGTTACAGGTGAACTAGCCTTAACTAATTCTAGAAGGTCTCAAATTGTATTCTCCTGGATACACTTCTACAGAAAGATAATGTTAGACAACTGTTCTTCCTCTTGGCAAGCTCTCAGGAGGCTTTACCAGGGCAGTGATGCTATAATCTCCTCCTGTCACGTCACAGGCAAACAACGAGATGTTTAACTACACATCTGTATTCATATATATATATACACACACACACGTTTATTTCATTAGACCCAGGAAAACAAGGAAATCTGGTCTCATGTATAACTTATGTAGATACTACCCAGCAAGTACCCTAAAATACAACTCACAGCTGTTTCATGTGCACCCAGTGCCAAGAAAAGGACTCTTCCTCCCCATCATCCACTACTGAATGTGGAACTTCTCCAGACGTGACTGTCCCATGTTAATTACGTAAGTCAGTATGGCACTTTTAGTGTAAAGATCAGGCACACATGATGCACTGCTGTCCCTGATCACATGGTGTTCAATCAGGTCCACCCTAAGGCTCAGGCATTCCTTTTCATCATGTTCCAGAGCGTATCTAAAGCAGACGTACATGCCATCTGTTTGGATGTCAGACAAGCATGAGCTGGAGCACAATCATGAGGCTATTAGTAGAACAAAGCATAAACTTAGTAACTAGGTCTCTGGTGAATGGCCTCACCAGCTTTATTCAGTTGAAGGGCTGAATAAGAGGGTTAGGAGCTAGATGGTAACACATCTTCATCCTGATCAAAAATAAAACTGCGTAAGCAATCATGGACAATGATTAACATCATTTGTTCTTCTAAAGTACAAAATGAAGAAGAGCACAGAAAGCTGAGGAAGAAATATTGAAATGCTTGTCAGTTATGACAAGAAGCTTATTCTTTTAAGAACTCCCCGGAAAGCAAATATTTCCATGATGTAGCCACAGTTTCTTCTACTGGAGTCAGCTTTGTTAACATACAAGGACATCTCTCCATAAGAAGAAAACCCAACACAAAGAGCTGTCTGAGCCTTACCAACAATGATGGTAAATACCAGTGAGTGATTTTGGTGGTTTATCACAGTTATAAGCCATACAGAGTCCTGTTCTCTGTTTCCTTTCACTGGATCTATTCTGTCTACCATAAACTTCTATACATTATAAAAACCTGGATTTAAGTAACCTCTATAATCCCTGAAGAGGTTTGGTAGCTAGAAAAACTGAAACTTTTTTTCCTGAGATTCTTCAACTGACATTTTTTTTGTACAGTCAAGTTTCCTTGAATACATTCCTTCATTAAGCTTGCAAACCTCATTTATGCACATATTTTCTGTCTTCTCAAGGATAGAGAAACAGAACTCATGCATTTCTCAGCAAGTTATTTGAAAATTTTGTTAAAGCACTTCACAAGCAGTGTTTTCTGGTAAGGGTTAACAGAAGGCTATAGAACATGTTCTTGTTCTCAGGTTGGACAGGGGGTATCATATAAAGAAGTATCTGAGTAAAGCAATTAGGTTGCAAGTAAATAATCATTTTCTTCCCTTTTTCTCCTCACATATTGGAAACGCTCAACATGCAGCAAGAGGCTTTGGAACTGATAATAACATGCAGAATCGTTTGCTTTTGGGAAGCAGTAATATAAACCATATTTATAACATGTTAAATTTATTTAATCAGCTAGACAGTACCCTGATTATCAGGCCCTGTTAGTCACTGCAATAGCCCACATGAACTAGTAATGCGTTTATAGTAATACTAATTAATGATGTGAGAAAAAATAACTGCAGCACAGATTGCAGCACAAAAGTAGTTTTTATAACACGCAAGCTAGCAAAATGAAGGGTTTCTTAATTAGCATGCGATTTGAAAAAAACTGGAAGAACTCAGAAGTATCTGAAAGAGCTAAAAATGAAGATAAGTGAGAAGCATGATCACAGATGGCATTTGGTATAGACAAACAAATACATATTCACAGAATCATAGAATCATTAAGGCTGGAAAAGACTACCAAGATTAACTAGACCAACTGTCAACCTATCATCACTCATTGTGTATTAGGGGGACTCAAGCATCACCAAATTTCTCTGTGAAAACACCTGTTTTAAGCAAACAGGTGTCACAGAAATGAAAATAGACAACTAACATTTAGGGTACTGTGAAGCCATGTATTTTTTGTTTCAGTTCTGACCTACTTAACACTCAAAAGTTACGAGTGGGTGGGTGTGACTGCAGAGGTGCATGTAAATAAATTTAAGAAATGAAAAAACAACCTGGAGAATGACTACAGAATTTACAGACTGAACATAATACAGACAGTGCTTCCTACATGAACAGAGTGAAGTAGTAGATGATAGAAAACTAATATGTTATCACATAATTTGAAACATAACACAAAGATAAAAACCAAGGTTTGCCATTCTCATTTCTCAATTGACTTCATATTGCAATAAGACCTTGAAGTTGTTTCAGTGAGATTTTGGAGAATTGTTTTAATATAAATAATAAAAAATTATGAGCTTTACAGGAGAGCCTACAGAATAAGAAGCATCTAGAGCAAGGGTGAAGGTTTTCTTCATTATACAACAAAAAACTACTGCATCTAAAGCATTATATATGTAAGCCTTCCGTGTTCTCTCATGCTCTCCATACATCATTTGCACCAGAATTTCAACTTATCTTAAAACAATTACTCTTTATGGCTACAATGAAAGTAGGAACGCTCATATCTAAAATGAACCTTAACAAGATTTTGGCATAAGGGGACTTCTCTGCATAATGAGGACTACAAACTGCAAACATATTGCTATCATTTAAAAAGTCTAGCTTTGAAGGACACTGCAATATAGCCTCACATTTTTCACATTTTCCTTTACTCTCCTCCATCCATGCACTGATAATTTTGCTTCACAAAGTTACTGCGTACACAAAGTATTAATGTGGAGTGGAATAGTTTAGAAATAAAGCTATCATTGGAATTTTTACAGTATATGAAAAAGCAAGAAGAAAAAAGGGAGGGAAGGAGGGAGGAAGGGAGTAGAGGTCAGAAAACCCCAAAGTCCTGCCCAGCTTAGATCACAATGATTAATGGTATGGAAATGTTAATGCATCTCAGAAGTAGCTGTATGACATGGAAATTTTGGAAATAATTTGATGTTTATTTTTCTATGAAATTTCAATCATTAATAATCGTAGAGCGCACTTGGAACCTAAGAGGCATAAGGAAAGTTCTTTGACACTGATGGTATTGATTAGACTGCACCATCGAAAGTCTCACACACCATCCATGCTCCAGCTACAAAACATCACCAACACCTACATTTCAGCAAGTATGAAATAATTTTTGAGTCGGCACATGATTTTTGCAAGTGTTCTTGCCAACACCAGTGTAGATCAAATTAAATCTTGAGCTACTTAGTCCCTCACTCCACTTAGGATTTGAAACCCACGCAACATTTTGTTATTTATTTTTACAAACTTTGTATCTCAAGATTCTTCAATACTCTTTACAGTACTTATTATTATTACTAGTATTAGTAATAGTTTGATTGCTGCTGTACAGCCCAGATGCCTTTATTATGGAGCAGAGAAATGAACGATATTGATTAAACAGTAAATGTTCCAAATTAAGACATACTTAATGGGATAGTGGTATAAATTAAGATTGCAACAATAACTACTCTGTTGAACTATGTTAAGAGACAAGCAAATATATAGAATACAACCTGCTCAATATAGGCAGGCAAAATCGTCTTTCAAACAGAAATCACTCAGAAAATGATAAACAGACAACAGTCTCTCACTGAACTGCACTGAAAATCACACAATCACAGAACCATAGAATGGCCTGGGTTGAAAAGTACCTTGGAGATCATCTAATTTCAGCTCCCCCATTTGATAGTGCCCTAAGGAAAAAAATAAATAAATAAAAAGGCAATGGTTTCATGAAGCTCTGAAGTAAGATGAAACAGGGACCAAGGAAAAAAATAAAAAACAACAAAAAAACCCCATTGGATTTAGTAGGAGTCAGGTTGGGAACTTCAGGGAAAAGTAGAACTCTGGAGAACAAGTCTGGATGTTTTGTGCAGGAGCCTCGCTCTCCCTCCTTTGTCTAGAAGCCAAGCCTCTGACCTAATAAAGCACTGTGATTAAAAGAGAACAGATATAAAAGCTATCATCCATCATCTTTTTCCCCCCACTCTTTAGCCTGTTTCTTAGCTACAAGTATGAACAGACTAAAACACAGATTTATTTGATTACTTCAGCCTTTCCCATGCAACAGCTACATTACTGTGCCTTGCACTTGTCAGGAGAAAGCACAATACATTGCATCTGGCACGCGCTTTGTTGTCACTGAGATAAAAGTTTAGATGCACAGGTCTTGCACTTCATAATTGTGGGACTGCTGTTATTAGATATAGGTCCCAGGGTAAGCCAAAACACGCTGTCTGAGAAAAGTCTGGCACTGCCATATTGATTTTTAGGTCTCACTGAATAAGAATCAGTTCCAGTCTTTATCAAGTAAAATGCTATATGTCTATTTTAATTGTTTGTCCCCCTCCAATGCTACTTCTAAATAGCCATCTGAAAAGTGCTGGGCTCTTTGGGTATGTGTCAGGGCCGGAGGGTCTGTAGGAGAAGAGGGCTAAGAACCTGATAGCTGGAAGCTGGATCGAGTCAAGATTATTAAGGAGGGGCCTCCATATCCATATGCGTTCCACCAAACATAATTGCTTTATGCAGAGTAACTTCTGTAAATGACTAAGACCACCTGCGAGACAGTAGGTCAGAGAAAGCAATTTTGCAGTTTTTGTTTTCATTGGCAATTGCAGAAGGTTAAAGTACTTTATGACTTCATTCTAAATTTGCTATCATAACAAGTTATTTTTGTATGACTACCTTGGAAATGTACCTTAGAAAAAATCTTTTTCTGCACAGAGATTTCACAAAACCCACATTACTTGCTACCTAATGAAAGAAAAGAATATGAGAACTTACACTAAGCAGTCTTCACATACATGTTGTGAATGAGGCTCTAACAGATGTTGTACAGCTGACCATTCAGTTAATCACTCTTCAAACAAATGCTTTGTTCATAAGAATATGTTTTTGAGCATGAATTTTAGGACCTACCAGTCAAGGATCTAATACTTTCTTCAGTGGCAACAGAGCCTTGTCCAAGTCAATACAGAATACAGCAATTCTCAAAACTAAGCTACTTCTATATTCTGAGTCTGTGTCATGCAAGTATTTAATCTTTCTCAGAATATTTTATACTGACAAAGAGCAAATATTTTTTCCCAGATAGAGGTTTATAAATATTTTTTATGGAAACCATTTCTCATTCTTCCTTACCTTTTAAAGGTCCCCTCAGAAGTCATGTAAGTAAGCAAAGACTTAGACTGGATGAAAAATGGTGCCTCAAAGATATCCAGGTCACGTTTTAAAACAGACTTTCACGAAGTTTTTAGCAGAAGCAACATTACCTCATTTGAAATGCAGTTTTTATTTGGTGATAGTTGCTCAAAAGGAAGAAAAGTTATTTTATACCCTTTATGTCATTGAAATGAGTAACAAATGTTTTATTTCTTTGAAGACTCTTACCCATCACTCATCATACAGTCAGCAATATAGGAAAAAAAAGATTACTTGAGTGGCCCATTAGTCTTCTCTTTGCACATGGTAGGTACAATCATATGTTTCTATCAAATTCTGATCTCATTTGAGAACCTGATTAACTGATTTTTTGTATTAGATTTCAACAAGAACATAGGGTCTCAGCGGAAGAAATAAGAAATGCAGTAAAGAGTGAGAACATTAGAGGTAACTCAGCAGGTAATTAAATGAGCTAAGCTTATATTTTGGTTATTCCAAAATATATATATTTTGCATATATATTTTTGATATAGCAACAAGCATCCGAACAAGAAGAAAACAAAGCAAGATTAGCAGAAAAAGATAATGTTACTATTATTCTAATAGATATTAAGGATTCAGAACTATATAATAAGAATTCGTATGTTCTTCAACTGTACCTGCAACACTTTAAAAAGCAAATAAACCATGAGGAATTAGACCAAGTTACGCTTTTTAGCCCTCTAGACTATCAAAGATCATTTTCATCAGAGAAAAATTTCCTTCTCAAGGCCATGTCTTTAGGAGTACTAAGGGCACAGTTCTAAAATACATTCACATACATATATCAACACCATGCAAAGTCCAAGTGAATCATTCTATGTCTTCTCCCTTTAATCACTGTTTCTCTTTTCTAGTATTTTATTCCATTTGAAAAACCCACCAGTAAATTTATGTTAGCAGCCATGCACTGGAAACAACCATTTCTGCTAGGTCTGGTGAGCCTGCAAACACATTTATCACTAGAATTATTTTGTACAAGACAAGCAAACAAAAATCTGAAAGGAGTCTATTTTGGTAGAGTACTCCACTTAACGTCATTTGTACCTCAGATTCCATAAGACTGAGTAAATAGATTCTGTTCTTGACATGCACTGAACTCAGTAAAAAGCACTGACTCAACATCTCAGAAAGCAAATAAATAATTTTGCATTCTTTTCACAAGATTTACAAGCAATCACTGAAGGAGGTCAGAATAGTTACCAAACGTTTTAAGCCTACTATCCAGCTAATTTTCACATACTGAAAAATTTTTGGTTTTGTGTTGATTGGCTCTCCCTTTTCATTTGTCAAATTAGGTTCTGTTATTCTGTAATAAAATCTGACATAGCTATATGGCAGCATGTTGTTCTAAGTTTCATGCATATCTTGCAGTTTATCCAGGCTTGCTGCAGTGAGCAATATATCAAATGACATCACATGCTGGCATCACAGAATTTAGGAATTCTGCTATCTTACCTCCTTTTCTTCACCAAAATAAAAATAAAGAAAAAAAATAAAATTACCAAGAAAGAAAATGATACCCAAAATAAACAGAAGAAATACACAATCTAGTCAGTAAAACAGGTTATTCTAAGTCTGTGTTGGGTGTGAAACACATCAACACAGTGTTCCTATTACTCCACATTCTCTCCCTGAACATAACTATCATGGCTACCAGAAGAAATTTGATTAGAGGTAACTGATAGCTCTCTATAATTTCCTGAAGGGGGGTTGTAGTGAGCTGGGGGTTGGCCTCTTCTCTCGTGTAATCAGTGACAGAACTAGAGGGAATGGTTTTAAGCTGCATCAGGGGAGATTCAGGCTGGACATTAGGAAGTATTACTTTTCAGAAAGAGTAGTCAGGCATTGGAATGCACTGCCCAGGGAGGTGGTGGAGTCGCCGACCATGGGAGTGTTCAAGAAATGCTTGGATGTGGTGCTGAGGAATATGATTTAGCCTGGAAGTATTGGTAATGGTTGGACTAGATGATCTTCTAAGTCTTTTCCAACCTTGATAATTCTGTGATTCTGTGATATTTCCAGTAACTCCATTGCAGACAGCAAGATCTGAAGCCTTCCGCTCAGAGGATTCACTTCTTCAATAGTACTACACCACCCTGCAAATCCTCCAGAGGGGGAAAAAAAAACAACCAGCAGTTCCCCTCATCATTCCAGGGAGGTGGAAAAAAGAAAAACAAAAAGAAGGTGGTCTTACGCACAGTGGTTTCTCATTCCTACCGACAGGTTTCATCAGAACTCTGATGTTCAGTTGGGAAGAAAAATATTTCCCTAAAAGAAAATATTTGAAGCCTGTAATCTAACATCACCGTGCTTTGGTTTATCTGTCAGGATCGTTGGTTTCCTGAAAATCAGCAGAGTACAAAATTTTCCTGAAATCTTGTGGCTCAGAAATTACTAACAGATACTCAGTTCCAATGTCTCCTTTCTTTTCTGACTTCGCTTTTTAACCCTACACACCCATGCAGTGGATTCACACTGCTTGCCAACTAATGCAAGCCTTTGCCTGTGACAGATCTCAACACACCCTGCAGCTCATGTTAATGAGAAACATAAGTTTCAAATCAAGGCATCAAAAGAACAATTTTCTCAGAACATTATCCTCTAAGGGGTCTCTAACTCAGCTTTCCCTCTGGGTTTCAATAACCTCAACTAAAGCAAAATTCCTCCAGTTCTACTTGAGGCAAGAGAAACATTGCTGTTTTGGACAAGCCTTTCAGGCAAGTGAATCTCACATGACTCTAGATCAGGACATCTCCACTGACCAAGAGCTCTATGCCGTCACATCTAATTTCCATGATCCCATCTAGAACAACTTAAAGGGCATCTGTGGCTTAATCCTCAAGTATGACTCAGAAGCCAAGAATTTCTCTTGTCTCCATTTCCTCCCTGATTTTGGCAGACCAACATGGAGTCCCAGAAGAACAAGGTCTACATATATCATGTACTTCAGGGGGTTCACCTGCACTCCACTCCCTTCACAGTAAATTCTGCTAAATGACTATAGGATTCAGGTGGGGAGCATGGTCTGCTGTTTAAAAATTTAAAAGCAAATCGAGGCAAAGAGAAATTTTTAAGGCTAAGATCATGAGAAAACTGGAAAGGATTACAGAAAATTCTTGTGTTCAGAAACAGTGAGGGTTGGTTCTTGGTGGTATAACCACTCAGCAGCTCACCATTCATAAGGTACAGTTGTAAGATTGCTAAAGTAGCTCAGGGAAAAAAAAAAAAAAAAAAAAAGAAGAAGAAAAAACATTTGTAACCATCACCTACTTCCTGAATCTTCAGATACACAGAAGTGTTGGTCAATTCCAATTTTATGCCTTTGCTCATCTTACGCACACACAAGCAAAGTAATTAAAAAATGGATCAAGAAATAATAAAGTCATTAGTATCTCTCATACAAAAGGCTTTCAGCATGAAACAATTTACACCAAGGGATCAAAGACAAAGGAAGTTGTGTTAGAAAGTGACTGCTTTGCAAATTACATTTCCATTGGTTACCAGCTGGCTCATAAGAACTACAAAATTTCCAGGCCTCTGAGGTATCTGGTAAGAAAAGCTAGCCCCCAAAAGGAGGAATTTCAATGTTGTCTACCAGCAGCTGTTTTCCAAGTGCCATTCTTCTACTGCTTATTCTGAACAGCAAACCAATGCATAAACCTGGACTGCTTCTTGTCATTCATCCCATCGGCAGTAATATATTTGCTTGCCGTCACTGATTAAAAACAGCAGAATCTCAAATACCTGGGATTTTACCATATTAACCAGTTCATACCCTTACACAGCTTTCACCAAGGCTCTCAGTTTGAGGTGATAAGTCATACAAATCATTCTGTTCCTAACAGAATTGTTTTGCTGAAAGTATTTCAGTGTTGTAGAGAACTTGAAATGCTTCAGTTGCTGTTCACACTACACACTTAGAAAACATCCAGTGTTTGATTCTGCATACTGAGGGAGCTACTGAGACCCAAAAACTGTTGACTATGAAGTACCTAGGAACTACAATACAAGCATCTTACAGTTCAAGAAACTACTGCAAACAAGCAAGAATTACTTCTTTGCAATTTTAATCACTACTTCACTTGACTTTTCTATCCTACTTTTAGTAAAGCTTGCCAAAGAACTCATACTTCAATTAGTACTGAATGAGGCTGTAACCATAATAAAAATGGATCTAATCAGTGAACACAGTGCCAAGCTCCCCACGCTCACAAAGCATGATGTCAGTGAAAAGGTTATATTCAGACATATATAGATACTTTAAAATGTCATTATAAAAATCAACAGCAACCTTTAATTTGCATTTGTTCCATCTGTCACGAGCTCATCTCAGGAGACAAAGCCTCCTTTCTGTGAGCTCACCTTTTGACTGTGATCGTATGGTCAGAAGTATTTCCAGTTCAAACCCAACATGTGCAAACTGTTATCTCCCACTTACTTTGAAAGATCTCATCAGTACACTTATTGAAAACCTACCCCTGTGAAGCTTCCCATTTACAAAGTCAAAGGTGCAGCAAGTTTTGTGCAGCTCCAACAGTAATGTTGCTTCAAGGTTTCTGCTTGAAGTTTTGACCCAGCCTTTCTTCTCACACAGTACAGCATGTTGGACTCAACAATTACATTCAGTTAGGCATTCTTGTTGCTTTCTAAAGTTCTCCCAACTGATGTTCTTGCCTGATTTTATGAGTTTCTATTAAATTACACGCTCCCACTTCAAGCTCTCCTTTTCAAACATGATATTAGTACAATATGTGTTAATCTACATGCCTGACACAGACTTGTGTAAGAAAGGCACTGATGGTCTCAAGAGAGACCTCACTTTGGTTCTACTGAAGGACCCATGCAGATGCAGTAGGCAGAAAACATTGTCTATTCATTATTTGAACAAATTCAGAAAGAAGTTTACAACCTCAGTTCATAACTCACTGCAAACTCAGTGGATACACCATGGTTTAGGGAATAATTGGAAGTGTCACTGTTCAAACCCAAGAAACTATATTAAATTGCTACTGGTCATAAGAATGTCCCCAAATTCTACCTAATAGGCACTTTTTCCCACATCAATGTAATTCCACTAAGTTTTAAGAAAAATTGTGATTTCTTTGAACACTTTGAGTAGTTGTAGTTACTTCTGGTTACTGCACACAGAATTAAAGCGTTAATTGCACCCTTACCCACAGAGTGGAACTGAACAGTACTAACAAAGGTCAAACTTATCCTTTAATTATCTCTGTCTACGCTTTCCTTATTATTTTGGCCTTTCAGTGATTAAATCCAGCTGGGCTACCATTTAACTCACAAAATTTGGGCATTTCCCTCCTATTGTGCAACATTCCCAAACAACTCACTGCATCTTCTGATGACTCTTCTTCTGAGTATAGGATTAGTGATAACTCAATGACTAGCTTTTAAGTGACCTTCTTAAGAGGAAATGATTTTCTCTTGTTTTATAGGGCATAAACTGGATCACAAACAGAGGAATTAGCTGCTTAATTTTTTTACTGCGGGTCCCTGGTTCCAATCCCTGGTTTCTTTCCTCCCAACATCCATCCTAGAGGAGCCAACAAATCATGCAAGTGTAACAACCATCTTCCTCTTCAAAATTATTTTGAACAAATGCACATAACTGTTGAAGAATGGTTTTTTCCCCATTCTTTGACAAGGCCTCGTTCTTTACTTGGAAAAGTCAACAAGAGAAAAATTACGAAAACAAAAAAAACCAAAAAGCCAAGATACAATATAAGCATCATAAATCCACAAAGCCTGCCTTTGACTTCATTTGATGAAGTTGACATTTTGGTACACAGTATACTCCAAAAATCACAGTAACTGAACTGAAAACTGCTTTCCTTTCCCTTCTCATGCCCCATTCACCCCCTCCTTTCCAGAACAACCTATGCAAGTACAGTCGGGACTGCCAGTATGGAACATGCCCCTAACCTTGGCATCTAGCAGCTGTGATGAATCACTTCACAAAATCCTGCATGCCAACTAGAAGCCAGTTGTGTTTCTTAAGCAAGTCAATCTGCTCAATAGTTATATATCATTACTCTATTTAAAATGGTAGAAAAACAAATTTATTTGGATGAAATCTTGTTAATGCATATTTTTTCTTAGCAGTTAGTAATAGAGTAGAAATTCTTTGCTGACATTACACTGTGCTGCTTGCAGACTCTCCAGAGCATTTTGATTAACAGAGGACAACTCTCCACTTACTGGCTAAGCTTACCACAGGAATCTGCAATCAAAATATCTGCATTAGCAACATATACACAGTATATGGTTTCAGACCTTTTTTCAGACAGTCAGTATGATCAAAAGATAAATCTAACGTACAGTAATGGGCAATATTAATTTAACTGTTGGCATTATAAATTATAATCAAGCAGACTTCAAATTATTCTTGCAATCAGCTCACACTTCTTTTGTTCTACAAAGTATAAATTCAAGCCTCGAACTGAGACACCAGCATCCCAGCTCTCCACTGCACATCAGTTCTCTCAGTATAGTTAAAATGGATGCAGTGTGCAACAGAAAACCATAGCTAGCAAACAACAAGAACGCAAACATTTCTCTGACAAAACTGAGCACAGCAGCGTGCCCTTTGGGCAAAAAGGCTAGTGATATCTTGGGGTGCATTAAAAGATCATGGCCAGCAGGTCAAGGGATGTTCTTCTGACCCCTCTCTTCTGTCATGGTGAGGCCACATCTGGAGTACTGTATCCAGTTCTGGGCTACTCAATTAGAAAAAAAAAGATAGGGAACTAGAAAGGACAACAAAGATGCCTGGGGACCTGGAACATCTCTCTTATGAGGAAAGAATGAGAGATCTGGGGCTGTTCAGCCTGGAGAAGCCTGAAAGAGGGTCTTCTCAACATTAATAAATTTCTAAAGAGTGGGTGTCAAGTGGATGAGGCCAGGTTCTTTTTGGCTGTGGCTGGCAACTGGACAAGGGGCAATAGATGCACACTGGTACACATATGAAAATGACAAAGAACATCACTGTGAGGGTGGCAGAGCACTGGAACAAGCTGTCCAGAGAAGCTGCAGAGTCTGTTTCTGAGGAGTTGTCCAAAAACAGCCTGGAAGTTTTCTGGTGCAACATACTGTAGGGAACCTGCCTCAGCAGCGGTTAGCCTGGGTGGTCTCTAGATGTCCCTTCAAATTCCTGTGATTCTGCAATTTTGCAAGTCAACTTTGGGATTTAATATTACCAAACACACTGCTAAACTAATACGACACCTTTTTTTACCCTTGGCTGAACTTCAGTCAAATGAGATAAGCGCAGAAAGTCATTATTTATATCATTATTTGCTTTTAAAAAATAAGGTATTAATGAATTTCTCTGGCTAATTTGCTTATTATTGAGATTGCATACTCCTTTTTCAATCCCTAGAAAGTCCTATGAGCATAATTTTAGTGATTTGCAAGCATTTTTCATACTTAATCTGTCCAAATCTAAGAATTCATCCACTCCATCCTATGGATAAATCAAAATGAAATTGTTGTAAAATATACAAATCAAATATAAGAGTTAGAGGTAAAAGTAAGGAAAAGGAATAACTGAACATGCAAAGAAGGTGTGCTAAAGAAACACAAAAATCTGAAGAAAGAAGCTAACTGAGAACAAGAAAGGATAACAAACACAGTAGAAGTACAACAAAGCAGAAGTTAGCTTCTTAATAATTTATTCAACTTCCTCAAATCTGTGAGAATAACTCCTGCTCTCAGAGAACATAACCAGCACAAAGTACAAATATAAAACAAACTTCAACTCAAAGATTGAGGGGAAAGGATATGGCACTTTTTTTTTAAACTGCATTGTGAAGATATGTTCTCACCTAGACATATAGGAGTATATAAAGCTGATAACAAGAGAGTTCCTTGGTGCTTGGCTCATTCCCAACAGTGAAAAGTATCTCCTCCTATATGGAAAGGTAAAAAAGAGCCTTTAAGAACCCAGAATGAAGAGGCTTTTTCTGTGTGACAGATACACTGTACTTTATATGCATCATCCAAACCATGACCAGATTGCAGGGCAGGTGTACTCCATCAGAGACTGGAAAGGCTGTACACTCAGTAAAGGTCCCTTCAAACTTAACTACCAGTTTCACTTCCAAGAACATGTGGTCACTTAGCAGCAGCTCTATGGAACTTCATTTTCTTTGTATGCTACTCAGGATTGATAGGTTAATCCAGGCTATGAGTTTATACAAGGATTTGCTTTTATCCCATGTGACAGCAATATACAATGTAGGAAAAAAATCAAAAATAAAAAAAGCAAGCAACATTCTCCTAATGTGAATTCATCCAGCACAACTGGATGTGAGCAAATGCACAACCTGCAAATGTTTGGTTATAATTTGTTACTCCTGCTTGTGTGCAAAACTACTCTCACAAGTCCGTCGTCTCCAGGCAACATTCCAGCCTCAGTTTGAGGAGTCTGTCTTCTAGTTATTATCTCCAACATCAAAATTTTACACTGAATTTGTTCAATAATTTAAACAGACACAATTAATAATATTATTATATCTTTGGCTATAAAGGCCATGAACCATTTATTAAGCTTGTTGTACTACATCTGCTGAGAAGCTTTACCATAAGTGAACGAGACAGAGTAAATAGCACCAATGACTAATTCAAAGGAACTGCTCTTATGCTATGGTGGAAAGTTTTACTTTGTCTCATGTTTGGAAAGTGAGAGATTCCAAAACAAAACAGAGAATCCAAGGGGAGCCAGGGGACCTGTAAATCAGGAAAGACCCTCAAAAAACTCAATGCAGAAGAGAAATGAGATTTCATGAGTGTTAAAGTATGTTTACCCACCCAAAGGCAGAGAAGGTAAGCTGAGTTGGAAAGTAATCTTCATGGCATGCTGACCTTTCATTCTAGTCCCTCACAGATTTAAGCACAAATACACCTGACAAATAAAAAACTCTGAAAGCTACAACTATTTTGGAAACTCACCATTCATCACTACAAATAAAAGAAGTGCTGAAAATAGAGAAATATCAACCATCAGTAGTGTCTGCAGTGAGCTCCCCCACTAAAACATAGCTACTAAAGGCAACGTTCAAAGCATTCAAACTATAATCAGCCTTCTGCTGTATCAAAAAGATTCCTCTAGGATCAAAAAGGCTGTGTGATAGCAATTAGAGTAAAACACAGCCAAAACCAGGATTTCCAGTTCAGTTTTTCAACATAGTGCCAATCTTCAAAGTGCCACTTCATCATGAGAAAGAAGTGTAAGGTCAATAAAACAGAAAGGTTGACTGAGGATTGTAGACATCTTGACAGAAATTTAAAGCTTGGCACTTGTTGACAATTTACTTAAGACAGAGGTATTACTTGCACTCTTAGAAGCTATGCTTTGTTTAATCAGTACATTAATAATTACATAGAGAAATGTACTTCATGTCTTTATTTAGTTTATCTTCAGTTACAGTGCACTATGGAGTAAAAACTTATTTTTCACAAGTTAAAAGAGAAATCGTATTTCCAATGGCAATTAATGCAATTTGAGCCTCATCACCCTTGAAGTTCTATTAATCTTATTTGCTTTAAAATTAAAACGATAAAACCATATGGATCTTACATTTGATATCTCACACATTTTGATAATTGAGGCCTCTTAAATCACAGCTAACCACTTGCACCACTTGTTGGTGGTGGCACTGAATGCTATCGACAAAGGATTATTAGACACCGTTAGTATGTTCCCTATTCAGGAAAAAAGCTGTAAGCAAAATTTCCTTCTCTACAGACTGACAGACAGCTCACTTATTTCCTTATAAAAACCTGGATAATAGTTTCTATTCTGAGATGTTTTACTGCTCACTCCATCTCTGTATAGAATTGTGACTCTAAAGACAGCCTTAAAAATTCACACAAGGTGATTTCCTAACTTGGGATACAAGTAATCGCATAAGGAGCTCAGTGAAAATTGATCAGACACAGGTTTATACTCCTTGGAAAATACAAAGTTATTGAAAGGAAGACAGGTACAGTATCTTTTCGTCAGTTTACAGCACTGAGCCAGCCAGCTTGTGTTACAGCTCAACAGGGTCAACAGTAACTTGTTCATGCAGCTATCCACAAAATCTTACCTCAAGCTGGTAACATGCCAGCTAATACTATACTCACAGCCAGTATTTATCGAAGCACAAAGTTGCTTAAGCTCCATGAAGAAATCCATCAATTTACATAATTTCAAGATAATAAGTCTATCCACAAGCTAAAGACTTACTCTGAAACAAGTTTTAGTTTGTCTATTTACCTAATATAGACCTATGCTGCAATTAACATTTCACTAAAGTCTGCTTTCTATAGCCCAAGGCCTTTTGGAAACAAAGCTGGGAACCCCTTTTCCACAAATAGATCCAGCAGAACTAGAACCAAGCTACAGATACGTAGCACAGAACCTCAGAAGGTAATGAAAACTAAACAGCAGAAAGTTATTTCTGCATCCAAACATCACTAAAGCATGTCAGAAAAATAGAGCCATTATTCCATCACACCCTAACAAACAGTGGAAAATTTGACAGTTATAGAAACAAATGATATATTTTAAACATATATGAAAAGGAAAACTTACAGAAGAACATAGGAGACAGGCAAGAAGATTAAGCATATGTTGTGGGAAAAGCAATACATTTTTGAGGAATGCTGTATGAAGGACAGTAATGATATCCTAGATTAGATTAGCCAAAAGCAACCTTACACTGTCTGTGTTGAATACAGCAAGCAATTGATTTGGCACCCAGTGCAGCACTTCCTCCTGACCTTCTCCTGACAAATAGCAAAGTCTGGAATACTGCTCAAAATTGTGTTGTTTTTTTTTCTTGTGGCATTTCAGAATTTTTGTCTTTTAATAACAAGCTATGGTTGTTCTTTCTGCAACCAGGCATGACTGTGCAACCACAACGTGCTCAGCTTTGATTTAGGTATGTATGATGTGCACTGAGCCAGAGAACTGTAGAAGCAGAGAGAAAAATATTACAGAATAAAAACCCCTTCGACCTTCTCCTGCACCTCGTTTTGACATCTCTCTGCCTTTAGCATAGATGACAAACTGTAATTCAACATCTTCACAGCAGCTCTGTGTACCTAATGAACTTAGATATATCGTATATCCACGTTTGTATCAATCCAGCCAGAAATCATATTATAGTAGAGTAAAATGGATAACACTTGATATCCGCAAAAAAAAAAAAATCTTCCTAGATAAGTTACCTCATCAAAGCTGTTGGAGATGTATAATTTTCCTGGACTGACACTCTGTATTGTGTTACTGTGGCCTTTAAAAACAACAAACAAAACAAAACCAAAAACCACATACACAGGGCTGCTTTAAAACCAGATTCACCCTCTGATGGAACCACAGCCTTTCAGACAGACAAACTCAGAATTTCCGACTCAACTTCACTGAACCTACTGTCAAACTCAGGCTCATTTCATAGAAACTAAACAGACAGACTTGACTGAAAGTCTCTAATGACAAGCACAGTTATGAAGTTCCTTTCAAAAGTAAAACATCTTTGTAAGTCTGTATGAGATTAGCACCTAAACTCCAGCTAAGATTCACCATATAAATTTAATTAGAAATCCCTGGGAAGGGAAAAACATCTCTGGGCATCAGTGTGAAATGTTTGCCTATCTTACCTGAACAGGGGTTACTAACACCATGTAAAAACAAGAACTTTGTAGGTTTGTGTAAGACAGAGTGAAAATCTGAAAGTATTATTCACATCATCTTGTGATAAATGCACTATAAATATCAGGGATTGGCAGGAGGATGATAAAGAACATGCACTCTTGGCTGTCTAGACTGAGTGTGAGACTAACCATTCCCATATACTGAAAAAACACACTTAAATTAAACAAAGTGATAATAAAAAACAAATAGGCTCCTTTCAAACAGATCGAAGTGATTTCCAAATTTTGTCTTCCTACATTCCCACCCCAGCAGAACAGGAAAAAAACCTCTAAATCCCCATCCCAGCTGGAGATTTAAAAAAAGGGGTGTGGGCTGGGGTTCTGTTAATTCCCTACAGTGACTTCTGGGCTTCTAGATTAAGACACCAAAGAGTATGTGCCTCACAATCATGCTGAAGTTCTGTCTCTCCCACAATGTGATACATTACTAAACCTGTGGAAAATAAAGTGACCTAGCCGTTATAGTTCAAGGGTTTGAAACATGAGGCTTTCATTTGTGAAAGATCAGAATATCTTCCACCTCAGAAACTCTTCTGTTATTAAATCTATATCAGAGCCCCAACCTTCACTGGATAGCTTTTATGAGTTAAATAAATAAATCAACACAAGCATCTAGATAAACGAAAGTATGAGGAAAAAAATCAATATTCTCATTTTTGTACTCTGTCTGTTTTGGAGTCTATCTGATGGTGTTTGCCATTGTAATAGTTGAGTGTAACCCAATAGCTGGGGAACACTCAACTCCATCTTTATTAAATTTAAAATCTGGCTGAGAATACACTTCCTTCCAGCATCGCTGTAGGGTGGAACTAATGTCCTGCTGCTTGCTGTATGCAAGGAAAAGAATTCTTGCCAGGCCTTGTTTAACACTGCTTTGCCCCACCACATCAGCAGAAACACAGCAGTGTCCCAAACAGATGACTGTTTCAGCTCTCAGCACCAGAGCCTTTGGTCTATTCTCACTAATGAGTGCACCTCCAAGGAGTAGCTTCACTAAGATTTCTGTTGTCAGGCCGCAGTGAACAAGTGTAATATATATCACAGGCATGACACTGATAGGTTGTTGGTTGAACTAAATAATAGTAATTACAACTGGAAAAGACCATGATTCTATACATGTGATCTATAGGCTAAATGCTATTACTCCTTATCCACTGATAACTTTTGAACATTTCTGCCCTTGCTAAGAAAAATAAGTAATATAGCAAAGAAAGACATCCATCTTTTCTTCAGGATGATCTGAAGAATGCCCAGTGGCCGAGGGTGCTCTCAGTCAGAAGCTGATGTCCAGACGAGCTTTTCACAGGCTACAAAGGAAGCTTCTCCATACATTAAAAAAAAAAAAAAGGAAGAAGAAAAAAAAATAGATAGGTAAGGGAAAAAATAGCTGCCAGACATCAGCACTTACCATTTCTATTAAAATCATACAGCACACAAATGTTTCACATTTTAAAGGATGAATGAATACCTTTATAAAATGGGCCTAGGAAATAAGTTAAAATGTTTATGGACTGTGGATAATGAAGATCAGATCAGATCTGCTTAAAGAGAGAAAAAAAAAAAAAAAAAGGTTATGGGCTTGAGATGAGGGTTATTATAAGAAAAATCAAATCAAAATTTTTCTGCTTTCTTTTAAATCAAAGTTGTATGGATTCCTTCCCCTCCCTCCCCAGAGGATTTAATTCTCTTACTTCACCCCCAAAGTTTTCTTCATCTCTCAGCAGCATACATAAAATGTATCAGCATTTTAAAAGTGCTGAAATGATGAATATAAGACACTTCAGTTATTGGACTCTACATTAAAGTCACATAAACAACTTCACCTGAGCTCCAAACAGATTTTACAGGCTCACTACCCTGGCACCACTTTCAGAGACAGCACATTCTGCCTAGGAGGCAGTGGAGACTAAAAATCCACAGTCAAATGGAGAAGAAACCTAAAATTAACCTGGGTCTATGAATGCACATATGCCATAATCATCAACAGAACTCAGCCCTTGAACCACTACAGCAGTTTTCACATGCTTTTCCTAACTGGAAAAAAATTACATGTGCATTTTGGGTCTTTGTTGGTACATACAGATTTATATTAGCAGAAATCCAACCAGTAACTACCTTTGATAGCGAAGTCAGCATTCCGGATCACCAAAACATGATGACTTCCTTCAGAGCTGCTTAAGCTAGGTCAAGAAATTTTGCTCAGCAAACACTGTACAGCTCCAGCTACAGACCACAGGCTAGGTCCTTCTTGTATGGCTCTCTGCAAATGCCTTCTACAGCTGAAGCTCTGTTTTCTACTACAAATCAATTCACTGCACTGACATTACATGTGGCCTACTGTTCAGATGCCACCGAGCACACTGTAAATTTTTATTCATAGACCCAAAAGGATTTAATCAAAACTTGTGGGTTTGAACTATATGTATACAAAACAGCAGCCATCTAGTTTATAGATACTAATTAATTTGTTTTGCTCTATATAAAATTGGTTCATGTGCATTATTTCTCCCAATTTCTTCTGTAGACACATTTACCACAAATGACAATTCAGAGTTCCTTTTTGCTATGAGCTGAAGTCCTTTCTCCCTCAGCTATTCTCCCATTCATTAAATAAATGGTCTTTGAATTACTTGACCTACTTTTTTCTTTTGAAGCAGAAATTCAGAATGAAGTCTCCTCACTTTTTCCTCTTCCAACTGTTACAGTTAAGTATTTTTATCATTTGCTACATTGTGTTCAAGCTTCGAACACAGAAGAATTAAGAACCAAGTAGATCAGTTACTGTTGTGCTTATATTTGCTTATAGAAAAAGTGTGGTAAGGAGAACTATAAGAGTAGCAATTCAAAGTATGGAAAAGAAACATTAAGCTGTAAACCAAACAGGTAAAATACACATCCTACCAAAACAAGTAAGTCAAAGAGTCAGGTACAAACTTGCTCACTTCAGTATAATTGCTCTGCCACCCACATCATCAGTTGGTTCAAGCAGCATTTTCACCATCCGCACCACAACAGAATTCCTATGCAAATTTAGCCTGATTATTTTAAGTTTGAAAGTGGTTGTCATTAGAAAGCCAGGAATCACATCCAGGTATACTCCACATTCACTTATGCATGTGTGTAGACTTACCTAAGTCTAGACTCACATAGCAGTGGAGAATCAGGCAAAGAATGTAGTTTAGCCACAAATTTAATCACTGGGGAATTTGTTCTTGCTATATCTTCAGGCAAAACAAGAATGAGCATAAAGCAATTGCTCACAAAAAAAACAAACTGAGATTGTATTATATTTTTGTAATGCAATTATCTGCATAATACAAAAAAAAAATTTAGTTGCAATAGCCTCATAATAAGGCCTTACTAATAACACTGGGCCCTAATAAGCTTGGGATGTGGCTTAAAAAAATTGTAGTTTAGAAGTGGGGGTTTTCATCTTTTTCAAAAGTCTTAAAACCCAAACTGGAACTTTAATTGCAAATACACACATGCTTCAGGTAGCACAAGCTTCTGATAAATCAGTCTAATCATAGGCAGAAAACTGAGCATGTTGTGGAATAAGCTCTAAGAGAACCAAAAAAACAAAACTAATACAGAGCAAGCTAAGAAATGCATCATGTAATACGTGGCTCCGATAAGACAATGGCTAGTGAAAGAAAATACACACAATGCAAGCTCATGTAAAGTCCACATTACAAGGAAAATTGGCAACATTTATTATCATTTACTTGATAGAACTGATCTACTATATATTCGTTGTACAATCAAATAATTTAAACAAACTTTATGAAAGATAGTTTTGTTAGCTAAGAAATAGAATCTTAATTTCAAAGCTTGATAGCAAAAGCATCACATCCTGTAATGCAAGACATGACTTAACCATTAACATACAACTAAAAATATCGAACTCATTTGAACATTCTATCATGAAAGGAATAGATTTACTCTTGGCTTCTCAGTGGTGTTCTGAAAACTTTCTTGGCAAATAAGCACTGATCAATTTGTCAAAATGAGTTGTTCCCAAAATGCAGTGACACTAAATATTTTATCTCACTGCCAGTAGGCAGTGACATTTTGAATCTGAAATAATATCCTGAAGCAGACATAAAAAGCATATTTTCCATCCAAAAATACACTCCAAACACCTGTTATGAGATTATATGCCATTTGCTAACTAATAGCCAATGCCTTCATCCAGTCTCACCTCTGCTTGTTTCCTCTTAAGGGTTACAATACAGACAATTTGTTTAAAATTAATGTTTTCCAAAGAGAGTCATTAAAGTTAATGTGCAACAGGGTGTTTCATGGGAATACTATGATCCCTTACAGGATTTGAGTTATTCTTGTGCTAACCAGAATCCTGTGCTTTAGGAATGGGTATCTTCTTATGGACTGAGAGTAACAACCCAACAGCACAACTGGTGCCAGTCTTGGCTAGCCATGAGTGCAGATCCAAAGGGAATTTCACAAGTTAGAACAAAGTTAGTAACCCATCGTAAATATTGCTGCATTATGAGCTAACAGCCTATAAATCCCTTTTGAGTGCCATGCCCCTATGGGAAATGGCAGGCATACTTCCATATGGTGGTGATACATCATGTGATTTTTTTTAAAAGGCATACTATAATTTGGACTTATTTATTGTTCTCTCTCTTCATATCTGTAAACAAAGAAAACTCTAAAAGGTTACATTCCTTCCTATTCCTTACTTTATTATGTAAACCAAACTGAAAGTTTAGCTATGCAAATATCTATCATCTGTAATTTATTCATGGTACTTTCTCCTTCAGAAAATTAAATCCCCAGATGTGCTTGACTAAATAAAAGAGGAGACCGAATTAACTCATTTTTCTGTGCAAGCTGCAGAAATAGCAATAGCTAAGAATAACAGAATTTTCAAAACCAAAACAAATTCAAAAAAAATTAAAGCATGCTGAACACTGACCAGATCTTAAACAGATTTCTCAACTTGCAATCACAGATAACAAATCAAAATATTAACAAAAATGACTTTTACTCCCAGCCTAACTCAAAGTATTATTAACTCATAAGAAGAATTTAAAGGATATTGGATAATATGTAAAGTTTGAATCCGGGAGGAAAAAAAATAAAACCACAGTAAAAAAAAAAAGAATGTATCTGAACACATGCTAAGGAGCAAAACTCCACAAATTTTCTTTTTACTTTTTCCCTATCTCTCTAATAAGTAACAAGCAGAAAGGTTCAAAGCAAAAGTGGCAGATTCCATTAGTAAGCAAACCAGCTAATTGGAAATAGCAAGTCACCTAGTCTTGCAATATCCTTTTTATTCTTTCTTCACTTTATTGTTCCCCCTTAATTTAATGCAGTGAAGAAAAAAAATATATATATCAGAATACTACTACACAAATAGAAGACAAGAATCATAAGAAAATTTGGGTTTCAAGGTCCCTTGGGAAGACCCCAGTCAAGCACCTTGAAGGTTCAGCCTAGTCTAATTCAGTCAGACCAGGACATCTCCCAGGGCAAAACCTGCACAGGCTCACTGAGCACCCTGCTCATTCTGCCTGAGAAAGTTGCTTCTTATATCCAATCAAATCCTCACCATATACCATGCACCTGTGCATATCAATGTAAATGGTCTAGCTCCATCCCCTCCATAACCTCCACAGAGGTACTGAAAGGTCATTTTACAGCCATCTCTACTCCATACTGACTAATTGGTGCTTCAGAGTTCAAGGACCCTAACACTCAAGCTGTAGCACTACAAAAGTGGCAGAATGTCCGCTCAAGAATGTAATTCTTACACAAGAATGCTGCAGCAGAGAGCTCCATTTCACAATCTCTGTTCAAGTTAGCTGCAGTGGCTAAAGACACCGACTACCCCACACCCTTTCAGTCAACACAACCACATCTCACAAGAACCGTGAATCCGAGTCTGTAGGGAAAGGGTTATGACAAAGAAGATGTAAGACAAGGAAATTGGAAGCAGATAAAAGTGAATTAAGAAGTAAGGACAATAAAAGAAAGAGCATTAGTAGAGAAACAATATTAGTATTAAAAGAAAAAAAAGCTTCAGTCTGGGATTGGATATTCCAAGCTCCAAGGGGATAACCCCCTAAAGAGCTATTAATAGTCTGTGTGGACAACTAAGTAGTGTCCAAGTGACATGCAAGAGAAATTAGAACTTTCAAAACACAGGGCAGCAAGCAATTACTTGGTTAAGAAGAAAACTGTTTCTGCTTGAATTAAAGAACAATAAATTAGCAGGCTGTAGGGAATAACTTCCAATCAGGATTACTCAAGAAACGTATGTAGACCAGACCCAGTAAAGGAAAGGACACCATTAGCTTCAGACTCTATTCAGTGAATGTTACCTGAAGCCATGAAGACTTTGTGGAAACCAGAGACTCTGGTTATAAACACCACCAGGCATTTGCCAGCTCATCAGTTCAGTAATATCAAGTAAAGGAAACTATCAGATCTGAATTTAATGTTGCTCAGGGAATATGTTGGGTTGTTGGTTTTTTTTCCTTTTTGTTCATCTGTATCTACAAGTTTGCATATGTGCTATCTGTTCAGGATTTGTAAATAAATGCTTACTTTTAGCTTAATTTGGCTTTTGTAAGGAGTTCTTCCAAGGCAACTGTCTAGGCCCTAAAACTTGGATATGGCCCTCATAAAAACTATGTCCTAGATTTGTGAGGTGGCCACCCAGCCCTACACAGTCTCATACATGCATGTGGTTCTGTTTCAGACTGCACTTGAGAGCTGGCAAAACAGTTTGTAAGGAATATGTGTCTTTGGATAACTACTGATGGCCAGAAAAGCTTTCAGGCATGCAGCAGGACAATGAGCCTGTATTTCAAGGGTCTAATGGGAAATGTAGCAGTGATAAAAGTTGGAACAATGTGCTGAAAAGGGAAGAGAATTATGGCATGTTCTACAGCAGAATGTAAAAACTCTCCATGTCCTTGACAGTGCCAGAAGTTGGCCTCAAATTGAAATAGACAGAAGAAGTAGAACTAGCCTTTTCAGATTATGCAAAATTAAAAAGGACAAAAAATTAAAAAAAAAATAAAAATGGAGACAGTTAAAAGTGTAGATGATAATGAAGCCAAACAGACATCACAAGAAATAGAACACAGGAGGTGAATGGAACTGACAACCACACTATTACTTGGCTGAGAAGATAGGATCTAGCCAGCAGAATAGGAGCAGCTTTCCAATTCATGCAGCCTGTAATTCACACTGCAAAGAAAGATCCTCCCTGGAAGTTTGTGCGGCCTCCACAAAGTAGCAAAAGACTGCTGAGTGTCTGTTTTATTCTTCTAGCAGAAGGAAGCAACCTCTCAATTTTCAATAGTACAAACCAGTCATTGTGTCAAATTGCAGTCTGGTTAAAATTACTAAGAACATTTTAAATAATTCTGGTAATTAACAACCAGAAAATACCAGAGCTTCAAAGAACAGAATGGTGCAAGTACTTGCTACAAGGTGTACCTGCTCTGAGAAGAGAATTGAGATCTTAGGCAGTAGGAAATTATATAATTATTGTTCTCATGAACATGGTTCCTGCGTCTCAGATCCGCAGGAAGTAGTTGTCTTTATGATAAGTTCAAGACTAATCTTTCAAGAGCAAAGTTTCAGAATAGCAAACAGGGAAAGGATGGAATAGTGAAATAATTCTGAATTGCAGTTCCCATTCCTCAAGCCATTTATTTTACAACTCAGAGTAGCATTTCAAAGCACCGTAAGTCTGAGCATATCAGTAATGGAAGTTGTTATTCCATACATTGTCATATTTTACATACTCAGCACAATTAGTGAAGCACAAGCAATCAGATGCTTTGACTGGACAGGACATTACAGCAAGGGACATTTGCTATCAAGCTGCTGGAGGAAGTGGAAAGTTCTGTACTGGTAATAAGAGCAGTTTTCTGTTAACAAGTTAAAAAGCACAAGCAGGGGTAGGTGAAGAAGCAATACATTTCTGTAAGAAGAAGACTGAGGCATCAAAAAAGTCAGTCACAAAAAGAGAAATCAAGTAACAGGCAACTAAGATAACTTGGGAAAAGAAAAACAGGAAAACCTCTTAAGAATGATAGCTCTTGTCTCCTTGGGTACTCTGAATCAGGCAGTTTAGGTTCTGTGTGGCCAACACTAAATGGAAGCCAGCAAGTCCATTGGACATGTGGAGAAGGGATAAAGAAACAGGGAATTCTGCTTGCCAGTACTTCAGACAGGCAAGATTGTTGGCAAGCATAGCCTGCATCTGAGTAACTGTTTCTTGCTTGTAATCTCCAGAAATTACTGTCACATAGTGTCATCCAAGTAACTGGCAAGAAGGTGTGTGAACACAGACGCACTTCCTAGCTCAGCTGTTTTATTTGGACCCAGACAAGGACCTTGAAGTGAGTAATATACCCACTTTTCCAGCAATGCTGCATGCAACTGCAACAGCCACATTGGTTCTACTCAAAGCTCAAGTCCACTTGCCCCCTGCTGTGTGCAAACAACTAAATTGCTTCCAGGTGGCCCCTATAGTCACCATCAGATGTCACTCTTCTAATGACAGTCTGCCAGCCCCACACTTTTAAGCCTCTGTATCTCTGAAAAAGTCACTCCACAGTCCAGATAAATCTCAGTCCACTGTAGTAAGAGCTGAATGCTCACCTACAACCTCATGCTTGCATCTCACAGTACAAATGTTGGCAGGAAGTAGCTATTCTCTTTTCTTCTGTTAGTTGCTGAATGGTATAATACAATCTTGTTCCCCTTCCAAAAAGTATCCATTGTTCTGACAGTGAATTTATTTAGACCAAGCAGTGACACTTTCGTACAGGAGAACCTTAGCATTTGAGTATTTCAGGAACAAGACTGGAAAAATACAATTCCTGCTCAGTATTACCTCTTTTCCAGTTCTCTACTTCCTAATATTTATAGCCACTTCTTCCCACCTTTCATCATTCAGCTCAGGGGAAAAATAAAGAAATAAATGAAAAAAAAAGGAAAGAGTTTTTTTTTATGTTCTTCACTTAAACAAAACCTTGCTTTCACATTCAAAGAGATTCATACCCTACAAGCAAGATAATAGGTGAATCATGAATCCAAAAGTCCCCCTACTGTGCTCTTAGCATTCATGGGTGGTCAAAGCTGTAACTGAGCTACATCACCATGGTGCAGCAAGAATTAAGAGATTTATTTTATGCAGTTGGCTTTCTATTTATACCAGTTGGTGTACTGTATCTCAGAGTGCATTACAAAGTATTTAATCACAATATAACGTACCTACAGCAGTTTCACCGCAGCTATTTAGCAAACAGAAGGAAGGAAGAAGTGGAATAAAAAGGAAAGAGTGATTTGATTATGCAAAGTTTAATTATCATGATTAAAAAGTGCTCATAGCTTCCTATTCCTAACTCATGTTGAAATCTTCTTATGCACTGCACCTCTTCTCCTCAGCATCCCAGTTCATTTTGTCTTGACTTCCAGAAAGAGAGCACTTTCAGTTTTAACACCCAAATCATTTACTCATGCCACAACCTCTCTTCCCTTCTCCACTAATCTCACTTTTCTAGCAGCCTAGTTACTTCATATCTGCCCTCTCTACATTTAAATCTCCAGCAGTATCAACTGTCTTCAATTGTATCCAGGCTTGCTGTGCATTCTGAAGGTTCACTGTCACTACCTTCGGCCATCAAAGTACTCTTTTTCAACTCTCACCTAATGCACAATTCTGTGTGTATTAGATTTTTACCTTTTGTTGTTGTTTTTTTTTCCACTCAACTTTCTCTAGTGCAGCCAATTACTCTAAGATTCTTTCACCAATTCTTCTCTTGTTTAGCTAGGTATGTCTAGATAGCAACCACATAGCCTTTGTTCCCTATGCATGCAATCTCCATCAGTTCTGAAAAACACTAACTTAAAGGATTAGAAACATCCACAGTAGCTGCCTGTGCAACTTGTATTTCTATTTCATCTGTTAGCTAAACTGCAACTCCCCATAGTAAGTAAAACTTCCCTGTCTATGCCTTGCAGAAAGCCAAGTACATTGTTAACACTGGACAAATAATAGCTGCCTCCATAGAACTGTCTTCCTACTCAATACTTGGTCACTAAGAATAGCATGGCCCCAGGAATTCAGCCCAGCAACTAACCAGCAAAGTCCAGAAAATATAAGCAAGCATTTTGAGGGGAGCTTGTGTCTTTCTCAGTTGCTTCTGGAACCAGAAGCAAAGACAAACAGAGGAAAAGACACATTAAAGGAACTGTAACCAGCCTAAAACCTTTCCACTCCTTCTCTTGGCAAATTACAAGTATAATAGCTTGGCCTCCTCTCCAGCTAGTTTGGCCTCAGTTCCAGTCCATGGGTGTGGGCCCAAGGGTGAAGGGGTACGCAAACTACAAACACATAGTGGTGGTTTAGTCAGCACACTTGCATCAGGGCACTTCAACTTTCCTCTTCTTCTCTGTAAGAATCTTTTATCATTTAGCAAACTATATATTATACTAGCAAGAAATGATAAATGAATGGCTGATCAGGCATGTATAAATTCATATAAGTCTAGATCACAAGAATAGAAACACAGCTGGCACAGCTAAGAAGGACAGAAGGGGTAGGCACAAAGTATGGGCATCAACTGGCTTCAAGGTTTCTTTAAAGAACTGACTGCATGACAGGAGGACAGGCTGCTTGCTTGCTTCCAAGCAATGGCCAGTATCCAATCACTATAAAGTGTTTGCCTATTCATGGCCCTGCAACAAAGAGAATACTTCATGAAGCCAAACTTACCAAGAAAACAGACAGTACTTCAACCAATTGAGTGGTTTGCCAGTGAGACAACTGTATATCTCTGGTACTATTCACCCTGACTGCTGTTTGGCCCACAGTGCCTAGCTATAACACATACAATTAGAATCAAAAAAACTACTAGCACAAACGCTGCTGCTCTTGCTTTGTTTTCTGCTACGCTCACTTGTTATGTATGCTGCACGTTAACATATACTTAAGGAGAACCTTCACACTTAGTCTATTCTGTTCCATCACCATTACTCTAATTATCTCAACACAAATGAAGAAAATCAAGCAAATGCTTTTCTGTGTAGAAAAAAAAAATCTAACTCCTGTTCATTTTGCTTTTTTAAAAATAAACAAGGAACTACTGGACTGCCTTTCTATGCTGAGAGGAATGAGAATGCAGTATTTCAAATTCAGCAAAGCTTGAAAAGTTTAGTTTTGTGGAGATTGTTCCAAACAACTGTATGTGGCTAAGTTTTCCAAAAAGTAACAAACAGCGAAATCAGTTTGTATTTAGATACACTTGGCTTACAAGGTTGTGGTTTAGCCCCATAGGTAAGCTCAAATTTGACATGGGTTAGAATAAAATAGTCCTTGGCGAACAGTCATGGTAACTGAAATCTTACTCTTGGAGGACTGGTTAAAAGGATCCAGATTCAATTCTTCCCCGGTCATCACAGCTGGAACAGACCTGGTGCATCAGTGCCCAGCTCCATCAATCCAGCATGTCTGATGTGCCTGAGTTTCACTAAGAAAACAAAGTTAGGGAGCCCTGAGACACACAGACATAACATAAATAAAAAAATACATTCACATTTCCAACTGTCCGCACATTCACAAGAACGTTGCACCTATGTTATATTACTCAGCATGTGGTTTCAATTTTAACAACAATGCACATTTGTTCAACTGCATGCTGGCTGCTAACTACACTACTAGCTGTGTTTAAATATGGCACAGCACACAACTGCCTTTCAGGGGTCAAGTGTCTAGCACACTCCTGCTATGGTTACAGTTGGTATAATCTTAGATTACCCAAGCAACACACCCAGACCCTTTGATGTCATGGAGGCATTATGTATATACAGTATAAATACACTGTGTATTCTTTGCAAGGTACAAGAGGGTGCAGGGGGAAAAAAGAAAGGAAATAAAGTATTAACAACAATAAAAGTCTTTTCAAAACTTTTAACTCTTTGCAGACTTACTAAAATAAATAAGTAATGGTCTTATGCTACTCTCCTAAAGCTGAAATTAAGTATTTCTTGACTGATTTTTACAGAAAGACTGTTCATGATAGTTACTTTGATCTGCAAAAAGCTGGTTGAACTGACTCTCGAATGCACTATCACAGTTATTTTTTATTTACCTATTTTACAAATACTTGCTACTATCAAGTTTCCTGAGAAAACATTACTTTGTGGTATACGTTTCTTTTTAACAATGCCAATTTAAGATATTGCCAACAATTTCACCACTGGACCTTTAAACCAGGCAGGCAAAGAGTAGAAGTCAATAGTCCTCACGTGAAACATATACCCAATTTACAGCTTCAGTGTAGAATATAGCTAGAAAGGAAGCAGCATCACCTGCTAAGAAAATATTCTTAAGTCCTATTCTCTGCACGTACTCATTTTCAGACATTACAGTCTTTTCTTAAATGAATTAATACATTCTAATGAAGTTTCTTCAGATTCTTCTTTGTAAAGACCCACTTAGCTTATACGTAGGTTTAAGCAACCTGTGCTTCATATGAAGCTCCAGCCCTCTGATCATCTTAGTGGTCCTCCCCTGGACCCACTCCAAGAGCTCCACATCCCTCCTGTACTGGAAGCCCGGGTCTGAATGCAGTACTCCAGATGGGGCCTCACAAGAGCTGAGTAGAGGGGGAAAATCACCTCCATCTTCCTGCTGGCCACCTCTTTTTTAATGCAGCCCAGAACACAGCTGGCCTTCCAGGCCAGGAGTGCACACTGCTGGCTCATGTCCAGCTTCTTGTCCATCATGATCCCCAAGTCCTTCTCTGCAGGGCTGTTCTCAAAGAGATCTTCCCCCAGTTTGTATAAACACCTGGGATTGCCCCAACCCAAGCGGAGCACCCTGCACTTGTTTGGCCATATTCAACCTCACTAGGTTTTCACGGGCCCACTTCTCCAGCATGTCCAGGTCCCTCTGGATGGCTTCCCTTCCTTCCAATGTATGGACTGCTCCACCCTGACACAGAATCACTAATCACAATCCTTTGGCTGTGTCCAGCAGCCAATTCCTAATCTACTGAACAATCCATCCTTTGAATCTACACCTCTCCAATATAGAGAGAAGGATGTAGTGAGGGACCATGTCAAAGGCTTTGCAGAAGTCCAGGTTCATTTCTGTTCAAGAGCCTTGTATACAAAGCCTAAATATAACAGGAGCTCTTATTTGGCTCTTGTTTCTGTTCTGTTAAGATGAAGGTGTAAAAACAACAGCAACAACAAAAAGCAAACTTGAGATGAAATACAAACATTGCAACACATGAGATGGAAAAAAAATAATAATAATCAGGATTTTCTTACTTTCAGATCTCTTAGGATATTTCTTTAGATTTGCTCCATTCTCAATTTATCTTTTCTATGTTAGGCTGCCTTTTAGAAGGAATCCCTTGAGTCTGTGAAAGCTTGCAGATCTCCTGGAGGGCAGGGAGCTAGGAAAGGGGGAAAAAGAAAAGAAGGAAAAAGGACCAGGATATTACTAATGCAAACACGTCTGCTGGTTGATACTACATAGTACAGATAAACGCTCAGGGAAACGGACAGTGTGTGTATATGGTGGGTGTTATTGTCATCTTCTCAAATAACTGATGATAACTGGGCACTCCAATTGCTCCTACACAGAATAAGGTGGCTGGGAGAATTAATATCCAGACAGAGTGAAAAATTAATGGCTAGCTATTAGAGGAATACTAACTCTGTTATTCCTATTGCTCTAAGAGGCGAATAGAGTAGTTATAAATTAGCAAGTCTTGGCATATCCAGCAGTACGGATATTTAGCCAAGTAGACAGAATTTTAAATAGCCCAGAGCTCTAACCACTTTTTTCTCTCTCGGTTGCTCATTCCACACCCAAGCCAGACAGACATTGCCACATCTGAGTTTAAACAGGAGTTGTAGCATTTCTGAAAGGCAGATTTGGTTGTGAGTACTCAAAAAAGAAGGTTTCAGGAGTCACATTTAGGCCAGTATGCATTTTGATATTGACCTAAACATCCACTCTGGCAGGAAAAAAATAAAAATGAGGAATCACAGAATCACAGAATTACCCGGGTTGGAAGGGACCTCAAGGATCATGTAGTTCCAACCCCCCCTGCCTAGCAGGGCCACCAAACATACACATTTACTAGATCAGGTTGCCCAGGGCCCCGTCCAACCTGGTCTTGAACACCTCCAAGGACGGGGCATCCACAACCTCACTGGGCAGCCTGTTCCAGGACCTAACCACCCTTCTAGTAAAGAACTTACCCCTAACATCCAACCTAAATCTTCCCTCCTTCAACTTAAAACCATTTCCCCTAGTCCTGCTATTATCAGCCCTTTCGAAGAGCTGATAGGAAGAGAGGGAAATGGGGAAAATATGGATAACTTATTGATTTGAAGTTTGAAGAGGAAATACAAGGTCAGTGTTAGAAGCTCAGATATAGAATAACACTTTAGAGCCAAAATAGATGCAGTTACATCAGGCTAACCTAAGCAGGTTTAACTGGTCTAATGGTTGACAGGGTTGTTCTACAGCCATAAAGACTGACATATCGTTCCCTACTGTGAGAGCTTTAGATTTTCTCCTTTCTCTCTAATAAAGTAATCAAGCACCTCTGGAAAACAAATATTGTGATTTCATGCCCCTCTAATAAAGTACGTCACATCTTTTGTAGCAAAAAGTGACAAGAAGTAATGAGAGCATAGTGATCTTGCAGCAAGCATCTACAGCGTTTCAACAAAGAGAGATGGGAGAATTTAAAATGAACCTTGCAAATTTTCCTCCTTATAGTTTTATTCCAGAAAGATCAAAAGGTGGATTTATGCCCTCCAACAGCCTTTAACAATAAATTTATATTTGCCTGCTGCAAACCCAAGACAACCACAAGAAACAAAAGCACTTGACAACCCATACTTGTTTCCAAACTAAAAGAGCTGCTTATACTTTTCATCTGACCTATATATTAGCTAAGCATCTCCTGGCAGAATTGTTCAATAAAGCTTGTGCTAGGTTCTGTTTCACAGCATGTTGAAGAATAGCTGTACATTCGATTGCCCAGGCAGTTACTAAGGTTTGCATGGTTTTTGGCTTTTGTCTTCTTACTTCCTGAGTAGTAAATTAAGAGCAAGCTTTCCTCAAAAAAGTAAAAAAAAAAAAAAAGAAAAAAAAAAAGAAAAAGGAAAGTACATAAAAATTAAATCCATCTGTTTCTAACAAACTAAGTAACTAAGAGGAGGGATCCAGCAGAATATTTTGTTTCCTAAATATCATTTATACCCAGCACAAGTAACCTTACAGTGAAGCTCTAGTTCTAAGTAGTGGCTCAAAGTAAATCAGCTCCCACCCTGCTAAAACCAAACTCGCCATGCCCTGGCTGGCCATTCCCAATGCTGTTTCCCTTGGTCAAGTGCCAGCTGACCCATTGCAGCACCGCTTTTAGCTTACAGGTGTCACATTGATCTTAAAATTCTTTCACTGAATTACAAGATAGATCATATATGAATTGAATCAAGCCAAATTACATTTCTCTAAATTAGAAATTTACTGATTTAGTTTTTGTGCGTTTTATTTTTGTTTTGTTTTTTTAACAGTAGCACTGACAGATACAAATGATATAGGACTTGATATAGGACTTTGCTTCATTTAATTTTTATTTTTTTTTAATCCCCAAATATAACATACATCTTCACATTTTTTTCCACTGGATTTTTCTCACATTTATTCTCTATTGATAAAAAAAATGCTCTCTGGCTGCACAGTACATGATACGTTTGCTCACTAGAGCCAGCTGATGCAGCATCTCTCATTTATACTACTGCTACATCATTCTCAAGTAATGAAGATCTGACTTCTCTTTTAGGGTCGCTACTATTGAATTTCATTTGTTTTTAAAATCTCACTATTAACTTGGAAATGACAGTATGTATACAGCCAGCCTATGCTTGGTGTCTGTTTCCCTTCATTGAGATAGGAATAATACTGTCTCAAGAGGATTTACAAAACAGCAGTTAAACATTTATGGTGACCTTTATGGCAACATTCAACAGCAGCCTTCCTCATTTTTGACATGTGGTCTTTTAGATTAGTTTAGGCTTTCCTGATAATTCAAGTGTCTTCACTACTGTTACTCTGACCACAGGCAAGACATATCCCCATATTGCCTTCCCACTGTGGAGCTTCATTCCATAAAGATAACTCAAATTAGTCCAGTTATCTAAGGGTAATGGAGACACTGAACACAAATGGCATGTAAGATGTTACTTTTTTTATTAATGAACACTAGGGGCTCAATTGACTTTCTGCAGTCTGTAACACAAATATTAACTACAGAGTCTGTTTGGCATCCTTTGTCTGAATAAGGTGGTAGCAATTATTTTGAAAGAAATAAATGCATTTTGTATCAAAGTAACTTATCTCATGTAATAAAGCATGGCTCATCAAAATCTGCTACTTCAGAGTGGTAGGTCTATTTTAGTACTAAATTAAGGATTCATCTCAAAAGTTGAAACAACCACAGTAAGATCTGTAACTGGAATGAACATCCTATGATATTTCTAACAATTCAGTACTCTGCATTAAATACAGTGCTACTGTAATATGCACAGGTGTGCCCTGTGATCAGGAATAAATTCCAAATTTCATTGTTGAAAAGGGTTATTCAACACTACTCTTTATCTGACATTTTTGTAGCTAAGTTTAATAGTGAGGGTTTTCTTTCCATTGTTGGATAACATAAGAAAATAAAATGTAAATCTTTTGAAAGTGCTTTTCTCATAATATTTTGGGCTTATCAACTCAGTTTTAAGAATTCTTTAGTCACATTCCTAAAGTATGTCTTGCATATAATTTTTGGAATGCTTTTTCCCAAATGTATTTTCAGATGCAGAGATTAAATTCATGCGGTTTCTATGTAAACTATCAACAAACAATAAAGTATTAAGGTTTGGCATTAAGCTGCTGTTCCAATACCCTACTTTCACTAATGCACACAGTGCTATTTTTTAAACTACTCAAGATTCATAGTCTATTGCTCAAAGCCAGGTCAAATGCAACTACTCTCCGTGTTGGGAAGAAGTGATTATGTGGCAAGTCTCAAGTGCTAACTCCCCTTGCACTTACACTCAATGTCTCTAAAAAAATTAAGAGCAGACATGAAATGTCATGAAATAGCTGTTGTTGCTCAGCCTTTCCGACACCTAAAAGACTGCACTCACCTAATAACCAGTTGGAACAGGAGACTCTCAGAAGGCTTCTGTCAGACAGACTTTAAGAAATCTAGAACTTATTTGTTGCATTTGTTGTTTTTCTGGTATACAGCATGTAACGTGAAATGATCATTTGGCAGAGTTTCAATTCCTACACTCTGCATTTCTGATAACTTTAAGCACCTTCACATAAAGCTATTACCTAAGCAATAGTAAATTTAGCATGTCATTTAATGTTCACAGACAAGCTCTGAGAATGTATGTACAACCATTACAATGAAGACTACAGTAGCAAGTCCCACATGCAATGCTTCCTGCCATAAAAACTTCCTCCAGTCATTTTGGACAAATTTGAGAGGATTTACAATAAGTAACATAGTCGCACCCAGACTGCCTTCCTGCCTAATAATAATCAAGCAGTGAGGCCTTGGAAATATATGGAAAACAATGCTGACAGAACTGTTTTTAGCAAAATCTTTTCCTCCCTTTGCTGAAGTTAGGGGTGGTCTCAAAAAAAAAAAGAAATTAGAAAAACAAAGATTTAGAGAACTTTGGCTGCAGCTAGCTTACTGGCAAACACAAAACCAAAGATCTGGCACCAGGTGTGAAATTAGTGAGACACCTCAACCTCACAGTCATTACAGTTTTGCAAGATTTCCAACCCCAATAAGATTTCCCAGCTCACACCTCCTTCATCAGTCCTCATCACATTGGCTGAAATTATCTTGGCAGTGGGGATAATTATTCATCAGTTACAATAAGCACTACAGACAAATCTGAACCAGGCATAGTGTTCAGGCCCCCATAGCTTTAGGAACTCCCACTGTGTTTGTAGAACACTTGGCCAGGCAGATAAAAGCTGCAGTTATGGCAGCAAAAACTTTGGAGATACACCTGAATGCTTTAATGTTCAACCTATTGTAGGGAACCTGCTTTAGTTGGCTAATCTCCAGAGGGCCCTTACAGCTCCTACAATCCCACAATTCTGTGATGATTCCCCTTTAACTAGGATGGACACCACATCCTGGTGACTTACCACCAGCTTGGATAATGCACTTGGCAGTTGGGTGGACTCAGGCAAACACCCCTTCAGAATTAAGAGGGAATAAAAAACCACAGACTCATAATTAACCCTCCTCAATATTCCCTCCCAACATATACCAGGTAGATCCCCAGCTGACAGAATTTATTTGCTTGCACAGCCAAGCCTTTCCATTTCTCCTTCTATCAAGTGTTGCCTCAGCCCTCCATCTAGATCCTTGTCCTCCACACAGATAGCGCAAAGTAGAGAAACATTTACTTTGCCATTCACTATCAGGAGCCTGGGATGATGTATCAAATGAGTCTTTCATGTGGTTATAATTTATTCATCATATTACTCCTTTATGTTAAAGAAAATGCAGTGGGGTTAAGTATGAACAGAAAACACATCTTAGCTACCAAATAACACGAAAATATTGAAGTCAAAAGCTCTCGAGTCAGATGAAGCATCATACTATGACAATAATATGTTAATGTTTCAGCCATGCAGACTCCATGGGTCTTTTGAAACACCTGTGGAAACAAGCTATGTGCTATTATTTCAACTCTAACAAACACATCAAACCAACTCAGTTTGTGTATCTTGTTCAGCATACACACAATTGAGTTTTTACAAGATAAACACCCTGATGTAAATATAATACTTCGTACATAATATTACATCAAGCCTATTTTCAACAACTGATACCTATTTTCTTCTCCGTATTTCTGTTATTCATGCTGCACCCAGCTCCTACTCAGAAGGCTTCTGATGTCACTTGCAATGGGATGGAAACCAAGTGCACATCATCTATTTGTCTGTGTGTATTCTATCTTGAAGATATACAGCATAGATTGAACTCTTTCCAAGAAAACCACATCAAAAGACTCCAGGTCCCTCTTTCAGCACTGAGGAAGATCTCTTCTCCTTATCTCCCTCTGCTTTGTTACACTGGATTCATTTTCCCAAATATCATCATACCTCAACTTCACCTACTCTTTCTCCAACTTTACAGCCTCCTCTGAGTGTTCTGTCATTGATAACAGAATCTGGGAAACAATTTTCCTTACCTAGCATTAACATCTCTGCTTTTATATTCATAACTGTATCATAATGTGAATAGCGACATAGTTTTATGATGTCTAAAGACAGGTCTGAGTGGCAAAACCTGCACCACTAAGTGAAAATTTTCCCAACTTGGGAGGTATAGGGTTTCAAGCTTTTCACAAATTTTCCCTTGTTCTAATGAATTACATACTGTGTTAGTTCCTTGTGAATATACTCAGTCATTTTCATTTTTAGTTTCTGGTCCCAGAAAGAAAAGTAGCCTCTAGAGTTAAGAATTTTAAGACAACAGTTTATCATTTGGTTCAGAAACAGAGAAAATGCTAGAAAACAAATAGATTATCGTATTAAATCCTCTTGTATTTTTTTATTTCAACTACAGTAATTTTGAAAGCTAATAATCCACATCAGTAAGGAACAGCTGATGACCAAATGGAAGAGTATGAATAAACATCGTGCACTATTTCTGAAGCTGAAGATTTTATTACCAAATGAGTGATAGATGAGATAATGGTGAAAAGTGAATTCATTCAAACTAAAGCACAAACACTGGCCCAATTATGTTACAGACTCAGGAAGGATTTACGATCCTCACAGTACAAAAACCATTTTCCTTCACACTCCTAAAATCAATTTTGAAGCTAAAAGGAACTTCGTCTTTTAAAGTAGAAAAGTACACCATATACACAGTATAAAACATTTTTGTTCGGTTTATCATAATATAATCACACAGCTTGTTTATTCTTCTCTTGCTGTTTATTTCAACAGTACTGCATCCAAGTCATTCAGCAACTGCCTGCTCCCCACTGTGATGCTCTAAGATAGCCAAACACAACAGCTGATTGTCCTATAAAAACAAAGGATGCAAATCCAAAGCAAGAGTCTCAAAAGAAATTCTCTTCTAATAGTGGTTGGGATGTTAAGGTCGCTGGCTCTCTGGAAGATATGACTCCATGAACCACAACCAAAACAGTTGTTTCAAACTGTCAAGAGACAGCTGATTGCACACTGCTTCTACACTGGGTCTCGCCTGGCTGTGAAACTGCTCTTACTCTGGGTAGGTAAGCACACCTTTCAGCATAGAAACACAAAAGGCAGCTGGAGATGGTCTGTTATAAAACACTATAACTAGATCTACTGGAGATGCTCCATTCAAACACTTCAAGAAAAACTAGCATTTTTTAAAAGTATAGCAACAATGCAAAAATAATCACTCAATAAGCAGTCCGGATTATCCTTTCCAGTTTTAAAATAGCAAATATACTAGAAAATAATCAAGAAAACGAAAGGCTAAGAGGAAATTTAAAAAGCACTCTGCTATGTAAGAACAACATTAATAAGCAGCAAAATGGCCTGCTTATTACAGGAAAAAGCCTGAATTACAGGAAAAACAAATCTCTTTAAATAGCACGGTTCAATAGCTGAAAAAAAAAAGCATAGGGCATTTTTTACAACTGCAGCTAAGAGTAAGGTGTCAACTAGAAGAAAGAGGATGTTCTTATTCAGGCAAGTAAATAAAACATGATGAAATCTTAGAGGAGTCATCCTGTACATCCCCTATGTTCTCTCCACAGGTTTTACATTTCACAGAAGAAGAACCAGCTAATATCTGTGGCAGGAATAAGTCTCTTTCACAACTACGATCTATATCACAGTAACTATAATGTGAAATAATTAATGAAAATTGATTTCTGAGAATTTCTGCTCAGCACTGGGATGCTCAAGCAGCATAAGTTGTATTTTAAAGCCACTTTACAAGAACTGGGCAATAATGACAACATCCAGTACATTTGCATTCAAAAATAAATAACGCCAGAACTGTAAAGTGATTACCCAGAGCACACAAAAGAGACTTCGCAACATCCAAAAACTTGAAATCATTGAAGTTTTGCTCTTATTTCCAGGACGAAGATAGAATCCTGCTGAGACTACAGCAACACTATCTTCAGAAAGTTTACAGCAAGGAACTAAAACTGTACAGTTACTGCCTAAACAATCAACTCAGAGATCCTTGGACCTGAACTAATGCAAACAAATAGGTAATCTTCACTTTTGAAGCAGGACAGCTTTCACCTCTTTTAACACACATTTGAAGCAACTCCCGTACAAATTATACCTGAGGCAACAAGAACATCGGATCTCTTGACATCATTTTCCATTTCTATAAAGTTATCTTACACACCATGCTTTGTTTCCAAAAGAAATCTGTAAGTAACTATCAACATCAAATCAATTCAATAAACATTATTATAATAAAGCATAGCAAAACATAACTGGAGTGTACGTGTACACACATACAGAGGCTATATATGTGTATTTGCAGATATAGTTACATAGATACGAAGATACTCCATTTTGAGGTGTTTTATTCCTGATGAGGAAAACAGGCCGCCCATAGAGCTGACTCAGGAGTAATGTTTATTGGAGAATACTATAAAATGGAAGTGATCCCACTTTAAAAACATCACTCTTCCCCTCACGCCCCCCTACTAATTAACAATTCTATTCTTCTGAGCACCCTAAATCTCTAAGAAAATTTCAACCACTTCTGTGAAAGATTCAAATGTAAACACACCATTGATTTAGCAGAAATTCCTTGCATCAGGCTGGTGTTATTTTTCCTTCCTTTTACACATATGTTAAAATAATCATGTAAAAGGATTCCTTTACTGCATCTTCAAATCTTTCAGAGGATGATTCACTGTATTCATTTTCACTAGGCACAGCACTGCTCAACTTTAACAGAAAGTACCCTTTACATATTTAATGTGGATCCAGACCAATACGCAGAGACTGAATGACTCTCTGCTAATAAGGCCAACAGACTGAAACAAAATACACATGTAGGAAAGAAAGCACGAGTAAGAGGGAAGTGCTTGGCAGAAGGAAAGAAGTTTTTGGTGATTCAGTGGTATGAGAACTAAACCGGGCAGCTTCCCATCAAATTACATCTTTCCATCTGCCCCATCCCCACTCATCAGCACATTAGCCCTATACACTTCTCCCCTGAGTAAATCATTTCAAGAGCAATAGGAAAAATGCAGTAGCTCAGTCAGTATGATTCAGGGGTTCGGAAGCAGGAAATTGGCCTACGAAACCACAACTCTATCCTCAGAAAGGTTGCCTATGTACATGGAAGGGATCTGCTCAGCCCTGAACAAGTCTCTCCACACAGAGCAGGATTTAGGCAGCAAGTTACCACCATGAAGGGGCACAGTCTCTCAGTAGGAGCTAATCTTTCCACAAGCAGAATAGAGTCTTTGCCAGCCTTGTTGAAGGATTCATTTCCTGCAACCTTCATAGTTTTAGAAGCTCACTGACAAGTTGCAATTAACTCAGCTTTGTGTTGCTGTGGTGTCCGAGTAAGTCATCTTCCTCCTCTGAAGCTGTTTTACTGCTGCCAGCAGGCCCACACAGCCACTGAAACATGCTGAGATGAAGTGGGTGCAGAAGGAATAGCTGAACCTTAACTTGAAACTCAAATGGATCTTTGCCAGGGGTTCTTTTAGTTTACCTAATCTATATTAATTCCACATGACAAAGGTGAAGACCTGTTTCTCTTATATCTCATCACACTCCAAGACTACATGCAAAATTCACACAGCAGCTTAAGAGATGTAATGAGAAGGTTGGAGGAGGTATGGATGAGTTATTCAGTGCATGAAGCACAAAACATCTTTTCCAGCTCCAATTTCTCTTTTTACTGCCTTTCTGAACATGCAAACTTTGTCCTGATACAACTGGAGGAGAGGACATCAACAGTCAGGTGGAGGATCTTCATTTCTTCATAAATAAAACCTATTCTGAAAAGGACAGATAAAAGCCCAGAATAGCTGCAAGCTGGTCAGTGACAGAACTGTTTCAAACCTCTGAATGACAAACCCTACTCCCCATGCACACACTTACTATGGTCCATTACCATCTCAGCCTGGATTTTGATTATACAGTATGGGGACCAGAACCAACAGCAGGTTAAATAAGCTGTTAAGCTTTTTGCTAGCAAGGTTCCATCTGACAATTCTAACTAAATATCACATTCAATATATTACAAAGCACTTTTCTAGAAAGATTTACTTCAGAACCAGCATTCTCAAAACTTCACATCCAGACAAATGAAGGGAGGGAAAAGAGATATTTCTGTGCTGTGAGTAAAATCTTGCCCCCTTTTTCCCCCTTAATGATGAGTCTCCAGGCATTATAGAAGACTATAAAACAAAGAGAATTTTGAATAGTATTTGAATAGTAATCTCCCAGGTCTCATCCTCGGGAATCAAGGAGAGTCTGGTAGAAGAAAAGATTTCCTTTTATTTCAGTACAAACTGAAACTGGGAACAGATAGGAGGACTTTGGTTCTGCTAGATATTGTCAAAGACATTATGGATGGAAACATCTCAAAATGCTCTCCAATATATTTTCACAATTTTCTCCAGAGTTCCCACCTCTTTATTAGTGATCCAGGTATTTAGGTGACACTCCGGAATCCATCAAAGAGCAGTCTAGAATGTTGCTGCAGGACAGCCAAACTGCATTGAGATGCCTCACTAGAGTTCTAATTTACGCTCTACACAGAAACTACTTTGAGTAGGCTGTACAGAAGGGACTGGACTGAGCTGCCAAAGAAAATGGAATTTAACAGCCAAAGTACGTGAAAATATCTCCCAGAATTATGCACTGCATCTGTACTGGGGAAACATTTTCTTCCCTTCTTAATTCAATTTACTTTTTATTTCCATCGGAAAGTCATTTTGCAACAATTTGCTATTATATCTATTACATTTTAGACTTATTTTTACTTCATTAAATCATTTGAGAGCACTAATTTCAATCAAGGGACTTCACTAATTTCATCTCTCAGTATAAACAACCAATGCCTCACCTCTTGTAAACCACCCCAGTCTCTTTTGTTTTGTAGTTTTTCACTACAAAACTGCTGTAATCACTGGCAGAGTCATACCATACAGACTATTCCAGCACCAATAGACTTTCAGTATCTTATGTCTGCAAGGATATTTAACTACGTATAATGAGCATCCCTGGATAGAATCCAACTGCCTGAATGATTTGGGTACTCCAACACAACAGGAAAGGGGATGCCACTGAAAATAGAGTGTAGAACTGAAATGAAAACATATGGAAAAGTTCTCCTGTTCTTCACATTGTGTATACACTTTAATTATCCTTCTCTTTTTGTCTTTGTTTGAACCTGAAAAAGAGGGGAACGTCAATCTAATTATACAAAGCACAATGCTCTGATTGTGTTCAAACATCTCCAACCCCACACTGAATAATCACTACAGAGTAAGTTCAGAGACAGATGTTTAAAGCTGTTACTCAACAACTGCATTGAGGATATGAAGAATGTTAAGACATTCTCTTGCCTTATTACTATGTCTATGCCTAGAAATACAATTCCCCTTCTATTATGTACCCCAAATAAGAAAACAGCTATTTACAGACCTTCTCACTTGATCTTACCCTGCCATATTATTTTCACTAGACTCTTTCTCCAGGACAGGAAATCTGTTCAATAAGGATCAAGTCTACTCTTTTACCTCATCTTCATTTGCATACTTAATCTTCCCTGAATTCACTTGTAATTGTCATGGCTTTTAACCCAGAACCCACAAAAAGAAAGCCATAATTCACAAATCTCTGCTCCATAATACTATCCTTACATTCTTTACTGTAAAAGTGGAGATTCATTCTATTAGGTTTAGTTGCAGACTGCTTCTCCATATCTGATATGGAGACCAACTCCTCATCCTAGCAGAAGGAACAACTGAACGACAAAAGCTTGCCTTACACATGTTGTTGCAGTATAATAATCACTGTAGTTATGCTCAAATGATTACTAATTATGAAAAAAAGAAAAATGTTAAAAGTACTTAACTATTGAATAACATTAAATATGGTTCGTCTGTGGTTGGACTTGATGACCTTCAGGGTCTTGTCTAACCTGGTTAATTCTATGATTTTATGATAAGGCTGCCTTTTTCCATTAGTGAAGAGGACAAATGTTCTTATGCCTTTAGAACCCAAGTCTCCAAAGTCTCCCCATTCTTGCCAGTAACACTCACAAACAAGGTAAAAGTTCTCATTTCCATGGAATCATAGAATCACAAGGTTGGAAAGCATCTACAAGATCACCTAGTCCAACCACCTTCCCATTACCATAGCTACAGCAAATCACTAAACCATATCTCATAGCTCCTCATCCAGATGCCTCTTGAACACTGCCAGGGACAGCAACTCCATCACCTCCGTTGGCACCCGTTCCAGTGTCTAACCACTCTCTTAGAGAAGTTCCTTCTTGCATCTAGTCTAAACTTCTTCTGGTACAACTTACGGCCATTTCCTTTAGTCCTGTTTGTTTCCTGTGAGAAGAGGCCAAGCCCCATCTCCCCTGAGCCTCCTCTTCTCCAAGCAAAACAATCCCAGTTCCCTGACCAGTCTCATAAGACTTGTGCTCCAGACCCCTCACCAGTTTCATTGCCCTTCTCTGAACACGTTTCAGAGCTTTGATATCTTTCTTGTGGTGATGAGCTCAAAAACAGAACACAATATTTGAGAAGCGGCTTCATCAGTCCTGAGAACAGGAGAAGGATTACCTCTCTGCTCCTACTGGTCACACTATCTCTTATACAGGCCAGGATGCCCTTGACCCTCTTGGTCACCTGGGCATACTTGTGAGCTCACATTCAGCCAAGCATTGACCAAAACCCCCAGGACCCTTTCCCTCTTCACAGTCATCCAGCCACACAGTCCCAAGCCTATAGCGCTGCATGGGATTATTGTGGCCAAAGTGCAGGTCCAGCACTTGTCCTTGTTGAACCTCATTCCATTCAGCCCAGCCTATCCAGATCCCTCTGAAGGGTCTCTCTACCCTCAGGCAGATCGACACTACCTCCAAACTTGGTGCCATCTGCATACTTACTGAGGGAACTGTACTATTAGCCAACTAGAGGATGTCATAAAATCCTTCAGTGCCTCAGATAATCATCTATGCTTATCCTTCACACTTTGAAACACCATCCTTGAAAAGCCTTCTTGTGCCCAGGACAGGCAATAAGGATGAGTGAAGCACAGTCTTGGCTCACAACCATTAATCAGCTCTCAGAGACTTAATCAAAACTTCCAATGGAAACCACCGTACCAACCAGACAGCCAAAAACCCCCATTAGCATTGAAAAACACACTCAAAAATGGCTATCTCTGGCTCCTGAAAATTAACCACAGCTGCTGCTAAAAACTAGTCCAGTTCCACAGGAAACCCACAGAACTGGCAACTTGAAAACAGTAACAAGCTTCCCTGAGCAACTTTTAATCCTGATTCCTCAAGAAGCATGGAGCCAAAGCGGATGCATCATTCATTCTCCAAGCAAACCCCTTTAGGTCCCTGAACTGGCCTGCCACCGCTGCACACATGCCTCTCCAGCAGGCAGTGGTCAAAAAGGAATCATCAAAATCTTCCATTACGTTTTGCAAGAAAAACACAACACATTTCAACATACTTCAGGTACACAGCACATGAGCAAATGAACAGCAGTTTATATGCAAATACTCCCTGTTTTCCCAGAATCTTTGGGCCAAACTGTGAACTAATTGGAACATTATGCAGCTGCTGACTCTAGTGAGAAAAAGCAGGTGTTACATCAATTATCACAGATTATCTCAGTGAAACAGCCCCAGTTTGGTGTTTCATGCTCACAACTTTGTCCAGCAGACATGAAAGGTCTCATAATCAACATAACCAGGCACAAGAGGCTCATCATCCTCATGCAGGGAGGAGTGGCGTAACAATGAAAGGAGAAGTAAAGGAGGCCAAGGTTTCCTTCAATCCAGAAAATCTCAATGACTTATCTCCAAGGAGTATTTAACAACTTGCACAAGTTAGAACAGGCACAAGGCTGCTCCAGTATAAGTAATTGTGCATGGCTGTAACAAAAATCATCTAATATAAGCCTTGCTTACCCAAGATATTCTTCCATTTTAGGAGGGCTTGTTCATAATTATTTTATCTTTTAACAAAAATGAGATAAAATACTGCTTCAAGCTCAGGAAAACAACCGAGACTACTTCTACTTTAGAAAGTTACAGCGTGCCTTCCCTCCAGAACTGAACAGGTTTTCTAAGTTCTGCTCAGAATCCTACACTTCACCCCATTTTGAAAAAAAAAAAAAAAGTCTTTTTACACATTTCCACCAGCCAATTACTGAAAAGTAGCCAGAACCCCATCTTTTAATATATACACACACCTCCTTTCACCCAATTAGGGATCAAAAAAAAAAATAAAAAATGTCCCTATGCTTCCTTCTGACTACAAAGAAAGCATAACGAAGTTCAGGATTTTATTTAAAGACACAAAGGACACCAGCTCTCTATCAATTATGTAGTTGTTTTGGGCTTTAAAAAAATCTGTTCAGGAATCACGGCTGCTTATGCTTAAGCTTAACCAGTTGTTTTGATTAAAGATGATGGGGCAATAACAAAAGCTCTGGGGAACAGAGAAATACAGAAAATTTAATTTATACATTACTTGTGTGAACATAAGGGTGATTCCTACACCTTTTAGCTTTCAAACATGAATCTTCTTAGGACAGAGGCAGCAGGAATTCAACTTGATAGTCTATTTCCTGAGCATATATAAAGAAAGTCTTTAATATTGTTTTCTCTATTTATCAATTTGCTGAAGACATTTTTAGAGCATTACCCATAATTCAGAAAGAAAAGCCCCCTACTTACAGCTGAAATCACATCAAACCTGTTGAAAGTATTCAGGGGAATGTTCAGAAAGGCAGCACCAAACTCTAACACCACATGCAGTTATGACACCTCAAAAGACCACAGGAGCTTCAGAAAGGGTGAGGCAACATGGAAGTATCTGTCTTAGCATATACCAGATGTGCAGCTAGCTACATCAATTTGGCAGGTGTGTGAATCTTCAGCAAACCTTTTAGCACTGGTAGGTATTCCAGATGCTTTCAGTCAGGCTAGCAGAGTAGAATTACACTCGCATGCATATGACATAATCAGTCTAGCGCAACATTTAAAACACAATCTTGACTTGTTCTTGAAACCAGGCACTATAACACAGCTGTATTTGCAGCCTTTGGATGCCGGCACATGCACTTCATGGACTTCTTGCATACAAATGAGTGCTGGAAAACATTGCTTCATTAGGAAAAATGCTCCCCACATGCCCTGGGACTGTTTGGAATTCAAGTGCTTGAGAAATTACCTCACTGTTAGGCATCACCTAATCCAAAATACAATCACACCAAACATCTTTCCATTATCACTTTATGGAAGTTTACCAGCTCTGTGTGGGATTAATAGACAGTAAACTGGGTAGTTGCTTTGTAACTTCTGAAGCCAAAAACCTTAATCCAGGGGCAGAACCCTCTGACATTTCATTACTCATTACCCAAGGTACCTGTACAAATAATCTTTCAAAGGGAGACAGAGAAATGGATATTAGAATAAGCTAATAACCAGAAGGTACACAGCATAGAGTTTCACTGTATTTAAAAATAAAAACTTCTCTTAAATCATCTCTCTTTTCTGCACTTTATTTTTAAAATAATTCACTTCAACATAAAAAAATAATTTCCAGCATTGTTATGTTAAACACCCTGAAGAGTTGAAGTGGTGTCCAATTAGACCCTCAAATAAGGTGGAACAGGGAAGCTGATAAATTTAATGAATGTGGATACTGGGTAAGTGTGTTTGGAGAATATGTATTTTCCCTGGAACCTACTCAAAAATCAAAAAAAATACATCCTTTAAATAATTCTCATTACATTACAGGAGATACATCAAAGATGGTATTGGTCCTGCATTTTATTGCAATTGCTTAATGCTAGTGGTAGCACTGCTGATATGCAGTCATCCACTGAGCTCTTTCCAAGTGACTTAAAATAAACTGGACCCAAACAGACTATGAGATACAACAACTAAGTTGATTGAATGCAATCTCATTTGTGAAATTGCATGCACAACATTTATGGTGGAAAAGAAGTTCGGGGGAAATAGTGCATGAGTGTTCTAATTTGCATTATCTTAAGCCTTAACCTAATGCCACATAAGCTGAATATAACTGGAACCTAAATGACAAGTTAGGACAATGCTCACCAAAATTTTCTTACACACTAAATGTTTCCACATCAATACCAGCCTAACCCAATGACAAGACAATACTTCAGACTCAGCAGAGTTCCATTTTTTTTTTTCCTATCTTTTAAAGACACTTTAAAGACAGATCAGCATCTGATCCATTACTCACAGCTTCTTAAATGCCAAGAGATTAAAAATAGTTTTGTATACACATGAAAGACACCAACATCAACTAAAATGTTAGTTACATAAAAGCAGATAGACATCTTATGTGAATTACTACGCAACAATGAAAGGCCACTTCTGGAAGAAGTTTGGAAACTGATTTCAAATGTAGTCAAACAAAACAAGTCTATTACTTGCAATAATCTTTGGATCAGCTCTTGATTCATTTATGTGCATCTACTTATGAATACTCTCAGGGTGCCAGTTGATTCATGAGACTAAATACAGATCAACAAAAAACACCCTCATAACTCTCATTTCCTCCATGAAAAGGAAACAGATTATCTTGAGTGATTAGCTGGAGAGTATAACTATTGATTTCTGAAGAAGAAAGTCTGGTTTTGAGAACTTTTCTGCATCTCCTGCCAAGCCCCATGGAGATATTTTATACAAGATATTATTCAAAAGCTGTAAGTCTGCTAAATAAAGCATGGGGCTCTGGGGTCTTTGAAAATTAAGTGGGGAGAAATCAGAGACTTTTACCTATACAACTTATTGAAAATAATCAGCTACAAAGCACGCTGCACTTCGCTGTTTTGAGTTCTTCAGCCCATTGCTAAATTTATAGCCAGCACTTGGGTTTATAAATTCTTTCCACAGATTTCACAATTCTCAGCTTATTCTCAATGCTGATTAGAACAGGAAGTTTTTTCTGTCCTTTCTTCACATGGGATCGAAAAATATCTTTCCTCCAAGCACGTTAATAATACTGCTACTATAGTCTACAATAGTCTTCGTTTTTTCTGTACCACTTTGAAGTTAAGCTCCATTCATTATTTTCTGACATTTGCTTTATTCTTCTGCTTTCACCTCAAAGAAACTCCAAACACTTTAAAAGCTACTTGAGACAATTATATTTAGGTGAATAATTTCTTCACCTTACTATTCCTTTTTGTCCTTAATACAGAGACTCTATGGCTTGATTTGTTCCATGCACAGCTCAATAAATCAATCCTCTCCTCTTCTAGAAATACTTCAGTCAGGTTCTACATTGATTTCAGTGACAGTTACAGAGATATTTCCTTCTCAACTGCACAAGTACCTCAGTCACCCTGTTTCCAACCCAGAGTTAATATTTTATTCCAATTTTTATTGGAAATTTTCTTTATTACCTTGGTTATGAATAGATAAACTTTACAATAGCAGCAAAAGGTGTCAGCAGAGGGCATCTTCATTGTGGCCTATTTTATTTTTCAAAGAAACTAAATCTTCTATGCATTTTAAATAATGCTGATACGGCATCTGCTCCAAAGTCCAAACACAACAATTGCTTATTATTACTGGAGTTGCTCAATGATTTGAAAGGTCCCTTCCAATCCAAGCTATCGTATGATTAATACACATACACCTACAATTTCTTAATTTGCATAGCACTACAATTTAAATTTAAAAATCTGGAAGAAAAAAAAACCAAAAAAGCTGCTACATTATCCACTATTTAGATAGGTAACAAATTAACAACAGAAAAAGAAACTATAACAAGGGATATGAACATCAACTGTTTAAAAACCAAGCATTTCAACTGATGAAAAATGTTACTCGTTATTAGTCTCATAAATACTTACTGAGCAACATTAGCAGCAGGGGTAAGAGAGTTGTGTGTTCTGTAACATATGCTACATATCATGCATTTGCCACTGCTTACGTTAAGTAACATGAACATTATTTATGAACAGTGAAGCTGCAAGTTTAAAGACCCATTTTGGTGAGCAAAGTCAGATTAGGCACACACAATATAGGCCACATTGTTTGTTATCATCTCATAACTCAGAATTACAGCACAGTGACTTGTGTCACATACAGCCACATTTCAGCACTGTTTACTGCACTCTGAGGCCTCTCCCTGTCAAAGGTGAGCAACATGGTACCAAATTTACATGGGCTCCCAACCAGCTTTCAGACTCAGATTTCAAAACACGTGGGACTAATTTTGAAGCCAAAGTCAACTTTTAAATCAAGCGACAAGAAGGAATGAATCATTTTAAACAAGGTCTTTAACCATCACAATGGGAGAAGCCATCAAACTAGCAAAGCACGGGTTGTTAAGTACCATACAGGTAAATGGTGGGCCAACAAAACCTGCAGCAACTTTACTGGTGTTTAAATACGCTCCCTCTAGTTAAGTATGTGCTTTATTTAACTATGCTGACTTTCTTCACCTGCCCATCCCCATACATACACCCTGACCTTGCTGAATTGCCAGAAGTACACTCAAAAACCACAAGACTGAACTACAGGATTTAAGAAGTACATGACAGAACCATGCAATCATAAAAGCTGGAAAAGACCACTAAGATCATCCATTCCAATCAACAACCCATCTCTACTGACCACATGCCTCTATACCACATTTACCCTCTTGAACACCCCCAGGGGCAGTGACTCCACCACCTGCCTGGGCAACCTGTGCATTGCCACTTTTTCTGAAGAAGAAATGTCCTTTTATACCCAACCTGAACTACCCCAGGCATGACTTGATGCCATTACCTGTTGCCCTATCACTTGTACCTGGAAAAAGAGGCAAATATCACCTCACAATAACCTCCTTTCAGATAGCTGTAGAGAGCGATAGGGTCTCCCCAGGCTTTCTCTTCTTCAGATTGAACAACCCCAAAAGCTACTCCCCATGTGACCTGTGCTCCAGACCTTTCCTAGTTTTGCTACCCTTATCTGGACATGCTCCAGGGCTGCACCATCTTTCTCACAGGGAACAGCCCAAAACTGAAAACAGTACCCACAGTGCAGCTTTATCAGCACTGAGTAGAGTGGGATGACCACCTTCCGCATGACATCACGCCCTAGATTTCCATTGCACCCTTCTGCGTTCATCTGATTTTCTTTTCTATTTCCATATCAATATTTTCACTGCCCATATCAATATTGTTTTGCAGACAAAGGATTTCAGATCCCCATCCAGATGATTTCATAAGAAAAATTAGATATGAGACAGAACAAAAAGATCATTAAAACATTTCCTCAATTTCCACAATTTACAATACCAATTCATGACTGTTGTTCTACAAAGATTTGTCTTCCGTTGTAGATATTTCACATACACAGAAATATTCCTTATTAAAACCCATAACTTGAAAAGAAGAAAAAAAAATGTAGACTCAGCAACCATCAAGTATATAATTCGGACTTATAAGAAAACCACTAATTGAACTTTACCTTCAAGGATTGTATTCATTCCCTTAAGGAATACGAAATTTGCCTTTGCATTGGTGGTATTTCATCTGCAGTGTATTGCATTAAATCAGCAGCAGAGCATCACCCATCTGCCCTACTCAAATCAAAGTCAATATTCATTTAGCAAATGTTTCTGCAAACAGGTGAATCAACAGGAAAAAGTGACAGATTGTTAGAGAAATAGCAACTGTACAAAATACATGTAACTTCACATCCATAGAAAATCTAATTCTAATAATTCATAATTTTGGCAAAGTATTTTCAGGGCAGAAGCTCTCTTTATTTGGTCTGAGTCTGAAACAACCTTTGCCAAGTATGACAAAATATGATACAGTCATCTTATAAGTTACCAGATCACAACATAATTGAAGATAATTTTTTTTACTCAGATAAAATAGTACATCTGGAGGATTTTTAACCTTGAACTTGGCAGATAATGCTATTCAGAATAAAAATGGATTCATATTAAAATTTGCACAGTGTTGCCATTGACATCAAAACTGTGTATCAATAAGAAACATTCCAGTCAAAATGGCTGCCAAGTATTACATCTAAGTAGTCCAGTTCATTTTTAAGTCTGAAAAAGCTTTTTCACATACATGAAAAACATCTATTCAGCTCTTCAATGACACAACACAATTATTAAGCACTGGAAATAGCATGACAACAAGTGACAAAAAAATCATTATGTATTCATATATGATTCTTTATGTCACTTAAAAGTCTCACTGCTGTTGTTTTTGGTTTTTTTATATGTAAGTCAAAATATCTGCAATGGATAGCCATATGGGAACTCAGAAATTCAGTTCAGTTTAGGATGCAAAATGGGGAGCCAATACATCACTATGCTGTACTCTTCTCTAAATAATCGTTCCCATACTTTTGGCTTCCTTTGGAAGCAGTGTCAAATTGTTTTGATTATTAGCTGATGAAAATGAGGAGACTTTCTTTTCGTTACGCTGCCACGCACATCTCACCTAATTCAAATTATTTCCTTTCATATCATGACTCACAAGTGCTGTTAGCCACTTCATTTCAGAAGTATTTTGTTTCCTTTCTTTATGCACTAGATTCTCAAGGCAATAAAGAACTTCAGAACTTCCAAGTACACTGTTCACATGTATATCCAGAACTATAAGTGCATAGAAGCATGAAATAGTCTCCAGAGATGGAAACATAAAGCAGCAGATACTCCTTATACTTCAAACATTTTTGAAACTATGAAGTAAGCCTCCATTTTGCTCAGGGAACAATTGAGGTAGATGATCACCTCCTTTCCCAGAAACTGAAATGCTACTGAGTCTGAAAGCACAGCTTGCACCATTCAGCATGTTTTGCTTTGTTCTTTTTTGGGGCATTTTTTTTTTTTGTTTTTTATTTTGTCTAGGCAACAGGAACAAAACTGTCATGATGGGTTTGTAATATATAGTTCAGCGCTGTTTTTCAAAGTTTAAACTATTTACTGAAAATTGCTTAATGATTATGTTCTATATCCATAGACCAGAATTTAAATCCATAGTGATTCTATAATACTATTTAAATAAAAAAAAAAGTGGTTATACTACAAGAAGTGATGAGATACAGAAAAGTTATGGTTTTATTTTTCATTTGGCACATATGTCGCAGCAAATGATTCTGAAACAGATTTACGCTTTTAGGTAGATCACACACAAAACCCCAAGACTAAAGTATTTGACCAAGACAAATTCTGTAACTACATGATTCAAGTTTATATTTAGGAGCAGAAATACAACTGAATGATACTCAATCTGGACTGTTAATTACCTAAATCTGCAGAATTTCTCAAGGTTTAATACTCATGTACAAGTCTATACTGCATTGAATTCAGTTTTCTTTAGGCTTAAATTTGACCTGTATAGCTTATGTACAGAAGTATCAGTAACTGCCAGTAGGCTTTTATTGCAGCTGTAGAAAGCAATGGACCTTTGACACAAACTTGACAAGAGTACAAATCTCACTAAGGCTTCTGAATCTCAGACATAATCTGATACTCAGTTTATAAGATTAAAATTGAAAAGAATAAATGAGGCACGGAGATTGCCTTGAGAATCAGAGGGAATCCTTGATATACACTGCTGATTAATAGTCACACAACAGCAAATTCTGGAGTGATTTTATACAGCACATAGATTTCTGTGGATTTTTCTACAACTGAGAAGCAAATCCACATGTCACGTTGGGCAGATGTACTCAAAATCCTCACCTCTAAATACTTTGGCCTCTTTTTTGTGTGTGTGATTTTGTAAACCACAAATCACTGTAATACTTCATACAAATCATTTCAAGAGACAGTGTTTACAGAAATATCTATGGCCAATTCAAGGAGACATTATTTTCATTTCACTATCCATTTCTTCTTTTTTTTTTACATCTCCGGTAGAGTGGTTCAGATTCTGTATTCCATTGACGTCAATTGGAATTACATTTATAACTCTCATGAACCAGATTTATGTTATAGCATACTACACTTGATTTTTGAAAGGTTACATACACTGTATTCAGATCATGGTGTGAATCAGGGAAAATATGTTCCACCTGTTAATTCTAAGGTTTTACATTCCAATGCTTTCAAGATTTTTATTAGGAATTCCTCACATTTTGTTTTTCTAAGCACTACCAAACTTCCAGGATTCCTTAAGCTTACCATCCAAAATGCTGTAGATTTGGAAGAAGCCAAATATTGTTATTTGCATTTAAAACAAATTCCAAACTATAAGCCATAAATACAAAAGATACTATTCTACTTTTTCTAATCCACGACAGATTATGGACTATTCCCTCATGTATTTCAGAATGTTTCAAAATAGTATGCATAATCCACTGTCATAAAACAAAGCACATTAAAGCCTCTCAATCTAATGATGACAGTGTGTCAGCTTTCATCTAGTGTTCAAAGCAGTAACAGGCTAAAGGATTTCTCTACTATTGAGAACTGTAGCAGATCCTCTCCAATCTTCAGATTTTGCAGTGGTAAGACCCAGTCAATTTAAAGGCTTTTTACTGGAATTATAGTCTTCCAGCCGTGTGAAAAGTCTAGCCTAGGCTTTTCTCTCCTATTTTTTCTCTGTGGTCATTCTCACTTCTTGTCCCAATGCCTGACATTTTAGATCCATCTATTCCTACAGATTTCATGAACATAAAGAGGTGGCAGCTGCTTACCAGCAGCAGAATAATGCAAACAGAGGGGGGGAAAAATTTCTTACTGTTCTGCTGATACAATACTCCAGCCTCCTGGAGACAAAACTAACAAGTAAGTTGAACATAGAGGAAGTAAGAAGACTATATCCAGAAATTTTCTAAAACCACTTCTTTTGGCCAAAAAAAAAAAAAAAAAAAAAGGCTAGAATTCCTCAGTTTTATTTCCTTATCAGTGGGAATTAGATAGAAGTAAGACATATTACTGACAGAGATTCACTGGAACAGGTTGCCCAGAGAGGTTGAGTATAGGGCTTTGAAAAACCGCTTCTAGCAGAAGTTGTCCCTACATACAGTAGAGACATTGGAACTAGATGATTTTAAAGGTTCCTTTCAACACAAACCATTCTATGATTCATTTTCTTGCTAATACAATCTTTTTAAGGCTATAACTAAATGCGGTATTTCATAAGTGATTGTTACTCATGTTACCCATCACAGTATGGGAGACCATTTAGTTACTGAGAATTTATTAGTAACACCTTGCACTTCCTGATCGGAAAACATGATATCTGTCATAAAAATAACCTACTCACCAGACAATATGGCTAAGAGAGCTCATTCAGTTGGCAGCTTCTACCTTAACACTGTCAAAGCAAGCTGGATGTCCTCAGCTTATTTCCTGCACTGAGGTAGAAACCCATATGACACAAAGTGTAGACTTCAGTTCCTTCAGATTCCTCTGAGGATAGCAAGGAGTGGTGGCAAACAATGACAGCAATTTAAGAAAGACAACAGACACTTTTATAAGGACGTGATGACCTCTGATTGATTCCACTGACTGTGGTCTCCCAGAGAGCAAGTCCTTAGAACTCTCTTGTAGATATTTGCAAAAATGAGCTAGCATGGATAATGTACTTGACTGACAGCCACTAAAAGTTAGTGTCAGTTAAACAGACTGAAGAATAAAACTTTCTTCCATCTATTTCCTCGTTCAATTCATCCTTTTCAATATCTATAACCTTTTCAATTACAACTGCAAAACAAGAGTTGAAGATTTAAGAGTTCACTTAAACAGAAGTGATATCTTAATTGAAGAGTTCCTACACAAACCCAGCAGCGTTGGAAAATGTTGGCTTTCTTGTAATACAGAGCCCCATAGTTGCAAATTAAGACAGTACTTACTTTCAGATAGCTATTTACTGCAGTTAGTTTACGTCCAAATCAGCAAGACTGAAACTTACAAAGTGGGGCTGAACAGAGAGAACTTCTCTTAAATGCACATAAGGAGTTAAGTATATCACCAGTTCAGGGAGTTAGACAGTTACAAAGCTGTAATCAATCCTGTAGGCTTACTTCATCTCCCCCCAGCACTTAGCTGCTCAGAAAAAGTCAGAGATGAGGCCTTCAGATGCAACCATTTCTCAAGTAGGCTAAATCCTGGGAATTCATAGCAAGAGGAAAGACTAAGGTACAATGAGCCATCTTAAGAAAGCATCACATTCTCAGAGTGACAATTTTCAAGGGACTTTTAACCACGCAGAAGTTCCAATAAGACCAAAAATGGAACGTAAATGCTTTAAAATAGTCAACTCCCTCACTTAACACAGCAACAGAGTGATAAACCAACATCTGTAGCACTTGCTCCAAACACCAGAGCATCCATTCTTCAGCCGCATGGGTTCTCCTGCATCAAGAAATGATTAGACTCTAAGTATTAATTCACATGTTAAGAAATTACACAGTTTGGCAGACTAGATGGAAAATGGTTGGGTCTACAACAGCCATAAAAAGAATTTAAAAATAATACCTCCCTTTCTCATTTCTGGATCTGTTAGGAAAAAAAAAGGCATGATTGATAAAGCACCCCACTGATTTCAGAGATTTGGAGTAACAGAACATTATATGCTAGAAACTGGAAAAAAAAACTCCTAACCTGGACATGTTTTAGGAGGAAACCTGGTAGGAATCTGCAGCCTCAGAGAATAGCTGTCAGACTTGTAGCCAATGTTCTCAATAGCCCCTGCATTGTTTACATATTAAGAATGTTTTTAAGTCAAGTAATGTGTTTCATTTTTTCCCCTCTCTGCAGTGTTTTATAGCTTTTCCTTTTCTTTTATTCCCAAGGGTTTATGTCTGGAGCTGCTTTGAATTCAGGGAGGTAATTAAATCATGTAATTTAACCTCCTCACAAAAAGTGTTGCCCTGGGTTGATTTGAAGGAAGGGGAAGAGTGAAGTTACAATCCATCCAGAAGCTCTAAGCCAAATAGATCTGAGATGGAGAAATGCCTAGATTTCTTACAGCATATATTCATCATACAAACTTATTGTGTACTACAATAGAACTTATCAGATGTCCTTAAGAATAATGCTTTGCAGCTCCATGACCCCCACATGCACACAAGCCACAGCCCATACATCATGGTGTGCACACTCATGGCAGCATAGCTTGAATGAGCCACTCATAGATGCTGGGGGAAAATGACCACAAAACAAAACAAAAAAAAAGCATCACGTTGGCAGTTTTCAATAGCACTCATCTCACTAACATGGATTATTACCAGCATTTAAAAACTAACTCTGCAATGCTGAACAAAACAGGCAGTAAAATTGCTAGCCCACACAGCTGTCTTTGCTTAGCTGTAAGCCAGAGCATCTGTGTGAGGGTAGGCAGCAGCAGATACAGTTGCTTTAAGCCCACGAAAGGTAGCAGTCACAATCCAGTAATAAAGAAGGAATTGCCTACCCCTTCCTAAGGATCAGGGCTCACCAAACACTCCAAAGGACGTGATCTTCAAGTAGAGAGGTTTCCCTTGCAGCTACCAGCCCTTAAATGAGGTTAGTGAGGGGTGGACCCAGGATGCATTGCTTACAGTCCCACAGGTGAACTGCTTGCACCTGTGCTTCCAGGTCTCTCCCATTCACCAGCTGCTCTATCACTGGTTCAGGCCAATTCCCCTGCAATGCACAATCTCATCATTCTGTTTGTGGACACACTCTTTAATAGGATTTTCTATTTTCTAGGTGACTAGAATACAGCCACATTGCTGCAGAAAGACAAAGTTGAGCATGTTTTCTCAGGCTTGGAAAAGAGCAACCAAAACTTTGTTTTCCCCATCACATGGAAACTTTAGTGTCATCTATCAAGATATTTCTGCTTAAATTTTAACATGTCTATGATATGGTTGCATTAGAAAGACAAACTAAGCTTTGCATACAAGAAACATTAAACTGCTTAAGGAATAATTCTCTTCTAGTCATGACCCTGTGTTTCATTTCAACATTGGTGCAGGCAACTCAGTTAACTTTTCCAACCATACCTATATACAACCAGACTTGAAGAAATTCTTGTATCTTTGATATGCCCAATGCATTTTCCTGGTACAGGATCTTTCATCACTAAGCTGTCAATGTAAGGATTCTGTATGGCTGTTCTTACATATTTGGAAAGCAGTATACAAGAAGAATCATTACTTTATAGAACAGGCACAGCATTAACTAATTATTCCAGAGTCATACATCAGGTGTTTGTATAACAAGCAGACATCGTCAAAAATCTATACTCTGCATAGGACCTTACTTTCTGAATTCAGAGTGTTTACATCACAAAAATATAAGTACGGTGACAGCTGGAATATCCAGATTTCAATATTCACAATCCTTGATGGATTCCAGAGTCTGTAATACCAGTCAATTCCTTGATTGACAAAACCCATTCTTTTGGGGAATGAATTATTTTCTTTCTGGAAACAAACATACACATTGCAAAAAAAAAGACATGAACTATTTACAAGTAGAATCACTTCTGCATTTCCACCTTTGAAATAAAATCCGACATGTAAAAATATACCTTGCTTTGGCACAGTGCCTAAGGCTCTCTTCCCCACTAATTATTCACCAGACTACAAGCAGATCAATAGCTGTGGAACATACAGGTGAAATTCTGCATGCGCCAGGATCTTCAGGCAATGGATACGGCTGAATGAAGCTGTTCAAAAGCAACAGATGAGAGCAGAGACAGGAATCAACAATGGATTCCGTAAAATGAGATTTGGGAAAGCCAGGGGAGAATATAGGAATGAGATCGCAATCCTGTAGTGTTTTTGTTTGGTTTCACTTTTTAGTTTGAGTGGGTTTTTTTTCCTTGTTGTTAGTTGTTTTTGTTTTTTTAGGTTCTTGTTGAAAGAAAACCCAGTAGTATGTAGGAGAATGGGAAAAGAGCATCCTGGAGGCTTAACCAGGAACAAGAGCTACTGAATAGGCCATGAGGGTGGAGGCAGCTTGGTCAGTGTTCCCATACAGACTAGAGTAACTGATTGGTGGTTTGTGCTAATCCAGCTTCTTTCTTTCCCTGCTAGCACCTCTCTTTCTCAACAGCAGGTTTAAAAATTACGAGAAATGAATATTTTGTTAAGCCACTTAATAAAAGTCCTTTTAAAGTGTCAAACCTTGCTTTAAAGAAAAATAAGAACCAGCACTGGCTGAATGAAGCATTGGGAGCCTTCCACTTGCTTAAGAAAATAAAATAATAATAAAAATTACAGTTCCAACAATTAAAAAGTAGTATTTTTATTAATAGTGAATAATTCTTAAAGAATAATTGAAAGACTTGAAAAGAAACTATTCATGAATTCATTAATGGAAAAGTGTTTTTTTAATAAGTGACCCTCAAAACAATTAAGCAGCTGGGAAATCAACCATTTTATATAGTTTTTAATAGCAGAGAGTTTTCTTTAAAATAACTTTTGCTTCTAAAACTAACAAATGGTTTTATTGTTTGAGAGGGAAAATATGAATAGACAGATTTCAGTCTACTTTTATTAGAGAACTTCAAAACTTCCATGAAATTGATAAGGAAGTCTGCACATTAAAGTCAAGGTGAGAAGCATTCCAGAAAGTGTTCATTAGGGTAAGAGTTCTCTGAAGCAGAGGAAACATGTTTCTGTAGACCTGAAGCCTAAGTACACAAGCTGAACATAAACGTTTAAGCATACTACTGCTTACTTCTAGGATGTTACACCAGCACCTCTGGAAAACCTACGTTAACACAAATCACAGTTCAGAACTCCTGTAGTAGGATAGATCAGCCCTATTTTCAGGGAATTGAACAGCAAATTTGTGTGTTTTTATTAGGCAAACTTTCTCTCATCTGTTTTGCATACATATACATACATAAATCCAGAGGGATGCAGTGAAGTAAGATACATGCTGTGAGTACTACCAAATTACAGAATGATTAACATGCAATACAAGGCATGTCAGTAGTATCACAGCAACCAAAGTGTAGGGAGAAAAAAAAACTTACGTTCTCAAAGCTTCTTTAGAGTCTGAGGCTTCACTTTCCTACTAATCACAGAATGGCTTAGGTTGGACGAACCTTAAAGATCATCTAGATCCAATCCCCTTAAAATGGGCTAGATGCCACCACTAACCAGGCTGACCAAGGCCCCATCCAACCTGGCCTTGAGTGCCTCCCAGGATGGGACATCCACAGTTCCTCTGGGTACTGTGTCATTAAACTCACCACCCTGTGTATAACTTCCAGCTGAGAAGTCTGCTTCCTTTCAAATACACATGAATAACCAAGTATAATAAATTACAAAATAATGCAAGGACAGTTAACTAAGTTTACATTAAACCATTAAAAACAAAAAGTAGAGGTACGCCGTAGAAGCTCATTTTAGCAGAAACACACACACACCAAGGAGGAAATGAATCAGACTAATTTGAGTTCAAACATCTCGTACCCAGGGATATCATCTTTTCACTATCTATATTGTAGCTGATGACAGCTTCTCAGAAACCTTTGGTTTCCTGCAACCACTTCAAAAGGGAGGCTTGATGAGTTCAAAAGTGGCTCACCAAAGGCAGTTTTAGCCAGGACAGAGCAATGAGGCTGAAGTTCTGCCAGGTTCAGCAGTGCCAGTTGCGAGCGTGCTTCCTCTCATGCGCCAGGCTCAGCATCCTTTTCCCCTCCCAACACATTCTCTGAAGGCAATGGTGGTCTTGACACCTCTCCTTTGGAGAACAGCTCCCAGAAAGGGATTTACAAAGAATATATCCAACTAGATAGCTTTAGAACCTTGGTAGACAATATAACTAGGAAGAGAGACAAACATAGCTTGCTAAAATTAGATTTAATTTGGAAAATAATAATGAGGACTTGAAACAAATTTGAAGTTTTTAGGTTCTGGTTTGCTCTCATAAGATGAGAGGTCTTAAAATTAATTCCATCGCTAATGCCAGAACCAGACAAGCACTGGCTGCAGAAAACCTCCACTGTTTTTGTAATACTGGCTTCCATTTAGTAAGAAATACTTGTTTTTTAATTAAATTTCCCATGAAAAACAGTGGTTTAAATTGAGGGAAACTGTGCCTCACAAAAACTCAGTAATATTGTTGAAACCAAGAGCTTATTTAAGAAGACAGGGGTTTTCATAAAAATTCTAAACACATTCATTTCTCCATTTCTGAAAGTAAATAAATCAGTCATAAATCCCACACTAATTCTTCCTCAGGCTTATGCACTTGGATTTTACAGAGTGAAGGATGAGGAAGAACAAACAATACTACATAGAGCTCCATGAATGTTTTCTGCACCTGTATACCCAGTGGCACAGCAGCAGTCCAGGGAGACATATGTCATGGAATCATAGAGTAGTTTAGGTTGGAAGAAAACTTAAAGCCCACCCAGTCCCAACCCTCTGCCAGAGGCAGAGCTGCCACCCACTGGATCAGGCTGCCCAGGGTCCCATCCAGCCTGGCCTTTGAACACCTCCAGGGATGGGGCATCCACAGCCTCTCTGCGTAGTCTGTGCCAGTGCCTCACAACGCTGAGCAAAAAGCTTTTTCCTAAAACCTCACCTATATCTCTCCCCTGCTCTGCAGCAGGCCCTGTAGCCCTGTTACTTCCTGTTCTTCTACCACCCCAGATCACAGACTGGTCTTACCTATCACCAACCTTTTCTGCCATGAACAGGCTGCACACATGGCTATTTGTCCTGGGACAGAGCACCTGCAACACACAAGTTATCTAGCACAGGCTCCAGACCAAAGGCTGTCCACAGCTGTTCAACACAAATGCACCCAGTGAAGTTTCTGTCAGGAAAAAATAACCACATGTCCACCTCCAACTCAAAACAGTCACTACAGCATGAGTCTTTCGGTCACAGCATGCTTAACAAGTTTCATCACATACTTATGCATGGTACAGGTTAAACCTCCATAGCTATATGCTGGGTTAGGGTTTAGGCTTCAACACAGCTCAAAATCATATGCCAGATCAACATTTATATGAATCAACCATGGAGAAGTGCAAGCCATCTGTTGAGTTAAAATGCAGATGGTTTTTGGTCTCTCTGCCATCGCAGTCTGAAAGTCATGCAGATAACTTGGCAAGACCCCGCAGGGCTAACTACCTCCCTCCTCAGGTTACCACATTGAATGCAGCTACACACAATAATCACAGCCTAACTAATAAGCATGGGATTCCCTCCACACGCACAGTTTAGGAGACAATTGGTTTTAACCTTTACTTTTGTCACATATGACAAGTACCTTTAGGAGGCTCAAAATACAAGCACTAAGTACAGAATACTGTTAGTGCTACTTAAGCAAAAAAAGGAGGGAAATATCTGTTTTCCAAGTTGCTTGCTTTTGTTTATGTTGTTTACTTTAAGTTATGGTAACAGTTGCAGAATTAATATTTGGAAGTATGAGGGTGGGAAATTAGAGTTTACTACCACAGAAAAATTATTTCATTATTCTCAAATCCAAGAGACAACAGCACAGCCAAAACCATCAGCTCATGTTCCAGAATAGTAAATGGTAGATTAGATACGGAATGGATGAGGGTGGAAAGAAAATTGAATTGTTCAGTCCCTTATGGCTTTAATTGAATAACAATAACAAAATCTAGTACAGTAGGAAAAAAATAATCTTGGCTTCCTCCTGCTATAGCCCTAGGTTTTGGACAGAAGCAATGTTATAACGTATAATTATATAACTTACTTGAACAGTTGCTTTCCATATGGGAAGTAACAGATTTGCCCAGCTGCATTTTGGAGAAGCCTGAATCTGCCATTATTCAGATTATAACAATGTCAGTGAAATTTAGAAGTCTTACAAATGTATCTACACATTCCAGTGACTGTCCGTGACATTACTTCTCTAAGACAAATATACTGCTTCAGTGCCTTACAAGAGGTCTCGAACCATAATTATGTCTCAGGATTGTCAGTATAATTAAGACTGTGCTCATCCTGCGATGAAAGAACAAGAGCTTCAGGAAGCACAGAAAGGATGCTTCTGAAAGCCTCATTTAAACATTCCGATATTCTATAATTCTCTGAATAAACCGATACAACTCAGCTGCTTCATGGCCTCCATACCAGGTTATCCTGCACCTTCTGCAACAGTAACCAGAGAAGTTAAAAACAATCTTCATTTGCTTCAAAGTAGCAGAGAGTATTTGCCCTCACACAGTTGCTCATTTCATCAACTCTGCTCTAATCATGAAGCTGATTACACTCAGATTATCTTTCAAAACATAATATTCCAATCTTTGCGAACTATAAGTGGTCAGGGCTGTGTGTTGGGTCTTCATTCAATGGTAAGAAATCTAATTGATCTCACCAGAACCCCTGCTGCAATAGTACTGTAAAGAATAGCGAGATTCTCAAAATAACATGAAGGAAAGTAATAGGCACAGATGTTTAGCATGGATATACAGGATATAAGCTGAGTGCAAGACTACATAGAAAAGTCACAAAAACTGTCACAGTTTCAGAAGATTGATGCTAGAGTGACCTAGTTACCAAAATGTCAAGTCAGTATCAACTAGAACTTTTCCTACAGCCAACCTTTCAAACATTACACAGGCCATTAGTCTTCCAAGAATACTTTATAAGTTTATTTCACTGAGTGTCAGAGATGAAAGAAAACACCAAAGAAGACAGTGCAGTGTGAACAGAGCACCAAGAAGTGGTTCCACAAATGTCACTGCAGCCTCTTGGGGAAGGCTGCAGCCACATCGCCCATAACATTTTCAGGATCCCAAAGGGAAATTACCTCAGATTTCCTGTGTTCTCATTTGTCTAACACATGTTTTTATTACATTTTATATCTTTAAGTATTCCACAGTCCATGAAATCGCTCCAAAAAGCAATTTACCACATAATATTACTTTCTGCTATCTTTATGTATCATCAGAATTTTGAGAACTTAAACTACTGTGGTTTGGAGAATCCATGGAAGGCATCTGGCTCAACTAGTAGAGTTCAAGAAGAGACCACATTTGCTGCCAGATAGTCTTCTGTATTTTCCACAAAACAGCCCTTGGATACATCACAGGAACAGGGCAGGGAAAAGAACAGAGGCATGATCAACAAGTCTGAAACATCATATGCAAACAAAGGAACTGAACCAGGCTTCTTACATCCTGGCCAGGTGCTTCAGGCATTGAAACAGCCCAGACATCAACCTTGAAGACAGTAGTCCCAACTGAAGGTCCCAAATTGGGAGGGAAACCTCTTTGAAGCTCACACCAAACCATGTGATGGTCCAAATTTAAGACTAAACCTTTCTCTATCATCTCCTTTTATTAGCAGCAGGCAGTTCTGTGCTTTACCACAGTAGCTCTTTAGGATATTATCTGGTGGATTGGATACCATTTAGATGCCAGCTGCTAGGCTGGCTTTGATCTTTAATTTAAGCTGAATCTTGCATCTGAGTCTTCACTGTGACTCCTAGCTGCCACTGAATAGTAAGGAAAAAGCTGCATTTGAGAAGGAGGAATGATTTTTCCCTAGTGGTAAAGACATTGCATTGCCCTGTGAAAAACTCTTCCCTCCATTATATGTGGATCAGCTGTGACAATAAAGAGAGCAGCTCAGAACATTGGCTCCTCTATGAGTAAGAAGCAGAAAGTGAGGAAATACACCACAATCCATGCCCTAAGGACTACCACCAAAGCAACTAAATCACAGAACATACTGTCTTACTGAGGCACAAAATACTTCCTCTACAGGGGTCCCCCTGCACAATCGTTTTCTAAAGCACAGGATTTTGCTGACTTTACATTCCATCCAGTGATCTGGAGTAGCTTACAAATGTTGCCATATTTATGCAGAAGGAATTACTTCAAACTGCCAGTCTTCCACAGACCACAAAAACACTCCTTTCCCCAACCTCCCCCTCCCCCCAAAGTCCCACAGTTCCTACTCAGTGTTTTTATGAACTTAAGGCACTGATAATACATTTTTACTTTTTTTTTTTAACCAGTTTCTCAATCCAGAAGTGCTCCTCTCACTTTCTGTTGCTGCCAGAAACAGCAACTTTCTGTGCTTTCAGAACTTCATAAAGAAAAGTCTGCCGTTATTCAGCTGTATACATTTGCTGCCTGTGAAGACAGAGGTGCTCATATTCTTAATCACAAGCTCTGAAAGAAAACAAATGAAAGAGCTGGAGCATTCAAAACCATACTCTGGCCAAGGATGGGTTAACGAAGTGCTCTTGGCTCTGCCCCCCTACACTAGTAATAGGAATCAGGCTTGTTGGGAAGGATTTCTTGGGTACTTGCCAGGAAGAGGGCCTATAATCTGCAAAAGATGGGATTCAGGGCTGAGTCAGAAACTGCCTGAAAGTCTTCTGCATGTCAGATCCTCACTAAGAACAGCTAAGTCCACATGCAGCAACTGGAGATTTGTTACAGAGACCTTTGTCATGTAGGCAGTGCTCTACTTCAAGGGAGCAACAGCCAGATAAAAATGTGTCATCCAATTCAACTACACAAACATTGTCAGTGAGACTGTGGTGACCCTGTTACAGTCACTTCTTAAGTTATTGTGGTCAAAGGCACACAAATTGGGAACATTTCTTTATCATTTAGTCAACTCTAAACAATCTGCTGCCTTCACTTAAGTGACAGAGCAGTTCTGGAATTGCAAAACACTGGGGGGAAAAAAAAAGTCAAGTTTTATTATTGTGGAATCTGGTAAGGCTTAACTCACAGAAAGAAAAGACCAGAGCAATATGAGAAGAATCTCTCAATAAGGATCCATACCAAGTCTAAAAGTAGATGAAAAACTGGCTGAGAGAAACAGACGGAGGCTATAAAAGGTTCATTACTACATTAACTTTTCAACGAAACAAAACTGTGATCAGTGTTTTGCACATGACTAGTTCAGACAAAAAAAAAAGTCCTACACAAAGAAGAGAACAAGGAAGAACAATTTTTCATATTCATCTTTGAGCTCTGTTAATATAGTCAAAAAATGATAAATGTCTAAATGTGGATAGAGGCAAATGCAAGCACTCCTCTCTTTGTGCTGACATGGGCTGCTTTTGAAGTGAGACAGTCACGAGGGCTTAACTGGCAGATACACTGAAATAACAAAATACTTTATTTGTATTTCACCTGGTACATCTACTAGGCTTACAATGAGAGGAAAAATAGCAAAAGTGCTGGAAAAGTTCATTACTTTAAAATCACCTTGAAAACAAAACTCTTTTAGGAAAGACGTACGGTGCGCATTCCCATTTTAAAAGCAAAGCCGTTGAAAGCAAATGCCGAAAAAGCAGCAATCAAAGGGTCAGAGTGCCCTCTGGTGGCGGTATGTTGTCTATATTCATTTTAGAACATAGCTTCCAGTAAAGAAAAAAGTTATCTTTCTCGGTTGTACTATAAAGAAATCTTAAACTGTTGAGGTAACATCTACTTCTAAGAGAATCTTGAAGAGCTACACAATTAAGCACGTGGATTCAGACTGCCAGAGGTCATCCATACTTTAATGAAGTCCAAAAAAATAAAGCCCATGCTTTCTCACTGCCAGCTCCAGACACCATAATAAAGCCATGAAACGCAAACCATAGCTTGGATAAACTTGTCAGTTGCTGAATTGGTTTAATAACCTAAGCACCACACTGGCACAGCTAAGGGAGAAAAGAGGAAATCAACTCTCCTTACTGAGGAGCATAACCATGCGTGGCCACAAGAGGACTAACCGCTTTCATGAGCCTACTTCCAGAGTCATCCTACATACTTATCTACAGGGACCAGATTTCAGGCTCTGTTGTTAACAGCAGCTTAAGGTCTCTGCACATCATCTCAGATGTGCAAAAGAAGAAAGAAGCCCTGAGAAGAAGGTAAAGCAAACAGAGCTGAGTTAATTCTGAGGGAATTTTCATCCTATGCTGCTGCCCAGTTAACCCTGCAAGCAATCAAAAGCAAACAGCTATTTTAACACCCTGCTCTAGTGAGTTAACAGTCAAATCACAGGCAGGATAGCAAAAAGCTCTGATAAGGCTGTGCCTACATGCAGAGATGCTGCTATTCAGTCACTAGTGGCACACAGATTGTACAAGAAGGAAATCCAAACTTACACAATTGACAGAAAGATAAATAGGCAACACCATCAAAGGCAACTAATTCTATGCCCGCTTCCAGAAACAGAACAATAGAAATACTCACTGGAAATCAAATCTTCCCTCAGGACCTCAAATGCCTTATACTTAAAATCCCTATAAAGGTCTAATTCAGCTTTTCTAACATTCCTGAAAAGAACAAAACTAACACTGACATTCATTGCTAAATTAGATTAAATAAGGAAATAATTTTAAAGCTAAGCATAACTAGAGTTGAGCATACACATTTTCCTGAGTATCAGACCTTCCAGCTCCAGGAGACTTATAGCCTCAAAAATAAACCTATGATTTAATATATTATCTACTGCTGAGTTCCCCAAAGAAAGTAAAAATACCCTCTCTGGGCAATCTGCATGCAAACTGAAGAGTTTATTAAGGATTCCTTAATTGAAAACATGTAAACAAGGGCCTTAGCCACACTGAAACAGTTTCTTGAGGCAAACTTTATGGTCTGATTTCCCAGAAAGACACTGGAAAATTAGCAAAAGAAAGGGAATGGCTCGCCCTGCTTTGCTTTAAGTCACAGAGAACAATGTTGGCCACACCCAAAGGGTCAGCTTCAACAGGCAGTAACACAGCTGCAACAAATAACATGGCTGGGGAGGAGGAGGGAAAACAAATTGTGTAAAAAAAAATAAAAAATACCTGCTCAGCAGATAATCCAGACCATAATATAGAATACAGAGGCATCAGGTCTATTTTCTATCCTGAAAGCCTTGTGGTGGTTTTCACATTCTTTGTTGTTGAATATCAGCATCGTAATTAACCAAAAGTTCCTGTTCCTCATCTGAAAATCATTATCTTAATGGTGACTGATTAGCACAGCTCAGCCAATACATCCAGCCACATGTGCCAAGGTCAACTGAAGCAAAAACATGTACTGCTAAATCAAATGAAGTATGGTTCCTCTCTAAAGAGTGATTCTGTAAAACACGTAATAATTGTTTCTTGCTTAGTACCTCCTTCTGTTGCTGAAGTTGGATCCATCACCTTACCAGCATACATATATTTACTGTTTTGCTCTCCTCCCTTTACTAGAACAGATCTGTAAATCATATGTTGTAAGATGCAGAGTAACAATGCTTCTGCACTTGCTAATTTCCAATATTAATTTATGATTGTTGGGAGCACTAAGTACTGTATTCTATACCTCTTACACATATTACCTTAATGTAAGACTTTTCTGGTAGCACCACAGCATGCTGCTTCTACTTAGAAAACCTTTGCTATAGAAAGAAGAGGCAGAACAAAACATACACTCCAGAATGTTTTCTAACTGAAATATTCAAATTGGCAAACTCTTATTCTAGCTGTAAACATATTAGGAGCTGCTAATTAAAAGGCACAGTACAATAGTTCCATCTCTTCTCTCTTCTTTGGAAAAGTCATGGCCCACTGGATGCAAGTATGCCAAAGTGTAATGCGAAAAAGAGGCATCCAAAAAGTATTCCAGTTTTGCCTGCTCTGACAGGACAGAGACTAAGATGACCTGATTGATAAGAAAAACAATGATTACACTCTCAGAAAGGTCTGGATTGAAAAGGACCACAGTGATGGAGTTACAACCCCCTGCTATGTGCAGGGTCACCAACCACCAGACCAGGCTGCCCAGAGCCACATCCAGCCTGGCCTTGAATGCCTCCATGGATGGGGCATCCACAACCTTCTTGGGCAACCTGTTCCAGTGCATCACCCCCTCCATGTGAAAAACTTCCTCCCGATCTCTAACCTAAATCTCCCCTCTCTCAGTTTAAAATCATTCCCCCTTGTCCTGTCACTATCAAACCATGTAAACAGCCACTTCCCCTCCTGTTTATATACATCGTTCAAGTACTGGAAGGCAACAACAAGGTCTCCCCGGAGCCTTCTCTTCTCCAAAGCTAAACAAGCCCAGTTCCCTCAACTTTTGTTCATAGGAGAGCTGCTCCAGCCCTCTATTCATTTTAGAGGCCCTCCTCTGGCCCCAGAGAGGGGCTAGACTTGAACTCACATGCTCAGTTCCCTTTCATAAGGGTACTTCTAGGCTCTTTTGTCTCCTAGTACTTCAGTGCTACTGAAGCCCTCAGCACTGCAGTAAAATACAAATAAGGACAGCGTGCTCATTTTAAGTGTATTACACGTAGCCCACATGAAGAGTTTTAACTTCCTTGCAGCCTTACCAGTACATTTTCCACAATTTAGAACATAATCAGGAGTGTGTACTTCAGAACTCTGAATGTCAAAGATTAGTAAGTCACTGACTATAAATTCTGAGCCAGCACTCCAATGGTTGGGAGAGGTTTTTGCTTGAATCATTTTACTGAAATAAAAGCATTTGATGCATTATCTTTTTTAGAAATCACAGGATATTTCTAAACATTTCTGAATCATGGGCAAACTTTTCCATATGATCTCACATCAAATTATTTGTCCTACCTAAGCCTTGGTAAAACAAGCTGGAAAGTTGTGTAAAAGCACGAGTTCAGGCTAAATGTATTGCAAAAGCAGTGAAAATACAGCAGCAATGAAAAGGCAGCCCCACGCTGTGTAACTCTTGAGAAGCCCAAAATGCACAGGAGTGCAGCTGGATACATGAGTTTTGGTGTCAGGCAGATGGAAATTCCTGAGTGCATGGCAAGGTCAGAAAGTACTACAGCAGCAGAGGCCCATTTTCCTCTAATAGTTCTGAATCTAATCACAAAGCTGAAGTTATTTGCAAAGTAACTTCAGGTAGAAAACACAGACTTTTGCTTTTACATTCCAAAGACGAGATGCAGTTTACAAAACAAGCTTTAAAATTACTTCATCTTTAGGACGATTTTTAATTGGTTCACTGAATTTTTAACTATAAGCATTTCTGTGCATTACACACATTCCATTTAAATTTATGGAGATTAACACCCTGTTTTGGATGTCTATCACATGATACTTACCCCATTCATGTTCCGGACTTCTAGAAACATGGTACAAGACTTTAAGGGAATGCTAGCTCTCCTGAATGCACTGAAGTGTACATGTGGAGAAATGGGCAATTACCCCTCTAATATAAGTAAAACAGCCTCATCTACTCATCTTTCAAAACCTTTCTGCTAGATAAGGCTCTTCAGGCACCAGTGGTTTCATGACTTTTACATTCTGCTGCTGAGTCAGGAGATCAGAACAACAGATGCCTGATCTCTGTCAGTTCTATATAAAAAATTCAACCTCAGAAAGAGACTGCTGCATGAAATTCAGGAAAACAAGGTGAAGAATTTAGTCTTTTCAAGATCATTACAGCCTAAATATCATAAACCACAGAAATAACACTAAGTAGTTTCACATTATAAATACTGCACAATAATATTTTGCTATACCTATACCCTTTTGCCTTTAGAAGGCAAAAGCAATAAGCCAGACATGCACTGGTATAGCTTTCCTTTTAGTAGTAACTTAAACCCAATCAGAAGAATTTTCTAGGCTTAAAGAATAATAGAACTTGTATCAATTCAATCTTTTGTTATCACAAGATATCGACTATTCTTTCAGAACTTAAGCAACCTGTTTACGTACCAAGAAGAAATGCATCTTTCTCTCTGCCTGCACTTCAGCCAAGCACTTTTCAAGCACACTCACACTGCTCCTTTAGTCTAACGTGATCCACCAGCCTGCACTCATGGAGTTCTCTGGTCTTCTGTTGTTGAGTTCAAATAAAGAATGAACTCTTTTAGAAGGCACAGTCCAATTGCTCTAATTACTCATCAACAGAACAGTACCACCTCTCAGAGTTTTCTGCAGGCATACATCATGCATGCTTCTCCCCAGCTGCATTCCAACACCAAATGAAACAGATTGTTACATTAAAGAACATATAGTTTAATATATCTAAGAGGACTCCCAGGAGGTGCTCAAGAAACATTCAGATGTAGTACTGAGGGAGATGTTTTAGTGGGCAATATTGGTGGTAGGTGGACAGTTGGTCTGGATGATCTTAGAGGTCTTTTCTAACCTGAATGATTCTATGAAAGACCAAGGCATTGCTCTCCTACATTGTGTTCAGTTCACACTTACACTGCATGTAGAATTAGTCAGGCTTTCCCAAGACTGCTGCTCTAACATGCACAACCACAGCCACTGCATCTAAGGCAGCTTCTTTTATTGTCTTGAGTGGGGTGAAAAAGCACACCCTGAAAACACCTAAATACAACATAATCATTTCACAGTTGGTGGCTCATAAGCCATAGGTCTTCCTCAATGTGCTGTTGTTGAGGTTGTTATTCTCTTTCTTAGCATCTTTAGGTAAGAAAACTTTAATAAATTAGCTGATAAGACAGATGAATTGAAGAGGCAAAACCTCTTACTGACATATGATTCTGAGCATAACATAATTCATTTTTACTTTATTAGCTATTCCAATGCATTCAATTTATGTTATGTGTCTCTGCTCTGTATTCCTGAAGAGAAATATCTGCTTTTTTTTTTTTTGACATCTTTGAAATTAATTACTTTGGTTCATAAGCCCTATTTCAATGCTGGTAATAAAATATTTATGAATTTTCAGAAGTACAATGAATGCATAATGATGTGTTGCATGATATGAACAAGAAAAGGGAGAATTTCTAAAGGTCAGACACATGAAAGCTTGAGAGGAGATTAAAGTCATGCTGCTGATATTTAGTTGGTTCTTGAGCTGGATCCTTCACAAACATTTAATTAATAAAACTTTTAACACGCTGAGAGGGTGCTGCACATATATTCTGAAGAAAATGACTACTTTAAACAGGAGAGTTGAAATCAAAGAAATCTGCCTACTCCCATCAGGGTTGTTTTGTTTGAAATTCAAGGCACTATCTTCAGTGCTACAAGAGTGACCTGGGGAATATGCTTTAATTCTCTTTGAATTCAACAGACAGAAAGAGCTGTAGTACAAATGAATATTAATTCAATTAATGCCATTATAACCTAGTAATAATAATGTGAAGAAACACTACCAGTACATTTTCAGCAGGCTACCTAAAGCAAAATGACTGACCTGGCTGTTTTTCAGCTGAGAAGATGCTTAGAATCACAGCTACCTATTGCCTACTGAAATTCCCCATGAAACTCTAAGCTATGTGGATCTCAAGCAGGAACATTAGCAAACTGTGAACCTGCAGCATGAGAAAATGTTAGGGATACACAGAGGGCTACTACCTGCTTTTCCGGACTAGGAGTTCAAGGACCATGGCTTAAAAGAGCTCTTCCCCAGTTCTAAGGAACACACTCAAAAATTATCTCCATGAATAGTGACTCGCATTGTTTTGGTGAACAGCCGTCAAAATTTGGTCTGTAGCTTAATGTTTTGGGCTCTGTTCATCCACATCCTTCAAAATCCAAACATTTTGCCGTTCAGATGGTTACTGAAAATAATCCCTCATCATGAGGGTTCACAGATCTTGACCAAATTACTCTCTCATATGCTTGATAAAAGCACTCTTTTCCAGAAGTGCTGTAACGTAATTTCATCTAACATTTAATTTTCTGTTATGTATCCTGTAGATAGCATTATCAGGAAAGAGAGGCTGTGACATACATCCACAGCTCCCAGAGTGTTCCAGAGACTGCAGATAGTTCCTGGAGCAGAGCTCTCATTTGCATCTCTACTGCCTGAACATAAACACTCCTTGCTGAGTTCACATGCTCTTTGGGATATCTTTTCTGTTACAGACATTTCACTGTCTTCTATCTCACATAAAAACACAGTGAACATCTGTCAACAAGCAACTCTGTTTAACACAAATGGAACAATAGAGACAAAGAGGAAAGAATGAGACTATAAAGTTAAAGACAATCTCAGAAAGGTACTTATAAGTGACATTTAGCCCAATATGCATGGTTATAGGCCTATCATTACAACTTGAGCGTAAACTAAGTACAAACATAGGTTCTCTGACTGCACTTCCTACCCTTACTTGCTTTCACAATCAGCTGCTTCATTTCTGTTTGAAGATGATTGTCTTCCACATAGACAGTTCAAGTAGTAAAAAACAGAGAAGAGAACACCACTACTGTATGGGATCAGTTATCTGTACTGCTTATTCATTTTGTGCAGTTTAATTGGTCCAAAATGCACAAAAAGCATCAAATATTAATGAAGAGACTTCTCTGATATGAAGGAATGAAGACATTGCTGCAGAAAGTGTCTGCCTCTCCCAGCAGTAACAACAACTGATCTCTTTTCCATTCCTTTTTCTTCATCCCAGAGTAGTAGAATTAACTGTGGCTCACTGGCCTCCCCTCATCCTCACAGGCACACAGCACTTCACAGAAGATTCACAGTCAGGGAGGAAGAACAAAGAAAAGCGTATCATGGAGTTTTGGATTAAGACAGAACACCAGTATGGAACCCCCCAAAAAAGAGCATGGAGGCAAGGCTGCACACTTTCAGGTCAGATTACATGAAGGCAGGAGAGAGTATGTCCAGTTACACAGATTTCCACAAGACCTTAAAGCAGCTTCAGCTTCTTTGCTCTTTCTGTGAATTCTTTACCAGTCTGGATTCATCCTGGACACACACGGACCATTTCTTAGCATGTGTTCACTCAGTCTCTGCTCCCACTTAAACCTTCCTCATCTTCTCCTACTCCCATTAATCCCAGCTCCTTTCACTCAGCTGCTTTCCACCACTTCTGTCAGAACTACAGCACCACAAGACTAAACTTTACCTGCACTACTGAGGTGTCCCAATCCAGCTCTCAGTTTCCAAAACTTGGAAACACGTAGCTGGTCGTTGCAAGGCCCAGACTAGAATTGCTCCACATAAAAAGTATGAAGCCAGGTATTAGAACAGAAATTCACTCTAACAGAAAGCAGGTGAAGTTGTAGATACCAGCTGGCTCCAACTCTTGCATTCTTCTGTTTTTAAATTTAAACTTTGACCCATTTATTTCTCACATGTACACATCATTAGCCAAACAACTCTGTGTTTCACGATTAAATTTTAAAAATGATAATAAATTACCTTTAAACAAAATGTAGAAAGTGGACAACTTACCTTTCCTCAATAACAATCGAGGTTATGTGCCTTCTGCTTTCCCCAGTGACAATAACTGAGAGGAAACGTAATTTGCATTATTGTTTCAATGAATGTGTAACATAGATAAGTAGACACTATTCAAACCCAGTGCTGTACAACAGATGTTGCAAAGAATGAAAGCCAAAACACTGAAAATCTTGCATTCCTAATAAACAAGCTGTTCCTTTTTTATTGTCTTAGTTATGGCATATTGCTAGATTCAGATAGCTCTGATAAATTTAACAACACAGATCTGTTTAATAGTCAAACATTGTGCAGGTGCACCTCATTAATGTCAGATATGGAAAGGTTGTTCCTTAGAGGCTATAGATTTAATATGGCTGAATGTTTCACATACTCCACACTGCAACGAACTGGATGTCATGACTCTAGGCCAAAGCAGAGCCAAAGTTTGCAGAGTCTAGCTGCAACACAACTAGTAATCAACTATCTTGCAATGTAAAACAGAATATTTGCTTTAAAACTACCATGGGACATAAGCTTACATTTAGTTCTTTAGAAGCTCAGAGTCAGAGTCCTCTTCTTTCTCAATCAAGTTCCTCACAGAAAAAGGCAATAATATTCTTGGAAAAGGAGAAAAGAAAACACAGCATTTTTCTCAGAGAAGGCCATGCTTGCTACCCTGAGGCTCATCTGGACACCAGCTTGTTGACTTCTCCCAGCAGGATCTAACAGACATAGCCTGTGATGCCACATTATGTAGTAGCCAGAACTCCATGACCATACAATCTGCCACATTAGACATGAGGACAGTAGGTCTTGTGTATCTGTATTCGTCTCTTCTGGTTTCTACTTAAGTGGTAAAAATAAATAAAGTAGTGTTTTTGAAGCCATGCAACACAACCATTCCTCAGCAGGATGACTTGTGTATGAAGTGAAGAGAACTGATAATGTTTTAGCCAAAGTTTCCTCATACACCATCTATCATCTCAATCTCTTATATTAAATGCCTTTTCCAACAGCAAAAACTAGCCAACTTTACTCCAAAAAAAAAAAAAATCACAAAACTTCCAGATATTATTTCAACTACAGCAAATAATGAGATTTGATTCTTATGTTAAAAATGTTTATTTTTGCATAAGATTTTTCCCTGCTACTTATTGAACTTCCACTTCTATTTCTGAACTGACAGTCTAGCTCCCTTTGGACCAAATGCTTTAGCAAGATTTAAATCAGATAAAACTTTCACAGCCTGTCAGAATACTGAAATATGAGCATACATCCACACACTCTTCATGTCAGCCACAGAAGAAAAAAAGGGAATTCAAGCAGGTGCTGTGTAGCATTTAATATGATACTGAGTGCTAAGGAACCTTGAGAAGGTGGGATTCATCTACAGCTGCTGCCCATCCAGTTGTCTCAGGCAAGGGAGAAAACAGGATTCTGAAGTACTTCTGTGTATTTCTTCCCCTTCCAAACCACAGGATGCGACTTTTGACATAATCTAGCTGTTAGTATGAACAGAATTAGTACTGCTCATACTTCAATGCAAGCATCTGTAAGTACTCCTGTGAATATCAGAAACTTCACTGCACATATGTTCTAAAGCCTGACCTCTTCAAGAAGGAAAAACAGGAGGCTAGATTCCAAATATAGAAGGTGTTCGTCTTATAAATTCTTAACAGCAAAGGCTGCATTTCAGGATTTCCATTTGATTGCATGCATCCAGCATAGCTATTTCAAGATGCACAGCAATACAAATCACATGTCCAACTTCGGGGGGAGGACTACAAGTGTGAAATGCAATTGGTACCATACCACAGATCTTCCCCACTTAAAGAATACAGTCCAGAAATTTTCTGTGTGTTTCCAAAAGACAGATTCACACTAAGTCAACCAATTTAGGAAAGATGTCAAAGTCACCTCTAAATACTGGATACACTGGAGTCCTGTTCCAGCCTTTCCTCATCTGCTTTGCTGTGTATTAGCAGCTCACACACACACACACACACACAAAAAGAACCTCTGTAAGTTCACAATGGCTTTAGAACTATCTGACTACTTAATTTTATATTTATTTTCTGAGAGCATTTCTTACAGCCAATCTTCTTCACATATATTTTTAAAAAAATGGAGCTTTGAAGTGAGAAGGAATGGGAAGCAGTTCAGTTAAACAAAGAAAAAAAAATACAGCAGAAGAAAGCAAAAGAGAAAGAAGAAACAAGGAAAAGCAAAGGGTTGGAGAAGTGATAGGCAGAAGGGAATGAGCCAGCTATGCTGTTCAGATCCCTATGGCTTTGACTCCTTCCAGTTCTACCACAGAAGTATGAGCAACAGTAAACACAGAAACCCTCAGTACTTACACTGAGCATGACTTAACAGAAAATTATGTATTCACATGGTAGTAACTTAATCTACACTGTCCTCTACTCATTTGCTTAACAGAATATCATCTGAGTAGGTGTCAAAAGCTTTATTAAGGTGCGTGTGACATTTGCTGCCTCTCATCTACCCATGTAATCCCACTAAAGAGAAAATCATGCTGCATTAGCACGCTTAAATAATTTATTTGTTCTTTTTAGTTGCACAGATACAAACTTCAAATGAAAACAAATCAACTCATGGGTTTATAGCTGCATGCAAGATTTGGGCACAGAAGGGATTTCTGTACCACGTCAACCAAGCCCTCCATACTACAGAGAACATTTGTTACAGCAAAGGCTAGTGTCAGACAGCCTCCTCTTATTCCATATCTTTTTGTGCTTTCTAACTAGATAAGCAAATTGCCTAAGTCTTAAAAACATGTTTTTTTCCTATCCCTCAACTGGTAGATAGAACTCTGAAACTGCAATACTCTTAAGTTCAATTAAACAAACAATAGTAACAGCTGTGACTGCCATTATTCCATTAGATTATCTGCCACAATCTTTTGTGGGAACACAATAAAGTAGAGGAGCTATTATCTCTCAGTGCAATAACTTGGATCGATAATTTAAGAAATTATTTCGTAATTGGAAAAAAAAGTGTATTTTATAATGTACTCTTGAATAAGGAGTGGGGATTCAGACAATGAAGCTAAGCATGCTACAAAATAACCTTGTTATTCTCAAAATCCTGTGAGTGGAAAGCCTGGTAAAATTGCATCTCCTTTTAGGTTTCATTACTAGCTGAAAGGCAGTCCAAAGGATTCTTGTAAAGTATATTAGAAAACACCACAGGAAATCAGAAGGATCCGCACTCGCATAGTGCAAGAATAACTAGATCTACTTTCTCAATGCACTGAGAAACTGATGTGAAAATGAAAACTAGGTTTCCATAACCTAGTTGGAGACTGGGCAAATAGTAGATTTTAAAAAATGCCCCTCCTGGCAACTACTAAGAAAGAGCATACAAAAAAAATGAAATATCACAGAATCACAGAATTGTAGGGGTTGGAAGGGACCTCTAGAGATCATCGAGTCCTACCCCCTGCCAAAGCAGGCTCCCTACACCATGTCACACAGGAAGGCGTCCAGGCGGGTCTTAAATATCTCCAGAGAAGGAGACTCCACCACCTCCCTGGGCAGCCTGTTCCAGTGCTCCGTCACCCTCACTGTAAAGAAGTCCTTCCGCACATTTGTGCGGAACTTCCTATGCTGTACTTTCATCCCATTACCCCTAGTCCTGTCCCCACGCACTACTGAAAAGAGACCAGACTCACCACTATGGCTCCCACACCTCAGGTATTTATAAACCTGGATCAAGTCCCCTCTCAGCCTTCTTTTCTCAAGGCTAAACAGACCCAGTTCATTTAGTCTCTCCTCATAGGGGAGATGCTCCAGGCCCTTCACCATCTTAGTGGCCCTCCGCTGGACTCTTTCCAAGAGATCCCTGTCTTTTTTGTACTGGGGAGCCCAGAACTGGACACAATATTCCAGATGAGGCCTCACCAGGGCAGAGTAGAGGGGGAGGATCACCTCCTTCGACCTGCTGGACACGCTCTTTTTAATACACCCCAGTATGCCATTGGTTTTTTTGGCTACAAAGGCACACTGCTGGCTCATATGAAGTATTATATGAATATGAAGTATTAAAGCAGTAAAATCATAGAATCATTAAGGTTGGAATAGATCTCTAAGATGACCCAGTCCAACTCTCCGCCTACCACTGATATTGTCCACTGGGTCCTTAAGTACCACATCTTCATGGTTCTTGAACACCTCCAGGGACAGTGACCCCCTTACCTCCATGGACAACCTATGTCATTGCCCAACATTGCTTTCTGAGAAGAAATTATTTGTAATACCCAGTCAGCAATTTCATATCAAACCACAGAGCATATTTCCAATATTATTGGACCTAAGTCCATCACAAGAAGATATCATGATGACAAAGTCCTTGTCTTTTTTTCCCCAATGAGGTATTTCATGCATTTAAATAATGCATTACAGCTGGGTTCCAGAAGAAGCAGCCTACAGACCTACTATGAGGTACTGTGTTAAAGAAAAGAAGCATGCCAAAGAAAGCACAAACGCTTCAAAAACACTTTTGTAGATGGCTTTTTCCCTAGATAAAAAGCAGGGGGAAAAAAAAAAAAACAAAAAAAAAAACACCTTTAAAAAACCAAAGGAGAGAGCAGATAAAAAAAGAGAGGTAAAAAGGCAAGAGGAAGTGTTCACATAATATTGTCAAGGAAGTTGAAGTGGTTGCTGAAAGAAGCAATAGCAAGTCATTTTCGCAGCTCAAGAAGATGCTGGATAGCCTGTTTACACTATCTGGAAAGGTTGTCAAGGATAAACAAGATACTTGAACATACTGGGGGGGGAAAAAAAAAAAAAAAACAATAAAAGTATCACTTCTCAAGGACAGACTCTTGCACCAGGAGACACTTCAACAAAGAAATCACATTCCTAGAACTACACATTAAAAGTATCACATTACAAAGTGAGGACTAGAAAAACCAAAGAAAGTTAAAAATAGCAAAAGTGAATGCAGCACAGGGATGATATGAGACCAAGAAAAGCCTTTAAAATAACAACACATGAAGCAGAGATAACAGTTGTCTTACATGGGTGTGACTCTGTGCAACCATTCTTGAGGTTAGCAAAACTACAGAGGAAAGTAGCCATCTGCAGTGTCATTCTAATCACTTTTTTCTTTAGCTAAAGTAAGCAAGAAAAAGCTGCATTTCATGTGTTGGCCAGATTTTCACTCAAAGTATAATCAAAGAAGAATCAGATACCATTTACTCAGCACACTTCATAGATTTCCCCAACACATGGAGAGCTTCTATCACAAACCATTACAAAGTACCTTGAATTGTTATTATACCATAACAAAACTAATTGCCATTATTACAATAGAGTTTACATGGTAAAAACGTGGGCTCAAAGCAGCAGCTCAACATAATATACTGTTATTAAATAACAGAGTATTCTCTAAACTACCCTGCTTGGCATTGCCACTAACTTCAGTATAAGAAAACACAGACATACAGTATATGCATTCCTTTCCACAGAAACAGCATAATCTGAATATCTAGGCCCTATGAATGACGTAGCTTTAAGCACTAGCTCAACAAAAGAAAACAAGAGCAGTCTAACAGCATTAAAAAGACTTTTGTCAAGAGAAAAAACAATCTAATAATCCATACTAAACTGCAACTGAGTCACTTAATTAGAAAGTCAAAGTACAACACAAATGAGTCATTTTGCACACAAGCAGTGAAGAAAAAAATCTACAGAATTTTCAGAATTAAACAGTTAACAAAAGGGGAAGGAGGCAGGAGCATTTACTAGTTTACTAGCTGAGACTTGATTATGAAAAAACAATTCCAAGACCAACCTGCAAACCCATAGCACAATTTCCGTAACACCTCAAGGATCCAACAGTTAGAAAACAGCCAGAGGTACAGACTTACACACCTCATTATTAATTAAAGTTACCAAAAAAATTAGATGGAAATACTCAGGACATACAGAAAGATGATAATTTTACCAGAATTATTTTTACTTCAAACTTGTTGGAAGAAATCCTGCCTGGGAACTGGGCTTCTCTTTACGTTTTAAGATGAAATGGCAGAGTTACCTGATGCCCTCACAAAACTGTGGTGTTCTAAAAAATATTCATGCTTTAAATTATTTTAACCTTGTATGAAAGAGCTATATTTCATCAATATTTGTTAGTATTGCATGCTGCTTTTAGTTCTCACAGCAAAACACAGAACACTAATGAAGTAGAACCAGATTTTTATTCTTATCATAAGTTCAGCCAAGTTTGTACTATCAAGGATAGCCCTTTCTTGACACCCAACAAGAAAGCTAAATAGCTTTATCTTTCAAAGTACAAGTTAAAAGGTACGAGTCTGAAGTCCAGTCCAACATCATATTGTGATATAATCCCTCTGCCAATTTAATGTGATTTTCATATTAAAAACATGATCCTCATGTACAACAGTCTTGCTCCATGAGGTACAAAAACAGTATGGAATAAAAATAAAGAGTGGGCATCAGACACAAATGAGTAGCAGTGCCATGTGATTCAAGCTTTCTCTTCCTTAAGAGGACAGTAACAAGATAAAGCCACAAAAAAGCATCACTCAATTTTCCTATTACCTTAGTCTAAACTTCTGTAGCAAGTCAATTTAAAGCACTGTATTCTCACTACTATTGCATTTTGTGTCTTTTAAATTTGCTTTGGCAGTCAAGTAATTACAGCCCTGGGGCAAACGATTCTCACTATTTACACATTAAAACATACTAAGGTTTATTTAATATTAAATGAATCACACCTCACACTGTGGCTGTACATTAGTTCTTCCAGCAGTTTACTGGAAGTGCTGTGGCTCACACCGTGTGTATGTGAGAGCAGCATGGACCTGCAGACATTGCTGCCTCACAAGCTGAACAAAACCAGCACCCCACTGTCTTCCTTGTGTTCTCCTGTATCATGATACAGACTGATATACAGGATCAACAAATGCTTTATTAAAGGAGATCAGACCAAAGGAAGATGCTGCATGACAGCAGACCCACAAAGAGACAGTCACATGTCACAGAACAATCCTTGAAAAGATTTGGTTTCCAAGATCATTTTTCTTTTTACCTTAATGAGGAAACATCAGCTTCCACTGAAGTCACTTGTGTTAAAAAGGCAAGCTTGTTACTCAGTCTACTGAGAGAAATAATGAGCATGACTGCTAGAAGAGCAAGGGAACAAGGCTAAGGTGAGAAATGGGAAAGCAGAAACATTGAGCACTGGAATATGCAGTGGGGGAGGCAGTGGCAGAGACAAACCAGCTGTGCTGTCACAATGAAGGAGAATACGACAACAGGCTCTCTGTGTCACAGTCAGAGACACTCCAGACCCATAGACAAGAGTGTTTTAAGATACAGTATTAATGCATGATAACAATATATACACAAAGATAGCAACTTCCATTGAAAACGTGGTAAATGCATACTTTTATAATTATTTCCATAGCTGCATGAGGATTTATCTTTTAAAAAAAAATAAAAATCAACCAATGGTTACCACTCACACTTAATTCAGGTCCAACAAAAAGACAGTTCTTGACTTTCCTTTCTTACCTTTCTTTTGTATGAAAGATACTCACCTCTATGTTTTTCTTATTAGAAGGCATTTCTCTATCAAAGCCATTAAAAAAAAAATTTTCACCGCTTTTGCAATTCAATGAGTTATAAAACCTGATAAATACAATGTCTTTGAGTCTCTTGATTTATCTCAACCTGAAACAGGATTGCTGATTTTTAAATAGTTGCTTTTCAGCTGCTTGTTCAGGATCCCTCACAGAACTGGTATGTCAGTTTGTCTCTTACTGATTAGCAGATCACTGTGTTTCCACAGCAAACAATACTCCAGATACAACCTATCTGATATTTCTGAACTATGAAGGGAAACGTAGTATCATTCACTGTACACAAGTCACTCCAAAAGTAATGCCTCCTAGTTATTTCCATGGAAACTACAACATATAGAAAGAGCACAATAACACTACTTGGCAGAGAAAATTCTCAGCCACAAGACACTATTTTTCAACAGTCAACCCTGTTAGCTGATTGGCATGGATGAGGAGATCAATATGCTCTTCATTTTGTGGTGTGACAGCTTTGCATGGCCATCTAGAACACAGCTTGCCTTTCATTGCCATCACTGCAAAAATGCACCATCCACTGCCTCACTATGTTCACATCCACTGTTTGGTCTCCAGAAACATTCCACAACCATCAGTGAGTGCCATTTTTTCCACATGGAGGAATCTGATGACACACCTTTGCTCCATACATACTCCCACATCGGAAACCACTTTGTCAGAATGCTTCTCTACTGCTACATGTGGCATAGCAACAAAATGTAATGGGATGCTGACAGGAAGGTCAGCTGCCATAATACAAGCATCAATCTGTGACATCACAGGCCAACAGCATATAATAGGAAGCACCACTTCCAGAGTGGCACTGTTGTGTGGCCATCTTCAATTTACCTGCTGACAGCTTTTGACAGACCAGCTCACCTGGAAGCTCTTCACAAGTAGAGTAACAAAATGAAGAAGGTTTTGGTGGTCCCTTAAACATAAGAGACCACAACAGAGGGTTTTCTTCCACCTTGCACGCTTCTCCAAACAACTGCAACTTTTTCTTGACTCGCATCCAAAATATTCTTTTTGAACTCTATCAGTAACAGACCCTCCTCTGCACAGCTTTGTATTATGTGCTCAGTTTTTCTTGTTTTCTTTGACATTCAGCAATCAGCAGGCCTGGCATGAGATCAAATACGTTTTAGAGCTGAGTACCCCCTAACATATGGAAGGCTGCTGACATCATAGGGTCAACTGCAGGATAGATTTTCCTGCAGTCTTTGGCATAGCATATAAAACAGGCTGTTTATTGCTGCTGTTCAGAGAAGTTATATCTTTTTTTTCCCCTCAGTAAGTTTTTAGAAGGCTAAGGAAACTTCTCAGTGTAAAAATTGATGGATCTAATAAATGTATTACTAGAAATTGCATTACTGAAAATTGTAATTCACTGTTTATCTCTGTCCAGCTGGCAGTGCATTAAAACTAGTCACAGTACAGAATCTTAAACCTCAACCTTCCACACCTGTCCATGCTTGCACAGGTTTATTACTTATTTAGTAAATTTACTATTCACACTTCCTCTGAAGACTATCTTGTTCCAGTTTATTTTTAAACACTGAGGAACCAAAAAGCATGATCACTTCTAATTCAGTATAAACTTGCTTTTCAGGGTTATTAAATATCTATTACTATCAGTATGCAAAAATCAATAGCTCTCTCTGTGGTCAACTTAAGAATGTATTTCCAACCCAAGCAAAAATATGTAAGCCCATTATTTATATTGAAATAGGTTTATTTATATAATTTAAATTCAGACCTGATCAGCCTTCCTGTATGCATAAAGAACAAGATCTGATATCCCAGCAGGGCCACAAGAGATTACATACATCTTTGAAAATAAATACATAACCTCTACATTTCCCTACTAACACATTCACGGTAAGATCTTCCTTTTACCTACACAATAACCATATTTTGCAGTGCTCCTTCCTTGACAGCTGTATTTAAAAAAAAAAAAAAAACAAAAAAAAACAGTCTGACAAAATGAGAATTAAGGATGTTGACTTATAAGGAACATTACTAGGAAAGAATTTTTTAAGTATTAAGAATAGTGTTTATAATCTGGACATAGGTCACGGTTCCTGTATTGGATACTATATGTGTCAAGGAGTGATAGGAATAATTCAGGTTAATATAATGTACTACACATCAGGGCAATGGGATTATTATTCTTTGTTTTAAGTGCACCCGCTTCCCTTGAACTACAGGAAGCTGAATTGCTCCACACCAAACACAGCAGGTTCTTGGTCTATTGAATCAGACTGGAAGATAAGACATAACAAATGGAAATGGTATGGAGTAGAGGGTGGCAAAGGAAGGGTCATACAAATAGCACAGCAATACGCCTTATTATTATAAATGATTCCAAATGACAAAGTTTGTGAAATAGTCCCTTTTGTTCACAAATATCCATATAAGATTCTATGATTCTAATGAGTTGGAAGGGACCCTTGAGGGTCATCTAGTCCAAAACCCTTACAAGGAACAGGGACACATACAGCTACATCATGTTGCCCAGAGCCCCACACAGCCTCACCCAAGCAACACATTCCAGTGCCTCACAACTCTTATAGTAAAAAAGCTTCTTCCTCATATCCAGCCTAAATCTTCTTTCACTTTCAAAGCATTTCCCCTGGTCCAGCAGGCCCTGCTAAAGAGCCTGTCCCCCAGCCCACTCTGCTTCCTGTACCATCATATATATGTATATATTTGATATATATACATATATATACACACATACATGTGTATGTGTATGTGTGTGTATATATATATATATATATCAAAGCCAAGATTTTTATTCCTCTACTCACTTTAAAAGAAATTTGGTAAAATACAAAGTAGCAGACAATGGAGAAGAGCACAGAAAAATATTTAATAGGACATGTTAATAAGCTGAGTATTCAAAGAGCCATCCTGATGTGCAAGAAAGGGGAGCTCTAATGAAAAAAACAGAATAAGAAATAGGAAAAATCAAACACTAAGTAAAGGAGAAACAGTAGGAATTTAGCACATGCCAATACAAAAAGGGAAGGGAAGGAAAAGAGCTGTTAAAAAACATGGCAAGAAAAGTAAGGAAAAATATGGGATCAACAACAAGCCTAGAAGAATGCTCAAAAGAGAGGGGAATAAAAAGGAAGACAGTTTACTTTTTTGTATGAAGAATAATTCGAAGATTGAGGAGGAGGGAATAATCAAGAATAGAAAGCTATGAAGTTATGAGTTATGGCCTGGAATTTCCTCTGAAGTTCTGTGACTTGAGTTTCACTGTTAATAAATTATCTTCAGAGACCCACCCACTATTCTGACAGAAAAAAATGGCCCCTCAGTTTGTGCTGTGCTGTTTATTCTATATTTAATGCTCCCCATAGGTGATAGAACAGTTGAGACTGCCAACTGTCAACACATTTGACTGATATTTATTATTAATGAGTCAATAAATATGCCCCTTTTGTTGTGTATAAAGGGGAAAGATGGTCTTTCCTTTTTCTTTTTTTACTCATTAAAAACATACAGCCTTTCAAAGCATTCTCTGTCAAACAGAGATAATGGAGATTTCATTGGCCATGGACTTGCACATGCTGATCCATCTCCTAAACAAAAGTGTCAGCATGTTTACACAAGAGGAGCCTGGCCAGCTGGAGGGCTTTATTGAATACTTAAATATAAAATTAAACCATTTGTAACTATCCCATTTACTATAAAAATCTGTAGAAGGTAATGACTGAATGGGTAATTTAAAACAAAAGCACCAACAGAGAAATACAACTAGAAGTTGCCCTGGGAAATCACATTCCAGATCTCTGCAAAGCATAGTTGGAAAGGGCTTGCATTTTATTTTTCCCCCCACCAATACAAAGCAATAACTGGATTTCCAAATAAAGTCCATAAAATGTTCATGCATTCTGGAGTTTTTTTCCCTGCATTAGGTCATGTTGATAAGTTATAGGATCCCATTGCCTATTAACAGCTCTCCACAACTAACAGAACACTAGGAAGACAAATGCTTATGTAATCAAACACTATATATTTGTTTTTAAATGTACCCACTGTTTTTAGTATAGCATCATGAAAACATATAGGAACTTATTGAAATTGAGAGCCATGTTTGCCCCTTAAAGAATCAAACTCAATGTCTATAGTCTGATTGCAACCAGCATGGGACATAAGGTATCACAAAATAAAATATGACTAAATCAATTTCTGCAACCTATTACTGATGACCATCACATCATCACCTGCTGAATCAGTTTCAGCAACATTTTTCTTTTGACATTCTGATAAAAATTTCAAATACCCAGAAGTAAACAGGATTTCCAGTTATTTTAAAACCATCCCACTTCCAGACTCATACTAAAGGATAATCCATAGAAATGACTACTTCAGAATCAAAAGGTTTTCTTCCAGTTGAAGTTCACCAAGAAGTGCTAAGACATATCTATAAAGTCCTGTTACTAATGCAGTGAAAATTTCATATTCTCTTCAAATGAATACCCAATGAAGCCAACATAAGCATTTAATATTGAAATGCTCTGAGATGCCAGTATTGACATCTACATACAGAATCATAGAATCACCAAGGTTGGAAAAGACCTAAAAGATCATCCAGGCCAACCGTTCACCTATCACCAATAGCTCCCACTAAACCATGTCCCTCAACACAACATCCAAATGTTCCCTGAACACAGAAGAAAGTGTTTGCCAAAGCATTCTCTGATTAAAAAGACTCTCAAAAGTCATCAGTAAAAACGAGCAACATAAGTCAAGATGCCTGAAGTCATTCTACAGAATACTGACCTCACAGAAACTTGAGGATAACATCTGCTTCATAATGATAATTTTGCATAAATGTTTCAATACTGGAAGCACTCTAAGAGACTATGAGAGCTACTACTCTGCCACTGAGGCAATTGGTTCAATTGGAAAAACAAATGCAGAGAAACTAGGAGCTTATATCTGACTCAACAAAAAAAAAATGCAAGTAACATGGAATAGTATAAGAAAGTTCTCATTTTATATTTGGCCTTGTTTGAATCACATTATACATTTAATAGAAATCAGTTCAGATATTTTCAATTGTAACTAAAAAATGGTTTGTTAAATATGAGTAAAGTACATGCAGAGTAGCTCAGAAACCAGTTTACTTACACACAACCACTGGAAATCATCATTCTGTACAGCTGCATCTGATATGGTTTTTCTGGCATCAGTACTAAGGTTACCAGTATTCAACATTATTAATCAACAATTAGAAAAGAAATATGAAATTGCAGTTCTGTTTGGCAAGCTTGGATTGTTAAAAATGTATTTGTCCACTGCCAAATTCAGAATTATATCCAAGAGTAGAAAATGCAGATATTATTTATAGATCGGACACTGCATCCTTCAGAATAATGAAGGAAAAAAGAGTCAGAAAGAAGAAAACACTCTCCTTCCATTGTCTGGCTCTGGCTAACAGGTTGAATTTTATCTTTAGATCTGTGAATGGGAAACGACTGAATGGAAGTAAATGGATGTTATTACTTAGTGTAACACTAACAAGATCAATCCTGCAATGCTACAACCAAATCTCATGCCAGTTTGTTCATTACACTTACAGTGTGAGGAAAGGTACAGCAATAGGCATCAAAATGATACAAGAAAAGGAGAATACAGTTTAGAGTATGATTTTAAAGTAGGCTAACCTACTTTAAAAAAGACTAGGAAGTTGATATCTTCAACAAAAATAAGAGATACAAGATAAATGCTGTTTAACTAAAAAAACAAGGCAAGGGCAATGGCTGAAGTCAAATGAAAACAAACTTAAACAGAAAATAGCAAAAATTTAACTCTGATTAACTGCTTAAACCGACTATCCAGGGAAATAGGATTTCTGTCCCCAGATGCATTCACATGATGACTGAAATTAATACACTGGACACACCACCTATCAGGCTTGATGCATCAGTAAGAGAGAAACAGGAAGGCTAGCATTATATATAACAGGCTAGATAATACAGAGATCCCTTCCAGAAATTTTAGAAAAAGCAACAACAAAATCATTCTATTAATTTGCCTATATTATTGTAAATAACGAAAACAAAGAAACATCATTATCAGCCACAGCCACATCTACATCCACAGCCACAATTACCTCCCTCAGGCTGCCCTAGGTTCTTCAGGGTCTCAACAGGCATAAAGTCACACTAAAGCCAGAGCTCTGAATGCACTTGTTTCATTCCTAGAACATTTATCATGACTATTAGAGACCTTTGCTGAGAACTCCTGCAGGTTCTAGAGTCCCTAACGGCACAGACATAAGGAAACTGCTTCCCAAAGGACAGCATTCAACCAAACTACTGTAGAGAACGGCAACACCAAATATAACCATTTAAAGCCAGCTTTAATGTATCCATAAAAAGTAAAGGTCACAACCAAATAAATAATCACTCACCTCTCTCTGAAGAGCAAAGCCTGCCATGCACTCCACAGAACACAATCTCCAACTGAAACCTTTGCCATTATGTTGGCCAGCCCTTAAATGTGGTTAGGCTTGCACAGGTGATTCCTCATACCTGTGCTCCCAGAGCTGGCTACAGCCCTTCACCAGGTGCTCAATCACTGTTTCAGGCTGTGATTTAATGGTTCCCATAAAATTATATACAGATGAACATGTACAATTTGCTTTTGTTGACCTGCTGTCCATGGATCCGAGACCTCAGCTCAGTACAATGCTAGATCCAAGGAGTGGTGACAAGTCTGTCTTTCTCTCTTGATCTAATTTTACTCTTTTTCTTTAGTAACTATTGCCTAAGTTTCCCTCAAAGCAGCTGTTTAAGGAATAACACCTGTGCTAAAGTAACTCAACCAGGTGGATCAAGACACTCCTCTGTTCCTTTAGTTGTAGGAATCACATTAGAGACATGTCATTCCTTCTTTAGCTGCTCCATGTGCCACTACATAACCCAGCCATACGAGGAGATGGCTCTGCCTTCTTCTCCTTCAAAACAAAACTGTATCTGAGCACCTGTCTTTCATCGGTTCTACTTCAGGGGTTTCATTTGCAATGGCTTCAGTAGAAAGTGCCTATTTATTTCTGAAGATCGGTCTTTATTGTCTATCTCTGATCAGAAAGATATCCATGCCAGGAGAAGAACTTTTATACTATCTGCATAATTAGGGGAGAGGTTGGACATCTTAAAATAGCCATAAAATCCTCACTGCAGGGAGGAATCGAGATAAATGGTGTAAGAGTTTGTCATTTTATCTCACTACTGTATGTTAAATTGTGCTTTATTTTGCTGGCTAACAGTACCTCACATCTTAATTGCAATATTTTGATTCTAATGGTTAGAATAAATATTTTATTAGCCATTTGATACCAACCGACCTGAACATAAAGAATGTCTGGAATCAGTGAGATGCTATTCCTTAAACTGCTTGCTACGTGAGATGCAGTTGGCTTTTCAGCTGTAAAATAATGTCCATAATTCCCCTATTATATCACATACTTCACGAGGCCGGGAGCCGTCACAGGCGCCGGCATCCGCTACCACAGCGCCCTCTGTCGGGCGCGGCGCAGCGCACACGGCCGCCTGTCGCACGCTGCAGGGCGGTGCGAGGGGGAGGTTCGCTCTCGGTCGCTGTTACACTGCACGGTGGGGATACGAGTTCACTATTCCGCTGGCACGCAAGAGAAACGGTCCAGCAGCGAGGCTGTGCCATAGGGCTGCTGTAGGGGCAGGTGGAACATCTCCTTGTCCTGCTTGAGCGCGCCTCATTCCGACACAACCACAATTCCTTGACCGACACAACCGTAGCTCGATGGAAACCGGCCAAGTGGGACTGGGCGAGGATGCTGTCACCGCCCTGCAGGGCTACGCGTGATGTGGGATGGACTTTGCCTTCCCTTGGGTACGGGCACAGGCACAGGCATAGGCACAGTGAGTGGGTACCAGCTGCCAGCATGGGGAATGATGAGATAATCAGGCAGGATCTGGACCGCCTTCACGATATCCCACTCTACAAAACCTTTGTGAAAGGTTGGCCACAGGTGAACGCCTTCCAAGCCCGGCATGATGACCTGGTCATCGCTACCTACCCCAAGTCAGGTAAGTGGTTCCAGGGCAGATGGGGAGGAGAAGGATGGGGCACAGCTGGGTAGTTCGCAGCCCCTTCAATGATGCCCCTGTAATGCTGCCTGTGGGCTGCAGGCACAACATGGCTGAGCGAGATCCTGGATGCGATCTACCATGATGGCAATTTGGAGAAGTGTCGTCGGGATGCTATCTATAACCGGGTGCCCTTCCTGGAGATGAATATACCTGGAGTACCGAGTGGTGAGCATCTGAGGGCTGTGCAGGGAAGAAGCAGCACTGGGGTGAGTGTGGGGTCAGGGCACTGAGCCTCCATCCTGCAGGTGTTGAACAGCTGGAGAAAACCCCATCCCCACGGCTGGTGAAGACCCACCTGCCAATCCACCTCCTCCCAGCCTCCTTCCGGGAGAAGGACTGCAAGGTAATGCCATGAAGCAGCTCCCAGTCTTTCTCCCTGAGGGGCAGAAGTGAGGGGACACCACTCTTGCCCCTCCAGTCACATCCTCAGCTTCTTTCAGGTGATCTATATGGCTCGCAACGCCAAGGATGTTGTAGTCTCCTACTACTTCTTCTATCAGATGGCCAAGATCCACCCTGATCCTGGCACAATGAGTGAGTTCCTGCAGGCATTCATGGATGGGAAAGGTAGGGGCTGAACTCCCAGACTCCCCTGATAAATCCCAGTGGGGCAGGCATCCTTTGCTGTGCTATTTTTCAGCTAAATTTACCCACATTCTGCAGTGGCCTATGGGTCCTGGTATGAACATGTGAAGGGCTGGTGGGAGAAGAGGCACGAGAAGTGGCTTCTCTACCTCTTCTATGAGGATATGAAGAAGGTGAGAGTAGTCTGGAGGGAGGGTCTGGAGCTCACCCCTACTGCCCCAAGCAATTCTTGAGGGAGTGCCAGCAGCCAGCATCCCCACTCCTGCTGCTCCTCAGAATCCACAGCGAGAGGTTCAAAAGATCCTGAAGTTCCTGGGCAAGGAGGTGTCGGAGGAGACAGTGGCAAGGATCCTCCACCACACCTCCTTCCAGGAGATGAAGAAGAACCCCTCCGCCAACTATGAGACAATGTCCGCTGTACTGATGGACCACAACCTCTCTCCATTCATGCGGAAAGGTGGGTTTTGGTGTCTGGTGAGGAGGGATCCCCAGGCTGTACTGCAGCCCTCATCTGTGGATGCAGATATCTGGGGGGGCAGGTTTTGCTTCATGTGCTTTTCTACCCCCTCAGGCATCTCCGGCGACTGGGTAAATCACTTCACCGTGGCCCAGAATGAGCGCTTTGACCAGCACTACCAGCAGCAGATGGCAGGCTCAGATCTCTGCTTCCAGATGTAGGCATGAGGGGTGCCACATCCTGAGGGCTCTGACTCCAGTGAGGAGCAGGTGCTGGATTCCTGCTGCAGCAGTGCCAGACTGGGGCAAACTACCAATCATTTTTATTCCTGTAATAAATTGCAATAGACTGAGTGTTGCCAAGAGGTTTAATAACTGCTCTGTGAGTGGAAAAAACCCAAAGCAGACAGGAGGTGCCCGATGCCCCACAGTGCCTCTTTGCCAAGGTTTGTTTATGCCTCTGAATTGCTGCAAATTGCAGCAGTGGCAGGGCAGAAATATCCATTGCCATTGCAACAGCCCCAGGTTTGCAGGACAAAGGCAAGAGGAAACACCTCATGCTCAGACTCTAGCACCCGCTTACTGGCACAGTCACATGGGATCATCCCTGCTCACCCACAGGTGCAGTGCTTCTGCTCAGGCATCGCTGGGGTAACCTGGTCTCCATCCCACTGGCATCAAGGATTTGCTCTGGAGCCCCAGATCTCTCATCTATGCCATTTCCAGCTTTGGTTTAATGAGTTTCCAAAATAGTGAATCTCTGCGTATCTCCAGCTTCTGACTTTGCCAAAAAGACATGCAACCTCCCTCCCAGCTCTGCACATCTCCCTTAAATCCTTTTCCCAGCAGTGGTCCGGTTGCTGCAGGCACTGCTCTTTTGCAATCATGCACACTTCGGACCCGCCTTCTGGACACAAGCCTAAACCCCGTATCTAAGCAGTGAGCCCCATGAAAATGACACCCCTCCCCCAGCTCCACTTAGGATTGGATGCTGAGCTTGGCACTGCTCATCGTAGGCACTGGGCTCGCTCCTTGCCCCACTGCTGGCTCCAGACTCTGCACGCCCTTTCCCTCCCCCAGTGACGTCCCCCTTCCCAAGGACCTCCCCGTGCCTCCATCTTCTATGCGCAGAAAGGAAAATAAAGCCCTTGTGTCTGCTGGCAGAGCAAGCCCTGCTCCTCGCATCACACAGCAGCAGGTAATGAGCAGCCCCCATCCAGCCTCTGAAACGCTAAGCCTCAAGACAGGAGCAGCTCAGGAGGGGGGAGGTCTGGTTTCCCTGACAGCTGTGGGGTATTGGCAAGCTACTTGCTGCTCAATCCTTGCAAGGCCAGCTTTGTGAGGGGGTGCAGGCCCCAATAAATGGGTTTGGGAATCTCCACAATTGCACAAGAAGTGTAGAGACAGATGCAGGTCTTCAGTTTGCCAGATGCATCGGTGTGTCACGCCTCCCACACCAACACCAGGAAGAGGACAAGCTGTCCTTCAGGACCTGCTCTTTGCCCAAGGGACGGCATTCACTTTTCTCAAAACTCTTCTGCTGCCCCAAAAGCTGGTGGCAGGCAGGACCCAGGCTTTTTCCCCTCTTGGCACCCTCTTTTTCCCCACCCTGGCCCCAAAATTCAGAGGGTCCCAATATACCTCGCAGGAGGCAGGGGCCACTTCCCAGGACACCCACACACAAGTCAGAGTTTCCTCCCATGGCCAGGATGGGTGAGCTCAGCAGGAATTTCAGGGTCTGAATAGGGACTAGGTGGCCCCATGATGACCCCACTGCTATCCTGTGTCCCTTGTTCCCATCAGGATGGGCACAGTGGATGCCTATCTGCGCCAGCCCTGGAGCACTGTGCATTCCATCCCCATGGTTAATGCCTTTGCTCAGAACTGGGAGAGAGTGGATAACTTCCAGAGCCGTCCTGATGACATCGTGGTGGCCACCTTCCCCAAGTCTGGTAAGCAGCATTGGCACAGGAGAGGGGCCATGCATTGGAAGAGTCAGGGTACACAATTTGGGGTGCCTGTGATGGGCTCAGGTGGGAACAGCACCAGCCAGACCCCTGTCCCTTCCATCCCAGGCACAACCTGGATCAGCGAGATCGTGGACATGGTCCTTCAAGGTGGTGACCCCAAGAAGTGCAAGCGGGATGCCATCATCAACCGGGTGCCCATGCTGGAGTTTGCTGCCCCTGGGCAGATGCCAGCAGGTAGTGGGCTTTGGGCAGAGGTTACCCCCAGGTTGGAGGGGCCACGTTGGCCAGAAAGAGTGGGGGCAGGTTGTGGTTTTCAGGTGTAGCTGCTAGTAGTGGGAGTGCTTTTTGTAGGCACAGAGCAGCTGAAGGACATGCCATCCCCTCGTATCATCAAGACTCATATCCCAGCTGACATCTTACCCAAATCCTTCTGGGACAAAAACTGCAAGGTAACAGAGTTGGAGGGGATATAACAGGAGGGACCCTGCAAACTAAGGGTGTGATCAGCCCTACTAGCACCTTGCAAATCCCCATGTGCCACCAACACCAGTCCTTCTGCAGATGATCTATGTGGGCCGCAATGCCAAGGACGTGGCTGTCTCCTACTACCACTTTGACCTGATGAACAAGCTACACCCTCACCCAGGAACATGGGACCAGTATCTGGAGGCTTTCATGGCTGGCAAAGGTGTGGGGGGAACCATGGGAGCACATGGAAATGCTGAGAGTGCCGCCATGTGGTGACATCCATGGCCACTCTCCCCACGCAGTGGCCTATGGCTCTTGGTTTGACCATGTGCGGGGCTACTGGGAGCGCCGGCAGGAGCACCCCATCCTCTACCTCTTCTATGAGGACATGAAGGAGGTGAGGGGCCGGGGCTGATGGTGGGACTGAGGCCTGGCAGTACTGGGGCTGAGCACCAGCATTTGCCTCAGGATCTCCGCCGGGAGATTGCCAAGGTGGCCCAGTTCCTGGGGCGGGAGCTGACGGAGGTGGCACTGGAGGCCATTGCCCACCACACATCCTTTGAGGCCATGCGGGACAATCCCAGCACCAACTATAGCGTTGTGCCCTCCCACCTCATGGACCACAGCATCTCTCCCTTCATGCGCAAAGGTGAGCAGCCTCAGTGGGCTTCCAAACCCCTCATCCCCTCTGGACCCGTTCAGACCCTTCTCAATCCCCCCAGGCATCACCGGTGACTGGAAGAACCACTTCACCGTGGCCCAGAGCACGTGCTTTGACCAGTACTATGCTCAGAAGATGGCAGGCACTGACCTGCACTTCCGCACACACATCTGAGGTGCCTTCTCCTGTCCTCATTCCTTAGCCCCTTATCACCCACCCATGCCCACGGGACCACCTGAGCAACACCATGGGCTCTTTCTTGGTGCTGCTGGAGAGAAATAAAGTGTCCTTGCTGAGCCCACTCTGTGTGCTGGCTGCTGCATCACTGCGCTTGCCCTGTCCCTGACACACCCAGATAGGGGCCACGGAGTTCAGTCCCCATGAACTCCAAACATGCCCAGTGCTTGCTCCTCCCTCTTGGTATATAGATTGCTGGCAAACATCTCCTCCCACACACACTCTGTACTCCTCCCCTCTACTCCAGAGCTTTCACTGGGCCCGAGGCTCCCTGTCCTCTGCTGCTACTTTCCCTGAGCCACCCTCCCTGCATCACCATCCTGTCACTCCTCCGCTGTCACCGTCCTCTTGCAGAGCACGCACTGCCAGGTGAGGACTCCTGCCTACTCTGACTGTGGGTGCCTCATGGGACCAAGTGGGTGGGGCTGCTCAAAGTCCTGCAGGACTCAGCCCCTGGCATGATAAGGCATGGGGTTTGGGCTCTGCGGGGGTGCATACAGCACCCTAAAACCTCCTCCATGGATGGGAGCTGCTGCAGGATGTTCCCAGTCCTTGTCTCCCTGCTTCCTTCCCCGAGGGCTGAGATGGGAGGAGAGGGGTGGTGCTAGGGGATTCTACTACCTGGGACACCCTTGGGGGTCCACTCCCTGTTCTAGAGGCTGCAACTCCCCAGCCGTGCGTGTGGACTGGTACTCACTGGCCAGGAGGACAAGAGGGTCCTAGGCTGCTCCCCTAAGCAGCTGCCTCCCATGAGTCTTCCCTGCCCCCATCAGGATGTCCACAGCAGACAGATACCTGCGCCAGCCCTGGAGCATGGTCCATGGCATCCCCATAGTCTGCGCCTTTGCCCCGAACTGGGAGCGGGTGGACAACTTCCAGAGTCGTCCTGAAGATATTGTGGTGGCCACCTTCCCCAAGTCTGGTGAGCAGCCCAAAACCCACCAGATGTTGTGGTCCTGGGGGCAAACATGCAGCATGGCCAGTACCTGCTATCTTGGGAAGGTGCAAGTGGGATTTCCTTTCATCCCACAGTACTCATTTAGAGCCTGGGGATTTTGGTGGTGCTGAGTCTCATCAATACCTTTCCCAATGGGCCAATTTCCCCAGGCACCACTTGGGTCAGTGAGATTGTGGACATGATCCTGCAAGGCGGCAACCCTGAGAAGTGCAAAAAGGATGTCATCAATAAACGGGTACCCATGCTGGAGTTTGCTGCCCCTGGGGAGATGCCAGCAGGTAGGGAGGAAGGGCTCAGCTGGGGGCACTCCACCAGGGGCTGTTCTCAGAGGCACACAGGAAAGTCCTTTGTGGTCCCTAGGAACAGACGTGCTTGCTACCACGCCCTCACCCCGTGTGGTCAAGAGCCACCTGCCTGCACATATCCTGCCCAAATCCTTCTGGGACAATGGCTGCAAGGTAGCTCCCAACCTCAGTCTCCTCAGCACTGTATGTGTTTTTTGGAGCACTGAGGGATGAGAGCATCCCAACAGGTGCTGGGGAACCAGGTGCTGTCCCCAGTCTCTTCCATAGATAATCTACGTGGGTCGCAATGCCAAGGACGTGGCTGTCTCCTACTACCACTTTGACCAGATGAACAAGCTACATCCTCACCCAGGAACATGGGACCAGTATCTGGAGGTTTTCATGGCCGGCAAAGGTGGGGGGAACCCATGGGAGCATATGGAGTTGCTGAGAGTGCCACCATGCACCCTCATGGTTACTCTCCCCACGCAGTGTCCTATGGCTCTTGGTTCGACCATGTGCGGGGCTACTGGGAGCGCCGGCGGGAGCACCCCATCCTCTACCTCTTCTACGAGGACATGAAGGAGGTGAGGGGCCGGGGCTGATGGTGGGACTGAGGCCTGGCAGTACTGGGGCTGAGCACCAGCATTTGCCTCAGGATCTCCGCCGGGAGATTGCCAAGGTGGCCCAGTTCCTGGGGCGGGAGCTGACGGAGGTGGCACTGGAGGCCATTGCCCACCACACATCTTTTGAGACCATGCGGGACAATCCCAGCACCAACTACCGCACTGTGCCCTCCCACCTCATGGACCACAGCATCTCTCCCTTCATGCGCAAAGGTGAGCAGCCTCAGTGGCCTCCCAAACCCCTCATCCCCTCTGGCCCCACTCAGACCCTTCTCAATCCCCCCAGGCATCACCGGTGACTGGAAGAACCACTTCACCGTGGCCCAGAGCGCACGCTTTGACCAGTACTATGCTCAGAAGATGGCAGGCACCGACCTGCACTTCCGCACAGAAATCTGAGTCTCACACACGTTCAGATTTCTGCTTTTACAAAAATAAAAGAGTTTTACTTCTGCCTTCCCAATGTCTTCCCAGCATCATTTCACACTCATTTTATAGCAGCTGCATCAGTGTGTTATGCATCACCGAGTAGGACACACATCTAGGTGTGCACACACAGCGTTTTGGGGGGAGGAATAAGTAAGTCAGAGATGTGTTTTCAACTCATGGGAAACAAAAATGTTTTCTGTCTCCTGTGCACATTTCTGCTGCCATCCTGTGCACAGTGGTACCATGTCCACTGTCTCCATCCTCAAATATCCATCAGCAGGTGCCAGAAAAGCCCACACTAAGGTCACACTTTGACAGGGAGTGGGACGGGGATGGGCAGAGCAACTACTCTCCTTCCCCAGCAGCTAGACCATGGGAAAGAGACATAGTGAGTGGGATTGGGCCAAAAGCATCCCTGCCACTGCCAAGAGAGAGCTGTAGTCCCGTTTACTGTCAGGGACCTGGAACATCCACTGCTGCTATCTCTCTGAAGGAGTCTCTCTGAAGGTGTTATTTCTTTCTCAGATGCAGGTGAACTGATCCAAGGCATTGAAAAATGATTTTCTGTTTTTGCTGGGTGCTGCTTGTTTTGTTCTTATGCCCCTTATTTCTTGCACCAACACGACTACCAGTCTTTCATTCACATTCATCTCACCACATTCTCTGGCAGTCTGTGGACTTTCCTTAGGCCATTGCCCCCTGGCTATGTATTTCTGGGCTGAAGGAATCTGTATGAATGCTGGATTGCTTCTAGCAGTTCCTGTCTTAGCCCCTCAGCTCTATGACATGACGACTGGCTGCAGGAATTTCCTTTCATTTCTGATCCCAGAAAGCAGCACTGCTTTTGCCAGACTGCTCCTACACGCATGCAAATGACTTGGTTTTAATTTGTTCCAGGCACTTCCCTTCCTCTACAAACCCTTTGCATGCCTGTGTCAACACAAAGCCAGGCCTTGCAACATCCCCCTCCTCCTCCCTTCCTCTTGCCTCTCACATAGCACACTGAACCCACATCAACAGAAAAAAAAATTATCCCTCTTGTAATTCCCCCTGGACAGAGATGGGCTCTGCTCTACCTCCAGATTGCTCTCTTAAACTACAAGGCCTGCAGGTAGATAAAGTATGGCATCAAAGATAGGTACAGCTGGTGAATTTGGTCAAAATTTAGCAGGGGTCTCATTTGTTTTTCATTCATCCATGGTGCTACTAACATATAAATGCATTATGAAATGTGAGTAAATTCCTGCATGGCTCGAAGCAATGGCTGCTGCACACCCATTGCCAGAACCCGTGACAGCCTGGTCTTTGCCTGATTGCTCTGTGGGGCAACTCCCTGATAAGTCCAAACTTCGTGCGCAAAAAAATCAATCACCTCTGAGCTGACCTGGCTCAGGGAAAACCTTGAAACAGAAGGCGCTGGATGACTCCCACCACACCTACACCCTCTCATTTGGAAATCCATTGGTCCCTGTGGCAAATAATGGTCCTGAAGTAGGGCTGACATCAGTCTCTCCTAACAGGGTGCAGCACTGAATGTACACAAAGCTTGGCCTGGATCCTTTCTCATTTTCCTGGGTTTTTTTTCCTCTCACAGATTGGAAAGGCCCAAGCATGAGCCAACCCACGGTCTGTATATTTACATGCAGCAACCCTGCAGTATCTGAGCAGCAGTGGAGAGAATTAAAAAATCTGAAACTGAACAAGGAAATAAATGTAAGCACAGGTACACTTTTGTCCTCTTGCAGTGCTGAGATAAAGTCTCAAGCTGGCCGAGAAATGGCATTATGGCACAGGTGCCAGCTCATTACCTTTTGCTGAAGTTTCCCTCTTACATTTGGGGATTGCAAGGGCATCAGTGTTCTACTATGGCCAAGGATGTGTTCCTCCATCTAACTTTCCATCTCAACCTGCACCTGGGGATAAAACAACCTCCATATTGTACACCTCAGTATTCTCCACTCACACATTGCCCTCCCTCTGAAACACTTGTCTTTTTCAACTCAAGACTTCCAAGTTCCTGTTTAGCCCCAAAACCGCTTTCTTGAAATAACAGATAGGAAACATGTTGTCATTTGGTGCTTCTCAGGGCAAATGCCTCCCTTTTGAGCTCAGGTGCTGAGTTTTTGAGGTGCTGGTGGTCATCAAGGCTTACTGGCTGCCACATTCAGGTAGATGTGGAAGATGTTTTTGTAGCTGTCTGTGAAAAACATGAGGCTGGAAGCCATAATCTGTGTGTAATTAAACTTGGGTAACCTACAGCTATTAGAGATCAGAGGTTGCATCAGTTTCTGAAGCCGTTATGCTGAGTAATGCTAGCTATGTGAAATGCAGACACGTAATACTATTCACTTTCTTCAGCTTACTTTTCTTTTGTGTGCTGGATTTCATCTTCAAATCCTCTTAAAGTTTATCTTTTCTGCATTAAGAGTAATGTGAGCACCACCGTTAAAACCTGTCCTTTTAAATCCTACCCTTAAAGGACAGGTTTAACCCTCTGGTTCCTCTGGCAATAGCTCTCAGCTTCTACAGAGGAATTTGTTACTGGGGGTTTAAAAACAAAATCTTACAAAATTCAACACTATGTTTTTACTGGTGAAGATGGTGAGGATGTAGAGTGCAAGACATATGAGGAGTGGATGAGGTCCTTCAATTCTCAACTGAGAACTCTAAGCATCAGTACAGATGGGGGATGAGTGGATGGAGAGCAGCCCTGTGTGCACTTGCAGCCTGGAAAGCTGACCATATGCTGGGCTGCATCAGAAGAAGTATGGCCATCAGGGGCAAGGGACAATTGTTATCCTCTGCTCCACTCACAAGACTCCACCTGCAAGGAGATAATGGTTTCAAACTAAAAGGGGGTAGTTATAGATTAGGTGTAAGGAAAACATTCTTCACTGTGATGGTGCTGAGGTAGTGGTACAGGCTGCCCAGAGAGCCTCTTCAGTGGATGTCACATCCCTGGGCCAGGCTGAATGGGGCAGCCTGATCTGGTGGGTAGCAACCAGCCCACAGCAGAGAGTTGGAACTCGGTGGGCTTTAAGGTCCCTTCCAACCCAAGCCATTATCTGTTTCAACAACTGTGGAGAAACTACTGGAGGTGAAGCAAATTACTGTCACAACATGCTGCATTCTGGTATAATTGCCCCAAACAGAGGGTTTAGAAAGTTTATATATTACAGACAAAGTTTAAGAAAAATACAGAGATGTATCTTCAGATTTCTATAGTTTCCAGTTAGTAACATTTCCCTCAACTTTTGGAACCAAGTGCCACGCACAGTACTCAACAGCAGGGCTAACATACAACTCTCAGAAAGCTTTGCAAACAAAGTACAAGATGCTCTTTGTTCCTCTTTGTAAGTGAGTCTTTTATATAACAACCAATTTTTTTTTAAACTGGCTACGACCTTAAAAGAAGCAAAAAATATTTTTTAGCCATCAGAAACCATGTCTCAGCGACAGGACACAAATCCTTCTGAGAATCTGGCTCTGTAGCAACATCGTGATATTCCCTAGCACAGAGAAGACCATCCAAACTATTAAATTACTGAAGCACAGCAAAGCAATGAATAATCCTAGAAGACATCCCCCTTATTATTATCCCTTATTGTATTACTCCCTCCTATTGAAAATACATGTTCAGGGTGAAACTTATTTAAAGTTCTGCCAAATGCCAAATCTTTCCAGAGCTGCCCAGGCTCCAAGAAGGTGAGCTGCAACACAGAGAAGCAAACCATCACAGCACATTGCATCATATGAACCAAAGCGTGATGATTTTGCACCTCAGGAGGCTCTTCTAGGTAAGAGATTTGCTGCATGGCATTGCCCCCTTCACCCTGCTGAATCATGTTAGATTGAGCATACCGTTTTTTATCCCATTTTGATTCCTAGTGATTAACACTCCTTTCAGGACATAGTGCTTACATTTCCAAAAGAGAGACAGCCCAGAAGATGCAGGCTCCAACTCAAGAAGTACTTCTGGCAACCAGGAAGTAGTCAGACCCAAAGTCAGACATCTGAACCAAACAGGTATAAAGAGTAAAAATACAGTGGTATGAAAGTAAGGTATAAAGAGTAAAAAATAGCTTTTGCATACATAATTTGTACCATAAAAGGAAGAAACATTGAAGTATGCAGGCATCATGGCTGTTGCAATTAAAAACAGGCCTCAAGTCAGATGTGGCTGTACATTCTTCAGCAAATTTCAATTCTCCTTCAGTGTTTACTGAGATACCACTTATTTTCTTGTAGTTACACATCTGCCAGCACTTACTGATTAATATAGCACCTATACAGTGGAAGAAGACCCCTATTGTTTGCTTTCATGTCCTCAGTAAGGATTTTATTCCTCAGGGAGAAACTGAAAAGGTACAATAAACAAAGAATTAAATTATTGTGCAAATGGACAGGTCTGAGGGTAGTAGGGACCTCTGACAGCACTGGGGCTGCTGCCACCCCTACCTAGGGAAAGGAGTACCCTCAGGAGAAAGTTAATAGTAGAAAACAGAAAGAGGAAAGCAAATCACCAAGCATCCTTTCCTGTCTTTTTGGTTCAGAGACCACATAGGTTTGAAAGGCCCTGCTCAAGCAGCAGCAGACTCTCACAGACAACACAGAGGCGGAGTGCTCCCAGCTGGAAGAAAAGGCTCCCAGACTATCCAGCCCTCAATCCTGCCATGGCCACAAAAGCCACCAGCTCCAAGAAATGCCTCCAGCTTCTTGCTTTCCACGTGGCTCTGGTAGCACCTGTTTTCTGTGGGAATGTGTTGGTTTGGCCAACGGAGGGCAGCCACTGGCTAAATGTGAAGATGGTTATTCGTGAGCTCATCCGCCGTGGGCACAGTGTCACCATCCTGGTGTCCAATGCTTCCCTCTTCATCCAGCCAAAGCCTGAGACCACCGAGAAGTTTGAGGTCTTTAACGTGCCCTTCAAGAAAGACACCATTGCAAACCTGATTGAGGAGATCATGGCATTGTGGCTGAACAATAGGCCAACAGCTTCAACATTCTGGCAGTTTTACAAGGAGCTGGGAAAAGTGTCCAAAGGGTGGCAACAGGTCAACCAACAGATGTGTGATGCAGTGCTGACCAACCAGAAGCTGATGGCCCATCTGCAGAGCTCTGGCTACGACCTGCTGCTATCAGACCCAGTGACTCTCTGTGGGGACCTCATAGCTCTCAAGCTGGCACTGCCCTTTATGTATTCCCTGCGCTTCTCTCCAGCCTCCACTGTTGAAAGGCACTGTGGCAAGATCCCAGCCCCACCATCCTACACACCTGCAGCCCTGTCTGAGCTCACCGACCACATGTCCTTTGGAGAGAGAATTAAAAATATCGTGTCTTATCACTTGCAAGACTACGTTTTCCAGAGCTACTGGGGAGAATGGGATATCTACTACAGCAAGATCTTAGGTAAGCTGTTGCTACATAACTTCTTATCACTTGGCTTCCCATACTATGAGCTACAGAGCTGGGAGCCTAGAGGGTGGCAAATGGAAGGCCTGGAGGGTGAAGCAATCAACATATGGCCACCAACAAATTTTTCATTGTGTCCATAGATGGAAAAGTGAGTAAGCCAGCAGTGAAAGAGTCAAGCAGCTGAGGTTCAGGTTGGATATTAGGAAACATTTCTTCTCGGAAGGACTGGTGAGGCACTGGCACAGGCTGCCCAGGGAGGTGGTGCAGTCACTGATCCTGGAGGTGTTGAAAAAACACAGAGGTGTGGCATTGAGGGACATGGTTACTGGGCATGGTGAGGGTGGGATAGAGGTTGGACTGGATGATCTTAAGAAGTCTTTTCCAACCTTAATGATTCTCTGATTCTATGACCTCTTACATATGGCATGTAATGGCAGTCTGAAACAGTAGGCCAGAGTGATTTCAGAGACCAAAATAATTAAATTCATCTACAAAACAGGAGCCCCTTTCTCTGAAGATCCTGCTTTGATCTAGCCAGACAATTCTTACAGTCTTAAGTCAGTAGTCACCAAACTGCTCAAGTGAGGTACGTTTGCATCAACTGCACCCACCCCTGTCAGGATGCTGAGCTGGCATGGTGCAGTGTGAATACAGGAATCTGCAGACATCCCAACTGAGGGATTTGCCATAATTAATTCTAATGCAAAGTCTTAAGAAACTTCCCCAGCACAGAGTGCTCTCAGCAAGGAGAGCTCAGCTCATACTTCTCCCCCTCCCATGCTCACACTGAAAGCACACAGCAACAGAACTGCTCTTCTGGTGCAAAGCATCACAACTAGGTGAGTCACAAGCAAGCCTTGACCCTCAATAGCAACTGGGGTGCACTGTGCTTTTATAATAGACTTCACTTACATCACTGGTAATGAAAACCAGTCCTTTCTAAGTACAACCTGTATTGTGCAAACAAACTTTCCACCTACAAGGGAACAGTAAAAATAACAAGCTTTCCTCACAGGCTTTTGTTCTGGGTTCTTCTGAGCAAATACATAGAAAAATGTGCTTGGGTAAGTATACAATCAAAGTGACATGTTTACTGAGCTCACACCTGCCCTGTTTAACAGGGCACCTCCAAGTCTCACAGGACGCAATCTGCCTGCATGCTGCAGGGCTCCGCAAGCACAGCAAGCTCTTGTCATGTGTGCAGCAGACAGGAGCCTCTGCTCAGCTTCTCAGGGCCTGATCACTATCTCCACTTCCCCTTCATGCTGGAAAGGATGCTCTGGATAGCACAAGAGCCACAGCAAATTCTCTACCCAACATCATGATTGGGAAAACAGAACTAGGCAGGAGCACAATGATTATTTCTGGCACAATGAAGAAGTCTCACATCATTTCTTACCTGGAAGTCAGAAGTGTGGCTGTAAATAAAACAGCCTAGCAGAGAGCTTCTGGTTCTACTTACAGCATATTACTGGCACCTGGTGGTAGACAAGACAGCCCACAGCCATCAACTCGCGGCTCCATCCTCCTTCCAGGACAGCCCTGGAGGAGGAAAGTTCATGTGAGGACAGCCTTATTTTGACACAGAAGTTGCTTGCGTTATCATGTCATCTCATCCACATAGAGATCAGCTTGCCAGCTGCAACCCTAGATCATCGTGCTAAGTGTATTTCAAACAGACACTCAGTGGCTTCACAAAGCAAAAAGATGCACACACAGTGAGTGAATGGTTCTCTGAACATCAGTTGCTATTGGAGCTGCCAGAGGAATGACAAAATCACCTCTTGTACCACAAATAACACCGATTATAGCTAGATTGGCACAAGAGTCAGGACAGCTCAGAGAGACAGCCCTCTTAGGGCAGAGATCACAGCTCTCTGCATTGCTTCAGAGGAAACACCTTCCAGCTTCAACAAGTCACTGACCACCAGATGGAGCCAACTGGTTCCAGTCATCTTTTCCCCAGGAAAACATGCCATTATCCACCACGGGATTTTGCACCAGCTACCTTGGCTCTTTGCCTTGCAGTGTCATGCAGGTCCAGCCCATCTCAGTGTGCTCTGTTGCTCCCGAGGAAGCAAGGCCACTGAGGCACTGAGAAGCACTTTAAATCATGTCAGGAAAGAAGGTGGCTGTGCTGTGGCTGCTGGCTGTGCTGGGCTCTGTGTCTGGTGGGAAGGTGTTGGTCTGGCCAGTTGACAACAGCCACTGGCTCAACATGGAATATATCCTGAACAAACTTGTAGCCCGTGGCCATGAGGTGACTGTGCTGCTGCCTTCGTGCTTCCTTATCCTCAATGGCACCCAGCCCTCACCTTTCCAATTTGAGATGGTTGAGGTGCCAATCAGCAAAAGTGAGATGGCTGCCGTAATGGATGAAGGATTCTATTTTTGGTTCTACGAGGAGAGAAGGTTACCTCTGTGGGAAAGTTTGTACAAGATAATTGATCTGGCACGCAAGTTTGAGAATATAACCAGGACTATTTGTGATGCAGTTGTGAAGAACAAGGTGCTGCTGGAAAGGCTGAGGGCATCTGCCTTTGATGTCCTCCTGGCAGACCCACTGATGCCCAGCGGGGAGCTGTTTGCAGAGAAGCTGGGTATCCCTTTGGTGTACACCATCCGGTTCTCCATGGGAAACACGGTGGAGCGGCTCTGTGGGGGCCTCCCAGCACCTCCTTCCTACGTGCCAGCCAGCCTAAGCTCCCTAACAGACAAGATGACCTTCACGGAGAGGCTAAAAAACGTGCTCTCCTATGCTCTGCAGGACATCGCATACCACTACATTCTCTGGGGACACTGGAATGAATACTACAGTGACGTCTTAGGTAAGGCTGCTCTTACTTGCAGAGATTACACATACTGTACACATAGGTCTGCAAACCCAGAGCCTTGGTGCTAAGGTATAAGTTCGGATCAAGGCAGTTCTGAATTTCTTTCCTCCAAATTATTTGTGTCATGGCAAACAACTCAGCTGCCCCTGAAGGCTAAGAAGACTGTAATGCACTGAGTCTCAATGGGCAGTGATACAGTTCCCCCAGCAGCAAGGAAAAAAAAGGTCTTTGGCTTTTTTGAAGGTATCTAGAAGAAGTAACTGGAGTTGCTTACTTCTTAATCTAATAACAACTGCAGAACTAATTTTGAAGTTTTGTTTTAAGGAGTTCTTGTCATGATTAGGAGGAAATAAAATAAACTTCATTCATTAATTAAGAAATTTATTTATTTATTTTGTGGTGGAAGTGGAGAAATTGAAAAATTATTATTTCCATGTGAGGATTTAAGTGCCTTTATTTATTTTTCAGATCCGTAGTAGTGTGTGGTTTTGTTGAGAGAGCAAAGTTGGCAGGAAGTCCTACTACTAGAGTACTTGGTTACATATTTATTTGTGTTGCTTATCAAGTTTGGCAGCAGCTAGAAAGCCTTGTGCTGGAAGCAATGTACTTGCTGAATGTAGGCTGTGTCAGCTTGAGGCTGCCTGAACTGAGTGATCTATTGGGTTTTCTACCAGTCATAAAATGTGTGCATTAGCATTTAAGGTTACACATACAAAGTCTATGTAAGCCCACTTTTTCTCCCCTCTGCCATCTGCTGTATCTCCTGTTTGGGCTGTATCAGTCCAGTGAGGGTCCCATGTAGTGGTGCTGGGATCCTGAAGGAGTGCCCATGCCCTGCTCAGGAAAGAGCAGATGCCTGTTCACTTCCATTTACACATCAGTGGCACAAGGCATCTTTTATTTATCTGTGGGATTGCCTTCAGGAGGGGAGATTAGGACTCCTGTGTTGGACTGCCCTGAACAGTGCGGGGCAAAGAAGGTGAGCAAAACCCAAGCTCTCAATTTCCTCCTCTTTCATCCACGGAATGAACTTGATGCTGTGATGACCTCTGCCAGGACTGCCCCCTTCCAGTAATGTGCCCACAGCATGTGGTAATGTTGAATACAGTGTGAATCACTACAGGATGTTGTGTCTGCATGTGGTAAAATGAGAATAAAAATGTAACCAGCCATACATGTAGTTTGGTTCTTAAAGGGCAAAGAAGCAAATCTAGGCGGTAGGCAAGTGAAAAGACTGAGTTTCTTGGGCTCTCCTAGCCTGAACTCCTGCTGTGCACAGGGATGCATACCTTGAAGATCTGGCAGCAGGGCAAGGGCTTCTGGGCCTCTCATGCTGCAGGCTGCACTTTCTGGTGAGCAGAAACAGGAATCGTCTTCATTTCCAGAGACTGGCTTCAGCTCTGTGGAAGATTCCAGAACGGGATTTCCTGTTTGCCCAGCCCTCCCTCAGGTGGTGTACGTTGTACTGACATGCCCTCTTGCCAAGGCTGGTGCCAAGTAGATTTCATTTTTACTGGCTGTTTCCAAAGTTGTTTGCACGCTAAATTAGTTAACTGCTTCAAGCATGCTCAGACTGGAGTTGTGCGCGGACTGCTGAGATGATGGGGCAAAGATTCTCCTGGCTACTCTGGACCTTTGCATGCTGCTGGAGTGTTGGCTTTTGTGGGAAGGTGGTCGTCTGGCCCACCGATGCTAGTCACTGGATCAACATGAAAGTGTTGCTGGAAGAGCTCATTCTCCGGGGTCATGAAGTGACTGTGCTGGTACCATCAGTAAATTTGCTCATCGACTACAATGACACATCATCTCCTTTCACCTTTGAGGTCCTGGAGGTGAACTTCACCCAAGAGACCCTGGATGCACTCATGGAGGACTTCCTCAATCTCTGGATGAATGAACTCCATAATCTGTTTCCCTGGGAGGTCATGTGGAGGATGAAAGAAGCCATATACTCCTTTTCCAGCTTATCAAAGCAGTCCTGTGATGCCTTCGTGTCAAATCATCAGCTGATAGCAAAGCTGCATCAGGCCAAGTTTGATGTTCTGATTGCTGACCCTCTAGTTGCATGTGGTGAGCTTGTGGCAGACCTCCTGGCAATCCCTTTTGTCTACAGTTTCCGTTTTTCTGAGGGGAACGTGGTAGAACGGCTGTGTGGTGGGCTCCCATCTCCACCTTCTTATGTGCCTGCTAGCACAACAGGGTTGACAGACCACATGTCCTTTATCGAGAGACTGAAGAATTTCTTCTTTTATTTTTCCTTGGATTTATTTTTCTTAAAGTTCTGGCGAGATGAATGGGATGGATACTACAGTAATGTCTTGGGTAAGGCAGCTGTTGAGCAGTCTCTCTTGCATAAATTGTGCTTATTGAATGTTTAGAGAGCTTAGTGCTATAGTCTCAAAACACTTTCTCAAACTGTCTCACAGTGCTGTAGATGACCTCCTTGAAGATGTAGTCCTACATTAGAAGGGAGCACATTGAGCTCCTTCCATCACTGATAGAAGGGAGGGAAAGGTCTCTTAAGGAGGCTGTAGATCACAGCAGTACACAAAGACATTAATCTGTGCTGTGTCATTGACACCAGTGCATTCAGCTTCCATACTTTAGTCCTCTTTAACATCCACTGCACTAATCTGATGTAGAACAGATCTCTGATTCCTTTTATTATTCTCCACATTTTAAGCAGAATGTTTTTAATCAACTTCTTTTCATTCAAAATTGTAGCAGTTTCAATACACAGTAGTGTACAGTTTACCTAATTTCTTAGGAGAGCAGAGATGATAATTCTGTTTTGGTCAGACAGAGGTTGTGCTTTATCTTTTAAGGCTTGTATAGCCTAACAGATACCAGCACAGTCCTGTTTTATCTCCACTTAAGGATCTTTAGATCTTTAGAGCATGTAGTTTTGTCAATAATGGTACTGCTGGTCAGCTCTTCTTGTGAGCTTCATGACTGTTTTAGTGCCTATAGGGGAATTTAGAGGACAACGGTTGTTTCTTAATCTTGAGGCACTTCTACAGTTAAGGTGGTAGTGGATAAAGACTGGAGGGCAAAATCATTGTTTTAGTACATGCAAGCTACCAGAGACAGCTCCATTAGTAACACGGAGCCAAGACTGAAATGGAGCCAGTCTTGTTCTAACTGGAAACACTGGCCATCTTTGGATGAGAAGGACAAAGTTGCATGCACTCATGTTGCATGCATCATCTGGAGGTACTATCTGGCAGCCCTGATTGGTATGGATGCTAAATATGGGTTCATATTCTCCAAGAAGACCTTTCCCTTTCTGTCACCATACAGAGTTTGAAATACAGTTCCCTTACTCAAAACTTCTGTTCTAGCCTATTACAGCACAGGGCTTGACTCAAAGTCTATGAAAGACACCTTTCAGTTAAAGGGACATTGAACTTTGTATATCCACGTTCAAGCAGATAACAAACAAACAGCAAGCACAAGGGTATCTAGTCTGTTGCCTTCCAATCTCTTCCTCTGTTTTCAATGAAGACCTCTCTGCTTTCCACAATAGCCTTTTTCCATCAGTTGAACTTTTCTACCATGTAAGACTTCACAGTTTCACACTACAACTTAGATAGTGACACTTTCATATCACTCTAGTAGTAATGCAAGTGTCATTTTCACTCCTGTAATTTTATAGCTGAGTCATTGCCCTCTGCTTTAGAAAAAAAAATATCAATAACATAGGAAGAAAAAAACCCAAAGCCACCACCACCATTTTATTTCTATTTAATGCTGATCAAATAACATAAGATGTTCTATGGGCAACTCTCCTCCTGCCGCAGACTGAGACATCATTTGAAAAACTCAACAGAACTTAGTTAAAAACCTTCTTCTTCCCTGACTTCTGACAATCTCTTTGTGATTTAATCTTATGTGGCTATAAGTATTCTGTGACTGTAAGTTTTCTTCCCTCAAATGGTGTTTTATTACAAGCATAGGTAATTATATTTTTCAGCAGTACAAGAAATGCACAGAAATTAAATGCTTCCCAACTTGCTCATATACTGCTCTACATTTATCCTGAGGGTCCAGAATGGTTTTTAAGATACTTTTGCTTTGTTTGTGGCAACTTAAGAAGACTGAGAAAGGATAGGACAAGGAACAGGTCTAGATTTGTCCAGGTTTTCTCTTCATGTTCAATTTGACAGAATACACTGACTGGAAGTACCAAAATACAAAGGTAAGGCTAATATTTTGCAATCTACTGCAAACAAGATTATACTCGTGATTGTTGTAAATGCCTTGTACCTTGCCCACAGGAAGGCCCACAACCCTGTGTGAGACGATGGGGAAAGCAGAGATATGGTTAATCAGAACATACTGGGATTTTGAATTTCCTCGCCCTTTCCTGCCCAACTTTGAGTTTGTTGGAGGACTTCACTGCCAGCCTGCAAAGCCACTGCCAAAGGTATTCTGACTTGGTTCTGCCATTGGCTGGTTATCTATAAAATCTATTTTCAACCCTGAAAAGCAATGTAATGAGAAAGCTCATTCTTCAAACAGATGTTCTACTGCTGGTGGGAGCAGGAGAGAGCTATTTAGCAATCCACCCAGACTTGTACAAACTGAGGGCTGGGTTTGCAGCTTACTGTCAAAAGATGATAGGTGAGTCAGCAGGAGCAAATATGGGTATTTGTTTTAGAAGAAACAGGCGTTGCCTCTTGACTCTTAACTGCTACAGGGATTGAGTTGAGAGGCACAGCCATTCCCTTTTGGATACTATTACTTCATTTCACGTGTACTACCTAAAAGAAGGAACAGGAAGATCACAGAATCATAGAATGGCCAGGGTTGATCTGACATGCTAAGTCTGGTTAGCAATACGTACTATACTACAGGAAATGCAGAACTGGTAAACAAAGTGACAGCAGTGACTTGATAAATCCCTACTCTGGATGCCACAATAAGTTTTCAGCAGTGTCGTCCCCTGAAGGTCTGCTATGCCAGAGAGCATGTCATAGAGTATGTCTTTTCATTCCAGTGCAAGGATCCATTCTTGCTGGTCATGCATTCAGAGACAAATCTTCTTCTGCTTGTCTTGATGCTTATCTTGCTCCTGCTTGAGGAGAACCTTCCTGTTCTATACAGGACGATGTGTATCTTTGTAATAGCCTTCTGTCAGCAAGGGTGCTTCTAACACTGCGATCGTCTTCTTGATAAACTAAATAAATTATACTCTCTCTTCACATAATTTGTGTAATCTGCATTCTGTGATTACTGTTAGTATGCCTTCTGCCTCCTAGGAAATTGAAGAATTCGTTCAGAGTTCAGGGGAACATGGCATTGTGGTATTTTCTCTTGGGTCAATGGTCTACAACCTAACCGATGAAAGAAGTAACGTCATTGCCAGAGCCCTCAGCCAGCTTCCACAAAAGGTGAGTTTACTTTCAAGTATAAAACCACCTGCCTTTTTGTGTTACTCACACTTCCTTCAGCAAACCTATGTTTGACTGGCCTGATTTTTATCTGCATCTCTGCTGGATATCCCATGGCCAGAAGCTGGGCTCTGCAGAGGCAGACTGCTGAGCCAGTCCAGGTAGAAGAATTAAGGTATTTCTCCCCCCGTTCCCAACCCAAATGGCATGGAGGTCTATCAGGGCCAAAATAACTAACCAAAGATCTAATCTAGAGCCAAAGCTCCTTGAATCACTGGGAAAGGATGTGAGTTTGAGATAACGCTCTACTTTCCATGGAATAACACAGAAGATAATGCCACAGTCATAGTGTTTATCTTAGTGTTCCTTTGTTCAAGGTCCTCTGGCGATACAAAGGAAAAAAACCAGAAGCTCTGGGCTCCAACACCAGGACGTATGACTGGATACCACAAAATGACCTGCTTGGTGAGACGGATTCTATCTGGGATGAATTACTCCCTTGAAAAAGCTATTTCCTTTATTTTTCTGCTAAAATGGCTTATTCCCTGTTGCAGGCCATCCCTTGACAAAGGCCTTCATTACTCATGGTGGGACCAATGGGATCTATGAAGCAATTTACCATGGAATCCCAATGGTTGGGATTCCCATGTTTGCTGACCAGCATGACAACATCGCTCACATGAGGGCAAAAGGAGCTGCAGTTGAGCTGGATTTCAGCACGCTGACGACGCAAGATCTAGTTGATGCAGTGAATACAGTCATTAACAATTCTACGTGAGTTTTGTTCTTCCATCAGACTGATGTTACTTAAACCTTGGGCTGCTGATGTAAGATGTGCTGGCTCTTCCAGGAAATCAAAATATTGAACAGTTGGCACTTGGGTCTTAGAGAAAAAACAAATCTTTACTAAGAATCAGCATCTTCTCAGAAAAGAGGGACCAGCAATTCTACTTCGTATTGCATTTTAAGATTCCTTTGAGAAAGATAGCTCTGGAGCTACTCCCAAGATGATTCTTTGTTCACTGCTAGCATAAATTCGTTGGATACATTGCATAACAATGCAAAGTTGTTTTATCTATTCTCTGTATGGAGCTGTCACAGTTCTCTTATCTGAGACTCCAGTATCCTTAGGTTATTGTAGCTACATACCTGAACAGATGTACAAAAGTTTTTCCGTTTTTTTTGTTTTTTTTAACAGAGTAAATGGAAACACTTGGCATAATTTTTCTTTGCAAAAGATTGACTTTCTCTATTAAAGTTTGTATCTCAAGTTCCGTGCAAATAAGAATAACCTGGACTGGTTTCATATATTTTTATATAATATTGATGACAGTAAAAGCAGAGTTTTCTACCTTCCTCAAGATATCAGCCAGTTGTGGAATGGTTTGTTTCAGAAATCAGTGACAAATCTCCTTTCTTTCTTTCTTTTTTCAGCTACAAGGAAAGTGCTTTAAAGTTATCCAAGATACACCATGACCAGCCAATTAAGCCTCTGGACAGAGCTGTCTTCTGGATTGAATTTGTCATGCGTCACAAAGGAGCAAAGCACTTGAGACCAGCTGCTCACCATCTTACCTGGTACCAATACCACTGCCTGGATGTTCTGGCATTCCTATTCACCTGTGCAGCCATTGCTGGCTTCATTCTTGTTAAGTGCTGCAAGTTTTGCTGTAGAAAATGTGGTAGGGTCACAAAGAAAAAGAAAGAATAGATATGTTGATCCCATCAGCAGTCTTTCTTTTCATACACTGCTTCAGTAAAGCATTTCTGCATATTCCTTGGTAAATAAAATTATTAGGATATACTTCAAGCTACACATATCACAAAGCACCTCACTGAACTGGGCTGTGCTAAAAAGGCAGTTAGGGAGCTGCTTGCTAAGCCAGCAAATTACTTTTGGCCTCTGTAACACTGAATTATAGCTGCTTAATCCCCTGGGAAGCTGTTAGCTGATCACACAATATTCCTAGAACAGTAATTGTTGCTCTAACTTTTCAAATTCAGTTTGGCACCCTTTTTTAAATTCAGACCTTCTGTGTGTCATTCAGTGGTCCTGCAATTAGTTTTCTTAATCTAGCTCTGTCCTCCCACATCAAGTCACCTATGTTTAGTGATTCGAAACCAAAACACCCCTCCTGTCAAGTAAAGCTCTTTCCAAATTGAACAGTGATGTTCCTAAAAAACACTCAATGTCATGAAAGACGGGGAGCAGAAAGACTCTGATGAAGTTTGTGTCATCACTTTCTACAAATGCACTACTTAATGGTACAGGGGAGATCAGAGCTTATCTGAGTCCTGAAACCAGTAGAGAAACTGCTTACTTTCCTCTGGGAACTATTCCTTTTTCCCATCCAGTATGCTTGGATTCCTACTGCACATATCATCGTTCCAACTACACCACAAGTGTGTGAAAATAACCTGTACTTGTCAGTAACATGCTCATGTTAACACCAAATCCTCTAAGCCACAGTAACTGGTAAATTCAGAAAAACCTTGAAGTGGATCTTACAAAGTAATCATGTCACATATGGGAACAACACAATAGTTAATTGCATTGCCTCAAGTACTGGTGGGAAAATAATGCTGCCAGTGGCTCAGACGGTGATGTTAAATGTTGCACTATTGAAACTATTTAAGGAGACCTTACGGATGAAAACCTACTAAACTGATGCTAGTTTAGGCCTCCTGTTGAAGGTAAGGCTATTAAACTATTACGCTAGCACACTTAAATAACCTGCCCCAATATTAACTGATGTTCACTGTATTCTGGATACTGCAGATTTGTTTTCAAACAAACCAAGAAAACATTATCATTTTTTTACATAATAAAACTCCCATCGATACATTACTTTTTTAATTGTCTCATTTGTTAACAGCTTCAGTTCCATTTGAATATCTTCACACAAAAACCTCCACAGAAGTGTAAACGAATGGTTTCCAATCTAATGTGATTACAACAAGCTTACCAGTGTTTCACATGGGAACCAGGAATCAAGCATGGTCGTGACAGGATGTGCAGAAACTTGTTAACAGTGAACACATGACAATCAAGTCCTAGAGCAGAAAGGTTTCACAAAACCTCCTCATACAGCTGACTTCTGAAACTCAGTTTTACCATGCTTCATCACTAAGTCCTCATCACCCAGCTTTGAAAGTAGAAAACCGGCTGACGATACTAGTTCTGTTGATGGTTGTTCCCCGCTAAAGCATCTTCCCTACAGTAAGTCACACAGGCACGCTTCTAGATGGGTCTTGAATATCTTCATGGAAGGAGATTCTGCAGCCTCTCTAGGCAACCTGTTTCCCGTGCTCTGTCAGCTTACTGTAAAGTTGTTCTTCTGAATGTTTGTAAGAAACTCCCTACATTCAAGTTTTAGGCCATTGCACTTGTACTATTGCTACACAACACCGAGAAGAGCCTGGCCTCATCTGTTTGCCTCCCCCCTCCCTTTAGATATTTATAAACATTAATCAGGTTCCCCTTTCAGTTTTCTTTTGCTTGGGCCAAGCAGATTACTCAGCCTTTCTTCATATGGGGGATGCTTCAGGCCCTTTATTATCTTTGCAGCCCTCCACCAGACTCCTTACTCTGAGCAATATGGCTTATCGAGCACTAATTTAAAGTCAAGCATAAAAACAAAACAAAACACAAACAACAAACCTGCAACAACTATTTCCAAATGAAGCAATGAAATATCTCAGAGAACGTAGGTGATCTGTGGTACACACCTCCAACTAGACACAATAAGCACGCTCAATTTAACAGATCAAACTAATCCTACTGCACATCTCTCAGTTCATAGATCCGAGGGAGTTAAACATGTTAAACTTCATAAGGCATTTAAAGAACATTCCTACATGGAGGTCACACTTCTTGCTCATGTTTACTATACATGCATAGACTGAAATAAACAAAGCCCAAACCACTCTCAGTTCCAAATGCAGGTTTTGAGAACTAGGAAACTGCTGCAGAAAGTAAGAAATATCCTCTATGACTTTTATCTTTCTTCACAGTTGTATACCATTGGCATCTGGATTCAAATACTTTCTATTTACAAGAAATAACAAGCGATGCGGTAAAGGAAGTACAAGGAAGACATGGGAGAGGTATTACTACATCTGAGAACAGATCATTAATAGCATGAAGATCATTTGAAGTTAAAAATATAGGACCTTAACTTTGATTAGCTGCATGAGCTGTTAATCAACTACGTCACTGAGGAAACAGAAAGAGCAGTTACCTTTTTGTTTCAAGCTTCTTGATCAGTTATAACTATTGCAATTACCTTTAAACAATTTTCTCAATACTTACCTAGAACAGCCACATTCTAGGAAAGCAGGCAAGCTTAGAAGATCAAGAAACTCAGTCTGGAGCTTTAACCATTTCAACAGTTACCAATTTATTTTTATATAAAAAAAAATGGTAGCAATGTAGAATACAGCAATATTTCCTGTTCCACACACGCAGGTTGTGAACATTCCAAGCAACGCATACATTTTGGAAGGAGACTAGACAAGATAATTGACCAAAATGTTACTGAACACAGGAAGATTTTTTTTTTCTTTAAAAAAGGTTAAAAATTAGGTATCAATATTGTCTTTTTAATATTGCTTTCATTACTGACGACTGAAAAAACACTTGACTTTACAGACAGTTAAAAACAAGAAGAAAAGAAGAAAGCTGCTATGGCACCACCATTCAGTCAAAAAATCATACTTAATATTTGCATACTTGATAGCAGCATTCTCCCACAGAACCATGTGAAACTACAGGAAGAAAACAAAGCAAAAAAAAAAAAAAAAAAAAAAAAAAGGCAGTTTTCCATCAGTATTCAAAAACCTAGAATGAAGTTATAAGTAGATGAACACTCATTGAGAATTAATCAATATATACATTCTTGACTGCTTCCCATTCTGCTCCAATACAATTGTCAAGTGTCAGTTTTGTGTATTCTATTTTTGGCCAAACTGAGTTTTTCCAGTTCACAGTTCACTGCATGCTTGGAATAAAGAGGGTCATTATAAATCCTTCTACACAACGAACTTTAAGTAGACAGCTGAAAATAAGATGTACTACTTGTAAACACACAAAAAAATACAAGCTCTTTTTGTTTCAAGTGAGCACTGATTCCAGACAGATTATCTTCGGTATCTACCTCTTTCTCCTCTGTCTCTGTCTCGGTCACAAATCCTCTCTCTCTCCCTTTCCCTATCACGGCCTCTGTCACGTTCTCTGTCTCTTCTATTATCTCTAGGCCGGTCCCGTTCCCGCTCTCGATCCCTCTCTCGAGGCCTGCTTCTCCGACCGCTGACAACTGCTTGTGTGCGGCGAAGAAAGTCGTCTACCCTCATGTCATAGTCGTGCTGTGATGAAAGGACAGCTATTTATTTTCTTTGCCAGATGAAAATCCCCTCCCTCTGTCCTTATCCACAGGACTGGCTGTAACTCTTGGGAAAGCCCAGTATAAAAATAATAACTAAAAACAAAACAACAACATCAACTGAAAACATGCATCCATCAGTACAAGTTTCTTCTCTCATCTTCAGGGCAGCACCATACATCTGTGTTTCTAGTGTGCATGAAGTAGAGTAAGATGGGGTTCAAATGTCAGATACCAACAAGAGACCTGAAAGCTAAACAGCTTTAGAGGACAGCTCAAAATTATGTAACAATCTACTCTAGGTTTTTTATATGCCTTTAAGAGTTACAGAACTCTCCATTAACGGAAAAGTATCTTTTTGTACATTGTCTGCATGCAATTACAGAAGGCCACATCCTTATTCAAACTGAACTTCAACAAGGGGTTCACAGCCTGACAACCGGATGCCATTTTAAGCAGACCAGTCACTTCAAGACCACATTCTGGTAATGCTTTGCTTCTACATGACCAGGAAGAGAAGGTTCTCAACAGCACTGAAAATAACTCATAGTTTGATTAGATATGTTTCAAAAGAAAACTGTACTTTAAGATCTGTATTTTTCAAGTCAACATGTTTGATGTTAGGCTATCTACATCTGCACCCCACATTCCTCCAATTTCTAACCTAGTCTGCAGACCTGTCTTCCCTTGTCTTTTTGGACACTTACTACTCGTTTGTCTCTATATCTTGCTTCATGTGGTACAGGATGATGTCCTGAGTATGGAGGGTGAGCTTGAGGTGGAGGTGCATGGTGCTGATAGTAAGGATGGTGTGGTGGCTGCTCCATACCTGGATACGGTGGCTACAAGAAAGTTAAAGGCAGTCTGTTTAATGATCCGAAACAAAGTCATGTACATAAGGTGTAGTGCAGGGAATACAGAGCGGAGGTTACTTTCATTCAGGTGGAAACACAGACACCTAAATACACAATTACTAGGCTGTGATCAGATGTAACAGATTACTTCTCATGAAGATGCATGCTTTATCACTGCTCTACCACTGATTTTTCAATCCTGCCCAGACCCAAAACATTACCTCTTCCCATACCTACCTTAAGATGATATTGTAGGTAAACTTTTGCTACTTAATTTTGTTAACTATAATTTTTATAGTGATCTTTAAAATTTTTATCCAAACTAGTACATTCTCAGATACTTTTCAGTGCCATGCCTACAAATACATATTTTTTACATAAATGAGCTTAGTCTGCAAGGCAAACTATTCATCAAAATGCTAGTTTACTATATTATTATTATTTAAAATGAGGAATCTATTTGCTGTTCTATTCCATTTCTATAAATGATCAAGGCCTTTCTTTCAGATACTGCCGAAGCATCTTGGCGTGCATTCCTGTTCACCAAAGAAGTAGGTGGAAGCACTGGCTTTTAGGATATTGATGCAGCATGCAGAATGGAGAGGGGAAAAATGACAGGAAAATCTGGAGGTTTAGCTGTGCTTGACAAATCAATTTCCTCCCACTGTCACAATTTGGTTCATTCCTTTCAGTTGTAAGAAGTCAGAGCTGCGTCTCAGCTGAACAAAAAATGAGAGGTATTTCCATATCCTGCAAAGACTTTTGCTTTCACAATATACACAAAAGCCAGACTTGTTAGTTAGTCAAAATCATGACCTTCACTCAGGGCCATAACAAAGTAACTTGTTACAATGATTTTTTTCCTCACTGAATGAAGAAACCAAAGCTGAATTTAAGTGTTTCACTTAATTTCAATGTACATAACTGTACATACATGTATTCACATATATTGCTCATCTGGACAGGGAAATAAATGCTTTTCAGTGAAGGATGCTATACAGCATGTCTTATTTTCATTTTGCCATTCATTATGCTTGGCTGTTTTACCACACGCTTCACTGCCCTAACCAAAAACAAGCCACTGTGTAACACCTCAACATGCCATGATCCTATGCAGCAGGTCTAGTTCTGATACATCTACTGTCTGAAAGAAAACCCTTTACTACAAATCTTTAGCTGAACACAAAATTTTGTCACATCCCCTCATGTGGGCTAAAAGTAAGGGTCTGGTAGGTCTAAGATGAGTCAGATTCTCACTGCTGTACTACTAACTACTAACTAGAATGACAGACTATAAAGTTGAAATACAAATAGTTGATATAAATTTTACACAGTTAGAGCAGAGATATATTTTAGGAAAAGGGAAGGGTTGAGCACAGATCAGAATTACTAGGCTCCTATAGCAGGGTACAGAAAAGCCATGCTTTGCAGAAAAAGGCAAAGTTGAACAAGACACAAACCATTCCTTGCCATGGTGGCGGTGGTCCCATGTTGTGGAATTCCCTCACATAATCATTGTAGGACTAAAATGAAAGACAGGGATATTAATTCTTGTGACAGGAGTTCTTCAGAAGTGCTGAAAGCTGAATATAAGAAGTTCCACCAAAATCAGTATGCACAAACTTACCCCATTTAAAAACACATCTCGTCGAACTCCTGAAAATCGTCTGTTGGGAATAAAAATTTGCAGAACTAAATTCACGTTATCCATACAGACAAGTTACAAGGACATAAAAAGAACAGCATGAACACACCTTACCTGTCTACTTCAGGATACCTGGGATCCTTTATATACCCTGTTCAAACATCAAGCAGTATTAATTTACCAACTCATGATAATAATCTTTAAATACATACTTATTAGAATCTATTATCCAGCTATCAAATTGTAACAGGTATTACAGTGCAATACCCATTGTATTCAGTTTCAACATAACTATAGAAAACTTACAATTTCTTGTAGACAATACAAAAATAACAGAATAAAGTAACAAAAAACATATTTTACATATATTATACACACACTTAGGAACTTGCACACAGTATAGCTATGTAAAGGAATACCTATGCAAACAAAGACTTGGAATTTTATTCAAATAAATTGGGAATACCCACAAGCTTGAGGAGTACTGCCCCCAGACAGTCACCACACGGCCATAGCTACATAGCAACCTAGAATCCTACTACTCCCAGCAGTTCTTAAGACAAATTTCCTAATAGGTCTTGATCACACAGTTATACAGAAAACTAAAAACAAACATAGTAAAAGGTAAAAGCCTCACAGGATAAAGAATGTTACAGTTTGGAATGTAAACTTTTTACAGCTATGTAAAATAGTGCAAAACACCACATGTGCTTCTACTGCTCACAAAATAATGCCTTTGAGTTTCATTAGATTTTACATTTTTGTTCTGCACTCTAAATAATGGTGTTGAAAAGCCAGGAAGCAACAACACTTTTTACAAAGAACGCTAAATTTGCAGTCAACCTGGACAGATAAAAGCAGATTCTTAAGAAAGAATCAGAGATCTACTACTGAAATAATGGGATATACATTCCCAATAACAGCAAATCAAGATTATGCAGATTACAACTGACCATTTAAAAAGATTTGCTTTCTGAAAAATAAAAAATCTGCAATATTCCCACTGTTGTTTAACTACCATTGCAAACACTTTTCTGGAAAGTAACAAAATGTCCACATTGATGATTAGACCCTCTCATAAAAGGCAGTAAAAGTTTCTTCTCCCTTCCTCATGTCTAGTTTCTTAAAAACAAAAAACAACTGAACATGCACCTAAATAAACCCACTACTCAGGCAACCTCAGCTGACTTTTTCAGCTAGAAATATCTGATAAACATTTTAATTTGACAACTACTGCATTGACAAGTAGCTTAAACTAATTCTAGCGATGGGTAGGCATTTCAGCTAACCATATTATACAAGCTTTTAAGTTGATCATGCACAAAAATTTACACAATTCGGAGACTCTTAGAAGGGCACAAACTAGAACAACTTATTTCTCTCTCAAACCAATATAGTGCCACAGAAATTCTGCAAGAGGTGGGTTAAACCCGGAGGCAGCACTCAGGACAAACCTTTTTGTTGTTGCTGTTGCTTTTAGTTGTATTTTTTTATTTTATTTTTTATCCCAGCCACATTAGAAGCTCACTTTTAGAATTTATGAGGATGCACTAGAAAATATTTGTGAACTGGCGCACAGAAATCTTCACAGTAAGATATTAACCTGGTCTTTGGTGAAACTCAGGGGGATAGTCAATCCTTGGTTTCTTCCTGCTGTTATGAATATCATAATCTTCTGGTCGACGCCTACACAAATTAGATATCAGAGATTAAACAAGGTTGTTTGGAGCATTTGGCACAGCAGAATACCTCAAAGGAATATTTTGAGCTGCCCAGGATCTCCATTTAACCATTCTGAATTCCACCCAGTTCAAAACATTCCACAGCTTTAAGTACAAACTCAAGTAATCAAGAACAACAGTCAAATTAAATACCCCCTTCCTATATTTTACTTTCTGGCTACAGGTGCTTCAATAGTTAGGAAAGGAACTCTACCCACTGGTACCTTTGCAACAAACAGAAGGTAACAATTTCATCTGAAAAAAGCACTTAGACTCATGTTTTAACATACCCCACTCTACAATCTGCACTAGTCTGTTGGACAAGAGAATTTGCACTGCTAGATCTAGTTAAAATAAATGTTTAAGTATCTAATTATTCAAAAGACACAAACATTACTACACTTGTAATCTATGAGGTGAAGGTTCCATAAAAGGCTTATTTTCGTACATTTTTAAATAAAATTGTACATCATTTGTGAAATGGCTTCTTTCACTGTAGCTTGTTTAGCTAGGCAGGCCAATGACATTACTAACGACTTCTGTTCTAAGCAATTTACCAGTAATGCATCAGTGCAATTAGAAGAGGAAGCTCACGAAAACTTAAGCTTCCTAATTAAAATACTTAGGGCTCTCTTCTACACATTTCACCTTTTCTGTAAGAGAACAGTTATCTGAGAATCTCTCAGGGAAGAAGCCTGTTCATGAAAAAGTTAAATTTCAGTCTCTGTTAGGTTTAATACAGAACCAAAAGCTAGCTGCTAATGCTGCTTTGTCAAGGAACAAAAACACTAATGGGAGACTACAATGCTAACACAAACATTTCTAAACACAAATCAGCTACACATCCCTCCCTCCCTCCCCAATAAGCAATAAAATTACTTATGACAAAGACAAGAAATTACTGTTTTCTTGTAAAGTTAAATTACTGTGCAACTTGCTTGCTAAGTAACAAGCTTTCTTTTTATGAAGAGCCATTTTTCCTCCCCCTTCCCAATTTCAGTTTTTAAAGCCCACTATACCCAGTTAACTAAGCTCTTTAAAATGAAAGCAGATTTTTTACTACGAGCAAAAAAGCCCAGAAACCAAAACAGTTGCATCTACAGTAAAATCAGATCAAGAAAAATAAAAGCTGGTGTAAAGAATAAACATACCGCTTTCTTGTAGTTTTGAGAGTGCATTTACGACCGGTATAAAATATGATAGAAACAGTTCATATAGTAGTCCAACTACTGACTTTTAGCTGTAAGCCACATACATAAATGGAGGCCCTGGCAGGCATGAGAAGGTGTGGTGCTGTTATATGTATAGTTTGCAGTCCATTGCAAAACCTTCACTTGTATATACTTTATTGCACTGGAAACCTCTTAGCTTAACTTCACAAGCCATCTTGGTGTTCAGTCCTTTAAAGCCAAAAATAAGGGGACGCTGCCAGGTTTCCTCCTACCTACTCGTTAGTGTCCTTTTTTTATAGATCAAGGAAATGGGGACTCTTGTTGGGTATCTGTACCTACCACAGGACGTTTCCACAAAGAGGAAACTTAACCAAAGGTTTCAGCCCAAATCATACATCAGTCTGTATGCAAAGTGGCTACACAGGGAAAAGGTGTTTGGCAGAAGGGCTAATATCAGTTCTTTGCAAAGACTTCTCCAATTCTGTAACAAGTTACACCCCCTTTTTTCCTGGAAAATGATGTTAAGTTCATATAGCAGTGATCAATAACCATGTCGATCCTCTAAAAATACTTTAAGTCCACAGGTACTGCCAGCATCTGGAAAGGTTGTATATACAGACACAGCAACAGCCTGTTGGTTTGTTGCCGGGTCTCCAAGGGCCACTCGATCCCTTTTGGAAAGAACCTATTGTTTTCAGAAGCTCAGCAAGATGTGTGAATTCAGTGGTTACATGTTAGAGAATATCTGGCAATGGGGTTAACACAGCACGGTGACACAATTTGAAACAGTCCCAATAATGCTCCTCCTCTTGAATATCAAAATAAATTAAATATTTTATCCTCAAAATGAGGCGGCATCTTCTGAAAAATTATAAGTGATCCTTATAAAAGTCCCATATTTGATAAGGCTTATCCAGAGACACACCTGAAAGAAAAGGCTTTTACAAGATATTAACACATTTTTGGCATATAAATATATCCTTCTCTCCATCTAGCCTCCTCATAATAAATTCAAGCTTACCTACAGCTAGTGTTACAGATTGCAATATCTCAATAAATTATCTAGTCTAAACTAGATGGTACTTTAAGAGCCTTTTTTTTTTTTTTTTTCCTCTGCAAAAGCAAAGATCCCCATTTTCCTCTTGCATAATGACAGACCGGGAAATCATGTGAAATCCTCAATGAAGCCACAAACTTGTCCATGCAGCTTGATTTGAGGATTTTCTCTCTTCTTTATCGCAGGGAAAGCTTTGACGAATCACATTCCTCCATCACGTTATTCTGATACATGTGCCTACTATCAGTCCAAAGAACGTTTCTAACCTTCCCACGTCCCGAACGGGGTCTCGACGAGACGGTCGTCCTCTTGATCGGGGCTGTGAGTGCATTCTTCTCTTGTGCCTCATTTTATGAATGAGTTGATACAAGTCAATACTTTCATCAGGAGGGAACAGAAGACAAAGCTGGGTTCCACATTCCGGCTCAATTTCCTACAATTAGTTAGAAGTTCAGTAGTGATTTATAAACCGAGATAAGAAACTCTCCTCAATTACATATAATACATACTTAAACAAAATCCCCTAAAAAACAAAACACCTTAGATCTCAGCATCATCAGAGACAGAGCAACGTTCACTTACATTACCTTCCACTCTTTCAGAACTACTTAAAATTTTCATAAAACAGTCCAACTCTCAGGGCAACCACATCTTCCCATTAGTCATCCAGGCCACATCACTGTTTTGCTACAATACTGAAGGACTGTTTTTCACCATAAAGAAAATGATCACCTATTACAGACAGAAAAGCAACACATGTAGGAGAAAAATCCAACCTAGCTTCACATAAAAATCCACGGCCTGATGAAGTTGACTATTTACCACTCAAAAAAAGTTATTCAGTCAGTGATTAACAGATCCATGAAAATACTAGATCAACACTTGGCAGCAGTCAGAACAAGCAAAATCACATGTCAGGATTATTAGGAAAGAAAAAGAGAAAAAGAAAATTATTGAAATCATTATATCACACTGAAAGTTTATGTTCCACCTACTCCTGGGGGATACTTCTGGTCCCAATGTCTTTACAAAATAAAGATAAAGGCAGGGGTACAGGGACAGTAGAACAGGTAAAACTTTGAAGGATGCAACACAAATAGAACAATCCTTTTACTGAACGACTGAACAGGTTGTGACTGTTCAGACTAAGAGAAAAGGAGAAATCTCTGGGATATGGAGGACAAAAGCTACAAGAAGGCGATTGACACTGAATTGCTTGGAGGAAAGGGACAGAAAAATTTGTTGACCACCACTTCTGGTACAAAAACCTGAGGCTATTAAATGAAGACAGCAGGAAACAGCTGCAAAACAATTGAAGAAAGTGTTTTCTTCAACCTGATGCCTAGCAGGCCTGGGGAGCATCCTGGGAAGTATGCTGTAGATATAAAAACTCACATGAGTTCTAGGGGTAAAAGTAAACATCCTCAGAATAGAGATCCATTAGGGGTTAAATAAAATATAGACAGATAAGTGACAAACACTTCAAGAAATAACCCAAGCTGAAAAGCTAGAAAAGCAAACAGACAGCGCTTGTCCAGTACCTCCAGTACCTAACAGTACAGTGATATCATGAATAATTAAAAACTCACATCTAGACTGTGACTCTTTGGCAAAGTGCACCAATATAAAATGAAACCTTGATCATACCTTGATCATTTAAGAAAAATAAAGTTAATTGATTGTTATTATTTTTTTTTTTAAAGATCCCACTAAATTTGAACAATACAGAAGATAGTACTTTACTTCTACTACCTAACAAAGTTAGCGTGTCTATGAGCAAAAATAACAAATGAAGTATAGTATATGTTATTCCATTTAGTAAGCAGACTATGATACTTCCATCCTGACTCTGGAAAGCAGAACCCATCATTTTAAATCAAGATTGAGTTACATGATTACAGCAGCAACATGCCTGCACTCTAGTATGTCTGACAAGCCACCCCACTAACAACTAACTAGCATACGTTTAATTATGGTAGTGCCTATGCCCTAAGATAAACAGGAGAAAGGCAGAACACAATGAAAAAAACAGCTGGAAATATCAGAACTTGTAAAAAAGAAAAAAGAAAAAGCATGCTATACAGGTTTGCACATCATACAATCCAGACATATTGTATTTCAATCCCAAAACATCAGTTTTGAAGCATCAAACTCTGTTTATCACAAAGACAAAAAGAACATAATCACTCCTTGGTCTTCATTTTCCTTCTTCCCCAGCAGCATTAGAAATCAGATGAATGCCTTTGTCACAGTACCCTAACAATGAGTAAATGATCTAAAGAGATTCCAAACCTCTATATACAAACTGAACAAGAACTCGAAGATGTGAATTATTAAACAAAAACCAAAACAAAACAAAAAACAGCATTAACAAACCTGTCCATCGCGTCCAATCTTTACCGGCTTATGTTCGTTCCAAGGATTGGTCAGATGAGCAGACTTAGTGAACGGCAATTCACGCCTAAATATGCAAGTGGTATCATTTACAGCTTTGCCCTCATATTTTAAAATAATCATTCGTACGACATGACATAGCATAACGTATAATTCTGTTAACCTTTGTACTGGTAGGTATCTGAATGAATCTATTAGTACAAGAAGAACTGAACATTTCACTTGATATAGTCCATCCTATGACAGCCTAGTTAACATTGCAGTAGGTTGATCTCATTCTAAAATGCTCGTCTTAGTAAAATGTTGAGATTGTGCAAAAAATAAACAAGTACAATCTAAATATGTTGACCAGTCTCTATGAGACAGAGTACTTTCATGTACTTCATATAATAATGTCACTGGAATAAAACCCAGAGAACACGATGTTACTCTCAAGCTAAAGTATCTTTGACATTATAGTAGGTAACTTCCTAAGGTTCTTTCCAACCTCAGTCTTCCCATAATTAAACAATAAGTGAAAACTCCTCTGCATTTTTTCTTTCTGCCAGCACCAGAGCTCATGCAACCGTGCAATAAATCTCATGGGACCATTACAGCTAGTTTTCTTCAAAGAGACTTGTAACTTTTTTCAGTGTAACTCAATTATAGGAATGTACATACTGCTCACATCCTATACATAAAAAAGTGTCTCTACTTATCTCACATTATTTTAGAACACTAGCATTTCCTTTCTTTAGCAAAATGACGTACATTAGATGAACATAGGAAAAAGCATCCTACAAGAATGGCTGTTTGCCACAGCTGTCTACCAAGCAATCAGTTGCAAGAACTTCAGAATACACTTTCTTAGTTTCAGGGTTAGAGATGAGTGAAGGAAAACACTCAAGCATTAAAAATCTCTAAGCTTATTAATGGACAACAAAAAATATTTGTATGACAGGTACAAATCTGAGTATCACACTCAATAACATAGGGCATGGGTACATGAAGGATTTATTATCATAAATAGATGATATTATAACATAATGTTAATAAACAGAAACATAAATGAATGATTATTTACCTACAAATCCAGTCAATTTTAAAGACACCTCCCAACATTTTTGCATTCATTCCTGCAGGCAACACCCAGTGTATAGGTGATCCTCCGTGATGGGATTCTGAAGACAGCCTTGCAAATCCTAGGGATTTCACATCAATTGTAACAACAGAAAAGCTACCACACAAAATGTCACTTTCACTTACCTTTCTAAAAGCTTATCTCCCTTACCTTGGAATTTGCCACTCTCTCTTACAGAAAATATCAAAATAACACTCCTTGCTGATCTAAACGCAGCATTAAGCTTTTTTTCATTCACTGGAAGGGTTGACCATACTCCCTAAAAGAAAACAACCCCCAACACATCAGCAAAAGTGTTAATGTCAAGTGGTTTCGCTGACAGATTTCAAGAACATGGCTTAGGCGAAAAAAACCAAGACCAAGCTAGTGATCAAGGATAAAAGATAATCAAAAGAGAATGGTACTGTTAACATCAGTTCTTTTGGAAAACACTTTTAGCCTGTCTCATAATAAAACTTATGGGAAAAAAAGTTGCTTTGTCTTTTTTGAACACTGTAGATGCACTGAGCATTTATAAGGTTTCATTTGTAACAACAGACAGATGATTACATCTGTCACACACACACAGCAGCAGAAAGACAGTGTGACAAAATGGTGTCTTACACAGAAGAGTACAGGAAGCAAAGGTTCGTTATAAATTCCTCCATGCACAAAAAATGGTGCTGACATTCATCAACACTTGCTGAAGATTGATAGTGACCAAACAGTGGCCATGAGCACAGTGATCCATTTCAGCAGTGGCAACAGTGGGCCACCTCTAATGGCACAGACCTTTATGAGAACAGCATGCAGGCTTATGTTCATTGGTGGCAAAAATGCAAAGCTAATGGCTGTGAGTGTGTTAAACAATAGGGTTTTTCAGTTGAACATCCGCTCTATCAAATAGTATTACTGTGCTCTGTGGTAGTTTCCATGGAAATAAACAGGAAGCATTCATTTCAGAATGACCTATATAAATGAAAGGTGGACAGGCAGACTTGAATGACCCTGTTGGTGTGACAGATTAGCAGAGGCGACCTTGCAGGCTTTGAAGTTCTTTTAGCAAATGGGCAGATATCGAAGACACCGGACCAACATATCAAACTAACAACACAACTCAAAATAGTTTGTTCAGTATCCCTCATCTTCACTGGCTAGTTCCTACCTTTGAACTTCCTCCAGACACTCCCTCAGCCACGTCCAGAAAAACCCTCATCCTGCTTTTAGGCAACTCAGCTATAAAACAGATAGTTTGCTACACTAGTTTTCAGTAACATCAGCACCCCATTCCATTTCTCAGAACAAGTTCAGAAAAGAAGCTTATGCTTGCTTACTATGTTCAAGCTTCAGCCTCAGAGTATTTTCTAGTAGATAAAGAAACTGGTCTTTGACAAAAAGAAAGGATGGGGAATAACATGTTTTTATGTCCTATGCTGTGCTCAATTACTGCTTGCCTGATCTTATGACAAGCCAATTCATTGGAAGAGTCACCAGAAAACTATTTATTTTCTCACTTTTAGTCAGATGCTCACTGTTTTAGGATTGTTTGTGAAAGCACACTGAGACAGAACAACTTACATTGGCTACATAAAAGTCAACTGAAAAATGCTGTGAATCACACAACATTAAATACTTACGCATCCTTTCTGTTCTGCTTCTGTAACTAAACATTGCCTCTACAGCAGCTGATGGATACAGACAGAACAGCAGGTAGTATCACACTGCCAAGATTTCACAGAGGAAACCCAGAGAAACAAGAAACCCTATGCTCCAATAAGGAACACGTGTTCAATTCCACTCAATGAACTTCTGCCCTTAAGGAAGCAGCAGCCATGGTGGCAGATCATCCAAACTATTTCTACCAACAGCTTCTAAACAATGCTGCTGCCAGGCAAAAATCTATCTGCACTGTACAAATTCTAAAAGCTCAGCAGCAACAGAGATCCCACATTCTCACTGACTATCCTGTACCGTGTATAAAACTTATCTGATCACAGAGAAAGATCTAACACAAAGTGCAAATTACAAAGTACCATAATGCTGAAAACGGAAGCTCCCTCAAAATTAACAGGAGCAGGAGACCCATAGTGCTGGATTTATGCAAGACTACCACCTGCCCTAAACCATATTCTGATTACAGTTATTACAATACCTTTTTTTTTTTTTAAATAAAAACAGATTTTCAAAAAAGACAAAATCATTTTCCCCAACACCTGAAGCAAATTCAATGTACTGATTACAAGGACTATTCTAAATTCTTTTCAATAACTAGAACTTAATGTTTTGTATGAAAAAATGACAACATTGCATATATCCACTGTATTTCACAACTGGTCACCTTAACATGATCACTTTTACAGAAGAATAGTGTAGATTCATTCAGAACGTACCATCAGAGAGGCACTGAGCAAAGAAGACTAGCTTTCAAAACTTCCTTGAACCAGCTACCCACTGGTTTCAGAGACAGATTCACTCATGGCTTAAGGCTCCTTTTAATTTTATCATGAACAGTGACTGGTTTTCTGGAGAAAAGAAGGCTGCAGGGTGACCTCACTGCAGCCTTTCAGTACATAAAGGGAACCTATATTCAGGATGGGAGTAAACTCTTTAAAGGGCTGATAATACCAGGACAAGGGGAAATGGATTTAAGTTGAAAGAGGGTAGATTTGGGTTGGATGTTAGGGGTAAGTTCTTTACTAGGAGATTGGTGAGGTCCTGGAACAGGCTGCCCAGGGAGGTTGTGGATGCCCTGTCCCTGAAGGTGTTCAAGGCCAGGTTGGATGGGGCCCTGAGCAACCTGATCTAGTCAATGTGGAAGTTTGGTGGCCCTGCCACGTGGGGGGTTTGAACTTCATGATCCTTGAGGTCCCCTTCCAACCAGGGTCATTCTGTGTGTGATCTGTGATTCTGTGACTGGTGGCCTAGAAACTTCCCTGGGTTACAGTGGAAGCAGAGTTGCTACCCCAAAAGCATCAGGGAGCATTAGCTTTCATCATCACCACTACCAAGACTGAAGTAATGAAAAAAGGCGCACACATACACACCAATACACTTGTGTTATAGTAAGCTGTGTCCAAATATACTCAATGTGATGAGTTTCAAGAAAAATTTACATACCTTTGCTTTAGCAAGTGAAACGTTTTCATGGTTATTACTCTTGATGAGAAAAAATCTTGCATCTTGGAGAATGTATTTAAGTTTGCTTGTTTGGTCTGAAAAAAAAAATAAATGTGTAAAATAAGTTCAGCTGTAAAAATTCAGCTTTCAAAAATGTTGCTGTAAGTGTAGATAGTTATTTGCCTCCTTCAAAACAGACTGTATCCCACCCCATTCCTACCTATGGATCAAAACAGTCAACCACCCAACTTGAAATTTGAAATCTAAGCTGTGTAGTACAAAATGCCAAGGGAAATCAAACTAAAACTTGAGATATTCAAGTAAAGAAAAAACTAAAATTAGCAGGACTTAGTGATGTTCCGATATATAGGACTTATTTCCTTCCTTGAGACTCTCTGGATGAATATCAGGAAACACATATCAACATGAATCCTCCAATAGATATTAATGATACAGTCCTCTTTTTACATGGAAGCAACTCATTTTTTGCTTTGTTGCTTCTGTGATGAGGCAAAAAGGCTGGAATTTTTGCATTACACTCTCAACACATGCAAAATTAGCTCAAGATTTACTCATGCTCACATTTACAGGCTCAAAAGGCTTTATATCGGAACATTACTACTCACATATAATTTAATGAACAGAGACAATGGCTCGCTGTGGGGCATGCATTAAAAATTCAAATTTAAATGATACCTTTTTGGACAGCACGAACGGAAGATGATAATTTCTCATGCTTCTTTTCTGAACCTGTGTTTAGCCAAAGTACATTTTGTTCAGATTGAGTCTTAATAGAGATAATATACAATTTCTACAGCCTTGTCACATACAATTTTCATTCATGACAAATTATGCTTTCTGGCGCGCACCCACACACACAAAAAGATACTGTTCCATGTGCACGAGTGTTGGTTTGTTTTAATTGTTTGGTTGGTTTTGGGTTGTTTGGTTTGGGTTTGTTTTTTAAAATAGCATTTGAACAGTTTCCTACTCAGAAAACTAGTCACTGAATCATCATCTTCCAAGTTTTAAAAAAAAGTGAAAATTCCACTTAAGCAACAGAATAGCATTAAATTAACAAGAAAGCCCACAACCTCCCTTCCCCCTCCCCCACCTCCACCTCCCCCAAAGGTACCCACACACAACATGCCAGAAGTCAATACTGAATTATACAAAGCTACATACCCCATAAATCTCTACAGCCAGTTACATTTATTTTAGACTATTCATTAAGACTTGATGCAAGTCAGGACAACAAGCAATAAAAGGAAAGAATACCTGCATAGGATTCTGATGCAGAACTTCCACTTCTATCAAAAACAATTGGAGAGATACCTCTAGCTCTCTTCCTTTCCTTCTTTTTCTCATCTAAAAAAAGAAAAAGAAAAAAAACAAACACAAAATAGCATCATTTTCATCATTACGCAACAGGCAAAATTTAGATGCAAAGCACCAAAACAGGCAAATATTCATAAAGTTAAAGTTAGCACTTGAAAAAAAGCACTAAAGTTAGCACACATTAAAATCCTAGTTGCTGCACCCAAAGCAGCGTTTGCTTTTTCTGCACATGCAAAAGCTTTTAATTCACAAAAAAGCCAAATGCCACAAACCTAGAAATTGCAAGCAAAGTTGAAAGACAGAACTAATCTCCTAGGTGTTCACATAAGGGTGGTTTTAGTTCTTCTCTTCAGCAAAATTTACAGAGCACGAACTCTGACAGTGACATGGGCTTGCTTGCTCAAAGCTAAACAAAACATCAAGAAGTATGAAAACAAAACACTGGAGCACAGTTATTTGCACTCTAGAAAAAGACAGGTTATGCTACAGACCTTTTCAGAACAACTATTACATATTTATTTGTCTTTAAGTTACACTGTTCTGTTTGGTAATTCCAAACAATAAAGCTGAATGAAATCACAGATATTAAGCAGGAAAACTGTCTATGAAGACTTTAGATCAGGAAGCTAAACAAGAGGAAACTCAACAATACAGTAAGCCTCTTTCTTCTATGAAAAATTTAGACTGTACTGAAGTTTCTCTACTCTACAGCAATTACAATAATCTTTTCAAGGTTTACTTGATGCAAATCTTTTATGTCTGCGTATATAGAAACAACTAAGGGAAAGAATGTTCAACTACACTCAGAAAACAGGTCTGCACGAGCCTGAAATCCTCCAAGCAATGCAGTATTTATGTCATCAACATTTCCTATCTGTAACTCAGCACCAGTTACACTAAATGACTGAGAAGCATTTGTTCTTAGTTTTTGCTCAAAACTTCTCTATGTTTGTCTTAATAGCTAATAATTCCAACTTACATTCAAACTTGCTGTACAGAAGGCAGACAGTGCTCAACTACCTAACATCATACCTTCTCTGGTGAATACAGTGCTTTTACTGCTCCAGTTTACTTGGTCAACCATCTACATGAGTTCAGAATAACTTATATCCATTAAGATGAATTTCCCTAGAATATTTCAATATTAAGATCTTACTGACTTGTGTTGCTAAAGATTACTTTACACATGTTCATTGATCAGTACCTTAAAATTAGCAAAACTCTCAATGGCAAAGTGTTTCAGATCAGAATGTTAAATGTCACCTACCTGATGCTTCTGAACCAGACGCAGATCTGACTGACCCGTCTGTGAAAGAGGCAGATTCGGAATCAGAATCGCTGGCTTCACTTCGTGTGTCATAGTCATTTCCTTCCTTCTGATCTCTCTCATCCTGTTCATACTCTTCTTCATCCTCTTCCCCATCTTCTTCCACCTCTTCATCCTCCTCCCCTTCATCATCTTCTTCTTCTTCCATTCCTTCCTCCTCGTTTTCTGTATTGCCTTGTTCAGAAGAGCCACTGCTACCAGTCTCATGGTCTGAACAATATTCCTCAGAGTTAACCTCTTCTTTAGAAGAATGGCTGGACCTGCTTGGTCTTCTATCCAAATCATGTCTGATTCTCTGATGTTTAAAGAAAAAGCGAATCAGTGGTCACACAACATTGTTAGGATGCAAACACAGTCCTAAGAGAACGTGCCTTATAAAAGTCTCAGTTGTTTTATTTATAAGGCAGCAAGAACATTTAATACCTCTGAACCATCTGGTGTGGAAGACTTTGCCCTTCTGTCAATATCCCTCTTCCTCAGACACGTCTTTTCTGGTTGTCCTTTATAAGGATCCCTGGAACTGCTTGACACGCGTGTTTTTCGATCACCATCTGGGCGTCTGTTTCTATCAGACCTCTGGTACTCCTCATTCTTGTATTCTGATACTGGCTTTCCTTTTGTAGACACTATTCTCTTGTTATTGCTAACTGATGAACTAGGAGGCTTTGGCATCATCTGCCTCGATGAATGCACAGAAGGTTTTTGTCTTTTGCTTTCAACATTTTCCAACCTGTCACTTTTTCTTTTTGATCCTTAAATGAGAAGAGATATCAAGCTTAATGTTATTTTGTATAACAAACCTTTAACCTCTACAGAGACTCCTGCTTCCTCTCCTATTGGTAAATGCCCTGTTGCACTTGGTTCATTAACAACATTCTGAAAGGCTTGTACAGAACAGCTGATGCTGTAAAACTTGCCTAACACTTTAAAAGAGCAACTACTTCCCTTAGATTTTGGTAGGTGTTTTCTAAATGTTATATATGGAAACATTAAACAAACTCTCATGCTACTGGCCTAAAGCCATATTAACAACTGAGCCAGAACAAGACTTGTGGCCCCCCTTGCTCCATATCACTTCATTAAAGCAAATACCACAGACTTTTCTAACATCAAATACACTCATGACAATGCAGACTCCACAATTACTTCTGAGGCAAGAGGTAACCCAGTTAAATGCTTGTTTGCAAGGTCAGGTGAAAGAGCAGATTCCCTTGGAAGTCTTTTTGGACTCCTTAGCTCTTTGAATCAAGTTCTAAAACGTGTTACTCAAAGACTGAACCATAATAACACAGACAGATTTATTTACTTTTTCTTTTTCCATCTTTTACGTAAGACCTCCACTGCAAAAGTCACATACCCTTTTTCTCACATTTATCTTGCTCACTGTCTGGGTTATACAATTCATCATCTTGGTCAGGAGCATCAGTTAAAATGTCATCCAGAACATTTAGCTCACCATCTGAAAACAAAAAAGAACAACTATAAAGAGTCTGAAGATGCAAACCACAGTAAAACTAGTATTTAGAAAACAGAACATTTCCTTTACAGATCTGTCACAGAGCAAAAATTAAAGTTCTCTCAATTTTATTCTTTCCAAAATTTTGCTTAGATGCATGGATTGAGTAAACCCAATAGAAGAATTAAAACATGCCACAGGATGCATTTAGGTCTCTGAATAAGGTCCAGCTTGGCTCCTCACACCACACTTTGCAGGAAAGCTGACCTATAAATGGAAGCTTAATAAATAAGCCTGTACAAAATTTGAACAAAAATAAAAACAACAAAAAACAGCAAGAGACTGGGATACAGTCTGAGTGCCATCAGCAAAGTGGAAGGACCTTCCTACTCCTAATTCTGAAGGCCTTGCACCTTAAATTATTCCCACTCTTCTGTCCTAATATTTTTGTTCTTGTTACTGTGTTAGGAAGGGAATTTTGCGATATACCTCCATAGGTAAAAGGTATAGGAAAAAGACATAAAAGGACAAGATAATTTAATAGAAAGAGTGTAAGCTACGTCATCCCACCAAAGAAGTGGAAAAACAGTTTTGCTGCATAATTAATTGTGAATTGCTATAAAAAAACCTCTACAACTAATTCACTTTGATGAAAAGGGGGGGGGAGGAAGGGGGAAGGAAGGGGGAAGGAAGGGAAATTAATACTAGAAGCATTAAATGACCGGACTTGCCACATAACTTTTAAAACTTGACAATGCTTCACTGTTTCACTTGAGTGAAACCAGAGGAGATATGTGGTGATTCCAGTAAAAGGATTCATGGATGGGAGACAGCAAATCAATATTCTAATCATGATAAATATAAGATTGGACCAAGCTTTAGCATGTAAAAGGAAAAATAATAGAGAAAGTATTAACTTTGCAAAACCATGACAAGTCTCTTATTGTTTCTCCTAATTTCTAAAATTTTGAGCTCTCGCTCTACGTTGCTGTGGTTTTATTTTCTGCTTAAGAAAACAGAAGCAGACAGATGGCCAGGATTCCCATTAAGGCCAAAACTGGGATGAAGCAGTAAAGAAAGTCATTCCAAGTTTGACAACGTTATAGCAAAACCTTGAGCTGTAACACCAGACAAGTTTTACAGCTTGGTATTAGAAAACGATAACCCACATCAGAAAGAGAAGTGACTTTTATAAGCTCTTCTACATACACCAGAATCACCATATTCTAGCTTCCTTCCTGGCACTTCTGTGGCAAGGGAATGTAGAAGTGGTCACCGAACTGCACAGCTGCTCTTGATGATGCAAAGGAAGTGGTGCACAGAGAAGGTGAAGGTTTTCACTGGCAGCACTCAAAGGACATTCAAAGGCAACACAAAGTTACATCGTAATTCTTTCAGGAGCAAACCTTTATGCTTGCAGACACTATACATCCAGATACAATATTCTTGCAGTTAATGATCTGAAATTTAAGGGACAGGCTGATGGCTGCGCAACTGCTAAACACAGTTTGCAATGTCCTGGATTGCATCATGCTTCTCCACAAAAGACTGGACAAGTTCACTACATAAGATTTTATTATTGGAGGCTAACGAAAAACAGGTGTACTAGAATTAAATGCATCACCCATCACAGATCACAAACACTGATACTCAGCTTGGTTTCTGTTTCAGGGAGGCAACAGTATACTTGTGTAAAAGACATTTAACTTAGCTACCTAGCTAACCTGGTTTCAGAAATGTTAAATTTGCCTCTCAGCTGGTTCCAAAACAAGTGAGACAATAATGAAAATTCTATCGAATAAGGAAGTCTGATACAGACTCTCTGACAATAGCAGGACACGGGGAAATGGTTTTAAGTTGAAGGAGGGAAGATTTAGGTTGGATGTTAGGGGGAAGTTCTTCACTAGGAGAGTGGTTAGGCCCTGGAACAGGCTGCCCAGGGAGGTTGTGGATGCCCCGTCCTTGGAGGTGTTCAAGACCAGGTTGGACGGGGCCCTGGGCAACCTGATCTAGTAAATGTGTATGTTTGGTGGCCCTGCCAGGCAGGGGGGTTGGAACTACATGATCCTTGAGGTCCCTTCCAGCCCGGGTCATTCTGTGATTCTGTGATAAATGCTTTCAGGATTAGGTAGGCCTGATTTATAGTCAGAACCCTAAAAAAGGATCACAAGGACAAAAGGAAAGGTCCCCCCAACCCCCTTCTGTGATGCATTTGACTCCTAAGAAGTTTGCAGATGTATTTAGCAGCCTGCTGACGCAAAAAGGGTAGTGTGACCACACAGCTCCTACCTGCCAGCTACATCAGGTATATACAGCTCTAATGCCTTCCATAAAATGATTCACTCACTCAACTGTCACTGTTCAATCAGATCAGCCAAATTATCTCAGAGAGATCAAGATAAGCATCAGGAAAAGCACAAAAAAAGAAACAGGAAAACAATAGAGGGACAGATTTCTTACAGTTCATCTCTGCTGAAGGGGGAAGGTCCGCATGGGTCCATTTCACTACAGACGCTCCCAACTGGGTTCTCCTGCAACTCATCTTATGTTGACTCCGGGATGTGTTGGATCCCTCCATGAACAAATTTAACTCACCTGAAACAGCAGGAAAGTAACCTGGGGAGAGTGTTTTTCCTCTACTGGACAAAAGAGTTAGATCTATTCAAGGAAGGGTCCAAACAAGAAGCTGAATTGGCAAACAGAGGGGATAAGACCAGGCAATTTCCAACTGAAAGGGTAAGTGATGTTTATTTCCACTTTCCCTAAGCAATGAAACAGCATTTCTCTCCTAAAAAGAGCATTAAAGTATCACATTTACAGCAGAAACAAATAAAGTTACAAATGAATGTGCATTAACATCTAGTTCGTATCAGCCCTTTCAGAGGGTAGAAAACTAAAAAGCAAATTAAAACACAAAACAAAAAAGCTTCTCGTCTGTTACTCATTACTTTATCACTACCAGTGATTAACACAAAAAGAATAAAGGAAGAAAAAACAACACATCCTAACAACAATAACGGGCCTGGATGGAGAAAATGGTTATAGGAGTTGACATTAGGAAGTCAATAGTGAATACTTCAACTTCACTGCATTACTAAAATGACAGCTCAAGTCTGTTGCAAAGCAGATCAATTACATCTAACCTCCCCACTTTTACAATAATAAAAATAAGAATCAAACATCAAAAATACTTTTATTCATCAGCTCTATCAAGAACTCGTAGGAATTTTAAACATGAGCTGGTTTCACAGTAAACATTAAACACAGCAAACTTTCACCATCCCGAGATATGGCCAAAGACATCTGACAGCCTGCAAGAAGGTTAATGGGAAATGTATATTCCACAGAAGTCCAAAATGATGCAAACCATCCCACACCATCATTGATCCTTTTACAGACAACTGCTATAATCTGTGCTAATCACCAGCCAACAATCTCCTATTTGCTTTTATAGGTCATATAGGTTATATTATAGGTTATATTGCTCTTTAAGGTCAATTTGGTGAAGAATAACATATATAAAAGATAACATCAAAGGAAATATGCGGATCACTTAAGCATCCACACAGTAAGTTTTAAACGTTCAGAATATACATTACCCTGGAAAAACTTGCTGATTTCAAATGTATTTACACACAGTGTATTATGGAGCCTCAGTAGCTCCATAAGGGCAGTGAAACCAATTGGAAAGCACCAAAGGAATAACCTAATGGCAGCTTTTGCTCGTTGAAATGATTGCAGCCCTTGACAGCAACCCCCCGCCCCCCAAAAAAAGAAAGAAAAAAGAAAAAAAAAAAGAAAAAAAGAATAAAGAAACACGACCACGGTTCCCACTATAGCTGCAAGAAATCAGACGCCTCCAGCACGGAAGTGCCCACACTGATGAGCTCGCTGCCCTATGCCTCCCCCCCCCCCCCAGTCACCTTGTCCCGGTTGGGCCCTGTCACCTCCAGCTCCTCAGAAGGAGACAGGAGAAGGGCCTGTCCACACGGAGCGGCCTCGCCACATCCTCAGGCCGTGGAAACCGCCCCCAGCCGAGGCCTCCTGCCCCCACAGCTCTTCTCAGGCCGCTCCCGGAGCGAAGGCCCAGCACTACCAACCAAGCAGGCCCCGCGAAGGACAGACGGCTCGAACAGAGAACAAGCTCCCGTACCGCCCCCTAATCCCAACGCTCAGCTGCCACCAGCAGCCCCAGGTACCTTTCTCCTCCCGGCTGTCCGCCGCCATCCCGCTACCGCCGCCGCGACGCGCTCAGCGCTCAAGATGGAGGCGCCCTGTCTCAGCTCGTAGCAATTCCCGCTGCCCAGCATGCACCGCTTTGTTTACGCACCCAGCGGCCGCAGAGAAAGCAGCGCTCTGCTGCGCATGCGCTATGGGAGGAAGGCGGGGAGCGCGATGTGCGCATGCGTACTCTTGGAATTTTAAAGTTTGCTGTACTGCTGCGTGTGGTTTTAATGCTGTTTCTGTTAATAAGAGACTTATAAAGAAGAGTAAAAGAGGGGCACTGGGGAGGAAGAGAGGGTTTTATAAGGGTCTCAGCTCTCAGGGGAGACCTTATAGCTCTCTATAACTTCCTGAAAGGGGGTTGTAGTGAGCTGGGGTTGACCTCTTCTTTTGTTATTAGTGATAGAACTAGAGGGAATGGTTTTAAGCTGCGCCAGGGGAGATTCAGGCTGAACATTAGGAAGTATTACTTCTCGGAAAGGGTAGTCAGGCATTGGAATGCACTGCCCAGGGAGGTGGTGGAGTCACCGACCATGGGAGTGTTCAAGAAACGTTTGGATGTTGTGTTGATGAATATGATTTAGCCGGGAAGTATTGGCAATGGTTGGACTAGATGATCTTCTAGGTCTTTTCCAACCTTGATAATTCTGTGATTCTGTTTTGCCTTCTCAGTATGGGGGCAGTTCTACATCTGATGTTTTTGCATTTCTGTGGTGGCTGCTTGAGGTAGTAAAGCTCTTGTAACTCCTCAGCAGAGCACAGCAGTTGTGACCTTCCCTAGTGCTGGGAACTGAGCTTCCTTGGGTTTATCTCAGCTCCATGAATGGCTTGTGGGTCTGCAGCAAGTATGGCTGTGGTTATTCTGCTTTTTTTCTCAAGCTGAACTAGTTATTTTCTGGTTGTCTCCCTCTACTCAGCACTTCTGAGGCCCTATCTGGAGTACTGTGTCCAGGCCTGGGGCCAACAGAACAGGAAGGATGTGGAACTCTCAGAGCGGGTCCAGAGGAGAGCTGCTAAAATGATCAGAGGGCTGGAGCAGCTCTCCTATGAGGAAAGGCTGAGGGAACTGTTTAACTTGGAGAAGAGAAGGCTCTGGGGAGACCTCATTGTAGCTTTCCAATACTTCAAGGGAGTGTATGCACAGGAAGGGGAACAGCTGTTTGTGAGGATGGACAATGATAGGATGAGGGGGAATGGCTTTAAACTGAGACACGGGAGGTTTAGGTTAGAGATTAGGAGAAAATTTTTCACATGGAGGGTTGTGATGCACTGGAACAGGTTACCCAAGGAGGCTGTGGATGCCCCATCCCTGGAGGCATTCAGGGCTGGGCTAGATGTGGCTCTGGGCAGCCTAGTCTAGTGACTGGCAACCCTGCACAGAGCAGGGCAATTGTGACTCAATAATCACTGTGGTCCTTTTCAACCCAGGACATTTTATGATTCTCTGTATAAAATAAGCATGTTTTATCAAGCCATGTTGCCTTTAAAGAGGCTTAGGATTGGCATGTGTTTTCCTAATGTAACCTGGGTGAAAACAGCTAGTTATCTTTTTAGGTAACTTGTGAGGTGATGGAGGCATCTGAGTATTTTCATTGGAGCTATATGTAACTCACAATTATCTGAGAGCTCATTTTGTGCACTAGGGTATTGTAAATCCTATTAGCTAGACTCTTCATGTTACAAAAGCTCTACCAGATTATTCTGCCCCTTGGGAAAGGCTGTAGTGCATGGTGAAAGCTGCTATAGACTGAGTGGCAATTCTTATTCTCAAACTGTAGGTATCTGCTAGTGTCATGTGATGTACACAGCAGTCATCTTGGTGCCATGACTTCCTCTTATCAGAACAGTGCAGTTTCAGAATGCCTTGCTTGGGATCTCTGATGTGTATGCTTGCTCTTCCAGAGTGGGTAGGTTACAAAGAAGCATCTGGTTAGCCTTGTACCTTTTGTTTACCTGACCTAGAATGTTGTGAGGGAGCACATTTCCATTCTAGTGATGAAGGTCAGGGTACAAAACGTGCAGTGATGTTGGTTGGTGTCATCCAACTTGTTTCAAAGGTATCAAAGCAAAGCCCCAAAGGAGTATAAAGACACCACTGTGAAGTTACAGTACTTTTCCGGGGAGATATTACAAACAAGAATGAGGTGAAGGGAAAAAAAATACTGAAATAACTGTGATTCTTACAGGAGATGGAAAGGTAAACATTCTTCAGCTTTGTAGTGGCTTCTTTATCTGAATAAAGATTGCTACTGCTTTGGTGCTCTGATTCAACGTTTACTCATCTGTGAGTCTTTATCCTTTCTGTGAAGTTACGCTTACTGATATATGCAGGACTTGACCCTAGCAGGTTTTTTTGACACTAAGCTCTCAATTCTTCAATCACAGACTGAAAAGCAAGTCTGGTAGGCACATGTTCCTATCACCTCAGTTGGGTAAGCAGCTTTTGGAGTAACTTTCAGCATCTGGAATGTGTGCAACAGGTTCACTTGGCCTGTGTTGTTCCTGAGCAATGCTTGCATTCTCATTTACTGGTGGTTACCTTGTGATATTGATTTATTGCTTTCTTTAGATTAGATTTATGTAAGGATGTTTGAGAGAGAACCAGCCAAAAAACCTGCCAGGCAGTGTGCCTTCCACTAGGTGGTACCATTGATGTGAGTTAACTGGAAGGGCACTTAGATCTGCAGTTTGTGACAGTGTACTTCTCTTTGAATCTTGCAGCGGCTATAGGGCAGCCTTGGAGAAGGCCATGCTTGACAGCCAGGTGTAGCTGGGTTTCATCCATTTATTGTGGCACAAAGTGTAATTACAGGTAGCGAGTGTCTACCACCTTTACTGTAGTATGTTTAGAAAAAAGTTAAAATCTGCAGATGAGGACAGCAGCTGAAACCTTACTTGAAGTTGAAATCATTTCTACTGAGTCTCATTGTGATGTTCTTTTGACTGTGAGGACAAGATTAAACCATCTCCAGAAATCCCTTCCAGCCTTAGCCATTTTCCAGTTCGGATGTTGATGGGCATTTGTGCAAGAACTGTATGGTAAGAGATGCTCCTTGATGCAGTGAAGCAGTTTGTAGCCTATGTGGAAAGCCACAGCTACAGTATAACAAATCCAGAAGGAAACGGGAGGGGGAACAAAGGGATACTAAGCTTAGTAGTGGGATTCCTTTTGGTGTGCCAGGGATTTGGTGCACAGCCTTTTAGTTTAAGGGGCAGTTAATTGCTTTGCACAAACCTGTTCTGAAAGAAAAATAAAAAGAAAATTAAAGAAATTCAGGATTGGTGCATAGTTTCCTAGCATGATCTAGGTGAAAACAATGCCTGTGCTTCAGTTACCTTTCTAGTCGGTTTGTGAGGTGATCTGGGCGCTGTACAGGACTGACATGATGGAATACCACCTTTTTAAAGTAGGTTAATTGATCTGAGTTGGGTTGAGATGAGAAATCCATTGATTTGGAATTTGTCTTCCCTATTGCAGGACAAGACTTAACACTGTTCCTCTTCTCAAAAGGCACATTTGTACATGGCAGAGAGCCATTCATGTAGCTGGATTCTGCTGATCTGCATTCTGTGCATTTGGATAATGTCACCATGCCTATCATTCTCATAAAGGCTTCCAGACTTTCAGATTGTGTGATTGTTAATCCTTGTCCTTTACCTAGAACCCTGCAGCAGTGAGGTGTAGGTTATAACCACTTTGCTCTGCTGTGTTCTAGTCTGGTTATGCCAAAAATCCTTTCTACATTTACTTTATGATGCTTGACATTATTTTGGCCGTGTCAGCCCATGGAATATGTTTTCTATAAAAAGAAAGTTGTGAATTTTCTGAAAGAAAAACTTCAGTACACTTGTTGTCATACAGAGTGATGAAGTCTTGTTTGTATTTGTCCTGATTTCTGGTCTGAACCTTAAGTAGACTGCAGGAACAGCTAGTGAAGAAATGTGGTTTGTGTGCCTTCTGTTCCTGGGCCTGAGTGCACTGGCAGTAGCGTGCTTCCTGTTTATGAGATAATTGCTGTACTCTGGACTGAGTGTATGCCAAGTCCAAGTACTGCCAATCACTGAGTTTATTGGCTCACTGTGTTATTACAGTGTAAACAGGAAACTCCCTGAAAGTATTATTCTAAAAATGTATTTAATTAGTAAGCTAATGACAGAAGACTTGGGGGGGGGGAGGGGGAGGAGGGGAGGGGGAGAGGGCAGGCATCACAGCACAGTGTTGGAGTTATAAGAGACAGTGAAATTTAAGTTCTTGGAAGTCAACAAGATATTTTCTTATCTCCCAAGATATTTGTTTGGCCGCTTTTCCCAATTATTGTTGATATTTGCCTGTTTGTTCATTGTTCAGTGTAGTTTTCATCCACCTTCCCTTCCTTTCTTTTCTTTCCCATTTACATCTCCCCAGTCATGGTAAAGGTGATACATGCATTAGATTTAAAGGAAGGTTAACTTCTTTCTGAATAAATTCCCCCAATAAATGCTTTTGGAAGTGCTTTGTTGCAAGACAGTGACACTAGAGAACTGAATGGTCACTTTCCATGACATGCGAGTCACAGGTGAAAGCTGATTGTGCTGGGTGTTCTCCTCTGTGCTTTTATTTTGTTGTTGTTATTTGAAAAACCTCCATTTCATTGCCATTGCTGCTATTTTCCCTTGTTTGAGCACTTCCACTTGAAATATCAAACCTCACGTACAGCTGAGGACATTCAGTGTTCTGCTGTGTGGTGACCCTTTCTTTTTATCTCTGCCATTCCTTTTGTTCAGTTGTGCTATCCTCAGTTCTAACAGAATCCTTTCTGACTTGATTCAAATTGCTGATCTGAAAGAAAACAATTATTATGTATTTCAGGATGACTTCTTAAGGAGCTGAATAGACATGAAGAGGACTGTCCCATTTCAGCAGCAGTAAATGCATCCTACCCTGAGTCCAGATGCCACCTGGTATGTCTTCACAAATTTTTAGGTCAATCTCCTACTGAGTCAGGAGGTGGCAGCATATTACATTTGGTGCACGTTTTGATATAAGACCATTTTGAATTACTTTCTTTGTTGCTGGAATGTGACCCATAGTGATTATGCTCAGAGGAAAGAAAACCCAGGGCTCACTCTAGATCACTGGTATGCAAGTGCTTCTTGACCTAGATAGACCATGTCTGGAGGTAGCAGGATTTGTTGTGGGTGGCATTTGTAAGTGGTAAGTTTTTGCTTCTTTTGCTGTTTCCCCAAGAAACAGGAGAAGGACATAAGTCTACAGTTAGGGTCATCCCTGAGATGTCATAATCACATCTGAGAAATACATTTGCATTGGCCTGAGTTCAGCAGAGTATTTACAGAACTATTAAAGCTCTTGAACAAGTATTATGGAAGATGCGAGTCCCTAGTCAGATACTTGAAATTAAACATGTTCTTTTTCTCCTTTCTGAATCATGTTACAGTTAGCTTTTTTACTGCCCATAAGCTCTTTAGCAGGAGCTCGGTGTATATACTATGTTGCACCAAAGAGGCGAGGAATGTTTTTTGGTGTTCCCTTCTTGCTCCCCTCTGTCTGCCATGGTTCATAGTTACTGAAAAATACAGAAGTACAGCTCTCTTTCCAATTGTTAACTCACTAGAAGTGTATGAACAATTATTTTGTGTGGTACAAACTGTCTAGCCCAATTAGACAAAGGATTAAAGAACAGGCTTGACAAGTCCAGATGTCTTCATGGTACTATGATAACCCTATCATTAGCTAGATAGCCCTACCTTAACTTAGACTGAAATAGATAAATAGCATCCTTGTGGTAACCAAGGAATTTTTTTTGGTCACAAAAATAGTATCCAGTGCTCTACAAAAGTAATCACACCCATTGGCTGCAGTACAGTTTAAAATTGTACATGATGGACAGATACCTTTCAATAACATATAATGGGGAAAAGATACATCAAGCTTAATAATCGTGTGCCAGTTTATTTTTCCTCTCTTCTGTCCCATCTGAGGAGGAAGAAAAAAAAAAGAAAGAGTTCCCCTTTCCGGACAGGTTTTCAGACCAGAATATAAAGGAAGATAGCACTGTGTGCTGATTAGGTGCCAGATTGTGAATGTCACCTTCTTCAGAAGGCTGAGTTCTTGCTGTTGGAGCTGAATGATGCAGCAAGGACTTCTGCTTGCTGATGTTTCTGGCTGTGAATTGCTGTTGAAAGTCTGATTTAAGGCTGCATATATTCATTGTGATAATGTTGCGGAGAAGTCAAATTTAGAGAATGAAGGAAGTTTGTGTGTGGCAAGGTTGTAGAGATTTTTCTATGAAGTAGGTCACTGGGAAACGTAACCAAAATGAAGCCCAGTTTCCCATCTGTTTAGTGGAACTTCAGGTATTGAACAAGGTGTGGTCATGAAGGTCTTCCTTCCTCTCAACAGAGGCAGTAGCCTTTTTTTCTTCCATGCCTCCCCCTCTTCTGCCCTGGACTGCAAGAGACAATATCTGAGAGGAACTGAAGGGAAGGAAGTAAAAAAATGTTTGTGCATATATTTGGACTTAGAAGTTATAATGTGTTTTTTTTCTTGACCACTATAACATGAACCGTAGCAGAATGGAACAGTGTTGCATTATTGGTGAAAGAGGAACCCTACTTAAAAAGTGAGTAGATAGCAGTTGAATGAACTTTTAATATCTCATTCTGTGCATGTAGGCATGTAGATAATGAAGTTGAGATGTTCTATAGAGGCAGGAAATTCCTTTGTTCCCAATATTGTTCCCCCATACCTTTGCAGTCTCTGTGGTCCATCTCTGGTGTGAATGAATGTGTCAGTTCAAATTATTAAAGCTGTGCTGGTTTATGCTGTCTTACTGTATTTGTTTGTGAATGGCTGTAGCGTGCATCATCAGTAGACTAACTGGTAGTGGCTATTTGTGGTTGTTTTTTTGATGGATATAGTTTTTCCCAAGATTTGTTCCAATGAAAACCACATTGCCCTGTTCTTAACCTTTCCTTCCAGCACGAGAGGAGTTGTTAAGGCTATGACGCCATGTATTCTCATTGCAGTGCAGGTTTTAGCTTGTCTCTTGCTTTTGTATTCCTTGTCTTCCAGGTGAATCACTGCTGTTATCTGGTGTCACACCCTCTTTTTATACCACAGTACTTCTCAGTTTTGAGGGCCAATAAAATATTGGTGTTTAATCAGAAAATTTGCTCTGTGTATCTTATTTCAATTGTTGTACATTTTTCTTCTGCACAAGTTTACTTATCAAGCTCTTATCAGTGTGATCTTCAATAGATACTTAAAATCTTGAGTTAGCAGTAAAGCTATGGGGGTTTTGTAGATGAATAGTTGGGCTCTACAAGTCAGGGCTGAAAGGATGGGTCATCTGATTAGTTCCCCACCACAGGTGTGATCAGCTATATTTAACTACTCCTGGTTGTTTATTTATAGAAGCTCTAGAATATCAGCAATTAAAGCTTGGAAGAACAGGCTGGGCTATTTTAAGCATGTAGATAACTTGATGCTGAGTATTTCGTCGCCTTCAAGTTTTAGGATGTTTGGAGTTGACATTTAGTGTTTTACCTTGCAATATGTGTTAAAGAAATGGAGCTGAATTTACTAGACTGTAATTCCACTTCAGAAGTGGTAGAATGGTGGTAGGAAAATGTTGGTCTCTGAATTTGGTATCAGAATTCAAGTATTAACAGATCTGTGTTTGAAATGTTGATCTTGTGGAAACCCACTTCATGTAGTGTTGTCAGAGGTGAAACAAAGGAATTGTTTATCATTCACGGGAAACTGCCCATGAATTGATATCAAGAAGTTCTCTCTTATTTGAGACAACACATCCACCTGTGGATGTATTTTTCTAGAGTATTAAAGTTAAGATTTTAAATAATGTGTAGAACCAGAGTACCATGCTCATCATCCCCTCTCTTTATGTGATGTGTAGCTGAGAGAGTCTGAGCTGGATAGAGTGTGCTAACACTCAGTGGCTGAGTCCTGATGATGGAAACCATGGTGGGCAGTTGTGTGGCAAGGATTCCTATGGGACTTGATATGCCTTGCTGAAAAGCACTGTTTTTCAGGGTGAGGGCATGCCTCTCAGAGGGAAGAGCCTAATGGGACCACTTGGGCCCTAACAGGGATCATACCAGAGAAGGAGATATTGTGAAGGTGATACTGAAATGCAGTAGAGGAGATGTGAAATTGAGGGCACGGTGATTCATTCCAGGAAAGTTTTAAAAATCTGTCTCAATAGATTTCTGGGAACATCCTCCAGTCAAACATCCTTATACAGCTCTCTATTAATGCATTTTAAAACGTGCTTGTCTTTTCCTCCTGGCCTCAGTTGTTGGACTAAGCTGCTTCTGCAACTCATTCCAGTTGTACTGTGAACTGTAATTTGTCCCTTCTGCTCTTCCTTTGCCACCTTGACTTTGCAAAACACTGACAAGCTCTGCAGCAAAGTAAATCAGTGAAATACAGCTCACCTTCTCTGACCTGGGTGTAGAAATTCTTACATGCTGAGGTGTTTTTCTTTTTTTCAGGCACAGCTTGCTTGGCAGTTATTTAGATGAGTCATAATACGTAGGTCTAATTTAATCTGAGGGTGTTCTTTGAATTTGTTAGCACCACTGGGACACGAGCTCCATTGGTCTACTTGTTTCTGACAGGATTTAATGTTTCTTGTTTTAGGATACTTCTGCAAGTCTTGGATACCTCAGATATGCACTATGTGACTTGCATGAGTTTGGGTTTTTTTCTGGCACTTTGAGTTTTGGCTTCTTTCTTCAGGAGTACTTTGCCTTTTTCTAGAAACAATTAATACAGTCCTGAGGATCTTCTGTTCTTAATGTCATAAAGTCTAAGTGGATGCAAAGATTTGTAGGCTCACTGCAATAGACTTATTTGCTTTTTATTTGTCTGGTAGTTTTGGAAGCTTTCGGCTGGCTGGATTTTGATGTCTTTATGTCCTTCGTTTGAAATCCCTATTATAAGAAATTTTCAATTCATGGTAGTTTTTCCTGTACCATAATTACTCCTAAACTTATTTCTAAATTGACCTGTATGATCACTGGTACTTTGCTTTCTCAGTGGTAACATTGGTCTTGTGTGGGGAGATGAATCTGTCCAGCAGATAAGCTCACACCAGCAGCTTACTTGCTCCATCCATAGTGGGATGAGTGACAGGATTGGATGAGAAATGAGCAAAACTTGTGGGTCATGATGAAATTCTTCCGCCTGCAGCAGCAGGAGAGAATAACTGAGAGAACCAAAGCAAGAAAAACTTATGGATAGAGATGGTATAAATGAAGGAAAGGAGAAAAGGAGGACGAGCAATGCAAAGGCTATCACTTTACCTCCTTCTACAAGCAGAATTCCTGGCCAATCTATGAACAAAAAACATTTCAGTAAGGCCTTGGCCTTTTATATAGAGCATATTGTGTGTACCCTTTTGATCAATTTGAGTCTGCTGTCCTGGCTGATTCTTCCCAACCTTTTGCCCACCCTTAGGCTTCTTGCTGTTTTAGCGAGTGGAAGAACAGAGCGAGACACAGAAGGCCTTGATGCTGTTCAAGCACAGCTCAGCAATAGCTAAAATACTGGTGTGATATCAACACGGTTTTGATAGCACATACAAAATATGGCACTGTATGAAGAAGATAAATTTCATTCCAACCAAGCCAAGTACTTTTCTATGGTAATAGTACCATCAGTGGGTTAAATTATTTTAATTGCCTCATTTTATTTTATAGCCTACTAACTGCTGTTTTTGAGGTTCTCTTTAAACTAGCATCATGTAACAGCATGTTAGTTTTAGGTTCTTCCTCGGAGTATTGAAGTTGATATAATAATTATGTGTATTTGATAGGTTAATTACTTTAATTATGGCCTCCTTGAATATTAAAGCTTCTTTGAATATGGGTATATAAGATAAAATCTTGGCAGCGTACCTTAACAAAAACTGCAAGAATCAACTGGGAGAGGTCTTTCTGACAGTGCTAGATTAGTTCAATATTTAGGCTTCTTTACTTTAAAATGATTTTTTCTTCTTCTTAAAGGTGTAAGCATTACAAAAGAATTCATCATAAATGCCTGAGCTGCTCAGTTCAACTTTTCAACTTCTGTCAGCTCCACTCGTTATGCTTCTAATGGTTATAAATCTGAGATGTGCCCACAACGTGTTCTGTTTAACTTAAGTGGCTATATCGTGGTCTTGAGTCTTATGAGGACAATGTGTCACTGAGGCAGCCAGAAACGATCAGGGTTGTTTGCTGAGCAATGTCATCACCTCATTCTGGAAGGCTGGTGATGGCTGCCTCTCCTTTGGAGGCATTCCTGGCTTTTGGTGGCTCTTTAGTTCTCAGCTGTCCTTCTGTGAGGGAGAGCATGGTCCTTATTTTATGGCTCAGTCATCTAGCATTGCTTATAGGATTGTCTGTAAAAGTTAGTGATTTCACTTCCTCTGGTACCAAGCAGATGATATCACAGCTAGCTACATTAATTTGAGCAGTTAATTAAAAACTTCTAACTAGATGGCACTGAAAGGTATGCATATGGATTGGATGTTATTGAGGTAACCTAGGGAATGTTGGGTTTGTTTTCCCAAAAAGAGAGGGGACAGTAGGTCGTGAAACCTAATGCTTGGGTCGTACTCTCTGCTTGACTGATAAGTGGCAAAAGGCTCCAGAGCCCTGGGAGCTTACCAAGGAAGAACAGAGGCTATGGAGTAGGGCAACAGGTGGCCAGACTGCTCATGATAGAAAGAGCAATGGAAAGTCTTACTTCCCTAGGAAGAGTTTATAGAGGATTGCTGTAATCTAGAACCCTATTAGAATGACTATGCCAATTGCCATAGAGTTGTCTAGATCCAACTTAATAGAATGAGTATGGCTTTTCACCCCAAATCCTCCCCAGTCTGATAACTGCATGTGTGTCACTCTGTCTTGAGGAAAACTTGAGAGAGGTTACTACTTCTTTTCTTGAGAAAGAGGGAAAAGTGTGGTACAACTTGTTCTGACTGTGGATGCTTAAAAACATAGTTAACAGATAATACAGAGTGATTAAAGCTATTGCCCTGTGTGATCCCTGGCTTGTTTGGAGGCATGTTTGGTTGCTTACTAACTTGGCAGATGGACTTCAGAAGTATCCAGGACTTTAGTTTTTTCATCTCCTCTGTGAGTTTAGCCAAGAACCCTGACAGGAATTTTGATGCTTGTTCCATTCCCGCTCCTATGTTTATTACCGCATGCTAATAGTCTCTGTTTCATTTACTGGCTACCTTATGTGCACAGAAGTAACAACTTGAGAACCAGCTGAAGTTTTAACCTAGCAATTTTCCCTCCTCGCTGCCTTCTCAAGTAGCTGCCTTCAGGAGAGGAAGCTTCTGTTCTTTCCTCCCTGTGATCCCCTTTGAAGAAGTTTTCTTTCTTTGTGTGAATGTTATCTGACAGTAATGAATGTTCCAGAGTATGAACTTCTCCAAGCTGGCATGAAAAACTTCCTTAACTTTTTGTTCTGATTGCATTTCCCACAAATGCCTCAATAGTCTTATTTGTAGATCCACTTGGCTCTCTGTTCTGACATGCTGGTAGAAGGCGTATTATTTGTTTTGTCTTGATTACATTTTTTTTTCCTCTGTCACTTTATCTGATCCTTTGTTGTTTCTATTTTATAGACAAGAGTTTTTTTTTATCATCTATGTATGGATACATCTCTAGTTTCTTGGACAGTATTGTCTTAATAGCCTTTCTTCCCATATTCTTTCTCCTTTGTTTCTTAAGTCTGTTTTGGTTAAGAAGAATAAACTTGTTCCAGTGCCATGACATGGGAACCTGAAACAAATTTGTATTTTGTTCTAAGTCTTTAAGTCATTTAATAGTTAGGCCTGCTGGGAGCACGTAGGAGTATAACCAGTATGCTCACCCTAATGTATCTCATACTATCTGATGTGTGGAACATAACATGCAGGTAGCATTAAATTTGCTAAGCTGTATCCTGGCAGTTCTCTGAACAGCTTAAGCTTAGCAGAGGTTTCCAGAGCTGCCTGAGAGCTGGAGGGAATAAATTGAGCTGTTAACCTGCCATGCTGCAAGTATCTCCTTCTCTTCTTAGGCAGCTTGAGCTGATTTAATGTTTTAGGCTTGCGTTTAGTTTAGATTTAAGTAACTGCCTAGAGGGAAGTTCAGCATGCTGTGTGTGCTTCATCTGTACAGTCAGTCTCATGTTTGGAAAAGTGCTCATATGGATAAGGGGGCTGCTTCCAAAACCATTTTCGTAGCTTTTTTAAGTGTGTTTTTGTTTTCCAGAAGGAATCAAAGGTTGACTTATGCTTCAAAACTGTTTGAAAGTCTCCTTGATCTGGGAGACCAGTGCAAAAGATGGCCATGAACAATGCCTGCAGCATTGCATGGGGTTGTTGTGGCCAAATTGCAGTATCTGGAACTTTGTCGAACATCATACAATTGGTCTTAGCCCATCAATCCAACTTTTCCATATACCTCTGTAGTGCCTTCTTACCCTCAGGCAGACCAACACTTCTTCCCAACATGGTGTCATCTGTGGACTTTATGTGTACAAGTTAAAATTGAGTGGGTTTCTTTGTTTGTTTGTTTTTTTAATGTGTGGTGAAATTATATTTTTGAAGCTCTTAAATGATGCAGTGCTGAAGTAGAAAGTTCTCTACTGTAATAAAAAACAACAACATTTCTTCTCCTGAAATGCTATAGGTGTCTTCATTCTGCAAACAGAAATGTTTTCCATGCTGCAGTTGGAGGCCCTTGGAATACCGAGTCTGGTTCTGAAGTCCCCAGCACAAAGAGACCTTGGAGTTGTAGGGGCAGGTCTGAAGAAGGGTCTTGAAGATGATCAGAATGTTGGAGCATCTCCCTTTTGAGGACAGGCTAAAAGAGCTGGGGCTCTTCAGCCTGGAAAAGAGAAGGCTCAAAGAAGACCTTATTGCAGCCTTCTAGGATATGAACAGGGCCTATGAGAAGGTTGGGGAAGGACTTTTATAAGGGCATGTAGTGACAGGACAAGGAGAAGTAGTTTTGAACTAGAAGAGTGTAGATTTAGACTAAATATTATGAGGAAATTCTTAACTATGAGAATGGTGAAACACTGGAACAGGTTGCCCAGAGAGGTTCTAAATGCCCCCTGCCTGGAAGCATTCAAGGCCAGACTTGACATGGCAACCTGGTCTAGATATAGAGGGGTGGAACTAGATGATCTTAAAGGTCCCTTCCAACCCAAACTATTCTGTGATTAGTGTATGTTTCTGTTAACTAATTATACTTAGGTTTTTGTCAGGCTTTGGTAGTTTGTGTGGGAGAATTCTACCTGTTAGGTTTTTATCTGAAATCTTGTGGCTAGTGACAGATGGCCTCTTGCTGTTACAACAGCTGCTCCACCTCTTTCCAACGTCAACTAGAAGAAGTTATGTAAAATTTAGGAAAACTAGTCCTCGGGCTATTGGTGAGGATGACCATTAAGATAAAGGCTGTGGAGGGGAGCAGGAGTGAGGAAAATGTGCGTGTTTCCTTGGTTACTTTCTGATTTTTGCGTGTGCTTTCTTATTTATTCTTTTTTTTTTTTTTTTTTTTTTTTTTTTTAAGAGAGAGAAAGGGGGTGAGAGTGAAATTCTGATAATGCTACAAAGGTGCCACACCCCGGTGCTACAGGAAGAATTATTGAGTATGCTGGAAAAAGAGATCACCCTTGGATCCCTTTTGCTCAATACAATACAATTCAACTGAGTCATGTTGACTACATGCCTGCTTCTGTCCCATCACAGAACAAAGCAAAAATTATATTTGCTTAACATGTTATTACAAATGAACTGGAAGTAAGTTTTTTGCAGTTGGCTAGTTAATACAGTGTAGCACGTAACTGGTAGTTCACTAATGTGTGCTGTTTGCCATCCTCTCTCTTTAGCCTCAGTTCCTTTTAGGATCACCTTGTAACACTTGTTAGTGTGTGGGGTAAAGATAATCAGTCTTTGGAAGACTAGCTGGTGTGTTCAAGCAATGGACTCTCAAAGTTAGTTGATACAGGGCTGGCCTGGCAGTTTCTTTCAGAAACCACTGGAGCTGTTCATGAAGATAAATAGAAATGTGTACTTAAATGTCAGCCAAAAGCTTTTGAGTATGCTTCTGATAATTCTACCATGATTGTGTCCATGTTTTAAGTGTGGCTAATGGAGGGTTTCTGCCTCCCTTCCTGGCTAGAGATGTTGGAAATTCCATTTTGCCTTTTCAAGAACACTAGAATTCTCTTAAAGCTTTGTCTTGCTGGTTCCTGTAGAAATGTCATGGATGGCTGAAAATCTTTAACATATTCTTCACCTCCAACGCAAGGTTTACGGTTGCCAAACCCTTCCCAAGGGTTTGTCCTGGGAAAGTTCCTGAATATATGGACTAAAATACTGACTACAATGAATGAGGACTGGTGCATGCCAAGCCAAACCCTTGTAAAAGGTAATCACAGTTGTTGCAAAGTGTTTTTATGGACTGCATCAGTTTGCATATCTTACGGACTTGTATAAAAAATAATGTAGATTTCTAGACTTTTGCACTCTGCAAAGGCTAACACCTGTTAGATGAGTGTTGGATCGAATACCACAAAGCTGTAACTATCATTTAGTTTTTCTAAGGGTCATTCAGTGTGGAGGGAAATATTTCTTATTTGTTAGCAAGTCACAAATGCATATGGCTTGAACCTGTCTTGTAACACTTGTTATTACAGCTCATCTCTTCTGTAATGGGTTCAAAATACTTTTGAAGGAATTGAGCACTGACCCTGGTAAATCCTTTATTTGCTTTGAGACTGTAGCTCTGTGTCTAAAACGTTCCTGTTGATCAGTTGACTGTGAGACAATGGGCTGGTCTGAGCCTGTGTTGCAGCCAAAGTGACTTGTTCTGTGTGCCATCCTGCAGGATGCCAGCTATTTGGAGTGGCACCCTAATAACAGAAGGTAAAAAAGCCACCCTTTGTGTATGCTTTTGTCTCTGAAAGCATGCTGGTTAGTCTACCAAAGCTCAGAGACTATACTCTGAGGCCCAGCAATTAAAACTGCAGCAAGAGTTGAGATGAGCTTGTGTGATGTGATTTCTTTTTGTCCTGTGTCTTCAAGCTAGAAGATTGTCTATATAAATAGAAACCAAGCAGCTGTTTTCCTAAAGCATAAAAATTCGCTTGTCTCCTCTGACACGTAATTGTGGTTTTTTTGCTTCCTCTACCCAAATAAACTACTCAAGAGGAAGCTGACTGCTTAAGGATGAGCTCTCATCCATATGAATCAGTAAGAAACTCTCCTCCTTCTAATACCCTGATACCAATGTGTTGTTTTTTTTCCTGCTGTGGAAGACGTGCATCTTTCCAAATTCCACAAGTAGGTAAGCAATGCCACACAAAAGAGGACTTAATGGTTACAGAAGTAGGGGTTCTATCCAAGCTGAACATCCCCAGGTCTCTCAACCTTTATTTATAAGGACAATGTTCCAGGCCCCAGTCTTCTACGTGGCCCTCCACTGACCTCTTTCTAAAAGTTCCTTCTATTTCTTGAACTGCAACCGAGGACCTTGTTGGCCTTCTCATGGCTGTTCCACTGCATAGCTTAGAATTTTACAGTGCTGCAGGTGCTGCTAATTTTTGTCAAACTTTGTAGCAGAAGAGCAACTAAGGATTTTGATTCTGTTTAGCTTTTGTTCTGCGTGTGCTTTTAAAGTGGACTTCAATCTGTCCTGCTTTTTTGTTGTTGATCTCCATCCTTCCTCTCATAAGAATAACTTTCCATTACTTTAATTATTTTGGCAGCCATCTTTTTGTCCAATCTGGATGTAGTTCTGTAGTTTATCTGTGACAGTACAGTTTTACACTGTGTTCCAGGTGGAGTCCATTGCTGTGCGTGGTGTAACACTTTAACTTTCAGGAGATCATTTGTATTACTTAGTAGGTTTGCATTTTCCATTTTTGATGGTTGAATCGCAGTTCTGGCTTCAAGCCATTCCTGCATTGTCAATGAGACGGTTAAGCATTTCTCTTTTTCCACTGAATGGTCATTCAGCATTTGTTAAGAATTCTTGTTGAACCAACAAGTATTTGATCTTATGCTTCATCATGTTGAATAATTTATTGATTTATTGGATTTCTTTTCAGTTTAAATGTTGATTATTTATTTATTTTTCTAGTGTCCATGTAAAACCATGCTGGTTTTGCTTACTGACCCATGAGAGAATGTGAGTTAATAACTGCAGCAGCAGGCCTTTAACTGTCCACTGGGTCTAGCTCTTCTCCCTGCGAGTGAGCAAGTGAGAGGTGATTATGCCCATTTGGCTCAAAGCTGATGCCCCTGCATCCTTTGTAAATATCAGAGTACTGTTTTCACCCAGGCCCCAAACCTTTCCTAGACACTCTCAAATGATTTTGCTGACTTATCTTCTCTCCGGTGAGATATCGTTTATCACTGCCAATCTTCTCCTCTTGTAGTGCACTGACCAGACTCCTTAGGCTCAGGCCACGTGGCAGTGTCTGTGCTTAGTAGATCTGATTCAGAGAGACTGAGACTCTTTCCACCTAAGTCTTTTTTCCACAAATGAGGGAGGTACCCAAACTGTTTGTAGTTATGCAGACAGCCTGAGAAACTCAGCTGTCACCAGCACTGTTTGATCCTGTCTCCCCACCCAAATGCAATGTAAGCCTGGTTCCCTGAGCCAGCCTTTTTATGTTTTTAGCAACCCAAATCAGGGTCTGGCCTACCCAGTTTCAGCAAGCAGGAAGGGTGGAACATCCTGAGATCACTTGCCTGCTCATTGCAAAGAGATTTTCCATGCATTTAACTTTGTTATAGCAAAGCATTCCATATTTGTGTGTTCTGTTTGTGTAAATATGTGAAAGTACTGGCACCAGGGTGGCACTGGTCTTCCTATAAAATAGAAAGTCTTTAAACTATATCTATAGGAAGTCTTTAAAATGCTGTGTTATCGCTAATAAAAATTTTGAAGCACAGTGACTCAAAGTTAGCAGTAGAAAATTGCTCATTATAGGAAGGTAGTCTGTCCTGTCATGGGGAGCAGTCTGTCTTTCAGTGGTCAGTGTTACAATGTACCCTAAGCATGATCTGTACATTGCTCTGTTTCCTGCAGGGAATGAGATTCCAGGCTTACCAGAGAAGTATTTCATGGTTGTTGGTAGACTTCACTGCTGGGACACTTTGGTTGCTGGAAGGAGTTGGGATCTGTCTTCAATAATGATTCCTCTCTGAACATGTGAGCTTTGAGGTACCAGAGATGGAACTGAGTTGTGCATGCCTTTGTATACAGCCCTGTGTTCTTATGAGTGGCAGTCTAGTGCAGCTCTCTGCAGGATGGACAAGAGTGAGAAAATGCACCATGATCTCTTTGCTCTGTGTGTCCTGAAACTAGTATTTATCTGGTGGAACTGTGACATTCTCCTTGGTGTGGCAGGAAGGGTTCTGGATCCATGAGGCTGCAGGGTCCGCTGGGCTTGTAGTGGGTGTCCAACATTGGATGTTCTAGTATTGAGGTCCAGCAGTTCAAGTAGTGATATACTTTTATTTATTGCTTGTAGCCTCAAATTTACCTGACATCAACTTCTGGATACTAAAACAGTGTGGGAATGATACCAATTTCTTATATTTTTCTCCAGTTTTCCAAATTTAAATTCATGGCAAGCATAATGAATGTATGTTCTAAGGTCTGCTTTACCATATCTCTTGATTCTCATCTGCTCTACTCTCTGCCATCACCTTTACTTTTCTTTTTTAGAAACCTGAGCTGTACTCAAGATCATGACCCCTTCCATTTCTTTCAGTCTCTTTTTTTTCCACACAGACTCACAATAACACATAGGTACTTTGTCATGACATACACGTTCTTGATTTCTTCCTTTCCAATAGGAATTAGTAAATTACATTTATCTTCTAGCTTTGTAGAGCAATTGTTAAACAGAAAACAATATATTTTTAAGTCCTTTTTTATCCACTACAGATGAACGTAAATCCAGAAATGAATTATAAGGAGAGATATTTTTTTTCTTAATCCTTCTGCTCTCCTTTTTCACTCGTCTTACTTTGCCTTTAACAAACCTTGTATTTTAGTCTTCCAAGCATGTGCATCACTTCATGTACCTCAATTGCCCTCCTACAGTTATGGGCAGCAATCTTCAGCTAGTGGGTGTTAATGAAATAATTATGACTTGAATCAGATGTAGACTGATACCTGCATATCAGTTTCTAATTCAGCGCTAATTTCTACCTGGACAACTCATTACAAGGATGATTGTTTTTCCTTCTCTACAGTTCCAGATTTGCCCAAGGAGAGGCTAAACACTATAGCAATAGGCATGTATATGTCTCCATCTCATTTAAAGAAGAAAATAAGAACAGTCATGGCAAATGTGATGGGGAAAAACTTCAGCAGCCCTTGTGACAATTATGATGACACATTAGCATAGCAAGATCTTGTTAATGGCTTAGTGTTTAAGACAATTCTTCAGCTTTCTGCAAGTCAGGGCAGTTCTTTGATAATGTATGTTTCTCAATTAGGGAAGAGATTGACAAGGCAGAAGTCTCCAACCAGAAAATTACTTCATGATAATGCAAAGGAATTTATTTTTTTTTTTAAAGGGCCTTAACTGAGAGATTGAGTAAATGCAGCTTGACTCAGTCCTGGATGAATCTGTGCAATTTGTTTCTAAAAGAGCAGGAAGTAAAACAAGATTGAGGAGAGGAAAAAAAAAAAAAAAAAAAAAAAAAGGAAAGAAAGAAAAAGTTGAGTCATCAGTCATTAAAAAAAAAAAAAACCAAAAAAAAAAAAACCAAAAAAAAACAAAAAAAAAAAACGATTTACTTGCCCACTGTCTTTGGATCTGTCTCTCCCCTCCCATCTGCTTGCAATACGTGTGATCTGAGTTTTGTTGGTAGCATACCAACTGAGGATTTCTAAAAACTCATTGGTGCAGTTTGCTTGTGCAGTAATCTCTGCTGTAAGCAATTTGCAGCTTATATGCAAGGTATTTAGACTGTTCACTGGTGAACAGAGCATATCCAGTAGCTGATACCACTGTATCAGAGTGGTCTAATCCTGCTAGTATTACTGACCAATTGAAGAACTCTGCTAAGTGTCATATCTAATGAACGCCTTTCCAAAGATTGATACAGGATATCACAGAATCACAAGGTTGGAAAAGATCTACTAGTTCAACTGTCCACTAAGCCATGCCCTGTAGCTCCTCATCCAGATGCCTTTTGGACACTGCCAGGGATAGCGACTCCACCACCTCCCTGGGCAGGCATTCCAGTGCCTGACCACTCTGAGAGAAAATGTTTTTCCTTATGTCTAATCTAAACCTCCTCTGATACAATTTGTGGCCATTTCCTTGGGTCCTATTTGTTGCCTGGGAGAAGAGGCCAAACCCCTCTTCATCACAAGCTCCCTTCAGGAAGTTGTAGGGTGCAATGAGGTCTCCCCTGAGCCTCCTCTTCTCCAGGCTAAACAATCCCAGCTGCCTGAATCGTTCCTCATAGGACTTGTGCTCCAGACCCTTCAGCAGTTTCATTGCCCTTTACTGGATATGTTCCATGGTCTTAATGTCTTTCTTGTAGTGAGGGACCCAAAACTGAACACAATACTTAAGATGCGGCCTCACCAGTGCTGAGAACAGGGAGTTCCAGCAATCTAGGAAGACCACAGGAAGGGTAACAGAACTACTGCAATCATTACAATTATGATACTTTATTGCAAGCTTGAAAATGGGAACAGCCTTGTATTTAAAAGAGAAAAGAAAAATAGCTCATCTAGTGAATGCAAGCCAATTAAGCTACTTATTTTACCAAAGGGAAAAACAGACCTAGCTCTGGAGTCTTCTTCAGCCTTTCCCTTCAAAAAGGCTTCCTGGTGGCTGCCTGCCTCAAGAGCTGTGTTTAGGACCGTAGCATTGAATTGATATTGACTTATTTCAGTCTGGTGGAGCCTCAGGGGAGACCTCATTGATCTCTATCACTACATGAAGGGAGGTTGTAGTGAGCTGGGTACTGAGGGACATGGTCTAGTGAGAACTATTGGTGATGGGTGGATGAGTGATGAACTGGATGATTTTGTAGGTCTTTTCCAACCTTGGTGATTTTGTGATTCTTCATGAAAAGAGAACTAGAATCTGAACAAAAGGAGTGGAACAATTTGTCAGGAATCTTTGTAAATGCAGGAGTTTAGGATAGATGAATTTAGGATTGTTGTGAATGAAGTGACTTGTGTTTTCTTGGCAGGTGATTATCATCTCACTTATTTCTTTTTTCCATACCATTTATGAATATAATAAACAACAGAGATTCCTATGAGATGTGACTAGGCTTCACCAAAAATCATTATCATTTTCTTCTCTTTCCTCTATTTTGATTTGTTTTTCTGTCTTTAACCTTTGTATCTCATGGCAGCTTGGGTCTTTTAAGAAGCCCTTTGTAAGGCATCTTGTTTAAGTCAGACCTGCCTTATTCATCGGTTTGCTCAAGAATTGATAAAGATTTTCAAAGCAGGACTTGGATTTACAAAATCTATTATGGTTCTACTCCATATAACTTATCTATGGGAATACTTGTTATTTTATTCTGTTGTTATATTACTTAGTTGCTTGTGTTAATTTATCTCTTTTTGCAGATCTTAACTGCGTTGTCAAAAGTTTTTAGTTTTTTTTAAGGATTATTTTTCCAATTTTCTCCAGTCATCTGGCAGTAGAGTGGTGTTGGGTGAGAGGCTGCACACCATCAGCAAGTGTAATTTTTTCATCCTTTACCTGGTTGAATATTGTCTGTTCTCAAGAGCTATCTTCTTGCTGTTAGCTTTTCTCTCCTCTCCCTTCTAATGACAATTTGTTTCTAAGACAAATCATCTAGTTGGTTCTGATATGCCTCTACCTGTCTGTGTTTGTGCAATTTATGTGCCTAAGTGTATTACCCTTTCCATTTTTTTCTCCTCTTCTGGGATATGTTTTTTTGTTCCCTGGTGTTAGTTTTTTTCCTTAAGCATACTCTTGAGATTTTTTGAAGGCTTTTTTATTTGACAGGCTGGATGATGTCTTGAAATAGTCTGTATGTCTCCAGAGATCTTGCTGTTCTTTTTAAGTTCTCCCTTTAGGTGCATTGATTTTTTTGTATGTACGTGGTTGCTGTCTTTGAAATTGAGTGTGGCAGTAGCTGGTCTTCTGGCTTTGGTCTCCCTGTATAAGTGTTGACTTAGATGCTGATACTGTCCAGGTACATGGTAGAAATATTATAAAGCAATTTTATGTACCAGTCAGGTCTGAATCCAGAGTTGCTTCCCATCCTGAGAGTTTCCTTGCAGCATGCAGAAATCCAGTATTACCTGACTGCTCGGTGTAAAGATTTTAGATTTTATTTGAAAGTAATTGAAATAATTGTTCCGTGGTATTTTTCTTGTCTTCCTGCCACCACGCTTCCTTTAGGCCAGCTGTGTAGTTGCGTTTATGCCCTTGTTTACAGTAAAGTATTCCAGGACTGTGATGCCACTACTTTCTCAGATAATTATGTTAAACATGGGAAGCACTGTTTTGGCTTTCCCTCTCTGCATCCTGTTCATATTAGCCTTTTTTTTTCTTTCTTTCTTTTTTTTTTTTTTTCTTACTTCTCTTTACTTTTTTTGTCAATTTGATCTATTCTTTACTTGGGGATGCAGCGTCTATCATGGCATTCAGAATAGCTTACTCCCTGTGCATCAGACTGCTTTCTGCTAGTCAGTTTATAATGCTTGTATGCAAATTCCTGTTAGGATGTATAGATGTTGTTTTCCTAATCATCCTTTGCTAGGATCTATCTAGCCCCTAAGCTTCCCCAGTCCCTGATGAATCTGCACCTCTCTTTCTTATTTTGTTGCTTTAGCCATGCACTAAGACTGCTTTCCTACTGGCTGTTATGGGCATTCTGGTCTTTGGCTTCCCACTTGGCATCCTACATTCTGCCCGCAGACTCTTTCTTCTTCCCTTGTTTGTAGTGGTACCTATGAAGATCACAATCCCTCCTAATTCCCTAACATTTGTCTAGGCTTCTCTTTGCACCAACAGGCAGAATCTCTCTGCAATCTTGTGCTAAACCTGTTAGGTACTTGGTAATGGTGACTGTCTATCTGAGTTGGAAGAGACACTTCAGGGTGTTACAGTCCAGCTCCCCCCCGATGAACAAGGACATCTGCAGCTAGATCTGGTTGCATAGAGCCCTGTCCAGCCTGACCTTGAATGTCTTTAGGAATGGGGCATCCACCACCTCACTGAGAAACCTGTCCCTCCCTTACTGTAAAAAAAAATTCTTCCTTGTATCAAATCTAAATCTCCCCTCCTTCAGTTTGGAACTATTTCCCTTTATCTTGCCACAGGAGACTCTGCCAAAGATTTTGCCTCCTTCCTACTTATAGCCTCCCTTTAGATACTAGAAGGCCACTATCAGATCTCCCCCGAACCTTCTCTTCTCCAGGCTGAACAGCCCCAGTTCTCTCTGCCTGTCCTTGTAGTGTTTGATATTGATGTGTTCTATCTATCAAATCACGTTTGTGGCCTTTCTCTGGACGTGCTGTAACAGGCCCATATCCCTCCTGTACTGGGGACTTCACAAGACTTTACTTTCCCTTTATTCTAGCTGAAGTTTTTGCAGCAAGGAAGTATTGTCTATAAAAGAGAATACAGGAGATAGAGGACTATTAACTAGGGTTATTGTATCCTTCACCAGTTTTGGTTCATTCTTGACATTAAACTAGACCTGAAAAATCTTTTCAAATGGGTTGTTTTGCCTGCAGGTGAGAGCATTCAGAGATTTCTGTGACACCTCCATGTCATGCGTTCTTCCATCTGCGCCATGACGGCCATCAGAAAGGGCTCTGTCTCTGAGTGTTTGGGACTGCCTGAAGTATTCACACCACCTGGGTCAGGTAATCATATGACATTTGATTCTTTATCCTCAGAAATTCTCACCCTCTAGCTAGGCTTTTGTCTACACTTCACTCGTATATCTAGACTGACTCGATAAAAGTTTGCCATTATGGAATAGAAATGCAGCTTGTGGTTAAAGTATTGAGAAACAATAACATGATACATTATTAGTAGCTGTATTTATTGCATTTCATAATAAATTATGAGGAGACCCTGACTAAATCTAAATTATGAGAAGCTAAAGCCTGTCATTAGGCTTTGTTTAGTACAGAAGAAGCTGGCCTTCCCAGGAGGGCAGTACTCCAGTTATTTGTCTATGGACTTCATGTAAAGTGGAAGCAAAAGCTCCAGCCAAACAAGAAGTACTCAGAGCAGTATGTTTCTTAGCTGGTGACTCCTGAGTTACAGAGGAGTCAAATGAAGGCTGTTCAGGAGCAGGGCAAGAATTCCTAGATGTTAAAAACTTTATTGCAGCAAAGCAAAGAAAGTATCTGCCACACACAAAAGCCTCTTGGTTTGATGTTCTGTCCTTTAAATTGGCTTTCTGGAACAAACCTGTGCATAAGGTTGTGTGGGCATATATGCTTTTGAGCAAGTTTAGTAAAGTTAAAATTGAGTACAGATTGAGAAATGCTACCTTGGGTTAGTTTGTGCTTGTGATAATTGACTTCCCAATTAACTTGCCATAACTAGCACAAGTAGAAATGCCTATGTAAACATGAATACCACATGCAATCTAGAAGATTTTTTCCAGAATGAACATGTCTGTGGCTAGGAGGTCTCAATCAAAATCAACATCTAAGAAACTAGAGTAGAATCACAAACTTGACCTCATAGTAACAATTACACACCAGTTCTTATCTGACCAAACAGCACCTTATAAGGCAGCCGAGGCACATGCCACTGAGCCTTCTTCAACACAAATCAGTTCTTTATCCGACCTCAGATTGAAGATTGTCTCTCTAACACATGCAATCTTTTCGTACTGGTCCTGACTATAATTTCTGGTTTGTTTTTTTAATTATACCAAAGAAGGAAATAAGCTTTGTATCCTCGCAAAATTTTCTTGTCTCTTCTGATTTGGGGTGTTGCAGGGCGTGTAGTTAATGCTCTGAAAAGGCTTTGGGATTCCTGGATGAAAGGTGTGATGAAAGAAGTGTACTGTTATTGTTTTAGGGGAGGAATCATGCTACTGGGTAAGCCTCTGTCACCGAGACTTGCTGGACTTGTTTGTTCTGACTTGCCTATGACTCCTTTCTTTCCTAATTCAAGCGATAAAGCCTCAAGTCTATGCTGAGATGCTGCACAGTGTGTTGTGGAGTTCAGGACGGTACATCTCCCAGACAAAAGACCCTCTTTCTGACCTCTCACTAGTACCCAAAGGTGAGTGATACAGCCATCAGACTTGTTACTTGGTGGTTTGAGCAGCATGGCTATATGGCATATGTATTTTTTTTTGCAGTTTCTGGACTTTGACTAAGGCGGGGATTGGAGAATGAATGGCTCTAGTTCTGAGTTAGCTTCTGATTTGGGCTGCCTTCTCTACATCAGTAATCCTTATACTTCATCCTTTCTCCTCACCCAAAAAGCGTTTGTTTTCCAAGAACTCCTTGGCTCTCCTACAAGGTGGTGAGGTGATGAGGCAAGGTGGTCTATGGCCACAGAGTGTTGTGGGGGGGCAAGTGAGAATCCTCTCACTACACCGTAACTCTGATCTACCCTTCTTGCTGCTGCTGCAGTTAACGTGTTGCAGTCACAATTGCTGACAGCATGGTATGAGATGGTAAGTGGGATGAAGTCATAAAAGTAGCTTCTTGTGATTCTGTTTACTTTAGTGGACGTTTTGCAGTCAGTGAAGTGTTAATATGTGCAGAATCCTCTTGGAAGTGTACCAAATCTTGTACCACACCATTTCACCCACCCTATCTTGGAATGAAAATCAGACAGAAAAAAACATGGATACTGTAACTGCTTGTCTAGTATCTCACTTCTGGGGTACCATGAAAAGGGGAGGAATGGCAGACCGAGCTCTTTTCAAAAGCTGAAAACCAGAGACCTACTGCTGTATTCTGAAACTGTTGAACTAATAGAATAAGGTAGTAATCTGTGACCAAAGTATAAAATGATTTAGATGTTGCAGAACTGTATTGTAAACTGATTGTATTCAGTGACCAAGTATTTAATTTCCCTTATGCTATAGTGATGTCTCATACCTGCATGCAAGCTGTGAAATCCTTATGTATTTACCTTCCTAATTCTCCTAAAACTTGTTACAGAGCAGGAGTCTCAGCCAAGATGTTGGCTGTGACAATCAATTACAGATAAATGTGTTATTAATCAAGTTCATTTCAGTTGTTAGCTTTATGTCCCACAGATTGTTGTACCAGTATGGTAGGCAGGGTCTATCCCAACAATTATAGGACTTACAATCTCCTAAAAGCTATACACAAAATGGATGAGAGAAAGGAGCAAAAAAGTGTTTTGTGCTGATTGCAAAGTTGATCAAATAACCAGGGAAGACTGTATGAGCAGCATTTTGTGTTGTCTTAGACTATGCCAGAGGCTAAATGCTGCTGTTGAATCTTGTAAAGACAAGCTGTTGTCTTTGACTAGCTATAGAGAGCTTCTGAAAAGCAGCAAGACCTTAGCAGAGTTGGACAGTTAAGGGGCAAAGTAGAAGAAAAGCACTAGATTGATATGATTGTTTATAGCAGAGGTGGGAGTGGAATTAGCATTGTTTGCATGGCCATGTGCTTTTGCTGCTGGTCTCTTGATATACTCCACTTGGAAGGCTGAGACCTCCCTGACCTGAAAACTATCTCCTCACGGTCCATATCAAGAGGCTTTTGGTCTGTACTATGCTAGCTAAAAGTTTCAGAACAGAACTTTTATCTTAGTGAGACTATGAGCGAACATCAGACCTCCTCTAACCATCCTGCCAAAGAAAGATGCTTCAGGGATATAGTTTAATGTTTCACTCACTGAGCCAGCAGATAAGTTTGTTCAGTTGTCTTGTGAAAGCGCTTCATTTCTATGAAGTGTGATTGGAGTGATTGTGGGACTATGCCTGAATCCTAGAATGGAAAACTGGGCATGACTTAAGTATGGAGAGACCCTCATCAGCGTGTTTGCAGACCACATTATTTTCTGAGTACTGCAACATCACTGAGCAGGGATTGAGCTAAACTTATTATAGGAAGACAATAGCAGATTGGATGGCAAAATGGAAGAGCTGATATTATTTATTCTATGCCAAACTTGGCAAAATACTTTGAATAAATAAATGTTGCTAAGAAGGAAAAAAAAAAAAAAAAAAAAAGAAAGGAAAAAAAAAAAAGGCAAAAAATGTTAGACCCATTTGAGGGCAAGTACAGGTAAGAAGTGCTATGAAGCCTTAGGTTAAGACATAAGAAAAAAACATTCCTAAAAGGGCAACCTTCCCTGCTTACCCAGTAGGGTACTCTTCCCAGGACACAGGTGGCAGTTTCACTTTCTTTCTTTGTCTGAACTGTTTTCATTTAACAAAGATCAGTTTTTTGGAACTGATGTTATTGAGGCTTTTGGTAAAACACAGTAGTTCAGCTAGGAGAGATGGCAACTTGAAATGCTACCCATTATCTCATTGATTTTGCAAGTAAGATCAGACTTGTACTCCAGTAAAATTTCAGTATAAGTGTTTCTGATGTGTCAGTAATTATTAATATAGCTTTACTTCTTGCTACATTTCACTTATTTTTAAAATATCCTTTGTCAGAGCTTGTCATATATCTATAAACACACCTTTACTGTGTTGATATAGAATTAAGTTATTTCTGAAGTTCATTTGGATGGCTTTTTTTCATATGTAATAACCTTTTAGTCATCAAAATGCTTTCTTTGGTGCAGAGCCAAGATGTGTAAAGTGTGAGAATAATAGTTCACATTTCCAGACCTAAATGAACCATGATAAGCTTGTCAGATGCTACAGTCATTGGACCATTGTGGTCTTCTTGGTAATTAAGTGGGTTTTAAATGAACACTGACTGCTAGAGGAGATCTGATGTTCACTCATAGTCTCACTAAGATAAGAGTTTTGTTCTAAATCTTTTTGCTAGTATAGTACAGACCAAAAGCCTCTTGATATAGACTGTGAGGAGATAGTTTTCAGAGCAGGGAGGTCTCAGCCTTCCAAGTGGAGATCTCTTAAGGATTACTTTTGAGGAATTGAGATTATTTTCATGTTCTCACTAGAGTGGCTGCTGTGCTGGAGGGTAAGTGTATTGGTGTTTCCTGAATTCTCTTGGATCTCTCTCCTGAGAATGAATGTCATAAGGAAAATATAAGTGAAGGTGATCAGATCATCCCTGCTTCTGCATTCTTCAGCATGACAGAGGAGTCACTGTTTCTTTAGCTGAGGGTGTGTAGTTGGGTGGAGCAAAGTTTTGTTGGTGACTGAAGCGTAGAGAAGATCATGCAGAAGTCTGGTTCCTGAACATAGGGGTCCACCTGCCACTGAACTATTTAACTACAGAGACAGCAGTCCAAGGCACAGGAATCCCTGCCAGGTGGTTATTCTTGTAAAGCATGAGAATCCTGCACTTCATGAGATAATAGCAAAAAGGCTAGAGGAGTGAAGGAGCTAGTTGGTGATGTAATATGTGATTACTGGCTGAATGTGCGGACTGCACATAATCTGAACAAGAACTGGCTCTTCCTAATGTTTTAGTCAGCCTTGGCATGCACTGCTCCAATGCAAGCAGTACATGCTTAGCATTGCCTGTATTCAAGCTTTTCTGCAAAGCTTGCTGCTTGTGGGACAAATAAGGCCATCTTTTCTGTGCTGTGTGAAGATTATTTCTTATAAAGCTCTAAACAGAACAGCTTTTCCTTCCCAATGCTTCTCTGTGCAACTGGTGACTAGCAGGTCTGCTGCTGAAGTGAACAGAAAAGATAGATGCTCCTTACCTAGGTCTTGTACTCGAGCAGCACAGCTGAAGGATGTATACTGTCATCTGTACACTTCAGGAGGAGGTGGGACTCGGCATTTTCACTCCACAAATGATTTTTCTTGTCCTAGTTCTTTCTTTAGCAAGGTGGAGATAAGAGCATCCTTCTAAAGAGAGGAAACTGTTTGGGATCTGAAGAGGTGTTTCTGCTTTAGTTTGTATGTCCATATTCAAATTAATAACCTGTATGAATACAGAATTATATTGAGGGGCTTCCTTTCAACTACTTTCATAGGACTGAATGCTATGTGCCCCTGCAACTTGGAGATTCCATAGAAAGCAATTCTGATTGGCTCAGACTTTGAGGCAGCTTTCTCATGCTCTACAATCTGCTCTGCACAGACCATCCAACAGGAACTAAGCCCGTCTAGTGGGAAGACAGGTAGATTTGCAGAAAACTTTTACAGCAAAACTTAGCAGTGAACACCACCTGTTTGAGGGCATAAAAATCTTTCCTGCCTCCCTTCTTAAGAAACAGTCTGGGATACATACCAGCACTCACTAGCTAAAACCAAACTTTTGGGTGAGTTTCTCTTCTTCTTGCTTCCCTTGCTGAACACATCTGTGTGCAGACATCTCAGTTTCTTTTGTGGCTCTACTGTTTTTTTTTCTTTTCCTGATTTTTGTTTCTAGCCCTGTCTTCCTCATAGTTTTGCTCAACTTTCTCACCCTTTAAGACAGAGTGTAGAACTCCATTCAGTCTCCCCTGACTTCACTATTATTTGCTGTCATAGGTTTGTGCATTGTGTCTTTATCTTTGCTGCTGATCTGTCCTTTGGGCACACATCTTAAGCCACTGGCAAGTTTTGCTGTTACCCTGCTCTGCTGACTCTGTTTTGCTTTCACTGTGCTGCCTTGTCACCCCAGAAAATGTGAGAAAACGTGTGAGCTCTCCATCTCTCCATCCGTCTGTTCATTACTGCTCCTGTCTTCTCAGGTCCTGTTCAGAAATGACTGTGTAAAAGGCCTGAAAAGGGGGAATATAACATCAAGTGTGTCTGACCCACAGCAAATGCAAACCTGGTTTAATGGTAATAAAACAGTATGGTGACTAGTTAGCTAAGTGCCTCCTCCTCAGAGCTTGCAATTTCTGTGTTTCACTTCAGTCATATTGAGGAGGTATTCCACATGTTCTTCTAACAACTTGTACTAATGCCAGCCACAATGTAGAGACTCAATGCATGGTTTGACAACAAGTACAATGTAGAATTACTAGGGTTCTGAAATAATTGCAGTTAATGCTTTGCATTGTGGTACAGCAACACTACTGAGGACAGTTGCAAAACTGCGGTTTTCCTAGTGTTCTATGGCTTAATGCTGCATAAAAGGAAATAAATGGAAGGAAAAGGCTCATTCTTCCTTTATCCACATGCGAGTCAGGTTCCAAACTTTTTCACAAGTCTGTTGTTGACTTTTAGTGTGTAACTCAGACTGGGTCTTGCTGCAGTGTGTTGAAACGTTAGTAGATATTTCTCTTCTCTCTGTCACATTGTCTGGCAGGAGCCACAACACTGTCTCTTACAACATGTGCATGCTTTTGGTGAGAAAAAACCCAAACCCAGTAGGAGACCAATACGTGTTACTACTCATAACAATGCAAAATAACACAAAACTGTACTTTGTAGCATCTCTTATACCCCAGAGTGCAGAAGTTACCACATCGGTCGTGAATTATTACAGTCAAGTTCAGCTTAAGCACCTCTCTGGGCAGCCAAATGCACTCGAGATCTGTGTAATATTTGTTGATGAGAAATAGTCTCTACTAGAGATACCTGCACTATACTTGTGGCTTTTCTCAGAGGCAGATGTGAAGTAATGAAGGCAAAATGGAACACAGGAGATTCTTACTAAATATAAGGTAAAAAGCTTTTGCTGTGAGGAGTGTGATAACAAACTGAACCAGGATTCTGAGAGGCTATGGGATCTCTGTCCTTGGAAATACTAAAAACCTGATAAAGCCTGGGGAAACCTGATCTAATGGGGGTTTGTTTGAGAACTTCAGAGTCCTAGCGTTCAGGGGCGTTTCCAACCTACCTGCTTCTGCGAGTCTGTGATGAGTTAAGCTGGGCCAGGTACAGTTTTGCACAGGACATGCTATTGTGTTTGTAACAGAGTTGAATTTTTACATATTTTCTTTTTCAATGCAGATATTGACTCAGATGGACTCAGGAGGGAGGAATGTGAATCCATGGAAGATAGCCCTCATCGTTGCATCAGTAATAATTGGTCTGGCCATCATAATTGGCTTGATTACTTATTTTTTGTGCCATTGTAAGTGCATCATTTTGTTGTCTTGAGTATCTATTGTGTTTCACTTGCTGTTGTAGTCCTGCCCAGTGATTTAGTTAAGAAATCTACTGTGGGTATAGAATCTGCATGGGAACTTATTAGATCCTGTTGAAGTCCTTTACTAATTGGAAATCCTGCAAGATTACTTAAAATATCACTTGCTTGAATGGGGATTTAAAGTTTGTCCATTCTTCAGTTTGTCTTGCCCTGCTACCTCCACTGTTATCCATAGTTAGATAATAACTGTGTGTTGTGTGTAAGCCCAGAAGTATGTCTTAACATTCAGGTGATGTATGCATAGTAATCTTGGTCTTGAACAAGGTTTTTGCAGAAACCATCTGGCACAACACTGCAGAAAGAGAAAGGATGGAGGTTTGGGTTTTCTGGAGTCCTGATTGCCAAGGACTCCATTTCAGTAGTAACTGAGTGATACCACTCTGTTTCCACTACTGTGAGGGGTTTTGAAACTAATTTCTGCCATGACAGAACTAGCTGTATTGCTGTCTTTGCTCACCAAAATTCAGCAAGGCCATAGATAATCGTAGGGCTCTAGACAATGTAGTGGCAGAGCCGCAGCTTATTTTTTCAAATAGCTTTTTGCTAATTCTGTATTGTAAGGGCCATCAGCCATTCACCTGAAGGACCTATTTTAACCTTAACCCAGCTGCTCAATGAATGTGAAAAGCTCTGGGAAGGCCACTTGCCTCTGAGGGGCAGGGGCATACCAGAAGGCATCTAGTTTGATGGTCCTCAGAGAAGATTTGTAGCAAATGTAATTTAGAACTGCTTGGGATGGTTGTAAGGGTGGAAATAAGTCTTCAGCTGTGTGGTGAGACAAGATGTCCCAGATCCCCCTTGCCTCACTGTGCTGTCCAGAGTTTGGCCACAACTGATAGTGTCACAATCAGAGCCTAGGAGCCTTGTGCCGTGATCTGCACAGAACTATGCATGTCTGATTTGTACTGAAGGAGTGAAGCAACTTTACCTCTTCCTCTCTTATGTAGATCAGGACCGATACTACAATGCAACTTTCCTTATCACCAATGTTCCATATGACCTTCAGTATGGAAGGCAAACAACGGAGGAGTTCAGATACCTGAGCCAAGAGATTGAAACCATGGTAAACTAAGTTGTTTCTCTATCTCTACCTGGCCTATGGTGAAGAATTTCCTACAGTTGTGTGGTTGGAAATAAGTGAGGGATGACTATGCTTCATGCTCATGTACTTAGATTATATAGACTATATTAGGCTATTCCAAGGGCAAAAGCTAGGACAGTTAAACGTTGGAGTAAGTAGAGTCTATTCTCTGGCTCTGCTATTCACCTTTGCTTAGTGGTGTAATAGAGACTACCCAGTCTGCTACTGCCAATAGAGTAACTGCCAATGACAAGGTTAAATGTTAAATACTTGGGAAATAGAGGAGATTACTAGGGTGGAAGAACTCTATTGAAAGTCTGTCATGCATATGGCTGTCAATCATGGTGTCCGCATGCTTTGTAATTTTTCTATGGTACTTATCTTTCCAAATCATTTAGAGGAAGCTTGGTGGTGGTTTTGCTGCTTAGGGTGGATGGGGAAAACAGCACAGTGTGATCAAGGCTGAGCTCATCAGTATTAAATGTTTAGTTCTCTTAGAAATAATCAGGAGTTAGATGCTGAACTACTATTAGGAGCTTAATGATTTTGCCATAGTTGCACAGGACTTGCACAGAGAGCAGTGAATGATCCTGTGCAACCTCACACCAAATCAAAAAGGATTTGGAAGCAGTCATGGGCATAATCAGTGCAGGAATAGCACTCGACTGGTGGAGGATGTTCTTTGCTGGCTGGTGATGTGGATTGTACCCTAGCAGTCCTGTGCTATTACTTATTGAACTTAAAGAGCTGGGAACTAAAATTGTAGGTCTTCCCCATTAAATTGGGGTTATACTACGGAAATCAGTAACTAAAAGCTGAACTGCCCAGCAGAGGAACAGTTTAAACTCTGTGATGCAGTGTTCCAGTTGGGTCCACATAGGGTATAAATCTAGAGCTGAAAGACATTGTTTGCCCTGCACATGCATACTGGCAGCAGTACTGTTGCTTGGCATTCTTTTCCTTTCAGCAAAGATACCAGAAAGCTAGGGTGGTATAGAAAAGAGAAATAAATTACTTCTAAGATGCACAAAGTACAGTAAGAAAGGCTTATATGGACAAATTAGCAGAGGAAGTCTTCTTAACTTGTTTAAATTAGAAAGTTTTGACTGCATGTATTTCTGGGAGCTGTTATATGATTTGGTTCAGGATAACTTCACCCTAGATTGTAGAATCACATAATCAGTCAGTTCATCTCCATTGCCTATTGTCCTGTCACTGGACATCACTGAAAAGAATCTGACTCAGTCTTCTATGCCTCTTAGTCATCTTCCAGTCATCTTTATGTCCTCCCCAGTCATCTTCTGACTCTAGCTTTCAACAGGGAGTGTTAAATTCCTTGTTGCTGTCTCTGCAGTCAGGAAGGAGGAATTATATAAGCAATTCTTCCCCGCTCCACTGCAAACCTGTCAACTTTGTCTTTTAAATGTTACTGTAGTGATAAAGAGACCTTGCTTTGTGCAAGCAGGATAGTAAGCGTGCATGCTGTCTGTTCCAGCAACCCTGTAGTTGAAAAGGTGCCTGGAGAGCAGAACAGAGAGCAGAATTTGCTAACTCAACTGTTTATTTTGATTCTGCAATCTCCAATGGAAATTCAGCAGTAGCTCTGGTGTAGAGATGGGGCTCTAAAGGCAGCTTTTATGTTTTAGGTGTTCCCAAGACTGTTTCGGTTTGAGAGGATGCATGTATTACGGGTGTATTTTGATATACTCTTTTCCTTTAACAGATGGCTAGAGTATTTAAGGGGTCCTTTCTGAGACGCAAGTACATTAGATCTCATGTTGTCAGTCTAAGGTAAGTAACGTGAAGGTCAGGAACAAGCAGAAATGTGATAAATATAATTTCTTCCTACTCCTTGACCACAGGGAATGTACATGGTTGCTTATGCTTGGATCATGCCTGCTGGGTATCTTAAGTCTTGGCTTGTTGTCACTTTCCTTCTGAATTCTCAGTATTTGTGAGGGCTTAGGCTACTTCAGAAATGAGCAAGGAAGAGAAAATAGGCCCTATATTTATGCATATTGATTACCTGAACACCAGTTCTTTGTAGATGTGATGCAGTAAATGAATCCCAGCCTTCACTTCTAGTTAAGCTTGAGCGATCCAGTCAGCATTTTATTCCTCATCATGTTTTCTGTAGAAACTCAAGCTGGTGTTTACCCCCCTGCGTGGTGTACAGCAGGAGGTGACTATTGTCCACCCGCTCTGCAAAGATATGAAGGAATAAATTCCAGTCTGAGATATCTGCAGAGACAGGAAAGGAAGCAAGTGTGACACAAGAATATGGAGGTTGTGAGAACTTATAAGTCTCCCCTCTCCATGCAGTACTTTTGTATTTCTGTCAGTGGTAAGAACCATCACTTCCCTCTGTCACATGATTTGGGTTTGGAGTAGTAACATTTCTGTAAGGCCCATATCTGCTGAGGAATATTTTTCCCTGGACAGCAAAGAATGCCATGCTTCCTGAAAATGTCCTTTTCCACAGCACTTTGAGACTCTCTTAGAATCATAGAAAGGCTTGCATTAGAAGGTACCTTAAAGACCACTCAGTCCCAGCCCCCGACTGTGGGCAGAACTGCCACTCACTGGATCAGGCTGTCCATTGCGCCATCTGACTTGGCCTGGAACATCTCTGGGATGGGACATCCACATCTTCTCTGGGCAATGTGTTCCACTGCCTCAACATCCTCTGTGTAAAGAATTTCCTTTTGTCATCTAGCCCAAGTCTCCCTTCATTTTTTCAAAACTGTTCCTCCTTGTCCTATCAATAGTGGATCATGTAGAAAGCCTCTCTTGCTTTGACCTGTGTCTACATGGTTATTTCTTTAAGGTGCTCAACATTTTTTTTCCACTGGTGGTTTCTTCTGTAAATCTCCTATACTCCGTTTTAACTGAAACTATAAAATTTAGGACCTAGACTTAAAGCAGCGTCTTTACATTTTAGGCTGACCAAACAGTGTACTGCCTCTAAACTTTCACTAGAGACACCTTATCTCTTGCAGCTGAGCACTGAGTCAGGTTATCTGCATCTCTGCTGTCTTTGCCTTCAGGTTTCTGTTGGTTTTCCTTTAGACTGTTGGGATTAATATTTTTTTGCTGATATTAAGTGATCACGCCTTGCTCTGATAACACAAACTACTGAGATTTTTTTCTCTGGATCCAAAGGAACTTTCTGATAAACTGACAAGTAACTTAAATGTAAAGAATACCAGAAGACCTTTCTAATTTCTGTAGGTCTAGACTAAACTGCATAGACACTAAAGGGAGTGATCCTTCCTCTCCTCCCAGAAGATTCTCCCTGATCACTGTTACAGTATGAACCAGGCCTTTTGCTGCCTGCTGACATATGTCATCTTACCTTGCTTGTGCACAGCTATGCTATTCATTCGGCACATCACTGCAGACCAGACCTGTTCTCATATAAGGAAAGCAGACATCACAAAGCAGGACACAGAGGCTTAGTGGGCAAAGAGATGACACTGCTTTGTTTATGTTGGTTTGCAGCCCAGATCCTGGTGGAGTGCTTGCATCTGTTGCTCTGGTATTTAAATTTCCCTCAGCTGACAGTAAGGCAACAAGTTGGAGTCACGTCAACAGTGTGTTACGTAGAAGGCTTGAAACAAGCTCAACGTTCTTGAATGTTGACCAGTCTACCATTAAACTCACAGGCAAGTGGCGTAGGCTTGTGTTTATAGCTTGGAATTTGTTCCTCATACTTTGCTATTTCAATGTAATGAGTTTCACTTCACTGTGCAAATATGTGCAATTTCTGTTTTCTTTTCTTCCTTTCTCAGGCCTGTGGTGTGGGCAAGCCCTATTGCCTTTGTGGCTGACAGCCCAGGAAACTGAAAGAAGTAGTAGCATTAAGAGAGCTAAAGCACACTGATACCCAGTTTACATGCACGAGTGAATTCTGCTCTGTGCATCGGAAGTTCCCTGTGTGTGACCTGGCTTTGATACCACAGGCCAATGTAAAAAAAGATCCAATTTTGCAACCCAGGTTCACAGATTACTTTGCTAAAGCACACAGTGAATTGGAGAGGAAGCTGTATCACCAGGTTCTTAAATGTGCTCAATCCTTAAGCTATTTAAAAAACGCAAGGCTGAGATGGTTCCCTTCTCCATCATCTGTCATTTCCTTTGCATATTTGACAGATTGCTGTAGCAAGCATTAATAACCAAACATTCCCTGTACAGTAATCCTCTCACAAGAGTTTGTCATTGTTTATCACCAGAATCTGTCAACAGGAGATTTTGTAGTGAAGAAATCAATAACAATACAGTTTAGCATCAGTAAAGCCCAGAACTGAGGATCTGTGACCATCTTGCCATAATGAATGTGAACATGTGCGTATAGGCTTTAGTACAGCATAGGCTCCAGCACATGCAGATGTTATTTGAGCCTATTTGTCAACTACTGCTTTTTTCTGTTTTCTTTCTTTTTTTTTTTTTTTCCTTTTAGCTTTGAGTTAAGGCAAGAAAGTGCATCCCTTGGCCTTGCACTTTGAGTGAGGAGCAGAAGCATAACAGAACTTATTCAGTAAAGCAAATAACACTTTTTGCCATACTGTTACTACAAGCAGCAACACAAGTAATTTCACTTGTTTGCTGGATACAGAGAGTCTGTCTTAGATCTCATATAGATTACACATAGCAATGTAAAATATCCACACTGTATTCTTTGTTTTGCATTTCAGAATTAAATAAGGAGAATGGAGATAACCTTTTAAACAACTGTAAGTACACGTTTTATAGAAATCATCAAGGGGCTTAGTGCAATCAGTTCAGTGTTTATAAGATTTTTATGCTTGAGATGCAAGTTGAAAAATAACTTTAAGCTACCAGAACAATAGGTAATTCATGAACCAGAGAACATTTTAGCTCTTTTTTCCCTTCTTTTTGGAGTTTTGCTTGCTCTGCAGTGTTTACAGCTTAGTATTCCAACTAGATGGTGGTGGGCTTTAGTTTTGGCTATGGTAAGTAAATGAATTGCTGTCAGTAAGCTTTGCATGAGGACTGAAGTTGTTGTGAGCTGAAAATCTCAGGCTGTTACCCAGTAAAACTAGCAAGACTGAAAAATCAGAGCATTAAAATGTTGTCCAAGTTGTGTCTTCCAAACATTCCTTACATGTAGCCCTAAAGAAAGCCTTAGCTTTCTCCAAAAATGGTCATGCCAGATCTTTTCTTCTACAAGACAATCTGCTGCCTGCAAAGCCCTTGTTTAGAACTTTGTTTCATTGCATATGCATTCATTCCTGCCTCTGCCCTAACTGGTAAGCCATTGTGTCTACAGGTATAGCAGCTAACGACACTCCAGAGTATTTTGCTGGTAAAATAGCTCTTAGACTGGTCATGAATTAATTCATCATTCCTTTCTTCTCTTGCTGCTAACAGTAATTGTTTGCAAGAGAAGGGTTGTTGTGTTGTACACTGCACAAAGTTTGTCTTCTTGCTGATTACTTGTGTTTGGGCCTTGCAGGAGGGTGAGAGGTACTGCACAGCTGTGCCAAACACAAAAGTGGAAGTGAGCTATCTGGTGACCTGGCACCATGTTTAACAGCTGTGTTATTCCTTCCAAAATATCTTCCATTCTGCCCTCTCTCACCTGCAAAATTTTGTCAATAGATGTCTATAAGAGCTGGGAGCTTAAAGCTTGCAGTCTTCAAGGAAAGACCAGAGAATGGGAGAGAGGAAAGCTGTCCACTGTGAGAGCAAGGCAGTGGAGTAGCTCTGGAGAGGGTCAGGTTCTAAGTCTTTCTACCATTTGATGCTCTCCAGTGAGGTCTTATAGTTCCTCTGTAAATATGGAAACAGAATCAGTACCTTCCCAGCTGTACCAGTTACAAAGGGTCTCTGAGAACTAGAGACCTGTGGCACTTCTGCCTAGCACTGTCTTGGGAATGCAGCATGTTTCACACAAGCTTTTCATTTTAAGTGGTTTCTTGTTTAGATCTGACTTTTCTCAAGGAGCAGAAAAAACTTACTGGAGAAAATAAATAGTCTGGTATATAGCCTTCTATTGTTGTGGAAGTTCACGCTGCTTTGTGTGTCTGACAACTAGTAATGTTTCTACCAATCTTCATTTACATCATATCTATCCTGAGACCCTTGTGAGCACAGCACCTGATTTCTTTGCTCTGCTTTATGTGCAGGCTGTGTCTTGGCAGCTTTGCCCTTTTGTGCCTGTGCCAGCAGCCATATGGGCCTCCCAACAGGCAGACCCTGGGTTTCTTCAATCAGCTAACAGAGCTGCCTTTTGTTGTTTTGTTTTGTTTTATTTATTTGTTTGTTTTTTGACAGTCTGTGGGATACGGAAGGAGGCATTCTCCTTCTCAGGAGTGGAAAGAATAACCGATGGACAGCGTGCACGGGATGGAGAATGGCCATGGCAGGCTAGTATTCAGCTTGATGGGACACATTACTGTGGTGCATCAGTGATCAGTAACACATGGCTAGTGACTGCAGCCCATTGCTTTAAAGCGTAAGTTATCAGTACCTTTCCAATCCTGTAGGCCCTACAACTTAAGGGTGGTGCTCAGATAAATCTATTCTGATTTTTCATGAACCACTGATGTCTTTATCTGCTGGAAGACAATGAAGTTTGGCTCTTGTCTGTTCTGTAGACAAACCTGACCATGTGGCATTTTTCTTAAACAGAAAGCTGTGTTTCTGTGGAAATCTTTTTTGTGTGCTTATGACATATTTGCCAATGTTTTTCAGAGGAAGAGATCCTCGGAGATGGACTGCCAGCTTTGGAATTCTGTTGAGACCTCCAAAACAGAGAAGATATGTCCGAAGAATTATCATTCACGAAAAATACAATGCCCTCATCCCTGATCATGAGTATGATATAGCTCTTGTGGAACTTGCCTCCCCTATTGAGTTCACAAGTGATGTGCACAGTATCTGTCTTCCTGAAGCATCTTACATATTAAGGGATAATACTTCCTGTTTTGTCACAGGTTGGGGAGCTTTGAGGAATGATGGTGAGTGTCTCCTTATTCCTTGTGGAGCCTTCCTTGCCCCTCACACGCCTAAGAAGACTGCTGTTTGATTTTATGATTTTTATTTATTTTGCACTGGTGGACTTAGTTGGTTGGAGTTGTTTTGATCAGTAGCTTGGAATGTGGGAAAAACTCTTGCAGGATGACTATAGAATTAAGAACAGCTTTTTTGTTGCTGCATGCATTGAAGTGGTCAAATGTATTCTGTTGTCCATTTTCACTGGCCAAGTTATCTGACCTGATCTAAGACAAACCTTTCTGTTATGTCTGTCACAGATCTATCATAAATTTTCATCAGTTAATCTCTCTTTTATCCTAATTCAGGCTTCAGTTCATCAAATGGCTCAAATGAGCTTCATGCAAGTTGGCCAGTGTCACTGAGATTAGAGATGATGACACTAATTCTATTAGTAGGAGAGCAATTTGAGCTATAAGCTATATTTCATGATAGACTCTTGAGATGTACAGTAGTGGTCTGAAGTCGCTTCGCATTTAATCAAATGGATCTTTCCAGTGGCATCAAAGATACACAGTGTAGCCAATGGTTGAATTGAACATTGAAATGTACAAAAATCCTTTTGCCTATTACATTAAAGAGCATCTATTGGGTGTGAAAGAGGGGAGCAGTTGTGTTTGGGATAGCAGGTGAAAATAAGTTTCTTTAGACATTTTTCAGGCAATGGCAGGAATGCTGTAGGAAGGCCTGGCTACTCCTAATCCTTGCGTATCTTAGATTGTGTACTCTACAAAGCTGAATACTACTTTTCCTTCTAGGCCCTGGTGTTAATCAGCTTCGACAAGCAGAAGTAAAAATTATTAGCACCGCTGTTTGTAATAGACCACAAGTGTATGCTGGAGCAATAACACCAGGGATGTTGTGTGCTGGATACTTAGAGGGACGGGTGGATGCTTGCCAGGTAAGTCTCATCTTAAGTAAGAAGAAATAGGTGAGATAGTAAGTGACTTTTCCTAGAAATAAGAAATAATTAATATTTTCCCATGGTATAACTTTTGTTTATGGGGTTCAACATCATAAGAGATGTAAATTGAGAGCTTCATTGCTTCTAGGTTGTGATCTGTACTTACGTGCTTATTGTTCGTTTTTTTTTTATAGCATACTTTTGAGAGAATGCAGATGTAATGTTCTAGAATAGGAGAGACTGTATTACATACAGGCTGTCAGCCTCTATCCTCTCCATGAATGGTGCAGAGGTAAACTCATAGCTGTGATCTAGAGAAAAGACTCTGTCCATTGTAGCATAACAATATGATGCTCCCTGCATTAGTGAAGTGAATATTGTTTGCTTTTTGTTCCTGTCTGCTGATGCTTTTCTCCTTAGGGTGACTCTGGTGGGCCACTGGTGCACGCAAACTCCAGAGGAATCTGGTATCTCGTGGGAATAGTGAGCTGGGGTGATGAATGTGGCAAGGCAGATAAACCAGGAGTGTACATGCGAGTGACTGCTTATCGAGACTGGATTGCTTCCAAAACAGGCATCTGAAACCTGTGGTGGTTTTAAGTTTTGTGGGCTGCGTGAAAGGCTATTCCTCTGACACATTCTGCTCTGTGGTTACCCTCTAAACAGCTGATACCTTGGCACGTGTTGATGTATCAAGTGCTGGCAAGCTTGGAGTAGTCTAGGACTTGAAATTGGTTTGGCCGACAACCAGAAAGGAATGGACTCAATCATGTGACACAGCAGCTTGTTCAGGAAGTAATCAGTCAAATGGACAAAGACTGGTTTCTCCGCAGCATACAGACCCTCTTCTCTGTGTCCGAATCTTCTGGCTGCTACTCTGTGGGACAAGAATGAGCCCACAAATCTGTTTACCAGGATCTAAAAACAGATGCAACTAAAATGTGACCCATGCATTTGCTGTGTGCTTTGAAGGCCCTGCCTGTCTGCAGACCAGCTACCATCGAGCCCCTGACTCTAAGACTGCTGCACTTCTGAATTGTCCTCAAGCTTTTTTCCTGCATTGTTCCATGGAACAATATGCTAATAACAAACAGAAGATGGCTTAGGGAAATTCCATTTCCTAGTATCATGCCATACAGCTACCTAAGTGAACTAAGAAGTATTTTTTGCTGTGTTGTCCTGAACAAGCGATTGCTGAGAAAAGCCAGCTTCTGTCCACCGCCTTTGAATGTGTCCACTTCCTGCTTCGTATGAACAGCCCCTATCACAGCATTTGCCACGAAATTGAATTCTGGACTTCAGACTGAATAGTACTTTATGTTCACACTAGTCTATTGTTGTACTTAAATATCTGACGGAATGAAATTCCATTTTAAAACTTTCCAGATTGTATTGTTTTTAATAAATGTCCTAAGCTTTTTGTGCAGGTTCGTAACAGTCTTAGTATGAACACTGCCAAAAACCGTCTCCAAAACCTGCTTATTCTCACAAATGGCATTCTCAAGTCCTATTAATATAGAAAAGTTCACGTGTATCTCTTCAGTTGCATTAAAAAAAAAAAAAAAAGAAAAAAAAAGAAAAAAAAAGAAATGACCCATAAGTCAAAGTAAAGATCTTTTTCCTGTCAGGAATTAATGACTGTGTCTTATTGCTAGACTATATATAAACCATCTGATCTCACAAACTTCATAGTCTCTCTGCCTTCATTTTCAGGATCCTGATGTTTCTCAAACTTTCTATACCCTACAAGTGGAACTTGCCTGTTCTTGATGAGATGCCTTCCTTAATGCATCTGCAGAATGTTTCCAGTGTTTTATTCTGGTTGCTAATACTGACAACAGTGAGTGATTTTAATTGCTAGATACAGAAGTTGCTCATCTGCTTTTGTTGGTCAGAAGAGGAAGAACTCAGCAAAGGAATTACTAGCCACACTACCAAGACCCAGAGCTGATCCAGTGTGGCAGACAAGCCAGGCCAGAAAAGACAAGCAAAGGAGCAGGATTTTTGGCATCTTCAAAGTTAGGAGATCTGGGGACAGGGGGCCCTCACTAATTATACTCGTAGGATTAAAGCACTGTCCAAATTCAGTACAGGTCAGTTAACATCATCAGTGTTAACCCTAGGGATCTTTGTAGGTTGCTTGAAGCCCTGCCCAACAGAGCAGTAAACCATCAAGTTTATGAAATTCCTTTATTACACATCCTGTGATTTAGGTGCCTGCAAGTACAGTGAACCATGCTTTGTCTTTACTGGAGGTGTGGGGTGTTTGGACTCTCGGAAAAGATTTGTCTGAAGGAGAAGGGTCTGAAACTGTTTTTCTGTGTATATTGTGAAGACCCAGCATTTAAAATGCCCACTTAGAGAGCTTTTTGTATGGAATGCTTTTTGATCCAAAAATAAAACTTAGGTGACCTAAGTTTTAGGTAAGGAATAAGAAGTAGCAAAGTGGTTTCATAGGCTTGAGGCAGAGAAATCTCATTTTAGTCCTTTAAGCAGAACTTGGATTTGAATTATGTTGTCTGTATATTATGCATGACAAATGTAATATTTATCTATTTATTTATTGGTTGGTAACTATACCCAGGCAGTGAATCACCTTGAAGAAAAACATTATTACAAGACTCTAGGACTTTTCAGTTCCTAAAGAACTTCAGACTTGGGTTTTCAAAGGACAAATGTCATCAGAAACACAATATTTTTAGGTCTGAAAATATCAGTTATTTCACTGTTTTCCAAAAAATAGGTAAGTAGATGTCCAAAGGATGTCTTTTGAATTTCTCAACTTTCTGGTTGCACTTGAACAAAATGAGAAAGAGTTAAGCGTTTTTCTCTGTGCAGAGGGCTTCTATGAATGTAATTTTCCCAAGTAATGCACACAAAGCTGAAAAAGTGAACTTAGTGTTTGCTTTGATTTTTCTGGAGAGATCTAGTACATGATTCACCTTAGTCCTAAGAGCCAGTACAGGGTAGCCAGGAGAGGGGCTGCAGAGGAACAGATACCTACATAGTGTGTGTTTTGGTAGCCTTTTTTTTGTATTCCAGTTTTCACAATAGCACCTGGAACAAGCTTTCTTGTCTGATTTCTCCTGGAAGCAATGTGGTTTGTATGCTCTGAAGCCTCTTGAATATGCAAAGCAGTATAAATGAGAATGCAATAAGATCACTACAAAGAATGCTCCTCATCCACAGGAATGCCAGTGCACGTGGACCAGATGGATCTAAATCCCTTTCTTATGGCAAAACCACAATGATGTCAGAATTGTCTAGCTTTTCCTGAGAGAAATTGTGGAAACCTGAAATAATGTAGGCAGCAAAAAATTTGTTTGCTTTAGTTGGCCTAGCAAATACATATTTTTTCTAAGCTGAAGTCTTAGATTTTTATGAAATCACAAGATTTATCTGTTTTCCACCATGTTTTTGTTTGAAATTATCATCAAGGTAGAATGACATGCATCCAATTATACAATCAAACATGGCACATAGGAATGTAATTTATGCATTAATTTAATAAAAACAGTTTAAAAATAATGTCTTCCATGTATTTGTTAATTTCCTGTGTCATGGCAAACAACTGCGAGCCAGGGACTGATCTGTTTTACAGCACTGCAGTGATTCTGAACCATGTACTTATGTACTGGGTTCTATGTGGTCCTTGACCATCTGTCTTCATTGATGTGTTTGAGGAGTGTCAATGTGTTTATCTGTACAGGGCTTAATTCACCTGCCCTAAGGTTACCCAGTTTTGCATGCATTCAGGCAAAAACAAGGTCTTGTGTCAGCCACTAGAGGGTGAATCGTGTTGTCTAAGAGCCTTAATCTCTTAGCTACTCGTGTTGCTCTGTTTCAGCTCAGCGGAAGGAATTGGGAGTGCAGGGTACCATGTCAGTGTTGCCTTGGTGATGCAGAGATGCTCCATGATTGCTCTTGCAGAGTTTGAGAAGACTACAGATGTTCAGCTTTTAGAGTAGGCATCTGCAGCACTGGGTGAGTTTCGATCTCTTCCTTTCCCCTCCCTCCAGCATGAGGAAGATGGCATCAAGTGTTCCCCTTTACATATATACATACAGCATACTATGGATACGAGCAGAGGGCCAAGTAGATTTCTCCAGCTTCTTTGCCGCAGTAGAACCAAATCACAGTGTTGTGGAAAAATCAACTGGAAATGCACAATATCAGGTAGTATTGGCATCTTGGGCCTGTTTTCTCAGTTTGTCAGCTTTCCTGCAAAGAGGATAATGAAAAGCAGCAGCAATTTTGAGCCTGGTAGGATGGAATGTCAACAGTGGCATAAAGCAGCTGATTGCTTTGACTTCCTCTTTTTGAAAACTGATGATTCTTGTGGGTCAAAGTTGTCAGCTTAAGTCTTGTCCTTTTCCTTTAAGGATATGGATTCCTTTAAAGATTCCTTGGTACATTCTCAGCTAGAAAAGCAAGCTCTTGATGAACAAACATGCTGGAGTTCATTCATCCTGGTATTTAATACCTAAAAGGGAAGGTCTTGGATATCAAGATCAAAAGGGTGAAAAGAGTACAGTACCGTTAGTGCAGTACTTCATGATACACAAGGCTGATAGGGATGTAAGGATGGCTGTTCATTTTGAAGAACATTAGCCTTCTATCACATTTCTCTGACACAGTAAAGGGAGTCTTAAATCAATAGATGAGCTTCTTAAAGGACATTTTGTAACTAAGCTGTTTTTGGTGGTGTTTGGTTGGTTTTATTTGTTTTTGATTTTCTCTGATGGCTGAATCACATAATTGTAGATATTGGAAGTGAAGTCTAGATATCATAGAGCCCAACCTTCCTCCTAAGTGGACCTTCACCCTACAGTCAATGCAGAGGGGGATGTTCAGATGGGTCTTGAATATCCAACAGAGAAGGATACTCCACAACCTCTCTGGGCAGCCCATTCTCTCCCATACTCTCAGAGTAACAGAGTTCTTCCTTGTGTTAGTGTGAAACTTCCTATGTTCCATTTTCTGCCCATTGTCCCTTGTTTTATTGCTTCTTGTCACTGAAAAGAGTGTCTCCATTGACTTGACTCCTGTGCTTTAGATAAACAGTTATGAGATCCCCTCTTGGCCATCTCCAGGCTGAACAGTCTCATATAGCAAGAGTACCATGATCCAAAGATGTGTTCAGCTGATGTCACCCTATCTGGCGGAGGAAGCCATGTGTGTGGAGTTTCTGCTGAAGGAACAGAAATGAAGAACTGAATAGAGGAGCAACTCCTGCTGTTTTGTATGTGTGGTGGAAAACGTATCTGTCAGTATCAGTTTTCTTGGTCTCTTCAATATGTTACTGCTGTAAAGAAAACCTCTCAGAACTCATCTGGTTAGAAAAGTTAGGCAAATATTGCAAATGGCTGCTAATCTGCTTTACTTTAAAATTTGCTTTTTAATTGAATGCATTCTTAAATGACGCTTCTTAGAAGAATGCTGTTTGCAAGCCTGTTTGTTGCTAGTGGTTTTTACTCAGATGCAAATTAGCAGTTTCCCTAAAGACAGAGAAGAGACTTTTGTGAAACTTTTAAATAAAAGTGATGAGTTTATTTTCTGTAAGGTTGGACAGGTCAAGAAATACATGGATTCTCTGATTTACTTGATTACTGGAAAAGGGAAGGAATTTAATAGGTGTATCTGAAAGATTGTGCTATGCTACTTCAAGGTTATTCTCTCAGCTCTTGTGATTTTAACCTTCTGGTTCTGGGCCGTTGAGTCCTTGAGGAAGGACGTGCCATCAGCTTGGCGTATCCAGAGCTCTTTTAATCACTAATGGTTCTTTGTAAGACAAAAGCAATCAGCTGTCTGCGATTGTCACACATCTCTGACCTTCCCTAGACTCTTAGGGAAGTCTGCAACCTTTGTGTGACCCAGACAGTCTGGCAGTCCATGCCAGATGACCTGCATACCAAAGGTACCTGGTACTGAGATCATCCTTGCCCAGTGGACAGACCATCGCCCATATGACTGGTACTAGGAAACCATCCGTCCTGCACTAGATGGATGATAGAGCATATGAAATATTTTTTTTCACCACTGTAACAGGAGACGTTATAGACGCTCCATCTTTGAAGATATTGATAACCCAGTTGGACATAATCCTGAGCAACAGGATCTGGCTTGATATGAGGGGGCTTGGGCTAGCCCGTCTATAGTACTGTCTCAGACAAGCTGACTGCACCTGATGGTTTCAGTGACAGGTAAGTGCTCTAGCAAACAACCTGTGGACAACTGACACCTGGCCACCTTCACACTGATGACCGGTACTTTCCTTGGATGCAGTACCCAGTGCTGTTGTCTGCAGCTTATCTGGTGCTATCACCACTAATACAGTAACCAATGAAAGTAGTAGAGCATGGAGAGGAAAACAAGCTATCCTGTACCAAGTAGGTAGAGAGAGGGTTACTCAGGTGTGAGCTCTCACTTAAAGGCACCAAACCTACAGTACTCAGAACTGGGATCCTAATTTTGCTACTAAGCAGTCCTGCTTGAAAGCATGCTGAGCTTTTCTTCATAGTTCAGCCTTTGAAGTCTGACTGGAAAGACAGCCATAGTTGAAAAAGGCATAAGATAGAGGTGTTGGGCTTGATGCTCATTATGTCTGGCATAGTACAAGAAGCCTCAAAGACCATTATAACATATGATACATCGAGTGGCTGTTCACAAGAACCATACTTCAATTCTTGCATGCAGAGGCAAAGTAAATTGGGACAGAAAATAACTGTGACAGAAGTTTCAAAAAGGCAAATTGCAGCTTGGCTTTCAGGAGGCAAGTTAACTGCTAAGAACTAATATGAAATCAAATCATCATATCACATCACAGAATGGCCTGGGTTGAATAGGACCACAATGATCATCTAGTTTCAACTCCCCTGCCTCTGGCAGGGTCACCAACCAACAGACCAGGCTGCCCAGAGCCACATCCAGCCTGGCCTTGAATGCCTCCAGGGATGGGGCATCCACAACCTCCTTGGGCAACCTGTTCCAGTACATTACCACTCTCTGTGCAAAAAATTTCCTCCTAATATCTAACCTAAATCTCCCCTGTCTTAGTTTAAACCCATTTCCCCTTGTCCTATCAGTATCAGCCTACGTAAACAGCCAATTCCCCCTCCTGGTTTATACACTTCCTTTAAGTACTAGAAGGCCACGATGAAGTCTCCCCAGACCTGGCCTTCAAATCCAAGCTAACCATTTTCTAGAAACATAGAGCCATAAGGAAGTCTTGCTTGGGGCATTTTGTCCCCTGCAGAGAAGACATAAAGTAGAATGATTCAGCTGGAAGGGACCTTCAAATATCTTCTAGTCCAACTGCCTGGTCACTTCAGGGTTAACCAAAAGTTAAAGAATGTTACTGAGGGCATCATCCAAATGCCTGTTCAGTACTGACAGGCTTGGGTTATCAGGCTGTGTCAGTGGTCCCAGTAAGTCTTTCTGCTGTGTGAAATGATACTGTTCATTTAATTTGTGCAGTACCTGTAAGGTAATAGTGAATTTATTTTCATCTTAATGTACTTCATTTCTTTTTAGGCCCTATCCAACCATATAAAGGCCTCATATTTCTTTGGAGATGCTCTGCATCTCAACTATGAGCAGAGGATTTGTGCAGTGACTAGACATTAGCCCGATTGCTAGGTAACCCTGGGAACAAAATGTGGGCTGGCCTGTTTCGCTGTACCAAGTAGCAGCTCTGGCTGAGCAGCTGCAGAAGACAGGTACGTATGTGTTACCATTTTGTCCTGAATGGGGTGACAGGCTATGAATTCTTTCTTAATGATACTGGAAGTGGGGGACTTCTGTTGTCTAAGGGCGTTGCCGGTATTCTGGGCTGGCCTTTCTGGCTGCAACGTAGACGGGTGTAGCAGTTTCTGTTATAAGGGCATGGAAAGAGGGACTGTTTGGAAACCAACCAGGGCAGGATCTAGCATACCTGAGAGCTTGAGGCCATTGCTATAACATCTTAGAGCTTCTGCACACTTAGTATCTCAAAGCTGTATGGGCACGTAATAAAATTTGGCCTCAAGTGACTTTTCATGGCTCAAGATAAAGCACCTGGCTTATCTCCCAGCCCTGACATTTGCTCTAGAGAATCATTTCATCCCTCTAATGGAAATTACATGTTTGTTTTTCTACTTATCAGTTATTAAAAGCCATAGCTGGGAATTTCAGATGCCAACAAAAGGATGGGACAGTAAGTTGTTTTTATTTGTCAAAACAGGAGAGGAATACAGCATGTCTCTAGCTAGTTAAGACATCAAGTTAAGACATAAGTTAAGAAGTAAGAAGAAATTTTGAAAGCCAAATGCAAGATGCCTTTATATATTCAGGAGGAGAGGGACCTGAAGCTACACCTGAGCTGTTAAGGTGAGCTGATGGAAGATGAGTCAACATCTCCTAGGGAAGAATTTTAGTGGAGCAGGTCTATTTGTTCTTACCAGGTACTTACAAAATAATGTAGTAATTTAGGTTGGAAGAGACATTCAAAGGTAATCGTCCAACCCTCTGCTCAAAGCAGATCTAATAAGTTCACGTTGATCAGTACCGTGTGCTTTAACAGTGTTTCTGTAGTTCTGTTAAATATTGCTGGCAGGAATATTCACTTCTCACTTTGAAAATAATGCCTGACACAGTCTGTGATGTAAAATTCATGGCCCGGGCTGAATAACTGGTAGACAATTATGTAAAATATCTTTGCTTATGAATTCCAAAGATGTTATTGCTTTGGGACTGGCCAATGGCCTTCTCTCAAGGCGTTTTCCATCTCAACAGTCATGCAGCCTATGTGAGTATGCAAACATAAACCAAGGCAGCTTATTATTAGCATTCTTAGGCAAGCAGACTGTCTGACTGGCTGGGCTGACTTTGCAGGGTTAAATGGAAGGTATTGTTATTACATCTTTTTGCACTTTCATTCACCAAATCCTGTGCGCCCACGTTGTCTCATTCCCACCCTATACTTTGATAGCTAGTTTCTCTACTACTTCCCTAATATCAACCAAAAAACTACTGCTTGTGTTTGCTGAATAACTCCCTAATACCAAGCACTTTGTAATTTGCTAATTTATTATGAAGAAATTTATTCCTTAATGATTGTATTTTCTTGGCCTGTGTAATGTTATTCTCTTGGGACAAGTATGTGTAAACAGCTTCTGTATCTTCTGACATAGGCAAGTGTACTTCTTTATTTTCCACTGTATTTAAAAGAAAAAAAAAAAAAAAGCCATCTATTTTAATTATTAGTCAGGTCACAAAAATATTCGTTGATCCTAAGGAAACCAAATCACATTTCTGGAATATCTCTGTCCATGCTCTGAAGTGAAAACAGGAAAGTCTGTCCTTTTGAGATGAACTCCAGAAATTAACAAAAATACATGTATTTGTTGTCCAAGTCCTTTTCTGTAGTACTACCTCCTGAAACCCTTGTCAACTTGGCGTTCTTCTAGTGAATACTCTCCTTCTCCAAGAAATCTCACTGCAAAACCCAAAACCTTGAGTAACTTTTGCCTTCAGCTCCAGCTGTTTGCTAAAATAAAACTCTCTGCTGGGATTTGTTTTTTACCTGACCCATATGGGTAGAGTTGGCCTTTGCTCTTCTGGGAACATCAGGGAAATTCTGTGCATCATACGCTGTCAATGCTTCAGGGCCGTGCTTGGCCTAAGGTGTGCAGGGCCCATTATTAGTGGGCTTGAAATACTAATTGTTCTGGTTTCAGCTAAAACAGAGGCAGTTTTCTTCATAGCATCTGGTATGATGCTTTGGTTTTGATTTAGGAGAAAAACAGTGTTGATAACACGCTGATATTTCAGTTCTTGTTGAGCAGTGCTGCACAGAGCCAAAGATGTTTTAGCTTCTTGTCCTTCCCTGCCAGCAGGGGATCTTGGGGGGTGGGAGGGGGGTTGCACAAATTGCTGGTAGGGAACAGAACTAGGAGAACTGACCCAGACTGGCCAAAGGTATGTGCCACACTGTATGACATCGTGTGTAAAAACTACAATATGGTGAGGAGTTGGCTAGCATAGCATTGGAGCAGCCACTGCTTGGGAACTGTCTGGGCACCAGCTGGTGGGTGGTATGCAAATGCATTGTGCATCAATTGTTTTGTAAATAAATGTATATATACAAACACATAAAATTATAATTACTACTATTTCTCTCTTCCTTTTTCCATTTTAGTAAATAGTTTTTATCTCAAACCATGAGTTCTGCTTTTTTTCTGGTTCTGCTCCCAATCCCAGTGGTTAAGGGGGGAGTAAGCAAAAGGCTGTGTGATGTTCAGCTGCCTGTGAGGTTAAACCACAACATTAATGAAGCTGTTAATGTTACTAACCCACTAACAGTGCTTCTTACTTTTATCTCTGTGCACAGACCATTGTGTACAACCTCCGCTTGACCATTCTGGGAAGGAATTGCTACATGCTTCTTTGGTTTATATCCCAAGCTTAATTAAGTCTTTTATATTCTACAAGGATGTGTTTTGTAAGAATGAAATAATCTGTGATCATAAGGTTAAAAAAAAAAAAATAAGCAAAAGGATTTGAACATATTTTGAATAACCTCTGGATTCAATTGGTTGGTAAGGATGGAATGCTGGAGTTCCTGTGGATGTGCATGTGTGTTCTGGGTGGAGCAAGAAGTTTCTTTAACCATGGTCATTTCTTCATAAACTTTCTTTGGGTTTTATTGCTCTTGAAGAAGAAACTTATGATACTGGGTGGGAAGTAGAAGGGAAGGTCAAGAGGAGACTATTAGCACTGGAGACAGCTAGCTGTGTATTTAGTCACTAAAGGTAAGGTAGTAACTGCAGCAGTGTTTTTTCTACAGGGAGCCAAGAAATAAAAAATCAAAAGTAAATTTTATCCAAGTAATGGAAGAGATCAGAGAAACAGGAGGTACTGTGCAGTGGTGTACAGCTTTTACCATTATCCTAGAAGTACACTGTCTTGACACTTGTTCCTCAAATTGTGTTGAAGTTCCTGTGAGTGGACAGTTTGGGGGAAAGGGGGCACTAGATAGAGGTAGGTGGAAATTCACTCCTACTGTTACTTAGTTTTTTGTAAGTTTTAATAAGCATTCCCACCAAAATGACTGAATTCTTGATACGTCATTGGAAAGCCGAAACTTCAAACTTCATAGCAAAAATCCAAGTGCATCAGAGGCTGGGAACAAGGAGTTTGGACTGTGATCATTTTCCTCTTTATTCTGTGTGTTTAGATGTAAGGACAGAATCCCTCACCAGGGAACATCTACTTTTTTCCCTTCCAGCTGGCTCTGAAGAGCCATGTTTGTGCTGGAAGAAGGGAATTCCAAGGAGATTGGTGGCCCTTTTCACAGAGTAAGCATTTTCCACAGGCGGGGTTATGCCAACCATTAAATGACTAATGTATAATTAGGCGGCTGGATACTTATAGTTGTCATGTCCCTGGTGCCAGGGGAGTCCAGGACGACTGTGAAGGAGTGAGCATCGAGGGAGGTTAGGCTTGGTTGACCAAGCCATTTATGTCTGTATTTGTTTTTGTGTTCAGCTTTTGTGTTGGCAATCTCAGCAGACAAGTGACTTAGCAGTGCAGACGGTGTGGTGGCTCTCCCTTATGGCTTTTACAGTGAGTTTATGGTAGAAGGTGCTGCCAGCCAGAAGGCCTGCTGTAAGGACACAAGTTGGACAGAAAGGGAGTGCTAGGAAAGGGAAATTTAACACACTTCCTGTTCTGCTGTGGTGAAGAACAAGTCTTCTTGCCTGGGCCGGTTTATCTGCTCTGTCCATCTCTGCCTGGGGAATTCTTTGATGCTGAGCTGATCAGAAGGTTAGAGTCTCCTTATCGACTCCATGCTTACCTCTGTTTGTTTTTATTCCGAAGTTTGCTCTCTTATTTTGCAATAACCCACAGGGTGCTGGGTGTTGCGCCAGCCGTGCCTCAATGAAGGATCTTCATTCAACACCTTTCCCTTCTCGTCACACCAGTCAATGCGACTCCTGCGTTTTCCAGCAGCATTCACTACGCAGTCCAGACTTTAGTCAAGCCCTGGTCGGAGGACAGAAAGGCTACCAGACCTACCGGGATCTACCATGGGATCTTCAAAAGTAGGTGGTGTGTTTTAACTCAGTTTAATTTAGAGGTGCAATGGTAGTAGAGGAATGTTGCTTATGGGGGAGCTAAGGAAGTGAAGGATGTAAACAGATCTAAAAAAGACGTTGTTTGCTCTCTTGTCTGCTTTTAAACCTCCTTGTATCTCTGCCCACCTTCATCCTTTTAGAAGTAGAGCACATTACATTGTCGATCTGTCCAAAATGTGCAGCCTGAAAGGGTGTGACAGGGGGAGGCTAAGCAGTAAATTGTGGGCTGAAGGGAAGAGTTTGGAGACTTCTTTTGCGTGAAAAGAATAACGTATGGTTGGGATGAGAAATGGAGAGGGAAATCCTTTCTTAGCATGGCCAGGAGCACAAAGGTTTGCTTTCTGTTTAGAAGGGTGATATGACAGCTTAGGTTGACACTTACCTTTCCCTCCCTGTAATTGTCTTTTCCTGCCCCCAGCAGGATTTTATTGAACTGATGAAGAATTCAGTAAGCTCTTTTGTGTCAAAATCAAATTTAAATAATATGATTTGGAATAAACGTGCCTTTTGGTCAGGTCTAGTTGCAGTATTATTTTCCCGACTGTACAAAGGGATCATGTTAAATCAGGAAAGGCAGCATAGCTACATGAGGAGAGGATACCTTGTAGGTGTTCATTGTTCCAGGTTGTTGTCAGAGTTTTTAAGGAAGAAGACATGATTTCTGGGTCTAGTGACCAGGTGTTTTGTATTTGTACAGATTTTAAGCAGACAGAGATGTTGGAAGTTCTTAGACTTGTTTCATTGTAACTCAAAGATGTTTCTGGAAAGTTTTGCTTACTTAAAAAAAAAAAAAAGAAAAAGAAAAAAAAAAAAGTCAACTGCAGTACTGTTTTCAGTCCCAGTGCACATCCAATCACATATGTTTAGTAGGCCACCTGGAATTTGTTCTTTGGGCTTAATGCTCTGGCTCCTGAATTCAAATGGCAATAGGAGATGCTCAGCCTCCCTTGAATTTTTGTGATTTTGCATCAGCAGTTGGTGAAGGTTACAAGTGTGGCCTCGGAAATATAATACCAAAGAGTCTAAAATGTGGGTTTTTTTTCAGCACCCTCATGATTTGGCTGGATGGCTGAATTTCTGGGTCTGATTGCTTAAGACCACAGTATTCTCTCTGCCGTTCCATTGAGCAGAAGGCTGTGGAAAATTGCAAAATACTCCTTATTTTTCCAACCTCAACATTAAAAAAACAAACACAAAACAAGACATAATTTCTGGACTTGAAATCACAGCATTATTTCTGGACTGACAAAAGATACTCATTCTGCCCATTTAAGTGTGTTTGTTTGTTTGTTTTTTCCTAAGGACAATGTTTTTGTTGATATAGTGTTGACTTTACCAGGAGGAGGCTGAGTTTAACTTTTGGTTCTGATCCTTAGTGGAACCCTGGTAGACACCCAAAAAGTTTGCATCTGGCTCAACATCCCTACCTTTAAAGCTGTGATGCCTGACAGTCAGTGAGAAAGGAATCCCCATCAGTTGTGAATACCTTTTTGTGCATGTTACAAAAAGAGGGAATACATGAGAGTCCTCTACCTAGCAGGAATGAAAAACTGTTCCTTTTTCTAGTGAGACAGAAAATAGTTAATCGTTGCTATTATCTTTTTTTGTATCAACAGTGGTGTAAATAATTTTAATAACAGTGTGTTAGAGGGGAGTTAAACAAGATTTAAGTCAATTTTGGTTGCCTCTTATAAGGAAAGGATTTAGTGGTTTAAATAGTTCTTTAGATTATTATAAAGTCTTGTGTATATGGGGGAAATCTGTGTTGGATAACTGTATATTTACATGTTTGGGAAAGGCTGGAGACTGCCTAGTCTTAATCAAAGACCCAGTGTAACCTGTTAAATGTCCAGATCTTTGCTGGCCAGAGATATAGATGTGAGCGTACAGCTGTGAAACTTGGTCTTTGAGTGCATCACACTGTACCCTAGTCTCTTAGATGAGACTAGCTTTATCCAGTTTCAGGATGTCTTTTTTTACAACAGTTTGAGCTAAGCTGAAACGTGCGCTCTGTAAGATCCTTCAGAAAGCAAAGGAAACAGGCTGGAGTGGACAGCCTTGTTGATCTTGTCCATCCTCTGCTGTGCTGTGCCCTGTGGTCTAAGGAGCAGTGACCTACCTCGACTTCCTTGTGAAGATCTTGTGGACTGGCAGGATGAGGTGCACAGTAGCTACTGTTGAATTTGTTAGTCTAAAAGTGAATATGTAGGTGGAAACGCAGTGCCACTTGCACCAATTTGTCATTTAGTAGGTGGGCAAAATAAGTGTAAATTACAGACTGCTGAGGTGTAGCAGGAAATGAATACCAGCCCTGGTGCAAGGACAGTCATGGTGCATTGACATTAATGGGAGTTAAGCTTGATTATTGCAGGAGGCAGATGTTCCTGCATGGTGTCAAACAGAAACTTTTTCATTTGTCTGCCCCAATCTGGTTCCTGGTTCCAGAAAACTGTAGTGAAATTCTGATACGCACCACACTTGATTTGATGCCAGTAGAATTATTACTGTTTGTTTTTCCTTGCCGCACACTCATTTTCTGAGCTTTTCAGATAGAAAAACAGAATTACAAAGTTATTCCCTAGTCTTAAAATTTCATCATTTTCATTAACTGAGCAAGCTCCAGCATAATATCACCTGCACTTCTGGTCTCTACTGTTCCTACTAGGGAGCATTGTAGAAGTGCATCACTACAGACCTTTTCATAGTTTATGATAGTGCATTTTGGGTCAGCTGAAACCTTTAAATTAAGGCATTCTACTTCCATCACGTACTCTGTCCATTTCTGTATTTCTGATTACAGAGATCCTTGTTCTGAATTAATTCTTGTTATCACAGAATCACAGAATGACCTGGGTTGGAAGGAACCTCAAGAATCATGAAGCTCCAACCCCCCTGCCTGGCAGGGCCACCAAACTTCCATGTTTACTAGATCAGGTTGCCCAGGGCCCCATCCAACCCAGCCTTGAGCACCTCCAGGGATGGGGCATCCTCAGTGTCCCTGGGCAGTCTGTTCCAGCACCTCACCACTCTCCTAGTAAAGAACTTATCACAAAGCTTGGGGTGGCTTAGTCTGACAACTGCATGTGGTCTGTGGACAGATTTAATGATAACAGGAAAAGATTTCATACATAAATGAACATAGGAGTTGCTGAATTCCTCTGCTGCTGGAGGACTGCCCTTTGCTCATCTGTGCCTCTTGGCTATGAAGCCTTCTCTGATTTCAGCAGCATTTGTTCTACGAAGAAACTTGTCCATACCTGTCCTGTGAAAAAAAAATAATGTTGCTAGATCATTGCATCTCACTGTTTATCTACTCAGCTCATCAATTGTTGATAAACTATAAAGAGGGCAAATTCATTATTCAGCAGGAAATTATTCAGCAAACCATAGGAAAATCTGAATGCTTTGGGCCAAACTCTCAGTGGATATAAGCTATCACACACACACAAACTGTCACAAAGGAGAAAAGCTGATCTGTTATATCAGACTTGCAGAACTCTTCAGGACATGATGTTCTTCTACTGTGGTATTCTGTATACCCAGTAAACAGATTAGGATCTTGTCACTGTTGTATTATGTGTATGTAATACCGTTGTTGCTAATGCTAATGAAATGCTTTTTATCAGTTTTTTTTAATAGCACCTTAAATAAGAATGAAATACTGCACATTTTAAAACGATGGATAAAACTGATGTGCTTAAGCAGTCATCTTTTATAGCATGAAAAACTAAGGACATTTGATAACCCACAAGAAAACATCTCTCCTAGGTAATAAGTTCTCCCAGAACTGCCTTGCCTCTATTAAGTGGCTATCTTAAGATGTATTTATCCAACAGCTGCTTATCTGAGGAAATTTAGCTTAGAGATTTCATGAATTAAGCAGAAGTCATATGGATGAGGAAGATTACGTATGTGTGTAACTGCTGCAGATGAGGGTTTCCGTTTGCTAAATGGAAAATGGAACTTTGAAAGGAATAAATTAAGAACAAGGGTTTTAAAAATCATACTATTTGCAAAAAAATTCTGAAAGTTTGTAATACATTACATGGTATTGTCTATATAACTGCATCCTAGACAAGTTGCGTCTGGTCTGATACCATTCTTTTACTGATACCATAGGCAGTTACTTCTTCGCACTCATCTGCGGTTTGAAGCCGACGTTCTGCCTTTTAAATGGGTTTCTCAAACCCAGCATTTTGGTTTGGGGTTGTGCCAGGATGATTATAGCTGAAAGACCTTCTGAGTGCTTTTTCTTCTGTTCAGCTTAAGGATGATAATTTCTTTTTTTAAATGAGACTGTCTAAGATAAGATGATGGATCTGTGTTGGTTGTGTCAAGTTAGTTGTGGGGTTTTCTTGGTTGGGGATAGGTTTGTTGTTGGGCTTTTTTCAACCTAGTCTTACTTCAGATATGGCAGAAACATTTGCAAAGCACAATGTTGTAAAGGCAGAAAAGAATGTTAGTTTTGACTGCTTGTTGAAGTAACAGGGGAAAAAATAAAGTGTGATAAACGAAAATTGAACTCACCATTGACTTAATGATTCAACCTAAGAGCTACTGCTAAGCCCACTAGAAGAGTGAGACTTTCTGATGATAAACTGAGTCCTGTTAGATACTGAATTAATTAGGTCACAGACCTATCCATAAACATTGCCTTGGTCAGTGAATGTGCCCCATGGAAATCAGACTCCAAGCACCATAGCTGTGATCAAGCATTAGAAGCTTGGTTAAGTAGCTTTGGCATTAAATTTTAAATGAACACAGGTAGTAAGAATAGTAGTACTAGACATAAGAAGTTATGGGTCTCTTAGATTTTTTTAAATCAGTTTTCTGACCAAAGTGCTTACAAACTCTGTTTTCAAATTATTTAAATTATCCCATTTCCTATGTATTTTCTAGTAACCAAGATCATTGTCTGCTAGAAAGGAAAACCAGTTCATGAAGAAGTTAGGGGCAGTTTCCTATAATTTCCTGTATCTGAGTCTGAATGCTTGTGCATTGATCTGTCTAGAAATGTGTGGCTTATTAAAAAAGGTAACATGAGACATGAGGAAAAAATGCCAAAGGAGATTGATCAGCCAAAGCCTCAACGATTATCAAAGAAAGTTAGCATATTGAAGTGTTTCTTAAATATTCTTATTAATGAGCTGAAGTCCTGACCATTCATACGTACTTGTTTCTCATTTCTGCAGTAGGTGTAAAGGCAGCTTCCTTATGGTAGGCTCAGAAATAAAGTTGGAGCTGTTCATCACCAAACACGTAATAGAAATGTTTACTTTTGATCTTCTGTTTGTTTGTTTTGGTTTGTTTTGTTTTTATGCTGTATATTCACAAATGCACTTTAAAGAAAGCCAGGTGAAATTAGAGTTTAATTAATAAGCTGTTCTAGAGGGTAGGAGGAGTGGACACTAGGAAAGCCAGGGAAAGTCAGAAATTATATGAATGACAAATGAGAACTTCCATTTTCACTTAAGCAAGTATCACATTTGGTCTGAATCAGATGTTTTCCAAGCAACATTAAAATAGTTAAAGTTTTAAAATGAAATTACAATGAAGTACCAGAACCTACTTCTGATGTACAGTGCACAACATGCCTGCTGACTTGGTCAGGATGCAGCCGCAGTGGATCCTTGCAGTGATTTTCAACTTCAGTGCATTTAAACGTAAGGTTCATGGATGTTCCAGAGGCAAGCTGTATTTACTTGGTTATGAACGTGGGAACTTACTGAAATACCCTCAGGAAGGACTGTGTCCCCACAGCCTTCTTTCCCAGATCTACTCTGACCTGAAAGTATGAACATTAGCACATGAGGTGTCTGGCTCTAGTAGCAATGACTCTTAGCCAAAAACCCTTCCTTCCTGTTCTGTATTTTGTAATGGCTGATAACATCATAGAAAATATGGCTTAAGATGTCTCTGGGTTCATAGCCATAGGCAAAATTTGCTCTGATAACATTTTGGGGGCAGTTAGTTTGTCTAAATATCATACTGACCTACTGACTATTGACTTACTTGCTGTTAATTTGGATAAACACCTGTGTAATTAAGAGCACAGCAGAGAAAAGTACCTGGCAAGGCTTCCTACATGCATTCCGTTGTCCACTTACCTGTCTCTGCCCTTCTCTGTCATTTCATCCCTTCGGGTGAATGTACTTAGAACTATGTTTATCTTTGCTTTGTGATTTAGCTTGAGTAAAATAGGAAGGACAAGCAGTCCCTCTAAAATTGATTTCTCTCTTATTTTTATTGTTACTGTTGTCCAGTCCTACTTCACAATAAATAAATAAATAGACCAGTTTGGATAATGCATCTATACATACTATATAAATAATGGGATGCTTTTTACTGACTTGGTTACACAAAGGACTTTTGGGAGCAAATGTGCTGTAATAACCAGCTTGTTTAAATTATTGAAAGCTGCTTACATTGCTCTACAAGCATTCACCTAGCTGAAAAATGAGCATAATAGTTTATCCTTGGGAATTTCCAGTCAGAGATCACATAAGGAAGTTCTTAGTGGGACTCATATTTAAGTGAGTCCTGAAAAAAGAAAAGAAAAAAAAGGTAAAAATCTGACTCTATTGCCAGTGTTTTGTGACTGGCAAATCCCAACATCTACTGCAAAATAGTCTTGAGTCATGTTTTCATTTTTAAAGATGTTGGATGAAAACTCAATATTTCTGGGAAGAATCAACTGATGTTAAGGGAAAAAACTTTAGCATCTTCATTTTCATCTTTTTTTTTTTTTTTTAATTAAAAAATACCTCTTAGAAATCGTCTATTTTTTTTCTTGTTTTTTCTTTTTCTTTTTCTTTTTTTTTTAACTTTTCTTTTTCCCCCAGAATACATCAACCAGCCATCAAAATAAGACATCTCGAGCCGTGGAAAATTGCTCTAATTGTTATTGGAACAGCATTGGCAGCAGCCATCACCATTGGTCTCCTAGTTTATTTTCTGGCATATGGTAAGTTTTACAGAACTTACCACTGTTCTGTAGTTTAGTGCATCTCCTTTGTGCTTGTGGCACATAATGCTGAGATTTTGTTTTTCATTATTCCACTGGATTCTCTGGATTGGTTTCCATACTCATTTAGCATCTTTGCAGATCTCTTCTCAGGATCATTTCCTGCTACTCAGGGTGCTGCTTAGGGCTGTGGTTTCTGTTGCCTTTCACTTGCTTTCACTCCTTTTACATCTTCCTCTTGATCTGCTTCTGGGGTGAGGTCAACACATGAGCCTTCTGGCCTTTGGTTAAGCAAGTGACAGCTGAACCACTCAAATCTATGTGTGGTGTTTCCCCATTCTCCTGCTCTGATCTCCAGCATCTGCTTCCCAGTGTTCAGTGTTGTGTGGATGTGCTGGCCAGGAAGGAAGGTAGCTGACCAGTAGGATGCTACTTGTGATCTTGTGTGCATTGAGCCCAGTGTGCTGCTCGATGGCCACAAAAGTAACTGCTGGAGAAAGTGTGGGGTTTTTTTTTTTGCCACTGCTTGGCATAGATCACCCAGCAGAACTGAGTTCTTGTTCCTGGGTTCCTAGCTTTTAGAGGTTTTATTTGAACGGGCTAAATACAAGTGAAGGATTATCCTCTCCCAGACATCTACTTAGTTGCCCCCAGACCTTCTAAGTTCACAGTTCTTCGTGCATTGCAAGTATTGCCTGTTCCTCTTCTCTCTACAGATCAGAAGCTCTTCTATTACAGTGGCAACATAAAAATCACCAACATCCAGTACAGTAACGAATTGTCCAGAGAGACCTCAGGAAGGTTTAGAGACCTGAGCGAGAGGGTTGAGAGACTGGTAAGTTGGTACTGTCAAGCTTTTCCTTTATTGAGGAATGTTTGGTGACAGAAGAGCCTTTAATGTGAACAGCCATCACCTAGACCACAAGTCTCTGGTATGCCCTAAAACCCTGGGTGGTCATAGGCATGAGCAGAGCATTAAATCTGTAGTCATACTAGGCAGACTAAGCAGTCCCTAAATAACTTGTTTTAGCACATCACCTCTCTTTGTCACTGCAGTGGTGAGGTATATATTGATAATATTCTCGGAATCTTTTTACATCAATGATAATTTTTCTCTTTCCCTGTCTTGAGCCTGACTGCTGTATGCCCTTACACATGTATGAACAGCACCAGGCACACAAGAGTCCAACCAGTAGTGACAGAGTTCACCAGACACCAAATCATTTCCCTCCTCCCTCCTCTTATAGCTAGCTACCTGGCACCGCTTTCTGGTTTTTATGCTGCCCCACTGTCTTGAAGGGATGCATGCTTTTACACCCTCTCCTTAAAGGGGGTGGGGAGCTCTGTCTGTCAGACTGCTACTGGTGTTGTGAAAACAATACGCAAGCCCTTTTCCTGCTTCTTTGGTATGTTTTGTTGGGAAACCTTCCTACAAATAACAGAGGGTGCTCATACAGTAGCTATGGAAATAAATAGATACATTGCAATTTCCTTTCTTGTTTTCTCTTTGAGACACTTCCCCATGGATAATTACAGAGTTTAGCTCTTTACAGCAATAAACATGTGATTGTGCTTGTATCTTTTTGTATTTCATTCATTAGAGTCTGATACATATCTCTTACCCCCTGTTTAGCAACCTTGCAGATACTCTATTAATAAGACTGTCAATGCTTTGCTCCCCACTATCATTTAACATAGGGACATGTCATTTGTTCACAACAAACTGTGAACGTTGTACTGGAGAAGTAGGATTTGGCATTCTTCTCTGGCATCTCTTCTCAGCTCTATTGCTGAGAGCCTTGAAGATCTTAGTCAAGTTATCCTCTTTTTTTGTACTTCTTTCCCTTCTGCTCCCTTTTACTACCAGTTACTGCACTGTATTTCACAAGATCTGCTTCTGTTGTGTGTCTGTATGTACTCTTACACAAGCTGCGTTTACTTAGGTGCTACCAATTGACAGCTATTACCTAATAATGGCAAGCTTTAAACCTTCTGATAGGACCTTGGAGAGGGAATGCAAGGAGGCATTGTGCATTGCTGAGTTAGGAGGAAGGAAGGGGCTGAGAAGTCCCTTTCTTCAGCTTCATTGTCACCCTTTCCCTCTCCCCTCCCCCCCCCCCCCCTTTTTTATGTAATTCCTTCAGGAAAGAATCGCCAATTTTAGCTAAGAAGTTCTTTCTGACAGTGTCCAGTGCAGCCAGAACATCTGCTGAACGTTGCTATTAATTCAGGTACTTGAAAGAAGGTCAGTGATTTAGAAGCTCTGTCTGCTCGGTGGGCACTGGGAACTTCTGACAGTAGCGAGGATAAATACCAGTGCTGGTTGATCAGTGAGAAACATGATTTCAGAGTACATTAATTCTACCAGATAAGCAATGTTGTAACTATCATACAGCAGCAGACAGTTGCCTTTCGTTAATTCCTGTGACTTTTTTTTTTACAAGTTGACTGTAATTCATGCTTTAAATTTTACCTTGCTCTCTCAAAGTTGGTGTGTTCTTTGCTGGATGAGACTGAGAATTGTCTGTCGGGTTTGTTAGTTTTTTTTTAGTGACTCCACACGCTAATCAATGGCATTACGGTCTCCATGAGTCTGTTTCTGTCAAAGCAAAGCAAAGTGGTGATAAAAATCAAAGCAATCTTCCTAGAGAAAGAAATATCTTCTTGATTTCTTAGCAGACAGCTGCCTCAGAGCACCTATGTTTTCATCATCATTGTTTTCACACCATCTTTCTAATAGAAGTGTAGATAGATGAGTTTTTTATCATGGTTCCTGATTTGTTTGGATTTACCAAAACCCTCTGTAGTCCTACCCCAGCTAGGTTCACAGTTTTAGATGCCCAAGCCTTCCAGTCATCATTAGTAGCAACGATACTTTAAGCTCATGTTGTGAAATAATGAGTCAATGCAGATAAATGCAGCATCTTTCACAATACTTTGTGCAGAGTGAACAGAAGTGAATCATCTCTGATAATCAAAAGCATTTAAATTACCTGAGTTAGTGCAACTCCCTGCTAGTGTTCCCTTCTCTGATCCCTCCCTTATGAAGCCTTCTTTGTTCCCTGAATAGCCCTGAAAGGAACTCTTATGAGTGTTGAAGTTTCTCTGTGAACAAGGCTTTTAATCGCATTGATAGGTCAACCCATGCCTTCCTTGGAACTAGCAGAAAGCATCCTAATGTTTGCTTTAATTTCCACAGCTGAATAGTAACACCCATTGTGTGACATTCCCAACTCTCTTATCTCATTGAAGGCGGGAGGGAGTGCAGGGAGATCATGCCAGAGAGCTGATGAAGCCAATGTACCAGTCAACATCTCAGGGCTGACTGGAAAGTCTGGAAAATGGATTGTGGGGTGGAGCTGGGGGGACTGAGGAACAGATGATGAAAGCTGTCTGCTTCTTGCTTAGCTTCATTTGAGCGGCTATAAGGGTTCCCTTTGTGCTCTCTTTCAAGAGCAAATCTGACTGAATGCTGCTGTGGAAAGCGATGTTCCAGTCTGCCAGTCTCCTTGTCTTTCTGGCTGGTCCAGTCATTCTTCCCTTCCTGGCCTAAAATGCACTGTGCCGGACCCTTTGCTCTTGAACTGAATACAAAGGGCACATTTGCATCCACTGTTTTGTAGTAGGTCCACTTATTGCTTGAATGATCTGTGCACATCTTAGATGCCATTGTTTTCCTGCACTGTTATACTCTTTGGTTTTCTCTAGTCCCTGTATCAGCTTATTTTTTTTCTTCCCCCACAAAATCTATTAATTCTTCTTTTAGATTTCCCAAGTGTTCCATGAAGGCCATAACCACCCTCTTAGTAACAGCATCCCAAGGGAGATATCCAAAGCCCTGCTCTAAGCTTTGCTTCTTTAATTAAAGAACCCCCCGGCACCACAAATTGCAGCCAGAACTGAGACAGCTAGCTCGATATGGATCCAAGTGATTCTGGACATCAGTGCCAACTGCCTTGTATTCAGGGAGAAAGATGGAGGTCCCTTGCCTTTGCCCAGTGCGGAAAGCAGTCTTTGACACTATGGGAAGGAGTTGTGTGTTGAAGAGAGCTTGAAATGAGCACTTCTTAAGAGAATTGCCTCAGACAAAGGCTGGCAAATGTTTAACTGTGAGAGACTAATGGATACTAAGCAACTATGGCTTGTGTCCCCTTCAGTTCATGTCTGGTTGCTCAAGAGAGTGAATACCAGCCTTTACTCTGCTCACCAATGACTTGCGTATGTACCTATCTGCCCTTCTTATCACAATAACTTTCTGATTCTTTTTCCAAGATACTGTAGGAGAAAGAGGGATGCCTATATGTCTTTCAGACAGACTTTCCCCTCTTTCAGTACAATCTAAACCACGCTTTTACTTTCCTGGGCACCCAGTATACCCCTGCTGCCTACTTTTCTGGCCAACCTTACTGTCGGGCTCCTTCTCCCTCCCCTAATCCATGTGAATGATTCCTTTTGAGGACTCTTGCTTTAGGCACTGTACTCTACCCTGCTTTTGGAGATCTGCCCTGACCACTGTCCCATATTCTCTCCTGCTCTTTTGTAAGCCAGGCTGTGGGCTGGGTGGATAGATGCTCCTCAGGTAGGAGTGTAGCATGGCTCCCTCCTTGGCTAATTGGGCTGCTGGGGTAGAGGCGTTTGTTTTCCCTCCGTGAGTACCACAAGCCACAGAATGGACTGACATGGGCTTCCCTGCCATCTCCATGAGGTACCTGGACTCTCCCAAGTAAAGGTCCCCAAGAGACAGAAAAGAATTTTTCAAGTGCTTAGAGATGATCAGGAAATGACCCACCTGGCCCCTTTCTCCCACTGAGGTTTCATGCATTACAATGTGTGAGTTTGCATGGCCTCCTCTCTCAGCCATCATCTCTGTGCTTTAATACCCAATAGCCTTGTTTGGCAATTAGATTAGTCTGCAGCAGGACAGTTCTCCTAACCAAAAGACGAGCTGTCTGCTTTATATTCAATTATAAACTTGCTATAGTCCTGATTTGTGTTGTGAATAGCTTACTTTCACATTTGTAGAGCCAAAGCTAAACTTACTGGCTATGCTTTCCATCTGAGAGAAATTCAGATAGAGCCTAACTTAGAAGTCTAGCGGGGGAGTGGGTAGATGAGACTCCTCTTTTACAAGACTTAGCTTAGGTGTTAAAGTACATATAGACATGAGATTCTATACAGACGTGCACCAGAAGCAAGTGGTTTGCTCGATCAGTGCCTTACGTTCCTTCCAACAAAGCATCCTTTTTTCCTCATGTGAAATATCTTTTAGGATTATTACGAGGAGAAATACTAAAATAAATAGAGAGTATTTCACAACTTCTGTTTGGAAAGCTCATTTTAAGGGTATGTTTCCTGCAAAATCAAAGTATTGCCCTTGGATTAGCAGGACATAATAAGGGTGCCCTCTATGGGTGGCCAAGGTTGGAAACAAAGCAGAAAGCAGCTTTCCTCATTAATTCTGCCAAGTGGGAAACATGGCAGCGTGCCAGTAGGCATGGTGACAGTTTGACAGCATGTTTGTTTAGCTCTGGAATTAGAGGTTGAGGCTGAGCACTGCAGGTGTGGTCTTAAAGACATAGGTGGAATGCTGCTATGCTGAGCGAGGAAACAAACCTTTTTTGGAAATTCCCATTGAAATCAAAAGGAGAAAAAGACTGGAGTATGGTAGTCATACTCCATGCTGCTTTTTAAACTGAGAAACTTTCTTTTTGTTGACTTCTTTCCAGTTCTTCTTGTTTTCACTGAAAAAGGAAAAAGAGGAAAATAGAGTGTATTTTGAGATGTTAGTGGGAATTGATGCAGTGTATTATGTGAAGCTGCAGTTGAATGGTTTTCATCACCAGTAAGATTTCTAAATGTCAGTTTGAAATCTGACTACCTCAGTAGCATGAATTTGTTATCAACCAATTGCCTAATATTTCTTTAAGTTTAATGCAGAGATACTTTAACTTCTTCATGCAATGTGACTTTCTTAAGTAATACACATATAAACTAATTTTTAATTGTTTTGCCCTCCTCCCTCTCCCCCCTGCTCCCCCTGCCTTGGTTAATCAAGGCCAAAGATCTAATAAGCATGTACTGGGTTGCAAAATCACAACACTCTCCACTTCCCCCCAATAACTGAAATTCAGATCCAGTATGCATCAAGAAAAAAGGTATAAAATGAGCACAAGGAAAATGAATGTGAACATGAGCTGGAAAAAGGAATTCAAAATGAAATAAAGGGCAGTTATTGATAGTGTGTGTGACTAAGGGTAGAATCTTATCTTAATTATAGACCTGCGATCCAGAATTACTGCATTGTTTGCTGCTAATTAAATCAATGAAGTGATTAAAGATGTGAGCTGGTGTCACTGAGATCAAAATCTGACTGGTCAAGAGAGAGGTTGTTTAAAACACGGTGTTGTCAAGAGAGAGAATCCAAATTCAGTACTGTACTTGTGTGATCAGCATCATTTAGGCACTTATAACTTGACTGCATGACTATTGAGATGTCCTAGATTTTCTGAAAGTAATCTTATCCTAAGATCTATTTGCTCTTATATTTCTACTTCTTACATATTAGTGTGGCTTAAAAAAAAAGGGAACAGAGTAGTTTTAGTGGGAAAAGCCTGCCTTTCAAGGGGCTGAAAAAAAGCCCTTCTCTGTATTTATGCCTAGGTGGGTTTCTCTCCAAATCTGGATTTTCTGGAAAATCTCCTCTCCAAGTGGACACAATTTCTGTTGCAGTGTGAAAGTTTTAGGAAGATAATTATGGACAATTGAAAGCTGTGAGTACAGATGGGGATACTTACATGACCTTAATTCCAGCTGTCGCTATTACATGGCTGTAATGAAACTACTGCCATGGCATTCCTTTTAAATTGGTTACACTGGAGATGAGTATGATCCTTTAAATCCTGATGTTATACCAGGTATTAGCTCTCTTAATTTCTTCCATCCCAGTTATTTATCTGGCATCTGTTTCATTTAAGAACTGTTCAGCTGAGCTCATTTTAGTGCAAAGTCAGTGCTTACTTCTTTGCTTTATTAGTTAGCTAATTTAAACTTTGTGAAGAGTTCATGGTGATGTGTGCAGGTGCATGGGATCGCGCCGTTCTTGCCCGCCATGCTGGGTATGACACACACTGTCTTTGTATGTGTGGTTTCTGATGGGAAAGTTTCAGATCTTCTGGTTTGCCAGAGGCCTGTAGATTAGCACACTCACTCTCCTTCAGGTCTGTTTTCTTCACCTCAGGCAAGCAATGTGGCTGTAGGGTTGCCACTGCTGTGAGTAATAGGTATCTCTGTTTCTAAAGCGATTGTAATGTCCACATCTTGGTTCAGGATAGTGCCAGTTTCAATTTCTCTTGCTGTCCCTGTTCGTTTATCTTTTTCCTGTACCCTCTTCCTCTCATCTCTGGTTGGGCTTTCCCCTAACCTCTCAGCTGAAACCTGTGTAGGAGATAGTCAGGCTCCCAAGCTTACTGCGGCTGCTGCTTGATTGTCAAATGGCTGCCTGGACTCTCATAAGGCTGGGCTGTACGTTGGATGCAAACTGGCCAGTGATTTAGATGCTAGGTGCAGAATTAACACAGCTGATAACTGTAATTTATATTGCTTCATTACTGTCAAATACTGAAGAGAGTCACCGAACCAGGCAGCACATTCTAGTTTGAAAAACTCTTAAAAACCCTGGTCATAATCTTTACATCCTAAAGAGCTAGCAAGACAAAGGGAAAAATGTAGTCCGGAGATAGCTGTAGAAGGACTAAACAGGCAGCAGACAGAAGAATGGTAATATTGAGCAGCAAGAAGATTCCCTCTCAAACCAAATGAATGCCTTTGAACATCCCAATAGCACAATTCAGTGGGTCCAGCAAATATATCAGAGAAAAGTTCTGTCAAACTGATTTTAAGTTAACATTTTTGATGAGTCCTTTTGTCCTGTGTGAGGTGGCAGAGCATTGTGTGGTAGAAGGAAGCAAGGCTGCCACACCAACCTTGCTGGGTCAATTCTAGACCCAGCCACACATCTAGACAATCACAGCTCAAGTCAGCCTCATCTCATAGTGAACAATCTGATTGCTGTCACACATGACCTAATTCCAGAGCTTGCTTTTCGTTTGGGTCCCGGGGAGGCAGGGCGTATCTGCCAACTCTGACATCACAAAAAGCTCTTTGGGTTCAGAGGGTTGGCCCTGCTGACATGGTGCGACATGGGAAGAAGAAGATGATGAGATCCAGAGTTACTCAAGGTAGAACAGAAAAACAAGTCTTGTTCATCAAGGTGCATGACAACTTGTGGCTGTACGGAACAAGGAAGAGACTCCTCTGTGGCTGGATTTGTAGAAGAGTGGGAGAGTTTTGCCCTTTTATTTTGTTTTTGGTACTAGCTACTGTAGTACCATGGAAAGGGTTCAAGAGTGAAGTCCAGGTTATCTTAGAAAATCTTACTGCATAGAGGAAAGTTTTGATTTCAAAATAAAAAAGAGAATTTGAAACTGTTATAGCAAAATACTAGGCTACGTTACATTGAACTAAAACGTCTTGTTTGAACAAATGCTAAAATAAGGTCTGTCACAAAAATGCTGTTCACTTGAAAGTACTTGGCACTTTGTTAAGAATGATTATAGACTTTGTCTACAACAGTGACTGTCACCATTCGCCAGCTGCTAGATGAGGGCTGGGAAAACAGGCAAGATGCACTTAATCAGTGGTGAAATTAAGGGATCTGAATATAACAGCGTCTCCTTTGAATTGCTGCAATCAAAACAAAATGCTTAAAATGACAGTAGATGCTTCACCCAGTCAGGCCTGGGTCCCACCTAGTTGCTGAACAAAGTTCTACTTGCTTTTGCTTCCAGAGTTATTACTCAGACTGAAAAGAAAGCTATAAGCACGCCAGAGAAAAATGTTTATTGTTGGATATGGGTGTGAAAGGTTTTACCGAGAGATTTATGGTAAAAATAGGCATTAGGCAATTATTCTCTGTGAGTTATTATTGGCACATATCTTCCTAATTTTTTTCCCTCCCATATAAGACCTACATGAATATAAAGATAACTGCTAGTGATTCAGGTTTCCAAAATCATTGTTGAAGGAAGGAGTATGTTTGGGATAGATTCGTATTTGTCAGAAATCAGTTCATCAGCGGAGTGGGGGTTGGGGGCCGCGCACAGAGATTTGGCAAGCACGTCTGTCCTGGTAAGAGATAGCAGGTTACAAAAGTGGAAAAAAATACCATATTAGATTTGAAGATGTTAAAGACCCTGTGAGGACCACTAGAAAAGAAAAAAGAAATTTAAAAAGATGGTATATTTATTCTATTGGTTATGTAGCACTAAGGCAAATCCAAAGATGGGGAAAATTAATGATGGTTTTCTGCTAAAACAATGATCAGGGAAGCATTTAGATTTGTGACATGAAATGTAAGTAGAAATAATCAATATTTTGTCTGAGGTCAAATACTTTCAATAACCAAAGGCCATGGATGGGGGAAGCAGGCTTTAGAATTGAAGGAAACAAAATACTTTATTTCTAAATACACATCTCATGAAAGGCAGTGGTAGCAGCTGGTGGTCTGCAAATTGGCAGTATAAATTCCATTTTACATATACAGTAGCTCATTGCAGTTGATATCTGTACACTGTATTTTTTCTATGTAACTGTCATTCCAAGTGCTTAAGTAATTTCAGATGACTGTCAGTAACAGCAAGATTTCAGCTCAGTGTGTGACCATGAAGTACTTCTATTTTTTTCTGTCTGCTGTATCCTTTTCACCTCACTATCACTCAAAAATAAGCAGCTTTAATCTTGAAATTATTCTGTATGTATGAATGTCTGGCTTTGTCTTAGAACAACCAAGGTTGGAAGGACGGGTTTGTGTTCTCTGGGAGGAATCATCCCCAGATTTCTGATTTATTTCCTTATTTTAGTATTGAGACTTCATCACAACTTTGAGAACTCTGAAGGCTTGGTTGTGAATCGAACTGCCTGAATGGGCTCAAACCTACAAAAAATTAAACTTGCATGATTTTATAAAGTGTTTTAAGTTGTTGGGTTTGGGGATTTTTTTTTGTAATTATTTTTATAGGGTTTTTTTGTGGTTTTTTTTTCCCTGTAACACATTTGACACTTCCAGGGTGTATACATTTGATTTACTGGGTCTTGCCGGTACAAGGAACTGCATAACTCAGTTGTGACTTTGTTGTTTCTCAATACTTCAGTGATCCTGAAGTATTCCTGGCAGAATTTCATGCTCTGTTATATCACACTGCATTGTCTCACACTGATCATGCAATTTTGAGACAACATTCAACCTTAAGCAGGATGTGGTTAAGCTGGTACCAGCAAAGATGTCATTCGGGGATTGATTCCTTATACTCAGAAGTTATAAAAATAAGTTCTAAACTTCTTCATCGGAAGATGGCAAATCACAATAGTGACTGGGAGAGTGTAGAATTTGACATCACTGGAATCCTTGGTCCTGTAGAAATCTATAGCAAAACTAAACTTTCTATCAAAAAAGATGCCTACAAGAGAGGTTTGGTGCAGTGTGCAGCACAGCATGCTGTATCCTTTCTGTTAGCAGCCTTTTGGATGCTACATTTGGAAAGATTGCTGTAGAGTGTTTCCAGAATGCTTATAAATATCCCATTGTGCCTAGGAATAAATGGAACAGTAATCTAGTGGCATCATAATGTACTGTGCCGTAGGTAAAATGGGGAACAGCAGAAGGAAGTCTGGCATTGTATTATTAAGAGTTTGGGTTAGACTGAGTTTCTGTGGCTCTGCAATCTGTGATTTTGTAACTGAATGTTTTTTTCTGAGCACTCCTTCCAGCAAAACATCCCCAGTTTTTTTTTTTTTTGTTATTTACTTGTATTATTTTTTTTTTTTTTCAACAGATGGACAAGACATTTCACAATTCCATTTTAAGAAAGAAGTACATCCGCTCACGCTTAGTCAGAGTGAGGTATGTAAGATTCTAAAAAACACATAGAAATGAGATGTAACAAATTGCTCACCAGGCACGGCTAGAGAACCGTTGATGTGATTAATTGTGGGGTCTTCTGTATGTCCAGAGTATTATCTCTGACTGAGCATCCTGGTGCAGAATATAAATCTGTCAGTCCAAACTCTGTATGAAGTTGTGCTTGAATCTTCAGTAAGCATTAGCTAATAAAACAAATATAACTTGAGCTATCTGAAGGTTAAAAAAATAAAAGGCATTTTCTAAACTTTCTTTCACAATAATGCAGATGTTGTGATGTCATTTTACTTTTACAATTGCTACTCTGCTAATATTGTCAAGGAAAACATAAGTATTGGTAGTTAGGAAGGACTCTTTTGTCTACTGTTGTATCTCTAAGAGCAGGCATAAGCACATACTTACAGAGCAGTAGCAGCACAGGATAACTACTGCAGAGGATAATTGCTCCTCCGTATGATACCTATCTCCAGCTATTTACCACTTGGGATTTCCTGAAGTGGTTGTGGTTTATCTGCTTGGCCCTCAGTAGAGGTCTTTTCTGAGGACTTGTCTAATCCTGAACTCCTTGCACCTCCATCCTTTAATAAGGAATTTCCTGTGAAAGCACCACCTCCTTTGTATCATTTGATGGCCTGTAATTCTTATGCTGAAGGAAGTGGTGAAAGTCAGTTTCCATCCCTCCTCTCTGATCATCTAGTGGTACCAGACACTTCCTCTTTTGTTTCTGAACCCCATGAGCTCTGCTCTTTGTTTTTTGAAAGCTCCAGTATGTTCAGCTGTTCCCTGCAGATGCTGTTTCTTCTTGCCTTGCTCTGAATCTCTGCTCTGCCACTTTTTGCAGTGAAGAGATCAGGGATTATGGTGGTGAAATGATGTTCTTGTTTTGCTTTATTCTCTTTTCATTTGTCACTAATACCTAGTGTTTGATCTCTCTTTGTAGTTCTTTTGTTTGTGAAATTCTAGCTTCATCTTAGCTTAACTCGCAGTTAGGCATATCACACAAGTCATTATTTGAATATTTCAGTGCAGCTTAGGGAATGTTTGCAGATACTGGCTATGGTGTTGTAAGTGTAGACAAGATGGTTTAAGGATCTGAGAGGCCAATATGTAATGCTTGGAAAGCATTTTTTTTTTTTTTTTTTTTGCTTCAGAATAAGCAATGCGTTAATAAGAATACCCACCATTTACCAATAAAGACAGAAAATGTCTTGATAAGTGTCTTAGGCTCTGGATCTTTGCTATATAGAGAGTGATTCAAAGCAGTCTGTACTTACCTGAGGGTTGCAAGAGGTGTGGTGTACTTGCAAGAGTTGATACGGTAATTCCAGTGTGGCACAGCACAGGAAGAGGAGTGGGGGGGAGAGGTTAAGGAACACCTTAGAAATGCAGAGCAACACCCACATTTGGATCAGATAATAGCTGAAGAATAAACAGAGCAGCAGTCATGCTGAAATTGGCACTAAGGGAAAAAAACGCCTGTTGGAAAGTTCATGTATAACTAGCTATTAGGTCTCAGTTACGAGATCCTTCAGGCAAGGAGTGTGCTGTCTGCTCAGTTATGAAGCACTCAGCATACCACGGTGGGCTAATAGTAACTTGCCTTTTCATTATCCTTCACTGGCAGTAGCAGAACTATCTGTTTTGTTCTGGTGCATGTTCTTTTCTACTATCGCTGATTACATGAATTGTGCATAAACTACTCACTTTCTGCTAATTTCCTTTTTCCTTTATATAATTACAACTGCTCCAAGTAGTGAGATATAACTGAAAGACCTTCTCTTTCACTTCCCTGTCTTTACCCAGGAATGTCCAAGCGGATACTCTGACTTTGCGTCAGGCTGCAGCGGTGAAAATTTGGTTGACTACTGTATCTTCTTTTCTTAACTACCTTTTTGCTGGCAGATTTTTTTTCTGTGTATATACATAGAGCTGGAAAGGTCTCTCTAAATACCAATAATTATCTGTCTGATGTTTTGGATGTACTGTGTATCTAGCTTTTTGTTGCAAGCAAATCAGGTCCCTCCTATTCTTGCATCGCAAACGTGTGGTCAGTGATTGCTTTTTAGACCCCAGGACTGTAACATTGGTCTGGCCGTTTATTCACAGAAAACATCGTGCCTTGCATTAGCCTAAGATACATTGGGCAATTCAGCACTTCTTGGATTTCTTTTAACAGTCAGTTTTCTCAAAAATGTAGAGAACATTCAAGCATGTATTTAATCCTCTGTGACACTGTTGCTAAGCTAAGAACTAAGAAATGTAGAAATGAGCTGAAGGTAACCAGACTGTGTTTTGTTGGTTTGCAGCCCAGATGCTGATGGCGTGGTGGCAGAAGCTTTGCTCACGTTCTGGTTCTCTGCCACGGATTGCAAAGAAGCGCTGCGCAAAAGAGTTGAAAGGATCTTATGGAGGGGTCTGAAAAAATACACTGGGCCCCTGCGGATAGATGTCAGATCTTCTACTGTCTCAAGTAAGGATATTACTTGTTTCTTAAATCTACTCATTGCTCTCTTCTGATTGCTTTAACTTGGTTTTGCCTTCTGATGATGTTTACCCATCAGGGTAAAGAGTGGGAGCCTCACCACAGTGTTTTGGTACATAGCAGTGCAAGCAAACATGCTTCTTAGGCTTTTACAGCCTCAGGGAGCCTGAAAGTGCAAAAACTATGCCTGGATGACAGTCTTTGTGAGGAAACAGCACACACACTGGAAAAATTCTTTTTTATTGTGGAGATCGAAAATTCCTTTCAGATTTCTAGGTTAAAGGAAAAGAAAGGGGAAGTGTTCCTATCAGTGTGATCTCTCAGGTGAGGAACTGGCCCTTTCTTTACTAAGAAAATTGGCATCTGACAGATGCGGAGAGTTACAGCACTGTTTTTCATTTAGTGATTTACTGAACAGATAGTGAAGGGTGAGTTTTCTCCTGTGTGCTTCTACAATTCTCATTTGTTAGAGAGTTTTTCTGAGGCTTAGACTGCTGTATGCATAAGGCTAAGCATTGTTTATTAGTTAGCATTTTTTTCTGTGAGTCAGACTTTTCAAGAATGAGTTGCTGGGCAAAAGGAAGGGGCAGATACTCGCTTCACTTGTTTTTGCAGTTCTTCTGCTTGCTCCTAGCACAACAGTGACAGTACAGTACATGAATACGTTTACTTCCTGGTTGCTTGTTCATGCTAGACTACTTAAGCCAGCAGAAGTGCAAGGAGGCCAGACAGCTTTGTTGGATGAACAAGAATCATGGGCCAAATCCCATGCTGGATGGATCCTGGCTTCCTCCCACTCAAAAATGATTGAGAGCAACTATTTGTTCTGCCTCTTGGTACTTGAGGTGGGAAGACGCATTGCAACAATGTAGGGAAATTCAAATATGAGCTGTCAATATGCTCATTGTTTCTTGATGGGCCAATCAGTCATCATCATTGGAATAGCTCATGATGGTAAATGTCATTCCTGTGGACAAAGAAGCACCACTTATCTTATTCCTTTCAGATAGAAACAGCATGTTGCCATAAATCAAAGAAACTTGAAAGAGTGCTGTGGTTGTTTTTTGCTTTTTCTAATCATGACTTACTGAAACTTAAAACTTGAGTTTAGTTTGACTTGCTTAAGGGATAAAATTGGAAGGAATGCAGAGGTGATTGTTAGAAAATAAATGTGATCTTCTCATTAAGTTACCAGCTGTTTATATTTAATCTGGTAAATAAGAGAAGTGGTTCAAAACTGTTTTTGTTGACCTTGAACTGCACCAGCACTATTACAGTAATACATTAATTGCTAGTTAAAAAAAATTAGCTGGTATAATTGAATCATAGTGTTTTCATTAAATACTTGGTTTCAGATAAAGATGGCATCTCAGTGTTGCTTTGATAAAGTTGTATGATAAACCTCCTATTGCTTTAATTGGCTCTCCCATCTTAACCATGAAACACTGACTACATAGGGCTGCTACTCAGGATAGGACTAGCATTGTGCAACTGTTACACATTATACAAGGGTACATAAACAATACCTTGCTGTTTCTAGAAGACAAGAATAAAATTCAGATATTTCTTTGCAAATAGTATTTCAACCGTGTTATGAGTCTTAAGCAAGCTACATTTGGCAGTGCCATATAAGAGAATGTTGTTGACTCAAGTGGAGAGTACAGGAATTCTGTACTTTCTGAGGAAATGAATGTCTCAAATACAAACTTCATCCCCACTCCTGAGAGAAGTGACACTTTTCAACATATCCTGGAAGTCCAGAGAGGTTTTGCACTTTCAATTTCTCTCTCCCTCCTAAATACCGTGTCCAACTCTAGTAGTTAAATCAAGGACAGCTGAGAAGCCCTATATTGTTCCATGCTCTGCATTACTTTCCTAACTTCACTGTAGATTTGATGGTTTTGCAAGCTGGAATCCTTGCTTACCTTGAGGCAGTTCTTGATTTTTTTCATAATAGTTTCCAAAAAAAATCATTAGACCTATTAGTGTAATCACCTTATGAAAATATTCTAATTTGGGGGTCATGATATAGCATAGCTTAGGTAAGCATAGCTAACTAGTTGAAGAAATCCAGGTCAGGCGCTTATTTAAATGGCATGCTAGGAGGGTCTGATAAGGAGAATGAGTAAGTCTTCTTCCCCGCATCTGATCTAATCTTGTTGTTCAACAGTGTCTCAACTTGCACTTCACTCAAAAGTGTTTGCTTTTTGGGGATCGGATCCAGCAAACTGCCTGCAGATTGGTTGGAGGCTTGGAATCTTAAGCTGCGGTCCAGGGCAAAAGCACAGAATTAGTCTGCCAGCCAAGGGTCTTACTTTCTCTCTTCATTCCAGAAGATGGGGAATAAAGAGCTTTGAAGAGATAAAATCTAAAGTGATGTTTAGAGGTTTTTTGGTGGTTCTGTTTTGCTTTTAAAAAGCATAGAAGATGGATAGCATAGATAGAAGATGATGTGAAAATACAAGTGTGTAAACAAAGAAAAAAAAAAAAGGCAAAATAATACTGTCTCTATTTTCTATCATCACTAAACAGTTAATGATCTTTACATAGGGCTGAGAAAAAAACATTCTTGGGATATTTTCAGATGTGTTACTACTGAAGTTCCTGTTCCTTTTTTTTGTTGTTGTTGTTCATATTATAGACCCCTAGACAACTTCGGTGGTATTTCCAGATATCAGCTATAGGTCTGAGAGGAAATGGGAGGTGATAGAGATTTATGCACTTACATCCAATGGAGTTTGTCTGCCTAAATATTTTTCAGTGGAGAATCAAATAAAGTCCTAACTTCTCTGAAGAGCCATGGAAAGACAGCAGAATGAGATGTTACATCACGACTGATTTAGAAAAACCCAAGTTAGGACTCACTATTCCATTGGCACTGAAAGAAGGTGTTACAGTTTGTCCTCTATATAGTTCTGGCACCAAAGAGATAAGGCTGTTCTGTTTTTTTTTCCCCAGGATTTCCTGGTTAGAAGTAGAGTCACCTCACAGCCTGCATCCCTGTTAGGCAAAGTATAGAGCAGCTTGCCAGCCTATTTCCCCTTGCCAGGTAGGTTGGAAGTCTCTCAAAAAGTGTTTTTGGGAATGTACTCTTGACGTCAGAAAGAAACTGGTTGCAAGATCACTGGCACTATTCAAAGTGAGTAGGAAGTATTCCCGTCTATCACTCAGCCAAGGGTTTTGACCAGGAACAATGAGTCATGAATTGGTTTTGATCAACAAGTCAACTGTTATTATTTCTATTTATCTGGCATCAGGCTCCTTCAAAGTACAGAGCCTAGGAAATAGATTCTTTCTTCTTTATTAAGTTTTTTTGGGGGAGACATGCAGATGAGTGTCTGACCTGAATTACTGAATAACATTTAATCAAGATGTAGCTCAAAGAATATATCTGGCAATCTGTGCTTTTTTAATACTTGCTATCTCTACAACCCACAACAGCATCCTGGGGTAGTGGAACAGGATGTGCATCAACACATTGAGAAATACAACAGAGATCCAACATTTCTCCACTTTGATGATGTTACCTTGGCACAAGGTAGTATATTACAATGTTTGCAGCAGATTACAGAGCCTGACTGAAATGGGAGACACTAAAATGTATTTTAAAATGAGTATTTTTGCAGAAGCTGAGCCATGTATTCAAAAGACTTAGGAAATAAAACAGTTCTTAACTCCCTTACACCTAAGGGAAGGAGACAGTACTTGAGATAGAGCAGGTAAGTCAGCAGCAGCAGCTGCTAGCCCTTACTAGATAGTGGCAGTGTAGCTCAGTCTTGCTCCAGTAATGTGACTTTGCATCCTCTGTTCATGGCAGGCTTACATCTCACCCTTCACAGTGACAGACAGGGCTACAAAGCCATTGCCGACACCAGAATTTGAATTCAAAGTAAAATTTCAGACACTGTGTACTCCTTTTAACTGGAACTATAGTTCCTATGGCTTCATGGCTCAATGTAGCTAACTGAAAAACATACCAAAAAAAAAAAAATGTATTTTCCTTGATAGGGATGAAGTGTTACTTTAGTTTGGATGGGATGAAAGGAAAGTGAATATATGCTGTACAGGAGATGCCATAGGGCATGCATGACTTGTAAATGAGGATTCCAGCATATGTTATTGGCTAATGAATCCTCTGGTCCAAAAGCACATACGTATTGCCATGCACGTGGCTTCAGTGAATGTCTGACAAACACATGGCATGTTATTTTCACAGAGGGGAGGGATGTTTATGAAGTAAAGAATCATTCATCCTCTGTAAGGAGAAGATTATCATCAATTTTGGACCTATAAATTTTGGTGAAAGATGGGCTATTCTCTTAATCAGAAAATGGAGAATAATTAAGATGGAGTTGAAGGCAGCGATGAGGGGAAGGCACCAACATTATGGCAGGTCTTGTGGACAGGAGCAGAGAAGGAAGGGCAGGGTGACAGGGACAATTAGAGGTACAGAGCTTTTGTCTTGTCCCTACCAGGTTAACTCTCCCCTGCTGAAGGAATGATAATTGCGTCACTTGTCTCTAAGTTATGCATGCTACTTCCGCAAGGCTGCTTAACTCTAAGGAGATTACTCCCTGGTATCTCAACAGGAATTTATAGCAATTCTAGTAGGAGTATGTTTTAGGTTGTCTGCAATATGTATCCAGAGAAGAGCAAGTCATTACTGATGAGCCCAGAGCACTCACGTTTTCCTTTCATTTATGGTTTTTGGAACATGGTTGAGTCTGTCACTCTGAAGGACTGATCTAATTCCTATCTCATTCCAGTACCTGGGGCCTTCATGGTCTTTAAAATAATTGAAGAGCATTAGGGTAGAGATATTAGAATCATAGAATCACCAAGGTTGGAAAAGACCTCTGAGATCATCCAGTCCAACCATCCACCTGTCACCAGTTTTTCCCACTAAATCATGACACTTAGTACAATATCTGAACATCTCTTGAACACCTCCAGTGGCTCCCCCACTTCCCTGGGCAGCCTTTTTCCTAACAAACATCCAATGTGAATTCCCCCTAGTGAAACTAATGTTTTCAAAATCAAGCTGCTTACCTACTTTTGCTTACTCCCCTTTTCCTTCCATGCTGTGTATTCAAGAGTAAAAATAGGATATTTACTGATAATAATCTTATAAATAATAACTGTACCAGGTCACTTTTCTCATTCATGTGAAACTGAGACCAATAACTTCTGTGTGTCCAAAGGCTGAGTTAACTATATAGACAAAATAACTATTTTAACTGATCATCCAGTTAGAGAACAGGGCCCTCCTTTGAAAGGTAGTTTCTCTAAGCTGTGTTTCAGTAGATTGCTGTGATTTTAATTCAAACATGAGTTTTCTCTTATAAGTTGAGCAAGCTTTAATTTAATAGCAAGTTCCACTTGGCAGGTAGGCAATGCATATTCAAGTTGAACTTGTTCTTGTTTACAGTGGAAGCCTGAACACTGTTTTCCTAAACGCAGTACAAATAACTATTTTTCCAGCTGTATGTAGCTGGGATGAGATATGAGGTTTTATTTGTTACTAATTGATGCTTTTTCTTGGTAGTACAAACAACTGGGGACAACTAGTAAATGAGCAGGGCAGAGAAATCATCTCGTGCCTTGCAAGGCACGGCTTGCAACAGGCTGGCTGGCACAGTCTGAACTGATGTGCTGTTGGCTAGGCCAAAAATGTCAAGTAACAAATACAGGCAAGCCCCCCATGAGGTGAGACAGCAAGCAACCTGTTTTTTTTCAGAAGTATCATGCAACTCTATTTCTGCTTTTGATGGTGGTGAACCTACTGTGGGTTCATGTTATCTGAAAGTTATGTCACATCAGGTTACGTATTCTCTGAGTTTGGGATCATGGTTTCAAGTCCCGAGTCTTTCAGTCCTTAGTTTAATCTTTGTGATGTGTTCCCAGATTTCGCTGCTACCTGCTTTTGCCTCTTAAGAACTTCCTTTATTTTGTGGAGGTTTTTTGGCTTGTTTTTGCTTGTTTGCTTTGTTTTTGTTTTCTGTGGCGTTTTCTTTGGTACCTCTGTTCCAGCCATCAGAGTGAGAAAGGCAGTCAGGACACTGTAACAGACAGATCTCTAAAGCAAAGCAGTGACCCTACCTTGATGAATACAGCATTAAATTTATGGGCAGATGTCAGTGCACTTTAGCAGTGAGTGGAAAAGAGAGTATGTAAAGTGCATAGTCTTGATACAATATGCTAAAATTCAGATCTGTACAGGCATCCTGTTCTAAGATTCACAGTGTGTATCTGGAAATGTATTTGGAGAAACAACATCTGTGACAGCCTGTCTGGAAGCATTGGATAGGTCTCAGAGCAGGATTTTGCGCACGTGAGGTCTGTAGGTTTTTTCAGGTGCCTCATAAAAAAAGCAAATAGAGATGTAGACAGATGCCTTGCCAAACAGCTGCGTGACTCATAGCAAAACTCAGTGTAGTGAGAACATGCCAACTGAATTGCTTTTGGCATTGATCTTGAACAAGCTCATTGCTTCTTTTGTCTTCTTGATTAGCTTTGCAACATAATATAAGTATTAATAATTGACTTCAGGCTTGATAATTAGGCATTATGAGTTAAATGTCTCTCCACCCAGAGAGGAGTTAGAAAAAAAAAATAATAATAATTTTAAAAAGTCAATATTGCACTTGAAGGCAAAAGATGTGCTTTTGTTGTTCATTATGCTTGTTGGTTTATTTCCATTTTCCAGCTTTACAATATTAGAATGACCCAAATGCTGAATAGTACTGAAAATAGAATGAATTTCCAGGAAAACACTGGATGCTTATCAGAGTTGAAATAAATTAATAGGGCCAGATTTTTTTGAAGAACTTCTTGCCAGTATCACTACATAGATGAATCAGACAGATCTTTAGAGTGGCTCTCCACCCATTCCTTCCTCACTTTTTAGCTTATTAAACTTTGCAACACTGCCAAACCTCTCTGTTGGTCTGACTTTTACCACCTGGTACTATTACAGATCTAAGGAATCGTGGCAACAAACAGCGATGTTATCCAAGGAAATTAATGCAATATAGTGAGCATTTCCAAAGCCCAGAAGTAGCTGTACTTGAGTGTTTTCTCCTTTCTCTGTCACAGCAGTTAGGTGCAAGTAAGCACCTGTACTGACAGGAGTCCTCACAAGTTGTTGCTTGCCCACCAGTAAACCTTATCTGGCTTTATTACATGAATGGTGAATAAAACTGTGTCACTGTATAAACATTCAATTGTAACTCACCCCTCATTTTTATAAAATAAAGCAGTGGTTACATGCACATATGTCTGTCCTGCCACTGGCTTTATTCTGTGATGTTCCCTGCAATCAAGCTGTATGCTCACTTGCAGTCCTTTGGTTTCCTTTTTATATCATAAGCTGCTTAATGTCATTTAAAGATTGGGTATCTATCTAGTGATAGCGGATTGCAAACATGCTTACCAGGAAGACTGTCAAGTGCACAAGCAAAATGTGGTGAGAGCACAGTAGTCAACAGGCAGAGCCCTCTGCATTCAAAAGAAATTCTTTGTCCTGGTCAGCATGGTTTGGGATCCAAGCCAGGATATTATTCTGTGTAGCTGCAAAGTGAAAATAAAAATGAAGGAAGTGGATAAGGTAGGAGATCAGCTGAGAAAGGCAGCAGACTTATCTGCAGACTGTGAACTTATGGGTTCCGTACAAGAACATCTGGATAATTTAACAATGCTTTGAAAAGTGTGATTATCCTCTAGATTGCTGGTGCCTGGAATGGTAGCTCTCCTGAAAAAGAGAGTGCTGTTTAAGCAGGTGCAGAGATGGGTATCTTGAGCCAGTGCTCATCAGTGACAGCCAAGGTGTACTGTATTTTCACATACCCAGAGCAGCCCTTTGGCCTGGACCTCCAAGGATACTGACTGGCTGGAGTACATCAAACTGCACCACAGAGCAGGGCTGTGACAACCAGGGCAAGGACATAACCACATATGAGCTGTACTGGCTCCTATTGCAGCCTACCTCTGCCTCTTGGGCAGCACTCAAGTAGACACAGGAACTGGATGATCATGGAGAAAATAAGCCTTGTCTATGCTTTCTTGGCCTTACTCTTGACTTTTTTCTTTTTTTTTTTCAGCTGTGGAGAGGAGGAGAGCAGAAGCAATCTTCAATGACAGTAAGTGAGGGCTTTTTAAGCTTAAGAAACTTCTGATTATTTTAATTAGCATTAAGATTCTCTAAGCACTTTTCTTGGCTCTTAAAAGACTTTCCTCTCCCCTCTTATCAAATGAATGTGTCCTTGTGCATTACACATATGATAAAATCCTGCTTAGATGAGAAGTCTTAGTCATAGGGAAGCCTTTTGTTAGTGCCTTTGGGTACTTAGGAAAACACTCACTACTGACCAAAGCAATCAGGATGAATGGAGTGAAACCCCTTTCTAGGAAAAATCCCCACCCACCTCTGAGTTCATTCCGTTTTTCTGTAGGGAGATGGTCCTCCTGTTAATATAACAGCAGTTTAGAGAGAGCTCTTTAGAAATCCCCAGGTTTGTGCAGAGAGAAGATGCGCAGGTCCTGCTGCATCACTCTACAGATGACAGATGGCCAAGGCACAATCCTGTCTTCATCAGCAGCAGTGTGGAAGGTGGAGGGTCCATCTTAAATGTAAAAACCTGCTATCTAGGAAATGGATGACTTAACAAACAAGGGCTGAGCACTGTGGTATTCAGGACACTTGCTTATTTTGTGTCATTGGACACACATGCACTAAGCCATGTTTTTATGTGCAGGCTAAAAAGTGTGGATAATCCTAGCTTAACAAATGTACATAGCTCCTAGGTGTAGGTAGTAAAAATAGCGAGTGAACGGTGACAACTTCCAATAAAGAAAAGCATAATTGCTTGGTCTAACTGACTGCTTTAACATCAAGCACAGCAGCTAGCTGAGAGCTTTATGAGAATGCGATGAAGGTAACAGAGTCCTTATCAGGGATTTCAGCAGGTTACACTTAAAAGCAATCTCTATTAAGAATGGATTAAAGCATGTACTTAGTCACATCTAATTCTGTGTGCATAGGGCTGACACCCAGTCTTCTCTGCATCTTGGAGAGACTGCAGACTCTATTTCATATATATTGCTTGTCTTTGATGCCTTAGCATAACAATTCACCTCCTATTGTTAACCATACATGCACTAAGTGATGAGGTTTATACCTGACACTTTAAGGATGGCAACCAGGCAGATGCCTGTAATACACCCTGTGAATGCAAGGTGGCACAATAGCTGGTAGGAATGGGCATGTGCAGAGGAGTATGAAATTGTGGCTTTCAGTGTGCTCTTAGAAACTGGGAGATTGGAATTTCCTTTTGTGTGTATTGGAAGTAAGGAAGGACAATGAGAAAATGTACAAAAGTCATGTCTGTTTCTGATTATAATGAAAATATTATGTGTCTTTGGGATGGCTGGTAGCATAAAAATTGTTATAGAAACGTAAGACAGTGTGATCAGTCTTCTAAAGATGCATTTGTAGGGGTCATGTTGAGGTAGTCTGTTTTAAAGATGTTTAAGCTTTAGGGACAAAGCTTATTTAGTGCTAGAAAAACTGTAAAAGGCCATTTTCAAATGGGTTTCAAGTAATGGAAGATGAAGTAACATTGCTTTTTGGTTTCATTTTAAGTTCTGGTGTTCCTGGGTTCCTGAGGGAACTGTGAGTTTTCCTTTGCGTTCTGAACATTGACCACACAGGTAGCTGATAGCACTGTGCAGATCTAGGTCCAGTAATTGAAGATTATCAGTAGTTTTCAGGGGGAAAACATGCTACTATAAACAATCTCACCAGGTATGGTATACGCTACCATTTTCCTTTCGCATGGGAAGTTTTGTACAATTATAGCTGTGTCTTTACATGCCACTGATTTCCTTCGTAGTTTTAAATTCCATCACAGTGCAGACACTACACTGACCCCGTGGGCTTCTAGATATTGTGTGATATTTTCCTAATTTATGAACAGCTTTCAATCTGCTGGGTTATCACTGCTGCTTTTGACTGTGAGGTACTGTTAACATCACCTTGTGCAGATCCTAGCAGGAAGGGGCAGTGGTTACACTCTGCTTGGCTCCAGTGTTTGCCTTCTGAGGACTTCAAGGGTCTGGTGCTAGCATCTCTTCAGTGAGGTATTGCAGACTTCCATGTTGTCCCCCCTCTGGGTCGCTGTCTGAGGGAGACAGACAGTTCAATAGCTTGTTTTGTATTGTCACTATGCAAATAATTCTTAGCTCTGTCTCTTTTTCAATCAACCGGGATAGTCCTATATCTCTACATTCCTAATGTCTAGCTGAAATCAGGGCCTGGATGAAAGCTAGTGAGTCTTGGTCCAGGTAAGATGAATTTGACACTGTTTGAATGGGAGAGAAAAGCTGAAGCAGCTCCCTCAGTTGAGGAAGTTTCTAAAACTACTGGGGAGCTTCAGCTGTTCCTGAATGTCTATTTTGTGGCTGCAACCAGAGATACTTTCATTCATATTTGGGTATGGAGGATAATACTTCATGGATGCACACCGTGCTGGAGGTATCCATGTGTGTGGTTGTTTTTTTTTTAAGTCTCTGGCTTGGATTGGCATGTTGCTCTTTGCCTGAAGTAACACTCAAGGTTCATTTGCAAATTGCCATTTGTGCAATGTGCAGTGTATGATTGCTTGGTTCCAAGCAACAACTTACTTAGTACACACATGTAGGCTGCATGTGTGTTTGGGAAAAACCCGTGGCTTGGATGATTGCCATCATTCATGTTGTATTCTCGTGACAAATCATCTGAAACATTTGAGTTGGCAATCCCTAGATCTGGGAATTGTCCTGTTTGTGTGGTGAAGGGTTTTGATTCTTGAGCTTGATTTGATTCACCTCAGCCTGAATTGTTGACCATCATGGTTTACCATGATAGTCAGTTGTACATTCAGTCTTCTAACAGAATGGGTTGTGCATGAGGATCTCTGTTTTGGGGACTGGTGGAAGGTATGTTTTCATATTGATGGTATACTCTTGGAGAACCTAGTGGTGTGTGATTGTTTACATCTGTTTTCCACAGTACCTACTTGGCAGGCATGTTTACTAAACAGAGGAGTAACTAATACATATATTTGTTTTCCTTTTTAACAGTCTGCGGGTTACGGCAGAATAGATCAGTCAAGTCAATAGCAAAAGCAACATCCTTGCGAATAGTTGGAGGATTGTCTTCTGCAGAGACTGGAGACTGGCCTTGGCAAGCTAGTTTGCAGTACAATAATGTCCATCGCTGTGGTGCAACGCTCATCAGCAACACATGGCTTGTATCTGCCGCTCACTGCTTCAGAGAGTAAGTTCCCAGCTGAGAACCTGCAGCTGAATGTGCACCACTTGGGTCAAGCTGTGGGGCTTTCCAGATGGACAGCACACCCCTAAGTCTTTCCTGGAGAACAGTTTTCTGCCTTGGAGGAGAAAAAAGATTAGGTTTGGGGCAGACCCATCACTTGTTTCTAAAGATGCTCTTTCACATTGCAATTAAGTTGCTGCTGCTGCAGGCTTCTACTAGAAGTTCTAAGCCCAAATTTCTACCTTTCCATTCAGGCATCCACTCTCAGAACTTTTTTTTTCAAGTGCAGTCATTGTGAAGCTGCAGGACGTGTAAGATGAAACAGCTGTTTGAGTGAATTATTAATATCCAGAAAGAGTAAAGAAGGCGGTTTTTCTAGCAGAAGAGCTTTTCGAACTGATTACATACGCCCTGTGGCTAAACAGTGGCTAGATCAAGAATGAGAAGTTGAAGGGAGTAGAAGACCATGGTTGAGAAGGGAGTACAAGATTGCCCTCTTCTAGCAGTAGCCCACAATTACATGGGGCACAGTGTTATGGGAAGTGATGGATGCCTTAAGGAATCTATTAGGGAACTGGCTTGAAGGGTTTGTAACATAAAGGTTCTTGACAAGTTTAATCTCCTGAGTACTTGCATTTACAGCCAAATATTTACTGCACTCTCACCTTTTTCAGAATGAGTCACCCTCACAAGTGGACTGCTACTTTTGGAGCTCTTCTGAAGCCACCAACCTTGAAACGATCAGTCAAGACTATTATTATTCACGAACTGTATCGCTACCCAGAACACGATTATGACATTGCACTTGTGAAGCTCTCTAAACAAGTTGAGTTTACGAGTAACATACACCGTGTTTGCCTGCCTGAGCCATCTCAGACTTTTCCATATAATATTTATGCTGTCATCACAGGCTGGGGAGCACTTACCAATGACGGTGAGTCCAAACTCTGCCAAGCAACCCATGTATTATAGTGCTGATTTACTACTGAACAGGTAGCTCTATGTTGAATGGGAGCAAGCCTAATTTTTTGTCAATACGCAATAGATTTGTCCAACAGTGAGCAGCAGTTTCTTGCTCTAAAATTAAACTTGACAAAGAGAGAGTCACTATTCACTTAAGCAGAAAACAGCATAAATGCTCTCTTCTTTCCCAGCCTTTCCATTTTATACTATAGATGTTTGAGACAGGTAGTCAAGCCATGCATGTATTATTGGAGGGCCTAAGAAAATATTCTCTCAGCTCAAGCCAGAAGCTACAGAGACCTGTGCGGGCTTTCAAGAAAATTTCCACAGTATGCTGCATGTGGTCATTTCTCCAGACTCACACATACCAGGCCAAGCTGTGAATGCATTTAGCAATAGAACCAAGATGCTTTGATCCCATATCATTGCCCAAATGGACAGGTAATTTGTACAATACAGCGTTACACTTGGGGCACTGTGTACCATGCAATCATTAGTTTTGTCTTAATATTACAGCTTCTAAGTGGCACTGTATGTACATTTTCCTTAAGGGCCCAACCTAGAGAGAGTAAGAAGTAACACCTCTGTATTACACCAGATTAAGCTGGTGCTTCATAAGAGAACATTAAATGCAATTGTGTTAATGCCCGAACTACTCTTTCCCTCAGGTCCAACTCCTAACGCTCTTCAGGAAGCAACAGTGAAACTTATAGACTCAGATACTTGCAACAGAAAAGAAGTGTATGATGGGGACATAACACCCAGGATGCTGTGTGCTGGGTACTTGGAAGGAGGAGTAGATGCTTGTCAGGTAACCACAGCTGAAAACTAGAAAGGAAAACTATTTTAATGCTGATTCCAGTATTTGGCTGACCAAATCTTCATTAACAGCATATTAGTCCTTTTAAATATTCTCTGTTTAAACAGGAATTAAGATGTAGAGAGAGGTAGCATTTCTTAACATTATATAGCACATAAAATCCATATTGAAGGAGCTAAATTAGTGTAAAACTCAGAACATAAACCTTTCATGGCATGGGATGAAATTCATTTTGTAACTCAAAATAGCTGCTGTAAGACCAATTGCTTCTCATAATATCTCCTGTGAAATATAACCATTTTTCAAAAATAGCACCTGCTTCCTGTATATTAATACTTTATTCCTCCTTTGCTGTTGCCATTCTACACCAGACCCTTGTTTACTGGACAGCAGCAAGTAGCAGGTGGTTATATTTTTGCAGGTGTTTGAACAAAAATGTTACCACCTGCAAAAATACTTCCATAGGGATAACTTTTCAAATGGCAACTGCTATTAATGTTACTCATAAAAATACACTTGTAAGTGCTGGTTCAAAACAGACCCCTTCCAGAATCTCAGTCCTATGGATTTAAACTAAACTGCTTGCAGGTAAGTCGTGGAGACCTAATTCCTCTGTTCCAGTCCCACTCAGCACTGAAGAGACCTGAACAGAAGGGTGCAGCTGCTGTGTATTTCAGTAATGCATTTTTCTGGATGACGGGGAATTTATTCTGCTGTGTGAAAATTACAGAATCACAAAGTTGTAGGGGTTGGAAGGGACCTCCAGAGATCATTGAGTCCACCCCCCGCCTTTAACCCTGCAAGATTTCCACTGAACTATTATTACTGTGTCATGCTATTAACAGTATCTGAATTCAGCCTATGAGAGTGACTAATATCTTAAGGAGATATTATCTAATTAGAAGACCAATTTTCTGATGAAATCCTTTTTGAAATGTTATTGCTGCAAGTGACTAAAAGAGTTTGCTGAAAGGCTAGTGGTTACTGAAAGAACAAACAAAAAACCCCCCGACTTTGTATGAGGAGAAGGCAAAGCAGTTTGAGGAATGCTTCACAAAACCAGAAGGGGATTTTTTAATGAAAGGTTATTGTACAATCACAGACAGGTCAAGAGACTTCATGGCAAACAGGAAATAGCCACTGACTGCAGACTCAAATTTCATAAGCAGCCTGAATTCTGCACAAATGGCAGCTCTTGAAATACTGCTTTGCTTTTCTGTCTTACTGGATGTACCAGACCTTCTTGTCTATGAAGAGACTTATATTTTTCCTTCAGAACAATTAAATCTTATTAAATCTTTCTTTCTTTTTTTTTTCCCTCCTCTTTCTCCAGGGAGACTCTGGGGGACCACTGGTTACTCCAGATTCTAGACTGATGTGGTACCTCGTGGGAATAGTGAGCTGGGGAGATGAATGTGCCAAGCCAAACAAACCTGGAGTTTACACACGAGTGACTTATTTCCGTGACTGGATTACCTCAAAAACTGGCATCTAATTCCAAAATCAAAAATGGATATAATTACATAGGTTACATGTTAACTCATAATTGTCTGTATGTCTTGTGAAATGTTATTTTTTTTAAAGTATATGTATTCCTATTAGTTTTGGTCAAAGCAAGTTTTGCCTGCATCTTTGCTGTCAGAGATCCTAAGCTCTTGTGAATTTATGCTAAACGTGTGAGATTGCTGTCCTCATCTTCGAGCTTTGAAGCGTTCTCATTTTTATCAGAAATTATAAACAGGTGTTATTAAACTAACATTTAAAAGCTAGCAATTTACCTCCTTAATAAACACAAACATTTTTTCAGGAAATAAGAATTTTTCTTCAGATATGCCTTAAGTCTGGAGATGTCTACACTCTAAGCATAAAGGAAGCTGAACCTTCTTCCTCCAGTGAAGCAAATATTGTCACAGCTGTGTTTCTAGGAAAGTGAACCCTTGATTATTATTCTTGTTGGAGATCATCATTTGCACAGACTGCATCTGAGACCCTGGATACTCACCCTGCTCAGTGGTCTTCATAGCTAACAGTGGATCCGCCAGGACTGAGGGTAGGTCCTAACGAAGGAAGAGGAGGATTTCTGTGCTTGCGGTTAGTTCAGTGGGACAAGACAGAAGTTTGATGTTCTTGTTATAAAGCACATTCTTTAATAGAAAAAATTTGGTAGATATTATGAAGTTCAAGTTACACGAAAATGCTACTGTAAAAGTGCTGTATCGCAACACTGTGCTGCTACTTCTGAATCCCCTTCTCTACAGACTGTTCAACTCGCAACATGCGAATGATACAGAAGCACTAGCTCTACCAAACTTTATTTGTAACGTGTGACCCCACCAACAAGCTCACTGGAATGCAACCCAGCATATAAATTTATGCTCAAGGAAAATAAGTGCTCGCCACACATAGTCTGGGATCTACCTTTTTACTTCAAGTCAAGAAATAGTGTGCTTTCCAAGGGCATACCAGCCAGCAACAGTAATCTCACTGCGAAGAAAATAAATAGCGATAAACCATCTTGCTTCACTGATGGATTAATTTCTGCCACGGATAAATATGATCCTGTCTTATGAGTCTGAAGAGCAGTTTCATATTGAAGAACAGTCCAGATGAAAACTTCAGAGTTAATGCTACCCTTATGTGCAGATTAAGCACTTTTCCTACCTCTTTGCACATCTACTAGACTGCTGGTGGAAGGGAGTCCAGTGACATGACTGTTCCCTACAGCCCAGGCCTTCAATATATGGTGCCAAAATGTCAATCCAGTACTGTCTCCTTCTGCTGTCTTTGAATGGCCACAGGACTGCTTTTAGGCTGTGAATACAGGACTCACGGGAGTCTGTACGAGACATGAAAGAAGCTGCAATCCCCACAGCTAAACTTAAAACAACTGAAAATCTCTCCAGAGCATCTCACCTCCTCTTCTGCTCAGGACTGGGTCTCTCCTCAGCCTTTCTACTGTGCAAGCTCTGTAATAATCAGAATCCATGGGAATAGGATGCTTAGCATTTCCTGAAAACTCAAACCCTGAACGAAAATGTACACATCCTATGCAGAATCCTTAAATCCTGTGTTGAAGCCTTAAAGGGGTGGGAGAGAGATCGTCTTATTTTTCAGCTCCTTCCAGTCTTTTTTTCTGTATATTTGAATTTTAGTTAAAAAAAAAACACCACAAGACAACAAAACAAACAACCGTCAAAAATGAAGATGCCTTGTCTCAGAAAGAATTCAGCTTTGCTTTGGAAATAATAGTATCTTTCTTCTGATTTTCCATGTTCATTTAAAAATGAAAAGGATCTTGGGACAGTTAGGAGGATAGTCAGATGCAGCAAATCTGTTTCCTTAATTTATTGATGAAGTTTGTAATTTATGCACTTTTGAGTTGCTGCTATTTTTAAACTAAGAATTTACTCTGGGCTAAATACAAACTGTAGAGTTTAGGATTAGGTCACTTGGGAACACTGTTTACTTGTAGTGTTCAGGTCCCACTTCTGTAACAGAATGGGAAAAAGAAATTACACCTAGTTTTTTTGTGCCTCTTATTGTTTTGAAGCTGAAAGCCCTTCCTTATAATCAGCAGATGAACTGCAATTGAAAGTAAACTGTAGTTCACTTTCACAGAGATGTAAGGCTTTGTTTTCCACTTAAATCTACCATTTTGCCTACAAATGGAGGGGCAGCAATAAGGGGTCAAGGCCCGGGTTATCTATAATCCATTTAAACTGGTTCCTACCTCACACTGAAAGTAACATGTATTTAATACCTTTAAAATGAGAAAGGCAGCCTTTATTTCAGGTTTTATTGTGAGAGGCCAAACAGCCAAGAGGCGTGTGGGAGAATGTCTACCTTACTCAGGGAGTCCTGAGCCAGCCAGATGCACTTTTCTTCACAAACTTTTAACTGTCTGGCCTGGGTTTGTCTTATACTCCATGTCAGTGTTTTATTTATGAAGACTCTGTTTTCTGCTGTAGAATTAAACAAAGAGAGAGAGACTATTGTGTGATTAAGGAAAAAGATTTTTAAAAACATTTTATTGTTGTTAAGATTTAGTCAGGATTTGAATGATATAAAGGTAATATATTTCATAACATTAAATGTATTTAAAGACAATTGCTCCTTTTTTGTCCTTTCTTCTTTAATAATAACTATGGTGAAATGTGTGATTGATTCAGAACAGACCGTTCTCTAGTTTGCTGTAAGACTATTATGAAACAGCGGTTCTTTCTGTTCATTCCTGTTCCTAGGAGATTTGGTTCTGACAGTGGCTGGAGCTTCACAGACATTTCTGTAGCAACAGAAGCGTGATGTTGATTTTTCTAAAATACCAAAATACTCTAATGGGAATTTCAACACAGTTAGTGCTGTGTAAATTTGGGACTAAATCTGAACCTTCGTCCAAGAAACAACCACCTTGCTTCTTGCATTGCGAAATCCTGTCCTTGTAACGTGATGTTCCTGGCAGTAGGGATTTCTATGCAGCTGACTTACCAATTCTCTTGAGATTACCCAGGCAGGTTTACAGCTTCCAGAAGTATGTTCCAAACTCCTGGTTATCCAAATCAAGTTGGTTGAGGCTTGCCCAATGCTAACTTGCAACCCGGAGCACACATAGGAAGGAAATAAGAGCCTGATTGCACAAGGCCTAATTGCCTGAGGAGGTCTGGTTGAGTGACAACAAGCAGTCATTGGGATACCTTATGTAAGTAAAGCTTGTAGAAACTCCAATTCCACATCTACTGTTCCTGTTAACAAATTAGAAGAGCTGAGAGCCAAAAGGTATTATGTACCCCAATTAATACTTATCTGGCAACTTGCAGCTTGTGTTGGTGATACACGTGCATGGAAAAGCTGGCTTTTGCTTTTGGAAATGCTTCCAAGCACGTTAGCTTGGAATCACCTTGGGTAATTGGTACCTTTGTTTATCTGCATCAAGATTTTAAGAACATTGTTCATGTGGTTTCTAGGAAGGTGTCACTATCTGGAGCAGCTTTAAGTCAGAAGACTCTTTAGCCCATCACACTGTGAAGGTGGGGGCCTTTTATATGTGCCAGTGAAGCACTTCCACACTGCACGTCCTCCCAAAGAAACAGATTATAAAGCCTCACCTTCATTGCTTTAAGAGCCCATTGCCAGCCATAGCCTATGGCAACATGTTTGGAAATCTACTGAAGAAACTCTCCTGATATGGATTTATGGATATTTTTGCACAGGCCTGTGTGCTAAAGGGAATAATGTAACATATCTTTAGTGAGAAAATGATATGGAGATTTGCAGCTAGTATATTAACTAATTAAGTCAGAAAAGCAAATACATCCTCCCAAATCTCCATTAGGGAGTTCTTATCAAGAATTAAAAATTGCGCTTGAAATTCAGAAAATTTAAGACTTAGTAAGTGTTAGTGGCTGGGATTTTCAAAGCAGATGGAAGGGAGCTTTACAGATATCTGCTGTAGCTCCTCTTGTGAACATTGGCTTTAAAGTATTCAATACCTGCCCACAGAATGAATCTACAATACGACAGCAGGGTACCAATGATTGGCCTCAGAAAGTCAGAACGCTGACTTTTGCCAGTCTCAAAAACTATAGCTTACTTTAATCTGGTACAACTACAAAGGATCGTTTTGTTTTCTATTTATTGTTTTCTTTATATATATATATAACTGAGGTCTTGGGTTTGTAATTGTTTTTTATGTGTCTGGGAACCAGTTTCTTTGACTTCTATGGTAAGCAGAAACTGCTGGTTTTATTTGGCAGTTGGGCTTAGAATTTATGGGGTTAATTTCATTGACCGTTAGGCTCTGCTTTATTCCTGATGAACTGATGGACAAGATTAACTGGTTGTTAATGTTTCTCCATTTAGGCAAAGGGCTTTTCAGTGTTCAGTGTTCCTACACAAAATCTGCTTTATTTGGAATGACTGCATGTTGAGGTGATGTGATTCTCAAGAGTACATTAACCAGGACAGAAACAGGGTATGTAACAGAATCTTTTTACTTTTTTTTTTTTTTTTTTTTTTTTTATTTTTCATAACACATTTGATTGATACATCCTTAAAAGTAATAAGTGTTAGTTTAACCTTAGATATATGTACAGAGAGAGAAACGTGCTCGCTTTTAAGGAATGAAACCACAAATTAAAATCACTGAGAAAAAATATCAAAGGGGCAAAACTAAAGCTTTTTTTTTTTTTTTTTTGCCATCTTCAAACTTTTCTTCACTCCTTTCTCAGTCGTTATCCATTTAATTCCTTTCACAAAGTATGTGCATTGCTCCTGAAATCATCGAAGTAATGTAATTGATTTTATATTTATTTGTATACTCTGACTTCGGGTCTTTTGCAAAGAAGCTGAAAAGCAAATTCCAGCCTTAAATATCAATTGCCTTACTAGTATGAATTACATTCTTCTTCGTGCATTGCTTTCTTGGTTTATCCTGTCTTGCAGTCCACCATTTTAGGCTTGTAGTGGCCTCTAGTGGTCCTAGGAAGTTTGTCTATGTCTTCTCTCTGTGTTGTAAGAAACCCACATCTAGTGGGCATCTACCTTCAGCATAATCCTGCCAAAGCAAGGCCTGTGTTTGAATGATGAGTGTTGTCCAGCCACTCTTATTCTTATTTAATGACTTAGCACAAAAGCTGCACCCATTATTTGGTTGAGGTGATCAAGTCAGTCATATACCAGTCAGTCATGTACCAGTCATGTGAGATAGAAACGCCAATGTAATTGAAAATAACGTAGCAGATGTGCATGCACAAAAAGGATAAAAACTTGGGATTTGAAGGAAGGGGGACTTGAAGGGAGATGTCACCAGCCTGGTAGGAGGGTTCTTAGTATCAGGGTCTAAACCAGAACCCAGAAACTGGGAAGAGATGGCAAAAAAAAAAAAAAAAAAAAAAAAAAAAAAAAAAAAAAAGCCACATACAAATAGAAATACAAACAGAAGGCGATGTGGAGTTAGTGGTGCCAGAGCTCTGTGGAGGCTGCAGTAGACACAGCTTGCTTTAGTTTACCTGCACTGGCCAAATGCCACTATCGTCTCCCTGTACTCAGCCCTAGTGAGGCCAGACCTTGAGTACTGTGTTCAGTTTTGGGCCCCTCACTACAAGAAAGACATTGAGGCTCTGGAGTGTGTCCAGAGAAGGGCAACAGAGCTAAGATGAGTTTGCAGCACAAATCTTATGGGGAGCAGCTGAGGGAGCTGGGGTGGTTCAGTTTGGAGGAGGCTCAGGGGAGACCTTATGGCTCTGTACAACCGCCTGACAGGGGGTTGTGGCAACATGAGGTCAACCTTTGTACAGCCAGATTTGTACCTTTAGATGCCATACAGCATACACTGAGGATGCCAACATTTCTCTCACCAACCCCCCACTTAAATAAATTTGGTCTACATTTGATAGGCCAATTTTTGCTGGCTTTGGTCCTGCACCGTGTGGAGACAGCACCTGAAGGGCAGGGCTCAGAAATAACCCGTCATGTAAACTGTGTACAGCGTGTCTGTTTGTTTTAAATTACGATTTATTTATTAGCAGCACGGTGCTTGAAGAACAGGAGTAAAAACAGAACAAAAAGGACAAAAACACCCCCGAAAGCTTTCAGTTGCAAAGCTTTCAGTTGCAAATCACCACGTGAGAGCAGAAGCCTGAGCCCCACAGCGAACAGCACGCTGACCTCGCGGCCGCCATGTCGCGGCGGGGCGGAGCAGGAGGCGGGCCGCCCGGCGCGGCCTTAGCCCGGCCCCTCATGTCGGCGCAGGCGGAGCGGTACCGGCTTCCTGCCTCTGTTCCCCGGCAGCACGCAGGCCTGCTCGCAGTGCCAGGCCGCCGCGGTGAGGGCGGGCTGTGGGTCGAGGCGTATGATGGGGGGCCCGGGGTGGGCAGGCGGGTGTGCGGCCTGAGCCGAGGGAATGCCCCGGGGGTTCTGGCAGCGATCTCTCAAGGCGAGGGGTGGCCGTGGGGATGCCCGAAGATCGGAGGGCCGCGGGGAGGGTCGGGTTTGTTTAAACCCCTTTTGGATTTGTGTCGATACCTTTGAGAGGTGCCGTTCTAGCTCGGTGTTGACCCATAGGGTTGGTAAGAGCGGGTGTGAGTGTCCTCTCTCTCCGCTGACCAAACAGGGAGTCTGCATCTACCGGGATCTGCCTCCGGAAACCCTGGGTAGGTGGGATGCGGCCAGGCCTCCCTGCTGCCCCGGCCTGCTGAGCAGCAAGTAGTTAGCTGAGCCTTTGGCAACTTCCAGGTAAGAAGCACCGTGAAACTAAACCGAAAGCCCCGACTCCTGAGCTTTTGTCCTTCTTCAGTGCATCTCAGCCTTCCTTTCTTAGACATAGCTTCTTAGTTTGTCTCTGGTGAACTATGTTCTTGTAAGCAGCTGAGGCTGAGAAGGAATAGAAGCATAAGGTATTAAGCAGTGAGCCCTTGGTAAGGACCCATAACACAGTCCTTCTTTGAAAGAGGTTCAAATGGGCTCAGTTAAGATGAAAAGCATGACTTGGGTGCTGAAATACGTAAGCAAAGTTTTGTCCTAGAGTCGTTTGACTAAAGTACTACAAAGTTTAATTTTGGAGTAACTAAACTTGTTTTGCTGAACAAGGTTGGCATGCAGGTAGCAGCTCTGTGCTGTAACAGAGAATGCAGGAAGTACAACTGGTGGTAGATAAATACGTATTGGAAAAGCTGTTCTCAAATGTGTTTTTGTAGTTTGTATGGCAAACCTTGTATGTTCCTTGCACATTCTCATTGTTTACAAATGGCTATTGGGTTGAGCACAGGCAATGGCTGTCAATGAGCATTCCTAGGATCATCTGCTGATGTTGATATTGCTTATATTCAGTGCTTGCTGTAAGAGCATAGGAGCAGTGCTGAAGTGGCTAATGATGGAAAGCGCTACATGCTAAATGCCTTCTGTGTTGGCTAACGTGTGAAATCTAGTATCCACACTGCTGAGCAGCTTTCAAATCTGTGGCCTGTACTCCAATGTATCCCTGCCTCAACTCTTATTAGGAGCAAGGATTGTAAGCTGCACCTAAGAATCTATTGGTTTCCATGTCTGTTTGTGGGGATCTTGTATGTGTTCTTTCTTAGCTGTGATGGATACTGTTGCTCTGGGTCAAACATGGGGGTTGTTTTGCTTCTCCTGTATTTGGTGGCAGTTCCTCTGGGATCCAGAAGAGTCAAATTCCAATCCTGCATAACAAAAGACTGAAAATAGAATGACTTGGTTTGGAAGGGACCTCAAAGAACCCATGGGCAGGGTTGTCAGCCTCTGAAAGATACACTTGATCAGGTTGCCCAGGGCCCCATCCAACCTCATCATATTAAAAAGAAAAAGTTTGCATGAATTTGCATGTCAACCTTTCCAGTGGCAGAGCTTCTTCATAGTCCTGGTGCTTGCTGGTAACTTGAAAAATGAGAAGATCTTAACAGTGCGCGTACTCTGTACTTAGAACTCTTTTGAACTGTTTAATTTGATTTCTTAGTTAAGTATCTTCTTAATGTCTTAATGTGACTTTTTTTTTTTAACTCAGATTTTCAACGGAATAACTGGAAGTGGTAGGGAAGATGGCAAGCTGAAATCTATTTTAACTATATTCTTTATTTTCTAACCAGTTTAGTGCAAATCAATCACGTTGCATCATGGCAGCAGACTCTATGGAAATCGACGATGCTTTGTATAGGTAAGGGTATCTGATTTGTAAGTATTGTTCATGATGTTTCAGCAGCTCTTAGATCTACACACGTTAACGTGAAAGATGGGGCTACTGCCTGTTAGGTCAAGGTATGCCTACTTATGCTGGTTTACAGTATTTGTATTGGAACAAACAGTACCTCTAGAAAAATGTGCTGGGAAGAGAAGTTTCTTTATTAAAAAGAAGCTGACCACGTAAGCAAACAAAACCAGAAGTCTTATCTTTTGTGTGCTGAATAAATAAGGCACCAACTGAGCTGCTCACTTTTGACCCAAGTTTCACAAAAATCATTTTCCATCAGGTGATGGTGCTTAAAATAGTTCTAATTGAGTTCTGTGGTTGGAAACAATCTTTGTTTCAGAGCTCTGGGTCTGATTGCAAAAGCTGCTGTACTTCCTGATGTGAATATTTCTGATACGGAAGGAATTCTTGTGTCTTCAGGAGTTATTCAAGTGTCTTTATACTGTCCTGAAAAAAAAATTGCACTGATTTAAAACAAAAAGCATTTTTTCCCTCTAAAACACGGAATTGAAAATCACTCTACTAAATACATTTTACTATTTGTATTGTGGGTTCATTTGATACACATTTATTTCCTAAACCAGCGTGGAGTTCAGACTATGCATGTTGCATTCTTAGTTGTTTGTTGAGTGGAAAACTGGTAAATATAGCTGTGCACCTGTCACTGCTGGTGCACGTTCCTCTGCAGAAGGTAGTACTGCAGAGTAAAAGCTGAATGGGACACCAGAAGGACGGGAATGGCTGTGGAAACTGAAATGATTTTACCTTGCTCTTGATTTTGTTTGTGTCTTGTTTTAATTTGAATTTATCTTTGGTTTAGTCGGCAGAGGTATGTTCTTGGAGACACAGCAATGCAGAAGATGGCTCAGTCCCATGTGTTCCTAAGTGGTGTAGGTGGTCTTGGCGTGGAGATTGGTAAGTTTGGGTATCATTTATGTAAGCAGACATAAGCAACCTAAGCGTACTGTCCCAGCTTGCTTCTAAAGCTTATTTAAGATGTAATAAGAATGTTTGAGATATCTGAGTGAATATATGTTCAAGATCTGTATGTAGCATACAACCACAGAATCACAGAATTGTAGGGGTTGGAAGGGACCTCTAGAGATCATCGAGTCCAATGCCCTGCCAAAGCAGGTTCCCTACACCACGATAGTTTCCTACACCACCATAGATGACAGAAAGACTGAGAGCTTCTGTCTAAAAATCTTTCTAGTAGAACAAAGTTCTAAATTCTACTTGAAAATGTGCTTCCAGTGCAGGTGGCTTTACCCAAAATGCCATGTTTTGGGTGAAAATTGAGAGTATTTAACCTAATAATAATAAACCTAATATAGGAATATCTATAGACTAAACTATTTCTTTACAAGAAATGGGGACATGAGGGGAGAGGGAACAGATGCAATTTGGTTTAAAACTGTATAATTACACCAGTGCAGGAGGCCCCATAACCATTTCATTTACTCTTTAAAAAACAGTTAAGAGAAGTCTTGCCCACACCTGGGCTGTTACCCTTTCAGTTGCCTTTAGTGGAGCTCTGCACTGAATGCCAGGTTGTGTATGTGAGGTTTTGCTGTTTGTTGTCATTAGCATCTCTGTAATCACATTTGTGGGATGAGCTACTGATGAATGACAAATGTAATGTTGTTTTTTTTAACCTTGCTCTTATTGTTCTGCTCTTAGTGGTGGTGTAGAGTGCTTAAACTAAACATAAAAGTAAACAAACCCTTAAGCTGTGAAGTTCTTAGGAATGACACACTGTTACTGTCCACCCACATGACTTAGAGCTTTGAGAGATCTCTAACAGCCTCTTTTTTTAAATCTTTTTTAGCCAAAAATATAATTCTGGCTGGCGTAAAGGTATGTAAAGCAGTCCTGTTCTTGGGTGAGCGGGAGGGAAAAGGGCAGCACCACTGAGCAAGCTAATCCTCAGTTTCTGAAACTGCCTTTCTGTGGGCAGACTGCAAAAGATATGAGGATGTGGCTACAAAAACTTCTGTAGTCAGAATGTCATAGTGGTACAGTGTGTGTCTCAAATTGCTGTGAACGTCTGAGAGTCTTCATACCTTCGTAGATCCTCAGTAGAAGCATTCTGAAATAGTTTATGTGAAATATTTCAGAGAAATGCTGATAAGGTGTTGAATGCTTTTGTCTCTCATAACACTGACTGGTGTAAACACAAAAGCTGATCTCTTAAAAATGTTCTCCTATTCAGTCACCTGTCAGAATCCATTTATATAGAATCTAAAATGGTTGTGTGTTTTAACCTTACAACTGCTTTTGCATTGCTGGGGTTCATTTTGTTAGAGAAGCCTTTTTACGTTATTTCTTCCAGTCATTAAAAAAGCCATAATAATTTTGGGAGCTTGTTCAATTACAGATTGCAGTTTTGCTTTTTAATTGTGGTATGGCAGAAACAATCCTTAGTATTTCAATGTTCTCATCTCTGCAAGCTGGGAGGAAAATGTTTAATGACATTTGTCTTCCAGATCCATTCCTTTGTCTCAAACAGGAAGAGCTCTCTTGGCAAAGAGGTTGGAGGAGCTCATTCCTATATGTATTACAACCAGACCTTCTGTGATGCTAGTCTTAACAGCAGTTTGTATGGGGCTTAATCCATCTTTCTGTATGCTAACACAATAAGTGTGGTTTTTAAATTCCTTTTTAGGCTCTTACAGTTCATGACACCAAACAATGCACAAAATGGGATTTAGGGATCAACTTCTTCATCCACGAAGACGACATAGTCAGTCAAAGGAACAGGTTGGTCAAGTCTCTGGGGTGAATGTAAGTGGAATATCTCACTTTTAAGGCAAACTTAGTAGTGAGGGCCAGGGTGCATTTGCAAGCTTAGGGAAAATGGCTGTGATGTGCCATCAGAATGCCAGCATGTACTACTGTCTATTGGATACAGCTCTTTTCCTCAGACCTGCTGGGAATTTTAATGTGAAGAAATAAGTTTCTGATTGTTGCTAGGAACTCTTGTAGGGTGTGTGTAGCATGAAGTTCAGTTTAGAAAATTCAGTTTGTAAATGCATAAAAATTCTGTTTCTCTTTTAGAGCTGAGGCCACTCTTCATCACATTGCAGAACTTAATCCATATGTGCATGTAGCAGCATCGACCATGCCACTAGATGAAAGCACAGATCTGTCTTTCCTAAAGCAATATCAGGTATGTCACTGTTCAACAGAACAAACAACTGGTTCTTTTTTTATATAAGTAAATGAAATTGAAACAAATTCTCAAGTACATTCTGAGATGATTGAAGGAAAGATGTGTTTGGACTATTTAAATGATCCTGCTTGTGATTTCAAGACTGAAACTGTTTCTGTTCCTACCATTTCATGTCAACTACAGAATTTTCTGCAACAATAAGTAGTTACTTGAGATAGAATGTTTTTCTTATCTACAAGACAAAACTGACTTTTTTCCAGTTATATTGTAGTATGTTCTATGTGTATTTTGTGCATTGTATTCTGTGCAGCTTTCTCTTTAATTAGCTTATGTACATACACATGGACCTAACTAGCAAAATGTAAACTACTCTGTAGTGGAATGAGGATTTTTTTCAGTCTCCTGCCTGTGTGCTTGGCTTAGGATGGATGAGTTGGGATCTCATACTTTGTGGTTATTGGTTATACCCAAGCTAAGCAAATAATCTGAGTGTCTCACCTATAATAAGGTGTATACAGCTGAATGGGACATGGTGCATATACTTTATAACCTGATGTTTTCCCAAACTTCAGAAGAGTGTCAATCTTACGCAGACTTCCTGCTATGCACTGGTTAGTTGGTTAGTGCTAGGATGTATCAGTGTTATCATTTGCTGATATTAAAAATCAAGAGTTATGGGTTTTTTGTTTTTTTCAGAAATGATGTATAATTTTCTAGACTAGTGTAATTAGGTTTTGTTTCACAGCTGCAGTAAATAAGTGAGAATTTGCTGTTCCTGGTCCTGCTCATCTTACTTCCCCAACTAGTGGAATGGTAACCCACCTGTTATAACACACATGAGAAAACTTGACATGAGGCCCCTTTCTCTGTTAAGTTAGGGGAGGAGGAAAGGAGTCTTAGAGGTTCAGGACTCCAGAGTAACTTACTGTTGCTACTACTTCTTCCATCCTTAAAGCATTGATTGTTTTTGGTGTTTTAGCTCTGTTTGTATTCTTGCTTGCAGTGTGTCATATTGACTGAAGTAAGCCTGTCGCTGCAGAAGAAGATTAATGACTTCTGTCATGCTCAGCAGCCACCCATTAAGGTAATAGAAAAATTAAATGGGTGATTAAACCATATGGTGATGGTTCTGCAACACGCTCTTTCCAGAAATGGAGAAAGTATGTTGTGGGATATGTAGTTATCTATAGATACAACTCTGGTGGCGCAGTGTGATTTTGGGGAGTTTGCTGTTACTGTTCTTTGTGCTTGTTTGATGTTATCTGGGTAACCATAGGTTTGTTCTTTAGACAGAAATTAAAAAAAAAATAAATAAAAAGGAAAAAACAACTTAGGGTAAAGAAATAGTTGTCACTGTTAGCTCATAACTCTTGTTGAGAGAGAACAGGGTGAGACTAAATGTGATTGTGGTAGAAATGGTGGTACTTCGCTGCTTTTCGCCATGACTCCTGTTTTTTGTGCAGAGCTTCTGAAATGTTAGTGAGTGTTCCAAGTCTGTTTTTAATGCTGTGCTGTGTAGTCAATGGCCTGGGTGTTTGTGACAGGTTTTCACTAGGTTTTAAGAGAATTTCCCTCTGTTAGCTTAGGACAAGGTTGGTTGTGAGAATTCATTCCTTTGGCATGAGCTGTTTCTGAGATGCTCACAATTTTTTGCTTTATTTTGTAGTTCATCAGTGCAGATGTGTATGGAATATGTTCACGTCTGTTTTGTGACTTCGGTGATGAATTTGAAGTGTTGGATACAACGGGAGAAGAGCCGAAGGAAATCTTCATTTCAAATATAACACAAGTAAGGGATAGATGTAATTGTGTTAGCATAACCTCACTTCATTATAAGTCATTACTGGCTTCATGGCCAACAGTGTGTTCCAATTTGTTAGCCTGAAATTGAAATGGAAAATGAAATGAATTGAAATGAAAACCAAGTTTCATGTTTGTAATATCTCTGTCAATAACAGTCAGTAATAAGTGCTAATAGCACGGAACATGCTGATGCCTCCTGGATGTTACTTAAGATGCAGCATCATAACATTCAGGCTTTTTAAGAGAAAGGAGGAGATAAAATACAGAGAGGATGTAGCCTTGGTGTGGGAATAGGTTAAGTCTTCACCAAATGCCCTGAAATACCACTGAAATTAGCCACTTTTTAATGAGAAAGTGCAGCACACATGGAGGAAGACTACTGGGATGATAAGGGGAATTGAGAGCCCACCTTGAGAAGACATGTATTTGATCATTGCAGCCTGCAGAAGCAAAGGCGATGAAGAGATGTTACTGCTAACACTTCCATTGGAAAGTATTAGAGAGGTTATCCAATTGATCTTGTATTCTATAATGTAAACGTTTTCAGCTCCTCTCAGTTCTGTTTGGAAGTCCAGACTAGAACATTGTGCATCCATTAGCAAGTCTTCTGTCATATTTCCACTCCAGATGTAACAGTATCAAACTAGAAGGGACTGTGTAACAAATTGTATTTGATCTGAAGTTTATGACATAATGATCTGGTAGTTGTTTTTTTTGATCGACTTGATTGCTCTCATTAACTACATAAGCCATAGAGAGTTGCATATTGTGGATTTTCCTGGTTGCATGCCACAGCAAGTACTATTTTCATTTATTTTTCTTACAATTAATAATCTGTTATTTGAGCTTAGTTGCACCCTATTTCTACTCTCTGGAGTGGAAAAATAGTCATGGATGACTCCCCTAGTATGGCTGAACTGAGGTGCTGGAAGTATTAGTAACTGCAGTTGCAGTAGTCAGAAAAACTTTTAGATAACATGTGGCATCTTTAAATGAAACTCTTTTCTCTTTACTAACTCTGCTGCTTTTGCTTTCAGTCAAATCCTGGTATTGTCACTTGCCTTGAAAATCATCCACACAGGCTTGAAACAGGACAGTTCTTAACCTTTCGGGAGGTCAATGGAATGTCATGCTTAAATGGCTCCACACACCAGATAACAGGTAAAGTGTTGCTGACTGGTTTGCAGTATGCCTCTTGGTCTTCTTGTGAGCTCACTGTACTGTTGGTTGTTATAGCCAGAAGAGTGCTGCGTTGTTCAGTATCTACAGTAAGCTCACAAGAAAAATTAACTTCTGATATGGAGGTCTTCCTTTTGTTGTCTTAATTTCTTTTCTGTTTAGTAAAGCTTATCTAAACTCACCTTGCTGTTTAAGGAGCAGTAGAAACCCCCAGATAGTGGAAGGTAATTGGCAGCTTTTGAGGTTACTGTCACCAGTTTGATGACACAACTGGTTTTGTTTGTTTTGGGAATTGTGTAAAGCCTGTGCTTTTGTCACTATTCTGGACTACATTAATGCTGCTGTGTATCTTACTGTTTACCTTGTAGTTGCTTGTGTTACAATTTAAGCGTAGAGGAATACATCACTATCGCTCAGTTTCTGAGCATACTTCTGAAGCAATTCTTATGAATTGCACTTTACCCTGCTTTTGTTTTCATCATGGAGGTCTCCAGGCCTACTACTCAGTTCCCTTTGGATGCTTAGGAATCATCTAATTGAGGGGGAGTGGGGAGAAGAAGGGAGAACAGACATAGGAGTCTTTCAGTTGTTTTTAATTACTTTGTGGTCTGAGATGAAAGCTGTCCCTTGAGGGGTGGTTGAATCTGCTTTCTCTGGACTTATTTGTTTAGCGAATTCTGGTGCTATATTAAGTTCTTTCCTATCAGCTACAACCTAGTGTTTGGTTTCAGTCTTCATGTCCCATGAATAACCAGAATGTTTTGGTCAGCTTCCTTTAATCTGGATAATGCTCCAGGTTGTTTGAGAGGAAAGATTTCATTTGCTTTGCTTGGCAGTTGGAACTTGTCTCTTTGTTATTTGTTGTTATAGTCTTCTCTAAAATCTGATTCTGAGTAGAGAAAACTGGATGCTGCTGTGCACAGTCCAAAAAAAGAGTGTGGTCATCAGAATTCTTATTAGAAAGACTGCTACTCTAAAAGGCTTATGTTACAATAGATCATGTGAGACTAATACTTTGGCAGAGAGGGACAATCCTATTAGTTAAGGAGGGTCAGCTGTGTTAATGATTTCAAAGCAAGGCTGCATGCTAAAAAATTAGAACATAAAAAGCTGTGGCAGTGTAAAAAGCCTGCTTTGTCATGTGCAGAATTGTAGCGTGTGTTGTCTGTCACTGCCACAGTGTTCTTTCGTCTTTTCAGTGGTGTCTCCGTACTCCTTCAGCATTGGAAATACGTCAGACATGGAGCCTTACTTGCATGGTGGCATAGCTGTCCAAGTGAAGACACCCAAGATGTTTTGCTTTGTAAGTGTGTTTGGCAAAACCAGGTTCTTCAGTGTTAATAATGTAAGCATTGAAAGCAAGAGTTAAGGAGGTCATTTGGTTACACGATTCATGGTTGCATTTAACTTGGTGGGGATGGTGATAATAAATCACTGAAAATAAGAAATACTTTAAAGTTAATTGCTAGTATAGGAAAATAATACATGGGCATCCCACTCCTGTATGGCAGGGAGCCCAAAAAAGCCTATAAATATATGGTTTCTTGTCTGCCTTCTGAGAACAAGTGATGAGCTTGTGTAAAAGGGTTTGCAAGCTATATGGTGTTGTGTGCCATTTTGGGCCCGCAGAAAGTTGAACCTGGTGGCACTTAAATGTCTTGCAAGGGAGCTGGAAGTGAGGACCAGCTGCAGCTGATATGAGAACGACCAGCTCAGGGCTGTATCCTGTCTCTGCAAAGCAGTGGCTTTCTGTTTGTGGTGAGTTGTGAAGATATAAATGCCCACAACCAGTTGCTTGTAAAATATCCAATAGGTGACCACAGAGCAGTTGGAGAAATGGGTCTTGCCACTGTGATGTGAAACATCCATTGCACTTTTGACTGACAAAGCTTTCAGTTTTATTTTGTGCATCTTTTCTCATCATAGTTATGAAGAGAGTAGTATAAATGCTAAGAAGAATGTCAGTCTGTTCAGGAAGCATATTGGTTTTCTCAAGAAGGGGCAATTGTTGTATTAAGTGCCTGTGTTACTTTAATGAATTCTGTTTTTCCAGGAACGGTTGGAGAAGCAGCTAACAAATCCAACGTGCCTAGTTGCAGATTTTATCAAGCCTGAGGTAATAAAGTGTGGAGATCTGAGTGTCAGTGTTGTAAGCTTGAAACTACACGGAATATAATCTGCACCTTTAAGTGTGTAGCAATAAACCTTTCCAATTTCTGCAGTTGTTAAATGTGAGTTTAGAGGATGAAATGGGAGTAGGGCAGATTGTGTGCTCACACCAAACATGCACTATGAGTTAGGTTTCTGGAGAAATTTATTTGTTAATTGTGCAAATTATATTGTAAACTCATAGCCATCTCTCTGTAAATCTGTTTAAAATATCAGTTTTCGATGAATGGATGGCAGTATAAATGCTTAAAAGAAACAGTGTCTTTTCTTTGATGAGCTTTGATTAAAAATAAATACAAAGGATTCAGAGCCAAGGCAGTATAGAAAAAATAACAGCAGTTGAGTGTGGGAACAATTTCTCTTTCCTTTGTAAAAAGATTTACTGGTATTTATAATCCAAGAGGAAGCTGCCTGTATCTGCCTCCAACACAATTTTATTGAAGTATTGGTAATATTTAAAAGAATGGCAGCCATGTACTCATTAAGCTGAGTAACTAAAAAAATGTTCATCTCTGGATTTGTTTGTTTGAGGATGTGAAATCTAACTTGTCTGCTCAGATTTTCTGATGTTGGCCATTAATACTGGGCTCTGGTACTCAGACTTGGCATAATGCAGTGTGTTCTAATGTCTAATTAAAAGAAAATTGTGTGGTTTTTTTTTATGATTTCAGCACTAAATTCTTTTTGGGGACTCTAGTTGGACTTGGGTGAAGTGGGTACTCAACAAGGTGTATTACATTACTCCTGAGCAGTGTTTCATAAGCTGAAATCCATTTTCTAAAACCGCTAGCAGAAGATGTTTCAAGTTGGCATTTAATGCTACTTAACATTTTTAGAGCTGAACAGTTTGTATTAACGGTTGCTTTTATCTCCTTCAGTTTGAGTATGTTCACATCAACAGCTGTTGTTGTCTTTAACAGGCACCTTTGCAAACCCATATTGCCATGCTCGCATTGAACCACTTTGAGGAGAAATTTGGTCGCATGCCGAACATTGGGTAATGCAGCAATCTTATGTTTGCTAAGCCTTGAACCAGGCACATCTCTACTGTGGCTTGATGTGCAGCGGGGTTTCTTGCCTATCTGGTGCTTAGGTGACATAGAAATTAAAAGTTGAAATCTAGGTGCAGAATGTTACCTAATACCTGCCTAATTTTGTAGCTGGGCTTTCTCAGTGTAGCAGTGGCAAGTTCTAGGCCTAGGTTTACAGAAAGTGTAAATGCTTCCTTCTGAAGGCGGTTCTTTGTTCCAGTTTCTTCACATGGAGGGGTTTAATGGGAGAAGTTGTTTGATGATTCCTGAATTATCTGTCAGTTTGTGGATTTAAAAAGACAAAAAAATCAAAGCTTGGGAAGGCTCTGTTTTTTTTCATTAGTAGTAATTTGTTTCAGCTGTCGTTTATGTGGATACCTCTGAGTCCAATGAGATGAAACTACTGTGTAAATCACCTGACTTACACATGCGCTTCTCCACTGAGGCTCTTACTCTTGAGCTGTTCTTAACGTTTAAAGAGTTTCTTTAATACTAAAGCCAGTACAGATTTCCAGAATCTTCCTTCTCTATCCAGCAATTCTTTCTCAATTGGTTTTGTTTTTAGAAGGACTCAAGAATGCTTAAGTGGCCATTATTGTTTTTACCCTTGTGTCTAGATGCCATCAAGATGCTGAGGAAATGCTGAAAATAGCCATGTCTCTAAGTGAAACCCTGGAAAACAAAGTGAGTAGCAAATAGGGATCATGAGTAATTTCTAATATAATTGGTTGCCTGAAGGCCGTGCTTTAGGTTTTGGCTCTTGTTCTGATCTTTGTATGCATCTTTAGATGAATTTGGTGATTTTTCTGAAGGCCACGCAAGAAATGTGACTTGATCAGTTGGAGATATATATATATGTGTGTGTATGTATATGTATGTGTATATATATATACACACATACATGTGTGTATATACATGTGTATATATATATGTATATGTATGTATGTGTGTATATATATATATATACACACATTATTGCTTTGTTCTATTTTTAAGCCTCAGGTAAATGGAGATATAGTGAAGTGGCTGTCCAGAACTGCTCAGGGATTTCTAGCTCCTCTGGCAGCAGCAGTGGGTGGTGTTGCCAGCCAGGAAGTCCTGAAAGCAGTTACAGGAAAATTTTCTCCACTGCAGCAATGGGTAAGGCCTTTTTTCTTCTGTACCTTTATTTTAACAGTGATGTGGTGAAGTGTGGTTGTGTTGTGAGTGCTGAACAACTTGTGTAACGGGGGAAAGAAAAAGGACTTGAGACTGAACTTAGAAACATGTGGTGGTCTTGCGCATAATGTAAAAGAGCAGGCAGTTTTAGCTTAAGCTTTTCTATTTGGGATTGGGACATCATACTCAGTGTGATCTTGCCAAATACCATCTTAAGCACAAGAGCAGTGCTTTCAGGACTCGCAGGGCAAATGTCAGAATAAAGTTAAAAGTGTCACAGTCCCTTTCAGAGGATCACACAATCATCTGATTACAAACGTCACAATCCAAGTGATAAGGCTGTGGCTCAGATTTCAGTGGCTTCCAGGCATTCCTGTCTGTGAAAATTGTGTGGTGAACTATAATGAGCTATAACAAGATTTCTAGACTTGACTGTATGCTTAAATGTTTACGTTTTTTTAAACAAAACATGACTGTTTTTCACAGTTCTTTATTTTTTGTCTTACAGTTATATATAGATATGTTAGACATGGTTACACCTCTAGAAAAGATGGGCTCTGAAGAATTTCTTCCACGGTAATTATCAATACAGTCTGCTTTTTTATGTACTGTTTCTCAAGTAAGCGTAGATGTCTTTTAAAGTTAGTTTAGTAATGCTTTTTGGAGGGAGAGAAGTTTGGGCTTAAAAGTGCACATCCTGTTTGAGAATGGGAGGAATAGGGACTGCAGGGGACTTGGTCGTTTTATTTGCATCAAAGTAGAATTCCATAACGATGATGCCCCCATGGAAAAAAATAACTTGCTACTCTTCTGTTTTTGTTTCCTGCCTCTCTTAAGGGGAGATAGGTATGATGCCTTGAGGGCTTGTATTGGAGAATCTCTGTGCCAGAAGCTGCATGATTTGAATGTTTTCTTGGTGAGTACAACTGATACTTAAGGTTTTTGCAAATACTTTGCAAACACAACTGACATCACCTGTCTTGAAGATAAGAAGTTGGACTTGATGCTGATTGGGTATATTGTTGTCTCATGTTTAGTTTTCTGTCCATCAGGAGCCCATCTCAACAGCAATACTACCTCCACAGGCAGTGCTGTTCCTAAATGTACTCCAATTGAGGAGCCTGTACTTACCTGTGTTGAATTTCATGGAGTTCTAGTAGCCTGTTCAGGACCTTTGGATGATTGTTTGTATCAGTTGGTCTCCTCCAATGCCACTGTAATGTCTATTAGGTTTTAACCTGCCCAAATGCATTTGCCCTCCAACGTCAACCATGATATCCTAGTTAGGATGTAAGAATACTTGTGGGAGTCCATGTCAAACACCTTGCAAAAGTGCATGTTGACGTAGCACTTTACCTCATCCATCCATCTAGTCACTATCACAAAATGCAGGCAACTTGTCACTTAACATTTTACTACTAGTAATCCATGCTGGCTATTCCTCGTCACCATTTTCTCTGCTGTACATTGAGAAGGAACTCTAAAGAGTTGCTCAGTGATTGCCTGTGGTACCAAAATAAGACTGATAAGGCTACAGTTCCCCACACGTATTCTTAAATATGGATTTAATATCTGCTTTTCTCCAGTCATTGGGCACAGTTTCTGACCTCCACGGTCTTTCAAAGATTATAGAGAACAGCTTGCAGCTACATCAGCCTGCTCTCTCAAGTATCTGTGGATGCATTCTGTCTGGTCCTGTTTTTATGTTGTGGTGGTCATTTTTTCAGGTTGTCCCTTACTTGATTCCTTGTGCCTACAGATGGTTCCTTTCCTTTACTGAACCTGCTTCTAGGGACAAAAGCCTGGCAAACTTTGTCAGTGAAAACCAATGCAAAGAAATCACCTCAGCTCAGCATCTGCTTTCTCCATGCCTTCAGTGCTCAACAGCATGCTCACATTTTCCTTGTTCTCTTTCTTATACTGCTGATATAGTAATAGAAACTATTCATTTTACCTGTGATATCCTTTGCTGGCTTGAAATGTGGTTCACATCGCTCTTGAGTGCCTAAGGAATGGTTTTGTGATGGTGCTTTGTTGTATATCCATGCTTCCAGGGGTCAATACTTTGCTTGATTTTATTTTTTTTTTTTTCCATTCCCTTCTTCATCTTGATCTCTGTTATTTAATTGTTGCTACAGCAAAGCTACCATTCATTTTATGTTTCTAACCAGTTCTTCCATATTTTTAGGTCACAGATTCAGAATTGTTTTCCCTGGTTGTTTTATCTAGTACCCATATTTAAGTCATTCATAAAGTTCTCCAGAAGATTCCTGATTTGTCTGTGTTACTTTTATTTACCAGTTTCTCTAACAAAGGCTCCTCTCATTCTCTTCAGGTTGGCTGTGGAGCAATAGGCTGTGAAATGCTAAAAAACTTTGCACTTCTTGGTGTTGGTACTGGGCAAGATAAAGGAATGGTAAGTCACGTGCATCTGTTAATTTCACTTTCATTATATATAAGTAATGTAACAAGGAAGAATTGAATACTTAGGCTACTTAAAAAGTGTTAAGTCAAAGCCTTGTTTCAGGCCAGTCTTGGGGCATAGAGACAAATGCCCTCAGCATGGACTGAAATTATGCAATTAGAGGCAGAACACACTTGGAGTGGCCTTGCTGTGTTTTGATTTTGAAAGAAAATGTATGAGTATGGGCAGAGCTACGGGCAATAGTGAATGACAGGAAGAGTATTTCATTTTGATTTATTTTTGTGCAGTTTGCTTCAAAAGCATCTCTTAGTGCTTCACTTAAATAAACTTCAGTTATTGCTTTTGCCCCTTCTGACTTAGGTTACAATTACAGATCCAGACTTGATAGAGAAATCCAACCTGAACAGACAGTTTCTTTTTCGACCTCATCACATCCAGGTAGACTTTTTTGTTCAATAAAGTTCTTGGACTGTTGTTTTGTTTCACTGTTCTGTGTCACCACTGAGAACTCAACTTCTGAATGTATGGATCCATATCCAGAGAATAGCTGTAATGTAGTCCAGTATATTTTTAAATGATAGCTATGCTATGTTGGTGTTATCACTGGTATCAGCTGAGTAAACTTAACTGGTCTGACCTTTATTTGTATTGGTGTCTTTCACTGATGAAATCTCTCAAATGTTCAGAGAGAGAATTGGATTACAAATGCTGTGGTGCATCAGAAAGTATCACGAATTAACATGCCAGAAATGCCTATTATACCACTGAAATTTGGGGAGAATAAACTCAATTGTTTAGTAGCAGTGGTAGAAGTTTTCTTAAGCTACTAATAATAATGTAATTTGACTTAAGTGTTAGCTAGATGCTATGGTTTGTCTTAATTGAGTCTTTATTAAACAAGTAAATAGCCTGGGTTAAAAAAACAACAACATATAGTTATATAACATATGGCACAAATGTTTTTTACACCTTAGAAGCTGAGAGAGTATCCCTTTACTTACAAACATGGCACAAAATAAGAAAAAGATGGTCAAGCTTTGACAGCAGTGGAGGAAAAGGATTCCTTTGCCCAAACCCCAAAGGATAGATTTTTTTGCCTCCTGTCTGTTAGGCAAATCTGGGAATTATGTTTTGGGTGCGTAGCTAAATGTGAACTATTCAAGCATTCAGAAGTCACGCTGTCCTGAGATCTGGTTATCTGTAGATAATTGAATATAATATTCTGAAATCCTAGAAGTGTCAGGTAGGTTGGTTAAGAACTCTATTCCAGTTTGGCTTTTGAAACTGGTTTTGTGTGGAACACACAGCTGTGATGAGATTGTTCATATACATTTGATATCTGTGCTGCATAGTCAAAGTAGCAGTAATGATTTTACCCTCTGGCAGTCGTGAATTGCACCTTTCTTGCAACACTTTGAGATCAAGAGAGGCGGTATGCAGCATCTGTTTCAGTTACTGAGTACATTTATGCTGTACTATTTATGCACAAGTTAGCCTAAGCAAAGGAGATACGTAAGTTAATAATTTACTTTATTGTATATTTTGCATACTAGAATTTTTATTCAAGCAAATTGTTGTCTCATCAGCAAATGAAAGCAATGTGTTTGTGACCAGGTGTTCTGTATCAGAATATTAATAACATATATGCATGTATATGTATTTCAGAAACCTAAAAGCTATACTGCAGCAGAAGCAACTCTGAACATCAATCCTTGCTTAAAAATTGACTCATACATTAATAAAGTTTGTCCAGCCACTGAAAACACTTACAGTGATGAATTCTACACCAGGCAAGATGTGATTGTGACTGCTTTGGACAATGTGGAAGCAAGGAGATACATTGATAGGTAGGTGAACCTCTGCTTCTCTATTTTTAACCTTGCTGAATTGCAACTACTTAAAAGATTTGGTAGCATTTCACTCGGATTTATTCTGCTCCTTTGACAAAGTTGGTGGCTGGGAGGAGGAAGGGATTTATATTCAGGTTGAAATCAACAGGCTCTGAGCAACCTGATCTAGCCATACATGTCCCTGTTCATTGCAAGGAGGCTGGACTAGCTGATTTTTAATGGTCCCTTCCAACTCAAATGATTCCATTTAAAATAAATAAATAAATAAATTTCAAAAACCTCTCTGCCTCTTCATGTGACAGAGGTCTTCTGACTGACTTGGAAATAAATAGCTGTCAAGGGCTGTTGGAGATGGAGAATGCTGTCGCAGTCTTCAGATTGAATTACTTATGCATGGGAATGTGTACTTAAATTTCAATGTGAAAATCCCTATTTATAAAATGAATTATTGATTGGCTTTGGTTTATGGTGCCCTGATCTAACTTGAAGTGACTCTTCTTATTTAACCTGTTCTTTTCTTGAGTTTAAGCTTTCCACTGTTCTGAAAGGTCCTTGTGTCCATTTGGGTTGTGCTCTGGTGATGTCTGCAAAGCAGATGTAGAGATAACTCTGTATTCTCATTATCTGTGTCTTTCCATATCAGTCGTTGTGTAGCAAACTTGCGTCCTCTGTTAGACTCTGGAACCATGGGAACAAAAGGACATACAGAAGTTGTTGTGCCTCATCTCACAGAGTCGTATAATAGTCACGTAAGTAGTTCATGGCTATCAACTTCTGCAGCTAGTCCCCTAAAGCTCCCTTCAAAGTAAGAATGCAAGCTGATTTTGTGTTTGTGGTTTTCTTTCTTTGAGCTATTTTCTGCCTGTTTGTTCTGTTTTTGGTGATTACCATCTCCAAAGGCAGGCAGGAGAAACGCGAGTCTCAGTAGCAGGCATTAGTCTGCATGTTTGTACAAAGATACGTATCAGCTCTTTGTAAATGGAGGAAGTTAACCTCAAACTCTTGCAGTTTTCCACGACTTGGGTTCCTATGAAGGTTGTGCCATTTGCCATGTAGTGCTGATGTTGACAATCGTTACAGCTTTACTATAGTTGATGGAAAAATGTTTCTGGCTTTGCGAGATAGGGTGGTTTTTACCTTGCAAGTGTGCATAAGTGTGAGCTGCACACCCTGGATAAACTGGCTGGCAATTACTTCTGCTGCTTGTACATTAGGGTTGAGTTTTACTTTCTGTGTTCAGATTCTTCTTTGTAAAACAAAATTTGTTTTATGCTTCTTTGTTTAGGCTTAAAAAAAGCTTCCTTGTATTTTGTAATAGTGGTGTGGGAAAGTTGCGTAGTCTTTAAGTTCTTGGTCCTGTGATTGATAACCAACTTTAAGTCTGCCCTTACATACAATTCCCCTTAAATATAGCGGGATCCACCAGAAGAGGAAATACCTTTTTGCACCTTGAAGTCTTTCCCAGCTGCCATTGAACATACAATACAGTGGGCAAGAGATAAGGTAAGGAAATAAGTTTACATGCTTTTGAAATGACTGTTTATTTGAAAAGGTGAGGTATTTGAGGTACTTAGTGTTCAATGCCCTATTGTTCTTTGTATTTTCTAGTTTGAAAGTTTGTTTTCTCACAAGCCTTCATTGTTCAACAAGTTTTGGCAGACCTATCCATCTGCAGAAGAAGTTTTACAGGTAGGAGAATGTTGCCTGGATATAACAGAGTTTGAACTAATGCTTTAAGGATTTTGTTTCCATTTATGTTAAGTACGGTTTGGTTTGTTTGCTGACATTGTTCAGATTTTCTGAAGGCTTATTTAGCCAAGGCATTTGTTGATGTTTCATGGGATCTTACTGCTGTTAGTAAGAGCTTGTCTTGTGTGTGGCCTGTTTCTCTAGCTCAGGGATTCTGTCTGTGATACAGGAATTAAAACCTGAGGGATTGTTAGCAAGAACAGTCAGTGTCATACAGATGTGCAGACAGCTGGGAAAAAATGAAGATGTACTTCTGAGTGAACTTGACTACCTAATAGATTAAACACTTATCTGCCTTTCTCTATGATGGCTATTGGTCATTCAGGCAAGGTGGAAGTAGAACAAGTAGACAACAGCTCTGTGGAAAACTCGGAGGGAAGGGATCACACGAAGGTTAATGTTCACAAAGCAACCTGCCATGTCCTTTTACCTGCAACTCAATAAGATCTGTTAGACTTTTACGTCTAACCTTTTTAAATATTCATTTATTTCCTTCTGTTTCTAGAGGATAAAATCAGGGGAGAGTTTAGAAGGCTGCTTTCATGTTATTAAAACACTCAGCAGAAGACCCCGAAATTGGACTCAGTGTGTGGAACTAGCAAGAGTAAAGTTTGAGAAGTATTTTAGCCACAAGGTAGGTAGCCAGGCTGTGGAAGTGGGGCACCTGTGGACTGACAGGGATGTGGTATCCCTGAATAAATAGTTTTCCAAGTCTTTGCACTTGTTTCCTTCTCCATTAATAACAAGCTTTGCTTCAAATCTAAATCTGCTGCAAAACTCTTCTTACTGTAGAGTTTTTTTGGAGGAGTTTTTTTCTTTTTAGACTGCTCTGTTAACATCCTAATAGCTCTATAATACCTCTCTTTATCTCCCACTAAACTTTGTGTTACTCAGCTCTTCGTATTTGTATCCTTGATTTTTCTTAAAGCTATCACAGAAAGATTGACTGAAATATGGGCCAGGCATTATTCAAGTGTGATCCACAGTGTTGCTTCAAATGTGTTTGGGGGAGGATGGGAGGAATTCTGTGATAAAGAAGTGTATATTAGTAAACATACCACATCTGTGTTGTGATGACAGTTATTAGGTTTTGAAAATGTTGCTTTCCCAGTTATGAATTTGTATTCCAGAATCCTGTAGGTGTAATAAGGTTGGGGAAACACTCTGCTTATTGTATTTAGTATTCTGCTTGGAGCTGGGACTGGTGAAATCCCATCTACCATCTCACACGTGGTGACAGTGTCATCTTCATCCCATGGATGATTAAATCATTCTGTCTACATGTACTTGTGTCTTTAAGCTCTCTGTCCTGATTCAGGTACCTTAGGTTTTCTTAACTCTTTAAATGACTTGTGGTTAACACTGGAGAGCCTTGAAAGATGTATAAAGATTTCATGTTATTACTAAAAAGGGGTTTTTTGATTCTGTGATGTTGTGTCGGTCTGACAAACTGCTAAAGCCACTCTGTCTTTCTTTCTAGGCTCTTCAACTTCTTCATTCATTTCCTCTTGATACACGATTAAAAGATGGAAGTAAGTACAAATACCTCTGTGTGCCTCCTGTGAATTCACGGCACGTATCATGTGTTGCTGTTCTAGGACTTCATCTTAAGTCTGTCTTCTAACCAGGTTTGTTCTGGCAGTCACCAAAGAGGCCGCCTTTCCCAGTGAAGTTTGATTTTAATGATCCTTTGTAAGTATTACTCTGCATTTTAAAATACCCTGTGAAGCTACCCCATTGTAGAGCCAGTAGCATTATAGCACTGCAAGTTGGACTGATATTTGATGGGTATTAATGTAATGGGTACTTATACAGTGTCAGACTGTGTGAACCATCTTAAACTTTCACTGCCGGTAATTTAACCCTAACTAACATGAAATCAGAGGGGGTGCTATGGGAAGTTCTGACAATATCTGTCTAGCATGAGAAAGGTTAGAACAACACTTTCTGTTTACTGTGTCTTGACTGCAGGGGTTAAGAAAACAGTTAATCCTAGCATTAAGTAACTTCACACTCGTAAAATGTCACTTAATTTTGGGGAAGACTTCTGAGGACCCTCTCAATTTTTATTTAAGACAACGTGCTCTGAAGAGTAGAAATTCTGTTTCTCGATTTATATTTGCAAGATCTCTTTGAATACGGTTGCAAATGTGCATATGGGTAATTAAAACTTACAAACAAGTTAATTATCTTCCTCTGTAGGCACTATGATTTCATTGTGAGTGCAGCAAAACTCTTCGCTACAGTGTACTGTGTTCCTTTCACAGAACAGGTAATCAGTACTGCAATAGTGTTCTTATTTCATAACCTGATTATATAGACATACAAGTCTGATCCAGCGCCCACTGGCCTGTCCTTACCAAGAATTAAAGTGATTCTTCATCTGTCCTTCAGCATGGATTATTCAGCAGCTGTTTATACATATTCATCTTGATTTGGATTACAAACCAGAAAAATGCATGAGTAGTGGATTAGGTATTTTCAGTGAGCTCTGAAGTTGTAAATCCTTGTTTTGATGGACTATTTCCTATGTAATATAATAACTGCACTGAAAGATCTTTTTCAGGCGTTTTCTAAGTATATTAGGAATCTTGTTGAGGAGTTAGTATTTTACTTGTTGTTTTTACTACTTGCAGCCTCTTTGTTGCTTGCTTATCCTTTGTTTTCCATGTTAGCCTTTATCTTTTCTAACTGGATCTTCTTGCAAGTCACATGTTTACATTCTGAATCTTATCTCCTGAACTACTTCAAGAACTCTGCACGAATACTACTCCCTTAGGTGCATTTCATACATATCTTACATTTGGTTCAAAGAAGTTTTTTCTCTTCATGTCAGTACGGCTATAGGAGTAATCTTATTTCCCAGAGGTATAAATTCAGCCCAGTTTGCTAAGTGCCAGGCACTTCATTCCCCTGCAAGTCTTATGCATTGTGAACCTCGTCCAAAGTTTCATTGATGATGTTTCAGGGAAACACCACTGCCTGCTTCTGGGATATTTTTTGCTTTGGCGTTCTTTTAAATGTTCCTGCATACAGAGTCTCTTTGCAGAGGGCCTTTTCAGTTGATATAAATTGAAATTGTTTTTCTTCAAAACAATAATAGGACTTGTCAGAAGAAACTATTCTGAAAATAACCTCATCTGTGAAGGTACCAGAGTTCAGACCTTCAAACAAAGTAAGTATGATTTTAAGTTTCTAGAAATGTAATCCACACAATGTAAACATTGCTTATCTCCCGCTATTCTATGCATTAATGCTGGTCTGAAAGAAACACGAATGAAAATGATATTTGGAGAAACAAGTAGGGACGTATAGAACTGCACCAACTGATAGAGCCAGGATGTCTGTGCACCAGATGCTAAATACAGTGTGGATTTTTTGGGGGGCTTGTGCGAATGCCTTAGCCTTTACAGTGCACATGTGATGATAAGTCAGTAAGGTTTTTAAGTTAATAGAAGTAGTAAAATGTGATTCATGAGCAGCTTTAAAGCAATCCTTGGTTGGAGAAAACTTGTGATTTCTTTCTAGGAGTCTTATGGAAATATCTTTTCAGTTTGTTTTTTAAGCATTAACTTCAAAATAGCTGAAGTTTTATTGTGCAGTGGCTAGCATTTATCGCTCAAAAGTCACAGGTAACATTTCTCAGGACAGTCTCATGTTTTCTTGCCCATTGTTCATACTTATCTGGTGAATTCCTGCCTCAGGAAACAAAAACCTGTTTTGACATATTGCCACAAAATGGCTCATGTATGGAAAGATCTCTGGCAGTTTTCTAACCCAATGCAAATGTTGTTTCTTGCGGAATTTTGTGTGCTTCATTTGTTCCTTTATTCCCGTTTCCTGTCACTGGGAACCAATTAAGAGAGTCTGGCTCTGTACTTCCTTGCTACCAGATATTTATATTCTTTGATCCTGCTGAGCCTTCTCTTCTCTAGGCTGAACAGCACCAGTTCTCTCAACCTTTCCTAATATGAGAGATGCTCCACTGCCCTAATGATATTTATGCTCTTGGCTGGACTTGCTCTAGTAAGTCTATGTCTCTCATACCTGGGAGGGAAGGCTGCAGGGAACAAAGAAAATTTAGTACACTTGTTTTGCACAGAGTGCGTCTATTTTATTCCTTTAAACACTACACACTTGCAGGTTGTACAAACTGATGAAACTGCAAGAAAACCAGATCACATCCCAGTCAGCAGTGAGGATGAAAGAAACGCTATTTTCCAGCTGGAGAAGTCTATATTGTCCAATGAAGCTCTGCAAAGTGAGTAGCGCATACTAACTTTCTAGCTTAGTAACATCTTGCAATTGCAGTGCGTTCAGATTTTTTGGGTGAAGCAGTTGTTTAATTCTGTAAGAGGTAGGCAGCTGATTGCTAAAGCTTTCCAAAGTATTGTGCAGGTAATTGTCCTAATTGCTCAACCTGAAAACTTGCAGGCATCTCAGCATTCAGTGGTTCTCTTGTTATGTTACCATGTAAGGACAGCCTTGCTAACTGGGAGCAGGTAGTGGCACATTAAACTTGAAGAAAGTTTCCCCTTTTAGCATGGAAATGCAAGTATGATTGTAAGTTGAACACCAAGCTTCAGAACATGAAAAATATCTGTTCAAGTTCTAATTGCCAGTAACTTAAGCTTAGGCCACCTTTTGATTTCTAGTAATCCTTTTGGCTTTTCTTTTTGTCCACGTACAGATGACTTGCAAATGAAGCCCATTTCCTTTGAAAAAGATGACGATAGTAACGGGCACATAGATTTCATAACAGCAGCATCAAACTTGCGAGCCAAGATGTACAACATTGAACCAGCAGATAGATTCAAGACAAAGCGCATTGCTGGCAAGATTATCCCTGCGATTGCAACGGCTACGGCTGCAGTTTCAGGGCTGGTGAGTGTGCTCCTAAAAAATAGTGAAGCACCACACACCCATTTACACGTTCCTGTGCAGTGGGGTGGCTGACTGATTTAGTTAGGGGAGGAAAAGTAAAACTCTGAGGTAAGGTTTGAATAAGGAAGGTTGTATATTACTTCCCCTTTTCTCCCCACGCTCCTAATTACCACCTTTCAACCAAAGCTCAGCCAGTCTCTGATCAGCTCTCCCCAGTATTATTGTTCAGCATGACACCGTTTGGGTTAACTGTCCTGGTTCTGTTCCCACCCATCTCCTTGTGCCCTCCCAGCTCTTCACTGGTACAATGGTACAAGAGGCTGAAATGTCCTTGACACTTAGTGTAAGCACTGCTCAGCAGCAGCTCAAACTTTGGTGTTGGATCTGCACTATTTTCCTCCTAAATTCAAATCACAGCACCACATCAACTACTACTGCAGTCAAAACTGGGACATATTATTCAATTTTTCTTGTGTAGCAATATGAAGGGTCAGTCTGGTTTTACCTGTAGTCGTCCCTCAGTGCTTTCCTTTCTGATCCTCTGTCCAGAAACAGGAGTTGAATATCAGCGTTTTGATTTGTTTTCTGCAATTAATACCAACTTCCATCAGAGTGCCAGTGTCAAGAGTATTAAGGATCTGTTCTGTTGTAGTTCAGATCTGTGCACCTCAGCACAACTGCGCTGTTGGGAGTGTCTAGAACTGGGATAATTTGGAGGAGTTCCTGCGTAAGGAATGTTTCTGAACAGTTAAAATAATTGCTGTGTAATTGGTTTCTGTGGCATGTTTGGGTTGCATCTTCAAATGTGATTGAATCTGTGGGTTGTACAAAGGCTCATCTGAGCAACACACACTGCTATTGTGTGGTCTGTTGACTAAATTAGTGTTGACGATACAACACCTGTGTTTGGTCTTATGGGTACACACTATTTGTATTTACTACAGGTTGCACTGGAACTCATCAAAGTTGTGGGCGGCTACCCAGCTGATGCGTACAAGAACTGTTTTCTGAACCTAGCCATTCCCATAATGGTCTTCACAGAAACTGCTAAAGTAAGAAGAACTGAAATCAGGTAGGAAGGATGATGGTAGAAAGGTAATGTTCTGGAAACATGCTATTTCTCACTTAAAACAAGTGCAAGATACATACAGTTAGTGATCTGATTGTGAATTTAATACTGTATGTGCACATGTAGCAGAAATATGGTAGAATCAAAGTTCACGTTCAAATTTTGGTCAAACGTTACAGATATGTGAGGTGAAGATTGGTCGCTTAGTGCTTGATGTTGAGCTCCATTAGCCATTTACTGCTAATGGTGTAACTGAAGCTCAGTACTGCAAAGGTCATTTCATAATGCATCTCTCAAGAACTCCTTGTTTGGAAATGCAGCTGATACACCCTTCTGTCCTAATTTTAAACTAGTGGTTTTAAGGGCTTAGTTTTGTTTTCAGTGGAAGCTGCTGGTAGCTCAAAAAATCTAGATGAGATAAATGTGTCGCCTGCTTATTAATAAACATCCTGTGTGCTCAGGCTGGAACGTGTGGTCAGTACAAAACCTGTTTTTCAACAGGTGTAAAAACAGTAGATTCATTGCCCAGTATAGTGTTTACTTGGAGTTAGGTTTGGTCTTGCACTTAGGCAGATGAATGAACTGGAGAAATCAGGGATGGAAGAGATTAAGATAAAACGGCAAATCATGGGAAGAGGTAGCAATTCCTTGATATATATTTAAAGGAAATGCCCAAGTTCACGTTCTGAAGTAACAAAGAATCATTCTTTCTTTAAAACAGAAATGGGATCTCGTTTACCATCTGGGACAGGTGGACAATTTATGGAAAGGAGGATTTTACACTGTTGGACTTCATAAATGCTGTCAGAGTAAGATATCATCTATTGCGCTGGGGTAATCCCAAGATGAGAAGGAACAGTTTTCTTGTTTGGGGTTATTGGCTCTTTTGCATTTGTCAAATCATTCTTTAAACCAGAATCATTCTAGAAAAAAAAGATAATGGGAGGTTGAGCCTAAGTAAAATGCATCCCAACCTATTTTCAGATTCTTTGTTAATCCACTTCTTCAATTGCATATTAACTAAACTTACATCAGTGTCCATGCGTTAGTGTATTTTCTGACTGAGATCTATGGCTTTCAGTTATCAGATGGACAGCAGTTGTATCTGGTCTGTGCAGTCATCTCAGTCCTTTAACGTGTTTTCTAAATTCCAGGAGAAATATGGAATTGAACCAACAATGGTTGTGCAGGGAGTCAAAATGCTGTATGTTCCTGTGATGCCAGGTCACATTAAAAGATTAAAGCTGACGTAAGTATAACTGGAAAATGGATCTGGATATGTGAGTGCACCTACAAATTACATTGATTGGTATAACACAAAGTTGCGGGTCTGACAGCAGTGTTTCCTCCCCAAGTGCTTGCTAGTCATTTATATTTGGGAACTGGAAGAGAGTAATTACTTGGGGGGGGGCAGAGGGAGAAGGTAAATTAACTTCTGTGTTGAGGACAGGAGACTTGCAGGATGCTGCTCTAACTGATGGATGCCAGCATGAGAAACCAAAGTCGTCTGACAATTTTGGGAAGAAATGATACATTTTGGTTTTAACAGAACAAGTCAAACTGATCCTTTTTAATCAGGCTTTAAAACTCATGGCGATATTTATCAATTTAATTCAGAAAGCAGAAGACATTTGGGAAGGAATGAATGTATTGGTTGCAGATTGAGATTTATGGTAGTCTGTTCAAGTTTGTGGTAATTCCTTCAGGTTGTAGCTCACTTCAGCCCTTTTAGAACCAAAGAAGTTTGCAGGGCTTTGCAGTGATGTGTCCTGATAGGAAATCAGGACACATCAAACTGGAAGATGTGAGGGCAGAATATTATTTATACCCTTTGCAAACGGGTAGCAAGATCTGACCCAGCATGCCTTATATGTTGATTGAACTGTGCTAGCTCAGAATTCATCCATCATGCTCTTCTGGAGCATATGCTGGTCAGTGTTCACAGACATTGGAATCAAAAGTTTGATCCAACATCCCTGACCAGAATTCTGCACAGAAAGCTACTTTTGTCTCCTGTCTGTGTAGGATGTCAAAGAGAAATCGTGTGGGTGAGGAATCTCATCTGAAACTGCTCATCTTCTGTTGTTGTTTGTACTGAGCACTTGTTAGTGAGCAGTGTAGTAGCTCGCTAGCAAGCTGAAAAGCTTGTCAGAAGTATTAGAATGCCATTTGCTATAGCTGAAAGGGAGGAATAACTTTTGTATCGACATTAAAAGAAGGCTCATGCTCTGTTATCGTGGTTTCTGGTAATGAAATTAGTCCTTTTTTGGCTCTGAATTCACTCTGCAATTCCTTCTTTTATTTTAAACTGTTCTTCATTTCCTTGTAGGATGCAAAAGCTTGTGAAGCCGTCAGCTGACAAAAAGTACGTGGACTTGACAGTATCATTTGCTCCAGAGACTGATGGAGATGAAGACTTGCCAGGGCCACCAGTGAGATACTACTTTGTTCAGGAAGACAATTGATGGTAGAGATACAGAAATCACTCCAGGACCATTTGTTTTGAAAGGAGTGTGCTAATTTTCAGCTATGAAAGATGGTACTATATATTCTTTTTTTTTCTTTGTGAAGCCTTAATTAAAACAAATGATGAAAGTCAGTGGCTTTGTGCTGAAGACAAACTGGATTCGTCTCATCTGTTCCCATTATCTTTGAACTAGTTTGCTCAAAGGAGGATTGGTCACTCCACGAGATGGAATGTCTAGTACAGTCCTTCCCTTAGAGACAAGATCGATGTTCATTTGTGGGGAGCTGAAGAAATCAAGAAGAATGGTGAATTTAATGAATTGTCCCTGCGTGTAAATTGAGGGCTGCACAGAGGAGTGCAAAAACTGGGGAAATGGCTGTCTTACGACACTTGTGGTGTTCTAAGAACGTGTCAAATCCATTTCACACGTTACTTTATTCCCAAATGAGAATTTCAGTCTTGGCATCCACATGAGATAATCCACACAAAATGTTTAAACATCCACTTAAAAGCAAATGTATTTTTCTGTTTCCTTGGTGGTGCTCTCTTCTGAACTATAAGTGATGCTGCGTGTCAGAGCGGCTACCTTAGGTCAGTCTCCACATGGAAACACAGGAAGGCAGATCTTGGATAGGTGTAAATTGCCATAGCTTCCCTGAAGTCAAGACAGTTGGAATTGTTCACTATCTGCACTAAGACTGTTCCCTGGGGAAAACTGCAATATGGGGAAAGTGGATCCCTATTGGAGAGCTGAGTTAACACTTCCGACAATAAAATTGGTCTTCAAGAAAGAGAAGGTAGTCGGTGTGGTTGAGCCTTTCTGCGCTTACCAAATTAAGAGTGCTGTATCAAGAAATGATGTTGAATGGAAGTAAAGGCAGACAGCCCTGGATGATTGTCACAGCAGATGCTGTTTCCTCAGCTGTTCCTTCTGGTACCATTTCTTTATAGTGAATGGTTAAGCCGTACATCTGTCCGCAATCTGAGTTGCAGAGTGCACTGAATTAGCATTAGCTCAGTCTGTTACTGGAATATCTCAGTATAAAGAATATGCTTAAAGAGTTAGAAACTTGCTTTATGTTGCAGTGAAGCAGAGGGGCATTACAGAAGCATCTGTAACAACACATTATCTTTTAAACACAGGAAGATGTAGCTGATTCTCCCTTTTCCAAATATATGTGGTGAATTTGTGGACATGCAGAAGTTCTAGTGAATGCAGGAGGCAGCTGGGACAGTGTCACAATCACACATCCTGAAAATATACAGAGGTTGTATATAAATCTAAGCTGTATCAAGTAGAAGTGAGGGCCTTGGGTAAATTCACGTTCATAGTCTTCTGTCTTTATAAATGCTTTGTCTGTATAGTAGTTACTTGAAGAAAGGAACTGTATTTCAGTCAAATGCAACAGGCATCTACCCCTGTTGAAAGGTCTGTCCATCCCTGTTAATTATCACATCTTCTATAATTACAGAAAATAGGCTTTGCTGCAGCACAGGATAGCAATCTCAACTTCCATCTAAAGGGTGATTTGTTTGGGATGGATGACTTTTGGAGGTTTATTTTACTAACTGTGTGTACTGATGAAATAGCTAAAGCAAGCATCCCACACAGTGGATGAACACTTATTTAGGTTCAGTGTTAAACATGTCATGAGTTACAGCAGTGATAACACACCAGCAAAACTGTCTAAGTGAATCATCTTGTGTGGCAAAAGCCAGATACAGTGTGTGGCGTGCTTTAGAGTTTAGAGTAGAATTTGGGTTCTACTGCTGCCCACTTTGGGTACTTGTTTTGAAGGCTGGATCTGCAGTTTCCCAGAGGATGGACACTGGCTCCTTTTTGTGCCTCTGTCTTTCATCAGGACTTCTATTGTGTTTTGCTTTCATAACTCTGGTCCGTTTGCAGAGCCTCGTTGCATGTCTGCATGATGAAAGGCTTCAGGCTCCCATGGGTTTGGATCACAAAGTAACTGATGACATCCTGAAGGCTCGTAACTGTCACCTGTTTCACAGACAGTAACAACAAAATGAGCACCACCAAACAAAACATTCCTTTTGGAAAACATGCATTTCTGAAAACATGCTGGCAGGCTGAGATGCCATTCAAACAATGAGATTCAAATGACTAACACTGGGTTTACATCTAGAACTTAGATGCAGTGAGGTCTAGGACAGCTCTCCACAACCAAAGGTAACAACTGTAGCCTTGGATGCGCAACTCTTTACATCAAGTGAGTAAACAAACTGAAAGAGGTTTAGATCTGTGTGCCCTTGAGGTCTTTACTGGTTGGTGACAGTATTTCAGCAGGTAGTTTAATTGCAGATGCTTTATCAAAACTTTAAGATGTTTCTGAGGACATTGGTAAAACAAAAAGTCTCAAGGAAAGTGATAGGGGCAAAAAAACAGTTTCATAAACCACACAATGGGTTCTATGCAGCCTTGGCTGCACCTCAGCTAAATTACTTTCATCTTTCAAGAAGTCAGCCATTACAGGAGAGCAGTTCTTTGCTCTCCTCGGAGAGAAAGTGTCGCTTTGACTCGTGCGATGCTTTCTGGATCCTTGCATTGTGAACTTCCCCCAGCTGCCGCAACTTTTTAGGCTTAATACTGAAGGCTGAGTTAAGGAAACATGAAGCAGTCTTGTTTTGTGGGTGGTGGTGGTTGGATTTTATTTTTGGTAGAAGGGAGAAGAGGCGTAATGTGGGTGTTTTATTTTTGTTTCCTACTATCCTAGTACTTAAACCTGTTCTCGATGATTAGGTTAGTTAGAGTAACGAGAGGCAAAATATCTGCATACTTCAGTATTTTGCAAATGATAGTTAGGAATTGACTGTAGCTTTTTCTTAATGTTTTGTGAAGTAGCAATTTTTACACCTGCTTAAGAATCTCCAGCAAGGAAATGGCTCATTTACCTGTCTTTCCAATTCGATAATGTAACTTGTTCCTCTGGATGTCACTCTGTAGTGCTTAATGCATGGAGCACTGAAAGGAAATGAAGTGTAAGTCAACAGGCTGCTAGAAATGAAATACCTTATGATGTACCATTGCTGTCATTATGAATTCCTCTGCAGGGCAATGGATGTGTGCTTTGCGATACCCCCAGAGCCTATTAAAGTGTGTGTGGCAGGGTGAGGCTTTTGCTATCCTAGGAGAGGAAACTTGGAACACCGGGATTTGCAGATGTCATTTGTAGTGTTTCAGAAGACTTGTTCTGAAGCTCTACAAGTCTAGAATGTGGTAATCCAGTTAAAATAAGGTGATTTTAGATCGAGTTACTGTTAGAAGATATTTGTCTCTTCATTTGTCTTTGCTCGTTTTAGAAAGAGATATGGCTCGTTCATTTTTATTCTCCATGAAGACTTCTTAAATTGAGCAGCATTTCAAGGGTAGGCAGTGGGTGGGAAGACTGTTCTAAGGAAATAGACTTGTTGGCTGATTTTTCAGTGCTGCTTTGTCTAATCAAATTGACTTTGGAGGAGGAGAGGATTAATAGATTGGTCTCAGGCCCATCCCTGCTCACCCACTTTTCTCTAAGTAGTCTGAATGTGAGGCACATGCTTCACACATATTTAGCAGGTACTCTAAGTTCAGCTTTCAATACAGTGCATGCTACTTAAGAACGGGGTAAGGAATGATGGAAACAACCTACTCCAGCATATGTCGGACAGTGATTGCGTAGTTCTTGCTGTCACTGCCAGGACGCAGGATCAAATTCCCACACGAAGGGTTATTTTCTAACATCTCTATTGCTTCTTTCCGAGATACTGTGTAGAAGCACCTGTGTAGAAGGGAGAGGAGAAACGGCATGGATGCAAGTTACACCAGCAAGGTTATGTTATTCTCAGCTGTGCAAAGAAATGTGGTCATCCAGGTTAACGCAGTGTCAGGCTTATCTAAGGTAATTAGCCGTGGCTGCCAAGGGACGTGACATATGGAGGATTCTTGCTGATTAATGCTATTACAGGAGAGCAGTGCTTTGCCCTTCTCAAAGAGAAAGTGGCACTTTGGTTCAGTGTGATGCTTTCTGGACACCTGCAAAGACTCTGAACACCAACCTGGATCTACCTTGAATTTTTCAATGGTAATCAGCGTGTTCTCAGAAGAGCAGATACACTGGTCCAGCAAGTGGCTTTCTAAGGGGTTTATCAAGCATAGCAATATGCTATATGCAGCCTTTTCGAAACAACATGCATTGCAGAAAAGCTGCAGAAGTAAATTTTTTGTTGTGAAATCTCTGTTAAGGCCTTAAGGTACATTTTGTTCATTGAATATTTTAAACCTTTTGTACAACAGTTGGATTTTGAATCTCTTTATGAAAACAATACTTGGAAAGAAGAAAGGAAGGCTCTTGTAGTTGGGCTGAGGTTTGCATACTTCAGTTAGAACTTACGCTGGCATAGTGGTCGCTGTACTGCTGTAGTCCTTGCTGGAAGGGCTTTCTTTATTCTGGGATGTGCTGGAACAGCCATTAAGCAGAATCCTTCTCTTCTTTTCTTTGTCTAGCACTTCCTGTATTCTTGTAAGTTGTCCAGGTGATAACGACTCGTCCTGTGGAACTGACAACTGAAAATGAACAGCATAGTTGAAAATTAAAGACTGGACAAATGCGAGCAACTGTTTTCTGAGCACAAAACAGCAGTGCAGCTGCCATGTGGTGGGCTTCTTACCTGCATGGTTAAAGCTGATATGGTCATTTGGGAGATTCGTGTCTACTTGTTTTGAGTGAGATGCTGCACATCTGTTTTTTGATATAATAGCGGAATACGTGCACATCTGTACTCTCATTTACCAGAGATACACGCTAACTAAAGTAGGCACGATTATATTTTGCTGTTGCTACACTGCAGAACTTAACCTGTTTCAGCTAACCTCAGCTTTTTAAGTGATTCAGCTACACCAGTGTAAACTCAGCTGTGAACAAACTTCTTTTTTTCTCCTGAATGTTAGAGAAAGTCTTGCTATTTTTGAAGTGTATTTAACATTTTAGGATGGGTTTACTTGAAATGATTATATACAGTTATTTCACAGTAATTTCTGATGATCATTTTAAAAGCATGTAGATGACACCCTGGACTCTCAAGCACTGAGAAAGGGGAGAAAAGTAGTTCAGCATTTTAAAGAGACTGAGGGGAAATCAATAAAGCCAGAGCTAGAATGACCTAAGTTCGTTCTTTCTTTCCATTTTCAAACTATTTCAGCTGACAAAACTGCTGCAAGTTTTGACTGCTAGATGAGTAAAATGTGCCCCAAAGGAAGGACAATGCCAGCTGATCAGAATAGGGAAACACTGGTTCTCTCTCTTACTATGTGCCAGCTGGATGCTGATGGGAAATAATGACTCTTGTTATTTATTCCTGGTAAAGTATAAGGTAGGGCTCAATGGGTTCTCTCAGGTGTGCAGTTTAGTCATTTATCCCTTGTTAAGTATTTATAGACGTTGTTTCCCTCAGAGCAGGCTCCTTTTTTCACAGGTGCAAGGAGGTGGACTTGTGGAGATGTCTCTCCTTGGACAGCCAATGGTGGACTGGAAACTGTTTGAATGGGTACCATGGCAATGAGCTGGGCTGAAACCAGCCCGAATTTTGCAGTCTTTGAAGGGGGAAGAGGGTAGAGGGGAGCATGGTAGTGTGTGCAAGCACATTAGAAACAAGGCTTTAAGCCATCTTGTTGCATATATGAAGACAAGAAAAGCCCTCATACGTGCTTTCAGGATTGAGTGAGATAAAAAACTGTTCCCTACCTTTGTTACAGCGAGAATAAAACCCTTCCATTCTTTCCCATATTCGCAGTTATCAGCCTAATAGAACAGGAAGTGAATGTAAGAATGACTACAGCAAAAAAGAAAAACAAATACAGTGTTTTCATGTAAAAGCTCAGGTAACTTTCACACATTTAGAAGTACCTTGCTTGCAAATAAGCCCTCTGCCAAACTAAATTGCAGCCTCTGCACTTCCACTACTCCAGATTCAATTACTGAAAGAGGATGGAGGTGGGAAAATGAAAACAGGGGTTTTGTTGGAGTAAGTGGAGTGGGTTGTGTTGATCCAATAGAAAGGCCAAGCTAAGGAGGTAGGTGAGTGTCAGCTGTAAAACCTTGCAGTGTCTGAGATCTATAGTCTCTACAGCTTTAGAATGGGCATGAGGCACTGGTCAGATGTATTATTGCCCTCTTGATATTACAGGTGACCTGAGTCTGTCAGTGGGGGTACTTTCTGCTTTTTTTTTTTCTTGCATATTTTCTTGTTCAATTCTTTGCTCACTTTAGGTTTCCACATGCTCCAGGAAAAACAAAACTGTCTAATGCCTGAAGGAGGATTTTCCCTGGTGTTAGGTTTCTTAGTGCTGCTTCCTTCCTTGACTGCCCTTCTTTGCTTGGCTGCAGGCTGCTAAAGAAGAAAGCTCTACTCCCACATGGAGCTCTGATGGGTGACAGGGTAGAACATGAAGGGGTTACAAACCACTGATTTTCTCTTGTTACCTTCACTTCCAGTTTTTCATTCAGGAACATCAGGATGAACTGTGCAGAGTCGTTTTCATTTGGTTTCGTATTGGTCACCGAAGTCAAAGCTGATATATCTAGTTTGTGTGAGTACTAAGGAAAAACAAAGAAAAGGAGTAGAACTGTCTGGATTTTTCCTTTTTTTCTTAATTACATGTTAAAGACAATAGACCTCCCCAAATACTTGCTTCCTCGCTTCAGCTAAACCCATAGCCATAATACTCTGGTGATTATACCATGAGCATTTTTCTCTGCTCTACAGAGGAAGATGGAATTACACATCGAGATACAGTTTTTACTGTGTGCAATAATGTTATGGAGCAACATGGATACATTTTTAGGTCAGGTAACAAAAAAAAATCTTCCTTTTTGCTTTGATGAAACAGATTAACACCACTGTTTGTTTCACTCTGGCTTGTTTGTTTTAATACCAGCCTTCCTGTTGCTATATTGAGTACCAAACTCTGTGGGTGAGAGAGGAAGGGGTGCAGGGAGACATCTATGGTGCGTGAGGACTGATTAGTGAACATAACCAAAGCAGGTCATCCAATCTGCAGTTACAAAGCCAGCACGCTACTCACTGTTGGTGCCTTCTTATCATCATAAAAGAAGAGCGTAGTTCCTCTCAGTTCTGTCCAGAACAGTCTAAATTCCTGTTACGGAGGAGGAAGTGTCACTTTGTCAAGATAACCTTTTTCATTTCCATAAAGTGCTGAAAGAACTGCTATGAAAAAATGTCACTGTGTGCTTTTAAATCAGTGTTTAAAGGATTATTAAAGAATGAGTAGTTATTTGTCTTCTATGAAGCTTATGCAAAAAGGAAAAATGTTTACTAGTTTTTTTGCAAGGTAGAAAGATGAATAATGCTCTCTGCTGTGTTATCTACTATCCTAGTCTGGCACTGAACTGCTAAACTTCAACTGTAATGAATTTAAGTGTTTTTAATATTAATCAGTTTAAAGGGAGTAAGAAAAATATATTCAGTTAAAGAGTTTGTTTGCACATAATTTGGATCTCACTGCTTTACTTGCTGGACAAGTGAAGAAAAGATCACAGAGCCTGTGAGTAGTCTGACCTACAAACTATGCTTCCTGTACGTGAAGTGATATTTGATATGCTTTGAATTATGTGCAGTAGCATTCATACATCAACATCATGACAAGGTAACTATAACTGTCTCACTCTTCTTACGGGTTCCGTAATATGTTCATATGCAAGAAAAGGTTTCTTCATTTTTTTCCTCCATTTTCTCGTGACTGATACCCCAAGAAAAGTAGCTCTTGTAGGATTGGAAATACAAAAATGTAACACAGTTCTGAACACAGTTCTAGCGTTCAGTTTCCTTCTTGCATGTTTGTTTATTTGGGGGATGTTGTGTGGGGATTTTCTTTGGCACAATGTTGGAGATATTCACAAAACCTGAGAAGGAAACAACTTGCGAAATCTGCCATGTCATATGAATTACAGTGAACAAATTTTCCCTGGAGTATCCTGTAGGAGATCCTTGCTCCCTATTCTGCAACCCCTAACTACTCTTCCTGGTGGATTCTGTCAAAGTAATAGCATAAGGTTCTCTATAGCACTCAGCCTCTGGACCCCAACCCCTGAGAACTGCACTGTGCTATGAAGGTGCAAATGTCCTCATTAAATCATCTGTCCCTAGCAAGTTAATGAAGTCAGTGAATGCCATGTGCTGGGGCTGCAAGCTCTTGGACTGTGCTTTGTAGACTTAGTGCTTTATAGAGACAGAATAGCAGCTGCTCAGGAACATTTCCAATTGTTTCACACATTCAAAAATAGCTTCATGCTTCTTTTTTTTCCTTGGATGTCTGGTTTCTCATAAATGATAATGCACCCCGAGTCTCCTCAGGCTGGTCTGTATTATTGCTATGCCCTGTTACTTTTTGCTATTCCTTTATGGTAGTTAACTGTATTTCAGAAGGAGGGCTTTTTCATGGAACAAAGAGCTTTTACATAGAGGGGTGTAAATGAAGGACTGTAACAAGGAGCTTTATTTAAACGTGAGGGTATTCCCATGGTACACTAAGGCAAGGCATTGAATAAGTTTTAGTGCTGCAGGAAATAAAATAAAATAAATAAATAAATAATAATAAAAAAAGGAGCATTAATCAATGATCTCATTTTTGTTTCTTGGAGTTTCAGTTTGCTACTAGCTTGTTCCTGTATTTGTGAGCCACACTGTTATTTCGGTTTCTTGATTATATCTCCTTTTCGCAACGCATAACTTATTTTCTCTACTCTGTGCATCCGCTTCCATGGAGGTATGAGTGTAGCTATGGTCCCTAAATGTTGGGATTGTCATTATCAAGTGCTAAAAAAGAGCAATCAGCTTGATTAAGAACGTGCTCTGTACGTGGTAGCACTGATTAAAAGCATGTGGGCATTTACCAATTTGTGCTGTAAATAATTATCCTGGCTCAACAGATCACCGTTACGTTTTGGAGCCAGTCCACCTATGTGGAATCATCAGCTCCAAGTAATTTGAACAGAAATGAGATGAAAGCGTGAATTAAGCTAGATATCATTATTTCAGCACAGCTATTTGCATCAGCCAGCACCAAGAAGCATTTCCCACCACTATAAGCAGAGGATTTGCACGCAGCAGTAGTTTGCTGAGGAAACGAACGCCCAAACATGTCAGCTTTGTGGGCTGGTGCAGCTTACCTGGCACTGCGAGCGCCGGACTGACAGGTAACCTTGGAAGTACAAGGGCAGACCTGTGAGCCTCTGTCTCTCCTGGGAGATTCGCCGGGGTGCTGCCTGAGGGGCTTCTGTAGGCTGCTCCATGCTGCTCCTCAGCAGCCTTTAGGTATCAGTTCTGCTGTTTGCTTGTTGATTTCTTCTGCCTGTAGTTTGCTTTTAGTTATTTTCAATACACCTGCCCCCCCCGCCATCCACTCCTGCTGTTTGTTCTGCGTCAGCCTCTGCCAGAGAGCTCATCCTGGGGAGGTGAGGGGGGGGGAAAGCAGCACCTCAAAGAGGAAGTCTCAGTGCTTTGCTTTTAGGTCAGCAGACGCTCAGTGTGTAATCCACAGGGGAACCAGACTGAGTGCATTGAAAGGGTCTTTTCTTGGCAGTGTGTTTCTTGGTTTGCTGTAAGGTAAGCATTCAGACGGTACCTCACAACAGCACAAGACTGCAATGTTTATGTGAGCGGTGCCAGCTGGAGGTGGCTGCAGACCAGCCCTGCAGGCAGGGAGACGAGCTCTCTAAGTGGCTTTTCCTCTGTGAATATGTCGTAACGTTGAAGCTATCAGAGTTAGGATTTCTATAGGATACGGGATGCCAAAAGTAATAATGGGAATAAGCTTACAGTTGTGTATGGACACCCAGCATAAATCAACTTCCTAGTGTGCATGTGAGACAAATATCCTTTTTTCTTTCTGTAAGAGGTGATAAATCAAAGCCTTAAGATAAATAATAATAAGAAATCAAAGGTGTTTAGGAGTGAAATGTTGGTCTCGCTGAACTGAGGGGCGATATTTCCATCAGTGTCCCAGAAGCCTTTATGTTTCCATTTGCTTCTGTCCTTCCCTATAGCATTTAGGAAGAACAGGGATGGCTGCACTTGGCATTTCCTGCTTGAATTCTCATAGACCGAGACGAAACCTATTCCCTGCCCTCACAGAAGGCACTGTGGATGTGAGGGAAGCTGCCCTATCACTTCCGTGCATGCACACCAACATCCCTCTGGTGGTGGGAGCTGCGCACGCTCGAAGCAACCGCCCTGGGAATTCATCTCCTTGTGTTGTTTGTATTCCCAGGAAAATCTATAAAATATGCACTTAGGGGCTCTTCCAAGCATAGAAAGATGATGTCCTGTGAATCAGAAGCTGAACAACCGATGCTGTCTGGATTGGACTCAGGAGCAACTGATGAAGAACAAAAGATGAGTGATGCCAAGGGAGGGTTTTCCAGTGCCCTCAGCTGAGCGTCAGCAAAAGCAGATGCTGTCACCAAAAAACAATCTCACTCCTTGCAAGTACCAGCAGTCTGCTTCAAAAGGATTCATCACGGAGCCCATAAAAGAGCTTGCTCAATCACAGGGGACACTGAGCCTCAAAATACAACAGATTCTGACAGCTCTTATGCACAGGATGGTGGCAAGAAAAAAATGCAAGCAATCAGCTGTGAAAACAAGTAAGGAAAGAAAAAGTAACAGGCACCAGAGACTGCAGTAAGCTATTCATTCCATTCCTTAGAAAATGTAGTGTGACTTGGTATATTCAGTTAAGTTTCGAGCATTAATTACATTGTTGAAATAAGTGACTGTTTCAGGTGGTTAAATAGCTAATAGAGAAACTGGCATTTAGTCTTACTCCTTCTGTATTGAGAAAGCACAGCTCTTTGGTGCAGTTACTGTGCTCTGTGGTGTTCTAATATAGAAGCCAGTAGAGATGGATCATTACTCACACCTGAGGCGTGTAGCTAACATAGAAAGCTAATCTAAAACTTGGGTTGAGGCAATCCCAGATATGTGTAGAAACTGAGAGCAGCCCTGCAGAGAAAGACCTGGGGGTCTTGGTGGATGGAAAGCATGACAAGAAGTGTCCTCTTGCAGCCTGGGAGGTATCCTGGGCTGCACCAAAAGAGGGGATGCCAGCAGGGCAATGGAGGTGATTGTTCCCCTCTACTTTAGCCATGTGAGGCCTTATCTGGAGTACTGTGTTTGGGCTTGGGGCCACTAACTAGTAAAGGAGGGATGTAGAGTTGTTGGACTGGGTCCAGAGGAGGGGCATGGAGATGATCAGAGGCTGCAGCACCTCTCCTACAAAGAGAGGCTGGGAGATCTGGGCGTGTTTAGCTTGGAGAAGAGAAGGCTGCAGGGAGAACTCACTGCTACCTCCCAGTATCTGAAGAGAGCTTTACAAGCGGAAGGGGAGCCAACTTTTTACGTGGTCTGGTGGTGACAGGGGAGAATGGCTTTAAAGCTGAAAGAGTGGAGGTCTTTTTTATTCAGAGGGTGGTGAGGCACTGGGGGAAGTTGTGCAGAGAGGTTGTGGATGCTCCATCTCTGGAGGTACTCAGGGCTATGTTGTGTGGGATCATTGTGGGCAGCCTGAAGTAGTGGCTGGCAACCCTGTCCATGGCAGTGGGGATCAGGACTGGGCAGTCTTTAATGTCATCTCCATCTTAAGCCATTCTATGATTCTAAATTGTACTTTCTGTCATAAATAAGGAGCCACCAGTAACGTCACACCTGCTGAGCAAGTTATCCAGCCTTATCTTCACTCCAAGCCCTTGTTTGTGCTTGTAAATACGCAGATATCTTCTTTATGTAATGGACTCTTTAATGAAATAGAAGAGGCAAATTGTGAACATAACAATTTTGCTGTTTCTGTTATTGCTGTAACATCTCTTTGATATGGAACATGTTGAAACATGTGTCTTTTTATTCTTTTCTTTTGAAGCGGGTTCGTTCTAGAACATTCTGAGAAATATACTTTGCCAAATAAGCATTGTGAAGAGAATAATGAATCTTCAGGTACTATTTGAAGTTGGTACATGCATTGTATGTATGAGCTGCTTAGGCTGTGACTGCACAGTAATTTCTATTGTATCCTCAGCGCTTGTTCTTCAGAATAAGAAATGCAGGTTGAATTGGCTGTAGTTGCAGTTCTGCCCAAGTATATGGTACAATACACACCAGCTTCATGTTTTGTTAGCTGCGTAAGGTCTGGCATCAAGTCTTTCAAGATATAGCTGTCCTTGAGTGATACTCAGAATGGATTTTATAGATTCAGGTTTGTAGGGGAACTATTAGGTCACAGTTTGAACTGGTGATTGAGCACCTGGTGAAGGGATGTGGCTGGCATAGGGGGCATAGGGACATTGTTTGCACCTGTGCTCCCCAGGTGACCCAGGCTAGAGCTACAGTGGGCTCACTTAGGGACCTGCCACTGAAAGGAGAGCATCTTTTGTATTGAGGCTGCTGCTTCAGAAGGAGGGTTGCCTAATCAGAGAGTCCCTTCCACTCCTCTTTCTGTACATGATTGCTGGCCTACCTGTGAATGCTTTCCCTGGTATTGCCAAGATCCCCTCAGATGCAGTTTTGCTTCTTCATGAGCAAAACAAGTCTGTACCAATTCAATGCATTGCTATGCAGAGGTACTGTGTTTAATCACTTCAGGCCACTGTAGAGCTAAGTTTCTCACCCTATGGTCTGTTCACCTAAAAATATCTTGGTTTTCTATGTTAAATTGTTCTGTGCAAGTTAAATGAACTGTTGGTAATGCATGTGAAGCCTGGAGGCAGAAAGTCTTTTCTTTCCCTTTAAAGCCATTTGCAAGTGTTGCTTAGTTCATGTAATGGTTTTTTTGGACCTAGTTAGTGGCTGTTTCTAGTAATAAGTTTATTTTGAAGTTATGCTGGGGGGTGTAAAGCTGAATGATCTCACGCTTGAGTCAGTACAATTGTACGTGTAGTTACAATACTTGATTTTTTAGAGATGTCTGAGGAATATTTACTTGAATGTGTATTTTTCCTGTGCCTTTCAAGCTTATGCTTTTTTAATGCATACATAAATTCCACATTGATTTTATCTACATTGGGTTTCACGAACCTTTAAAGAAAAAATGTTAGAGGGAACACTAACGCTGGGAGTTGTGGATCTTGGAGATGAATTGACTAAAAGTCTTGAGTAGTAAATAAATGCCTCTTGTGATGGCTTTTGGAATGGATTTTCAGATAACTCTGAAAACCTGCATTGTCAGATGAAAAATACTGTCCAACAAGATAGGCAGGCAAAAAATAGATAATTTTAAAATACCTTAATGTGAGTACATAAATACAAAGACATTTCCAACTTGATGTAGATTTTTGCTGAAGGAAACACCATGAAATCTGCGATTCACTCATCACAGATGAGTGAATTTGTTAATTCAATAAGCATCTTCAGCGCTTCCTGCAAATGTGGAGTACTCAAAACCTTAATTTTAAGTTGAATAAGATTTGGAAAGAAATCTGGGAAGTACATGGAATATGTTTATAGACAAGCCTTCCTAACTTAACTCCTCTTTTTAGTACTACATAGCCCTGCTCTTTATTTTTTGTTTAACTTTTGAAAACTTCTTTTTGTATATTCAACAGGTACCATTTGAATTGCCACTTTTTCTTACAACTCAGTGAGAGGGTTTGAATTAATCTTGCACAACATAACAGGGTGCAGGTAAGCTGCTTTCTGTGCTATCTGAGTTGGTCCTATGGGACAGGATGGCACAGTGGGCATGTGGTGGGTTGTAATCCCACAGTAATCTGTTTTTATTATTTCTTTTGTTATAGTTTTTGAAGGCACACAACTATATTGTTGTGCACAAATAGAGGCAAAGCTTGTTGTTGTTTTTAATTTACCATTCTTATTTTTAGCATTTAAATAATCTTGACTATTATGTTCTCAACTCTTAAGGGAGCTTTTATTTTTTTCTTACAAAATGTAAAATTCTTACCATATTCATACATTGCAGCTTAAAAAAAAATGGAGTTGTGGTTGTAATAAGTCAGAAGATAAATATCTGGGAAGTCCTGGAAATGCATAGGATTTTCTGTTGGCAAGAGTACTGTTCTTTTTCCAGTCCTTGGAGATGGAACATAACCCTCAGTTACTCTTCTCTTGCCCCATAAGCAAGGTGAAACCTTTTCAGTTTTGCTGATGAAATCCTTCAAATCTGGGGAAGATCCTTAGTTACTGTTGAGGGATTTGTCTTCATAATTCAAGTATATTTACTCCATATTCCCGAGCCCCTAATGTTTATATATCAGAGGTTGACTAAGGTATATAGAAAGAAATACAATGTCAAGCTAGGATGGTGACTGCTTAACAAGCCCAGTGAAATAATAATGTATGCAAAAGGAGGCTACTGGCAATACCTCATTTCCTTTATTTTTATATGAAGACACAGTGGTGTAAGTATCAGCTGGGAAATGCTGACCCCTTGAGATGGAACAACAGCAGATTGTTTAATGTTTTCCATTTCTATATACTTAATTTTCATACTTCCTGTGAACTAATTCCATCCTTTAAATTAGTGCTGCCTTCCAACACACCTAATGTTCGTCAGACAAAAAAGATATGACTTAAAGCTCTGGAATATTAGCAAGAAGAGCAAGTAACCAATACATTGAAGCCTTCATGTACAAGTTTCCAAAATACCCATCTCTCTGACACTGACAGGGCAGTAAAGATAAATCTGTGGTTTGATCCCATGCTATCAAAACCTTGAGATGCTTCGTATTTGGGAACTTTAAAAAGTCACTTATTTACAGTCTTCAGCTGATTAGTCTTTCTCCCAATACTCCTGTTGAAGTTAGGATTAATTTCAGCAGAGCACGTTAAATAAACTTTCATTAACAATTTAGATAATTTAAAAAAATGATTTATTTGCACTAGTGTGTTTATTATGTCAGACATTTTGTGATAGCAGGAGCTGCTTATTGGATCATACGTGGGAGCATTTTTCATTGTGTGGGCACTGCTTTCTAGAGCAGATACTATAACGTTTTATCTAATCTCAGTGTTAAATGATCTTGGTGATGGAATACATCTTGTACTCAGACGAATTTGGTCTTTTCCTGATTAATCAGTCTGCTTGGAAACGGTATTTCCTTTTGTCCCTGAAGTCAATACTTTGTCTTAAAACTTAACTCTCATGCTTTGGCTTACTGGAATGTTCCTTGAATGTATTACCATTGTATCCTTTTCTTTAAAATAATTATTATCTTTAAAATAATTATATGTGTCAGTGTGTTGCTCTCAACTTTCTTTTCTTTCAGGAAGGCATTTAATAAGTGGAATAGAAGGTGCAGAAGCTGAACCTCACGTGAAGAATAAGATGAAGAGTCGTCATAAGCAGAAAAGAGCTAAAACAAGTATAAATACGAACTTTATTCCTCTTCTTCTGACACTTCAGAAAGACCCTTCTGTAATGAATGTTCTTCTGCTCTAAAGTTTTATTCCTGTGACAGCTCCAGATTCTCTACCTGAAAATCCTTTTGTAATGGAACGTGCTAATGACCTGATGCAAAAATCCGCATTCCTGTTACTATAGTGCACCAATGCTGTATCAGCCTGTCAGGAAGGGAAATGACTGATCCTGAGCTGTTGTGGTGCCCTTAAAGCTGAGGTGAAAGAAAATAAGCCATACTTCTGCCCTTAATCAGTTCACTGGTTAATGATGCTCACATGTTCGGTTTTAAATTGCGTAGTTAAGGTATAAAAACTTCTGGTTATTTTGCTGCTACCGAGTGTAATATTGCATATGAATGTGAGTTAAATTCAAACACATTGTGATCTAGATGAATAGAGATTTACAAACAACACACAAAATGGATAAAAGTAGGCAATAAATCTATGTTTAAACACCTTGGAATGGGAAGCTTTGCTAGATCCTTTGCAGACAACAGATGGTCAGTAAACAGGTAGTGCTCAGAAGGGAGGCAGGGTTAGAGACCAGGTACTTAATTTTTTCTGTGCTTTCTCTCTCTGGAAGAGATTTTGATGCGAAAAAGCCTTTTTATATGGAGATTTGCTGGAGCTTTTGTTTGTTGCTGCTGTGTTTCTATGTGAAGTTATAGAGGAAATAATGCTAATAAAGAAGGAGAGAACACTGTGGTCCTGACAAAGTTCTAAAACAAAACATGGATGAACAGATCACTGGAGAAAGAATAAAGGAGATAACAGAGAATATTGGTGTGAATTTCTGCTGCACTTGTCTCTTTACCACATAAAGAAAGTTGTAGGACTAGAGGTTGAGAAAAAGTATTCTGAAGAAATGGAAGGATTTATGTACCAGAAGTAGCTATGTAAGTGACAGCTCCTTGATCCTGAATAGACTGTAGAGGTGTGAGAAAGATCTATAAAATCACAAGTGGCATGGAGAAGGGAAATAGACATTTTTTCTTTTATCACAAGAGCCAGAAAGTGTAAAAGGAAGAAAGTGTTAGCTGAGTTTTTCTCAGAAAATAAGCTCTTTTCACTGCATGTTTTGTACTCTTTGACACAGAATATTATGTAGAGAAATATTTTTGTACATTCAATGTGAAAACAGCAGAAATTCACAGGAGAATTTATTAGAATTAACTGTTTTTTTATTATTAGAATTAACTGTTTTAGTATTATTAAGTATTATTAGAATTAACTGTTAATAGCTCTTAAATAAAATGAACTACACACTAGAGGTGGAGGATATTCTGTAGAAGCTATTGATCCATTACAGCATTCTGGGAGGCAAAAGCTGTGCGCCTGCTTTTGGCCACTGAAAGAGACAAGATTCTAAGTTATCTGAACCTTTGATCTGAGTACAGCTTTTAAGTTTACTTGCAAGTTTGAGGAAGCTTGAGCTGGTAGTGAGTGTCCAGGTTGCATGTTACAAAAAATATTGGCTGCTTTGTGTTCCTTTGAACTGCCTCTAGAAGTAGTGCATTATCTGTTTACCAGACATTATTCCTGAGAAACTTAAAATTCAAAGATGTTAACAAAAGAGTAATGTGTACAAGACCTATTAGCTGAGTTGAATTTCTTAAACAAGATCCTGAATATTAATGATACAACAAAAATACTGTGGTTAGGGCTATATAGCAACACCTATTGCTGTCTCTTTCAATAGAGGTGTTTCTTTTAACAAAACTGTTTCGGTCTCAGCTCTGACTGTCTCTGTGTAGTGTTTAAGCAGCCTTGAGCCTCTATCAAGTGCTACAGCTTGCCTTTGACATTCTTTTTCTGGCTACATTTAGAGGGATTTCCTGTGCTCTGTGGAATTAAACTTACCTACTTACAAGAGCTCTGCAAGAGACCTTTGGGATATTTGTCTCATCTTAAAAATTCTCCAGAGTCTCTTTTTCCTTTGAAAAGCATATGGTTGTCATAAACTCTTAGGCTATTGTCTTCTCTGGAAAAATGCATTGTTATTACAGATATCATTCCCTGATTTACAACTTAGGATGAGATTCCTATAAACAGCGTCTCTTGGGACAAGGAACAGCGAACATGTACTTGTTCTTTTTGAGCTCTTTCTCTCTTTAAGTCTTTTGATGCCCATCAGCAGCTGTAAAAGGAAAAAAACTTGCTTTTCTAAGTTAGCACGTATTTTATATACTTTCTTAATATTTTCTGTTTCTAGAAGAGTTCTTCCCCTATAATGCAGCTACTTTTGAATAAATGCTACTGTTGATGGCATAAGCAATATCATTGGCATTACGCTGGGAATTTCTTTATGATTTAGAGACCCTTTACTGATCACAGATGGAAATAATTCTGATGGGCAGATTGTGAACCACTAAATCCTGCCCTCCCCTTCCAGTCCACTGGGCTGTGGGGTGCCCAGAATCCCATCCAACCTGGCCTTGAGAACCTCCAGGGGTGGAGCATTCACAGCCTCTCTGGGCATCCTGTGCCAGGGCTTCACCACTCTGACATCTGCTCTAAATCCTCCCCTCTTTTAGTTAAAAACCATTCTCCTTTGTCCTATCGCTATCAACTGCTGCAAAAAGTTCATTTCCTCCCTGCTTATAAGCTCCGTTTTAAATATTGGAAGGCCACTCTTGAGTCTCCCTGAAGTCTTCTCTGAGCTGAACAAGCCTAGTTCCCATCAGCCTGTCTTTGTAGGAGATGTGCTTCAGCCCTCTGTTAATCTTTGAGACCAGAGTCTTAGAATAGTTAGAAGTAGCATGTGTGGTTAAAGTTTTTCCAAAATTTTTTCACTGAAATGTATGTGTACATATATATATATACACCCCCCCCCCCCCCACACACACACACACCTATATATATATGAAACATAAACTAATTGTATCAGTTGTGAAATTAAACAGTTACAACTAAAGGAAATTACTGGAAGTAATTTGCATGCACATTACTCTCCTTTCTTTCTCATAAATCATGCGTGTCCATGTGTGCTTACTGAATGGATTGCAAGCAAGATAGAAGTATTAAATAAAAATTGTCCCCCTGCTACCTTTCAAGTTGTGCATCTTAATGGAGGGGGAAAGGAGTTGCAGCTCAGCTTATTATTCTAGTTCATTACAAATTATGAACAAAACAGTATTTTTTCTTTCTTAAATTTTGCAAAGGAAATGTTGCTGATCTTAGAATCTCTGGGCTTTCTGTAAGGCTTTCTATGTTATCCGTGGCAAGATTATTATCACCTTGCTAAGACATTGTATTACCTGACTTCAGGGGATTATTTCTGTTCTAGCAAGTAAGTGCATGCCTTTAAAATTCAATCTATTGGAAACAGATTAGACGAAATTACTATGCTAGGAAAGAATACTGAGGTGAGTGGCTGGGAGAGTTAAGTTTGGGTAGAGAATGGGGAAGTACCCTATTAGGAAGAAGGGAATGTGACCCAACAATGGCCATGGTTGATGAACTCATCTAGATGTAGTGATTACCTGAGTTGGCTTCAGGGCTCATTGAACAGACAGTGTAAAGCTGGTAAAATATACAAAATAAAAATATAATTGTTGAAGTCAGCAAAGGACATCAAAAATTACTGGTGGGTTCTAAAGAAAACCTTTTCTGTTTCTGTTTATAGGAAATGGATATAACGTGAGTAATCTTCTGGATGAAGGAAGTGTTCTTCAGTTCATACAACTTGAAAATGGCAGGTGAAGAACTTTCTCCCATGAAGTTGCTTGAAATACTTTTTAAGTTCTTGTGTTTTTTGATTTCTTTTATTTTTTTTGGCATACAAAGTGTGTTTAAGTGCACCCAGTTTAACTATACAAACGAAGGCAGAGCTGATGAAATCAGCATAGAGCTACAAAACCTCACTTTGTGATGGGCACTTTTCTCGCATAAAGGCAGTAAGATATACTTGAAAACTAGTGGGAAAAAGATATTTTTCCAAAGTGTGCTTTTATACCTAATCTCCCAAAAATGCTTAGCACTTAGGTGAATTTTGACATCATCAGCTAACATCTGTTAGACTTATTGTATGTCTGATATAAATCTCAGAATAATCCCTGTTTGCAAGTAGAACCATTCTGCTTGTATTTCAGTAATTGTTGTCTAGGATGTGCCCTGCTGAAATGCTTGCATGGTAGGGTCCAGCATTCTTCTAATAAGTTCATGGCAGCAGTTTCTTCCTTGTCTAACAAGGGCATGATTATCTAAAATTTGTATTAGTTCTATTTTTTGTATTGAAGCTCTGGGTGTTGTGGATGGCTTTATTTTGTGTAACAGTGGTAGGTCATTGCCAAATATTAACAAATAATAATGATGACCTTTGGGAAAACTGTAATTATACAGTATATTCCAGAAGCCAGGTCTAGACAGCAGATGGTATACATAACATTTGTCTCCTCAGCTCTTCAAGGTTCCTTCTGGCTGAACATAAGGATAAGCTGCAGCTATTCCGGTAGAGTGTTTTCTAAGTGAGGTCAATGCAATACTAGAAGAAGAAGAAGAAGAAGAGAGAGGAAATTGAATTGGAAACAGTTCATAGGCTGAATACTTGAGGATTGAGGACTGACCTGGTAAGCAGCCATGACCACGATCTTGGTGTTAAATCTAGAGTACCATTTAAAGTAGGAAGGATGAATTGGCTTTAGTGCTCACCATAAAAAACAAAAATCTTACAGGTGAGAACTAAACTGTGTGTCTGAAAAGGCATAGACACTGAGGCTACAATTTCTGTGTGAGAGGTGTTTTAGATGCATGAATTTTAATGTGTACACTTTTTTCATTCTCTTTAAGGCTATATGATAGCGTATAGAAAGGCTGACTTTGTACATACTTGGAAGTTAAATGGCATCTTTGCATTCAGTGACTAGGCTTCGCTGAGTTCCTCAGTAGATGAAACAGGAATATGGTAATTACCATTTAGTTCATCCTCTTGCTAAAAACTATTTGCAGTTGGAAGATAAGTTTGCAGGGAAGCAACTTTTTTTCTACTCAACCTCACATTTTATAAGTGGCTTGCAATGAGGAGTTTTTTGTTTTTCCTTTTGAAGTCAGTTGTGTCTGATAACAACTTGATTTTGGCAGCTCTTTTAAGTTTTGGGCGTGGCTGGCCTCTTCAAGGTTAGTGAGATTAAAATGTCCCTTCTGTTTTGGTGTCATTGGCTACCAAATGGGCACACAAACTCTCTCTTGAGGGAAATCCCACCCATAAAGCTCTCTGTCTGCAAGGCTTTAAACTCTTTAGGCAGGCCCACAGAGATCTGGAAGTTTGCCTCTTGGAAAACAGTAGAAAGTTAGCATTAAACCTAAAGAACCTCTACTCCTGTCCTAAGCATGTCTCTCAGTAGTCAGGGAACAGATGTGGATTTCCAAGATTAACTGCTCATCAGCTCTGGCTGAAAGTAGAAAAATGGAAAGTAGAAACTTTGTTGTATTGAAGACCATCAGGGAGTTCAGAAAGAACAAGATTTCCAGTGCATCTGCCTGCTAAAATTGGGTAGCATGATGTCTTCCAAAGGTGGTGAATGTGTATGGACTGTAGAGCTGATGGCCTTAAACGAAAATGTGGGTGTGTGTTGTCGTAAAACTCAAGTCAGCTTGCCACTTTGAAGGAGTACGTTTTTAGTAGGTTCAGATGAAGGTGAAGCATTGCCTTGCTGTTGTCTTCTCTCAACTTGGCAGCAAGATTTTGAGTGTATTTTCTTTATTTCCTTCATAAGTGATGAGAAATCTATCCTGAATGTTCTAAGCAGAAGTTAAGTGCGCAGATGGGTTCTTGCCAGAGACTGAAAAGTGGCAGATGTGCAGTGGCAGTGCAAGTTCAGCATCAGAATGCCACAAATGCCTATTTGTTGTTCCTAACTATGACTGAGAGCGTCAACAGAGTACTATAGGTTTTAAAAAGTAAGTCACTTTTCAAACTTGATGGTTTGGTTGTTTCCTAGATAGTTGATTTCTTGTGTGAAATGGTCAATGTAATTTGTAGAAAACAGTTCCACTGTTGAGCAGCATCTCAAAATGCTTTTTATTTGAGAAGTAAAATCAGTTATGGCAAGGATGTTGCTTACAGTTTTGAAAAACTACTTGTCCTAATCAGTAATTAATTTAATCATTCCTTTCCCTTCACAGTGTTAATTTAAATTCCGTTCTAAGAAATAGTGACATAACGTGTTTTGTTGCAGCAGCTGGTTAAGAAGTGCGTCTGGGTCTGCAGTGAAGGCAGATTGTGATTTCTTACAGTAGTTTAAGTGGCTCCAATGTTCTATAATTGTGGGAAAAAGTATCTTAGTTTGGAAAGGAATTTACTTTTTTACATAGTGTAACCAAGTTCTTAATCTTGCCTTTTCTATCTATAGAAACAATTCCACTCTTTGCCATTAGATGGTGCTTCAAGCACAGTTGTTTGTCCTTGTCTGGCATCTATACTCAGTAGGGTTTGGCTTTTGTGAATAGGGGAGGAAGAAGAGTTTGCTAAAGAGGCAGATAAATTCACCTGAATTCTGTTGTCAGTTTCCATTTAACATTAGAATTTGGCACTGCACCTTGCAAAGTTCATTCTGTTAGCATGCGAGTTGAACTAGTTGCAGGCACATTATTGCTTTTAAAATGAGTAATGCACAGCAGGGGCTGAGTTGAGCCAGCTTTTTTACCCTTTGTCTGGACTGCATTATTTGTTTTAACTTGACACTTGCAGTCTTGTCGTGCATGGAAATGCAGGAGAATCAACAACTTGAGTTACAAAGTTCTGTTTGCATTCCAGGGCTCCTGTGGGTGCTGAGTTGTGCAGTTGTGACAAATGAGAACTGGTCATTGGAAGGAAAAAGTTGATGCTTCACCTCTGCTTGGACTTGCTGTGGCTCCTGCTTCCTACACTGCTGTGTATGTCAGACTACTGGTAACCTTTGGCAGTTCGTGTTTTTCCTTTAGCAAAAGAGATACTGCAAAAAAATTAACACAGAAAAAAAAAACCTCTGAAATCTAAGAAGTTGACATTTTTCTTCCCGCCGAAGAGGGATTCTTTTAATTGGTGTATTTTCTACTTTGTTTAGTAATTCAGTTTCCACAAGCTGCTGTGATGGTTTCAAACAGATGTGTGGTGAAGTCCAGACTGAGTAAAATGCTAAGGAAATAGCCTATGAAGAATACGTGGTCTGTAGCTTAAATAGATATTTTAGGGTCTTTCTAATGTTATTTCCACATTGCAGCTTTTAAAACAGTGTTTAGATTATTCCCTGTACTTCAGTGGCTTATATGTTTTGTTCAGATAGCTCAGCTTTTTATTTATAGTAGAGTACAGAAAATACCTCTAACAGTAGAGTAGGGATCTGAGCCGGGTTTGTACTTGCTTGTATGTGTTCAAATTGTTGGTTGATGTTATGTGCTGTAAACTCAAGTTGAGATGGTCACTGTTTCTCTGCTGCTACTTGGGTACGTACGCTGTTCTTTGAGGAAATCTGGTTTGTTCCATTAACTCATTACTTTCAGTCAGCAGTAGTTGAGAGAGCTGAAACTTAATGTTAGATGGTAAATGTGTCTTGTGGTGAGTGTTTTGATAGCAACTAGAAACACATGTTAAGGAGCTTAACTGGCAGTGACACCCCGCAAGGGAAAAGTTAGACTTTTCAAGACTTTGGCTTCCTTTGAGAAAAAAATCTTAGTGGTTATTAGGTTCTTTTGAAAAATCTAATGTTTTTTGGGGTTTCATTTCATTATAAAACTGTTTGTCTTAATGAACAAAGCTTTTCTTTGTAATTTAAAGGAGGATGCAGGAGAATGGTTGCAAAACTGTCAGATGTGTGTGCATGCATATTTATATTTGTAAACACAAAATAGGAGAGTCTGAGCTGAGTAATTACAGAGAAATAAACAGCACCGATAAAACAAACTTTTGAAGCACATACACAGTTCCTTCTATTTTTCATTTACGCACCTGAATTAGTTATCTGTAATTAAATGAACATCTGAGGAATACAGTATAAACTTAAGAGCGATTTCCTCATTTTTGTAATAGCTAAAAAGACATTTCAGCATAAAGGAATGTTTCTTGCGTTCCTCCCGATACCCTGTGCTATATGATGTGTGTTGTAATACAGCATTTAAGCAGTGACTCTAGAGAATATATCCATCTGCTGGGTGCGGCACGTGGCTCTTTCATAGCATCGATGGCTGCAAGTGAACACCTTAATATCCTATTGCTTTATGTGGGTGCTCACAGGCTGAGTCAGAAGAGCATTTTTCTGTGATGCATTTCTCCAGCCATATAGGAAAACTTCCTTTTGGATTCACAAACTAATTTCTATGGTCCAATCTGAAGATGAAAACAAATAGTTGACACTAGTCAAAACAGTTGGCTGCTGAGCATTGGGGAATGAACATATTATAGGAGTTGCTCAGTGTTCTTGAGCCTGCCAACAAAGCCTGGGTTATTTTTTCTTTTTATCCTTCATTTAAGCTTCTGTGCCCAAGAAAAGACACACAAAAGACTGTAAAACTCCATTGCTTTGCATTTCTGTAGTCTTTTTTTGTTTAGAGCACAAGACAAGCAATACGTGGAATGAGCTGAAGGAAGCCAAGTGTTTATTTTCTCAGTCTGTTGAATTGAGACGCAAATCTAAGTGATCACAGAAAAAAGATAAGTAAGATTCTCTTTACAGCTTGATAGGTAAGGACTTCTAAATTTGGAAACTGAAGAATTGCAGTGCTCTTGATAGCTGTGTGGGAAGTTTATAAAAATGAGTAGGTGCAGTGGGTTGACCTTGGCCAGTAGCCAGCCACACTCTTTCACTCCTCTCCCTCAGCAGGGCAGGAGGAGAAAGAAAGATGAAAAATTGCCTGGCTTGAGGTAAGGACAGGGATTACTCACCAATTACTGTCATAGCCCAGATAGACTTAACTTGGGAAGGTTAATTCACTGCAAGTCAAAAATAAGAGTAGGACGGTGAAAATTAAAACTGAAAACACATTTTCCCTTCTCCCCAGAAAGGTGATCTTTGCTTCCAACTCCTTCTTCACTATTCTTTGAGTAACACAGTAGGGTCCAGAATACTTTGTCTCTCCTGCTCCATCCTCCTTGCCCCTTCCTGCCCTTGCTGAATCAGGGAACCATACAACAGGCTGCAGTTCTTAAGGAATGGACAGCGCCAGCAAGGGTCCCCAATGACCAAAGGATCACCTGCTCAGTCTTGGGCTCCTTTTCCTGACTGCGGCTCCAGCCCAAGGCCTGCACCTGCAGGCACTCTCCATGGGCTGTGGCCACCTTCAGGATTTGCCTGCTGCTCCTGTGCTGTGCAGAGCTGTTTGTCTCACCGATTTCTTGTTCCTCACTCAGAGTCTGCTCCTGCAGCACCCTTCCTTTTGTTCCCCCGAACAATTTCAATTGCCAAAACTTCAAATGAATAATAAACTCATTACAGTAGGATAGCTGATGATGCACATCACTTATCTCAACATTTTTACATGCTTGTGGTGTGGAAATTGCCTTTTCCTGAGCTTCCAGCATCACTAGCTAAAGTGAGAATGGATCAAGATATTAGAGATATCACTATGTGGGTGTCTTCTGGAATCAACATGCTCTAAAGAGGGAGAGGAATGGTATGAGGTGTGAACATAATGATGAGCTGTGCTGCTTCTCAAGTAAGCGTTCTAGTGGCCAAAGCTGTTGCAGACTGGCTTGCCTAGGGCTGCATGAAGGGTTTTCTTGAAGTTCTGTGACAGGAAGTTCAGTAGCAGAACATGGCTTTTCTGAAGGGGAAGGAAACCTTTCTGGTGTTGGTGCCATCAGAATGCAGTTGTCTGTGCTGGCAGCTTACTCTCTTGGTTTGGGATTCTGTCAGTGCCATGATTGCTTTCATTTAGCTTGATTAGAATTGGAAGATTCAACTAGAGAACATGAAATAGAATCCTCTGGACAAGAGACATGAACTTATTAAATCTTAACCTTTCTTTATGTTATCATCACTTTTGTGTTGCATTACAGAGGGGGTAATTACAAGGAGGGAAAGCTAATTATGAAAAAGTTTTTCCACAATCTGAACTTGAAATTTTATTGCTGACAAAGCAGGGGCTCCCATAGGGTACAGTAGGCTATAAGCTGAAGAAACTAAGCACTTCTCCTATATTTCAGTAAGCGCCAAGTCAGCTCTGAGGCTAATTAATCAAAACAAATTTACAATTAAGTCCAGGAAGGAAGACTAATTAAGTAGCCAGTTAAGAACGAGTGCTGAAGGAGGGATCAACCTTAAGGGGAAAGTATGAGACTCCCAGTATTGGCCCATGAAGGACAATTAAGTGATAATTGCAGAGGCCTTTCTGCATCTGGCAAATGCTCTCTGACTTCATTATGGCTGATTTTCTTCATATTAGAAGCACACGTTTGCCTCCTAAGCAACTCAGCTTTACTGTGCACTCTTAAGGTAACTTAAAATAGCAGGAGTTGGTGCAGGAATTAGAACATGACTGCCTGACTTGAGCAGAATTCTTGCAAGCAAAAAAGCCCTCAGGGTTTTGAAGAGAAAACAGAACTAAATGCTTGCTTTTTTTTTTTTTTTTTTTTTTTTCCCTCTTTGTTCAGTAATGTACTGAGTCCCATCTTAGCTTCCTATTTAACCTTTCCAAACAAATTACTCTGAGTGGATTATCTCATCAGAATTTAGAACAGATTTGTTTTGTTTGGTTGCTAAGAGCACTGAAGTTCACAGAAGTCATTACCTTGTCAGGAAATGGCTTCTGTTGCTTACATCCAACACCCACGTTGTCACATTGCATGACATACTTGTGTTTCTCGATGGAGGGAAAAAAAAGAGGAAGAGGGGTTTACTGCTTATACTAATACTGTTTTTACTGCAAATAATGTAGCTATTCTTCTGAAGGGTTTTTTAAGCTTGCATTTGTTTTGCTGCGAAGCTCAGCTCTCTGGCAAGATGCTAAGGGTTGCAAATGAGGTGCATGCCCCAGTCTTCCACCTGTCCTTGCCCGTTTCCATACAACTATATGTGCAGATGAAGTACAAATACATTTTTTAATTTACTGAATGTACGCATGGTCTAAGAACTTGCTTAAGTGCCCAGGTTTTCTCTCATCTTTTCTCAAACTCAAATTATTCCTGACACTGTAATACTGAGAAGTATTACATATATTACAAAAGTGTTGATCACAACTTCCTTTTCTCTGTGGAAATCTGTACACACGTGCTACCAGTGTGATGCACTGTATCCTGCTATGCAAGCTGGCAGTTGTTACCTTGCTCTGTCTGTCCAAGGTATGTCTGTGTCTCCTTTTGGTCCTTGTGGCTGTGTAAGGATGCATTCATTTGCTACCATTTCAATTCTCTCAGCTTCTGTATCAAGTTAGAATATTCTCTTCCTGCAGTTTTTGTTTTGCAGCCCGAAGTAATTTGCGGGAGGGGGAGTGCCCTCTTCAAAGGCCTCCTATTTTTGTTGTTGTTAATGCTTTTTTGCAGTGGCTATTACTTTTCTAATTCAGTTTCAGGTATTTGAATTATTTTAGAGGTGTTCCTCTGCCTTCTCTCCTTCAAGCTTTGTACAAGGCCTGGCAACGCTCCCAGTTCTCATGCTGAGAGAAGTGATGCAATGCTTCCTTTGGTCTCTGTCTTCCTAAAGGCTGACTTCGTAGTTTTAATCTCAGGAAGGTTGGCTTAGGACATCACTGGCAAGGTGTTTATCATTATCATCTGCCTTTTTTCAGACTGCAGAAGCGGAACTGACACCTCTCCAGGCAGACGTGGTTGTCCTTGAGCCACATCCCTCAAGCATGAGGCTGGCTCTGCATTGCTAACAGAATCCTTTTCAATGCCATTTCACCTGGCCGAACTTAACACAGAACGTCAATGAGTGCTTTCTGCACCTCTTGTAGCACTAATTCAGCATGCTGGTGATATCTTTTGCCCTGGCACAATTTTTCTCTGGCTCTGCCATCATTAGGCACCACGCCATGTCCTGATTTTGTATTGGCAGCCTAGACCAGGCACTCACCTGCTCTACATCTTCATTCATGTTGCCTGTGGGAATGCTGTTTGGCACAGTGGTCTAGCATGGGAGCCTGTGCCCACTGCTGTGGATTTGCATGTACACAGATATCATAGAATCATAAAATTGGTTGAGTTGGAAGGTGCCCTTAAAGGTCGTCTTCCCTCAGTGAACAGCTACATCCAGTGCTCAGAGCCCTGTCCAGCCTGACCTTGAATGTCTTAAGGAATGGGGCATCCACTGCCTCTGGGCGACCTGTTCCACTGCTTCACTACCCTTATTGTAAATAAAAAAAAAAACCCCATAAACTTATGTTCAGTCTAAGTATTCCCTCTTTTAGTTTGAAACAGTTTGTCCTTGTCCTGTCACAGCAGACTCCGCTAAAGAATCTGTCCCCTCCTGTTTTTATAGCCCCTTGGGTGAAGCCATGCTGGTTCTCCCATATCACTTCCATCCTTTTCATGTGCCTTAGCATAGCTTCTGGGATGATCTGCATCATGATCTTCCCCAGCACAGAGGTGAGGCTGACAGGTTGGTAGCTACCTGGATCATCCTTTCCACTGTTCTTAAAAGTGAGTGCTATATTATTCCAGTTACCATGGACTTAACCTGACTGCCATGACTTTTCAAATATCATTGAGAGTGGCTTGGCAGCTGTGTCAGTCAGTTCCCTTAGGACTCTGGGATGCATCTCATCAGGATCTATAGCATCTCATCAGGATCTATAGACTTACAGATGTTCAGGTTCAAGTGGTTGTGACCCTGATCATCACTTGCAGCAGGAAGGACACTGCTGCCTCAGTTTCTGCTTTCTGTACTATCTGTTTGAGGGCTGTGTGTAGATCAACCACTGGTGAAGACTGGGACAAAAATATTGAGGACCTTAGCCTTTTCCTTGTCTGTTGTTACTAGCCTAACTGTATTGTTCATTAAGGAGTGATATGCTGTCTTGGACTTTACTTTTCTGGTTGATGTGCCTATAGAAGCCTTATCCTTCTTTCTGCACCTTGCCAAGCCCAAGGCCTTGGCTTTCTTGACCACATTCCTACACAGCCTAGCAGCTTCGTTATACTCTTCCCATGGTACCTGTCGCTGCTTCTACTGTCTGCCAGCATAAAGGGAGGCAGCACACTTGACTAAGGGTGATATCTGGCTGACATGGGGTCATATGCCCTTTTGCACCATGTTGCTGCCTGACTTTTCTGATTCTTTTCTTGTGATTTCTCTGGTGTCTGAAGAGGAACCTGGACTGAGTAAGCTGAGAGCTGTGCATGGCCCCTCAGGATCACTGGCTGTACACCATTACTCACATTGCCAGTGTGTTTTTCTCAATCCCTTTGGCAGTGGAGTGCAAGCCACAGTTGGTTTTCGCTTGGAGAAGCATCCAGTACACCTGAAATCAACTACCCCAGGGGAGGAAACACAGCCCTGCCATTTACCATGGGCTGATCCAGGTTGCCTTGGAAAAGGGGGAAGCTCCTGAATGCCTGCAATACATTGATGATATCATCTGGGGTTGCATAGCAGAGGAAGTTTTTGAGAGAAGGAAGAAAGTTATCCACACCCTTCTGGAAGGCAGTTTTGCCCTAAAACAAAGGAAGGTCAAGGGACCTGCACTGGAGATCCAGTTCTTAGGAATACAAAGGCAGAATAGACATCATCAGTTCCTTATGAATGTGATGTGCTCACCAAAATAACTGCTCTATCCACTCCAACTAGCAAAAAGTTTCCATGAGCTTCCTTAAGTGCTGACTTTTGGAAAGGATTACAGTCTGATTGTAAACTCTCTATATCAAGCAGCCTTTGGCTTGGGAAACCAAGTTTTGTGGTGACGTAGCACCCCAGATAGAATTGAGTCAGATAATTGGACTCGTTTCTGAAACAACCTTGGGCCAAGGAGCTTGGTACTGAGTGGATATATCATTGTCTCTTACCATGCACCAGCCTCTGGAAAGTGATAGAACGGACTGTTAAAAATTACACTGAGAGCAATGGGTGCTGGGATGTTCAAACTTTGGGGCATGCAATTAGCAAAAGCCACCTGATTAGTCAACACTCAGAGGTCTGCCAACCGAGCTGATCCTGCCCAGTTAAAGCTATTTCATACTGTAGAAAGAGAGAATGATCCCGGAGTGCACGTGAAAAACATCCTGGTCATGGAAAAAGCATCAGTGTTCAAACCGCATGTATCTTTGACAGCTCCGAACTTCATACAGAGGAACACGTTTATTAGGGACTGTGTTTAATTGAATTAGACTAATGTGCTTTTTTAAAAGTCGTAATTGATTTGACACTAATATATTTTTTTTATTATTATTATTTGCCACTGGAGTATGTGGATGCTCTAAGATCTTTGCTGCTGTGAATAGAATAGGAAGTTGTTACTGACTGGTAACTAATGTTAAAGCACAGAGGTGATTCATTGTTGCTTTTTAACTGAAGGCTGTGTTAATTTGGATGAGCTTATTTTTATTCTTTTTGTTTTCTAGACCAACAGCAGGAAGCATGTTGTCTGAGCCCTCTTCCCCACAAGTTGACCTTCAGATTGCAGATTGTCTAATGGGAGAGAGTTCTAAAGAACACTGTTAACTACCATCCAGGTAGAAATATATGTCAGTGCTGGGAGCGTGTAGTTTCATTGGTCTTAAGACATTTTCCTTCTCTGTAAATTGTAAATGTATGGTTTGTTACAAATTAGTTTTTCTTTCTTGTTAATAAATGTTAAATAATACAAATCCATTTTGATTTCTTTGCCTTTCTAAAACATTTAAGAGTGAATTTTCTGGTTGTTGATGGAAGGTTGAATTTGCAAGTAATGGTGTGAAAATGAGGAGCTTGACTAGTTATGAGAATGTCACCAGTGGAATCTGTTAACTATTCCAGTGGAGTTGCTCAAACTTCTAAAAGTAGTTTGAAAGTTAAATATGCCAGTTCATATTGTCTTAGAAAAACAGCATTCCTGACTGAGTGGCTTTGGTTCCAGCATAGATCACCGCTGTTACTGCCATAGGCATACAGGAACTCCAGCTTATAATGTTGTAGGATTTTTTAGTTTCGAAGTAAATGATGAACAGAGCTGGACTGCTGCACTGTCATCTTTCAATGCTCTTGGGATCTGATGTTTGAGAACTTGTCCATTAGTTTCTCATTTGCCAGGAATGTCAGTTTTTAATATCTTTTTTTTTTAATCTCCTGGGAAAATCAGTCTGCATAGATCTATAATTAATTCCACGGCAACTCAGATGTTTTCTCAAAGATCTTAATGTCAGTAGCAAAAGTAGATCTCTCTAGGAATCATTTAAAATGCAGATTGTGCTCAAGTATACAGTGCATAGTGTGGGCAGTTAGTGTGGGTCTTTGTGTTTGTTTGTTTATAATGCACTTTTGCCACAGCGCAGCTCGCTGTTTTTATTATAAACTAAGTGTTATAGGGTTGTCTGACATTTAAAACTTTGAGTTTGGAACAGTATTAAAACCATTCTGGCACTGTAGAAAAACATTTTGAGGGTGGGAGAGTGAGAATAAATGTTTTCCTGAGTAAAGGTGACCTATGCTACAAATGATATTGTACTGAGCTATTTAAATGCTACAGGGAACGAAAGGAGCAAGAGGGATTTTCCACTCTTGGAACACTCTGTTAACTCCCATCAGCTGTGCCCTCACAACACTGGTTGCCATTTTGCCAGGATGGGCCTCCTTGAAGGCCAAACTTTGTACCTGCAGTTTCAGTAGTTCTTGATGCCCTGTCTTAGTTTCAGGCAGTATTTGCAATTAAAGAGATGGAGAATCGGGCTTTAGATTAAGACCCCCAGTCTTTATAAAGCTCCTTCTTCATACTGCCTCTTTTTGCCTGCGTGGCAAGTGTGTGCATGTAGCCACTAGTGCAGGATGCTATATTTGCACAGAGAGCCTAAAACTGATGCATGTGCTGCTCTGTTCTTTCGAGCTGCTGATTACGTTGCTTTGTTGAATCCCTTGAGCAGGAAATGAATCTCAGGACTCTCTTCCCTTCCCTTGGATGTTCAGTCAGGGTCGTGCTCTCTTGTGCTTGTGGTCTAACACAAGGAATCATTACTGCTTTTCTTTTCCACACTGTTGTAAGTAGGAGCGGAGATGCCTTCATCTGGAACAATCCATAACATTGGGTTTTTTTAATTGGATCAAATCAATGCAGTGGGAAGAAACAAAGCAGCAACCGTGCATATAACGTACTGTGTTTTGCTAAGCAGGAAATAATGCACCTTATTATTTGACTTGCTTTAAACTTGATGAATCAATCAGAACATGTCCTTCCTATACCTGTTAGACTATATAGAAGTTCCAGTGAAATCTGTATGTTGACTCAGTTTTAATTTTTAGGTAGCAGTGAGTCTTCATCTTGTATCTTTGTGCTGATTATCTTTTTTGGGGAGGGAGGGATTGTGGGGTGTCTTTTCAGTTTTTCCAGTGACCATAAATGAGATTCATGTCAGTGGAAGGTCTAAAATGTTTCACAAGTTTTAAGGTGAGATAAACAGGTAAAGTGCACGATTTGTAGGGTGACAGGGTGCATTTCTTCTGCATGTAGTAAAATTCCACTTTTTATCTTAGTGAATGGAAGCTGAAGTACAAGCTACTTGGAATGCATTTATGGACATAAAGGGAAATCATTCTTCAAGCTGTAACACATCTTCTTGAGCAACAGTGCACAGGTACTAAGGTAACAGTGTAGCTGCTGCTAAATATCAAAACCAGTTTGTGCCTCAGATGGAGACTTGACCAACTGTCTTGATTGTTTACGCGAAACGCTTTTCATCTCCAAGGCTGCAGCACAGGCGGCAGGTGAATACTAGATGTGAGAATATCAAGAATTTAGGAATACTTGGAACTGAGAGCTTCCATATCGCAACAGAAGTGACCTGAGACTGCAGAAGAGCTCAGGGTCACAGTGGTGGCACCAGTGTCCAAAATTACCCTGATCTGCTGGTTTTGTGCTGCCACACAGAGGAAGGAGACAGGTTATCCAGTGGTCTAGAGTGGTGATGCTGTAGCTCAGTTACAGGTACGGTATATAACTTACTGGCACCAAACGTGCCACAAGCTATAGAACTACTGCTCTGTTATTACTTAATTCTGAATATTTATGCCTTGAGATGTGGTGGGTATAAAAGCAAACGCTTATATCCAGAGCTTGAGAACAGCCTCAGAACTTCTGCATTGTCTGGTGGTGATAGAAGAGGTTATTAAAAGTCACGCTCATTGCATCTTTTTCACAGCTCAGGACTGGTTTTGCCATGTTAGTCTTTTAATATTTTCAGAACCTTGAGGTACAAGGAACCCTCTCTCCTGTGGAAAGCAAATTGGTTATGCTGGTATGTGTTCTGCTGGTGTAGAACTGACTGCTTTCTCATGTTATTCATCTGTTACTAAAATAAGACTCTCTCCTCTGCAGATAAGCAGTTTAAACTCATCTGTTAAGGCTTGTGCAATTCTTTTATTTTTACTTTTTGCCTTTTCTGTTCCAAGCTAGATACTATCCACATACGTGTATGCTTCTGGATATGCATCGGAGCTGTGCCAAATGCTTTGCAGCCTAACTGTAGATTGGGTTGCTTACATTGTACAAAGAAAGCCAAAGGACAAGGTATGGAAAGCTGTCTATCTGCTTCTCTGGACACCAGGGAAAACGTTCCAATGCTGTACTAACTTTGCTTTGTTTCTGGTGCTGCCTCATCCTGATGAAGCTCCATCACCCCCTGGTTTTGCTGCCAGCATACCTGTTTGCTGGTGCTCTGAGATCCCACTCAGTGTAGCAAGTGGAGAGCAACTCTTTTTTTCTTAGCTTACGTTAAATGCATTTCTTCTGACTTTTTTTTTTTTTTTTTTTTTTTTTTTCCCTCATAAAGGAAATGAGAATAGTTTACAGAGAGTTCATCCAGCTCTGAGGATTCATAGGCTTGAACTCCTATGCTTGAATATTTTAAATTTGCAGCATAAAAATCAGGCTGCTTTGGGTTACTGTCTACTAAATGTGGGGAGAAAAGGCACTTGGATCCTCAGCGCAGAGCCCAGGGAACTTGAGCAAGATGCAGCCTGGTGCTGCTTTGAGTTTCCCTGCTGCTGATTACATTTCAGCCTCTTCCTCACATTCATACAAGGTGAGTGGTGGAACTGGCAAAAATATCAACAGGATAGTGGTTGGTGTTTGTTCCCTTCTCTCCTTGAAGGTGAACGGGGAACACAAATGATTTAACCAGAATAAACAAGTCAAATGTTTCTTTGGGTTTATTCAGCAGCCGGTGACAGATCCTGTTCTGGGAGCATACCTCGCTGCACTGCCCTGGGCTCCAGAAGACAAGCACTGGGGAGGAACACCACACCAAGCTGTTGGCGGCATGCACACAGGTTTGTACTCAACCAAAGGAAGCCAGCACATACCAGAAACCTGCCTTCCTTTCCCATGCAGGAGTTATCTGTTCATTTTTTGTTTGTGCAGTTCTGCTGGGGGCAGTGTTGGCTTTTTAGCTGATTCTGGTTTTGAAAGCTCAATGCAACATTTTGTTTGCTCTTTTACATTATTCAGATCTTTGTACTGAGCCTTCTGCTCTCCACTGACTTGCTTTTTCAGAGGTTTGTTCCTGTGATCATACGTAGTGCTTTCTTTTGGTTATTATTCCATTTTGAATGGATTGAAAAGACTTGTCTTCTTGTTTATATCCACAGAAACTGGAACAAAGGGATTTTAGTCACTAAATTTACACCTAGGCAGTGCTGCTATCACAGTTGCTGTTTGATTCATACAGACATATATGGTGAACCTGTGTTTACCAATGATAGCGACTAAACTACTTTAGACTACATTATAGCCAAGCTGCTGCTCTCAGAGTGTTTAAAAGGTTGTGGAGCACATTCAGTGTATCCAGAAGAAGCATTGCTAAAGGTAGAACCTCTGCAAGTGAGGTTGTATTTGAATGTATTATGGCAGACAGTTAAAAGGTATACCTAAATGGTGTTCTATGTAGAAAAGAGCTAACATTTAACTCAGCATCCTTCCTGAATGTTTGCAATGTCAGACATGTGTAAGTAGCTAAGTCATCCTTTCTTGTTGCCTGCATTGCTTTCTTAATCAAGTATAACTACAAAGTCTGTGTGAGAAGTGGTATTTTTTTTCCCTTGTGCCCTGTATATGAGGTTCTGTGATCTCAGGACATAGCTTCTGTTTTCCACTAGAGGCCAATAAAGTGTAAGACAAGACAGCTGCAAGGCTTTAAGCAGAAAACCCCATCATTTTTTTCCCTCCCAGACCTGTTGCTCAGCTGTTGTATTTATCTCAATAATTTCTTCTTTCAAAAATGGTTTGCCCTCTAATAAAGTGGAATTCAATTGCCAATTCAGTGTTTTGTTCCCAAAACCTTCAAGGAGTTAAGGGCTGTCCTCTTGACTGGTGTTTTCCTCCCATGTTTTCAGTTCTTAGTTAACCCTGGAACAGCCTCCGCAGAATAAGTGGGTCATGAAAAAGGCTCTGGGAACAGAATGGCAGTGTCACTGCTTTGGTCTTTTAAGAGTTTCAGGAAATGCTATGGCTTTAGCTACTTTTTCTGGGGATCATTCCAAACAAGCTGCATCCAAGCCAGCAGCATCCCATTGCAGCCAAAGGGCAAGGGCCCATCCACGCTTTGTCATCAGTCTGTTTGGGTCCTGCAGCCTCCTGGCTTCTCTCAGTCCCAGGTAATAGATTCACTCTGTTGTAGTTAGAAGGTTCAGGACAGCCAGAAGTTCTCAAATGCAAAGAAAATTGTGCTAGCTCTGATGCAGACAAGAAGCAGTTTGGGACAGGTCTTGGGACAGCAGTTTGAGATAGCTCATGAGCTATCTCATGTTTCCTAAATTAGCACGGAATAACTCTGCCTGACATCAGAAACATTTACAGCATGACAAAAGCACTTATTTGCCCAAAGAAGCCAGGTTCAAAGGCCTCAGGTAGACTGATTTAGTGGGTGAAAACCTTGGTGCAGCAGGAGTTTGGAACTAGGTAATCCTTCATTGTTCCTTCCAACCTAAGATGCTGAAATGGGCTGCCTAAGGAGGTGCTGGAATCACTGTCCCTGGAGGTGTTCAAGAAACATTTAGATGTTGTACTGTGGGTTTTTTTTTAGTGGGGAAATATTTAGTGGTAGGTGGATGGTTGAACTGGGTGCTCCTGGAGAACTAACCTTGGTGATTCTGTGGTTCTTGGTATTTGCGGTGTTTGCCACGTAAAATGCCTCTAGAAACCTACCCTGTGCTTCCAGCGGCTGCAGTGAATGTTGTATGCCTTACTGTAAGCTGAAAAAAGTGGATATGTTATTATTGTTTACTCTTCACTAAGGCTGGTGTAACATAGCAGGGAGTCTCAAGCAGCAGCAGCAGCTTCCTGGCCATTATCCGCTGCTGCCGGTGGCTGTGTGTGCAGTGTGATGGTGTTACACTTGTGAAGGACCTGCTATCAGAGGGTGGTACCAACTGGTAAAAATAGTGAGAAAAATGAAGCAGAGGAAATCGGGCTCGGCTTTATCTATCTCCTCTCGTGAGCAGTGTTACAAACACTCCCGTGGTAAATAGCAGAAAATGAAAAAGAAGTGTGACTGGCATCAGCTTCTAATTGAGGAGTATACAGCTATTTTTACAAAATGAGCAATTTTGTCAATTGCTGGTCACATATGCTGTTTAATTTCTCTCCCTTTCCTGCTGAGCATCTTCTTTTTCTCTTGTACGTGGAAATCAAATGAAGTGTTATCAGGAGCTGGTTTTTAACATTAAGTGTTCCCCTGTATGTGTGTGTGTTCAGATTTGCCTGAAAGATTGGGGCCTTTTGGTGCAAGGTGCTGTAGAAACAAAATTAAGTAATATCTGCTCTACCATGTTCTAATTGACAAAGGGAAAGTGCCTGTGTGTAATTTCTCTGGTGTTTCTATGATGCTTGAAACAGTGGGGCCAGGGCTTGAAGTGCGGTTATAACTCAAGTCAGTGTTTATAATTCTCTGTTTTCTGTAAGGCGGGTGTTACAGAGTGACTTTATTGCTGTAATTTGAGCAGACTGAAGCAGGCTTGTGGGCTGAAACCTGAGCTCCAAGTTCCTTGGCATTGTTTCAAGATGAGCACATCTCTCTCTGCTGAGAAAGGCTCAAATGAGAGAAGGGACTTGGGGTCTTCTCCTCACTTTAACCCCGAGGGGCTGTTTCACTTGGCAAGTGACAGTCCCTCCCTGCACAGCTGCTTTGCCCACCTGTTTTCTCAGGGCAGGTGTTAATTCTGGAAGTTGATTAGGTCTGGAGAGAATGTTGCCGGTCCTGGTGGTGAGATGTGGAGCAGAGCTGGCAGCCCTGTGGTTGTGCTCAGGTTTTGGCTCTGCATTGTGCCCTCAGCTGCCACTCTTCTGCAAACAACTGCATCAGGGCTCATTACGAGCTGCTCTGCCCAGGGGAAACCTGCTCAGCTGGTACCTGTACTGTTCTGTGCCGAGCCTTTCATGCCATCCCAGGCAAGTCAGTGGGATGCTCACAAATGAGCAGGAATGTTTGATCTGGTCCTGTAATTTTGTTAACTGTTTCTCCTTATATTAATTTACATTTGGATGATTCAGTAAGAAATTACAGCAGAATTTAATAACACTAATATTAAAAAATCAATATCAGGTCTGCATAGTTCCAACTGATTAGCAGTTTTTCCTCTTGATTAAATTATGCATTTTTAATACAAGCCCTTCGTTTGTCTGTGATAATATGGCACTGTAGCCCTCTGTGCAAAGCAAGCATATTTCAGTGCCCCTTTGCCGCCTCTGGATGCAAATTTCCTTGTTTCTCAGGCTTTTTTTTTTTCTGTACCCATCACATTGCTTGCCTTTGCTTGCCTAGAATAAAAGGTCACTGTAAATCTTGATTATTCTTGGAAATAACTCACGCTTATTTCCTAGGCTTGATATGTTTCGTCCTTGAGTGCATCAGAAATGGATTTAATCAAAAATAGATTTAATCAAAAATGAAAATTTGTCTGGAAGAAACTGTTGGTAGTTCTTTCAAGTACTTTTTTCCATATAAAGTGTGGGGGGTTTTTTGGCTTTTTTTTTTTTTTTTTTTTTTTTTTGAGAAACGCACAAATGCACGATCTGGATTTAAACTGTTTTTCATTTTGAGTTGGAGAGCAGAAGGTGGAATAAAGTTATTTTAGGACATTTTGTGTTAATTTTTACTGGGGTGAGAAATGAGAATTCATTCACCCAACTGTAATCTAAGTAAGTCATTCTTCAAGGCTGCTAGCAGCAAAGTGTGGTCAAAATGATGGTAGCGAGATTAAGGATCTCACTGAAGTGCAAGGCAAGTTCAGGTTGGACATTACGAAACAGTTCTTTACAGAAAGGGTAGTTAAGCAGTGGAATAGGCTCCCCAGGGAGGTGGTTGAGTCACCATCCCTGGTTGTGTTTAAGAGCCATTTGGATGTGGTGCTCAGAGATATGATTTAGCAGAGGGTTGTTAGAGTTAGGGGTACCATGGTTAGGCTGTGGTCGGACCTGATGATCTTTGAGGTCTTTTCCAACCTGAGTGATTCTATGATTCTGTGGTAGGATGTGTTGAGTTCAGTGATACCCCATCCCTGGAGGTGCCCAATGCCAGGCTGAATTGGACCCTGGACAGCCTGATCTGGTGGGGCAACCAGACAATGGCAGCAACCCATGGGGCTCGGTGGGCTTTAAGATACCTTCCAACCCAAGCCATTCTGTGATTCCATGATTGCATGCCAGGACATCATGTAGATAGGGTAAATGACTTGGCAGGTATTCCTCTTTCTGAACCCCCCAAATTTTAATTTGAAGTACATTTTGTGTGAGGTTGATTACAGATCCATCATTTTCTGTGTGAATGGCCAAGACACATTCGCCCAGTTCACCTCTTTGCACTTTCTCTCCAAAGCATTACACTGGGCTGGAGAGCTGTGAAAAATGGTGAGACCTCTGTTGGAGCATCTCTGACAGCAAGTATGCACAGCTGGGCCTTACCTCAGGTTCAGAGTGTGACCTGGCCCAGTTAAATGGGGCCTGTTCTGAAGCCATAAGTGGGTAGATACTACGTTTGTGTGATTTTAGATAAAGAGTTTGTTTTGAACATTTTTAATGAAGGAATAAGTTGAAGATGGTAATAATACTCTGGCCATGATTCTGAGCACATGCAAACATTTCTATTGCCTTTTATTGAAGTCTCTTACAATATTGGTACTATACTAAGGCAAACTGAAATGATAATGGAGGTAGGCTGACGCTGCTGCCTTAGTGCTACTCCCCTTTTAGGGAGTGACATGTGATGTGAATACTGGGCACTGTTTTCCTATGGGTTTGGATGTTTTTGGAACATGATTCAAAAGCAGATTTGCTGGCTACTTAGCACTAGAGCTGTCTTTAGAACTATCAGAATTCCTGCTATTTAGAACAAGAGTGCTGAGTGCCTTATGAATGTTCCCCATAAATGATGCCATGCATTGAGCACGTTGCCATTCCCATCTCCCCTTCAGTGCTATGCACACAGAAGCAAGCATTGCACAATTGCTTGCTGGGATTCTGCAAAAACACACACAGGACATGGTGTCCCAAAGCTGGAAAAGAATCCTCATGTAGAAAAATTTCCCGAGAGTTCTGGTTTGGGCATTTGTCCCCTAAAAGCCATTTTAGTTCCATACTTGATGCTGATCCCTCCCATGATCAGAGTCAGAGGTATGAGGACACACCAGCTAAACACGGACATAACTGAGGTGATGTGCTCTTGGCATATGTTCAGGGCCTGGAAGAGCACAACAGGACAGATGCAGCTCCAAACTGCTGCTGGAAAAGGAAATTCCATCTTGCTGCATCTGCCTCTGTCCTCAAGTAGCATCACATGGGAAATGCTGGTGTTTTTCACGAAAGCATCAGCCTTTTTCATCTCAGAACCGTGTGTAGCTCTGAAGCTACGCAGCACTTGCTGTGTTTCTTTGGTACTCAGCCCTGGTAGAATGATGGAGAAAAGATAGGAAAGCACAACATCATGGGGAGTTTAGATTACACAGTTTAGCTCTCAGTTGCCAAATTCTCATCGCTTCTCTCAGCGTGTGCTGTGCCTATGGAATATAAGCTTGCAAAATTCTTTAATTAAAAAAAATATATATCCTTATATGGCAAAATTGAAAAGAAGGTATGAAAGCAATGTGCTGGGGCAGAAATAAACAAGATATCTGTGAAACAAATCTTAAGTGATCTCCAATGTTAAATCTGATCCTGCCCAAAGAGATAGTGCTGGAGGACTCACCTGGGACTTGTACAAAAGTCCTCAGATCACCAGCACCCTTTGTGACAGCAAGTATGAATTGGAGCCATACAGTAATCAAGAGCTTAGAGAAAGAGTGTGTTTCTCCACTAGGGAATCTGTGTTGTATAAATCTGTACTTTAACGGGTTCAGGTCTCAGGGGCTGGCACATTCCCATTGAAATGCTTTTCCTAGGGGTAGATAAAAGCCTCTCATAAATAAAGCTTAGAAATCTTCCAGGAGAGGTTAGCAATACAAATATGGGTGCACAAAACTCAGTGCAAGCAATCATTCCACAGATTTTTATTAGAAAGTAGATATATGGGAGCAGCTATGCATAATAAATCAACTTATCTGCCTCTTTGCTGGGTTTTATGATAGGCATTAGCAGTAGTGACTGTCACAAAGATCATAACTGCTTTATTTCAACTGTCTTTATAAGGCATAGTCAAATACGAGCAGTTGTTGTTTTTCTTAAGTATAAACTCCTTTTCCCTATGTTGAATGGATTACATAGTGTTCCTGGTAAACTTCACACTTGCAGGGCCAAGGGAGGGAAGGAAAAACTCTCATTCTTATATTTTAGTGGTTTCCTTGGAGGTGGCTCCAAGCAACATCTCTCTGCCAGTGGGACAGTTTGGGGATTCTATGGGAAGCATGGGGGTGATCCAGTCTCTCCTTCGGGGTGCTGAAGTGGGTTTCACTGTTGCAGTGGTGATGCCAATGGCAAAATGCAATGTTTAATCATTCTCAGATGTCTCCTTGAATAAATCAGCTTATACATAATCTGATTATGCATATAATATAGACATATAAATTAAGTAGATAATCTGTAAATAATAGCATTGCCAACAAAATTGTTTTAATAAAGGGCTAGTGAGGCAGTTCTGTGTTTCTGTCGTTCTAGAGTAGGGCTTTCAAAGACATTTAAAGGAGTTTTGTGCCACTGCATCACCACTTTTTCTGAGAAGAATATTTTCCTAATCCCAACCTGAAACTCCTCTGATGAAATGTGAGGTCGTTCCCTCTTGTCCTATGTGGGAGAAGAGGCCAACTCCATCTCACCACAGCCTCCTCTCAGTTGCAGAGAGCCACAAGGTCTCCCCTGAGCCTCCTTCTCTTCAGACTGAACAATCCTGGAATAAGACTTGTGCTCCGGACCCTTGATAACTTTGTTGCCCTTCACTGGACACACTCAAGGGCTTCAGTATCCTTCCTGTAGTGAGGGGCCCAAAATGCAGTATGCAAGATGTGGCCTTACAAGCAGAGAGGAATGACCACCTCCCTTTGCCTGCTGACTGCGCTATTTCTGGTACAAGCCAGGATGCCATTGGCCTTCTTGGCCACTTGCGCACACTGCTGGCTCATGTTCAGCCAGATGCTGACTAACATTCCTGAGTCCTTTTTCTCTGTGCAGCTTTCCTGCCTCCCTGTTTCCAGCCTGCAGCATTGCTGTAGATGTGAGGTAGCCTTCTCCAGCTGTTTTGTCTTTGGTTGGTCATCCTTCTTGGCCACATTTGAGGTAAATCCACTCCTTTCAGACTATCCTGTCCTCAGTAAAATGACTCATAGCTTCCCTGGAGAATAATCAGAGACGTAATTGCAACCTTCCTCCTCTATGGTTAGTCCTGCAAAATAGTGCTTAGTCCATATGGTGCTGCTGACACTATAGAAATGATGCTATGGATTAATTACAGCTGGGGACATTATGAAGGGGGAGCTTTGTGTGCGTTGCTCTCCCATGAGCTGCGCAGTTGCGAAGCAACCTGACACGTCTGCCAGGGCTGTCTAAGAAACTATTAGCCAGTTGCTACCTCCTGTGCTCAAGAGCTGCAGGCAATTTCACAGTAATAGTTTCTCGGTTTCTTTCACGCAGGCAACCGTGGTGCTGAGATACTGACTTAAATATGTATCACAGAATGGCATCCTTAATAGAGGCTTTACAGGAACAAAATGTATAGGGGTAATCCACAAAGGATGGTTGCAGCTGACAGCTTCGTTATTGCTCTGAAGATGCGTGTCGGGCACTGCAGACCCAGAGCAGGGCAAAGCCGTAGGAACAGACAGCTTTGATTCAGGCCCCAGGGATGACTCTTCATCCCACCTGCATGGACTCAGGGAGAAAATCAGAAGCCACGACCAAGGGAATCCCAAAAAAACATAGTATTATTGGCAATGTAGAGAAGAGCAGATGAGTCACTGGGAAGCTGTAATGCTCCGCAGCTTGCAGGTAGGCCCACAAGCTGACTTCCTTGTCACAGAATCATTTCAGTTGGAAAGGACATTTAGAGGCTATTTGGTCCATCTCCACTGCAAGGAGCAGGGACACCTACAGCTACCTCAGGTGTTCAGAGCCCTGTCAAGCCTGACCTCCAGTGCCTTCAGGGATGGTGCATCCACCACCTCTCTGGGCAACCCATTCCAGTGATTCACACGCTTGTTGTAAAAAGCCTTTTTCTTATATCCAACCTAAGAAAAAAAAAAATAAATCTGCCAATCCAAAGAGAAGGAAGGCTTTTATGCAACTGGCCTGAGAGCAGAAGTCACCTAGTATGGTCTGATATCTAAAGGAGTAATTTGCCTTTCCGTTTTCTTAGTAAGAGCGAAGCTGAATTTAAAAGCAAAGGCACTTTGGGTATGTGTATAGAAGTAGGCTTAAAACTCATGGTGGGCAAATAAGGTAGGAGATCGCTTTGGTAACTGGATTGATAGCATCATTTAACTCCTTTAGAAAAATACTCGAATTTTCAGAGCTAGGGCAAGGTCTCAGTTTTGTCAGCGCCATCAGGTCGAGCATGTAGTGCACAGAGAGATCTGCTGCTGCACCACTTCCCCTTAGCAGTATGCCCTGTGCAAATGGAGAAAAAAATCCACTAAAGGGCTCAGCCCTGGAGGGACACATTAGCTGGCGTCATTTTCTCGGTCGTCAAGTTTCAGCAACTCAGAACAAGTAGCGATGTCTCTCCGTATGGCTTTAATGACATTTGCTGTCGGAGACACGAGCCACTGGAAAGGATGGGGCCGTAACTTTATTTTAAGCTGGGTAGGCTGTAGCTAAATCTCCTGAATCCCTTTCAGCTTTGGAAATGGCTTTCTCCTATCTCTGCCTTCTACCTGGTGCTTTCACGTTGTGCTGAAAGGGGAATGGTAGTTTTAATCTCAAAAATGCCTTTAGGGCTTTGGAGTGGATCATTTTAAAGTCAACAGCGTTTAAAGCACATTAATGAGAGTATTCACCATAAAACAGTTTTATTTCTGTGCGTAACTGATAAACATGAATGTGAGAGAACGTAAGGGAAAATAGGTGGGGAAACAGTCGTGCTTGGAAAAGCAAACAAATTGTGAATCTGCAGTGGAAAAAAAAAGGGAGATCCTATTTATTTAAACACTAAAACCAGCTGTGAATTTTGCAGTTAAACTTCTGGGAAAACACTTGTTTGTCTTGAGTGAAAGCACGTGTCTCCATTTTAATTACGTGCTGCTGGAAAACAGGTGAGCGTTTTGCTGGAGCGCCCCACTGGCCCAGGACTGAGGGAAAACAAGTTTCTATACCAGCAGCTTTGTAGTAACCATTTAGTGGTGTACAGCATGTGCTTTCCCCCACCCCAGTGTATTTGCCTACCTGTAAATTTTAGGTGTCAGTTTCTAACTCAGCGTGTTGCCTGGTGTTTGGAAAATGATGAACAGCCAAATTGCATGAGGAGAATAGCACTAGCTTGCTGGATAAGCTCTTAGAACTAAAATGGGAGCTAATGCTCATTATTCTGACTTACGCTTGTGTGGACACAAGGTAATGCCAAATGGGTGAAGGCAGAAGCAAATGGAACTCGTGCCTGCTATCAGGTAGGAAAAAAATATATAAATACAAAATGAAACTATTTAAAAACTAAGAAAAAAGGAGATGAGGTGGATTCTCAGGCACTGTCACCTTTGCTTTGCCATCTGCCTCTACCAGAGTTGAAGACTGAAAGCCCAGACGTGGACTGCATGTGTGTTAATGGTGATAGCACTTGTTAAAATTAGCTGGGGAAAAAAAATCAAGCCAATCATTCAAATCAGGCACTTGTTCAGCTCTTGAGAACGTACAATGTGATGATAAAACAAATCAATAAGCTCTCAGACTCTCTGAATATTGTCACATGTAATTAGGTTGTATGGACAGAGCTAAGCTCACCCCCCTGCCCCAACAAGCCCTGTGTATCCTATCTGGAGCCAACTGGGTGAATCTAGCTCAGAAATTTAGATTGTTGTTACACTGCTGTCCCCCAAAGGATGCCTATTAAGTGAAAAAGGGGCTAGAGTTCTAATAGCAATGCAACTATGGTGATGCTCTTCTTTTAACATGAGTGGAAATCAGCTTGTAAAAGCTGTTAGGACCCAAAGGAAAATATTAGCTTTCCTAGATACCTCAGTGGCTCTGGGGCTCGTGTAAATGGCATTTCCTAACAGGCTTGCCACAAGAGAGGGGCCATGCTGACTTTTTGCAGGTGCTCATCATCCTCACACAGATACTGAGGTTTTGAAGGCAGTGACTTGCGTGACCTGCTGAAAGTCAGTCTTCTTGCACATCTGGCATTTCTCATCCAAGTTCCCATTGCTCAGGTTTCCTGTCACTATTCAGACTTGTGCAAGGCCAAACAGGACAGGTTTTAGGGAGGAGAAATCCCTCTCGCCCTGTCCAACTGTGCTGCAGTGCTGAGGGGCTTAAACAGATTGAAATGCAAAGCAGAAAATAATAATAAAAAAGTCATGTAATAATGCATTTACATTACCACTGTGCTCTGGGCTCCACAACAATTTTAACTTAGTCCCCAAGAGGCCATGGAGTAGTTTTGACTGTGGACGCGTTTACTTTAATATTGTAACAGCTGTGCGTAAAGTAATTGATTTGTAGTCACCATGGCAACTATAACCTTGTATTTTCTAATGCCAGGGCTCAAAATGTTAACCTGTGTTTATTGTTTTTGTTTGTTTTTCATTTTTGCTACAGAATTCACATTCCATTTCCTTCATTTCTGGTGGGTGCTGTTTGATTTCTTTAGCAATGTTTTTAAGATAAGAAGTTTTAAAACAACCAGTGCTTCCTGCTATAATGTTGTGTTCCCCACTACTGGTGGCAGGTTAAATGCATTTCTAATCACAGTAAACCATAAGAAACATTAAATTACAAATAGAGCTGGTATCATTTTTGCCCGATTCTTTAGCCCAATCTGCTACAGCTTCAGTGTTGGAAAATACTACCCAAAACAGAAGTAAGCTGGCTTAAGAACTCCACCCAGTTTATGTCAGCTGTATTTTGTTAGGACTAATTTCAGAGTGGCTGAAGACAGCCTCTAAATCCAGCAGCTTTGGTTTTGGAAGGGTTTGCTGTCTAGCAGCCTTGCTACTGATATTAATGGCAGGAGCTGGCTTTTGCTGTCGATTAACTTGCTCTGTGGGTAGTCCTGCCAGGTAAGCCCTTAAGAGGTGTGTAATTGTACCTTTTGAGTATGGGGATCCTTGTTCTCTTATCCTCTTTGTGATGTTAATCCTCCCTTTCTGCTCTCACTGGACAATAGAATTATTATTTGTTCTTTGCATTTCTTTTGGGGGCTTTCTGAAACGGCCTCTTTGTTCTTTGCCCTGTGTTCTCTTTAGCTTTTTCCTCTTTTGCAGACCAGGTATTGAACTGAGAGGTATAACCCACTTCAAAGCTTCATTAAATCATTGAAAAAAAATACATTGTTTACTAGGGAACTGTTGAAAATAGAAAACAGACCCCTGTCCTCCCCAACCCTTCCATAGGGTTATGACTTTGAACCAATTTGCACATTCTGAGTATGGAAGCTTTGCTCATTTTTCTTCTTGCTAAATAGTTTGTTATGAAATTTACTCCAACCCCAACAATGAGGATCTTTGAAACTAGTATGAGGTAGTGGAGAAAGATGTTTTACTTTTCTTTTGTTAATTCTTGTCCTTTGCATGATGGTGCTGCAGCCAAACTGCAGCTGAGCCGTTCTTCACATGATGGAGATGAGGAAGGCTTCTTCCATGGGTCTGATGGGGCCATGGGAAAGCCTTTAGGTGGCTTGGCTGAGATGGTATTTAAAGGAAAAGTCATTCTGATCAGAACGGATACATTCCTCCCTTTGGGCCAGGGTTCAGTGATGGTATCAGGTGCTGTTTAAGAGGTATGGGTGTAAAAGCCATCTGTAGTCCCAGATACATGACCCGGTGGTTAAGTAGTGGAATAACATGCCAACACAGCCGGCTGCTCCCTAAATGTGTAGCCAGTAAGTGTTTGATTCCATTTTCAAATTGCTTTGCGGGTGCTAAGTGGAGCTATTGCATTACTGGCAATTAAGGCACTTCTCTCCCAGAGGCTTCTCGGGTGCTGGTTGGCCCCAACACATCAAGTGATGTAGGCTCATGTAGCAGGTGGGCTGCCCTGTCACAGAGGATGAAGATAATGGGAAGGTATTCTTTTCCTGCTGAAAAACGAGCCTTTTCAGACCGTGTTGCCATAGAGTCTCTGCGCTCTGGGGGCTGGACGCTTTGCGGGAAGCTTTACACAAGAGGGTGAGGTGGCCACCTGCATCCATGCCTCAGTTTGCCACCCTGACTGGCTTGCCTGCTCAGCTTCAGCTACAGATAGACTTAATTCTGCCTGTTCATAGCAGCCGTAACTCTAATTTTAATGATGTTTATCATTCTCTTTTTATGGCGCTGCCTTTTCTCTGGGTGGAGATGGAGATAGGAGAAGTAACTTGGGACTCCTGGACCTATGTGTAATGAATGTGATATTTCATATGTGCTCCGGAGAGATGGGGGGGGGAGGGGAAGCAGAAGGCTGAGTTGAGAAACCTGGGTGTAAGCAGCTTCTAATAAGGCGTATTCACGTGCCCAAGTGAATCATTCTGGTTCATTGGGTAAATATGTATTAAAGTAATTTTCAAAAGACTTCCATGCAGCCAATGAGCTGGAAAGGGTCAGTCCAACCATGCATTATTTTTTAATGCATGCACTTATTTATTGAAGAGAAGGAGGAACACAAGATCTTTCCGGTTATTTGCCCAGCCAAAGGCATCTTTAATTTTTTGTCTCTGCATCTGTTTGGAAGGAGAGTTAGAACTGCCCATGCCTGGCCCTGGGGAGTGCTCAGTGAAGGGGATCCAGATCCACCACAAGAGGACATGGACTAGAAACACATCTTGCCCTCTTACAAGATACAACTCCCTTTGTAGGAAAAGAGCATTTTAAAGCAAGCAGGAATTTGCATGTGCCATGTTCCATCACCAATACACAGATGATTCATGTTCCTGATTAGAGTTTGCTATTTGGTGGTTTGCATTTTTAAATAAAACTTCAAGAGCTAAATAAAATGTCAGAACTCTTTAACTATGGAAAAAAGGTCTCACTCAAAGGCACAGCTGTAGGACATCATGGGAGTGTAATAGAACAGGAGGCCTTTAAACCACTGTTTTTGCCTTAATAAAGAAAAGTCTCTGTGCCCGATGACGAGGGGGGCTGGGAGCTGTGGAATTCATCAGTTCAGCTTCCTCTACTGCGTGCTGGTGGATACAATGCAACAGCAGACAGAAGCTCATAGAGGGTTGGGACCATGCTGCTGTGGTTTGCAGAGCAGAAATGCTCTATTCTGAGGAATCTGCTGATGGTTATTATATACAGGGATGTGTGTGCACATTTACTTGTATATAGGAACAATATACTCATCTCCCACAGATGATAATGGATGTTGTTAATGGTTATATAACAATTATGGATTATAGTTTTATCTGCATTTTTTTTGCTATTTATTGCAATGGAATGAACATCAAACTATACCAGCCTGTTACTCATTTTATACCCACAGCTATGAGGGGTTCCTCTGTTTTACTGGTCTCTGAAGCAAAATATTAGTGAATTAGACATTTAAAATTATGTATTAAAAACAGAGCTGAAACAAAGCAGTACTTCCAAGTGAATGGAACTTTGAATGTTAATATTATTAATCTTGGTCTCTTCATAGTGCTGCTATCCATTTGCCCACACATACAGCAGAGAGAGAATAACATGGGTGCTCTAAGCATGCCAGCAAGTCCCTGCTTGCTCTATCACCAAAAGACACTCCAGTGGCCTTTAACAATTCTTGTTTTCCTCAACACCAGCAAAAACAGTGCAAACTAATCCTTGACTGTGGAAAATATCAGCAAGCAAGCATCTGAGGACATTTATTTTTTAGTGTTGATGTGCTAGCTTTATGTTTTTCCCCCCACTGATATAATAGTCCTTTTTTTTTTTTTTTTTTTTTGGTCTTCAATGTTTTTTCTCTTTTACACATACTAGAAAAGATACGGTGATAACCATTCAAGTTTTTTTTGGTCTCTGTTAATCTCTTTCTTGTGACTGTGTGAGTTGCCTTGAATTTGCAGGATGCAAGATGCAGAGCTGGGGCATAACTGGCATTTTGTGGAGATGGGCGAATGCCTACCTTCTTGCTTGTAGTGAGATTATTCATCAAGAAGAATACACTGCTTTGTAAATAGGACAGCCTTTCTAAAGAGGGAGGGCCAGGAGGATAAGGTCTGTATAGAGCCCTATGAAGCTGCCCCTGGAATAACGTCTTGCATTTTCTGTTATTGCCCTTCAAAATGAAAGATGAGGAAGCTGCCCAGAAGCTGTGCCCATTTAGCTTGATAAAGAGCAAACTGAAAAGTGATTTGATCAAAGACTGAACATAGCCATGTTTTCTTTAGCTAAAGAGCTCTTCAGCTGAGCACACAAGGATGCAACAAGATTTGAAGGCTGAAAGCTACAAAACAAAGGGCAGATTTTAACAAGGGAATTAACTGTTGAAACAGTTCACCAGGAGTTGTGGCGCATCTCCTTATGTCTCTCAAGTCTTTACAGCAAAACCCTATGCTTCTCTCAAAAATGTGTTATGAGTCAGACTCAAAGCTTCTAGCCCAGCTGCAGCGTAGCTGGGTAGTAAATTCACCACTCACTGTTTATAGCCTTCTGACCCTTAAATATTTTCTAGCTGAGCTATAGTTTGGGATACATACGAGGAGAAAGTGCAAACTTTCCTTTTGAACAGGTACCACAAAATATTTTCAGAAGTTTTTTGTAATCTGCTGCTGTTTATTCTAGTGGTGTTTTTGGTGGCTTCTCAAAGATCTGAGGAGTCTGGTACCCCTATTTTTGGGGGGGGGGGGGGGGAGACACCAGAGCTGAAACTCAGTTATGCTAGAGTAAGCAGCTCCTATTCTGTCTCTGGATTTGCTCTGTTTTCATCTTAATGGTCAGTTGAAAGCAGATGCTCAGAATATTCATGTTTTATTCACTCACATAAATGAACCCTCCACTTTTTTTAACCATGCTCATCAAACATACTTAAAATCTAAGTTAAAAATTCCTTTTTTATGTTGATAATGCTGAGCAGTAATTTTGTGTTTTTGTGAAACTTGTGTTTCATGACTCAAATATATTTGCTGATGAATTTAAGTAAGCTTTTAAATTATTTGGAAGCTTGAGGATAGAAATGCCCTGGGACAGCAGAGACAGTCCAGCAAGGAATAACAGCTATGGTGTATGGAGCACTTGATGGGGAGAAGAGAGGACCAACTGAGTCATTGTGATGATGCTCAGGAAGAGAATGAACAACAAAAAAAATCTTCTCTGCCTCCACCTGCAACTGCATGACCACAGAGGATGAAGCACCAAAACAAGAGGGAACTGTGTGTGGAGTGCATTTAAAGTAACTGAATAGTTGACTGCATATGGATAAGATGAAACTGCAAGCCACAGCATGTGTTACATTAGTAAAATATGTATTTACGTGCTTCCTTGGATGCCTATGACACCTTCGAAGGCCTACTCACCTTTTGTAACCTTTTAGAACCAAAATGATCAAAGAACAAAAGCATGTGTGTTCCCATAGGAATGCTTGGCTTCTTGCAAAGGACAGGAGGGCTGAAATTTCTGCTAAAGTAACAAGGGGGGTATCGCAGGCCACCCTTGACAGAACCAGCACCAACAGTTGCCTCTGAGCAAATGAGTGAAGAGGTGAGCCCAAGGGATCATAGTTTTGTGAGAAAGTTATTTGTAACTGTGATATATAGCACTACTTGCCGCAGAGGTCATAATGATGTCTCTTCTTGCTCAGCGTTGGACTTGCAAGTCAGGAGTATCACCCAGGGAGTTGCTGGTGATTGGCAAAAGATTTAATGCTCCTGTTTGATAGAAAGAGAGATGAAAATCTCATGCTGCTGCAAGCTGACATACAAGTCCAGAAAACATGCCTCTTCTTTCTGTGCCTTTGGCTGCCCAGCAATAAATCTGTTGGCCTGAGATGCCCATCCAATAACAAAAATATATTCTTTGTCATCTGAACTATTCATTGCATTTATAGATCATAGAGCTGGGTAGCGTCACGTTTGATTGAGCAATTCTCCATCTCCCCTGATTGCACGGGACTTGCAGACTAAACAAGGTCACTGACCTGACCCCAATTACAGTGGATCAAAATAAAAAAGAGGGACCGAATGCTGTCTCTTCCTCCTCAGCCACTGCTTCTCTCAGCTTGGAGGAGAAACAACTCCTGAGCTGCTGAGAGGAATAATGATTTATATGTGACTCCTATCTAGCATCATGCAGTGGGACGCTGAGCTACCAGTTGGTGTAAATCACAGGGAGCTCTTTGGGAGACACTGAATTTCTGGGGCTACTTCCAGTTTGTGCCAGTAGAGGCACTGGTATCACACATGTTCCCTTCTTCCAAGGTAGCTTAATCCATGGATGAGATAAGGTGTAGTCCTAACAGGAGCTGAGTTCCTCCTCTATACTGCCCTTTCAGCTTGCTCCAGTACAGCCCTGCATGCAGCCATGGCATGAGGTGCAGTGTGAGGTGGCAGCTGGCTGCAGAGGAGGCCTGACATTCTCTGATCTCTCACTGACGTCGGATGTCAGGCTGTAAGTTATTCTAATTTATTTATTTTCTTAATAATGCCAAAATGAGACCAAAAGAATCCCAGCCATTGGTTTATTTGAAAATAACCACTTCTTCCTGTGGTTAAATGGATGATTTATCAAAAAGCAATAAAAAACAAAATGGCGCCAGGCACCCAATCCCTGAGGGCAGCCAGCGGTTCTGATGGCCTGTTGTGTTGGTGTTGCCAGTCCCTACAGCTCTGCTTACTCGTTTTAGTCATCAGTCCCCTACAAAAAGTATCTCCAGAAGCAATGCACACAGCAGTGATGTGTAATGGAAGATTGGTGGGAAGGTTCAACTGCTGCTACCATACAGTTTTTCCTCATGTCGGGAATGCTATGTTCTGTCTTTACCAGTGAGTAGCTCTTTTTTGCCTCCGGGCACTTCCTGCCAGGTGTAACTTCAGGCTTTCCTTTTTGTGTGCCTGTGTTTTACCCATGTTTCTATGAAGTCTGGAAATAATCTTTCTAGACAAAGGGGAGTGATTCTACCATGTAAAACTGTTTGCTCAATTAGAGGTTTTAAATAATAGCTCTACTGTTCTGCATGGCAAAAGGAAGGGAAGCTGCCTTGCAGGCACATTGAATAGGCCATCAGAGCCAAGGCATGCTCCCAGATGTCAGAATGGCCATCTGAAAAACAACCAAACACAGTAATTGTCTGGCCCTGCCTCTCTTTATCCAGTCAATGAGCAGCAGCCACTGGAACAAATACTCAATAGAAACGCAGTGGGTGACTCATTTTTCTGATCCACATTGCAAGGGGCTCAGGAACTGAGAGTTTTGCAGCAAATGGAATTTCCATTGAATATAAGCAAGCTGTGGAGAAAGTAGGGCGGTGAAGATCACATTGTTACTTTGTTTTGCCACCTGATGAACACTGTGTGTTTATAGGAAGTTGTTCACAACCCACCTAAGCTTTTGCATGTCTAGCATTTATCATGGTTCGTGCATATGTGTTGAAAACGTTCCCCAAGCATGCCTGGTTTGCATAGTTGCAATATGGCTTTGATTTCCCTCAGGAATCCCCATCTCTCATTTGTCTAAGCTTTTACATTTCATAGCAAGCATTTGTGCTGTGGCTTTACAGTAAGTCCATATGTCTATGTTCTGTGCTTGTGTGGCAACCAGTGTGGCAAGGCTGTGTGTAAGTCATTAATTTAAAATTTTGGTTCCTGGTTTTGTGGGTTTTGATGAAGACTTTCAGCAACGAGAATCTCCAAAATTTATCCTAATTTTTGGACAAAATTCTCACCTTAATCAGTGAAGAAGGTTTGGGTGGTTATTTTGGTACCTGAGTATGAAGTCAGCTTTAAGTACTGAGATCTGCCAGTGCTTGCCCTCATGCACAGAGCATTGAGCTGCACCCACTGCTAATTGTGTAATAAATCAGTGCAAACTGCAGTGTTGAGGTGCTTCGAAATGGCCTTAGAAAACCTGTGTCTTCTGCTTGGAAAGCAGCAGCTGCCCTGTGTGAACCCAGCATTCTGCTGCTTCTGGATGCCTCAGCTCAAGTCAGTTACAAGCAAATATGAAGAAGCCAATAGATAAAGTCTACACAGTGCTGGATTGATGAACCAAGGATCCCTGGGATTTAAGAGCACTCATTCCCTGATTCCTGTAGGAAGGAAGTATTTTAGCCACTTAAATAATCTTTAAAATATCCCCCTGAGGAAAAAGCTTGTTTTACCCCTTGTGAGGTTTGCTGTCTCCCTAAATATAAAAAGGTTGCGCTGGAAGTAGTGCCTCCTATTTTATGATGTGGGCTGATGGTGTCAGAAGTGGGTAGTGGTGGTATGGCAGGGACATGTTGAACCTTCCCATCAATATTCCATTATGTTTTGTTCCTGTGCAGCAGATGGCAGCAGAGGGGCAGTCTGACAAAATGATATCTGATGTGGGGGTGCATATGAAGCAAAGATATGTGTTTGAATTCCTCCAGTCAGAAAAGTGACACTCATTGACATTAGTTGATGCTTGGTAATCGTTTATGAGGTCCAACTAGTGGATGTGAGCATAGGTGAGGCACTGGATGGGGCATTTCAGCAGTACTGACAACACGTTAGACAAGGCATATTCCAGATGGCACTTGTGTACAAGTGTAGCATGCAGGCTCTTTCTAGTTCATTGCTGGCAAAAATAAACAGTCAATGGTGATGACCACGTTGAAAAAAACATTTTGTAGCTGAGAATTTGCTCCATCAAATAGTGTTATTGCACTCTTTACATCTGTAGTTTCTATGGAAATAAATAGGAGGCATTACCTTCAGATCAACCTACATAGATGAAGCTCTCAGAACTGAGGGGTAAGGAGTGGACTGGACTTTGAGTGTAATTGTCCCAGGTATTACACATACCTCTACCTCCTTCTGTAGTGAGAAAAACCTCTAGCAAATGATAAAGCACATTCATACAAACAGAGGCTGCAGTTCTTTAATAGCTTCAGGGTAATGTGTGCCAACCTCATCCTGTACCAGGAGCTGTTGCTATGATGAAGTGATGGTGTGTTGTGGTATGCTTGCAATAAGGTTTCATTTGCAAATAACCTAGCAAGGCTATTTTGATTTTCCCAATTTGTTCTTGAGGGGTAGATCTGCCCTGCTGGGTTGTCAATCATTGGGCATCTAGGGATATTTCCATGCTTTGGTGATCATCAGATTAAAAAAGAGGAAAAGGAGGATTGCAGCAATGGTTGTGTGTCAGTCCATGGGAATACTGTCATTGGTGCGTAAAGTATAGAGGGGTTTTGATACGGTAAGTCACTGTAGGGACTAAGCATGTCCATCAGGCTCAGTGTACATTCCACAAGATGCTGAACAAACGGGTGGCAAACTCCTACCTTCTGTAACATAAATATTGTCAGTGTATCGAGGACTTGAAGTTACTCAAGTGCTCAGATTGTTGTGGGTTTTCTTGATTCAAAATGAAGAAAATCCCAAACTGTAAATCTGCACCAGATCCTGCCTTGTTCTTACATTCAGTGGATTAATATTTTTTTGTGTGTCCTATATATCGACAAGAAAAAGTATTTCAGAGGGTAAGTTATAAGCAAGCATGATGGAGAGATACTTCCCTTCTCCATGAGTTTCAAAGTGAAGCATAACTTGATTTATTAGAGCTTTTCCTTGTTTGTTACAAATGCTTTTCGATTGCCCCTATTAGTTGGTGACACTGTTTTTGCAGTAAATGAACTGACATGTGAAGGTAATGACGACAAGGGGCTGATATTGGATGGTGAGAGGGAAGGGGGGCTCGTTGAAACAACATGCCCTACCGAGGTTGATCCAAGGACACCCATCAATCAAAATGGTGACAGCAGCCAGGGAAATTTAATTGGAGATTCATTGAACCTTTAATGATGTGACAAAGAAAAATAAGGAGGCTAAGAAAGGCTTCTGGGCTTTTCTTCCCCCTTGTTCAGCCAGTTTTCAGAAGGAGAAGGGGACCGTGGGATTGCCAAAGGCGCCTCTTGTCATTGCATCTGTAAGAGGTAATCGTCGTGCTTTGAAAGGGAGCAAAGTGTTTGGAGACGTGTATATATATATTTCATTGCTTCACCACAGAAAGGGATTTGACAAAGACCTTTTCTTTAACTCGTGTGGTGGGCCTACCTGTCTCTTGATCGTAATTGGAAGTATTAAAAGAAATGCTAACAAGGTACACGTGCCTTGCATGAAAATGGGGTAAAACCATATAGTTGCTTGGGCAGTGTTCCCCACAGAAAGCTTGATTCAAACCTTTCTTTCTCCTAATCTTGTTTTATCACCGACAAACAAGTCAAATTACGTTTGGGAGCTTGCAATCTGTTGTAACTCAAGATCTGAGTTACAGGGCTTGTAAATGACAGGATAGATAAAATGCTACCTTTTTTTTTTCTTTTTTTTTCTGAGCTGCCATTTAAAATTAGCATGGGTGCTTAGTGCAGATGGATAGCTTCTGTTGTTTAGTTTTTGCATACATTTCCATAAATAATAGGTTAATATTATTTTTGTGGCAATAGCCACTGTTTGGAGGGGGCTCTGCAGATGCAGAGGATCTGTTCATTTTTGTCTACCTGACAATCTGAATATGGCATGTGAGAGCTCACTCTTTGTCTTGGGAGGGCTCTGCTGGGAAAAATATTTACTGTGCTTGTGATCTTACTCATCTTCTCCATTGATTAGAAAAGTCACTGTTCCCACTTCTTCTTTCCCCCTCTATTTTGCTTCAGTTTCCTTATTTCACTGTTCAGACCAGGTTAAAAGGCAGCAAATGGTGATTTTTATCAGGGAATGTTGGAGACCTACTTTGTCTACATCTTTAAATTCCCTTTAGAGTTTGGTCCCACCAGAAGGGACAGAGCCATTTTTATGTGACCTATCTCTGTCAGAGTCCTGAAATACAACAGCTCCTGCAGACACACAAATGTCCATGTATCAGAAGGTTTAAATACTTGTATATGCAGCTATCTAAAGGGCTAAATATCATGGCCACAACCCCTTCATTTATCATATGCAGGCTTTGGGGTTATGATAAGTTGCTTTGGTCAAATGTATGAGGATGGGGGCAAAATTAAATATAAGGGGAATCCTCCTCTTCTTTGCAGTGAGCTGAGAAAGGCTGATAGGAACTGATCTGAAGGTAGCATGTATGATAACAGGCACTGTGAGATGGGATTCAATAATCCTCATCTTATCTCTTCTTTTTTCTCAAGCTGGTGATGTGCATCAATAATTAAAGTGAATGGCAAGCTGCAGTGCCACCCTGACCTCTGGGGTACCGGTTGCCATTAATAATAATGCAGGCAGACAATACAAGGTTTTAGCACCACATTGATACAGGCAGGTTGGAAAAAAATGAGGATAAAGCCAGAGGAATAAGACAAAGTCCTCTGTGTCATCTGGGTATCCTTTCATGCTGATCTCTCCCTTCATGCTCTTTGATTCCAATTATTCTCTTTACAAGCAGGAATATTTGTTTAATTATGCTGCGGGGTGGGAGGGGGTAGGAAGAACAGGTTTGGATCTAGCAACTCTGTTTTGAATCTTCTATAGTGGTATTTGCTTAAATTTGTATTTGTATCAGTTCTCACCTTGGGAAACTCAGACATCTGTGAGATGTAATACTAGACAAGTCTGCATTAAGTCCTAGGTATTATTCCTAGGTATGAAAATGATGGAGGGAGAGATTTCCACGGACCTTTTCTGCTGCCCATGCTCTGCTCTTTCTCAAATCAAGTGAATCTTTGCCACCAGTTTTGGTGACTTGCTGGCCTTAGTGAGAGTCCAAAGTCCTTCCCATGCCAACATCCTCTGCTGTCCTTCAGTTCAACAAAATGCTATAAACCTCTTATATTGCATGAGTAGAAATGAAAAATTTCTGTTGGGTAATATTAGTGTACCAGAAGTTATTATTGTTAGTTATTATTGTTAGAGATTTTTGCCTTGCAATGATAAAAAAGGGTTTCACAGCCCATACTTCATAAGCACGGCCCACTGTGAGAGGTGTTCTTTTGTATTTGCTTTGCTAGAAGACCTTGTGCACCAATGGAGCGCAAGCTGTCACCTGTTGGCTGTTCCAATAGCATTACCATTTGTGTGTTGTCTAATGAGTCTCTGGAAAGTGTACTCATAGTCAATACAACCTTTGTAAAGGTTTAATCACACTCCCCTTCTCCAAATTTTCATGAATGTATAGCAATGTCTCCTTCATTTGACTTGCAGCTTATCCACACCCTTCTTGAAATTATTTTCCCCCTCTCATTCCGTTTCCAGTTCCAGTTTGGCAGTGCTTCCTATAGCCATCACGTTCTTTTACATTTAACAGTTGCCCTTGAAATGGGATTAGGCCTTTATAGGCATCTGCCTTGAGATTTGTGAGTGGAGATTTTGGGTATTACAGCATGCTTAGGGCCACCCAGGGTAGTGCCATGTGTGCAGGAGTCTCTTAGCTAGTGTTAATCTGTTTCTATTAGTTGTGTGTGCTTCATCTGCTTTTACCACCTTCGTTACCTTTCAGAAACTCAGATTATCACTAATCTTAAAACTGTTTTTTGATTTTGTTTGTTTGTTTCTTTGTTTTATTTGCTCTGATTCCTTCAATGTCCCTGCAGCCTTGTGGTCAGCACAGTCTATTTTTGCTCATGGTTGGTCTTAGCGCCACAGCGTAGCTGTTAGTGCTGGCACTACAGGGAGCCTCATGTGTTGCTTGCCCCCTGTATTCACTCTGCAGAAAAAACATGCATGTGAAGATCATGTGGTTGGGAAAGGTAGCCCCAAGCAGACTTTCCAGAAATGACTTTGCCTCAAAGCTCCGTGTGTGTCCCACGAGTCCTGCAAACTTTGGAGGAACGAGGATCATCATCCCTTCTTTGCTATTTTGCTCAATCTCTAGTTAATTTGATCTCTATCTGAGTGCACCAGGGAGAGAACATCTATTAAACAATAAAATAGACTGATTGTGATGTATTTTCAACCGCTTTGGGGGAATTCTACAAAATTAAGTATCAGAATTGTTTTTCTTATTGGCAACTATTGATCTCTGACTGTGCCAGTTTCTCTCATTAACACTTTTATTACCTTGTCAATCACAGCACAACCTGTGCTAACCAGGGGCTAAAAGGATTTACCGTTATTAACAAAACTGTCTGGTGCCTCAGAGCAATAAAAACAGCTGAAACCACTTGGGGGAGGGAGAAGTCTGCTGAGATTTCGGTAGCATTTTAGTCTGGAGACTGAGGGGGAAAAAAAAATCCATAAAATAGGAGCCAGTTTTTCAGCTGATGCAAATGATTGAAGCATCAGAGACACAGGGACATCTGTCTGCAAGTAAATGTCCAGCCAGAAATTCAGGATCTCCTCTAAAAATACCGAATTTTTGGGACAGAAGCCTGGTAAATGAGGCAGCCTGCAAACACTGAGCCGATGCCTGCTCAAGCAAACATGCAAAGGCTATAACTTGTTTCCATGACCCTGGGGTCCCCAGTTTAGGGTACTGGTAACTTAGTAAGTCAGACCCTGTAGGTGCGTCTACTTACAGATTGAAAAAGAATCTTTTAAGCTCTTGCAGTTCACGAAAATGGGTTGCTGTGAGTAACCGGGGAAATGGCTGTTGACAGAGATTGGCTGGGCACTGTAATGAAGTCAGGAGCGTCTGGCGTGCACATGATAGCACAGAGACAGCGAGCAAGATAGCAAGCTTGCTGCTTGTGCTTTTCAACAGTAAGAATAAAAAACCCATTTCTTCTCCAAGGCATCCCGAGGTTGGTGTTTTGCTGATTGGTCCTCAGTTTGACAGAAACAGAAATATGCATCTTCAAGGCACCCTGAAAGTTGACCTTAAAAAATGCAATGGAACATAGTGACCCTGTCAGGTCTGACCTTCATCATGAGTGCAGGAAACAAACCTGAACCAACACTCTCATGATAACCTCTGGGGGAGGGCTCTCACTAACAGCTTCTTGTAAGAAAGGACATGTTCTTTTCCTAGGTCATCTTTTACTCTTGAACAGCTTCAAAGTTGCTCTTGTTAAAAATCTCTATTTGTAGTCAGCTGTGCTGTAACATTTACAAATAGAAGTTTGCGTCCTTATTCTCAGTTTCCAGGTAACAAAAGAGAAGTCTTGAGTTCTGGCACGGCTTGTCATCAGACTTGAGCCTGATGCAGGAAGATGCTTTTTTGTACTGGCAGTGGGAGAGCTCTATATCGCAGAAAAGTGAAAGTGATAGGAATGCAAGGTCTCAAAATGAGAATTTAGCAACCCTCAATAAGAATGAGGGCATTGCTTGCTTACTTCCTTAGAGTGATGTTTCCAATGTCATTTGTGTTAAAGAACCAAAGCACTGGTACGCTTGCAATGATCCTGGTGTTACTGTTGAACTCTGCAGTGTTGCTACAAGTTTTTGATTTCTCAGGGGCCATCCTCTCCCCTTGCTGTTGCTGCTGGATAGTCAGAGGTTCAAAGCCTGTTTGTTTGTTTTTTAAATGGTAGCTAAGGCCCTCTGTCACTATTTCCTTTTGGCACTGTCATTGGAACCTGTTCTGTTTGTTTGTTTAACCATAGTCTAGAATTTTTGTCATTTCTCCTCACCTTCAAGGTCACATAGATGCTTCAGGGATGCAAGGCTGCTCACCAGAGTAAGGAAGCAATTGACAAAAGGCACAAGATGGGTGAAGACAGCCATTAAAATCCAGCTCTGGTTCTAAATATAGCAACTTTTCCATGCCAATCTCCTGTAATTTGCATGTTGAATTAGCATCTCATTAATATCTTATTAGGGACACTGGAAACCTAATGACAAAAACAAACGCAGCATGTGCAAAGAAGAATAATAGGAGGAATGAGCTGAATAAAAGACCTTTTTTTTTCCCCTTCCCCTTGTGCGTATTCAAATGAAGACTCAGCTGCACTCTATCAGTTCTGTTGTGGTTTCCGATTGCTTTGGTGGCCAGAGGGAAGATGGAGGTGCCCTCATCACACAGACAAGGCTAAGGGATAAAACCCCAAAGGATGTCAGCAGACTCTTGATGGCTGGCACACCTGTGCAGCTGCACCATTCACATGCAAAATACTTTTTAGTGGAGGTTCATTGGTCCATGTCAGCTTCCCAGGATTCTGAGCTGTAAGGATTTGGGACCACAGGTCTTAAATGGTGGCTTTCAAAAATACATCCCCCCCAGAAAAGGTGAGGAATAAAGGTACAAATTAAGCTTTTCTGTGATCTAAGCTTTATTCAGTAACTTCTCTCTTTCTGTGTTTACCTTTATGTAATTGTCTCAGAGTTCAGAGCAGTGAGTGCAGCTACCACAGCTCATATAAACTCTCCCCAGCTGACCGAGTGCTTCAGTGCTCACCACATTCCTGTCACTGATTTTGCTGTTAAAGTGCTCGAATAATAAGGTTCCAATTAGATTGTCTTCCCTTAGAACCATACTGCAGCTGCAAAATGGATATGGTATCATTAGCACCTTTCTTTTGCATCATCTCAGGGGATGGAAACACCAGACTATGGGAACAGCAGCTTACTACTGACAGCTCCTCACAGTTTTATGGGTCAAAAATGTCTTTCTGGATAACAGATGAGAAGTGGGTTTAAAGGATGCTGGCTGTGCTTTCTGCCAGCTGCAGCAGGGGAATGCTGCTGGTACCTGTAAGGCCAGCTCTGGTGAGCCTGAAGTCAGAGACTTTCTATTTCTCAAAGAAAAAAGGTCTCCAGAAAATGTGAAAAAAATGCAAAAGCAGAAGTTATTTGTTTAAAGGGAGATGTGGTAGGAAAACACAGTGTGCACCAGTAAAACATAGTGATCTGTATGCTGCAGGTGGGTCATGCTCTCAGGGCAGGATCAGGCACATGAGGGAAGGGGTATGAGTCCCTGCTGATCAGCAACCAAGTGCCTGACATATGGGCTGGAACTTGGATTTTGAAAGGTTGCAGTCAGAAATCCAGCACGTGAAGGAGAACTTAAATACTTATAAATCAGGAATACCCATGAAAATGATCCTTTGGGAACCTGAGTGAGCTGTTTCCTCATCAGATTTAGCTGTAGCATATTGAATTACATAAAAAAAACAAACACAAACCACCGGTAATACAAACCGTGCAGAGCATGGAAATGCTCTTCAGTTCCTCTTTATAAGCATGTTACAAAAAGTAATTTGGGTCTGCATTTATCTGGACTGTTGAGCTCTTGGCTGTTGGTGTTGCACGACCAAAAATGAGTTAGTTTAAAACTGTTTTGAATCCCTTCCCTGGAAGAAGGTCAAGGAAATTGTGGGCTGCATAGCTTCCAGCCTGGTGTCACGAGTGGGGGTGTCCTTGGTTCTAATGCCCTGTATCCCCAAGCCATCGCATAGGTCCAGTTCCAACCTTTACTCTTATCCTAGAAAACTCTCTAGTTGTTGTTTGATAGAGAAGAGTTGACAAAAGGTGCGTGGTAGTGTGCACAGCTGCTGACTTTTGCTGCTTGGCATGTTACTTTGTGTACATGCTGGTGAATCTTGCCATTATCACTTGACCTCACCTCATGCCTCCAAAGCCTTGGAGCTAGACAAGGAATAATTTGATAACAGGTAATGTCCTGGTGCTGTGGAGCAGTTTTCACCTTCTCTGCTCATTTCCATCACTGTGATAAGACTCCAATGGGGTGGGTGGCCACTGCCTCTCTGTGCTGCTCCCATTGAGCAACCTTGCCATAACAGGAGTGCTCTTAATTTTCAATTGCCTGACCTTAGGATAAAAGGCCTCCCTGGCCTCTCTTACAAAGACAATGCAAATCTAATTACACTACTCTAAACGTCTTATTAATTTTTCCCTACCATGGCCTCTAGCTGTTGGGTCTTTAAGATAGGACACGCACAATCCATCCTGCTTCCTAGCTGTGGTGATATAATGATGAACAAGGTTGAAATAACAGGAAGTTCCACTTCATTACATCAATATTTGTCACCATTAATACTCAGCAGGGAAAAAAATGTATGTGCTGCATAACTTTCCACTTGAGTATAAACACAGTGGAGAGATGGAAAGAGTTTGCTAAATGAAATGCCCTGACTGGGGCACTACCAGAGTACACATTTCTCACATGCATATTTCACTGTGCCTTGTATTCCTGGAGCACAGAATTGTTTAGAGGGAATTGAATAGCAAGAGCTATGATCTTGTGTTTGTCCTGTTCATTTCTTGGTCTCCTGTGACTTGCACAGCACCTGAGTGTTTACTCCTGCTCTGTGGCTTGCTCACTCCCTTGCTGTGTCTTTGAGCAACATCAGTCAAAGACCATCGTGTCTCCAAATATACAGCATAGTGTATTTAACTAGCAGGTATGCCTAGGTGAAAAGAGTTTGGGAGAATGTAGAAGACCGCAAGGTGTGAAGTGTCCCTGCTTGAAGCTGTGGGTTTGGGTTAGTGGGGACAGCACAGAGCTAGGCACTGTGTACAGGAATGTAAGCATGTTCTATTAGCTCCTTGCCTCCTGCTGGGCAAAATGCTTGTTCTTCTTTTCTTCAAGCACTTGAACCCTTGGTAAGCAGATGTGCGGCTAAAGCCGAGGAGTCATTCCCAGGCATCAATATCATGCTCTTTGAATATGGAATGGTAGCCGAGGCATTGGCACAGGCTCCTGTCTGGCACTTACTCCCACCAGCATTAAATCGACCGCTGAATGAAAATGATTGCTCGATTCCAAAGTAAATGTCAGTATATCTTAGAAATGAAAAGGAGCATCATGATGGGAATATTTTTTTTTTTTTTCCTCCAAAAGCCTATGCATGAGAGGGAAAAAGGAATAAAAAGATTGCTCTAGCCGCACTTGCTGCAGTTAATAGCAGTGCCATCTTCCCAGGAACATCAAGTGGAGGAACAAAACTACTGGGATTTTGACAGCAAGAGAAAACACGTGGGCAGCTCTGAGCTTGTCCCAGGGCCAGGAGTCTAGGGAGAACACAGCACTGCATTTTTGGCACTCTTCTGCTAGATCAGCAGCTGCTAAAGAGATAGAAACAGGCATGTGCCTCCATGAAAAGAGGGTTCCTGACAAAAGATAGAGATCTTACCTGCCCCAGAGGCTTCTGACCATGACAGTTGCCTCTCTGGGTGCTGGCACTGGAGGAGGACGGGCAAATGGAGAGGAGATGCTTTGCTTTATTCTTAAATGAGTCTCCATACACAGAGGACCGCAGGCTGGAAGAAGAGGTTTCAAATGTAGATAGCTAAATTTTCATTCACCATGATTCAGATTTATGTTGAGAGATGAAGACTGATGCTTTTGGGGAAGGGGATATTCCTGCTCAGTAAATGTACAGCATGTGTTTCCCTGCAATTTTCTACAGGTTACAGCAAATTTGGGTTCCTCAGTGAGAATCCTTACATGACTTGTGTCCTGGAGTGAGAGGAAAGTAATGTAACCATGGCAGTTCTTTCACAGTTCTGACACACAAGTCGGTGCTATAGTGGGAAAGCTCTGCACTAAGTGTTGTATATTGCAGGAGAGAGAATGGCAAGGCAAAAATACAGGGTCCAGAACAGACTTGCAATGCTCCCTTTAGGGTAACATGTACTTATATCTCCTTATTCTCTTTCCCACTCTTTCTCTTCACTGTGCTGCTGTTTGCCAGGCCTTTGACTAAGGGGGTACAACTGATGCTGCTTTTGAAGCCAGTCATGTAACTGCTTCCTTACAGACTAGAAAAGACAGCAAAACTCAATGAATGTACTTAAAGTTCCTGGTATAATTGCATCAGTGGATTAGTAATGAATGGTCACCTATCCTTGCAGCCCAGAAAGGTAGTGAATCCAAGGGGCAGCTCTTCCTAAGGGCCTAGCACTTTTCATCCTGGTACAAACAAATGAAAAAAAAAAGCACATCCAATACTCACCTCTGAGTTTCCTGAAGAACTTTCAGAAAATGTAGGTACTTTTAGGTTTGAAACAAGGAGCAGGGCTACCTTGTCTGTAGCCTTTTCTACAAGAAGTATGCCATGGATGGAACTGCTTACATATGGTGTGTTGTGGAATGCCTGGATTTAGGGAACAAGGCAGCCAGCCTCAGGCAAAACACCCAAGAGTGCCTCTGTGGCAGGGGATACTTTGACTTCTTGCTCTAAACTTCTCTCTGCAAAGACTATCAAACCTAGAGAGACAAGGTTCTTGCACCAAAGGTTCATCTGTATATACACAGACAAGCACTGGAAATTTGCTTGCTTAAAACTGCAACTTCTATGTAGTAGAAAAAATGGAACACTATAGGATGCTAGTGACCCTTTGCTGTTCTTGGGCTGAGCTGCTATATTTTTTTTCATTTGATCAATAATCCAGTTATAAATCTTGATCTTTTCTGCCCGCTTTTTTGAGGCAGCACGACCCATACCTCAACAAGGTCCTGCTGTCGCTCACAGCCCTGTTCTCCCCCATGCCAACAGATTCCAAAACACATCAACATGTAGGTTGTTGGCATATGTCTCTCCAGGACTCCTGTTTCCAAAGGCAAAGTGATTGATCCTTTACGCAGGGGTTCACTAATCAAATTCATTTATTCAGGCTCTGCCCTGCTGCATTCTCTGAAAGAGCAGAGCTGCCTTTCTAAACATATTTTTCAAAGCTCTTTAACAACTTAAGAGCAGCAGTCTGCAGAAGAGAGGAGAACAGATCATTCAGAAACACAAAGGGAAGAGGAGGGGGTACAGTGAATTCTGTTGCCGAAGAGGCATTATACAAGTTCAAGGCATGGATGGACTCCAAGCACTATCTTGGATCTTACAGCTGCTTTGCCAGGGGTGGCATAATGTTGGACATTTGGTCTTGGTCCAAAGTGATACTGATATGCCATATTGACAGACAGCTGGCTAAATGTCCTCAACAACAAGAGAGGTTATGGCTTTCCAATGTGCAGGGCATTTATTGAGGAAAAAAGTCCAAACTAATGTACACCTCTGCTCTGCTGAAATCTTCCATAAGATCAACATTGCTTGTAGCGAGATGGATGAGCTTGTGGTGCACTCTGAGTTCCCTTCTTTACCAAAAAACAAAAGCAGCCTACCATTTATGGTCCATAGGATTTCTGTCACTGTTGAATCAGTCTTCCCAATTTAGAGGCACCCCTACTAAGGTGCTAGTTACTGATCTCAGCCCTGCTGAAAACCCTTTGGGCTGGCTTTTGCAATCACCTGACCTTGGATGGTGACTAGCGTTTAGTCTTTGAGGCTGTCGTTTCCTGCATGATAAGATAATCATAACAGAGCCAGAGCTGACAAGTGGTGTTTTGATGTAAGCAATGAGCAAACAGACAGATCAATAAGTGCTGAGCCAGGCACGCTTCACCTCATATCGTATCGACTTATGGCAAAAATAATGGGGCAACAAAATGAAAATGTGTTGTGTTCTATCTGAGTTATGGTCAGTGGTTATATATAATATAACACAATATATTAACTCAGATGGGACTCGCTGTTGAAAAAAATACAAATGGGCAGACACAAAATGTACTGTCTCTAAACGTACACAGCAACACATCGAGATTAATTACTCCGAATATGGGAGGAAACGAAAGCAACAATAAATTTCTATTATTATGGCCTTAGAAAGAACGTGAGAAAGATTTATGGCACTAAGAGCAAAATTTCTGTGTCCTGTTAGTCTGACTGTCTAATGTGTGAAAGATTTATGAGACCAGTGAGATCAAAAGTATTTATTAAAGTTTACCATTTGTTAGCTTTTATTTTTGCTCTCATTGAGGCTGTTTACAAGCAGAGGAAGAATGACACTGGCTCACAGGTTTGGGGGACTTCTGCTGTAGGTTGGTTATAAACATTTCTATCTTAAAAGCTTTGGTCTCCAAAAGCCAGGTGACAGTCAGAGTAGAAAGAGGTGCAAGACTGCTGAAGCAGACTTGATGTGTTCAGAGAAGCTGGTCTCGTGGTGGAGTACGTTTAGGTGCAGTCTCTTGTGCTAGGGTTGCTTTTAATGCACCAGAGACTTCAGCTTTGCCTTCTATTACCTCTGCTGATTAATCATGATGGAGACCCAAGGGGGATTGCATCCCTCAGTTGGTGCACGATGCTCACACTTAGAAAAACTGTGGACCGACATATAAATGGAGCTGCTGCTAGAAGGAAGGCAGAATCCCTGTGATAATCAGGTTATGAAGACAGAAAGGCTATAAAAAACAATAAACTAGCACACTGTTGACCATTTGTTGCCTTTGAAGTGGACTGGGTGTATATAGAAAATAGAACATTTTTCAGAGCTGTGTAGGCATCTATCTCATCTTGCAGCAGCAGATAACAAACTGCCTACTCAGGGCCCTAGTCAGACAGGAGATGATTATGACTGCTTGGTTAATTGAGATATGATATGGCAGAGAATATAATTTACTTTGATAATAATTATCATTGACCCAGGTAGTTTTGCAAAGCTCAGACAGAGTGCAGAGGGCTGCTCTGATGGATCAGCTCCTTCCAGGAAAGCTCCTTTCTAGCTTTATGAGTTCTCTATGCGTGTGCTGGGGAATTTTTCCTATGTTCATTGTAGGAATTCACACATTAAAAACAAAAAATACAACAGGATAATATTCTCAAAAAACAAAACAAACCAACCAACCAACCAAACAAAAAACCTTGAAAAATAAGTCTGTAAATCTGGGATGTGTTTTCAGTGGGTCATGGGGTCGTTTATATTCCATAGGTACACAGTCAAGTAGCCATTGGGGTCTCAATATTAACTCACAATGTTCTCTCCTTCAGGACTTCCTGGGGTTTCTGTTCCTTTGTTTTCCTTTTATTGTAAAGCTGGGAAAATCTATGGTTTTGTCTTGATGAAATGCTGCAGTCATAGGTAACATGTAATAAGGTTTCTAAACACAGACTAGGAAGGGGAGATGTTTTGAATCAGAGTGTAGCAATTTATATAGTTAAGTAGGTTGTCTCCCATTGTTGCTTGAATTTGTCAGAAATTTGTGAGATTTTGAATTAAGTTTGGTGCGAGTTTTTTTCCGATAACTTTACTCAAATGATTATTAAAATGTTTTTCTCACTAGTAGGGCTTATGAAAATACTATTGAGCAGCCAAGAGCCCAAGATACTGCAAGTATGGTAGTGTAGCAGTGCAGGCCATTAAAAAAAAAAAGAAGTCTGTAATTTGTGTATTTAATTGCTTACAAAAAAATCCTGGTTTAGAGAAAATATTCTAGCTAGCTCCGCTAGCTCTTATTCAGAAGATTAACCAGACAACTCTAAACTTACTGAGATAAATGAGGTGACTCCATTATTTCAAGTCATTCCGGGTAGAAATGAGAGCAGAATTTTGTATAGAGAATAGATTCTGAGTATAAAAATGAGTGTATTTGGGCCATCTATCATGATGGCTGAACTTTAAAAAAATGACAGAGCTCCTGGCAGTGACTAGTGAAAGGAAGGCCTTTTATTTAGATTTGAGACTCCTCGCTAAAACCTTTTGTCTTAAAAAGCGTTAAGTATTACATACTTCGGTAAACTCTGACTGAATTTTCAGACATTTCCATTGTTGTTTGGGGAACTTTGGGAGGAACTTTGTTTTGCAGGCAGTAGAAATCATGTGATTGGTTGCAGTCCTCATCCTGCCTGTGACAAATCATGGTGCAAGTAGCCACAGCTTTGCCTTTTCCTGCTGGCTTTTCCCCATGCAGTGCACTAGCATGGTGCTTGATACAGACTGGAGACGTTTGTTTGGCCAGAAAACCTTTGGTGTGTTTGTGGGGTGTATGGGAAATCACAGCTTGAACCTCTGATTAATCAGCTGAGGTAAATGTTGGGTCAGCTGTGGGAGCACAGGTGAGAGTAATTTAGCTGTGCTCCCGGAAGGGGTGGAGCTCGACTCCACCTCCTCTATGACCTCATATAAGGGCTGACCACCACTGAGGCAGCATCTCTTGGAGATTGCTCCCCAGTGGAGACTGCCTCAGCTTTCTGGTCAAGGCATCGACATTGGTGAGTTTTCCTTTGCTAATAACTTTTGAATATCTGCCATTGTCCTTGTTAACATGTTTATATTAGCTACCCTTACAACATCTTTATATTAGCCATCCTTACAGTGGGGTTAGTGTATCTTGAGCTTCATTTGTCCTCAGACAGGAGTCTTTTAGCTCGTGGAAACTGTGTGGCAATTTGCACTTTTCAGGATCAGGCATTACAGTTACAAGGGTGCTGTGGTTCTTTGTACCTCCTGCAGTTTGCCCCAAATCCATGGGTTGCAGCACTGGCCAGCAGAGCTCTGTTGTCACATCCCCTCCCTGTGGCTTCTTGTTGGGAGCCAGTGAGGTTTACAGTTTGTGCTTGCAGATGCTTTTGCTGAGCCCCACCTTTTCTTGGGGATCAAGCTCTCTGCTGCTCTTTCATCTCCACTCCTTTCATCTTCTGCCTCATTTTTGGATGGCGAGGGAAGTACATGGCAGGAGGAGGCTGTGAGGATCAAAGATGCCTTGGAGACCTTGAAGTTGAGGAGCACCAACTAATGCATGAGGCCAGAGGGGTGACGGAGGGTACAGTAGGAAGGTCATGGCCCAAAGGGGAAAAGAGACAAGGTTTTGTTTTTAAGAGGGAGGAGCAATATTGGAGGGATGCATTTTCCTTTTCCTGGGGTTCAAGGGTGTAAGCCCTCTGACCTTCAGCTTTGCTGCATACCAAGTGCTTTCCCTGCTCTAGAAGTGCTGCAAACAAAAAGGAAAACAAAGTGCAAGAGAAGCGAATGGGAATAATTTCAAACATGTAATGTCTGCATTCTCATTATTAAAAGAAAAATAAAACAAATCCTTAAAAAGTTAAAAGAGGTCCCTAGGGGAGCATTGCTAGGAGAGTTAGGCAGGCATCTCCAAGCACAGATTTATTTTTCCTGGTTTCTTGTCAGCACTCCTGGGCTTGAATCTCAGCCCACAGCCAGCTGAGCCCTGGCTGAAGCCTCACCCATACTTTTGGTCCATCAGGGCACTGCTGGAAAGGAGAAAGAGCTCTGGTGATGATTAAAAGGTGGAATTACCATTTTAATAAATATTAGCACCTGCTAGGGGTAGAATACATCTGACATCTGGGTTTTCTTCCCAATACTCTGATAAAATTGTTACGTATTGGGGGAATAGGGCATGGATTGACTCCCACAATTGCATACAACTCCCATACAATTTTTTTTATACGTATATCAAATTCCTTCTTAAAACTCATGAGCTACTCACTCCTGGTCTTGCACAAAGCTTAGAGGCACCCAGGTTTGTAGCACCATTTGCCAGTGTCACTGCACCTGCTGTCAAGGCTCAAATGTGAGCTATCTCCCTCATGCTTGGCCTAAAAACACCAGAAGTTTTTGTCCTCGTATCAAATCCAGACCTGATTAGAGATGGAAATTTTCTAGAGGAGCTATTGATGTTTACCTCACTGACTGTACCCAGCAATTTGCAAGTCACACAGCCATCATTTATTTCTGGAGTTTGGCAGCAAGATAGCAGTCTCTGTAGGAAGACTGATGTATTAACTATTGGCTTGGTGATGGATCACGTTAATAAGAGCCTTACATTCACCACAGCCAAATCCTGACCATCTGTCCCAGCTGTAGTATTTTAGCTCTTGAGATGGGAAAGCATATGTGCAAGTTGCTAGAACCTTCTTTGTTTTAGTTGAAAGCTGAGACAAGAGATCTTGATTTCTTCTCCAGGATTAAAAATAAGGAAGGCTGCTTTTTTTTCTGAATGATCATCTTTCCCGGAGTTCTTTAACAGTCCAACACAAAGACCATGAGTTTAACAGTGTTATGAAGCTGCATGGGTTCTCCTACCTGATGGTCTACATCATCCATTTGGATAGAGATCACCTTGCCTTAGGAGGAAAAGGTAGATGTGTTGGGCTTGCAGTGTTCCATCTAGCTTCTTTCCTTTTGGTTTTGTGACCTTATTAAGTTTTCACAAAAACCTACTTACACTGTTTGAGACCATCTACCGAGCGCTGTCACTTCTTAAAAACAGAGCTCCCATTCTGGATGTGGGAAGTAGCTGACTGGAAAAATGTGTTCTTGAAGAAACAGCATCACTGCAAGTGAGTAGCTAAAAACCCGGCTGGCATTTCTGCTCCAGTCTGTGGGGGCAAAAGGTAGAAGTGAGCAGGAGCTGTGCTCCTCACCTGTGGCTGAACAGTTTTCACATCCCTTATGAGAGTTTTGTAGCTTTGTCCTAGAGCTACCATGTGAGGCTGAAGGTTCAAGAGCTGTGCATAGGAGGCATTGAGAGGCACTCCAAAGTTATAAAATTTGTAGAAATGACAGGAAAAATGTGCTCCCTCTTTCTCTGAGGCTTGTGCAAGTGGTCTCTGCCAAATTACTGATCTGAGGGTTTTGGGGGCTGACTGGCTCTGTTAATAGTAGCAACAAACAGATCTCCTTTCTGTACCAAAACAGTGTTATTCCAAAAACACACAGGCTGTGCAAGTCAAAACCAGCTTAGTGTTGGAGGTTTGGAATGATGCCTGTTGCATTTGGGTGAAAGCAGCCGAGGTCCTTCCCTGCTGTGTGCTGGGCTCTTGCAGGACAAGAGGGCAACAAATAGACAAATTCTGCCTGCCCAGCAATGTGGAAAGGCCCAGACAAGCTGTTTATTTCCCAACACCCAGGGCAGGAGAGAAGAATCTGGCACTTGCCTTAACACCCCACTCCAGGCGTCTCAGCACAAGGCTTTTCCCACAGTTTTCCAGCTCTGTCAAATATATCGTCCTCCCGATGTCCTGTGGAGAAACGCTGCAACTCTCTTTGCATGCAAATTGTTAATGCATTGTGCATGAGAGCCCTAATTAATACTCTGCTGCAGATAACGATTTTACATTATAGCCATTAACCTTGGCATATTTGAAACTAAATGCTGGCTCATTGGGGAGGATTTTGCGTATGTTGCGTAGTGAAATAATGAATTAAGGTTTTGCATACTTTATATATAGATTTTCTTTATTAATTGTATGAGTAATGTTAGGGAAAAGAGGCAAGCAGTAGGCTAGTGGCTACTCCGTTGGTTATAGTGTTAGCCAGGGATTTTGGAGCCTTGCTTTATTTTTGCTTTACCCCAGCTGCCTGCAGGTCATCTATTCACGTGTGTGCAATGGAGGCAGGAGTGCTGCCATCATCACAGGGACGGAGTTGTAAGACCAGATTACATGAAGCAATGATGTTGAAAGCCTGGCTTGTCCAAATGACACAGCTGTGGGGTGGAGACCTTGTTCAGTTGGGAACAGTGAGACCTGGAGGCCAGGTGCCATTTGCTGATGGGTGCGAGTTGACGAGTGCATCTCCTGCTGTGGGGGGAATGTCCAAGGGCTTTGCAGTTCCTCTCAGCTCACCCATTGTCCTGCACACAGTCCTTGAACAGTTTTGAAATGCAGTGGTATCCCAGAGTCCTCAGTTCTGGAAACCTGGCCCTCTCTTACCCAGCAGTTGCTGTGATGTGTAGTGGAAAAAGAATGCTTACAAGGCCGCTTTCTTGAGGAAGAGTTTTGTTTCTGATCCAACTGGCAATAACTCTAACTCTGTGTAAACTATTTTATGGATCTGTATAGTCAACAGATCAATTTTATTATACTTGGCCACTGCAGAAAAACTGTAAACTCCTGCTGTTAGTTGATGTCTGGGAAATATGTTTACAACTTTATTCCTTTCTTTTGGTGGCACCAATTCATTTATTTATTTTTTATCTGATAAAAACTGTGCTGTACTCTCTCCCATGATATTCTATCTTGCAGAACTTTTCCACATGGCCAGCTCCAGCACAACATATTGCACTAATGAGAAAGCATTCACAATTCTAATTAATGACAGGTCTCTTGATTTTCCTGAGCTGGTAAAGGCTCAATTTTCCTTTGTCTTTCCGCTGTTAGGTTTTACCGATTCTAAAGGTATTTTATGTAGTGTTCTTGGAAATATCAGCTTCCAGTGAAGCCTCCAAAGTGACTAAGAAAGCAAGATTTGCTTCAAAATGAGTTAACCCCTTTTAAAATTATACGGGGTGAATTGGAAGGGATAGGAGCAGGTTACTGTTATTAGCAGCCATTGTGGCTGATAGTCTGGCGTGATTCCCTTTGCTGTCTCAGCTTCACCCTGTGATGGAATTCGTGCTGGTAGCTTCCCAAAACATGTCCCTCCTGCTATTTAACTGTGCAAGTATTGGATTAGAGACGGTTTTGGATTATGCAGGGAGTTGGGCTGTGGCAATGAGCTACCCGGGATCTGAATGCTACTTGGCTGGGAGTGAGGGCTTCTCTATGGGACATCAAGCTGTTATCTTTTTGCAAGCTGACACGGACTCTCTGGTAGGGTATATTTGAAGGGAATGCTGAATCAATTTACTTTAAAAGTCCTTTAAAAATAAGCAAGTTTGGAAACATGTTTTTGTGTGATCTAAGCTTCATGTTCCATCAGTGCTAGATGTTTCTAAACCAGATATGAAACTCCCACAGTAATAGATATGGAATAATTTGCCCAAAACAAAAGTCTCACCCCAAACTGGCATACAGAGCAGTGTTGAGGCAGATGTTTTACTGTGAGTACCTGGGGGACAAAGAATGCTCTGGAAACACTCATTATTTACTGGATTATGTTAAAACATACAGCCTCCTGACACATGTCAGCTCTTCCATCTTTTAAGGCATGCTGAACTGACATTTTCCCCCAAAAAACCTAACTGCAGAGCCACAGGCTAGATGAGGTGGAAAGGGACCTCTCCAGTGAGCTTTAGACATGGGCTGCATTTGGGAGCCTTCAAATTGGCAATGGAGGAAAAATGCAAATCATCTTTACCTGAGCAGGAATCAGAGAGGAGCACTCCAGTGGGCCTTGGAGTTGCAAAGTCACTTTTTGGTGTGGATTCTCACCTCAGCTATTGCTGTACCATTTAGGTAACTCTATTATTATCTAGTTTCTCTTGGTTCCTATGCATTTTGCACATTCAGGGTCAAGCCTTCGCTAATGACAGCTCCTTGCATTTCAAGGTGGCCGAATCAGCAGGATGTATGGCACGTATCCACAGAGCTTTAAAAATATCTCTCTGCATGACATATGCTGTTTGTCCCTGAACACTGGGTAGGTTAATTGTTAAAGAAACATTAATAACGTTAACTGATGGTATGGCTTCCCACTGCCTCTGCCCTGGCAATCTCACACTGGCAAATGGATTAATAATCCTATCGGAAATGAATGTCGTTGCTATGCAAGTAACTCCAAACTAGATAATTTAAGAATAGTTTGGATGATTACTAATTAGATCCACTGACACAGGGGAATTTGAATTATTCATGACTGGCTGAAAACAGCGGGTAATTCATTTGTGCACTTCTCTGCAACTAATGTGAAAGTTGTTTATTCCCCCCCCTTACACACACCCAGTTGATCTGCTGAAGATGATCCTTCCTTTCAGTGTTGATCATTTCACCACGGAGGAACACCATGGTGGCAGAGTCAGGAGAAAAAGACTTGAAAGGTTGGCTAGAGGATCTGTTAGTGGACAAGCTGCACTCTGAGAAGTGAGGCTTATTCTTTATTCACTGATTTTATGAGGACTGTCTCACAGCTTCTTCTGTCCCAGCACTGAGCTAAGAGCCCCAGTGAGCAACGATGACTGAGCAAACCAATTTTAGGACCCCTCCTTTTTACCTTATTCCCTAAAAGGACTCTGATTAGTTTAAATGGGGGAAGTGGGGGGTGGGAAGTGATGCTAGAACTGGAGGATAGATAACCTCACACATAAAATTAGCCAGCTTGTTCAGTACCAGGCTCTGCAGACATTATTGCCTTTATTAATTTGTGAGTTTTATTATCTTGATTTTTCATTAAAGTACAATAAGTCAGCCTAACTCATAAAGCAGATAAAGCTAAGCATAATAGTTCACTTAAAATTGATCCATATATGTATCTCACATAAGAAGGCAGCTTCTGCTGGCACACGTGAAGCTATACCCAATTCAAAAATGCTCCACAACCAATGAACAGTTAAAGCAGGGAGCTGTGTTCAGTCTTTCCATCCTGGCTCACCAGTTCATTTCTTGCTCTCATATCTACCAGTTTCCAGCATGGGTCATGTTGGTGTCTTAGATGTGTCTGACAGATGAATTTCTTAGCATTTTCCTCTTACAAAGTCAAAGCCACATTAGAAAGGAGAGATGCTTCAATAGCACATAGTCCCTAGAGGAGCAATGTTAGTGATACAGCAAAGTCATGTCTGAAATGGTACTGGTTTCACACCTGTTGCTGTGGTTGTGCCAGCTTCCCACTCCTCAGCAGGCTCCATGGACCGTCAGCTTCACCCATCTCATGCCAGAGTTTAACCCTGGCAGCCACTGGCTTGGATCACTGTGAGAGGTGATGGCACTGGCAGCAAAAAACAGCATGAAAACAAAAGGAAAAATTCACAAGGAAAAAATTACTACATGGCTTGTGCTTAATGCATGTTTCTATTTCTTCCTCCTGGCAAGGGGAAAGGCTTAATTGGCTATTTCATGCTTCTGTCCCTTTCTCCTTGACCTCAGACCTTGACTGCTGGCATCTCCCCCACATCATTCCACAAATGACAGTAAAAACACCTGATGTGGCAAGTGGGTGCTTTATGAGGAGTGATATGGCATCAATCATAATTAACCCCCATGTCCCTGTAACGGGCTGGGGCAGGCCCCATTGCATCTGGTTTCCTGCTTGAAAATACTTTGGTTTATGTAGGTTTAGCAGAAAACAAGCATAAGACTGATCTCTAGGCAATGGGAGCTGGAAAAAGATGAATTGTCTGTCACTCAGAGAGATGCCCTGGCTGCGGAAACCATCAAGCGCATTCTCAGGGTTTGATTAGTACTGTTTTCCCCCCACCCCACTCTTGGTGTGTTTGGTTTTCAAATCATTTAACAGTCCAGCATCTGCTCTCTCAGCCTTTTGGAGAACACTCTAGAGATGCGCAGCACCTGAGTCCTGCAACCACGCGATTTTACAGCTATTTGTAAAAGCGGGGCTGTTCTCTTAATATTTCTCAAATTAAATGCTACACACTGAGCATTTCTGACTTGGCATCCATATATATATCTTTATACATCTGTGAGCACAAATAAATATTTGCCAAATCAGTGCCAATGGGTTGACACACCACACTAGCACAAGAGGTGCAGTGATTTTGTATCACTGGGCTGTAAAGAACAGGAGATTTGGTGGTGTTTATTGGACCTGGAGGTGGAAGTGGCTTCCTGAGCCACTGGGAAACTGGGATTGGGACTGTTCTTCATGCTGCCGGGATAGTGCTGAGTGATTTTGGTTTCCTTTTCTCCCTGTTTTCCAGCTACACAGCAGTTCCTGCTGGTAGCAGAGATCAGAATCTGTGGTCATGGTGTGGTGCCTGCCACACCATCAAGCACAACTCTTCTGGTTAGCACTTTTGGTGGTACCTGGTGTGTGCCACTTACACCTGGGCCTTTTGGGGCTGTATTTTCCTCCTTCTGTTCCTTAAGCGTTAAATCAGCCCCTCCACCTCCTAATTTTCAGCTGTTGTCTGTTGTTTAATGATTTTTTTAGCCAGCCTTGTCCCTTACAGAATCCCTGTGTTACTATGGTGATGTGAGGACCTGTCAGAGCACTCACTGGTGCTGTGAGGTATACAAAAAAATGAGCTACAGAACCCTACTTAATAACTTGCAGAACAACAAGGAAACTCTTTGTTTCCTCTTCCCTAGTTCCTGAGATGGACATGGAGTCAAGCTGTGGTGGTGAGCAGACCATGCTTCTGGGCATTACGTGATACTCCATAAATGATTAGTGTTCAGTCTATGAAAATGGTGGAGTGAGTACTGCCCAGGAAGTTATACATTTTGGACTCTGGACCTTATTTAAACATAACCAGTCAGAGCACAGATAAGGGAATACAGCGCACTTAGGGATTTAATTCATATTAAATTCAGAGCCTGAGCAACCTTTGAAAACAGCGTACAACTTCAAATCACCTAGGGACCTAAATAATTTCGCTTGTTTTTAAGTCAGAAGCAGAAGCTGTAACCTTATTCTGTTCTCTGGATAGTAACCTTGCTGTGCATAACATATGCAGGTCTCTAAACTGGAATGATATTTTCTAACCTTGCATATCCCTCCGAACTATTGAGATAATTGTGTTCTTCTAATGTGCTGTACTGGCTCAGTGCAGATGGAATTGTTCAGGCATTTTAACAAAATTTCTGCCCACTACAATTGTGTGCTCTCTCTTCCTCCTTCCAAATTGCACTTTGGCTGTATTAAGAGTTAAACTAGTAGCTCTCTTGGACTTGCCATGATAATAAATCTAATAACGTTCTGCTAACAGAGCTAAATACCTCATTTGAGGAAAAATGAAGCAATGTTTTTCCCTGAGCTGTAAAATATGTTGAGTGATTTCATTTCCTTTGTATGGAACATTAGGGCTTGGCATAATCCTTGCTCGCTCCGAAAGAGCATGAAAGTTGTCTCCTGCTCCAGTTGCCTTTCTGCCAGTTACCTGCTGCACACTTGGTGCTGCTTGGCCTATTTCCAGCAATAGCATGTGTAGTTTTCCCTCTTACTAAGGAGAAAAGAAAACAGGTCTGTTCTGGCATTCAGTTGCAGGCTGTAAAATTGAAATTAGCATTCAAGACACAGCCGTCTCTACCTACAAAGGCCACCTGTGCCATTGATGCTTTGCTTTTCAGCCATGTCCCCCAGTCTGCCAAATGGGAGACATGTTATCTGGCCAGGTTCTAAAATGAGGGATGAATGGAATTTGAGTTGAGACTACGAGGTGCCAAAAGATCAGTTTTTTAAAATCTGAATGACTGTCCTTATATCTCTCTCTGGGAGTCTTTACTGTTGATGTAGATAAGCTTTCAGCAGTGTGGAGAAGAGAGAACTTATTTGGGAAGATTGTCAGTTGTTTCTGAATATACCATGCCTAAAGTCCCATAAAAGGAAACATTTTTTTGTGTTGTGGTTTTTTTTTTTCTTTTTTTTGTGAGCTAATGGGGGAGGATGCAAGCAGCATTTTGCATTCCTCAAATATCTTCATCTATGATTTAATTTGTCTTTTTTAAAAAAAAAGGAGAGAAAAGAAAAAAAGCAATTATGAGTTTTTTAGGATTCATCTTCTAGGGTTCACTGTGTAGAACACCCCAAACGAATGCTGGCTTTCATTTCTGCTGCATACAATTCTGTTAGATTGAGCAAACAACTGACCATAAATTTTTTACGTTGTTCATATAAATATACAGATAAAAACAATAGAGAATATAATATTATATGTATCATATAAATAAATATATCTGTATTATTTCATCCTTCTGCTCATGATTTGCAAATCTGTTCTTCACATAACAAATCCTCTTTATCTCTTGGATGCTTTGCAATCTTAAATGGATACCTGTTTATGTATGGATACTGTTTATATTTTCTAGTCCTTAGTTTGGTAGCTTTCATCTGATTCCTGCAAAATCAATTCTAGTTTCATATACTGGACTGCATTCTTTCACTTCTATTGCAAATTGTTATAAGGATAAATATATCCAGACCTCGGCATCTGTGGGTACTCATGCATCTGTTAAAGTTCTCCTAAACTGCTATTTTCACTTCATCCCTCACACTTCAAATACAACTATATCTTTGAGTCAAACAACTTCTGTGCTTCCTGGTTATAATTTACTTTGTTATTTCCTACACATCATGAACTTTTTTTATTTCTCCAAGATGCGTAGAACTTTGTGCATCTATGAGTCTTTTATACTGGTTATAAATGGATTGCCTAAATCTGAAGGACCTAAAATAACAATCTTTAAGCACTGCTAGGCTTTAGCACAGAATGCCTGTAACATGTCCATGGGCAGGTCGGCATTAAGGTGTGACACAGGAGCTGAGAGGTTGAGGTTGTGGTTTTACTATGTGAGGTACTATGTGTTGTATGTTTCCTTAGAAAAGGTGTGGCTGAGTGGCAGGAAGGAAAGCTTCCAATTTGTGCTGATTATAGCAATTGATAATAATAATAAATTGATTCTAATTAGTGTGGGTGCAATCATTTCCTACTTGTAATGAGAGAAGATGCCTAGTTACTTGGATAAACATACTAGAAGCCAAGTGGAAGACCTGTTTGGTTTGCATGTTCACGTCTTGCTGCCTGAAGCAAGGAGATCTGGAAGGTGCTGGCAGGTGACTGAATATGTTACGAGCATTTTGCACTTATTCTTTACCCAAAAGTCTATTGATAAATGTATCTCACCTTAAAATACAGAATACTTGAAATTCATTATTCCCTTGGAAAGAAAATATAATAACATATGCTTTTAAAAAATTTGAATAGTTTCCATAATCAGGAAAGGAATCTGCTGCATTTTCCCTTATCTCTTAGCATTGTTTATAACTCTGTGATACTCTTTTTATCACCTTACCATGATCAAACTATTTAATTTGGAGTAATTCCATAGAAAGCACTGCAGCAAAGATAAAAGCAAGGAGATATAATTTTTTTTTGTAAGAGAAAATACATCTCAAAAAAGATTTTATTTTAATTTTAATTTTCCCAAAGCACAGGATAAGTAATGAAGCTGTTGATAGGTTTTTTTTTTTTTCAGAAGATGGATCTCAATAATAACCTCCCCCCAATGTTTATTATTGCAATAGTCATTAATATTTGTAAGATATGCAGATATTGGTTAAATTATCCCAAATTCTCAGGATACCTTATTTTCAATATGAACTGAAATAAGATAAATGTATAGGTTGCTCCAAAAGCAATACCTCCAGATTCAAAGAGCACAATAACACTATTTGATATGTCCAGTTCTCAGTTACACGACAATTAAAGTCACTATTCAGCTCTGTACAATTTCCTGGTTGTAATCTGCTGGTTGTTGTGGATGAGCTGATGAAGACAGTCTTCATTTCATGGTGACAGCTGTGCACAGCCATCTAGAGCATGGCTTGTCTTTTAGATTGCTGTCATCGGCTGAAACACACTGCCCACTACCTCACTGTGCTCACATCTACTGGTTGGTCTCCATCAATGTTCAGCAAGCATCAGTGAATGTCAGTGGGTGCCGCTGACGTTTCTGTTTTCTCATGGAGGAATTCAGTGCCACCCCTTTGTTCCATACACACTCCCATGCCAGACTGCCCCTCTGCTGCCATCTGTCACACAGCAACAACATATAACAGAATACTGATAGGACAGTTCAGCCTCTACTGCCATATCACCAACATCCGCCTCTGACATTGTGAGCCAACGGATTAGAACAGGAGGTATTACTTCTGGAGCAGCCCTTGCATATATTGAAATATAAGAATTTGCACAAAGCTTATCTCAGTAAGAGCTTTCCAACTTCCTACTTCTTATGTCGGTACTCTTTAGAGAGCAGGTCCTCTACTGTACCCCATAGGACACTATATTTTTTCTTCCCCTGCTACCTGATTGTCCTGTAGCACCATCAGTGGCTTCTCAGCACTGACTGCTCTTATGCAGTTTGTTCCAGCGCAGAAGGTAGTGCCATACCCTAGCTCCCTGTTTTTCTTTATGACACTTTTGGAGTGTCCTGGCCTACCAGGCAATGTCGCAATGGATATAAGAGGGACAAATCTGTTCTGAGGTATTCCTGCAGCTCCTTGTTTCACTTTGTATTTGTCATCCTGATGGGAGCCTGTTTCACAGGGATGAGAAAACACTGATCCACACAATATTTAGGGGTCTCTGATTCCCATTTGAAGTCACTTGGGAGTTAGTTCAGTTCAAGGCCAAAGCAATTTTCCCCCAGAATGTGTGGCAAACCAGGTTGCTGTTAATTTCTTTAAACCTGTTGAAGGGGACTCTGACCTTGCATGAATATCACCTCTTGCTCCTCAGCTGCAGGTTTAAAGAACAGGGGTTTACAGGTTGGAAGAGCTGGGATGTTGCTCATGTATAGACTGCCGAGTTCTGCTGATGGGAATAGGCTCCAATTGACAGTGAATTTTCACACTGTGCAAAAAACAAAACAAAACAAAAAAAACTATCTGAGATTATTTCCCTCAAAATGTGGAGATGAGGAAGCACAGAAAAACTCAGTAATTGCCGAACCCTTCCCTCCCCCCTCTCCTCTCCCCGGAAAAAAACAATATTTCTTGACTCTCTGGTGTCATTCATTTTACATTTTAAACATTGCTTTGCCGTAATAAGCACTGGCAATTTAAAAGCAAACTGGCTCTGCTAGTATCAGTATTTTTATATAACTGCATGAACAAAGAGTTCAGGGCTTGTCTTGTGGCGTTGTACACCCCTTTTCCCTTGTATGCCCTCCAAATGCTGCAAAGCTCTGCTGTACTGCATGTGTCTAAGTCCTGCAGTGATGTTAGCAGCATTCATCAGAAACCACAGTGCTGATATACGTTGCCATTTATGTTTTTTTCTGGGTAGATCACTAAAGTTCAGGCCCATTGATTTTGGCTGGGAGGGTGCAGCGCACCACCTACATTCCCATATTAAACCATCTTGGCTACATCCCACTGCTGTATGTTGCTACAATGTCTTATCTTAGGGCTTTTGCTTCTGTTGACAAGCTGTAATTTAGGTTGACATGCCATAATTCTGTTGTGAGTCCTTTGGTGACGAAGTTATTTTTAAGAGTAATAAGAATCTTTACAAAATATTACAAAAAAGGGGCTTTACAGAAGCTTTGTTACCATGTTCTCAAAATCTTGCCCATTCCTGTCCACTCTGCTCAGTGTGTTTGGACTTCAGCTTCTTGACCTCGTGATGAACCTGAAAGGTTCCGAGACTCCTTCATTATGATGTTCTTCACTGCAGACCTCAAAATGATCGATTTGTCAAAACAACCTTGGTTTGTTTTTCGAAATAATGGTTATCTTTGGACCTACTTTTAGTTGTTGCTGTTACTGTTGTGCTTCTATTTGAATTTTGATATTTTGTTCCAGAATCCTAAGAATCTTAAAAAAGCTGAGATTCTGATGTCTGTTTTCGGGGCCATAAAAAAGAACCCATAACATTTACTTCTGGGAAAATTAAAGATTGACAGCATATCCTCTCCACTGATTGATGTTTCCATGACACATATCATATTCCTCTTTTACCAACACTCTTCTTTAATACAGTCTGTGGATGATACACTGCTTTAAATTATTTATATCGCATACTTCATTCCCCAACACTTGTTAGTTCACTTTGAGGTAGAACCCAGTGAAAGGTCTGGTAAGCTTTTGTGAAAAATCAATAGCTCTGCGATCCAAACTGTAATAATTAAACAAGGGTAATTAAATGATCAAGCAGCTGCTAACAGTCCTTACAAAGTTCCCTTTTGTCTTATGGAGGTGAGGTCATTAATGTGTGCAGTGCTTAAAAGTTGTAGTGAGGTGGCTCTCCCTGGAAAGTGCCCTATGGGGCTGCTGGTGGCTGCAGCCATCTCTGCACAACACGTGGCCTTGCCTAATCTGGATTTGGGCCATTTGACTCATGTGTGCTCTCCTTTGCTGAGCTGATGCAAATTTGTCTGGTTTAAATTAAAAATTTCTATGAATCCACTGTGGCATATAACCACTTACTTTATGAAGACTCTGCAGTGTGCAGGGCTGTGCCCCTTTCCTACAGGCTGCTTTTCTCCATGTGACACTGCTGTCACATCCTTGACACTCATGGCTGTGACACAGGGCACACTGCTGACCAAGTAGCACACACGGACAGGCAATGGGGAAGTGTGGGGGATGCATTACCAGGAGGGATGGCAGCAGAACCGAGAAGTGTATTTCAGGGCTGTTGTGCAGGATCCAACCCTCACTGGGGGCTTGTTGCTGGCTTCAGCTGCTCTCTCTAATTGGGATCACACTGATGGATTGCTAAAATGATGCTCCCAATGGGCCAGAAGGAGTTTTCCTAAGAAAAGCCGGAATCACATCTCTCAGCATGGTAGTCAGGCTGATGCGAAATAAAAGGTATGTTTGTCAGTTTGTGTCACGCTTCCTCCCTCACCTCCTGCTGGGGACCAGGGCTGATATGATTAGAAGCAGCTCAGGCATGCCCTTTGGATCGCCCGCAGCACTATTCGTAGCTTTTTGGTTTCCATTTTTAAAGCTGGGCTTGGTTCCTTCCAGTTCTCCCCTACCGTCACTCTTCTGAAGGTTGCTCAGCCTGCTGAATGCATACGGCTCATGGAGAAATGCTTAAAATAACCCCTGATTTCTGTCTTAGGTCACAAACTGTGGATTGAAAATGTTTAGTGGGAAGTACTTTGGATGTTTAAGCAGCAGATAGCAGTGTTTGCAAATAGTGCATCTAGAAAGCAAAAAACGAAGGTTTCTGTGGGTTTGGGAGCCTGAGAGTTGATGAATAGTTGTGATTACACCAATGGCCAGGAGAGGTGCAAGTCAGAAAGACAAGCACCACAGTGATATTTGCAAATGCGATGCAGTGCCTTGGGCCTGCACATGCTGTTTATGCTGCCCACACCTTCAGTATATGGCATGGCAGGTGGGGAAAATGATGCAATACTTCCTAGACAGATAATGTTTCTGTCCGTGCAATATGTTTAAAATGCCAGGGCAGGCAAAAGGCTCAGTATCTTGGGGTTCAATGGAAATGGTACTCAAGGGCCCTGCTTCTCTGCTCTCCTGTTGGGAATGTGTTTTCCACAAAAAATTATGCTCTTCTTTTCTGCTTTGAAGATGAGAAATTGGAATTTTTTACTGAAAATGGACTTTTATGTGTGTGGGTGTGACCTGTGGTGAGTCCAATTTTCCTCAAGGAATATCTTAGTAGGACATTTTCAACTACCTCCGTTGCCTTGTTTGGGAAACCCAAGCTCTTAGCTCTTTTTCTTTTTCTTTTTTTTTTTCTGGTAGTGAGCACTGCACATATTCTGTTATGAAGCCTTGGCTGGGAAAAACATTTCAGATCCAATTGTGTGTGTGTGATCAACAGTCATTCTGGACTGTGCCACAAGCACTTTGCCATGTTTTACCACCAGTGCTGCATCCAAACTTATTCTGCATTAATTCAAATGCCTTTCTTAAGGCTTTGTGCAGACTGCTCTGGAAATCTCCACAGCATCTGGACCACCATTAACTTTCTTCAGTAGAGTCTATGGCAAAGAGGGAGAATTTGGTCGCCCTATTTCCCTTCAGAAGTTTACTACTTTTGCTGGCAAAGTGTCTGGCTGTGCAGAGTGCCAGCTTTCTTTGGCCTGCAGTAAACTGCTGCGAGCTCATGGTGCAGTGGGCATCTAGTTTAATGCTACTGGGATTATGATAAATGTTGTGTGATACTAAATTAGGTCTGCCAAGGATTGATATGACTTTTATCCCGTTTTTTAAATACACATAAAAGTGTCTTTGCTGTAGAGCTGCTTCCTTTGACAGATTTATGGGTGCATTTGGGAATAATGGTGCCGTATGATGATTATAAAACTATATAAAGCATTCTTTATTGTTCATTACCATTTCTCTATATTAACTCACGATTATCTCCTGATGCATTGCAGTTGCAAAATCCCAGCCATACCATATGAGAGCCTGAACAATCTGATCTCATTTGAACACCAGGCAGTTTGGGAGGCGATAGGCTGTCACTTGTTTTCATGCAGAGACAATGGAGTATCTTCTAACACCAGCTTCCTCAAACACTAGAAATGAGTGGTAGGAAGTTTTTCTGTTGTGGGTGACTTGTATGCAATCCATATTTCAGATATGCTGATGTACCCTCAGACCAGTCAGCTTGGCAGTGGGTACCCTGCTCTGCCCAAACTCCCTCAGGGACCTGAACACTTGCCATAGTCAAAATAATACCCATCCTGCAAGTAGGCTGCATTGGCTCTTGTAAACCCAGCATGCTTCAACAACAAACATGACTGCTAAGTAATCGGTGCTTTTTAGCATGTTGCATTTTGATATAAAGTCTCATCTATCAGAACTGCTTTAGATGGAGCTGAGCTGTTTTGGATACTTAGCCTCAGTGGTGAGAATTAAACAGGTATAAAATCCAGCATCTTCATTTTTTCACGAGACAAGTCCTAGAGATACACAAATAGGTGTCATTGCCTTCAGGAGTCTTGGGATATGGTATAAAGCCACTAGTAGCCTAACTGCTCTTCCTCCAGTTGGTGAGCACATACATGGGAACTGCCCACTGAACATCCAACTCCCATCAGTTAAATATGACAATGTACTGGAATTACCCTTTTGCTGCTCCTGCCTTTTGTTTGCCTATCAGACATCTGGCTCTGAATGCAGTATCAGTTTGATTTTTAGCTGTTTATTTCTCTTTGAGTGACATAACCCCCATCTCAAATGCCTTTCCCCAAAGTGCACGTCTGAGCCTTGTAGCCATGCATGCAATGGCAGTCCGATTGCATTGCGTGTGGCTAGTCGATGATAACATTTTATTGAATTGGTGCATAGATTAAATCCCTCAGCCATGACAATTAAATAGGAAAAAAATGTGTATGCCATTTATAGGGATAATATTTAATCAGAAATAGACAAGAACATGAGTCACCAGCTCAGAAACAAACCCAGTCTTGATATAAATTCAATTGAACTTGTTCCAGCTGTTTGCAGCAAAAAAGTAGCATTTTTCACAGATGCGACAACAGCAAATGAGCCTACTTTAATTTGTCCAAAAGCTGAGCCCTCGGGGCATTTTAAGGACCCTATGTCACCATTTATTGAAGGCTGCTAGGAAAAATGAATTGGCAGCAAAGGCCTGTTACTGACTGCAGAGGTGCTGAGCAATGTGGGGCTTGTAAATAGGCACACAGCAGTTACATCTCGCTGAGACTTGGGCTCACAGATGTGCCTGAAGGACAGCAATAGCTGCCACACTCTGGTCCTGCAGTCTTGGCCGTGGCTGTGCACCCCACCGCGTGGAACTGGAACCGCTGCAGGGGTCTGGTTCTTCAGGTGGAGGCAAAGCTGGAGCTCGTTGCAACAAACCCATTTTCATACAGCACATTCCCATTAGGGACAGCAGAGAGAGCACTGGGCACTCAGCTGCATTTTTGACAGTCAATTAGTATTAATCAAAGCCAAGATAAATTATTAAGAATGGTCAGAACTGAATATTGGAAGGATGTCTGCTGGGACACCAGGAGTCTGGAGATATTCCAGTTGTTTTGAAGTTTGCCATAACTTCTTTGGCAGAGAAAACAAGCTGGATGTTTCATGCTGACAGGTTTAGTTGCACAGTACGACACTCCAGCCTAGCTGGAGACAAAAGCAGGAGGAAGTTTCTCATTGAATCTTTGCTTTTCTCTTCAAGAATTGCAAATGAGCAAGTGCTGGGACCCAATTAGCAGCATCCTTCAGTCCCCAAGATTTCCCCAAAAAAATCAAAGTACATAAATTAATTACTTTTAGATCTGTTCTCTGTGCTCTGCTGCTTCCAAACTTTTGTGATTAAAGTGCCTTGTGGTCCCAAGTACAAAAGTCTAAGTAGAAGGCAATCTTTGTGGTAGCAACCTTAGGACTTTTCCAGTATTAGTATTACGTTAACTTGACAGGGTCATTTGCCCTCATAATCCCATGTTAAGTGAGGTTAATTATCTCATCCTTTCATTCTTCACTAACCTATTTCCTCTCACCTGCCCAAACTGATTTTGGCTGACAGGCCTGTACGTGCTATTCCATTTCACCATTTTAAGACTTGGGTACTATATTCATCTTATTCTGGCCCCATGAGACCTGGCTATATTCCAGGCAGTGCTGAAAAATCAATGCTGATTTTGCTGAGTGCCCCTTGGCCACCTCTTTTTAAAATTCTTGGCTATAAAGTAAGTATGCTACTGTTCTTAATGTGTCTGACTTGAGTAGATGAGCTGGTTCATCCTGGATGGGAAAGAGAAACATTAGTTTCACCTGCCTAGACATTTACCTCAATGAATGGCTCAAGGAAGTTCCAGTGTGGATCAGCTAATGACACCAAAATCAACCACCCTGTTAGAAATGATTTTACATCCTCAAGGAGACCTTGTGCATTCATGTATGCCTCAGTAAAGAAGATACTTACACATTTACTCAGAGGAAATACTCAATCACTGTGTTATACAAGCCAAAGCATGAATGACAATGAACAAACAAGTGATATGTGTGAGTGTATTGAATACAGCAGCACCATTTCTGGGGCAGCAACAAAAATGTGCTATTACTTACCAGCCCTTTCAGTCTTCTACTTGGCAGAGATGCCTTTTCAAAAAGTGCAAGAGGAAAAAGACTAGGGCAATCTAATTTTGTTTTGCATCGAAAAAGGGGGGTTGGGGAAGAAAAAACCTAAGCATTCTTTTAGGAGAGGAAGAAAGAAAAATAATCATCTTGCAAGTGGAGAAGGACCTTAGCTGATTCTCTTTCTGAGGGTAAATCTGCACCCCAAGGTGGGAATGCAGTCTGGGTGAATGTGCCTGAGATCCTTCTGCAGGTGTAGTTCAGGTACTGATGGAATCAATGCAGCAGCAGCAGCATAGAGTGAAGTGCTAAGTAATCTGTTAGACAACAGTATTTAAAGTCATGGGATTTCTAAGCCTTACTGCCATTGTTATATTTTGAAAGAATTAAATCTGAATGTATTATTTGTAATGTTAAGCATGTACATCAAAATATAAATGGTCCTTTTTCAGCTTGGACTGTTTGCATGCCAGCTAGACTTGTGTCCTGACCTTGAAACCCAGGGAAAATGGGTTTCTGTTGTCATCAATCATTCTTCTGCAAATGAACAGGCCCTCCTGAGTGCTAGGACAACAGCAGAAGGGGCAATATTCTCCAGGCTATAAGAGTAGTGACCTGACTTGACAAGCTAACATGTCTGTTGTGGGGGGACAAAATGGAGGACAGATCAGCAGCTGAATGATGCCTCCAATAAGCAAAATAAACCATGGACATACTTTGATAATGCTGGCTCTGGTGAAGATGGAGTTACAAAGTACCCTGGTAACCTGATGTGCAGCAATGAGCTGCCAGTGCTGTTCTTGCGAGGATGTGCAGAGCACTAAACAGGGAACTATCTTTTTCCCTCAGCCTCATAGGTTGCAGCTTAAGGCAAGGTTTTAAGTGATGTCAGCTGTTTGGCATCATGTTGCCTTCTCTGCATCCTTACCATTGGAGTCCCTTGGCCCATGCTCAGAGTCCGTTGCTATGCTCAAAGTGGCAATGGTCTGGAAGGTGACAAACAGGGGAAGGCAATTGTGCACTTTTTATTTTGGCCAGGAAGGCCATAGGGATATACCTTTTCTCAATGACTTTTCTTGATGGCTAGCATGTTTTGTAGTTAACCCAAAACGCAGTAAGGTCTAATCTAAAGGTAATGCTGGAAAACTGAAATCGTATCCCTTCTATGTAAGAAATTTCATTACAGGCTCAATCTTAGCCCAGCTACAGCTTTTCTGCAGCTACTCAAACTGTAAGTATAGCTGTTGTGAAAGAGCAGCTCTGGGCCTTGTTTGAGGGTGAACAATTCATTATTTTCTTCCATAAGGCTAGTAGCAGATTTCAGGGAGTAGAGATGCTTTCTCTAGAAAAAAAGGGAAAAAAGCAACACAAAGCAAAGCAGCAGACAGAGCAACGTAGCTTCCCGACTGAGGGCAGATAGGTCACAGTTAAGACGTCAAAGCAACTTCAGAGATTTATGTTCAAGCCTTTCTACAAGCAACTTTGTGTGTGTCCATGAACAGGTCCTTTAACCTTCTTGTGTTTCAGTGACCTGTTTGTAAACTGTGGATATGCTTGCTTAATTTGGGCTTGCCAGTGGATTTCTCAGTAGGCACTGCTCACGCCCTCAGGCTGTGGGATCTTCAGGAAGTATTAGAGATATATATCCTTTACTTACATGTATCCTGTAAGAGTTTGTACCATACCCTGGACAACGCAGTCCCAGTGCTATCTGTGGGCTCTTTTAAGTGCTGCTGAAGTACACACCTCAGTGAGCAAAACTGAGAGGTAAAACAAAAGGTGATTCACCATTCTTTTTATCCTCTATCTCTATTTTTACCTGTGCTGGGAAGCTGAAGCATGAATTGGCTGGTAGCACATGTGTCTGCATGTATGTGTGTGATAAAATGTTTGCTCATTAAGACCGGGATGTGGTAGCATTGTGGTGGAGTGCTTGTTCATTAGGACCGGGATGTGATGGTGGAATATGGAGGCCACAAGGGTTGCAGAACACTCTAATTTTATGGGTAGATTGTGTACTCTGCATAGTTACAGGCAAAGCGCGCCCCGATGGATACAAAGTTTCACGGAAGGACCAACCAAGGAACGACACACCAAGTGGAACGATCACGACCGACCAATTAAAGGACAATACACTCGGGATGGACCTTACAAAAGAAGTTGCAAGGGGCGGGAAGGCGCGGCAGTTGGAGGAACGAGGATTCCCCTGTCGCCCAGCGCTGAATTGCCTTTTTGTTTTACCCGCTACAATTAATAAAAGTTTCTAATTGGAACATTATCGGCTCATTGCTTGTAAATTGATGACATGTGTGCATGCATATGGAGTATAGTGGTGAATAAGCTGGGAGCTGTTAGATTTCTTGTGTTAGCTGGACAGCCATTACTATCCATAGAAATGTTTGCGTTGGGAAGTACCCAGGCATTCCATAACAGGCTGTGATAAATTCCCAAGCAGGGGGATAAAAATGTGTACTTGCCTGAAAAGTCCATGCATGCTTATGAAATGAACTGTTAGAATAGTCTTTTATCCCTATGTGGAAGATAAAAGCTCTGTTCTTGTTGTTGGAGAAGGCCTGGCTGAAAATGAGGTAGGAGCTTTTTTCTCTTTTTCTGCCTCTGTCTGTGCATGTGAGAGTTGCTATGGTGAACAAAGGGTAGGAAGAACTCTGATTTCTCCCCCACAAAATTGTAATCTCTTTCCTCCTGATAATGCCTGTTTTCTGAGATTTATATATATACATATATATTTAACTGAAATACGTCTGTGCATGCTGACACTCACATGCAAGGCTGCTTTGGGAAGAAGGATTTGTAACATTAAGTGACAGTCTTCTAAAGCCATGAAGTTATCTTTTTGTGAATGGCTCAGCCAGTGACATAGCTATGTTTCCAATTTAAGCAAAGCAATCACAGGAGGAATGAATGACTCAAAAAAGACTTCCGGCTTGTTAGCATTTAAATAACAAAACGGGGGTTTATTGTCCCCCTCACCCAGCAAGATTCGTATGGAGATGCAGCAGAAATTTGTATGAGGAGCTGGAGCTGTCTATTAAATATCTTCATCCACTGCAGACATAAAAAAAAGCAGGGATGCCTCTTCTGTTTAAGATTCTATTTTTTTTTTTGGCTTGCTGTTCGAACATACACAAAGAGAACCATACAATTTCAGTGCAGGATATGTCAGTAAGGACAAAAGCAGGTTTCAGCCTCATGTAAATGCTGTCATAACCAAATTTCAAAATTTCTATTTGAAATGACTTTCTGGTTCATTCTGTATCTTTTCAGACAGTACCATTTAACTAGATAAAGTCAGAATTATCTTTGTTTTCTTAGAATAAAATTCCACCATTGCTTTTATTCTCATAAAAACCTTACCATGCCTGTTTGGTACTTGCAGTTTATTGTTTGGATTCAGTTGTCTGTTACTGAAAGCTTAATGGAGATCTTGAGAAATATGATATCCCTCTGATCTGTCTGAGCTTACTACTTAAAACAGTTTTCTTAGCCTACTCTAGCCTGAAATTAGAGCTGTACCTAAGCATAACTTGTAGTCAAGGTAAAGCCTGATGACTTCTGTTTGTATCCTGCTTCCTTTTACACTTAAGAACAACAGCAGCATGCATCTCTCTTGCTTCTGCAACATTTAAAATTACATTTCCTCAAATTGCATTTTGTCCTTTCAGCATGGGTCTTTGGACAGGTGCTGGTACTAATCTTGTCTCAGTCATAGCCTGAGCATCCTGGGAACAAATCACTGACTGCTAGATGCTGAGGTGTCCACCTGGCAAGGACAGAACCCTTTTGTAAGGTCTGATGTGGGATAAATGCAGCACACAGAAAATTGTGATGACAAAGTCCATAGAAGTGCTCAGCAAGTGAGGCAACTTTCTCATCTTCTCTTGGTATGCCAGGCTCTGCTGTGCCACCTTGAGTCTTAGCAGTCCTTTTGAAATTAGCTTTGACCTTCCAGGTGGCTTGCTTCAATCTAATGAGCATGGCAGCTTCTTTAACGAACATCAGAGCCGAGTGCCGACTCAGCTAATTTGATTGCGTTTTATGCATTAATCAAAACCCTCTCAGTAATCTGACCTTGACTAGGACATAATGAAGTTGAACACTGGTCTGTGCTTCCATCTGATGATATGGTGGGATGCTGCAGTGAAGAAGGTCCTCTGGGCCCCAGTTCTGCCTTCCCAGTGGCACTGCCTGTAGCCTATACTCCTTGCGACCTATTTGTCCTCCACACTGTTCACAAAGGTTCAGTGGCTCTTTCTTCTTCAGTTGTTACTTCATTTCTCATCCTTTCTTTTAGGTAATTAGGTGAAATTCAAACTCTGTGGAATGCAAACATCCCTTGGAAACTGAGAGGGTACATTTATTCAAAGGGAGGGTTGCTTCCTCATTCGTGAAATTAAAAATGGACAAAAGTGGGATGAAAATTGCCTATGTACTAGCAAGGCAGCTGGATAACTTTCATAACATACAAACTCCAGCAAGTACTTTGGAAGACAATGACAGACAGCAATTAATTTAACAATTAGTGAGGTATCGATTCACAACATCTTAAAATTTTTTGTTGCCATTAAACCAACCAATTACTTATCTTGACAGAAGTAATGTTTGGTTCAACATTTCCATTAAGTATACAGCCTCTCCCTTGATCTATCGATCTTCCAGGCCTGGCCCTCAACCATCTCTCACTTGACAAAAAGTGTACAACTGCAGTCCTTCAGCCTTCTCACATCCATCCATCCATATGCTGTACATGGATGCTTTTGGTAGCTTTATCATGGTGGCAGTCAATGTGGACAGCGGTGGAAAGCACAGCACTTTTTTTACAAGACCTCACCAAGGACAGAGACCACCAGGATGCCACATGGACAGCCATGTGTTATTCACATTTAAAAGTCCACCATAAAACATGCTATTGGGAGTGAAGTTGCATATCCAGGTCTTTATCCACACATCCATCTAGAAAATATTCTGGTTATATCTGTATGATCTTGCCTTAATCTACATGCCTAAAATAGATCAGATGCATTACATCGTGGAAGCAGCTGGTTTTGCTTTCTTGGCTATGAAAGGTTCCCTTAGCCCATCTGTGGCTGTTAGCGATGTGGATCTCTGAAGTTAATTGAAATTCTGTCTGTGTCTGCCCTTCTGTCTCATATGTTCTGATCCATGATAGCCAACAGTAGATTTTGGACTTCCAATACTCCTGTTATCATCCATATTGTAATTCCTAACTGAGAGGACGAGGGTAAGTTCAGTGACCTCGCTGTGGCTGAAACCTGAACTGCATCCATCTTCTCAGACTGAATAAATAAGGCTGGTCTCAAAAAAGGCTCAGGAAACCTCAAGCTTTGGCCTTGGGCAGCTGTATTTGGAGCCCCAAAAGCTCCCCTCCTGAGCCAGGGACCTCAGTTTTATTCCCAGGATTGTCTCAGAGCTGATGATTCACCTTCTGCAAACCATTTCTGTAACTTGTTTGTATTTCCCTCCCCTTCGTCTTTGACTTTCTTGTCTGATACTAGAGAGCAACAGTTCTTTTTCGTGCTAACAATGCGGGGCCTTCAGTGTCTGCTGGAGCTGCTGGCTGCTACTGAAATGTAAATATTAATTATAGAAAGCATACATTAAAAATGGTATTAAAGCTGCAGATCGGTCAGACTGAAGGACAAACAGAATGGCTTTGGAGTGTCTTTGGGATGGAGACAAAACTTTTAAATACCTTTGAGAAAAGAGATTGCATCAAAAAGTCCATTTTCCTTTTTAAACAAAACAGTTTCTGCTTTAATTCTAGTTGCCCTTTGTTTCTATTTCTGGAGTAGGGAGGTGACCCTGGCCTCAGAAAATTTCACCAAAAAAGAACATTGTTACATTTCCCTAGGTGAATAGTGTCTGACACATTTCCAACTTAGGAATTCTTTTAAATGTTTTGTTGTTGTTGTTTAAATTTACTTATTTATCTATTTTGTGATTCAAAGCGAATCCTGGTGGTTTTTCTCAATCTTTTCCAACATGGAAATTGTAAAAGCAGTCCCAGATACCAGATCCCTCCTTCAGATAACACTGCTATGTATTCTATGACCTGAGCAAGTTATTGCAGCTTGTCTTTCTGCAGCCATCCCATCATTTCATCTGACATTTCTGTCCATCCTGGCTCTTCTGCCAAGCCCTCCAGCAGCCCCCATGCCTCTCTCCCTGCTGCCCCCTTCTATCCATTGCTATGCCCTGAATTTCTCAGATGCTCAGGATTTACAGCTATCAGTACTGCACATAATACTGTAGTTTCACACTGCTTGGCTCCGTATATGCAGGCAAGGTCCCCACAGTTTGCCTCTGGCCTTTGCTTTCTACCCCATTTTCTTCTCATCCTGCAGTTGGAACCCTTCACTCCCTTCCTGCTCCCAAAAGGCTCTTAACAGCTCAGAAACTACATCTGCAAAGCAGAAGGGCAGCAGTAACTCTATAGCATGCAATGACACAGCTGGCTTCATAGGCTGAGGACAGCTATTGATCTTTAAGCACTCACTGGGTAGTACCACCGAGATCATCAGCACTTCTGCAATTAGCTGCTGATGGGGGTGAGCAAAGATTGGCAGAATGAAACCCGTGACTACTTCTATGCAGATACACAGTTGTTTTATTTTTTTCTCCTTCCAGTGTGGTGATCTTTTCAGCAGAATAATTTTCTGCTGCCTTTGAAGGTCTGCATGTTTTTACTTTTCCGGTTCCTAGTTGGTATTTTGCAGTTGAGCAGCATTCCCAGGGGACAAATTTTAAGGAGGTTTGTGAGAGGAGAAATAGAGATGTCTGAAAACTGACAGAATCCTGGCACACATGGAATTAAAATATTTCGCTTTTGTGGCGGTGCTCTTGTCAACGCAAGACTGACATCCGAGCATAACCTGGAAATTGAGACCTCATTAGGCTTCCCTGAATAGGTGTGATGGGATGTATCTCTTTCAAGCAGAGACTTGAATTTCTCTGTGTGACTGCACGTGGTTTCTGTGTGCCACTGTCTGGTTCATCTACAGGTCCCTCTCTCTACACTTGTACACAGGACTGCGGGTGATGTCATACTGTCATTGCTACCTCACCACGGAGCATTTTCCCCATTGTCCTCACTTTCCTGCTTGAATTAAATTTCAGAATGAATTCCTATTTTGGTCCTGGACCTCTTGAAGAAAAGAAGTGAGATTTCTGCACCATAATGAAAGCAAAAGACTGTCTGTCTGTTTGTTGACAGGGTTTTGTTTTTTTTTTAATGTCCCCTTTCAATTTTGAATTTGTTTATTTTCTGATGATTCTGTGTGCCTCTCTGACTTAAAACAAACAAACAAACAAACAAACATGTTTCACACTCTTGAGATACCCTCATACTATTTGAACTTAGGCCACGATGGGAAAAAGCTAAGCTGCAGCACTATAAGCAGAGAGCAATCGGTGACACTTTTCAAGGTAATAAGGAAAAATAAGCTCAATATTTGCACACAGACAAGGTGTGGAAATTAATGTGAGGTTCCTCATATGAAAAGAAAAGTGTTGCCAAGGGAGTGACGCATACCATGTCAGAGGCAGGATGCCCATACATCGCAGAATCTGATGGTTTGTGCAGTTTTCTGCTGGGATCCTGCTTGCTTGCTCAAATCTGCCTTGAGCTTCCTCTACCGCTGGCCATCTTCTTGGGCACAAAGCAGTTCCACTGTGTGTCCTTCAGAAAAAGGTGGATCCTCCTCTGAGGGATTTAGCATCTTAAATCAGCAGAAACTTAGAGGAGAAGAGGCACAGGAAGCACTGCCATGTCAGCCAGCAGGTCAGCAATGCCACCGGGCACGCAGTTCAGGTCTCATCTCCCCTCCCGTGCTGTCTTCACAGGGCAACAAGGCCACTGATAAAACCAATTTGGAAAATTAAGCTGTTAAATATAAATGTGATTTGGCTTTAATGGCAGTGGAAAGCCAGAGAACAGGTCAGCTCTGAGGGCTACGTACAGCTATGTCTGGAAATAAGCTGTTTCCCCATAACGGAAATGATGGGCAATTGCAAATAGCGAGAAAAGTATCCTTAAATCTTCCAAAATATTGCAGCAAAATCTTGTATGAGCGCACAGAAAGCCTGCTGGCTTGTCTTTTCATGCAGACTGTGCTTTATGCAAATAAAACTAAAAAAAAAGAAGAAAATCACCTCAGAGAGAATGAGCAACGAATGCACACTGAATATAAAAATCCACATGAGTTTTTTTCTGTTTTGGAAGTTAGCAAAGGTCATTGAATCCTTTGAAGATTAATTCCCTTTTTAAAAATCCCAATTCTCTCAGCTGCCATCAAACTGGGTCTTCCCAGTGACCACAGATACAATCTCAGAGCCAAATGCAGTATTGTGCATCTGTCAGAGCTGCAAATCACAGGCCTAGCACAGTGTATCCAAAGCACAGGCACCTCCTCATTGCTTGTTCTTGCTCAGTGTCTGTACTTGCTGCTTGTGTTTGATGGCGTTGGCTCCTTCCCTGTTATATTTAGTAAGAACGGCTCTGAATGAATAGCAGTTTTATTTCCCCTCTGAATAAATGATTGTAAATCCTACCTCTCTTGCCCCAGCACTTTCTCTGGACCAAGTGGTTCATTTGTCTGTAGGAGTCTCTGTTCTACAGAATGAGCCCTTTTCTGCAGAAACTGAAGTGAGGGTCTTTTCCTGCCAGGTGAGCATGCAAACTATCTCCCTCCATGCATATTATTCTCTCTGCTATGCAAAACTGCCTTACAGTATTTCTTGCAACTTGGATGAATGGTGATTGCAAGAAGAGGGTATATCTGGGGGTTAAAAAGTACATCCCCCCCCTAAGTCAGATGGTTTTATTTTCTGCTGACTTTTGTTCCCTTTGAGTATGCTGATTTTCAAGCTTTTCTGCATAGGGTAGAGAGCTGATTGCATTTGAGATTCTTGTGTGATCATGTGAGTCTGAGAGCTGGTGTTTTAAGAAAGACAACAAATACTGTGAGAGTCATGAGAGCAGGGGCAGGCATTGGCTTAGATCTTTTCCCAGTTAAATTGATATAAATTTCCATATGAACAGAGATAAGCCACTGCTCAGAGCTTTCTGGGGTGTATGAGATACTGGATTATGCATCTTGTTTCATTGAGCATTGTCACTTGCAGAGTAAGTAAATTCTGGTCCTTGCCAGGACTCGATAAACCTAAGTTTCTTCATTTATGACTCTCTCACACTCAGTGACAAGGAAGGATTCCCGTGGAGCAAAATCAAAGGACAAAAGAATGGAAAGGTGTACATGTCAAAAAAAGCCACCATTCACTTGAAAAAAGGTGAAGTTACTATCTGCATCTGCAGGTATGCTCTAAAAGAGTGTCACCTCTGTGTTAACTATTGCATATTTTATTTTATTCTGAATTTGTCCAGATTCAGCTAACTCGGCCTCAACTTAGAGCACTTTGCAAAGGCTCAGCCTGCTTATCAGTTCCTCAGGTTCAGTCCACAAAGATTAAAGACCTAAACATGCCAGTCACTTTGAAATATTATGCCAATATATATAGTTGGGAACTTAACAGTAAAATGAGGGAGTGTCTGCTCACTTTGTTTCTCTTCCCGCTGAATTTTATTTCTTCTTGGTTGTGACTTACAAAAATAATTCCATCACCCCTGTAAATTTTATTCATTCTGTGTCCTTAGCCGTGTTCCCTAGCATTTTTTCATGCTTAGATAGCAGGCTGATGATGTGACCTGCATATTTGACATAACATCAATGAAGAAATAATGAATTGAGACCTTCTTTGGTGATAAGGCCCATTTTTTAGGATGGACAATTGGAATGTGTCGGCTCTGATTGCTACATCAGACGACAGCAGGTGCTTTGTCATTTCTCACTTTTATTTTCAGTAACATTCTCTTCTGCTTTATATGATCGTTTGTCTTATGTTGGTAAATTCCCATCTGCAGCCAAAATGAGTTTTCATTGCTGTATCGATGGATGGATATAGTCAGTCTCTGTCCATTTAGTCTTTGTCTACATTTGCTCTCATGTTTTTTTGTTTGTTTTTTTTTTTTTTTTGTGTGTGTGTGTGTTGCAAATTTAGGAGAGGGTTTGTTTACAAAAAATGCCTCTGGCATCATTTTTTATGTATGCCAATTCATCAATACTCTAGAAAGAGTGATGCTACATTTGACAAAAGTGAAAGTGTTTTCATCAGAATAAGAAAGGTGTTCATATGTAATCTCTGGATCTCTAGAGAGTTATGGGTCTCCTCAGCCCGTTTTAAATATCTTAAGAAAGAAAATGTTAGTAAGAACATTTTGATGCAAAATCAATTGGATTTTCCTGAAAGTCAATATTTTCAAGTTGTTGAGTTACAATTATGTAGCATCATTGGGTCTGATTCTTCAAGTATAGAAGCAAGGTAAACTTAAAAAGCTTCTTGGATGCCTTTGGTTCCTGAGTCCAAATCCATATAGCTACCTACAGTAGTATGCAGTGTTTCATGATACTGAGCTCACTGTGAGGAGATGGAATCAGCAGTTACCCATGTCTTTCCATTCCTTTTTCAGGAAGAAAAAGCCAGTGAGAGTACTCAGTAGGGAAGAGTGCTTGTGTACTCAAATGACTGTGTGAGGATGCAATTGCCAGAGGATTTCTGGCACAGCTCCCGGGGCTCTGGATGATTACATAGCAGTCCATCATGGAGCCCAAGAGATCCTGCCTGATGTTGGGGTGTTCCATTCTTAAGTTTTACCCATATAACTCCTTCCAAAATGGCTTTCACCTCCAAGAAGTTGCATATAACAGGTCTGATATGCAAGAGAGTGATATGAGAAAGAAAAATATGGGATCGGTGTCTGCCCTGGAAATGCACAGTCATTTAACTTTTAGTCTATATCACATGTCACAAGTAAATGCCATTTCAGTGTATCAGAGTCAGAATTCTCTTTTGCTCGTATTTATCACTTTTTGAAAACTTTGCTTTCCATTATGCTTTTAAAATGTGGTGTTTAACAGCATTCCTGTAGACTTTAGGCTAACGCCTACAACAACCCTAATACTATTCATGTCCATGCAACTTCTCTTTGCAAGGGTCCATTCCAGGCTACAGCTCTCATTCAGTTCTAAGGTATGAAACTTCAGAGTAATTTTCTTTTCTCACCTATTGATAGTAAACCATGGATAGAGTATCTGGTTACTAACTCTCCAGTAACTACTAAGTGCTGTGATATTAAGTGACCATTCTTTAGGATATTTAATTATCCCCCCAAAGGCTCCAGAGTGTTCCTAATGGATCCTCTGGCTCATGATACACATTGCTATTACTCCCCTTTGCTTCTGGTTCTCATTCTACCAGTATCACAAAATGGCACAGGTCCTGCAAACGGGAGTTTTTACAGCATGATCTCAGGCTACTTCTGTTCCCGCATTTCTGTATTTCACTGATCATGAGTTATTCTAAATAGGTTTCTTCTGGGGGTCCCTTTGCTGTTCATCAAAAACACATGTGCCTTTCCATTCTCCTGTGTCGCGACAAATTTGGTTATCATTTCAAAGGCCTTTTCCCCTGTGTCTGTTTTAGGCGGCTTGACTATTTATCCCAGTACTTACACATATTACCACCCTGCTTCCCTCTGTAGGAAGAGAGAAAATTTGTGCCAATGACATGGTACTGATAAAGACTTCTCTCCTTGGAGTGGCCTGTCTCTTGAGCAAGCATGTCCTTAGGCTTCATAAAAAGAAAAAACAGAGAAAAGGCTGATTTTAATGGCAGCAGACAGGTGTCAGGAAAGCTGCTCATGAAAACCACGTGCCTTTTTCTGAATGACCTTGGGTAAAGACAGCCACTTGTCTTAAAGCTGTTTGATTTTTATTTCATTTTTACATCTGTATGTATTTTAATTGCTGTAGCTTGAAGTACATCTATTCTGATTCCTGGTTACACATTGTGTCTGCTGAAAAATGGGGAAGATAACTTCCTAGGGAATGGCCAGTGTTTCAGACCAACTGCTCTGTTAAAGTCTTGGCTGCCAGCTGTATTTCAGAGCTGCACTGTTGCTTTTTATAAGCCGTGGAATACAGTTTGTAAGAGCAATCATCTTCCCAAATTGGTCATTACCAAAGTTAATGACCTGTTTATTAGAACATCAACCTTGGCTTTGCCTCATGCTGTTAATTAACAAATCTGTCATTAACTGCTGGTAGCTGTGAATTTGTGCATGTGTGGGTTTCAGGGGAAGAGGATAGGGTTGCTTTACTAGCTAAGGCATATTTAAGGTGGTATCTCTACATACTGGCAAGATCACATTCTTAGGCAGTTCTCAAGTGCAGCATCATTCCCACAGAGTTTGTGAATTTGATTGATCCCTTTTGGGACCTGCTTTGTTTTCTGTTTTAAACAGATTTTGTACCAGTTTATGCAGGTTTTCATATATTCCCTAGTCTCCATGCAATGAGCTCAGCAAATGGCAGTGTTGTGCTGACATCCATCTGTGGCGTGGGATTTTGACACCTTTCCTCATATTTCTCTCAGATTTCTCCCAGTTGAAGAAGCCCAGGGTTTAAGTTTCTCCAGCTAAAATCCTTCTTCAGTCACACTCCATCCTATTCTTCCCTTATAGTCCTTACTCTGAACCCCTCCATTGCTTGTTCCTGCCCCTCCTTAGTGGTGGTTTGGCATTCTATGTGCCATTTCTACTCACTATTGCAATTTCTTCACCTGAACCCAACCCATGCTTGAGTCCTAATGCTGCGATCACACACAGGGAGGAGGGATGGAGAAACTCCCAGGGGAGATGAGTGCATCTGGAAACTGCACAGGGGCCTTTGTGGCTGTCCAGCATATGCGAGTGCAAACCATAGTGCCTCTTTCCCATAAAAAAGTAGTCTTTCATGGAGCATGTCTTAGTATTACATTACTAAGAAAAAACAAATGTTTTTGATACTTTCAGAGTGTGATTTGCAGTTACCATGTACTGGGAAGTACACTCAGAAGGCAGAAGAGGAAAACTCAGATGAAAGAAATTGTTTATGATCAAAACATTGCCCTGCAACAAAATTATCTGTTTTGCAGAAGGTGCCCATAACTAATTAGCTATTTGTTATTTTCAAGAAAAAATGCAGTCTATAATGGCAAAGTCTGGCATAACATCTGTCTCCTTAGATAGGTTTTGAAAACCATAATTCAGGTGAGAATTACAGGTTTTATCTGCCTTTGTTGGGGATAAATGTATTTTGCCACTCCTCTCAGCCTTGAGTGCTAATTACACTGTCATACAATGCCCTGGATTGATGAGGTTTAAAAACACCTTCACCCATTTTGGGCCCATCCTCAGCTCTGCAGTAGCTGTTCCTGTTTGTGTTACCGTTGTAGGTGGAGGTACCAACTAGGAGTAACTTAACTACAAAGAGGCCTTTGGGTAATATTTGGCATAAGCCAAGTGACACAGAAACTGTTCAAAGGTGTTTACAGTCCAGGGGCATGTTTTGTTAGGTGACTGAGCTGGTCTCATAATTATTTGCCCTACAGAAAGATCACCTCTTTTCCTTTGCCCTCTCTAGCTCCTGTCCATACTATTCCCTGCTCAACATCACATTTATTGCAGGCCCTTCTGATCCAGTGGTCAGTTCACCTCACTGACCCACCATCAAAATGGCTGTATTTTCCACTGTTGTTTTTTGTTTGTTTTGTTTGTTTGTTAATTTTGTGCAAAGATTAAACAGCATTGATTTGAGGAGAGTCTAACAAGTGCCCACCCTGAATGCAGAGGATGGAGCAGATGGAGCAAGTGTGGGCAAGTGCATGGCACAGGAAAGACAAATGAACATGAAGGGGATCTGGTGGTGGCAGTGAATTATTGAGGTGGCTCAAGTGCATGGTTGACTCCACCTTGCCCCCCAAGAAGGCAGTTTGTGCATTAACAAGAGCCTGTAGCAAAGCCCCCACTAATAGTGAACTTTCATAAAAAATAATGAACTCATAGCTTATCGAGCAAATAACCAATTTTAAATCTGGGAGGGATCTGGTCACCTCGTAACAGGGCTAATTAATGTATCTCAGACTCAGTTTTCTTTAAATAATGAGGCAAGCTGGTATCCAAATACATCTGAATTTGTATGAAAATGGAGAGCTCCTGAGTACAATTAAAAATCCCCACCTTTGGGCTCTTTTGGCTGAAGGTAGATAGCCTTTTCAAGGTCAGAGAGAAAGTAAACCTTCCTCAGTGCTGCTCTGAGCAGGGCATCTCACCTCTCTGTCAGAGATGAAGGGGGGTGACACAGAGGTTACCTCACAAGTTGCTGCTACTTACAGATTCTGCCTGTAAGGATCATCAGTGCTTGAAGCATAATGTTTTCTATGTAGAATCACTGAACAGTTATTCTCCTTCATTAGGTGTTTTCACCTTGCACTGGATTAGCCAGGAACTGAACTCTTTGCTCCCTCACACCAATCCTCTCCATGGGATCTGCAGACTTTCATTTTCTTTTTTTTTTTTTTTTCCTAGGGGCATTACTGTTTTAAAATGTGCCCATATTTGAACAGTTGACAAAGAAAGGAGAAGAGGAATGGCTTGTTGGGACCAAGGTGTTTCATCCTACTTGGAGGAATATAAGGCACAATAAAGTGAAAAGTTTAAGAGTTGCACAGGTGAAACCTTGGCCCCAGAGCTCACTCAGCTGGCAAAAGATAGGCTCTTTGCTCTCCATCAACTCATGCTCCACTCTCAGCTTATATCTAGAAAAGCAAAATAAATAGGACATTTTGGAACAGCTATTATACTTTTGAAATGCACCACTGAATGAACATATTTTAAATAATAACAAATAATAATAAACAAAGCACAGAATACCCTAATTGCCAAGTCAAAGAGGGAAGACGGTAGCAAAAGACTCAAATCTTGTTCCCATGTCTGAACAACTTATGGAGAAGAACCTTCTCCTATTATTCAACCTGACTCTCCCTTGACAGTTCCATGTCGAGCTTAGTTTTATCCCTTTCCCTCTTCAAATGTAGTTTAAAGCTCTATCAATCAGCTTTGCTAGCTCCAGTGCAAAAAGCCTTTTCCTCCTCTGAGAAAGGTGCATCTCATCAGGTGCCAGCAGGCCAGGTGTCGTGTAGATGTGTTTTTGAGTGTGAAGTCATTGGTATGTTGTACATTCTTGGTACTCTACTACCTAATCAGAGTCACGGCTTCTTCAGTGTCCCACTGTGTTATCTCATATAAACAGCTAAATTAGAGAAGCTATCAAAACTACTTGCAGCTTTGGCTGGCCATTGGAGCCTCCATATAAATGGGAGGAAAATAATTAGCAAATATACATATGATTCTTCAATTTGTGGGAAAAACTTCTGCCTGTCACATTCAGTGTTCAGTGTGTTGATTATAATGAGGCTGCTTACTGAACATGCTCAAAGCAAGAAGGGGGGCAGAATGGAGCTGGAAGTTTTGTGTTTTCAGTAAATCATTTCTTTAAAACAGCAGTCTACTTACCAGCTAAAGACCTTCTCATCTTAAGTGTAACTGGCATTGTCAACAAATTCTGCGTCTTTTCACTTGATTGATCATGGACTTTAAAGAAGTGGTTATTTCCCTGATAAATGAGATATCATATGCGTTCATCTATTACAGAACTTCTGTGGATAATTAATCACTGCCACCAGTTCATTACAGCTCTTAAGGGTACATGTGAATATTCTCTATGTTAACAGAACAAAAACTCCAGGTGAAGGTTAATTTTACTTTTAAGATCAAAGTGACGTTGCAGAAGAGGTCGGACACTGGCTTTTAGATTTGGTACCTGTATCATGGGATTTCTTATGAGATCCTTGCCTGTACTGACAGGCCAAGATTGTGATCAAATGGCATAGGGAACAGTTGTGCTGAAATCAGAGGAACTATTGCTATCAGAGATGCAAATGTCTGTGGGTACAACCAGCTGAGAAAATGCCCTGGTTTGTCCCTGCAGAGCATAGCTCAAGGCTCAGAGCAGACCAATGTGTCAAACACACTGGAACCCACAGGTGAACTGTCACTGGACCTCAGCAGTCAACAATACTAATCATCATCCTATGCCTATGGTTGACCACAATAATAAATGCTCACTCTAGGAGAGGCTGGCATCATTCTACTAGATGCCAGCCAGTGCCCATGTGTTTGCGTTGTTTCCTTCCAAAGGGTTGTCTTTTAAAGTGTAAGATCAGCTTTGGCTTACAGAGCTGTTGGTGAAGATTATCAAGAAATTTTCTCTCTCTGCCAGCAGTAGACACATCAGATAGGCTAAAATCTCTCACCTGAGTGTGTAGGTCTCTGGGAAGTCATGGACCTCACACCTTGCTAACTGATGCCGTTCATCTTGATGTATTACCTCCTACTGAATTCCCTCTTTCAAAGCCTTTGGGGGAAAAAAAAAAGCAGATAAGTGGTGAAAGATCTTTCATTTCTCACACAGTTCACTCACTGGTTTGTAGAAATACTTGCAGGGTGTCTTGAGTCATGCTAGGCTTCTGTTTCCCCAGAAGAAGTCTTGGAGGGACCAGTAGAAACAACCAAATGTGTTTACAAAAAGAATTTTTAATTATCTTTAAGAGGCTTTGCTTGCAGGGTCTGATTGAGATGTGGTAGTAAGAAATGCAAGAGAAAAAGAAGCAACAACATAAAACATTCAGGATAGTGTTCCAACAGGATAGTTTTCAAAAAAGAAGCACTCTTGGTTTTGCTGATTCTCTGGATTTCTGAGCAGAATTAGAACAGTATGTGTGGTATCAGAGCTCTCTGGAGGGTAACAGTTCTGGAGAAGGTGTGTATTTTTAGAACCATATTCCCAAATTGTAACAAAGATCAGAGCCGTCTTATTTTGAAGACAGCGTGTTCAAGTTTTTTGGTTTCAGATTGTCTCAGAAGGAACAAAAATGTTCTAGACTGGGGGAAAACGCCATTGCTCCCCCAGTCTTTTCAGCAAAAATTGTTGAAATTTATGCTTTTAGGCATAGGCAAAGAAAATGACTGAAGAGCAGGACATTTAGGATAACTTGTCGTTGTCCTGCCAATAGTGATAGCTCTTACACCAGTAAAACAAGGAAAAGCTCTGCAAGAACTTCCGCTTGTAGTTGCTTCTCAGGAGAGCCCAGTACAGACAGTTTATGTCTTGATCAAGTGAAAGATCTCATACTTAATTTGACACTAATAATAATCACATCTTTAAACAAGAAGCCTACCCTGCAAGATAGACTTAAAGCGCTGAATACTCTCTCTTTGAACTTGCTAAGAAATTCAGACCCATGTATTTTCATAGGGAGCCCATTCACAGAACAGAAAGGGCACCTGGAAATCTTGGGAGAAAAAGGAAGATTTTGGCGTCACTGCAGACAAAGCCAGAGGAGCAAAGCTTAGAGCTGCAAGAAAGAAGAAACAATGCAGGCAGCTCTGTTGGCCAATGATATACTGAAAGCCCTGTAGACTTGGATTTATCTGAAGGCTGCTAGGGAATATGAACCCATACACTTGAAAGAAGCTGCCTTTCAAACACAAAACAAAGCCCAGGCAGCCCTGTGAAAGGAAGGAATAAAAGCAGCTTGATGTGCTCTGGTGGTGAAATTAAAAAGCAGACATATATAAAAGCCAATAAGCAAACTGTGCAAGTCAAGAAATATGATGTGCCCTGTATTCTTTTATTAGTTTATTACTTGCAGATTACACAATATTTGACATTGATGCTTGAAAAGCCTCCCGCCGTTTAACAGTACTCTGCAATAAAATGCTATAATCTGTTAGTGTACCACACTGCCTCTATAACCGAGAATTTGTAGGGGAATATTTCTCTTTAGTCTGTCTGTCACTTTGTTTAAAAAAAGAAATGACAATTTGTCTCATGCCTCTTTTTCTAGATTAGAGTCCCCCAGCTCTGCTTGCTGCTCCCTGAGAGCTCTCTGGCTGAGTTTTCCTCATGCTTGGCCTTTCCTCAGAGACTGCAGAGGGGATAGGAAGAATACACAGAAAATTGCAGCAGAGGAACTCAAGCAGCAGTAGGTGGGGGAAACATTAATATTTTCCACTTTTTGGGAAAGCAGTGCTGCAGTAGAAGACAAAGGGCCTTATGGGCAAGAGGAAAGGCTACGCTGTATGGGATTGGGGTCCAGCTAAAAGGTGCCAAGGGAAAGCAATGTATTTCATGCAACAGGTTGGAAAATGTGATCCCTTGGAAATCATTTGAGTTGGCAAAAGACAAATGGAACAGATCCAGATCTTAGAAATGTTACCTGGTGAAAGTCTTGACATAGCTTAGGCTGGAGAGAAGGCTACATTCAAAAACAAGGGTCAAATGAAGAAGAAAACTTTCTTGTCCTTTGCTAAATACATGACCTGGATGCAGAACTGCAAGGAATCCTGGGGAACGTCAGCTCATATACAGTGCTCAGAGGTAGTGGACTAAAGCACCTGAATAAGCAACAATGGCAGGAGAGGAACTCTGGCCCCAGTGCTCAGAGTAGCACACTTGTTTTTCCACCACAGCACTGCTATAAGCAAACCCTGACAATGCATTTATTTAATACTTCAATAGTTATAGCAGTAGCTGTTGGAATTAATTATGATTAGTTTAATTATAGGTATAAACCAGGTCTTTTTCAAAGTGAATTATAGTTTCCTTCAACAGTATGTGGTGGTTAAGCACTGGTAATTAGGGGTTTGAATGAGGGCTTGACAGTGCATTTTCCCATAATTGAAATTCCTCTGCAAATACCATAGTGTTTGCAATCCAACACACAGCCATAAGCTTAGTCTGTGGGTTTTTTGTGTTTTTTTTTTTAATAGCAATATATAAGGTAGGTTACCATGAAGGGCTGCCTTATATCAATCTCCTGCTGAATCCCTAAAATATCTAATAACTCATTACTGTGTTCATCTGTATGGTCCAGTGTTAATAAGATAGTTTGAGAGAGAACTGTGCTGTGGGTCTGACACCCAAACATTGACTTTGTTTGCATGGGAAGGGCAGAGGATTCACATTTGGCTCTAAGTCTCTGGCTCTGACACTCCTGCGGGCTGCTGGCAGAACTTTTGTTAGAGAAATCCAGTTTTTTTCACAGAAGGTACATTTGTGAGCTGGGCATTGCCTGGATTTGGCTCTTAGGATCTCCTGCTGGCCTAGCTCCTCAAAAGCCATACATCAGTTTAAAGATATTCAAGAGCATTTAGAGTGGTGGAAGGGATGTTTCTTTTATGTATCTTGGCTTTCTCGTGATCTACATTACTTCCCAGTGGTTAAAAAGCCAAATTTGTCGGATAGTAAAATACTGGGGAACCACTGATATTTTCATACTTCCAGCTGAAGTAAGCCTCAACTTTCACAACTTCAGAGAACCCAGGCACCAAATAATGACATCTCATCCATTTCTTCAGAGCAAGAGTAGTGACCCATGAATGCTGCTCCTTTGAGCTGAACCCAGCCAGGCTGCTCTGGCACTTTGGTCTGGCTGCATGGTGGTTTTAATGAGATATTAGCTATTTAATCCCACTAAAAAGAAAATACTGTAGTCAGTCACTAGCTCTCCATGTGGTTTTCATTTGGAGAAATAATAATCTGTTGGAATGCTTTTAGAGAAAACAGAAATATTTTCTTCTGCACTATGGCAGTTCTAAAGCACAAACTCATCTCAGCACGCAGTGGTGGTGAAGTGCCAAGGGCTGGTGGTCACAGCATCAGCTTCTGGGGAATGCTTCTTCTAGCTGTAATTATGTCCATCCATCCAGATGGTTTTCAGTGGCTTTTAAATCCTATGGGAAAACAAGCTGTTTAAGGAGCTATGTGTTTGCACAGAGTGAGTCCACCTACAATTTCCAGGTATCTCCTGTTATAAGTTTAAGGATAATCCTCCATGCTAGATCATCTAGAGTATCACAACGGGAGCTGGGTATCAGTGATAAGACAAGAGGGATTGGTCTTAAACACAGGGGAGGTTTAGATTAGATATTAGGAGGAAATTTTTCACTCAGAGGGTGCTGATGCACTGGAACAGGTTGCCCAAGGAGGTTGTGGATGCCCCATCCCTGGAGGCATTCAAGGCCAGGCTGGATGTGGCTCTGGGCAGCCTGGTCTGGTGGTAGGTGACCCTGCACATAGCAGAGGGTTGAAACTCAATGATCATTGTGGTCCTTTTCAACCCAGGCCATTCTATCATTCTGTGATCAGTGGGAGCCTAATGGCCAGGGGCTTTGGTTTCTCCTGCTTCCATGCAACTGGGGAAGCACACCACCAACTGAACAACCCACAGAATGTAAGGGTTTCACACACCCCACTTAGTCAGATTCATACCACGTTAAGCAATCTGTTGTGTCAAAATAGAAATTTATTTCCTATGTATGGGAACTATTGAGTCATGGCCTGAACCACTGATTGATTGCCTGAGGAAAGGACTGAGTCAGCTATGGGAGCACAGGTGAAGGTAATTCAGCTGTGTGATGGAAGGGGGTGGTGCCTGGCTCCTAGACCCCATTTAAGGGCTGGCTGCCACTGGTAAAAGGTTTCTTTTTTGGAGACACCTCTTCTGTAGAGTCTTTTCTGCAAACCTAGATCTTTGTATACAGGTGAGCATTCCTTCTCTGTTTGTTTCTTTTCCCATTTTCACTATTATGATTGTTCTCGCTGCAACAGCAACTGTAATGCATGGGCTAAAAAGGTACTAGTATAGATGACTGAGCAAGGAAGAATGATGCTGTTCAGTTCTATGCAAATGTAATGTCATCTAGATGGGAATAGAAAGGTGTGGTGTGATCACAGGTGAGGCAGCAAATGCTGGTCCCTTCACATATTTTCTCCAGACCTTACTCTCCTCCACAGAGGGAGGACAAGTTTTCATATTGAATTTGCAGTCTTTTGTCGGGTTGTCGTAACCTTAACGTTATTTAAATGTAATTTTTTAGTCTATGAATTTGAATTATCCATGGATTCGATTCATTACCAACACATGCCTAGTAGCCAGTTTCTAAATTATGTTGCTGCTGACTTGAATTATTATAAATAAGACCGTGCCAAATGTCGATTGATTATTCAGAAGTAATCAATAGAGAGAGAGAGAAAAGATGGCTTTGGTTGACTAACAGCAAATGATTTTTATTCCACAGTCCTGAAATTTAGACTGAGGCAGTAAGTCAGGCTGTACTCCAATCCCCCTAAAAACAGATACAAAAGAAAAGCAGTGGTGGCCTCCTTACTATTAAGAACCAACAAGCACAAATGTCCCAGCTAAAGCACTGCAGCTGGTGAGCCTCCATATTCACCTTGTTCCTAGACTAATCTAGGGGGGAGGTTGTCCCAGGCTTTGCTCTCTTCACAGAGATCCCATGCAAGTTCCCATTACCTTGCCATCTTTAGAACAAGTAGTGACTAGAAATGCAATCATTTAATTTCTTCCTGAGTTTTATACAACTGGGAGAAAACATGATATTGCTGTGACAGATTTGTGATGTTGCCATCTCTGTATCATGGCATGTGCTGCTTTCCTGAAAAATCTGTTGGAGTCTTGCAGCTGCAGGGTTCCCTGTAATTGCACAGGAATCCAGGGCTCGAAACAAGCAAATAAATAAAACACTTGGTTTTAGATACTGTAGCTTCAAAGGAGACTTTTAAAAATAGAAAACTAAAAGCCAAATTTAAAAGAATCCTTGATGAACTCTTAAAAAAAAAAAAAAAAAAAGGTACTTGGCCAGTGCAGTCTTTAAATAAAGCCTCCCTGTGGGGAAACACTATAGAGGTTTTTTAGTTTCTTAGCAGGCAAGCACAAAAGCCAGGGTCTGAAGAAGCACTGCCAATCTCCTGAGATTTTTAACACCATGTGTTTTTCCTGTCCTAAATCATATCACTGTTTTGAAGTCAGAGGTAGAAATGCCTTTTGTTTTTTAAACAAATATTGAGAGCTAGGTTGCAAATTTTTGGCTTGGGCCCACTTTGGGTTGCTGCAGGTGGCATTGTCTGCAGGTGCTGTAAATCCCAGTGTCAGGTGGGTGAGGTGCTGGGGTGATCAGTGGCAGTGGGCACAGCTGTGTGGCTCAGGGTGCCTGGTACTGAGAGGAAGCTGGGACAGGGGCTGTGCAGTGGGGGGGATGAGATGTGGGCTCTGCAGGAATGTTTTGGAGGAGGGTGGGAGGTGCATGTAATCATCTACATGTTAGCAGGATAGGGCAAGCAGCTGATACAGTAGCTCATTTTCCCCCTGCTTTGCTCTACTATGGGATGTGAGAGGTGGCTCTATGAACAAGTCTGGAGCCGGATTTTGTTGTATTTTTGTTGTGTGAGGCACAGAGGTGCAGAGCTGGGATGGGGGTGGAGAAGTCACTGAGGTTTTACAGCGTTGTTTTCCTTTCTGTACCACAGCTCCCGTGCTGTGTGGAGTTGTTCTTCCCCCCATGCCCTGAGTACCACTCCTCATCAGAAAGACTGTCTGGGTGCCCTCTGCCTCTGTTCTGGCACCATTCCATGCTGCCATAGCTTTAGGTTGTGCCTTTAAGCACAAAACTGTCATATAAGCAGTCCTGGGGAAGTGGTGAGGTCTAAGCCTCTTTCTGCCTGGTCAGACTGTGCATTTGCACAGCAAACCTGATGCAGGTGGCATAGCATGGCCAGGCTGAATTCCCATAAGAAAAGTAATACCCCTAGACAGGAATAGGGGTAATGGGATGAAACTTCAGCATAGGAAGTTCTGCACAAATGTGCAGAAGAACTTCTTTATGATGAGGGTGATGGAGCACTGGAACAGGCTGCCAAGGAAGGTGGTGGAGTCTCCTTTTCTGGAGATATTCAAGACCCGCCTGGACGCCTACCTGTGTGACGTGGTGTAGGGAGCCTGCTTTGGCAGGGGGTTGGACTCGATGCTCTGGAGGTCCCTTCTGAAAAGGACTCTTTGCACTTCACGTCTTGTGGAAGGTATTGAGAGGAAGTGCTGGTTGATGCAGCTTTCATTTTGGCAACAGTTTGAACTCCTGTGAACGTGTAGGAATTCAGTGACACCCCTTTGCTCATAAACACTTCCATGTCAGACGCTGTTTTGTCAGGCTGCCCATCTGCTGCCATCTGTCACACGGCAACATGGAATGGGATATTGGTGGAAAGGTTCAGCCTTTGCTTCTGTACCACCAACATCTGACTCTGACATTGTGGGCCAACATAGTAAAATAGGAGACACTACTTTTGGAGCACTCCCATAAAATATATAATATAGTTAAACTATATAAGTAGCAAAATGCTTTAAATCTTAAGGTGTTTTTTTTTTTTAAATCAAAAGATAAAAAGGAGATAAACAAAATAGTAAAATAGTGGTATATCTCACCAAAGTTTTGTGAAGCTGATGCCTGAGTCTGGCTCAGTGATAGTGGCTGCAGCTCTCTATCAGCTCTGAAGGTATTTGTGAGAGATTTTTGATGCAATTTTACTCTTCCTGTGCTTCACTTTGGAGAACAATTGTTCACGAATGTCCATGCTGCTAAGAGTTATGACATGAATAAGGTGTGACTGTGAAGTAAGGGATACTTCTCTCTGGTGAGAGGTCTGGTAGAGGGATGTGATCAGATAATTCTTTGAGTTGAATGTCCAGTTGCAACTCTGTATGTTCCATTTGAAAGTATGCAGATTGTGTATTTATGCTGACTGAAAATTAAGTCACAAATATACTAAAAAAAATCCTGATTTTTTTGGTGATCTTGAAACCTGTGCAAAGATTTCTTTATCAAAATGGAAAGCATGGCTCCTTTTTTCTGTTCACAGGCCAGTGTTTGCCCAATGTATCAAAATGCATAAACTTATTTGCTGTAACTTGAGTTATTACAGCATGGCAGTCCTGTCTGGGCAGGAGAGTTGGAGCTTGATGATCCTTGAGGTCCCTTCCAACCCAAGCTTATGATCCCCACTGTGAAATAATGAACCTGTTGTTTATTGCGTTATCTCCACATACAAAGAGCTTATTTGATAGGTGGATATGTTTTATACTGAATGCTGACAGGTGTCTCATGCTAGACACCACCAGAGTGACAAAACACAAAACATTCCAGACATGCTGCGCACACACACACACTTGTGGTGCAAAGGTCTGCCAATATTGAAGCAATTCAATCTGTGAAGTAAGTTGGAACAGGCATGCTTAGCATCTAAGAGATTCATTTCTGTAGTGTTGCGTACAGCCCCAGAAACTTTCTATGCAGGAGGTAAGTTTAAAAAAAAAAAACAAAACAAAAACACAAGAATTAATTGCTTTGCTTGAAGTATGGTGGAATAACTCAAGAGAACCAAGCTTTTAAATGTGACATAAATCAATGGGAGCCCGAAGTTGGGATTTTCTGCGAGCAAGAAACAATCAATGAGCTCAGAAGCCTTGTTTTCAATAAGCACCTTACCTCAAACTCTTAGAATAGCATCTATGGAAAAACTAATGGTTTGGTCTTTTAAAATTATTTATTTATTGTCTTTCTCTCTCCTATGCTTTCATTGAGAGCCCTGTAATGTGGATGTTTCTAGAATGACTGCCTACTGATTATTCTGTATTGATGCTTCATGGAGTGTTGGTTTAAAGCAGCAAAAGATGATGAAATTAACTTTGGCTTGCAGGGAAAACCTGCAGCTCTTTGTTCTTTGCTTGCTAGTCCCACAGTGTGAGCAGTCACTTCATTTCAAACGAGTTAGTTGACTAAGAATATGGTACTGGTGCAGGCTGGGCACCTCTCTTGCAGCAGCATTCTGGGTCCTGCACAGGGAGTGCACGGATTTCATAGAGAAGATCATTTTGAGATGTATCTGGATGCAATGTGGCAGTGTGAGTGTCCTTGTGCTCCTCCATGGCTGCTTGGAGGGGGTCTGTAATACAGAGGCCCCTCTAAAGACTGCAGATTCCCAATTCTGGCTTCGTTTTCCTTGTTTGTATTGAATGCAAGAAGCACTGACAGTTAAAGTACATACCCTCTGCTTTAGGTAGCACAGGAAAGTCCTACGTACAAGGGATAAAGTTAAAATCATGCCATTGTGGCTGCTTGCTGGACACTGACAATGGAGAATTCACCACATCATCTTTCTTGTGCAGTCTGATGTTTACAGGTAGTCATTGCCCATAGCGGGAAGCTGGGCTGCCTGGTATTACGGCAATTTGTTAATGGCTTCGTTTGGTTGTCACTGGTGAACTAATTTATGGAGGCTGTAATTAGTGATGATGGGTCTGCAGGTGGAAAACAGTAAGTGGTGACATTACTTAGTGACTTCAGGAGGGATTTGGGATGTCCAGCAGCCACCTGCTACATAAAAGGGTATAATGAAAACAAGTGGCAAAAAACCCACAAACAAAAGTAGTGTACTGATGCACACAACCCTCTGCCTGTAAGAAAAGAAATAATCTGGGAAGATGAGTGGAAAATGAGGGCCTTCTGAGCAATGGATGACTGGATTTAGGATGTTATTTCCCAAGCAGAAAGATGTGATGTAGATCAAATAACTTCCCAGGGGTGCCTGTGTTTGTTTTTCCCCTAGGGGCTGCTGCTTGATTTCCACAAATGCAGGCTCTGCCAGGAAATGTGTGCCTTGCCAGGCTGAGCTGAAACATGCTGCTGCTATGACCTGGTTTGTATGCCCCTAATGAAGAAATGAGGTGTGTGAGGGGAAAGTCAGAGATTAGTCTGGCTGAAAGTGGGCCTTAATAAAATGATTGCTTGTTCCATAATTTGGACTTCATGATCATTATGGGTCCTTTTCAGCATGGGATATTCTATGATTCTGAGGGTCACTGTTTTCATTTGATGTGTGCCTGTGTTGTAGCCTGTATGCTGTGGCTGGTTTCATTGGAAAATGGCATTCCTGGGGGAGAGGAGGAAATGCTCAGCTAGTGGCAAAAACAGGGGCAGGATGGCCCTGTGCTCCTAGGTGCTCCACAGAACATTCCTCATAAGGACAAATTTACTCGTGTTTGCTGAGTTAGGTCTGTGTGACACAACATATCACAGCCACTGCACTGGGCCTGTTATGAGCTGTTGGTTGTGCTGCTGTGCAACTGAGAGAAAGGTTAAAGGAAGAAATGGAATGGAACAGTGATTACAACCATTGCCCTCAAGTGTGGAGTTTTTTCAGCTTACAGAAGGCTGCTAGGTTGGTCAGTCAGGACTTGCTGGTGAGGCTGTGCTGCTGTCCTAGTAAAACACTGAGGTATCTCTATTGCAACTCTAAAGCTTGAGAGGCACATCTGTTGCCTCCCACTGCTGGGCTGGTGGATGGTGATGCCTAAGTTGGCCCTGCACTCACAAGTTTGCTGACTTTCCTTTCCTTGCTTTTTTTTTTTTTTCCCCCCATAAAGCTCCATTCCCTGGACTAGCGTCGTTAAGACTAAAATTGCTTTTCTGTTCAATTAAAGAAATACCTTTTAAGTAAAAGCGGTAGAATAGAATGAAATAACTATGTCAGTCTTTTCAGATTAATTAAGTGGAATTTCTGAGCTACCCCCAAAGTTCAAAATCAATTGAATATGGGAAGTTTCTCTTCCCATATTCTCTTTCAATGCCTCTTTTGTCCTAGTTGCAGGGTGACAATAATATTTTTTGATTAAATATTGAAATGAAACTCTGATTCCTTAAATTGAATTTCATACTAAGTTTTCTTACAGAAGTATGAAAAGCCACTTCTTTGATCAGTCACTGTCTATAATGCTGTTCACCACACAAGTCAAACCAAGAAAACTCATTTGTCTGCAGATTTTCCTATGTGCAAGTCTTTTACTTGTATCTTGAAGAAATAATTCAGCAATATTAAGAGAAGTCCCCAGCTGGTACTATTGTCAGAACCTGGGATTCAAGTATAAGTGTGGGAATCTAATACTGTCAGTGGATCCCAAACCTGATTTAAACCATGGAAATCATGCTTAGCAAGGATTTGATACATTTAATCATGCATTCACTAATATTACATCTGTGTGTGGCTGCCCTGGCTGTCTGAGAGCTGCCAGTTCTTATAAGTCAAGCAGTGCATGGAGTAACCACAAAATGGAGCAAAACCCAAAATGCTAAGCAAAGGAGTGACACTGATCTCTTGCAAAAAGCCACCTGAGGAGGGAGGAGGGTGGCTTACACACTGGCATTGCAGCATCTGCTTCCTGTCAGGGAGTGAGAGCGAGCACAGCACAGGCGTAATCGGTTTAGTATTCCCCTTGGGTTGTTATAAACAAAATCAATATGTACTAATGACTGCAGCAATAAATTTCATCATACTTCATACAGTAGCATTCTGCACTTACCCAGTTGTCGGTGTGACAGAGAGTAATAGAGTTTACCATTTTAAAGTTGTAAATTAGTATGAAAATGCTGAGCCTCATGGTAAAATACATTTGTGGATGATTTTAAGCTCAGGAAATATTGGTAATACTTTCACTAAGCATACTATTAAAATAAATAAATAGTATTTATTGCTTGGTTTCCCAGCTGCAGCTGGGTGAAGAAGTCTAGCATGCATGTTTATCATGCTACTTGTGGTTTCATAATATTTATCTAAAATTGATTCTCAAAGAAGCTGTCTGAGAAGCTTATTTTTTTCCCCACATATCTGTTCAAAAACAATCTTCCTCCAGAATAGATTTCTGAGTAAAATCTTGATTTTTAGTGCTGGCTGGTTTAGGAGCCCCTCTTCTGTTGAGAGATTTCTTATGCCCCCACCTCTCCCTGTTTTTTTTTTTTCCCCTGGTATGCTGGTAGATAAACTTTTTGAAGTTGGATTAAATGTTTCAGTCCCAAATAAACCACTTGAGATTCTTTGCTCATATTATATTCTAAACTTGAACACTCAATGCTTCTATCTGAATTGAAATGAAACATTGAAATTACAAGTGTCTCCTACAAAGTATAAATGAAGGGTTTTTTGTTTGTTACACAGATATTATTTTTCCCTCAATTTTCCAGACCCACAAAGAAACAGAAAATGCAGGTTGTTTGAATTATACCCTTATTATTACAGTTCTTCCACCCAAGAGAACCCCCTGAGGAGTCAGTTTTGGATAACTCTTAATTGCATTTGCAATCACTTTCACAAATTTTGCTAAGCTGTGTGCCACGTGGGTCATCCAAAGGGGTTCTCAATCTGCAGGTGTGGGTAATGGCTCCAGCAAGGTTCTTCATAGAACATGGAAGAATGAATCCTTATTTTTCAAAGCTCAAGCTGCATTTTTATATATTTTTTAATTTTAAAAACACTGCAGGTTGTGATCCAGTTATGTCTTCATAGCTGTGTTTCACCATTGAGATTCATAGGTCCAGTGGATCCCTCTGGTTGGAGGCATCTTCCTGAAACTTGCTGATGTCCTGGGAGTTGACTGCATGTAAATAGTGGGGGCTTTCCATGCCTGGGAGTAAACAAGAACCACTCCCCAGGCTTGCTTTTCCACAGTAATAATTTCTCATTGATCTGGAAATAAAGCAAGCTTCCAGAAGCCACAGTCCAAGTGTGTATTATAGCTGAAAATAAATCAAACCTGTCATGGTATTGGCAAAGATCAAACCTTCCCTGCTGACTTGATTTCTGTGCAGTATGGCAGTGCAGTGCTTGGCCAAAGAAGGCAGGAGTGAGTGCGAATTAATTCTTCATCAGCTCCATCTTTGTGTAGCAAGGGGTGGGAAGTCCTAGCATGTTGCAGTACTTCTTGGCCAATCCTTTGCTGGTGTTGGTCACTGCAAAGCCAGACTTGCGCTACCCAGCTGCTGCTGGCTTGCACCTGCAGAGAGGTCCTTTGTGTGTTTCCTCTACGTACAAGATAAAAGGAGAGATCCTGATGTCCCTTGCAGCAAGGACCCCTTTGGTGCCCAGTGGTGGTACCTTTTGGATTGGAGTCCAGTCTGGGCTGGAGATGGGCAGTCATGAGGTTAACACTGAGTAGAGCTGGCAGCATCATGTTTAGTGGGTCACTATGAATGCTGTGAGCAGCTGAAGGGCTGGCATCTGGGCTGCAGGAGCCAGGTATGAGGTTTTCAAATGAAATTCACTGCTGTCTGTAGGTGAGCATTCTGTGGCTCAGCTGCACAGCTCAACCATGTGTCTCATGAAGAAGTACCTCTTTTGGTCTGTTCTTGAACCTTATACTTTTTGGCTTTGCTTGATGATCTTGAGTTTTTTGCATTAGAAAATGCTCAGATGTTGCTCCTACTCTCTTCTCCATGCTGCTCTTGATTTTATAGATGACTACCATAACATATTTTCCAGGTCAGAGCCATTTGGTGTTTAAGTCTTTCTGTGCAGAAGCCATTTCACTCCTCTAATCATTCTTGCTGTTATTTATACCTTTCCAGCTCTGCTTTAGTTTTTTGCTATCTCTGTTTGCAGTATTCAAGGCACCATGGATTTGTATGGTGATACCAGGATGTTTCCTGCTTTGTTTTCCAGCACAATCAAACAGGGAGGACTGTGGGATTAAGTAAAACGGTGCTCCTTTGCATTTCCATCTTTATCCCATTCAAAGTTGCTTGACAAGATGCTGCTGTGTTACTGTTGATTGTCTCAAGGCTGTCTGCAAAAAACTAGTGTAATATCATAACTCATCTATATATGTGTATAGCATTACATCCCGCAAAACAATAAACTGCATTTGCATTAGGATATGAAGCTGCTAGCAATGCCTATGTTAATTTTCCATGGCTTATTAAGAAAATCATAACAATGCACGCTATTTATGCAGGATGTATTCAGAGATTTATCTCCTTAGTAATGTATTAAATTAGAATGGTGACATTAGAGACATAGATTAATGTATTAGCATTTCTACTGTAGCTTAGGATCAGGATTATATCACAAAAGGAATTAGTTTTGTGGTCTCTTCATAGATCCGTTTTCAGTGCTGTCCTTCACCAGCTCAGTGTCAATCACAGTCACCCAATATATTCATGTTGGTGTCGCTTTTCTTCTTGTTGCACTCTTCACTGTAAAAAATGAGACACTGCGAATTCAAATGCTTTGCAGGATCTCAAAAAAAAAAAAAACTTGTTTACCACTTTAGTCTCTGTTTCAAGGAGTTGCACTGGCAGTAGTTCATGTTTCTTCCACATCTGTTGCAATAATCCCAATGGTGACTTTGTAGGATATTGCAAAGGCTGCATCCTCTGTCTTTGACTGTGGTTCACTGAGTACATGTGGGAAGAAAAAAACCATCTTACTTCTGGAGCAATTATTGGAGCAACTGGCCTGTCATATTTGATCCTTACCTGTGATATCAGTAAGTCAGACAACGAACAACTGAACTTTCAATGAGTGTCCCCTGGTGTTGTAAAATAAAGCTGGGAGGAACTTACCCTGTGTACTTTTTGGGCTAGTTGGGAGATGCTCTGCAGCATACATACTTTGAGGTTACCTCCTTTCTGACTCGTTGCTAGAAAACCAGGAGATGTTTTCCCTCAGCAAAGGTCCTGATACTTTTTTGTGGTTTTGATGTAAGGAGTGCTTTGGAATGTACTGTGTGAGTGCTCTTTCTGGTGAGGATTGCAGTTTTCTTTGCATATGCCAGGGCTGCAGGTGAATTCTGCTCCTGTGAGAAGCAGTAAGAGAAACTCAGATGTCTCTCTCTAGTTGTCCCTTTGAGGACAGCATCCTCCAAAAATTAGTCTGAGATCAGAGAAACCTCCACAGCTGCTGTTCATTTGGTTACCACGTGGGTAAAATTGTCTGTTTACTACTGTTGCGAGAAAAAACTGAAATTGCTCATTTCCATCGCTGAAGTGCTGCTCCTCAGAGAACTGGCTTTTCTTCAGTACCAGCTGAACTCTGCCAAGTGCCCTTCTCCTTTCCTCTGAATGCTCCCTAGAGAGACTGAGCAAGTCTGGTGGGCTGACCTGAGGGCCAGAAAGCTCTCCTAGGCTTTTCTACCTCACAGTGGGTTTTCTGTCATTTTCTGGATGCCTCAGCTGTCCTGCATACAAAAATATTGAGACAGTGACTGTCCTTTGCAGTGTTTACCCTGTGTGGACAGCAGTGCTGCCCATCTGCTACCCATGGAGCCTACATGGCAAAGATAGTAAGTGTGCATGAGATTATAGCTTTTTTTTTTTTTTTTCTTCACACAATAAAAATGGTGGCAGTGTCAAAGGACCTGATTGGAGCAGGAGATGAATGATTTGGCTATAAAGCTCTGTGGCATTTTCTGTGCTTTGTAATCCCAAAGCAATTTTTGAATGTTTAAATTACAGGAGGAGTGAATGAATATCTGGGGTATCAGTAGGAATTTTCTCCCCTCTGTCTGTTTTCCAGTAGCCATGTGTGATTAAACGGGATTGACAGTATGGAAAATTTCAGAACCCCTTCTTCACAAGAAGAAATATCTAGTAGGAAAATGTTCTTGATCATCCAGTGTATTATTATACATCATTTAATATTCCTGTGGTGTTTCACTCACAACAGAGTTTTGCTTTCAGGGGAAATCTATAAGGATATGAAAAATGAGTAAGTAATCAGTAAATATTGTTGTGTGTGCTGAAAATTATTAGTATCTATTTCAGATTTCAAGATGGAGCTCCTCCCTGCTTTGTTGCTGTTGCTTTTTAAGGAGAGCTGCAAGTTAAAAATGTTAATTCCTGGGCTGACATTCTTCAGTTGTGAATATACATGTACAGCTTTTTCCTGCCTTTAGAATTTCAGCATCTGTCATTTCTAAAACTGTCATGTTTAAAAAGAAATTCAACAAAGTCCTCCAACACCTCAAGGTTTCCTGGAATTTTTCAGTATTGCAGAGATGCCAGCCTCATTTCCATAGTAATGCAGTTTAGAGGTTGCAAAATAACTCAGTGAGCAAGCTGTGTGTTTGCTTGTGCTAACTCTTGTTTCTAGGTCTTGATGAAGGCAGTCACTACACCACAGACTGTGCTCCAGCATATCCACAAACTTGCTGATGTTGAGGTTGTCGATTGTGTCAGGTACCATGGTTTGGTCAGTCCGAGGAGACCTATTTGTCACTTGCACAGGGGAAGTTGGACTTGAAGCAAGCAAGATAGCATTGAATTCTCATTTGTAGAGTTTTAGAGCTCATTTGCCCTGAGCACTTCACCCTTGTGGTGCCTACAGAGGTTTTCAGGAGTCCTTTAGGCTTGTCTATGCTGCTTTCTTCTCTGCTGCTGTGGAGCAGTGCCATTTTCCTGGATGCAGATGGGTGTCAGTGACACACAAAGAGATGAAGAGAAGGAAATGAAGCCTTCAGAGCTTCGGAGGACTGGGACCTTGATGGGAAAGGGTATATGTTGCTGCAGTAATTTTGGCAATACTGTGTGAAGCATTGCTTTTAATATTACTTGGTGTAGCAGGAGACTTTAAACTGGGAGCAGGTATTTGGAGCTTTCCCATGGTGCTGCAGCATTCAGTCTTTGCTCTCTGCCTCAGGCTAATCCTTTGGAAAAGTTAGAGATGAAAATTATTCAACCATTCCTAGAAACAAAGCTCAGTAAAGTAGGAGGACTTTTTTTTTTGGTTTTTTTTTTCCCCTTTATTTTTTTCCTTTTTGGCAAACCCAAGTATATCGTGGGATTTTTTTCTTTTTTTTTTAAATCAGTGAAAACTTTGAACTCTCACTTGTGCCTGTCATTTCATCTCTCTTTGGTAAGATGAGATGGCCTTAAGGTGAGCGGGGATGTTTCTTGTAGTCATTCTATGTTTCTTCTCACAGGAAGCACTGCTGGTTTCTGTGCAAAGGGATTTTGGGCTCAGGGCCTACTGTCTAAAAAAAGATGCTGAAAATGAGCAGTAGAAACACGAAAGGGCATTTTTTTTTGTTAAATGTCCTTGGTGCAGAGATGAGCATTGTGCGACAGTATGTGCCCATTACATGGTAGCTTAGTGTAAGTGACGTTCTTGTCCTCATGTATCAATGTTGTAGGGCCCTGTCTCATGTGGTCACTGATATTTGACATAATTCTCACTTATTTCCAAGCTCTGTGATGTATTTCTGAACACGCAGCAACTATTCAGGTGCTTTTTCCAACCCAAACAGTCAAGTGAAGGTGCTGCAGGCAGCACTGCAAAGCCACGTTTCATCACCCAGAGCAAGCCCAGCATCCTGCCAACTGCAAGAGCAGTTTGTAGGTTAATTCATGGCTTCATAGGATAATTTCAGCTTGTTTTGTAATCACCCAGCTAGCAAAGGAGCTGCCTGCTGCTGCCCTGCAAGCTGGGGTGTGCTAGGGGTGGACATGCTGCACAGTAACTGACAGCCTGGGATACTGCCCTGGTTGTGCTCTTTTCTGTAGTCAGATGAGATGACAGTTAGAAGCCAAGCAGCTAATGTTGACTCTCTTTTTTTCCTTTTTTCTTCTTTTTTTTTCTTTTCTCCCCCCCCCCCCCCCATGTTTTTTCTGCTTGCCTTGAAAAATACATGGCTTTGTTCCCATACGCCTCAAAGTATTCAAACATGATAGAGACACTCTTCTGGAAGATCTGTCAACTTTGCATCTGTGTAAATTACCACTGGTTTCACTGCTTATCTATTTTGGCTAAATTTCTCAGATTTTTAAGAGTACATAATTGACTAGAGTCGGTTTGCAATTTAAATGATACTTGCTCTAATTTGAATATCAGTGCACTCATGTGGATTTATTTAGCATGTGTGAAACGATGATCAAGCCAACATGTGAAGCAGTTTAACCACTTTCTGCTGAAGGTTTATCTGATCTGCACTGGTTCGAGTCTGTCTTTTATTTCTTTTGCATCTGAAAAGTTTGTAGATCAAAAATGCCAATTTATACTTGTCTATATTTTTCCTATATTCCAGGAAGGCTTCTGGTTCAATGTAAAGGGAGAGAACCAGGAAAAACTATGTGTTTATTTACCTATGTATTTGATAGTGCTGATATTTGATAAAGCAAGTCCAGGTTTTTAAAGTTAACTCCTGGTTTCTGGATGCCTAATGCAGGATCCCAGAGCAAGGCCTGATCTGAGCATGAGCCCCCAAGTTAGAGTCCTCTGGGTCAGTGTCTGTTTTTAAGGATTCTGCATTGCCAATTAATTGCCATATTTCAGCACTTAGGTGTTTCTCAGGTCCTAAGTCCATCTCACAATGACTCGGTAACACTGGTGAAGGCAGCACAGAAAGATGGTCAAGAATGACAGGAGCAAAACAGGCTGAACTGTAATCAAGTTTATGAAGGAATCTTTGATTTTCTTGCCTATCCAGAAATGGACTGAGCTTCTTATGCAGCTTGCATCTTTATTTCATTTAGTGTAACAAATGTTGACCTTTGGTGCCACATAGTTTAAGGGCACAAGCACAGGTCTTGCTGGTGAAGCGGGGCAAGCAAGCAAAGCAGATTGATTGACTCCATTGGCTGCTTGTGTGATCTTCTGAATGGGAAGCTGTTGTCTATTTGAACCCTTGGATAGTGTAAGATCATAAAAACCTCAGGCTCAGAGTTTATTTAGGATGGGTTTCTGATACAGACATAAACAACGTGTGGATCACACAAGTCAAATATGCCAGGTTTTTCTTCCTGAAGAGGCTGATGATGAGCTCAGATAATGTCAGGGCTCTTGTGTGTCATGTGCACGTGGGGAGTGATTAAAACCACAGAAAAGCCTGGGAAAGCTCTGATCTAAAGCAGTGTTTCTGTGGCAGCAGGCAGAGAAGTCAGTGCAAAGTTTTCTTGCCTTGCAGCTTCAAGATACACAAGGAGTTTACCATGCCTAGGGGACCTCTGAGCATAATGTTTATTTCTGGGGCCTCAGCAGTGCCTGATGCTCATCAGTAGGCAAACTTCATTGTTAAAGCAAGGAACCTCTTTCAGGCTTCTGGTTCTGACCTTTTGAGTTAGGATGAATAAAAGTCAGGTTAATGAAATGCGCTGCTCCAGTAGCAAATTGAGAAACAACTTGTCTGCTGCTCGGAAAAACAGTAAATACCACCAAGACTTATGGAGAACTCTGGTGTGACCCCAGTTGTGTGTGTCCTCTGTATGTAAGACACTGCATTTCTGTGGGGAAGAAGACACTGCTTAGCTTTAGTGAAACTCACAGCTCCTTCTGTTTCCCAGTGGCAGACAGTGTTAGTCATAAAGACTGTGATTTGCTTACTAAGATACACGGTCCATTTAGCACTTCTGCCCTTACCGCTGGCAATCCTAAAGTGCAGTCAGGAGAACTGTATTTGATACAGCATGATGAAGAACAGCATAAATCTGCAGTGTGAAGCACTCTGTGTGAGTTAGTCTAGCCACCAGTCATCTGTCCACAGAAGAGCATCCAGAAGAGTTGGCTATCTAATAGAAGCACCTTGGAGCTGGCACTGAACCCATAATGTGCTTGGGTACCTGTTTGAATCTCCTGGGATCATTTAAGTGTTTGTGCTTTAAACCAAACTCTTGCAAGCAGTGTTTTTTGTTTAAGCTCAGAATATTCATATAAAGTAGATATAAAATTGGCAAGGCACTATAAAGGTAGTACTGTACTAAAGATCCAATTTGTTTTCAAGAACAGTTGTTATTTGTGGGATTGTTCTGTGCCAGTACTAAGGAACTGTCTCTGCAGCCCTGTGAGGAGCTGCTCTTTGCTCCAGCAGGCCCCAGCAGTTATGAACCCCACAGCTGATGGCTGCCCTGTGCTAACCTGGAGGTTTTGGAGTGCTTTTGTGGCCATTTAATGCTTTCTCTGTTGCTTGTGGGGATGAAATCCCCTTAGAGGAATGCATACTGTCTTACTGGGATGTGACACCAGTTATTTTCAAGGTGGCACAGAAGGCTCCTGCCCTTAAAGTGTCCCAGTGCTTTAGGTTCAGGTGTTTTGTGTCTAAGACCAGGAAGTGAATTTCTTTGTCAAGCTTGAGCTCCAGAGAGGCTCTCTCCAATCCAGATGGGATATATATGGGATGGAAGGAAGAATTCAGGGGGAGAATTTCAGTTTTCTTTCACTTTGTGACATACCATTGCCCTCCTAAATTCCCTAAATGGAAAAGAAATGCTAAGGAAAGACTCGTTTTAAAAACAAATCTGGTAATTTTCTTGCTAACTTTACTTTCTCTGGCCATGTTCAGTTTAAAATAGACCTCTAGTGTCATTAGAAATGCTTTGGGCCTTGACTTCTGGCTTCTAGTTGCCATCAGGAAAAGCAGCATTATCCCATGGCTTCTTTGTTGCTTCTATTGACCCCAAATAAAAGCATCATTCCTGCTGCAGCATCTTCAGTGACACTGCATGCCCAGGCAGCTGCACTGAATCCAACCCTGTGTCTCCCTCCAGCCTCAGCTACTTGGAGAAATCCTGGTGATGAATAAAACACTGGAGATAAAATTTCATAGTGGATGACTCCTTCTCAGGGCCATTAGTGAGCCTGAAAAATCAGACTTTATAATACAAAGCAATCTTCCACCTGAACTGCAGGACAGCTACTCTAGCTCCACAATATGTTATTTAAAGCCTGTTTTATAATAGAATTTGGTATGGCAGTATGTATAATTTATAATATATTAAAACCCATTTCATAATGTATTTTAATCTCCAGTGATGAATAGCTGGGACAGTTTTGCAGGTTCTGTAATATCACTATGGCAACATCCTTTTTAAGAAAAGTAGGACAATTGAGAGATATCAAGGACTGGTCAAGAAAAGAATAATGGCACTTGTCAATTTGCATTCTTTCTGATAGTTTATTTTCTTCTTGGAAATGGTATCTATTCTGATACTTTTGCATGTGTTTTCAGGAAATCACTTGAGACATTACCGAAATGTTGCATCTCCTTTAACCTTTGAGGTCTCAACTTTGAAAAGATTTGGTTTCCATTGCAGAGCTAAATGACTTAGCCCATCTACAAAGATGATTAGAATTCAGCAGCTATTGGTGGACTGGAAAAATAGCTTCCATAAGATTTCCAATGTTTTTGAAAATAAAAATATTACTTTGAGTCTAACCTTAATTTAGAAAAATGGAGTTTGTCGTCTTGGCCATTTTTGAAAATCAAGCTGCTTGCTTTGAAGCCTATGGATTGAGACTAATCCTCTAAATTGCAATTATTCTCTTTCTTAATGGTAGTTAGTTAAGTATACTCAGCACTCACTAAGAAGCTTCATTTAGTTATCCATTCTAAGTGGTGGTAGGGTCCCTTCAAGATGTCAGTACGGTAGCTCAGTTCAAAAAACCTTATGACTTGATCACTGTTTGCTTATCTGGTGATGTGCAAATTATCCATGGGAAACTGATAATTTTGGGCATATTCCCAAACTCAGGCAAGCTCCTTCCTGAAAAGCTGACTTTTTGAAGGCTCTATATCTGAAGACCAAACACTAGCAGTACATCAATTTGCTTGTTGAAATAAAAATATAGGTAATTATTCCTAGACTCATTCTTTCACGTATTGAGAGAACAGTTTTCAAGGATTAAAATTTATGGCTGTAAATGGTTTACTTTCTGATTTATGTTGTTTAGCCACTGAGGGGCTCTTCTGTCAAATACATATAGCTGCAGACATGAGTTGCTGGTCAATGAGGGAGACAGTGCTGAATGTAGAGCTGTGCAGGAGTTCACTTGCATCTGTGCTTCCTGCTTGGTTTTCCCAAATACCTCAAGCCTCTGCCATTCCAAGTCAATTCAACAAATAATTCATCACTCTCTTAAGGTACAGCTTCTGCTTTGTGATCCCCTATGCCACTTATTTCCTTCAGTCTCTGAATTCTTCTTTTCCAACTGGGCCTACCCCTTGCCATCAGAGGTCTAACACTCAGTGCCCACCTCTACTTTCTGTGGAGCAGCTCAGTGTTTGACTTTTTTTCGACTGAGAGTTAAAGCTTCTCCAGTGAATCCAGCCAGGCTTCAGCTGGTGGCAGATCATACAAACCAAGGTTGTAGAAACCACAGCAGCTGATACGAGGTGGGACTGAAGGTAAAATTCACCTAAAATGTCTATAAGCTGGGGACATCTGGGCATTCATTTTCTTTTTCTGTTTGTCCCAAAGCAGACTACAGGTGTTGACCTTTATCTCATGAAACCATCTGCTTACTCAGGGTTTTGCTTGAGGGGTAACAGCAAATGAATTTCTGCCTATAGGGCAAATTTCGGGATGTATCCATTACTGTGCCACTGACATTTGCCAGCTGATTCTTGTGTTTTCAAAGTAATTTTGTTCATGTGCCCAGGGAAATTAACAGTGAACTGTTAACAGGATTTTAAAAGCAATTCTGGAATAAAATTTCTTTTAACTCATCCTATTTAAGTCATTGCTTGCATGGAACCACTGATTACGGAAGAGCAGGAATCCTCCTGAGGAAGAATAACAGTGAACTTGATGAGTTCCTGTTGTGACCTTTTTTTTTTTGTTTTTAATGTTTTCTCACTATAGAAAGCTTAATGCCATGGGCGCCTTATCTGTAACACTGGATCACAGTCTACTAATAAGGGTAGGATTTCATTTTCCAAGTTACATGGTTGTTAAATGTGTAGCCCAAATCCAGTTAACTGTGAAGATATATAAACAGCGAGACTAAAACTTACTCATCTTCTAGTAACAGAAAAGCTTCCATAGCAGTGGGAGTGGTGACACATATATCCAGCTCTACACTGGGGCTGGTGCTTATACTGCAGCTACATGCCATTATCTGTAAGATAAGACAGGTTTATTATGGAAGTACTTGAAAATTGACTTATTGGGTCTCTTAGTGAGCAAGTTTGATGCATGCAGGCTTCTCTCCCTTTCAGATCCCAAAGTGTTGGTGCTGATGGGCTTTCTTAAATGGTTTTGCTCTCTTCTCACTCTTATGTTTGAGAATTAAAACCAGCTGAGAGCAGCATCATGTATGGCATTTTCTTGTTCTATATGGTAGATGAGTACTTTTGCATTCCAGGACCACTGGACCCGTTCATAACTGCAACCTTTAAAGTTTATGAACTGTGAAATTAGGTGACTAATAGACAGGTGAATCATTAGGCAGAGTGCCATAAAGGCTGCGTTCAGAGGCCTCCTTGTTCCCACTTCTTGCATCTCCCTGTAGATAAACACATTAATTTCAGCATAGAGGAAGGAAAAACAACTTCAAAAACTGCATGGTACTGAGATCCCACTTAATTGCAGAGGAATGGGATTTTAATATTTCCCAGGATGTAGTGAATGCCTACTGTATTGTCTAGTTACCTTCTCTGCACATCATCCCTTGTGCCACACAGTAGGAATTTTTACTGTTTTCTTCATTTTTATAATTATTTAAGTGGGTGGAAACCTCTGCAGTCTTTGTCTGCTGGAGAATTTTGTTTTGCTTTTCCAGATTGTGTCCTGAGCAAAGCGATCAGAGCAAGCAATGAGCAAGGAACTGATTATTTTCAAATCCTCCTGCCACAGGAATACTGTGATAATAAAATCCACCCAGGTGTTTTGAAAAGGTTCCGTGTTCTCTTTCAGGGAGATTAACTACCACTCATATGAACAACACTGTTGCCTGACTTGTTTATGTCTCAGCAATGCCATCAAAATATTGACTTGCTCCACCCCTTTGTAGGAAGAGAAGTGTTAAGCAGTTCTGGGGAAAAGAAAACAAGACAGAAGTGAAACTAGCCCAACTGATGGCACTTAGTTTCTTGCTGGAATGAAAGCTCCATGAGTGTTTTTGGGGTGGGGACTCTGGGGGCATCACATTTCAGTTCTGCATGTGATCCAGGATCACTGAAGTGAAGAGAGGAGATCAGATCTCTCCAACTTGTGTTTTCACAGGTTATATTTGTCACATGTACAATAGGAACTATGGCCAAGCTGTACATCTTGGTTAATTAAAAGGAGCATCCACTTAATATAATATAAAGCACAGTATAAAGGGTATTTCCTTTGTATAGTAGGCTGAATGAAATAATATATAGTCTATTGACCTAAGTTCCTGTGTTCCTATTGAATAACCGTCAGAGAGCAGGCTCCTTGATGTCGTGCATATCCCCTTGAGACAACATAAAAAATAAATATTGTAAGCTTGTATGGAAGCAGGTGAATCCAAAAGAGCAGAATAGGTTCTATATATTCCCAGAGTACAAGCTGTAAGTAGTAACAGATGAATCCAAGCAGTGATTATAAAGCCCAGAGCTGGTTCTCAAGCTACTTAGTCTTTAGGGCCTGGGTGTAAAACTGTGTCCAATAGGCTTGGTTTCATTTCATTTCTTCATAGACTTAGGGAAGATGGATGAAAAAGTACTGATGTTGTTAAGAATGCCTAATAGGAGTGAAATCAAAATAATACACTTGAATGGTGAAACCATGAATGAATTAGGTAGATCCTTTAGCTACATGCAGTCAGAGCATTCTCATCAGGCTGTCATATACTCTGTTAATTTTCTTTGCATAACAAATATTTCAGTACTTTCCCCCTTCTTCCCTCCATGGACCCTAAAATCCCATGTAGGCAGCTGCAAGGAAGGTTGGATCCCCTGCTGATACTTCAGGGTTTCTTTGAGTTCCCATGCAATGTCCTGGTGGTCTTGAAGCATTTTATTCCAGGTCCTGAGGCAATCTGTGGCCACCTGAAACAGGGAAGGGAACCTGACAGTTATTATTACACATATACTAAACATAAGGATCAGAGGCTGAGCAGCAAAGTGGAGATCAGCTTGAGCAAGGTGCACAGACTAAAAGCTTTTGGAGTGAACAGCAGAGGTCAGGACTACAGAGAAGTTTATTTGCAAGCTTCTCTGTCTAGATGCTTAATATAATTATTTTCTGTGTTTCTTCTGCTGTACTCAATGTACAGCTGAAAAGAGTACCTGAGCCATTTTAGACAACACAGAGGAGTGCAGGATGCTACCTTGGTAGTCTGCTGTATTTTCTGTTCTGATGCTGGAAACCATCATCTTTTGCTCTTGAAACAAAATGTTTCCAAAGCTGTCTAGCTTTGGGGTTCCACTTTAATCCTACGTGCTAATGTGCTAGTTTACCATATTAAGGCAGATTAGCTGAAAATAACTTGGCGCATCAGGATTTTCCACTCTTCTTAGGCTTTATAATCTCTTTGCTTTGGACGATGTTTATTACATACTGAGATAATAGGTTTAGTGCTTTTATGACCTCTGTAACATGTTCTTTTTGTGCTTCCACTCAAAACTACTCTTGCTTAGCTAACCTTTCAGCTGGTAATCAGTACAGCACAATTACCCTGGGCATACTGGCAGCCATTTCGAGGACTCTCTTGGGCTGAGTCCTGCTTCAAATCTGCTGCAAACAAAACAGGCAGTTGAGCTTATTAATTTTGGCTTATTATTTTCTTTCCTTGCAATTGCAACCAGTTGAGAGCCTTGCCCCTGGGCTCCCTCCTAGCTGGGTGCTCTGTATCATGTTTGGGGGGCTTTCCAGCTGATGCTGACAGAGACCCTGCTTGAGTGCTGAGGTGCTTAAGGAACCTGAAGCCCTCATAGAGGGCTCCTAAAGGATCTCAACCAAAGTGGGTTGTGTAGGGAGGATGGTTTGTCTTTATTTTTGGTTGCTAAAACACCAGATTTTTTTTTCCATGCATATGACTGCTTAGTTTTGCATAGCTCAGTAATCTCTTAAATTGGCTGGCCAGATGTCCCCAGGGCTCTTGGAAGCTGGAGGTGGTAAACTTCAGAGGTCTGCACACAGTTTGCTCATTTAAATGCTGTGTGTTCACAGATTCCTGGGGCCTTTCTTCTACTCACCGTCAGTAGCCTTTCTAGCTCTTTGAGTCTGTTAATGCTGATGGTAGTTTTGTTGGTTGTTTTTCCTCACTCTTCCCCGTGCCTTCCCCAGGATGTTTTTCACAGCCTGCCTTATTTCCTTCTCCTCTGCATAGGAGACCTGAAGTCAGGCAGTCACAGCCAGCATTTTTGTTTTTGGCAGAGTTTTGCTTGCCCTGTGGGTTGGAGCTCAGTGAGAGCCCAGTGAGACAGTTGGGGATGGTGATCAGTGCTGTTGTGCCCTGCACTGGGGCTGGCTGTGGTTTAGACCCTGTTTTCCTAAATACCTCTCATGCCAGTCTAACTAAGGGCAATTCCCTGTTCTCCTTGTGAAAGCACTTTTGGAGAGGAATCTTTACTTGTGTCTTTGATAGAGAGCGGGAGTGAAGAGGAGGGAATCAGTCTTACATAGGGCAATTAATTCTATGGTTGACAGTGAGCCTGTACGTTCCTTATTCTAACTTTCTCTCCTCTGAAGTTGAATAGAATGGAGATCGTCAAAGCTCGTAGCTCCAGATCCAACGCCACCTTTAACAATGCCATCAATGGAAAAACAGAAACATTACCATTGTCTGTCTTCACAGAAGTAAAACATGGCATAAGAGGCAGTTTACATCTTCTCTCTGGTGTTTGTGCAAGGATTTGTTCCCCTCTTTTGTAGTTTGCTTCTGTTTGGGAAATAATGAGGGCTTCTGCCTTCCATGTGTCTTTTATTAGGGAACAGTGTTCTTCAGCAGACTTGTTAAAATAACGGATTGCCTCAGATGGGTAATTATGTCCAAACATTTCTTGCTGTCCAGCAGAAGGAAAGCTTTCTGACATGACATGGATAAGAGATGTAATGGTACAATAATAGTCCTTGGCACCCTTTAGGACATATACAAAAATGCTGCTTTGGTCCCACCAAACCAAGATGAATGATCTGATTTGGTCAGCTGGGTGGTACAGCCAGTTTGGCTGTTGGGAGGGGTAAGTTTCGGATTGGGAGGATGACAGCAATTCACTGGGTTTGCAGAAGTCGCTGCAGAACATGTAAGGCACGTTGCCAGTGGGCTGGATGTAAATGGATAAGGGAGGAAAAAAGAAATCTCTCACGTAGGCCAGCATGATTGAGGGAGAAAAGAACTTGGGCTCACCAAGCCCTTCAAGCTATGCTGTCAAAGGAATGTATGTTCTGGTTAATCCATCACTTCTGATGACAGGTTGCATATGGTGAACTGCTTGAAATGTGCTTCCTTTGTCCAAATTCTCACTTCTTAAAGATTGGCTTTGAAAACTGTTTTAGCAATAGGAGACATTGCTTCTGTTGTTAAAAAATGTATAAAGCACAAGTGTGTGGAACACATGTTTCTAGCTTAATAGAATTCAGCTTTTTTTAAATAGCCTGGGTCAGAATTGAGAACAAAATTGGTGGTTCTGATTGAGTCTGACTCTTTGTGAGTTTAGTGCTCAGGCACAGACCAGATACTAGGAGCTGCTATACACTCAGTCCTTTGGACATCCTTGGGACTGGCAATATTGCCAAGCACTTAAAGCATGGCTATGTAGTCACTTTACTGAACAAGTATTTTTTGGGTCATCATGTGTGTTGTGGCTGGCACCCAGATAAATTATATGAGATCCAGTTTAATTAAAATTGAGTCTTGTTTTCAGATAGGAAGTAGTAGTAGATAACCACAGCCAGATGACACAGTAAGATGTGCATGAACCAAGTGCTTTGAAAAATTCTATGTGGAGGTTTGAAGGTGTTTTTGAAGGATTTTCAGTTTACCTGACTGCTTCAGGTAGCATTGAAGACAAGGTCTTTTGAACTTGCTGAGGTTGGATGAGCCTATGATATATGAGACTTCAGAGAAAAAACCTGTAGCTTCTGGAGACTGATCCATTTGTCTGTGTACATGTGTAGGTGCCTTACTATGTACCTTAGTTCAGCTGAGCCACAGTCCCTATCTGGAATCTGTGTATGCTACTTGAATGCAAATAAAAACAGGTGCCCCTTTATAGGTTTTATTTTAAGTTGCTGAAATTACTCACCTGGATAACATTAGAGATCAAAGCTGTGAGCAAGTGCATGTATGACCAGGGACCTAGTGTTTGATGGGAGCTTATGAGCTGTAAGGAACATCTGCTCTTGGTAGGTAGCAATTTCTTTTCTATATTGAGTTGGGTTAGCATAGTATGGAATGGTTTTCCTTCTTCCTTTCATCTCCTTGGTATTTTTTTTCCTGCCTGTTCAGGTTTCATGTGGATTGAATAGTAGTGATGAAAGAATAGTAGGCAAATGTGTACAGAAGCAATTTAGGTTTGTATGGTGACAGATGCCATTAAGAGAAATTCTGTAGCTTTCTTTTCAAAAATATAACTAAAATGCTCTGATGTGCAAGGTCTGGGCAAGATCATAAGGTGCTCTGTCTGAAGGATCATTTAGCTGCCCTACCATACACACATGGCCTGACTGACCTGCTGGCATGGCCAGTGTGGAAAAACTCTTTCTTTTCCAGAAATGAGCCTCTGATGTTTCCATAGTGTTAACATGAGTAAGTTCCTGGACTTTGGGGCTGCAAGGTAAACCTTTCAGGCATGGACTGAGAGTAAGGGGTGTCTCTCACAGTAAACTCCCCTGCACTATGTACACTACACATGCTCCACATCTCCTTGGCATGTTAAGAACCGGGGAGTTATGGGATAGGCTGCAAAACAATGTTGAGAGAAGATGAGGCAGGAGAAAGCTGCTTTGAGTTGGTGGATGACATGCTTCTGCACAGATCATTTCACTGTCTAGTAAATAAGGATTGAGATATCGCCAAAGCTTCTGAATGTGACCCCAGCAACCGTGATCGCAGAACAGGAAAGGGATCTCAGTAGCTGTTAAAAGAATTTACTGGGAAATAACCCAACTGCTGCTGGAAGATAAGGGTGTGTAAGAAATTCTCCTGTGAATAAAGGCTGAGGTAGCTGGTCTTGTTCAGCTTGGAGAAGAGAAGGCTCTGGGAAGACCTCATTGCAGCCTTCCAGTACTTAAAGGGGGCTTATGAACAGGACAGAGACTTACTTATATGTGTGCGTGTATGTGTGTGTGTGTGTGTATATATATATATATGAGACTGGTATAAATAAACTGATTATATATATATATTTTCATGTGGTCTGACAGTGGTAGAACATGGGGGAATGGCTTTAAACTAAAAGAGAGGAGATTTGTTAGATGTTAGGAGGAAACTCTTTATATAGAGAGTGGTGAAGCTTTGGCACAATCTGCACAGAATGCTGTGGATGCTCCATCCCTGGAGGCACTCAAGGCCAGGTTGAATGAGGCACTGGGCAGCCTGATCTGGTGGGTGGCAGCCAGCCCACAGAACTAGATGGGCTTTTAAGTCCTTTCCAAACTATGCTATTCTATGCAAGGAGTAAGAAGCACTTACTCTGACAACTGCATTTAGTTCCCATCCTGCACAGTCCCACGTGCAAAGATAAGAAACCGCTGTTTTTAAAGACGTTGCTGACAGTCCTTGCCAGGAAGAGCCGGATTGATTTGTTACTGGCACCTTAGTATTTTTGATCAATAGCTTCATAAATGGGAGTTAATACTCTGCCAACTACTACTATTTTTTTTCCCACTTTATTTTAATCAATTATTTTTGTTGTATAAAAAAAAAGGTAATATAAATATTTGAGGATTAAAATAACTTTCTCAGCCTAGTAATTTGGATTTATGTCACTTCAAAAGCAGTTTCCTTTGAGGAACAGGAACACCAGATTAAAGCTTTATTCCAGACAGGTAATTAAAAGGCTAAATCCCATGTACAGCATTACAACTCTAATATGGATAGAAGAGGATTGCTCATTAGTGTCCATTGGGATTTCTATTATGACTCTGGGAACAGATAGCCACCCGTCTCGTTATGAATCCTATTACAGCAAAGACTGGACTGCAAGGCACACCATGTCACAGTTCTCCACTTGTCTGACTTTAAGCAAATGTTGCTTTGAGCAGAGGAACTGTATTCAGATATTTCTCATGCTAGGCAAATGGTTGTGTGGATGTGCCTGAATAAGCACAAAAGACATTCCTATCTGCTGCAGGGCCTTTCCTCCTACTTGCAGATCAAGTTCATCACGTAGATTTAGTGGAGGAAGACTATACTACTATAGTTTGTACATATAGTTTGTTATGGCTAATGGAGCAGGGGTGCACTACCTGATTCCTTATTTTTCCATATGAGTCAGAAAGGAAAGCTAACTACTGGTGGACTCTTGCCTGTGTCTAATGTTTTGGAGGTGAGGAGAATCTGTTCTTCCTCTTTTTGTTTGCTTCATCTTGGGGAGTCTCACTGACTCTGTTTTACAGAATCACCACCATGTCCCTGTGAGGCAGTGTTTCCTCTAACTTGAGAAATATGGCTTCGTCTTTGTTTTGGATGGCACGCTGGGTTTTGAAGGTGAAACCAGGTTAGAAACAGCTTTTTGTTCTCAGGAGAGATTTAAAAAATGATATGTTCCTAGTTAGGATAGAGAGACAACAAAAGTACTGGATTGTATCTATTAAGGATGTCATTCCTAAACACTTAGACAATCTTAGGTGGGTTTTCTTTTTGTTGGTTTGCTTTAACAATTTAAATAAAAACAAAGTCTAAAGGGAAAGACATTAAATTTTTCTAATGAAAACTAATTTTTGGATATTTATGAAGAAGTTTCTTTTCTCGGAAATGATTTTGTTCCTAATAAACAGTCTGAAAAGATAAGCAGACTTTTACGTAAAATTTCCAGCCCAAAGGAGTTTTTGACAGTAGTAGACAGAATCCTCTCCACCTCTAGTTTGCAATATTCAAACTGTAGTGATATAAGGGCTAAGCAGTTATTGTTCTTGCCTTGGTACTGATGAGCCCACCAGCAACAACTTTTTATCACACGAAGTCCAATTGTGTGATACAGATACAAATTAGCCTGAAGTCTATGACAAGCTGGGATGCTTTATTCTATGTTCACTTAAACTGGAAGTGCACCTTTGCATCCAGGGAAAAAAAAAAGTCAGAGAAACAGAAGAACAGCAGTAAAAGCAGTGCTCAGAGTAAATGCATTCTGCCTTCGTATCACCATCCCTTTGAGCACAGCAAACTCTTTTTAATCTATTCCTTTCTGAAAGGATTCAAGTCCCAGCCTTTCTACCTAGTCTTGCCAGATCAATTGCAGCTGTTCCCCATCTGTGCCTGTGCACTAATAGGAAAGACCTGCTAGCTTTCCCCCTGGTGGCAACAGGGGCAGGCTCTGCCTATAATAAATCCTTATAAATAAGAACTAATTAATTTGTTGCATAAAACACAGGAACTTAACATCTACTTATCCAAAGCAACTTTTTAAAAATCTAAATTTGTTTTGACCCGTGATGTTGGTGCTACATATCACTGCAGTATGTGAGTATAGATATTCTTACATGGATTGTTCAAGTCTCGTCAGTTGAGTTGAGAGCTCTGTGGTTTGGGTCTGTCTATAGGCATTGGATTTCAAGGCAGGTTAACTTCAGTAACTGTATTTGACCATGTTCTCAAAGACTGTTAATAATACTTTACAAGTAGTCACTTTTTTTGGAAAAGCTGATGAGAATCCAGTAAAATTTGTCATTTGAGAAAATCTCAGGTTTTCTTTTTTTCCCCTGGGACTTGGACCAATTAGGCATCCAGATCTTTAGACTCTTTCAAGCCAGTTTATCAATAGGAAAGCTGCTCTTCATCAGCTTGAACCGATTCATATTGGACTCTGTCTTGCAGGAGAACAGAGGGCTCCAGTCTGATAAGGCTGGGATAGGATGGCATTGCGTGCCAGTATGTCTGGAATATATCAGTGCAGGTTATGAATGGCATTGGGATGCAGCTATTTGAGGCTATTTCTGCTGTCTGCTTTTTGTGTTTTTAGGGTGGCTAGTCAGTGAGCTTGTAATAAAAGCCAAATCTAAGCACTCTCAAGCTCTGTTCTCATATATAAAAATCCATCACATAAAAAAAAAAAAGAAAAAAAAAAAAAGCCCAATCTCCTCTCTATTTCTGTGTTATTTATTGCTCCTTGTGCCCTCAATTCCCTGAGAAACCAAGTATAGCTCATGCACAAAATGATAGCACTCCATAAGCTTATAAAAATGGAAACACACTGTGTTCCAAGCAAGCATGTTGCGGTAGCAGGTGAAGAGAAAGCTTAAGGAATGACATTCTGAGTCAAAGGTGCCTTAACGTTCTGAGTGTTTTGTTAATTGGAGATTTTATGGAGCCAACTGATGAATTTTCAAAGTCACTATGTTCTGAAGAGTTTGAAAATTTGCAGCAATGAGGACTGCTTCTGTCCTGAATAATTACAGCTGTAGTTATTGTGGCTTGCATCCGTTGTGCAACAAAGGTGTCATGTGTGCTAGGTCTTCATTTCAACAGGAGCAAGGCCTTTGGACATGCTGTGCATTGCCCCCACCTGAGCAACTTGGCTTCTGAACACAGAAAGCAACTTTTCAATGCTGATCATCTCAGGTCTGAAAAGGTCCTTAGAAACTCACCATGTGAAATGACTGTAGGAAAAGGTCACGTCAGAATAACCAAGTGACTCTCTAGCTTCCCCTTGTCTCCCTCCTGTGTTTATCAGGTCATTTGAAGCCATCTGTCTACTTAGTTGTCAGTGTATCGACTCATTGCTATTAAGAACCATTAATATTGTAAGAGCCATACGCTGCGTCTGTAGCCCAGCTAATTATAAGAGACAAAACTAGTGCCTTGCGTAAGTACTGCACTTTGGGGGGAATAAGCCCCAATGGCCTGCACTGATACTGTAACTTAAAAGTCAAGCAGTGGAATAAAGCAAAAAAACCAAACCAGTAAAGCATTGATATGGCTGTTGTGGATACAGTCAACTAAACTGACCCCCCAAAAGAGCTTTGAATTACAAAATGAAAATACTCTGTGGTCAAATTTGATTCTGATTCTCTTAGAAAATTCTGTGCCCTTTTGGAAGTAGAGATGGTCCTGCAGGTGAGGTCTGGTTGGAGTTACATCCCTTCTTGTTCTCCCCAAGAATTAAAGAGGACTGGGGCCTGCTGGCAGGGGCATTTGCTACATGGCCAGCCCTGACTGGATGCACAGCCCAAGCCTGAGGAGGTACTCTGAGGACAAAGCGACTCTGCACTGTCCTGGAGGTGAGCAAGTTGAGTCCCCATGGTCTACCTTGCTTATGAAAAGGCCGGGTCTGCCCTTCAGGCAGGAAGTCAAGGACTGCAGGAAGCGTTGACTGTTTGGTCTGTAATTAAAAGAAAGGTACTTACAAGAACCTATTCATATCCTTTATGATCTCCCCTGGGATCGTTTAACTGACTAATTTGGACAGCCCAGACAACAAATGAGGACTTGGTCTCCTCTCTTTCTACATCTCTGTAAACATAATCCCTGATTGATTGGCCTCTAATACATCAGACCTAAATGAAAAATTAATTAGATTGGCTACAACCCCGAAGTGAGCACTTTACCACTTTGTTGTTTTGTCCATTTGATCCTTTCTTCTTTGATTTATGGGCAAAGGAGAAAGGGGAGAGGGGAAAAATAAAAAGGAGGAAAAAGAGGTTTGTACTGGACATCACAGGGAGTCAGATGGCTTTACTGAAAGCTGAGCTCTTCTTAGCCGTGAGTGCAATGAGCGGCAGATCCCGAGCGTGTGCCATGAAGGTGGAAAGTTCAGAGGGAGCATATGCTTTCCCCCCAAATCGTGTCTTAAGTGAAGATTTAGATTTTAGCAATCTGAGTTTCCACTGCTCTTGAGATGGGATGAAGTGGTATTATTCTGCCCTGCCTGCAGGGAGGCCCTGAGGATGTGAGAAGAGGGCTTCCTCCTGTCTGCCCTCCACTGAAAGACCCAGGTGGGGCATGAAAAAGCAGGAAATAGGACAGAGATTTGTTTTGAACTGCCCACTTCTCCTGAGGGTGGAGTAAATCAATTTATTTTTGTTGGGGCTCTCCTCATCTCCCTGTGCTGGCTCTTCTGTTGCAGCCAAAGCTCTACTCAGGGAGTAGAGTACTCTGGGAGGTTCCCATGGCTCCTGTCTCTTGGCTTGCATATCAATTCCTTTTGATTCATTTTTCTTTCTGAAATTATGAGACTAGTGATACTGGTTTGCTTTTGAAAAGACCAATAAAAGTGTGTGGCAGGGGTCAGGGTTGCTGGTTTTCACAAGGAGTGCTGGAGGCTGTGAGAGCTGGCCGATATGATTTCAGGTTGCCTTGGAAAAATCTTATGAGTTTGTTGAATAGCGCATCGTCTGAACAGTAGCCAAACACGCAATAGCCACTGTGCTTAATAATCTCAAAGGGTGAAGTATACCTCAAGGTGAAAAATAAATAAACTGTTTCCTAGGTTTGTAAAGCATTGTAGCATTCAGAGCAGAACTGAATGACTTGCTTAAAATAAAAGCCAATGCGGTGAAGACTGGAAATAAAAAATCTGAGCTCAACAAGTCCAAGGGTGGAGAGCAAGCAAACAGCGTATTGTTAATCACAGGCGAATTTTGCCAAAGCCCAAGGCCCAGAAAGGCAGTCAGAAAGTAGAAGTATATTAAAAACAAAACAGTCTTTTGGCCTAGAGGAAATAATGGGACGCTAAAGGGAGGCACTGCTGAAATGAGAAACTACTTCTGCAATCTAAAGAGTTATTAAAAGCAAGGGCAGAAATTAAACTGAATTCCAGAGAGCAGTTATATGGTTGTGTTTATAAATGGATGCCTTAGTCTGGTTTAATCTTGAAACAGAAAATGCTCAAGCCAAGTTTGAAAAATGGATCTTTTCTTTTTTTGTAAATAGTTTAGGAAATCCAATAGAAAATCCTCCTTTGAAAGAAGTGATTCTATATAGGCAGTGATGGCCAATTTCAGGAAAGCTTTTAATCGCAAAATTAAAATTCTTATGATGTTCTAAGGCTCTGCCACTTCCAGAAAGTACTTCTGACACAGGAGATTCTTAGCACACTTGGGCTGGATTCTTGGTTTCCTGCTCAGAAGCTGTTTACTTTGTGAGCCACCCCACACTCATTCTTCCTGTCTCCCTACTTGATTTTGCAGGATTCAGCCCTCATGTCAGCACTGAAAACTCTTGTGCATGATTTAGAGGCAGAATCTGTGCATGTATGGCTTGTGCACAGCTTTTTAAAACAGAATTTAAACAAGGCTTAGTTGTTCTGAGTGCACCTGACTTCATGCGGATGTGAGGATGAGGAAATTCAGGTTTTTTTTCCAATTCCAGGTCAAAACCTCCAGGGGGAGGCTGGGCAGAGCAGGGACTTCTACCATTATTTCCTTACACTGATTAATTAGGAGGCTGCTGCCAGCCCAGGAGGCTCTACCTTGCATCTTGTAGCAAAAGCTTTCAAAAGAACTCTCCTTTTTTTTTTTTTCATGCTGTAAGAGTGCATTTTGGGAGCATGGTGTTTTTCGCCAAGTGAAGCTGCAGGTTTTTTTGCCAGCTGGGGTGCCTTGCATGCCAGCCTCACTCACAAGACAAGCTGGTAAATCCTCAACAAACTTCAAGTGGCACTAATGTGTGTGGGGCTGGTTTGTGCGCATGGGATGGGGGTCTGCTTTAACATGCGCAAACTGAGAGCGTGTGTATCCAGTAGTATGCATTAGACACTTTACTGCAAATCCCTAATTTGACATGTGAATAGCTTATGGTTTGGTGCAAAGTTAAAAGCCTGAGGTTTCCAGTCCTCAAAGCTGATATCCTGACCTCAGCACAGTCACACAATGCTGTGTTTAATGGCTCTGCATCCTATAATCCTGCAGGATGTAGCCTTGCTTGTACTTCTACTCTTATTCTGCCTGTGGTGAGAGCAACATGCTACAATCAGGCACTTGAACTGATCATTGCACAGCTTCTCACCTGGGAATTTGTGCCTTACAGTGCTGTGATGAATTTTGCTGGCACAATTGCAGGTTTCCTCCCCTACTTTGTTACACCAATGGCAATCTTTGAGAGTTATAAATGAGATTGGAGTGGGGAAAAAGAGGGTGTTTGGCAGAACTTATTTTCATGTTTAACAAAGATGACACCTTACCTACATTATCAGTGTTGTCCAGATGGTCACAAGAGCACAAGGGCAGTAAATGTGGGCATTCCTATGTTATTTCCTTATTACAGGTTTCAGATTCATATCCACCTGATTTTTCTTGAAAGGCTTCCCTTCTATGGTTCACCTGTTCCAGGGAAGGTGTACCTGGACACTTCTGTGGCAGAACTAAGTGACAGCTTCCCCTTTTTTTGAACCAGAAAGGGTATGAACCATTCAGTTTTCTTCCCTTTGCACCACTCATCAGCTTCTTAAAACCCTCATCAGCTGCTGGCCTAACTATTCTTGTCATTTTGTGATTAATTCAGCACAGTTGCTGGTCTTTTTCTACCAAAATAACACAGGTGATGATATTTGGGAGCAGTGCAGAGACCCCAGCTAACAATAGCCGTGATTCCTGCTCAGATGGTGCAAACTCTTAAAACTGTGTGTTGGCTGAGTCAATGCAACCTACTATGTGAAACTCAAAAAGTGAATAGTTGAGCACCTTTAATTTTGAGAGAATCATAGGCTATTCTGAGTTGGAAGCCACCACCATTTTAATCTTTCTCAAATTCTTATTTTCTTTAAGCTTTCATTTTCTGCAGATTATTTTTGGTGGAAAATATTTTTCCATCATCTTTTTTCTTAGTCTTGGGTGCTTGATCCTATTTCTGGAGCCAAGTACAGGTAGGGAGAAGAAACTGTGCTACAGTGTTTAAATAACTTTAAGGGTCTATCACTGAGACCTCTTTATTAGTTTTTGGACACTATCAAATGAAGCCATTAGCTTCTGAAACAGATTAAAATGAAAAACCTGTGAAGTTAGAAAATTGTCTTGGAGCTCTATCTTCATGAAAATGGAATGGCTTGGGTTATTTTCTTCCTTTTTACAAACAGCAAAATGACATGTTGAAACTTTAGCCTGTTTAGATCAATGTCTGAGAACACAGGGTGAAATATTATCCCTCTTATTCTCAGTGGCAAAGTCCCCACTGATTTCAGTGGAGTTATGATAAATCCTCATGGAAAATGACATCTTGCACTAAAGCATACTCAACTTTTTATTTATTTATTTAAGTTATATATCTCATGTGCCACATATGCTATGCTTCCTACCATCTCACAGAGTCACTTTTCTTGAGAAGAGCAGGTCTGGTAATCCTTTAAAGAGCTGGCAGCTCTTTAAGGGACACCCTGTCGAGAGTGCAATGGCTCTCCGTCCCCCAGCAAAAGAAATTGAGCTGGGGAGGCAGGTGACTGTAGTGGCTGTTCAAGGATCTGCAGCTTAAACTGAGGAAAAAGAGGGAAATGTATAGAAAGTGAAGCAGGGTTGTATAGCCTTTTCAACCCAGGCCATTCTATGATTCTTTGTGTCATTTAGTTGTAAGCTTTTTGAGGCATTTCGCTGGGAGCGATAGGCATAGTCAAATGCTTGTAATGAAGTATGTTTTGGGGTAGGTTCAGGGGTGCCTGGGATGACAGTCAATTATATGAACCCTGCATCTTGCAAATACTTTCATGATTTTTAGTGCATCTACTAAGCAGTACAAGATGCATTAACAATTTCTTCACAGACATCTTGGAGATATGTTGGTGTCTGGAGTCCATGTTCAAATAGTAATAAAAGGGCTGGTTATTCAGCTGGTATTCCTGTTAATATTATTAAATCCATTTTTGAGCTGATGGTGTGCTGCTTGCTGAATGAAGTGGCTGCTTAGGAAGTCCATACTTGGGTTAGGGCACAAATGAAGATAGGATTGCATTAGTGGTGACAACTTTCAACGGGAATGTTTTTCTTTCCTATTAGCCTCAACACAGCCAAGTATATCTGGATGCCTGCCTGTTGTGTGGGTCAATACTATATGTAAGAGATGGAGGGCTGTTTCTGTAGGGGAAAATGTCCTCAGCCTCCCAATCTGGGCTACTTTGAGTCTTCAGAAGAGCACAGCAGCTGCCACATCAAGTATCAGAGGCTGCGGGTACACAGTAGAAACCTCCACAGTAACCTCTGATGGGAATGAAGTTCATTTAGGATTCCCTCTCTGACTGGTGTGGAGCTGGTTCTAAGATCTGTGCCTTTAACTACAAAACTTTCTGACTTGCACGTTGATCAGATTATTTCAAGCCTGTAAATAGCTTTTATGGCACAGCTTGGTCACTTTACTGATTCCAGGCTTCCATCTCATTTCTATCTTAGTTTATTTTATTACGGAGAATGATACAGCCCAGAGGGTTTTCCTTCATATCAAAGTGGCCAATACTTTGCTCGTAAAATGTGGTCTATATCTGATGGAAATGCATTCAGCCTACAAGAAAAATATTCCAAAGGCGGTATCAACATTACAGATCTGTCATTGGCCTGGAATTGGGTAGGATCCAATCCTGCAAACATCTTTATGAGCAGTTTACTTCAGGTTACAAAAATCCTCTCAGTATCAATGAAACTGCTTTAATGTAACGCACTTAAAGAGTTTTCAGTATGGGATTTAAGGCTTTCATTCAGCATAGCACTTGAGCATATGCTTAAAATTAAGAATGGGCTTATGTTCAAAATGAAGCACATGGTTTGGCAATGAAAAACAGGATCCCTTTCAGTCACTGTCCTGTATCAGAGGCCTTGCCCCCAGCTCAGGCCTTATGCCTGTGCTTTGCTGCCTGCCTGGAGTCCGCCTGCATTTAATGAGGCTGCTGGCAAGTGAGTTCTCCAGCTTGAGTCACAAAAATCGGAATCAAAGCTTGTAATTTGCAATTAAAAACTGCTGACAGTTATGGCAAGGGGACAAATAAGTGCATTAACTTATTAATGTTCATCTCATGAGTTTCATTCATTTTGTGCAGTAATGATGCACTTTGATATGCTGTGTTTCTGGTCAGTGCCTGATCTGCTGCTTTGAAATGGATTAGGGTCTTGTGTCCTGGCTCCCTTACCCTGCTAGGGTCTTTACCCTGCAGTCCTGTCTTGTATTGCTGAGGATAATTTCTTAATATGAAGAGCTGAATTAGCAGACTGATCTGCCAGTCAGACATCCTCTAATCTCAGGCTAGTGTATTCTTAGCTCTCTTGTTTTGCTTTTCTTGAAAATAAGAAATTGGGAGTACTGGTTTTGTAAAATGAAGTAATTCTGCCTTCTGCAGAAGCTGGTTGTGGCAGGAGGGAAAATAATCACTGAGGGTCTGTGAAGGTTTAATCTACACAGTGTTCCACTTAATTTTGATATTTTTTGTCTGTTTTAAAAATGCTTAAATAATATCCCATCGCTTTCAGACAAGACTTTTTAACCTTTAAAGAAATCAATTGCCTTGACCTGTTGTTCATCATTTGCAATACTTGGAAGGATCTCGCATGGATAATTTTTGAAATTGTTGCCACGATGTCCAAAAATTAATACTCTTATCACTTGTCCTGTGTTGGTGACTTTTGTTCCTGGGTCAGAGGCACTATCCCATGATTTTCTGTTTCTAGACAGGAAACTGTTTTGGAGTGTAAACACATTGTTTAGGGTCTGTTGGAGAAGCAGGGCAGAAATGGGAAGCCATTTCTCACAGGATGCATGATGGATGTTTTCTTTCCATCTTTGGTTGTATGCAGGAAAACATACCTCAAATCTGAGAGTAACACTCTCTTCATCCTGCCACTTGTTTTGACTCCAACACATCACAGGTTGCCATCAGGTGATGCTCAGCATCTCACCATTCTTGATCTGTTTTTTTGGAGTGTGAACTGAAGTAGCACAGCCATCTCACCTAGTTCCAGGCAAGGTGATGCAGCAAGGAGAGGTGTCCAATAGTTTAAGCCCACAGCTCAGGATGCTCAGAATTTGGGTGAGGGTAAAAGCAGCCAGTCTGAGCTTGTTGCCAGTTTCTTACTGGCATGCCTGGAAGAACTAACATCCAAACAAGTGCAAATCCTGAGTGTGATCACTGATCTGAGATGTCATGCTTGCTTAGTGCCTAGGAAGAAGGGAATATAGCACTAGCAACAACTGTGACACAGTCACTGAGTACTTCAGCTTGAGAGATTTTTCCAGTGGTAATTAACATATTTAACTTATTTCTAAAGATTTACAAACATGAAATGCCACTAAGCATTCCATTCCATGAATGTCAAAGAGGCTGATATAACTTTGGAAGCATATATTTCATCCATCATAACACTCTTGTCACTTAAATGGCACTCAATCCACTTAAAATTACAGCGATTATGGAAGGAACATCAAGTTTCATCAGCAGTGATTACACTGTGATTATCGCACACGCGCTTCTCAGGGCATCTTTTGCTCTTATGCAACCGCCAGTTTGCAAATATGTGTTGGGGAATAGCATTTGGGGCTTGGAAGATAAACTTGACGTTTCCATCCCATCAGAGTCAGTCCTTTTAGCATGTTAATTTGTACTTTGGCAGAGAAAGTTTAACTCTTAAGAGTGTCTTGGAGTGGGAAAGAAATTAAAGTGTCAGTGAAGACCTGCTCTACCTGCAGGGGACTTCAGTAGTTAAACTAAGTGGAGGGAGGTTATGGTTGTTGCCTTGAGGTCTTTTCTTGACTTTCCCTTGTCAATCCACTGAGACCAACTAGAGGTAGCCAACTACCTTTGGCAGGCAAAGGGATGGAGATCTACTGAAGTCTGCTTGTGGCAGAAAACAGGAGAAGCAAATCTGTTCTTTTCCATGATGACACCCTTTTTCCTATGCCTGCCTTAATTAAAAATGTAGGACTCTGTTTCTCTGGGAAGATATTAGTAGAGAGAGCTGAAAATAGAAAGCCCCATCTAGACTCATGTAGCCATCAGGGGAAAAATTCCTGCTGGTGCCACAGACCATTAGATAGTAAGAGAAAGTGATAGAATTGGAAATAAGAAGATCCAATCTGATGTGTGATTCCCATGAAATCAGTAATAAAAATAAAGCACAAAAATATGCAGGGATTTGGTTTGTTTGTTTATTACTGTAGCATTAGGAGCCAAATTTCCAAGAGGACTCAGCTCCCTGCAGTTCTTACTGAGGAGAGCAGCTGAGCTCTTTCAAAAGTGGGAATTTCAAGAAGTATCCACATTTGACAAATATCTAATCTCAGACCAGTTGGGTTTTCCTTTAGTACTTAGCAGGCACTTGGAGAAGCAGGAATTGTCTCTGAAAAAGTAGGAAGAGAGCACAAAGTATTGGCTTGGCAGCAGCGCAGGTGAGAGACATTGAGGCAGGTAGTAAGTCCCTCTTAGTATTGATCCAGGTTCAACGTGGAGATGGCTGAGCCATTCTAACCTGGTGAAACAGCATAATCATGAACAACAAGTTAAAAAATATCTGAATTTGTGCCGTGAAGAAAAGCTGATTTCTGCTGGCCATCCTCAAGAATTAGCACCAGCAGTATCTCTGCCCTGCATATGGCAGTGTCATACATTGTCATGAGCCACAAAGTGTGCATGTGTTTTGAATTAGCCCAGGACACAACATCTCTGTTGGAGTTCAACATTTATGTCTTCTGTTGTACTCTTAGATGCATCTCTGCTGCTTGCTAAGAGTGTTTGCAGGCAGGAAAGGAGAAATGGAGGAACTGGTATTTCTTCTGTCTCCAGGCATCCCCTTCTTGTTATCTTTTGTGTCCTTTCATTGTAGAGAAGCTCACACTATTTTTTCTGTGCTGTTAATGATATTTATAAACATTTATAAACATGTGTCTTTGCTTTGTTGCTTACCTTTTTACACGACTTATAAATACCCAGTTTTGGAAAATGGATAGCCTAGTAAGTAGGATGCATTTAATTCTGTGCCTTCACAGTTGTTAATAGTGGAAATTTCAGTGTTACAAGTTACCAATAATTAATTTTTCTCCTCTAGCTTCTGTCACGATTTACATGAAACCCATTGTGAGAAAGGGAGGGAAGTTAGTCTGTACTTCCCCTCCTCCTCTTGGCCTTCCGTGATTCTGTCCAGATAGAAACATAAAAAGCAAGCAACCCAATTTTCTATTCTTCAGTCTTTTGAAAGCAGAAAGTTCTTAGAATTTATTTAGAAGTATTTTGAGTTAATAGAAATTCTGTGCATCCTGTCAAAAGTGACATTTTCTTGGATGGAAATTGATTTATTTATTTTCTTTGAAACTTCACATTTCATGAGGATGACTTTTTGAGTCAGAACATTTTTACCAGCTCCTCTGAAGACTTGGTCATGAGGAAACCATCAAAATGTATGGGGGGAAATTTCATAAATGACAAGAAGTGAAGCAACTCTTATGCAATGGAGCAGGAAATGAGTGCTGGCATCTGAAGCTTCTGCTGCACCTTAACGCATCCAAGGATTATTGTGCTGTTTTACTACCCCACGTTTGAAAGTAGCCCAAACCTTTCCCAAGAGATAAAGTTAAAAATACTAGTTTTTTTTATTCTTGTTAGCTGCTTCAGTTCTGTTTGGTTTATCTTGAATTCTGTCTCTGTATACAGCATTGGAGGAGTTTGTGTTGTCTGCAGCGGGGAAAAAGCATTTCTTGCTGTGAAAGTCAGTCTGAAATACTGAAAGTCTGGTGACTGGAACTTCAAAGCTTTTCCTCTGAGTGGTTGTGTGGTTTTTGGTAAATGAGGGAACTCCAACCATATTCTGGATCCTAGTCTGGATGACCATTCAACTTCTTCAACTTGCATGCCTCACGAGATCACCTTCTGCAGCTTGAAATCCTGTTGGCAATACTGTCTGATGGTTAGAACATGCTGGCAGCTAAGCACATCTTTTTCGAAGATGGCCACTACATTTGAAAAAAATATGTTTTTAGGTGCAAATGCCCTTTATGAAAATAGATTTTGAAGCTAAGAACATTTGCTGAAAGTCCAACTGGATGTATATGAGAGTGTCTTTGAAAGAAAAAATATTCGATAGGCAGGTGCCTATAGTATAACATAAATGCCGGCAAAGGCATTGATAAGCATCTTATCTCTTGGGGGAATATGAAAGTCAGTTCCTCTGTAGCCCATGGAACCTGGAAAGATTAGCAAGGGACAGAGATTATATTGTTCCATCAGACTAATATCTTTATTGAGTTTTCTGTTTTCTAGTTCCCTGTAGAGCTATCAGTCTTGTTTTCATGTTCAGTGTTGGACAGAGTTTTGCAGGTCTCACGTTCTGGCTCACGATTGAGGGAGCAGTGGCTTCATGAGAGTTTTCTCGCTCAGATTTAAGTTGTGGTGTGAGCAACTGCTGGTGCAGTTTGTCTCAGCCTTAATTGTACATGTTTCCACAGAAAACAGAGGGCCTTCAGGCTGATACGTTTTTTCTCATGGCTTAAATATGTATGTGAAATTAAAACAGAAAGGCTTTCTCAATCATCAAGGGCATGTGTTTAAAAAGATAATATATCTGTTTAAATATGTTTGGGGAAAGTCATGTTGCAACTTAACTGTATTTCAGAAATCAGAGGCAGTGCTTCTTGTTCCATAGTTTAAGAAAAATGATATGCTGAAGACAGGTGCAATCGTTGCTTTCCCAATCTACATTCATTATATCCCTATTCGTCTCTACTGCAGAGGTCTGCTGGAAATCAGCACCTTTCCTGTTAGAAGCCATCATTGCTTTCTGACTAAGGTTATTTAAAATGGAGATGGATCCAGCCATATTTAAGTTAACACTGGTTTGAAAAGCCATCCTTGAAATTTTCTGTGAGCTGAGCTGAAGTTGTTGGCCCTCTCAACTTCTGTTTTGCTACATCTAACACAGGAAGTTAGTTTCTTCTCCTAAACTGAGCTGGCCACCAGCTTTGTCATTCATGTAGCCCAGGTTTGTACCTGTTCTCGTTCTCCTCTCCTGCCTGTTTATTTTTACCTTCCAGACAGGTTCATCCCTCTCTATTGAAATCCGCTGCTTTCTGTCTTCTTAGCTGCTTTCAGTCCCTCTGGTAGTCTTCATTTTCTGAATTTTGTGTATTTCCCTTGTGGCGTTATAACCAGTGCTTTATTGAAGTTTGAATAGATTCCAATCCTGAATGCCCTTTATCTAAAAAATGAGATATCTTTTTAAAGAAAACTGCCAACTAATTCTTGTATGATCTCTCTTTGATAAGCTCATGCTATGGTTTTCATTCTTCTTGTATTTGTCAGCCTTATATTGTTCTTCCCTTAAAAAGTTGTTCCTTTGCTGACAAATTAACATTTTGTAATTGCCTCCAATTCACCCTTTTTCCTCACTTTCATACTTTGTAGATTGATATTTTTCACTCTTATGACACTACTGGGACTTACTAGATTTAATAAAAATCTTTTCTGTTAGCACAGTGGTCTCGTGAGATTTGTGTAAAAAATAAAAAGGTTCCCAAGCTTAGAAACAAATCTCTCCATTTCCGTCTGCTACTGGATGATATCCTTCTTGCTCTTTGGCACTCAGATGTCCGTAGGTGAGGTCAGTTAATTCGTGCTCATTTCCTTTTTGGGTCTGGAAGGACTTCTATTCACTGAGACCAGATAGAGGATGTGTGCTTTGGGGAAGAAAAAAAGGATTTCCCCAGGAAAGACCAAGGTGTCTTTGCACTGTAGTGGGCTCCATTCCCCAAGCAGCGGGAAAACTAGGGCAAGTTCCTTATTGCTGCCAGCGTGGCCAGCATTGCCAAGGTTCACAGGGATGCAGACTTCTGAATTGGCAGATATTTGTTGGCCTTAAGGAGTGCTCTGTGCTGAAAATTAATGCTTTTATGAGCAGGCATGAGATCTTCACATTTGTTGATGCTTTTGGGAGGAGCTGTGGGATACCACACTGAGTTTTCACTGTTGTTTATAATCATGTTCCACTGTTATCTGAAGTGAACAAGATGCCATTTTATTTGGTGCTGTACAATCACACTTGGATGATTACTACTCTGGGGAATTTTTGGGCAGAGAGGAGTTAGTGGAAGATAGGATTTATGGCTATTGCACAGTGATGGGGAGCAGAAAGTATCTTGCCAAAGGTAGACCTGCAGCCCTTCCTGGGACCTAAATCAATACAGAGCCCAGTAACCATGACTTTCTGTTCAGTACTCAGACTTATCTATAGCAAAACTTGTATTTAATTCTGCATCCCTTTATCCTTTTTCACATTCATGATTTTAAATCTCCATAAATTAGCTCATGTCAGTAAAAATTAATGTGAGTTAATTTTCTTCCCTGCTTTTGCAAATTGAGTTTGCCCCCTGTGAGCATCTTTAAGTGATCACATACTGTCTCTCTGACTTGTTCTGTCAGAAACTGAAGTCCAGTGATGTGGGGTCATGTCCAGAAGTGATAATAGGCTTTTAATATGGAGAAAGGTTTTGAAAATCCATCCTGCAGAAAATGAGTGCACAGGAAGCAGCACAGTTCAATTGTGTGTCTTAGTGGCTTCCTTATTTCAGTGTGGGTGTGAGAAGAAAGTTTCAGAAGGTGAATATGGGATACAGTGGTAGAGATTGGCAGGCAGTATTTAATGAGGATTGATCCTAGTACCTGACTTCTTTAAAGTGTTTAGTAAATCCCACTGTTAGCTCATGCAAGCACAGAAAAATTGCAGTAGGATTGATAATGTCAACTGGGAATAGGAAATATAATTTGGTTAAGATGTAAGGCCGAGAGCACAAAAGGTGTAGATGAAAGAGGACTGTGCAAAACCACATTGTGCAGAAATATCAAGCTTAGTGATGGCAGAGGTGCTCATTGAATAAATGTGCTGTTTTGGTTTTGTTTCTTGCAGGATCACCAGAATGTGATCTGGATTTTGTGACTGGAGTTTGCAGAAGAGGTGAGTATTATAAAGCTCCTAAATCCACGTCTGGGCACCTAGATATATGGCATCCTGCAGCACCCTGAGGGCTTTGATAATACTTGCAGGCATCACTGCCTACTCATTAGAGCCAGCAAAACAGGCTACTGCAGACTGGAAAGCACAGAGATGCTTAGTTCTCCAGGCTGTTTGGTTTTGCCTTTCTTTTTTGGACAAAGAATAGTGTTCTGTTAGCTTTGTGATGATCACTGGAAAACCACATTGCATCTTCTCCATGAGTTGATGAGCCATGCCCCTCAGACAGCCCAAGAAAACAGCACAGGCAGTAAATAATTTAAGGATTTTACGGTATTTTCTTCATCCTGCTTTCAAAAATAACAGAATATTTTTGCCTTGGGAAATGTGGATTTTGTGCTAATTTATGTAAAGGAATGTTTTTGCCAGGTTTTGTTGGAAGAAAAACAGTGTGATATCAAACATTTTTTATTTTTTAACTGTTTGAGTAGTTTTTGCTGTTTGAGTGGCTTTTGCTGATTGTGCTTAGATAAGAGCTCGTTGGGTTTTATTTATTTATTTATTTTGTGGTATTTTTTCACTGCAATGTAGTGATTTATCAAAACAACTTTTTTTATTGTTGTTTTTGGCAAAAATGTGTTGGTTTGATTCAGTGTTCACTGCAAAGTTTCCTCCGGAGGAGGATGGATGTCAGATGAAATGAAAACCTGTGACCCCCATTACACTCCAGAGCATTCAACAGCCCTGCTTTTGGGGCACGTGTAGTTCAGACTGCCTGACTGTGGGTGCCAAAAAAAGTTTACTAGATTTAGCGTACTTCTCTTTTTCTCTTATGTACACTGTCACTTTTTAGTTTTCTCTTGTTTTTATCTCTTCCTCAAACCTTGTTTTCTACCCTAGGACTCTGGCCTGGGCTTTTCTCCAGAAAAATCCCTTTTCAAAATCCTCCTTTGACCTGTTATCTCTTAAGCAGAAACAAGGCTTTAACGCAGGCCATTACTCTTGGTAGAGAAAGAAAATAGTTGGTTTCTGGTCATTCTTACTGAAAAGTTGTATTCATGGCAGAAGTCAGTAAGGCTCTTCATAAATTGCCTTTGGTGAGGCACTCAGTGAGATCTAGGGATTGTACCCACTCAAGAGAAAGCTAAAAAACACATGATCCTGGGGCATACGTACTTCATGTTTACTTCACTGGAGAAGGAGCTACCAGATACTAATAGTTTGTTTTTTTCTTTTTGTTTTCTTTTTCTTTTCAGTTTTCAGAAACTCAATAACAAGAGCTACAAGCTACAAACTGAATCTTAGAGGAGTTCAACATGAAGACGAGGTATGTTTTTCTTGCATTTTTATTTTTTTATAGGCATACGTTAATCATCAGGTCGGTCTCCCAGAGGATGCAGTGGATATTTATGAACTTCAAATCTTTAAATACAGACAAATTACTACTATGAAAATAGCTAGGCCTACATATGTGCAAGTTTTAAGGCAGAATGAGGAAATTGCCGGATGAGGTCTCCTGTCTGGGATAGAGATGAAATGAGGAGTTAATTTCTAAGTGTTGCAGTAGCCCTAAACTGTGAGTCTCTCAGTCTGCCGTTAGATTTAAGTACTACTAATGAAATTTTATGGATGCCTCTTGTACTTGATTGAGTGAATGCTTATTTTTTGTGCTGTGCTGAGGAGTCTAAGCTGGCCTTTCTTGAAGTCTACCCATAACGATAAAAACTGCAAAATGCACTCCTGCAAGTTAATGTATTTTGCATGGTTAGTTTGCCTTAATTTATCTGATTGATTTTTTTGTTTGTTTCTTTGCTTTTGTTTTGTTTGGATCTGGTTTAAGTACCAGGTGTTTCACTTGTAATTGAAACATTTTGTTCTCATATTTAGACATAAGTGTGTTGTAGCACAATTACTCTTAGGCAGTGCTTGTATCCTTGCTTACACAGATGTAGTGCTGCTTTCTTGTGTTATTCCATGCAATACAAAATGCATCCTGACTGCTGTGACTATAGGGAGGGAGCACCCAGGTGCACTGTCCCATCTTCACAAAACAAGCCACTGAGTTTTGACTGTCATGCTGATGCTCATGTGGAATATGCTGGGAGAAGATGTGAACTGGTGAAACAAGAATTCGTGCCATCCTGTCGGGGTGGATGACTGGGCTTCCCTTACTTGCGGTGGAGCTGTAAGTTGGCACATTGGTGCCAGCAGTCCAGTCTCTTGCACTCTGTGTGTTGCATAGGAGATGGCCTTTTGGTGAAAGTAGAAATCAGATCGCTGTTCTCTAAAAGGGAGTCTTTTTTATTAGCTTTACTCACCTAGCTATCAGCCTTTAGCAAAACATCTTTCCCATGTGTCTGCTGTTCCCTGTGAAGCTGCCTGTCCCTGTTATCCACTTGAGTCATACAGTGGGGCTATTTCTGACCAATCCCTGCCTGGACTCAACTGCTGCATATAAATCCTGAATGCTTAGCTTTGCTTGTCAAGGCTTTGCTTGATTCCCAATACGTTACTGTTCACATTCCTCAGCTACCCACATCACACAAACCATCTTGCTAATCTTGATTTGTGCAGACGGCAGGTGGGCTTTAAAGATGAAGCTAAGCATAATTACTGGAGATATCTGCATGGAGGGAAGGAGGGCTTGCAAATGGAGGAGCTCTTATGTAAGCTCATCCTAAAATAGGAGCTTTGTGTTAGCAGCAGAAGAGAAGCACTTGGGTCCTTTTTGTATCTAGTGGGAAGCCATCCATGCCACAGATAAGGAGAAAAAGTAACTTTAAAAGATGGAACTAAAACCAGCATCTTTAAGCTGCTTCTCAAATGAAAGTGAATTCTTGTGTCATGCACTTTTTTGTTTTCCTGTCAAAATGCAACATAAAGTTAGCACAGTGATGCCGTCAGCTTCATGGAGGACTTGGAAGCATCTATCCCCTGTTCTCCCCCTGATGTTTACTTCCAGAGTCAAGAAAGATTTTTATTTCTGTCTCTACTTAATGAGCAAACTAGCACCAGGGAGGTGCAAAAACACAGCAGCACTTTGCCCATAACTTTTGTCGCCACACCAAGTAACAAGATTTGAGCTCTGGCTTACCCCTGAGTCTGGACTTCACGTCACATTCATTTGCAGCATGCCTCCTGCTCACTCAGGGCAACACAGTTGCCCAGGACAATGAACTGCTCAGCCTATTCATGATTTATAGGTTGCAAATCTTAGAAGAAGGAGAAACAGTTTGACTCAGCCCCACAGGCGTTACAAAAGCTGGTAGTGAATGTTCTGCTCTCGTGGGATAATAGCACCCTTGCTTCTTGGCACTCATACAGCCTCCCTTTCTGTCCCTGACTTGCAATCCTGGCCTTGACCCAAGTCCAACAAATGGACATCTCCAGCTGCTCTTTAGCTACCCCATGAGTGGCAGCTCCTATGACAGTCATCCAGCAGGAAGGACTTGCAGGGAGCCAACTTTGCTGGGGTGTTTCAGGCATGTGGCTGTGTGGAGAGCCAGGTTGCTCTCCTGCTTACCAGTCACATGCTGAAAACAAGGAATAGTATTTTGGAGATCCTCAAGGTCATAGGAAATCACAAGTACTAGGCTGTGATAGCGAAAGGCAGCAAATGGGGAGCAAAGAAAGGAAGTATCTCAAATAGGATCACTGATGACCACAAAGTATGTGTGTGTGGTAAGTTCTCATAAATCTCAAATTCTGAGTTCCCCAAAAGGTCACATCTTTGGAAGGAGAAGCTTTACGTAATTACTGAGTGGCAATTAAAGTCACTAAGTGTATGAATTCCTTTCTGCAGAGAGGACATACTAGGTATCATTTGTTTGTATCCAAAATCAATTGGTTATGTCTGGGTTTTTAAATGAAGTTACCCACAACCAACTTAACCACTCAGAAATAAGGACTGCAACTGAATTCAGGGAGATCAATCTGATAATCTGCACCTTTGAATGTTAAACCAAGCCATGGAGACAAGACGAATTAGGGATTAGGTGTGTAATATCAGTAAACTGACTTGAATAGTTTGTCCTGTCTGCATGATGTATGACTTGTTGTTTGTTTTAATCACACAATTTATAAGAATCTATTATATGGTGAAGCAGCATCACTTGATACCGTGGCTCAGATTAAATGTTCAGTTGAGCTCTGTTAAGTACTTAAGATAGGGTAGAAACAAGGTTTTTTCACTAGTATATTTCTAGTACATTTTTATTAATAACTTCTGATGAAAGGATAAGTTCAGACAGTGCAGTTAAAGAGGAAAAGAAAAGCAATGGTATTGTTTACGCTAGCTATTGCAATGCATCTAGAATCAGAAAAGCTAGGATAGCAAGGAAATGGTTGGTGCTGGGTCAGTGTTTGTTTTTTAAGGAAAACCTGTCAGAAGCCTTTAATAATTAAATGTGGTCAGAAGTTACATTTACGTAGCTTGAACTGGTTCTTTTGTTGCTTTTGATGCTGCTGACAGTCTGCTTCTTTGAATAACACTTCTATCTACATTTCATTTTGGTCTTAAAATACTCCAAATTCTGAAGACAAGCCAACTCTTCATATTGCAAGGAGCCCTGAAGGCAATCTTCTCATTTATCCAATCTATGCACTCTGTGCTTTTGCCACATATCTATAAAGGTCTCAATGAAGTACCAGTCTGCACGCAGCTCTGCTGAAGCTAAGCTTCAGTTCAGCCTGCCTGCTTAGTGTCCACTTTCTTGAATTTTGTCCAGAATTTCTTTCAGGAGCAACTAAGTGATTAGATTAGAAGTTGTTTGGAGGCCACTGAATTACCAGAAACATTAACTGGTTCAGGAAATCCCTTTGGCTAAAGGCAGGTAGAGGGTGTGCTGGAAAAAGATTGTTCAGTATTCATCCTATCCATTGTGTGTTCAGAGTGTTAGCTTATGGATGCCATTGGAGACAGAGGACAGGGTCAGATGGACCATTGATCAATGTTATATTCCTACAGTAATACTTAAGCATATACACCAAGGATTTAGGTCTGTGTATGGTTATTCTGCTGGCTTATCTGCTTTCCACCACTCATAGCCATCTGTTACAGCGTAGTAATGTTCTCTTGACCTAATGAGGCTGCTGGATGGCAAGGAGGAGGCATACACCCCCTGAGCATGGGTTACTTCATCCCCAGGGCTGTTGGGATAGCTCACTGAAGTGGGATGGAGCAGGCAAGATACAACCCTGAAGGGAGAGCCATCATCAGCTGGTACACTGGTGTCTGAGAGTGCTGGTTTCTGCTAAAAAGGTTCTGTTCTGAAATTTTATTTTCTGCACACAGAGAAAGAGGAATGTTTGAATATTCAGATGGTGCAATTTGCTGTGTAAGGCAGTTGGCAAATGCATGTGCTAAACACCATTTTGATTCAATTTTAATTTTAAAATGGCTGTTAAGCAGTCACTGCTGTTGTATGAAGAAGAAGATTTTTGTTAACTACAAAATGTCTGTGCTCAGACAAACAGTTAGCTGTCCAGAAAATCTGGATTTAGAGTATGTATTTTTCACTTCTGTGCTGTGACAGTTTACTTAGTCCATTGCATTCTTTCCAATTATCTGAGCCACCCTCAGGTCTTTTAAAATAAGTAAGAGTTTAGGATTTGCTGACTCTCAGAAAAGTTTGGCCATTTTCAATTTTTTGCTGTCAAATAAGAGCCTTAATCTCAAATGGCATTTAAGCTGCAGTTGTTTGGGGGCCAATAATATGATTAAAATCATCGTTCTAATTTACACTGTCATTACAGTTAATACTATTTCATTCTTCTAGTATGCACTTTGCACACTTGGTTTGTATGAAGCTCCCCGAGCTTCTGCATAGGCTTGGTTTTGTGTGAAACCCAATATCTTCACAATGAAGGTTGTTTTCTTTCTTGTGAAATGTACTTGGTCTTATGTCTTTCTTCTTTACTATTGTGAAAACTCACATCTTGTAAGAAGATTTTAAATTAGAACCAGCCACTGCTAATTTTATCAGGAAATAGGAGAGAAATCAAATCAGAATGGCTGCTGTGAGCAGGTTGTAGACAGAAATGTCCATGGCATTTCTCTGTTAATAATATCAGTAGGGTGCTCTACACTGGCTCCAAAAACAGCTGTGTGTTTTGGTTTTGTTTGTGTGGTTATTCACATTACTACTTTCTTTTTTTTGTATTCCTTTATAATACCACGATTACTTTTCTTGTAGATCCTTAGGGAACTTTTGGATTTTGAGAGAGTGAGATTTTCACAAGGTGCCTGATTTCCTCTGATCATGTGAACCTAGTGTCATACCATAAATTATCCTTCCCAATCTATCAATGGCAAACATTGATTTCAACTGTGAGGGCATGTGCTGCTTATACAAATGTCTGACACTGGATGCAAGCCACCTTTTTTCCATGTTAATTGAAGATGGATAGTGATGACTTGAGCTCAACAAATGGGTATGTTTGTCATGTTGTTAAAACTCAATCTGTCTGACACTAGAAATGTTTTTCAGCTCTTTAAAATGAAAGGGAAACTGTCAGCTTGAAAATCACATGTCTAACAGAGCTGTCGCCTTTTCTTTTTCATAATCCTTCCCAAATAAGAGCTCAAAGGCTGTAGCTGGGGAAAAAAAAGTCTAAAAAATGCACTATCACTTCTTATGGAGATGTAGTAAATGTTCAGGTTGAAACAGTAGTGGGCCACATTCCTGAGCCATGACCCAACCTTGCTGCATCCTGCCTAGGAGCATCCATATGGCAGGCAGCTGCATCTTCATGTGGTAGCAGTGCCTGCTTATGACAATCCCTTGGGGAAGGACAAAGGCTGGATTTTGAGGCTACATGGTATATAAATGTCTATAAAGTGAGAGGATTCACATGGGAGATACTGCATTCACTGCATTAAGACGTGGTCTCAATGTTTGTCTCTTGTTTACCGGCTATGACAAGAAGCTATTTACTTGTGTTGCCCTGAATGTTAGTAAGTTGTTTCTGGTTTGCTTCTCCTTGCAGTACTACAGGGAATTTTCTACAACCCAAAGAGATACAAGCTCAACATTCACTAGTAGCCACCAGTGAGCTATGAAGAGTCAGCAATTATTCTGAAAATAATTTGTAAAACATTGATCTGTATTTTCCCCGACTTCTATCTCCATTGGTGCTGACAGAGGAAAATCCCCTGTGCAATCAATGCTAAGCAATAGATTTATGCACGATGTCTGTCTGCTCTCGGCTACTTTTGTTTGGCCATATCTTCTTTTAGAAGGCACATCAGCCCTTTACAGACACAACAGTTTATGCACTCTGTGCACTCTGATGTACGGGTTCATTTATAGCTTGATAGGAAAAAACAGCATTATTTCTCCTATGCTTATCCATCCCTTCCAAGCAGAATGGTTCTTTAAATCAAGTGAACACATTTAGAAATACCTTAAGCTGTGATATTTTAACGTCCGTATTCATTACCTGTACCGCCATTCAGTAAATAGCAAAGGTGTTCCCAATTCACACCAGAGCTACCCTCTGTCTGTGTTAGGCTGAGATGTGAAGTCTGCAGGAAGAGATGCCAAGAGAAGTGTCTGAGCCAGTGTAAGTTGCTGTAAGCCTGCTTACTTTGAGAAGGTGCTTTGATTTATGCTAGGCATGGCTCCTGCCCTCGCTTCCCATTTAGGTTAATGGTATTTGTGCATCCGGCTTCCCCAATGTACCATGAGGAAAATTGGCCATATGAAGATTAACACTAGCGCGATGATAATATCCACTGGTTGTTACAATAGATCTGTTTATCAATACACTCTAGACACATTCAATATCTTTGTGTTTCATAAAGAATTACTGTAAGCTGCTGTTCTGTTTATCCCCTTATTGCATTTTCACAGTGCATTATAGGAATGATAAAATTCCATGAGCCATAACTCCTAATGGCATAGATGATCAATTTGACTTCTAATTTGAATGTAAAAGCACATACGTGGTGTACTCCTTGGCTTGTTTAGAATAATAGTCCTGCTCTTCTTTGTGGTAATGGTGGGACATTAGTGGTAATGATTAGAAGTAATGGCTTTTAACAATAATTTATTTCTAGGCATGTAAATATCTGATTCATTGGTCTCACAGCTGATGCAAAAAATATCATATAGGCATGTAAGAATGTACATCTTTCAAGACATCTATAATTCAGAGCATCCCTGAGATGCTCTTTTTAAACCATGGGAAGTTGTAGACAAAGAGGTGAACTTGACTGTGTCTGATCTGCTGGTTCCAAGTGAACTGTGGCAGTCTGCATGATGACTACTTGCACATCTCCCACAGAGAATTTAAGGAATTAGTGTTCTAAGTCGAGCTTCACTTTCTGTAAGACCTCCTGCACTCCTCGTGACATTGTTACAGTCCTGGAGTGTTAGGAGGTGAATTTTTCTCCATCTTAAACTTTTCATGGAAAAGCTGTTGGGAGGCTGATGGGCCACTTGGGTGCTGGAATCTCTCTGGAACAAAAGAAGTAGGGTTTGACTTCCTCCTGACAAACTAAAGCAGATGGTACAAGTCATGCTCAGGCCTTCCAGCAACTCCTCGAAAGCACTTAGAAGTAAATCTACCATTTGAAATCTATTGTCTATTTAAATCTATTTAATTTACAATTAACAAGACACCTCTTGCTCTCTCAACTTAATTAAGGAGCTACTGACTCTTAGTGAGATTGAAATGCAATGAGTAAGATAACCTAGTTAGAGTATAATTAAGGGAATTTACATACGTAATAAACATGATATTGCTGCCTTCTAACATAAAAGTACCCTGAACTGATGCTCATTTAAAAGAAAAAACAAAAAAAAAAAACAGCCTATATTAAAATTAGGATTCAGATATTTAATTAGCATAATGCAAAATAACAATGACGAATTAATTGTATGTAATATCCTTTAAGTAACCATTGAAAGCATAACACACCAAATGGCTTTTGTGTGATCTGTCAGCAAGCCAGGTTTTAACCTCTGCATCTTGGATTAACCCCTTCAGGGCTGCTGCTGCTTTTTTTGTACGGTGATTAAAAGAATAAAATAAAAACAGTCTCTGTGTTTAAACACTTGCTTGACCTTGGGTCAAAAACAAATTGTTAATTTTCCTAGATTCTGAAGGGAGCAGGAAATAGGGGAAAAACAATTGCTCTTTGCTAGTAGCAGGTACTTATTTCATCCAGAATGTTAGAAAACTAGCAAGTTTAGCTGCCTAGGCTTATACTAAAAAACTTTATATTCTTAGTAATTAATAGGATTTTGATGTCAGCGTTAGCAGGTGTGCCTTCTGTTTGTGTTTGGACGAGCAACACATCACTTTGGATTCATTTATTTATTTTTGAGAGGGGAAAACAACAGTGGTAAGAGAATATTTGACATGGAGGTGAGTCTGCAAAGCATCTGCTTGGACAGTGTGGTAACTCTGTATGGGCTTTTGGTCTTGCCTCAGTTTGCAAAAATCCCTAAAGCACCGCAGTTGATTTCTTGTTGCTTATCTTCTCTCCATGCTAGTGGATTTCTACCTGTCTGCTTGGTCAGTAGTGTATGAAAGTATGCTCCTGGAGCTCCTTCACCATCTCAAGTGGTAATTCACTCCTAAACAGTGTATGTGCTTTGCTGGAGGTAAAGCACACTCCATTTATTGTGTATAGGAACAACCAAGAGAAAGATATTTTACAGTAAACAAAGTGTTTCTGAAGGCCAGACTTTCAGGGTACGCTGCTGCTGTGAAGGAGAGGATCATATAGTCTGAGCTTAGATCGTATTTGTCTTTCTTGTGTGTACCTAAAAGGAGTACCTTGGAGATGTGTTCCTTTCTGAAAATAGAAATGGGATCACTGTTGATAGAGGTACCTGCAAAATTGTTTGTATACAACATGGTCTGTCTAGTGCCACCTTAGCAATCTACACATTCTTTGGATACTTGGTATTACTCTGCTTTTGAGAATTTGCCCAAATCTGTTGTCTTTTCATTTTCCCACCTTCAACACAGAAGTCCTTTTATTCAAAGGAATTAACTTCTTCACATACAGCTTAAGGTGATGGGTTGGAAACAGTGGTGAGAGTATCCTACAGCCTCTGCACTTTTCCCACTGTTAAGTTGGGGCCGAAGGTAGCACAGCACATGCCAGTGACGGTGGCAGCCAGGGCTGTAGCATTAGTGACAGAAAGGCAGACGCTTTCTGATGGAAAACAAAAAAGCCTCCTCCACAAATCACATTAAGCCCTTCTTTGCATTTTGAGAGGCAGTATGTGCTTTTTCACCTGCCACGCCTGTCATCTGGTGTGTGCTGTCTCTAAGCAAGACAGTGTCTGCAAATTCATGATCTGTGCTTCTGCTCCCACACAGAGCATTACAGCCTGCAGATCCATCTCCATTCTCCAAAAAGCTCTCACCTTGCTTGCTGGCCACACAGCACACAGGCCTGGCCTGCAGGGTTCATGGACTCTTTCCCAAGAAGGTTCTTAGTGTGCATCTGCTAGTAGGGATTTCAGAGATGTCCAGTTTTGAAGTTAGTTCATTGTTGAGGGTGTATGTGTGTGGGGGAGCTATTTTTTTTTTAACTTAATTTTGAACTAAATGCATAACATTTCTATTCTAAGCTCTGTTCAGATGGTAATTCATATGTTTCTGTGCATCATCACCTAAAAAGAACACATGCTTCATTGTTGTATTCAAGCCAACAATCTTGGCTGGCCATCTCATTTTAATTGGAGGCTGAAGTGCCTTTGAATTGAAGCGGGTATTTAGAAACGATCAAGACCGAAGCGCCAAGGCTTCTGCTGGTGCTGTGACACTGCTTCGCTGGATGTGGGACTTGGAATGTGTTCACATGCCTCATAGCAATGTAACGCAAGATGACAGATTAATTAAATATTGGAGTTGGGCCAAGCAGAAGACATGGTGGCCCAGCAGGTGCCCCATTCCCCATGTGATAAATCATGTTTGTTCATGCACTCACAAACTCATTAGGCTCAACCTGAGTTATCTGCTACAAAGCAGTATTTGGGTGAGCTCATGTACAAAAGGCTTTTGCAGGTAATGGCACTGCAGTCTTGACAGGTCAGAGGCTGCAAAAATGGAAAGGGTTAATCTAGAAAGGTGCTTAATAGTGACAAAACCCAACAAGAGGCGTCCTGGGCTTGCTTGCTTCTGCAAAGCTATGCCTGTTTGGTTCAGGGATGCCACCAGAAAGGACTTTTTTCCATGGTGCTTTTGTCAGAAATGTTTCCATGTTTTCAGAAAAGGATTGGAGGTACTGCTTGGATGCTCTTTCCCCTCTCTGCCATGCTGCTGGAGGATTTTGGTATTCCATACTCAAGCTTAGAGTTTGGGTCTGCTTTTCTTCCTCCTCCACTTTTGCATTGGAGACTGCAACAGTGTCAACAGAAGACACATTACTGGGGGGAGAAAAATAATTTATACATTTAGGGGGAAAAAAAAAAAGAAGAAGAAGAAAGAACATTGTTCCTCCAGTCTTTGATGTTTATTTAGTGACTGCGTATCAATTATCTGTTTGAACAGGTTTCATTACAGAAAGTGCAAAACCCCTGAGCCTGTTTTAAAATATGCTAATCCTTACTCAGGCAGGAAATGGAAAAGACTCATTTACAGTTTAATTTCTAATCCATGTGGCTTGACATGTTGTATGCTGGAACATAAATAGAGAAGCTGAAGTGGAGAGGACAGCTCTCTCACAATAAACAGGTGCTGCAGCTTTGTGTTTGCTGCTTACCCGCTCTGATCATATGTCAAAGCACGAGCTGCGAAATGTCGAGCACAAACTCTGTTGAAATCGTTCATTCTGGGCTTTTCCTTTTGATGGATAACATACGGCTCAGAGGTTGTAAATCAGCACTGATGAGGAGGGAATGAGGAAAGCAATAAGGAGCTGATGTGGTAAGCACCCACACAAAGAGCTCTTGGAGCCCATGTTTTTGGCTTCAGGTAGCACTGGAGGAAGGAGCGGCTGCCCTTGGGCAGCTCCTGGGAGGGGACTCTCCCCATTTTGAGGTGCACAGAAATTTTGAGACATGTCTGAGACACTGAAAAGCTTAACTCCAGGGAAAAGGCGATACATTGCTCTTGCACAAGGGCAGCTTTCATCAAACTGGACCAGCAGGCAGGCCCAGGAACATCTGGAAAATGCACATTTCCTACTCAGGTCCCTTTGGTAGCTGCAAATGTTTGGGTATAAAAGAATTCTTCCTTTTTCTTATTTTTGTTTTCCTTTCTTCACACAAGAGCCCACACCTAACTTTTCCCTTGTATTAGCAATTTGCAACATTTGTAACCTTAATGGGTCCCATTAAATGGGCTAAGGTTAACTGTATGAGTTTCAATAGGGCCAAGTGTCGAGTTCTGCGTTTTGGTCACAACCCCAGGCAACCCTACAGGCTTTGGGAGAAGTGGTTGGAAAGCTGCTCGATGGAAAGGGACCTTGGTGTGCTGATGGACAGTTGGCTGAATATGAGCCGGCAGTGTGCCCAAGAAGGCCAATGGCATCCTGGCTTGTATCAGGAATGGTGTGGTGAGCAGGACTAGGGAAGTCATCCTTCCCCTGTGCTTGGCATTGGTGAGGCCTCACCTTGAGTACTGTGTTCAGTTTTGGGCACCTCAGTACAGACAGGACATTGAGGTGCTGGAGCAGGTCTAAAGAAGGGCAACGAGGCTTGTGAAGGGCTTGGAGAATATACCCTATGAGGAGAGACTGAAGAAACTGGGGCTGTTTAGTCTGGGGAAGTGGAGGCTGAGGTGAGACCTTATTGCTCTCTTCCAGTATCTGAAAGGTGCTTTCAGTGAGAGTGGGGTTGATCTCACGGGTGACAGGATGAGGGGAAACGACCTCAAGTTGTGGCAGGGTAAGTTTAGGCTGGATATCTGGAAAAATTTCTTTACAGAAAGGGTAGTTAAGCACTGGAATAGTCTCCCCAGGGAGGTGTTTGAGTCACCATCCCTGGATGCATTTAAAAACCATTTGGATGTGGTGCTCTGGGGCGTGATTTAGCAGAGCATTGCTATGTGGTCAGGTTTTGGTTGGACTTGATGATCTTTCAGGTCTTTTTCAACCTGTGTGAGTGATTCAATGATTCTGTGATTCTGATTGATCCATCTAATGGAATATTTATTGGTGGGAGGTAACCAGGGCTTCCATTACAATGTGCAGTGTGATTCTGGATGAAACAAATAATAATCCAAACACCTTCAGACCCAGGTTGTGGGCTCTTCCCCTTTGAGACAGATGGAAAGAAGGTGGAGGTGACAAACCTGGAAAACTTTACAGAAGTGCAAGTATGGTTCCCTCTTGAAATACCTGGCTCTGAAAGCACTTGAATACCCGGAGGGGAAGGTGTGTTGGAGCCCAGTAAGGAAGTCTAGCTGTGGTCCTGGGCCCAAAAGGTATGCAAAAAGGAGCAGTTTTTGCAGGTCTGGTGCCAACGTATCTCCCATGTGGGAACAAGGATATTTGAGGGAATGGGATGTGGTATATTTGATGTAGAGCAGCAGAGTTTAATTATGGACAAGAACCAAATTGATATTCATAGGGTGATAAATAAATAATGTGTATGCACTTGCAGGGAAGGACAAGAACATTTTTCTGAAGCGGAAGAAATAAAATCAGCAAAACAGAAATTAAAAACAGATCTATTTAGCAGAGCTCCTGGTTACATGACAAATACATCAGTCTGTAGGCTCAATACTTCTATTTCTTAAGTAGTCATTTGTGTCTGGCCTGAGAAGGTGTGAGATGGACAGGGGTTACATTTGTTATCCTCTGATCTCTGCTCTGAGATTTCCAGCTAATGTTTAACTCTATGGAGTTAAATGAACCTTGGCAGCAGCGAAGAGTTAAAAGGATAAGAGGATACCTAAGAAGTTGTTTTCATGGTGATGGAAGCAGAGAGGAAAGTGAGGTGGGATTTTTCCTGGTTGGCTGAGCTGGATGGGCAAACCAGTACACAGCTGTTCAGGAGGAGACGGTTACGTATGAGATTCACTGCAGCAGCACAGTAGCTGCCACTGCACATCTTTTAAATAGCTGGTGCTTGTGACAAAGGTCCCCTCTGAAATGTGCATCTTTCTTTAAGAGAAATCTCACCTTGCACATACAGCTGGATATTTCTTTTGCATGCTGCTGCATTCATGAGCTTGAAAATGAAATCATCCCAAGTGAGAAAATGAACAGCAGCAGCAGAGATGTTGTACAGATGTTGTACTCTCAATTCAATTCTTTAAGCTTTACTTTTGAATTTAGGGAGGAGTAGATTTGGGGGGTTGCCTCATAATAATGCATTGTGCTACAAGTGTTGCGTTAAATATTGAGAGAACTGTCAAAGACTGACAAAAAAGAGCAGGTGGGATGCATCAGGGTCTCAGGTGGCATGTAAATGTACCCTGAACACCTTCCTGTTTTTCAATACTGCTTATTCCCAGCAATGCCTGGACAGACAGTATTTTACTATGAAGCAGAATACATGCACAGAGCAGCATCTATTTTTGGAAATAAAGTGAGGGAAACCATCCTTGCCTGAACCTGATTATTGCATATGTATATATAAAAATATGTATGTAAATATAAATGTATATCTGCAAGGGAAGAGGAGTCTTAGGACATTGATGCTACATGGAGGTGACAGCAGCCATGTGCTTGGCGTAACTGAAGCCCAACAGGATGAGGCGGCTCCTTTTGCTTTTCCTGTGCTTTCCTTGGCTGCTTTGCAGAGCCACTGCTGTCCCAGCAACTGTGGGAGGCCTGAAAATGCTGTGTTGGCAGAGAAGGGTTTGAGAAGTATGAAAAAAATCACTTCTAATTAATTTTCTTCTTGTTTAGAGAAAGCACAGAGAATGTAGCGTGGAAGAACAAAATCCGAAACAAATTGCTAACTGTAGTAATAATAATTTTTCTCTTGCTTATACACTTTTTTTTTTTTAAAAAAAAAAAAAAAGCTTGGCTGCTGTATCTATACAAATGTCCTTTAGCAAGAATTTAAAAGAACAGGCAAAAGCATGCTAGATACATTGTTTGAATTTCAAGGGATCTAGGAGATTTTCCCATTTTCCAGGAGGTGTCACCAGTACTTTAAATCCTTCATTTTCTGTGATGGAGATTTCTGCAGAAACCATTCTTTGGAAATACATAAAAGGAAGACTACAGCGCTAAGGAGATGGGAAATGTTGGGTTCTGTCTGCATCCATCATTTGTAACTGGCTAGGATTGCAAGCCTTCAGGCACTGTACATTTCGGCAGGGTCTCCTGCTGCTGGGCTTTTGGCTGATGTGTGCTGCACTGTGTTAGGCTCATGGCGGGCTCTGGAGGTCCTGCACGTCATGGGACTTAGCAGCCTCCAAATCCTTCCAAACCCCAACTTTCGTGACCATAAAGCAAATTTTTGCTCAGGTCCTCAGAGAAACCTTCAAATATGTTGCAGTTCAAGTCAATCAAAAGGCAATTTAAAATGTTTGATATATGTATACATATATATATATATATATATATATATAAATTAAAAACATTGTGGTAGTATGTTCTTAGGATTGGAAATACTGTTTTGTGGTTGATGGGAGAAAAAGTTGTATGAATACAACTGTTTCATCATCCACACTTGATTTCTGTAGAAGAGGTAGGAAAAATGTGGTCTGGGGCATAAGCTGGCAGAGCTCAGTTGGCTTTGCAGTGGCTTTGCCAAGGCACTTGGCTACAGAAACCAGGAAAACAGGCACAAGCACGGATAGGGTACTTTTCACCTGAGGATCAAAACACAAACAGGAAAGCCCATTGAATCACCATGGCATGTGTCTGCAAGGGAAAGTGTCACTGGAGGTGGCATTTAGTTTTGCTATCATGCATCTCTTTGCTGTAATAAAGGTAAAAAGAGCGATGTGCAGCCCTCGTATGGCACAACTGGGAGAATAGAATGCTGTCCTTTGCATCCTGCTGCTGGTGAAGTCAGCAGCATTACTGACAGACACAGGTGGTAATATGGGGGTGTTGCCAGCCTGAGTGTTTTCAGTCTGTTTTTACATGGCTAATTGGTAAAGATAGAGGATAATGAGTGGAATAAAAGCTTGAAAACATTTCATTTTGGAGCTCACTGTGAGGAAGCCACAAAAGCATATACAGGCACTGTGAGGAGATGGGGCTTCTGTCTTCCAAAATCCAGCAGAGCCCTATAAAAACCAGTCAGGCAGACAGGCAGAAAGAATTAGAGTCAATTCACTTTTGAAGATGAATACTGTTGGGTTGACAGTAGGCAGTTCCACTCACGAGGGTCTGCTTTGGGGATATCTCATCTAACTCTTCTGTGTGCTTGTAGATAACATCAAAAAGTACTGAAAGTACTGGTGCATGATTTTTCACCTTGTAATAATTAAATGCTGGGACACTTGGTAAGTGCTAGGGAGAGCTCAGAGTGGTGCACAGCAAGTACTGAACTAAGAAAGCATGCACTGGTGTAACATATGTTTTCACAATCTTTCATACTGGCTTCTGGCAGGGCGTTTTATTAAATGATCTTTTTAAATAGGTTGGTTGGATAAGTACAATCAAAAAGTCTGCTGGTGAGTTAGATCAGTTTAAAAAAAAAAAAAAAAGCACTGCAAAGTAATGGCTGGAGTGGGCTTGGAGGTGGAAAAGAAGAAAAATCTATTACATAGGATTGTGTGGGATGGAAAGATCTCCAGAGATTTGCTGCCCTATGTCTTTCCCTGTGCTAGCAGGTTACTTGGCTGTGGTTTAGAAGTCTGATCTTAACTGTTTCTTTCCTGGTGTAATTTTAACCACTACAGCACAGATGTTGATGTGATTGTGTCTAAGCAGATAAGAAACGGCTCTCGGGAGAGACTTGATCTTCTTGCCTGTCAGTATAAGATCAGGAAGTGTCATTTTCTAGACCCAGTTGTGCTACTAAACTTAAGACACCTTATGGTGGAGAGCAAGCTTGGTGGAAAGCAAGTGTTCAAGACAGTCCCTGGATCTGGTGTGTGACTGGGGAGGTGATCTTTCCCCTAGGGGAATGATTACTCCTCTGTAGTGCAGCTGCATCTTAAGTACTGTATTCAGTTTTGGGCCCCTCGCTACAAGAAAGACTAGGAGATCTGGAGAATGTCTGGAGAAGGATTTGTGAGGGGAGCACATCTTACTGGGGAGCAGCTGAGGGAGCTGGGGTTGCTCAGTCTGGAGAAGAAGAGGTTCAGAGAGACCTTATGGCTCTATACAACTGCCTGACAGGAGACTGTGAGGTGGGAGTCCACCTCTGCTCCCAGGAAGCAGTGACAGGATGAGAGGGAATGGCCTCAAGTTGCACCACAGGAGGTTTAGGTTGGGTGTTAGGAAAAATTTCTTCTCAGAAAGAGTGGTGATGAAGTGGCACAGTCTGCCCAGGGAGGTGGTGCAGTCACCATCCCTGGAGGTGTTCAAGAAGAGGGAAGATGTTGCACTGAGGGACATGGTCAGTGGGCATGGTAGGGATGGGTTGATGATTGGACTGGGTAAACTTAGTGGTCTTTATGATCTTTACGATTCTAAATAGGCAGTGGATTTGAGAAATGCTGATTGTGTTGGCACAGCACTAGCAGGAGCCTAGTGAAACCAAATCCAACTCTCTCCCCATGTGGGTTTTGTGGTGTTGTATAAGGAGTGAGTGCTCTCCTTCAGCAAAGACGTTGGTAAGGGCTCATTTTCCTCCCACCAGTAGTTTGCAAGAAACTTGCAGGATGAGCAGAATGGAAAGGACAAATTGCTTGAAATTAGGCAGTGGGCTTAAAACTTTATCACTGTATGTGCGTGAGCTCTTTCCCAAAAAACTCATAGTCATGAAGCAGCAGCCTCTCCACTGAGTTGGAACCTGAAAGAAGGAGGAGGAAAAGGCAAATAAAACTTAGTGTTAAAACATATGTTGAAGAGTTCATGAGGGCAAGCAGAATAACTGTAAAGGCAGGGGAGCAGCAGGGTTTGAGAGACATGGCAGGAGAGAGCTGAACTAGGTTTCATGCTGGAACTGATGCCCATCTCTCATCCTGGCAGCCTTTAATCCTTCTTGGCCCTGCCACTTGTCTGGGGAGTTAGAGAAGAAAAAGGAGGCTTTTCTTCTTCTTTTTTTTTTTTCTTCTTTTTTTTACTTTTTTTTTTTTTTAAATTTTTTTTTCCTGTGCTGAGTGTCTGTTCTGGCTGCTGGGCTCCGGTGCGCCTGCGTGTTGCGCTCCCTGAGCCATGCTTAATGTGTCCCTGGGAAACCCAGCCCTCTGCCCGCTGGGACTGAATTTCAAGGCATATCCCTATTAGCTTATTTTGATGTTTTTATCTTTCCGTGATCGGGAACCATTCACTGCAGCCAAAACAGACACTTTCCCGACGGCGTTGAGTGAATTTTTAGCTCTCCTCTGAGGAGTGGGCTTCAATAAAAGATGAGACTGCTCACCACGCTGACTGGCTGCAGCGCTGAAACATCTCCGGCGGCTCCTGCCTCTCGCTGTAAGTTTACACTCGTATGAACATCAGCTTGGCTGCTCCGTGTTGCTGTAAGTGGAGGTTTGCACGCAAACATGGCCTCCACAAAAGCCACCTCGGGCAAAAGCACTTCCCACACCAGCAAAAGGCCATGCTCTGCAGGGTCTCCAGTGGGTAACGCTGCTGGCGGTGCAGCCGTGCTTCATGTTTTAGTCATGTGGTTTGGGAGTCTCTTCCCTCCCAGCAGGGCTGCTTCACCGCACAGGCAGAAGATCTCTGGTTGCTCACAGTTTGCACCAAGGGGCATGTTGCACAGACAAGTTTGGCTCAAGTGTTAGAGTTCATTGGGGTTGATAGGTGCAAGCCCTGATTTCTGAAGGAATGCCCAATGGCCCTGGCCTGGCCCCCAGTGGGCTCAGGCAGAGATAGATTTGAAAAGGGCATAGCAGAAAAGTGGAGATAAAAAAAAAGCTCATGGCAGCAAAATCAGATGAAGTTAGTGGAAGTACACTCCCAAGTCATTTCAGTACTGATGCACTCAAAATAAGGTGTAATTAAATCTATGCCTCTCTTAGTTTTTCTTATGCATTCCACATCTGCTTGCTGGGAATTTGAAAAAAAAAGAGTTGAGATTCTGACATGCTGGAGCAGGACCAAAGGAGAAATGCAGGAAATTCAGGGAGAGTTGAGACCTGGGAGTTTTAGCAGGATACAGAAGCCACAGGAGAGAAAAGTGATGCCCGTGGCAAAGAGGATGAAGCCAGTAACTAAGGGGAGATGATTAGTTTTACACTATATTTGCAGGAGGACTGACTTTGAAGGCATTTATTCGGCTGAATATTTCATTTTCCTTCAGCAGCTTATCCTTTCGCGGCTGTCTGCACTGCATCAAAGCATACGGGGACATATTGTTGCTGGAAATGGAAGTTGGTAGAGAGGAAAGTTTTCAAAAGGAAGTAGCTTCTTGGAGTCCCGGGACCCACCGGGTTTCAGGAAAGCTCATTCAGATGCTTTTGAAACAAGTACGAGATTGTCTCCTCCCGTCATTATCACGGAGTCCCTAGCAAGTAGCTGAGATTTCTGTAATTCATAGATCAACGATGACAGCTTCTCTTCAGTGTGGGGTTCGTTTTCACACTGGCTTCAGGGTGGATATTTCTTTACCCCCATCTTACGAGAGGATTGTTGATAATTGTGTCAGAAAAGACAGCAAATATTGCCCGTTGTTGTGCATTGGCGTGCTGCTTAACGCTGCTCACTGCAGCCGTGGGTAACTGTAGATTGAAACGATGGTGCTTTGCAGGAAAAAGCCAGAGCAGCACTGAACACAGCAGTGTTATTTATGACCATGTTTGCTTCTGTTTTCAAAGTTCTCCTTCATAAAGTCAACAGTTGGCATTAAAAACTATCTGAAAATATCAGAGTGAAGTGTGTAAGGAAAAAACAATAACTTCTAGCAGCACATTTTCATTAGCTTGGAACTAAAAAAGTAGGCTGCAAAATAGTGGAATGTTTCTTTGAAGCTATTTTTTTTTTTAAACCTTTCTATCAATGTTTTCTCAAGCAATTTAATCAGGCAAAAGCTTACTTTATCATTTGTCTTTTTTTTTTTTTGATTCCTACTGTGGTTTCTGACATTTTGGGAAATAGCTCATTTAAAGTGTTGGAAAGAAAGTGGTGTCAGTTATTTATCGGGTTTTATGCCATGACTTGGGAAAACTGATCTTGATCCGCTTTTGCCAGCAGAGACTTCATCAAAGGAATGAACGAGCATTTTTCAACAGTGCCCTTAAGTGAAAAGAGCAAAACCTTCCCGTTACTTTTTCCACTCGGCATACTTTAAAAATATTAATTGGATTGTTAATTATATTGGTAGATCCAGAGCTGTTTTAAATGCCATAGCCCAGTGAGTTAATATTTGCTCGTAATAGCAGTATTTAAAAAGTGCTCCATTGCACGGTTATTTCTCATAGACTGCTCTCCAAATCCCGTAACTGCAACAGGAGCTGAGAGCTCCTCAGAGCACGATGTTCTGATGGGAGGTGTGGAGGGCAAAGCCACCGAAGGGCAATTATTTCGTTTTGAGTGCTTTCTGAACAAAACCGTCCCAACGGGAAGCTCGGTGGGATGTGAGGAGGATCGATGTTTGGGGTCTGGAGGGGCAAGCACTGCTGCCAAATATTTCTGTGCACTGTTAATCCCTCTGGGAATGCTCATGGGCTTAAAATGAGGTGCCCGCTTGAGTACCTTCTCCTGTCAGAGACAGAGCCCAGACGTAATGATGATGTTGGTAGCAAATGCAGCAAGGAAAGAAGCAGATCAGGAGGGTTTGGCACCCCGCCGCTCTTGTGTTACTGGTGTAGGCATGTAATTTTTAAGACTTCCTCCACCCCCTTGCATCCCCCTCTATTAAAGCTTGGGATGTTTTCATTCTGGTGTACGGGGCAATTTTTAAATGCGGGAAAAAATACATCCAGCATCCCCTTCTCCTCCGTGCTTGCTGATTAGAACTGGAGAGACTCAAGAAGTTCTCACAAAAGGCTGATTAAAAAGTCGGGGGAAATGAGTGGTCCTTCAAATGGTGCTCCTCATCTGCTGCTGCCCGCGCTGAGCCGCTGTCTTTGAACGCTTTTCTGGGGGCTCACTGAACCTGCTGCTTGTTGTGAGGAGATCCTTGGAGAGGGTCGAGGCATTTTTATAAGACTCAGTCCAGTGTCTCAGTGTTTAACGTGAACAAATACTTTACAGCTTTGCTTTGACAGCTCTGAATAAATACAGCTCTGGTGTCCCCACACAGAAAGAGTTAGTGGTGTTTCAGCAGGAGAATAAAAGAAGTAGGCTTTTTTTTTTCAAGACCTTTATAACCAATAACCTCTTTGGGTTTTGTATTTTAAATGGTTTATGTCTTGTATTGTGCGCAGACTGGGGTAAAATGTACGCTCACTGTGTTTTGTGGGCACATCAAATTTAACTTTTTCTGAGCAAAACAAAACCGGCAAGCACTTAAAGCTCACATGCTTCCCTCTTCTCAGAGTTTCCACTTCAGAATGAAAACAGCATTATGGGCAGACAACGGGCTGTGCTTTGCAATGGGAATAGAGAACGAGAATGTTTTTGTTCGGGCAAAAAGAGGTTAAAAAGTACCAGATTGTGGCGTAATTACCAAATTACGGCATCTAATTTGTAGGTTTAACTTGCTAATTATGTGTGATACATGGGTGGCTAAGGGTGAATACCAAGCATTAGAACCCTTCCTTTTGTCTTTGTAAATTTGTTTTGATTAGGAGGAGGAAGAGGGAGAAATCTGGCTTCGCCACATGTGGCTGCGCATCGTTCTCCGGTGCCAGGCAGAATGAATGGCAAATGCTCAGCGTTGCAGTGATTTGTTCTTATTAATAGGAACAGAGGGCATGGTAGTCCTGTGCACTTAGGGGGCTGTAGCTGCCTCTAACCTACATACATGCACTTTTTCAAGAAAAACTCTGGCAATGAAGACCGGCACCCCGAAGCTTTCGTTTCCCAGGGCTGTCAGGAGCGCTAGTGCTGATATTCAGGACATGTTTGTGTGTACACGCCAGCCCTGTCTGCTCACAGCCACTCACATTTTATTCTCCCCTTTATAAATAACTGTCACTGTTTTCTAGTCAGTATTAAGCAAGATTATTTTCCTTGTCAAAAATGGATGCTGTTACATTCATCTTGAATCAGGGAGTACACTGTTCTCCTCTGCACATGATCAGTAGTGTTAATATTCTTGCCGCTGAGATCTGGGGACTGGAGCAAAATGCAAATGGCCACAGAGGAGATGGCTGCTTGTGAACCTCACAGCAAGGAGGAGCGAAATGACCTACATTTTGCAAGAGCAAACCTGGTCACTAATGAATGACAAGAGCACACGGTAATTCCTGCCTCTGTAGGTGTGTGTTCACTGTGCCCTTGCCTGTAGCCAAACCATCATCTGTCTTGAAATCATCCCGAGGTATTAAACAGCTTTCTAGAAAAGCTGCTTCACCCATGCAGCAGATGAATTAGAGCTAACTCTTCTCAGATTGTAGCCGTGGACTTGCAAAATTCAGACAATATTGGCAAAAAAAACAAAACAAAACCAAAACAAAACAAAACAAAAAAACCCTAAAAAACTGAGGCATTGGTTTTCCTGCTTGGGCAAATGTAAACATTTTAGTTGTTAAAGGAGATGTTTCTCTGCAGCTCGTAGCTGTGTTTTAGTTTCAAACAAAACCAAAGCAAAATACAAACCAAAACCAACCCAAACCTGGCAACTGTTTTCATTTGAATTTCAATTTTAAGGACTTGCAGCCATTCGAGGGGGGGTTGCAGCCTACGCTGATTAATCATTAGCAGCAGCACAATGCACTCAAATAAAACCTCTTCAAATCAATAGCAATCCTGATGCAAGACAGATTTAAAGGGCTGTACATTTCACCAGAGAACCGTATTTTGCCGTGCAGATAAGGGAAACTGTTATACTAAGCTTAGCTGTATTAATGATAATAATTAAATATGGAATTAAATACATTCTGCCACGCATAAGAGATATTGCAGCAGCAACACCTTCATTAGTATGAGATGTAGAAATGTGTTGCCAGGAGGTTGTGAATTCAGTATTTCGTTTGCTGGGCTGATTCCACTCTTATTCTTCCTCCCATAAATTCATACTCTTAAAGGAAACTGGTTATGACGGTATTTATTGTTGCTACAAACAGGAGCCGCAGGCCATATTGTTGTACCTTGGAAATTAGAGCAGCTCATAGTTTAGAGTACACGTGGGAGGACTGATATTGCAATTATGGGACATTTCAGTCATTCTGAGCAATCTTTATTTCAGGGAACTGTATCCGTCCTCAAAAGCTGGATAAATAAATATGTATCTTTTTGGAGAATGTGCGTTCTGAAACAGAAGAAGAACTGAAATTAAAATGTCATAGCTAGACAGGCAAATGCGTGGTTTTTAGCCTTCTCTTGTAATTGCGGAACTGTTCTTGTAATAGCAGATGCACTTTTTCAGTTCTGTTTACTTTCTGCTTGGGCTGATGGTTGGAGTTAGAAATCCTTGGGTCACTGATAGCCTCACTGTCATGAGACCCTGTGGCTGGTGTCCTGCACAGCAGGTGGATGGGACAGGTATTTCAGAGAAAGGGGAAGCACAGAGCCCTGGAAGCAGATAAGCCATGGTGACCCAAGGGAGCAGTCCGGCTCCCTGGGCAATGCAGTTTTCCTTGACCAGTGCTGATTTACCCTTGCAAGAGGCATTCTCATGAGGGGGGTGCACCCTTCAGGGACTCCTCTCATGTCTTATGCAGAGAAATGAGAACCATCTCCCAGACATTGTTACTGAAGTGAGGGGAAAAGCTGCACTTCCAACACACATTGTAATTTATTTTTCCTCACTTTTACCTTGTGTGGCTCAGCATGAGTGGGACGTGTTTGATTCAGTCCTAATTATTTTTTTTATATATTTTAAATCTCAGATGTTGAGGCAATTTACATTAATTAAACTTCAGTTGGCTTTAAAATTGTCATGTATCAATTTCAGCAGCATTTATAGAGAACAAGATAGATGATTTAAATTACACGCCATATGGGGCAATGCTAGGGACATTTGCTATCGTGTTAATTGCTTAAAGCTACGTTTTCTATCCCCCTTCTGAGTGAAAGACGTTTGCTCTCATGCTTACTGAATTAAACAAAAGGGTTTCCTGCTCAAATGGAGTATGTACAGATTTCTGCCTCTGCTGCTTTTTGGCGGTGCCACATCTTGCTGCTGCAGCAGTCACATTCATTTCTGCGAGCTGCAGGTAGCAATGTGCAGGTCTGTGATGAGCTTTGCTGAAGCGGCACCAAATGTGCTGCTGGGAAAGGGATGTGAGTAGGAACCAGCATGCCCTCAGGGTGGCTGTACAAGTACATACAGGTGATGGGTACCACAGCTCTTCTGGGCTTTCCAGGGTGAGCCACAAGGCAACACAGGGTTTCCTAAAGTTTGTGAGCGATGTTTCTGAATGAGGCTGCTGATTCTAAGTGCTTTTATTTGGGGAAAATCAGTTTTAAATGCATTCCCTTCACAAGGAACATGGACTGAACAGCATTTTCCAGAGAAATTTTGGACTGGAGACCCTCTTCCAAGTGAAACATTGTGCTGTTCCCCATTTCTCCAAAAACATTCACATCCTTCTAAGGTGCAGAGGAAGTCTCGGTGAGAGAGGGCAGGTAATCAACCCACTGAGCAGAGCTTTCCTGCTTGGAGATCTCTCCAGGTGAGCGCTCAGAGACTGAACAGGCTGAAAGCAGAGCTCTTGGTCTCATTCTGTATCTGTGCTGGGCAGAAGCTGCTGCAAACAGCCCTCAAAATATCAGCACAAATCAATTTCCACTTCCAGACCAAGAAACATTCGAAGGTTCCTCCTCAGCCAGCTTCCAAAAAGTGGGGAAGTAAGACCTCAGAAGTTGTTAAGGATGTGCTGCACAGCTGTGTACTGTGTTTGGTAATAAATTTCTGCTTCTGTCTGGTGCTTCCCGCTTGGCAATATTGCGATGGGATTCTCCCATATTAATATTTTAAATGAATAAATAAATATCTGATGAGGCGCTGTGCATCTCTGCTATCTTTTCATAAATCCTGCGGAAGGTAAAAAGAGAATTAAAGATAAGATTAAAACTGCCTGTGTGATGTATGTCTGCGGTGTGCGGTAAACTCTCAAGGCATTTATGCTGCACCGCATACACTGCAAGTTACATCCATTTAAAAGAGAGCGTGTGTGTTTGTATCTTTGTAAATGTAGACGTATCCATAAAGAACATGCAGGGAGGGTCCTGATTTTCTACTGTATTTCTAATGGGAAACTAACAATGCTGTCTGTAAAGCAGTTGTGTTTCATAAAAGCTATAGAAACGTGTTATTGCTTGATTTTGCTTTGAATCCTTATTAGGAAATAAGCCAGGTGTATTGGGGTTGGAATTCTTTCGTTACCTTCTGGAGAAATGTAATGCATTTTTTCCCTCTGGCTCTGCATTGCAGAGCCTGGTTCTGGCAGGAGAGGATGCTGAGCCCTTTGGTCACTGCTAGCACGCAGTGCTGGGAAGTGAAAGGCTGTGGAGTGAAGCTGCCTAATCATCATTAATATAAGTGGAATTCCCAAGAGCCTGTCAGAAATTGTGCTGTGCTTCAGTGCAGATATTAGTATTATTTGCAGCATTATAACTGTGTCATCCTGCTCTTAGCATAGATCACACCTGCCTTGCCAAATTTGTTCCTAGAATCAAGTCCCTGGTTCCTGTGGGACTGCACAGGAGTATTCCACATTGGCACAAATTCCTCTAAACCGAGAACGAGGCTTGCATGGGCCATGCTAGGGCACCTTCCTCACCTCTTGGTCACGCTGGAAACAGGGTATGAAGGCCAGTTCTGCACTATCCAAGCTGTTAATTTCTCTGGAGTAGTATGCCACTATTTCCACTTCCTAGGGAGGGTCAGGACTTCAGTGGATATCCTCTGCATGTCAAGACCTTTCCTGATCTAAGTTGGCTGTGAAGTGATGAAACTGTTTTTGATCTGAAAGTGAAATGCATGAATGCATGGAGAAAATCCATCTGTCTTTCCCAGTCGTAGAGCACCCCATGAGTTTGTAGGGAATTGGTGAGGAATGATGGCTGATGAGGATCCCATAAAGGCATAACATTCCTACATTTGTATACTAATAGGGAGGTGAACATCCCTATGTACTCAGTGCTGCTGAGGTCACATCTTGAGTATTGTGTTCAATTGTGGGCCCCTCACAAGAAAGATATTGAGGCCATGGAGTTTGTCCAGAGAAGGGCAACAGAGCTATGAGGGGTTTGGAGTGCAAGTCTGATGGGGAGCAGCTGAGGGAGCTGGGGTTGCTCAGTCTGGAGAAGAAGAGGTTCAGGGGAGACCTTGTGGCTCTGTACAACTGCCTGAAAGGAGGCTGTGGTGTGATGGGGGGTCTGCCTCTGCTCCCAGGTAACAGTGATAGAACCAGAGGGAATGGCCTGAAGTTGCACCACTGGAGGTTCAGGTTGGGTGTTAGGAAACATTTCTTCTCAGAAAGAGCAGTGATGCAGCAGCACAGGCTGCCCAGGGAGGTGGTGCAGTCACCATCCCTGAGGGTGTTCAAGAAGAGGGAAGATGTTGCACTGAGGGACATGGTCAGTGGGGATGGGTTGATTATCAATTGGACTGGGTGAACTTAGAGATCTTTTCCGGCCTTAATGATGCCATGATTCTGTGATTGCTGTCACATCAGCTGTGCATGCAGCATTCCTGAGGTTTCTTCTAGGAAATTCTGTATTGATACGTGTTACTTGCTGCATACACCCAACATGGAACTTTGTTCAGTATTTCTAAAAAGCAAAGGTTTGTACTGATGGGAAATGTACAGTTGACAAACAAATTGCAGTTGGGAACAGCAGCATTATTTTCACCAGGAGAACTCTTATTAGTGATAAACTGTGACACTGGCTCATTTTTCAAAGTGCTTCTCTCTGAAACTTTATTAACTCCCTGCTGCATGCCTCAGTCATTTCTCAGCACAAGCTGAGAAGCTTTCTGTCAGACAGTTGGAGGAGCCTGGCCACATTTTGGCCATGTCTTTCCTGTGCCCTTCAGGTTCCAGCCCACAGAGAGCTCCTGGCTGAGCCACACAGCCCTGAAGCCAGCAGCTCCCACACAGACATTGCGAGGAGGTGCAGGAGGAGGTCACTGCCTTGCAGCTTCCCAGACGTTTTCTTCCCTCTGGCTCCATGTTTGTGTGCTGCATTCCTGGTTACCTGCATTCATCAGCTCTGCTGTTGTAATAGGCTATTGCCTGCACGCTAATAACCTCCTGTTCTTTAATGCTCTCTTTCTATTTAATTAATCTATTTATGATAATAGTATGTCTCATTTTGCGCTTTCACTCTAGAGGGTGTGTTTGTATTATCCCGCTGTATAGCACTGACTGGCCCTATTATCAGTTATCATTAAAGGCAGCAGCCTGGCCTGCCAATAATTTTTCAATTAATTGCTTAGTGGTTGCTTTTTCTCTGCTTTCAGTTCTTTTTTTTTTTTTTTTTGCCAGTGACTATGAGGTCTTTAAGCTCTCTGCCTGAAGTTATTTTTATTTATTTTTTTAATGTAGCAGCTGTGTTTGATGTACACCAGTGGATCACAGCTCACCATGTGGGCACCCCAGGTGCTGGCTGTGCTTAACCCCTTGCAGGCCCTTGTAGGGCACACGCTGGCCTACGTTATGGGAAACAAATACTGATGGGTTATCGGACTTTAATGTTGTCATGTAGTGTCTGAGAAAGGGTCTGCCACATTCAAGTACTTGGAATGAATGTATAGGCTGCCCAAATGACAAAAGTCACAGTCTTGTATAAGCCCGCATTAAAAATAATAATAATAATAATAAAAGGAGCATATCAAGGAAATACTGAATAAGATTTACAGCACAAGCAGGCTGAAGATCCTTTGCTAGGCTCCTGAGGTGAGGTCTCTACAAGGCCTCTGAATGGTACAGCAGCAAGCTGCTTTGCATCTCCTTTTGGTGCTTGGCCAGCAGGGCAGCCTCCCTCTTCACACGCAGCTGTAGAAACTCAGGGCCAGCAGTGAAGCAGTGGCAAAGACAGACCCAATAAGCAGAGGTAATGACCTAATGTTGTATCAGGGGATGTTCAGGTTGGGTGTTAGGAAAATTTTATTCTCAGAAAGAGTGGTGATGCATTGGCACAGGCTGCCCAGGGAGGTGGTGCAGTCACTGTCCCTGAAGGTTTTCAAATGCCATGGAGATGTGGCACAGAGGGACATGGTCAGTGGGCATGGTGGGGGATGGGTTGATGGTTGGACTGGAGGATCTTAGAGACTTTTTCCAACCTTAATGATTCTATAGATCCACCCCAGACAGTACAGCAACCCAAAGCCAGGTCAGCTTGTGGGAACCTTGCCAGCACTTGGGATTGTTATCCCGCTGTCTGTGCTGGCTGCCACCGTGCTCTTTAGGACTCCTTGTTAGAACTCCCCTTGCCAGAGGGGAGCTGTTTGTACATAGGGTTCCTATAAACATTAGCACCACAGAACAGCAATAGACCACCAAGAACGGATATTGGGAAGGCTCTTGTGAAATAACGAGGTGATACATAGTAGAAATGTTCAGATGTTTTTATTGTTGTTTATAAGCACTTCATTATAGGCTTGACCTGCTTACCTTGAATCATTTTTTCAGCCGCATGGCTACTTATTTTCTTCCTGATCTCCCAAGTGTTTTATTTTTGAGCAGATGCTTTTCAGGATCGTACTCATGCCAAGTTTTGTCTTATGCTCTTTATCAGTACAACAACATGAAATATTTAATAAGAAGTTATCACTGTGGCCAATATGAAAGATTAAATAGGCCTGTCGGCCCCAGTTCCTGAGGAGGAAACCTAGTATTCTGAGTCAAAAGAAACAGCATCAAATACACAGATATGAAGTCAGATGCCAAAGGCAGGGCAGGAGGAACAGAGCTATGTTTGATTCTGAATTGTTTCTGTGTTTGAATCAAAGTCAGTCTTACCCTGTGGAAGAGAGGACACAATAGCAAACTGGTGGTCACCCAGTTGGCTTCGCTCTGCTTTTATCCCAGCTCCTTGTGTCTCTGCTTTTACCTCTGCCCGTATAACCTGCTGGCTTTTACCTCATGCTCTCCTGGTGCTCTGCCCAAGTGGTTTAAATCTTTTTGGGCTTTTGCTGTTGTGCAAGGAGTTGCTGAAACCGCCTCCTCCAAAGAGTGTTTATCGGGGAAAGCCACTTCCCGGTATGTCTGCTGGAAGCCCCTGGGGGATGAGGGCTGGAGATGGCTCACGTGGTGTTGGTATGTCTAGACGGGAAAGCTGAGGCTTCCTGACAGCCCTGTCAGGGCCAGGTGCCAGTGTGTGCCCCTTTTCCTGGGAGTCGTGCTCTCTGGTGCAGACATCAGCATTTCCTGGTAGTTTGTGGAGTTTCTGTGATGGCTGCCCCACTAGAAATGCTGCTTCTTCCTAGTGTAGCTAATGCAATCAGTGTGTGCTGGGTATCGGTGCTTGTTTCCTGCATGTGATGGCTCTTTAATTCTTGTAAGAACGTGTATGTGACAGGCGGAGGTGATCTCAGAGGGGACAGATAATCCTTGCAGTGTGATAAAACACCTCATTTTTTTTTCTCATTTTGCTATCCATATGAGTCATAGAAAGGCCGGAAAAAAAGGATATTTCATTTCTTACACACACGCTCCAGTGTACAGCTTGTACTGGGAAGACTCTTTGATCACCCGCTTAGCTGCTGCCTGTCAGCATCTTTGATGTTCTCCTCTGTGTGCCAACAGACCCATAGAGATGGTGGAGTTACTGTCTCTGAAGGTGTTAAATAACTGTGGAGATGTACAAAGGCAGATGTGGAGATGGACAAGGGCAGTGGGCATGGTGGGGATGGGGTAGGGCTCGGACTGGATGATCTGAGAGATCATTTTCAAACTAGTGATTTTGTGATCCTATGAAGCAATGCTGCCAACATGACTTTCTGCATTGAGAAACTAAGGCTGATCCAAGTCTGCATGGGAAAGGTGTAGGTGCTTTAGGTTTCTTCGGTTCCTTCTGGTTAGGAAATTACAGTCCCTGTCAGGGAGGAAAGGCCCTGGCACTAATCAGCCCTACACAGCCCAGCCTGACGTGCAGCCATCGGCCTGAGATACTGCAGGCAATAGAGACCCCACAATTATGTCTTCTGCTTTCCAGAGCTGCGAAGTCTCTGAGCAGATAAGAAGCTAAATTCATTGAGTAAATTATTCCACTGTAAATTATTCTCTCAACTCTACTGATTAGTTCTTACCTTGGAGCATACTTCCTGCCTGCCTGCCTGAAGAAAAGATAAAATATTGAATTATACAGTTCACTTCACAGCGCTATGCATTCCTAATCTTATAGGGATATAGGGGAAGATCTTCAGATGATGCAAATCAGTATGAATGGACAAAATCAGGTCCTCTCCTGAGCACAGCTCTGCTTCTGAACTCAGACTGAAGTCGCTTTACACCAGCACAGGGGTTAGCCCCTTATCCCCTTATCCTCACGGCAGAGACTTGGTTTGCTTGTTCTTTGTTTGTTTGGTTTTTTTTTTTGGCTGTTGTAGGATTTTCAGTAATTTCATTGATTTTACAAAGGAAAACCCTGCTGTCCTCTCTAGCAACCTCCAAGTGGAGTTTGGTATTTATTTTCCAAGGGTGAATAAACATTAGTTCCTTTTAAAAAGTTTTGGCTGTCCCCAGGAATATCAGATCTGCTAAAGGTGAGACTGCTGGTTTTGATCTGATTTAATAATGCAAAACTTGAACAGTAGCAACAGATGTTATTAGATCCAACCTCACGCTATCTGTCCGTCAAAACATTATGAAGTCCTGGAATGATTAATAATGTTACTGTAATAGCCAGGAGGCAGGGAGTAGCTGCTGCTTCTAGAGCACTATTGTGGCCACATGCTGGCAGCGAGCTGCCTGTTTGCAGTAGGCAGAGGATGTGTGCAAGTCAGCACACTGTGCTGGTGCTTCTCAGGCTGCAGAACAACTTCCCTGTTGGTTTTTCTTTTGCCAGTGGTGTTTGTGTCCCATAGGCTCCCTGTCCATCCTCTGATAACAGCTATTCTTTTGTCTTAGTCTCAGTGAATGACTGTGTCCATCTGAAATGCACACATACCCTCCTCTCTTCCTTACTTTTAATCTCAGATGTGAAGTGACAGCCGCCCAAGGAAGCCCATCCCACAGAGAACACAGGTGCTCTAGCTTTTACTCTAATGAAGCACTGAAACGCTGCTGGTTTAGGATGAACCATTTTTGCTCGATGAGCAGGTGTTTCCATTAGGAATATATTGTGAACCAGCAGCACTCCGGGTGCTGCCATGGTCAGGGTGATATCTGCAGTCATATTCAGTGGAAGGAGAGCATCTGTAGCAGTTGCAGTTCATGGTTTCCTGACCCCATTGCACAGTTTACCCTCTCTGCTTTCCTCAGCGCAGAAGGATAGGTACCCCAAACATGCTGCTAGAAGCACTGTTTTATGTATTTGTGTGGGGTAAGGGCTACAGTGAGCAAGAGCTGCAGGCTGGAATCAGCTCATTAGGTGACAGCTGTCTGATGGCATTGGTCAGTATCCCACACTGGTGGGCAAATCCAAGGTGATGTTTGTGGGGTGCAAAAAAAGGTATCTGGAATCAATCCCTACACAGCTCAGTATCTGCTTCATTCTGCAGAGGTCCTTGAGCTCATTCAGTACAAGTCTCATTCCTCCCACCCTAATGGTAATAGAGACCTCTTGGACTGAATCACAGGAAACTGGCAGGTCTTTTGGAGTCTGTCCCAGCTTTTTTCTCCTGTACGATAACTGTCTGATTCAGTGGTGGCCAGATGAGACAAGTCCTGCTGCTACTATTGTCTTGGAGATGATTCTGTATGCAATGTGCTGAAGCTTCTCATCTGCTGGTGGTTAGTGTGAAGCACCTTGAAGGATCATGAGTAACCTCAGCAATGTGAGCTGTAAATAGATAAGCATTTTTCATTATGTGAACATTACGTTTCCTGGGACCATGGCTTCCAGCCTGTAGAGAAAAGTGCTGGGTTGGGTTTTGATTTCAGACATTCTCAGATCAGAGACCAATTACTGCTGGACAGAGCATGAGTCTTTTTTTCTTTTTTTTTTGCAGTGCATATGTACAGGTGTTGCAGGCTCTGAAACTGCTTTCAGCATCTGCACACCCCTCAGGGTATTGCATCGTTTGGACATGGAGTGCGTGGGGCTTTGCAGCCACACAGTCCCTCTGCATTTAGTATGTTTAGCAGGCTGTTTTTCCTGAAATAAGGTGTGCTTTTTACCATCTGCCTTCCTTCAGCACACACAGCTGCAGTGTTTGGTATTTATATGGGCCAGGGAGGCTGCAGTCATGCCACAATGTCCCACCAAAGACCCAGACCCTGAGCATCCAGTAATCCTCTTACCAAAGTTAATATCCCCTGTGCTTCCATGATAAGCAAGAGTGAATAGAAATTCTCGGTCTGCTCTATATCTTAAAGTTCAGGAGATAAATTAACATACATGTTTAATAAGCTATATTTAAATAATAACAGCATTGTTTTTAACTAGAAAAACTTCTGTGCTATTTTTCTGCTATAATGGTATCTCCATTTACCTCTGCTGTACAAACTTCCCATGGAATCAGACATCCTTTGATGCTAATTCACAAATGCTCCGTAAATTCCCACCAGTTCTAATCCCTTAGCCACCCATTCACTGTAAATGTCTTAATGCCTTCAGCCAGGCCTATTAGCACTGGAAACATGGGTCTCTTTGGCCCCTGGCTCTATTAAAAGGAAGCAAGCTGAGGCCTATTTATAGGATAATCTTGCCAGCCACCTAATCCTCTTTCAGTGGGGGTTTATTTCCTGTCGGTTTTGTTTTACCTCTTAAATCAGTGCACTCTGGCACCAACCATTCAGGGTGCTTTTCCCTGCCTTGGCCCTGACACCTGTGCTGCTGACCCCATTGCACCATTTGGGCTTTCTGATCAGACAGGCATCCATCTTGGCAGGGCAGAAGCAGTGCGCCTTAGTTCTTACTCACCCTCCAACACAAATGCAGCCTTTCCTTCTACTCCCTTCTGTACTTTCCACTGGCTTTAAGCTTGTACGGTGGATGCCTAATTGTTAGAGTTCACGCTGCATTTTGTAAGCAGCTCTTGTTTTAGAAATGGAAATGAAATGATGTGGTGTTCATGTTTTTCGTTTGAACAAATGGAAGATCAGCTTTGACACCAATTTAGACGCTGCTGGTTGAAAACAAGTAGTTTCAAATTAAGAAGTCAAAGCTGTTCTGTAAAAATCAGCCTTCCCTTCTGGATGTAAAGCAAACAAACAGATAAACCAGGCTGCTGCACTATGTGCTGAAGTACATAGCTTTTATTTTGTAAAAAAATATCGTTATGCTCAGTCAAGACAGCAATCTGTAAGTGCTTACAGCTTGCACTGGCAGACTCTTTAATGCCTGGTGCTGATTAGTTAGCACTGATTGCCTCTACTTTTAAGGAAGAAAGTCCTCTCCTATACACAGGTTTGGGATAACTCCTTGATTTCAGGGGTGGAAGGGACAATTGACTTGCTTTTTCTGTCCTTTTAATCACATGCCGTTGTACTTTTCTTATTTGTTACTCTCCTTCACAGTTTTGTGAAGTGGTTAATTTCTCTTAACTAAAGAAGCCCTGTGTTCTAAGCAGGTATTCCCTGGCTTCAGCATCCAGATATTTCCTATTTCTTTGCTGGTACTCAATTCTCTTAGAGATTCTTATGAAACACTGTCAGACAACTGCACAACAGCTGTTGTACCACAGTAACGTGGCACTCATTACAAACACAACTGTTATCATGTAATGTTTATTTGGACTATAATGTTTAGTTGGACTTGATGGTCTTCAAGTTTTTTTCCAGCCTGGGTAATTCTGTGATTATTGGGTTTCTCCGTTGTTAGGAAAGCTTTGTTTTAGCACAAGTTAGGATAAGCACAGTAATGCTGATTGTTTAAAGAACTCATTGCTGTTAAAGCCACACTGGCTGGTCACTGCAGATCTCAGTTTCACTGAGCTGTAGGTAGCAGTCCCATAAAACCAAAATGCAGGGAAGAGAGGTAAGGACATTACCTCTCCACTCCTTATTTTGCTGGTGATTATGTTGTATTTACATTGCATATGGTGGGTTTGGGGTGCAAGGGAATGGGTATGAATTTGGTAACACAGCTGCATTTTCTATCTGTCATAGCCTCCAATGTAGCCTACCCAGATCCCTGCAAAGGCAGAGCCCTCTCTCCCTTCCCTTCATCTAAAACCTTGACCTCTGAAGTTGGTAGAGGAAACCTCAATCCACAGGCTGTGTCCTGCAACAGTGGGACTTATGATCCAACAGGATCTGTAATCCCTACATCTAATCCATGGGTTTTGAGTTGATCATGAAAGGCTGCCAGGCTTGCTGAAACTGCAGTAGTGCTCTGGTTTGATGTGTTTGGATGGAACATGGACAGGTTTTGAAATGAAAATTTTCCTGAATTTCAGTGTGATTTGTGTACTGAATTCTCTGTGGGTCACTGGAAACATAGCAGCTTGCTGCAGATGAATACATGTGTATCATAAACACATCTTGCTTAGGGAATTAGGAGTTGCTGTGATGGGAGTGTTTAACCATCTGATAAATCAAGCAAGTTTCAAACTTCAGCACTTCACTAGATTGATGTTCATTAACAAATGCACATTGCCAATGGTTTGCGCTTAACCACTATCAATCACTATCTCTGCAAACAACTAATCTTAAACAATCTTTCTCAAAAATTAGCAGTGCACATAGAATGCCATGAGGCTGAAGTTGCTGCTCCTGGAGTTCTGCAGGGCTTGGGTCCTTGTTGTGGGGAGGGAAGACAGAACAGCAGCACGCAGCGTTTTCCTGCATTCGTTTGGGTTTTTTTGCTATTCCCCCCAAAATGAATGAATGAGAATCTCACCTCCTCCCAGAAGTAGTTCATTATTTTTATAATCCAGGTCTCCAATCTTCTCTTTTGCCGTTCCATATAATTTAGGCACTCTTGCTCAGCTGTGTTGCAGAGTCTTACTGCGTTGCTGGCTGTTACTGTTAGTGGTGATATGGTACAAACTGCATGCACACAGCCTGGGTTAGACTGTTCTACTTTTATGTTTGGGTTTAAGGCATACTGATATTGATTACACTCTCCTTGGTGTTTCTGTACTTTATGCATCCAGCAGGCTCTGTCTTGGCTGCCTTTAGGTGGAACTGGTGTGAACAACCTTTTGTTGCCATGTCAGAGTGCATCCTGCAGTAGATGCGTGTTTCCTGTTGGTTACCCGAGGTGGGAAAGTTGACACCTCCCAAAGGGCAATTCAGCCCACCCATGTAAGATGGATTAGTGTAGGATGTGCCTTGCACTGAATTCCTCTGAAAATCTAAAGGTCTTGTTTGTAGAGCCATGTTTCACACATGAGCGTCTCAGCGAGACAGGGAGCCTGTGCAGCCCTTTGCGGAGCTCAGGCTGCCTGCAGATGCAATGAAGCTGTCACTGCAGAACCCACCAGGTTAGGCGAACACACAGCCGCTCTCCTGAAGCATGACACAGTTTTAAAGGAAAGCTGATACTTTTGAAGGCTCTTGAATTTTGCCAGCTCTGTCAGACTGCAAACAGCTAACATTTTCACCTTTGTCAAACTAGATTTAATGTATCTGGGAAAATAGGCAATCTGATAATGCATTGCTACTATTGACTTAGAGGAAGGAGCGGGAGGCTCACTCTGCTCACATAGATCTCCCGGGGAACTCAATATTTGACTACAGAAGCTGTGAGTCCTTTTATCCAGGCACACTTGATTTTAGAGGTGATATGCAGAGCACCGGCCTTGCTAACAGCTCGACTTCAGAGAATTTCCCATGGCTGTCACACTACTGTGTGAGTCTGAAATAAGGCCTGGGTAGCCAGGGACTGAACTACCAGCCACACAGCTTCTGTCCCCTCCTTGGAAGTGTCCACTCTGCAGTATCACAGAGGTACCCAGCTCCTGCCAGTGCCTCACACAATATTAGCAGTGATTCCTCTGTTGCTCAGATTTCCCCGGTAAGGTTCAGAAAATAAACAGAGGGCTGATGTGAAATTTAGTGACAAAAATTATTAGTCTAAAACTGATCAGAGCCTGCAAGTATTCTCCAGGTATCTTTTTTTTTGTTTTTTAACCAGAATACAATGCTGATGCTCTTTGTCACGAAGCAGAAACATGCAGCGAGGGCTGTGGGGCTGTGTCAGTACACTGGATAGGCCTTTGTGAAGTGTTCTCCTGAAAGCTGCTTTCTGAGGAAAAAGTCTGAGCCTGCATGAATAAATAATGTGCTGATAAGTTTGTCCAGCAATACTGGCTCTGCATAAAGCAACCTTAGGTGGTTACAGTCCCTCATGGGTCTGTTGATGCCCAGGGCAGAGCAACAAGTGTTTCTTCCACTCTGCTAGCAGAAGTACACAGTGCTGAAAGCCACAATGAGAATGAAGTGTGGGCAAGATAGCACACAAATGTCAGGAGGAGTGCACGTTCTTCTTTCAGGTGCTACCAGCAGCTGCACTGTGGTGCTGCTCCAGTGCAGAGCACTGATGGGGAGATGGCTGCCAGCTGTAGTGTGTCCTCTGTGTACCAAAGTAGAACTGCTTTCCCATAAATGGATTGTGAGTCATTCACCATCCTTCTGTGGCACAGTCTTTGTTAGGCAAAGTTCTGACAAGTCATGTCCTCCACCCTGGGCTCTTGTGGAGCTTTTCACACACCATTTCAGGGCAATCTGGTCAATCCCAGCACTGTCACTTGTTGTATGGTAGTATCTGATGTAATGAGGGGCTCAAGTTACCTGGATCTTGAGGCTTGTAGCCAAGCTATTAATAAAATCTCAGGCCATCAAATGGCTTTGGACATGGGCTTTGCCACTGTCTTTTCTGAAATGCAGCCAGAGAATCACATTGGCTGATTCTTCCAAATTGCTTGCCACTACAATACAGCAGTTGAGCACATTTCCCATTAAAGGCAGCTACTTTATAGAACAATGTTTAAGTTGCTGGCCTAAATTATCCCTTAATTAGGTCATTTTTCCTAATTGATTAAAAATAGGATTTCAAATTAAAACAGAAAGATTGAGTAACATCACACGGATGATATTATCCAAATGTGAAAGGGAAAAAAAAAATCATCAAAAAGAAAGAATCATTATATTGAATTGCAGATCAGCTGTAGATAAGACATTTGGGATTGTTCTCCAGAAAATCTATTCTTTTCCGTCTTTGAAATTAGGGCAAAGATGCAATCAAATAAAAAAAGTTTAAAGCCCAGAAGGAAGAAAGAAGAAAAAAAAAAAAGCCATTACAACACAGCTGATCAAATACAAAGTCATTATTACACATAATTCACAATATGGTGGCACCTAGAGACCTAGGGCCACAGCCCAGCAGGTGCTGTGCAGGGACAAATGAGCCCCGTCCCAGAGGACTTGCAACTGCAGTCAACAAGGCAGGTGATGAGACCAAAACTAGAGAGCAGGAGTTAGCTTCCAAAGCCTGCGATCTGTGTTGAAGGTAACTCTAGAAATAGGGCCCACACAGGTCTGTGGGCTACCAGAGACAGCTCCAGTACAGACATTCGGTGATGGGAACACAGTGAAATGCAATGCTTGAATACGTATTTTACTCTCATCTTCAGTAATGTAATGTCTGCCAGCATCACAAACAACTAGAGCAAGAAAGCTCAGATCTCTGCTGAGGCTATTTGGAGACAGTTTTCAGGACAGGCTGTTTTTTTGTGTGGTTGTTCAATTGTTGTTGGTTTTGTTTTGGATTTGCTTTGTATTTTGGTGAAAGAAAATAAACCCAGGCAGACTGAGCACAACAGATAAAGCTTAACACAGGTGTACTGATTTTTTTTTTATTTATTTTTTTTTTTACAGTAGGCAATTTAGGGATGTTGGCACTAAAGGATATTGACTTCAGTGAAGGTCTGTCAAATACCTGATTCTCTGGCTTCACTTTCACCATTCTGATCTGAATGGAGAAGCTAGTCCCTACTTCAAGTCCATTTCTGACAGTTTTGATAATGTTTCACTGAATAATTTCCTTAGGAGAGCAGAAGTGCAGGCTGTGTGCTCCCATTTTCCTTATCCTCTGAGCAGCTCTCTCCCAGCTCTGTCTTCTGTTCGTACCCAGCAGGGAACCCATGTAGGCGTTTGTTTTCATGTCTGGATGAGCACTCCATCCCTGCCACACTTGTGATTTGGCTGCAGTCTCAAACTGTGTATCAAAATTGGGCGTCCATCTGCTCCCATCCCCTTAAACTTGCTGTCTTCTTTTCGGTCTGATCTGATCTCTGTTTTCACCCTAAAGGTTGTATGGCACCATACTGGATGGCTTTCTGCTGTCACTTGTAGCTGGTTGTGCTTTAACCACAAATGCACCTGGTAACACCCCAGAGTTTGGCTCAGACTTACCACCTTCACTCTTATATGAGCAGTCAACACCCAGGCAAGGAAGAAGATAAAGGCAGGAGAAGTGTACAACAATATCTTTGCAGCTTCTAATGAAGCCTCATCTTGGACGCTCTCCAAGGTGGTTGAAGCATCTTTCTTTCCTATCCTAGTCCTTGATCTCTTGTCCTGTATGAGTTGTAAAACTACATATTGCATCCATACAAATTTTAGGTACACACAGCACAGAGTGCCTCAGTGCGCACAGCATGTGTTCTTGGCCTGTTGTTTCCAGTCCTCATGTTGAGCATTTAACATGCTAGCTTCTGATGCCTGTATTGCAAGGGTCAGCAAGTCATAACCAGTTTATTCCTCTACTCTGCGCCATCTAAGATCTTTTTCCATGTAACCCCTTCTGTAATTCCTATACCGTGGTATAGAAGCCCCATCTGTAACTTCTCCTGGACAGCAGGCAGCTGTTCAGTTGATCTCGTTATCCACATCTGAATCCTTTCCAGTCATTCTTGGATCCTTTGTGAGACCAGGACAGTAGATGGCATTTAGGGTGCACTGGCATGAGACGTTTTTGCAGTGGTGCAGAAGTATCTCCTGTTCTGTTTTCTTTTTAGCTCTAATTTGTTGACTTTTTAGATCAACTCCGACATGCCTCTTTCTTAGGAAAGTTTATCTGATTTAGTGTACCACTGAGCATGCACAATTACTGCAATTTTATCTATGATTTGTTTTGCATTTACTGACCTTGAACTTTATCTTCAATTTTATCTGGCAGTTTCTGGCAGATCTTTCTGCAGCTATTTACAGTGAACTTCCAGCTTTAAAACCTTGAGTAATGCGGGAATGTAGACAAACCACTATCTTTGTTATGCATGACACCTTATCAGTAAATGATCTCAACAGGTTGCCCCAAATCAGCTTTGGAGGAACACTAGCAGTAACCTGCCCCTGTTCATTCCTGCTTCTTTTTTTTCTATTATTTATTTTTGTCAGTGGTCTATTTTGTTTATTAGCATGATTGCTCAGTTTTTTGAGCTGGCTGCTTTGACTACCCAGGAAGGCCACTCCTACCCACGTACCCATCTATTCTCACACACTATGGGGCATAAGAGTCCCTTTCACTTCCAGGTCTGGACTCACAGACCAGCTTCACCCAAGACTGAAAGCAAGGTATTCCCACAGCCAGGCAGGAGCTCAGCTCAGCACCAGCTTAAAGTGGGCTGTTGTCTATGCCAGGCTTAGCCCTACAGGTGGGACACAGCTCCATCTGTCTGTGAGCCCTGAATTCCTCTCAGCTCATGTCACTGCTTCCTTCTTGCTGTGTTCTAGCCATCAATGACTTCAGTTCTTCAGGCACTAACAGATGTCTCTAAGTTTGCAAGTCTTAAACATGTGTATTCTCTTCATCCCCCAAGCAGCAACCAAGCACTGATCAGAAAGAGGGAGTACAAAGTTCTTGAGGTTCTATGAGTTGTTCCGTAATCCTTAAACAGTGTTGGCATCTTAATAAGATCTTTATTGCAAGTGTCTCTGTTAATTTGGATATTCTTGTGCATTTAACTTTCACTGTGAGCTGTCTTTGCTGGAATATTTGTAGTCCAGCTGTGCAAGGGGGAGGTTCAGGTTGGGTATTAGGAAAAACTTCTCAGCCAGAGTGGTGATGCAGTGGCACAGGCTGCCCAGGGAGGAGGTGGAGTCACCATCCCTTGGGGTATTAAAGAGCCGTGTGGATGCGGCATTGAGGAGCATGGTGGAGATGGGTTGGTGGTTGGACTGGATGATCTTAGAGGCCTTTTCTAACTTTAGTGATTCTATGATTCTATGAAGTGAGAGGAAGAAAGTTGTAATAGTCTGTAGTGCCTTGTAATCTGTTAACAGTCAAGAAGGAAGAAGATGGAGAACACAACTGTGAGTTTGCTTGCTGCTGGAGGGGTTAAAAACAGTTTAATCCAGAAATACAGAGAATTACTCAATTCTCATCATCTTTTCAGTTTTTCTTTGAGGCAGTTGTACAAAGTTTGTGGCTTCTGGGAGCACAGTCAGAGCAGCCTGGAAGTATGGCAGTTTCTCATGCAGAAATTTGCTAAATAATAATTCAATGATTGTAGTATCTGGGAAGGAGAAAAGCACACATCTCATTCTGCATTTTTGAGCAGGAATTCCCAAATGCTGAGTTTTGCAAACTTTGTTACATATTTACAATCCCCGCGTTTGTTGTAAATCAGTTATGAAAGCTGTTTTATAGAGGGATGATACCACCCTTCTTAGTCATTTACATGTTCAGTATGACTCACACTCCTGTACCAGCAACCAGTTTTCCTTTTCTTTCATGACACCTATTTACTTCCAACACTCCAGCCTATGGTAAAATGTGTGTTATTGCTTTATCTATCACCTGTGGCTTTCTGTTGTGGTAGATGGGTATCATACACCACAGCACTGATCCTTTCCCTGTCAAAAGTCTGTTGTCTTGGCCCAGCTGGCTGATCCCACAGCAGACTGAAAAAAGCCAAGCACATGGGGGTGCATTGGTATCATTTTGTCTCTTTTCCCAGAGATAAAATAAATTCAGTAGACATTTTGACTGGCCCCAAATCATGCCATTTAGAAAACTGCTTGAATTTCAAGCCACTCCAAAAATAATTGACTTATATTTATAGAATTCCTTTCGTCACAAAGGACTCCATATGCTTTTCAGAAAGATATTTCCATTCAAGCTACTGCTGAAACGCAACCTCTGCTTAACTGCAATATTAGTTTACAGCATGAGGCAGGAAAAAAGGTTACCTGAAATACAGCCATTTTCACTCAAAATTATCCCTTTTAGGAGTCAAAAACTATGAAAATCCGTATGATTCTGGTGCATGAAATTGGGCCAATTATATGACATTTAGGAGGAATATTAACATTTCTCATTCTGAGAGCTATAAGTACTTTCAAATGTCTCCCATGACATCTTTAATTCATTTTCATGCCCTGAGATTTCTGTCACCCGAAATGTATTTTTACTCTATTTGTTGTAGCTATTCAGGAAGCTTTACACTGACTTAAAAGCAACTTACTTTATAGCATCAGAAGCTCCTTGGTTGTGGGTTAATGTGAACTTGGTAGGACAGGTTAGGGTTTGTTAAATTCTGTAGTGTTGGATACTGTGTCTGAACCTACCTGTCTTAAAAAGAAAACCGAGTTTCAGTATGGTGAAGTATTCATTTTTCACTGTCATTTTCTTAGGAGTGGATTGGAAATAATAGACTATTAGTGACTGTCAAGATTATTCATTTTACTTACAGGTCTTTACGTCCGTTTACACTGAAAGTAAGCTCACAGTATGCACAATGTTAGTTGCTAGTGCAAAATATCATCATGAGATCATTTTTGACAGTGATTCTGTGGGTGCTGACTTAACACAATGTCCTCATTTCTGTTTTAACAACCTGATTGGGCTGCAAATGAGGGTGGAATCTGGTCTAGTGAATCATGTACATTTACTTTTATTTAGCGCTATCTCTCCAAATCTTTTCCTACCTGCTTGATAATTGGATTGAAATTATCTTTAATTACATTGTCTGGGGCTTTGTAATATCAGCCCCTACCCAACTGTACTGTATTTTTGGGTGCCCACTTAAGATTCTATGAGGTGAGCAGGGCTGAAGGGCAAAATCCAGAAAGCTGCATCGCTGCAGTCTCAGAGTCATTAATTTTGTGCAATGATAACTTTGTACTCAGAGAGCAATATTCATTATAGGCAAGAAGGGAAGCATGCGAGTCCTTAATTAACAGTAGGATATCATCAGCATAAAGTAATAGTTTAATGTTCTACAGAATCAGTGTTATAGCCTTTTAGACTGTTGGTTTTTCCATTTTAGACAAGGCCAACACAAGATTGTAATTGTCTGGTTGCCATTACCCAGCTCTCATTACTCTCCAGGCAGTAGCGCGCCACCCTGTTTCCTATGATTGACCCATATGATTGTTCAAGTATGCAAACTGCCCAGGCTCCCCAGGGACCTCCATTTCCATCATGTACATAAATAGTAACTGACTTATTTTTTTCCCATGATCCAACCCAACAGACAGTTTGCGACTGGGTTTGTAAAAAGAACATGTTTTATTTTCATCTTAGGATATGCTACACTATGGAAGCATTAGCAGAAAGCTATCTAGAATGCCTAGACTTGCCCCCAGTCCCACTTTACCATAGGAGCCTAAGCATACAGCAGCTCCTCTCCACTGTGCGTGCACAGGTAAGAAGCTGAATTTATGTCCATGCCTGTCCACAACAGAAGGAGGTGAAGTAGCAGCTGCTACTCTAACTCCTTTGGGGGAACCTAGGTACCAGAGTACTGCTTCAGTTCAATGGCTGAGTTCTTTTTGCGGGCAAAGATGGGTTTTGACTTCAGTTATTTTAGTTGGGAGCAGCATCTCTAGAGAAGGGGATAACTTTCCTCAGTGAGGCCAGCCCTGGTGGCAGCCCCCCAGACAAAGTAGACAAGTGGTGTCCTTGCTGGTACTACCCTAATAATAGCTAAATGGATTCACTTTTGAAATATGGTCTGTTTAACAAACTTGAGAGCCTAAAACTGAGGCTTAGAAGCTCCAAGACATTGCCAATGAGAACAAGTGAGACCCACTTGCTAGGGGAATCCACAGGGCATTTTTGTCCTTGCACAATTCACTTAGACTTACAGAGCAAGCAGCCACTCAGCTCAGAGCCTGCCTCACTAGCCACTGATGCCCTTAAAGGCACTGTCTCAGAGCCTCCTCTAAGGGCTATTAAGGAACTGTCCCTCCCTCAGCTGTGTCATAAATACCTGTGCTGCTGCTTCATTCTTTCTTGTATCCTTCCCTGTTATTTTACTCCACAGGCCAGAACTGAGGCATCTAGAAAACTTTTATCTGTTTGGCAGTACAAGGAGCGCTATTCCAGTGGTGTTAAAAGAGACAAGAGTTAAACATTTAGTATTTTTTGAAAATTGGCAATTAATATCGCACTTCCCAGGGGGGACTGACCACTCTGGCTGTTCCTGCACAGCTGGGGCCTTGAATTAGCCCGGACTGCTGGAATTACTCTATGAAAGCAAGACTGTGCAATTGCCAGTCCCTCAGCCTTACAGATAAGGGCTGGGATTCCAAGGCTTAGTTTCAGAGAGGCTCAGGAAAGACAGAAAGATGTTTCAAGGTTAAAATATGTGTTGTGTGTGTCGGTGTGGAAGGGAGATAGATAATTCCCTGAAGACTAATTCTGTGTGAAGGTAAGCACTAATTTTGGAAATGCCATACCTCTGCTCTGTGGGAGCATCTAACACTTGCAGTTCTTCAGGTGCACTCCAGACTGTGCTTCAGGAAGTGAAATGACATTGAATCCCTCCTTTCCCTTCAGTCTCCTGAAAGTAATGCCTTCAAGAGAGCACTTCACTAATGCAAAAGTTCCTGTGAATATAAACGTTAGATTGCACATTTCTTCTGTTGCATTCAGGGAAGATTTACAGTAGGATAGTGAGAGTTAATGTGTCAGACAAGACTAAATGTGCCTCTTTGTGCTGAACTGCATGGGTTTCTTTTTTTCTTTTTCCTAGGCTGAGAAGTCTCTTCAGGAATCTCTCCACTGGATTTGGCCAACCCGTGTCCCTTAGTTTTTCACTGAAGCAGACTTAAGGTATGGCTGTTATTCTCTTTAATAACAAAAGCCAGACGCTAAAAAAGTAGAACAAGTAGTCTCTTGGTGCCATTTAGTAGACTAGGCCATAGGGAATTGCTTAAAATAGAGCTTTTGTTCCTCATTTAAATCGAGGCAGTCTATTATCTATCCACTGTAGTTCATATAAGCATTTGTGAACGCTTTGATTCAGAGGAGGAGTTTTTTGTTGGTTTTTTTTTTTTTCTTTTCTGAGACTACTCTGTCTTAAGTAAATCCTATTTATTTATTTATTTTTTCAGGAACAAACCGCTAGAGCATATTGATATAATGAAGTATTGCTTTCAGTCTCTGTGAGCTCCACCATGAGGAAAATACATTATGATTAGAAAGCATATTTATTCTTGACTCTGCCCAAACCGTTTCTTCTCACGCTTGTATAATGAAGACTGGAGAACTAAACATTCCACCTAGAACTAAAACTCTGTGGAACATTTATCCTGGCCCTTAGAAAGGACTGAATGTCTTCAAATAAACTGACAGTTAACAAACAAATGTTAGGACCACCTGCAGTGATTCGCACCTACAGTCTCAGCAGCTGAGGTGTGGGGATGGCTCCTCTGCAAATATAGCTGCCTGCATACAGAGCCAAATGTGAGCAAAAAGCAGAACTGTTCCTGCCTGTGTCAGGCTTCCTGGAGAGCCCTCACAGGCAGCTGGATTAGTCCCAGTGACAATCATTTGGTGTCCAACAGAAAGCAGTAATTCAGCTCCTATTTAGTGATGTGCTCCAGGTCAATGGCTTTGTCCTGCAAGTAAAAGGTATAGGAGAGCTGACTTACTTATGCAGAAAAGGCATAACGCAAAAACCTACTGAGATGATAAAAAAATTTGCATTTTCTCCAGCAGAGCCTGGTTAGACCTGGGGTGAACTTGCATCTCATGCAGAGCTTGCACTGCAGGGCACAGTTAGCTTTGTCCAAGATTGCGCTGCCAGCTTGGCTTGCTTGTTTCTGTTATGTTTTGTTTTAAATCCAGGCTAGAACTCTTATGAAGCCTTGACTGCAGGACTGCTTCTTCAGCTCTTTCACCACCATCCTTTTGGTGAAGCCAATTCTGTTTTTCTGTTCTTTTTTTCCATAGGCTAGACACTTAATGGATACATCTGTTATTTGGAATTCAGATGTTCGCAGATATAGGAGTGGGATTTACAGCTGCAAAAGAGAGCAAGTTTTAAAAGACACCTAAACCACCTTTTGTGGATCCTGCCGTTTATGAACACCCAAACACATACCTACTCACTTGGACAAAGGCAACATATCCAAAAGCAAATTGAATGGATTGCACTGCCTGCTTTTAGGAAAAGAATGCATTTATTCTTCATACAAAATTGAAATTTTCTCTCTGTCTAGTTATGAAACATCAATTTAAACTTTATAACATATTCACATATTTACATAAGCAGCTTCAGACCTCTCTTGTTTGAATAAATGTTCACCTTTGCTGACATGACAAGACAGTGGGCTGCAATACAGGCCAGAGGAGCTATATTTAAATTCCTGGGGTGGGGAAGAAGTGCAATCGATGAATCACTTGGAAACTTTAGTCCCAAGCTGGAATGTGACACTTCTATTAACAAAGCTGCATCTATGTCATGTGTGGAGGATGAGAGAGTGCTTATACCATCCGACAGTTATTTGTCAGCTTAGGGAATGTTTATTCATACAAAAATTTAAGTGGAGAAGAGTCAGTGAGTCTTGTCCTTGTGACCACCTCCTACAAAATGTCCTGGATAATGGCAACATCCCCACAGTCACTCAAACACAGGCTACACAGTGTGCCTGCTCACACGTGTTGAAGTAGAGTGAACACGTGCAGGGGGTGGTAAGCTGTATTCTGAAAGCACTGCATCCATGCCTTGCAGCTCTCTAGCTCCTGTAAATCACTGGCACAACATTTTCATGTTCAGAATGCTCCAAGACATTAGCAAATGAATGAATCAAAAATGTTCTCAGGAAAAGCAATAAGTATACCCACACAGTCACAATGGGAATTTGATCATGGCCAGTACAGTGGTGTGTTTGAATCAAAGTGGAGAGATTTTCTTTCCAAAAGGGATCCATTTCTTAACAAAGCAACACTCTCACAGACATTTTGTGAATACTCTTACAACAACCGTGATTAATAAATACAGCTGGATGCTAGTGGGGTAGTAGGCTAGAAATCAGGACAAGTGGAATCTTACCTTTGTTCCTCTGACATAATCATGAGACACATCATCCAGAGCTGTCAATTCTGGATAGCCAGCTTGCGAAGTAGTGCATGATCCTGAGGACTGGAAGGAACAGAAAACAGCTGTGCATAAGGTGAGACACAGAAAACACCCTACACCACTGGCCAGTTTTGGTCTATTTAACGTTTGCCAGCTTGTATACTTATTTTCTGAATTGTAATGATTTCTTGTAAAGCATTCTGAGGCTGCAAAATGGAGATAGCTATTAAAGAGACTTCTTTATTTTTTATTATTTTTTTTGACTGTCATTTTCTATTTCTGCTGCTCTGGTGTCTGATTACATTGGAGACATGGGAATATACAAAAGGCACAGGCTTATTGTGGTGTGTTGTTTACAAGGTTATCCTTGCACGTGTTCGCTCGCTTGCTCGCTCCCACATACAGTCACACTCCCATTACTGTTTCCATTTCCAAGGCAAGGAGATGTGCTGCTTTATGTATGGGCCATCTGTCAGGCAGCACCGGGGCGTTGTATATTGATGCCATGTTTGTAGCTATCTCTTATTTGAAACAAAGTTCAGTTCAAAGCACTTCCAAGTATAGGAAGGGGAGAAAAAAGATGTTAATGTGTTTAGATTACATTAAAGTTTTAAGATTAACTAAAAGAAAGAGTGAGAAAAAGTCTGCTAATGGGTAGAGCTCAGTGGAAAGGCATTATTATATTACTACTAATGCACATAAAGCATCTCCTATTAAAAAGGGATGGCAGTTTTACCTCCTATTAAATATATCAAAGCTGTACTTCAATTACAAATCCTTTCATATGCATGTTTTAACAAATATGTCTTTGATAATAGAGTGCAGCAGTAGCTTTTTAAATGCTAAACAAGATCCCTACAATACAGCTCGCAGATAGAAAAGTACTAGAAGAAGGAAGGTCTATTTGACAGGGAAGGAAGGGATGCATTTCAATATTTTCATTGCCTTTTGTAGCTCACGAGACAGAGTTTATAAACCATTCCAGTGAGCATAGCAGGACATTGATAAAATAGCACAACCTGCAAAGACTATACTGAAGTTGTTTGGCAAGCTGCTGTTGTTTTTCCACATTGTTATCTTGGAAAACAAGCTGTGTCCTAATAACGCTAGTAACAACAAAAATAAAAGCAGACCACGGTTGGTTGAGCCCTGCCTTGGAAAACGTAAAATCTCAACTAGCCCCAAAAAAACATAAGGAGAGAAGAAATCCCTACGCCCAGAGGAGGCTTCGAGGTGACAACGTGTGGTCCTGACCTCATGGACTTACCTAGTGAGCGTCTCTTCCACAAAACACCAAATAAATCTTGATGTTGTCCAGGAAAACCCAGCAAGCGAATTGGTGTTCTGCATGAGCAGTCTGGCACTGTGTGACCTATGGGGAATAACAGCATTAGAAGGGTCAAAGCAACCCAAAGAGGGATCCAGCATGGCCTTGAATTTAAGCTAAGAAGTCCCTTCTAGCCTTGCAAATGGTTACGAGGGCTGGGTAGAGCACTGCAGAGAGTCTCCAAGGCCCTCTGTATAAAGGCCTCCGCCTATTGCATCATTTTTTCATATCTGGTCCCAGTAACAGAGTGTTAGCACAGCAAAACTGAGCCTTTGAGACACCAGAGTTCAGCTCCCTGTTTCTAATTGTGCCTGCCTCCTGGCCTTAGAATTCTGCAAAACCCAAGCTCTGTTCCCACTCAGGGTGAACTGGAGTCACAATATTAATCAGATCAGGCAGCAGGCTGCCACAAGCCAGGCTCCATTTTCACGGATCACATATTTCTGACATCTGGCATGGGAATGCGCCCATGCCTATGGAAATGTGTATGAACCCACAACTAGCTTTCTCAGTTTTCTGATGAATCAATTAAATAGAGGTTCATAAATCTTAAAAAAAAAAAAAAGGAAAAAGATTTGATCATAATAAAGAACAGCAATAAATTCTGCTTAGCCTTTTCTCCCTCTGGATTTTCTTTTTTTCTTATGGAGATATAGAAGTTGTAGAGATTTAGTGAAATTTAGTCACTTACTTACCTAGGAAATAATTATGAGCAATAGCACTGTAATGTTGTAAGTCCAGCGTCTACAGTGGTGGGCAGTAGGGTTGTCCTTCTGCTCATAGCACCGGGCCTTGCCTTGCTTTGCCTGTCCCCAGCTGCCCTTCATGGCTATGAGTTGTACTTGCTTGGGTCTCTGAGGAGCGAGAAGGGTGGTTTGTGACATTTCCTCATTGGCAAAGCAGAAAGGAAAGCTGGAGGTTGGTCATCTCCTCCTTTCTCTCAGATCAGCACAAGGGTCTCCACTGTAGTAGAAGTCAGTACATGCAGAGAAACCATACCAGGACTGCAATAAGATCACAATATTTCAAAATAGAGGGATAGAGCCAGAGAAAGAGGCTGTTGTTCCTGATTGCTACCCTGGCTGAAACTCCGGGGAAAATGAAATCTCACAGTACTGTGTGAGCCATACGCACCACTTCTAAGACAACCAGGCTTTACGAGACAGATTCTGTCCACCTTGGCCTTCAGGAAAGTTGTCACCCAAAGGAAATGCAACCTCTCTTTGTCTCCTGGCCAACTCCTCTGGGTAATATAGATCAGTATCACACCATAGAAGTCAATATTACAGATTCCAGCTGGCTAAATTGGCTTCAATCCACTGAGTCAATGAATCAGATGCTCAGCAGGTGATATACAGTGTTTGACTTGCCTAAGCAATCATTATGTCCAGAGACTCAGAGATCTATTCTGGAGTCTAAGCAAACAAGATAAAATGTGTTCCTCCCCTGGCCTCATATATATCATTTCACATTTAAAAGATTTCTTGAGTTGGAGGAATCAGCATTACTTCCAGCAGCTCCTGGTTTTGAAAACTGAGAGTACTTAATAGTTATGTTTATTTGTGCTGATTTTTTTTCTCTTTTTCCAGCTGCCTCTATTAGCACAAAGGCTAAATGAAAATTCAAATCACTATGGTGATTAGCTGCAAATATTGCTTTTTGCAATGGGTTTGGTGTCCCAAGCAAACAAAGGACCATTCTTCAATGTGCTGCAGACAGCACAATTGTGTACCTCACAGATGTCTCAGTGCAATCAGCTTCTCATTACTGGACTAAACAGAACTTTTGATGGAGCTGAGAGAATCGAGTGACCTGGGGCGGGAAGCAAAGGTTCCCTTACCTGGCACACTGTATTTCCTCCCCCGCAGGCATATTGATTACTGAGAGGCTGTTTGCTGAATGAGGTCCTACTCAGCATGAATGTAGCTGGAACGAGTCCTCTATAATTAAAGAAAGGAAAGGAATAAATGATCTGTCTAACACCTTACAGTTATTATCCTATAACTTTGTAACCCATAGCTAGGTTCTCTTTCTGCAGATTTTCTCTGCAGAGATTGGGGGAAAAAAAAGCCAACAAACCCACAGCTGAAAGCTTACAAATTATGATGCATGGAAGGAAGGGTTTGTTTCTTGAGCTAAGGAGATGCTGAGAAAACAATGCTGTCTCCTGAAGTGGGAGCTAAGGCATCTTGCATTAAATGTGAAACCTACCTCTAAGATCATTGCAGCTGAGGTAACCACAAGCTCCTCTAGAACTGAAGCAAGCCTGCAGAAGAGGGAAGAATCAAAGTCTGTGGTGCTTCAGCACATCTTTATGTGCTTGCTAGGCTGGAGGTGGAATTTTTAAGGTATGGTGTTGGAATACTAAAAGAAGAAAGAAAACTTGTATGAAGAACGGGAATATTGCATAGCTTCAAGATAAACTAACATAACTAATGGCAAATTACAAAGCAAGGAAGTATTTTAAAAAGCCAGAGCAATAGTAGGGAGATTTCTAAATACGTAGCCATGGACTGCAAACACCATGGCTGAAGATAAACTTCTACTCTAATGTGCCATGAGTAGCCAGAGGACAAAGAGATAGAGATGAAAGGAGGTAAAGCAAGAGTAACACATGCAAGTACACCACAGCACCTGCTAGTAATATGCCATGCCACTAAAAGTCTAAACAAAATAAGAGAAGCAAGAAAGACAGAGCTTTTCACATGGATTCCCAGCTGCTCCCAAGAAATGGACTTGGAGCTGGTCTCTGTTCCCAGAGAAATAATCAAGAAAGGCAGAGCCTGTTCCCAATGTTGTCAGTGCATTGCTGTGTTGCTCTGCATATTGTTACTTCTTTCTTGCCTCAGTTTCCCCACTAGCTGTCTGTACTGACTGTGTAAAGAAGAACATGATCAAATCTATAAATAAAGCACAGGAATGATCAGACTGGACACAGTACAGGACAGCAGGCCAGTCTCTGCCTGTGACTGGGCCCAGAGAAGCATTATGAGGGTCCCACTCATAATAAAATTTCTTAATATTAATGCAAATTATGGCAACAAAACAGATATTTCAATATGTGAGAAAATGGTGGCTACAATAAAGACCTTCTCAATGCGTCTAAGCAGTCTCCCAAACACCTTTTTCTAACACCGCCTTGTCTCATAGCCCCAAACAGTAAGGAAGTTAAAAAGAAAAGACATGATCAATAATTAAAAGGCTGGAAATGAACAAATGGAATGAATTGCTCCAAGAAGGGTGAGGAGAGAAACCTGAGAAATATCATCTATCTTTATCTCTCAATCTGGCAGAGGATTTACAAACCATCTTTAAAAAGAGAGATTCTGAGGTTACATATTCACTGCTTCAGGTTTCTGAGCGATGCCAGGTTTTTTATTTTAGTTTTTTTCTTTTTACATTATGCTTCCTCATTTTATGACACTTCTCAGACTTGAATCATTCACAGCAGATGGCTCCATGAATACTGGATATTTCCATAAATAATGACAGATTTCCCTTCAGTCTCCCCACCTCCCTCCACTCCACATGCCCAAATCTTTTGTGTGCTAGCTGCAGATACACATTCAAATTCCAGTCAGCAAACAAGCCTATCTAGTGCCATTGTCATTCCTGCAAGCCCAGTAGAATCAGTAAAACAATGAACTTATCATCCCATTTGATTCAAGAGCATTTTTTCCAAGCAATCCTTAGATAGAAGGGAGATGCTATGCAGCATTTAATGAAATTGAATACTTTTAACACTGGAGAGCCACGCAGAAAGCATCCGAGTGCTCTGCAGCAGTGGGAAATGCCAAAGATAACTGGTGAGCAGAGATCAGCCGCACAGCGATGGCAAGGCAACACTCAGGACCTCTGAGCACCTTTGCCACCAAGGAAGCTCTGAGAAGTTACAGCGGGTGAGGAACTGGCCCCAAATTTAGCTGTGGAGATCCTGCTTGCACAAGAGGGACTGCTAACAAAACAAGGAGCCTCACAAAAAGAAAGGAGTGCAAAAACCTTTGCTGTTGGGTCGCGGTATTTGTTTGATCTACCTGCAGTAAATGATGTGTGATGCTACTGTCTTACAGAGATAAAAGCAAGGTGGCTTTTAATTCGGGACATTAAGAGAAAATATTAAAAACTTCTTATCAGAGCAATAATTTATGGCTAACTTCAAGTGCTCATAATCTGCCATCTATATACATTTCTATCAAATGACCCTGTAAATAATTAATAGATCTAATTCTGTCAGTGTTGCCAGGGCAGGTTTCCCTGCAGAAGGTTAATGCAATGATTTAATTCTTTATTTATGTGATTAGCAGCCCCAATCAGGCTGTTTTAATGAGGTCGCGGGCAGCGGATTATCTCAGCCAACTTGCCTGGCAGGAGCCTCAAGCGCCCCGTTCTTGTGCGTGGTACACTTTCTGTCCATCTGCCCCAGGGGAAAACACTGGCAGCTACTGGGGGCAGAGCTGGGGCCCCAGCGGAGCAGAGAATGCTATTTACCCCTTTCCTAGTTGCCCGACTCATAGCTGCATAGCCCAAGTAAAACATAGAAACATAGGGATTCTTAAAGCACATCGGCCTGAAGATTTATCTGTGCCTGTCCAGAAGAGCAAAGACAGGAATGCCACTATGAGGAGACATGGGATAATATGTCACTAGCAGTGCCTTAGGCTCATCTGTAAAACTTAGTGTTTGGATTAAATCCAAATGATGATCCTCCCTATGTCAACAAGAGAACCTGGCAGTTATTAGATTCTTCATGCTCTACACCCGGGAAGGAGCTGATACAAGTGCTGCTTTCTCAAGATCTCATAAATCTGCATTTCTGTGTACACAAAAGCTTGACACAAGCAAAGAAAACAGAACTAGAGTGCATTTCTTTCATTCTTTCTGTCATTTTTTTCTTTCATTTTTTTACCATACCAAGTCCAGCAGAGAAAAGAGATCTCTCTGCAGGCTGCTTATGGAATTAAGGGCCCAGCTGAATTCAGATTCATTGGGCCTCCTGGGATCACTGTAACCCCACACCCAGTGGAGCGGCCTTATTCCTTGTGATGAGGGCTATCAAGAAACCCTCTACTGTGGGCCACGTTGGCATCAGTGGGTTTGGTAGCAGTACGGGAGCAACAGGAGGGCCCCACCTGCCTGGCTGGGAAGTGGCAAAGTCTCAGTGTTCCTCCATTCACAGCCTCCATTCACACTGGCTGAGAAGAGCAGAGGAAACAGCTTGGATGTTTCTTTTCTTTCCTCTACTTTTCCTCTGTCAAAGGCATCTTTCCATCTTTCCAGCTCTCTACTGACCTGTTTTTTGTTTGCTTTTCTGCCTTTTTCATTATTATTATTTTTTTTTTTTAGTTATCAAATCTTGTTTCCCCTGCCAAACTGCCTCCAGCTCCTGTTCTGTTTATTATACCCAGCACAGAATGGAATGAAAAGGAACGAATCTTGGAAGAGAAACAAAAGCCTGCAATAAGCTGTATTCTCAATTACCCCGTAGCATGCAGGCTGGGAACAAGAGGAGTTGCCACGCTGACACATACAGCTGAAAAATGGGTTTGCTAGGTACAGCCATGTTAAAGGCAGCCTTTCACTGCCTTCCTCCCAGGCTGCCACTGTGCTGTGCCCTTCGCGAGCGCTCCACCACTTATTGGCACAGGTATAAAAGCATCCCTTGGACAAGAGACAGCTCAGGTAAGCTCTAGAGAAATCAAAGCAGGAAAAGCAGATAAAAGGCAGCGGTATTTCTGTCACTAACTCACAGACGGGTTATTCTCTCTAACAGTTTCCACCTTGGCAAGCTCCAGGTCACTAAAACAGCATCCAGAACAATGAATTAAAGATACTGAAAAAGATTATACAGAATGCAGCATTCTCACAGAAATGTAGAAACTCCCCACACTTCTGTGCATTGGTTAATCTCGGGCCTCCATCGGGCTGAGCACTTTGTGCCTCACTCACAGTTGCTGATTTTCAGCTCTAAGTCCTGCTGAAAACAGACTGTCAGATCCAGGAACCTCTGCAGGGCACAGTCCAGCGATGTGCTTCAGTTCATGGATAACTGAGCAGGGCTGGATAATGCACAGACACTCTCTCTGTGCACAACAGTTCCCATGTTACCCTGCCAGGGAACATCAGCCATTTGTTTCAATGCATTACTCCTTTCTATCATTTTTAAAACAGACTATGGAGGTAACTGTGATATTTTCCCTGAATGGGCAAACAAAGGAGGGAAGCGCCGAGCCCACCAGCACTGCCTGCTCAAGATGTGCATCACTGCAGGACTCTGCAGAGAGTCTCCCCGAGACTGTACTGAGGCGGTGTCTCATACAGAGCCACATCCTCCTTGTTCTCGTGCAGCAGCAGCTGCAGGGACTCGGGGGAGTACGAGGGAGGGAGCAGAGCAGCCAGCAGCAGGTAGCGCTCACACAGCCTCACCTGCAGCAGTGGGTAGTGAGCCAGCCGGCTCACTTTGGGGGGTGGGGGAGGAGACAGGTGAGATCTGCTCAGTGTGTGGAGGACAGCTTTCTGATAGTTGGTTTTCCTTTCTTTTTTTTATGGAAGAGTTTGTCTTCTGACAGTTTTCTCTTGGTTTTTGTTTTTAATTGACAAACAAAACCCCTCTGAAGGTCTCTTAACCCCTTCAGATCTCTTTGATTCTTTTCTTTTTTCCTTTTCCTCTAGAAGAACTAATCCAGAAGACAGAGACTGATGAGCCCCCCTTGTCCCATAGCTGCCACCAATTCCTAGGGCGCATTGCCCTTGTCCTGTCACATTTTTACAAGCATTGTTTGCAAAGCGCTGTACTCTCTGATGAGTCTTAAGACATCTGTCTGTATCCCTGAAGTTTCCCTCTTCGATTTTGCATCCTGATTCTCTCAAAAACAATCCTCATCTGCAGGCAGCTCCAGCTGCCCATTATTTTCATTTCTGGACCTGTTCTCAGCAACGTGCTCACTTCTGTGCCTGTCTTTGTAGAGACATATCTCTGCGGAGCAGTGTACTCTGAAGGACAAAGCAAACCTCTCCTGGATCCCCTCCCAGGCTAACATGCGGAGAGGGGCAGGAGAGGAGCTGCTTTGCACTTGGGAGACACCCTAATTCTCCTGTGACCCTGGATCCTATGGCACTACAGACATTTCTCAGAGGAGCCATTGCAAAAAAGAAACACCCCAGACAGCTCAGTGTGCCCGTGCTGGGCACACAATCACACCTGGACCTGTAAAACACAGGTTCACATAACACTGGGCAGCCAAAAGCCAGGGGCTCAAATTCAGCTGTGTGCAGGGCTGAGCATGGCAGAAGCAGAGCAACAAGCACCTTCGGCCCAACAGATTAAAAACACACACCATTACAACACAGACAGCAACACTGTGCTGTTCCAAGCTACAGGGAGGTGGGCAATGCCAAGGCAGGACTTTGGTCACCACCACCCCAAGGACAGGGCCAGATCAGAAGGAAACTTTCCAGGCACCTTCTCACCTTCCAGCATGTCATCCTGATGGTGTGCAATCCCTCCTTCCACTTGGCACAACACACTTTCATTCACTATATCCCAGATTTTAGGGGCTAAGGAGGAGGAAAAGGGCTTATGTTGAATGTTAGCTGAATGTTACTACCCTAAAACGCTGAATGTTACTACCCTATTTTCTTCTGTACCAATCTGATTTACCCATCTTGAGGGCAATAGCGATGGCTTGATGTCTTAGGGAACGCACAACTCACATACTTGCCATAAATTATGGATAGCACATTACACAGTACTTAAATATTAAGTACCTGAAGAAGTAAAAGAAAATGGAAACAAAATATAATTAAGGGACTGACCTGTTTAAGTAGTGCAGAAGGTAAAGAATAGTTCAACTTCGTTCTACTTCCCATTTGGTCACAGCTCCCAAACGAAAACCCTGAGATGTTACTCCAGCCACACTTAACACTAGTAGTAAAAACAAAAGGGCTGCCTTGCCCAGCACCCTGCATCTCACTGTACAGCAAGCAGCACAGATGCCCAGATGCCTGTAAGACCACATAAAACCAGGATGAACTCATGGAAGAAAATTCTTCCAGGCTAATTTTTACCTCGGACACTTCACAGACCCAAGATTATGTTTTAATCATTCTTGATATATGCTTTTTCATCCTTGAATTTTTGGAGTGCTTTCTGAAGCTGTGTAACTTCTGCTGTAACAGTAACATGCCACACGTGTGTGTGTGTGTGCGAGACAAGGAAGTCCCCAACCTTGGCATAATTAATTCCTTTTGAATTCATTTCCTTCTAGCTTTATTTGACATGATTCCTATCACATCTTTGCCTGCAAAACAGTCTGCAAAACATTTTTTTTTTTTTTTCCCAGTCATTTTCTCCAGGCTGCATATGGATTTACAGACTTGCATCAAATCTCTCCCTTTCAGCTATCTCTTTGCCAGGGTGACAAGTCCTGATGTACTCAGGTGTTCCCTTCACAAAAGCCACTGTGCACCCAGATTGCTTTGGTCATCCTGCTCCGTGTCTCCTTCACATCTGATGTGTTTACTGAGGGGGCAGGGCACCATGTGCTAGTCACAATGGATGTACAGCTTGGATTTAGAAAGTGGCATAATTATGGTTTCTACTTAGTTTATTCTGTTCCTAGCATTCAATTTGCTGAGTTTTTGACCACTGCTGAAAGCCCTGAACTCACAGTCACTTCAACTTATCCACCAATATCCAAAGAAACCGCTGTTCCTGAGTGATAAAATATTGGGACAGTTTCTTCCTATTTACATCCCTTTCTGTTTATCTGCACTGAATTTCACCTGCATTTTCCTTACCTGGCTCTCAATTTGAGATGATCATTTTGCAACTGACTCATTTCCCTGAAAAAATTGAGCTCATCATCCAACTTCTGACTGCAGCCCCGCTTCTGCTTCTCCACCTTGTTTGTGAGCCTATCAAACACCACAGCCAGTGCACAGATCCCCACAGAACCAGACCTGTGACTCTCCTCCACAGTGAAAACTTCAACCTTTTATTTCTACCTCCTACTTGCCAATTTTAATCAATTTTCTGAAGCACCTCACTGCCACTGCATGGCACCTGCATTCCTTAACAGCCCTTTGATGCTTTTTATAAATCCAAGTAAGTTATATCACCAGTCTGCCCCATTCACTCCTCCAGTCCTACTCGACAGATTAGTATATCAGGATTTTCATTGCAAACCCCCGGATGGTTCTTTCTCACTGTTATTTATTGATGTTCCCACTCATTCCATTATTATTACAGCTTTTGCCAATGTATTTATTGCAAATAGTAGGTTTAGCATTGTGGAGCTCTGGGAACCACACAGGAAATACTTGAAAAAGGATGTTAAACTGGTGTTTGTCTTCCGATACCAGGACATAAGCCGGGAGTGCACATGGGAGGTCGCACTTGCCCTACTTCATCAACCTGCCAGGAGAGATCCCACTGTGGGATCTTCCACAGCAAACTCACTTTTCTTAACACTCCTTCTGCATAGTTACTGTTTACTGGCCCTGCAGACCCCAGCAAGCTTCCTGTTTCTCATGTGTTTGAAACAGGATTTACTAGGGATTTTTGGTGCTTTCCTTAAGCTTCTTCAACTCTTTTGGCCTTTCTTAATGCATTTTTCCCTATCATCTGCCTGGGTTTACAAACCTTTCTACTTTTCTCATTTGTCAGACCCAAGCTATCTGAAGGATGTATTCTTGCTTTTAGTAATATACTTTTCCTGCTGTTTAGCCATCCTAGTTTCCTCCTTCTTTTTTTTTTTTTTCCCCTGCAAGGTGATTTCTTTTGATAAATAGGATGTGTTTAGGATTCCATCACCATCTTTAAATTGTCTCCATGTTACACAGTTGGACTTAACTATTTTAGCTTTTTCTAGCTTCTCCCTTGTAAAATCAAATGTGACAGCAGTGGATGTTTTAGCTTTCCTTGCATCTGCAGGAATGCTTAATCTTCCTGCGCTATGGTCCCTGCATCAGAATGGACCTTTGGCTACGATGTTATAAACTAAGCACAATCCACTGGCCCGGCTAATAGAAGTTGCTCTTGTGGCTTCCTTGCCTGCTGCTCATGAAGTGGTCACTGATGGTCTCAAAGAACAGACTTGACATTGGGCCTTGGTATGACATTTACCCAAGCTACAAAGGGGTCATGGAAATTGTTTATCTTTATTGTGTTTGCTGCCCTCAGAAGCACTCTGATCTCTCTCAAAATGTCACAGTCACTGTCTCACTGTTACCATTCTGGTCAGTCAATGGATAATTTAGTCCTAATGCAGTATTTTTCCTATTTAAGTGTAAAACTTGAGTTGCTGACAGGGCTGTTCTATTGATCTGATTTGATTTCAAACTTTAACACTAAGCACCATCTACCACCGCTGCTTGACTCCATCTTTCATGAACATTGTGTTGTTTGGTCTTAGAGTGCCCCATGACCTCCTGCTTCCCTCCTGGAACCTTTCAGTAGGTCTGCTAAGTCAATACCATGGCTTATAGCTATTTCTTAGGCATTTATACAGAATCACATGACCCACTGCTCTGGTTTCTGACTTCTCTGCAGCTTGCTTAAATGGCACATGGTTGGCATCAATGGTTGTTTTTCTTTCTTAATTGATTGCTTCTGATTCCTGCCCTGACCTTGAATTTAAAGACACAGAAGTGTTACTGCGTTTCATCTCAGAAGACATCTGCCTTCTGTAAGAATCTAGTTCTGACTTAGATCCTTAAGCTAGCTGAGATTTTTATTTATTTATTTATTTAATCTGTAGGCTTAGTCCAGTTTTGAGAAAGCCTGTGCAATAATTCCTGGTGACATCAGGAAAGCTGCATCTTGCACATGCCCTTACTAGTGCAGATCACATCTTAAAATCTTCACTCATGTCCTCTTCAACAAGAAGAGGTAAAGAGCAGAGCTCTTACTAAACCACTCTGTTTCTATTGAAGATCTCTATATACTCATACAGTATCTCAGGTGCCCACTGGTAATAAACTTGTATCACAGCCAGATCTAAAAGAGCACTATCAAGTGACATTTGGGCTGTGAAGCCTTAATTTAGGCACCACAATGATCAGAGTGTTTTAATATTATAATAACTGATAAATAGACTATGTGTCAGACATTTCATTCCCTTTTAATCAAAACTCCTAGTCTACTAAATTAATCACCCCCTTGGGGTACAGTAGCAGATTTCCAATTTAGTCATAGAGCATCATTAATAATGAAAAGTTCTGGAGGCAAATTCTTCTACTCGTGTTCTTTTGTATGATCCAGCAGGTTTAAAGAGACAAGACAGAGAACATGGAAGACATCGACACCTTCCAGCAATCCAAATAAATAAACATCATTTTTTATGTCAGTCCTTTAATGACTGTCCTCTTCCTTGAATATTAAGAATATCATCACAAAACCTAGAAAGCCAGCCAGAAGAGTTGTGATTTTACTAAATGGCGTTAACAAAACCAAAGCTAAAAAAGCATGAGAAATGGAGAGGAATGATGCACTTTGAATAGCTCTTCTATTATGGCACTGTATGTTTGGTTTCATTAAACTGTCTAATTTCAGAATATAGGTGTTTCTGAACAAGCTTTCTTCCCCTGGTATGCTTTCATTTTTCTTCAGTAAAGTAATTCAGTAAGTAAACTCAGTAAGTTTGCAGGTGACACTAAGTTGGCAGGAAGTGTCAATCTGCCTGGGAGTAGTAGGCATTTCAGAGAAATCTGGACAGGCTGGGCTGAGGCCAATGGGATGAAGTTCAACAGCACCAACTGCAGGGTCCTACATTTTGACCACAAGAACCCCAGGCAACGCTACATGCTTGGGGCAGAGTGGCTGGAAGACTGTGTGGAAGAAATTGACCTGGGAGTGTTGGTCTATGCTCAGCTGAACGTGAGCCAACAGTGTGCCCAGGTGGCCAAGATGACCAACAGTATCCTGGCTTCTATCAAAAATAATGTTGTCAGCAGGAGCAGGGAGGTGATCATCCCTCTGTACTCAGCTCCTTTCCAACCTTAATGCTATTACAATTCTAACTTTTTCAGAAAAACATCTTCTGTTCTGCTGAGTTTTAAACTTATTTCTGTGTAAAGAATAAACTTATTCTCTACCCACTAAGAAACATGCTTCATTTTCGGCTCAAGAGGTCTCCAACTACAGATACAAGTTCTTGACCTACTTGGTGATGGTGGTATTTGGGAAGAATAATAACATGAGGCGGCAACACTCATTTCACACCATTGTTCCCTTTCCATCCCCATTTGAATTCTTTTATGCAAAAAGAATGGCAGGCTGCCTGAGCCAGTGAAACCTTCAAAGGACACAGGTCAGGCTACATTTTTATCTGTCCATTTGCTTCTCCCTATCTGCCCTGATATGTGCACAGGCACCTGGGAGTAAGTCGGAGTAGCTCCCCTTTGCCATGCCCACCATTCCCCATACCTTTACCCTTTGGCACTTCTACCAGAATCAACAAAGTGAACGTGGTTTTAGGTAGCCACCATCTACCTTGGATTTATAAGTTGATAGTCTGCCAACACTCTGTTGTTTGCAGTATATACTGGGCTGTTAGAATGCCAAAAAGTAATACAGGTTCACCTCACACACTTGGATGTCAACCAGAGTAAATACACTGCTTATTCAGACAGACACAGCTACAAATGTTAACACAGCAAGTTATCTCCATATCTCTGCACCTAAACTGTCTGCGTTCAGAGATCATCTCATCCTAATGGTGATTTCTGATGATCTCTTCTTAATGTTATGCTCCGTGAGCAATGGGCAGGCCTGTTCTCCCTAAGGAGGAGTGCTCCATCTAGAAACAAAGAGCTGATTTGAGGATTTCCTTCTGTTCCTGGGGCTTTGAGGAGTTTCTTTAGGTGCATGAAGTTATCAAATAAAACCCTCTAGCAAATCACTCTGGTGCACTGACAGCCCATCCTGCTCCTCTCCCTCCCCCACTGGAAGAGCCATAAAAGACCAAGGCCAGAGACCACTGCTGAACTCACAAGCAGGAAGGATTTACAGCCAACAGTAACTCCTGACCTCATCAAACTCCACTCTGGGCCATTTATCACTCCTCTGTTGGAAAGAAAAAGCATCAAAGTGGAGAGGAATCAGGAGAGAAAGAAAGGAGGGAGTCTGAATGACAGTCACTTTACCTTCACTAAAAGGTACAGAACGCCCCCCCCAGCAATACAGGTAAGTGCCTAAATGCCCTTGAACTCCAGTGTCTGAGGAAAAATCCCCAGTCATTAAGTGAAATGGATTTTAAACAAATGCTGAAATTTATCAAACAGCTGAGAACCTCTTGTCTCTGAAGCTCTACAATCTCATTGCCATGGCAATGTGATAACCTACAGACACATAGGTGAGAAGATAGCTGGAACTATGGTGCTCCAGCACCAGAGTTGCTAGCAAACAGGACAATCAGACAATGTGTGCAGCTAGGGTGTCTCAGGGTGGGCAGAAAATAGCTGAGTGTCTGCACTGGACTCACCACAGACTCTCCTGCTGGTGCAGTGAAAAATTATAAGGATAATCAGTGAGAGAGTTGGACAGTGTCCTGTGAGAGACAGAACAGAAAGATCTTGAAGCAGGAGCTTGAGGGAACTCGAGTTTTCTGATCATCTGGGCCTTTTACTCAAACAAATATTGCCCAGAGGAACGTTTCTTAGCATCTGCCCCACCACCAATGCACACCCTGCTTTCTCTCCTTCTACTCTGTATTTTTGAAAATCATACACAGAGCCAGGTAACAAAAGGTTCTTTCAGGGCAGTAACAGAAGTCCCTGAACACAGGGGGTAGGGAAGAACAAAGGCACAGTGCCCTTTCTTCTGCCTGTGCTACTGAATTTCAGGTCCTCCCAAGGATGCATCTGGGTGCCTCAGAAGCAAAGCAGCCCAAACTACTTCTGAAAATCCTAGCTTTATGTTTTATCAAAACAATCTGAAGCCGAGATGCACCTGCATTTTGCCTGAAGGGAATGGCACTGAGAAGAGGATCACAGGAGCCTTATCAGCCTTCTGAAACACACAGATCTGCCTAATTAAGACAGCTGGGGAAATAGCAGCCATTTATACAGCAGGAGATAGAGAGCTGTTCTGCATCTCAGCTGTCCCATTCTCTTCGGATCAGTAATTTCTGGGGAAGCAAAAGGTGATGCTAAGGTGGGAACCGCCTGACATTAGCTGTGAAATCACAAGTTCTCAAAGGATCCCAAAAGGTTGAGGGCAGGCAACACAATTTCTGTTTCTAAACTGAATCACTCAGTGCCGTAAGTGAAATAAAGACCAATGCAATGCTGAGATGGCCACAGCAAATTCATGTGTTGCAGCAAGAGGCAAGAAATGTGAAGATTATGGCGTGGAATAAAGAACAATGTAAAAGAAAGACAAAAATAAGCCACCAAGAGCAAGGAGTACTTGCAAAAACACTAAAAAAAGCTGCTGATTACGGGAGAAAAGTAACATGTAAGCACATTAAATGTCAAAGGGATTTCTGACATCTATATATAAAAACATCTACTAAACACAGGCTCAATTATGTGTAAAGTACTCAAGGTACTTGGTACCTCTTCTGATTAAGATAATAGGGATTTTTATATATAAATAATCCAATGTTTATGTTAATAAGGAGAAATCTCTTTCTGTGGAGTTGCAGCCAATGGAAACATAACACATCTCTTGCTCTGCTGTTCCTGCTTAACAAACTTACTTGACTTAAACTTTGTCTATCCTTATTCATCAAGATTCTACTTACAATTTCTGCCCATTCCATCCCCTAGTGATATCATATGCTACTCCTATCTTATCCTCAGCATTACTTTTAAGTATAATAAACTATAATGATTAAATGCCCTACAACAGCCAGCACTTCATTTGGTCCTCTGAAGTCAAAGAGCACATGTGAGTGGGACAAAAAAGCCTTGTTTTTCTTTGTGAAAAGATTCATTTGGCTATGAAAACCAAGAAGAAACAAAAAAATCAGCCCTAAGCCTGAAAGCTGACCTTTGGATGGTGTCCATTGGGAAATGCAGTTTGTGCTTCCCAGCTGCTGGCTCTCTCCCATGGGTTGAGAGAGGCCACATCCTCAGTGCCCAGCACAGCCCTGGCTCTGGAGAGGAGAACCCAGCATGAGGCAGGGGCTGAGGGGCACGGTGGGCACAGCTGGGCATCTTGAGAACCACTTAGATTGTAAGGAAAAGCAAGACTGAGGCTACAGAGCTACAGCATCCAGAAAACATCAACATTAACCAAATTTTCTGGGAAAAACCAGACAACAACAAAGACAAAGAATCCCCACACTCTTTCCCTGAAATATGTTATTTACTTAAAAAATAAAGGTATTTTCCATCAGAAGTCAGCAATGGCTGGCTGCGCAGTAATTCTAGCACCAGACAAATTACAACATTCCTCACTACAGCTTTCCAACCCAGCAGACCTACAAGGAACTGCACAATCAGAATTTTAAATGCCCTGGGAACTGAGTTAATACCAGATGGTACCCAGCTATATTCATCATTATAATTTCCTAATATTATATTAACATTTACTGGTTTAGCACTTGAATCATCTAGCACGACACTGCTAAAATGTATGTCCTGAACTCAGTTCTGTGCAGAACGGTTTCGACTCTCTGTCCTTGGCTGTCATTCCTTCAAGTTTTTAATAATCTTGATCTTTCAACATTTTATGGCCTTACAAAAAGCGCAGGCTTCTACATGTAATATTATTTTGTCTGTTCAGTTACAGTCACAGGAGCAGATCAATCTGCTGGTGCTTCTGCCTTTTTAATAGCATCTAGGTTTTTAATAATATCAATATGAAAATGTTTCTTTCTTTTAAATTGAGTAAAACATGGCGCATGAATAGACCGTGCATTTCTGCATGGGTGAATGATCAGAGCCACCAATTTGCTTGTGCTGTTATCCTTCCTGACAATGCAATAGAAAACAATTTTGGATATCTCTTCTTATCCAACTTCAGGTTATTTTCTACTAGAGATGCTTTAAATTATACTTGGTTGTAAAGATTTACAGTCATTATTCTTACAGGTGTTGTTTTTTAAAGTCACATAACACCCCTTTCAAACTTTGCTGGTGCACGTTTGGAAGAATTCTACATTTTATTCAGTTTTGGCAATAAAAAACAAAGCCGTTCAAAGCTTGAGCAGCTATAAACCAACTGCCACTGTCCCAAGGAATAAGCCCTTCTTGAAAGCAGAAAAATAAAACAAAGATGCTTGCCAAGCAGCATGTCTTGGCTTCCCAGTGACTAGCACAGTATTTTGAACAGTGAATCTGTTTCCTTTTCACTGCAATATGAAATAAATAACTTGCAGATAAACATCTCATATGACAGTTCTTGTGAGGGTACCGGTTTGGCAAGGTTGTGAGCCAGTCCTGCCAACCCCAGCTAGAGCATTATAGGACTTCTGTTCTCATTGGAAACACCACAGTTCCTCCTTCAATCATCCTTCTGCCTTTCTTTGCCTTTCATCATCCCCTGCACTAACCAAAGAGGTACAGAAATGGCATCACTGGGGAAAAAACTGGCACACAAACAATCTGTGGTCTCTATCAGCCTGATAATCCCACTGGTCAGGTCTTCAGCTGGGAGATAGTGCTATCCTGTTAGGGATGCTAGCTGACTTAGCACACGGTGTGCCTCCATCGTGCTATCTTATAGGAGAAGCAAAACTTAGATGACACCAAGATGACTTCAGGCTGGAGGATACTCCTGTAGTCACTCACTTTCTGATGTCTTACAAATATAATTTCACTCTGATACATAGGTCATAAGGAAGCAATGTCCAGAAGATGGCTTTGAAAGCATGCAGTAGCTTCTAAAACACCATTCTCAAAAACACCATTAAATAAAAAGCAAATTGACAAAGGAGCATGACATCAGGTTTTTGTTTTTTCTTGTTGTTGTTTTTTTCCCCTCTGAAATGGGGTTATCAATCATGTATCATTTCTTTTAAGGGAACGGCTGCAAAAATACACAGGTAAATGGCTATGGTAATTTACTGTGACTCCCTATTGCTAGGCAGGCTAAATATACTTCTCAAACTATTTTTTTCTGCACACAAGAGTCCTTGCTACTGTGCCTGCTGTACATCACACTAAGGAGTTTGTCTCCACCTCCCATGACACACAAAAGTGACCAGCCTGCAGTAAGTACCCTGCAACATTACTTTTGCTGTTCTCTGTTGTAATAGTGAGACATAAATGGCCACATTCCCCGTTAAGCTTTGCAGTCTTCCTACCATTTTCAAAATTGAAGTAGATATTTGGGTGCTTCGGGATCGAAAGGATTAAATCGCAAGAGTGCCATCTAGCACAGATCCCACTGGAAATAGCAACATCTAAACATTCAACAAATCCCACAGATTTGTCCTGCCTCAGTGCATCCTTAGTCCCATCAAAGTGAGATGTCTATAAGGACCTAAACCCATGACAGCTCTCAAAGCAGAACACGTAGGCTCCAAAACTCCTCAGTAACTGCAGAAAATATATTCCAGCTACTGCTGTAATGCAGATCTTAAGCCATGTCAGTCTGTAGCCTGCCTGCCATGGATGGCAATGGCAACAGCTGGGGTCTGACGGTATGTCAGTATTTCACTTCTTTTTTGCATGCATTATATTTTTGGCATGTTAAAATAGACAATTTATCGATACAAAAGGCAGCGTTATGGATACAAACTGTTTACATACAGCATAATTATCATGCTTCAAGTTTGCTTATTCAGTATCTTCTGCATCTACAGTTTAACCTCCAAAAGCTTCCTGAGATTCTCTACCTGTACATCACAGTGAAAGGTGATCACCTCTGCCCAGTCAGACACATACAGTTTGCTCTTGGAACAACACTTGGCCTTGCTCACCATTATTCTAGGTCCCCAGATTCTGTTTGGTCAACGTAAAAATTTTACAGTTTGCTAAAAAGCAGCAGAAGAAAACTGTGGGATCTGGCAGCAGACTTGCCCCAACGGGAGCAATAACAGATTTCAAGGTCTCTGTGCTATGAGTCTGTTCTGAGCTACCCTTCTGTGTTATTACATGCTACTACAGAGCAAGTCTCTTTCCATTTATTTTGCCGTCATCCACTCGCATTAAAAAATAAAAACAACACAGGTACCAAATTGGCTGGAGGGCAAGAGAAAACCTGGCTGAATAACCCACTCCTGATGACATTCATTGCTACCTGAGACCAAGGCTTCAGTCCCTGTTCTTTCATGCACCTGGAGAGTAACCTCAAGAGATCAGCTGAGAGTAGAGGGGTTAATTAAGAAGCAGCAATTTGTATTATACTACCAGCACGATCCTCCATCCACTGAAATCAATGGAAAGGATCCCTGCAGTTAATTCAAATTAATTAACCCAACTAGGACTGGCTCTTGTGTGCAGCATGCAGCAAGCCAGAAATCAGCAGCAGAATCACATCGTACATTACTTCTGTGAGGGATTAAAAGTCAGTATGGTCAGGATAAACAAAAAAGTATCTTCCACGCGTTCTTAAAGTCACACGTGCCCCTTTGAATGCTACATTTCGGCTGAGAAAATCCCGAACAATTGAAAACAAAAGCATAAATTCCTCTTTCTTTCTTTTAGACTTAAAGAAAAGCATAGATTGTTGGAAACAAAATTCTCACCAAGGAAAATCTGCAGCAACTGGAAGGAGAGCGCAAAAATGAAGCTTGCCATTCTGAAAAATAGTTTTTCTGCACACAGTCTAAAAATGGCACAGCAGTACCTAAAGCTAAGAAGAAGCAAGCCTGACTACTGCGGATTAAAATGTGCCTTTCCTGCTAAGGCACAGCCCTCTTGACCTGCAGCTAAACTGCTAGAAGGACACTTACATTTCCTAACGGTGCTGAGAACTTGGAGCATCAGCTGAGCCCTGTCCTCAGCAATTGCTCCTGGGCTGCTCCAGCCCCACTCCTGCACAGCACCAGTGCTTCTGGAGCCCAGTGCCAACCCAATACCCAAGCAACAAACTTTCCTCCTAGGCATCAAAACTTAATTCTCAGTATTGAAAAGATGACAAAACTATACCTTTGCATCCTATGAGACAGCATATGAAACCTAATTTTCTAGGTGAGAACAACTGAGACTTCTTGCCAGACGTGTGCCAGGCTGGGCACGAGCCATGTGTTTGAATGATGTGACTTCAAGGCTGACAGTTCTACACCCACATTTTCCCCCCATCTTAAGATTTGCAGATCAGTAAGAGGATTTTACAAAGTGTAAAATAGCCAGCTGCATAAAGAGACTTTTCTTTAAGCATCCAGAATGTGCAACTGAAATTAACTTTTAAGAGGAGAATAGAAAACAAATTATCTGGGTATCTCCTGAAATCTTTTGTTGTTGCTCTTGTTGAAAAGACACAGTTTTCCTGATCTCACCCTAACAAGCAAAGTTCCATTGAAACTGGCTCTAAGCCCCATACTTTATGAGGCTGACTCCAGAGCAGGATGCCAGGGCATGCAGCTTGAGTTTTCCTCTCCCAGGGAGCTCCTAAGCAGAAGGAAATTCAGTCTCTGGGAATTTCCAAAGGGTCACACAGCTAACAGACATCCTACATCTCTATATAACCCCCCTATGTCTTTTATAAGAGACCGTGGAAACAAGCTTCTTTTTTGTTGTTGTTGTTTTCCTTTAACAAATATCACACAGTGGGTAAAACGCCATGGAAGCCTTAAATCCAAATCAATGAGCAGTTACAACCTCCCCAAGGTCACTCTGACAGTTTTATTACCAATGACACAGGAGCAAATGTTGCAAAAGCAATGTGGTGAAAGCACCGTGCATTACGGTTCTGCACATGGCGGGAAGCTAAATTACCACAGATATTGTGCCGGTGTTCTGATAACGTGCTTTAAGACCAGTCCCAGGTCATGTCATGTCTATGGATTATGTATGGAACTGTCACATTTTCCAGGAAACCTTCTGCTGCTCTGTGCATCCATCTGCATGCTGGTAGCCACTTCTGCAATATCACTTACTATTATAAAGTGCCAATGCATATAAAAATAGGAATGCATCTAGAATTTAGTCCTGCACATACAGAACAGCAACACAGATTGACTTCTAGTGGATCGCTGATCCTAAAAAAAAAATAAATATCTATCTATGTTATCTGAAAAGCATTATAAAATTAGGGCAGAAATACAATAATATGAAATATAAACCATAGAGGAATGCCACAAGGTTCCTCCTACCTAACACTATGTTTCCAGTGAGGAGCCTCATGAAGGCTTGAGAAACATCCTCCTTGCAGATCAGAAGAGGCATTGTTCCTCAAAGGAAGGCAGGCAGCCTCTCCCTGGTGCTTCTACTGCAGAAGGCACACGTTTTGCTGTCTGGCTCTGGTGTACACACACGGAGATACATGCACACACAGCGCCGGTGCTTGCAAACACACCAACCCCAAGCAAAAAAGCTTTACACAGTTTTGAGAGACGTGCTCAAGCCAGGTGGAAATGTGCCCAAAAGCACTGGAAGGAGCTCAATGGTACAGCTGAGCTGGGTTTGTTCTACACTGTTAGAGGCAGGGTTGGGCACGTTTTCTCTCTTAGTGAGTACCAGGGAGGTCTAAATCACAGAGAGGAAACCCGGCCTGGGAGTGACTGAAAAACACAGACTCCCCCCTTCTCTTGCCTCTCCAGTTTCTCCAAGGAACCTGTGTTGTGTTTCTCCAGCTATTCTCTAACGCCAGTGAAGGCAGTAAACAAACAGGAAGGTGCTTTTAGAACAGGGAAAAACACAAGCTTTGACAGCCCTGCTCTCGAAAACAATAGCTCCCTTCCTTTGCAAATTAATTTTAATAACTGTGGCTAGTTTGCTGTGAGTTGAGTAGTTTTGCATGAACACACACAATTAAATTAATATGCAAATGTTTCTGCTCCCCTGAGAATACTAAGAGGCAATTCTTTACAGCATGTGAGACAAGGAGGAGGAAAAGAAAAAAACTCCAGCAGCCCCAAAAAGAGGCTTGTTGAGCAGGGTGGGACTCGTCTTTCTTTGGCTAAGCCACTGAAAAGGGATTCAACCCAGACTGAAACAATGCTCGTTCATGAGGCAGAAATAAAGGAGGAAGAGGAGCCTTTGGAGACAAAGGGAAGAGGAAAAGACCACAGCATCCCAAGTTGTTAAAAACTGACCTCAGCAAGTGTAAATCTTCACAAAGGTGGCATTTACTGTGTCAGGCCTCACAAAGATTCCCATTCATCCCTCGCCTGCAGGGACCCCCTCTTTTTTCCATCCATGTTTGAGCAAGGGCCTCAAGACAAGTAGCACGGCCTCCAGCCCTTCACCCTTCAGCTGTCAATCAGCTTCCCAGGCAGATGGGCAGCAGGATGAGAAAAGATGGTTCCCAAGCGGCTTTGCCCTCCTGGCTGGGAAGGTGCTGGGCAGGCACCATGGCATGCAGGCAGCCTCTTTGTAGGGCCCCAGCAGGAGAGACAGAGAATGGCCGGACTTCCCAGGAGCCTCTGTCCCCAGTCACAAAAGACCCTCCATGAGCTGGGAGACAGGGATGGCTCGACAGTCACTGGAAGTAGTTATGGAAAAAGTAACCCCTTCACTCAGGCCCTTGCATGCTGGCTTTGTGGATTTAGACAAAAAACATCCACTACACAGACAGCAGATAGATCTGTGCGCCAGAAAGATGGATTAGGAAAGACTGGGTGCATGGTGGCACAGACACAGATGTGCCTTTCTCACCCCCTGCTCAGTGGGTCTCAAAAGATAATTAGGGTAACTCTGCAGACCATTCTTGACTGGGAAAGAAACTAACGGTGCTGGGAAGCACCCATTATCAGTTATTTGGCATATGGTCCCAACATCCTTGATTCACTCAGGTTTTGGAAGATCAGGGGGCCAGAGAAAGAACTGGTGAGACTGTGCAGCTTTCATGCACCTGCATGGTGTGACACAGCAAGGATGTCTTGGTGTCACCCACCAAGTTCACACACTCCCTATTTTACACTGTCCTTATCTCAGACATGGGAGTGCTGTGAAGGAAAGAAACTGAAACTGCTCCAAAAGAATCTAACATTCCTATTATTAGTTGCGTGAGCAAGCGTTATGCCAGAAACTGCACCAATTCCTTAAAATCTCATAAACAGAACCATAGGGAGAGGATGGAAGTTATTAACGCCTTCTTCTGTTGCTCATGTGAACCTGCCATCCTTCATTCTGAGGAGCCCAGTGCTTCTGAGAACGAAAACAAACAACTCCCCCCTCCCCCTGAAATCCTAGCACTGGTGAAAACCTATATGATATTTCAATGTAAAAAAAAACCAGTTATTTTTTTATTTTCTTTCTGGTTTTAAGTCTTCAGGAAGAAAATTGCTATGCAGGTTCAATGGCCAAAAGAAATAAATCATTAAACAAATCAATAGATAAGTAAACAAAAAATAAACAAATAAATCATATTTAAAATACAAATGCTGGGCATTTTCACAGTTTCCCATTCCCAGAAGCCAGCATAGTACGCAACACGCCAGATTGTGTCATGCTCTGAGAAACAATAGCAAATTTTATTAATAGTTTTATGCATTATTGTTGCCTTCCTGCTGTTATTACTGAGCCTACCCTGCCTTTCTCCTTCCTTTCCCTACACACGCCGTCTGCTACTGAGTCTCTGAAACTGGAAAACAGGGAAAGGGCATTATTATTTGTAGTTGCAAACTAAGACTGCAGCATGTGGTCTGCTGCAGAAGCTGAAAAGGTAAAGGCTGTCTGCACAATTAAAAGCATCAGACGTCAAATAAGCAGTGGGTGGGAGAGCACGCGGAAGCAGTGAAACCATCGCAAGGCCTCGGGGGTCTGGGCCTCGATGGCAGAGGTGATGCCCTTCATTTTAATCTCCTTGAGGAGCACAAGGAGAAGAAGGATTTATGACACAAATTAAGACATTACTATGAATAAAACGTCTGTCTGGGCTGCAGTGAAAAATGTTTGGCCCAGAGTTTTATTGTGTTTTTGTTTAACCTCGTCACATGAGGCACCAGAAGGAGCTGAAGAGAACTGACTCTCAGCACAGAGGAAACCTCAGCTAACACCTCTGCGCAGACAGCAGCAAACACAGCCACAGCCCAGTGCTCAGTTCTCATTTTGAGTGGGCTTTGGAGTCCTAAAGGGATTTAGGGACAAAAATGCACATTTTTAATGTGAATCTGCAGGTACTGACAATATTACTTCCCAGGCACCACACTACCTTATGCTCTAAACCAAATATTCCAAACTACTGAATCTGGAGTGAACTGCTACAATCATAGAATCACTCAGGTTGGGAAAGACCTCAAAGATCATCAAGTCCAACCGCAGCCTATCCATAGTACCCTAACTCTAACAACCCTCTGCTAAATCATATATCTAAGCACCACATCCAAACGGCTCTTAAACACATCCAGTGATGGTGAATCAACCACCTCTCTGGGGAGCCTATTCTAGTGTTTAACTACCCTTTCTGTAAAGAAGTGTGTCCTGATATCCAACCTAAACTTACCTTGGAGCAACTTGAGGCCATTCCCCCTCATCCTGTCACCAGTGAGAAGAGACTTGCCCTGCTCTCACTGTAAGCACCCTTCAGATACTGGAAGAGAGCAATAAGGTCTCCTCTCAGCCTTCTTTTCCCCAGACTAAACAGCCCCATCTCCCTCAGCCTCACCTCATAGGGTTGATTTTCCAAGCCCTTCACAAGTCTCGTTGCCCTTTGCTGGACCTGCTCCAGTACTTCTACATCCTGAGGTGCCCAAAACTGAACACAGTACTTGAGGTGAGGCATCACCAATGCCAAGTACAGGTGAGCAGGCCTACAGAAGTCATCCTACCCCACACCATTCCTGACACAAGCCAGGATGCCATTGGCCCTCTTGGCCTCCTGGGCACACTGCTGGCTCATATTCAGCCGACTGTCCATCAGCACACCAAGGTCCGTTTCCATCAGGCAGCTTTCCAGCCACACCTCCCCAAGCCGGTGCAACCCTCTGATTTCAGCTGGCTGCATCTGTGTATCAAACACCTGCAGAGGAACAGTGAGTCAGTTTTGAAACTTCAGACCTTGGCAGTTTGGCCTGTTACTGAGCTGTGTTTGTTTTTCTACTCTGAGAAAGTGAGTGTCTTAGAAATTAAAAGCTGTGACCTGAGCCAGGTAAACTGATGGAGAAATAAAACATATAACAACAGGCTGAGAGATCCCTAGAAAGGCTTTCTGAAAGCAAGTTCTTCCTACGAGGGCACTGGTAACACTTTGCGGCGAGTAAAAGCACTTAATCAAGTGCTGTTTTAAACAAAGAGTGTCTACTTATGAAAAATCACGAAGAGCAGGTGAGGATGAAGTCAATCGATTCAGAACTGTTTGCATTCACACAACCGACAGTACTGAAATCTTGACTACCCCCTGGCCTGGGTTGGCTGCTCATCAACTTTATGAATGAGGTGAGCAGTGAGATAGCGATACAATGAGAGGGGACAGAAGGGTAATGCATGCTTTGTGACCATGTGGCATGGCAAAGCATATAATAAAAATACTGTAAAGAGAATAATCAAGGTACATTAATTCAACAAAGAGGGGAATTTAGACTTGAAATTTTAGCTCTTCCGGAAATAACAGATTGCCTTGATCTAAACCCCACTCTGTTTTCCAGACACAGTAAGTCCTATGCAGAAAATGTTTAACACTAAAATTGCAGAGAACGTTCAGGGCAATGCCAAGAGTCACAGCAAAACAATATTTCATGCAAAACAGAAAAAAATCCATGTATATATGCTTTCCTTCTGAAATGTTAAATAAGTTGAAAATTTTACATGCTTGAAAATATCACACGTACAACATATGTGCATGTCTAGACCAGGCCCTTCTGTATAGAGCTATATACATATGTATGTGTATAAACTGCATGCATGAGCACCTGTCAGGCTACATATTGACCATGGACTTGATATTGAAGATCTTTTCCAACCTCAGTGATCCTATAAGCGAGATCTAATTTGGTTTGAATAGCTATGCATATTTCAGTTAAATTCACATGCCTGGCCTTTAGTGTTGTATTTTGTATAGAATCAAAGGGAAACATGAGGCAGGAATAGCAGCTGTAATAAAACAACTCTTTGTCCATGTGGTGAAGTGCTAGCATTGCTAAAGCAGGAATAGGTACCTTTCAAGTAATTTAAAAAGAGAAGTTCTAAAAACAGGTATTAATATAATAGCAAAATAATGTTTCCATGTTTTTCAATTCAAAGTGTCCCTTATTAGATTCGATTGGCTGCTGCATAAGAAATCACCGTGATCAATCTCCACTGTCCTTCAAGCATCACAGTGACATGGCTGGGACATGCCAGCAGTTGTAGATGCTTCATTAAGTAGTTAATCGGCAATAGCTGTAGGGGTAATTCAATATTTTCCGAAGAGTTCAAATGGCACTTTAGGGCAGAATACATACCTCCACTGATATCTTTCTGGGTTGTTGTGATTACACTTAATTAGGGTTCACCATCTCTCTTCCAAATAATAAAAACACATTGGAGACTTGTGAATGCCAAAGGGTATCTGGCGCATCAAAGCCATGTTTTTAACAATAGATTATGGGAGCATATAGCCTACACCAGTGGAATTTAGCATCACTGCTCCAGTCTTATATTAGAGAAAATTTCCTGTGCTGAAAAGCCCCATGGTGAATATGTTCTGTGTAAGTAGTTCAGAGGAAGGATGTGAAAGCAAACACTGATTTACTGAGTAAACGAAAAGTTGCCATGTAGTAATATTCTTGGCTCAGATCAAATGCTTATCTAGGGGAGAATCCCTTTATTAACAACAGCATAAACTCCTAGCAGCTAGAGAACATTTGGCCAGTTGTGCCCACAAAAAGCACGGTTAAAAGCCACTGGAGACAGAGCAATCTTCCAGCAAGCTGCATGTGTACAGCAGTCATAGTATTTCTAACAGCCTCAGCAGCTATCACACTCTGCTCACAGGAGCTGTCAGTGAGGCTGGTCAGCCATCTATCATATGTTCAGCCATGAAACAGCACAGAGTTTGCAAAACAATCCTCATTTCTCTGACCATACTCATTTGGTAGAAGCCCAAATTACAAAACCAAGTTTTAGTTTATAACATGCTTTCCCACTATTTTCTTTCACTAAATGCAAATATTCAGTAAACTAATTACACAGCTAATATTAGAGAAATGTTGTCCAAGAACCATACTCCCATGGTCAGTGCACAGTAGACATCTTGCACCCCCAAAGACAAACCATGCTTAGATTGCTGGAAAAACGCAGGAGTTTCAGGTATTTTCAGGTGAAGGATAGAAGTGATGCTTTCTGCTCTCAGTCCAAGCACCTTTTGGCCTCGGAATCTGTTTTTATTAGAGTGGTGCCCTGTCTATGTTCAAATACAAGAGATCTCTGAAGAGACACCCAAAGAAATCAAAGACTTCAGTCAAAATAAATTCTGTGCCAATGACATCCAGCTGGCCAAGTTGAGAGGCACTCGGGCTGCTGGAGACACCAGCACCCATGTGAGCCTGAACAGCCACACACAGGGAAGACAGTACTCAGCTCTCTAAGACCACACAGGACGGGAAAAAATACAGTATCGTCCCACCACTTCTGTACTCTCCTGCTAAGCCATGCTGCTGTCGTCACTAGCAGTGCTCTCTTTGCCCTTTTCCTCCATAGAAAGAACAGCCTGATACACAGATGCATTAAGTAAATGGTGATGGCACTGAGGTGCATCTCAGAGGAGAGAAAGTTTACTCCAACGTGATTATCAGTTAGACTGGTAAAAAAAACACCTGCACTATAAAGTCATCATGACTAAAGCAAAAAGGAGAGTAGGCTCTCATGCTGCAAATCTTTGAAGAAGACAAACTATAAAGAAAAAGAAACAAAAAGCTGTGAAGTAGAAACTTCTAGCTTTGATGTACCTGCTCTTCTTCAAGGTGAAAGTGTGTTTCACCTTTCTAATAGTCACATTCACATACAAATACACAACAGGATGTTTTCTCATCTGCTTGCTGGACAAGTGTAATGCACAGAAATGCTCAGATATAACAACAGTCAGACCTGTCTCAGGCCTACTACAGGCATGATGCCGTGACATGTATGAACTGTTTATCCATGCAGCTGATGCACAGTTAAGACCTGCACAGTTTGTCAAGCTAAGACAAATATGATATATTTTTGGAAACTAGTAGAAATGCAGAAGTAATCTCCCGCAGCCAGAACCACTTTACCAGACAAAGCCACCAGCAATGGAAAGAGGGAACTGGAAACAGGGAGTCTGACTGTACCTGGCTATCCCATAGGACAGAAGGAGAGAGGAAGCACCAGTCTGTTCCTCTCACTTAGTTTCCTTTCCTCACGCTGCTTTCTTAATGATGTAATGTGCAGGAACAGGTGCTTCCTTCAGCTGGAGAGTGGCAGTAAGAGTCGTGGTGCAGCACAAGAGGAAAAGGCTGCTGCAGAGATCAAGGACTTGGCTTTCGTCCTTTTCTCCCTCTTCTTTTGTTTGAGGCCATCAAGCATTGCCAAAATTCACCACAACTCTTAGCCTGTTGTTACAGACAAGCCTTTACATCAGCTCTCAGTACTAAGGAAAAAAAAGGCCAGCGGCTGTGGAGGTCTGAGTGTTTGTATAAGAGCAGGATAGTGTCACTTAGAAATGTATATGGTGTGTAAAACTACTCAGGTATATTTCAATGCTTTGTACAAAGAGGCGTTTTTCTCATTTCTGTCATCACAACTGGCTCACTTTCCCAAATGAGGAGGGAGCACCTATGGCTGCTCTTCCTGTGCAAGCAGCCTAACGCTCATGGTTGCGTACCAACACTTTTATTTCTAAGTGTAAAAGGAGAGGTGCATATGCTTTGTTGTGAATATAGGGATACTCACAACAGAGAAGGCTCAGACCTGCTGCACTTTTACTCCAGAAAGATCTGCTCACATTTTACAATGGGATTCCCCTGCAAAATTTCCTCCTGGATGTACAAAGCATCAGTGCAGTGATTGATCGGCAGTGTACACTTCTGAAAAATGACTGTAGGCAGGGATATATTCTGTGAATCATTCAGGAAAGTACAGTAGAATGGTTGGACTGGACTTAGTCTGGACTCCCAAAGCACCTTCCCAAAGCCTCCATTCTCAGTCTACCTGTATTTTCTTAGTTGTCTGTTTTTTTTTCAGCCTGGTTACAGACTGTGGGACACAATAATGAGGTTGTTCACAGATGAGATTACTTCTGTATATGTACTCTATTCCGTCCTTTCTGAAAGTAGAGGCCATCAATTTCAGTCAGATTTCATGGCTTCTTAAAGCTAAGCATGAACTTAAATATTTGTCGATTCAGATCCTTAGCATACAATTGCCTGTTCTCTGCATGTAAAAAGAACATAAATCTGTTATCGTGGAACAGAAAACACAACTCCTGCTCAGTAACCACATCTAATAAACATCCTGACCACAATAAAGTTCGTTCATTTGAGTGATCTCTGAATGTACGTATAAACTGGCTTCCTGATCCAACCAGATGCTTCCAACTCCGCATGCTGTTTTCAGAATACAGACCCTTCCTCCCTCCAAGATATTTGGAAGAATTTTACTGTAAGCACTGAACACATTCTCTACATTCCATTTAAGTTTGGAGCATCACTTATTATCCAAATACTAGATTGTGAGAGACTTTTCATGTTTTAGGCAGTCATTAAAGTTTCCCATAAATTTTTTCAAGCACATATGCTCTCCTATTGACAGAATTATAGAGAACAATTTTTTCCTTACCATTTTTTACGTTTTTCACTCCTACTCTGAGAATACATTCCAAGCTTACTGATGCTAAGTTCTAACTCCACATCACACGACCGTTATTTTTTATGTTACAGAACACATACACTACATTACTTACAGTAAACAGCTAGTGGAAGCGAAATAAAATTGAGATCAGATGGAAACTGCTGTGAAATGGTCTTGTCTGTTCAATTTATTGTCAAAGCATTGCACCTGGAAAGACTCTGCTGTCTACCAAAATCCAACACAAGTGGCATCTAATTTCATAAACAGCTCTACTATCAGCTTCATCAGCCCCATTATATTTTGGTCTAACATAAGATACACTTTATGATGCTCAGCTGCAGAAAAGGCCTTAGAACTTGATTCACATGTTTTAACTAACGCACGTGTGTTCTACCACACAAGGCCAAAGAAAATTGTAGAGAAAGACTCAGAAGAAGGAAGACTCCCACTCTAAAATTTAGTAACAGTTTCACCAGAACCAATGAATTCTTGCACTTTCCCACTCCAGGCAACTGAGAGAGACTCGAAAGGGTGAAATAGATCAAAAGGATCCTGACTACACACCTATTAAATGCTGCTAAAAGCATGCAAACAACCTTAAATGATCATAAGACAGGGAGGTTTCAGTGAGAAACATCACTCTGAGTTGCACTCTAACATTCCTCCCCATGGCAAATGGTGCCTTGCTTGTCTTCCAGTCACATCTTCAGTGATGGAGCAGGTAATCTCCCTGTTGTCCTGAAGGGACACTGGCAATATTAGTCAAATCATGCATGGAAAGCAAGGCTTTGCAGTCAGACATACCTGCTTAGAGTACTGCAACTGGAAAATCTTACTGCAAAACCAAAAGAAACACTACTGAAAATGCTTAAGTAACATGGACTATGCTGCAGACCTGCTGTAGTTGCTCTGATACATTCTGACATGTGGAAGCAGTGTTCTGGTAGCATAAGACACCTGAAAAATTCTCTGTGCCTGTCCAATTAGAGGGCTTGCACCAATCAAACCACCTTTACCTTCTATTTCACCCTTCTCAGCCTCTGATTTTGTCTGTCTCACCTGCAAAAAGCCCATGGAGAGAAGAGCAATGTAAGAGACAGTTTGAAAGGGACTGAACATGTTGCCTCTAAGGAGAGATTTTGAAAACAAGTTTAGTTGTGAAGCTAGGAGAGAAAAGCATAAAACTTGATGCAATAATCACAGGGTAAAATTCAATAGTCTGTACCACCCGAGAGGTCAGGCCCAACGATAGTAATGCCTTAAGAGTATGAAAATTGAGAATTGCTTTAAGATTTGTGGACAGGTCAATAAAATTTACGCTGTTTATGAAGTGTTCCTGGTAGACACCAAATTAACTCTCTGTAGCTTCTTGCTCATTTCTGCCCTTTGTCATTTCTTTTCCAATCCACTATCCCTCTGCCAGAGGCTTGTTGCCACATCTGCCAATCATGTTCCCATTTGTGTTGGAGATGTCCTTCACCCTGCTTTGCTCCCTTACTCATTTGTTTACTCTCCCATCACCCCACATAACAGCAAACATATATCTTGCTCTGACACCCAGCTGTTCCATACATACGCTCTCTACATCTTATCACTGTCAGCCTCCTCTTTATTTTCTGCCCCAGGGGAGATGCATCTGAGCAGAGATCGCAGGAGGACTGGCAGGGAGGGATTGACAGGGACTGTGACATACAGCCACTGGATGTCAGTGCATTCAGAAGTTGGGCTAAACAGATCCTGAATCTTTGTTTTTGAATTTGGTTACTTGAATATTTCACCATTGCTAAAGATAGTCAAGGTATAGGCATATCCTTATCAGATAGTCATGTTACTCAACTGATCATCCTACAGTTGAACTAAAGTTTGTTAATTTAATTTGACAAAAACTTAAGACATATTGGCAATTTTGGAAGGCGAATAAAATTCTGGGGACAGCATACTAGAGCCTAACTCATCGAGCTATCATACCACATTTGGAAGAAACTGTAGAAAGAAGCTAAATCCAAAAATGCTTTGTGCTTCATTCACCACCTATACACAGTAGCAACCAAAACCACTCCACTAACACATGGCAAACTGAACACTTATAGCACAGGAGACCAAAATTTACAATATTGAAGGCCAAATGAAAGTGAATGCAGCAACATAGTCCCAAACTCCAGCTGAGGATTGCATCAGGCGACAACACATCTCATAGTCTCTCCTCAAGTATATGCATCTCAGCATAGAAAAGCCTGACATTATTTTAGTGAGCCAGAGGTTCCAAGAGATGGAACACAGCCAAACGATCATATTCTTTCTTAGTATTCTAGCCTTCTAGGCCAAATGGTCTTAGGTGATGGCTCTTCAACCTAAAGACCCAAGCCATAGCTTCAACCAAAGGACTGCAGAGGACCAGCATACTCTGGACCTGTAAGACATTTCCAGCCCCACTCAGATGTACTGAGTTATGGCACATCTTAGGCTGGCAGCAGCAGACTTTTGAGGTACATTTTACATTGGGCACAGATTGAGGGTGGTTTCCCAAAGGTCATGAAGTGTCTCACAAGTGCTTAACAGTGTGTAGGCAGTGCACACAGAAAGAAGTTTGCGCGCAGTCCACATAAAGGGATTCTAGGGGGCTTTGAGGGATGGCTTTAAGCAACTTGCTGGACTGAGACTTTTGAGTGTCAACCCATTCACTGAACCATGTGCCAAGCACTTGCTCACTGCTGCAGTTAGCAACTAACTGGACTAGATGATCTTAAAGGTCTGTTCCAAACTTAACGATACTATAATTCTATGATTCTATAACTGAAGGTGCGTGTTCAGTACTGAGAGGCACTTAGAGATGCTCAGCTGCCCGGCAGGTTAGTCCTACCCCAGGAGATCAAAAGGAATTGAAATTCAAGGGGGCAGATTGTGCCCCATGCTTCCATTTGCCATGCACCTGAACTGTCCTTCATGACTTTGAGAATTTCCCCCAGTGTATTTCAGCACAGAGAGAAGCTGAGCAGGAATTGGAGCAAGACAGTAGATCGCTCTGATCAATTCAGAGTGACAGATTTTAGTTGGAAGCCATCACTTACTTATTTATTCTTGAACTGTTTGCTTGTGATAAGATTTTTCAAGGTTCCAGACAGAAACTGCATCAAATTACTGTATAATTTAGTGTTTCAAATACTTTTTCTGTGGCTTTCTGTGTCTGATCCAGTCCTGCAGTAAGTATCGAATTGAGAGAATTAGTTCTCTGGCTTACAGAAACAGAACTGAAACATCAGTGGTCAACAGAAACCAATTCCCTCTCACCCTGGGAGAAAGCATAATACACTCTTGATTTGTCCAAACCTTTCACTCAGCTGAAAACAAAAAAACATGTGAGCAGATCTTTCTTCCTTTTAAGAATTAGAAGTTAACTTAAATGAAAGGTTACTTAGATAAGAGGAACAGAACTACTTCAGGCTTTCCAAAATTCTTATCAATCTCATCCTCCTTCAGCTGAAAAGATTTGACCCAAATTCATAAAATGCTTTTGGCTAACACGAAAAAAAAATAAAAGATGACAAAAAGAAAAGAAGTTTTGTTTGAATGCTTCCTTATTTCTAGCCAGAGGCAAAACTGGCACTGCGTTCAGTGGGAGGAAGGCTGAGTTCCTTTGTCCTCTAAATCTCCTCTAAGGTTGGTAATTCACACTCATTTTTCCTTCGCTGCTGGGGAACAAAGCGCTCACTTTAATTTCACTGTTGTTTTTTTCCCCCCAGTAAGGGTAGTGATGGACAATTTAAAACACATGAAAAGCTTCCCTAATGTAAGTATATTGGATAGGGACACTCAGAATTCATCAACCAGTAAGCAGATACATAGACAGGGCCATGCACTTTTATGCATTTGTGTTAAGACCATAAGAAGTGTTTGAGAGAGAGAAAGGAAGGGGATAACCCCACTGAAGATAGCACTTGCATTAATGACATTCAAGAAGGAAGTTGCTGTGTGCAACATTGTAGTGCTGAAAGCAATAAAGACATTAAAATAAGTTGATAAAAATGGATGCAAAGCTGCTTCAACATTTCACTTGGGAAAAGTGTGAAATCAGGTTTTTTGGATCTGATTATTCATTTCAGGAACACCGTGTTGAGGAATGTGAGAAAAGGACAAGGTCCTCAGTCACAGCTGTGCATTTCCAGGGGATAGCATTAGTGGGATAAGAAAGTCTAACTCCAGGAGGGCTATAAAGCTCCAACTGACACTGTGGTTGCCAATCTCCCTGCAAGCTCACCAGGCAAACAAGGGCCAGAAAGGAGAGAAAGCCTTTTGGTTACAGCTCCTGATAGAAACACACAGGTAAGCTTCTGCAAGCTATTCCTCTGGGGGATGCCATAAGGATCAACTGCTACCAAGCAACATATGCCCAGGCAAACATCCTTATCCAGGTTTCTCCAAGTGCCACTCACCTCTAATAGGAATATACAAGTTGCTACTTTCCCCCACCCATCAAATCATGTTTCCTTAAAATTCCTTCATTTTCTTTGACTACAAATCCAAAAGTGATTAGAAATTCCTATGGGAAATTACAAATGCCTTTCACTTAAGGAAATTCGTAACTTTTATTTAGAAATTATCATTTTGATTTGTACTCTAATAGAATGGAATACTGTAAGTGGATTTGCATATTAGATTATAATTATGAAAGTGAAATTAATTACATTTAATACCGTCTGTGTAGGCACTTAATGAAGGAACTAGAAATTCAAATTTGTCAGCTGGAACCCAGTAATTTTTTTTCTAAATACAAGCTATACCTGGAAGTGCTGAGTTGGGCACGACTGTGTTTGGAAGATGCAGCTCCTCACTGCATTCTGTACCCTGCCTCTAATTTCTAAAGGACTGTATTTTCTTACCCTGAACCCAGAGCTACCTGCCAGAGGTGCAACCATTTATCCATCTCTGACAATAGGATCTTTGAAGCACAAAAGACTTGGAAATCCATCTCCAGCTGAAGGAGGAATGGGAGCTCAATTCCATTAACAATCCAGCCCTATAAATCTTGACTAGAGTACACATTGGATTTAGCTTTTGTTTTACTATTGTAACTGAAAAACTGCAATACAATTCCCTCTGGGATGCTTAAAACTGGGTAGTATGGGCCCTTCAGATAATTCAAATGCCTAATTCTCACCAGGAGTAAACTTTCATGGCAGTTTTTAAAGCTTCTGAAAAACAGTTGGTTGCAGCGATTGAAGCTGAAGTGATATTCACATCCATTTTCTAACGCCTTAAAAATAACAACAGGAATAATGGCCCTTGCACAATAGAGTTGTAAAAAAATTAGATGTTTCACCAAAAGAGTTATTTAGATGAGAAAATTATAGCTGCACGTTTGCACATCTGCACCTTGACAATCATATCCATGAGAACGCTGTAATTGCCATGAATTATGCAAAATGCTAATTAAGAAGCCTAATTCACTAATCATCTCACAGGGTCATAACTAGAGCTGAATTTTATTAAGGACATACGATTCTGCAGAGTGAATTTGTGCACTATACCTCTCTTCCCAGAGGAAGGAAGAGAAGCTCAGCTGGAGGGAAGGAACTTGGCAGGAAGCTGTCCAGGCAGCCCAGCCACTGCCATCCACAGTGCTTGATTAATGTCTTTGGGCCTCAGTTTCCCTCTGAATAAGGTCAGAAGACTGCTCTCTTATCCTTACTAGCGATATGTGAAGCTTACTATGTTTATATTCGTAACACATCACAAGTGTGATGCTTCCCAGCCCTTCAAAAAAGCTGCCTGCAATTTTCTAAGCTTGCAGATCACAGAATCATTAAGGTTGGAAAAGACCTCTCAGATCATTCCGTCCAACCCCCACAGCCCATCCGGATAACCCACGTCTTTCAGTGCCACATCCACACAGTTATCGGACACCTCCAGGGATAGTGACTCCATCAGCTCCCTGGGCAGCCTGTGGCACTGCATTACCGCTCTGAGAAACAAACAAAACATCCTAATATCCAACCCATGAAAAAAGCAGCTGAAAAAGCAATGTGGAAAAGCAATACACAAGGATTTGCTGCTCATGTGCAACTGATGCATCTTACAAAAGCTCAAGGCAGAAGGAAAAAAACACAGCAGTGATTACCTCAATGCCAAGAAATGAAGAAACACAGGGTAGTTCAGGTTACTATTCTGCTACGAACAGGGATCTTCACATGGAAGACCATTATAATTTGATACGGTGTATTTGCAAAATGTCACTGACCCAGAAATGACAGCACTAACCTTCAGATATTCTCCTGAGGAAACGTTTAACACTAGAAAACTACATGGCTGCATCAGCTTCAGGAAACTGCACCCGTGTGGATGGACACAGCATTTTCCTCAGAGGAAAATGACTTTAGAAGAAATCTGCAGGAATTCTGAGAAAGATCTCAGTGCCACATTCCCATTACAGTTGCTGGGGATGGAGGCTTTCAGATTCGTTAGCTAGAGCTAAAGACCTCAGTTACAGTGGCTGGATATCACATCTTGGAAACGCTGCAGGCAGGCAGGCAGATGATGGATACAGACACAGACAATAAAATCAACTACCCTCTGCAGTCCTTGTACTATCAAGTTTCTCAGCTGTCCTGCAGTTACATACTGTGCACACGTGCTGAGATGCACGGGGCTGCTCATGCAATTATATCAATGTCTGTCTGCACCAATATTTCTAGCAGAGACACAGATCTTTCTCTGCCACACTGATCAACACGCATACATTTGACCTAACAATTCACACCAACGCAGAGTACAGAAACAGACTTCAGATTAAAGATGGCATAAAGCACCCACTGTAAAGCAAGCTGCTTTATGACATCCATCTAGTGGATAAAGCAGATGTGGAGATCTACCTTTGCCGAAAGAACATATCAACCCTGTTATACCAGTAACAGAATCTGACACCAACTTCACAGCTACCAGGAGAGATTTCACAATGAGCGACAGTCAAACATTCATTTTCCTCTTTTGGAGGTCTGTCTGCTTCCATGCTTTAAATTCTAATTTAGGACAAATTTACAGCCACAACACAGGAGGAGGAACAAAGTCTCAGGCTGGTCACAGTGCTGTTGCCCAGGAGCACACAGGGTCCAAGGTAGACCCTGCTGGAGGAGCTCCTCCCACACAGGGGCCAAGCAGTGCCCCAGAGACAGCAGCATGAGAAGGGCAGCAAGAAGGGCTGTCTCACACCTCCTCAGCATCTTTCCCCCCCACACCGCACCCAACCTGAGGAAAACAAGAGGGGAAGGGACTCCTTGCATCTCCATTGACTAACAAATTGGCTGTCCAAATCTTGAGCTGGTGCAAAAGCAAGATCCACTAATAAGAGTTGATGTAGCACAATATTTTCTGGGATGAACGAACCTACTTTTCAGCAGTGGGCAAAGAGAAAGGATATAAAGGATTAAGCAGAAGAGCAGATCCAATTAAAAAAAACCCCACAAAACAAGAATGCTTTATTTTCATATTTTCTAATTTACATCTCTTCATTAAATAAATTAAACTAATTTCAAAATATAATCAGGTAGTACGGGATGACTTGCAGCATCCACCAAGAAAACAGCTAGAGGACACTCCACAAAGAGAAGAGAACAAGTAATTTTTCTAGAATTGCCTGCACTGGTATTACTGTCAATTAATAGGAAGACAAGCGGGGAACTCGATGCTGGCAGTGTTGCAAATGTGACTCATAACAGTTTGCAGTTCTGCTGGCGCTGCTAAAATTGTTGGTCTTTGCTGCCAAGCTGATGGGAGCAGCCAGGTGAGCCCGTGGGTCATAAGATGGGACTGACAACCAAGAAACACAGATTCATTGTATGGATCTGCCCATGGACCTGCTGCAAGAGCCAAGGGAAAGTTATTTAAGCGTTGGGCTGTGAATCTAGGATATCATCTCTGTTTTTTCCACCCTTGCGCTCCAGTTTGTTGAGCTGCAAGCAGCGTGACTGACAGGCTCCTACTGCGTGTCTGTATTCCATCCGGCACAGAGAGCCTCCAGCCTAGGAAAAAGCCTCAAGGATAGCAGGAGCCCCTCAGATGATAAAAACTCATTATCCACCTGGGTGTACATCCAAAACACAAGCTTTTGGCATTCTTGGAAAGGTGGCGTGACTGTCAGTTGCTAAATACCTCTACAGTCTATCCCGTATAGTTTATGATTGCTGTCAGCCAGATGAGGAGTGTGGATATATGATAACACATAACAGAAAGAAACTGCATAGATGCAAACTGGAAAGCAGTGCAGGTTACAGACAAGGCAGGTGCTGCTTTTGCAGTGTTCAATTCCAGGGCAGCTGCTTTCTAGAAGGGAGAAAGAGGAGAGGAAGTCAAAGTGACCTCAAGGAACTATACCATAAATGACTTACATCTACCACGTAACAGCTGCCTCATAGCTGTTAGCATGGTTGCTCTGACCCTCCCTTACTGCAGCCCCACACACACCTTCAGCACAACACCAAGCACTGACAGCATGAAGAGAATTCAGAGATGGGATCACAGCTACCTTCAGGTGCCCAGCAGTTGGAGAAACACAGTCCTGATCTTCAGGAGTGGGAAGGACTCTGACGAGCCCTGATGAGGGAATGCAATACTAAAAGCATTACACTGCTGCAGCATTTGCAGCACAGCCGAATGAAGGAAGCAATCAGTTTGTTCTTTAGGAGGAATAATCACAAAGCAGCAAATGGCTAGAAGTCAATATTTATTAAACTACAAGCCAGTTGCATTTTACGAGCGCCAAAAGTGAGAACATTATTATAAGAACTGATAAATCAAAGCGCTGAGAGTAAACACACTGTGTAAGCTACAATTATATGCTTCTGCAAGATCAATAATTCAAGAGGTTTCATCCACATTATGCATGATGGCCTATGGGAAGTTGGCCTCTTGAGAGTGTTTGCTTGGACTGAGAACAGATGCAGGGGCTTTTGAAGAATTCCTGTCTCCAAATTTCAAGCAGTTGACTATTATTATTTCCAGAGATGCAGGAGCAATACAATTAACTATGGTGGGTGGCAGGGCAGCTACTTCAGTCATGCTAATACCAGGAGACTACAGGGGACTCTGCACACCTGCAGGCTTAGAGGGAGCACCCACCTCCTCAGAGAACACCATGCAGTTGGGAGCTGCTCAACACTAATTAAAACCCTACCCAGTGTGTTAAGGACCACCATTCGTTACTGAAGCATCCACTCCAGCAAAAGGAGCTTAGGAGAAGTACTCCACTCACTCCTCCTCTGGTCACGTCTCAGCACAGTTTCTGAGGAACATCAGCTTACAGCAAATGAGCACACTGACTTCTCAACCACTGAATACAGGCAGATCCATTATACCATCACAGAGCAGAAGGGAAGGGAAAAAAACTACCCTTTCTCTTCCAGTAATACCACCTGCAGAGGTAAAGGCACATCAAGAAGCTTCCAGGTACCAGCCCCAGAGCAGGGCACAGTGTGTTGTGGGAAAGAGGGGAGAACCCCACAGAGATTGCCCTCCTGATCTTCCACCATTCAACCAAACTGTCTCCCTTTTCATGCCAACAGCAAAACTCTCAGGAATTTAAGTGGATTATTATAAGCATTCATACTTGTTTTTTTGTGTTTGTTTTTTTTTTTTCAATCCCTAACAAACCCTACATAATCAATATCATTCTTGTTTTCCCTGAGATTGCACATGGTTGATCCAATGAATGGTCTCAAACACAAAGACTGCTTGACCTTTGCTGCACATCCAGAGCCTGTTTATCTCTTAGTCCTCTTGCTGAGGAGGGTAACTGCCTTGCTGAGGCTCACTTACAGACTGCTGGAGCAGCCTCCATGCTGAGTCTACTGATTAGCCAAAGATTCATTTATCTGCAGATGAGGTTATGAGGTTGTCTTAGCTACACTCCCCAGCAACCTGCTTGATACTGATTTCATTTGCAGTAATAGTGCCATAAAGTAAACAGCCTTGCCTTTGTTATTTGCTTTAAAATAATCAATGCAGTGTGCAACTCATTCACTCTGTGGCTTAATCAAATTAACTATATTTGTTCCTCACTTATTGCTATGGATTTCAGTCCTAATTAAGCTCCTAATCCATGAAGTTGTTTTCTTCCTGGGATACTATGGGAAAGGCTGTTCCCACCTCCTCCTTTCTCCCTCTCACAAGGTTATGTCAATTGGAAAGCTGTTTCCTTAAAGAAGATGCAGTTACTTCTGCTACCAAGTTGCCAAAACTCAATGTTATCGAGCTTCTAATTAAAAATCTATATAATTTGAAAAAGGCTGCATAAATAACTCCAGAAGGGTAGTCAGTGAGCCGAGCTCATCAAAAGTATATTGGCATATGCCAACGCAGAGTCTCATTTTCTAAGGGTGACTTAGTCTTTAGGCAAACTCCATGCAACGTAGTTAATAAAAACAGATTGCTCTAAGAGGCAGCAATTCTGCCTACTTGGGAATTTCCTAAAGAAACTAGAGGCTTTGTTTCCTTCCAGCAATCCTCTACCAAAATTAGGGAACATTTGGCATTGCTTGGAGCCCCAGCCATTAAGGGAACAGGTCTCTTTTGCTGAGGTCTTAATGCTTTCTTGGCTGATTTTGTATAAACGTTTGATTCCCAAAATAGAGTTCCAAAATTTAAAGAGTATATATTTTTCTGTGATTTCACAAAATCAAACGATTCAATTCCCTATAACTTGGATAATTTGGGTGGTCAGAGGGAGGTACATTCTATCTGGGTATTCAAGCTTAGGTTTGTGCTTTAGGGCAGTAAATAGCACTAGAAACAATGACAACTAATGACCATTATCATTGTCATGGAGCAGTGATATCAGCAGTGAAAATGGCTTGTTGTGAACCACTGCTCTTCCTGGGGGACCTTCAACAGCTCACAAATCCCATCATCCCAAACCTGCCCAAGTAAATACAAACATCTATTGCAGGTTAATTTCTCAGTGTTGCTCAGCTAAATGTAATCCGTATTAACTGTGCTTTGGCATTTGGCCTAGAAAAAGTATATTAAGATGCTTTAAATAAAATAACACAAGATTAAGAGAAGTATCAACCAGATTGGTTTCTCTCTAATCAGATTTCCTTTCTTTTTTACTTGGCCATGTTTTTGAAAAGCAAGATAAAAGCACTGCAGTCACATCATTCATTTTCACTTGTGGAAATAAAAATTAAAATCACAAAAATATTTACATATTCTGCTTCCTAACCAGAAAATCCCAGTAACGTATATTATGTGCTTCCATATTGGTCTAAATTTTACATAGCAAAGCTGGTCAATTACAAAGGGTACAGACAGAGGTCTGAATACAGTCACCGTCAGTGAAGCATCAACACTGCAACTAAGAACTTGGGTAGCTGCGTTATTCGGAGGCTTTTCTGCTCACAGTTTAAGTAGGATTAAAATATAACAAACTGTTGTTCTTCAAACTCACTCAAGAAAATACATGCACACATTCCTTCACTTTTATAAGAACACTGGAGCTGGTGAAAGAAACTGGAGTGTGCTCACTGAAGATGTCTGGTTAAGCATACATCTAAAAGCTTTCTTGTATTGTGATCACATTGCATACAGTTCCCAGGTAGCTAGTGATAGGAAGAGATGTAATGGCCTTAATTTGTGTTGGGGAGGTTCTGGTTGGATATTAGGAAACATCTCCTCTCAGAAGGAGTGGTGATGCAGTGGCACAGGCTGCCCAGGGAGGTGGTGCAGTCACTGTGTCTGGAGTTGTTCAAGAAGAGGGAAGCTGTGACACTGAGGGACATGCTCAGTGGGCATGGTGGGGATGGGTTGTATGACCTTAAAGGTGTTTTCCAACCTTAAGGGTTGCTGGCCATACATTTAAGAGCAGGACAATGGTTCTTTGATTCAATAATTCTATTAACCATAGAACTAACCCGTAGCTGCCTTTCCCCAGTAGTAATGACACAAGAGGCATCTCTAATTTCTGTGTACAAACACACCAGTCAAAACAGCCAGCTACACTGCTGTCATAGCTCAAGCTATTGTTATTACCTCCTATTCTGATTAATTTTGATTGCAGCTGAATAACATATGCAGTTTGCACGCAGATGGACAACACGATCTTCTAGCTGGCAGCTACCGTCCTGCCTGCAGAGCAAAGGGATGGATCCTGATTGATTTTCAGTGCTTCTGAGTATTCATACGAAACATTACTACCCCAAGTCTAATGTTTTAAAACTTGGATGCTTTAAATTAAGCCATTAAATCCATACTTACTCAGTGCATAAGTGTCCTGAATTCCTGAACAGCTCTCTAAATCAAATCTTACCCAGATCAATCAATCACACTGAAACCATTTCTTTTTTCTTTCTTTTATTTTAAACCCCAGCAGGTGACGTGTCAGGGAAACCTGTGGAGCCACAGAGTTTGAATTGCCATTGGAAGCCCTGATCTGCTCTCAGACCTTCCATGTTTATGGATAATCCCTTCTCAGTGAGCCTAGACTAAATACTACTCCTGTGTTCCCATGTGCAGAGTCCCCCCTAACCACTACAGCAGAGCATGCCCCAGTCATCCCCTGTAACTTTCACTTGGTGGTAGATAGAGCACTCTGCTACCCTAGAATGGATTTCATAAAGAAAGAGTTATGATATTTTCCTCTTCTGTGCCCTGATCATCACACAGCCTGACAGTATTTCACAGTAGCTCAAGAATGAAATGGAGTGCATTTCTGTGATATGCTCGATTAAGCATCACCGGAAAATTAGCAGGTGCCAAAAAGTGATCCAGAGTGACTGCCTCCTGTTGGCTAGAATAAAAGCTGAGGTTTGGAGAGAAAAAGAGAAGAACAACTATGATGCAGGAATAATAACTGCAGAAGGCACTGAAGAAGAGGGCTGGCATCAGTGTAGCCAGATTTCCACTTAGAAGTGGACAGCTCTGGATAGACTACACATGCTGCAAGTGAAGCAGCATGCTAATGCATCAAATAATATTGTCAGAATAAAAAAAAGCCTCTGTGAACTACTGCAGCAAAACTCCTCAAACCAGACCAGGGTAAATGTGGTTCAGAAGCTATCACTCATACCAAGGAGAGAGACAAAAATCTACTCTGTAAACCCAGGCCCGAAAGAGCTTTCAAACAAACACAAGCATCCCTGTAAACCAGCCCTGCTCTATTGCATTGCTGTGTATGCAGGACTACCCAGAGATTCCCAACACTGCTGTGCAGACCCCACAGAAATGCATCAGATATGCACAGCCATCTGAAAGCTGTTGACGAAAGCAGCAATCAGCTTATCAGCAAGGCACAGCCAATGCACCTGGGCTGCGTCACCATCATCCAGAACACTCTGCATAAAGATTTTATAACACCTGTCTGAAAACTATTAATTTCTACCTAGGAAATCCTCTCAGTAATACCAGCTCAGCATGTTTTCAGGCACTCCAGGGATAAAAATTACAAGTTGCATTTTTAGGCAATTCCATGTACTAGCAGCCATCACTGTGAAAACGCAGCACAGTCCCTCCGTTACCCTGCTGCAGCACAATGGGGACCTGTCACACCAGCACTCACTCACTGCGACAGACCTGCAGTCATTAAGGTTGTGCCAATCTTGTTCAGCTCCTGGAGCTCATCCCAGCCCTATGGCTCAGTCACAGAGGAGTGTGGAGAAGGAAAGGGTTGCTGCTGTATGTCACTGCTCAGCATCTGCATGCACACGAACTCTGCCTTCCTGCACTTTTTTTCCCTCTCCTTTTCCATATCTGTCAACAATATGAGTTTGTGGCACTCCCTGGAGGGCTCCAAGTCCATGAAGCAATGAATGGATTACAATGAGACACAAATATAGTACTTTCATCTGTGAGAGGATCCTATTCTGCTGTTCATGTAACGTAAAGGTAAACAGCCCATTTTCTCCAGACCAGTAATCTGAAATCTCAAACAGGAAAAGGAAACATAAATAAAGCATCTCTAAGTACAAATCGAGTAGACAAATATGCAGGACAACGTTATTTAGCAGCAGCTTGGGGAACTCTGAATGAGAAAAATAGGCGCTGACTCTTAATTATTCTGAAACATTATACTGGAATAGTTAGATCAGAAGTACCTCAAATCAGGAGGGAAAATGAGGGTGCAGCATAAACATGACTGGTCACTTTTGTGACCCTTTTGAACCTTTTCTGCTTTAGGGTAACCTCCACTGCAGATTTTACCAATTAGAGCTACTGACAGAAGTCACTGTCCATCCAGAACAGTTGAGCCTTTCTGCCATATACCTGAATCACCTCATATTATATTACAACCAGTTTACTGGAACCTGGCTTACCTGCTCAGCTACATTCCCTCTGCCTGCTTACTTGCTGTCACTAGTACTGTCAACTACTCTTACTTGGGTAGCGTGCTTAATATAGTGATCTTTTCTATCCAAGTTGGTATATAACCAACTTCCAGGCAGTCTGCTGCACTCCGGGTCTGAAAAAAAACCTGTCAATCATCCTCCTTTAAAGCAACATTTGGCTAAACCAGATGGACTATCCCTACTCTGAAATCACACCCATGGAAGGGATCCATTGCACATGCAAAATCTGCATGGGTTAATTTGAGTGACAGCAGACAGACTGCTGATTGCCAGCAATTACAAGGGCACTTTCCTGAGCCTTCCTGCTTGAAAGGGGACCGCCCTTTCCATAATTCAGGCTGAGAAAAATCCTGACATAGTTGTCTTCACTGTAGCCTCATCCCACTGATAACCCCCAATACCTGCACATCATACTGATGTCAAAGTACATGAAGTACTAGGTATCCCATGTTTGCTTGACACCCCATTGGCAAACTGTTGTTTGTAACAACTCCCCAGACAGGCCAAGACTTTTTCCCTGTCAGACCAAGTGCAGGCAGCAAGTGTTTGCAATAAAAGCACAAAGACATTCTGGATCAGTTCAGTTCCTCTAGAGGAGGGACACAGAGCAGAGGTTTGGGGACTTTGCAGGAAGAGGGTGTAAGTAAAGACAGGCAGAGGTCAACAAGGACTAGCCTTCCTGAACTCTGTATCAGTGCCACAGCACGCACCTCTGGAGACTTTTGCTTAAAATAAAGACAAAACACATTGTACGAGCACATATCTTAAATCAGTGCAGTTTGGAGTCCTATTAAGCTCACAGCTCAAGCAGGGTGCTGAGCAGAGATGTGAATGCCAACTTGTTTCCAAGGCTGACAAAAACAAAAGAGATTCCTTCTTGATGTTCTTCCCAGCTGTTGCTACGTTTTGCTGTTCAACCCCCCCCCCCCCCCCCCCCGCATTTACCAAGAGACCTTTCCAGAGAATTTGCATATGGATATTACCCACTTAAAATGGAAAAGAAATCATGGCTCAAGTGAGACGACTCTCTGATACTGATGAAACTGAAAGAAAACAAGTGGCACCAATGAAAAGGAATGGCTGAGGTTTCTAAAGGTAGGAGGGTACAGTACCTTGTTTTCTCGTTACTGAGTGCTGCTAACAGCACTGCTAAAAACCAGGCTCCTTATTTTGATATTTCAGACTATATAATAGCAATTTACAACAGATACAATGAAAGAAAGAAGTTGTCATATGTACTTAATACCTCAGAATTTCCTCCCTATGCAGAAGTGTCCACTTTCTTATAAAAGATTTATGCTCACTTTAGAATAGGAAAAACTGAGTTTATTTCCAGCTATTGGTGTTTTCTTCATTTCCTGTCAGCTTCCCTTTCAAAATTAACTTAAAACTCTTCTCCCTTCTTTTTAAATATATGCTTGTCTGTAACTTTAGTCTGTGATTCAATAATTGTCCCCTGCTTTCTCAGTGGGGATTTTCAAGTTAAGGATCCAGCTCCCCAGCACACAACTTGCTAAAGCACCACTGAAAGTTCCAGCCCATATGGAAAGCACACCCAGCTCAGCACAAGCAGACTGGTGACATGTCAGAAAGCCAGTACCAGTTTCCTGCGCTTTGCGACTAAGCCCACATGTGAGCAGCCCCACTGACTCCAAGGGAACTGCTCATAGCTGGAAGTTGACAATAATTATGCAGATCTTACAGCACATTTGCTCTCTCAGTCTTGGAGAATTTTATTAAGGTCGATACTTTTATTCCCACTGCATAGATGAGGAAATGGAGGTGATGTGACTGGCCAACCTGAATGTCAGGGCCAGGACAATACCATGATGAATAAAGGCTACTAGTTACTACTCCACTTGCAAAGTGTTTAATTACTAGAGTCTCTGAAGGGTCTCTGAAGGAAATACATGAAATAGAATCCATTTCCCTGTTCTCCCTCTTTCCTGAGCACTGATTCCAGCTAATCGTTATTCAGCCTTTGTGCCATCACATGAAAAGATAACTACAGAGAGAATAAAAAGAGCATTTATATGGCTAAGGGAGGATTTACATAGCTCGTTCCTTAGAAGCTTTTACTATGCACTGGATCAAAAATCAATTTTAAAAAATTGCCTAAATAAATACATATTTGCCTGATAGACTCTAATAGCTCATTCAGAGCCCTGATGGTGCAGTGGGAGAACAAAATTCACTCTCAGACATTAACAGGGAATTCCTACTCATTCTAAGGTGCACAGGACCAATCATGACTACACTACAGTGCAGAGACTTCACTTCTTATACACAACCAACCACTGGCAGGAGGTTTTATAGCAATCTGAGACCCACTTAGGACACCTCATCATTTGCTATGTCCTCCCCTTGGCAAGCCAAAAGTTGGTGCGGGCTTTCAGTTCCAATAAATAGTTTGTATTGCATATAGACCACTCTGAAAGTAATGCCTCCTATTTATTGCCATGGAAAATACAAGATACAAAGAGCACAATAATAGCAATTGATAGAGCAAATTCTCAGCTACAAAATGCTCCTTTTCACTACAGTCATCACCATTAGTTGTACATTTTTGCCAGCAGTGAACAAGGAAGCCTGAATGCTGCACTCAAACATCTGTATCAGCAGAGGTGACCCACTGTCACTACTAGAGAAATGCACCACACACTGCCTCAAATAGCTTGCACCATACTTCAGCTCTTCTTATCTGTACCTAAACCATGAGGAATTTGCACTAAGGGCCAGACTCTTTGTCAGCACCACAGATTTCTTGCTGCCAGCCCTAAAAGTAAGTCCAGTTTTCAAAATCCAAACCCCTTTTCAGTAGCAGAAGGGCAATACTCATATTTGGCTCATCTTATACTTTCACAAGACAAGATTTAGTTTAATGTTAAAAATGACGTTGTTTCAGGCCTTCATGCTTCTGGGCACTGAGAAGCAAGTAGGCAGAGCTGTGAATGTGTAATCTTGGCATGACTTTCACTTTCCATTTCCCTTACTGGCCACAAGTGGGACATTACAAATATTATAATTCTGGCAGAACCAATACTGTAAGAGATTTTTATCTCTTTTTGCCTAATTATTGTTTGGCCAGGAGTTTTTGCTTATTATGCTTAAATTAATTAGGGGGTGGATTTCTTTGGATCTTCTCGTCTCAAAAGTACTGAAAAAAGATTTTTCTGTTTCTGCCTCCTGCAGACGAATCCAAAAGGTCCATGATGCATTTTACTAAAGTTCCCCCCCAAAATTTCCCTTCTTTGATGTCCTCTGAGCATCCACGTCTTCATTTCTTCTCCAGTTTCCATTCCAGAATACTTTTTGTCGCTCTAAGTAAAGCACAGGGTTTCTTCCAAGTCTATATCAGATATGCAAACCAGAATAAAAGGACAGGAATTGTGCTGGTTCAATTACCAATGCAATGCTCAGCACTCCACGCTAACGCTTCACAGTGTTATGAATTCATGTAACTCAGCTTTTGTTTTCTGCTTTAAGTAAACTACCCTCTACCCTGGGCAACTGTTCTATACAGCCATTCCCCACTGGTTTTCCCTTACACCAACTATAAATGGAGTTACTTTTATCTTCCAAATTTTATTTGCTTGCCTTGGGGCTAAGAGTGCTTTTTGCTATTGGTTTGTTTTGTTGAACACTTTTTTTCCATGGACAGTTTTCTGATACGTTATAGTCCCCGATGGTCCATGACTGTCTATTGGTAAATGCTGTTTGGGGAGAATTTTATACACCCACATAATATGTGTGTAAAAACAACACCAAACTTTCAGTTATCTATTATATCAGAGTATTGTGTAGCCTCTTTTTGTACTCTGACTACAAATGGTGCTTGATAAACCAAATTAAGGGCTCATACAATCTAAAATAATAGGCACGCACTAAAACATTCACAATAACAAATACAAACACCAAATGCAGATAAACAGGTTTTTCTGCAGGTCCTAACTCTTTTGCTGCCCTGTACTTCCTAACTAAAGCATTATTTTTAGTATTATATCTGTGAGATACAATAAGCCTCACACAAATTGCTACAGAAAGTCATGGAAACGCACATTCAGGCTATAATACACAGCTACAAAACTGGTGTTTTGGGAACCATCTCGTAAAAATGTAGTTACCACCCTTGGGGCTTAGTTTATAGAGGGATTCAAGCTGCATTTTATCTGTTAGAATCAAGTTTCTGCTATGGTTTTTAAGCTTGCTATTTTGGTTTGGATCTCTCACTAGACAGCACTCAGCTCTTGCACTGAGCAATACCTAGTAGCGCGTGTAACAGCTGCAAATCCAAATAGCTTTAAAACGCTTACTAAACAATTAGTGGATTCTAATGCTGTAAAATCACTACTAATCTTTTACACAAGAACATAACCTCATAAACAAGACTCTAAAAACTGATCGAATATGATTCTGCTTTCATGTTTTACTGTACATATTTTTTCCAAAAGGCATTCAGATTTTTGCAGAAGATGATTCATGACAACAGAGATATTACATCAGCAAGGTTCCTCTCTTACCTGAGCCTCAATCTCTCAAAATCAGAACACTTCTCATACTAGAAGGGCCTTTAATGGAATTGTTGCCTTGTGACAGAGGGAAGAACTAACAGACTCAATAATATACAGATGTATATGTGGCTGGTGTGGCTAAGTGGCACGGGTACAGCCATTTACAGGCAGACATGAACCATTGCTTAATGCCCCCAGGACTTCTACAAACTTGGTAGCCACAAGGACATCTATGCCAGCTGGTAGCAACCTAAACTTCAAGAAGGAATTTAAAAGCAACATAGGATGCTTCATGTAGAGCATCTCACCTACACAGTTGCTTTGTTAATTTGCAACAATTTAAAAAGGGGAGGTGAAGGGCAGGAAGTTTGGAGAACTATGGGTACATAAACAATGCAAGACATCACCTGACCCAGCACCTTTCAGAATGCCCTTGCTGTGCTCTTCCTTTACCATAGGCCTGGTTCCAAAACTCATTGAAGGTGTGCTACCCAGCTGCTTATGCCTTTCAACCCTCCACTGGTCTGTGCTGCTTGTGAGTTAGCACGCATGTCAGCATTTGCTCAGGTATGAAAAGAGAAGGAAATAAGCTAAGGGTAGCAGGCTAGGCTTGCTACTGATTTAGTTGGCATTAATTCTTGGAAAATGCTTGCATGAAGTTCATTACTTAGTTTCTCGGACAAAGGTTCGTCTATTAAGGAGCAGCACTGCAGTTCCATGGTGCAGATTATCAAGAAATGCTCTCAGCTCCCTGACACCATCACTGTGATCCCAGAAGTGGCTTCTAATAGACAGCAATCCTCAGCAGCACTGATCCCCCTCATCAGGCAGCTGAGGGCACAGGACTAAGACTACAGCAAGTTACAGGCTCAAGCAGACAAAACACAGAAGAAATCAACTTTCACATCACTTCTGTAAGGTTTACCTTTTGTTTAATGCCTCCATTTTTACCAATGGATAAGAACAACAGTTTCCCTCTATCTTGCCTCCAGGCATGCATGGAGCCTTTGCACTCTTATTGCTCACTTTGATTTTTGCCTGTGCCAGAGACATGGTGCTAACACTAGTTGCATAAGTGTCCCCACACCTGCAACCTGAGGCAATGCTCTATAAATCACATGCAAATTCAGGCAGGACCTGCAGATAAATGTCACATGCCTTACTATTTACACTGCTAGAACTCAATTACCTCTTAAAAGCCTTCATGCTGTAGGTATCCACCAACTGAGAAAGAAAGATCAGATGCATCTCCAACCACTTTGCTCATGATTATATTGAGGATACGTATTCACACTGTCTCATTTTAAACGTTTGAGGTGCCCAAATTATTTCACTAATCAGATTTCAGTGTGCACCAGAACGTGTCAGTCAGGTTGCCAGCTCCATCTGACAGAGATGTCCCTTTTGACAATTACAGCAGATCAGCCTTTCAGTTTCCAGAGATATAAATTCTCTCCACATTGTATCCCAGTCTCTAGATTAATTTTGCTACTAAAAAACCTTGCACTTTATTCTCTAAATAGCTCAGTGAAACTCAAGGAGTTGGAAAAAGAAATTAAGTCTGACCCTGGACCTGAAACATACAAGAATCCCGTGTCATGTTCCTGAGCAAAGCACTGCGCCCATTCTTGTGCCATGAAGGGGCAAAGCATCCAAGTCCCCCCATTCCCACTGTTCAAGTACTCAGCTAAAATTTTCAGCAAATTATTCCATACTCCCTTTCAAAGGTGCTTTCTGCAAGCCCAGAAAAATTGATCTTTATCGCCCTGAACACTTAGAGAAGCAATACCATATTACACTCGTGCACAACAGACCCATGTAACCACATGACCAAGGAGAAGTTGTTAGATGATACAGCACTTAAGCAATAGGGTCCCAAACTGAACTTGACCCAGCTTCAAGAGAAGGGATAGGAGAGAAGGCAAAAGGACAAAGAATCATAGGCAAAAATAATCAGCGTAAGCATATGAGTAATTAACCCAAGCGTGGAGATTTTCTGCAAGCAGAAAAATACTTGATTCTCTGAATAAATTATTAATTGCAAATTATTCAGTCAAGTCCAGTGAAGAGAAATAGCCTCTCTCTGCCTTTTCTGGGTAAAAGATTCATAATATTACACAAAAGAAAAAAATAATAGGAAATATTAAAGATATTATTTACACCCCAGCAGAATGGATTATTCACAGCAGTCTTTTCAAGAAAGTGATGAACTGCACCATCAAGAAGACACATTTTCATAAGGGCTCAGCACCCAGCAACTTCTGATAAGAGCAGGAGCCTGAAGGAAACCCAGTCACTTCATGGACATCCTTAAGTAAGAGCTGGTAGTTTTGGAAGCCTTCCCCAGCTTCCCTACTCACGCACTATGCGCTGTACATTACATACACTGGGCCACACAGTGGTACATTCTCCCTTGAACATCATTAGCTGCAGAGTGACAAACTACAGCACCATCACATATAGCAGAGAAGACCCAGCATCCTTTTCCCTTCCATTTTTTTCCCCAACTCCTCATATGAGGCAGCACAGCTCTCTCTAGACAGACAGACTGCTGGCAAGTAGTAGCAAGACCAGAGGAACTGACTGTAGTTTTAATAAAGCTGTCAGGGCTGACATATAGTATCTACTGCTTTTCAGTTCTCCTCCATCTCAAGCAGGATAGAGGGATTATGCAGATGAGCCTCTGTATTGTGTCTGGCCCAGAAAAATTGTCCTGTATGCTTGGCATAGCCTGAATTCATTTCTATACCCCTGAATGCCCACAGCTATGAACTGTCTTGGTGGGATAAACTCCTTAACAAAGCTGTTTAGCAGATTCACTAAATGGTTCTGGCAGGCAAAAGCATTTCTAGTAGATGGTAGAATGCGCTCTCATCCCCTTCCCTTACTCTCAAACCTTTGAAGTTTTATTTATGATGTATGTAAAAAGTAAGACACCTAATCAGGGCTCATAGGCTTTTAAAGCTACACTGCTACTTTCACACAAGCGAAGAAATGCCACTTCAGCTGTAAAATCTCTTCTACTTCCCAGCCACAGAGTGAACCATCACATCATTTGCTGCTAACTCATCTTTTCCTACATTCACACCATAGGAGGAGCAAGAAAAAATAAAAAGGGTGGGAGACTTTTGACACAGCAGCCCCATTCAGCAAGACAGAAACCATCTAAGGCCTTTCATTCTCCTCTCCACAACTCACACATTCAGGAAAGTCAGTTTTTTTCCACTGCCATTGTGGCAGGTTAATTACACACCCTTAGCATTCTAAAGATGTATAGTCTGGAAGTCACAGATTGTACGGACACTGCAGGACTGAGTCCTAGTGTTATCACTGCAGCTGGAAGCAAGTCCTACCAAAGAGTTTGTATCGCTGCTTCCCTTTCTGCAAAACTGCAGGCCCAAGAATGAATTTTCCTTGGATATGTTTTCAAGCAGCCCCAGTCCCTCAGCCATCCAGAGCCATTGCAGCTTTCCCAGCCAGCCTTTACATGTGGACTCCACTTCCACAGTCACAAAACATGCAGCCAGGACAAACACTGTGCATGGTCTGACCTTACCCAAGGTTCCTCCACACACACAATCAACAGTAATATGGAAGACCATAATTACATGTTCTCTAACATTATTTCTTTGCTGATTAGGCTGATATATGCTTCCTAAGCCTCTGAAATTATATGCGTAATAACAAATCCGTAACTAAACTTACTGGCTCTCTGGGGAATAGCTGTACTAAAAAATGATTACATAGATTAACCCACTACAGCACTACTATGAGACCAAAAGACTACAAAATTGCAGCCATGAGAATGCATCCCCAGCAGATCTTTATAAAGGCTACATCCTACTGTAACCTGAAGTATTAATGAAGCAGAAACTTGGGCTAGATCAAGCTTAAATACATTAGACTTAAGTTACCTGGAGTTATTTCAATTCCATTCCTGCACTGAGAGTACAGATGCTGATTGCAGTGAATCACGGCTGCGTACACTGCTAAAAAGTAGTCATTGTCACCTGATTGTTGATCTGATATCTATTCTTTATCTTCTGTGTGCCTCACAGGGAGAAGAATAAGGAGTAATAACAAATCAAAACAAAGACAGATTTAAATACCAGGCTAGACACATCACCTTGTCTTCCATGTTTCGTTAGCATTTTAAGAATGAATTGGCAGATTTGACAAGATGGGCATGAAAAGAATTCAAAGAAGTGCTGCTATAGGATCTAAACAAGACAGACTGTACAGCCGGTTGCTGCAGAAGAAAGGGCTGTGTATAGGTGAGCTGCATACTAAAACTCAGAAGAGCTGGCAGCCACCGGAGGCTTTTTCTCTTATTTTTTGGGAAACAGATCAGTGTTGTGAATCTCTACAAAACAAAACAAATCTGGAAGAAATCCAGTTCCCATCCTACTTCCCTTGTTAGACAACCAACCCAGTACTCTACACTTCGGTTAGCACCATCTACACTGCATGCCCAAATGTGCAGCTGATAGGTCTTTCTCATGTGAAACATAACATTCAGGGAAGGCAAAGTTACTACAATGTATCTGAAAAAAATGCTATTTTTTTTTTCTTTTTCAGCAGTACTTTGTCTCAAGAGGGTAGGTCTGATCAAAATATCTTCCAAGATCAACTTAAAATTAGCTTCTATTTATGACTACTGGGCATAATAAGTTAATCTAGTTTACTCTGCAAACAAAGCCACAAGTCTGTGGAGGTGAACAGATTTATAATCTGTAAGATGCTTCCTGAAGAGCATTCCTTCAACCACAAGCCAAACAAGAAAGTAATGATTTGGCCTATGACAATCTCATATAATATCTCATTGCTTCTGCTGAAATCTAGGCTTATTCTTTAATCATTTATTTGCCAAGTGAGGGAAAGGTGACAAATAAACAGTAAATAGACTTAATAGTAGACACAGATTGCAAATAGAGCTAGATTAATGGTAAACAGAGAGAAATTAATAGCAAATAGTGATAAATCCAGTAGTCTTATTCCTTCAAAGCAGCAGTACCCTGATTCAAAAAATCATTTGGGCATTTGCTGGTGTAAGCACACATTTCAGTATTCTTTCTTCGTATTTCTGTATTATTTTAGTAGGTTTCCTGACAGGCTCTGTCACAATATAGCCCTCCACATTGCCCATCTGTCTCAGGCTATTTTACCCTCAGCAAGAGAGGTTCAGCTCCTCTGCTTCCCTGGGATGTATTCTCTTCAACCGCCACTCAGCACATATTCAGATTCATTTCATCTTCTGCAGTATCTCTGCCTAGGGCATCCTGCTTGAGAACAGTGCTTGCTCTGCACCAGCCTTCCTGGTCAGAACTCCTCTCAGAGCTTTCTCTCTAGACTCTGCACTTACAGCTGGTTTTAGAGCCAGGAGAAGAACTCACAGGCAGCTCCCTTCACTGGATGCCCAGTGCGCAGAGAAAGTAAAAAGGACTGAGGAAGACAATCAGGATTCCAGGCTGAAACCACCAGGAGAAGAAAATTGCACAGCAGCAAGGTCACGTGCATCAAATATACCCCCCTTAATAACCAGACCTGAGCAAAGACTACACCCCCCAAAAAGAGCCCAGCCAGAGCCCTCTGTGCCTGTGACATGCTGAACGGAGGCCTGGAAATTCAGAAGCTAAGCAAAGAAGTAAAACTTCTCTGGCCTCCTACCACACATCTAAATGTCAGTCAAAAGAGAAGCAGAGTTTGAACTCCCCTCCCTTGCTTTTCCACTAAAAAAACCATTTTTAACAACCACACAAATCTCTGGCCAAACCACTGCCCATGCTCTCTTCCCTGGGAAGCAGCAGTGGAATCCTCCATTTCACCTGCACTAAGTTCAAGACCAAGACCAACCACACACATGCATACACACTTCTCTTTTTTATTTGTTTTTCTTGTTTGTTTTTAAATGTTGCTTTATTTAATCCCCAAAAGAATTAAAACAGAAATTTGATATGGGTATGGTTAACACTGTTATATTTTCCACATGCTAAGCATTCACTACAAGAATTTAGGTGTGGAGAATTCAGGGCATGCTACCTGTATTTAAACATAAGTTAACCCTAACAGTACAAGGAATATTTATTCCAGTCAGATTAGTCTTTCAGTAATAATGTATTTCAGCAAGATTCACTGCACTCCTCAAACTGAAGATTTATTAGCTCAAGTAATATACATTCCACTATAACCTTAAAGAGGCAGGGACTTCATATCAATGTGTTTGCTGTATGAGGGACAGAACAGTACCTAAAGCTTTGCAACTCCAACAAAGGCTGGAGAAAGTCGCACCTTTTGATCTATAGTAGCATTTAAACAGTTCTCAAGCACTCTCAGTAACTTGCATTCCTCTCTGTAAAACAGTACAAATCCATCTGACACATGTCATATTCAGGAGAGCTGTGGGGTTTTCATATTAAAAAAAAAAAAACCACACAAAACACAACAGAACAAAAACTAAATAGAGGGATTTGGCAAAGTAAAAGAAAACATTACATTTCAAAACCTGTCCATGCAAGAAATCTATAGCAGCAAGTGAGAACTTTCATCTCATTTCTTATTTGAGGAACTGATAAATGTTCCTGTTTATTGTAGGCAAGTGCTTCATTTTAGCACCTTTAGTACTGCTTAGCAGGGACATGTCTAATATAAATTAGCCACAGTAGGATCATACATTAGAGATGCAAGCCATAGCTGATGAGATTCCGCTCAGTCTAGCAAAATTCAGATGTTCAGTGAAGTTTCACAAGCTTGATACTACTATAATCAAAACCTGGTGTGAGAACAATTTCTTACTATACCCTTGCATTCAGATACAGTATTTTTATGCTATAGTGTTCAATTGCCACACAGAAATCCCAATACTAATCCTCACTTTATTGTTTTACGTCTGACATACTAATTTATGCCAGTGCACTGCCAGGTTTATCTCAGTAACAAATCAAAGTAGTTATTTTACCCTGGTTTAAATGAACTGAAGAAGCTTGTGGTAATGAAACATTACATCGTCTGCATTTCAGTGTGAGTGCCCAAGTTATAACTTCCAGCTTCACAGCAGCTCAGGAGATGCTATTTGCACAGACCATGTTCCAAAGGATTCATCTTTTTTAACCAATATAAGAAATTAGGACAGTAGGTACACTTAAGAAGTGTTTTAAAAAGTACCTGTTTTCAAAACAAGTGCAAACTCTGAGCCATGTTTTGAAACTTTGAAAGCTGTTATAGAACCAGCCTGCTCAGCCACAGGAGTCTTTTCAAAATCTTGAACAAGTCTTCCATTTTCATCTACATTTACAATTGCAAAGAGGATGGAGAAATGCAAAACAGTGCCTCAATATTCTCTTACCCAAAGCAAAAGCAAACAAACAAAAAACCCCAAACCAGTTAATTCTGTTTATTTCTTAGTAAAAAAAAAAAAAAAATAATGAAATTCCACTCTTAAAATATAGGTGGCAAACCTATGTTCTTTAGGTTTCTTTTTTTTTTTTTCCCTTTTTAAACTACTATTTATATAAACCATTGATGCCATATTGGGTGGTAGGAGAGAGTCTGAGTACATGTTCCAGGAACATCTTTCGAATCAATAAATTAATTCAATATTTAATGCCCGTTAACTTAGATGATCATTTGAGGTGAATTAAAGAAACTTTCTGCCTTCAACAATAAAGTAGACAGCCAGAAATCAGACTGACCTTGATAACTGCTCTGTCCCCCTTTCTTGCCAACAGTGCTACCAGAACATGTGGTAGTTTAAAAGGCCTTTTGTATTTTCCATATTAAACTAGGGCTGGTCTGAAGCTAGTCCAGAAATCTGACAAATGAATCACTTCAGCATTTGCACAATATAAAGCAATCTGGCAGTTGAAGGTGGCAGAGTGAAAGCACAGACCCACTGAAAGCACACACCAAAGCTCCCACTGGTGAAAGAAGCACACACCCACGCTACCTGCAGAATCAATGCAATGCAGAAAGCCATTTTGTAGGATGGAATTTTCCATGGGATCTAAGGTGTCACCCACCCTACCACCACTGTAAGTCAGCTTGCTGGCAATTTCCAGCTGTTTTCAAACATCTTGGTCCCAAAATTTCCATGATGACTTTATGATTCGTTCCAGCAGAGCTCTCAACTTTCTTCAGCAGTAGCTGGAGTTCATACTGCACTGTATAACTGCAGTGGTGCTAACAAATATTTGCTCATACTTGCCAATATTTGCTCATACTGTTTTGTTAGTCTCCTTACTCTAAGCATCCATTTTTTATTGTTGCTGCCACACTTCTCTGATCCCATTGGGCTGATGATTGAAATTAACATTCTGTCCATCATCACCAGGCTTCATAGAGATCTTGCAGAAAGCATAGAAGAAGGCTAAGTTGCTCCAGTTTTGGTGTCACCACTTAGTTTGAGGCGTCATTGCAAAATGCCAGCCACAAGCTTCTACCCTTAATTCCCACATCCTCCTTTTCTGACGAACAGCCAGTGAATTGGGTTTCTTCCACTTGTTTGTTCCTCAAACCAGCAAATAACATTTCTCCTTTCCAGTCAGCATCCTTTTTCCCCCACTTGGCAAATATAGACTTGTTCCTCACTGCTCCGCCTTCTGTGCAAGAAGCTGGCTCTGCAACTGTTTGTTTTTGATTACCTCCTTATTTCTATTAGCATAGCCTGCAGCAGCTCAGCTTTGGGAGCCTGGCTCAGGTCCTTCCAATAGCCTTGTCCTCCTGACAGCTCACATGTCCAGCAATAGCAGAAACATATTTTATTTTGGACAAAGGCAATTTTTAAAACACCCGTTTATTGGAAGGTGGGTGTAACTGGGCGTGGGCCAAATGTTCTGGTGGTACTCCAAGGCAGTAACATTTTGGTTGAAAGGAAGCAACCTGGTAATTGAGAAGTCAATTTTTGGCTAGCAAAATACAACACCTCTGCATAATGGCTGTTCCCTTGTGATACTCTTGCCCACCCTACCGTCTCCCCCCCCCCAACAGTGTGATGGTTGGGCTGCAGCTTCTCTTAGGAATGAGTTGGATAGGAGAAAGTAAATCACCTCTGTTTCAATACAACCAGGGGCTGACCCTCAGTCCATAGTTTCCAAGAGCAGTCATCACTTCTGAAAGCAAAAAAAAAAAAAAAAAAAAGAACAGAAATAGACTCCAGTCTCATATCTTCTTCAAATCCCAAAGGATTATGTCAGAAACAGCAGGTGATCTGCTCCAGTCCTGCTCTATCCTCTGCACAGAAAGAAAAGGGCTTAAAAGTAAGAAATTGTGATTTCCCCATTGTGCAATTTTTTTTCCCCTCAGCTTTTCAGGTTTTTTTTTTGTTTGTTTGTTTTGTTTTAATGTAAATTAAAATAAGATGGAAGAGTGGATCTGACATCCTTCCAGTTTAAGAAACATGAAAACAGAGAGAGGGTTGGCCTTAAAAAAAAAAAAAAAAAAAGAATTTGCAAGCAAGAAATAATTTTTGTGTCTTGGCTATTTTCTGATTGCATTTAGAAGATAAGAAAGCACTGGAACAGCTTGCCTATAGCAGCAAGGAATATGACCTTGTGCTGAAAAAAATCAACACTGAGCAACCTGGTTTGATTGTGCTGTGCCTGGGCAGGCGGCTGGACTAAATGACCTCCTGAGTACACCTGGTACATCTGTAATACGGCCACACTGCCACTGCACATTGCACTGCACATTTATTCTGGCACGATACAAGTCATTACTTTTTTCAACCCCTTCTAAGCAGGCACATCACTAATGGAATGTGGCACCTCAAAGAAAATTCTAAACATCTCCACACTTAACCTACACCTCATTCAGTGGTTATGAGGGACAGCTATATGGAGCTGCATTACAGATATACCTGCACCAGTTTACCTCCACTGTCTAGGTTAGGCTGGACAATTCTTAATTCCTCAATGCATAAATCACTCACCAAGCTAACAAGCTAGACACATTATAGAGGGAAAATATTATTACCTTGCAGGTTCTAAGATACTACCCTTTAAGACATCTAAGCAACAAAAGCCTTTGATTTACCTATTCAGAAACTGACTGCACAAATGCTTAGCTAAAATAAATGTTTATGCATATGAATTTCAGGCTTCACATTTCCACCAGGGAGGAAAAAAACACTGAGCTGCCCTGCAAAGAAGTCAATATATCATTTCAGACAACAAACAAATGTAGACCACAGTCTCTCCATTTCACTGCCTTATATTCAGTCATTGAGTAAGATGACCAGACACTGCAGATTGACAAAGACAATAGAACAGCTGACAAGTCTGCTAAAAGTCATACAGATTTCCTTTGTTAAGTCAGCATATTACACTGATACCAAACCCAGTATCAGAAAGGGTGTTCTGAACCCTCCCTGTGCAGATGGGTCTCAGCACCCTTGGGCTTGGAGAAACATCACTCTTTCTGTTGGCCAGGTCACCAGGTGTATGTCTATCTCACTTCAGATCAGGGGCACTTTCCTTTCTACCTTTTCCTGAACTCCTCCTTAATTCAAAGAGCATTCCCATCCATCATCTTGACATCTACAGCCTCTTGTCCTTTTTTTGCCCACATGCAGAGGGAAGAGCTCTGTGAACTCTCTCTCCCTGATCTTCATCAGGCAGCTCCCAGGCTTACGAAACACATCAGGTGACAAAAGCAACCATGGATTCAGTAAACTGCTGTTTGCCATGGAAAATTCATTTAGGTCCTCATTAATTTATATTTCACCCCAATTTATTTTTTCCCCACCAACTTTCCCAAAACAAAAATCAAATTTCTTGGTCATTTTTAGTCCTGGCTTCTGAAACACTCTCAGCAACCATGACTCCAGGCAGGAATTCAAAACACTATATTTCTCCTTTAACCATATGTATGAAAAAGTGAAGTTTCCAGACATGCTCAACACAGCAGAAAGATCTCAGTAGAAGATAATAGAGGCAGAAATATATTTTTGCAACAGTGGCTAACCAGGAACTGTGGGAGCAGATCTCTGGAAAAAAAATATTCTTTTAGACACCATCCATGCTTAAATGGCAATATTGACACAAGTGTCTCGCGCTCCACTGTAATTGAGTGTTCCATTTATGGTCCTTTATTACTAGTTTCAAGAATAATCTTCTGCCTCATGGGGTAGGGGGAAGAGGGCAGGCAGAAATCAACATTTCTATTCAATGGGAAATTCTAGTAATTCAATCTTTTTCCTTCTGTGTAGAAGAAAATAGAAGTGCTTACAAGAAAGCATTAACTTTTTTTTTTTTTCCAGAATGAAAGAGTTTGGGAAAAAAAAAAGCTGTTTCAATTTTATTAAACAGTTTCTCAATTGAAATGATTTATTCTGCCTTTCTGCCTGAAGAAGTCGCACTCCATTTTGTTGAGCCAAACTGACAAGTCATGTTAATCCTGCTCCCTGTTCCAACAGTGTCACTGTCAGACTTCATATCAAGTCAGCCCCTCGCCTGCTCATAAACTTCCCTCAAGAACTCGAAGACCACAGTGAGGTCCCCTTGAGACTTCTTTCTGTCAATCTAAACAAGCCCAGCTCCCTCAACCTGTCTCACAGGAGAGGTGCTCCAGCCCTTAGATAATCTTTGTGGCCCTCCTATGGAAGCTCCACATCTTCCTTGAGCTAGGAGCCCCAGGCCTGGATACTCTAGGTGGAGCCTCATGAAGGCTGAGTAGAGAGGAACGATCACCTCTCTTACCCTGCTGGCTAGACCTCTTTTGATGCAGCCCAGGATATCATTGGCCTTCCAGGATGCAAGCACACACTGCTGGCTCACATTAAGCCCTTTTCAGCAGGGCTACTCCCAAGGACTTCTCCCATGTATCTGAGATTTTCCAACCCAAGTGCAACATATTGCACTTGGCCCTGTTTAACCTCATTAGGTTCACATGAGCCTACCTTTTGAGCTCAGTCAGTTCCCCTTGGATGGTATCCCTTCCTTCTGCCTTATTGACCATACCACTCAGCTTGGTGTCATCAGCAATCTTGCTGAGGGTGCACTTGACACCACTGTCTATGTCACTGATAAAGATGTTGAAGAGCATTGGTCCTAAGACAGACCCTTGGGAGACACAACTCATGAGTAGCTTCTATCTGGATGTAGAGCTGTTGATTACAGCCCTCTGGCTATGACTATCCAACCAATTCTTTATTCACTGAATAGTCTAGCCTTCAAATCCATCTCTCTCCAATTTAAAGAGAAAGATGTGGTGTACGACCATGTCAAAGGCCTTGCTGAATTCCAGGCAGGTTACATGAGTTGCCATCCTTTGTCAACAAGTGTGCCTTCACCCCATTGTAGAAGGCCACTAGATTGGTCAAGCATCTGCCCCTCATGAATCCATGCTGGCTGTCTTGGATCACAAGGATCTGCTCTACGATCTTCCTAGGCACAAGAGTGAGGCTCAACAATCTGTAATTAACTGGTCCCCCCTCACCCCTTTCTTATAAACGGCAGTGATGATTCCCTTTTTCCAGTCACCAGGGACCTCACGTGACAGCTACAACTTCTCAGATATCATAGAGCAGCTTGGCAATCACATCAGCCAGTTCCTTCAAAACCCTGGGATGAAAGTAATCCATCCCCATAGATTTGTATATATTCAGCCTCATGAGACAGTCTTGAACTCACTCTGCTCTTATGGAGGGAGGTATTTTGCTTCCACAACCTCTACTTAGAGGTTTGGGGACACAAGAGGTGTGGGAAGCCTGACCGCTAGTGAAGACTGGGGCAAAGCACTCTGAGTACCCCAGCCCTTCTCTGTAGAAGCCAATTCTGTCTTCTCATTTATCAGAGGGGGTACACTCTCCTTGTTCTTCTGACCAATATATCTAGAGAATCCCTTCTTGTAATTTTTCACATCCCTCAACAAATTTATTCCCATCTCTGCCTTTTAATTGCAGTTAGACTTGATTCACCCACACTACTGAGCCTCAGAGAGCTGAACCTTAAATCTAACATCCCTTGGGGGTCCACATTCCCAAGCTCATCTTTTACTTTACTACATAGTAACAATTTCAAGTCACACAGGTCCTTGCAAAGCACCACACCACAGAGCTCTCAGCATCCAAAATTTGATTTATGCTCCTTCTCAAGGATGCAAGTCTCCCCATTCCACCATTTTATACTGGAAATATCTCCTGCTGCATAACAAAACAAGCTGCCATTTCTATGACAACCTGCCTCCTTTGCAAAAAAATAAAAAAAAAAAATAATTAAAAAAAATGGTAGAATACATGTTTTCTTTATGCATAATGTCCTGTAATCAAACATTTTAGACACAACCTGAGAGTGCAGTGCATTTTGAGCAGCTTAACAAAACCTAACAAAAAGGTTTTTTTGTCACCAGAATACCCAGTAGTCTTAGCATTGTTTTTGTTGAGAAATTAGTTTTCCCTGAAAGAAACAATGTAATGCTTCCTACATTCATGCCACCATGCCACAGAGCAGCTCCCAGTATTACCAACATTCGCCTGCAGAGCACCCACTTCCCCACCGAGGCACTCACAAAAGTGTTGTTTTTATTCTTCCTATCCCCAGGACCACAAAGCTGGTCTGGAAAAGGAGACTGAGTCTGAAGATACCCTTGAGCAGACATGGGAAATAAGGAAAAACAGAGGAATATGTTTTTTCTCAGTCACTACACCTGCTCAATACTTCCCTGTTTAGGGTTGAAGATAACAGAATGAACAGAGTCCCATAAGAAGCATGTTCCTCTGTTTTGTGTTCTTGTCCCTTAGCGTCTTTATTTTAGACCCATGGCAAGAAACTCAAAGCTTTTTTTCTTTTCTGAAGAGTTGGAATACACTGTGCCAAAAAATGCTTAAGCGTCTCTCAAGAACCATCTCCACCCGACTTCATAATTAGTACAATAATGATGCCAAAACACAAAATTTGCTGCACTTGAATCATAAAGATATTATGTTTCACATCACCTTGCAACTTCTATTAAATCTTACCAAGGATTCATTTCCTTGACTCCAGGTAACCACAAACTACACTATTTAAGTTGCAAATTACAGTCTTTTACAGTATTTGAAAACCCAAATCCTGCACGCTCTACATTATTTCCATCTAATTGCTGAAGAGATTAAGTATTTAAAAATAAATTTTCTCTAGAACCTTTCCCTTTAGGATTAGCTGGAAATTAACTAGCATCAAGTGAGCAGGTTTCCCCTATCATTATAATGTGAGATCAATAAATGAAGATGAGTATTACTAACATTGAGTCACCTTTTTTGTGTCTGCCTGTTAAACTATTCTGAGCACAAAATGCAAATATTTTCATTGCTTGCTATGTCAGCTTCAACAACCGGAAAACTCCCTGAATGTGGCATAGAAAATCCACATGAATACAGTACTCCATCCTTCCTATCTTCGTAAGGCAGGTTTTGGAACTTTATTTACCTAAGACAAACTGGCCCAAGAAAGATGAATGGAAACGGGTAGAACAGGGGTAAAGGTGTAACATCAGATAAGACCATGCTTAAGGGTAAGGAAATAAATTTTCTCCTCTCCTTTTTGGCAAACTAAGAATGATTACTGCATTTTTTAAATTAGGACAAAAACAATACAGAGGACAAGGAACTGGCAAATCAAGAAAGATAACGCATTTTTTCCCCTTTTGCATTCTGAAGCTTGGGGAAACTAGAAGTCCAGCTCCTGCTTTTTAGAAATTAGCCCACTACTTGATTCATGCTTCCTCACAAACATCGTAAGAAACTGCTGAACTTTCAATAGCATAACCACAAAAAGTTGATTAGCAGGGCCTTTTTTTTAAAAAAAAGAAACTAACCAGGCTCCTTTCAATACTGTTTCACATTACTAAACAGAGTGAAAAGGGTTGGAATGGCCATATGTGGTCAGAGCAAGGGCAAGCCTAGCCTCATCAGCACTCTCAGACAGAAGCCAGCCACCCATCCCTGACCTATGGCATCCATCAAGAATATATTAACAAATTGCAGGTATATTATCTTCCTTATGGTCCTCTTCCAGCCCCAAACCATCTGTGGACTCAAGGACTTTTAGCCAAATGTTGTTTTTTATCTATTTAGCATCTCTCACACAATTTATTTTTGATAAAGCTCCAGACTATTGTTGTAAGAGTGGAGGCTTTTATCTACAATAAACAGCAACCACAATATTCTGCATCAAGGGGCTCCACAGATAGACTTCATTGAAGAACCACCTTCTCTCACTTATTTTATGCTTGCAATCTGCCAGCCCTCTTCAGAGCCTCCCTGGTTCTCTTTTTTCCTCCTTTCTTTTGCATGTATAATCAATTTATGCAGATCTACTAATTTAAAGAGGTTATTTTGTGAACTACTACATGCATCACCACAGGTGAAATTCAGATTGGGTTCTTTCTTTCACAGAAGGTACATTTTTAAAAATAGGCCATGAAGAATCAACATGGAACTAAATTTCTGCAAGCCAACTAACAAGACCATACAAAGACCTATTCATTGCTGAAAATTTCAGGGTAAGAAGTTTACTGGAACCAGGTACGTATCATGGATGCAAGGAGGGGCCACAGTCCCCTGAAAGAACATGCTGGAGTCAAGCACAACAGGGCACAGGCTCCATTTCAAGACCTTCCCAGGCATACTAGACATCCTGGTTAGAGATGAGGTGGAGCAAAGGAAGGAGTTTACTGGTTTTGGCATACACAGGCAAAAGTGTTTTCCCCACAGGAAACAAGAGCATGATTATCTCATAGGCCCTGCTCTGCCAACTGCTTGAGACTAAGGAAAGCATAGCTAACTGCTATATGAACTACATCTATTGCAGACATCCAGAGGAAAAGACATCAAACATTTCGACAAGACCTCAACTGACATGAAGCAAGCAAAGGCCTTTGGTCCCTTTTCCTGTTTTGAAATCATTCATTACTAGAGAGTGGTATGGAAAAAATCAGTAGTTTGCCACATAAGGCAGAGGACTGCTTTACCTTTGGCAATTTGTGACTTATCAAGAATAAGAAATGTAAAGAAATGCTCTCTCTCCAAACACCAGTTGTGCACCTCCAAACTGATTTCACGAACCTATCACATCTTCTCACTTTTCACTCTGATGAGATCACTACTGTATTTCTGCTGAGATCCCAATACAGGGTGAAAAATCTAAGGAAAATCCATTCAAGTAGTTGTAGTTTATCATAAAGGCATTCTATTAATGAATTTACACTCAAAACATTGAGCTTTCATCTTCTCCAGGGTCACCAGTAGGAGAAAGTACTTCCATTTTCTCAAAGCGCATTCCTTTTTGTATAGAGACACAGTCTTAACTGAGCTGCCAGAACACTGGAAAACAGATTGCCTAGAAGCTAAAATGTAATGAGCATCAAGTGAATACTGGTAGCTCAAAACTCAGGCTGGTGGATTCAATCTGTACCATCACCACCCAAGCAAGCAGCAGCGATTAGTGCATTCACCTATGTTGAGATGACAGCTAAACTCAGCAGCTTGTACCATAGATATATGACAAATACCTCATACAGACCTTTTTAGGCAGGAAGATCAGCTTTCTTTCTAGAACAGATTCCACACAAGAAAGCATAATTAGCAAAGAGGAAACTAAGGCACAAAAACAGATGTACATTATTCATGGTAGGCTTAAAGCTGTGAAGAGAAAACACAAGAGGCTTCTCTCTCGCTTTGAATGTTGAAAAGAACAGGGTATGTCCTCCTGTATTTTCTCCTTGTTAGTCTGTTATTTAGGTCTAACATATTCTGGCTCCAGACAGAAAGTACTAGTAATAAATGCACAGCCAGTAGAAGTTCTCTCCAGACCACACTTTCCTTTGTACTAATGTTTGCTGCAGAGCTTTAACTACCTGTGAGGAAAATACACCTTCCTCTGTACTAATGTAAACTGGAACCCCAGATATGAGTCAGGCCAGTACAAACTGTCTCTTGCACCAGGACTAAAATAATTGATTGCACTCATGCAAATTTATTCTGTCTAATCAAACTCAAGAGGTCCAAGATGCAGTAGCTCTGATGTTTGGGTCATTACCTCTTTTACCATGTAAATTAAACTAAATTATTTGCTGCTGCCATTGGCCACAAAATCAAATTAGACTGCTTTCTATACTCCAGCCCCCCCACCTGAAAATAAAAAATTAGCACTCAACTTACACTGTCAGCATGATGTGAAGTCACACAGTAACCACTGCATCACCCAGCTCTTTATTCTAGGTCTAACTGCTTTTTCACAACAGGAAGCATTGCTGGGAAACCAGAGAGACCTCAGATGAAAATGATTCCCTGTAGCATCAACACCAATAACATGTCACATCAGCTGAACCAATCATGTGCCCCTAGCTCCAAACCCTCATCTTAATAATGGTCCTTAGAGTTTTCTATTTGCTTTTGTTTGTTTTAAATATGTGCAGACAATTGCATCACATGCTCTTGATGTGATAAAAGTGTGCAATGAAATTCAGTGCAATGTGCTTCATAACCAAAGTTAACTAGAATATAATGTATGTTATTTGCACAAGGGGTTGCTTTTCATCTTTCCAATTGCCATCTGCCCCAACATCCTATTGAGGTTTTTCAAAAAACACACTGCTTCCCTTTTTCATAACATTTCAGATTTCACTGATTGCAGCATCATTCTTGGGACAAACACCTTGGGACAAACACTAACTATGTTGGAAATGCAGAGCAGAGATTCAGCAGGCATGATTTCTAATTCCAGCCTTGCCACTGCTTTACAGCACAAGTCTAGAAAAAAAATGATTGAAGAATTATTTCCCTACTGAATGCTGAAAGAAAAATTTAAAGACAAATTCTCTCTACTCAGCTGGAGGTCTTTGAAAACATAGATATATTTTTTTCCTCCAGATGACACATTGGTTCCAGATTTAAAAATACAGTAGTCTGAGAGGTGTGAGGGAACAGGTGCCGCATGAAATAAAGCAGGATTGGAATTTTAATCCAGAGTTTCCAAATTGAAAAGTACCAAAATTGCATCAAAACTACTCTTGGAGGGAGGGAAAGAAAATGCTTTTACTTCTAGAACTTATATTTCCACCAGAAAAATGTTCTTCAAATGATTTTCACACTCTGTGTAGATGGCTGAGAAGACATGACCTTGAAAGCCACTGCTGTCCCCGCAATAACTACTGCACTCATGCTGCAACAGGTTTTTGGTAAGCTTATTGATGAATGAAGAGAAAGAGGTAACACTGTGGTTGAACACGTCATGCTGAGCCCTTGATATTAAACTGATAGATTATTATAAATCTAAATATATTAAACTCCCATTACTTTAATAATAAAGACAATGTGAGGGCATGTTTGTTAAGCAGTTCTTCTGTCTTCTTAGACACCAGTACTCAGCAGATTACAAGAACGACATTTCAGCAATCAGTCATTTTTGCTAGGTTTCAATAACACGCTAAACTTACAAAACTAAAAATGGAAATAGCAGCTTCGTTCAGCCAGGTCTCAACACCCTCCTAACAGCTGTGCAATAGGCTTATCTGGGCTCACAAAGTGGGCCTTTCTCATGTCTGTTCAATTAGAGATAATAGTTGAAGGCATTAATCACGTATTTTCAACAATATTTTGCTCAGTTAAAGACAGCACGCAAAGGATATGGTCCACATCATTTGGCACATCATGCACATCTACCTATTTAAGTTGCCATGGCTTTGCTGTCCTTGCTCTGAAGGAAAGATACAATCAGAACCTAAACAATGAGTAGATTTTCACATTTAATGAGGTGGTCTTTAAGCCTGGCACAGCAATTCAGAGGCAATGATCCTCTCCTCACACTCATTTTTCCTTACTGTTGCTGGAGCGGTGAGAAGAAATCATCCTTGCAAAGCTTGGGAGCATGTCCACCACTAATATTCAAAACATTGTGGGGCTGTTCCTCATCACTCTATTCACCATAAATTGTGGCAAACATTTTTAAGTTGTGTTCTATCCTCCCAACCTAACAATTTAACCCCAGCACTGCCTGATATTATTGAGAAGGTATATCTCTGAGCACAGGGACTGGGGCACTAGAACTTCATATGCCACTGACAAGGCAGCCTAAGAAATTGAAATAACAGAATTCTAATGGTTTTGAACAAAACCCAACACCTTTGAGTTTCTTGTAAAAAAGGACTGGAACACAATAGTAGTTGTGTTCCCAATATTGTGATCATAGAAAATCTGGGTGAGAACATTTTCAGGACGGCCCCCATTCTTAATCCTTTCCTTAATGTTCAGATTTTTAGAACTACCATTGTCAAAAACAAACAACAACAACCCAAGCATTCCTCCTGTTGCAGAACCTTACACTAAGAGCAGACAAATTCAGATATGGGGTTCTCCACTGCTTCCATTTACCTACTGTGCAAGAGATGCTTATTTACTTCTCCTCCTTCTAGGAACATCAAGTCACAAGAAAATCCATAATACCTAGAACATTCATGGAAATTGTCCATGTTAGGACAGCTGAAATAGTCTGAGTTTGCTTATGAACACACTGATCTCCAGCTGCCTGCCTGCACCTGCTTGGGTCTTTGCCTCCTGTCATTGGCCTCCTACAGGGATTGCTCAAGGGCTGAAAGATAAGCCTTGTCACTGCTTGTGAGGAAGGAGAACTGAAGCATCAGCAGCTCTGTGATTCTTGCCATCTATCTGGGAGTCATCATGCTCACGGTCTATGGACTATACCTTTATTCTGACCCAGTTGCCCTAACCCTGATCTTTATTTCTGGAGGGGGAAAAAAAAAACCAACAACAAAACAAACAAACACACACAGAGATACCAAAAGCTTTCAGCTCTCCCCAAACCTGTGCTTTCATAGTACCATACAAGAAATAAAGTTATTACTGCAGGAGATACTCAGACTGCATAATGTAGATTCACTTGGAGAAAGAGGGCATGCAAGGATAGCAGGTTTTTCTCCTCCATTAATTCTGCACATCCCACACCAAGCCTCATATCAAGGAGTGGATGAACGCTTCTGCATCCACACCATGCTGCCTGGAGCTCTGCACTGTCAGATCCACTAAGCAGCCAGATGAGAGTTGCATCTGCTGCCAATATACTCAACAGAAAGATTTCTGCTAGCAACAGGGGGCTCTCATGGCACTACATATATTAGCCCCCAGCTCTGTCTTGTGAAAAGTTCTCAAAAATGGTTTTCAACTGCTGTGGAGATAATCAGTTATGTCTCTGGTAATAACATATTTAACAGCTCCATTTACTACAGAGTATAAAGAAAAGGTCTTATACATCAGCTATTTCTTCAGAGGCTAGGGAACATCTCTGGAATATCTCCTTTGTGCTGTTTCCTCAGGACAAAGCTGTTTTGTTCAGTTCTGAACAGCAGCCAGGGTGAGTTCATGCTAAGTGATGAGCAGAAATCATCCCGAAGAAAAAGCAGCAAAGAGAAGGTGGTTAAAGAGATGTCCAGGAAACTAGGGTTGAAAACATTGGGAACATAGCTGAAGTTTCTCCATAGGGAGAAGAGATCTGGCAGAGCCTCGAAGAACAACCTCTTATTCAGAAAGGATTTGCCACCCATCATATAAGAAGTTATATACACTGTACCAAACAGAAACACTGGCAGTGTACATGTGCATAGTAAATTCCTATGTCCTGTGTAACGCACCCCCATCAATAGGCAAGAGATCTGTGACTAACATGAAAGTTTCCCCTTCCCTTACAGCAGGTCCACATTGAAGTACATCAATGCAGCAAAAAAATTCTTTCATCCTTTATTTTGAAAAACTATTAGAAGTTTGACTGCAATTCTCGTGATGCTTTGCAGTTTACTTAAGTCCACTACTACTCTTGTGATTATGTGAAAAAAATAATAATAATTGCCACTGTAAAAAAATTAACAAAATTACACAAGGATAGTGAAAACATTCCTCCAATTAATGATTAAAAAAAACCCTACATTCTTGCATCTTCCTCCTGAATATGTATAGACAGGGAACAGCTGAGGTGCGAACACTGCCATGTGGCAAGGGAAAAGAACCCAGCTCCAAGACAGCACCATCACAAATGGCTTATGGAGACAAAAATAAGTAAAATCCTCACTGTGAAGCCAGTTTCACAGCAGAAGTACACCAAAAGATAAAAGCCCTCTCTCCCCTAGATTACAAAACATGCACAGAAATCAGTTATAACGTCTTGAAAATCATTACCTCCAAGTTTGACTGAACAAACTCAAGAGTAAAATCAAGCTTATGTGTATGACATGCCTGTAAAATCTTTTTTAAATACTGCTTCACTAGCAACTCAACTATCAGTATTTGCTACTATTTCCCCTCCCCAATCTCTCTCCTCATCTTCTCTTGTTTTTCTACTTTCTAGTCCTTGTATCACACAGATGGTTTAGAAGCAGAACTACATCTTGTCTGAGCAGCAGCTAAGGATGGCTGCAGCCACAGAGAAGAATGCTTCTCAAGCAGGCACCCAGCACAGGTGCAGAGCAGTGATCTTCTTTGGCAAAAATGAGCATCTACAACAACTTCAATGAGCATAACAACCTGAAAGCAGGCTTGCCCTGACAGCTGGGCTCTTTCTCTAGGACTAGGTTATTTCTAAAGTCATACTTCCTTTTTAGAAGTCTGTCTTGGCAGGAGCAAAATGACAATAACAGTCACTGGATTCAGGCAGAAAGGAGATGGGTACCTGGACAGACTTCTGGTATGTTAATTCCCATTCCACCATAGCACTGTGACTTTGTAAGCCTGAGGTAGGTGCAGAAATAGATTCAGTTTTATCTCTAGTACTACTAGCAAGAGATAACTAGAGAGAGTTGAGCTCCACAAATGTTTTACGGACAGCCAGTGTGCTGCAGAGAACAGGCTTTAATTGGCTCCAACTTATGTCAAAGCCATAGAGTGACTTGTGTCTTGATAGAGAATAAGAAGAAAAATTCAACTTCACTGCAGCCTTCTATCTGAGCCCTTTTAGTCCTAACTGGCTGAGTTTAATATAGAGTTTGGCACACTAAGAGATAGAGCATAAAGTTGTTAGAAGACAGATCTGTCAGAGTAGAGGCAATTGATCTAAGGACTCTTTTGCATATGCAACTGCTAGACAGGAAGCAGAAGTCACAAGAACTATGATCCGAAAACCAGAGCTCAGTTTAAAAAAAATAAAAAAATCATTGGTTTCTTCCAGACTTAGGACAAGTGTTGACATTTTTTCTCAGGAGAAGTGAGCAAAATTTCATTTTGGTGGCATTCATATTAAAGCCTTCTTGACACTGAATGGGATTTGGCAGTAAATTCAGTCATGCTTTGATCTCAGTCTTTTCTGTACTAGAGTCTCAGGATAAACAACAACTCAAACATGGTGCTCCTACACATAGATTTCCTGAAACACAGCCCAGTGTCACTGAAGACTATGTGGCATTCAGCAAAATAACCAGGCTTTTGCAGAAGAGAGAACAAACAAGGCCCTCAAGGCATCATAACTTACAGAAAAATAAACCAAGATAACAGCATTAGGTTATGTACTAAAAGCACACATACAAATGAAGGCTGACACAGGTGAAGGATGAATGAAGGTGAATGAAGGATGACAGGTGCCCAAACAACACCCTGCCTGCCCATCACAGCAGCAGGCAGCCTTGCAGAGACCTATCTCCAGGCATACAGCCTGAGAGGCATGAAGACAAGTGGGGGACCCGAAGGGAGGAAGGGATGGGCTGTCCCAGGAGAGCTGACAGCTCCAGATGCACTGCAGTCACTGAAGCAAAGAATTAAGACACCTCTTGGATGGAGTGGGGTTACTGCATCAACAGGATGCAGAAGAGCTCCTAGGGACTGCACAGGACTTACTATGGATATCTAAAGAAGGAACCAGAAGAAGATAATGTGGGGAGGAAAAACTCTGGGAAAACACAGGGATAAGGGGATACTTAAAGTACCAACCTCCTGTTAACAGGACTCATTTCAAAAGGCACATTAATACATTCAGAAGACAAACACTACCACTGATTTCACCATGTTTTCATAAGACATTCTTTGGACCAACAGGAGATGCAAGGGAGCTGTACATTTTCACTTGTATTTTGTTATATTAGAGATTTAAAGTACTTCATTATTTTAGAGGAAACAGGATTCAAATCATGAAGGTAGCTCTCTCACCACAGCCTTTCTTACAAAGACATATTAAGAATCTCATGAACTTATAATCAGATGTGTTCAGTTGCTCAGCTTGCCTCCCTTGAGAATACTCACAGCTTTCACAATTTGACCACTTATATGGAAAGAAAACATATGTAGCCAATTGATACTGTGAAATAGTCCAATTCAATATGAAATATTTAAATTCCTCGCATAGAGAGAGAGTCCAGTCAGGGGAGATGTAGAGTTATACAATTACACAGTCAATAGGTAAACAGAGGTTAAACAGATGTTTCATACAAAAGATTATTGTGATAGAAAGGTAATCAGTAATAAATGGAAAACGCTCACCAATACTGAAGGTTCACAGTAAACTCCACACAGGAGCAATCTCCAGAGGAAGAGATCCTGCTTTAGTGGTAGTCAGCCCCTAAATGAGATCTGGGAGAGTCAAGCTCCACACCTTCCAGGTGCACAGCTGAATTACCTTCACCTGTGTTCCCACAGCTGACTCATTGATTGCCTCAGGTGGTTAATCAGAGGTTCAGGTTGTGATCAACAGTTTCCCATACACGAGGGGACAGGGAAAATCTCCTGCAGAAGACTTCCTTCATCCCAGATGCACTGACCTCTGAGATACTGACTAAAAATTCAAAACATTAACACACCTAAAAGAAGAATATCCCAATTTGCTTTCTTACTATTATTAAAAAAAAAAAAAAAAAGACAAAAAACTGAAAAACAAAGTCTGAAATGTAATATCTTATTCCCACAAAATAACACTGGTTTTCCATTGGGAGTGGGGGAGTCTTATATGTGATCCACTCTAAGCCATTTTTTATTATTATTGTTATTTTTAGTTTGGCAGCTGAACCTAAAAATCAATTATTTGTACAGCCTTGGATGACAGTTGAAAAAGCAGTTTCTAATCTTGTGTCAGTAAAGGCTGTTGCCATGAGCAGCAAGATCCTTTGATTGACATGTAAACCAGCGGCTTTCAGAATAATTTGACAGCTATTTTTCATTATTATTTTTGTTGGGTTTCTTTCCCTTTTGTTTTTTAAACAGGGAAGTCTCTTATTATCATTTACGCACAGCAATTCTTCTCAGAAGCATATTAGATGAAAATCTACTTGTTTAATTAAGCTTTAGGCTGTAAGCCTTCTGTTCTTTAACGCACTTAGACATGGAAGCACGCTCTCTGTTGGTTTTACCTTGTGTATCATCAGGTTGCTGACTTCTGAACCAGATTACTAGATAGAAGGCTTTGTAGCAAGGCCCTGTTAACCCTAGTGAAGGGAGAGAAATCCCAGGCAGCCTGCTTCTCAATAACACAGATGGCAATGCCATCCTCCTCATAAGTAAAAGAGAGAAAGGCGGTGTGCTTTTACGCACAGGAGTGCAAACAACACCAGTTACGCAAACGTACAGCAAAAACCAATCATGACCCCAAGAAGAAGTTGACAAGATAGACAAGTGTAGGGCTAGATACACTTGTCTACAGTTATCCAGCACACCAGTGAGCAAAAAGTAGAGTCAACACAGCACTCACTGTCTCACACCACACTTTGGGAGAATACTCTGTGCCTCTACAGGAAGATGAGAGAGCTAAAGACTAAAGATCAGTTAGTGCTATCAAAGAAAGCAAACGGGGGCAAGAATACTGATGCGGGGGGCCTGTTTTGTGCTTGTTATTAACTTCTCTCTTTTATTTTTATTTATTTTTTATTTATTTATTTATTAAGGTTGCAATTCTTCAAAAGAGTCAGGAATCTACCAGGACAAGAGAGGACTTTCCTCATTGGCACTGCCCAGTATTATCATGATGCTGATGCAGTCATGTTGCTCTCTCTCAAGCCCCTTCTTCCACCCACTGTGCATGAACAGCTGCATATGATGGGAAGCAGGCACATGCGAAACTGTTCTTTATTCAAGCCCAAATTTTCAAGAGTTTGACTGATATTCAAATCAGCTTTACTGACAAAAGGCAACAAGGCCCATAAATACTGTGCAGCTTGGAGAAAACACTCAGTCCTGAGAGAAATAATGCAAAACAAAGGAAAAGCCTTCCCATCCCCTCATAATCTAAGCCCTCTTTCCTTTTGGCAGTTTTTCTTTCTGAATCCAAACTCTTTGCGTTCTTTTTACCAACTCAGACATAAAACAAATGCAACTATTATGAGTGCATTTTCATTCAGTACACTGCACATTATAAGTGTTCTTCCTTCACCCTCAATAAATCTCACTTAGGGTGAGAAGACATGTTAGGAATTTTCATTGAAATTTAAGCTATAACAAAACAAAATTATACTCAACAAATCATAATGGACAAGATAGTCAAACAGAGATAAGAGCACACAGCAGACCAGTCAACATCGATTAGGTTTGCCAAATATATTTGCAGTAGACGGCAAAACAGAGCGCAAAAATAAGTTGTCTTAGATGAAGCATTTTACAATTTTTCATCATCTTAAAAATAGGCAACGTAGGAGCAATATGTTAGCAAGCCACACATGCTTGTATCTGAGCATACAGAGTATATATTTAGTGTGCTGGAGACACACAATTGGAGACAAAGAATCTGGTATTCCTTAAACAAATAGTCAGGTACACAGATTGCAGAAATGTAAACCACCACTTCTGCAGCAACAGAGCACTGGGAATTTCAATCCCAGTCTGTAAGAAGTGACCTAACACCATCCATAAATCCAACAGACAAAGGTTGCTGCTGGAGCTTGTTGCAAAGCAATTACCTACCTACCCTTTAAGAGATGAAGCCTTGGAAAACAGCAAGATCCTCACTTGCAATGATCTCCTTGATTCTCCCCCACCTTGCTCTCACTTCTTAGTATTCAAACTGTAGTTTTGCACCAGCATGGCCAATGAAGCATTAGAGAACTCTGCTTGCAGGATATGAAATTGACCACCTCTGCTCTAATGCTTTCTCCAGGCAATTTTCAGAAGCCTGAATTTGAACTGATAAGAAGCAGTAAATAGATATTTGGCGGCAATTAAGTGGGGGAAAAAAAAATAAAAATAAATAATAGATAATTTTTTAAAAAACACAAAACACCAAACATTTATTCCTTTCAAGAATTTCCTAAGTGTTTATATGCTATTTAAAAAGCCAAGAAAGGTAATCAGTGGTTACAGAAAAGCTTCTATGTCAGAAACACACAGTCAGAATAGGAGACCAGTTCGGCAAAGGGGATAGGAGTACAAAAGGGAACAATAAGAAGTTCAGAGAATGCAATCAAAGATAAATACAGAGCCAAAGCTTGCTCACAGTCTCGTCCAAAAAAGACACTAGGGGAACATCAGGGGAAACACAGAGGTGCCCAATCAAAAACAAATAAAGAGCATAGCACAGTCATGGAACCCATCATCACCTTCTGTTTGCACATCAAGCAGAAGCTGCTGCCCACAGTCAGAGACTCAGTGTTAGGCTACGTGAGCTGCCCATCCTTTTAGTCTCAAACAGTCACACAGAAAAAAGCACAGCAAGTACTAAGTCTAACAAGTCACCCACCACACCTCCCAAAATTCTGCTAGCCGGGGCTTTAGGAAACCTGCAAAGGCCATCAAACCAACTGGTAGCTGAAGCTGGTTTTTACATTACAGAATTTGGCCAGATGTTTAACGGCAAAAAAGCCATATCCTATGCTGACAGGTAGAAACTGAAATGTCTTCACCTCCATATCACAGAGAACAGATCTGATAATTAGGAATAAGCAGTTTGAGCATAAAGATCATCTATACCTAACTTGGAAACATGCCCTACCACCTACTGCACATATAAGGATGTTTCTACATGTGCGCATCACAGCAGAAGCATATTAGAATGACTGGCCAGATCACACTCCAGCTGCCCCTTCCGCTTCAGTCAGAAAAGACATTACCTTAAGTATTTCTGTTGCTTAAGGTTTTCCTCCAACTAAGTCTTTGTTCGTGACAAACTCACACTTTTCATGCTGTATCTTTCCCCTTAGGCACAGACTAGATTTTTAGGCTTCATTTTCTCCCCTTGTTTCTAATCCCACTCATTCCTCTCTGCATTGTATTTGTGCTCTAAATGGCATTCTCAGTCCTTTGGAACCGAACAGTCTGTGAAACAATCATGTTTTGTTTACTTTCTCTCATGGGTCATTAATGAAAGCTGAGGAACACCTCACCCCTCAGCAACCTCTATTTCTCCTCCCTTCATCAGACATAATAAATACATTGCTTTTTATTATTTATGCTCTTTCTGACAATCTCCGATCCACCTGACCCCAGTTCAAATTTATCTGAATTCGTTTTTCTAGTAGCATTAAGGAAGATATCAAAACAAGTGCTTCAGTCATATCCATGTATGTGACAGCATAGCTGGCACCACTGCTCAACCGATAAAAGAGAGATGATCAGAACTATTTCAACAACCTTTTCCTCACCTACTGGCATTTTCCTTTAAAACAAAACAAGCAAGGCACGTGCATATTAAAGATTATACTCACCATACTTTCTCTTTTTTACAATTTTGTTATAGTTTTTTGGTGTTTTGTTTTGGTGGAGTGTACTTTCTGTTCTTTGTATTTATTTCTGGCACCTTTTCACTGGATAGGACAGATTAGATTAACAGGTTCATAAGGAGGAAGACAGGTATTAATACATCTGAGCATATCAGTAGTGCAGATAGCCTGCCTTTATTCAATGGGTACTAGTAATGCATTCTTAAATGCTTTGCACCTCCCTATAAAAATCCAGGCAATATCCTGGCAACTCCTAGGCTGATAAGCTTGACGTTGATTTAAATGTAGAAGAAACTGGTATGAAAAACTCAGTGAGATAAAGATACAGTCATACGGGTGATATTTTCCTGCAGCCAGTAAGGACCTGAAATTATTTGATTTAGACTCATATGACAACAGAGAAAAATAGATACTTTTGCAACTTGATGTAAGTTGCTAAGCACTTCAGCAGAAGAGCACAGAAAAATTTTAAGTGGGAAATGTTTAACAGCATCATTTCCCTTCAGGACATTATTAAGTCCCTGCAAGTAGGCTTCACACAGTACTGAAATTGGAAGATTCATTAATAATAATGACAACGAGTCTGTTCCACAAACTTGATCCTGGTACAAGATGATTTATTTGAGTGGTAGGGATTTTTAAACAAATCAAATACACAACCAAGTATCTTGAATATAAAGCTGTGTTTGTAAGATACGGAAAGAACATGAAATCTGGAAATACAGTGCCACTAAGTGAAGGACCATACAACAGAAAAGGGACCACAAATTCCCTCACTTAAGGCTGAGGATCCATCTGACCCTCCTCAGGTCTTGAAGAAAGAGAACGTGAGACAGAATCAAGAAAGCAGTCAAGAGTTTTACCTTAGCTCAAAACAGAAAACACAGAGAGGATAAAGAGCTCTGTAACAAACATACAACTACAGGCTCCACAAAAAGAAAATGGACATTTTTTAAAATCTATTTTCAGTAAAATCAGGTTTAAAAAGGAAATTACTCCGTTACTCATAAGCCTGAAACTAAGATGTGGTATTATTTTAGTTTATATTAATTCATTTCATTTAAGTCCCAATCTATCCCTGTTGGCAGCCTTGCACAACAGAACTGTCACCATAGCAATCTATAATGACATTTAAAACAGAGGTCTCTGCTAAGTTGGCACTCCAGAGAAAGCTACAGTGTGGGCATTGAAGGCTCTCCAAGTTAGATGCTGGAAGGAATCTACTATAGAAGAGAAAGTTTTGTATATCATTACTGAAGCTAAGTAATTAAGATAAATGGTCAAAAAATTATGAAGATGATCTCACTTTTTATTGTACTCAGTTGTAGCTGAGGCAACCCAACCCTGAAAAGCTTAGCCGGGTATCAAAGATGAGAATGTTAAGTCCCTAAAGGCTTCTCTGAGTCAGTCCATTCTATGATAAAAACCATAAAGTAAAAATTGTTTAGAAGCTTTCCAAAGTTCTCAAAAGCACAGTTTTCCCTTTTGCCGCAAATGAATGCAGTGAAACACACCATCTTCCTTCCACAAACCTCCTCCATGCTAAGCCCTTGCTTCAGTTTCAGAGCCTTGTTTCCTATGGCTGCCCCTTGCTGCTGCCATGTGTGGGCCAAGTTCCTGAAGTACTCTTTCCTAAAGGTGCCAAGGAAGGCATGTGATAAAAGCTGACTCCCTCAAAGGGGGGAAAAATGTCTGAAAAAAAAAATAATAATAATAATTACTGGCCTTCTAGATTTACTTCAGCAACTGATTTTCATGTATCAAATTATACATGTGTTGTTTTGTCTCATTTATGCTGTATTCTTGAATGAAGAACACTAGCTATGGATAACCAAGCTAAAATAATCCCATGCCAAAGCTTCTCATTTAGCATTGTGCATATTGGGTAGAGTTATGCATGCATTTTGAACGTGACCACTTGAGAAAAAATCAGTTTGCAGAAAGGGTTTGTAAACTGAAAACCACTTGATGTTTGCTTATATTGCAGGCTATACCAGACATCTCCTTTGGATCAGCTTCCTCTCTAAGGAGGGAATATTCTAACAATCTTCACAAACATGACAACTACAGAAAAGACGGTTCAGTTATCTTGACTACATTTCAACACCAAATGTTCACTTAGAGTGTTTTATTTTCACCACTGTTACATTACACATTAATGCCTGATACTGAAAAATATGATGAGCAAACTATGCCATGCTGCCAGTTTTTATTTTGCATTCCCATCTTTGAACACAGTTTTTGAACTTTTATCTCCTTACCTCAGCTGAAGATAAATTTGTTAACTGGGAAATGCAAATTCAAATACTAACTTTACTTGAATTATGGAAAAAACACGACTGTGCGTTTCTTAAGCATTCTCAGTCATACAAACGTGAACCATAAGACTGATTTCCTGGCTCTGCTAAAGGCTCCACGCAACACTGAACACTGATTATACACTGTGGTAAGGAATAAGTGGATTTAGCAATCAAGACCCTTTAGGAAAAGGTGAAGTTTTGAAAAATTTTCACTCAAAGATGGGAAATCAGACAGATTTGAAAAGCTCAGGGCCGGCCCTTTATTTATTAGGCGTACCTCAGAACGTGCAGCAGTCTTATTTAATATTTTATGTATTTCAGAAATTTGAGTTCTAATTTCCACAGAGCTGCCTTTGGTAATTTTGAAATTGTCAAGTAGATCCTAAGGTCTTAAAGCAGAAAGGCGGTACTATTTCAGAACATCAATTACATAAAAGCGTTAAGTCGTGATAAACCCTGAAACAGCAACAGTAAATGAGGAACCACACTTGTATTTACCTAGTTCAAAATGTTGTCCTACAGAAGATGCTAATGTATGTTTGCATAAGATACGTCTACAGTGAAAGAATTGTTGTAAGTAATATAGAAAGGTCATTCAGTCATCTTAAAAGAAGATTTCAGAGATCAAGAAAGAAAACATTCATTGTTAGAAAGAACGAGCTCAACTAGAGCTTTCAGATAATACTTCTCAGAAATCACAAAAGGAATATAGCCTTCTCACACCCAGCTCAAAACTGGTCACTCTTCACATTCAGCACTGAAATACTGTCTAATCACAATTACCTTGACTTTGGACACCTCAATCTAAACAACATCCCTATACTACCACCCTGAGCACAAGCAGAATGCCAGTGGGGTGCAACATGCCAAAACTGAATGCAAACCAGAACTGCTTTCTTTAGAGCATAATAAAATGCTGGCAACTCACTTTTTTGTTATCTGCTGTTCAATCTTACCTGCTATTTCTCAGAAGAAAAGGCAAGTGCTCCCGAGTGAATGAGCAGGCCAGAAAGGCTACTGCAGCATCTCAGCTGCAAAAGCCAGTCTCTGCAGTTCTGCACCCCACAGCAGCTACAGTCTTAGGAAAGGCATTAGAGGTGCCATCTGCTAGTGCAGCAATCAAGGTTGGTGGCAACAGTATTCTTGTATTCTTTCTTAGCCTATATACTGCTGGGGATTGGCAAGTTCTCATGACTTTGTGCACTTAACTAACGCTAAATGGGCCCACCGCACAACAACACTTCACAAAGCAGACCTGCAGAGTCAGGGCAGAGCTGTGACACTTTGCCTGAGCTCAGCATGGGGCTTACAAAGTCCTGTCAGCCGATGCTGGCAGTAATCAGAGTTAGCTCTGGAGCTAGGAGTCACAGTTAGAGTACCACAGCTCTACTTACAGCTGCAATTTCACCTCTTAGCCTGTCCAAGAGAAATCATGCGGTGCCAGGTGTCAACTGCAGGCAGTTCTTAAAATGTCTTTCTTATCAGTTCCCATGGAAAGTGTCCTGTCCCCCACAATGAAGAGAACTGAACAAATATTTCAGCTCCCTGACAGAGAAAAAACAATCTGAGAGTTGGCTTTGACTGTAAAAGGAAGAAAAATGTTAAAAAGAAGCAAGTATCACCTTCCATTTTACAAAGGCCAGCGTTTCAGCTATGGGCATCAGAGCAAATTCATAGGATATACTCGACTTTCAGAAAAGGGCACATTAAAAGTAACGTATGGGAGATATAACTGCCCTCTTAAAGGAAGTTAAAATGTTATCTTGAATGGCACTCCTCAAACATGCATAAACTTATAGAGAAAACATACAAACAGGCAGTGGAATTAGAAAATATTTTGGGTAAAACTAAATGCAACAGTTTTTTCCCAAAGAGAGACACGGTACTGCGCAGAGTTAAGATTTATCTCACTGTCTAGAGCTTATTTCACTGTAGAAATACTAGAATCATTTACTTCCCTGAAGGCTGTCTCACTCCCTTTTCCAGTGCAGATTGAAGAGGATCACTTTCCCACCGTGCTTCATCTTTCTTTCCTTCTATCTGAACCTCTGCTGTCATCTTCATACAACAAATTGGATTACAGTTTTCCTCCCTCTCTCAGGGATATGGTACTTAATACTTCTTGATTTAGTGAGCACAGCATGGGTCTGTTCCACTCCAGTAGCTGACCCATGCAAACCCATTTAGAAAACAGGTACTGCACCACTCCAGTGCTTTTATTGAAAAAAGTTGTCTCTCTCAATAAAACAGGGATGTAAGCTTGGGCTGTGATGTGGTCCATTCTGCAGCTCGTGAGCTCTGCTCACGGTCTTCAGTAGGCCAGCCAGCTCAAGGCAAGAGAACCGCTGTATGCAGGAAAGGAAGCTTCTGTAATTACAATCAAATCATCTTTGCAGTAAGAGGAATTGCCAGTAAAGAATCGGAGCTGAACTGACTGACATACTCCATCCAACATCTTAGGAGAGAACTCTGTGGTGGAGTTAGCATCCCGCTGAACTGAAATAAGAGGATTTCAGGTAAGCTCTCATGAGCACAATGTCTGTCATGCTTCTTCATTCATTAGATTCCAGTCTTCTTCTCCAACTGTACCCACATTAGACATTTTGTAAGGAGCTCTTTACTTACTGTACTTAACAGATTATGTTCACTGGAACATTAATTTTTAAAGCTCATAAGTGATATGAAAAATGAGAAAAGAGAAACACATCTGCATTTTCATAAGGAAACAGTAGTAGACAGACAACTTTAAGGGAAGCACTGCTAACAGTACTATTGGTTAGCTATAAAGCATCAAGGTTTGCAGTCTGCCCTCCAGCTCCAGAGGAGAACATGAGTCAGTATTGTCCCACCGTAACACAGGCTTCAGGCTGAGTGCTTTGATAGATGAATTATGTGGGAAGCTGTACAGGACACAAGAACTGTGTTTTTTGAAAAGGTTTAAACCTCCAGTAGTATCCTCCATACCCTTGGCAGAAACATTTAAGGCAATCATGAAAGAAGGTAACAGCTGCCAAGTTCATACTTCCTTCTGTTTTCTGTGCTGAGGTCACGGTTTTGATTTTTAAATTTTGATTTACAGACATTCTTCTCTATCTTGGACCCATGACAACTACTTCTTTCTCTACTCATAGCAATTAGCATTACTACTGCCAGTGGGGCATTGTTGTCCATAGTATGGTGGAGCCAATTATTTTCAGCTATGAAACAAGTTTGCACAGACATACTATTGTATGTCCTCTGTCACCTGCCCAAAATTGGAATTCAGTTGCTTTTTAAGACATTCCAGTCTCTCTTTCTGTGCTATCAAGCACCACATGAATGCATTTTATTTGGCTGAACTCTTTGTTAGTTCTTGCATGCTCAGAAATCTTAGTTTCACACCTCCCCATTCACTGATATTGCTTGAAGTGATGCACCACAAGGGCATTCATAAAAGAGAAGTGGTTCTGTGTTGTAGAGGTTTATTTTAATCGCACAGCAGTGTCATTTATAAATTAAAAAAATACCCACACATTCTAATTTAAACCATTAGCATGGCCTGTGGTTAGATGACATTATATCGCTAATGGATCCACTGTGGAATATGACACCAGTTGTGCTGTCCACCGGGATTTACAGGCATATAATACACATGTTTATTTCAACTCTAAAAGGCTGTACTAATGGCTTCAGCACTTTTGTGTTAAGTAATCGACATTCTCCCCCTTTGGCAGTGAATGCATATGTAATGTAATCCATGTTTTCCCGAGTTAATTGGTCTTTCTTTCCTCAATCAGAGGTATGATGAAATTCCAGACTAGATGTGTGTTAGAGACAAGTTAGATTTGCCTGTAGGCTTTCCCAAGATTTCATTGGTCTTCTATCTTTTAGACATCTTCTAGGTATTTTCAACGCGTTTGCACTCTCTACAGTTTCTCTTCTTCCTCCCTACAGCTTCACTTCAGGCCTGCACTCATCAAAACAAAAATGGAAATCACTATGCTAGGATTCTGGTCAAAATATTTCTATGCAGCATTGAATCTAATGTACTAATAGCTTATCTGAAAATCATGGAAATGTTTCCTTCAGTTACTGGCATTCCCACACACAATTTCACACCTGCATTAATTAACCGAACAGAAGGTTCTTGTAACCAGTCAACTCCTTTGACCTCAAAAAAAGCTTGCACACAAGGGACAAGCTAGAGTAGGTGGTTCTTCAGGTGCTGCATTCCATCTTTGGTGACCTTGTGAACAGAACACACTCAGAACACACTCAGAACAGAACACAACAGTAACTCTGGCTAGAATTTGAATGCACATCAACTGATCAGTTGAGTTACCGTCAACAGATCCATACAAAAAAGTCAGATGCTTTCTTTCTGGTCATATTTACTATATTACAAGAATGTAATATAGTAATATGTAATATTACTATATTATATTGTAATATAGTAATATATTTACTATATTACAAGAATGTAAAGCTATCGTTGCTGGATGTGGCTTACAGATGGTTTTGACCCTGTAATGTAGGACCATGACACATTCCCATCTCATCTGCCATGCTACCTAAATGAAAATTCTGAAGCAGATGTATGGAGTGTCATGAGCTCCCTCCAACAGGCTGACTATAACAAACAGGTCTTGTACCAAACCACTTAACAGGTAGCAACCAGTTAAAGAGGCAGATTTTGGAGAAGAAAAAAATAAAATAAAAAATCTCCCTCTTGCCTGTCATTTCTTCCTTTGGATCATGGTTCTGCTTGAATCACATAACACTGAGCCAATAAAGCACTTTGCTTGAGCTGTTATGTTGCCCTTTATAAATACCCAAATCTACGTGATCTTGAAATCCATCCACGGATTTGAGCCCTGTAGTTGCAGTGAAATCCAAGTGCACCAAATTTAGTCTGTTTGCATGGGGAAGTTCTTTACAAACACAAAATTCAACTGCCTGTGTTGAAAACAGGCTAGAAGGTCTAAAGCTTTGTTAAGGGGCTCTAGTTAACAGAAAACTAAGTCACACACTCATCTTTTTATTTCCTTTCCTGTAAGGTTCAGGTTGATCAGCTGCTTTGGTACAGAACTTGATGATCAGTGTGCGCTACTTCAGGTGTATGCTACAATTCTGAGGGAAATGAATTGAAATTCTGACCTTTAATTGAACAGCTGTTTCATCACAGCTGTTCTCTGGACCTAACTTCCACCGTGTTTCTGTACCAAATCATGAACAGAGCTAAATAGAGAGAGAAAAATTATAACTTCAGCTGAGCAATATTAGACACTCCACTGAAGGTAAACAATTCCTTATTCTGCCAAAGGATCTAAAGATGATATACCAAAGCATAATCCTACAAACATATGGAACAAGAAATATTTCACAAGGATCTGGAAAAAAATGAAAGAAAAAAAAAATAAATCAGCTTTCTCCAGCTTACACACATGTTACATGCTGGGACTTAAAAAAGACAAAAAATCTAGAGGAGCACTCCCCAGCATCACACAGATATTCCATTAACAACCAAAACAAGGAAAACATTCTTTTAATCTCCTCTTTGTGGAGCAGAATCTTTCAGGAAAGGGCTCAACATCACATTAAAGTGCACACTGCTGAGTGTTTAAGATTTGCATATTCCTAGATCCATTGTGGTAGCATGTATGCCTACAAGGCAGCTAGTGTCTGAAAGTCACCAAGTGACTATTAAATTTCACAAAGGAGGTAAGACTGTAATGCTATACTACTATTAATTAGATTTCAACTCAGATAACGATTACCAGGGATTTGTCAGATTTGTAAAATTCTAACTAGTATAATTTTAGTGTTATCGAGGGACCAGAGATAGACTTCTCATTTCACATTCAAGTTAACTAAACATAATTTATAAAAAGGTAAATCCTCAGTAAAAAGTGAAATCATTTCAATCAAAACCACACAGTCTGATCAAATACATGGGGAGGCTGCTTCTTCTACTGTGCATTTAACAAGAGGGTTCTAATTTGCATAGCTTTTTAGCAGGAGATGATGTGTCCAATTTAAAGTTCTCACATTTTATTTTTTCTCTTAAGAATAAAAACACTGCCACCTGCTTTGAAAATGTCCAGCTGGCCAGTCTGTGTGGACAGCATCATTATTAAATTGTCTTTTGCCTCTTGTTGGCAGCGGACCTAACCCTCTACAGCACATTACTCCCTCAAAGGAGCTCAGCAACCAGAGCACCCATGCTGGACAGACAAGTGTAAAATTGCAACACTTCACAGTCTTAAGTTACAGCCATTCATTAGTTAGCCCAACTGCTGTAAGCAATATTCCCAGTTCTCTCTGGATCAGGTACACACTGACAAAGTGCTATGAAAATGCAACACCTACAATCCATAGACTTAAACAAAAAAGCTGTCCTATGTCCAAAGTTGTCCAGTACTATATGAGACCAACTAAACAAGAATATAAATGATTCTAAACTTGTACCTCAGTTAAGATCTATGAATGTATATGTGCTTTTCAAGATTTCACCTGAGTGGCAACAGTGATGCAAGACAAAATAACCAAAAACAATCACTAACTTGATAGCACAACTATCATAATGATATAGTTAATGGAAACCTGAAACCTTTTATTTTCTTAATTGTTAGCATAAAAGACAAAGGAAAAACAAACAAACAAACACAATTTGTTCTTACTTATCTCCACAATAACCCCCATGCCATGCAATTCATGTTCTTGGCCATACATATATGCATCTATTCTAAGGCATGTCTTTTAAGCCCACAAGTGTATGTGGCTTTCCTAAGACATTTCAGTTGATATTTACAAGAAAAAAGCAAGTTTGTGGGATTTTCTCATTTTTAATATTGCTACTATTATTACTTTAGTTTTGAAACCAAGACAAATAACCAGCATTAGACAAGCCCATAGCTTTAATCAAAGCCATTCAAGAAAGAGATGAAAGATTCTAATTCTGAGAAACATGCATCAGCAGCTGGAAAGGCATGTGGAAAAAAACTGCAGACTACATTCATAATCAGGATGAAGGAGGAAAAAAAAAATAGAAATCTGTTGAGGGTTACTTTGTTGCATATTCATGCACTAATAAATTGCTGTAATTGGCTAAAAGAATGAAGAGGCAACCAAGAATGAATATGTTGTGCTGAGTATGCACACCTTAAGAACAACAGTAATGTTTCAAAAATCTATTCTGGCAGAAATCCCCACCAACCCAAACACTCCTCTTCTCCACTCTGCATATTCAGACAGGGTCACCCTGACAGGACTGAGGAACTGTGTATGAAAGATAAAATTAGTTTGCCACACAGTTTGTTAAAATGTCCGGGACAACTTTCCTATTTACCTCTTTCTTTACTCTCATGTATAGCTACACTTAAAACCACCCAAATAAGACATAACTGAATCCTCATGTTCATTTTCTCTTGAAGGTAAATATATGCATGCTGCTGTGGAAACAGATAAGGTATGTCTGAGTAACACAGGTATCACAAAAAGCCCAAGGCAGTGGTTCATTGTTGCACAGAGCCCTACCAACAGAGAGGGCCTTGGACAACCTCAAAACTTTAGAACCCAAGTACTATATGGACACCTTAGTCTACAGCTTTTCTTAAAGAGATTGCCAGAAAAGGTCAACATTCTCTGCAAATGCATAAAAAGTAAGGCGAAGATCATGGAGATGGCAAGAATGTGAGGTGTTCCTTCCTTTAAGTGTCCAGCTGCCTACGTGATATAAGAGCTAAGTATCTGGCAAATTTAGATTCCCTTAATTGTTTTAGCTTAAATTCTAGCCCTTACCCTTCCACACTGCTAGTCAGGAACATCCACTTAAGGGAATAATAACCTTGCTATCTGAGCACATTGCATCTGCATATTACTTTAGAGAATAGTATCTCTTCTTGACTTGATAGAAATTGGCAGTAGTTTTCTTAGCGTGATCAGATTATCGTTCTCAATTTACTCTTCTTAGCCTGATCAGATTATAGCTCTCATTTTACCTTTCTATTTCATGGGCAAACAATACTTACAATGAGAGCAGCAATCCTGAGTTAAGACTAGACCATGCAGAACATGAAGGGAAGAGACAAGAAACAAGAGAGAAAGCTGACCTTTTATTCAGGTCCTAGTCCAGAGGGTTTCCCTTCCTCCGTTTAATTATAGACTTCATTAACAAGCCATGTGCATCTTTGAGCACTTATTGACGGGTTCAGATTAGATGGGGACATGGCTATTTCCCTTTGGTACTGTAGCGAATAGTGAAGTAGCAAGCTAGCCCAAGAATCAATTTTCACCCAAACTTCCTTCTAATTACCATTCTCATTTAAAAACAATAAAAGGTGATTTCCCCCGACAAATGAAACAGTTTGTTGATATCCCTTTGAAGATCAATTTAAATTAAATTTACCATATAATTCTAAATAACCTATCTACACACATACACATAATTTGTTTAACCATCAGAGATTCGAGAAGCTTGCATTCTGTCTTCTACTTATCACCATTCAAAGTAGTACTTTTATTCCCCAGGATGACACACAGCTACTAGCAGCGAGAAGTTCTCCCTTCCTATCAGTACTTTCACTCTTCCTCCTGCCACTACTTATTCTGTTGCAGATACCTGGAATGAAATGGGACAGAATGTATCTGGGTTTTCTAAAAACGAATAACTACCAGCAGGATCTGACATCATCATCTGTAAGCCTTTATCTGGTTGTCTTCACTGCTGCATAGACTTCTAGCTTCTAGAGCCCCATATCTATGAAAATCTGAAGATTGTTTCTGGAAAGGAGGAGACCAAATTTGCAGGAGCCATTAGCTTTCATTGAGTGCAACCATGTCCTGATTTCAGCTGGGGCAGGGGTGATTTTCATCATAGCATCTGGTATGATGCCATGTTTTGGCTTTAGGAGCAAAATAATATTGATAATGTACCCATTTTCAGTCATTTTGGGGGCTGGACTTCTCTGGAGGTCCCTTCCAACCCCTATGATTCTGTGATTGCTGAACAGTGCTGTACAGATCCATTTCTGCTTCTCAGCTTCTCATACTGTAAGCAAGAGAGGCTGAGGGGACAGAACTATGCACAGTGCGGAGGTCAGTTGGAACTCACTCATCATGTCTAAACAATAAATACACACAAATAACATGGCTGCCAACAGGTTGCGCCATAACTCAAAGAATGTTTTACAGTACAGCCAAAGAAGTCCAGAATCCCTGCCAGAGCCAAGTGCTGCAGCTTAGCTGGAGAAAGCAGTTCTGATGTCAGGCCTGCTATCACAGCCATCCAAAACTGCAAAACACTCTAATGACTCCTGTTAAAGACTGCAAGAGTATGGGCTTGGAGACCTTGGTATCAAGTACCTAACTGCATCTGTTACTAACAAACACATCCCCAGTCCTCCTAGAAATCAAAGAGAAATAAATCAAGCCCAAGCTTATGTGGCTGTTTTGAAATAGCAGCTGTTTGAGAACCTTGAATAGCGGTGGCTCGTAGGCAATAGAGCATTCCTATGGTAAAAAGCATTTAATACCACATCCATCATTCCCATATTCAGCTGCACTGATGTTAATAGTTGATTATCAGACTTGCCTGCTTGCTTTCTGCACACAGAAGTGTCTACTTAGACATAAGTAACACGTTGGGTACTGAGCAATCGCAGGGACAGAAGTCTCTATTGCTGTAAGCCATTACTTGCCTTGAACAAATCGCATATGACTGTGATTTCTGAAAGAAAAGAGCAATCTTATTATAGGTACACACTTCTGCAAAAATCCTGAAAATTCAGTCCATACAACAACCAGATCTGTCCCTGCAGTTCTCCATTGCTGTTAATACAGTCCAGCGGTTTGCCCATAATACTGGTTTCATTCCAGCATTCTTGCCATTGTGCTCGTCTCCCTGTTTCCTTTTAATGAAAGCACCAACAGTCACTCATTCCCATAGGTGTCTGAACAGGTTATTGTTCTTTGAAATCTACAATATAAATCCATAGCTCAGACCAGCAAGTCTCCATGCACAGAAAGATACAAATCCACCGACTTCAGTGGAAACAGAAATATCTGTTCTGAGCCCACACGCTTGGGCCATCATCTACCAAAGGCACTATGCAGTGCAATACCCTATGCAAAGAGACAGCCTTCCTTGAAATGTGTTACAAGAAGCAAGAACAGTGTATCTGGAATTATGACCTAAATAGGCAAGCTATATTTAAGGAAACAAAAAGTTACCATCCCCAGAGTCTCAATATTACATCTGGAAATTATTTCTGCATTTTACAATATAATTAAATTCATTTCTTGCATAGGTTTTAAATGCTGGCCTGGGAAAAAGTGCGAACATGTATAATGAAATGTGTGTGGTTGTTATTGAACTTGGAGGATTTCTGATCCTAGCCAAATTTGCAGAACCCACAGTCAAATAAAAGGAAATGAAAACAGGCACTCTGAATATTAAAGAGGATATGCACAGTGTCCTTGAAAATATGAGAAGAGCCAGGAACCTGGCTCTGAACACTGTACCACATCAATCAGTATTACTCCAGCATAATAGCACCTATCATACCTCCTTGTATGCTGACTCCTTTTGCGCTTTCATTGATGGAGAACAGCAGAACTCCATCAACTGCTACACCTGAATCACTAAAGGGAAAAATAATATCTTTAGTGGAAACACTAACTGACATACCTATGCATGTCACAAAGAAAAGATCCAATAGGAGCAAAGAATGAGCAATCAAACTCATTTTCATAGATTTGTCTTCAGTTTGCAAGATATTTTTGTGAGTTTTGGCTACCTAAACCTTACAGGTAGGAGGACATCAAAGAGAGAGCCCTATAACACAGCCTCAGCAACAAAACTGTGACTTGGTATCATTTATTTTTTCTTCATTTCCTAAAAAAAGTGAGGCTTTTTCCCTTCAAACCTAAGTTGGACACACAAATTTGTACAGAATTCTCTCTTCACAGGCCATGATCAGTTTAGGCTACAAAGCAGGCTTGGATCAGGCAGCCAAAGAAATCAGTGAAGATGAAAGTATTCACATGCTTTCTAGCTGCTTATATTTTTAAGCACTGAAATCAACAATTAACCTTTAGCAGATTTTGAAACTGCCGTCAAAACACCCTGCATTTGTACTGTACACTTCCCAGTGAATGGGCTATTGTTAAGGTGGATGTTTCCTCTCACTGGGGACAGCTGTTCCTCAATTCATAGTCTTCTCACCACTGTCCAGGTTCTCAAGAAAGCCATTAATATGTCCAAAGATTTGTTCACAGTCAAATTCAAAACAAAACCAAAAAAACAGCTTGAGAACTTGACACAGTCCTGTTCAGAAACCTGGAATTTGTCATTAATTCAAGGGGTTTCTCAAAGTGACATTTGATTCTGAGTAGGACATGGATCTTTGAGCCCAGAAATAATAGAAGGTATGAGTAAATTTACACTTCTTTCTTTCTTCGCACTTGGAAGTGTCTCAAAGGACATTAATTACACTCTCCAAAAACTCACAAGCTTGGAGAGTTTGCTGGCAAGAAGTATTTTCCCACTACCTCGCTGATATAGATTAAAGCAAAGCATGAAGAGAAGCACAGAGAATACTGAATCTCTGATGACTTACAGTTGGTAATGTATGATGTAACCCTCTTATCCTGCCTAATATACATATGCTGAAAATGCTTAGAAGCGGTACCATGCAGCTGTCACTGTTTCACATACACAAATTCAACATTTGCCACAACATAGCATGCAGTTACCATGGATATTTCCCTGTTTTTAGCATACTGGGAAGAAAGGAGAAGAAGAAAAAAAAATGCCAAGAGCAAAAATCTCCAGTGTCCATTATACGGTAACCTTGAACAGATGTTGGCTCTGTAGCAACAGCCACCATACTGACTAAAATATCCACACATTAGTTTGCCCAGATTACCACAGATGAATTATATGTGTTCTGCCTGTGCTGTGTGCCATACAAGGATTGGCACAGGATAATCAATGCCCAAAGGACGTTGGGGACTGCTTACAGGCAATGCAGAGTGAAAGTTGATTCATGGCCAAGATCCTTCCTGACATCACAAATTCAAAATAAGTTTTCAATTAAGGATAAATAATCCAACAGAAGAGGTATAAATTAAGACTACTATAAAGGAAGGCGGTATGGGAGCAGGGGTGGTTACGATGAGCAGTCGCCCTAAAAAGGCAGAATACCAAACATGACTTTTTTAATCCTACCATCCTGGAAATATCCTAGGAAGAAAAAGTATTTTAAATCCAAACAAATGCTGGCTCCAAAACAAGCATGCATCAGACCAACTGTCAATTAGATGGAGGTGATAAGAAGGTCCTCAAATACAACAGAGGAAAGTTGTGGAGCATTGCAGTTGGATGAAAGAGGGAGCTAAAATTTCTTATGTCACAGCCTGGCAAATCTGCATTTGTGCCTGTATGAAATTGTTTTCTATTATTGTAGGAGACGTGCTTCATGTTTTGGTTAAGCAAAGAGGTCTCTAGGCACTAATGCTTAATAAACCCCGTTACTCGTTTGGCTAAAGGTAGATGTGACCACCTGCCATTTCTTTACTTCCCACCTGTCTTTTTTACCATAATAATTCAAACTGGAGCTCTGAAGCTGCAGAGCACATTTTACTCCACAAAAGTGAGTGATCTACGGGACAGAAAAAAACTCTGAAGCCTTCCCTATCTCAAAGAAATCTACAGTAGAAAAAAACATCATCCCACCTTCTAAGCACGCACTTTAGCATTGCACCACCCCTGCCTCTCCTTTGCAGTTTTCAAAACAGTATTAAAAATAAAAATAGAAAAAAAAAAAAAAAAGAAAAAAGAAATTTGAGAGTATCTAAGATATGTATCTTTTGTATCTTTTGCAGCCAGCATCAGATAAACAGAACTTTAAAATTTAATGCAAACTGTTGCCCTGACAGTGCGTGCAATAATGGCAATTTGAAACAACCAAGCTAAATTTCTGAGACAGCGACATGGTAGGACGACATCCTTGTATGGAACAGGACACCCTGCTGCCCCTAGTTTTCTCTCCTAGTGTTTATTAGAGTCTCTGGGGTGTACTGATTGCTACTCATCCACATTCTGCATATTCTACAAGCATGATTATTCCCACTAGACCAAGCTTGTTTCTCAAATACAAGGTACAATATTTCTGCAAGGAAGTTGCATGTTACTATTTCCTTTTTTGCTCCAGTGAGACATACTGCTAAGGTATATTTACTAGTTGATCACAATGAAGCATTGTCATGAATTATTTAAAGAACAATTGTCAAAGTAAATGAGCAAGGTACTGCTTATTTGAGAATACACATTTGCTCGCTTGCTAATTTGTAATGAATAGTCCTCTCACGTAAGGCTTCATGGCCGTTACTATGAGGCAATATAGTCCCACAACATGATTTATTGTTTTGCTATACCATATCCCTGATAAATACTATAAAAATCAGTTTGCTTGTTTGCTTAAATTTCACATTTATAAGCAAATACCGAGCAGATAATTGGCCACATAAAGAAAAACCGGGGTATTTTAAAAGGCACAAAATCCATTAAGGAAAAAATAAATAAATAGTTTAGAGGTTTGGTCACCAGCTTGTGCTGCTATACAGGAAAAAAAGAATCAATTCACTGAAGCTGTGAGCAGCTAGTCAAAGCAAGGGCTTTAGTGGACTATTCTAGACTGTGTATTAAAGGTTCTAATGGTCAGAGTCACCTGGAGTTCATGAAAGATTTTTCTTAGTACAAAATGCACAATATTACATTTAATTGCTCAAATATCATCATTTAATTACCAATATTAGGCAAGCCTATGCTCACCTCCTCAAGGCAATACCATTCAGAAATTGCCAGCTGCTGCAGAATTATTGAAAGCCTCTTACACGGCATTAAATATGAAATGCCTCAGAGAAGACAAGAGTGCCACATTTATGAAGACAGAAGTGTTGATATGCCCTAACTGTCCCCTAATTTTTTGTGATTTTAAGATTAAGCAGGGATGTAAATCCAGTTTTCCCACAACCTAGGAGAGACAAGAGGATGTGAGAGAAGGCTCTCATTCATTGTTCCTGAAGTTGCTGCATAACATGCACCCAATTATTAACACTCCTGGAAGCAATTCCTGGAGCAAGGAGCATTACAGATAGTAGAATAGCTTGGGTTGGAAGGGATCTTAAAGATCATCTAGTTCCAAACCTTGCTTTGGGCAGGACTGCCACCCTCTGGATCAGGCTGCCTAGGGCCCCAACCAACCTGGCCTTTAACATCTCCAGGTATGAGAGATCCAAAGCTGTTCTAGTGCCTCACCATCAACTCATCCCCCAGGAAAGATCCCATGCCCAAAGAATCCTGAAACATTAAAACATACATATAACAAGCCATGCAGCACAGCTAAGAAGCCAAGTTTCACTCAGTCTAGGTGGTAGCATGAGAGACAGCTGTAGTCACCTGCTCTCCCATTGAATGCTGGATCATTCACAAATGGAAGAACTTCAACAAAAGCTAGTGAGAGAATCCTAGAGCATCACACAGTCAGCCAAGTAGTTGAAAGACATGGGAAAAAGTTGCTTTCAAAATCTCTTAGATGTGGTTTGAAAGTGTCTGACATGCTGAGGAGATTAAAAAAAACAAACGATACTAATCACTAGCAAGCAAATAAACAGCCACAGCAGCACATAGTGAGCCTTAAGTATCTTTCAGTCAAAAGTTAGGTAACTCAACAGTCATTGTCATAATATGTAAACATTCTGTCTATATTCAAATTGAGGTGCTGAAAACAAAACAAAACCCAACCAACAACAACAAGATGCCATCAGTTTGCTTTCAAGGAAAAATAAAAATCCAGTTCCTCATGTGTATTTTTAAAGAATCGCCTAGATAACTTAAGTCTTATTTTAAGTAGCATATGGGATAGCTAAAGCCATAAATAGTGTAAATTTAATATAGACCTAATCAGGCTTTCCACTGATAACTAGGAGAGCCTTTGCAATCATGCTCTACTTTCTTTTGAAATACCTGCTCCAATTCCACACACCTTAGCTCTTGTCTATTTACACTTTAAGTCTTCAGGACAGGAAGTGCATCTGACTGGAATTGCAGAGTCCTGAATTCAGCTGGGCCTGCAGGCATTCCTTTGATGCAGATCATAATATGCTTACAAAAAGGAAAAAGACTACGTTCTTTAGCAGCTAGATTAAGTTTGGATAAGCAGCCACCTATTTCTGGCAGTTAATACACAAGAGGGCAAGCTGTACTGTCTTTGATCTACACTCACCTAACAAAAAGGGACTGTTTTGACAGGTAATTTCTAATCAAGAGGATAATCTAGACAGTGCATTGCAGCTAACACTGGTGAACAACATTTTATTAAATTCATATACTAGTGAATTGTCAGCACTTATTTCAGCCTGTGTGTAGTGCATCTTTCAGCACTATTGATCATGAAATTTTAATATAATGCTTGGAAACATTCACTGATATTTCAAGAACACCATTGGATTGATTTAGAACTTAGCTGCTCCCCAGAGAGAAGTCCTTGCTGTCTGGTATCCTCTTTTTCCTTTTCAGCTCAGCAGGTTACTGAAAAAAAAGAAAAGAAGAAGAAAAAAAAAAAAGATAAGAAAAGTTATTTGAAATTCAGGTTTACTCAGAATCTGCAGGCCATGCTGACCCTTCTGCTATTGCCCATTACTGAAATCCTGTATTTCTCAAGAGCTTTCTATTGCTATATAGATTTATTTCACTTTTACCTCATTTGATGTTATGCTGGGATTTCTTTTTCCCAGCTCCATGCAACAGTAAAAACTCACACGTAATCAAGTTTCCTTACAAGTAAATGCACTCAAACTTGAAATTATTATACCCTTTCACCCCACTGCCCTCATAATAGCCCACTTCCATTTGCTTTCAACAGTCAAGTTTGGATAAAAACTTGCCTTCAAGATCATTTTGGACTGCAACCCAATAAATTCAAAATGTGACAAATACATGCACAAACACCACACACCATTTCTCCCTCGCATCCTCTGCCAGCCCGTTCTCCATCTCCTGAATATTGCCTGACTTTGCAGATGTTTGTTTCCTAAGACTCAGTTTCTGCTTTGCACACTGATTTCCCCCCAGCAACTTGATTATCACAGTTCCTGTTAGTTTGTCTCCTCATTGCATCAAACAGTAATACAGACAGAGCCAGCCTACACTGCCCGGCAGGAGACACCCAGCTGCCTTTAGCACTGCTAGCCTGGTGCTGAGCCAACAGCCAGCCTAAAAGTAGCCAAAAATAAATACAAGCTTAATTCCAGCCACTTGCAATAAGACCTGAATATGGATCAGGCTCTGGGAGCCAGTTTCACCATAATAAACCGTAGGCATTTCACTCTTACACCCTAGGAAGGCTGGAGATAGCAGGAAAACTAGGTGCATTCACAGGCCGACATAACCCTGTCAGAACTGCAGTCCTCTGAGGAGCATCAGAGCTTTTAAACTACTAAGTACAGTCATTACTTAATAAGAATACATACTGCTTTTGACATGGCTTAACTTTAAAAAAAGGGAAGCCCTTGTTCTGCTACAGGAACTCCAGTCAGCCTGCCCTACTGTTGCCCCTACCCAAATGCAAGTCTTTCAGAAAGCTCCAAGAACTTTTATCCCTTTAACACCTCAAAGATCACAATGCTGTAACTGCAAGTCCCTGCAAGGCTCCTAGTGTCAACACACAGATGCCCAAGACCACAGCCTACCTCAGCCAAGTGCATGCAATGATCACGTCTATGCAGTTCCTCACACAAGCACTCCAACAGTCGCACCTCAGGCCTACCAAATTTTCTAAGGGTCCTATCTTCCCCCAGGAGCTTGTCTTGGTTTTAGGATTCAAAACCTGGGCATTGAAATTTGCTCTTGTGTGGCTGCTGTAGCCATGAAGTGTTTATCTGCAGCATGTTTTGCTAAGGTAGAAGGTATGCCTGCAAGAGTAACCTCTACATATCAGAGGAGTTAACTACACATTACAACATAGCAGAAAAAGCTTATATGATAACTAAACTCGGAACTTGCCCTCACAAAGGTCCTGACTTCACCCTGCAGGATGGGAAGGAAAAGCCAAGAAGTAAGTAGAGAACATTTTCTCAGTAAGGCAAAACTGTAAGAACAGCCACCATTTGCAGAACACCAGTCCTCCGCATTTGTTGCCCTTCTATCTCCTTTCAAAACATTATATTATTCAACAGTGATTTCTCAGCTGTGATAATTATCAGCAATCATAGCCTATTATGGGCTTAAATCTAAGAGAAGCGGTACAAATAAGATCTAAGCGTAAGACAGACTATTTTCAGAATTAATGGTTATTCTCCTAGCCCTATCATTTCCTGCTGTCCATGTTATCAGAGGTACTGTGGGATCACATAAACAGCTGGTGCCAAAGCAAAAATGTAGGGTCAATGGGGCATTGGAGAGATGTAAATACCTCATCCTCGTATTTCTTGCTCCTATGGCTGCTCTGAAAGTAATGCCTATCATTCTAATATGTTGGCCCACTATATCAGAGGTGGATGCTGATGTTATGGCAGTAGAGGTTGAACCTTTCTACCAATATTCAGTTCCATTTTGTCGCCATGTGACAGATGGCAGTCTGACAGAATGGCATCTGATGTGGAAGGGTGTCTGAAGCGAAGGTGTGTCACTGAAATCCTCCAGGCAGAATCAAAGGCACCTGCTGACATTCATCAGCACTTGCTGAATGTTGATGGAGTCCAAAGAGTGGATGTGAGCACGGTGAGGTGGTGGGTGGTACGTTTCAGCAGTGACATGAGAGACAAGACACATTCTGGACGGCCATGCACAGTTGTCACATCATGAAATGAAAAACATCTCTAACAGCTCATCCACACAAAGCAACTAATGATGGTGACCATGCTGAAAAATACTGTTTTATAACTTAGAATTTCATCAAACAGTGCTATTGTGCTCGTTGTATCTGCTGTAGTTTCCATGGAAATAAATAAAAGGCATAACTTTAACTGTGACTTATGTATTTATATTCAAAGCCAAACTTCCTGCAGGTGCTGTTCTCAGCAATCTCTTTTGTCAAAAGGATTTCCAAGTCTGAAAGTACCAGCAGTGCTAACTCACAGAAGGGCAATCACCTTTCATCTGGTCACTCCATCTAAGGAAATGCACCCATACAGTAACGATAGCTGCGGTTTGGGTCTCCACAAAATCCTTGGGGGGTACTGAAATATACATAGGTCTTAAATGCAAGCTTGGATTCCACAAACTCATATTTCACTTAAAAAGTCAGAAAGCACACTAGCAAATAAACTTAATGAAAAACAATTGCTCTTGCTTCAACAATCACAGAACACAATTACTTTGCATATGAACGCGCTATTTCCCCTACACCAAGACAGGACAAAGGGTTGAGTTAAAATGTAGATTGTAAAACAACAAATTCCCATTTCCCCTATGTCATCCAAGACAAGTAGCAAAACTGTTTTAAAACAAAAAACAAAACAAAAAAAACAAAACAAAAAAACAAAAAAAAAAGCCAACAAAACCCAACCAACCAAAAAAAAAAAAAAAAACAAAAAAAAAAAAAAAAGGGGGATGAGAGCCCTTAGCATTTCAGTACTGGGCTCAGTAATGCAGTATATATATTTTGTAAGCAGAGGAAAATTCAGCCCCCAAGCCTGCTTTTTCATGAAGGGGGTTGCAAGTCACCCTTCCTGGGAAGATAGCTCCATGACTGCCAGATGAGAATGTCAGCCAAATAGAGGTGAGTTTAATCCTGCCCCCAAAGTTATGCTATTCCCACAAAAACTCTGCAATTCAAGATGATCACACAGTCTTATAAGACAAAAACTAGAGGACAACTGAGAAGGTTGCTAGATAACTAGTAAAACTTCTGTAGAAGTTGGTGAGCACTCATTTACAACTTCAAGCTGCCACAACTCCCTCTGCAGACAGCATGGGCCAATGCATTAGCCACAATGACCAGAGTCGACATAGGACCTGATCTGAACGGTGTGTTTTAAGCAAAGTTCCTCTCAAAGTTGTTAGGGATGCTTTGTCATCTTCCTTGCACAGAAGCTTCTCCAGAAGAATTAATTCTGTTATCTTTCCACTTCCACAAACCTGAATGGTCGTTAAGAAAGCGGAATTGAAGTGTCATTCCCAAAGATTCTCAGGTGACTAAGCTAGCATGGCTAATGATTTTTTAATATCTTTTTATGCCTTCAAGAAAAGTGATGTAAGTAATGCAGTATTTTGTTTTTCAATTCTATAAACCCATTTGTTTTTGTCTCATTTCAGAGTCCCTCTGGAGCAGCTCTCCAATTGGGCTTATTTTGTATTTGTTGAAATATATATCCATTTATTGTCCTAGTAACAGAGTTGAAAGGCAGGAAGCATAATAACTTTCAATTTCTGAGAAGTCATTTCTTTCTGGCTAACCTGGTCTCTCTGACCCAGAAGAAAGTGTATCATCATTGAATTAATTTTCTTCCAAAAAAAGAAGAGCCTAATATGAAATAAGCTACAGGGAACTGTGTGGAATAGGAATAATAGCAGACTGATATATTCATTTTATGTAACTACTTCTGCTCTTTTATGTGCCAAGTAAATTATTCTATTCTTCCAGTTCTTGTGGCTTGTTAAACATTAGAGGTGTTATTATAGCTGCAGCGAGAAGAATCTTATTCCAGTACTATTTAAAACTGCTATTAAAAAAAAAAAAAAAAAAAAAAAAAAAGTAATGCAATGCATCTGTGCTTAGATAGAGATACTATTAGGTATAAAACAAAACCAGCCAAAGATAAACTAAAAAAGAATTACATAAATTGCAGGAGGTAAGTGCATTTCATAGAAAGTAATACAAGCAGTATTTTTCAGGCTAGTGACTACTTTAGAGAAATTAGAGACAGATTACCGCTCATTAGGATTTTTTACTTAGACCTTCATAAACATTTGAGCAAGCTTGTCCACAGCATTAAAACATCCTCCTTAGACCAGTTCAGAAAGTAAATACTAGGACACTCAGTTATCTAAAATGACTTATTTCCTTCCAAGCTTACGTTACTGCTGTCTTACAACTTACGGAGAACTCAAGCTGAAAATTAGTACTGTATTGGCTAATGCTGACTCCTAAGAATTTAGGAGGCCAGCTAAAGGAGATACCTAAAGAGGAATTCTACTTTTATGAAGCTAAAAGTTGATATTTCACTTTTTCCTTTTCTGGAGGAAACATATACTGACTCTACTTATGGCAATAATAGGTGCTTTTACCACAGGACTTAGCAACCTATTTTCATAAGACAATACAGTATTTTTTGAGACGTTGTTTAGCATATAGACTTTGTGCTTCCATACACCAGGTCACTGCTCCTTGTCTTTCCAAATGTGAGACTTTATTTTCTTTTGTGAGAGGGAGGCTTTTCCCAGTTTAGACTGCAGCTGTTCATCTTCTCATCAAGAACCAGAAGCTAGCCTGGCTCTGTGATGCTCCCATCAAGTGTTTCCACATTGCACATGGCTCCATATGGAGCTAAGGTTGTGCCAGCAGAAGAAAAATAGCTCTCATCTCAGATATGTTTTTCAAGCAGCTTGTTCCTTCCTCTGTGTGAACATGCACTGACAGCCTGTCTCTCTCCTGTCTAAGCTTCAGCATCCCAAAGATGGTTGTTGGACTGCAAGCAGCAACTGTCTGCTGATTGTTCTGCTTTTTTAATGATGATGTGGAAGAGGTGATATCACTGATACCCCAGATAGAGGCTGTTCAAACAGCATCTCCTAATCTTCCATCCCATTTCCTTTCCAAAAAAATTACTTGTCACGCTATGGGCAGCAAATCTCAAAATCCAACTGTCTGCTGTTTAGACTTTCTATAAACAGAAACAAAATAAATAACCCCCATTTCAATACTAGTCTCAGGAAGTCAGTACTTCTTCTGCCACCTGTTTTCTCCATAGTTATTCACATGAGAAGGAAGTGATGGCCTTTCCCTCTTCCTACTGTGCTATCTGGTACCATCAAGCTGAAAATAGTATGCTAAATGCCTTTCAAGAACCAGCCAAAGCAGGGTAATCCAATTCCACCTTCTGCTTGTGTTATCTGCACTAATGCTGACCTAATGGGGGCTTGAAGATCTGACTACAGGAGGTTCATATAGAAAACTCCCTTCAGATCTCCCATCCTTTTAAGCTCCTATTAGTGAAATAGTATATTATAGTTCACACACTCAGCTCCTGTCTGCCAGCTTTAGCAAGGGCCAGGACTGGCTCACTTCACCGCTGGAAAAAGTTCAGCTTGTGTACAGCATTTGCTTGCCAGCCATCCTGCCAAGGCAGCTTTATATTCCACTTCAGGCTTCCCGTACAGCCAAAGCAGCATTTCCATGAATTTGTTAGCTACAGATTTTTATTTTTTTAATATAGTGACAAGTGAGAAAGCTTTATACCAGAGGATTTATAAGGCAGGTGAGCCTTAATTGGCCCTGTATCTTTCTCTGGCCTTAACACTCATGCTAAATGTGTGTAAAAGCTGTTGCATCAGCAGTTCTTTGTTATATTCCCTTTGTAAACTATCACACATGAGACAAATTAAGGCAATGTCAAGTTCATCTTCCAGAACTTGCACTTCCCATTGTAAAGCTGGAAGGCAATGGAACCCTTGATTGTTGTAGAAAATAATGTCAAATGTAAGCAATATTAAATTGTTTTGCATTTAAAAGATTTCAAGTCAAGCACACTGAAGATAGCCCTATTTGCTTCAATGACTTTTCTAAGTACCCACGCTGTGGTTGTGCTCATTTGACTCCAGACCTTGTTTTTATGATGTGGTTGGGTCTTAAGTACACTTGTCCTTAAACATGTTATAGAAAGATCGATACAAATTAGATCATTCTGTCTTAAGATAACTCCTCCCCAAACAATCCCATAAATTCTGATTTTGTGATTCAGTGTAATTATGTAATGCTTGTTCAAGGCCGAATACACTGATAGGTTGACATTCAAGGCAACTTTGAGCTATTCTTGTCAGTAATGATCACATACCCAAGTAATAAAATTAATCAGACCTCTTGGCGCTGTACTCTAGTGCTTTGAGAGCTCCTCGGATCGCCATATTCAAGAATGCCTCCAAAGTAGAAAAGGCTGTAGAATTCCCATCAAAGTTGTGTTTTGCTGTCATATGCCCTTTCTTCTTTTAAAATACTTCCATCTGCCTCCTACAGCGCTTGATGCAGCATCTCTGTGTGCAAATAGCATGCTCCTCTATAATTAGCTTCCTCCTCTGTGACTTAATCAGTGATATTGTAAACCAGACACTGTGATAATTTGATCAGCTCAGTGGTGGTGAATTGTAGCATGACTAAAAAGTCCAGGCTGGCTCTAACTATAGGAGAAGCATCTGCTTGAGGGGAAGCGCAATTCAGTAGTTAGGGTCACAGCATATGATTGCATTTAAATCCTATAGCTAATCCTTGTTCCTACTCCCCAGGCAATGTCCCACTCCCTAGACCAAAGAGGCATACTTCCAATAGGCACGTGAACGTTCTCTGCCCCTTTGATACCCAGTGAATATCAGTTACTCCATACACTGCTTACACAGAGGGGGAGGGATACCTCCATCTTCTGCAGAAGAGGTCATCATCCCACAATTACATGTTTTCTCATTATGCAAAATTTAGGTTTCAGGGCTCTTTGAGCAGAGAGAACAAAAACATACACCTCCTCTGGCCATATGAAAGAATGGAAAGTTATCATGAGAAGTAAGGTCTTCCTCTTTGTGGAAAAAAAAAAAAGAAATACCAGTAGTACCACAGGATTTCGTGCAGCACACTGACCACAAGCCACACTTCACACATGGCAATGAGGCCAAGGTAGGCAAACAGGTGGCATAGCTGTGGGTCCTAATTGTGCCTGCAAGGAAATCTCTTCCCAGGTTTTGTTTTTTTTCCTTCTGGTGCTTTGTAACCTGTTAGATGAGTGGGCATATTATAGGGAACCTCTGCATTTCTTCTGTTTTAGCGGGGAGCTGTGCCCCACAAAAAAGATGTACCATTGCTTTGACCAAGCTCTTCATTGATTCTGTCATTACCAGTAGCAGGCAGTATGCTGCAATCTACATATTACCTTGAAAAATTTCAAACACGTATGAATAAGTGGATTTGTTTAGTTCTCTTCCCTACCTTTTCAAAACAGCAGCAGATTTCTGCAGTACATTAGGCGGCTGTACATATTCTGGCTTCAAGCCATCCATAGTAAGATGTCATTGAACCAAGAAGTTTCCTTTTGCAGTGTCATTCTCCCTAGCTTTCTTGGGTAACTCCTGGCTGTGTTACTACATGCAAATTGCACTCTATGATCTGCTAATGAGTTCTCAAGCTGGAATGCACACTCAAATAGCTGAAAGTCACTTACATAATTCATCTTTTTCAGTAAGCCTGGTTTCAGACATACACAGATTGTGCATGCCATTTGGAGCAATTTGCTCTGCATCGATAAGGTGCCATTGTTTCTATGTGTGTGTGTGTCAACTCTGTATTTGCAGGTGTATGCTTGCATGGAGGTAGCATGAGCAAGCTTCTTTGCCTCATGCTGGTAATTACTTCACAGCACTTAGTGCCAAAGCTCTCAATCCACGCTCTCACTCAATAGCAGATTTCTCTCTTTCATGTATGTCAGCTGGGTGTGAATTTCAGAGCATATGATACAATGAAGAATAATATGCAGTGCAATTCTTTTCAAGGAATTCTGCAGAGAATATTCAATGTTGGAGTACCAGGGCAGTTCTGGGAGTAGCAAAGGATGACTTGGACAAAAGAAAATGACCACACACTGTGAAGAAAATCCATAAACAGATGAGAAGTCAGGCTACAAGGGGAAGGTGGATTCATGTTACATGTCTGATAATTCAGGGCAGAGAGATTCTTTGGATGCAATTAGAAGAAACAGGTATCAACATTTAATGTAATTGACTACCTTCTCAGGACACAGGAGAAGCATCCTTAGGCTGTGTTTGCGTATCACCAAGAGGGAAGAAATTCATGAATGGAATAATGGAATACTACCTCCTCAGAGGTCAAATTCCACCCTTAATGAACCACAATGATACATGTCTGGTTTCTTGCCCCATCAGCTACCTAAACTGAAAACACATCATGCCCCAAACAGGGGGATCATTCCGTTCAAAGATCTGCCCTTTTCCTCATGGCAGCAAAATAAATAGTGCAAGCTGTGCAGGCTGTTGGAGATGTCATTGACTAATGGGATAAACATACTGCATCAGCCCCTCTACTGGGACAGGTGGAAGCATTCACAATCCACTTTATATTAAAGGCCAGAAAGAAATAAATGAGCAGTAATAAAAACCATCTTAACATCGAAGTCCCTGGAGATTTTCAAGAAACACATAGATATGGCACAAAGGGACATGACTAGTGGGCATGGTGGGAATGAGCCAATAATTTGATTACAATACCTTAGTGGTCTTTTCTAACCTTATCAATTCTAACCTTAATTATTCTAATGATTCAGAGATTTTAAATTGTTTAAATAAGAAAAGCTGCTACAGCGATGCAGAGCTGGATTGTGTTTCTTCTCCCTGAAAGGACTGTTACCAGGGACCCAATTCTGTGACTCCAAAGCACAAACCAAACCACACTCCCAGAGACATTGTCAAGTGCCAGTGGAGAACTGTAGAGACTCTGCAAGCAGTGCTGCAGCATGATTCCATGATTGTGTTGTCTCCTGTGGCTTGCATAGCATGCCAGAAAAGAACAACAACAACAAAAAAACCAGAAGCTTTTTAAGACTGAGAGTGTCTCAAGGAACAGGCACCTTGCCCAGTGTGACAAGCCTTTTTCTTTGCTTGGGAATGTCCAAACATTCTCAAGTTTTCATGTTTGTTTTGTACAAAGACAAGAGGATGGATTCTGTCTTACTTTCAGTGGATTGCTCTTGTGCCATGATAGGTCTTAGTTGATGCAGAACTCTGAAAAAACATTCAAAGAAGTTAGCAGCACAAATGCCATTGAAAAATTGCATCCCTGGCACTTCTAAATCCTTTGGCAGCCACTGGGAAAACTGCCCAGTATTAATACAGGCCCTAAATACTCAAAAGACTTTGTCACTGGAAGCAGCATTGCAGTGGGAAGTCACACTGGTGCATCTCTGTAGTATAAATTATTAGCCAAAATGACAACACAGCCCAATTCACTACGGGAAAGAAGAGAAGTCTTGCCAAACTTCCAAAAGAGCAATAAAGTTAGGATACAAGGATGAGCTCTGGAAGGATATTAAAGAAAACAAGACACCTCTAAAACAGTTACTTTTTTTTTTCTGATAAATTCCCTCAGAGTACATTCCTAGATCTCACCTTGGCATCCCTTGCTATTCTGAAGCATCCACTTTCTAAGAAAGCTCTCCAAGGCATCCATGTTTTAATGCTTTTCACAACAAATAAAACTCAGCCAGAACAAAGTTGTCTTTTCCTGGCCTCTCACTTTGGCAAACACATTAGGAGCCTACAGAGCACACTCTGCACATTGCAATTTCTGGAAAGGGTAAAGCTTATCCTTGCAGAAAGTCAGTCACAACAACAGCACCCAAACAGCAGGTTTGCATATGGGCCATGTACTGTGGCAAAGCAAGTACTTAAGGAGGGATCCAATTCTGGGTCTTCAAAGGATTCTTGAAATGTGTTTTACATATGCCATGCCTTAAATTATTTGCCATAAAGCTGTTGCATAGTTCTACATCTTGGTATCTGAGAAAAGCGTTCATTAGGACATGTCTGACACCACTGCTAAAAGAGCACAAACAGTGATTTTTTTTGTTTTCTGAAAAGGTGCTGGAAAGTTAGAGAGAAGGCAGTTTCACCATGACCATAGTTTGCAGAAGAAGAAACCTCTGCATCAAGAAACTGAAATTAGTGCACTCCAATTAAGTTACTAAAGAAAGTTGAGAGTGGAGCACGAGTAGCTTAATTAAGTTCTGGATTTTGAAGGTATTTTTCCCCATTTAACTAATGGAGAATGATGTAATGAAGTAGCAGCTGAGAATGGAAGGCAGATAGAAAGAGGGCTCAGATTTTAATAGTACTTAACAGGAATTTAATTATTGCAACAAAATATTGGACCTTGTTAACTACAGAAGTTCTAATCAAAACTGCACGTCTTTATGAAGAAATGCTTCTGTTACCTAGAGATTACTTTCTCACTAAGTGAGGACACTACCTACTATTGCAACATCTTGTGACAGCAGGGGTCATGTGTTCTGATACCAAAATGCCTGCATCGGGTTACCACTGCTACCCTCAACCAGATCCCATGACATAGAAACAAATATTTTAGGGATATTAAGTCCCTAAGTATCCTGTGCTCATTTGAATAACAGCTCACCTCCTTCCTCCCATCCCATAGCCAAAGCGCCACTTAGAAATGAGGTCTTCACAGAGTTTTCCTCTGAGGAAGCTACCAAGCTGACAAACAAAAATCTGATTTTGACAATCCTGTAGTGACATCTCTACATGAAGGAAGGCTGGTTTCTTGTTTGTTTTTATGTAAAGGACTGCTTCATTTCCTCTTGGGACAAAACCTTATACAATGACTTTGCTAAAAGCATTAAGAACAACAATTAACACATTTGTCGAACTTAAAGATGTGTATTTTCTACTTCATTGCCTCAGGTTCTTGAACATATAGCCAGAACAAGAGCCCACTGACCAGGCAAATCACCCAGCAAGACATACCCCTATATTATGGCCCTTCACCAGCAGGTTAACCTTTAATAATGTCTCATTCTGCAGTGAGAAACATCTGCTTCAAGGGAAGGGGTGGTTCCTTACATTGAGATAGTAAATTCTGGCAGGTATCCACTGCTGTTATACATCTTTTCCTAAATTCCAGCGTGAAACAACTTTCAATGACTTAAATACAAGAAGAACATAACATATTCATGCCCTGTTTAGCAGCTATTGCATTGCTTTATGAATTCACCATACACAGTTAAGTAACATATTCACATACATTGTGGGATCCAAGTACTCTATGTATCACAACATGTTTTTAATCACATGCCACTCACTCTAATCCAGTATCAGCAAAACAAACCTTTTGAAATACTTTTTCTTGTATCCAACATTTGGATATTGAATTTGGACAAATGGAAGGGATTCCATAAAGACAATCTCTAAATGATAGCAGCAGAAAGCATAATTAGATTCCTCTTTTGGATTAGCATAAAGTCATCTGCATGTACTTAAGTAGCAAGGCTTAAATACTTTGCTGCTCAAAGATTGATGGATATGTCAGATCTGCAACGATATGGAGATTTTTTTGATTGCTGAATTCCCAGCACTCCAACATTCTGATTCCAGTCTGAGTATTACTAGCTGCATTCAAGCCCTACATTTTTTCCACTGCCTGGATGAATTTTAGTAATGTAAGAGCTGCTGAGTAGATTTCCTACAAACTGAAATGCTTGAAGGGAGTTTGGCACCAAAGTTTCCTGAAAAAAATTCTCCTTAAGGCTGCTTTGCAGCAGTCTGATAAGTATCTAAGACGCTTCCCAGTAACAAGTAGCATACAACAAGCATTTACATATCAGTCCAATTAATGGTATATACAGATGTGAATCAAGATTGTCTATATTACACATGTCAAGAAAAAACAGTCACCCATAGCCAAGTCACCTTAGAAATATTAACCCTTATTCAATGCCCTCTACTATTAAAAAAAATAAATAAAGCAAATGCATTTTATGTTTTACCCTAAAGGCTTACTACAGAAGAGCAAAGCAAACCTTATCCAATGATTGGCTGAAAATTCAACACTGGAGGAAACCCCAGGTGACCAGTTACTGCTCTAATTTCCTTGTTCAAATACAATTCCTCTGTAACTAGAATTTCACTGTAGTTGCATGGATGTACAACTATTCGCATGAACAAACCTGAGCCCAAATCTTCATTTTATTATGACATAGCAGAACAGCCTTGAGTTGAGGATCAGTAGGCCGCTTCAGGATTCATCGCCACAACTGTAAAGCTTTGAGCAAACTAAACTTCTTATCCTTTTTGTTGCTTAATTGCACAGCAAGCTCTTAGAGGAAGTGGCTCTTCATTCCAGGCTATTCATACTGCATGTAGTGTGACACGACTCTGACTTCTGTCAGGGTTTGTATGCAGAACTTCATATGATAGTGATACAACCATTACATAGCCTGAAATCTGATTCCCTTAAGCTTAGACTCCACTTAGTCCTGTCACACCCTGTGAAATTTGCCCCCCTCTATCAAAATACCAGGATTCCCACAGGAGTTCATTCATAACTCAAGCTTCCTTTATAAGACTTCATAGCACTCACAGCAGGTGTCCGAGGTGTGTGAATTATTTAAACACCTTGGTTATTATTTTTTGTAATACTTCATTTCTTCTTAGCTTCCTCACAAAGTTCAAAGGCATCAGTTTAAGTCTCTGCAATGAATCACTTTAAATTATTTCTTTGAAGCACCATCTCACAATGGGACTCAACTATGAGTTTTTTCATATGTATATTTTTGTTTTTTTTTTCTTAAAGATGCTGCAACAGGTGAATGACAGATACTTAGCAAAACCCCCGTTGTTTAACATGGTAGTCAGCTACCCAGCCAATGCTTTTACTGTCTTGTCTACCACCTAGTGTTAACAAAACATTTAAAAGCTCTGAGTCAGATCCAGAGCCTGTGAATTGGGATGTGTCCTCTGACACCCTGGGCCAGATATTCACCTGCTTCACACCACGATGAGTCACCCCTGAGACATGCAAAAGGTAATTCCACCCAGAGAAGAGCTTTCAGTAGAGTGTGATTAGGGATCTTAAAGAAAAGAACAACAGCTTTTTCGTATAGTAATGGTTAACCTGTCCCATCCTAGGGAAAATACTGATATTTAACCTGACATTGGTTTCTTCTCTGGACCAAGTAAACAATTATTGAGCTTTCTGGCTTCAGTTCATTGAAAAACTTCCAGGAACATATGATTTCTTAGATTTTTTTTTTTTTTAAACAATGGTTATGGACACAAGCCAGGCCTCTCCTCAGACAAAGGAGATTTAGACTACTAGATTGTGATATGATTTAGTAACTTGTATTGCTATGTATTTTTTCACCTCAGCTATTAGATGAAGTAGTAACCAGGACAGGTATGGGTGAAAACAGCTAAATACAATAACATTATTATTTCAAAAGCAACTGCATTTTTGTTTTCCCACTACACTTGAATGTTGAACTTGAAAAAACAAAAAGTTGTTTCAGTTGACAATGAGCTTCAGAACTGTGGCACCAAGTTGTCACAGTCTTAATACACCATACATTTCTGCTAACCATCTGGCTGCTGTCGGTGCATTTGCTGCTCTGGGAGAATGTAATTTACAAACAACCTCAACAAATATCATGTGCATTAAAGTGAGAAACAAATGATATTTCAGCATTGTAGAGGAGCTTCAAGATCAAAATTATTATTATTATTAGCATTTTTATTGCTTTTTCTGTCTATAGCCCAGCAAGCTCAGAGACTGAGGGCCCAGTCAATAACCTTACAGGCACCTGCTTGGCTACACAGGATGAGGTGTGCAGAGACTGTAAAGTCATCCTGTGAGCAGTTCAAAGGAACCAGCTCCAGAGCCCAAGCTCCCTCAATCAGACAAGAGCTAGAACTTGAAAGACATATCAACCAACACTAGGGCTTATGGCCCTGGATTCAGGAGCTTTTTTCCACCTACTGCAGGTCACTAAACAAGCACAAGATCCCTTAATATTGAACACATGCAAGTCCCTGTAAGTATGCAGAGATTCAGGTGAGGGGAGGTTCTTTATAGCCATTCAGGACTTTAAGGAACAAGTATTAAGATATTTATGGTCGTCAGTTACCAAAGTAGAGACTTTCTTTAAGGAAACCTGAAGGAAAAAAATAAACAAAGTGGAATTCATTAATCTTTTAATGTTTTTGAAAGAGTTCAGATAGTAAATATTTTACCAGTGCTTCTAATTAGTGAACATATAGTCATCTAGTCTTGAAAATAGAATGTATGGAAAATTTCTAATCAAGTTGAATGTTAACAGATGGGACTTTACAAGCAGTCAGCATTTATCTAATCCTTCTTCTATTTAAAGAAATTGGAATTTTACCACTTGCTTCAGGAGAAACAGGTCTGGGCCAATTTTAAACATTCCTGTGCTATTAAATATATAACTACTACCAGATTGAGGCAAAGTTACAGTCTCACTTCAAGACAGCTAGATAACTAGATAAGAACTGATCATTTTTAACACCAATTGCATTAATTCCATCCTACTATTTTATATACAGGTGTTAATCAGGACTGAATTGCTATTCAAGACACTACAGGGTCTTACAATATGATCTTTTGAACTCCAGCTCAACAGCAATTTGAATGATACAAAAGGAACATACAGAACAAGTTCTTCTGGAGATACGGTTCAACTCTCAGACTGATCCACATGGCATTAAGAGTTGGACTCTTAAAAGTTGGTCCTTTCCAACTCAGGATATTGTATGGTTCCACTTGATCTGAAGGCTCATCCTTAGGTTACAAGTGCAGATTCCCTTGTAAGGGTACACTACCTTTGCAAGTGAACAGCAAAATATTATCCTACCTTTAAGTGTTAGCAATTGCATTCCTCTCACATATATGAAGCCTTACAGCAGAATGTGTCCTAGCAACTGAAAAAGCATTTCATACAAATCACTTCCACAATCAAGAAGACTTTGCACACAGGAACTCACATAACCTGATATTCCTCAACATTCTGAAAAAATATATATACTAACTTGTATTAATGATGGATTTTATTCCCCCACACTACTCATGAACATGTAGTTGGCTAGTTACAAATGACACATTATCTGTGGATTTAATTTTCCATGGAGGGTTGTAATCAGTACTCTTTTTCCAGTGCTGTTATTTCAAGGGAAGTGCTTTAGTTCAGTTAGGCACTTTGTGCCTGAATATCACTATATACAGGATATACCTCATTTTGTTCCTACAATGCAGCTTCTCGAATCATCATGGGTTTCAGGCATCTCAGAAATAGGTTCTCCAGAATAGGTGAATACAAAGCAAGCAGAGGAAATACTGCACTGTTATAGTTAATCTTTAGACACTTGAGTCTGAACTGAGTGCAGCTGCCAGCATTCTTGGCTATATTACACAATTTTTAAAGGCAGTGTCATCTTCAAGAAATTATTTATACTAAACTCCAATAAAACTCCAGAGATTTTGTAAGTAAAAATTCAAGAAAATGCACCAAAGAAATGTTTTTTGTTATAAGAATATTTCAACTATACAAAAGTGTGGTATCTGTACAACAGCTACATCAAGAATAACTGTATGAACCAGCTCCTCCAAGAGTTATTGTTCACATTCCGAGTCTGACTGGTGGCCTGTGTGAAAATGAAAAATGCCAGATGCAGTGTAGATAAAACTACTTCCCAATGCTAATCTGCAGAATTCCACCACAAGATTCCAACAGAAGATGCCTCAAAAGCATTTGAAACAGACGCATTTGTTTCAATATATAGAATGCTATCAGTGGTAAGGAAAAATATGAAATAAAGTTACTTTCTGAGTTGAATCAACTTGTACTATTTAAATACTGAAGAAAACTTTCTTTATAGAAAACATACTGCACTGTAGAATGTTTACAGCTCCCCCCAGTACTGGCCACCACTGTGGACAGACTTTGCTGGGGTATGAGGTTGATCCAGTCAAACTGATTCACAGCAAATAATCCAAGAGCCTTATTCAAATATTTAGAATAAAATATCTCAGGTTCACTTTCTATCAACATAACCTTTGTTTTATGCATCTCTGCCTGCCCTTGATTTGCAACTACACATACAGAGCGCTCAAGAGTAGACATCTTGTTTTTCTGCCCTCCTTCACAAAAGCAGCCAGTAGTAACTAACACTCTTATACAGAAAACACAGAGTCAGTTTTAATTAAAATTTATTCCTTGTGCAAAACAAACGTGAAAAATCAGGTGCCAAACTGCTTATTCTGTTTTTAGCCAGAACAACACTCAGGCAAGCATTTATCCATACAAACAGAATTTCCCAGCTCACAGAGTGCATGAGCAGTTGCTGATCAGCAGTCCATGGGAGGAGTAGAGTACATGGGAGCAGCAAAGCTGCTGAGGATAACAACAACGGGAGAAGCTGGTAGAGATATGGTTGGTGAAAGATGTGGAAAAGCAGCACTGAGAAAATGCTGTTATATCTACAGAAATAACTGAAGCAATTCACAGGCCCCATGGGGGCAGCCAAGACACTTCAAGGTCTTTTCCTCTGTGATCATCATCTTCCCAGAGTTCCCATCTTACGTGTCAGAGCAAGGCATGAAATTAACTCATCCAGAGCACAGGAACCAGATCACTCTCCACAGTTCTATGTGACACACTGTGCCAGGGCTACACCAGAGCTCTCAGAACCCAAGACTGTCCACTGTTCCATGATAGTACATGGGGCAGGAAGCATGGAGTGGCCACTCCATAGCTTCTGGAAGCTGGAGACATGAAAAGGAATGACATAACCTGCTCTGTGTGCCTTATAGCTGTGAATGTTTTGCATTTTGGTTTATGGCTGCCTCAAGATTGGAAGACATACGCTTGCACTGTTCAAAAACATGCTGCAGATGCACTGGATTTTTCAGAGGAGCATCTACCCCAGCTCAAGAACCCAAGTGCCTGGGAAAGCAGGGACCTTATGGTATTCACAGGCACAAGCTAACTGAAGGATTTCCCCCAGAAAATCCTTTTTCATTTAACTGCCCCTAAAGACAACACAAAAAAGCCAGAGTTTTAAGCATTAGCAGGAGGAGTTGAACAATTGCTGAAAATACATCACACTTTAAATCCAGAAAGCCTCCTGCTTCTATGCTTCCAGCTGTAAAAGCCCTGGCAGAGAGATCCAGCTAGAGCTGAGCTTCAAGCAGCTTGACAGGGGATGCTGGACACATTGAACAGCATAGACAGAAGGCAAGCAAGCAGGTGGCCCTGGCCTTAAACCCAGTTACCAAGACCCACACAAAGCTGCAGGAGTTGTCTTCTACTCCTTCAATGAGACATCAAGGGCAAGCTCTGCCTTCTCTTGGGGTACCATTGTGACAATCAGAACAGCACAGTCCACACGCTCCCTACCTAATCTGATTCTTCTTATCCTCTAACCCTTTCCTCCTCAATAAATGGAAGGAATGCAGAGTCACCATGAATACTGAGAGGCAATGGGATGAAGGCAAACCATTTTGTCATTTTGGCAAAAAATCTGTATTCCTGACTTTGAAGAAGGTTCCACCTCCTGCCACACTTCAGCCTCAGAAACAAATCAAACAGATCAAGGTTTTTTTTCAGCTGCTGAATCGTTCACTCTAATTCCCTCTCTCACCTCATCCCAGTACTTCTGCTTTGCTCAGTGTCTTGCAACAAAAAAAGCAAACACGTAAAAAAAAAATTCATGGATCTGTATAAGCAAAAATGCAGTTTTAGGAACATCTTGTTTTCCATTTATTTTTATGCACTGCACATTTTTTCCTTCTGTCTCTGGTGAGAGACCCAACCACGAGGACCAAGCTCACCATTCTACTGGTAATCTGGGAAAGACTGGAAAGCAGATTGGCCTCTGAAGAATGAATCATTGCAGGAGCTGTCTATCCTACAATGCCACTCACTATTTGAGAAGTGTTCTTGTCCCTGATGTGTAACACCAGATGCTCAGTGAATTAGAAGGGCAAAGCCTTTCTCCTCAGTCCTTCTGCATTATACCTAGAAGTTAACTGACTCCTTTGCCTCCTCTTAATACTTCATCAGAAAAACAGTATTCACTTTCTGTAGCCCTTAGAAAAGATGAAATATTTCATGCAACTCCAGTTCAACATGTTGAAGAGTCTCAGTAAGGAAAGGCAAAACCATTCAGAGGAAGTTCTGTTAAGAAATTAAAATTCCCACATTAACAGAGTAGAAGGATGTCACTTACTAGTGTTTGCTAATGAGTAAATAAAACAGGAGGGAAAAGCTGGACAAAGTAAAAAGGATCTGTAGGATTTAATGGTCAAGTGTCTAGCCTGCCACTGTCATCTTCCCTGTTCTTTACAAGATCTTGGCTCAGAATCAAGCTAAGCAGTTTGCAAATCTAATTTGAATTCTTAAGCAAGTCTAATTTATCATGCTCCTTTCTAAGGTCAAATACATTCTGTATTCTTTTTCAAAGTTTTCCAGTGCAAATACTGTAGCAGCATAATAAGAACAAACTCTTATTTTATGGAAAACTTCCATCAAAAAGAAAATCCCTGTTACGAATTTCAGCTTTTGTAGTGCACTTCAGTACACTCATTGGTTTTCACAGGAGCCTTGTACACCTTGCAACTGCCATTTCCAAAATGTTTATATACATATATTTGTAATGCTCAGAGAAAATGAATTAAGTCGAAAGACACCTGAGTGCAGCAAACTTGGGAATTGTATCCTCTCAATACAAGTGCTTTGCTAAACCTTAGAGATGAGTAGAACAGTAATTGATAGACTTGACAGGACCAAAGGATAGCTCAGGAATATTAATTGCTAAATATCAGGATTAGTTTCAAGTATGGCTCCTACTCTAATAAATGACAAACCAGAAGGCTTAAAATCACATCAGAAATAGTGGAAGATGAGTTTAGTATGTTTGGCTACATAGTGGAAGCACAAATTTTAGAGTACAAATCCAGTTCTCTTCTCTAAAGACTATCCAAGCTCACAAGGGATACAAAATTACCTGCAAAGACTTCATGTGCTATGGAAGGAACACTGTCAACTCTCAGACTTCAGCTGCAATCTTCAGAAAAGCCTGAGTGAGCCAGCACTAAATACCACTGAAATTAAATGCATACAGAATCTGATTTTCTTAAATAAGCACTTGTGCACAGCTACTAATAATTCAGGTAAGCAGTTCCGTGCTGCTTGATTCCATCTTGCTCTACAGTAGAATAAACAATTTTATTGAAAAGATTCTTCTACTCTTTTTCATTGGCCTTTTATTTTTCTTTTATATTTCAAACTTTTGCCATAACAGATGGGCTCTCAGGACAATCAGTCCAAACTCAAAAAAAAAAAGAGGAGAAAAAAATTCAGAGTAATTCTCTGAAAACGTAAACCTTCAGTAGCACTGCAGGATGCTGGAGAAGTAAGAACCACCGTTTGTTGTAGTGGGACATGACAGATGTTGCCTCCCAGTGGCAGTGGGATTCTCCTGTTTCTGAGAATATCATATTGGACTTATCCCTGCACCAGGACTCTACATGGCCCAAGTCTTGGAGCACACTATTTTTAAGTGAAATTACAAATTTGAGCTTGGTGACTGGAAGAAGCATAGCCTAACACGTCAAGCAAAGTGCTACTCTTCATTTTGCTTTTATCTCACAGTATTTAAAGCTGTTTGCAGTGTTAGACCGAATCCTGAGGGAGGTAAACTAAGGAGACTGCAGAGGAGAGCAGAGGACTAAGGAGAAACTAAGGAGAGCAGAGGAGAAATGTTTAAATGCATATAACATAGAAACTCACAGCATAAAGTCTCAGTTATCATGAGCATGCACTGCCAGAGCCAGGTGCATGACAAATACTCATTTCACAGTGGGCATTAAGTATGTGTGCATAGGTATGTTTCTTTGGCACCTAGTTCAAATATCATGGTGTAAGCATTGATCTGATAGGCTTAGAGGAGGAAGTCTACAAATACACATAAAAGCATACAGAGTTTCAGCCAAAGACCTGACCACAGAAGTCCCCATTTTGATGAGCTGACTACTGACTCAGAAATTCCCATCTCCAGGTGATTTTCAAAATCTGAAGTTTATTTATTCTGTGAGATGCTGGATAACTACAGGGCAGACAAAAAAGTCTTTGTGTCAAAGGCACAGGACTTCTGCTTTTAGTGGTGAACCTCAGCAAACTCAGTCCAGAGGTTAATGGACAAAGCACAATTTTAATGAAGCCTGTGCCAGTTGTTATACCAGCTCTCAAGTTCTTAAACTCATTAAGTCTTGACAGTTATGATTTTTCTCACCTTTAAAAGTTGGGATTATTTAAAAAAAAATTTTCAGTACCGAAGTGTGGTGCTCAAGGAAAACAAATCCAGCCCCAATTCTTCAATAATATGCAAGAGACACACTGAACGCCCTCCAGACATTGTTCTTACACTAAGTTCCAGTGCTCAAAAGTTAAAATTCAGGCTAGCTCACAAGGACAGGTTTCCCAGGTGGCAAACAAACACAAACAAAAATGAGCACAGGGAAAGAGTTTATCAACCAAGAGTCTTCATTAAGTCAACATTTACCTGGCTTTTTAAGACAGTGTCATATACTCTGCTCCAAATGCAGTCAAGCTCTTCTAAAGATTTTCATCAACTTATTTATTATATCCAAGCTACACCACAACATGATGGAAACAGGCCCCAAACTGACCCATCCCAGAGAAGTTACCACAGATGCTTTTTCTTGATAAAGCATTTGTTAGCACTTACAATGCTCTTTGCTCAGAAGCACATTCACAATCTTTCCTGAAGAGGGGTGTTTCCTTTGAATCAGGGAGTCTCACCCTGTTCCTATCTTTAGTCACATCTCACTTTTTTTATTCTTTTCACAGCTTTTGACTATTGTAACATCAGGATGGACCATTTTCTCCCACGCTGGATAAAGACATGGTATCTCACAACAGGGCTCCAACATCAGTGTAAGAAAGGTGTAAAACAAACAACTGAAACCCAAAATAGTCTCAGAACACTTTGGAGAAGATGTTGAACAAGAGAATTTATCCCTTTCTCTGATATCAGGACTAATGATTGATCTAAGCAAATTATGAATCACTGTAATCTTTACACTGTACCAGCGTATAATTTCTCAAAGCATCTCCCTGCATCTGTTCTTGGACATTTGGACACATTTTGACACTTCTGTCATCTCTTTCTGTCTATTTGCCTTGAGAAGCCTGTTCAATAACATACTGCCTTTCACAATAGTCACGACAAGGGAATTATAGGTTGTTATTCTATTCTTGTCGGCTGGAATGTCTTTTAACTACTTATTGTTTATTTAAAAACAATAATCCTCCATTTTAAAGATTCACAGAGCAAATAAGATGACTTGTTTTTCTGAAAAGAAAATTGCCCCGCAGACGTTAGATGGTCATGCAACCAGTCTGGGGTGACAGCTGGTATTTAAATGGAAAATTAATTCTTCTCAGTCTGTCAAAGCAGGAACATCATCTTCCAAAAGAAGTGTGAGATTGCTTAAGCCCCTGCATATCATAAAGCCACTGACAGCAAGAAACGAGTAAGGAGAAATTAGAAATCATCCTTTCCCCATGAAACCTGCAGCTCACTTCCAAACTCTGCTTCCAGATCCCATGGGGTGGAGGTGGTTCAGTAGGGTAGCAGAGGCTAGCTTTCATCTAACAATGGTGGCAACCCAACAAATCTAGGGAGACTGCACAACTAGAATAAAGTCACAAGTTTTGTTGTTTCTTTCTTTTTTTTTTAAGTCTGCTTTTAAGTGCTTGAGACATGAGGAAAGATGAGAGAATAGGGCTGCTCAGAGCCACAATTGCTCCTCACTGTGGGATGCCACCAGTAACTTATTTCACTCTATAGAGCAGCTTATCCTCTGCCATATCTCTCCAACCTGCTTTTAGGAGGAGCTGCCCCAATGAGTGTTCCCTGTTGGGTGCCTAGGAAAAATCTTTGTGTGCACTGTGCTGTGCAAACTATTTTCAGCTCTACCGCCTTTCCCTGTCTGCACCCTCTCTGCAAAGACTTTCTCATACAGCCACTGTGTAGCATAGCAGTAGAACCCAAGAATAAAATCCTCAGCAGCTTTTCAGGAGGTCCTTCATGCTGTACATACCAGAGAAAGAAATTCTCCACTGAATTTTCGACCTATGTGCATTTGTGATACTATGTTTAGGCTCTGTTTGAGGAGTGTCTCAATGGCTGACACAAAACAAAAGACCATTAATGCAGACCATTTCTTTTCACAACAATGACCTCAAAGCTGAAATATTCTAAAAGATGTATTGAAACAACCTTTAGCTGAAGTACATCCATTTAGTTTCTGGTATTTCGAAGTAGTGACTCCCACTTGAAGATATGTCTGAATACGTTCATGATCATCTTCAAGTCACAGCCTTCTAATTTCTATTATACAGATAAACCTCTGCTAATGAAGCACTTGCCATTGTCCCCGTCCTCCCACAGCACTGTAGTAGGGCACTACTAAACCAGAGAGACATGAGACATAGAGGAAGCTGGGGCAAGCCCACAGGCTCATCTTCAGGCAACCTGACTGAAGCAACACAAAACTCACTTCGCAGAGCTAGGAAGTGAGCAAACAGTAGGCATGTATAAACTGATGTTTATGTACACTAGATCATGCTAGCCTTTACTTCAGTAAAATACTCAGTTTCATCTTGAAGCCATAAGCTTTGCCACTGTAGGTTTTTCAAGCAGGAGATAATAAGCATAGAAATGCACATGTAGGTCGTAAGTGAACACTTGTGATGTTACAAACACCATGAGCAGCACACAGCTTTAGCTTGTGAAAGACCTGCTGTATACCACATTGCATGCTTCTGCCAAACTGATGATCTGGATGCAGATCATTGGTTCTGACTGCAGATGTTAGGAGTGCACCATTCCTAACAAATGCATAATCTGATTAAATATGAAATGCACTGATATTGTCAAAACCCATTAATCACTTTCAAGACACATTAATGTAGGCTTTACTGACAGCTGCGATGATTGCACTGTCTCCGTAGGTAACATGGCTCAAAGTTACCTCACTGAATCTCAAAGAGGAAAAGATAAAGAGTATGCAGGATACACTTAAGTGCACTTTACATGTACTTATATCATGGAAAACCTGAGTTACACTTACACTCATACAGTGGAGGAAGCTGTTAAATATCTGTTTAACTTGCCCAAGATACATGGATTCAGAACAAACTACAAGCATGGCAACTCTCCAAGTTAAAACAGCTTCATGGAGACACTCTGTGATCTCTCCACAGAACTGGGGGGAAACCTATAGATATTTCAAGCACAACAAATATTGCAAACTGACCCAGCAAACCAGAACTGTGCACTGAGTACATTGCACAGGAGGGCTTCCACATGATTAGGGCATAAATATTACAAGTGAAGAATTCCTGAAATAACTGCATGTCCAAGACCCATGCTTGGGGCAATCTTCTATCCCTATCTTCCATTCTCTACATCACATGACTACAGACCTGTCATATCATCACAGTCACTTCTCTATGGTTTTTTAGTTATTACTCAGAAATGGCCTCACTTTTTTTTTAATCTCCAGTTTTTTAATCCCACCTAAACCATCTTGTCAATCTAGGGACTTCATTCTGCAATTTACAGGATCGAATAGAGGATAAATGAGAAACCTTACAGCTTCAGAAGGAACAAAGATTAGCACAGCAGACCAGTGTGAATTGTTGATCAAAAGAACAGGGTCTATACTGTAAACTTATCAAAGCAGATACTTCTACTATGCATTGCCACAGTATTTGTTTCAGTGGGGCGTCATCTTATTGGAGACTAGTGGGTTAACAACTTAATAAATTGCAAAACACTGTTAGATAGAGGCATTTCAGGAGAAAAAATAAAAAATAAGGAATACTCAGTTACAGACCTACAAAGGTGCTGAAATGTGCATCAGGAAGGCATTACATAGAAGTATATCAGCATATAGCAGCAAATGAGAAATGGTGCTTTGTGCCACATAGGTGGGAGAAAATTACTACAAGGAAACCACGTTTCTGCTCTGCCTCGTAATGAAACCTTGAAAGCCTGAAAGATGCAGTGCTGCACAGTAATGCCAGAAGCAGAATGGAGGGGCTTTAAGTAGACACTGATGTAAGTTAAATGGTACAAGTGCCAGGCTCATTATCCCTAAGAATTTATGAGATAATCGCCAACATGCAAAACTTGAACATTGCTAGGTTTTTGTACAAGGTTTCTTGTTGTACTGAACTCATTTTTAACCTTCCAATTGCCTTGGCAATCAGAAGAAACATCATGGACTGTGATTCAAAAATCACTATAGTAACTGTTACCTGACACTACAGCTGAGGAATTCCTATCATGACCCCTGAGTAAATGCCTCTAATGGTGCTCCATAAAAGCAGACAAAATCCATGAACAGAGCAACTCAAAGTAGAATTTCTTTATGGTTGAAGATTCTATTATAACAGAAACATAGCACATTAGAAGAATAGACATCTGTTATTTCAGATAGGATCCATTTTTTTCTCCTTTGGGAAATACTGCTATCTTCTAGGCCAGAATCTGAGCTATGACCATACTTTCATGAGAATTGTATTTATAGGTTTTTCATGGATCCTTCCCCATCTTGCTTCCTTGCCAGACACCTCTCCTATTGGGTTTGCTTCTATATCACCTACACACTCTGCCATTAATAATGCAGAGGAAGGAGGTGAAGCCAGGCCCTAGTGCCTACATCAAATACATTATGTGAAATGCACAACATGCCACATCACTGAAAAGGTAAGCTCATTTTCCCAGCACTGTACAAAGTAAAGTGGGCTCAAACACCATCAAAGCTCACACACACACAAAAAGACAACTGGTCCACAGAAGAGAATACAGCCTCAGAATCAATACAAGCACACACTAAATGCTGAAATACCCCTAAAGAAAAAGTCAGGCTCTGTAATTACTTTCTACCAAGATTCTTAGCTAGTTGGGGATTTAAGCAAGGGTTTCATTAGCTTGCTACAAAATAGTAATGGTAGAGAATGGTGCAGTTCTTCATAGATAATACATAGAGTTTACCAACAGTGCAGACAGCACAGGCATTCAGCAGCAAGAAGCAGCTCTCCCCTTTGGAACTCACATGTTCCTGGTTGTTGAGGGCAGGAAAGGACTTCTGCTCCTTGCAGCATTTGAATATGCTGCCTTCCTTTTTATTAAATATCTCCTGCTGTAGGTTAGTGTTACTCTGGAACAACAATGGAAGCTCACAGCATCACTCACAAGAGAGCTCAACCCAAGGATCCCCTAAAAGGGTTCAGTGAAAGCCACATTCAGAGTGCTAATCCAGAAGCTATCTACTCTTAGGACCATTCCCCCCATGAAGGCCTAGAATACTGTGAAAAGAAAAGCATGTATTCCACAATGAACTACTGAAAAATATTTTCTACTTTTTGTAAACATTACATTATCAATAAATGAGCACTTAACTCCTCCACATATACAATACAAAGCACGTATCTGACCTGTAAGGCAACAACCTGAAATAAACCTAAGTAATCACTAGTACAGTCCATTTCATGTGTTAACATTTTTTACACAAAATTTGCATTTACGCTAAGGCTGTCATTTAGCACTGTTGCAGAATAAGACAACCACTCTCCCATCAGAGCACCTAGGAGTCAGTGACATAGTGTTGCACAGAGTCATGCTTGTGTTTTTACATTCCTATCTTTAATAAAAATATCAATTTCCTAAGCCTTTATTACAGCAGCACTAAAAATACAAGCTTCTCTGCCAGCTGTCACTCACCCAGTCTACCTCCAAATCACCTCCGCTCCTATCAGCTGATTGTCACTCCTAAACTGTGCTGCAGAGACAGTTTGTTCTCTCATTTGAGGAACTACTGGCTCTCAGGATTCACATGCAAGGCTGGTTAGGCCAGCAGTGGGCTCTCCCCTGTCTCTCCAGGGCAGATGTAAGGAACAGCAGAGAAGTGCAGCATCGAAAACCAAGACTGATTCATGATGCACTAAATAAGCCAGTAATACTCAAAGCTAGGATTATCATGACCATGCATTTATGTTTCATTTTCTCCCAAGTTTATTACTACTGCCACACCATCAATAGCAATCACAGAACACCTCACCCTGCTGGAAGCACCACCCTCTGAGCATGGGACACATCTTCCCTAATGTTGCCCTGATGCCTCTGCAGTTCAGCCTCAGGAGCCCTTGCTGGGGGCAGTGAAAACCAGGCTTACAATTGCAATGAGCCTTCCTGGATTCATCTGACCCAAAAAAGCACTACAAAGAAACACACATACCCCAAGGCAATGCTGGACATTAAATGGGAAATCATCTCCCCAGCATGGGGAAGAAGGAGGTGACTCACCCAGATATAAGGGTGACTCAATCATGGAAGGCAGATGGATACAACTCCCTCACAGGTCTCAAACTACAAAGCAAGCATCAGCAGCTGCACCCAGATCAAATACATTTCAAGTTTGTGTTTTTGTTTTTTTAAAGAAGCAACACAGACTGGAGCATACCTCATCATTTCTCATGAAAATAACTAGTTTTCATATTAAAACAGAACACTGATGGAGGTGAGAACTTCTGTGTGCTTGCTGACATTCATTGTGTCATAGCTCAGGATAAAAGGCTGCCACAGGAGCAGGAAAAAATGTTACAGTTATCAGATCTATTCTGGCTTGCACCCCTGCAAAAAGCCTTCTCCACAGCAGGAGAGCTGAAACCTCCTGCAAGTTCAGAGAGTTCTGAGAACAAGGTGATATTCCTCCCAGAAAAAAAAATAAAAAAAAGACGACAGGATCAAGCAAAGCATTCTGCAAATCCCTGCATCTCAGAGCGGAGAACGAGAAAATCCAGAAATAGTTTCAGCTACACTGCTCAGATGGCAGATCCCACTGGAAGCATTTTATCTTATTTTAAATAAAATCTATCCTGGGATCAACTTGCAACAAGCTGAGGAGGAAGCAAGGTGCAGCCATAGTTGCCTGGGTACAGAAGGCCACAGAACCACTATTTCTCCTTCACACCTTACTGAGCTGTGGATACGATCCCACTTTCAGACTGCCTGTCAAATCCTAGGACTTAGCCTAGCTTGTACAAAAACATTTTACTGCCTGAATATAAACTATTTAAATAAAACATATCAGGGAGCCTGTGTAAACTGTACTGATGGACAGCATCAGAAAAGCATTCCATTATTATTCATCCCATATCAAGATGAATGCAAGTGAAGTTTATAACAAGAGCTCAATCAAATATCAAAGTCAACACAGAACTGTCACAGAAAAACAAATATCCCACACACCATGATCTCCCACATGTGATAGTTAAAATGTGCTTAAAAGCGGGGCAAGAGTTGGAGCAAAATCTGTGCCAAGTGTTGGCTCTGGCAGAGCACAGTTCCAGGAATAACACAGCATAAGCAAGAGAATTATTCACAGAAGATAACATGGTCTGAATTTTTATTATTCTGGAATTTGCTGAAATGCAGCTTGGAGAGAAGAAGCCAGGCTGCTGATGTGTGTGACAATAGTTGAGAATGTTGTCGGTATTTCACAGACAACACGCTGTCCTTTTCAATAGCATCAGCTCTGTGTCTCCATGTAATCAGTTTAGTTTAAGATTAGAACTGGAGCCTATGGCCAGAGAGCCTTAACACTTCCACAGCACTTTAACAGTCAACATTTTGGGGAAAAAATGATCAGGTGATCCAGAGTGCATGCACTTTGCTAGCTGTCAGGAGGTTAATGGTGTGCCTCAAGCACAAGGCTAAATTAGGATGTGAACACCTTAATCTACAGTTGCAAATGCTGACAGCAATGGCACTTCATCAACTATTTTTGCAGTCTTATTTGCTACATATCTCCCTGATTTCTCAAGCCTGTGCAACCAGCCCTCCCTCATCTCCACATAAATTAGCTAAATGACCTCTTGTAGCCTGCTTGAAATGAAAATTGTCATCCGAAAGAGAAAATAGCTGTTCTAAATGTTTGCAGGGAATGGAGAGGGTGTTAAGGATTGCAAGCTTCTCTGCAATACAAAAACTTCAAATTCATGTGTGAGAAAGTCTTACCTAATATTTGGAGCCAAGAAATTAATAATCTTCTATAGAAAAAGCAGTTTTTTCCCCCCATATTTGCATTTAATATTTAACATTAACAGGTTACAGACCTTGTTTAGGAAAAGCATTGCCACAGCAGAGATTAAATTGGTCTTTATTTGTTACATGCATTGTATAACAGATTCTGTGCCATGCTTCTAAAGAAAAGTGATGGATAGAGATGTCTGAGTGGCCACCAGATTCAATGACACTGTGCTCTTAAAAGCTTTACTGCAAGTACAGATTAAAGCCAAAAGGCAGAGACAGCTTTAACTTTACACTGGTGGTGTTTGAGACGAGAAACCCAAGTTAGAAAACAAATTCAAGTACTGGCCACAAGTGCAATAAAACACTAGTTCTTCAGTTTGTTATATGCATCCCTGAAAGGATTAATTTAAAGACTGCAGCAGAAACGAGTCAGTGGACTGACCCAGGAGTAAATTATTTCCTCCAGGACTGAGTGCCTCTGAGCACATTGTTATCACAGCAAAATATGAAGTAGTTTTAGCAAAAGAGGGAAGCCCCTAATAATCTCCTCCCAGGAGGTTCCATAACCCATCAGGTAGGGAGGAGGGGAGGCTGTCAGCTCCTCCCACCTGCTGCCTGTGCTCTTACACAGTCCAAGATGTCAGCAGTCTCTTTCCACCGCCAGAGCACAAGAGTGGCTCACACCTAGCACCCTGAGGTCCTTTCTGGCTGAAAGATCCCCTCGGAGATCATGCACAGCTCTTACTATTGCCCTATGAATTTGAGATATTCATTACTACAAACAACTTGAAACTTTGCTGCACAAAAACCTAGCCACATTCACATTGTACTGACTCATCCTCTGCTGGACAGGACTTGACATTCATGCTGGCTGAATTACATAAGGTCCCTGGCATACACCCCATCCTGCATTGGGCCTACTACATGACAGCCTTACACATGGGCATATTACTCATCCCACCAAATTGGGGTCAAGACTGCTGCCAGCATGTTCCATCCCTTTGTACAAAGGATAGGTAGAGGAGTTCAACAGCAAACATCCTTGTACAGATTCCCTTGTAGTTCTCTTGTCACCAGTATCTTGGAAAATTATGACTCATGAACCACAACTCATCTCAGCTTTAAGAGTTTGAGAGCAATGTCCAATGCACAGTGCACTAGCCTTCACATTTTTCCAACTGTTTGGAAACAGGAAAAGCCACTTCTCCCAAGTTCACCAACTGCTGAGTGTTTGTCAGACACTCTAAGAATCCCACTATTCACTGGCTGAGTAGGCAGCCATCTCACCTTTAATGGTGTGGACCAAAGCTCGGTAAGCATGAGTTGTGATCTTGCACCAACACTACCTGTCCACATGTGTAGAAAGCTAAACGGGATGGAACAAAAACATATAGTAGTGATATATTCAGTTATGCCTTCATCTCAATTAAGATACTCACCATCCACACACTACACCTGTGACCAAGTCTAAAGTGCGATCCCCAGATGAGACTGAAACTGAAAAGAAAAATCTAAAGTGCTTTAGCTGATGAAGCTCTTAAGAGGGCAGAAAGAGGGAATTCTCACCAGAAAAACATCCTCAAGAAAAACAGAAACAAGTTAAAGAGTATATTATATATCCACTACTGCAGGGCAAACAATTTATTTTCATTCTAAGAGCCAAACAGGTCTCTAAATTTGACTTTTAAATGAGTGAATGATACTTATGGCAGAATAACAAGACTACAGTATACTTGTTTGTTGAAAAGCCTAATATACGGCCAGCCTGAGTATTTGCACATCTCTATACAAAATGGCACTTCAAGCACACAACATACACTACCTGAACAGCATGATAGAGGTCCAAGCTGCCCCACCCCACCTGTGATGCTCACTTGGTCAGTTCACACATAGGCAAGGCTATGACTGGCACATATGATTGCAGCAGGTGAGACCCAGATATCTGAGAAATGCCCCAGGTTTCTTTCCACATTACCTGCATAAGCAGAATTACTCACAGAAGGTGAAATGGTCTAAATCAGAGGAATACCTACAGAATCCTAAATAATGACCAAGTATTTGGAAATCAACTATATATCAAAAACCATTTGTTTCATCAAGTCACAGCTTAGCCTGCCTATTATTCCTGCTGTATGAACACTGAGTTTCTCTACATCCAAAAGATGGATATTTTCTCTGGAGAAAAATAAATAGGCACAAGCACCCCAAAAACTCTGGGACAACACACCATGCATACCAGAAAGCGATGCAAATTATCCAAGCTGACCCTAGAGCCTGTTCACCTTCCCCTTTGGCAGAGACACCTGCAGCCATTACACAGAGAAATACAACTTCAAAACTGCCAGACAAGTAAATCTTGGAGAAAAAAGACACTGTATCAATGAGGCTTGGAAAATTCTGCGCTATATTACACATCACATATAACCATACAAGTTTTGCATATTCTGTCAAGTGCCCCTAAATCCCTTTATGCAATATCACTAAGCTGTATTAAGAAAATTTTTCACTGGCTGAGAATCAGACACTGAGGAAAATACACAATGTATTTGGGGGTCATCTTTCTTCATAACGACCATTAACACAATGCTATTAAGTACTTAAAATTATGCCTGAAAGTTTTTCTTCAAATAGCAAATGAAAGTAAATCAGTATTCTTGTCTTGAGATCTTAAGATTAGCATTGCTCCAAGATGAAAATAGCCTAGAAGGAAGGGCTTCTAGTACAAATTTAGAGTACTTTCTACCCAAAATAATTCAGTGCTAAGATGTTCTTCCTCTGTACACATTTGCTATAGGGCTACTTCTAAATGACTTTTGTGGCACCTCTGACTTACAAGAATTCTACCTGGATGGCCCAAGCCTCAGCCTTCATTTGTTTGCAGCTGGGTTTCCCGAGTCCTAAATCCTATGGGGGCTTCTGAAGTGACTGCCCTACACACCCAATTGTTCTCTAATTGCAGCCCGTGCTTCAGAGGGACCAGTGAAAGAGTACAGACAGACAATTCAGCAGCTCCATCACAGCCCCAGAGTGCCTCAAAGACTGACCAAAACCTCATTAGTTTCACACAGCTACAGTAAAAGGGTAAAGTTCCACAGAGGCAAAAGATTGAAGTCTGACTAAGCAGCAAGGTGTTATAGCCATTATTTCCCAATGCAATAGTGAAGGGCTTATTTACATTTGTTATCCAGAGTGCAAACTACTGGCAAACACCCCACAGCAGGTTTACTGAGTGTTTTATCTGCAGGAGAAATTTTCATCTCTTTGGTGATTCAAGTCCAGCAAGCACAAGATGTAAAAAGATAACTTTCATTATTACAACAGAATGTTTTTTCATAGCAGTTGTTACCCCATTTGGAAAATATTGCTTGATATCCTGTAATCCCTCTGCATCTGTCATTTCAGTTTATTAGTTCCCTGAGTATATTCAAAGCTGTAAATGGAGAAACTGAGCTGTCCGGATTTCAAATTGAAGATGGGAGCCAACTGACAAAATACCACATAGCTGTTTCAGTTTAATAATCCCGTGTGGACAGATGATGCATCTACTATTCTCTCCGAAGCTTATTTCCTAAATTCAGTTATTATGCAGATGGTAAAAATCTATTCTTTGAGGGTCAGGATTAAAGCCAATGGAAAGTGCCATGTAATTCACTGAGAGAAAAAAAATAGCTATTACTGCTACCTGGAAGGTAATACCCATTTCCAATATAAAACACTACATTTTATGACAGCTAACGTTTTCCAAACCCTTCCTAAGCACCCAAACCTTAAAAATCACCTAATGCCAGACACAGCAGAGAAGCAAGCAGTACAGTATGACAACGGTTGCTTTCCATACCACATACTCCAAGCCAGCAAATGGCCTGTGGGAAGATCATTCTCTCTCTCCTTCAAAACTGAGTGCCCTGGTATGCAGAGCAGGGCACAGGTGCCTACCCTAACAAAACTCCAGAGTGACTGAAGAGCTTCTGCACATACCAAAGCTCCCCTGGCAGAAGAAACCAAGTAGCCTTTTCCCCTTTAGCCTCCCCAAGGACTTCTCAAGCAGAGCAATGCCTAGGTCCTGTGAAGAGTCGTGGCATCCTCACTCAGCCTGAGAAATAAACACATGCCACCTGGGCACAATGATGCGTAGTATAAATCAAGTGATTGGTACAATAGCTTTAGGCACCTCCATGCCATCTCTGCAGCATAACAAATACAGCATATGTAAAAATCACCTAATGATCCAAACCCAGAAAAATATTATGCTAGTGTCTTAGAATAAGTTGACAATATTTATTACTTTGGAAGTTACTAATTCATACAGTTAGAACACTATTTTTCACTAGAAAGAAAAGGAGTTCAATTTAACCCTGGTATTTAAATATACTTGCTAAATGTAGTAGGGCATTGTTGAAGACAAATTAATTTAAGCATGAGGCTGACTATAAAACATCACAATCGCCCTTCCAAGACAAACACACTTGAAGAACATTTAGATCTTTTTAAAGAAAATTAGTCATTGACTTAAAACATCTTCACTTGGTCGCAATAAAACATAGTTCTCCAGCCCAGATGCATTTTCCACACTTTGTACACCTGCAAAACAGGCACTGACCAAAGCTCCATTTTTGTATTCCGAGTTCTTCCTCTCATCTACAGAGTTGGCTAACATTCAGTTTTACCTGAGGCATTTGCAGTCTTATTAAGGGGCATAGTGAGCTAAAAAAGGTATGACCTACTCATGGAGGCAAACTGTGATTATCAAAGAGAAAGCCACAGGGTATTCATCATTAAAAACTGAATTAACAAGGCATTCTGCATTTCCTCTGTAGAGCTTCCTTTGACAGAGAATTTAAAGGATGCTCTGGATTCAGGAACTCAATAAATACATTGAATGTCATAGCAAGCCTTCCAGTGCACATCCTGACCCATACTGGCATAGTACCACACTAAGTACAATGCAAGATCAGGCTTGGAAGTCATCCTTTAGAAATCTAGACCTTGGCCAGTAAATCCAGGTATACTAAATACTGCTTCTAGTGCCAAACATAAGAGCTTCCCCATGCTGGCTACCAGCAGATATACTTCTTTTTGCCATCCCCCCCCCCCCCCCCCAAGGAGCTCCGTTTAGCCAGTACTCTGCCAATCCCAGAAGGGAGAGGTGGGAAGCATTTGTTACAGTATCCATCTGAATTTCATTTTTCTCTAGCAGGGGTTGTTTTCAGTCTGCCTGCTTTGTGTGTGTATTTTTTATACAATCCTGTTCTTTTCCTCAAGTTAATGCACTCCACACAGACCTTTTTGACTAACAGGTATTGTGTTTTTAATCTAAGTTCTCTATAGAGGGACGCAAGCTATCAATATCTTTGAGCAACTCCCTACTGCAGTCAGCAGGGAATTCTTCCCAAAAAGAATCAATGGCACAACAAACCCTATGGTTGTTGGGGCTCTTTATATATAGCGTTATAGCTTTTAAATGAATCCTGACATTGATCCTTAAAAAAAATTAACAACAATAAATGAAAAGAAGGGGGGAAAAAAAGAAGACAAAATACTTGTGGCAGTCAAATGGCTGTTAAGGGCAAAGATAGTACCATCACGCTGCTAGAATATTATATGTAGAACCCTGATAATGTCATAAAATACCTTTACTGTAAGCCCAGCAGGTATTTGTGGGGATTTGGATGCATCATTTGATTATTTATTATAGAAGCAGCTGAAAAAAAAAAGTAAAGCAGAACTATCACTACCAGAAGAGAAGGGCTGCAAAAAATTTGGTCTGACACAACGATGTTCAACAATATGCAAAAGCCTTCAAGCACAACTCCACCACTAAGAGCATAAGGACTAGCTCTGCTATAGCATTAGGCACTTGGACAGCCTTAACTATTAGATGCGAAAAAGTTAGTGTACTGTGGGGCTGGCAAAGCTTCTCCAAACTACAAGATTCATTTTTTACTATCTAAGAAGTCTCCTCCACCCCTCAGAACTTTAATGGGGTTGTGATTAATTGCACTAAAGTGGATTTGGCCCAGTCTTTCCAGTGCAATGCTATTGATTTACTCCCATAGTACAAGTAGCCCACCAGATCTTGACATTGAAATATGATCTTATTTAATGACACCCTCTTAGTAATTTCTTCCAGATTTCTCTGTTGTTCATTCTAGGATTTAGATTTAATTTTGGTGCTGTTATGTTGCATATACTTTTATTGTGCTGTTTACAAAATGATTCTTGCAATTAATTACAGGCAATAAGATTATGGCTAAAATACTTAGAGAATACTGATTAGATAATTAATGATTGGATGTTGATTGTAGCATTTTATTGAACATACACTGTGGGATGGCCTCCTCTTTCCTTTTTTGGTCTTTCTTGCTCAAGTTCTAATAGGTAATTGAATAAATGATTAGTGAGAAAGTAGATTACATGAATCATATTTAACCCCTTGGCACTAAGACAGAAATCCAGAGTAATATAATGTGAGGAATATAAGGAATCAATTTCTTTTGTATTTTCATTGTAGTAATTACAGGCTGAAAATAGTTTTAAATCAGACAGTGCAAAATTGGCAAATAGGCTGGACCTGAACTAAGAAGCCTCTGTGCAGTAGCAGGTGGTGTTAGAGTAGCTGCCTGTCAGCAAGGACAGGACCAACCAGCAAGCAAAAGGACTGGTAAGGACACAGAAGAGCTTGGCCATGTCATCTGGTGTGATCACACCAGAAGTCAAATTGTGGACCACAGGAAAAATACATTCTTTCAGGGTCTGGGTCTGAAACAAGATACCAAGTTGCCCTTCCCCTGCTGTCCCTAAGCTTCTCTGCAAGCCTTCTGCCAAGCCAAACCTCTATCTCTTCCCCAAGGTGAAGCCATAACATGGACAACATATTTCTAAGCAGGAGATGGATGAGCAGCTGGTGCAGCCACAAGGAAGTTCAGCTTGACCAAAAGCCACACATCAAAATAATGCAATTGAGGCCATCTGGTGTGCTTTCAGAAAACTAGCAAGATGTATAGAATCACAAAAGCAAACACTGTGTATACATATTATGATATAGTCTAATTAAGAGAGCTCCTATTGACTTCAGCCTCAGCTTTGAAAACTCATCACTTCTGAAAGTCATGTCTCCAACAGACATATGTCAAGTGAGTAATCTGTATTCAGGCCACTGAAGCAAAGGTCCTTGCAGCTGTCTTCCCTTGACAGAGCCACAGAGAAAGTTCATTCCATATCATAACAAAAGTAGGGGCTCGTGACAAAAAAAAAAAGTCAGCTAGTATTTAGACACCTGTTGATTCTTCATATACAAAATTGGACAAATGAAAGCTGCCAGGCAGCCTTAACTGCAGTCCTCTCGGAAAAGCAAAGCACATTTCCCCAGGTATTTGGCTTCCTTCCCTACTACTTCCAGCTTCTGATGTTGCTCAAAAAGCACTGATGTCTTCTCAATAGGACCCAAGAGATCCTAGGTGATCTCAGTAACCCTTGTGTGTTCCTTTCTTTCAGCTCAGGATATTCTATGAAATCAAGAATAGGACAACATGACTGACAACTTACATTTACTCAAAGATATCAACCCACACTGCCAGAGGATGAGTTATGGTCATTTTCTACCATTCTATAGAAAAAAAAAACCACAAGTGATAAAACCTCAAACTGTTCAGGAATTACTTCACATGATTTCAGCCAATACAGTTACCTGGCACCCCCAGTAAAATGGAACACACAGAAGCAGATGGAACATTTGAGTCTGGTTCTGCAAGACATTTCAGGCAGTTTCAACATTGCTGTGAATCCTGTAGGAGATGCATCTTGCTCTGTACAAAGATGCCATTTACCTATCCCTAAGCCTCAAGTAGGCCCATCTCATGCCTGAAAACACAACTTCTTTTTAAGCCAAAGCCTTGGAAAGAAAAGTCACCATACTGCAAAGGAAAAGATCATTCAGACATCACCTTGTGACCTTTGCTTCCAACTTTCAGCAGTCAATGAACTGTAGCTTATCATAGAAAAACAGATTTAAGTACTTAAAGGATTATTTACCCTCTTTAGGAGCTGTACAATTGGGTCCAAAGGTGTAGGCTTCCCTAAAATCCCTCTGTAGAGGACAAAACATTTTGTGCTCAGCCTTCTGGTAAAGCTCAGGCTTCCACATACTTGCCTAGGAGGTAAAAGCTTTGGGAAAACACCTCAGCTCCAGGTGCTGGGTTGTTGTTCACAATTGTTCTGATGTCAGTCTCCACGGGTAGGTGGAAGCATAAGCTTCACAAGGATGCAAAATTTCTGTGGTGTGCCTTTGACACAGGTCTCTATTTTACCACTTATGTGACAAATTGCTAAATTCACTGAGATAAGTTGCATGCATTAACATCAGAGCCCAGCTGTACTATGATCAACATTATTCCACTATGAGTCAAACCACCCTGAGTACAACAGATGACATGCCAGCCTATTCTGAATATATTCTCACATTGATTTAATGAATGAAGATGAATTATCTTGCCTCAATCTACTACCAAAGATAGTAGATAAATATACATTCCTGCAAGACAGACCTATTCACTCATGAAAGAGCAAATTAAGCTATCATTTGCCTGAGGCATGTAACTTTCACATCTACCTGTATTTCTTCAACTGTCAGTTCAGTAGTATTTTCCAATGAAGCAGATATGTCAAGATCCATTTTCAGCAGACAAAGGAAACTAGCAGGGAGACGAGTAGGCAAGATTTCTCTCTGCCTACAATTAAAAACCCACATTACCAGCTGATGATGATATAGTCATACATTTGAAGGAAATTACATATTGGGCACAATCTTCCTCTACACAGCATGATCATGGATAATTAATATACATTACTGCTAAGAACACTACTACAAGCCCCTGGCTAGAACCTGATTTTGTGAGAATTCCATTCAAATTGAGAGGGTCACAGTCTGTTCTATCATATTATCGATATCTCCAATATGTGTAAGACAAGGCACAAGATTGTTACTAATACAACACAAGCTTTCTCAAGTTTCAGAACCCTGTTGTCTTGGAGTAAAACCAGCAGTGCTGCTGGGTTGTGTATTCACAGCTAACAAGGAATTCAATGCATTTTGTTCTACCTATGTACAGCATCCAACATCTGATAGGTCAGTAAGATTTCAAGGAGTAGCATCTATCTTTAAGAGGAAGAGCATAGGAAGCATTTCATTTTAACAATTCTGTCCTGCAGTTGCACTTGCACACCAGACTGTGGCAGCCACCAGGCTACTGGAAGCTTGCCTGCGCTGTACAAGCCATTTATCCTTGTCAACCCACAAAGCAGCTTCTCACATCAAGGTTTAACTGCTTCCCATAGTGCTCCACCAAGGGCTAGATCCCTGCACCTTAAATCACCTATGTCCAAAGTTTGTATGAACTGCATAGCAAGACAGAATGTTCATTTCCATTTCACTTTGGAGTCTCTAGCTATTTTTCACTATATGCAGTATCTGTTTGCAGGCTACTGCCGCTCTGCAAAAGAGAGCACAGGATTGAATATTAAGAGCACACCATCTCTATCCCCTCATCCACATAACCAAGAGAACCATTGTCAAAAATTCAACATCTTAATTCATGGCACATACATCAAAATCAAATAAAGTGGAGTCACAGAACATACTATGAGCCATAGGAAGACAAAGGTGCTACTGTATGTTCACAAGACCAAGAGCTCAGCATCTCCAAAACAGGAGCACTTTGAATTTACACTCCTTCCCTATCACCACACAGGTCAACTCCACATGTATCACCAGTTACCATCCATCAAGTCAATTCACTAAATAAATGTCAAGCCTTTGATTCAAGTGCCAATACATTTGACACAGCCATTAGAATTTACTACATTAATACTGCACAGACAATAAGTTGTCCATTTTAAGCCCATGCTTTGTAATAGCAAGAAAAGTTACTAACTTCCCATGTTAAAAAATCTCACAAGAAGCAGCAAGTCCTTCGTTGCTCCAAGCAGCAAACAAGATACATCAGAAAAGAAACTGGCAGCTAAACTCTTGCTGAAGATTTCAGAAGAACAAGTAGAATTCAAGAAGGAACTACATTGGACTCCTTTTCCAGCCTTAACTGTACACAACAAACATTTCGAAAAATCTATAACTGTTCTCCAGATATATGTATAGATAGGTCAGGAATAGCAGACAGCATAACCAAGTGAAATATATGAAATAATTCCATCTTCTCTATCTCCATCTTCAGTCAACTTCTACTTTGTGGCATCAAGAACCCCTGTTTATATTAATTTAATTATTTGCCTTTGACTTACTAAGTCAAATTTCTCATGCTATTTTGCAGTCCATTAATGAGATTAGCTAAACTTCAGCTCTGAGCTGCAACTTATTCTTCTGTACACTGCAGGAAGTCAGCAACCCTTGAGTGGTATTGATGGGGCCTCATTCAAATGCCGTTAAGTTCACATTGAGTATTTAGCCACATGTTGTTTTCAGGACATGTATAAGCTATCTTATGCATTAATCACTAGACAGAAGTTACCTCTTGTTCAAATAGCTCAGATAAATGAAAAACTTAAGTTCTAGTCTCTTCTACAAGAGACTAGAAGTGCAAAAACATCAGTATGGAAGACTGGGTATCCCCCATCTTCAAAGCAGCCTGCTATGTAATCTAAAGAACTCAGTTCCTGAACTTGGTTAAGTCTTGATCTACTGACAACAGTATGTTTATGGTCCACATTTGTTATTGCAGGTTAGGCTTGAAACATATCAATTAAAAAAAAGAAATTCCTACAGACTGAAAACAAGAGATTTTAAGCTTGTCTGGAGATGCATCTTAACTTCTGGTTAAGTCAAATGTTTTACTCCAAGCATTTCCATTTCAGAGAATTGCATGGATGTTTTGATCAACCAGTGAATAACTGGATTAAGAATGTTAGTCCAATGGGCTGCCAAAGCAACATCTTCCTCAGGCAAACTTCTTCAACCAAGCCCAACAGCTTCTTACTTCACCAAGAAGCATGCTGTGCAGTTACCACTAGCTCTGCAGTGTTTCTCAAGATGGAGAATACTTTGAGGAAAACCCATGAGCATTCATACTATCTGAAATGCAGCTTAATAAATATTTTGCCCTGAGGCTAGACTGCAAAATGCTATGAAAACAAGAGGAAATCAGAAGCTTAACAGGAAGAAATACTTGCAAGTAATTACTTTATGAAGGACCCAGTACAGCATAAACACCATGAAGGCAACTTATATTTTTCTCACCTGTAAAGCAAAGAACCAAGTAACAGTCACATAACAATCACACTTCCAGAAAGTGGGAACACCTCTGTCATATATATTCACATGCACCAAAACAACTAACTGATCTCACCTGAGATGCCCTCATACTACTCTGGTCCCCAGTGGACAGTTAAACATACTGTTGGCAGGTAGAGCCAAACAGGCATTAAAATAAGAATCAGAACTTTGGCTAAAAAAAAACCCTTATCATCCCCATCTACATAATGCATAGTTTACTTGACAAGTATTACCTGATTTTTTTTACTAGTCATCTAAAGAGACAAGAGTCATGCTCTTTTCTAATGGCTTTAATATGCCCAGCTCTAAGTAGAAGGGAAGAGTTGGTGGTGATCTGCAACAAGCCTCAGATTTTATACTCATAAGCCATGATCCATTTTCCAGAGTCTTTGCCATGTCTGGCATATCATAAGCCAACTCTATGATCCGTATTTCTTACTTAAAATACAAGTCCTATCTTAACAGCTTGCTACCAGAAGTTGATTTTTAGTAACTTCTGCTGTTAATCCACATTTACTATCAGATACAGCACAAGCATGTGGAAGAAAACATACAAAACAGAGAAGCCCTCAAAATCAACTGGCCATGGCAGCTGTATGTTGAAGGAAAAGTAGCCCATCAATTACTTTTTCCACTACAGTAACTTCTATAAATTAGAATGTGAAATAGCCCTTTTGAAATAAAAACCATGGAAATATCACCAGAAAGAAAAGTGAAATTGTCAAGGATGAAGTCAGGAATTACATCAAGTTAAACCTACCAAGGGGAACAAGCACTTCTAGCAAAGATTCCCATACATACTGCGCATTACACAGGTTAAAGGTGCCAAAAATCACCTGTGCAGATCTTACCTATTGCTTTCAGGTATACATCCATACTACAGCTTTTTGCAAGTATTCCACAATTTTCCATTGGGATAACTTATACTCTAAACTTAGCAGTAAAACAGTTGCTTTCCAGAAGGGCCTTAAGGGTATTTCCTGCACCCATCTTCTCCACTGAACACTAACAAAGTTGGGGAGGCAAGTCCACCGCTACTGCAGTACTACAATATATCCTATTATAGCAATGGAGAGATAAGCAACCAACTTTGCATACCCTGGATTTTGCCAAAGAACTTTCCTGATGAGGCATCACAAACACTCAAAAACTGAAAGGCAGGGATGGGTGCCTGGGCTCCTCAGGCTGGGCTGTTTCATTCTTCCCACATATATAGCCCTTGCTTCTCCCCTAGCAGTATACAACTAATGGAACAAGAAGGGCACCTTACACTCACTGTTAACATGGCAAAAGCCCTTAGGGAGCTGTACAGTTGCAATTGTACAATTGTAAAGTTGACAGATAACCAGAGGTTATATAGAAAAGAAGATAAACAACAAATGCTCACCAGTGTTGAGACCTGCAGTAAGGATGGGTGCTCACTGATGCCAAGGCTCACTACAAAACTCCACACAGGAACAATCTCCAGAAAGAAATCCTGTTTAGTGGTGGTCAGCCCTAAATAAAATATAGGAGAGGTGGAGCCAAGCTCCACTCCTTCTGGGAACACAGCTGAATTACCTTCACCTGTGCTCCCACAGCTGACTCATTGATTGCCTCAGGTGGTTAATCAGAGATTCGGGCTGTGATCAACAGTTTCCCCTACAGGAGTCCAGTAAGAAAGTCTCTTACACTGCATAGAAAGAGTAAGGTATCAATTTCTATAAGTTTCACAAAACCTAATATCACCATATGCGTTCTAGACTGTAAACCCAAGATATGCAGATTAATAGAACAAAGTGAAGTGAAACAGTTAAATGCTATTAACAGAATTCTAAAAGCATACTAGTAGCATGAGTAAAGATGTTTGGTACTGTGCAATTGTAAGAGAAGCTATTTGCATTTTTATTTAGTAAAGACCATATATGAAATCTGGTTGGCAGTCCTTGTTTAATACACAAGAATCTTAACCAGGAGAGGGACAGTTAACATAAGACCATCAAGGACTTAAATAACCCATTCAGCATATTATGTACAAGCACATACAACTTCCTATTGTAGGACCAAAACATTTTTCCATAGTTTCTTGCATATGCCTAGTTTCATACACCTGAAACTTCTTCAGGCACACTAGCAAAATTAGCCACAATATTAAGTTCAGTATGTACTTCAGCAGAGAAGCAAAACCAGATCAGTGCATGCACAGCTGAGTATGGTGTACTGAATCACACAGAGTGTTTTCACCTGTACGTAGCAGGCAAAGCTTAACTAACTCAACTGAAACAATCAGGCTTTTTACTCCCTAGGAAAAGCATCTTATAGGAAGAAAATCACTATTCATATGAAATATGGAAGTAGAAGAAGAGGAACTCAAAGAAAGGGTTACTCAATTATTTCTGAGAGAAAACAGAAGAGGTTATTTATTACCACATTGAAGAAAAGCTTCCTCTACATCCTAAAGCCTAGAAACCCTGTCTTCGATATCTAACATGAAACATATATGTAACTGAAAACCAGTGTTCACCAGCACACCTGAATAGCTCCAGCCTACTCCTATACAGCAACTGCTTAAGAAAAAAGCCCACAAAATGTTGCTTACAAGAAAAGAAACTGAAGAGTTTATCAAGTGAAGATGACCTATAAAAGTTTTTAAACACCTCAAAACCTATACCCCAATAATGAAACAGTCACAACTCAGAGGTTTTAAAGGCTTGTAGCTCACTACACCTTAGTCCCTCACAAGAAGCTAAACAGCAGCAATCTCACTTACCAAAAAACAAACAACAAAAACAAAACTAAACACCAGAATAACCACTCAATTTAATGAATAAAGCATCCTTATCTTCCTGATGCTCATAACGACTCCCTGGGAGCACAACCCCCTCTTACTATGCTAACAGACAAAATGGCAGGAACTCCACATGGCAACTTTATATTCTTTGAGTTTTATCAGTTTCTTTAACATTTTATTTTCTATTTCTTGTTGGTTTTTGTTTTTCCTAGTTCAGAATGCTATGGAAGTTGTTAATTAAGATGTTTTAATAAGGGCTGATATTTCCTAACAAAGGGAAATAAAGAAAGGAACAGGCAAATAGACTTCTAAACTTTGCTTAGCTGGCACAATGTAAGGTTGTTGCTCTGACTATAATTGGAGTTATGTTTAAAAATAAAATTTTGATCTATTTTTCTTAAAGGTTTTCAGTTCTGTTTAACTGCATGTGGTATTAACATTTCTTTAGTTTACATACTGTTACCAGTAATAGTCTGAGTGGTTCAGATTTTCTAATTATAATTAATGAGGCAGAATTTCAGTGCTCTCCTGACCTTCTGGAAGAGTCTTTCTGAACATCCTTCTATCACTATAGGTAAGCTGTAAACAGCAACTTGCATTAAAATAAAACTTAATTACATTTCTGATTGGAAAAAGTAATGGAGATACTTTGAGTAGCAGCTTCCTGCTCTATGAAAACAAGTTGTTCAATTTCTAGCTCTGTCAGGTGTAAGGGTAGCTAATGTAAAGATGTCAACAAAGATGATGGTAGATATTCAAAGGGTATTAACAAAGGAAAACTCACCAACATGAATATCTTGACTGGAAAGCTGAAACAGTCTCCACTGGGAAGCAATCTCCAAGAGATGCTGCCTCAGTGGTGGTCAGCCCTTAAATGAGGTCATAGAGGAGGTGGAGTCGAGCTCCACCCCTTCCGGGAGCACAGCTAAATTACTCTCACCTGTGCTCCCACAGCTGACCTGACACTTGCCTCAGCTGATTAATCAGAGGATCAGGCTGTGATTTCCCATAGTCAGGACAGTAGAATTTAGATACCTAATAGTTTTTTAGTTAGAGGCTTTTGGTTCTTTATTGTTTCAGTTGCCCTATGTTTCAACACTAAACAGAATTCTTTTGGAAGGTAAAACAAGCAGGACTGAGGCTGTTGGGCAGTTCTTGGTTGCCTCTCTTCTACTTGAATGAGTTTCCCCACTTACAGCCTAAAAATTATGATCCTTTGCCAAATGCTGCATCTCTAATCTGGCATGCCAGTGCAATGTGATTTCCAGTTTGCTGGCAGCCCATCTTGCTCAGAGTAATTGTAAACAGTGATGCTGGTATTTTTATTGGCTAATTTTACAAGCTGGCATCTGCTGTCAGCAGCTTCATGTAAACACACTCCTGCTGCAGCATCTGTTCTGCTGCATATTGCCCTTACCCTAGAACTTGCATGGTGCTGGAGAAGGAATGATAAAGCTCTCTTCTGAAAGGAGGTGTATTGGAAACTGGGAGCAGAGTAAGAGGCTCAGACCTTCTCCTGGAACTGGATTTCTAGAAATTGAATGCTTGAGTCTATTCAAGAACAGATTTCTAAATGGCTTTCAGTCTCTCTGTAGTGTCCATCCCCGCTCACTGGTTGAGCAAACTGACCTTTTCTTAATGAAAAGTTTGAAAATGCGTGAAGGTGATCAGAACAATGGGCTGCTATATAAATAAAAGATGAATTTTTTGTGTGAACAAAATTTGACAGACAGAATTGACTGGCTAGCAGGAAAGTTAAGGCCCAAATGTAATAGATGGATATGGACATCAGAAAAGATCATTCTCCAGTCCATCTGGAGACCTGTATAAAGAGGTAGGTATACATTTAGAGTTAAACTTTTCTTCTCAATGGATGAGATGAGAGCTAATCAGTGGCAATATCACACAGTCTAGATTTTTTTTTTTTAAGCCAGGTCAATGAAATAACAGATTTATGCAAGAAAACTTAGTTGAATTTTAATAAGTATATAGTGAGCTAGTACCATAAAGTTTCCTCATGCTCCTTCATTCATGTCTATCATAAACATAATTGCTTGGAATGCCTAGTGTATGCGGTGTATGTCACTGTCAGATTTCCTTGAAGAAGAGAGATGGGAAAGAAAGCAGTGGTAGAAGTTTGCTTTTTAGTTTTACTGGGAAGTGTTGAGACTTTTTGGCTTTAGAAGTTCATATGAGGTCTTGGATTCGTGCTAGAAAAAAAAAAAAAAGAAGTCGGTTGCAGACTGGAGGGATCTACATTACTTCATAAATATGGACTAGGAAGTAGGAGCCTTTACTCCTGTGTTGCACCATGCCCAAGTGAGATTTCACGGCTGTTGCTGCTCTCCTGTGAAAATTAGGATTTCTTTCCTACTCAGTATGTTTCTCTGCCTCCAGTGGGAGGAAAAAAATACTGAGAAAGTTGCTGATATAAAAATTGAGCACATTCTGCTTTCCTGGAGGTGTGGGCAGACTGGCAGTGGCCTCTTCTCCATGGATGTGAAGATGTTCCCTTCTTCCAGATTAGGGGCTCAGACCCAGAGGAGCTACCTGATTTACAGGTGTCCAGATCCAGGAGTGGCAACTGTGAGGAGTGTTAGTAGGCCCAAGGTTCTTGTAAATGAAATAAAGAGCTTGGTGTGGAGGAAATAGCTTCATAGTATCTACCACCAACAAAGCATACTCCGGGTGATTATCACAGTACTTACTAAAATGCTTATCCTTGGCGCAGATAGTTTTCCTGGCCAGGTGATAATACTATGTATCTTGTGGATGCTGATCTACATCTCTGAGATGAGCCCTGCTTATCTTATTTTTGATCCCTTTTTGCTTAGGGGACTTCTTGAGAAAGAAGAGATGGTGAATTCTGTGCTTCCCTTGAAACACAGAGCTTGCAGCAGAATAATTGCATCTTATTTGAGGGAGAAAGAACAAACATGCAAATTCCTGATGAGCTGGCTAAGTGATTGCCAGCAAGACAGAAGTAGATTTGTATCTCCTGATATGATTCTTCCCTCCCTTGTAAATGCGTTTTTTAGTATTTCATTACTATGTGGGGAAGAGTCATATTTGTTGCTATAAATATGACAAGTGAACTTGCTTGTTTGTGTTGAAGTGGTTATAAGTATGTGCATAAACAGTGCAGACCTGCAAAAAAATGTTTGATATTTAAGGGGCTTAGGTACTGTGAAATATGAAGTGAGAGTGTGTGAATGCTGTTTGATTTAACTAGGCTTACCATCATTGTATGGTGCATTGCTAAGATGGGATACATCTTGTGATGGTTCTTGTTCAGTGACTAGGCTCTGAACTGCAATAATGCATTGACCAGAAGCTGTAGTAAGGATGAGCATTCAGTAAGACTTCGTGTAAATGGCTTGATAATGACTTCTGTTCAGCCTGCTCTTTTCATTATTTGCTGCTGTATGTAGTTTTGCTGTATAAAGGAGCTATGCAATCAGTGCATATGTAATGGTTTTATTAAAGTTTAAATGTTTATAACAGGCTCAGTATTTCCTGAAGTTAATGTCTTTGGGTGACTATTGCGCTCTGGGTAAAATGTCTATTTTGTGCCCTGGACCAGAGACCCATTACGAGTTCACATTATGAAATATTCTGCTCTAGGCTACAGCTGTAATCTGATTGCCACTCCTTTTTCTGCTTTCTCTGCATGTGCCCCATGTCTTTCAACTCCTAACTGAATGGAATTGTAATCACCTACTCTTCTGTTTAGCTGTGGGCAGAATTAAAGACAGAAAACAGGAGCCAGAAGTGTCTGGGAGTTTGCATGTGGGAAGGTAGAATCTACAAGAGGATGAACTGGGATTAAAGCAAAGGTGCTAAAGCTCAGATGATCTCAGAAGAGACAGAAAAGGGAACGAAGTTGAGAGAATAAAAAGAAGAAGCTATAAAAGGAGAAATAATTCATAATGAGAAGCCAATTCTTATTTATAGCCATCTCATGATGCTGATGGTGTTTATACTGCAGTACTGTCCAGTACACTGGGCAATACTTCAGAGAGAACTGGAAGAAATGCAGAGAAACTGACTCAGGGTTGAGGTTAGGAAGCAGAAGTCCAGCTGGAATTGGGTCTTGCAAAGGATGTCAAACATTAAAAGGATTTTCTGAAGGAAATGGGTGACAAGAGGAAGACCAGAGGAAAATGTGGACCTGCAGCTGAATGAGTCAGGGCATTTGGTGACACAGGACAGAGGGAAGGCTGAGGTACTGAGTGCCTTTCCGGGCTCACTCTTTATTAGTAAGAATGGACTTCAGGAATCCCAGGCCCTAGAGACTGAGTGGAAGTGTAGAGCAAGGAGGAAGTGCCCTTGGTACGAGAGGATCAGGTCAGGAAATAGTTAAGATAATTGAATTTGCATTTAAGTTCATGGGCCCCAATAGGATGCATCCATGTTTGCTGAGGCTGCTCTGTCTTTGAATGATGATGGTGATCAGCAATGCCCAAGAACTGGAGGGAAGTGTATGTGTATGTTACTCTGTCAGTCATATCTACAAGATGGGAATCTAGGAAACTGCAGGCTGGTTAGCTTCATCTTGATCCCTGGAAAAGTGACTGAGCAATTAATTAATCCTGGGCATGCTTCCAGGTACATGATGGTCATCAGGAATAGTCAGCATGGACTCACCAATGGGAGATTGTGCTTGACCAGCCTGATAAACTTAGAATGAAATGACTGGCTGGGTATAAAAGGAGAGAGCAATGGATGCTGTCTACTCAGATTTTCAGTGAGACTCTTGGTACTCATTCCCATTAGATCCTCCTGAGAAGCTGTTACAAGTATCAGCTTTGTGAGTTGACAGTGAGGTGGATTAAAAGCTGGCTGAATGTCCAGTCCCCAGATGCAGACATCAGCAGCACAAAGTTTTGTTGAGCTGTTCCTGGAGGATCAGTACTGAGACTGATTCTGTTCAGCACCTTCATTAATGAAGAAGATTTTTCTAGCTGTAAACAAAATGCTGGCTGGAAGGCTTGCCTCTTTATTGCAACGGGACCCTCAAGCTGGGTGGCTGTGTGTAAAAGGCTTAGGGCTTTTTGCTTTTTTCCCCCCCAGATCGAACACAGATAAGCTGTTTAGTAATAGATTTTGTTTACAGCTTTCAGATTTTCCCTTTTTCATTCTTAAAGTTGAATGCCAATGCATACACATGCACTATGTCATTATTTCTGCCAGAATTCCTCAAGACAGTTTGTCACGGATGACTGAGACCAGTCCCACCTTGTCCCTGTGTTATCTAAAACTATTAAAAAATGCACATGTAAATTAAATATATTTACACTTGCTGAAGGACTTCTCCATGAGGAGATGCTAGAGTTTTGCAAGTGAAATATTTCTGAGTTTGGAACTCAAGGCTTATTAATGGCCCAACTCGAACACCGCATAGAAATGAGAGGAAATAAATATGTTCCTGTGCTTTGAAAACAGTTGCAATTAGCTGATGGAAGGGACTCAAAGACTATAGCTGTGATCCAGATGCCATCTCATAAGAACTTAAATGAATGTGTTGGCAGCTGAAATTGCTGAGCATTTGCAAATATTTGAGATATGAAGTGACTGACAATGATGTGATTTATTTGAGAAATCATTAGGGGTAGGTTGAAATAGAGAAGTGAGTATCAAACAGCTCTGCTTGGAGGAGTGGTGCATGATGAAATGGATTTGCTTTCCCCAGATGATCAAAGGATAGATGCAGTTGGCCTTAGTGTGGAATACAGGGCAGTAGCTTGAGTTAAAAAAACTGGTCTGCCCATGATCAAAGAAATTCAGAGTAGCCATCCAGATTACCCTTAGAGATTAAAGAAGGTGGCATTGACCTTACGAAATACAGTTCAGGAAGAAACAGAGTTCTGGACAGCACTGTATGCAGGAGATTAATGTACTTCACTATTAAATGATACATTAATACAGTGATTTTCATCATTATATCCATTATTGTGTTTGTACCTTGAACAAATGTTCATTTAATGAGTGAAGTGCTGAATGTGAACCCTTGAACTCTAGTAATGTCTATACCTGCTAGCATAGATCCTGATCCAAAATGACATGCTGGAAAAGGAAAAGTGAGAATGAAGAGCAAATGGATGCTTTAATGGCTTTTGAGCTCAGTTCAGGTCTGTCACACACCTTCTGTATGACCTTGAGTAAGTTATTCAAGAGCTAGGTTATCACAAAGCACTCTAGTGCCTGCAAGAGTATCCAAGTCACTTGCCCAAGTGTGTGCAGTGACTACTAAAGCTCCTGACCGAGTGTCTCGAGGAGATAAGCCAGTTCCTCTTCAGATCTGCTGATTCTTATTGATACAAGAAAAAGATCATTTCATTAATATTGTAAGGATGTTGTCCTTGATCTAGAAGAGCAGTAATCAATTCAGCAATCTTTATCTGCATCTTTAACGTCTCTTCTGCTTCTATCTATCTGTACAGGAGCGGTAACGCTGCACTCCCTAACAGAGGTAGGTTGGGAAGATGGATTCAAGAGCATGAGGTGCTGAGCTTTTGCTGTTAGTGAATACAAATAGCTTATGATGAGAAATGTGGAAGTGAGTCTGTTATTAAATTTATACAGGTCTAACAATGTAATCAAATTAGCCTTTGCACTTTCTCCTGTGCTCCACTCTCTACATTAGAGTATCTTCATAAATCTCTTCAAAGCTATTTCATTTGTTCCCTTTAATGCTCTCCTGGTGTGATGCAAAGAAACACCTAAATACTTGGTAAGTAGTGAGTGGGCTGCAAGCGCTAACAGCTGTATCTGCTGCTATGCCTGGTGCTCAGGAGTGCAACTTGGATCATTTTGCTGATCAGTCTAATCGAGATTAACACATGCAATGATACATGCTGAGCCCTCTGGGCCTTTGCTCACAGATGGACAGTGTGATTTTAACACCTAAGATCTGGCTCCATGGGGGGTCATTACAGTGCAGTGATAGAAGGGAGCGGTGACACAGCATTTGCAAATGAGTACTGCCAGGTTGAGGGTGTTTTACCAGGACCAAAGGCTGGTGATGAAGCACTCCAAAATAAAATGCCAGGCTGAAATGTCAGGCTTTCTCTAAGCCTTTTCTGTCTGAAACCAATATTCACATACTTTTCCCATGGATTTTCACAGCTTTGGATCTAATTTCAGGCTGTAAATGAAATGAACAGATTTAAGGCACTCAGTTTCCAGAAGCTGCTGTGGTTCTTTGTTGCTTTTTTTTTTTGTGGGGGTGGGGGAAGAAATGTGGTTTTGGGGCCATACAAATGTTGCGATTTTGAACTTGCATGGGCAGTGCTTTATTTACCACTTGCTCATTTTTCTTCATGCAAATACTGGTTTGTTGGTTAACACCTTTCTCTTGCTGGAATACGAAGATTTCAGTAGTGCCTGAGGGGCACAATCACTGACATACCTCATTTGGCCAAGGGGTGGCCCACCTGCACTTGTCCAACATTCCTGTCCGTGCTGATCCCCGGTACTGAGCTTTCTATTGTCTGCTGTGGCTTGCTACTGCTTTCTGCATTCCTACACAGGCTGCTGTGGAGTTTCTTGAACACAGCCATTTTGTGTTAAACTGTACTTGCAGTCGTGTTACAGATCAGAATGCATCTATCTGCTACGCAAAGCTGCTTACTGCTCCCAGACTCCTTTTGCTTTTAATATGCATTTGTTTGCTGTGGATTTGTTGTTGTTGTTTTTTTTTCTTAATAAAAGGCAGTCCTCCTATTTCAAGGGGACTGGGGGGGTGGGGGCTGAACAGTAATTACTAAGTTTTGTGAGGGTATTCCTTAAAGGTGTAATTTTCTCTGGCTCTTGGGGGGGGGATGGGAGGTGGGGTTGGGGGAAGACCTTTCAAAGTAAAATGGAAAGGCTTATATGCCTAATTAAACAATTGGTTGTATTACAGTGGGGCTTCTATTCCATTAATGTAATGAAGATGTGGTTTCAGTGGGACTGTTTACATTTATAGTATGAAACTGAACCTTTTCTCAGACAGTGGTCCTATTGAATATGGGGATGCACTAAATATGATCCCCCTATGCTTTAGCAAAGATAAGGATATAGGGCATGTATTAGTTGGCAGTTTGGGGTTCCTGAAATAATCTGAAGGATAAACTCTTCTATTGTTTCAGTGTGTTCCGCTGATGATAGGATAAGCAGTACACCAATGAAATGGCAATGCAGAATGAGAAGATGGTCAGGGCACGGAAATGATGCACAAGAAATAACATATGCGGGAGAGAAATGAAACTGAACTTGTAAAACTGAGCTTTTGTGTATCTATGAGAAAAAATCAGAAATGCACTAACTCTGGTTTAAAAAATAGTTTGTGTTGCCTAATAGCTAACAGCAAATTAGGTATGAAGTGGCAAGGTATGTTGGGCAAAGCTGTCATTTTCTGATACCATAAGCAAAAGCATTTTAGAGCTAGTTGCTTATTATGGCTTTAGTATGATTACACTTCTGGGCAAACTATTATGAGATGTTGGGAAAACTGGAGGGGGTTTGGAGTATAACAGTACAGTATAACACTAGAAATGACTCATGAGAAAAATTTAAAGGATGAAATACAAGACCTTAGCTAAGCAGTGATTAAGAGGCTACACCGTTTGCAGAAGTGAAAAGGCTTAAATGTCAGGGGCAGAAAGGAATTAACAAGATGCAAAAAGAATAACTTGGACAGATTATAGAATACAGTCATCTGGGGACAAGCGGCATGAGCCTGAGATGGCTGAATAGTTTGAGACCCCCTAGATTGTGACTTTTTAAAATGTTAATTCTATTCAAATCCATGGCATACTCTTTGGTGGGAGATGGGAAGGGATCCCAGAAGAATATCCAGCTTCTTTTCGATTACTCACCTTTTCTGATGCATGAGTGCTGGTGAATGCTGGACAACTTCCTACCACTCAGGTGCTGCAGAGGGAGATGCTTCTGAACAGCACCATTTCAGCATCTCTCTTCTTGGCTGCTGTTGCGGAGCTAGGCAGATGGGCCATGTGCTCAGTGTAGGATGCCTTTGCTGTTGAGAGAAGGCTACCAGGAATGTTGCAGCACCGTGCTAATCTTTCTGTCTTCTCCTGAGGGGCCAACTGCATGCACTGAAGAAGCAAAAGGCAGGAGGCGTTGTCTGCTGCAGGCACCAAAAAAGATGTGTGGCAAAACCAGGAGCTGTAGAAGACTGAGCCAACAGAACCCATAAGTACATGAAGTTGCAGAAGCATTTTATAATGCTGAATTTATTACTATTTTTAATGGTACTCAATGACAACTTGGGAAATCAGTTTGGGATTCTGTAATGCAACCTAGAGCATGGTGGCTGCTCTTAAATAGGTTATGAGTCACGTGAAGCTCATCTCAGTGTTTCCCAGAAAATTAAGATGTTGCTAATGTATCATTTGAAATGCCCCTAAATTACAAGCCTGCCAGTCCAAACAATAGCTAGTGACTGTCAAATAGCAGCTGAAAAAGGGGAGCAAACAAGTTTGTGACATGAGATTGTGATAAGAGACCTGTCTTGCCCCTCAGCTGGCAGAAGCTCCCATGGAGCTTGGCATTTTACTTGTTCTTTGTCATGCTACCCCTTTCAATATACCAGCAAGGTGCTGTTTCTGAGATCATTTTTGTGCTTTGCCTTGATTTCTGGGGGCAAAACCTATGGTGCTTAGTGGAAAAGCATTGGCATAAGTATACCACATGGGGCTATTACCACTATCAATCTCATGCAGGGCTGCATCGTGATCGATATGCTCAGTCACGACAATTTATCTGTTCAAGCAGCTACACAATGGGGATAGTTCTGATGGCAAACCTTAGCTCCTTCTGAGCTACAGATGAGGAGGTGATTTGAGTAGTGAAGATCTGACCCACTGCCATAAACAGATGCGTGCCATGCCTTTCATTTACTCGTTACTTAAGTTATGTACTTCGTGCTGTAAAGCAAAGCCTCTTCCTTGTCCTCCTGGTGGCAGTAAAAATGTTGGATTGCTCGTGAGGTACAGCATCCTCTTGCATCACGAGCAAATGCTTCTGAAAACAATACAGTTCAGGATTACGTATATGTTTTGGTGATAGCCCAGATGGTTCACATGTGGTACGAGGGTGCAAAGAAACACACTGTCTAGCTTCTGTTTGAGTAAAGAATGAGTGATGCCACTGTAGAGAGCCTGCATAATCAGAAATTCCTGGTTAAAGACTGAATGCATAGAAAACTGGCCATCTGGATCTCCTCTTAATGCTGGGACTTTGTGATGTAACTTGCAATTTGCTTGAAGCTCTGAACCTGAAACGTGCCCTTTGGAGAGACAGCCTTGCATTTGCAAGTACTCAGTCTTCAGTACTTTTTCTAACATGAACAGGCCAGAATCTTGGCAATGGGGAAACGCAAAGTATAGTTTATAGGGCCTTACAGCGTTATGATTTAGCTAATCCTGCAACGTGGCTGTCAGCCTCATCTGGAGCTGAGGAGGCTGAAGGGTCTCCCCACAGAGCAGTGGCACAAAGGAGGCACCGCAAGGTCACCCATCACCTCTGCTGCAGGTGCACCTACCAGGCTCAGTTTTGTTATTTAGTTGTCCTGAGGCAGGGCTACGGGCTGCAGGTGAGGAAACCTCCAACGAGTAAGTTTTGGTGTATATGGGAGTTGTTGTTGGTTTTGTTGCCGTTGTTCGTTTGTTTTCAGGAAGCAATTAGGGCCTTGTCTTGACCAAAAGTCAGAAATTTCACCAGAGGAAACAAAACTGTGCCCTGCCGGCAGAAAGGTGGAACATAGCTGAGAAACAGCATCCCACCTGCCAGAAGCGCACCTAGCTGTACGCCGGCTTGTGCTGTTCTTGCGGTATTTTTGTTTTAATGGATGGCGACCACCCTTTCTCTGAGGTTTGCTCAGAGATGTGGGTGGGATGAGCTGAGAGTGAAGCCGTGGCTGGGGGCGCGCGCACAACACGGGGCCACCCCGCAGGCACCCACAGCCGACCCCGGGACCGCTATTTTCGGGCCGGCCGCCGGGGCGCCCCCCGCCGCGGGGAGCTCCGTTCCCGCACGGGGCGGCAACGCCGGGTCCGCCCCGTCAGGGGCGTCTCCTCGGCTGTGGCACGGGGCCGCCTCCCTCGTCCCCGCCTCCCGGCTCCCCAGTCGCGCCGGCGGCTGGACGGGAGCGGAGCGGAGCCGCGGCGCGCTGCCTGCCCGCCCCGTCCCGACCCCGACCCATGCGCTGAGGGGCGGCGGGATGGGGCTGCGGGGCGGTGGCGGCCGTGCCGGGGGGCCGGCTCCCGGCTGGACGTGCCTGCTGCTGTGCGCCGCGCTCCGGAGCCTGCTGGCCAGCCCGGGCAGCGAGGGTGAGCGGGGACGGGGTGGTCGGGGCAGAGCCCCACGTCGGGCTGCTTTTATTCGATGTCGTAGCATTTTACGGGGGCGAGCTTGGAAAGCGAGCGAACGCGTTCTGCCGGGTGCTGGTGGCTTGCACAGGTGTGCGTGCAGCCGGGGAGTTGCACAGGTGAACGGGCGAGGAGCTCACGCAGCTCGGGGTGTCCGCGGGGCTCCCGCTCCCCGCAGCGCGCTGACTTCGTGCCTCGGAACGCAGCCACGCTCAGCCCGCAGCGCCGCATCGCCGAGCTGCGCTGCTTTGGGGCGTCTGAAATCCCCGGGAAGCCGGCAGCCTTAAATACACGTTGAGCTCTCCTGTCCAGCGGGGCGCTTCCATGCTTTTCTTTTTTATTCCTTAGTTTTTTTTCCCTTTCCCTCCTTCCCCCCCCTTTTCATTATTTTTTGGCATCCTTATGCAGGCTGAGGTGGTAAAGCAGGGGATGGGGAACTTGAGCATCCCGGAGGGGGATGCAGGCTGCTTTTGTGATGCGCAGTAACTGCAATTCGCAGTCATTTGCGAAAGTCCTTTGGTGGGAGGAGGGATGCGGGGGGCGGCGAGGAGAGCAATCGGCAGCATGTCAAAGACGCGGCCCGAGGTGGCCGGCGAGCTGTAATTTGTTGTGGCAGGGTGCAAATAATGCCAATCGCGACTCGAACGAGAAGTACAGAGGGAGGGGAAAACGCTGCTCTTTTAAGTGCATGGATGTTTCACGTTCAATATTAGGGCAAATCTCAGAGGAGTGAGGTGTGGGCACAGGCTGCCCAGGGACGTCACTGTCCCCGGAGGTGTTCAAGAGCTGTAGCGATGTGGCGCTGACGGACGCGGTCGGTGGGCACGGTGGGATGGGTCGCTGGTTGGGCTGGATGATCTTAGAGGCTTTTTTTCCCAGCCTTAGTGGTCGTGTGTTTAGCGTCCAGGATATGCGTTGCTTCGGGCATTCTTGAAACGGCTTTGTCTCTCCCCGAGTGGGACAGCAATGGGCCCCATCCTGCAGCCCCGCGCTGCTCTGGCTGCTGTCAGCCGACTGCTGCCGAACAACCCCGCTCCTGGGATGGGTTCACCTGCCTGTCCGGGTGTGCTCACACTTGACGTCGATTTGGGTTTAAAAAGTTGGCTTTGGCTGCTTACGGGTTCTGCAGAGAACCCCTCCCCTGGGACTGGCTGTCCTGCCCAGCTGGTGGGAGGTTTTGCCTTTGCTGGGGTGGAGGTGGCAGTCTCAGAGCTGAGAACGTTTTATGAAGTTGTTTGCATTGGTTGTCGTGGGTCTTGCTGTTATCCATCGTTCTGCTCAGCGTGGTTAAAAAACAACTAGCAGTCTTTGTATATAACATGTATGAACATTTCCCATCCTCTGTGCAACTATGTAATTGCTGTGTTCACAAACTCCACGTTTTCTGTTTTACTAAAGCTTACTGTGATACACAGTGGCGTTGCAGGACAAGATACGTACAGTTGGCAACTCCTTGTTCCTGTCTTACCCTCTAGCACACAGAGACTATGGGGAAAGCTCTTTAGTAATCTACGCTAAGATTTGAAGGGAGAAAAGAATGAGTTGTTTGGGATCCATAGGCTGAAAATAGCTTTTGGAAAGTGCAGCTGAGTTTCAGCAGCTCCTGACATATGTTTTTTTGTGTGTGGAAGTATTGTTAATGTCCATTAGGTATCTTCAGTTACAGGTTGCAGAGTGAATATTGGGGAAACTGAATTAAATTTCTGCCCTGTTTTCTTCTTCTGAAGAAATAAAAGCAATTTGTATTTCGGCTGCTCTTTTCTCAAGCTGTGTATTAAAAGCCAGACGTGCTGTGAAGGATGAGGGCTCAATGCTATTTCACATCCCGGGTATTGTCTAGCTGTTAACAGAGTTCATTCGTTACAATTAGAGGTTTCCCTCCTCCCTTTGACTGCTTTTACAAATTCAGAAACCTGTTACAATGCAAATATTCCAAAGAGCGCTGTGACAATATTACATATAATTTGGAAACGTGGGTATTTCACAAGTAGCTGACTGCTTTCAGATGCATTGCCTATGAAAATGTGCAGGGAGCTGCTGCCCTCAAGTTACCATTGTGCTTGAATGAACTTAGGGCTTTCCACAGAAATAAAATACGTTTGCTATTGTGATAGCAATCAGAAACACATTGCTTCAGCCTGGGAGGGGGTGAAAAGGTGTTGATACTGTAATTACTTGGATTATATATTTACGGTAGCCTTGCACTTTTGAAGCAATGGTCTGTGTGAACCTGAATAGATTTGCTGTGTGGATTGAGTCTTTTTTTTTTCTTTCTTTCTTTCTTATTTTTTCCCCCACTGGCAGCACCTTGTGACCTGTCCCAGGCACCAGAGGCAGCCCTGCAATGGACAGATGGGTTCCCTGTACCTCCTTTGGTTTAGAAATGCATGTTTTAAATCATTCTGGTGCTTGGGAAGTGGCTTTTATAAATTATTTATGGAAAAGATAGAACAAACAAAGGAAATACTTGGAGACATGCACCCCATGCCTCCCGTCACCCCAAACTTCATGGTTTGTTACACATAGCCTGCGGGTTGGAGTTGGTTTGCAGGTCTTCACCCAGATGATCTCAAAAAGTGCCACGTACGCCAAGTCCCAAAAGAATAGAGTATCTGGGATATTCTGCATGCTTGGAACAAAGTAACTCAACAACTTGCAAGCATAATTGTCCTTAAATAGAAGGTGTATTTCACTTCAAGGGCTTTTCAGCATAAGCCAGCGCTGAGAAGGAGGTGCTATCACAGTGGGTTACTTTAAAGCAGATGAGAAGAAATGCAGTTTCAATAACGGATATTGACTTAGAGGGAAGGTGAAGAAGGCAAAGTGTCTATGACGTGTGGTATGTGTTGCACTGGTTTTAGGGATTTAAGCTGAAGAACCACCTTCTAGTCCTAAAGTCCTGAGTTTGATCCTCCCCCTCTGAAATCTAGTGGGGATTTTTGAAGCACAGTTTCTCTTGATGTATCATTTTTTGATTTGAATAAAGGAATGTGAATGCAATTAAAGGGGCGGGTCTGGTAGAGGCAAAAATAGCGGAAGGTGGTAATTTGCAGATTATTCATGACAGAGCCCAGAATGAGCCTACCTGTTCTAAATGACTTGACTTCAGTGTGTTTTGCTCCATACTGATGTATAATTTCTGTCGTGGAGCACTGGCTAAATGAATATTTAGGTGTAACATCACAGTGTTTATCATTAACCATTGAATGCAGTTCTTTTTCAACGTGTTTTGTAGAAGCAGGTGTGAAAATCCTCTTATTTCTCATCCATCCATTTCTATTAGTCAAATGCTTTGGGTAAAAATAGACACGTGAACTTTTTGTTTTGCATATATTGCTCTGTATAACTTAGCTTCATCTGTTGCACGTTCACATGGCTATTGCATTTTTTTTGCAGTGTTGTAGGTGCAGGTAGCGTGTGCATGCTTTGTGTATGCAGGATGGGCAATCCTGGGCACGTGGCACTGCTCAGCAGAGTTCTGAGAGGAATTTATTCTTTTTGTGTACTGGAGCAGCTCCTTATGTGCTTTCTGTAACAGCGCCACGTAGCCTCGGCGCTGTACATTTATTTTAGTTATAGGAACGATCCCATTAACTTGAAAATTTACTGCGGTGGAATTACTGGAATGAGGAGGGACAACTCATGTCTAATGGTCTTTTTGGGATCAGCCTGATGTGATGTATGGCTTTTCAAGAGGTTTAGAATGACTCAGTCATAATTTTATAATGGAAACTGCTATCCTTTTGACAGTAAAACGGCATTTGAAACGCAGCACTTTCAAGTATATGACTAAAAGCATTACTGCCTAATGACACATGTTTTATTTAATAATAATAATAATAAAAGGAAATCAGCAATAAGTAAAATTGACTGCAGTACAATACCTGTTTGCTTTTGAGGTATATTTTAAAAATTGGAATAAATAGTGGAAAACTGGCAAACTATCTTAAACAGAACCGCTGACAGGCCGTCAGCTTACCACATCATAAATGTTGACACCATAATTTGAAACATAAAGCAGCTATTTGCAGATCAATTTACAGGTGGATAAACTGACAGGTACTATGGGGGAGCAGGAATAGTCAGTGGGCTCATCTGGCAGTTTCTTTCTCCTCCCTTCCCACTCCCACAGTTACCTCATGTTTTGGCCCCACCACCTCCTCATCCACCTCCTTATCTGCTCTGCTGTTGCTGTGAAATAAGGAAACTGAATCTCACCAATAAATGTGTGTTTATTCTTTCTAGTAAATACAGAAATAAACATTTTGTAGCAAACAATGGGAGGGAAGGTGGGAGCAGGATTTCATGAGTTGCTTCAGAAATTGGAAGGCCAGGACAGTTTACTACATGATGCCTTGTTCTCCAGTCTCACTGGATTTAAGCTTTATTGTTCTGAGGATTTCTGTCCCTTGTTCCCAACATGCAGCTTTCTCAACCTGAGGGAGAGTAGTTGAGCCATGGTGTTGGGTCCTGCTGTGTTTCAGGTCTCACTTAGAAGTGGGCTGGCAGGCCCCAAGTATTTCTGACCTGGGGTTGCAAGTAAGTTTTTAGCAGTCCAGTAAATCCTGCCACAGGTGTATCATTCTCACTGCCATAAAGGTTAGTGAGCTATGGGGCCTGATTTCAACCACTGTGGTCTTACACTAGGTATTTTTCCTTACCCAGACAATGTTAGAAAAATACATAGAAATACTACTTTAATGATTGTATCAGAATGAACCATTTTTAAAGTAGCTTAGTCCTTACTAAAGTCATTTTCTTTGATCTGTTCTGTAAAGTTGCTACGTATTTTAAACCAGAAGTGCTTTTTCTTTGAAAATACATTTTGTATTTGACATGTCTGTGTATTTTATGGGACAAATGGAATGGAGAGATGAAAAGTCCTCTGCTCATATGGTGCTTGTTCCCTCACCTTGCTCTCTGGCTGGATGTGGAGGTGACAGATTTTGAGTGTTTGATGCCCCAACAGCTCTCGTGGCTGACTATATCGACAGACTTGAGCACTGAGTCTCAGTAGCTTAGGTCTCTGTAGGGATTTATTACCCTTTTAGTCATCTTTCTGACCTGTTATTATCACTTTCAGTTTCAGTTCTGGTATTTGCACTGGCTTTGGTCAGTGCAGTATCTGAGTCTCTCCAAAGGTTTAAGGCACTTATCCTCCTGGAGGTAGAAAGCAATTATCCCTATCTTCTGTGGGGAGGCTGATGGGGAAGGGAGAGGAGCACTGCCAAATGCAGCCTTGCAGCATGTGGCTTCTGGGTTCAGGAGGTGTGGGCAGGCTGCCCTGCGCTATGCATATGGGTACAGCCTTCCTCTCCTTACAAATAACAGTAAGATGCTTTTGGCCAGAAGTATTGAAGTTTTCAGCACGTACTGTAACAGGCTTGCTTGGGTTGAGACACTGGTGGGAAACACTACCTTTTTTTCCCCTCCTTGGTATTTGAGATGTGCAGGAGATATTTAAGGAGTCTTTGGCCAGTTTGAGCTTCTCTGGTGACCATTAGTTGGCTGGATGAGAGAGGTCTCTTGGAGAAGGTGATGTAGCATTTGCTGTCATGGCAGGTTGGGGAATACATCTGTGAGAACATCTGCCAGCCTGAAGGACAGGGCAGTTATTGTCCCTTTTCTTTCTCCTGGCAAGCTCCCAAGTAGGGTGCATGTGGAGAGGAAATGGTTTTCTTTCTGGACATCAAAGCTACCTGCAAGCAGGTATTTTCAGATGTGCTATTTGGAATTCAGGCATGTCAGTCCCTTGGAATTTACTCCAAGTCACCCAGAGAGCATTTAGAAGAGAGAGTAGGACACTGGAATTGCATGCTTCTGTGCCAACTCCCTGTGCAACTTCATTGCAGCATAGCAGGCAGTACTTAAATTGTTTTGCAAAGGTATCTGCTCCTTGGTTCTCTAATTTGAATCATTTACTGTAAGGAAGGATTTGGAGCAACTGGTTTAGACTTTGTGATTGTCTGAAGGGACAGAGAAACTTCTTAATTATTCAGAATTGATAATGTGCATTCCATGATGTTTCTGAGTGGATTTGTATCAATTTCTGTTTCACTGTCAAAACAGCGAAATTAGTTGAAATTAGCTTCATATGGGCCTTCTGTTATTATCTCCAAAATCCGGTCATTCTATTATCCGTCTCATGTTCATACATAGTGTCTTCCTAAAACGTGTTGGCAGTCTGCTCTTTCCACTAGCAACTTCCACTTTCTTCCTTCTGAAATAGAAGGGATAAGCTGTCAACCCCCTGAAAAGCCAGTAGATCATCTTAAACAATTTTTTGCTCCCAAATGCTATCTAAGCATTATGTCAGTTCTTTTTTTTCTACTCGAGTGAACTCAGTGGCAGCAGAGTAGTCATTATTGTCAACAGGAAGGCTTTATTGGTGCTGGACAGTGAGGTCTTGCAAGTCCACTGGTAGTGAAAGCTGACAGCCTTGACAGTTCTGGATGTGTCTGGTGAGTTTCTTTCTTCCTGTTGCATCTAGTTATGTGCACAACAGAATTTGATGCCAATGTCTTTGAGGACCTGTTTTCAGAACAGGGATCGAGTTGCTTGTAGTTGGCAATGTTCTGAATGAGGGCAAAATGTGAGATTTCATTTCAACACTGCCAGCAGGTGGTTTGATTGCATTGGGAATCTGCTGGGATTTTAGGGCTTCACTTGTGTGTGTGCTTAATGAGGTGCTTGATTTAAGTAGCGTCTCAAAGAAATTGCCTCTGTCCTTCAGCCACTTGCAGAGACCTTGGTAGTGGTTGGGTCTGCAGGCTGTGCTGGTGTTTTCTTGTTCTGCTTAGACCTCTGTGGTTCTTGCTGGCTGTTTTGCCTTCTCAGTGGAAGCTTCTTTCTGGTTGCCAATAGCAGGGTGTTAGTAATTTCCTCCAGTACTGTTTGCCACAACCAGTCTCAGTCTGGAGAGATGCTGTTGTGTTGGCATGGTATTGTTTCCAGTCAGTCTTACAAGTGGGGCTAGGGAACATTTTACCAACATTCTCTCTTCCCTCACCCTTAATACATATATATATTTAAATTAAATAGCGGTTTTGGTGGGAGTAAAAGTTTGCCATTAAAAAAAAAAAAAAAAAAGGAAACCATACTGAAAATTAAGTTTCCAGGTTCTTTGATGTCAAGTTAATAAATGTGCAAATGGCTGCCTCTTGCCTTGAGTGCAAATCCTTGGAAGGGGGAAAACCTGTGGTTTCCTATTTGTTTTTTTTTCCTGTTTGTTCAGTAAAGCTGAAGTGAGCTCATTGTCCCAGTCCCAAGTGCTATGGCCAGTGCTGTGCCTGTGGAAAAAACATGGCTAACCCAAATAACTTGGACAAAGGGCAGGATCACACTCCTTTAAACAGTGTGTACAAACAGCAATTATCTGGTGTTTTTTGCATTATGTCTGTAACATTTTCTGGCCATTGTTATGATCGCTGTTGTCCACCTGCCTTCCAAACTTATGAATCCGTGATGTAGATTCTAGCATTTTGGCACTTGCTATGAAATGGAATCATTAGAAAGCTAAGAGCAGAACAAAGCCAATGTAATAAAATATAAATCTGCAGTTAATATTAGTTTGCAAGTTCATTAAGTAGTGTATTTTTTTCTTCCTCCAGTGGGCTATAAATAATAGGTACTGCTACAGCTTGCACTCTGCTGTAGCTGGTTTTCACTGCTGGAAATATCTCTGAGGTTTTTTCCTGCTTGTTTTTGTCCAAATTCAGTGTAGCTAATTAATACAAAACATCTGCTCCCTGGTGACTTTGATTTCTTTCAGGAGTTTATTTTTTTTCATTTGTTTTTGCTATCTTGGATTATTTTTGACTGTCAGTCATTGGAGCGCCTTGGATTTATACTTTTTGAGGAAATATTTGGCAGAACTGGGAAAACAGTTGGAAAACAAATGGTAACGATACTGCAATAAAACAAGCAAAGATTTATGAAGCAGAAAAACTTCCACTCACGATGATGAAGAGTCCTCTGCAGTCAGTGCATCCTAGTGGTGCTGTGAACTCCAGGTGTGCAGGAGGAAGGATGGGGAGGTTTGCAGTGTAAGGAGAAACCAGCTCTGCTAATGGTGATGAGTTTGGCAGCTCTACCCCCTGCCTTGGGCTGGGGGAAAGGGGTGGAGTGTGGAGGTGCAAGGTTTGGTGGAGAGCTTGAGATGCTATTCAGGAGACCTCCTGATGAGGTCTTGTCATGCACCTCGACCCCCATCCAGCAGAGCATTTCACCTCATGTTTAATTTATAGTGTGTGAATATTCTCATGGGAATTTTCTCACGACTGTTTTAAATGGAGTTGCTCCCACAAGCTCCGAATGTTGGGTCAGAGCTGGGGCTACCTTGATTTAGCTCTGACCTTTCTGTGGATGGTTACATCCCGTGGAGTACAGTGCAGAGGAGGCCAGGAGCTGCGGGAGGAGCCTTGAGGATGTAGGAGCACTTACTGGATTTGCACCTTTTTTCATATGGGAGTTCAGACTTGGGTTACTGAAAACAGTGCTCAGATTCCTGTGGAATTCATAAGAAATGTATTAAAGCGTTGTTCTGTTTCAGTTTTTTTTTTTTTTTTTTTTTTTTTTTTTTTTTTTTTTAAACCACTTTCTTTCAAATGCTTTTCTTTAAAAATGTCCTACTTAGGAAATCGTGATGTTTTGAAATATTCATGTGGGCTTTAAGTGGAGGTTTCTTTACTCTTGCTCATGTTGTGATGGGATATTGATTTGGTCAAAGAGGATATTTTTCTTTCCTGCTTTAGTTGTATTTCAGTGAAATAATAAAAGCAGATTGATATGACTTTACAGCTTTGTGGTATAAACTGTCAGTTCGTGATATCCTGACTGTTTTGCCTGTTCCAGAGTGATTTCTCATTAATAAGATCATTAGGCTGTGCCATGCGGTAAATCCTTTGCCTTCAAGTGGTGAGAGTCTGTGGTATCTAAGGAGTAATGGGCTCAAAGACAATTGCAGCCCAGAATAGTCAAGTCTTTCATATTCCTACAGGAGCCATGAATGTTCTTCTGGTAGATCCTTGGATATTAAAATGGCAGGAGGACATGTGGCTGGCAAGTTGAGAAGCACTCAGTGTTTTATCCTGCTTGTGGGGGGTTTCTGTTTTTCAGGTAGCTTTCTTTCCCCTTCTGAAACTGGATCAGAGCAATTGAAATTGCTTCAGCTGATTCTGCTGCAGACTAGAGCTAGAGAAACCATCTCACTTGGGTGGAGTGAATAAAGTCGTGAGTTGCTGGCTTCAACCTCAGACTTTGTGCTATTGTGATAGCACGGCCCTGCTTTCAGTTGTGCCATCTGATGCTGCCACATAGCACTGTGTACTAGGTGGCTGCATCAGATGGGATGCTCTGCTGTGTGGGCAGGTGCGTTGGCTTAGGTCAGCGTTGAATGCTCTCATCATTTCTGTGCTTCCTTCTAGCTACAATCCCAGCGTAGTCATGGTGAAGCTGCTAAATGCCTATTGGATGAACATGATGAGGACATCTGAATGAAAAGTCAGACCCAGTCTCCCATTAGAGATTCATGAGTGAAAGGACAGCAGTAATTCACCAGCTAGAGTTCAGGGCAGAGGTTTAGTTCACTTCTGGTTTTGTTCCAACTTGATTGCTCACCCGTAGTAAGCAGTCTATCTGAGAACAAGAATGTATGCAAATTCCCTCGGCTATTATTCTGTATTAAAAAAAAAAAAAAAAAAAAAGGAAAAAAGGCTGTGGTATGACTTTAGACTTAATCATCATTTATCCTACCCTGAAGGCATGGAAGTTAATGATGATATAGATCTGTGTGGTTTTGTGTTCCCCTTGACTGAGCATTAGAAATAATTAGGGCTTGTGGGATGGATGCACTGCTGGTGGAGATGAGCAAAACACACTTTTGAATCAATGTATGTGGCTCTTCCAAGTTCTCTGGCAAAGATACAGGTGCTAAGTGTGTACTTATTGGCTCTGAGGTTTCTTGCTTGTTGAGACACATCAGGCTGATGCTGAAGAGAAAGGAAGTGGGAATAAATGAGTTCTGTTCCTTTGGAAGTTTTTGAGGTGGTGGGTTAAGCAGAGTTGCTAGCAATTTCTGGAGAGTCTTTTTTCAGTGGGATGAGCTCCCCTGCATCCCAAGGGCTGCTGAGTGCGGGGCTGGGCTATGCCCAGGGCTCCCAAACTGTACAGGAGCTGACATTGACCCTCCTGAAGGATGAGAGATTTTCCTGAATTACCACCTCCCTATCAACAGAGCATTTGGTAATTAGGCAGCAGTGGCCAAAATGCCTGCTGCTGATTGGCACAGGTTTGATGGGGAGGAACTGCTTCAACTGTTTCCGCTGCTCCTGAGGAGATCTGTAGTCTTTTTTTTTTTTTAATCCTGTTGTGGGTCAAACCAGAGGGACTTTCAGCTATTTTTGTTCAGGTGCAGAATAGCTTCACATGATGAGTGGTGAAAGCATCTCATTAGGATGGCACCAGCTCTTTGGGGAAAAAAAAAAAAAACAAAAAAAAACCTGTTTTAGTAGAGAATTTACACACTGTAGCTATGTACTTTACCTGCCATTTGCCCACTGTTTTTCTCCCAGCCTGGCCAATCTGCTTAAAAGCTGTTTCAGCAATCTGCAGTTTCTTAACAAAAGCCATTTCAACAAAAATAACATTGCTGCTGCGGTTGGGAAGGAGGGGAAGGTGACGCTGTCACCCTCACCTGCAGGCGCTCCTGCAGCTGAGACCTTGTGGGATCCTCCCTGGGATGTGGCCGCAGGGCTCCAGCCTGCTCTGGGGCAGGATCAGGGTGCGTTTGGGTGCTGGCAGTTTATATAAATGCATTTCCTGAAGATGGCTGGGTGGGTGCTGATGGGGAAAATGCAGAAGCCTTGTGTCTGGGTGGAGTGGTGTAATTTCTGTTTATGGAGGGATTTCTGGGATTCTGAAAGCAAAACATTTCCGTCTTAGCAGGCAATTTAGCGCAACTACTGGCTGAATACATTCCTCAGCAAATCAATACAGTGCAGTATTTTAGAAGATATACTGCAAAGGCAGTTCTGTGCAGAAGCCCATGGGGCACGCTGTGACCGTGAAGGCCCATCATGCAAGGAGCTTTTCGAGTCTCCATCCAGAGCAGCCTAGAGTTTTGTGTCACTGGTGGCTTTTGTTCTCTTGGCATGAATTTCAGGTTACTGCACTGTGCCTGTCTAAAGGTGCATCTCATCCCTTCCTATTTATTTTGCTCTGTTTGCTCTGTTTAGAATCCAATTGAAGAAAGAGAGGAAATGTCTTTTTTTTTTTTTTTTTTTCCCTAACTGGAGATTTAGTATTCATCTCTGCTGGCTGATTTACCGATAGAAAAATTCCCACTGACTTGAGTTAGAGTGGAATGGATTGTATTATCTTTTCATATGCAGAAAATTATTTTGAAATTGAAGTTAATAACAGCAATTTAAAAATTGTCATTGTTGGATAATATAATATTTATTTTTATCGTGTTCTTTTTATGATCTGATGTTTGAATAAAAGCACTTTTCCTGCTTTTTGCTTAATTAGCACATCATGAAGAACTTTGTGGCATCAAACATGCCATCTAATTACATTCATTAGTAGCATCTTTGGGACAAGTTTTAATTAAGTTGTACAGTGTAGATCAATACTTGTTTTGCATCCATTGCATTTTACGACAGGAATATGCTCTTCTGCACAGTTTAATTACAGTGATTGTAATAGGAGGAATTTGGGTAACCTGCCATTTTGTTGGCAGGTTTCTCCTCTTTTTTGAAATGGTTTACGTCTGTAATATAGAACGTGTTTGTTACATGTCCTGTTTTGAAGAATATTTTAAGATCACCTTTGTGATCTCAATGAGAATATGCAATAGGATTAGGAGCGCTTGGGTACTAATCTTTGACTTCATCTGAACTAGGAATAGAAGATAACATGAAGACACATCAGGAGGGCAAAAGCTGGCTGTTATTGGGTGGCATCTGTAAGGGTGGATGAAAGCAATATGTTTATTTTACATAGGCTGTGGCATGGAAAGCCACCTAATTTTGCTTCTTTTTTATGAACATTCAGTAAAATCCCTCAATTTTGTTTCTGGTGAATGTCCTCTGATTTGGTACCATTATGAGCACCCAAGTGTGGTTTATGTTTTAGAAACAACACCCAGACGAGGCAGAAAATCTCTTGAGTTCTGTCCAAGAGCAAGTTCTAGTCCAGAGCATGCTGGACTAATGATTGCAAACACTGCAGATATCCACATAGATGAATCTCCTTTAGGCATCTGGCTTCCTTAAAATTTCAAAGGAAGTTGACTTCTATTTTAGTGTAAGATATGTCCAATTTTATTATTTGTGCCTCTGTGTACATAATACAGCTTGCTGTTAAGTTCTTGAGCTTCTGTACAATTAGGTCATTGACTCTTTAGGGAAAAATAGACACTCTGAAGTGGAATGCCACTTACAGGAACTTGGGGAGTCTTTTTCTTGTCTTCTTGTGCTCTCTAAATACTGTATTTGTGATGTCTGGGGTAATCAGTTGGCAGTGTTTTAATTTTGTTGATGGTGCAGCACAGGTCACCCTGCTGCTTTGATTGGGTTTGCACTGGTGTGTTTGTGCAGAGATGGAAAATGAACCTCAGATAAGTACTAGGGCTGAGAATTGATATTCCCATTCTTTCTGCTTCTGTGTACGTGCTATTTCTTTTCTCTACCGATTTTTAAGTACTTAAATGGGCTTCTTCCTAAAGGACTGGGCATGTATCCTCCTCTTATTTCCAGCTTGTTCTTGGGTTAACTCATCTTCAGCCTGAAAGTCTTGAAGTTGGACTTCCTGTGGGATTTCTAAATGATGCAGATATTGGAGACCATGAATTGAAGACTTGGGGAGATTTGTTCCTTTTTTTTGGGGGAGATTTGTTCTTTTCAGGCTGAACATGGATGTGAAAATGAGGTTGTGCTATGCAGATAAATGTACTGTGGAAAGCAAGAATTATAGTTTGAAGGATTTTTGTGCTTTGTAAAGTAGATTCCTCTTAGACTGAATTTCTGTGTAACAGCTATTGATTTGGAGGCTAATTGTTAGTCTGGGAGACTGAAAATCCCAAGTACAGGAGATGACACTGGAAAGCTCAGCACCAAAAGCTACTGTAATTTTCCTCAGCTGAATTAACCGAGTGTAGATATATTTTTTTAATTATTTCATGCTCTGTACTCAATATTTCAGGAAATATGAGGGGAAATATTGTAAGCTTGAGGATAATTTTTATTGCTCTTTAATGTAAATTGTTTGTTAATTGCTCTGACTTAACAGACTCGATGTATCTTTGTATCTTTGGGCGGGGAGAAGTCAATCCCTTGGATGTGTTATAATGAAGTTGTTGAGTCTTGGAACAGCATGCAAGGGAGAGAAAAGAATAGATTCCCGATAACTGTAATAATGTCAGACTTCTATGTAGAGTACTTCAAAACTTGAATCCACAATAACCAGAGTACTCTCCATGTTGTTTCTTGTTTTGTGTTTGTCTTGAAGGCTTGATTATGCTAAAGACCATACCAATATAGAAGGAACACCGGTATCTGCTGCATGTCTTATAGAGAGTGTATGTAGTTACTTCACTCCCAAAAAGTGCAGACCCAAAGAACTTAAAGCAAGAGTCTGGATCTTGTAGAAATTTAGAGCATGTGCAACTTTCAGTTGCAGATACCATAGAGTATGACCTCATTGTGAGAGGAATTACTGCATTGTTGTTTTGTCTTACAGAAACTCAGCTTCCTTGGTTAATTATAAACAGCCTATTTACCATAGCCACCCAAATCATGACATATTTACTGAAATTTATAATACATATATCTTACCAATTTTATTTTATTTTTTTTCTTACTTTCAGTGAATTTACTGGACTCACGCACAGTAATGGGGGATCTAGGATGGATAGCCTACCCAAAAAATGGGGTAAGTCTCTGTTGTTGTTTGCTTTTTCACTCTCAAATTACACTAATCGTTTCCATTCGGAAAGTAGACTACTGGGTTTTAAAACTCCCTGGAGTGATTTGTCTGCAATGGAAGGAAAAATACATAAAACAACGTGCTGGGACTGGAAAAATGGAGCTGTGTAGCTGGGGGATTGATTTATTTATGCAGTAGATCCAGCCACAAATATCTTAATAATAGAAAAAACTGAGTTAATCCCCTCACTTGTCTCCTTACCAACAAAACCATGAGATTATATAAACTTAAGTGATGAATTCAGGTTCTTTACTTGAGCATGTAGGGGTAAATGTACAACAGTTCTCTGCAAATTTTCTTTTGAAACACAGGGTTTGGAACATTACTGTTAACTTTAAATGAAGAGGACTGTTCAGGGTCCAGATAAAATTTTGGCAGCTGATAACTCTGGAACATGAGGTGAGCTTTAAGCATGTTGAAAAGTCTGTGTTCCTTCCATTAACAGTTCTGAGGGCTGAAGGAACCTGGCTTCCTAATTTAAAACCAGTCCAGGTACATTAATACTCATCAGTGTGCCCACTTGGCCTGACTGAGTCATATGACCAAAATTCACAAGAATTGGTGTGGCTGAAGCACCCTTGATGCTGTACTGTAACAGAGAACTTTGATAGCCTTGCACACTGTTAAGTATTCCTGTCAGTTCCTGGGGTACAAAAGCAACATCTGATGTATCCTGAGATAGAAATACTGCATAGTTGTGCTCCCTGATAAAGCAGCTTTCAGGAATGTGGTATTCTAGAGTTTTAGATATCAGGTGTAATGGGCTGCAGAATTATCTTGCACTCCAGTTTGACTGCCATAAAACAGGGTGGTAATGTTTATACAGTGTAGCTAACCCTGTGCATATATTCTATAGGCTGATTTACAGTCTGGCTTTCCATATTTTGTGCAGATAAAAGGCAGTAGAAATGGCAGCCTCACTAAGACAAGTTGTCTGCTTGCAAGCCCTGGTCATGGCAGAAATGTAAAAACACACAGGGAGCTTAGTGTGTCCTGAAGCCAGTTCCAGAGCTACATCACGTTGTTGTCAAAGTCGATAGCAATATACTTTTTCTCTTGATTTAGAGATGAGAACTGAACTTGCTCCCCTTGCATATGTGGGCACCAGAATAACTAGTTCCAGATGTGCAGGCAGATCATTATGTTGGTGCTATGTCAAACTACAAAGATTCTGATGTCTACATCTTAATGTCCACTTTGTCCCTTCTGCACATTTGTCAGTATTCTCCCCAGACTATAAAGCAGTGGCTGTATAATCTTGTGTCCTTGTAGGAATGTCAGTAGAGAAATAACTAGGCCCGAAGTGTTCAGAATGTATCCAGATCTGTGTGTGTAGATGAGTAAATGAAAAGCTACATATTCTATGTATAAGGCTCAGTTACTTTTTCATTATTTAAATAAACTTTTTTATACTTACAAGCTGAGGTTCCCACCAGCACCTGGAAGTGCACTTATGAATGCCAAGTTAATGGTTACTGCCTCAATTGGGAGATTTTTTTTCTTTGATTTAACTAATGCAAATAATAAATGAATCAGACAGTTGGTTTTTGAATTTTCAGAAATCTCTTGTTAATCTTCTTTGTTTTCATGGGACTATAAAAATCCATGAGCTTAGCCCAGTTGTTTCCTTTGGCCTAATATATTTGCAATGTTTTATAAATACTGGGAAAAAAAAATCTTTCCAGACCTAATTCTTTAACCCCTTTATCCGCTCTCAATCAGCTGTTCTGCAGTCATATTCCTTGGCTTGATTTAGAAATACACACACACACACACATATATACACATATATTTAAGGTCTACCTTGTGTAAAGATTTTAAGTCTTACTTCACTATTTGAATTTACATAGAGGTAGATTAATTATTAAACCATGACAGAGATAATGTAGGCAAGTTTGTTTGAAGTATTCTCATCCTAATTTTTCTCAGGACATCTAGAAATATTTGAAGTTCCTGCACAGTTTCCAATCAAGGAAAGGAGCAGAAATCTGATAGTGTCGTATGTATGTGAGTTTAGTAACTTAAACTGTTCGGTAACAATTTCAGTGGTGATGTAGTTCCAGCTACAGATATATCTCCTTTTGAAGCAACCTTCAACTCTGTTTTGATAATTCTCCAATTGTTTTTTATTGTGAATCTTAAGGAAATCAGTATTTTTCTTAGAACCACATCTACTAGAAGTAGGAGGTTATTGGCAGCAGAGTTCCTCATGCAAAGAAAGTAAGCAATTTAGACTTTGTAGATTTGTAGGATTGTCTGGGAGAAGTCATAAATGCAACACAAGGGCTTAAGGGGAGAAGTTTTGAGAACTTCTGTGTTTATTCTTGGGGAAAAAAGAGGCAACAAAAGAAAGCAGTGGGGTAAGAGGTTCAGTCATATGAAAAGAACTTGCTTCTGGCAGATCCTTTATGGTAACTGTCATATTCTAGATTTGTTTCAGATTTATACCATGGTGTTCTTTGTGTATTGAAGCTGTACGTCTTTCCTTCCATGCTCCATAGAGATCAAGCTACACTCACTTAGCCTGCTACTTACCTCATGTTTGCTGAACACAATGGAAAAAATGCACACTGCTCTGGGAAACGAAGGTAGCCATGGGGGGAGGAGACTGACTGGCCCATCTGGAGACAAATTAGGCTTAGAACTACTTCAGTTTCATAGCTGTAATTCCAAATAAAGCACGTTTTCTGCTTTAGTCCCTGTATGATCAGAAGAATTTGGTTTGCTGCAAAATAGCACGCATCAGGTAACCTTTGGAATAACAGGCTTTGGGGAAAAGAAGAGAAGCACTTTAGGGTTGCCTCAGCAGCACTCTGCCTAGCGAGGTGCTTGTTTGGTCCAGGTTTTGGCAGTGTCTAGTATTTTTTTTAATGCTTGCTGGGTTTCATTTTGCCTCTGGTTGTGGAAGGCAAGAAAAATCTCCATGTACAGACACACACAGGTGTCCTTCTGTAGTGGAAATGGGAGGTCACGGTTTGAAACAGTGATTGAGCAGCTGGTGGGAAGGCAGGGCCAACCCAGAGGAGCTCTGGCAGGTGTAATGTACCTGAGTGATCAGAAAGGGTGGTGCTAGAATCCACCCCTTCCCAGACAACATTTAAGTGTTGGCAATGGAGGCAGGGCTATCTTGTTAGAGATCCCTGTGTATCTGAGTCCTCCTGAAGGTAAGCATCTTCTTTCCTTTATTTCTGCGCCCATGGCTGTTGCATTTGAGCAAACTCTCACTTGTTGCAGCCTAGGACCTTGCTACTCTGCTGTCATTGCTGTGCTTCTATTGTGCTACAATTTGTATGTATATGAAGCATTGAGAAACCAGCAGAAATGAAACGTGATGTGGCCAAATGTACTTGGTGTGAGGAACCAGATGTTGTACAGAAGGAGGTGCTTTTTTTCTGCTGCTTTGCTCTAAATTAATGAATTCTGATAGCATGGCTTTCTTGCTACCCCAGGAGGGCTTCCCTGGCAGTGCAGTGTTTGGCAACTTGCAGCAGTCATATGTGACTCTTAAGCCTGTTGTTCTATTTGTTGAAGCATGAGCAAGGCCCGCATGGGGTCTGCATGGTGATGGATCTCAGAAAGGGGACCTTCTCTCTGTCTGTGGTGCATAATCATTGTGGAAATACTGTTCCTTTTGTAGCTTGTGTGTTGAGAATGTATCATGTTACTACATGCCAGAGGGTCAATTCCCACTTTGTTCTGCGGTGTAAGTTTACCTTAATCTGGAGAATGTTGCTGGGATTACTGGAGGTGATATCAGAAATATCACAAATGTTTGGCTCCCTCTTTATTAAAATATATGCTTCTGTAGCAAGCATCCAGTACCTCTTTTACCTCCAAACTAAATTGGAAAGTTACCAAAACTGGGCATATCAGGAATTTGTGTGCATTATATGAGGCCGTGATGCTGACCTACTCGGACTTACAGAAACTGCCTGTACTTGCCTGTGCTAAGTATAGTTTTTTATCAAATGGAGACTCCCAGTAGAAGGAACAACAGGAAGTACTGTGAGAAACAGCTGGGTCAGATCGGGCAGTGTTTGTAGGCTGTATTGCTGCCTCTTCTCCTTTGACTTAGCAGGAGGCTCTGCAGGATGCATTTTGGCTCCCCACAAAGCCAATGCTTGGGTGGAAGTTACAGAGAGTTCCAAGTAAATCTCTGCTGTTTGGCCTTGGTCTGACCATGTAAAAACAACCACTTTAGCAGTAACCATGCAATTGCAAAAGTTACTGATTCAAATCGGCGCTTTTTAGATGGCTTGACTTATTCATCAGTTATGCCTGATTTATTTCAGTGGCTGTGACAGTGCTGATTTACTTGCTTCAGATCATCCCCCCCCTTCAGGATTTATTTTTAAAAGTTTTTTTTTTTTCTTTTTTTTTTTTTTTTTCCCCTTACTCTTTTCTTGCCAAATTGGAGCACACCTGCTTCACTTATGTGTCTTCCACCTCCCATTGATTTCCTTGAACTTCCTGTAGCTCAGAACAGGAAGGCTCTGTGGTCCTTGGAGTATTGGCTATGTGCTGCGGCTCATTGCACAGCTCATGTTCAGGGGTTTTCTAGGCTCAGACAGGAAAATAAACATGCACTAAGGAATCTTATCCTGTGGAGATGTTAAAGGATGCTGGGATCGCTCATAATTCTTTATTCACTGCAGAAAATGAGAGCGATAGCTGACTTACTGCAAGAGGAACAGCAGTTGCCCTGCTTTTGGTGGTCAATAGGGCCAAATAATGAAAGCAGGGGGAGTAAATTCAGCCACAGATTGTGTGAGTTGCTTGTTATTTATGTGTAGGATTTCAGTAAGCTTTCTTTTATTATTTTACTTTTATTTTGGAGGGGGTGGTGAGCAGCGTTTCTGGCTCATTCTTTTGAGGACAGGTACCCTAGGGTGCCTCTTTGAAGTTAAAAATAATGGCAGTTTAGATTACTCAGCATGGTTTGCGAATACATTCATGTTTTTTCTGTCGATCTCGGTTCAGATAGAGATTTTATACAGAAATCCTGGATTGGAAGCAGCATTTGCCCTCGGGGTTAGAAATAAAATAAAGGGGAGGAATAGGGGGAATGAGAGGAGGAGGAGAATTCTTGGCACCATTGAGCTGTGTCATGTAGCTATGATTACAACTGGCATTTTCAGGGCAGTACTTTTTGGCAGCTCATGTTTTCTCTTGCAAATGCTGCTGCTCGGCTGTGACCAGTGCAGCAGAGGAAGCAGAGGGATCCGTACTATGGCAAGAATACATTTCTTGCTGCAGCAGGGAGTGTGCTGGAGATTAAAGTAATACTCAAGCAGGTGAAAAAATATTTTAATGATTCCTGAAAAACCTGGTGTTTGGCTGTTTATTTGCACATATGTTTGCTCACATAGACATTAGAAAGAAGCATAGTCCACATCTGCAAATTATTTGACGCAAGCTCAAGTAATCCAAACCAAAGCTGTACTGGGCGTTTTTCATTATATACAAGATAAATCATTTTTACATAAGGAATTTCTGGGATGATATTGAGAGATAATATACACGTGAGGGCATTGTTTTCCCCTAAGTTTCCTTATGGTAAAATGTAAATCTATATATATCTTACCTTCTGTCTTCTTTGAACATTCCCCTTGTTTCTTTTGTTCCTATATAGTCATCTCATATCCCGCAGTGGTGTTTTCTTCCTCTTTTAGTATATCAGTGTGATAGATGCATTCTATAGCATAATTGTAACAAAAGAACTTGAGCTTTGAGTCAGAAAAGGCGGCAAGTTAATAATGTAGAACCTTTGTGATAATTGAACTAAATTACGTTTGAGGTCATGTTTCAAACACTGAAAGCTCTCAAAGTTGCTAGAGTTAAAGGAGAAAGGTGACCCTGAGAGCTGAGTTCAGCCAGCTGACTGCTGGTAGAATCTGTAGGTTTGCCTATTGTGTTAGAAGCACTGGCAGTGCTATTTCAGCTACTTTTGTTTCACAGAGCTCGAATATACCAATCAAAATCTAAAAGATGCTCAGGTTTAGTGGGAGAAATGAGAGGTTCCTATTGTGTGGTGAGGATGATGGAGGTGGATGCAGCAGTGAGTGTTGGATTGGCTCATAACAGTCTTGAGGAAGGGAATGTGCTGTTGCTCAGGTTTGCAGTGGGTAGGACAAGAAAAGCAGGATTTATTTCAGCTAAGCTGATTCAGGTGAAATTTGATGGAAAGTACTTTGTCCTGCTCCAGCTTTGAGGCAGATAAGGCATTTCCTTCCCAGGAGGTCTCTGATAGCAGATCAGGCTGCTGTCTGTTACTTTGGACAAGCAGTATTCATCCCTTCTGGAGGAACAGATGGATGATCTTTTTTGACCTCTTTCAGCTCTATATACAAATGGCAATAGATTGAAAGCACACATCCAGAACAAGATCTCTGTCTTTCAAATGTTGTTTTTCTCCTTTCCCTGCTTATAAAGCACCTTCACTCATCCAACACCCTGTATTTAAGACCAGCTTTTTTAATGTCTGGAACATATTGCCAATGGTATGTAACTTCTTTTAGATTAGAATACCTCATGCTGTAGAACAGCTTTCATTGAACTGCCTTGCTGTTCTATGCATGTCCTTTCCCACGTCTTCTTTACTATCTGAAGTTAAATCTTCTCCACTTGTGCACACTCTTAATTTTTTTTGTTTTGGACTCTTATCTACCTGTTGTTTGGTTTCTGTGCTGTTGGTGTGAATCAAGCCTTTACTGGATAGCAGCATCTGGCAAGGCATAGGTCTTATTAAAAGAGATCAAAAATGCCTGGAATACTCTGAAATACTGTGAAGATAAATTAATACTAGCGAGATTAAGAATAAAGCAAATCTTTATCTCTGTTAGAGCTGTATTAGTAGAATTATACACTACAGTCTTGGTCTTGAAAATCCACCACAGAAGAATTGAAGGCTGATCCTCCAGTATATCTTTTTGTAAATACAGTTGTCAGCATTAGGTTCCTCTGCACAGGCTCATTGGGCAAACAATAATCTCCTTTCATGCTAAAAAGTCTTTTTTCTCCAGTGTCTAAGAATTACGTTTGGGGATAAAAGAGCTTTGAAGAGCTTTATCTTCTAAAACCATTGTTTTCTCTGTTACTTTTGTGCCGGCTCCAGAAATATTGGTGTCCAACAGTTAGAAACCGTACAATTAAAATGCATAAGCATAGTGCTATCATGAAGAGTCTGAAATTTTGCAGAATAAGAAGTTATCATTATTGTATATGTGTGCCACAGCTCAGGGTTTATAAAATACGTATTAGGATTTTATAGTTTATGTTGATGGATTTGTACTACGTTACTTATGCTACTTACTACTTCATATCCTAATATATATATATATAAATCACTGGAGTACTTACAGTATAATCACATAATCTGTTTATATGACTGAAAATGCGTTGGCCTTGGTCTTGCCCCCTTTGACGGCGTATATTTTTATTCGGATTAATAGCTTTTTGGGCTAAATAAATCAAACACAAGACTGCAGCTTTGAATTTATTTAGTGTTCTTTTTATAATGAGGACAGTTGGTTTTCTTTTCACGGTACTCATTCAGGAAAGCCAGATCAGAAAGCATGAAAGAAAATGAGTGCTAACTTGAAGGGGAGAAAACAAACAGACATGGTAAGTTTTAGTCTAGAAGGTGAATATCTTAAAATGCAGGTTGCCTGAAAATAGCATGTAAAAACAGAAGCTGCTTTTGTTTGTGGCTGCTTTGTGTATTGGACAGGGGGAAAAAAAATGACAGTAAAAGTTAGGAAGTCCTTCTGAAGACCTATTAGCTACCTTACAGCCAATAAGGAAAGCTTTTTGACTGACTTCTGATCAGTGCAAACTCCTGTTATGTGGCTATACAAGAAATAGTTTAGCAGCCAAATGTCTCAGGCTGCGCAAGCAGACCTCGATTTGTTTTCAAGCTCTTTAATGGGAATGATCAGAATTCTCAGAGGTAGAAAATGGCAGCTGTCCTGAGTCCTGCTTGTTGGTCTGTGTGGCAGAAGCAGGCTGTCTTTTCAGTTACTGAAGCAAATGCATGCGCATACAAAATAGGAGGGCTGGGACTGGGTTTTTAGGCAGACAAATAAAATGCTGGTCTTTTAGTTAGAATCTTTTTACCTCAAAATATTTTTGTTTCCTACAGTCTGATTTATCTTAGATGTTTTGATAGCGGGAGAAGAAGCATGCTACAATCTATTATTTAGTGTGCTTCACTAAAGCAGTCAGTATTCATGAGATCTGTCAGTTTTAATGTTGACAGTACTGTGGCAAAACAGATGTGAGATTAAGTACCAGGGTACACATGGATGTAAGTACATATTTCCAGGGATTGTGTCCTAGCTCTTTTCCAAAGAAAAGTGGTAGATTTCTAACCGCCTTTTAGGCTCTTCTCAACACAAATGATGAAATGCTGTTAAAGGGAATGTGAGTGACACCCAGCTATCAGTCATCTCTGTTCTACCCCTGTGATGTTGTGCACTGCCTCACCGATGTGATCGATTGCTTGCATCCCACAGACTGAATAGTGAGTATAAAAGAATTGCAGAACATGATCGGATTCTGGAGTTCATTTCAGTGCTGCTTCACCTGTCTTGACAGAGGGTTTGGAGAAAAAAGAGGCCTTGTTGTCCTATGAGGCATTGTGAAAACTTAGGAGAGAGAACAGTTATTTTTCCCATGCATGATGGGAAACTAACATTGCTGATTTTTATTTTACTTTATAACTGGAATCACATCAGTGATGTAGTGAAGATTTAGAGTTGGGAGTAAGACTTGCATAATACCGGGCTCCATCACTGCCTGTTCAGAGCTACCTCTGAATACTGCGCAGGAATTGTAAGGAACAATCTATGAACAAGTTCCCATATAGCTGCAGGCAGGATCAGACCCCGGGGCTGGCTGGAAGCTGGCCCTGCACAAGAGTAGTGCCTGGTGCTCCCTGTTGTTTCAGTGCCCCAGTGGAGGGGCTGAACAGGTTACCTCTGGGGCAGCATTGGTGAGAAGCAAAGACTACTCATGTTATTCTGAAAACTGAATATATCAGACTAGGCTGAAAGTGACTCAGTGCAGCTCTGGCTTCACCTTCTGATGCATTTCAAGAAGTGAAGTGAGAATGGCTACTTGGTTCTTGCCAAAATTCTCTGATGAGCATTTGACTTGCACTTTCTTGCTTATTTATCTTCTGTGTTGATTATGCCAGCAAATGCCAGGCCACTGCTTTCATTATATTGAGTTCTGATTTAATAAAATGACTGGTAGAGAAAATCAAATTGTTCATTGTATTATGAGAAGAGATGTTTAATTTGTAAGAGAAGCTATCCAATTTTAAAGCTAGTTTCACTTCAGGAGAGTGCATCTTATTGACTTTTGGGGTAAATGGGCTACCTATGTGTTGAAACACATCAAATAGTGTCCTGTAGATTTGTTACTGTGCCGAAGTAAGATGAACCAGAAGCTTGTGAAGCTGTGTGCTTTCTGAGGATAATTACCCTCCTTGGGATGCTGTTTCACAGCATCAAAGGAAGAAACTCTTGGCTTTGAAGCAGGGGAAGAATTGAACCCTTGTGCTGTACAAGTTCTGATTTGACTTCAGCAAAAATTTCTGGGGGTCAGTGACCTGTCCCTCATCTTCCAATGTCTTCCTGTAGTATTATTTACTTGTAGTATTGACAGTTCCATAATGTTGTGCAGAAGATCCAGTTGGCAGAAGATAATGTAGTATTTTCTAATGTTGTTTGAGACGCTGGTGTACACTGTTAATCTGTTTGCAGTCATTTTCCAGTGGTGAGGAATTGCTGCATGCTTGGCTGCTCTCCTGCCTTGCCTTTGGCTGTGAGCTACATGAACAATACATGAGTGAGAACCCCAGGATGGAATCATAGAATTACTAAGGTTGGAAAAGACATCAAAGATCATCAAGTCCAACCGCAGCCTAACCATAGTACCCTAACTCTAACAACCCTCTGCTAAATCGTATCTCTGAGCATCACATCCAAATGGCTCTTAAACGCATCTAGGGACAGTGACTCAAACACCTCCCTGGGCAGCCTATTCCAGTGTTTAACTACCCTTTCTGTAAAGAAGCGTTTCCTAACATCCAACCTAAACTTGAGGCCATTTCCCCTCATCCTGTCACCAGTGAGAAGAGACTTGCCTCGCTCTTACTGTAAGCACATTTCAGATACTGGAGGAGAGTGATAAGGTCTCTCCTCAGCCTAGTTATCCCCAGACTAAACAGCTCCAGCTCCCTCAACCTCTCCTTACAGGGCTGATTTTCCAAGCCCTTCACAAGCCTTGTTGCCCTTTTCTGGACCTGCTCCGGTACCTCCCTGTCCTTTTTATACTGAGGTGCTCAAAAGTGAACACAGTACTCAAGGTGAAGCCTCACCTATGCCGAGTACAGGGGCAGGATGACTTCCCTAGTCCTGCTCACCACACCATTACTGATACAAGCCAGGATGCCATTGGCCTTCTTGGCCACCTGGGCACACTGCTGGCTCATATTCAGCTGACTGTCCATCAGCACTCCAGTGGGGCCTTGGTTTTTTTTGCTAGCTTTTTGAGCTACCCTTGTATGCTCAGTCTACAAAATCCTGATACTGACACTGTGGTTGTCCTGGCTTCTTGTTGTAGCCTTGGAGGTGTTCCTGAAGTTAGCCATTAGAATTTTAGAGGACTGTCAAAACAATATGGCTGTGTATGACATCCATTTCGCATCGCTTGCTCCTTGTTCAATCAGCAGAAATGGACAACAAAATGTGGCCCCTGGTGTTCTGTTCAGAGACCTTGGGGTGTTCAGTTTTGTTTCATTAGCTTTATTTTCCTCCAGAAGTAGAAATATGTGTACTTCAGCATGCTTTGCCTTGGTTTCAAACCTCCCAGCTGTTTATGGTTGGGCAGCTGTTGAAGCTCTATGCAAGACATCATTTTAAGTGCTGTTAGGTGTTGTGGGGCACGCACTGACTGTTCTTGTTGATTGCAATGCAAATGTATAGTAAGCCTGTAAATCATAGCAAGTGTTGTGATTAAAAATCATTACAATAACATAAGATTATTTTGTTTATTGCAAATCCTTCTAGACTACACAATTAAAATCATAACCACAAGTATAATCCTGTGAGATAGTCACTTCATTACAATCTCCTTCTGGTGTACTGTTTGTGTTGTTTTGATGCCAGATTGAATAACTGAGTGCTCCTCTGTAGTTAACTTTAGTGGGAGCCTATTTTGATTTCTTTTGTATTCCCTGCTAATTGTGATGTTTTTTTTAACGTGATGATTTCAGTTCTAGTGGTGTGAAAATCAACCTAAAATGGTAAAAGAAGTTTTAGAAAAGAATTGCTGGGTTTCATGCCTATCACAATAGATGTTTTGTCAGATGATGAGAAAATAAATGACTTGCAGCCATTGATACCTGGTGGCTGGGAGCAGGTCAGTGGTTGCTGCGGAATTACAGCATGTCTGATTTGAGCTGCTGAACAAGAGTGGAACAAGTAGGTCACTCGGAAACAGATTTCAGACCTGATCAAGCCTTCCCCTGCAGTTTCAGATATTAATCTCCTTTCTGGTGTGGTACCTTTTATTTTTTCCCCCAGCGTGTTACACATCCTGTTTCCCGTGCAAAGAAAGTGTGAGTGGGATGAGGAGCAGCTTGTGCCAGTCGGGCAGAGCACAGCGACTCTGGGTGTTGGAGCGATTCTGATAAATGCCCAGATTGAGATAATCAAAGTCTACCAGGGGATTTAGTTGTTTCCCTGCTTATTAATTTTAATGATAATTGAGTATCAGTGCCCATTACACAGACTGTACAGCTCAGCTCCAAGCTTCCTAAGCCCTGTATATTCAGTTTTAAAATGTTACTTATTCAGAGCCTGGTATACTTAATGTAGAGGGGTGGTCTTGGTGTGGATAGGCGGGAGCTACTGTGTCCCTTGGAGTCACAGTAATGCAGTCTGGCAGAGCCTGTTTCTCAGAGCTGTGCAAGTGTATTGAACTGGCAAATGTCTTTAGCCTCCAGGGGATTTGGTTATGATGCTGCCTGTATAATGTTTGTAAAAGGCTTCTTCTGTGAAGAGTTGGAGAGTAAGCAGGGAATCCTAAGCAGCCCTTGCTTGGTATTTGCAAAGCTGTTCTGTTGCCTACACAAGCCCTTCAGGCTCCCCTTGTGTTTGCTTTTGAGCTCTCCCACTTCTGGGCCCAGCTCTTCCCCTCCTAGTCTGGGACATCTTCCCCACAGCTCTGCAAGGACAGGGCTCTCTGACAGGCAGGGAGTGAGTCCCTGTGCATCTCTGTAGGCATCACACGGTCTTCAGCAGAGGCAAGAATCTCCGAGATGAGCTTTTTGGGTGAGAGGTTTTTCCCTTATGAATTCTGTGGTGCTTTTCTCCCTGCAGTAGTATGCTTAGTGTCCCTGTTGAGCAAGAACAGAGTGAACAACTGAGGCCCAAGTTAGGTGTTTGTGCCATAGGCCCCTCTTGGGTTCTCTTCTTAAGAGAGGGTCTAGGTTGGCAGAGCCTAGAAGGCTTCATCTAAAAAAGCAAGCAAACAAAACACATGGGTCTGCTTCCCACTTTTTTGTTTGTTTTGCCTATTCAAAAATAAAGCAGAGAACAGAAAATAATGAAGACAAATCTTTTTCCACAGACAATGCTCTGACCATAAAAAAACACTGCTTGGCAGGTTTCCTTTCTGTGCTCTACATGTGGATTTGAATCAGAGAACCACACTACTATTCTCCTATCTTACAGTCTAAATATATAAGTAATCAAAATAAAAATAGGAAAGTAAGTTAGGCAACTCCCTGCTGTTCAAATATGTTAATTGCAAACTATTGACATTCTACTCATGCTGTTTCTTACTGACTTACAGTTTCCTTGCTTGTGAAGTAAAACAATCAATTAAAAACACTATCACAGTATTAGCTAGTTTTCATTTAGGAATAAGAGATGTATGAATGAGTGAACTGAAGATAATGGTGGTTTCATTGGATTTAAGGCCACTGGGGCTATTGCAGTTACGTTGGTTGATCTCCTGTGGCACGCACAGTGTGGAAACTTGCACAGGGGTCCTTGCAACAGGTCTGCAACTTTGCTTTGACCTACATCGTATCTTATGGAGATTGATTTCTGCTTTGATTAAAGACTTCTTGTGGGGAGTATACCCTGTTCCTTTGCATCTTGTGCCCAACAGTAAGATGTTCTTGTTGCAAAACAAATATTTATATCCTGAATTAGTCCAATTTCAGTTCTCACCGCCTTCTCCTGTTAACTTTACAAATGCCTTCTTGTTATTTTTCTTCTCCTCTTCCCCTTGCCCTTTTCAGGCAATTAGAGGCCACAAGCAGATCTCTTGTTTGCTTGTTTGTTTTACAGATTTCTTCAGCTGTAAAGGCAGGCTTTTGATCTCTAGAGTAGTTGTAGACATTCTTTCCTGGGCCCTTTACAATCTATTGCATCCTTTTTGAAGTGTTGCCATTTGAAGTGAGAGCAGCTTTCCAACAGTGGCCTTAGTAAAGCATTGCATTATCTTCTTGTTTGCTCTGTAAGGCAAACGGATCAAGTGCTGAAGAAAATCACCCCTGAGCTGGGTGCCAAGTAGAAAGCAAGCAGTATTTCAGTGGTTGTTCAGATGGGTGCTGTGACAGAGGAGCTGGAGTATGGTACCATATGTGTCTATGACCAGGAGCTGTGCTGAAGCTTCTGCTTATCAGCTGGACACTTGTTATTTTGGAGGAGGGGTGCAAGTTCATTGATCACTGTGTGGTGGGGTTCAGTCCTTGGCTCAGCACAGCCTTAGTGCAGGTAAAGGCTTCGTGCCTTCAAAGCCAAACCCTGTGTGGTTCCTTGGGACACCATGTTCCTGAGCAAAATAAATTTGTGCAGCCCATGCATACACTTGGTGTGAACACCCATGTGGCACATACTGTAGAGGGACAGGTGATAGCTTTAAAATGTTTGTGATAAGGAGACAGAATGGGAGAAGACAGCTGTAAAGATGCAACAGTAGGTTTTTTGTTTGTTTGTTTGTTTTAATCTTTCCCCTAAATTGTGTGTTCTTTTAGCATAAAGTTTCTTTCGCAGCGTAGTGCTTGAAATTTCTTTGTGCACCACAACTTATGGGCAAGGGCGCTCATTATAAAAAGCTTTAGACATTGTGCAATATGGGGGCAACTTCTCAACATCTGAGTGCCATATTTTTAGTGTTGTAACTTTCTGTGGATGTGTGTTTCACTCAGAATCGTGTCAGTTAACCATGTAACCTGGAGAAGTGCTGTTTCCTATGCTAATTAATTATTCCCTTGAGAATTGAACTTTTTGTTTATTTTTAGAGTGCATTCGTTCATCTCCTCCCTTTCAAATTTCAACTCTCTGTGAAACGCATCCAGTTCTAGTTAGAGGAACAAGTCTGAAGCTGAAGAGACAAAGATTGAAAGGGGATTGATTTCATGGTTTAACTGCTAAATAATAATGAATCTGGGTTTGTAATTTCATGTTTGTGTGAAGTGGTCAATCTGTTCTTTCTGTTGTGACAGCAAGCTGTAGAATAGGAATAAATAATCATCTTGTTTGTGTGCTGAGTAGTGCCTTTCCTCCAGGGGACCCCTGAAATTCTGGTGAAACAAACTGTTTTAAATAATCTTCAGGCTACAGATGAGGATTATCTTGCCTGGCAGTAAGATGCTGTTGCTGTGATTCAGCTGTGTTACATCTGCACAGTGCACAAATCTGAGAGCTGAGTGCATTCAACAGTGTGCTGGCTGCCCAGATGTCTCTTGCATGTATCCAAGGAAGTCCTTGCTTGCAGTTTTGAGTGGCCCTTGGTGAGCCCAAGTAGTGCTGAAATGCAGCTTTTCCAGATCTCCCTTTGAAGGTTTCAAGTAAGGGTTCAACTCCTGTGGCAGGTTCTCCATGTGGTTGTCTGTCCTCAGCACATGAAATGACAAAGCTCTCCCTTACCTTCTTCAGAAGTTTTTAACTTCTAAAACAGTTTTCCCCTATTTTGCAGTATCACAGCTGTTTGCTGAAGCAGCATTTATGTTTGAAATGCAGACTTCTCAGCTCAGTATTTAGCAGGTTGTTGTATTTGTGTTCCTGGCTGTGGCATGTTGATACTCAATTGTTGGATTTTTTGGTTTTTTTTTCAGATGATGTCAGAAACCTGGGAAGAGCAGATGGGAGTTGGTGTCAGGTTGTGGGTCAGGAAAAATGACTGATGAAATATAGAACCTCTTTGGAAATGTATCTCCCCTGGGATGGTTTGAGCATAGGCATCCATCATTTAACAACCCCTTGCCCCCTAAAAACAAATGCAGAAACTACCACCACATCCATTTCTTCTCAGCAACAGTGGTGATGTAATGGCACAGGCTGCCCAAGGCAGTGGCGGATTTGCTATCCCTGGAGATAGATGTTCAAGAAATGTGCATATGTGGCACTGAGGGACGTGGTCAGTGGGGATGGTCTGGGAGTTGGGCTGGATGATCTTAGAGGTCTTTTTCAACCTTAATGATGCTATGTATCTGTTTCTTCATTTCCACATTTAAGGCCACACTGAGGGCAGATGGCACCTCAGTCTTGTATGTTGACATCCCTGTAATTCCAGTTCTATATTTAAGAAGTAACAAGTCTGTTGTAGTGGGGATTAAATCCCATGGAATAAAAAGTAACTAAAAGTTACATTATGTTGTAAAATAAGCATGACAAGCAACCACATATATAATTTACTGCCTATAGTGGGTAAGTACTTAACAGTCATAATAAACGCATTCTGTTCATTCATTTTTAGATCTTAGCATACTGATTCAGACCATAACTAAAAGTGACTATACAATCAATCTGAGGCTTTTTATGCTGGTTTAATAACATAGAACTGCTGAGGGTCTTTTAATTAAATAATTATTCTTTGTTCAATATGAATAGATTGCCTCAGTATAGGGATTGTCGGGAGGAACGTGCAAAATCCACCCTGAACTGATCACGTTTTAGCTACTTACTGTAATCTGCGCATAGACTTTGTTGTGCATATAAGTGAAAGCAGTGCAAAAACCTGGAAAAAATGTAGTCAAATACTAAAAATGCAATGACTAATTTGCAGCTGATCAAAGAAAAGTGTGTTAAGGCCCAATTTGATGGTGTGGTGAACAAAGTTATAGCTGTCTAACAAATAGGAAAAGCGGATTTTCTACAGGGTTCGGCTTCCAGCAGCTTTCTTTGTTTTTGGTGACAGTTGTAAGGTGCTCAGCACTTAGGAAATAGAGCTGAGCTGCCTTTCTAGGAAACAGCTCTTCAGAAAATCTGGCTTTCAGTTTTCTTACAAGTAGCCTCATGTATTAAAGAGTTGGCAAATGGAGTTGTTAGGAGGAGTTACAATAAATTGCATGGTGTGTTTGCCTGCTGTGCAGGGCAATTCCCATAAGAGGATCTGCACAGACAGGCCAGCCTTTGCATTTCTTCTGTCGGGGTGCATTGGAAATGCAAAGTCTGCTTGGTGTCGGGGATGACTTCAGATGGCCCTGCCACCATGGCACATCATTAATGCTGCTCACGGTGACCGGACTGAGAGGGCTTCAGTGTTTATTAGGGGAATATAATCATTTAAGCCTGAATAAGCTTCAAAGCTCTAATGTGGCTGTTTGGCCAACATAAATGAGATGTAAATTTGTGCTGAATAGCCACTGATGACAGAAAGATGATTAATGCAAAATTTGACATTGATTTATGGGTGCACTTGTCAGGACCTGAGCCATGAATGTAATATTATCTCTATGAAAAGCTTTGGGTGGATGAGAGACCAGGGAGCGGGGCTAAAATAGAGCATTTGCTGGAGGGTGTGATACAGTGTGAGGGTTGTCTGTAATGTAGTCAAATCTGGCGTATGCCTGAGAGGTTGGGCTCTTCCTGCTTAGTGCATGTATAATTGTATTGCTTTGAAGCATTTCAGAAAACTATTTTACTTCCACTAAATGTGCTTTAGTTTTTCTTCTTTTACTCCAAAATATTTTTTAAAACATGTAAAATCTCACTCCTAGGAAATGATAAGTAGCTGATGGCCATGATAAAGATGAATGACTCAGTACTGTGTTTTGCAGAAAGTACTTGTTCTCTTCCCCTACTGTGTTGCATGCATTAAAAACAGGCCAAATGTATTGCCATCCCAGTTGTAGACCATGAGAAGCCTTACATAAGTTTTTGTTTTTCTATATGTTGGGACAAACAGTAAGAGGGAAGGCTTCCTTTCTCATCTAATCCTTTTGAAAGTTGTTCCACAAGCCGCTTGGTATCGTCAGATGAGAAGCACTGTCCTGAAAGCTTTGAAAATGGAAGCTTTTGGTGATAAATCTAAAACGTATGTCACACTGTGCTGAGCCCTTCTAAAAATCTGCCTCCGTCAGTCTTCCGGTGTTAAACTGTGCTGCTGCTGCTCTTTGCTGCAGCTCTTGTTAAATTGTTCTGCAATGACTGTTACATTAAGCAGTGAAAAATGATTTAATGGTATTGTGTTTCTCCATTGCTACTTTCATGCTCGTCTCCATTGTCTTAGCATCAGATGCTGGACAGCAGTGTGAAATGTGCATCTGATTCAGATGCATGAAGAATTTAAAACATTAATTAAAAAAATAAATAAATGAAAAGGAAAAAAGGAGGGGGAGTAAGGGGGAGTTTGGTGAGGAACACAGTGCTTTGTTCTGGGAACAGGTCAGAGCAGCTGCTGATTAGGCATGCTGGAGTGGGGCTGATGCTCCTTTTTATTTCAGCTGCTGTAACCTCCAGCTGGGTTCTCCTTCCAATTGGATTTCAGTCCTGACATCTTTCATTGATCATGCAAATGATCAAAGTCTGAGCAAAACTTCTGTCCCATTTTCATTTTCCTGTTACACGTTACAGTGCAGCACTGAAGTCTAGGTGACTTTGTCCTGGTGTTACATTAAACAACTTCAGTTGTGCAGGTCTTGAAACAGATAATATATTTCATCACAAGCATGTTCTGCAGAACATTTTTAACATTTTAATTGCTCTCCTTTCTTACAGACTTTCAGGATGGGATTTGCTTTAGCAAATTACCATGAATGTTTTGTGATATTATCTCAACTTTGCAGATGCCTGCACTGGTATTCATCTTGTAAGCAGTGTGGAGCAACTGAAGAGTTACCAAAACCTTTGTGTTGTATTACAGTAAGGAGTCTTCAGCAGTACCCATGGCAGAAATGAAAGAAAGAGGTGTGGCAGCAAGCTGTGCGTGTTATGGATACAAGGGAACTTGGGAGAATCATTCAGGTAGCAAGATTAAATGTTTAAATCATAGAGAATGGTGAGGCCCTGTCATGGGATGTCCAGAGAAGCTGTGTGTTCCCTGTTCCTGGAGGTGTTAAAGGCCAGATTGGGTGAGGCCCTGGACAGCTTGGTCCAGTGGGTGGCAACTGGGTGAGCTTTGAGTTCCCTTCCAACCCAAGCTCTTCTATGATTTTAGCAGAGGGTTGTTAGAGTTAGGATACTATGGTTAGGCTGTGGTTGGACTTGATGATCTTTGAGGTCTTTTACAACCTGAGTGATTCCATGATTCTATGAAGTTCTCCATGCAACTTCAGGTCACTTCAGCTGTGTCTTCATGTTAAGCACTTCCTGTTAGTTGCAGTCTTGCTTAGTTTCACAGTTTCAGCATGAGTCTTTCCTATTTCTTGCGTTTCCTTATGCCTCTGAGCAACCTGTGTGGGAACTCTTCTTTGTATTACTTTGGGAAGAAGAGGAACAGTTTTGTCATTGGAAAAATCTGGGAAATCCAGCTTATATCACTTCTAGCATCCATGACTGTGCATGGGACCTTAAAATCTTTACCCTGCTTGACTTAAAAAATTCAAAATGCCATAAGAGACCAAAATATGCACCCTGTGACTTAAATCCTAGGAACTGTGTTATTTTTTTGTTTGGTTGGCAGCAGTGGAGTTGGGATGGGGCATGATGGCACTTAACTTTCACCAAACACATTTATCTAGTTCTCTTTCGTAATGGAAATCTGACATTAATAATTACCTTGTCTTTATTAATTCTACTCCTGACCTTGACTGTGTGGCAAGCAGTACATAAAACCAATTGAAACTGAGACTTGGTAAATCTGGATACAATGGTAAGTAGCCTGTAGCATGGATTAGGACCCTTTTTTTCTGTTCCTAACACCTTTGCTGACCACGTGTTAAAAATAATCTGTCAAAAGCTTATGTCTGGCTGTTCCTTTAAAGTGGCTGCAGTGAGAATTTGCCTTTGAGTTTTGTGGGGGCAGTGAAAACATGATTTAGAGAAGTCTGGTCTCTGCTAGGCAGCTATCATCACCTGTGGAATGGGGAATATGTGAGTGCTCGCTGGTTAATAACAAAAATGGAGAGAAAAAAGTTTGCTAGTCAAATGAAGCATGTCTCAGAGACATTTTAGATTTCCAGTTCATAACTTTCCACTTTGCAGTTGGCATCTTCTTCCCAGCTTCTGTTTATGAAAAATGATTCCCTAGCTCCTGCCTAGAAAATTGACTGTAGCAAGTGGGGAAACTTGCATTTACTTTGGATAATGTAGAACCTGGTCCCAAGATATTCAGAAGTTAGCCAGACTGTTCAGCTTGGGGGCCAAAGAAGAGTGGCGCTGAGAGAAAGAGAGGACTGCCGTCCAGTAGGTAAGGGTGAAAAATGCAGCTTAAAAGTTTTGGTATTGTTATTTGTGCATTTTCTGAGGTGACAAACTGAGGAAAATGTTCCAAACCATGAGAAAATCCTCAGTTCCTTCTTTGGGAGCTTTGCTTTTTAAATCAATTTTATTAGAACAGACTTTAGTTTGAGCAGGGAGATTGATCATATTTTTTCTGTTCTCTTTGTTTGTTCTCTATCAAGATTTGTGCTTGACAAGTAGCTGTTGTCAATGGAGTTATGTATCTCTATGTATGTATAAATGCTTTAGTTTAAAAATGCCGTCCAAATGAAGTTTGAGGGAATATTGTACTTACGGAAATGCCAGGATCCCTGGTGGTTAGGATTGCTCTTGATATTTAAAAGTTTTAATGAACATGAGGCCAAATACCATTTTCATTGATCACAGAAGTCTCCTTTTGTTACTGGCTCCTGTCCTGAAAGGAGCTCCAAAAAGCAGACGCTGTGTAGCTGTCTCTTCATCTTTCATTGTATGAAGGGATGCTGATGTGAAACAGAAGTCTGTCTGTACAAGTAATACCTCTTTTGTTTTGGAAGCTGAAATTTAAGAAGTATATTTGAGGTGGAAGAAAAAGTTTGGGTTACTCTACAGCAGTCTCTACAACTACTCTACAACTCTACAGTATTTGTTTTGTCTACCACCTACTTTTCCTCATTTAAACTTAGGCTGAGAAGATGCCAAATACCTGCCTGGGGAGGTTATCAAGATCACTTGTTTTCCTCTTTACTGTTTTTTCACTTCGTTTCTCAGTTTTCTTTGTGTTCATGAGTGGTTTTGGTCTTCTGATTTCTGCTGTTGTTTGGAATCTATAATTACCTGGAAAGTCACCTAGCTATGGTTGGTGTCCTTCCACTGTCTGGCTTGTGGGAGGGTGAGCAAATACCCTAATTGAGGGTAGTGCCCCAAAGCAGCACTTGGTCTTAAGCCTGAGTCCTTATATTGGCATAAATGCTTCAGAATTTTCATCTGACTACTGCTTAAAGTGGGCCCCAGTGACCCAGCAGTGGTGGAGGGGAGTTGGGCAGAGCCATTTAGCTGTGTATATGGAGGTGGTGTGCAGTGGCACGCTTGTTTTCAGCTGCTTGCTGTATCCTTGTTTTTCTTTCATTGAAAACTGAAATGCCCTCAGTGAAAACCAGCCTGCCATCAAATCTTATGGCTCCAAAAAGCTGAAAATGGGCACGATGGCAGTGGATCATAGGATGTAGGATAAAACCAGCAATATTGGTGGTAGGCTTTGAAAACGTTAAAATTTGGCCAATCGTGTTTAAGTGATGTTTTGTAACACGCAATATGGTGATGCAGTCATGATCACTTTATAGCTAGCACAGTGCTACGAAACTTCCAACCCTGCAGAAAATGATGTGCAGAGCTCTGCCTGGCTTTCACTAGAGATTTAGCCTTACACAACATTGCTGAAGTGAAGCCATGCAGAGGAGAGCCTGCTCAGGTGCACTTATTTGCTTTAATGCTGGAAAATGATAGCAGGGGGAAAGCTGGTGAGCAGCTTAAAAAAATAAAAAATAAAAAAAAAAGCCTGAAATTGTGGGGCTCTGGGATGAGGGAGAGCAACAAACCGATGGAAGGAGCTGGCTGGGAGAAGCGAAAACATGCGTGTGGGAGCAGGGCTGGGGACTATCGATTTGCAGCCAGGTCTGAACATCAGCTTAATGAAAGGTAATTGAAGAGCCTGCCCAGATATCGCTGGGATGGAAGGCAGAGGGAATTGCACAGAGCTGAGCACTGTGCCATCCTGTCCTTCTGGAAGGGCAGCGGGTTTCTCTGGGTAATGCCATGCTCTTCTCTATGCTTGAGGTACACGGAGTTCAAGTTCTTTGCACAATGTAGGAAGGAGCAGTCAAAGAAAAGGGTAGGAAAAGGCAAGTTATGTAATGGTATGGAGCTTGTGGGCAAGTGCAGGTGAAAGAGACCAGAGCTGCTATAGAGATGTCATGTTAAGAGACAAGAGGCAGAAAGTTGGTTATATTGGAGAGTGTGAAGGGGAAAAAGAAGATATGGGGGAGGATGATGTGCAACAGGAAACTTAATCATTTTTCTCTGGAGGAAAAAGGATGAAAATATGTACAACTTCTTTGAATTTTACATCTTTGATTCAGCAGCTTGCATAGTTATCCAGCTTAAGTTGCTCAGTTCTGTATAGAAAAATGGGAGAGGACTAATAGGGAGGAAGTGAGGCATCTTGTACCCATAAACCTATGAAGTAAGCAGTGGTAGCAGAAGCAGCTTGCACAGTCCTCATGTAGAATGAAGGAAGTGCTGTAGGGGTTTCTGGGCAGTCCTGGGAACCCTTTTGTCTAATGCTCTTAAGATTCCCTTCCCTCTTATGACTCCTAGGATTTAGTTAAATGCCTAATTGTTTTTAGCAGCCCTAAAATGTGTGAAATTGGGTTTGAAATGTGTGTGCCAACTTTGGTGGCTGCTTCAGATGGAGATGAGTAACAGAAATTTCCCTTAAAATAAAAATAAATAAATAAATCACCAGAGGCCAAATAAGAGCTTTGAAATCTTCATTTCCTGTGTCAGTATTTGTTTTTGGGGCAGCAGCTTTTGCTGTGCTGCAGTAGCACGTTGCAGTCCTGGAATCCCAGAGATTAGAAATACGCCTGACCAGCGGACAGATGGTGAATGTTTTAGAATTGTCCATTTAACCCAAGGCTGCTCCACTGAATGCTTTTTAGCCCTTATATGTGTATTAGTTGGACGTGTGATATCTTTGGCCTTTCCATAGGCAGACGATGTGCATGAATTACTTGCTTCCTATTGATGAAGCCGAGTGCATCTCGAGCGCCTGTTAACTTGCCAGCAGTGGCGTACTGGAAATTTCTGATTCAGAAATAGGTCTTCTATGAATGATTTAACATCAGGCCATTGAAATGCATTTGTGTTTTCCTTCTTACAGCTATTAAAGACTTAGAGAAAACATTTAGCACCAAATTAATGTTGCATTTTTGTTTTAATCCTGCAGATGGGGTTGATTTATATTTCAAAAATATGTGCTGCAGAGAGGAATTAAAATGTTACACGTTTTGTTTAGTTGTACTTAATATTTTTTCGTGCAAATATTTTCAGCTAGATGCTGTCATTTTAATGTGCTGTGTTTTCCTTTTCATTAACCATTACGGTGCAACATTTCATCCTGCACTGTTTCTAGATAGTTTGTATTCCTTTATTGTTTGGAGGAGTTGTCTGGGGTCTGCAATAATTGGGAAGCTGCAACCAGGCAGAAGGTGCCAAGGCTCTCTTCCCTTGTCCCCTCTTCAAGGAGGGATGAAAAAGCAGAGCTGTGGCAGGCTGCCTGCAGTCTCATGGGTGAGGCATACCCAGCTATGCTAACTGGAAGAGAAAGAAATGGCACACTCTCACATGCAGATAGGAAGGAGTGAGATGGGATTAGATGGCTCCGATACAGTCTACTTGGTTCTCCCTTGATAATTACACAGAAAATAAGCAGGCTTAAGTCATTAGCATTTCACTTTCCTCTTGCTCTTATGGCTGCTTTAGGTCTGATGGCAGGTGGTGATGGCAGGATTGCTTGGATTTGGGGTTCCCTACTAGAAGGTCAGCATGGCCTGAAGCCTGAGATGTTAGAGGATGTGGCATTTGTTGAAATTGAAATGAGACCTCAGCTCAATACTTTGTTCTTCCTCCTCATCATTAATTGCTCTCAAGGAATGAAAGCAACCATTAGTACCACTGGATTTGATTGTTGAACAAAGGAACTTTCTTCTACTACCACTAACACAACCCTTGGAGCTGAGCTTAACTCTTGGAAATGTGCTTAATTTTGTGAGTGAAGAGCATAAAGGTTGCCTTTGAAAATTGATTTAAATTAAAGAAGTGTTTTTTCTGAGGATGTTTGGTATGCTGTCAAGCTAAATCATTAATGATATAATTGCAACATCACAGTCTCTGCAAACATCAGTTCTCTAAAAGAAATGCCCATTAGATACCCTCTAAATGTCATATAGAGTTGTACTGTATTCTGTGGCCTTCTGTAAATGTCTCCACTTCCTAGAGCAGTTTGGCCTCAGCAGTTCCCATCTCAAACTTTTTTCACTGAGCACTTCCCCTGCCTGCTGGTTTGATGGGAAGATGGCAGAGGATCACTCAAACCTTCAGCTGGAAAGAGCAAAACTTACTGGGGTCGTTGCAGCAGGGACCTACACCTCAGGTGGGAGAAGTGGAAGAGTGAAACACTCCTCCTTCTCAAAAGGAATCTCCAGCTAGATCAAAATAAGACCTTGCATTTCTATGGTTTCATATCGAAAGAAACTGCTTCTCCCCAAAGATAGGCAAATGTTCAGCTTGGAATATAGCTATTACCTTGTATCAAAGCGCCTTTAAATTACCTTCTCTGTCCACAGCGGTGATTAGAAGCAGGCAGCAGTGTGGAGCAGAGGCTTTGGGAATTAAGCTCTTATAGATGAACAGTTTAGAAGTAGGAGAGAGGAACATAACTGATATCACTAGTTCTCCTGGCTTCTTTACTGCTTGTGGGTTAATCTAATCTCTTAATGTGATACTGCACTTGTCAAAAGCAGAAAGGAAATGTTAATGTCGTGTGTTCCTATTGTAGGCATTGTTGCAGTGCTGAACCAGGAAAAAGCGTTCTTTCCAAGTGATTCAGTCTAGTATGTGACCAAAATTAAAGCAACAAAGCAGTTGCTACAGTTGCCATAAACAGCTGGGAGAAGTGATCTTGAAAACCTTCCTTGCATGTTCAAAACAGACCAAGCTTTTTGTGTTCCTGTCACAGATGAAACTATTCTGCTCTTTCCATGAGCAGAAACTCTAGCACTCTTGGGAAGGAGGGGCACATTTACTTCATGCGCCACTGCTGATTTTACGGCAAACTGTTCATCTGGAGAGATCAGCTGGAGAAATGTGCTTGTCTTTGTTGTGCAAGGCAGCAATTTGAGGATGTGATAGAAAGGAACCTAGGGAAGCAGGGACAGATGGACTGTAATGGCTTTTCACCTGTGTGTATGATAGGAAAAGGCCAACCCATGGCCCCATCTGCTTTTGTTTTGCCATTTGGAGTGCTAGTGGAGAGACCTGGTGGTATGTTTTCTCACTTCTGAAAAGTCTGAACCAGAAGGTTTTAATTAGCATCTTTTTATATTTCTAAAGGGTGTTTTATCTAGTACATTTATTATTGAGTATGTATCAAGCTTCCAGTATGGAAAACGCTGTCATATAAAACATTTTTTTCTCTATTAAGCATCCAGCTATAAAACTCTGAATCTCAAGGTGATCTTCAATGGGAAAGCTAATATTTGGGGAAATTGTAACTTTTAAAAAAGTGATATTTCTTCTCTTTACACAGTGGGAAGAAATTGGTGAGGTGGATGAAAACTATGCTCCGATACACACATACCAAGTATGCAAGGTAATGGAACAGAATCAGAACAACTGGCTTCTGACCAGCTGGATCTCTAATGAAGGGGCTTCCCGTATCTTCATTGAACTCAAATTTACCCTGAGGGACTGTAACAGCCTTCCAGGAGGACTTGGGACTTGCAAAGAGACTTTTAACATGTACTACTTTGAGTCAGATGATGAAGATGGGAGGAACATCAGAGAGAATCAGTACATCAAAATAGATACCATTGCTGCTGATGAGAGCTTCACAGAGTTAGACCTCGGCGACAGAATCTTGAAGTTAAACACAGAAGTGAGAGATGTTGGGCCTCTAACAAAAAAAGGATTTTACCTTGCTTTCCAGGATGTGGGTGCCTGCATCGCCCTGGTCTCTGTGCGTGTATACTACAAGAAATGCCCATCAGTGATCCGCAACCTGGCACGCTTTCCAGATACCATCACAGGAGCAGATTCCTCGCAGCTGCTAGAAGTATCAGGCGTCTGTGTCAACCACTCAGTGACTGATGAGGCACCAAAGATGCACTGCAGCGCTGAGGGAGAATGGCTGGTGCCCATCGGGAAGTGTTTGTGCAAGGCAGGGTACGAGGAAAAGAACAATACCTGCCAAGGTAAGGGTTTGCAGGGGGATGCTGTGCTGAAGTGGCCACAGTGATGTGCAGCCTTGGCTTTTTTTCCTCTTCCTTTCATTGTGTCTGGTTGAGGTGACTGTGGCAGGTTGGATTCCCTCTTCCACTGAGCTCCTTTGAATGGCTGTGGCAGTGAAGAGGCCTTGGATGGATGTAATGGGACTCCATACTTATGTACAGGTCTCTCCAGTGCTTTGAAATTTATTTCCCACTATGAGATGTGTTTTTCATTTGCATGTAAAAGACCTTTTTTTTTTTTTCCTATTGCTCTTTGAGGTGAGGGCGGAGATGGTAGAGCGGGGAAGGTTTGGTATTTTCTTCTCTGGTAAATATTTAATATAAAGCTGCTCGGAGTTAAATGTGAAGCCCCACTGGTAACAATGCTCTCATATATGCTCAAGTTTGCACAGAAGTGGCTGACTGAGGTTTCTGGGTTGATGTTCAGTATAGGTCTCCTGAACTGGGGCCTCGAGGAAGTGATCTAGGGTGTCTTGAAGCTTAAAACTTGAATACTTTTTGAAAAGTGCAACATACAGTGAGGTGGTACAGAAAGTATGGCGTTTTGTATTGCACATTTGTTTGTAAAATTTGTCCTTCTGTTGTAGATGTGTAACTGTTTAAAAGAAAACCTGTTTTGGAGAGATGGGGAAAAGTTTTGCACAGACTTCCTTTTGCAAAACTTACTTTTTCATCATCATTTGCATCTCCTATCTTCTTACCTTCTGCTTGTGGCCACTTAGAGGGAACCTGTGGAGAAAGACGAAGTATTCACTTCCAGCTGAAGGCAGTGTTGTGTTTTGTCTTCACCTTGGTTCGGAAAGTTATCTTTGGCACTTACTGTTGATTCATAGGATGGATATATGCCTATCTGAAGTGACCTGCGGCCAAGATCCTGTAGTTGTCAGCTTAGTACAAGTCTATTGTATCTCAATTTTTCCTAAGAGTTAATTAACTGGTAAACTTTCTTTTGACTAGGAGAATCTCCTTTTTCTGCAGTCAGCATTGCAAAATGAGGTTTTTTGCTTTCATGTGCCAATAGAGGTATTTCTCCCATATGTGGGTGAAGACATCTGGCTTTTGCTGTTTGACACTGCACAAAGGGGTACCAAAGGTGAACACTGGCTCAAGTTGAGGAAATATAGACTGTTGCAGATGAAGGAGATGTGCCAGATATTTCAGCAAGAATCTGCCTCATTATGGCTAAAATTACTGCATACTGAAGTAACATGCCTTTGACGTGGCCATGTGGTCACACACCACATCCTTATCTCTAAACTATAGAGAGATGATTTGGAGGGTGGACTATTGTGTGGATAAGGAATTGGTTGGAAGTTTGCAGCCGTAGGGTTGTGGTCAATGGCTTATGTTCAGGTAGCGGCCAGTGATAAGCACTGCCCTCCAGGGATCTGTCTTGAGACCAGTAGTCTTTAACATCTTTATCAGTGGCATAGATGTTGGGATTGAGTATCCTTCCCCATACACACACGCAGGTTTGCTAATGACACCACGCTGAGTGGTGTAGTTGATATGACAGAAGGAAGAGATGCCATTCAGAGGGACCTTGGTAATCTCAAGAGGCGGACCTATGTGAGCCTAATGAGGATCAACAAAGCAGAATGCAGTGTTTTGCACTTGGGTTGGAATAAACCCAGATACATATACAGACTGAGAGAACTCCTTGGGAGTAGTCTGGCTGAGAAGGTCTTGGGGTCCTGGTAGATGAAAAAGTTAATATGAGCCAGAAGTGCATACTTGCAGCCCAGAAGGCCAATGTTATCCTGGGCTGAATGAGAAGAGGGGTGGCCAGCAGGGAGAGGGAGGTGGTTGTCCCTCTCAGTTCTGCCCTTGTGAGGCCCCACTTTGAGTACTGCATCCAGGCCTGGGACCCCCATTACAGGAAAGATGTAGAGCTGTTGGAGTGGGTCCAAAGGAGGACCAAGAAGGTGATCCATGGGCTGGAGCACTTCCCCTACGAAGACAAGCTGATGGAGCTGGGCTTATTCAGTCTGGAGAAGATAAGGCTGCAGGGAGACCTCATTAAGGCCTTCCAGTATTTAAAGAGAACTTAAACTTGAGAGAAATCAACTTTGGATTTAGATTAGATGTTAGGAGGAAGTTTTTCATTGAGAGAGTGGTGAGGTGTTGGAACAGGTTGCCCAGAAAAGTTTTAGATTATCCATCCCTGGAAGTGTTCAAGGCCAGGCTGGATGGGGCTCTGGGTAACCTGATCTAGAACTGGATCTAGCTGATGGCAACCCTGCTTGTGGCAGAGAAGGGTTGGAATTTGATGATCTTTGAGGTCTCTTTCAATCTAAGACATTCTGTGATTCTAAGTGCCTATGGCAAAGTCAGTTTGAGGGCCCCATTTAGATGTCCCGTGTTTAACCCAGGTCACAGTGCCAAATGTCTCCTGATGGTTGTCACACAAAGGTGTTCAGATGATAGAAGACATCAGCCTTAGGTTGTCCAGAATGTCTGCATTCACTGAGTTCAGAGTACACGCTGATGTTGTTTGTGACTGAAACATTTTCTGGTTGGGATGTTGCTATATTTACAAGGATGAGGTTTTTTATAGGAGAGTAAAGGAAATCTGCAGCCCGTCAGCAGGGTAACTTACAATTAGGAAGGTGCAATGCCAGTTTTGCTTTGATACTGGTGATTCTTTCACAGCCTGACTCATGCTTAGGAAATGCATGCTATGCTCCTAGCAGACATAATGGTAGTCTTGGCAGTGTGTTCTGTAGATCTGACAAACACCTAAGTAACTTCTGACCTCTGGTTTGTAAATCTATTGCAAGTGGTCTCCCCTTTTGCTTTCTTTTACAGTTAAGGAGGTTATTACTGCTTCGGGAAACATTTTCAACCCTGAAGAGCCTGGCTTTGTTTATTAAAATTTCTTGTGCAAAGATGACATTTTCCAAGCTCTAGTGTCATGTCTGGACAAAGCAAACTACAGTCTAATAAGAGACGATGTAAATCCCAGTCGCCCTCACAGACATATGGGAACTATTGAAATCCCTTCTGCCTACAAATCATTAATTGGCAACGATGTTCTGAATTCATCATCTTGTCAGCAGGGTTCCTGTTTGAAGAAGGCACTGACAGTAACAGCTGAGCAGTTTCTCTCGCTGGGGACACTGAGGTTGTAAATATGACATGGCCTAATCTCCTTATATAATGTGCTCGCTCTCTCAATTAATAATGGCAACTGGGCTGTATTTACTGTAAAGAACCCAAACTACTTGTATTTTACACCTCCTCTGGCAACTATTAGCAACAATGAGACAACTGGAGGTAAATGGTGACTGTTTTGGGACACATTTATAAAGAACCAGTTCTGAGGTTCATTATTCACAAGAATAAATTATGGTACTAGTTTACAATAAAAACTGAAAGCAATTGTTCTGAATTTCTATGCAGTCTTACAGAGCAATGATTTGGTGCAGCTGAAGGACTCATGGTGATTGGCTTTACCCTAGTTCACCTGGTACTGTCTGAATGGATCCTTTAGCAGTGCTCCTGAGCATTTTTGGTTGCTTGAAAATGCCTGGTGGTGGTCGCCCTGTTAGCAGGCAGTATGTTCACAAAGGCCGGACCCTAAAATGCTGTAAAACCAGTGTGTTGCCACTGAAGTCTGTGAGGTCTTCACCCATTTAGGGTTTTGGACAAAGAAATATATCAGCTCTGCTTTTCCCATTCCATCTTTTCTGCTTTGTCAGAGGCAAGTCTAGTTGTAAATTCAGGTTTAGTTGCTTACCATTTGGGGTTTGTGTTTTCATCCTCACTGAACACAGCCCAGTGTTTTCTTACTCAGAACCAAGAAGTGCTTGTTTTTATCACTTTAGAGCCTCTGGTGCCCATCCTCCTGGAAAGAAAGTGATGCTGACCTGTTGATCAGGAGAGACCCAAATACACACTATTTATTTCAGCGGTGAGGTTCCGGTAGTCACGTGGAGCCACAGAGCTGTAACTGCAGATTTAATTAGTTAGCAGTGCCTGATATTTTTTCAGCTGCCTTTCAGAGCCAAATCACAAATTAATAAAATATTTGAGTTAAAACCAAACAAAACCAAACAAATAAAAACACCCCAAACCCATGAACAACAGCATTGAAAGAGAGCCAAGCTGAAAAAGCAAGTAATGATTTCAGGTGGGTCACCAGGTTCTCCTGTCCAAGGGTCAGTGTGTACTGCTGCTTGAGGAGACATCAAAGGAGTGTAGACAGTTTTAATCAGCTTCAAGATATGGACAAGATTACAGATGTAGCAGGTTTTTCTTAACTGCTTTCTGAGGAAAGAACTTTGAAACTGAGGGGTGGGCAGTGATGGGTCAGCATATGGCTTCCTCTTTCTAGAAAGGATCTACTGACAGAGGAAACAGTTGGATTATTTTTGTAAAACAGCTCTACAAGATTCAAGTTCTTCTGCTTTCTTCAGCGTTGGTATTTGTTGTTTGATTATTCTTTCTCTAGTCAACTTTGCTAAATATCACTGTGCTTTTACAACCAATATTTAATTTGATGATTGTTCATTAATTGTGTTGAAGTTCAGCCCAGCTCTTGCCAAGAGAAATAAGAATTTCCTACATGAAACAAAGACTGCAGAAATAAATGCTGTTGGCAGAAATGTTTTACTCTGGATATAATTAAAATCGGTTGACAAGGGTTGCTAGCTTATGCAGATCAGAAATTTTCCTGCCAAATTGATGCTTGGGTCATTTTGTTGGTAACTGGTCAGAATTGAAGCGGAGTTACTCCCGCAGAGTTACCCTAATCTTCCTATTTTGCAGAAAAACAAACAGGTAATGTTCAGTGTGTGTGGTTTTTCCCAGGAGGCAGTTGCTGCAGTTGACTTCTCCATCCCCTCATTTCTAGGGGATGGAAATGTGTTGCTGCACAGGTAACTTTGGAGTTGGGGTCTGACTTTGAAGCAGCCTGGGTTTCTGGTTGTACACATGATGTAGATGCAGAACATGGGCAACTTTTCTTCTGCCCTCTCCCCAGCTTTCTTCTGTTCCTAGGGCTGGCTGAATTCTCACTCCAGATTCCTTGTTATGGATACCAGAAAGGCAGCGTGTTACTAAATCCTGCCTGTCTTCTCGGGGCCTTTCCCAATGGGACTCGGTGAGCAAGGCGAGCACACTTTCACCCTCATGGTAGAGTAGAATGCAAGCCAAGTCTGGGAATAACAAAAAATCTCTTCTTAATTGTTCTACTGGGAGGTGATTACATGGCAAGAAAAACATTGATGGAAATGTTCAGTATATGGAAAATACTGAATTTGGAAATACTGTTGCCCCTCCTGGGAGTTCTTTGCCCATCATTCATCCTTCTGCATTTTTCTGATTAAAACAAAATTGGCTGGGAGTATAACGTAGTAGGTGTTTATATAATTATGAGCTGAAGCGCCTAGTTAATTTTAATTAGGCACAAAACCAACCAGCATCAAAATAGCTGAGTTTTTGGCTACACAGTTTGTATTATTTTTACAAATTTAAAGTAAATCACTTGACTGCTACATGGCAGAAATACGTAGTTCTTAGTGGAGGGTGAATGGTTTTATTCTGCAGAGGTGTATGCATGTATATATATTTAGGTGGTCTTGTTCTGCAGCTGACATATTTGAGAGCAAGGGGGTGTTAGCTAGAGATCAAAACTTTTGCAGCAGTACTGTTTGTATAATATTACTTGTTTCATTTTACATGTCTCTTTGCCTTCATGGGAGGCATGGTTTGTACTTTAAGGCAATATATTGTACTTTGATAATGAGTTTTCACCTTCTGCACTACCTTGCATGCTTGGAACCCCTTGTGATTCTGAAGATCTTTCTTCATTCTCCAGCAGTGCTTTTAGGCTGTTACTTTTCCTAACTTAACTTTCCTATTCCTTCCGCTGTGGCCACTATGCGCTAACAGGACATAAAGTATACAAGTAGTGGTTGGCAATGCAGAGAACTTCACTGGTAAAAAACTGCTGGTAATCTTTAGCAAAAGGGTGGCTGCGAGCTGTCAAATTGCCATAGATCCACCAGTGCTTGTCTGTCAGAACCCTCATTCCACAGAATTTATATTGAGTGTTAAAATGAAGATGTGCTATTGCATATTTTCTTCATACAGTAGGTTTTCACTTTTGTCTTATTCATTTAGAATCACTTAACAGTAGTTAATGATGTGTTGACATTTCAATTATAAGCTTTTCTCAGTGCATGCTTTATTTCTTGACCATTTTAACTTGCTTTGAGTTAACACTGAGGTTGAAATGTAGGTTTCAGAAAAGAAGGGTGAATTTTGTCTTGTCTGACTGTAGTTGCAATTTACCTTTTTTTTTTTTTTAAGCTTCATAAATGTCTCTTGTATAAGGTAAGGGTTTAGTAGAATGCAGTGCGAGGGAGGAGACTGCAACACAGATGTCTGCACAGAGAAGTGGCTGGTTTTCATCTGAACAGGGATGGCTGTGTATTATTCTGAAAGCTTGCTCCCTTTTATCACTGGATTTAATCTAACATAGACACTGTGGTGTCCACAGACAACACATGGTTAAGGTTGCATTGAGCTTAGTACTGATATGCCACCATTTTTTATTTCCCTCAGGACGGTGATAAAATTTTTAATGCTGGAGTGAACTCAGAGACAAAGGCTGGGTGTTTTATAAAACTCAACTGTATATCCAAAACAGATTAAAGAAAGAAAAGGCAAAAGAGAAGATGCTGCTGGGTCTGTGGAAGTCCCTTCTTGCTTTCATATGCTTGTCCTACCTTTATAAATATAGGTCCTTAAACTGTTGTAGTTTAAAGAATTGAGCTTTCAGATGACAACTTTCTCCTTGCTGTAAATGACAGCAAATCTGGTTAAGGCCAAGAAAGATGTTTTCCTTGTAAAGTTTAAGCTCTAAAAGCTGCAGCTCACATCCACTGGCTGGGGAGGAAACAAGGCCATCACTGCCCTGTTCTGCTTCAGGTTACATTCCCTGAAAAGACTGATGGGAGAGGATATACACCTGCTGCTCTGCTGCCTTGCTTTGTAGCTTGACATCCTTATGCAGCCCAGATGGTGGAGATGGACTCATGCTCTGCTCCTGTGCTGTGTTCAGCAGCCAAAATCCCACTAGCTATGGGGGCACAGGAGACAGCGCTGGCCTGGAAGCTGGCCCATCCTAGTGTGGCCTGTTTTCATGGTGGGCTTTGAGTGGCTTGTGAGAAGATTCAGTGGCACTTGGGTTTCTTTACAAGGAAAGAAGTACTTGATACAGACCATGACAGTATTTGCAGTTTATACAGAAGGCTCTTCTCAGGATCTCAAAGGATCTGCTTTACAAAGGAGGCTGCAGTCGCTGTTTCCCCATTTAACAAATGCTTTTGGGCTGATGCTGAGGTGCTCATTGACAGCCAGAGGCTGGGAAGTGCTGGACAGCAGCACAGAAACTCTAAGCTGGTATTGAAACAGAAATTGTCCTTTGCAAAATATTTTCCAAGCTCTGAATTTTTTTTGTTTGTTTCTTTAAATACATTATGTTGTGTAAAGGTTTTTTGTTTTGTTTTGTTTTTCCTTCATTGAAAGCTGTGCTTAAAATTAGGTTATTAAATCATTACTTTGGGACCTAAAACTTTCTTTTCAGGCACTCGTTAGCATTTGCTGAAGCCAGTGGATGCTCGGCAGTTCTAGACTGTTTGTTTTCGTACCTCAAAATTAGGTACTTCCCTTCAAAAAATGTTTGGCCTGGAGATATGTATTCTGAAGGAGGATCTCACAGCAGCTCAAGCTTCTGCCTGGGATGGAAGCTGTGCCAGGGAGTCTGTGTCAGCCTGAAAGTCCGTTTTGCTGCCAAAGCTGTGTGGTAACTGAGCACCAGACCCCCTACGTCTAAAGCATCCCTTGCATCAGCAGATTCATCTGTCCCTCCACATGTGTGACTGGTATCACTTGGACAAAGTGAGCCCGCCTGAGGAGCCAGCATCATCTATATTGAACTCCAGAGTCGTGGTTGCTGCCTGCCAAGTGAAACGGCTGCCTCCTGCGTGGTTCACAGGGGTCATCCTGCTGCAGTACTAATTCCCCAAATCATGCATTAGATGTCTTGCACGTGGTTGGACAGTCTGTCATCCCATTCCAGCAGTGATGGAGGTCACAGCCTCTGCCTTGGAAAGCTGTCTGAGAAGGAAGCTTTTTTAATTACTGCAGAACAAGAGGAAAAGCAGCTCCCTATGAGCATGGGGAATGTGCTAATTTGGTATTCGGCAGAAGCAGCCTCTGGGTTGCAGCTTCCTAGCTCCGAGCTGCTTTGTAGACTGTCTGCTGCCCAGGCAGCTGCACAGCCAGCACCGTGGGCTTCATTGCTTCATTGCTATGTCAGTTCAAGAAATGCTAGCAGTGCTGGCATCTTGGGACAGGGTCCCTCACTGTGCTCCTACAAATCCAAGACCATTGTTTGTGTTAATTACCGGGATGCTCAGATAAAAGGCTTTCTCTTCTTTCTACAGACAAAGCCAGCCAGCATTATCCATTTATTTTTAAAGACATTTTTTAGTAGAGCTTTTACATTATTTTGCTTTGCTCTCACAGTTCAAGCATGATTTAATATGTCAAAACTGGTTTGCTTAGCTGGCCTTGATTGTCTTGCATACTTCCACTAAAGCAGGGCAGTCATCTTTCCAGGCATGCTGCTGCCCAGACAAATGAAGTGTCACAGCAGTGAGGACTTGCTCTTGTGTTGTGACAGCGGTCGCTTCCTCTAGCAAAGCTGGCAATAGGGAATTTAGCCTCCAGTGATGCCCATAGATGCTTCTTGGGTCAGAGCAGCATGGGCCCACACATATATACATACATGCAGAGACAAGCTTATGCTTGAGAGATTTAATAAATCGTTCATGTGAAAAGAAATTTTGGCCCAGACTGGGATTCTAGCTAGTACATGAGGAAGAAAGAAAAACTGTCCAGTTGATGCCCATGCTTGTGGAGCCTCAGGAATAGCATAGGGAGTTCTTACTTCAGAGTAGTGCCTCTGAACTGATTCACGTGGGTACAGTTTGCCTGAAAGAAGTGAATTGCCATGTGGTGTTGTACTTTCTGCGGTCAGTGGGAATTTTACCATTGATTTTGTTAGGAAGGAGATGATAATCCCATTCTTAACAACTAAGATGATTTCCTGGCTTAGATCTTGAGTGATGCACTGACTGCCAGAAGAGCACAGCCTATAAAATAGTTATTAAGCTTATAGTAATAGACATAGCCAAGATCAAATAATGATAGGGTCCCGATCTCTTCTGAACCTCCTGAGTATTTAGAGAGATGCTGTCTCTTCCTCATGGTCAGTGACACAGGCTTAAGTTCATCCATAAGTTTCTCTCCAGTGTACTCTAAGTAAGAAGTTTTGAGTCATTCTTTGCTCTTCTGTGCCTTAAAATAACACATCAGCCTTACGGTCCTGCTTGCAGAACTTGGTGCATGGCAGAAAGTCTTCCCTAAGCTGCTGCTTCAATGCTGTGAGCTTATCTGACTTCTGCTCTACACATGGCATCCTCAACACTGCCACCTTTGGGCTCCTTCCTCCTGGACGCATTGATGGTAAATCCTCTGCACTCAGGTCAGGCATCTTCTGGTTGTTTTTTTACTGGTGTGTTCTGGGTGAGGGAGTTCACTCTCTGTTGTGTGGGATGGCTGCCAGATGGAAATCTGGTGCTTCGGGACAAGCAAAATGATTGTATGTTACTGTTATTGACTGAGGTCTGAGAATGGCTAATGGCATTGACAGGAGCTGTGTTATCCTGGTGGTGAGGGCAGCCAGTCGTGCATTGACTCTGAAATGCAGTGTGTTAAATGCATTGGTGGTAGGAGGGGGGCCAGTGGCCCCTGCCTGTCCTTGAACAATGTTGTAGGGTGCTGTTTGGTTTGGTTTGGTGATCTCCCAGTGATTTGAGAAGTGCTTGGAGGAAGCCAAAAAGTCTGTTTTGCTGGTCTCTTGCCAAGAAGAAAAGATGGAGAAAGATCTGACCTTGGCACATTTAGCAGTTGGCCAGCGCCACCTGAAAATCTGATCCTCTGACTGAAAACCTGAGGTTGAATGTGTGCTGTTAGGGAAGATGTTTACCAGGGTTTCTGTTTGCGATGCCTTCCGTGCATGTCACTGAAAACTTGGCTTGGTTGTGGCTGGGCAAGTCTTTGGCTGTGCAAATCCTTGGCTGCACTGTGTGCACCGTGAATGGTTGAGAACATGCTGGTTCTTACAGCCACCCATGTCCTTAATGCCACATACAGCTCTGGGCTAACAGGAACATGAATACATCACAGGAAGCACAAGGTCAGACAAAACCAGACTTGGTGCTTTCGGATGGAGACATTTGCTTTGAGGTCAGAAGTAAAAATGTCTCAGCTTGAAGCTAGTGTTCATTTTCAGTGAGCTGCTGCTGGAAGCTTTTTTCCACTCTGATCAGGGGAAGCCAAGGCCATGTCACAGCAGTGCTGCACATATGTTGAGTCCCTTTGTGTTTTGCATGGTGTACACTCATGCAAGCAACGTGTGCTACAAGTACACAGAGAAACAAAAACAACCTCTCAGTTTATTTATTGAGCAAAGGCTTTTGGTTTAACAAATTCATATTTTACATGTTCCAAAGGCTGATTTCCAGATGCCACTGGGAAAAGAGTTGGGCCACATTCAAATTAGCCTTATTGTTCCGTAATATCTTACTGGAGTACAAGGTTAATTAGTACTATAGGCAGTATGCATTATTCATCACAGCAATCAGGCTTTTCTTCTGTTGGGCTGTCGTGTGCGGCAAATTGTTTCCCTTCCAATAACAAATCCATGATATATTATTTTCATATTTAATCCTGCCAAATGATTTTTGTGATATATAAATTATGTGGGCACTCTGATGCTGATGGAAAACATTTCAGATGTCAAAAAAGACTATAATTTTTACGTTTAACTCTGGGCTTCTTTAGCTGGTTTGGGCAACCTCCAGGACAATAGGAAACAGAAGATGATTTTGTTAATGCCTATTTTCAGTCTGGCCTGAACTGGAGATAGTGATGTCAGTAGATCTATGTTGTTTTAGATCAGTAGTGTTTTTGCTGCTAATGATCAACCATATCTCACTGTAGGCTTGAGCTGCTGAAATCACGTTGCTCCTGCACATGGCTGCCTGCAGTACCTCAGCACAGACTTCTGCTGTGTCTCCCTTCCCTCCCAAGGGTTGTAGCTGGGGAAAGGGCTCCTCCAAGCACTGGGGCTGAATACAAGGCATCTTTGGTAGCAGCCTGTGCCAGCGGTTCTGCCAGCTACAGCATCCCATTCAGGCTGCAGCTATCAGCAGAGGAAATGCTGGCCAACATGCTTGTAGGAAAGCTGTGGCTTTCCCTTGCACAGCCTGCTCGCTGTTAAGTGGATTTGTCTGCCTTCCCTTCTCAGTTCAGGGACAAAAATAAAAGCCACCATTACTTCATCTACTGCATGTAACGAGTCCACCTGAGACAAGGTAATACAGTAGGGGGAGTTGCTCAGTGCTGAGTAATATGATTCTTCCTTTCCCTAAAGGTAAGATGCTTTCACCTCTGCAATCCTGCTGCCTTCACTTGTGCTGTGTTCAGGAGGCTGAATCATTCCTACAGCCCAAGATCGTGGTGGTGCAGGTGTCAGGTGCCTACACTTCCTGGGTCAGCACTTGGAAAATATGGTGAGCTATAGTGGGCCTTCTCTGCTATAGTGTTTACTCAAAGAATTAATATTATTCTTTAAGTATCTTTGGGAGGTCTTTCACTGCTGCTTTCTAACTGTTTTTGATATGTGGCTCAGGCTGCCTTCTGGATGAGTTTTGCAACTGCAGCCTTCCCAGTCAGCTGTACATACATGCATTAAGTGTGTAGATGGGATGCTGGCTAGTTGGAATTACTGTTGATGTAGATAATGTTGGACCCCAGCTAAGATCAGTTTGTGCAACGTATCCAGCTAAGTGAAGCTACCTCTGGAAGCAAGGAGTTTATATTTTCAAGAAGCAGATTAAGAGACGTGAAGGTACAGAAGGCTGGGTGACTTGCCGGGGGTGCACAGACCCTCCTGACTGCATAGTCAGTAGGCTTTTCCAGCTTCTACCACTCTTACTTCAAGATCTCTCTCAGTTCTTCCCATCTCTTGCTTTTGAGAAGGATGTAGGCAGGCATGTTCTTGCTTTCCTATCTAATATGGCCCAGCCTCCTTGCACAGGCCAGCATTCCTTGCAGAGCAATGCAGTGCTATCTGGGCCCTTGGGAGGAACTTGCACTGATGTCACTGGAGGATACAAATGGCAGATTTTGGCTTTAAGTAGCCCATGGCAACGAATCTACCATATTATGCCAACCTTGCTGATGTGCTGGTGATGAATGCTTGAGATTCCTTTGTGTTAGAAATGCAAGTAAATATTTTCCAGCAAATCTGACTCATTTCCTTTCTGCCCTTCTTGTTTTGTGTGTGCTTTATTTTCCCTTCCTGAGTTTTCCTTCAATAGAAATAGAGCAATCCATTTCTGTGGCTGCTCTCCTGCTTGCCTCCTCTTGGCTAGGAAAGAGGAATTTCAGGGGTGTGATTTTTTGCAGATGGGTGTAGAATATGCATTTTGAAAGCGAGCAGCCTGATGTGTCTGAGGGTTTTCTGGTGCATTTGGGGAACAGATTCTCAGCAACAGTCTATTGGTGGATAAACTGCCCTATTGCACTTCTGTATGAAACAACGAGCAAATGTCTCTGGGCCTTTGATTTAGGTGCTGCTATGGTAGAAATAATCATAGAAATGAAGAGGTGATGATCAGTAATAGTCTTCCCCCAATTGTTACGCAGCACTTAAAACAATTATTGAGATGCCTTTCAGCTGATCGCTGCCTTCAGGATTGCAGAAAACTGCGTTTGTGAATTAACTTGAATTGCTTCAGGTTAAAATCTAAGGATGAGAACAGAGTGTTTGCTTAAAAGTTGATTATAGGCAGCAGAATAATAAGTAAATTGTGCCTAAGTTATAATTATGTAAATCACCAAAAGTAGAATGGCTTTGTCAGCTTAGTCCTTAAGAGTTTCATCAATAACTTATGAGCTTCAGTAAATGCGCAGTGCTTGTATGCTACTTTGTTGCATGGTATAATGACATAAAGGCAAAGAAATTTTAATTTTTCTTAAGTATTCTTGGGGACAAAATAAAGAAAAAAACTCTCAGCAATCGGTGGCTTGTGAATTTAGTGTTGTAGATCAGCATGGTAGGAAGCATTAATGAGAGAATCTTCTGCAGATGCTGTGTCCATACATCTCTGAAATAGCTCTTGGGGGCAAAACTAGACTGTGTGGCTAATAAATAATAGAATAGCTTCACTCCCTCTCCTCTTCCTTTTCTTAGTTTTACATGAGATGAAGCACTGCTTGGAAAAAGTAGTATGTTTTTGTCTACGCCAGAATATAACAACCACCATTGTTATCCTAGAAGAAAGTTATATTTCTGCCGTCACGTTTTGATTTTGAAGCAGTCAGACTATGGATCTCCTGAGTCTAAAGGAGGGAAGCAACTATCAGATGTGGTGAGGCTTTGTCATTCCTTTGCTGGGAAGATTTTCTTTGTGTACCTGAAGCTGAAACAGCACAAGGAGGAGCTGTGTGTTGCCAGGCTGAGTAGAGGAGCAGACTCTGATGCTCTGCTCAGATGTGGCCTACAAGTACAAGCACTACCTACATCTGATGGTGGTGCTCCAGCAGTGGGGAGTATTCACCACTGCCTGGGGCAAAGATGTGTGCTCCTGGCTGGCAGGTCTGTCTCAAAGAGTGGCCTCTCAACATAGAGACAGGACTGAGCACAGTAAAGGGAGCAAAATACTTGGGGACTCTGTGTTTGGCTTTCTTTTTACTTCTATTCCATGCAAGTTTTAGGTACATTTACTCAAGAAGGATATGGTGCTAACTGTGCATGGGTCTGACCCATGGTTTCCTGGAAAGTGATCCCTAAAACTCTGGCTTATTTATTTATTTACTTATTTATTACAGTGCTAAATTTTGGACTCCACTTTGACTTTTCTTTCAATGCTAGGAGATCAAAATCACCTAGATAGTTTAAAAATCACCACATTTCTACATGTTTCTGATCTTGATTTTTGGAGAAGAATCAGCTTCTACTTTAAATAGCTCATTCAGATGTATTGAAAAATATGTAATTTCCTGGGCTTTTACACAGCAACAATGAAAAGTTAGTAGTGCTGACATGTGGCTGATGTAGCCTTTCCAAAGCCATGAAGGTTCTGCAGTGATAATGAGAAGTTGAACACTCAGCCTCAGCTAATTCAGTATACCTTTGGATTGGAACTCTCAGGATCTTTTTTCATATCATGACTTGTGTAAGATATTTTATCTCCTTGCCTTCATTTTAACTGGGAATGTTCAGCCTGGAGAAGAGGAGGCTCAGGGGAGACCTTATTGCTCTCTCTAACTTCCTGAAGGGAGGTTGTAGTGAGCTGGGGGTCAGCCTCTTCTCTCGTGTCATTAGTGATAGGACCAGAGGGAATGGTTTCAAGCTATGGCAGGGGAGATTCAAGCTGGACATTAGGAAGTATTACTTCTCAGTAAGGGTGGTCAGGCACTGGAATGGACTGTCCAGGGAGGTGATGGAGTCACCGACCTTGGGGGTATTCAAGGAATGAGTGGTTGTTGTGTTGAGGGACATGGTTTAGTGGGAGCTATTGGTAATAGGTGAATGGTTGGACTGGATGATCTTTTAGGTCTTTTCCAACCTTGGTGATTCTATGATTCTATAGGGAAGCAGTGAAGATGGGAGTTGCCATGATCACATACCATTTAATGGAGACAGACTTCTAGGCTTTGGACATTAGCTTACTCGGCTGCACGTCCATGGAGGTACAGTGACTGTTCCTGTTCCTGTTAGTGTGCATAGATGTGTATCTACTGTATTTTACAGAATCTCCAAATTGAAGGGCGTGGAAGGGACCTTAAGAGATCATGAACTACCTGCTAAAGCCAGTACGCTACAATAGGTCACGCAGGTAGGCATTCAGATGGGTCTCGAGTATCTCCACAGAAGGAGATTTAACAACCTCTCTGGGCAACCTGTTCCAGTGCTCTGTCACTCTTACGATAAAGTTCTTCCACATGCTTGTATGGAAATTCCTGTGTTGAATTTTTAGACTATTATTCCTTGCCCTATTGCTATGCACCACAGAGAAGAGCCTCATCTGTTCATCCTACTTCCCTTTAAATATTTATAAATATTAATTGGGTCCCCGCCCCCAACCTTCCTCCAGGCCCATAATAATTTTTGTGGTTCACTGCTGGACTCCTTCCAGGAGATCCCCATCTTTTTTGAACTGGGGAGCCCAGAATTGGAAACAAAAGTCTGAATTTGGCCTCACCAGGGCAGAGTAGAGGGGGAGAGTCACCTTTCTTGACCTGCTGGCCACACTGTGTTTAATGCAACCCGGGATACCAGTGGCCTTGGCCACAAGGGCACACAGCAGGCTCATGGCCAACCTGTTGTCCACCAGAACACCCAAGTCTTTCTCTGCAGAGCTCCTCTCCAGCAGGACTTCCCCCAGCCTGTACTGATACATGTGGTAAATTTTAGCTGCTCTCAAGTGAGTGCCCTGCAGTTCATGTAATGCAATTTGTTAGTTTAGAGTGGAGGAATTTTTTTTGTTTTATTCTTTTGCTGTTTACCTGGGTCCGGATTTCCACTGTAGCTCCAAGATATTTCAGTGAGGTTGGGAAAGCTAGAGACAAGAGAACAACATACATTTATTGTGTGAGTATTTTGTTTCTAATATTTCAAGCTATGGAGAAATAGGAGTTGTTTAACATTTCATAGCAGTTCATCTAAAGGTATGTGGTATTACTGAGGTATCTGTATCGTCAAGTTTAACAAAAGGATGGATTAAGTATTTCGCTCTATGCCGAACTGTAAGAATGATTTGCGGCCTCTTTCCTTTTGCTGAAGCACTGGACTCTAGATATGCTGCAGCGTTTGCTTTAAAATAGCATTTCACTGAGAATGGTGTTTCCACATACTTAATTATCTCTTTAAAGAGAGTGAAAGCAGATCAGTGCCTTACAAAGCAATATGCTTCTGTTTTACATCCCGTGGCACTTTTCTTCTCACATGGAAATGAAAACAATGGCTTTGTTTCCGCTTCACACAAAGCTGGCTATCTGCTGTTGAGATGAAATCCCTCAGACTTGCAGCTTTTGCAGTCAAAAGATTAGCGAGCCAAAATATACCACAAGTGCAAAGTTACCAATAAATGATGATTAAATAGTGTTTAGAGGGAAGCCTGCTGTGAGCTTTCAGTACCTTCAGCTGAACCATTTTATAACGTTGTGTTACCAGGATATTTCATTGTACGCAGGAAGGCAGGGGAATAATAAAATGTATGTGCCAGAATTCCCATGCGCTGGTGAATTCCTTGAATTTATCAGGCTCGCTGGTGTGCCTCCAGATATTTTCCTCAAAATGATGACTAGTTCTTTAATTACACTTAGAGCCGTGTTGTTGTTGTTTGAAACTACAGATTGAATTTAGCAACGTAAGCGTCATTAATCTGGTGAAATAAAAATGTCTAGTTTTTTAATAAGGTCTCAATTTAATGTTTTTAAATACTCTGAAGAGATTTAATGCTAAAACAGCTGATATAAATCTGCTCCACTCCTCTGTAATTCTCTCTCAAGCATGTGCCTCTTTCCAAGGGAACTTGGCTCACACTAATTTCAAAGCTGTTTACTGCCTGCATGAATTTGATGGTCTATAACTTTTATTGTTAGAAGTTGTTAACATCAGAGCTGACCAGGAAGCTGAAGTGGCGGAGTCTATATATAGTATTAATTGTCCTATATTTATTTATTTATTTATTTTTGTGAAGTACTGCAGAAAGGTCCTGGTCAGGAGTTAGATCCCAGATACCATACTGAAGCCTGTTTGAAAGAGTTTACAGGCTTACATTGTACTGCATTCTTAGCTTGACAGGTGAGTTGCTTTCTCTGGCCTCCATTCTGCTTTTGGTGATGTAAACTGAGACAAATCAGTACCACTGTGTTGGTGTTGCTGGCTGCACAAGAGTGGGAGCTGGAGCTCTGTCAAGCCGTGTAGCTGCCTCAGCCTGGCACATGAAGGTCTCGTGCAGTGCTAAATGGAGTAGAAATATGCTATTGTTTTTGTGATTACATTTGCAATGCTTTATTCCTAAATAAGCTCCTTTTTCTTTTTTTCCTTTGGCATTTTATTTTCCCCATTTTTAACTAAACAAATCATCAGATTGGTACATTTCACATGAGGAATGGAGTGTATTATTTGGGTTTTGTTTTTGTTTAGAGACTAAAAAAAACAAAACAGGCACAGCATTGGTATTCCTTCCTATGTAAATCTTTATGGCCTTTTCATTAAGCTTATGTTCATTCAAGCAAACTTCTTACTTCTGAGGACCTTGTCACCGTTTATGCCAGCATAAAGTGAGTCCAGATTAATTCCCTTCTGCACTGTTTCCTTGTGTGAGGCAAGGAATAGCTGAGAAAATCTTGCTTTGTAGGTTAAAATAGAACTGCCTGCATAGCACTGAGGGTATTTAGCTATCCTAATAGTAAATATTGCAGTTGAGAGGTGGTGGTATTCACAGGGGAGCTGAATCACTGCAGTCACTTCTGAGCAACAAAGAGCGGAAACTGTACCAGCCTTAAAGATGAATCGGTGCTGCAGTGATTAAAAGGATATATGTTTCCCATGCTCCACGTAAGAGTCAGCATTGCTTTCCCTGGGGATTTTGTCAGTCTGTAAATAAAAGATGCCTCTGGTTTCCTTGGGGAGCAGCTTAAGGTCTGAGAACATCGTTTGCCGTCAGATATTCCTCATTAGGCAGCGGCTGGCGCAGTGCAAGGAGGGTTAGGTGCTGAGCTTTGGCTCTTTTCCTTCCCTCACTGAGTCAGCCCTTCCCTTTCTGGGGTTTGGTGTCCCACTGTTGGTTGGGGAGGAGGATTTGGCAGGTATCTCCTCATTTGTGGAGAGGGGAAAAGAGGGTTTCTTTGGGAACTGAGTGTTGTGCGAGGCTAAGAGAAGGTTGAGAACATCCTCTACCCCTCACTGTGGGGGGCAGGGAGGCTATATGTTTGCTAGCCCAGGGCTGGCAGGGCACAGGGGCTCCTTGGTACTGACATGTGGTTAATGAGTGCTGCTTTTCTCCATCTATGTGTGAGCTACTTAGCAAGCAAGCTGGGGAAGGCGAGGGGCACCTCGTGAGCCCAGGCACTGTCCTGCTCTTTAATTATTACTCTTTCCAAATCCCTCAGTATTCACAGCTCAATTTATGCGCTAATTGATCCTTTTAATAATCAAAAGATAGAGACTACAAAGGTAGCACGGGGGTGTTCTGCCGGCAGTGCCACTACGCAGCTCTGATAAATTATGTGTGGCAAATGTCTCGCTGCCTCATGGCACTTGGCTTCTATCAACTGGCACATCATCTGCCCGTAGCTTCTGTGGTAGAAGCTGCTATGGGAAAGAAGAAGGGCAAGGGGAAAGCAGCTGCAGTGTGCTGTGGTTCTGTTGGAGTTGAGGATGCTGAGGCACAGGGGTGGATGTAGCTGGGGGCTGCAGCACAGAGGATTTCTGCCACTAGTGACTGTTATGGAGGGAGCAGAGGCTCCTTCCCCAGACGGGAGCAAGGAGCACAGCACTGAGTTTGTCAGTTAGCCCCAGCTCCTCCCAAGGCACAGAAATAGGGTTCCTGGTGTTCGCTGCTTCCCTTGGCTTCTCTGTCAGCATCTTGCTTTTGTCTCCAGTGAGATCCAAGGCAGAGCAAAATCTCACTTCCTCAGACTGTTTGGCTCCTCTCTCTGCCATAGCATACGCCAAGACATTTAGCTGGAGCTGCTTGAAATGCAGCTATAATTATCAAGTACACATCTACTCTCATCCTCTCCCACTCACCCTCTGGTACCTTGTGCTGGGTGTTGCTTTCCCTGCAAACCACCCTGCTTGTTGCTGGTGCTTCCTGCCCTCCTCTCCCTCCCATTGCTCCCCAGTGTGGGAGAGCTCACTGCCGCATCCTGCAGACCTGCTCATGCTGTCCCAAGACTGGTTTCAAACTGGTAACCACGAAAAATGGTTTCTAAACCACCTATTTATAATTTTGGGCCATTTGCACTCAGAGCCTGTAAGTATTTTTCCATGGAGGCTCTCTGTGATATTTAACCTCCTTATCCAGAGCTGAGTATCTGTATCTTTGGAAAAGTCCTTGTAATTTTGGAGGAAACTATTTTTGGTGCCTTAGCTTCAGGCAAGATGACTGTGTTGCGAGATGTTAAGAGAAACTGCTTCCCTCCAGGGTGTCTTGCTGCCTGCTGATACACGGTCAGCAAGGCCAGCCTTTGTGGAGAGAAAGCAGGTTTGCTGTGTGCGTTCTTTACTTTTTAATCGGTTCTTTCACAGCATTGGCAAGAGACGCTCACCATGGAAGAAATACACAAATATTTTCACTCTGAACTATAATGGAATTGGTAAGAGCCTTGAAGTGGAAACTGCTTTCTTAATTTCTTGGTAAGGTTGTGGAAAGTGAAGAGATTATTTGATTTGCTAACAGGGCTTGGAAAGCTCACCTGGGAGATTCTGCTATCCATAATGGTTGCACGTCTGTGCAGAAATAAGAGTCGAGCAAAAATAACCAGATGTGCCTAGTACACTGAAAACAGTCATGATACTGTTTTGAATAATACACAACTGAGGGATCTTGCTGGAGGTGAGATAAGATGTAAATATAGAAGAATAAAGATTGAGGCATGAGTGGTGCAAACTGGGAGGATCAGCTAGGTGTGCCACATCATTATTTACAAATACATCAGTTTATCTTTTTCAGAAGCTGCTGAGAATCAGAATTTTCTGGCCTTTCTCGAAAAGGGGTGATTTTCTTTTCCCTTTGTTTTCATGGGAAGTAATGAACTGAGCACAAGCTGATTTGTTTCGGGAAAGCTTCTACCCTGTTAACTAGGGACATAAAGAATTTATGCTGAAGATGTTGTGAGCCAGAGCTGCTTATAGCTCACAGCTTTCCTGTTAACCCATCCTTTGACTCTCTCTCTCATTTGCGATGGAATGGATGTTGGTGGGAGGGGAAGATGTTGGCATTCCTACAAGTGCGTAATGTGCTGAGTATAACAAAAATAGTTCATTGTTTGAAAACAGAATTTGTCAAAAGCAGTTGGTGAACATTTATTGAGTTCTTCCTGCTCTCTCTGCTGAAGGTTGATGGGAGTTGTGGGTGGCTGGGTAAGGGCTGGTGACTGAGCAGCCTGAAGGAGGAGGTGTTTTAGCAACATCCAAACTTTAGAGAAATGTAACTCAGCCGCACTGCTATCATACAACCTCATTGGCATAGGCCAAATGTTAGTACAGGCGGGTTTTTGAATAGAGTAAGCTTCAGACTGTGATATTGATTAGTTTATTGGGGGGGGGGGTGTGGAGGGGAAGGAAGAAGCTCTGAGATGTAGGAACTTGTGTGGTTTTCTCTCATCTGACCTTTTGTTTGCTTTGCAGAATGGTGTTTAGGAAAGAGAATGGTTTTAGGGGATTGGATATTCATTTCCAATTGATAGGTCCCAGTTTGTCTCAAGCCAAGAGTGACCAGATATAATTACCGTACGGTGACTATATAAAAATAGTTATTTGAGTGTGGGAAAAGAGGGAAAGGAGAGGAAATGGGTATTGGCAAAGTGTTTTTGCCTCTTGCAGTTGTCAGTATCACAGTATTACAAATGTACACATGCAGAAATTGTGTGGTTTGCTTAACAGGCATTAATTCTAAATCCTACTTTTATGTCAAATTCTTTGATTTGCCTCCCAGATTTTGTAAAGCCTGCAAACATAACTGGAAAAAGGATGGAGGTTGTGATTCTAATGGGTCATTTAATTAAAAATACCTGCTGTAATGAAAATAAGAGACCTGGCAAGAGTGGCAACAAAACATAAACATTTTGCAGCTGACAACTGGTAGCACAACTCTCCAATGGGGACGTGTGTTCCAAGAATAACTGGGATGTTTTTTCTGGCCTGAATTTGCTCATAGGTAAGACTAGATTAGCATAATAAAACCTACTTGGCTTTAACGTTTCAGTGCTTGCAGCTAATGTCTTCTTCATCAGAGGCAAACAACTGTACGCATATGAAAATCAACCTTGCTGTCCACATCAGTAATAATTGCTAAGAGGACTTGAAATAATAGAGGTGAGTTTTGGGAATATGTGCTGCTATTACCTGAGCTATATGAATTCTTCATTGAAAAGAATGTTACTCCTCAGAGCTGCCATTCTGTCACTTTTCTTTCCCAGCAAATTAAGATATTATCTGTGCTCTAGTAAATAATTTAAGATCAGTACACTTGGCAAGTTCTTATCTTGTCCAGTATGTTTAAGATGAAATATTATACAGTGTGTTTCCAAATGAAGTGTTGCATGCATGATAAAGAGTCATTATATTGTGCCTCACAGATGACATCATACCTAGTAATACATTAGTGTGGGTAGTTGTAGCTGTGCAGCTCTCAGGAGTCAATTATTTTGTCAGCCAGTGCTGCCTCATGAAAACAGCAGTTTTTTCACTGGGGCCAGGCAACTAGCCATGAAAGATAAACTAAAGTGGATGTTTGAGTGTGAAATGTGGGATTGCAAGGTTAGCGCAGGCTAAGTCGCACATAAGATGTAGAGAGATGTGAGAGTGATGCTTTTTTCTCTTGTCCAGCTTAATGACAGTAGCAGATGGCCAAAGTGCAGAATCAAGTGTTCCGCTTTAAACACAAGGGGGAGAAACAGAATTGTTCTGAACAGGTGCTCGTGCCTCCTTCAGGATGAATACATGCTTAATGCGTTTTTGAGGAGGAGGCAGTGTGCTGACATGCTTCATGCTTAGAAGGAGGATTTTAGCTATTGTGATTAATATTTATTAGCTACCCAGTTGTTGTGTCTACATGAGATGTAAACTTGGTCCAGGATAGAAGCTTCTAAGGAAAAACTGAGGACTACTTCTTACCTGTATTATTATATATACATAATATACATATTGAGTTATATTTTATGTATTTTGAAGATACTGTTGATGTTAATCTGCGAACAGTCAGTGTACCTATTTAAATTATAACGTGGCATACATCATTTACACATTAGCTGGTTTAGCCTTGTTTTATGTGTTTTTCCATTTCCTAAAATGATAATGCTCTAAACATCTCATTAATCTGGGGAGACAATGGACATTTTCACATGACATGACAATGTGACATTGACCCCTTGTCAAGGGGAATGGCAAATCATAGGTCACCTAGCGTAAACTTTGAATTGCAGATTGTGCAGGATGGCTGCAGCACGGTCTCTTCCTACACCATCAACAATGCCACCTATACTGCCGATGAACTGCAGGTACCGCATTAGCTTGAAATCCTGTCTTTCACCACATTATTTCCTTTGGTGAAAGTTGCTTTCAAATTTTGCTCAAAAATTGCACATAAGGTAGTTCGTTCTCATGCTTAAATAGGCCCACAGCCTACTTGAAGTCCTGAAGATGCTGATGCCCAATGGATTTAGTATTAAATTGGTACTGATGAAGATGGGAGGAATAAAAACTTGAAGCAAAGTTTTTGATGTTCTTTAGTACAGGTGAATCCTTGTTTGCTGCCATAACACTGTTCATACAAGTCCAAAAGCTTTTGAGGTAGTCAAAATTATTCCAGAGTAGATTGTGGCTGGAAAATGAAGCTCCATGTGAAAAAGAAACACTTGTCCTGATTAAAGCAAGAATGCTCATTGGAAATGTTCGTGACTTTAATAACCTTTTTCTCTGGAGTCTGTGTACTACATAGTGTGTGTTTCAGATGATGTCATTCTCTAAGGAGGATGTTGGGCCTCCTTTGGAGGCTATCCACATCAGGATGACTATTTTGAGACTTGCTGCAATGCAACCTAGTGAGGTGCCATGCAGTTAGGTTATGTTTCTAATAGCAACCCAGCAGGTTTTGTTTAAGTATCCCAGTGGGATGAAGGAGGTGAAATGAGAAGCATGCAGGGTTTGCTGATGTGCAGAAGCAGCCTGAGGCCTGGCATGCTGGTTCTTGGCATCAGTCAGTCTGCAATCTCATTGCAGATGGTGATGGGGAAGCCCTGCTCATGGCATGGGCCATGTGGGGGCTGCAGAACTTAAAGGAGTGGGTATGGTCAACCAACAGATGCTCCTGACTGCTTCTGCGCCATGGGCTTTCCTTTCTGTTCCTCCACTGCTGTGAATTAATTTGGAGCAGCGCTGTGCTGTCTGTCATGATTTTGTTCAAAAGGAGGAGCTGGTAATTGCATTAAATCGATCTTGCAAACAGCGGGGGACTGTGGCCATTGTTTTCTTCTTTCTCATCTCGCAGTCTTAAGGCCAGCATTTCTGTGGGTGACTTTCTAAAAATTAGGCCTTCTTTCAGGTATTTGTGTTGGCTTCTAAAATATGTAGTTACGAGCTCTTGCAAATCTACCTTTTCCACCAATTATCTCATAAAGTTTTTTTCATAGATTATTTTCTGGCTAGAAATTACGTATGCAGATTCAACAGCAGGAATCATTCCTTCTCCCTGCATCCAAAAGGGCAGGAAGGGAATGTATTTCCCCATCAAAAGACAGGTTTTAGAAACTTTCAGTAGCTTTTAATGCTTCTGGAGATGGAGAGCTTTTTTTGGTACATGCTGCTCATCCCTTTGCACACTGGCCAATGGAACATCTTGACCCCAGTGATGCTGGGGTAACTGGAGAGCCTTGTCTCACCTGCCACACTAAGTAAAAGTGAGGGTGCTCTCACCCTTCAGAAAAGGGAATTTAACCCACCTTGTTTCCTGCCAAGTGATTAGAGCAAAGTTTGGTTAATATAGAAAGCTGTTCCCTTCTCCCATGTTTCCTTGCACAGCGTTTCCATGTGCTGAAATACAGATAATATTCCAAGAAAAATGAAAAAAATGAAGTAGTACTGCTTCCAGAAAGTAAAAATTCTGTTCTCTCACCATCATGACGAAGTACTGGAGAAATAGTTCAAGTATTCAGGATAAACTTATGTGCAAAATGAGAACTAACTATGAAAAAATAGGTCCTCTGAATCACCTAAGTCTATGCTTGGGCTCCTGTGCAATTATGCTGGCAGTCAGGCTTTGAGTCAGAGTAAGTAGAAGTTGACAGAGTAGTGAAAGCTTTTTCTAATTAGGTGGTTTCTGCAGGTGTCCAAATAATGATTAAGAAGGGTAATTTTAAGTGAGCCTTTTAAAAAAGGCCATTTTGGAGGCAGGATTTCATTCTCCCTCTGAAAATTCAGATGTTTGAGACTTGATGTTTTACTGCAGGTGCATGTTTAAGAAGTACATCCTGATTTCTGAAAGCTTAATAGGAAGTTCAGGGAATTTATCAAAATCTGGAGAAGGCATTGCAGCCTGCTGTGAGCATATCCATCTCTCCATAAATAAAGAGTGGAGCCTAGGATATTTAAAGTACTGCTTTTGACCTTGTACAAGTCTCTTTTTCTGCCTGTTTCCCACTTTTTTTCAGATCAGCCTGGTTATACTATCTTTCAGGGTGAAGTACATCCAATGGCACAGACTTCCTGACCTTATATGGGGCATAATTGGTGCTTCTCAGTCACATCTAACAGTGTGCTTGGCACTCAGTTTTTGTGTACCCATCTGTTTGCCCTCAATAATGCTAGCTATCATCTGAGAGTCCAAGAGCACTTCTGCTTTATCCTGGCCGTTTACATCCACTAAGGTATTAACACTAAGAGGTGTTGAGCAGTAGGAAAATGAGATATTTGTTGTTAGCAATGGGTCAAGTCTATGGGTTGATCAACCAAGCCTGGAATTTGCTGAAGCTCTTGGGGCCAGGCATGCGCTTGCCACACAGCAGCACACAAGCACCAGGGTGCGGCATCGGCAGCCGGATTGCTAATATTTATTGAAAATGAACAGCCTGTGAAATCACTGTGAAAACACTGCATTGTGGAAAGGCTGCAGAGAGACCTGGGGGCAGCTGTTGGGACGAGACATCACAGACGCTTCTTTGGAAATGAGCAATGCGCCACTAAAGAGCAGTCAGCTCATTTGTGGAGTGTGCCCTCGGCGCTACCCACACAGAAGAATCCACTGTGCTTGTTGCTTGTGTTACAGCAGGATTGAGCTGACAAGCTAAGTGCTTCCCTTGGAGTTTTTACAATAGGACTTTCAAATGCTTCCCAACAATGCTGAATTGGTGAGTTGATAGCTTGCTGCATTACAGAAAGCCCCGTTACTATGCATTAATTCACTGTCTGTCTGGCCTCGATCCTAAATTTTGCTATATTTATAGATGAAAACTAGAGAGGAAAGAAGGATTGGTACCGGTTTTAGATTAATGCAGTCCAGAAATTAACACTGGTTCAATAATGTAAAAGTTAAAGATAGACATAGACATTAAAAGTATTACTTTACAATGGGGCGTATTGTAACTCTAACAGGACCTGAGCTGGGAATCTAAGGCTTTTTGTAATAAAAGCAGTTGTCAGACCTGAGCATCTCAAAGGGATAAGTCCAGCCATCAACTACCTGAAGAGTAAAGACAAGCACCTTAGAAACAACTTTTGAAAGGCACCCACATTCCGTTGTGCTCCCTGGAGGCCAACATCTGAAAAGCAGTTCAGGTGGTTTTCTGGAGCTTGAAATCCCATATGCCTTCCCCAAGGACTCTGTGAAGCAGTGTTACACCCACGAGGTGCCAGACCTTTTTTGGTGCCTCCAACTCAGATAGAAAAAATCTGGCACCCATAGAGTTATTCCTGCTTGGAGAAATGTATGTTACATACCTGGGTGCTGCTTTGGGGCACAATTGAGAGAATTTGCCTTCTCTAATTGTATTTATCTCCTTAATATCCTGGGGTTTCTTACCTCTTTAAACTGGATTGGTTTGAATTAGGTTCATTCCTTAGATCTTCTCTCTCCTGTGCTGCTGCTGCACTTGAGGTAAATGGCAAGTCATCCCAAATCATGAGCTTGTGGGAAATGTCAGGACTGTGGATAGTTTTAGTATCTTTTAAAGCAAGTCTGCTTTACCAATCTGAACTTTTTTCCTTTGTAATTTTGACATGAGAGATATTTTGTGGGGGGAGAAATTTGTTCAGCTTTTTTACCCTCTGGCAACTCTACAGGAGGTGTTGAGTGTGTTTCCTTTGATTTTCGCTCGTCCTTGTAAAAAGGCTGCATCAATAAAACAGGTTCCAGGTAACGAATACCTTTTGGATATTTGCAGCTCAGTACCACTAAGATGGAAGAACAGTTGTTTCTTTTTGCTTGTTTGGTTGTGTTTTTTTGGATTTTTTCCCTCCTAGGCAGTTTTTACCTTTTTCAAAACTCTCCCTGTTTCTTGTTTATTTAGGTCATCTGTTGGGGGATTACGGGAGGGAGGCTCCCTGCTATCTTAATTTCAGCTTTATTTTCTACTTAAATGTCATGCTGGCATCACACAGGACATTCTCAGTTCTGAACCTGAGACGTTTCGCTGTTCCGCTTGCTGTTGAGTGGTAATGCCCTATCAACTCCAAAAGGCAATTAATGCAGTTTCCCCAAAATGACTTCTGTAAAAATGAAGTGTAATTGGAAAGTAGTTGCCCATTACAGTGATTTATCTTGTCACCGACTGATTTGTTATTTAACTCTAAAGCATTTTATTCATGTCTTTGGAAAGTAACTGCGTGACCTAAGTAAAAATGTTAAACTTATTAATCATAGTAAGTTTTCTCTGCTGGGTTTATCATATACATGAATTATGTAGCTTGTAAAACAGTTGTTTATTATTCTAAGAAAATACAGTGCCGTGCTACAGGCAGCACATAATTTTCTTTCTAATTTTATTAATGTTAAGTTTAAATTCTTCAATAGATAAAAAGGTTACATGCAACTAGGTTCATTTTTTAGAGTCCCTTTGAAGATAAAGATGCTGCGTCCACAGTGAATCCGTTTGTTATTATTAATTTGCAAAGTGTTCTTATTAAGTTGCTCCTGAGAAGAGAATCACCCTCTTTCCCTCAAGACCTCCCCCCACACACACACTCTCTGGGTGATGGATTGCAATAATTTAGGCCTTTCTAAGCTTTATAGATTCCAAAATTTTTACAAATGTGTAATCTTTAATATTAGAAAATAGCCTTTATTACCTATTGGATTCCTTTACGCTTCTGCTGGAAAGGAGTGTGACTAATAACACTACCTTCCCTGATTGCTGTAAGAGTAATAGCTGTGAAGGAGGGTTTTGAAAGCATAAGTGCCAGCCATGGCAGGGCTGTGGAATTTCTTATGGGAGCAGGAAAAGTTGAAGATGATCTGCTACACTTCTGTACAAAACAATTTAAAACAACAGTAACAACAACAAAAAGGAGGGCAGCTCTGGTTGTGATGAATTGCTGAATTGCTTGAGGTTCCAGAAATGAGCCAAATGACATTGCAGATCTCAGGAGAAACGGTGGCCTTGCTGTAGAGGAGGAGCTGAAGGACATGGCCTTCCCTGTCTCTGCTTGCCAGAGTGGTGTGTGATTCCCAGAAGAAGGCACTGTGCTATGTGCAATGAGGAATACAAATAAATCAGTTTTCCTTTTAGTTGGAGAATTTTCCGGTACTAACAGGGAAAGATGAGCTCGAACAAATTCATTTAGTACATAGCGATGCTTAGTTTGATTCAGTCCTTTGAGATTTGTCGTCCTCGTGAGGACTAAGTGCCAGCAATAGGAATAGATTGCAGTTGTGCTGTCTGTGTTGCAAGTGTCCCTGGATCAAACTGAGGAACAAAAGAGAGAACACAGCAGCACGGCCAGCTCTGAGTGCTTGTTGTGCTGCCCTGTGAGGGAGATGAACCTCCATATAGTAGGATATATGGTATCCTGCCATACTAGAGTGACATCTCTTTGATTTCCAGGTCTGATAGTTAAATTTGAAAACTCTCCTGATTTATTTTCAGGGTCCTTTGGAGTAAGATTGCTCCAATCTGTGGGTTGCCACAGTTTTGTTTCATGCTGCCATGGGACAGCAGTAGTTGTGTGTCAGTACCAGAGCCTCTTTTGCTTTCCATCTTTGTGTGGGCCTCAGCAAAGTAAGATGAGATACAAATCCAGTTTGTATCTATTACTTACCTGGTTTTGTGCTCCATCACTGGAGGATCTGAGCAGTTTATTTATAGGACCATCCGCATCCTTCTTTTTCCTGCCTGTCCCTGTGTCATTGCAAGTGATAAGGTGAGGCTCTGATTTGGGATTTGAAGACATATGTGTGTTAATATCCTGTTGAATAAAAAATGCAGCTCTATGGATCTTTTTCTAATTTCCTTCTATCTGTAATGTCAAAGATATTCATTATATGATCTCATTTTATTTTATTACCTTACTCTTTTTAATTTTTATTTTATTCATAACAAAAAACATAGGATAAGCAGAAAAGATGAGGATCAAATACAAGACTAGCAACAGATAAAGAACTTGTAACATGAAAAAGGAAATTTCAGACATTAATATTTAATAATAGTTGTAACAGAAGGGGGAAGTTTTTGTAGGGAGGGAAGGATGGGAGGGAAAAGATGTAGGAAGAACATTGGGTTTGGAGGGACTGATCTGCCCGAGTAGTCTGGATCCTACTGTATACTTACCCTGGTTCAACTTGAGGCCATTTCCCCTCATCCTATTACCTGTGAGAAGGGACTTGCCCCACTCTCGCTGTAAGCATCTTTCAGATAGAGGAAGAGAGCAACAAGGTCTCCCCTCAGCCTCCTTTTCCCCAGACTAAACAGCCCTAGTTCCCTCAGCCTCTCCTCATAGGGCATATTCTCCAAGCCCTTCACAAGCCTTGTTGCCCTTCTTAGGACCTGCTCCAGCACCTCAATGTCCTGTCTGTACTGAGGTGCTCCAAACTGAAATAGAGCATTTGAGGTGAGGCCTCACCAAGGCCGAGTACAGAAAGTCATTTATCCTATTTCTTAAGTGAGATAACAGATGGATGAGCCTTTTGCTTTTTAAGAAGCATGCTACAGGAATGTGGCCTCTTGGCCTCCTGTCCTGCTGCAGCTCACAGGGAGCAGGGTTATGTCTAGTCAAGGTTCACAGAGGGCTCACTCTGTCTCATCCATAAATGTTATCCAAGAGAGGTTGCACTCTGTGTGGCTTGTGTGTGAGACTCAGCTCTTGAATGGTCCAAACAGCTGCTAATTTGTGATATAGCTATATATACTATTGTATCCCAATTTGAGTGCCAACACTGGGGTAGATTTTGGTGCCTCTGAGCAGGGCATGGCTGCTTTTATGTCCATGAATGCAGGACAAAAGAAAGCAAAAAACATGGGTTTTACAGGTGAATACCCAGCATATTGCAATTTGTGAGTTGAATATTGATGATGCGAAGTAAGAGGCACTGTGGCTGCTGTGGTTTCTGGCCTTTAATATTGGCCAAACCATTGCTGAAGCAGCCTTACCATGTTTGTCTTGTCTATTATGGATCTGAGGGGTTTCCCCTCAGGCACTCACAGAGGCCACCGCTGTGTACTGCCCCTAGCAGTCCCATTGCCAGCAGTGCATGGCCCTGTCCTGGCCAGGCAACCTGCACAGGGCAGAAGGCTGACTGACATTCAGATGACTGTTTGTCACAGACCGTCTCCCCATGTTACTCGACATGCTGTAATCCGCTTTTGTACTTTCCTAGTTCATTTCATTAGCTTGGCACTCCCTGTCTAAATATAAAAATGCACGCTGAAAAATCGATTACTGTCACTTGTCTGTGTGCTTCATTTACCCTGCCTCATAAATGCCTGGGGATAATTGGCAACAATGGAAAAGTTAGCAGCCTGCCTGTGTCAGCAAGGTCGTGGAAGCGCAAAATGGGCTCCTGCCATCACATTGCAGGTCAGCTTTGAGCAGAGGTAGGGTTCTGGGGATCATTTTTGCTGGGAAAAGCTTTCTTTCCCATAACTGATCTCTGACCATCCCTTTTTCACAGCTGTACGGACAGCTTTCTGTTCAGAGGGCTGGCAGGGCGCAAGCCTTCTTGGGTTTATAGCAGTGAAATAAGTCCATGCGCGTGCATTTTGAACGTGGTTCCTCAGTTTGTATCTGATTTGAAACTTATAGTTCTGTGGAGATCCAGTGCATAAAGTTTTCCAAAGGGGAATAAGCCTTTGGCTGTATTTGCTGTACTGCTGTCTTTCTAGCCAGAGATATGACTTCAAGTATAATGTCAGGCAGATTATAAACTCTCTAGGGTGCCTTGTATTGTAGTCTTCCTAATCTGTAATATTCTCAGGCTCTTCGTATTGATTGATTTCTCTTTTTTCATTCTTGATGTTTAAAGTGAGGAAAAATATAATTACTGAAATGCAAACGTTAGTGCTAGACATTTCAGCTGCTTTGATCTGTTTTGTATTCCTGGTTAATCAGCTGCAAGTCCCAGGGTGTCAGCGGGTGGTCCTGTATCACCACTTAATGCGGCTCTATGGGCCGAGCCTTGACATCTTGCAATTTAAACTGTATTACTTAATGGGGCAGCTGAGGTTTTGCCCTGTCATCTTGAATAATATTCCACGATATTATTTAATGTGGTGTTAACTTTCAACAAGGGCATGACTAAACATTAAAAATTAAATTTTTTTGACATTTGTCTGTCGTTCATTACGGCTGGTGAGCAGTTTGGCGTCCTTTTTAAGTAACTCTGCATCCAGCATGGATAACATGCTTGGAACATAATGAGCTGTTGAAAGATTATAGCAACGAAAGGTCAAATAATCACTTGAACATGGATAAAAATTATTCTTGAAAACCATGTTTGGCTGCTTCGTCATTGGACACAGCTAAAATGTTTTTAAACACAACAAACAAAAACTCCTATCATTCTGCTTTCTTAAGATAAATATCACAGAAATAGATAACAAAAGAGGAAGAGGACAAACTTATGTTTTAGCATTGTTTTAGAGAAATAAAAGGCTCTGACTTTCCAGGGAGACTTGCCGAATGTTTTGCGAGTGTGTTTTTCTCTCAGTACAAATTAATTACTAATTGCCTGTTATGTGGTGTGTTGATATTAGTTCTTTCTTCCTCATCATATCTTGAGACATCTTTGCCTCCCACTCCTTAAGGAGGTCAGGGCTTCGGCCTCCACTGGAATCCCAAATGAGGTTTGTCAGTCAAGCGTAGCAAAATCTAATCTCATCCAGAGAAAAAGAAGAAAACAGACCAGAAAATGATCTGATTTTCCGATTTCATGGCCAAGGTTACCCCGGGAAGTGCTGAAAGTGGCATTTAAAGCCCGTAACTAAGGTGGCATGCCAAACTAAGCACTAATAACAGAGCAACCGTGCGGAAAGATATCGCTTTAACAATTTTACAGTTGCTAAGTGTGAAAATTGTAGTGTGGGCAAGCTCCTGGAATCTGTGGCAATTGGTTCAAAGAGCTGGAATCACTCAGCGCGAAAATGCTCTCGGCCCCTGTAACTCTTAAACACCGATGTGGTCGGCTCTTGCTTTTGCTGTTCAGACATAAGGCTGAACAGCTTCATTAAAGACACATGTGGTTTTTTTCTCTGAAAATTAAAAAAAAGAAAAAAGAAAAAGAAAAAAGCACCAGCACTGCATGAAATGGGGGTTGTTGGCTTGATACGATGGTGTATTAAGTATCAGCCTGTGCCATGCAAGCCTGAAAGAGGAAAGAAATAAGTAGCTTCATTTAAAAGTGTATATATTTTTTGAGCCCTGTCCTATTTTTTTTTTTTTGCCTCTCAGACCTGCATTAGACAGTGCATATTGGGAAGGTGCTCAAGGAGCAGATTCAGAGCAAGCACACATTCGTGTTTCTGAACTTATCTGCAAGCTGGTTTGTGCAAGAAGTAGCAAACTACTTCAGAGAATCATCTGTCAAATGAGATACTTGGTGAGTTTAGTTTGTATATCAAAGGGGTGGCTACTGCAGAAGGCACTAGGTTAGAAGTTGAGATTTACGTTAGGTGGATAGCCAGAACTGATGTCTGTAATAACTCTTCCTGTGAGCACGCAGTACCTCAGAATAAGCATCCTCATGGCTGATCCAGTGTCGGTGTCCTTGTAGCTGAGGTCATTTGTGTGCCTAAATGAGGCTGTGGGGACCAAGCTGTAGGTGGCTGTTAGTTAAGGTCATGGCGCTTGATCAGCTGACATTACACCGAGGCTGGGGAAATTACCCCTGCTGCTCTTGGACTCAGGGAGGGAATAAAGTCTTATTGATTTGTCAGCATAATTATAACATGCTGTTGAAAAGTCTGTCCTGGTCTGTGTGAAACACAGACAGGGAACTCTTCAAGGGCAGTGTAATTTTTATGTGAAGATTTCATTGTCAAGAAATTTTTTGTGCTGTGTTTCTCACATTGAAAACCTTGCAGACTTTGTGTGTCTTTTCTCCCTGGCAAGTTTTAACTCTCACCTTTTAAAAATGAAGGTTCTTGTGTGATAGCACTAGAGAGGCAAAATGTGTCAGTTGCTGGTTGGACGGCAATGAGCTATTTCTGCAGAGATTTCTTCTCTCACCTCGTGCTGATGTCAGTGTCATGCCTTCTCAGCCGTGAGAAGTCTAAAGCAGCTTACATTTAATACTGCCTCCTGGAGCCCGGTGAGGAACAAGTTCTTTTGTTTGAGGGATGATGCAAACAGATGTCTGCACCCTGCACCGCCTTGTACTGTGGGCTGCCTGATGTAGGGTGAGGAGCATTTGGGCAGGCAAAATCCTTGCTTAGGTGGCTGGGAAGCAAGTAGGATGCTTCAGCACAGCCTTCTGCAATTGCTGCTTAGCTTGGCAGCAAGGACTCAGAGCTGACTCACTTAGATTAAAGATCATTAGTTGCTCTTTCTGTTTTGCTTTCAGAGGAACTCTGTGTGCAGTGCTTACACCTCTGTTCTTAGGGGTTGTGCTACCTGCATGAAACAGGAAAATAAAGCAGTCCACTAGCATTTTTTGGGGGGTAGTCTATTCCTTCTAGCTCCTCCAGAGGGTCTGGGAATGCTGGGAGTGTCTGCAAAAAGCTACCTTTGTTGGGGAGCTGTCTGAGCAGCTTCTGAATGTGGGAGCAGTAGCATCCTGCTGCCACCAGCTCTGGTGTGGCGTGGCATCAGGCTCTGGTTGGGTTGTTTCTTTTTTGTTTTTTTTTTATTTTGTTGTTGTTTTGTTGTTGTTTGTTGTTTTTATGTTTAGCATCAGCAGAAGAAAGAATCTATTTGCAATCAGGCTGCATTGTAGTTGTAATCTGTGGCAATTGTGGACATAGATTTGTCAGATGTTCACATGTATCTTCTTAAATGAGGAATCTGTCTAGGACTGGCTCAGTTTAAGGACAGGAGAAAGGCTGTTTCAGCGGGTTTGGCCTCAAAAATATGATGGGCTTGTATGAGTACTTAAAACCACATCCACTGGCATGTATTGCAAGCGTTTTTCTGATGCCCAGAGTGTATAATAAGTATTTACCTACATAATTGTCTTTAGAATGCATTTTACATACTTTAACCCATTTATCACTTATTTCACTGTATTGTTGGAGTTTCTTACAGCAAGAGGTATCTGGAATTCTTTCTGCCTCCTAAATGAGCTGGTGTGACTTTTTAAGTTCTCAGTGACACGTGGTAGATATTTTGGGGTTTATCAGTAACAGAGAGCAAGGATTGCTTCCTTTCTATCTAACTGTTTTGGGTGGTGGGGGAGAGGTGAGGCTGACTGTCACCAGGCTCTCACTATGCTCAATGACTGTCTGTCACATGGCTGAGTCAGAGATTCCACTGCTGGCTGACCGCTGGTATCTCTGCGGGTGGCAGAGGCAGCTGTTAGAGGCTAATGTGTGTTAACCTGTGTTTTTGTATCACAGTCTGCTTTCTGAACCCTAGGGAAGGGTGGAATGAGGAGCAGACCTCAGGATCAGGAAGAGAGCTGGCTGGGAAGCCTCAGAAGAAAGCAGAGTGCTTTGAGTTCAGTCCCTGCCTGCACTCATGGAGGATGGAAAAAATAAGGCTGTTTTTGTAAGACATCATTTTGCTGTTGTTTTTCTGATAGATGCTTTGAAAAAAGGAAGGAGCCCAGACTGACTGCTTCCTGCTTGTACCTTCTGTTGCATTCCCTGGCAGCTGTGTATTTAAGTGGTGAATCTGTGCACCCCTTCTTCCCCAGGGAAGAGCAGTAACCCTTGAGTAATGTGCCAGGTCTGCTCTCCAAGGTGTGCTGCATGCCCTGAGTATGTTTCATTGAATTAAGACACGTGGAGAGCAGCTGTTTTATGTTATTTGACACAAAAGAAGGTGTGATTGAGGTGGGGATGACAAGGCTGTTTGTTCTTCCTGGGTGGATAGAGACCCACGTGGTTTCTCTTCTGCTTTGAGTTTCCCATTGCAAACTTGCAGTTCATCCCTTTAACAACAGGGAGCTTATGCTGTCAAGTGCCCAGCACTGTTGTAGCTTTGCCCTGCAGCAGCCTGGCTGCTAGTGCTATAGCACTGGGTCTCCATGCCACCATCAGTAGAGATGCTTCCTGTAGAAAAGGGTACAGAGACAGGCACAAGATGAAAGAGGATTTCATAAGTCTGCAAGGGGCACTTAGAGGTGATTTCTCTGTCCCAAAGTCAATCTTTCTTTGCATGACACTGGTGAACAGAGAAATGGAGGCTGTTGATAACAAGGAGGGCCTTTGTGCTGCCTGCACTGACATACAGTTTTAGCAGATTGCCCAAAATCCAGTGAAGTACAAATTGTATCCCATTGCTACCTGCTGCCTGGCTTCCATTTTGCATTAAGCACAGCTCCTCCAGAGTCTCTGGACTTTGGTTTACAGCCAGGCAAGTCAGTTCCTCCAGGTTGTCTCCACTTCTGAACAGGTGGCTAATCCACTAAATAATGAACCTCTTTTTCTAACAAAAAAAAAACCAAAAAAAAAAAACCACCCAAAAAACCCTTCAAATGATGAAGCATTAGCTCCTAAACCACCTAGGGAAGCAGCATCTGGTGTGTCTATTAAGCCATATGCACTCAAATTCAATATAGCAACAGAAAAAGACAGGGTGAACATTAATTAAGAAGTCCACTGATGATAAAAACTGACTCCTCTGGAGAAATGATCTGTACTTAAAATAGTGTGATTTAAGGGAGAAAGAAAAAAGAAAGAAAGAGTCCCATTTGGCACATGCTGAAATGTGAGTATTCTAAAACAAAGGATGTCTTAAGGAGAAAAATTCGAAAAATGGTACGATGGGTCCTTTCGAGTGTCCTTTACTGCACATCACTTTCAGATCAAAGCCTGGTTCCCAGTTATTCCTTTATGGAGATTTTGTTCTGGAAGCATTGATCTTACGTTTAGAACAGTCCCTGAGCAGTCTTTGTGCAGGGTAGTTGCATTGGCTCTTCTCTGACTTTCTCAAATGGATGGAGTGACCAGGCAAGGGACTGTTTGGTTTTTTAAAAAGCAAAAATAAACCCTTGTATAAAAAGACACCTTCTTGGGTTGCAGATGGGTGTGTGCTTAGGAGTGCTGGCGTATAGGAAACTGTCTGATACAGTTTGTGTATGTGTGTTGGGCTGACAAGCAGGTACTGCACAGCAGTGGTCTGTCTACCAAGACAGGTCAGTACTGTGTTCATGGGGGCTTCAGACCTTAAGTCATGATGTGGTGGATTCCCATACTGTGTGTGTTCTGATCTCTTGGCTGTGTCTGTAAGCCCATCTGACAACATTCTGATCTGTTCCTGTGGGGGTTTTTGACTCTAGAGGCTGCTATAAATTAACCTAAATGAGCAGCCGTGGTACTGTGTGAAAAGAATGTAGCTAAACATTTTGAGGGTGCATGAAGTATGTGAGTCATCAAGAAAGCTCATTGCTATGGACATGGTTATGACAGTAGGAACCGAGTGTTTACCATGAATGCTTCTGAATATAAAAAAAAGCTTTTACATTCTTCCTGTAACTTTGGCTAAGATAATCTCTTTGCGGAGTGAAAGCGTTTGGGTTATGGAGAACCGATGGGAATTATTTAAATGCATGAACTATCTAGCAATTCTTAGAGGAAAGATCATTTAGAAATAGTTTCCAATGAAAAGTTTTGAGTAACCATAATTGTAGGTGTGTCTCAGTACTTTGCTCTGACAGGATCCAGATGATGTGTAGCAGGAATGTGCCTGAGTTCTCCCTCAGTGTCCAGCGCTCTTCTTTCCTACTGAATTTCACAGATTGTAGTATTTTTGTATTAAAAGTCTCGCATTTTACAGACAGACAGACCTTTTATACACATCTTTTCCCTACTGGAAGATCCCTTCTGTGTTATTTTTATATTTTCGATGTATTTCATTATGAATAGTTGTGTCTTTGCTGTCATGCCAAACCAGTGGCAGAGAGAAAGCCCTCTTAATGGTGTGACCAGACACCCAAAACCAAGACTAAGACCTTGACACGAAAGAAATGACAGTAAATATATTTTAACATACACACATGTTCTTATATGTACACTTACAAATGCTTATAGGTACTCTCATACTAAATAAAGGAATCCTGAAGGCAAATTGAGCATTAAAGATAAACAAAACTGATTTTTTGCCTGACTCCTATACTCCAAAACTCAAGAAATAAAATAAAACAATCAGATATCTTCCATAATCTCCACATGGAAATGATTCACCAGCACAGATCCCAAACAGACATGATGCACATTTCTGGTGTTACAAAAGAAGCACTTTCTTGTCTGCAGTGGGAAGCAATAGCTACTTTCATTCCTTATTCGCATTCATTGGGGCAGTCACTAACCTCTTCCCAGATATGAACAACATCGAAAGAGCCTCGGGGTTATGACAATAAGTGGAGTTTTAGTCCTGAGGCTCAGAGACACGCAGGACATGCATAAGCTCCAGCTTGCCTTGAGACTTGGGCTTGTTTGCTAGCTGTTGAATGGTAAATGTGCTTATCTTGAAGGCAGAGTTTTGTTTTAGAGTATTTAGATACTCTATATACTCTAAATATACTATATTTAGAGTATATGCTGTAATTGCTGGTAGGCCCAGAATGCTCAGTAGGCTGCTATTCACTGTATATGTGGTACAGAGCGGTCTGCAGATTGACTTTCAGAGTGGAGCTGAGCTGTAGGGGCTCTCTCCAGGGTTAAGCCATACAGTGAACGCAAACTGGTTTGTGGTCAGCTGTCATCAGCAGTGTCTGCTTGCTCTCCAGAGATACAGGCTGAGCACCAAGGTACAGCACATTGTCTGCTGTTCCACTGCTTGTTACCATGGTTGTCCTGACTCATCCCTCAGACTTTGTGATTCCTGTTCCCTTGACTGTCCTCTTCCATTCCACTTGCCAGAAATGAGCAAAAAGGTAAATTTTGAAGACTTTTTGCTTCCAGCACTAAGCTTGGATGATATACAGTGTAGAAGTGGCCTTCCTGTGCCATAGAGAAACACACAGCCACGTGCCAGTCACCAGGGGTAGTTCACTGCACAGCTTGAAGTGGATTTGCATTAAAAGCATCTAGCAAATTCACCTGTTGGTGGTCTTAAAATTCGCCAAGCAAATCTGTGAATCTACAGGAGGACTCTGCTACTTAACTCACCTAGAAGTAAGGTTGGCAGTTATTAAAAAAGGTCAGAAATACATTTGACGTTTCCCGTGCAAACACAAGCAAATCTCCCCCTTAAGGGAGGCAGAGCCTTCATGTAATGGGATTTAGGAAGTTTCTCTCCTCTTTAAGACCTTGTTAGGTGATGTGATTGCTTTGCCACCTAAAACAGGCCAATATGAGGGACTTTTGATGGCTGTCAATCAGCCAGGAAAGTGAATGAAGTCAGATGATGGTGATAAATTGCTTGCTGTGTTGGCTGCAGAAGGGGTTAGGACAGGGCAATTGTCTGCCTGGAGCGATGTGGAGCAGGTGCACCTGCACCTTCACACGGTAATGGGAAGTGCATTATATTACACTTAATCTGTGCACGCATGTGTGAGTCAGTGCTTCAAGGTATTGTGGGCTTATTACTGTATCATAAAATCTTTAGCAGGATTTAAGCAGGGAAACAAAAAAAAGAAAAAAAAAGAAAAAGAAAATAGGTAGCAAGCAAGGAAAAAAAGTTAATTTCTCTGGCAAGGTCAGTACAACCCCACAGAGAGCAACACTGCTGTATTAATCCACGCCAGCAAGTTTCATTTCTTTTCCCTTTAAGTCTTTTTCCCTGGCTTTTTCCATGCAATCTGTGTTTTGTGTACCCTTTCCATCTCAGCCTTCATTCTCTCATATGAATTTTGTGCTTTCCTTCTTTGTCTTGCATGTGAGGTGGCACCAAACTTGACTTTTGCTCTGTCCCATCAAGGGAGGTGATGCTGATCCATGTTACTGAGCCCAGAGTGATGCTGCAGGGGTAAAAAAACCAAACATCTGCAAAAGACTATGTCTGCAGGGATGCTAAGAGTATGTGATTGAGCAAAGCTCAGTAGGGAACATCCAGAATAACACTGCAATTCTGTATGGGAAATAATGTCATTTGGAAAGATCCTCATGGTTGAGGTTGGAGCTGCAGGTTCAGCTGAAACTTTTGCTGACTGGATCTCTTATTGGTAGTTTGTTTGCTTCTCTGCTTTTACCATTGGTGGAGGCCAAGAAGACACACTTCCTTTGGTCCCTGAATGCCAAGGTGCAGCAAGTGAGGTTACTGAGCTGTATCTGTACCAAGCTGTATATGAGGTAAGCAAACGCTCTCCCTGCTTAGGGTGGTGTTTGTAATGCTAAGAATGTGAATGCTTTCTTGTTTTCAGTGCAGTTTTGAAGAGTTAATCATTGATCTAACGAAATCATAGTGCAAATCCTAAACCAGCAAATCCTCTTCTAGTCTTTCATGCTGACTTCTTAGAAATACCCATTCAACTGTGTGTGTTGGCATGTAGTTACACAAAACCAGCTAATTTTGGTTTCCTAACTTAAGTCCTTCTTGGTTGTTCCAGTTTTTTAGAGTGAGATTTCCAAGGGAAGCAATCTAGGCCTGTATGTAGACATATAAGTGAAATACATGGATTAAAAGCCCGGTCCTCTGGTAGCTAATGGTCACTCCTGTTTTTCTGTAGGGGTTTAAGTCACTAGGAGAGCCTGGGCACTGACACTTACCTTATAAAAATAATAATCTAATTTCTTGTGCTATTATAGAGCTTTTTGAAGCAACCAATATTGCTGCAAGTGATTTTATCTTAGCTTGTCAAATCAATCAATGTTGGGCTTCCAAATGCATTTATGTATTTCACGATCAGATATGCAGGGTTTCTGAAAGTCTGATTCTACTTGGAAAGTTTTCACCCAAAAGTTGTTGTAAATGTTGTAAATGAATTTCTGTAGAGGGTGCTAAGTATGCTAAGCCTTTGTTATATTGGTGCTTTTTGGTTATTAAAGTCCAGAAGGGAGTATGGTCTGGTTGTGACTCAAAAGCATCTTTTTGCAGAATCCAAAGTCAACTAGAGAAATATGCTGGACTCACTTATGGAAAAAATAAAAGTCTGCTTAAGCAGTATCCTTATTAAATTAGAATTTGTAGCATGGGATGAAAAAATGCCTCACTGCGAAGGGATATGCTTGTAATTATCAATTCTCTGCAGTAGTGCTTGATGAAGGTTTTAGATGGAGTGTATGTCTGGGAATTCAGCTTAGGCACAGATGCCGCAATCAGTCCCATGGCAAGCAGCAGCAATTTTCCCCATGTCTCTCTTGTGAAATCCTCGCAGCAGCATTTACCTGCATTCATACCTCAGCAGCAAGTGCTCGCACAGAAAGGAGATGGTAGGTACAATTCTCCCTTCAGGTTACTCTTTTCTTAAGAAATACTAGTTGCTTGTAAAGCTAAGTAATGGAGATAGAAGGAGGCATTCAGGAGGAAGTCTGTGATCCGAATACCTGCACAGTAAGGGGTTCAGCTGTAGGCACTCTCAGATCACAACTAGTCACACTTTGATGAAACCCAAAGGTAAACACCCAGTGTCCCAGAAACAAACATTGCTGCATTCACCCGTTAAAACAGGCTTTTGTAGGTGTGTGGCCTGGGAGCCTTGCTTGGATCCTCACTCTGAGAGCCAGTGGTTCTCATCCAGGAGCTGGAATGCTGTGGTTTTAATGCAGTCAAGGTTTTAAAAACACTTTGCTTCTGAATTACAAATTGTGGTGCTGTTATAATGTGAGAATAGGTAGCTGAGGTGACAGCACAAATTCTTCTGGTGCATGTAGACCAGCACAATTTCCCATGCATATGGATGAAAAGAGAGCAACTATTTGTATTTTCCCCAATAGGTTCTACCAGTGTCTGACATATTACTATACATCTTCCAACAGAATAACAAAGAAAACAATAGTTTTCCTCTGAGGTCTCATTGGCTCTCACTAAGAGTTCTGGCTTGGTATTAACAAGTAAACAATGTTTGCTTCTCCTAGATTTCCTTATGCTACAGAGACAAAATAAAATTACCGGGAAGAAGTTTTATAAACGAGTTACTGCTTTTTTCCTTTCTGAAAACAAACCAAACGCTGCGCGCTGAAAGGAACAAGGGGAGAATCACTGAAGGAGGAGGTGATTGGATATATATTTATTGCATTTGTAAGAGTACATTATTGCTGATTCAATGAAATAAGAAAATTGTTTAGGCTTGCCTGAATGAGCATTACTTTATCTAATCAACCTTTTCTAAATTGGTCTTAATGTACTTCTATAAATACATTACATCCAAACTCCAGGTTGTGTGGGCAGCATCAATTCTGCTCTACTGTGGCACCAAAATATGCCAACCTTTTATTGAATGCTTCAGAACATTATACTTCTTTTTTTTTTCTCCCTCCGCCCCCCTCCTGAAATTAATGGGAATTAGCTGACAAGCAAATGCTTTGTGAGAGCCGTTCTTTGGTTGTCTGTAGTGGGATGTTGGCTTCTCTGAGCACAAACTTGGGCTGCCTCATGGATAGTGCTGGTGTTGCTGACTCTCTGGTAGCCATTTGCATCCTTCTGACCTAAAGGATCTGGCTTCCTTACCTCTGTGTGGAGGATGCTGAAAGTACAGAAGCCAAACTGCTTTGGCATTTAAATACTGAGGATGCTCTGGCTTGGGATGCCATGCGCTACTACCTATCTTGATTTTGTGACTGTTGTTAAGAGCAGCCCACAACTTCAAAGACAAAATCTGAGATGCACACAAAGGGGTAAGATTCTAGGAGGCACATGTTGTGTTAGCTTTTGTCAGGGCTCTAACAGCAGCATGTCTGAGCTGTGGTTTATGGAGAAGAATTTGTATCTCTTGGAAGATAACTCCTAACATGTGACCCAGAGGGCTGGTTTCACTCCACCGAGAAAAGAAGCTCAGTAATTTCAGGCACCACTGCTGTGGTGGCATTGATCCAGTTGTGGGCAAGGGAGGAACCACAGCTGGACTCAAAAAGAAGCCCCATGGGCTTTGCCATGAGGAGATTGAGTGGGGGCTAATTCTCCTGCTTGTGCTGGTGTACAGGGAGTTTCTTCATAAGCAGATAAATGAGGGACTGACTGTAGGCTGATTGTTTACGCCTTTCTAGCACAGCATGCAGCTTCTTGCTTCTACTGGAAATAAAGCTAGGGCTGTTCCCTTAAACCCATTAAGTGCTTGTAATTGTGTTGTTATTAAGTTGAAATGATATATCTAAAGGTCTTCATGCATGGATCATGAAGAAGCTAAGTAGCATTACAGGGCTGGGAAGCAGTAAGCCATGGATTCATGCAAAAAAAAACAAACCCAACCAATAAAAAACAAATAAAAAAAAAAAAAAAAAAAAAAAAGCCCACAAAACCCTTGTCAGTTTTGCCTTTGATAAGCAGTTAATTTAGCTCAGAATTGGCGGAATTCCCTGTAGTTTGTGTAGGGAATTTCTAGGTTATGCTGTGAACATCAGAGTAATATACAGTTATCTGAGACAACTGACAAGTGTTCAAGCATGACAGCTATTGGGAAAGCAAATTCCAGAGACAGGTTGAATCTGAATATATTATCATGTATAGGCTGCTGTATGTGTGTGTTATGACAGAACAAGAAGCGGTAGCAGAACAGTTTTAGTTCATTTAATGATACTAGAGCCTATATCAGCATTAGTAAGTGAGGTGATGCACTGGGAATAGGTCTATAGAGTTAAGAAGCTGCAGTAGTAGCCTCGTACTTCTTGCAGGGCTCTTGCTTTGGCTCTGGCCTGGTACTTTGGAAAACCCCAGAGCTGTTGAACATGGAAAGTGCACTCCCAGGGTACACCCTTGGGTTGCTTCTTCTCCCCCCAAGGCTGCTGTGTACGTTCAGTATTGCATGCTAAAGCACAGTAAAATGAAATAATCAAGAGATTTAGCTCAGAAACATTCCTGAGCCGAACATGCAATGGAAAATACTGTGAAAATGTACTTAGATTTCTCTTTTTTTCCAACCCTGTACCTGTAAACAAGGTGTCTTTTGTCTGACAAACCATGGCTGTCTTCATTTTGCTCTTTTCTGAAATACATTAGTGTTGCAGGAGTGGGCTTTCAAAATACCGTTGTTAGTTTACTGTTCAGGTAGTGGGTCAGTCAAAGGTGACACCTTTAGCAAACAAAAGTATGGACACTGCAAAGAGGCAATAAAAGCAGATGGATGGTGTTCGTCAGGGATTGGTATCAGTACTATTTAATATCTTTGTTGGCTGCATTTACAGTGGGCTTGAGTGCATCATCAGGATGTCCAGCCAGCTGAATGGGGTGGTCAGCGTGCTGCAGGGAAGGGATACCATCCTGGGGGTACTGGATGGGCTTGAGACGTGGGCCTGTACAAAAGTTGTGCCAAACAACATGTGCAAGTGTAAGGTCCTGCATCTGGCTTAGGGCAGCCCCAAGCAGAAATGCTGACCAGGCAAAGAATGGATTGAGAACAGTTATGAGGAGAAGCACTCGGGGGTACTGGCTGATCTAGAACTCATCATGAGCCAGCAAGGTGTGTTGCAGCTCAGCCAACTGTATTCTGGACTGCACAGGAGGAAGTACAGCTGATAGGTCCGGGACTGTGTTAGAAGAGAACCAGAGGAGGCCACGATGATGATCAAGAGGGCCAGAGCACCTCTGCTATGAAGACAGACTGAGAGAGTTGGGGTTGTTCAGCCTGGTGACTCCAGGAAAAACTCTCTGTGGTCTTCTAGTACCTAAAGGGGCCTGTGGGAAAACTGGAGAGGGACTCTTTATCAAGGAGCATAGTGATAGGACAAGGAGTAACGGCTTTAAACGAAGGTAATTTTATATGATACGAGAAAGAAGTTCTTCATTGTGAATGTGGAGAGGCACTGGTTCAGGCTGCCCAGAGAAGCTGTGAATGTCCCATCCCTGGAGATGTTCACAGCCAGGCTAGATGGGGCCCTAGCAGCCTGATCCAGTGGCAGATGTCCCTGCCCATGGCACAGGGTCTGGAACTATGTGATCTTTTAGGTCCTTCTAACCTAAGCCATTATCTGATTCCATTTCTCTCCTCTGAGAAGGATTTAGGAAGCCTTTATTTTTCCTCTTGACGTTGATGTGGAGGTATCTATGATTCTATGTCAATACGGAGAAGATAAACTATTTTACATAAATTCAAGTCTTGTTTGAAATGGAGTTCTCTGTGAGAAAGGAGGACTTGAAACAAGATGAGGCTAGGCATGAAGCTTTTTGTTCAGAGCTATGGGGAAAGCTTTATGGACTAGCATTCTATTTTTCTGATGATACCTGGGATTTTGGTTCATAACCAGAACTCTGACAGGGTATTTCTCACTTCACTGTAAGACCTCAGCAGGTTGTGTCCTAGGGGTGTGCAAGCTGTCATGTTTAATACACAGACATTAGGGAGCAGACCAAGGTGTGGCTGGCTGTAGTTGACAACAAATTTTTCCACACAAAGTCACACCAACTGGAGAACTGAGCTACAAGAAACTCAAAGTTAATGCAAAATTAAATAACTTAGAAACTGCAGCAGAGGATCTCATGACTATTCATTTTTGGTGTTAAAATGTCTGTAGGATTGGGGGTTAGAAGGCAAGACACTTGCATGGTAAGGTCTCTTGGGGCCAAAACACCATGTAGGGAAGTAGTAGCTATTACATTTGGAGGCTTTGCAGAAGTACAGGTTCAAGAAACCTGACAACAAACAGATTATATTTGATCCCTACAAGGAGATATGAGAAGTTTAATGCATAGCCTTCTGCAACAGCAAAAACGTCATCGTTTATAACCTTTTAAGCAGCAATCTCATTGAAGGGAAATAACAGATAGCAATCTGGTTATTTATTTATTTGACATACTTTAAAAAAGATGAGAGCTAGTTTCTACATTTGTTCATCTTCAGAATGACATACAGCTCTCAGAGTCAGCCACACATAAGTTTCATAGACCGTGGCGGTATATTTTGGCTTTTAAGAGCTATCGGGTAAATCCAGAGACTAGCAGATAATATACTCAGCTTGAAAATGATAAGCATGGAGATATGAAAGCCATTTCTTTTCCTGCTGTTGAAATGGAAAGATTAGTGGAAATGTCATGGCTTAGAATTCATGAAGCAATGTTTCCCTAATCAGCCATCACTCTAAATTGCCTGAATACAGTATGTTTGTCTTTATTACTTTTATTTAAGTAGACTGTGCCTGTGTGAAGGTAGGCTGTAAAAAGTGTTATATAAAATATGAGACTCTTTCATATCATATTCCACATTATCAGGCTTAACTACTGATTGTTGTTATGTCTGTGATTAGCTATTGTAAAATGGAATCATGGAATGGTTTAAGTTGGGAGGGACCTTTAGGGTCATTTAATTCCAACTCATCTGCTATAGGCGGGAACACCTCCCACTAGACCAGGCTGCTCAAAGCCCCATCCAGCCTGGCCTTGAACGCCTCCAGGGAGGGATGATCCACAGCCTCACTGGACAACCTGTTCCATTGTCTCACCACCTCACGGTAACATATTTCTTCCTAGAGTCACATATGGGTTCAGCTTTTTAGAAACTGTGATCCAAAGACTTGTGTGCTTATCAAAATGCAGCACTGCTTGCCATCCATTTCCCTTTGTCCAGGATCTGGCCCATGTATCTCACTGCTGCCAGCTTTTGCTCCAGAGTAAGTAGGATGTAAAGTTTTGCTTTGCTTTGAAAGAGATTTTGGCAACATGGGAGTAACTTGCTGCTTTCAGACACAAGTGGTGACAGCTGGGAGGACATGTTTGTAATATTGCACCTGTTGTTCTCAGGAGACACATCTGCATTAGAAAATGCCTGGCTTCCAGAAACAGAATTTGCATGATCATGTACTATATATATATAAATTTAATTATATATACATCAATTGTGTACCCAGATTTTCATCTGTGATGCTTTGAATGGCTGCTCAGTACATCATGGTGGTGATGTTTATAGAGAATGAGCATTTATATGGCTTTCTTGCTTTTGCATGTTTTTCGAGGCTCTTGTGATGTCATGCTGATCTATGCAGGCAGCCTTTCTCAAGGAGCAGATGCTACTGCACAACAGTGGGTTCTTTCATCTTCAGTACTCTAACTTACAGTAGACTGTAGGCCGTTTGCAAGCTGCAGTATCTGAAGGAGCACGGTGGATTGTTCTCTCCACTTTGCTTGGGGTCGATATCTCTCCTGTGCCTACAGCAAGCTGTCACCAGGTATGCTGGGCAATAAGCAGGTGAGCAGAGCTGAGGGTGAAAATAAGCAGGTGAGGAGGGTCAGTACTCTTTGCCTTGTGCATATTAGAGCTAGGCATGGAAAAGAAAACATGCTCTTAGCTCTTCCTGGGACTCAAAAGTGCTTCAGCTTCCCTATTTTTAAAGGAAGCAAGCTGAAAAGTAATTCTGCTTACTCCTAAATGTGTGGGGGGAACAGAAAGAGGGGGATATTCCCTGGTAAAGAACGCTTACAGGCTAAGTAGATGATGAGGGGCATAAAGTGGAAAAGCACAAAAAACTATGAAATGATATGGGATACCTTCCTAGCTAGTGACTTTGTAATGGGAACCCCACAGGCCCAGTGAACTTGCCAAAAAATACTGCATGCTATTTTGAGGTAATATTACCTCTTTTTAATCCAACACAGAGAAAATTCATGTTCTCTGGTCTGTGCTGAGATTTATGGCAGTGCAGGATATTAGTACTTTTCCGATTACAGCTCTGTGGCAGTGGGAGACTTAGATGCATGCCTCTTGCTGCTAGAAAGCTGACAGCGTATGCTTATGTCTGCATGTGTATTAGCAAGGGTTATTAATTTCTTTTGGATGCAAAACTAAAATTAGTGTCCCTTGGCTTTTTCCTAACTGAAAATGGCTTTTTAAATATGTAAGAATCAGAAATCATTTTCTTGATACCTGGGTCCTTTTCTGAGCCTATCATTCACATGATCATTTGTCATTAGGCACAGTGGGCAGGAGGTTAATTGTAATTGTGCAGTCACCTGGACTATTGTGTGATTTGAAGCAGAGTTTCTCTGCTGTGTCAGGTCCAACAGTATATTATTTGAATGCGTTAGTGCCAGGCTGCTCTTTAAATCTGCCAGGGAACTGAGGAAGAAGTGATTTAAGCGTTCGATTTAGTGCTCTCTTCTTGCTGTCCGCTTCAGGCCACTTTACTAGCGATAGCAGAATGTGAGCAGAATTAAAATACAGATGTGTCAGAGTTTTGGGAAAAAAAAAACAATCAAATCAAAAGTAGCCAACAAGAATGAAGAGCCCTTCATCTTGGTAACTTAATACCGTGCATCTTTGTTGACAACTCTATATGTAAATCACTAATTATTCTAAACTACTCAGTTCCCCTCCAGGAAATCCAGACTTCAACATTAAAGGCTAGCGGTAATGAATGAAAGCCTTACACTGATTCCCCACAGGTTTTATTAAGCTGCAGAGAAAACCCAAGGTTTTTTGCATCACGAATAACAGTGATAGAGGGGTCAGCAATTTACCTACATCGGAGGAGATTACTGGGTTTGGGGCAGTAATTGTAAGCACTTGAAGGCTTAGGTAATGCATACTTTCTGTGGTGAAATGGTGAATGAAAGAGGGCAGCCTCTGTTAGGCTTGAGTTTCCCCCTCATTGCTTCATGTCAGAGCTGTGGTCTAGGAATATGATGCAGGTGTGCAGCTGATCCAAGAAGCCCCATCATTCATCTTTTTTCTACATGCTTTACCCCAGATTTCCCAGTCTTCCCTTTTTCAGGCTGGCAATTCATTTGCAAAACTACCAGGTAGCTAGAACTGGGTTTGTTGACTTAGCTGATGGCTGATCCAACTCTTGGGCTTGCAGAGAGTGTTTCTGAAGCCACATGCCCTCTCTCAGCATGCTGTACACCAGAGTGCGCTGCAGCGTGTGTATGCAATGGTGGGTGAGTGAGAGGAATGGCACTCAGGACAGTATAGCTTACCTGGTTGTGGAAGAATTATGATAACATGGGAGAGCTCAACCTGGGTTCTTGGCTTTAGCAGAGCTCCCACTCGGAGCTGTAGGGCTTCCTCTTCTGCGTAAGTACCAATATGTCTCTTGTGTGGCTGACTCTTGTCCTTCAGTGTGCCGAGCGACACCTTAGTGGTCCCATGTGAGCTGCAGGGCTGCAGCACGTGAGGAAAGAATTGTGATTTCTCCTCTTGTGTGGTTTGGCCTGCAAACTTCATACTGGTTTGCAGGATCTTTGAAAGGAGATGGCAGGGAGAAGATTCACAGCTGGTGTGGCTGTGTGAGCAATAGGAAGGCGTGAGCAAGCAATGGGGAGGCATGATTAAGCATCATGCGGCCCAGAGAAGGTGAAGGTAAGCCTTTGTTTTTCCTGGCCATGTTGGCTGGAGGCAGCACTGATGTGGCTGATCCTGCATGGAGGCCCTGTAGTGACTTTGTGTTTCCTGAAGGGTGAGGTCAGGTTAAAACCCTGTTGTTCAACACCTTGCTTAATTCTAGATTCTAAAGTGAGTTATGTATTTACTCCTGTTCTTAAATCTGTCTTTATCACAATCTTGCAGAGGTGCAGGAATTATTCAGCTATCAGAATTCGTTTGTTACCTTTATTCACCATCTGGTTATCATAAATCACTAAACTCTTATTACTGTCTAAATGCTTTGTTCATTTTATATGCTTTCATTTTTGCTCATTCTTACTGTATTTTATTGTAGCCCAAGTGCTTCTGATACAAAGCAAGCTCTTTGCAGAGGGGAGACAAGCTGAAGGTTTCTAAATTTGGGACTGTAAGTAGAGCAAATTCCTACATTATTTCTTGAGAAGACAGCTTCATTGCATTCTGAATCCTTTCTGCAAGCGGGAGAAGGGCAGACCTGGAAAGCAAAATTCCTATTTGGATTTCATTTTAAATCCAATTTCATGGGAGCAAAGGAAAGCTTTCTTTTTTATTTTTTTTCTTCTCTCTTTTTTTTTTTTTTTCCCTCCTTCTCTTTAAAAAGAAAAGAAGTGAGACGAGCCAAAAAATCTTCCTGTGAATGAATGTGCTGTGCTCTTGATGTCTTCCCCATTGCTGACCTTTTGTCTTTTCTCTCCTCCACTTTATATTATCCTTGGCCACCTTTCTTGAAGGAGCTATTGATTAAAGGATGCAAACCGCTTCAGATCCTGCATATCAAGCTGCTCTTTTTTTTCAAGTTGTTCAGTATGTGAAGAGCATCCATTTCTGCACTGCAGTGCAGTTTTACCCAGAGATACCTGGTCTCTCCGGCAATCATTTTTTTTTTTCCCTTTGCCCTCCCATCCTGCTAAATGGACATCCTGTCAAATACTGTTTGCACAGACTGACAGCTATAGAGGTCTTGGAGTAAAAGCCAGATCCGTGCACATACTCTAACAAACAGAATCAAAATGTCAAGGCACATGTGAGATATATCACTATGCTTCCCTGTCAGATTTTGCTAATATCACCTGGATAAATTGACAGAGGAACACCTGCAGCGAGTTAACCTATTTTTATTAGTGCTTGTTTCACATATTTATATTTGGATAAAAATACAAGGAAAGCTTTCAATTATTTGATGACAGGATGGAATGCCCCCTGTTCTTCATACGGATAGACAATCAGGTCAGGGAAGCCACTTTCAAACAGCAGAGCAATTAATAAAGAAAAAAATAATTTCACAGTCTGTTGTTAAATTAGCAATTCTTCAGTGTGTCTGTAGTTCCTGGCAGAATTAATATGCACTCTGAAGCCTTGGGCAGTCTTGGCGTGTATCATTTACCCAGCAGCTGTAAGAGCAAAATGCAGAGGAAGGGTACTCCATTGCAAGGGAAATAGCGGAATTATCTATTTAGTAATCATTCAGCAGCCTATTTGCTTATAATCAATATGAAAAGAAACAGTTGGATTTGGGTTGCATCTCTCATTCTTTCAAGGCAGAAGTAGCAAAAACAGAGGTTGGAAAACGATGTGTTAAGTAACACAGAGGAAAAAAATAGGTAGGGAGCAACATACATTTGAGCAGGGAGAAGAAAGTATACAATAAGAGTGCAATAAATTTCCCCTGTGTTGAAGGAGAATATTTTATAGCAGCTTTTTGCAAATTAAATGCATCTACATAAATAATGTAGCAGCACATTTAATTGCAACTATTTATTTTTAAATTTGCCTGGTTGACAGGAGAATTTCTTTGCAGAATAATGAACCCTGGGTTTCTGCCACTTGCACAGCTTCTATTAAAAAAAAAAAAAAAAAAAAAAAAAAAAAGAATACTATTTTAGCAAATTGTCAGAGCCACAGAAGTACCTGGCTCCTCTCTAGTGCATCTAGGGAAAAAAATAACCAAAGCACCAACAGCAGAAATAACCACCAAAATCCAGAAGTACATCTGTATGTAATCATTGTTGGGTGGAGTTTGAGAGAAGACAGGGAAACAAAATATAACCAATCCTTACTTAGGTCAAGAAATGCCTAATTTGTCTTCCAGTGTACCACTTCAATTAGAGGATACATAATGGGCTCTTTGTCTGCCTCCTACTGTTGGTGTTGGTTTTCCAGCTTTCTTCTGAAAAAGACAAGAAGCCCATTCTCTCTTTTGCACAAGACTGATTCTTCAGATTCTCATGGAATCTCTAGGTCTCAGGGCTTCTGAGAGGAGAAGAGAGAGTGTCTTCACAGGACATTCCTACCTAACACAAGATACGTATCTCAGTATTTGGTAAGTCTTAACGAAAAGATGTGGAAGATGACCTGTGGGATGGAAAATTGTTAGGAGTGGTCTTGTATGAGACAAGTTGCAGTCTTCTCTTGCAAGGTATTGGTTTGCCAAAACTCCCAGTTGGCTTCCTGCATGCTGAATCCAGGGCAAAATTCATGCCAATGCTGCTCTCCTTCCTCCCCTCTTGTTGTCTTCAAGTCTTTCCTTGAACAAATCAACTGTGGATGTCTTCTGCAATGCAGGGTTCTTGCTTTTTTTTCTCAACCAGTCTTAGGAAGACTGTTTCAGTTGACAGAAAGTGTAGGTACACAACAGGAATTTCAAATACACTGCTGATTTCCAGAGTAAACAGATTCATGCAGGCAGTGCTTATTTCTCTGGTTGTAGCTAGAGAGCCAATTAAGGAACAGTATCTCCGTACAATAATTTGAGAATAAAATCTCCATAAATCAAGCCTTGGAAGCTCAAATTCAGACTGTGAGAATGACCAGTATCGCAGCTGCAAATTTTACATCAAGATAGCGTTCGTGTTATTTTCTAATCGGTTAGGGAGAAATAGGTTTATTGAGGAGAGATTTGAGTAAGGGTACATGTAGCAAGCAGGAAGGTAGCATTTGCTTTGCCTTCCTTTTACTTCACATCTTAATTTTTGTTGCAGCCAGTTATGTCCAACAGCTATTTGGGGGGAAAGAACCAAGACTGTGAGACTGTGAACAGGGACACCCGGCTCCCAAGAGTAGAATGCTTGAATGTGTATGCTTTTTTCTCAGAATAATACTGTTTATAGTCTGGAAAAGAAAATACTTTCTTGGGATATAACTGCATGTTATTAGTGTCAGGAGTTCAGGAGTTTCGATGTTTTTCTCTCTGGGCAAGGTTCACAACAGTTCTTAAGTTCTACTTAATGTCAAGAATGATCCAGCTCCAGCATCCAAAAGCCATGAGGCAGCCCATCCAAAGAGTACTGCAATTGGCTGCAAAACCAAGAAGTTTGAAGTGTCAAGTTGTATTGATTGAACTTGGATCTGAGCTGTTGTGCTCACATGCAGCAAGTTCTCCTTCAGAATGGGAGAGTTCTTAATTAAGTTGGAAATTCTCTTGTTGCTGCAGGACTAGAGCTCAAAGAATTGCTCTAAATATTGTTGTGGCCAGAGCTGGCTAAGCCTCAGATTGTGCTCTGCAGTGCTTGTTTCTAAAGAGGAGCTATTCGGCAGAGGTATTTGGCTAGGCAAATGAACTGTGGATACTTTTTGATTTGACCCAGAGGAGTAGTTTAGTCAACTTAACAAATAGTTTCAGTATTTTGGTGTCCAGTCAATTAAACTGAAGTCACAGAGTGCTGTATTTGTGTACAATTAGGTTAGTGGTTGATGTTTCAGTACTGACTTTGTAGCACGTGTGGAATGAAGTGCTATGTTCAGCTTTCCTAGTTAAATTTCTCTGAACATTAATCATATAATCACAGAATGGCTTGGGTTGGATGGGACCATGAAGACCATCCAGCTTTAGACTCCTGCAATGGGATAGTTGCCACCCACTGAATCAGGCTGCCCGGGCTCCAGCCTGAACACGAACATCTTCAGGGATGGGGTTCTCTGAGCAGCCTGTGCTAGAACATCACCACCCTCTTAGTGAAATATTTCCTCCTAACGTATAATCTGAATCTCTCTCTTTTAGTTTAAAGCTGTTCCCCCTTGTCCTATCACTATCTACCTTTGTAACACATCAGACTCCCTCTTGCTTTTAAGCTTTCTTTATCTACTGAAAGGCATGCCTGGTCTTTCTGCCTGGAGCTGTCCCTTCTCCAGGGTGAACAAGCCCAGCGGCCTTGTCCTTTCTTTGTAGGAAAGGTGCTTCAGCATTTTGATCATCGTCATACCCTCTTCAGGACCCACTCCAGGAGCTCCATGTCTTTTCCTGTAGCTCTTTGCCTACCAGGACCCCCCGAGTCCTTCCCCATAGGGTTGCTCCCAATAAGTCCTTTTCCCAGTTTGTATACACATATCTGGGACTGCCCTAAACCAAGTGCAACATATTGCACTTTGCTTTGTTGAATCTCTTAAGATTCTTGTGAACCCACTTTTCAACCTTGTCCGTGTCTCCTTAGATGGCATCCCTTCCTTCTGTTATATCAGCTGTACTGCTCAGCTTGGTGTCATCAGCAAACTTGCTGACTGTGCACTTGATCCCACTGTCTGTGTCATTTATAAATGCTAAGGAACATTGGTCTCAAGAGCGATTAATACTTGCCTTATCTTTTTGCACATCCCCTTCAATTTCTTGCAGCCTAACCAAAGCATCAGAATTTAGCTTGGTGACAACCCCATCTCTTTAACTCTGTTTTGCATGCTCTTATCCAAAAAAAACCACCAGTTTCTGAGGGAGGAGACACAACCGAGGGGAAACATTCCCCAGGAGTCTCAACTGCATTTGTGACTTTCAGCCTCCTGCTCCTCTGGCAGCACTGCTTAGCATCGCCTTTGCTTTACATTTGTAAATACACTTCCCTAGAGTCACTTTTACGTGCATGAACCCAATTTAACACACTTAGTTCAGGCAACTCTGGATAAACCCTTCCTGCATTTTGTCATAAGGACTGTAAAAGATCCATCTACGTCGCCCTCTGATGGAATTTGAATAGATGTGTCTGGAGTGACATATGCCCAACCATAAATTTTAGGGAAACAATTTTAGAATAAATTGTCTACGGCCAATCCTACCAAATTTACCTCCTGAGACAGATGATCATAAAGCTAGAAGCAAACAAGCCCTTAAACATTTGTGACAGGCTCTGAAAAGAGCCTTTATTGAGGTACCGGCATCTCCATAGATTGGATGCACTGCCCAGTTTAGACTGAAGTGCTAAATGAAGTCACCAGAAGAAAAGGTGTTTTTTATACCACCTGAAATTCTGGTCTATGCAAGTGAAGTTGTGCAAGATAGTCAGCCAGAAGGAAATACTTCAAGCGTTTTCGTTCTTCCTACTGTTTTCACATGTTCAGCTTACTAGTTGAAGCTAAATCCTTTAAATGTTGGTAGAGTAAACACAGATGACATAAATCATCAAAATAAATCCTCCCAAATGTCATATTTCTTAACCACAATTGGTTGCAATTGTCCAAACCACAGCATAATTAGAGAATCTTTCTTTCTTTGGCCAGGCTCCAACTCTGTATGGCTGACTGACTCAGAAAACTAAAAACCTTTTTGCAGAGGTATGCCAGCAAACATGTGGCTTTGAAGAACTCTATTTTCCAGGAGATTTTACTGACTGGTTTTTGCACTGCTCTCTGTAATATGCGTATACAGACGTACACAGGGAGATTTGGGCTGGATCATTTTCAAGTTTGATCCTGTCCCACTGTTGCCACTAGAGATGATGGTTGTTATTGCTATTCAGTCAGCACTGCTATTGAACTCAGGGGAGTCCTGCGGCCTGTCCATCAATCCTCCCCTGGCTTAGCACACAATGCAGCTTGCATGTTTAAGTTACCATTCACATAACAAAGGATGCACTAGGCTGTGTCTGTTTGTGTGCAGAGCCCTCAAAACAGTCTTGTTCCTCTCGGATTACTCAAGAGCTAGGCATCTCAAGTTATGTTTACAAGCACGAAGAAACAAATCTGTCTGCCTTCCTCTGTATCTTAAACTGTATTTTTCCCCTTGGTGCAGCATTGTAAATCATCGCTTCTTCTGTTTAAGTTAGCAAAATGATTTCAGTTTGTCATCATTAAAAAAGAGAGATGGTAATTTAAGCATAATTTAAGTGCATCTTGGTCTCACACCTCAGGAAACAAAGAAAAGATGCAAAGATTTTATAGATGTGTAGATTCGTGGAGATAGATATTTTATAGCTATAATAGCAAGAGGATGCAGACTGCCTTTCATTGTTATGAGATAGATAGCTGGGGCTTTCTGAGGCTGTCCTAGGTCGCACTTTGTCACCAGAGGTGTAAGGGCTGCAGACACACCCTGGGCTGCCTAAAGGGCACTGGCACATCACAGGGAAGGAGCACCATGTCCATGAAGCCATGACCCAGCTCAGACACTGATATGAGAGCATCTGGAGTGAGCCAGTTGGCACTACCAGCCTGCAGGCGAAGGTGGTGAAGCCACCTGGGGAAACAAAGTGAAACTGCATGTTGGAGAGGCCAGGTTTTTTAATGTTTGTGTCATCATCTGGACCTGCTGTCACCCTTCCAGCCCCATCAAAAATGTAAATGGAGGACAGAAGTGACGTAAAAAGGTGCTTTGCGTCAAATCAGCTTGTGCTTCTTGTGAGAGCGACAAAGTCCTTGTGCATATGGATGGCTTGCAAGAGCACGTACTTGCCGGTCACAGAAATTCCATTTCTGCAAGGAAACTGCTTTCATTTGGAATGTACAACTTTCTCCTAGTTTGTTTTGAACAGGGTTTTTGGAGAAAAAGAAAAGTAAAGCATGTGGCATTCCTCTGCTAAGGAGACTTGTGAGTGCATGTCCATGTAGTATAAGGAAAGAAAAACATAATTTCATGGGGTTTTTTTGTGGCAAAACCTGTGTTTGCAGTGAGTGTCAGGAAGTCAAAGTACAGAAAAGAATTGAGTCATAGAATGGCATAGAATGGCTTGGGTTGGAAGGGACCTAAAGGATCACCAAGTTCCAACTTTCCTGCCACAGGGTTGCCAGCCACTGGTTGAAGCACTAGGTCAGGCTGCCCAGAGTCCCATCCAACCTGGACTTGAACACCTCCATGGATATCTACAATCTACAGCACAGGCTCTCCAGGCAGCCTGTGCCAGTGTCTCACTGCCCCCTCAGAGGAACATTTCCCCCTGGCATCTAATCAAAATCTTTCCTCCTTTAATTTAAAACCATTCCTTGTTGTCCTATCGCTATCTACCTGAGTAAAAGTTGAGTCTGGATTGCAAAGGTGAGTAATTTGAAGATTACTTGGTATTAACCCTGCTTCCAGCAAAACCAGGAGGAGCATCCTCGTATAGTTCTGAGTGCTTCTGAAAAATACTTTGTTTCCCCTCAGAGCATTTATTTTCCATAGCTTGCTTTCCTTCTGTGAAATCAAACCCAAATGATAGCATTGTTTTCGTATGTATGTGAGGATAAATCTCCTTCCTTGTTCCTTTATCACACTGCTGAGAGTTTAGGCTTCACTCAGAGGTTTTGTCTTACTAATCATTCCAAAATCTACTTTGGAGCAAAGTCAAAATGTACAGAAATATAGTCCATTAAGGCCTTAACATAATCGCAAGCATTTTCAAATGTATTGTGTTCAAGTTATCTTTATGGCTTGCAAATGTGGCTGACTTGGGAATTGGATGAATTTTTCAGAGCAATGCCATGTGATGAAGTTTTATACCATTTAGAAGAAACACATTAATGTCATTAGTAGCAGTTAATTCTTAGTTTTCCAGCAACTATGCTCATGTCATAAATTTCTGTGTGACAATTTAGTGAGTCACGTGGGGGAAAAAGTGGTGTTTGCAAGGGGAAGAAGTGAAAGTACTAATTTATTTATATTCTGGTTTTCAAGGTTGTTTTGGTATTGAGAGCTGGAGTACGTTTCAATGCATAGTGGCAGTAATTTAGCCTGATTTAGCATAGGCTTGGTCAGAACAGTAGCAAAAGACACAATATTTTCATAGAATCACAGATTCCTTTGAGCTGGAAGGGACCTTAAAATGCCATCTGGTCCAACCCCCCTGCAGAGAACAGGGACACCTACAGCTACACATCAGGTGCTCAGAGCCCAGTCCAGCCTGACCTTGAGTGTCTTCAGGGATGGGGCATCCACCACCTCTCTGGCCAACCTGTGCCAGTGCTTTGCTATCCTGTAATAGCCCAGATACGTGGTGATTTTCTTAGAACAAAAATGTTCAAGACTTCTTCCTGCTTGGGATGTGTGAATCATCTTTCCTTCAGGGTAAGGTCTTGAGTCTGTCTTCAAGATGTGAAGCCCTCCAAAAACTCGCTTATTCATCCAGCTCTAGGAACCTCTTTTAAAAGACTTTTAGCAAGTCTCATTGTGGCAGCATCGGGTGATGGAGTTGCTGAAGGTTGCTGGCAAGTCTGCAGGATTTGGGCAAACTGGCAGCTTTGAATTACAGAGTTTTATTAGTGGATATTTATTTAATTTCCTTCAAATCCCTAAGGCGTGCTGCAGGAAGCAACAGAGTGCTATTGCAGATAGAATGGCTGACCCTAAAGGAGATATAATCAGGGCATTTTACACATTTTCTATAGCTTTATAGCTTTGGCAGCAATTTCAGTGTCAGCCTGCAGCTCAAGGAATGCTGTTAGGATGGGCAGGATTAGCTCTTGGGAGCCCACTTGTAAATTCTGCAGGAAGAAACTCAATTGTGGGCTGTTTTTTTTTTCTTCTTCTTCTTTTTTTCTTTCTTTTTCCCAGCATAATTCCTGGTTGTTTTCAAAAGAGCACAGAGATCATCTGTTTATATTCATTGGGAGACATGAAGACAGTCTGCTGTGTTTTTGTTTTGTTTTGTCTTGTAAGTAAAAGTGCATGTTAGGAGCACAAGCTGAGGGTTGGAGCCTCTCAGCAGTTTAATTGATTCCACATTGTAAAGATTGTACCTCACTAAACCCTTTTTCTTTAGGTTTTGGGCACATCTAAGAGGCAGCAGCTCTCTCTTCTTGGTTTAAGTGCTTCAAGGCATGGCAGCTCCAGAGACTAGAACAGGGGTTAGTTTATTTGTAGCTTGTTTTTGCTCAAATCCTTCAACTCACAAGGCATATTCCCTGCGCTGGTGTGATGTGCTAATGAAGGCAGAGTTGATGAGCTACAGAGCTGCTCTCCTTTCTGCTGAATACACATAACACATCCTACTTGGGTTTCATCCGAGAGGCAGCTTGGTGTGGATTACAGAGCTCAGATATATCCATGGGGCAGAGTTTTCTGCATGTTTATGCTGTGGTTGCTCCTAAAAGCCGTGGTAATTTGACAGTCCCTGCCTGAAGAAGTTTGCAGTTTGAAAAGGCTAATCAGTCTAAAGCATGAGAAGGAGGAACAAAAATAGTTTGTGGTTTGCTCCTGGGCAAGATGTAGTCTGGGAAGGAAGCAGGTTTCAGTTGGATAACCTGTGTTGTCTAGAGTAGATGTTCTTATCCTCATTAATTTTTGTTTTCATTCCTTAGCTTTATGGATTAGCAACGCTACCTTATGAGCTATATTTGTAGTTTCTGATTACTGTGGAGACTAATTTGGTACTCTGCAAGGAAGATGGTGTAATTCCTATTTGAGCTTTATTTTCTGGGATATACAAAAGGTTGCTTTGCTGATACTAAGCATTTAAGTACTCCAGGCTTATCCTCCCAGAATTACAAGAGTGTGAAGGGTTGGACCTTTCTCATATCCCCTGGGCTTTCAGGGCTTTATAAGGTCATGCTCCCTGGCTCTTCTCTCCACGGGGACAAGGTCTAGATTCAGACCAATATTAATTTGATGTCATGATAGCCGAGTGCTTCCTGCGTTGCAGATGATGGATGCTTTTACTGCTGCGGCTATGTACATGGGTTTGGTTCTTGGTCAGGTGGGGAGGCTGGGAGGAGGTCCTTATTCCCAGCACCCATGCCTGAGCAACTTGCTGGGGGCTGCCTGGGCCAGTGTGCATCGTAGCCAGGGAGGAAAGGAGGTCTGTGCAGTGGATGCAGCATTCAGCTGAAGTTCGGGTATGGTTACAGAGCTGTGGCTGCAAATCATTTGATGGTAAGGCTTGCAGAAAATAACCTCAAGTAGTCACAGCTATTTGATGTTACTGGCTTGTTCTGCCTACTTTTTCCACTCACTGGTGCTCTCTGTCTTTAGTACTGATAGAGCACATGAAAGTTCAGCACAGCATTTGAAGAGGCCAATTTATATTGTAAGAGTCCCAATGATTCCTCCTTTGTTTACATGCATTATAAGACCTGATGTCCTAGTAGCGTGGCTCTTGGGAGATCCCATCTATAAGATACGAAGCCAAGTTCTAATCTGACTGCCAGCTGGAGGGATCAGCTCGTGCTGGTGTTGTCCTGAGAAGCTCTGGCTGCCATCACTCACTGCAGTGATCTTGTGCCGGCCTGGCCCAAAGCACTGGCATCAAGAGGCTGCACGGCTGCTAAAGCTCTGTGCCTGTGACTTTTTGTGGTTGCTACTGAAAATGAAAAAGTGAAACTAATTTGCTGGTAATGGATGTGCTGCTAACAGAAACACATCCTCCCTAACACCCGCAGGTTGCTTATGGCATATTTTCTGTATCTAAAAATATTCTTTTTTTTTTTTTTTTCCCCAGCAACTAATTTCATTTAAAGACTGTTTTCACACATCAGTGGCTGTTAATCAGTTAAGGAGTTATCAGTTTTAATATTAGAAAGAAAGAAGTAGGTGTCATTGACAACTTATAACCATTTCATTTCTGTTCAGCTGGCTTGCAGCAGATTATGAGGAATCTTAGGCTCATCTTATTTCTCCGCCTTTTCCCACCCTCTTTCAAAGAGAGATAATACCATTAAATGAATGGCTGTACTGTGCTAATTCTACATATCTTTTGAAGAACCATTGAATTAGAAATACTGAGATAAAAATATAAGACTAAAATAAGATTTAATTAGAAATTAATCTCCAGACTCCCATGTAATTTTAAATAAAATCATGTATACTTCATGAGAAGATTTTAAGGTTGACTGTCAGAAGAGGAACGGTAGGACAACAGACTAAAACCCAAGGTATATGCTTATAAGGCACAGGCTGCTTATGGCTCTGTTTTGCTGCAAATCCAGATCACAAAATCATAGAATCATAGAATCCTTAGTGTTGGAAGAGACCTCTGAAGACCACTTAGTCCAGCTGTCCCACAGTGAACAGGGATAAATATCCAACTGTTTGTCAGCAAAGGCAGAAAAATAATATGCTAGCCCTTGCTTTTTGGCTGTTGAGCTTGTCCAGGACTGTGCTCCTCACGCTATCATGACAGAGGGACCTGTCTTGGGCAGAGGAGGGACCTGTCTGGACCAGGGGAGATTCAGATGACACAAAAATTGGTCTGGTTTAGTTTGATTTCACATCCCTCATTAAAAAGAAGGGTTATTGGTGTTGTGAATCTGTTGGCAGTACATTTACTCATGAAAACAAAACATTCCCTTCAAGCTGAGCTATGTATCATACCGTCGTTAACAAACTGCACCTCGTTGAAAATATGTCGAGGAAAACTGATTTACGTTGCATTGGCTGCTTTGCACACAATAGAAGCACAGTAAACTCTCGTGCCATAATGATTTAATGATTTTCTGTCTGTCTTGATGGGTCATAATGAGATAAATTCAAGTCCTTTTCTGAAGGCTAATTACTTCGAGTACACACTAGACGTGGGCTGCACTCTTTATACTTTGCATTTGTTTGTATTTTCATTTTGCTATCTCTGTTGTCTGGGTGTGCAAGTGAGTGTTGATCTGTCTTTGAAATACAAATCAGAGGCTAGCAAGGAGCCATGTCATGGTCTCCTCTACCTGAAGACCCTCCAGAGAATTTGTAACAATTCCTGCTGTACAGATAGGGCAGCATCTGAAGATAGCTGTGAAGTAAATAAAGTGTTAGAAACTGAGGGATGTGCCGTCAGATATCAGGGCAGCTTGCGGCAATTATCTAGAATAAGTTTGGCCAGAGGTATGTTCACTGTGCCCCATGCTTGGATGCAAGATGATGACTGTGTGCTCCAGTACTCGCAGCCTAAATATGGAAAAATAATTGAATGCTGAGCAATTTTGGAAATTGCTTGCAAGGTCCAGGCAAAACTGGAGGTGGAGCCTGTGGAGGTGTATGGTTTGCTCCTGGATTGCCATCCCTTTTGCTGCATGGGTGGCCTCCATCAGCAAACACTTGCTGGTTGATTCCAAGGGATTTTTTCCCTGTATTGTAGAGAGCTGATATCAGAATAGCTGCCATACCAAATAAAATACCGTGTGTTTTTGATACGGGTTGGTGTGCAAGAGTCTCACCTTCGGTAAAAAAGTTTGTGATGTAAAAGGGAAGATGTCAAGAGAGTTTCTCTGGTACTACAGGAAGCAGAGTCAACTTTAGAGCCAGTTGTCCTACTTGGTCCTTCAAAGAAAAAGGGATTAATGATAAAAAAAATTACACTTAATCTGCAGGAAAGTTGAACTCAGTCATCACATCTTTTGGCTGAGTTTTTAGCGCATGACCTTCATGCTGTGTTTGACTGGGACATTGATGGTGGGCTAATATAAATGCTTCTGCTGTGAGCCCGTTTTCAGCTGGGGACGTTTGAGTGCAGATGGAAAGGTTCTGGGATTTCCAGGTAACTTCATTAAGTCTTTATGGCAAGGCCTGTCCATCATTGATACTATACTGGACATAAGAGCATCTCTGAAGGGAAAAATGTGGCAGCTTTTTGGAGTCAGGAAGCATGTTTACATATCTTTGCTTTTTGAGGTGACCAACAAATCAGGTTTTGCGCAGGTTTTATCTGTGCTTTGTTTTTCTTCATGCTAACTGTGGGCTTGTAATTCTGCATACCAACTATATGATTACAGGTCCACTTGGCTTTTTTCTAAAGGCAAGGTGGAAACACGCAAACCTGTGATTGTCACTGCTTGTGCTGCACGCACACAAAGGTGAATGAATGCAGACGTCATTGCTTAGGTGAAACAGTGCTTGTTCCACAAGCTTGGAAACAAAGTATTACTGTACTGAGTTCAAATTCTGATAAAAGAAATAAAAATAAAGAAAAAACCAAGCTACCCTTAACCAATATATTACATTTGTGAGAACACAAGAATTTCTTATATAGAGCCTTTGTGCTTTATCGTGCATATATATTGGAGCCAGAAGGAGCACCCTGCATGGCAAGCATGAAGTACTTTAAAATTCATCATAGGTTTTCAGAGTAAGAAGCCCTAGGGAAGTAGCCTTATCACAATGTCTTAAAGCTTTCGATCTCAAGATCCCCTCCACCGCTGTATTGTTACTGTTTACCGAGACATTGATTTCTGGGTATAGAACGTCTTAAACAAAAACCACAAGATGTATTTTACGTGCTTTTCTAAAACTGAATGAAGAAAGTCCCAAACTCAATAATGTTTTCTAAAGCAGAAAGAAAAGATGTTACCTCATGCATTCAACACAGAAAATAAATACTCAGCGAAGGCAGATGCTAGGGGGGAAATACAGTCAACAGATTCTCATTCTCTTTTCATGCAGGTATTTAAAGATGCTTGTACACTGGTGGAGTAGACTTGTTTTGAAATATACAAACCAAATAGCTTGTGAGTGTTTTTCTGTTTTCTTTGTAGCTGAAGACGTGTTTTTAAAAGGAAATGTGAAGACACTAATTTTATGATGGGAGAGCTTAGTCTGTGGTTCTTCTTTTTACAGTATGCAGACCTGGGTTCTTCAAAGCTTCACCCCACAGTCCATCCTGCAGCAAATGTCCCCCTCACAGCTACACGCTTGATGAAGCATCCACATCTTGCCTGTGTGAAGAGCACTATTTTAGGAGGGAATCAGACCCACCTACAATGGCCTGTACAAGTAAGCATGTGCTTATAGGGTTGTTTTTAATCCTTTTGAGCTATTCCTGTACTGTGACTAGACATTATGATCCTAATGTGCTTTTACAGGCTCTGGGCTTCAGTCTGAGCTAGTCTGACACAGTCTTAATGTCACTAGCTTTATCCACCATACCTCCAGTTACATGAGGAGACTCAGGCCTTTCATTTGGAAAGCTGCTGTTTAGCTTGAGGGGCACTTAAGTAACAAACAGAAGCTCCATCTCTTGCAGTTTGCTCTTCAAGCAACCAAAGATGTTCTCAGCCAACAGCACTGCACTCAAGTGTGTGCACGGGTACCTGGGTCAGGCACATGTGTGTAGGAAACTATGGGTAGTTATTGTCTGCTCTAGCTATAAGTGGAGTATATATGGGCCTTCTTAGCATCATTTCTCAACTCATTTTCAGTAGATAGTGAGGGAGAGAGCCTTGCCTTTCCAAGCTACCTGGAGATTGTTATTCTTCAAGGTAGTCTCAAAACTTGCAAGGAGAAAATCCTTCTCCAAACCAGTATAAAAAAAATCAAAGAGCTTATCTCCTGTTGTGGGGAGGGTTGTATAACAAGCAAATTGGGGTGTTAGGAGTAGTTGAATTGGTGAAATCAGAATCACTAGTTTTACCCTTGTCCACTTATTCTTTCATCTGTAGCTTGAAGGCTGGTTGTTCTGTTTGTTTTGTATTTTAAGTATGTAGGGCATCAGTTTCTGTACCCCCACCTAGTATCCCTGTATATTGCACAGGCCATGGTTTTTTGTGGGTCCAGGTCTGTCAGGATCCAAAGGTAATATTGCAAGCAAAAGTGATTAGAAGGGACTGAAGAGGAGCTGAATTACTGCAGTAGGAGCAGGCAGAGCTTCCAGGGGACATCAGCAATAGATAAAAAGCAAATGTGTAAGTTCAGTCCACATGCTTGCTCAGAGCCACCTGGAAATGGTATAGAGATGACTTCCATCCTGTTTCTTTTGCATCATCCTTTCCAGGAATGGGAAGTTCACAGCTGAATAGATGCTAGATCCCCTTAAAGTTGTGTCAGTGGCACATTAGTGTGCATCATGTCACAGGGCTTTTCTCCTGGCTGTCCTCCCTGCAGGGATGAGGACAGATTTATAAGCAGAATGGAAAAGAGCAGAGAGCAAAGAACTGCAGAGACAGACATGAAAACTGGGGTTGGATGTGGCACTTACTGTGCCTTCATCCTGTTGAATAAAGCTGTCTTTTCTAGCTTCTTAAATTGGCACTTCAAAAAAGAGAAGGAAAAAGGCTCTTCCCATTGGAGAGTCTCTTCACATAGGAGGACTGCCTGCTCTCAGCAGATCTCTTCCCACCTGGAATAGTCACTTGGCAGAGGAAACACAGGAGAAACAAGGCCCTTGATCTCAATATTTACCTTTTACCAGTTAAGGAACTTGAAGCACATGGCTGTTGAAGTTGTGCTACAGGGAAGAAGACAGCCTCAGGCAGTGTCACAGTGGCCAGTACTGTACCATCAAAGTGGTGGCTAGGATGGGCTATGGCATGAGAAGCTGAGAACAGGACTCCCTGATGGCTATTTTAACCTTGAAACATGTCTTTAAAAACTTTGATAAATGAGAGAAAAGACCAGTATTGGTGCTACTGGGAAATGGGAAGAGAGGAGAACTCTGAAAAGGCACACAAAAGCAGCTTCTTTTCAGCAGACAAAACCAAAGCCAATGCAGAGTAATGCCACACAGTCCTGTTGGTGAGTTAGCACAGAGAAGAAGCAACCAACCCTGAAGAAGAGATTTATGCAAGCCCATGACCTGAGCATAGAGGTTTCTGGCACAGTCTGAATCCTGTAAGTAAAGACTGTAATTTATGATGCCATGAATAGTGTAGGGTTGGTATTCCTTTTACTTATTTTGTTTACTTGGGTTTTATTTTGTTGTTGGTAGTTTGTTTTTTGTTGTTGATGATTAGTTTGGGATTTTGTTTGTTTGTTGCTGTTTGAGGGTTTTATTGTTTCATTTTTGATTGATTATTTTGAAAGCTTACTATAAGCTTGTTTAAAGTCCAGGCAGTGGTGTGTGAAGCTGTATTTGGATGTGACTTGGCAGGATACCGAGTGCTTCTGAGGCAAATGAGAGTTTTAATGCTGACCCAGGCACTGCTTAGCTTTTCTAGCCCACTCTTTGAGAGGATGCTGTTATGCCACATATAGAGTGAACTGGTACATTAGTATAAGGTATTGAAGCATCTCTGGTGAGATTTATACTTACTACTCCCAAAAGCTGAGTGCATCATCTGAGCCCTGTCTGTGTGCTAAGTCACCCTCCCTTGTCCTACACATTTTTTCTTGGGATTTTGTGCTAATCCAGCTGTGTCTGTGCTAGAGGTGGTAAGGAGAGCCTGTGCATTACCCCAGCTCAGTTGCAGACAAAGTAAATTTTGACAGGGATAGTAAAGAGTAGGTAGGAACACTAACATTTTGAACCCAATCCTGTAAAGATTTGCAGGATTGTCATGAACTGAAACACAAGCAAGACGGACTGAAGTCATGATGGACAGGAAAACACTGTTAAGTTTTGTGAATGTTTCTATTATTTATTACAGCAGAAGTTAATAATATTCATAGAATTCCCTCAACTTGAAATCTAGTTAATTTTAGAGAACACATCAATGTTTGTTTCCAGCTCTACACCTGCAAGGTCCCCATGCCAGTTGGTGTAGCTATAAAATCACATTTTCTTAATTTAAAGTTAATGCCTTTTGCATTCAAGATGCCAAGAGTCTCTCCACCACTACCACCATTGCAAAAGAAAACTGCTAGACCACTGTCAACTGTTCAGATAAGCATAAGGTAGGGGACGCAACACCAATACATACCAGTTCCTTAAGCATGTTTTATAAGTAATGCTTGGCAGTTTTTAAATTTATAGAGCTGTGATGCGGTCCAAAAGAGATGTTACCATCAAACAAAAAATATTTGGTCCTGACAGGCTTTTGAGAATTCTTAGTATTGTTATATGTATCTCCCACAAAGTTTTTGAGCTCGATTTCTTCTTGATAAGTAGTCCTAAATTCAGTTCTTGCAGAAGAACAGTTTAAAATGAAAACATACAATTTTGCACTCATTTTCCCCTCTCCCATCTCTGATGATTAATCCTATTGTAGTTCAAAGTATACAGAGAAAGTATGAGTGAAGGTGAATGGCACAAAAAACATAGAAGGAGGAGTGTGATTTATGGGATGCACTGATGTTTTTGTAGTGTTTGGTGTAACATTCTGTTCTCAAACTCTGTGTACACACACATATGTATATAAAATACATATTTGTGTCTTAGGGGAAATTTCTCTCTCGAGTTATTTTTTAAAAGTATGCATATCAGCAAACAACAGGTTAGCTGGCCATCAAGGAAAATCATATCTTCAACAAATTAAAAAAAAAAAAAAAAAAGGCAAAGACGAATATGTTCTTCTTCAACGAAGGGAAGTTATAAATGAAAACAGAGCTTCTTAACAGATCTAGGGCCCCACCTTTTCAGAAGCTAAAACACTGGTTTGTTCTCCCAGCTGAGATTTTCCAAAGCTTTACTCATGTGCAGTTTTAGGATTCTTCAGGCAGGTCCTGTTAGATATGTGCAGACAGCTAAAGACCTTTCTGAGAGCCCCTCTGAGAATGCTAATTTTACAGGTTACCCATTCCCACTATCTTCAAAGTGTGTTTTTAAGTCATCAAGAAGAGCAGTTGACTCTTCTGTGCAAAGCAAGTACAAACCTCCGCTGCCTTTACAAAAGTGATTATTTATCCCCTGTTAAAGGCATGTTGTCCAGTAAATGTTTTTTGTGGGTTGGGTTTTTTTTTTTGGAGGGGGGGGGGGTTGTGTCTGAGTTCTTTTATTTTTCTCTTAGAGTACTGGTAGCAGTGAAAGTGCATTCATCCAGCAGAAGGAAAGATCGGACAATTTAACCAGTAAAAAAAACCCTGAGTGCAGTGGATATAACTCCACACAGCTCTTGAGATGGATTTCATAGCTCCCATTATATCAGTATGAGGATGAGAGGCCAGAAAATAGTTCTGACTGCTGCTGTCCTGTGGTGTCATTAGCTAACCAGCACTGTCCCCCCGTGGTGCTACTGGCAAGAGGCGACTTGTAGGAATGCTCAGCCTGGGCAGGACCAGCTCTGCCACCAGTACGCATCAGCTCCCTCAGCTGCCTTCTGCCCAGGGAGGGGGTACTTCTTCCCCATTTATACCAATGTGAAGCTGTTGTTGTGGTCCTCTTACAGAGGAACATCCTGGCTTCGCTGGGAGTTGCTGGCATGGCTGCTGTTAAGCTTCTGCTCCTCAGACCTGAGTCCGTGCTTCACCTGGGCCATGGCAGCAAGTAGGCCCTCAGCTTTAATTCAGTGTGCACAGATAGCTGGCAGCCAGGGCACTCACTGCATCTCCTCACTGCATCCATCTCCCTGGGAGGTGATCTCCTTCCAGCCCTACCCAAAGGGATATGGACCAAAGCTAGCAACCTGCTTACTTTCCACATAAGCAAACAGTTTTCATGCATAGGTCAGAAAATGCAGTGTATCTCTGACAAAGCTGAGCTGCCATTTCCTTAACTAACCTAGCTTTGGTCTTTGACTCTTTTTTTCAGAAGGAAAATAAATAAATAAATAAATCAGGAATATTTATTTCCCTCTGGCGTTGAGTTTCTTGTTGAATCAGAATAGCTTGAGTTGAGATCATTGCAGCGTTTCATAAGCACTACCAATTTATAGACTTAAAAAGGGGAGTAGGGAGGGAAAATAGTGCAAAACCGAAGGTAGCTTTGGTTTTGCAACATTTCCCGTTTTAAATAACAAATTGAATTCAATCATCACGACAAAACTAGAAGACGACAGACTAAGACAGGCTGTTAAATTTGTATGGGTTTCTGGCTGATAAAACCAGCTGACAGGCTCTTTTCAAGGAGTTGCTCATGGGTTTTGATGACTTCATTCAAATTGTGCAGGAGGCTGTTGCCTTCAGTTGTCTGCCTTCTTGGAAAAATCCCAGTCTTAGCTCTATAGCTTCTGGTAATGCTGCCACTAAAACCTGTCCCTCATTTCTTTGATCAGTTTCTCCATGCTAGTCACTTGCATGAGATTCTTGCTATCCTTTCACATTGTCTTTAGGGCGTATCGTCAGCTTGCCCTTCATCTCCAAGTCTATTAAAACAAAAAGTTTCTCAAAATATTTTCTGGGCACTGTTTCCCTTTTCCTCGCCAGATGGTTAGATTGGGTGAAGCGTGAGCATTTCAAGTTGGCTGTGGCCTCTGAGCTGAGAGACCTGCCTGGGCTGTCCTGCTCATCTCACTGGGAGACACCTACAGAGCAGTGCCAGGGGTTGCAGGACTAACTGGTGATAATGCACACTGTCAGTTGCCTCTGATTTTTGGAAAGGTGCATGCCAGCACCTTCAGCATGTAAGTGGTATTGAGGATGTCTTCAGATGGGCAGCACAGCCACCTGCTGAATTGGGAACTGCTTTTGGAAATTGCGACCTGAGCATGTAATGCAGCTTTCTTTGCCCAGCCACAGCCTCTCCCAGCAGGATGAAGGAAAACCAGACCACATCTGCAGGAGCTCTGATAGTTCCACAACAGCTGTTCCTCCTTAGATAGCATTGCCAGTGCCATACTCACATATACTGAGTGTGGAGGCTTGGCAAAATAAGCAAGCACAGTGTGACTAACCAACCGTGCTAGTGCTGAGAGCTTGGCAGGGACCACGAAGGCTGCTGTTGAGTAGCCAAGATATGGCTGTGTTTCCAGTGGCCTGTGTAGATTACCATCTGCTTTGAGGTACATAGAGTGGCTTGCTTAGGTATGATTTGGATGCCCAGACCTAGGTTTTACTGTTGCCAAAGAGCTAATTGGCAGAGGTGGGTGGATGGATAGAATTCAGTGTCTGAATTGACAGAGTAGTGGGAATACACCAGTATGTATCTTTTTTAAGGCTTTTTTAAGGCTAGTAACACAGGGGCACTGGGGCAAGAATGGGGAACCTTGCCTCCCAGGTAAGCCAAAATTGACTTGGACAGAGCAAAGATTTGCAGCTCCCTTAACAAGCAGAACAAAGAGAATACCAGGTGCAATGCCCCAGTATGAAATGTGCTGTCATTATTATTTTTGAGCCAGACCCGTGTCTTGCCCTCACTTAGAGATGGCTGTGTCCCAACACAAACCCCTTAAGGTAAGGTGGGAAAGCTTGAATCCCCATCTTCTGTCTTCTTTAGCTGTTGCTGCAAAGTGTCTGTGTGCTTTTTGGCACACGAGCAACACAGCATCTCTTTTCAACCAAAGAGTAGTAGAGAGCAGGATGACTGATAATACTGTTTTTACCATGTGTTTTTCTCACTTTGCAAACCAGGACCCCCCTCTGCTCCCCGGAGTGCCATCTCAAATGTTAACGAGACTAGTGTCTTTCTGGAATGGATTCCCCCTGCTGATACTGGTGGAAGGAAAGATGTGTCTTATTATATTGCATGCAAGAAGTGCAACTCACACTCAGGTCTGTGCGAGGCATGTGGCAGTCATGTCAGGTACCTCCCCCAGCAAACCGGCCTGAAAAACACCTCTGTCATGATGGTGGATCTGCTTGCTCATACAAACTATACCTTTGAAATTGAGGCAGTGAATGGAGTGTCCGACCAGAACCCTGGAGCCCGACAGTTTGTGTCTGTAAATGTAACCACAAACCAGGCAGGTAAGTGGATCTTCAACCTGGGAAAATGTCTGGGGTGGGCGCCTGAGCAAGTCAGACCCATTGAGGGCTTCTGCTTGAAATGGGTGGAAATCCCCCACATGTAGGGCTGGACTGTGGACCTTTTGAATATGTTGGGTGGTGGGGTGGTTGTGTCTTGCAGGCTATACCGTAGTCTTCAACGTGTTTGCTTTCAGCAGGACACATGTAGCATCTGTGGCTTTTTTCTGTTATACTAAGTAGCAACTTGGAGTTCCCACCACTTTGCAGTTCTATGTATCTGCTCACTAAAACAGAGGGAATATAATTACCTCTCTTGTCGGGAAAGGGCAGTCCCTAAGAGTTCATTTTGACTCCACATGTCAGTGGCCTAAAACAACCAAACTTTATGCTTACCCTAAGAAAATAGTCTTGAGCGACTTCAGGAAAATCAGTTCCTCTCCTGCATTGTGACATACAGTGCAGTGTCACTGCATCTCCAATGAGGTAGGACTGAGATGTCATTGCATACTGTGTCATTGGCTTTGTACTGTGCAGACAGATCTAGTATATTGGTTTGTTCCTTTGTCTAGAGCTCAGATTTGCCTGCCATCCCTTTGGAAGCCTAGAGAGAGAAAAAAAAACTGCTGTGTTTGGGGCAAGCTGCTTTGGCGCTTCAGAACCCTGTGCCTTGAACACAGGCAGGCGTGGAGTTGACATTGTCACTTGTCATTTGGAGGTGTGATCGGAGAGAAAAACATTACTACTTTTTCTGTGCACATCAACACATCAGGCACATCACATAACTTCTCTAAGACCCAGAGAACCCGCCCATACACATACATTTCCATTCTCTTTTAGTCTCTTGTATGCTCTGTGTTTTAAGTTCTTTCCTACTGCCTACTTATTTTGCTTCCCGCTACTTAAATTAAGGCCCCCAGTGGCACTTGCCTGCTGTGGACCCCACGAAGGAGCCTGAATTAGTAGAATTTGAGACCTTGTAGACTGTGCTGCCTGATCAGAGGATCCAGTGCTTGCCTTCTTCTTACGAAGATTTAGCCAGGAAATGTGGTGTGATATGTAGAGTAACAGCTAGATGGAGATTGGCAGATCCTCACTGTGAAGCAGAAACGAGTTAGCTGGAGCAGGACTGCATTTCATTCCTGCTGCTCAGGTATACATGTGTGGGCTTGGCTGCCAGCAGTGAGAATGTGATTGTATTGGACTTTCTCAGATACCTGCCCAGATAATTAGACTGAATTGTCAAAATGTTGGACAAATTGTTCAGATATATTTCAGGGAGAGCAGATAAAGGCATGCTGGGGTTACTGCTCACTGCTAATGGATATAGCAAGGAATCTTCCAGAGGAGCTTCAGTGGATGGCAGTATGACACCTGTTGGAGGCACCTGTTTAGTGCAGATCAGTGGGAATCTTGGTCCTAATGCTGTTTACTGTTGTCCTCCTACTGGGAAGGTTGCTGCCAGTAACTACTGCTGGAAAAAAAAATAAAAGTATTTTCTTGTTAGTGGGCTTGTATTAGCATTTCATTGCTGGCGTTACTTTTTCCCTGATATATGGAATTAAATCCACATAACCCTCTGTAAATGTAGCTTTATGAGAGAAGATGTCACATTGCTGATCACTTCTGTCTGGGAGGACATGGCTCTGTTCTGAGTTACGTGCCAAATTCCTGATAGTTGCAGCTAGATTTATCTGCATAGCTGGCTTCTTGTGTCTCAAGCCTCCCTTGCACAGGTATTGCCTACAGCTTTGTACTGGAAGATCAATTTTAGGAAACGGTAGACCTGTTGGTTTCATGTGATAAATACAACTCCTGTTAAAGACAGTGGGTAAGTTTAGCTTCTGGTTTAGTCTCTGTGCTACCCTTGCAGAGGTGCAACGCAACTAGGGGAGACATAGGCAAGAGTAGTACTAATGGATCAAGCCACAAGTGTTTAATGAGCTGTGTAGCATTCAAATGGCATCTGTATACTCTTGTGTTTGAGTCAATAGGAGGTGCTTGCAGAGTCCACCCATCATCCACAGGGATTGTGCAGGGGATTTTGTTGTTGCTGGAGCTGGTCCCACCCAGTTCATTATAAAAAGAGAGCCAGGCTTGTTTGTTTGAGCTGTACAATTTCTGCATCAAACATGTTTCTCAGTAATCTTCCTTGCTCTCTGCTCTCTGGGCACTCCCTGGGATGACAGTCACTTTGTGCCAGAAACAAAGCGGCTATAGACAAGGATTGGGCAAATCATATGCACGTGTGGAAAGTGGCTATCTGTTTTATATAGGTTCATCTGAAAAATGTCCTTTGGTGTTAGTAATGGAGGTGTGCAGGCCGAGTGGTCTATGGTTGGCCATAACCAGAGGTGCTAGATATCTCTGAAAGAGCCTCACCTTTAGCTGTTCTCTCAAATCAAAGCAGGCACAGCACATGGGGCTTCAGCAGGGTCTCAGCAGCCTCATCTCCACAGGAAACCAGCACCAAGAGATGCTGCTCTGTGGACCCATTCTTTCTCTCACATGGATTTTCTGCCTGTGTGATTACATTTCTATGAAGGCTGGTATGATTAAGTAGAAAGTCACTAAAGAACAGGTAGTGTTACAGGGCCAACTGCAGCAATAGGAGAACAAGAACTGCATGCTGTGGAAAATGAAAACATTTCTGCCATGGGTTAGGTCTAGCTGTTTGAGGCCTGCTGGCTGGTAGACACTAACCCAGTTCTGTAGGGAAATGCCAGGATTTATTTTGCTGTTTTGGCTTTGGCCACCAAGAAAAAACATGCTAATTTCAGGACTGCAGAGAATGTGCAAGCAGCAGGATGTTGGCTGTGCTGAGTCTTCAATGCATGGGAGCTTTTGGCAGTAGAAACTGTGTCTGGTTTGGGTTCTTGAAGGGATTGCTTCCTGAGGAAAATGTGTTCCTCTCCAAACTAATTTGTTCCCCTTCCTTCTCTCCCCAATTTGAAATAACGATAAAAAGAACTGGCACTGGCAGTCAGTCTGGCATTCACAGTCTGATGTAATTTTCCTCCAAACTTTTGAAATCAAGTTTAGAAGTAAGAGAGAAATAATCTTTATGCACAAATGAGGCAGATGAGCACACTTCCCCAGGGATGTGATGGTATCTGGGATGGGATCAGTCTATATTGGATTCAGTGTCCTCCATCCGAGTAGTGATTCCCCTGTCACAACCTTCTTTTCCTTGCTGATCCCCAAGCCTTTGTTATTTCTCTGTGAGTTTGCAGGTGTTTTCTACTAGATACCTTCATGGATCTGGAATGGTTGAACAATGCAGCCAGTCAGGAAAGGTGGAAACTGCACTGACCTCCACCATGACACCTCAAAGCTGCAGGAGGCAAAAAAGAGGACTCTTTATGCCTCTCCTTTCTCTTCCTACACCTCCTAAATATCTGGTGCAGGTCCCTCCTCAGGTCTAAGTACTCTGTCCCTGCCCGCCATGCAGTTAGACCATCTATTTCTGATAGTGCAAGTAGAGGGCATTTCTTGGATTCAAGAGTCAAGAAACCTTGTGTGGATTGGCCAGAGCATGGTTGTCCCCACTGGGACAGCTGTAAAATAAGCACACATGGGAGTTCTCGGCACAGATGGCACGGAGCCATCTGTAATGTGGTCTGAATGCATTAGAAAGTGTGCCTCATACACATGGGCTGGAACCCAGTGAATAATTCATAACTGGCAACAACAGGATTAAGTTAGCCTTCCTTTTCATGTTGGTGGTTTTACTCAAATTCTTATCTTTTTGAAATTGCCACCTAATGACCATTTCAACACTATTTCCAGAGAGCAGTCTGCCGGTGCTGCTAATACTGAAGTTGGCTTTTCACATGACAATGTATGATGTTTATTCTTAGAGATTTCACCAAGCTGGGTGATTAAGTAATGCTATCATTCTAGACAAAGATGTGCATCTCCCCTGAGGTCTTTCATCTTATCTGCCCTGTGCACAGAAGGCACCTACCATGAATTCTCGCTCAGGGATGTGTATCTTGTAATGGCCCTGTAGGGAGCAAGTGGTTGTGATTCATGGTTGCCTGTTTGCCCATTGTATCATCATCCACACACACAGTGGGAAGGCACAGCATTAAAAACCCTTCTGGGCTTAAAACCAGTTGTAGCCAACCTAAACAGTGGAGCAGTTTTTTTTGCCTTTCATTTCTAGCATCATCCATGCTGGACATGGGCAAGAGGTGGGGGGCCCAGGATTGGGGCAGTTCTTTCGCTGATTCCTCACATGCCATGGACACTTTATATTTGAAGACCTTTTTTCTGTGTGTGTGTGTTTTCAGATAAGCCCGTTTTCTACTTGAAAAGCTGGAAATCAGCATTCAGTCCAACTCTGTGACCTGTATGGTATTTTCACGCCTTTTGGGGAAAAGGGGGAGGAAAGGTCTGGATGTGCTTGGAGGAGTTTGTGTGTCTAATGCTTCAAGAAACCTGCATGCCTGAGGCCAAAACAGAGATACAAGTTGTGTCCTGTGGTGCTGCAGTGATCTTTAAGCAAAGATGTTGGAGGACGGGACCTGACAACCCATGCTGCTGCCTGGGAAGCCGTGCCAGGTTCTTCCTTGACCAAAAGAAAATGGTAAATGCTTGGAGCAGCTAGAAAGCTGTCAGGAGCAGAGAGGTGCACTGAGAGCCATGACCCTCACTCTGACTATGCAGACTGTGACACTGCAGTTGCAAGGAGCAAAAGAGAAGAGATTTTCCTTAGCACTCAGGATGAACCAGCCTTTGAAAAGCAGCAAGGTGCAGTTTGAAAAAGGAAACCTACAGTGTAGGGTTTGTTACAATCTTAGGTCAACAACTGCATGCTCTTGAAAGAGTCAGACTGCAGCTCCTCACACCCTGAGAAGAACATACCAGAAAATGAGGCAAGTAGATGGCAGTACTCAATGCATTGGGAAGCTGTGTTCTCTGAAATTGCCTTTGGGAAAGGTCCAGTTCAAGACCTATAAGGTTCAGGGTCTCATTCTGACAAATTGCATGTCTCACCAGCTTGCTTGGTTTGTCCCGCAGAGGGGAGCAGCTTGCTTATTTTCTTTAGGAAAAACAAAACATTTCCAAGAGGATTTTCCAGTAAGTGCAGCATATTGTATGTGACTGTCTCACACAGGAAGCAAGACTCATTTTGCAACTCTGCTTTGTAACCAGAACTTCAAGCCTAAGGCCTGCAAAAGCTTAAATGCATGCTTATTTCTCTGAAAGTCCTTTTCCACAGCCAGGCTGCTGAGCAGAGCTCAGCTGTAAATGTCAGTTGTTACAGTACTCGATCCATTGAGGTGCATCATCTTCTGGACAGTGGATGCCATAAAAAAGGTGTGAGCACAAGGCACACTAATGTTTCCATAGTGTGCTCCCAAACCTCCTGGGAGACTCTCTTTGTACTTTATAGCCCTTAATGGATTTTTCTTCCATGAATTTGTCTAATCATTTTATGAACTCCAAGAAAATTTTAGCAGCTGCAGGCAATTCAATATGAATTTGGTATGTCTGATAGTTTAAGCTATGCTTTAAATTCACGTTGGTCAGAGATGAGCTTTTAGTGGCAAAAATAGAAGGTTTAAGACTTGCAATTAGATGCTTATTTGGAAATCACTGTCATTTAGAGATGCTGCACTAGCTTCCACTGTATTAACGCAGGTATTAAGAACTCACCATTTAACTTAAATTGCACACTCCTGAAAGCAAAACGTTGTCTTGCAAACCACTATGGACTGATACAGGGATATTTTAATAAATAGAAGCATAATGGGTACTGCCTTGGAGACCACCTTCTGCCTTGTTGGGAGGGTTTCTGTGTTGGAAAACAGGTGTTCGGGCTTTATTCTCTGAGAGGAAGGATCTTCCATCCATCCTTTCATGTGGCAGTTAAGTCCGCAGAGAAATTTTGAGTGGTTCTCAGCCCAGCCCTTGCTTCATCTCTTGAAATTGCTGGAGTTTTTCCCACTTGATTGCAGTGGGAAAAAATGCCCACTATGGCTTCAAAGTCTGGGTGTTCTTGAGAAGTCTGCCTTTTATGCTCTTCGACTTTTTATCTCCAGCTGAATCTCAAGCCCACTGGGGAGCTTTGCTGTTTTGCTATGTATCAAGCTTACAGCGAGTGATTGAGCAAGGAAAATAATTTCATTTGTGGAATCCTATCCTGTATGCTATCCATCAAGTATTTTATGTAGGTAGAAACCTAAATAGTGTAAGAAGATAAGTGCACGTAACACCAGCAGAGGCAATCAGTGGCAGTTTTGTGACAACCAGGCTGTCCTTCATTGAATTTACTTTATCTTTGAAGCATGGTTGCATGTAGTTATAGCAATTGTAGGTAGTTAGAGAAAAGTAAAGCCTGAAAACCGGTGATGCACAAAAGGTCTGTGGGTTGTTTTTTGTCTTTTTTGCTTTTGTTTTTTAGTGGCTGCATTCATTCTGAATGCAAAATCTTTTTCAGTCACTATCCTATTCCAGAGTTGCAAGTTCACCTCAGCCCAGATGGCTGGGTGTCTGCTACCAAATGAATTATGGATCAATTGAATATTTTATAGCTTTATGTGTAACTCCCCAGGTGGTAATTGCCACTTTCTCATAGTTTGGTGTAAGCATTTTTATTATACTTAGAATATGAGAAACACATACCTGAACATTGAAGGAATTAATTGAAATTTAAAAACAAACAAACAACAAAAAAAACCCCACCTAATTCTGAGTAATTTCAAAGATTATTTTTATTCTTAAAAGTATACTAATCCTGTTGATATATTAGGACATTAAAAGAGGAAATAAAAACATTTTCCTGCATCTGCAGACAGACATTCCATTTTTGACACTGAATTATGTATAGCTGGAAATAAAAATAGTAAGTAATGGTTGTCCACCCTCTCCCTAAAAGAAGGGCAGAAATGCACTGAAGTTCTCAATCCCCAAATTTGACACTGCTGATGAACTTCAGGCAGTGTTGCTTATTGCATGTTATGTGATATGTTTTTCATTCATCTTACTGCGTATCTTTATAGGAAAGCAGTTAGGGTTCCCTTCAAAGCATGCCACTTGTGAGACAGTCACATGAGCTACAAAAAACAAACGCCTGGTTACACATGAGGAAACTTCATGTGTGGGATGCACCCAAGTAGTGCCACACAGCTGAGTATAAGGGAAGGAGAGCTGCCCAAAATCATAGAATCATGGAATGGCCTGGGTTGAAAAGGACCATGATGGTCATCTAGTTTCAAGCGCCCTGTTACATGCAGGGTTGCTAACCACTAGACCAGGCTGCCCAGAGCCACATACTCAACTGGAGGTTCTGCAGCCAACAGGGCTGACACTATTTCCCACCTAACTCCAAAGCCATCAGCAGTGAAACCTTAGACCTGGGCAGCCATAGCAGAGGCTGGGCATCCCCAGTCTGGGTTGTTAGCAGTGCATCAGGTGCAAATGCTGGGATTTTTGAAAGAGCACAGAGCAGCCTGTGCTGAAATTAGATATTCTTTTCCCACACTAAAAGCTGAGCATGAAAGCTTCACAAGGTCAGAGCCATATGAAGCTCATGTTTTTGCAGAGCACCCTTGATGTTATATTGCATGAGTGAGAAAGCTGCTTTAAAATTTTATTTCCCATTTTGCTGGCATTCTTTTAAAGAATTACCAAGTAATCTTATATTAATCTAATTCTAATCACCTTAAAACGCAGTCTTAGGGGCCAAGGAGTTCTTTGTGTTGCGCTGAGCACAGTACTTGGCAGAGAGCAAAAGTAAAGCATCCAAAATGATTTTGCTGCCCAGATGACATCAATGTATAGATTTTTTTTTGAATGCAGCTTCTGAATTTTACTGCTAATAAGATCCTATTCAGCTCTTTAGTCTCCATCTGCAAGCTGATAATTCCTTTGTGTGATACGTTAATTCTCTGATTTTAGCACTAAAAGTAATTTCACAATTTTAGCAGCCTGCATAGATGACATTTCTCAAAGTGCTTTTATGATACCAAGGCTCAAAAATAGCCAAAAAAAGACTGTAAAAATATTTTCAGAGCTGCTAAATAAATAGCAGGGGACTAGTAGGTATTTAATAGATGTCCCATTTGCTCTCTGGCTGCCGTATCTTTAACATACCACGTAAGCTCTTTATAGTAATCTTCCTCAAAAGTTAAATATGACAGTGCAGAAGTCAGAGTAGTTGGAAGCATATGAGTTTCAGTCCTTATGCACTGAGTGAGCTGTGGTACAGGAATGCCATTCACGGTGTAGCAACTGCACAGTACTTCTTTTCTTTCCTGTGAAACTCTAGTGATGATAAGAATGCAAATGAATGTGAAGCTGTAAGAAAGCACACAGCAGCATGCTAGCAGGTCCTGCGTCCAAAGAGGGCTTCCAGTCCTGCAGCATGTCTTATCAAGGTGGGTCACTTTAATATTCAGGTTGTAATTTATCTATTTATTTGTTCACATGACTGGGTTTTTCCTCTTGTTTGCTTCCTCTTATTGCTGATTCATCTGGTGTCTGCCCCCCCTCCCCTGGAGCAGGCTGGCTCATGCATCTTAGGAAGGATCTCACTGTATCCAACCTGAGCTCCAGCTTGCAATGTGAATGAATTACAGCCTCCTGCTCAGGATTTTACAGCATTGCATAGGTTGAAATGCTTTTCTCTCCTGAATTGCTTGTTATTGGAGAAGTGCAATTCAGCAAGGGCGTAAAGATTTTTCCAGATCTCCTTTTGTGGTTGTTGGTACAGTACACTTCAAAAGCTAATTGCCCCTTGCTTGTTGCTGGAAAAACATCTGAAATGCTACTTCTAGCACTGAAATTTCTTGCTAAGGGTTAATGTAATAGCAGAGCCTAGGCTGGTTGTGCTTTATTCCAACCTGCACTCTCTCCTCCTTTGAGGCTGCAGAGCTCTATCGAGAGAGCTGAAAGCAGTTCCAAGGTGACAGGCATCTGAACAATAAACTCTATTTCCCTGAGAGCAGCTGGGCCAAAGTTCAGGTACATGCAAATACTGCAAAAAGCTCAGGGTTTGAAAGCTTTAATTAAAGCACGCTTCAGATGTACTCATTTGCTGGCATGGTGGAATGCTTTCTGCATCTCCTGATCCTGGAGGAATAGTTCTGATCAAAGCAAGTAACTAATGGGATTTCTGGTTAGATCAGTACAATAGAAATCACCAGAAGGAAAGCAGCATTATTTATTTACTTGCCGCCTTCTTCAAGATTGATAATTTTATAAATATGGGGTCTGATCAAAAGGCCCTGTCCAAACTGCTGCACAACACCCAGTGCTGCAGTGGTATTGGTCCAGGCCTGCAGTGAGCAGGCACCAGGCGAGGGATTTTTGTGCTGCAATGCAGCAAGCCAGGCCAATGTGCTTCTCTGTGAGAAGCACAGAGCATGCTGGCCCCATGGAGTAAGTGCTTCAGCTTGAACAAGCCTTTAAGGGAGAGCTGCCTCATGACAATGGATGGGAAGTAAAACACAAAATGTTAAGCATCTGGCAAAATCTACCCTGTGTATTTGTGGTCTGAGGACAGGTCAAATGATTGGAAAAGACCCTCTGCTCAGGAGCTCAGCTTATACATGGCCATATTTCCAAAAGCAAACCTGCATGCCCATTGAGTTTGGAGGCATCCCAGGGATGGCTGCCACAGGGTGGACAAGTGTGTCATAGGGCAGAAACAGTGCTGGAGCTCTGTGTCAGCCATCCTGGATGGCAGCCAGAGGCTCTGCACAACTCTGCTTCCTGTCTCCCTGCACATCCAAAGCCAGGCAGCTCCAGTGTGAGCCACAAGGACTATGCACCAAGCAGGCTGTGCTTTAATTTCTGCACAGTGCTGAGCACTGCAGGGTGTTTGGCAGAGAGAGCCAAAGGTGCCTCAAAAGCAACCTGGTAGAATTAGGTGGAAAATGCCTGCACCTGCTCACTGCCTTCCAGAGGGCATGCATAGAAATTGCCCACCATGCTTCTGCACCCTGCCGTATGGAACTTTTTGTATGTGCTTTCTTTGTTTCTGCTAGGTTCGTTTGACATGCAGTTACCTAAATCTTTGTGACAGTACCCTTGAAACAAAAAGTCTTTGGAATTATGTCTCCTTTTAAACTGGCATTAGTGGCTGAGGTAAGGTGTGCTTCTTTGCTTTGTGCCCTAAATGAGATGAAAGGAAACAAGGTTGAATCAGATAGTAGCAATAACAGTGTGTTTCCCTTCTCTCTTTCACTTCGGAAAGGTTTACAGGACCCTGTGTGCAGCTCAGGGTCTTCAAAGCTTCTTCCCATCTTTTCTGCAGTATGCCTCAAAATGAGGAGAGAAACCATTTCTCAGCCAAGTAAATTATTAATTGCAGTATTCCTTGAGTTGACTGTCATACAGTTCTGCATTGGTGTGGCTTGTTACTGAGTATAGGCCTTTGTGACCATTGTCCTGTCACCCCCAGGGCTCTGCCCTCCTAGCAGTGGGTTCCTGCCTTGAATCATCAAAACACTCTGCTCTGAGGTTCTGCCTCATTCAGAGGCAAAGGGTAGCACTAAGCATGAAATCACTCGCTGACCTTGGCAGAGACTTACAGTGTGAGCCTCTAAATGCCTGGCCATGCAAGGGCAGTTTCCACAGAGAGATGCTCTCACCCAGTTCAGTAAGCTGGAAGGCCGTTGCTGCAGAAATTACCAGGTTATTTAATTTATTGTATATCTCTTGGTACCAGGTGTGACTCAGTTACCGCAAGGAGGTCTAGGGGAGCTGGAGGATGACTGGGCAGGATGCACATGAGGGCACACACCCATCTTCACCTTTTCCAAAATTGCACACAACAACTAGCAAAGCTGGATGTGCGTGAAGGACAAAATGCCCTGTGCTCTCTGTGGAGATGATGCACTAAACTCACTGCTGTGTGTTGGCTGAGGCTTCAGGAGGAACTTCTGCCAGTCAGATAGCTTTGTAGGGCCCTAGGTGCTATGTGCAACCTCTTCAGAGCACCTCTATGAAACAAAAAGAGCTCTGAGAAGTAGTCGAGTAATTGAGAAGTATTTCTTGTGCTCAAATAACGACTGTGCATCTATACTGGCCTCACACTGTTCCTGTAGCCTCTAATAGTAGTGATTGACTGATGACTGCTATTTTAAATTCTGCTTGTGCAATTTCTGCTTCTTTATTTGGGACGAAATATGAAAGGAAAATACACGGTCATTATGCAAATTAGTGCAGTAAATAAATTCCAGTTGGCTCAGCTTTCTTGTATCCAAACCTGATCCACACAGCACATGCCATTTCTAGCAAAGGCCAGGGGAGGTTTAACACAGCAGGTCTGGCCCAGTGACAGTTTGTAGTGGCAGATTCAGATACATTTTGGGGGGATGCCTGTCTGTGCCATGTGCTCATTATGTGTGGGAAGGAATGTCTCTTGTCACTACATTGCTCTTGTGGTTTTCGTTGCCTGCTACTTGTGAATCACCTCTCATCAGGGAGGCTCCTTGGGCATCGTTTTTCCTGATGGAGAAACAGAGGCACAAGGTGTGGTGTGAACAGAGGGCGCACAGGGACTGGAAGCCTGCTGGAGCCCTGAGCTGCACTGAAGATGCTTCCTAGCCAGTTTGCCAAAGCCGACTTCAAGAGCAGATAAGAGATTCCAGTCACAGTTGACTGGAGGTGAGCCGAGGAGCAGCTCAACTGAAAACGGGCTCAGTGGTGTTTGTTTGTTTTCTGAATTGCTTTCTAGATGGTATGGTTTCAAGATTGCTGCTGCATTTAAAGTGAAAACCTCATGCTGTTGTAGTTGCAGCAAGAAGCTGGTTTCCTGGCAGTGACATGAAGGGGGCTGATTCCCAGCCCCCCTGGGCCAAGTTTCTTCTCCCTGCAGCACCACATGCAGAAGACTTCAAACATGGTTGTAGCTTGGTCTGCCTTTGCGAAAGGATATGCAAAGTACCTGTTTTTCCATCTGGAGTGTAGTGAGCTAAGAGTGCTGAAGGGCTTGGAGGGAAGAGTGTGGCATGGGGTGCATTTGTTCCCAAATATTTTCTGCAATAGTGACACTTCCCTTTTTCCTTCATGTACACTGTCAACCAGGAAAGACAGTCTTTGATCCAGGTCCAGCTGCCCTTCCTGGCTGAGTGCAGGGTATTGACTGGAATACATTTGGATGGTGAACTGTGCTTTGTCTGCTAAAAACAGAACCATTAATAATATGTCTGTTCATTGCAAGTGCTTGCAAATTCCAATGCTATTGAAATTCAGTGTAACTAAAATCCTGATCCCTTTGACTTTCTATCCAGGGGGACAGCAATTGCTACCTCTTCAGTAAATAGGTTTGGTTTTATTTGGCCTTTAGCAGTAATAGTATTTAGAGTATCTTGGCAACTATTCATTGAGGAGGGTCCAAAAAAAGCACTTAACAAAATCAAGCCATAGCAGTAATGAAGTGCTAAAGACACTGACACTTTGTTTATCCTCTTGAGAGCTGAGAGAAGGTTTCAGCGGCTCCTCCTGTTTTCTCTGTCTCTTAACTTTTGAACCCGGCTCCTGGGACAGTGTCTGCCGGGGGTGGAGTTGAGGCTGCCTCCTGCATCTCACACAGGGCTGTTGGGATGTCTTCTACTGGGAGGCTGCAGCCAGGGGGGTCACACAGTTATTGCTCCCCAGCCCTATGTTTGAGGTCAGGCATGTGCTTCAGGGGCTCAGCCAGTGGTTTAGCAGGAGAATATCCAAATATCTGAACTGTATTGCTGTCTCATCTGCTCACGTCTGCTGCTACAGCTGCTCTGCCTCATATGAGTAGAGCTGTACTCATAGGGATGGGATGCACAATGTCAATCCTAAAACATCGGCTCTGTAAGGTCAGTTGCGCAATTGTCACCTGTCTCCTCTGAGGAAGGAGAGATCTGGGTCTATGTCTCCTGGAGCAATGCTCAGGCTACACATAGCAGCTGCTTTGTCAGTTTGCCTGGTGGGTGCTTGAAAACCTCGGAGGTGCCTCAGGTCAGACGTTTTTGTAGCAGGCATTTGGTCCAGTTGGGAGTGTTTTCCTTTCCGAGAGAAGCAGAGGCTATTTTTCACATGCCAAATGAAGCCACCTGTTCGGTTAACTGGTCTTCATTCAGTCCCTGGGCAGCCCTTCACAACCTTTAGGGCCCAGAGGAGTCTTTGAAGTACCATTGAATTTCATTGTTAATGTCTCAGTCATTTACCCTGAATAGAAAAGGGTATTTTTTCACTGCAGGCATGAATAAACTCTCTAGATTGCAGGAAGTAATCCCCCTTAGAGGAGAGTTAAAAGCACCTTCTTTTAATATAAGATGTGAGGAGGCAAGAAAAAGGAAGCCTCGTGCCAAGGTCTGCTTAGGACCGCATCAGCTCTGGATTTTGCTCAGTGATTAGAAACTGAATAAATCAGATGAAAGGAAGAAGCCGATGACAGGGTGATACATGTGTTTCTAGAAGGGGAGGGAGTGGCAAAGGAAAAGCATAATGTGGGTGACTTTAATTATGTGGAAGGTGGGAAGATTGGCTTCCCAATCCTGAACGGCCTGTGTGAAGATATATTAGTCTGTATTCTGTGAGGGGTTGATGAGGTCTTCTGGAAGATGCTGGTAGTTACTTGGAAGAAAAAAGGTACACGCTGGCGGTATTTATGAGAGCTTTAATTACATTTTGCAGACTGAGTTCCAATTAGAAGGGAAGAGAAAAAAGAAAAAACAAGGAAAGATGTACAGCTTAAGAGCAAGGTGATAAATCTATGGCTAAGGATAATGGTAAACAAGGTAGCTGTATATCATAGCATCACTCTCACACTTCTATTTTTAGGTGTTTATTCCTCCTCCCTCCCTCCTCCCACCACAAGCAAAATGCTCATAAAGGGGTCAAACGCAGGCTTCCGTTATTCATCTTCAAAGAAGCAAGGGAAAGATCATTTGCAATTGCTGCACTACAAGGCTATTACTTTTTGCCAAATCATTAACTGTGTCGTAAAACAGCACTCTAGAAAGGCAGACAGAGACAGATTGCAACATTTGTCTCTGTGCTTGCATGAACGGTGTAAAAATATTGCTGTCATTAGTGCATCCTTTCACATTGTGTTTAATGCTACAGATTCCCACTCTTTGGGATTACCCAGGTTATAATCTCACCCAGGTGGCTTCTTTCTCAGGTGACTGTAATGGTCTGATTATGCATTTTAATGTTAGGAGGGAGCACTGAAAGAAGATCTCTAAAAATTGCTCAACACTGGCTTAATTCTCTTCCTATTGAAGGCAGCTGGGGATTTTGCTGTTTAGTTTGCTGGAAAGGTAATACCTCTGAGTTTGGACAGCTTTGACACATCTGTCTTCTGATAGCCCTCTCTTGTGCCTTGAAAGTAAGCATTTCTGTACTTTTTATTTATGAGTGTAAGGTGTTTGCCAGTAACATGCCAACAACGAATGTAGGTAGGAGGTTTATCTTATCTGATGATGTTGTGTAAGATATGGGGAATACCTCGAATCTTGTTAAGTAAAAGTAAGTCTGCAAACGGTTCATGCCAAACACTGAAACTCTAGCAGCAGGAATCAGCTAGTGAGATTGCTTTCACTTCAGATAGCATCAGTCCTCCCACTGATTAGTAAAAGGACTAACAACTGTTCTTAAGAGTGGTGAAATGGCTGCAATGAATCCCTGTCAGTACTTCCCAGTGAATGGGAATTTTTACTCTTCTGTAATTCCATGGTCACACTCAAAGTTAAGCAGATCAAAGGAGAAACTCCCTTTTATTTGGTGCTGTCAAACCATAATCCTTGTTTATTTAAAAGAAACTATGTCAGGAGTAAGGTATGATGGAGTATAATCACAGAGTTCTTATTTGGTAATTAGTATCTTGGAGCCATCTTAATGCTATTAAGAAACAGGCATAATTGCATGTAGGAGGTGTATATTTATCATGGGAGCTGGCACTTCAAACCATTAGGAAGCATCTATAGCCTTGCTGCATTCCGCTCAGAGATTAATCTAGTTTAGAATACTTAAGAGCCTGTCAGAGAGACACTCTCGTCATCCAAGCAGTTGTACAGTCAAGTGATAGGAGCTCAGAAAGGCAACAGATGCTTCCCTGGTACAATCATGTTGCAGACCCTTGATACTTATGCCTTTCAGGAGGCTTCCTCATTGCCAGCAGCAGTATACACCACTGTGTTTTGTCCGCACACACACAACAGAAAAAAAAGTGAGGGACAGGAGGGAATAGGTTCATTTCAGTGTGAGTTCTGTCTTGCAGGTATTTCTGAGTGCCAGCATTGGAGGAGAGGTGCTTGGGCTCCAGGGAATGTGGAAGAGACATGCCTAGGAAATAATTGAAGGCACAGAGCTGTGCTGCATTCAGTGAGAAAAATTGTTGTTAGGGTATAAGCATGTTTTCTTGTCAGGCCACCAATGTGTAGTTAGAAGCAACTTGTTATGGAAATAAGGCTGGAAATCATGGCTAGGCTAAGACAGAAACAACTTGCCAGGAAGGGAGGCTTTTCAATAAAAGATCATCATTAGCAGCTCAGCAGCACTGTGGGCTTTTTAATTAAATGTGTTTGGGAAGGAATGGACAATGAGAGTCTTGGGGGAGAGATATTTTCTGTCACAGAAAAGCTACCACCAAAGAGGAGGCTGAACACGCTAACTGTGAATGTCACCATACTCTGCAAAGAACATGAATGTCCTTCCCACAGATTTTACAGGTGGCAAGAGGGATTTGCCAAGATCACACAGCAGGACTGGGAAGAGACCACAAGCAAGCAGGGTCTGGTGGCAGTGCATTCCACTGAAGTCGGGGTTATGCCGTGAGCCTAACAGTTCCTTTGTGTCCTCTTCTTTTCCCCTCCGTGTTTCTTATCTACCTTTTAGTGCTTAGCACATGAACACAGAGTTATCTGAGTCCTTCCCAACAAAGGCTGATGAACAGTTCAAGACCATGCAAGTGATTGCTTCCAAAGTGGAATGATTGTATTTTTCTATGTTAATTTGCAGCTGGTCATAGGTTCAGGCAGTTTTTTGGGGCATGTTTCATTTGTTACTTTGGCTAGTTCAGTGTCTAGTGGACTACATTATACTACGTTTCCCTATTCCTTGGTGAATCAAGTTCAAGTCTTAGTTGCACAGGAGCTATTTCTGAAGGTGCTGATGAGAATAACCTTTTGTGTAGAGGAAAGTAAGGTTTGACCTGATGACTTGGGTAGATTTGAGTCTTCCTACTTAATTCTTCTGAAAATGTGTGCAGCCACAGCTTGCATTTCTGTTTGAGGTCAGCCTTGGAATTTCTATTCTAAAAGTCTTTTTTTGGTTTTCTGTCCTCCAGGATGCCGAGAACACAAGATCTTCAGTGCATGAAAGTATAATAATCTTGTTATTCATTCTTTTAACAATGTACTGTCTTGCTGACCTTTGCCACAATTTTCTGAGAATCCTTTTGCCAAGTCGTTTAGTATGTAGACATAGTATATGATCTGACGTACCTTACTGAGGAAAAGATGAAGTAGAGAGGATCGGGTTTATTATTGGGTCAGTGAGTGAGATATTTTTGGGTTCCTAGAGCTTGTCATAATGACCGTCCTGCTCTTGACAGTAAGGAGATGATCTTAAGAATTAGATCACTGAGATAATAATATACTGCTGTGTTAGACAAGATTTATGATCAAGAGAGGGTATGGGCATTTAATGGCCCTTTTAAAAGTCACATCCAGGCTTTAAAGGCTATATTCCAAATAAACAAAATAAGACAGCAGCTATCTCCAGCAGCTTCAAAATGAAAGCAGCACCCAAATGATGCAGGTAGGAACTTCCAGTCCATATGTATGCAGCAGATGCAATCCTTAAGTGGCCACTGGAAACCATGAAAGGGCGATAGCAATATCTTTCTTGAGATACAAGGTAAGATGTGCCTATGCGGTCAGAGTGCCTTTCATTTAACAGGAGAAAGAGGTAAGCAATACAAATCTCTTATCAGAGTAGTACACAAGGAGTTTGACAGCCATTAATGGCTTAAGTAATTTTGGTTGCTGCACAGTAAATAAAACGATTGCGTACCATGTGAGGTAATACATGCCCTTGCAAACAGTTGTTCAGCAGCTGTATGGCTGCATGGGATTTTTTTTCTGGCTACGTAGCATTTTCAATGAATGATAACACTGAAAAACAAACAAAGAAACAAAGAAACAAACAAACAAAAAACAACCAAGACCAAAACATTTCTAGTTTTCTTTAATAAATTAATCACTAGTAGAAGAAGGCCCATGAGAGGGTAGTCCATGGAGCCTAAGCAGACAGCACTATTAGGTATAAATGTTGGGGTTTTTTTTGTAATTAACAGCATAGAGCAAGATGGGCAATACTTACAGTGTGGTGATGTCTGATAATATACCCCCAGGGATGAATTGTTATTGATTGAAAAGAAGATGAAAACTCAGCGGTGTTTTGTGTAAGGGCTAAATTATTTCTTCTGGCCGTAATATTTAGAGATGTTGATTTAAAATTGATTAGTTTGCTTTACCTGCTACCTATAAGCTTGCTAATTCATTATAAGTGAACATAAAACAAGTTCTGGTTGAAATCAGATTATCTGCACTGTTTTAACTAAACTGTTTTAAATATTACTCTTTGAGAAGCCTGCTTGGCTATCGTTAGCTCTCTTAAGGTAAGGTTACTTCTCAGTTTTAAGGGGAAGTTTAGCAACATTTGAATATTTCACTGTAATTGAATCTTGATTTAAACCCAAGTCTTCTTTATTCTTGCATTCACTGCAGAGACTTTAGTAACCTGAATGCTTTACCCTTGCTACTGCTTGGAAGGCAGTCCTGTAAAAATAGGATCAATTACCTGCATTGTTAGAATCCGGTTTTCAATACTGCTGAATTAGGAACAGATAGAACTAGTTAATGATTGTTTTCCCTGTATAAAAGGAGGAGTAAATAAAGGAGAATAGAAGCTGAATTGTGAGAGAAGCTAATCTCTGTTTTGTTTCCGCCATAGCTTAGTGTTAATCAATTATTGTGTCAGAAGGCAGAGAAGTGAATATATCCCAGTATCTACACTTCGTTATTTAATCATCCTGCTGGATGCCTAACATTCATCATTCACATTTTTAATGCCATTTACTGTTAACTCACATTTATAAAGGGCATATTTAAAGAGATGAGAGTCATCCTGATAGGCAGTGTCCTGTGGAATATAGAATAGTGATAAACCAGTAGGGCTCAGTTTCTCGCTTTTCAGTCCAAGTATCTTGAGCTCTGGCCCCATGAAGATAAACTGTTGACATGTTTGATCTTGAGATGACAGTCCTGTGGATGACTAAAGACACTGTCTGAAGAGTCTTTATGAATTCCCACATGTATCTAAGTGGGAAGCCCTCAGTGGTAAAAAAAATAAATAAACAAAAAACAAACAAACAAAAAACCAAGACCTGTAAAATATGTTTTTTCCAAAAGCAAGTGGGAGCTGACAACATGACAGACCTGTGAAGGAGGAAAAGGCAAATGCCTCTCAGCAGCTGATATTTGTGCAATATGCACTAGCAGCCACTGCATCCTGTCACGATCTGCGCTGGCATCTTCAGTGCACAATTTCAGCCAGCCAGTGGATGAAGTGAGCACTTATAGTATGAAGGTTAGTGAAGGTAAAATTGTAAATGTGCAGGATAATACCAAAAAGGGAAGTGTTTTTGTGTTGCTTATATGGAAACAGGCATGTATAAGCATTGATATTTTCTCACTGAGGTTTAGGATAGTTTAGTCCACACTCTGAATCTGTGAATAGGGATGATGAGTGTTGGAAGGAGTGGGACATTTGCTTAGGGTTGTTCCTCTGCTCCAAATCAGACAAGGAGACAAGCAGCATCTCTGAGGGAGAATCTCCCAGTCAGGATTTTTGCAATTACAGAGCTGAGAGGATGTGAGTGAAAAGTAGGACTGCAGCATTTCCAAAAGCAGGTCTGCAACTCATTGCAGTGGTCACTAACAAGTTACATGCTTCAGAGCTGAAGAGGCATTGGCTACACATCGCAGCTCATGCCTGTGCCTGGTTGAATCTGTCTGGTGTCTTGGTGCTGTGTGGAGCCAGGGGATGGAATATGTGAATTTTGTGGGTCCCTTCCAACTTGGGATATTCTATGAATTGGTATGCAAGGAGACTTGTCTCACCTTCATCTTTTCATAATGAGTTTGTGGCAGTGCTGGATAAGAAGAGATCATCAAAGCCTCAAGATATATTTGGGAATGCAGCTTCACAAATGATTAATCTGGAGCATTAGGTTACATGGTTCCTACAAGCTTCTATCTAGCCATTTCTGCAAGTAGTAAGCCAGTAGTTGGCATTCCACAGCTGAGAAGTGAACAGATCTAGAATGTGAATTCATGGCTTATTTTTTCTCTAATGCTTTTGAGAGCAGCACTATCCAAAATGCAAGCCAAAGCAGGCATAAAATCCTTGCTGTGCTATTCCATGTGCAGATATCTTGCTTAATATTTGATCTGATATATCCAGCAAAGCAGAAAAAAATACTGCAGCAGGAGGACACCAGTTCAAGCCAACAACTAATATAGATCACATTAAGTGTGTTACAGGTGGAAGCCGGTTTGTTGACCACAGTTTTGCTAACACTAGAGGAAAGTTAAAGATAGGCCCATTTATTTATCACATACATGGCTAGAATTTAAAGCATTTGAAATCTGTTGGGACCATGAGAATCCTGAAGTCAGGTGCTTGGAATGTTTTCCTGTTCCTGGAGCATTGCTCTGAACTGCGGAGTCTGTGATGACATGGCTGAGTAGAGGTGTTCAGGACATAACCTGTCAGCAAAAGTAGGAAAAATCAAAGCAGAGAGTCCCCATGCAGTCAGCAACTGGATTTTTACATCAACAGCGCTTTGATTTGAAGCTGTTCCTGGAGCATTCTTGAGTTTGTCTTTAAATCCTTTTCAACGCCTTCAGAAACCAACCGGACTGAAAAAGCCTGCCATGTTTTGTCGGAAGAGAGCTTGTGCTTGTAACATGCAGGAAGCTAATGTCTCTGCAGAGTGGGGGAGTCAAGAGCCCTGCTTTCATACACAGCTGCTCCTATCCCATTCACAGCACTGATGTTCATCCTGTGCTTTGTGTTGCCTGATTGTGATCTCTGCGGTTTCACCTCAGCAAAGCAATTTACACAGCGCTCATCTTTAAGCACTCAACTAGTGCTTCTACTTGGAGGCAGAAGTTGGAGAGTTATTAAATTAAGAAAATTAAGCCTTTAACACAAATTACTCTGTAATTTTACTTTTTGTCACTCATGTAGGGCTTTTGTTCCACGTTTGAGCTCAGCATGGTGTCGCCAAGTTGCTTGTGATTTAAATAGAAGAAGCTGGCTGCCAGGAGTAATGCTTGCAGGTATTCCTTCTTTTCTTTATTTGCCTTAGAGCAGAGCCTGCAGGACAAAGCAGAGATTGTGCTGGCAGCATCTGAATTGTTAGTTCCTGCCCCTGAAGTCAAAATAGATAAAGGAATTATCATTATCTTCGTTACACAGGTAACAGCAGCGAAAGATGAAATGACTTACCCTTGGTCATGCTACAAGTCTCTGGCAGTGCCAAAAAGCAGGGTATTATCTCCTCTGGGCTGATGCGTTTATCATGGTGCCATCCTTGCATGACTAACCACTTGCAGCAATTCAGATTTTTGCCTTATGTCTCCTGGAACAAACATGGGGGCTGGTAAATGACATGAAATGCATGCTTCCCAAATTTCTGCCTTTCAACATCCATGCTATTTTTGTCACTCACCTTACGATGCCTGGCTGTTTCTCTGGAAAGATCTCAGGATATGTTCATCTAATCTACTTAAAAGCCTTCAAAGAATGATGCCACAGGTTCATGGGGTGGTATTATTTCTTTTCTGGTTCATTATTTTTGTCCTTGGAAACTTGTCTTAAATTTAATTCTGTGCTGTCTTGCTCTAGGGGGAGCTGCTTTTTTACTTACTTGAGATTAATGTTCTCTTTCAGTCCTTTTTCTTCTGGACTGAGCAGTTTTGCTTCTTTGTCTCTGCTCATAGCTCATGCTTTCTCTTCTTTTGCTTGTCCTCCAATTCCACCTTGGATTCCCTCAAAATGAAGCATGCTTTTCCTGACATGGAACATTCAGAAGGTGGCACAATAGGGAGCTGCCAAATCCATTAAGAACTTTCCACTTCTCCCTAAAAATCTGATAAATCAGCTCTTTCCTCTTGGGAAGCCATAGATTCTAGCTTGAGTAGCAAGAACCTAGCCAGGTATCTCTTGCAGGACTCCCACTGAGGATTCGTGGCTATGGCTGCTCACCTCGTGGGGTTGCAGATTTGGCAGGCCATGCAGCATAGTGCTTTCCAGCAGAAGGAGCTGGTGTGGGTTTTATTCCTTTCATTTTCTTGCAGACACTGCAAAAGTTAGCTCTTGGGAAGTGGGAGGCGCCAAGATTTCCCTTGGTAGTATCAAGAATTATTTCCCTAGCACCTGTAATACAATATGACATACACTGAATTTGCTTGTTAGCTTCATTTCAGTGCTTGGAACATGTGATTTTAGGGCAAACAGATACCCCTGGTCATGCTGAAATGCCAGATGTGGCCAGGGTGTCAAGGTTGGCAGGCAGAATGAGATCTGTTGGATTTTGTTCTCTGCCATTTCCTTTAAAAAGAGTGATAGACTGGGCTGAGTGATAGACTTGACCTGACTCAGAAAACCACCATTAGTCTGAAGCCAGGGCAGGGCACAGAGACCTGCCGGGTAAGGGTGAGATCGGTGTGGATTGGTACATCAGAGGTATATAAACCTTCTAACTTAAACTCTTCAGTCACTTTGGTGTTTTACTACTTAATTATTCTAGTTTTTTGTTCTTACATAACCTATTAATTTCAAGGCTTCTATTCTTCTTTATGTAACTTGCTTATGGAAAATGTCTGGTTCGTGGTTGTGCAAAGCTGTGTCTGGCTCAGGGTTCTATCAAAGGTGTGAGCTTATGCTTTTCTTGCATTTATATACAAGACAGGAGAAGAAGGATTGTGATAGCAGAGAAGGAATACTACAGGAAGTCCAAAACTATGTTACCACGGGAGTTAAGGACTTACTCTATTCTTGCCTCTGACCTGCTGCACCTCATCAGTAGCTGTTCTTCAAGTGGAAACACAAGGAATTTATTTGGCTGCCCCTGATTCCGCTGGAGTGCTCAGTAATTTGGCTTTAATATTAGAATTCATCAGCAAGACTGATTGGTGTATCATACAGAGTGGCAGGCTTGGCAGAGAAGGAAATTTCCCACGGAGTTTAAAAATGGTCCTTGCCTTTGGTGAATTTAGCACATTTAGAGTCTCATAGCAGCAGGGAGAAGGATGCAGCAAGACTTGTATGAAAAAAGGAACCAATCTAGGAATTAAGAAGGTGACTGATGGTAGCAAGCAGGAACATGTACATTTTGTGCATTTTATTCAGTAGCTATGGTTTTGTTTTGTTTTTAATGACCCGTGATTTTTAAAAGGAACCTTTTGCTTAAATGCAAATAAGAAATTAGGCTACTAATGATAGGAGAGGGGCTGTTTTGTGTGCGGGAAGCTAACCTGATAAATGCACTCAATAATGAGGATTCTGCTGCAAAATGCTGAGCCCTGTGGCTATGATCCAGCAAAGTGCTGACAGCAGTGTTAGTACTCATGCGCTTAAAGTTAAGTGTTTTCCCAGAGCACTTTGATGGATCAGAGCTAAAGTCCTTATCACCTTGCTGGGAGTGAATTTATAACAAGTGTTGTGAATCAATAGTATTTATTCTAAGGCTTCACAACTAAACCACTAATGGAATATAGGGAAATTACAGCTATTCTGTGACATGAAGGGAATCTGACGTTGGTCTTAACCATAAACTGTTCCCCAGCTTTGAGAAGGGCTTAACATCCTGATTTCTAGAGGCTCTAGAAAAAGAAAAAAAAAGATGAGGTATTGCAGCTCCCTGTGGATCTGTGCCCTGTGTGTAGAGGTTCCCCATGGGATACACCAATCCAGCATTAGTTCGATGGTGGATACACCAATTCAGCATGGTTTCAATGTAGCCTTTCTGTCGGCTGTCACTCCAGGTCATCATACCAGGCACAAGGAGCTCTACTGGCCTTATAAAGTAACCAGGTGAGTTCCTGTTGTGAATATGACCTTGAACCAGAAATGATCATCACTATAGGCTGGACACAGAAAAAGAGGCAAATTACAATCTATCTGGGACTGTCTTTGTAGGATTTGACATATATTCATTTGTACTTAAACCAGCATCACCCCTGAGCCTAGCAGTTGGAAATAAGTTCTCCAAATGGTGAATTTTGGCCATGGCCAGTCTTGCTTGGCCTGACTGGCTTTGGAGTCCCTGCAAAATGTGGATGTTTGCAAAAATTCAGGTTTCAGGGGCAAAAAAAGCCCAACAAACCAAATTGGACAGTCATAGAACATCGTGCTCTTCGTAGCCTTCATTGCATAGCCAGTCAATCCTTAAGATTCTCATAAGTTGAAATTCCAGATAAGGCCTTGAATGTACTTGTTGAGTGATCAAGCCTGAGTTAATACTTTCACTCCCTTGAGGTCAGTGTATTCAGTGTTCTAAAACTGTTTGTGATACGTCATCTTGGAAATTGCAAAGGAACTGAAAAGAACAACAGAATGGAGAATTTCTCATGACAAGTGAAGTGCCAGTAGAGTTCTAACTTCTGAATACTCCAACAGTGCGTGTTTCCAGTGGTGACTGTGCTCATTAACATATGCTGCTAATGCAGTAAGAAAGCGTGTACATTTTTGACTTACACAAAGTTTGTAAATCAGAGTTTTGTTTTACAGCTTTCACTTTTTGTGTAAGAGAATGCCTTGCATCTGTGATTGTAAGGGACTGAAAGCATGTGTATTCTGCTCAGTAAACAGATGGCAAAGGGCAAGAATCCAATTCATTTTTTGAACTCTTGTTCTTTCTTAACAGTCTTACCCAAGGTAATTCAGTGTTTGGAGGTGGCAGTGATATATGATAGATTCCATTAAAAATTCTCACTCTTGTACAGAAGGTGGTGTGTACATAAGTCTGACCCCAAGAGATTTGTAATTTAGTGTCCAGATCCTGTGATGTCTTAGGCAGTGCTAGTAATCCTGTCACAATCACAGTGTGTTGTAGCTGTGTCATGGTTTAGTTTCATTAAGACACTTTAGACATTATTTGCTTCCTTTTTTTCTATGCAAAAGTGTGATTTTGGAAAAATGCCTGCAGGCAGCAAAGAGAGTTCGTGTGTGCTCTGGGTAAGGAGCCATCTTTGGGCTCTGTAAGGGAAAAGCCAGGCTGCCTTTTGTATTGCAGAAGAGGCTTGGTAGGGATGGCGAGCTCTCTTGAAGATAGGCCCTTCAGGCACTGTTTTGTCTTCAGTTCTGAAATCACAGGAGCCTCTGGTCTGTGGGATGTGTGTGTTGTCTCTGGGTGTAAACTTAACCAAGGATACTAGAGCGAGAAAGCTGTTTTGTTCTGCATGGGTGCCATGCCCATTACCACTGAGCCATGAGCCCAGAACGGGTCCCTAAGTGCTCCTTTCATGCCAATCAGTGTAGTAAAATGTTAGCATGGAAAAAGCAGCTGGGCTGTGAGCTCTGCCCTGAATCTGCTCTGTTCCCTCTGACGATAAGGAAAGCTGAATAGCCTGTTACACTGATGTGAACAGCAAAGCTTGCATTGACTGCAGCCACTGTCCTTTAAAGAGTAGCTGTTGTGTGCTGCTTTTTTATATTTAGTGCCATATTTTGATTAGTAGGAGAAAGCTGCATGCAAATGTTTTAAAGCTGTGTGTTTTACTGTCTTTGCAATCTAAGTGCCAATAATCAGTAATTAATTTCAATAGCAGTACATATTTTATGGATATATTTTCATTACTTAAGTGAACACAATGAGGATTTGAGTAGTGGTTTTGTATATGTGGTATAGCTACTGTCTTGCTGTCTGTTCTGTTAACACTGTTTACATGACTGGCTACATGTCGTGGCCCGAGCATTCATACACAGATTTGTAGCAAGAAGCAAATAGTTTTTTATGGGTAGATAAGTTGATCACAGAATTATAGAATGGCTTGGGATGGAAGAGACCTTAAAGAATGTCTAGTGCCAAACCCCTGCTACAAGCAGAGTTGCCACCCACTAGATCAGGTTGCTGATCAACTCATGGTTGGGCTTGATGATCTTGAAAATCTTGAACAAACTAGATTATTCTATGAATCTATAATGTATATATATATTTTTTTCTGTCTTATCCTACTCTGCTTACTTTCTCAAGCACCTGTATACGCATGCACAAGTTGTTCTGCTGCAGGGGAATTAAGGTAAGAAATAGGATATTTGGGTACAGAAAATCTAAAAACCTTAGATAACACTGGCTCATTGCAGTCTCAGTCTCAACTGGGTGTATCTAGTCAGTGTTACACAGATCACAAGCAAGAGATTAACCTTTATCCCTGTGCTAATGCAAATTGCAGGCAGATTACTTGTATTATCTCTCTAATGTGATCATGAAATGGAGGATTTTTTTCTGTTCTGTATCTTCTAACTATGAACGCTTCTCTGTTGCGGGGCTGCTGACAATTAAAGGCATCAGGTTAGTAGTGCCTGCAAAACTACGGTATCCATCCTGCTCTCTTTGCCTGTAACATAGGTACTTTTGTAATATCTTAGGTACAAGGACTAGAAGCATAGAGAGAAATCATCTGAGAAAAGCTTTGTCAAAGAGACAAAGTGATCTCCAAAATGAGAACTGGGCAGCAACTCGGCTTTCACATTGCACAAACCCAACACTGCATCCAACTGGAAGGCACAGAGGTCTGGGAGCACCTCCACTCCATGACCAGCTCAGGCTTTAGGTCATGTCTTGCTGTCAAGCCCAAGGAGCTTCATTTAATCTTTCAGGGGCTGGAGTGATTTCCGCCCAAAAGATTCCCCCTTTTTGCATAGGGTAAATCTGGTTGCGGGTTACTGTGGAATCACATTACAAAAATGGGGCCCTGCCTTTTCCCATGGCCATCTGGGGCTTGAATAGAGTTCACTTTTCTGCATGACACAACGTGACCTCTGCGACTTCATGGCACACATCATGGCATCTCAGGTTTTGGTATTCAGAATGGAGGTGGGTAACTGAGACTGAATTGTTCAGAAAGCTGGCATTTGCCTCAGGTGGTGTTCTTGGGAGGCAGAAAATGTAGATAAACACTATATGTTTGTTGCCAAGGAAATTTGAAGATTGTGAAGGAAATTTGAAGGTTGTGTTCTTGTTTTGATATTTGAAGTGTGAAAAGAAGCTGCATGAATTCCCTATTTAGTCAAGCGATACCTTGAAAAATCATTCAGGAGGAAGATTTCCGTATTTGAATTGTGTTTCAGGACTGAATTTGCATTTTGCAAGTTGTTTGGATTAAACCTATGGCAAAAACAGAGCCCTCGCATATAGGGCCTGTGAAATCCCATATAAAATCACTGGTAGGATTGAAATGATGTTCAGTCTTACAAAGACCAAGGACTTCTCATTTTCTTTACTCTGTTTGCAAAAGTGCTTAGAAATAATTGCAAATTGGGATCTGTCCTGTTTGTCTATGTAGCCAGGTGGGTGCTGTTACTGTATTTCCTCACAGGGAAAATTGTGGCTCACTTTGGATGTCAGAAGTTACAACACAAAAGGGAAGTTATGACTTAAATGCCAAGTTCTGACCCAAGTCTAATATCCAAAGTAGTAGTTCCCTTGGGGAGCTGTTGGGTTTTGAGCTTTTCCAAAAGCATATTGTTTCTATACAGAGATGCAAAGAGACGGTACAGTGAAGTCCTCCTTTTTCCCACTTCTTTTCAAAAGAGTATGTGTGTTTTTATTAGTGTGCATATTTTGAAGTGTTCTGCAGATTCACATGCCTGTAGTGTGGTTAATTGAATAATGCAGGTGTTACTCCTTCCTCCAAAGTCACCAAAGCCCTGAGAAAAAACTGAATAATGTTACTAATTATAAACTGAGTGAAAATTGCATCAAACCAGACTTTTGAAGGGGAACCTCAATTACTTGTCTTGTGGTTGCTCTTTTGCTGCATACAGCTTTCATTTTCTTCGATTGAACCTAGCCTTACATGTGCATTAATGGTAACATAAATATTTGTTTCTGTGATGACAAATGAAGGTATTGATTTAATCACAGGTGTACATTTGACTTTTAAATCTTCTGTCAGACTGCAGAAGAAACATGGCATCAGATATAGAAACACCAGAGCTTATGAGAGGTTTGAAGTGTTAGATCCCCAAATGTTTGCATGTAAGGGAGTGTAATCAGGTTAAAAGAAACTGCAAATGCATGTAAAACAGACATGAAAAATCCATAGTGTAGCGAGGGTGCTGTGAGCTGGTGGGTTTTGCTTGGTTTTACCCACGAGTTAATGGAAAAGCGTGCTCTCAGTGAAGGTAAGGGTGAGATGGGGAGCCATTAGCTGTTGTTTCTGCCAGAGTGAAAAATACCAAGGCAAAATAATTGGGCTGGAGAGAGCATTAGATAGACCATGAGATGTAGAAACTGGATTATTTGTTTTATCTCGCTGCAGTGGTCATTCACCTGATAACATTAGTTTCCCTTAAAATATAATTAACATTTTATTCCCATAAGCATCGTTGTATATTAGATGTTAGTGGGACACAGAACAGTATTTTGTAAATACTGAGTTTGGTGCATAGATGGCTAATTCAGTGCTAATGTCATTATCAAAGGTTGTGGAGGAAGAATGTCCTAAAGGGTCTGTTCCTCATGAAATCATCTCCTGTAGTTATTCTGATGTAACTACGGGTGCATCTTCTGCAGAGTCTTGCCTTTATTATTCTCCGTAAGAAATGTTAGAAAAGGAAATTTTAAAAATTGTCAAATCAGTTGTGTGATGTTATTTGCTTCCTGATTAATCCTGGTCTCTGGAAAGCAAAATGTACATTCCCAATTTCACACCTAGTTACATCCTCTGTTTGCTTTCATCACACGCATGGCTGTTCTCAGGAATGGTGAACATAAGCATAAATGATGCAATATCCCTCTTTGATTTTGAATGTTTTGCTTTGAAATTAATGCAAATGTGCAGATTATTTGTAATGCAACATATAAACAATTGCTATGTACATCCACTCTTTGTAGTATCAAGGCAGACGTTTGAACAAGACTTCTGTCTGTTTGCATAAAAACATAAGAGATTACAGCTTTATATATCCTGACTCTTACGTCAACTTGGTTTTTTTTTAACGTTATACTCAAATGGAACTACTCTGTGGCTTGACTTCTTTCTATTAAAAGGAAGCTGCCCTTGCAGAAGCAGTGACCTTTAAAAAGCAAGTTTCGAGTAATCCCTTTATTTTCCTGAGATCATATAGCACAGTATCCAGTTGCAGGCTTTTAAGATGGAATGATTGCAGGCTTTGTCTGGTCACCCAGATTGCATTACGTTTTGTTTGACAAAGAAAACTCTAAAATACTTATACCTTTTTTCCTAGATTCAGAGCATTGTACTTTCCCTGTGTTGAGGATGCTGAGTAGTTGCCATATCATCCCAGCACCACTGGGATTTATTGAATTTATTTAATTGGCCTTTATCTCACAGTTACACTTTAACGCTTCTTTTGAAGGAGATTCAAAAAGGATACAGTTACTCCTTTTCTATTTCACTTTGAGAATTCGGTTACTCATTTTGTTATCTTCCCTTCTTTTCCCGGTAGAATATTCTGCATAGCCACAGCTGAGCATTTGAGACTTATGTAGCGAGAGATTTAAGTCCATGGAGCTGCTAACTAGCAAAGCAAAGGCCTATGGCAAAGCAAACTGCATTTTAAAGTGGAAGCTGTGTCTTAGTGGAGTGTGGATTCTACCACCAGCTATGGAAGCCAGTGGTAGATGTTATAAGTATCTGGGCATTGGAGAACAGACCTGGAGGGTTGCAAGCCCATTTTGCCAAGCCCTCTTGTGCCTCCATCACCCGCAGCTTCCATGTGGCTCTTGGTGTCCCCTGTTGAAGTTGAAATGCCTGTTATTTGGTACCCCCACCCTGAAATGGGACTTTTGATGTGTGTGAAAACTGTGTCACTTCCTTTACATGAGGTGGGAAGATCATCCTAATTAACAAGCTCATTGCTTGCTGTGTCTTCTCTGGGCTAACACATCTCACAGAACACACACGCACAACTCAGCTGTTTTTGCACAACACTCATATAGACAGCTGGACTAATTTTGGGAAGGTCCAATATCAGATTAGTGGAGTTAAGTCTAGGTTGCTTTTAGCTTTCACATAGTACAAGAAATTGTGAAGGACGTTAGCTGGAGGATAAGGTGACATTTGTGGATGAAAGCACCATGTGGTGCTTACCTAAATAACATGATCATCGTTCAAATCAAGGTGTTTTTTACTTGCTCAGTGGAGCAGTTGTCAGCACAGTGGTATATGCACTGCTAAGAAGCTAACATGTCTGTGCAGCTGATGCCAGCTCTCCAGCAGAAAACAATATGGAAATGCCCAACACCTTTCAGTATCCTCTGAGAGCCAAGTGAGTGAGAGATTAGTAAACAGGAGTGAGAAAAACTGGGATTGAAAAGAGGCTGAGATGCAAGAACTTGCTTAAAACAAGAAAGCTCACTGCTAACCTTCAGGGTTTCCAGGGATAATCGCCTGGAGCAGTTCCCCTACTTTTTTTGGCTGAAAAACAGGCTTGGCAAACTTAACTCATTTGTTGTCTTTATTTTACTTAATTGGTTTGGGGCTTTTTTTTTTTTTTTCTTTTTCTTTTTTTTTTCTTTTCTATTTTTTTTTTTTTTGGGGGGGCGGGTTATGAAAATCAGTCAGTCCAGTCTTCAGGAGAAGTGATTTCCAAATAACTTCTAGGAGATTAAATGTGTTCTTTGCTGCTTATCTCTGCACTCAGTTCTCAGTATTGCCCCAAGGGATTTCGCCATCAGTCCCCGCAGTCCCTGCGCAATCCTTGCTGAGATCTGGCCTGTCCAAAGGGTGATTCAAAACTCTTGGCCAGGCATGGGCTGATCTTCCTCAGGGGAAGCTGCTCGTTCTTCCTCTGTGAATTTTTCCCAACCCTTTTTTTATTCTTTTTTTTTTTTTTCTCCTCCATTTGACTGTATTTTCCTCATTTCTGGCATGAAGCAACTGGGGTTTTGTGGTTGCATTTCCCACAGCAACTTTCACCTACAGAGCTGGCAGGGTTGGTTTAAAAAAATAATAATAATAAATCCCAAACAGCACAACTTGAAAAGTCTCTGCAGAATCAGACTGAAAACAAAGAAGTAAGTCTGTTTCCCATGCACATGTTTGCTGCGAAGGGCAGATAACCTTCCAGGGCTGCATCTTATAATAATAAGCAGAGCTGTATTGCTGTTTGTATTCCATGGCTTCCCCAAGTGCAGTGTGAGCTTCTGAACTGTGAGCAGGGATTGCAGCTGGGTGATCACTATTTAAATACTTGTGGTTGCCATTTGCAAGGAATTAGCATCACTATACAAGCTGCAACACCTCGGTGATATTTATGGAGAGCAATTGAATTCTAAAGATCATAATGGCCTGCTGTCCTGTTCAGTGCTTCCAGAAACAGGCACTGGATGGTGCCTTGGTTTTAATGAGTGCACAAGGCAAAATTAAGAGGCCTGCATAACTAAAAGTGTTCTGTATGTGCTGAAATGCATATCTGCAAAGCAGCTGAAGGATGGCAAGGTGTAATCAACATGTAATTCTGTTGTGGTAATACAGGCCCATGATGAGTTGGAAAAGTGTTTGGATAGACAAGGTGTGGGGCTGATGAATATAAAAATGCTCGAAAAGACAAGGTTGAGGTACAAGCCACTAACATTAGTTCCTGTCTTTATTTTGCTCAAGTGGGCAATGCTAGTCAGATCCTCAGCTGCTGAAAATCTGTGTGAGCCCACTGCTTTCTTGGGATCCAGCTGAATTGGTTTGCTCAGATCAAGCTCATCCTCTTGAATCTCATTTCTCCTTGCATTTTGTCAGCTGTTGGTTTATCTAAACCAACACATACTGGAATCCAAAGCTTTCCAGAAATGCCAGCAATGGCACAAGTTGGTTGCTCACCATTTGTAACAAGTTCTTCATGCAGCTGAAGCCCTAACCTGGGGTAAATGATTACTGCTCTAATTGTGGCAGTAGGCAGCATGATTCCCAGCTGTTAAAAATGGCCGAATACCACCAGAGTGCCCCACTGATTTGCAGTAGCTAAGGATGACGTGCTGATGAGTTTGAGTTCAGAAGGGGTAGACTGTCTTACTAACCATGGTTTTGTCTGTTCTGTTTTTCTCCTGTCTTGCAGCACCTTCTCCAGTCAGTAGTGTGAAAAAAGGGAAGATAACTAAAAATAGCATCTCCCTTTCCTGGCAGGAGCCAGATCGACCCAACGGCATCATCCTGGAATACGAAATCAAATATTTTGAAAAGGTGTGACGGACTGATTGCCGAGCATCCCAAGTACCTTCTCTTTCCTGTCCTCTTCTTCTGGTTATAATTATCTGAGTCATGGAAAGGAATGGAGCAGTTTTATGCGTAAATCAATGTCACATTGATTTTGCAGTAAATGATTAGGAAGATTTGAAATGAGGGTGTTGTTTTCCATTAGTGTGCCGCTTCTCTTGAACAAATACATTAAATCTGTGTCAGATTCCTCCTCAGCCTTATCACATTAGGGTAGAACCTGTTCAGTTGTTAAAAATAGAAGGGTTTGGGGATGAGGTTTATGTATCCTCTCAGAAACATCAGGCTATCCCTTGCACTTGGTATTACAGTTCCTCACTTGGTTTTGTGTCCAGGGTATTAGGAAGTGAGGGAGGGTTAAAGTGAGACTTTGTCTGTTCTGTTGTGAAGAAGGGCATCATGGCTTCTAAAAGCTTGCCTTTTTTTTTTTTTTTTTTTTTTTTTTGCCAACTCTAGATTTCTGTGTAACGAGAAACAGTTTTCCTACAAAGGTTGACCATCTCTGCCCCTGTTTCAAATGGTGACATCTTTTCTTATTGAAAAATTAGTGACGTTTAAAAGGAAATGCCAATAAATGAAGGCTCCACGGTGATGTGATAGCAGTCTTTAAGTATCTAAAGGGGAGCTATAGGAAAGAAGGGGACAGACTCTTTAGCAGGGTCTGTGGTGACAGAATAAGGGAAAATGTTTTCAAGCTTGAAAGAGGTAGATTTAAGTTAGATATAAGTAAAAAATCTTCTACAGTCAGGGTGGTGAGGCACCAGAACAGGTGGAGGTGACCTTCATTTTTCCAACTGAGAAGGAGGAGTGAAACCAGATTCCAGAGCAAGAGTTAGAGGAAGTGTGAAAGGTCTGTGTGCAGAGTGGCTGACATGTTTATTAGGATGTGTGGGAATGACACAGAGCTGTACAGACTGGGCTTTATGAAACATTTCTTTACCATGAGGGTGATCAAACACTGGAACAAGCTTCCTGCTGAAGTGGCTGGTGCTCTCCATGCCTGTCAGTGTTCAGGAGGCATTTGGATAATGCATTCAATAACACGCTTGATTTTTTTGTTAGCTCTGAAGTGGTCAGGAAGCTGGATTCCCTGATCTTTGATGGTTCCTTCCAGCTGAATTATTCTATATGCTATTTTGAAAAAATCAGTTGAATGTAGTTTCTTGGGGTACTGGCAGAACTGCTATAGCAAAACGGAGAGATTCCAACAAAGCACAAAGTAAGGATATGGTTTTTCTGGAATTGGTGAATTTCAGACTTTTTTATTGACTTTGAATGAATGTTGTGGTGTACTGTCTCCTTACCTTGGAGTAGCCCAGGAAGATTAGACTCTAAACTTTAATGATGAGCAAATAAGTAAGGCCAGAAAAGTCCATTTATATGTTTGTTTTGTCTAGTTTCTTTTCAAACAAATGATAGGGTTTTAGAATCTTGTATTTGTGATTCAAAATTTATTCACAGGTAGCTTCAGTAAATAGTTCTTAAAGTGCAAGTCATTCATGGGGAGATTGTTACAGCCCGTCTGAGTCTATACTGTCTTGATTTATTTGTTTCAGGCTGATAGCAAAGCTTAGTGTCTTCTGTAGGAAAACTCAAGTGTTTAAATGTTTGCAGAGCCATCAGTGTATTAAAAATCTAATTGGTCTGACATACAAGCAAATATGTGAACTAATATTCACTTAGTGCTTTTTAACTATTCATTCAGTTATATTTGGGATGTCATCCTTAATCCTTCTTGTTTGTTGTTACTGTCATTTATATTCTCTTGGGTTTGAGCCCTTTATAACAGTGAATTCACAGTGTTCATTTCCAGTGGATGAGAATGATCAATATAGAATGCTTCAGAAAACGGAGAATCATCAGATCACATTCCTTTAAGAGAATTCATTCCTTAACAAGAAAAAAAAAAGGGGGGCAGGTAGACATAAATACTTCCAATACAGCCCTGCTTAGCTATAGGCTTCAGTGAGAAAATATGTGATCCTACATTTGGAGATTCCCAGGGCCTCAGACAGATGTGTTACTATCTGTGGAAAGTTGCCCATTAAGTGAGAAAGAAAAAAGAACAATCAGTTCAGATCCTAATAGAGATGCAAAAATCTTGGTGGGAAATTGCCCCAGACTCCTGTTTACTTCATAATAATTTAGATTTGAGAGGGTATGGTGAATAAAAAGCAGTTTCCCAATTCGTAGTCCTTAATTTATGAGCTCTTGTCAAGATTATGTGTTACAGTAAATAGTTCTAAGAGTAATTACCAAGCATTTGAGTGAAATTTTAATCAAAGAACTGAAACTCTTTCACATTAGAAACTGATTTAAATTAAGATTTATTTCAGCAAATTTTCTTCACGTTCATTTCTTCAGAAGAACACTGCAAAATTAGTTGTCTTCCTGTAGTTTTAGTTGGCTGTTCCTGGCCAAGATCTAATTCGTGGGTCTAGAAATGCCAGCATAAAGTTGTACAATGTATAATATATTATTCTCTTTTAGGCCTAATTGCATTACCGAGAAGTAGCATTTGATATAAATCAAAATCCCTCTTTAAGGCAAAGGAGCTGTTTTCTACTTTTCAGTGCCTTGGGACTGATTTTTGTTTGTAGTCTGAACCTTTTAGTTGCCCCAGGCATCTCTGTGCCAACTGTACTGCCTTTTAAGATGTGCACATCCAGAGATACAGAAGGCTGCCCCCTCTGCAGTGCCAGTTCTGGTCCTGCGTGTCATTATTTATGGGTGGAAAGTACTTCGTGTACTTCCTAGAGTCACTGGCTATAAAAGCTGCAAGGCAAGGGAAAATCAGATCTCTCCTTTTGTACTGTAGGAAGTGCCTTCAGGGGGTTTTTTCAAGGGGAAGAGATCCTTAAAAGTGCATATTTCATTAATTCTCTGTAACACTGTTGTTGGAGATGTTAAGTCTGTTCCATGAGAGCCAGTATTTGTGTGTTTGAACTCGTGTTTTTTGTTGGTGTTGGGAAAAGGACCAGGAGACAAGCTACACCATCATCAAATCCAAAGAGACCACGATTACAGCAGATGGCTTGAAACCAGGCTCAGCATACGTCTTCCAGATCCGAGCCCGGACGGCTGCTGGCTACGGTGGCTTCAGTCGAAGATTTGAGTTTGAAACCAGCCCAGTGTGTAAGTCCTTTTAATTACTGTCAGTTCATGACCCTGAAATGGCTACCAGCAAGGAGTCAATTGATATCTTTATAGAGAGTTCTGCTAGTCTTGTGCTCTTCTCCTTTCTGGTCTCATCCTCTGCCATATTATGCATCAGGCACACCATGACTGTACACTGGGTGGGTTAACACACCTGTCCTTACTGCCTTGTTTCACATGTTGGGGCAGGAGTTGAGGCTCCAGGAGATTGTTATGCTCCAGAAATGCCTTAGAAAAGTTTAGAACTGGCTTAGAAAAGCCCTGTATTTGGGAGAGATGTTAGTGTTGAATGGTTGGTTTGCCAGTGTGTAAGTGAAGGTGAGAATACTCTCAGCCACACTCTTGTACTCCTCATAGGAAGAGAGGAACATGCAGCACCTGTGCAAGGGGGAAAAGGCCTGGCAGGAGATGAAGGGCTGAAACCTTCTCCATGCCCTTCGTGGCCATCTGCAGAGGACAGTGAGCTCTCTATTAAGTATCTGTTGATTACATCTGAGGGATAATGTTCTTCTCCTGAAGTGGAGCATCTCTGTGAGGGGAAGAATTTAGCCAGCATTCACATCTTCTGGTGCAAGTTACTGTCAAGTTGAAAGATGGCTTCTGATGGTTGCCAATGTCACAGCCTTGAGGCAAGGGATTTGACTTGTGATCAGAAGTGATAAAAATGTGCATTGCAGGCATAGAACTTTGCTCAGCCTGTTAAAAATTTGTGGAGCTTGAATTTATTTGTTTTTTCTTTCAGTGTATCTGATCACTTGGGTCTGTGTTCTGGAGCAGATCTGGGGCTGAGAGCACAAGGGTCCAGCTGCTGAGGGTTGTGTGCAGATGCCCAGCCATTCTTTCACATGAGTTCAGGCATGGCTGAACTCTTTTTGTCCTGACTGCCAGATTTTTGCTGAGGTGTCAAAGATGCACTTCCAAAATATGTAGTTTTTATGCCTATTCTGGTTTGTACAACTATCATTTAATAATCTTTTACACTAATTGTGTAGAAGAGGAAAAATTACAGTGCAAATACTCAATTTATTCCTGTGGAAAAGAGCCAATTGGCTCTGTGTTTTCTGTAGACATTAAAATTCATCAATACTTCAATTTCTGGTATTCCAGTTCATTTAAAATTCATCATCAGTTCTTTGAGAAAAAGAGAGCAAGTTGTCATTTCAGTGCATGCCACCTTTGAAGCCATAATAGATGTTTAAAGGAATCACTATATGTGTACAGATACAGCTGTGGAGCCAGTGCTTGAACTACCATAGTGCAAATAGCATCATGGTGCAAGTTGTAATGCAATAAAAATGGACTATTTGATGTATTTCTTATTGTGTTAAGCATTAATCGTATCCTGTAAGTAGCAACAAAATCATGTTAGACTGAAGATTAATTCCATGTTTATACTAGGAAAGTTTGCTAGCAGTTGGAAAGTTCCTAGTTTAGAGTAATTCGACAAATAGTATTTCAGAATATTAGTGAAATCATTTATTAAATGCATGTACATTTGATCCATTGCCATAATCGCCTGCAATTCTAGTCCTAAAATAGTGATAATTCATCAAAGCTTACTGTGAAATGTAGAGTAAGCCTCAGTATCTTGCACAAATGAAGCTCCATTTGACATTTTAGACCTCTCAAAAAGGGTGATTTTTTTCATTTCCCAAAGCCCTATACAAAGTCAGCCTTAGTGCCAGAAGAGTGAGCAGACACTTCACTGCTTTCCCGTGTTCCATTATCCCAGAGAAACAGACACTTAGAAAGCAAATGCAGTCTGAAGTCCTAGTGTGATGTTAGAGTTCAGAACTGAACATTTTGGAGAACCCAAGCAATTAATTTTGATTCCAGCACAAACAAAAGCCTTCCAGTGACTGTTGGGGGAATGAAGCATCTACTCACCTTCCAAAACAGTTTGGACCAAACGACACATTTTGTTTCCAGTTCACAGCATTTCTGTAAATTTGTTTATATACATTTGGAGGAAGTATCACAACAATTGCTAACAGCTGCATGATCTAAGCATTGAGAAGTGGACGGGGTGAAAAAATCTATAACTTCTTTTGGACCTGTCTCTTTTTTCAAACTTTGGCTTTGTTTTACATACTCTTGCCTGAATGTGCAGTTCTGTGTTGAAGCCAGATCTGCAATTTTCAATGGAAGCTTGTGTTTAGGTGGAAGCTGTAGCTGGGTGTGCCCAATTGCTGCTTCCCCCCTTTCTGAATGCCACAGAGCTCACTCCTGACCTGGCCACAGACTAACACCGCTCAAAGCTATTTTTCTGCTGTATTGGTGAATTAGTCCAGCTGATCACTCAGGAGGGAGCAGGATCATGTCACAGATGCAAGGTAATGAAGTCCCCTCCTTCACATGGCAACAAGGTCCCAGACTGGTTTACAAATTCATGCTCCCCTTCTCCCATGTATCACAGCAGAGTGTATCTTACTTTGCCTTCCCTCAAGCTGTGCAAAAAACCTCCAGAGTAATAGCTTAATGTTCTCCTTTAAATGTTTTTCTTTTTAATTATTTTGTCAAGAAAGCAATAAAGCATCATCTTAAGGAGCTTCTATAAATTCGTGAGGCTAATAAAATCTCTGGATGATGGCACAGGTTTGGAGCTGTTAACATTAAATTTTAATGTATTGGGCCAGTCGTTCTGAAATCATTTACTGTTCCTGAGCCCACATCACTTGCAGTCAAGCACCGTATAAAGAGATACTTGAAATCCGTTGCATGCTCAGTGCCTCACCTTTTCTTCTTTCTTTTCGTTTAACAATTAATATAGGGCTATATTCAGCTATTTTATAGCCTCCATAAAATTAATCCTGTGTTAAGGACCCCCTTTATTTCAGTCATTCAGTTAAAGGTCTTCTGCAGCTCAGAAATCAATTTCTGCTTCTCCCTGGAGTGGCTGGAGTTGCATCTGGGACTACCGCCAGGGCAGGCACTCCCCAGCCTGGTCAGCAGCTATAGTGAGGTTTTACCCCTACAACAGCCAAATGTGAGCCAGGGAAGAGGCCAGATCTGTACCCTAGAGCAGGGATGTGCAGCTGAGTAGCCAGTGGTGGAGAGAGGAAGGTGAGAAGGCTTAGGTTTCTGCTTGGGAAACTGTGCAAAGCTTCAGGGAGAGGTGGGGCTCTTCCCCTGTGGTATTAAGCAGATAAGCACAGTACAGGTGTTGTTAGCATTTCCATTTGTCAGGCTTCAAGAATCTACTCACTTGCTTAACATAGTTAACATATGGCAAAACCCGGTTCTTGAACATGGATTTCCTGACCTTTCTGCTTGTGTCTCTACCATGGGACTCATCTCCTGCATTTTGTCAGGAGGGATTTTTACAAGGCATGGGCTGGCACAGTTACACTTCCCTTAGCAGATAAAACGACCAAGCAGTGTTTGTGGCTTAGCAGATTCCTATTTTACAGCAAGCACATTCTGGCCATGTGATATAGATGCTTCAAGGAATTAGGATTTAATTGTTTATAGCTTCTTGAAGCACAGATAATGCTAATTGTCTCAGATCTTGTTCACATCACCTATTTAGAAACTGCAGCAATATCATTCCATGAATGTTTTCTCTGCCTATTTTGATTTTCTCTTTTATCTATGTGATTTCCAATGCAGCTGACCTGGGAAGGACGAACTCCAGCTTGCTCTCTCAAAAGCTGAGTTGTTTTAGCACTTAGTTTCTGAATTCAGTGATGAGATGCAATTTAGTTTGGGTTTTGGCTTGGTTTTGTATGTGTTTTGGTTCCTTTCCACCTATTTCCCTTCCAAAGTAGAAACAGACAGCAAAGAGGGAAAGCACAAACCATAAAAGAAGAAATGAACTGGTAAGACTGAAACCTCATTGACAGCCTCACAAGAAAGACGCATGCAAGTGCTGACTATAATTTTAACCTTAATCTCCATTTTCTGTTTTTCATCTCAGCAGTAGCTGCATCCAGTGACCAGAGCCAGATTCCTATAATTGTTGTGTCTGTAACAGTGGGAGTTATTCTGCTGGCTGTTGTTATTGGTTTCCTTCTCAGTGGAAGGTAAGAGAAGAAGCTGTGTATTTACACTTCTCCAACTTCTCTAATAACTTTTATCTGACCAGCTGATTAGCACAATTTAGGCAAGAGCAGCATGTGAACAGAGCTGTCAAGCAGTAGTGCTATAAAGCAGCATGAGGGTGGGCTGATTGATCTGTTTGGACAGACAGGAATCGCGAATGTGTGCTCACAGATGTAGTTCACTTCTCAATGATTTTCATCTCTGTGTAGACTGGCCCTGATTATTAGATTTGATTCTCACTGGAGTGTTTTCCTATTACTTTAAAAATAAGCAGAACTTGTTGTAATAGGTAAAATATTCTAAAGCCCATATGTTTGCACTCAGACCTTGCAGTAGGCTTTTCTCACAGAGGAAATGTGACTTCAGTAAACGCTTGTGAAGAAAAAGAGAAGAATTCTATCCAAATGGCTGAATGCCCTAAGTTTGGTCAGGTCTGGATTTCATTTTTCATGTGTAGGATGCTAATATTTTCCCCATGCACTAATAAGTTATGCAGAGAGATCCTCATGTGGAGGGAATTGCTCAGCTTTAAGCCATCAAACAATCCCATAGACTTCTCATGTGCTTAAACATAGGCAAGTGATAAAAGGCTGGACTATACAATCTTTGACAACTATAATGGGAGTTGATGGAACTTGTTGGTGAACAAGGAATTGTGGTATTGGGGGAAAATCTGGCTTATGTCAGGATCAGTTTGCACTGCGTCACTAAACTTATGTAGCAGCCAACACACAAGGCAATTTTTCATATACTACACATGTATTCTTCGCAGTCAGTGCAGTACCTGTCAAAACATAGTGCATTTATTTTAATGGCAGCAGTCAAACAGTGCAGCGTCATTCATGCATAGCAGTCTGAGGTGCCTTGCCAGCATAGTATCTATTGGTGATGCTGAATTTGTTTTCAGTGCAAAATAAACACTTCAGCTTTGAAAGTAGCTCACAGTCTTGCTTTCTTGAGCTTGGGTCTAGCAAGGTGACTACATGTTTCAGGACATTGTGTTAGTAATAGTTAAAAGATACTGGCAGAGGAGCTGCACCGATGCTGAACGTAACAGCTGAGGGTCTTGTTTCAAAGAGGAATTGGAAGTGTTTGTCAGTGATCACACCTCAGTGAAATCCAGCCAGGCTGAACAGCTTTGTCCCCAGTCATATAGCATCTGTAGAAAGGCACAGTTATTTCCTGTCCTGACAGGTAAAAGTGGTTGTCAGACTCCTCTCCAGTAAAGGTCAGAAACTGACAAACACTTCCAACTCAGCCATTCAGGTTCCTGTCACCTGCTTTGAGAGACTTGTTGGGCTTAAAAATATGAAAAATGCTCTGGTTTGCATGAGAAGCAAGCAGCAGCATAGTGGCTACAGAAAAGCTGTAGGCAAAACGACATGACTCCAAACTCTGTAAGCTGTTGTTCATATCCCTCTTTAAAGGCTGGAGGGTTTGGGTCAGATCCTTGTTCCAGTTAGACAGACAGGAGGGACATTTGTGTGACTGCAGAAAAGCTGTGGGTGTAGCCTTTGCAAGTGCAAAAGGAGCCTTTAGGCATGAATCTCAGGTAGAGGGACACATGTCCCTTTATAGCCGTATCCTGTGGCAGCTAGTGGCTACGGCTCTTCCCACAGGCATTAATAGGTAATAGGTAATAGTCTCGTGCAGGTTGGAAGGGACCTTAGAGATCATTGAGTCCAACCCCTGGGATTCGAGCCTCTGTGCTGCAGAGCAGCACTTCTACCACTTGCGCCACAGGGGGAATTCAAACACCCGGGCCCTGGTGTTCCAAGGCGGCATTCCTACTACTGCGCCACCAGGGCACACATTAGACATGGTAGGGACCCCTTTGTTGAGGACATGCATCCGTGCTTGGCCTTTTTGTTCTTACCCTGCTCAGATCTGAGCAAGAAGTTGCGCAACTGAGCCATTTGTCAGCATTTTTAGTTAGCTACGGCCTTCTGTCCTTTGCCCTGATGGGCTTTCCAGGATGTGTTTCCTTATCGCTCTTTATCCCTCGACATATTTGTAAAGCCCTTGACTGCTATGGCTGGAGTTTTATCCCCTCCTGCTCTGCTGCCTTAATCTTCCTGCATGAAACTCAGCTGTAGGCTTCTGGGAGCTTCTCCATGGTACCACGCTGAGTCTAGAAGGGGCAAGTGCAGGGATTGCAGGTGTTTGCTGGTTTACATTCATTCTCTCTGTTACCTGGATGGAGCACCAACCAAAGCAGGCTTGTGGTAGGCCAGCCTGGGAACGAGCCTGATGAAGAAATGATTAAGGAAGATTAAACTCAATTTGGAACAGCTGCCATCCCACTTTGACACAGGCCTTGGCCTGAGACTGCCGTTGCAGACCTACAGGTACTACATCTCCATGCCTTGTACTATCTCCAGGGAACAAAAGAATAACTAGGTTCATTTTCAGATTTTTAATCCTTCTGTTGGACTGGTAAGAAACCGGTCTCTCTGCTTGAGATGGTAGAGGAGCCTCCAGTGCCAAAGTTTGGTCTGTCATTAGAAAATTAGTTTCAACACTGCAGGAGTTCTTGGCCACTTTGAGTTCCTTTGTATTTTAAAGCCTGTCTACTGTGCTGAGTAACTCTTCAAAACAGAAAAATAAACCCCAGAAACCCAGACAGCTGGCAGCCGATTTGAAATTAAAGTGAAACAAAAAATTTGCTCCTGTATGAAAGAAGAAGAAATGCCAATGAAATGTGTCAGTCATGCAGCTTTGCCTTGGATACAGTTTTAAGACAATTCGTGGAGTGACTCCCATGCTGTGACATTGCAGGGATGATAAATGCATTCCAAGTCATAGGATAATCCCTTTCTGAAGCTGTTAACCTGTTTCTGTTTCTGGAAGACTTTCCTCTATCTTTAGAGAGGTTATGTGTTCCAGCGCTTAGTACTAGGGAGTTAAATTTCTTTTCTATTTCCTTCTTATAATTACTTTTAGAAAAACAGACATTTTGAACTCCAGGATTTGCTCCAGCTCAAATCACGCTGCTTTCCATGTCAAGCAAGCTGTGAAGAGTCCAAGCACTTTCTCTTCTCTGCATAATGTGGGAGGGCAGGTACCGTCCAACAGCAAAGCTACAAGAGAAACCTCTCAGTTTGCTGCAGTGAGGACATAGGCCAGCCACTACTGCAAATGAGCACCTCATCTCTGGCTCCATGCTGTTCCTGGGCACCATGGGAGTTCTTAGGCACCTCAGAATTAGGATATTGCTCTCTAAGATGTTTTATGGTATATCTCTTTGTTCTAGCCCTCCCACATGCTGGGCAAAAGCAAGCATCTCAGGAGGCAGGGCACTGAGAGCACTTTGGGGAACTGGCAGTAGAGTGTAGGGACTTGAGAGCAACCTTCCTCATGCTCGCAATTCAGAAAGTAATTTCCTAGCAGTAGGCCTCGGGAATTTGCTGGCTCCACAGGCTTTTTATTTTCTGCAGAGGCCCTGGAGGCAGAAGTTTCCACACCTCTTCCCTTTTTGCTTTCAAATATCTCTACAGCTTCTCACTTCTTTTGAACAAATGTAAATAACAGCTTGGCATTTCCCGTTGGCTGCTGGCCCTAAACCAAAGGTCAACTGAACGTTAGTCACAGTGGCATTTCCACAAGCCAGCGTCCATCTGTGGAAATGAGCTTTGTTTCTGAAGCTGGAGGTTCCTGGGAATTTGAAACTGAATGCGCTTTGCCCTACACAATTAAGCTGCATTTCCGAGCTGATGTACTTGCAGATGCTCAAGAAAACGCTTCCTGTAAATAATGCGTCCTCTGACCAAGGTCATAAATACCGCTAAGCAAAATAGCTGGGAACCGTTGAAGTCTCCTGCTCTGTGCATCAAGGGCATATTAATTATATAACAATCAGGGCTACAAATCAAAGAGATTCACTAAATCAGACTGTGCTCATCTAGGCAAAAAAAAGAAAAGTGGATTGAAAATCTATTATTAAACCAGAAACAAGTGTTAAATTAAAGAACATAGAGTGACTATCTTTGTTTTCTTAGGAATGTGTTATTCCCAACAGCAGAATACATTTTACAGATACAGGATAGCTAAATTTTGCTTTTTTAGCAATGCTTTAATCCATTACGACTTGCATTGTTGTATCTAATTGAAGTATATAGTAATCTAAAATTGTTAGACTTTTGCTTCAGACAACACCCGTAGCTAAGATGCGTGCTACATATTGCAAGGGGAATAAGGTGCTGCATCTGCTGTTGTGCAGCCCTCAAATGCTACAAATCCAGACAGGAGGTGAGGCACAGCCCAGACAAAGCAGGTTTCCATCAGACTGGGAGGGAGACCCACAGCTCCAGAGCAGTTTTCCCTGCGTTGTCCCTCGGGCGCTGTTTACAAAACTGAAGGGATATTGGGGTCAGTCTTCAGAGACTGCAGCTCCCTATGGTCCTCCAGGCAATAGAGCTTTGCAGCAGTAAACAAAGGAATGAGCTTTTACAGAGTAAAATGGGAATGCTATTAGGTCAGTGCTAAGCATGTTTGTGAAAGCTGCTCAAAATAACCAAGAATTGTACTGTGCATCTGCATTTATAGCCAGCTACCCATTGTGGTTGACTTTTCAATCGAAAGTGATCTCCCAAAGAACTGGATAGAGGTTTTTATAGAACTTAAGAGAAATAAATTTGAAGCAGCAAAAATTGCCCATCTCCCTGTGCTGTGCGTACATAGAAAGACACTTCTGGCAAGAAACTAGCTTTGGAAAGACAAAGCAAAGACAAATCTTCCCACCTGGGTATTGGCAATTAGAAGCTTCTGCACCAGAGTATCCATCCTTGACCTTAGCTGATTTAGACTTTTAAATATCAGCCCCTGTGGTGGCAGAGGGCTAGTTTCTGGACACAAATATGTGCATCTTGTTAAAAAGTGACTTTCATAGAGTACGGAGGTTGAGAGGACTGTGGTGTATGTCGCAGGTCCCAAGCCAGCGTGTGCAGCCTTCTGTGATGTGGAAGGTCAAAATGAATTTTTCCACAGCCCCCTCCTGACTCGCCACGTCTTTTTCCAAGATGTGTCAGGGCTTAAAATAGTTCACTTCTTCAATATTTCCATAGGAAACAGGAGACAGGTTGTACATAACATTTTTCATAGAGAGAATTTTTCCGGCGTGAGTCACAGTTTTTGTTAGTTGTGACTTTAAAGAGGATTTTATCTCTACATTCCTGCCTATTCTTCCTTCTTCCTACAGGACATTGTCTCCCATGATTTGTAGTCATTTAATTGATAGTACCTGTTGCCAAATATCCCCTGTAATCCATCTGGAAACAGGAAGGATTTTGCTGCAGAAACTATTGCTCTTGCCAATTCAAGATTCCCATCCACCAAGAGGAGGCAGGGTGTAGTGCCACCTGCTTTTGGGTCAGCATTTTTACTATCCCCATCACATTAAGAGTTTCTTTGCTCTTTTTTCTCACCTTTTGCAGGAGAGGAGTGTTAGCAGCATTGTTACTCAGAATCCCTCTCCAAAAAAGAAGCACTCGGGTCCTTTCCTTTCTCCACAGGCTGATGCCATCCCAGAGCTGGAGTGGAAATCTGCTGCCCATAGTCCTTACATCTAATGTCTTGCCTCTGGGCTACCTTGATCTGTTTGGCCACTTTGCTTGCTCCAATACCTTATTTCTTTTTCCTTCTGAACACCTGTGGGGTTAGTACTTCTGTACAAACACACAGCAAGCCAGTCTAAGTTGCTGCAGTTTAGAGAAGGACTTAGGGACCCAAGCTAATCTGCTTTCAGATGACCTTGGCTTGGTCAGTAATTAAGCTCCAAGAATGTATGAATTATTCCAGTAATAGCTGAGGGAATGACAGAAGTACCAACACAAACAGAAAACTGATTGGCATGAGCTCTGTCTGATCAGAGAAATGTGGGAGAGTACAGCAAAAGCTCCTTATCCAGATGATGCTTTTGATGGCATTGTGGAAGTCCTTTGTCCATTTGGGCAAGAGAGCTGGGGTGCCTTTCAAGCTGAAAATGCAATTTGACTCAAGTGGTGGCAGCTCCAAGTTGCTGCCAAATGCTGATGAAAGCCCTGTATGTGCATGTTTTGAAGTTTTACAGTGTCTCTCTTGGCTGTGGAGTGGGTAGAGGATGAAGAAGATCAGGCTGTTGTCCTGCTGCTTCACTGGATATGTGAACACTCCATTCTCCTTTGGACACTAGATGTAGGAAGTGTGATCTCTCCTGGATGCACATCATGTTGCAGCACTTGGCCTTTTATCTGCTGAAAAGGTTGTGTGTGCACTTTCTGTGGCCTCTGAGTGTAATGCAAGGGATGTTTCCAAGTGTGCTTCCTTTCCCTGGAAGTGTCGCTCTCTTTTCCCATAGCAATTGTGCATATATTGCCTGCTTGGGCTTTTGCATTCTCAGTTATTGTCATTAAGAGACATGCTTTAGTATATAAACTATAAATAGCTCAGTAGGATGAGGAGGTGACTCCTTAAATGTTATATAGATCTGGGCTAAGTATAAGTATATTCTCTGCAGTTGGCAGTGAGCATTGATGTTTCTCTGGTGACTGAAGCAAGCACGTTGATTGTGGAGATGCTTGGTGCAGAGCTGGCATTCTGACCTGGAGATGCAGGGAATAATCATGAGCATTGCTCAAGGCTGCAGGAAGGATTAGAAAAATCTTCCCAGAAATCCTCAAATATTGTGGTTTCTAATCACAAACCTCTAAAGAACATCCCATTAGAGCAACTTATTAAAAGCAGCAGATGAGGCTTTCATTTATCATGACTCCAAGTCTTCAACTTATAACTTTTTAAGCCTCAGCTCTGTACGGCAGTCTCACTGAGATGCATCTAGAAATTTAGTTTAATTCCAAATGCTGTCTGGGTGATCTGAAGACCTGTGGTAAATTAATTACATTGATTGAAGGCACAGTTGTTGGGGCCTATCTTATATATTTCATTAGCAAAACATATAGCTCAGGATTTGAAACAGTGCCAGGGGTGTTCAGTACTCCTAGCACAAGTTTATTAAAAGTTCATGCTCTGGGCGCTTGGGCTTGCAAACCACATGAGCATGAGTGGGGTCACCTTTGCTGGAGCTGGAGAACTGTTAGTTTTGCCTGTCCAAGATCACTGAAAATGGTAGTTGGGTCGAGCCAAGAAGCTGGGCCATGCTGGCAGACCCAGCTCTCCCAGCGGTGATCTAAGAGCTGTGTTGCAGGCCTGGGTTTCCCAGCCTGGTCTCTGACCATCTGCAGCCATTCCCCAGTAAGCAAGGCTCCAAGCATTCAAAGCCAGCCTGACACCTGTAAACGCTGCTGCTTTCTTTCACAGAAAAGGAGTTTTAACTCTGCAGGTGTTCTCTCAATAATGTTCCTTGTTTTGCAGAAACATCATCTGTTAACCTTCAGCAAATCTGAGGGACCCCAGCCATCTGCTGGAGCTGAGGAATAGCCCCCACAAGCTCTCCTTGTGCTTTGCTGGTTGGTTCAGTAAGGCTGGAGGAGACAATGTGTATGTACAGGTAGTTTGAGGTCCTTGGGTCTGAACACTTCCCAATAAAGGTCTGCTTGCTGGTTAAAGATGTTAAAACCTTGAGGAAGCCCAGACGTGTTTCACTGCGTGGTGATCTCTTACCTTGTCACAGCATTTGATCTTGTCTGGAAAACATTTACTTTCAAATCTTCAGTTTCTAAACTAAAAAAATCCCCACATGGTGCGAGCAGACCAGGAAACGTTGCTCCTCCTGGGGTGCCCATCAGGGCACGGTGCGTGAGGGGTTTGCTGGAGTTTAATGTCCAATTCTGTTGCCCTCAGAATTTTCATATCTTTATCTTAGCCAAATCAAGATGTCCTTTTAACGTGAGCAGTAATGAATGCTTTGTGCTGTCAGGTTTAAGTACTCCATTGACTTACCTCTGCAAGTGCTCCTGGGACTGGAAAGTGAGTTTTGTTGTTCACTGAACCAATTTAGTTTGTTTCTAATAGCTTTAGATTTTCCCTCATGTTATACTTCAGAGTATTTTGACTCAAAGTGACACAGCCACAGCACTGTGTGACCAGAGTGCAGGAGTAAGGTTGTATCAAGGCACACCTCCCTTGCACTTGAGCATTTTTTCTGCCTCTGAAGAGTGCAAGATTTGAAGTATACTGGGTTCAGTGCTGGGAGCAGGTTTTATTTCAGAGCAGCTCGGTTTCTGATGAGGTGCTCGGGTAGTTTTCTTTGTTTCAGAAACTAGTGAGCTCTTTTAACTGTATGGAAGTCATTGCTTTCAGGTTAATTGAACTGTTGTTTCAAAAACCTTCACTTTTGTGCTGAGCAGCGTGGGAATGTCTGGTGACAGCAACTGTTAGAAAATGCCTGAGGGGAGAAAAGGACTCCATGCTAAAATGTATGCTAACTGGGAAGTAGTTATAGTTATCATAGCTGCAGTGATCTTTTAGAGACTTGTCTGCACTGGGATCTTGTGTGGTCGAACCCAGGAAACAGCAGAGTTGACACAAAACAAATTAAGCATTGGTTCCTTCTGGCCTTTTTGGGGCTTTTGAGTCTTGGACATCCAGGGTTAAATTGGATCAAGATATTTAGTGAAAGCTGAGCTTCTTCTATATTAATGACTCCACAACGTGGGGCATTATGAGAATACCAAATATTGTCAATTATAGTGCTTTTTTTTTTTAAAAAAAAAAAGATTTTCTGCTTATAAAATGCTGGCGAGTTGTTGTGCTGATGTGAAAGGAGCTTAGAGAGACATTCTTCACCAGTTCTAATTTAAGTAAGCACATAATCCAGTATATAATTCTGTAAATCATTGCATGCCTGAAGTTATTTTGCATCATAATTTAAGATGCTGCAGTTGCAGAATGTTAATTTTGTCTAAATAGGTTATTTTAATGTGTTTAGGCATTGTAGGGTATACTTTAAAACTCAGAATGGCACATTTTTTATTTTCCCAAGAACACGTGATGGTTATAGGAGAAATACTAAAAGATCACCATCTGACTTTAGCTGGGCTATCTGTCTACACTGCTGGGCTTGTGCCTGTGTGTGCTATTGAAGATCTTCCTGTTGTTTCTTCTGCCCTATGTTCCTTTTTTGACTTTAATAGTCTTACTAACTGAATATTGTCCACGGCACGTTCTCTGACAAGGCTGAAGGGCAGTTGTTGAAGTACAGGCTGACGCCAGGCAAATACATACTCTGATAAAGGTAATGGCTTGGCAGTCTCTGAAAGTGAGCCATGAGCATACGGTGCCTTTCAGCTCACCATGCTTTGACTTGATGTGGGTTGGATGCTCTCACACAACTCATAAGGCTTTGCTCCTGCAGATGCTTAACGCACGTGCAAAACACTAGGACTGAGTGAGCTCGTGCATAACGGTCTGCAAAAGCAGGCCTTGCAGTCATCTACTGCTTTGTATTTTAAAGGTGATAGTATGAGTACTGCACACATGCTTGTGGAAATAGTCACTTTGCCTGCTCCAAGGTTTAAGTTTAAGCACATGGGTGACCCCATTAACAGTAATGGTGGTTCTTAGGTATGGGAAGCACGTGGTTAATTGTTTTGCAGGACTAGGATCTACCTGATCTTTCCAAGGCATTTTTATCACAGGTAGCCCATGCCATGAAATCCTTGCAGCCCAGAGTGTTAAGAGCCAAATAATTAAAATAGAAGGGAAGAATGGCATATAAAAATGTTGCTAATGTGTTTGGGCATTGCCAGGGCAGTGGAATTATTCCTTATTCTGGGCCTTTTTGTTTGCTTTTCAGTTGCTGCGATCATGGCTGTGGGTGGGCTTCTTCTCTGCGTGCTGTTGCCTATCCGAGCCTAATATGGTCAGTGTTCCTTCCTGCGCTGGCTCCTATTTTGTGTCCCACCTCCATGTTTCTGTGCACAGTCTGCCTCTCCCTTCCTTTCTTGTATTGCCCTGGAAATCACTTTCTCATCTGCCCTCTGCATCCAGCTTGTCTATCTCAACAACTGGAAATAGCATGACCCAAGGCAGAGTGTTCCCCCCAGCAAGAGCAGGGTTCCCAGAGGAAAAATCTGATACATTATCCCATGATCGATCCAGACAACACACTGGAGATGTTATGTGTCATAACAGAGCTTAACATCGTGCGTGCTGGACAATTCATCAAATTCTGCTTTCTGTCACCAAAAGTGGGGCATTTGTCCCCTAAAAGGGGTGGAGGGCAGGTGGGTATATACAGGTTATGGCATTTAAAGGCATGTAATGTGCATGTCAGTGGAACGAGCTGTATGTCATTGGTCTGATGACATGGTGCAATTTGCAGCGATATGTCCTGGCAGCTTTGGGCATATCTCTGCGGGCGTTGGGAGCTTGGGTGTGTGTGCTGCATGCTGCCATGTTCTGCCACCACCTCTTGTCAGGCTGCCTCACCAGTTTCTGCTCTTTTATACTCTCCCCTCTTTTCCAACTCATCAAAGGAAGTGTGAGTTTAATTTCTCTTGGTTTGACTGGATGTGCATTGAGCTGCTCCCTGGAAGGAAAAGTGTTTTTGATCTCTGAATCAGCTGTAAGCTCAGCCTGCTAGGAGTCTTGCAAAATCTCCCCTGTTGAATACCTCCTTGAGATCATCGAAGTGCCAAGATGCCCTACTCCCTTGTTAAGCTCTGAAGGTTTTGCAGTAAAGCTGAGTGAGACATGTGAAGTTGTTCTACTGTGTTTCCTGGGGGATGCTGAGGCTCTGCATGATGTCAGCAGGCTTATGGTCTCTGGTAGTGAAACATAGCTGTCACCAAATTGGACCATTTCTGCGTCCTTTAGTGCAATATTTTGGGGTATCTTTAAATTGGTTTTCATGACTACTGAGTGCTTAGGAGCAGCAATAGCAAGCTCAACTGCTCAGCTTGAAGGGTGTGACTGCAAAATGCTGTTCTGATGTGTTTTTCAGCTATAAACCTCCTGGTATTTCTATTTTCTGTCATGCCTGTGACACCAATGCACAAGCGGTCCCTTTTTGGGATTTGTGCTTCAGATTTCCTCAGCTAGGACCACCGGAAGAGAGGGGCTGCAATGGAAGTATTGGAAATGTCTCCTCGGAGGAACAGAACACGAACAGAACAGGAATGAACTGAACAGTTTTGAATAGAGAGATGTGCAGGGAACAGTTGGCTGACCTGGAAAATACTCTCCACAAGTTTCTTCCTAAGCTGCGGAGAATAATGTGGCGACAAGCTGCTGTTCTGGGAGGGGAAACGGGAGAAGTGACTTCAAGGCACGGATGTCATCAACTGTGCTATAGGAAGGCATGACAACCTTTCTAAAGAGATTTATGGAGATCACTTCCTGCAAGAGGAGGAAGCAGTATCTTGTTTAATTGTTTATGTGCTGATTTAGGAAAGCAAAGAGTCATTCAGTCCAAAGGCAGGGAAAGACTAAAGACAAAAAATACCACTACTGGGACTGCAGAACTTCCTTTGTAAGGTGTCCAAGTTAGTTGGAGGTCAGCTGCAGGACTGCACAGTGGAGGGGGGAGAGAAATTGAGAAGCAGCCCTTAGGAAGGGAACGTGCCCTGGTTCCCCTTGGGCCAGTCATCTGCAATGTCTTTGACCTGAACTGAAGGTCGTAGCTCACCATCTCACAGTCTTTTACTGCTCTTTCAATCTCATTCTCTAAATTATAGGTCTTTGAGAGTAGGTAGAGGAGGAGCTGAATGAGTCACATTCCCAGCTACGTGTCTTGCTGCAGATTACTCGTGGTGAAAGCTTGGTCCAGTGTAATGGAAGTAACTCATTACAGATACCTCATGAAAAAAAGCAGGAGGAAAGTGGATAGAAAAATAGGAGACAACTTTCAGTATGAAAAAATGTTCATTTTACAATAGTCCCTTGAATATTCTCTGGTTTTGTGGTACTAAGTACATTCTCAGTTTGCAAGCAGCAAAGGTTAATGCTGGGCATGGACCAGCATCACTGTAGGAAGGCTTTTTGCCTTTGGCCCTTGATATCAGCATCATTTATCTAGCATAAAACTATCTGCCCTACTAGCTATTGTCTTCACACAAGCAGAGGAGGCAGGATCTTGGCCAGATGTACAGAGCCCTGTTTGTTTGTTCCTCTGGATGGAACACTGTCCTGCCCTGAAACACGTATGCAGCCTTATTGCTTTAACATCTTAGAAAAAATAGCCTGAACTGAGAACTAACCCCTTGTAAACAACAACTTTGGGGTCCTTGCAAAACTCTTGTAAAATGACAGCTTGAGGTGGGTTGGGTGCACTCTTTGAAGTAGACTTACAGTAAAAGAAATGCTTCTGAGTGAAGGTCTGACCCCTGAAAAGCAAGTGGGGATTCGTCTCTGTTTCAGATAAGTACAGTGGGTTCATTTGTCTTGTCCGTAAGGGACAGAATACACATATAAATCTCTGCAGGAATGGGACAGCAGTTTGCATGCTGCTTCAGGACACAGACTGTTTTATGGTACTGGCTGCACCTAGCAAAGTGAGGTCCCTTTCCGCACTGAAGACTTCTAAATGTTATCCTCATGTTTCAGTGATACTTTGGCCATGTGCTGAAGTGCTTTAGCATTCTACTGTTAACAAAAAAAAAAAAAAAAAAAAAGAAAAAAAGAAAAAAAAATTACATAAAGACTGCCATATCACCACCCAGGGCTTGAATGTCTGAGATCCAGATACTTTTATGCTTTTAGAGACAGTTCCCTGGCTTTCTCTTGCATGGGTTTTGTCCAGGGTAGTGGCCCAAGGCAGAGACGTGGAAACTCCTTCCCTTTGGCATTCTGTGGCTTTTGTGGGTGCCCCAGGCAGCTGAGGAGCCACACCACCCAGCAAAGGCATTCTTTAGTGCTCGTTCGGATGCAAGTATCCCAGTCTGTCCAGGGAGAGCAAGCATCTTCCTGCCTCCTCTCTTGACATTGGAAAGATTCTTCTCCGTTGGCATCATGCAAGGCAGAGGGCATTGGTTTCGCAGCTGGATTCTTCATCTTTCTACCTATCCGTTTTATATTTTATAAACCTATATAAGGAATCATTTTACAACTTCACTCTAATAATCTGCTCCATAAATATTTTATGAGCTGCCTGCCAATCTGCAAGTAGTTTTTAAATAAGACATGACGCTTGAAGAATATTTGAAGTCTCACTTTTTTCCTCTGATACCTTTATTGAAATACACAGAGCTGTGCAAAGAGGACATCTGTTTTCTAGATATAAAAACTGGGACAAATCCACAACAGGAGTAAATGAGCTGAGATCCAGGTGTGCTGCTCAATTCCATTAACTTTTTGGCTGAGTGTCTCCAGCACAGTGGGAGGCAGTGTCAGGATCTTTGTGCTTTCACTGTATGTGATACAGAAAAGATGAAGGAAATCTGTTTTGTATAATGACAATAAGTTGGAGAATGAATCTTCATCAGGAGACTTCAAACTTGCAGCTTTTACGATAAGAATTAAGAGCGAATATGCAGGCAGAAACAGATTATTTTCCCAAGCAAATGAGAGCTTTTTCTATCAAAGAAACATATTAGAAAACCAGAATTTAATGTAATTTTATCTACTAGTTAGATTCACTTACTGAATCAGGACTCCTAATGTGAAATAGCATGTTTTTGTGGGATTTAGGTAGGGAAGAAAGTCAGAAAACTTATTCCTTGTGTGGTATCCAAACCAACTGAAGGTCTAGAATGGAAAAAGTGAGGTTTAGCCCTGGACAGGATGTGTATAGCCTGATTCTCTGCGTAGTTCTATGGAGGGTACAGCCAAAGCCAACTTGTTTGCACAGGTCCTTTAAATGTATCCCTGTGTGGTACAGCAGTGCTTTGCATTATGGTGTGCTTGAACCCTGTATGTTGGTAGTCACACATTCCCTGTCTTTGTCTCCTCCCTCTTGATGAGCAAGATATAGGGTAGTGGTAGAAAGGTATGTTTTATATGAAGCACTCTAAGCCTGAAGAAGAAATAGGACATTTGCTTGAAAAAGATGAAGAAAATAAATTATTGTTTTTCATATAAGCCAATGTTGGTGTACGTGCTTTAGGTAGAGCAAGGATGAATTGAGGAATTTTGAGTTTTTAAATATACACCGCAAAACCACACTCTCCTTTACGTGCACACCCCAGTGCCGAAATTTAGTTCTGCAGAAACCTGATTCAACTTCTGGCAACCTGCAGAACTAAAACGTTGGGGTTGCCAGAAGGGGGAATTGCTATTGAGACCTCTTTAGTTGTTAGGCTTTCAGGGGAGGACGGCACGATGAAGGAGGAGAATCCATTTTCCCCCAGGGATCATAAGCACCAAAATACCCTTTAAAATGACCCTTACTGGGAGGGTCTCAGCATGGGAAGTGGTACTGCTACTACTAGAAGCAGGAGAAGAGCACTGCCAAGAGCAAAGTGGGGATAACCCACGAGCTGTGTCTCTGGGCTGCTCTTTGCTTCTATGATCGGTTTTGCATTCGGAGCACAATGGTCTCTGCTTGGCTGTGGTTCTGTCACTGCTGCTGAAATTGCACCCTGCATGGATAGCCTGGCTGCTTACTCATTACACCCTGTGTATAGGCCTTGTCATCTTTGTGCCTGTGCCCCTGCATTGCTTGTCACTCCCCCCTTATTTTTGCATCGTGTAGCAATCCATTGCCCTCTACTTGCCTCTGTGTTTTCCTGTCTCACCTTGGCACCTTTCGTAGAGGTAAGCCCACGTCCCTGCTGCCCTCCTGGCAGTAACCACGTAGCTCATATTTCTTTGCCCTCCTCAGCCCTCTGGGGCCCTGTGCTGCCAGACCCAGCCTAGCAGCCCTTCCTGCATCCCCTTACCAGGCTTTTTTTTTTAAATCATTTCACAGATCTGGTGCCAAAATCCTATAGTCAAAAGGCTGCTCGGCCCCTTGCAACCAGGCAGGCAGCAGTTCACAGTAATAGGACTTCATGCTGAGGGCATGTTTCATGCAGATGCCTATTACCACCTCCTCCTAATTGCAGTTTTGTTTCTGCTAATCATACACTCTTCCTTGCTGTGAGTTATTCTGGAGCATGTGCATGCCCTGTCTCGAAATCCTGGGTCATGAAAGAGAAGTCTCCCAAGTTTCTCAGTTTCAAGTGGCAACCCAAGGCTTTCTGATGGAGGTGTAACACCAGCTGTCCAGCTGTGTGCTGGCTGGCTTCTGAGCGTTGCTTGTGGGTTTTTCACTCATACAAGCAATGTCCCCGTATCTCATGTCCATGTGATTTGCTTTAAGGATTATTCAGTTCCTCTATCCAGTTATTATATTGGGTCCTTGAAACAATGACAGATACGATATTGGGTCCATTGGAAACAATGACAGATACGTCTTAATCCTACACACCTCATCCCATACTTTAAAATACATACATGTGTGTGTATACAATGGTTGTCCTTGCCCATGAAGTTACCCTGTAGCTTCCAAAGTGGTTATGGATGTGAAGCAGGTCTCAGAAATGCCACTGAAGCAGCCACTTACTGCTGGTGTGGTGGCATCCCATAGAGAACCAGTGCAAAGGCTGAGGGCTGAGTCAGGGCAGGCAGCCACAGACTGACAGGAAGGTTCTCTGGGGGAGATGTGACTCCCTTATGGCTGCTCACAACTCTATTGTGGGATCCAGCAGCATCCTTGCACTGCCTGGTGCTAACGCAGGCATAAGATAGGTCAGGCAGTGACTGTTTGCCCTCCATCTGACTTGGTGCTGGTCAGAAGGGATTGCATGAATGGTAGCTCCCCTGGTTAAGGTAGGAGTTGTGGAGGAAGCCCAGTCAGAGCCAGGAGTGTGCAGCAAACCCTGGAAGGCAGTGAGCCAACAGGTAGACGTTTGTTTTAACCCTATCATTTTGTATGTTATTTTGGCATAAGGCTATTTTTACAATACCAAAAAAAGTTCCAGTTCTGTGCAAATGCAGTGGGTAAAGGGACAGTGCAGCACGTACAAGACGGTACCTGCAAAAGCTGGGGTTTGAGCTCTGTGGACTAGGAGATCCCATTTCTGCAATTCTAATGTTTCATCCCATTCCCCTTCCATTGTCCTTCCTGTTCTTGCTTTTTTCTTTATAATAATAGCTAAATTAGATGTATGGCAGAATGGAGTTTTCAGAGGCATCTGTGGGATTTAGAAGCACAAGTCCAATTGAAAGTCAGCGGGCCTTGGGCCCTGAATCCCATTAGGGAAATTGCAAGTAGTTTGATGAGCTAAAACTGGGACAGCAGTGGTACGGCCACTTGAGAGGTTGGATTTGTCACTGCTCTGGGTTTTTGTGCTTTACCCAGCTGAGGTAATGAGGGAGGTTCTGCTATTCCAGAGACAAAAGCACTCTTTTTTGTTGTTTTTGTTTTTTTCCCAGGCGGTGTGGCTACAGCAAGGCTAAACAAGACCCAGAAGAAGAAAAGATGCATTTTCATAATGGCCACAGTGAGTAAAGATCCAACATGGACATATGTGTTTTCTGCCCTGCCTGGTAATGAGAAATACAACTGAGGATTGGTGTATTTTTTCAGAACTCATTTTGCTGTTAATTCACAAAAGAATCCAGATAATTCTGTTGTTCAGTAAGCCCCCATCTGCCCCTGCTCCAAGCTGCACGGAGGACTAAGCGCAGACTTGAGAGTTGGAACAGTTCTAACTTGTGCCCAGCTACTCACACCTGCACATTCTTTTTCCAGGATGGAGCAAACAGAATGCTGTTTGCAGTGGATCAGCCTAACAAGCCATTTTGGTTTGTTTCATGGCACTGGGATACGCACTGTTACTCAAGATGCTTTTAATTTTGCCTGGCTGGCATTTAACAGCTCTCAGTCTGTGCTCTGGGTGCGTCTGTCCAGAATACTTGTTGTAAACCTTTGCTCCACTCAGGCCAGCCCACAAGTAGCTGTGGGGACTGAGCCCCCGGCTACTCTTTGCCTTGGATGCCTCTGCAAGACATGAGGAATTAATGTTCACTTCTTACTCTTAGGAAGCTTCCAGAAATGCCATTTTAACAACTATAAGGTAGTCTGAATAAATGAGCCTCTGTGGTAATGCTGAGAAGTACATATTGCAATTACTCTCAATCCTTTGGTACTTCCAAAGCCAGCATCTGAAAAACCTTCCTTAATAAAATGTTGTGGGATCTGTGAATCTGTAACAGTAAAGTGCCATTTGGGGTGGAAAAGGCAAATGTATTGTGAGCAAAAGTCAGATTTCCATTAGTGCTATGTAATGAAGGCAGCAGGAAGCAAATCAATTAAGAGCCACTGTGTAATGTAGCTGTCTTATTAGACTGATGAGCATTTCTTCATCTGAGTAGCCTTAATGATTGTCAAAACAAACTTATAATAAAGATAATGAAAATACTTTTTTTCCTCTTGAGTCCTGTAGAGAAAGCCTGGTATTGATTACATTTACACTGGTACAACCCACAGGCTTTGTACTGCAAATATTCTGTTCATTTAAATTTCAGTAACTCCATCTGAAATAATGTGGCTGATTGATTAGTTAATATATGAGTGGTAGGGCATAACTTATTGCAGCTCTCCATCAACTGCCATCCATCTGACTTGCTTTGCAAGTTGTTCCTCAGCATTCTGCATTTTGTACTCTTCTTCCTGGAGTCCCCTTCCTGCAGAAGGGCTGCTCATTTGGGTTGTAACTGGCTGACAGGGCTCGTTCCAGTGCTGTCAAACACCTCAAAGCCTTTATAAACCTTTGCAGTGGGGAGAATTACAGATGAGGCACTACAGTGTGCAGAGGCAGAGCTGCCTGCTCAAGGTCACCCAGGCACTCTCTAACCATTCCTCAGCACTAAGCAAGGTCTCCCTACAGCACAGGTTTGCACCACACCCTGGACCAGCCCGTTGCTCAGCACCAAGAGGAACTTTGAGCTGCACGTCTTCCCAGCTGACCACTGTCATGGGTTTTCCTAAATATGATGAAGATGCGTGTTTGTCACATGTAAACTAAATGTCTTTTCTGAACGCACTCACTTGCATGGTGTCTCAAAGCACAGGGCATCCTCAGAGTGCACTCAAAAAGCATTATCTGTTCATTTTTACAGTAGGAATAGATTCCCCTGCTGCCATGTTTTTTGGCAAGGCAGACAGTGCAAGGGGTAGGAATGGGTGTCATCCTCATCTCATCCTCATCTGCTGTGTCATGTGCTGTTTAACACCCTAATTTGTGTTTGCAGTTAAACTGCCTGGTGTAAGAACCTACATTGATCCCCACACCTACGAGGACCCTAATCAAGCTGTCCACGAGTTTGCCAAGGAAATAGAAGCTTCATGTATTACCATTGAAAGAGTTATCGGAGCCGGTATGGAAATGTGTTTTGTGACCCCTAGCAGTGCGGAGGGCTGATGTTTATAACATTAGAAACCAGAAAAGGGCTGTGAAATATTTGTGCTGTTAGGCACTTTGCAAGGCATGTGGAGCATACCTTTGTTCCAGCAGAGGCCTGGGACAAATCTGCCATTGACTGTAGTTTTGAATTTCAGTGACTGTGTTAAAAATGGCAAAAAACAGGCAAGTTTGGACTGAGCTGAGTGAATGCTAAGGGAAATTAGTCACTTAATGTTCAGATTCTTTTGCACCACTTTCATCTTTTTCTCCTTGTCGATTAAAGCAAAAATAAAGATTGAAAGTTCATCTGATATTTTTTAAAAAGGGGGAAGGACAAATGCAAGCACAAACTCAAGTCCAAAGCATTTAATTCCCATGGTTAAAAGACTAAGTTTCCATTTCTGTTCAAGTTAAGCTGTGTGTTTGGATTCACATCCAACAGGGGGAATATCTGTCACCCTCTGATACCGTGTCTTTAAAGATAATTTACTGTTCACAAGGAAAAATAACCATTTAGGCTACCTCTAAAAAAAGGTAGTTGTAAAATTGGAAAGAGTGCTCAGTCCATAAAAATGTATGTTGCTGTGAGAGGCCAACAGCATCCCATCTATTCAACTTAGCAAAGGAGGGTTCAGAAGCAACTGGTTTGTGTTTTACAGCTGTCTACACAGAGAATGATACAGCATATGACAGGAGTCTTTAATCTAGTAGGCAAAAGAATCATGAAGTGAGAAAAAAAAAAAAAGAACCAACAATGGAATTTGGAACATAGCTCTTTAAATTTCGGAAAATTACATACTGGAACAGCTCACCTTTAGAGTGGGATCAAATCCATTGCCAGGAGTGTTTCATTCAGCTCTGGTTATCTTTCTAAAAGACTGAGATTTGCAGCTTCCTAGTTTTCTTATGTCTATGGCTTGTGCTGTGCTGGCTGTTTGTGATGTTTATCACTGTGATGTTCTACTTTCCATATTCACAAACGTAGGACAGCCCTGGGTATTTTTGATTAGCTTTCTATAGAAGATAGGCTGCATCCTACAGATATGTGCTCTGCATTCCTTAGGCATACTGTGATCCTTTCTGATTTCCTCTGAAGGTGAATTTGGAGAAGTCTGCAGTGGACGACTGAAACTGCAGGGAAAACGCGAGTTTCCAGTGGCTATCAAAACCCTGAAGGTGGGCTACACTGAGAAGCAAAGGCGAGATTTCCTGGGAGAAGCGAGCATCATGGGGCAGTTTGATCACCCCAACATCATCCACCTGGAAGGTGTCGTCACAAAAAGTAGGTGCAGCCGGCTGCAGATTGATGTCTTTGAATGCTGACTGATGGGAGAGGTGGGGGAGGAAACACTGGGTAACTCACATTTTCAGTGCGCGCTTCATCATTTCTCTAAAAGCAGCAAACTCCCTTTGCCTGAAATTTCACATGTAGTAGGTCTGGGAACAGAAATGATGAGAAATACTAACTCCTAAGGTGTAATACACATGGGCTAAGAGAAAATCCCCATTCAAAGGTCTAAAGTTAATGAAATGGGAGATTATATGCCTGCCTATGTGCAGATGGAGTAGATGGTGGGTACAGAAGTAAGCTTAGGATGCCTGAGGGCCATCAGAGCGTACTGCATGACTTCTGCCTTCCAGATAATTTGGTTGCACCCTCTACTTGAAATGAGGCCACACAGGAACATTTTGAATGCTGGGACACTGAGCCATCCTCTCAGTGCTTACAGCAGATTCACTTCCTATTTTTGCCTATATTCCTTTACTTTTGGAACCATGTGAGCTCCAATGTGAGTAAAGAAATGCCAAAACATAGAAAGCAATTTCCCTGACAGGGAAAGGTAGAGAATTTTGCTATCAAAAGTCTGGGTAGCCAAACCAAATGATTTCCAGCTATCATATTTTGAGAAACCACTGAAGCAAAGTGCTGGCAGAGGGTAACCATGGGATCTCATGATTGCTCACAGGGGATGTGAGCAAGAATGGAAGTTATCTGAGGTGCCAGAGTGCAGGAAGGGTACAGAGGTGTTATTGCTGTTATTACTGGAAGCCTGAGGTCCTCTAGCATTTCATAGTTTGCTTTTTTTCAGCCCAGTATTTTCAATATAGAAATAAGTGTGGATAAGTTATTTGCATCAAAGTTTGTTTTTGTTTTTGTGGGTAATAACTCCTTCGTTTACAAATATATTTCAAGTGTTTGGAGAAGTTTGTAGCTAGCCTGAGAGACACAAGTCTTACAGGTATGAATGGTGGAAACCCCTTCTGCCTTCATGACTGGTAATGTTAATGTTGGAACTTAGCCACCGCCTTTGAGATGCTGGTATCTGGGGCCACGTGGCTGCTGTTAGTACCAACCATCATTCACCAGAGCCATCTTCTCCAGATTCATCTCTTGTATGTAGCTCTCAGAGCTACAATAAAGAAGGTGCAAATGCTGGCTGTCTTTCCTGTTCATATCATCATGTCATACTCTGAATCGACTTTAGTTTGCAGTCAACAGCCTTGTCTTGAAATTGTATTTTCCCAAAACTTTTAAGAAAAAAAAAAAAAGACAAACATAGGTTTCTCTTACAAAGACATTTTATAAAGGCAGGGAAGGAAAAATAGGGGATGAATTTGGCAACAGTGTGTGTGCTTTCACAGAGCCACAGCCTGTGTGCAACAGTTCTGCCCAGGGGTATGTCCTCGTTGTGTGTCCTGATCTGAGGGACATGTCCCATTGTGAGGGACCCACCAGAGCAGCATATGAGAGTCTGACCCCATAGGCTCAGCTGAGCGCTTCAAGTGAAAAGAACCAAATAAATGGAGAGGCCTGTGTGTGGGACAAGGGTTGCATGTTAAGGACTGGAGCTTTTGGTTGTGTTAGGAGAATATGAAAGAGTTCATTGCTGAGCCTCACCACATCTGTCTTTCCTGGAAAGAAAGTGTCCATTTCTAGCCCTGTAGGGATGTGGGCTGTTGGGCAGGAAGTGAGTGATGTTCACACAGCCATAAAAGCTGCTGCTGACATGGCTGTGAGTCTTTCTGGCTGGCAGGGCCTCGGAAGATGGGTGGGATTCACAGTTAGAGAGAGGATGTGGCTCCCCAGCAAGCAGGTTTTGCTTAAAGCAGACATCAGATTCAAAGGCCTTGGGAGTGCTGGGGGCTTTATAGCCTAAGCTCTGGATTTGTTCTAAGAACTGAAGCTGGGAATAAATGGCAGAGGGGAGCTGAGGACAGCAGTGAGTGCAACCATATGATCTGGCTGTTGTGTTCTACTGGTTGCTCTGAATTTTGGGTGCTTTACTTAAAGATGAGGGGAAAAAAAAAAAAAAAAAAAAAAAAAAGGTGTAGAGAAGGAAGAGGTGCTTCATTTCACAGGTTTCCAGAGGTTGTGGTATCCAAGGTAGGATAGATCCAGGTGTTGGCTCCCCGCAGGGGAGAACTCAGTGCTCTGAGTTCTGGTCGGTGCCCTCTAATATCTGTGCCTATAGGTGTTTCCTTTGCAAAGATATAATCCCAGAGCCAGGATGGGTGTTTGGGAGTGCTGTCTCCCTCCTGAGGTCCTTTGCCCCACCTTATATCTCAAGTAGCTCTTCATCTGTGCTTCTGGAGCTGTTCTCCTTTACACACAGCCTGAGGAGGGGAGACTCAGCAGTTCCTCAGCCTACCTCTTCTCCAGTCCCTCTTCCAAAATAGACTGAAGTTTTCCATATGAACTGTGGCAGCTTTTCGGGAACAGGTCAGAAACCCTTTTTCTCCTCGCTGGAGCAGATCCACTTCTAAATTGGACTTGGAGCAAATGGAGTTTGAACATACCAAAACAACTCCATGAATCCCAGACTAAAATTCTGTCTCTGAGTACTTTTTATCTTCTCTTCCTGCTTAGCAGTTGAGTCACTGCCCTATCGTAGATTCAGAATTTTAGGGTAAAATGTCTTTGATGCATCATGATTTACTTCAGACGTAAATTAAGTTAAACCGAATTAATCTGTTCTTAATTCTGAATGAGAATATTCATGCGGAGCCTCAGTGCCATTTAACTAATTACTTCAAATTCCCACCTTTAGTTAATTTGGATTAATTGTCTTCATTGTGCCCATGCAGACAAGCCCTTAGCTATTTCTGTGTTACAGTGGCAACAGTCCTGTTTTCATTAGCATTCCATTTCATTGCTCTGACAATGTGTACATGGGTAGGAATGACATCTGCACACATTTCGTGGCCCTGAACCACCAGCAGGAGGGATTCCTGCTGTCAGAGCATCAGACCGGCACATTAGAAGGGCCAGTCTTTACTTTTAATTTATTTTGGTTAAAAGTTAATCTGTTTGTGTCCTTATTTCCATGCTCTTGGATATGGGAGTAATTTATTTCACAATTAGTGTCAACCTGCGGCCATCAGATAATGAAACATAAGTGCAGAAATCTTCTTTTATTTTCTCAGATGGAAACCCGAGGCAGGATCCTGCAGGAGGTTCCTAGGGGCATTGAGGTGACAAGATGCCAGTCTTGCTGCAGTGCGGACTTTCTGTATTAGAGATAAGGGCCCCATTCCGCAGTTGCTTTGCAGCAACTCGTTAGACTGGGCACATCAGAAATGGCAGCACGCTCTCTGTGGAGATTGTATGATAGGTGGCGTAAAGAACCTGGGTTTTACCTTAAATCACTCATCAGTGATGCAGAGAAACACCTTGCCAGTGCACGTACCGTCAAACAGCAGCAGCTTCACTTCACTGCTTCTCTGTTTTTCCCCACTGAAAACAAAACAACTAAAAGAACCCCAGCAACTTGTGAAGATTAACATGATGGGAATCTGTGCTGCTGAGAGCAGGGGTAAATTTTTGTGGAAGAAGAAAACATGCATTTGAAGGTTCACATCCTTGTGGCCAGCTGCAACTGTTCTCCTGGCACCAGCATCAGCACTTCCCTCTCTGGCTCTGCTGTCTGCACACATCACCATGCTGTGTTCATGCAATCCCAGAATGCTTTTTTAGTGTAAAAAGAGAGTGTGTACGTGGGATTTTCCTCCTCAAGCACAGGGTCCATTCTGTGCACTGAGCTCTGCATAGACTGAAGTTTGCCATCCTTGAAGACAGGGCTTGCAGTGTTTGGGGAACACGATATTATTATTCCTGGCCCCAGAGTGCAGCTCTCATTTCAAAAATAATACTTGTGGTGAGCTCTGAGCTCAGACAATAGCTGCGATAAGAGCTGAAAGAATGGAGGCAGCACAAGTCCCTTTTGCTTCATAGGTAGGGTCTGCACAACGGCAAGAGCTCTGATTGACAAGTTCACAATTATCTTTATTATGTAGATAATTAAACAGTAAATTAGGCAAATGGTTAACGTAGTGGGAAAGTGGGAAGATTAAGATCGGTCTTAATGGTAGAATATGAACTGATTTTAGGAGCATTTACCTCCGTGTGCATGTTATGACATGTGGCAGCTCTCGTTGATCGTTTCGACAAAAGACACTTATAATGCACTTTACGAATAATTGACAGCTCCTCTTTTGTCTGTGCTTCATGCTAGCTAATGCAAATTGATTTGAATAAAAAATAATTTACATGTTCTTATAAGATTTCATTGAATTTACAAGGGCTGGAGCACACCACATTAATTATTGCTATGCCACTGTGGCAAGCTAGCGAGAAATTAGATATAAAAACTGAGCAAAAACTATATATATAATTACCATTAAAATGACTCGGGCATGAAAATTAATCAAATGGATTTTGAAAAACATTATTATTCCTGTCAACAATGGGAGGCCAGGCCTTTTGTTAAGAACTTTTGTTTTGATCCTTTTTTATTTTTTTAACTACTGCACCGAATCAATACAGCACACATCTTGGGAAGAGATCTGGTTATTATTTAGGGAAGGTGAAAAGGAATCGGCACAGCAAAGAGCTTCCTGAAATTGTAATTGCAGTCAGGCTGCCAGTGCCTCCCTGCATGCAGACCCGCTGCTGGTGTTAACCCAACGTCTGCCCTGCAGCATGCTGTGCCCTCTGCTCTGGGATGTAACCAAAGGAGGGTGCATGAGCTCCATGCCGGCGCCAGGGAGCAGTGGGTGTCCCAGCATATCCACCAGGAGTGGGATGCAGGGAGGTCAGCGTGGAGCTGGAGAAATGGCATCTGGTCCCATGCTGGGGGGGCTGATTGACAGCTTTGTTCTTCTTGTACATAGAAACCTCCTAATTTCCACTGTCACTCGCTCTATGCTTATTTGCTTTAGTCCTGCATCATTAATATTCCTTTTCATATTTCCAGAGGTATTTACAGGGATGGTCACATGGGATTTCTTGAATTACACAGGGTGTAATCCCATCCTTTCCTGGCCTTGATGCTTATCACACTCAGATAGATACCTCAGATCATTCCGGTTGCTCCTGTTGTGCTCATGTAGTTACTTCAGATTGGGAGGCTATAGTATTGCCGTGTGCATTTTAGCTCTGCTGGGGCAGCTGTCAGGGCTGTAGGGCTGTCAGGGTTCAGCTCATAACCTCTTTCACAAATGCCATCTAAACACTGTAGGATTTGCTCCCCATCCATGGATGGGGTCACCTTTTCTTGGCTTCCTTGATCCCCCTGTCTTTATGTACGTGTCGGCAAGAAGTGTGATCATCCTGTAGATCCAGTGGATTCTCAGTTTAGATTTGCTATTGAGTGGCTACACACTCACATCCAGAAGCATTATGAAAAGACTTTATTTTTGTGGGGTTTTTTGTGTGTTTTTTTTGTTTTGTTTTGTTTTGTTTTTTAATACATTGCTACTAACACTTGTTTGTTGTTTTTCTTTTCCAGGCAAACCTGTAATGATAGTAACGGAATACATGGAAAATGGTTCTCTGGATACATTTTTAAAGGTAATGCTTAGACACTTGTTCGAGGGGGGCTGGATTTAACTTTGCGTTCTTTGCAGAAGGTTAATATCAACAATAATGTTTGCTGGGTGCTGGTCCAGCCATTAGTGCAGTCTGGAGGCAGAAGTATCTGTTATCTGCTTCGTCTGTATTTATCCAGCCTCATGAAGGACATGGTTCATGCACTGATACAAGCAGATAACAGTGAGCTGTAGAATGTTGTGTTTGTTCTAAAGAGCAGAGTGCTGTGTGGAAAGGACTCATTTAGCCTGCCAAACTTCTTGATACATCCATACTGCATCGTGGCAAAAACCAGGCAGTGTCAAAAACCAGACAGTGTCAGGGCTTTTCATGAGACCTCCTTGAAAAGACAGAGGAAGTGTTTAGAAATGCAGTGTGGTAGCATGGGGGGAGCCCCTGCCCCAAATATTGACACGTGGACTTTTGCAGGTAGGATTTATAAGCAACTTGGTGCCGTGCAGTCGGCTGATTAAGAGATTGTCCGCCCTGGTGTTTTTATACATGTTCCCTCCCTGTAGCAATCTTTTCATCAGTCACCATTGGAAATAGCTCGCTGCTTGATCTCCAGTTAAAAGAACTACATTTCCTTAGCTTTGTCTCTAGAGATGCTTATCCAAACAATGAAACTTTGAAAAGCTTCATGGTCAGAGCATGAAAGTAATGAATTATTAATTTTCCTGTTTTTTATCCCTAGAGACTCGCCTTTGCATTTTTATTTGTGCACATGCAATGCTGAGGGTGCAGAGACTTTCATCTGATCAAATGTCTCTTTCCCTTTGCAGAAGAACGACGGGCAGTTCACGGTCATTCAGCTGGTCGGGATGCTGCGAGGCATCGCATCAGGGATGAAGTACCTGTCTGACATGGGTTACGTACACAGAGACCTCGCTGCCAGGAATATCCTCATCAACAGCAACTTAGTCTGCAAGGTGTCCGACTTTGGCCTCTCCAGAGTCCTAGAAGATGATCCTGAAGCAGCATACACTACCAGGGTGAGTTGTATCATGGAATTGCTCAGGTTGGAAAAGACACTCAGGATGATCAAGTCCAACCACAACCTAACCGTACTATCCTAATTCTAACAACCCACTACTATATCATGTCCCCAAGCACGACATATATGAATACTGAATGGGCTGAGCCTATGAAAAATGTGCTTCCTGACACATTTTGGTATTCGGGCTGTTCGGCAAAGAGGTTTCTACAAATCCACAGCCCATAAACAAGGCATGAGTGTTTGACCAGATGTTATCAGCTAATCAGTATTGGATCAGTCTATACCTTAGAAGTGAGAATGGCCAAATAAAGCAGAACTTAATGGCAGCCTCATTACTTAGAAGTCTTGTGCTGGGCACCAGCGTTAAATAATGAACTTTGTTTGAACTTTGAATACAGCACACCCAGCTGTATTCTGCTATCTTTGGTGAATATCTAAGGTCAGAAGGATCAAGAGTGGCAGCCATACAGAGATCTTGGCCGTGGTCTCCTGGACAGTTTAACTCTTTCAAAACTGGCAAGCACATAATATCTATTGCTAATGAGATGCGTTCTCCACCTTCCCCATCAATGGTAATTTTCCAAAACCTGAGAAAGGGCTGCTCCAGCCTGTGGTAGGATCCATCCCTTCTGGGCATCAGCTCACCTGTGTGAGGCCACGTGGCCCTGATGCCACAGGGAGAGGTGGACAGCACCCAACCCCACCACCACAGGCCCTGGAGAAAGCTTCCAACAGTATTTCAGGTTGGCACCCCTCAGTGTTACCTATTAACACATTTTTCCATGGGTATTGTAATGGGAGCATCCTGAGTCACATTCCCTATTCTTGTAAAGATTTTGCTATTTGGGAGAGGCATTTCAGCTCTTGGCAGCCCCAACCCCACAACAGGGCTCAGAACACTGCTGGACCAGAGCTTCCCTGCGGGCTGGAGGGCTCTCATCCAGCCCTGCTGCGACTGCAACGTGCTGCTTTGTGCTAATTGGCACTGCTGAGAATCTGGCCCTTCACTTAAGGCACGCACTGATAAGCCTGTGAATAAATAATTATTGGAAGAAGGAACTTTTCTAATTTGCTTTTTAAACATGTTCCAACTTCTACCTTTTTCTAATAACAAACAGCATTAGGGGACATTCAGGGAGATTTTCCAACATGTAGCTCAGCACTGAGAGGAAAGGACTTCACAGTAAGATATATTTTGATATATATCAAGAGAGACAAGTCTTTAAACCCAATGAGAAAAGCGTTTCTTAATCCAAACTCCCCTTCCCCTTCCTTCTCTCAGAGTTGGTCTGAAGTTTGATTCCTAAAATCAAAAAGGGGAAAAGGAGATACCAAAAAGCATTTGACAGCTCTCCCTGTGCCTGAGTAATAGTATTTGTAAAATAGATGCGACGAAAGATAAACCACAGTGATCTTTGAGAGGTGACATCGTTTTCAGTCCTGCAGCCAAGGCCAGGCAGGCAGGTCTTTGCATGCACAGATTTCTGTGCCCACTGTGCAGATCTCTCTGCAGGATTGGGACTGCATTGAGGGGAAAAAAAAGGCATTACTTCCGCAGCAATTTGCATGAAGCTCTCATTAGATCAAAGTCTTCCCTGGCTTCAGAGCTGTCTGTTCCTCCCCCGCTCTCTCTTAGAAATGGAAGAACTGTATTCCCCTACCAACCAGTGCAACATAATTGAGATGTTGATCCTATACATGTCCCAGCATTCAAACAGCATTCAAACAACAAACCTTCAGGACAGCCAATTAGTAGGCAGCCTACAAATGCTTATGGGCTGAGATAATGTGGAAAGGGGCCCCATGCTGTCAAACAGATTTACTTTAAAATTCGATGTCTCTTTCCAGAGAGAAAATAACATCCCTCAGTGCTTTAAGGAGTGCTGTTTTGTCCTCTTTTGCATGCTGTCTGCCCTCCTCTGCAATCTGTTTTTTTTTTTCCCCTTCTCATTGCAGGGAGGGAAGATCCCCATCCGATGGACGGCACCTGAGGCCATTGCCTTCCGCAAATTCACGTCAGCCAGCGATGTGTGGAGCTACGGCATTGTGATGTGGGAAGTGATGTCCTACGGAGAGAGACCTTACTGGGAAATGACAAACCAAGATGTAAGCACGTGTGGGAGCTGCCATGTGGGGGGACTTGAGGGCTTAGTCTTTATTCTACAAAGAGAGAAGTGGGATGGGAACAGAGGAAGTCTGCCACTGCAAAAATGTCTTTGCTCCCCACGTCAGACCTGAGCAGTCCTCCCATTTGATGCTCTGTTTTTCACAGCAGCCCAGAGCAGTCTGTGTGCAGAGGGAAATGTGTCCACACCGAGGCAAGCCTGGTTCCCCCGGCAGACTGCTGGAGCTTCACTAATGCTGTTAGAGCTGGAGCCTGTCCCTGCTCTGCTTAATGACAAAGGTCTGCCAGGGGATAGATGCTGATAACTGGCAGCATTTCAATTGTGTGTTCAAACCCCTGCTGCCTTGTAAAACAGAAACTCAAGAGAGTCATGGTAAGGGCTTGTTTTGCTGCACAAAAGCTATACAGTTTGATCAAGTGATAGCAGTCCAAACTGGCAGTGCAGAGAGCTGCATCTCAAGTCATCCTTGCATCACTGATCTTGAGGACATGGTTCTGCATCTTTTTCTTTTTTTTTTCCTCTCATCCTTTGCTTTCTCTTATTATGAAAGTCTATAAATCTGTGTTAATGCAAGCTCTCATTTACTTGTGCTTAAGGTGCATCGCCTTGCTCCTGGGCTCCAGTGTCCCCTCAAGGCTCTGACTTCCCAGTCACTCAGAGATGCAGCCCCAAACATGCCTGGGGACACTGTCGTCCTCCTTACGGTAGCTCTTGTCCCACACTGTGTAAGGATCTCCTGTTCTTGCTGCAAGACTTCTCTGTACCCCAAGTTCACCATAAGCGTCTGTATAAAGCTAAAAAAAAAAAAAAAAGAAAACCTGAATTTGCCAGATTTTCCTGGGCTGCTTCTTCCTATTCACATCCCTGAGAAGTACGAGATCTGGAAGTCTCTCAGGATGCCATCTAGTGCATGAGGTAGGGGGCATCATGCAGCACGCCAGGCCCCAAAGCAACTCTGTGATGGAGGAAAATGCAGCCATTCTGCATATGGCAAAGAGCCCTTCCTCATCACTCCTGCTTTGATTTTGCATCCCCTCTGCCTGGGGAAGTGCTGCCGCTGGCTCAGTGGACAAACAGTTTTGCTCTGCCACGAGCTTCCTCAGTCAAAGCACAACACCTCATGTTTCATCCTTTTTTCCCTACATAAATGTATTTTTATTCGTTTTGAGCAGTGTCCCTTTGACATTCTGCTGTTTTGCTGGCAGCAGAGGCTCTGGCTGAGCTGTCCGTTTCTCCTCTGTTGGTCTGTGTGCCTCTGCCATCGATGAGTGTGACTGCCTGTCATGCTGTCTCATCCTGACTGCTCACCTCCAGCACGGGCAAGAAAACAAGCGGTGCTTTTGAGATGGTCACACAGCACTGCTTGCCAGGGGGACAAGTGTGTTGTTTGGCATGAATGCCCCACTGCTTCTATGATGCTGTTGTTGTCATGTTTGTAGGGAATTTGGTAAAGCAGCATGTGTCTACACAGGCATTTATCTCAATCAAATACAGAGGCTTTCTTTTGTACCCTGGATGAAGAATGCAGCAATTTAGAGCCAAGCTTTTTCAGTCACACTAAGCACTCTTAACTATCTAATGCTGATGTACCAGTGTAGTACAGATGTTCAGTAAATGTCAGCCTGAGGTTCAGGCTGGTGCCAATGAGATAACACTCTGTGGCCAGGGGAATCCCTTGTCAGCTTAGTAACACCGTCAGCACATACACTTTGCAGAACTGCTGAATTAAAATAAGTACCACCTTGTCCATCCTCTGGGCATAAGGTGAATTTCACACCCAGGGAGAGACAGTTTGGGGGATGGAACACTTTCTTTAACAGCAGGAAGCAGAACACTGGTGAGATGTTGATGAACATCAGTTCCTGATCAGGCTTTGCTTTCTCCCTGTAGCATGTGCAGATAGTAAATGCCTCAGTTGTGGCAGCCTAGGAAATTTAATTCAGTGCTGTGGCAGAAAAATATTTCTCCTTGTATTTATCCCTCCTTCTTTCATCCCCTAAAGGTCCATTGTCTTTCTTCTTTCCTCCCCTGCTTGTGTTGGCAGAAGATTCAGCAGTGTTAGATGTAGCGTTGGGTGGAGGTCTGGTGAGCTCTGCTCACGTGAATTTCAGACTCCATTGCACAAGAGTTTTTTGTGTGCTTTATAATTAAAGTATATTATATGCAGGCGCAGTCAGCAGTGAGCAAAACAGTTCTCACCATGTTTCAGCCAGGCTGGTTTCCCCTGTGGTAGTGGGTTGCAGTGCCGCAAGGCAGGCAGTGTTGTAACTTCAGTGCTACAAACCACATTTGAAAGTCATGCTGATGACTGCATGGCTTTCTAAAAATAAGTTTTGAACCACAAGAGAAGGCTCAGCACAGGAATTGAGGGGAATTCTGTGACCTGTTTTAGGATGGTAAGTTAAATGATCATAGTGGTTGCTTTGTGAAAACAGGGAGCTATGTACGTTACTAGGTTTACTGGGATAGACTATCTCAGGCTGTCACCTTCCAAAAATCCCTAGTGTGGTCACCCCATCCTTAAATGAATAGTGCTTCTCCAGAGGAGGTAAAGGGGACAAACATGTCTCTTTACCTATGCAAGTTTTAGCTCTTCAAGTCTTAAAAATGCTATACTTACCCATGAACAAAATGGCAAATCTGCCTTTCTTTTTCCTAAGCATTGCAGTTGCTACGAGTGACTTAGTCTTTATTACATAATTCTTTTACTCCTGTTACAGCCAGACCCTGAAGGCACCTTCAGATCCAAGAGCGTACTTTAGCTCCTAGCCCTTGCAGTATTTTGATACCATTTACATTGTATCACCAGAATGAATGACATCCTGTAAATTGAGTTAATGCTATTGATTGTGATGTTACTGCCAGGAATATAAAGCATGCATAACCCCGTTGCAGATGTAGTTCAGATATTCTGAGCTGGTGCCAGATGGTCTGCTACCTGTCCTGCTACTATTTTCTTTCTGCTACAGCTGGAAGATAATCCATTATTGTTATAAATACAGCAAATAATGTTCTCATGGCTGTGCCATACTGAGATTTTTTATAGGGCAGTTGTAAATCTGGGGCCAGGGACCAGCTGAAGTGCATGATGCGAAGAATAGACAATGCAGACAGTGCAGGGTGGTGGGCCTGGTGTTTGATGCTGTGAGCAAAAGCCATATTGGCTTTTAGTAGTCCAGCAGTAGACAAGATCACTTCATAGACAAAGGTTGGGTAGAGAGCAATGCAACTGCTCCACCCACAGATGAAATCTTAGATAAGCCTCTGTCAAAGCACAGAAGGATTGCAGGTGTTGCACACCAGATCTTCAGACTGCTCAGTAACCTTTGAGAAGACTGCAGAGCCTCAGGACATTTCTTCTCTACTACATATGTCCTTAGAGAGTTCCAGGTTTCTGCTAGTACTGCTCAGCCAGCCCTGCTCATTCCTGGGACTATTCCACCTGGCAAGAAGCGATATGGTGGAGGATGATTTGAAAATGATGCATGCGGTCCTAAATTTCGGAGCCTTCAGAAGTGCAGTGCTAACCATAGAGCATTCTTTTTAAGCACAAGGTGTTTTCAAATCTTAAGCAAGAGAGTGCCTAGAATGAACGGCATTTGAGGCAGTCCTTGGAGTCAAGCAGTGAAGCATTGTGGTTTTACACAGTATTCACCATCAGCAATAGCTGCTTCCAACTTCTGTTGGGCAGTAAGTCTTGGGAGTAGAGGGTGTAAAGATGGGCTGCTAGGACTCCGCTGACATGGTCGCAGACCCTTGTGGCCTGAAATGAGAGCTGTGTTCTCCTGAATGCTGTTAACAGTTCAAAATGGGAACTGCTGGGCTAGGAACCCTACTGTAAGTCTGTCCAGAATGAGGGAAAACAAGTTGCTTTATTCAATTCTGCCCTCATTTGTTCATTTCTGCCTTTCCAGAGTGCAGGCAACACATGTGCTTACCACTTGTTTTGGATATAGAACCATAGATGGTTTGTATTTGAAATCAGTGCAACAAACTCCCCCTGTTTTTAATTTACATACTCTTAGGCTGACATTTTAAATTCCTGGCAGAAACATGTACGCAGTAAGAAACGACTAAACCCAGACAGTATTGAATGATATATGAGATGGTTGTTCTGCCTCTGCCTTGAATCCATCCATCAATTAGCATTCAAAGTCTCTTTTGAAATACAGTCAGGCTTTTATTACTGTAATACAAATCTGTGGTTGAGCACATGCCTTTTCATTTAAAAAGAAGCCAACATCTGAATAAACAAAATCACAGTACTCCAAGACAATGCCAGAAAGCCCCATAGGCTGCTGTTGGCAGACAAGAACAGTCTCTAGGAGTCTTCTGGTGTGACCTACAGACCTCGGCTGAGCTTTGAACAAGTGCAACCTGAGATCTGACCCTCTGGTTACGTTGGATTTCTGGACTCGTTCTGCAGTGACTAAAATCAATCATTCAACCTATGCCATACATAGAAGCAGTGAAAGATAATGGAGTTTACTTGATTTGTCTCCTGTATGCAGAGGCTGGGGGGAATGGTTGTGTGTGAGCATATTGCTAGACCCAGAGTTCTCTATTTAAACCGATTCACATTTAGGGAAAAAGGTAAGAGGAAGAAAAGCAACCCATCAGCTTTGTGTTTTACTTCCCATAGGTAATTAAAGCCGTGGAGGAAGGCTATCGCCTGCCAAGTCCCATGGACTGCCCTGCTGCTCTTTACCAGCTGATGCTTGACTGCTGGCAGAAAGACCGCAACAGCAGGCCCAAGTTTGACGAAATTGTCAGCATGTTGGACAAGCTCATCCGTAACCCAAGCAGCTTGAAGACGTTGGTTAATGCATCGAGCAGGTACAAAATCAGGCCAGAGCCATTTCTCAAAGAAAGATTCTTGTCTGGATACCCACCCATGGTGCTGAATTACTCTTTAGCCTACATGCATCTGCAGGTGGATGTTCCTCCAGCTTCATTATGTCCAGGAGAGTTTTCCCAAACCCAACTTTTTCTGTTTAAATTGGCAGGCCAGTCAGCAATTCACTAACTCTATAAATGTAGCACTACTCCAGCAAAGAAAATTACTGTGGCCTGCCTTTCAGAAACTGCAGTTTCAGCAGTATTTATAGGTCTGTGATAAAGCTACCTGCGCTCTACCCCAAGGTGAGGGTGAGCAAGAGCAAGATCGAGTCTGTGAAGTAGATAGTAAACACTGCACAAATTATCTGCCTGTTGACTTTATCTTTGTAATGCGAATGAGGAAGTCTCTTGGGAAAACTTAGGATGTACAAAGCTCATAGATGTCTAAGTGCACCTTCCCACAAGCATTCCCAGGTGTGCTGGCTGCCACCTCCAGTTCCAACAGTTCTTGTAATTGTGAGGGGATCTCTGTGGTTCCCAAAGAGTCGTGCACGAGCAATTTGCTAAAACCACATTAAGTGAACCAAGCAGCCAGTCTGCAATTCAGCATGAATTTCAATAGCTACACCGCTACAAATAAGGGAAGTCTGAATCAAGAAATAAAGCTCCACTTGAGAAAAAACAGAGAGGTTAATATTTTTTAGTGAGTTTTGGTAGTGGTCTCTGCACCATACTAGATTTCATTGTAAGCGCACATGTATTACTTCTGCACCATCTGTGTTGCTAATCACTCAGTCTCTCACACGTTCATGCAGGAGTGATGTATATAAATCATTGCTGCTTCCCTGATTGATGGCTATGGAGTTCCCTTATTAATGCTGGAAGAGGCCCATCAGAAAAGCTTATTGTCAGAGGACTAAAGTAAAAAGATAAAATAAAAGGGACGGCATGTCCCAGTGCATAACATCTAATGCACTGGAAGGGAAGAAACATGAAAACTTTACATAGTTTCATCTTTAAATACAGAATAGCTCTGTTTGTTTCAGCTATTTCACATGCATCATTGAGTCATATGAGGAAGAAATTGAAGAATGACTCTTATTAGTGATCAGTTGTAATGTTAGCCCTGGCAAATCTGTGGGAACATGTTTATGGTAGCACAAAATGTGATGTTTCTCTTTTATTCTCAGTTGAGAACAGTAATTTCCAAGGCCTGTTAGATGACTATATGTACTGTTATATCAACCTGCTAGGTTAGAAATGATTAAAACAGGCAGTAAACCATCTCCGTGGGCTGTTAAACACTTTGCTGATATTTTATGCCATTGACAGGCCCTTGCAGTTCCCAGCTTCTTTTTAAAGGTGCTGTGGGTATATTCTGTGTGGATGGAGTATGTGAACAGGCAGGCTTTGGTGCTGTTTCTATAATCATAGATTGCCATGCCCAGACCATAGTAATTCCAAATGAATCATAATTTCGAAGTACAGCAGCTGTAAAGGATTTTTTTAATATATGTAATGTATTCTTTATGGAAATTCTCATTAATGCAAATAAGGGAGGAAGTCACTCTCTACATTACAGTGCATGCATATCAGTAGGTGCCTCCTGACATTAGTGTTAAAAATCCACTTCTCATTATGATTACTTAGGAGTTTTGAATTCCTCATGTGTATAAAATGTTATGGGAAGCCATTATGCTCTTGGTACTGCAAGTATTCACATTTTATTGGACCCTTCAGCATTGCTATTAAATAAACAAATAATACTAATGTGATCATAAAATATATGAAGATTCCTTAAGTGCTATAACAATATAAAATCTCAGCTCTCCTTCGAGTTGAAAATCTTTCAAGCACAATTCTCACAGTCAGAGGCTGGCCTAGCAAATGTTTTTACCTGTGGGTACTAATCTTTATGCAAGGCTTATGTTAGCTGTGTGTCTTGGTTTACAAAATGGGAGAAATCTGGTTGGTTTCCTGGATGACCTTGGACAAGTCCCTTCATGCTCTGCTCATCATTCGTGGCCCTGCTCAAAACACAGGTTACTTGTACCAGGTTTTACTGTGGGGAAGGTTTGTTATTTGCCTGAATTGCTTTTTCTGTGCATGACATAACCAAGCAGGTAGCAGTTGCTGCACGGAAGTCTGAGCGAGGCTACAGGAGCCAGAAATCTCACTCTGGTTTCAGGACTAAACGTGAGCCTCGCCAGGAGGCTGAGGCATGGTTGGAGCATTGCTGCTCTCTGCAGGGCTTCCTGGATGCTGCCTGCATGCAAAATCCTGGCCTGACTCTGCGGGAGCAGCCCTTGAAGTGTTAACAACAGCCTGCCTCTGATGGCTGCTGCTGGGAAATGTAATTTGGGTTTCAGTTTCCAGTCTCTGGGTTGTTTTAAGTTAATTATGAGCTTTAAAGAAAGAGGAGGAAAACAGAGCAGGAAGAGTGAAACTGAAGACCTTGAAGTAAGAGTGACAGGGAGAGTGTTGTAGAAAAGGAGCCTGCTTGTGTGTGAGAGGTAACGGGGATGGACACTAATCTGCTCCTCTGTCGAAGCAGACACTTCCCACTTGCAGTGTGCAGCAGCAATGGCAGCAACTCAAAAGCAGGTGAGGTTACAAGTGAAACAGTGTGGATGATACATTGTGAAACCTTGCCTAACTGATTCTACATGATCTTTTTGTTCTGCTATGATGGTTGGTAGTTTTGAAAGCTTTTACGCTATTCTTCCTGAAAACTGAGATAAAACTGAAAACTTTGGGAAATCTCACACGGAGATCAATAAGCACATGGTTCTCTCCCTCTTATTTAAGTTGCACTGCACTTCCAGGGTAAAGTCAGCAACTTCCATTGGGTCAGAAAATGTACAGCTGCACAGGAGGAATTGGGATGCAGCAATTACTTAAAATGCCACAGAAGAGCAATTTTGTCATGTTGGGTGCATCTTGATACTGATTTTTTTTGCTTCTCTGTCTCTCCTTTTGTCTTTAGAGTATCAAATTTGTTGGTAGAACACAGTCCAGTGGGGAGCGGTGCCTACAGGTCAGTGGGAGAGTGGCTGGAAGCCATCAAAATGGGCCGATACACCGAGATTTTCATGGAGAATGGATACAGTTCGATGGATTCTGTGGCTCAGGTGACCCTAGAGTGAGTAGTTTCCAGATCATTTTCACCTCTTCTATTGCAGCTGGGGAGGGAAACAAGCTTCAAAAATATATAAGGAGGAAACTGCAGAAAGGGAGCAGTTTGCCTTTGTTTGCAGTCATCAGTTTCTCTTTTAGCATCTGTATTGATGATAACAAGTGCAGACAAGACTAAAACTTACCGTCACTATGCTGGCAGCCAGTACTTTGGCATCTTTACTCACAGAAATTAATGCTTGAGTCTGAATAATTGACAAGCTGTCCTCTCATCATAGCAGCGGTTTATTAGTCAGGATTATCAACAAATAATAAAAAAATAAGCATTCTAGTAAATGTATAGGAGATAGAGGTTCCTATGAGAGCATTACACTGCATTAGCTGCTTGAAGAGTTGATCCAGACATAGCTAACTTCAGAGTTAAGCCTAGTAATGCATGAAAATAATTTTCAACATTACTCTAATAGAAATAGGAGTAGGTACAGCCGATGCCAACTGAATACCATCGACAAACTAACGGCTCTAGGGGACACGCTACCTGGCCAGGACTCTTCCTCCTGTGTGCGCTCTTGGTTTTTGCACCTGGATATATCTGAGGTCAGGGTGACAGCACTGAAATGATTTGATAAATGCCTCGAGGCTGCTGGTTTGCTGTGCTCCACCTTTAATTGCTGGTCTTGTTTGTGTAACTGTTTGTAGTTTCTTCCTGACATGTACTCAGTCTTGCCCCAGAGCCTGCCTTAAATTGAGCTTAGGTTGTTGCAGACATTGGGGCAAAATGGCAAAGATTATGCTCCATGTTTGGTGCTTCTTTGGAAGAGGTAGTGACTTCTCTGACCACATGCAGATCAACAGCGCACTGACAGAATCAGTGCAGAGGATTAGGAATAAAACACAAAAAATACTATTGCCCTACAAAACCACAGCATTTTTCCTGTCTGCCACAGGGCTTGCTGTGGAGCTCACCCTTCAGCGTGAGAGTTCCTTTGCACATGTTGCAGGTTTCCCATACAGTTTAGTTTCAGCTTAAGAGGACAAATCATGTATGGATGGAGTGCAAGAACGTCTGCGCTCTCTCTGATTTTGTTTACTTCATCCACTTGACCAGTATTTGTCCCTTACTTCTGGACTAATCCAGCCTAATTTCAGGTATTTGCATGAACCCCCAACTGAAAAACAAAGTCTGTTCTAGAGACTGTCTAAGGAACCAGGGTGCTTACATTTCTTCTTAGTTCCATTTTGGGTTCCTGAGACTCTTACATACATTTGGTATTTCATTTGGACTGGTGTACACACTTTGACCAAGGAGGAGGTCCATTGCCAAGGCAGACAGGTGATTCTAGCCAGGGGATGGATGATGAGGATAGTAAGAGACAGTAACATAAGAGAAAAGGGGAGCATTCTTCACTTATGTGACACCTTAATCTTAGAATCAAAGGAAGTCCTAGTAGAATGGCTGAAATACATCATAGGCTTCTTGCTGTTTGGCTGAATTAGTTATATCAAAGAACAAAATTAAGTTTCACAAAAACTTCCCGTTTGTTCCTTTTTAAAACTGTAATTTCAAGTGTTCCAAAAGAAACGCTCAGATCAAAAGTGAAAGGCTTTGGTTTGATCAGAGAAAATGTTGAGTACAACTCCAAATCAATGCATATTTTTGCTACCTGTGTAGCGTTATACAGACTTAGCATCCCTCTTCTTAGCACACCGACAAAACTATTGCTAGCCTCACCTTTTGGAAGTGACTGTATCTCCCCCAGATCACTTAAAGTGCAGTGCATTGTGATATGACATTTCCTGGGTTGCACATCTGTGATTGATAAATAATAGAAAGGACTATTGCAGCTGTGCCAGATTCATACCTTCTTCTTGGATGTAGTACTTCAGATTGTGAAATGATCTGTTTAATTTGACTTTAAAACGTAAACATTCCTTTTTATTTACTGTTTGGTATTTCAAACATTTCAAAAGTAACCCCCGTAAGTCTTTTCAGGCTGCCCCAGAGGTATTTCAGAATGGTTTTTCAGATTGACAGGGAGTCAAGAAATTCATTTTCTGTATAGTTCTAGCCAAAAAAGGCAAGTTGTTTTAAGTAGCGTTATAGCTGTCAGAGATGTTCAGAACCTCACCAGCTGCAAACCACATCTCACCCACCTCCACAGGGTCCCAGGATGTTCTCTGTAGCACAGACATCATTCTGCTCTGGTCCTTTATTGATCCCCAGTGAAAATGACGTGTTCTGAGCTTCAGCTTTATTCCAACTTTTACAGTGGTAGAGTGATGCAGAAGAACTGATGTCTGGGAGCCTTGGGGGATTTTTTTGAAGATGAAAGTAGGCATCTTATTAATCCGTCTTGCATTTCATTGAATCACTTCTCTTGAAAATGAAAAAGGCAAGAAGTTGAAAAGCTCCAACCTCACGTACTAGATGAGGTGCTGCATGAAGCAGTCTTATGGGAAACAAAACTGTCCATGAAGGTGTATCCCACAGGTATACACCTGCTGGCTGTATTCTGGCTAGTTTAATGCTAGGTAATACAAGGAAGGCATCATTGGGTCCCCAGTGTTTAGCCTGGATTTGTTCATTCTCATAAGGCTGAAAACAAACCCCGAGATGGTTGATGTGGCCATCACCACCTTATCTGATCATATTGTGAAGAACATGCGTAAACTACTATTTTGGCTCCTAAAATGGCGTGGGAAGCTCTTTTCATGTGCAGCTGCACCTCACCTTGTACAAAAAAAGCTGAATACATCACTGCACTACATAACTCCATCAGATTCCTGCCTGGCAAATACAGATAAGTTCTGCTGATTTCAAGGTAATTATATCAAGTTTTCAGAGTTGGCTCCAGTTAGCTAGTTATCCATGCTAGTGAGTAATATCCCTCCCTACCCCCAGCTGCCTTGAGATGCGTAAGTCAGGCTTGCTTCTTGAACACATCACGCAGCTTTGCATTGCAGTTATGGCTTAGTGAAGAGGTCTTGACCCCATTAGAATCTATGTAGGGGAAAACTGTGGAAGGTTCATTAAAAGCTAACGAGCCATCCAAATCAAGACCTCTTTGATTACTCTCAGACATAGTAAAAAAAAAGGCAGAAGACCTGACTCTCAGCCATTAAAAAAGGAGAAACTACCTTAAACTTCAGGGGCATCAGAAGAATGCTGTCCCATACTGAAGAGCTTAATCGTGTGCTCTGATGGAAACTGGCAGGTTGCCTTTGAAATCAACAAAGTAAGGGAGAGAAATGTTGGCTTCTGTGGGGGCTCAGATGAAAGTTTCATGTGTTCTGCAGAGATGCTATGGAGAAGAAATAAACATTGGAACAAGCGAAGTTCTTTAAAGGTTAATATATTTGGGGTTTTGTTGCTTCTGGAGGTTTTAATTTTTCTCCCTGTAAGAGGAAACAACAAAACATTTTGTGCTCTGCAAATAAGAATTCAGTCTAAATGTTCCTTTTTATTTTGGTTTTTGTTTTGTTTTGTTTTGTTTTTTTAATAGAGGCAACTGTTCAATATATTCCAGAGCTGGGACTTGGGGGGATCAGGTGAAAAGAAGATGTGAACATTTGCAACTAGCTTTCTTTCCCCAAATGACATAGGTAAAAGATGCTTTACAATTTAAGAGGTTGCCTTCAAATACCTTCCAAAATGATATTCCCCAAATTGAAACCGCTTAGGAAATATATGGAAATTAGGTAGAGAAAGGAGAACTGGTTAATCACCCCCCAGAAAACACTGAAAAAATATGAGGAATGTAAAGAATTCCTAAAATCTCCTGGTTAAAGCTACTAGTTCTGTAAGAGAGGGGATGGCCATAGCATTCTGACAGGACTGGTGTCTGTGGGCGATCTGCTTGTGTCCTCTTTAGGGGACCTGGTTGAGACGGTAGATATTCAGCACTCTTTGAAAATCCCTCCTAGCTTGCAAATCAAAATCCCAGTTACCACCTTGCTTCCATTCAAAGTAATGCTTAATGCATTTGTTACAGAAAAGAGTAGTGCCAGTGACAAATTACTGAAGATAAAGCTTTTAAAAGCTAAAAATGGTGAATAATATCGCCCCAAGTCCTGAGCTCTGCTTGCTTAAGCAAAGACCTGAAAATGTATGTTTTCAAACAAAGAGTGATTTCTACATTTAGCTCTAATTCTTGCAAAGGGACGAATCACCTTGTGAAAAGTGGAGCCTCACCCTCCACCCCCTCTTTCCAACTGGATATCAGACTTGAAGGAAACCTTTCCAGTGGACCAGACCTGCTCTTTAAGCTTGTGGACCACCTAGTGACTTTGAGTGTGTCTGGAGCTCTTTCAATCCACTGCAAGAATAACTTTACCAGGACAATACTCAAGAATAGATAGATCCATGACATGAGTTTCAGTCTGATACTTGACTGGACCAATTACTAACAAAATGTGGACTGCATACTTACACCTTTTGAAAGATCTGTACTCACCGAATCTCAGGACACCCTGTTGTTTGTTATTAGATGAAGAACTCTGAATATTTGTAATAATATGTGATGTGTTGCTTTGCATTGTATTTTTTTTTCTTATAAAATAAAATAAATTATTTATTTAAAGTTATACTGGATGAAGAACATTTAAGAGTTCACCTGCTCTAGATGCTTATTCTTAACCTAAAATCTCAGTTCTGGATAGTGGTACTGCATATGCTTGTGAGCAAACCCATTCTCACGTCATAATGAAACAGGATGGGAGTAACAAATAAGAGCAGATGAACTCTTAAAATAAGAAAGATCCTAATCTCGTGCAAAGGTCCCTTGCAAGTGGACTCCTCTCTCCCTAGTGTCTTCTAAAGGTCTTTGAGGTAATTCTTTCTCCTCTTTCAAACTGACAGCTAACTCTGTGAGTAGTGTCAGTCTGCATGGGCCAGTGTAGAACTGCACCGTGTGAAGAAGAGTGCTGCAATATGGCTGGGGTGGGAGATGAAATTCAAAGTAATCTCTGGTAGGCTGATGGCTTCCAGCCATGGAGATATTTCAGGAAACTGGCCCTTTTGCTTGCATGAGTAATGGAGTGGTGAGGAGTGTTGTATTTTATGTGGCAATCCAGTCCTAGTCTACACTGTGTTTGACAAATTGGTCCATGGTGTATAAGTAGTTCTATTTGTAAATAAAATGTTTTAAATATATTTCTTACAACGTGGAGACCATGAATTCAACTATCTCAAATGGAGGATATTGATTGCACTTAAGGGAGTACTGTATTGTCACTTGCACACTGCAGCTGGGCTTTCATGTAAGGCCATGGTAAGAGCATGGCAAGTGTGCAGCTGCTTACAGGCTGTTTGGAATGGGCCGACACCTATTTTCCCCTTTATTTCCTTGGCTTTCTGGTTAACGTAAGTTGCCCTCGTAGTACTGTGTCAGCATGTGATTTCAATTCCTGTACATTTCTGTTTTCCACATTATGTGAAAGAAAGAAATGAGAAGGGGGGACTTATCCCAGAAGAGTGAAAGTTTTCTTGTTGCTGCAAGTCAAGTGTTTGGAAGCAGGGAAACCTGCTTCATATGACACATTGGGCACCCTTATTTTCACAGCCTCAAGAAATGCCCATGCTGCTGCCACATCAGCACACACAAACCCAGCACCTGGGGTAGAGTCACTTGCATGGCAAGGTGTAGCCTGGATGCTGACTGCAAGTGCCATTTGCAAGGTCTCATATGTGCCTTTTGTTGCTGGGAATTGCATGTTTCCTGTCACCCCCCAGACATTTGCAGAGCCCGTGTGGATATGCTTCCATACTTCTCTGGGAAGCTGAGCCCAGTGAAATTGCCAATTAACTGTGGTAAAATGGAACAACAAGCTCTGGACTGAATTTTTAGGACAGATGTGTTGCAGCACTTCAGCACAGAGATCTATTTTGTCCCTAAACTGGCTGTTTTGTTACCTAGTTGTTTAAAATTGGCTTCTGTCTTCCTCTGCTTTAAGCCCAGTGCTTTGATGCTGGATGTATGGGAGGCTGCAACATGGTGCAAGTCGCACTTGAAAAAGGGAATTAAAGCTCCTGCATTCTTGAGGCTTTATTTATGTATTTATTTATTTTCCCCCTCAAAAGTTTTGTTGCTGGCTTTGCAAAGTGCAAGGTAGCTTTTGAATAAAGCTGACAGTTTTCTATTAGGTGAGCATCTGGCTCAGGAGCTGTTGTGTGGATTAGGCTTTTGGTCAGTCTTTGCAGAAGTAAAAGACCACACAGCAGTTTTTTCCCCTCTCTGAGGAGTCTCCACACTTTTGGCCAATGGCTCCGCATTCAGGAGTATTCAATAGTCAAAAAAATAGACTAGATCCCCTGGTGAGCAACTAATGGATTGAAACTAGAAACTCGTTTTTCTTCTCTCTGTCTGTGCCTCTCTTAAATCAATGAGGCACCGCTCAAGGATATTGGGTTATGCTGGATGCTATGGGGAAAAAAGGCTCTGTAGTGAGTACCCTGAAAACCTGAAAATGGTGCTTGGATCCTTTTGATGAGGATTCCTGCTACTGCATACAGAGAGCATGGACCTTTTCTTACTAGACTGACTGGGCTGTGTATGAAATGCAAATACATACATTGCCTTGCTGATAGTTTCAGGCTGGCTTTTCTGCATAACATGCAAGAGCAGAGAGATATTACCAGAAACAGTACATATGTGAAATGTGTGGTGCTGGATTTTCAAAAGAGCTCAGTTTGCACTTTTAGATACCTGGAAAAAAATAGCTGAACTTTCAAAGAGCACCAGCAGAGCAGCATTCAGCAGGGGGGAAGATGGATGTTGGCTCTCCTAAAAATCTGGTCCTATACTGTTTTTTTTTTTTGATCTTTGGTGTGAACTTCCAACTGTGCTGTGTACATAAAATAAATTGCATGGAACAATAGTATTACTACATTTTCCTTCATTATTAAGCTTGCTTGCTGAACTAGTTTTGCAATTCAGTGGAGGTAGAAATGAAAGTATGTCCCCCCCGAGAAGTTAGACACCTTTGTAGATGCTGCAGCCTTTTCTTCCAGGTAAGGAGTGTGCTGATGTGTCTCATGGACCTCTGTTACTCCACACCCATTGTGTTGTGATTTCCGGTACACATCAGAGAGATGCTTCGCTGAAAAAGGGTGTGATGATGGAATGTAGAGTTTAGCCTCGAGCAGAAAATCTGGGATTTTCCAAATCAAAAGGCTGAAAAGTGTGACAATCCTATGGAGGACAGATCTAGCTTTTGGCTTCAACTTGGTTTTTGTGTTAACACATCAAACTTCACTTGGGATTGCTTTTTATTAGAAACAGTGTTTTTCTGAAGTGTTCGTCTGTGTAATTTTTGGATGTGGATGGTTGTGTTTACACAGGAGTTTCTGCCCAGAATATATATCTGCAGAGAGACACCTTGATGGTTAGCTCTTGTGTATTACGTAATAGCTTTCTGGTGTTCATCGCATGCATCCACCTGCAGTCACCTGTGCACTGTGGGCCAGTTTTTCCAGTGTGTCTCAGGTGGCAGCTGGGCTCCTGGGAACAGCAGGTGGTACCAGGGAGCTGCAGTTCTGAGTGTCTGGTGATCTTATGTCCCACTAGCTTTCAGTGGAGAGCCTTCTCTTAAGTGACTTGTGAGTTTCTGCATACTCTCCACAAACTAATGTCAGCAGCACTGGGATTCACATCTTTATTGGCAAAACAGTAGAGCCCTTCTTTGAAAACATATTCAGTCCAGCTGGGAGGTAGAAAACAAGGAGCTCATATTTCTGTGGTGTAAGTCTTCAGATGAAGTATCACGTCTCCTCTAAGTCAAACTGCTTCCCTAACAATCTGTGTCTCATGTTGGAAACATACAGGCACCTGTCTTGATCATTCTTCCAAATGTCACTCCTTCAATTTCCTTGTTATCAATTTTCACTCTTTAATGAAATCAGTATAATTGCACAGCCATAACCCACTGTGTGGGAGGCACCCCACCTGGCTTTTAGCTGTCATTAAATCTAATCACCCAAGATCCTGCTGTAATATCTCCAGGGAGCAACTCATCCCACACTTTGAATGGGATAAATCATCTCATGGAGGTGCTTCTCTCACAGTTCTCACAGAAACTCGGTCATTAGCTTCATCTAGATACCTACATTTTAGAAGGCTACATTTCTGAGAAGACAACTGTTCTTCCCAGTCGTGTGTTACACCTTTCTTGTAATGGCACCCCTACTAGACAGACTCAACACAAATGCCTTTATCTTTCAGAATAGTCAAAATAGTCAAGCCTGGGTTTACAGCAAGATTTGCAAAGTCCCAGAGGGGAGCTGCTACAAATTCCTGTTGACTTTAGGAAGCCGTAACAGTGGTAGCTGTGTTTGTGGCTTTTGCCGTTCAGCTCTCTCTAGGAGCAGGCTTTAGGATTGTGGTTTGTGTATCTTTGGCTTTGTCTCATCCAAAGAGGAAGGAAGCATGGATTGACCTTACTCCTTGCTGCTCGTATCCAAGATCAAATACCAGTCTCTCCCAGGAGAAGAGGAAACTGCAACACACATTTTCTTACGCAGGTTTTCTCTTGGAATAGGACTTGACACATGTAGTGGAGTCCCTTGCCAAAGCCGGTGCTAACACTTTGCTGTCAAGCTATTCCCCTTAGTCAGCAAGGTGATCTTGGTCAAATGAAGTCATGTCATCTCTCTGAGATGCTATCAGCCATTTGAAAAAATAGGGAAAATTAAATGTGCCTCCTTATATAAAGGGCTTCAGGAGCCACAGGTGGTAAGAGGTTGGCGCTGGCAGCAGCATCGACGTGTGCGATGCGTAGTGTGTGTGACGGCATGTGCCTGAACGATCCCTGGAACCAACATCTGCTTTCTCCCACAGGGATTTGAGGCGGCTGGGAGTGACACTTGTTGGTCACCAGAAGAAGATAATGAACAGCCTTCAAGAGATGAAGGTCCAGTTGGTGAATGGGATGGTGCCATTGTAACTCGGTTTATAAGTCACTTCCTCAAGTGGTCGGTCCTGCACTTTGTATACTAGCTCTGAGATTTATTTTGACTAAAGAAGAAAAAAGGGAAATTCAGTGGTTTCTGTAACTGAAGGACGCTGGCTTCTGCCACAGCATTTATAAAGCAGTGTTTGACTGAAGTTTTCATTTTCTTCCTATTTGTGTCCTCATTTTCATGAAGTAAATGTAACATGCATGGAACATGGAAATGGATCTACTGTACATGAGGTTAACCAATTTCTTGCGCTTCAGCGATGACAACAGCAAGCCTTCCCACCACATGTTGTCTATACGTGGGAGATATATATATATATATATATATATGCGTATATATATATATAGCACCTTTATATACTGAATTACAGCAGCAGCGCGTGTTAATACTTCCAAGGACTTACTTGACTAGAGAAGTTTTGCGGCCATTTGTGGGCTCACACAAGCTGCGGTTTACTGAAGTTTACTTCAAGTCTTACTTGTCTACAGAAGTGTATTGAAGAGCAATATGATTAGATTATTTCTGGATAGATATTTTGTTTTGTAAATTTAAAAGATGCTGTTACACAGCGTTAAGTTATAGAGACTAGTGTATAAACATGTTGCTTGCTCAGTGGCAAATACAATACAGGGTGTATATTTTTTTTCTCTCTGTGTTACAAAGTTCTTTTAGTTTGCTCTTCTGTGAGGATAATACATTATGATGTATATACTGTACAGTTTGCTACACATCAGGTACAAGATCGGGGCTTTCTCAATGTTTTGCTCTTTTTTCCTCTTTTGCTTCATTTTGTCTTCCTTTTGTGTTAACCACTGTGCTTTGTATTATTGCTGCTGTTTGGTTTGAGCAACATATAAAGCTTTCAGGTGTTTTGATTATATATATGAGGTGGAAGGAGTCTGCTTAAATAAAGAACACCATTCTCCATTGTGGGCTGGGGATATCCCGAAGAGGAAAAGTAAAATGGGAGATAAAACATCCAGCCTTCATCATCCGTCAGCAGCGTTGCGGCATCTGTTTTCTTTGTGCGTTTCATAACTTGCACCTGGTGTGCCCCTTCCTGGAAAGAGAAGATGCCCATGGAATGTATCTGCACCAGTGTTTAAACCCGGTACTGTCACAAGGTGGCCTTTGACCTGCTCCCTTGCTTTCCTTGCTGTGAACCTGCACCCTTCCTGGCCCAGGAGAACCAACTTAGGGAAGGTTGGGCAGGTCAGCTGCAAAACACTGATTCATCTTACAGAAATGGGTACAGACCTGGTCACTGTGGGGCAGGGCACAGAGAGGAGCATAAAAGAGAGAGCAGCCCAATATGGTGATGGCGTTGGCACTCCATGGTAAAGATGATCTGTCTGAATCTGACACTGTATGTCAGCACTTGGTTGTAACTGGGGGTCAGTGTGCACACTGCAATTTGAAGATGATGTTTTCAGGGGGACCTAAAGGCCACAGTAAGATGTTGAGTCCTTTAAATCTCACCAAGAAATAATTTGGGGCTGTTCTCCTTTAGCTGTAGGTGGGAGTAATCAGCGCAGTTAATTCAGTATTCATAGGTTGTTTTGTGAAGCTTTGGTAAAGATAAGGATTAAAGAATTGCTCGGCAGATGGCAAGTGTTTACTGTAGATATATTGCTTCCTTAGAGGTGTTGGATAGCATCTTCCTTGATAATAACATCGACGTATTGACTTACTGTGTTTCTCCTTGTCCCCTGGCACTGCAGAGTAGAGCCTGAGCACCTCACCTATGCCAAAAGGGAACCATTTTCCTTCTCCCCTTGCAAAACCATGTGTTGAATGCCAATTCAGCTGGTTTTAAAGGTCTTTCTTCAATTTCCTCAAACCCCTTTGATGAGATTTAATCTAACAGTTTCTAAAGAAAAGGGGTGGGAAAAGGTATAGGAGGAGAGGGTTTGCTGTGGTGGTTTTTTTTCTTTCTCAGGAGCAAGGCTTGCTTTCCACAGGGCTTCTTGCTGCAAAATGTGTCCATTTTGAAACAGCCTGCATGCTCAGTGATGTCCATTTCTCCTCTCATAACTGCTGTTTTTCTGAGTCACAGGCAAAGTCTAAAAGAGCAGAGAGAAACAGGTGCGTGGAAGGGCAGGAGCACGTGCTTGCCCCCTTCACCCTGCTGCCTCGGCTCTCGCTGCTCATGGGACCATCGAGCTTGCCTGGCAGCACAAGAAATGGGACAGAGCTGAGTTGTGCACTGAGACACAGCCAGGCAGAAGGGGAAGGTCTGACAAACCTTGATTGTGTGATTTCTCATCCTGTTGCTTCATTTTGTCAGCCACCAGGCCACAAAAGCTGGGGGAGAAGGAATCAAGACATAACAATTTCGGCACATAGCAGAGATTTGTCAAATAATAAATAACATTATTAGGGCTGTCAGCAGAGCTGTCTTGGGATTATTTGTGCCTCTCTGCCTGTAGCACTTTGTAAAATAACCCGTAGGAAGACAGAAAGAACAACTCGTTTCCTTGGGAAGTATCGTTCGGTTTCCACATGCATCCATCAGCTGCACTGAGGGAGATTTTAGTTGCAAATTTCAGCACTTAGCCTTTCTGCCTATTTTCTTTGGTCGTTCATTAACTGCTGGCTTTGTGTAAGGATTTGGGTTTGTTCTTTTTTGTGTACTTCTACAAGAAAATCCCATCGCCGTTTGTGGGGTTTTAAAGGCATACACAGTGCTGCTGGGTGCACCGCATGGAGGTGAGAATGATGTTCCTGAGACACTGTAGTAGCTGCCTGATACTGGAGTGGAGCAATCTTCAGAATACTCTTCAGAGGGGCCCATGGAAAATGAACTGTTCTTAGAACAGACTGCATCTGTAAATAGGGCACCTACTCTCAGTTTTCTGAATAAATAAATACATGATCTTTTATATTTATTTCAAGAGCTGTTCATGCTACAGATCTCTTTACTATAGGCTTTGTCTCTGAACTGAAAAATAAAGACGTTTTAACAAATATGGTCCAAAAGTTACAGCTTCTACATTCATGCACAAATTCCAGAGTTCTGACAACGGAGCTACCACCGAGAGCTGCAAGTACTCAGTCTTATGGGGCAACCGGACCATTTATTCGAGCCTCTTATGCAGATTTAGGGTTGTAAAGTAAAGCTCCCTTTCTAGCATGATGTTTTTGAAGGGCTTGAGGGTGGGATCTGGCAGCACCCCTTTGAAACTTTCTGCCTGTGGGCTTGGCTGGGCTGCCACTGTTTTCACCTGCTGAGCCAGGGCAGCACGAAGCACAAGTAGAAAAACTTGCCTTCGAAAGGAGTGGCAAATGAAAATGTATAGCCCGAAATCAGACATTGTGAATGGATGATTGTATATATAGGTGTGCAGTAGGAGATGGCAGTAGTATTTTGTTTGGTTATGCTCTTTGTAAGCACAGGGGGAGATAAGGATGGTAGTTAGCTGACCTTGCCAGTTGTGTGCTGGACTTGGACACCACGACAAGGCAGTGGTTTTCATTAATCAGTGAAATTGGAGCTGTAGGTGGATTTCCTGCCTACGGTAAGTCAAAGCAGTTTGCTTTTTCAACTCGCTGGTGCTGCTGTTGTTACAATGAATAGTTATTTCCAGTACGTTTTGCTGCTAATTGTGAGGAGGTATTCAAAGGGCTTACGAGGTGAAGAGGCTCTTTTCAAAACAGTTTTTCATCTCTGGAGAAGGAAGTCTCCCCAAGCAAGGCTTGTTTAGACTGACCTCCAATTCATTGTTTATTTATCATTTGGCTGAATTACCTAACCTTAAAAAGGAAGATGATTTTTTTAAAGTAATTTTTATGTGTTCTTTCTTCTTAATTCCTTCTACGTATTAACAGCAAGAAGAACAAAAAGCAAAGGTAAAAAATAAATAAATAAGTTGTCTATTCAGTATTGAATATAAAAATGTAGAATTCCCCGTGGTCAAGAAATTGTGACTCCTTGGACTGCTGTAGTCTTGTAATTAGTCATTAAGGCGTGTGTGATACATCAATAGCAGTCTAAGAGTAGCACGTAGTTTCTGATCCTTTATTAATGTTTGTTGCAATTCCTTAGGCCGGGTAGGTCAGGAGTTTGTATATCCAGTGCTACTGGTGCTGCAGCATTTGTCTCAGCTCTTTGCATCACCGTTTCAACTCATAGGAGACCATAGTGTCACTGTATTTATCCCCTCCTTTTTCCCCTCCTTGGATGCTCTCTGTGCATTTTGTTTGTGTACATGTTTTTAGTAGTGTAAGATATGAAATTTTATATATTTTTTCATAAAAATAAAAAATCTTTGAAAAATGGCTCCATCCAGTTGTGGATCACACACGCCGTTTGTGAGCCTGCCACGAAGCTCTGGGTTCTCCTCCCTCTTGCAGCAGTGAAGAACAGCTTGGAAATGAGGCAACAGAGGCAGTGGTGGGATCAAGGAAGGCCTTGAGAACTGTCAGCTTCTGGCTCCTGCAAGGTAACCACAGCTGGAGGACAGGAGCTGTGTGGGGTTTCTCCTGGCCTCGTAGGAAAACCACAGCAGACAGTGGGTGATGTGGGTGATGCTTCTGAAGCCTGGTGTTCATGGCGGCAAATGGCGCGGTAGGCTGGGATGGCAGGGGAGCAACACTTTGTATACTAAAAGGAGCGCCAGGTCAGTTGTGTTAACAAACTGATGCTGTCAGCAACCCAGATGAAATGTCGGTCTCGACCTAATGCAGTATTTTCTTAAGTAGTCCAGCCCACCCAGGCTGAGATGGGCTCCTAAGAGGAACACACAGGAATAGGAAACTTCTTTAAAGAGGCTAAAAGCAAAATAGCTTGGCAGGTGATGGGGAGGCTTCAAGCAGCCAAGGCTGGGCACTCTTGGGGAAAATAAAACTGCTCACCACCTCTAGCAACTTACATTTAAAAAGGAAATAAGGCAGATGAAGATCTTGAGGAACAAGTGTGTTTAACATGGCTTTGTTTTGATAGGTTCCTGATTTCAGCTGCTGTAGAAATAGGGATGGTACCCCCATGAAGATGCATCCATGAGAACAACTTCTTGTCCCCATTTCAACAAATTCAGTTCTGCCAACATGAGCAAGTAGGAGATTCTCAAATGAATGGTGAGTGGACAAAACTCACTACTGCTACCAAGCCTTGCTTCTAAGGATGAAATCTGTCTGCAAAGCCATAGAATCACTAAGGTTGGAAAAGACCTCTAAGATCATCCAGTCTGCCAACCACCTCCACCATGCCCACTAGCTATATCTGTCAATGCCACATCTCTGTGTTTCTTAAACAACTCCAGGGATGGTGGTGGAATCTTAGTACTGAAGCTGAACCTCCCCCCTGGCTCAACTTGAGACCTTTATCTTTTGTCTTGGAAGAAGAATCTGCCTCTACCTCACTTCAACCTCCATTCAGGTAGTTGTAGAGATCTACATCTTCTGGAATGCTCAGTTTTCATTGACAATTAAGGAATTATGCAATTTCTGCAAGACTTTCTTCCTCTTATTTCCTATCCAAAAGCAGGGCCAGAGGGTTATTAATCCCCCTCCCTGCAGGCCCAGCAAGATCCAAGCGTATAGCGCTGACATGCCCAGAGGGTGCCCCAGCCCCAGGGTAAGAGCAGCAGGGAGGCTGCTCCCCATCACCCCGTGAAGACAAGCCATTGTGCAGAAAGCAATGCAAGATTTATGAGGCCATGGGGAAAGTGAGCAAGGGACTCTTCATGTATTTTTCATGGGCTGAAATGCATAAATAGCATGCAATGCATAAACTGTGACCAGATACTTAAACAAAAAAAGGGAATAGAGAGCAGGCTGGAATAAGGGGAAAAGTGATGAAGGAATGAGGGAGATTTATTCAAGTCAACAGGGCCTGATGAAAGTCACCCCTGAGTGCATTAAGAAGCAGCCAAACAGCACAGCCTGAACCCAAGGTGATTCATCTTCACCGACGTGAGGATGGAGCTGGACCCTGAGGACTGGGGAAGGGCACACGTAGTACCTGCTTGTAAGAATGGATGGGTAGGAGGGAAGAGGCTGCTCATCTGCAATTCTTCAGGTGCAGCACGGTATCTGGGGAGATGCTAGGACAAACTATTGCACAATCGGTTTATCATGCCGCTGACGGGCCATGCAGAAAACAAAATAGCATCAAGGGATCAGAGAAATGAAATGGCACACAAATGAGGGGAAACTGGGAGGGAAGGGCTGTGCACAGATGTAGGGTGACTGTCACAGAGGTGTCAGCCGACCCCACACTGGGGGTTACATGAGTAATGTAGCAAATGCTGAGTTTTGAATGGTAAATCTAACTGAGGAGGCAGAAAGGGATCTCTACCAGGCTAAGGAGGCTGACTGCATCTCACCCGCTGCCTGAAAACAGCCTCTGCAGAGGAAGGTGACAAAAGGGTAGGGGCCTAAAGAAATAAGGGGTGAGAGGTGGGGGCTCTCAGGTACGTGAATGGCCATTGCAAAGAGAAGATGGGCAGTTTCTCTTGGCAGCCACAAAGAAGAAAGGAATTTACATTGCTTTTCTGTAAGCTGAGGAGGTTATTTGGGGTGGAGAGAGCACAGTGCCTTTCTGCAAGTAGGGAAGATCTGCAATAGCTCTTTGTAAACCCAAAGCTATTTCAATAGCATTTATGTGGTGCACACCACCCTTCCTGGTGCTTCACGCTATGCTGGCACTCATGGCATTCTGCTAATTAGGTGCACGTGTGTTTCCAAGCGTGCATTTTTAATAACACATCCACTGCCAGAGGCCAGTTCTCATCTACATGAAAATGGGAGAGCAATCTGATACCGGTACCAGGGAGTAAGCAGGAGCCAGAGCACACGGCTAGAAAAAGGCTTTTCCCTCTCTTGGTGAAAGCTGCTGGTCACTCATTTTGCACCCCTGTAAGCAAACATGAATTGCAACACAGTAGTAAAATGATGCTTAAAGCCAAAGGGAGCCGCTGCATTCAGGGCATGCAAAGGCTCAACAGTGCTTGCTCATGCTGCAAGATCCCAGGAGGCAGTCAGGGCTCCTCTTTCGGTTCAGCCACATGTAGGAGGCCACTTAGAGGTCTCTGGCTGTGAATTGAGATGGCTTGGAAAGGAAAGGGGCTTTTTTAGTGCAAAGAATCTTTTAGGTGCCTACTTTCTCCCACTGAAGCCATCACTGTGTGTGTATTTCATGCTGTAGGGGCTTTGAGGGAAGCCATGGGGAAATGAGTGGCACAGTGCTCCCCAAAGACACCCATTACCTCTGTGACAGGACTTCCAGTTGGAGTACTTTGGTCATGTCCCTCACGACCCACTGGATTTTGGTAGCTGCAGATTCTGCCTGAACAGCATTTCTCTCTTTTCTCTCCCTGATTTTTGTTTTTGTTTTGTTTTGTTTTTTTTTTCCTCTTCCATCTTTCAGAAAATCTTTTCCTTGTCCAGGTCGAACTTTCATGATTGCTGAAATGAAGTGAAAAAGATGCTTTACTACACTGATGTGCCCCTTCTGGAATCTATTAGCAGAGCCAAAAGGGAGTTTGACCACAAAATTCCTTCAGCTTCCCAATAAGTAGGTGCCAGATGCATTTGTGTCCCTGAAGATGACTTATTTCTCCTGGGGACTGTTCGACTATAAAAAAGAAGATAGAGAGAAAAAAGGAAAGGGGAACATTTTGGGGGTAAACCGGGGTGGTTGTATGCAAAGCTGGAGGAGATTTAGGTCAGCTGACAATGTTGGAGAGATTTTCAGGAGAGGATATAGAAGGCAAAAGCCCACTTTGCACCTGCTGAAGGAGCCCATACACCCTTCATGCGATAATCAGGCAGAGAACAGGTGGGAAGTAACTTTCTAATAAGAGCTTGGCTGCTTTCCTCCCCAAAATAATGGCAGGCGGAGACTGAGATTTGAGACTGAAAATCACTTCTCTGATATATCTGTTGCATAAGGGAGGGGGAACAAAACTGTGAGATGGGTTGACCGACGTTTTCTTGTTTTGCTACCAATAAAGGCCGTATTTATTACAAGAAAATTGAAATCCTATTGATTTTTCTTCTGAGATGATGTGTTCCAAGCTTGACATTTAAACATGAAACTTTGAGCTCCAAAGTTTAATCATTTACGCCTTGAGAAATACAGTGTATGGAGCTGCTGAATGAAAGGGCATGCAAGGTAAAAATGATCCTTCCTTTAAAAAAAAAAAAAAAAAAAGAAAGAAAAAAAATAAAAGAAGAAGAAGAAAGGGAACAACCTCTCCTGTATATCGGCACTGAAAAATGATGCTGGAGCCAAAGGGAGGGAGGGTAAGGAAACCTGAGAGAGCCAGCAGAAATAGTGGGGAAGGCAGCAAAGAAAAGAATGACAAAAAAAGGTTATTCTGAAGAATGTCATGAGACGTTTCCCCCCACAAATAGGCAACATTTGCAGTCTCTGGCTTTAGGGCTAATGGAAAGAACTTCTCCAACAAATTCAGAGCTCACCAACACCACGATGGGAAAGCAGCCACGATGGCAGTAGTGTTCATTAAGGAGCAAAGCCCTCAGGCGCCTCCCTAATATGCACTGAGATCAGATGGTTTCTTTGTCACTCAGAGGCAAAACGCGGGGATGGCAAATTAGCATTCAGGTGCTGTTGTTAGCATAATTAGAGGGGCAAAAGGCTGACAGTGATAGCTGCAAAGCTGGGGCCCAGGTCAGAAATGTAATGGAGAAATAAATTACAGCAAGAGAATGCATTAAGAGACAGAATTTAGACACAGCAGGCACCAGGATGCAAAAGAGCCCTTCCTCCTGCTGGTTCATCATTTGCGCTCTGGTGATCTCCATGGAAATAACCAACAAGCCAGGCTGGATGTGAGCTGGGGCTGACATTTCATGCACACCCAGGGTTGGGCCCCGCAGCTGGCAAGGGCATGGCCACCCTCCATCACCTTTTGACTTGGCATTTCTTACAGCAAACCTTCAGCTCCAAACCCAAAAGGTACATCCAAAAATATCAGTCCTGCGCGTGAGAGACTGAGAAGCAGAAGAGTTAATGTCTTAAACACTCGGTAGAAGAGTAAAAGGAGATGGCCACATTAAGGAGGTAAGGAGCAGGTGGAGGAGTGAGCCTTGACAGGTAGCATTCCTCTGAACCAATCTCTATCTTGTGAAGAACATGCAGACCTGTTGAAGAACAGCACGTGAACTTAGTGGGAGTGGGAGAGAACAAGACCTCCCCGGTGCCCCTCCTACCCACTGACCCATTTCCAGAATGTTGTTCCATCTTTATGCATGTTTTATATTTGCTTGTATTCATCAGGCATCTCAGGAAGCTCAGTCATTTTCCCCACCCTGAGTGCCCATGTCTTTGCCAGCTGAATGGTTCCCCCTTTGAGTTACCTACATTTTGCCTGTGGGTGCTGGCACCACAAGCAGCATCCTGGCTTCTCTGGGAACATTACCAGAAGAAGAAAAGAAAAAAAAAAAGAAAAAAGAAAAAATAGAAAGGCAAAAGTCCAATTTTTCTTGCAGACAAAACCCCAGGTGCCCTGGCTGCTTCGACTGGCAGAGGGGAGCAGTGCTGCCACCCAGTGCCCCCCATGCGTGGTGTCACAGCTGGCTCTCCGGCTCCGTGTGCTGAATGCAAGAGTGCGCCGAGCCAGAGTCGAATTGAAATGTGTCCATCAGCAGCGGCATTGTACGGGCATCTGCTCTCTGGAGATGGCAGAGGATTGTTATCCCAGTGTAATCTCCTTTTGTGCCGACATTATTTGCCTATTCAAGGTGGGGAGGAGTCCATTTTTCTACAAGAAATATGGAAAGGATGCATATAGGAGCTGTGCTACAAGCAGAGCAATTCCAGGAGGTTATTTTTATGCTATGCAAACATCCCACTGATCAAGTGGCTGCTCCGTATGAGCCAACAAATCCAGAATTGCATCACAAACAGTTTTGTGGTTACCCTCAGCCTGTGCAGACTGGTAGGTTTGATTTTAGCCCTGTTTGAAACTGACCCTTGGCAAAACCTTAAAGCAATGTGATTATTTTACGGATGGCTCGATGCTTTGGGCAGGCTGGAAAGAAGCACAATGACTCCTGCACGTGGCCAGGATGGAAGGATGCCCAGGAATGCCCGAGGATGCTCTCTGGTATTCAGCAACCCTTGCAGGGTGCCCCAAGCTGCCCCATGGGTGCTGTGAACCCATGCAACAAGGTGTCCCACATAGTACCCAGCAAAAGGGTGCGGCATGGCCCAGGCTGGAGGGTTTCTCAGCTAACACCTCCAGCAGCACGTGGGAAACGAATTGGCCCTTCTATGGGGGACACTGGCCCATGGGAGTCAGTGCAGAGAGAAATCAATCCTGGGGATGCTGCGTGGTTTTGTTTGCTCACTGCGGCGTGACAAGCGAAATAAATTCTTTACAAAGAAAACTCATTTCAGGAAACCTCGGGGCATCTGGCTTTGTTCGTCACTGCAATGGCTCTATGAATCAACTGTAACCGATCTGATATTTAAAAGACAAGGCAGTAAATATTATATATTGAAACATTATTTTTATGAGGCTGAATTTGTTCCCTTTTTATATTCCCTGGCAATGTTTACAATACAGCACTGAAGCCTCCCCCCCGCAGCAGGAAGGAACAACTGGCAGCATGGGGAGAGGCTGTAAAAGTGCACAACAGAACGGAGATCCCACACTGAATCAAAGCTGGAACTCCAGAAACGTGATCTTGGTCTTCCCTGAGTAACAGAAAGCAACGTAATCTTTCCAGGCCTGCCACACTGAGGACTCTCACCTGTGTAGATTTGTGAGTTTATATATATGTGTGTTTGTATGTATATATACATTTATGTACATAGATATGTTTGTATGTATACATACACATATACATGTCAGGGAGTGAGCATGACAGAAGGGCTGTGCACATGGGCCTGTCTGCAGAGGATTTCAGGAAAGCTGGCACTACTGCTTGCTCATTTTCTTATTGCCTTTTGTCACGGTGTGGGTCAGAGGGCTGCTGGACAGCCATGTCCAAATACATTTCAATTAACTGCCTGCATGGCCACCAGCAAGAAACGTGATGAAAAATGGATGAATTTTTGCCTTTCTTTAAAAGGGGGCAGGGGAGAAGGGAAATTAATCCCTTCTCCATTTGAACTGGCAGGCCTCGTAAGGCTTGGAACACATCTGAGAGAAGCAGAAAGGGATCTGAACTTGCGGTAATAAGCAGATACTCAATATGCCTTGATGAGTGAATGCATTTGCTGTGCAAAGAGCCTATAGAGAGCTAAGTGTTTGCAGCAATGAGAATGGGAGATGATTCCCCTTCTGTGAATTTGCCTAAGTACAGAATAAACATCTATTTTGTTTCTACTTGCCTCTTTTTCTAAAGACCAGCTGTCTGGTAATGCATATAATGATGGTCTCACTAGGGATGAAAGCCTGAATTCCTATTCATATGCAAAATAATAAGTGACAAACTTCAGATTTGGTCCAAATGCTGTTGTTCACTTTTCCAAATGGAGGAAATTCCAGTTTGCCTCATGTCTGCTGCCCAAATGCATGACAGGTGTCTTAGAATTGGATGTTTGTTGTCATTGATTATTCCCCTTGGAGGATATAGTCTGGCCATAAGGGAATGTTGATATATTGAAGAAATGGAGCAGTGCCCCCACACCAGCATCACAGGGCAAGGGACAACCCAGGCTGTTCCTCCCCTGGGGCACTAGCTCACTCAGGTACCACCATAGTGCTGTTTAGAGGAAAGCATGGGTTGTATACCCAGGTGCTGGACAAGGCTTGTCTTCAGACTGGATACTTGCCTTGGAACTGCATTCTTCTGAGGGAGGAAGTGATTTAAGAGGAAAGCAGGCAAATGTGGTGGGGGTTTTTTTGTTTTTTTGGTTTTTTGGTTTTTTTTTGTGTGTGTGTGTGTGTTTTAATTAATTTATTATTATTATTATTATTTTTCCCTCAGAAGGGGAAATGTTGGGACAATATTTCTTTCCTGCCATCTCAAGATGAATGGAGGCTTCATGGCAATGAGGCAGCTGCGGTCTGTTAAGAGACTTGGGGATTTAGGCTGGCATGGGCTTTATGCTTAGCCTCACAGCTGGTGCAGGTGCATTTCCAGCCATAAGAAGCAATAACATTCCCGGTGGAAACATTCAGCTGTGGTAAAACAGACAGAAATCTATTATCCATGTGAATGCAATGTCAATGTTTACAGAGAGAGGTCAAAGAAGAGAGCTCTGCTCGGTAAATGTCAGCTCTGGAAGAGGAGGAAGCATTACTGGCATTTGCATTCACGTCAGAGCAGTCCCTGCAATGCTCCTGAATATTAAGAAGGCTTTGTAACCTCGAGCCCTCTTTGCCCCCTCTTCTTGCATCATTGCAATGCTGACTGCACAGGCTTCAGTCACCTCTCAACCACATGGCAGTGACTGTGGCTGTTTCCACCCCGTTTCTCTCTTCACTGAGGATACAGGTCACAGGTAGTTGTGCAGCCACCGCAGCTGGGGGCAGATCCAACCCAGGAGATGCCTCAGGTATCTTCCTGCTTATGGGAGGGTGGCTAGAACAGCAGCCTAGACCAATGAGTGTCCTCAGACTACTTGCAACACAAGATGCATCTGACTATTTTGTGTGCATCACAATGTCGTGCCAGATGAGTTGTGTGATTTTCAGCAGAGAAGATTAGAGCATATCGTACACTAACGCACAGACCACGGGAAACAAGCAAGAGTTACAGGCATGCACATGCCTGAGTGTTTGAGGCAGCCGAACAGCTCAGCCAGAGTCCTGCACCTTTCTGTGGGTTTGCAGATAAATTATGGGGGCTAGCACACTGCAAACTGTCACTCTGGGGTCCCAGAGATGCAGGAAGATGCTGACCCACATCTCCCTCACTTCTTTGCTGAAGAGCATGATCATTCCTTTGGCAGAGAAGGCCAGGGCCACATACAGGTTGAAAGCCAAGAAGCGAAGCTCCTCTTGCTCCTGCAACCCAGAAAAGCTGTTCACTGTGTCATGAAGACACCTCCTACCAGCTTCTCTGCAACAGCTGAGTACAGCAGAGAATGGCCACCTCTGCACATTCTGACCCTTCAGGCACCAGTAATTCAGCATATAAAATAGGGATTATCAAATCAGTGCCCTGCCTGGCATTACCTTGCCCTGCCCTGGGCCAGTGGCACAGATGCAAGCTCCCTTTACCTTGTGGTGGCACTGCAGCAGCTATGGTACAAAGTTTGTCATTGGGGTTGACCATCTGAAGTCTTTTCAAGGTCCCCAGGAGGTAATAGAGGCTCTACAAGAGATGGAAGAGGATGAACAGGCTAAAACCACCTAAAGCTGTGTGGGAAGGAAAGAACCCATAATGATTGGGCCACTTGAGCTGCCAGGAGAAGCACAGAGCACCTTCACAGGGCTTCCTGATCACCCACCCCTTGGGGAAACATAAAGAGGGTCTCTTTCCCCTGAACTGAGTTCAATTGTGAAGAGGCTGTCTGGAGCTCAGCATTCCCCAGTGTGCCTTTCCACAGAGAGGGGCTTCCTTTTCACTTCTGCCCTGTAGGAGAAGGGCTTTATCTAGAAAATAATAAGCATTCCCCTGCCAAAAGTCCCTGGGATCTGTCCACTTGTTAGCAAGGAGTCCACAGCCCCTGAGCAGTTGGGAGAGAGGAGTGAGAAAGCTGCAAGAGAAACAGCCCCAGTGCAGAAGGTGCTCCCAGCACAGGGAATAAAGCAGTGCAGACGTGAATTCTCAGTGAGAGCACCTTTAGACCAATGGAGAAATCATCCCATTTTGTGTTATTTTGTTTCACAAACAAACCATGCAGTAAAGCTGATCCACTTGGGACTTAAGGTACTCTTAAAAATTCACAAACTTGGGATTCACAGCCCTGATTTATCAGCAAAGCTCCACTCAGACCAAAAGGACTCCACTGCTCTCCATCTGCTTGTTACTTCACCGTCACGCTTCAGTACAACATCTGGGGGAAAAAAAATCAGCTCATAGGCCTTCCCAAGCTCAGAATAGGCTTGCAGTGAAAAAAGTCCTCATGGCTCTGAAGGTCTCAGATGGTACAGTGGTAGGGGTAGATGAAAGAATATACTCAGCCAAATTTCAAGCTGGTGGCAAAGGGAATGAATGCTCATTGTGGTACCCAAGTGGAGGAGACAGATGTCAGGTTTAGACAAGTCAATTTATCTAATTCCCAGAATTATTTGCAGGAAAATTATTTCTGGGAAATAATTCTGCAGTACTTTGCAAAACAATATGTCTTACTTCTACCTTCTATTTCTTATAATTCTTTTCTTATGATTTTTATTGAATATGGTTATGTGTTAAAAGGAAACTTTTTATCTGCATCTTTCACTCTGTTCTGAGGCACCTTCCTTCTCCACTGTCTGGTTACAGAGTTAAAGTCAGAAGGAATCTTTAGAGTACAATGAAGTGAAAAACATTCCTTGCCAAATACATTAATGAGGGCTAAAGGGTGTAAGATATTATCACAGAGCTGACCTACAGGAAACATTTACTATAGCTGCAAAGACTGGCAGAAAACAGCTCCTGAGGCTACAATAACTCATGCTTGATACACAGAGACTGAAATGTCATACCACCGGCATTAAGAGATCTTAATGAATTAATAATGAGAAGTGATAAAAGAAGCTTTGTCCTTGTTTCACCCTAAGGATGGTTCAAAGGAGTGCTAGGAACTTACGGGTTATGGTTTTTTTATATCAAGTTCTCAAGAACATATCTATCACTGCACTGCATAGAAGTGTCTCCAGTATAATTTCTCTTCAGTCCACAATTGCACAGCAGTCTTTAGTGAAACATTCAACTCTTCTCACCTAAGCTTAGGTATATAAGCTGCTTAGATGATCCTATATGGTGCTTGGATGGGATCAGGAAAGCCAAGGGGCAGATGGAACTAAACTTTGCATGGGATATAAAAAAAGGCATTTTACAGGGACATTGGTCAGAAGAGAAAAGACAAGGAAAACATAACTACTCTGAAACTTCCCCTCCAACAAATGAGAAGGGAGAAATAGCTGCAGTAGACATGGAGAAGGCTGGGGTACTCAGCAAGTTTCTTTGCCTGAGTCATTGCCAGAGTCTCAAGTGGACTCTGTTAGAACTGAAGAAACAGGAACATCTATCAAAAGAAATTTGGAGGGCAAAGCTGCTGATTTGCAATTCTGTGCTTTGGCAATAGATGAAAGTGCTGACGTTACAGATAAGGCTCAATTTGCCATTTTCATTAGAGGTATTGATAACGAATATAATGCCACTGAAGAAATGTCTTCTTTGGTGCCATTGAAAGACACAACCAAATCTCTTGATTTGTATGAAGCAGTAAAAAAATACATTGAAGATATTTTCTTTAACCTTTGTCAGCATGCCTGGTGTAGATACTGGTGGTGCCCCAGTGATAACTGGCAAAAAAGAAGTACTTGGAAAATTAATAGAAGATGATGCAGTTACCAATGGTAACTCACGGTTGCAAAATATCACCACATCAGGCAGCAAGAGCATCTGTGTGCAAAAGCTTTAAAGATGGATAATATTATGCAAATAATCATCAAAGCTGTGAATTCCATAAAGTCCAAGGGACTGAATCATCAGCAATTCCAGGAGTTCCTCAAAAGTATTGATGTTAAGAATGGAGTCATTATTTACTTTTTGGAAGGAAGGTGGATAAGTCACAGTAAAATGCTGAAAATCCTTTTTGATTTGTAAAGTGATATCAAGTTCTTTATGGAATTAAAAGAGAAATCTGTTCCAGAATGTGAAGATTAAAAATTACTCACAGATTTAGCACTTCTGGTGGATTTGTCCATTCATTTAAATGAGTTAAACATACATCTTCAGGTGAAAATCACCCTATCTGTGCTGTTTCAAATTGCAGCAAGCTCATGTTATGGCAGATAATTTTGTGTATTTTGATACATTGGCTTAACACAGTCCTGTCAACAGTGAAAAAATATGCAGCCGTATTTTCCATTTTGATAAATAAATTTGAGAATAGGCTTCAAGATTTCAATATATATATATATATTTGTGTGTGTAATCGTGACAATCATGACTCCATTTTCAGTCAGTGTATATTTACTTGAACATTTTCCCATGGAATATATAGAGTTGCAATCAGGCCTCCAACTCATAGAAAGATTTTGTCATGTCTCTGTATCAAACTCACTCTTACCAGAGAAAAATATCCCTCACTTCACAGCCACACCTTATTCACGTAATCAGTTTTTGGCAGTATGTACATTTGTGAACAATTATTGTCAAGAATGAAGCACAGGAAGAGTAATATTTCATCAAAAATCTCTGATGAACACCTTGAGAACTCACTAAGAATGGCAGCCACTGCTACCAAATCAGACCGATGCATCAGTTTCACAAAAACAAGGTAAAAAAATCCCACTAGTTTTATGTTTTTGTTGCATAAAACAAAAACATAAAAAATCAGCTTGTTACCTAAATACATTATATTTGTTATTGATTTTATGTGGGACCCAAGGCACTTCCTGTTTACTCTATGCGGCCCAGGCAAGACATAAGTTTGGACAGTCATGGATTAGATGTTAGCAGGAAGTTGTTCACTCAGAGGGCGGTGAAGCACTAGAACAGGTTGCCCAGAGATGCTGCGGATGCCTCATCCCTGGAGTTGTTCTCAGTAAGACTGCATGGGGCCCTGGGCAGCCTGATCCAGAGGATGGCAACCCTGTGCACAGCAGGGGTTGGAACTGAACGGGCTTTAATGTCCCTTCCAACCCAAGCTGTTCTATGGTTCTATGACTCTCAAGATGCTTAGCTTCCATAGAAAGCAAGAAGACTAATGAATGCTTGAATTCTCACTGGAAATAGTGAGTGTAATGAAGAAATGAAACTGCTGAAGAACTCAAGAAAAAAATTTTGTTTCATATCCTAACTAGATTCTAGCAATCTTCTGAAGATGCCAATTATTGATTTTCCTAATGACTTAGAAAAGTCTAGTCAGCTTTTGATTGAGCTTTACAGTGGCATGTGAGTCTTGGAAAACAAAAGGGTTAATTTCTCTGCAATCTTTTTCTCCAAGTAAACAAAGCACATTTCCCTAGGTTCTCCATAGATCAATTGCATCTTCCGCACTGTAGTGCAGGTTAAAAAGGTCAGCCACCTTTAAATAAGCCCTAATTGACATTTACTTCCCAGAATGAGGGTTATCAAAGGTTAAGGTACATTTCCCTAGGCAGTCAGTGACCTAATTCTAAACATCATTAATCCAATTCACTCTGAAAAAATAACACTGGCCTTTTGAAAAGCCCACTACCTTGAGGTACATGGCTGCTGCTCTTCTGGAGGTGGACAGTGTTGGATTCCTTTGACAACAGCTGAAGACATCTCCCATTACCACTCCTCAAATAATGCTGACGTTTAGCACCTGTGTAGTTCTACTACTCTTCTGGTTTTAGTTTCCTGCATGCTGGGAGCACAGCTGTGTGCTTCTGTTACTCTGCTTGCAGGTAAGTGACAGCTTATCCAATTCCCAATTGCATTCCTTCACCTGTTCTCAGATGGTTAGTGATAACACAGAGTATATGTTAGAGCAACTCCTGCCCTGCTCCAGCCTATACTGGAAATGCTTAGGCTCAGGTAAGGATGTTGTGATTTTGGCTGCGATGGAATTAATTGTCTTTATAGAGGATCTTGGATCTTTGATTAAAATAGTGGTGATAACACACTGGTTTCTTAGTTGTTACAGAGCAGCGCTTACACACAGCCAAGGGCTTTTTCTGCTTCTTGTACTGTCTTGCCAGCAAGGAGCTGGAGGTGCTCAAGAAGCTGGGATGGGACACAGGTGACCCAGACTGACAAAAGAGATGTTTTATACCATATGGCATTAGTTATGAAAGATAAAGAAAGAGAGGGATGTTCTGAGTGATGATGTTTGTTTTTCCAATAAACTTATGCATGATGTGCCCTGCTTTCCTGGAAGGGGCTGAACATCTGTCTGCTGTTGGGAAGCAGTGAATCAATTCATAGTTTCACTTTTCTTGTGCACGTGGCTTTTGCTTTATCTAGTAAACTGACTTTATCTCAACCCTCAAGTTCTCATGCTTTTAGTTTTCCAGTTCTTTCCCACATCCACAGAATCACAGAATTGTAGGGGTTGGAAGGGACCTCTAGAGATCATCGAGTCCAACCCCCCTGCCCCCTACACCATGTCGCACAGGTAGGCATCCAGTTGGGTCTTGAATATCTCCAGAGAAGGAGACTCCAGCACCTCCCTGGGCAGCCTGTTCCAGTGCTCTGTCACCCTCACCGTAAAGAAGTTCTTGCACACATTTATGTGGAACTTCCTATGCTGAAGTTTCATCCCATTACCCCTAGTATCCAACCTGGGAAGTGTGAACAAGCAACCACATCAGGTTGCTCAGAGCCCCATCCAGTCTTGAATTTCTCTGGGGAAGGGGCTTCTACCACCTCTTGGGCAATTCATTCCAGTGCATCACTATCCTTATTGTAAAAAATGTTACCTTTATACCCAATCTAAATCTCCCCTCTCTGAGCGTGAAACCATTTCCCCTTGTTCTATCACAACAGACCCTGCTAAAGAGTCTGTCTCTTTCTTTCTTATACCCCCCCTTTAAATAGTGGAAGGCTGCTCAAGTCTCCCCAGAGCCATCTCTTCTCCAGACTGAACTGCCCCATCTCTCTGAGCCTGTTCTTGCAAGGTAGGTGTTCCATCACTTGTATCATTTTTGTGGCTCTCCTCTGGATGTTCTCCAACAAGTCCATGTCTCTTCTTCACTGAGGATTCTACGTGAGGTTTCATCTGCACAAACTAGAGGGGCAGGATCACCTGCACTGATCTGCTGGCTACACTTCTTTTGAGGCAGCCCAGAAGTAATGCTCAGGGTGAAACCGTGAGGATGGGAAGAGTGAGCACTGTGTCTTTCAGAGCCAGCACCTCGTGTACTGGAGCTGAGTTCTTCTTGACTGCAGGCAGGACCATAAGACCACAGGTTGTAACGAGGAGTAGAGAGAAGTGCGCTGCAGGCTCTCCTGCCTGCTTACTGCAGTGTAGTCAGTCTGACACTTCTGAGAGCCTAAAAGAACAAGAGGTGGTTGACAAGATGAGCCAAAGAGAAGTCAGGATAATCTGCTTGAAGTAGAAGGTAGGAAAGATGGGGAACAGAGACTAGAGTGCTGATACCTCCCAGGAAGGTACATACACTCCCATAAGTTCTATAGTACTCCTCTTTGCAGCTATAGGGAAGACTTCAAGAGAGCTTTTTCCTTTTCTTTTTAAACAAGATTTTAGTAGCACCAATATGATGAGTACCATCTCTCAAGGCAACTCGCATCAGTTCATCAATTCAGTTCCTGTGGCTTTGAAAAACAAAAAAACAAACAGGTCACATTTCTCTCAGGATTACTTTGATCTGGACAGGAACAAAAATAGATTAAGAGTAAAAATAACCCATACTGCAGACACGATGTATTGAAATAGTCTTCCCAGCAAGGAGTTCAACACTCTGGTTGAAATGCTTGGTTAAATCACGAATTCATAAAGGACAGTTTTGTATTGAGAGGTTCAAAGGCAAGACAGAGTGTTTATTAGGCAAGGTAATAAGGTATGGCTAGTGTCTCTATCCTGTAATCTTTTCTAGATGGCATTTATATGTTGCTACTGATAGCCTGGAGCTTAGAAATGTTTGCAGAAGCTAGTCCTTTATTTCCACCCAATAGATAGTGCACCATTGTGGCTGAACATCAGGGATGTCTGGATGGTGTCTGATCTCAATCATTTCAGTTGATCAGAACATTCAGCATAAAAATCAGCAAAATCAGTGTTGAGAGAGCGCAGGAGAGAGAAGAAGAGGAAGAAAGAATAAAAGTACTTTTCATTGTATCCTTATTATTCAGCCAAGATCATGTTCTTTTTCAGTTTCTGTTCTGCTCAGGAGAGAAACTTTTGATGGAAAAAAGGATATGGATGTCTTAAAAAAGCTGAAGAAATAAAAGAAACTTCACAAAATGGTTTAAAGAAATTGCTTTTTGCCAAAGTTACAAAATTAATTCTCAGGAAAAGGAACCTCCTTTGGCATTAAGAACAGCATGACTAGCTCAGACCAAAGATCTCTTCCCTGTCCTTGATAACGGACAAACAATGAAACTATATGTTATGATGCTTACCATCAGTGATGAATCTTTCGATCTGTGTATCAGTGCAAGTCTGGTAACAATAAGCAGAGGACCTATGAAGGTTTGTTTTTTTAAATTTAGCTATTAAAGCTCTTTAACAATTGGGTTAGTAACAGGATATAGAATGAGATCCCAGCTGAAACCAGGACATCTGTTTTAGGCTCCTTTTAACTTCTAGTTCAGGCATCAGTTCTGTAATAAACAGAACAGTGGGCATTGTTGAGAAATACAAGTCTTACTCCTCTGTGAGAGGCAAAGCATCATTAAGGTGCACAAAGGTTCCAAATTTTGATTCAAACTTCTAGTAAATAAGCCTTAGCCTTCTACTGTAAATCAAAGTGATGAAAACCCATGTGTTGCAGCTTGATTGCCATGATGGCTATTTCTTTTTTCCCTTTAACTTCAGGAAATGCCATCCTACTCTTTACACGTTTGAAATATTTGCACTGTAGCCTATAGGACATGTTTCAGGACTTGCTAAAAAGATAGATTTCACTTCTTTCCCTTTTTTTCCTTAGTCTTTTGTAAACTGTTTGCTAATGGCTTTCTATTTCAGACTGTGTTTTACAAAGCACTGCTATGAGTCATAAAACTGAACAGCTAAGTAACAACTGTATTTCATTAATATTAGCGGTATTTTATCTAAATGAGGGGAAAAAAAATTCAAGAAAGATCCTCTTTCCAAGTCTTTTATTATTATTTCCACTTTATTCTACCCCATTTCAATTTCTCACAGTACACTTCTAAAAAAAAAAAAAAAACACACAAAAAGTAAGATTTGGTTGTGGCTGTTCATTGAGAAGTTACTTTCTGACTCTTACATTTATTTTACTGGAATAACTTGGAATAAATCAATTTGTACAGAGTAAGCAAGAGTCTCAAATTTAGCCTTTTAATATCTTCCTTTTTGCATGTCAAGACTAGGGTGGCTGTAGCAGATGTTTTCACTTAGATGTATTTTATACCAGAGAACTGAGTGCTGATGTGGAGCTCAGGTGGGGGAAGAGCATGATGCTGCATTTGCATTGATAAAATTGAGTCAGGTGAACTGACATCTTGCTCTATCCACTACAAAGTAATAATATTACTCTAGAACTGCCAGAATAATATCTCAACACTTTCAGAATTACCCCTTTTAATTCCAACCATTTGAACCAAATTAGAAAACTGGTTTTCCCAAAAAAACTTCTGTTTTTTAACAGAATTTGCTGAACAGCCTGTTGGAGAACTGTTAGGTCGCGGCTTGAACTGGTGATTGTGCACCTGGTTAAGGGGTGTGGTGAGCCCAGGGAACACAGATAAATTGGTTGTGCCTGTACTCCCCAGGTGACCAGAAGGGGGTAAACCCCAGGGTGGAGCTATTCTGGGCTCATATAAGGGCCAGCTACTGAAGAGAGAGCATCTCTTGAACCTGTGGTTTCCTGAGGGGGTGCTGCATTACCAGAGATCCTCTTCACTGTTTTGGTGAGTTTGACTCTTTTTTCTGTATGTCATTATAGACATACTTTTGCCTGGTATTGCTTTGAACCTGTCAGAAGCAATTTCACTTCTTTGTGTGCAGAGCACAGTCGTAGTCTACCTTTAGTTATGCTATAAGGTCTCTATACTTTGTTCTCCCTGGACTTTGAGTCTAGTAAAAAAAAAAAAAAAAAAAAAAGGTTTTATAAAGCTCAAAATAATATCCTATGTTAGAAGAAGAATGGATATGCCCCGTCTCCAGCAGAATAGGCTGTAATCCTTGTTTGAAGAAGGAGAATCTCTCCTAGTACTGCTGAGAAAATACACTGGTTTGAAAACCAGTTGTTAAGTGCCAATCATGCCTCCTTTCTGATGCACATGATTACTGCAAAACAAGACAGAGAGTAGAAAGAAGCTACATGTTTTCCCAAAATTGTCTTAGTTCTGAGTGCTACAGGATTTGTCTCTGTTGCTGACCCAGGCTTTAAAAAGGTTGTTAGTATTACTGTCAATACCTTGAGTGGCCCTGCTTGTTTCATTGAGTCTTCCTCCAGCAGGAAGATGCTCCCAAACAGAAGTAACAGGCAGAGTCTGGCTCCTAATGAATTCCTTTGCTAGCAGAAGTGTGAGGCAATTTTCAGTGGACTAAGCCTAATGTACTAGTTCTGCAGCATGAGGCACCAATTCTTCAGTATAGGAGGCAGAATCAAAGCCAAACCGTAGCTCATTTTTATATAGGTGCTGGTTATAGCCGTGTAGTTCCTTTATCTGTAAATCACTCATGGAGGCTGTAGAGCCATTCTAGTGATCCAAGACACTTACCCACCAGGAGATGCATTGGCTCTCTTCTACGTCTTCTTAAATTTATAAAACCTATGTAAAAATTCCAGGTGTTAATTGTTATTAGAATAGAGATGCTCCATTCCTGTAAACTCAAATTAGAGTGTATGAATAGAAACACTGAAACTGATTGGTCAAGCAAGTGTAGTACAACTCTAAAATATCTGTCCTTATGCTGTCTTTATCCAGAACTGGTCCCACAAACCTAGATTACACTGTTCATTTTCTACATCTTCCTTTACATCTGCTTTCTGTGGTTGGACAATCTCAGAAAAAACAAGACACACTACCAAGAACAGTTCACTTCATCCCAATTTCAGAAACAAGAATGCAAGGACAGATACAAGTGAGGATCTAATTTTATACTGTAAACTGCATTCCCAGCTGATGCTAAGATTATTACTGAATCTACCCCAACTATTACCCAAGAGGTTGATGTGGTCCACTGACAACAAAAGGAAGAAAAGTATGAGAAAGAAACATACTAACATGTGTGCTCCAACATTCCCTCAGCTAACAAATGCCAACATATGTATTTAGATGCTGCACTTCTGGAAATCACAGATGTCAAAAATAAGGCTATATGACCTAGATGAATGTCTTTCAGAAAACCTCTAGAAATTATTTGCTTACGAAGAAGACTTCTGTGTTTAAGTCTTCAAGAAACTGGCATAGCATGCAAAAGTTATAAGATATCCAGCTTAGTACTGAATTGTTTTCACTCATACTTCTAGCAGGTACAGAAAATCTAATTCTCTATTGCCTTTAAAACTTATGGATCCTGCTCTGAATGCCACCACTCTCTTTTGTTCTAAGTATTGTACAGACAAATGACAAACCAGAAGCTCTAAATAATGTGAAACTGTAAAAGGAGATTTCATCCTATCTTTTTTTTTTCCCCTCGCATTTCCTCTATTGGGTAGTGGCAAGCTAATTCCCTTTTAGCTATATTCTGTTCCCTAGCTGGACTGCCATGGTCATTCACCACCTCCTGCAACAAGCTGTCAACTCTTAACTTTAATTTGTGATCACTCTCAAAAGCATCATGCAGCTCATTCTGCAGACTGTGCTGAGCTACTGCTGCTTTCAATTCCTGCTTTTGTTCTGCTTCTAGTCAGAGTCTGACCTCAGGGCAGCATCTCCCCTGCATCTGCACACCGAGGGATTCCAGAACATTTGAAAGCTTTTGGTGAGGCTCTCTGGTGGTTGTGCACCTCGTCCCCAGTAAGTAGCTATGAAAGGACATGGGTAGAACAGCTGGCTGCCCTGCCCAGACAGGGACTGGCCCACCTCCCCACTTTATCTCTTGGACCCCAGGCGATAAGTCAAGTTTCCTTGGTACTTTACACCTCTGTGTGTGTGTGTCTATCTATTTGTGTGTTCCTAAGCTTCATAAAACACCAGTCTTCCTAATGTGGCAGCAGTCAGTAAATTTATTTGCCTCAGCTAAGAATTGTGGCATAAGAGATCTTCTCACATTTTCTGCAACATCTCATGTCCACTGACCTTCAAGAACAGGAAGACTGTGTCTGGCAAAAGTTTGTTTCCTACTGTAGTTTTCTCAACTGCCTTTTTCCATTTTCAGACTCAGAATATTCTTCAGTCTTATCTAGTGCTACTAATATCTTCTACAAGATGATACCAACAATAGCAGATAAGGATGACTAGCAATTATTTTCCCTTTCTTTCAATTGGAGGCATATGATTCCCTGCTGTCTAGTCCTGCAGAGCAGATATATAAGAAGGTAGGGTAAATATGAAATAAATGTGGCTGCTCCAGGGAATGTGCGTATCTTCATCTGTGAACAAGCATCTTCCTATCTCCTTTATGTGCCAATCAAAATGGCAACAAAAAAGCACAGTCCTGTTCCTCACACATAACAGTTTATTTTCCTCATCATCTCGATTACAGTTTTGCAAAATGAATTCATTATTTGGCTTTTTTTTAGACATAGCTCTAACTGCCTTGATCATTCTTTGTTCTGCAGGGGATTATAGAATCACAGAATCGTTTGAGTTGGATCCTTAAAGGCCATCTAGTCCAGCTCCCCTGCAGTGAACAGGTACATTGTTGTGGTTTAACCTGGCATGTGGCAAGTATAATGCAGTTCCTCACTTACTCTTCCCCTTCCCAGTGGGATGGGGGAGAGTGCTGGGGGGAAGTAGAACTTGTGAGTTGAGATAAAACTAAGATAAAGGATAATAGTTATAAATATATAAATATATATAAAAATGTATGTAACAAGTGATACACAAGCAATTGCTCACCACCAACCAACCAGTGCCTGGCTATTCCCCCCCAAACACCCACCAGCAGAAGGGAAGAGATGAACCAGCATCCACTTCAAAATTACTTCTGCATGATGCCACATGGTATGGAATATCCCTATGGCCAGTTTAAGTCAGCTGTCCTAATTCTGTTCCCTCCCAAAAAACAAACAAACAAACAATCAGTCTTCATAGCAAGATATTAATATCTCCAGCTGCTTGAAGTTACTTCTGGGTGTATAACTGTCCTAATAAGATGTGGTCATACCCTGTATCTACAGGACACAGCCTGACAAGAAAGGACATAATTCTTGAGAACTCCGGTATTAAGTAGTCACCTCATTCTCCCCAGATATCAGAATGCAGACTGCATACCTTGCTTGTTTTACAAATAAACCACAAATACTACCCTATGATCCTTATTCGGCCTGCTTTTACCAGTGCTGGGTTGCTCTGAAACAAAAGCAAAATGTTGCTTACAGATGGTTGGCCTTTCTTTACAGGTTTGAGAATGGGCCCATCATGGAGACAATAACCAGCCCTTCAGTACTAATGCTGGTAAAAATCCGAAATATGGAGATGCCACAGAAGATCTTGCTCAAATCCAGTATGTGGAGGTACAGCTTGGAGGGCAGCACACTTGGGTGCAAATGTCACACTCCCACACTGCGAGAATCTTCTAAGCTAAATGAGATAAATCCTGACTATGACATGGGAATGCAGGAAAAAGGGAAGGTAGTACAAGTGGGGAAAAATCAACCAACTTACCCAGTTGCTTTGAAACTACATTTATGATTTAATAGTACTTTCTCTGTTTTGAAAGATTTAAAAAAAAAGTCATCTTAATAGCTTAGAAAATTTCCTTTTCTGAAACTCAAAACTCAGGATCCCCTTCTCAATTCCACTGCTGTATTTGACATTGGAAGATACAGTGCTATGACAGATCTCTTGTTTAATGTTTCTTTTTGTACCAGTGAGTTGCCAAAGGCAGTTTGAAATCAACTAAAAATTGGAGGTCAGATTCTCGTGTAAGCAGGTCTGGCATCATTAAAAACTTCTGAATCTCAGTGATTTACACAAGTCAAGATCATAGCCCCAGATTTTTTTATGTCTCTAGTCATGAAACAGGCTATGTTTCCAAATAAAGGGCTGGATTGTGACAGCATAAAAAATAAATCCTTACCCTGCTAAAACCAATACCAGTGACAGAAGCATGAGGTATTATATCTTGTGAGCAAAGCAATCAGCACCATGTAAACTCTAGGCTTAGTTGCTGAATGGCAGAATAAAAGGATGTGATTCTCACTGAGTAATATTATTCTACCACACATACAGTTCAAATTAAAAAAAAATAAAGTATAAAGGCTTCTGCTGGCAGCTGTGACAACAAAGGGTGACTAGTACAGCTGGATTTCTCTAACATTTTCTAGACACAAACAAAACACAGACCAGATAAATAGAAGAAATGTGGAGGAAAGGACAGGCAAATTAACATCCCTTGTTGGTCATGTTAAGTTAGGACTAAGAAGAAGAGCATTTGGAAAATGTAATCTTTAAAAATGTACTTGTCCTCTTGTTTTTACTCACCTTTACATGCACAAGACAAAATATTGCATAAAACTGATGGGAATCAGATTATATTTCACAATTATGTTTATATATTATCTCTTTGCTTTAGCTATTTTTCTATTAAGTAGCATTCTATGGTAGATTACTTCTTTCTGCCTTCTCCTGTCCATCTCCTCTGTAACCCAATGAGAAGATGAATCAGTTATTCATAAGGACCTGACATCATTTGCAGTGTTTTTCTCCTCCACTTTCATGCATCATCTTCATTTCTTTATTGTCATTCACATTCCTATGGTGCTTTCCCTCAAAGGTTGTCCCAAGCCATTCAGAGAGCAAAGGAAATTTATGCTTCTAACATGGAGCTTGAACAAAACCTTGTTCTGAGTTTCAGAGTACTAAGTATCAAAATAACTTCACCTACAGGAAAAACTGAGAGTCATGTGGGATGAAAGAGGGTATAAAGTAAGAGGTATAAAGTAAGGGTGAATATTAAGCCTAGAGAAAGGAAGGGTTCTTTCAAATCCGCTCTCCTCATGGACAATCAATCATATGCACAACACATACCATCACACTTACCACAGGAAAACAGTCTGGAAGGAGCACCATGCAGATATGTAGCGTGTCCCAATGCTACTCTGCAAATGAAAGAAACCTGTCTTGGAATCTTCCACCAAAGGATGTGTTTCAATCTCCTGTGTGCAAAGCAGCTGTAAAATTCTACTTTGAGATTCAAACTCCAAGTTCTGAATTTCTCTTTTCATCTGAGATGATGATTCCTTCTTTCAGGAACACTGCCATAACAATTACAACAATTTGCATTGGAGCAGCCAAAGAAAGGCAAATGATGGATCATCACAGCACAGTAAAAGCACTGTAGTAATTAGTTCCTTCCATGAAGAATGTGCAATTCCAGGATCAACCTAGAAGCAACAAATGGAAACATCAGACAGATGGGAATTAGAGGAACCCAGAAATAAAAATAAGACTATAATTGATAAGCAGTGATGCCATACACCCTCTAGTAGAATATCATTTGAACAAGACAGGAGTTTGATTTCCTTGCTACCTTGCAGGCTACATATCTAGCACATCAAAGCAACCATAAACTCAATTTAAAAGTCTTTATGACCTGCTTTATATTTGCTTTGTGCCATTGGGACAATGCTAGGCAGACACTGCCTGCCTGTGAATCTACCTCTAAGATTTTGAGCCAGGTGGGAAATAAGCTGGAAATGCAGCTGATTCTTAAGAAAGAGATGTGAGATTCACTGCTATGCAGGATGAAATTGAAACAGTGCAAGTCAGGGTCTGGGGTCCCTGGCTGAGCTTTTGTTTTAGAAGGCTGCCACTACTCCTGGTAAGTAAGTGCCACAGCAGTGGATAACCCCACCATGTCTTCAGACACTTTCTCTTTTGCTGGGGCAGAATGAGGAGACCTGAACCCTCAGAGTCCTTCAGAAGCCTATTAGCTGCTAAGTTCCCCTGAAATCCCACTCTCTTTTCATACCAGCAACTCACCCATTTCTAAATCATCATTGTCCCTTTCCTTCATCCCCTGAGCAATAACTGTGGCTGAGAAGCTCCAAGCTGTTCCTCCTCTGAGGTGAAGAAAATATGTTCCCAGAATTTAAGTTCCACATGGAATATCCAGACAGATTCCATAGGAAGAGGTGTAGATGGGCTGAAAGTTATTTTAATAGAGGAAAGTGTTCTTCCATGCACAAGACCACAAAGCCCTACAGACATTCATAAAAGGCCTCTATTGTGCAGAGAAAAGCAACATAACACCATTCTGATTTCCTTTCTTTTTCCCTGTCTTTGCTCTCTCCTTATAGCTTTGAGGCTCAGGCTGTGGAATGCAAACCCCAGGCATCTTTCAGCTGCTTCCAGTGCTGAGTGTCCTTGCATGAATTCCTCAAGAAAAAGTACCTCATCTCTTTTACTGGTGTAAAACAAAACAAAACAAAACAAAACAAAACAAAAAGAGGAGTGGGGAAGAGGAAAGAAGTTAATTTCCCTGTCAGAAAACTCCCATTAACTGGGTGTTTGTGCAAGGGTGATTGAGGAGAACACTCTTAGGAAAAAAAAAAAAAAAACCAACAGATTTCAGTGTCATAATTGCAAAGGGTTATTAATATAAACAGATGAGATAAACTATAATGATTGCTGAAAATGATGAAAAATATCTCACCAGTGTTATTTTCATGTTGCTTGCTCACAATTTGAGAGTTTAAAGGACAAAGTGATCATGCAGATCAAAGAGGCTTCCTGGAAAGACTCATATCTGCCTTCAAGCATACTCTTCTTTTCCTCAACATGATACATAATTGACTTGCTCTATTTAGCACCTGTGATTATCAAAACAACTTCCTTCTAGTTAAAGAACATAAGAAATAGCTACCTCAGTCCTGTTCCCACTGATATTAGGAGTGAGACCTCTGACTTTATTGAAGGCAAGGTGAAAAACTGAAGGATAATGAATACACAGCCTCCAATGTAAAAGCTATGGTTGTTGCATTGATCCAAGCATAATTACAGAATGAGATGAAATAAATCCAAGAAAGTTCATTCAGTATTCTGCTGGTACAAGAGGTGTTACAGAGAAGGCACAGGTAGCTTTGTGAATGAACTAATCAGCACTCATCACTGCGCAGAAATGAAATAAATATCTCATGCCTGTGCATGCACATCAGCTCCTTGCTCAACGAGCTGGAGAGCCCAGACTTTGGGACAATAGTAGAACATTACTAGAGACTGAGGTGGCAGCATGAACACAGCATTTCCATTTGTTAAACTGTGGGGTGCTGTAAAGGCAAATAATTCTGAATTGGCTACCCCATTAAAAAGAAGGCACAGATTTGTTATGCCTTAATTTTATGTCTAGTGGTACTACTATTCAGTTAAGAGGGCTACAAGATTTAGTTAAAAATTGTAACTACGGCATCAATAGATGTTAATTTGTCCATCACAGGCTGGTTTCACTGTAATGTGAGCTACTCTGTTCTTAGCAGGTGAAGCACTGAAATATGGGATGTAAAATACCCATTAATTCTTTCTTGTTTTGCTCAGTTTTGCACTTTCTTACACAAAGAATATGAGCCATTATCATTTTAGACACAATCAAGAGATAATTTGAGAACCAAAACAATAACCCTTGGCTGTATTTTGCCCATCAGCTTTCTGAAACGTAGCCCTTTTATCAAGTTAAAGAGTACTTCCACTCCTGTGAGGATGTAATAAATATCTCCCAGATGATTTAAACAGTACCATGTAATCAACTTGCTATGTGGACCATAAAGCTTTCCCTTCATTGATATGTAGAGGTGGTGGGTTAGCAGGATTGTCTGTTCACAATTTCATCCTACACTGGAGCTGCTGGTACACCCTCAGTGTTTGTGAGGCAGAGGAAGAGAGGTGGGGATGGCCAAAGGGCTGCATCTCAATAGATCACAGTGAAAGAGCTGCTTTGCTACATATGAAGCACTGACTCAGAATCAGACAATCTACAAACGATTTAGTATTAGATTCCCCACAGTTAGCAGTGCTCAGAATGTACTTCAGCTAACTACGCATACTTTGGCAATTTCTGTTAGATAGGCGGACTGTTTTATAACTCTTTTTCTGCAACCTCTGAGAGGGAAATCAATCCCATTTAGGATTGCTTCTAGTAAATCCAAGGGCCCTCTAGTCTGCACAGCCTGTTCCTGATGAATTTTCTCAACTTGCTTAACTGCTCAGACTAAAGATGGCTGAAGATTCCAATTCAGAATATCACTGTTCTGTTTCTTTAAATGCAAGTCAGGCATAGGAAGCCACACTACTGCCTCTGCTTTCCCTACCCTTTCAGGGGGAAGTTCCTTCAATTAGACTGTTACTTTATATCAGTGCAATTTCACACTTTTAGGGAGTAAAACTGTTTGTAAAAGTTTATCATCTACACAATTGTGGGTGAGAAAGGGAATTTATGGTTTTCCAGATTCACTATAACTTCAAGAATTTCAACCCATGCCACAGCAGAAATTTGGGTATTATGGCACACTGGTAATTTTTGCACTAAAAGAGTTAATGGCAGTGCAAAACACACACATTACAGCCTCCCTATTGCTTTTTTGTCTCCCAGTTGCTTTTTAGATGCATACCTGAAACACCAACTACTAGAAGGCTGTTTGGATTTGGGAACTTCTGACAGAATCTACTGCCAAGGCAATTCCTCTTATCCTTACAATATTTATACAACAGGTGCATTTCTGGTATGTACATTACAGTCTGGTGTTCTCCCACTGCTATACTGTAAGCAAATTCTGCAGCCAGGGCTGATACTTAAGCAATTCAAACATGAGGTGGGTCCAGGATCAGGAACACAGAGACGTAGGGATTTTATTTGACTCAGTGCAGCTTTTAGGTCTTAGCAAAAACAAGAAACTAGTTTAATCCTTCTGAAGTCCCATAGAGCACCTAGGTCCTAAACAGAGCAGATGGTGACAATGGATTTATTTTGCTTCTGGGAGCCAAAAATTCTTTTCAATGGCAAACCTGTAAGGTTCCACCTCCAGGGAAGAGAAAAGAAGTCTGATGCTACAGATGAGTGCCTAGGGAAACCAGCTTGATTCAGAGGTCCAGGGAGGCTGCTGTTAGGAAAACAGATATCTATACACAGTGTTTTGCCAGCAGATGTGTGCTCAGTGCTGACAGCATGGTATTAAGCTAATAAGACCCGATGAGAGGAAGAGCACACAAGGTAGTCAGCAGGAACCCACTGAGGCCATGTTAACATTGTTCATATAGCTCACTTTAAGCCTAGAGCTGGAGACAATGCCTGTAGTACGTTTCATAGACATACCCCTGGACAGCTAGGGATGGCAGCTTTAACTGAGATCACAGCAACAGCACTTCAAGAACAGCTCCACTATGAGATGCTATGAAGTTTGTCAGTAAGCAAGTTCCAGCAGCATTACCTGTGACTGACTTGGATGGATTTTCTAAGAAAACTACCAAGAGAAAATAAACAAGAATCCACTGCTTTTATCCACACTCCCCAAGACTTCTATGTGATGGTCTTTGCAGATCTGCCTCTTAATGCCATTAATAAAAAACTAATTCTCCAGGAAATTCTAAGTTCAAAGTGCATTTCTGAAAATCTCAGTTTATGTACACACTAATTAAAAAATCAATCTCCCTTTAATTTGCTTCCTAAAGCAGGGCTCCCCATAACCTGCTGAATTACGTTCTCCCACAAAATAGTAATTCCTCAGTAAAGTAGCCCAGACTCTTATGAATGGGAGAAATACAAATGGAATCATTCACTAGACTCTTGATTGTCTCCTTATTTTACTGTTTCACCAATTAACCAAGCTTGAGAGCCTTTGAAGTATCAGCTGTGATGAGCTGTTTGACACCGCTGTCAGCCTTCATCATTCCCAATGTCAAGTGACAGTCCTGAGATTAAAATATTCTTTCCTTATAAAGATGAGGAGTCACATTTACTTACAGTTAGTATGCAGGCTTTGACAGGCCAGGCATTTGTAACATAATTTCAAATTACCACCACCACCACAAAAAAACAACAAAAAAGCAACTCTCTCTAGCTGTGAATTAATATTTATGAGGTAGATGAATGGCTGAATTTGATTGTCTTCGGTGAGAGATCATTCCTTAAAGGAATAACGATCTCTTTCACGGGAAAAGTATTAAAAACAGAACTTGTGACAACATCTATACATTCTGTTCGAAGCATCTCTTATGCTTTAGTAAATGCAGGGAGAACTTGCATACTGTTGGAAGAATGCTTCAGAAGCTGTTTTCCACATGCTTGTCTCCTACCGCATTTAAAACAGAGCACAGAAAAATCTCAAGCAAGCACTACAGTGAGCAAGTCTGAGAGCAGGAATCAGTCTTATATAACAGTCTGGAGCTGTTGACAGTAACCACAAGAGGGAGAGCTAATTCCTGAAATAGCTGCAAGGGAGTGAGGTCATTGAAGTGCCAATAGTTTATTTAAATGACAGAAGTGATATCCAGGTTGCAATAACATTTGCAGAAGCAAGCTTCAAAAGTGTACAAGTGGCAGTAATTAACTCTAGCTCCCTCCTTTGTACAGACTGACCCAGACAAAGAAGGACTGTTTAGAACATACTCTTTTTCCAAAAGAACCTCTGATGAGGTAAACTATATTAGCAGGCACAAGCATTTCTGCTCATTCAGCCCACATTACTCTGAATCACATCCAATATGGTCAATACTGAATCAGCATTTACACGAGGAAGACTGCAATGTCTGCACATAACTCTTTCAATTAAAAAAAAAGAAATTAACAACTTAAAGCAAAGGGGTCTTTGCTGAGGTGATGTGAATGTGCATTGAGAAGACAGGAAGATTTAGCAAGCTATGCGTCATTATCACCCTTTTTTGTTGTTGTTGTTCATTTATACAACTGGAATGGTGATATTTCATTAATCAAATGCTTCTACCTCACTCAAGCGATTTCCATAGTGGTGGGCAATTCTTTCTATGCTGGATAACATTGTTACCAAGATCCACCTCAAGTTACATTATTCCTTCTTTTCTTTGCTAGAAAGTTCATCAAAGTTCAGCAGTTAAAAGAAAAGCAGAATATTAGGGAGAGGCCAATTTGAGAGCTACACCAATTATTTGGTCAACCTTTTCTTGCTGAGAGCCAGCAGGAGGTTTCCTGCACATGACTGTGCACATGCAGTGAAGCTCCTCATGCCCTTGTGAGGTGGTAAGATAACTTGCTATGTGCTTAAAAGGCCATGAACGATCCAATGCAAATACTTTGGGACAGAGACATATTTTCTTCTGTGCTTAAGGAGGCAATGATCAAGGCCTCCAACTCTTACCACAACCCACAGAACACTAGCAGCAGCAGTAAGTGATACAGAGCAGATGAAGGGCCATAAAATCTCACTTTCCACTATAACAGCATCTCTTGAAAACACTATAATTGAAAAAGCAGTGGTCAGTAAGCAAGTACTAAACAGACATAAGCTACTGAACATTCATTTTATTTAGGAGCCCTGTGCCGCTCCCTTTCCTTTAAATTAATTAAATGTAGAAGCCCCATCAATAACCATGCCAGCATCAAAACACCTATAGGCTGAGACTCTGTGAACAGCCATTCCATCATGTCACAGTTTCTTCTCTCTGGAAACTTTAGCTGCTAATTAGCTGCAACATTTCTGACAATGGACTATAATTCACCAAAGTCTTTTACAAGCTCCTGTTTTCTCAAAGCTAGTGAATTTTCAAGGCTTAAAATAAACTTGACTCCTTTAGCTGGTTTTCCATCTTGTCAGTAGTTCTACTTATCTTGCAGTAACTACATAGTGCACACAATAAGATACAGTAAAAATGGTAATAAAGAGATGATGGTGATGATGGAACTGTTTAGGTCAGTATTTCATCTAGGAAACATTTACTGTTAACTACAGAAATAAGTGAATATCCTAGTATTGATTCTCAGCTGGACTAAAGAAAAGTTAGAGAACTTCCCTGTAAGTTGATTACGCTTTACTAATTTCTGCAACGAGGCCATGGATTTCAGCAAGAGTAGCCTGATTTGCACTAGCAAAGAATTTCACCTGTTTCACAAAAATTTGCTGGTGTGCTCCAGGTTTCACCTGAGCACCTGATACCTCTTGGACCAACTGAAACTGAAGCAACAATTTCTGTAAAGCATATATGCTGAAAGGAGTGCTGCGATACTTCAGTGTCTGAACAGGGCAGCCCAGGCAAACCAGTGGCAGCAGCAGCTTCTATCACCTGGCAAAGTAACAAGTCAGGCCTATGACCAACCCAAAAAGCCTGAAAAACAATCTGTTAAAAAGATTAGAGCGAGAATGCCTACAAAGAATACATACAACATTGCTCAGGCAAAGACTGAAGGCTCAAGAGATTAAATAGGGCTCCTGGCCCACGAGCAGCATTTATGAGTGAAAGGTCTTAGTGAGGTCTGTTAGGGTAATTTTGAGTCCATTAGTGTACCCTGCACTCTGACAAAATGTGAAAGACTACATATTTTAATTACAGCATGACATAGCGTGACACAGTATGGACAGCATAAATTGAGTCTTAGCAATTATTTCCTATAGGCTGAAAGAAAATACTTGGTTAATAATTTACTAGGATGGAAAATAATCACTGTTGTTTGGAAACAATGCAGTACAAAAGTCTAAAGACCCTAAATTAATCAAATACATTATTAATTACAGTTATCTTATCCACTAGTTTTATCATAGCACCAGACAACACAGAATCATAGAATTACCAAGGCTGGAAAAGACCTCTAAGACCATCCAGTCCACCTATCCCCAGTAATTCCCACTGAACCACGCCCCTCAGCACAACATTTCTCCAGTTCTTGAACAACTCCAGGGATGGTGTCTCCACCATCCCCCCGGGAAACCCATTCCAGCACCTGATCATCATCAGTGCCTGAACATCATGGCTCTTTGCATTGGTTCCCAAAAGGACATCCACAGATCATGAAGGTAGTCCCTTAGGGATAAGGAGACAGAACCTTCTCCAATTGGAAGTCCCTCCACTGGTTTGTCAAGGTAAAAATTCCCTTCTTACCTCACCCTGTAAATGCATTTTTTCTGTATGTGAGAACATTCATTGAGGAAAACTGGCTGTGAAGGTTGCTTAGCAAGATGCTGTGACCATGAGGTTGGGCGTGTTCTGGAAAGCAGAGTGGTGAGGTAAGGGAAGAATATTTGGGGCAAGATCTGAACTTCTTCTGTAAAGATCTGAAACACTGAATTGGAGCAGTAAATGGGGGTAGTGATGCTTTCTCCCATAAAACATGCAGAAAATAACAACAGCATGGAGCTAAATCTGGGGAGGTTCACACTGGATATTAGGAAATAATTCTTTACTAGAGTGTGGTTGGGCACTGTAACAGGCTCCTCAGGACACTGGTCACAGCCCCATGCTGACAGACTTCAAGAAGTATATGGGCAGTGCTCCCAGCCATAGAGTTTGAATTTTGGGTTGTCCTGTGTGGAGACAGGAGTTGCACTCAATGATCCTTGTGGGTCCCTTCCAACTTGGGATATTCTATGATCCTATTGAATCCCTTTCAGAAGAGAGGGAACAAGCGTTTCTCTTCTGAATTGTGAATATAGAGGGTGGGGAGATGTCCCTTAGAAGCAGTAAGTCCCCCAAGACCTATGAAGGCTGGATTCATGTGTTATTTTGAATTTCGACACCCTTGGCTCTGCGTAACCAATACCTGTAGGCAAATGATGGGATTCTGGATTGTGCCCATGGGAAAAAGGAACACATATCTCAGTGCCAGCACTACAGCATTCAGCCAGGAGGAACTTATAGAGGCAGCTTAGAGTTTCAATGACAGAGCAAAGAGTGTGCAGGTCCCACAAGTCACAGCCTACTGCCTGATTCACTGGACTACAAACCAGATTGCTTAAAAAAGCCTTAAAATATATACAGCATGAAGCTTTTACCTATTACTCTATCAAGATCAATAGGACAATTCCATTCTGCAGAACTATGTTCTACTAAAACTCAAAAGACTGATTAGAACAAAAGTTTCAATAGTATATTTTTGTGATACCATTTATTATCCCACATAGTTTGACACAGTGTAGTATATTGCACCTATAAATCAGTTGCAGCAAATTATTTAATGATGCATTAACCATGGAGTTTCACATATATTACAGTTCTTTAGCCAATGTTGAATGGTTTTTCAATAGCGTAATCCATCCCAGAAGTACCAAAACAGGCATATTCATCCATCATCAGAGTGCAGAGTCTTCTCTTTGCTCTTTTTATTTTATTAAAGCCCTCGATCTACAGGCATAGCATTAAATAATTTCCTGGAGTTTTTTCTACATCATATTACCACCACCATCCTCACTCTTCTCTTGCAAAAGCCTTTTCATTCTCTATTACATTTTTGCCATCCTCTGGCACAACTTAAGCCTGGTTTGGCACTGACTTGGGCACCACTCCTGGGCACCCAGAGATGACATTGTGTTATCTCCACCATACCATGTATGTGAAGGCATTATACTTTTAGATTACATAAATTATGCACTCAAAAACTTGAAAATAGAAGCAGTAACTCTATCTAGAACTGGACAGATTGAAGGAAAAGATCTAATAGGTATGATTATAGAAGATGTTTGTTCGGGGTTTTTTTAAATTTCAAGGTACACTTTGCTGGAGATTCCTCTGAGGTCTTTGATGCATCCAGAGTCGGACCAAAACAGGTTTTTGGAACTGATCTTTAAGAATTTCAGACATAAAAATGAACTTATTAATTTTATTCCATTCAAGGTGCTGAATTCAAATAATGCTTTCGCAGTGAGAAAACAAGTTTTGCTCCTCAGCACAACATCAGGCGACTGTGTAAGAGGCAGAGCACACTGAACTTCCACGGAGTTCTAGCTTTTACCTCAGCAAGTTTCTCCATCTGGAGAAAATCAAAGTGCTAGATGTTCCTGAGCTGACTGTTCCCTCAATGTACTCAGTTTGCTGAATTTGCTGAGATTATTATTTGGAAGCTTAACCATTTGAGTCATCTCTCTCTCTGAAAAAAAATGGCTTTGTAGTTCTGCAACAGAAGATTTATTTTCCCCTCAAGATAAATATTGATATGTTAGTCAATATTTATTATTTGGTTTTGGAAAGGAGCAAAAAAGCCTAGCCTAAAAGTTTAATAGAGTCTGAGAACTGCTTTTATCTACTCTACAAACTATATCGTACTTCTGTCTTGGCAGAAAAAGGAAAGTTAGTTTTTATTCATATTAATGAAATACTACAGGGCTTTTTATGGCAGAAGAAGGATGGAAGCCTGGAGTTGGTGTACCAGATAGAGCTACATTGCCCACAGCCAGCAATATTCTGTTCTTTCTGGTTTTTGGGGGGCATCTACAGAGGTACAGTTGTATCACTCATTCTTAAAAAGATAGCTGTTTACAAGTACCCGATACACAATAGTGCTTGCTTAGGTAGCCCTTCACTGTGCTGTGTGAAAATGTGCATTAATTCAGCCTGGCATGAATTCTTAGTTCTTGACACTTAGAAAATTAACATATTACCTTATTAAATGCCGCTCACTCACAAATGCGCAGACCAGCTGTTGCCTTCCTCCACTACTGAACTGTAGCAAGCACTTTCTAGAAGAAAATTAAAAGTAATGATTACAATCCATTTAAAAAAAAATTCAATTTAAATTATTCTGCTACAGAGAGAGCCACAGAATATTTCAAGAACTTTGTATTACACTTTGTTAAAATGTTCCTATTTGTTATGTAGGGCCTCCAATAGATAAAATACCCTCCTTCAAAATCACTGATTTGCTTACTTTGGAAAACATGCATACACCAAGCAGAAAAAGAAAACCAGACCAGAGAAATATGAGACAGTCTTCATCCTAAAACAATTTGAAATTTTGGTGAAATAGGAACACAGACATTTTCTCAGGCAGGTAGGTAGATGACAACTAAATTCACTGAAATATATCTGTAATTCAGGCATACCCTATACCTGAGAGCTCTGATCATATCATAAAGGAAAATTCAAGCCATTACAACCAATAGCTTGCAGACTTTTGCCAATTCCAGTAATTTTGTATGCATTAACATGGAATACTATAACTTTCCCTGCACATAAAGTGCCCTTAAATACTGCTTACACTGAACTGCTCCTGAAGAATATTTTCAGTGGAGGCAAGGGATGATTCTCTAGTAGGGTTATTGATGTAGACAGGCAGCAGGTGCCACCTCCCTCCTATTATATCTGCACTGTAAAGTACTGCTTTTTATCGGTTACTTTTTCTCATGCATTTTAGCAGCATTGATTGTCAAACGCAGAAACCGAGTCTTGATTAACATGCATTCTGTAAGAGTGTTCTACATGGTAGAACAAATCACTGACATTGGAGTGAGCATGCAAATCTTGATTTATAATCACCGGCAATGCTTTTCAAGTGAAGGCACTGATGCAGCCAGAACAACCTTTGTATGCTGCGCTTAAGTAGGGCCTTCCTTCATGATGCAACTTTTCTTTCACATGTATGCAGGTGAGCAAATCTGCATTCACTTAGATAGGTGTTCCAGATACTTATTGGGTTTGTACCACATAGTGATCGCTGCTGATCCAAACTGCTGACATCTTCTTCTGGGTGCTATGGTATTATGGTTAGGCTGTGGTTGGACTTGATGATCTTTGAGGTCTTTTCCAACCTGGGTAATTCTATGATTCTATCCTACCACACCACTGATATTAAGTGATCTCAGCTTCATAGGTATTCAGTCAGTGTCAGAGATGTGCTTGCTCAAGCTGCCTGCACATGGCTAAGGAGGTGAAGGAAAGACCAAATGAAAAAGAGTTGTTAAGACCACCACAGCAAAATATTTGAAGCAAATTATTTTTCATTATGTACAGTGTCTCTGTATTGTAATCAGCTTGGATTCTTCTTCCTCTGAGGCACAAATAAAATGCAAATGTTTTTTGAATGAAAGGAGACATTCTTTATGAGATATTGTGCTATTCAGAGCAGCGAAACGGCTTGAAGTAAATGGGGATTAGGAGGAATGTTTTATGAATCCACCCAGAAGAAATTAATATAAGCTTCATGCAGAGAAAACCACAGGTGAGTTTTCCATCAGATGAACATATTACTGCTCAAGCAACTGGAAACAAGGAAGAGCTGACTGCTTTAGGTCTTATTTAATAATACTAATATCTAGGTTTTTTTCATGAGGAGATTTCAGTGCTCTTTACAGAGAAGGCTTATCTTACTTTGGGTAAGATGAGTTTAAATTAAGTATCTTCTCCAAGGCTCCTGATCCTCTCTATAGCAAAGTCTGAGAGGAGCATCTGCTGTGGCCCTCTTTACCCCATAGATCAGAGAAGCAGCCAGACCTGTTCTGAACAAGCTTATCCACACTGCAAAGCATTCAGCCAGACAAAACAGTTGCACTGTACAGTTCTTTCAGAAGCTCGGCCATCAGTGGGCAAATGTTTTTCCTACCAGGAGTACAGCATATAGAGATTGTGTCACACCTACCCATCGAAGTCAGGTCTCCTGTCTCACAGAGTTGATCAACCTGGGTGTAGGGCAATTATGCCAGCAATTGACTGGTCCCACACCCCAGGTTAGGGGAACTATTTCTCAGCTAGGCTAGCAAATACAGAGCTCAGCCCACTAACAGCTTTGCCATTCAAGGAGAGTGGAATTTAACTGTAGGAAATAGTCTCTTTGTTTTTAGCAATAACTCTGAAGGCTCATGTGTCTCCTGGTGGTTGCCCAGTACTAATCAGAGGAGTCGGGGAACATGGTGATAGATCTGGAAACAAAACATAAGCTGCATGTTTCTTCCAAAAGAGAGGGAGATCCTGGTACTAAGAAACAGCTTCCCTGTGTTTAATTGCATGTGCACGCAAGCTGATGAGAAAAGAAATGGCAAGGAATGCAGTAAGGTTGTATTGCTTGCAAAACACAAATAAATTTGCTATTGAATGACTCCAGGCTTCTTGGAGACATAAAGTCCAGGGAATGGGACCTATGCAGCATTAAAACCCCTTTAGAGAAGGGCTGATAAGAGTTGCACTTGATCCAAGCTTCAGATTAGAAGAAACTCAGCATGTTATAACCAGTGTAACATTAGGCTGCTCCATTTGCATAAGAGGGCAAACCATGGGAGTATATTCATTCAGTAAGGCAACTTCATTGTCAGGCTTCAAATCCTCTTTTCAGGTTTTTTTTTTCCATTACATGAGACAGAGTCCTCAAGAAGTGTGAGATAACCACAAGAACAAGGAATGCCTTGCTGTCCACACCTGGCTATTGCACTGACTCTTTTCTTACAGAACACAATGCTATACAGTCACTGGTACCAAGACAAGGGTTGGTTTTTTTTGTTTCATGCAGTCAGCTCACTGTCACATTACCAACACCTTGGCACTGGAGCCCTTAACAAATGTTGTCATTGTGTCTCAAGAAGTATGAAGTGACTGGCTCCTGTAGACCTTAAGCCAACATGTATGCTTAGTCTCAAACCCCACTGATTGCAGCAAGCCATGTAGCAGGCTAGGGATTATCTTCTCCTTTAGCATTCTAAAAATTAAGTTAGATTGTCAGTCTATGAGTTGAAGACTGACAGCTACATGGACCAACAACTACTGCTGGGGGACCCCAAGCTGTTCATGTCACACGTAACTTGCAGTGGGTATTCAAGTGTGCAACACAGCACAAATCAAGAAGTCTGTTCCAAGTCAGTGTTAATTTCGTTGTCATAACCTACAGAAGGGCCACACCAAAGTTGAAAATCTCAGCCTAAGGCACAGAACAGTTCCATGCACAATACCATGCTTTACATTTTAAGGACATGCTCTTTGGTTTTTCTGTCATGGGGATTTGTTGTTGCTGTTTTTACAGCATTCATCAGGTTAAATCTGAGTATTTCACTTTAGGATAATTACGACAAAAGTCAGTTGTTTAACTGATACCTGATATTTCTGTTTCACAACAGAAAAAGAAACATTTATATGCATGAATATACTGCAATGATTTGCATCCTTGTTTGCATTCTCAGGCCCTGACAAAAATCTCTGGGTATCAATTGACACCAGTAGCCACATTTTCATGAACCTTAATGTACATTATAAAAGTTATAGAATCTTAGAATGGCCTGGGTTGAAAAGGACCTCAAAGATCATCTAGTTTCAACCCCTTTGATGTAGGCAGGGTCACCACCACTAGACCAGGCTGCCCAGAGCCACATCCAGCCTGATTACACTTATCATTTGGGATCAGTGTTAGTCCCACACAACTCTTGCCAAAGTTTAAGTAACATTTATGAACTGAAATGTCTCAAGGACATGCACAATGCAGCCCTCTTCTGGCTCAGAAACTCATTCTCCAGAGCATAACACATAAAAAAAATATTAAATATCTAAGCACAATATTTCCAAGTTGCTTTTGGCTTACACAGTATAAGTTTTCTAGCATACTGAAGATGCATCACATTGAACATATCAAAACTATTTAATGTCCTGCAAAGGATGTGTATGGCAGTCAGGTCGCTGTTTTAAAAAAAAAAAAAAAAAAAAAAAAAAAAAGCATCTATTGCAAAATATCACTGAAAGAAAGATGATGTACAGTAAGAATCTGGATTGCTTTTCTGCTGAAACTGCAACCAGGACACGGTTTTCACTATGCCCTTGCAGAATATATGGCATTTTGCTAACTGTGAAGAAAACAATGTTCAGGAGAGGATAAAAGATGGTATGAGCCAAATTAAACCATTAATAGTTTGGAAACTGGAAAGACAGACTGTCAGTCAACCTAGGCCAGGTCAGGGCTGTGAAGTGTGACAAAGCTCCACCTCTGCTCTGACAAGCTACCAGCCTCTCAGCAAGGCCACTGCCTGTTTCTCCACAGTGTAGGAATTGTACGTAAATTGATTCTATGTAAATTGTTCTAAGTTATTCTAATGCACATTTATTTAGCTTTTGTTTAAAGACCTACCTGCACAGCAAGCATCTGTGAAACTTCTTACTCCCTAATGCAAAACACTGTGCTAAGAATTGCTCCTGAGAGTTCCAGGAGAACACTTATCTAAGAGGGTAAGACCAAAGCGAGCTTAGAGCACTATTTCCCACATGCACTCTTCAGTTTGCACCAATCCAAAACATAGAGCACTTTGAATGGGAAGTGGTGTTAGGGATTAATGCCCTTAGGTTGTTTTTTGTTTTTCCTGAATTTATTCAGTCACTTTTTGAACCCTTGCAAGCTCCCAGCATCACCACCGGCCTATGGTTACAAGCTTTAGAGACCCAACTCATGTTGTACAAGAAAGCATTTCCTTAGACTTGCTTTGAACATGTCTATCTGCCTGATTGCTCCCCTTTACGGAACCTGTTTCACATCCTGATGAGAACTTTTCCCACCTGCTAGATTTCAGAGACTGATACACTATCTTCAGGGCAAGGCCAATCTCTTGCTACACGCCTGGGCTCCTGACAGTAACCTTTATTAGTAGCATTTCGGGGTGAGGGGTTGGTAAATTCACTCTCAAAAGACAATATACCTCCAGATGTTCCTAACAAGACAGAGTATGTGTGTCTTGCCCTGATCTGAGAGTGTCAGCAGCATAAAGGGGAAAGAAAAAGGACACTGTCTACACAACAGCCAACTGCTGGCAATTTTAAAAGAGATTGTTTAGATTCATATTTCCACTTTATTGTTTTTCATGCATTTGTAGCCCTCCAAACCACAGAATCACAGAATGGCACGGGTTGGAAGGGACCTCAAGGATCATGAAGCTCCATCCCCCATATACCAATAAGAGGAAAATCAAGCTATCAATGTCATCATCCTTAAATCAACCTTACTAACAAAGAACAGAAAATGAAGGGTTCAAGAAGAGAATTTCTCTTTCCGCTCCTACAAAGCAGCCTAACAGTACTGCTATGACCTTTCTTTAGCCACTTGCTCCTCTCTGTTTCTCCTTTGGATGTGTTTCTGCTTCAGTTTGCAGTTGCATAAATAATGTCAAAAGGCCTCAAGTCATGGAAAGCTGCAGTGAGCTGTGAGCCATTCCAGCTTCAATCAGGTACACAAACTGCACCCAGCAGTAATGAATCTGGGGTACTACGAATATCAGAAACACAACTCCTTCCTTGGTGAGGGTAAAACATTTCAAGAGACATGAAGAAAAGCTATTATGAAATAAAGAAACAGGTTTTGATCTCACTGAAGTGTTGAGATTGGGGTTACAAAGTGACTTTGGGTCAGTTGCCTTTCCTGCCATGTGTCTGCTAGGTTGCTAGTCAAAGTGTTTTGGAGACACTCTCTCAGAAGGCAAAAGAAGGTGGCAAAAAGTAGGCTACTGAATCCATTGTCCTCAGCTTCCAGGTTCAACAAGATCAAGATGACCAAAGTGCGAAGTCAACACATCTCTCGTGGCTAGCTTGTGGTTTGGCTGCACTTCCAATGAACTCTTCAGATATGCATTCATATGAAACAGGTTCTTTGTTTTGAAAAATCAGTAGCAGCTTAATCAAATTAATTTGGCATCTTGCTGATGATATACTGTTCCTCAAAGCCCCAAGAGGGTGAGCAGATCAGGTTACCTTCATCTTTTCAGTACATGCAGCCAAGTGTGCTCTTGCTCAGCTCCGTTTTTTTCCTAACTCAGCATTCATCCATTATGTTTCACCTTATTGAAGACTGTTATCACATCTTTGGTACTGGCTTAAAATATGATGCACATTGGAGCCAAAAAATATAAATGCTTGAGTGTATTTTCTGAAAAATAATTTTGAGCTTCTGTAATATTTCCTGTTATTGGACAAAACTAAAAGAAAAACAGACTATTTCAAAATTTCAGGTGTTTTTCCAGTGCAGGGAGAAAGCACCCATGGAGAAACAGCCTGAGCTTCCATAAGATGATTTGAAGCCAGGCTCATTTTGAAGCAGAAGGGACTGAGAATACAAAAGTGTGTTTGTCTCCCAAACAGTTTTTCATCTCAGTGGTTTCGGGATGGAATCAATTTTCATTATGCTTTTGCAGAAATTGTTTTTTCAAACTTACGTCTTAATGAAGTCTGTACTTTCTGGGTTTTTTTTTTTTGTTTTTTTTTTTTTTTGTTTGTTTTTCCTTCTGTTTTCATTAAGAAAATCCCCAGAAATTTGTATACAATGATGCATAAAGGAGATATAAGGAGTGAAATGGGAGTGTAGGTGCACAAGGTAGGAAGGACACTCTGTAGCTCTCGCCGTGCTGCAAATCAGGCCTAAAGAGGCCAGGTTATGGTTTGTTTTTCTTTACAGAAGGGGAAATTTATCACCATAGCATGTAGCATTTGTAGCAGTAATGTGCTGAAGAGTACAGTTGCCCAAAAGAGAAGGTTGCACTGAAATGTTGGCTTTGTATGGGAAAAATATGCCTGGTGAAACCGCTTGTAGAAGGGAAAAGGAGTTAAAGTTGTTTTGTTTTAAACAAAAGACAAAAAGCTACATGAATTGATTGAGTACTTGGAAAAACACACAAATAAGATCTTTGTTTAGAAGAAACTGTCCCTTCATTAAAGTATAAGAATTTAAGGACATCTTGCGGAAAGGTCCTGTTTTGGAACTTTCTCTGAGCTCACTGAAGAGATACACAATATACCAACTCATTTTTCTGTATTAAAGGATTGATATTACTAATTGTTCAATGAAGTCTCAGACCATTTCTTACCTGACCTAGACACATTCCTGCCAATTCTAATATATTTTATACTAAAGGAAATTCCAATTCAGCAAGGTAATTAAAACATGTACTACTAAGCAGATGGCAAACATTAACCATTTGTCTAGTCCCAAATGACCAATACTAAATTAGGGCTTCAGAGTAAAACTACTCCCTGTGATCAGAAGGACTTTTATTCTTTACTAGTCCAGCTCAAAAACTGAATATGCATTTGTGCAGAATCAAATATCTGAGCTTGTATTCTAAACTCAGTGAGACAACGCACTGACATTAATACAAAGCATTAGGAGAGAATTTGATTCAGCATTGGCTGTGGAAGAGGTGCACTCTAGTGGCACTGAAGCTGAAATACACGCATTATGGGCTAACTGCTCCACATCTCCTTAATATCTATACCCACAGTTCTGCAGGAACATTTCAGGTGGCTGACAGATTTTGCAGGCTTGGAGGTCACTTAGCATATGCTCCAACCTGAGGTGATCCCAAATGACATTCCTACATGTGATCAAGGGGTAAGTTTGCACAGAGGTTTTACTGTACAGCTGCTCACCTCACCGATCAGAAAGTAAAGGCATGCACAAGCTGCACTGCATCCCCACATCTCTTTGGAGTGCAACACCATTAAGTCAGCAGAATATATGGGCTGTAAAGATTACAGACAGCTAATTTTCATAAAATCATAGAACAGAATCCCCTGACACAGCTCCATGCTATTCCTTCAGGTCCTGTTGCTGACAGAGAAAGCAGAGCTCAGCGCTGGCCTTCTGCTCCCTGTGAGGAGCTGCAGCCACCATGAGGTCTCCCCTCAGTTCCTCATCTCTGGGCTGAGCAAATCCAGGGACTTCATCCACTCCTCATTTGTCTTGTACTCTACACCTTCACCATCTCTGTAGTCCTCCTTGGGCGGTTCTCCAGTAGTTTTAAGTACTTCTTATACTGTGGTGCCCAAATTTGCACCCAGTGCTTTAAGCGAGGCTGCACAAAATAGAGGGCAAACCCTCCCTTTGCCTGCTGGCCGTGCTGAACCTGAAATACCCCAAAGTGCAGTTGGGCCTTTTGGCTCCAGAGCACACTGCTGGCTCAGATCACCTAATCTTCAGGCTGGATAAATCAGCACTGATAAACAGAAGTCAAGCAGCAGAGCCACAGTTGCAATTGCTGGCAATGAAACAGCAATTAGCACAGAGTTTTTGAAAAATAAATTAGGGAGCAGATTGAGGGCTGGGCATTATTTAGACTGAAATCTACTTAGCTTTACAAATACAGGTACTGCTCTAAGTCCTGCTACCAGAGGACATGATGCCACTGAGGAGGTCTGATCATCTGGACTGCTGTGCCACAGAGCATGGCAAATAATAGATTAAGAGGCCTAAGGAGCTTTTCCTTCTCAGACTGGGGAAAGGAAACTTTTAATGCAAATTTCTAAAGTGAATGTCAAATTGCATATGAATTTGGCAAATATTCTTAGCCTGACTGGTTGGATGAAAGGTGCCCAGACGGGTCACTCTTTCCTCTCAGTTTTACCCTTCATCTTCTGCAGAGCAGAAGACTTGTTTGCAGTATCAAGCACCATGGGGCTGTGACCTTGCTTGGCTGATCTAGGATTCACATTAGTACTGCTAATAAATAAAGAAACACTTTCTGTCTATAACAAGACCACATTTTATGCATAACATTCTAACCTGCACACTGAATTGGAGATTTCATGGTACAAGAAGCACTTCCAGATACTTGCTTCCAAAATGTTTAAAAGCTGTTCACGAATTATTTTCCTCTGTCAGTATGATTCTGTCACTAGCTTTCTTTGCAAAACATCAAAATAACTCTCTTAACAAGGGAAGCATTGGTGATCTTTCTGAAACTGCATCAAGAGAATGTATTCTTCTAACTGTAGTTACCACAGTGAGAAACTGAAGTCTTGCTCTTCTGCTTGCATTCAAGAACCAAAGTGACCTAATCTGTTTTGTTTCAGAGAAGACTCTCATTTTGTGCTTAATATTCCATTGTATTAATCCTTAACCTTATTCAAATATATATATATATATATATTTATATACATAGACATCTCTTTTTCCTATTACTACACAGCTGCAGATCATATGTGATCAGTCAGGTGCATGAATAAAACATTCTGTAGCAATTATTCCATGCACCTTGTCCTGTTTGTGACTGTTGAAGCTGTTGGCTTCAGGCAGTGATTTGTTTATGCAGGTGCATCATGTTTTCTTAGGATGGCACAGGCTAGAAAAATGGCTTTGAGTAAAGGAGAGCTGAAATTCAAGGACTGTAATGGAAGTGGGCCAAAGATGGGGGTGTGGACTGATAGAGGACTATCACCTTCCAGCCATGCCTGTAGAAAGATTTTCCCTTCAGATAAGTTAGGAGAATTATCATTTCAGTAACTAATTAATACATAGTAATGTATTCAGTAAAGGCAACAATGATAAAATGTGTTGCCTATAGTTCTAAAACTGCTAAAATAAAACAGGAGGAGAAAGAGAAGAATAATTTAAAAAAATTAAAATCACATTTAAATGAAGTGTATTTTGCAGATGCAAGGGTTACAGTGCACAGCAATCCATACAACTGACATGTTTTCCTCTAATTGTCATCCTTGTTGTTCTTTTATATCAAGCCCAAATGCTATGAGAAGTAGTGAAGAGAATTTTATATCCACTAATTATTATCATGATGTTATTAATTTAGACTAAGGATAATAAGATAGGGTGTATGTAGGAAGAATTCATTATGAAATTAATTGCTCTGATTAGGGTCAACACATAAGATAAGGTTTATAAAGCATTTCAAAAACAATTAGTTTTGAGGTCTATTTGGCTTCCTAAGACATGTAAATCTGGAGCTTGTATTCTACATTTCTCCCCCCTTCCCATTCATATGCTAAGTCCTCTGATAAATGCCAGTTGTACAAAAGAAAATTGAAATCAGTGGATTGAAGCAAAGCTGGATAATGAGGTATTATTGATATATTCTGTGAATGCTTCAATTATTCCTGCCTTCGGTTTTGAAATTATTTCACAGAAGCAAAAAATAAAAAATGGCTTTTTACAAAGTCAATTTTAATCTCTCCATTGCATTTGTGGTTGTTGTCTTTTCCCCTTAATAGCCATGGAAAGGGCTTGATTATAGTTATCTTTCTGAATATACTATTGTCTCTGTAATTTCTTTCTCTTGACTCTCAAGGGCTCTCTCAGAATGGTGCCCCTCAGTTACGTGAAACACCTGTTTCTAATTCATCTCCATAAATGAAACTTAACATGGCTTTGCGGCCTTTCATCTCAAATGCACTTTGCTTTCTCTCCTATGAAGCCTTAAAAAAAACAGCTGACAGAAAGAGCTAGCAAAAACATGTTTTACACAACAGAATGTATATTCAGGATGTTCTTTACCACAAAGGTTTGCAGCATCCAACTTCATTTCCTCATTCAGTTGAGTTTTGGACCTTGATTTCCAGACGATCGTATTCAGCCAATTCTGACAGCTCTCATGGAGCTATTCCAAATGTGTGCTGCTTACAGCAGGCAGTCTGTTAGCTGTAGCCACTGGTTCTGTCCCAGTAGCAGCCTAATATTTGTCTGCCACAACACATGGGTTATCAAGTCAGCAGCAGCATAGCTGCCCATTTGTCACCCATTTCGCAACCATGTCTTTATCCAGTGGCCTGCCTTCCAGCCCTGTATTAACAGCCTCAAGGAATCAACACTGTGAAGCACCCCTGGCACTGCATTTTACTGTTTTAGGCCACAGCTTCTCCCTTTGGTTGTGCCACCCATTGCCACACTGGAGTATTCACACGTTTCAGCACTCTGCAGCATAAACAGGAGGGGACAAAGCCATAGAGCCTTCACAGAAAGTTAAAATCACCTTTAATGATGGATTAGCACAGGAGCTATTGGCACTTCTGATAGCACAAAAAAGCACACCCAAAACTTCCCAAGTCAGTGCACTTTGAATTTTGAAGAGCTGAAGTAATGCAGTGCACTGCAGCAGGGGATGCACTGCTGAAACAATGCTCCACATCACACCAGACCAGGCTCTTTCATGAGAGTGGTACAATGACTTCAAATAAGAAAACATAGCTTGTGCAAGAGCAAGTAACTCTTGCTACTCAATACCAAGCAATAAAAATCAACTGAGTGATCAATAGGCTTTTCTGTCCACTGAGGCTTTGAAGAATCTGCTGTCATGCTTTCTGCTATAATTAGCACCTGACAAACTTAAAATGTTTAATCACTGTGAAATTGTCTCCTATAGAGACAATGTACATCTGGAATAACAGCATGCAATTCAGAGGTCTATGGAGTCCCACGCCATTAAACACAAACTTCAAATTGAGTTTCCTCTGCTCTTTGACATGCTAACATCAGCCCAAATCACTGTCAGCAGATAAACCTCAGAGGGCTCACAATATGCTTTTAAGCATCAACAGTGTTTGCTTGCTCTCCTGGTGGTAGACAGTGCTGCACAACCTTCACCTCAGCTTCACCTTCATACTCAAAATGAAGGCAGTCCGGGGTAAAAGAGAGACAGAAAAGAACTCATTGACCAGTCAACTCACTGAAAGCTACAAGGCAGATATTGAAGGCAGATACTACTTACCTAAACAGCCTTGCACTCTATACAAGAATCTAACAAAGAAAGACCAACAAATAGATTTTGTCAGTGCTTAAGATAAGACCCTTCCTTTCTAATATCATGCTGGGCAGATATTAACAGAAACTGAGGCTGGGAACCAACCAGAACTCTTCTTGCCAGCTATCTTCTCAATCCTACAATAAAATTCCCTTATTCCCTAAACTTCTCATCACTAGCTACAGAGTCAAAGGTCACAAAAACAAGCCTAAGTATTTGTAAATATCATTATTTCACTCTGAAACATGTTTCAGCATAGAAATTCAAAAGGAATCATTGTTTTAAATTATGTTTTCTTTAATTTTTTATGGACTACTATTGAAGACTTGTCATGAATTTGTGAAGAAAGAAAAGCAGATGTCAGCACTATGCTATCTTTTATTATGTAGGCAAGAATGGTAAGCTGTAAATACAGAATATGGATCAATAGCTTGTGATCTCAGTGTTGAAGCAGGGTTGCTTAAAGCTATGTCTGTGCTGATGGTACCAGAACAAGCCAAATCACTCTTGCTTTCTGTCTGTGAGGTGTGGAAGTTAACAGTTCTCTGCCACACACAGACGCAATAAAAATCATCTGCTGCTAAAGCAGATCTGTATCTCATACTTAAAGAAACCTGCAAAAAATATGCATGAATACAGACTGAAAACAAACAAACAAAAAGGGAGAAGTACCACTGTATATTTTCAGACTGCTTTTATAAGGTGCATGTGTTCTCTTGTAAAGCTAGTAGTTAAACACTCAACCTTTACTCTGAGCTTTCCCATCTCTAAACTGTTTCTGTAGACTCTTAATATCTAAGACAACCTGACCTTTGCAGAGTATGCTATTGAGTCTTCAAATATTACCTGACTGTAACACTTCATCTCTAACCTGTTCTTAGCTTCTATTAGTAACTTCTATTAATATGATGAATCCAGGGTTTTTCCCCTGTTCTGGCAAGAAATTTTTCTTCAAACTTCAGGAGAACAGCACTAAGCCAGACTTTGATTTCACCAATTCTATGGTCCCCTGAGCTTTTTCTAGCAAAAGCATAAACACTGGAGCAGCTTTTCCAACCAAGTCCCTACTGCTTTTTGCTGTCATTCTTTGATTTTATTTTTTGTACAAAAAGTAGAGATGTAATTAGCTTGTTTTCTATTTCAGCTATGACTGGCAGCAGGAAAACCTGAAAATACAGCACAGCTTTGCTTAGTGATCCCTCAGTCTTGTTACATGGGAAGCAAAGGCCTGCCCTGACCTAAGAGCATATCCTAGCTTAAAGACTGGGACCTCAGCCCTATCGGGACAGTAGATCTACTGCATCCTGTTTGTAATATCCATTTAAAATAGCTGGATTATAGTTCATATTTCAGGGAAACATCCTAAGTTACAAGAGTAGGAAGTGCTGGGCGATTGACCTCAAACGAAGATATGATAATTTACATCAGCCAGAGCAGCAAGCTGGCAAACCATTACTGATTTAAATCAGTGGAGGATTCCACCCATTATCCCTGGAAGTGTTCCACAAAAATACCGTGTTCTCTTTAGTTGTCATCATCTCAAGCAATTACTGCACTCAATTCCCAAGGATGAATTTAGCAATATATATTTTAATCTCAAGGTGACTTAAAGCCTGATTTTTTTTCGTTTTTCTTTTTTTTTTTTTTTTCATAACCAGAGATGAGTGCTTTACTTTAATAGTTTTTATTATTGGTGAAAAAGAGTAAGCAGTGATCAGATGCTGTAATTGAATAGAGGAGGTAATTCACATTCTAGTCATCTTGGAAACAAGGCTTTACACTAGAAAAAGGAATAGGTCTGGAAGGAATAGCTAGTTTCTGTGCATTGTGATATATAAAGAAATCTAGAGAACAGTATGGGCTGCCCCTTCCCCCATGTTTGTTTGTTTGTTTGAAGGAAAAACACAAATCCCAGCCTGACCTCTCTTAGTTGCCTTATTTTCCAGGACATTTGTTTTTTGTAGAAGCACTGCATACTCTATCAGTAACTCAGGTGGCTGTCTGAAGTAGAAACTCTCAGTTTTAAATAAAAGGCTTTGCTTTAAATATATCATCAGGAATTTCATGTATGAGATGAAGTCACTGGCCCAGAATGCTATGCTTCTGCATTGAGAGTGGAACTGTCTATATTGGCAGTGCACCTTCAGCAAATTTGCTGATGATACAAAGCTGGGAGGAGTGACTGATACACCAGAAGGCTGTGCTGCCATTCAGTGACACCTGGATGGGCTGGGGAGCTGGGCAGAGAGGAACCTGATGAGATTTCATCAAAGGCAAGTGCAGAGTCCTACATGTGGGGAGGAATAATTGCACACACCATTACAGATCAGGGGCTGAACTGCTGGATAGGAGTTCTACAGAGAAGAATCTGGGGGTTCTAGTGGACTGCAAGTTGACTGTGAGTCAGCAGCATGCTCATGTAGACAAGAAGGCAAATGTTTTCCTGGGGTACATTGGGAGAAACATTATCAACAGATAAACTTATCCTCCCACTGTACTCAGCTCTAATGAGGCCTCACCTGAAGAGGTGTTTCCTGTGCTGGGCTCCCCAAAAGACAAAGACATGGAGCTCCTGGAGAGAGTGGATGGATAAGAAGGTAAGCATTGCTCTTAAGAGGTGTCTGGGACAACCAGGTCTGTTTAGCATGGAGAAGAGAATACAGACAGAATCTTATCAGTGTGTACAAATATATTTAGGGAGAGTGTCAAGACAGTGGGGCTGTACTCTTTTCAGTGACAGGATAAGAGACAAAGGGCACAAAATGAAACATGGGAAGTTTCACTTGAACTTCATTACTGTGAGTGTGACAAGGCACTGGAACAGGCTGCCCAAAGATTCTGACTTGTATAAGTAAGAGGGAATTCAATTCAAAGCCCACAGGTCTGATCCACAAAACAGAAAATAACAGTTCTGAAGCACTTTGATGAAAAAAAAAAAAAAGACAATTTCTTTTCACATTTCATTAGAAAATGGCAGTTTATTAGAAAATGGCAGTTTATTTTCACTTGCTTGTTAAAATCCAGAATGAAACAGCTGGTGAAAATTCCTGCCCTAATTTGGATTTCAAGAAAAGCAAAGCCAAATTGCAGAAGCAGTTGAAAATAAAGAATCCTTTGCAGTCAGAAAAAGTGCACTGCTTATCTTCTGATTAATGGACTGAAGTGATATCTCTCATAGCCTTTAAAAGGACTGAAGTCCTGTTTTCTGACTGTATTTCACTCAGTGAGCTGTTTTTCTCACTGGTCTTCATGTCACATTTGCAAAAGCAAGTTTCACATCAATGGATGGACAGCTCACTGGAACATGAAGATGTGAATGGCTGAACCATTGACAGGAGCTCAAAAGAAAATGACTTCAATGTGCTTATGTTAAAAGCAAAGCTGCACATTCAGCTTTGATTTCAGATTTGAAGCTGTCCCAAATGTGGAAGTGTCAGAAGCTGTTGTACTGCAGCAGAAGAAAAAACTTCTTGAGCAACAACTTCATATTTAGAACTCTTGGGTCACATCCTCCACTGAGACACAGTCAAATGTCTGAGATGAACAGAGCCCAGGATGAGGCCATCTGGATTTTTTGTTCATATTTTTATATCACAGGAAATTCAATAACTGCATTCCTTGGGCGCAATGGAATAAGTATATTTTAAGCATCATTTTTTGAACATATGAAGTTCTACAGTTTGAAGTCATCTGAGCGGATCTTCAAGGCAGGAAAGTGAACTGTATATTTTCATAAGCTGGTGTATGTTTGGTATCTTTTTCTACTTTATCTGACTGCTAAGTTTATAACAAGAATAAAGGAAGATAGATAACCCAAGGGGGAAATAACTGCATTGCAAAAACACTTAAACCAACTGAAAAGTAAGTTTGGCTGAATAAGAATTTTCTAAGCATAATATAACCTAGAAACTGCACATTCCCCGGTAATCTCAGAAGCTTTAATTAGTTGAAGAAACTGATCATTTTACTACATAACCTTCAAATCACCTCTCTGAATGCACTTTTTGTCTCTACATTTCACCAGTTTCTCAAGTGTTTCCTTGTCTCATTTCATACAGTTAATGAAACAACTCAATCAAGCAGCAGGTTTTCATATGAGCAGGTTTTGAGTGAATTCTAAGGAGCTGAAATTTGGAATAAATTACTACCTTTTGCTTTGTTCCTTGAAATAAAATACTTTTTGATATCATTCCCATAGTCTATAAGCCATCCCTCTAAAGTGACCGTGGAGCTCATTTAGTCCATGACTCTAGGCTCCATCTGTCCTAACAGTCCTTTAAGGGCAAGCAGGATGATGCATGGTGCTGGACTGCTACATGCTGAATTCAATTCTGGTGATTCTAGAAGAATTAAATCTCCTTCAACCTAGCTCACTTTTACTGTAACATCATTGATAAGACATATAGCAGTCAAGCAGTGATGATATGCACTGTTATATAACAACAAACATAATACATTTCATATTATTGGCTGTTCTTGCCCCAGATCAAATTGCCTTGAGGAACACAACATACTTCCCAGTCCTTCTGCATTACCCACTCACTCACCAGCTACACCCAGGTCCTTGAGCAAAAGCAATCCTAATTTGCTCTAGGCAGGAATAATCCAGATGCTTTACATGTGTACTCCAGGGACTTTATCTCCTTCAACAGTACAGTAAATGATTTCAGTGGGCAGAGCCAGTTCAGTTGGCAGATCCCTGAGTGTTGACTAACCAGGTAGATTTCGCTAAAGGTATGCCAGTGTTTGAATGTCCCAGCACCTATTGTTCTCAGTATAGTACTGCAATTGTGTTATTCAATTTTCCTGAGCCTGGTGCATGACAAGGGATGTCAAACCTAAGTGAAAGTTATAAGGAATAAAAACTCAGCTTGAAATTAACACTCTGGTGAACTCCAAGTACAAGAGACTAAACTGATGCCTAACATGGCATGGCATGATTTGTGCATGCAGAAGAAAACAAGCAAAATTACACCTCTGCATGAAGGTGCAGGTTTGGTCCTACTGACTATGAGCTATTCTTTTTTGACATTTCAACACTGACACTTGCAAGGCACAAAAAAAAGGTATCAACTCTAAGAACAGGTCTATTTCTTACACTACTAACCTCAAGGCAATTGGGAACATGATGCTAAAGTATGGTACCATTTCCCTGCATCCTATTACTTGTCACCTGGGAGAAGAGCTGGCTCTCTGCCACTTCCTCTGAGGGAGATGAATGGCACCCTATGCAACTCTCAGATATGCAGATGTGGTGGGAAAAGAAAATACAAATGATTCTGAAAAGCAAGTAAGTTATTCAAAAGATATGTGTACGGATGTGTGTGTGTGTGTATCAAAACGAGGAGGTAAGGTGGTAAAGGAAAGTTGAAGAAGTTAAGAGCAAACTTGATGGAGAACTAAGGGCAAAACAAAACATGTAGTAGTCCTAAAAACTAGTATTGCAGAAAACTGAATTCTGAAAAAAGGTGGGGTTTTTTGTTGGTTTTTTTTTCTACCTTTTTCTTTTGGCAAGGTGTGTGCATGACTGCAAAACTTGGAATTGCTGCTTAGTACACTAGAGAAGTGGTTGTATTATAAGTGCTTTTGATAAAATATATGCCAATTGTGATTGAAGTGCTGCTTTAGTTCCCAAGTACATCTGTTCCAAATTGTTCCACAAACATAGCTAAGCACGTTCTTATTTATATTCAGTGATGCTAAGCACAACACACAAAACCCACAACACAAGCAAAAAAATACCTGTTATGTTTTCTACCAACTCATCTTTTATATTGATTGGGATCCTGCTGTTCACACTCATCATTACAGATGAAGGGAAAAAAAGAAAACAATGTTCAGTATCCATTATCAGGGGGCTGGAGCACCTCCCCTATGAAGACAGGCTGAGGGAGCTGGGCTTGTTCAGCCTGGAGAAAAGAAGGTTGGAGGGTGACCTCATTGCAGCCTTTCAGTACCTGAAGGGTATCTATAATCAGGAGGGGAGTAAACTCTTTGAAAGGGCCGATAATAGCAGGACAAGGGGAAATGGTTTTAAGTTGAAAGGGGAAAGATTTAGGTTGGATGTTAGGGGGAAGTTCTTTACTAGGAGAGTGGGGTCCTGGAACAGGCTGCCCAAGGAGGTTGTGGATGCCCCATTCCTGGAGGTGTTCAAGGCCAAGTTGAATGGGGCCCTGGGCAGTCTGGTTTAGTAAATATGGAAGTTCAGCAGCCCTGCCAGGCAGGAGGGTTGGAGCTTCATGATCTTTGAGGTCCCTTCCAACCTGGGTCATTCTGTGATTCTGTGATTCATTAATATGAGATTGAAATCCTTTTTTTTTTCCTGTCCAGAGTTAACTAGATAGAACTTAGGTCCTTTTCAAGTTTAGATCTAAAATATCACAACTTAAATAAATAAATAAGGAACTTTTGCATCAAACTGACCTAGCACAGACATAGTTAATCTGTTTTACTAGCACAGACATAAATGTGAAAATGTGTAGGTTTACAGCAAAATGAATATGCTGCCTTTTCTTATAATCAACAAAAGAATGTGTCAGTGCACCACTGCTGTAACAACAACATACAGAACTAAGAGCTTGCAGAGCACAGCCTGCAAAAAGAGGCCTTGTTTCTCAAGGTGTTCTGAATATGTTATGTAGAATATCTTGTGAAGATACCATGGCAATAAATAACAGGATGCATATTATTCACACAAATGAATTGATGAAATTGGTACAAAGGATAAAGCAGAAAATGCATAAATTCTAATGGTTAAAGCAAAGTTAGATGTTGACAGATGTAGAATAGGTGGGTACTCTTAACAGGTAGTTTCAGAGTATGTTCTATGTCGTGTATCTGTATGTGTATGTGATAACAGACTGTATGTAGTTTTTAAATACTGCTTTGGACATTAACAGTTCCATCAACTGCTAATTATCTCTTTATAATTATTTGCATGTGGAGTGGAAGTCAAGCTTCTTATTCTTTTTTTAAGAAGCCATATCACTATTCTCTCATTGTGTAAAAACCTTTATCAGGACGTATTGCTTTATGAAAAAATTGTGAGTAATTTCTTGTTATTCCTCGGGGGAATACGTAATCTTTCTGTTGAGGTACTCCACTTTCTTCTTCCCTGTTTTTTTTTTCTCAACTGCTGCTGGGATACATATCCTACATATGCCTTTCCTATCCACCCCTCGCTTCTGTTTTTCAAAGACGCCACTCTTCTGGATGTACCTATCACTTTACTTGAACAAGGGGGTCTTTCTCTCCTGGTTTTCCCTGTTATCCTGAGAACTAGCCACCAGGAGGCAGTAATATCACGCGTTGGTCGTCATTCACACTGTGCTCCTCCGTGCCGTTGCCTTCATAAGTGCAGATTTGGAATGTCATGAACATCATAAGCGACAGTGTTTAATACGTCTTTTGCGATGGTCGTTATTCTGAAAAGTAAGACCGGTGTCTCCTGTCACTTCGATATCTTATTTTCCCTCTGAGCTTGCTTCTAAATTAGAGTGGCTTAGAAATGCAGCCATGCAGGAGCACAGGTGGAAATAATTGTATTCTACGCAGCTGTGTCAGCTGAGTTTAGAAGACACGTGGTAAATTATTCTTTAGCAAATTGAAGAAAGTTAAATTCAACATGGAAATTCATGTTTAGGATCTGAAAGAAAAATACTGATCTCAAAGCACAGGTAGCCTTTCAAAATCCCTTTTCCTATGCTTTTCATGCAGCTGCTGGGAGCCTTCAGCCCACCAGTCCACTCTGCATCTTTAGAAAAAATATTTGCTCAAGTTTTAAGGCATGAACTGAGGAAACAAACAGTTTCCCAAGTCTGATTTAATGAGAATTTTTATTTTGTTGTTTTGGCGTACCTTTCTACAGATGCCAAAACATTAAATACATGCTCTCAGAGGACTCAAATTTATGTACAAGTTGACTAATAACTGACACTTATTGTCTGGCATGACATTGACATGTTCTTTTAAGTGAGAACACTATTGGAAGCAGTAATGTGAGTTAGGTAGATTGTGTTGCTCGGTAATAGAGTGTTGTTGTCAAAGGAGGTTGTGGATGGAGGCATTCAAGGCCAGGCTGGATGTGGCTCTGGGCAGCCTGGTCTGGTGGTTGGTGACCCTGCACATAGCAGGGGGTTGAAACTAGATAATAATTGTGGTCCTTTTCAACCCAGGCTATTCTATGATTCTGTGATTGTGTTCCTATGGAGGTTCTAAATATTGAACATGTTTTTCTCCCTGCTATGACAATCTTTCTCTCCCGTGATTAAAATGAGTTATTGTTTTTCTTTCCTTTCCTATGCACCCTGTCTTAATATGGCACTTTAAATAAATATGTTAAATAATTGGAAACAATAGAAGGCATGTTTTTGTCATGGAGTTATCTAGGTCAATCTATGTCCATGACAGGGGGCTGTAGGCCCATGGGCCCGTTGGCCCCCGAAAATGGGTAGAAAAAAGAGGTAGGGAGATGGGAGCTGGGCTCAAGGAAACAAACAGAGCAGCAGCAGTGATCTAAGGAGGAAATCTTATTTTACTATCTGTGATATTGGAATGCAAGATAACACACTATAATGCAATCTAATTGAAATTGAGGCTAATAAACCAAGTAAAATAAGAGAGAGGTGAGGCAGTGAGAGAGAGAGCAAGCATCACTTCCGTGACACATTTTCGTCTCTGACCATGAGGTTGTCTGCAATGTGTAGTTCTTTTCTGTGCTCCACATGATGTTATGATGTGGAATACCAACAGCAAAAATTACAAAACCATGACAGTTTTTATCTGAAAAGCAAAATTCTGTTGTTTGGTTTGGGATCAAATTTTCAGCAAGGTCTTTGCTATTATTGTTTTTAAAGTAAATAGAATAGGAATAATTGACCACAGAAATGCACACTTATAATGCCTCCCACAAATATTATTAGGTCTGTTAAATGCATCTTTGCATGGAGAAATGAGGAAATTATTTTCATTTGATTTTAAATCATATGATAGTCTGTCCTAGTTTAAAAAAAATAAAAAAAAATAAATCATTAGTGTCTAGTAATGACTATTATTAATAATAATAGGTATTCCTAAATAGTAAATCCTGTGAGATTCATAAAGCATTTGCAAAAATATGTGATATTTTGACTTTTCCATTGCTTTTCCTTATTAGCCAAGGAAGCCAAGTAGCCTATTTGAAATGCAAAGAACATAAAATATGCTATAAATTCAAGCAGATGCTACTTAAACTGGGTACTTTCCTGGTGGAGTTTAGATTGGCTAAATTTGTGATATAGTTTTGCCACAATTTTTTTAGAGTACGGTAACTCTGTCCATAGAATTCTTTACAAATGAAAACAAGGTGACCAGTCAGTGCTTGGGCTGCTGGCTAAGAACAAAGGAAGGAGTGTGGATTTTTAAACTTAAGAAGCTTCTCTTAAGGTTGACTGGCCTATCTTAATTGCATGTGTATTCTCTTTTAGGTTATTTCCAAATGATCACTGAGAACTATAAACATCGTCAAGACTTAGCAAGTTGTTTAACCACTCATTACAAATTGCGTCTCATAAAGGTGTTTTCTCATGGATCTTAAGTTACAGGTTCTTCTCAGGAAAAAAAAAAAATGCACATGAAAATACATACATTATCAGAACAAGATCAGCATTAAGTGTTGATTTTTACTTCAGTATACAGATACAGTTAGCACTGTCACTGAAGTGAATAAATGCTGGTATAAGTTTAAATCAGACTAAATTTGCAATAAAGTCCACAGCAGACCCACACTGATTGCAATCATTCTTGTCACTTGCCAATCCATTATTCAAGTGTCTTTTTTTTGGGAGCCATTAGAACTTGTCCAGTCTCCAGACAATCAAGAGTTTTCAGTAGAATACTCCTGTTTAGTCTCAGAAATTAGCTTAATCTCCTGTTTATTCACATCAGTAAAAAAAAAAACAAACTGGAAATCCCAAAGTCAAGTCACAAATTGCAGTATGTTTTTCGTGTTGAAAAATCAGGAGAAAAACAGTTAGCATAGCTACAGTTACCTGTATGAGACTTTCTAAGATCATGGCATTCTCTTTATGAAAATGCATGTTATTCCAAATCCTCCTGAAAATTATATATGCTCAAAAAAACCTGTCATCTACATATTGCAGTTTCTGTTGCTTTGTATACCACCATAGTTTCACTACCTTTTACGTGAAGAAGTTAGAGATGTGGTAGCAAAAATGTGCTAGTTGTGCAAAGTTCCCATTGCTTCTACTTCGTTATTTTTGTTAAGTCACAAAATTTCTGTCTAGATCCAAACTGAAATTCTGACCCTTTTTGCTTCACTTTTTCCAAGAAAGGGCAGCTGGTCCATTCTTAAGTTTTGTTTCTGGGAGCTCAGCTGTTTTGCTCTGAGTGCACTGTGGGATGTCTACTATTCCTGGAAATCAGGAGGTACTGCTCAAAATGAAAATGTAATTAAAAGTTAGAAGAATCTGATATGTTATGTGAACGTGGTTCAACAGGCACTGCAGAAGCAAGCCTATATTCAGTGTATTTCTCAGGATCTGCGTTCGTTTGCATTCTCTGTAGCTTCTTTAAACTTCATCGACAGGACTCTCTTATACTTTAATTATAGGCATAAATTAAAGCAAAATGATGAGGAGAGGACAAGCAAGCTAATTTAAATAAGAAAAAAATTGATACGGGTTATCTTTATTGTCTGGATATTACCAAAGCAACGTTTTTCTGGAAACTGACACGAACAGCATGTTATTGAAATGACATTAAATAATAAAATTTATAGAAGAATATATGCAAAGTATCCTAGAAATAAATAGTAGAGATAGCAGGAATCCACTGAAGAGGAGCACCAAATGTATGTATCAGATAGAGCATCTCACCTGAGATTACATACTGAGGGTAGATATCAGAAGTGAAATTGTGCTGCTAGCAGATAAGAGAATAAGAAAACTCTGGGAAGGTGAAAAGTCCGATTTAGGCCAACACACAAGTTAGGAGTTATAAATATATTCTTAGTATAGTTCCTTACTATCCCATGTATAGTATAGTCAGTAGGTGAGCTTTGCTTATGATGCTAGCAGCTTTATATTGAAAATGGGAATGTTACATGTTCCCTGTGCAAAGCCATTTCTGTATAGGGCACAAGAACCTGCTTTTGGTTTAGCCTGACTCTGGAAAAACCTTTAACTTCAGGGCCATCACTGGGAATCTGTTCAGCTACTTCAGTGAAATAGTACAGGCAAAGTAGAAAATGACAAAAAAAAAAAGCCTTTAATAATTGTTGCTAGCTTATCAATTGCATTTCTGAGTGCTAGTCAGTTCATCTGGGGAGATATTTCCTGTGTGGGAGAGGACAGTTAAGTGGTATCCATGTAAGAAGATGTTTCACTGTGTCGCTGCTGAAGTATGTTTTCCTCTACTTTTAAGGCTAAATAGAGCAATCTTTTCAAGAAAATTTCCTGGCTTCCTACATAGAGAGGTGATTACAGAGAACTGACAAGTTATGACACAGACTGACTGTGTTGAGGAAAGAGAAGGAAGTGTCCCAAGAAGTACAGGAAAACAGTTAGGAATTAATTTCATAGCTTAAAAAGGAATATAAATTAATTCAGACCACGATCTAATATGCCAAATTCCTCTGAGACATCTCTAGGGCTGTGACTGAACATCTAGTTTTCGGGAAGTTAGGCTCAGTTGAAGAACACAGTAGCTAAGACCAACCTCGTACCACAGCCAAAGCAGTATATAAATAATATATAGCTGACTTCAGTAGGAAAGGCTAGCAGTGTGCTTATGTGGCCAAGAAGGCCAGTGTCATCCTGGCCTGCATCAGAAATAATCATCAGGACCAGGAAAGTGATTGTCCCCCTGTATACAGCACTGGTAAGACTGCACTGTGAATACTGTACTCAGTTTTGGGCTCCTCATCGCAAAAAGGATACTGAGTTGCTTGAGTGTATTATAGAAAAGAATAACAGCACTGGTGACGAGACTGGAAGGCAAGACATATACGGAGTGGTTGAGAGAACTGGGGTAGTTTAGTCTGGAGAAAAGGAGGCTGAATAGAGGTCAGATTGAAGCTGATGATCTTGATGATTTCCAAGGTGTTTTCCAACATTCCAAAATTCTATGATTTAGATGGTAGTAGTAACCATCTTTGAGTACTCCTGTTAAATCCAGTATTAATTTGCAACATTAGGCTTAAAGTGACTGTGTATACTTCACTATTTATAGAGATATGTATGAAGCTTGGACAGTACCTTCAATCTTATATTTTTTCACCCTTGGTACCTTTAGAAATGCTGATTCTAAATTCCATGGAGACAAAATAAATTTTAAAAAAAGAAAAAAAAAAGAGGTTTTTGATGTCTCTGTCTTTTATTACTAGCATTTGTTATTGTGCAATATATTCATGTTGAAAATTGGGTGGAAGGCAAAAATCCAGAGTTGCATAAGAAGGTATTTCCATTGCTGTTTTAGTAGATGAGCTTGTATATAATGAAAACAAATGGCAATGGATAGGCAAAAAGAATTACAGCAGTCTCCACTGTGCCACAATTAAATATATATACATATATATATATATAATATATAAGAATGTATATATGTATGCAATAGAATATGCATCTATTCCAAAAAGTAAATTATTTCTTTCAGCTCTTCAGGTAACATGGTTGTTTGTCAGTGTTTTATCCCCACTCTTTATATATACCAGGCAGAGAAAGTGAACTAGAAAGGCCAAGTATAGTTAGGTTGTGTAGTTGGTAGTAACTAGTAACTTGTGAGTTGCAGAAAGGGAGTGGTGTGGCAGAAAGTAGAGCATGTTTCATACTATTCACAGCACTGCCAAAACTGAGGACTGGATGCTTATCCGTGGTAATTCCTCGTTGTCAGTGAAGGAGACAATTTTTTATTGTTTTTTACTGGTTTACTTTCTTCTGGGTTATCAAAAGGCAGGGTGCTTTGTCATTGCAGTGCATCAACTGTATGCCTGTTTTCCACGAGAGAGCTGAGAAATGCTGGGAATGAATTCGACTTCTGACTGTAGTAGACTGCAGAGTGGAGCACTTTCCTAATAGCTGCTTTGGATGGGCCTGAAGATTCCTCTAGCCTAGCCTTCTCTCCTGGGCAGTAGCTAAAAACTTATTTCTAGGAAAGAACAGACCAGGCACATGGCAAGGATTTCCCAGAACTGCCCTTGTGCTGCCTGCAATTTGTGTTTTACAGACTTCCTGAGCTAGACAGAGTCTTTAGACTTTTTGGTCATGTCTGCACATTGTCTGTTTGAGATAAGCTCCTAATATTTACAACATCCTTGGCTATGACATAGTTACATGTTATGCAATTCACCACCTTCCTTTGATTTCCAGCCCGTTTGCAGCAGTCAGGCAGCTGGGCACATCTGTGCAATTTTCAGGCATTACAACACAAGAGATTAAACATGGGCTACTTGTTATAGTGGCCTTTCCTATTAAATATCTTCACATGGTATTGTTCTAAATAGAACGCATTTCCTCCTACAGACTGTTAGGAGCATCACAGTGCTCTCCTAGGAGAACCGTGTTCATCTTTGTAGCCTAAGGGTGTTGGATTTCTGGCCTCCCTGCCCTTCACACAATAAGCCCAGAGGCCTTTTATCCCTCTGGCATGCTCCACTGAGTCCCTCATAATCATTTTAACACAATTTGTCTTTATTATACCTCAAATATTTCCAGGCAAACCACTCAAGAGCAGTTGTGAAGATAAATCAAATGAGAACTAATTAAACTGCAGGATATATAAAGAGTAGGAAAAAATAGTTTTCTTACGTAACTGTTTCTGTATTACTATATTTGTCATAACCACATGATACCATATCATGTAAGTGGGACTGGACAAGTAGTGATGGCACCTATTTTACCTAATGTCTGTTTAAACTAGTGTATATGCAGTTGGCCTGACCGTGACATCTGCTCTTTAGCAGACAAAAGGGATACAAAATAGGGAACTGAGCCTATTGATGTAATAAAGAAACCCAACTGCCTCTAATTACTGATCTTTCCAATAATGCTCACTTGTTCATATGCTGAGGAAATAAGTTCTTTTTCTGTGCTGCTGAAGTATTTTCACCTAGAGCAGATGCTATGACAGAGGTTTAACCTCTGCTCGCATCCACCTCTGTCTTTGTAGGCCCACATGATTAAACAGGAGGCATTACTTCTGAAACAGCTCTTGTATTTCCTAGTGAATGACAGCCAGGAATCTGGTGATGTTCTTATTAGTGAGCTGCCCTTTAATAGACAACTCATGTTGAAATATGTGAACTGTGCTGTGCTCTTGACTTAACTGCCACCTCCAAAAGAAGAAAGGCTTGTGAGATGATGCATAAAACTTTTGAGAGGCTGCTTTGTCCTTAATAGAAACTTAGCAGGTATGAATGCTGAGGGTAAAGATGGCTGTCAAGGCAGAAATTAGAAGCATAATTCACATTAGGATGTTATGCTTTATATGTGTGTGAATTACAGCTTAAAGCAGAAAATATCTTTTTGGAATTTTAATATTTTTTTTAATTGGAAGGGAAATTATCAATGATTTTTCAGTATTTGGATTTAAACAGTTATGTGAATATTTTATTGTTTGCAGCTATTGACTTGGGCGGGCAAAAATTATCCACTAAAAACAGCAGGAAATTTGCTGCAGAGACTGCTGGAACACCTTAAAGGCTATTCTGGCTGTATAAGAAAATAATTATCTGTAGTACCAAGGTCAACCATGTGATTTGGCACCACTTGTAGGCTAAAAATGCTGGGGTTTTCAGAATGCAGGCTCAACTGCAGTAAGAAATATAAACTATAATGTCAGTTTCAGGGCAAGGTTATACATTCGGGTAGATATACTAAATTCATTGGAAGTAGGAAGAGTTAATATGTTTGCACAAAAGATAATGAACAAGCACTTTCACAGAGGTATGTATTCTCTGTATGGTTTTAAAATGGTATGTGTATAAAGAACTATTCAATATTATTTGTGGAGAGAACAAGAGATGCTTATTTAAAATTCCCCTTGAGAATGAATTAAAAACATTCTGAAACAATTGACCTTATTTATACAATCTAACCTCAGTGGATATTTCCCAAAAAGCACAGGTATCAGTCACCTCTGCAATGTCCAGCTCCGAGCAAGTGTGCCATAAAATAATTATTTTAAACCACTTCTCACAGTCTTTCCAACTTTATCCACTCCTGTGTTACTACCATAATATCTGCACTTTATTTCACACCTACTTACAATATCCTTTTGGTTTTCTCTTGCAAAGGTGAGGAGAGTCACAGTTTTCTCATAAGGATGCTCTAGGAGCATCACTACAGGGGCATAAGCCATAATATGCAGATAGCCTTTTAACTAGAGTGCTTCCAGTAAGTGAGCTAGATGTTGTGACAGAAGAAAAATGCTCCTAAAAGACTGCAGTCTCTACTGTGGCTTCTAGCAGCACAGGTCTTCAGGGTAGCCTTCTGGTCGGATGCAAGCACTACAACGTGGGCTCAGTCATCCTCCACTGCACGCTTTCACCAAGGATGCAGCTTTCCCTGACCGCAGAGGGTATTGTGAACACAGATATGTTGTTCAGGGAAAAACAGTGCTTTTTCAAATATCTGCTTTCACATTACTACTTGTGTAATATAGCTGAGTTAGAGAATGAGTGTTTTCTGTGTTCCTACATGAATTCATTTCCTTTTTTTTACTCTTCTGAATAAAAATAAAACTAAACATTTGCTGTCATCAAAAGAATATGTTTCTCTTCTTACACAGATAAAAGTTTAAAGTTGTTGTTTTTTTGGTTTTTTTGTTTGGTTTTTTTTTTTTTTTACTGCTCTTCAATATATGTTTCAGAAGTATGAAGGAAACAAACCAGAACTGCAGCTTCTTCAGGTTGTGAATATCAAGCAAAGGGGTATAAGCAGCTATAAAGATAGAGATAACATTGATATGATTTATCCTGCTCTGTACAAACTTAGCTGGAAAGGAAATACATTCTCAGTCTCTGAAACCATAAGATATTTAAAATAGGATTTTGTTTATGAATGTGAAATATACGGACTTTGGCAGTGTCTGCCATCAATGCCTGCAATCCTGTTCTGATCATACCCCAGTACATGTGGTGCCGTGGTTTCCTCTGGGAGAAAATAAACAAAGCAGTTGGGTTTGGGTTTTTTTTGTTGGTTTTTTGTTTGTTTGTTTGCTTGCTTTTTGTTTTTGTTTTGGTTTTGGTATTTGAGTTCTGAAAATACAGCTGCAGGTCTTTATATTCCCTGGTATGTACTTAGATGGAAAATGATAACTATTTCTTAAATTGTGAGCCATCATGTAGAATTTGAATGATTCTGATTCTCTTTGTGTGGATAGCCATCAACAGAATTATCTAAAGCTTCAGATAGTGGTATTTTCAAATGCTGACTTAACCTAAGGTTTTCCTGGTGCAGTTACTAAATATACTTCTAAGCAGATGCTAAACTTTAATATCTGCATCTAATAGCACTAGCATTAAAAAAGTGCCACTTTGCTTTTCTTAACAGGGAAACATGAAGCCAAACTAGAATAGTACAACTGATATTACTAATCGTATTGGGATTACTATAGATTTGAACATTGGCTTTTTCTTGCTTGCAGAGTGGTAAGGGTGTTCCCAGAGGTATAAGTGTGTGTGGGTGTACTTGCACATTCAGATACAACTTGTCATTGAAAAGATGTGACTAAAAATGTCCACATACAAAAATCCTCCAGAATGAGCAGTTTAATCTCAAAAATAATTTGTTTAACAGCACTGTAAACCTCACAGAATTTCAGGAGAAATGGCAGCTAAGCTTCATCGGAATGTGCTACCCACTTCCTGTCGATTGGAGACTTTAAGGTCTATAATGTCTTCCTGCCGTTGTAATTGCTACTATTTATGTGCCACAGAAGGACGACATTGAAAATGGAGATGATGACTAGTAAATGGGGTGTGCCCTTGGAAAAACCCTGAAATGAAAAATCATTATTGCGCAGAATTAGAAAGAAATTGTATTTTCCATTGTTCTGTAAGGTATTCTTAGTATATACTAATGTGTTCATTCACAGGACAAATATTTAGATATATGGCAATCATGAGAAAGAAGAATCTGTAGGCTAAGACTGCCTGCAGTTTAATTCTATTGAAGGGACTTTTAGGTGGAACTTTTCAGTTTGCTATCAGAGTAAACAAGGTTAAACTGTTTTCTAATGATGCAGCGGTAACTTCTCACACCTTGTGACTGAGATATGTGATGTTTCATGAGGCAGGAGAGAAAGCCATTGGAAAAGAAGATAAATCCCATGACATTTAAGAAATCTTAAATAGATCTCTTTGCCATGGCTTACCTGCTAAAGAAACTCTCTAGGGAAGTCTTTCTCTTTAGCACAAGACATCCACCTATTAACCATGTAACATTCCCCTCAAGGTTTTAAAAACAGCCTGATAACGTTGAAAGGATTGTTCAAACTTCCATGCACCATTAAATAGCCTGGATATTTTTGCTATATAGGGAAATATAATAGTGGCTTGGCAAGACCTTTTGGTCTAGATACTCATTCCTCCTAGTTAAATTAGCCTCATGCAGGTATTAACAGTGCCAATAAGTCTAATGGAGAAGTTATTACTGTCAAGAAATCTTGCCTTGATGACATCAATTTTCTGATTTCAGCTCAGTGTGTGACTGAAGAATTACACACACATTCATATTTTAATTTTCTACTAAAAGTAGGCTATTTTTATTTAGTGTGCTGCAAGCCTCAAAGGTGAGTTTTTAGGAGTATGCTGCTTTTCTTGCTGTGAATCAGCACTTCCCACATAATTTCCTACATCTGGCATCAGAGTGGCACCCTTCCTTCTGATATGATGACATGGATAATAATTTAGAGCACCAATATTAATGTTCTAATGAGTCAGGCCAGCATAGACAGGAGCAGGAAAATTCCACACCCTCTAAGGAATCTTTACTGTTCCATTCCTTTTGAAATTTCCTTTTTGTTCCTCATCCTTCTTTCTTTTCCTTTTAGTCTAAACTTGTCTGTCTGCTTTAAATCAGTTGTCTCCATTAATCTGTTTGGCTTTTTCTAAGAGGCTATCATATTAGCTCTCTCTGTGAAACCTATATTATCGTAGCTGTAAAGTGACATGTAACTAGGAAGTAGAGCACCCTAGAATTAGAGGCCTCACATGAAGTCCATAGAGGGAGGTAAAAAAGGCTGCAATTAACTTTGCTGGGATTTCAATCTAAAGATGTATGCAAAGACTTTTCTTCCAGAAAGTTTGCTCATTTTCTTGTTAACTGGATCCATTTCAGAATACTGACCTCATTCTTCTGCAGAGTTTACTACCTTTTCAGTGACTGTATATGCCTTTTGAATGCAGAAGTCTTCTAGTGACCACTTACCTCCTTTTTTTTTTCATACAATAGTTTCTCACATAATTCACTTAGAATCATGAAGCAGCTTGTCTTATTAAAGCTTCAAAATATCCAAAGGTGGCACAGAGTGCAACACCAATAAGGATGCAGCATCTTCAAACACAGATTTCCACTAATCTAGAGCTCAGCCTGGTCTTATGCACCCTTTGGTGTGCTCCCACAGCAGCACTTAGCATGATGCCCAGTCTTACATAAACTTGGAATTTAGGACAAGAACAAGAACGCTGGGAGAAGTGTAAAATTCAGACTTTGCAACTACCTTTCTGTAAAAAGAATTGCAGCATGTACATGAATGGTGTCACACTTCAGGCTCCTAAATGGCCCTTTTGGTGTGTGGCATAATGTTCATTTTTATGTTGGCTCTATTTAGTGGCACCATTTAATAACTGAGTGTCTAGGGAGCTCTAATTGCTTTCATTCACCATGCCCTGAAGTTTGATAAACTCGGTCTTTCCCACAAAGATCAAGTTGAAAAATATGTAGTCGAATGCAATAAGGGAATTACTAGTGTTCTAAGGAAAACACTATTTCTAAAATTACATGTTTTCTGTAGTTTTCTCGACTTCTTGATTAATTCAAGGAGCATGCATGTACCAGTCCCAATACTGTTCCTGTGAATAATAATGGTACAGTCTCTCAGACTCTAGTTTTTCTTCCTCATCATGCTGTGAAATTTCTAAGTCATCCTTATGCAGTGGAAATTATAGTTTCCTTTTTTTTCATGCTGACATTGCTATTCATATGGTCAGTCTAGGATATGAAATCAACAGTATGAGGCTTGTCAGACTGACTCAGCATACTTGATGAAACAAATTGCTATAATTTATTGCCTCCCTCATTTCCTTGGGTGTACAGTGGAGATTTTTTGAGCTCTTCACACGCAAGTCAACCAGTGTCCTATAAATGTTGTTACATTTCATAGCCTCAGGGGAGAAGTGCAGCTGAATCACCGTCTAATTGCAACACCTTCTTGAACAGTATCTTGACACTCAGAGTGACCAGTGAGGCTCATTAGGAAAAGCATAAGGAAACCATGAAGTTACTTTATGCTTTCCTCTGTATTTTTCCTGGCACCAAGAACTTAAAACTGAGGAACTTCTTGATCCAGAGAGTGCACCTTTCTGCTGAATAGGTCTCATAAGATTTTCCCTCAACAAATTTTAGTTTGGGAGCAATGACCAATAATTTCTCTTTCACCTTTAGCATGCCATTTGAAACATTACAGAATTTTATCACATTCCCTCTTTCCAGGCTGAAAAAAACCTATTATACTTCTTTTTTCTTTTTTTTTCTTTTCTTTTTTTTCTTTTTTTCCCATCCTGCAACTGTTATCAACCTTGTTGTTTTCCTTGGGACCATACCTAATTATAGTGTACAGACATAGGTGTCCTTCCCGCTTCTCTTCTGCCAATTAACGGGATCACATCCCAGCTCTTTGAAGTCTGAGTACTTCAAAACATGTAAAAAAGCTACAGAAGAGGGGAAGAAATACTTATATTTTATCTCTTTCTCTCTCTATATATATATGTTTATATGTGTGTATGTATATATAATCATATGTAAGAATACATATGTACATTTTTTACAAGTAATTATATCTGTTTCTGCCCTGCTCCCTAACTTCTCTCTTTAATGAGTGAAAATATGCATAGTTTGACTCTCTGTTTTTCTCAGAGGCATAACACCTTTTTATCCCTATGGTCCAGTTTTATGTACCTTGTGATTGAATATATTGTTTGTACCAAGAATGTATGCTAAAAAAATAGTACACAGATTCTTTGCTTTAAAAGATGTTAGGGTTCTTTTTCTTACAACTAGAACATCAACAATTTTTTTTTATTGAAATAAATTTACCATTTCTATTCATAAATGGTGATCATTAATTACCACAACAGGCAGTCACTCCTTCCCACATAAGATACAGCCCCACTTAGTCAAACCAAGAGTACAGGCTCCTGCAGATCACAGGGATTTACTGGGGTTCGGTACATTAGAGCAAATCTGCCTTCACATTGGCATCTCTGAGTAAAGTCTTTAAACTCCATGCCTCAGAATCAACAAGTGGTTGGTTTTTTTGTTTGGTTAGTTTGGTTTATTTTAGGTTTGGGGTTTTTTGGTGCAAAACATCCCAGGTACATTGCAAAAGCCTGAATCACAGGTGTGCCTGTTTGTCAATGCATGATAAATCTGCCTTTTCACATGAATATACTTTTCTACAACAGTATAAGAAAAGTGGCTTATTCAACATGACTGCAACTACATGTGATACGAGCAGACAGAAAATATCTACTCCTCATCAGAATATTTATTGTTCTTTTACATCCTGTGTATAAGTACCAAGTAGTTGAACGTTAATTCACTAAAAAAAATAAAAATAAAAAAAAAAAATAGGAGATTTTTTTTGAAAGGGTGCCTGGTGGTGATGGTAAAATCAGGGTATAAGTTTTGTGTTCTGGTACTGGACTACCCCGGCCCTGTGAAGCAGCTGGATTTGTGTTTAATCTGGCAGGGTTTTCTCTTCCTAGCAGAGAATCTGCTTCTTGGGCAAGCTTGTAGAGTAACAAAGCAAACTTCCCCACACGAATCAAGGGCAAGTTGGGATATCTAATTCTCACGACATAGGCACTCTTATCAAAGGCATCCCTCGCCTCCGCTTGGGCCTCATGTGAGTGGACTACTTGCCTTCTCCCAGCCTATGACCTGGCAGCCTGTGGGTTTCTGGCTGGTGGTAACTGAACAGTCTGATACACTCTAGTGGCAGGGAGCCAGGGGTGGGAACTCCTACAGGAATAGGTTGGTTTCAGCCACCATGATTTAAGCATTTTCTTGAAGTTTTTAAGTTTGTAAGGTGCCATGAAGACAAAATCATATGTCCTATGCATTTCTCTGCCAAATACACTCTAATTTCATTGTGGATTTTGATAGATGGAGAGCAACTAACCCTTTTAAAAGGCTGCATAGCATTCCTAGTCCAGCTTGCTGAAAAGGAAGATATTAAGGCATAAAGTCTGCTGGAGGAACACCTCTGAATGCTCAGTGGTGTCACTGCAATCCCACCTTGTCTTCCCAGTATTTGGAAACTGTGTGTTTGCTCATTTCAGCTCTCTGGCTCAGGGAGGCAGCCATTGGACTGCTACTGTGCTTTTTGGAGCAATGAAGCACGACTGAAAATTTTCCACCACAATCTTTTTTAAGATGTAATAATTATGATAACATTTTTTGCCTAATCCAGGCAGCAATTAGGCAATGGGCATGTCACTCTTTTCAACTTGGGCAAGGGAAGATGACGAAGCAGACTGATTTACTACTGTGGTATCTGAAAGTCTGCAAACCTACTCTCTCTTTAATTGCAAAATATTCTCAGGAAGAGAACAAAAACCATTATAAATAACTCTGGTCTTACAGTTCAGCTATCAGGTATTTCCTTGTGCACTGACCATTTGGACTGTGTTGCAGCTAATGAGTTGACTTTTTTTTCTCTTGGAGCTGTGTGTGAACTCACTGATTTGGTCATTGCAAATTATTGTATCAAAGCACTATGAAGATGCACTTTTTTACTTGGGCTTCTCTTCTTTTTACTTGGGTTCCTTTCCTTGCTGCTGTGCATTACAGCCTGATGCTCTTTGGCCCTAGATCTGTGAGACCTGTAAGCCTTGGGAGACTGAAATATTTCTTCCTTTGGCCCCTCCACAGGAAGTTAAGGAAGTGCTAAACTAAGCAGGAGGAGCAGATCTCAGGAGTGGGGAGGATGCAAATTTTGTTCCATAATGCCTGCCTCTCATCGTGTTTGGTCTCCCAAACAGCAGGAAGCAAACATCTGGCTTCAACTAGCCTGTAATTCCTTCTGCCTTGCTCAGGAACTTTCTGTAAGAAGGACAGGTTCTGGCTTAAGCACCAGCTATCAAACACTAGCCTAGGTCCTAGCTCTTGTTCCACAACACCAAACCTCAGCTACAACCCTACCTGTTATCATGGAACTATCTTACAAGATGCCCAGGTAAAGAATGACATTTTCATGCTAAGAATCCTGTTTCTCCAAAACAATAATATTCTGATTAGAAACCAAATTGATATGCTAAGTGTGCAAGATGCAAAAAGGTAACTGAGACTAAGGCTAGTCTGAGAATGTGAGGAGTATAGCCTTTATAAGCTGTTTTCTATTATTTTTTTCCTCCCATGTTTCAGGTATTTGGCCCTCGAAAAAAATTAAGCTAACATTTCCCATCTTGCAGATGTTTATAAATGTGGTATTATGTGCTGTCTCTTGTTTATTTGGGGAAATCTTCTCACTGTTCTCAAGAAGATGTTTGTTTTTCTTTTTGCAGCAATGTTCTGTGCAAACAAGCTTTCTTCTTTGGAAAGTGACAGCCCTGTAGCAGCCTGGATCTGATCGCAGTCCTTCTGATGGCGTTGAAGACAAAGGTCTCTTGAACTTCAGTGGAAACATGCTTGTTGGCTATTGTCCTTATTGCACTGATGTCAGTGATAAGATTTACAGTAACTTAGATGAAGTCAGCTTTTCATTGCTGACTTTAGGTCCATTTTAAGTAGACGAGGAATAGAACAATCAGGGCTAGCCAGCATTTTGCTCTTCATCTGAAGAGTTTATGGAAGGCATTAGTCTCTTAAGTCTTACAAGATCTCTGTGGATGACACATTATGGGCCCATCTCATAGAAGTAAATAATTTCTCTGTTACATCATGGTCAGTGTCTTATGTCATGTTTCATTACAGTAAGTACTTCAGTCACATTAAAATCTCTTAGCAGGAATTTAAATCCATGTGTAGGCCTAGATAAATGCATTTTCATAGAATCATAGAATCATAGAATTACCCAGGCTGGAAAAGACCTCGAAGATCATCAAGTCCATCCACAGTCTAACCATAGTACCCTGACTCTAACAACCCTCTGCTAAGTCATATCTCAGAGCTCCACATACAAATGGCTCTTAAACACACCTAGGGATGGTGACTCAACCACCTCCCTGGGGAACCTATTTCAGTGTTTAACTACCCTTTCTGTAAAGAAGTGTTTTCTAATGTCCAAACTAAACTACCTTGGCGCAGCTTGAGGCCATTTCCCCTCATCCTGTCACTTGTCACCAGTGAGAAGGGACTTGTCCCGCTCTCACTGTAAGCACCTTTCAGATACTGAAAGAGAGCAATAATGTCTCCCCTCAGTCTTCTTTTCCCCAGACTAAACAGCCTCAGCTCCCTCAGCCTCTCCTAACAGGGCTGATTTTCAAAACCCTTCACAAGCCTCGTTGCCCTTCTCTGGACCTGCTCCAGTACCTCCATGTCTTTTTTGTACTGAGGTACCCAAAACTGAACATAGCACTTGAGGTGAGGCCTCACCAATGCCGAGTACAGGGGCAGGATGACTTCCCTAGTCCTCCTCACCACACCATTCCTGACACAAGCCAGGATGCCATTGGCCTTCTTGGCCACCTGGGCACACTGCTGGCTCATATTCAGCTGACTGTCCATCAGCACACTGAGGTCCTTTTCCATCAGGCAGCTTTCCAGCCACACCTCCCCAGGCCTGTAGGTTACCTGGGGTTGTTGTGACCAAAATGAAGGACCCAACACTTGGTCCTATTGAAACTCATGCCGTTTACCTTGGCCCATCGATCCAGTCTATCCAGGTCCCTCTGTAGTGCCCTTCTCCCTTCAGGCAGATCAACACTCCCTCCCAGCTTGGTGTCGTCTGCAAACTTACTGAGGGTGCACTCAGTCCCCTCATCAAGATCATCAATGAAGGTGTTAAACTTCCACCAAAGAAGTGGTCCCAGCACTGAGCCCTGGGGGATGCTGCTCGTGACCAGCTGCCAACTGGATTCAACTCCATTGACCACAACTCTCTGGGCCTGGCCATCCAGCCAGTGCTTCACCCAGCAGAGCATGTGCCCATCCAAACCACGGGCAGCCAGCTTCTCCTTGCGAATGTTATGGGGGACAGAGCAGTGTGAATTATTAGTTTGGTTTGACTACTCAATATGCAAACAGTAAGGTAGGAGTGACAAACTCCCCATGCAGTGAGAATCTCTTCAGTGTGTTTTCTCAAACTATCTGTTCTAGCAATGTGAACATATGTAATACTATTTTCCTTTGCCTTCTCAAACATCTGGAAAGCTGCTTTCTAGTCTTGTCTCCAATGGGAGATTTCATAGCGAGTAACTGAGAGGGACTTCAAAGAAACAAGCGACCTTTAAGTTAAGCTATGCTATGTGTGAACTGGGAAGATTCCCATTTAGTTTTTTTTTTAATAGAACAGTCGCGTCAAAAATCTAGGGAACAGATGTTGATGGGATGTGGAGCTTAACCCACTTGGGGTTCATAAAATCAACTAGACAATGGGTTCCACTGCTCCTCACACCTTCTCCCTTGTGCTGGTGCAGCTTTTCAAAGCAAGCTCTATTATTACTTCTCGGCTAGGAAAGCTTCATTCCCATACATTCATTCACCGCTGACTGTTCTGGATGTGAATACAGCATGATTCAGAATGAATTCAGCAGATAAGCTGTTAGGGTATGTTACTTTTAAAGGGAAATCTGAATGCTGAGCAGCTTTTAACAGTAAAATAATGTCAGAGATGTGTTGAGGAATAAGGCACTCATTGCAGAAAGGGGTGCAGAGAAGGGTGAAGAAGCTCTTAGATTGCTTCACAGTGCCAAAAAGGAAATACTCTTCAATCAGCAACTGTTGCTTGTTGGCAAATGCATAACATCTGCAGGGCTTATGGAGGAGCTTACTTGCAAAGTCATTTTCCTGTGATGTAATTAAGCATTTTGTTTGACGTTCATAAGAACATTTTTGATGGTCTAGAATGTCTTAATTCTCTGACATACCAAACTCCTCAAGAGATGACCTGACCTTTACTCAGTCTAGAGTTCTGGAAAATCCTAGTGCAAAAATCTTCTGTACCAACAGAGTGAAACTTTAGTTGTACTAAGATGCAAAAAAGGGCTCACACTCGGGAGTATTGCCTGGCAACTGCCCTTTAAGTTGCACAAGGCTAACCCTACATTCAAAATGGTATTATCAGGAGCCAATTTTAGGAAAAAAAAGGTTGTAAAAAGTTAGGTGAGCACCATTTTCTCTGCCTTTGTGAAACAACAACACCTTGTGTCTTTTGCCGTAGGAATCAGAATATCCTGCAACTAGTCCTTTGTATGGGAACCAATAAAATAATATTTAGTAAAGACTATGAATAGGAGGCAGCTGAAAGTATGCATCTGTAATCCATGTTCTCAAATAAAAAAGTTCTGAAGAAAATAATTTAATATCATACTTGAGGGAGTGAGCGATTATGTACATCATGCTGAGCAATTAGCTGCATTTTACCAGAGGGATCAGCCCAACCTTCTGGCCAGTTTTTTTCCACCTACATGGAGGGAGGTTCCCTTTTCTAATGCAGACAACAATGTGTTGTACTTGGTCATCAACTATTGGTGAGAGAGAGGAGATGCTGGCTGGTCCTGCATGGTGAAAAGCTATAGCTATGCTCTCCTCGTGCCCTCGTGCCTCCTGTAAGCAGGGTCAAGAAAGCTACTATGAATCAGAAAAGCCCAAGGAGAAGGAGTAACTTGAAAAGAATGTATCAGATGAGGTCAGTGTGCCACACAAAGAGAATAAAAATACATGTTATAACATAAGGAAAATATGCAATTTGCACAGCTCATCCTTCTGCTTTGCACGGACAATAAGGAAATTTTTTAGGATAATGAAAGAAGGCTCCATAGCACTAAGCTCTCCTTGACAAGAGACCTGACCCTCCTTTCAGTGACTGAGTTTTTTTGCAACAGTTAATTAAAGTGCCTTGTGCAAACAAGCAGCAGAAGTGATGATGGTTTTTAGTGGATTTGAGTTTTGGCACTGGATTCTCTGATGCTTAATCATGTACAGAAGCAATCTGAGAAAGTTCATACAATTAAGGTCTTTGTAACTTCTCTCTCCCTCCCTGCCATAGGTTCTCTACTATGTCATGAAAGCTTAGTTTACTGAAGTTCAGATGAGAATGTCTACCACTACCCATAGACTTTCAGAAAACATCTAGAAAATACTGTAGTATTTTGAGTAGCCAGCACTCAAAAAGCTCTAGTGGAACAGAGAACAATCGAGGCAGTTTCATCACATGATTGAGTTTATTTACAAAGGAAACCAGGCTGGATGCTGCCAAACAGATGTGGAACTGGATTTTGGTAACGTTCTAAATCCACATCATCCAAATAAAGGAATCATATTTTCACAGCAAAATAGCTGCACAGATTGAAAATTCCCCCACTGCCCATGGCAGCTACAGACCTGTAGCAAAGGCAGCGAGAAAAGACGTTCAGCCATCCAGTACCTATTGAAATATATTAGCACTGAGGCGATGGAACTAAAGATACTTAGAACAGAAATGCAGAAGTGCTGCTGCCACTCTCAAAAGGAGTTGAGACTCGCAGTTGCTGCTTGTGCTGTCCTTCATTAGTCCTTCACAGTCTCCTTTGGCCACCTGGCAGCAATCCAGTAGGCAGAGGATGTCCAGCATTCATGGCGGGAGCAGTTGATGGCCATGGGTCCTTTCTACTCCCCCAGTGAGCCTTGCAAACCAGTTCACTTCTCTCCTCTGGTGCCAACTTTCTGATACAACCTTTCCTTCACTGACGTGTGAAGACAGTGCATGTACATACGGAACAGGGACAGGAGTCCTTGGCACTGTGCAAATGCAAACCATAGGGGCTGTTCTTGTTCTGAAACTCCTTGAGAACAGAATCACACTCACCAGCTACAGACGGTGCAATGTCTGTGTGAACTGAGAATGGGAATGCCAGGTGCTGCAAACCAAAGAAACTAGGATAAATCTGTTCATGTCCAGTTCCACATCTGTAGGTAGATTGGCTGCTGAAACAAGAAGATGATTTGTGAAGCTTTCCTCTAAGCAGTTTAAATTCAATTTACTCAAAAATTCATTTTCATGCACAAGAGCATCTAGCCCTGCTCATGGTTTGGTTTGTCATTTTTTTATTGTTTGTTTGTTTTTTCCCACAGAAACTGTGAATTAATGCGACAAAGCCATCAAAAAAGCTATTCTGGCCAGTATGTAACTTAGGAGAGACAGAACAATCAGGGCTGAAACAGGCAGGATTGTTTTTGCTTTACCCACAGCATACCCCCTCCTGCTGCATTTTTACATAGGATGTGTTTAAAAACAAAATGTAAATAATGTTCCTCCTTTATTATGGTCTGTCAGCGGTAAATTGTGCTGCCTGAGCTCTGTGAAAGCCCATGCCATGCGTTTCCCTGCAAATGGGACCAATGGAAAGAGGCTCAACCCTCATGCTCCAGTCTAGGGCTGCCATTAAAGTAAAGGAATGATGAGGACTGTAATTTTGGAGCAGTGAAAGATATCAATGGACGTGGTTTACCCAAGCCTTTAACTGATGAGATTTGAAGTCTAACGTTTACGTTAACACACAGAACAGACACTGGGCATACTTAATGTTTATTTTTGAGAAGCAAAACACTATAATTAACAAAGGAATTTTTATTTTTGTTAATTAGGAAACATTCTTAGCAATCAACATACAGAAAAATATATATATATTCCATTTAATTTACAGGCACCTTTTTTACAATTATTCTGTTGTGTGCTGCTGTTCCTACACAGTAAGTACACATAAATAACTACAGGACATGTTCTCGGACATTTGGAAAGACTGTCAGTAGTAGACGTGTAGAAATCACGTGGTGGTCCCACCCTGATGGTAGTTAATTACTGGTATTTAGAAGTGGATTGGATTTCTCCTGTTTTCTGCTGGATGGAAATATGAAGAGTGGGAGAACTGCATACATACAGCTCCAAACGGGAATTTGAACTATGATAAAACATTCATTAGTGCAGTGGCCACTACATATCTACTTCATCTAACTTATGACATTATGCCATACAAAATAACACATAACATGTCTGAGGAGCCCCACCAGTGGATTCTGATGCAGGCAAAGTTTTTCCACTGGAAGAATTCAGGATAATCTCCATAAGTCTTCTGCACTACAACCCAAAGGCAAGGCTTTCAGGGCAGAAAACGAGGACAAAGCTTGAGAGCGGTGCTTCGCAATGTCCAAACTGCAGGCAGTGCTTCCCTGTCGCAGCAGTCAAATCCTCTCACTCAGACCCCTGGGCATGAAGGTGCTCTGTCATGATGCCCCACAAGCGCCAGCCGCGTCTCACCGCGTTCAGCTCCTCTGCGCGGCGCTGCAAGCACAAAGCGGCGCTCAGCGCTGCGGCCCCGGCCGCCACGGCTCTGAAAGCAGGCGGGGCCCCAAGCTAAGTACCTGCTGAGGAATCTGGAGACGAGCAGCTTCACCCACGGCACCGAAGGACTGAGGCACAGCGTGTGACCCTGCTTCGTCGTGGCTCTGCGGGGCAAGCGGGGTCAGGTGGGGTCGGGAGAGAGAGGGTCGAGGACACAGAGAACTCACATGATTTCTGGTACTTCGCAGTGTGGCCCCTCGGGGATGAGCTCCACCTGGACCAAGTGACGCGGCGGGATGCGCTCGGCTACGGCCCGGACGCAGCGGCAGCGCAGCTCTCCGGCCGGCGGCGCACCTGTGGCGGGGAGGGCGGCTCAGCCTGGGTGCGGGGACCCGCTCCGCACCCTCCTCCTGTATCCCCACCTGTGTCCCCACATGTGCCCACGTCCCACCCCCCTGTGCTCTCACCCCAGCAGAGCACGGCGGCGGAGGCGGCTAAGAACAGTGGGAGGAGGAGGTGTGAGCTCATAGTTAGAGTTGCCGACTGGTCACTCGATGTTCTTGCTTTGTCGCCTTGCTGTCCCCATCGCTTTTATTCCCTCGGTGCCGTAGCTGTCTGGGGATTTCCCTGGTGCGGAGTGGGACTGGGATTGGGGCGGGGAAGTTGCTTTGTGTTTTCCATCCGCTTTGGCTATTCTCTGGCAGGTGGAGTCGGGAGACCTCTACCTTCGTTCCACATCCTAGTGCTGCGGGACTCGACGGGGTCACCCGGCCATTCCCTCCCAGCCCGCACAGCAGCGGTTTTGCCTGCAAAGAGATGCTCACCGTTCCTTATCTCAGCTCCTCTTCTGCGAGCTTTCTGTGTCACTGTTGTGTACAGAGCAGTCTTTCTTTGTATTTTTACATGCATTTTTTCCAGTGAATGCATTTTACAACAACAACAACAGAGTTTTCTGTTGTCCTTTAAAGAAAATTAGGTGAAATCTAGATTTATGTTTACATATATTTACTTCAGGTATAGTCAAAACACTTTCATTTGTAATTGGCCTTGATGTGAATTATGATTTTGCAGGGTTGGCTGTGGGCTTTTGTTTGTTTGTTTTTTGTTTGTCTGGTTTTTGTTGTTGTTTTGCTTTTGGAGTGAGGACGCAGCCAGTCCTTATTCTCTTTTTTTACAGGTATTTGTTAACATGAGCGGAGTTCAGTAAAGCAAATTGAGGCTTCCCTGAGTTTTGTTCCACACCTCGCAGTATACTTTTGTACCATCTGTTGCTTCCATTTAGAATGTATTTATGGCTATGCAGGAATTAAAGATTTGAAAGTGTGCTCTTGGATCTCCTTCCCCCTCCAGTTTTCTAGTTTTTATTTAATAAATGTTCATTTGCTGTTGGACAGATTTCTGAAACTTTAAGTACTAATGCAAAATCAGGTAGAAACTGATTTCATTGAGATTTGTGGTCATAGATCATTATTTGAATGAATTAAGATCAAATATGCTATAGGGACTATTTTGGACTGGTTTGACTTGATTTTCAGCAGAAATTCGATATTGTTTCCTTATAAGAAGACTGACAGAAGTGGCACAGAGCACAGAGTTAGCTTCCTGCAACTGATCTACACGGGTTATGTTTAATTCTTTTTATGTCACAAACCAAATAATTGTTGTGTCCCAATGACAGCAATAGGATGGAGCAGGAATTAACTTCAGGTAAAACTGTAGTGGCAGGGGGGCCAACATGAAAAGCAAAATTAAAATTGCAGGGATCAAGGTACAATAATCCTAATAGAAGATGTAATGTCCAAACATAAAAGCCCAGCTCAGAAGTCAGACCAGGTAAGATGTAGCAAGGGAATGGTCCTAGTGATAGCTAAATGAGGTGACTACCCAGTGGTACACAGAAGCGTTCAGTCCTGAGCTTCATCCTCTTGATGGATCAGGCAGTTCATCCGGCTCCTTGCTTAGTCTCTCACAGGAAACCAGCAGTTCAGAAAGATGGTGATTACCCCTAGCAGTCAGGAAACCCCCACGGCAGGCAGGGCAGGAATACTGGAACTAGTTGATCTTTGAAGACACTTTCAACCTAATTCTGTGATTCTATGCAGTATCTAATGACTAATTTGCACCCTTTTTCAATGGTCCTTTGGTAATGTCATCCTTCAGGCTGTTGGCTTATAGCTGAGTCTTAGAAGGAAATTACATGATCAAGCTGCCTTTCTGTCCTCCTCTGTCATTTCCCCACTTCCCCAGTCTCATCCCTCCTGTAAAGTCTGTATCATTTTCTCAACTGCAGGAAGATCTGACTAAGAGCTGTGGGTCTAAGGGATATCAATCAAGTTAATACACGTTTGTGTTGAGTCAGTGGTGGACGGAGGGAGAGCAAACCAAAGCAGCCCTTCCTTAAGAGAGAATCTGCAGCATCAGCTGTGCTGTTTGACTTGGCAGCTGGCCAGTCTAGATGTTCTAGTTGTTCCTGCCTGCCGCCAGCATGTCACTTGGGAGTTAGCAACAGTCCTGCACTGTGTCTTGTCCAGCTGTTCAGGTTAGATTAGCAATTGAAAAGAGTTAGCGAAATGCAGCATGGGTTATACAGACAAGAGGAGAAACTGAGATATTACAAAAGAAACAGTGTGGACATGAAGAGTACCACCTGTAGTCTTCTAGAGGGCTTAAAGGTTGCATAGGGGTGCAGCAGGTAATAGATTTGCTAGATTGGAAGAAATGATGGATTTAAATCTGGACTTTGGGAGTCATAAGAAAACATCTGTTTTTGTTTGTTTGTTTTTCGTTCAACTTACTAGTTCCAGTGAAAATGAATTCTTCCCTGATGTTTATATGAAATTCAGCATAGATCTGATGCATTGTATTACCATGGCTTCAGGCAAGGTGCTCATCCAGGCTGTTTTTGACACCTGATTTATTTAGGTAACAATAGTATCAGTAGATCCCAGTAAATAGTGTTGTATAGGGTTTTTGTTTTGTTTAGTTTTTGAGCCAGTAGAGTGGCAACTGAGGAGCTTGGAGCCTTGCAAAGGCAAGGATTGCGTTCTCAAAAACTGGAGAGCTAAAGAAAACCATAAGAAACACAGCTGTTAAGCATGGACAGTGTTAAATGTATTCATGGCAACCAATGAACAGAGAAGTTAGAAACATACTCTAGGATCCCTTGAGATCATAGGGATGGAACCACAATTTCCTGCATACTGCAGTGTCATGAGGCACTATGTCTGCCCCAAGGAAGTACCATAAGTACCATGTTCTCTGTGGGGCAGCACTAATGGGTGCAGATTTTATTTGCATATGTATATGCATTTAAGTCACCTTCATATACAGGAATCAAGGGCCCTTTTCTACCCTTGTGTGCCTGTACATGTCCATTACTAGTTTTCTTCTAGGCTCACCCTTTGCAGTGGACTGAGGCTTATGCTGTATTACCAGGAAGAAGGATTTGCCCAGCTGTAGAACACTGAGGCAATACACAGTTAGGATGAGGCACAGGTTGGCCAGCACAGGTCATTGACGCTTTCATCAGAAGGTCTAGCTCTGTTGAGTAAGAATTGTCACAGTTAGGTTACGTGTTTTCCTTGGACAGGACACATGAGTAAGGACAATTTACGTGACAGTGCTGAGTTTTATGCTTGGATGACTGTTCACAAAATCTGAACTATTATGCTCATTCCACAGTGATTACTGCTGGGGAAATTCCAGAAGTCCCAAGGGGTCTGAAGCATGAGGCTTTTTTGGATGTAGAGCTGCAGTGTGTGAAATTTGGCAGTTGGCTCTTCTAGAGAGTCATGTGCTGAAATGTGCAGTAGTCAGAGGTCATGAACGTGCTGAGATGTGAGTCAGTACAAATGTAAAACATGCCCTGTGCATGTGGAGTGGGTATCTCTAGGAGTATTTCAGAAGTCAAGACCATCTGCATGAGCAATGCTTTGTACTTTAGATTTCCAGCTCACATTTAGCTACCTTCCATGTGAACGTGGGCAGGCTCTTTTCAATCTAGGTAACAGCACTGCAGATGAGCTTTCTTTGATTCTGTTTTTCTGCGCTCCTCACTACCTTTGTCATACTTCCTTTTGCAAGTGTAGCAAAGACAGGGAACAGAATCATGTCAGCCAGTATTCAGAAAGCTGAATTGTTGCCTGCCTGCTGCCAGGTCTCTTTCATTATAGATTTGTTAAGCTTTGGCTATAGGTGGTGTGAATGTGATGCAGCAAAGTTTATCTCCCCTTAAGCACTGTGTTCAGCTCTAGGACCCCCAGCACAAGGAGGAAATTGAGTTGTTAGAGCAAGTCTAGAAGTGGCCACAAGGGGTGCTTGAAATGTTGGAACACCTCTTCAATCAAGGCAGGTTGATGGAGGTGGGGTCGTTCAGTCTGGAGAAGGGGAGGTGCCAGAGAGACTGTATGGTGACTTTCCAGTACCTAAAGGGGCCTGTAGGAAAACTGTGTAAAGACAGGGATACTACAACCAGGGATTATAGTGATAGGACAAGAGGTAATGGCTTTAAATGAAAAGAGGGCAGCTTTAATTATGCTAGGAGGAAATTCTTCACAATGAGGATGGTGAGGTAGAGGAGAATCTTGCCCAGAGTAGCTGTGGGTGCCCCATCCATGGTGGTGTTCAAGGCCAGGCTGGATGGAGCCTGGAGCAGCCTGACCTTGTGGAAGGTGTCCTTGATGCTCATTGCAGGAGTTGGAATAAGAGGTCTTTTCCAACCAAAACAGTGCTGTGACTATTTGACTCTACAAAAGTAGCTGTCATGAGTGGTGTTTGCCATTTAGGTATGACAGAACTCACCAAAGCATTTGTATTTCTCTTTTTAAAGGGAAAGAGAATTTGATTTTGCTACTTGGGTTGTACAGCTGCAGTTCTGGTTCTACTTTTCAGTAGAGGTTAGCAGCCTTTGGCTTAGCTGCTTTGATAAGGGCTGCTGTGTGAAGGTACTCTGAAATTACAGCAAGTTATTAGCATGAGGATCCGAGAAAACTTTCCCACATTAGGCAAGCCCTAAGGAAATGCATACAGAGAATTACTAGCCACCTGAGTTGTTTATATTGTCCAGTCTTTAATTCATTAAGCATGGGAAATGATGCTGTTACTTTGTTGCATATGTTGGCTTCTTTCCTTTTCACATCTTTATTTGGTTTGGTATCTGAAGTGAAAACATTCTGGCTGCAGGCCCTGTTAAGCTAAAAGACAATTAAACAAGAGACAATGTCTCTTTTATTTCATCAGGTGAAGCTTTTTTTCTAACTGTACAAATAAGAGTTTGGTGGAGATGTCCCAGATATAATATTTGGTCAGTATTTTAATATCATCTAGAAACTATATAACATAGGCAGTCTCAGAAAGGGCAGGGATATTGTTGAATGGTCAGATGTTTCCTCCAGTACTTTCATAGGACTGCACATTGTTCTGCTTCATAAGAGAGGTAGAAAAATATTAAGTCGCTACTACTACTGCTGCTACCTCCTATCATCTTAATTACTCTTTTTTTTCCTATACCAGTATACTGATACTCCTTAGCACCGGTGAAAATTTCAGTATCCTGCTACAATTTTGTGCCATTAAGGTTTTATACCCGTTTCAAATGTCAGCTGTTTTATGTCCTTGATTCTCCTTGTGTTCTTCTCTTATTTTGAAGAATCACCAGTTCATATTCCTTTGTAAATGATAGCTCAATATGCAAATAGTGCAAGTGTCCCATTATTCAACTGATATCTTGAAAGATTACAACTCATTTTTGTCAACTACACTGAGGCACAGCTCACACGCTACTGTGCGCTTTCTTCTTTAATAGTCTTTGATATGTTATCAATTACAGTTAAAATAATGACCTTTAGCAAATGATGGTCAGTATTTTCTTAGCTCTCTTCCTGGATCTTCAGTTGTTTTCAGTGCTTTGGAGTCCTTGGGTCTTTTGGTTTTTTTCTCAACAGTTAAAAGTTCTACTTTGCCTGTGCTCAGTGATGGCAATAAGAGAGAAACAAATACAGTTGTAAGAGCTGCAAAGGAATGTGTTTATATTATTCAAGCATTACCTTAGCAAATATAAAGGCTTGGCTTTCACATTAATTTCTTCAGTAATCATTTCTCCATTTCACGGTTCCAAGTTGCAGCTTACCTTCTTTAAGCTTACTATAATGGGGTTCCTGTTACTGTCTAGCTTTGACCTTGTCTTGTGTCACTCAGACACGTGCTTCAGAAAGTGCCTAAACTGCCTGGGCTATGGTGGACTGGATGGTCCTGGAAAATTACAACTGACATTTAAGAACATAGGGGCTTCATTCTGAGACTGGAAGCAATTTGTTAAAGGGAACAATTGCCATCCCTTCCAAAAGGGGGAAGAAGCACCTGAGATCATCACCAGTCCCAAAAGGCTTTAGGAGTTCCTTTTGGCCTTACCAACAGCTGGAAATGCATGGTCAAATGACTGAAGGAAAAAAGTGAGGGTATTTTTTTCAGTTTGAAAACTTGCATCAGTATTTACAGTTCAAGCTGAGCAAAATATGCACAGTAAAAGGCATGTTTTGTTTCAGAACACTGCTGCCTATGATAAAGTTTTTACTTCCCAAATTTAAGTAAAATGTAATAGAATATAAATAGCTATAAATATACTTATTCTGTAAGCCAGATAGCAAAGATTTCCCTCAGTTAAGTGAGGCAAGTGGGTTGTTTAAAAATAAAGAAAGAAAATTCTGATATCTGCAAAAAAATTCTAAGTAAAGCCAATGTGAATATTATTTTTTAAAAAAAAAAAAAGCAATAATTTTTTAAAATTAAAGAAGGAACAAAAAGAAGAAAGAAAGAAAAGGAGGAAAAAAAAAAACCAAACATACCCTGTCCCCAAACCTGGCTTAAGACAGTTTTAATCCAATTAAGATGTTGGGTTCAGTGGAGCTGAATAATTCTTGTGGGTAAGCTTTGGATAATTGTGGTCTTTCTGTTGAAATGATGACGTCAATTGAGGTAAAGCTCATTTGTACATGAAAACGGGAAGAGTTGTTGGAATCATCACACAATCTTTGAAGTCTTCACTTGTCACATGCACACTGTGATAATAACTTATGTTACTTTCATTGCCTGTGTTGCAATTAAGGTAAAAAGAAGTTATATTTTTGTTACACATTAGAAGATAATGAAGTTGCAGTCTGAGTGATTACTTTCTTAATACACTTTGAGTACTACATACATTTTCATTCTTCAGCATGCCTGCAGTCTGTAGTAAAATCAATTACATTGTTCCAACAACAAATGATGCCTGCTACATCCTGAAAGGATGGATAATAAGATTGATGAATTTGCCTAATTCTTAGTGAATTCTGTAAAATAATATACAAAACAGAAAGTGGGAATGGAATTACTTTCAGCTGTTTAAACGGGAAATTTAGAGAAGGTATGTTTAGAGGAAAAGTATTAATAGTTTATTTATCAGAAGTAAGATTATTACTGAGATTACTTCCCTATTATGTTATCAGTGACTGTTTATTATCGTATATATCACATGTTTTATTTTTCTTTCAGATTCTGGATCTCCCAGACTTTTCTTGACTTCAAGTAGCCTTACTCCATATAAGGTACAGAAATACGCAAGCAGTGTGTGCTAAAAGTTAGGTTAATAAATGTGATCACGCCACTTTTCTCATTCTTGAAATAGGTAGCGAGTACTGATGTCTGGAGTACACAGAGAGGGCTGAAATGTAAGCTAGCTGGAGGGAGTCCTTGGAAAATATGCTACTGAAAAGAAAAAAAGAGACTTCTGCTTTGTTTGAAATTCAGCATTTTTACCTTTGGCTTTCTCCTAAATACCTAAATTTCCCCTAAAATTGAATTGATCAGGATACTGGAAGTTATCTGTTTGTTTATCCCTAGAGTTGAGCAAACTTCTGAATACATTTTGCTGAACTCTTACAGACCTTACTGATCTAACATGACCCATTTGTTACTTATTCTGTTTGTTTTAGTAGCCACTTAAGGCACTTGCATGTTCTTCACATGCTTTCCTTCAAGTAGGAATGGTATCATAAGAATTTTTCAGCAAGGAATTTCTTTTCTGTAGGATTTGGGCTGCCAGCAGACCATGTGTGTACTAAGTCTATCTCAGGTTCCTTACTCCATGTAGTCCCTTGCTAATTTGAGTGAAATATTTGGGTATGTAAAAAACAGTGATTTCTGTGATGTTAATGAGGAGTAGGTGAAATTACAGTGTTCAATGTGAATCAACTACAGTATCAATTTTTCTTTCAGTGCAAATTGTGTTCACAGTGTGCATGCTCACGTATTTTGCATTTCTTTTGAATGTCTTTGCTGTTAAGAGATGAAATACCAGACAAAGGCTAGAGGAGAGGGAGAAAGAAGTAACAGACTTCAGGAGTATAATCCTAAGCCCTAGATAAATGCAGCTAATGCAGTGCCATGCTCTCTGCCTCTCACAGTCGATGCCTGAGGACACCAGGGCTCAGCATGTCTTAAGTTTCTGGAGGATGAATTAACAGAAAGTGAAGAGTTGATAGAATTTTGACAACAGAAATGTAGCAAGTGAGCTTTTATTGGTGTTATTACTGGTTCACTGCTGTCAGTGCCTGACTCAGTCATTCACGCGTGAGCCCAGATTGCTGCATATTTATTTCTTATTGATAATTCAAACGCAAGGCTTTCAGGGTGACAGACTTTTTGACATGTAACTGACTTTGTTTATTTGTGTTGGGTAAGAGCCTTTTATGATAAGATCTGACACCTGCATAGACAACGTAAGAGCAACTGAGCTGTTTTAAAGAAGAGTTAGTGCGTAAGGAAAGCAGGGTGTTGGACCAGAACTTAGGGGGAAATGGAGGCTATGCTTCACATCTGCATGGAGAAGGTGAAAAACTCCTGAACTCCTTTTAATGAAATTAGACATAGATTTTAGGCAAGTCCTTTTACTTCCAGTTATTGTCTAACATCTTCAGACTTCTCCCAAATTCCACACAGCACAAATAGGAGGAAATTAAATTGTCACTTAATTGTTCTGCTTGCAAATATACTGAAAAGTTGTTTTGATATGTAGGAGTAAGGAAGTAGAAGTATATAGGTTTTACTCGTATTTCATGCACAGCCACTGTATACTGATTTCATTATGTTGTGGTACTGGATGAAGCCCAAACTCCAGCTGTCCTGAACTGTGATTTATATCCCCACTGAATGATGCTCAGTAAGCGTGTAAAAACAATGGCATATGCTAGTCCCTGCACCTGTGTTTCATTCTGCAGGGGCAGGTGCTTTGTTTTCCCTTGGATTTGTTGATATATTCTAGCAGCCTATCAAAGTCAAGGCATGCAAATATGAGCTGCATTTTATGAGACTAGAATCCATTAACTTGCTGAAATACTCTTGACAATTGTTTAGCCATCTAGATATCCAGGTCAGGTAAGATTATGCCACCAACAGAACCTTTCTGAGAGGTGCCAGATTGTTTGGTGAAGCAGTTAGCACGGTAGTGCCAATGGACCAAGCTGTCATCATAATCATTATTACACTTGGATTTGTGAATAATATTTAGATTTACAAACATTGTACTTTGTAAATTTTTTGGAGATTGTCCCAGGCTTTTTGATGCAGAAAAGTAATATTTACTCTAAATGAATCTTTTTTTTCTCTGCAAGAAGTAGCAAAAATGTTAGTCAAACCAGTCTGTTATTCTGTGGAGGAAATGTTTGATTTGAGCTTTGATTGCTGTGTCAATACTATCTCTATCTATGCAGAAGAAATTCAGGAACTTGGGCAATTCAATTAAAGAGCTCTTTTGATTGTTGAAAACGCAGAGTAAACATGGTGCTGACCAGCAAAGTACTTCTCTTTTTCCCTCAGCCACTCATGGTTTTGCAGTAAAAATAGCCCCAGGATAAATCTTGCATAACATGAAGAGAAAGTTATTGAACTTCTCCTCTGGACTTTCATGGTGATTTGACCTTCAAATATCTACTTGTAGTGGAAATGCCCTTCTAATTGATGGTTCTTTTGAGGTAATTTTTTTTTTTAAGTTTTTTTTTTTTTTTTTTTTTCCCTTTATGTCTAGTTTCAGGCTTGAAGCTGTATGTTTATTCCTAACTACTTGCATGTAGTAGCACACCAGTGGGGTCAAAGAAAGCAGCAGAACTTTCTCATGTGGAGTAAGTTCCTTGCAAGTCCCAGAAGCTCTCAAGGAATTGCCAGCAGTCCTATCTTGCTGCGAAATCCCTTTTCCCCTGTCTTTTAGACCCATTTGTCAATATTTGCAGCTCAAAGCATGGTGAAAAGCCAGATGGAGGCTGTCATAGTATCTGTCACTTGAGGTGACAAATAAGAATTTCAGATTGTCAGACTAGGTAGGATGTGCTGTTAGCTAACATTTCTAATATGCTTGGTCTTGTCATTTCTTTCCTTGTGCTGATGGCTGGCTAACTGCACATTATGAGCTGTAATATACAATCAGCGAACAGGCTTCCATAGTTCTTTAGCTGACATCTAAACTAGATTGTGGGAACCATCCTTGCCCCTCAACTTTGCCCCTTTATTTAGGGGTCTCCATTTTTCCTGAGATGGGAGAAAATTTTTCTTTCTTTTTTATCTGCTTCTTATCATGTTTTTGCTTTCTCACCTACTCTTGGTATTGGCTTGTTTTGTTAAGCCTCATGGGTGAAAACATTCCTTACAATAGCCCCTTCATTCACAATATCAGCCTTAACACAGAGGCCAGCTGTTGTATTATCAGAAATGTCCTTTTTTCTAATCACTTTAATATTCTGACTGTTTAACAAAATTTTACGGCTCCTTATGTTTTGAGGGGAAGATCAATTTTCTTGTTTCCTCCTCATATTCTGCACTGCTCTGGTCTGGGAACTCTGAAGCTAGCCTTCTCCCTCAGAGCAAATGTGTAGTGTTTGCTGTTCCAAAAATGTTTTCATCTCTAACCACAGATATGTTCTAGTTTTCTTTGGAAGACTTCCAGCCCCTGTTTTAAAACACTGTGGCTTATTTTGAGCCTACTCTGTCTCTTGGATATCACAGTCTCACTTTTTTCCCCACTTTAGTTTTCTTTTGTTCAGCAGCTGCCAAAAGCCATCGTGGCTGTTTTTCTACTACACTAATTTCATCTACACTGGGCTTTTTTGTTTATGAGTTTATAGGGCACTTGCTGGCCTGCTATCTTTACCTGCTTCACCCATGCGCTCTCTTTCCCACACTAACGTCCAGCCAGAAAAGTATTCATGCAAAGCCTGGTGCTGAGCTGTGCCATCCTCTCTAGAATGGGGCATTGTGGGGCAGGGTGACCCAAACAGACCTTCACAGGAGGACTGTATTGGCCTGAAATAGTTTTGGTGGAGTTCTTTTTGCTGTTTGTTTGTTTGTTTGAGACTTAATGTTTTGGCATTAGTCTGAACTATAAAACCTGAGGCCTGATTCCAAGCCTTTCTGACCATATTTCCTAAGCACTTCTGTATTCTCATATCCTATACTTGAATTACAAAATGTGTGAGGTAGTAATCATTTGATTACCCGTATAATTACACTTTAATTCATGTGTAGCCTGAAGGTACTGGCATCTCCCATGCCAAACATGGGGATGGGACTTTTGAACTCCAATTGGTTTGCCTCTAAGGGAGGATGAGCAGTAGCTTCAAGTCACCGCCCCACCCTGGCTCTTGTCTGTGTGTCTTCTTTGGCAGGCACAAATTTCCCACCAGTGGGGAGTAACAATTAAACCTAAGCAAAAACCTGAAATCTCTCCAGCAGAACATTTGTTTACTGTCACGCTGCATTTTCTCAGGCAGTCTGGAATTACATCAGACTCTGCATTGCATCAAACAAACAGTAACTGCAAAGCTATTGGGATGCAATAGTACTGGCAAAGTATCACCAGCAGAGCTTTCAGTACAAAGGGTGGGGTGGCAGGCTGCTGTGTGGAAGGCTTGTGTGCCATTACAGCTGCAGTGCAACATTCTTAATATTCTCAGGTGCTCTGCAAGGTTGTCTTCTGCAGTTCATTTTCTATTATACACTGAGTGTGGAAGTACAAACTGTCTTGTCTGCAGTGTCTCTTGTGTAGTTATCTAATGCTAGTAAGGGGTCTTTCTCATTGCATACTGCTAAATAATGCAGGATCTGTCAAGCTTGCAGCAAATAAATATACTCCCCCTGATCTGCATCTCTAAGATGCTGCCAGCTTTCCATGAACTCTGGCTTGCTAGGAAGAATTCTCTTGTGCTCTTGTTTATGTAGAGCTGAGGTGAGGAAAACCAGGAATGGTACTGAAACGAATTAAGGACAGGCACAAGCAAGCATAGTTGTCAAATCCACACTGTCATGGCAATCACAACAGTGTCACGTTAAATTGAAATCATATGTGTTTTACAGCTTTCCAGAATGAAAGTGACAACTGCAGCTGTGGTGGTATTTTCTAACATACTGGATGAACGTATATTTTAGATGCTTCCATCTCAGCACTTAAAAATTAGATGCAAGTGATATTATGCAGAGGATGCAAGGACGCTATCATGGTATAAACTACCAAAAAAAATTGGTTCGTATCTTTTTCAGATGCAAAACACAGCTGACTGCACTCATGAGATCTTACTGACCTCAAATATTTTACTTATATATTGATAGACTGTTTCCCTATACAATATTTGTTCTCCAGCAGTGCTGCAAATTATATTTGATTTCTCAACTGTTCACCCCATATGATCTCAGGAAAAAAAAAAAAAAAGATCCATTTTAAATTTTTTTGTTTTAATGTCTTCAAAATTCTTTTCTTCTGGAGTTCTAAACGTACATCGCTACTTATAAAATTGTTTTAACATCTTGTTACCAAGTAGATGGTCAGTGTCTGAGAAATTTCTAAGTGTCTGAATCCCAAGTAGTATTTCCATAATATGCCAGATTCTAGGACTTATCCTGAGGTGTACAGTTGTCCCCTTTCACTGACACTGAGTCCATGTGCTCAGGTTTTTGCTTCCCAGGGCCATATACACAAGCTAGTTTTCGGATTATCTCACAGAATTTCCCTCCATGGTTCACTGCAGAAACTGTAGTTTACTTACAGGGGGCTGAAAATACCATCACCATTTTTTTTGAGCTAAGTAACAGACGTAAATTCTGGGTTTGGGGCCTAAATTTAGGAAGCGGGAGAAAATCATGGTGAACTCAGATAATGCTTTGATGAGATTGATTCTACTTACTAAGATAGCACAATGTTGTTTTTACCAGGGTGCAAGTGCCGAAACTTTGCTTTCACTATTCTTTCCAGACAGTAATTAGCCCAGAGTGACCCTAGTTTTCTAAAAACCTTATTTCCAGTGTTTTTCTAGTCTGAATGGCTCTCTTTGGTTATATCCAGCTTTGTCTCTCTAGTTTATGGGAAGGAAATGTTTTCCAGCATGGTGGCTGATTTTAATCCCTGTGTGTCCAGGTTCATTTCCCATGGAGATCAGAATGTGGCAGGGGGTGATGGAAACCCAGATGTCATCCTGATAGGGAGACAGGGCGCGGCTGGGTCATTTACGGAGCCTCAGGATTTCGGAAGTGATCTAAAAACTGTCATTTTAGATCAAACTGCTGGAAGTAGTTATTACTCATCTAAGCTTTCATCAATCATGATGACCATTTAGTTGCACATGTTTGTCATGTGTCTTTGTTGTGCACGGTAAAATGTGCTTTCAATTCTATTTTGATCATCTGTAAAATATTTTACTTGTTCATAAATTTATTACTAATGAGGAACAGCAATTATTTCTATTAGTTTCAGTATGATTTCATCTTAACACATGACATTCTTTGTAGTGTTTACTCATTGTCCTTTGACTTCTAACCTAGTATCTCAGAAGCCACGCATGTCTATAAATGCATTTAATTAGTGTTTCCAGAAAAATGATAATTAAGAATGGGCAATTCAGAAAGTAAACATGTCCATATTTTCTGTATGCGTCATTTTATTGTAGGAAAATTTTTCAAGTTGTTTAGAGGAAGGTTAGACCAAATGCTTAGTAGACACATTACCTGCAATACATTTTAGCAGTTGAACTAAATAAGCATGTATATAAATGAATTGACCTGCCAGCCAAATTCTCATGCAAAAAGGAATAGTTATATAAATGAGACAGTAAGAATCAAATTGTGTTGAATCGAGAGGAAAAATCATTCCAGTTAAATTATGAGTGTGTGAGAGGTATGCCATGTTGAATTGCAGTGAACTTGCTGTTCACACTAGAAGTCTGGTTGAGGATAGGAATGTAAACTAAAAAAAAAAAGGCCACTGAGAAATTTATTTTAAAAATCTATGCAGAATGTATCAACAGTATCAGCATCACTTACTGATTTCTGTAACTCATTATCTTGGTAACGATATTTCCATATTCCTGTTTGGCATATTTTATTCACAGCAAGTCAATAGTTTATTTGTTTTAAGATTTCACAGTTTTGCTTTTTCTGGTATACATGGGTTTACCAGAAATGCCAGAATTATGTTTTGTACTCCCTAATATGCAAAATAATGCCAATTTCTATGTTTTCTTTCTACCTATGAAAAAAAAGCAAGTGCAGAGGGCCGTTTTGTTCAATCCAACCACAGTATAAGGGAAGAAGAACTTCTTTCCTTTCCTAAACAAGAGTCATATCCTGTCAGCCCAGGTGATTTGGATGAATACAAGCATGGTGTACATCTCTGTTTGCAAATGGATTTTGGCTGCTCTTCTGAAAGTTACCTAAGGATTTAGATACCTTAATTGCCCCAGTGAATTTTTGTTTTAGTTTTGATTCACTTACAGTTTATGTAGTTTTGATTAGTAGAAAAACCTAAGCTGAAGATCAGTGGAGGCTTGAAATTTTAAGTGCATGGTCTGAAGATGATTTCACATTGAATCTCTCTGCGTGGGAAGAAATATAGCAATCATTCTGTCACATGACTTTGGTTGGGTTTTAGCAGGTAACAATTACAATTATGTTCTTTGTTGTTTTGCTATATTTGGTGGATGTGTGTATATATGACTTCTCTTTTAAATCTCTCTGAAGTGGGGAGACATAAGGCACTCATTTATTGCATGTGTAATTAATTATCTCCTAACATACAGCAGGTAGCTGTGAATTCCCAGGTAATCAGAAACAGGCACTGGCTTCTAATTAATTTTGACTGTGATATTTGTTGTTTTCTTGATGCTTCCACTTTGCTTCATCTCAGCATCTCATTCTCTCTTAGAAGGTCTGCATCAAGTAAAAAGAAACAGCCATGACCCAACCTTTCATAGGTATGTGCAAACTTGCCATCAATCATCTGTCACTGAATGCTTTAGAATTTAGTTCATGGGACAAGAATGTATTTTGTTAGTGTATCAGTGTTGTGAATACTTCATTGCTACAAAGAGACCTTCCTGTAAGTGCATGGAAGAGGGCAGTTAGTTTTCACAAAATGCATGTGTTTCTTCTTACTTGGATTCTAAATCTTTTACAATCTTAAGTTTCAAAAAGGTGAATTAAGTGGGCAGACTTATTCATGTAGCTCTAATACATACTATGGTACTTTTATTGGTCCAGAAAATGCTTGCAAGATAAAGCTAGAAATCATCAGTTTCAGCAGCTCATTGCAAGTGTTGATTCAGCTCTTAAAATTTGGCTTTCATGTTTTGATGTGTTGTGTTAGCTTGGTCAGAAAAGCTGCTTACTTCTCTTCCTTCAGTTGCTTTCTCCAAAAACTGAAGGATCTTTGCAGGAAAGGCAATTCTTTGGGTCCAAATGTGCTTTCAAAATAAGTTGCTTGTCTAATGACCTTCTGCTTTCACAAATTTTAAGGTGTGAATTTATGAAAAATAGTGATCCACAAAGGAATAGCGTATTAGAATTTTTCTAGTTTTCCCATCTTCCAGTAGAGAATAGAATAAAATTATAGACCGATAACAGAGATGCCAGTGTGCCCCATGGGAGGGAAAATTCTTCTAGGCTGAGTCACTGGAGATAAAGGCAAGTGGGACCTCATCAATCTAGTATACCTTTCTTACAAAAATATTGATCACATTCCTTATGTATTTTAATTCTTAAGCAATAAGATAGTTGGACCTGTTAGAGGCTGATAACTGGCTAAAACAAATACTTATAAACAGAAGAAAGTTATTGAGCTATATTGAAATCTTCCTTCAGAAAGTTGTAGAAAGATGTCAGTATGCTGCCTTTTTTATTGGAGGGCGGTTGAAACTGTATTGGGAAGCCTATTTATGCTTATAGTCAAACAGTATCTGTATATGCATAGAGAAATTTTCATTTTGCTGTTGCTGCTGAGGAAGTAGATCTGTGTGTCATATGTCTGATGTTTCTAGACAATTGTGTACAATGTCTTATGCCAGTCAGAAAAGCCATCTAGTTCTAAGAAACATTTAGAAAGAGATTATGAAGAGAAAAAGAGGAAATAAGAGAAAATCATACATGTAATGTTGAGGGCGACCAGATGTGTGCGGTTCTACAAGATGTGATTAAACAGTAGAAACTTCAGTGTTACAAAATGGTGAGCAAGCAAAAATGATGATGAATTTGATGAAAAGCCATAGTTTCCTAAGTATTATAAATATGCAGTTGCAGTAAACAGAGTCTGGACTTGAACTTCTGCTAGGCGTTTGGCCAAATTGAAGGAAAACTTATTCCTTTTGTGATTCTCGAGTTACACTTAGATTCTCAGCCCGCATTCTAGATTTTTCCGCTCACAGTATGTTCCTCTCTAGTGTTCCACAGAAATGGTGAAGGCATCTACATGATGACTGCACCTAAGTAATAGTATTAAAAATAACTTTATTTAGTTTTACAAATAAATGTTCGCAATGATTTTCAACAACAGGTAACTTGGGCTTAATTTTACAGTTGAGAACATTTTTGTTCCACTTCTTCACACAGAAATAAAAGAACATGTCTATTTACTGACTGAAAAGTCTGTGGAAGATTGATTTCAAACAGAACCTTTTTCAATGACATCAGTCATAATTTCCTCTTACAAAGAAGAATAAACGCAAAGCTTGGAACAAGTATGCAGTATCATGCAGCACTATGTGTAAACTTCCTGGGATTTTCCCTTATTAATTGATAGCAACATAAAAATGAAAAAAAAAAATAATCCCAGAATGGGAAACAATACATAAAACAGAAGAAAGTAAAACATGGAGAAAATACCAATCACCTGATACATAACCAGGATGTTTGTATTGGGCAATATGCAGCCCAGACAGGAGAGAGGAGGCCAGCATGCCAGGATTTGAAGTCTCTATTATTTTAAGGAAGAGTTCAGAGCGTTTGTTCAGGGATTTCCCAGTATTTCTTCCAATGACTTCCTCAATGGTTTGCAACATTTAAACACTAGAGAGTAATATGCTTCTTGTATTAAGAAAACATGTGTGAAATGAAACATGAAACCTGAGAGAACAAATTCACTTCATGATGGAGGTACGATACAAGAGTGAAAATACAGCAGCCAACCATGGGAGGGAAGAGTAGGAAGAAAAGGGGAAGGATGCAAAGTTGTTATTTGGTTGCTGTTATGGTAGTATCAGAATGAAATTGTTGGTGAAAGTAGGAAATGAGAGTTGCTATGAAGGAACATGAAGTAATAGAACAGGAAAACAGTTGAGGACAGAAAGGACACTTAATTACCTCTGTTGTGTTTAATTACAAGGATGGAAGGAGAGAAATAGTGGAGAGTGATGAATGCAGACAGCTGCTGTAACACTGACTGGCTTTCTGACAGGGCTGTAGAATTACAGTTTAGATTGAAATTAAGTGGCCAAGGAGAGCAGAAGCTTGCATGCAATTGGCAAAAGGAGAAGATGGGCAAAAACACATTGTTGAGTGCAAGGAAATCTCAAGGTCCTTTCTTTCATTTTGATGCAAATGTTCTGAATCTTCCTTAATACCTATTCAGCTTTGCAGTGTATTATACAGATTATACACAGAAGTGCACACGCATACTTAAATAGTCAACAAGAGCTGCTGTTTTCTTCCACAGCTGCTGTATGCTGTAATAACTGTAGAGCAAACAGTGCATTGCTCAGTGTTGAAATGGCTGAACACCTCAAACTGGTGCCAAACTTGTACTGATAGAATAAGACAGTTAAGAAGGAAACTCTTCTAGACTCAAGCTGCAGTGTTAGAAAGCAGACATTCTTAAATATCGGTGCTGGATGCATGGAAGTAATCCTCCTATCGTGCTTAGCTTACACAAAAGGTCTTCAGTTTATATACATTACTTGTGTTACATATGCAGAAGTTTTCCAAGAGGTATGTTACCTATGCAGAAGTTTCTCAGAAAAATTATTTACTGAGAGCTGCAAAGAAGGAGCTGCAAGCTCTTTTAGCCACAGAGATTATATAATTTGATAAGGAAAACGATTTTTTTATTCCTTCAGAAGGAGCACATACAGGATTTGATGAGTAAAGAGTCTCTCAACTATTTGTGTGCCTCTTATACCACAGAAATCTAACCATTTTTTTTTGCTGTACCCACTGGAAAAAACATGTACCTGGAGTTATGGTATAGTCAATGTTTGTTGTATATTCTGTTTTTATCTTAGGAAGTTTTAATTTTTTTCTTGCAAATGATTGAAGAAATATGTACAGAGCACCCTGTTAGATCTCCTTCCTAAATGGGTTCAAATCCCTGTCCTAAATCAAACAGAATGAGACCTTAAATCTTCTTGTGACCTTGAGGAACATGGGCCTGGCAAAGAGTGGGGTCAGAACCCTGAACTTTGAGAGAGCGAACTCTATACTGTTTAAAGAATTGTTGGATGAGATCTACTGGGCAGCTGTTCTTAGTGACAAAGAAGTGGAGGAAAGCTGACTACTCTTTAAGGATGCCTTTCTGAGATTACAAGAGCTCTCCATCCCTCTGAATAAGAAAGAAGAAGGCAGAGGAGGCAGGAAACCAGCATGGCTTGTCAAGGGCTGGCAGGTCAGACTGAGGGAAAAGAAGGGGTTGTACCATCTATTGAAGCAAGGGCATGATATGAAGAATCACACACAGAATCACAGAATCACAGAATTACCCGGGTTGGAAGGGACCTCAAGGATCATGTAGTTCCAACCCCCCTGCCTGGCAGGGCCACCAAACATACGCCTTTACTAGATCAGGTTGCCCAGGGCCCCGTCCAACCTGGTCTTGAACACCTCCAAGGACGGGGCATCCACAACCTCACTGGGCAGCCTGTTCCAGGACCTAACCACCCTTCTAGTAAAGAACTTTCCCCTAACATCCAACCTAAATCTTCCCTCCTTCAACTTAAAACCATTTCCCCTAGTCCTGCTATTATCAGCCCTTTCGAAGCTGACATACTTGTTTTTTGCCTCAGTCTTCACTGGTTGCCAGGATTCTTGTGTTCCTTACATCCTCCAGGTGGGACCTGGGGGAGTAGATTTCCCCTCTTCCTCCCACCCCCCACTTTGTAAGAACAAAGCAAGTCCATATCGCCTCATTAGTTTGAATGTATACAAGTCTATTGGGGCCGGATGACATGCATCTCTGGGTCCTAAAGGAGCTGGCTGATGTGGTTGTTGAACTTCTCTCTATTGTATTAGAAAAGTTGTGGCTGTTGGGCAAAGTCCCCAGTGACTGAAAAAAGAAAAAAAAAAAAAAAAAGAAACAAACAAACAAAAAACCCGACAAGGAAACATCACTCCTATTTGGAAGAAGGGGAGGAAGGAGGACCCAGGGATAGGCTGCCCAGAGAGGCTGTGGATTCTCCATCCCTGGAGGTGTTCCAGACCAGGCTGGATTGGGCCTTGGACAACCTCATTTAGTATCAGTTCTGGAGGTTGGTGGCCCTGCTTGATGTCAGGGTTGAAACTTGATGATCCTTAGGGTCCCTTCCAACCTAAGCCATTCTATGATTCTAGATTAAAGTTTCCAGCATTTTAAGCTGCCCTCTTCCCAGATCTAGGAGTTTGATACTGCATTCAGTAATGTTATGTTACTGTAGCAGAGAGTTACAGTACAACAGTTGTCATTTTAGCTCCAGAAATCAGGTTGGAATGGCAAAAATGAAGAAAACTGTTCCTAAATAAAGCAGATGAAAATAGATATTTTTTTTTTAAATAAAGTATTTATTAATATATTGTAAGGGATAATTACATTCTCACAAGCAAATTCTGTGTATGTATGCTGCAATTTTTTTCCATTAGCTGAATAACTCATGAATTATACATAGATCCAAATCCTTATGCAGAGTAATGGGTGTGTGAATGTTTCTTAAGTATTCATCATGAGGAACAGAAAATCCAGTAGAGATTACAAAAGTTATCATCTCTTTCCATCTTGTATAGAAACTAGTAAATAAATATATTTATAAATACCATAGAAATCATAATAAATACCAAACCCACAGTCTTACAGATTCTGCAGGACAGATTTCTGAAGTTCTAAATCACAGTCTGCAGTCGACACGAGCTGACCGTGACTAGGAAACTGTTGTTGACACAACATACTAGAGCACTCCAGGGGAGCAGGAGGAATTACCAGTTTGCTGCTGTCATAGCAAAACAGTAGGGCTTAGTACAAACAAGCTTTGCTGTAAGTGCACTGCACTTAACTGATTGTGTCTGGCTGAAGTGGCTTCCAAGGGATCTTCATTTCCCTTAGCAAGTCACTTTTCCTATTCAGTTTCTTCAGTTTCACTGGACAGTGAGTCCCACAGCACTGACCACGATGAAAGGCTTTTTTAAATAGATGCAGTTAAATAAATAAATAAATAGATACTAGAATCTACAGTTAACGCCGATGCGGAAGGTGGAAGATGGAACTCTGCCTGAGGCTTTCTCCAGATGTTTCTCCCAGTGGAAATCAGGAGCACTTTTGAGGTTTTTTTCCTGTCTGGAATTTTCTCACAGTGGTGCATCAGAATTGAGCTGAGCCCTGTTAAGAGGTGAGGAAAAAGGGTAATTTAGAAGGTGGTTAATAGGACAACTGTTGTGGCTTAGCACTGCATAGTTAAAAGCAAATGATGTCTATCTGCTGTCTCAAGGCACAGACAGAATAATGTTTCAAAAGTAGTTACTGGAGTGTCTGTGTTTGCGTATCTGGTGCCCAGCTAGGAAACTTCTGCAACGTGAGTTTCTGCATTCACTCATATCAAAGAATTCATTAACTTGGAAATTATTTGGAATTATTTATATAGGATACTGAAAGTAAGGGGAAGATAATTTTTAATAGCCCCATTTTTCATGATGTGTTCCTTTTCCTCCAAATGGAGTTGCCGGTTATCAAGGGTTTAGCTGTGGCATAGTCATTGAACAAGAACGCCACAGAAAAGCCCAATTCTATAATTAAGCAATGTTTCCCCATTCTTTAGCTCTGAGTAAGAGAAAGTGGAAACTTAAACTGTGAAACCCCATTAGCTGGCTTTTTTTGGGAGGTTTGCAACTTAACTGCTTGATCTGAGAGTGAATAGGACTTACTTGGCCATAAGTGCCTTTACGATCAGCTGTACCCAGGGAGCAGTGGGGTCCAAGCACACCTCTCTTCCATCCTTTAGAGTAGCTCTGCAAAACAAGGAAGAAAGAAAAATTAGGAAACTAGTACATGTTTCATGCACAGAATATAATTACTACATGTTTAGAGCTCGCGTCCCTATGCTCGTAATACTCACACATTCATCAAAATTTTCCTTAATAAACATAGGCATTTATTTAGAATTTGCTTACAACAATAAGGATTCTTGAACAAGCTTGAAACATCCAGTGACAAAAGAAATTTTGATAGTATATGGATTGCAGCACTTTACTACCACCTCTGTGATACTTCAGACCAGACCAATTTCAGTGGTTCCCTAAATCTACCTGGGGGAACTTGCTTGTGGGTTTTGAGGTACATTATTACCTCATGTATTAAGAACTGACTGGTCTTTGTAACTCATGTTCTACCAGCACAGAACAAATATTGAATGGATCCTTTGACAGATAAATCATAGAATGGCTTGGACTGGAAGGGATCTTTAAGATCATCGAGTTCTTGATGGTCACTTCAGGTATATACAAACTCAGAGAGACTATAGAAAAAGCCCACAGCCACAGCATAATGTATGTTGGGAAGAGAGAGGCTCTTGCTGATGGTTTACTTACATGATTTCAACATTCTTGCAGTGGGGGCCGCTCGGTGTCAGCTTCACATCATGAATGGATTTAGGGCGGATGAATGCAGAATGAGTGCTAATGCACTGGCACCGCAGCTCGTTCGCCATCTTTACCAGGGTCCTACCTACGAGCACAAAAGGAAGATTGCATTTGAGGGTAAGTTACAGTAACTGTACCAGCTAGAGAGCATGGCTGCTCTGTTCTAACAACATACTGAAGTCCTACATTTCTTCAAGGTGCCTAAATCCTCACAGTATAAAAATCTGTTGCTTATTTTTTCAGAGGAGCTAATGCCCAAGTTCATTTAAAATTACATCAACATGCCTTTTTAAAGTAAAACCACGTATTTTGTGTTTACTTGTAATGACAGACAACACTGTACAATTAATTGCATCTTTTAGTATTTGGATTGATATACTGGCATGTATAAAGAAGAGAGAATCCTGTTATGTTTCCCTAATTTGAGGCCTGTCTTTGCTATGTTTATACTGTCTCTTCTCCACTTGCAGCTGTAGACTGCTTGCTTGAAACAGTATTGTCATTAAATAAGAAATATGAAATACTGAGTGGGATGATACTGCCCTTTGTGGGAAGTTAGAGCAACTTTCAGACACTTTTAAAGAAGATCCTGTCTCTAGCCAAATTACATTTTAAGTGAAATACAGAACCAGAATTAATTTCATTTGCATCCTTAAAATATTTCCCACAAGATGTCAGTAACTCTTCAGTGCAAGAGCTACAGTAGTAGATTTCTGGCTGAAGCAAAACTATTGAAAACATTTGAAAAGAAATGTGCTTGCAGAAACAAGCAGAAAGCTGCCTCTCTAGGGGCACACATCTCAGCAAGTGCCAAGATAGTGCTGCAGTCCTGTGAATACTGGGAGGGATTCACTTACCTTGTGACAGAGCTGCTGAAACCAGGAGGAGAGCCAGGACAGCTCCAAGCTTGCCGTTCATGGTTAGGAGTGTTTGGCTTGTCTTCTGAGCTGAGGTTTTGTGGAGCTGTGATCTCTCCTGTCAGAGGACTGCTGATGTCTGAACAGGGAGACCCACTGTGCTTTTATACAGTTCTTTGCCCGTGTGCAGCGCTCTGCTAGCATGTAGATTGCGTTAGAGGAATTTCCCAGATGTAGTAAAAATGAGTCACATGACTGTTGTGAAATAGCCTAGCTGATGATGAATTATTCTGCTGCAAATAATATAACGTATTAATTTATTAAAGCACATAAATAATACCCATGCAGTCTACAGTCTAGTTTCTTTTGTAGGCTTTTGTAGATTTTGCTTTTTCTGTTGTGTACATACTTATTTCACAGTATAACTTTATGATGGCTTTGGTTACATTTATGTTGTAAATCTATTATGTTATGTATTGTTTCCTCGTGGTAATAACTGGGTTTGTGTTGCGGATTTTAATTATTTTTTTGTATTTATTTCTGTTGAAATGGTACTGTACAAAATAAATTCATCTCCAGTTCTTTTCTGTTCCCTAAAGGAACAGAGGGTGCAGTATTCAAAGCATCCTGGTGGATATTCAATTCTAAAGAACCTAGAAAAACATTCCTGCATTCCTGTTACAGTTTGAGGAAATTTTGTATGCAGATACAATGGCAAGACTTGCTGAATACATCTGCTTTGTTTGCTTTATAAATGTCAGTATTGTTAATAACCCATTTCTCTTTCAGTTACGGTAACCCTAGGTCTTAACAGGAAAATAATAGTAAATTTTATGATATTACTGTAGACATGTTTGTTAAGGAACTTTGTTGCATGAGTATTCAATGGTAGAAATAATATTGTGCAACGAATACATTTCAAGGGAAAGCTTGGGCTCCGATGCTAGTTTGTCATATAAATGAAGATTTATGTTTTTATCCATTTGGAGTGTGTGTGATAAGATGAAGCCATTCTGCTCTGATTCTGTAAAAATATTGTCCTTTCGACCATGGTGACTTTGGCTGTTTGTCGTCCACATCCCCGAAGTTTCGTGTTTCGTGGTCTGTGGACTTATAAAGGCACTTATCCCCACCTCCGAAGAGTTAAGAAAAACTCATCTTCAGAGTGTTTAATAGTTTATAATTTCTTAAACTACACTGTTTACTATTGGCCATGAACTCATCTGTTTCCCATCAGTATCTCAGCTGGCCCAGGAAAAAATATAGCTAAGTTTGACTATTCAGGCACTTACTGTGTCAACAGGAGATACCACTTCTGGCTGAAAATGATGCTCCTCCTTAACTGTCTATCTTACAGAGCTTTCCTGAAAAATGCATTCAGTTTTCTGCAGGCATGAAAAAGGAATAAATCATATCAGATATTGAATGTTTGTTTTATTGTTTATGTCAAACTTCTAACAAGTTTGTTCTGAACAAAGTTTGTCTGATTCTTTTCTTTAGGGATCTCTTTCTTTGTCTCTACATATATATGTATACACACACAGAGTAATTAAAACTTCGTTGGGGGGTACCAAATTCTTTTTTAATTTTTTGCAGCTCTATCTAACTTTAGTGTGCACTGAAATGCTATTTATCCAAGGGGAAAAAAATCCCCCTTGAATTCCCAATTACAGTCAGTGACTTTTTGCCCTCCTTCATGCTAGAGTAAGCTATTTCCTGAGTGTGGCAGTAACAGAACCACAAAAAATCCCCAGGACAAAAATGGAGCCAAGAGCCTGCTCCACCTATATGATTAACCCTGCCCCGGGGCTAAGAGCAAGTATCACTCTAAAAGAGCAGGATGTTTGTAATGAAATAAAAGCCCACTATGTTTTCCAAGAGCTGAAGCATCTCTTCTCACTACACTACACTTTTTTTCCAATATGACACAGTTTCATCAAAACTACAGGAGAATATATAATAGAAATGTTGTGGCACAGAAAGGTTGAGGTGTGAAATCAAGCCAAATTCCTGGCACACCTAACCTGTGTTCCTGGGAGTGCTGTGCTTTGCCCAAGTTCTCCCTGTATTCCTTCAACGCTTTGCCTGGTATTTGATCCCAGTCCCTGCCTCCATGTGGGAACTCCAAATCCTTTATTTGATTTTGGCTGGGTGTGTTTTCCCAACAACCATCAGAGATGACTTATGTGAATGGAATTGCTTTATCTTTTGGAGGATAACGTCGCTGACTGAGCTGATAGTGTTATGATCAGAGACCTTCCACAATTAACCATGTTAAAAACATGCCATTATAACGAAGAAACTAGAAGTTAGGCAATAAGCCAATTACTGAAAGACTACCGAAAAGGGAAGGAAATGCTTCCTTTTCTTGTGTTTAAGGCAGCGTATAGGATGTGTTCTCCATGCTGCAGGATGTCAAAAACTATTTCTTTTTTTTTTACATGACTCAAAGCATTGTGTAATGAACACAAAAGTCAAAAATTTTTTAGGATCTTGGCTGGCATCACTTGGAATCTTTGTATATAGCAAAGAACGTGCAAACAGAAGGGATGTGGAGGTGTGGTAGGGATTCCTGGGCACTCTGGTAACCAAGAAAGACCATCATGAGTGATGATGAGATGATCAGGAGAGATGTGGGCTTCAATACATTGCTGTTTCTGGTTGCCTCAGTTCAAGGTAGATGTTCTAACCATTGGGCTGATAAAGTTCCACTCTCTGCTAAAGTTAAGAACACACCTTTTTTAGTCTTCTGAAGTCACCTTCATTTCCCTGAAAAGGGCTTGCTGGCAGCACCAATTCCACTTGACCTGTGGTACCTTGAAGGGACAAATAGTCACCTACGCTCAAAAACTGGGCACAGTGTTGTGCAAACTCATGGAAGTATGCCGTGAGGCAACCCAGTGGGAGCATATACACAGTGAACAGACTGTCTCCTGAACATCTGTTTTTTACTAAGTGTATTGAGGAAGTCATAACAAGGAAAGGGAAAAAGGTTAGGGCAACTGGTGGGGCTTTTTCACTTATGTGTCTAAATATAGATGGTTATGTACCCTTAGTCTGATCACCACAATTGTTGAACATTGCTGAATCTCTCTGGAATCACAAGATAGCAGGATAGCTTTTTAAAATTGATTTACCTTTTAATTTGTACATTTATAAATACAGTGGTACAAGTATGTATTTATGCATCTGTGTATATTTATAGTAGTTACAGATCTGCTTGAAAACAGTCAGTTCTTCGTTGTAGTTTTCATTTGAAAGATTGTTGTAGGCTCAACATTTTCCTGTCATTACTGTGGCAATAAGCATTCTCTTCCTGCCAAGCAGAATATGGAAGTAAGATAAGGAAGTGATGGGAGGAAACATAAGAAGTTTGAAGAAGTTTGTCCTGTGAACTTCTGATTAAGTTAGAAGCGATCAGCAGGCAATGTATATGACATATTAATCTCTGGTACTTATAATGTCACCCTGTTATTTTTCTTTCTGCCTAAATTACAGCCAACAAAGCTTTGCAGATGTCAGCATGAATACTTTCAGGTAGCGCAGGTTGTTTCAGTCTGAGCCCCTCATCAGACAGCACACAGATAGGTTGGCATGCTGTGCTTTGTCATGCTTCAGCTGTGCTTTGTCATGCTTCAGCTCTGCAGCAATTCATCCTTCATCTTGCTGTATCTGTCAGTGTCTTCTTACCTGTAAGTGGAAACTAGAGCACAGTGCATACCACTTTAAAAATAACGCAAGCAGTTTAGTAATTTAGTATCACTAATATCATCTGCTTCTTTCTGAAAACCATTAGTTGATCATTAGTCTACCCTGAGGCTGACAGTGGCTGGCTTAGAACTGCTGATGAGACATAATGAAGCACCTCACCGAGCATAGTTTAGTTGCCAGTTTTCTGGCAGTAGTAAAGAATCCACACCTATCCATTGCTTGCAGCTGTGCTGCAAGTGTACTCTGTCAAATATAATTCAGCTGAAGCCACTTCTAAACACACTTCATTTTCTTTAGTTACTTTTTGACTAGTATTCCCCATTTCAGTGAATGGCGTCTCTCAGATGTTTAAATCTTTTGTTAAAAGTTCGGTTTTAAGGATACGCTTCCAAAAATTAATTTTTTTTGGCACACATAGAAAATGAAGCCATCTTTGGTCTTTTTCATACCCATTATTATAACTGTCAGAAACAGCTGTCATAAGGATCTCTGCCTCTTTCTCAAGGACAGATCTTTCTTGGAGAAATGGATGTGGCTTCACTTCTATCACATTCACCCAGGGGTGTTTTGCTTTTAAAAGAAAACTCCTAATGCTATATTTATGTGGATTGGGTTTCTTTTTTTGTTTTAGTTTGGTTCCAAAGTGCTATTCACTGCTGAGCCCTGACCTGCCACTTCTGTCATGCAGCTTCATGTAATTCTGTAACCATGTTCTAATGACAATACTAGAATGCCTCATTTTTATAGGAGTTTTGGAATTTCTCCTCCTTTTTTAACTGCTTTTGCTGTTCCATGCACTGCCCTTCATCTTGTATTTTACTGCGTATTCTGAGTATCCTAAGGTCCTTCAGCTTTTCATCACAGTTGATCTTAGTCTTTCCTACTTTTCAATCAGTGTTATCAGAATACCATATCTCATAGCTAATTAGCTTCCCAGACCAACAGTGAAAATGCCAAACCAAATAGGACTCCACATAAGCTTGTGTAGGAATCCCTGGATCACTTCCCTTTTACATAAAAAGCTGACTTATTTTTTCTTTCTTTCCTTCATTTCCTTATATTCATCTGTTATTTTTCTAAATCCAAGTCTTCTTAACATGTATCTCATCTCTAATGTTTGATGAGGGCTGTGAAACCCTTTCAAAAAGGCAATTCAACTAGAACTGCAGGATTTTCCAGTCTGTGTGCTAGTTGTCATCTTACAAGAACTTGCAGTGCATGAAAGACTTCCTGCACCAAAATTTCAACACTTGAACAAATTAGATTAATATTATTATGTCCATTTGTTTTTCTCCCTAACATTCTGCAGATAAAATAATTACAGGTGTTTAAAACAGAAGAAGAATAAAAGTCTTGAGTGAAATATCTCTTGAGCACTAAGTATGTATTTTTTTGCTCACTGGGATATTGAGATATTCTTATTTTTGTGAGGAGAGAAGGGTGATCTCAAGAAAAGAAACTGGAGCAAAATGTGATCTGATAAAATACAGCATCCATATGAAGTAATGTCAGTACTTTTATAAAATTAATAAAGGAATTGGTTTTGAAAGGGGCTCTGCAAAATGATACTGTATGGAGGGGAAATTACCATTTGTCTTGGACATAATAGTGTTTACCTTTTTGTCATCAGGGAGCAGGACAACATTTGTGATATGTTAGCTGAGATCAGTAATTAACAAGAACCTGGCTCAGTGTGTCAATGTGAGTTGCTCTGCCTGCAGTGGAGACACATCACATAACCTGCTCAGTTCATAACACAGGCTTGTAAACAACTCCTTAAGAAATTACTGTATCTTGACAACATAGTATTTTCTTTATGTTGTATGGTTATTTTCTATGCCTTTATATAGTGATCAGTTACAGAAATTGTGATCAGCCAGAGAAAAGGCATTCTTTGATAGAATAATTCTATAAGCTCCAAGAGTTAAACAGTTATCCCCACAGCTTCCCAGGATGCAGTCATACTGGGCAGACTGTCTGCCCAGAGCTTTGTGCAAAGAACACTGCACAGTTGACAGAGCAGAACAAGTGTCACCTCTGCTTGTTGGAAGAGAACTTTTCGGAGTTATGGATGAAACTGCCATGGCTAGCTGCCCTTCAGATTGTACTTCAGGCCTTTCATCTGATTCCCCCTGGTATTTTCATTTATAATTCTTAGTAACTTTGTTTCATAAATTTTGAGGGGAGTGTTACTATACATGGTGAATGCTATGGTTCATTTGCAATACATGCGTCCATAATGAAACAAAATAGCATGGACTTTCTACAGTCTTCTTTTAGGAGGACTTTAGAAGTCAAACTTTTTTGTCAAACAAGTTGCTATTTCCATTGGATGTTAAGGAAGTGTATGCAAACTGTATACTTGTACTTGTTGACATCATTTCTAAGGCCTTCAGTCACGTGGAAATATTGCCAATGATTTGACATTTTATAAACCTGCAATAGCCCAAAGGAAGAAAACAGTATTTTGAGCAATAACTAAAGTCAGGGAGCAGAGCTGGACACCTGCTCCTTAAAAGACAAGGCAACAAAAGGGACTCCACAGCCAGCAGGGAAGACCGTCACCAGTCAGTTCAACCAGGAATCAGGCACCCCAGCAGGTGTCTCAGTGATGATGCACATCCAAGTCCAAGCCAGAACATGAGGCCTTGAGTCACTGGCTGGATGAACAGGGTCCACAACCAGGAACAGGCATGGCAGGGGCTAAGCTGGAGAGCAACACTTTAGGAACATAGAAAGAGAATGAGCTTAAATAAAGTTCCTGGGCCTGTGGGCAGGTGAATGGGTGGAGGACTTAGGTGGGAGCATTAAGGCTTACAGGTGCCCTCTGGACACTGACATCTCCCAGCTTAACAGCTTATCTTGATCTGGTAGTAGCTGATTACAAACACTGTGACTATACTAGACTGTAAGACCATTTTAATTCACAGTCTTTTCTCTAATTTTTACCCTGATAACATGTTTCATCTGCATCTGAAGAAGACCTTATCATTCAGATGTTTAGCAGAAGCCCAGAAAAGGATTTCAGTGTACACAGGCAGCAGCAATAACCAGAGAAAAAACATAAGTGAAATTTAGTAGGATGGAAGTTGACTGAACAGCAGCACGATGCACGCACTAGATTTTATCATCCAGTACAATCCAGGACACATTTGTCTGTGTCCCTAACAACATTCTGATTTGAAATGGACTGTGCATGTTTCATGTTTATTTTCTTTTGTACAGATATGCAAAAGGAGGTAGTTAAAGGAAACTGGCTGAATTATGTCTCAACATAAAAATATTTTACTAGGAGAATTAGTCCTTTAATGGCTTCAGAGTTAGTACTGGCAAAGCAGAAACAACACAGAAGTACAGCCCAGGCTTGACAAAGGTAATCATCAAGTTAGAAGAGCTGCAGTGCTTCTCTTGGTTTGTGGGGATCTGAGAATTAGAACCATATTTCAGTGAGAAGTGTTATTTATTCCTAAGAAAGGCCTCTTGTAATTTCATGCTGAACAGAAATATATTTCTGTAATATTTCTAGCCAGCTTCTGAATCACTTTTCACTTATGGAGAAGGAAGGGATATGGTTCAGTTTGCGCAAAGGCTCTACTTAAGGTTCTAAGAGTAAGCTACTGATGAAATTTTGGACAGAAGTGTTAAGAGACATGCCTTGATCATGATTCAGCTGCCAGTAACTTGACTGGAATTTTACTTGTGACAAAAGCCGTGCACATACTGCTTTACCAATGTTTCCAGTAAAACTGGTCCTAAACCCTTAAGATACACACATGATTTCATGGCTGTGTTTTTGAAGTCTTGCTTCCTCACCTCTTCTTGCCTCACACTAATTAACGGGGGGAAGCCAGCTTGTAAAAATCATCCAGAAACCAGAAATGTTATTGCTGTAAAGCAAATTTGAACAAAACCTGGCCCCATGCTAAATTCTACCCTCTTTATGTCTTGAAGATGAAATCTAGCAGTCTGTAATGCACTGGGATGGGGGCAGAGATTGGAGTGGAGGCAAAGTGTGGTAGGGATAGTTGTCGTATTGCACAAGAACTTGCTCAAACGGTAATAGAAACTCCCTTTTTATCTTCTTACTCCATGAGCAAACATACACTGTTTGTGCAGAATATGGAGTGGCTCCTATTAGGAAAAGGTCAAAGAAGAATAGATATCTAAACAGTTGCTCAAGTTTCCCATTTTCTCAAGTGTTTTCTTCTGACATTCTAGCCTTTTCAATGTAAATCACTTTGTCACAGAGATATATAGCCTTACAATCATAGCTCATTCCTTATGGTATCTTCATTTCTCCCATTATAATCCTTCCTTTTCCCTGGAATTTCAAAGGGTGCTCACTGGCTTCATTACAGTTTATCAGGTATGAATGATTACAGTAAGTTAATTAGAAACCTGGTTCTGTGCCAGAACCACAGCTGACATGCTGTTTTACACTGCTACTGTGACTGGGGTTTTTGTGACTCATCATTGTTTGTTCATTACTTTCTGCCCATGGGTTTTATCAGTTTTTCAGTTCTCTGAAAAAAATTAAGTCTAGCAAGAAAAGAGGAGGAAAGTTGACCACTTCTGTATTTTTTCCTACTGAAAATTGTCTGCACGCACTGCGGGCAAGAATTCCCTGATGTCCTTATCAGTCCCCACAACTCAACCTCCACTTGACCTTGTGAGATGCTTTTATGTGATACAGAAAGAAAGTAAACATATCCTCTTATGTCAATAAGGAAATTAATAGCACATGACACTGAAGTAAAAACATTTACAAAAACATTTATTAGGTAACTAAACTAAGATGTTTTCCATAAATAAATAGGTAACAAAAGCATGAAAACTTCAATATTTTCCATAAATAAATATATAATGAACACATAAAAACATCATTGTTTCCCATAAATAAATAAATAATGAAAACATGAAGACCATCTGCATTCTTGTGATTAATAAATTAATTAATATTAGAGATGCAAAAAATATCTAATAGAATTCAAATGAATCAAGTGCACTTTTTGTAACCAAAAGATGCCATTAAAACATATGTTTATAGCTTCACAGCAATAATTCACAGTAAATAATACCTTGAAAATGATGGCTCCAAAACTGATACCTCAGATTTGTGGGTTACTGACCCTGAAAGCCCCCTTTTTCTAGTCTGCAGCCCACATGAGAAGCAGTGACCTGAGTAGAGTTGATGCTACCCATCAGCACATTGCTGGAGAAAAGGAGTTGTTGGGCAGTTTCTAAACAATTAACAAAAAGGGAAGACATCTTTTAGAGAAAGACCTGCAGAGAGTGCACTGCATTGATCCTGCCGTGGCTAGCAAAAATGACTCCAGATCATCTCCGTCTCCTTTCACAAGCCTTTCTTTTCTTGCCTACTTTTTCTGATTTCAGTGTTTTTTCTCCTGTATGACACTTCTTTAAAAGACTTAAACTACAGTTGTCAATTAACTGCAAAAAGAGAGGAGATATTTTCTAGACGATGATGAAAGTATGAATGTAGGAGGCAGGAGGAAATGAGCTGCCGGGAGCGGAATGGTGGTGTCTCCCACTTCTGACTTCCTGGAGGAGGTAGGATGTTTTTGTTCTTTGCTTTAGGATGCAGTATTGTTCTTGGCGTCTGCCCTATGAAGAAAATGGAAAAGAAGAAGATTAAAACTAATTGAACAAGTCTCACTTGTTGAAATTGCATAAAATCAGCCACAAAGAATTTGTGCTCTGTCCAAATCCCTTAAAAGCCATTACATAAAAATGAAAAGGGACGTTAGTAAGCAGTCACCTCTTCATGAGTATTTAGTAACTCAGTGGACCTCAGTGGTTTGATCCTTTGCTTAACACCTCTTAGGCCTGATTTTCACCCACACACCTAAATACTATTCTTTTTGAAAAAGTTATTGTTGCTTTTAGCCATTGCACGCAAGAAAAAAACAGTCTGTGTCTGAATTTCCAGAGGACTGAGCACTAGAGCTTAGGTTTTCAATATCCTTGCGCCTTATGAAAGTTGCAGCTAGCATTCTCATGGGATGTGTGGCACGCTAGGAGTCTGAACATAATGCTATAGTTAAAGTACAAAGCAAGTATTTTCTCTGGTTAATAAAGTTCCTGATAGCAATTTTCTGATGAGACAGAATTTTGAACAGTTTATGCAGTGGCTGTTTGCTAGCTTATTCAAAATACTGCTCTTCAATAATTTGTGCCCACAGAGAAGAAAATACTCACTTGTCCAGAATTGCCTTGATGATCAGCTTCACCCAGGGAGCAGTGGGATCCAGACACACTTCTCTGCCATCTTTCAGAGTAGCTCTACATCAGAGAAAAAAAAGGAAGGCAAAAGGTCTGTTTAGTGAATTTCTTCTCCTTAGGCATTTTCCCTTTTTTTCTTGCAACATCCGGGTTCTCTAGATATACACTGATGTGTTCTCCCTTAATTTAAGTTGCTATCAGTTGGGGCTGTAGCCTAATACATACTTCCACTTTTTTCATGTATTCCTATGCCTGTCATGGATAGATTAAACTATCTGCTGGACTCACTGTTTTCAGAACTGCTTCTTTTTTTTCAGATAGCTTTGTTTGTATTTGTGGTGGTGTTTAATCGAGGAGCCATATGTTTCCATCTTGATTCAGAAACTGTACTGCCAAGTTCATAGGAATTTTGCCACAGTAAGATTTCTGTGACTTCTATGCTAATAGTCATTTTTCCACTGACTTCAGTAGAAGTGTGATCATAAAATGCATGTCTTGATAAATTGCTCAATGCAGCTCAATGGCTTTAGTTCTCTCTCTTTATGCCAGAGGAATTCTGAGTTTTAGATTTATTTGCTTGTTTGATGAGTGCAGGTTTGTGTTGAAATATTTCATGCAGTATTTAAGTACGGAGTTACAGAAATAATGCAACATATGACACATATTAAGTCACTTGTAGGGACATCATGCATTGCTGTCCTGCATTCTGATTAGCCAGGTCTGCTGTCTTGAATCTTTTAGAGAATGCTTACATCATCCCTAATGCAAAATCTGTTTCCCTTTTGATGAGTAGCAGGCAGGATTTTGTAACAATGCTTACATGACTTCCACGTCCTTGCAGTGAGGTCCGCTAGGGGTGAGGTTCACATTTTGAATGAACTTGGGATGGATGAACTTGGAATGAGTCTCTATGCACTGGCATCGGAGTTCAATCGCTGAACGTGCCTGAGCAATACCTGTAAAACAAGGAGAAAAAAACCTACAGGTAATGTATGGACTATTTGCCCAGGAAATACATGTCCTTTTCTTAGAGTATTAGAAATAATTTTTAGGAGTCAGACGACTTGAAAAATTTTCCTTCACCAATTCTGTTGGGCTGCCCAATAGCTGTCACTGTACAAAACCAGTTTTAATAGCAGCTAGTGGTATAAGGAAACGCAAAATGATAATGACTGAGCACCAGCAATTTTATTACTCTGCTTCTATTTCGCTAATCTTTGTACCTGGCTACTTCAGATGAATTTACATGGATTTACTCTTTCTACTGTGAAGTAAAATCTAGCCCCACACAGAGTTATTTGCTGCACTTTAAGACAGCATAATATCTTCCCCCATCAACATCCACACTGTCAGTTAGTTCTAAGGGTTTTAGGAAGGATTTCTTTACCTTTTGCTCCAGTCATTGAGATCAGGAGAAGAGCCATGACAGCAGCTACAGCTTTGCCCATCATTTTTCAAGTGTTTCTTCTGTGTGTCGCCCGGGTTTGGTTCTGTGGTGAGGTTTTTGCTCCTAGATCCTCAAGGGTGGTAAGTGGCTGTGCTCTGGTACCTGCCACTTACTGATTATATACTGTCCTGAACCCCCTGCATCATGTGTAGGTCATACCACTGGAAACTCCTGAACCTGTAATGTTCTATTGGAGAATGAGTCACGGGGGTATGGGCAAACCCCTTTCCCTCAATGATCATGAACTTGCTTTTCATAAGCAGGAAGCACTTTGTTAATTGAAGAGTGATAAAAACATAGAATACGTACAAAAGAGCCCTTTATTTAGATTTGTGTACTCTGTATTTTCCTGTGTAGAACCCTTGTAAATGTTCTTTTCCATACCTTTGTACTTTTATTTATTATGCCACTTTCCCTTTGCAACTTTTTTGCCTATGATCTGTGACTTTCCACGTGTGTCTTTGAACTTTGGGGTGTTGTTTCTTTTGCTGTGCATGTGAGTGGTTCTTGTTCATTTGTTTATTTTATTTTACATTATTATTGTTGGGAGAACTGATAGAACTAGAAACTACAGTTTTGTAGATATGAGAGATACTAGAACTGGATTTTAGTAAGTTCTCCTATGCCTTACATACAATGACATTTTAAAAATGTTTATTTTCTGAGAGGACTTGTGTTACCTTTTAGTACAGTGAAGTTTAACATCACTGAAATAAGCAACAAAATACAGATTGTTTTAGGAGTGCTACTGAGCATTTTGAATTTGGGTAGAGGAGAATTCCGAAGGGTTCTGTAGTATTCTCACTCTGATGTTAGTGAGACATTTTTTGCAAATTTAAATTTGGCCTTGTAAAATAGAGTGTTCTTAATGATAAAATTAAAGGAAAGATGAAAATGTGGAGGAGAATTATTCAGATAGTCAAATACATACAAGCATTTGTATTAATTATAGAAAATAATACTATAACATAATTGTAGGGTTTTAATATAATAAACATATATTAAAATAAACATATAATAAACATATATTTAATATAATAAACATAAGATTGTAGGGTTTTAATACATAATGGAACCCTGTTAATGTTTTTCTGCCTGGTAGTGGAGACAGTTAAAGGAATAAAACATAGAATGAAATAGGAATGAGTATATGTTTATTGTTCTCCAACTCACCATGAAGAACACAGAGATTTAAGTATGCAAAGTTGAATTCTTAATATTTTCTTAATATTTTTATATGTATCAGTGTCTGTATTTATACAAACATATATAGATAATGGATGTGTTCTGAATAGTAGCCATATAAGATGTATAGACATGGAATTAAGCATCTTTTCTCTTCTGCAAACTTTCATCTTATAGTGAACATAGCTGGATTAGGTAACATAAGCACCTAAGCACTTAATAACAGCTTGTCAAACCTAAGGTCTGCCTAATGAGTATCCTCTCTTCAACCTCAACCATGGCCATAGGCATATGTCTGGGATTATGAAAGAAAAGGTCTAATGTTTGAGACTTATCCCTATTACAGTCCCATGCTACGCCTGGTTTGATGCCTTTTCACTCTTTTGTTGGAGAACAGCAGTTAGCAATTGATCCTTATAACTAATTTCAAACTCTTTTGTAATTCCATAGTCCTCTATCATATCTCCTCCAGACGATCTCTTGAAACAAAATGATGTTCTGTTGCCTGTTACAGCATAGATTGGGTTACTCTTTCTTATATCTGGGGGTTTTTTTGTTCCTTGTTATACTATTCCCATGAATAGCCAACAGTCTACAGAAATGTGAACTAAGATATCAGTGGAAATATCTTCTGGTCTATAGACAGGTAGAAAATGGAAGTATGAATGGCATTGCCTATAGGGTGTAGACCTCTTCCAAATAAACCCAATAAACTGTTCTTTGTCTTTAATTTCATTAAAGTTTTTAATTAACTGAAAGATAAACACCAGATAGGGAGAAAGCAGAAATAACATTTCCATAAAACAAAACAAGCAGTAAGTTTTACACAAAGGGCACATGCAGTATAGAAGCAATAAGATTATCTCCAAGTTAATGAAAAACCTAGATGTCATACATCTTCCCTGTATAATATCATGATTGCAGTGTAACAACTCTTGAAACACAGCAGTGAGAGCAACTGAGAGGAGGATTCTGGAGCCTGTGTTTTAAATCGTAATTTAAAAATCAAAGACAGAAAACCAAGAGGTAGTGAGTAAAGTCGGCTTCAGAAAATGCTGAACCAGCAAATGGAAAACTCCTTTTGTGGTTACAAGGAGAAGTCAGAAAAGATAAACCATAAATGAAAAAATCACATGTATTATTGTAAACTCTTGTGGTTGGGGTAAAAAAAAAAAAAAAAGAGGGGTTGTTTCTTCAGTTCATTTCTGAGCTTCTACTTTTGGAGTTGTGAGGCAGCTGAAGACGTGACTTGCAACTACTGAACTTTCAAAGTGCAATGTCTCTGACGGAAAGGAGTAATGCCCAAGCCTTACATGTGAATGTTATAAACGACATGCACAGTCTATAGCTACATAAATGTTTTCTTTGTCATAGGTTTTATCACTTGTTGGTGATAAGGTATCTGAGAAGTGTATGACATGTACAAATGCAGTCTAGAGACTAATATCCTACAGCTGACATCTAACAGTGATGTGCAGCAGTGAAGCCCCTGCCCAAGTGGTGTGACAAACTGGCCATGTTAGATTATTTTCAATCATTCCGCAGGTGCTGCTTGAGGCTTAAATGTAGCTAATTTCATTAGTGAAGGCTTCCTCATCTGTTTTCCTATGTCATAGCAAAAGGTAGGAAAGTGCTTAAGTGAAAAAAATGAGTTCCTCAGATTATTTCCTTGATGCTTCTCCCTAGCCTTCCCCATCCGGTGAGTGACTTGGAACTTCACTTTTCTTTATATAACTGAAATCAATGGGGAATTTCTTTCTTCTGCTGTTCCTCCAGCACTGCTTTGACCTCATTGCCTTCAGCAGTTCCTCACCAGTGTCTTTAGAAATCCTGCCTATATGCCCGATCCAGACATTAAAGGTCAATTGGAAGTAGCTGAATAGCTGAGTCAGTAAATGTGCTAACTCCTTCCTTAAAAGAGTAGTCAGTTCAGCAAGAAAGGCTAGCGCTGCTTCAGATGTGCATTTCCTTCAGGAAAATTCTTCCTCTTATTTTCTCACACTTTTGTAACCCCATATGTAACATCTATGCATATGTGTGACCTGCGAAGGGAAAATGTGTCAGCTTTTTTGAATCCTTGTCTGTCAGTCCACATTTATTTTTCTTTCGGCTATGAGACACTCTCTGCTGTTAACCTTCCTTAGGCAACTTGACTGATTTGTGTGGTCCAAACTGAGAATTTCCTTTTAGTTATATATACCAGAGTTATGTGTCTTGTTCCCCTATTTCTTACATAGAGACCAATAAAAAAGAAGGCCAAACCAAGATGTTAAGTTTGCCGGCTGTCACAATAATTATTTTTATATGAAAGGTATAGAATAAATGGGTGTAAATAGAAATGTACCCATAAGTTATGTGTTCAGCACTCATCTTTCTAATGAGCTTCTGCAGTGTCTGAATTAGCCCCCTGCAAAAAATATTTGTTCATCTTTGATTAGTTAATGTGGAATTCTACAAGCCTAACTTGTCTGGCTGAGTCCTCCTTCTCAGTAAAGACTCCCTGAAATTCTTGTGTTTGGCTGCATACCTCTTTCTTCAACTGCTTATGCCCAGTATTTAACACCATTAACAGAACAAAAATAGCATTCATTTGTTTCTGGGAGAGCTAGACATGGAGAATAGTATGTTTCCTAAAACAATCTTCTACTGGGCAGGTGTCGCAAAGGTCACCGTGTGAGTGATTTAACAAATAAGTATCGTTTGGGTATGAAGTTGCACAAAGCCTTATGAGAAGGAAGAGAGGCAAAGCTCTGCTGTGCTACTTCCTCACCGCACAGGAGGTGATGATCCCTATTCCTGTATTTTCCGTGCGGTCCCGTGATGCTTGCTGCAGAGAACAATTGCAACACCTACATTGGTGAATAGTTCTTTCCTTCCACCGATGATGAAATCTGTTTTGGAGACAGAGGAAAGCTTTCAAGTTCCGTCTTGATAGGGCTCGGCACATGAATCTCCCTGCAGCACAATTGAGTGCTCCAGCAGTAGACAACTATGTAACACATCTGAAACTACTGCTGCTGCTCCTTGCTCTGCAAATAAAAATCATCTCTCTCTCTCTCCCTCTTCTACATTTTCTGCTGTGCTTGCTTGGTTTCTCTTTGCTCATCTTGCTAGCTGTTCTGGATCCTAGTACAATGCATTTATTATTCCACCGTTCTGAAATCCACTGGTGACAATGTTGAGCACTGATTCAGCAAAGTTCCTCAGCCTCAGTCAGAGCCTCTAGCTGACTCAGAATTTTGTAGTTTTCAAAAGTCCATAATAATCCAAAATTGCAGTCCTTTCTGTGCCCTATGGCCTATTCACAATATAATCAAAAGCCAAATAAGTTTTGATGGAAAATGTGTCTGTATACTCCTGGGGTTTTCCCGTGTCTGTGGTAACTGCATAGGAAATGAAGTCACCTCAATAAAAGGAAGCAGAATTGAAACAAAATAAAACAAAACCCACAAAAAATGAACAACAAAACAAAAACTGAAGGGCAGAATGCTGCTTAACCAATATGCTACCCAATTTACAGCTACTTTTTCAAAATAAAACTGCACTAGTTACATTACTTAAAAAATAATAATTTCAGTGGTAGTATTACTCGGGCTTCCCAGAATTTCAGCCAGTATCACCATATGTTGTATTTCCTATTAGGAATTATTTTTCACCATTGTGTTTAAGTAAATGAACACTTATTGCAATACGAGTAAAATAATTTTTCAAACAAATATTTTATTTAGTGTGGCAAAGCTATGACTTCTAGACAGAAACAGTTGTTGAGAACAAAGATAGAGACAGTAAAATATGTGTGAGTGCCATTTGCTCCTGTTCTCAAACACACTCACTTACTTCTTGGCCTACCTTTTGAAAGTTTCTATTCTCCCAGCTGTGCCGAGACTAGATTTATTTATTTATTTTTCTAGATAGCCCTGATCTACTTAAGTGAGAAGGATGAAATAATGATTTTTTTTTAACTTACTATGTTTTCAAGACTATTGCTAGTTAGATTCGCAGGCAAGGCATAATTACTTAGCTGGTGCCACACATGCATTGCAGGTCTAATTGTTTGTCTACTGGTATAAATCAGGAATAAGTGAAAATCACTGAAGTCATACATCTACACTGGATCTAATTGCAAAGAGAACAAGGTCCTGAACTCAGATGTAGAAAGATTATGGTAGGTAAGACAGCTACTAGAAGACAGAAAAGGTGTGTTGGCTTCAAATTCCAATGTGCGAATCATTCTGGCATTATTTCCAATGTTTCAGCCATATGGAGGAAAAATTAGTATGAGCAAGAGAGAGAAAGAGCTTACATGTATTCTTGCCTGCACCTGAGAGAACAAACAGTGAAATTCACTGTGAATTCACAGTAAACAGTGAAAACAGTGAAAGACAGAGAAATATGGAGTGGAAGGGAACCACATTTTACTCATCTGCATTTTACTCATGATGGCCTATCCCCATGGTGTGGGAAGCTGGCTCCTTGTGGGAATGATCTGAGAGAAAGTGCTCTTGATGTTGCTGTCAAACAACCTGATCATCCTGGAACCTCAACAGTCCGGGGGAGAGAGACACAGCCATGGATGCAATGGAGTCTTCTCACAATTTACTGCTGTGTTACATGGCTTATACACCAGCATGGCTTTCATGCATGCGCCCCATACACTCAGTATGCAACCCCCCACACACGTGACCCTTCCCACTCCCAGAGTCCTCCCTTGCATAAATCATGTCACCATGGGCATCTGGCAAAGCACTTCTTCATATCCCCATTCCATGGCTCTGCTCCATCTGCTTCAGCTCTTGTTATCTTAGCTGTTCTTTACTCAGGCCCATCCCTTGACCTTGCTCCACAACATGCTCCCAGGTAAGAGCCTGATTGGAGGCCTGAACAGATTAAGCACATCCTAAGGAATCTGCTCCTTCTTTGTATCAGAAATAGTGTTGCCAGCAGGAGCATGGAAGTGATCGTCCCTCTCTACACAGCACTGGTGAGGCTGCACAATGAATACTGTGTTGAGTTTTAAGCCCATCTCCACAAGACACTGAGGCCCTGGGGCATGTTCAGAGAAGGGCAGTGAAGCTGGTGGGGGGTCTGGAGCACAAGTCTTATGAGGAGCAGCTGAGGGAGCTGGGATTGTTCAGTCTAGAGAAGAGGATGCTCATGGGTGACCTTATCTCTCTCTACAACCACCTGAAGGGAGGTTGTGGTGAGGTGGGAGTTGTCTTCTTCTCAAATGTAACTATCAGTAGGACTAGAGGAAATGGCCTCAAGTTGCACCAGGGGAGATTCAGGTTGGATGTTAGGAAATACTTCTCTGAGAGAGTGGTCAGGCACTGGAATGGGCTTCTGGAGAGATGGTGGTGTCCCTAGAGTTGTTCAAGAACCATGGAGAGATGCTCTGCTGAGAGACATAGTTTAGTGGGAAATACTGGTGATAGATGGATGGTTGGACTTGGATGACCTCAGAGGTCTTTTCAAACCTCGGTGATTCTATGATTCTAGTGCAGCCCCCGCAGAAACCTTAGCTGAGTCAGGAAGGTAGCTCTGACCCAGGAATCGATTTCTGCTGGTTTAGTTACAGGTTCTGTTTAAATATTTGCCTTGCTGAGTGCATGGAATCATTTTGGTAGATTAACAGTTTGTGTTTGCTCTGTTCCATGGTATGTTGATTTCCAGTATTTGCTGCGGAAGAGATTGCTTTCCCCTGTTAACAAGTAAAATTAAGGACTTGCACTGCTGTTACACTTGGGTATTCTAATTGCTTCTGCAGTTGGTACAAACACTGGGCAGGACTCAGGAAAGTCAGCTAGGATGGGAACAGACCCTTGGTCTCTTCCCGGCCAGCCTTGGTCCTCAAGGAAAATGAGCAAAGCATATACTCTTTTTGAATTTACTGCAGCTAAAATGGTGCTGGAAGGCTGTGTTTTCCAGGTAAACTAAATTCATTTTTCTTGCTGCTGGCTTTACTTCTTTCCTTCATTCTAAGTTGCAATTTTATTCCTACATCAAACTGAAAATTTACATTATTCTGACTTCTTCACAAGTCCTGCTGTAGAAGACTTCTTTTAACTACAATGAATTCTGTATTGCTGATTGAAAATCAACAGTTTTAATGACAGCTGCCAAAGGTTTTATGCCTTTTCCTAATCATAAGGTTCATCCTGAACTTTTGAAAGCCATCATCTCCCTCTGCCAGTCTCACCCTGCTCCCTTTCATATTAGTCTTCAATGTTTGTCTGTGTGAACTTGGATTCTCATGCATCTGAGCACAGGATTCCACAGAGCAATAGTACTTTGCCACTGAAGTAGCAATAAAATTCAAACACTTCCTTGAGTTACACAGTAATCATATTATCACCTGAGGTGGAGAGGACCTATGAGATCATCCAGCCCAACCTTTAACTGCAGCAGTATAAGCAAAGAGCCCTTTGCCAAATATAGATGAGGCTATTCTTACTGATAGAATCAAGCTTCTAGCCATGGCTATTAATGAACAAGTAGTTTGAATCAAAGACATCTTTGCCTATATTTAGGGAAAATGTGAGATGTGATAACTACTCTTATGTATCCCTGTTTCTCTTACTTCTATCCCAGACCTAATTTACTCACACATGAATTATTTTAACTGGAATACAAGAATCTACCCACTTCCAACTAAGGATAAATTGTGTGTTGATATGGAGTTGATATGGAGCCAGGAGTTTCATTTTGCTCAGCACTTCCTTTCTGAAGGTCTGCAGTGCCTTTTGTTAAGTCCAACCTGTTGAGATCTTCAGTGCTGGTACAGTTAACCAGGAAATCACTATGAGTGCAAGGCATGCACTGGAGGTAGTTACTGAGTGGAGTGTTTTAACCACCCACACAAAATCATATCTCTTCCCCATTTTTCTTAACTGTAACAGTAGCTACAGAGCCTGAAAACTGTTATGAGTTATTACAAGGTTTTATTCCAACTTTTATCATTTCATTTCTGAAACGGTATCTGTGACTGCACTCTCGCTGCCAGTCTCCTTTAAGTTTTATTCTGCTAATCACATGTGTTCTTCAGAAAACATTTCCACTGCTTCCACAGAATCTCCATGATTTCTACTATTTTGGAGGACAAAACCTCCTGGGGTAGAAAGATGATCTCAGGAGGAGTTTCTCATAGACTGTTAGAGAGTAAATGACAAATGCAAATGATCTAGGAGAAGGTAGATCTACCTGCTATAAGAGAAGCTGAGGTTCAAGACCATCTAAAGTACCTGAAGGTGTACAAGTCCATGGGACCCAATGAGATCCATCCACGCATTCTGAGGAAACTGGCATATTAAGTTGTCAAGCTGCTGTCCGCCATATTTGGAAGCTCATGGCAGTCTGGTGAAATTCCTACTGATTGGAAAAGGGGAAACACAATCCCCATTTTCAAGAAAGGAGAAAGATAAGATCCAGATAATTACAGTCCAGTCAGTCACACCTCTGTGCCTGGCAAGATCATGGAGCAGATCCTCGTGATGGCCTGACTAAGGCACACGGAAAATAAAGATGAGGTGATTGATGGTAACCAACATGTCTTCATCAAGGGTAAGTCATGCCTGACAAACCTGGTGTTCTTTTATGATGGAGCTACAGCATTGGTAGATAAAGAAAGAGCAACTAACGTCATCTACCAAAACGTCATTTTTTTACTTGTGAGGGTGGTGAGGCACTGGAACAGGTTGCCCAGTGAGGTTGTGAATGCCCTCTCCCTGGAAGCATTCAAGGCCAGGCTAGATGGGGCTTTGAGCACCCTGGTCTAGAGAGAAGTGTCCCTGCCTATAGCAGGGACATTGGAACTAGATGATCTTAATGGTCTCTTCCAATTAAGACCATTCTATGATTCTACAATTTTCTGTCTGTCATCTCAAAACGTAGTCCACTTCTGGTCTCCTGAAATCTATAGAAGTGATCCTGGTTTTTGCCATGCTCTCTACTCTCAGAATCCTGACCTCTACCACTTATGGAGCTGCAGCCACAATTACCTGCAGTATGACATGTGATGATAACCTGATCATTTTGATGTGGCAACAGAGTGGTGATAGAGTGACATTTCCCAGATGTACAAGGAACACCATCATTACATTACATCAAGTTTTTTCCAGAACCTGTCTCCATGACTTGTTTTCACCTGGAACAGTGTGTGATTCATTGCTGCTCTCAAAGTAGTTAGGTGACAATGATTACTATAACATGTATGAAATCTTATGTTACAAGATCTGGATCTTACAGCACATCAGCATGGCTGCTCCAACACACCTGCTACTACACACTGGCTTTGGTTTTGAACTTGAGTTTGGTACTGATGTCAGATGGAGCATGATGAATATTTAAAGTGACAGAATATTTAAAGAGTGACCCTACATGAGCATTGAAAGCCTAGAACAATAGCAGAGTTCAGACATACATAAATATTTTTCAGGTAGTAGCACCTTGAAGAGTAATTACTCAGTACAGTGCTAAAATCTCTTTCATTATTCCAACTGGAATAAATACATACGTACTAATGTTAAGTTGGAGCCTTCTCTGGTGAAGGCTTTAACTTACACTTCCAGAGCTGCAGAGTTTAGCTAAACACTCTGCACTCTCTCAGCTCAGTTTCTGCAATTCTGAAATACTTTCCTCTGTGAAATGACAGTTGCCTTGGAAAGTACCACACATAGTAAAATCAGACAGTTCTGTATAGCGGATCAATGAGAGTAGTTAAAATGCTTCATATCTTTTTCTGCAGTTAGTGGCTGTAAGTAAAACAGTATGCAATTAATGATCTGTTAGCATTTGTTTGAGATCTAACAATTGAGCTGTATTTTTGACTAGGGAATTATTACAAAACTTCAGTTTGAAAACAATTTCCTTCCAGCTAACATTACAAAATGAGCAGGATGTGAACTTGAACGTCACTGTGTTCACCTTTCATCTGAGTTTTTTAACCGCACTATGGAAGTGTGTGAAAAGGGTTGGCTACAGATCACACTTACACTCATAATCTTTGTTGCTATAATATTTTAACAGTAAGTCTTGAACTTAAAGTGATGGAATTGGAGAGGAAGGAAAAAATGACTTCCGGAGAACACTTGTGCAGCCTTATGCAAATTTTTAGACTTCATGCCCAACATTTCAAGGTAAGGCTGAATTTATTACAAAGCTTTGAATCATGATGTATCAAACTTCACATTCAAGATGAAAAAGCTGATGTATTCTTTGTTACCGTGGCATAAATACTCCTGCGGTGATGGATGAGAAGATACTGCCCAATGAACTGTAGTTCATTAGACTGTAGTTTAAACTGGTGCTTTGGAAACTTGTTTATGAAGTTAGTAATAAAAAACTATGTCATCTCTTAAATTCAATATGATGCATTTTGAAAGGAATGTTAGTTTTTCCATACCAACCAGTGCACATCCTTCTCTTTTCTTAACACAATTAGAAAGGAACTGCCAAACATTATTGCAGTCATTCAACAAAATAAATCTAAAATGAAAAGCATTTATCTGTTAAAGAATGAATAAAACCAGATATTTTTCTCTATTCATTTTTTGAGTATGTGATCACAGAATCAAAGAATATCAGGGATTAGAAGGGACCTTGAAAGATCATCCAATTCAATCCCCCTGCCAGAGCAGGAACACCTACATCAGGTCACACAGGAACATGTCACGGTGGGTTTTGAATGCCTCCAGAGAAGGAGAACCCACAACTTCTCTGGGCAGCCTGTTCCAGTGTTCTGTCACCCTCACCATAAAGAAGTTTTTTCTCATGTTTATGTGGATCCTCCTGTGTTCCAGCTTGCACCCATTGCCCCTTGTCCTCTCTGAGAAGAGCCTGGCTCCATCTTCCTGACACTCGCCCTTTGCAGATTCGTAAGCATTAATGAGGTCACCCCCCAGCTTCCTCTTCTCCAAACTAAAGAGACCCAGATCCCTCAGCCTCTCTGCATAAGGAAGATACACCATTTCCTTAATTGTTTTTGTGTCTATATTCTCTTTTGTATGATTGAGTGGCTGGAACAAGAAACCTAGGCTGAAGAAGGCATAGGAACAGTCTAGCTTCCCTGAAGCTGCTTACCTCAAACTATTATGAATAGTAGTAATATAGCCTAGAAAATTACTAACTGTAATCTGTTGTATGAAGCATCAGACATGCTGTATGGACTGGCAGATAATATCTGAAGGATTAGCAGGGATTGTTCTGAAGCCTTAAAGAACTAAAGTGTCATCAAATAAGCTGTGAAATTATAAGACATAATGACATTTTTATTGCAGAAGGAAAGGTATCTCTACTAAGCCTTGTATAAAAACATTTAGATCATCTCATTTCTTGGCAAATTCAGTCACATTGGCTTGTTCTACTAGCTGCAGTGAGCATGAAGTAAGGAAGTGCTGGACATCTTTACGAATATGCCAACTCCCTTAACTATGACATGGGCACAAAACAATGCAGATAGCAGGTACTCAGTTATGCTCAGGAAGCTATCAGATCATACTGTTATTATTTCTAGTTTACTGCAAGTGCTGTAACTATTGCATTGCAGATGGAACATTGTGCTGCATAGTAGGAGAAAACAAGCAGACTGGAGACAGAAGAGCAGTAATGCAAGCAACAGGTGCCTCGTGTCTTTCAGGCTGTGAATATGTCTCCCAGCGACACTTATCTACAAAAGGTAGAGTTCCAGTATTTCACTTCTGCAATTTTGCTGTTCCCTAACCTCAAGCAGACGTGCCAGCATCACTCACTTACAAGTGAATCATGTGTTGTGGGGACATCCAAACGCCATTACCATGTCACTTTACTTGGAGAGAGGAATTTTGTAATGAGTTCCAGAAATACAATAAAGCCCTACCACATTATTTTGCAATCTCTTTGTGTTGCAGTGTCATCCCAGCCATCTCACTTCTGCACTACTGGCACGCAAACACAACACTGCCATTTTGAAACATCAGTGGTGATCCCTCCTTAAGAACAACAGGGCAGCTTCCTGCCCAGGAACCACAATGGGCATTTTAACATTTCTTCTAAGTGAGTACTATTGCTCTGAGAAGATAACGTTTTCCACCTAAGAGCCTGGCACAGCTCATTAGTGAGTTCAGAATAATCATCCATGAGGTTGCATTAGATCCTCTCTTTAAGCATAAAGTCCCGCAAACACAGAAGTCAGAAATAGCAGACAGTGGACATATGCAGAGTTTCTGACAGCACTTGCAGTCTTACTAGATTACATCTTTGAGCGTGCAGTGCAGCGCTTACACCAGGTTGTAAAACTCCAACACCAGACAGCAAATATCCTGTATTCCTAACTCTTCAAGAGTATTTAGAATAACTGTCCACTTAAGAAAAGCAGGGCTTTTTGCACACTGCTGCTGAAGAAATGAATACAGATGGCAGTGACTCAGTGCACTCTGCATGCTGCCCACTGCTGAGCTGCAGCTATTCCAAGTCCATGGAACATCTTGCACAACTAGCAGATAATTACTCTTCTCTTAAGCATCTAAGAGGCCCAAATTGCAAATCTGAGACCAGAACCTGGACATTCCTGTGTCTGTTGGAATGGAAACATGATCTGAAGCCCCCTCCAAAGTTTTGAAAAGGCTTTGTGAAAAGAAAATATAGGCTTGTGTATTTTCTGTTTAGAGTGTATGTGATGTTAACATTCTGAAGGCAAGATAACCCCTGGATGTTTGAAATTTTACTCTTGAATCTGTATGTGGATACTCCACATCTGATCTGCACATCCACAGTGTGTTTCTAACTGCTGGTGAGGTTGCTGGATATTTGTAAGAGCAGCAAGCAAGACTGTGTAAGTACCTTGCTCGAGGAGTACCCATATGAATACATGGACCCATTAGGAATTTCTCCCTAATGGTAGTCCTTTAAGAAAGAAAATGTAAGAATCACCCAGGACAAAATCAGCACATGAATTAGTTTTATTGGATTTCTATGATGTGATATATTGGTAATGTCATCAAAAAGATAATCATATGCCTGCAGTGTTAACCTGGAATTCAGAGGTTTTCAGTATAGCTCTTGGCTTTGCTGCAGAGTTTTGAGATCTGGGATTGTCATGTTAGGAACTGCAAAGATGCAAAAAATGAGATTGTCACTGTCTAAGGCAATTCCAGAGTAAATTAACTACCTTTAAAATTTTGAGTTTATTTTCTTGCGCCTGACTTTCCCACTATAAAATGACCTAATTGCAAAGGTAGAAGCCACCTGTCTCCCAGGAGTTAAATTTGAGTTAGCATAGCTCTTTTCCAGAAGTTCAGAAAAAGAAACACTCTGATGAATAAACTTAGTTTAAGAGCCATAAGAAATTAGTGAACAATGTTTTTCTTTTAGTAAAACACGTGTATACTCAAAGAAAAAAAAGAAAAAAAGGGAAGACAGAATTGCTGTGGGTTATGTAATTCAATAAGTCACTAGCACAGTTCTTAGACATAAGAGTACAGCCCTCAAACAATGCAAGTTAATCTGGGTTTTGTGTGATTGTCAAGTAGATTTTAAAACCTGGGTTTAGAAGACCTTTGAAAAACGTTATCTTGATTCTTCCCATTGTGTTTGAACATGTGCAATTAAACAGTATTCTCTTTAACACTGCTTCAAAACAGGACTTCAAAACATTTTATAACAGATTCAGAACCCATAATGTAGGAATGCAAGAACTTTTTTTCTTCCATTCTAAAACATATTTACCATATCATCCTCTAGGAAGGATTCCAGCACTACACCCTTATTGTTTCATAAACAAGCTAAAACAGCAAATATTTATGTTGTATTTTGGCTTTGTCCCACACCTTAGGGCCACTAAATTTAGCTACAGCTAATAGCCTGCTTTTTTGTTGCAAACTGCTCTGTTTTCACAGTAATGCTAGTGACAGACACTAGTTGGAAGCAGACTATCCTGCCAGAAATCAGTGCATCTAACACTGATGATGACTTATCTCTTCTGCAGTACGTGACCTGCTACACTACTGGGGATTACCGGGGTCTTATTCACCCCACTGAAGTCACTGGAGTGGTTTCCCTGACATACCTTTCACTTTTGAAACTGAAGATTCTTTCCCTATCTCACATGCCTTAAACAATATTGCTTAAGCTAAAAACACTTATTAGGACTTGATTTATGTATGTGACATAGTGCAGGTTTCATGAACTTGAGCATCAAAGGCTTTTATGACTACCCTGTAACTTTTACACACATGCAATTCAGCATTCTTGAATTCAAATCTTCTGTTCTGCCTCAGAAGGTATAAGATAAGCAAACATAACAGAGATCTGATCATTACATGACCATTCACTGAAATCTTTTACTTCAAAAAGCCTGAGATCAAGCTCTGCAGTGGTAGACATAAGAAAGGAGGGGATGTTTTAGAAAGCTACTGATGGAGGGAAATTATTAGTAACGCTGGAAGTAAATAAACAGAACCCACTTGAATGCTTCTTTATGGAAACATGGATTGCAAAGAAAAGAATCTTCTGTTACTACTCAAATGCCACTACATAAACATCTTTAAGTGTTGTTTTCAGTTAATATCAACCTAATTTAAGACATCTAGAGGGAGAGAGCAACCAGAAAACGCACGCATTAGTGTAAACAGTCCTCTACTAGTTCCTCCATGAGGATACCTGCCTAGTGCCAGATACTGGAGGGATTTTAAATCACATGTACTTGCTATTGACTTGGTCTTGTGTCTCTCATCATCTCTGGCAAAACTGCCTAGTGCTGTGTTGCGTGGTTCTGTTGTTTGCTGCCTTTGGCTTTTCCTGAAAGCTGAAAAATCTGTGATTTTCAGAGTGCACCCGCAGTTTGTTCTCTAAGCCAGGTTTATTTAATTTTCAGAAAAGAAAGAATGCAAAAATACACCCTCCATGACATCATACACAACAACATTGTTTTCACACACATTTTGATAGGCATTTATTTTTTAATACAACACAACAGTACACTAGCAAGACTTTTTAGTAGCATCAGAAGTACTATCAATGAAATGAATGTGTAAAATGTGGAATAATACTTCAATTATAATTCTTCTCCTGTAGGTTTTGAACTGCATGTTCAGAAGCCTTTCAATGTATTTTAGGGTTCTGGACTAAACTGTGTTTTTGAGGATTGCTTTGAACAGGAGTAGAATATTCTGATGCCCATGTGATGTTCATAACTGGTGACAAAGAAGTGCTCATAATCTGTTTTATGAGAAATAGCATCGTTTATGATACCAGGTTGAAAGTAATAAACACTGGCAAGTTACTGCATGCATAGATAAAACATTCAGGAAATAGCAAGCTGTTGGCTGACTCATCGAGAGTTCTCTTTTCTACACAGCCACTCCATTGTATTGTAAAGCCTGTTCTGGAGTTTGTACTTGCCCTGTTTTTCTGTGTCAGTTTCGGGCACATCTACCTGGTTCTGGAAGTTGTCCCATTATCCACGTGGGTCATAACTGGTAAGAAGCTTATGTTTTACAAGAAATACATGTCACAAAGCAAACTGAAATGTCAAATGTATAATAGACAGTGATGATCTTATGCCAGGACTCTCAACAGCATCCTCTTCTACCACTTGCTCCTGTGTTGATCCCTGTATTTCACATAATGGCTTTATTTGCTGTCCACTCGTTGAAAACAGCAGGCAGAATGAAAAATAACGTCCTTACTTCTTGTAGGTGATCCCATGCTGTCAAGCCTCCTAAGGACTGCAGCGCGCCAATATCTCAGTCGTTGTAGGTACTGATAGATCCAGCAGATAAGAGCTCAGATTTACTTATGTGACTGCAGTATCCAATGGGAAGAGAATGTTTAACTTTTTGTGGTCTAGCCATTAATTCACTTGAAAGCTAAAATAAAAAATATTCATCTATTCACATCAATGGCAGAAGAAACTTCTTGCATTTGTGACACAAAAGGTTAGAATGGACATCTATTTCTAGTTTTATCCAGGATTTGGAATTTTCAGTCCAGAATTTTTTGCCTTTAATAATACTTGGCCATACTAGGACTAGTGGAATTTTTCTTTCCAAATGTTTTCTGTGGCATCATTCTACCTTTTTTGTTCAGGACCAGTTACCCTTTTAATCACTGAACTGTTGTAAAGCCTGTAACTACAGCTAAACTTTGTATGGTCTTTACCTTCAATTATTTCTTGCCTTGGAAGATCTCTCAGTAGCCCACATTATGGTTTCATTCTCTCTTTCACATCTGCTCCCATCGCCTCAGAAGTCACCCCTTTGACAGGGAAGTGTTCCTCAGATGCAGCTCACTGGCTACTGGTGTACTGTGGAGAGCTATGACAGATTCATCCATCTGTCCATCTCATCTCCCTCCAGAAATCAAGTTTTCCCCCTTGAATCTTTCAGACAGGTGGTAAGGCAGCAATACTATGCATGAAACCTCTGCTCCCAGAAACCTCAAGTTTTATCCATCACTGTTTCTTTGCTCAAATAATAGCAATTTTCAGAGCATGTGATGTAGTGACTGCAGGCACTTACGCAGCAGATTTGCAAGCATCCCTTTCCAGGAATCCCTCACTCTACCCATGGGTCATGAGCCTACAGTTCCACCTTGAGGCCAAGGCTGACACAGAAACTTTTGTCAGTGACATTAAGAGTTTACCTTTAATGGTGAGAAATAAATCACCACTTCCTCCAAAATCTGTGTGTCTAGCTCTGCTCTTCTTATTGAGTTCATTCCACCTGACCATTCTTTGTGTGTAAGATTGTTTTGCTCTCACCCTGGAAGCTACAGCTGTGTTGTGACCGAAGTTCTGCCCTAGCAATATCTCTAGTTGTTATCATATTAGTGTTGCTAGATACAATCACATATCCCCAAAAAAGTTACTAATGGGAGACTTAACTGATGCTTAACATGTAAATTAGCTTCTGAAACTGGGAATTTTCTCTTTCCCAACTGGCTTCATGCCAAACAGCACAGGTCTCAAATCTGTGGCACTCAAACCACTTCTGTGATAGAAAAGTGTTCTGCCTTTGTTTCCAGACTTTTATTCTTCTACATCAGTCATTTCTCCTATGCTTTATAAAGTAATCTTTGTTGTTGGACACAGATTCCCTCTGGGAGCCCCTATCACTTGGGGCCTCTACCTCCCACTCCCTGACTACAGACACCTCAGTAGGTCCTGAGCCACAGCTTCTCCAAGCAAAAGCTGGCTTAACCCTCCCCCAGTATTACATACTTATTCTTGAGTTCAGTGTCTGTTCTTTGTTTGTTTGTTTGTTTCTCTCCTAACATGCCTGATATACTTTACTGGGCTGTGCTTTCCCAAACTCTAAGATCTACCTTTCTAAACTGGGCTTCTTGTTGCCGTTTTCAAGTCTAAGTACCAAGGCATGTTTACATGAGAGGTCTGACACATTCATCTTCCTTTTATTTTTTCAATATTTGATGACTCTTTACATTTCAAAAGCTATCTTTAAAAAGGCCTAATAGCCTTCTTGAGACTGTTCAATTACACAGATTTTTAAAACAACTTTCTATCATAAAAATAACTGCTAAACAAACCCTGCCCACCAACGAGTCAATAAAACATTCTCAGCAGGCTTTTAACTCTAATACATAGGTGCTGACAGCTCTGACACCCCCTCAACCAGCATGAGAGCAATTTTATTCCAGCTCTGCCAAATGAAATGTAAGATTTTGTCCAGATGAGCTCTCTCAGCCAAATAGCATCGTTGGGGCTACCCCACCTGCTGGTACTTCTGCTCTACTGCATCTTTATTATCCTGGGGTTACAGAACAGAATCTGCTCCAGAATTCATACGTGTTTCCCTGTGTTATTTTGTTGTTGGCATAAATTAGAAAAAATTTTTAATACTGATGCTTATATTCGAATGGTGCTGGCTTATTTCTTTAGAGATCAGGGAAAAGGCTCAAATGCATAATCAAATGTGTATAGTCTAAAGCATGAAGAACTAAGAAACAAGCTCAGTGTAATAAATGGCTAGCATATCAAGTGACTGTCATTAATGTATAGCACTTACATAAATCTTTTGAATACGGGATTGTTTTCTGAGTTAATGTAGCAAAGAAGGATTGCACTAAGATGTTTCTTAAAATGACCTTTGTGGAAAATACTGATAAAGAAAATCAGAAGATGTTGGGGTAGAAAACACAAGAGCTGACATAAATAATTTGTACATTCACAGAAATCTCTGACCAAAACAAACAAACAATAACAAAAACACCAACAGCATTTTGCTTGTCTTTTGGTTTCTAAACTTAAAATGCATACAATTTACAAGATAAATTTAAAATAGAAGATTCTACTTCTAATGAACATATACTGCATTCAGTCAAGAAAGGTTTCTCTTATGAGAACACTTTCACAGCAAATTATCCAAATTATTATTATGCAGTAGTGCAGAGGCCCCAGCAGCTTATGAAAGTTAATTGTTGCAGTGGTATGTACAACATGACTACAGATTTATGTTCTAGGATAAAAAGAACCAGAAACACAAGGGTTTTAGTGCTTTACTTCAATTCTTTTTAATTACATTTGACTCTACGCTTGTGTTACTGTGATGAGAAGGTCAAAAGCAGTTGATATAAAGCTCTCTGAGTAAATACACCCTAGATGTACTGTCAAGCACAACCGCTACTGGGAGATGGAGCACAGTAAGAGCAACCACCTATGTAAATCTGTGCGCATTTTGCTGCAGAAGCCACAAGATGTCAGTGCAGGCTCACCATGTGAAGCTGCCTGCAGCACAAGCCTGACCATCAGTGACTCCCTGCTCAACTGTTTCCCTGTAGCAGTTTGACTACACAGCACATCCCCATCAGCAGCTGTAAGAGATTATGCTTTTTATTTTGCAGCGTGGAGTTACGCATGTGTCTGCAGCATGGAATCCATTACACAGGGGAAAAAAAAACATGCCCTTTTGGTGTGGAGTGGGCAAAGCAGAAGGATCCAGTCACAGGAAAAATATCACCTCTGATGACATTTCAGGTAACAAAAGTGGCTGTCTGTGAACAGCAGAGTCCTATCTCTTTCCTAAAACACTGCTGTTTGTAAAATCATAGAATCAAATGATCACAGACTGGCTTGAGTTAGAAGAGATCTTAAAACCCATCCAGACACAACCCCCTGCAATGGACTGGTTGCCACCCACCAGATCAGGCTGCCCAGGATCTGATCCAACCTGTCCTTGAAGACCTCCAGGGATGGGTCAACCACAGCTTTTCTGGGTTCTTATTTAAGAGCAAATTGATTATGTCACATATCAAGGGAATGATACCAGGTTGAACATTTGGATCACTTTTGTAGAGAGGGCCAATGACCTGAGATTCCTCAATTTCAAGTTGTTTTACTAGATGTTCCTTAATTTTTCAGAAAGCTAGCTGAAATGTATTGCTTTAAATCAAAGCATAAAAATGCAGTGCTTGCTCCTGCAGCACTACCAAACTGACTGCTACAGAAGCATGCAGGGATTGTGCAGCTATGGGGTAGTTTGGGTGAGGAGCATTTGGCTCCCAAATAAATTCCTCCAGTAATAGCTGGACATTTACTTCTCAGGCTCAGTTCCTGTTTCTGCAATATCTTTTGAATAAAAAGTCACACCTGAAATTACTTCCATTCTTTCACCTGTTCAAACCTGTGCTTTCTGCACAAACCTGGATGAGCATATCAGGCAACTTATGGTCCTAAAGACACTCTGCAAGTGTGGTATGGTTCCATAGTGTGGAGTGCATAGTGTCATCTGGGACAACACCATCCCAGAGGATGAATTTGCATTTCTAGACAGCAGCTTGTTCAGATTCTTCACTTGCAGGAACATGTGTACTGGCTGGAAGCAAGGCATTGCCGGCAGGGCTGAGTGGCATTTTCATGTGGATCAAGTTCCAGACTCAAAGACACACCCTGTGAACAACTGAATAGGGAAGAATCTTTCCAGAATTTCAGTATCTCCTAAACAGCTATTAACTTGAGTATGTTACTTTACACAAGGTATGTAGTTCACAGTCCAAACCAGAGTGTGATTTTACACACTGCTATGTTCCATCTGCCTCTGTTCTCATCTGGCTTCATTATTCCAAAGTACTTGTCAACTAGAAAGAAATTCTGACATCTTCATCAAGGAGGTCAAATTTTAACCTAATTTCCATGAAACCTAGCATCGTTTGTAAATGTGTTAACTAAGCACCAAAAGAAGATTTATCACTTCTGAATTCAAGACATTTAGTGCCATGCAACACCACCGAAATGCTACCGCCTCTGCCACAGAGGTGGCACATAACTGCCACCCATAGCACACAGCATTCACTGTGCTCTAGGACCCTGCTTAGAAGAGTTGGAGTCTCGGATGGCTGAATGGAGAGAAAAAATGTGATCTATAAGGTTAAACACAGGGAGAAGAATATGAAATAACACTGTAAGTATGGAAATGTATTTGCTTTTTGTAACAGGTGCTAGATAGCTGAACTCCTCCTGAAAGAGTTATTTGGTATTGTAATAGAATTATGCAAGGATAGAGGGGATTTGGAACAAGCAGTTACCGTGTCTATTAGGTAACTTCAGAAAGAAGAGCAAATAGAGCTAAGGAATTTCTATTTGTCAGAGGGAAGACTTAAAACTGAGGAGGTCTCCTTAGACCACCACACAAGGCAGAACATCACACAGTCAGTCCTATCTGTTCTGCTTTGTACTTTCCCCTTCATAGTGCTCTCCATGTTCATGTGATATTTTAAATAGTAAAATAACACCTAAGTGCTACAGATCATTTCCTACTGTCCATTTAGATATTTAATGCAGTACAAAAGACAAAAAGTTCTCTCTCCAAGCAGTTTTTGTATACTTTGGGGATGTGACTTGCTTACCCAGTCAATATTCAGTATGGATATGAAAGTTTTCAAGTTTCAGATTTCACAGTTTCTCTGCGAGCTTCCCAGCAGCTTGATGTATCACTCAAGTTAATTGTGCTTAGTATCATACAATGAAAAAGTGTCTGCTTTGCAGGGACACCAGGACACAATGTGAAAAATGTCTGCAAGGCACAGCAACACTGAGCAAAGGCGAGTGGGCAGCTCAGACAGAGGCGGGTTGCAATTGCTCTGCATTCCTTCCATACCCCCCGCCTCTGATTCTTCACTTCATAATTGCATAACAAAAATTCATGGATGCTTTTTCTCATGTTATTCTTTTTCAACCTCAATGCTTTCATTACTCTAAAGGTTATATTCAAGGGCTGCTCTGAAAGAATTGCCTCCTGTTTTATGATGCTGTCCCACAGTATCAGAGGTGGATGTTGATGGTATGGCAGTAGGGGTTGAACTGTCCTGCAAATACTGTTCCATTTTGTTGCTGTGTGGCAGATGGCAGCAGATGGGCAGTCTGACAAAACAGCGTCTGACGTAGAAGTGGTATGGAGCAAAGGTGAGTCATTGAATTCCTCCATGTGGAAACAATGGCATCCCTTGACATTCATTGATGCTTGCTGAACATTGAAAGAGACCAACTAGTGGATTTAAGCACAGTGAGGCAGTGCATAGACCTGGAATTTACATGAAGGGCATTTAAAGAAGTTTCTAAACTTCACTGCACAGACAAGGACCTTTCCCCCTTGGTAAACTACTCCTCAGTCTCAGTAGAATATCCACTAAGCGCAGTTTCTCCCTCCTCTCTTAGTCTTCCTATTTTCTTGCAGTTTGTAAATTCTAGTAATGCTGGGTAGCAAGGTTGTCAGCCTTTATTACAGTTTACACTTGGTGCTCCAATACAAAGCATTGTCTGAAAAAATAGTACTTCGTGTTAGCAAGTATGAACAGAACGATGTCTAGACATTTGTAACCACTTAAACATATATGTAAACAATGATAAAGTGTTTGTGTGAATGCTTTTTCACCCATATCCAACCCTAGCACGAAACCATTTAATATTAGGAGGTTTTTGCTTCATAGGGAATATTCAGTTTCAATTGCTATGAAGGAATATATGTATATTTTATATATATATATATATATATATTTCACTTTATACATAAAAAAGTAGCTTATGAGTACTAGTCTGAAATTTGTCAGAGATCTGCATGTGGTGCTCAGGGACATGACTTAGCAGTGGGTTGTTAGAGTTAGGATAGTATGGCTAGGTTGTGGTTGGACTTGATCTTCAAGGTCTTTTCCAACCTGAGTGATTCTATGATTCTGTGATTCTATGTGATTTGGGTATTTTTAAAACAAGAAGGAAATAGATGAAGAATCCATGTTGTAACTTACCTTCTTTTAGATGGAAGTAATTAAAGAAAAATCATTATCATGATGGAAATAGGAGGCAGGTGCAATAGTCACATGACCTGCAATGACCATTACAGACAAGTGACCTGAGCATAAAAGCATTCTGTTTGATGGGTGTGAGGAAGGGCAGGTGGGGTTTATTTTTTGTGGTGCTTTTTTTGTGTGTATAAAAGAGTATGTAAGCATACCAGGAGGTTTTTTGGTCTGAAAACCTTGAGAACAAGGAGAAAGGGTCTAGAAGAAGAAGGCTGGCTGGGTGTGATAGCAGCTTTTTTTGTGCAGGATGCTTTCTCTAGTTCTGCCCTTAGCAATATTTATTAGCTCCAAGCAATGAAAATGCATGTATGCTTTTATGATGGTCTGGACTATCAAATGCATGAGTTAACAGGACATATGATCAACACTAAGCTATGATGCATGACTAATGCTGGTTCAGTCTGTTAAGTAAGACCTGCCCCTCTAACAGTTTGCTTACAGGGTTAAAGGTGGTGCTGCTTGTGGGCAGGTTTCTACTCAGGCAAAGGTTAGTGCCTGTGACACATCGGTTCTTTCAGCTGTGTGGAATACCATAGCTGCTGGTGTATGTAACACCACAAACAGCAGGTTCCACTCCTCTGTTTTCTGAAGAGCTTCACAAAAAGTTATGTGTGAGGAATTATGGTCTAGAAGAGACTGCCTTGTATAGGCTGTACATTTTGCATGTTTAGTGATCTGAGTTAATCATTAGTCATCGTTTCTTAATTTCTACTGTAGGCTGTGCTTATCAGCTGTGTCTGCAAAACACAATGCTACACAAATATTGCTGTTGACACTTGAGTACAATGACAGAAGACAGTCTTGTTAAAGAGTGGGTAATCCTTTGCAGGGTAAACCCAGTTGTTCTGAATTCCCTCATTTGTTGCTGTTAATGATGCCTCCTGGCAATTTCTATAATGTAAAGCAAATAATTTGACTGGGAAATTCAGATCCTGTCATTTGAGATTCAGCATTCTGTCTCAGAAGGTCGAAGAAGCCATTTCCACATTTGGAAACGCTGATCTGAAGTTGTCCACAAACAGCTGTTTGCAAATGATATTGAGGACTTTTTTTTTCTGCTTCACAATGAAAAATATCTCTGGTGAGCTTGTGTATACTTTGCTTTTCAAAACACTGCCACTAGAATACAGCATGCCTGTACGACTGTGCTATGTGCACAGTCTTTACTGTGACTGCATACTGTGAAAGTGGAAACTTTTGCTTTGTTTTTTGTGGGGCCTTTTTTGTCTTTTACTGTTGGAGATGTTGTTCTATGCTTAGCAGTCTGTCAGTTAATGATTTGAGAACAGGTTATTAAACAACTGGACTTCAACTTCCAATTATTTATTAACCTAAAATAATTTGCATTAATCATGTAAGAAGCCAAAAATAACCATAGTCTCTAAGGTTTCAAAGATCACAGTATTCCCTGCCTGTCCAGACAGAAAAATACAAACCTTTTTTACCCTTTTTTTTTTAACCATTTCATAAGTATCTTGTGATGTTTTTAGACTTCTAGTGCACATGAAATACAGTTACTGAGAAAGGTGAGCAACAATACTCACTCTGCTTGTGAGATTTTATTATCCTATGAAATGAACAGTAATATTCATTTCTGTAATTTACAGTAAACTAATCACTGCTTTGTGGTCCTAAAAACATTTTTTTCCTATGTAATTTTTACTTCCAGCCTACACCAATCAGCTTCCACTAAGTGCCTATCAGTTAATTACATGCGACCTTAATGAGATCAGATCTAGATCAGTGGTACAAGTAGTTCAAGTATGAGAATGAAAATTAGACACAAACCTGAGCCACGTTCCCCAACTGTAAAAATAACTTCACCTGGTTTAACTGGAAGTGAGCTTTATCATCCATTATTACAGGTTTTTTATTATCATTATTATTTGAGAGGCTTGCATGAATCTAACTAGTAAGTACATAGTGTTTTCAAAGCCTTACTAGTAAGTGTAAAGGTATCTGTAATAACTTACCTGAATTTAAAATTAAATGATCACCACCCCACACAACCCAACAACAGCAGCAGCTGAACACCTTATATGTTGGTTGTTAGCATGAACACCAAAGGGTTTAACCTCTCATTATACTTTAGAATACTTGGATACTTTCTGATACCAAATAGCTTCATGGTGTCAGTGTCTAGCAGGGTGGCCCAGCTGTCAGATATGGGTGGATTTGATTTTATCTTGGTTTAGGAATTTGAAGGTAGGCTCTGCTTTTTCTCTACTTTAATCCACATCTGTCAGGAGCGTGTTCAGGTGTTTGAAAGTACAGCAGGACAAATCAATTTAAATAAGTTGAAGTTGTATGGATTTGTGTTTAACTGTTGCAAGAGTGGTGGAGCTTAATGTGAAGCTCCAAGTTCACCACAGTGTGGAGCTTCTATGCTGCAGTGAATTGAGCAAAAATCCTTCATGCTTATTTCTTCTTGTGTTTTGAGAGACTTCTTATACCAGCCAATAAAATCACTATGTATTTTTCAGGTGTATGACTAGAAGCTCTGCACTGTGGACTGTAATCCCAAACATCAGATACGTCATACTGAATGTACATCTGCCTAACTCTTGAGCACACCAGAGGATGATGACAGGGGTGGAAAGCAAATATTAATGGGTCTGCCAGCCCCTGGCATGAGATGATATAAACCGGAGGCAACTTGATAGTAATCGTAGTGCCTTAAGACTGGCATGAATGCAAATTCAGGTCCAGTATTTTTCATACTCTTCTCTCTTTGGCCCAATAATGCTCAGTCTTAAGCTTGATCCTGTGAATAAATGGCTAAAACTGGATGGAGAAACAGCAGAAGCTTGGAAAGTTTGTTCTAGCTTGATTTTTTTACAGCTTAAACATCTGCTTATATGATTGGCTGCTTAGCAATTAGGCTAAGTAATGGTGCTTTTCTGCCCAGTGAATAACATTCACAAGAATATTGAGTGGGTAAGCAAGGAACTGAGTTTAGAGCTGTTTGTGATGAAACAGTCGAGATATGTTGTCACAGTTTTTGTCATAATGTTTTAAATCCATATATTTATACTTAGACATCACCTGTTTGTATGTGTTTCCCTAAACACTAGAGATTTAGGTACATCCAGAGAAGGAACAACCACATTATCCAGTGGAGCAGAAAACAAACATGAGAAGAGTTTAAAGCCTAACAGTGCTTTCAGCACAGGATGTTTCAGGGTGTACTCTGTCAGCAAATAATTACCGAGCAGCAGCAGGTTGCCTCTCGTTATGGGGCTAGTGATTAAAGTGTTAACCGGAGCCTCCCGTAGGTGCAGCCGTGACTCAGGGCGCACTCCCACAGCTGCGGGGAGGAAGGAAAGTGGGAAGGTGAACGCTCCCAACATGCACTGAGGTGTGGGGAGTGTCCTGGCTTTCCAGCACTCCCAGTTTGGTGAGCAAAACAGTAATTAGCAGATCCGTGAGTTCCATGGGGAAGCAGAGGTAGCTGTCAGCTCGTGCCATGCTGTCATGCTTCTTCCAAGGTATGTGGTACTCCTTTGCTTCTGTTCTGCCTGTGCGCACAGGTAAGTGAAACATAAAAGCTGGGGCTGTTCTGTTAGCTGCATAACCTGCAGTGTAGGGGAAAGCAAGGTCCTTTGCAGTCATCCAGAACTTGAGTCAGATTATTTGCAGGTAATTAAGGTGCCAGAGGGAAGAAGAAACGTTCAGTCAGTTGGAATTTCTTGGAAAAAGTTCTAAACTTTCAAGGCGGTTTGTGTGGTTCCCTTGTGATAAAGGAGGCAGACCCCATGCTGCCTGTCGCACCGTCACCAGTAGGATCGTAAAGATTGTGCAGTGACCTTGGCTACTCTGTGGGGAGCGGAGGGTATCTTTCTGGAGCGACCTGAAATAGAAAGGAACTTCATAGCAATAGGTGCGTCATGTTTGAAGTACACTTGTGAAGTGCTGCTGTGCAGTCACTGTTCATGCAAGCGGAGGGAGCCTGTGGGTGCTGAGGGGCCGTGTTCACTGATAAACACCAACTTGCTTTTGGCTTCAGTAATCAAAGCTGGTCTGGAGCTGCATGAGTGGAGGGGCTGAGTTGCTTTGTGTATTTAAGTAGTGCTGTGGGCTGTACTGTAATAGTGAATTTTAAAATGAAATATAAGAGTAACTGGAAGACATTAAGCAAACAAACAAAATCACCCTGTTTTCAGTGGGAAAAAAATGCAAGTGTTCAAACCTTTTTAAAATAAGTAATTTCTTGTGATTAGATCTTTGCTTTGATGGTGAGGACGTGTAATTAAAAAAAAAACAACCCTCAAAAATATAAAGACTCAGAACTAAAGTATATGACTAGATAAGGACTGATCAGCAGTATTCTGCTGATCCTGCATTTTGTATGTATATGAGCAGATTGTAACTCTTTTAGAAATGGTTAGCGGTTCAAGAATGGGCTAAATACCAAACTACTGTGTTTAGAAAATTACTTAAGTATTTCCATTGCTATCATTCTTACAGTGCAAAGCTCCCTGTGCTGTACAAAATGTTATATGCATGTTTTGCTGACAGCCAAGTAGATATGATTCTGTGATAAATAGACAGCTGGACTTTGTGGGTTTTTATAAGAGAAAATGAGAACACACACAATCCCGACTTCCTCTATTTTTTGACTTGTTTTGGAAAGCACGGGTTCAAAACACACAGAAATCCTTAGGGGTTTTAATGTTTTCAGTTCTTCCAAACACTGGTAAGAGCTCTGCATAGCACACTGCTTGCTCTGCAGTCCCCATCATAATCTATGAATGTGTCAAGAAGCATATCCAGGCTGTTGCACACAGCCTCTTCCATAGGCTATTAAATGTGAACTAAAATGCTGCTTTGCTGCTCAGCTGAGCTTGTGGGTCAGGTGCCCTCTCCTGCAGCCGCGTCCTTTTATCCTCCTATAAAAGTCTATGAGGACTTTTGCTCTTACTTTGCTTTGTCTTTCCTCCATCCCTGTCCTTGTGCTGTTTCCCTGAAGCCAAAAACTTTAAAACTGTGGTGTATTATGAAATTAAACGAGTCCTCTTATCTCTCCAAACACTTTGACTTTTTCCTGTAAGACATAAATATTATTAAAAAGGAAGATCCTATTTTCTAGTCAGATTTGTCATGTACCGTCATGAGGTTATTGGTCCTCTCATAGTTCAGAGACTGCATAGTAGGTGGTTTTTTTTCCCTCATTTCTCTGGACTTCTCTGATAGTTGTTGTCTTCTTCTGGATTCTGGATTTTCATTTTGCATCTGCTCCGTTTCTTATTTACTCCTATTTTTTCTCCTCTCTGTCTTTTGTTTCCTAACAAATGTATTTTAGCCTTTGGTCAGTCTTCTCCCAGTAATTAAGTTTTTTCTTTATTAGGTGCCAGTCCTTCCAAGGTCCAGCTTTCAAAATCTTGCCTCTCTGAGGGAATTTTGGGGTTCTAGCCTAAGTTAACCTGAGGAAGACATCTGTCTGACAGGAAGTGAGTCAGGAGTTACCATTGGATAGGTGCCATGTATAGCCATAGCTATACATTGTTGAGAAAGGTGGAAAACTAACACACTTTGATCATGTTTTAATGACATTTATTCACTTAAATGTTGCTACTGGCATGCATAAAGAACAAATTACAGAAATACAGCTTGCAGACATGTGCAGATCCCCAAGGGAACTTCTGCTGTAACAAGAGTATGTAATTTTCAAAGTGGATGGCAGCATGTGAGTTTGCTCAGCTGTTGAGCCCATGGGTATGGGCTGCCCCATCCCTCACACTGCTCTGGTGTGAGCAGTGAGAGGCGTGTGGTGTGATACTGGTGAGCAGAGCTGCTTAGATGAGGGTGTCTGGGGGAGGCAATAAGCATCTGCTGTGTTTCTGTGCCAGCTGCAGGTAACAGCTCATTGGGTTGTGTGACAGGAAAAGGGGAGATGTTGGTTGTTTCCTTCACTGAATGAACTTGAGTTTGGTCTCACTGTCAGTGCTTGAAGGGCAACCAGCAGATTTAAGGTATGCTTAAGATTTTTAAGGCAAATACTTCAGTAGAAGCCTGTCACTACCTAGCAGAACATGTGCTTCAGCAATAGCCTCCTTTTTCTGTAAGAAATCACTCCTGTCAATCTGTTGAGGTCACATTTTTTCATTCATATGGGTCACTTTACAGTCAGATTATACTGGGAGGTCTTCAGCACCAAGCAAGAAACAGTGTGAGAGCACACTGGAGTGGCTGCTCTGGCTAACGGTGCCTGAGCTCTCTACTATTCCTCACAAGTTTTTTCATGTCCCATGGAAAGACACTCAAGTGCATGCCCAGGTATTCAGATTCCAGTGTATGTGAACGCCTCTGCATCTTTCAAAACTGTTTTGAAATTAGGTTAAGGTGGGAAGCAGATTCAGTTAGAGGTATTAGTAAATTGCATAAAAGCAGATTTTGAGGTGTGGCTGATGGTTACTGAACTCACCTGAGAGGCCAAGAAACAGCAACATCAGATTGGAGTGCAGAGTGCAGTCCTTATATATAAACTCATCCCTGTACAGAAGTCCCTGAGCCATTTCAATAAGTGGATCAATTTCACCTTCACCTGAATGTCACCCAAGACACAGTACATTTATGGAATCCTTCCTCCTGCTACTCACATAAAAGTTCATTTCAGTAGTGACCTCATTTGATTTTAGAGGTTGTGTAATAACTTATGACAACCCTCTCCTATGTGTTCTGTGGGTGAAAGATAATGTAACAACTTCTCATTTCCCCACATTTTTCACAAGTCATGCATCTAGGACTATGATGACCTTGATGTCTGACTTTAAAGAAAAGAGGCTTGCTGGTGTGGAATCACTTGCACAGCAACTAGTCACTTTTTCTTAGTTAGCTGTGATCTCTGCAAGCCTTAATTTCCTTTCTAACTTGATTTCCTGGAAGCTATTTGCCTTTATTGTAGATAAACTGATTTTCAGATGTTTTTTACGAGGCTGGTTCCATGGGGTCTGACATCAGGCTCAAGACATTCTCCTGGCATAAGTGCTAACAGACAGTGAGTGATACTAGGCAGGTTCCTCTGTCACCTTCTTCAGTGAAAGAGAATTTAAATTAGAAATTAATGCAGTCTGTGGAAATCGTACTTCTTGCATTGTGATTCTTTTTTTTCCCACTCTTTTCTACTTCTTGGGCTGAGATTAAGATTTTTTTTTTCATTGTAGTATTAGTTGTCAATCTTGATTTTTTTTTCTGAGTCTTTTTTGTTACTTTCCTCGTTTTACCTTTTATTCTAATACCTGAGGGTGAAAGAAAGCAGCCAAGGCTCCATAATTATGTTACTGAAGAATGCATTGTTGGAGTATCATGAGTCTGGCTCTTTGCCTGCGCAGTGTGCTGAAATCAGTACAAGGAGATCTGTAAATTGTATTGCTACATCACTTTAATTATAGCCTTGTTCTTGCTTTAATACTTCTTACTTCAGCTGGTTTCTTTGTGTGCTGCAGGATTCTGCCTATGATCAACGCTTCTTCTCTTGTCTGGCCTCACAAACCCAGTTAACGGTTATTTGCTGAGTCACTTTTTTTTTGTTGTTTTTGTGACCTTGGGCAATGCTCTATCCATAATTAGCAAATTAATCCTTAGCAGTAAATGGGTTTCAGTCTACTGAGTAATAGTCATGGAGTTCTGGAGTATTCCTAAGACTACTGGAAAAAGTAATGGCATATGTTGTATGTAGGATTTAAACTACTGTGATATATCTGCTGGGAATGACCCATGGCTTTTTTTTTCTAGGAGTGGAAAATATTTGGGTATTAAGGCTATGTACAAAGTAGCTGAAGTATGATTTATTTAGCCTTTAGCTTCAGTGTCTGACTTGGTTTTGCTTTGCAAAACTAAGGCTTTGTTTTTGTGCTTACCATTCAGACTTTTACTGGAATTAATGAAATTTATTTTTTTCCTTTTGTTTAGTTTCATCTCTTCTGAATAAATGAAGAAAGTGACTATGAAAGCACAGCATCTTCCTTCTGTTGCCATCAATGAGGAGAAATTTATAACCAGGTAAATTTTTAAAAACAGAATTTAAAAATGCAGTAACTTTGCTTTACTCATTGCACTGTATTTATTCACTAAAGGGGTCCTGCAGCAGCAGCAGTTCCTACAGCTTGCTTTCTATGAAGCACTGGTAGAACAGGGAGGTCTTTTATTTGGCTTTCAAAAATTAAACACAAACCCTTTTAGTCCATGGATTTTGTTTATTAGAGCAGCACTTTCACAGGCTACTGAAATTATGTTTTAAATTAGGGAAGAAGACCCTTCTGTCCCAGAAAAGTGTTGAAATGAAGTGTGGATTCCAGTGTTTAAAGTGACTTCCATGTGTTTGAAGCATGTGGTTTGGTTTCTAGCCTCAGATGGTGAAGTTTCTTTACAGAGCAAGATGTATTAGGCTGTCAGATATGTTCTGTTGTGAGTAGTGATTCTCCAGCTTACTTAGAAAAGGTTTGGAACTGCACGTGAACTGTTTTACATGAGATTCTTTTCTATAGTTGAATGCATTTGTTAGTAATTTTCCTAATGTTGCCATAAACCATAAGTCCCCCAGTGCATGATTCCATCACCTTCTTTGGGGATGGTTTTTCCCATGTTGTCAAGAGCACAAGAACTGGAAAAAATGGCAGCTTACACACATCATTTCCATCCCTCCTGATGTTTCTGTCAAAGAAGCTAGTTAAACATTCCCAGGGATAGAGTTTGTGGTAGAATTTCTGAGGCTGTTCTAAGGATGAACATCTGAACCTAAACACTCATACTGGTTATAAACAGTGGTGTTGATTTCTCCCTTTTTCAGGAAGGTCAATAGAGCTCTGCCCAAACCATGCAGGCAGTAAATGCATCCCTCCCTTTTTCCTAAACAGCTGCTCTCTTTATGCTGCTACCACTTTAATAAATGATTGTTTTGTGTCAGAGGTAATTAGTCTGTGTTAATTTTCATGTAATTGGTATGAAGAAATGTTTGAAAATTGGAAATAAGGCTGTTCAACCTGGAGAAGACTGAGAGGGGATCTTATGAATGCTTAGAAATTTCTAATGGGTGAGTGTCAAGTGAATGAGGCCAGGCTCTTTTTGCTGATGGCCAGAGACTGGACAAGGGGCAATAGACACAAACTGGTGCACAGGAAGTTCTATGCAAACATGAGGAAGAACTTTTCCTGTGACAGTGATGGAGCACTGGAAAAGGCTACTCAGGGAGGCTATGGAGTTTCCTTCTCTGGAGGTATACAAAACCTGCCTGGACATTTTTTGCATGCAACTTACTCTAGAGATCCTCCTGCTTTAGCAGAGGGTTGTACTAGATGATGTACTCCAAAGGGCCCTTCCAACCCCTGTGATTCTGCAATTCTCTGAAATGTTCCAGACAAACCAGGTCAACACCCTTCTGTGTTAGTCATGGTTGCAACTACTGTTCAAGTTTCCTTGCCTTGGGAAATGTTTCAGGATTCATTAGTAGATTTAATGTGCACGCAGACTTGCTTCCAACGGAATTTGCAGGCTACTGTCCTCGTCGTGCACCTTGAACTGGCATTTATGCAGCTCTTCTTCCAATCATTATCATGCAGATCTTGTGGATGTGGCAAGTCTGATTCTTGGGAATTGCAGAATGGAATTTGCCTTTACCTGGCTGAAAAAAAAAAGAAATCATAATGTCTTTAAGGATAACTGCTATAAAAATCTATGGATAAATGCAGAGGTTTCAGGTCAGAGCAACAATAGAAGCAAACTTTACAAGATTAGTGAACATACAGTGTGCTCTTCGTGGTTTACCATGAGGGCAGTTGACTTGACTGCTCCCTCGTATCCTGCTTTCATTACTGAAGAAACTAGTGAAGGTTATGTTAACCTCTTCTTGGTTTGTCATTTACATAGTTCTTCCAGTTTTTTAGTGCTGGCTTTCATTTGGAGTTAGGGTAGTATGATTAGACTGGGGTTGGATTTGATTATTTTTAAGGTCTTCTCCAATCTAAGCAATTCTATTATTGTCTACCTCTTTGTTGGGGTAGTCTTGGAGCCCTCTCAGCCAAGATGTGCTATGCTGAATCAAATTGGAGCTAGTAGGCTGGTGCATGTATTACTCCTTTCTTGGGCTAAAAGAAGTGAAAATTTTGTCTCTCCACTACACAAGAACAAACTCCATGTCAGCTACTGTTTAATCTCTCTCTTAGGGTTTTTCTAATAGCCTGCATGGTTCACCACCATTTGTTGCACTAATATAAGACCTGAAAGATTTATTTATACAAACTTCGGTGGAAATTAATGGCAAGTTTCTTCTGGAAAAAGCAAGAAACTAAGTAAAAATTTTCAGAGCGTGCTCTGCTAAAGGTTGAACAGAGTCCATCTCACAGAATTCTGGGTCGTGGTGACCCCATCTGTCAGTAGGATGTAAGCATAGAGTAAAGCTCTGCCAAAAAGGACTTGGGGATAGAGACGGTTGGTAAGCTGGATGTGAGCAACAAATGTGACCTCACAGCCCAGAAAGCTGTATTTATGTGGGGCTGCATCAAAAGAAGCGCATGGTCAACAGGTCAAGGGAAGTGATCCTGCCCCTCTACTCTGTGCTGATGAGACCTCACCTGGAGTACTGTGTCCATATTTGCAGCTCTCCGTACAGGATTCGATTGGGTTCATAGGAGGGCACAAAAATGATCCAGGAGATGGAATGCCTCCCCTGCAAGGGCAGGCTGAGAGAGAGCTGTGTCTGTTCAGCCTGGAGAAGAGAAGGCTCTAGGGAGACCTGAGAGCAGCCTTTCAATATCCAAAGCGTGTCAATAAGAAGGAGGGGGACAGACTTCAGCAGGGTCTGTTGTGACAGGACAAGGGGAAATGGTTTCAAACTAAGAGAGGGGAGATTCAAACAGCTGAAATTAAGAAGTTTTTTACAAGCAGGATGATGAAGCAGTGGAACCAGTTGCCCAGGGAGGTGGTAGATGCCCCATTCCTAGAGACATTCAAGGTCAGGCTGGACAGGGCTTTGAGCTACCTAATGTATCCATAGATGTTCACTGCAGGGGAGTTGGACCAGATGACCTTTAAGGAACCCCTCCAACTCATAAAATTCTATGATTTTATAATCCTTAATAAATCACTTTGTTTTTAGCCTGTGATTTCAATTGCCTTTGCAACCAACACAGCCTAAAAGACGGGCCTTGCAGGAAGACACAGTTCCTCAAGTATTTTTAGTCTCTTCTCAGGGAATTGACCTCCACAGCTTTCTACCTATGAAAAGCCCACAAAGTAACAACTGTCAGTGAAATGATTGCTTGAGATATGAGGCTGTGAAACCAAGAAGATTTAAGTATTTGATGTCTTAAAAGCAAGATCAGCAGATCTATCACAACATATGTCAATCAAAAATATGGATCTCTTCCTTGCACCTTAATCTTGTGTTGCATCTGAATTCTGCCCATCTGAGGCTACAACTTGCTTAATCTTGCTTCCTTCTAGCTGGTGTGATGAGAGCTTTTCATGTGCATGATTCATATCTAAGTCTGCTATTACTTTCGCTTTTGGTGGAATGACCTGAATATAATCCCTCATAGCTCGGAAGACTCAAAACCATGAACAATTTATTCCAACACACTGAGGAAAAAATTGCTTTCACCACTTGTATTTCTAGGATTTAAGATCAAAGTGACTTAAGGTGAAAGTGTTGATTTGGAGCCCAACAGGCTTGATAAAGCCACTCAAAATATATTTTGGGAACTGCCGCAAGTTAATAAGTAAATAATTTACATCCAGAGCCTGAAAGGGAAATGCAGTTTGAGTTCAGCAGTGCAGACCTTGCCCTTGTGTTACTTGCAGAATAAAAACCATGCTTCTCTTCACCCTTCTCCCTCCCTTCTCATAGAGAGAGACAAGGATAACCAAACAGCAGGGTACTACCAAGTTGTTAGTGTCATTCAGAAATGTCTTTTCCCATACGCTCTGCATACATAAGAAATGGGAAGAGGGGACAGGCACAAGACTGATGTATCTGCTTAGAGCAGCCATGGAGACTGGACAGCAGAGAGATGCTATGAAATAGTGCTCATTTCATCCCTGAAAATCTCCTTCCTAATAGCTTTGCAGTGACTGATGGATTGGTTATAATTCTAGGGGAGGTCACTATTCAGCTCATCATCTCTGATAAAGCTGCCACTGTCATCAGTGGTAGTGCCCTTGTGTATCCTAGGGTGTGGGTGTATTGTGACTGGTACAGGAAAACAAACGTGAAAAATTATCCCAAAATGCTTCATACAGTGTTTCATGTTCCCTAATATTATATTGTTAATTCCCTCTCTAAACGTCTTACTGAAATGTTTAATACTTTGCATATGGTCTCGATCAGAATGCTGCTACACCTGGAATTTTCTTGGTGAACTCTATGACTGTTGCAATATATAAAACTTAATTTCTACTGCGCATGGTTTCTATGTGTTTTTTGATTCAGTGACTCTGCTGAAAGTCAGTTTTTGTAGTATTTTTATTTATGCTTGAAACTGGTGTCGAAGTTGTAGTAGCACTTCTGATAGTATTTGGGTCTTGAATGATTTCTTTAAGTCTCTGTAACTTTGCTGTGAGATAAGCTTTCATTTGCTGTTTGATTTGTTATTTCTGTTATACTAAACAGTATGAAAAAATAGATGCTATTTGGAAGTAAACATGGTGTTTTCATTCACCACTGCCTGTCAGACCATGAGACAATCTTGTTAGTCATCTCAGTTAATTCTTAAACATCAGTGATGCTGAAATCATGCCTCTCTGTGCAGTTTTTATCCATGCTGGTAGAAATTACCTTCTTGGATTGTAGTTTAAATAACCTTTGTTATTTAACTAACCTGGGAAGAATGTTTCTTGATACTGAAAATACCAATGTTTTCTGTTTGGCTTTTTCTAGCTTGAACTGCAACTTGTTTTTTTTCTTCATGGCTCATTGCACCTCTCGCTCCCTCTGCTGTCCTTTGAGCTCTGTCAGGGTTCTGTGAGATGTTCTTCAAAAGCAATGCTAAAAAGCTGAGCGCTTTCACCAAACTCAGCCTTCAGCTGTAATTCAAGCAGACTGGCTCTGAGGAGGGTGCTCTCTTGGGTACCTCCTTGTGTGGTACAGCACAGCACTGTCTGCTGGTACAGAACAGTGACCAGAAGTCACTTTTGCAGAGTGCTGGTGCCTGAGCGCTCACCTCCCATTTCATGTTTGTGCACAGAATTTATTGCTTCTTCATCTGCAAGGCCCGTCTGGGCTGCAGTGTCAGTGCTATGGGTTTCTGTAACACTACAGCTGTTAGATGTGTGATCTAGCTGGGATGTTGCAAAAGCACAATGTGAGCCTACAGACTGCTTGGGATTTATTTTTTGCAGCATTTTCATGGTAGAAGGCTACGCTGTGCTTTTTTAAATTGTTGAGTGACTTTCTGTTTGAAATCCAAGATGATGGGCTTGGTTATAACTCTTGCTTGTAGATATGTTCTCTTCATAGCTGTCCTTCCTCCTCTCAGTAAAGTTCTAAAGCTGTCACGTTGCCAGCAGAAGGATACTGAATTATTTTGTGTAGGGACACTGTAGTCATTTTGAAAAAGAACAAATGTGAAAACAAAAACACATTGAAAATTATCATGTGGAGAAAACAAATTGTAACCTAACTAAAATCTTCAGCAATATTTTGTATGGGAGCATTGTTCCTGTTTGCTTCCCCCTCACTCTAGCAGAAGTTCAAAGTACCAGTTATTCTAGGGCAGTGTTATTACCGTCACTTAAGACCAGCTAATTCCTTTCTTCAGTGTATCAGGTCTTTAGAAAAGTAACTTATGGGCAACTCAGTATCCTGACAGAATTTTACTCCTGTAAGATGTATTAATTATTAACAAACCTATTCAAATGTTCAGTGGGTAACAGAGATAAGAAACGTTACTCTGCCACGTAAGCCCTGGATTTTACATTAGCAAAAATGTTTAAAAACGATTCATTTAATTGTTATCATTTATCCTAGAGAGCAGCTCCATTCTCTTCTGAAGATCTATAACTCTTATTATTCTGAACAAGAAAATCTGCAACTGTCATATGATCAGGTAAGAATGTGTGCAAAACTGATACAAAAAAAAAGTATAATGTAATAGTTGGAAAAGTACTAGTGGGTGCTGGTGCTTAACAGAGTTAGACTGAACAATGTAGAATACATGTTGTACATTATTATGTTAGATGGAATATATCACTATGCTCAAAACACCCCAGCACATGCTACTGTCAAGTATGTGTGAAGAGAGTTGTAAAAGGTAAGTTCAGAGTAGTGGGAATTAAAGATTTTTGCGTGTGCTTTCCTTGCCATCCCAGTCACAGAAGATCATTCTTTGGGTTGACCTCTCAAGTCTTAGTTCATTAGCTGGGAGGGAGGTGAACTGCAAAGCCTTCTGCAACATTCAGCTCCTCTCCTACTCCTTCAGATGGAACAGGCAGCCTGGAATGGCAGGGCTGCCATCACTTGGGTTGGTTTGCAGATTACCAGTCTCTCCTCAAACATGAACCTTCAGTACAGAGAATACAATCGTAGCCCCAGGAATGCCCCTTCTGTAGAGACCAGAAGAACCTTTGTAGGACTGATGAAAGGAGTCATGCTTCTGATACCACAATCCCTGGCTTAGCAGTCTGAATGCTGTTCAGCATCACAAGCTGTGTTTCTGTTTTACCTGCCTTAGAACCAGAAGGACTCTTAGAGCAATTCTAGACAAATATGGCCTGAAGATTGGAAGTCTTCAGCTGTCTGTCACAGCTCATTCTACTCAGACAGACCTAGTTACTAGATTTGTTGTCAGCAAGAATGGACACCAGTAACACTGTTGCACTGCCCTGCATCAGTGAGAACGGCTTAATTAACATTGTCTCCCTCCTTTGACAGTAATTGTTCTCCCCTTTATCACTTTCTTAGTTCCCTGGTCCAAAAGATCTACTCACCCAAGCAGAACAAATAGGATTTGATTTCTAATTGCCCATGATTGTGGAAATGTTGGTTGGACAGAGCCACTGGAATAGTTACCTAATCCAGTCTCCTGTTCAGAGTAATGCTGACACAAGGTCATGTCAGCTCTGGCTTTAGTGAGCCAAGTTTTGGAAATCTCTTGGGACAGAGAATTCACAATCTCTCTGTATGATCTGTTCCAGGGCTGTGCCAACATGAGCAATTTCAGTGTATTTCTGTTTAATTGAGGGGAACTTCCCTAACTATTATGATGCAGTGCTCCTTTTTTATTCTTTTTTCTTTTTTTTCCCCAGCGAGAAGGAAATAAACCATTTATTGAAGGAATCTTATCAATCTTTTGGGGAGTTCGACATCCTATCCGCTTAAAAATTCAGGATGAGAAGCAGATACCCTCTTTTGTAACCTTGAAGTCAACAGAGAATGTGGGCTTGTTCCCCAGTAAAAGGTAATAGATTAAATTCCGTAAGAATGGAGGCAGGTTGATGTTTCAAGGCAGCTCATAAAGGTGGCTATAAAGTCTATGGCTTATCTAGGCTATAGTTGCATATCCCAGATTTCCCAAAGGCTGCAATAGTTGACTGTGCAGTGATGCTTTTTACCAGGTGTAAATAAACAGGCCTTTCACCATCCTCTGTTGGGCAGAAAGATGTGACGTTCCGGTTTTCTGTTCGAGAATTGTCAAGAAGGTTGAGGAGGAAGCTGCTCTTGTCTATGCTGATTGTTCACATGCAAGTACTGGGAAATTTATGTACATAAAGATGTTTAAAAAATAAGAATCTGTACATCCAGTAACAGATGCAGCACCTGAAAAAAACTGCCTAGTGGTGCACATTCTATAGCATGAAGCAGAAAGCTGTTAGATGAGTACTAAACTATTGCCTGTGTTAGGTTACTTTCTCAGATGTTTCAGACATGACACCATTGCTTTTCAGGGCAAAGTTAAAGCCGGGAAATGAATATTTAGTCCATGCAAAATTTGATGTTAAAACGCATTAGAGATATAAACAGATGAGCTGTTCCTTCAGACAGCTGCCTATGAGTGTTCTGTGTTTATTAGAATTCTGCTAGATTTCCCAGATCCTTAAATAAATAAATGGTGTAAGTGCTTAGAATATTTCCTTTTTCTGTTTTTAATACTGTTTCTCAAGACTTGATTGGTGAATTTGGAATTACATCTGACAAGCAGAAGCTGAGTAATGTGCAATATGGAGGCTGAGCCAATATTTACTTTGAACGATTCCCTGGTAAATTCTGTACTTAAGAGCTCCTTTTCTGAATTATCCATTATCTTAGATTGCACATGGTATATGTTTGAACTGTGGGTTTAATTCTATCATAATTGCAGCCATTTAGCTCCACTAAAACCAGGTACAGCCTTCTTCCTTGTCTCTTGCTCTTGAAATTAATGGGAAACTTCACAAGGAGTAACCAGCAATGAACTCGAGTCTAAGGCATATCTGGTTCTCTTTATTTACCTTTAGTAGGTCTCTTGATACTAGGTACATTTGTCCTATATGATACAGTCCAGTCAAGCGGTGAAATTTCTCTTTGCCTTTTATTCTTTCAAGAGTATATGACTGGTAGCAGATGTGAATCTTAAAGTAAATATTAATTCATGATCACAGAAATGTGAAACTGCCCTGACATGCTTTAAGGTATGCAGAACAGCTTGATTGTTTGATCTTAATTGAACTTTTTAAATGCATGGAACAAAACTGAGATAGTTATTTGGTGTGCTCACTGGGGTTAGTTGAACATTGTTTTGACTAGTTATAGGAAATACTACAGAAATGGTTTGGAAAGTTCTACAGTATTTCATATCCCAGAAATCACATGACGTGTCCTGTGACTATTTAAATGTCAAAGCATTTTTTTTCCTTGTCTGTCTGCGTGTCATCCTACCTGTGGTCAATCTACATTGCTATGAAATATGCAAAGAATTACTGCAAATAACTTAAGGGCCGTCACGTTCAACTTTCAACAAGCTCTAATAGGATTTTGTTATGTTTGGGATCCCTAATCGCATGATTTTTTTTTTAATGAACAGCAATTTTATTGTGACATGAACTAAAATGACTTGCTTTGTATGACACATTGAAGGCTGTAATTGTGTTCTGTAAAGTTTTGAACAGGGATAGGAATGTGTTATCTGAAGCCTGCCTACAGGATAAATTAAATTCACTGAGTTAATGTAAGTTTGTTATTTCAGGGGAATGACACGATGGGGAGAATTTGACGATCTGCATCATATTAGCGGGGAGACATTGAAATCTACTGAAGAGGAGCTGAACTCTGAGAAAAGTAAGTGTCTGTTCTTGTATTCAATAAAATCTTTGTTCTGTGACGGCAGAAATAATTTTGCATCTTAGATCTCAGTAAAGGGTAATTTTTCTCAGTCCATTTACCATCTGTTACATGTTGCTGAAATAGTGACATATGACTGGTTAGTGAAAATATGGCTGCACAGATAACTTTTCAAATTATATGTACTAATAGGCTGTGTTTTTACCAAAAAAACATTCCCAAGAAGTAGAAGTGGCAATTCTTGCCTGTGGTCACTGCACGCAGCCTATTGCTCTTCATTGTATGCCCATGCCCAGCACCCTCCCAGAAACATAAAATAAAATGAATCCCTCCACCACAAACCTTCTCTCTGCACTGGTATTGGCAAGGAACAAGGTGCAGCTGTACAATGTGCTGATGCAGTTCCATTCTGTCCAGGTTATTCATATTACGAAAGCAGCACTCTGAAGTCCACGAGCAAGCAGGAACATGACTGTGCTACTCTGCCCAGGGCGGTCAGTACTGCTGCAGCTGTAAGGAAGAGGACCAAGTTCCCCATGATCGCAAGAACAGAAGAAGAAACTCACAGATTTTCTATTAATGGCCATTTCTACAACTATGAGGTATGGATGTAGATGGTTGTTTTTCTTCACCTGAGGTTTGGGTACTGGAACAGAATAAAACCTCACGAGCTTCTGGACCTACTCTGCATCACCTTAGCCAGGGGGAACATTCCCAGGGGGTCATTTATAGCAACAGTGACAATGTATTTGACAGTTCACATTGTCCCAGAGCTGTACTGGCTTAGATTCTTTTGAGTCTCAACTGTTGAGTGCAAGAATCCTCATATTCACACCCTTTTGTTGCTGCTTTTGTTTCTTAGACATCGGTTTTCACTCCAGCTTCTGGATCAGAAACCAAAATAAGAATTAACAGCCACATGAGAACAAGAGAAGTAATAGAACAACTGCTTCGAAAGTTCAAGGTAACTGAGTGCTTACAAAAGCCAGTGCAACTACATTCTAGAGATGCTAAATCAATCGGTGTCCCACCAGTCCTCTCTGAAAAGCAGGAAATAACTGGAATCGTCATACATAAAATATAGCAGGAAAGAGAGAAAGAAAGTGAGAGAGAAAGAAAGAGAAAAAAGAAAGACAAGTAATCCATAGATAAAGGGAGTGTTGTTTTTATTTTACAAATGCTTAATGACTAAATACGCCTAGAAAAGATACATATTTTGCAGTGAAGTGAGAAGTAATGAATGGCTTTTTTATGCCTTCGTGCACTTGGAAGGGAAAACGCACCTTCAGCGTTATCCAGCGCAGAAATAGGATGTTTAAGGAATGTGCTTCCCCCTAGTGACAGGCCCTAGTAATTGTATTTTTCTGGAAACAAAAAGGAACCGTCGTTTAGCATGAGTAGTCCCTGGCATGCACACTGCATTGGATCCAGGCATACAGAGAGATCCAGAAAGCCACAGTTAAAAACGACACTCTGTGCTCTGTTCTGTTTGTTGTTGTTGTTTTTTCCCCCTTGGAATTTCTAAAAACCAAAAGAAGTTGATTTCTGTACAGTTGTGCAGCATGTTCTGAAAAATAACTTTTAAAACAGACCCCTTTTCTCTGAACCTGGTGATGCAGGTAAGTGAATCAGGAGAGATCACAGGTTGCTGTCTTAAGGATAATATTCTTGGAAAATCTGATTATCATCTGAAAAGAAAGTTGTATGAAATAGTTAGGGATGCTGAAAGGAAACTCTGGGAAGATCTGTTTTTTGTCTAAGGTGGTGTGTGTTGCTCCTTTAGACAACGTGGTAGCATTGGCAATCGTAAGGCAGTGGAGTAGAAGGACAAAGGTAGTGGCAGCACAGCTTTAAATCTTATCCATACTCAGTGTCTTCTAACTCGCCCAATAGACAAAGGCCTAGTTTGCGGGTTTTGATTTAACAGTTGAGAAGCATGTAGCGTATCTGCTGCTGATAAAATGCTTGAGAAACATATAAATCAGTCTGAACAGTGCTTTGGTTTTGTGTTTACAGATAGAAAACAGTCCCCATGAATTTGCACTTTATATTATCCATGTGTCCGGAGGTAAGCCAGATATCACTGTGGGGTTGCTTCATTTCTGTTTATCTTCTGTGTATGTGGGGGGGCTGCTTACCTTGGAGTGACGGGATTCATCACAGGCATCTGTCCTTGCACACAGTGCCTAAGCACAAAGCAGCACTTCTGCTTTTCTGGGACCCCTTAGATATGTGAGCCTCTCTGATGGAGAGGAAAACCTGAATAGTTGTGTTCTGGGTGCTTTGAGTGCTGTGAGTATGGCTGCTTCCATTAAACAAGCCTCTTTTCCAGTAAATAACATCTGCTTGAGAAACTCTTCTGCTGTAACTTCTGTTCTGGATGACATCCTAAGACATGACAGTCTTAGGATGCCAGTTTCCATCTGGCAGTGTTATGTCATATTTTAATTGAAAAAGGGATATAAGAGTTTTAGGGAGTGCTAGAAGATACCTAGCTTGGCTTTGAACTGCTAACTTGGTGAAAACCAGACTAACTAAACCCACTGCATTTGGACTTCACAATTTCAAGACAGTCTTGGATCCCCCAGATATCTAGTTCAAAGTATTCCATTTTCCAGTGCCCACTTTCACAATGTATTACAACTCCATTTCTTCTTGAAAAGATTGTTGTTTGTTTTTTATTGAGAATAATAGTTGAGAGAAGGGGAGAATGGAGGAAAATGTACCTTAAATGTCAAAATGTGAATTTGAAAGGATGTTTGAAAATTATAAAGTGAATTTTGTTTCAGTGAGTTACAGCCACACTGTCAGGCCTGGAACCAATCTCTTAAACACGTACTTGATTACCTAAACTGCAGCTTCTTCGTGTTGCATATTGATAGACACTGGCCTATCATTGTACAAATGTAGGTGTTGCATCTTCCTGAGAATATGCATTAGAGACTTATTATACCCTTAATAATAACACATCAGGCAAAGATAGAAACTTTGCCAAGAAACAAGACTTCCAATTGCATCTAGTACTTAGAGGCGCTATTGTGTATTCTATATATCAGCACATTGCTTTTAAATCCCAGAAAAGAAGCAGCTGAGAAGTGGAGACATTCCCTTACTGCACAGACTCCTGCAGGGGCCATCAGAGAAGGCTGTCAAGTTTTTTCTCATGGACAGGGATGTGGAAGAGGTCAGCAGTGATGTATGTATATAATCGTTCTAACAGTTCACAATATTCTTCCTAGTTAATGTAGTCACTAATGGGCATTTCTCTTTGTTTTTTTGGTAGGTTGCTCAATATATTCAATTTCATCTTCCCTTTTTGGAATCAATTCTGCACAGATTAAACAAAGAAGAGGAACAGGAGATTCAACAGACAATTGCAAAGTAAGAAGTGAAATTAGGGGGGATCACTTTCGGTCTGGGAGAATGCTTACAGTTATAGTTTGGCTCAATAGATCGATGCATTAATGTATCAGCATGCACTTACTGCTCACACTGAACTTTGTGGGAATCACAGTGGTTTCTGTATCCTGCATCCCTAAATGAGCTGTTGCTGTGGAAGATACCAGAGTACTGCTTATACAGGGTTGAAGTTTTCTGTAAAACCAGGAGCCCTACGGTCATTTCTGTTGTACTTTGGATGTCTTCTCAGCCTGAAAGTGGTACTTCAGTTTCTACTTGCTGCTGTGTATTTCCTTGGAATGTGTAAATGAAGTAAATACTGTGGTACTATATAAGTGTCACTGCATTCAATTTAGATAGATGCTGAACTCCAGGTGCAGAAGAATGTCCTTTAGAACTTAGTTTCTGAAAAATGGCATGAGTGGTTCTAGTGGTAGCTCAGTATTCACAACAGCTATAGATTAGAAATGCACCAGTGGCTCTGCAACCATGAGGTCAAAACCAATGCAAATCTAGACGAGCTGTGAATCTGCTATCCAATGTCCATCAAATCCTTTTCAACAAAACCAGCCAGGAACAGAAAGAAAAGAATAAATACAAGCTATTGCCATTTTCTGTCAGAATGACTTTCACTGCAAAATTTTTTACCCGTTCAACTAACATGTTAAAATTCAGGTTAAAAATGTTTTCCAGAGGATTCTGTGTAATTAAATACATTCTTTCTCTCTCTCTTCTTCTATCCCTCTCTCTCTCAGATACCATAAAGAGAAGCGTATGATATGCCAGCACCTTCAAAATCGGACTTCTAAAAAAACAGAGACTACTGTTTGATGTGAATGGCATATTGCAACTATCACCCACTGCCTTTGGCAAAAGAAAGTCTGTTTTCTTGAATGTGCCATCACTGGGGAGCACTTAGAGCACAAGGGTGTGCAAAGTGCTTCTTTTGATAATTATGCAGCTGAAACTGCATATGCTCCACTATGGCTCTGGAATACAAGTTGGGGACCACGTAAGAAGATGGACTATATCATCCAAAGAACGAAGTCTGAATCTAACTTGAAACTTCAGATTGGGAAAAATCCTGTGCTGAAAAGCACTAGGCTTTAAAGTCTTCTATATTCCAAACCATTACCAAGAGTCTAGTATATAGGCAAAATGTTGCAATAACCAGTGTGCTAGTTGTGCCAAAAATAAGAAAAGAATGTATATGACTTTTCTTCTATTAGAAAAAAAAAAAAAAAGATAAATTTTGTTAGGAGGAAGCTTTTCTGTAGAGTTAAGTGGCAAAAGGTATTTACATATCTAAGATTGCAGTTAGGCATTTCACATAGCTTACAAAAACACCTATACAAGAGAGACCTGAAAGCCCAGTGGTTTTCAATTGTTAGGTACCTAACTAGTCTAAACTTTAACTCAATATCTGAAAAGTATAAATCGAAGTTCACCATCTTCATGGCTACTCTGCTCTTAAAGTATGAGCAAAGATATCTCTGGCGTGCATTTAAAGCTCCAGAGAGTTCCCACTAAGTATTATGGCATTTGCTTGACTGAGTGCTAGAAGGCACCCCATGCCTTTTTTCATTGAGACAGATTATTCCATATTACTTCCTGTGTTTTCTTCTTGGAGAAGGAAAGGAGAAGTGTTTAGTGAGAGGCTGACATCACAGCTCTTATAGCATGGGGTTGGCATCCTTCTGCAGATGAAGTTTTTGGGCAGTCTGACACTTGCACAGCATACATTCCCCTGTCAGGTCCTGTGTGGTTCAGTCATGCTGAGTAGTAAAGCTCAAATTGTAGAGATGTAAATAAAATGTGCACAATTAAGTGCCCTCCTGCAGTACCTTGTCTTTAAATGTGATGTCTGTGTTTTGTACCAGCTGCGTTCGGTTTCTGCAGATAATAGGATATACATGCTGAGAGGGAGGGAATTGGTGTACAGAAAATGATGTCTAGAAATCACGTGGAATAAATCAAGTGCGAAAAGCTGTACTCCCTGTGAGGTGATGTTACTTGGATGGTAACTCAAAAATGAGAAGTCATTGTGCTAATTAAACTATTGTGCTTGGGGCAGGTGCTTATTTCAATATGCAGTCTATTATAATCCTACACAGGAAATTGTTATGGGTATGGGAACACAGAGGGGAGAAATAAAAGCAATTCGGTAGTCAAGTAAGATGCATGGCATTTGTAACAGTTGCCTTGGGTATGCCAATGTCAGTTTGTTGAAACAACAGAATTATGCACACAAGCATCATTGAAATTTCACAGGTGAACCATTCAAATATTGATTATCTAAGCGTTTAGGATATAGGAAACTCAACATAAAACATCACAGGTTGGACTTGTAGGGTCAAATTTCAGTGAAGTCTAAGTTAGCCTACAGTTATGTCTTCTTGTCCAAAACCAAGTAAATGTCAGCTTAAGCCAAATCAAGCACTGTCATTTTTTGTTCACCTGCAGACAGGTATGTTTTGGCACCAACTGACCATAGTGAGACACTAGAAACTACGCTGAAGTATGAGAACATACCCCTTGACCTGAATTTCTTGCTTTGTTCTGCCTAAATTACTCCAAGGAGCAAAGAGTAGGTCTGAAACACAGAGCAATATGCAGAGAGCTCAAACTTAAGAGGAGGGAGAAAATCTCGCCTGCACTCAAAAAACTGCAAGTGCTGCATCTGCTCATTGTTTTAACCAGAAGAAAGTATTCAAGTTTTATTTTTAATGTAGCTAGCCTATTTCTGTTGTGCTTCATTTGGTAAATGCTTGTGGTTGTATGAATGTGCAGTGTGAAAGCAATGGAGCATGATATGGTTGTAATTCTTTGCTCTGAGATCTGAAAAGCTAGAGACTGTGTCAGTGCACTGACCATGTGGAAAAGCATTTGCAAAGCAGATTATCCAATCCTGTAAGTCCCTGAGTTGAATCATTTTTTGCCATCATCTGATATTAAATACTCAGATCTCATTGAGTTCACTTGTCTTGTTGAACTGGGACTAAATGGTACTGAAAAACTAACAGTGGAGCCTGGCACAAGTACAAATGTAGGTTGCTGGGTTTAAAGCACTAGTGAAATAAAGCTGCTGTGTTACGGTGGTGTGAGTTGTGTGAATATTGCGGTCACTTGAATGAACTGTTTCTGACAAATGCTGACAAGAACAGAGGAAGATTTTATTCCAAAGTATTATTCCATACTCAAGGTAACAGCAATGAAAAGCAGATGACAGAAGAAATACGGGTTTCTTTTGAATTCAAGTTCTAGGACATAACTAATAAGACACTAGAGTAAAAAACACTACCTAATCTTGCTGCTACTAAGCAACCCAGTGAGGAAAAACCCCGAGTCATCACTGGACATTGAGGAGAAAAGATAATTTTTTTATAAAAACATTGCCCAACCCAACCCCCAGATTCCAGAAGAGTGATGTGCATCAGAGTATTAAATCCCGAGAAAACTGTGCCGGGAGAAGCCTTAGAAGATCTCTACTTATTTTTTGGCCTGAAAACTTCACTGGCACTTGGGTAATGTGTGCTGTCTCTTTTGGAGCTCCTTACTGTTTCCAGACCATTGATTCTGGTGCTTTGTTTTCCCTACTATGCGTTGACTGGCTATCTTTGTCCTGGGACCTGTCTTTTTCGATATGTGAAGACTTGCATGTTCTTAAAGCCTTTCTTACTAAACCACACAACCCCAATCTTTTCCCTTTCTTTTCTTCTTCTTCTTCTTTTTTTTTTTTTTTTTTTTTTTTTTTTTTTTTTTTTTTATGGAACTTTAACTGTTGCTTTCTTTTCAGTGACATTCTGTCTGCAACTGAGACCCCAGATTTGTTCATGTACTTCAGCGAAGTCCTTATGAAAGGTGAGAAAAACAAAACCGTGATGTGTTTGTGATGTATCTCATTCTCCTGTTTTATCTGTTAATATTGTTTTTATACCACCAGCATGCAAGCATGATGTTAGGCTTCAATTAGCAGCAAAATATCAGTGACTCTTAATCAGTTTGTGATTTGTTGTAACTGCACTGTTATTCATTCAACACTGTAATGAATATTTTTCTTCTACCGTACTGCTGCAGTTGCTTAATTATACCTATGTCACATGTTTAATTTGTTTGCACCGAACACAGCTGGTGTTCTTCTAGGATATTTCTGTAATTTGCAGAGATGACTTTGACATCAGAAATGCTGCAGTGAGATCTGCAACAGTCTCTATCCACCTTATTTTCTGTCACAAATTGAATGAACAGTTTTTCCTTTCATTATATCATTAATGAAAACATTGCCTAGCAGTATACACAGGATGAATTACAAGAAGACTTCATTTGGTCAACCTCTTCAATCTGATTCTGGAGAATTATCTCTTAATTCATACTTTAAATTCAGAAGCCCTCTGGTGCTTTCTCTAAATGTTTATGTGCTGACCAAAAGTGTCACATTTCACCTTAACGACATTTTGCTCATCTATCTTCTTCCTTGCTCTGCTTGGGAAGACCAAGATAATCTTTCTGTGCCTAAAAGCAATTTTATAGTTCCACACAGCAGCCCTCATTAGTGAATGACTGTGATGCATTTCAAAGACAATCCTATTAAAATACCAAAAAAGTATTTGGTGATTCAAAAATATTATAAAAATTGTTACGGGCAGATTTTTTTCAATATTTTTCTTTATGCTTCATAAACTTTAGATTACTTTTTTTCTTTTTCTATGATTATTTTGCACAAGAAAAATAATATTGTGTAGCATAAGATTTTGGACACATCTAAAACCTCATTTTCTATCCATGCAACACATCTTGTATGTTGCATCTTACTTTTTGATTCAAGTGGGTTTAAGTTATTTGTTTTGGTTTAAATTTTACGTGCTCATGATCATTTTGAACCAAGGAAATATGAGCTACACATTAAGTTACCACAGAAATTTCTCCCCCATCTGAATAAAATCCATACACTTAAATTTCTGTTAAGCTGAGCGCTGAATGCAGACTGCATTTACAATTTCATAGCTTATCAGATTTTTCTCAGAAATGCAATGTTTCACTGGAGGCATCCCTTTGCCTTGTTGATGGTGGAAAATCAGACATTGGCAGAATGAACTATAGCTGGTGAAAATTGTACTCACTTCATTAGGTTTATAGGTAAAGAACCACAGCACAGTATTCTCCACTATGATAACTCATATTCTCCTGTTTATACTACATGAATATTTAGAAAAATATGCGTAATATTTAATTTGTGCAACTCCATAGCATTCAGCAAATGTCTTCCAGTAAGCTAAGTGAGCTTTTTAGGCTGACAGCAGTTTTTCACTTCTTTTTATAAGTTCTGGACCCTGAAAGAAGCAAAACATCTGTAAGCGATAAAATCAGAATGATCATGGAATCACAGAATCACCAAGGTTGGAAAAGACCTCTAAGATCATCCAGTCCAACTGTCCACCAATATTCCTCGCTAAACCACAGCCCTCAGTACAGCACTCAAACATTTCTTAAACACCTCCAGAAATGGTGACTCTATCACCTCCTCTTGCAGCCTGTGCCAGCACCTGACTAGTCTCTAAGACGATATGATTGCAAACAAATTATGTGTGTACATCAGTAAGTCAGTTCCTTAATGTTTTATGACCTTTGCAGGTTGTGTACAAACACATGCATGTGTGACACTTTACTGGAAGATAGAGAAAAATCCAAGTAGCTCTGTAGTACGAAGTTCAAAAAGCTAACTCGGAAAAGATGAGAGAGAAGCAGATGTGGGGAAATAAAGGAAATGCCCTGACAAAATTTTGAATATTATTTCTCTCCCTATTGCAAAGGAACTTATCTTAAAAGGAAATTCAGTCCAGTACTGTTAGCTAGGGAAAGATCTTTGGAAAAGTAGCCAGAGGAATTGTGGCCAGCCAGGCTTTGTTTTTGTTGCTTAATGTGGAAATTTACACGTGTGTGTTTTCATTTTGATTAAGAGCATATAGGTGAAAGCTGAACCAATACCTGTTTCACAAAACATGCCTCACGATTCTCTTCTTTGCAGCACTGTTCCCTCATGGCAGTAAAAGCCACGGTGATGGAGGTCAACTGTTCTTGTGTGATCTGGGGCTTGTATTTGATGAGGTTGATGAGCATTCTGCAAGGGAAGCAAAGTCCTGTGAAGTTGGAAGATGAGCACACAGCTTAAGAAGCACTTCTCAACCACTAATCCAGTAAGATCTTTGTTTTCTTATTATCCACTTGCTTTCTATTGCTTTGTTTCATCTTTATGAACCAACCAGGCAGGTATTTGCAGTGGGGAGCATCTCCCTATTCTCCTGTGAAGTAAAATAGCAGTGCTTGTTTTTGAAGTTGTTCTACCATTAATATCCTCAAACAAATTATACAGTTGATAAGTGTTATTACCACTTGAGAGTGTCCTACTGTATGGGAAATCACAGCTTGAACCTCCGATTAATCAGCTGAGGTAAATGTTGGGTCAGCTGTGGGAGCACAGGTGAGAGTAATGTAGCTGTGCTCCCGGAAGGGGTGGAGCTCGACTCCACCTCCTCTATGACCTCATATAAGGGCTGACCACCACTGAGGCAGTGTCTCTTGGAGATTGCTTTCCAGTGGAGACTGCTTCAGCTTTCCAGTTAAGGCACTGATGTTGGTGAGTTTTCCTTTGTTAATAACCTTTGAATATCTACCATCATCTTTGTTAGCATCTTTATATTAGCCACCCTTACACCTACACATTATGAGTTTGACATAGCATAAGTTATCCAAGATAACTTGTTTTTCCTTGTAATGGGAGGTCCAGCGTGGCACTTTTCTCTAACAAAGGCAAACAAGCATCCAGAGATTGAAGGAATGCTTGGGATGTGGATAAATACATAGTCTGTCTCACTGAGAGACAAGCTTCAGTTAAACCGTAATGGTCATGCATTAGCTTCCTTGTTTGTCTAGTATGTTTTTACGATATGGCTTTCACAGTTGCTGTTGAGGACAGTGTGAGGAACAAATTTCAGGCACTTATTGCTTCCTATCTGGTGCTGTATGTACCAGTACAACTACCCACCTCTGAAAAATGACTTCTAATTAAAGGCAGATAAATACAGGTTCAACCAGACTGCAAAAGAAAGCAGGACAAAGATAAGAAGAAAGAAAAGCAGTTAGGTAGGCTGGATATGGCTGCTTTTCAGAGCATTTTATAGAAGGTAGACAAGTACAGTGGACAAAGGAAAGGTGAGAATTGCCAGGGTAAACGCAGAGTAGAAGTATGTCTTACTCCTGCTTCTTGTGCTGTAACTTTTCTTCTTCAGTTGTACACAAGTCTTCATGGAAAGTGAACAGATCAGGTGTTAATGACAAGGGCACATAATTCTCATCAATTTCGAGTTTCCCCATGCACGGCCTCCTGAGAGCGTAGGAGCTACTACAGCAGTGGCAAACAGAAGGGTTTATCGGATTGGTCAGGTGTCTTCTACATATTTCTCCAAGCACAAGATCCAGCTTTACAGGAAGAGGTGAAAAACACAATTTCGTGTTATTCCCTTATTTAAAAAAAAAAAAAAAACAAACCCTAGTATAGATGCTACTTTTAGTAAAGTTATAAATAATGGCTGAGAATTTAAATTATGCTTTGTCTGTAAGATAAAAGGGATTTTTTTCTGCTGAATGCTTTCTCTGTGTTCGTTCTGCCAAATGGATTGCCTGCAGTGCATACTCACAGAGAGTAATTCAAACAATGATTTCAATACCACTGTGTTATGCTTAATGCAAGTGTGTGTCTGGAAGTACATCTTCAGGACAGCTCAATAGTTCAGTGAGCATTTTGCTCATTTGTTGGTATTCCAAGCTGTTGGACTTCGTTTGTAGCAGGAACTGACACAAAGCTTCAGGGAAAAAAAATAGGTCTAAGACAAGTAAGAAAACAAAAAGACAACTTACATTTTCCTCAGCACAAGGCAATAGCTTGTCCTGGCTCAACTGGCAGCATTTGGAGCCAATTGTGGTCATTTGCTTGGTGAATTTTATCAGCTCTGCAGATGTTAGCTGAGGCATCTTCTTGGTGAAGCTCAGGAGAAGCCTAAAATGATAATTTTTTGTGTTATTGGTGCTTACATTCAAGCAGCCAGCAATGAGCAAGCCACCGCCTTCAACTATGTAAGGCTCTAGCCAAATCCCACAGCAGAACGCTCTTTCCTACTAGTGCAGAACTCAGCCAGGGGTTTATAGGCTCATATAGGCAAGTATAAGCATGCTCTCTGTGAGATCTCTCCTTTTTCTGACCAGTCTCCTACCAGGCTAAATAAAATTAATGCTAACATTGCCATTTATATTTTGGTTGTCTCTCTTCTGAAATTGTATGTATATTTTCCCTGCGTTGTTCACTTTCCTGGGAGCACAGGGAGCTTGTTTAGAAGCAAAACTGAACTCGAGTGACTTCTTGGCAGAGCTGATCTCAGCAGGAGATAAGCTCAAAAAAGTTGTGATTTTTCTCTCACTTAAAATTTGTGCTTATTAGCTACAGTGGCCAGGGAAACCATAAAAACTGGTACACTACACAGAAGGAGCAGCATACTGGGTTTGTTGCAAACCTCTAGTTCCATAGGTCTTTTAAAGATCAAACATGTCCAAGAGTATAAAAAGCTCGCTATGTCTTTCTCCCCAGACAAAGACAGCAGAAGCCTAACTTCATGCAAGCAGATTATAGATTTGAAATTGCTTACATACTTTGTTAGGCATGTGCTCATTAACATTGCAAATCAAGGCCAGAATTCCTGCAGGAGGCTTGTGCCTGCATGTTGCATTGAAGCCCAGCATGCTGCAAAGCTAGTCACGTTTTGCTCTGTCTGCTGTAGTTAATTTTTTGTTACAGTTCTTAGTAGCTTCATCTGCTGCTGGAATTAGAGAAAGGACTTTTGCAGAAGATGCATGAACTGCCTTTTGGCCAAATTTCTGACTCTTAAGTTACAGCTCACACCTTAAAATGCAGTTATAGTGCAAAACAAAAACAAAAAACAGCAATCCGTAGCAAAAGTGAGAGATTGAACAAGTTGCCATTTCACTGCCTCGGGAGCTGGGTGAGGACAAAACTTTGTCTTGGAAATGAGCAGGAAAGAAAATCTTAAAAGGCAGTAACTTATTGGACCAAACATTCAAGTCATGTCCTTTAGCCCAGCTTTTTTCCCCATCCATGGATTTACTCCAGCCTACATTGTGCCCATCTTGTGCAGGCATCAGGTAAGCAGATATGTATTTTAAAAACAAAAGATTAATACTCGTTTTGGAAATAGTAATCTCCTTTCTCCTTGTAAATGTCACAGCTTGTCTTCATCACACTTTCAGTTTCATAAATGTGTTTCTTCAGTTCTTCTTCCTGAGGAAAGTAAATTAATTTGAGGAGTCACTTTATTGGTGGGAATGCAAAATACCCTATAGTGCCTTATGATGAGGCCTTGATCTCCATAGCTGCCTCTCACCTGAAATGTACCACCAAGTTTTAATTTCATTAGAAGGTCTTAATCTTTCTAAAACCTTGAAACTGCCTGAATATGACAGAAGTCCACTTCAATCATCTTTAAATATTTATTCTATAAGTGATGAAAATCTAGATTTGAGACAGAGTAGCTCTAAACTTCAGACATATATGGTGCAGTTGTCTATATCTGAGGCTGGCTTGTAAGGGACATTGAAGTCCACCCAGTTCCAATCCCCTGCCATGGTTGCCACCCACCAGACCAGGCTGCTTTGAACACCTCCAGGGATGGGGCACCTATGACTCTCTGGGCAGCCTGTGCCAGAGCCTCTCTGCACTCTGAGCAAAGGCCTTTTCCATTTGCAAGTGGGCAAGTGGTGCTGCAGGGGTGTCTAACAGAGAGTAACAGCTCACAGAGATGCTAGCTCCATCCCTCTCACTGGTATCTGTCTATCCGTGTTAAATCAGTATAGCAGCAGCAGATTCTTGCAAAATACCCACAGGGGAAGGAGGAGGCTGGATGCCTGAAATCAGACGTGTACACCAAGAGAGGGTTTTTTCCTGTCCCATTCCCAGGAGCTCTAGTACCCACATGCACTACAGGCTGTGTGGTTGTGTGCCTGAAGTCATGCATGTATTGTGTAAGGCACTTACCCCTCTGCTGCAGCAGTTCTCTGGAGAGCCAGTTTTGCAGCACTCATTCAGTAGGTCCTCGTATCCTTTACCTATTCTCAATAGCATTTGAGCAGAAAATTCAGGGTGTCTTCTGGAATATTCATAAAGAAACCTGCAATATGTGTGCACAGCAATAAGACAAAACCGTGACTTTCAGGAGATTGGGGATGGTAAGACAGTAGGGATGCTTTTGGGATGCTTTCATCTGACCTTCCATATAATGGGAATAATTTCACAAAATCACAGCCTGGAATTCAACTTGAACAGAACATGGCTTGTTAAGCTCTTCCCATCTAAATGAAGTAATTTCTGTTAACAGAGCCATTTCTCAGAAGATCTTGGGATGATTAGCTGTCGTCCTTGAAACAGTCACTCTACATGGCATTGTGCTCAATCTATTAGCTGCACTGTTCATAAATGGAAGTGATAGATCTTATTTGAAGTAAATTAATTGACTTTATTTGTGACTTGATGCTGTTTCTGTTGCAGCTTTTGGCATGTTTATTATTATTATTATTATTGCCTAGTTTTACTACAGGTGGGGTCAGGGCTTCACCACGCAAAAGAACATGTCTAGAAAAGAAATGGATCAAACCTGTTAAATCAAGGCATGAGCATCACTTAGGTATGTGTTTTTATTCCCATTAAAGAGTGAATGAAAGCTAGATTTCAAGCCTGAGATCAGAACTGATAGTACCTAAATTTCACATGCATTTCTTCAGTTTTCTCTGGTATAACTGTGACTTGTTCAGCATTTTTTCTCATTCCATACACTCTAAGTTTGGTGTTTTATGAAGATAACCTTGCGCAGTTACTACATGCCCACGTGCTCACAGTGCAGACAAATCTGAGGCTAAATGAGCTGATCTTTATCTTTCAAACTGCCGTCTTATAGCCCAAGTAGTAGAACAGCAAAACTGAAGACAGAAGGAAGATGCATGTTACCTGGCCAAGTGGTTATCTTTTTCCTGAGCAAAGCGTTCACATATTCCTTTGTCTTCTATAAACTCCCTGACTTGGGGAGACAAGTTTGCAGGTTTGTCATCATTTTCCGCATTAATAATGCATTCACTTCTTTGGAGCAGTGGCTTTTCACAGCACTTTTTAATTTTACTTGATATGATTTCTTGGTTGGTGCAGACATAGTGTAGAATTTCTTCCTGAAAAGCACAGAAAGGGAGGAAGTTTGATCAGATTTTGGTGGTTTGTTGTTTTGTTTTGATTTTTGATCAGTATTGTTATCCCCGTTTTACAGGCAGAGAAGGGGACTGTCAAAGGGAAGAAGGTCAAAGCTTCTTCTGACCACAGCTGTACAGCAGTCATCTGGCAGAACAGGACAGAAGTCTTGTTGCTCTAGCTGCTGAAACCTTTTGCTTCCCATTTGATAGGTGCCAGGTAACCACCTAAACAGAGAAGTTAGTTATCTAGCTAGGCATCTCAGACAAGCAGAGAGATAGATGGATTTGGGATGATAAAAAAACAGAGAGAACAGAGGAAAGACAGATACATGTTTTGCTGAAAGCTGCACAGAAAATATACGGTGTAGCTAGGAGCTGCAACAGGATTCACTAAAATAGAACGATGCTTTTTTTAGGCACAAAGTTCATTTGCTGACTTTGTGTCAAATGGGACAATTCAACCATGTTTTTAGACTAAAGAATTCAGTTCCAAAGAACACAGTACCACACAGGAGGGAAAACAATCTGAGAAAAGAAGAAAAGGCATATAATTTCTCCAAATGTACATAAATATTGTTTTACCCTGTCACTCATACACTCCAGCATATCTCCACGACAGCAGTCCTTGTGCATGTTAGCAACATCGGACACAAGTTTGGTAACAGTAAAAAAATCAGCTTTAGGGAATTTCTGGCTTATCTGCACAAGTTTCCTAAAATGAAGAAAAATAGTTATTGCTAATATTCACAATGTGAGGCTGCGATAGCTTTCATTACTTGTATGTAAAGGGCTGTATGCAAACTGGTCAGAAATGGCCAATATATTTACATCCATTGTATGGTGAAAAGGTGGGAATCTGCTTTCAGCTGACATATGACAGGGACTTTAGTGAAGCAGTCAGGAAGCCCTGATATAGGCAACGTGTTACATCTTAACAATGAGTGTGGCTGGTCTACAGCCGAAGCGAACAAGACAAAGTCTTGTTTAGTAAGCATTGGGAAGACTCACAGAGCCTTTATGGTCCTTTCTCCAAACTTCTTCAGGATTCCACATGTGTGTTCCTGCCTTAGGCCATCTTCTCTGATGGGCTTCACCACCTTTGGTGCCTGGTAGAAAGGAAATACAGGCTGTGAAAATGGAAGAAAGCCAAGGCAATGCTTTGTGCTAAAACTGCTGATTTAAGTAGTTAAGTAGCATTCAAGTCATATTTCACCCTGTCCTTAGCAAAGTGAATTATAACATCAGATGCAGATGTTGAAAAAGAAACAATCAATAGCTCTACTTCAGCATTTGTTTCATTATGAGAATGCCACTGGTCACATGCTACGAAACCAAACCCTTGCTTTGTAGTACCTGTCTCCGAAAGCATTCCTCCAGGTTATGAGCGGAGTCTTCAGTACTTCTGCAGCAGTCCTTCATCATCTCATCATATTGGATAGCAACAGAAAGGATTGTTGGGGCATAGAGGAAAGGATGCCTTCTGGAAACCTCATAGATAAAACTAAAACAGAGATAAATGTCTTTACTATCGGAGTAAGCCCTGAAACATAGGGAGCTACAGTAGTATTGCAGTATCTGCTGATTTATAGCTACTAAAAGCAACTGTTTTCTTGTCAAAACAAGAAGACATGACAGTGGTACAGCATTTCTTGGAAGAATTCCGATAAGGCTGGCATTTTTCTGGAAATAAAATGCCAAGCTCCTGCCAGTTTTGGTCTAGAGGCAGCAAAAAGTCTGCTTGGCTTTTAAGGACCAAAGACAGATCACGGGTGTATCAGATGAGTGCTTTATTTAAACTACAATGAGATAGGTCAGATTGTTATATTCAAAGTAGGTTGTGGTAGAACAGGTTCCATGTGATGACAAATAGACCTGGATGGATTATTCAAATATTTCTCATTAGGAAGAGAAAAGAGGATGGCTTTACAGTAAGTCTCATTGAATGTCTTGGTTGGTACTGCATTTGTGGTCTCAAGGCTCATAACCATCACATGCAGGCAAGAAATCTATGAGTTATTTACTTACTATCCCGGTAATGAATGGCGATGCTCTGAATAATTTTTGCAGGCAGCTTCAGCATTTGGCCTTTCAAAAGGAGAAATGAATCCTCTTGATGAATTTTTAAGGGAGAGGAAGCAATCATTTCTTTCAGGGTCCTTTTTAGCACAGCAGTCAGTAAACCTGGGAAGATTGTCCTCCTGGCATATTGTATTGAGGAAGATCCTGTCCTGTGAAAAAAATAGGAAAAAAGTGGATGTGTGTGAGGATTCCATTTCACCCCCGTGAGCTTTCTGAGGAGACTTTTTAACCCAACAAGCCCTAACTTGCATAAGTGTATAGTTTCTCTCTTTACTACCCCTGCTTTGCCTGCTGTGTCACAATGACTTCTTAAATGTATGTCAGTCTCTGATACCTACTGTTATGCCAAGATAGACATTATAATGAGATAGCTTTCAAATATACTGTTCAGCTTCCATTGAACTTAAAATATTCAGATCCTTGTTTCTTGATTACAGTCAAGATGATTGTTTGATTTGCATATCTCAACAGGATCCGCATTATTTTCTAATTAAAATCAGGTTTGTATAGCGACAAGTCTCAGGTTTGTATAACAACAGTTCTCAGGTTCCTTGTTCATCAAGTAGCAGTGCTCAGGTTTGCTGTCAGTCATAGTTCAGCTGGGAATTGTCTTAATTCAGGATTTGCTTTAGCCCCATGTTTAACAAATAGAAGAGTCGTAACAGACTGATATTCATTTTCCATGATTCAATCTGCTGCTCTCTGACAGTGCATTGAAGTAGACTCCACTGAATACTAGCAATGTGAGTTAATGGAGTGGAGAAAGCTCCTATGAGCATCATAATTGCTGGAAATATCTGTCTTCTACTGAGTTTTGTTATGCTAGCCATAAAAGCACAAGATTACAAATGTTTTAAGAGGTCAAGGATTTCAAAAGCTACTGTGGTATTTTCTGTGAAAGACCTTGTTATCCTTTGCTCATCTTGAGATGCCTTTTAGGTGGGAGCATGGATGAGGAAAGAGTCAATAAGAGCAAACATTCACACACAAGTAAACCATGTCTCGTAACATCTTACTCTTGCCTGCAAAAATGCATACCAGTACCCCAAAATTATGTCACTTCTGAAAATCTGTGCCACGTTACAAGTACAAGCTTGCTTACCAAAGGCTTCTGGCAGTTTGGGTTGTCTCTGTCTGTATCAGTGCACCTTTTGGCAAAGTCTGTTACAGCTTCAGCCATTTTAACCACTTGACCAAACGTGTTTCCTTGCACATACTGTGCAAACATGATCATGGCACTATAAGAAGAATGGAGATCATTAAGAACGTTTCTGTCTATCTAAAAAATAAAAATAACTGTATTACTTTTTGCATGAGATAGTAGGAGGGCTTCATTCACCAAATTGCTCAGGCTGATGGAACAGGGAGTGTACGACTTGCAATTCATGCTCATCTCCAAATGACACAGAATGCCATAGGGATGTTCATAGGCAGCAAATTTGCAAGTAGATTCTTTACCGAGATAACTTACATGGCTTTAAAATTGTTCTCTTGCAGCTGAGAAAACCGCTGGCTGATGCTGTTTTTTTCCTCTGAAAAACAAGTTAATTGGTATTTGAATAAATTGCTGGAGTTTCAGAAAAACAGATTTCAGTGCCAGGAGTATTATTACTAAGGTGAAGGGCATGAGGCCATACTATCTATTTGACTTGAGGGTGGGAAACAATTTGTTTTTGAGCTACAATGTAATTTCCCTTCCTATTTCATGTTTTGTGGCAGGGAGATACAAATATAGAAGGTGCTCAGCTATGATGATGCACATCACGTGGTTAAATAAACACCTTAGAAACCTTTTCTTAGCCTTGTCTTAGCTATTTAAAAGCGTACTTGATGATCATTTGCTCTACAAAAAGTCACAGAAATTCCTCCTTCTCTATGTGCCATTAACTGGCCCTGTGGGACACAAATGTGTCCAATTTACCTGAAAATTAAATGCAAATATTTTCCTTTGCCACTGGATCTTTACTTCTTTACTTCAACAGGTTTTGGAGTACCTGAAATTTAGTGGAATAACCGCACTCCTATAGATTAAATTACCTCCTCTCTGTGTGGACTAGGCTGTATCATGCAGCACATGGACTTTCGAGAAATTAAAAGTGATATGTCTAAGGGTGATTACAAGACTGGAATTATACAGCTACAGTTCTGTTTTGTATCTTTCACTTACAATAAATCTCTAGTGTAGAACTAGCAGTGGTAAAACAATAGTAAATAACCATGCATGCTAAGTTGCAGTCATCAGCGTTATATGAAAGAACAGAATAAAAACACAAGATACGTTCTTACCTGTGTCCCGATAACTTCTAGGCAGGGCTCTGACTATAGTAAAGCTTACTAATAAAATGATATAAATTACTGTTCTCCAGTTCATAATGTCAGCCTTTTGCAGGGACTGAGATAGGTCTGGTTAATCTCTGAGAATCAGAAAGACTTCAGGCGAATGACATATATACTCTACCAAACAATTTCTGGTTAATCAAAACCCTTTTAGTGTCACATATAACATTAGCCCTTCTAGAATATTCCCACAATAATTAAACATGCCATTATTTGCTCAGTGTGATGAACTACTCAACTTGTTGCAAAGAAAGGACTTTGTAGATTCTTTTTTCCCTGAAATTTAGGTAGACATTTTTAACTTATCACACTTCAAACAAGAAGTTTAAACATTCTCTGTGCTTTTTATCATAAATGTAGATCTCTTCTACTTACACATTTGTTCAAAGGTGATTGCTGTGCAAAAGGCTCCTTCCTAACACACTGTTGACCAAAGGATCCCAAGTTCATTGGTTATGCTGAGATTTTTGCACTCTTCCTTGCTGAAAAAGCCATCTTTTCTCCCTTAGTCCAAGGTGACATGGTGAAAAGGCTGAATTAAGTACAAGCATATAGTCAAGTATATATTGTATACCTCAAACGTTAACGATTGGCATAAAAATGCATCTGAAATCCTCAAACAAAATCAAATTGAAAACTAGAATGAAGGGGAAATCAGATGTTTGATTTTTTGAGTTATTTAATGTATTTTTTTTTAAGTATGCTATAAGCATAATCTCTAAGCATAATTGTGACCAAAATGGTCAATTTTGGAGACAGAATGGCTTAAGAGGGCCATTGATATTTGTAACTAAGAGATGAGTGGACAAGTGTATGTATATTCACTCTGAGGGAAAAAAAAGAGATAGAACTTTCTATTTCTTTAGTGAGAAACTGGCAATATTCTTTGTTTTATTCTGAAGAAGGAGGATGAGGCTTTTTTGATCTCACATGAGACTGTATCAAAAGGAAAAAGGATTCTGAGTGAAAGTGGAAGCATGGGGGCGATGTGGAGACTGCCTGATGCAGTTCCAGATCAGTTTCCTCAGAAGCAGCAGAGAAACATACAGATTAATCCCTTTATTTTTATAATACTCAAATAGAAACATCTTACAGTAAGCTATAAAAATAAGGGCAGGGGAGGTGTATTTGCTTGAAGAAAAGATTCAAAAGAAGCTGTGACACTGATGCTAGAGGCTTTTTATAGCAGGTTTATAGTGTGTGAGAGCTTATTGATGTGTAATGTGCAAGCCTAATTATTTCAGGAAGCCGTACTTGGGTGCTGAAGTACTTGAATTCAGTGTTTCCTCTGCCCTTCACCATGTTTAGTAGGACAGTCAAATGCTTTTCATTTTTATTTGAAAATATTTGCCATTGTGAGGATGGCAATCTACCTATTTGCAGTGAACTGTCTCTTATCTGCAGAAGGGAAAGGTATGTGTAGTATTTATCCAGAACAAATGAAAGAATTATGAGTTCTTGTTTTTCAAACCTTGCTGACTAAATTGGTTTTAAACCTGTGGAGACCACAGCTGTTTCCAGGCCTTCTTACAAACGGTATTGCAACTTCAAGGCAGCTAAAAGCAGCTGATTTCTGTTAGGATGTATGGAGCTGTGAATTCCCATTAGCTGGCTGCAGCTGTGTGGAAGGGGAGAAGCATTCTCAATAGACTGTTGAAATTCCTAAGTACTTCTTATAAAGTTTTTGGTCTTTATGTTGTCATAAGCAAAGAGGGGAGCTGATTCTCCCTCATTGTTCCCCTTTGCATTTTGTTAGCTTGAGGGGAAGGTTTCTGTGTTTTAGGTTGGTTCCTGTTCATGATACAATTGAGTCATTGATTAGCAGTCTCTAATTAAGCCACTGAAAGGCAAGCGTGTCTCCCCAAAGCTCAGATCCTTAGTTTTTGCTTTTACTAATGAAACCAGAATTTGTGAATTTAACTTTCACTTGTGTTAGCTACTTTGTGATTGTATCAGTTCTCGTTCTTGGAAGTCAACCTTGGTGCTTTCTGGTGCTGTAAGTAATGCCTGTGAAGGGTTCAATTATATTCTTGCATTATGCGCTTGGAGAGTAGTATTCTTACAAAATCCTGAAAATTAATTCTGAAATGAATTATATCCTTCAAAAGCTCATATACCTGAAAGAACTGATGGCTTCTTCTTCTCAAGTAGTGAGGTAGTTTGTCTTTACAAAATCCTAAATTCCTATTTGGAATTCTTTTCCTTGTAAATAACTTCCAGTAGTGAGATGTGCTGTCCTGTCTAGTGTTCAGACTGAAACTTTCTAAATTCTTCTGTGAAGAGAAGATCAATCATATTTTTAAAATGTAATGTCAGAAAAAGGAAGCTGACAAGGTTTTATGTGATGGAGTTTTCTGGAATGGGTCTTGTTTGGGTACTGAGTTTTACTGCCCGCAGAAAATAAGCTAAAGCAAAGTTATGAAATAGGATTTTTTTTCTTTTTTACTCTCCCTTGCCACTTCATTTTCAGTGCTAGTGAAATACATGAGTTCGTGTGTGTGTGTGTACACACAAATTGTCCTTGGTAAAACTCATTGGCAGGGAGTTTAATTCTCTGTTTTTTAAATAAAAAGAATCCAGTGGTGTAGACATTGGGTGATGTGTGAGGAAACAGCCTGTGTAGTCTACAGGGCATGTGATACTGTGGATGTTTTGATTGCTCTTTCTGTAATTACTTGAGTTATGGGCCCTTGTTGATAAAGAGATACACTCAATATGATGCATCTTGGGCTTGTTTGCCTGTGGGGCATGTTTGTACACAACAGAGGCACAGTTGCTGTTAGGATAGTCAGTTGCAGCTGTTTTGCCCTGCCAACAGTACGTGATGACTTTTTGGGTACAGAGAATAATTCCTTGCTTCGAAGGGCAATTATTTGTAATGGATTTTTAAAAGGATGAAAGTATAGTTTTATGTGCTGAGAACTGAAAAAAAAAAAAAAAAAAAAAAAAAGAAAGAAAAATGGGTTCACTTCTGTAGCTGTTTATTTGTTTTTATTGAAAACCTTAATCCTTTTCTCACCCCATCTTCCAGTAATGAGTTTGTGGTTGAACACATAGAATTTTCAGTTGGAAGTCAAAACCAGTCCAGCTTTTAATCCATACTGTTCTGTTAGCTAGCTGCAGATTCACTGTGTAAGTATGTTTTCTAAAGCATGTTTCTTTTTCCTTGGCTCAAAACTTCACAGTATTTTTTTATCCTTTCACTGTCATGATGCATATGCATGAATAGCATTCGAAGTGGTCTGAAGTGGCACTGTGCTCAGCTCTTCTTGCTAAAGCATACTGAATTTACTTTGAGTACCATGGCATTATTGGCCAAACCCAAACTAATTCACATGAGAAAGCATGTTGCAGCTTGAGGACTGCCAAAGTAGACAAGGTTCATTATTGGTTTTTAGGGCCCACTTTGAAGCTTACTGAAGAGGGTGGAAGGTTTGCCTGTAAGATGACTTCTGATGGTGTGACAGCTAACAGTCACTGCTGTATCTGTGGCTTGAATGTTAAGGCATTCATGGGACACTTGGAACATGGAACTCTTTTACCTGTATGTTCAGTACATCTTTTCTGTTGTACATAGCAAACATGAAGGAGGAACAGAGGGGAAACCCAAGTTGTTAACTTCATTGTTGCAGATGATTTAATGGATTATTTGTCAGTGCTAGGAATTCTTATGGTAAAGGATTGCTCTTTTCAGTCCATTAATGTGGCTAACTGTATCAACCATTGATTGAACTTGTTTCACCTGGTTGACTTCCTGGACTGATATATTTTGGCAAACATGTATGTCATTTGCCTAGCTGAGAGGAGTCTGTTCAAATTCCCTTAATTTTATGGAATGAAAAGATACATATGTAACATCTCGCTTCTCCACATCTTTAGTCACACTTAGGTGTTTCGTGTGGTCCCTTGTTTTGATATTATTGTCAGTTTCCCCTTGAGAAGCATTCACCCTGTGGGTGTATCAGCATGTCAGCACAGGAGATAGGATAACCTTGCAGAGTGGGTGTAAACATGCCCAAGCCATGTGCACCTACTTCCTGCCCTAAGTTGGCAAAGAACTTTTCTGTCCTTTGGTTCTTTTGAGTCACTTGGCTGGGAATGAAACAACTTTCCTCACTGCTTTTCTTGGCAGTGCTTCTCTCCGTGCCCTTTGTGTCTGAGCTTGTGTGGGCACATTTGCTGCGTGCTGTCAGAGTGGTGTGTTAGTGGAAAGTGCACCGGGTGCTTTACGTGGTCCTAGTGTTTAGAGTCAATTGACATGTTACAGGAGCACTTGTTTATGTGTGTGTCCGTAGTGGAGATCTCTTAGCATGTCTATACATGAGAAACCTTACCTTTTCTTCAGTTTCTTTGATCCCAGTAAAATTTTGTGGCGTACTTAAAAGCAAAACAAGAAGGAGCAAAGCCTGTAAACAAGACAAATTAATACATTCACAAATAGTATATATTCATCAGCTTCAGCTTTTCCCATTTTTGCTGTGATACTGTCAGAATGTTGAAGGAAGACTTGTTGACTTCCAGGATAACTGGAAGCCATCTATTGCCATGTGGTTTCCAGAGTGACTGAGCCATCTTTATTTCTCAGAGAGGTTTAGTCAGTAGCTGTCATGATCACCTCATTGTCCTAACAGTTCTGATATTATTTTCACATGGTCAAATATTTATCAGCAACCTATTCTTGAGGGAATTATTTCATGAGCTTCTGAGGAGGAATCTGGCTTTCATTCATATTGAGGGCTGTTCCCTCAGCTCCAGTTCTGTGAAGCTGTGCTGTTCTCCCAGGGACGCTGCAAACAGCAAGAGGAAAAAACAACCATACAGCCATTGCTGTCTGCTGAACTGGAGCTCTGCAGCACTGTTCCTATGTTCTCCATAGAGCAGATTATCAACCTTTTACATGAATCTTTCAAGGTATAGAATTTCGGGTTTCTAACATGCCCTTTGATCAGCCCTGTGATATAAGGATTGGGTAGTGCCCTACAGATTTTACTAATATTTAATAATTTAATAGTAAATTCTTCCCTTCCATGTCATTCTACCACCTTGTCAGCAATAAAATGCACATTCTCTGGAGAACACAAAAGAAATAATCAAGTAAATACATGATTTAACAGTCACTCTTTAATAGCAATGTTTTTTGGTAGCTAAAAGGAGGATTGGGAATTGATGCATATATTGAACCACATTGATGTGTTTATTCAGGAGTTCAAGTTCTGGTTCTGCTTCAAGGGGTATTGTTGGTGTCAGTTTAGATTTGTCAGTTTAACCAAATGCCCGATTTTCACTGCAGGATGGTTCCTTCCACACTATAACAAGATGACCTTACTGAATCTAACCTTGTTTTGTTTTAGGTGAGGATCAGGTTGAGGAGAAGCTCTTTCACTTTTTCCTACTGCAGCAAATGCCCACTAGAGTTTTGGGGTTCAATTTGTTATCATGCTAAGGAGGAGAAGAGAAGCAATCATTGCTACTGGGTGAATTGTGTTTGTCAGGAATAGGGAACTGCAGCTCAGTGTTTAGTGTGAAAGATTTAGATGTGTGCTGTTTCTGTTGAGATTGCTGGCTATCTGTTTGTTAGCAGCACAAATTCTTTTTACTGGAAAGCAAATCCTCCATGCCAGGTAAGTATGAGAGCACAAGACAAACCTCCAACACCTGGAAGGGAAGAGGTGATGGTTTGATGGCTGGGCTTAGATGGTGCTCTTTTCAAGCCTTCGTGATTCTAAGTAAGATGTTCAAGTTAATGTCCTGTTCTACCCCCTCCCCCACTGCCCCCTTCTTTCCCTGATTTCATAAGCTCCTACTTTTAACTGTTTTCCAAATTCCACAGAAACTGGCTACAGCTGAACTGCACACATAACAGAGTACAAAGGGTGACATTTACAACTTGTCCTTGTCTTTATCTGGCACCTGCAGGCGTGATGGTCTAGCCAAGTGAAACACCGATGCTGAATGAAAAAACACACTATCTTAACAACACACAGTCTCTGTTATCTTAACACAACACAAACTTTGGTTTGCAGTGACCTGCTTACACAGCGTTTTTGTCCACAGTTGGGAACTTGCTTTCAGGTAACAGATCAGAATGCAGTTTAGAGAAGGCAACAACTAATTCTTGTAGGCCCTTCTGCAAAAGACACTGCTCCCAAGATATACTGAGTCTTGTGCAGCTCATTCTGAACCTACTGAAGTTTTAAGTTTTGGAGTATTATCTCTATTAATCTCTATTATCTCCTTCTCAGTGTCTGACTTTGCCTATCTGAGGTTTTTCTTCTGGTTGAGTTGTCTTACTGCTTTGTTTTTGTTTTTAATATGGCATGGCAGTTAGCTAGCATAGCGCTTTGCTGGAGAAGACCCATTAGTATCTGGCATAGTAGATCATGGCCAGGCAGGATATTCAAGCTATCTCAAATAGCATTAGATGCTGCCTTCTAGGCAGCTAAATCTTAGCTGTAGGTGCTGCAGGTCTCAAAATGCAGGTCTGAAATGTGTAGGCAGCTTTTCCTAAGCAAATACCAATATTTCTTCAAAATATTCTATTAGTACTAAATAATACTTGTTCAGTGCGACACAAACAATGTTCTTACTATTCTGGACATAAGATTTTGTTGTCCTAGTCTTCCTTTACCGATACATTGAGCTCTGGGTTCTGGTATTGTCAAATGAAATTTTCCCTGGGATTTTGAATATCAGGAGAAACTGATTTGTTCCTGGGTCAGCCTTAGCACTGCAGTCAGCCACTGCACCATGTGGTACGATTCATGACATTATCTTACTGATACCTCCTGTGCAAGAAAATGGTGGGACACAAGAACAGATGTAATGAGAAGGAAGAACGCTGGAATGATGGAGTCATATAGGAAGGATATGCACAATTCTGTGAATTCAGTTTCTTGTCAAGTGTGTCTGTATGTAGAAATCCACAGCTTGTTTAATGTGAGGGAGGGACAGTTTTTCAGTGACTTATTTATCAGTCTGGGTTGACTGAAAATAAGAACTTAATTTCATATTCAGTTCATACCAGTGGCTTAGAACGTTCTCATGTCTCCTCACTGTTCTTTTGGGGTTATATAACCTGTGCTGGGTTGCAGTTTATAAAAATGCCAATGTAGCTCCACATCCTACAGGCATTCCCTGAGTCTACTGAGCTCTCTGGCGACCCACTGTGTTGTATTTGTTGGGGGATATTAAAGCCCACCCTTAAAAATGTTCTAATTCAGCTGTAGACAGTATCTGGTTAAGGTCAGCAAGCACTGTCTGTAGACACTTTTTCTGACACATCAACCACACGCCAGTTTCAGACACTAGCACCAAATAAACTGACACATCCACTGTCTATTAGGAAAACAGGGGCTCTTCATTTTTTAGGTCTTGAAAATGAAGCAACTGGATTAGATTCTTGTTCCATATAATAGGAATTAACAACGTAAGACTTTAGAAAGAGAAAGGATTAGTTGGAAGCTTTCAATTCATCTTTATTGAAAGCAAGAATGGCCTTTATAATGACTATGCTCCCTTACACAAACATTGAATGATGAAGGGAAAAAGCATGTAACTGCAGCTGGTGAATGATTCTTGCTCAGTCTAGACTTTCCATCTCTTGAGATGTTTGTGAATACGCTGAGGTCATTTAAATTATTCTAAAGCAATGCATAACTAAGACTGACTAATCAAAATCCAAACCTTTCAGTTATATCTAGATCCATGAATTATTCCTCATACGTTTTCAGCTTCATATCTCTGTTTCACTCTGAGTGTACTTCTGGGGTTTTGGAGAAGACTGCTGGTTCATGAACTAGAGTCACAGAGAGTTGCAAGGCCAATACAACTGTCCATACCAAGTACTTTATTATGCAAGGGATCAAAGCAAAAATAATCCTGACATCCCACATTTAAGTGTAGACCATTTGGGGATTTTGGGGTGTTTGTGGACAGAAACTAAGCATGTGATAGAAAATCACGATCCTTTAGTGACATGGAACCCCAACATTTCTGTATCAGGAGCTTCCTGCTGTGAAGGACGTTATTTTGATTGTCGGCTTCTCAAAAGGCATTTCTAAAGTCAAAAGCTATTTAAAAAATAATTGAAGGCGTAAACAGAAGTGTCTAAAAGTAGCTCACTGTGCAGCTGCTCTTTGCAAGCAAAGGGATGCTTGGTGTATATACACACTATTCTATTTTTTTAAGTAAACACTGCTAACCATCTTACTTAGAGTGAACTGTTCTTCTGAACATTCTCTCTTTCTGTGTAATAACCACTGAAGTGAAAAGTAAAACGTTCCTGTAATTGAGTCAGAGAACTAAAGTCTAGTAAATATCATGCCACCTCTCATATTATTGAATCTCTGGGATGTGAATACTTTGCAAGAGAAAACAATAGAATGCCTGTCCATATACACAGCTGTAGCAACTATATTGTGCAAGGAGTGCCGTCACTCTTTGCCTTTCACCAGTCACCAGCAGACCAAGACAAATGCAGATTTAAAAAGATTTTATTTATTATTCTTTCTTTTTTTCTCTCTTTTTTTTTTTTCTTTGCAAGTAACAGAATTGAAAAGTTTCTGGAAAAGCACATTGTTTGACAAAACACTGAAGATTCATGAAACCACGATTCAATAACAAGGGAAAAAAGGTAGTGGGCAGGAGAAGCATTTTATCTTTGTATTTTTCTCACTGGCAACCTGGAGAGGGTTTGGGGGGAGAGAGGAGGGAAGAAAAGGAAGAAAGAAAAAGGATTATTTTGTAATCCTATGGCATTTGTGTAATATTTCAACTCTATTCATATACTAAATAACGATAGTTGTTAGGCCACCCACTGAAAAAGCAAATACCTGATGGTGAAAGGGAAGCTAGATTCTTTTCTTTTTTAATAAAAAGTACTATTACCTACCGTGTCTTAAACACCAATTCCTAACGTGGCTCTGCTCTGGACTATCAGGTTGGCACCCTAGAAAAAGGAAGACAAACAAGTTGTGAAAGAGAAACAAAGGCAGCATCATAGGTAACATTTGAGTGGAAACCTCTATGAACTTCAACCCGAGTCTGTGTTGTGGCTCAAAGGATAATTTTAATGATATTTTCTAACCTTGGAAGCTGTGTGCTCCTGTATGATGGATATTTTTTAATCTTGTAAAAGTAGAAAATACTCTTTTAGAGTGAGTTACATACAAAGTAATTTCTTTCAAAGTCTAATATATTTGCCTATGCAATACTTGGGTTATAGATGAAAAATATTTGGATCAATAAGTAGTTTAAGATACCAGTAATACAGATGCTTCCAATGACAAAGGTTGCTCTTTGGAAACTGACATTTATACTTCATGAAAATGCTTTGAGCTTACTCAGCAATTTATACTTACAGACAGGCTTCTCCTGTGATTACTACAGGGAAGAGCAAACAATGAACGAATGCCTGTGTTTGTGGTTCATGTACCAGAATAAGATGGAACTGCTCACAGAACATAATCAGCTGGATTCCCCACACCACTACATCTGTTTTTCTAGATACCTCTTATAACTGACCCAGATGCACACTTCACTGGCAACTGTTAGTGTTCCATCAGTGTGTGTTGCACAAAAGGCAGTTTATGTATGCTAGAGATATGGTTTAGTTTCTATACAAACATAATTTTCAACTGTGGCTTGCAGGTAATGTGCTCTTTCAAACAAATCTCTCAACAACCTTATCTAATCCAGAAGTTTATTCTGCTTTAAGTGGAGGACTGGACTAAATTACCTCCAAACAACATTTCCAATTGAAATTGTTCAAGGACTACAACCTGCGACCTTTACCTGTACAGTTAAGATGAATTCTACTTTCTGCAGGCAAATTTATTGTAAGAGCATACAGACAACCAACCACTGTAGGGTGCAGAACCCCTGAGTGGATGGTTTCCTAGTGAGTATTCCATTCCCACCATAGTGTTTTTTTATTTATATATTTTAAAAGGACATAGGAAGTACCTCTTCTCCAAAGCACGTGTTGATGTCTGACTGCTTGCAGCACTTGTCAACCATGGAAGTGAAACCATCAGCAATTGTCTTTATTTGTTCTTCTGTCATCTGGGGCTTGCGTTTAATGAGGTTGATAAGCAACCTGAAAACAAAACCACAATATGCAGTTAATGCTACCTGTTGTCATTTGCTTTTTTTCTCCAGTTTAGAAAATGTCTTTCTATGTAGGTATATTTTATTTTGGGGGCTTTTTGTCATGCTTAGGATAGCCTGTGCCTCTTTTTTGTCTCCAGACTCTCAGTCTACCCCCACCATCTGCCACTGATGCTTTTTTTCTTATCACAAATACAGTTGGGAAAGAACTTACCAGAATGATCTGTATGCTGCCTCAACTAAGTGCATCCTACAACTTGCACTGGTAATGGACTTGCACAAAACTGGTTATCAAAGACCCTAATTTCATTTGAAGAAAATACCTTATTTTGCCTCTTCTCGACTACATGATGTTACACACTGACAGGGTCAGTACAAACACACAGTTTCGTCTGGTTTTCTTTACCACCAGTGAGGACCCAGTTAGGCAAAAGGTCAGTGTTTTTGCAGCACGCTTCTGCCCCTGCTAACATATTACCCCTCTGAATATTTTCTACAAGGGATTTCCTTTAGCTTACTTCATCTGGCCTAGTTCTCGTTCTTCAGCAGGAGCGGTGCACAATTTTTCATCAAAGTTGAACATATCAGGATTAAATGGTGGAGGAACATATTTGGTATCTACTCCCATGGCAGTGAAGCATGGTCTCCTGTAAGCATAGGAGTCACTGCAGCAGTGTGCAACGTTGTCATTTATAGGTGTGGTCTCCTGTCTCTTGCACATATCATGAATCACAATGCTCAGCTGAAAAGAAAGGGAAAGAAGTGCAGATGCATTAAGTCTTTTGTAATAACAGATGAAATGTGTGATGTTTATTTGTGTCACAACAGGATACCTGGAAGTGGAAGTTCTCCAAACTAAACTCCTGCTCACAAATGGCATGATCTTAAAGTTTGAAATGAATATGTTTTCCTGGAGGCAGGGACTTCTTAATCTGCAGTCTGGCCATTTGGTTACAACTGGTAAGCACAGTTTTCTTTTAAGAGACTCTTCAGCTTTTCCAAACACGAGCTCCTACAGACTCAATCAATTGAATTTTGCTTTCCAAGTTCAGCTAAAATTTTCAAAAGCTCCCAATCTGAGGAAGCTATATGGGTTCTCACATACATTAAAAAATGAGATTCCAATTCTGTTATGTGGATAATTAGCTCTGGGGCTACGAAAATTCAGTGTCAGCTTATTAACTCAGCAGAATTCAGTGGTTTTGAGAATAGAAGAAATCACAGAGAGGAATAAGAAAAATAAACAAATGTACTCACATAACCCTCAGAACAAGCCATACGTCTGTCTTCAGGAAGCTGGCAGCACTTAGTACCAATAGCTGTCATTTTCTTTCCAATTTCAAGCAAGGTTTCAGTTGATACTTGAGGCATTTTCTTACTGTAGCGGACCAGGATGCTGAAAAAGCACAACAAAATGACTATTCATACACATCTGAAGACTGCTCTACTGAACTAGACCAGCAAAGTATATCTACTCCCAAGGTGGCCAGAATAATAATTGTTTACATGGAAGAATGCTTATCAGAAAGTACTTACGACTTGAGGAACTCTGGCTCGCCATGGGCAGTGAGAAGATCACAGTTTGTCTTCACAACATCCTGAGTTTCTTTGATGTGTTGGTTCAGTTGTTCTTGCTGCAAACAAGTGTAAGTTTATCAGTAACAGTAGAGAAGGACATTTTGGTAACAATTGTACAGATAGAGTTTTTGGTCTCTTCTAAAGCTTACTAGCTCTAAAATACCCATTATGCAAGGCCAACCATTTGTTTTGAGTCTGTCTGGAGTAAGGGGGCTTGATTCACTTAGGAGAATTCAGTTCTGACAGAAATGGAATTAAAATGACAGGAAGATTTTTGAAATTTAATTGTCCATTGGACTTGATCTCTATTAGGGATTTGTCTCCTTTATTCTTAAAATCAAGTGACTATTTCTGCAGTATAGGGTAATCAGCTGTGAGAAGGAACATCCTCCTTCAGTAGCTGGGCCAAAGCTGCCAGTGAATCAACTTCTACACTGATTTGTGTATGATTAAATTCAAGGTCAGAAGACCAGAACTTAGGATTCTGTATGTGAGCTGGCCATACCAGTTTCTGTTATAATCAGTGAGCAGCTTCTCAAATAAGCAGGAGAACAGATTAATTTGGCTAACTAGCTGTTAACCATCTTATTTAGGACAAACAGTATCAGTTTTGAGAGTAAGAGGCATCAGGAAATGGAGTGAGACTAGTCTAAAGTTTTGAGGGTGACCAATGGAGTTCCTGACCAATGGAGTTATAAAGTTAGCTGAGCTAACTTTATAACGTTGTCATTGGATCTGGACTACATTGTGTCCCATCAGAATACTAACTTCTCCTGGGGATTAGTCTCTTAAAATGCTTTCTGTCTGCTCTTTTATGCAATTGTTTCATGATAGGTATCATGCAAGCATTTTAGTTACATGCAGACAAAACATTGCACCTACAGCATTTCCGTAGCACTCAGCAGGGTTATCAGTTTTGCAGCACTTTTCCAGGAGTGATTCATATCCCTTGGCAATTCGCAGGATCAGCTGTGTGGAGAACTCAGGGTGTCTTCGTGAGTATTCATAAACAAATCTGAAAGACGCATGAGCAGACAGCATTAGAGTCTCTCAGCTGAGATCATGTAAGGTGAACACTTTGTTTTCACAGATTATTTTTTTTTGGACCAATCTGTTGACTGCCAACAGGGCAAATGTAAGAACAGAATAGCCTCCCCAGGACAGAATGCTTCTCAAGCTGATAATGTATGTGGACCTGAACAGAAACCCTGAATAAAGGAAAAGCAATGAATTTCAATTCAGCTTTGGTAAGTAGTGCAGTGCTTTGCAGTCACAAAGCATGAATGAGAAACTAGGCTTGAGTTACATCTGTCACACTGGATTTCCATATGGTAATCATGATCTCTCTTCTCCATGCAAACTTGAAACACCCAAGAGGGTAGGTTTTTGTTGTGTTTTTTTCCCCCTTGTGGTGCAAAAGGTCCAGACATGAGAACAGATAATTTAGAAGAGTGTTCAAATACAAGTTTATGCACTGCTGGGACTACTTACTCTGACATGAATGCATCATGGCCTGCTTCAAAACTTTTACATACTTCCTTATCTTGTATGTATTTTTCAACTAATGAAGGAAGATCTGCAGGTTTCTCATCAAATTCTGCTTCCATAATGCACTGGCTTCTTTCCACAACAGGCTTCTCACAGCAGCCTTTGATTTTGCTTGAGAAAGCATCTTGTCTAGAGCACATATTGTTTATGATCTCTGCCTGTAAAATTAAAACATAGCCTCAGACAAGCTATGAAATAATAGTTTAAAGATAGATTAATTCAACTCTTCTCTCTCTCATACTCCTCCATTTTCATTCAGGTTACTTATTTACTGAGCAGTTTCCTAAACAAATGCTGTCTCTGTAGGAAAAGAAATAATTAGAGGGACTGGCATTTCCAATGTATGTAAAATGCAATGTTCTCAGGCACAAGGGAGAATAAGGTTCCCTCTCTGATCTTAGAATCTTTAAGACAAGCTCTAGAAAAGCAGTGAAAGCCTCTGAGACTGTCACAAAGGTGACTGATTGATCTCTTCAATCCTGTTGCGTGATCAGCTCTGACAGAAGACCAAACATTAAAAGCTCTAGATTCTCGTGAAGCCAGCCTAGGACACAAGCTAGTTATAGGTTTAAGAAGTATGTCTAATTTCCAGCTGGGCGGGCAATATTTAGTTAATGTTACTACTGCAGTTTTGCAAATCCTCCTGTTTGAGCTGTCCTACAGAATTCGTTGGCAATAAAGGAAAGCTGGATTAATGGCAGTATACGCATCAGAGCTGCAAAGGATTTCTGGCCTTTTTGCCTCTGATTTCTTTTGCCCTGTTAGCAACAGAATTGGACTAAATGTCATCAAACAAGTACCATAGTAAATGTTTTGTTTTTTAACCAAATACCCATTCTACCCTGTCTGCAACCAGTCCTTGCTCTTGTGATCATAAAGAGAGATAGACTTAGAAGTGGTACAAAATCTGTTTCCATTAACAGCCATCTGAGCTGTTTTCTAGAGGCTGAGGAGCCTTTTGGCAGCGCTGAATACAAGTTCCTTGGACTCTGAATAGCTGCTGAAATATTCTTCCTACTGGTTTTCCTGTATGTAAACATTTTTTTGAAGAATATTAAACTTACCATGTCATCCATGCACTCCACCATGTCCCCTTCACAGCACTCTTTGTGTATCTCCTTAGTGTCATGTACAAGTTTAGCAACGTCTGAGAATGCAGCCTTGGGGTATTTTTGGCTTAGGCGAGCAAGTTTTCTAGTTAGAAAAGAAGAAAAATACACTTGACTCAAAGCTCTGTGTTGAACAGGAAGTTGCAAGTCACTACTGATATGACATGGTAGACCAGCAGTGTTCTCACCTCACTTCAATTGCCTAGAAAACAAGGTTTTGTAATTTGTACTTCTGATCTGAGCCACCTGTGTAAGAATCACCCTCTACTGTTTCCTGTCTATTTTGAATGGCTGTAAAACGTTTCTAATAATAAGTAGCCCTGGAAAGTTTTATTACAGAACTGCAGAAGTTGGAAGGGACCTCAAGAGGTGACTGAGTCCAATCTCCCTGCTAAAGCAGGTACTCTATAATAGGTCAAACAGGTAGGCATCCAGCTGGGTCTTGAATATCTCCACAGAAGGAGACTCAACAACCTGGGCAACCTGTTCCCGTGCTCTGTCACCTTTACTGTATAGTTTCTTCTGCTCTCAGGTTCAAACTGGCAGCTTAGTTCATTGTTTACTTATGTGCCTATTGCTAAAAGCTGCAGACATCAGAACGGATTGTAACTTTGGCAAAAAAAAGGTAGATTAAACACACTGGAATCTCTGAGTGATGCTCTCTCAGATAATTCCACATCTCTTGTACTGATAACTGGGACGATTTCATTTCTTTGTTATTTGCCTGGCTGACTTTTTTTTACTGTTACTCACCATCCACCTGGAATACACAATTTCTACTCTGCATCCACTCTTTATGCAGAAACCTTCTCTGAACTAGATTTTACGTCTAAAAATTGTCTGAGAAATCACTGTGGGTGTACTGGAAAGACTGACTTGCTAACATCAACAGTTCTCAGCCGAAGTACACTAGGAAGTACCGTGACTACAATTTTCAAAGTCAGTTTATAGAAGCAAAATGCATATGCTGATATTTTCCTTGTGAATCGTTGCAGATTTAAGTCAACAAGCCCACTTTTTGTAAAACACCGATTGGAACTTACTCTGCTTGGAAAACTCTATCTCCAAACTTCTTGAGGATTCCACAAGAATACTGCTGCTTCACACTGATTTTCTTGGCTTTTTCTCTCATGACAGTTTCCTGTAGTAACAGGAGGCACATTGTCACATTAGGCTGACATTTAATGGTATGAGAAAAAGGCAAATCTGAAAATTCCACTTCAGAAACACAAAAGATTCTTGTCCAGTTAGCTCAGATAGAAAGCCAAGCAAACTGGGGATTCTTCAGGAGACAGTGCTAGGTGCAGTCCAGCTCCAGACTATATACTGTACCTTAAGATATAGTGCAATCCACATAATTATAGAATCATAGAATGGTTTGACTTGGAAGGGACCTTTAGGTCATCTAGTTCCACCCCCATATAGAGCAGATTGCTCAAAGCACCATCCATCCTGGCCTTGAATGCTTCCAGGGAGGGGCATTCACAGCCTCACTGGGCAACCTGTTCCAGTGCCTCACCACCCTCACAGTATAGAATTTCTTCCTAATACCTTGTCTAAATCTACCCTCTTCCAGTTTAAAGCCATTTTTCCTTGTCCTGTTACTACACACCCTTATAAAAAGTCCCCGCCCAGCTTTCCTGTAGCATCCTTCCAGTACCTGAAGGGGGCCTATAATGACATGTGGCTGTCCACCAAGCATTCAATTTCAATGAAATTCAGTTGTCTCAAAGGAACAGAAATTCTCTTTTAAAGCACAGCAATGATCACGTGGAAGTCATGGAGGTGCAGTTTTGAAACTAAGGGAAAATTTGACTCATGCTAAATATGAAACCTTGTCTACGGTTCTCTAAAAAGGAAAGCTATATGGAAGTAATCTGATCATAATCATAGGGTTAACATATAATTAATCCTTCTCTACAAGTACTTAATGCAAGAATTTGCATAAGCAGGAACATTCCACCCATTTCTCACTCCTCTTCTATTTGCTTGTGCAAGGAATAGGGGAGGAATCCCTCATACAACTTTCTGTTGAGAGTAGAAATTGCGTGTTGAAAGAGATCTGTCTTTCTTTAGGGCCTCTTTGGTAAGTACACATTGTGTCTACAGTTCACCTTTATGTAGCAGACCATCTGCTTTGCTTTCACACTGTATGGGAAATTAGTAATCACAGCCTGAACCTCTGATTAATCAGCTCAGGTGAGTGTCAGTTCAGCTGTGGGAGCACAGGTGAGAGTAATTTAGCTGTGCTCCCGGAAGGGGTGGAGCTTGGCTCCACCTCCTCTATGACCTCATTTAAGAGCTGACCACCACTAAGGCAGCATCTTTTGGAGATTGTGCCCTGATGGAGATTGTCTCAGCATTTCCCAGCAAAGGCATCCGTGTTGGTGAGTCTTTCCTTATAAATAACCTTTTGAATATCTGTTACCATCTTTGTATCATTCCACCTTACACATGCACAGTGAAATACATGACCTACCTTGGCATCCAGGCAAGCACCAATATCGCTCTCTTGGCAGCAGCTTTGAAGTGCATGTTCATAATCAGCAGCCAAGCTAAGGATTGTAGGGGCATACATGAAGGGGTTTCTTCTTGCAACAGAATAGATGAAGCTATGAAAGAGGAAAACAGAAGTTACATATTTCAGTGGCGACAGCAAATGGATTTGAATCTCTTATGGCTTCTATAATTTTTGTTTCTAGTTTAGAAATCTAATATACTTTTCTAACATAATGCCTACTAATGGTATACGCTGAGCTAAATCTCAGCATTTCCAAAGCTGGACTTCATAGCAATGACAGAATTATGAACTACTCATATCTTCAGCTACTTTATCTGATATAAGTGTGCTTGTTTTAAGCACATTGTCAAATATTGGAGAATTCTAATTTTGAGCATGAAAAATTAATCTGTGGCCATTTTCTCAGGATTTTATTGCTAATATTGATTCTCTTTACTTTTATATTTCTTCATACCCTTTCCAGTTAGAATAGAGGTAGTAAGAAACTGGTGCACGTAAACTGTTGGAATACTGGAAAAACTTGGTTTTTGTTTGTTTTGTTTTTTTTTTTAATTTATTTTTGCAAAATATCCTCAGCTTCTTTGATATATAAAATGTGATCCCTTAAAGCCCATTTTGAATGGAAAAACCTGCTCCAGCATAGCCTGAAAAACATGTGACCTGAACTTTAGATATTTATTAACTGAGCAGTTGTTTTATGCATCTAGATATTCAATTGCAGGCTTACAGCTTCTTCATGCCCACCCGCTCAGTAGGTCTTGGGGATCCCTTGGCTGAATTCTTAAACAATGCAACATCAATATTTTTCTTACTGTCCAAGAAATGACACTCTGTTGTCCTGGTATTCCTTGCATATCACATCAGAAGCTGGTCTTTGGTATGGCTGAACGAAGTCTGGTTGGGGAACTTTAAATGACAGGAAACACTCGTTTCTTTCAGGATCAGCTTTGCTACAGCAGTCAGCCATTGCACCATATGAATCACGGAGCTTTTCTACTTGGCAGATTTCATCCAGGACAATGGAAGGCTATGAGGGAGATGATGAGAGTCAGAATTACTTCTAGAAACAAGTTATGTAGAAGGTATAAGGAACTTTCTAACTATCTGTAAGAGGAAGCCCAGATTAAAAGTAAGTTTTTACCAGACAGTATTTAGACCCTAAACAAGAACAATCCATTGCTTTCAATACAATTTCATAAAGTTTTATTTCATGTGGTAAAAACAGTTAGAATGGTTTACTGAAAATATACTTATTTTAGTTATAATTAAATAGCATGTGCAAGACAGTGGCTTGATGTTTTACTAGATGATCACTTTGGGAAGCCTTTAGAGAGAATCAGCGTATTCATTATCTTTGGTTTGAGCATAGGAGCTGGCAAGAGTGCTAGCACCTAACTTTCTTAGGGGCCTGGCTGAACCTGCTATGTATCTAGGGATCTTCTGTACTTGCAGACATCTTTTGATACCTCATCTTAGCAGTTTTTTTCAAAATGTTTAACCACAGTATGCTAAGTTAGCATAGAGACTTTTTCAAGATACCTGATGTGAAAACCCACGTGCTTTGGTTGCTGTAGTTCTTACAATCACATGTTTTGCAGTCAGCAAATAAATAACATTTATTTGTTGACAATGCTAAACTTAATGAAGTCTACTTTTGGGGTTCCAAAGTATTACTCCACTGATTACTGTAGCACTTCTGAAGGACAGAACTTCACAATACAGGAAAAACAAATTATTTGCTTCTGAAATAAAATCTGATTGGCACTGCCTGATGACAACAGGAACACCCAATAGGGTCAAGTATATATACCAGAGTGAGGGTTACTCTGGCAGCTGCATAGAACAAGGAGAAATGCAGCACCAAAGGATTCACTGCCTACCAGTGGTTTTGAGCACTCAGGAGCATCTTCATTGGCCACGCATTTTTGTGCCAGATCAACAACATCCTTCACAAGCTTAGACAGTCCTTCGTAAGAGCACCTCTGGAGATACTGGGCAAATGTGATCATGGCACTGAAACAGAAAGCAGTGCAGAGATAAGAAACATGGGTAACAGAATTATTTCTTCAAACAATTTGCATATACTTAAACAGAGCAACATGAAAATCACAGTCATGGATCTTGTACTCTTGGTCTCCTCACCCCCTTTCTGAAGAATGTTTCTGACCTTTACTCCCCAGTAATGATTGTTTTGAATAATAGATTAGTATCAACAAGGAAGATAATTTTCTGCTGATTTCATGCCAGTATATTTGTAATGCTCTTTTTGCCACTGTTACAAGTGATGGTCTGCAGGCTGTTTTCTTTTAAAAATAGTTATGTTCCTGCAAGAACTATTTTGCCATTCATAACTTTTTGCCAGAGCATAATTATTCTGCCATTCCCAAAATCTGTTTTGGAAGAAAATGACTGAATTGTTTCAGAATACCTGCCAGAAGTTGTAAGTTTGGGTTTTGTTCCCAGAGAACAAGAAAGTCATCATGACTTTTGCAGGTCATAAAACATCTGTAGGCTTTGTATGAGAAGACATTCAGTGTGTTTTAGTTTCCCTTTTTTATCCATGTCCAGTATTAATAGAGATGGAAAACAATCAGAAAATGTAAGCTGAGCGTTCACTTACACTGCCTTAAATGTCTCTTCTTTCAAATCATTGTAGCGATGGGCAATTTCACTCTTGTGCTCTAGGGGAAAAAACAAAATAAAGAAACAGTGATGCTTACTGTCACATGCAAGACCCCTTTAAAGAATACATTCTGTCCACTTCAGGCTGGGTTTTCACAAGTGTGCAGCATGAACACAGCTCTTGCGTTTAAGGGAGTAAGGTCATTACTTTGGAACAGACCAAGCTAATGCTGAGCACCAGTGAGGTTCCCATCTTTGGATACACTGTCCCATGCAATCTGTACAACTTTTCAAGGAATGTCAATCTAGAAGTTTCTTCAGGCCATCCCAAATTCTTTGTTGTCTCAGATGACCATTTATCTGCAGATATCTGCAGACTCTCCAGAGTAGTGTGTGTAATCTGGGGAGTTTAATACAATATTCATTTCTGTATCATATTCATAATTCAAATATTCAAATTGGCTGCTGCAACTTAAGGGTTAGCAAATGAACTTTGCATAACCAACAACATGATCGTGGCTACACTACGAATAAAGCAGTGTGGCATCAGTTGGATTAGAGCAAGCACTAGTTGATTTTTCTTTCTTCAAACAGAAAATTATTAACTGAGCAGGTTCGTACTCTTGTTTCACTTATGTACCATCTGCACTCATCTTGAAAGGGAAAATAGGTGAGGCCTTTCATCGGGTCCTCCTGGTAATATATATATGTTGTGGTTATACCTTGCTCATAATAGGAAGATTCCCATAAGGCTTTCCAAAAAAGAAACTGAGGCAGGTGTCCACAGTAATGAATGAGCTACTAGAACAGGGCAGTCATTTGTTCCAGAAATGCCATTCAGGAGCACTTAAAAAACACAAAGAAAAATTCCTTTACCTGAATTTAAAGAATCATCAGTAGACCTGATTTGATAATGAGGGTTTCAGTACTAAGAGCTGTAATTTGCATCAGTTGCTGTTGTTCCCTGTTATTTTTAGCCAGCTCCTGAAAAGTCAGTTTTGTTAAATTTGTGTATTTTCGTGTTTCAAACTAAAATTAAAAATACTTGTGGAATATTTTCTAGGTCTGCCTACAGAAATTCTTGTTTGACTAAGCCATAAGATTTAATAATATGGGGAAAAACAACACAGTAGGTTTTTAGCTTGGCTTTCTTTCAGCCAAGAGAGAGACTTAGATTTTTAATGTTTTTGACCTATTTGCATGAAAACCATTGACTGCCATTGGTGAGGAGCTCAGTTACATACTGCTGTTCAAAAAGATGTGCACGTCTACTTGCTCCATGCTGGAAAGTACCAGAATGTGAATGACCAACATCTGATCATTAAGATCAACAAAACACCTGCTTTGTGGTACAAAGAGACACATTACAACACTTACTCCATTATGTAATTGTCTGGAGTGTTCTATCTACCCCTCAAGCTTTCCTCATTCAGTTTCTTTTCAAGCCAATTCTTTCATCAAATTGCATCGAAGTCATTAAGTTGGCGTAACAAAGAAAATAAGGATGATTAATTAGTATTTTCTTACCTGCATCGCGAGCAAATCTTTGCAGATTCCTGGATGTTGCTGAACTGAAGAGAAAAATGAATGAAATTAATGTTACCCACTTCATGGCTGCAGATTATGATGTGGGCTAAATTATTCAAAATTGCTAGGACGATTGGATGGGAATCATTTTCTTATATACCTTTTTCTGATTGCTTCTGTAAAATATTAACCATAGAGCTGGCAACTGTAGATTTCCATTTGGTCTGAGGATTACAAAACTTGGAGTGTCCTTGCCAAAAATGAATTTGATATTATTTGTTTATTATGTTTTCCTCTGGACCTTTTTGTCCTGAAAAGGTTGAACCTTCTAGCATCCAAACAGATAAAGTTTTGCGTAAATTTCCTTATCAAATTACAAACAAGGAGTTCAAGGCATCGCACTAAAATGTCATCGTCTAATCCTATAGCTGTGCTTCTTTTTTTGCTACTGTTTGTTCAAAAGCAGAGAAGGTTTGTATTGTACAGTAATAATTCACCCAGTTAGGGCTGACTTTGCATACTCGCTCCTATTTGAGATTTCTAGTTTTAAATTCCCTTGCAAAGATGAGATAACAGTTTACCTAGGATAGTCCACATGCTGTCAATCTTTCAGGGACAGAGATAAATGTTTAAGAAGGGTGTACTGGTGCTTTTCACCTTGGAATGACACAAGGAACACAAGTGAATTTAGTCTTGAATATTATATAAAAAGTTATATATTGGTAAAATATAGTGATCAGCATGAAGATACAGATAAACAGCATCTTCAGTTTTAATTGACCTCTGAATTCTTAAAGAAAGAGAAGGAAAGAGTATGAAAGCAATGTATCTGAATCTCACAATAGATGTAGGACCAGGGTGGAACAATTTCATTCAGACAAAAAGATGCTTTTATATTATGTAAGACCTCACCCCAACCCAAATTTCTCAACATAGACTTAAGGTAACATCTAAAAGGAAGGCTGCTCAAGCACCGAAAGGGTTGATTTGAGCACCTGATTTGACAGCTTTCATTCTGGTTCCTTGGGGGGTACTGCTATTCATCAGTACCCCCCAAAAAGACGCTCAGTAGATGTGTAACTATTTGCATGTTGCTGATACATAATATTTTTTGCAATGAAGTCTCATTTGCGCTGATGCAGTTCCAAGAGAATTCTCTTTGTTATGCCCTGGTCTCCTTGTTGTGAGGTTTCTATTGATTAGTCAGTAATTTAGAAGGTCAGACACAGGTAGAATTGTGAAGTTTGCACTGAGTCCCTGGGTATGGTATAAAATGGAAATGATTTCTTCAGAATATTTAATGAGAGGCTTAAAGAAATATTAAGTGTAAGACTGGATCCTTACTGAGTGCAAAGATACATTTCCTCGGGAGAAAATAATATTATCTAAAACGGTTAGTTTCAATACTTCCTATTTTTTGACAGGGAGTTGGGGAGGAGCATACAGCGGTGCTGAACTCTATATAATTTACAGTGAATAGTTTGAGCAGGCAGAAACAGATACTTGCTCACATTTTAGTCACTCTGTTTCTTTGTTAGACCATCTTTAATACAGAATGTAGAGAAGTACTTTTAGCTGTTGGGGGCAATTATTTAAGAGCTGGATTCGTTTCTTCTGGAAGATCAATTCCATGATCTTCTCAGGCACAGAGGTGAGGCTCACCAGCTGGTAGTTCCTGGAATCTTCCTTTCTCCCTTCCTTAAAAGTGGGAGTGATGCTTCCCTTTTTCCAGTCAGTGGGGACTTATCTGACAGCCATGATTTTTTAAATATGGTGGAAACTGGTTTGGCAACTACTTCAGCCACTTCCTTCAAGACTCTGGGATGCATGTTGTCCAGCTCCATAGATTTTACACATACAGCCTCACAAGGTGGTCACGAACTTGCTCTTCTCTTCCAGTGGGAGGGATTTTGCTTTCCTGACCTCTAACTAGAGGTTCAGGGACACAAGAGGCGTGGGAAGCCCAGCTGCCAGTGAAGACTGAGGCGAAGAATTCACTGATCACTGTGGCCTTCTCCATGTCTGTTGAAGCCAGTTCTCCCTTCTCTTTTATCAGAGGAGGTACACTCTCCTTTGCCTGTCTCTTCTGCTCAGTATACTGATACAATCTATTCTTGTTATTTTTCACACTACTCATCAAGTTTAGTTCCATGTGTGTCTTGGCTTTCCTGATCCCTTCTCTACATGCCCAGGTGGCATCCCTATTTTCTTCCCAGGCCACCCAAACACACTTCCACTGCTCATACTTTTCCTTTTTTCCCTCAGTCTGACTTACTCAGCCATGCTAGTTTCTTTCATCCTCTGCTTAATTTCCTCTGCTGGGGGATGGAGAGCTCTTGTGCTCCCAAAAGAGTGTCCTGGAAAAGTTACCAGCTCTCTTCTATTCCTATGCCCCTAAGAACAGCTTACCAGGAGATCTCATCCTATAACTCCTATAACAGCAGCAAGTTCACTCTCCTGAAGTTCAGGGTAAACTGTGTTCTTCTATTTCATTCATTTTAATCGTATTTAGATAAATTTCACTGAGAGTAGATAATATCATGGTATTGTACCTTCTCTGAAGGACCTTATTTTGATCACTATTACAGTAGTTGTCCTGTCTATATGAACACTAAAAATGCTCTGGTTAAGTAGTATTCCTTTTGTGAACTTAAAATTTAAACACTGAGCAACTTCAGATCAAGCACAGTGTTGAAATGAATTGGCTTTCTTAGTTTCTGGCAACGACTACTTGTTGTCCTTCCTTCTTTCCAAATTTTCTTTCTTTCTCCTCTCATTTTTCTAATCATTCTGCTCCTGTCCCATATGATTCCAATGCTGATTATATTTGTTCAGTAAAACGCTATTCAAAATATATATGAATATATACCTCCAATGCAGACAGTGTTTGGTCAGGTGGATTAAGATGGGGAAGAGACTGCAGAGCCTCAAAACTGTGTTAATGCAAGAGTGTTGCAAAAGCAGAAACAAAACCCTACAAGATGTTCTAGTAATTATAAAGCTTAATCTTCAGGATTCTTCAAATGGGGGCTACTGTGGAGTGAGGGGAAGAGGGAACTGCAGAACTTGAGTAGTTAACAGCTTCTCTCTAAGAGACTGCAAAGTGAGTGGATTTCCAGACTGGCTATTCCAGGAGTTCTCCTACTGCTGCCCTCTGCTCTAGAACACAAAGTGTTAGTGAAAAGGAGGGTGCTGCTTTTGGGAAAAGTTTCTCCCTCTGATGGCTAGGTTTCAATGCACATGCTTATTCTCAGTGTGTAGTCGGAGCTCATCATCAGCCTTACAACTTGCTCCTTCTGGTAGCAAATAACCTATAGCTCAGGGTGAGGTCTTCTTGTACTTCCTTAGTCTTTTACTCTATTTTATTTTCTCTACCACAATGCCATGTTATTCCAGCTGGGAGCTGTGTGAATAATTCCATTGTTGGTTTTCTGGAAGTTTTACAAAAGCAAAAAAAATTAAAATTACATTGTTTCTGATCTTGAATTTTTAAATTGAATAATGTGCCTTGGCGTTAAATATTTTCCAGTAATTTTAGTACAAAAAATGTCAATGCAATGCATTTTACCTTTAAAAAGACCAGTCTGTTCTCCATAACCCTGTAAAAATTGGATGATTCTACCTCTCTCTTTCCCAACTCTGCAACTATGAATTAAAGGTGATCCTGAAAAGGATAGTAGGGGAAAACCAAGTCAGCAGAAAAGCAGCCCAGGATTGTCAACATATCAGAAATAGGGGTTATTTTCAGGTGGTTATAGCAAAAATCCCAGCCCCCTGGATGATAATGGAATTTTGTTAATCTGGACCTTTTGCAACTGTGGAGCTTTACTCTATTAAAATCCCAGGAAAGATCTAATTAAACACTTAATTCTGTAATTGGTTTTACTGACCGTATCCTCTCGTAAAAGAACAAGACCTTGCTAAAATATGTATCTTCTTTGTTAACCTGTAACCTTCGGAATGGCTGAAAACTACTACTGAAAAATAATAGAGGCTGAATGACAGATTAACAAGGTTAGCCATACTTATCCAAGAGCTCAAGTAAAATGAATGGAAGGAGCTGCCTCAGCAATCCAGCAAGTATTTTCTGATCCAACAAAAGCCAGTGTATGGAAAATAACTGCTACATTACAAGCATGAACCTGATCTACCTGAGGCTTGAACCTGTCTTTCCTTTCTAATCCTAAGAGAAGCTTCAGTGAGTTATAAGCAAGTGATTAGGTGTATTGTTAATAACCAAAAAGTAAATGTAAAATGCATCCAGACTGGAACACTGCTCAGGTCATAGTGATGAAAAAATTGTGGTAGTGACAAATCATGCTCTTGAAATGTTCTAAGGCCGTATCAAAGCAGTCTGAAGAAAATCACAGCTAAGAACTGGGGGACTACAGTTGTTTTTTTTGTGGTTTTTTTTGTTACAATGAAATTTAGCACAAAAAGGTCTGTCACATCTTGAAAGCTACCTGGAATTTTCCCTTGCAGCATTGTGCAGCGTTAGCAAGATCACTACTGTTCCCCTGGAGTTAATATGTAAGTTTGTAATACAGGGTCCATGTTTATTTCTAGATATCTTCTGTTGTCTGTCCTGTACTTCATGCCAACATTTCATATTACTGCTGAAAAAGAGATTTGAACACCCACACTGATGTTTGCCTAGGAGTATTAAGTATTATACTGAGCTTTCCGTTGCTCAATTTTTCCAGTACTGCTCCGAGTAAACTTTCAGCAAAGCTGAAATGCATCTATCTTAAAATGCAATTGGTATGTACCTTTCTGTAATATGCATTTTAAGATAGATGCATTCGCACACACATTAAGAGAACATGCACATTTTTATGTAAAACTGCAGCTAGCAGCAGGTGTTACTATGTGAGGGACTATGTGTTGGTGGTGCTCAGTGTGTGGTACATAAGGATGTGGACAGGCTTCATTTTGTGCTATCAGCTATTCTATGCTGAACATGAGATCAGTAGGGATGAAGAGATGCCATGAAAAAGCAGTAGTTCTTTCAGACACTCAGAATCATGAAGTTTAATACAAAACCTCCTTTTCAAGGTAGTTGAAATCATCCCAAAATGTAAGGGAAAGCTATTCGTAGCTCACTGGGACTAATATTCCTAGGAAAAGCTACATGTATCTAGAGCATAAAGTGCTAAAATTATGTGTGCTTTTTTGAGTAGCAAATTTGATATTTCATCATAAAAACAACTGCTGGGGCACTTCTAGGACATAAGTCCTTGTCAAAGTGATTTTTCAAACCTCTCAATTCCCTCAGCTTTACTTATTCATTTGTGTTCAAGACCAGAAGTTTTCTTTTGTGTGAATGAATTTTGATCTATAAGACAAATCTTGAGATGTCCATGTGCCAGAACTACATCTACTGTCAGTAACCACAGCTGTTTTCTTCCTTGTTTTTGTCTTTTAACTTCCCTACAAAAGTGAGCAGCCAACTAGCATTTTTCTTCTTTCTCAAAATGCAGAATAGCTTTTTTGCCAAAGTGGATAGAATCACTTCAACCTATCAGCAGGTTGTGTTGTGATAATTTCAGAGGAAAAGGATCTGTGGATGTTAGTTGACAGCCTGCTGAGCATGAGCCAGCAGTGTGCCAGGGCTGGCTCAGGGAAGACCCTATGTATGGCTCTTGACAACTCCCAGAAAGGTGGTTGTAGCAAGGTGGGGGTCAGCCTCTTTTCCCAGGTAACAGTGATGGAATGAGAATGAATGGCCTCAAATTGCACCAGGGGAGATCCATGTTGGATGTCAGGAAAAGCTTCTTCTCAAAGTGGTGTTGCATTGGAATGAGCTGCTCAAGGAGGTAGCGCAGTCACTGTCCTTGGAGGTGTCAAGAAATATGGAGATGTGGCACTGAGGGATGTGGTCAGTGGACATAGAGGGGATGGGTCGACAGTTGGGCTGGATGATCATGGAAGTCTTCTCTTCTAACGATTCCATGCTATTGCTGAAAAAGGTGTTGCTGTCTCCTTCTACCAGTGCTGTGCTGATGGACATGTGACTTAGCAAGTATTTTTTTCCCATTAGACAGTAACTCATTTTTAAAATAACTTTAATTATCAGTAAATTTCTCAATAAGTGTCTGTAGTCTGGGACATGGGATCAGCTACCAGTCTTTTCCTGCTCTGGTGCATTATGTTTGCTATTCTTATCGCTGATGTTTGGCTCCCATGTAAAACAAGTCAAACAGCTGAAACAGATATATGCCTTTTATTTGAACAGAGATGGACTCATAGATATAAAGTGAGCAAGAATGCCTGTCCAATGAGCAAACATAAACACTGAAAGGATTTGATTACTGTAGCAGAATAGGCAGAGACCTGCTAATAGTTTTCCACAATGGCCCCTATATTTTGGGCACAAGCTTAGTTTTCACATTAGGCCATTCATCCTGGGTGATCAGCCACTCACCTTCAGCTTTCCAAAGTTTTCTCTCATTAAAATAAGCATGCTTAGATCAACAAGAATTACCCTCCCTAGACTAACTACGCTTTAATAAGTCAAACACCGAATTCCAGTAAGTTCAGTTTGCAATCGTGGCTTATTAGTGGCTTATATTTGTAGCCATCTGCTGAAACAGATTCAAGCGAACAAATCTGCATCCTCAACACCAAAACAGTTTTTACAAAACTAAACTTCATGCCAAAATTCAGGACACGGAAGAGCAGCCAGAATAAGCTCTCTTCAAAGTAACAGAGACATGATAAGATACAGACCTTGTTGTTCTCACCTACATTTTCTAACATCAAGTACATCTCTAAAGCAGACTTCTTAGTTATGCTGAAAAGCATATAAAGAACTTTTGTGTGTGTGTGTGTGTGTGTGTGTGTGTGTTTGAAAATATTTTGTGTAAGCACTGTTAGAATGGTGTATGTTTTTCACATTACAATCTTATGCTTCAATTGAATAACCTGATGGCATAATATTGACATTATGGCATCCAAAGTCCATCTCAAGACAGGCACACACACGTGCATATTAATGCCTCCTCTTTCAAAGTTATCCCTTACTTTTTGTTTAAGTGTTTTCTTAATCGCCTGTTAACTATACATTTATTGTTGCAAAGCTGGAAAAATGTTCTTTCACACCATGCTAGCCCTAAAGGTCTTGAGAAGCCTTGCAAGCAGATGTGGGAGAAGTCAATGCAAGCCTATTTTCTGTCTTATTGATCAGGTCTTAGTAGGCTCTATTTGTTCAAACATATATTTTCAAGAAAATGTTTTCTTAGTAATATATTTTTAATAGTATATTGCTTTTCTATATGATGCTAATAGTAATCATTACCCAGTGATCAGAGCAGATTCTTATCCTTTCAAGTTCCTGGTATATAGTTGCTTTCCCATAGAAAGAAAAAACACATTTTTCTCAGCTTTCTCTTTATGATCTAGAAGTAGTGCCTGAGAAATCAGCTATGTGCAGTTCTTAATATCTTATTTCTAACACTGTTATTTCATGTACATTGTGAAATTATGTGTGCGAGTTGCTTCAAAAAAAAACCAAATAAATAAATAAATAAATTCTGATCATTTATATAAGTTTCTGAAAAGCTTCTTTCCCGATTATACAAGCGGAGCTTATTACCATATATTATTGCAAGGTACTTTGGTTGTGTGTTTCATTGCTCTATGGATGTTAGTAAGATGAATGTGCAAGCTCCTGGCTGCCTTATACCCACAAGCAGTGGCCCAATCCCCACCTCTATGACGTGCCTCATAGGTGTTTATTCATTCACACTGTTGAATATCACGGCTTTTCAAAATGAGGTAGTTAGTTCTTTTCTGTTTGTTTATTTTTGAGATGACCTGTGTCTATTCTACAGTTTTGTCCTCAACTTCTGCAGGAAGAAGCTGTGTGATTTATTTTTTTTTAGCTGAGGTTTTATTACTTCAACGTCTTTTAGATGGGATATCTTCTTTATTGGTTTACTTGTTGAGAGAAAACTGCAAGCAAGTTAGAAAGTGTATCAAACGTGGTGCAGCACTCAGTCATAAGTCATCATTTTCTTCCATCTTGCATAGTCCTATTGAGCAGAAGAGACTGACTTCATAAATCGCTGTATTTCTTGCTATTCTGTTTTTACATCCAAAATATTCTCAGTTTTAATGTTAATCTCTAAAGTGTTTGAGTCCTGTTAGTGAATCTCATTGACTACGCTGCTTTTAAACCACTCTACATTTGATCTCTAGGGCATACTACCATCCCTATCAATTTGTCCCATGAAATTCAGAGAGAATTGACGTAGCTGTTTTCATTATCAAGTAACAGATCAAATATGGGGATGGTTGTGTTTTGCCTTTTGAGGCAAGACCTTATTGACGGTTGACATTTTTAATTGGTTTCTTTATAATGCATCAATTTGCCTGAATTTGCTCAAATGAGTCAGCAGTGAACCCTAGCAGACATGAGGGCAGACTGGATTTTGAGGTGCTTTGACAGACAGTCAAAAAAAAAAAAGTGATTCTCCTATTATATACTGCCTTGCCTTGAGTATTGTGTGAAGTTCTGGACTCTACAATATAAAAAGGATGTTAAGCTACTTCAGTCATCCAGAGGAGGGCATCAGCATTGGTAGAAGAACAGGATATGAGGGAACAGCCACAAGTTGTGCCAGGGGAGGTTCAGATTAGATATTAAAAAGAAATTCTTCTCAGGAAGAGTGGTGAGGCATTGGAACAGGTTGCCCAGTTTGGTTGTGTAGTCACCATCCCCATGAGTGTTTAAAGAGAGGGTAGCTGTAGTATTTAGAGACGTGGTTTAGTGGGCAATGTTGCTGATAGGTGGTGATGTTATTCTCTACAACTCCCTAATGAGAGGAAAAAGAGACAGAGGTCCTGGTCTCTTCGCCCTGGTATCCACTGACTGGATACACAAGAATGGCACAAAGCTGTGCTGGGAGAAGTTCAGACTGCACTCTAGGAAAAATTTCTGTACTGTGAGAGTGGCCAAACACTGGAACAGGCTTCCTAGAAAGGTGACTGATGTTCCATGCCTGTCAATGTTCAAGAAGCATTTTGATAATGCCCTTAATATTCTGCTCTAATTAAGCAGTCATGACATTGGACTTGCTTTTGGTAAAGTTCTTTCCAAATGAACTGTTCTATTTATAAATATGAAGCCTTCAGTGTTTTGTGAGAGCCATCAGTTGGCAAGTTCTGTGAATTTTAACAATTAAGTCTTTCTTCCCTGTCCTCCTGACTTTTTTTTCACTGACTATTAGTAGGTAGTCTACAGAATAGATGAAGTACTGGCTTGATCAATTTATCCGCTAGTATATACGAGGTCCCTCAAAAATACCATAGTGCTATTTTTATATGAGTAAAAGTGCATATGTATTTACAAAACTAAAACATATATATATATATATGTTCTAGGTACAGTGGTTTATGGTACTGAGAAACTGAAAAACTTTTTGCTTCAGAACTGTGTATAAATTTCTTAGAGGCACTACCTGTAATTGTTGCAGTGGCATGGTTGTTGTTTGTTCCATGATACAACTCTCAGCGGCGATCTTTTTTTCTTCCTCTTACATAATTCTCCAGAGGCCTTTGGAATCCAGCACATTCACTTGTGCCCTAGAAACTATTTGGCACTCAGTTTCCAATTTCCATGCTGCTGCCTGACAGCCTCTGTCATTCCAAATGTTATGATCCATCTATTTTTGCTCTTTTGTATCCCACTGATGTAATATACCAGCAGAACCTCATATTCTCATTGTCTGCTTGCATTCTTGAAGGTGCCATTTGAAAACAGTTGGCATAGCTGATGTATGTGGAACTGCTGATAGTACTCAGAACATTGATATTTTTTTCCAGCCATATTTTCATTTATGTGCTTAATTTCCTAATGATTTTAATATATTTTAGTGTGTTTTCATTGTTTAAAAACTGTGGATCTGTTTCACTTAGGCTTACTTTTAGTTGTGAGTTACTTCACATATTTCTAATCATCTTAACAGATGTGCTCTACTTACTCTGAAAACTCTTACTTGATCCTCTGTGGTTCATCCTTTTCACCAGCCTGTCCCTGTTGTGACTATTCTTGTTTCCAATAGCAAAAAAAAATTCCATTCAATCTCAAGGAAGTTGTTGATGGCACTGGGCCTGGAAAAGTCCAAATGCAGTTAACTGCAGTGAGTGATGGTCTTTCGTGGTATAGAACCATTCAGTGAATGCACTTCAGTAGAGAGCCAAAGCTGAAAGCTTTTGTTTGGCAAGACATTGTATTTCTTCTCTATACTTGGCCTATTTCAGGTTTAGCAATGAAAGTGATACTGAAAACCTCTGAGGAATGGCAGGAAATGTTTGGTGTGTTTTTGTTTAGAATTCCTTTGACGTGTTTATCTGGGACCTTCAATTTATAAAATCTGTGGCTACACAGATTTTTTTGTCAGTTTAAACAGACATATTTTATAAAATCAAAAGAAAAGCATTTTGCAAACAAACTAATGCTTCTGGGAGCCACTGTGCTTCTATATGGACTCCCCAAGTCTGCTGCTGATATACCCAAATGCTACCGCACCACTGAGTGCCTTTGTCCTTCAGCAGTGCAGACACTGACTTTTTCCTTCTTTTTTTCAATTTAATTTCACAGTAAACTCACAGCTTTCCCCTTTTTGGCCCTAAAAGCTGCAGAGCTGATAAACATTTTCTCTTTTGTGTCTGTTTCCATAGAAACAGATTTTGTTTTAGTGCTGCAATTGTTCTCTGAAGTTGTGCTGGCTTTTTTTTCTGTTAGGGTCTCTGGAATTTAAACATTTACTTGTTCCTTGCAAAGTCATAATTTTATCTATTTGAGATTAATTGTAAACATTCTTAGTTTCTCCTCTATTTCTTAGTAAGCAATTCCTAAACATAACAACATTGAAAACTTTAAAAAAAATATATATATATATATATATTTTTAAAATATTATTTAATATTATTATATATATATATATAATATACTTAAAATATATTTAAAATATATATATTTTAAATGAAGCCCTGGAGGAGTAATGGCAATTTCCTCCTCAGGTACCCCCTATTGCCTTAGCAATGTCTTCAGCTAAGAGTCAGGGCATGAAGTACTTTAACAGGATAATAGAAGTTTACAGAACCTCTGTAGGCTCCTTTCCATTGGAGAAATGATCACTGCCCACAGGAGACAAATGGATGTGCAGAGAAGGATCCTTTCTGTCCCACATGTACTAAACCAAGCTCTATGACGGTAGTAACTGAAGACATTGCTTCTTTCATGCAAGTTTTCAATTTCCTCAAAGCCAATATCTGCACAGAGGTAGGGCTCACTCCCTGACATATCAGCAGGGAACTGCGAAGTTCTGAGAACAGAAGGTAAAGATGAACAGGAAGAAATGGAGTCCAGAGCTCTGCAGCCTGCCAAGCAAGCCTGCTACAGCTAGGACTTGGGTTGCTCTAATTTTTCAAGTACTGTGGCTAAGACATTTTGAAAGCTGATGTTTTTACTCACTCACTGACATACAAAGATAATTTGTTTCTGCATATTAATTACTCTGTTGTAATAAATTCTCCATTATCACCAGCTTGACAGGAAGCTTTGTGTCCCTGCAGGTTAATTCAAAACCAGCAAAATATTTCAACATTTTTGTCTTAGCCTTAGAAGCAAAGTTCAATTAGCCAAACCTGAGCATGCATATTTCTGTATTTTGAAAAATCAATAATTTTTACAGCTAAAAGCTTTTCAAGCAGCATTCAAACAGACCACCCTTATTAGGAGATGTCCAGCTTGCAGTTCCAGGTCCAGTACTCTGTTAAATGTGAATTAAACCCTCAAGGATGTTACCAGCACATACTGGTCTCTTAGAAGAGAATACTTTTTTGTTTGTTTTCTTTACTGTAATGCTTGCAAACTCTGGCTAAAAGCTTTCAAAACAGACAGGTGATATGGAATACTTAATTTGAGAGACTTTAGGAAGGCATGATTTTAAAAGAGAGGAGCATTGCTATATTCCAGGAGTCAAAGAATGTCATCTGAGATTAAAAGAAACCAAAAAACATAATTAAGCTGAACATAGATCTGTATGGTTCACAAGGTCCTCTTAAAAAGGTAGCAGATGGATTGGTCCAGATACTGACGTGAAGGTATTAAAAAGAGGTACCAGGTGTATCTGTTTTGCGAAGTTTGAATAGCTGGTTGGTTTTGTTTGTCAAATTTGAATGCTAACCTTGAGAATTCTTCTCAAGTTCTGATAAGAAATATTAACAAACTCTTTGCACATGAAGTTTGTAGTGTTGTCTTTTGGATCAATTAGCCAGCGGCTGTACTCGCTAGGCCATTCCTCTAACACTGCCCTCCAACCCCATGCTGAGTCCTTGACATTTGCTTTCTGTTCAAATGGCTTTTATCAACAGCGGTTCAATATTGCTGATCAAGCATATTTATAATCTATCTACAGGTCTCAAAAATATTTCATGAGATTAAATTATAAGAATTAATTTATAATTAAATTATCTGGCTTCTAAGCCAGAAAAAGTGAACTTATGCTTCTGACTTCTCTCCAGGAGTATGAGAGCTGCAAACAAAGATTCATCTCAACAAGCTTTGGGTGTCTTAAGGTACCTTACCTAATCTGATTGCAAAGAAACTTGTGACTTTCTTTAACCAAAAGGTGCTGTGTGCTCATTGTCAGCACAGTAACTGTAACAGCTTTGGTGTTCCCAGCTTCCTTCCAGGGAGCCTGCGTACTTTGATATGGCTGTTCATTCCAGAACACTTATGTTCATAGTTCACTTGGCTGGGTGTTCCATAGCTAGAAATACTACAAGCCTAGGGCCTGCCTTCCTGCTGCCCCCCTTGGTTTGTTCAGCCCAGAGAAGAGGACGCTGGGTGAGACTTCATGGATGTCTACAGCACGTCACAAAAGGAAGTAAAGGGGCAGGCACTTAATTTAACCTGTCAAATATATGAAACAAACTTAAATCTAGAAACTTGAAAAGATTGACAGTGTCACCCAAAAGATGGCTAATCAGTCCTTACATTACTAGAAAATGTCCGGAGTTCAGTATGTGTTGAAAAGACCAATCCTTGTGTTCCTTGCATCAGCTGTCATAGAATGTGTGATAAAAAGAAAACAATATGAATAGAAGGTGGATAGGCACAAGGAAGCAAAGCTTCAGTTAAAGTCCTGCATGTGGACAATACAGAATCCATCATTATCAGTGGTGCTTTTGCTTCTAGTCAGCATGAATATTTAGAATGTTCTATGCTATTCTCGTAAACGCAAAATTAAGTCAAGATTCTGATTCTGCAGGCCCCATTTTGTCTAACACGAACAAACTGACATGAAATGGAGTCAGTCTAGATTAACGTAAGGTGAATCAGGCATGCAAGACCAAACTACTTTGGTGGGCACCTGATTTCATGCAGTAGTTAGATGTGAACTAGAAGATATTCTGAAAAAGAGTGTCCATTAAAAACGTGACTACTTGATCTCAGTATAAAATCAAGAGACCAAAAAGATACCAGCTTGTCAACACATTTGCCTCCAAAAGTAAGGTGTTGTTTTCAAGGAAATTGAAGAATGACCTTTTTGTCTTTAAAATCCACAGACACAGGCTCTAAAAAAGATCTGTAGTTGCCATGGCTTTAGAATAACAACTTTGGAAGCTGCTGGCTAGTAACCTTCACTGTTTTACTGATAAAATGTGTTTTTATCAGCTTTCATGGCATTTATTCATGAAACTTTGAACTGAATTTTCTGTTCTTTGGAAAAAACACGAAGTTATTGTACCATGTGGTAACAAACCGAAATTCCAATGACATGGACTTAAGTCATTTTATTTACCACCCACAAAGAGAAAACTTCGTATTCAAGCTGATCATAAAATCCAACAAAAAACAATCTAACAATAGAACTAAAAATGTGTGGAGAAGCTGAAATTTAGAACAAGCTTCCAATTGAACTTCTATTACATGTATTGCTTTTAGTTGTTATTTTTTTCCCCCAAAGGAAAGGAAACTCATTTTATTTCTAGTTATCAACTATACAATCTGAATGCTTTGACTTCTGGAATGAAAATCAGTCGGGCAAGGGCAGACTTAAATGAGAGAAGTCAGAGAATATTGTCTGTTGGGCGCTGCTGTTGCCTAAGTAGCTACCTGAGAACTCAGTAATGTTACCAGGTCCTCAGCAGGATTTTGGAATATACTCAGCTTTAGCTTAATTCTGGTTACACCGAAGTCAGTGCTAAAATTCACCTGCTGCCATTGCTGAAAACAAAGTTAGATAAAATAGTATGTTTCTAAAAAGCACTCTGCTTATTTGTTCCAGACCAAAGAAACAGACTGCTGAAGAGACAAGATGAGGAGCTGCTGAATAATGAAACAATAAGCAATCTGGTGACGTTTGTTTTGTTTTGTTTTCTCTGAGAAAACTAACAGCTAAAATAACAGTTTTCAGGTCGAACTTGGGATCTTTATCCTGCCAATAGGCCTGTGCAGTTACGACTTTGTATCACTGAATTTTCACAGACTGAATTGTAGATATGTTTAACTGCGTGCTCTGTGTGCGGCTCCATTGAAGACAACAATATATTCAAGGTTAAGTTCCAGCAGAGACCTTGGTTAACCTGGATTTCTTAGAAACTGTTTATTTTATTGCAAGCGGGATGCTGTTCTTCATGCCAAAAGGTTCAATTTACAAAAGAGCCATGAGATGCACAACCTGGATATTTCCATGTGGACTTTAGTTACTCTCTACAGTACTGCAAGGACATTATTTCACACTGAATTACTCTCTTTGTCAAGTTAGCAGTAGAGCAGGAATGTCCAAGTCACACATCGGAGAACTAATTAATTACCTCCTGCATGTAAGGCCAAGCAACCCACAAGAAACTGCAGCAGAAGACTTGTGCCGATGGATCAGCAGCAGTGGATGAAAAGCTCTGGCAAAAATGGGGAAAGCACAAATATGGACAGTAATAATCAAGTCTGTCTCAGATTATATTGAGCTTATTCTAAAACTGGTTTGAGCTTAATCCTATGGTAAAAGAGAGCTCTACCAGAGAAAGATACTATTTTTGCAGAACAGCTATCAGCACTTGATAAGAGCAAGTTCAGACAAGCAGCAAGCCTTTTCAGTCTCCAGAGTCAGGAGAAGTGTGCCACCTACTGGCAACAAAACTTTTGCACAGAGAAGCTGTGGACCTCAACATGAGGAAAACGTTATGTTTGTGAACTTAAGCAAAGCATCCTGCACCTCGGCAGTGATGTGGAGGGGAAACCTAGCAGGGACAGAAGGTCTGTGGAGACAGGTGAAGCACTCCTGGTAGTCCGTGGCTACAGAAAGCACGTGCCCCCAACATCTGACCTTACCACAGCCTCTGAAGTTGCAGAGGAGTGAATGTTTTTCCATACTTAGTGGCAGATTGCACTTCATAGACCACGAGAGTTCTATCACAAATAAATGTGGCACAGAGCACCCTGTTCAGGCTGCCTGTTTTCATGTAATTCTCTTCTTAATTATCTAATTAGGCAACACCTGTGAGAATGAGCCTCCTATGAAGATGTTACTGGGGAAAGTGCTGTGAGTTGGATGGTGCAGGGCTCAGTTGCTGAGGATGGTGGTCCCAGTACCAGTGGTTAAATGGGGCACCAGAGAGATCCTTGACTCTCCCTGCCACCAGCAGAATCCCTGCTTTTCTGGTTAGGGTTCATAGCAAACTAAATCCTGCTAAGACTGTTGAGGATGGAACAGGCAACATTTTACTAAATCACACCTGCTTTGAGGTCATCTGGCTCTTTATCACAAACAGGTGATTTTGAGAAAATTCAGCCCCCTGCTCCATGAGAGTAGTGCCTAGGAAATGCAGAGGTATCCAATGGCAGTCTGAAGTCTTTCTGCTGTAAGCAAGGCCTACTTTTCCATTTACATTACTATCGGGTGTGCTAGCATGAGCCCATGACACGAGCCTTCTCACAAAAGTGCCCTTTACATCATCCTAATGATTATTTTGCCTTTTTTTTCTTTTTAAGAATGCTGATGTTCTTACTCTAATTCCTTGTGCTGGGAGTGGGGGTTTCAGGCAGCTGGGGTTGTCTTACACTCATTTCCCATGGAAAAAGCTGGGAGACAGTTTGTTCTGTCAGAAAACAACAACAACAAAAAACAGTTCAGAGAAAGGAAGATAGCAAATATTCAATTAATTTGCTTAAACTGCAATGTTTTTATAGCATTACAGTTCCTCTCCTGTTGGCTTCCATGGTGCTAGGGCAATGCTGACTGGAAACTAGCTCATCATATAACATGCCAGGAGCTTCTCCAGCAAAGCCAGGGTGTACCAGATCAAACTATAAGTGCTGTTATTGCTGTGATTGAAAGCTATCCTAGAAAGGAACTTGTTACAGAGTTGTCTTTTTCCACCCCAAAACTAATTCTGAAATAGAGATGTGGTGCAGAGCTTGGACATTGAGGAGACTGTGCAGCTGGTGAGTCATCAGAGTAACTGAGCTGCACGAATACCTCTCAAAAACAGTCTGACAAGTGCTTGTCGGTATAAAGCTAAGCAAATAGCATCCTTGGTTTGTTCAGCAAATAAGAAGTTCTTTGAATTGGTGATTTAGATCTCCTCAGTGATGTGTTTGTTTATAATTTCTGAGATTGTATGCATTTCACTGAGGTGATTTAATACCATATTAACCATCTGAGAGGGACATTTGGGAAGGTTGATGGAAGCTTTTGTCAATACAAAATCTTCTGAGAAGTAGCTGCAATTTAAAGAAACTTAAATTAATTCTTTTTGTGAATTGACATGAAAAGCATGTAAAGCTCCTGAAAGCATTCCTACTTCTTATTAATCTTCCCTCTCTTTGGAGATAACTATTTTAAGATATTTAAGTTCAGCATATATGAAGTACTTATCCAAACTTCCTTGCCTTGCCTGTCCTCCCATTTGTAAATGAAAACCTTTAATTTTCATGACAGTCCAAGGCTTTTCATTTTATCAAACCCAAACACTTAAAGTAAGCTTTTATAGACCCATATATGTGCAGCGCAGAGAAAGATCCTTATTGAGGTGAAGCAGAAAGAAAAGTGGTACCACTCCCAAATGATGAAATGAGAACTCCCAAATGAGAATTCAATTCAAGACTGTACTAATTTTTATGAAAAAACAAACAAAATGAAAACCACAGAAGCTGGTATTTTAGGACAATTACTCTGTATGCTGACTTTTACCCTCATAGCTGCAAGCACCTTTCTTCTTAGGAAAATTTGAGATGACCTTATCTTTACTATCGTAGTAAGAGTAATGCCTCTGAAGATTAAATCATAACGGTCATAGATTCAGATACTAATTTGGGCTATAAAATCTGCAGTATAAAGTGCTATGTCAGGACAGGGAAAAGGCCAAAGATTCAGCTATGAAGTTATGGTTTATCTTTGAATTTGATTTCTCAGTTTGTCTTTCTTCCAGCCATGAGGTGAAATTTTCTACTTAAAGAGTTGCAAATTGGGGCTAAGGCTTCTTTCTTATGCTCAGAGTTCTCTGAATGTAAAGATATCAAAGCAGCTTATAAAAAAATACCCCACGCATCTAATATCTGAGCTGACAATTTTAGAGAATTGCTATACGAGTAGTTTAACAAAAAGACCAGCTCTTGCGGCTTTAATGACAGTAAAAGACATGCTGATTAATAAGAACGTGCCATTCATTTGGTGTTCTTGTTGGAAAGTATTTGGGTAACACTTTTGAAAATACCTTTATTGGAAATTTTTTTCATTGATCACGGATCTTTTTAAGTTAATGAAAGGCACTTTAAATAAAGAATGTGAAAAGCTCTTTAAGTTAATAGCTAACACTGATAAGGTACAGCTCCTTAAAAATTATGAATAGATTTTTTCTGCTAGTAACAGTCACCTGCCTACAAAGCGGTGTGCGGGACTTGGAATTAGGATATGTAGAATTTGCACAGAAGTGATTCGCTGAATGCAAATAGGCTGAAGCAAATGTTTTAAATCTTATTGAACTTAAATGGAATTTAGGAGCTTTGTTGAACATGGAGAGACTGTAGCAATTTTGAAGTTAAGTTTATGGATTTTTTTGTACAAAGATACTTCTGTAATGCAATGTTATATACTAGAAAATTGTATCATGTGCATAATTGAAAATTACACAACTGAGAAAACATACCAGATACTTAAGGCTGAGTTTGTGTATCCAGATTAATGACTGAGAATTAACAATCCAGGTTTACCTTTCAGCACCTGTCCATGACATCAATGTGTACCATAATTTGCTGCAGCCCTTTTTTCAAGTACATTCAAGACCTTCATTTCTAGTGATACTTCCTCAATTAGCAGTATAACTGAATTAATGTGGCTGAGTGAGAAACAATAGAATTACAGATGACAAAATGAAAATTTACCTTATTAAAATTTTTCCTCCCACATATGTGAAATCCTCATTAAAATGAATGCTAATTCAGGAACACAAAGCTTTCAAAGCAGCATTTACTCCTGTAACTAGTTTGCATTAAAGGCAATGGCATTGTAAATGTGTTTTATACACACACACACAATCTGTGTTTATTACCTGCTGGAAATAAATGAAACAAACAAACAAACTGCTTTATATTTCCTGATGAATAGAGAAATATATATATAAGCAATTATATATATATAAGCATTTATATCTATGTATGTATATATTTATGTGTATATATATACATGTGCTTAAATATATATGCCTACATATACACATATATACACATGTATACACACATATATACATTATATATATAATATATATATACATACATGTGCTTATATATGTGTGTGTGTGTGTGTGTGTATACATATATGCATATGCTTAAAAATGAAATGTTTTAATAATTTTTTCTTTTCTCAGCTGGTAGGAAGAGTAAAAACATATCAGTATTGGCCCTCAAGTCAAGTTTTAGGTGTAGATGAATAGCCATCTTCTAGCTCCACCTATTGTGGCAAACTAAAATGACAGGAAGCTTGATCTTTCCTCTTTTTTAAGAAACTATCTTTTTTAAAACTGTATTTAAATCTTTCCCTAGATAGGAGGTCAGAGATCAGCAATAGATTGTTGAAAGGAAATGAGCTGATATAAATACAAAATGGCAGATTGCAGGAAACAATAGTGCAAAATAAACAAGGTAGGGAAAAATTTGTTTTGGAAAAAAAGAGGCTCCATAGTATCCTAGGTAACTGGACTAACTGGGACAACCAGGCGCTTTTAGACTATTTTTCTGGTTATCATTAGAATTTTGATGGAAAAAAAATAGTATTAATTCCATTTAAAATAGCTTTTTTAGGTAGCAAAGAGGTTTCTTACACTGCCTTCATTGAAACAAAAATCTACTAAAGTTTTCATGGAAACTCAGGCACAGAGATTGTTACCTCCTTTCTTGTCCAGAGATAAGCTAGCCTAGTAGTACAAATATTTTATATAAAGATAGAAAAGTAACAGCTTGAACCTTGTTGTTCTACATTCCAGCTGAAGGCTGTTTCCACTAAGATTTCCTGAGCTGCACAAAGAGAAGCCATTTCAAGGACTAATTTCAGAACTAATCAGTTGTTTACTTAAAAAGCGGTTACTGTAGAAATTATCGTTAAGGACTGGCAAGACTCAAAGTAACACAGAAATTATAAGAAGAAATATGTAACCTCCTTGTGTAATCCATATGCTGCATGACCTAAAATGATTGTAATAAAAAAACAAAACACATTATTTGTTCACTACAGCTTGCTGGCTTGAAAGCTCTCATTCATACCTTGAGGATACAAATCCATAATACAGAACTGCAGAGTATGCTGGGTAAATACAGCTGTGCCACTGAATGGCAATGATCTACTCGTGCACTCCTAGTAAATATCCTCTGTTCAGTTACTGCTTGTGAAAAAAAAAAAAAACAGCATATTATTATTTGGGAGTTTTTGGTGGCTGTACAAAAAGCTCCTAAATTCATTTGAACATTTATCTATATACTGCTCTTTCTCTTACCCCAACAACTAAAGCACACATTAGCCTAAGATGAATTCCTGATAGATTTCAGTCACTAGAAAAAAACAAACAAACGTGGACTGGTTCAGAAAAAGAACCAAAGGAAAGAAGCTATAAATGGTACAGATTTTCATGTTTTGGTGGCTAAAAGGAGCATGGACAGCAGGGTTATATTTATACTGTGGGTAGATCTCATGTTCTATTGCTTCAGTTCAAAACCTTTTTCAATTCAAATACTTGGGGAAATTTACACTACTCTATATCATATGTTTAATACAGAAAAGCATATTAGAGCTTGATCTACCTAAACATTCCCCCTCAAAAAAGCCTTTCTGTGCACTGACCACATGAAGGCTAGGCTTCTAGGTTAAGTACTAGTAACCTAACCTGTTGGTTTTTATCTTTTATAGCACTTGAAGGGAATCCAAAAGAGATCCAGAAGCTCATCAGATAAAATTTGCCTCTACTTGCCATTGGATTTTTCCATTTTATACTCACAAAGTGTATATTCACATTTGAAAACATGCGAAGCAAATAAAAAACTAAAAATCTACTTTCAAAAATTATTTATCTTTTTTTTAAAAAAAAAAGTTTCACAAACTACTCATAAATGTTGGGGTCCCAATGGGTTAAGTCATTTCTTAAATAAAATAAAGACTCAGAAATTACTAAATATATTACAGAACAAATGTCCTTCTTGCTTAATGCTTCAGATCAATTACTACCTAATTAGTAATCCTTTTAATTACTACCTAATTACTAACACTTCAGAATTTAAAGTTTAACATATTGTTATAGACTAGTAGTACTGGGCGAGTACATAGTAGGGTATGAATTGGTGACGAGTCTGTAAAACTCAGTGTGAAAAACAATGAAGTTTAAGCATTAAGTAGAAGATTGATTCACTGGAGGTTTTCCTCTCTGGGCTTGTTTTAAATCTCTCAATTAAAAACAAGTGGAAAGTGAGACAAAGACAGCACAATGTTGTACTAAGTGTCAATGGCAATAATCAGAATGTGTAGTATCAGGATCTGAGATAGAAGATGAATAACTTTCAAGACACCGAAGCAGGATACACATGCACACACATACACACACATATATATATGTACACTTAAAATGGACACTGATGTGGACAAGCATGGCAAACAGCAAAATCATCTGGCTTACCATGACAAGTGTAGGCAGAAGTCACTATTGAATGGGCTTTTGTATTGGGTGCATTTGATGTTAGTGCTTTACCTTCTGCATGTCAAGAGGTGCAGTCCTTTGATGAATAGTGCTGCTGTGACTCTAAGCTGTTCTTCCAGGCTAATGCTGAAGCATTTCCTTCTTTACTCACAAAGTCACACCAGCTGAGATGCTCACAGGATGTGTTCTGGAATGGAGAAACACAGATATTGAAAAAAGTTAAAGTAATCGCCTTGGCTACATAAAAATAGTTGACAATCTTTCTTTTCCATGAATAACATGCTACTATTAAAACTGAGTTTTAAACAATCTGAAAATTTCTATCACAGATAAAGTATCTCAGTGTAAATACATGTGTCATCTTCTCCTTTCTTCTTTTTCCTTTTGACTTCAACAGCAGTAACTGCATCATTACCAAACAACCTCAATTTTGTAGCTTAAAATGAAGTATGGTCTAATCTGTTGTATTTTTCCTTTGTTTGTTTGTTTGTTTGTTTGAGACAATGCTATGCCCCAAGGAGGTGCAGCAACCCAATCTTTTTGGAATACAGCAATTTGGGGTTTGCAGTTCCCAGAGAGACGTGAAAAAATATGCTGCGACACACAAAGAAGTTGTGGCAACTGCATCCCATTAAAGCTGTGAAGACATCCATTGACATGAATTCACCAATTCTATAGCCAGTGAGAATGGCATTACTTGAGTTTTTTAATACATTTGGATCATTATCTCATCTGGAGATACATAACTTCTGTGCTCCTCCCATGTTCCTCCTACTCTAACAAATATGAAAACTAGAGGTAGTCACTTTTGAGATGAAGTGATAAAAATGAGGGGGAGGGCTGCTGTTAGGCTGACGGCATTCAGCTTCTTTAAAAGGTTGCTGTCCTTTAGCACTTACAGAAAATTGACCAAAGCAGTCTTAACAAAACTCGAGAAAAAAGAAATTTAACCTCTGCCAGAAAGAAAGGCATTTCAGCAACTCAGAAATGTCAATTCAGTGCATTATCAAAAAAGTCGAAGACAATATTCATGCTTTAATTGGTGTGCATTAAAAACGAGTCACTTCCTTTCACCTTTTTTCCCCTTGTCTGATAATTTCAGACATTCTGATCAGCATTCAAACTTCCCTGGGGTGAAAAAAATACGTAAGAAGTATGAGATGAGTTTGTACAGAGCGCGTTTAGGAGTGCTGGAATGCATGGCACAGAGCATAGGTGCGCTGAATTAGGAGACGTATGTATGAACCAGGAAGGAAAGGGTGCATAATTAAAATCAAGGCAAAAGGGGAGGTAGAGGCAAAACCCAGATGTACAGTCTGAAGCTATGCATATTATGTACTTGCATGTATTGTCTGGGTTACCAAGACTCAAACCAGTACTAACTTAGTCCAGTTCTTGCATCAGTTATAATTGCAAAGCAATATCCCTGCATCCTGAATTTAACAGTGATACATCTTCCAGTAGTTATAATCAAAAGCAGAAAATAGATCCATGCTGATGCTTGCAGCACACAGTAGGTCTAAACACATGAGTTGTCCCACAGAACTTTTTAAAGGATCTCCCCCACGTAAGACAGCCCTTGAAAGCATTCACTGAATGCAACCCTTGGGTTTTCCTACTATTGACATTTGGTATAGAGGTCAATAACTGAAATAGATTTGAATAGGTACTGAAGCAGAGGTCATGGATGAAAGGGATAACAAAGGATGATTATTTTTCTAAGGATTTTTTGCAGCTTTATGCTAATAAAAAAAAAAACCCAAATGTCTGAACTTACTCAAACTTGCAATCTCACAAAAGGAAATACGTTTGTTGGGCATTACTTTCGTGCTTAGAGCCTGTTAGATTTATTGTGACATAAGCCAGTGCCTCAAAGTGCTAGGAATGGGAATCACACCTTTGGGTTATGCACTCACATGGAAACTGGGATACAAGAAAAAATACCTTAATTATTTGGTCCTTCCTCATTAACAAGTCTTGATGACTATTATGGTATCTATAAGAATGTTTTATTTGGGGGTTCTAAAATATAAAATGCAATCATACAACCGATTGAAATGTCATGCCTTCCCAAAACGATCTCTTGTTTAATCCGTTATGATTCATGCCTGACTTTTGTGAGCAGCTTTTCCCCGTGACAAAAAAACCCAACAGGTTACCAGCATGATGAATCTAATGCTAGTCTTCTCTAAAGGCTACAAGTGCTTTTAGCGCTGCTGCACTCATACAAGGCTTAAACTAGCAGGGAGAGGAGGTAGAAACTCTGTGTTATGAAAATGGAGGAAAACAATTTGTTCTACGCTGCAAGATTAGAAGGAGCAACTCTTTGATCAGAGCAGAGGTCACTATCATAAAAGAAACTGAACAAATAGCCTCAGATAGGCCATGCTGTTTGTGCCAGGAAGAGCTGTGCTTTGTAATTATTCAACCTTATCCAGGGCTCGATAATACAACATTGACCGATAAAATTACATGGTTGCTTTCATTAGCAAGAAACTAGGCTTGAGCCATCAAGCTTACCACATTAAATGATTACTTTGTAGTAATAAATGAATGAAAATGCGGGTTTGTAACAGAACCAAACTCAGGGCTGCTGCAGCTCAGCAGAGCCAGAGCGATCCTTCAGTGCCACTTCCTCACCTCATGCTGCAGTGCCGAGGGACAGGGAGGGCAACTCCCTGTTAACAGCTCAGAACTTGGTGCGGTTGGACCATCTGCCAGGTGCTTAGGCAGCCAAAGAGATTTAAGATGTGCTTTTCTTATATTAAATCTTCTGATAAAGAAATCAGTTGATCAAACTATAAAGACGAGGTCTCGTGTCTTAAAAATGGGCACTGTGTTTTTCACACATACAACAATTGTTTCTGAAGACTGGACTGAGTTTACTTGTATTAGACTACAGTTCTCTTTGTTGTGACTACGACAAAACAGAATCTTTAACTTGTCCTTGGATTCCACAATACAACAAAAAACAATCCATGGGTTCCACACGAGAGGACAGAACTGTTATTCCAACCGATCTGCCAACGTGTATCATGTGCTGTTTTGTTTTTGTCATTTTTGCACAGTCACAGCAGGAGGTAGGAGAGGTGGCTACAACATCCCGCTTATTCCTCCTGGATCGCCCCCAAACTGTCATCTACAGAGCTATATATAAATCTACTTCAGCTCTCAGTCTCGCACCTGAACGTTCGAGGTTAGGAGTGACAAGTGGAGCAGGGTGACTTGCAGATACTGCCATAACTTCATAGTACTGCTGAATGCATGAGTGCAGCCTTGTTATTAAGAGCACAGGTTTTGGTAAGATGTGAGATGGGGGGAAGCTCTGCAGATGTGCTTTTACAATGAACATCAGTTACTTGAGAATTCTGTAGAACAAATGCTCATTTCAGAGGTGCTGCAGACACAGCTGGTTCTTTCTGACATTATACAAAGAGAAAAGTCTGCACTTGAGATGAAGGAAATGAAGCACAAGCTCCTGTGAAGTGTCAGCCTCTTCTCCCAGGTCACACAGAATCACAGAATGACCCGGGTTGGAAGGGACCTCAAGGATCATGTAGTTCCAACCCCTCTGCCTGGCAGGGCCACCAAACATACACCTTTACTAGATCAGGTTGCCCAGGGCCCCGTCCAACCTGGTCTTGAACACCTCCAAGGACGGGGCATCCACAACCTCACTGGGCAGCCTGTTCCAGGGCCTAACCACTCTCCTAGTGAAGAAGGGAGGGGACAAAAGGGAATGGCCTTAAGCTGTGCCCTGGGAGGTTCAGGCTGGGTGTGAGGGAACTAGAACTAACTCCAAAATGTAAGTGGCTTACCAGCCTCTGTCAGCCCATATGCTCACGTGCTCCTGTGCTTAAAAAACACTTTCCTTGCTGACTTCCAGCAAGTCTTTTAAGAAAACTGAGTAGTAAATCCCCATTCTTTTAAGGCCCATCGGCCTGCATTCGGGGGCCGGAGGACTTTTATTAATCGTGGGATTAATGTGCAGCACGCAGTGGGAGCTGTGCTGTTTTCCAGAGAAAAAAGAAACCAAGAGCACTCGACTTCACGTCCCACGTGCACGCTGGGCACGGCAGGCAGGGCAGGGGCCTGGCACAAGAGCTCGGTGATACGGCCACGAGACGTGCCCCAAGTGTCCGGTCCGAGCGGCACTGCGGTGCTGCCTGTTCTGTTAACGACACGACGGACTCGGCGGCGCAGCAGAACCGGGGCGGCTGCCTCGCTCAGCTCGGGCGGCACTGCGCGCTGCGGCTCGCTCGTCGTTTTTAGTACGGGTGGGGGAATTACCGAAGGCAAAAGGCGACGGGAACGCGGCCCGTGCCGCCTCGCGCACCAACGGCGGCCGCCAACCGAAGGGCCGAGGCGCGAGACGGGCCGCACCGGAGGGAGGGAGGGAAGGAGGGCGGGGCGAACGCGGCCGCGAGCCGAGGCGAAAGGGCGGAAACGGCCGCCCGGCGCCGGTGATGACGTTCCAAGCGCTTCCGGAGCCGGGGCGGTGAGCGCGGCGCGCACGGAAGGGGTCGCGGCCAGGAGGGATCCGCCACGGGGCGAGCGCGGGGGGGCGGGCGGCGACGCTCGAGGCCGCTTGAGCCGAGCGGCGGCTGAGGCCGGAGCGGCGGCCGAGCGGGGGGCGGGAGGGAGCGGACGTTGCGGCGCCGGGAGCAGGCGGGCGAACGGCGGCGACAAGTATCGCGAGAGGTGGCGCGGCGCCGGCTCTAGAGGTGACCGAGGCGGCGGCGGCGGCGGCCCCGGGTGCCTCCTCCTTCCTCACCGGGGCGGATCGGCGTGGGCGGCCATGGACAAGGCGGCCGAGGGAGGCGGCGGCGGCGGCGACGCCGGTAGCGCCACGGCGGGGCCCGGTCCCCCGGAAGGGCTGAGCGGCGGGGCCGGCTCCTCGCCGCCGTCGTGCTCGGCCGGGGCGGCGGCGGCGGCGGCGGCGGCTCCGCGGGGGCTGGTTCGAGTGTGCGACCTGCTGCTGAAGAAGAAGGCGCCGGGCAAGGCGAAGCGAGGCGGGCGGGCCGGCCGAACGGCCAGCAGCAGCGAGAGCGGCGGAGGCGGCAGCGAGAGCAGCAACAACGGCAGCGAGGAGGAGGAGGAAGAGGACGATGAGGAGGAGGAGGAAGAAGAGGAGGTGTCCGAGGTACGGCGGGCGGGGAGAGGGGCGCGCGGCCGGCCCCGGCGCTCCGCTTTCATAACGGCTCCCGCGGGGCCCCGCCGCGAGGGCAGGAAGGGGGCAGCACCGCGCCGGCCTCGTGGCGGGCGGGAGCGGCGGCACCGCTCTGCTCCAGCCGGGGAAAGGCACCGGGGTGTGCGGAGGGGGCTGGGGGGAGCCGGGAGCCCCTTGGCGCTCCGCTGTGTGTCCGCTTTGTGTCCGAGTGGACGGAAGCGAGGCACGGGGGGGTGGGCGGCGCGGGGACCCCGGAATGGATCGGCCCGAAGGCGTGCAGGTGGGTTTGCGGCGAGGGCGAAGGCTGCTCGAGAGCCCTGGGCGTTTTGCTGTAGTCCAGAGAATTCTCCGAAGCCTTCAGTGGGCGCCGTGTAAATGTAACGCTGAAAGGAGCTCGAGGAAGCGCTGACAACTTGGTGTCGTTTAACGTGGTCGTTTCAGGTAGGTATCGCTGGAAGAGGCAAATGAAGACCCGAGCCCCTCTCCCATTTGCATGGGTGGAGAGCTGCTGTGCTGAGCCGCTTCGATTCTTTAATATTTCAACTAACAGTCACTTTGGTTGTGTTCTTTTGTTAACAGCATTCTCCAAGCAGTCCCACGATTTTTAAGTTTTCCTTAGAACGTTTATTTCTAAGGCTTTTCTGCCATTTATTTATTTTTAATGGTGTTTTCTTCCTTTGACTTAAGAGTTAAAGTGAACAAGAAGAAAGGGAAGTAAGTATCTGATAGGACTAAGGAAGGGCACGGCTGTGTTAGTGATGGCTTTGTCTAGGGGAAAAGTAGTACTTTTTCCCACAGAAGTAGATGAAACCTTTCATCCCATTGGTAGGAGAAGACCCCCACTGTATGCAGACTTCAATTAACAGCTAATTACATTCAGTGTTGGTTTGGTGTGGTGTCTTTTGTTTTTTTGCAATATCTGTGAGCATCATGTTGGTAGAAGCTTTTGAAATAGGAGGTAGGCAGACATAGTCATGTAGAGAAGTAGTATTACACCTAAGATCTAGCAATCCTATGGATGTTTGGTTGCTGTTTTGACAGGGTCCGTTGGGTTTTGCATGATGTGGTGAATGGGTGGGGGCCATCTGGTGCCGCAGGAGATGTGTTGGTTGATAGCTCAGCGTTGAGGTCAGCTGCACTGGACAGCAGCATTCAACAGAGTTTGTGTGAAGGGGAACTGATTGGCAAAACTGTAGGTTTGATTTGTATCTGTAGCCATTCATTGACGTGGCTTCTTGTACAGATGGCTTTCCAGAGGCATTATGGATGACACGGCAAGAAGGGTAAAGGTAACAGAAATATGTGTAGTGTTTGCTTGCATGCTGTGCTTATGTAGTCAAATGTACTTGTTAATAATATGGTTGAAGGTGGTATTCAGAGATAAAAGAGCAAATGATCAATAAAATACAATGAGGCAGAAGAACAGTATTTTCTTTTTGACATAACTTCCAGGTTTTCCAGGTATCGATAGCCAGGGAAGTAGATTTGGCATCTGGAAGCTTCCCTGATTGTTTCATCCTACTCATGGTGTGTAAGTAGATGAAGGCTAAGAGGCCTGGCTTTAAATACTAAGCAAAGGCTAGTAAGCAACAAGTAGAGCATATTAAGTCCAGGTCTCATGAGAAGCTGTATGGTATCTGTGTAATTAATATTAATTCGTGGTCATTCAGGTTGTTGTTTTTTTTTTTTCTCCACTGCCCTCAGGATAGAGTGATAGCATAGAATATGCACAGCTGAAAATATAGTTTTTAGGTATGTGAACATGAGGATGGCCTGGGTAATGGAGCAGAGGATCTGGCTTCAAAGTACTTCCCAGCAGCTCCTGGGGAGGAAATGTTTTCCCAGCAAGTAGCACCTTGATGTTTTATTTTGACTTTTAAAAGCTTTTTTTTTTTTTTTTCTTTTTTTCTTTCCTATTTTAGAATTTTTTGGTAGGAGGTTTTTCATTTTATGTATTTCTTTCAGTTCAGGTTTAACTTGATGCACGTAGCTTGTGTGGCTTTCAGCATTGCTGTCTTTTGACTGCTGGTGGTCTGGAAGGCACATTAAATGAAACCAAACCAGAGTTTATGGTTTTGCTGTAAATGGAAACTATTGTGGAAGCACTGCATTTGTTGGTGTTCCCTCCCAACCATTCTGTTCATTAACTGTGAACTCGGGGCAGTTTCCTAGGCCTATATTTTATTTTATTTTATTTTATTTTATTTTATTTTATTTTATTTTATTTTATTTTATTTTATTTTATTTTATTTTATTTTATTTTATTTTATTTTATTTTATTTTTTTGCTGTTCTCATTCCTAATGCATTAAGGCTTCTCTAATCTCTGAGCTGAAGTACTTGTAGGTTTTGCTGTTAACGAGATGGGTTTTAAAAATGGGAAGTACAGTAGCAGTAAGTCAAAGGAGGTGTAATTGGAAACCTGGCAGACTTTAAATCACAAAAACCCCATGAGTGGAAAGACATTGTTTTGGCTCAGTTGTTGCTGAGCTAATGGGATGGAATGGGAAGTTATAATCAGATGTTTTCATCTCAGTCTGTTTCTAAACTCAGATCTCAGTGTGGAACCATAGGGGCTGGATGTAGCTCTGGAAGAAGTTAAATTGAGATTTCCTATCAGCAGCTTAATGAACTTCTATTGCAGTGTTGGTGGCAACCTGTAAGCTTGCTTTTTGAAACTGCAGCGAGTGCTGTTTGTCAAAAAAAAACCAACCCACAACACTTTAGGTAGCATGGCCCAGTATTGTCTGTAAATGGCAAGTTGTCTTTTCTCTATCCACTGGTTTATAAAGAATATCAGCTCTCTTCAGCAAGAAGTCTTGAGGTGAGAGGAAAGTAACAGGAGAAGTGATGCAACGGAGGAGGTCAACTTGCTTCCTGGCAGAAGTCTGCCCTCACTCGAAGAGTGAGCACATGCACAGCAAGCAAAATGATTCTGTCTTCAGGGAGGTAGCCTCAAAGGCTTGTTTAAGGAGCTGTAGTGTTAAATAGGACTGTAGTGACTCCTTGATGAGGTGGAAGCTTGCAACAGGTCTGTGCAGTCAGGTGAAATTTGCACAGATGTAGTTACATGTGGAAAATGTCATTGGTGAACGCTTTTAAGTTTTTAAGAGTGCGATGAAGGAACGTCTCTAAAGTCAGAATGATGTGAGGAGTGTCACAGAAGACCGTACTCTTACGCCAAACATTACATCCTGACTTGGCTCTGTACAGTTTCCCCTGCCCTGTTAAACATGATCTATTGCTGATATGTAAATACATGAAGCACGTATAGAAAAATGCCCATCGTGTTTCACGTGCTTTGGACCAAGTCCAAGGTCTGTTTTCTGAGCTGTTGTAAGTTTTTAAGGATATGAGTCCAAAAATAACGGGAGATGGGGCAGATCAGGTGAGTGAAGGCTGACGTATGTTGTAAGGAGTTTGAATATTAGGATTGGTTGAGAACTTCCGTATTTGTTATCTTTTTGAAGAAAAACACAATTTAACAGTTCCTCTGAACAGGTTCAGGTAAATATGCAGGCAACATCAAAGTGTTCTCTTATTTACCAGTTTTGCTTAACATTTGCCCTCAGTAAATAGTAAAATGCATTAGGATGTCTTTTACTAAACAAAAGCTTAATTGTGTAGGATAAAGTTTGTATACAGGTTGATTTTTGCCTTTGGACTTACACAGGGTGTTTGCTGCTGCTGACACTCAAGTTCATAGAATCACAGAATGGCCTGGCTTGAAAAGGACCTCAAAGATCATCTAGTTTGAACCTGCCTGCTGTGCAGGATCATCTACCACCAGACCAGGCTACCTAGAGCCACATCCTGCCTGTCCTTTGTCATTTCTTTCTTTAATATCATACCCTTTTTACAATGGCTGTCAGTTCAGCCTTCCCCTTGATCTGAGAATCTCATGATAAGCAGATGTATATTAATTCTGGAGTTGTGTGGTTATCTCCTTCTCTCTTCCACCCCCCAGCAATAGGTCTAGTTTGATGCCGCATTCTTGGATGACTTCTATAAACTTACTTTATTAAACACCATCTTCAATAATGTTGGGTATACCTGAAAGCACTGCCCCTACACAAAGGATATTTTTGAGAATTCTCAGCTGTTTATGGAGCATTCTTGTTTTTACTTTGGCCTTGTAGCTTCTGTAAATATAAGTTCACTCTTGTTTTTTCAGCTGCAATTGAATTAATAGTTGAATTAGTAAGAAGTGAATAAAACAGCAAAACACCCCCAGTTTGCTCCAGTCCTTTCACACAGAGGAAGCTTTTCCAAACTGCTTATTTTAGTTCTAGATACAAGGTGCTAATCTGATAATTTTAGCTCATTGGTGTGCCTTCAAGATCATTACAGGCACACAATTATAGTACATCGGAGTGTCAGAGTAAGCTGTTTATTTCAAACATAACGTTTATTTCCTTAATCTTTTTATCCTGCCTGTGTTAATATGACTCCTGGAATGAGAGGCTTTTGGCTTCTCCAGGGATGCAGAAGAGCCAGAATGTCTTGTTTGACTGCTGTTGGTTGCATTCTCTGTACTGCTGTTACTCTGAAGATGAGTAGAATTAGGGATTCCTGGGAGTAGAAGAATTTTCTCAAAAATCCCTGAAGTGCCGAGGCTGGTAGAGCTGTTGGTGGCTGAATCCCACAGTAGAGTAGTGCAATGTGCTGTCACTAACCCCAGGAAGAAGTAGTTAACCATCCCTTCCTTATTATTTGGCAGATTGGTTCCACTAAAATCAGTCTGAAAAGTGGGAATTGTGTTTTGGCTGGTGTTGCCATTTCTTTCTTATCAACTTCAGCTGTTATTCACCTCACTGTGCAGAGGGTGTTTGGGATATGCCCTCTTATCGAAGGGAGTAGAGCTGGTAGATGTGCGTGTGAAGGGAATGAGAGTAGTGTTAAGGACTAAGGTCACAAGCAAGATATAGCGGTGCATTCATATGCCTGGGAAAGGTTCTAGGTGTGCGGAGCTGATAAATGATGTCTGGTTAGGGCTAGTGTGTATTTAAATATATCTTTGGGGACCTCTGTGTAAATTGTTAGTGACTGTCTGGGACTAAAAAAAAAAAAAGTTTGTTTCTTCCCTCAGATACTTCTGTGGGAAACATCTCCTGTCTGTAGGCTGGGGCCAAATGCCCATGTTTTATGTTAGCAGTTTAGTCCTTCGTAGAGAAGGGTTTGTCTGGAAGAGATGCAGATGAGATGTGAGCGGATCTCCTCCTTATCTGTCAACTCTGAAGTCAAATGGGATTAGATGCGTTCATTTTCTTCATCTCTATTTTGGAAGCAAAACTGTCAGTACCTATTTAGAACGAAGTTTATTCGGAAGCTTTATTTTGATATTGAAAAATCAGCGCTGTAGATCCTAGATAGGCAAGGAGGTTCTTTTCTCCAGTGTTAAGGAAATAAACCCTCACAACTTTGAGCAAAGTAGGAAAAAGTCCACAATTTGCATATTTTTTGAATGCATTTGAGGTGGGACCCACGGCTGCATTGGTAGGCAGCTTGTTTGTTCTAAAGTGATTGTGTGCTTCTGGTTCTGGAATGCTATGGCACTTCAGGTGACTAAGTTGATGCATCTTCTTGAAGGTGGGCTGTATCCATAGAGCTGCTGCAGCCCTGCATTTCTGTTCAGTTTTCACTAAGCAGTCAGCAGTTTGTATTGGTGCTTTGAATGTTCATCAGCCACATCTTTCCACCCTGTATATAATCATATACTCAAAGTTGTCTGAAGAGCTGAAGCCATGTGCGGGTGTTTAACTGTTCTGTCACCTTATTTTCATATTAAGTAACCACTGTATACCAGACTGAAAATCAGGTGTGAGATCAAGCATGTCCTAAATATACCTTAGTTGGTGCTTGCACTCTAGGCTGAGTGTTGTAAGCGTGATGATTATGTATGCATTACCCAAAGGTACTTTTGACAGATATAAATCACTGTTTTATGCACAGGTTCTTCTACTCTCCCATGCTTTAACCAGACCCTCAAGTCCTCGAAGCAGATTGGCAAATTCTAGAAAATAAGTTGAAATTAACCTTGGCTTTTTTTCCTGCTCCACTCCCGTATTCTAGCTTGAGTTGGTTGTAGTGTTAATCATCAGAGTGGGTAGTGTGTCCAAGTATGCAGCTGTTAAGATGCTGAAACACAGAGCTTGGAAGATATTTGGAGTGTTTAGTATGATGAAATGTTTGGAGCTTTGGCCTCCGTTCTCCTTGAGTTCAACTTGTAAGAGTCAAAAAGTTAAGTGTCCACGTGTTAAGTTCACGTCCTGATGATTATTATTTTGCTTTGGTTCAAATTAAAGGCGTTTTACACAGTAACAAAACTTTACGTTGCCAAATAGGCTGCCTTGGATTTGGGCTCATGTTTCTCTCCTTCCCCAAATCCCAAAGCTCCTAAGCCTTTGCAAGGACTGCTTTGTGGAATACAGCTTCAGCAGGCAGAGAACATCTGAATCCTCTCTGTGGCAGGGAGTGACTCAGAGATAAGAGGAGGAAGGTCATTTCTATCCTCCTAGTTTTTCCCACACACAAGAATAGAATGAAACAACTCGTTTAGTGAGAAGCTGGAGGGTCCCCTCTGGTGTCTGTAAGGTATTCAGTGACTCACATGTTTTCCTGTACCTGAGCTTTGCCATATATAAACTTAAGCCAGTTTTTCCCTTTTGTTCATCTCGTCCTGAAGTGTTTTGCCAGAGGAATATTCCTTCTTAGCTGGTTCTGCAGCTGTGAATCGTTCTCCTCTACAGAATGGTGAACAATGCTTTAATGAAGTTGAAAATGTGAACTCACGGCATGACTTAGCTTCTTACTGAAGCGCTGGGTGTCAGTGTGGGCACTGATCCCACTGAAGTCAGGGGAGTCAGGTTTGTGGGCAGGTTGTAGTGAGCCTGCTGTTGGGGAGGAAGAAACAAAAGCAGCCGTTGCTTCTCCCAGCAGCTTTGGAAATGATCTCATTTAATGTTCAAAACCTGAACCGCAGAAAAAGCACGCTTGCAGCTGATGGGTCCTCGATCCAGTTTGTCAGGCAGGGGCACGGAAGCTTGTGCTGACACAGCGAGGAGCCCGAAAGGAAGAGCCAAGAACTTGGATGGGGAGGAGGGCTGAGGACTGCCTCTTCTGGTGGAACTATTCATTTAAATGCCTGTCAAAGAAGCACTTGCATTGTCTTTGAGGAGTGGAGTTGCTGAGAATGCTACAGATCTGTGAGAATTCTGATACTAAGGGGCAAAGCAATCCTCTTCATTTAGTGTTTGAAAGCGGCCAGCGGAGTCCTGGAAAGATAATTGGCATTGAATTTTTTTTTTCTTCCAGCTTTGAAACTTAAAAGCTTGAGATAAAATCAGCACTGACATATTTTATTCTCTGGTGTTTCTTACAGTTCTTTAAAGCAGCGTGTTAAGGGTAGATCAAAAGAGAGGATTGAAGTAGTGTTGCCTTAAAACATTGCTGCGTGTTTTAAGTGTAACCATTGCTGCTTTTGTATCACTTAGAGGAATGCAGAAAGGAGGCTCTTTGTACAGCAACCAGTATAAGATGGACACAAAAAAAGACTGGGATGAGCATGGTAACTGTACTACAAACAGCCAACCTAAATTTAAGAGAGGAAGCACTTACTTTCAACTGAGCAGTCTGCTAGATAGATGAACATATGCCTTCTGTCCATCTCAGTCACTAACAGAAGTGAAGTTAGCATGGCAGCACGCTGGTATTTTTGTGAAGCATCAACTCGATAAAAGATGTCAGTAGTAAATATAGTAGTAAAGTTTAGTGTATAAACACCCAAAAGGGCTTTTCTGAACCCTGCACGTGTGGGAAGTGGTTGTGCTTCTTAACTTGTGTGTGAAATCACTCTAAATCCACTTATGTCTTTGAGATGGCTTTTTTTTCAGTATGTGTATCTGTGTAAAGTTGGGTTCTTCAAACATCTTTGACATGGTATGGTATAATGGGAGGAGTTGCTCTAACATCTTACCTCTGCCACGAGTGGGGAGTCTTTCTCTAATCTGCTACTAACCGTGCATTTAAATGGCTTCAGTTCTGCCAACTTTCATTGCGGCAGATCACTGGCCTGCAGTCTGTCCAAATGGTGCTACTGTGGGTATGAAGGGAAAAGGGGAAATAGCAGTGAGGAGTTCTGGTTGTTTTTGCTTTGGAGTCTGGAACCAAGCTGTTGTGTCAGCTCAGGACCTGTCTTACTCGTATATGTGGGGTTGAATGTATCCTCTCCAGTGGCATATTGGTGCAACAGCTCTGCTGAATGACAAATTTGTTCTGCATCTTAATAGAGATGTTAATTCCTTCTGTGTTTTGGGAAGTTGCTCGCTACTCTGTCCCAGCATTGCTTAGTTAAGGGAGCTTATGACCTAAACCTGACTTTACTGGCAGATATATTTGCCTTAACTAACTTGATCGATGTTACTGGCTTTGAAGATGCATATGGAGCAGTACCACCTAGTAGGCACTTCCTTGAGTGAGTTAGATGTGAAATACCAGCAGCAGTGCTCTCAAAGAATTGTTTTTAAACTATTCCTACGTGTGAAACAAAAATGTTTTGCAGGTGTTCTTAGTGGTGGTTTTCATTGTAATCCAGATGGTCTTTCTGAACCTTAGGAATATGTTGTTAATAGGAATAAATTGAGCAGTACATGGCACAGCAAAAGAACAGTCCGGGAAGTATTTAAAGCGTTTACTTTAACATTTGTGATAGGAGGCAGTGGATGTTCTGTTTAACCTCCAGTAACTTCTAAAGCGCTTGATTCAGTGAGGTCCTACTAAGACGTTTCCTCTAGGCTCTGTGAATGATTTGATTTGAATCCAGTGGAAAAGAGAGATCTCTATACACGAGAGCACGCTTCTCATGGGTTGAGAGGGGACTTAATCATCAGTGCAGTCAATGTCTGTCTTCAGCTAAGATCAGGTTCTTAATTGTCAGGTCACCTTGGATTGAGGAAGGCAGATGTTTGTGACTTCACTGTTATGCATTTCTTTCAATAATTTGAGATAAACTGAATGTTGTTTGTTGTTTTTTCTTCTGAAGATTCGAGAAATGGTTGTCAGGAGGTCCTGAAGTGCAGTGAGCAAGCAGCATTCACCTAGAAGGATTTTAACCTGGCAGCCAATTTGGACGTGTTGATGGTAAATGCCCTGAGTTCTACTGTGAGGTTCTCAGTATTTCTTGACCTTTAGAGCAGCTTTGGATAAAAACAAGTGAGCAGCTGCATTATAGTGAACATAGGAGTCTCTCATTGTTTTTATCCAGTTTTTCTATTCCTCCAGCATTTTTTTATTTTTTTTTTTAAAAAAATCAGTGTGCTGTCTGATAAATTTCAGGCTTGATATTGCTCTCGATAAATGAAGTAGTCCTAATGCTCAGTTCAGTATCTGAACTTGAAGATGCCGGCCAAGCAACTACCCTTTGGGAGCTTTCCAAAAGAAAGAAACTAAGTTCAAAATGATGGGTTCTGCTCATTTTCCTAATGGTTAGGTAGAGTGTGCAAATACGATAAAGTTGACGCTGGTTTCCTAACACCTCGGATCTTGAATTTGAGTTTTTCAGGGAAACAGTTGTATCAGCATTGACTTACCAAGATGATTATACTCCAGAGAAAATCATGGGCTTGTCTGCTTAGAAAAGAGGGGGAAACTGACATTGAAAGTTGGTTCTTTTGTGTGAAGGTTTGCTAACTGTCTGTGGAGAATGTATTTGCACTTGAACTCTTAAGGAAATTCCAGTGGCTGCCCACTGTAATCTGTAATAACTGCTTTATATTTTTATGTCATTTTTTTGGTGGTAGTGTTGGGGGGGAATGAGACAGGACTAATTGAAAACATTAACCAAGTACTAATGTGTTTTCATCAAGTTTAATGATTAAAGAAAGAACTGGAAATAAGGGACTAGTCTCCTGCATGTTGTTTTCAGTCCTGTTTATGGTCACTGAGTTCTCCATTATAATTCATCAAGGTCAAAATGTATCGTGTCACAGCAATAAGAGAGCCTCTGTGTTTGGGGGCTTGTACTCGTATGAACCAAGTGGGATGAAGGATCAGCTTCTAAAGCAGGCATTCTCCTACCTGTGTATTGAATATATTGCACAGACATGGGATATGTTAAAAGAGGACCATTTCAACCTTGTGCTCTGATTTCTCACATACTGATGTTAAGGTATCTGAAGTTAGTATTTATCTCGGTGTTCGAGAGGCACTAGTACGAATGTTGTTAGATTGTACTTCATTCCGTTATGTGAGAAATGTTCTTTGCTATTTAAATTGTACATAGCTTCCCTGTTGCCTGTATATCATGACAAATGGGAAAGAAAATATAATTTGAAGAATCTGTTCTGTTGCAAATCGGTGTCTTCTTTAAACACATTTGCTGTCTTAGTTGTGTTTAGCCCAGAAGCAGGCTTCTTAGGTGAGCTGAAAGTTTTTGGACTAGAAACTTGTGACATAGTATTATTACCTAGTAAAAACGTGAACTGCTTGAAGGGGAGAACTTGGGAGGAAGTTCTCCTATAGAAGACTCCCATTAGGTGAACATTTCTATCAGTGATGTTGCGCTACTGATGGAAAACACAAAGTGCACTTTTAAATATGTAGTTTTCTCTTGTTTTCATAGCTTTGTGTCAGTGCAATTTTAACTTGTATTGTGCATTTCCTCTGTAGCAAAATTGCAGGTACAGCTCTTAGGAGAGGAAAAACTCACCAGACAAATAAGAAGGAAGATAGAGCTGCAAGAATATGTTTTGACACAATGACTTTAAGTTCTGACTTGCTTTGTCAATGCAATACTGTGTATTAATAGAGGTTCTTTTTCCTCCTCCTTCCATGCTTAGGTTTGCATTGCAGAATTGAAATCCAAAGTAATAGGGCTGATGTAAGCACTTACTGGGGAAGAAGGTTCTCAGCTGATCAGAAGGATTTGCATCACTGTGTGCAGTGCAGTATGCTGCTTGCTTACTAGAGTGTAAAACTCCATCTAGATATTAATTTGATTTAAGCAGTTACAAAGGCTGCTTTCAGAAGTATTTTTTATGTTGTGTGACTACTTTCTGTTTACAGATTTCTGGTGTAAGAATCTCTTGATAGAAGCTGCTGATAGAATTTGAAAGTATTAACTTCGACACCTTGACTTGAGTGCTGCAGTTTTACTTCAGGCAAAGCTATCTGCTGGAGTCCCTTGTCTCGAAGTTCCTGGGAAAAAGTGTTCAGAGCTTTTGCTTTGAGCTTGTATGTGCTGTTGGTCAAACCTGATAGCAAAGACAATACCAGGAGTGCAAGGAAAACTTAACTTGTTTTCGATGGTGGCGGTGATTGCCACTGACTCTTGAATGAAATATCTTGTATTTAGCTGTAATGCAGTATGAATACTGAAATCCCTCAATAATTCCTTAGAGGAGACAGTAATACCTATTTCAAAAAGGTTCTCTGGCTGTGGGGTCATCGTGGTCCCTGATCACACCAGACCTTATAGTTCATGACAGCTGCCAAATATATTTTGCAAGCTTTCTGTTGCTTCTAAAGAAGATGAGATCTGCAGAGGAGAAGCACCTGAAGGAAGTGAAGCAGCTTTGCTTCATCAGGCATGTTACATACACCTGAATCTGTTGTCAACAGGCAAACTTTTAAACTTTTTTTTCTTGTATGCAGTCTTTTAAATTGACATAAGAAGGGGATGTTTATCTGTACTCTGAAAGGTAGTGTACAGGCACTTTTCAAAGATACTGGTTTCTTTGGAGGTGTGGGGGAAATTAGGTTTCAAGAATACTATTGACACCCTTTAAAGGATAGTACTTGATCTTTTCTAGCTGTATATGCTTATCAAAGTGAATAAAGCTAAATGAGGAGCAAACATGAGGTCTGGAATTAAGGCCTTGGGTGCCTTGTTGTCCTAGATAAAGAATATGCTGCACAGAAAATGAAGGTCTGTCTGGGGAGAAAGCTTAGTGTTTAAGCCCTAGAGAGTTGGATAGTCAAAAAAGATGGTTGTATGGTTGTTCCAGAAGCAAAAATAAGTGGTTCTACTGTGAGAGTTAGCAGGGCTGAGTTACGGCTGATGAGGATGAGCAGTAAGGATCATCTTGTCATAGTAAAACTAAATGAATGTTCTGCCACTTTTTGGCAAAAGGGCCTGAAATTCCTAGAGAGAAACATTGAATTTTAACAAGGGGGGATAAATAGAAAATAAAAATGTAGATTATATCAAGTGAAGTCCTCCCCCCTCCTAAATAAAACTTAAAGGAAGGTTGATCTGGCATTGAAATTGCTGAAGTTCTCACCTGAAGGATGTTGATTGCTGCAAGAGGTGAAGGGGAGAAAGGCAATAATATACTATGGGGAAAAAGTAAAAGCAGATGCGAGTCCTGACTTTCAGAACTGAGATAACTTTGATCCTCGGAGCTTAGTGATGACACAAGTAGGAGTTTGGTGAATCCATCTAGAGAGACAAATGTATAAAGTGGGTTTAATTTTTTTTTATATAGGAATGAGAGGCCTTAAAAATGCAAACTACTGTTAAGTGTAAGTTGTGTTCTGTGGCACACAGAAATAGCAGAGGGTAAAGAACATGGATAACTACAAAGTCACTAGCTAACTTAATGATGTGATGGAGTAATGAAAGGTATGTGCACGAGTGGGGATTGAATTGCTGAAGGTGAATAAATATTAGTGCACCTTCATCAGTTAGTGAGTTTATGTGGTGTGGTGTATATGCTTATGAGTGTCCATTTGGGACAGGTTCCATTCTGACTCATTTGTAGAAGGTTTTGAGAAAGTATTTCTCCTATTAGAGCAGATTAGAAAACCTTGGCAAAATCCAGCAGAGTGAACATGGATAGAAATAGCCTCACTTAACCGAAGGAAAGAAACAGATAAAACACAAAGCTGGAAGGAGCTGTTTGCAAGAGGAGGAGATTGTACCTTAGGTGATGGATAATTGCAGTGTCTCAAAGTTGTGTATTCATTAGGAGATTTCCCAATTGAGGTAGGCTACTTGTCTCTCCCTGTGCTCAAAAATGTGATTATTTTTTTTGATTGAAATCAAGTTTGAAATCAAACTTGAAATACTTGTTTGATTTCAAGTAATGAATGCAACTTGTGTTTCTACTGAATGAGATGTAAGCATCTGTGTGAGATGCAGTTTACACAACCAACTTTGAGCTCTGACTCTGAAAATGCACAAAAATGGTGTTTATATGCTTTGGGGCAGTTGGTGACCAGTACTGCTTGATCAGCTGTAAAGAGATAACAATGTGCTTTTGTGATATAAGAGTGGGAATTGTCCGATCGATTGTTTAAATGCTTACATTTCTGTGTGCCAGAATCTGTCTCGGATCAATTGTTGAAATGCCTGTGTTTCAGGGTGACATAATGTGACTGGTGCCAGTTCAGAATTAGTGGTGGTGTGTGTGATAGGAGGGAGGCAAATTATTCTTCTTGGAAGTTGTACATCCGCACTTTACTATTTGTAGCTTCACTCTGTACTTCACGTGTGAACTATGGCGTTTCTTCAAATGCTCGTATTCTCCTTTAGGTCAGATTGTGTGCTTTACCCTTAGTTTTAGTTAGCAGTGCTGTAGGAGAAACGTAGCAAAGAGTAAACTAACATTGTTTTGTACGTGTCCCAGCCTTTGGCTTTCACTGCGTACTGCCGTCTCAAGATGCGTTTTGGTCTTTGCGCTTGAGCACAGCTTGAAATAGGATTTCTTTCCCAATATTTTTAAGCAGTGCTATGATAAACTTGTCTGCTCAAGCTGTGCTTCCAATGTTTACTCTTCCACCGTCTGTGTAGGGGAACATAAGGACTTTTTTTTTTGGTTTAGACTTAAAGAATGTGAGGAACTGTAATAAGACAACGTGATGGATGTGTGCGACTTGGACAGCTGCTTTAAGGTACCGCTTTCGGGGAAGAAAGATTTCTTTTTTAGCAGTAGATGGCAATAGACAAGGATACTGACTAGATCTTTCCCTTTCTCACAAGAGAAAGTACAGACGTTAGTTTTTAACAGAAGCCGAGATGTTTTACTCTCTCCTAAAAGCACTGGGCTGGATTGATAGGGCTGAATTTGGAAGTGAAGAAGAAATGGAGCTGTGTTCACCTTTGCATGACTTGAAGATATGTTTCCTGACCTGTGAATTCTGTGACCGCTGAGTTTTCAACAGAGGAAAAAACTAATTCAGACACATAAATAACTTCCCCACCCCCACCTCTTGTATCTTCCTGCAAGAACAGAATGAAAGGCTGTATCAGGGCCTTGGTTTTACTGAGGATCTTTTAGTGCTGCAGGGTTTCAAATATTGAGAATATGCAGTTTTCTCTGTGTGTGTGTGTGAATGCATACAGTACAAAGTATTACATAGTATTGGGAATATGTAGCTTTCTGGAATTTGGCATTCCACACTGTAATTGAGTTTGATGTACTATGTGATGTGGAGGTTGTTATTTAATAAAAGCAGGCTTCTTGCAGATGTAGGGTACAGTGCTTGGCCTGGAGAGAGGAGAGGGTGTGGGTGTGGGAGCAGGAGTACTTCCCAGTATTGGCATTTGGAGTGTGAAAGCAAACAAATGATGAACAGAACTTGCTTCCAGTGGAACCTCTGCTGGTGAGTTTGCTGTCTTTGTTGTTCCCAGTAGTGCTAGTGCTGTTTGTTTCTCACAGTGTAACAGCTTGGGAAGCTTTGAGCTATTCTTCTGCTTATGGTTTCATAAATGAAGTTCTGTTGAAGATAACTGTTGTCTCCCAAGTGGGCTGGAAGTGGCTCATCGCTTGAGCTGAACTTGTTTCTCCTGGAAAATCTTGCACTCTTTCTATAAGAAATTATTGCTTTTCCATCTCTTGTGTATAGCGGGCACCTTTTTTTGTTCTCTGCTGGTCTGTCTTTCCATTTGAAAATGTTTTTAGTGTTGTGATATGTATAATATCTTAATTTTAACACTAGGCTGTTCTGTATTTTTTTGTGTGTGTGTGTGATCTAAGGTGTCTGTTCATTCTTTCTGATGCTTGGAAAATGACTAACTGTTCTTTTGAGACATGACTGTTGTTATGTGGGAGGTTTGTGGGGTTCTTGTTTTATTTTTGTAAAGGAATACTTGGAGTTGGAAGGGCGAGCTTTGTGACCCATCTAATGTTATGCATAACCAATGGGATGCCCATACTCAGCACTGGTTGCAGGGGCTGCTGAGGCTCTCAGAAATGCCAACTGAAGGGCACTACTCAAGAGGAGCCATGGAATTTTGTCCCATGATTCTTGGTGTGGACAAGAGTTTCCTTTGGAAAGGAGACTGGGATAGATGTGATGAGATATGTGCATTTGTATGATTCATATCCTTGGAGGCAGCTCACTTGTATTAATCTTGGATATCTAAGCTGAGCTTTTGCTGTTACACGTGCTCGTGCCCTGCCATGTTTAGTAGGATGCCATGAAGGACTGCAAAATTACTGTATTATTGGTAAGAGAAGTTGATTGCGCTGGAGTTTACAGAAGATGTTGGTAAATTTATTGTCTTCAGAGTGAGCTTCCTAAGGGCGGTTATCATTTAATGCAACTACATCTTTTGTGTTGGCAGCTGGCTGAACAGGAGGCTGAGGGCTAATGACTGTATTTGTGGCGTACCTCTTCTAGTGCAGTACTTCTAAATGGAAATTTGACTGGCTGAACGAGCAAAATGCAAGCAAGTGTTCAGTAAGGTATTGGATAGAATCATGGAGCAATAGAGTGGCTTGGTTTGGAGGGGACCTCACTGCCCTCTGAGTGAGGAAGTTGCTCCCAACACCTAACCATGCTCGGTGCGGTGGGAGCAGAGCTGCTGCTGCCCATTGCTTGGGTTGGGCCTGTTAGTCGAGGCCTTGTGAGCGCTGGGAAGGTCAGATAAGTTATTTTTATGACTTTTATAGGCCCATTGTACTTGTCCTGAGGGTTGCAGAGCCGATGGGAGGAACACAATTCGCCCAGCTGGGGAAGGACGTTGAAATTCATTAGAAAACCCTTGGAAAGCAGCTGGTTCTTTGCGGATTTCTCCTCCGAGCCCTCCTGGCTCATTCGTTTGCCCACTGAGGTGCCGGGGACGAGCGGGGGAACCCCGTGCCGCCCCGTCCCCCCCGCGCACGGTTGGTAGGCGCCCGCCCCGCGCAGGGTGGAACGGTCCATTTCCTGTTCCGCGCTGACAGCGGGGGGGGAGGGGGGAATCGAGCGTGTGCTGCCGGGCGGCCGGCGGCCCCTCCGTGTCCGTCAGCGCGAGGGGTGTTGGCGGCGGGCGGCGGGGCATGGCCGGGCTGTGAGGGCGGACGGAGGCGGCGGGCACCGCGATGGAGGCCTACGTGCTGGAGGACATCCTGGAGGTAGGGCCGGGAGAGGGCCGCAGAACAAAGGGGTGGCGGCGGGCGAGCCCCGGGGAAGCACCCGGGGTGATTGGGGCAGACCGGCGGCGGAGCACCGGGCCTGGGCACGGAACCCCGCGGCCTTCCGTCCTACCACCTTAGTCCCTTGGGGCGGGCTGCCCGGGCTCTGCGGCTGGGCCTCCTGCACAGCCCTGCTGCCATCTGCGGGGTTCGCTGGGTCCCTGCGGCTCCAGGATCCCCAGGTGTCACATCCTCGCCTGCAGCCTGCATGACTCCTCCTGTGTCACCTGTACGCTAGGCCTGCGTGATTCCCATATTTCCAATCTTTTGAGGTTGTATGGGCTGCTTTTACATCCTTTGCACGTGTTGTGCTGTGAAATGAATGATATTTCCACTTCTTGGGACTGAAACTTCAAAATGCCATTTCAGTCACAGGAGCAGAGCCTGGCCTGGCTGACCTTATAGCAACGTGGCTGTTCTGAGTGACATGGCTCCTTGTTCCGCCTTGTATCAGCAAGGAGCTGACATAGTTCAAGGAAGCTTCTTTTTCATTGTCGTGGTGTTTCTGGTTTTGCCGATGAAGGCATGATTTCATTGCCAGCTGACTTTCCAAAATATATGCATATAGTCTTTACTGTCATGAGAAGCTGTTAGCTTGTTTTAGTTGCTGCCAAAATTACAACAAAGCAGTGCTTTCAGTGATGCTTGTCTGGTCGGTTTATCCTGAATGGCCACATGTATGTTGCTCTTTGGCCTAACATTTTATGGCAGTAGAGAAGCCTAGCGTGGTGTTAACAGCCTCACTACTCACGCGGAAGTTAAGCACAATTATATTCAGAATGTTAACACAAATACTTGACGCGTGCTTAAGAAATTGTTACCAGTGCTTCCATGAGGCACTTGTACCAGTATCTGGCTGTGTGGCTGGGTTTCTGTGGTGAGACCAAAAGTGAACTGGGCTCTCTGCCATGAGACAAACATGTCAGTATTTCATTTGCTTTAATGGATGTGGAAAGCTTTTTCCTTTTCCTTTTGAACTCTTAATTGTCATGTGCGGCTCCATCTTATGTCAAGTTAATAAAACACTTGGGTTTCTTCATTTTCTTTTTCTGGAAAAGCAGTTAGCAAATTAATTGTGTTAATATAGTTATAGTTCAGGTTTATGTGTGTGAATTCAATGAATGCTTCTAGGATTAAGATGGATTTGGTGACTTCTGGTAATTGCATCGCACATTCATTTCACACATTCATTTGTTGGTAAACTCAGGCCATTTTATGATATGATTCTATGATTAATTTCCTTGTAATGAAGCAAACTGTATTTAGGGAAAACATCCTTAAGAATCAAGTCACTATTTAGCTTCTGTGACTACAGATGAGTGTTAACTCTGACTACATGGATGTTCATAAGTCTCACTAATGTCATAGAGGCCATTTCTTAATTTCTTAGTGCATCAATGAGTGAAATTCAGTTACTGAGAGTTCTTAGAGGTCTGGAAGTCAAGCTTGATTATCCCGAACTTATTACTGGTGAAACTTCTAAAAGTGTGCTTATGCTGTTTGCTTTATTTTTCTTTTTAGGGATTTTTCCTCCTGTGTAGCAGTTACTGATACTCATTCAATGACTGCAGCATGAAGGTGGAGAGAACTGCTGTTGCTTAGCAGAATCTTAAATCAGATCTCATTTATTGGACAGTTAAATTTGAAGGGAGCTTTCCTTACCTTCTTACAAAGTCCTCAAGAATTTTCTCACCTCTAGATTGGTTATAGCTTAAAACAAGGAAAAAAAGGCCTTTCTGTAGCACAGAAGTTTGATGAGTTTGTGTGGTGACTGAAGCTCTAATGGTGCAAGTGGGTGCTTCTTGGGCAGAAATCATTTGAAAATTGAAAAGAGTGGATAGTAATCAGGTAATTGTCAGTTAAAATGCTCAAGCTTGTCCTAGTATGAAAGGTACCCTGTGGGGAAAGGGAAAGACAAGATGAGGAGAAAGCTTGGTCTCTGTTGACTTGTTTCATGGCTGGGATTGAAAGACTCTTAGAAATGATTTTTGCTCGGACTCCTTTATGTGTGTGAGGATAAAACTAAAACAGTTCTTCAGTGAGCTTAATGCATCTGGGGGCAGAAATGATCTTTAGCTCAGAGGATGTAATTTAGTGTCCTGGCTGCTTTCAGAGGAGGTTGCATTCACTGCAGACCTTGGGCAGGCTTTCCTGCTCTGCTGGAGATGAACATTGTCCTAGCTGCATTACTTGTATTTGGTATTGAAAGTATTGTGAAGGAATGCAGCTGAATAAAATTTAAATGCCGTGGGGTTCATCTGCAGATGGGTTTTGTTCCTTTGGTTCTTCTGATATGTGTATCTTGGCAGTACTTCCCTGTTAACGTGTGACTTAGCTGATGACAAAGCTTTTTTTGCTTTTTTGTCAGTATAGCATTTCAGTTTTTGGCCTGTTTGTGCTAGTGGAGGAGTAACTATGTACGGGAGACCTAAATGTGGCATTCAAATAGAAGCATAAACCTGGAGTTGCTCTTTTGTCACTTTGAGTTATTCAACAGAAACATTTTCTTTGTTGGGCAAAAAGAAGATAAGTTTCCTCCTGACTGACAGGGATACAGTCTGCATTGTAGTGTGAAGAAAAGCAAGTTGGAAGCTTATGAAAGTGGAGGGGTGAATTTATATTCCCTGCGGTATTTTAATATTTATCGAGGGAAGGTGCCATATATTCTGACCTTTAGGTTGTTTAAAAGTTTCTGTGCTTGGCTTAACAGAAATGGACTGGTGTGCAGTGCTGGCCCACTTGACAGTTCATTATTAATGGCCTTAGTTAAGTGCATTTAGAACAACAACAAAAAAATCCCTTAACTTACTTGTGTAAGAAATATTTGTCACCTTCATTGGTTTGAAACTAAAAACAATTGTGACTGAAACAAAACTACTTACAGTAATACGAGGAGTCTTTCCTACCTGCGGAAGACTCTTTTTACTAGAGCAATGGTGAAGGGGTTTTTTTGTTTGTTTGTTTCTGGTTTTCCAGCTCTGAAGATCCTACTGTGGTTGTTTTACATGTGGCTGGTATGGTAGTGATGTTGGTGAGTGGTGGGATAATGTAAAATGATCATCCCCCTTATATCTAGTGGAGCTGTAGTGAAAGTAGTGGAACCATGGCTTCAGTAGTGACCAGAAGCTTTACGTAAGTGGTGATTAATGTTGAAAGATTATGTTCCTGCCTGGATCCAAGGTGGGGAGTCTTGTAAGGGTCAGTCTTTGAAAATCTTTAACTCATATAAGCAAGAGGGCCCCTGCTTAAATGCTGTGATGTCCCAGTCTCTCTCACACACGTGTACATACATGTAGGTTTATAAGTTGAGTGGAATATCGTGGCAAGGCACCAAGAATGTAGTTATGCAGCATTAAGTATTGGAAGAGCTGGACTTTTGCCTGCTGTAATGCAGTGAAGATGTGCTGTTGTGTCATGCCCTAAGGTAGGGTTGAACTTTGTATTGGGATGCATCTTCTGCTGCAGAATCAGTATGACCTTGTTTTGTTAGTCACCATTTGTCAATTAGGAATTAGTCGATCATGCTGTAGTTCACCTACAGTTTAAGAAAAGCACATTGGTTGCTGTTTCAGGGTATGGGACTACCTTGTTCTCAGAACTCGTGCCAAGTGAGTTTAGAAGGAAGCTGAGAATGGCACATTTTTGGTATTTTTCATGGAGGAGGATTAGCCTGAAGTCAAGCTGAACCTGGTAACAGCAGACTGAGTTGATCCACCATCTTAGAATCAAGTGCCAGTAATTCCACCAGATGACATGTAGGGTGAGTAGGAACGATCTTAAAGAGGTTCATGCAGCAGGATGCTAGAACTTGTACCATGCCCTTGTTTAGCTGGTAGAGTCATGCAAGTTTGGGGAAATATTCATGGAAAAATACATTTATTGCCCTTCTCTTGAGTCAGCTGGAACCTGAGTGGCCCTGGAGTCTTTGTGGGCTTTCTGGTTGACTTGCTTATAGAAGTCGTTGCATAGTAGATCAGTAAGTTATGTAGTGAAAAAACCCTTGTGCTGCTGCTTTCTCATGTTTCCACGGAGCTGACAGAATGGTGTCAGTCTGACAGAACAGAAGTGATGGTAACCACCTAGGCCCTGCTAGCCCTTGTGTTCACAGCTTCATGAAGGTGAGTGCAAACTGCGGTGAAGCTGCCTGGCTGATTCCCCTGGGGCTCTTTCTGTAGTGTTGTCTTGTGCTTTCAAGCAAAGCAGGAATCCTTTCCATTGGATCTACTTTCTCCAAAATGCTGCCTCATCTGAGCGTTTATCTATTATTTGAGGCTCAGAACAGCTGTATGTTGGAAGTCCTGCCTTGTGTTATTTTCCCTCATATCATTAATTTGGTAAGACTGGCCAGCAGGGCAGGGTGCTCATTTTCAATGGCTTGAGCTGAGTTGTTTTAATTGGGAGCCAGAAAGAAAAGCTGGTGAATGTGGGTTTTTTTGAATTTCCAGCTGTTTCTGCTTGACTTGTAGGAAGAGATTCCAAGCCTGATGGTGCAATTGAAACCTATTGTTTCTCTGTTTTATTGTTTTATCATCTTTTTGTACAGTAATATGAAAATGCAGTTATTATGTGAGAAGCTTTAAGGCAGTAAATAACTTTGTACCTGGACAGCTGCTGTTAAAAAGGTCAACGCTGTTAAGTGGCTGTGTCTGCCAGTGAGCAGGTTGCTCATTGAGAGCTTCACTGAAGGCTTTGACTTGACTAGAAGGTGGAACTGGTCTGCCAAAGTCTCCTCTAAACCCAGCTGCTTTTTGCTAATCACTTAGTTGAAACTGGGCATTTGATCCAATACAAAAAGAATACTGAAGTGTTTTAGGTGAATTTATTTCCGTTTTTTTTCTTGCATCCCATCTTTAAACCTTTGTAGAAACGCACTGATTTTTCTCCTGACTAAGGTAATTCTACCTTTTTTTTTCCCTGTGCGTGTATAAAATCTCTTCAGTTCTTTGCTGTGCTGGAATTTGCTAGCTTTGGCTGGCAGGAAGTCACATGCACCAGAGCTGTAACTCACACTCAAAACAACCTGTTACACTGCCTCAGCATCAAAATCATTTGAGAAGTGTGACTCGTCTAAACATTGATTTCTATCAGTTTGTGGCTATTACTTTCCATGCTGCACAGCTCATGCAGAGCTTCTTCTGTTAATTCACTTAATAACAACATTCACGTTACTAGGTGAGAGACTCGAGCATCTGAAATGCAGTTTTAAGTAGAAAGACGTAGTTCCTGTCCCTCACTGTGGACAGTTTGTAATCTGAAAAGCAACTTTGTACTGGCAGTTTTATTTATGAATATAGCTGAATATTTATGAATATAGCTGAAAGTGATGAAAAGGAGGAGCAGAAACTTGATTCATGTTGCTGCATGTCCTACTCAAGAGCCTTTGTTGGAACTGTATTCATATTAACATAGGAAAATAAGCTAAAATGTCTTCAGGTGCATTCAGAACAGATGTGGTCAGAAACAGAAAGAGAAGGGTGAGTTGAAGTTACTCAAAGTGGTTTCCTCTGTGCTCGGTTCCCCAGGTGGCAACTATAAGAATTCTGATCAGACACTGGACTGGTTTCCTACTGTAACTTTACCCCCTTGCTTCTCAGTGGAAGAGCAGCAAACAAAGCCATACCAACTCCCTTACTGAATAAAAGGCTTAGTTGTGAGTGCTAAAAAGTGGCATTTATTTTTTTAAGCAGTGGGAAGTAAAGGAAATCAGCATTACATTTGATGGTTTGAGGGCATTTTAGACTCTATATTTGTCTGCCAACGCAGGCAGTTGTTTCAGGGCAGCTGTGCTGATTTTCCTCTATAAGACAAAAATGAATACCAACTAATAACACTGGAGCAACCTGAAGTAATGTCAAAGCCCTTGATGTCATGAGTCCTATCTTCCCAAAATATTTGTTGTTATTTTCATAAAATTCTCAGCTGAAATAAATTGTGTTTCTTAAAGGGCTGTTCTGTAGATACATTCTCTTTCAGCATTGCTGTCATGGTGCTTGGTTTATCTCTTGACTGTTCTCTAGCTTGGAAGTTGGTAGAAGAAAATGGTACCTGAGCCTGCAGATGCAAGTGGAACAACATTTGTATTTGAACATTGAGATGCTGGAAATAAAATTCAACTATTGGTTATGTTGTAATATTTTAATGAGTAGAGATACGTTCAAGGGATTTTTCATTCTAATAAGTATCTTCCTTTCAGTGGGCTTTTCCTTATTTCTAAGTATGTGTTGTATTACTAATTCAGTGTAAGGGGCTACCATCTATCATGAAGAAACTTGAATTGTGCAGCATATATGCAGTTTATTCTTGTTTCTACTTCAAGGGAAAGCATATTGCTACATACGCATAAGACCGCAAGAAGTTTTGTAGGTGTGTTGTACAGTGTGCAGTGCATCATACAGTAAGTTGGTGCTTTAATCACTTTGATCAAGCTAGAGAAAAGCTGTGGCTAAGCTAGGCTGCACATTACATTGCTTGAACAAAATTGTTCCGGTGTTCTTGTACTCTTTTAAATCTGTGCTTTCCAACATTTGAAGGGAGCATGTAAACAGGAGGGGGAGCAGCGGTTGACATGGGGGGATAGTGATTGCATGAGGGGGAATGGTTTTAAACTTACACAGAAGAGGTTTAGGTTAGATATTAGGAGAACATTTTTTACTCAGAGGATGATGATGCAATGGATCAGGTTGTGGATGCCCCATCCCTGGAGGCATTCAAGGCCAGGCTGGATGTGGCTCTGGGCAGCCAGAGGGGTGGTCAGCAGGGATAGGGAGGTGATTGTCCCTCTCTACTCAGCTCTTGTGAGGCCCCATCTGGAGTACTGTGTCCAGGTGTGGAGCCCTCAGTACAAAAAAAGACATGGGGATTTTGGAAAGGGTCCAGAGGAGGGCCACAAAGATGATCAGGGGGCTGGAGCACCTCCCCTATGAGGACAGGCTGAGGGAGTTGGGTTTGTTCAGCCTGGAGAAGAGAAGGTTGCGGGGTGACCTCATTGCAGCCTTTCAGTACCTGAAGGGAACTTACTCCCAGGAGGGGAGTAAACTCTTCGAAAGGGCTGATAATAGCAGGACACGGGGAAATGGTTTTAAGTTAAAAGAGGGAAGATTTAGGTTGGATGTTAGGGGGAAGTTCTTCACTAGGAGAACCACTAGAGTGGTTAGGCCCTGGAACAGGCTGCCCAGGGAGGTTGTGGATGCCCCGTCCTTGGAGGTGTTCAAGACCAGGTTGGACGGGGCCCTGGGCAACCTGATCTAGTAAAGGTGTATGTTTGGTGGCCCTGCCAGGCAGGGGGGTTGGAACTACATGATCCTTGAGGTCCCTTCCAACCCGGGTCATTCTGTGATTCTGGGCAGCCTGGTCTGGTGGCTGGCAGCCCTGCACATAGCAGGGGGTTTGGAACTACATGATCATTGTGGTCTTTTTCAACCCAGGACATTCTGTGGATAAGCACATGCACGCATGAGTTCCATTCATGCCAAAGGGAATTCAGAGTTTGACTGAGTCGGAAGAGCTGTTTATGCACTTGTTTTGTCTCCTGCATATCCTTGTTCTCTGCTGCTGCTTCTCTGAAGAACAGCCAATGGAAGATACTTCTGGGTGGCAATGATTTCTTGCCAAATTTGTTTAAGAAAACACATCGGAAGTTTAAAACTGTTTCTGAAACAGAAACAACTGGTATTAGGCAGTTCAGTTCACTTGTTCACTGTGTTTTATGTTTAGTAGCCACAGTGAGGGGTAGAATCAACTTCTGTGAGCTTCTTGTGTCTGTGTGCAGTTGCTGGAATATGCCCTCTGATCTATCTGTGCTTTCCCCAAACCATAGCATTGCAGGTTCTTTTTCCTATGAGAGGAACATATAGTATCTATGCATTGCATTTGTTGGAGGGAGCTCTGGTGTGTGGATGTACACAGCCTCAGCCATGCATGCTGTTCTGCAGCAGTCAGAGGGTCTCAAAGCAGAACATGGAGTCGCCGCATGGGATGTTTAATGTTGGGAGGGAGTCTTATAGGGATATAGTTTTTAGTACAGCAGGAGTTCTGAGGTTTAGACCTAAAGGTAACTATGACTTATTGTGACATAATAATTGCTGTTTAATCTTATGCTCCTGTAATTTCTCTTGTTCTGTGATCTGATCAATCTGTATGTCTCAGTATCTGTGTGTGGGGAGGAAAATATGTGGACAAGCAAAGGTCACTTGCCTTATCATTTTGTTGAAGCAAAGTGCTGTTTCCTGATGCGCAGATAAATCACTTAGGCATTTCAGGGCATGGAGGTCTTTTTGCATTATGCATTATGGCTCACACCGTAGAGCTGGCCGTCTTGTGTTTGGAGATATTGTGGCATAAATGATCATGTTAGCTGCCCTCTGTTTTGCATTACGATTGGCATCGAGAAATAATCAGGAAGGTCAGTTAGAGACAATGGTTAGGAAACAGAAGTAGCAGCTCCTGGAGGGAACAACACCCGTATAGTTGCTCTCACACGCAGGGAGGAGGGAAGCCAAGCTGACGAGTAAGTCGTGCCGACTGAGGAACTCTTTCTGGCAGATTTAGCATGGCAAATCTGCAGCATTTCATCGTGGAGGCGGGGGAAGTCAGTGTTCTCCCTCTTGTGAACCCTGTGAGTGCAGTGTGCTGGCAGCAAAAAGTCATCAGGTAGACGTGTTAGTGGAGGCTTGCTTTCTGGAAACTGTTTGGAGTGGACGTAAGGTTATATTGTTAAAATTGTTTGTATCAAGAGTGATCTCACATCTGCCTGATATGAATAGATGCCTGACCTCTTTCTCCTCTGAATCTGAATATTTTGCTAAGTTCAGCAGCTTCCTTGGCATAGACTTACAGAGAAGCTGTTTTGGGTCATCTGAGGCCTTGTTGCGAGGAATAAGTGTGTGCTCAAATCTGAGGGAAGTGCTCTTGTATTAAGGCTTTAAACTATGCTGTTAGGAAATCTGGGTGAAGGCGAGGCCCCTCAGTGCTGTTCCTACATACAGCTTCATTTCTGCTGGCTTTGTCTATATTAAAGTTATGATGTCGTGCTTCCATTGTTTGGCTGTGCTGATCTAAAATCCTTAGGAAAACAACTTCAGCTGGAAATGAATGGGTGTGAACAGTTCTGGTCTGAAACCGCAGCAGAGTATGTTGGGCCAGTAAAAGCACTTGTGAGAAGCTGGGCCACCTTTAGTTGTGGTAAGCTGCTCTAAACTCCCTTCTCAGAGGATTAGGTAAAGGTCTGGGTCTGTTCTAACAAAGCCTGAGAGAGTGGCAGGGAAATGGCTGCTTACCGAGCCGTGAAAAGAAAGCTCAAGATGCTTCTTGAAGATTCTGCAGGCATTGAACATGCAGGTGAGCCCCCTGAAGTTAACTGGTGATAACAAGAAATGATGATAACAAGAAATGGTGATTGGGATTTCAAGCTTGGCTCTGACAGAGGTAACAGGACTGAAACAATGCATTTGTGCTTGTGGTAGCTCACGGTTTTTGTTTTCACCTCATCCTTGGGTGTCATTTTAAAAGAAGATGCGTGAAGGTTATAAATGAGTGGTTGTGTGATCTGTGTTGCAGAGGGAGATTTGTTTTGAGGTTGGAAATGCTTGTGTTGAGAAGGCATCCATTAAATCTAGCCTTGCGGTGTGCAATTAAGGCCTTCTGTGAGTCCAGCGGGGAAGAAATGACCAGCCTTTCCCACGGGATTTTCAGTTTCTTGTGAGCTCGCCTTCCTTAAGCAAGGCTTAAGGAAATAATTAGTGCCTTCAAAGTCAGGTGGCAAGGAATAGGATGTAGCAGCACACTACAGAACTGCCCAGGCCTTTGTCAGTAAGGCAGCAGTTTGGAGATGTGTCACTGTGCATTGGGGTGCTCTTCAGGTAGATGTCCAAAATCTCTTCAGAGCAGAGCTGTGCTTAATGTATTTGACAATTTTTCTATCATGAATGGCAAAGCTGAAAGGGCTTTCATACAGCTACGTTGTTCTGTGCTACTTGCCTTCTTTCTTTGTTTGACTGACTGATGGATCAGAGCTCTCTGTGTCAGGATTGTGGGTCAGTCTGAGTCCGTGGCGGTGAGGGCGTGCTGGAAGCACAGGCTGATCTCTGTGGAGGAGGAGACCTTGAGCTGTCCTCTGTCACAGTGAGAGCTCCAGCAGGCCGATTATTTGCTGCAGAAGGCTTCTTTTACACTGCCTGTAACACAGCCTGCCTGCAGAAATGGCTGGGTGGCAAGAGGCAGCGTAACACGCCATCTGAGCTTTTTACAGCTGTAATGGGTAGGCTTGGGGTTGTGTGGCCCTGTAAGTAACTTGTTAAGTAGCTTAAGTGATGCTTACATCAGATATTTGAGAGAGAATCTTAGGGGGCTGTGGTTGTCAATCCATGGCATCAGGCATTGGAGCAACAGTGGGAGAGGGCTGCTACTGGAGACTTGGTTGTCTATCTCCTCACTTTGTGGTTACACGTACCCCTTCTTTGTTTCTGATTGATAGCTTATTGCTTGGGAAGATGTGACAGGCTACTTTCTATGGGCCACAGAAACTGACTCTGGTCAAGCTATCTGTTGTAGTATTTCTGTATTGACGGGTGTTTTGTGGAAAACTTTGTGGTGGTATTGCAGTATGGAAACAGCTTTTGTAGAAGATGTATCTATGTCAGTGCTTCTGTTGCAGTCTGCAATGTTTCTGGTTTGGTCTGCAGATGTGAGCAGTCTGTTAAGTGAATTTTACTCATATACTGTCAAGGAAGTTTTGCTTTGTGAGATTTTTGCCAGGGCAGGCCAGAAGAGGTAGCTGCTATTAAATGTTTATGTGATGGTTTGGGGCAAGGGGAGAGAGGGTGCGTATACCTCTATTCAGATGATTGGAGAAGGAACTCATCAGCTTTGTACTGCATCTAGGTGAGTTCCAGGCTTCTGGAAGCACAATGGCGGGCAGTTTTAAAGGAAGTATTTTTGCTGATGTTTTCTTATGCTGTGACATCACACCAGAGACATAACTTGCAGCCCTTGTGGCTTTTCCTCTCTCCCCACCCCCAAATAATGTGAAATTGGAGCAGTGAATTTAATAAGATGATGAGTTGAGGTGGCGGTGTTTTTCTGTTGGTGTGAAATCTTTCTTGTGTGCAGAATTGCAGCTGAACAGCAGTTAACACGTAAATTTGCTTAATGTGGAAGTATGCCAAATGTTTAGAAAGAACTGAGATGGAAAATAAAATATTAAACTAAAGGTCTATTTTTCTTGGTAGTTCCACAGTAACAGCCTTCTTATAGCTGTGCACTTCAGTCTGCATCTCTCTCTTTTAGTTGTTGTTTGTCTGAGGACAAAAGAGGGGAGGGAGTTCTGCAAATACATCAGCACCTGTCTCGTCATCAGAAACACTGCAGTAATAATGCAGGTGTCCCTGCAGCAGAAACTCTGTTGGTGCCAGTCATGAGGACAATATTATGCCATTTCAGCAGCACGGGCTGTTAATCTTGTTGTTCCCTCCCCTTGCTTCTGTAGCAGCGGCGGCGAGAGGACTGGAGTGTACAGTCGATGGAAATATAAAGGAAGACAATGGAGAGACATTCCAGCTGCTAGACTTGAGATTTTTGCTGAACAAGGTGTTTTGATTTCAGGAGGGTCGTGGCATGTTAGACAGGAGATCTAATCATCCCAGATAAAGAGAAGCAATCCTTATTTCACAGGAAACAAGCTCTGCTCTAAGGCTTTGTGTATACCAGCAGTGATGCTGTAGTAGTGGGGTAGGCTAAGGAAGGGTCATGTGATGACATGCTTCTGGTTCAGAATAGATACAAAGAAAAACACAAAAACGTTCAGATGGAAATCAAGTGGTCAGGGTAGTCTGGTGCACTTGGCCTGTTATTCAGTAACAAGCATTTGGATTTTTATCTAAGAAAAATGGTATCTCTTGTAAATACTCATTAGATCATCACTTCTACTTCAGAGCTGTGTCATCCATGTTAAATGATGGTGATTTGTTTTGACCCCACAAAAATGACAGCCTCCGTCAGATGCTTGTTCTCAAGTTTTAATTGGAGCATTTTAAATATAATAACAGTATTAATGGCATAAGAATACTTGGTTTTCAAATGGCTTCAGATCTAAGCAGTAGTTATACCTGAAAACATACAGCCTTAGCTGAAAAGGTAAAACAATGCAATTTTTTTTTGCCTTAATGTTTAGTTTTATCAAGCCAAAATCCTTGGCCACAAATTCATTCTGGATGGTGCGTTAGGTAAGTTGCTTTGCCTTAGGATTTCAGACCAGCGTAGGTTTTTCAGTAAGTTCCCTTTCAGCTGCATAACGTATGTTAAAAGTGTAAGTTGTGTTCTGAGTGCTGAAAGGCAGCAGGCTGAGGGGTAGGACATATGAAGTTACTACTTCGCCATGGGCCATATGAGGATCTGAAGAAAACTTTTAAGCTTTCACTGAGCTGACTTGCAACTAAGACACACAAAAAGTGCAGTGAGAACAGCGTATGGGCATCGTGGAGTACATTAGGAATAATGAGTTTCTACTGATAAAACTCCAAGGTATTTCTTTATGTGCTTAATTGAAAGTTGGATGTAAAGGGTTGGATGGCCTACTGAAGTTAAAAAGAGGATGGAATTCTGAATCGTATCTAGCGGAGTTCTTGGATTGTTTGTTTGCATGGTAGATTTTGGATGCCTAAGAAAGAAATCCAGCCAGAAGTAGATGGCTGGATCTTGTCAGGCCTCAGTTGTGTATTGCTGTGCGATACATGTATATTCATTCCCCTTTTTCCCTTATGAATCCTTTGACCATGGAATGCCTAAGATGCAAAACATGTCAAAAATACCTAGCAGTAATGTGCAAATAAAGCTTCATGGACTATTATTCAAAATTGGTCTTGTTACGTTCAGAGTATTGTTTCAATTCCTCTCACTCATGCCAGTTGCAAGGTGATGGCATTAAAGATGCTCGTCTGCATAAGATAGATTTGTAGGACATATTCATATGTGAGTGACCGAATGCATTGCTAATTTTAAAGGGATACTTGCTGAAGTTGTATGAAGGATGTGTGTGGATGTGTTTGTTGTTTGTTTTCCTGTGCTTTTCCTTGTGTTTTCCTGTGTTTTTCTTGAATGATTTGACAGTAATCCCCAAGGCTGTGGGAAGTGATCAACAGATGCTCAGTGGAACTGTTCAGCAGCTAAAAATACTAAGGAGCTGTTTTTGATAGAGGCACAGGCACGTGAAGGTTCTGGCAGGGCTGCTGATCCTGGGCTGCAGAATTGTGTAAGCTTGTCTTCTTGAGGGAAGTGTCTTCTCACTAGCTGTGCATGCCCCCTTAATGCTTGGCCAGCCCTGCTCATTGGGCTCGCAATGGAAGGGAAGGGGCTCTAGGTCCAGCTCTGAATGAGTGAATGTCAGTGACTGTAAAAAAAGCCTATCCGTGGTCAGAGGAATGTGAAGGACAGGGATAGAAATAATTAGCTTGCCACTGTTGGAGGTGTGAGAGCTGAAACTGACCTGTAGCGAGAGCTGAGATTAACTTGGATCTGAGTTGCTAGATTGCAGCAGGAAGCTGGTGCGTCAGATTCTGCTGTTCTGCTGGGCATTCCTCATGTGAATCAGGGCCATTCATTGAAAGAGCATCACTTTTTAGCTGAAAGCATAAAGAATTTGAGATTTCCTTGCTGGAAACTTCTCAAAGTGGGGCAAAATTTTATTGACAGAGCTGGTAATGATTGCAGTTTCAGTCTGAAGGTGTCTTTGCAATACCTGGTGGACATGTAAACATGTGTTAAATTTCATGTTATCTCTAAGCACTTCATACTGCCCTCCAAAAATTTTTACAGCTGTGAAAGATCAATTTTTGCAGCTGTTGGAAACTGGCAGTTAGCCCTTTGGTAAAAGTAATTAAGGAATAATAACAGCCTCTCAATTCAGGTCAGTTTCAGGTGCTGAGGTTTGCTATGTGGCAGTAGCAGGTAGCTGTGCTTTGTGTGCTGTGCTCTTCAGAGAGCCTTCAGACTCCTTGTTCTCTGAGGAGCTGTTGGCAGCCTCTGCGTGTCAAACACCAAAGGCTCCACTGCCAAGGCAAAAATTGAGCAAGTATCAAATCAGGAATCCATGCCTAATAGAAGACAAAGCGTAGGAGTGATCTGTCAGCAGCTGCAAAGTAAGTTGGCTTTTAAATTGTAAGGCTCTAGAAAACAGGGGCCACCTTCCACCCCCAAGGAGAAGTAAAATGTCCACAAAGAGAATATTTTTGTCAGACAGGGTGTTTTGAGGCCTCTTGAAATACTTGTCTGGGCAAGTTGGTTCATCCAAAACAGGTTTTAGATGATGTTATTTATGAAGCTTGAATCTGAAGCTTAAAAACATTTCATCCTATTATGTTAATGACTGCAGCTCGCTCGTTCACAGCTTTCCAAGTCTGTTGCTAGCACCCTGACTGCTAGACAGTGAAACTGGATTTCACTCTGCTACTTGAGGCATTTTTTTTGTACAAAATGTTTACTACTATTTTGAGCTTGTCTGCGTGTAAGATAGAGGAATATTGTATTGTGTGGTTTCATACTGTAAGTGCTGTCTAAAAAAAATCATCTAGGAATGTTTGGCCTAAGCACGGCTTCATGCTTTTTAGTGTTTTGACTGGGTTGATGACTGCATGTGCCTAAATGCACACAGACTGTAGCAACTGCTTGCTGCCTTTCATCTCTGCAGCAGCTTTTGGATAGCATATGTTACAGTAGTGTGATGTTGGTTTTTGTAATTTATGTGGAGAACAGGGTCTTAAATGCTTGTTCTGTGTTAATTTCTTTCAAAATACTGGACAGCAGTACATACAGAGTATTCACAGCATGTCCTTAGAGAGAAGGGCAGTGGAATGGAATCTGCAAAATGCACTTCTTGGGCCCTTAAAATCTCATAGGTCTGTAACATGATAGAGGGCCAAGAAAAGTGACTGGTTAGAGCTTTAATTCCTCTGGGTTGTCCTTTAGATGTCTGTGATCAAGGGGAAAGTCTTTTAAACGGTGATAAATGCCAGAGATTCTCCTTAGACTAATGAGCAGAGCTATTCATGGCAGCCATGTAGTGATTAGATGGGTAAATAATAGCCTTTTGATATTCAGCGCTAAGGACTTTAATAGAGTGGTGCTTGTTGAGCTGTTTTCTACCATCATTCATAAACAAAATTTCAAGTATCTCTTTTGATCCCTACTGTTGTAAGTTTACCATAGAGTGCCCTAGCTTAGAGGTAGTTAAGGTACCCTAGCTTATGGGTAGGAAGTTAGAATATTGCAAGTGTTAGAGGTGCATGAAGACAGACAAGTGAGACACTTTAAATTGTACCAAGGCCACTGATGTAACAAAAAAAGGCTTAGCTCTGATCTGGTGGGTCTTTCATTGTGCTACATCAATCAAGATCAAAATTTCTCGGTAGTGAAGTTGTACGGTCTGACCAGATTTCAGCAGCGCTGTACTTGGATGTGCGATACTGGTTTCTGTGTGTTTATTTACATGAAGAATTCACATACCAAGGTAGCCAAGTGTGGCAGGCACTTCAGCTGAAAGTAAGTTTGGAGTTGCTGTCACTTTAGGCTTATGTTGTTAGTTTGGATAAAATGTATTGACTGTGGTAATAAAGTAAGACCATGTTTTAGTTGATGTAGTTTTTGAGGACTTGGTTTGTTGTTGAGTACTGGTTTTCTGTCTTAGCCATGTGGGCAGTGAGTGAAGCAGGTGAAATGTATATTTCATCCTCCTTTCTGCCTGGCTTGACATGAAACAGGTGTCGTTTTGACTTCTGTTCAATTTCTGTGTCAAAAATTCTGTTTGGAGGGAAAATATAGGAGAAAGTTTGGCCCTTGATTGCAACTGTGAGGCCCTATGGAGGCATGTTTTGACTCTGAAGATACTCACATAGGAGAAACAAGGTGGGGTATCAACGTCGCTTATCTACAGTGGTCTCAGTGCTGTTGGCAGTTCTGCATATATATGATTTGCTCAGGAGGGATAGAGAAGAACTGAATGATGTCTACAGGGGATCTGCCATTGCACAGTGAAATCCATGTTCAGCATCTGGCAGTTTGCAGTCAAAATATGGAATTGCTGAAATACTTCCCAGCTTTCTTGAGCATATGTGCACAGGAGTCCTGTGGATCAGCTTTTGTCTAGTTGAGATATCTGTAGGTTCATGTGTCAGATGGTAGAACACTACTAAAAGTGCTGTTTTTCGTGAAAGCAAAGCAGTTGCCCTGCTCATGAAATATGCTTCCTATAGAAATGTACACCTCTTGATTCTAGACTGGTAGCAAATCTTGTGCTTTCTTTCCTATTCAGCAAGGAAAAAAGAGGAGCTAATGGTCATTCCAAAAGGAGAGCATGAAAGAGTAGATAGGATTTTGAGTCTGTGTTTTGGAAAACAGAGGCTCCCGTCTATACACAGAGATGAGGGCTTGTGAAGGAGGCTTGGGACTGTGTGGGCAGCACTCAGCTTTGATATTGTAAAGCTTCATCACCTCTAGGAAGAGATGATAAAAGCATGATGTTGAAAGTTGCAGCAGAGTCTGCTATCTCAGTACTTGGAGTACCTAGAAGGAATAAGTTATTTTTCTGCTTAGAAAAATAATAGTTGGGTTGTGTGCTGGGGTGCTTGTAGCATGGAACTTCTTTGAGGTTTGGATTAATACAGCAATTAATTGCAGTTCTCAGACCCTTTAAAAATTTCCCTTTGTATTTAACACATCAAAATGAATCTGTTTAGTTAAGAAGCAGTTGAAACTTGGTAATTTCCGCTGCCTCCCCCCAGCATCTTTTTTGATCAGTATTAGCATCAACTTCCCTAGAAATGATTCTGGGCAAAGCAAAGATAAACAAGTACAGAACATGAGGTTTTATTGCTGGGTGAGAGAGAAGGAGAAATGTTGTAAAAAGGCTTTGTGGTGGGGGCTGTCCGAACAATTGGGTTATGTCAGAGTATTGTGTGATCAGAGAAGTGCCGACTGAGAACCCAGACTGATTGTTCTGATATGTGAGGTGGAGCATGTGTGTACTCTTCCACACGTTTTTAGTTGAGGGAAATAATATACATCTGGAGACTGTTAAAGGAAGTGGCTGTTTACTTGGGCTAGTAAATGGAAATGCTTTCTTTAGTCTCTTGCATCTGCAGAGAAGGTGGTATTTTAAAAAACAAGAACAGAATTTTCACCTACCAAAGTGCAGAGTTGTGCATCACTATTAGGAAGACTTTTATCACTCTCGTTGTGCATTGGATGTGGTGTCATATTGAACGGGCTGAGGAACAAAACTGCAGAGCTAATGAAACCCTCTTAAGAGAAAGGGCAATTAGAGAGAGAGGTAGAACTGCCAGCCTGCTGGGAAGTTCTGCAGCTTATAGGCTGAGGATGAATCTCTTTGAATAGGAAATGTAGCTGTGTTTCATGTCATGAAATAGTCTAGAATAAGCAGTTGATACATTTCATTTTTGAGGCTCATTTTTTGAGGCATTTCTCTGAAACAGCGCTTAGGTGAAAGCGCGTAATATGAACCTTATCCAAACTGTTTTACAAGGTGCATTTTCTCCCAGTGACTTGTGATTTTCTTGGTACTGTGGTGTTTGTAGGTAGATTGCTCTTTCCCACCTTTTCCTAATGTGTTGTAGTTGAGGCTATTTGTTTTTATCACACAGTGCTCACGTTGTTAGCCAGAAAGCATATGGGAAGATTTTTCCCTTTGAAACAAACTGCCCAGAAAACCCAGTGTCAGGGAAAGAGATGTGAGTTTCAGCAGAATGTTTTTGTATTTTGACTTATTGCTTAGCAAGTGCTTCTGTCATGTTAGGAAGAACCACAAGCAGCTAAATACTTGCTTAGGTGAGGTTTCTCAGTTAGTTGACGCAGGATTGGTTTTTGGTTTCCATTTCTGATGTTGAGAGAGCCAAGAAGCCTTTCAGCTGTTCAGTAATCTTAATTTCCAGCAGCACGATCTGTCTCTTGCCTCCTGAATGGTGGAGTAGCTCTTTTCTCCTGCTGCAGCAGTCTTAGTCTTTAGGAGGAAGACAAATAGCAAGTCCTCAGATGAACTGGTGTAAAAGTGGTCAAGTGGACGTGTGCAGTTGGCAGTGACCAGGTAGGGGCCCTGGCAAGGCTGCCGTGGGCCTGGGGAGGGAACTAGAGGTTACCTTCAGTTTGCATGTTGGAATGCTGTAGCATGTGTGAGTATTTATTAATGATATCTGTTAGATCATAAGGTGATTTTTGCAAGTAGTTCTCAGCTTAGCTTCCTAAACCAACAAGGTATCTGGGTTCAAGCTGAATTCTGATAGCATTCCTACAAGGTTTTGAATGTGCTGGGAAGGTGAAGACAAGTTTCAGAAGGAAAAGCTGTGATGTAAGCTCTCTGCTTGTATGCCAGAAGAGATGGGAAGAGGAGGAAGCCTTTCAGGACTCCTAAGATGAGTTGATTGTTCTTCTGGTTTGTCTGCCTTTAGGTTCTTAGGGCATTTATCTGCAGGAATCTGAACTTGTGATGCTCATGAGACTGCTTGTAAACTTTGGGACAGACATAAATCTTAAGAATAAAATAATTTGTACTTTATAGTGATAAACTGTATTCCATGTGGAAGTATATTACAGCTATGTTACAGACAGTAGCTGCTTTTAACGCAAGATGATTGGAGTCTCTAATGAAGCACGGGTGGTTGATGTGTGGTTTATTTGCTGGACAGTCTGACGTCTGGGTAGATTTTTTTGATTGTGGAAGAAGTGGATTTTTGAGACTTTTGAGCTCTGGAGAGGAATGCTGTTTCAGTGTGAGCTTAGTAATGTAATAAACTATTTGGTTATTAGCTCATAGGCTTCTTAGTGTGTTTATGTATCTCTTAGAGGAATATTCCTTGTATGTGATTTTCAAAAGCTTCATTGCTTCCAATGGAGAAACCATTTTGAGTCAGCTGAGGGTGGTTTGGTAAACAAAGTATTAAAAAAAATATCAAAACCTAAGCAAACATACAAAATCCCAACACTGCATTGCAGTTATATTTTTTGATGTACTAATTACAAGTTGGTTGGTTACATTCTTCTCAGATTAGACCTGTTGTTTTTCAGGTGGAATCATTTATCCTGGATCAGGATGATCTTGAAAACCCTATGTTGGAAACAGCTTCCAAATTGCTTTTGTCAAGTACTGCTGATGGTGCTGACCTAAGAACCGTAGATCCAGAAACCCAGGCAAGATTAGAAGCTTTACTTGAAGCTGCAGGTAAGTACTTGTGTCCCATACAGATTTAATCCCAGTGCACTAACACACGAGCCTATACTGGAACTGCTTGCATAAGTCTAATCCATGTGAGCATGATACAAATGCACAGTGTGAAGCAGTGTGAATGTGGCAATGTTGTGCAAGCCAGGGATGACTGAGGAACTCATTAAAATGTTCTGAATTTTTGAAAATTGATTTCATGTGAAGGTTGTGCTTCTAATAGGATACTTCTGAATTTGGATTTGTAGAAAAAAAATTAACACCCAGCCTTAGACTTGCAACCTTGTTTCAAAAACTGTGCTGCTGAATGAGGCTTTGTTCTGTAATATGAATGTTTGAAACTAGTTGCATATAATGACTAGTTGAAAAACAATGTTATAGATCGTTGCAGGTTTTAATTCATGTGCATCGTGTCTGAGTGCAGCTTATAAATTAATGTTGTAAACAGCTAATCCCTTCTGTTTTGGAGGCTGTAGTTCATTATGTTTGGAATGCTTCTGTCAAGGAATCTTGTAGGTTCAGTTTCAACTTATTTTTTTGTTGTTTGTTTCCTCCTTTCCTGGCACGTGTACCAACTTGTTGCAAATTGTCACCATGGAAGGAATAGGGAAACTATCGACTGCTGATGGTAAAGCATTCGCAGATCCTGAGGTGCTTCGCAGACTGACTTCTTCGGTCAGTTGCGCGTTGGATGAAGCTGCTGCTGCACTTACACGGATGAGAGCAGAGAGCACAGCAAATGCAGGGCAGACGGACAAGTAAGCCATGCTTTATACTGTCACATTTGTAGTTGTGTGCTGCTTAACTGTGGGGCTTTTCCTTGTGTGTTTCTGGATGCGAAATGATGAAACTCCAATTGGAACTTGTGCCAAGTTGTTGTGTGTCATCTGTGTAAAACCTTGAACAGAGACGTGGTCCAGCCTCTGCTATTTGAGAGGCTCTCTGGCACTCAGTGGATTCTGGATTACTGAACGTTGGACGGAGAAGTAAAAGGTGCCTCTCTTCTAGGCACTATTTGTGTTTCAGTACAAAAGAATCAGGCTGTTAGTAGGAATTACCGAATCCCGTTTTTCTAGTTGACAGTTCATTCTTTGTATACTGAGTGACTCAAAATAAATAGTTGTAGTACGCTGGCCAGGACATTTAAAGAAGAGCAGAACAATTTGCTGTTGTGTCTGATGCTCTTCTTTGCATGCCCCTTTCTGCCTTCAACTAATTTTTGGGTGCCAGCAGCACTGTTATCGAAGTTGCCAAGACAGGGGATATGGGAAGTAGAAGAAAGCATGGAAAATATGTTGAGCAGTACGTATGTAAGAAATATTTTTCCATATATAAAAATTTGGTCTGGTGGCACGGGTTGTGTAGGAGTCCTGGTTATGAGAAGCAGTTATAATTTGGTCTATGGTAAATGAGTAACCATTTCAGCATCTCGCATGTTTTAAGAATTCTTAAATGTTGAATAGCGAGGCTTGCAAAATTTTTCAGTAAAATACCTCATTTTTCCGTTTTCTTTATGGTTAATTTTGTTTTGATAGGACTTGTTAAATGGACAGGAGGTGAAAGGACGATGGGTGAAATGAAGTCACCCAAATTAAAAAGACTTGAGTTTGTTATTAGTGATACAGTTATTCGGAGAAGAGAGAAAATTTGTCACTCTTGAATTTCAATTGTAAAATTTTCTGCTTTGTAAGAATAAATGCATTGTATACATTTTTTTCAGAGTACTTCAGAATATGCATCCAGTAAAACCTTTTTTGACTGAAACAGAATTAGTGATAGAAGTGAAGAAGTGATGTGGGAACCAGAAGTTCTTATAGGGTTTACCAAACCAGGAGAACATTGCCAATTCCTGCAGGGTGGAGTTAGGACCTCAACCAAACCATGCAGTTGTTATAAAGTTCCATAACTTCTGTCCTCTGTCATGTGGCAGAAGTGAAACTGTTTTCTTAAGGGTGATTTATTTTAGTTTAATAGTTACAATGCTGAAAAAAAAGTGCGATAAGGCTGGTGATTTCTCTGTCCTCGAGCACCTGGGATAAGAGAACATGCAACTTTGAGTGCTTGTATGTTTGGAATGGAATACTGAAAAATAATACTAGGTTGGGTATCATTTTATTGAACTTTTGTTCAAATCCTGTATTTTCTTTGAGCCGTACCTTAAGTAGAACAAATCCTTTTCGAACTGGTGCTGCAAAACAGGAATATATGGAGTCTGTATTCTATGTAGTGATTAGTAATACAAATGAGCAGTGATTTATTTCTACTGCTGTAGGATTCTCTTTTTCAAAGAGAAAAGATTGCAAAAAAAGCTTCATAACTGATATGATGACACGTTGAGTGCATGTGCTGAGGGCAAGTTCGGCCTGCGATCATGTCCTCTTTGACCATGTTCTCTGCTTCTATAAGTGTTGCAGAACTTGGTAAGCAAAGTGGTCTTTCTGGACTCCACATGTTTCAGTTATAGCCTTGGAATGGAAAATAATAGCAGGCATGATTGATGCCACCTTTAATTAACAGTTGATACTTTTTAGGTTGTGTTTTCTTTTTAGTTAACTTCATTTTCTTGGCATGTTGGACTTCTTATTCTGCACGTAGAGAAATCTTTTCAAGTGTGGTCTATTTTCACTTCCCAATGCTTTCTATCTTACTAGCCGCAGCTTGGCAGAGGCTTGTTCAGAAGGAGATGTAAATGCTGTGCGGAAGTTGCTAATTGAAGGACGAAGTGTGAACGAGCACACAGAAGAAGGGGAAAGCCTCCTTTGTTTAGCCTGCTCAGCAGGATATTATGAGCTTGCACAGGTTGGTTCTTTTTTAACTGTTCTGTGTGTCTTATACAAAAATAGGTAGGTGTTAATTTAACGTTTTTTTCTTGTGTACACGAAGGTAGTGTTAAGATAGTGAAAAATGTCAGTAAATTGACAAATAAAGACTTGCACACAGCTGCACGTTACTCGTGCATTTTGTGCTCATTTTTCAGAGTTTCTGGCATAAAACTGTTTGTGATGGTGTGGGGGTTGTGTAGCATTTTAACTATCTCGACACTCAGCCTTGTCACTTCCCAAGGCTGCTGATCATCCTTCTGTTCACAGGTTCTTCTGGCGATGCATGCTAATGTAGAGGACCGAGGTATTAAAGGAGACATAACACCTTTAATGGCTGCTGCTAATGGCGGACATGTCAAAATTGTCAAGTTGCTGCTAGCTCATGGTGCTGATGTGAATGCACAGTCATCAACAGGTAAATAAGTGTTGGAGCTTGTTGAGAACAGCTGGAAAGCTGAGATTTGCTGCATTCTAGAACTTAGTGTGGAAAAATTGGTTTCCAATGTAGAAATTTTGTCAGATTTAAGAGTTCTGTCTTTCAAATCTTTATTTTCTGGTTCTAGGCAATACGGCTCTTACATATGCCTGTGCTGGAGGCTACGTTGATGTTGTTAAAGTACTGCTGGAGTCGGGCGCTAGTATTGAGGACCATAATGAAAATGGTCACACTCCGCTAATGGAAGCAGGAAGTGCTGGTCATGTGGAAGTGGCCAGAGTGCTGTTAGAAAATGGCGCTGGCATAAATACACATTCCAATGAGTTTAAGGAGAGCGCGCTTACCCTGGCTTGTTACAAAGGTATGTAATAATAATACCAAGGCTTTTACTTTGGTGTGAAAAGTCTCTTCAAACATGTATTTAATCTGCCTTGCTGTACATTGTGGAATTTATTTTAAGACTATAAATAAACGCTTTCTTATGCTTTTATATTGGCTGGGGTGCTGCATGGCATGTATGTACCATGAGATGGTGGTTGATATGTGGAATAAACATTAAGATACGAAACTTTTTCTGGGTCCTTATGATACTTAAATTTTCTTTTTAATTAAATGAATTGTAAAGCAAGAGGATATATGCTTTATCACAGTACAATAAACCCTTTGTAATGTAAATATTATTTTGCAAGATACTCTGCTTAGGTATAGAAATGCCAAATAGTTTGAAGGACTTTGCACTTTAAACAGTATACTTATACAGTATACTTAGGGCTTTGCCTTTTATCTGTCAGTCCTTAGGCAGTGGGACTTTCTTGCCTCCCCTGGAGTTATTAGGTAGCTATCGTGCATCGCCTTGAGGGGAGCTGAGGATGCTTTAAGGCCAAATCTTTTCAAGTAGCCAGAGTAGTTGCTGTCATAGTCAATTAAGATACATTTTATGAAAGCTATTAGAGTGGCTCTTGAAATCCTAGAGGTATTTGCTGTGGCATCTCCAAAGATTATTGTAATTGTTCATTTACATTTGTTTTCTTCTGCTTTGGTAAAATCCTTGTGCATTGTTACTGAACACCTTCATAAACCATAGTAATTGATTTCTGTGGTGATAATCAGAACAGAGGCTTTGTTTGAAAGAGGGGAGTGGGACTCTAAACCATTTCCTAACTGAAAAAAAGTGTACCTGTGATCTGAATCTTGAGCTGATGTTGGAGAGCAGTGTTTTTAAAAAAAGAAAAATGTGTGTTGAGATCAGTTTTGTATTATACCAAACAGAAAAGAAGTGAAGACATTCAAAGTTTTATGTTCTTCTCATCCATACATTTTGTCTGTATCCCATGAATTTCTGTATCGCTCTAAATGTGATGCTCTAAATCATGGAGATATGATCCTGATTTTTCTCATGTTGCTTGCTTCTTGTAGTAAGATGACATGCGATGCTTAGAACCAAGGATGTCAAGAGCTTTTCCCAAGTAAAGGGGAAAGGGTAAAAAGTCAGCGTAGCCTCATATTGGGCAATATCCTATGTTCATGTTTAGTCATTAAGCAGCTTTTTTTTTTCTTTTTTTTCTTTTTTTTCTCATAACTTGATTTTTATCTGCTTGCTTCTTGGGTCAGTCATGACTGTGTAGCAGAGTTGAGTGGGCTTGATATACCTGCAAGACTTGGAAGGTGATAGTTGTGAATTAATGGAGTGATAGATAGTAAGTACTTGCAAATTGTGATAAGGTTTTTTTTATGGTAGGAACATTCAGATGGACATACATAGTGTTTGTAGAATCTCTCTGGCTTGTATATTTTGTTCCCAAAGGCTTCGTGGGACCTCAGGTACTGTTCCCAATGCAGTTTATAAGCGCAGGAACCCTAAATTCTTAGTGTTGATGGGGAAGAGGAAGAAAAATCCCTACAAGCCAAACAAAACATCCTGATGTACTCTAGTTGAGGAAATTGGAAAATCATAATGAATTACCCTTGTCAGTCTGGTGTTTGCATGGCTCAGCTCTTTCACTTGAAGGAATGCACGTAGTAGATGCATCATTTTAGCCACTTACTGAATCAGATGATATTTATAAGAATTGTTACTAGCTTTATGTTGACTTTGAATGTATAGACATGAACATGCTGGACATCTGTTGTTACATGCTCTTTTGTTGTCTCATATTATGCTAGTATATTTTTATGGCAGTTGTGAAATGTATTTGCTGAAAGTAGTTTCTACCTGTTAAGTATTTTCTCTGTACAGGTCATCTAGAAATGGTGAGATTCTTGCTGGAAGCTGGTGCAGATCAGGAACACAAGACAGATGAAATGCACACTGCTCTTATGGAGGCTTGCATGGTAAGAGATGCATGGATTTATTGGTGAGGCATATATGCTGTCTTTTTACTTCCAGGAGATGAGCAACATGATTCCTCTCGGTATCTCTTAGGTACAGAACCTTGTTTTGTATTCTGGCTCTCTGGACATATTAATCCTTTAGATGAAAGGGGGGAGTAACTGCAGTACTTACTAAGATAGTAAAATGAGTTTTCTTGTTTCATTAGTTAAGAGTAGTTACATTTCTGAGGCAGTGGGAGGTGATTATGAACTCATCTTTTGAACAGTGAAGTTTACGTTATGTCCAACTGCAATCTAATTTTTTCAGAAGTAGCAGAAGTCAACAAGTAAGGCTGTGCTGTGCTCATTGTCCTAGAGCAGCTTCATATAAACTGCATCTTCCATTGTTACATCATTTACTTTTGGCTTTCTGTCCTTCCTGTAATTATGGTTTGATTAAGAGAGTTTTGTGAAACTCAGTTTAGAAAAACTCATTCAAATGTGGCCGCGTGTAAATACCAGTTATTTATTTAAACAAAACCTTTCTTTAATTGTCGGCTTCTGGGAGAGCAGCTTTCAGTTTATAATGGGATAATCCTTTCTACAACGATCTCCAAATGAAGTAATGTAAAGCAGATTTGTAGTGGCTGTTGAAATGTTTTTGCAATACACACTAAATATAAGAAATTAATATAGTTGTAATCTGGTTATTTGGAAGCATTTAACATAACTGTGCCAAGTTTAAGGAGTTGGTAAGCAAAGTTCTTGTCTTTCCATACTGATAGTTAAGTTTAGGTATGTGACTTGCTTTGCTGTGGTTCACCGAGACCCTTGCTCTCTGAAAACAGCATCAGAGGCTTTTTGGGGTGCAGATAGTAAAACAGAAGGGAAAATTATTAAAAACCCTGATTAATGAGAGTTCTTCTGTTTCTTGTCTATTAATCTGAAGCAATCTATTTTCTACTCTATTTACAGTTGTCTTTTTTTTATAGATCCTCGACTCTTGAGACAAAAGCTAATTATTTTTTTTTTTAGCTAATTTCTTGTAGTACAACACATGCTTGTGAAAATACAGATGTAAAAGGTTATGCATGTGTACATGTCAGTGCTGAAACAGCATAATTGATATCCAGTTTAAGACAATTCCAAGCTTTTGTGGTAAAGAAAAATATTCTGTATCAGTGTCTTGATGTGTGTTTGTGTGAGCTACTAGTAAGCTGAACAACTGGGTTTCTAATGTGTTTGTCTTGTTGTGAACTTTGTGTGTTGTTGTGACTGTGGCCATGGAAGAATGCCATAAACACTTCTTTATACTTTACTTATTTTTCCTTTTCCTGAAATTACAGCACTTAGGACTCTAAATTCACCCACAGTTATGCCTGTTTCAGGAAGGTAATGGCTTCAAATAGGGTGATCATTAACTAATAGTGATAGTTTTCTAGAGGTCATTAGAAAGAAAGGCACACAGATTACTGAGCGTTCTGTTTCTTCTTACCCTTATATTAATAGGCTTGCCATTTAGTTATGGCACTGGGGAAAAACTATGGTCACCTTTATTACAGCAGAAAGCAGTTGTCATAATTGACTGAGAAGTGGTTGATGTTATCAGTACATTCATTTGTGTTTAAGAGAGGGAGCAACTTTTGTGGCGGTTCTTAAAAAGGTGACAGTCTGAAATACAGCAAAGGTTTCTCAAACAGGAAGCAGAAGCAGTCACTGCTTTTCAATAACAGAAGAAAGCTACCCTTTCTAGCATGACATTGGAGTTCAGTATATGTGTAGTGAATTACCTGTGGCATAGTGCTTATGTTACGAGCCACGAGACTGTGTGGACCTTGTCATACAAGGCATTCAGGAAGGCTTTTCTTCAACAGCTTTTTTTTTTTGGCAGACACCAGTAATGGTTTAATGCAAATAAGGGGCTGAGCAATATGAGTTGTCTCGTGGGAGCAAAAAGCAGGTTTGTCTACTTGGCACTTAGTAATACAGAACTCTCCAGTGAGTGTTGAGTACTGATTGCCTGTACCAGTTGGTCTCTAGAACATGCCTGGTGTACATGTGCAGATTGATCAGGCAACCTTTCATGACCAAATAGCAGTTACCAGGTTGCTTTTTTCCCCAGATATTTCAGAAGAACTGAACAGTACCTTCACATTGCCAGGTTTGGTAGAACACAGATAAAATTTCCATGTGTGATTAATCACCAGTAGTTATTTTTAAGGCTGCCTGGCCTACATAAGAAACTTTGAAGCGTATCCTTATGCTGCTGTTCACTGTACTTCAGCTAAATCAGTTGGGAATGATTAGTGAGCTGTTTTGCCAGGGCCTGATGGTTGAGGCACATCTCAGCATTTCCCTGAGGAAAGATTCTTTACGGAGTCCTGGAGTTTTTCCCTAAAATAGTGTTGTCATTTCATGTAGAAATGTGAGTACGTCCTAGTTTATGTCCTAGATCTTTTTCTGGGAGAAAATCCTACTGTGCTCCCTGGAAATCTTGAGGTTCAGTCAGTGAAGTCTGAAAATGTCAGGTGCAATGATGTATTTAGTCTGAGAAAGGTCATAAGGTTGTGATTTGCAGCTTCATGGGGATGATGCTGGCTGCGGTTTGCTGTCCCTTGGTGCAGCCAGCAATGACTTCAGTTTACTGTCTCTTATTAGTTAAACTAAGATGAAGATGTACTTAACTTGTTGAACAACAGTCTTGAGAGAGCTTTGTGTTCCTGGTAAGCTGCTGCTTTTCCGATGTCACCCTCCTGCTGTTTGTCAAACTTTTCCCTCCATAGTTGCTCCAAGTTTGAATGATCCCCATTTCCTCATGAAGAAAGCTGGCTTGGAGAGTTTGTGTTGCTGTTGGACTGCAGTGACAAAGCTGATCTTGCTCTGTTATTGAACTGACATTCGATTCTGTTTTTGTTCATATGCCAGTGTCAGGACTCCAGAGCAAACATACAGCTGAAAAGCTATTTCAGCAGGTTCCTCAAACTATGGCATACAGAAAACGTGACAAAGAGTGTATGCTCAAATGGTTTTCAAAGTAAAAAAAAGCAAATGTGAGAGTATGTTTTGGGAGTTTGACAGCATTAACAGTACCTAGAAATCTGCCTAGGGATAGTTACAGTTGAGGTTGCTGTTGTGATTTCTGGGGAGCCTCTGACAAGTTGATTTGTTTTTCCTTGGAGGGAGAAAGCAAGTCTTGACTGTGCTGTAAAACAGAGCAGCAAGTGCAGTAGTTCTCTGGAAACCAAGAGACAAGCAATATAGTTGCGCTCAGCTATTTAAGACAGTAAGGAAGCAAAACTGTTTAAGTTTCTCTCCCCTGAAGCTGGAAACCTGTAAAGTAGATGCTCCGAGATACTAGCAGTCCTCATGCAGGTGTAGGCAAACTATTCCTGACATACACTGATTTTTGTAATGAAAATAAGCTGTGTGTAACAAATAATGTGAGTGCCTGTTGAATCTAAAAATTCTCTTCTTTACTAATTGTGGAGCCTTGACATGGAGTGACCTCTTGGCAATGTTAAGGCTTTGTAGTCTTTCAGAAGAACGTTGCAACTTGTTCTCATGTCCAAGGAAAAAGATTTTTGATTGGAGTTCTTTCAGTACTCCTTTATCCCAGAATGGCCCAGATTGGAAGGGACCTCAAGGATCATGAATCTCCAACCCCCTGCAACAGGCAGGGCCACCAACCTCCCCATTTAATACTAGACCAGGCTGTCCAAGGCCCCATTCAACCTGGCCTTGAGCACCTCCAGGGATGGGGCATCCACAGACTCTCTGGGCAGCCTGTTCCAGCACCTCACCACTCTCCCTAGTAAAGAACTTCCCCCTGATGTCCAAACTAATTTTTCTCTCCTTTATCTAATATAGCACTTGGGTTATTAGTAATAAATTTATTGAAAGAATATAAATGCCTTTATTAGCTTATTTCCAAAGATGATTTTTCATCCTTAGATAAGTTTGACAGTCCTCGTTTCTGTCTGTACGCAATTGAACGCAATTGAATTTAAGTCCTCTATGAAGTTGACAGGCTTGCTGTTCCACAAGTAGAAAAGTTTGTTATGTGGTTCACAGTATTGCTGCTTATTTTTCTTTAAAAGGTATATTCATTAGAATCAAGTTTTTCCAGTGCCTGTTTAATAGACCTTTAACCTTTATCCAAATATTTGAGAAAACTTGAAAAGACATTTTGTTATATTTTTGGACTTCCTTGCTTGTTCCTTTTCTGTTACTTGTGCAATTTGAGTTGGTGAGTTGATTGAGGTTTGGAAAAGAGCAGCTTTTTTTTTTTTTTTTTTTTTTGGTCTTGATTTCTTGACCTTTTTGTTTGTTCTTTTTTGTTTGAATTCCTAGGATGGCCATGTGGAAGTGGCAAGATTACTGCTTGACAGTGGGGCTCAGGTGAACATGCCTGCTGACTCTTTCGAGTCTCCATTGACTTTGGCAGCTTGTGGAGGGCATGTTGAACTGGCAGCTTTGTTGATTGAACGTGGAGCTAACTTGGAAGAGGTAAACGATGAAGGATATACACCACTAATGGAAGCAGCTAGAGAAGGCCATGAAGAGATGGTGGCACTACTACTTGGCCAAGGTAACTATTGGGATGTTTTCCGTAGGCTGTAATTCAGTAAACATCTTTGTATCTTTTTTTTCTTCAAATTATTACTCAACTTTGGTTATTTTCTTTCCTTGAACAATTTCAGAGCAAGCCATCATCCCCTTTTAACTAAATTGGCAGTTTAGGAAAATATTGTTATTTAACTTGTTAAGTGGTTATTGAGAATTGGTCTTCACAACAGCTTTGAATTTTTGGAACAAATGTTCTGTACTGAGCTGTTGATACAAATAACTTGCACTCTGCAGGATGTCCTCGATGTATCTTCAGCTTATTTTGTTACTGAAAAGCTGCAGAGAAGTGCTTTGAGTTTCTCAGAGGGATTCCCCAAGTACTTAAAGAAAACAGATTCAGTATACCATTTTAGGGGAATTCTTTGGCTGTTGTAGAAACAAGATGCAATAAGAAAATGTCTTCAAGAACTGTCTTAGTCTGCTTTTACTGTTTGCAGTAACTACTGTTGGTTGTTGTTTTGTTTTTTTTAAGGAGCGAACATCAATGCTCAAACAGAAGAGACACAAGAAACTGCCCTAACTCTGGCTTGCTGTGGAGGTTTTTTGGAGGTTGCCGATTTTCTTATTAAAGCAGGGGCTGACATAGAGCTTGGTTGTTCAACACCTTTGATGGAGGCTGCTCAAGAGGGTCATTTGGAGTTGGTTAAATATTTATTAGCTGCAGGTATGGAACAATTGTGTTAATTTTTTTTTAATAGACTCAATGTGTCCTTACAGGAAAAAAAATCTGTTCTCACATCATTACGTTTTGATTAGCAGCTTCGTTAAGTTGGTTGCAAGGGCTTGTGGAATCTTAAATAATGTACTGGTTTGAATCTAATTTAGCTTTTAAGGCTCAGTTGGAGTACATTTCCTTGGAACTGAAGACCTAGGGTATTTTAATTCCCCTAGCATATGTCTAAGTCATTAAATTATTTCATAGCTGTTGTAATTCAGAAGTTAGGGAAGTTAGTTGGGAAGTTAGGTTTGCTACCTATCTTGTAAAAGATTATAAAGAGAATTTTATATCTTCTGTAATGAGCTCCGCAAAGCTTACATGCTTGTTAATACTGCTTTAGGGGCTAATGTGCATGCAACAACAGCAACAGGTGATACAGCACTGACATATGCGTGTGAAAATGGCCATACCGATGTAGCAGATGTCTTACTTCAGGCAGGTGCGGATCTGGTAAGTAATTTCCTTCTTAAAAATATAAAAAAGAAATAACAGTGCTAAATATGTTTATTTTCATGTTCACTGCTGAAAACTTTTAAACCACTTTCTTTTAAGTAAGAAATAGCGATGGCATTCTGGTAGCTATTAGATTGTTCTGTTACCTGGGAATGCTTAGGTCACAAGGAAGACTTTGGCAGTTGTGACTGCAGCATTTCAAACCTTCACAGCTGCATGTGCAGGAAATCAGGAGATCCTGTTCTTGTCATGCGCAGTGCAACTTAAGAGTTGCTGAGCTGGTTATGGCTTTATACTTATATTTGAAATTTATTCTGTTCCCTAAGCAGTAGACAGATGACAGTTTTCTTATAGTGAGTTCTACTTGGTGTGCTGTCAGTTGATTTTTTTGCACTTGGGCCAGCTTGTATACCAGTAGGTTATTGAAAAGCTGCAATTAAGCATGACAAAACACATTTGTTTAATTTATAGTAACCATTCTGTGCTGAAAAGCTTCTTATCCAGGAGTCTTAGACAAAGGTGGGTAGATATTCTCAGTGTGGAAGTTATATCATGTTGCAGTATTGTTAACAATGTAGCATCTGTAGGCTGTCAAATACTAAACAGAAATCTTCCATGCCCCATGTTTTCCAATTCAAAAAACAAAATTTAATTAGGTACTTTTGCATGTGATGCTTTGAATTTTCAATACAAAGTGTTTGTTAATTTGCTCTAGGAACATGAATCAGAAGGTGGAAGAACTCCTCTCATGAAAGCTGCTAGGGCGGGTCATGTGTGCACTGTTCAGTTCTTGATTAGCAAAGGTGAGTATTGTGTGAAGGTTTTAAGCCCTGGCTAGTAGAGCTGCCCTAACTTAAGGGCTTATGTCAGTGTTAGTACCATGGATTTGATTCATATATTTTACTTATCTCAGTGAATCTCACACATAATGATCTCCTCTGGTTTCTGGTGAGACAAGTGGAAATTTGATCAACTCTTAAAAATAATTATATTCCATTCTCTAATTCCTAGTAATGCAGCAGTAGGTACTTGTTGTCTCTGCTCCTGGTGCAGCTTTCAAGCACTGTATTTTTTCAGAAGTTAAATTTCAAATGCCTGTTTGTTTCAACATTTCAGTTATCGCTTGCTCTATGTTGCCACAACTGTCAGCTGCAGCCTTATATTATTGTAGAAGGCACAGAACTGATACAGACCTCAGAACTGCTGTTTTCTCTCTTAGCAGCAGTTTTTCCTCATAGCTGGTGTTGGAGGCCTAAGGCTTCTAGTATAGGAAAAAGCAGAGCTGCAACTAGTCTGATTTCTGATGACTAGTTGAAGTAATGCATCAAGTTTAATACAGTTAGATGTATCAGAACAACAGGTATCAGTGCTGGTGCAGGTAGTTTTGCCGTTGTTCTTGGAAGTACCTGTAAGAAGGGTCAAATTCTGATGCCGTGACCTAATGAGACATATGTTAATTCAGTGACTGTCAATTTAAATTTATTTCTGATCATAGTCTGACTCAGTTTTAATGTATTTGTGGAAAGGCTGCAGCCAAGGAGAAAGCATTTTCATTTTTTCTTTTTTTATTGTCCCCCACTCCTTAAATAATCTTTGCGCTCTCTTTCTAAAGGAGCAAATGTGAACAGGACTACTGCTAACAATGATCACACAGTGTTATCGCTGGCCTGTGCTGGAGGTCATCTGGCAGTTGTGGAGTTACTGCTAGCTCATGGTGCTGATCCTACACACAGATTGAAGGTTTGTCACTCCACTGCTGTATTTTCTTCCGAGTGAGCCAACTGCTGTGTGGTGCTTAACTGTCTGCTGCTTGAAATCACAACACGGTTGTAAGGTCATAGTTGAAGGAAAGCTAGAATACTGAATTCTTTTTTTCAATTATTGGGTATTTTTTGTAGAGTTATTAAGTTTAGTTGTAGACTTGCTGCAGTTGGAATATTAAAGACTTTACGTATTTTGTTGTGTCTGTCGAAGCATTTCAGCATTTTCGTATTTTGATTATACTCTTTTCTAATACTGTGATCTTTGCCTCTTTAGGATGGATCAACTATGTTAATAGAGGCAGCGAAGGGTGGTCATACCAGTGTGGTTTGTTACCTTCTAGACTACCCAAACAACTTGCTTTCTGCTCCTCCACCTGATGCTACTCAGCTGACCCCGCCATCCCATGATTTAAATAGGGTAAGATTTAAGGACTAGTGGTTTGATTTGTGGCACTTTGCATTTCTTCTTGCAGCTTAGAGCTGAAACATAAGAGTCAGGTGTGTCATTTCTCACACTACTGGACTGTAGGGAGTGCATTGATAATCTGAGTTGAAGTAAAGATGGTGAGGGTTCTCTGAGCACTGCTGTGTACTTCAGTTCATCTATGAAGGTTTAAAAAAAGAAGAGAAGAAGCCAGCAGCTGAAATCAGCTTTAGTGAGGCTGTTCTTCAAAATTACATTTATAGCCTGCTGTGGCTTGTATTTGCTTTATCAGAGTGTAGCACTGTACCATACAGAGATGAGTATTCTTACCCAAGTTATTTCTTAGGTTACAAATTTGAAGCATGTAGGAGCTAGATGATCTCAAATTGTTAACTGTTGAAGTCAGCGTATTTAAAATGTCTTAAATGTTGTTAGTTACCACAAACGTCTGCTTTTCTAACAGGTTTTGTTTACCTTCTATTGAACTATCACTAGATTGGAGTATGAGAAAAATAATCTATTAGTATCCAACATTTTAGGCTCCTCGTGTACCAGTGCAGGCGCTGCCCATGGTCGTCCCACCCCAGGAGCCTGACAAACCCCCTGCTAATGTCGCCACAACCCTTCCCATCAGAAATAAAGGTCAGTTTTAGTTCTGGAGCTTATTTTCTGAATAGAAGATATAGGGTTGCACTTACAGCCAAGTAGTTCCGATGAAAAGTGTAAATGGATTCAGTCAAGGAAAAACTGCTTATACACTAAATACGAACTCAGTCATCTAACCCTGTAATCACAAAGCGTCAAGAAATCTGCCAAAGTAAAAACATTAAAGTATATATTAGTCTGACGTACCGGACTGAAGCAGAATGTCACCCAGAAAGCTACGTAAATTTTCTAGCCTAACTTATAGAAATTGTTAAGCTCCGTATTGTAGTTGATTGGGTAACCTGTATTTTCTGAAGGTAGTTGTCTTGGAGTTGGTTGGACTAATGTGACTGAAGGCGGAATTTCTTGTGCTATAAAATATTTAGTCTGATGTGGCTCAGGTCCTTCTAGGACTAAATTTGCATCTATTTTGAGGATCACCATTTTGAGAATTTACACTTTCTGTACTTCAGAATTCTCTTCCAAAACTTTTTTTTTTTTAAATCGAGGATCAGCAGTAGTGCAAATACAGGCGTGCATGTTATAAAATTAATACTGTGTGTACACTTGTATTGTTCTGGAAATACTGCAAGGATCTCTGGAAGAAACTGGGCACCACCACTGGCTCAAATCCTCAGTTTTCATTTGCTTTTCACCCTTCAAAATTAACAGATTGTTCTTTCTCCAACTGGTATGGCAGACCATGTCAGCTGTATTACCGTGGACTTCTTCATAAAAGATGTAGTGGATTAGTCCATCGCTCGTTCTTACAGGAAGGCTGAATTATTTGCCTTGCCTGGGCGGAGAGCTGAGTTTTGACACGTGCAATATCGTGTCTTGCTATGGATAACATGTAGTTGCTAAACATACCCTGTTAGATCATGTTAAAATATAAATGACTGTCCTAGGTTTTGGCACTGTTTGTCAACTGGGCAAAGCTGGATACCTGTAGCGAAAGGATTCAGTATTCCTAGAAAGTATAGTACTTCCTAAAATGTACCACACTGCTCAAAAAACTGGTGGCCTAGAAAAAAGATGTTTTGGCATCACTTTTGCTGTGCTTCAGGGATGTAATGGTACATTTGTCTTAACACGATACCAATTCCAAAAGATCAAGTGAAGAGACAGCATGTTCTACCCTTTTCATTTATCTCATAGCACCACCTGATAACAGCGGCTCTTGAGACAATCACTTCATTTGGCAAAATTATAACGATAGTTGGATTAAATATTTCAGCATAGCATAGGGGTTATTTGGCATGTATGCGCAGTAATCTGTACTGTTAATTTGCGATCTGACTGCTGTGTTAAAGTTGATAGTGAAAGATAGTTTCCATTGAGGGCTATACAAGTACTTTCTGACCTTCTGTGGGTGCTGTGTCTCAGTGCATTTAGCATCCCAACAGTAGCTCTATAATGAGGATGCCATTCATATGCACTTCCATTGGTTCTGAGGGGGTTTCTTTTTCACACAGCTGCTTCTAAACAAAAGTCCAGCAGTCATTTGCCAGCAAACAACCAGGATGTACAGGGTTACATCACCAATCAGTCTCCAGAGAGCATTGTAGAAGAGGCTCAGGGCAAGTTGACAGAGCTGGAGCAGAGGATAAAAGAAGCCATAGAGAAGAATGCTCAGCTGCAGTCCTTGGAATTGGCACACGCTGACCAGCTCACCAAAGAGAAGATTGAGGAGCTGAACAAAACGAGAGAGGAACAAATTCAGAAGAAACAAAAGATTTTGGAGGAACTGCAGAAAGTGGAACGAGAGTTACAGCTGAAAACTCAGCAGCAGCTGAAAAAGCAATATCTAGAGGTAAAAGCGCAAAGAATTCAGCTCCAGCAGCAGCAGCAGCAACAGTCTTGCCAGCACCTGGGACTTCTGACTCCTGTTGGGGTAGGAGAACAACTCTCAGAGGGAGACTATGCACGATTACAGCAAGTGGACCCCGTCTTGCTTAAAGATGATCCTCAGCAAGCTGCTGCACAGACGGGTTTTGCACCAATTCAGCCTCTGGCGATGCCACAAGCTTTGCCTCTGGCAGCAGGTTCCTTACCTCCAGGGTCCATCGCAAATCTTACAGAACTGCAAGGTGTTATAGTTGGACAGCCAGTATTGGGCCAAGCACAACTAGCAGGGCTGGGGCAAGGAATACTGACAGAAACACAGCAAGGGTTAATGGTAGCCAGCCCTGCTCAGACGCTCAATGACACGCTGGATGACATCATGGCAGGTGGGTTTATATTGTTATGAGCAGGTATAATATTTGCTTAACCAGTTGAGGGTATGTCAGCTTTTTTTGTGTGTGCGTGTGTGTTTATGCATTCCTGCTAGCTCTACAGCAAAACCACTAGCCTGTTTCTTGTGTTTAGGATCTCAGAATTAGCTTTAACTTCTAAATTTGCAGCCTTGCCTTTCTTTTTGTTGTGCCGTACTGGTGCCCTTTTGTCAGGTTGGTATGTCAGAAGTTGCATTTTTAACAGTTTGTAGTTTGGGAGGGGTATGCTAGAGATTACAGACTGAAATACAGCTGTTAGCTTAGGAGCAGCATCATGACAATACTGCTTGTTTGCACTCTAAGCTAGTTAACTGGGAACTGTCTTGGAGCACTCAGAGCAGGCTTTGAGCTACGGTATCACATCAAGCCTACAACTTGTAATGAACCAGTAGGCCTGTCTGCTGAATGAAAGGTGGTTGGTTGTCCCTGAATAGTGAACCATTAGGAAACATTTACTTCTACTTGGAAATTGTAATATATGTTTGCTGTTGATGTTTCTTTTTGTGTTGTGTTTTTGTTTTGTTTTGTTTTTTTAAGTAAGCTCCTGAAAATCGCTGCTTCTCTAATTAAAAACAAATTCAGCCCTAGCAAGTTTTTCTGAATGACTTTGGTGATCGCTTGGATGTGTTGAGTCAGTGCTTTACAGCCTTAAAGTAACTGTTTAAAATAATAGGCTTTCAGTGCCATAGGGAACATGGGCTTCTGGTGTTGATTTTCTTTATGCATGCTTCAGTTGCGTGTCCCTGTTCATGTTAAAGTAAGAGCTGAAATACTCGTTTTGAGTACTTGCCTAAATACAGGCTGTTATGGAATATTTTAAAAATAATAAATACATCAACATTTCCCTTGATTAAAAACTCGTTGAGGTGTTTTTGTGAAACAGATGAATGTTTATTTTTAGAAGTGCTGTCTGTCTTGACAATTCTTCCTAGTAAGGAGCCTAGGACTAATGCACCGTGCTGGGATGTGAACTGAAGCATGGGCAGGTCTCTAAGAACATATTAGTCCGTAGGTGCAGAGGAGTGGAGATTTTCTTGCATGTACTGCAGAAGGAATAGAGGGAGTGTGGTGCACAGTGAATAGTGGATTTGGTAATTATGTATAAGACTAAATGGTGATTATTTGATATAATCGGAATGATGCTTTTTAAGTTGTGGCTAAAATTAGACTTCTAATGAGTAACCTGGTGTTCAGGCAAAGCCTCCTAAAAGATTACAGAAACTTAGGAGAGCTACAGAGAATCTCTTTGGAAAATCTAGTGTTAGAGTTTAAGCCTAGGCACAAGGGTTGGAAGCTGTTAGTGAGTAAATAGCTGACAGGAGAAGGTAGATAAAACTACTTGCATTTTGATAGTGTGCACTGATGGTACTGGGATACCTACCAGTACCAGCTACTTTCCATAGAGGGAACAAATACAGTTTGTGGTTATGTGTGAAGAATGTGTGCAATACGCTTTCTAAGTGTATCATAGGCTTTCATTTAGAATATATTTCTATGTGTTTAACTGCATATAACGTTTTGAGGATCTGTGATTTTAGGTCAGCTGGCACATACCCAAATGCTTGTTCATGCCTTTTTGTGGAGGTCAGATATTGCCAATGTACATTTGAGTGAATGTTTTTATACTCTTTAGTCCCAGTTCCTATTATGTGCATGCACACATGCAATTGGGAATGAGAACTTAATTGTGTTCTCACAGGTATTTGTGGGAACTGTTTAAAAGTTGTGCAGGTGCAGTTTCACCTCAAGTCTGTCAGGTGGCTGATTTTAAAGACAGCACATACAGCCCTTACTGTACAACTCTCGCTGCTTGATTTCACACATCAGATTTAAGCGTGGGGGTGAAATAGGCTCAGTGTAACACAGAATGTTTAGGGAGCAGCTAAATATTCTTTCTGTAGCCTTCTGTACTGCTTCAGCAGGAATGCTATGGAGTATTCTTATAGGTACAAAGCCTTGTTTGCAGCACTGGGTGAATTCACACTGGTTACAAAAGGAAGGCTGTCTTCTGTTTGTCTAAACTTGGTCTAGTGTTCATCTTTGTGCTTAATTCTTTGCAAATTATTAGCTTAATTCTCCAGTTTTAAGTGCTTGTTTAAGGCAAGTTGGTGTGCAAATGCTGGTATTAGAGGTTGGGATAAGATAATGTTGCTGTAGTAAAGTGCTTAGTTGTTACATGACCTCTGGAATGTTAAAGTGTAATTCCTTGTTGCTAGAGAAGCTTATTAGTGTTATTAGGACTCTATGGGGCTTGCTTGGGAGCAGAGAATATACCGACTTAAGAGTTCTGAGTTTGGGGGGCTTATGTTTTTAGTGGTTTTTTTTGTTGTTGTTTGGTGGGTTGTTTGTTTGTTTGTTTGTTTTGTTCTACATTGTTTTATTTGGAAAGAAATAAGGCAAGTTGAAAAGTGAATATTTAGGTACAAGTCCTGATGACAAGCAAAGGGTTTGCTATTTAACTTCAGGTGTCAGTGCAGGTCATTTGCTTCCAGCAAGTCTGATGAATAGAAGTACTTGGAAAGGGTTTGTTAGGAAACTCTTCAATGAAAACACAGCAAATGTTAAACAATGTGCAAAGGATTTAAAACAAAAAAAAACCCAAAAAAAACCAACCTTGTTTTAATGATAAACTTTTGTTAAGGTATGTGGGGGTTTTTGAAGATGTGTAGTGCAAGTTGTTGTGGCTGAACAGGGTTCTGAGCAACCTGATATAGCTGTAGGTGTCTCTGCCTTTGCAGGGGTGTTGATCTAGATGGCCTTTAGAGAGATCCTTTCCAACTCAAACAGCTCTATATTCTATGATCTCTAGCAGCAAAATCTCACAAAAAATGATCAATTCATGGGCCTTGAAACATTTGATATTTTAGTTCCTGGAAGCTTCCTTCTGATTTGAGTCAATTATAACTACCTAAATTTATACACAAGAATCACATCAACTGTAAGTTCTGTCATGGTGTTAATAAAATTAGTAGCTGGTACTGTACTGAACTAAAGCACAGATATACTTAAAATGCTGTAATTGTGACCTAGTTGTGAAGATGTTCTGTCCCAGCCATACAGTAAGTAGGGTGTAATATTGAAGTGCAGTGTTTCAGGTGAACTGGTTTAGCTGTTTATTAACTTGAGATTAAGCTCATTGGTTATCATGTTTCACTGCTCGAGACTAGCATGAAAACATTTGGCTTACTGTGTCCAAACAAGAACTAGAAGTTTTCAGTAAAGATTTTGTTCGTTGTCATTGGCACACTGATGAAAAATTTGAACTCTGCATAGATGACATTCTAAGAAACATAATCCAAATTGTTAGCCATAAAGAGTAATACCTTGTCTCAGTGAGTACTTTAGGATTATGGATGGTATTATTTATGTTACCGCTGAAGCACATTCCAGATGAATTTAACATGAGAACTATAAGTCAACAGGCATATTGACGGACTCTTCTGTTATCATTCATAAAGCCATTTATCCATTATGTGTATGATTTGTGGAAAGGGATATGGGCTTTTAAATATGTTTTTCCTTTATGTCTTCTTTGAGACTTTCCCAATTAGCTCGATTTTTATTTTACTATTTTTAAATATGAACGTTTAATAGTGACTGCTGTAATACTGTGTGTGTTCCCCAGCCCCAGTATCAGGGCTCCAGCAGAAATCTTAGCAAATACCATGTGCTGCAGTCACGGGGTAAACTTCTTTCGTGTGTAGATTATTTGATGATCATGCTTTTATATCATCTGATTTAAGCTAATGTAGTTAGTTTCCAGATGATTTTACCGTCTTTCTCTGGCCCGTTTGAACCGGGTAGGAGTGCTGAGGATCGTGATGATTTATTTATTTTTTTAATAATTTTGTGACTGTTTTACCATGATTGAGCTTTCTCCTTTAACTTGGAGAAAGAAGGTAAACTTGCTATTTTTTTTTTCCTAAATTATTCATTATGACTGTACGTGTGAAGATGGAAGCAGGAGTTCACACACATTGTTTCACAGAGAATGATAACAAATTGGTTGTTACATTATTAGGTCATATCTCTTTACAGAAAGAATAAGGAGTGAGATGAGGTCAAAGTCGACCTTCACTGGATGGTATTGGATTACAGTGCCTCATTCTGTACAACACTGAGCTCCCTTAGGCCATGGTTTTTGACCGCCTATCAAGAGTATTTTGGCTCAGCATATTTCTTTTAGTTCATACCTAGCGTGATTTCTTTTTTTCTTTTAAGATGAGAGCAGCTTTCAAAAGGTGCTCTGATAAAAAGATCAGCACAGCTTGTGACATGATGAAGTCCTAAGGAGAAGGTGAAGCATACTTCTTGTGCTCTAAGTTGATGTTTTGGTTTCCTTTCAATGGCATTTATTAGCTTCTTTAATGATATTTGTCATAGGAAGTCCAGAAATAAAAGGAAAAATGTACTAAAACCACAGCTGCTTTGCACAGTAGTAGTACACAGTTTGGCACGTTGTGGTAAAATTTGCATGGCATCTGTTGAAAAGGTTACCCCTTCCAACTGAACATAGGAACTATAAGTATGGTTGGTAACGTGGGATATGGCTAATGACTAAATCGTTTTGAACAATAAATGGGACATCAAAAGTTGGGGATAAAGGGAATTTATTTCAGTATTCCTTAAGATTACTCGGTGTAGTGTATTCAGTGAATGCTGATAACGTGGAAACCATATTTCTTTCATTTTGCAGCTACAGGTCCTGTGAACTTGACGGGAGAAACCTATAACTGTTCACTTCCTCCTTTGCTGCTCATACTTGATAGAGACTTGTTTAAAAAAAAAAAAAAAAAAAGGAAGAAAAGGAGGGAAAACTTTAGATTCCTTTAAAGAAAAACAAATAGAAAAATAAGAGTTTCTTTCCCCCAAATGCTGTTGTAGCGTCAAGTTAATTTGGTACTTGTAACTATTATACTGATGAATTTTAGGGACGTGTGACTTTGTGTCAAGTCAGTATACTGCCATCAACTGTAAGATGATATTACCTTATGCTGCTTATCCTAATGTCTTTGACCAAAGTCTCTGCAAAATGGCTGTTAAGCTGCTTCTTCACTGGTTTCAACAAACTCTTCTATGTGAGCAACCTGATGCTAGCTCTGCTGCTTCTCTCTGTGATGTTTGTGGGGGACTAGAGGAAAGTAGGTGGACTTCTACATGAGAATCCTTAAGCTGTTTTAAGAAAAATTACATAGATAATTGTTACTTCACCTTGTTCTGCAGTCCAGCTTCTGAAGGTATGGGATTCCTGGTACATATAATGACTGACTTGTAGGAAAGGTCTTTGATATTAACAAAAAAAAAGTATTATGCTTGTGGTTTTTTTTTTGTGGTGGGCATTTAGAAAACATGACAGTCTGATATGTACGTGTTTATTTAGCAGTCTGATACTGTTATAAGGATGCAAAAAGTGGATTAAATATGTGGAGAAACGCGCATTTCTGAATTTTGGAATATTTGAGTAGTTCTTACCCAATGTTGCTTTTACTAATTGTAATTATTCTGTTCAACAGCAGTGAGCGGAAGAGCATCTGCAATGTCAAACACTCCTACCCACAGCATTGCAACTTCTGTCTCCCAGCCTCAGACACCAACTCCAAGTCCTATCATTTCTCCTTCAGCCATGCTACCAATTTACCCTGCTATAGATATTGATGCCCAGGTAAGCCTTCCACTGTCACTGCAGTGCACATGTGAAGCTATTTTCTTTCTGTATTCTGAATAATTCATTTATAGGGAACAGCTCTGTTGCATAATGAGACTCGATGAGCTGATTTTAGAAAGCCTGTACAGCTCTTGGGAGAATTGCAGCCCAGTTTCTTCCATGCTCTAGCTGAACAAAAGAGAAGAGCCTTTGTTGTACATCACTAAATGTTTGTATTTCTCATTTCTTCAGTGAGTGAATATGAGAAATAGGGTAGAAAAAATTAAGTATTTTGGGGTTGACTTCTGAAAATGAAAACAAGCCTAAAAACTTGTTGCACACTTATTTTTCACGGTTGTGCTTTGAGTTGTTGGCCAGTGACCCCCCAGGCCTGACAGAAGTATGACAGTATTGCTAAAACATTTTCAGAAATGATTGATGAGAGTTCTCCCTCTCACCAATGTATCTGTATTGAAAGTCATTTTAAAAGCACCTGCTATTTGTTGACTTGGAGCTGTCAAGCCATCAAAGAGGGGGGGGGAAAGCCTGTACTGCTTTTTTTTATTTTCCAGTATATTTATTTTTATGTGCATAGTTCTAGACTGTACAGTAAGTGACCAAGGTGATAGGGCTAAGATACAAGCAGTGTGGAGATGAGTAAGTATGGATTGTTGTAGACTGCAACAGGAGATTATTGTGGACTGGGGAGAGGAATCTCTGGGAAAACAGTTCCAGTTAGTTCAGCTGCTTATGGCAGTTGGCTTGGTTTCTGCTGTGACTGCAGGTCAGATTCCTCCCATAACCTGATGTGTCTGATTTCTAACTGGTAGACAGCAAGCAGCGCATGTCGGTACTGAGTTTGGTTGCCAACTGCCCTCAGTCATAATAGAGTAAAGCAAAACTAAAACTATGCTTACACTGAAATCGGCTCTTGAGGGATATTTTTATAATATTCCAGGAGAGCAGATTAGAGGTAGAATTCTAACCTAACTTGAAAGAAAGATGAGGTGACCAGTAAACAGGTCTTAAGTTTTCATAGTTTTTATTTCATTATCAATGCAGTTGTATTTGCAACATGACAGAAGTTGTACTTGAAAAAAGGAAGAACTTATATTTCTAATGATTTCTTTTTCAGACTGAAAGTAATCATGACACAGCATTGACGCTTGCTTGTGCTGGTGGCCATGAAGAACTAGTACAAACACTGCTAGAGAGAGGAGCCAATATCGAACATAGGGACAAGAAAGGTAGCTATCTCACGGTGGCAATACAGACCCACTCTTGTCTTCACTGTAACATAGTTAATAAATATGCAGTAAATATAGTTTTTGTGTGAAGCTTTTAGGCTTACTTTCTTGGTGATTTAACATAAGTTGCTTAATTTGAAGTTATGAATGTGGATTCTTCAAACATCCTTTTTCGTTCTAGGATTTACTCCACTTATCTTGGCTGCTACAGCTGGCCATGTGGGTGTTGTTGAAATCTTACTTGATAATGGAGCTGATATCGAAGCCCAGTCGGAGAGAACAAAGGACACTCCCTTGTCCTTGGCTTGTTCAGGAGGGAGACAAGAGGTGATGTAAACTTTAAGTCTTCAAGAGCAGGCTGTAGATTACATATCATCTGTTTTTTATTTTATGGAACACAGTAACTTGATACACAGTGCTGTTTCAGGATGTTTTGTAAGGATGCAAAGAGTTAACGTTTTTGAAGTTACTTACTGCAGTGTTTGATGAAAAAATCCTTTTCCTATTTCAATAAGTTGGACCAGACCTGTGAAACAGATCTCCTAACTCCTGGCTAGTTAGGGGGTTTTTACCCGCATAAATGGATGTGAATGTGGAAGTGAATGGGATCAGTGTTCCTGTTGAGAAATTAGAGTTTGCCATGAATCAGCTCAAATATATGAGCCAAGAGGATGTTATAGTTGGTTCTGCGTAGAATATGAGTACTGTAGATGGCTCTGGTGTCTTCTGTTTTGTTGGGCTTTTTAGTCTAAGACATTTTTCAAATGATCGATCAGAAGTAAACATAAAGGAAGTCTTTTTAAATGTTATGTGGAATACTGTGTTCTTGGGAAAAAGTCAGATGATAATGGTCTCAACAAGTCTGAAGTGTGTAGTTCTGTAAGTGCTTCTGTTTGGTTTGCAATGACCACAGTGGAAACCATGTAATCTGGTGCAGGGTATTGTTGCATATGAAGATGATGGTTTCACATTTTCCTAGACAAAATCTTGTAAAAATTTGTCAATCTTCTGGCCTGTTTTTCAGTCCCATTCAGAAGATGTTAAATGGGACAGAGGACAGTCAGCAGCTGCAGAAGAGCAGCTGCAAATGACAGTTATGTGTTCTTGATTCTGGGGGGAAAACATTTTAGTCTCAGCTTTCACAGAGGCCAAGAGTAGAGTGAAGGAAATGAAGAAAACCGCTGTCCTTACATTGAAAGATGTTAACAGTACAATATGCGATTCTGAAAGCATTGAATGGATTTGTATCAGACAGACTTGAAAGTCTGAGAGAAAACTGTATGTTATTTTTTAAAATATTACAGGTGGTGGAGTTGCTTCTAGCTCGAGGTGCAAACAAAGAGCACAGGAATGTTTCAGATTATACACCTTTAAGCCTTGCTGCTTCTGGTGGCTATGTGAACATTATCAAGATTCTGCTAAATGCTGGGGCAGAAATCAATTCCAGGCAAGTTCCTTTTTCACTTCTTCATGGTCTTTACCCTTTCCAAAAGGCTTTCTGGGCAACTCAATTGAGCAGGTTGGCTTGTGCTTACACAACAAATAATTATCCGTGTAATTGCCTTATTTGTAGTAGACTTCAGGTAGGAAGGAAAGGTTTTTGAATATGCTTCTTTCAATGCTCACTTAGCTTCCAGTTGCTTCTGTATGTTTTGATAATGTCTGCCATGCGTCATATTACATTAGTCCCCTTTGATTAAAGGTTAAGAAAAATACTCCTCCTTTCTCTGATTGGCCTGCAAGTTTGAAATTACTTCTGGGTTAAATAATAAAAAAAAAAAGTGTGCATGTTTGTTTCTCATCTGTAATTTAAAGAAAGATTTTGCTGTGTGTTTGCATTTGTGTAGCACCTCTTGCATATATGAAGTAGTTCAACCATACATTGCACAAGTCAAATAAGTGTTCAAGCAGAAGTTAAGTTCCTCGTAAGAAATGCTGTCAAATTTACAGTAGTTAAAATCCAACATGCCTGCAATGCTTTGAAATATAAATACTTGTCCAAAGTTGCTGACAAGAACCTTCCATGGTTACAGTTATAGTTGCTGTGTTGCTGTCTTCCATTCTTGTTAAATATTCTATTTTTTCTGTTTTTGTTGAAGTCATCTCAGAAATGTGATTGTGATTTGAACTCCTTTATCTTTTCTTCTTTCAGAACTGGTAGCAAATTGGGCATTTCTCCCTTAATGTTGGCAGCCATGAATGGCCACACTGCTGCTGTGAAGTTATTACTGGACATGGGCTCTGATATAAATGCCCAGATAGAGACCAATAGAAATACAGCACTAACTCTGGCTTGTTTCCAAGGGAGAACTGAAGTGGTTAGCCTGCTCCTTGATAGAAAAGCAAATGTGGAACATAGAGCTAAGGTAAGAAGCAAATTGCTCTCCAAAAAAGAGGTACTTCCAAGTTAGGACTTGTCATAATCTGATGGGTTTACTGCCTCTTGAAGGTTAATTGGATGACCAAAGGTGATGTCTGCTACAGATGAATTTCAAGTTTCTGATGCTGGTCTATAAAAAGAAAATATAAGAACAGTGGGTGTACTTCAGGAGCTAGCATTTATGCTGAAAAACGACTCATTGAAAGAAAAACAATTCTTCTGAAGCTTTATTTTCAGGTGTTTAGAAGAATAGCAATCCTTTAACTTGAAAAAATGCAAGTATTTAATGAATTTAGCAAGTCATATTCTTGACCTACATTGTACTTAAGGTCTGATCTCTTCTCCGTGTCTGACTGCTGGGGGGATTTTGAATGTCTGTCAGAAGTTAATGTGTCCCCCTTCACCTAGCCAGGCACTTTCTGGATGTTGCTGTGTAGCCTCTCTTAATGAAGACTAAAAACAAAAGTGTTGCAGGTTTTTTTAGCAATGCTTATGCTGATCATCAACTGTGTAAGGTTGACTGTGCTATTTCTGAGATGCTGTGACATCAGCAAGCAGAGAACCTTCATGAACACAGTGCAGCAGCAGGACACCTATGCACTGTCATGCCTCTTTTTCTGTACAGGTGTGCATTTTCTCTCCTTTGAAATATTGGTAGTCTACTACAAAACTGCTTAGGAGGGGCTGTAAAGCTGACTTGAAATATGCTACTGGAAGTAGAAATCAGTCCTCTAAGTGAACCCAACTCCCAGTTCTTTCAAACAAATTGCTTGATTCTCTTGCATGTTTATTGTAGACTGGTCTCACGCCATTAATGGAAGCTGCTTCTGGTGGATATGCAGAAGTAGGCAGAGTTCTGCTGGACAAAGGTGCAGATGTAAATGCTCCTCCGGTACCCTCTTCAAGAGACACAGCTTTAACCATTGCAGCAGACAAAGGGCACTACAAATTCTGTGAGCTTCTTATTAGCAGGTACTGTATTTTTGAAAGTGCACTGTTTAAAGGAAACGATCTCTAATCTGTGTTGCAATATACACTACATGATAGGGAATGAGAAGAGTTCTGTTAGACCATTAGTAATTATGCTTTCTGTTCAGTGAGAGTGATCAGACTAAGTTGTGTTTGGTGTTTGAGTACTTACTTTTGCCTGTGTGGACTGATAGAATTTTTCCTGTCTTATGAACTTGTGAACATTCAAAGCATATCATGTGAAGGTGATATTTCTTGTGGTTGCATCACTGGTGCCTTCAGTTTAAATGTCAGTGTTTAGTCATTGAAAAGCAGAAGATGTGCACAAAACACAAGTCTTAATGATTTCATCTGTTTGAGATTGGTCACTAAGTACACTAAGCTTAATTGTTTCTTGAAGTAGTGGCACTGGCTGTTGGCTTGCACTCACAACTTTACAAGTTGTTCTCAGTAAGCTATTGAGGAATACAGTGTACTAATGGATAGAAATTAATGAAGTAATTAGGAATGCTTCAGACCCAACTGACAAACAATATGATTCAGAGTATTAAAAATACGTTTTGTCTGAGTGTAGGCTTTTGACAGCATCAGAATCCAAAAATATTTCTGAAACTGAAGCTCTCTTTGAATGCATATGTTTTATGTAAAAGTGAGTGCTGAATTAGCCTATTTTTCTTAAGCATTGCATGAACTTTTGCAAGTCCTGTTGACACAAGTAACTAACATCTTCTCCATTGTTTTGACTGAACTTTTGCTTTTGTAGAGGAGCCCACATTGATGTGCGTAACAAGAAGGGGAATACTCCACTGTGGCTGGCAGCAAATGGAGGGCATCTAGATGTTGTCCAGTTGCTAGTTCAGGCTGGAGCAGATGTGGATGCTGCTGATAACAGGAAAATAACTCCTCTTATGGCAGCCTTCCGAAAGGTAGAATGTGAAGTTTACCTTTGGTTTTTATAAATGTTGTCTCAGTCATCCTCATTATTATCAGGAATAAACAGGAGCATAACTGATAAGCTGTGTCTTTAAATATGTGACCTACTAATAGTGCTTGGCATTGAATCTTCAAGAATAGGTGTGTATTTCACCTGCATGATGTTTGTTAAATTCTAGTAGAAATTCTTTATGGTCATTTTACTGACTATGATTTTTCATGGATCTGAGAACAGAAAATTACAGTATTCTATATGGAGATGTGGAATATGCAACAGAAGTAGGAAAATGATTTTTAAAATGAATTCTTATGCAAGATTGGATGAGTGTTTTAAAAATCAACTTTGAGTTAGTCTGGCCTGACTTGAGGTAATTGAGTGTAGTTCCAGTTCAATAGTAATTTAAAAATTACTAATGACTGTAGGAATATATAACTGTAAGTAGCCAGAGCCAGATGTTGGAAAACTGTCAAAGGGGAAAGATAGAAGTATGTGAAAATTAGGCTGTAAAGCCAGTTTGACAACAGGTACTTGAATTGCTTTGTCTGTTCCTTCTTCAGGGTCATGTAAAAGTGGTGCGCTACCTAGTGAAAGAAGTAAACCAGTTTCCATCAGATTCGGAATGTATGAGGTACATAGCAACCATTACTGATAAGGTAAGGCTGTAAGATAACAATACTGTGACTCAACAATGCTTGTATGTTTTCAGGTGTTCTCCCTGTCAGTGGTGTGTATGTTCTTGCCAGTGACTGTGACCACTGATCACTTGCATGATGCTGAACGCCCAATAAAAGTAATTACTGCCGTGCAACTAATACAGGTCTATAAGTATTAAAATACTTGAATGTTAAAATATTTCCCAGGTGTTTCAGGGAGAAAGTGGGGAGCTAAGCCTTGTTTTGTGACGGCCTTTCAATTTGTGCATTTCTTTCACCTCTCAGACTATTTCTTTGGTTTCATGAACACTTTGTCTTCATTAGGTGTAGATTATGAACTGTCTTTGTACCACTTTAAGCATGCTGAGATATTAATTATTGACTACAAGTTCTACCTGTTAATTGGGAATCAGTTTCCGGAGTTGGGCATGAAAAGGAAATTTCAAGCTGTGGTGAAGGAAACGTTACATTGATAACAGTTTGGACTTGGGATCATGTCTTACTCAAGAATGGAAGGAGAATTTCATCTGTGATGGTGCCATGTCACTTACTTCTCATGACTCAAAATCAGTAAATAAAACTTCTGCAGCTTATTTGCCAGTGAGAGACTAACTTGGTATAATTATGGATGTTTTGTAATAGTATTGCACTGGAAGTAATGGAAAATGTTTATTTTTTTTTCTTCATTAAAAGTTTTCTTTCCAAGTAAGGAAATCAGTAAATTAGTAGCCTAAGCTTGAGAGTGTATACTCTAAATGTGTGCTTTTACCTTTTAAAATGGAATGTTGATGTGCTTTGTTGTTTTAGGAGATGCTGAAGAAGTGCCACTTGTGTATGGAATCAATTGTTCAAGCCAAAGATAGACAGGCTGCCGAAGCCAACAAAAATGCAAGCATTCTTTTAGAGGAATTGGACTTGGAGAAGGCAAGTTAAGGGTTTGCAGTTGGGAATATTTATTTGATAAGATTACAGATTTGTATTCCTTCAAGACCAGAAGACCTGTGAATGTCCATACTGAAGTATAGGAGTAAATGTAATCAGTGTAGTTGTAGTATCTAGAGCTGAACATCTGGTTGTTCAGGTTATGTTTGTACCTTCCCTTCTGACTTTTACTAAGAGAAACTGGGTTAAGGTACTCTGATATAACTATATTTTCTCTATATAATACTGTACCAAAAAAAGATTTTGAAGAACTTTTTTTCTGTCGAGTATGCAGTAGGTGAGCATTTTGCAGTGACATTGGTCTGGTTTCGAGGTCTAAATCCCCTTTTGTCTTAAGTAAAACAAAATATGTGGATAATATTCCTTGAAACTATAGTTTTGTAGTAGAGATGTTATTAAAAAAAAAACAACAAAAACTTAAGTAGGAATGTGTCATCAAATGAGTGCATGTTTTTTATCCAGCCTAGCTAAAAATATGGCACATCCTAACCTTTGAAAGGAGAATGAGTGCATTGGGGCAGTACTGCTAAGACAAATGTAGTAGTCTTAGAATCCTGAAAACATGTTCTGGAAAACTCATTTAAGATGGTGTTCTCTATTTCTACATCAACCTTCTGTTAACATGGGAAAACAATCTGTTTGCAAGAAGTAAATGTAAAAATATAGCTCACAGAGTTAAGCTGACTTTGTAAATGTGTTAGTCTAAAATGCAAGTTCAGCTTCTCAGGAAAAGGGAAAAAATGGCATTTGCTTTTTTTGAAATGCATGGAAAACGTACTGTAATGTGCTTTAATTTTAGCTACGGGAAGAAAGTAGGAGATTGGCTTTGGCTGCTAAAAGAGAGAAAAGAAAGGAGAAACGGAGGAAGAAAAAAGAAGAACAAAGAAGAAAATTAGAAGAAATTGAAGCTAAAAGTAAAGAGAATTTTGAACTTCAAGCTGCTCAGGAGAAAGAGAAGCTAAAAGCTGAAGGTGATTTCAGCCTCTTGACTTATTTGTGAAATGTGCCTCATGAGTTTTCATTTCCAGTTTTCCAATGGCTTTTCTTGTCAAAACTTGAGTATAGTCGTCTTATGACATGCTGAGCTTTTAGTAGTTTACTTGAAACCAATAGATCACTCTGCATTTCTGCCTTCTTATTACTTCTGTGTCTTGTTATGTTTAAGGATTGGTGACAGCAGGTTCAGTGAGAGTTGCAGGTTAACTTAACCACAGGAAATGTTTTGGCATGTTTTTACTTCCAGGTCCTACTAACTGAAACCTGGCCAAGTTGTGTTTTTTTCCCTCACACACAGAATAATAATCTTGATCCGGTTAAAAAACAAACTGGCAACCATAAAGTTCTACATATGTTGTCCTATCTTTCCAAATATTGGCTGTTCTGTATCTTGTGGTGTTGAGCTGCATCTTTGGTGGTGTGCTAAGAAATGGTCTTCACTGACTGCTGGGTTGTGCTGATAAGCTAAAAGAAAGGGAAATACTTGTGACAGACTTTGATCTGTTGTTTCATGTACTTGTTATTCCTGTAATTGCTTTTGTCTCTGTCTTTCCATGCTTGAATTTAGTTTCACACTTAATGAATTTCTGCTACATTTATTCGAAGATCAGAATGAAATGCTAGATGAGTTACAACAAACAAAGCAAGCAGCTGGATGGCATGACTTGTTTAGTAGTTGTACAAATACTGGCTTTGTTAGAGACTCTGCTTTATTCTTGGAGTCTTCTAAAGATGTTTGTGCAAGATTTAACTTGATAAGTGTTATTTGGAGCACACAACCATACAAGGTTTTTTGAATTATCTAAATTAGTACTGTTTTATATTCCTTCCACCAGATGAGCCAGAGGTCCCAATGGAGCCTCCTAGCGCTACCACTACGACCACCATAGGCATATCTGCAACTTGGACAACTTTAGCAGGTTCTCATGGGAAAAGGAATAATACCATCACCACAACAAGCTCCAAAAGGAAAAACAGGAAAAACAAAGTAGCCTCTGATAATGTTCAGATCATATTTGATGACCAGCTCCCAATTTCTTATAACCAACCAGAAAAAGTAAATGGTGAATCTAAGAGCAGCAGTACTAGTGAAAGTGGTGATAGTGACAACATGAGGATTTCCAGCTGTAGCGATGAAAGCAGCAATAGCAACAGCAGCCACAAAAGTGACAATCATTCTTCCACAGCCGTTACTAACACACAGAGCAACAAAAAGCAACCATCGGTTCTTGTTACTTGTCCGAAGGATGAGAGGAAAGCAGTTACTGGCAAATCATCCATAAAGTAAGTTGCTGTGACACCATTTAAAGTGATTGTTGCATTACATTTGGAAACTACACCACTATCTGCATGGGTTTACATATTTAAATCAGTTGTTAGGAAGTGGATGAAGCCACAGTGGTGTGTGAGGAGTGTAATAATGGAGTATAATAATGGTTGAAATTTAACATGAACTAAGTAGTAGGCTCTTAAGGAAGATTCATTGTTGTGGATCTGAAATATAGAGAATTGTTAGGTTATTCAGAAATGCAGGCATTTCAATTTAAGCCACCTCTTAGTATAGTACTTCTGAGCTACGTGGTAGTTACTTTGCTTTGTGCGATCTTGCCCAAGGCTGCTCAGGGTTTCACTTAAAACAGTTTGAGACAGAGACAAACTAGAAGTACTTTTCTGCCTTTTTGAGAGCTGTAAAATGAGTAGAGCTAATTAGAGAACTTTGCTAGTTCTGGAACGTGAAACAGTTTGGAGGTACAAATTAGATATGCTCAAGCTTTTTAACTGCTAGTGAGAAGTACTTATTTCAAGATGTGGTGTACCATTCTCTGTATGGGAATTGTGAGAATGCAAGATCTTAACAGATCTTAACAGATTGCTGTTTTGATGGAAGATGTCTTTGAGTAGTAAGAATTTCTTCCTTGTCAATTCCAGCTCTTGGAATACAAATACCATTTTAGCCTTCATAAGCAGTGTTGCTGTTTTGTAGTGGGTGGTCTGGGAACACCACAATAACGTTTTACTGAGCGGTTTCTGGGGACCAGAGATAATTTTAAGTAATTTTAACTCCATGTTGTTATTAACGTGGCTTGTGCATTTTTATTTTTGTTTGTTTGATGTGCTAAAAGAGGAAATAAGTTTTGACAGGCTTCAGACTGGGCCTAGTGGAAAACATTGTTCTGATTTTCTTTGCTAGTCTGCATTTCAATAAATAATAATTTATTTTAAAGGTTGTCTGAAGTCATCAATGAAGTGACAAGTAATTCCTTGTCTACTTGCACAAAGTCCGGTCCTTCCCCCCTTTCTTCTCCAAATGGAAAGCTTACCATTGCTAGCCCTAAACGTGGTCAAAAAAGGGAAGAAGGATGGAAGGAAGTTGTAAGAAGGTAAGCTAAACTTTTCCCTAATTTTCTCCTTACAGACTTTGGCTAGTCTGCCCATTACTTCATGCTGTTTGAAGCGTTTCCCAGCTAATGTTTCTTTTTTTTCTATAGATCCAAGAAGGTTTCTGTTCCATCAACTGTCATTTCCAGAGTCATTGGCAGAGGAGGATGTAATATCAATGCTATACGTGAATGCACGGGAGCACACATAGACATTGACAAACAGAAGGACAAAACTGGAGATAGAATAATAACGATAAGGTAAGCAGACCATTCTGTTTTGTTCATTACAAAACATGCTAATTTGTATAGACAAATCTGTTCAACTGGGATTGTTTCTTGAAAGACACAGATGCTGCTTCTGGACAGGGAAGACAAATAGGGTAGCAGAAACAGAGATGAACTGTAAATCTTGTACCTTTGCATTTGTACAAAAGACTTTTACATATCTAAATATGCCCACTTATTTAGACAAGTCAGTTTTCTAACTGGATGGTGTTTTCTGGGTTAGAGTACTCAATTTTAGTTTCTTAAATAACCATCAGCAACGAAAAATAAAGGCAGCCTCTCTCTCCTCACTTTTTTTTTTTTTTAAATCTGTTAGTATGACAGAAAGATTGGCAGGAACCTGTTCTTTAGGTACATCGCTGTGTGTAGATGTTCAAAATTCACTTCCCTTTTCCTTTCCTTTTGTTGTTCAGGGGTGGCACAGAATCAACAAGACAGGCCACACAGTTGATTAATGCTCTGATTAAGGATCCAGATAAAGAAATCGATGAACTTATTCCAAAGAACCGCTTGAAAAGTTCATCTGCAAACTCCAAAGTAGGGACATCAACACCTGCCACCACTACAGCTGCTAACAGTTCTCTTGTGGGAATCAAAGTGACCACTGTAGCTGCTTCATCAACATCTCAAACTGCCTCTGCACTCACCGTGCCTGCAATTTCTTCAGCATCTAATCACAAAACCATTAAGAATCCAGTGAATAATGTGCGACCTGGTTTCCAAGTCTCTCTTCCATTAGCATATCCTCCTCCGCAGTTTGCACATGCTTTACTCGCTGCTCAGACTTTCCAGCAAATCCGTCCACCTCGGTTGCCCATGACGCACTTTGGAGGTACTTTCCCACCAGCTCAGTCCACATGGGGTCCGTTTCCTGTTAGGCCGTTGAGCCCTGCAAGAGCTACCAATTCGCCTAAACCTCACATGGTGCCTCGCCATAACAGTCAGAACAGCAGTGGTTCTCAGGTGAATTCAGCAAGTTCTTTGACAACTAGTCCAACAGCTACAACAAGTTCAGTGGCTTCTACTGTGCCTGGTTCTTCTGCAAATGGCAGTCCAAGTTCACCTTCAGTCAGAAGGCAGCTTTTTGTTACTGTTGTGAAGACGTCAAATGCCACGACAACCACGGTGACGACCACAGCAAGTAACACCAGCACAGCGGCTACTAATGCCACATATCCAGTTCCTACTGCCAAAGAACACTACCCTGCATCTTCCCCATCATCGCCTTCTCCTCCGGCACAGCCAGCAGGCGTTTCTAGAAGCAGTCCTTCAGACTGTGCAGCAGCCTCTCCAAAAAATAAAGGTGCACCTTCGTCTGATCAGGAAGTGGGTAGTCCGCCAGCAGTAGAAACAAGCAGCTCAACCAGCACTAGGCAGCCCAGTACAGGTTCTGGAAGTTCCTCTGTGCACCCTGCTCATCAGCAGCCTCCAGGAGCTCCTCTGCAAGAGGCAAGACCCCCTCTTCAGCAACCTCAGGTTCCTACACCAGATCCTCGAATGGTTGTGCCTCCAAATTTAGCAGTGACGAGCTCATCTGCTCCTGTGGCAGGTCCGGCAAATGCCCCGATGACCTATCCCATGTCTCAGACATCGATGGGGTCTTCTCAACCTGCAGCTAAGATGGAAACCCCTGCCATCAGACCGCCTGTCCACGGAACTGGCAGCGTCCATACGAATCCAGCTCCTGTGCAAAATTCTTCTGTTGCAGTCCTCAATGTTAATCATATCAAAAGGCCCCCCAGCGTTCCTTCTTCAGTGCAGCTTCCTTCTACCTTAAGTACACAAAGTGCTTCTCAGAATTCAGCCCATCCAGCAAACAAGTCCATGGGTAACAATTTCAGTGCTACTTTACCGTTTGGGCCCTTTAGTACATTGTTTGAGAACAATCCTACGTCTGCTCATGCCTTCTGGGGTGGTTCTGTCGTTTCATCTCAGACAACACCAGAATCTATGCTGTCAGGAAAGTCTTCATTTTTGCCAAATTCAGAGCCTTTACATCAGTCTGATACTTCCAAAGCCCCAGGCTTTAGGCCCCCATTACAGAGGCCAGCTCCAAGTCCCTCAGGTAAGTCTGACTTGTGTTTATATGTGATTATTTTCTTCTAATAATCGCTACATGTTTTTGTTTCAAAGGCTTACCATTTTCAGTTTCTGTAAGTGTAGTTAAGTTCTTCTTTAAGTGACCCCTGTCAAATTGACAAATCCATACCTGTTAGCAAGCTTGATAGAAGTGAAGCTGTGTTCTTTTTGCCCTTCCACTGTATTGCTATAGCTGAGTTAACAAAACACGTTACTATTGTTTTCACTTCTGTACCACAAGCTAATAACTATTCCAGTTTTTGATAACTTACTACTTCTTAAACTACAGAAAAATGTATACCCTCTTCAAAGTGTTAGGATAATATCCGCGTTTAAATGTGGACTTAATGAAGTGTGTCTTAAATACTAAATTCAATCCAAAAAACACCCAAAGAGACAAAATTATGTGGACTTGCTGAATAATGTTGAAAGATTTTAGTCTTCTGCACAAATAGAAGCTGAGAGGTTGTCACAGAATTTGTTCTATAGCTCCAAGAAAGTACATACCACGCAGCTCTTACCATCTGTGCTTGTTTTACTCAGATCTCTGTGTTGGTAATACAGCTTAATTCATGAATTGAGAAATTTAACAGCCAGTTTTCCAGGCTCTGTAAATATCATAGTGTTGAATAGTTCCTGAGGTGTCTTCTAACCACAGCTATACCATGGTCCGTGCAATTTCTGAAGCCTGCAAATGTAGCAGGTGAAGTTGGAAGTGTCTGCAGTGTCAGGAAGCATCATGTTAGTTAATAGGAAAGTAGCCCCTGAAAGCTTAAAGAACCTGTCTAAAGAAAGAAATTGGGCCTTCGTAAAGGATGGTGCAAAGGAGGCAGATACTGAACTATTTTATTCTTCACTTAGCTCGAAGTGATCATTCACAAGTAAGACTGAAAGTAATTTGTAAATAGTTTTATAAGTAAGAAAAAAATCAAGGTACCGCTGCAGTTGAGCATTAAGTTTTCTTAATGCTGTTTGAATCTTCAAATTATACATTCATTTTCTGTTTCTTCTTTGAGGGGAATATTAAGGGGTAAATAATGTCGACAATCTGGACACCCCAGAAAGAAGGGGCTCTTGTAGAATTGTTGCCACTTGGTCATTTTGTTGTTCTTTTGCAAGTGAAAATGTATACCTGAGTTTGAAAAACAACACTTCAGTCTTGATGTATTTACAAGGTGTATATGTGCACGTATATATACATACACATATCTTGTTTTCTAGCAAGATGAAATGTTTATGATAAACCTTCAAAATTTCAGTATTATTTCAGCTTTCCCCTGTATAAAATCCTGGTTTCTAAACCTATAGAATTTAAGTTGCAGTAAAAGGATTAGTTATCTTTCTGTTGTCCTCTATATCAGGACATGCATTCTATTCTTTAATATGATAACATGAATTATTTGTGATGCGTGTACCATGTAATTGTTGCATTTTGTCAAGACTTGCAAACCATGAAGCTTAAGACTTCCAATTATCTTGAAAATAAGATGAGAAAATCGTGACTGGTTGTATCTGAGTTTTCCTTTTTCCCCTAAATGGGAGATCTTTTTCATCTGGCAATAACAGGAGTTGCTTCTGTCAATTTCTCTTTCAGGTATTGTCAGTATGGATTCACCCTATGCTCCTGTAACACCTTCGTCTACACACCTGGGTAACTTTGCCTCAAACCTTTCCGGAGGTCAGATATATGCACCTGGGGCACCTCTTGGTGGAGCACCTGCAGCTGCTAATTTTAACAGACAGCATTTTTCCCCACTTAGTTTATTGCCTCCATGTTCATCAGCATCAAACGGTGAGTTCTGCTCAGCTGGAAGTAGTTGAGAAGCTATTGTATTTAAATAAAGCAAAAAAAAAGACAGACTTGTGTTACCTGTTACTACTACCTATTAGTACTTCTATTTTTGGAAGGCTTTTTTAGCAGCTGTGATTTTTGTCATGCTATTGGAGTTGCTTATTCTTGTTGCCAATAACCCTGGAGTGATGGTGTTGTGAGGATATTATTTGAAGTGTAAATAGTGTAGATCCTGTAGTGATATTTTACTAAAGTCAGTTCTGCTGATGAGCTGCTATTTTGATGTTGTTAAAACAAAAGAGTATAATGTGTTTCAAGGGAGGCTGCTTATGGCAAGTTCTGGTACCTTCTTCCACTTCTGCCCATGCAGCAGAGTTCTTGTGCAGAAAAAAAATTCTATTGATTGCTGACTTATTCAGGGAAGAAGTTAATCTGTTTTAGTAGCAAATATAAAAACAAAAAACAAAACAACCAGCATTTCAAGATTAAAAACATACAAACAGAAACACAGTAAATTGCAGCTATGCTTTTGAATATCATCCTCAAATCCTCTTTTGTTGATCTACAATAATGGTTAGTTTAAATTTTGAGCAGTCTGTTGCAGTGCATGTCTACTAGCTGACAGGGTTAATGGGACAGGATAGTTACTCATTTTGTGTAAGAAATGAAGTGGATGATGAATGTCTCTGATATGTTGGTAAAACTGTTACAATTGTATAGAAGCATCTGCTGTATGAACATAGCACTAATAAGCTATCTATATGCGTTTTTGGTGTACACTTTGATGTTAAAGGATGGGTGTATAGTAATGAGGGTGGGGGTCTGGCTGTTATTAAATGTACTTGTTGCTGTTCTGTAGAATCTCCTGCTCAGTCGGTGTCTTCTGGAGTAAGAACACAGTCTCCCACCCCCTCAGCAGTGTCCTTGGGATCAGAAAAATCCAGTAATGTTTCTCAGGACAGAAAAGTTCCTGTTCCAATTGGGACTGAACGGTCTGCACGCATTAGACAAACTGGAACTTCTACTCCATCTGTTATTGGGAGCAACTTAGCTGCTCCAGTGGGACATAGTGGTATCTGGTCTTTCGAAGGTATAGGTGGCAATCAAGGTATGTAGTGTTAAGAGAAATCCATGTGCTTCCAGTTTACACCAATACTGTATTTTCTTGTGTTTCCTTTGGAGCTGAAAGATGATGCAGAAGTGTGTCTCAAAGATAGTCCTTTTCTTAGAGATTTAAGTAAGGACTTGTACTTGCTATACAATCCACTTGATCCTATGAAGGTCACAGTAGACGTTCCTGTTTTGAAACACTCAGGCTGTGAAAGTGTTTTACTTAAAGACTGACATAACAAAGGAGGTAAGACTGTGTTGTACAGGCATGAACTGATTTGAGGATTCAGTTGATTTTGGAAGAGGGGAAGATGAAAGTTCACGTTCCTTATTTTGTTCAGTCACACCATCTGCCTTTTACTGACATAGTCTCTAGACTGTACTGCAGGCTCATGGAATTCAGTATTTCAGAAGTTATTCAAAATGTACATTACAGTTGGGACAGGTTTCTCAGAAAATAGGACTCTTAAATGCAATTCATGAGACTGTTCTGTTTTGGGGGGATTTTTTTTATATTTTTAAGTTATTGGATTATTTTTTCCCCCTCATAACTCCTTTTCCCTCTTTTGGGATAAGATCGTGCTGGATGGAACCTCTAGAAGTCATCTCAGAAATCTGCACTAAACTGGATTTGCTCATACTGGGTTACTCAGGCCTTTATTCAGTCTCATCTTGGAAACATCTAAGGATTAAAAAAAACTGTGAACAACCAGTTCCACTGTTTAACTGAGCAGGCAAAACATCTCTTAGGGTTTTGGTAGGGTGACAATGAACATTCCTCTTATTTTTTCCATGAGCGCATAATAGAGTGTATCCAGAACTTCATTTCTTTGATGTTTGCCTCATCTCTATAGTGATATGCTAGCCATCGTTAAGACTTCTGGAATTGAGTATTTTTACTTGCATCTTCAAATTACTATGTTTTCCCTTCATCTCTTTGCTTTGCTTTTGTAATATTGCTTTATTTTTACTTTGTGGGGTAACTTCAGCATTCAGTTTTCTGCTTAGGATGGAATCAACTCTTACTGAGAATTAGGCTGGTTTATAAATATTTCTAAGGTTTTGATAAATACTGACTTGTTGGGATGTCTGAGATACGTACTAACAGTACTAAGTTGCCTCTGATGAATTCACATGGTAAGAACATAAGCAAACATGTATAGGTGATCATTCTATGCTTTTGCTTATGATAAGAACTTCTGTTTGAGTTCAAGGTGGGGGAAAAAAGTAAAAGAATGATAACAAGGTGGATTTAAGTTCTGTGCAGGTGGATGCTTGGGAACTGTAAGCTGAGCAAACGTTTCTTCCATAAATGTTATGGTGTATGGTGTATGTTAATGCTAGTAAACATCATTGGTGGATGTTAAGCGTAGTATTGTTTCTGTGTTGGTCTGTTGTTAGATAAAGTGGACTGGTGTCACAGTGGAATGGGGAGCCACATGATCCACAGGCCCATGTCTGATCCAGGTGTGTTTTCACACCAAGCCATGGAAAGAGACAGCACGGGAATCATAACGCCTTCTGGTACATTCCATCAGCCCGTTCCTGCAGGATACATGGACTTCCCAAAAGTCGGGGTAATGACCCTCCTTGATATGTACTGTACTGCTTGATTTTCCTACATCTCTGTGTCTGGCAGATAGAGAACATGAGATACTGCTTGTTGCACAGTTCAGCATCTGTGAGCAATATTGCAGAAGCCTAGAACTAGCAAAACATTGTATGCCCATGATATAATAGGAGCATAAAAAGGTAATTCCTAAATTAAGGCTGCTTTTTACTACTTCAAGCCAGAATGTCTTTAATGTTGAGTCCCCTTTTGTTGCTATGTATGTTTCATAGGAGGAGTGTTTGTTTGAATACATACTGATGCTTGTTTTTTTTCTTTCCTCCCTCAAAAGGGTATGCCTTTCTCTGTGTATGGGAATGCAATGATTCCTCCAGTAGCCCCCATCACAGATGGTACTGGGGGCCCAATATTTAATGGGCCTCATGCTGCTGACCCATCTTGGAACTCGCTAATAAAGATGGTTTCAAATTCCACAGAAAATAATGGGCCTCAGACGGTAATGTTTTTTGTTCTTACATTTGCAGTTTTGTTCTAGCTCAAGAAACTGTGTGGTGAAGATATAAGATCCAAGCTGATAGAAAGTTTAAAAAGTGTTTTTTCTTTTTGCTTGTTTCTTACAGATTTCTTTGCTTATTTCTTTCTACTTCTCTGCACAGTAAAGTCAACTCATAAATATCAGCTGTCTATCCAAAAATAAGTATAAGCTGACACTTAATATAAAAAAACAGCATCAGTAAGTTAATGTAGTTTAAAGAAATGTCCTTTCTTAGAAATAGGATGTTTGATTCCAGCTGAGTCTATTCAGATTGGAGTGGGCACCTGATTAATTACTGCGCAAATGAGCTTCTTTGTGTTGTAGGCAAGACCTTGTCATTAGTAGTTTTCACACTAAATTCCATGTTTATTCTTAATTATGCACTGATTTCTGTCATGCTGACAGATACATGAGCAAAATACAGCCAAGCGTTTGTCCTCAAGAAGTGGCTCTACTTTGTTACACTTGAGTTTTCCTGGAGTTGAGCTTATTGGTACGTTTTGGGAGAAGACAGTTGAAGGTGACAGAATCAGTTTCTCAGTCTTCTAACCTTTACGAGGCAAAGAAGAGAGAGAGCCTTTCACTGAAAGCTAGAGGTCTCATCTGAACTGTAGCAGCTGAAAACATGATGAAAATAAATCCACGTAGCTTTATTGATGACTGATTGCTATGTTTTCTTACATTGGAATTCACTTCAGTGCAGTGGAAAATAAGCATTGCAATGTAGTTTTGATTTCTGAAATACTTTGAGTTGAAACTCCTGATACTTGGTACTAAGTTAAGGTATCTCTTTCAGGTGTGGACTGGAACTTGGACACCTCACATGAACAGTGTGCATATGAACCAACTTGGCTGAGTGGGATCAACGTGCTAGACTTGAGATTCCTTTTTCCAGAGGAAAATAAAAATGGCAGAAACAGTTTATGTGCTCCCAGATCATTCTACTGATGTGCTTGACTGAAGTGTGTAGGCTTTTTGCAGAAGAACTTACTAACTGACCTTTTTCTGTGAACATTGTGACTGCCCATTCCCCACCATCATACGTTTCAACTTAGTTAGCCTTTATTCTTTCCTTTTTCTTTTTTTTTTCTTTTTCTTTTTTTTTTTTTTTTTTGACATAACTTTCTGTTGAAGCTGTTCTTTGGCTGGTTGGTTTTAGTACTGTAAACTGCTTCTGGGCAAACACAGAAATTTAGCAAAATTATGTAAACTTGATCCTGAAGTTTTAGAATGGCAAATAAATGTACAATTGTTTACATAACAAATGGCTAAGCAGAAAGTAAATTTCAATATGTCAGTATAGAGGCTCTACTTTATGTAGACTTAAATTAATGTGAGATATGTACCTTCATATTCAGAAATCTGGATGTTTCCTTCATACATTAAACTATTAATAAGCATAACTTTTCTACTTGTGTAATTTAAGTATAGTGTAAAAACTGGGCATTATCAGAGAGTCTTTTCCAAACGTGTGTTGGATTCTTTTGAGAAGGTGTACATCAGTTGTTACCAGATATTAAGAGTTAACAATTTTCTTATGTGGAAAGATTTTCAGACTAAAGTGCTTGAGAAAACAAGTTCCGCACATTGAGTTGCCTGGTAAAAGAGGTAAATGTGTCACACTGCAGTGTCTGTTGAAAACTTCTCGTTGGGTTCATGCAGCTAGGTCTCTTCTGTTCCTTGAGCGTTCTCAGAGTTTCGATTCCTCCAGTTCCTTCTTTTGCCTGCAAAAGTCATTACAAGAGATACATACTCTGTATGTGTTACTTCAAGAGCAAGAATATTAACTTGCTGTTACGGTAGAGCTTCACTGATGAAAACTGGCTCCAAGTGAAGGCTTATTTCAGAATAAGTAGCTTTGATGTAGTACAGTGTCTTGTTCTGAACCGGATCGTTGACCAGTTAAGGTTTGTCTTGAGAAGTCCAGTGAGTAATTCCTTACTGTCAGCTTCAGTAACTGTTGCCTTCTTCACTTACAGTCAGAGAATGAACACCAATACCAGGAAACAAATTCTTGGGTCCTGTACGGCAAGGCAGTGATATGCAAAGCTTGGGTCAAATTCCCATACAGTTTGTGTGTGTGTGGCTTAAAGTATGTTGCCAAGTTGAATGTGGTTTTGTGCCGGATGGTGTGGTCCACCATGATCTGTTTACTAGTTATTCTGTGTGGGTGATGGCTGAATGGAAGCTTGTTGTTGCTGTGCATCACTTGGATTCAACTCCCTAGAAGAAACACCAACTTAGTCGTGTGGCCTGATTCTCAGACAGGAATTATTTTGTATTTGCTATGGTAATTGATAATTAGCCAGAGGGAAGAACAATACTTTTCCAAAGAAACCTGCTGCCTTTGAAAAAATTCTGCTATTTCTGAGAAGAAAAAACCCCACAAGTTTTGCATGTACCGATGTCCCTATATGTGCCCTTACGTGATGTGCTAAGTAAGCAAGTTCATTTCCCTGACATACAGTGTCTAAAGAACAGGTTGTATCAGAATGGGCACCAAACTGAAGAACTGCTATAAAAGATGGTTGCAATCCCATTTTTAGCACCTTACTACGAGTGAAGCAGAATAGTGCCATTCAGGTCTTGTGTGTGACCTCAAGCCCTCCTTTAGAATCTTAAAGCTAACAAGGATTCTTTGCATTCTTATTCTGAAATAATCCTTAACCAGTCCCACAGGCCATGGGTCAGAAAGAACAGAGTGTTTAGGATGTGGTTTAACGCGTTATTTTGTTGAGTTGAGAAATCCAACTGTTGGCCAGGGGAGCTGAGGCTCCGTGCTACACCTGTGGCAGGGACCTTGCTAAACAAAATCCTGGGCTCTGTGGAAGCCTGTAGTAGGGGCATTTTTCTTTCAGATACATTTTTTTTATATATATATATATAATTTCAACTGTACTGCATTTTATTTGACCAATAAAAAAAGGAACATACGCTTTTGAGACCTGGCAGGTCTTTATTATGATGATTTAGAGAACAGACTCGCTGTTAAGTAGTGGAACTGTGTACACAGGGCTCAGGAACGCCTTGGCTGCCCAGCCCTTCCCCTTGCCCGCACCCAACATGGAGGCGATGAAGCGCTGCCTGCGTCCTCCGGCGCATGCGGGAGGGCGGGCGCTGCGCGGCGGTATCTGCGCGTTCGGTGCGGCATGTGGCGGCTGGCGCGGTGCTTGAGGCGGAGCGGCTGGGGCCGCCAGCTGTGTGGAGCGGCAGTCGCTCGCTTGACGGTGTCGGCGGCGTCTCCGGCTCCCAGCGGGAGTCCTGGCGGCTGGTACGAGAATCTGGCGCAGTCGACCCCCGTGCACTGGGCGGAAGATGGGCTGGTGGCGCTGCAGGCGGCCGCGGAGCTGCCGTGGTGGGCCGCCATTGTGTGCGGCGGGGCCCTGCTCCGCACAGCCGTCACATTGCCGCTGGCCGCGCACCAGGGCCGCCTCCTGGCCAAGGTGGGTCCGCCTCGCTGTGCTCTGAGTTAGGATTTCAGCTGTTACGGGGCTTGGATCACTGCTGCCTGAGCTCGAGTGTCACCTGGGGTTACCGAGCTGATAATACATAGAGGCGTAATCGCAGCGTGGTTTGGGTTAGAAGGACATTAAAGCCCACCTGCTTCCAACCCCCTGCCCTTCAGCACCTCCTGGGAGCCTCACCGTCCTCTGAGTAAAGCGTTTCGTCTTAACTTCTAACCTAATCTCTGCAGTTTAAAGCCCTTCTATGAGATAATGGTCGGAAAGACCTTGCTGGTAAAGACAGGTGTGTTCTACAGACAGTTCTTTGGCGACTGACTCAAAAGTGCTGCAGTTTAACTTCTTATGTACTTATTTCATTTAGCTGTTTGTCGGGTCATAAACATCATTTCCTTTTCTTTAGCTAGTTGGAAAATTTGCAGCCCGAGATTAAAAAACTAGCTGAGCAGCTTCGCTATGAGGTTTCTGTTCGTGGGAAGCAACTGGGTTGGTCTGAAAAGGTTGCCAGGTAAGATTATGATGATTGCATACACCTTACAAATACATTCCAGGTGGGAGATCCTCCTAACAGACTCTGCTTTTGCCAAAGACTTAAATTGTGTTAATGCTCTTATGATTTGTTTGCACTGGATGTATCTTAATGGGCAATATAACAGTTTCAGAGCTCTGTATTTCTGATAGGTTTATGATTACAGGGCTAAATCTAGGTATTTTTGTCTTTGTCAGCAGTTTTCTTAGCAATGTTCTGATGCTTTTAGATAGCTAGGATCTTAAAGCATGAAAGCCCTATGTGTGTGGCACTGTACCCCATGCAGAAGCATTGGATATTAGCTGGGCTACTGACGGCTGTTTAACTGGCAGGTGATTTTTGTATTGGGTGAGTGATAACCTTGATCAGGCAAAAATCAACACAAAACATCTGACAAGTTACTGCTGTGATAACTTGTGAAAAGTTGCTTAGATGTGTGAGTGGGGCTGTGAGTTGAGAAGAAAGGGGGGCTGGCAAAGGAGAGGGAAGAGGAGGCACATCTTAAGTTAAAAGACCTTTGTTTTTTCTGGATTTACACCTAAGACAAATTGATCTGCACAGCCTGTTGAACTGATACTTTAGAATTTGAGAAGTTGTATCGTAGTATGGTGTGTGTATGTTTGTTTTGTGACATTTTCTGTCCTTTCTAAAAGGTTCCATTTTAAGAAGAACCTGCAGAGGATTATTACAGAACTGTACGTTCGAGACAACTGCCATCCATTCAAAGCCACTTTATTGGTGTGGGTACAGATCCCAATGTGGGTCTGCGTGTCCCTTGCCTTGCGCAACTGCAGCGTTGGTGCCTTGGACTCAGAAGGTGATCCATTTAAATAAGTACATTAAAAACAGTCGTTTGTCCTTTGGTTTCTGTTTATACAGGTACTTATGTAGTTAAAGAACATGGTCTCCTAAGCCTGATGTATAAGCTACTCTACTATTAAGTGTTTAAATGTAGCAGTTTATTCTTAGATAAATATTATTATGCAGATAAGATGCTCCTAGAAACTTGGGTGATTTTACTACAATACTTGGCATAACTCTGACTAACTTGAGGTAGAAGATCATCCTTAATTTCTTATTTTCTTCACATTGTTGTTTCAGTTCAAGAGCAGTTTTCGACAGGCGGGACACTGTGGTTTACAGACCTCACAGCGCCAGATTCCACATGGATTATGCCAGTTTCACTTGGACTCTTAAATTTGCTGATAGTGGAGGTATGTTGCTGGAATAAACAGGGCAGTTCCAAAAGGATAATTTATTGTAGAATTCTAGGGTAGTGTTACCAACACAGAAAACACAATAACATCATTGAGATTATGACTGTTATAAATGCATTGATCAGAACTGAAGAGTAGCCTAATGATGCTGTATATGTCTGTATTGTTTGAAGGTGATTAACATGACATGTCAGAGAAACTTCATCTGCTTTGCTTGAGAACCTCCATGAAGTTTAGTCTCAACTCTAAAGTTGCACCTAAAAGGCTGCTTTAATAAGCTCCTTGCTTTTAATGCATGAAGATGCATCAGAAATACTTTGTTGGTGCATGGTGGTCAAATTTAATAATACTGTTTGTTGTTAATGCATTGTAAAATCCAGAACTTTGGAAGATAGTTGGGGAGATGAGTAAACAAGCACATTTAAAATAATAGTTTTACTTTCCCACATACTTTCTTAATGGAAAAGTTTTTATAAATCTTTGCCTTCATCAAGCTCTTAATCATCTGGATTTCATTCCTTCTTTTTGCTCAGTTGTTTCAAATGGAGTTTTTTTTTGTGACTGGGCTTCTCCCTTTTTCCCTTCAGATCTTTGCTTCACAGAAACTGGAAGCTTCCAGGTTCCAGAAGCTTGCTACAAATTTCTTTAGAGTGTTGTCAGTAGTAATGATTCCTGTTGCTGCCACAGTCCCCTCGGTATGTATGGAGTCTTAATGCCGTGTTCTTTCACCTGTGACCACTGTGCCCAAGTTTAATATGTTCATAGCACTTAAAGAATGGCCCAAATGCTTGATCTGTTTGATAGGTCTCTTATAATTTATATGCATATAAAATAGGCTTGACCAGGAAAAAAAGAATATTTAATAGCCTCCATTATGTTGTGATTTCAGAAATGAGGGGGGGTGTTTATCTAAGGAAATAGAGCTGAAGCTTTGGTAGCTATGTACATATTTGCTTCCTGAAAGAAGAGAACACATTTTTTTAGATGAGAAGATTTTCCACATCCTTCCTACAACAGTTCTCATTTTTATCCAGTGTTTTACTTGGAATGCTTTTGCAGTGGTGTATGAAACAGTGCACGTAGTTGTCTCATCAGGTTTATTTAGTCTGAAACATGGGCGTTAAAGCAGGTTTAGCATGAGTTAATTTGTGAACTGTTGTTGAGCTGCAGTATAGATGACATTTCTCTCCCAGAATAGTTGAGAGCAGAAAATTGTGTATTTGAAATGGAGTGTAGCGTATTTAGTGTAGGTTCATTATTTTTCTTATAACTAGGAATGTGGTTGTGGTTTGTTAAGAGCTGCCTAAATTACACCTAGGGAGGCTGAACTCGATGTTTGTCTTGTTGCAGTCCATGGCGTTGTACTGGTTGTCCTCAAGCTTCATGGGACTCTCACACAACCTGTTGCTCCGTTCTCCGACTGTTCGCCGACTGTGTTGCATACCGAGGACCAAATCTGACTCAGACACTCCTTACAGGGATATTGTGGCTGCCTTGGCTACCAAATACAGTTTTAAGAAATAATGTGCTTTGAACTGTCGGAAGAGCTGTCCCACGTAGTTTGTGTGTGCAATTGGCAAGTGGTGTTTTGTTGAGATGCTCACTGTAAAGTGCTATGGCTGGAATTATATTTATTTTCCAAATAAAACATTGATCATCTGGCTATAAAGAATGATTCACATCATTCAACACAAGTATAGGATTTGGGAAGTTTGGTTCCAAGGATGTTAGTTTTGCTATTTGAATGGTCCAGTAATGCAGGTTTGTCACCTAAACTGTAAAGAGTTACAAAGATAAATGTGTGACTCATTTAGGCTACTTTCTTGTAGCAAAGCTGGTCTGATCTATGGTGAATTGGGGCTGGGGAGAGGGTGGATGGACTCTGCATTGACTGGCTTATTTCTTAATTTAGATGTCATCAGTTGATATTCACGTGGTTCACGTCACAGTCTTTGTAACAGTCTTCATACATGATTTCCTCAAACAGCAAAGTAAGCTGGGTTATTAACTGTCTTGCTGCATTAGGTTTGGAATTAGGAGGACGAGTTTATAGTTTCTTGTGAATGTCTGTTGAGTGACAACATTGTCAGCCATTTTTATGTGTCAGTGTAATTATATGTAGATAGACATTTCTTATAGGGATATAATCTGTGTTTATGTGTAGCCTTGCTCTGCATACATTTTAAGTCAGCAGCTGTACATTGTGATGAAACTTAAGCCCCTTTGCACAAAAGTTTGAGCAAGTGATCTCCTCAAAGGTAATTTATCATCTGTCAGAAGCAGAATTTGGGGTAGAAGGCTTTTTTTTAATGCCATGTGGTTCTCATACCAAAAAAGATGATGATTCATGATGTAATTGTTAAAGTCCATGCTGAATAATCCTTGGTAAGTGGAAGCTAATGTTAAAATAACTGCGGTTATTTGCGTGTGTTTGTGGGGTTTTGTTTGTTTGTTTTGTTTACTCTTTTGTGTTGCTTTTTGTTTGGTTGGTTGCCTTTTATATTGGTTGGTTGTTTTAAGATGGGGGCATAAAGTGCCCTGAGGACAACTGTTCTGCCCACTAAAGGCAGATGTAAAGAAGGCATTGAGGGCCTCAGCCTTCCTCCTCCCCTCAGTGGTTACATTCCCCGCTGCATCAAGTAAGGGGTGGACATTTTCCTTGTTTCTTCTCTTACCATTGATAGATTTGTAAAAAGATTTTATATTCTCTTTTACTGTTGTGGTCAATCTAAATTCGTGCTGGGCTTTAGCCTTCCTAACTTTAGATTAGTAATGTAATCCTTTGTCATAAGCTTACTTTCTCAAGAAGATATTTCTTTCCCTTAGGAGGTTTCAGTCAGAGGTTGCACTGTTGTTTGCAAGCATGTATGCAATTCTTGTATACTGGAAAATAGATTTCTTATGATAGCAAGGAGCTGCCTTTGCAAAATTTTGGCATTTTGTGTCATTTCAAATGTTGGGGAATGATTAATTTAACAGTTTTGCTGTCAGATGTGGCTGGGTGCAAAAACAGTGAAGGTTACTTTTGATTTTTGCTCATAGATTTATAGAAAAGGTTACTGTATACATCATGGCCTCAAATAGCATCACGGGATTTAGAGAGTGTATTTATGGCTCCTGCTAAAGCCAGAGGGAAGGTTTTCCTCATCTGAAACTGTAACTGGGTAAGACCTGGTGGGCACAGCTGATAGATTTCTTGTGCTGGGTGCCATTTAATTTAGGGTAGCATGAATAGGCCCTTCTTACTCCATAATGGTTTTATAATTGTTTCACCTTAGATCTCTGTGAAGGTAGTGAAAAGTGTGTCATTTCCTTTCAGTGATATCATGGAACTGAGGTGACAAAATCCAGCCTCTCAATGTAGCTCTGTTTAGAAAAGTTCCTAACTGTAGTTGCAGTTTACACATGCCTTTTGTAGATGTAAATTGAGAGTGAGCTTCTGCATTTGGTGTGAAGAAAAAGCAAAAATGCCGTCATTTGTTTTTTTCAGAACATTGGTTAAATATAAAAACCAAGTATGGTTACAGGTTGATAAATCACACAGCCAGCACCTTTCAGGAAGAAAACAGTAAGATTAAGGAAATCTTGTTTATTTCATTATCAGACACACACAGAGGAACCGTTCTTCTTTGCCTATTCCAAGCATCCAGAAATATCATATTTCTGGTCTACCACCATTTTGTCTCTGTCAGAAATGCTAGCGATTTTGGGGTAAGGAGTATTTTGTTGTTGTAGAAAGGAAAACAATGAGTAAAAGAAACAGTTGGGGTTTGTTTGTTTGTTCTTGTTTGCTTGGTTTTTAAAGCATTTTCATTCCACTTGGTTCTTGATTCTACAGGTACATACACAATCCACCACAATACATGAATGCTGTGAAGAAGAACTGCATGAGGGCATCCTGCACAGCAGTTGTCCTTTCATTGCTCAGCAGGGCAGCAGGTTAGGGGAAATTAGAATGGTTTTGTTTGTGAAGCAGACAGAAGTGGTGTTAACTACAGAATGGGAATTGTATTTCTCCCAGTAAAGAAAGCGCTGACAACTGCCTGGTATTTTTATTTCTGAATTATGTAGCATTAGTTCAGGCATAAAGGAGGTTGGTTTGGTGCTTCAGCCCTAACTACAGACTAGTTGCTCATGTCTGAACACACCCTTGCATTATGGTTGCTACTGTACTTCATTTACATTGTTCTCATTGAAGAAGTGTCTTGGCCTTTCAGTTGATCACTGGAGCAAAGAGTGACTGAGATCTCAAATTTCTACATTTCAGCAAGTAACAGTGTCTGTCAAAGTACACCCTAACAGTAAGCTCCCTGTGCAGTACAAACACAGCTTCTAATTTACATATAGACTTGATATTAAGTTAGTAGATTCTGTTCCACAAATTCTTTAAATTCTTTCAAGATAATCAAAAGCACTGGAACTTCTAAATTGTTTTTCCTAGCGTTGCCAAAAAAAACCTCAGCCCTCTGAAAAGCAGAAGCAAGTTCCGTGAATCCCGGGATTCTCTTAACATGAAGCTGACCTTTAAACAGTCACACAAATAAATAAAGTTTGGTCACTGTTTCTACTTCAACACAATGAATGAATATATGGAAAAGGGGATTATAGATGGCATCATAGCTGTGAAAGATTTTTGTGCTTCAGCCACAAAACTGTCTGAAAGCTGTTGAATGAAAAAGATGGGGCTAGCTGTAAAATCAACTCAAGGCAGGAAGTGATTCCACTATGAGCTGAAGAGAGTCAATGTGCCTCAGGTATCAATCTTGAGTGCTGATACTGACAAGCACATGGTAAGCAGGAGGCAAGGCAGGAAAAGGGGAAGAATATTTGTTGTTTAGTGCATGTGTACCTTTGTATGTGCATTTGTCTACACACTCAACTTTCTTTTACACTTTGTTCAAAACTCTCTGATTTTTAGAGAGTGGTTTTGTTCGCTGTGACTTTTCAGATTACAAGCAGTGGCAGTTTAGCAACCTGAATTCAAATTAGAAACTACTTAAGCTGTCAGAGTGCTCTTCTGTCAGGTACCTTTTGAGTTTTGGTGAGTACTCATGCTGTGTGCTGAGCGATCATGCTTAGAGCCTTAGAGGAAGCCATGATTTTTGTTCCGGCATTATTAAACAGACCAAAAATTGAGTCTGTGTTCTGTATAAGTGGTGTTGAATTTTACGGAATCTTAGAAAGGCCTGGGTTAAAAAGTACCACAATGAACTACATAGTTTCAACCCCCCTGCGATGTGCAGGGTCACCAACCACCAGACCAGGCTGCCCAGAGCTACATTCAGCCTGGCCTTGAATGCCTCCAGGGATGGGGCATCCACAATCTCCCTGGGCAACCTGTTCCAGTGCATCACCACCCTCTGTGTGAAAAATTTCCTCCTAATCTCTAACCTAAACCTCCTCTGTCTCAGTCTAAAAACATTCTCCCTTGTCCTGTCACTATCAGCTCTTGTAAACACCCCTTCCCCCTCCTGTTTATACACTCCCTTCAAGTTCTGGAAGGCCGCAATGAGGTCTTCCCAGAGCCTTCTCCAAGCTAAATAAGCCCCGTTCCCTCAACCTTTCTCCATAGCAGAGCTGCTCCAGCCCTCTGATCATTTTAGTGGCCCTCCTCTGGACTCTTTCCAAGAGCTCTGCATCTTTCTCTGTAGCTGTAGGGACTGTATACTGACCAGCCTAAAACAGAAAGTTGAGATTATCTTGTAAATCATTAAGTTACAAGTACGTTACCTTGCTTTGCAGGCACCAGACTAGTTGTTTTACATAGATTACAGTCTGAAAGGTGTGAGCTTGGTATTAGTTATACATAGGTGGTCATGTCTTTGATCCTCCTTTTCCTGTGATTTATAAATACCTGTTTTTCTTGATTTGCTTACTGGGTGGAAGAGCTTACTCTAATACACGTGTCCTGTATTAATCTATACAATTGTATGCATTGTTTCGGTATAACTGTATGTCTGCATTGAAATTAAGCAGGTTAACAACCTGTTTTAACAAGGGATTTTGACTAAGTCCTTGTGTACCCTTCCTTTCCACCCTGAAGGCTGCCATGTCAGCATGCTAAGGGACAGGATTGTGAAACAATGAAAAATGTGTGCTTTGTATCAATATTTGGGTTTGAATTTTTCTTTGTGACAATAAAAGGTAAGAAACCATCTATTATAAAATTAATTTTTTTAAGCTAAAAATCCTTTAAATTTCAAAGGATTTTCTCCTTTAGAAGTTAAGATTATTGCTTAATCACTTAATATTATACAATACAGTGATAACTTGGTAATATAAGGATTTGGAAGGCTCAGGCATGGGACAGTTACTTGCTGTAGATGTGCACGTGTCCATAGTTGGAAATTAAGATGCTATTTTGTTGAGATTAGCACGCTGTGCATTATGTCTGGATTTGGGGGTATTAACATTTCTTATGGACACGTTGGTTTTCAGTACGTGTTCCATGTATGTGCATTCAGGTAATTCTTGACCTGCACTAAGAAGATTCTGCTTGTTGGAAAGTTCCATGCTGCTTCATTGATGTAAAGTGATGGGAGCAAACATTTTAGCACAACATCTGAAGCACTTACCTGGATTGCAATGATTCGTAAGATGTGTACGTGCTGCCATGATTTTAGCCTTTTAAAACTGATGGCACTATATACTTACAAATCCTGTTAATTGCATGGTTTAATCTTGCCACTATTTTCCTTGATCACTCATTTAACCACTGGCTTCATAATGAAATTGTAGAGCCCTATTTCTACTACAGTTGCATTTTGGCACCTTGTTAAATATATTCAAGCTTTCTAAAGTGTATCAAAAATCAATTTCCATATGGGGACATTTGTTTTCTAATTGGCATCTCTGACACTGTTTTGCAGTAGCTGATAATGCCGTACTTCATAGATTAACATTCACAGGATTGCAGCTTTGCAGGTACAGTTCCTGACTGACAGAAGCAATTTTGGAGAAAGAGCAAAGTTAGATGCCATCGTATTGATCGTACTGTGCTTCTACAGATTGGACTCTTGGAATTACTTCTACTATCTAGTTGTGAATCACAGCACATAATTGATACAGCTACATCCATATGTGGCCAGGATGTTCTCCAAGAACTTGTGGGGAAACTGAAGGTCAACCAAGGCAATGAAAGCATTGTGTCTGATCAGGAAATAGCTTGAATGCGTCTGTAATGCAGGTGTTTGTTTCAGAAATTTTTGGGGATTTGCTGACAAGACTGGTGCATTTTTCCGCATTCCGGAGTCTAAAGCCAAGTTCATGTGCTCATTCTTACAGCAGCATAAGCTGAAAGCAGCTCAGTGCTGCCAGTGTATGTAATTTCTTGTCCAAAAGACCCCAGTTAAAAGAAGGAAAGGATGGTTGTGGCTCAAAAATAGAAGAGAAACAGTTTCTTCAGGACAGAAAAACAGCTCTTAGCAAGTATAGGAATGTGGCAAACAGCTCAAAAGCCACAGGTAAGGGGGTCATGGTATGGGGTCAGAATTGATATAATAAAGCTCTTTCCAGGACTGCATCAGATGTGGGAAATTGTTTCTAAGTAATTAGAAAGCAGTACGGAGCTTCCCGAACGTTGTCATTCTGTCTCTGCTGAAGTTACCGTTGCCAAACATGAATTTTGACTGGTAAACAGGCAGTAGGGGGAGCTGGTACGCTGTGAAGCTCGAGAGCGATTCCCTTCCTGCCCCTGTGCCATCCCTTCAGCTTCCTTAGCTTTCTTTATCTGAAACGGGATCCTTGTTTCCAGCTTGGGAACAGAGTCTGCTGAAGCTTCTGGGCAGGACTTTAAACCAGGAGGAAAAAAAAATAATATGATCTCTTGGAAAGTGTACAGAGAGCCTTGAAAAAGACGGCTGAGAAATACCTCACACAGATTAACACCTCTGTGAGAACACCAGGAGTTTACTAAGTAACAACACTGACCGTGCAAAGTTCTTTAATGTGTTTTTGAAAGTCTGCTACTTTTGAGGATTTGTGTCACCCTCGAGTTTGGTGAAGAAATATTTATATTTTTTCCTTGGGATTATATCTGTGTATTTTCAGTGCTGTTTTGCTTAAAGCAGTGTGGGTGCAGCAGCTAGATAATCTAGATGCTCAATTCTCCATTTATTTGTATATTATTCACACCATTTGCATTCTGCTTTTATTATAGAATCACATCCAAGGTCCATTTCTGCAAGTTAAAAGAGAATCTAATCCCTCTGAATGTACATGCAGGTGCATTTCTATTATTTTAGATGAAACTTGAATCTGGAAGAAGATAGTTGAAATAATGCAGCTACACAGAAAAGAGGCTGGAGTTGTGAAACTGAAACCAGCCCAATCAAATTCAGCATAGTTTTAAGTTTCTTGGATGAGTTCTATTGTGATAGAGCTGAAAGGATCTGGTGCAGGTCGTGTATGGAGTGTAAGTTGGAGCCTTCATTGTCCATATGGGCTCTCTATTCCGAAGCCTCAGTCCAGGGCGTGCATGTCATATTATTTTAATAATGGGATAAATCATTCTAATTTGCCTGTTTCTTTACTTATTCTGTATGCTTCCTATCTTGACTTTACTAAAAACAGTGAAAGGTAAATATAGCCAAGCCCCATAACTTGGAATAGCAAGAGAGAATGCTGCTTTGGGTTTCTTAGTAATAAAATGGATGATATTTTGAGAGAGATTTTCCTTTGTAGCAATTCTATACATTTTAGCTTGAAATACTGCAAAGAAGATGAGGTTGTCAGTGTCACATTTGAGATGCAAGTATAAGTAAAATATAACACCTTTTACACTGGAGGAAAGTGATGTTGCCTGCCAGAGAATCTGAGACTGTTTGCCAGCCGACCTAGTTGGTCTTGGTAGATGCTTTAATAGTGAATCCAAATTCTAAATCCAAAATTGAGTTTCTAGGGTGGATTCTTTGAAGCGGAGAGAATTTTTTGCAAGGCAGGCTGGTCTGTTACTGGCAGGTTCCATGATTTCAGAAAATCATAACATGCCTGAGCGTTTTATAATCTGCTGCTGTACACACGGGGGTGCTCTAACTATAGTTAATGCTGTCGGTCGTTGGGCTACCAGAGCTGTAAAATCTGGGGCAAGCAGGCAGGCCTCAGATCAAAACATTTTTCTTCTGTCTTTCATCTTGGATGCTGTTTCAGAACTTAATCAGCCCATCCCTTTGCAGCATTCATTGCTTTTCCACCTCGTTGCCGTGTCCCTTTGAAGTAACCCAGTGATTAACATTGCTAATCTTTAAAATAATGGAACAAACTTGCTAGCTGATCTCTCCTTCTGGACTGAGGGTGCCAAATGGAAATTGGCAGGTGTTAGTACAATCCCTCTTACTGCCTAGTTGACTTTGCAAAGCCACCTGTATTTTGCAGCCATGTGGCCAGCTGGGAGGAGAACATCTTTGCTTTTATTGTATGATAATATTGGACTACCTGTATTTAATTGACCTGACTTATTTCTAATGGTAAATAAAACGATCTTAGTTCCTTTGAAGCTCAGCATAGCACAGCAGCTGCTGTTCTTGTAAGTGAGGCTTGTTCCTCTTTTTTTAAAGTCTGAGGGATCACAACATTTTCTTAAAACAAAAGAGAAGAGAGCAGGCCAATGGGGAATTGCACCACATGAAAGTTGTCTGAGGGAATGTGCTTAATCCCATTTTTTCTCTCTCTCTCTACTTTGTATTTAGGACTAGTTTAGGCCATGATTTCATAATATTAGAGCTAGATATTGCTGGATCTCTCAGCAATGCAAGTGCGGTCTAGATTAAGCCAGACTATGCAATTGCAATTGTTTCAAATTAGAGGACACAATTACAGAGTTTTTGCTGATGTTAGGGTTTTTCTTGCCAGTGCCATGCCAACTGCAGCAGGATGAAGCACACTGGATCTAGCAAGAGCTTAGGCACAGAAATAGGAGGTGCTATGAGCCTGAAGCTACAAAGTTGACCTGCCATAAAGTTCTAAACATCTCTAAGTTGGCAAAATGAAACAACTGTTTCTGCAGTTATCCATGTGGATTCACTTGTAATTGTTTAAATGTGTATGTTCCTAGAGAGTCGATTTAAGTCTGGATCTGGGTTCTCTGATTCAGTTCAGCTGTATCTCTTTGTAAATATAATGAAGATAGGCATGCATCACTGTTCTTCCACTAGGACCGTGTGATTAGTTTTTTGGGAAAAGTTCAAAGGTAGTACAGTAATAACTTGAAATGAAGGGGTAGAATCCACTGGCAGACAGCAATTTCGCTCATCTGAAATGTTAAGGTATAGTTCTTACCAGCATCTTTTCTGTGCTGAAGATTATCTCTCTCCTTCTTCAGTGTTCTCCACTCGTAAGACACTATGTTGGAATGACACCTTCTTGTGGAAGTATTTCTGGAAATGTATGAGATGTTCCTCTCATCTCAGCTTCCAGGGAATCAAAAATAGAATGCACTCTCTTGAATGGCATTGTATTTCAGCTGGAATTGGAGAAAAGTAACCTCTACTTCCCTCTGCTCAGAAAGGCAAAAATGTCTCACCATACTGGTGAATTAATATAATTGTTTTCAAAGATATCAGTTTTGCATCCACACATGAGCAGTAAAAAAAAGATGTTTTTGAAACTTGTTTTTAGAGTACAGCTGGGAAATTGTGATACAATCATAAGCTTGATTTTTGCTTTGTAAGTCCAAGTCTTAAATATGTTAAATGGAAGAGCCAGGAAGATTGGAAAGCTGTTTGGAATGTTGATGTGTGCCACACATGTTGCAACAGGAATATGTTGTTAATTAGAAACAAATGCCAGCCTTCAGCATCAGCCAGTTTTGAGCAAAAGGCCTTGTCAGATGGGCCTCATTTTGTTTATCTTGTATTTGCCTGGGGACCGTTTCTCACTGTTGATCGAAAGTGGCTTGTAGTTGTTTCATAGAAGGCAGAATGCAGAACTGTGGTAAATGATTGATCCTTGAAAGTTCAAGAGGCTGAGTAGAGGTCTTTGAATTGTATTCCAAGTATGTTCTTGCAGTTAGAACAAGCCAAGAAATTGCTCCTCCAGTCTGGTCTATAAAGATGAATTGTTTTGCTTTACGCTGAGATGGGCTGGGAGACTTCAGACAGAGATGTGGTAACATTAGAACCACTAGAACTTGTGTGGTAGAGCTCATTGGACTTATTTCAATCTTCATTCGTAGCCGAGTACTAGAACGGATAGCCATCGCAACTACATTTTTGAAAAGCTGAATTGAATTTAAAGGGCCTACTTGAGGTATCACCACACCCAAATCCGCTACAGCACTTCAGTTTGAACAGATAACTAAATATTATTATGACAGATGCTGCTGTTGGAGGTTTTTCAAATATGAGTAGCATGTGTAAGGACAAGGGGGCCTTTGAATCTGAAGCATTCTTGTTCAAAATGGTAGTTGCAGAGTAGGTTTGTTTGGGCAGACTGTTACAAGGATTCACAGGTCCTTTTCTTTCCATGCAAGTTCCCAAACAAACAGTTCCTATGAAAAGGGCTTGCCTCTTCTAGTCCTGTTCTAAACTGGTAATCGTTTGGGGAGGTGGGAATATTCCCAGAGCTATAGGGAGACACATCTCTGAGTTTATTACACATCTGTGCCACTCTAAATTAGGTAGATTTGTGTTGGCTATGCAAGTGGAGATTTATAAGCTGTGAAAACAGTGTTATCTTGACCTGGTCAAAGCGTCCTGCTACGTGTCAATTGTAAGAAAGAGTATTATTTGACAGTACTTGGGGAGATGGATGGCAGTGGAGGCTCTCTTGAGTATGATTTCTTAAACTCATGATCTGTTAAAAGCTGTTAGCTTCAGTGCATTAAGGCCTTATGTAGTCAGAGGGGAGAAGGCTCTAGCCAGAGATGGTTGAGTGTTCATTAGAATAGTAATGTGGTTACAAGCTGAAGATAAGTTTTTAATGATGTTTTCCTAGGTTTTCAGCATATGATGTAGCATCATTATTAGCTTATAATTTATTATACTTGGGATCGTTTTCATTAGTTGTCATTATTTTAACAGTGAAGGCAGCGAGGAAGAACTCAGATGCAAATACAGTCTTGTCCTTAGTGGTGTAGTTGTAACTCCAGATCCCTAGCTGTGTTGCCACTTTGCAAGATAAAGCTGTTGCTGGTTTATACTACAGCAATTTGCTTTGATTGGTTGAGTTTCTTAAATGTGCCTCTGAGAATACAATCTCTGAAAAGTGAGTGCATGGAGATAGTTTGGGTTCTCACCCTAATGATTAATAGTTCCTCCCTTTTGGGAGACGGGATGCATTCCCTCATAGGATAGTGGGTTATGACTTGTGGTCAAGAACATGCATGTCTAAAGAGATCTGGTTTGCAATCTGCACACCTGGCTTTCTCTGCTAATAGCTTTTCATTTTGGTTTCTTTTTCTGAAGCTCGCCGACTACCACCTCTCTCACTGTTTCTTGCCAGGATTCTTTGTCATCTAAGTTGATTTCTTTTCTAGACTCAAGGAAAGAGGAAATGATTGTATGCATTCCAGTATAAACATGGATTTGATGGTACTGGATGGGTATATGTGTCTTGCTGGTTTTAAAACAAAGCATGTCACTAGAAGTGTCTGGTTGATAAAATGTATGAGAGAAAATAATTCCTTTAATGCCAAGGAACTTTTCCTGCAGCTTCAAGCATTGCACTGGGAAAGGTTAGTTCCAGGACAGGAGACGAGAAAATGAGCAAGAATGTGTGCTATCAGTCTGGAAGTGTATGTGTAAAAGCTTTTGTGTATTTCTCTTTCCTATAAAGATGTTGCACATTTAATAAAATGACTTTAGATTAGGTTAAAAAAAAAGAAGACAAACTAGGTTACTTTCTAGAGCAGCAATGGGGCACATTCCCTGGCATTGGTTGTCATGACCTTTTCTTAGAGGAGACAGGTTGTCTTAGTAGCAAGCCTGTACCACAGCAGCTGGTCCTGCCAACCTGTTCTTTCCTGAACAAATCTGATGACCGCTATTTGAGCTTCAAGCCCACTGTCATGCTGCTTATTGGTGTGCAAAGAAAGGAGTCATAAAAAGAGATCTTTCCAAAAGCCAGAAAACATTGTTTTCACATCTTTAGTGGGGGGGCATAGCCATGAATAGCTAGGAGAGAACTGCAGATTAAGAAACTCGAGTCTTTATCATTTCACTGAAGGAAGGTGGAATGAAATTTATTGAATGCTGAGGATGGTAGAACGCATTTCAGACTGGCACAGTGTTAAAATTATTATCTTTACAATTGCTGAGTGCAAATGTGCTAGTTTCCTTTTATCCTTGACCCCAGTTCAACTTCCAGTGAAAGGTGGGTGTTTGGTTGTTCTTTTTAACAACACTGTGCAGTATTATTTTCATTGTTTAATGAGACAGAGGGATTAGAATCAGGTTTTTAACAGGTGCAGCACCACTGTATGTGTCAGTACCCCTTTCAAAATTTGAGCTGCAGTGATTCACGCTGTAATGTAAAATGCAGAAGCTGTCAGAAGCCAACTGCAGCAACATTTACAGGTAGTCACATCCTACTTTTTTTCCTGTTTGTGTTTGTTGTTTCAACACTAAAATAACTTCATTTAATTCAGATATTGGAGCCTAGAGTGTTCAGAGGATGGATTTGCAGAAACAAAGGAACGTTGAGTTCTCAGTTGTAGTTTGGACATCAAAAAGGGAGTGTTTGTATATTGGTTATAAATGGTTAGAAGGGCTCAAAGGAAGTACTTGGCAGAACTAGGAGAGGAAATGAGTTTTTTCCACACTTGGATTGTAACAAAATCCATACCCTTCTTACATGATGCACACCTACATCTTTTGTACTGCCTTAAATTTCCCTTGTTCGTTATGAAGTAGTTGTGTGTTCAGATGATACCCTGGAAAATACGAATTTTGGTACTATCACTTAATAAACTGAACAAAGACATTTTTCAATCAGAATTTGGATTTACAGACATGCAGGCCTAGTTTTTAAATAGCTGAGCCATCTTTCAGTAATCATAGGATGCTTTTAGAATTGTGACCCAAAGGATCTGTTTCCATGGTTTGATTCTCAAGAGTCTTTTTACTGCCAGTAGTACCTCTGTTAAATAATACCTTACGTCTTGCAGATGATTATGTGATTTTAACTTTGATAAACCTGGGTGAAGTTGAAATATTGATACGCAAGTTAATTGTTTCCAAAGTCTCTTTGCAAAGGTAAACAGCTGCCTCTTGGATATTTTCTTGAAATGGATTGTGGGTGGAACAGGGAAAGTAGGAGGAACAATGCTGTTCTAGTTTTACATACAGTTTGGAAATGTCTGAGTTCTGCTGTTTATATAGTCACTTCCACTACTGTGTGGTGTGTCTAGCAAATAGACCTGGCAAACAGTATTGTTCCTTAAGTGCATCTCCAAATCCTTGTGAAGCTACTACCTAGCAAATGGATGCAGGCTATTTTTTCCACCTGATTCTGTACTAAGTATCTCAAGTGAAGTGCAGTTATTTGCCCTAGGTTGTGTATTGCCAGCAGTTGTAAACTCTTTTGGTACAGCAGCAGAGTGTAGCAGTGGCCATGGGTGGTGGGTGTGACATGTGGAGCTAACAGTTTGTGTGTCTAGATTTGTTGGAATGAAACAGAGAGCCTAGTGGGTTGTGAGTTGTATTCATAGGCAAGTACAAATTATGGGCAGTAGTTTGCCTTGGGGGCCCAGGCATAGGCAGGAATTGCAGAAGCAGGAGTAGGTTTGTCACTTTAAAGGCTCAGAAGGTATTGCAGACACGCAAGAGCACCCAGCACCATTTAAAGTGAGTGACTAGGAAACATTTGCAGATAGTGCAACCCACTGTTCCATGGTATAATACATATAATTTGTTTTCTTGAGTGTGAATGTACATTTTGGTAGAGTGTGCCATTCGAGGTAAGACTCAAGTGGCTTGAATTGAGCAAACCTAGCAGGAAGGTAACAATGATCAATCACAGTAAATGCTATTTAAGTGTTTGAAATCGTGAGGATAGGACTATGATGGATTCTGTGATATTTCCAGCAGTCACATTTATGGCAGAGTTATGTAGACTTGGTTCGTAGCAGAGCATCCTGCTTTAGGCTGAACGTACATTTTATGTTACAGGGAATAATTTGGTAATTTGAGCCTTGCATTTTGTGGCTTTTAACATTTGGGTTCTGAATAGGTTCTGTGTCAACAGAGTGAGACTGACTGGCTTCATGAACTGCTTGGAATTTCTGTGCTTGTAACTAAAAGAGATGCTGAGGTGTGATTTCCAGCCTGCTGCCTCAGAGAAAGGAAAGGACTTGCTGGTTTATGGGTCCCCTTATCTTCAACACCTGTGGAAATCACAACTGGATTAAAAAAAAAGCCAAAACAGCTGTATTCAAATGGGAACCCAGTTGGAAGGAAGCAGAGATGCAGGAATTCAGTTTTAAATAATAGACGTAATTGCCCTTAAGGGTTCAAATTAAAACTGAGGCCCTTTTTTTGGTTTACATACTTGACATAAGCAGATGGAAATCATATTGAGTGTAACTGCAGATTAATGTAAGTCAGGAAACATACTTTTTTAAGGAAGTGAGAGTCAGAGAGACTGCACTGTAAAAAATGCAATGTGGTCTAACCTTGGTCGGCTAATAATGTACTTTAATGGGAGTTGCTGCAGGCAGATAAAATTCTCTTCTGCATTAATTTCTGAACAGTTAGGGTAGGAAGGGAAAGAGAAACATGGAACTTGAACTCTCTTTATGGCTTAGAACTTGAGCCCCTTTTGTCTAGAAATAATTAAAGGAGAAAATCTTTTACAAGGACCAAGTCAGTTGCTTATAAACGTATCTAATAAAATTCAAATAGTGGCAGTGCTCTTTAGGCACATTATTTCTATTTTGAGAGTTGGCAGAGAAGAATTTTAATTTAGGGAATTTGTATTGAAGTAGTCTAAAACTTGTGGGTATGGCTGAAGGGATTTACAGTTTTGAGTGCTCAAGTTTTGTGCATTTATCTTTCCTTTTTATTTTTAGCCCAGCTGACCAGTCTGTGTAATGAAACAAGATTTTTTTAAGGCCTGTCATGCAGAGGAATTCAAAACTACAGATGGCTTCTGAAAATGTTTTCATTCATCCCTAAACATGATGCTGCTATTCATACTTGAGAACCATTCAGAGTCAAAAGAGGTGTACCTATGCTATCTTCCTCACTAGTGCCTCCTTATGCCATTTCTCTTCTTTTTATTTAATTTTATTTTTTTTACAGAAAGCCAGCAAGCCTTAGCACATCTTTCTAATCTGAAACACAATAAAATCTGTCTCTCATTTTTGCTGTTGAGTGTTCAAGCCCCAGGAATTGTGCTTTTTAATCTGTTCTGTACATATTCCTGTGGTTCACATTTTTGTGCTAATTAAAATACTGCGTACTTGTTTCACTCATCTGATGAGAAACATTTGTACGCCGTATTTCCAGGAATTTTTTAATACTTTCTAGAATTACAGCTGAGACACCATGTCCTTATCAGCTTTAGTAAATGGAGGAGATCTGTGGGAGCAGATGGCTAAGTTAGAAGGAAATTGGTGAGTGAAGCAGGTCCATTGATTCCAGAGCTGTAATATTTGCAGAGCAGCACTGTTTTTCATCTGTAAATGTTCTGCAGTTTATGTTTTTTATTTAGTTACTGCCTGTATAATTCTTGAACCACTGAGTGCAGCTAATACTTTTATTTTACAAAATAAGCAACCTCAGATTAATTGGATAATAAAAGCTTTGCTATGCTTGCATTTTTCTCCTTTGATTGCTATTACTGGAATACTGAGAGATAAGCTTTATTTGTTTGGAGATATCTATAGTAATGGTTTCAACAATAAGCCCTCAAAGATCAAATATGCATGTCTGCAATTTTTTTTATGTAGTATATGGTGATCTTTCCCCCTTGAGATCCAGATTATCTAGGATAACAGTTGTGGAAATCAGGAGATGATTGAAGCAGTGATGCTTTAGAACACAGTAATACAGCATATACTTCCTTTTTAATAGGGAGTCCTGCAGGTATTTCTGCTTCTCTTTGCTGCAGCGTATTAATAGTGATATGAATGGGTCAAAATAGAACAGAATGCAGCTGACAGATTAGAAAGAGCTTGAAGCTTTTGCATATTTACTTTTCCAATGCAGTCAATCAATCCGCTTGAGGAATGGAACTGAAATAAGAACAGTCTGGCTCTGAACTGACTATATATCATGTTGTTGCTGTCACAAGCTATTTGCTCTTGTGACAGTTCAAAGTTTGAACTGAAGGCCTCTGTGGAAAATCAGCCTGAAGTCTGGAGGGTGTTGAAATGCAGAAGTGAGGACTGGACCACAATATAGTCTTTTAAAAATCCCCATGGTAGTTTTTATGAAGATAGGGAAAACTAATTCTGATGGTCTAGTTAAGCTCAAATTTGCTTGATGCTTTGAGCTTTTATAGTATTCCAGATTCTACAATACAAGGTTTTATTTTTAAGGTCTTAAGTACAGGTTTATGGTGCAGACCTAAGCAAAGGAGTTCTTGTGTTACTGTGTTGTCCTTATAGTGGCTGTCAGCATCTCTGGGTTTGTAATGGTTTCTTATTTTTCTTGATTGCCATTTGGATACATACCACTGTGACCTACTTTACAGTGTCATAGTCAAACAGGATTTCTAGTCTCCGTGATTAAACTTTCGTGGTCTCTTCTTAATAAATTAATTGCTTGTGCTTTCTTTTTGTTCTCCATTTGTTTTCTGACCTGGAAAGTGAAAGCACATTTCCATGTTTTTATCTTCCATTGGAAATTGAGTATTTTCACCCAGTCTGAAATCCCTGGGTAAAGAAGATTCTGGCTAAAGGGTAAGAGTTCCCCAATCTCGTTGTTGTTATGAAGTAAGTAGAATTTGGCACAACCTATAGTTTAGGGTTCTAACTGTGGATTTAGCTTACTAGCTAAGAGTCAGAGGCTCCCACTGTGATTATGTAAGAGGAGATATGCTGGCACTTGCTTAGGGGCAGTATCCTGGCCAAGAAATTAATAAAGCCACTTGGGGTTTTCAGTCACTTGGAAACTGCTCCTTTGTGTTGCAGAATGATTTTGGTAATGATTTTTGTGTAATCTTTTTGGGTGTTGAAGATACATGCATGGTGTAAAGTGCAGATTCAGAACATGAAGGCCCAGTTGTGCAAATTAATTCTGTCTTGCCCAGCTCATAGCTATGTTTATTACTCTCACAGATGGCTCCTGAATATCTTATCTTAAAAAGTTTCCTGAGGTAGTTATGTGTACCATGCTGAAGTGCAATGTTGCTTTGGAACTCTGCAGGCTTCCCTCCTGCTAGATTAAAACTGGGGGAAAAAAGACCTTGGAAATAACTCCTCCATCAATGATACCCTTTGCTGGCCACCATACCATAGAGTGAGCTCAGGAGCCTGCATGGTAGGTTTTGTATTAATTTTTCCTGTGTCAGCATGTAACTATTTAATGTAGGACAGAGTGACTGTAAAGTGTTGCTACTAACAGTACTGCATTGTGGCCATCAGTGTTCAAGTCTAAAACCATCTCTTTTGTGAATCGTCTATTGAATTTCTTGATGGTCAGCTTTCAGTGACCATGCAAATGCACAAGTTCGGCAGGGTATTTCCTGTTAAAACTGGATAAATACAAAGTGTTTTTATGTATGTAGACACATATGCAGGCAGAAATACAAACACGTGCAATATCACATTAGGAAATTGTCTTACATTTGCAAAAGCAGGATTCTATAGTGCTTTTATGTTTTGTAGATTAGCTTACATAGATACCATCTTACATATGTCAGGAAGACAACACAGCCTTTAAGTTTGAAATATAGGTAAAGGGTAAGAAGAATAAATGTTGCAGATGAGCAACTTCAATCTCTGGTGTGGCAGTATCTGCCGACAGATTTGGGCAAACATAAAAATAGAGCAACACGAACCTTGACACGAACATCTCCTGCAATCCCCATTTCTGCAGACATCATCTCGAGAGTAGACATTCCCAAAATGTGAGATCTGCCTAAAATAAGCTGTAGGCTTTTAATCATAGATAAACTTCATGTGATGTAGCTAATATTTTGGCCTCGTGGAGTATATCTTCCATAGCTTGAATGACATTTTAAATGGAGAGAGAGCTATCATGATGGGCAGGTCATTTGCTTAATTTCCCTTCCTAAAAAAGGAATATTTAAACAGAACCTGCAAGATAGGATTCTAGCAAAAGTGCTGATGTGCTTAGCCAGTAAGCTTGCACAATGGAGAAAAATATGTGTTTGTTGCTACATTGTTTCAATGCCTTTTGCAGTCACTATGCAGATACCAAGTGAGTTGTTTCTTTTCTTTCTTTCTTTATTTTCAATATACTTTTGCCATTATCTTTTGATCAAAATGAAAAAGTAAACCTTTGCATTATTCTAGAGCTTAAGTTTCTGCATCCATCCTGCTCACCTACCATTAGTTCTGCTTCTGCGTGATGAACTTCATAGTACCAATAAGAATTTATATATATATTATATATATATATATAGGTTTAATATTCATCTCCAAATAAAACAGTTCATGTGCTTTATTATGAGCTTATCTTAACTAGTAATTACATGCTGCCTCCTACCCAGTATTATCATTTCAAATATCAATCTTCAGCCTTAGACAACGCTCTGCAGATAATTCTCTTTTCCCTTTACATTCATCTGTATTATACTGGCAGTGGTGATAGTATTATTCCTTGCTGTGTTACTACTTCCTGCAGAGATCTAAAGTCTAAACAATGACACAAGGTGTTAGGTCCTTGTTTTTACGTTTTGTTGGTAAAGCGAGTGATGATCCAATTAATGAGGTTCACTCAGAAATGGGTATGTTCATGTATCTGTTAAAGAACCTCTTTAAATGCAATGAGACTACACATTGGAGTGACCAGTGCACGTTGTGGAATGTGTATTCAGCAATTACTGATTATCTTTCAAGTGTTACACCTCGTGTTTGCTGGATTTGTATGTAAGGGTAGGGCTTCGTGCCAGATTCTCCAAGTTAACAGCTGTACTTAGTCTCCAGACCCGTCTCCATTCAGCAGCTGTTGTTACAGGAGAACTCTGCTCTTTGTTCATTCACATCCCTGCATGGCCAAGTTGTGGAAAAGTGAGTAATTTTTGACCTTCACTTGATAAAGTTTATAGAGGTTTTCTGGAGGAGGTAGTGGGAATTGAGTTAACATGATGCACAAACTCAGGGTCAAAATATCGAACTGTTCAATTGCATAAAAGAGGAGTTCATAGAAGGCTTTTGCATAGCTTTGCATTCCCCAACACTTTGTTACTCTTTTGTGCTAAGGGTAACTTTTATCTTCTCTTTAGCTGAACAGTATTATTGGTAGTAACCACCAGCCAGACATAGCACTGCTGCTCTCTGTTTATAAACAACTGTCTTGTGTGTATATGGTCCTTTTTCCAAGTTACTGTGAAAGCAGATGCATTTCTGGTTAGTTCAGAGCTATAACAAAATACTATTAATCAGCAGATATTAATTAAAGAGACTCGGCTTCTAATTCTAAGGGGAGCTCAATTGCAACAGTAGATCAGTAGATTCTGTGTACTGACTGTCCTTCTGAGGAAAATCAACGCTTTGTGTGCACCAAAAGCATACCAACATCTTAGAAGGGTTTGAGTCAGTGGCTGGGTTGCAAAGCCAGGTTCCTACAACAACTGCTGAATGGACACGGACAAACAGAAGGGACTCAACATTTTGGTAGTCAGCATTGCATCCTGAATACTTCATAGCTTATGTGAATGACCAAATGTTGTATTTATCTTCCAGTTGCTGTGTACCTCTACCCTTCAGGTCTATGTAATTATCGTCTCCCTTTTAAAATGGAACCTCTCCTGACACTTTCTTTCCCTGCCCTGTGTTTTTTTCTGGCAGTCACACCAGCTGAATCCTTTCTCCTCCTGTAGGTAAGAGCAGCAGGACCCCCAGACTGTATGGAAACACCAGGAAGTTGCTAATGTAAATTTAGTTGCTCATGGGCCTGACAGGGCTGGGCATCAATGTTGAGTGAAATTTAAGAAAATGAAGGACATATCCTGGCTCCTACTTTTACATTCGTGTCCTGTGTTCCAGAGTTGTCAAATGGGAGATTCTTGGCACGAGAGAAGTTCGTGCCATCAGGTTGCAGTCCCATCCCTGAACACTACAGAAGAGCTTTGGGAAGAGAGTAACTACATCCAAGAGCAACTTTTCCCCTGGCTTGCCTCACTGGTGAGTATCCGTGACCCCTTAATTCAGGTACAGGTAAGAGTGCTGCTTTCTTTGCATTTAGTTTTAGTGTGGCATGAAATTTCTGATGAAATGAGGGCATTGTTTCCTGCTTCTGAGAAGAGAGGCAGCGACTAATTGCTAGTCTGCTTGCAAGAACTGTACTCCTCTAAAAGCAGCTTTCTGTGAATGTGGGAGAAATCTTCCATATACTAACTACTGAAAGCAATGTTCATTGGCTGCCTTGCCAAAGTGCTTAGCTTTGTGCTTGTGGCAAGGACACCAAGCATGCTCTGTGCTTTGTTAATCCACATTTCTGTGATTTCTGCATAAGAAGAATGCTTTCTTTACCAAAAACAGCAGCTGGTACAGTGCATGAGACTAATGGTGCCAGGCACCAAAACACTTTGAATCCTGTCCCACAGGTATCATGTAAAACTTTCAATGATTGCCAATACTCAATTGTAAGAAAGCAGCAAATGTAGCAATTGGTCACGGTAATGTTCTTCCCCTAATACTGTCAAAGTTCAGGCAAACAGGAGAACTCTGGCGCTGAGGTTAAGAGTCTGTGGACTAGAAGCTAAGAAAGCAAAGCTTATTCTTGTAACTCTTCCTCTATTTATTTTCTTATTGATCATTTTAACTTACATCTTAGATTATACATCACATTTTAAGTTTTTCATGGTGGACATCACCTTCCATCATGTATATGTGCTTCATTTACTGTGGAGTATCTCTGACCTATGCTAAACTTCTAAGGCAAATGCTAGAATATGAACAATAATTCAGATTGATCTTCTGTGCTGAGATAAGCTTCAAAATTTATTGTAGGTAATGGCACGCATGTGAGCTATTGTGTACTGTGTTTCAATTTAGACTGGAAGACTGCAAAATTTCATGTTTGTATATGTGGTATTTTTAAGAAGTTTCATGCAGTGATGCATATTAGTCCCTAAAGTGAAAGGAAAGAAATGTGAAAAATTTTCATCATGTCAGATTGATAATGGTGTGTGTATTTTGAGTATGAATGTATGCAAATGTCTGTATTGAATAAGAAATAATGAAGGTTTGGACTTGTGAGAAGTAATGTAATTGCATGTACTTATAGCTGGGAGACCTTCACTCTGTAGCTTCCTGCTGTGTGACCTTCAGCAGCCAATTCACAAAGTTCAACAGTCACTCTGTTTTGGGGTTTCTGCTTTCCTTCTTTTTCCTTTCTCTGTCTTACTTTGCTTGTAAAGTTTCCTAACTAGGGACTTCTCTGCACCTGCGCTTTGCTTTGACCACATAACACATATTAAATATAAATTTAATTGTTCATTGTGGGATTTCAATACAGCTTGGTTAATAGCTTGAAATACTCAGTTTTTCCAGATATTAACACTTCCAGGTGTATAATCCTAACAGATTTAATCAAGCTGTGAATAAAAGATTTGACTTGGTAGGAACTCACAAATCAGCAGTTTTGCATTGTCCCTGTCCCACTCTGCTACGATCTTATTTACAGTTCTGAGAAATAAAGGCAGTTCAAGGGTCTTAACTTGAAAATCAGAGTGTAATATGAAATAGTGTCTTGAAAAAAGATAGAAGCACCATGTCACAGTAGTTGTGTGCATATAGTCAGCATTTCCTTTGGAATATTTCTTCAAGTATTTGACATGCAGCTCATATTCCTGCAAAAGATAGAATAAATACACTGATGACCTTCCAGCTGGGAACTACATACTCCAGTTCACATGAGCCATGTGTGTAATTTTTCAGTTATTGCTTTCTAATATACCTCTTCAAATTGGCTGCACATGTTCAGTCATTTATCCCTCCAGTTATTTGGTTCTATTGATGCTTAACCCTTCCTGTGAAGAAATGCATTACAAAACTCATCTTTAAACTTCCTCAGGTCCGTAAAGCAATACCTCTGACTATATGTCCCAGACAGCAGATAAGAGAGAACAAGCAAAGCTATTTGAAGCCTACTGCTGTACAGCCTTTTGATACCAAGACCTTTTCTGGCTGTAACCATGAGCATGTTTCCATGCTTGTCAGCGATGATGGCTGCTTGGCTCACTGTAGCATTTTGATCTGTGGGCAAATTTGCACTCTCATGAATCTCCTGTTTCTGCCTAGCTGAATCATGAAAGATTATTGCTGTCTCTGATGGGGTATCCTCCAACAGTTCTTCACCTTCTTCAAATCTTCTGGTGGATAAAACATGTTTTGGTGCAGTTTTTCATTTCAGAAAACTATAGGAGTGGAAGGAACTAGTAATAAAATTTGATTTGGCAATTATTTTTGCTGTAGTGGGTAGAATCTGTTTTTGTCTTGAAAATCCATGTAGATGTCAATGTGAGGTTTGGCTCTCATTCAGATTTTGTATGAGTCTTCCAGGCATGGGTTGTGTGTGTGTTTGTATTGCTATTTTTTAAACAAAAGTATAATATTCACTGGAGACAATGTTAAAGTGGTATAAAGCTTCCTTAGCTTCTTTTAGCTTTTTCCTCTTCCCAAACTCTCTCAAGATCTTTTGGCAAAAGTTCAGTACTATATCATTGCTACTCTCTCCTCATTCTGGCTGACTGGAGGTTTGCTGATAGAATTGCAGCATGTGTTAAATGATGAACTTCTGCATCTAAGCAGTGACTGAGGCTGTCAGTCCGGTATGCAATAAAAGAAACTTAAGTGATTCTAGTTACATAAAAATCTCCCTCTCAGTATAACCTACTCTTGTTTTGCTAGCACTGTACTATTAAAGGAAAAAGAAGTGATCTTTTTCTTTAATAGACTATGATAAATTGGTCCTTATTCAGGACCTGAAAAGGGAATGCAGTATAATGATAGGCATGTATTTGCCAAAAACAGTCAAACAAAAAATCACATACACAAAAAAGAACCCCACACCTAATCAATTTGCAAAGTTAAGTATTTAAATTACAAAATTAAAGTTGTCTCCATTTTCTTTATCCTTGTGTATACTTCTGTTGTCATACAATGTTAAACAGCCACAAGCTCTTTTACTTTTGGTATATCTGCCTCAGTGCACCAGGTTAATTTATGTTCTGCATGAAAGTCTTGGACAGACTTTGAATGAAGTTGGAATGAGCACGATGAGTAGGCCAGGACGTTAGAGAACAAAGTTAGAGAACAAAAAGTATGGTGTCTGAATGGTGCCCTGACTTGGCTGTTATTCTTCTGTTGGCCATTCAGAGGGTACTTAGGACAGGAATCACTAGGAAGATTGATACCTGTGTAACACGCTAGTAACATGTGTTAGAGGGCATGCTTGATCCAAGGGAAGAGGTATCGTATATGCTCTCTTTTCTCATGCTCTCTGACTTGCTAGAGGAGTGATAGGCTGTGTTCCGTACCCGTCTTAAAACTGCTCCTGCATCATTAACTAAGCCTTGTCCATATGTAGTACTTAACAGTTAAATTTTGATTCAGATCTGTGGACTTGATGGCAGTTAAGTGTGTGATTGGAGTCATACAAATCTACATGACTTCACAGTATTTAGGCCTTGATCTTGAGCATGCCTGTCTTCAGTAGTATCTGTTGTTGCTGCTAATATGTGAGTGAGGCTTAGCTGAAGACAATAGAGATTGCTCTTGTGTCCAGAGTTCTGCTGTTCTTTTTTCTTGTCTTTTCTATCTCTGTTCAGAATCCATTAGGCTACAACATATGCCAATAACTTCATCAAGACAAAGAAGGACCTATCCATCCTTATTGCTAGGCAAAGTGGTACTGTGTTTTGTTGCCCAGCAGTGAAAGAACTCAGGACTCAGTATGGTGTATGCCAATTCTAATACATAGATACTGGTGTCTACTCACCTCAAGTCTATTGGACTCATTTAGATCAAACAGGAAATGCTAGCTTGCCATTCTTGGTCTTGGAGTTTCCTTTGTGCTATAGAGAGAAAAAAATCTGATCCACTGGGCTAAATGTTTTATTTGCTATGGGAATTTGCTTTGCTTAATGCGGTTTTTAAGACCTGTTGGTTCATTCAGAGGTCAAGGAACTCTTATGCAAGAGTCTTCAATAACATTCCTTTAACTTGGCAAGTTGAAAAAGCCCTGCACCTCTTCTGAGTATTAAAACTGCATAGATCCTTGTGACTTCCAGTGGGAAAATTTCTTTTAAAAACTTAATACAGCATCAAGTAAAGTCAGGGTCATGCGTTATGAATTAGCTTCCACTGATTTTCCCCTACCTGCCTATTAATGAGTGTTAGCCCAAAATCCAGCGCTCTATGTAATAGTTTTCAATTGAAATGGTATACAAAGGTAAGACTTGTCTAAGATAACTGTAGTCTAGCTATGTTTTCCAAATATTTTGGAGATAGATATGAGAGAGGGCACCGTATTCCATGTGTAGAGCTGCTTCTCTTCACTGAAAAATGCTTAATGTATATTTTTTCTATAGGAAGCTCATAGTTGTAGTTGCCATCTGTACAGATGCTCAACAAATTTCCCTCCTCTTAAGCAAAATGAAACAATAACAAAGAACAAAAATCCAACCAACCAACCAAAAAAAAAAAAAAAAAAAAGCCATTCCTGGGTAAATTCCGGATTAAAAGCATCAGGTTAGGAAAGATTTAAACTGAAATCTTCCCTTGAATGGCAGACACTTCTACCACATGTAGCAAAGTGGGTTGAGCAGTGATTTACCTGAGTTTCCTCATGTGACCTCAAGGAATAGAAAATGCAAATATCACTCCACGGAATCTTTTACATATCAGATATTCCTCATCGTTCTTCTGTATGCATATATTGTATTTTTAAAAACAGAATGACTGAAAATTCAGCATATGTTGCTGAGAAGCAGAATGAGATTCCAAGCCACCTCATTTGCTGCTACTTACCAGAAGGAATTCAGATGTTGGAAGCGTGTGAAAGAAATCTACTTGAAATTTTCTGTCACCTTTTTGCTTTTTACCTTGAGGCAGAATTCTGTTTGTGCTTTTATTATCCCATTGTCTTGATGGATCCCATGCTTTTCAAATATTAATTTTGAGTTAAAAAAAGAAAAACAACAGAAAATAAAAATAGTTCTCATTTTAGAATGATATGCCTGCATGGTTTCTTTTTTAAAGAACAATATTATTTGAAACTAGGGTTTAAAATAGTAGTAACCCAGTTCCAACATGCAAGCACCTGTTTACACGTCTGGCCCATAGGGTAGATACCACTTGAAAAGTTAGCAGATTTGCCATATCTTATCTGAAGTGAAACTCAGAAAGCCAGCTCTGAAACAGGCTTCAATTTCAGCTGGAGATGTAACACCCTTTGACTGATTCTTGATGGCTAAATAAAATGCACCAGGTACTTTTCTCTCACTCAAAGTCTGGATGTCACTACTTAGTTTGCATCTGTCTAGCTTGTAGCTAAACTCTTCTTCCCATTTTCATCAAAACTGTTTTGATAGGTTTGACTTCCTGGACCTTGTTATTTTTCTACTTTTGCTATGTTTTTCAGGAGAATGGTAGATGACATGGGCAAAAATTGTGCTAGGGAATAAAGAAAATGAAACAAGATGGATGGTCACATGTTCATATTTGTGTCAGAGCCTTGTCTCTATTTTATTTGTAGGCGCAGTGGAAATTATAAAGAACTGAATCTCTTCTATCTGTTTATATTGTCTCCTTTACCAGCTGATATTGCTTACTGAGGCTGTACATACTGTTGTATACATGAATCAGACGCCAAAATGATGGAGTAGGAGGGAATCTGATTTAATAAATAAATAAATAAAAATTGAGATTCCTTGATTTAAGAGGTGAATTCTTGGACTTCATTATAAAAGAGTCTCCTCAGTCCTTTGGTTTTTGCTACATCTTCCTAACGAGAGTGAGTTTTTAAGCCATGAGCGATTTTTGGTGATCTACAGTAGTGAGAATCAGCCTCCTGAGTATTTAAGGCGTTGTTAGTAGCTTAGCCATTTCCACTTCTGAAAGTCGAAGCAGCAGTGATGACTGCTTAACTTTGCCACTAATCGAAAAAACTGCTGGCTCCATCTTTATCCTAGTAGAATTAATTTGTGAAATGGGGAAAAATTTGTACTTATCTGAAGATGCAAATTATGGCATGGAATAGTTGTACTAGTCAAAAGCCTGTAGGCAACCTGGGAAATAAATGCCTTTTCATTCTTTGGGCTGCAGCATAGCATTTTAGTTGATTTTTGTGTTATTATGCTTATTATGTTGTGTTGTTTTGGTTTGGTTTGGTTTTTTTTGCTATGACTGGCTAAACATCATGTAGAGCTTTAGCTAATTTTTTATTTGCCTTACTGTTGCTTTGCCAAACCTCTGATGTCGTGTGCAAATAGAAACAGATGAAGAGTTACAACTGTGTATTCATACCTGAGGCAGAAGATGCCTCGAAGGAAAAAAGTCACAAAGTCAGACTTGAGTAGCCACAGCCATTTATATGCAGGAGCACAAAGTTCAGTTACATCTGACATTTACTTCTCATGGAGTCCATATCAGGGTTTCACTCCTCTGGGTCAGCAGTAACAATTTACCAGGTTTCAGTTATTTTTCTGAATAATCTTTTCCAACCAGCTTGCTACAAGTGCTTCCTTTGTTATTCCCAGTGCTTATGTGTGTAGTGTGCTGGTTTTTTACAGTCATTTATTCCAGCTATCTTCTCTTTTTACTTGTCATGTAGCTGTGTACATTGTACCTTGTAGCTGTAAGAGCTTTAACCCCTGAATTTTGCAGTTGTTTGTCTTCAAAAATAAAAGAAAAAGTCGGCAAATGAGGTATATTTATGGGAGATAAACACTTGTTACAGTAGAAGCTGTAAAACTGAGAAAATCCTTGTTGACCTTGAAATATATTTGTCTTTGTTATTTTTTTAAATTACAGTTCTTGCTATTAGGCCTAGTGTGAATTATAATCTCATGATTAGTTACATCTGGCTGCTCAGGAAGATGAGCATCATCCAGTTGACTGAACATTCTAATATTCCTTTTATGCAAAGATATGTAGCTATTTTTAATAGTACCTCCTAAGAGGTGGCTGATATTTCTCCTTGCTGAGAAAGACATAATTTTGGCTTTAAATGAAATGTAAAAATACCAGAGTACTAAGAGAGAATATTCTACTGCCCAAATAGGTGCATGTTGATAGACACTGCTACATCTATGGCTTCCTTTGCTCTCTACCTTCTTTTGGAATTACAAAAGTTCTCATTCACAGTTTGTTTCCAGACCTATTGATGCCCATTTGTGTTTCGTGTACCTTACACACACAAATGGTAATGTGTTCTGTTAAAAGCTGAGCATTTCCATTTTTAAGAAGGGCGCTGTCTTCTGCTGCAGTAATGCATTGTTGTAGGAAAGAGCAAGCTCTGGGGAAACTGATATTTGGCTAATTTTTGGAAATGCTTTACAGTTTCACATACATAATTAGAACATGTGAATTCTCTGTTGTAATCTAAACCCATAGGCATGGACCTTAAGCTGGTATGAACTGGGAGAGCTTTTTAAATCTCTGCATGCTCGCATGCTTCCTGCACCTTCTCTGTGCAGTGCATATGTGCCAGATAGAATAGAGCTGTTGTGGTTAGTATGCTTGAGATGCACTGAACTAGTGTGGCCATAGTGTGTACGTATGTTATATTCTAGTTGTTCTGCTTCTGCCTGTTCTCCATTTCCTCCCATGTTTGCACTGATCTCTGTGCTGCAAATAGGGAATTTAGCAGATCTATTTGAGTACATCAAGCCAAAATCAAAGAGAAACAAGATCACATACTGTAAGACTTTTCAAATAAGGATAATTTAAAAGTGGACAAGTGGAAGGGATGTAGTTTATTCTGACTCTTCCATACATTGTATTGCCTTTCTGTAGGATGGAAATGCTAGGCAAATCTATTGAGTGCTCTAGCTTGAGGCAACATAAACATTTGCCCACTGGACACTCAGAGCCTTATTTTTCTTGTGTATGGAAGCTTGATTCTGATTTTCAGCATGAATTTTATTCTCTCTGTCTCTTCATTCTTTTCTCATCATCCCGCTAACAGTTTTTCTTCTTCCTCTGATACTTCCTTTGTCTTGTTTTTAAAGAAATGGTGCTCCAAAAGGATATCTAAATCCACATGTGGATTACTCAGATGGCATCTTAGTCATCTATTAAAGTAATTCCTCCAAATTATCAATTTGTTGTATTTGAGTGTAGCAGTGATCAAAATTCAATGCCCATAGAATTGATTGAAAAAATTATTAGAGTATTAAGTGCCTTTGTCATGAGAGGATAGAGAATAAAAGGCATTTAACCGTAGAGAGACCACTACAGAATATTTTGTGCACAGCATGTATAGAAGTCGGTAAACTGCTGAGCTGTTCTCCACTCTGTTGTCTGAAGGATTGTTATGAAATGTGTTAGTTCTTATGGAAAAAGATTCTGGTGTTTGTTGGTTGCCCTAAACATGTTCTAAGAAAATCTGGGATTGTGATGCTGATCTGGTAGTGAATTCCTGTCTGTAAAAGGAAAGAATATATAATTTTTCTTTGTACTGTAATATAAATTCATGTTGATATTGGATGGGGCATTTGTTTGCAAATATTGCGTTATCTTGTAGAAGTTTAGCAGTGAATGTTAATAACCAAAATACCTGCCAGCTGTCTCTCCCAGCAGATCATTTCTGTGGTTTAGCTATGAGACTTTGAGCACATCTTCCATTACCAAGTTCACTTTTCTTTTCACTGTTCAGCTTAGCCGGGTTTTTACTTTATTAGTGACTGACACTTCCCTGCAATAGAAACACCCTCACAGAAGAAAAGGTTGCATCTCTTTTCCAGGGTGAGTCAGTTGATGAGTTCTATCTTTCTTGCATTTTCGGTGAGGGAACTTTGGCCATTGTAGGAAAAAAATAATAATGATTTAATGACTAAGTAAGGCACACAAACTTTCTAAACATCCTGCCTATAACCTTCACTGTCTGAGCAAATCAAAATAGCTACTGCTTGGTTTTCACTGCTGTTTTCACACACTCCAACTGATGGAACTTCTAGTGCAGGTATATTTGCAGATATTAACATTCACTCAACTGCCGCCATGAAGTTACATCTGTAGAGCTCAGTCAAGCTTACGGTATACTTCAAATTTAAGCAGATTTCCAAGTATTTTGTGGCAAACCAGCAAATCTTTTCTCAGAAATACTGATACTAATGTTTATTCAGGATGCTCGTGAGCCAGCTGCAAACTAAGTGTTTTTTTCCTAAAGCCTAATTTGTAGAAGGTTTTTGCAGATGATCAGTTTGAAGTCTAGAGCCAGTGCCCAGAAGAGGGCACCCCTGCCCAAGGGAGCATGAAGGTAGATATTCAGGTTGTAATTTAGAATCTGTTGATCTAGAAGCAATGTTCCTGATAACACTGGAAGGAATTAAAATAATAATAATATTAATTTTTTTTCCTGAAGAGACATTGAAAGATTTATTCTTTTTACCATTATATATATATATAGTATATATTTCTATGTATAGATAAATGAATGTCATTTAGAATTAAATACAAAATTGACTACTTCTGCAAAGGCTTGACTTTTCATCACTTTTCCTTGGTGTAAAATCAAACAGTGAAATCTGAGTAGAAATACTTGTAATATTTGTGTGATACATCTTAGCTGCAAAGTTTTCAAGAAATTCAATCTGGTGAATTGATGCAGGTCTCTGTCTTATCACCCAAAATAGAAACCTGCTAGTGGTATACCAGCTTTTAGATGATATTATTCTCCTTTGCAGGAGCAGGGAGAATACTTCCTTCATTTCAGTTATTCTGTTTATTTACTTTAGTGGAAAATGTGGTTCATTCACCAAGAGGGACCTTGCAAGATCTCTTTTCTAAGAGTAAAAACAAGCTGTGAAGTACCAATGTACTAATACAGTAACAAAAAGCATTTAGTTCACTGACTGCAGACAGCAGGTTAATAGATCATTGTTTCCCATTGCAAAACATAATTCAGAACATACATATTTTCAAATGTTTCACCTTCTTTTAACTAATACATTTAACTGCTTTTCCACATTATAGATTTTATTCTAATATACACTAAGGAGGAGCAGCTTGGATTGGCAGCAGTAAGTTTAAAGACTACTTTATTAAAAATAATAATTAATGACTCTTAATTGAAAATTAATATTAAATATATTTAGGACTTTATTAACTGATATAAAAATTGATGTATAATTCATTCTGGTAATTGAAAAATTCAGTTCAGAGGTTTTATTTGCATGTCTTACTGGCTATACAAGGTAAGTAAACCTGAAAGCAGGAAGACTTTACTAGCCATGTTCATAACCTTTCTGCAAATACCATCACCAAGGGTGTTGCTGAATTAAGTGAAGTAAGAAGAAACAGAGCTGAAGTATCAGAATTAAGTGTTTCATTTAAGTAAGCTTAGAACTACTGCCAATATCAAGCTAATTTACATCTGATCTGTTGCGTTACTGAATTATTTCACCTCTTAACGTTTAACATTCTCAGTGTGTTTTAGTATATATATTCATGAAAGATATGATCCACATTAAGTTGACAGTGTTCAAGAATAAAGTGACTGACCATTTTGGCATTTTGAAGGAGCAAAACTATTTGTTAAAAAGAACTGTCTTGTGTTTTTACTAAAGGAGTTGCAAACATAAGAGCTGCTTGCCTGCCTGGAGGGCTTTGTGTTGATGTTTTTTTAACTGATTCTTTTTTGAATATATTTTGCTAGGATTTTTAGTAGAAATGCACATATGAATGATGCTATTGTGATGCTTACAAAGAGTATACAGGTCAGTAACAGCACTGGTAGCAACATGCTGTTGACACATGTAGCATCCTGCAAGCCTAACTGCAGCTGTTGCTTCTACTGAGAAGCAATGTTGCATCTCACTTCCTCTACAATCTTTTAGATGTGCTGCATTGAAATAAGATCTTCATTAGGTATGTGTGATTCCCTGATATTAATCAGAACAACTTAGTAATAATACGCTAGTGTTTCCTAACCATGTTAAATGCCAACTCATGGAAATAACCTGACTTTAAAGCTACTATCATGGTTCTGGGAATGCTCTCTGTAAGTGTATAAAACTGTGTTGAAAATAAATTCCTACTAGGTAAATATCTACTTTTTCTCTGTTCATGTAGAAAATATACATCACCCATGAATAAGCAATGAGCAAATATCAAAAGATTTTTGTCATCACCACTTCAGATGGAATTAAATTTTCAGGTACTTAGCAAGTTGTCCACTTTATAACCCAGATCTCTTTAACCTTCCTGTTGAGGTGAGAACATGAGAACTGTCTCACTCCATAAAGATTCAGTAGTATCTGTGATTTAGCTGTGAATGTAGCACTGTGATTGATGGTCAATATTCTGAGCTATTTTGGTGTGTCCAAGATTGATGTCCTGTCTGAGTCACTTTGGAAAACCAGATAATTCAGTATATATTCTGACTGTCTCTAAAATGAAAATAAACTGTGCTGGCTGATATTTGTTCGAGTGGGAAAAGGGATAGACTAGAAGATACAAGAAAAGAAGGCAACAGGAGGAGTAGTTGTCTCAGGTGAAAGGGAGATCAACAACCAGGCAAAAAAATGAGCAGTGTAATATAAAATATTTAGAGAAGAAGCGCTTGCTATATGTTCCTTCTTCTTGTCTGTGTGACCAGTAATAGTATGAAAGGATCTGATAGGAAAGGGGGAAGTTCTACTCTGATTAATTTGCTCCACAGGACTCAGCTGTGCTAAACACTATCTTGGCTGATGCACTGACTAATGGAACAGCTGTGAGTCACCATTAAGAGTGACTTTGTTTCCATGGGCTTGAGATAGCTACCATAACTTACTCAGGCCTGAAGTAGGGGAACCTCTGTGAATCTCAATACTCAGTGCTGAGCTTTCTCTGTTGAGTACACCATTCATGGGTGTATGGGAAACCTTCTGCCAGGCTGTTTTTCAGCAGGGGCTGGATTTGGAGTGGTGGTTTCTGGATTTACTGTTACCATTATGGGAGTGGAGTTCAAGTGACAGGCTACACTAGAGCTAATGGTGAGTGTGCTTTTGAAGAGGTGGAGTTCCTCCTGGGGTGAATGATTTGTATTTTACCACAAAGCTGCTACAAGTAATGTAAGTGCAAGGTTTGCAAAGGTGAGGAATAGTTAGTTCCAGTGTGTCTGTCATCATCTCAATATTGTGTTTGAGCACCAACTACAAAAGCAGGGAACTTGGAAGATCCCTATAGTGGACCATGATGTCAATAAAGCGGGGATAAAAGTAATAATGGTCTTTAATTCCTCCCTGTTGCCTAGGTTTCTAGATGTTTCATTCTCTGGGGTACGGAAAAATCCTTGTAACTTTTCTTTCAAGATTTCTTTTCTGCCACTGAATATACATTAGTACATACTTGATAAGGCATATCTGGCTATGAATGATTCAATGAAATATGCTTCCACTTACTGCTTTGTGAGTTAGTAAACTTAAGCGTCGGTAATTCTAAATTGTAGGTTTTATTTCTAAACATTTCATGTTTAAATGTGAATACTTTTCTGACTGCCCTGAAGTGATTTGTTTTTACCTAATGTCTCAAACTCAGAGCAAAACTTTCAAGCCATTCCAAGCAATTTTCTGACTTCTGTTAGAACATTTAGCAAATGTAGTCTACAGATGCAGTTAACTCAGCCAGAAACGATATTTTCATCCTTCCACAGCACGGTGTTTTTACCACTGCAGAAGGAGCACAGCAACTACATTGCATTGCAAAGAAGCAGAAGTATCATGATCTAATATGCAGCCAAAATATTACCATTTAAACTAGTATTTCATCAGTAACAGTTACTTACAGCACCTATATTTTACTGTGAAGTGCTGTAATTCACTGGTCTTTATAAAACAAATTAATATATTTTAAATAAGAGTATGTCAGTTAATAAGGAAAGAGAAACTTGGCAATGAACTTCAGTCAGTATATTTCTCTGACTGCAGTCCATCAGGACGAAGCATCTGCCTGAGGGCTAGACCTATAGGTTATATGAGAAAATCTGTTGCCAGAGAAGGAGAAAAAACAAAGTAGGGGAAAAAAATGAAAGCTGGAAATAAGAGCAATGCTTTTGCGTATATTGAAAAGGAAGAGAACAGATCATGAGCAGATACAAGGTGCTTTGTATTTCTTCTTATATATGCTGATTTCTACAACTGAAAATGGCATGGAATATGGTTTGAGACTTAAAATTTTCATTAAAAATCAGTATCTGTTTCAGCGTTTTATTAATCTTCAGTTAGAATTTAAGAGGTACAGCAGCAGAGGTTGAAACTTCCCACCAGCATTCCATTACATGTTGTTGCTGTATCACAGATGGCAGCAGAGAGGGGCGTTCTGATAGAATGGTGACTGACATGGAAGTGGGTATTAAGCAAAGGGGTGTATTGAATTTCTCCATACAGAAACAATGGCACCCACTGACATCCATCAACACTTGCTGAATATTAGTGGAGACCAACCAAGTGGATGTGAGCACAGTGAGGCGGTGGGTGGTGCATTTCAGCAGTGGTGACAGTGTGTCTCATCCACTGCTTCTGATTTGTTCAAGAGCAGCATGCAGGCTCTTGTTCATCAGCGATGAAACTGCACAGTTAATGGTGGTGACTCTGTGGAAAAAAAGTAATGTTTTGTAGTTGAAAATTTGCTCTCACAATAGTATTACTGTGCTTTTAGTATCTGTTGTAGTTTCTGTTGAAATAAATAGGAGGCATTACTTTCAGAGCAGCCTACATATATAAACAATGGAACCAAGAATGTGGAGCCAGATTCTTTTATGTGGTGACAGTGTGACAGGAACCAAACTGTGACTCAAAGAGGTAGCATTTCTGTACTGGGCAGGTGACAGAGTACTGGCCCAGGCTGCCCAGAGGCTGTGGAGTTTCTTTAGACATGGTTCTGAGCAGCCTGCTCTGGGTGTCCCTCCTTGAACAGTGAGAGGACCTAATAGACTCAGAGGTCACTTCAAACCCAGGCTATTCTTTTGTTCATTTTTAAAACCAACCGTAATATATTCAACATATCAACAAGTGAATGCAGATGCCAGTGAGAAGTCAGGAATTTCCCCTTGTCGTAAATGAGTGAGATAATGTAGCAGAGAGAAGACTTGCCTTCAGAAATACAGGTGGTATGAAGTACAGTTATGTACTAGATCTGTCTGTGTTTAATCTGAACATGAAGACTTATGAGGGAACTGCCACTGATTTCCTGGCTGAAATTAGAACTATATTAAGTCTTTCTGTCTCTGTCCATGAGCAATTTCATACTTACATACAATGACCAGTAGTTCTGTCTGAAGTGCAACTGAGAGGCGTTTGTCAGATGACCTTTTCTTATATCTGTACTTTTCTACTGTTTTACTGGGTCCTCTGTTAGAATACACGAGGTTTCTTCTGTTGTATCAATTTACTAACTGATCATAGGTGAAGGCTTTTATCCTAGAATGTCTCCTTTCTTGATTCATTATTTTTTTCCCAGAATTAGGCTCTTTCTATTGCAAATCTTTCTGTTTTGGTAGGAATTTTGCCTCTGAAGGATCTGACCATTTGTCCATACCCTTCCCTGTCCACCCACCCCCGACCTGCTGAGGTAATAGAAGGTAGTTATTTAACCTTGTGTATGAGACCACACATAAAAGATTGACTGCAGCCCGGGGAGGAAATTTTCAAAGCCTAATGCAGATTAAGTGTCTACTGAGTTTTGGAAGGATTTGAGCACCTAAGTTTTGAAAAATTCAGTTTAAGCCTTTAAATTGAATTTTTTAGCTCAAAAGAGAAATGGTCCTTTGTATTGAAAATGCTCCCAATCCAAATCTGTTTCCTTAATACTAGAAACTGATCTGGGTCTGGCTAAATCCACCCAATGATGGGGTTTAAAGTCAGGAACTTGGGTCAGGCTCACAGTAATGCGTGTAAAATAGAAGTCCGCGTGGGCTATTTCACAGTAAGCATGATCATGATGAAAAGGAGGAAAACTTGCTCTTTCCATGGATTATCATGGCCCAGAGATGCTAGTAGTGTCATGGCATTTTGAAATAGGAATGTATACAGACTGACGTTGATGATTCTGTCAGCAGTCACAAGACCTTGAGCTTTATCTCTGTGCTAACAAATGGTGGTGTCAGTGAGTGAGCCCTCTGTGCTGGAGTTTTGGTAGCTTGTAGCTTTGTGGAAACCTTTTGTTTCAAGTGATGTCAAACACTGTGAAGTAGATGTGTAATAAGGCACCACAGAGGAGCATTCTGAAGTAATTCCTGTCCTTGTTCTGTGCAGCCAGTTGGGGAAGTTGTTATTGAGGGTGAGGGAACCAAAGATGACGTATATCACTGTGGCTGTATCATGAATGGAACAATACAAGTAAACATCAGCCAGGGACTTAAGGCAGTATCTGTAATAAACTGGGAAGCGGATAAGAGGGAGAATTCTTCTTTCCGCACTGGGGACTTTGATTGCTGGAGTCGGCATTCCACACTCTTGCCAAAGATAGCAGATGATTTTTAATGGCCACACCTACTTAGGATTGTTATTCTATGTCTCATCCAAAAAAAAGGATAGAGTAAATGTTCTGGTTCAGAAAAATACAACAGGCGTGATAAATGTTTCCAAAACTAACAAGTCTTCAGAAAAATAAGCATGTTCTGGGCAATAGCAGCCCCGAGCTCTTCGCTGGTCTAACACTAGCATAATGCTACTATTGTTAATGTCATTAGTACTTTCTGTGCTGACTCTGATTATAAGATGTGTATCATCTTCTTGTACTGTTGTGGTTTTTTAACTGTTTGTGGGGTTTTTTTGTATGGTGTTGTTTTTCGTAAGAACCAGATAGTATTTCTTCAAGGTAACTCTCAGGGAGAACCCTCTGAGAACAGGATGTGTGCTAGCCTTAGCTCTGCTCTCATGTGTTATAAGGCAACGTGGTTATCGTGTGATAACGGGTATGTGTTGCCAAGCTCAGCAGTGTGACGGCAGTTTCTTGTCTGTTATTGTACCTTGCATCTCGTGCTGCCTCTTTCCTAACTCCCCCTGCTTTTTCATCTTGCACACTTGCATAGGCTCAGTTTAAGCAAAGTTTATCCCATCCCTATTCTGTAAGATGTTATTGGAGGTCATTATGTTCCAGTGCCCTAGTAGTGCTATCCTAGTAGTAGATTAAGAGCCAATGGACTTGGCAGTATTTCTTGATTCTGTTATTCATTTATGTGCTTGATGAAAGAGCAACATAAAAGGAAATGCAAACAGTAGAGTTGAAATGAGTGCTTTGCTTCCCTTGAATAGAAAGTTTCATTTTTGGACAAGAGTAGTAGAAGCCTAAGAGGTAAAGAATGTAGTTCCTGGAAAAGGTGGTGCTTGTGCTGCTTCTGCTTTACATCCAAGTAGATATTAACTGGGCTGTTGTTTAAGAGAAGTGAGAACTGGGGCTTAGTCTCTACTTAGGTTCTCATACTTACTAGCCTTTTCTGCAGTTTACAAACAAGCATATTTTCTGAAGCACACAGGTATATTTAAGAAAAATAATTCACAAAGTGTCTGTTTGCTCATGGTCTTATGTGATTTTGACTGAAAAGCCCCTGCTCATCAGTGAAATAGTCTAATGCAAACAGTTTTATGCAGTATCTTTCAAGAATTTGTATTACTGCATAATTCAAAAAGTTTAGTATGTGATATGTTTTCACCGTTGCCGTGTTAACTTGTGACACTGAGTCTTCAAAAGTGGTTTGCGTCTATTGCTATGTAACTGCTGTCATTCCTGATAGGAGAGAGAGCCTGAAATCAAACTGGGACATGTGGTGTTAATAAAAGCATTCGTCATCTTTGAGGTATTTTTTGAAGAAGTTTCTGGTTTGCAATAGCCATCTTTATTTGCTAGGCATCCTATGGTCAGAGGCTTTTCACAGCCCTCACAAGAACAACCTCTAAATGGGCCAACTTACTGATTTTGATCCTACAGTATTATTACTGTCTCCAGTCTCCAGCCAGCATCGTAAAACCACAAGATTCAAGCAAACAATAGGATTTGTTTGGTAAAAAGGAATTTTTTCCTACCCCTGAAAGTTGTTATTTGGTGTACTTATGTGATTAATTGGAGCAGATTGGGGGGAGAATACCACTGCTTTGAGCCTAGTCTCAGTGAAACATGCCTTTTGTCCTGTGAAGAGAGATGGGATGGCTAACTGTTAACATATTAACGGTTAACATGATGTCTTTCCTGGTATTATATACATTTCTTAGTCTACCATAGACAGTATAGAACCCAGGACTGTTTGGAGGTTTCTAGAAGGACTAGGATCTCTTAATAAAAGTTCTGGATTACACGATATTGTCTGAATATTTAATAAGCAGTTTTCTGGTAGCATTTTATTTTTAAATAGATAGCGTGAAGCAGGTATTTATTTTGTGCAAAGTGAAAGAAACAAATGCAGTTTGAAGACTCCTGTCCCATTTCATACAAACTCAAAGGCAAACATAGTTGGGACTAAATCAGATGAATATTTGAATAAACTGGAATTAGGAATGTTAAAAAACAAACAAACAAACAAAAAAACCTATCAAACATAATTGTCATTGCAACTGAATGTCCAAGAAGAACTCAAGCAGTCAAAAGCAAACATCAATTTTAATGATTAGTTTTAACATGACAAAGTAAAACATGTACTTGATACTTTTAGTTGTCTGAACTTCATGCAGCATGATGGAAATAAGTGACTATTAGCAGTAACTTATGAGACAGTGCTTAGAAGAATAAACTATACCAGAGCTTTTATCTGTCTTAAAATGTCAATACTATATTTTTAAAGACATTTCTAATGTGTGATTGGATGTCATGGCTGCAGTTGGTTTCCTTATCATCCGGTGCAGATGAGCAATTGTAAGACTGTCAGCTCTATGTCTTTCTTTTCCACCAGGGTGACTTCTGTCTGTGCTCTCCCTTTGCAGTCTCTCTGTAGCCAATTGAACCATTGACATTTTCGCTACCATATCAGGCCTTTAATAGAGTCTTGCAACTAAAGTCATACAAGGTCTGAAGATCTTACACCCTAAACTACTTAACAATAATGGGAAAGCAATAACAGCAAATATTTCATAGTTGTAGACAAAATATCAGTGGTAAGATGTACTCTCTATGTTATAAAATCCCTAACATTTCAAAGTACCAGTAAAATCTTTAGAAGATAAAAAGAAAGGAAATAAAGAAGAGATTGGCACAGGAGTCTGGTGTGGAACCAACATTTTTTGGCTATGTACAAATTCTTTCAAAGAAACATTTGGAAGAGTTATTTGCAGCATTTTTATTGTATTTTTTTCTTCATCAGTTTTGTTGCCAAAATAATTTAATGTGGGCTGAGCTGAATACTTGCTCTCTCGTTCTCTTTAAGTTCTTTGACTTCATGAACTTCTCATTTCAAAAAACAACAAATAACAACAAAAAAGCTAACATTTCTGTTAGACAATTCAGCTCTTTCTTTGGAGCATTGGAACATAGATGCTGCAACTTTATTGTGCTGTAATCCAGACTGAATTTTCATACCAAGGGAAAATATCCTGTGGCTCAGCAGTCTTTTTACTACCTTGCTGTGGCAGACATAGATATTCACTAGTTAGGCAGTGGGGCTTGTTGAGGGTGACAGAAGAGATCTTGGCTTTGAAATATCCCAGAAGCTAGAGAGTAGAATTATACCGCTTAAATATCAATGGCTAAGGTGGTTAGTGATTCATTTGGCACCAACTCCCTGGAATTTCAGAATTTTTGTTGAACAACACTGTTTTTTTAAGAGTAGAAGACCTACCTTAGAACAGTCAATTGTCCATCTGGCCTAATAATTAATTTCTAATTGAGGCCATCACTGGATGCTATAAAGCAAGGTGTTAATCTTCTTTCCTTTACTTTTAATTATGTAATACTATATCCATAGCAGGGTCGGAGCAGAGTGGATTTCTTTCTGATCTCAGCTGGTAATCAGCTTATACCTTGATGATAGAAATTGATAGCCTGAATAATTTTTCTATTAACTGACCATAGTTTTTTTCTATTAATTTCCATAATGAAAATACTTGTGCAGATGGGGAGGAATGTTATAAATATTCCAACAGCTCTTTGAAATTTTCTATTTAGTTATTCTCACTAGTCCATTTCACTCCTCTGCAGGCCCTGTAAATTTGCCTAAACCACAGCTGAACTGATCCTCTCACATAGCAGTAAGATCTGAATCTTTTCATCCATAATGAAGTCCTATTATGTCTAACAAGATTGACCTCAGTCCTCCCACACATGACATATAACACTCCATCTGTAGAAACTTCATTATTTCCACTTCACTCTAGAAATTCTGTAATTCAAAGAGAGACAGAATTTTTTGTGTGCCAACTGAATTTTGTATGGTTAAAGTGCACGCTGAGCACAAGCGCGTCTTTATTTGCAGTCTCAGTTCAAGAAGAACACAGAACAGTTGTAATAGCACTTTGTTGGCCAACAGAGACTCAGGTGCTTCCTGATAGATGTCTTCCATGGGTCTAGCAGCATCATTGGGAGTTAGGATTAAACATTTTGGATTTCAAGGCTGCAATTTAGAGAAACAAGTTTGTGAATTTACTTATGCTTTCATTTCCTCCTGCTTATTCCTCCTCTAGTCTTAGTGGACAGCTGTAATCAAACATGCATCTTCTTTAAGCACATTGTGTGAAACATTTGTGTTGTATCTCTTTTTTAATATTCAAATGATCACAATAAGCTGTTCCAGAGTAATAGCCAGTATGTCTGGACATGGAATTTTTATGTGCTAGGATGCAAATGAACAAATGGAACCTGTGCTCTTCTCTTAACAGCGCCTTTGGCTGGAGCAGTTTTGCAGCTCCATCTGTATATTTTGAAAGTCAATGCCTTTCTTATCTCCAAGGGAATGTAGAGTTTGACAGGGCCAAATGTCACTGGAATCTAGTATTGCCTTGACTATTCAAGGGAAAAACAAGGTCAAAACATTGCTTGGGTGGCTTTGACAGCACCCTCTTCAAACTTGCTTTAGGATTTCAAGATCAAAAGAAGAAAGTCAGTGACAACCATATCTTAAGCATTGTTATGCTTCAAAGCCAGTCTTCCAGCTGTCTAAAGGTGGATCAAAGACATGAGAGAGAAATCTGGTTGTCCACATCTTGTAAACTCAACACAACTGATGTCATATGGCTACAGTGTCATTGAGCCGTCCATGTGGCACTTAATTATGCTGAATAAATGGAATCAAATTCATGTTAATGTTAGTGATGCTACAAACATACTTGGAGATGAACTGCATTGTATTATATATTTTGCTGTGATGTTTATTTCTGAATCAAGACGGCTAAATGAAGGAGGGTTATGGGGAAATACAGAGCTATCACTCAGAAGAAACAAAAGCCAGAACTCACAGCATGTACCTTCCTGCTCATCATAAGTGTAAAGTAGAGTGAGTTTACTTAAACCACATTCTGGGTAGTGAAGAGACTGTAAGGTGAATTTTTAGTTTTAGCTTACCTATTCTTTTCTCCTAAAGTTTACTTTTGTAGCAGTATGAGATTGTCCATATTAAGAATTACCTTGTTTCACCTGAGGGCAGTATCTTGTTAGGATGTCCCCATACAATTTCTACTAAATATGCATGAATCACTTCCTATTTGTCCGTGTATCGTTATGTACTTGATTCTGAATCAATTGTTGATTTCTTGCTTGCAAATAATGGCAAATGGATCTGGTTGTAATTCCTGTGAATGTTTACAGGCTCTTCTGACAGGCATCACTTGTCTTTATGATAGCAAACAAAACTTATCCTTTTCTTATACCTACTCCTTATTTCCTATAGTTAATTTTCATGTGTTGCTAATTCAGTCACAACCTGATTGAACTGTAAGTGGATTTCCATCAGGACCCAAGTCTGTGAAATAATGTAAATTAGATGTTCGGTAGCCTAGTCATATACTTTTAATCTCTGCAGGATGCTTGGTTTCTGAATCTTTTATCCATCTATTATCAAAATGGGAAAAATGGGAGCCATTATTTTTTCTATTGTTTTTCAGTTCTTTGCCTTCCCTTCTATCTCTTCAAACAAGAATAACATGGAAGACCTCTTGTTTTCTGTGTCAGAATTTGAGAAGGGAGAAAACATAAAGTTGTTTGCCTTCTCCAGCACATGTTGCATCCACAGACCATGAAGGAATCTGTGTCCTGCCAAGGCCACAATAACCATTGCCAGATTTTCAGTTGATGGACGAATTTTCATTTTCACTGTGGTGCTATTATCAGTCTGAAAAACAATCCTATATGCCAGACGTGGCCCTCACTCTGATTGCTACTAGGATTGGTAAACATTACAGGAATCTCATGTTCTGATTTAATTCCAGCATTCCCCAGTGATTCAGTTACTTCTCAGAAAAATATGTTCCATTTGAAATGAACCACTGGCTGCGGTAGTGAGCTTTTGTATAGCAACGCTTAACCTGAAAGATCCTAACTTACGTTCCCCACAGTATATCCTGGATCACGTCCTTATTGGCACTGCTGTTAAGGTGTGACCTGCGGTGCCCACTCTCAGCAACCAGTTTCTCAATGCAGATATTAGGGCTGGACCACAGCAGGAAAGTGAGACTACGCAGCACGTTAGGACAGGAAGTAGAAATCTTCTGCAGACAGATGGGGGAGTTGAAGGATGAACTCTCCCTCCCCTTCTGTTTGATGACTGCAAGATGTTCCTCAGCAATTAGGCATGATGAAAGCTGATGTTTTATCTCATCCTAAGTCAGCAGTTTTCCACTCCCTTTAATAGGATGCATGGCAATTTAAAGTGCTTTTAAAATAAAAACCCGAATTTCCTGAACTTTGTGTCCTCAAAAAGTGGAGTAAACGAGAAGTTCAAACTTTGTTGGAAATGTGACCTTTGAAGGATAGCTATAAAAGAATAAGTTATTCTTCTTTCGCAGTGAGTGGAGCCATTAGTGTGCTTTTTCAAAATCTCAGTTGCTCATTTTCCCACTTACTATTGTGGGAAGTCTGTGCTGGATTGTAAGGATTTTCTGGGAACATTTCTCATATTTACAACAACACGCTGTGCTGCCTTTGAATAGCAGTATGTACTAATACAGGTCATTGGTAAGTGGCTCCTGGATCAACAGACATAGGGGTTGTTACTTGTTTTAGTTGTTGTGTGTGTTATTGTCTTGATCAGAATTTTACCTTAAAGAATTTAAATTTTGTAGTACTTCATGGGTACGGCCAAGGTAGGGGTTAGGAAAAGTGTATAAAAATAAAATGAAAACCAAAACACAGTTCTCATGTGGATCTGATGGGAAGTTTGTTCCCTTTTTGTTTTGTTTTGTTTTTTTTTTTAGCGTTCAGACCATATTTCCATTTTATTTACTGATGCTTCTCAGCATGCTCACTTGACTTAGGTGGATGGAATAAGTTATGAAAGGCAGCTTAAAGGCACAGACTCATGCAAATAATACATCTGTGTTTATTTTTTAGTCGGTGTTCATGTAGGCCAGTAACAAACAGTATGCATTACAGGACTGATCTTTGTATTGATTCTTTGAGATATACAGGAGGAGTGTCAAATTCTTTGCACATCTTCAGCTTTTAAGACTACAGGTTCATGCAGATTACTTGTATGTTTAAGCATATTGATGCATACATTCATCCTGTGACTGGCTGCAATCCTGCAATCTTAGGTAAATAATTATAAGTTTTACAGCAAATATCGCCTTTCTTAGTTACTTAGTTAAATAGTCTTGCTCTCAATTGTGTAATTTGCAAGGATTGGCAATATAAAACCAAAGTGTAATTTGTTTTATGTGGAAACTTAGCTGCTCTTAGAATCAGCTATAGTAAAAATGGAAAATATGATAATGATATTTTCGTAGCGCAGCTTATGCAGGGCCAGCCCAGGTGGCACTTTCATATATAGTGTCCAGTAGCTGTTGCCAAATAGTACAGGGCTTGATCTTGTAGAAGAAAATTCATGGCAGAGCTCATTCCTGGTCTATTGATATCTCTGTATTCGATCCGTAAACACTGACACTGAGTCAAAGACAACTTTTTAGTTATAATCAGTTATGGAGCTAGATCAAAGCTATGAACTGGCAAGGACCTTAAAAAATGTTTCAAGACCAAAGGGAGATAATGTTGGTTGCTTTTTAGCATGCACACTCAGGTTTTATAAATCTTTAAACAGCCAACTGAGCTTGTTTACAAGTTAAAATATACAGTCTGTTTTTCTGCTGCTTAAGAAATTCAGCCAAAAAGCTTTGCAAGTTTCTACAGGGCTGAAGATCTTTATATTCTTTTCCAGTTTATTATTTTGATTGCTAATTTAGGTGAACTATGAAGAAAATAGAACTGATCTTTAGAACTACTATGCTCTACTATGGAGCAGTACAGTTAGAGCTTTCGGTCCATCTCTGTTTTTCTTTTGTGGAATGTTGAAAAGTGTTTAACAGTGCTTGTAGAAGACAAAGTGTCCTTTAAAGTTGGTCTCCTTGCCTTCATGTTGTGCAAGACCATCATATTAGATGTTACTTTTTCATAGAACATGATTATGAAGAAAGAATCCCAGAGGAGTTTGAACTATTTGGCCTACTCAGGCCAGAGGCCATGGACAAGTAATACGGTTTAGTTGAGTACACAACATTTTTCTTCTTCATGCATCTCTGAAACTACTGTATTTTTGTCACACAAGCCTTGTCACTGAATTTAAGTTGATCAGAGGTATCTGAAAACTTGAGCATTTGAAAGAACTGAGAGAAAGAAGCTTGTGCTAGAGCGATGCTGACAGTACAGTTTTCAAGTGGGATGGAAACTGCAGGCTCTTTGGATCATCTCCTTTGAGGACAGTGCTTAGTTAAGACCCAGATAGCTTTATCTCACGGCTGTTGAGACTAAGTTAAAAGGACATGAAGGGACATTTGATTTGTATCCATAGCTGCTGTGCTGGAGTGCAGCGGCTCTGCACTTTTGGCGTACAAGACCTCATTTAATGAAATTAAATAGTTTCAGATTCTGACATCTAGAATACGGGCTATTGTCAGCATCTGTCTAAAGATGAAGACTTCCAAATGAAGTTGATAGAAGGAAAATAATGGTGATAATGTATAGTTTACAAGGCTCTCAGGGCTACTTTCTCAGATATGAAATGGTAACTGTTAGTGGATGCTCTTGCTCCAATGTCAAAAGCCACCATGATAGCCTTTCTGGTATCTTTGGTTCTCAATACCAGCTGTGTGCTGTCTGTGAACTATTTGCTACCACAGAAAATTAAATGTCTCAAAAGTGAATCTGCCAGGGCAGGAAAGAAAGATCTCCAAGTCTTCTGAAAACAGACATTGCCTGTTTATTATTTTTTTTCTAGTTATTATTGCATCCTCTGTTAAATATACAACAGCTACAGCACTAGAGTGTGTGCTTTAGTCATTGATTCAGCACTGTCTTAGAACAAAAAGCTGCTTCTTCATTATCTTTGCAATTTGTATGCATAATTGCTTAGTATTTACTCATCAGCTGTGCTAGGTAGAGCATAAATCTCTAATATCAGATGTCTGAGAGCACTGTTTCCATCCCTGTGCATTTATGTGTTTTGGTGATGGATGAACCTAAAATCATGTGGGCTGACTCTTTGTGCTCAGGTCCCTGAAGTTTGGCTCCCTGTGCCAGTGACCTAAATGGAATACCTAAGGATCTGACTTTGATGTGTTTGTGGCGAGTCACTGAATGCTCTGCTGAGGTTTTTACACAGTTCTCTGAATCTTAGTGGCATACTGAGGTAGCACTTTTAACTTGATATCTGACATTGGAAGGAAAGGCTCAAGAGGAGAAAATCCTCCTTGCTAAAAGCTCAGCTTCTTAGCAAGTTAGTATTGAATGAATGTTCATGTTGTAACCCATTTAATATTTGGTTTCTCTGCTGCAGGGAGGTTTTGCTATAGGCAATTTAGGTAGAACTGTATTACTGGCAGATTAGCTCTTGCGCATAAGATTGTAGATTTTTAGGTGATTTCATCAAAAACAATGCAGAGCTACCATTTCTGAGTTCTTTTTTAAATGCATTAGAGCTATCTGCATCCTCCCCTGCACTGACAGTGGAACATTCCGTATTACATGAGGCAGAATCTCCTTTCAAAAGTGTTAGAATGTGTAGTCATTCCAGACATCTGAACTGCTGGAGGAAAAGAAAAAAATAAAAGTAGAAGGAATATGCTTTTTTTTCCTTTTTAATCTAAATGCTCTCAGTTTGGACTCTATGCAATAGGCAGCTCAATTGTAATTAATGAAAGATGTTAGTGCAGATTCTAGTAGAATGAAAGTACCAGCAAAAATGTTTTGACAGAGATGACAAGAACACATTACAACTCATACAAAAACTCCTGTGAAATACTGCAGTAAAAATCCTTTCCCTCGTGCTCTTGTTAGGTTGATACAATAGAATATCTTAAGACAGTGAAGTCTGGTTATTAAAACAGGATTAAATGATGCTCTAACTGGAAGACTGAAGACGTCTGCTTTGTTGGTTTTGTTTATATTTTTTGTGTTTGGTTTGTTGTTTTTTTTTTTATGAGACAGTCCCAGGATTTCAGGGTTAATTTTAAATGTCATATCTTGCCATCGTTCATTAATGACTGCAAATAGCTGTGTTTAAAAAAAGAAGGAAAAAAAAAAGGAACAAAAGAAGTTTCAGATGTCGCAGTCTGTATTCCAGGAAAGCCTGCCAAGTCTCCAGAAAACTGAACTTAGCAAGTAAAACTATTAAAATCATAAAGTTTTATAGAAATTTTATTTTATGATGCTTTCATCCTAAGTTATTTAATGGAACACGTGTTACACATAGCATGTCGTACGCTTTTCAGGCTTTATCTGCTTGGTCACTGTATAACCAAGAGCAATTTTTGCAGATCCTATTTTCAAGGTGCAGTAGTGTGGCTCACTAAAACATTCACTGTGCTATTTGGGCTTATATGATGTACACTAGGTCTAAGCAACTGTGTTTTCACCCTTTTAGGTCAGGAAAATACTGTGCTCTCAGAGATGGTCTTCATTCCACTAAATCTGGAGAGGGCAACAAATGAACTGGCTTCTTATGGGACTGCAGATAGAGCACACCACACGTTCTTTTAAGAGTAGTTAGATAAAAGGAACTATAGTGCTTTCCATAACATCGCTCTTGATCTGACTGCTAGGACTTCAATTAATGTTTTCCTTTTGTTGGACAACCAAGGATGCTGTCTCCTGGCATCAAGTAGACGTCACCTTTTAGCAGTTATCTCTGAAAGTTAAATGAACTGTTTCTCTTCCACAGTAAATTCAAAGGCAATGGGGCAATAAAAAGAGAGACGATAGCATTATAACCAAGGGAGAGATTCTGAGTGACTAGAGCAATTGGCAGAGTCCAAATTCTGTGAATAACGATAGTGGTTAGTAATTTAAACCAAATTGTGGGTCATCAGTACTAAAAGAGCTGGGAGAACACTAAGCTGTATTGTAACACCAGCCTTCCCAGGTCTTGCACCTTTTTGTCCTGCTTTATGGGATGTGAGAACTGATTATTGCGCACTCCCAGTGCAGAAGATTTCTATGACAAACTGTGTAATAAAAGCATAAATGAAGCTGGTTTGGGGCATATGGTTCCCTGCAGCACTGTGTTGATATAGCTATATGCCTCCAGAGCCAAAAATGACATTGACTGTTAGTTCTGAGCAAGCCCTGTATCACTAAGGCCAGGCAAATATTTGGGAGCGTCCCTAGGTATTGGAATCAGTGTGCCTGCTCATTCCTGTTCCTGCAGTCTCCTCCTTTTCCCTCTCAGAAATTCATGGAAAATACTTTAGCTGGACCAGCTCCTTGTTCAGATTTAACTTAAGGTTGCTTAGTAGCTGAATTGACATTGTGAAAAGGCTGAAAAAAAGAAGAAAAAAAAGTAAAAAAGAAAGAGAATCTGAACCATGGTAATTTGAGCTGCTTAATCTTGTGCTTCTGGAAAACCAGAAGCAGAACCACAATTTATGTCATGGCATTCAGGGCTGTATTCAACTTTTGCACAAGTGCTTTGGAAGAGGTGATCCTCATTAGCCTTGACATCGTGGCATGGCATGACTTTTTCCAGTTTCCCAAATGCCACTATCCTAAACAGTCTGGTAGACTGCAGCTGTGGCACACTGTAGCTTTTCCTTGTGGTGATGAGTGCCTCAAGTGAAGGGGTGACTTGCTTCCTACTCTGGACAATCCAGAAAATGTGGAACTCATTCCCTCTGGAGTTATGAAATGTGGACAGATTCCTCTTTTTTACAGTGGAAAAGCATGAAATCATAGCCACATTGGCTGGGGTTATTATTCATTTAACAGTTAAACTTCCATTATGTTTTACTGTTTGCTACATGCCATTTTTATGCGCTTCAGTTTTATGTATTTTGCAGTTAACCGTTTGAAAGGAGAAAGAAGTGATCTGCCAGGACTGTGCCTTTCTCTCTATTAATTTTGCGCTTTTCTTGTTACTATGATGATACTTGTTTCACGTTGCATGTAGGCGTGCACTAAAATACTATTGTATAAATAGTTTTGTATAAATTTTTACTGTCTGATTGTAAGAGACTCCTAAGGGTAGGGGAAAAAAAGGAAAAAAGGATTGTTCATATGTGGTGATATATCCCTTTGTGTGGGTATAGCCAGAGCTGCTGCTAAAAGTCGTGTTCCTTATTGATTTAGATCACAAATTACTGAGCCTTGTTGTGCCTCACTGTTACTGCTAAAAAATGCTTAAGGAATAGTGTTTGCTTTTTAAGTTAGTGACCACTTTATGTATTTGTTCAAAGAACTAAAAAAGGAAAGCAAACACAATTAAATAGGCTGGTTCTTGTCATTATCTGAATCATGATTAGCCTTTCTGTTAACCTCATTGGCCTGCGCTCGTTATCTTCTACATATTACTGTTCATTAGAAAATATTTCCTTAATGATGTTCACTTTGGTTTAACTGGAAAATTTCTTTTTTTTTTTTTTTTTTTTCAGTAGTTTTGTGCTACTTAGACAAGTTCTCTGCATGGCCCCTATACTGAAAGAAACCACATAAAAGCAGGTAGGTGAAGCACCATTGTTTTAAACATTAGCCTGAGTCTGTTATTTGGTCCAGTTGAACCTAAGCTCATGCTGAAGTGATGGAAGTCACCATGCAGGAAATCCTTGGCTCATCTGAAATTCATTCCAGAAGCCGTGGTTGCAGTAACTTAGCGTTAGGTAAATTAAGACTGCCTGAGGAACAGTACTAAGCAGGAAAAAAGTCATGGGGTATTTCTTCCTTAGCCCACCCATGCAGGTGCCAAATGTGGTGTGGATGGCTTTGTTCCCAGAACCCCCCAAACACTTGGAAGGGGAGACAGGTTCATGTGGTGGCTACTACCCAAGGGATGGGGGGAAATGTCTGGGTGGTGAGTGGTACATGGCTATGGACTTGCTCCCCCCTTTGCTTTTCAGGAACAAGCATGAAGCTGTTCACAGAGGAGAGATAGTGTAGTCTCTATGTGAGGTGTGGGTGAAATATATTGCAGTATTCCTCCACAGAGGCTGGAAACAGTTATTAGAGATATTTAAGACTGGGCTTTCGCTGGAATAGCACACTTTTAGCAAAGCAAAATTCCTGAATAGGTGCACGCCACCTTAATACATTCACAACTGGTGCAGTCCAGCTTACAGATCTCATTTATCTACACCTACAGAACTTTACTTAGATAACTGCAAAGTACCACAAAGTACAGAAGTGCCTATGCAGTTAATTCTAGAATACTGGAATTATTGCTTGTACTTATGCAGTTTTTCTCTGGTTAAAATGTAACTTTATTTATTATATTAATATCTTCTTAGTTAACATATGCTCCATTGTTATTATTGTATGTGACTAGAATGATTCTGAACAAGATGATGGAAACCCCGCTTGTATATATTTAAGTTAATGTCTGTAGCATAAGTTAAATTGAAATTAGTAGAAACCAGGATTTCAAAAAAGGTGCAAAACACCCTGTTATAAGGCCTCTCCTATATTATCTTTTAATAACAGCCGTCCCTGTTAAATGGCATGGGGTTCAGTTTCTGGAAAGAAAAAAGAGTGATGGTGGAATTCTATTTATTTATTATCAAATGACTAGCAGAATAATTCTGCTTGGCCAGAAGGCAAGGAAGTATTTGGTGTTCCAATGAAGGTTTCATCATACACACCTAGAAGTCTCAACAATTTTTGAGTATTTAGAGAGTGCAAGATTTGGCTAAAAGCTAAAAAGAAATCCAGACAAGAAAATGCATGCCTGGGCTTAAACTGTCCATATATATGAGGGTTCCAGTTATGGCTACCTTTGCTGTGAAGATGCACTTCAATAATAGAGTTTATCAGGATTTGTTTCATGGTCGATGCATGCAGAGCTCAAGTGTCTACATTGCGCTGGCGATGTTTCATCATGAACACTGTCAGGACTCGGTGTTTTATCTGCTAGCATGACGTAATTGCTCTAGTATTGCTGCTGAAATAGCAATACCAAGGTATGTATCTGAAACTGAGAGGGTGTATAGAATCCTCTCACCTGATGCTTCTGTGGAGGGTAAGGACCAAGTCTGCAGGGGGAAACATACAGCACTTTCAGTGCCAACTTTCTCAGTGAAAAAAACCCACAAAGCTGGAAGGTTTAGGTATTAGTGGCGTAAAGCAGTGCAACTTAGTCCAGCTTGTCATTCCTTATCAACCAGAGGAGTGCTGTAGCATACCTGTTGCGTCATGGTAGCAACACCTTTCCCCAGCAGGGAATTCTCTGAAGTTGCTGAGCTGGTTGTAGGTGCCTCATTCTCCTTAAGCTGTGGGGAAAATCATAGCTTGAAAAGTCTGCCATTGAGTTCCAGAATGATGGTTAGTACCATAACTGCATTATTTTAAAATACTCCCTCTGGAGTAGAAAAGCATCTCCCACCATTATCACCTTCTCTGTATGCTCCTGGATGCGGTATTTGTGTATCACACCAGATAGCTGCAGTTTCCAGTTCAAGATGATCCAAACTGTGGTGAAAAAATCCAGGGGAGACTGCGTGTCCTGGAGCACCACTAAGTAACATTGTTCGAAGGGCAATACGCCATTCATGCGCTGGGAAGGAAGGGAGGGAGCGGGAAGTCGGGCAGTTTTGATTTAAATGTCAGATTGTTTTGAAACGTAGCCTGTACAGTATGTAGGTCAGTGCTAAAGGGATAGACTGTATCTGCAAAGGTGCTGAGAATGATTAATTTCCCTGGACAGAATTCTGTTTTTATTTTCAGTGTGTGCTCAAGTAAAGCTGCACATTCTCATTCATGATGGGCTCAGATTTCAGACTGTCTGCCCAAAGGGGAAATTTATCCTGGCAACTGCTGAAAGGGGAACTCTTGTGGATTGGCACCAGTTTCTGCACAAAAAATAAAATAAAATAAAATAGAATAATGCTCTGTTTAGGGTACTTTTTCAAGGATATCTTTTTCAAGATATTTACATTTCCTTCTGCATTCTCTAACTATTTGTTTGCGTCACTGAGAGCTGATACCTTTGTGCTTTCTAGCAGCTGTCAGGCACCGAGTAAGATGTGCATTAGTCTCCTTTCACTGCCGTGAGCAAACAATACCTGTATTTCTGTAGAAAATTGCACCCTCAGTGCTGAGTGCTTACTTGTGAGTGGATAGACCTGCTAACAAGTTGATCTAAAGAGCCCCCATTGCTCAACAGAGACGATTTTTACCCGCCAGTCAAATTTATGCTGGTGATTTTGTTACCTTATAGCTGTGAAATCATGTGGGAGTGAAAGCTTCCTTTTGGAGTTTCTATGAGTTGAGAAGGCTGGGTCAGATCTTCTCTGAAGCACAAGGGGCAGATTATGTTTAATTGCTGTAGCAGTCCTGACCAGATTAAAACTCCAGAGCTGTGCCATGGCTTCAGGCAAGGCTTTTTCAGGAGGTTACACAATAATTATGCTATTATTATTGTTTGAAAAATAATGGAATCCAGTCTAATGGATCATTTAGGGAGTATTTAATATAATCTCATTAGAGTCCTTTAAATGAGCAGTCACTTTATTTCCTTTCTCTCACCTGATCCCAAGCAGTCCAAGCTTTTTCTGGGACTTTGCAATCTGAAACAAAACATTTAAACTGTGACTGATACAGAATTGTAAATGGCAGTGGAAAATAATAATTAAAAAAAAAATCTGTGAAAATTATTTCATATTATAAAAGCATTAATTTAAAATGTTAGTTTATTACTTTTGCTTTGCTACTTTGCTCACATTTGCAGGAACAGCTTTATTACATAGTCCATCTTCTCCTGCTTTGCAGAGAAATAGTGGTCCTCAAATAATAACTAAGGAATGTTTCTTGAGTGCTTAGGTTTTTAATGGGATTGCCAAGATGGCCAAATACAAGGCCTCCATTAGCTCCTATTCATTCTTTCCTGTCAAATATGCAAAAAGTCCCCAATAGATGAGAAGCAGGTGAAAGGGTTATGTACAGAGAAGACACTGAAATTATTCTATTCACTATGCTGCTAAGATTATTTTAAGATGGCTTTGCTCAGTAGTTATGTCAGCAATATTTTTTTTTGCCATTTGGCAAGTTCCTCCACATACTTCTCTTGGTACATGCACACATAACTTGTATGTGCTATGTATATTCAAAGAGTATAACCTCATAATTTAAATGGTTGCTTGCAAAAGGTGCTATTTACTGAGTAAAATGTGTTTTCCTGGAATTCTGATGGATTGATTTATTGCTTCTGCAGTTTTTTCTGTAAGCTACCACATCATGGAATTGTGCCTTCTGGGTAAGAGATGAAAGGAGCTGGCCAGTAAGTCTGTAGAACTGAAACAATTTTTTCCGAAGGTACAGTGAGATTTTAGCTGTTGTGTTGAAATGGACTGTTTTGCCTGGTCGGTAAAGACTAGTAATTCATATTTCTGCAGAAAAGAGAATATTTGGATCCTGTGTTGCAGGACATCTTTGATCGCTGCTGGATTTTTGAGGAGTTGGAGACAAAAAGTACTCTATTTTCCTATTAACTTCTTTTTCACAATCATGAAAAAAAGCGTGGTCTGGAATTCTGTTTATCTCTAAGTGTGCCCCAAAATGCTAAGGTGTTTGTCCTAATTTGTTCATTGGCTTGTCAAAACTGACTGATTATTAATCATATCAGACTGGCTTTGTCCTTGCTAAGTGGCTGAAATCATAAAGGAACAATAATGTGGATATCTTAACGTTAGGTGACCTGTGAACATTATGAATGTTATTAGAAATTCCTTTGGTAAGATGACTATTCCACAGAAGAATAAGCACTATCATTGGCTCTCCTTCTGCAGTATAAATTCATTATTAGAATGCTCAGGGTTGAAATCATACCCAAACTTGCAGTCTCTAGTAGATGAGAGAAATGGGTGAAGTAAATGCCCTGACATTAACCTCTCTGTGGTATAACTGTAGGAGATGATTTAGCTTCACTATTCAGTGCAGTACAGTGTCATCTCTAATTCATTTTTTGTCCTATCTCAGCAGTGTTAAGCACTGCCCTGGGGTGGAAAAGATATTGTAGGTTTCATCTGACTTTGTATAGTTTTTTCAAAGTATTGTCTGCTGGACTTGACTTAAGCAAAAAGTAGACATTCTTGTAAATGGAAGAGAGAGCAGAGAAAGAAGAAAATTTAATCATATCATCTTTGTACAAGGGAAGAATACAAACAAAAATCCTCATCTTTTAAAAATATCTGCCATTCTTTGGTAGCATTTATGTTGTATGTTGAAAACGTGATTAGTAGAAGCCAAAATGTGATAGTCGATACAGATCTGTATAGAAGACTAAGAAGATCTTGGTAGAAGATATGTATTAGGCTTTGAAATACTTTTTACAGATGACCCTGAATCCAGCTGTGACTGTAAACAGGTACCAGTACTATCTGCCCAGTTGCTAAGCTTGCGTATCTGAAACATAAAAGTCTTTGAGCTTGAAGGTAGGAATTTGTCATCCATAGTATCAGCTGAATTCTTGCTCTCATTGATTTTCTAATGCCCTATTGTTTTTAAATGACTGCACTAAAAATGAATGAGATGTGGGCACAGACACTTTGCTAGCTCTAAGTGATGCCATTGCTCTTGGTGGAAGGCACTGAACAGGCAAAACTGCCTGGTTTAGTTGTGGGTTGGCGAGTCAGTTTTGCTCTATGCATTTGACCATTAAAAAATCTTTTATGTCTCCTAATTCACTCGCAAATTTAACTCGGTAAGAGCAAAGCCAATTATTTTGCAGTTTTTCTTTCCTTTTACATTTTTTATTGGTGTATTTTTCATTGACACACATTAGCTGAAACAAAGGTGGTTATTTCAAATAAGTATCTTAACTAATTTTGCATATACTAGGTGTGTATTGCAGAATAACTCCTTCAAAGTCTTCGTTGTATCATTAAATTAGTTAAAAATAATTATTAGTTGATAGCCTAATATTTCTTTGTTCTTGCAGTCTGAAAGTGTCAACAAAAATAAAGTAAAACTAAAATCAAATTGCAGATAAAAACCATAGGAATATCCCTACACAATCTCTACTATATCTTCTGAAAAGATCTTCACTTTCAGAGATTTAAAAATGTGATACCGAGACAGCGGACTCTCTTAGAAGCCAGTGCTTTATGTTTGGACAAGATTAAGCTTATCTCTGTAGATGTAGTTCCAAATCCCAGTGCTATTCAACCTTCCTGCCTGCAACCTTCCTGCTGGGTCAGGAGGCAGAGGAAGGAGTTTGTAGGGCCAAAGGAGATATATGTGCACTTTGAAGTTGGAAGGCTCCTTATCATTTGACAAATGGATCTGAGAATGTTAAAGAGAAAGTGTAAGGACAGATTAGTGTCTGAAAGTGTATTTTTCCAGATGATTTGTAGCTTTCTGGTGTTCTGGTTTTAAAAAAAAAAAAAAAAAAAAAAAAAAAAAAAAGTATTAGCTATGAGAAAGTGAAGCAATCATGTGCAGTATGTGATCTAAGTCTTAGCTAAGGCTCAGCTGGCTCAAAATTTCAAGTATCTCAAAAATTCAAATATCAAAAATAAGGCTCAAAATTCAAATATCTCATACCAAATGAAAGAAAAAAGCCTATTTCACAGTGAATTCCACTTCTGTACAGAAAGTAAGTGTCTAATACCAAAAAGGGCTTACAATATCTATGTATAGAGCTCCTTCAGTGCATCACATTTCTCACATCAGCTTATATACAATACTTCTGTTGACTAGAAATCACTTCACACAAACTCTACATCTAAGCAGAAGGTAAGGACCATGAGGGCTTACATTTGACCAGTCTATCGTCTGCAGAGGATGTACAATAACTATACTATTGGAATTAAATATTTTAATGTGATAACATATTCTTTGGAAATCTTTTCTTCATCCTATATAGAATCATATTTCACAGATTTTATGTTTACAATTAAGAATACCTGAAGAAGTTTGACATTGAATGCTCTCAATTTATGTTAGACCTGCACTCAAAGAATTCTCATTCTACTGAAAGGTATTGGGGTCTGATTGTTTCCAGTGTGTTGAAAGTATTTATGGTGGGAACTAGCAGAGTTAAGATAAAGAAATGCTTCAGTCTTGAAGCATAGCTTGAAAGGAAAGAGATAGGGGCAGGAAAAAGTACTCTGTTTTATGTGTTTCTTGTCACCACTCAAATCACCCCCAAATCCAAGTGCTTTCTGATTTAAAAATCAGTATTTTAAAAAGTCTGCATATGCTTTTAAAATTCCAGATTTCAGCTGAAACTCAGACTATTAAAATAGAATGAAAGAATCTGTGCTGGAGAGATTTCCAGCCAGGTTGAAACAGAACCAGTACTGGAATTTTCACTTTAAAATCTGATCTGGCAAAACTGGTTTGTATATTTCCAGACGATTAAAGGCTGGACAACCCAAGATAAGCAACTAAATACTCCACGTATTTATTGCAGGTAAATCTTACTTGTAGGGACTCTCGCACCATGGACAAATCCTTTGTTTAGAGGCATGCACAGACCTGGGCTTTGCAGTGCTTGATCATGATTCCTGCATGTCACGTAATTCACAGAAATGTTTTTCCACAATCTTAATTGCCCCAAAGATGTTCTTTTAAATTATCATTGTCAGTCTTATGGAGCAGTTCTTGACTTCTGCAGAGCTTGATGGCTTGAACTGAGTGGATTATTCATATATATAAATGCACAAATGCTTTCAAGACTGAAGTAGAAAAAAATGAGAGTATGTTTCTATAATTGATTTTCTGCAGCTTGATAAAAAAGACATTTTTAATCTCTAGGAAACATTACTAATTTAGCTTAAACTGATCAAGCTTTGTTTTTTGTATGCATTCAGCCTGTGATTAATCTGATCTCCAACAGCAGCAATAAAAAAAGACTGAATTGTCTTAGAGGACTTAGTTTGCTTTCTAAATATTAGGTGATTATTATTTTTTTCTTAATTAAGGACTTAACTGTTCATCTATTTTTTCTGATGAGAGAATATATTTATTCTTAATGTTATCTATACATTAACAGGAATAATTTCTTTTTATTATTATTATTTTAGAAGTCAAAAACAGATGTTGCTTCGATAGTTTCAGAACCAGAAATCTGGAACAGGCTCATTTTTTCTGAACTTGAATATCCTCCTGTAATGGGAAGAATTCTAAAGTAGAGACATGCCCATGTGTGAAGCAGGATCGGAATTGTTTTGATTGTTATTGTATGTTTGTATGGATTCATTAAGCCTAGAAACTCTCAACTCTATACAGATAAGTACAGCAATAGTCTAATAGTGCAGGTGAGCATGTACACGTATAGTGTTTTTGTCCACACTGATTCTGTGTTCTTGACCCTTTTTCTCAAAAGCAATAGTGGCAGTTCCGCATGTGAATAATATTAGCACACACATAACTGCTATGGCTGTTCCTATCAAATGTGAGTATGTAGCATATTTTCTAGGTATTCTGTGATTAATATGAAGCTTGTTTTACTGCTTTTTGAAACTGGTCAATATTTTTCCTTCATCTCCTTCCATTGCCATGTGTTGAAGTTCTTGGAAAGGGTAGTGGAGGCATGGCTAGCAAACCTGAGTAGAATTGGTTTCATTTGTAAGTTCTTCCAATCTACCTTAGTACTGAAGCTTCAGAATTTTACAATTATGGAATATATTTGCCTGTCTTTAGGGTTTTGAATGGGAACATTCAGAATATCTTCTGAATGAACACAATGGCTTGGAATTGTCTCAGTTTTAGGGAGATGAGTGCTTCTGCAGGTAGGTGCTAGTATTTCTGTTTGTCGGCATTTATAACAGCATGTCCAACAGATTGAACCTGCTTCTTCTCTTTCTTAGAAATCAGAAGTCCTTTCTCTGAAATAAATCAAGATCTGCATAAATAGAGAATAAGTTGTTTTACTGAAGATTTGGTTAGTGCTGCTTCATATAGACTCATATATGAATCATAACCTGGCAGGGCAGGTCCCATGCTGAGCAGCTGTATCAGATTTGTTGAGTATAGCACTTAACAGATAACACTGATGAAAACATACAGTGAAATAGAGAAGTTCTGACTGCACCATAGTCTAGCACAGTGCTCTCATACTTAGTTGGCAACTGCAACGGCATACATAATGAATCCTCTCTTTTCTTCTTTAATGTTTACACAATTCTTGTTTTTTCCTTCAGTAATTCCAATTAATGTGCTACAGTGGCTATCTTGAATCATTACACAATTAACCAAGTTTACATGGAGAAGCAGCTCACAATGGTTTTGGTGTTTGGATTTTTTTGTTGTCTTTATGCTTGTTTTGCATTATCTGCTTCAGAAATATTAAAACTGAAAGTGGTGATGAAAGATAATCAAGTAAATTTGTTGTAGGCAAGAGTCTGCCTTTGAAGGAAACAAGTCAGAAAGCCCTAAGTTGCTATACTTAACAATAAAATTATTGAAGAGCTTCATTTAAAATGAAGATCAGCTTTAGAATATGAGATGTGAAATGTAACTGTACCTATCTCAGCCTTCCAGGTATCTCAGGTTCAGACGAAAGTATTTGTTATATTCATGCCATTTAAGTACAAACAATATGGTCACGTTTGTTAGTTTTCCTATGGGTTACCTCTGGAAGCTCCAGACAAGCGTATCTCTCCAACCCAATGGAGAATTGAGTTGTTACTCCTGTGGGGGTACTGTGAGAGTAATGGGATCATGGTGTTTATGTGGAGCTAAGAGTTGGACCCACCATTTGTTTTGTATTCAATGTGATTGTCTCAACTTGTAAGATACCCAATGACAGCCAATCCCCTACCTTTGATTAAGATGAAACAACCAGTTCAAAAGAAGAATGGGAACAGGAGTTTAGGCATACTAGGATCATGGCTACAAATGCTATTTCTTCTGGAAACAGGTTTAAAAATAATGCATGGTTATGAATCTCCTATTTAGGTTTAAAAAAAGAAGTACTGAAATTTTAACATGTGCTTGAGCACTCTTAGGAATAAGGATGGGCCGATATTAAAATAGTAAAGACTGAACATTTTTAATTAATCTTAGGCCCTTTTCTGGAACACAGGATAAATTAGGGATTCACTATTAGAAATGAGTTCTCTACAGGAACCATTTCTGAGCCATAAATGCATCCATTCTTCTCACTTTTTGCATCAAAGGAATAATGAGTATCCGGATTTTATCTCCACTGGCTTGTTGTAAATTAAATCCTCTTCCTGCAAGGAATCCATATGGCAAGCGTAAAATGTGTGAAATAAATTTTGAGTCGTTAGGAAACAAAACATAGCAGGTAGTTCTTGCTCTTTAGCGAGTAATTGGGCATGTTCTTCAAGGCTGAAGCAAAAGCATATGAAGAAACTGGGTTAGCGCTTAGTCGGATCATGGCAGTTTTGCAAGGGCTAGCGTTAAGTGATAGACATGGGTTAAGAAGCTTGATGATGAACAGAGGAAATCATGCCAATAATGAGGTTATTTAGTCCAACAGAGATTAAGTACTTTGTAGTCTTTTCTTTAAATTAAGCAAATTCAGTGTGAAAAATCTCATTTTGCATGGTGGATCCCACAGTCCTCAAAAGAATAACCACTTAAGTTTAGCAAGAAGAAAAATTAATTTTTCCTCCTAAAGGATTAGTTTCTTTAGATGCTCATCAATGAGTGCAGGAATATTATATCATTGGGAATAACTGTTTCAGTCTTTTCCTGCCCCATTCTGTAAAATGCTCTGGAGAATGAATGTTAAATGAAATCATGTTTTCTCTGGCCTCGTCCATGCAGAAGAACCCTGTAAACACAGAAGGTATTCAAACAGAATAGAGGAGAGAGCTCTATTTTTTATTAAAAAATATAAAATAAAATCCATGACGTGCTATTTACATGGCACTCAGAAATCTCATTTCTTATTATCAGCCAATTTATAAGTGGATTGATATTTATATTTCTGTAGTGCAAATAACATTAAAAAATGCTGGCACCCATGAGATAAGCAGTTAGCCATGCATTAGCAAACATAGTGTGTACAGTTGCAAAACTGTTTTTTAATGCTATCACTACACTGGTCCATAGTAGTTTAAGATTATTTTGTATGTTGCTTCGTTACATTTATTTACAAAGCAATAGCAGTGGGCTTCTTCGTCTGCTGGCTTCACATTTGTCATGGTAGCATCTCAAGCTTCTGCATCTGAGAATGTTTATTACATGGAATCTGGCACTAATTTTTAGAGGCACCATATGTCAAGTATCCATATGCATAGCAGATGGTGCTCATACAGATGGGAGCTTTATTTTTCGATACGTTGAATGAGATGCTTGGCTATAGGCTTCCTAGCAGTTTGACATTTCCACACCATCAAAGGCAAACCGAAAATCCTGCTGGCATGAAGCAGTTTATGGGGCCCTTTCTGTCAGGTTTATATAGATAATAGTGGAGTAGTCCATTAGAGAAGGGAGTGAGTGATTCCTGCTACTTCTTGTGCACCAATAGTTTGCTGTCCTTACTGAAATGTCTTGGTAACTGTTGGAGTAGTTTACTGTAAAGGTGATTTTTCTCTGCCTTGACAGTCTTTAGATTAAGATGTGCTCCATCTCTGACAAGTCTGCTGCTTGGATTCCTCTCACATAGGTAATAGGCAGCTCTGTTCAGCTGCTAAAATGGCATGGTCAAGATCTGTCTCCTAATGGAGTAATTATTGTATATCACAAGGATTAGTCATTTCAATCAGCCATCAATTCAGGAAGATGCAAATATGTGCTTCAATATGCAAAACTGTATATATACTAAAAATAATGTTGTTCGGATGCTGCATTTTGCATTTGTGTGTATGCACTGCCTTGGTGTTCATCACAAGAATCATCAGGAGTCTGCCACCTGCTCAAAATGGCCCAGAAACTTCAGCCCCTGCAAATACTTGAAATATATTGTGAAAGTTAATGACTATGGGGTGTGAGCCTGTCAACTGAAAGGAAGTTTGGAATCTGATTCACTGTTGCTGAATTCAGTGGGAAGCCCAAGCCCTTCATTCGCAGTGAATATTGTTGTTCTACCTGCAATAGTAGTTAGTGATGGATACTTGTGGTTTTGTGAATTCCGTTTGAAGCCTTAAGCCATTTTTCCTAATAACTGAGTGCCTACATCATGGAAATCACCCATTATATTTGGCAGTTGGAAGAGAGAGCCAGATGCAGATGACTGTGTTGGTAATGTTAGTTGTCCTCCCTCCCCATATCTTAGGGGGAGTGTAGGTAATGTGTAGCAGCAGCAACACTGACCAGTGCTATCACACTGGGAGGTGCCAGGTTTTAAAGATGTTTGTCTGCCAAGTTTTATGAGCATCAGCTTGAACTTAAGAGTGCCTTTAAGAAGTGAAGGACTAGCACCAAGTTCTGTCCTTAAAAGTGCAAATAAAGAACTGTTCTTTTGTTGGTGGTGAGCATCTCCAGACAGGTTTTTGTAGGATAGGTGTACTGAACCAACTGCCCTGTTGATACCAGAGATGTTAATGATGCCAAAGATGATATCTGTAGGGGCATTCTGCATCAAGGCTTTTTGAATAAATGTAAGCTGTGATACTGTTTATGTTGAAGTGTCATACCACAGGCTGCTTTACTTCAAATGACTTCTTGTTAATGTATACTCATGAATTAAAAGTACTTAGTAGGTATGAAACAAATACGGTCTTTTCTCCTGTGGTATCTTTATCATCTTGTGCTAGCAATGGATCTTACAGTAATACTGGGAGGAGGCTGCATTAGAAATCAAAGTTGTGATGTTTTACACAGCAGCAGAGTTTGATCAGCAACATGTCCTGGACTTCCAAATATATACTTAATATGTTGACTAAATCAGCTGGTTGCAGTTGGCACCGTAGAAAGAAAAGCTTTCCAAAACGTACTGAAAGGAAATGTAATGTGATCCAGAGCAGTCGTTCCTTCATGCAGCTATCCGTTGGGTGTCACTCTTCCCTCTGTTTAATTTATACCTTATAGAAGACATTAGAAAACCTGTCAGATTGCACCTTTTCAGCTGTTGCAAAGGTTGTTTCTTCATGGGTGCGTGCTGTCGCATAATGTTCAATTTAATTACTAGCACTGGAAGCAGTAAAAGAAATGAGAAATAATAGTGAAAGTAGAGGCAGATTTGATCAGCTATTGCTTTCCAGCAAACAACTCCATTAACCTTTCCAAGGACTGACTGAACCCTCACATCAATTGTTAATGAATTCTGCACTGGAAAATAAGATTAGATGTGCTATTTTGGGAAGCAATGATATGCCATGGCCGTGCAATTAGATCTGAATATTTAGACAAGTACTTTCAGTAGTTTATTTATTTGATTCTTTGACTATGGAATTATGGATCCTTTAATGTCATACTGGAGACACTATTCTCTGTTTAAAAAGCCAGGCTGCTGGAAGTCAAAAATAAAGTGTTTAAAGAGTTGGCTTATTTGGACAAATTAGGTCAAATTACAAGGACAGTGAGGGTCCTTGTAATCAACTTTGAACTAGGAGCAATACAACTCCAGTTTTCTTTTGTGTATGATATTCAAAATTATTGAAGATATAAGAAAGGATGTAGCATCTTTTAAAACAATGAAAGCCTTCATGAAACCTGGAGAAACAGCTGAAGAACTATACCATTCTGAAGAAGCGTCAGTGGAAAACAAACAGCAGCAAACAAATTATAGCATAGTCCCCATATTCTTAATTGTTGGCACAAAAAACTATCACTTATGAAGAACAGATAGCAGTGCTATTAGATGAACATTTACATTTAGCATTCAGTATGTTCCTAGAGTTATAGTCAGATAACAGTTTTTCATGAGGAAATTATGGTCCAAAAACATGAGAAGTTCATTACATACTTTCTCTGTTTCTCTACTGATAAGTCCCACTGAGATTTCTTACATGTATGTGCATACATGCTGAAAGCAGAAAACTGATAATATGACTCGTTATTCCTTGCGTCAATGCATAGATCCACCAGATCATGAAACCTCACTAAATAATATGTGACCAGTTTCAGTAAATCTTAAATTAAGTTTTTACGTGTTCCACAAAAATATCATTTATGTTGCTCTGGATGTTCACACTGTTCCATGGAAAATGGAATTCTGAAGCTTATGGTAAGTTTCAAACTATTTTTATTCTAGTTACAGATATTTTATAACGCTATAATTTAGGAATTCACTCTGGATTAAATTTGCATATGTCTGTTCAGTGAGAAGCCATGCTGGAAATTGCTGGCAAATGGGATTTTGAACAGCTCCTGGTTTTGACAGACTTGGAAGCGTAACAGGAGTAGCCTTTCTGTTTTCTTAAATTCCTTCTGGCTTTTTGTCATTTTGGTTTGGCTTTTTCAGGATGACATGAATTCCAGCTCTTAATTTATTTAAAATTTGTGTACATCCTCGGCATTGATTCAGTTGTAGAGATTTTGGAGGATTGATTTGAAAATTGATCTCCTTTTAACCTTTCCATATAGCGCTAATATTGAATATGATGTTTAAGCAGCACTCTCACTGAAGTCCCTTTGAGCTTGGTGGTCTCTCTGTGCATAGGTAGGTGAGGTACACAAGTTTAATGACCTGTCCAAGGTCATCCAGGTAGCCTTTAGTGAAGACAGTCTTGATTCCCTGCTCCAACTGCATCATGCACAAGATTAAGCATGTTGTTCCATGGGGTCTTTGCATTTATAAAGATTATCTGAAACTTATTTCTGTTATTATTGGGGGATTGGTCTCGATCTCTGGAAATCCCTTCCAAGCCCTACAATTCTGTGATTCTGTGATTCATAGAACTAAAACGTATAAGATTTTCTTTGAATGAATACTTGACTGTTTTGATACAGATCTGTGTTGTCATTATAATGGAAGCTAATGAATGTTTCCTCACAGGAGTAACATGTCAGTGAAAAACAGAGTTTAAAGAAGTATCTTCTGTGCATCTTCAGTGCTGTAAAATTGATGCCAATATATTTTTTTTTAAGTATGAACTTATTTGCACACAAATTCTAAGGGTGTCTGTATATGCATTTCTGAAACTAGGGAGAATGAGGGATTGCCCTGGACAAATGAAGAAAAGCATGAGGAAAAGGGGGGTTGCAGAGCTCCAGGGAAATTCCAGCTGGCCTCTGGCCTTCCCCTCATGGCCTTTCTATCTCCTTCTTGAAAGTGCAGTCTTCTCTGGTAGCCATGTGATGTAAAATATTATCTTCACAGTAAGTGGCATGGAAAGTTGGACAAAGCTGGTTTGCAGAGGAAGTGATGTAGGTAGTATTTTCTTTTTTGTTGCTTTTTTTGACAATGTAAGTCATTATATGTTGGTATGGTTTTTAGAGGCTTACGACAGTGTGTGGTGAGGAGGGTAGGCATAAGCAGAGGCCAGTGAATAGTGTTAGTACAAAAAAAGAAGGCAGAGCCTATCCTGAAAAATATGGTAACAACTGGTCTATAGAAGCTGTATACTCTGGCCCTGGGTAAGTGGATAAGGTATAAGTCTAAGTAAACTAAATATTGTTTCCTTAAGAAAGGTTGTTTAACTAATACATTTAATTTGACAATAGTTATCTTTAACTCAGAGTTACAATCCTTTGCCTGATTGATTCAAGATGTACTTCTGTTTTCCAGACAGGACTCCTAAATCCCAGGAGAATTCCTCTGAACATCTGTGCTGGCTTCAATAGAGATAGTGATGGGTGACTAATGTGATACTCTAATTAGAGATGGCTGCTTAGTTAACTGTGGTACCTCTGCATCCACCTGGTACCTTTTTTTTTTTTTTCTTTTTTTTCACGCGAGCTTTAAATGCATCCCATAAGCTAAATAAATGCATCCATTCAAAGTTCTGAAATTGGATTCAGGCTTGTTTTGCCTGCAAATTTTATAATTCATCAGAGTCTCACTTTAAAAAGCTTAGAATGGCATATGAGCATTGAACTGAAAACAGTCATATTTGGGGTGTACTTTGAGACAAAGCATATTGAGTCAATACTTTCCATGGTAGATACCATCACATGTTAAGAAAGTGATGCTTAAAAACAATGAAAATGGGTTCCATCAGAAAAATCTTCATTGTCTTACCGTAAAACTCTCTGGATGTATAGATTTCACTCATGTATAAGTAAGAATAACTTACTGACTGTTAAAAACCTACTGATACCTTAGTTTATGTTGTAACATTTAATTTTTTGTATGTAAAATCTTTGAAAATCACCACTGGTGGTATTTGTGGTTTTAAGTGCAATGACTTCACAGAATCACAGAATTGTAGGGGTTGGAAGGGACCTCTAGAGATCATCGAGTCCAACCCCCCTGCCAAAGCAGGCTCCCTACACCACGTCACACAGGTAGGCGTCCAGGCGGGTCTTGAATATCTCCAGAGAAGGAGACTCTACCACCTCCCTGGGCAGCCTGTTGAAGACTTACGTGCATCTAACACTACTCTTATTAAAACTGCCAGCCCACTTACTAGATATTTGAGCAATAGTCACTGTTTGTTAAATTGTGTGGCATTTTCTATTATTTCTTCTTTTTGTCTTTTTCAATCAGGTTCTGGCCATCACATTTTATGAAGTGCATGATCTTGCTGATGTGTAAGTCTCCAGTCTGGGATTATTTAGCACATTGGGTTCTTAGAATTTAAAGGAAAATTCATTTCCTGAGTCCCAGGAATGTATAGAAAAGAGTTTGATAGCAGCTCATCTCTGGGTATTTTGGCTGGCAGGTTTGGCTCTCAGAATCCTCAGTTCTACCAAAGTCCTTCGTTTCAAACTAATCCTGTATCTCAACCTATAGCCTAAATGTCTGTTCTCTTTTACCTGCCTGGTTGGTCTCAGTGGAAACAACAAAATGAGCTCTTGTAATAATGTCGTGTTGGACCTGTTCACAAATGACCTGTTAGATTTCCAGTGAACATGTAGGCATTTCAGTGGAGGCAGTTGTTTTTCTAGAAAACTCCTTGTTCCATACCTCCCACTGACTATCATTCCAGTACTTACATAGAACTGAGCACGCCTGAAGAATCTTCTGTGCTGGCTAGACCAGCACAGGGAAATATTATTTCTTCCTTTGCATTTGGGATGTGTTTTGAATATGAGTTTTACCAAAAGCTGCTTTTTGAAGCTACTCTTCATTTCTGCCTTCCAGCTGTCCTTTCTCTGCCCTCTCCTCTCTTTCAGGTTGTTTTGAATGCTTTTGGAAGAGTCAGCCAGGATGGCTTCATAATAAAAATGCAGGGAATGGATGACAAGATGATCTAATTCTTTATGTTTCTGTTTCTTTCATTCCTTAAGTTTATTTTAAGCGCCTGCATTAGCAAGAATTAAGTAGGAGGAATAAGTAAACATAGATGTTTCTTTTGTGAAAATGTGCTGATGGGCTTCTGCCACAGATTTCAGATCTGGACCAGAATCAACCTCTGGACTCTGCAAATTTTGGTGATCATTAAGGTGGACTTGGAATCATGTGGGAATGCACTGGAAAACTTAGAGCTGTGCCTGATATAATTCGAGCAGTGTGAGTAAGTAAACACTACCACAAATTCACGCATGATTGTCGCTTTTTTGCTTTGCTGGAAGAGTGTGCACAGCTCCCTGACTTAAATGGAAGTATGCTGTTTGTGCCAGATCATGTTTGCTAATGTCAAATTCTACTGTACAGAAAGAAATGATACTCCAGCTTTATCTCATTCTTGCTGTGGGTAGACATCAGGTTAAGGATGGCAACAAAAGAGTTCTTCTGTTGGGGATCTTTCCTGTTGAAGAGACTCCATTTATTCCTATATTTGAAAAAGGATGAAATTCTTAATTACTGGCTGAATCCTTTGCACAGGAAAGCTAGGTTGGTAGATGAAAGCACTGAATTAATATTCAGAGCATCTTAAGAAGATGTTAAATACACAGGAGGAGCCGTGACATGTGGGCTGTGTTCCACATTTTTAGAACACATTTCAGAATTAATTGTGCTGACAAAATTTTATAAAGAGCAGCTCCAGACTTTTCTTTTTGGCACCAGTTGCTTCTGGCTGCTGTCTAGCAGATGAACATGTTTTTCTGGTTTTATTACTTTGAGCTTGGCTCACAAGCTTACTGTACAGATGATTACAGGGAAGAATTACCTACTCTCATTAACCAGGCTTAAAATACTTGCAACAGTCAACAGCTTTTTACCGTGTTGCCCAGAGATCCCAGGGAGGCAGGAGAGAGAATAGCGATATGACTAGATAGGAAAAGTGAAGCCTGGAATAGGATTCAGGCTGTGTTGTCATTTGCAGTCAATATAGATGGCTGTCTGGGATCCAGAGGGCTGAGGTCTAGTCTGTGGAGAATTCCAGCATGGTTTAGTCTAGACTAAACATTTTTGGATGCATTGAGTCTATCAGTCTTGCTCAGACTCCTCTGCCAGGGACTAATTGGAGCTGATGATCACCTACCCATGAGAATTGTGAATTCCATTTGGAAGGTGCTTTTCTTTTTTTCATTCTTACATTTTTATTTTATTTTTAAGAGGTCTTGGCAGTAGGATATTTTTGGCTTTAGAAGTACAGAAATGCTTTCAGCATGGATCCAAGGCAAAATTCTAATAGTCTCCAGATTCTGTCATTTAAAAATGATACCATTCACAAACAAACAAAAATCGAAAATTCCTCCCAACTTGGTTAACCAAATTTATTTTATATTCATTTCTCTTCAGACTTAAAAAGCTTTTTCCTTCAATCACTGTAACGTGGAATGTATTCTGTTACTTTTGTTTTGATAGGCATTTTTTTATGTTTCTCCCACAAAATTCGCATGTCGTGGTAAAGCAATAGGGGTGGGATTTCCAAAGCACTCAACCACAGCCCAACGTTTCTCTCCTTCTGGAAGTGGGATCAGTGGGCTGATGTTTAAGTGCTTTTAAAATCTTACTCAGACAGTTTGTGTTTATTCATTCATTTCTTAAGATGCTCTTCACACGAATTGACCTTGAGTGTCTTAACTTCACGCAGATTTTTCAGTGTATGTCACCGAACTGTATGAACAAAAGGAAGGAAATATGTAGTGTAATATAATGAATTTTCTGTAGGCTTTCTCTCAGATTATTTCAGATCTAAAGTGTCTTCTCACCATATATTTCCACCTTATTGGGAAGGATTTAAGGAGAAGTTTGAGGGGCAGATATATTTTTTGGGTTGCCAAAAAATCAAAGGTTAATCTGGAGAAATCTTCATATATCAGCAGGCAAGCATTGTGAAAATATGTTTTGGTGTTGTTTTTTTAAAAGTTATTCTGTATGTGTTAATAATGAGAATTTATAAGCAATTATATCTTTTTAAAGCCACGTATATCTAATAAGGAAGTTTTAACCAATGTATATTTTCCAATCTTTTAAAAAAATAAAAACAGATTCAGAAGTCGTATCCTCGGAGTTGTAGAACTGGTCAACCCCAACAATTAGCAACTGTAGAAGTCTGCATATTCCATGAAAGTCTTCAGGCTGCTCCCTCAGGAGGTGGTATTTATAAGCATAAGCTAGCCTTGCTGTGTGGTTAGATATTTGTACTACAGTGGTACTAGAGATAATACTAAATCACTTGCAGTAAAAGAGAGGACAGGTAAATGTGATATGGTGTTTTGGACTTCGGCAGCTTTTGCATCTTATGAAGTCTGATGTTGCTCTTATAAATCTGAATAATTTTCTTTGCGATGATTAACCAGACTTCTCAAAATAAGGATCTCTCTGGTTGCAGAATTCTTCCTGAAGTTGAAAAAAGAAAAAGAAGAAACCAGTAATCACTGTTGTGTGTGTTGCTATAGAAATCAGAAAGTCATCATCTCTTATCTGTGTGGAGCGATTCAATTGAGTGCTGTTCCTAAAAGGTGTGGCTCAACTGTTCAAATGCGAAGAAGCTCAGATTTCAAGGAAAATTTGCTATTATTTGTGGTTCTTACTTTCCTACAGTAAAACCTATCTTGTTATTAATTAGTTTGTTCTGGATTCCATTTTGCTACAGCCATTTTATGACAGCTTTAAGCATGATTCATTTGTCCTTCTAACAGAAGTGAATGTTCCCAGTTAGACTGGCTCCCTTAGAGCACCATGAGCCAGGAGAACATGAGGTCCGCAAATGGGGCAGGGATTTTGTATCAATCTGGCAAGCTTTGCTAGTTTTTGTTCATATTCCTGCTCTGTTGCAGTGGGATCTGCAGACAAAACCCCTAATGCTGCCAGTCATTTTCAGAGAAAGAGGCTTATTTCTTCTGAGGAAATTTCAGTGGGCTTTGGTATTCATTTTGAATGAACTTTCAGGAGCAGTTTTAGTAAGACTTAAAATCACACAGAAGTGAAATGTCCTAGATTCCTTGTTGGACTTGGCTCCTCTTGACATTTTGAGATCTCCCATGCTCATTTCAGATCTGAAGGAGGAAGATATTTCTACAGCAATCTTTGGACTGTTCTAGTTCTTGCACAGAAATCTCCTGGAGGTAACGTTCCTGCTAACTCTTGCCTTAATTGTACCCTCATTTCTTGGAAAGACTTCTGAGAAAGTAGCAGCTGACCGACTCTAAAGGGATCAGCCATCCTTCAGTTCTGTAACCATCAGCCAGATGGGTTATTGAAAATCATTTGAGGGCAGGTAGATGAGGACTCGTGAGCAGTGCAGGATCCTTCTTGTAGTTGTTTGAGTCCTTTATGCTCCTTCTATACACAAGATAAATGATTACATGTTATTATACCCCCCAAAAAAGCAGTGAGATTTGATAATCTTTTCAAAACACATACAAACACACATATTAGCTCGTGTTTCTAGACTGTCTTGTCTGGGCTGCTGTCTATTAGTCCAGACAGCAGTTCCCCTTGTGTCAACACATATCTCAGCCTTGTGGTCTTTTGTCTCACTTTCTGTGGCCTGATTACAAATGCCTGCATGGAACGTGGAAGTCCTAGTAAATATCTGAGATTTCCCTGCAAGACTAAGTCCTCTACTTTCCTCTCCCTCTAGAAAATGCTGCTGTCTGCTCTGCATCTTACCTATGTCAACTGTTGTAATGTTATGTCTTCACTTCTGTTTAGGAAAACAGTTACATTATGGCCCCACAAATTATTGCGGCTTTCTTTTCCTGGGATTGTGGCAACAGAAAAGTTTTGTGTAGCACAAACTTAGGCTGCTTATTGTGAGGGAGGGCACCTGGCTGTTCGTCAATGCAACCTGGAGTAAAAGGCTTTTTCTTTCCTTCTTTTTTGGGGGGGGAAGTTCAAGTCTGGTCTTCACAACATATGCATTCTCTTTTAAGTGCTTGTGCCACTTGTATGCCCTCTAATTACATTAACCCAGGAACTGAGATGTTAGAAACAGCACCAGATATTACAAGAGATGCCAAGAGTGATTTCTTCCAAGCACTGATGCATAATCTTAGCTTGTGCTGCAGTCAGGTTGCATTTTAGAATAGATTCTTTCACTCTTAGCTGCAGTGCAGTTGTGTCCCTTTAACAGAGAAAGTGGAAAACTCTAGAGAAACAGCACGTTACAATACATAATGCTAGACTGAAAAATATCAAGTTCTTACATTTTTTCTAGAAATAAGAACAAAAGACAGAACAATAAGCCCATATTAATTTATTCACAAGTGACTGAATCAATGGCTTAAATAATCAGCTAACATGTATTAGAATCATTTTGCTTAAGTCCATGCATTTGTGTTGATTTATACTATCTATGTCTTAACATACATACACGTCACCAGTGTATTTTCAGCTGCACTGTGTTTTATGAAGAGATGTCTGCCTCTGAGCAATATTTGTGCTATGAAGTGACAGAGCAGGCAGTGAGGGGATAGAAGGAATGAAATAAAAAATGGAATTGTCAGGTGAAGGAATGAGATAGAGTAACTGTAAAGGATTGGCCTTTTTCTCCCTTAAAAAACAGCTGCCAAGTAGTTTCTTGGCTTAAATATTCCAAGAGGCCAGAATGAGACATTTGGGTATACCTGTACCTCAGTCCATGAGCTAGAGTTTGAGAACATAGATGTTCTCAGCAAATTGAAAACATGCTACTACACTTCCAAGACATTAATATATAAAATTGTGGAAGTTCTAATAAATGGACCACATTTTTCTTTGTTGCAGGGAAAATTATGAGGAATGTAGCTAGATGGATTGGGAGTGCAAAATCTTCTGCCTCAGGATATTACACTTACTGGTGGGAAGGGAAGAGTGTATGGAGAAGGAAGATGATAATACTGTGTGGTATGTAAGCTCACCATACTTATACTAGTAGACAACTTCAGAAACAGAAAAGAGAGCTGTAAGTCATGCTTGCTTGGTTTCCATAGTTCTGCCTCTTCTTGCCTAGCAAACAGAGGAGCTCTGGAGCTCTTAGCTGAATGTCTTGGATGTGATCAAGTTGGATACCATGGTTTTCATTTATTGGCATGGGTCAGCTCTAACTTTTTCTTCAGCATTTTCTGTGCTCTGCCTTGAATTATGTCTTTTTTTTTTTTTTTTTTTTTTTTGGTAATGTTTGTGCACAGTGCAATTATTTTATTTGCACTGAATTCATCTTTTATTTGGGTGATTTCTACTCTTACTCTTGTTCCCTTCTACCTCGCTATCCCAAGATTTGATTGCTCTCCTTGAAGCAATGCTATGGGGACATCAGCCATTCTCCTCTTGGATTAGAGGCTTCGAGCATCCCGAATCCAAAGTTCTCTTATTCTCTTCTTTGTTCTATCATTTAACATACTCTGAACATGAACATAATTTCCATGTACTGCTGCTTCCCTTCTCCATGGTTTAATTTACATAATGAGAGGGAAAACAGAGGAAGTAGGCACTACTGAAAGTACCATCTTATTTGGGCAGAAAGGTAATGTTCACTCTGGATTGCCTAAATGTGGAAGTGTTTCTGACTAGCTTTTAAGTAACTCAGATACCATGTATTTGGAAGTCTGATTTCCAGTTCAGGTAGGGTTTCAGCTAAGAGTATAACTGGAGCAACACAGGTTGAGAGGGGAATAATCTTATGGGAGAAGATAGCAACAGGGAGTAGAAGCAGAGAAGAGAGAAGAAAGAAAAAGCCTAGAAAAAATACATGTGGTGTGCAAAGGGAAGAGTGTAGGAACTGACAGAAGAACAGTGAGAATCAGATGCTGAAGAGAAAAAAAAAGAGGGGAAGGGAGAAGCACAAATGGATAAGCAAACAGTGCATTTCTAACAGTAAAAATTCTAGAAATGGTGTTTCTGAGAGATCTCTTACGGTATTTCTTACTGTCACAGGTTTATTCTCAGGTATAGCCTTCCACCTTTGTGTGCCCTTTGCTGTTTTGTTTTTTTATAAAGGCAGAATTGTAAAGAACTTTCCAAATCTAACAAGCTTAGTCCCATGTCTTAGCATAAATCAGGAGGCACGATCTCTTAAAAAACACTGAACACATTGATTGTTTAGAGGTGTCCCTTATTTTGTCTGTGTCTTAATTGCTAGAACACTGTTGGAGTTTTGCCCTGGCTTTTACTGGGAGAACAATTGGACCCAGTTCAATGAAAACAATATAAGTATATTTAAAAAAAGAAAAAAGAAAAAAAAAGACAAGCAGAAATTAGCCTCTTAGGAAAAGGAATTCCAATTAAAAATGCTAAGCTTCAGAATATCATTCCTTTAATTGGAAAGTTCTAATTTTAGACTGCTGCAATTGATGAAGATCCTGGCTCTGCCTCAAGTGATCAGCTCCCCGAGGTCTCCTTTTCATCCTTCCTTCCTGTTACTTTGTTAAACTGATTCCAAGGGGATACCTCAGTAAAACACCTCTCATACATTTATAGTTGGACTGCGTAATATTTTTCCAGAAAAAAAGCCTGATGATAATTAACAAACAACAACAGCGGGAGTCTGTTCAGGTTTTACAGAGCAATAACTCATTTCAGGAGCAGTCAGACTCTGGGGCTGATGATTGGATTACTGGGGTGGAAGAATGGAGGTGTCACTTCTGCTTTGCCTGTCAGACTAGGAGTGAAATTCCTTCATACTAACAGCAACTGGGACATGAGTTGTTTATATATTAATAGAGAAATAATATTTTCCTGTCTCCTTGTCCAGCTGTCAATAGCTACGTTTTGATGCTTAGACCACCCAGACTCTGAGATGATTATTGCAGCTGAAGTTTGAATTCACTTCCAGAGCGTGGCCAAGAGGAGTAGGAGTGACAGAATGAGTTACAAAATGAAAAAAAGCAATGAAATCTGTGGGGACTACTACTGTTCTGTATTTCTGGGACTGAGCCAGGAGGGCAGGATTCAGGAACACTGAGGGAGAGTGCATGAAGGAGAATTTAAACCTATAATTATCTACCTAGTCTGGAAAGGATAAAACCTAGATGGGATGTGAATGTTATATATAAAGCAATACATGCTTACTTTTTATTTCTTTCATCCTTTCTTAGGTGATGAGAACAAAGAGTTACCAAATACAGTAAAAGGGCAATGGGCTCTGAAGAGATGCTGATTAAAGATCTGTAGGATGTTAAGGAGCTGACTTTAAGTGTCACAGAATAAAGGGAAATGCTGAGGTTAGATCTACTAGCAGGCTGCACGTTTTTAAGACTACTGAAAACGTCTGTAACACTGTGATGTTGAGGATAGTTAAATCTCAGCTTTAAGGAATACCTATATTAATTCTAAGGTTTGTAGGCTTAAGAGTGGTTGCCTTCTTTGTCTGCAGTATGTTATGATAAGTATTACCAGCAGCCAACATGATCAGAGGACTAGGAAAATAGATTATCTATATGATTCTACTTGGCAAATTCTGATTTTGTGTTAATCAAGGACTAGTAGTTAGAAATTGTTAAATATATTTGATTTTGTGTTGGGTTGGGAGTTACAGTTGGGATATGGAAAATGTGCCTACAGCTACTGTACAGGAGGTGTAGAGAGATGGGACAGAAAGCCCTTTGCATGTCGTGTTGCAAAATATTTCTGTCATGTGTGGGACACTTAGAAGCTGTTAAGCTTTGTCCCTCTAACCTTCTTCAGGCTTCAACCAGTTTCTGCAAAGGGAAACTGCAGTTGGCAGCATCCCCAACTCTGTGCAGGAGTTGTTTTGTGTCTTTCCCCAGCAGGAAAAGAAAAATCAATTTTCTTGTTTATGCCTTTCTCCAGGGAAGAAGAAATGTGGCGGGACCATCACTTCTTTCTTTTGTTCTAAATTGGTGGAAGAATTAGGGCTTTTAAATAATTAACCTAAAAGAAGAAACTGTTGCTGGCCACAGACATGAGAGGAAATCAATACTGTGCCTTGTGTAAAGAGAGGAGGTAGAAACAGCAAAGCTGTCTCAGCAGCTCTACCTAAGGTTGATCTACAAGCACTATTGTATTGATTGTGCTGCCTTTGTTTTCTGACTGACTTGGGCTATCTTCCTTTGGTTTATGCTAGTAAATATGTTGTGTTGTGATATACAAAGTGATTTAGAAATGCTGTAGAGGATGCGTAGTAATAACAGAGATGGAGATCAGTAGATTTGAGGCAGGAGAGTAATAAGAAAAAAATCTAGAACTTACTGAAGTTAACGTGGATTGAGGCCATATTCAAGTATCAGAATATGTCAGAAATTAGGAGGGCCTTGGTAGGAAGAAAAAGGAAGGGATTTAGTGTATGGTAGAAGCAGACAGAAATCCATTCACTGATGATATAAAACCAAATTTGACAGAAGTTACTGTCTTTTTATGTGAGTTCTCTAGTACATTAACATGCAGCTCTGAGTGTGACTGCCGGTGAGCCTCTATGAGGGTTGCTTTCTGTTAGTTAAAGTGAATCACCCACAACACAAATACTGAAATCCTTTGTAGAAAAGGCCAAAACTTTTGCTGTTGTGTTAAAGCCTCAAATTGGCTTGTGATTTCAATCTTGCATAGTCAAGCCTTTTATTTCTAAAAGCTGTAGGGGTTCTTCATTAACAGAGACTGAGGCAATGTGGTAGATCTTTTTTTAAAGCAATGTACAATTAGAATGATGGGGAGTTTTCTTCAAATGTTCCATTCACTTTGCAGAAAGTTGCATCTAAACCCAAGAAGACATATGCCTAAGAATAAGTGAACCTTTTCCAGTCTTACAAGAATTAAGGAACTCCACTACTGATATATATAATGCACTATTTGAGTAGCCCGATACTACCACAATCAGATACTGAGAAAAATACCCTTTATTTTGGAGTTTTCAGGTGTCGCAGAGCAGTAATGATGAAGGTTGATTTGCCATCTCTAATGTTTCTTGGTCTGGAATTGCCGAGACATTGTGTTTTAGTGGAATCTGAATGAAGTCAGATGTTCAAGACAGTGAATGCAGTGCAGAGTGTGGTTCTTCAGTAAACTTGAATATATTCAGTTTTAATATTTCCAGTAGAAAATGTTTTGGATATATCACTTGTCACTGTCTCCATTTTGTGTCTGTTGGACTTTTTCTTTTCATCTTTTCATTTTGATTCTTCCTTTCTAATTAAATATCTCTGCCTTTTTGTATTTCAGTCCCTTTTTAGGTGTATCTGTTCCCTTTGATATTTTCTGCTCTTACATACACACCGAAGGGAAGAAAGAAAATCCAGATGTTAGTACTGGAATGATTTTTAGTACTGTTGGTTCAGATCTTAAACTTGCAGTTTTTCCTTGCTGCCCTGTCAAATCCTGTGTAAGAGCAGCTGCATTGATTTTCTGGACTGATCACAAGGTAACCAATTATTTCACATAACAGAGGAACTGAATATTTTATTTCCATTAATCTAGTCATAGCTGAACTGGACATGCCGCAAGCAACTGACTGTAGTTGATCTTGCTCTGATCAGGAAGCTGGACTAGCGAACTCCAGAGATCCCTTCCAGCCTCCACAATGCAGTGATTCTGAGATGACCTAATTTTCCACCCAACTTTTCAACCTACTAAGATAATTCTCCATTCTGAAAACTGATATTAAAAAACAGATTTCTCTGCCATGAGCCTCCACAAAAGTCAGCATTGAATACAAGCATTTTCTTCCAAACACATCCCACCTTAGCCAAATATTTCATGATATATCGTCAATTAAACCTTTGGTCAAATTCTTCCCTGAATACTTTTGGTCAACATGGATTCTTAATGTACCCAGTGTGAAATCCACAGTCTTGTCATTTCAGTACACCTTTCTGGTCATTCTAATGGAAATCAGCTGAAAGAGATGACAGGATACCAAATAAATAAATAAATAAATGAAAATCTATATTTGGACAATATATACCCCCCTTTCTCTTTTTCAGTGTATTGATTCAAGTTTTTCAGGTTGTTGTTCTAACAATTGGTTTGTGTTTTGTTTTGTTTTTTACTCTGAAGATTAATAAGCTGTATGGTGTGTTTGTTTAAAGTATTTTAAGATGTGAGACCCATACAGATCCAACTTGAGCCTCATTAAAAGAACTTAGCCAAAAGTGGGAAGCCCACAGAGGCCTATTACAGTGAATTATAGAAATTAAAAGCATGAGTACTGTCTAGCAGCTCAAGCTGCTTCAGTTAATCTGGAATTTTTCCCAAAGCCTACAAAAATTTAAGGGCCAACTTCTGTCCAGATAAAACACACTGTCTTGGCTAAACAATCAACATTGTTAATAAGTACTCCGGTTTCCTGCACAGCACCGCTTGTCAATAGCAGAAGTATCAGGTTAGTCCAACACTGTCTATGCTTCTGTAGATAGTGATCAGGAGAACAGACATAAAATAGTTCTGGATGTTTCAATGTCTTTCATTAACGCAACAGTAGCATCAAAGGACAAAACAACGATTCAGACTTCAGTCCTGCACACATGCAGGACTAAAATTCTTTGCCTGAATTCCACATGCCTTCTAACCAGGAGAGAGCAGAGGAGAGGTGGTGGGGTGAAGACAAAGGGTGTAATGGAACTTAAAAAGAGAAAAACAAAACACCTTCCTTCCTTATAGTGCTGTGCTGTCTCTGTAGCTGTATCTTCAGATAAACATTTAAAACAAAGTTCTTAGGGAATAGCAGAAGCTGTAATGGCTTTGCTTTAGTTCTGTATGTCTAAAGGAATGACTTGAATTCTAATTATCATCACTCACGGAAAAGAGCTGGTTAGCCTTGCAAGGCCTTTAGGAGCCACGTGTTTGTGATTTATATTTTTAGACAGCTCTCTTCTTGGGGACAGAAAGTCTAAGGATTTCTCCAAGAGGAACGGAACAGTACTCTTAGAAAAAAAGTTATTAAGTATACGAAAGCATAAACAAATAAGCTCAATGACCTGCACTAAATGCTTATCTTAGTTGTTATTAGTTGTTACTCTTCACAGAGGTCTAAGCAAGATACGGAAGAGTTTTTTGAAGATACAAGGGATGAAATTAAGCAGGTATAGTAGCTTTACATCCTCTCTGAAGAAAACATTTGTTTCTTCATCATATGTTTAGGCAAGCATTCTGTTTACTTGGTCTCTGCCTCTCCTATACAGCTTCTTCATGTCCCTTGGGAGCCTACTTTTCTCCCTTAGCTTCTTCTTGTTTCACTTATATATCTGGGAGATAACTAGCCTGGACTTATCTACTCCAGGTAGTTCTTAGGATTTTATGTCGAAATTAATGAAATAAATGGATTTAGAATTGTACTATGGCAGTTCTTCAGTGCGATAGATCTTTGTCTTCAGCTTGTCCTCCTCCTGCTGTTAGTGGAAGTTTTGTTAACAGTTCCAGACTACTCTGATTAGTTTAACCAGAAATTATATTATATATTACACATGAAAGCAATGAAGGATAATGGTTTCGGTGGAGTCTCTTCTTTCAGATTCTTATAATATGAATCAAAGATCATTAACAAAATTGCTGTGTTGTTCTCATCCTCTGGCCAAAACACCTTGTACTTGCTCCTTCTCTTTTCTGAGAAGATCTTCAGCAAAGGATGCTTGAAGATATAAGTAACAACTCTGCCATTATCTGATTTTCTGCAGAGTATCTGATTAAAAATAGAGTATCACGTTGGTCTTCATTTTCACACATTTAATTTGTTTTTTTTTTATTGGATTTTTAATTAACACATCTAGTTGTTTACATTAATTAAGACTCACTCTATTTCTATGTCTGTTTCCATGAAAGGATCAAGTTCCTTTTGGCTCTAATAGTAAGTGTGGCTCAGGAGAAGCTGTTTTGAGATTAAAGCAATATTTGGTAGACCTACAGACACATGACTAGCTAGGTTAATGAACAACATCAGAAAATGTTTCTGTTGTTTTATGTGGTTCATTTGAGAGGAGAAAGAAAAGAGAAGAATTTAATTTTTGTGCTTGGATGGTAGCAGATTCAACTTTGTGTCACTGGCATAAACAGCGGCATATGGCACATTCTGTCAGATCTTCTGAAGATCTTATGGCTACATTCTCAGGGACTTACCTGCTACATTTGGGGTCAGAGTTTTGAAGGTGCCATCTGCAAAGCCGCTTCAATGGCGAGAGTTCAGCTTTGCTTTTCTGAGTTCCCTTGGAGAGATGGCCCTTGCTGTGTTGCTGATGTTCTCTCAACTTTCAGCTGCAAAATGCAATTATCAGATATGTGAATCATTTCATCTCCTTCAGTAAATCAGCCTCTATGGACACGTACTCTCAAAACCTTTGGTCTCATCACTATTTCTGACAAATAACTTTTCTTCCTCTAATAATTTTGTACAGGAGAGCAGTGGGAATTTAAAATCATATCTTAGTCTTTCATGAACCATTCAGGATGATGAAAAGCATGGGAGTGAAGGTCCAAAGGAACATGCATTTTAATTTTGAATGTAATCTCCCTGGTGTTTCTTGCACAGGTTTTTAGATAAATGTTCACATAGCATATAGTCACACTGTATAATCTATGTATTGTTCACTTTGATTATGAAAGCATCGAGTGCCATTTCTTTCCCCATAAAATTCCCTAGCCTTATATTGCCAGATGTGGCAATAAATCATAGAGCTATAAATCAAACTAGATTTTTTCTTCCTAATGCTAAAAGTTGCAATCATGAAATGCTGTCATTGCTTACCCCTCAGAATTAGAAGATCTTGTTAGCAGAAAGATGTAATGGTATGTATTGTTCTTTCTCAACTTTTCTGAGACTGATAAGTATTTTGAAATGACAATGTATTGGCTTGCATGGCATTCACTTAGAAGTAGAATCACCTGGAATGGTGCCCTAGAAGTGGTTCCTGATGTACCAGGACCATGTCCCTTGCTGTACATATTAGTCTGGCCCTTTAGCCAGACTTGATGCATTGCAAAATTAGCTAGACTTTTGCATCTCTTTTTAATGATGTTTTACATACCACATCCATTGATTACATCCACATGTTGATTTATTGTGATTCTGAGACCAATAAAAGACTGGATATAAAAGCTGAAAAGGTAACTAATCCTTCTGAAACCCACTTGTAAATTCAAATGACTTCCCATTTAGCGTTGTTGGATAGAGGAATTTTTCATTCAAAACTTAACATGGAAGCTGCATTTCTTATTTCCTACGTAAGGTAGTTATCTTCTTGATGCAATCCCTTTGCTTGTTCTGTGCAGAATATGATTCTTACTTTTGAGTTGCTGGAATCTCCAGGGGGACATCTGACCCTTCATAAACATAAAAGTCGGGGAAAAAAACAGTATTTGCCTGAATGGTCTGTAGAGTTGGCAGTATTAAATTGTAAATATACTCCCAGTTTGTTTCCTAGAAAGAGCTGGTGATTAAATGACCTAGAGGAAAGGCTGGGAGATTTAGCTCGTACTCTGTTAGCAGAGAAATATGTCAAGAACAATTGCTCCTATTGATCGTGTGCATTGGGCTGAACTGTTGTCTTTTGGCCAACATGAAAACAAACCCAAGCTTTTTTATATCCAAATTATTAGTTTCTTGTGGTGGGAAACTATAGCAAACATTAGGCCCTCAACCAGTGCCCTTTTATCAAAGCAGACTGCAGAATGCTTGCTAATGAGTTAGTGGTATTTAAGTGTTTTCTTCTTTGCCTTCATATTCATTGGTATTAGCAGGCATTAGGGGAAAGTAAAAGGGAAAACTGATCATATCAAGTTCCGAGAGGTGTATTTTATGTATTAGCTTGAACTCACTGGTTCCCCCACACAGTCATTCACTCCATCTCTTCCTTCCCGGTAGGTTGGGGGAGAGAATCAGAAAAGAAAAAAAAAATAAAAATAAAAAAAAAATAAAAAAAAAATTAGGACGTGGGTTGAGGTAAAACTTTACTAAGACAGAGAAAAGGAGAAGGATAATAGTTATATGTATGTGTGTATGTATATATATATATATATATATGTATGTATGTATGTATGAATGTATATAAGTGATGCACAAATAATTGCTCACCATCCACAACCAATGCCCAGCTAGCCTCTTGAGCATCAGAAGAGAATGAGATCAACTCCCACCCCCTTCAAAACTCCTTCTGCATGATATCATATGGTAAGAAATATCCCTTTGGCCAGTTTAAATCCACTGTCCTGATCTGATTCCCTTACAGTTCCTTGAACCCTTCATTGCGAATGACCTTGGTTCTATACAGTGCTGCTTAGCAGCAACTATAAACATCAGTGTGCTATAAACATTGTTTTTCTCATGGCATCACACCAGACACTCTGAAGAAAATAATTCTGTCCCAGCTGAAACTAAGACAATATCCGCCCCTTACTCCCTACACCTATCATTTTTATATTTGTGTGTGTATACCTATATATATACTGGTATGTATTCACATATTATTTCCATTGTCCATGATATTCATTTGGTTAGGACGGATGTTATTTATTTAGGAGGGATGATTCACAGTGTTGGGTTACTGTGTGTAGAAGCTAGCACAGGTTACATCAGAGTTCATTCTTCTTTAACTTGGGTAGTTCTTACTCTAATGCTGTTAACAAAACATGTAAGAAACTAAGACACCCCCAGTTTATAAGAAAGACTATATTTAGTATCAATAGATACACACATGATCAAACAGCTGAGTGCTTAAATCCATTTCAGAGTAGACTCAGTCTGTCAAGGAGGCTGGAGTATTGAGGCATGCATTACTTAATGGAACTAGAGGAGTTCTTGTTCCACTGTGAACAGATGAATTCCTTCATCTGTGGGAGATTTAATCTGTATCATTGAATTCCACTGTAGCTTATTTCTTTGTCACGGTCTGCATGCTACGTTCTAATAATCTGCAAATACTGCTATGGTGTTTGCTTTGTCTGCATGTAGTAATAAAAATGGCAACTGTGTAAAGCTTTTTGTGTAGTAAAGAAAGAAAGATAAGACTGTAAGAGCATGAAACCACTCCAGATTTTCTGAAGTTTCGGGAATGATTTTGGTGTGTATCCTGTAGGTGGTTTAGATGCTACCTTGGAGTAAGGAGTACAGCTACAGATGATCTCTGGACGTTGCCTCTTTCTAAGACAACTTGTCCCAGCAATGAACCAATCAAAAACCTGAAAGTTGAAACCTGAACTTAAAAAAACAGTGGGCACAATATGTTCATATTGATAACTGTCCTGAATCTTATGGGGTTAAAGCTCTGTAAAATCACTAATGAGATCAGAATATAGTTTTAAACATATCAGGTTATGTGTGTTTTAAGTGATTGTCCTGAAATGTTTAAGAATGGGATTTTTTTTCCACTGTGCAATTGTTTGACAAAGTTTGACACGTTGTGTCTAGCTAGAAAAACCTGTTGGTTGTGTTTTCTGAACATAATGTTTTATACATTAACTGTATATTGGTGAAACCACACTGAGATAATGGAGGGATCTTCATACTGGAAACACGGTTCTAAAAATGCTGTCTCTTGCTAAGATTGAAAGAACTGATGTACAGAAATACGGGAAAGACAAAAGATGCAGGTAGTGGCTTTAAATTACTATGTTTAAGTGTAGCTTGCTGACAAGTAGGTTAAATAGCACTGTCTTTCAGTGAGAAAGCTGCTGAGCTGCTTGAAGCTGACAATTGTAGTGCTGTTGAGAAAGCAATGTCTGTTCATGATAAATGCTTTATGAACTATGGATCTCTTTTTATCTCATGCAGAACTAGTTTAGATTAAGTCTTTCCAGTTTGTATTGTTCAAATAATTATATTTAGGTGGAATTAGAATTTGGATAATGCATTCCTAGCCCTTAGGTTTATTAACTGGCTCCACAACCAGACCACAATGTCAAACAGCCTGTAGAGGTTTCCTTTTTACCCTGCATTTTGGCTATTTTCAGCTGTGCTGCTCTTTCCTGCTGCAGTCTAATCAATGTAGGCATCTGATAAGTGCTTCTCCACTATGCAACTCAACTCATTTGCTGCAGCTTTTCTTTCCAAACAGAAACATACGCTTAAAATGCAAAGCCTCCATTTAAGACTACATTCTTCAGGGTGAACCACTTCCTAGTTCCAAGTAGTAAACCACAATTAAAACAATAATGGAAAGATGGTGTACTCAGCAAGGATCAAATCTGAGAGCAACATCTGGGTTTGTTAGTGTGAGCAGTCAAAGTATGTTGAAGTGTTGCATTTAGTGCAGATTTTTATTTGTGTTTGGCATTGTGGTCACCCTGAGTACGTGATTCATCCCAAAAATTTTAATGGGAGGTCCAGGCAGAACAGGGTAGCACAGTAACAGAGCTGGAATCTGCTGTAGGGTTAGAATGAACATTTGCAAAGTTCAGTTCTTGCTATACCATAATCAGCACCTTGAAGCAACCTAGTACAGCTGCCTTGTTATTGTAGGCATGCTGCATGGAATGCCAGATAGTTTCAAGTTTGTCTACATGAGCCTACAGATTTATTAAGTCAAAAGTATGTCAGATACTTGAGGCTACAGGTAGCTTACTACCTTGAGAAAAAATGAAGCACATTAACTTGCTGTTAAAGGAGGAACTGATACAAAAGCTACTGCCTTTATGCGTAGTGCTCTTGATCCTGTGCTGTAATTTTGAGCTTCCAGTCCAGAATAAACACACACACATGCATATCCAATCGTGTTATTGGCAGCACCATCTGCGGATCAAGGTTTGTCCTTTCAGATCTTGCAAGTGCCAATTGTAGACACAGGTCTGGAATTCTGTTTATTTTGTTTGATCTCAAAACCAAAATTATATCCTTTATGAAAGCATCTTCTTAAGTGGTTAACTTTTGAACTATTTTCCTTACTTCCTATTTTTGTATGGAGTGATTCTGTATTTGGCATTGAATTCCAATGATGTGTACATGAACTAGGTTAGACCTGTCCCTACAAAGCACTGGAGAAGCTGAAAAAAATAAGAGCACTTAGACAAAAGTGTACATACATGAGGTTCTTCATGGACTCAAATATTTTTGCTGCAGCATAGGACCTAAGAGATGCCCAAGGAAAACCTCTGACAAACATCAGGTATAATCTTGTTTATCTACCTACAGTGAATACATGTAGCATATAATGCAGGTTTCTGCTCAGGCTTTTATTTAACATTTATCTGTGCAGTCAAGACTGAATCTCTGCAGTTTCCTTTTAGGAAGTGTTTTTGTGTACGTGATTTGCATTGTTGCTTCACTAAAATACGCAAAGTGCTTAGGTTAAACTGTATGATAGAAATGTTAAACATCTCTCCCAATATCATAAAAAGTGACTTCTGACTTTAGATGCCTATTTTGAAATACAGTCTATGGCGAAGTGCTTGTTTGTAAGCTTTCTTTCTAATGTCTGTGATTATGAATATTCATTTTTCATCATATCTTCAGAAACGGGGCCCTCCTTTGGGACACCTGTGTGCATCCCATTAGTGAACGCATTATTATGTCATGGTATGATACATAGGTTAGGTTCTTCAAGCCAGTGTTCTGAAGAATGGCATTTAATTTCCATTATTGCACTAGCCTTAAAAACAATGCCAAATCTACACTTCAATCATGCTGTTGATCTGTAAATTACAGCAAATTCCAAAAGTTTATTTTTTTTCCTGTATGGAATCTTCTAATGCTTATGGCATCACTGTAAATGACACCGACTTCCTACCTGTATATCCATCAAATTTTGAGTTGTCCATCAGAAATGATCATTTTAAAAACATTAGTCTCTTTGGAAAGGCTGTCTCCTAATATGGAGCAGGGTAAAAGTTCTGCATTCCAAATGCCAGCATTTCAAGTTCTTAGTTCAGTCTTTTTTACAACGCTAACCTTCACTGCTGTCTAATAAAATGAAATTAGAGTGAAAAGTTCAAATATTAGACTTTCCTGTGGAGCTGGTTTCATGGTAGCCTGACAGCCAACATCAACAGTATGATAGTAGGGAGTTCATGTTTCTGTCTAGTCTGTGGTGGCCTGCTGAGATGGCATATGCCTTGGAGTGAATAAAAACCCTAATGGGAAAACCTAACTTGTACCTCATGTAGACCTCTAGTGCAACGACTGAAGGAGATTTTTCTTTTCCTCTTCTGTATCATTCTGTAGGTATCATTTATATGGATGCATGAGGGAAGAATGGGAAGCATGTCATGGCTCAGAAAAATGTGTTTTAATTGGTTTAAAGAGTGAAGGAAACCTCAGGCTTGGATCCTGAATTCGGTTCTCAGATTCAGGCTGTTGCTGTAGAGTTGGAGAGAACAGAGAACAGAAGTTCACCCAGACGTGCATGAGTGAGAATCTCTTGGTTTTGCTGTGGCTGTTGTTAGGTTTTGTGTATCTGTGTATATTGGGGCAGTAAAAAAAAGAAAAGTCAAATTATTCTATTTCTTAAAACACGTAGATTTCTTCCATGGAAAAGCAACCACACTGGATACATTGGAGCTGATAAAATTGAATGTGGCTTGGCTGTGCTATCTGAATGAGAAGTAACTCAAACCAGCTCTGCAGAGGAGAGTGAAAAGAACAGAAATCCTTGTAGCAGCTTTCAATAAGAAAGCCTTCACCAGACCTGCCTTCCACCCCCCCTTTTTTTTTCCCTGTCTATGTTGTTGTTTAAAGGAGTTTAGCTTTATTTCACTTTGTCCGCTACAAAAACCTATGTCATCTTTCAGGAACAAACATGGGGGCTGAAGATCAGTAAAAAGCCAAACTTTATCTCCTTCTCTGAGCATTTGACTCCCATACTTGAGATGCTTGTATCTATTCTCTCTGTCATAAACAAGATATGGAACCACTGCCTCTGCTATGAATATTGTGTCTGTCTTTTGTTGACAGAACCTTATATGTGGGTTCTGTGAGAATGACAGTAAAGGAGAGTGCCTTCTCCTTTATTTTTGTGAGGTGGTAAACGCCAAAGTAATGCGAAGGAATGCAAATTCATCAGCAGTGTTCTGTGCATCACATATGGCGTGTGAGAGGTAGATTTGTACAGCGTTGTTCCTATTCACCAGCCTTCTCCCCTAGCAGTGGTGAGCTAAATTAAGTGGATAGTGACTTCTGTTATCTATTATTCAGCTATATATAGATGAAACACAGCTGTTCAGGAGAAAAGCAGACAGATAGCTCAGGAGGCAGCAGACACCTCTTTTCCAGTTCATTCCTGAGCTTTACAAATATGACTGTGGGAGATGGTTCCAGCTTTACACTGGGTTTAGTCTGGAATATAATATTAGTTGCTCATGCAGTACCTACATAGTAGGGAGGAATCGACTGTTCCTTTTTAACACCAGCAGAGAACTCTGATTATTGAAAGCACTGGAGTTATGTGCTTCATTCAGGATGTTCAAGAAAGCCCAGCACAATCCAAAACATGCAAAGTGTTACTTTTGTATTCCATTCTCTTGTGGTCTCCTGCATCTCCATTTTACAGATATCACAGAAATTCACTGAAATGAAGTCCTTTCCTGCAGTAACTAAAATCAAAATGTTAGCTTCTTACAGGAAAGATTAATCAGTTTCTATTTAGAAAACTGTGGTTAAGTTTTCTAACTTCCTATTGTAAACTACACTTTATGATCAAGGCATACAGGGAGTAAGGGATATAATACAGTAATACTTGAATATGCTAAAAATTAGCAGTGAATAAAGTCAGAGGGTTTCTAAAATCTGCATCTGAATTTACATTAAGCGGGAATACCGTATTTGTTTTTGCATTTCCTTTTCCTTAAAGTAGGTCATTCTTTTGCTCTGAGTGGAGGTTAAAAACAAGAACAAGAAAGGGAGATTTATGTTTATGTAAAAAGTAGGAATACAGTAAGTTCATCGTACTGTTTACCTTGAAGCACACTTTATATCATTCAGTGACATGCAACCAAATGCTTGAAGATGAATCACAACCACCGGAAAGCAAAATCACCAGCTGTCCTGTGAATTTATCATTAAATAAGCAGTTCTGCAGGAACCACAAGTCTAGTTCTCTAACAGATTTTTGTCTCACTGGTGACTGATTTTGGAGTCTAAGAAGATGTTTGAAGTGGAGCTTTTTCAGTGTATGGGATATTTTTAGGACTCCTTGCCCTATGAGACTGATGTCAAAGCTTTTCTTATAGGACATTTAGTCTTTCTACTTTACCTTAGTGCCTATGTTATGAAATTTGCAAAAGTTAATTGTCTTGGAGATAACTGTGCATCTTCCATATTTTGTTAGAATTGTACAGTGAGATAAAAATCTATTAAGAAAGCATATATATAAACACACAGTAATAAAATAAGTCTTGTTTCTGTAGTAAATAAGGGGGGAAATGGGCTTTTCAATTATTTAGCTTCCATTTGATCAATTTTCAAGAGGTCTCAGTGGCCCATTTGTGGAATTCCCCTAACACCTGGTGGCAGTTATGAAGATGAAGAACTTTAAAATCTACCTTATAGTAACGAATCTATAGTGTGCTATATTTGTGCAGGAGCTGTATAGGAGTTCCAGGTGTCTCAGTGACCTCTGCTAGCAAGCTTCAGGATTCTGTGTGATGTGAGTCTATCCTAATAGCTCAGATTGAGAGAAGATAATAAATACTTTTTAAAAAATTGTGTGGGCATTTTGTCCACATTTAACACCCATGCAAGAGCCAACATGAATGTTAAATGCAGTGAAAAAGAGGGCCGTGAGAAGGAATGAAGAATTAGCATTGGCAGTGATGTATGGAAAGAGATTAATAGGAATGCAGTAACACCCACCCTTAATGTGAGACAGAGACCTCTCTAATTCAAAACTGCAAGCAAAAAGTAAGTTACAAGATGTTGAAGGCAAAATTCATTAACTAAGACAAATGCTGGAGCTCAGAGGTTTTAGTACATATGTTTTGAAGTTTTCCAGTCACTAGGAGGTATTGGAAAATACTGTCCTAGATTTTAATATTGGCCTTGTTGTAAAATATATTCCTAGACTGGATATTCATTTCGGAAGATTATATCAAGTCTCTATTTATTTTAATTAAAAAAAAGAAAAAGAGCTTTTTTTTTCTATTAATGGCAGATGGTAGGTGAAATGTAAATCTGCATCCATAGGGGAGGCTGGAATCTGCTATTATGGTTTCAGAAAATGGGCTGTCTTCTAACCGGCAGGGAAAATCTACTCACTTGAAAAAGGTGGTGTTTTTGTTAAATAAGAGGTGAAACTTTCCTCATCTTAGGCCAAAAGGGTCACGATGTCTTAATAAGCAGTTGTGCCAATCAGCAAAAGGTTTTCCACATATTTGCTTTTTTAAAGGCCTGAGAGGTGTTATTTTCTACCATAGTCCTTTTCACTCAGTGCCTCTTCTCCTTTTGTTTCCCCCAACTCTAATAACATGCTGTTGTCTAGGATGCTGAAGATCTATTGTACCTTTAATGTACTTAGTCCTCGAGAAAGTCAGATATTCACCCAGAAAAAACTCATCATTTTCTAAGGAACTACACCAGTTTGTACTAAAAGTGTTTTAGTCTTTCTATATAATTGCATGAAAACTCTGTATGCTTTGGTAAATATTTAGTGGAATTAGTCTAAATAACAATGTTTATATTTGGAAAAGTAATCTGAAAAAGAGCAGTATGTAACAAACTGGTGAGCTGCTGACTCATCCAGGGCTGGCAGTTGCAGTTATGAAGTGCCAGCTGGATGCAGACAAAAGTGCAGATGGACATCGGTGAAAGCTTAGATAAGGAAGAAACGTTTAGATGTTGTACTGAGGAACATGATTTAATGGGAAATATTGGTGATAGGTGGATGGTTGGACTGGATGATCTTAGAGGTCTTTTCCAACCTTGGCGATGCTATGAGTCTATTAAAAAAATGCAAGGATGCTGGGCAGGGACAGGAGAAGGAGTTAATGATGGTACAGTACAAATAAAAATGAGAATCAAACAAGCAACTGAGCAAGTAAGTTGAAGTCCAGGCAGTAAACTGCCTCCTGTTGCGACTATCGTCCCTGGACTGGTCTCATCAAATAGATTAAGTTTGGTTTCCAGCAACTAGGTATAAAAGCAGCTCTTATTCTTCAGCTATTTTAGAGGCTATTTTGGGCAAGAAGACAAATATTTTATTGGACAGATGTGATTGTCAGTCCAGAATATTTCAGGATATTTTCAATGCTGGTTTCTTTTTTACTATAGCTGGTTGAAAGGATACTGTTTCTGCACACTGTCACAGTTTTTTTAAGTGTTCACCACTTATCTGGGTGCCAAACCATAACTTCATTTCTTTGGGGTTTTGACTGGCAGCCGAGTAATTTGCTGCAGCTGAACAGCGTAACTATGTGAAACGCAGGTGGAGACCAAACATGTCAAAGTAAGCAGTACAGTCAAATCCTCAGTGCTAGGGAAGGAACCGCAGGGCTCTCCTCTGAACCATTAAAATATATTTGCCTACGGGACAATTTGAGCGGTGGGAGGAAAATCAGTACTCCAAGAAGTGGAGAGAGAGGTGCTTTTCCAGGAAGATTTAAGGTAGAATTTAATTTTGCATGGAGCCTACCATACTTGAGGTATCTCAAAGTGTTTTATAGTCAAGATAAATATAGAACAGTGACTCGGTAGGCAAAACAGAGCAACCTCTAAATCAGTTCACAATGAAAGTCTTTAGTAGTAGCAGGGCTCTGATTCCAGACCTCTAGCAGCTTCTGATAGGGTGATTTTAAGAGGTTTACTGCTTTCCACTCTGCCACTTATCAGTGAGAGACAGCTCACTTCTAGCAAAGGAGACTGAGAAAGGTAACTTTTAAATCATTCCTACACACTTACTAGAGTTTTCAAGTTAGAGTTAGAGCTTTTGACTGTAGGAGCCACGTAAGAACCGAAACATCAAGAGAAGACATCGGCTCCTTTTGGAGATAAAATATAATGCTGGCTGAGTCAGGTCATTCAAAAGTTGCATTTGCATTGTTTTTACAGAGTTAGCTCCAGGGGGTATCTTGTTAAACATCTTGTATTGCTGCATCCTTAGCAAAACAGCCAAAATGTAAGGGTACAGAGTTGGTAAATTTGAGACTGCTTATCATAAAGAGAATGGCGGAGAGAGATATTATTGATGTAAAGATGCCTCATAGGCGGAAACAAGCTCTTTTCTGTGGTGACCAGTGACTGGAAAGGAAGCAATTGTCACAAAGTGGAATGTAGGGAATGTCTATCTGAACATCAGGAAACACTTTTTGACAGTGCAGATGACAGAGCACTGGCACAGGTTGACCAGCTTGCATAGTCTTCTTCCTTGGAGATGTTCAAATGCTGCCTGGATGTGGTCCAAGGCAACTTGCTCTGGGTACCCCTGCTTGAGCAGGAGGGCTGCACCAGGTGACTCCAGGGGTCCTACCTCAACTATTCTCTGACTCTGCTGATGGCCACATTATCTTGAAACTACAGGAATCTGTTAACTAGGGGACTGCTTTTTGTTGAAATTAAGGTGTCTGGTTTATGGCTCATCATTTATACAATGTATGTTTTGCATAGACATATGCCAAACTTGAATGTACACTAGTTGTATTTTTGTACCAGTCAGACGTTCTCTGATTCGATTTGATACAAAGATTGGCTGAGGAGTCTGTGTTACAATTGCAATCTTGTCTGCTTTTCAGAGTTCTTTGAACCTTTGTCTCTTCACATCCCTACAGAATCTGGTTTAAGTAAAATGAAACGTTATCCTGCACCGCTAGTTGGTATTAACTGGAGCTATACGAAATATTCACAATTAAACCACAAAATCATATATGCTTCATTCAGATTTCATTATGGTCTCAACTTAGTAAAGCTATTTCATAAACTTGGTCTCATTCTTAAAGACCTTTTGAATGACCTGAGCTGATGAGTGGTTTTGCTGTTTAAATCACGTGAAATAGGCAGCTTTGCACACGTGTAAAGAAAAATAGATAAAATCCTGCAGTTTTTATTATATTGTTTTTCAGGTGTAAGGTTCGGTGGAACCCGAGATTCAAATAAAACTTGAGGTATGCCAACCCACGTGGATCACCACCAGAAGTCATTTTTGCATGACTTTTGCACATTGTAGCAATCTGTAAAACATAAGGGGATGGTTAGTAGACTATTTCCCTAAACCACTGTAATAAGAAATTCCTTGTATGTCTAGAAGGGATTGCCTGTGCTGTGGTCAGAGAGTTGACTGCAAGGTATTGCAAAGATTCCTGAGCGAGTTTTAAGCTGGATAACTGCGATGCTGTGAGTAATCTCGACACCACAGTCTGACCTCAGCTCAGACTAATTTATCTAGTCTTTAAGTTGCAACAGCTGGGTTTTTAACTGAAGCTACCTTGGATGCTGCACTGCATTCATTCCAGTGCAAAGGAGGAGGCATCCTCCTGTTTTCAGTCAAAGACTGTGTGCTCTCAGGGATATCTGTAAATAAAAAAGAAACCAAAACTATTTCCTTTCAAAAAGGTGAGTGTTTGGAGGCATTGGGATTCACTTTCAGGAGAGGCATAGTTTGTTTCTCCAGAACTATGCATGTTTTTCATCTCAGACAGTTAGAAACTCCATGTCCTATGAGATTTGCCAGTACTGAAACATCTGATAGGTCTGTTTTTTGCTGTTTGGTATATATAATGGAAATGTTACAGCAACTGCTCTCTTTTTATTTCTGGTGCTGAATGAAAAGGATGCATCAGTGGTGGTTCTCTTTCACTTAGATGCAGTGACTCCAGTTGTTTTCCTGACCAGGCAAGGGTCTAACCTCACTGCTCTCAAGCAGAGTACTTATCTTTGCTTATCTTTTGCTTCCTTCTCCATGTACTTGGATGTCTGTAACATCTTCTTTCCTTACCCCGCCACTTCTTATTTCTTTCAAATACCCAAAATGGTAATCTCAAACCCGCTACAGCAGTTGGAGCTGGACAGTCTAGTTATCCGGATTTGTTATGACACTATCGCTTTGCAAGAACAGGAATGAAAGACTCAGATATTTGCCTGCTTTATCCTACTCAGTAGTTTGTATAAGTAATACATGAAAGGGAGTATCCTATTTTCTGATGCTGATAAAGTAAAGGAACATATTCCACTGCTAGCTGAAACAGTTGGGGGAATATTTAACATACTTTCTGATCTTTTCTTTTAGGGTTTGTGCTTGAGATTGTAAAGTTCTTAAGTCTGTATCTGTTTTGCTGGCTTCTACCCCCAGCCCCATCCCATTTTTGAGTTTTATTTCTGTTTGAATGAATGGGAATGCAACAAAAAGGGAAACTATTCCCTAGACACAGTAAACTTCAAAGACATTTGGCACTTTGTAACTCACTGCAGCAGCATTTGTTCTGTCTTGAATGTAGAAGCTGTCAGCTGTGAGCTGGCACTTTTAATTTGCCTTGTACACTGAATTCCCTCTTTCTCCTGTTCTGAATTCAAAGTTCTAGTAGTTGAGTGTAGAATGAAACCTATGAAACAACAGTGATAGCAGGTGTCTCTTCCAACAAAGCAACAAGGAACACAAAGAAAATAAAAGAAAAAGGATCAATGAACATGATGCAAGCTACCTGGAACTCTAGAAGAAGCATTACACGAGAACTTTCCTAAGGCATTTTGTATACAATACACTAAAAGAATTAAGCCCTATTTCTTCCTTTGAGATTTTAAATACATATTTTTCTTTAAGATGAAGTTCTCTGCTAATAAGAATCCAAACATTCAAATTCTGATTATTTAGATATTGTAATGGAGGACATGCTGCTTTGCAGGGGGATTGGACTCAAAGGACCTCACTGATGTCCTTTCCAACCCCTATAATTGTGCGATTCTGTGGTTATATGATTGTTCTGATAATGCTGAGGGAAAGACAGGTGAATGATGTCAGGAAGTGAAACAAATATGTGGTTACAGTTAATTATACTATAAATTCATCTTCAGTTTCCCTAGGTAATAAGCTTATCCATACAAGGCTGAACACGATGCTACAGGAGGAGTTCTGAACCACCTCCTGTAATTGGTCCTGAAGTCAAAACTTACTTTATTGAATGTGAAGCTAAAGGGAACCTGAAGAATGTAAACTAGAATTTCAGCTTAATGTAGGAAACTATGGTAAGGAACATCCAAGTAAGCAATTAACTGTAGCAGTATGATTTTATCATTCTTGCTTCATTATTACTTAAGTCTAGGGAGAACTGCAAAAAGTTTAGGCTCCTTTTGAGCTTATTCATTTTCCTCCACAATTCTTTAATTCATTGGCTGAACTCAATTGAATCTGTTAAATCCCACACAGGGAATGGAGTTTCAGTGTATGACACGGTATAAGGGAAAAGCTGCTGTGTGAATTCACATTATTGCACTGAAAGATCTGCCTGAAGATAGAGCCTTTCTACATTTCCAGTGAAAGGAAAAGCTGCAGTCAGTACTCACAAGTAAGCATGTGATGCAAACCTGCAGGAAATCAGGCTTGATTAGTTCCAGTGCTTGGGCAGTTGCTTTTCTTTCCATTCTTCTCTATTTCTCTCAGACTTCTTCAGCAGAGAAGAGAAATAATAACATTAGAAGACAGCTTCTGAGATTAGAGCTGCATTTAAAAGTGAGATCTCTTGTTTCTAGTCATTGTGATAGCTATTTGAACTTAAGCTGTAATGAAATAGAACTGCTAGGAAGAAATGCAGATAAAGTCTAATAGGTAGTAAGCCTAATGTACAGGCCTTTGGCATCAGGTGAAAATTATGCACTGTTTAGAGGCTGCAAAACGTACTGTGATTTCATTTGTGAAATACTTAAGAGCTGAATGAGATTTTATGGCGAATCCAGCAAGGTTTTTGTGTTTTAGCAACAGGTGCCGGCTTGTCATCTCCTGGTATTCCTCTCTACAGTAAGTCTCCCAGACTTTGTAATCAATTCCTGCTGTCTGAGTACTGCTTGGGGGGAAAAAAGTAACATGGAAAGGGGAGAGATTGATATCCCATAGTTACCCTGATCTCAATAGAATTATGTCCTATTAGAAATTCTGCTGGACATCAGTAGACCTTTCCTGAGAGCTTTCTTAGTCTTCAGATGTTTCACCATTTTTGATTGTGTTGTGTATTGTTGAGACACAGAGCGCTGTAGGGCATTTCCTGTAACCAGAGGCCAATAAAAGCAAGTATTCCAAACTGAGTAAAAGTGTGCAAAACAAATAAACTGAGTAAATCATTTTTTGTCCTTTTTCATGTATTTATTGTAAGGAAAGGAGTGTGCCACACTTTAAAAATCCAGAAAGAGTATGAAACCAAACTTGCATAAGCCTGTGTACAGCACACGGATCATTTGAGAAGGATGCCTCAGAATGTAACGGCATTACTTGGCTAAAGGCATAGTGCTTGTTTTGTGATATCTGGATTTGATGATGAAGGAGATACAAGAAAGAAGAATGACTTTCTTCCTCTCTATGGATGTGAGCTGAATTTCTACCTGCTATGAATATTATTCACTGTCTTGTTGCAGCCTAAGAGTTTTATTAGAGGTGAACTTTTCACCCTTGAAATTCAAAGCTCAGCTTTTAAGAATTATTTTACCTATTCTCCTTGTAACAATATTGTGTGCACATATGCATGTCCACCATAGCACTGATAGTCTTGCCTTATGGTCAGAAAATAGATGATAAGTAATTAGGAAAGTCTAAGTTAACACATATTTTTTCCATGCATTCTCATGTGTGTATGTGTATACCCATACGTAACTACACTGCAAACCTGACCTGAATTTTCACATACCATCATAGAATTTGTTGCAAATACACTGCAATTTAAGTGAAATCAATTCAGAATGGTCTTAAAACAACACTGTATATCGTGTTTTATTTTTTCATTGCAGATAACAGTATTCAGCTATTCCAAACTGTCCTGAGGATTTCCTGGAAAACGTGAGAGAAATTAAACACTGGTGTCATAGACTTTGTGCAGGAGCACAGCTCTGGAGAATGCTAAGGTGATGGCAAGCTCTGTCACACATTCAACTGCAAGCCTACAATGTAGTCTCATTTAAGTTCACTGGGATTTATATACTTGAAGCTGAACATATGTGTTTGTATACAGTTCCATCTGCTAGAGGCCTCCCTCTCCCTCCTTTCATCCCTGCTTCCTCTTTGGCACATGCAATTGAAACTTCTGCTAAAAGTTGCCTAGAAATTGAGCAGAAATACTGACTAGGGAATATGTTTGCACATGAGCTACTGACTTGCCTGTGACTGAGCGCTGTGCTTTCACCAGAGCACGGGTGCTATTCAAGTGGGCTTGTGAGGCAGATTCAGAATCACTGCTCTCTTTTTCCACTGCTATTCCTCAGCCATGCAGTTGGAAAAGCATTCTCAGTACAGTCTTGCTCCTTTTTTTCAGTCTTCCTTGGCTACTGGCTACTCACAGAGGCAAAATACTGGGCCAGATGGATTTTTGGTTCGATGTGTTTGACCACTCCTATATTGTTTTTTGTGTCTGTGTATTGAATTGCATCACCATCAGTGAACTGAATTTTGTATTTCTTTGTCATGACACCTCTTGGAAGAACTTTAAGGTTCTGAAAATTAAGTTTTACATGAAGCTCTCTTTTCTTTAGGAGCCCAGAAAGAGAGTTTCCCTTGAGCTCGTGATTTGCTGTAATTGTGGAAATCCTCAAGGGAATAAATATATGGATAAAATGTGAAGAAAATAAGTAAGTACAATTTCAGATCTTTGAAAACAGAATGCCACTGATGAAGGAAGAGATTTATCTTCTAAAAATAAAAAAAAGCTGCTTCTCTATTTCACTTGAGTGCTTCCCTAGTTTAAGTACCAGTAAGAACAGTGGAAGTCTTTTGCTTTCAATCTGTTAAATCCTTGCTTACAGCATTCAATCACAGCTAGATCTTTATTGGATATACTCTCTACTCTACCCAATGTAAATTCATGGTAAACAGATTGCTGTGGTCGTTTCCCCTCTCAAACAGTATACAAGTTAATGCTTCCTCTTGCAAACCCCTTCTCTTTCTTTTCCCAGCATCAGTGAGCAATTGTGTTGAATGGATTTCTCTACAAAGGTTATTTTACAGGTCAGAGGGTTAGCTTACTTTTGTCTTTTTAATTCATCTGTTTTAGAAGAAATCCTCTGTGTGTTCTCCTGAATCATAAAGGCTGGTAAGAATGAGAAGCCTAACTCATCATTAATCCACAGGCAAAGTACTATTCAAGCAGCTATAGCGAAGGCTCTCATACGCTGCCCTGGAAATAACCCCATCCTTGACGTGGTAAAATGACCCTAGGTAAGGTCAGAAGATCAGTTCTCGTTTTCATTTAAGCTTCTGTTTTTTAAACTGTGTTTGGAATTGTCTGTTGTGGTTTAGATGATTTCCTAAAGGAGATAGATCCTCATAGAGAGAAAGTGGAGTAAAGTTCAGAGAGGCTGAGGTGGATTTGAATGATCTGTTTACACAGTGTAAGAAATGGAAGCTCATGGCTGGGGTTTTCAGGAGGGCATAAGGAAGCTGGGTGTTTCTGTCCTGACGGCCTGAACGCTAACTAAGTATGGCACTTAAATGAGCCTTAGGTCAAACCTCTTTCAAAGTCTTTGAAAATCCTGCCTGTGCTAGCCTACCATGTGCACTGGGGTCAATGCGCAGTGCAGAATATGTACTAGAATTCAGTGGTTTTGTGTATAATCTGTCTGTTTGGATAAAATACATATCTAACGCAGTGTAAGAGTAAGTCTCTGTCTTCTCCATACAATCTTCATAATATACATAGTCCAGTGTGTAAACCATGACAGAAGCAACACAGATGGAAAACTTCACATGCAAAGCAGTATTTTCTTATCCTATTACAAGTCCAAGAGGGGAAAAACATGAAAGAAAAAAAAAATCAGCTAGCGGTATAGGCAGTACTTGTAGCATAAGGCCTGCTACTACTACCGCGTGTGGCATAGGGCCTGGTACTACTACAACGTGTGGCGTAAGGCCTGTTACTACTACAACGTGTGGCGTAAGGCCTGCTACTATTACAACATGAACACTCATTCCATACCTCAATCACGAGAATTCCTACAAAAATGAGCTTTAAAAAGAATTGTCCCCAACACAGATTTTAGAATAAAGCTCTCCAAAGTCCAAGATAACTAAACTTCAGTAATTCTAGCACATTCTTTAATAACAACATCTAGGAAGTATTAGTAGTATTATACTTGTGTGTGAGGCTTTCTAATGAAAAATTATTTATTTCCAATTTAGTCATGTGTTCAATTAAAAATAGGGCTTAGTGTCTTCTGACCGTTATAAGAGTTAACAAGGAAATGAACTACTTAGGTGTATCTGCAATATGTGTGTATCTTGAAAGAACACTAGCATCTAAACTTCTTGGATGCATCTTCCTGTAGTAATACAGAAGTTTCTCCTGTGCTGACAGTATTTCATAAGGACTTACTCTTATGTGCTGCTTCTAATTTGTACCTAATTTGTGTATGTCTGCTAGGAGTGGCCAGATGTGCTAACAACTGAAAACTTCCTGCTCGTTTTTGCTTTTGATGCAGTTTTGATCCAGGCTTTGTTCTTGTATGTGAAACCTATTGAATAGGTCAATATCGATTAGATTTATTGCAAGTATTTTGTCCTGTGGTTCTATCACATTTATTTGCACCAGAAAATGTTTCTGCTTACATCTAGAACTGGGATTGTCCGGGATAACAATGGCCATTCCACTTCTGCCATTGTATCCATAGCGACAGCTCTTTTATTTTGCATAGTCTTATCATGTAATCCCAGTTCAGCTGTTTACTCGTATTATTGATGTGAATATGCATGATGGCACAGGCGAGTGCTTTAGATCTGATACTGGACTGAAGGAAATTTTAATTCCTTATTATTTCAGTTATTCCTTCTGGAGAATCAAAGTTTAAATGTGTTCCACAGAAGAGAGTCACTTGTGCATGACCTTGTTGAGATGAGTGGTATATGCACCTGCAGTAACATGGCTCCTGCCTGTTGAAGATGGGAAATAAATGAGTGGTTCTTTAATGGAAAGAAACCTTAAGCATTTAAAGCATGTGAGGAGAAAGCTGTCTTTGTCCTGAGTATACCATTACAGACTTTCGTACCGGTCCAGATATCAGTGAAACAACACCTCCATCATGCAGTGAGTGGATGGATGTCTGAAAGCATGCAAGTCCTCCAGAGTTCCAGCAGCCCTCCCTGAACCATGCAGTACTGCATTCACTCCAGCTGAGTCCTTTGCATGCTGTGTCTCCATTAAGGTTGTTTTTTGCTTTGAATTATAGTTGTCCACCCTAACTGTGGGGACAACTAATGTAAGAGAGTTAAAACTGTCTTGGAGTTTAAATTCTTCTAATTTTCTTTTAACTTGTGAAAGAACAACTAAAATGTAAAATGTATTCAATGCAAAGATAGCAGCATAAACTGCTTGCCTCTTTTCTTTAGAAGCACTAACACAATGTAAAGTAAAGCTGATGGTTTGGAGGGTGGGAGATTGCCTGCAACTTCATATGGTCCTAGTTAAAATGCCCCTTGAGCCATTGGCAGTTTATAGGAACAGTGGTGTCTCTTGGGTTCCAACTGCAGTCATTATTACAATGCTCACAAAAGGAGGCACTATTGACAACCATCCTCAAGCTATTCCTTTTATTCCTAGGACACAAAACAATCTTTTGTAATGGGATCAAGGACATGGAAATAACAAAAACTACAGGCACAATTGACTTGCAGCATTCAGTAAGGTAAGAAGATAACGTCATAACACTTTGGAGCAGACAGCTTCAAATTGGAGCTAAACCAAATGTTCTCAGTGGCTTGCTTCAGGAACAATCTTCAAGCAGGATATTATTTGTCACTTCTGGTTTTAGAGTGAGAAGCCAAAAGATAGTTGATTCTTATCATGTCTCTGAAAGATAAGAGAATACATAAGTGCTCAGTGTTAGAAAAGAAATTAGAATCAAAATTATTCACTTCCTCTCTGTGCAGCCATCCTCGTCCCCAAAGGATTTCTATAAGGATGTGACTAAAACCAAAGCACTTACTGATAAATTACAAAGGAAGACTATCAAGTTGGTGAAGCCAATAGGAGGTGAACATGCAGTAGGGCAAGACGTTGCTCTGGCTCATGTTACTTTCTGGCTTAATCTCATTGCTTTATGGTTGTTACTTGTGAATCTAGCGGCTTGATGGGGGACATGGCCTTTATTGGAAGGCTTTGCAGTACTTCTGTTGTGAACCAACAGCTTGTCTAAACTGCCATAAGTTAAATGTGTGTAGCATGTGCTTTAGCACTGATTTGAAAATTGCACTGATGTGCACAAACAATAAGTAAAAAGTGTAAGAAAATGAGTCAGTGGTGGTATATGAGTATCTTTCTTCTTCACCAAGAACAGATACCTTATTGATTGCTAATAGTAAGAGGAGCACCAGCCCCGCATTCATCACACCTGCTTCAGATGAACACCAGCTTCTTGAAAGAGATGGTCATTTGAGGAGTTTGTTTATAATTGCCTTGACCAGAAGGAGATTTTAAACATCAGAGCATCTCTGTTCTGTGACGGGGAGGACACTACACTAAAAAACACATTTTCCAACATAACTTTCCTATACAGTAAATTGGAATGTTCCCCTTCTCCCCTTACAACAAGTTTATCTTTACCAGTGTGTACACTGAGAATATTTTTCCTGTTCTTTCCCATAGTTGCTTTATGCACCGTTTCTGTAAAATACAACTGATAACCTATGCTTACAAATTCTAGCATTCTCATATGTTCACATCTGTCTTGATGGGTGGATGTTGGCTACAGAAGTGTTACTGCCTAAATGCTTATCTTAGGACTACAACATTTGTCATACTTTTGTTACTTATGACCTTCATTGGTTACGAAGCCCTTGGAATTAAATGTTAGTGAAATCCAGTTCCTCAGTCTTGTTTCACTGCTGTAGCAGAAGGGCTTACTTTACAGTATCAGAAATTTAAACGTGCTGTCACAATTTCACTTAGAATAAATGGTGTGGATAGAATAGCCACTGTGGACATAGTAGCTATAGCATCTTTCACTTTTTGCATTACTGGGAGACTTCCATTTCAAAGAGTGGCAGCATTTTCCACGTTACTTCAGTCCTCAGACTGTGTACTTCCCAGTGGAGGGTGCTGTTCTGCCCAGTCAACTAAATATATAAAGGGGAAAGAGAAATAAAAAAAGCCTCTGGCAAATTTAGTCCTTGTTTAAGATCCCTGAGGAGTGATTCCCAGAAGCCAGTAACTGATCTTTCTTATGTTAGTGGGAGAATTACTGAGGGCTGTGTGAGCGGCCACCTCTGTGCATCCAGCATGTGCTCAGTCCTGGCTGCTGTCTGTACAGGTATATTGGGTGTATGTATCTATATGTACCATGAGATTGCACAGCACCCCACATTCCAGAAGGAGTATAAAAGTATAAATCAGGACTCCTACAACCAGAAAAATGCTAATAAAGGTAAGCATGGATAGCACACAAGTTTCTGTACCTCCAGTGCACGGGCATTATTTAAGTAAATCCCTTATGTGTAGACAGTTATCTAAGGTTTTAAGGCAAAGCATGTGCAAGCCACATATTAAATGCACCAACTATACAAGACGATACTTTATTTTCCACCCGTATTTTCATCTGAGGGCTTAAGTTAAGCAGAAGCATTTAATGGGCTTTTGGCCCTATCAGAGTGTGTGCTGCATGTGAAGGTCGCTGCCTCAGCACTTCCAGGAACCTCTTGCAACACAAGAACCACTGGTTTCTATATCGGTACCACAGAGTATTGAAAGTGTGGTCTTACTGGAACTTATTTTTAGAATGATTTATGGCCATTTGTTTATTCATTTCTTTTGAGAATTTGAGGTAGTTTTAATTGAATTGTGTTTGGCGCACATCATTTCAAAATTAACCACCTTAAAATTAGAACAGCTTTATGGAATTTATCTGTTATCCAAAGTTGTCACAAGCGCTGCCTCTTATATTTCTAGTACTACTTTATTTTTCATAACGCATTTTACAACTGTAATTTTCATGTCTCACATTTTTCTCTCCAGTTCCCTATGTACTGTGGTTAAATTTTGACCATAAATCTTACGCTGCTTTGTTAGAAATAATAGGTCTACTGTTTCTTCATTTAATGATCTGCTAGATTAATAGTGTCTTTAAAACAATTAAATATACTTGCGTGGTTTAATATTCCCAATTTTAGTGCACCATGAAGGAGAAACTATAGCTATTTTCATTTATAAAGTGCTTCAGTTTCAAGGCCTGTCTGGCAATTCTTGTCCAACATCCCAACTGAAATCCCTTCCTTATATTTCTGTGGTAAACAGATAAAAAGTCTAATATTCAGAGAAGTTTTTTGCAGTTTTGGGAACCTAAGTACAGAAGTGACTGGGATGGTAAATTAGGCTGTAACGTTAAACATGGCATCTCAGTAAAAAAAAGGGTATGAAACTGCGGGCTGCGTGATGAGAGCTGTCATAGTGAGGAGGCAGAGAGGAGGCAGCCTTTTGGATATTAACGTCAAGCACCCCTGTATGGTGGTAGCGGTGAGGTCTGGAGACACTCACGGCACCTTCGTTATCTGAATGACACTGACAAACTGCCAGCAGAGCAGAAAAGATGCTGCAACTGTGACCTTGCTGCGCGAGGACAGTTGTACAACTAATGGCACAAACGTGCGGCAGGGGATGGGTTCTCAGTTAAGAACATCACATTTGGTTCTTGTGTGTCCAGGCTTTTGGGGTCTGTCTTTCATGCAGTAGTACGACTACAGCCCCCAGACTGAAAGGTCTTTGTGCGTGGCCTTTTTATTATGTGCACTCACAATGCCTGCTACAATGGGGCTGCAGCCCATGAATAGGACCTCAGGCATTGCTGAAATGCAAATAGTAACGAATTTTAAAAATGAGACGCGGACCTTCTTTTCAGATGTATCCTGTGCTAAGAAACTGATTTGTGCTGCCTTAGCTTTAGAGGTTGTGCTGTAGGCCTCCTGCATCTCTAACTTGAAAAAGTAAAAGTAAGTTCTACTTTTCATTAAGCAATCTATTAGCAGACTGAAAACCTGACCGGCTTGTTATTGCACTTAGATTGGAGAAATCTATCCATGGGCACTCTGCTCCCATAGCAGCACGGTCCCACTCTCCCATCTCCCTGCCAGGGTGAGGACCATGCCCATTGGTTACATGAGATTAGGGCATGCCACACAGAAAATGAGAATCTTATGCCTGATGTGTCAGTCCTTAGAAGAAAGGAGATTTTGAAGGCAGAGCTGAATTTCAGCATAGCTTGGATCTAGACGTGAAGTACAAACTATTTCTAGCAGTATTCTATTTCTAACAGTAAGGTTGAAAAGAGTAAGTCCAAGTGTTGCATAAGAGATGTTGACCTTAAGTTTGCACAAGGTGACCAAGAAGGTAAGTGCATTAGTAACTACCTCCTCTGCATGGTTTTGTGCCTTTTTCTGAACCAGCCTGCAATGACTCTTGTTCAAGAAAGACATCCTCCATGGCCCAGTGCAGCTTGTTTTACCCCTGACTAGTTTTTAGTGATGTGTCTATCTCAGAATTAATGCTTTCCAAATTGGCCAGAAAGGGCATGAAATTACAGACTGGCAAAGAACGTTGTAAATCAGAAAGTCAGTAAATTATAATGTGGGACAATAACCTTATACCTAAGTATTAGGAAACATCACTGCAAAAATCTGTATCAAAAAACACCTGCACACATGATTGGTGAAGAGTATATGATCTGACTAGACTATGGATTTATTCATGGATGTTGTAGTCAAGTTTACTAGGGGCTTGTCTCAAAATATGTGAAAATATGTGAAGCTGGTGTTGAATAAGAGGGGAAAAACTCTGGTTAATTTCTCTGTTTTGTGTCGGGAATATTTTTCTTCAGCATCTCTCTGTGTTCTTGTTCCAGTTAGTGCTTCCTTTGAAACTGTTCTGTTGCAGGCTCTTCTGCTGTGAGGAAAAATGAGGCTTCATAGAAACCATGTCCCTGAGCCCTTTGGATCAGGTAATGTCACATCTAACATGCAGTATTGAGTGCTAGCTCCCATAAAATATTGTTCCTGCTACTTAAATACAGCTACACTCTTCACTCTACAGAACCTGGCCCCGTGCAAAACCTTTTAGACTTCAGCGTCTCTTTGCTTCAGGGCCCAACCTTGAGTTCATAAAATATTTGTAGCTGTCAGCCTAGTGCATCCACAGAAACTGCACAGATGCAGAACGCCTATCTGATGTAGTGTTAGTAAGAATAGCTTTAGAGCTGCAAATATTTAGCAGATTTTTAACAGATGCATATATATACACTTACATATGTAAATGCATACATATCAGACAAAGCATACATGAGAAAATCTGTGATTGCTTTGGTGATGGTACATCCAAACTTCTGTCTTCTGTATGTTTTTGGCTATTTGGAAAAGTGAAGCCACCTAGGAGCTAACACACAGCTTTATTGGAAGACTGTGGTTATGATCACAAAGCGCATGAGATTTGGTTCTTGGTACGCATTGCGTTGCTGTGTTCTGCACTTGGCTACTTGCTGTGCTGTTCAGAAGTGCCCATCCAGAGCCTGAAAGACAGGGGTAAATAAGGAAGAGCCTGGCCTGGAACTTGGGAGCGCTGTATTAAATGTGAGGAAGAGAGATCAAATCAGAATTGTTCTTGTAGCTAACCAATGTGAAGCACTGCCTAAGTGCAGAATACTGTTGGTCCATCATTTCCCATCCCATACTGCGGATAAACCCTCAAGGAAATCAACACAGTGGTTCTTGGGATTTGAATAATGTGCAGTAAATAAGGCCTGAGGTCACATAATGAAGGTCATTAAGGGAAATAAAACATGGAGTAGCTGCGTGTTAAGCTGACGGCACGTGTTCTGTGCGCTGCATGAGGAAAGAGTGTGTAAGAATGGTGTGTTATCAAGTGGCTGCAGCCAGTGCCTCAGTTCAGAAGCAGAGGAAAGATAGTGTCAGCTGGTGTTTCTGAACTGACAATTGCAACTGACAGTTCTAACGTATAATTATGTAGTTAGCCTTTACAGGACCTCAGCTCTTCTGATTCTGGCCTTTGCAAAACTTGGCTCATGTGCAGTGTGCCACTGCCCAGTGTTACAACGTAACACTGGTTGGAACAGGCTGCTTCATACTTGGTACAGAAATGATCTTAGTAATAACAGGTATTAGATTCAGGCATTTCTGCTTTCTTAGAGTTTTTTTCCTTCATTAGGAGACAAGCTGGCAGAGTTCAGGACCATGATTTACACAGTCAGGACTTCGCTACACTGAGGCTACAGCTCTCCCAAATGCTGCTGTGGGCACCTTGGCTTTACAAGAACCAATATTTTCTTTTTGACTTTGAGGTGATGGTTTCTGTCCAGCAGTTCCACTGAAAGTGGTGATGCTGTGGCATGGGCTGTGCGGGGAGGTGGTGCCGTCACCATCCCTGGATGTGTACGAGAGCCATGGAGATGTGGCTCTGAGGGATATGGTCAGTGGGGATGGGTTGGTGGATTGGATGTGGTGGTCTTTAAAGGTCTATTCCAACCTTAATGGTTCTGTGATTCTATGAGTATAGGCAGGCTTTCGAGGATTTGATCTGAAAGCTTCTGTATAGCAATGCTCTGCTTGTTTGTGCTTGGTGGAAGCTAACTGGGGCTCGTTTGGGCCGCTAAGGACAGCTTCACATGAGCACAGAAAGTAGGAGATTTAATACAGAATGTCCAACAGAACGGTGAGATTTCACCGTTCACTTTGGACGTTTCTGCATTCGGCACCTCAGGTTACACGGAATAATCCTCATCCCGGGGAAATTCAGTCGTCTTTTTGAGTACTGCTGCAGCACAGGAATGCGGGAGCGCTTTATCCCCCTGGATATTTGTTTACAAATAAAAATCATCCGTAAAGCTTTTCGCTCGCTTCTTCCCCTTGGGGATACCCCCTCTTGTGCCCGTTCGTAGCTTCTCATTGCTGAGCTTCAACGGCGTCACATCAGCTGGGCGAACGTACGGGACAGCGAGAGCTCCCTGCGGTGTTAGCGCGGCGCAGGCCGCCGTGAGGGGCTGCGGGCTTCCAGCCGGGCCGGGACGCGGCTCTTTGTGTCCTGAGGCGCTGCCGGGGCCTCGCGCTGCACCTGCCCCGCGCCCGCTGCCCTCTGCGCTGCGCTCTCCTTTGTCAGGGGGCGGCCGAGCCCCGGCCCGGCCCAGGTGCGGCTCCGGCGGCCGCGAGCGGCGGGTTGGCCCTGACGTCGGTGTGCCGAGCCGTGCCGAAGGCGGGGCCGCGCCCGGGGGCCGGTGCGGCTTTATTAGCGCCGCAGGTCGCGATGCGTGGCGCAGGCAGGGCGCAGCGAGCAACAGGAGGCGGCGCGGTCGCTCGCCGCCCCACCGCCGCCCGCGCCCAGCCCGCCCGGCCGCCGGCCCCGGGGCGCCGGCGCTAGCGGGGTGCTGCAGCCCGGGGACGGCCGAGACGGGGGCTCGGAGGGGGAGAGAGCCGGGGAAGAAGGCGAAAGGAGGACGAGAAGAAGAGCGCGGCCGGGGCCGGGAGCGTGCGGTCGCGCGGGGCAGCGGTCCGCGGGCGGCCGGCTCGTGATGGTGCTCCTGCCCCTGTGGGTAGTGGCAGCCGCGCTCCTGGGGGCCCGCGCTGCAGCCGGCCGGCAGGTGAGTGAGCGACACGGCGACACACCGGCACGGCGGCTCCGGAGCTCCCCTTCCCCACCTTCCCTCCCTCTCGCCCGCGAGTTCCCCCGGCCTCGGCCGGGGAGGCGGTGGAGCGGCGCAGTTCTCCCGCGGGGCGCAGCGCAGCCCCGGCCCCGCTGTGCTGGCTGCTGAGCTCAGCCTGCCGCCTCGACCCTGCTCCGTGGCGGAGCGGTGAAAGAGCGACCGCTCCGTGCTCCCCGGGGCTCGGCGCTCGGTCATTCGCACCCACCCGAGGGCCTTCATTTAGGCACCGCGCTCTTGCTTTTTCTGTGTGTCCCGATAGATAGAAGGGGTCCTTCTGAACCAGGATTTCCTAGCTCCTCGGTTTGTATTAAACTTGTTAAGGGCTCTCTCAGTTTATTGCCAGACGCAGCTGTTTGTTCGGCTGAGGAAAAATGCCAACCCTGGAAACCAAAAGCAGAGATGTAAAAAGTGGCGCGGTGCAAACCGAGGGATTTTTCAGCCTTCCTAGAAGGAAGCCTTTCTAAAACAGTCGGCTGTCACACGTTGCAAAGTAATGGCACCATTTACACCTCGTGCATGTGTTTCTTTTCTCTCCCGCAGGCTGGTGAAGAACAACAGATCCAAATAGGTAAGAGTCTCTTTAACTGTTATTTCAGCTGTCAAAGAAAGTAACAACAAACTAGTTTATTTTCTGGCAAATTGGTCTGTGCCCAGGCAAGCATTCCCCTGTGTCCCTCGCGCTGTTACCACCCAGAAGCGTTTGTGGTTTCACAGTGCTGTGGCATGACTTGGATTTGCATGGCCTCTCATTTCAAGCTCTTTCATCCCGTTAACTCTGTTCGTCCCTTTTTAAGAATAAAACAACAAAAGTTGGAAGGTGCCGTGTGCTTTAACCAGCCCTGTGGATGTCATGGCACATCTGCACTGGGTCAGATGCTTTGTGTTCATTTGTATGTCACTGAACCAAAGAGGAAATGCTTATGCTAGTTAGCCAGGGCAGGTCGTGTCTTCATACCACTTTCCTTCTGTCCTGAAAGTGTTCAGCCTTCTAGTTGGGAATGCTGTCTAATGCTGAAATCTCTACCTGTTTCCTTTATGGAAGGATGTGCTTGCTGCGTGCCCAGTGGATGTCCAGTGCTGCGTTGTAAACCAGTAGATCCACATCACAAAGTATAACGTGGCAAGATCAATGTCCATGATGAATGAGGGTGCTGAAATGCACCAGGGTATGTCATGCTGCAATCTGAAGCCTGACTTTTTCCTGAGAGGGATGGGAAGCTTCATATAATTAGGAGCATGTGCGCACAATCTAGTTGCTGTAGCTCTGCATTTATTTAAGCTGACAGACAATTTACTGCCACATGGGGTGGAAGAGTCTGTGGGAAGATTCAGAAGCCAGTGTCTTCTCTCCAGACCATCAGTGTGAGGCTGCCATCTTCCCTGCCCTGTGTTTCTGAGGGCAGCCCTGGAACCAGCTGACCCCAGTTGCTGTTGAACGCAATTGCCTTTATGGTGCACTGGAGTTTTTCAGTAAGGAATGATAGCACCTATGCTAGGTGCTCTAGGGGCCCTATACAGTTCTGTTTCCAGTTGCTATTAGAGCTCTGATTTTGAGGTTTAGGTCAGGTTTTGACCTGCAGTTTTGTTCAGAAAATAGTTTCAGGTATTTCTTTCAATTCTGGACCTCTTGTCTCAATTTCAGTCCTGGCGCTGTATTCTTAAAGGCTTAGGTTGATTTCCACTGTCATCAGTGAATAATGGGATTTGAGGCAGTTAGGTACATTTAAACCTAGCTGGCAAACATACTTCTTTTTTCCAGTGGCATTTCAGTGCTTTGTTTCCAGTTGTTTCCTTGAGAAATGGATTGTATTTCAATTTCAGAAGCCATAAGCTATACAGGAATGCGTCATTTAAATTACACAGTATGTCAGACAGTTTCTTGAACCTGGAGGAAAACTCTTTATCCTTTCAGTTTTTTCTTTCTTTTGTGGTCTCGGTGTTGGTGTAGCCTGGGAGGGTTTGAGGAATGCGAGATCCATGGGAGGGAGGTGACACACAGCGGAAGGTGAGTGAAGGTTCCTAAGCAAAGCCTCCCAGGACAGGTCTGCATGGCCCATGTGGGACAGGCTCTCTGCATGGCTTGTAGCCCAGCTGTTAGTAATTAAGGGAGCGAAGCACTGGAATAACTTGCCAGAGATGTGGTGGGTGCCCCGTCCTTGGAGATATTCAGGGTCAGGCTGTACCAAGCTCTGAGCAGCCTGATATAGCTGTAGGTGTCCTTGTTCCTCACAGGAGAGTTGGACTAGAGGACCTTTAAGGGTCCCCTCTAACTCAAGTGTTTCTATGGTCTCAGGGTGGAGATGGGCAGGCTATGAGCCGATGGTTCTGTTTGCTTGCGGGGTCACAGGACCATGTGTGCAGTGTCCCCTCGTGTGGTTCAGCAGCACACAACCCCTTGTCATGAGACTCAGCGTTGGTTTTGGTGCCTGGCAAAAATGAGCTTGTGTCTCCTTGGCACGAACACAGGGTGTCCTGGTGGTATTTTGTTCAGCCTGGCAAGACTGAGAGTTTGCTGTCTGACCAAAGCAGGCTGTCTGCGCTAAGCTCTGGCTTTTGAGGGATTGATAGTATTTCACTGAGAGAATCCTGTATTTTCAAAGGAAAAAATACCTAGTTAACACAGACTAGATTTGTCCGTTCTGTTTTTTAAAATGTTAATATTTCAAGTAATGTTTTATCCTGTAAGTTCTGCTTGGAAAAGGCATTGCCTACTCAGTTTAGAGCATTAATAACTACAGTAAAACTTGCATTAGGATTGCCTCCAAATGGGCTGGCCTACTTTTAAGTCCCTATTAAGTGTCACTTTGCATTGGTGTTGTATATTTTGATTTGGCCCAGGGCTGGCTGCTGTCAGCAGCTAATCTTTTTATTTATTTATTTATTTGGTAGCCTGGAAAGTCACTTAGGACAAATTAAAGCATACAGGATTTTTAATACTAATACAGAATGTACAGAATATATTATATAGTTAGGGACTTACCCTATCTTAAGTAACCACTTTAATGCGTAATATACTGCAAAACCTGGGAACTGTATAGAGGAAATCTTGCTGTTGCTTGTGAAATCCCGTAAGCCTGATGTTACTGGCACTCATGGTGGTGCTGCATCTTCACTATTCGTGCCTCTCATTGTCCACACAGCAGAACATCAGCATTTCGTGCTGTTAATGGGAGGAAGTTCTGACATCTAACCTGGGAAGAGCAGCATCAAGCTGCTACAGAGCCTGGATAAAACAAGCTCACCAGCATTATGCAAGGTGACTTTGCAGTTCAGGAAGGGCTGTGGAATCACAATCACATCACAAAATTTCTTGAGTTTCTTGTGTGCCTGGAACAAATGGACGGTGAGGTAAAGGATTGAGGACACTGAAGAGAGGTGTGCATATATACCTTGTGAGCCTGTATTCTTGCAGCCCCTTGCTTTTGCTCATCCAGCTTGCAGTGTCTAGCACTGAGGTATGCTGCACAGCCTCCTCCCTGCCTAGGTGCAAAGTTGTGTGGAAATCCTAGAAATCCAGCCCAATGTCCCCCCCCCCCCCCCCCCATTTGTTTCTTTGCACAGGGCCTGGTACAGCATCAACTTTGTAAAATCAGTCGGGCTGATGATAGAATTGTGTAGGTTTACACGTGGGTATTTTTAATTAGAATATGTGTCAGCAATCTGATGAGGTGAATGGTTACTGTGTGTAGGAGTTAATTCACATCTCATTGCCACAGCACAGAAAATGTCTGGAAAGAAATTGTGATGCCAGCACTTAGTGGATGTGATTTCACAGGTCATTGTAAAGGGTGAAGGAACTCCTGTGATCAAAATATTAATTAGTTTGGGGCTAGTTGTACTGTCTGCAGCCCAGAAGACTGGGATGTGGGAGGTCTAGTTATCAAAATTCACGTTGCTCTGAAAGTAATGCCTCTCATTTTCATGGAAACTAGAACAAATGCAAAGAGCACAATAGAGCTATTTGATAGAGCAAATTATCTGCTGCAAAACAGTGTTTTTCAATGTAGTCATCACCATTAGCTCTGCATTTTTTTTGTAGGCAATGAACAAGAGCCTGCATGCCACGTTCATTCAAATCTGTACCAGTAGAGGTGACCCACTGTTTCACAGCTGCTGTGACAGCATCACCACTAGGAAAACATCGCCCTCTCAGTCCATCTTTCATCTCTCTGAAGAGATGGAAGTCAGAAGGTGCCAAATCTGGACTATACAGTGGCTGTGGTAGGACATCTCAGTCAGGTTTGTCACTGTCTTGAAACTGGTGTGGGGCCTGGTGTTACTGTGCTGCAAGAGAAAGGCTGCCCTCTTCTTTGGCCTGCCTGGAAGTTTGAGCCTTCAGCTTAGTCAGCATTGCAATGCAGTAGTCAGAGTTGGTGGTTTGTCTGGATTCCGGGGAAGCCAGAAGGATCGGCCCTTTCCCATCCCACCAGACAGTGCACATCACTTTACTTGCTGAGGCCTTATGCTAATGCAGAGATGTGGATGTGACAGTCAAGTTGAGCAGCAGGGAGGATAGCCAAAGGAAAGTGAGAGAGCATCAGATGACCTGCCAACGCCTTCTATGCATTCCCTCCTGTGTAGGAATTATATCAGCACAGTGAACAGTCTGCTGGGGAGTGTAGTTTCTTCTCTTTGGTGTGCAGAACTGGGGCATTAACACTTCCCAATGCACTACATGACGTTATGATGTGGAATACCGATGACCATAAAACCATGACGTGTGCATACGGTGTCCTTTCTGCTCCTGTGTGAACATTTGTGGGACCTACCTGGAGCAAACTTTGTGGTATTCTTACATGGCTGCCATCATTTCCAATACATTGAAACTGATGTTTAGCTCTGTATGCAGTTCTCTGGTCGTAATCCAGCAATTTGTGTGAGTGAGATGACTGAAGTTTTCTTAACTTCATGGTGTGGTAGCCGTGCATGGCTGCCTGGAGTGCAGCTTGTCTTTCTCAGCACTGGTACCACTGCTGAAGTGCGCCACCCCCTGCCACTCCATGCTCACATCCACTGGTTGATCTCCATCAACATTCAGCCAGTGTCAATGAATGGCAGTGGCTGCCATTGTTTTGACATGGAGGATTTCAGTACCACCCCTTTGCTGCATGTGCACTTCCACATCATACACCATTCAGTCAGACTGCCCCTATGCTGCCATCTGTCACTCAGCAATAACACATAATGGAATATTGGTGGAAAAGTTCAACTTAGGCTGCTGTAGTTCCAACATCCCCCTCTGATGGGGGCTAATAGAATAAAATAGGAGGCATTGCTCTTGGAGCAGCTGTTATACATGCTATGTTAGCAAAAACCCCATCAGGATAATGAACACTAAATGGCATTTAAATAATTCCTAAGAAGAAAGCAGTGTGTTCAAACTTGTGTAGCTTGGTCTAGACATGGCAATAATTTTTCATGTATTTTCAGAAATTGCTGCCTTTTGCTATTTTTGCTGATTTCAGTTTAGACTACGCTTTTAAATCTTGTTCTTTAAAAGAATTCTTATGATTTTTAAAACAGTACTGCTGGCATCCAGATGGGCCATTTGTGATCGGTGTATTTCAAATATATATTTAGGAAAAAAGCTCTCCTAGGTGCTGTTGACTTTAACAAATAATAAGAAAGGTTTAGGGCTTTTAAACCTCAGTTGTAAACAGTTTTACAGTGCAGAGACTGCTACTGTGAGCCAGCAGTGTTCATTCTTCAGTTTAGTGTGTAATCTGGGTGGAGGGGGGGGAAAAAAAAGAAGAAATTAGAGCTAAGACTTTTGCAGAGGCATTTTCTAACTAATTATGTTTTGGCATGCAGTGAAAGAATGTGATATTCTTTCACAAGTGTTTCCTTTCAACTTAAATGTTGTGCAACTGGAAGAGCAGTTCAAAGCCAGATGCAAAAATGAAGAAAATTTGAGGTTAAGTGCCTTTTCTGTGTTCTTCTGTGGTCGTTACTGAAAGCTCTGAATTAGCAGAAAAGAGTGACTCTGGAATTTTAGCATAGGAAAGGGAACACCTACAGCTGGCGTAGCATTTCCTAAGAGCTGTGGAAAAAGGGTAATAGAAGTCAGTGGAGGAGTTTAGGTGTCCTCAGTTATGTCACATTTAATTTTAATTGCCTTTGGACAAAAGGCATTTCCTCTTCTAGCTCACAACTTAGAGACTCTGCAAAGGGCTTTTGCTGACTCAAAAATATGACAATTCTTATTTTCCATCCTTTATGCTTACCTTCTTGTGCCTCGTTGGCTATTCTTGTTCTTAACAAAAGTAACTTATTTTTTATTGCACTCGCAAGAAGGAATTTAGGATTTCTGCTGTGAGATGTACAAAGCAGTTTCTGAATTGTGCAGTGAATGCAGAATTTGATCACTGGAACTGTGGTCTCTGGCATTGTACAGCCTGCTTTAAGAATGGGGGTGCTGGAGAGGGATAAGAAAAGCTGTGAAGAGTGTCTGTGAGGTAAAAGGAGGAATATTATTCTGTGAATCAATTCTCATCACTGAAGCTTAGGGAGTTGTAGAGACCATAGAATTGTTTGAATTGGAAGGAACCCTTAAAAGTCATCTGGCCCAACTTCCCTGCAGTGGACAGGGACACCTACAGCTACATCAGGTTGCTCAGAGCCCTGTCCAGCCTGACCTTGAGTGTCTCTAGAGATGGAGCATCTACCACCTTTTTGGGCAATCTGTGCCAGTGCTTCTCTACCTTTTTTCTTATATCCAGTCTAAATCCTCCCCTCTTTTAGTTTGAAACTATTTCCCATTTTCCTATCACAACAGGCTATCATAAAGAGTCTGTTATTTTTTTCCTTGTAATCTCTCTTTAGATATTGAAAAGCTTCTTTCAGGCCTTCCCAGAGCCTTCCCTTCTCCAGGCTGAGCAGCCCCAGCACTCTCTGGAGGCACTCCCAACAGGTCCACGTCTCTCCTGTACTGCGGACTCCACATCTGGACACAGTACTCCAAGTGAGGCCTCACTGACACAGAGTAGAGGGGCACAATCACCTTGTTTGGCCTACTAGCTGCTCTTCTTTTGATGCAGCTCAGGATTTGGGTGGTTTTCTGGGCTGTGAGGGCACATAAGTAGCTCATGTTCAGCTTGCCATATACCAGTACCCCCAAGTCCTTTTTGACAAGGCTGTGCTGCATTCTCACTCACAAGCCTGAGATTGTATGGACACTAGAGGTTTCCACAACCCAGGTGCAAAGTCTTGGCTTTGTTGAACCTCATCAGGTTCACTTGGGTCCACTACTTGAGCCTGTTTAGGTCTCTCCTGATGGCATACCATTCCTTGGGTGTGTCAATCACACTACACAGCTTGATGTCATCTGCAGACTTGCTTAGGGTGCGCTCAGTCACACTGTTGATGTCATGTGAGAATCAAAGTTTATGCTTTTACTTATTTGGGATCTACGACCCAGGAGCTCTGTTTCCTGTTCTTGGCATGATGTCTAATTACATAAAGCTCTATGCTCATTTTTTTATTTTATTTTTTTTAGAACCTGAACTTGTAAGTGTATGGTGAAAAAGCCTATTAAGAAGCACAGTGATTAGTAGTGGGGGGACATGAATGAAGTTTTCAGATCAACAAAAGTTATAAGGAACTTTTCGCTTCCCTGACATATAGTAGCTATCTGTTTGTTGAGTAGCTGTATGTCGGTTCACAGAATGGCTTGGATTGGACGGGACCTCAAAGCTCACCCAGTTCCAACCCCCTGCCACGTGCCTCCAGCTAGATGAGGTTGCTCAAGGCCCCATCCAAACTGGATGTCATCTATGTGTTGCATTAAGATATTTATAGTGCAAGAACTTAAATGTAATTCTGTCTTCTGTTAGTGCTATGCGTTATTTTTCAGTCAGCCCCCTCAGTAACTGGAATAAAAGCAAACCAGAGGAAAAAAAACAGTTGTATGAAGCCCTAAGGAATGTTTTCCTACCAAATTTATTAGTTGAACTTGCAAGTCTCGTAAAACAAGCAGCCGCTGCTTCCAGGAAAAGGGTATTAGCTACTGAGCTTTTTATCTACGTATGAATTTTCAGTTCGAGTGCGATTCACCTTGAGAATGGGTAAAATTTTTCATTTAATTATGTTTATTTAAGGAATTCTCAGTGGCACTTAGTGGTACCATCTGAGCTACTCAACCCTGGAGGCCTTTAAATTGAAAGGAACAGTAATATCACTCTAATAGTGCTTTAGCCAGTTCTCTCTGGAAAAGAACTAGGGAATAATTCTGTCCTGAGTGTCTTTTTAACTGTCACGTAGGTAATAAGGCTTCAGAGTTGGTGCATTTCTTAGCAGTGTTTTGGCCTGGAGCATGACCTGACCTGGGAATGCGTCTCCTTCTCCTTTTACAGGATGGAAATCAGACACCGAATATCCTGATTACTCCCAGGTTGCAAGGGTCTTGCAGAAAAGATGAACTTGGTTGTACAGTGGTGTACAGTTACCTTAAGGCATGTGTGTGTCGTGATGAAGGGCTGAATGTGATAAGCAGAAAACCTTTCTCTGAGCAAAAGTCATGCTTTTCTCATCAGTGTCTAATAGTATCAGAGAGTGGAAAGGGAAAATAATTATTCTCTAGGGCTAAGAATGCTATTTTCAGAAGATCCAGGTAACCAACTACACAGAAAGATAGAAAGTTGCCTTTGGCCTTTATTTATTTATTTCCTAAGTGTTGCATTTGCATAGGTGAATTCAGAACCTAGTGGGTTCTGCTGTTTGGTTGGTGCTGAGCAATGGGTGCTCACCTGGGGCTGTGCTGAGCTGCATGCAACCAGCCTGTGGGCCATGAGTTGGACGTACCTGCTTTGGGCAGTGTGATCAATAATGGTTGTTTTGCTATAGTTACGACTTTTGCGTATTGCAGGAAGATGCGAGATTTAGATGGAAATCTGTAGCATAGGAAAAAGACAGCTAATCTGTTAATTCTGAATTCCATTATTCAAGTTCTGCAGAGGAAAGGCAATAGTGAGTTAACGGGTAAGAGGATTTATTAGATTTTTCCCTCCTGTAGAGGGAAGACCTGTTGCTTGTGCTACTGTCAGTGATGTGATATCCACTGGATTCTTGTCTTTTCTGTTTTTGGGGGGGGGGCTTCAGAAATTAGCATCTAAATTGCAGCTATATACCAAACTTGTCACTTGATTTTCAGTATCTTTGTGGAGACCTTGCCATGGGAGCAAACGATTCTGTTTAAGGCGTGTGACAGTGTTGGCGTTTCTTAGAGGAGAGTTAGAAAGGTTGCTGCCTCTTCTTTGGCTGTCAAGCAAACCTAAACCCCAGGGAACTCCCCAGATAAATATAAATGAATATTTCAGGGTTTGCTCTGCCAGCTTTATGAAAACAGAGTCATGAAAGACCTGCTTCTTGACAAATTTGGCACAAGGAGGATATTTTGCATGCGCCTAATGTGCATCCCAGCATCTGTGGTGTGTGTTTATTTGATGTGCATACCTGGGCACAGCTTGTTGTGTTCATGCTCCTTGGCATGCTCTGGGTGCTTTTCCTGTAGCTGAAATGTGTTTCCCATCTCATTATCTCTGTTTTGTTATAGCTTGTATAACATGATGATCTATAAATACACTTCTTTCTAACGTGCCCTCTCTGTGTTCATGTAATAATAGTACAAAGCATGTTTATGAGAACAGTTGATGTGATAAGAATACTGAAGGCCTTGCTGTGAGATACCCAGGTGAAGATCTGTAAGTTAGTGTACAGTAAAGAGAGCGTTTGGCCATGTCTTCTATCCAGACTAACTGCCTAACAGATAATTTAGCACATATTGATGCAGTGACTTTGTCCCTCGCCATTATAAAAACATTCACAGGTTGTTACTGTTCTTCAGCCAAACACATCAGCGGGGTGGTTTAGACTCTAGCAGGAATCTTAAACTGGGAATACCAGCGGTGGAGATGAGAGGCAAAGGGGTACAGCATGCATTGCATTTGACATAGGTCTGCAGGCACAGTAGTTCTGTGATGTATATCATATTGTGTTCAGCTGGAGCATTCTGTGCATGAATGTAGTCCATTACAGTCAGGCCAGTGGCTGGCTGCATCTTTGCATTACTGTTTCTTCTAGGGACACACGCTTCTGTAGTTCTGAATCTGTACTTAAGGTTTTGTTCTGTACTCTTGTTCTAATTTCAGTTTGTTTTGGGTTGTTTCTCTTGGCAGAATTACCAAAAAGCAGACCGAGACCGTATGGGTTAGTGATTCCAATTAGTACCAATGCAGACGGAAGCTATATCTCCAATATACTCTCTGCAAGCCATCAAAGAAGATCAACACGGGAGGTATCCCAGAACCCCAAACAGCTGTATTTTAACGTCACTGCATTTGGAAGGGAATTCCATCTCCGGCTGAAACCCAACACTCGTTTAGTGGCTCCTGAGGCAGTTGTGGAGTGGTACGAAGACTCTGTGGAAACTGGAAATGGAAATGATGCTGGTAACTCAAGTCAGACTAGAACTGCAGAGAGGTTGTGGAAAAGAGAGCCCCTGTGGACCAACTGCGCTTACGTGGGTGACATAACTGACATCCCTGGAGCTTCTGTTGCTATTAGCAATTGTGATGGTCTGGTAAGGCTTATTTAATGGCATTAATGACTGGTGTTTTGTCACTTTGTTCTCAGCTTTTGTTGCTTTTCACTGTACAGTACTAATGGTCTCACATAGAGAATCTTAGAAAAACTCAGTATACGTTTATGCATAGTCCTTTGATTTAATCCAGGATAATTCCTCTCAGTTTGATAAACAAAGTCCTTAATGTGATACAGAGGGGAATGAAAAAGGCTATTTGTTGGCTTTCTTTGTTACTTTCCTGAGGTGGTGTTACAAATGGGAAAATTAATAGTTCAGTTACTTCAACACTTAAATGAATGAGCCTAGAATTTGGCATGGAAATTTTCACTCTTTACTTTTTGGGTATCAAATTTTCAGGGTGCCCTGTTGTCCAAAAATGGCAAAAAAAAAAAAAAATAAATAAATTAAAATCTAAAGGATGTATTAAGGAAGTGGGCATTTTTTTCTTTTTTTGATGTGTAGTTCTATTTTATCTGAAGCTCTCATGTGAGAGTTGACTGATTCACATCTATAAATGATCTCAAAACTGTGCCAGTCTGGTTGCTGTGTTAGTTAAAACGCGTGATATTTCATTGTGGCTTCAACAGTTGCAGTGACTGGCCTGGTACACAAATCCCATATTGAAAGACTGGAATATATTGAGTACACATACCATTCGTTAATTCAATCATGCGGTAAAGAAAGCTAACAATACTTACCTTGTGCTCTATAAGTAGCAGGAGCAGTGGTGGAACATGGCTGCAACATCCAGGAAGATTAATGTAGTGGTTACTCTACTGCTATTCAGGGGAGGAATCATATGAACAAGTTTGCAACAAGAATCCCTTCTTGGAAATAGATTTCCCTCTTCCTGTCACATGCCAGAGATGTTAATGATTTGATTCCATTTTGTGATAAGTGCTGGCTAGCAAACCTCCCAGCTTCTGCAGCACGTAATTTATTTCAGGTAAAGCAGTCGCTGTGTGACTATCTGCATAAATGTCTGAAACTCCTCATTCAGTGCGTAGGACTGTGCACAACCAGAACTCCCTGACTTTCCTTACTAAAAGAAGGAAAACACTGATGATGTTTATATCTTAGGCTATCAACCTCTGTCAGTTTTTCTTCTTTTTTTTCCTTCTGTTTTTTTAGTGGGGTCTGTTGACTGTGTGTTGTGTTCACAGAGATCATGCAGACATCTCCCTAGGTAGGCAGAGCCTTGGATGTTACTTTGACAGTGAATTAGACTGTTAGGCTGAGAGCCATGTTTTATCAGTAATCCTGAATGAAGTTCTTGCGTTAAGTGCCAGAACACTTTAAGACAGTAAATTGGATTAAATGGAATTAGATTAAGGGGTACAGCAATATCAGCAGGGATCGCCATGTGGCTGACAAGCTTCTTGTGTTGTGTTTTCAGTTACTGAAATGAAGTAGTTTCTGTGTTCTCAAACCTCTGCATGTAGAAGAAGAAGCCAGCAGGTACCAGCAAGATCCTAAAGAACAGGAGGCTTCTGAGTTTTACATCATATTGCCACTGTTTTCTCACAGCACCCAGGAGAAGCCCCTTAGGTGCTTTCCACGGTCTTAGGGGCTGAACTAGAGGTAAATGCGCTTTTTGCTTAAGGAGAAGAGTGGGTAAATGCTCCTGAAGTCACTGTTGTCTCTGTTCATCTCAATGCAAGCTGTCCTGTGCAGTCTTTGAGGGGCTTCTTCAAGCCCCTGAGCCGCCTACCACGTGGCAGGATTGGAAGGCACCATCAGAGCACATGTGTGGTGTGAAGGGGTGAACTGGCTGACCCTCCTGCCAGCAGCAGATCTTAGTGGACGTTCTGGCCCCTGTGCTGCATTTTGCACTGCTGCTGAGGCACTCACAGACTGGCAAGGAGTTACAGCAACAGCTTTACTGCTCCCTGCTTTGTGCAGCTGTAATGACAACAGCTTGTGCTGAAAGGCAGCTTTTTGGAGCAATTCAGCTTGCTTACTTCACCTAGCTGTTGTAGTAGTCTTTGGGAGCTTTAAACAAATGAGTGTGAAATAATCTTGAAGATTGATGACATTTAAGTTGTTCTTCTCTCCCAGCAGCTCTTGGATTATCAGACGTTAGCATTGCTGTCTTCTCTGCTGCTGTAATGTGCTTCTCACAACCAAGCTAGAATACTTGATCCTCAGTGTATTCTAAATATGTGAAGGGTGAGATGATATGGCTTAACAAAAACTGGAACAACAGTGAGAAATTCTAGGGCCATATGTCTATTCAAAAGGCTTATTTTTGACTTCAAAGAAATATATGCACTTGTCAGTGTAGTTTCCTCAGGTTCTTATCTTCTGGGAAAAAGAAAAAGGAATCACTATGGTTACAATTCAATCGCTGTATAGCTTATAAAGTAAGCTTGATATGATCAATAACAGCAAAAAAACCCACAACACTTGGCTTCCACTGGTTGGCAAAAGACCTCAAAAAGTTTGTGTGAGGAGATTTTAGCTGTGACTCCTACGTCACCTGCTGTTAGGTGAGCCAAGTTATATATTGCATTAACCTTTACTTCATAATAGTATTCCATATTGTTCAGTGTTTGCTTTCAGTGTTTGGATGTATGAGGTTATGAGGAACATGATGGTGCTGAATTTTGATTACTTCATTGTAAGTATACAAAATTATTGACATTTACACTAGTAGAGCACGATTTTGTTTATGGGCTCTTCCTGAATCTGAGCTTACGTTTTAAAAAACAAAATACTTAAATACTTTTGTTATGAAACAGTTTACATATCTACTTTTGCTGGAATAGCCATCTGCGTGCCATAAGTTTTGCAAATTCCTATCTTCCCATCTGTTTAATATCCCTTGAAAATAACAGTTTGTTACAAAGATCCCATGCGTGTGCATGCACTTGTCGTTGCAAAAGAACACTTAATTTGTCATGGAGAAGCTGCCTGTTGTTTTCATTCCTGTGCTTAAATAATAATAATAATAAAAAAATAGCTTCAGTGAGTAACTGACAAATGCTAAGAGATGTGTCAGCTTATGATAATAATAAAATAAACCCTGGTTCATATTTTCCATATGTAAAACTCAGGACGAGTAGATTTGTAAGGTTAATTCTAACTTGGGCATTGTAAGACCATGCTGCATTTCAGAAAGCTGGGGTTTCCTTGGGTTTCTGTGCTGTATTTCTCTAGTTACTTTGATCCCAATGGCAGTATTTCTTGTCAAAATAATTATAGTTTGTCAAATACTTGACAGCGTTACAGCAAAACTTGTAACTGAGTTGCAGTCGTCAAGCAAAATCATCCTCTGAGTCTGGATAGCACATGGGGAGGCCCTCACTTGTCTCTCATTTCAGGAGGTGTGGTTTGTAGCTCACTGCTGAATTTAGTCTTCTATAGCTGATATTTACTGTAATTAATACTGGCTTTATCTCTTCTGTACGTCCATATTAGTGTGGCTCGCTCTGCCATGGCAGCTGTGTGGAGTTGATGCTGGTGCAGTGCAGTGTTGTTGATCCAGGACTGGGAAGGGATGAGTGCTGATGAGAGGAAAACCTGATGCTTTTTCTAGAAAGTTATCATTGTGTCATGCTTTCATTCATGAGCTGAAAATAACAGCATCCTTTGGCTCTGTGGGCTTCGGAAACTGAAGCCTGTAATCTCTTATCAGAGAAGGGTAGAAGGAGAAAAGCTCTCAGTGACTTTCATTTGCAGGTGATGAAATCAGTTTACAGACAACAGCCTAGATTTAAGTCCAGTTTGCCTTTTCTTTATTTGGTTTTGGTTTAGTAACTGTTCAGAAGTAGAATATGTGGCAGGGTTGGAGGATCATATCGTTGTATGAGCATGATGAGATCAGGAAGGAGGCTCAGTTTAACCAGGTGGTGCTTGCAAAGTCCGTGATCTTCCTTCACACACTCACAATTCTCCAGTTTTCATTCCCACTTCTTGTTTTGCTTCCTTTCTGTGTTTCCTTCTTGCTGGTGCCTGTACAGCAACATTTCACCTCAGCGTTCTTCAGCTGTTGATCTCATTAGGCATAGACTGACCAAAGGGAGTCAGCGTTACAAAGGGTTAGGGCAAGCATTCCTGCCTGACTTGCACCAGCCCCTTCCCTATTTAGATCTGAGTAGCAATTCCCTTCTGTTCTCCTCACAGAGGTTATGCAAGCAAACAATAACAAAAGGCCTTATGTTATAGAATCATTGAATGTTCCAAGTTGGAGGGGACCTGTGAAGATCACCAAGTTTAGCTTGTCAGGTGGTGTTAATGGTGCCTTCTCTTTTGGGTAACTGGGAACAAGTTTTGTGCCTCAATGTACTAAATGAAATGTTTTGTCTAATTCATATGCCTAACCAAGGCAGCTGAAGTTATTCTACTTCCAAGTGCATGTACAAGGGGCAGTATGTTAGTTCCTCACTTCTGTGGTTAAGTTTCCTATTCCAAGATGCTATAGTAGGTTTAATGGTTTTGAGGAGTTTACTGTTCAGAAATTACTAAAGCCTATCTGGCTTTGCAGTTTTGTTGCTAAGAGAGTGGATGTATGTTTCTAGATCAGCATATGGTTATAGAAAGCTGGGAAAACAATTACATGTTAAAGGTGGAGGAAGTCAGTCAATTCAAAGCAGAGCTCATAAGGAGGCATTTTTCAAAGATTGCCTGTGCCTGGCGCAGTGCTTTTCCTGCTTTGAAGACACAGAAAATGACTCACTTCAAGCAAACATTGCAGGTGTTTCAGGCTGTCAATAAAGAGAACACGGCAAACTTTACACTGGGAAATAACAAGGTAGAAGCTTTTGAATGAATCTCTGCTTTTGTTGTAAATAATTACTTTCTGTATTGTAAAAAAAGGAAAAAATACTTTCTCATGTAGCTTTCTTCCTTCTGCAACAAAACCCAAACAGATGTTGGTATGTGATGCATTAGACTGTACTTACTATGTCTCTGTAGGCATATGTCTCCTTGTTTGAGTTGTGATCTGTTTTATGGAATGCAAGAATGTGTGGATGTTGCCTTGCGTTTCATATCAGAGCATTAGGTGTTCTACCTTTAAATGCAAGCGCCAACCCCAATATGTTGTGTTTTCCATCTTTGACTTTAGCTGCCAAGAAAAACGTGACTTACTTTCCCCAACAGCCACTATCTTCAAGTTCAGTGCTGCAGACACTCATCTGGAAGAATGACTGTTTGCAAATGAGAGCCCTTCAGGAGGCTGCTTGGCTTTTCACATGCAGCTGTTGAACCAGCAGAATCCTCAAAGACAGGAAAGCTGTCAAGAATCTATCATTATTTGTGACAGATGATTCCTCACTTGTTTATTTTCATTTCTTTCTTCTAAGGATATCAAGACATGAAGAAACTTGTGTATGTCTTTGAAGCCATTACAGACAGTGCTGTTATGCACATTATGTTCAGCTGTTGGTATTTGGGGGGGTTTCTGCATATCCTGAGAGGTTTTTTTGTGATCATCTGACACTGCAGTTTCTTAGTACAGATCTCTTAAAAGCAGGGACTTTTCAAATGTTTGTCTGACTCTGTGTCTTAACTTCATGATAGAAGCTAATAAGAGTTGCCTGCTCTCAGTGGTTTTAGCATTCTTTTCATTACTGGCTGCAGAGCCCTTGAAGTGTTGAAATGGAAGGATGTGCAGAGATGTGCGCAGTTACTTTCCCTTGTGCAAATATGCTTGAGAAAGCCAGACTAGAGAAACTTGCATGAAGATTTAAGCCCTGATTCAGAAAGACCCTTAAAAATATGCTTAATTTAACAACATTCCTTAAGTGCGTACCTGCATCTAAACAGTTTTGAGGTGCCTTGATTAGTTTCAGATTCTTCTTATTACCCATTGTTCCACCAAGTCTTGAATAAAGGCAGGTTTCGTGTTCACGTATTGGCACTAATGTGTTGTTTCAGCATGATTTCATCCATGCTGGGTAGGTTACATTACTAAATGATGAAATAGCTTTCTAGGAGCTGGTGATCCTTTGCTCTCAGTTTTTAGTATTTTGGAGACGAACAGCTGGATTTCTGCTGAGCCTGTAGCATATGGGAATCTCTTCTAAAGATGAGTGTCACCAGGGATCCATCGTCAAGCAGGGCTATGCGTGCTGGGTGTGGGCTGCAGGAAGGGGATGGAAGCATCATGGCTTGTCAGCGGCCTCAGCAAATGTAGTGTGAGCCAGCTGTGATGGGCAGAGGTGTGGGTGTTCTCAGGGAGTATGAAACTTGTCCTGAGGCTGGAAATGGGGCTGTGACCCCATGAGCTCTCCTCCAGGTTGAGAATGGCGTGGGAAGCAGTGCACTTCCGCAGGCCGGGCTGTGGCTGAGCAGACATCTGTAATCTGGCACATTCTGGGAGCACAGAGAAGGCAGCTGTGGAGATATACGGGCATACTGACCGTGTGCTGCTCAGTGCAGATGGTAGCAGTATCTCAGACTGATTTAACATTTTTATATTTGCGCTACCTCCCGTGTTGCACGCTTCCCACAGTAATTATATCCTTGCAGTGAACTCCCTTGGCCTGCCATGCCTGTTCTTACCACTTGCATTTCACTGTTCTTGGCAGCCCTGCAGACTTATTAACTGGGCTTGATATGTTGCAGCTGCCTTTCTGAACTGACGGGCCTGGCCTGGGAACCTCGGTCAGTCTTCCTGACTCAACAGAGCATGCCGCTGGGTCAGTTGCCTTTGATTGCTATTAGTCTGGGCTTGGAGTTCATCCCTGTCACTGCTGTGGTACATAGCACTTCCCAGAGGCCGATGGAGACTTCTCAGGCATGGTAGCCCACAGTAAAGGGGATTTCTCTACATTCAAAAGCTTGGAAAAATGCAGTGTCATCATGTTATTCAAGATTTCCAGCTCCTTATGTAAGACGCTAAGAGTTGGGAGAAGCAAAATGTCAATACAGTGTAAAATGATTTAATGTGGAAGATGCTTTTATGTTTCTAGTTTGGTTCTTTGTGAGTTTGTCCCTCAAGGGAAGCTACTGCTTCATTCTCGGAGTGTGTAATGTAGTCAGTTTATGCCAATGTTTGCTCAAGCTCCATTTATTGCTTGCTTGATTTTATAAATTACTGCAGTGGGGCCGGATTTGGGCTCACAACAGATTTGCCTCTGCTTCAGAAGAAACCTGACTTTTAGCGGTTATGTGTCATTCTCTCCTCCTCTGTTACATCTGTCCCATTCTTGCTTAGAACAAATTCCCCTTGCCTGTGCAAGAACTTCCTTTTTTTTTTTTTTTTTGTCCTTTCAAAGCTCAGACCAAAACTCATTTTTTGTGAAACTTCCTCTGCTGCAGTAGAGCACCAAAGGATTTGTGCCTGTATTGTCCTGAGAAGACAGATACCTGAAGTAGATGGATGGGCCATTTGGAGACCTTTGCAAAAAGTGACATAACTAGCTGAGGAGAAGGAGAACCTCACATCTGCTCCCAAGTCCCAGCTCTGCTCTTAACCCTCTCTGTCTCCCCTCCCTGTTCTTCAGGACTGTCAGCTCAGCCCATTACCAAAGTAAAATGAAACCCAAGTGAAATGAAAGCTCTTTTTTCAGAAATGTGGGGTGAATCTCTTTGCTTCAGCAAATAGTTTTGGAAACTGCTGTTGTTCATCCTGACTTTCTGCCTACCCTCTTGAGGATGATGAACTGGGGAAACCTCCATGCTTCATGCTTACTGTTTGTAGTAAAAAGGACTGTGCTCAGAGTTTCCACTTAGTTATATGGTTCATGTTTTTGAGGCTGATTCACCCATTAAATCCTCTTCTGAAATGATAATTTTCCTATGGGTTGCAGTTCTGTCTCCGTGCTGTTCCAAGGATTGTGTGGTCATAGGAAAAAGTGAATAGACATGCAGTAGTATTACTATGGACTTAATGTAGATCGAGTTAGGCCAGGATGTAAGGAGCTGCACAAATACCTTTCATAGCATGGAAATGTACGATCAGTTTGAATAATAGGTTTTCCAAATGGAAAAAGTTGTCGTGCGTTTTAAAATGGAGTACAGCAATGAAAGGCCTTATGGTCTCATTGATGTGGAGAGAACCCACTAGCAAGAACTGTTTTTCTTCTCTGTGGAGAGATGCAGAGTCAACCCTGTGAGGAAAAAGGAAAAACTGGGACTGTGGGCTGATTAAGATGAAAAGACAGAAACTAAACTAACAACTAGAATGAAATACATCAAATATCCCTATGCCATGGTGCCTGTCTGCCCAACTGAGGATGAAGAGAGCAGCTCCTACCACAACAAAGAGCGGAGGGACTTTGCAAGTCACGAATCTCTTGGATTTGGAGTATGAACAAAGAGCTGAAAACACATTTCTTATGAGAAACTGGATCATAAATAAGTTTGTTTCCCTCTCCTGCAGCTTTCACTAAGTATTATTTCTCAGGAGAAGGTGAGAGAAAAGAACTAGGACCATTAGCAGATTTAAGGGTTTGGAGTCTACCTTTCAAGTAACTCAGTGTTTTCCCTCATTGCTTTGACTGCAGTAATTCACTGCTCCAAACTGGGACAAATGCTGGTTCCTCTAGAACCCAAAGTGGGGCCTGTGTGCCTTGCTGCTGTCATATGGGCACTGGAATTAGTCTGGGCACCTGTACTTGATACTGCAACTTTTTTTGTGTATTTTTCAAGAGTCTTGACAGGCTCCTATACAAACTGTCCAAAGATTAAACGCTTTAAGTTCCTTCTTCAAGCCATGGTGTGAGTGATGCTTGATCAGGAAATGGGGAAAAACCTTCTAAGCTTGCTTAAGAACAGCCAACTTTAAAAAGATGTCTGTTTTAACAGTGTTGAAGCTTATTTTCAATTGAGAAAAGAGCATTTTTGTACTTAAGAGCATGTCCGTTTGAAAAGGAATGTGTTTATGACATTTTCCATGTTTTTAGCCAGGTAACGTATGTATGAACACATGACTTAATGCTGTGTGTTTTTGGCTTTGGTGCAGTCCATTTAGCCGCTCAGTCAAATTCATGGTAACGCTACTCAGTGATATTTGTGTGTGCCTTAATTCTAGTGGAATGTCCCAGCTTCTGATGGGTTGATTAAAATCACTTTCTGTGTTAACAAAGCCCAGGATTTTGTCACATGTTTCTTACACTTCAATGAAAGTGAAGCATTGCCACCAGTCTATTTCATAGATCTCTGTTGTAGGAGAGAACTTCACATCTGTTGCTTTGTTGGAAAAGGTCCTATTTCCTTTCCGATAGTTTGATGCTTTAACCGTCATTTAGTTCCTTCCCCACTCAATTCTTTAGCTTATTCCAGTAAGGCTGTGGTGTCTGCTTTATGCCCTGTGCTTACCTTCTGGTTCTGTACATGATGTTGGAGGGTCAGTGTGTGCGCTCATGCTTGCATACAAACATAGAGAAAAAGCTCGTGTTTCTCAAGGGATGTAGCAGTTAAAGTAGAAAATCACCTTTATTAGCAAGTAGTTTATTTTTGAATATTTTGGTGTGGCATATTTTAAGGAAAGGAAATTTGTCTAAAATGTATTTTAATTCCACGTGTACTGAAGGTGTTGTGTGCGTGTGTTACAGAACAGAATGACTGTGTTCTTATCTCTTGGCTTACTCTTCATTTCCCTGATAGAGTGCCTTGCAGAGACGAGAAAGCAGTTAAGGTATGAAAGGGATGCTTGTTTATGACTATGAATATGTGAAAATAAACATCTCCCGTGCATAATTTGGTCAGTTTTGCATCTATGTTCCAAGAGTGTCCCTACAGAACATTCATGGTTTTACAGCCCTTCTTGAGCTAAACTTGAAGGAAAATAAATTTTGCTAAACTGCTCCTTCACTTTTACATTTAGAGTGTGCATACTGCAGCATTTTTGAGGTATGAGGGCTGTGCAGAGGGAAAAGAGAAAGTTACTCCTGTTTTTGCATACTTAAAAATTTTCTCCCTTCAGTTCACCCTCAAAGCAGTACTGAATCTGCTCGTGTCCATGTTTTCCCAGGCTGTGCAGAGCCCAGGAGGAGCAGGTGCAGGTGCTGAGCATTAGAAGCAGCGTGATGGGTTGTATTGTAGGATGCATTCCTGGGTAGATAGTTATGCCTAGCTTATACCATGCCACCTTCTGCTTTCTGTGATGGAGAGCAGAACCACAAGGACAGATCCTCCTGCTGCGGGGAGACTATAGTCAAATGACCTATGTGCAGTGAGAAGCTTTACGTGCAGGACTGTGCTGCTGTCATCTGAGGCACCACCATTAGGAACTGCCGCTACTTTGGTTGTATAAGCAAGGTCAAACTGAGGGTGTCTGTGCCTTCGTGTTTTGTGTGCAATTCAGGGTGTTGACAAAAAGTTTAAGAGGCAAGGATACTATGTGTGCATGTTCTCAGATGCTTTTGTATGCATGTAACATAGTACCTTCCTGGAAATAGTCCTGCCTTATGAGTACCTTTCAACCCGCCCTGTACTTTGGGGGTTGTCTTGTCCTGATGATGACTTTCTGGAGGTTCTGGGTTTTGGGATCTACTTGGTCACCTGTGATACTTCCATCCTGTGGGGTGTAAATAATTAATTGGTGCAACAGTCTAGTTCTGGAGCAATTGTCCTCAAATAACAGAAATGACCGACAAAGTACTTTTGGAACAGAATTGATAGTGAAGTTTAACAAATATCTAAAGTAGGTCAAAACAATAATTTTGTCTTTAGGTTTGCCTTAGGGCAGAAATGATCTGATGGCTTCTATATTGTTTTCAGAGTTTGATACAGAGGTCTGAGGACCAGGATGCTCTGAGGTTTGTCCCGTTCTTCTGAGGGCACTGGACTGAAGAAATGAACTCAAAAGTAAATTAGCCTTGGGAATATCTTGACGTGTTGGCCTGTTGCCTTCAAACTGTTCCTTCTCTGGAACTCGTTTCTTCAGTCCCAGGCGAAACTCAGAGCATTAGCAGGGATGGAAACTGTTCTTATGGGACATATATAGAGATGGCATATATGCCATCAGCCCACTGCTTCCCTTCACTTCCATCTATCTCAGAAAGAGCAGGGCAAGTGGAACTCGGGATTGAGTGCATTTAAAGCACAGTGGTGTACAAGGTATTCATGTGCTTTTTCCTAGGCAGGCTGAAAGGGTATTCTCCTCCTGGGAGTTCCTTCTACAGATGGATCCTTGCAGAATGAAATTAGATTGGACTGAATAAGGGAATAGTTTCCAGCAGACTACTCTTCATGCTACCAAAGTTTTGAGGTGTTTTGCCCAACCCAGCTGTTTCTGTCTGTCTTTATCTTTTGCAAGAATATGTTTTTCTTTCCATAAGCAACTGTGTCAAGTACAACTTCATCTAGGGAAAGAGCTTTTTCATTGGAATACCTTCCCAAAGCATTACGGAATGATTCTGTATCAGTAGGATTATTTCCATCCTTGTATTGCACAAGGAGTTAGGTGCACCAGCATTGCATAGATGGAGAGTGGCACTAAGAAAGTAAGAAATTAGAGACTAAGACAGCATATGAAACACATGTTGGGGGTCTGGGAAAAAATAAAGGGAAACGGACACAGAAAAACATTTGTGAATACATAGGGCTGTCTTTGTCACACTGCATCAGTCCCTTTCATTTATATTCATAACTGCTATTGCTACCTTTTCTCTTTTCAAAACCTCCAACAAATCCACGTAAATTGTAATAAATATCTTTCAAAAAGCTTTGACAGAATTGCTGAGCCCCTGCTCTGCTGTGGCTGACCTTAAAAAGAATTGCAAGCCTTCATTATCTGTTGGCACCTCAGAGGGGGACAACCCTATTTCCTGAAGCATGACTCCATTTAGCAAATGCTTAGGAGCTTAGCAAAGCAAATGTCTTTTTCACATGGTGAAGGATCGCTCAATCTCAACTGTTATTGGTACCAGCAATTTTGTAATAACTAAGGCAGAAACAAGATTTCCTTGGTTGTTAGCAGAGAGAGCCCTTCTTGTAGGCAAAATCTCTTCCAAATTTCACAAGATCAGTTTTGCAGTTGTTTTTGTCACCTGACTGAAGGCCTGCAATAGACTCTGGCAGGGCCAGTAAGCTTTTTTTCTACCAGAATGGGGAATTTTGATGCATAAGTACCTCATGCTGAAAGCTAACCTCCTGGCCTGTGTTAGGTTGGATGTTGGGGGGAAGTTCTTCACTAGGAGAGTGGTTAGGTCCTGGAACAGGCTGCCCAGGGATGCTGTGGATGCCCCATCCTTGGAGGTGTTCAAGACCAGGTTGGACGGGGCCCTGGGCAACCTGATCTAGTAAAGGTGTATGTTTGGTGGCCCTGCCAGGCAGGGGGGTTGGAACTACATGATCCTTGAGGTCCCTTCCAACCCAGGTCATTCTGTGATCTGTGGTCCTGGCTGCACTCAGGAACCAGAGGGTAAGTGTTTCTTCTCTGATGACACTGGGATGGGAGGTATTTCCCTGTTGCTGGATCCAGGAGGAAGGCTTTCTTTCATTATCTTGTGACTGCCATATCAGGTACTTGTGTAGGTTTTGGAGGAAATCATTTTCCATAGGTCTTTTGCAGTTTTCTCTCTTGAGCTATGACTGTTCAAGAAAGGTTAAGGTGGTTTAGTTGGATTTTTTTTTTTTTGGTTTTTGTTGTTTTTTTCTTTTTGGAATGTGCTCACAGGAAGCATCTGTCTGACACTTTTTGAAGACTGAAAAAAAGTTCTGATATTTTTCTTAAAACAAGTTCTCTATTCTGCTTTCAAGAGAGTGGCAGCAGGATTTTAAATTATTGAAAGCAAGGATGAAAGTGAAATCACTCTCTTCTGTTTCACTGTCCTGCATAATTCCTCATCCTTCAATTAAGGAGCGATGACTGCTGCCCACACCGTTACTGCCGTGTCTTTTACGCGGTGCTTCTACTACTCATTTTTTCTTAAGCTTTCTGTATGTCTTTGGCTGGAGCAGCAGCAATGAACATGATGTCCTGCCTGAAAGTGTGCTTGAAGAAAATGAAAATAACACCGTTTTATGATACCAAAGAAAAAAACAAAAAAGAAGGCAGGTTGGAAACTAGAAAAACAGCCTTGACTGGAATCCACAGAAAAGCATAATTGTTTAGCTGACTTTAAAGAATATTTCATCTGAACATAGAAAGTTGAAATTCCAGAAGACCTGTATGTAATGGACTGGCAGACCTCTGTCTGAATGAAGAGTTCATCACAAGCAAATGGTTGCATGGTCTGTAGCTGTACCAGTTGATGCAGCTCTTATCAAGGCCATGGGAGGTGCAGAAGGACCACAGGGAGTGTGTGTGCTGAGGTGCAAGGAGGGAAGGAGCTGCTGGCCTTCTTTTGAAAGGATTCAAAGCATCAGGTGGTATATGGTTGCCCAGAGAAGGTATGGATACCTCATCCCACCCCGGAAGGTGCCCAAGGCCTGAATGGGGCCCTGGGTCCCCCTGATCCAGTGGGTGGCAACCAGCCCATGGCAGGATATTGGAACCGGGTGGGCTTTTAAGTTCAAGCCATTTTATGGTTCTGATATATGGACCTGCTGTGTGTAAGTGCAATCAGTGCTCCTCATATTGTCCTATATCATAAGACTCAGAGCTGAAGCTGTAACTAGTTGAGCAGACAGAAGTCTGCTTTGAAGCAGAAAAATGGGAATTTATATATTACCCGTATTTGCATCTTCTCTGCTGATTTTTAGTATAGTAACTTCTTTAAATAGTAAAAAACTTTAAAAAACTTTAAACAGTAACTTCTATTTAAAAGTATGCAGACCTACTCAAAAGCCAACAAGGAGTAATAGCCAGTACTATTGCATTTGGCAGTGTGTGCATCCTCTATGCACATCTGGCATGTGGAAGATATGCTCATGTTTGGGGAGGTGGAGACACATCAGAGGGTGAATCTGAGCACAGTTAAATGATAGTGTTCTTAGTGAAGGTGGTTAAAAATGGCCCGAAGCAAATCTCTGTTGACTGGGAGCTGCTCTGGATATCTTATTTTGTAGCTGTTTCTGAATCACACCCTCCAGCCTTGCATATGTATTTTTACAAACCAGTGTTTTTAGGGCAGTTTGACAAATAATTTCCTTTCTGGATTTTTGCTTTTTGTTACCAAAGTAACATATGCTGCTTCAACTTTTTTATTCCTGGAGACTCGCAACTAACAGTTTATAAAATAGCCCAAGCTTATTAAAATTAGAAAGAACAACCCTTTTTTATAGTTTCAGTAATAAAAACCAGATTGTGTAACTTCTGTGGATGCTTGATAACATATATAGTCCACATGAATTGGGCGCTCATATGCATTCTGCCTTTACATATCATATGTAGTGAAGTATGTGTCTCAGTAAAAGCAAGTAAATAGATACTGAAATAGTCAATGTTCTCAAAACTTAATCCTTGTAACCTCTCTCAAAGCTCTTACTGACTGTAGTGTTTGTGCTGAATTTGAAACCGCATTTTGTAGCGTAGAGATACAGAAGCCATATTCAGTAATGCCTTTTTTCATGTTCCTTGTTTATTCAGCACCATACTTATTTGTATCTGGAATTTGACCTCAGAGCCAAATGGTCTGAGGTTTGCAAAGGAGCGAGAAACAAGACAGCTTAGAAGGTCTCGTGCAGCATTACTGAAATAAAAGGAAATAGCAGAAGGGAGTCAAGTTGGGCTTGTCTGCTGTAGAAACTGACCATCTGCATGCAGGTTCTTCCCTTATTCGGTGGGTCCAACAGAAGTTAATCATCGCTCTCTGATCCATGCTCTGAAAGAGTTATGGAAATAAGTTAGTCCCTTTGACCTCCTGACCTCATATTTCATCATGGATTTCTTGAAATGATAGATAAAGTTAAGGCACTGTTGTTGTTATTAATGGGCTAAAATATTTATTTCACTTAGATTTATAACTCATGCTTAGTTCATCCTTAGTTTTCATGGGCTGCTTTTGCATCTTGGTTGATAAATAAAATTGACTATTTTTTTTCTAAGCAGTAGCAGTGAAGCAATAAATTAACTTTCTAACCCCATGCAGATCACATTGTCATTTGCTTTTCTTGTTTATTACCTGAGTAACTTGCTAACGTTTAAAACTGCATTTCCTTTGAGGGATTTTCACGTGGTTTTGCCTAAAAAATATAGATCCAGTTGAAAAGAATGAGCCCATTGGAAATATTACTCACTTTGGCAGTTCAGTACTTTGAAATGGTGCATCCTAGCTTCTGAATGGAATAAAATACATCAGTTTTGTGTTTCTTTTCTCTGGCATTAAAAAACAAACAAAAAAAGCCACCAAAACCTGACAGTTTTCTGCTATCTTGGAAAGCTTTTTATGTAGGGAATGTCTGTGTTATCTGCATTGATAGCTCTGCCAGTAGCATTAAGACCTATATAGCAAAGGACCTCTGAGTACAGCACTTTTTGACTGTGGTGAAAGCCCAAGTGCCTTGCAAAGCTCATTTATTTGCTCTTTGCAATATAAATTAGCAAACCCTGGAAGCCGATACTTGTGGAAATGAAAACGGTAAAGATTGAGTCAAGTTGTCCAGTGTCTGTCCTGTTTCTCAGGAGCATGCAAGTAATCACATTTGATTATTTTCAGTCTATTCTAGAGCTGTGTAATTATTATTCTGTGTTTGTGAAAACGATCTGTAGAAGAAGCTCCATAGGCAGAGAAAGTAGAGTCAATGGTGCAGAAAGTAGCATCCTGGAAAGCCTCAGTATGAGCCTGCTAACCTCTAAAATCAGTGAAGATGGTGGATATAAACCCATCAGCTTCAACTTAATAAATGCAGTGTGGAAGAGTCAGAAGGAGTCTAAAAGATGACTCAAATTGCCCTTCTGGTGGAATTCAGTAGGTGCCATGTGGGAGGTACTGTCTCATGGATTTGAGCGTTAGGTACCTAATGCCCTAGAAGATGGGAGAGGTGTTGTCAGTGTTGGAGTACTTCAGATGGCTTTGTCTTCCGCAGTGCCGAATGCCGTCATATGATGTGTACTACATAACTTGGGATTCCTGATTGCTGCTAATGTGAGCACACGAATGTCACTGATGAGGGGATACATTCAGATTGCTGCGGTGCTGAAATGTAGACGTGCACTCAGTGTCAGGACAACCATGAAGCTTTTCGAAGAGAATTCAGTGGTGCTTCAGGGGGCCTTGGGATCTCTCTCCCCAGGGAGTCTGCATTGCAGTTCAGCCTTAAAAGAGGAGGCAGGGATTCCTTACCTTTCTTTCTTCACTCTCATTTCTCCTGAGCCTCCCTAGACAGAGCCATCAGGCATAGTTTTGGTGCATGGCTGTGGTGGTACATACACCTCTGGCTGCTTTCAGAGAAGTGAATTTCACTGCTGCGTATGTCTTTGCCATAACGTAGCCACTAGCACAGAGCCATATTCACCACAAAGATAGAACTCGTACTCAGTAAGTATTTCCATGGAGATATGCTGGGCTCAGTGAGACTCCTGCCTGCATTGACCGTGTTCCACACATACTTTTCAGTTTTTAATAACCGATATTTTAAAACCACAATTCCTTCTTTAAGGACAAAGCATTTTGCATGCCAGTTTTGAGCTGTTAAAATGAATCTCTGTGGGTTTTCCAAGGACAAAAAATAGAGACATATTTTTCCACATAAAATCAAAGTTTGTTATTTCTTTTTGCTTTCATGTAACTCTTAAGGGGTTCTATTGATTTTTCTTAGATTTTCTGAAAGGTAGAAAAAGGAGACCAACATTTGGATTAAAACCAAGCATGAGAAATTTTAGCATAAAGGAATTTTCCAATGTATGTTTGTAGAAGAGCATTAAAAGCTTAATTTTAGTGCAGCCCAATGGCCTGATAATGGAACTGTTATTTTCTTTTATTCTGTGCAAGTCAAACAGAATATTGGTTAGTTTTGTGACTCTTCTGAATGTCTTTTGCTTCTCTCTGCTGATTCATCAACCAGAGCTTGTGAGTGATTCTGTTCTCCAGAAATCCAAGCAGAGATTGTGGGAAGATTCTGTTCTTGCATGAGATGCCGATAGTAACATGGAGTAGTTTTAAGTCCTGTACATTTTCTGTGTTATTACTGACTTCTGTGGGAACATTAAGTCATTTTTACTATCCCTCCTGGAGTCCTGTTTATTGTAGGTGGTACAGCTCACTACCAGCCAAGGACTCCAACAGCACCATGCTTTTAGGGTGGCTCGATTCCAACCTACTGTTTTCATTATGTTCTTGGTTGATCGTTGCACTTAGTATCTAATCTTTAAAAACAGATATAAGAGATCTTTGTGGTTCTGATCCAAGTTCATATAGTAGAATTCTCCATCCTCTGTCTTTTCTTTGCTATTTTAATGGACCATTCAGAGATCATGATCTCTTCCTTGTGTTCTTAGTTCTTACCTTTCTATGTTGTGGAATGGTTATTTGTGCATGGCTTTTGTCTGCATTATATTTCACAGGATAGCGTCAAATTAGTGATCGTAAAAGAAAGCTGCTGACATTGTTCATATAACACAAAACATCCTAGAAAAGTTCTAAATACAAACATGCTTTTCATTCACAGAAAGAACTCTAGTTGAGGAAACAAGTGTACTGTTCCTGGTCAGTTTGATGTTGGTGATTTCAGTGCATCTTAGCTTCTTATTCTTAACTTGTGTCTGTAGTTTGGAAGAGGATATTAAACATTCCTCAGTTTTCATCCCGTTTCTGAGTGTTCCTCCTGGTATTCTGTCAAACAAGTAACATTTTTCCTTGTATCTGCAGAGGTTTTTTTGTTTTTAAAAAATCTGATGTTAAATGATCAGCTGAATAATTCAACTGGTTGTGAAACCTGAGCAGCGTGCACTGTTTCAGTATTCCAGTTCAAAACTCTCTGATATTTTTGAGTAACTCTAGGAGCTTCTTTAGCAAGAAAAGTCTTATGCTTCTCTTTGCTGTCTGTGTTTAATAGCCTTCAAGAAATTAGAGTAAAATGATTCAGGAGCTCTTGCTTTTATTTTGAAATGCACTGCAGTGAGTTCTACAACAGATAAGACTTGCTTTAACATTGATATTTTCATCACATTCATCTTCCAGAGAGGAAAAATTAACCACTGCACTCCGGCTTCCTATACTAGAAGCAGCTCAAACGCTGTTGGTGCTGAGGAAGCCAACAAGTGTGAGTGTTCTGCCTCAAAGCTGCCGTGTCTGCCTGGAGCCCAGGAAGGCCTGGAGGGGTCTGTGGGGATTGGAGGCCTGACTGTGATGGAGAAGGAATTTCATTTGCAAGCCTCCTCTCTCCCTCTGTAGGCACCCAGCAATTGTATCAATAACATCTGTTTCTCAAAATGTGCAGGTTACTGCCATATTGCTTTTTTCCAGCATTCTTCTAATGTGTAGTATTTTTTTATATGCCAAGTATGTCGAGGCCATAAATACTTTAACATGCAGAAGATGTGCAGCAAGAGAAGTATGTCCTTTTGGACAGCTTCCACCCTCTCCTGCCAGCCCTGAGAGACAGGCCTCAATAGGGATCTGGGTCCCTCCATGTGATGGAGGAGCAGAGCATGGGTGGCAGCCTGAGCACTGTGCCGCCCACTGTGAGTCCCACAGACAGCCAGTGCCATCACCAGGTTTGGAAACTGTCCAAGTTGTGGTGCTGCCTCTCTGAGGTTCGCCAGTTCCTTCTGTGTGTTTTCCTCTGCTAACGCCTTCACATGGTTGGGATCGTATTAGTTCTGGTGTCATCACAGTCTTCATTTGTCACATTTTCAGCTGCGTTAACAAGCAATGGAAAGACCTGTTTGATCAGCAGGGAAGACTGAAGCTGTGTATCAACGTCCAGTGTCCATTCTCGAGGCTTTTGCCTCTTTCCAGCCGCCTGTTGCACAGCCCAGGTCTTCACTTGTCTGTTTCATTTTTTGGCCCTTTTGTTTTTTGAAGCCTGCTCAGCGGTGGAAAGCTGTTCCTGCTGGTACCCTCTTTCTCAAGGTCGAGCTCCATGTGCTCCATGGCAGCGAGGAATCATGGTCCTTCTGGGACTGGTAGAGCCTAGCAGCTGCCCTCCATGCAATGTGCTAATAGGGATCAGTAAGGCTAAATTACTATGAAATATCATAAATGGAATGAAATGTGTGCTATTTGATTGCTTTCATTTATTTTGATTAATAACTATGTTGATCTATGCAAGCAATAACTTGAGAAAATAGAATCAAGAAAAACATAGGTGAGCATTAGAGGTATCCTAATATCATGAAGAACAGAAGGGGAACTCTATCTTGGTTTGCCAGATGTGTTTTGTATTTAAGTAATGCGAATTGTATGTATCTATTAAGTCACTTGACTCCAGCTATTCAAAGAAGTCTCACTGAACTGAGATTTTATGACTTGTTCTTTGAGGATATTAGAAGGTTGGCTGAGCTAATCATTTTTGGTATGAAGCACTGCTGTGAGCAATGACTACAAAATGATACTTAGGGAAGGAAAGGGAAAGAAGAGACTATAAAATGTTTTATCTAGCAGGATCTTCTTTGCCCAATGTTTGAAGTTGTGCCTATCTGCAGCAAAAGCTCAAAAATACACCAAAATAGATGTATTAATTGTGCATGAAGAAATTCTGGAAAATAACAGTTACAAACTGAAATGGCGCATCATGAAGTGAAGGGTTCAGCTTCAGAAACCACTAGAATATGCCACTCTTCTTACCTTGCATAAATGCTTTTAACGAAGAACCTGGAGGATCGGTTGATAGTTGACAAAGTATGGCTGCCGTGTGGCTTGAGGTGTATTATCCGAATAGTGCATTGAAGGCATAACCTTGGAGTGACATATGTAGGAAACTTAGAATCAATTTCCACCTACTGTAGCTCTGTTTTGGTGGAGGCAGGCAAAGCAAAATGTGCTGCTGGCAAAGCATCCTTCTTTGCTTTTATTTTTCTTCCAATCAAACAACCAGTGTTCAGTGTGGCTCCAAAAAGTTTTCATCTTTGGATTAAAAAAGCGAGCAGCAGGTAGCTGTGACGCAGGTTTTGCACAGTCATTGAACTGAACACACCTTAAACTAACAGAGAGGGTGAAAGGTAGTAGTGTTTTTGCCCTGAATCTGTGTTTTTAGACGAGGCAGCACCTTTTTTATAAAAGCATGTTTATATCGACTCCTTAAGAAGTTTAGACTGGAGGGCTGTCTCCAGAAACTGTCCCCCTCCCCTTTTGCCAAGTCCCATATGTTTGTCTTGGCAGGATTCAGAGTCTGCTTGGCTGGTGCTGGGATATTAAATTGAGGGAACACAGAGCTCTTGATGCTTTTCAATAGGGCTTCTATTTAGTTAGCGGTAGGATAGAGCTGTCAGCCACCTGCAATTGTCCAACTGGGAAAAAAAGAGAAATAAAAAGGGTGGAGGGAGAGCCTTGAATCCATTTTGCAATTTTATTGACGTGTGGACAGAATAAAGCATTTTCTGGGAGGCAGCAGCTTTGTGTCAGTTTGATTTTCATTTAGTTCCATGCGCACAACTGTGCTGAGTCCTTGTGCCGTGGTTCTGGCTCCATCAGCATCGGTGGAAGGTGAAATAAATGATGATGCAAGCTGAAACAACCCAGGTTGGCTCAAGCAACTTTCTCATTTAACTTATCACCTGTGGAGAATGCGTTAAGAGATTTTGTTAAGAGCTGGATAATTCATGGCTCAAAGATTTGTCGTATTTGTGTTACAAGACCATTGTTGGTACTCTTACAAGAGAATGGTGCTCGTCTTCTCTCTTCTGCTGCCATCAATTGCTTTGAGGAATGGAAGAAAAAATTGAAAGCTTTGGTGAAATCTCCAGGGGGAGCAGAAAAGATTTTTGCAAGCCTGAACATTGTGTTGCTAATTGCCCTGATTCACTCTCTGATTTGCTTTAGGTGATATTGTATTTCTTTATCATTCAATAAGAAGATATGTGAGAAGTCAGTTTTTGCAGAAGATTACAGTCACGAAGGTGAGGCAGGAGGACTGATACGCAGCACTGACTGGCAGCTTGTCTGAGAGGATGTGATTTTGTCATGTGAAAGAAGTGTCCTTCCTTCTTGTGAAGGACAGATGTCAGGGTGATGGGGGAACTGCTTTCTAAACAGGCTTGTCGGCTCTTTGAAGACAAGTTGCAAACTTATATAGCTGTCACACAGGCTCATAGAATGATGAAGTATCTATTTTCATAGACCTGTAAGTGTTTGACTACTGCTCTTCTGACCTTGCCTCTGTAGTCCCTTTGCTCCTGCTCAGATGACAATTGATCTGAACAGCTATGGGCTCCAGAGATCTTACCGTACATTTCACAGACAAAGCCTGTCAATGTGTTTCCCTATGTCCTCCCTACTGAATTGCAGCCATTGAATTTAGATCTTGTTCTTCTAATCAAGTAGAGTAATTACTCTCCTGAGCATGGTCTTTCCTGTAAAACAGGAGTGGCTTATTGCGCAGGAGGTTTTCCCCTTTCATACTGAATTCTTACCTGTCTTTGGGATGGAAAATAACTGTCCTGACTCTTTAACAGATGGCAGTTTGCACAGATGCTGTGGTGAAATCTACTACTGTCTTCTCATTTCCACTTCCTATGTGGAGTCCAGCTGCATCACTTGTTCTTACTGCTTAGAATTTACACTTGTAAGCTACTGAGGGGTCTAAAGTTGGAATATACTTCCAGAGCAAAGATGCTCTTTGCATCCTCAGATCCCTGTGGTTATTGCTCATCTTTCTCCATCTAGTCTGAGAGTTTCTCACTGAGGACTTGTTACTACAGACTTGATTAAGGCAACCTTTTTCAGCTCAGCAATTTCAGCCAGCTTTTTACTCCACTTTTTTTTGTTATTGACAACCCACTCTTACTCAGAGATGAAAGCAGAGCTTTATATGTGATGTTACATTTCAGTTTTGTAAGCTTTTAATGTCTCCTCTTTGAAATCTTCACACTAAAGATGCAGTATTTCTGAATTGCTCTTTATATCGCAGATGAGTCTAAGTATCCCAAGCCAGATAAAAGGTGTCTGTAATATGAACAAAGATTCTTATGTTCTTTATGTAGGAGAATGCAGTGAAGCTCTATCGATCATGTATCCCCTCATGGCACAGTGTAATCAATTATATATTGGATGACTGACTTTTTTAGATTGCAAAGTTTTATGCCTCGGGTGCAGATAAAGTAGGTCTGAAATGTGTATTCAGCTGGAGCAGTTACCATTTTGCTAAAAGCCTATATAATGGTTAGTTGCAAGAAAGCTACATCAAATAGGTGAACATTTGACTTTAGGATTCCACAAAGGACTTTATCTCCCTCTTCACTCTCTTCAGTGTACTGTCTTCATAAAAGCAACTGAAAGCAGATGAGGCATTTAATCTAAGAGGGTGAGCTCATACAAAGCTACTAAGCGTGGAATGTCATGTATTTGTATATTCGATATTGTCAGAAGAGAGTGCCATTTAATGTTTATCCATTTTAAGCACTGAGTGCAACATGGAGCAAGTATTTGCATCCTCCTCCAGAGAGCAAACTCTAACCCACCAGGCCTGATGTATCTCATACAACACAGTGCTGTTTGTCCTGTGTTTGCAAAAAGCTTTCATTAAAGATGTAATCCCAGTTAACTGCCTGGAAAGTATTTACATGATGATCCTTGTTGCTAGTTTGGAACAGAGAAAGGACAAATTAAAAAAGAAGAAAATGAAAGAAAAAGGAAAAAAAACAAGCAGAAGTGAGGGGTTTTAAATCTGGAACAAGTCTGCAAATGAAAGAATTGGTTAGAGAAGCCTGAATGGAGCATGAAGAACAGGTGTGGTGTGAGGAAGACTTCATTATTGAGGGAAGCATTTTAGAATGTGTTCTTTTCCTTGTCACCTAAGTGTGTATGTGTGATAGGAAAGAGGGGAGAGAGAATCCTGATGCAAGTACCCTTTAGAACCAGCTTGCCAATAGCACTGCTCTCTTTCTAGTCCACTGCCACATGAGCCACATCAATATGGGAGCAACCATGTCACAACCGGTAAATTCTTAGGTATTTTAGTTCTGATTCACTTAAGGCAATCTTACATGTTCAGTTCTCTCACCGTTTAAATCTGGTTTAGGAGAAGTAGCTGCTAATTAATGTCTCTCTTCCCCTGAGTATCATATCAAGATTTTAAAAATTCTTTCTGTGTAGTACAAGGGCACAAGGGGCATCTTAAGAACTTAATTGGTATATTCGCTTCTCTCTGGTAGATTCATTACGGCTTACTAAAATGCATGCAGCTCTAGGGTTTTCAAATTGGAGATGCCAACTGAAATCAAATATTGTGAAAGTAAGTGCATATGTAGATGAAGATGATAGTAAAACATGGGAAGGAAAAGCATTTTTCTCTGAAAATGGTCATCATACTGTATACTCACTATCTATAAAGTCAGTGGAAATATAGTTAAGCCTCTTAGAATTTCTCTATCGTTCAGTGTCAATCTACTTAAAAATATGAATTCTTTGAGATACAAAAATGAACTGCACAGAATTCTGTGAGCATGAAAGTAGAGCTGCTGGTGTGTGGGATAGATCATCAATGGAAGAGTAGAAAGGTCTCTGTCTTACTGTCTTTGGTTTCAAGTAGTCACTTGTTTACAAACCGTGTTGGGAAGTGCATTCTGAACCTTCACAGGCCGAGCTGAAAAATTGAGGGCTTCTCCCTTAATGCTCTTCAATATTCCTGTTTGTGTTTTTGTTTTTTGGTGGTTTTTTTCTCCCAGCTTTTGGCCCTTTTGATGGAAAGCTGAAGCTTGCTGGTTTAATGTCCTTCAGGAGTCAGCTGTCTCAGCTGAGTATTGCTTGATGGAAATGCCGCCAGTCGCTGAGCAGCATTAGGTGGGGATGTGCAGAGAAAAAGGGAAAGTGAACTCTTTCCCAGGAGGGATTTATGTGACACTTACTCACTGAAGTCACTGTCCATAATCTTTTCTTAGTGATTGATAGATTGATGTTTTTCTGATGGAATACTGGATGAGCTGCAGGGTTGCAGTCACCCTGCTCCTGTAAGTAATCCTTGCTGCTTAGATTAAGTGGTGTGGCCTCTCTAAGGAAATGAAGCTTGAATGAGCATTCACACAAGCCAGCAGTGCATAGCTGTGGTTGAGTTGGCCCTGCTGCTACCAGGGAAACACTCATCTTCTGCAGCACAGGGTATTGCACCAGTCTGGGCTCTTGCTTACAAAGCTCCTGAGCTGGAGCCAGGAAAGTGCCCTGGGGAGGAGTCACCACATTGTCTTGCTTTTTCTCCTCTTTCTTTTGGAGTTTACAGTGGCTGCTGTGGGATGTGATTAAAAAAAATAATAATAATAAAATCTGTGAATTGATGCTTGATTGTCCCAGAGCCTGACTCCTTGTTCTGATCTCCCCTTGTTTGCATTTACTGCACACCAAATGCTCCATACTTGCAGTTTCTTTAGCATCAGAGCTGTACATGCTGAGTCAGATAACTAGCAATAGGATGAGAGGGAATGGCCTTAAGTTACATCAGCAGTGCCTCAGGTTGGGTATTAGGAAAAATTTCTTCTCAGAAAGAGTGGTGAGGCAGTGGCACAGGCTGCCCAGGGAGGTGGTGCAGTCACCATCCCTGGAGGCGTTCATGAACCATAGAAATGGGGCACTGAAGGGCATGGTGGGGATGCACTGCTGGTTGGACCTGGTGATCTTAGAGGTCTTTGCCAGCTTTAGTGATTCTGTAAGATGCAATGGATACTACGCATACCTGGATCCACTGTAAACATGGACTCCTTGAGTCATTCTGATTCCATGTGATTCGTTGATCCCACTAAAGATTCCATGCTCTTTTCAGTTTTTCCTGTTGATGGTGTGCCTGGAATCTGTTTGGTGTAGATCAGCATCTACCGATGAGTCAAGTGTGCTGCCATACTAAGTGATGTAGCACTTGAAGGCAACCCCCACCAGGGAAAGCTTGCAGTGTTAGATGGGGGCTGCCAATGTGGGTTGAGCTGTAGGTAGGAACAATGAGATATTACTGTTGGGTACCATAGTTAGAGGTCTTAGCACTTCAGAAATGTAACTTTTGTCAGTGTTTTGCAAAGGAATTAGCGTGAGAAATTGCAGCTTTCATTTTTGAGGCAACAGTTTGTTCATTGTAAGAGAGGACAATACCTAGGAGAAAAACAAGTAAAAAGGAACTTGCAGATAGAGGAGGGCAGTGGAGATTGGCATCAAGCGGTGAGAGCATTAACTTACTTCTTAGCATGGTAGTTAGGATGGGAATACTTTGTAAAATAAGTGCGCTGTAGGCTACACCAACCCAAAGCATTTCCTTCCCTGGGGTAGTGTTCCGTGTCAGGTATTAGCAGCATTTGATTTGATAATGGCTGATACTGTGACTTTGCTGCCTTGCCAAACAAGCACTTTCACTTTCTGCCATTTGAGGGTGGGCTTTTCAAAACATACCTGAGAATTCAGTGACATGCCCTTGCTGCAGAGCACTAGAAATGGGGCATTTAACTTCCTAAAATACTTTTGAAAATCCCACCCATAATGTTTACTCAAATACTGAAGTTAAATGTATCCATTCTTAAGGGCCACTCCACAGCTCTCTGTTATATTCCACCAAATGAATAGTACTTCCCCCCAACTTTCAGCTGATGCCCTATGCATATTTATACAGAATCATGTTCCCCTTTAAACACTGTTGACTTTGGCTCAGTAAGGGACTCCTTATTTAACCTGCCCTTGTAGGCTATTTTCTCAAGGCTTTGTATCGTTTGTAATTCCTTTATTATTTGTTGTCTGTGTCTTTGTGTATTTGGGAAAAAAACTGGTCTTCAGGTTCTGTTTATCAGTGTATTATACAGTATGAGTACATGGTTTGCTGGCTCTGGGAAGTCCTTCTGGGTGAGCTGCCTGTGTCACACTACATTTAGCCTTGCTCCCAGTTACCTTACTCCCAGTTTTATTATGAACTTGGACAGAATCAGCTCTGCATCTATTTAATTTGGCTGAAAGGCTTTCCCTCAGTTGTCTCTGCATCACTGCTTCTGGGGAGGGTGGGAAGAATTGCAGGGATGACATGGGATAATGGTCACAAGTCATTTGGAGGCAAAATTATGGATACTATGCAGCAAGGTGGGTGTGGAGGTGTTAAATAAGAGCTTCAGCTTATTTCCTATATGGTACATTTCACTGAGGGGTGTTTGCTGCCCTTTCACTAATGGGAGAAGTACTTCTGTAGGAAAGCTGATCCACTTCCATTGAGTCTCGGTCAAGGTGGGAATAGTGCTGAGAGCAGGCAGGTTTATTCTGGGCCTTCTCAGTCATTGCCACAGAGGCTGCTTTTTGCTGTCGGTGGCTGTATTGTGTTTTTGTGTTCACGTTTTAAGACAAACGAGGGCAGTTCTTGATAAACTTCACAGAAGCACAGATTTCAAACTGCATCTTTCTGTTGGTGGAAACTTTGGACGTTATTAATTTGTAAGAAAAAAGTCCTAAAATTAATAGCATTCCAGGATTTCAGACTGTGCTTTCCTGTATTGCTCCATAAATGTGCTTTTGTGGAAAAAAAAAAAAAAAGAAAGAAAAAATTCCACTACATACTTCTTTCTTGAAAATCCACTGCGGTCTTTTTTCCAAGTGAGTCCTTAAAAATATGTGCTCTAAACACCTGCTTGCTTATCTGGCTGGTCGGGAAGAAAATGCTGTGTTGACAGTAGAGTTTACAATGAAGATTCACTCAGAAACGTAACACCTGTGTACAGCTCTCTTTCTGCATTCATTTGGAAAACTCTGAGCTCTTTTTATAGGTGAAATGTGGGAGAGAAAAGAAAGAAAAACCAAAAAACACAATGGAAAGAAAGCTGGGTTTTGCATTCACATTTGAGTGTGGGCTGTTAAAATGGACCTGAAGCGTTCCTGTTGATTCTTACATTTCTTTTTCCAATGAAAGGGATGAAAAGAAAATAAAGGCTATTTATAAAAAATATGTCTGTTGGAATATGCTTTGAAATGTAATAGCATTCTGGTAATTTTAAGTGCTATTTATCCAGTGTTGGAGCATGTTAATATTTATTTATTTTTTGCTGCAGCAGACAGTACAGATGAGTATTTCAGAAGCGAGCAAATTGCATATTCAAAACTAGATGAGAAATGTATTGAACCTTCACATAGGTGAGAGAAAACCGAACCTGCAAATGAAGCAGAGTGAAACAGGGCTGAAGAGTGCGGAAAGGGTGATGAAGAAAGTCAGTGAGATGCAATGATGAAAAAAAACCCAAATGTGTTCATGTTAATATAACAGATACTCCTTCTTCTGGTTTTAATCCGTGTTCGTTTTTTCCTTCATCAGCCCTTTAGGTTTGGCCCTTTGACTACAAAACCACAGTTGCGTGGTCTCCGTTGTAATTCTTCCTTTCTCTCGTGGGACTGCGGGGAGCATTGCTGTTCCAAAAAGCACATCGTGGCATGTGGTAAATGGTCTATGTGGGCTGCCTAAAGTCTGTGTGAGCCATTTGACTCTGTACTTTTAATTAACTTCTCCGCTGTGCCAGGGGGAGGTTGTGAGCCATACTGGAGGTCAGGTCATTGGCCTTACACTGGATCTGTGGGGGTCATCGTTCTCTAGGAGACCCACTTTGCTGACTAGCAGTTTGAACTCCAGCCTTTGGGCTCAGTTTGTAAACGCTGCAGGGAGACTGTGTTGTGTTTATTCACTGTTACCTGCCTGAACCTCCTCAAAACTGTTCCAGTCCACAGAACTTAGTGGAGTTATCTGCTTGCATAAAACTGAACCAGAGGTAGAGATGTGCATTGTGTCTGCATAAATAATCATCCCTAAAAACTGTTAAAAAAATAAAAATAAAAGTCAGCGTGCATTGCAGTGATTAGTTTAGCATGATTAGGTGGAACGGGTACGGCCCTTAATTAGTAAGTAGACTTGTAAAACAGTTAATGATTTTGTCTCATATTAATACAATAGGATTATCAGTGCGAAGTTAGGAGGAGTCTTTGGAGGAGCAGATAATGAGTTGCAGCTTAAGGGGGGTGGAATGTGTTAGGTCTGTCAGAGTGTTTTATGGAGAGCTGTAAAAATGGAAACTGTACTTGATGCTTGCAGATTATTCTTATGTTCCTTTCACAGGAAGGCACACCCATTCTCAAAAATATAATTGTGGGCTCTCTCTCTGCAGATTTAACACACACAAAAAGAGGCACACGCATTAAAGCTGGGAAATGGAGCCAAGGCTTCACTTCTGCGCTGAGCTCTGACTTTGGATAGAACTACTTTAAACTCATGACTTATAGGCGGTAGCTTCATAGAAGGCTCTTTTGTGTGTGTGTGTTGTTTTTTGTTATTCGATTTACAAATTTATTTATTAATTGGCAAAATAAGCCATTACCAGCAAATGGGATTTGTTAATTCTCTGTCTAATTATGTGTACTGGCCACATGATAAACTGATTTGTGATGATGGTCTAAGTTATTCCTACAAAAAATCTCACTCATAATTGCTATTCCTGCAATGAAAATACAGGAAAAAAGTAGTACTTAGATGTATGCAGTTTAGGTAAAATATGAAGAAATACTGAAGAAAAGAAGTGAAGAAAATAAAAATTGAAGAAATATACATATATGTAGATGTAAGAAAACTCATGGAGCAAGGAAAGCTTATGGTGCAATACCCTTCGTGCCATCTAGGATATTTGGATTAAAACATTCATCTTTATACTTTGTCAGAGACCTTCGTCATTCTGTCTACTCATATGTGATAGATTATCTATTTGTACCATACTAATCTCTGTTTATTGTAAAATAAAATCTGTTAGCTGTGTCGTAAATAAGTTTGGTGGCATTCAGAGCTGGAGTAGATGGCACTCAAACTGGAGGGAGCCCCTTAAGCAGTTTGTGTAACTGTCAGGGTTGCCCCATTCATTTTTATTTCGGGATGCATGCTTGCTTTTCTGTCCATTTGCCCCAGGAGTCATCAGGCAAATCATCCAGTGTTGGCAATTCCAGAGCTTGAGGTGGTGCAGAAATGCTTGCCATTGTTTTTTCTGCTACATTCTATATATATGTCCATGTTTTGTACATTAATGCCTTTGAGAATAGTTTGCAGATTCCTCAAAATATGTATCCCATTGGTGTGTTCCAACACCTTCGCATACTCTGTACCCGGTTTTCACTCTATGTCATGTTCCTCCTTTTACTGGCTCTGCCAGAAGGAACGATATCGTGCTGCTGCCTTTAAGAGCAGTTCAGAATGTAGGGCTTTTTCTAAGGATTTTCTGAGTGACTGTTTCCTCACGTGTGTTGCCAGATTTACAATTATTTGTTGTGATTTATATTCAAGTGTCAGCCGAGAAATTTTGCCTCCTGAGCTCAAATCTCTTTCCCCATGCACTAGAGTGAGACAGGTGTGACTGCAGCAAGTTTAACTGTGGCAGTCACCAGGTTGAATCTGCCTTCTCCCTCCACAGCTTCTACAGGTAAAAGATACAGAGAAAATGTTCTGAAGAATCATCAGTGGCTACATAGCTAGAGAATGGAGCTGTGAGTGCTTAAATAGGAAACAGCATGGCAGCAGCTGATTTTAATTAAGTGAAATGAAAAGCCTGAGTTTTGAGGGATTTAGGATATGTATTTGAGTTAGGGGATTGCAGGGCATTGCAGTACATAGTGCTTTCAGCATACTCTATGTAGATTACAAATTAACTGTGTATAACATACAAGTGATAAACTCCTATATGACTTTGGTGTTAGTTGTGTTTTTTTTGGTGGGGTGATGCATCTCATATGTATACTTGATTTCCTCGTACTACCTTTGAGTACTGGTCTCAGCTGAATGAACATCCTTAGAATGGAGAGGATATTACCTCTGGCTGGAAGTCTGTACATAGGAAACCCACTGGTAATGTGATACTTAAAATACAGTAATATGCTGAGTGTTTTATGTTTCACCTCTGTTGATATTTGTTTTTAAAGCCTCAGGCAAAGCCTTTAGGCTCACAGCTGATGTGTTTGTGCCATTTCTCTCTTCCTTACCAGGCTGGTATGATAAGAACTGATGAGGATGAATACTTCATTGAGCCTTTGGAAAGAGGAAAACAAATGGAGGAGGAAAAGGGAAGAATCCATATGGTGTACAGGCGATCAGCTATAGTGCAACATATCACTGATGTGCTTCCTGATGTCCACACTGAAGGTACAGTAAACCTGCGTGCTTGTTTACAAATCCCTTCCAGGTAACTGTAGCCTACTGTAGCTTTTGAAAGAGGCAGTTTTGACTGAGCTGTTGAAAAAGACAGTTTTCAAATATTTTGCTGAAATACATCAGTGTCATGTACACAGTTTCTCTGCCAAGAGCAGCACTTGTGAATGCATCTAGGAGACCAGAACCTAGCTGTGAGGTGTTAGAAATGTTGCAGAATTCGAGCTTGTTTCCTCCTTGTTTGTAGTGGAAACAATGGAAAAAAAAAGTCTGAGCTCTGCCTAATATGGTAAGATGTTGTGGGACATGTTAATAGAAATACTCATATGACTTTAATATTCTAAGTTGTTATTAAGGTTCGCCTGTCTATGCAACTTCTGTTTAAAATTTGGGTCTTATTTCTTTCCAAGTAATAGCTGAATTGTGCCAACAGCTGATACTGTTTTCCCCCTTCTATGAGTTGCAGTTAATGCAGTTTGAAAGCAATTGTCTTAATTGGGTATATGCTTTGACAAATCCCAGAGTTCCTCTCAGTCTTAAAGATAATCTGCTCTATCTGAGAATAATTATTGTGTAATTTTAATCCATTTCACCACATGTTCTTTTTCCCTTCTTTTAATACTAAAATAATGCTTACAAGCCAGCATATTGCATAGGGAATATTGAAGTTTTTTACTCTGTGGATTAAAGAACAGCTTCATTCCCCTTCTGCAGTCTGTTTTTTCAACATCTCTCAGCTTCTCAAATTCCTTTTGTACTTCCTTGTGTTCACTTGTTCTTGCAGCTTATAAGTGTTTGAAAAGAACAAGAAGTACAACACAGTACTAGAATTAGATACAAATATTAAGCAGTGAGAAGGAAGCTCTTCCTCATCACCAGTCCTCATGAACTTGAATTATTTGGTGTGGAAATGATCTATGCTGTACATAGCATAGCCCTTATTGGTGAGGGGAACTGAGAATCGCAGATGTGGATACCTTGAGCATATTCTGTGAAGAAGGAAAGTCATGAAATGAGGCAGAACTTGATCAAATGTAGGCATACTTCCTACACTAAGGGGAACTGTGTCACCAGATAACTCTGGAAAAGGCTGTTCTAAGTGGAAGTGGAGGATATGGGAAAAGTGCTTGTGTCTACCACATGCGTACAAGACTTGTCAGTCTTGTACTGAAACAGTTGAGTGCAGTGTGATGTTTCTGGGATTGCTGTAAGCCGGTTGGTGCAGTAGAGAGCTGAGCAGTACAGATCCCAGGTTACCGACCTGTTTGCTCCTAGCAATAATGAACAAGTAGAAATTTTTAGTTATGGTAGAGTCCAGCTGTCTGTGTTCATTGTATATTCAGTTAGGTGCTTTACTGATATACTACATAAATATTCATACAGATTGTTTGTATATGTCAATTTACCTGAGGCAGTGTTTTCTGATAAGGGAGCTCCATTGAAGCTGTCATTTTCTCATACTTTCTCTAACTGCATTTTTGTTGTCCAACCTTTTGGCTTGCCTGAGCTGTATTGAGCTGCACTTAGGCAGCAGTGTAATCTTATCCTTGAAGCAGCACACTGTGCTTTTTTCTATTTACCGTATCCATGGCTATGAATAGCCACTTCAGAGAATGACAGCGTATGGTGTGCGCAATATTGGTTTCATCATTTGCTTTGTGTAGAGATTGTTTTCAATTAACTGCATTAATTCATTGGTATAAAGAGCAGTGCTTATCTAGCATATGGCAGGCAGGGTTTTGTTGTTGTTGTTTTATCCTTACAAAATGCCCCGTCTGCTTACACCCTCACCCTGTGAGATCAGAGAAATATGGATAATTTCTCCATGTTTTGACAGTCTGGTGGCAGGAGCATTCATTTTTGTTTCATGGAGTGCTTGTTTTTATTACACAGATAATCATCTTGCTAATTCAGTTGATTTTATTCTACTCTGCTTCTCTGAAACTGATCTTTTCTTCTGTGAATGTGTGACAGTGAGAGGACCTACAAGTTAGTAGTATGTCCCCAGAAGTTAATGTTGAGTATTGAAAAAACAACCGTGAATTGATACTTGCAGTCTCCGTTGCACTGGGTGAGCTTGTTTGCTGCTTTGAAATGCCATGGTAGTTAACGCCAGTTAATTCTTTTGGACAGAGGAAGCTCTTCCTCTTCTGCAGGATGGTGACCAAGACCTCCCCTGGGAAATCCCTGCTATTGAAAACCACTTTAATGTAGTCGGATGTGACACTGCATCTGGAAACGTCGAACGAATTTCTCCCTTGGGAATGTAAAGCAGGCTTGGTTATTCTTTCCTGTGAAAAACTGGGTCAGATGAGTTACACAGAAAACCGTGTGAAAGCTGATCAGCTCATAATGTTTAATGTAGCCATGACCCAGAACAAGGATTTCCATACGCAAAAATACATGGACCATCCTAATTTTTGTTTGAATTTAAGAAAATTACTGAAAATTTCTCTCTGTGCTCAAAAGTGAAGTGGAATCGACCATCATGTGCCTGGTAGCAGAATACAAATGAATAGATAGATGCTTACAGCAAGTGACAGTGAGTTGAACCAGGCTGCTGAAATTACATAGGGCTTTCTCATCAGGCATAGTCGAACATGTGGATCTCTGGATTTCTTAGGAATTCCCAGCTAATGCAACATGCTTTTCTCTAATCTTTTGTAAGGAAGAAATACATCCAGTGGGACTTTATAGACAACAGTCTTAGTAAATCTTTTCAACTTTAGTAAAGGTGATAGATGAACAGAGAGAGGTATTTCCACAGCCAGCAGCTTGTGGCCATCCATTACTCTGGCAGGTTGAAAAGGGATAGCTGCTAGTTTGAATTGTGATGGCTTACCATCTTTAACTTACCTGTTACTGATAGGTAGAAATGAGTGAGCTGCATAGAGAGTAAAGCTACTATAGGCTATGTATACAAAGCTGAAAAAAAGGCCAGAAGAATATGAGAGTCTGTGATGTTAGAACATCATTTAAAGAAAACTTCAAGATTTTATCACTCTTCCAATTAGAAACAGAAAGAAATACTCTGTGGACAGGCCTGAGTTGGAAGAATTTGAAAGGATAATAATATAATTCTGTCTGGACAAGGTGAAAATAGTTTATTCTCTTTTGTTGGTGAGCTGACAAACATGACCAAGATGTGTGGTTATTAACCATATTCCTTGAAAGGAACAGGTGGAGATCTGGAGGACTAGAATCAAATTTGCACCCAGGAGGCCTTTTCAAGTTCTTTTGAATCAGGATCATGTGTATGGTAAAGTAAAATCTAAATCATATTTCTCCAAAATGTACAATCCTGATTTAAGTCCGGTTGAGCAAGTGAGACAACTCAGATATATGTCAGTGTGGTAACGAGGAAGGCTTTGAATTATATACTACTTGAGTTGATCACAATTCAATTTACCTTTCCTCCTGTTCATTCCTTTTTTATTTTTTGCATGCATTTTCCTTTCTTGTATGATAATACAAGAAACAACCTTTAGCTTGGAAGTTAGGCAGCACATTAATGAACTCAAACTTTTCCTATTTTATTTTTCCCTTCTCGATATAGTGTTTTTTAAACAAGACAACTTATTCACACAGAAAGCACTTCAGATTAAAGTATTTTTGTAATTACTTCCTAACAGTGGGAAACAAGAAATACGAGCCTTTATCTCCCAGCTTCCTTTCAAAATTTTCATTTTCCCTGAAGAACCAAAATGCTTTTGTGGCTGATGGAGTTGCCATGGCACTGGGTTCAAGTGTCTTTGTCTCAGGTGGGAAAAATGTAGGAGGAAGAAATGATTTGGGAATTGCTCATGGTTGCTGGGGAATGAAACCCTGGAATAGAAGGCAGAAGAATGGGATGACTATTGCTTGCTTCAGAGACCTCCCTGAGCACTTCCCCAGTCACATCGGTGTTTCTTAGAACTGTTGTTGTACCAGAAGGTGTCTGAAGGTTTTCTCAGCAGACTTTCTCATGACCTGTGTTCTGATGGAGGATATTTTAGGTACTGCACAGCATGTTGTGTAAGTCTGTAGTGCAGTAATAATGAGAAAGACAGAACTGATTTCTATGAGGACTTAGCACAACACATTTTGTGACATGATGAATTATGGTATAGTCTTCTCTTAAGTTGTATTGGTGCCAATAACCTGAAGACATATTTTCTCTTTATCTAGAACTGCTAGAGCTTTTGCTTATAAATCAACCTTCCATTTTGCTTATAAATCATATTCTGTCAAATTGAAACAGAATTGGGTACATCAAAGTTCTTGGTTAAATGGAGATTTGTTGGGTGAGATTTTAAGCTAACAGTTTGCTTAATCAAAGAGAAGGTAGTCAACAAAATTATTTTTCATACGGCATAGTACAAAGGAAAATGAGTATTGATAGATGAATTTACAGGGAAGACCTGTGGAGGAGGAAGACTGGGAGGGAAAATGGTGAAAAATGTGTCATGTACTTCTGGAAATAGAAGTAGACAAATGATGCCTTTGGCTGCAATGGAATTACAGCTGTCTCCAAGTCTATGAGTGGGCATGTTTGTACTGCAGACAGAAGTGTAGTTGCATCCAGGTTAGGAATAACTTGAATTAGATTTAACTTCCCTTATTTGGATACCAGTATCAGTACAAGTGTGGAGTCTATTGCTAACTACAAAATATAACCAATAAGCTGAGAGTATTGCTGGTGGGTTCTACAGTGCCATGCTTGCTTTGGTCTCAAACCAGAATGTCATCAGTGTACATGATACAGGATGTGTATCCTCTGTATGTGTTCACACTGAGGTCTAGACCATGATGAGGCTTCAGACTTGTGTACTTTGCCCTCAAAGTTCACAGCTGAGCTTGACCTACTTGTCCTCAGGTGGAATTTGGGATTGATATTGTTCTTGGGAGGTGACTCAAGAACGTTAACTGCTGCAATCAGGAGCTTTTTGGTAAAGCTAAGAATAGAAGCACATGCTACAAATACTTACCTTTCATTTTTAAAAGGTATGTTTGTAAGGAGTACTGAGCTGTACAGAAATAATAGTCCAGATGCATTCAAGAATTTATATTAGTTAAGCACACCACTTCAGGGCTATTGCACTCCTTGTCAGCAAGGCTATGATAAAGAGGTTAAGGCCCAGAGCAGCACACAGCTTGGGGAGAGTCCTTTCGTAGTAGCAAGATAATGAAGAAAATTATAAATAGATGAATGATCCCTGGTCTCTGTTCTGCAGGCTTTATCATGGTTGCCTTGAAATGTGTATAAGTGAAAGAGAAGACAGATTCACCACTGAAAATAGAAAAAAAGACTTTAACATGTTTTTAAGAAAGAAAAGTTGAGGAAGAATGGATCAAAAGGTGCTCGAAAGTGATTTGAATACTGTGTCTGTGTCATGGAGGTTATGCTTACCTCCCGATGATGGGATTAGAGGCATCCATCTGTTTAAGTCATCTTTAATTCTTGGCAATAACAAAGGAAAATTATTCTTAAATACAACCAAGGATAAATGCTTGATTCCCACTGCAGGCACCCAAAGCCAGAGTAGTAAAGCACACAGAGAAATCTATATGAGGGGAGGAGAAGAAAAAGATCAGTACATGCATTTTGCAGCCATTGCAAGGTGTACAAAACTTCCCAATAAAAGCTACTTAAAGCACCTTAATTACATAGGAAGAAAAACGATGTTTGATGAATAGCAATAATGGACAGCAGAGATGTTAAAATATTCTGGAAACAACCATTCCCATGTAGAAGGAGCCTATTAGGTTTGCAGATTGTATTCTTACAGTAATGTGTAAAGTGAGGACACAGCAAGGTAGGAACCACCCTTTGTGCTCTTCCACACAAATCCAACAGTGCGAACAATTCCAGTATAATGTTAGAGAGGGACATTGTACAGAACTTGCTGTTGGCTCTGTTTGAGAAATAGATTCTAAACAGTGAATGTGTTGCTGGCTTTTTCTATAGTAGCAAACACTAGCCCGCACTTGTGTCTTTCCTCTAGCACTATGTTCACTAGTGCTGTTTATGCCAGCTCTGAGTAGCTGCAAATGATGCTTTTCAGGGCAGTCTGATTCAGCAAATAGGATTCATGGAGCTAAGATATAGTGAAAGACAAAGTAACTCTTGCCAAGGTTTCCTCTTTTTTGCTAGTTTAATTTCTGTTGAGGTGAGAGGAGAAGCTTTGAAGAGAAGGGTGATATTAATATGGATGAACCAAAGCTGTGAAAGTGCTGGACAGCACTGTAGAACCAAGTTCCCTAGTTTAGATGAAAATAAGCTCACTTCTGTAGAGTTTGATAAGAAAAATACAGGTGAGATGGTTTAAATGCTTTGAAGTTGGCTGTTAATACAGCAATGAGAACAGGGAGACAAGGGTTGGTTGCGCACTAAAGTTCTGTGAGCTCAAGTCAGGCATCTGCCCTTCCCCAGCCCCTCTCACCTCAAGCTGTAAAACTGGATGAAAAGGAGGAGCTTTGCTGAACCTCAGAGAACGGGGACAGTCTTTGCCTGAGCACAGGCACTAATCAGAAGCAGAAGGACTGCCTTATGAAGATGAATTTATGTGAATTAGAGATCAGGAACATGAGGAAATGAATCCTCCTACAGCATGCGGGGGCTGATTCTTGTTTCTGTGTTTAACATGTGTGTTTTACAAATTTAGTACTGAAGTGTAATATTATGAAAATATCAAGACACTTTCCTTCCCACAAAGAAAAGATTCCTTTTCAATCAGTGTGTTCTGTGGGTTTTTTAGCCAATGTCTTCTATGTGAAAACTAATGAGAATATAGCAAAATGTATTGCAATACTGTGCTTTTTGTAACAAGTGACTGTTGCTGTTGTTTTTTTTTTTCCTTAAGTTAATGAATTTTGGCTTTTTTTTTTTTCATATTGTGAGACACCTTCTGCCACTTTGGTTTGTCTATGATAGCTAAGATGCAAAACTGATCTTGGGTTTACTTTGAGCAATTTGAATGATCCCAAGGACTGCCTGGCAGCCTGTCCTCTTTTTGGTAGAACTTTTCCTCTGTGGGACACATGAGGTTCATGCTTAGTAACTCTTATAGTACTGTGCTTTTAGTATCAAGATGCCCTGCGGAGTTCACTGCATCTTTTCCTTTGTTCTTCTAAAGCATTATGTAGATGATGAGTAAGAGTAAACTTGTCTTGTTTGTGCTGGGCAGGATGACCCAGTATTGGGCAACTGAAGCTGATTGGAATGCATATGGAAACAACTAACGTGAGAGAACCATCCTTGCAGTTAATTTTCCTCCCAGTGGATGGATTTTCTTCAGATCCATTTCTAGGTTACAGAAATAAGTAAATCTTTCCAAAATGTGGTATTAAAAACCAGAGTAACAGCATGACCCAGCTGTTGTTTGCAGTAAAAATAGCGGGGTTTTATTTTTTGTTGTTTTTTGCCAGAATGCCTTGCCTAATAATTCTTTTGAGTATTCTAATAACATGAGATAAGAATGTTGAGATAGTTAGGATTCTGGAGGCTATTAAAAGACATACAAGTCTGAGTCTGCAATTTGAGTTGGAAAAGAGAATTGCTATCTAAGAGAAGCTGGCTTGTACTGCTGTAGTGACCTGTGGGAAATCAGTGCGAGTCCTGTTAAATTTGGTGTGGTTTGCAAAGAAAACACAGTGAAGAAGAGGTTTATTGGCTTGTACCATTAGGGATGGCTTAAGAGAAGCTTTTTGTTTGTGTGTCTTTCTCTCTAGTATGATGGACAGCGCCATTTTTTAAAAAATGTTGCTTGGAAAAATGAGACCATTTCTATAGGAGATATCTAAGTAAAGGCTCTGGTATGTCTCAGTGGGTTTATTTGTGTCCTTTAACACTTCCTACATATTAAAAAAAGACAAAGTCCACTTCAGCTACAAAATTAGGGATAAACATGCGAGAGAGCAGGTTTATCCCAGAGCAGAGTAAAGCAGATAAATAACTCGTGAGACTAATAAAAGTCTCTTTCCTGACATTGCTTTTCTCATTGCCCTCTATGTGAATCAAGGAAGAGTGTTTGTGTGGGGTTCAGCATGTGACGCAGTTCAGAGGCCTTACTCATACACAGATATTTGGTTATGCATGACTTAAACATATAAGTGAAATCTCTCCTTTCTGTTGTTAATGACAAACAACTATGTGGGAAGAAACAGTAAGAGTTTCTTCCTCCCATGTTTCAGCATGGCCTATCTTGTCAACACAAGGACCTGGAGAAATTTGGATTAATGTGCTTATATTGTCTAGTGGGGACAGGGAATGGTTGCATGTGGGTAGAGACTGCAGTCAGGGACTCATTAACTGGGCCAGAGCAAAGAATCCAAGTACTGCTAGTCCAGCTTGATGTCTGCCCTGCTCTGAGTGTGGGGGAAATGTTAAGGATTTGGATGTGCTCCTCTGATGTGTGGTTTTCTGAGGTGGTATAAGCTGGGATAGGCATCCTGCTGAAAAAGAAGAAATCCTGCTCAGATGTTGAAAATGTCTTAATCTAACTCAGTCCTTTGTACACCATTACCTTCACTTTTTACAAGCACCCTTAAAATCTGGTTATCCAAGTGAGAACAGCTCTGTAGACCCACTGGTGAATTCAAGAGCCTGTGTCTGCTGTTTCTTCACTTTAATGCATGGACAGCTGCTCTGACTGTTTCTGCTTTCAAACTGGTCAGCTATTGCTAAAATTGGATGGATTCTGGCCTTTTAATTTACTGCAGGAATGGAATAGAATTAGAGATTATTCCTGATTTTTATTCTTGCTTTTATTGTAATAGATGGCAGAAGAAATTCTGCTCATGTCTTTCTAATGACTATCACTAGACAGTGAATCGTAGAGCAGCTAAGATAAAAAGGTTACCACTTGCTGAAATCTTGTGTTAATGATGAAGTGGTCTGAATTAGTGCCACTTCTATATTAAAAACCATTTGAGACATCAGTACAATCTGATTATTTGTTGCTTTAGTTGTAGAAGTAAGCATTAGAAAGTGCTCTCTTCCAAGAGGAAATTGAGATGGTACTTTTCTCTACTCGGCAATACGTGTGTTAGCAAAATTAAGGCAACAGGTTGTAACTCTGTCAGTTATTTTTGAAAGTCAGAGTGGTGTAGTAGTCAGCCACAGGTTTGTGGCTGTTTCCTACCCTGGAAAGTAGGAAGTAATTTTGTCCTATAGAAGATTTTTGGATATGTTATATGGCTATGTGTACAGACTATGCTGTGTTCCTGAAAATGGTATGCTCGGGCTGGCCAAGCCAGCCTGCGCACAGCCTGCTGTCCCTGGGGGCCCACCAGGCCTGGCCTGGGTACTGCCATCCCTGCTGCCTATGCAATCACTACCTGAGCAAGTGGTGTTTGAGAGCACCTACCGAGGTGGAACAGTTTTCAGGTTGAACTGTTCTGCCTCCTGGGCTTTCAAGAGTTAAACTCAACATTAATTTTTTCCATGTGTTCTCATAATGTTGAGTGAGTACATCAAGATTAACTTGAAATTCATGTTGTTGAACATTTCCGGATGCATCACGTCCAACATGCTTGGTCCTTTGCGCATATGCACTTGTGGGAGTCAAGTGTCATGCACTTGATTTTCTCCAGATTATAAATAACAAGTCTGTGTTGCTCAGTCTTTACACATGACCCTTTCCGTGTGGTTAGTACTGATGTTAGTACTCAGCTAATCCAGATTTCAAGTGTGAGATACAGCATGCTTGTAAATTTTCCTTGTGCATTTTCTTTCTCTCTTGGTATTTTCTCCTGATTGGTTTCCTGTTTTAAACTTAGAGAAATATTCGCCAGCTTTGGTGAATAACCTAACGTTGACCAGATACTTCTTGACTGAGCTTAATTTGAGGTATATCTGTTGCTTTAATTTGATCTGTGGCAACAGCTGTTTTGAAAATCCCTGGAAAATATCTTAGGAGGTTATCTTAGTATGCTCAATGGGTTGTAAGTCAAATGTAATTAATACCATCATGCATTCTGTTGATATTCAGAGAAAACTGTATTTCTTTCATAGAGCTGTTATAAAAGCAGAAGCCAAGTACATTAAAAAAAAAATGGTTTTTTTTTAACTAAAAACTCTGTTTAAACAAATGCTTAGTAAGTATCAAGGAACCATGGAATTAGTAAATAATATGTCCTTAACAAACCTTGGCTATACCAGATACAACTGGGTTCTTCTCAACTTCTTCCAAAACAAAACAAAAAAAAACCTTTTTTTGTCATTGTTGACTGCAAGTGAATTTGCAGACAGATGCATTTGTGTCTGTGCTTTGCTATTTTTATGGTATTTCTCAATTTGCTTTCACAGGGCTGATTCTTGATTTATTTCAAGTCCTCTTTCTTAATCAGTTTGCAGAGTTTCCCTGCCAAGAATAAGTAATGATATATTTTCATTACTTCCAGCACTTCAGAGATTCCAGATTTCTGATGTCCAGCACATTAACTACTAGACGAGAAAACAAGTCTTTCTTTAGTTAACAGCTGCTCTTCAACAGGGAGCACAAGGTGAGATAAATCAATTAAAAGAATCAGGTGTCTGAGTGATACTGAGTTCAGTTCTTTCAATGCCATACAACATTCCCATGGCTGATTATACACTGCATTAGTTGGATAAAAGCTGACAAAGCTTTGACCTCCTCAGATTTGCTTTGTTTGCTTTTTTTGTCAAACATGCTTTTTATTTTTACTGGCAAGACAGACTCCATCATTCATATTTATTTTTTACATCTGAAGTTTGTCAAGATGCTTGGAAAAATATGACAATGAAAGACATCTGGGCATCCCATCCACTTTCTATTTGGAAACATCTGCATCATTATTAGGAACTTCTTAGTAGTACTGCAGTGAGCAGATATATTCTCTTCTCCAGGCTAATTTAGAATTGCTGGTAGTGAAAGAAATTCAATAGGCACTAAAAAACAAGTATCTGTTTCTTGGCCAGGCTTTTTAATACCGCATAGTTAGGATGCCTTAATGTTTGTTCCTGAGTAAAGAATAAACTTGTGGAATTTGATGGGGAAAAACGAGAAAACAATGGAGGAGAGCCAGCAGTGTCTCCTTCAAATTGTTCATTAGTTTTATCTGTAGGACTTCAAAAGTTAAGCACTTGTATTCTTGAATCTTTGCTGAGCAGGTTGATGCACAGCTGTTCATCAGATGTTTGTTCCTTCTAAACACAGACTTCTCAGTGTCAAGCTGCCCTTCCTCCATTTTTAAAGCCTAAGAAATCTTCACTAAGAGAAAAAAAATCCTAGTCTTTCTTTTTTTCACATAATGTGGGAGAGCTGCTGAATTGTGTCGGCTACAACTGGAGAATAGTATTTGATGAATCATCAAATACAAGATTGTATGGGAAATTGGTAATCACAGCCTGAACCTCCGATTAATCAGCTCGGGTGAGTGTTGGGTCAGCTGTGGGAGCACAGGTGAGAGTAATTTAGCTGTGCTCCTGGAAGGGGTGGAACTTGACTCCACCTCCTCTAGACCTCATTTAAGGGCTGACCACCACTAAGGCAGCATCTCTTGGAGATTGCTCCTTGGTGAAGATTGCCTCAGCATTTCCTAGCAGACTGAAGTCTTCCATACAGGTGAGTTTTTCCTGTAAATAACTTTTTTGATGTTTACTACCATCTTTATGTTATTATCACTGTACAGATATTTACTACCATCTTTACATTATTGTCACTGTACACAAGATACATTAATCACATTACAAGATACAGACACTGAACCCTGTAGTTACCAGACGATAAGACTGTCCATTCTGAACTTCAGTGAATATTCAGTAACCTGTCTATAACACTGGCCAGGAACTGATGTGAAGAAAGCATTCAAATGAAGCTGTGTCCCCACATTCACCAGTGTTAGACTTCCCAGGGCACTTGCCAGCAACCTGTGGGTTTCTCCTACCTTTATATGTCTAATCCTTTTTGAGCTTTTCCCGAAACAATGATTAATAAAATTCAGTTAGGTGCTGTGGAGCAGTTCTGTTCGTTTTAATCCTGTTACCTGTCTCTTTTATTCAGTTCGCCCTACTCCCTGTGTTAGGAGAATATTACTATATTGTTTTTACTTACCCCTCCTCATTATTGCTTTTCCAGTCCAGAAGGAAATACTTGAACTTATCTCTCAGCCTGTAGGCAGTTCTTTCCTTGTGTTCTTTCTTGTCACTTCTCCATAGCTTTCTAACCTCTTAAAGTCCTTCTGGAGATGTCAATGTAGGTACCTGTGTGTGGCAGCCAGGATGTAGGCATGTTGTGTGTATGTGCAAGGACATCATGTTTGCTTCTGTGCCTTTTTTAACAATTTATTTTCAGCTTCTTGGTTGAGGAAAGTTATCTTTAGAGAACTCTGCATTTTATTTAACATTGCTTTTCTAAGGCACTATAGGTAATAACTCAGTGTATGTGCACATTTGATTGCATATTAGTTCTCTCATCTTTGGGCATTCTTTTGTTACTAGATGGTTGACCTATGATGAGTGCCTCTTAGTAAGATGGATGTTCTTTCTGAAAGGTTTACTTTTGAATGTTTGATAGTGACCCTGCTACCTGTTCATAGGCCCTGGAACCACTTTTTTGGCAAAAGGCTTGTAGTCTGTGCACCCGTAAACTGCCCACTTAGCACAGCCACGTCCACAGCTATGCCACGCGTCTGAGGAGCAGCTGTGCATTTCATGTGTAGGAGGTTTACCACAGTGACTGTGATGGGGTTTGTCACTGTCATGTTACCATGTGAGTTGTATTTAAATTAATGAAAGAAGAATGGCGGCTTAAAAATATCAACAGATAAAGTTGTTTTTAAAAATCCATAGTTTGATATTAAGTGTAGGTAGTGTGTTTTGTGGATGACGTCCCTCTGACCTAGAATGAACTTACTTTGTTCTTTCCATAGTAAGATGCTGAATTGGCAATGTGCTGATTTTCTGAAGTTGGGCTGTCTTTAGACTGCATGGAAAAGTTATAGTGATGCCACCCATTAAATCCATGAGTTTTAATTTAAAAATGTTTCAAATGCTGAAAGGTGGTTGAATATAGCATTGTAATGGTGAAAAGAAATCCTGCTTCAGGTATATAACATCAAAATGTGCCACAAACTGTAAACGGACATCTTTTTCCATTCTGTTTGGTATATTCTGAATGTAAACCATATCCCACTTCTTGATGTCACAGGTTAGGTGGACAACTGAAATAAACATAACACAAGCAGTATACTAAAGTATTCCATTCTGATGAATCAAAGCCATTTTTTCAGACCAGGATACTGCACACTGTAATCATGAGCACATACAAAGTCTAGTTACCAGAGAAGTTCCTTTGGGGACTTCATTGTGATCTCTGCTATTTATCATACTCATCAACTAGCTGCCTGATAGCAGAGAGTGCAGCTTCTGTAAATTCAGAGAGAACACACAATGGGGGAATCTTATTACTCTACTTGGGAAAGAGCTGCTAATAAGGGGGCCTCGGACTGGGTGGAAAATTGGGGTGCAACGAAGGCAAAACTTCCGTCTAAACCTGGCCAACCACACACACAGCACAGCCTACGCTGCCTGGATAGGAAACAGATTCGGAGAAGAGGACTTGGGGGTTGCTTACAGCAATCACCAAATGCAGAATTAAGACAGGAACAAATGGAAGTTTCTGTAACATCTCTATAAAAGAAGTACTGTATTTTCTCTTGTTCTTTAAAACACTTTGTTTTATAGTCAAAGTGTAATGTAAATTGTTATGTTCCTAGGACTAAAGATAGACTTCTGTGGACAAGGTTATCCAGATCATTGCTTGCTCTTTGGGTGAAGTTTTCAAGTTTCTGCTACTTCATGTTATCTTTAGCCTTTTTTAACTGTTACTTCTGTCCTTCATTAACTGTGCTAAGATAAATGAGCTATTGATTTGTGGAATTATTTCATTGCTTAAAGGTTAATCCTGGATTTGTTGGACGTTCAAATGATGTTTGTTATGGGATTGTCCACAAAGAGGGAAGATCAATAAGCAATTACATCTAGAAATAAGTTTGTCTTTGAGGGTTTGTAGGTGAGAATTACAAAGTGGTAATCTATTTCCAAATGAACACGGAGATTGCTTCCATTCATTTCTGCATTTAATGTGGTTACATTCAGCACTTGCCAGAAAACCTTCCTCTAACAGGACGCTACAGCATGGTACAAGGTTTGTCTTGATTCTCACAAAACAGTCACTTGATTTTCCTTTTAAATTTAAAATAGGTAATACTCAGTATGAAACAAAACAAAACCACAATGCTTGCAGATCCTCTAAGTTCTTGTTTTCGTTTTGTTTATTCTTCTGTCAAATAGTATGCAGTTACGTTTCCCCCCCCCCCCCCCCTTTTTAAATGACTTTTCACCAATCTTCTGCACCACAGTCTACACAGGCTGCAGTAATTTTAGAAACTGTGTGAGACAACTGAACCATTTAGAATGATTTTGGAAGCTCGTTTGTGTGACACTGAAAGTAGCAATTTTGCTGATTTACTTTATATGAGGAAAAAGGGAAACTACTTGTCAGATGTCTGAGTGGTCTGATCTTCCTTTTAAATAGTACTGATATTCTTAGTGCATTATCCTTCAGCCAGAAGCATTTGTGCTGACCTCAGGGGGTGGACATTTCTTCCCTTTTCGTTTTCTACCTAAGGATGACAGTTTCTAGATCCATTTCAAACTACTGCAAGGATAAAAGATAGGATTCTGGTTCTAGTGTGAGGGAAACTGAGTCCGCAGCTGTCTTTCCAAAGCAAGGAAAGCCACTTTCTTTGATGGACAGGGAGTTGCTTCAAGAAGGTGAAGATTTCAAATTTCAGTCATTTTTCTCATAGTAAGTGTACCTTCTTCCATCCAAGGTCTCTCTCTCTCTTAGTTTTGTTTTTGTTTTTAATAAAAGGAAACTCCATTTTCCGTTTTTACTTGGAAAAGTTGGACAAGAGCCTCTATGAAACCTGATAGTTGCTTGAGGCACAGTAAGCTGCTTTCAGCACCCCTTTTGAAGATTAATTTAAGATGGTTATAATATTTACAGCCGAAGTAAGATTTTTAAAGGCATTGCATATTATTACCCCGTCTCTAGAAGTGGGTAAGCCGATATCCAGGATTAGGAAGAGATTGCACCACAATCAGTGGCAGAGCTTAAAACCAAATCTGAAGTGCCACAGTTTCAAGTGAATGATGTCCTTCAGATTGCACTGCCTGTCTCAGTAATGGCTACTTTGAGTTTGAGCTGGTTGAACTGAGAGATGGTTTTGATATTGTTTGTTTTTCAGTTCAGAAAAGTAACAGATCTTTTTGCTTAGTTATTTTATTGAAGACTTTTTTTGTTGCTGTCTTGTGTAAACCCAGTACCTTGTTTGTGCGTATCAGCGTGTTTTGTTGGTGTACCCCTTTCCTCTCTTTATGTGGTGTTAGAGTATGGCTTCGTACATATTTTTGCCATTATCTTGGATAATATTGTGGTGCATATACTGCTTAGAAATAGCTTGGATTTGGTGACATTTGTTGGTCTTGGAATGCTAACTTACAATGCATTCATGGGAAAAAAAGCAGGAACCAGAGTTCAACAACATTCAGCAATACTTTATAGTTGGAACTTTTCCTTTATATTTATGGCAATGGAATTTTGAAAAATGGCTGAAATTCCATATGACAAGAAAGAGAGGCTTATTATCTGTGACTAACACCTAGACGTGGTTTTAAGTGTTGGTATTCTTATGCTACTTCTACTCGACTGCTACCTTCGATTATTGTGTTGTTTTATTGTTTTAAACAGCTTTGCTTCTAGCTTTGCGTTACTGTTGCATTACTCGTGCTGCCACCTTCCTCTGCAGATCTGGCCAGTGCACTGCACTATTGAATCGAAACCTAGAGTAGGGATAAGCTAGCCTTTGTGTTACTTACTGAATCCAAGTGAGAGTCTGGATTTTTGGATGACTGTAGTGAAATTATGTTAAATGAAATTATGTGAAGTCTTCAAAACAAAGGGCAGAAATACCATGTAGACCTTTTTATTTCATTGTCTGACTCATTCATGGTAGGCATTTTTCGAGATCAAGTATTCTCACGTTTTCAAGTGACTTTTAATTCTCAATACAAAAATTAGTCCCCTGAATGTAGAATCTCAGTTTGCTTTTAGATCTAACAGGACTAGGGGTAATAGGATGAAGCTATAGCATATAAAGTTCAGTGTGGAAGAACTTCTTTATGGCGAGGGTGACGGAGCACTGGAACAGGCTGCCCAGGGAGGTGGTGGAGTCTTCTTCTCTGGAGATATTCAAGACCCGCCTGGACGCCTACCTGTGCGATGTGGTGTAGGGAGCCTGCTTTGGCAGGGGGGTTGGACTCGATGATCTCTAGAGGTCCCTTCCAACCCCTACAATTCTGTGAAATGTAGGCCACCTTCATTGCAACAGCATGGATACTTGTTAGACTGGATAAAGAGCAGGGATAAGAATCTTGTTTTTGCAACGGTTCCTCTGCCTGACAAAGGCGTAAGTGCAGCTCGGCATTAGAGAATCCACAGCTGACTACTCAGAGATTGTTCTCAAGTACAATACAATGCTGCACACAACAGATTTGAAACTGGAAATACTTCAGTAGCAGAAGTTGTTATCAGCGCTGTGGATATTTGGAGTAGTGCTATTCATGTATCTGCTGCAGTGTCTGTCTCGAGTTAACTTAAGGGAGGGAGTGAGGACTGGGAAAGCACAAAAGCATTTGCAAACATTTTTCATCCATCTTTCTTTGCCTCTGTGAGATCCACAGCATGGGACCTCACCAACCTCACCACAGAGAGAGACTGCTAACTTGTCAGTTATTATTTGCAATACAGAGCCACTGAAGGCCTGAACCAGCATCTGACAGCATCTGACCTGCAGTAAGGGACTTTATTTCAGATGACTCCGCCTGTAGAGGCTACATGGCATAGCCCATGTCAGCTATTGGAGGGCAAGAGGGGAGGTTTGAAATGGTCAGCCATCATATTTTCATAAATCAGGTCCCCAGTTTCAACTATGAGTTGAAAGAGGCTGTGGTTGCATTAGCAGGCAGTGCTGCTGAATGGGTGAAGTGTTGCAGAAGGAAGTGGTGAGAGTCCAGCTTCTGTGCTCTGGGCAGTTACATCAAACCATCTATAGTTTGGTTGTGTGGACCAAATTCTTGGTGCTCAGGCTTCTTTTTGGCTGTGCATAAGTCAACCCTGTGCATATATGTATGCTTTGATTTTTTTTAATTTTTTTTTTTTTTTTTAATTTTCTCCTATAAGTTAGTTTGTGCTTAACAGAAGTGAATGCCATCTGCCAGTTTTTCCTAATTGATCTGTATTATGAAATCCCTCCGCAATTTCTGCAATTACTTTTACATGCAACTACTTTACTAACCGGGAAATGGGTCAGGACTTTCTGCTGTGCTATAAACCATATCCAATGCTGTAACACAGTCACACAAGCTATTAGAATTTTTTGCTGTGTGAAAAGAAAGCATCCTCTACACAACCTCATGTTTTCTTCTAACACCTGGTTCAGCTTTCTGTAAACCATACTGTTTATTTCTTTCGGTGGCTTGGACTGTCTGTAGCTCCTATTTGTGAACTAATTCTGTGTGGCTGTAATACAAATAATACTCTACTAACTCTTTTGTTTAAAAGTCATGAAAATTTCCTATATAACATGACCTGAGGAAGTCTTCTGAGGTCTTTAAAACTGACAGAATGAAGTCTAAAAACCAGGCAACAGAACTCACTGTAAGATGTTATCTAATCTGGATCTCCAGTTCCTGAGAGTCAGAGAGGATATCAGGAATTATAACTTTATATTGTTTGGACATCTTAGCCAGCCTCATTTGGTACAGGGCTGTTAGCCGGCTATCTGATAAGGTGAAACCTGTTGTATCCTTGGGCCTAGAGATCACTTCAGTACACTTTGAAACAGTTCCTGTAGTGTCTGGCCTCCTTTCTCTCCATTCTTCTCCCTTGCCTACTCCACAGCAGTGTGCACTCTGGAGCTGTTTTTCTCTTAGTGTTTAATCCACCTTTCATGGCAAGCTGTCCCTTCTTGTCATGCATTTAGTCGGACCCATTGTATATTCCATGGAAAATTCTTCTCCCATCTCAGGTTATTCTTTTTTTTTTTTATATATATATTATTATTTTTTTGCAGTTAGCTTTCCACCAGACTGGAGGGCTCATTAAAGCACACTGTACAGGAAATCAAGAGAGGCGCAAGAATCGGACCCTTCTTGCCAAATAGGGAAAGTTGGCAACACTCCTTTAATAGGGAAATTCCTTGGCTTCAAGGAACAGCTCCACAGAGCGAGTGCTGTTTAAAAACGTATACAGGGCAAGAACTTCTTGAAGTGCTGTTCCACATATGCATAAAATTGCATATTCTCACATATTATAGTGATATTCTATTAGTATTAATAAGAATATAATAGTTGGAAACCTATGGGGTTATCTGATAAGTCTTGAAATTGGACTGCAAGTGTCAGGATGCAGAAAATCAGTGCAGGGCATAAGGAATTTAACAACGTGTGTAGTAATCTCGTACAGAATGTATTTTCAGCGGACTTTGTCTCCATTCTCAGACAGCAGGCAAAGCACAGGCATTAATTTATCGGAAAAAAAAACCTCAGTTTCTGCTTTTTGAAGCTATTGTAGATGGCACCAACTTTCAAGCCAGAAAGGGATGGAGGTCAGGCAGGAGAATTTATGACTTTGTGCTATTTTGGATGGGATAGAAATGGGGGGAGGGGGGGGGGAGGAGAAGGAGAGGGAAATGATCAAAATATCTTGTATGGAAACACTGTGAGTTATATTCATAACACATCTGTGCGAGGTGCATTCAAGATTGGCTCACTAATAGGAATTTGGTGAGTTGGAAAGGGGAAAAAAAGTACCTTTTTGTATGAGTCTACATGAGAAAATTAAAGTATTGAAGGGTAATGAATCAATCATGAAATAACTTCTGTTGCAGCTACTGAGGTTGTGGTCTTGCAGAATATTTATCCGTTCCCTGAAAGGAAACAGGGAGGCTAATGTGGGATTCTCTTCTGTTTGTAAACCAATTCTGTGGTATGACAGCCACAATTAAATGTTGCTGCATATTTACTCTTTCTTCCCTGAAAATACTATGACATCAGTTATGCACATTATGTCAAAGTGCATGAATTTTAGAAGTACATTACTGTTGGGTCATAGTGTATGTAATTATAGTGAGAGCTGGGCAGGAGAGTTGTACTTCATTAGAAATAGTGAGATTTGAGAACTGGCTTCCAATTCAGGACAGCTACTTCCCACTTTTAACTCAGCTTTCAATTTCTCTCTTAAAGAAAATGAATCTCTTGGGAAGGCTTTGACTGACTTGCTGTGATTTCAGAAAACTTCTATGAGTTTTCTATGAGCCATTCTATGATTCTGTGATTCAGCTTGATAGAGGTTGACTAATGAAACTGCCCTCAAAACCTCAATTTTGTACACCTTAATATCTAAACATTATAATCCAACATATCTGTCCATATGTATAACATGTGTGTGTATACATTACATTATGCATTTTATAGAAGGATAACCTCCTTTATATAGTTTCTTTCTTACAGCGTGGTAATAATATGCAGCGTGGTAATAATGTGCTCTAGGTGTTGGTTCAGATGTTGAAATGTGTCACTTCACATCTTAAGTAGCCTCTGCATGTTTTGATCGGTGATCAGAACACAACAGGAATCTTTGGAAGTCACCAGGCTTTAGATTAGATCCCCAGTCTTTAATGTTTGCTCAGATCAGAGTTTGCTGGGGACTTTTGAATAGAACTTGCCACACTCCATCTGCTTCTAGGAAACCCTGGCCAAGATTGTCTTCAGTTGCTGTCTGTCAGGGTACATGCTCAGAGCAAAAAGCTTTGTGTCTTTCAGCAACCTGTCATGCGTGCAAACTTTTATCTAAACCCTGGCTCCTGATGCTGTCTGGCAGTTGGTTGCTAGTGGTGGAGGAACCCTGCCTTGGACTTGGGTTGGTATCGCTGCAGGTGCATGGGCTCAGCAAAAGCCAGTCTCCAAGAAACAGCTGCTGGGCTTTGTAATGTCAGAAGGCTGGAATCCACTTAGTGACAACTGAACAATTAAGGACAATTATGCTTTCAGCTACATTAACGAGTAACTCAGTACTAAGATACTGGAAGGAAATGACCCGTTGTTGAATGTTGGAGTAATTTGTGACTCATGGTATCGTTGGAAGGATGTTTGAAGTTCTTTTTGTTTTGGTAATATGGGCCTATAATATTTTCCCACATTTTTTTCCAGTTTTACACACTCAGTTATTCCTTTTATCCGACTGAATACTGTGAATTCCTGTCTTCTGTTTCTTTCAAGTGTTTGTCTCTGCATAAGCCATCTAACAGCTGAGTCTGCCCATTATGTTCACCTTTTTGGCTTTAAGTTGCAGTAACGGCCATGTGAGGAAAGCATGCTTGGAGTCTTGAAGGGGAGTGATGTTCCCTGAAATGTCCTCTGGAAAAATACTCTCTGGGGTGGGGTCACAGTTGGGAAAGCAGTGGCACGTCTTGCTTGGGATGAGGTTCAGTCCTGAGGCAGGGAGTACCCATCTGTGACCTGGAGCTTCCCAGCAGAATTATTATATGCCAAACACTGCATCAACGTTATTTATAGAATTAATTGAAATGCAAGGAAGAGGTATAAAAAGAATGGACAAGAGAGAAGCCTTTAATGTACTTTCCATGTCACCATTTTATAGTTCAGACCAAATGGGTGACATGTCTAAATCTGAAGTGTGATGGAAGTGAAGAATTATGGACAAACACAGTATTTTTTTTTCCTAATTTAAATGCGATATGATTAGTCCCACAGCTGCTGAATTGCTGTTGTAGGCTTCCTTATGGTTATCATGTATTTGACCTCATTCTTAGTGTGATATCACTTCTCTAAGTACCGATTTCTTAAAATGCCAATATTAAATATATCTTCTAAAACTAATAATAATGAACAGTGATATTGATTTTTTTTTTTCTGACCAAGGCTTTACATATATGATCTAATCTATCAAAGCTGCTGCTTTACAGGAAAAATCAGCCTTTCTGAAAGAAAGGAAGACAAGTGTCATGTCTGCTTCATAGGGTCAGTATCAGCTGATACCTAGATACATGCTAAAAAAAAAAATCCTCAGCACAGTGTCTGTTGTAGCCACATTAGAAGAGAGACTGAAGATGCTGAACAATAATATTCCCATTTATACATGCAAAGAGATTAATTTACTATAGAAAGGAAACAGGCCTAGGTATTTATTCTCAAACACACATTGTGTGGACAGACATGAATGTATGAGAGGTAAGAGGAAATGATTTCAGGCCTAAGAAGTTCAGAAGTCTTTTGTTTCTTCACATGGAAAGCTTCTTACTTTGGCATTTTGACAGTCTCATCTCTTTCCACTTTACGTTCAGATTTCAGATGTTTTATATCATTAAAGTCTTTGGCCTGTGTCCTCCAATTTTATTGCCCAGATTCCATAGCTCTGTACAGCTACGAAGGCTATTACAGCAGTAGAGAGTACAGAATGCTCAGTTCTAGCATGTCTTCTTTTAAAACCCACTGGTGGTGGTTTGTTCAGACTCTTGGGTTCAAGGGAGCTCTGTAAGTTGGTGAGAATTGTGTTTGGCCTGTGGCCTTTGATAGAAGAAAAGAAGTATCTTTTTGGGTTTTCCGGTTTATTGCCATATGAGATGTTCTTGTACTTTACATTTTTAAAGTAGCAGGTTACTGTGCTCTGCCTTTTCGCTACTGAAATATTTTCCTTGGCTTTTTACGATGTGTGTTCATTGTAGGTAATTATATTAATGGAAAAGCTTAGCTGCATCATCTTCATCGTTTCACAGCTCTCTTCTCCAGCTGGATAGCAGTTTTGGCTTTGACACTGTTTCTATGGCATAGCCACTTGAAGCGTTTTAGTGATGGAGCCATTCCTTCTGCTTCTGTGGGGGCAAGAGAATAGAAAAGGTGCCCTGGAAAAGGGCAAAGACGCTTTTCTGGTCTGATGAGAGAACTTTGTACTTGCAAGAGTCAGACTGACAGGCTCGTGTTACAGTGATTTGTGTCATTTGTGAACTTGATCACAGCACAGATTCTGTGATACTTATTTTCAGGTAGACAATTTAATTGAATGTTGGTAGAGTATAGAAGTCCTTCTACTCAGTTTCCAAGCTCCGCACCTTCCAGGAAGAAGAGCTAGGTTGTGTCATTTATATGTTTGTTACTTCTCTGCTTTTGGTAAGGCATTCCTCGTGATTCTAAATAACTGTGTGTCAAATGGAGCTGTTTTGATGTCTTGTTCTGTCGGGACAGTGTAGTAGGCTTTGCAGACTTCAGAGGCTTAAGGCAGATAAAGAGATGATTAGAGTGTAATTGTTGTTGACAGTAGACAGGGAGCTTCTCAGTACAGATAATGACTGTGGTTGGGAGTACAGATGAGCTCAGGCTATGCCAGGGTCCCGTTACACATTTACTGTTGCAATAACATGTTCCACATGTCTAAAAACAAATTCCTTTCACAGCATTTAAAACTAAGCAACTGTATATAAATGCATGACTCGCTTCATCGAAGCGAAATGAGCAGCCAGAGCAGTTAGATGACCAACAAAAGAAACAATATAAGAGCCACATTAATGATGGGGAAATGATACATAAGGAAAAATTATGAAGAAAGGCTTCTTGAAGAATTTTGATAGACTGTTACGATTATTAAATTGGCTCATTTGCTTCTTATTTTTGCTTTTCTTCTATTCCATGCCACCTGCAGCTATTTATGAATGCAGTTCACTACCTTTTTTGTTATTTGGTAGGGAAGTTTTTCTCTTGTTACTGGCTTCTTCTGTCACATCAGAGGTTTAAAGCTTCCACGGCCTGCAGTGACCTCAAGAGTGACCAGTGGGGGGGTCTAAAGTGGCAGTAGCTGTGAGTCTTGAAAGGACTACCTTGTGTCCTTCGTGTATGTGTCAGATTCGCTTCCAAAGTGAGTAAGTTTACAAGAAAACCAAACATTTCACAGTTGAAATAGAACAGAATATATGTCAGTTTGACTTTCACAGGTAGCATCAAGCAATCAGTAGCCAACTGTCACTGCTTCAAAGAGATTATAGTCCTATAATGTCCCCCGATCTGTCCAGATTGTGGAGGAAATTTTAAAATCCCTATGTACTAACTGTACATGTCCATGCTGATGTCACTTCTTACAGCAAAATAATCTGCAGAGCTAAGTACTGAGGAAAAACTAGATCAGGTTCGGGATGTGGAAATTGTTTTCTTCTGAGGCATGTGACGGTTACGACTTCCAGTCCTATCCAAACCTCAGAAGTTTTTGATCCCTCATACTGAGTGGTGTGTACATGTTTATTGAAACTGTTTTGAGTTGGATAATCATCTTGCAGTTGCTTGAGACCACAATAGACGGACCTTAGTGCTCTTGCTTTTTCCTTCCAGCCCATATTTTTTTTCCAAGTATGAAGCTTTGCTCTTTCTGAGTTTTTGAACAGCTGACAGAAGCTGGCTTGGATGCCTACGGGTAAGGGATCAAAACTATGACTGAAATAATTATGAAACCTTATTATGGCAACTTGGTTAATGAACACCAGAGGCTATATTGCTTTTAAAGCAACTTGTCAAGTCAAGTATTGAAAATTTGTAATAGTAGTCAGCTGCTGAGAATAGCACTCTAGGATTGTTAATGCAGAGCTCTTCAGTGTTCCTGTGAGAGTGTCTGAATTTGAAAGTCACCCGGTGTACTCTGTGCCCTCATTAGCTGAGAACTTTTTAAGTGTAGAACTCACAACTCTGAGCTGTACAAGCGAAGGGAATCCTTACGTGTCCAAACCTGCATTTAGTTCTAGTAGACCAGGTATCTGTGCATGCGTTTCAGTGGTGGGCAACTCTGCAAGTTGTTGTGGACTTAATCTTTCTCATCTGGAAACAAAGCACTAGAGCCTCTAAGGATGCCTTTTGCATCCTTTTATACACTGATATGTCTGATGACTGTTCAAAATGTGACTTTTTTTCTTGTTATTCTTCATCTACTGTTACAGTGCTGGTGACAAAAAATATAGCATTATGTGTAAATGCACAGACCTGATAGACTTCATTAGATTGTACCAGTAGCACGTCATGTTGTCTGCAGGTACACCACGAGCTGTCACTCTAATACATTGGTAGAAGATGTAAGTGTTGTGTGAAGTAGAAAGATAATATTTTTGCCTGTGTTGTGTATATACAACATGACCTGCAAAGTTCCGTTTTGATAGTGTCCCGTATTTGATTTTTACCACAAGCATAAGATAGCTGTGAGATCTCTTAAGCAGGTAGAGCCAACTGTTTCTGTCATGTTAAAATCTGAAACAATTTTCTTGTGGTATTTAAACGTTAATGACCAGAGGCGTAAATCCAACTTGCTCAACTAATATAGAAGAAAACGGTGTATTTATTTCTTATTGCCTTATTAACAATACCACAATTCTGGGAAAAAGACTCTGGTTATGCAAAGATGATATATCTATGATCCCCTTTTGCTAATGTCTAGTTTCGGGTCTGCCAGGTAATACCAACAGCCTGCTTGCCATAGTCCAGTGTGCACTGGATTCTAGCCAAAAAGCATTAATCAGCTCCAAAGTTTATCCAGCAAATCTACCAATACGTATTACCTCATTCTCTGAGGAAGAAAAGAATGAACTGCTCTTCTCTCTCCTAGGAACAATTGTTGCAAGGTTTTTTGATCGATATATGTCTTCTTTAGCCAGAGCTTCTTTTATTGAGAGCAGGAATTGGTTGTTAAGCTTTTAAATGGGAGAGCTACTTTTCTGGAAGGTGGCTGGAAGGAACCTACTTCAGGAAGGCAGGAGAACCGTCCTCCATCAGCAGTCTGTTCTGTAGCTTCTAAGCCTCTGTGACCAGGCACCATAGCTGCACTCCACTTTTAGGTTATTGTGATGGGCAAGCAGAGGAGTACACTTGTATGATTAAAAAGCAATTAAAATTTGTTGTTAGTATAATTAATGTATTAACAACCAGATAAAAATACAATGTTTTATATATACATATAAATATATATATATATGTATATAGCTTTTTGCTATATATATACATATCTCTTTATGACAATATTGAAAAGAGGAAGCTAAAGCTTTAAAAAAATAATTAAAAAAAAAGCATTAATCATCAGTCTAATGGACAACTTTGCTCTTGCTTTTAGATTAACCAGACAGTGGTCATCCGTTGATGGGCAATGCGTTGTTACAGCTAAAAATAAGGTCAGGAGCAGATGAGCTAGGGCAAGGCCAGGCAAGTCCTGAGTCCTGTGTTAAGCTTATGGAAAGCTATGATCTGGTATTAGTGGTAGTAAAGCAAGTTGCTAATATATTCCTTAGGCTGTGGATTTATACAGAAAGTAGGCTGTGGATTTTTTTCTTTGTTACTTCTTTCTTTGCTATAGTAGTAGATAAGGGGAGTGTATTTACTGTGCTTTTAAGCTTTCGATTGCCAAAGTAAAAGCCAATAGTCTTTGAGCAAAGACTGATAGCATGATGAAAATGAGTTCAGTTTGATTCTGAGACTTGTCATCTTTTTGACAGCAATTCATTAAACTTGGGATATCTGAGTAGACTTGTATTTCAGGTCTCAGTGCACCTGTGTTGCTTTTTTCTTTCTTTTTTTTTTTTTTAATTTTTTTCTTCCAAGTCTTGAGAACCTGAAAAGTACCTTGTGTGAATCTTTGTGGTATTTCTTACAGCAGATTCAGAGTGGTGACAGCTGTTTTTACTTAAAGCTGTAAAATGTATTGAAGGAGTTTCCAGCGTGCGTAAATACCAAACCAGTTTATATCATGTCAGGACTATGGAAGGAAGGTCTTTCGAGAAATGATCTCATAGTCATTCTTTGTTGTAGATCTGGCACATACCGTGGGCTTCATTCTTTTCTAAAAACAACTCCTGTCTTTAAAGTTGGCATGCCTCAGACGTGTGCCTTCTGCTTGCTTTATGTCAGCCAGACTCACTCTTGCTCAGGAAGTTAAAGACAGTAGATTTATGCAGGTATCTTTTGCGTCCAATTATTTATGATAGTGCTGTGCCTGCTAACGCTCCTCACCCAGATATACTTTCTAGCTGCATCAAATCTTGGTGTGATTGTATGTGTAACAACCTCAGGGTGATATTTTCATTTCCAGCAATGCTCATCTGTGCCTTCAGACTTCTAGGATATGGCAAGTTCAGGGCAAATCTAAAATTACTCTCAGCCAGAATCATTTGAACTGTTGCAGTGGGAACTAAGTATCCTGTTAGTGTATCAAGTGTAAACTTGCTCTGGGAGGCTTGTATTCTCCACTAGTGAGAGCTCTAGAACTGGATGTTGCTCTTTTGCTCTTAGTATTACCAGTTTCTATTCATTGACTGGAAAAGGAACAGTTAAAAATTGGCCCAAACTCAGACATACTTAAGTACAGTTTCCTTAATTCCTTTTAAATTCTGGCTTTGTTTTGCATACGTTTGCTGTCAGATAAGGATAACCTACATTTCTGGCAAACCCTCATGCTAGGTAGGGTGGTGTTGACAAGAAAATTGTGGAGTAAATTTCTAGCAGTGTGCACTGGAAAAGCTTATCCGAAGTTGGCTCTAAACGTATTCAATGTAGAGTTATGTCTTTGGTAGCTCTACATAATCTCCTAAGTGTGCTGCTGGCATCAGTCTGTCATGTAAACATTTTTGCTGATGATGCATGGAAGGGAAGAGTTCTTGTCACAAAGCAGTGCTGACTCTGCAGAGTTAACAAGTAATATACTGCAGGAAATCTTTCACCCTTCCCAGAATTATGTGACTGGATTTACTGTGGTACCAGAGAAGCAAATATTTTATTAATTCAATCAGCACTTAAAAATCCTTTCTCTAACAATAAAATAAGGTATTTTTTGTGTTTGTGGCCCACTGAGTTCATAAACTTAATGAATAATCCTGAAACTCTGAGATTGAAACTGGCCTTTAACTCACATTCATTTCTGTTTCCCTGAGCCACTGTCACTCTAAGGATCTGACTGAGAAGTTTATGTATAGAGCTGAGGCTCCAAGCTATAGTACGCTTACTCATCTAGAGAAGGTGAAAGATAACCAGAATGAATATGAATTCACAATATTCTTCTTTTTCTTTTTTCCTCTAAATCCTCAGTGCAGTTAATGAGCTATGAAAATGAAGTTGTGTCTAAACCTACTGGCTGCTGTTCTTATTCCACAGTATAGTTCCTCAGACAAGAGTCATTACTACCTTGCAAGCACAAGCAGTTCTGCTGCAGGCTAGGAGGTCCTTCTTCCATTTTTTATGGTGTTTCTTTTTCCTAGACTTCCCCTGCGCTGTCCTTACTGGATTACTAGAACTTTAACAGTAAATCAGTCACCAGATGATCATTTTTGGTCACATTTGCTGCTTCCTCCTTAGTCCATCTTTAACACCAGTCAGACACCTAATAAATAACCAGTACCAGCTTGGAAGAAAGCTCACTGACAATTGATGAAGAACGGAAACGTTATGGGGGATGTGGGAAGATATTTCTCCAAAAATCCTCATTTTATCCCCGATACTCAAAGTAAAACATTCATGCTCTCAGTGAGGTACTGGTTCAGCAGGACGTTTTAACCTTTCCCTGCCCAAATCCTTCTCCCACACCATCCTCAGTGTCCTAAGAGCTCTAGAATTATGTAATCATTCCATTTTCCTTAGAAAATGCTTCAGCATCTTTCTCTTTTTCTGATGTCTGCTCTCATCCACAGATGGAAATTCCATTTCCTGACACATAATCTGATTGATGTTAACTATCTCAGAGCAGTTTCCAGCATATACTTTCCTTCTGCTTCAAAAGGATAGAGTTGTGTTATTATTTTCCAGTTCCAGCTTGCTTTACTAGATGCGATGTCTAGAAACAAATATCACTTGTCCCATTCTTAGGCTTTCAAAGGTACAGCAGCGCATCAATATATGTATGATACGTAACATTCAGCAGAAAAAAAAATTGATGTATATTATTTTTTTTTCAATTTTGTTTTCCTATGCCTTCATTCTCTTGATATATCCTGGCCAACTTTACTTGTATTGAGGTTTTTTTTTCCTTAATTCTTTAATTCATAAATGTCTTTGACTAATATTTTAAACACTACATTGTTCAGTCTGTAAAAAGTTTGAGGTTTTCTGTGTTTTCAGACCTCTTCCATGTTTGTGTTGTGTGACTAGCTTGTCTTTTTCTTCCATCCCTTTCAGTACCCTCAGGTGTAGATCACTTTATGTAAACATATTTACAGTACCCCTTGGTTCTGTGAGCATTGGCATGCAAATAAGCTCATGTTCTTTTTAAGAAAGGAGTATTCTATAATCCTCAGAAGGAAATATAGAATATATTTAATCTAAAGCCAGTTAGAAACTACACTGTTATGTTCAAGTGATGCAAGCGTTCCCTTGCTCTCTGAAGTTATGTATGTGTATTTGATGATCTCTAAGGTCCCTTCCAACCTGCACGAGACTGTGATACTGTGTATTCATAATAATATGTAGGTTTGGATAAGCGAGGATTTGTCCCATCTTCCCCATCATGACACCAAACCTAATCACTACTCTTTTAGTTTAAAGCCATTCTTACTTGTGTGCAGATCTCCAGGTGTATCGCAGTACAAACAGTATAACTATGGACAGTTGCATGTTGAGCATTGCAAAACGTTTTCTACAAGTTGGCACCTTGGTGGTCCCACAGGAGCTCTGTTTTCTTCAGTATCCTTTACTATACATCTTGTTGCCTCTGAGACTCTGCATCTGTCATTCATGCATAAATCAACCTCCCATGAAGAAAAAGCCTAGTGTTCTTCCAAGGCTTTTCAGCACCTCTTCCCTCTCCTACCCACACTTGATGTGGTGCTGACAGCAGCTCTATGAATTAGGAAACACTCAAATCTCACCCATGTACCTTCTTAGCCTGAGGAACTGAGGGTGCCTAGCAATTATTAACACTTCATGTTAATTTGATAGCACTTTAAAAAGCAAGTACCTAGCTGCCACTGCAAGTCATTTTTGCTGCTTTTAAAAATCTGCCTGAATTGTATGATTCAGAACTAACTGAACACAACACCCGTTTTCCATTGACTTTGGTAGTGGACAAAGCAGCATAATGGGAAATCATACCCAAGTAATCTTTTGATAGCTTGGTTTTCTACTATGCTCTTTTTCTGGTCTTTTCCAATGAATTCACAATGACTTTCAGGAAAGAGGAGGAAAGACTTGTGATTTTTCCGTGGGTTTTGGGATATTGTTGGTTGCTTGGATTTTTTTGATGATCTAGCAATGTTTTTGTCTCTCTTGAGGAGAAGGTAAAATCTAATTCTCTGTTCTCTATACCTGCACTATGCTTCTGCAGTATTAGAACTGGCTTTGTTTGTGTTACAAAAATGTCATCTATAATTATTGTGACATATTCATAGAATCATCAAATGCTTCAGGGGGACCTTAAAGCCTGCCTAGCCCCAACCCCCTGCTGTGGGCTGGTTGTCACCCACTGGATCAAGCTGCCTGTGGCCCCATCCAGCCTGGCCTTGAGCACATCCAGGGATGGGGCATCCACAGTCTCTCTGGGCAGCCTGTGCCAGAGACTCATCACTTTCTGAGTGAAGACTTTTCTTCCTTACATCTAATCTAATCTCCACTCTTCTAGTTTAAAGCCATTTCCCTCTGTTCTGTCACTATGAGACCACATAAAAAGTTAGTCCCCGTCCAGCTTATTCTTCCGACTAATTCTTTACAGTTCACTCTTCATGTGCGTATTTCTCCAATTTAGAGACAAGAATGTCCATAGATACAAGGATGTTGCACAGAGACACCCTCTAGGGTGTGCATTGGCTTCTAGAAGCAGTAACTGTTAGTACCCATAACTACAGTGAAACATTTTTCACCTGAGTTTTTTGGTAAGGCTTGTTTCACATATAAACTTGTCCTTTTGCTCAGCCCCCAGAAACAAAGAATCAGAAACTGGCAACAGTTAAGCAGTGACGAGTAGCAACAAACTTGCATACACATTCCATCAAAAACAATAATAATATTAAGGGTTGGGCTCTTAGTCAAATTATGAAGTTCCAGAGTATGTGTTTGTGAGGGAGTCGGGGAAATTCAAGGCAGTGATGCTTAAGCAAAGAACAGGCTCTTTGCATGTGAAGTATATGGTTGTGGTCCTATTAGGAAGTCATTCTGATATTCCTGATATAATAGGCAATTTCATGAAATTGTTGAAGAAAAGGTAAGGGAGACTGATTAACTTCATGGGCTGTTTTGGAAGGACCTAATAAATTAAAGCACACAACTTTCAGCACATCCTAGAATCTAATGAGAACATCCTGTCATAATATTTTCCACATGACAGTCTGGGTGGTTTCTATTGCAAGCACTGATGCTTTCTACTTGGGCTGTAGCAGAGCTGCAGAAAGTTACATATACGTAGTTCCTGGGAAAATAAACTGGAAGACATAACAGGTTTTAGAATCTTCATTTGAACAAAATGATGATTCTTCTCTTCCCTGGACTTTTGAAGGGCATGCTCCATGATAAGCATTAACAGGCAGAAAATCGTGGGCTTCCGCAGATTTGCTGAAGTGCAGTTACTGAACTTTGTTATAATTATGCAGCCTACTGTGTTTCTCATAGTAGTTCATCAGCAAAAGCTCCAAAGGAGCCAACAAGTGTTCCTATATTCCTGCTGAAATCTGTGGTAGCCAGCTGCTGGAGCACTTGGCCATCAGCTCCCATAAGCCTCTTGTGATATATTCAAAGCGCCAGGTATCTGAAGCACATGCTGAGGTGTTAGGTAGTTCTTTCAAGATAACTGGTAAAGAATAAAGCAAGCAGCCAGCAATTTGTGTTATGGAACTGTTAAAAATCCACTGTAATACCTGGAACTCTTTTAAAGTGGAATGTGTCTTGTGTGCATTTAAATGAGAGCCAAGCTTTATATAAAGCATACTGATGAGGACAATTAATATACATTAAGCATAGATAAAATCTGGTTAGAGTATCATTCATTGATTTTAATATTCTTGAAACTACTGAGCAGCTTCTTCATGCCAACTTTTTAATATCTTGAGGACACTTATGTTTAAGTGCTATACAGCCTCTGATTTTCAGCTGGTTTCTTCAATGAACAGTTTTTACCCCTATCCTGTCTTCTTGGATGTGTTGGTCAAAGATGCTGAAGGTGTTCCCTTGCAGTCATCTGGGAACTGTAGGTGATTGACTTCTCTGCATGTGGTGCAAGCATATTGCACCATGGCCTGGTCCATGACAGACAGGAATTACAAAGCTTGGCTAGAAGACCTGCTGAATTGAATACCCTCATCAGTCATCCTGATGCAGCAGCTATCTCTGTGCAGATTGTTCTAGATGTGGTTTCTGTGTTGGATTCTATACTATGAAGAAAATATCTGAAAACGAGTGCACAACTATAGTAGAGACATGAGTTGGCGTGGTTTCCTTTCTTTGAAAATGGCATAATTGAAATTTGTAGTTATATGTTACCATTCCTGTTGACAAGAGGTATACACTGGTCTCAGTTTGTTGCAAACTGATTTGTCATTATGAATTTTTTTATTCATTTTATTCAATGATTTTATTATTATTTCTCATTCATTATAAATTTCTGGAGCCTCCCAGGCTGTCCTGCCACAGCAGTGTTTTCAGGAAGAGCTTAGATTAAACAATCAAATACAATCAGATGTTTATTTCTCCTAAGTTTGTCAGTTGGTTTTAATATTTTGCCATAAAGAAATTCAAGTTTATGGCTGACTCTGTGTCACTGCCCTGCTCCTAGAAAGTCTAAATGCGTGTCCCACGTAACCTGTGCAGCAGCATTTTATGTGCTGGGACACATTTCTCACAACAGGTGATGAGCTCCAGGCTCACAGCTGTATCTCTGTGCCCCAACATACACCTGTCCTCCTCTGGCACCACTACTGGGCCTTCCCTAAGCTGAGAACTTCATTTCCATGCCCACAGGTTTCTGACTCCTACATTCTGACTTAGATCATTTTTTCCTTTCTCTCCTTGGATCCAATCTCTGCTGATCACTATTTTCATTAATAGAGTCCTCACTGCAATGCAGGTTTTCTTCTCTATTCATTTTCTTTTCCTTGTAAGAGCATTGCTATTAATATGAGGCACTAAACTATGTGTAAGCGATGTAGGTCATTGTAAGTCATTACAGCCCTGCACCACTAAATCTGTCCAACTCAAGATGCAGAAGCATCAATACAGGAAGAAGCTGAGCCAGGCTTCTCTCCAGATAGCGGTCAGTGTTTGGGAGTGGAGTGTGAGTCACATCTTGCTCTGCCACTGTTACGAGACATTTTCCTTTTTGTGCACAAATGTAGTAGACCGCTTGTCTACTGGCTCAGACGTGTTGAGATGAGAGAAGTGCCTCCAAAGAGACAGGAAAATGCATAAATCACAGCACAACAGCAGCTGCTATATCAATTCCGCAGATTTAGATGAATGCAGAGCTCATCCCTGAGTCTAGTGTCCTGGAGAGGCGTTTATAGAGCCAGATGTGGGTTTGAGTAAATGAGGACCTTGATGGGCAGGTTCACTAATGCAGTTATACTGTATTAATCTCTGCCTTGCGCTTGCAGAGGAAATTCTTTGGGACTGCTTATTTTCTTACTTTTGCTGACTTTTCTTTGGCACAGGGAAAACAGTCAGGGACCAAGTGAGACTCCAGGTTGTAGCCACCTAATTGTGAAGGTAACTCTGTTCCTGCTGTTGAAGAGCACAGCACGTTCCCACCTTCTCTCCCTTGCCTCAACTAGCAAGCAAGTGGTCTCTAGTATGGATTCTGAATGAGTGCAGTGTTGATGTGTCACACTCAGCTCAATTTTGCCAGGTGAAATGTGCATGAAGAAAAGGTGCAAAACCCAGCAATACCTTTCTTCTCCTTAAGCAAATAGGTATATGTGAGGAACAGATGAACATAAATATATAAAATGAATGCTGCTGATTTCAGTAGCATTGCCAGGCAGTGCAAGCATCAGAAGAATCATCCCATGTATTTTAGTATGTAAAATGTTATAAGAATCTTCCAGGTGAGAAGTGCTTAGGGTTTTCTTTATGTATACAGACATTTAATTGATGACACCATTTACTAAGTTAGACTTGGGCAGATCACAGCTTTATTTGACATAAAAGGGAATGAGCTATAATTTCACTATTTTAAGTTATTCTCTAGGAAAAGAAAATAGATACTTCTTGTGACCCAGAAGGACATGCTTTTTTGTATAAGGAAGTATTCAGGAGGGTTACATTTATGCCTCGTTTTTTACATAGGTGTTAATGTTAAATGTTTGGTGTTTCTGAAGAAGGATTTGGAAAAGAGGCAGACCGTATTGGTTTGCAAAGGAGTTATGGCTTTCTGAATACACACATCTGGGTTCACAGGGAGGCTCTGTAGATATATGCGTACTTGACAGAAACATACTGTCTGATTCCAGCAGCGTGGTTTCAAGTCTCTAGAGGTGGCATAAGGGAAGGCTAGCAGCCATGGTTTTCAGCAAAATACGATGACAAAGCATGTGGGGGAGATTTCCTTCTGGTGTGTCTGTTCCATTTCCACTACTTCATTTGCTTCATGAGCAAAACTCCTCCTGCCTTTCCTTGGCAGAGGAACCCCAGCTGGACTGGAAGAAGATGTCATTCTTTGTTCTCTGTGTTTTTGCTACATGATGCATGAGACAGGCTGTGATGCATCCTGTGGAAAAAAATCAAATAAGAATACATGTCTGCACATGTGTCTACAATCTCATATGTTCTGTCCTGCTACCCACATGTTTACGTAGCCACTTCATTCAATGAAAGAGCATGGACTAATTTTTTCCCAGTAGGTAAAATCATGAAGTAAAAGATGCAGATGACTAGCAGAATAAAAAAAGGAAGAGATAACAAACCAGCTAATTCCAGAATGAGATTAGGGAGGATTAGTCTGTCGAGCACAAATCTGCAAACAAACAGGCTGATTTCCTCTGTGTGTAGCAAAGAATTACCATCCAACAACAGTTGTGTTTGCTGTGTTAGACAATGCCAGTAGCCTTTGTAGATCAGCCTGCAGAGGACCTTTGACTTCAAATCATTAATTTAAATAATTCATTTCACTAAGAATTCCTGCAATCTCTTCCCACTCACAGTAAGGGAGCATCAGCATGAAAAGATGACTATTTTGAATGCTGATTTTCCTTGTTGCTTATTACATACTGGTACACATAAACATGTACATTTCCTAACCATATCCTAGGGAGCACTAGAGGCTTAGCTGTGCTTTGCATCCTGAGTAAGAATGGTGTGTGGTGCTACCATTGGGTATTGCACATTTACTAATGCTACAGATATCTGTCATTCTCTAAAATTCAGCAAACTTGTGCAGATAAACTTGAGTGCAGAATTTGAGCTGAAGAAAACTATTTACACGTATCTTTTGCTTTTGGGGAAGAGGGAGAATAGGAATGTAAAAGATCAATTTTGCTATTTATTGCAGTATAGAGGGGAGTTCTGTGAAAGTTTTGCAGAACTACATTAAACAATCTTATTTATGCACTAAGAAAGGCTTTGTGCTGGAATTATTCAGACTGAACTCTGCCCTTAAATTACCAGTACCTATTAGTAGCTATAGAATTAATTGAGTGTAGAGTATTTCCTGGTTATAGCAATGAGATTGCGGTAAATAGTCTCCTGCTAAGATTTTTCCATGTGTCCTCTTCCTGCAGTTTCCATAATGACGCTTATATCACAGTCTTTGCAAGAAATGTGAATCATAGGGGTTGTGGCCTTCTGAGAAACGGAAGCTCTCAGCTGAACAGACACGGAAGATTATTTTCACTATATGAGAACTATTACAGAAATGTCATTAGTCTCTCTGGAAGCAATACAGTGCACAGACTGAATGTAAATGGCTTGGATCACCTTTTTGTTTTCTGTAGAGTGGTTTAGATGCAACTACCTAATGTGTTTCACTCTGTGTCCACATGCCTGGGAGTTTCCAAGTTACATGTTTATATTTTGTATGCTTAAGGCAGTGACAGCCCTCAGCTGAAAAGTCCTCATCTGAGGACTTTGCTACTCAGAAGGAATGTCCACTGATCCTCCTTCTCTGGGTTTCTGCTATTGTTTTTTAGAATTAGCTAATATTAATGATAATAAACTGTGGTAAAATGTTTCACGTTGATTCCTGGGAGAGGACATAGCAATTTATGGTGAGTGTTTAGGGAGAAGACTTACCACAGAATCATAGAACATCCCAAGGTGGAAGGGACTGATAAGGCTCTGTGCAGAACCACTCAGAATCCAAACCCTATGTCTAAGAGCAGTCCAAACCCTCCTTGAACTCCGCAATGACCACTGCCCTAGGAGGCCTGTTCTATGCCTACCATCCTCTGGTGAAGAGGTGGTTCCCAGCACAGACATGGAGAAAAGCAACTCAAAGAATGCTGTTAATTAATTATTGGCTAATAAGTAGCTCAGATCAGCCTTTAAATTAATACTTGTTTTCGTGTGTTAGCATTTCACAGTTAAGGAATGTTCTTATACTGGTGGCAGGAGTAGTAGACAAAAAGCTAAAAACCAGTTAGCGTACCAAAAAAAAAAAAAAAAAAAAAAAAATCTGTGAGTAAATGAATGGAAAATAGTGACATATTAAGTGTACCTTCTGTTTGCAGAAAGTGCCTACATATTAGAGAAGAGGGAAAAAAGAAGTCCTCTCTGACTGCTCCTGCCCACTCACATGCACACAGTGAAAGAGATTCTCCTCTTCTTTTGAACCACAAAACCACCTATTTAATAGGGGGAGTGACAGCCAAACCAAAGGTTCTACACAGAGCGGATAGTTGGTTCTTTCTGAACCAATCTCAAGCTATTCCATTCATGCCGTGGGTGTAGTGATACGATGACATTGCTGGTATATTTCCATTGGACAGTGTGCTCAGCAGCTTTGCCAGCTGTAGCAATTTTTAGAATTGGAGCTTGTCTATGAATTTCCCACTTGTGTGCTATCACAGGGTTTGCATTCTTGAGAGTGAGAGGACTTGCGGTCGAATTGTAAAGCTGCCTGCAGACCTGGTCTCTCAGCCACAGTGACAGGCTAAGCTTCTAAAAACAACTGGGGACAACCTTTCCATTTGATGTGGAGTTTGGGTAGAGTTATTTATGTGTTGCTGTGAACCACTGTGGTACCAAAGAGGGAGAGGTTTTCCAGTTACTTGAGCTGGTTGTTGAATCTGCTCTGGATGAATTACAGCATGGCCATCCAGCACATTTTGCAACATTGGCCCTGGTCCTACTGTTTTTCCATGAGCATAACTTACATCCAGTTTACTGTGAGTCCTCCCTAAAATATGCGAAGGACCAATTCATTTACTTGCAACCTTGGCTTTTATCAGCTCCCATGTAGATAAATAGGGCTTGAAATCTGTGCCATCATTTGAGGAAATGTACCTTTCTGATACAAGTCTTGGGCATTAGTGGTGAGCTAATACTGTACTCTTTTCTGTCCTTCTGAAGCTGGTTGCTTTTACTGGGTTCACAGAGCAGGAAAAGCTCTGTGTATTTGAGGACTGTATTGTCTATTTTTCCTGAATGGAAGAGTTAAGGAAATGGGCATGCTCCTGACTCTGTCACAGAGCCAGAGACTTCAGAGCAGTCCCATTCCTAGTGAGGACTCTAGTACTTAGCTGAAGATTTGCAGTGTAAGATGTTCCAAAAAGGCCTGTTCACTGTTGTTTATTGCTTAGAGCCTGTTGATGTGTTGGCTTGGATTTTGGAAGAATTAAATAGCCTACAGCTGTTACTTTTTCCTGTCAAAAGTCTATCATAATGTTTTGCTTTACTGTTCTAAGAGGAGGAGATGGTTTTTAAGTTATTTCAGATATGGGCTACTAAATACATCCTCTTAAAAGCCAATTCAAAATAGTTCATTATAACTTTGCCCATTGACCTATGTCGTCAAGGGATTCTTCCAGTATTTCATGATATTCATAGGGTAAGATATTCAAACATCTGAATTTTAAATAGAGAACTTTTATGAAATGTAGGAGGAATTGCCTAGCAGTTCCAGTGGTTGTGTACAAGGGCACTAAAGCCACAAGTTGAACATTGCACAGTATCCGCACAACCCATGTCTTTGGCACTCCACAACATATGCCTCGTGCTGTAAAAAGAAGGGAGGAAATTCTGGAAGAGAAATATTTGGTCTCACTTGTCCTTAAGGATGATTTTTATTCTGGAAATAAGAACCACATAGTAAAGTACAGAACCATATGGGGAATTATATTTTTCAGCGGGTATCTGATGATTTCCCCACTCTTATGCCTTTAGAATATCTAAGTCTGTTTTCTTGCTGGTTCCTGCTTTATTTTATCCAAAGAAGTGTTGACTATACAGGTGAAGATGTTGCGCGGGGGGATGTTTCTGAAGTGGAATTGAAGTAGATGTTTATATCTTACTATTTCATTGTAGAATCTCTTCTTGGGGGCCTTGGAGACCTGAGTTCCCTGTACAGCAGTGTAGAACAGCAACTGAATGAAACCCTGAGGCGACGCAGGCACGCAGGAGATGACGACTACAACATTGAGGTGCTGCTAGGTGTGGACGACTCTGTCGTCCGGTTCCATGGCAAAGAACATGTTCAAAACTACCTCCTCACCCTCATGAACATAGTGAGTATCTTCCATAGCATTGCGCTGTTTTGCTTTGAAAATATTAAAGGCTTCTGTAAACTCCTGCAGGACTACCTAGGAGATCATGCTCAATACAAATACAAAGATGATAATTTTCTCTGCTTTTGGATTTGCTTCTTTATTTTCAAGGTGCTCCTTCAGCCGATCTTTTTCATAATGGTATTCTAGGGCACATTCTAGGGTAATTCCAAGAATTTACTGCCCTTGATCCTCATTGAAAGTGCTGTTCTTCATTCATCTCACAGAGCTGCATAGAATAATTTTACTAGCCCATGTTCTTATGACTGTGTTCTTGCATGTGAGACTCTTGAAATTAAAGCCTGCTGGATGCTGTGAGACTGGGAAAGCAGAGGCTTTCTCACAAAGCACAAAGGAGGACGTGAGCTTCCACCAAGTGTCCTTTGGATGTGTAACGTGCTGTGTCAGGTTCTCCTTGTATGGTAAAATGTGATGATACAGAACTAAAGAGGACAGGATGGGGTTACTGAGAGTCCTGTTGATGCTTTGGGCAAATGAGGTTTATTTAAAAACAAAGAAGGGCCATTTTTTCCACAATCTGCCTTGTAGAAACAGAAACACACCTGTATTCCCCAATCTCAAATTCAAAAAACAGAAAAATGCCCAGATCGTTGAAAAATGCCAGTTGTTGTCCCTTATGTTCAAGGATGGAGTTGCTATTCCTGGTAAATGACTTTGGGTTGATAGACACTCTGTGGATTATGTGAAGTCATATAGGCTGAAGTTCCCCGTGTTTTTAAGTGCTCTTGGAAGTTATTCACGAAAGGGAGTGACCTGGTAGTCTCTTGGCTTCTATAGGCTTAGTTAACTACTGTGATAGTTGTGTTACATAAACACAAGCAGTGTTGATTGTTGCAAGACAGCAGAGTAGTAATGGAAGAGTCCTTTGTTTGTCTCTCAGTCAGTCTCTTTCCCTGCTACTTGGCTAAACAAGAAGCTGTATTTCCTATCACAACACAAGCTACAGATAGCAGCAGATAGCAAGATGTTTGTTCTGTAAATGAAATTCTATGGGAACAAGCCGGGCAGCTTTGTTAGGAGTGTTCAGCAACTCTGGGGAATTATATTTCTATTCCTTTTGCACAAGCAGAAGTAAGTGGGAGAAGTGGGGCAGTGACAGCATACATTTGTACTCCATTTCTTTAGGACGTGCCTTGGGGAGTGGAGCCTTGGTATCCTATTAGATTACCTTTTGGAGGGGGGTTTGCTGAGAGACACTATTAATGCAGGAAGATTATGCGAACTTTTTATTTAAAAAAAAAAAATCTACCACTAGGTATTTGCATAACACCTAAATAATAAAAGATGTTAAACTGATAAAATTGGAATGTGTCAGCTTACACAAATGACTGTGTTAACAGTGCAGTTGCTTCTGCCAATACAGTCAGTTCAAAAAGTAGCAGTGTAAACTTACAAAACTGTTTTGCAGATTTTGAAGTTCTTTTACCTTTAACTTTCCTGTTGACTCAAAGTCAGCAAAGCTAGAGCAAAAGTGTATTTCTCAGACAAGTTGCCCTTGGTTTCAAGGGAGTTTTGCCTGAAAGGCCTGAATGAGGACCTCAGGACAGGAGTCTGTTTCTACTTTCCTTATGTAGTGAGAGATTCTAGTTGAAAAACAATGGGAAGAAGTATGTAAACTTGATACATTCTTGATAGTTCCTAACTTCTGTTTTTAATGTAAAGGAATAAACACACAGAATGAAGAAGTGCCCTAAATCATAGAATCATGGAATGGTTTGGGCTGGAACAAACCTTTAAGATCATCTAGTTCCAGCTCCCCTGCTATAGCAAGCTCCCATTTAGTGCGCACTGTGCAATGATTGCATCACACTGGTACTCAGACCTGGAGAGCTGAGGCTGAAAATGTGACCCCTTGTGTCTCAGAATAAAAGTGAGTTGTAGTGTCTAGAGAATGTCTCTTGGCTTCCTTTGTCAGCTCCTCAGTTACCTAAGTAAACTGTCTCTTCATAATGAACGGTACTGCCAGCAATACAAATTCTGCATATATGACCAGAGGTACTGCTTAGATACAGAGAAGATCTATCAAATATTGGGAGGGAAGCATAGAGCTAGGATTGGAGTGTACCTACAGTTATAGTCTTTTTGTCTTAAGATGCCATTTACCTTTTAGATGCTTAGAGCCAAGTCCATTAAAAAAAATATCTCAGCACCTGTCACAATGCTGTCTCAGTTTTCCAAGTGCACAAACACCCGGACACGTTTGAAGACCTGTCTACGCATTGAGTTTCTAAAACGAGGACCAGCAATTGAAAAATGTACTCCACAGAATTCGGCTGGAAAAAAAAGATCTTGATATGAATTTAAACCAACTGATATCTTTTCCAGCATTGCTCTGTGTAAAATTATAACAACTCTGTATAGGATTATACTGCACTATAAATCTAGAATAAGAAACTCCAGACATAACACGCACATTGTAACAGAAAAACAGAATTCAGTCTGCTAAGTTTACAACCTGGAGCATTGTTCAGTCTTGTCACCTTTCCTACTGTTTCTGTAATTGGGAGCTTAAATATTTTAGTACTATTTCAGTATGCCTGGGGAGCTGCTCTTTAACGATAAGTGAATGGATGCTGTAGAATCTTGGTCTGATGAAAAGGATCTGTTGAGTAATGTCTGTGCCTTTGGTTTGGGAGCCCAAAGCATTTAATCATAACTTCCTCCATTCCTCTGACATTCACACAGAAGGCTTTTGACTCTGGTATATTAAGAAGTGGAGTGTGAAGATCTTGAGGAGAAACAAGCCGTTGAACCTGGACTGCTTTGTGGATCAGGGCTGAGACAGGAATGAATCAGCAGCAGGACTCTGATGGCTGGGAATGCATGTCTACTATTGTTGTTACTTGAAGTTTCTTTTTTAGACTGGAGGGAATTAGGAAGCACATGAGCAAGTAGTTGCTTATTCCTAGATCATCAACCATTGAGACTGCAGCTGTTGTTGGCAGCCTAATACACTGCTGACATCAGCACACATGGTTTGGCCTGGCTGAACTTGACCGATGCAGAAATGAACCTGGATTTAGGGTTCTTTTTCAGGTTTTGATCTACTGCTGCATAGATTCGAGATTTGAACTTAGCTCATCTCAGCTTGCATTTTTTCCTAAAAATGGGAGGAACCCTTGGTTACCCTACAGAAGTATAGTGGGAAACCACATAGAGCACAAACTGGCAGATGGAAATGGGTTGCTTTAGGACTGAGAAAATCCCAGCCTCTCCTTCCTTTCCTGCCTCTCTTCCTCTTTTCATTCTCCCATCCTGGTCGTGCTCCAGAGCCAGGCAGCCCTTCAGTAACCAAGTGGGTCTCTCAGGAGCTAGGCCCTGCCTTGTCACACGGCAGTGTGCCGCACTGCTGTTGAGATCAGGGAAGAGAAGAATCAGTTTTCACTATTTGTTTAATGTATTATGAGAATGTGGCACTGACAGTATATTGCATGCTTCACAGCTTGCTCTTTTGTGTTATGTTGTCTCTCACAACATGGTTTTCCTCTCCTCCATGCTACCTGAGAGAAACCTCTAACAACAACAACAAAAAAAAAGACATATTTAAAGCACTGCGTTTAGTTTAGAGGAAGTTTGATTTTTAGCTAACAAAAGAAGAGTGAAATATTCATGATCATTTTCAGCAAGTGGTAGCAAATGCACTTTGTAAAGCAGTCACTTTAAAAAACTCCATGTTTTCAACACTGTTTCCTTAGATTTGAGATACAGGGTCTCCTTTGTTAGGCTTGTGTCATTTGTTACTCGCTTGGTAGGTACGTAAGATGAAGTTTCCCTGGATTAAAGTAACTGAGATCAGGCAGACGGGCACATAGGATACCAGGTTGTAATGGGGGATTCTAAGCAAGTTTGGGCTTGTCAGTATTTATGTCTTTCTATTTTTTTTTTTCTTCTTGAGAATAAACCAAAATTAGCTAGTAGAGCGGTACTTCTGTGCATCATTCATTCTCACATTGCAGAGAGAATTCCACTTCTGGCAATCACGGTCAGCTGAGCACTGCAGCTTTGTGGATGTCACCTTTCTAAATAACAATTCTGCACTTTTGTCCATTAGTTTAGCACAGAAGAAAATGTCCACATTTAATTTTGTTTCTTGCACAAAAAAACATTTCAAGGAAGTGACTATTGAAGCTGCTTAGTGCTGAAGTTTGTGGAGCCTTCATGATTCACCTCGGTAGGAAAAGACGGTTCCAGAAATGTCAAAACCTTTATACCTGCAGCTCCTTATCTCCAATAAAACTTTATCTCCCTTAGGTTTTTTTATGACATGGATAGGACCACCATGAATTTTAGTGCCTCTCATTCACTCCAACTGGAAGTGCGTGGCAGGGCCAAAACACATTGAGATATCTGACTTTGTCTGTTTCTAACCTGATCACATGCTTAAATGTTACCAACATTGATAAAGGAGAAAAGGTAGATTGAGGCTCATTCTTCTGTGAGCTGTTCCACATGGAAATGAGAGCTAATGCTGGTGACTGCGTAGAGCATGCATAAATTAGCAGGTAATCTGCAACATTTTTCCATGTGGATCTGCTGGACTTTCCTTGCTAGCAGTATTTCAGAAATGTCAATTCCAGATTTTCCCTGAGCAGTAACTTATGACTGTGCTAAACTGCACAGATCATTGGTGTTACTGAATAACGTGAAGTAGGAGTTAAGGCAGTTTGGGCAAACATGGAAGCAAGAGAATATTCGAATGCAGAAGCTTTGAGAAGAAAAATAATGCCTTGATGGAAGACTTGCAAGGAGTTGTTTTCTTTTTATCACTTATGTTACTGAACATCAGCACAGACATGAGTTTTGAGCAGTCTTCTCTTTCTGTTGTCAAATAAGGACTCTTGAAATAAGCAGTCACTGAATGTTGTATTTAGAAGCTGCCATCTCCTCTGTGTCTTAATTAGCCCATGGATGTTGTGGAAGAATTAATAATGTGGGTTGTTATAAAGCATGTCTTTGTTCTTTGCGTCAATTAATGCATTGCATTGCTGGTAGGAAATGAACTCCAGAAAGCAATCTGTTGCATTATTTTTCCTTTCCAAAATAAATCTTCACTGAAGATTTTAGAATATTGGCTTTTTAGTCTTAAAAACATTTAGCTTTGCAAACAGCACAACTGAAACATGGTGGAGTTTTGTGTTTTCTTGAACATCAATGGCTCCATCTACTGGGAGTACATCCCCATGCAGTACTGGTGCAAGGTGAAAGACCTCATCCATCAGGAGCTATAGGTCAATTACAGTGAAGATTGCTACTTCTTTTAGATTTAATGTTATTTTATAACAACTAGGTTTTCCTGTCAAGATTTTAACAACTTAATAATTGCTACAAGACTTAAAGAACATGCAGTGGAAACAGGAGTCACAACTCTATTGCAGAGCTACTTGCAACTGCGTGCTGCAGTCTCACTGCAGACAACTGGGCTATGGGTTGTGTGTTCAGCTGGGAGAGGCAGCTTGTATTCTCTCACTTGAAACTTTGAATGGTCATATTTCCCAGCCTGGTTTTCTGTGAAAAGCAGGTATGCTTGAGTTTCATTTTCTCACATTCTCACATTTCCAGATCACAGTCAGCACCAAGGGATGTTCTTTATCAGTAAATAACCTATTCTGTAGGTACTGACAAAGATTGTAACTTACCTTGTTGTCTGTCAAGGTCATGGGTTCGGAGAGCTATTTCTATACTTTTTCCTATGTATTAGTTTGTCAGTTTTAATCTAATTTTGCCCTTAGCCTTTGCTAAAGACTAATGGCATATGAAGTTGTCACCAAAAGAGGTCATCTCACTCCTTGCTTTTTAATCTAGTATTTTGTTCCTGTGGATAGTCAGTAGATCAATAAGAGGCTGCATTTTCAAGCTATTCTATTTCCAGTAATGCAAAAAGTATATCGGATAATGTTATTAATCATTAGATTCTGAATTACTCAACTTTCCTGCTAATCAATGAACTGCATTTCCCCTTGCACAAGTCAGACACAGAAAAGTAAGTAATTTAATCAGGCCAGAAAGTCCTTGAGGCCGTATTGCCCCCCAAACCCAAGGGCAGTCAAATGAAGCATTTGATCTAAGCAGGGAGGAGCTTACTGTGACTGAGCAGAGGAAAACGTCAGCAGATTTCTTTGGATTAGCCTGAAGCCCCTGCCTGCACACCATGAAGGGAGGGAGGGTGGGCAACCACAAAAAGGAATTGCACAGTACCTGCACAAAAGCAGCCGTACATCATCATCTCTCTGACTGTCTCAAATTTGAAAGGCCAGCTACTAAGAGCACGTACTGCTAGAGGTGCTCAGAGGAATCATCCAACCTAACCTGGGAATGTGTGGTTGACTGTGCGCCAGTAGGCTGCAATTGCTGTGTCAAGTGAAAAGCCAGCTGACTTTCTTTTAGGGAGCAGTGTATAGCTTGAGGATGTCTTTGATTTCACCATTGCAGTTTACAAGTACATCAGTTTAGGAATGTGGGTTCACCCTTGGCATTCATACTGTGTAGACAGGTGAGTATCCATGGAAGCCCTGAAATCCCTTGATTTGTAGTTATCTCCCTTTTCCAACGCTTCTTACTTAGCTGTAGAGTTTACTGCCAGGGATATTTATGTTGTCTGTTTGAATAATTATCCATTCAGTAAGCAGATATTTCCCACTTTGTATGTGGAGTCTCCTAGTTGTCACCACTGTCCCAGGCGGAGCACTGATTTACTTCTTGTGTATATTACTATTGAATTCAGCCTAATCACTTTTTCCTTTTAAATGCTACACCAGAGTCCGTATGGCCAGCTGGACATCTGTGATATGTTTCCAAAGTTCAACTCAGACAAATCAAGCTTCCTGGGGTGTGATTTATATATGCATTTTGTACCAGTACCAGTATCTTGGAATGTCATTTGTTTTGCCAGTATAACCACAGCATAGATGCAATTACAGCAGTCTGAAAGCGCTACAGTCTACACCGACAGTTTTCAGCACTTATTTTGATTTGTGGCCTTCTAGCAAGGTTGCAGGTTTCCAAAATTTCCTGTGTCTAGATCATGAGAGCCTATATGGGCTCGCTCCTCATGGGAATCCTACCCATGAATGCATCGTTCCAAAGCGGTCCACAGAAAAAGGTTGTGGAGAAATTGCTGAGGAGGACTTGAAGCTTTCATTTGTTTCCAGAATCCTTTATGTCTCTTCGAAGGTCACTTGTGGGAAGTTTGTTGTTTCTTGGCACAACAGAAGTTGTGGACGTTTTTCTGAGATGAACTTTGGTGGAAGCAATACTATTGCATTGCTAAGGAGAAAATGGGAATAATTGAACTTTGGAATAATTGCTTCATGAGGCGAGCAGTCGAAGCTGTGTGCTCATTTCTTGTAAAACTGTCCTGCTGACAGTCTGTTCTCAGTTAGTCCTGAAAGGGATTGCATTTTTTAAAACCATGGACTGAAATCACTGTGCCAGGTCCCGCAAGCTGGACAACTCAGAACGACCTTTTTCCCTCAGGGGAAGGGGAAAGTTTTGTTTAGCCTAAGTTAAATAATAGTAATAATAAAAAATCTCTAAATATTGCTCAAATATACCAACCTTGCTCCAAACAGTGGTATTTACTTTTCACCGATTACCCATAATATAATATTTATTTTGTTTTGATGGGAATAATAACTTCATTGATGAGCTGCAGATGTTTTAGTTTCCTAATTTATAACCTAGTGAAAGGACATTTCTCACCTTACCAGGCACAAAGAAGGTCCTCAAGAAGAACAATTTCTAACCTATCATCTGCATGGTGTTTTTTTTTAAACTTAAATTCCACTAATACTCTATTTAGAATTATGTGGTTACTTTTGTACTAATATGACTTTAAAGCTCAGGGCAGCACTATTAGTTGCTTCTGAAATAAATTATTCAAAACTAAAACAACGGTGAAATATTTCAGTTGTTCAGAGAACGGTGGAACTGCCACGTTACCTCTGGATGTCTGTCATATGGCTGTGCTCTCTAATGGGATATAAGCTGCTCTCCTGTCAGGAGAGTGTTGGAAAGCTTCTGCGTGTGTGCCTACTCTGAGCTTCCCTTCCTGTGGGTAGTGGAGGATATTCAGCTTGCATGAGAGCAATAATATTGTTATTTCCAGTAAATTGTTTACTTTCCTCTAAGCTTCTAGATACTTGATTTCTTCAAGATCTTTATAGTTTTGCAAGTGTTGCTGGAAAGTGTTCAGCAGACCCCAAATGTATTGGGTCACTAGTGCTGACTGAAGGAGCAAGTATCTGATCTTTATTTCTTTTGGAAATCAAACTGAAAGCACTGAAATAAAAAATCTGTCTTTAAATGATATGCACAGACCTCTTTGGAGACCTCTACAAAGCCAGAACTCTTTTGTGAGGGCTCTTTGTGAGATTTTAGTTTTTCTCTTTCCTGTGTGTTTTCTACAGCCCTTGAGGATGAGAGTTTTGATGTCTCAAGATGATGTCTTATGTATGGGTGTTTTCTCAGGCTAGCGGTTGTTTTTAGTGTGCACAGTAAGTCTTTCCAGATCCTGTAAATGTTACATGCTTTCATGCAGTTGGTGAACTTTTAAAATGGAATGTGTTGACTTGCAGAAATCGAGTGTATTTGGAGATATCATTACTCTGTGAGGTATACTACAGAGTTTATGTCTCTGGCAATGCTGTTGACTGTAGAATTTTTAGATGAGAACATCCAAAGCATTTCTGGGATTTGGAAAGACTTTGCCCATTAATTTTAAGATTGATCTAAAAGCAGGAGTGTTATTCAGACCTTTAAGGCTGAACACATGCTTACATGTGTGCAGAAATGAAGTTGCGTTGATCGTGTCATTGTCTGAATATTCTGCCTTCCCAACCTAGAGCTTTAAAGTGCAGAAAGAGTGAAAGCTACTGGCAGAAGAATCTTTTACAGAATGAAAAATATGCGCTCCCTCTCCCCACTAAAATACTCATCCCATGTGTTTAAAATGATTGAAGTGAGACAAATGGTTGACAAAGCAAATAGGAGCAGAATCTGGAATTCATACACAGTTAGAGTGGCCAGATGGCAGAGCAGAAGTGGCCATGCGGGCTGAATGGTGATGGTTTTATCTGCTGTTAATGCAGATTCTTATCTGCTTTTAAATCCCTCAGTGAAGGTCACTCTACTGCCATAGTCTAGCTTTCAGAAATAACTTCATAACCCTCATTATGTTTATCGAACAAGTGAAATTAAGCATTCAGACAAGTATCTGCTGGGCTTGTAGTCCTTCTTTCCCCAAACAGTTTTTTTGTTGGCTTTGATCCAAAGGCCATTAAATTTGAGAGGAGTCTTGAAATGTGCTTCAGAAAGTTCTCAGTGAGGGAGTGTGTGATGACAGGAAGTATAGTCTACATTTCTAACTGCATGGAAATGATTTGAGACTTGAATTCTCCTATGAGAAAACTAGTGGTAGAAGCACTTGAAATAACAGATACATGGCCGTGGAAGTTCCCTTTGTATCATCCATGATTTCTTCCTTTTACGTTTTCTTTTTTATTTTCTCAGGTGAATGAAATTTACCATGATGAATCCTTGGGTGTTCACATAAATGTTGTGCTGGTCCGAATGATCATGCTGGGCTATGCAAAGGTAAGCAACCCTCCAAACCAGTTCTTTGCATTCATCATCGTTGTAATCATAGTTCATGGGACTGCAGGGCAGCCTGACTTTTTGCCCTTGTAAGTCCTCAGGGAAGCAAATTACTTTAGTAGTGGCAATCATCTTGACTGATCAACACAAGTTGCTGCTGCCCTGTCTTCACTCAGTCTTTATAGAAACTATTTCCTTTCCTCATTGTGTTGTACACTCCTTTTGCTGAGTTACAGCGTACTCTTCCACTTTCTGCCCCAGACTATGCTTGTGCCAACATGTTGATTTTGTTGGTATAATACATTCAGAGAGTTTTGAAACAAATACTTGTTACGTTGTTCAGGATGAGAGCATTGTAAGTGCTGTTTGACATTTGATGAAGGTCGTGTCCCTTCCATTTAACTCAGGCACTGAATTTGAGCAAATCAAAAGGCTGCTTTGAAGTTTGCCTTGTAATTAAATTTGATCACTTCCTTTTGAAGTATTGAGCTCGTAGACATACTGTAGCAAAAGTCTCACAGAACCAGATGGCTAATCTCTGTAAATCAGTACAGATTTACTGGTGCTATAGTGTTTTACACCAGTTGAGGCATTGTACTCTGTGTTTATGTTATTCACTTCCTCCACACAGGCTGTATGTTGTCACTCCACTGTCATTTAACTCAACTGAGTCACATTGTCTTCTGGCATTTATCCTACACACTACAGGCTTCATCTGGATATTATTCAAGCATGTTGCACAGAAGGGCTGTCATTTGTTATCATTTTAATAGATGCTGTAATTACTCGATACACTGTCCTTAAAAAAAAAATCTTAACGATGAGCTGTTACTTGTGCACACTCACTGTTACATACAATTGCATTGCTATAAACAGTAGCATTCTAATTTGGCTGCTCTTGAACGTTTCCTTGGCTCTGCCTGGGGATCTAGGACAAGAAAGCAAAGAGAGAATATCGGTCCTTTTTTATGGATCAGTCAGTGTCCTGTATACTCATTTTCTTTTCTCATATCAAAGAGGACTATTATGACTTAGAGTGATAGGGAAATAAGAGAAACAGGAATGTGGCTGGTTCTCCACGAAAATCAGAACCTGATGAAATTTCTTATCTTTAGTAGATCCTAGTTCTAATATATTGCTTTTTCAGTCCATTAGCTTGATTGAAAGGGGGAATCCCTCGAGAAGCCTGGAGAACGTTTGCCGCTGGGCTTACCAGCAGCAGAAGTCAGACCCCAATCACTCTGAGCACCATGATCATGCCATCTTCTTGACTAGGCAAGATTTTGGACCTGCTGGTATGCAAGGTAATGCATCTGACCCGGAGCAAAAGTATCGGGACTTTGGGGGTTTTGTGTGTGTGTGTGTGTAGTGTCTAATAGAAAACGAGAAAAAAATGAAAATTTCATTGTTGTGTGACCCAGAGAGATTAAGAAATGTAGGCACTGATTCAGAAAATACCTTAAGTGTTCAATTTTAAAGATAGACTGAAACCTGATCCTGTTCATGAAAGCATGTATGCTCATAATAACTTCCAGTTTCCTATTTGGCTCTAGAAAAGGCCCATATGGACAGCGTAAGCATGTACTTGTTATAGCACTGTGGAGAGAAAGTACTCACTCTATTTCATTTTACATGCTTTTTTAAAAAGCGGGTAGTCCTTGCCATTTATATCTAACTGGAACAGATTAAATCTTACCTTATAGTGTGTAAATTGCTGTTTCCTTTCTTCAGAGAAATATATTTCTGCATGTGCATGCAGGGCACATAAGGAATTCTCAGTGCACTTTGCATTCAACTTCACTTTAATTTTATTGCATCATTCACAACTTATTTTTTCTTACAACTGGCTTTTGAGCTCATTTGATATTTCCATTAGTCCTTATCATGCAAGGAACTAATGATAATGGAAAGTAAATCCACAAAGTATGATTTATATCAGTGCAGAAAAATAAGGGTCTGGGTGAGACTCCTGAAGCGTTACTGCTCTGTGCAGCATTGCAAACTAGTCTCATTTTTTATTTCTTTGGTTCTCATGTAATTGCGTTCAGAATATGCCCCTATAATCATTTACCCAGACCAAACTAGCGCTCATCTCCGATGCTGCGGTCTGTGGTAGGACTGAGGGTTCCTCTTAGCAGACACATTGTGGCTTTGTGTGCTTCTTATGTCTGCTTCCAGGTGGAAAAAAAGACTAGAAAACAGAGCAGTTTCTGAAACAGAGCTGTCCAACTAAATGTCGTCATCACTGCAATAAATCTAGTACTGTACAGTCAGAAATGTCCTCTACCTTCCGTGTCTCAGTTTCCTCAAGAACACTGCTTCCTCTCTGAATGTTCTCTATATCTGTTGCTGTAAAGATAAAATCCCTTAGCTCCTCCTGCTACCTGAGCCACACGCAGAGCTCTGGTGCTGCTCTGCAAGTGGTTCTTCGGCTTCATTCTCTCTGTCAGCCACCATAGTCTCTTCTAGTGCTATGCCCAGTTTCTTTGCCTTTGACACAAGTTCTGCAACTTTTCCTAGAAAAAAGGCCCCCATTCATTATCTAGTCATGGAAAAGCAGTCTAAGATACATGGTTTAGCATGGTGTCAGTAGTACATTCACTTCTGATGTCCAGAATTTACCGATTTTTGCTTAGTACAGAAATATTCTTTATCAAGGAGGCTTTTCAGATTTTATGCTGGTGAGCTCTTACTGGTTGAGGCATGAATCTGCTTCTCCACACAGCTTTTTGAAAAATGTGCCGTGTTCTATCCATCCGGCTAGAGATTTCATAGGTGTCTGTGTTCAATTTCTTCATCTTTCAGGGTGAGGCAAGAGTGCTGAGACCTCACTCATGCCTGGACTGGCATTTCAGGATGAGGTGTTAGGCAGTCTCCCCATTTCAGAAGGATTTTGGCTTTTGCTGAGACCAAGGCATGTAATATGTACCAAGCAGTGTTTAGGTGGTGGTATTAATATAAACACGTGCAAACAAATGAACAAGAAACAGCTTATTTTTGTCTGTAAATTTAATTGAATGGGAATCTTCTGCAGTTTCTTGTTGTTTTTTTTTTTTATGAGAGCATAAGTGCCTGATGTAGTCCAGATGTATGCAGAATCAAACCTAGTTTGTCAGAGCCATTAACACTGACAGAAATTACAAAGACAGGAGAAATTCACGATCAAAGAGAATCTTTGGTTCTTCTTGGGCAGTAAATTTGGTGGGGTGTCAAGCGGAACAGGCTGTCCAGAAAAGCTATGGATACCCCATCCCTGGAGGTGCTTAAGGCCTAGTTGGATGGGACCCTGGGCAGCCTGATCTGGTGGGTAGCAAACAGCTGGGTATTGGAACTGAGTGGGCTTTAATTTCTCTTCCAACCCAGGATGTTCTATGATTCTATGAAATGTAATGGGTAAAGCAGTCAGACATGATTTCTCTCAATAGGATATGCTCCTGTTACTGGCATGTGTCACCCGGTCCGAAGCTGTACTCTCAACCATGAGGATGGGTTTTCATCAGCTTTTGTTGTTGCTCATGAAACTGGTCACGTGTAAGTCTAACATAAAATTAGATTAACAACAACATATGGTGCTGCATCTCCTTTTTACTTAAAGTGATTTAATTTTAATGGCTATGTGACAGCCATCCAAATTATATTATCATCTTCTTGGAATGCATCAGTGGCTTCAGCAGTGAATAAGTGAGGGAAGAAGAGAAGGGAAAGAAAGGGCAGGAACTCGCTTTCTGTAGGGTGACGGTGAGATAATTATGAAAGAAACCTGGAAAGGCCAGGCAGTAGAGATGGTAGCTTACCAAGCATCCTTAAAATTCTTTCTTCTCATTGATTGAAAGTGCTGATTTATTAATTTGTTACTTCCTAAGGAGTGATAAAATGTTAGACTGAGAATAATAGATTCAAGAAAGATCTCTGTCAACTGGATGAATTAATGTCATCTTTAAGTAGCGCAGGCTTCTTGTTCAGCTCAGTAGACTCTATTGCTGGGTTGTTGTTTTTTTTGGCCAGAGTAATGCAGGAGTTTAGCCAGTTTTGAGATGACCATGTCACTTGCACAATAAAATACACCAGATGCATACATTTGGAAATCTAATATGCTAACATATTTAGGTCTTTGGATGTACAGCATTACAACCATGTTAGCTCTATGTATAAGTTGGTGCTTTTGATAAGTGAGTGTACTGTCATGAATAATTAAATGTCTGAATGAAATGCTCAGTGGTGAGCAGAATTGCCATTTTCTGTTATCGAAAGTAGTAACTGTCATCTAATTAGTTAGTTCCTAAAGAGTATTTAGAGAGTCCTTATATTTTGACATCAAAGATCTGTTTGAAATGCAGGTGATATCTGTAGCATGCAGAGAACAATTTCATCTTGAATTACTACATTTGCATGAGAAACTGTTTTCTTTACAGCAATTTTACCAGTTGAAAAGTAGAAACTGTGGAGGCTCTGATACCAATTCTTTGTTTCAGGCTGGGAATGGAGCACGATGGGCAAGGGAACAGATGTGGGGATGAGACAGCAATGGGGAGTGTTATGGCTCCCTTGGTGCAGGCTGCCTTTCATCGTTACCACTGGTCCAGATGCAGTGGCCAAGAACTCAAAAGATATATACAGTAAGAACTTGTTAGCACTCATTGATGATGGTTTTACTAAAGGAAACAGAAGTCTTTGCAGTTCCCTGAGATGTGGGGCCAATGGGCTGCCCTCCATCAGAGAGCAAAGAGGAGAAACAATCCGCAAGTGTCATAAATTGAACCCTTACCTGTGGAAGTCCCTTTTATAAACATGGTATAAAGAGGCATTCCAGTAGGCTTCTCTGTCCCTCACTGCAACAGCAGGGAGGAAGAGGTACCTCAGTTTCTGGCTTTCTCCAGTAATACAGTTTTATGATCCCTTTTGTTGCAGCATGTCTATATTAGAAAAGGAAAATCAGTAACACTGCATCCTCACTTAAACTTTTACACTACACTCATTGCATCTTCTGGGAATGGTAGTGGGTGTCTCTCTGGAAGACTTTATTTCAGTTGGTGTTTTTCCTAGATTTTTTATTTCTGTACTAGTTGTACTGTGAAACTGGAAAGGTGAAGCCCTAAGCTGAAAAGAACTAGCAAAAGTTGTGGAAGAGAGAAAATGCAACATGTGTGGGTCTGAATTAGGGAGAAAAGGGGAACAGAGAAAGTATAATGATATCCGCGTGTATGTATGTACATAGTGCCCCATGTAAATGCTTCCTCATCTAGTTCTTCTTTATTGCAAATAACTGGTTTTGCAAGTCAGAACTGAGTGAAAAATTAAATTGACCTACTATGGCCTGGATTCCAGTGAGAAGGAATCCCATTCATAACCTAAAGCATAAAACAGTAATTTTACATCAAGACCTTAGAGCTTAAGATAGAATTTATCCTTGTGAAGGAAGAGCAGCCCAACAAGAGTTTAACAGGAATGAGTAAAAAGCAGGCCTTATTCTTGCTCTTTGCATAACCTGTGTTTTGTCCCTGTGTATACAGTCGATTTCAGGTAAGAGGGGCTGTTCTCACACTACTGTCTGATTTCAAAGCTCCATAAAGTCAGTGGAAAGGCTTTCTATGACTGCATAAGGTGTTGTGTTAGTCCTTGTACTATAGGATTCATGTTATAGTTTGAAGTACATTGAAATGGTGCCCTTTGGAACTGAGAATTGAGAAGTGTTTGTTTTCTGCCTCTGGTAACAGGAAAACAAAGTGCAAATTCTATGCTTACCATTAGATCAGGGAAGGGCGGGAGATGTTTCTCCTCAGTCCCCAGCAAATACAGGGATTTTGCTGTAGGATCTTCCCATCCAGTGCTCAGTCACATTGCACTGGGCAGTGCTCCTAGAGAAGGAACCGTTAGTGCTTCAGGGAACAAAAACAGGTTTGAGAAAATGAATATTTTCAATGTTGGCATCTCAGAATAAAGACTTTGATTGTACTGATTAAAAAAAAACAATTACTACATTTTCTCATTATCTTTTTCTGTGCATCTTTCCACAGCTCTTACGACTGTCTTCTTGATGACCCTTTTGAACATGATTGGCCCAAGCTCCCTGAACTGCCAGGCATCAATTATTCCATGGATGAACAGTGCCGCTTTGATTTTGGTGTTGGCTATAAAATGTGCACAGCGGTAGGTCCAAGGCAGTCATTGCAAAGACAAACATTTGTTTCAGCAAGTTTGGTGTTTGGCCTTAATAGCTGCAGCATATTCATTTTCTCACAGTTAAAGAGCAGTTGATGGAGTAGTTTAAACAGATACATAAGGAAGGAGAGAGAGATTTATGGGTGAAAGCCAGCTATGAGTCACTTGGTTTAATGGTCAAGAGGACAGCAATGTGGTCTCCATGACACAGACTTGTGGCTGTAAGCCTGTGATCTCAAGGAAGTAGGGGAGAAAACTGATTTTCCTTCCACTTCTGGGCATCTCCTCCTTCCTTCAGGACCAGAGGATGCTGGGAGTAATCATTGCCCTTTTCTTTCTGAAGATACTTGACTTACTGGTGGCTGTGCTAGATTAACTGACTGGTTGGTCTGAATCCTTACCCAAGAAGTATCTATGATCTAATGTTATATTTCATCTCATAAATGTCTTGCATTTCAGTTCCGAACCTTTGACCCGTGCAAGCAGTTGTGGTGTAGCCATCCAGATAACCCATATTTCTGTAAGACTAAGAAAGGACCTCCACTCGATGGGACAGAATGTGCCCCTGGAAAAGTGAGTACTGTGTTTCCACTATGTGTTAAAAAGAAATACAGTCATATGCATTAATTTGGGTTGAAAAGCACACAGGATAATAGACAATTACACAGCATCACCCAGGTGGCACCAAAGAAAGGAAAAAGAGAGAGATTTCCCACTTTTTCTTCTTTGAAATGTACAAAGTTGGTTGACATATAAGCTAAATTTTGAAGGGTGAGGGTCTTAAAATTGTAGGTGAGGTGTAGGATACTCTCCTTTCCTTCTGTGTCCTTTTTGTTATGGTTTTTTTTTTTGTTTTGTTTTGTTTTGGTTTTGTTGTTTTTTTTTTTAAATATTATTCTCTCTTCTGCAAAGTGCCCTGAAAGTGTCATTAAGGATCCATGGTAGCAGATGACAAGATCACTGTAGGATGGGAGTACATAGCCTCAAACTCTTCTAAGTACTTGTGGTCCAGACATCCTGTGGCTAAATGTTTGCATAGGCTTAGGATTAGCTCTTTAATTTTGTCTTTAACATCCCCACTAGAGAATGCCCTGCTGCTAGTTCATTTTGATTATACAATTATACTCAAGCAAATGTTTATTTAACAAATTCCAAGTATTTTGAGCTACAGGAGAGCCACTTCTAATGTCTGGAAATGCCCTAACCAGTAGGCAAAAAACTTGCTGACTAGTAACTAGCCCACTGTTGCAGCTTGTTTGCATGAATATAATGTTTGACCATTATGAGGGGAAAAAAAAGAAGAAAAAAGCTACTAATCTTCAGCAAGGACCTTACCCGGTGGTACAGTAGTCAGAACATAAAAATTCATTGTAAAAAAATGGTAGGAATTAGGATTTGTGTGAGACAAAGGATGACTTAAATGAAGTCAGAAGAACATCAGAATATTGATCTTTGTGTTTCTGCCCATGGAAGGGTACACAATGAGATGTGGCATTGCTGCTTATCCATGGAACAGACATCCATGAAAGAGAGGGACTGGGCACTCCTGGTTCCAGAGTACAAAGACTGTCTTTGCTCCATGAGTTCACCTCTATGCACTTTTAAATTCACTGTGATTATATGTTTGGTTTGATTTTGTTTCTGCTGTCCTCTGCTTTGCATGCCTGTTTTCTCTCAGTGGTGCTACAAAGGTCACTGCATGTGGAAGAATGCCAACCAGCTGAAGCAGGATGGCAACTGGGGACCCTGGACAAAATTTGGCTCATGCTCCCGAACCTGTGGAACTGGAGTTCGCTTCCGAACACGTCAGTGCAACAATCCAATGTAGGTCTTCTACCTTGGTGGCAGTTTGAGTCAATTAGTAATCACTGCAGGTGTCAGCTGAAATGGCATTTATGTTTTGATATGGAATCTCCTAAAATTCACATTGTGTTCAAGCCCCTTGAAACATCACCTTTTGCAGGGAGCCAGAATCATTTTTAGTGAATCCAGTAATTTCCAGAGGAAAGCCTGTGGAACACCATCCTATGAAAAATTTAACTGATGTGTAAGACTGTGAAGAGATCATAGAGTGCAAGCTCAACAAGCTCTGGGATAAACTATTAGATGATCTCCAGTTGTACTTCAACTACTGGCAGCATAGATGTGAATATGTATTGTTTCTGCATGTTAACATATGCCTTTGGGATGCTTGAGTAAGCATAGAGGTTACACTGCAAGTGCATATCTGTGCAAGGTAACTGCTTTATTTCCAGTTCCATCAGTTCACACTCCTTTTTTGTAAAATTGTCTCTTTAGAATTGAGTGTGAAATTCCACTTAGGACTGATAACAAAATCCTAGGCCCAAAGTCTAGAGGGTTTTATAATCTCTCAGATGTTTTCTTTCCATAGGCCAATTAATGGAGGTGAAGACTGTGCTGGTGTCAATTTTGAGTTTCAACTCTGCAATACGGAAGAGTGTCCGAAGCACTTTGAGGACTTCAGAGCACAGCAATGTCAGCAGCGCAATTCCCACTTTGAGTATCAGAACAGCAAACACCACTGGCTGCCATATGAACACCCTGACTGTAAGTTCTGTTATTTGTGTTTATTACAAGTCAGTGCTGGAATCTCACAGATCTTATAGGGATCATGTTCCATTTGCCATGTAGAGACTACAGGGTGAGAACAAATGTAGGTATGACTAAAAAGCAGGAGAACAGGATGGACCAGGGTAAAGGAACAGGTGCAGCATAAGACAGTTGTGATTTCCCCAACCCTTGTCCAGCTGGTTACCTCTAACTTTCATCCTCTTCCTGGTGTGAGCAGGATGTAGCAAGAGACATAGAGGCTCTCAACTCCAGAGGGAATAGCTGGTGGGTGCTTTAGCAATCAATGCACTGCACTGTGAAGTTCTGGCTCTGCTTGTTGGGGCCAAGCGTGGAAAGCTGCTGCTCAGATCCTTAAGGACTCTTCTTGCCCTCTCTCCCATACAGCTGTTCATCTATATGAGTGCAAAGTATTAATGCTCAAAGAGGGCTGCTGCTAGGAAATTGCACTGGAAGTTGTAATAGTGTGTTTCCAGTGTCGCTGCCTGAGAAGTCCTATTTAGTATTTTCCCATTCTTAGATAGGTCCGTCTGCTTGAGCCTGACTCTTCACTCCTAACATTAATATAATCTATCGGTTATCTTGAGTAAAAAGGGACAGCTTCAAGCATAAATATTTGTTGCTTGCTGAAAGGGGCTTCAGAGTTGCTTTGAGTTGCTGGTATTTTTTCCTCAGGCGTCTTCTTTGAAACTCTTAATATGCATAGCTAGGGGATCAGATTCAGGTAGTGATAAGGAAATATTTGTTGAGCTGGGATTTTCCAAAAAGGCTAAAGGAATTTGAAATCCAAATCCTCTATTCTTTCTCGTGACGTGATTTCCTAAACTCAGCACTGTTGCAACAGAATCAAACTACTTGAAGTATAGTGGGGAACCCAGTTCTAGGAGCCTCTTCGGAAGCAAGCTGATTTCTGTGAGAGTATCTGTGATGGCGATAGGCCCATAATTCACACAAAAGCAAATTAGTTGCTTTTTCCCCCTAGGTGTCTGTTTAAGGTCCCTTCTATCTCTGCAATATTTTCTTTATGCCTTTAGTGAAATGTTTTTCTGAAGCTCATCTGGATTGCTTTTAACTTACGCAGTTATGTCTGTTTTCCTGCTATGCAGCTAATAAGAGATGCCACCTGTACTGCCAATCCAAAGAAACAGGAGATGTTGCTTATATGAAGCAATTGGCACATGATGGGACTCGCTGTTCATATAAAGATCCCTACAGCATTTGTGTTCGTGGAGAATGTGTGGTGAGTGACAGCTTCCCAAGCTCATTGCTGAGTTTGGACTGTGCTGTGTTAGACAACTGAGACAGACTTTGCAGATGCTTTGAAATATTTGCAGCATCATATCCCTCATAATTACTTCAGAATTATATTACATTGGAGCAATGACACAAGTCTGTTCTGTAGAAACACTTCATTTTTCTTCAACTGATAATTTCTTTTGCCATTTTTGCACTTAGTTTTGCATCTGATAGGAATTGTCCCTATTATTCTCTTTTCCATCTTTCCTAGTCTTGACGTACAGTGGATATAATCTGAGAATCAATTCCTGTTTTTCACCTGGCAACCATTACCCAGCAACAGGCTTTTCAAGTAATTTGTGTTTAAATGAAATAGATCAGTGCTGGGTGGTAATTTCCGCTATGCATTGATTTTGAGATTGCTTCCCTCTACAGCTAAACCTTACCGCTTATGATAAAACCGTGTTTCTTTTTGCTCTTCACTCTGCAGAAAGTGGGTTGTGACAAGGAAATTGGTTCGAATAAGGCCGAAGATAAGTGTGGTGTCTGTGGTGGAGATAACTCCCATTGCCGAACTGTGAAAGGAACCTTTACCCGCACTCCCAAAAAGCTTGGTAGGAATAGCATATTCATGCATCTGAGTATGGTTTCTATTATCTCACATGTTTCTGTCATGCTTATTGTTTTTGAAGACTGATCAGAAATGCGGCTTAATTCTAGGTAGCAAAACAAACATTTTAGCTTGATGTGCTGTAATAGTTTAGTGCTTGATAAAGAAATGAGATCCTTTAAAGCACTGTAATGTCACTGTCTTTTGAAGGACCTATTAGAAGAAAAACTCGCTTTGTGCAGTGTATCTAGAAATATTGCCCAGGCAGAGCATGTTTAGTTCTTTGTAAATGTTGAAGCCCACAGACAGTGTTTGCGCTACATGGGGATACAGAGTTCTGTCAAAAAAAAATTATCTATTGTCCTAACAGTGACAGTCAGAAGAAATCGAGGTGCTTTGCCTGATGCTAAGCGTAGCGTGCCTTTTTCTGTGGGAGGGGACTAGAAGAAATATTTTCCCTACCTTTTAAGTATAAGCTTTTCAGAAGTTTTTCTTCTTAAACCTAAACTCAAGGGTTGTAAGTTCTGAACTTCTTTTCATATGAACACTTGGATCCTCATGTCAAATCAGTCTTGTCACAGATTGTAGCCTTTCAGTCAAATAAATAAATGAAAAGTAAATTCAACTTAATTGTGAACAAAGGACAGAAACATTTTGGCAGAAGCATTCATTTCTCTTGCTAATTATATCCAATGAAACACATGACGTTAACCTGGTTAAAGTTTTCAGGCTGGACTGGGATACTCTGTAACGCACCTTTTATCAATAATAATTCAAGACCCCTTGGACTTCTCAGAAATCTCTTTCTGGTCAGTTGTTTGTTGAGCTAGGGTACCATAATCTTGTCTACATATATTTTTAAGAATACTGAGTATTTTAAGACTTCCCTATATTGCTTTTATTTCTGTCTGGGGAAGGTACTCGGGGATACGCATCTTCTGTATGACTGGTAGCAGCTATTCCAGGGACATCATTGATAGAACTAAATATTTTAAGATAGAGTGGAGAAAGACTTAGGGACAAATAACATGAATATCTGTGTTAACAGTTTAAAAACTGGTAATTGCTGCCATGAAGCAAGCTTTACTGCAGCATCGGTAATTACAATTGGACAGGAAGTGACCAACCAAACTAAACTTGGACAAAGATAATGTGCAGATGGAAAGAAAATATGTAAAGTATTCTGCTGAAAATATGTATTAATTACAAAGCGACTGGAGACATTTACTGCTTGTAGCTTTAAATGCCATTAGAGAACTTTTCTTAAGGTGATGAAAGCAACTGGTGGATTAGACATGAAATTACGCAAGAATTACTGTGATGTGGGGAGTAATGGAATTGAGACTATAATTTGAGCCTCTTATATAGGCCTGTGTGTTTCTTGAGCTGGCAGTTGCTTTGCTTTTCTGAAAACAAACAGAAAAAAACACACCACGGTAATCAGCAGAAATTAGTGCTCAGCCTTGTAAGCATATTTCTAACCTTTTTGACTAAAAGTAAAGTGGGGGCAGAGGGAATATTCATGTCACAATTCTGGATCCAGTCCAGTAAGGGTTTTTTTTTTCTGGTGTGTCTGGTTTCTGTATTCTAAAGCAGTAGTTTACAACTTATAACTTGCAGTTGGTGTATGGCCTGAGCTTGTGGTTTGGCTTACTCCATAGGAGATAACAAGGCCAATGAGAGGTCAACAGAGGGCAAAATCAAATAGTAACCCCATCATGTGGTGGCTCAGTATTTTTGCCTGGGAGCCACTAGGTAACTGCCTTGTCTTGTGAGGTGTCAGCATGTTAATGAGAGTTTTCACAGTGTTCTCAGTGTCTGGAAAGCACTACAGTTCTAAGTGATAGAGAGTACTAGAAATACAGTTCAGGAAATACTGCTATTAGTCAGCCATTTCCAAATGTTAATGAAAGTGTTTATGAAATATTTATTGTTTTACAGTATCTTTGGCAGTCTAGTCATTAAAAAGACTAATTGACCTCTTCCAACAGGAAAACATTTAAGCAAGAGGTGCCAAAAAGAATTCAAGTTTCTGGAAAATGAAATCTGCAAGTATCCAACTTAAAATCACCTACCTGAATTTTCACTGGTCTAAATTTCATTGACTATTAAAATTTGCTAGATGTGTCTAATGCTGCTTTAAGTGCATTTGAACGTATAATGTAAATCATACTTTCTATTTGTTAAGACCATCTGGCTGACAATGTAGTCAATGAAATAATGAGACTTGGCTCCGGTAACACTAATTATAGACATTCTATTTAAGGGAAGACGAGAGGAGCATTTACATTGCCCAAAGGAGCACGCAATATTTCCCTTTCTGAAACAAAGGAGTCTAAAAATACTCTGGGTAAGTTCAAGTGCTTGCAGAAAGAGGCATCCATGGCAACTGGAGAGTTCTTGCTGCAGTTCTCATCTCCAACAAGGCATGGACACATAAGACCAAATCAGGCAAAAGCTTTGTGTTTCATGTGCTCAAAAGATGGTCAACATCAAATGCTGTTTTTGCAGACTCTCATCAGCCAAGTCTGTGACATTATGCATATGTGGCTCTTCATTCTTTAGTAATGGATCCAAGGAGATTAGTCATAACTGAATATGCAGACATTAAAGGGAAAATACAGAAATATGAAAGTGTCATACACTCAGAGTTTTGCATCCTTATATCAAATTAATTAGATTCACTTCAGTGGTTGTGAAGCTCTTGTTTAAAACTTGTAATAGAAGTGACTGCTGACAGGTTCTCAAGATGGATTTTAGTCTTCCTGAATGAAGTACGACATGCTGAACATTACACTAAGTATTTAGATTGAAAAATAATTGAAATTTAAAATATGAACTACTGTCTTTGGGAACAGCTGTTTATTCTTAACTGTATAGAGTTGAATTCAGCCCTTTCATTTCATCTGTAATACTTGAATTAATGCATTTTACATATGTAGTTTTGAATTGTTTGGATTAACTTCCATGTAGACAAGCCCTTCCTTATGTGTAGTGGCAATACAATTTACTACATCCACCTTTCTCCAAAATCATTGATGTCTCAAAAGTAAACAAGCACACTGAAGAGACGTATGTATATCAGGACAGTAAGTAAACTCAAATCCTGTAGTCTGGCTGATGAGTGATTTGGAAAAAAATAATCGGGAAGAATCGTTATTCTCCCCTGTATACTTATAAACATTGGAAACAATTTTTTTTTTTGCCTGAATTGTTAATTAATGTGACCTATGGCAGTACAGCTAATGAAGAGACAAATAGATTTGTAACTGGTTTCTCTTTCCTTCTGGAAAGAGGAGAAACACAAGGAGGTCATGTCAAATTCGTTACAAAGCTATTTGATCGGTTCCTTTCTGACACTGCTTCTCAGTTGGTGGATGCCCCCTTCTGCAAGTAGAGGCTGGATAACGTAGAGCGCTCCTAACCATGGCTATTACTTTTTATTTCCTCCTCTGCTTTCTCCATTGACTACTACACATGCCAAAGGGTACCTTAAGATGTTTGACATCCCTCCTGGTGCTCGACATGTGTTTATCCAAGAAGACGAGGCTTCTCCTCATTTTCTTGGTAAGTTCCTCCCTCAGGTTTGGCTTTGAGGCATGATGAGAAGCATGGGCAGTCATGCAGAGGAACCTGAGAAATGAGAACCAAACTAAAGGAGTAAAGGTCAATTTCTGCATACAGAATCGCATGTTACAGACTGATGATGTAAGCTTATGAATCCCTCAAAATATTAGACTGATCCCAGTTTGCATGTTTACTAATAAAAGACTCTCATCACTCTTATTTAAATGATATTGTCAAGGTAAAAAAAAAAGATGTGTTCTAATAAGTTGATTCAGTATCTTCAATATCTTTAACAGTTTTATTTGCTGCAGATTGCAAGCAACAGCTTTTTTGATGAAAAGACTGGGAAACTTGTGGTATATTTTCAGTCCCTTTCATTTTGAATTTTTCTATTGTAGAAAAGATCATATTGTTGTTATATCAGTTTGTATCTTGCTACTTATCACTCTGTAATGCCAAAGGGATTTTTAGCTTACACTGGAGGAATGAGGTTCTACCATTGATTTTGGCGTATATTTAATCAGTTCTTTATATGCTATGGCAGTGTCTGAATTGTAAACTCTTTAGGCAGAATTACACCAGTTATTAAAAAGTTAGTAAGAATAAAAAAAGAAATTAAAAAAATAAATAAATACAGAAGGGAGGAAATAATTTTGGCTGTGATAATGTCCAAGAGAAAAACTCTTGGCTTTTTAGGTTTGAGGACTTCAATTTGGACCAAGCACAATGTGATAGTACCCCTGAGAGAATCATTTTGTTTTGGCGGAAAGTGGCTTCACCACATTTCTAACTAGGTCCACAGCAAAACTCTTCCATTTGGACTCCTATAACAATAGGAGCATGTGAGATGTCGGCATATTTTTAAATCGCATTTTATGGTGATATAGAAAAAGATGTACAGAAGAGAAAAATGAGTCTTTCTCTAGGTTTCTAATTTATTGGCTTGTAATCCTGATGTGTCCTGATTTTCAAAATGTGTGGCAGGGACTTCAAACAGTCCGTTTCCCAGAGGCTTGAATGCCTTGACTCTACCTATTGATTTTAGCATCTGGCACACACATATGTATGCCAAAGAAGCTGAAGTGTGGGGAAAAAGTGTCACTTTTATTAACTAAGGAATATAAGAAATGCGTTTGTAGTGTGCTGAGATGTCTGTTACACTGATGGACCTTCCCAGTAGTGTTGGGTTTGGTCTTCTGCAAGCAGGGAGGACAGGAGACTCTGAAGATTTGACCTGAGTTTCTTGCTACTACCTATACTTCTTGGGAACTATGCCAATATGGAAAAACATGCATATTGCATGTGAGGGGGTACTTTATGTACCTAATTCATATGGATAAGGTGGTACAAAGTTGAATCAAATATTCAGATGCACCTATCATCAGACTAGAATTTGGTGGCTATATGAGGTGGCCTTGGAGGGCCTTTTCCTGCACAAATGCATCTACAGCCCTTGTTGGTAGGATTTGTCCAAGAGGCTTTCTGTCATGTCTCCTGTCAAGTTTCACATAAGCCTCCATAGTTGGAGATGATATGAGAAAGAGGCACGACTGTCACTCCTTTCAATCCTTTCAGCAATTAAGAACCAGGCTACAGGACACTATATTCTGAATGGAAAAGGGGAGGAAGCCAGATCCCGATCTTTCATCGACCTGGGTGTGGAATGGGAATACAATATAGAAGACGACATAGAAACTCTGCACACTGATGGGCCTTTGCATGATGCAGTGGTTGTCCTGGTAGGTTGTATGTCAAACAGTGTGAACATGGTGATTTTGTCTTTTACCGAAGTATGTAGCCAGCATAGAGGTTGTGCCAGGATTAGACCTTGCTGTGTAATGCCTCTCTGAAAGACCTTTGCAGATGAGACAGCTGACGGGCTAAAGCCCTTTCCTCACTAGCTGTTACTCTCCTTGGTAAAATGGTGCCTGTTCATGCAGCAGTAATGTTCCAGTACTGTGTTCTCAAATGTCAGTGAGACACTTTGGACGAAAACAGGCATTATATGTCAAATGCTGTTTGCTCTCTTGCCAAGTATATCACTGAGCCACAGTATCATTTCACCCTGATAGAGGTGTCCTACTTGGCCAACTAATAACTCTAGCACTGGAAAGGCATCTCATTTTAAACAGCTCTGTTGATCTTATATTGTTGGTTATAGCTCTGAAGATGAAAAAGAAAAGTTTTTTTTTTCGCAATTAGTTAACCAGCAGTTAGCATGTTTCCTTAAGAGGCTGTGATTTCTTTACTCAGCAACAGAATAACTAATAGTTTTGGTTTTCTACCACTGTTTGCATTTGATTATTAATAGATCATTCCTCGGGAGAATGACACAAGATCTAGCCTGACTTACAAATACATCATTCACGAGGATTCAGTACCAACTATCAACAGCAACAACGTCCTACAGGAGGAAATAGATACTTTTGAGTGGGCGTTGAAAAGTTGGTCACAGTGCTCCAAACCCTGTGGTGGAGGTAAACAGATGATGTAGCACCCTCTAGTAATAAATGACAGATTACCAGAAGTGGAAGAGTAAGAGGTGGGGGAAGTGAATGCTTTAGAAATCTTGGGCTTCCATTTCAGAAACAGCTTGTTATTTTGGGTGCCTAAACTTAAAATATCTTAAGCGTTCGATTATTCAGAAGTGTCACACTTCCAGCCTAGAAAGAAAAAGTCTTCTTTAGATGTTTAATTTAGAACCTAAGGTCACTTTGAAAGTATGCACTCAGCCGTGTTTTGCTACTGACCATTCACTTTGCTTACAGTGTGTTATTCCTATGCAAATAATGGGTAAATTTCTAATTAACTCCTGTGTAGAGCAGTTGAGCAGGTAACTTGTTCGGGCAGCAAGAATGCTAAAATGACCCGGGTCTTGAGTTCATTCCCTGGTTAGTAAGTGACCTGCTGCTTGATACTAAGGGGGTAATTTCTCCCCTCTTCTGTACCATGATCTGTGTGTGCAGTGCAGAGGTTAAAAAGTCTCAGGAGTCCCTTCTGGCCTTATAAACCTACTATAGTGCCATGTTTTAAACAACATCAAAAGAGCACTCTGCAATAATATTATGCCTGTCAATGGAACAAATTGTGAGCACATTTTAATACCTTGTAAATATCTGTCATGTAAAACCATTTAATTGTACTTGAAAGTTATATTTAAACAAAAACAGTTCTAACTTCTTTTTCTGAATTTCTTTTCTAATTTCTTTTTCTGAAATATTTTCCAGGGTTCCAATATACCAAATATGGGTGCCGCAGGAAAAGTGATAACAAAATGGTTCATCGCAGCTTCTGTGAAGCCAGCAAAAAGCCAAAGCCCATTCGTAGAATGTGTAATCTTCAGGAATGCACACGGCCTCTGTAAGTTGGTCATGCATAGGTATACAAATGGTTGCTCCTTGTGGTAGGGGTGAAAATGAAGTCAAGCCAAATTTGGTAGGATGCTAATAGCTTTCTAGAGTGGAGATCTTATGTAATGGATGCGCTTTGGTTGTTGGTTTTTTGTTGTTGTTGTTTCAGTTTTATAAGATCTTGCTTATAAGTTGTATAAGATCCCTCCTACCCTTCCCACACCACCCACCCCACCCCCCAAAAAAAAAGCATGAAAAAACAACATACTAAGAACTGACTGAACTGACAGCAGTTTGGATAATGATAAAAGTTGTGATGGCACTTTATTTTTTTTTTTACTTTCAAGGTGGGCAGCAGATGAGTGGGAATACTGCACAAAAACCTGTGGGAATTCAGGCTACCAGATCCGCACTGTGCGCTGCATTCAGCCCCTTCATGATGGTGCAAACCGCTCTGTCCATTTCAAGTACTGTAGTGGAGATCGCCCTGAGAGTCGCAGGCCATGCAACCGAGTACCATGCCCTGCACAGTGGAAAGCTGGGCCCTGGTCTGAGGTAGGCAAGTAGCAGTTGTGAATGAGTAATGTACCTTTGGTAACACCTCACACCTCTGATGTTGGAGCTGTGCCTGTGGTGAACGTTCCTGCCTGCTCTGGTTGGAGATCTCCAAAACATGACAATCAGCAGTAGATAATGTCTTACTGGCTCTTTGGCTTCTGTAGCTCTCCCTAATTGTCTAGAAACACTGAAAATATCCACAGTGTCAAATACACAATTGTGCAGAACAAATGTAGCCATTTTGTTTTTGTCAACTTTCCAACTTTTCCCCAATTCTGAGGAAAGCATAATTTTTTATTTTTTTTTCTTTTTTTTCTTTTTCACACCAATGTGGACTTGCATTGGTGTCACAGTTTCTGTAAGTGTTAATATTCCTGTGATGTCCTAGGAACAAACACCTGAATGCTGCAGCTAACACAGTGAACACTGAGTTAGAATTCCATGCCTTTTTTGTTCCATTTCTGTTACACTGACAAGAAATAATTGGAAGACTAAGAAGAAAAATTGGTAATATACTCTAATAATAAATTTGATATTGCAGAAAGCAAGGACTGATGAAATTGCACTTCTCTTCCTTGACATATTTTTCCATAATGTCAGCCTTCACTAAAGCCTGCTCTCAAAATAAACTGCTGGAATATATAGCCTGATTTGAAACTAGCCCAGGGCTATTTTAGACACATTGACTATTGCACATCGCTGTGAAATACCCTGAGTTGTCTTGTGTCTGTCTCATAGTGTTCTGTGACCTGTGGGGAAGGAACCGAGACCCGGCAGATCATATGCCGCGCTGGTGACCATTGCAATGGAGAAAAGCCAGAATCAGTGAGGGTTTGTAAACTCCCTCCCTGTAATGGTAAGGAAACAAACTGATTGCAGCAAATTAGATGTAACTGTTCCTGTCTCAGCGCAGTGTGTCAGTACATAGTATGGTTCCAGGGTTAGAGACCTGGATTTCATACTTGAGCGAACTCTGATGAAAAATAATTCACTTTATTTAATCCTGCCTGAAGTTTCAGTTCTACCTGGTGAACCTACTGTGTTGTTATGGACTGGTTTCTAAGACAACTCAGAGCCTGTGCTTACGATCAGGTAGCGTATGTGCCACATTTGCACAGTGCTGTGTTTTAGAGATACTACACTGCCTGGTGTCAACCACACTTTATCTCTTGCATGCTAGAAAATATGTCATTCACTGGTGACCCTCCTGCTTCATTCCAGCTAACGGTGCCTTGTTTTTCAGTCCAGCACATTACTGATATTCTAGTTCAGGGTGATCTGTGTTGCTTACTGGGGCCCTCTCTTATAAACATGTTAAAATAGGGGGGTTGGAGTTGTTAACCTAAGTTGTATTTGCAAAAATTTGTGCTGGAGATGAAGGTCTGTTGTATCACTGGCTGGTGGGAAAAAAAAAGAAAAAAAACTTCTTAGCAATTGCAGTATGTTTTCCTAAAGACTGAATGTAACTGCTTGCCACAAGTCTAGTGAAAGTCTATGCGTTGCTCTTTTTTGTCTTCTGCTGTTGCCAGTGAAAGAACTCAAAGGAGAAAATGATTCTGGGAGCAGTGAACAGTTAAGAGATTCTGCATCCACTAGGTGGGAGCAAATCACTATCTGTGTCTTTATAAACAAGTAGCAGATTGAAAATTAGTTATTCATTATGGACTGATTTTTCAGTCTGTATTCACTGGTGATACAGAAATTTTGGAAATTTCTAAATAAGGTAGCTAAAATAAGGGCTACATCTTCACAAAATGATTCAGATAGATTTGATCTTGTGCTTTAAGCATCAGCTTAAAGAATCTCTATTTTAAGCATCAGCTGAGATATTCTTTAATGGCCAGTTTTAAATTCCAGTCTTTCAGAATTAGGCATCACACAGTCTTACTGTGTCTCTTTCAGTCATACTCAAAGCCAACTGCCACTGACTTGTAAGACTTAGGATATGCTAATATGGGAAATAAGCAATAGATGGCCTTGTACAGGTCCTTTTCAATCACATTGGTTAATACTCACTCTACTTTTTCATTCTTAGATGCTTAATACATACCCATCTTACTTGCCCCACTGAAAGATTTGTGAGGTCATGTCTAAGTCCTTCAGTTTCTTAGCACGGTTCTGAAATGCTAGATTCATTCCTTAAAGAAGGAGGATATATTACACCTTGCAGCAGCTTTAAAAAAAAAGAATTAAAGTAATGGCCAAGGAAATGTACTGATCCATCTGGCCTTGCTGCAGCAAACCTACAGCACAACCTGGTCTTAATAAAAATGCTGCTAAGTACAAGGGCCCAGGCAGCTGCATCAATCCAAGTCCCTCATTCTTCTGACACAACCACAGGGTACCTTGTGGATTCTGCTCCTCAGACACACTGTACCAGCCTCTTTGAGTGCAAACCTCTCTGTTCTACTCAGGAATTTGGGCCATAGCATTGGCCTTTTCTGCCTCCGCACTAGTAGCTGACAGTATTCTTTCAGACCAAATAGTCTGTCTTTTTCACCACACACTTCTAATGTGGTTTCTACCACACTCTATGTTTAGGGAGAATGTAGCTAAAATATTGATATTATTCAGTAATATTTGTGTAGGTAAGCTCTTTATGCATGGAAAGTGTGGTAATAGTTTATTTTTAAGTTTGTATAGCTTTGGTTACTATTTTGATTTCCAGGGCATTAGACATAGCAAAATATTTGTCTACAGCAGATGTTATTGACTAATGATTTATTGTATAAATGCAGAATTGCTGAGAATTCAATTCAGATGGAACTGTGATGAGCATTATCCTCGGTTAGTGTGATTCTTTTTGTAGTATGAGGCACATTAACCTTCGTCTTCCATTTCATTAGAAAACATTTGTCTGCATACAGGAGAAGAGCCACCACTTCTATCAGATGCCTCAGCAGAGATGACAAAAACTGATTTTATGGTACTTGCATAAACTGATGAACAGGTCTTTGGATAGACTTATTATGAGCTATCTCTGCTTTGCAATACGTGATTTAGAATGCAAAAAATCCACCTGTTGTTTCAGACGTTAGTGCCTAAATATCAGATTCCAGCTCAAAGCAAGATTTCTCAGTGGGATGCTCTCACCCAGCATCCCACTGGATGTACAACTACGGTGATCCTTTTGGTAAGAACTGTGTCACTTCTAAAATGCAATGTGAAATGTTTGAGTCAGTTTAAATTCCTAGCTTCACCTCTAAAGATTCGCTAGGGAACCGATGCACTTTCTTGTGTCTTCTACTCTTAGTTACCGTGAAGCAAGTAACAAATTGTGAGAAGGAGAACTTTTACCGAGAACATCAGCAGAAGGATACAAGCACTTCTGTACTGAATAGGAAATTGTTGACTAGGTTGTGCAGAATTAACCTAAAAAGTAAAAAAAGGGGATTATGTGAGTATGTAGCTCCAAGATTGTACTTATGGAACCTACTGGAAGTAGATAAGTACAAAACCAAATCTTTGCACTACCATTTGAGTCACAAAATCAAAGCTATTGCAAATCAATACCAGAAAAATCAGCCATTAGAAAACAGGACAAAATTAGATGCTCTGCCACTATGGAGTGGCAAAAATAATTATTTGCTTCTTTCTTTTTTGACTTTGTTCGCTATTTTAGGTCGTAACATTTGCTTTCACTTATACATAGATACAAATCACAGTGTGTTAATGACTGTCACAATTTTCCAGATCAAATGATCTCATTTACGTGGAAGCATAATTATTACTTTATATATGATGCAAAGATTTGTGTTTCAATATTAGCTTTACTAGTTTAGATGAATTGTGAATGTAGCCCTTGAATTTCCCATGCTCATTCCTGCTGAAAATAGTCTTATAGTGCTTTCATGGACTACATATATTCTCAGGCAAAGCTGCAGGTTTAACTCAGGTTTGTCAAGAACCAATAAACATCTATCCTAATCCATCAGGATTAGGAGCAAGGAAAAAATTTATATTATGTGCCAGAGTCATATAATTTGCTATTTATAAACAGCATCCCACAAGCCCTCTGATGCAAGTGTGCAATTTCACTGAATTCAGTGCAATTAAACTGATCTACACTGATTGAGGGGTTGGACTACAGTTAGCATTTTAAAAAAGGAACACTTGGTTGCCTAACATACTGTTGACATGCGGTAAGACAACATCTATACTAGTGAGAAAATATCACAGTACAGAAGGCTAATTTAATTTCAGAGCTTAGCAAGTGGCATTACGTGCCATCTGTTGCTCATTGAAATGTTGACTGAATAATTGCTAACTATGAATGGAAGACACATATGGAACAGATATTCTCAGTAGTCAGAGTTAGCTTTTGGCCATTTACATTATGGTTCTGCATACTTCTAATTTAAGTAAAATCCATCAGTACCATTTCAAATAAAATGTGGTATGTTAGGAAAAATCTGTTAATGGGTGTGTCCTGCTAGTCTCTTCCTAAAGTGTTTGAATAGTTACTGGATGCACCAAGCAATTATTTGTCCTCGTTGCTGGTTTTCTGCCCTGGGAAGTGTTATGTGTTTGTAATTTTTTCATCTGATTCTGCACTGCTGCTAAAGCCTTTGCACCTGATTTAGGTGGTGTAGGTAGTACAACAGATTGCAAGATTGGAAACATAAGCTCAATATTGCCACCAACTCTCAAGTGCTAGAAGCTCAATGTTTGTCCCAGCTCAAGTGACACTAAAACGTAGAACTTTGCCTTTGAATTCATGTGATGGATGACACTGAAGAAGCCTGGGTATGGATGTACTCTTAGCTCAGTATAAAAGTGTTATATTTCTTCAGACTCAGTGTGTTTTAAGGCTTTCCTCCCTACCTTTTTTGATCAGCGTGACTGCTTCTCTATCCGTGCAACACAATTATCCAGCAAATGCTCAAAAAAAGACTGATGTTTCTGAGATCTCAACCTTGACTTCTTTAAGAAGTCTTTTGCTTACTGAAAGGAATGCCTCGCATGATCTGAAGGCATCTTATATCTGACCTATCTGTTAGAAGCTTTCCATCAGTTCTCCATTTATGTTTGGGTCACTGAAAAACTAAGAAATGTTTCTAACATTTATTTTAAGAGATGATGTAAAAGGCATCTTTGAGAGTTTGTGGAATTGTAGAAAATTCCAAGCTGAAAGGGACCCACAGGGATCATTGAATCCAACTCGACCCAAAATTACTGCTTGGGATTTTTGTAAAGGAAGATGAATTTGTTTTTAATTTTATTGCTAGATAATATCCTCAGGCTAGATTTGAGGCAGGTAGAATGACTGGTACTGGCTGTCTGTAGACCTCCACAAACATGACTTTCCTCTGTTTGCTACTGGTCTGTACAGAAGCCAGCATTTTCAAAGTAACTGATTAATTCTGTTTTTTTGTTGTTGTTCTCAGAGCTGCCTCTTTAAAAGGGCTGGTTTGTTTTCTGGGGCTTGGTGAGTTTTTTCGTGGATTAAACATCTCAGACTAGCCCATCATTTTGAAAACAGGCATTATTTTATCAATGCCCATCTAAATGCAGTATGAATATTTCAGTGCTCTTCATTAGGTTTACAATCAGCATTGCATTTGTTTTGCAGATGAGCCCTGTATGGGAGACAAATCTATCTTCTGTCAGATGGAAGTTCTTGCACGTTACTGTTCCATCCCTGGCTACAACAAGCTGTGCTGTGAGTCCTGCAGCAAGCGCAGCAGCACTCTCCCACCACCATTCCTTACCGAAGCTGCTGAAACTGAGGAGGAAGTGATGTTTGGTCAAAGTGATTTGCCTAGAGCTTTGGTGATGCCAACGCCTTTAGTCGCCCATTATGCAGAGTTCCTGCCAGGGAGAAGGGGCCTGAGCAGGCTTCACTTCACAGAAGAGAATACAGACACACATGTCCCTCCATCAAACACAAAGTCCAAGGGTGCTGAGTTTCCACAATGGAGAGTTCCTCTGGCAAGCAAGACTTCCAAGCTATTTGCTTTGCTCCAACAGCCACCTGCCAACGGCAGCAGTCTTGGTCCTCCAAATGACCGTGCTCTGGTCACAGCTGTTCCTGTGGTGTCAGCTAATAACACCGCAGTGGGTGCTCCTTCTCCATCAAGAACCTCACAGAAGAGTGAGAAGCAAATTGACAAGAGATGGCCTTCGAGGTCCTCCACTGTGGAAAGATGAATGTGAATTCCACATGGAGAAGACTTGCAGAAAGAAGCTTTGGTTCACTTTGTGTTTCATTTCTTTACTTCTGGACACTACGGTGCATGCTGCTTTCCACGAGAAGGATGCTGCAGATCATCAATTAATTCTCCTTGTAAATACAAAGAACAAGAAGTGCTGGTTCACTTTTGAGTTGCTCCCATCCTCCTTCCATACTGTCATCTGCATAGCTTGAATGCATTGGAGGAAAGCACCAAAGAATATTCCTAACAGTGCACAAAAGTTGCCAAGGGCATCCGTCAAGCTCTAGTACAGGGAGAGTGGCCATGTCCTCAGTATTTTTGTTTTTAAACCCTCACATGTAGAAAACACCCCACTACAAGAAGTACCAAACGTTTACATGATACAAAATACTTTTGCAGTGGAACAACTGAATTAATGAGACTTGTTTTGCTAATTTATCTATATAAATGGATATTGTATGAGTAAATTTGCAGCTGTTGTGTAAATACTGTATATTGCAGAAAATCAGTATTATTTTTAAGAGTTTTGTGCTGTCAGACGACTGTTTACGTATGTTACATTCTGGACAATTGCAAGGTGCCTGCCATTGAGTACTGCCTTATTTACATTCCACAAGTTGATTTTTTAAGCAGCATTGTCATAAAAGGATAAGTTCCATTTTCATATGAATTACATCTACTGACACTAGGAAAGAGTTTGTTGTTTGATTGTTCTTTAATATCAACAATGTGATGCTTTCTTTTCAAATAGAGGAGGGGGGTTGGGGGGGGGAGTGGGAAGAAGTGTAATTCTAAAAGTATGAGTCTGCTTATTGCCACCTGCCCATTAAAAGTTGGTTTGGACATTTTAGTGTAATTCCAGTCACAGGTTGGAAAAATGCTTTTACGTGCCTGTGAAATGAACACTGACACCTGCAGCCTACACTGAGCAGGCATTGCTTTGGTTAGGAGTTGCAGTGCTGTCCCTTAAGTCTCCTCTTGCCTAAGAGGTCAGACCAGTGTAGGAAAGCATGTATATACTGTAAGTACTGTAACATTCACAAGTCAAAAATGAGTTGTGTTTTCCAGACGATCCAGTTGTTCTTTTATGAAGCTAAAAAAAAGCATCATAGTGGTAGCACCAAGAAGAAATAGCTGTGGCAAGACTTAAAAGAGATTTCTTTTTTTTCCTATTGGAAGCATTGGTTTAAAGGTGAGAGAGATATTTATTTTTCAGCATGGTTCACCTCAAAATCTCCACAAGCACAATGCATCTGACTGCAATAATGTACTAGTGATTTATGTCAATAACCATCTTGTTCACAGTCCACCCAATCACACTCTCTCCTGTGTGTTGCTGTAAAGTACTTGTATATAGGATTGAGAACTAAAGATATTTATTAAAAGTTGAATTCTTGATAGTATTTTATGTACTAAATATTTACACTAAGGGCAGTTGACTATCCTTTTTGCCAAGATAAAATAGATGTAACTAGACACTTGTACATGCTATGTCATATGGATAGAACAGAAATTTAAGCTAACTAAACTACTGTAGAGAAATTGTTGATCTTATTCTTAAAAATTATAATAAACAAAAAAACTATTTGACTTTTTTTTTTTTTTTTATTACAAGCATCTTTAATTTCTAAGTAGGATATTAAATATTCATGTGCAATTTTTGCTTCCCCATGAGAAGTCCTCATGATTGCCCTATTTGAAAGAACAGCAGATGTGTGCCTCTAACATACTATAAAACAGTAGGATTCTAAGTTAGGACTCCAAAGGTTAAATTCTGGAAAGAAACTTCTGAGGTGATTATGCATAATAACTGGATGACCAGGATAATTTAAGGGTGAAAACTGTCGTCAGAAGTCTTTTATTGTAAATGAAATTTAAGAAGATGAATCCTGTTGAAGGGAGTATGGGGTCACCACACATCTTACATCATGATGTGCATAATCTAACCCACTGTAGTACTGACTCGCCACCTCTAAAGAATTGCTGCTACCTTTCTGCAAGGCTTTTGAAGGTCAGAGACATTAGTATTAAATATATTGTGCAGACAAACCCTGAGCCTCAAACAGACAAATGGGGTGTGTTTTGTTACTTGGAAATTTCCAAAAGGTCGAATTCTCTGTCTTTATCTTCTACATACATACAGTGTGGGTGTAGATAATTGTTGTACCTTTTTGCTTTCTTTTCTACCAGGCTACTCTCTCTGTCATTAAAGTGTACACTACTGATCCTGTTCGTTGTATTGGGGAGCATGTAGCAATAAAATCTTTAAGACAATAAGGCTTTTTTTTCCTGGTTTGATCCAAGAGTTTCTTATTTTATCCTTTACAAAATGAAGGAATACGTACATCCCCAAACTTCACTCACTTGAAAAAAGCTCTTTTCCCGTCATATATATGTTGTATCTTCAAAACCTATGACAAAATTCTTGTAATTTAGGATTAACAAAACTGAGTGTGCAGAACAAGATTTTCTTTATGCAACATTTTTATATGCCATGCACTTCACAGAGTTCACATCAGTGTAGGTGGCTTGAGGGACTTCATAGCCCTCTGTGGAGGCCTATGCTTCTTTCTGAGGAAAAACAATTGCCTTCACTGCGTCTTTCTCTGGAAAACAGGTTTTAAATCACTTCCAGGTTCCTGTGACTTGTGGAAGGGGGTACTAATAAAAATCACTGGCAATAGGATATAAAAGCTGTTTTAAAACTGAAGAGTGGTTTCTGAGTCAAAGCAAGTGCATTTTGAAAGTTCCTGAGTGGTTTGCTTAATCCCCTGCACCACTCAGAGTAGATTAAACTCATTCAGATGTTTCCAGAGTCCTGATGCACTTACGAAGTGGAATGAATCATTAGTGAAGAGGGGCTAATAGCAAAGTAATTAAATCTCCCTTGTCAGATACACATACGCAACTCACCCAGACTTCTGGAGTCATATGCACACGTAACACCTTCTCACACCTGAAATATTAGAAACAGCACGTTTACAGAAGCCTCAGCCTTTGCTTTTAAAATGTTGCATGCTACAGGAAGAACTTGTTCAGCCATGTCTGTCTTTTGAGCGCTTCCTGTGACCTTCCAACACTTGGGAAGTTCCTCCTAACAAAAGTCTAACATCGATAGAAGTCTAACAAAAATTCTTCTCCAGGACACACATGCATAGATAGAATATAGGAACTATGACATTGTACTCCCTCTGAAGGTGGATAGCAAGGACTAAACAGAGTTGAGTATATGGCATTGTAGAGAAAGATATGCCAGCCCTTTCCTAGAAACAGGTGTTCACAGTGGGTGTGAAATTGAATATGGCATTGACAGAGCCGGAATACAAAAGGAAAGAAGGTGAAAGATAAAGGATTTGCTACTGGATGATTTCTCCTTTGAATCAATTCTAGGAACCCTGGAGTGCTCCTGTCACAGGGGCATATCTGAACCACAAGCTCCACCCCTTCCGGGAGCACAGCTGAATTACCCTCACCTGTGCTCCCACAGCTGACCCGACACTTGCCTCAGCTGGTTAATCAGAGGTTCAGGCTGTGATTACCAATTTCCCATACAGGAGGAAATAAAAATGGACTTTAAGTTCAACTTTTTCAAATTCTTTTTTATTACATAGTCTTAACTAGGGGAAGAAAATGGAAGTACCGAGGCATGGTATGACTCATTTTAATCAAATAGAGCTTCACAAGGAGGCTGCGATTCCCATTTCCCAGGCTGCTGGATTACACTGCCACTGCAGACTGATTTAATCTGTCATTCTAAGGTGTTTATTATCCTCTGCCAGTAGATGAAGCATCAATACCTTTGCACTGCATAGTTCTTTGGAAGCAGAGGTTATAGTGTCCTGATAAACAGCTAGATCTCACCTGCTGATGTGATAGTGTATGTGCTTGGTTTTTCATGCATGGAAGAAATGGTGCATGCAGGTGAAGGTAATTAGAAAATCAGCATGTAATTAGAGCAGCCTGTGATACTGGGAAGAGGTTCCCTTCCTAACTCAACAGCAAAATACAGTCACTCTGCATTATGTGTGTATTTCCTCACAAATGTGTAGTCGCTGAGCAAATACTGAGATACTGCTTGTAGGCTACTTGCTATTTCTAAATCCATAATTTACTTGTATAAAACACTCTTTAAAAGCACCTGAACTAAAAACGTTAGTAGTGGTGCCAAGTTACCGAGTAAAGGATCTGTTTCTTTCTCTAAATAAGTGGTTTAAAGAAGAACTGCTATTATCCTTGCTGAGTGTAGGTGTGAAGTGGTCTTTCTTGGGACTTTGCTGTATAAAGTGTGTCTGAAAGAGTTGCTTGTGAACATTCACTATAACTACTCACTACTGTAGCTATAGGAGAGCCTTTGAACAAAGACAGGCCACCTCCCCCACAGGTCTGAACAGCAAATTCAGGGCAAGCAATGACAGAGAAGGATTGTTAATACACACAAACCCCTCACGGTGCTTCCTCCAGCAGCCATGCCTTCCCTCCAAGACTCACCCCCTACAGCTGTTAGCAATGGCCCATCAGGTGCAGGAGGCACACCTGATGGCTCTGCCCACAGCTGTTCCTAACAGCCTCAGGTTATAACAGCCTGAGCCAGCTCCTCAGCAGCTCTTTGGACACTGCAGTACGTGTGGAGCTCTTCAGATGCAAGCAGCAGCAGATGGAGCACGGTGGCTGAGGTTAGTGGTGAGGGGAAGGAGTGGGTTCTGAGCTTTGGTCCCATCTTTGGGTTTCAGATGGGCTTTGTGCTTCTCCCTTGATAAGTGGAGGCTGAATCCTGCTTTCTTGGGGTTTGAAAGCAGGTTTGCTGTGCTGATCTGCAGGCTTGAAAGATGGGGGTAAGTGCTGTGCTTGTAGAACTTGGATTACCCTCACTTGGCTGGTTTGGGGGTTAGGAAATACTGGCTTCAAAAAGGCTCCTTTAACAGCTCACAACATGGATTAAGTAACGTGTTTTGGAAGCTCAGAACCTAGCTTGTTTGGTAGGTGTTGGGGCTCAAACTGCAGGCTGAGTTATGTGCTTTTCAGTCTTTATACTGAGTTCATTGGGTGCTGTAAATGAAGGTCGAGTGCTGTGTTTTTAGGGCTCAGAAGGTTCATTTGTCCAGTTTGGGGCTGAGGCGGAAACAAAAGCAAAGCCACACGTTAACAGCTTCGGGGCACTAGTAACATATGGGGGCGAGAAGGTCGAGCCCTCAAAATGGCCGCAGCGCTGGCTCACAACGCCGGCGCCACCTGGTGGCTGCTTTAGGAACTACAGCGCCGCGGATGCCTCGTGATTTTCTAGAAGCTTCGGAGGTAACAGCCAGCTTGTGGCAAGGCTTGGGCGTGAGGGTGGATGTGTGCTGGTCAATGAAGTACTATGTATGCTCTACTAAAAGCACTTAGGTAGGAAAATAGTTTTATTCTTTTGCATATGTCTGAGATGTGTTCCCAAGAAGTGAACATGAAAGAGGTGCTGGAGCTGTACCTGGAAAGGCCTGTGTTTCTCAGCATGGAGAGCAGCACGTAATAGAACTTTTCACGCTTGTATACATCAAAGGTCCAAAATGTTTTGACGTGTCAGTGTGTGAGTTTGCGATGTCTGTTTAACCTTGACTTAATGTAACTGTTCTTATAGCTGCCTCAGCATCTCAAACAGAATTGTGTTGGTGCTGTGGTGTGATTGCAGTGGTACCTGATGGTCGCTTACAGTCTTCTGACAAAAAATACAGCAGCTGCATCTTAAAGCAAATGTGAAACAGCCAAACAGCTTTCTCTTGAAAAGTCCCTTAATGAGCGCTATTTTTGTAAGCTGTGAAAAGACAATGGTGATAGAAATGCACACCATTTTTTGTGGTGTTTACTGAAGATAATTAATGCCAACTATCTCTGTTTTTTAACAACTTTTGGCTCTAAAACTGCTTAGAACAGAGGTGTTGAGACTCTTAAGTATGTCTGAGATCAAGGAGCACCTTGTGGGGTTTTGTTTTACCGAAGTAATTTTTCTAAAGAATTCAAAACAAAAAGTGGTGCCCAACTTGAGTTTCAATTGATGTCCATGTAGCTGAGGTCTTTATGGGGCTTCTCGTATAGTTTTTCAGACATCTAGATTCATAATGCATTATTTTCCATCTGCTTACTGCTTTGCTATGTTGGACAACGTGTTCAATGATGGTGCTTAAGTATGTTCAAAGGAATATAGATTCTTTTGAAGGCTTCTTGTAACTGAGGTGGAACAGCAGGTGGGATGAAACTGTGTATGATGCCCTGTGGTTTTACATCAATAATATTTGGTCTGTGTGATGCCAAGGTGGTAAACACTGAAGGCAGCTCTATTGAACTTGAGTGCTGCCTTAAATTAATTGACATTGGGTAAGTTTTACAGGTAGCTTTCTTTTTGACTTTATGTGAAGCAAATTGAGCATATCTCAAACTGTATCTGTGCTGTGCAGTTGGAAGTCAAGCTGAAAAATATACCTCATACTGGCATCTGTATTGCTCACCTGTTTATTTATACGAACAGATTATACTGAATCTTACTGTTTTCAGTGACTACTCCAAGGTTTCATTTATGAGAAGAACTGAACACTCAAAGCTCTTCCTTTAGATGTCTTGTGTTCTTAAAGATATGTCTGTGTATTGGCTGGAAGCCTGTGCTTATGCCATCTGCAGACCTGAGATGACTTTGGTAAGATATTTTTTGTATTACAAGTAATACTTGCTATTTTCACGGCCCAAAGCCAAGATTTTGCTGTGTCTCTAATGCAGCCTTGAGTGTGGTCATTATATTCCTGACACTCATTAAAAAATGCAGTTGGTGTATAGTGCCTTTTTCCCCATATGCAGACTCTTCTTTATTCAAAGTGATGGTTATAATACTGGGCTCTTATGGTCAATGGGGCTTAATTATCTCAGTACTTGTACTAATGTATGAGGTTGGTGTTCATCAGATAATTGCTCCCGTATCATACAGAAGTACTACTGCTGACACTCCTGAATTGCTGTGAATAAACATTGCTGAACAGGTTATTCTAAGAACAGTTCCTGGAAAAACTTCCTCTGACTGGTGGTTTCCTTTTTTGTAATTTCTTTCCTACTTCAGCTGTTTCAGAAACCTATAAATATTGGACCATTGACAGGCTTCTGAGCCCCTGGCAGTGTAAGTGTCCCTTCAGCTGCAGTTTGGCATTTGTAAGAGGCTGTGAATAGACACTTATAGCTGCAGTATCTGCAAAAGCTCTAGAAAATTGATGCTGAAGCAGCTGAAAACCAGGTGCTATTAGATATACCTAGGTGTTACAAATCTTGTTTCACTCCTTGGTACTGTTTACCCTGCATTTGGAAGGCCTGATTTTTGGATTGCATTGGTTTGTTCTGCAAGCTTATGAAGAGCTTGTGCTTCATGGTCGTCTTCTTAGTAGGTCAGTGGCTGTGTTGGCTTACAGTTGGTGTTGGTGAAGAGGAGGCATGTTGCTCAACCTTCTGGTATCTGGTGAGTGATGTCCAGTAGTGCATGAACTGCTGACAGGAGTGTTGTGGAGTTCAACCATGTCCATATCCTTGAATTTACTATTTGGTGTTGCCGTATCACATCGAGGCTATAGATAAAAGACTGAAGGCATGAACCTAAGTGATCCAAGTATGTGTTTTTGCTTACTGTGCTTGTATTCATTAAAAATGCTGAAATGGCAGGTAACAGGCTGCCTGTTTGTATTTGGTATTTGCAGAACTGGTTGTGGTAGGAGCATGTGCACGTTAATATCAGTAAGTAATGAACATAAAGAGGTTGAAAGTAAGTCCCAGATCTACAGAAATAAAATGAATTGACCTATTTCCGAAAACTTTGAAGTTCTTCTGCCTTAACAATTACTTTAAAAACTAGAGGTGGTAACTTTTAAGTTTTGAGGTGTTTACTCTGTACTGCTGTTTAAGCAGCTCTTAGATGAACAAGTGCCCCCTTTCTAAAGCTGTAAATGTCACAGTTTTCTTAGTGTACTGCAGGAGTTATGAGGAATAGTTTCCCAGTGTAACCTTGTAGCTGAGTTAAGGAGTTTGAAAAAACTGATATTCCTTCCTGTTTTGGCATTTAAATGTGGCTTCAAGATTTATAACAGTTTGCAATACGAGCACTTCCTTTGCTCTTTGTGCTCCAGGACCTTCCTCTGGGCCTGCAAGAGCTGTGCTGCTTTGCTGAGTGATGTTTTGGATTGACCTGACAAAGAAATACACTACAGTGTATGTCATGCAACTTGGTCTGTGCATAGAAGTGGAGGATCAGCGGTGGAAGGTTTGCTTTGCTATTTATTGTGTGACATAGGCAGCCCTCACTGAGAGGATCATTATCTTTTATTCTCCGGTTTGTTCTTGAGTGCTGAAAGGGCCTGTCTTGCTTTAGTCACCATCTACTTAATGGAAACGAAAGGTCAAGGAGTTTCTGGCTTCAGGAAGATGATTTAATAGTTACTTTCCATTGCGTGGTGCTCAAGTTAATATACAGCTTTCCGAAATCGTAGTAAATGGTCCAAGCTATGTGAAGTAAATTTTGGGTGGTAGCTAGGGAAAACTATAAGCTTTCTTCCAGAAGGGGAATAGGAGGTGTACAGGTAAGGGTTAGCACTTGAGAGCTCCTAGATTAGGACAGGAACAAGCAGTGTAGTGTGTTTGGAGGTAGAAGGGGGGGGCTCCAAAACTGGGCTTAGTGAGATCATCTTCTGCACAGAGTTTGAGATGGTTTTGTGTGATTACTGTTCATTCTGCTGCTTTTGGGACCAGTAAATAGGTATGTATGTTACTCAGGGTCTTGAGAGATCACAGCCTAAGTATGCTTTCAGTGTACTCTGACTTCACACAGTATTGTATCTAACAGTAGAATGCTATAACTTCAAGTACTAATAAAGCATCCATTTCTCTTCTGCTTTATGAATTTCTTAAAGTAAGAGTTATATGCAGCACACACACAACTGAGCACATCTCCCATCCTCCGCCTTCATGAAGTATCAATGGTGCTGCTGCTGCATGTGCAGAACATCATTATTTGTAATAGCTGGGTACTGAGAAATCCTTCTAGATGGTATCATTTAATACTTCATTTAGCCACTTGGAAGCAATAAGAGGCTTTAAGCTTTTGTTTGTGGCCAGTACTCAGGTTTTGTTTGTGCAATTATAGCTTAGTTGAAGAGCTGCATTTGGAAGTGCACTTATAGAGGAAAGCAAATAAATTTTGGTTTCAGAGGACAAATTTGATGTTAATAAATGACTTCAAGAGAATCATGAAACTGCTCGCTTTCAGTCCTTAAAATGGTTGTCCTGCCAGACTATAAGCATCCCTACGAGAATCTGTGGGGTGGCTGAGCAGTATCTTTTGGTCTGCTTACAACCAGTAACTAATTACTCTATATTCTAATATGCCCTATACTATGGGCCAATCAACCTAGGCCAGATTTTGTTGGATGTAGGGGTCTTATTCATAGGATTTGGGTGCCTGATAGGAAAATGATTGAAATCCTAGGAGTTAACATTTAGTAAAGAGTAGGTGCATCCACATGGTATTTTAGCGCAGAAATACTGTTAAACTTTAATCTATGGCCTTTCCTTGGTAGCTTCACCCAGATGACAAGTCCTGGGTTTTGAATAACAGTGCTCTTGAGGTTTTTTTGCTTGCATCTGGACTATTTCTAATAGTAAAATGTGCAATGAACTGGTGGCTTACATTGGAGTTAAATCTGCCAGATTCTGGCTATATGATGATGCTATAAAAGCTGAGATTATTATAGATTCTCAGCTTTCCTGCTGGTGTTGTTGAAGTTCTCCTCATTAAGCAGACTTGGTAGAGCAGCACAGTACCATATTGCTCTTTGAGACAGCAAATAAAAACTAGAGGTCTGGGATATCAAAATATCTGGTCAATTAAAGCTCATCTTCCTTGTGGAAGAACTAAGTGCCATTGGTTGGAAAGCTTTAGCATGATTGGTATCTGAAAAAAGTATTCACAATGCTAATAGAAAGCATAAATAAGTGTAAGTATCAGGATGTTGTTCATTGGAAAATCTTTCACCAATGCAAACTGCAAGCAGGTATTAATGGAAAAGATGCAGCCAGCTTTCAGTCTGTGACACAATTTTATAATAGCTCTTGGACAGTGAGACTCTCTGTTTTTGGTAAATATAATAGAAGCTTGCTGTACCTGTAAGTATGCTGAGCACAACAGTTCAAATTTAAGGATGCTCAGCCCTGACAGTTTGTCCAGTATGCTTAGCTGCTCTAGGGGTGATATTTGCCTTGGTAAAAAGTTCTGCTAATTAATACCCTAGAAAGAAAAAAGTTCTACCTCAGTTTACTCTGGGGAAACCAAGATAGCTGTGCTGTGTCTAAGGAGGAGAGAGCAGTAAAGGTTAATTAAAATTTCTAGCAAGCTTGACTTGTTTGCTCAAAATTTATGGCTTTTTCTTGCCAGAAAGCGTGAAACATGCTGCTCAAAAGTTTGAGGGTACGTGGATAGCAGAAGACTGCTGGTGTTGGTGGGGGGGGAAGTATACTGTGCTGGTTCATGCTTGTCTGTCTGTATGGGAATAATTAATAGTTTGTGGGTGCAGATAATCTCATGGATCGGAGAGCCTCAAGCCTGTTCTAGGTGTGCTTATTTGTCTTGTATCTTGAATCTTCTGCTGTGAGCCTGCAGTTCTTAGGTTTACCACTTAGTTTAGCAACCTGTTGTTATCTACAAGCAGATGCAGAGTTGTTCAGTAGATCCTCAATGTATATGTGACCTTTTAGTTCACTCCGTATCAAGTAAAGCATACGGAGAATGTTGTTTTTTGGATGGTTTTTTTTAAGTGAAAGGTGAAGGAGGGTTTAATGGTATTTTTTGGCTTGTACTATAGTTAAGGCCACATGGCTGTTTAATCTGTGTGAGGAAAGAAGCCATGCTGTGGTCACGTTCAATGCTGAATGAAGTTACAAGCTTACAGAAAAGGTGGGGCTTAGAAAGTGTTTGCCAGTTCTCTTAGTATTGTACAAAAAGCTAAAACTTGAGCTCCGCATTGCAAGCACTAAGGGAAGGCAAGTGTTTGGGGATTGAAGTGTTTTTCTTGCCAGCTGCTCCTTCTTCCTGGAGTACTTGTCTGTGCTGTTCTTTATTGGTATTATAACTAAGGCTTAATACCGAAACAGCAAGGAGCGTAAATAATCTTTGGGCTCATCTTCACTCCGTTTGTTGAAGCTGTTCACAGAACTGAATGCTTTTGCAGGACTGTATTCACAGCTTACATTGTTCTCCCACTGCTGTTATTTGGCTAATTCTGGAGGTGGTGGTTCATGCTTTGTTTTTTGTTTTGTTTTTTTTTTCCTCTTTAAAAGAATGGTGTGAAAGCTGCCCAGGTTTTCCAGTGAAAACCTCAGGCTCCTATTTCATTAGATATCATTTCAAATTCTGTGCTAGTTATGGCTCTAGTATGGTTGTTAGTGCCCAAATTAGAGATTTGTAGGTGCCTTTCCTTAGTATGTCATGCTTGATATTTGAGCGTAAAGAAAGAGTACAAGAAAGTTACTGAATGTTATTCCCAGATTGCTCTGTGTACGTGTTGTGTTTATTTGTTTTAAAAAGCAAGAATATACTTAGTCTCTCACTCGGTTAGCTAGGAGGTGTTAGATGTATCCAGGGCATGATCGTTGTCCCTGTTTTCATCATCTCCTTTGTTCATGGACCTTAAAACCATCATTCACTGTGAGAAGTGAAGAACTACTTCAAGTATAATAGCTAATTTAATCACAATGTGGTGATTAAATCTTGAATTCAATGTGAATGAAGAGTTCCAACTGTAGAGAAGTCCTCCGAGGAAGTAGATGCAGATAACTGGCCTGTTTTTACAGGCATTTCATTTAGTTATGTTAGCAGGTGGGTTGGAATGACACACACACAGCCCCTTGTTTAACCGCATCAATTTATATGATTTCTGGGAAGCTGATCATAAACACTGCTTCTCAAAATGGGAAGGTAGTTCCAATTTTGCATTGAAAAAGCATTGAAAACTTTGCATCCAGAATTAGCATCCTACTGTGGCTGTACAGCATTTACACTTGTTTGACATAGAGTTATCATAGACTAGCAAGACGTGACCTTATTTCTGTCTCCTGAAATGCCCTGAAACCTTTCTTTGTCATGCTTTTGAAGTATTTCTTTTCATGGTTTTCCTATTTTTGTCTTTTGCTAAGGAGAGCGCATGTGCATGGTAGAGTAAATTTGTGATTAATAGAATATAAGTAGTTATAAAGGAAAGTATGCTGAATTCATTGGGTTAATACTAATATAGTTGTATTAGTGATATATAGATATAGGGAGAGATTTCTGTGTTTCAGAAAGAGGGATCCACTTTGTTCCTGTTAGTAGTCATAACATTGTTATTTTAATGAAGTTGAGACCATTAATATGAGCTGATCAACCTCAAAGCATGTTCACTGGGTTGTTGCTACCACTCCAAGTGGCATTTCTCACCTCTTCCTTTAACTTTTATCTTTCATCACAGCTTCTGTTTTAAGTTCCTCAGCCTTTTTACTTCGCTGCCTACAGGCTGAGAATTGGGAGGGGAAAAAAGCCTAGAAATTGCTATAAAGCTAGTGGTATGGTACATTGTGTTACAAACTATTGCTTGGAATCTCATTTAGAGGCCTCAGAGCAGCATTGAAAGAAACCTGGTGGAGATACTGCAGAGTAATGAAATCACCTGCACTGTTCTTTGCATTTCAATAGAAAATGATTGCTTATGGATGAAGGATTTGGTGATAACAGAATTTGGACAGCAGTGTTTCTATCTAGATAATTCCTGTCTGAAGTGGAGTTTCACACTGAGTGGGAAAACTCAATGGCAAAATGACTTTAGAACTTTTAAAATATTTCATGCAAGATAAAAACTTAGGAGTTAAAGTTAAGTAACATTCACAGAGCTGTCTCTCCAATGCTTGTTTTTTTTGTAACAGCAGGAGTTTGCTTTCTCTTTGTGTATGCTTAATGTGCCTATTTTGGCAGCATTCCATATCTCTGTAGCTGTTTTTAATGGGGCTTTACCTACTAGGGCAAAGCAGAAATTTTACCTAATTCTTTTCCAGCTCTTCAGTTGTGTAGAGCCCTTTTGAGGCTGAGGCGGGGTCTGCTTTGCACCAATTTCACATAATTTATCTGGTTTCTTGGTGGGTTTTTGATAAAATTCAGCAGCGTAGGTCATGAGAGGGGTCATTGGAAGGGTCCTGCTAATACTAACTGTAGCTTGACACTACCTCCCTCCCCAGCGATGGTAGTTGCATCGTGTGATACCTTAAATCAGGTCAAAAGTTCTTACTTAGAATTAGGTACTGAGAGCCCTCTCTTTTCTTTGTTAGATTTGAGTCTTTCAGCCTTTCCCTGAAGTGTCCCTTATTAGCAGGTATACCCCACAGGTTGCTACCTGCTGTATTTTAAGTCCTCCAGCCTGACGTCTGTGAAAGGCAGACCTTGCTGGCTGAACCTTCAGATGTCCCATGCTGCTGGCAGGGGCATGTTGGTTTTGATGCAAGTACAAATATTGAGCAGCAGGGAAGGGGGAAAGCTGAGATTAGGGTTATGGTCTGATGGAGGTGGAACTTGCAAGGCATCCAGAGTAGACTGCAGGCCTGTTCAGGCAGGCATAACTGCCTTCTGATTAGCTGTGACAATCTGCATGGGTTGCTAATTACGTGTGAAAGAGCATCTGAGGGTTGGGTTGAGAGTTTATGACAGCAGGAGTCTAGGTTCTTTGCTTATTTTCAGGTCTTACAGGGATGACTCAAGAACAGTTGAGGGGGTTTAATCTGGACTTGATGCAAGCACCGGTAACTGGAAAACAGTTGGAGTTGAAGTTTGGTGAGGATTTGGGTTTTACCTCTGGGAAGAGGTGGGATAAAATAGTACTGTTATTTGTTGGACCACTGAAGAGTGACTGGAAGAAAATGAGTGCTTGGTTCTGGATGAAGTGATTGACTAGCGCTAATTTTAACACAGACCTATGAGTTAGTAAAGTCAGGTTAGACTTGGCTTTAGCAGCTATGTTCAGGGATGCTAGGTGTAGGGAACTCTATTCATCACTGTGCTTCCATGACACCAGGAAAAAAAAAAAGACAATCTGGTGACAGAACTGTGTCATATAGAGTGAGGTTTTCCTTTAAAGACACAAATTTTTGGGCTGTTGTTGAGGTTGCTGTGAAGTTCTTCAAGAGCAGTTGAGATAGTAGGGGAACTGTTAATACCAGGTGCTGAGTGATTGCCTTGTGTTAGTTTAGGCTCCGTCCATGAGAAATTGGACTTGGGCTGTGGAGGTAAGTGAAATTATTTTTAGTTATTTTGAATCTTCCCAAATGGAAGTGGTGCACTGTTTGGGTCCTCCCAAGAATCACTTGAGTACAACAGGTAGCTGAGTGCTGGTGGAGCTGTCTGAGTAATTTCAATACATGGGAGACTAAAATATTAATAATAATTCTGTGGATGCTTGGCTGCAAAAATTAGGTCCTACAGTTTGAGGCTTATGAGGAAAGAAAAGAACTAGAGAGAACAGAAGGAGAATGAAAATGAGTGCCCTGAAACTTTAAGAGATGTTGTGCAGTTGGGGCTCTAATAAGAAACAAAATAGCAAACTTAGCTATCTCATTAAAATCATCAATTACATCCCACCAGTCTCTTGGCACTGCTTTTCTATTTGCGATTGTTCCTACTGCTGACAGGAAGCAGATGGCAAAATTGCCTTTCCCTATCCTTCAGGGGTGGAGAAGGGAAGGAAGGATTTTGCATTAAGCCCTTTCTCTACTTTGCCTGATGTCGTGTCCTTCCTCCATCTGCACCAAAGTGTTCAGAAACAACCTGGGGAGCATTGCCCAACTCTGGTTTCATGGCAGTAGTCCCATGAATTCAGTGTAGTCAGTGATACTATGAAGTACTTCAGAGTTTGTTTCTTAAAATGTGTTGATCCTGAAACAGATTTTGTAAATGAGAAAGTCACAAATCATGAAGTTGGGAAGAGACTTTAATCACCTGGAAGAAAGAGAAGACTTTGCTTCTCATTTGGCATAGCAGTTGATAAATGTGCATCTCAGCTACTGTGGGCTCCAGCTCTGCAAGTTATCAGCAAGGTTCCCTTCTTTCTTTGGGGTGTTGTGCATTGTGGGCTTTCCATGGTATGCCTTAGAAGTCAGCTTGATGTTTATGCTCTTCCTGAACTTTAGGTTTTGTACAAATGTGTTTCTTCCCCTTTTTTTTTATTAAGTACAAGAATGGGAACTTTTCTTCCCCGCTGGATTCATCTGGGGATTGCTTTTTAATGGAGAAGCTGAGTCAAAAGATAGCCACGTTTTCTCATGTCTTGGGATTTTGTATCTCGACTTGAGATTTCCTGCAGATCTATAGCTGTTGCAGAGGTTAATGTTTGTGTTTAAGTGAACAGGATGCAGATCTGGATCTTGTGTGGGTGTTGCTGGTATTTTTCTGTTTTGTCATTTGTAGGCAATTTATTCTGGGGGGGAGAGGGAGGAGCTTACAGGAAGCTCTGCTGGAAAATAAAGAAGTTGAATAAAAACTATGGGGGAATAATAGTGTCAGGCATTTTCACAGGAAAATCAGGTCTATCTGAAATAAATACTTTCCCCTATGCAGTTTCCTTTAATATGATGCATCTGTGTGGGGGCAGAGCCATCTGACAGTGCCTTTGTCTACCACTGGAACCAGTGCTGACATAAGCAGTGATACAGTTGTGGTTAATCTCTCTTTGCATCCAAAGCTCCAGGTCTCTGTCACTTATTTGAGGGATGCTCTTCAACGCTTCTGCAGTAAAAGGAAGTAAAATATGCTGAGAAATACATATTTTGACCTCTGTTCCTGTGCCATTAGGGAGATTTTTGTCTGAGACTAGTAAGGTAGTGATAGTTGTTGAAAGGTAGCTGTTGCTGTGGTAGGGCGAAGGGTGGGAGTTAATATGGTAGATATCTGGTAGTCACATATCGGCTTTGGTCAGAGCTGGGGTGTAATGTGCATTTGTGTCTTAGAAGAAAATACTTCTTGCAATTTGTTTTCCTAGTAACTGTCAACAAAGATGCATTGAATCTCTGTACTTTTTCCCATATAACTTTCCAATTTTAATTGAGCAAGTAGAGAAGCTGTCAGATTCCTCTTAGCTTTTGCATTGTGCACTGAATGTCTGCTGTATGGGAATGAGCACAATGGATGCTGTGATGTTACTGCATCAGCTGAGGTACAACCTGAAGATACTGGGGCTTTTTTCTTCCTTTGGGTAGTAGAAAGTTCTGAAGCTGTCCCTAAAACAGCAAGGGGGGGAACAGTGAGAGTGTTCTGCAGGAACAAGAACAGTGTGCCTTGTCCTTACAGAAGGCAGAAGCTGATTGGGATGAAAAACATGGCCTTGCTGCATTCTGTGTCTGGTGTTGGGCAAGTTGGGCCAATTTTGCAGGTGTCCAGTGAAGACAGGTTGTATTTGCAACTGTGGGGGGCATCCAGTCAGAAGATGTGTGGATATGCTCTATCTGAACTGCTAAAGGAATAGTAATACATTCTCTAAAGGATAAAATAGACATTTTCCTCTGGAGGATAAAACAAGTGTCTGAATCTAATACTACTACCAACGTGCTTTGATAATAAAGTTTTGTTAATGTGAAACAATGAGTGTTTATGGGCCAGTAGGATGGGGTGTTCTCATGCTGTCAGGAAGCTGGCAAAAAAAATGAGTGTCAGTATTCAAAGAAGATTCTGTTACTGTGGACAGAAAAGTAAAAAATGACTTAGGAAAAGATTACGTTAAGGGGAATTACTCTGTGCTGTGAGTGTGACAGAGAACTGATTTGTGATAGTAAGAAGTGGCATATGTAAAGGAAGACCATGTTGAAGTACTAGGGATTGGCCTTAACAACTTTTGCTCATTTTTCTGACTTTAAATGATTCCATCAAAAGTGGGGGAAAGAACATCTTGTACTGAGTGCCTGTTAGATGTGAGCAGAGCTCCTACAAATAACGCCTTTTGCTTGGAGTGTGTGAAAATAGAAATCATAGAATCACCAGGGTTGGAAAAGACCTAAAAGATCATCCTGTCCACCTATTACCAACAGCTCCCACTAAGCCATGTCCCTCAACACAACATCCACTCGCTCCTTGAACACCCCCAGGGACAGTGACTCCACCACCTCCCTGGGCAAATGGTAATATACAGTCTGTAACGGGCATTGCTACAGATAGTGATGATGTTTCTACTCACAGACTTACTTACAAGTTAAAGGACTGTTTGTTGTTTAATTAATCTGTAGAGACTTTGTGTTTAAGTCCATGTGTCAGGAGAGAGAAGGCTTTGTAGTAGCCAGGTAATTAAGCTTATTTTCCCTTATTTCTAAATGAATCCAGGAAACCTTATTTTTGTTATGGGAGAGTTGCTCTTTGACAGTGACTTCCTCTGCTTATTGACAGAATATGCCAAAGTTCATCTCTGATGTTGAAATAAGCTTGAGGCTCAACCAGAAAACCTTCCCACTGTTAATCTGGGGGAGAAGGAAGCCTGACTTCTAGCATCTTAGATGCTATGAAATAGCAGTTGAATGTAGATCAGAGCTGTTAAGGGACAATAATACTTTAAAGGGAGGATGGGGAAATGTTTCTGTATCCCATTGAAGGAAAGTGTTAGCCTTGGGATTTTTGAATGTTTGAGTTCAAGATAAATTGGTCCTGAGATCTGTCATCTAGAGTTGCTGCAGCGACTCCTATTTTGGAGGTCATTGCTACTGGGCAGAATAGGGAAATGTCCTCCTGCAGCCTCCCATCTTAGTGTTCTCTCAAGTCTAGATACTCACCAGCCACTGCTGCCCAGGGTGAGATTTATAGACATAGTAATTTGCTGTTGAGTGTCATCATAGATTCTTCTGAGTAAAGCTATCTCTCATTAAGTTGTCTGAAAATCAGGCCTGCTAATGTTTCTTCCTTAAGCTCCTTAAGCTCTTACTTTAAGGTCTAATGTAGTACGTCATTAGGAAAATTGAAGTATTATACCCATCAGTCTGAAAAAGAGATCGTGAAGAGACTTTATTTCTTTAAAATGCTTTGTGCTGAAAAAGGAAAACAACATCACACTAATGTCTGAACCTTTGGGCTATATTGTGCCCAAAGGAGAACAAAAGCATTAGCATGCATTTGGAGCTGAGAAAAATTGTATAATTCAAAGTATAGACTTTCTGAGGCATCTTACTGAGATATTTACATCTTTTTTTTTCTTCCAAGAAAATAGCAAAAAGAACCTCAACAGAGTATGTATTTAATTTGCAGATCAAGGAAGCAGGCTTATTAAAACTGTGCTGATTTATATGCTTTCTTGTTCTCTGCAAATAAATTTGTCTGAAATGCCTGAGAAGGCACTACAGAAGGTATCAGTCCTGCTGCTCAACCCTGGCTGTCATTACAGAAACACCTGCAGATTACCTCTGTACAGTAGGGCAGTTGGCTGTGTTGCAGAAGCCACTTCCCTGGCAGTGGGAGGGTAATTATGTTTCCAGCTGAGATCAGTGCCCTTTTTTTTATATTCTTATATTTGAGAGACATTGTATAGGCACTGCATGTCTCATGTCCGTAGGCTTGAAAAGAGCCCCTATTCCATGGATCTGTCAGTTCAAAGAAATAAAGTGGGTTGATGTGTGAATTGTTGGCTCAGGTGGATGCAAGTAGCCTGAAGGGCTGGGAGTTGGAGTGGGTTGTTTCAGCTTGCCTGCCTGTCATGCTCCATCCTGTGATGATCAGGGGATTGTCACCTATGAGGGTGTCTCACATGCTATGGATTTTGCCATAAACAGGACAGGTGCAAGTCATACCCTTTATAGCTGACAGAAGGGGGCATATTTTCAGCTGTCTTCAGACTGTGTGGAGTTGAACCTTCTACGTGAGAGAGACCCCAAGAGCGAAATTGTATTGTGGGTCAAGACTTGTCAGCTCTGGCTAAGTTTTTCCATCAATAAAACTGAGGTGGTTATTTTTACTTATTCCAAGTTTGATTCTAAGGAACTTTGTTTCTTCTAGTGTACCTTGCAGGAGGCATTATTTTCTGGAGCAGGACTCATACATCCCTGGTCTGATTCACAGACTGAGCATTCTAGCTTAGCTCTCACTGCCTCTCATCAAGAACAGCGTAGCTCATGGGATGAGGGATATGACCCTGTGTGTCACGGTGCACGGTGTGTGGTGCACGGTGACTTGAGAGCTAGTTTTAGAGTTGGGTGGCACCTCCTCTTACCTGAGAAGAACACCACTATGTTTTGCCCACTTGTGTCTTATGTCCTTGTCCTCCTCCTTTTCTCCATGTTGTTTGGCAGTGCGGGGTTGTGCAACCACTGGTGAAACTCTAAAGCATTTTGAAGATCAATTGGAAACCATATCCAGCTTATCCATCTGTAAATATACCAGTGCATGAAGGCAGAAGGGAAAGACAGCATGTTTTTCTCCAGGTCTTAAGCCTGGCAAGGCAGTATCTTTTATTTCCTGTGCTGAGTCATGTAATCCTGTCTGTTAGGGACTTTGCCATGTAACAATAGAAACATGGGAATTGCAGCTCTTAGCAGAGAAATTTATCCTGATTTGCTAGGGAAGGATGTGTCTGAAACATGATTAAAAGCCTTTCCTAAAGCTCCATGTGGGAAGGCTTAACTGTTGGTTAGAAGCTTAGCATCTGCTGTTACATCTGGAGAGTAGCAAAGCATGTTGTATTTTGTGATTATTATTTATTTTTTACATAAGGCTGAAGGGTTTCTTTTTAATCAGTGATTATGTGAATCTTCCAAAAAACAACAACAAGGCAAAACTCCTTTTGCTAACTCTATTTTTGTCCTTGTGGGATGAACTGATATTTCTACTTATGTAGTGGATATAGTAAAATGTACAACTGTTGTTAATTGTGTATTTCTAAGCTGTTTATGAAAGTAGAAAGCTCGCTGCCTCCCAAAGGGAACTGGCCTGCTCTGCAATTCTCTTTCCAGATTGCTGCTGTATCAGAAATAGATGAACTTAATTTTAGGCTTCTAGATAACCTTAGCAACAAGGTGTTCAACTCTTCAGAAGTCTGTGTGGAATCTGTTTCTTACCTGGCATGACTTTTCCGATTCGTGTAGATTTAAGGCAGGAATTAGTTGGTCTCCAAGTGTTTTAATAGGAAGGGCAGCAGAATGATGATAAATTAGACACTGATAAAACATGCTAAAATATATTAATAACTATGGTATGTTCTTTTTTTTTTTTTTTTTTCCTGAAAAATGCTTCTGTCTTTTCCACTTTATTTCATAGGATTTTTGTTTCCTGGGTGTCAGTAGTGCAGTGTGATATGGGCAGTAAAGTCACAAGCATACAGTTTATGTGGAAGGAACTGGGATGCTTTACAGCCAGCTGGTAAGCTGCATGTATCCAGTCACAAGTCCAGCTTTGTGCATTCCTTCCATTGTGCCTGTACCAGGAGAAAAGCATAGGTCATATACAATTCTTTGTAATTGCAGAAGGGTATACAACACTATTCCCAAAGTGTCTTTGAACATGTTAGTATGCCATGTCTGGTTACCCTCACTGACACCATCAGGTCTGACTAGCTTGACCTACCATGGATGATCTTCTAGCACTCTGGAAAGTCAGAGATGGAACAGTTAAAGTGTTTTGTACTTCAGCAGTAGTTCAGAACAGGGGCAACGCTTGAAGTCTATGATCACTGCTCAAAATGAAAAAGCTTTATTTTTGCTGCAAGTATGCAGCAGAACAAGCATTATTGAAACTCCCTGTTTGTCCACTTTAAAAGTGTATGTAACTGATGAAGCTTTACTGTCTTGTAAAGAATGTTTATGCCTGAAAGTGCTTATTTAAACAAAGATGTTATCTTAAGACTTCTTAGATAAAACCCATACCTTTCTTAATTTTTCATTGCCTTGTGAATCTGCAATACCCAGACTGCTTCCAGAGCTGCTTTTTAACTTCTGATGAGGTGAATCGAGGTGGAAGAAAGATTCCCCTTTTCCCAGTTCTAGAGTCTGAATTTAAGAAGCTGACAAGTTAATTGTCAAGTTAAATTCTTGTGGATTAAGTGGGTGTACTTTGTTCACAGCCATTTAGTTCATTGCTCACACATACTTCTAAAAAGTGAAGGCAATGCTGTGTTATGCCTAGATTAAAACCATTTTAGTTAGGAACAATTAAACTGATTTGTTACTAAAATGAAGCTGTTCATGCTGCATTTCTACACCATGCCTTCACTTGTAATTGGGATCTACCTAGTGTTGTGCTAGCAAAACTTTCTGAAAATATAGCATTTTATTTCACAAGGAATATCATGGCATCTGTCTAGTGGTACCCATTTACTCAAATGACATTTTCTGTTTGCAAGTCTGGCTGTGGTTATAAAGAAGTGTAGCAGAAGAGTCCATAATTCATCTGGGATACTCTCATTTGAGGATAACAGTTAAGACCACAGAAAACTTAAATGCTCTCCGTGCTCTGTTCATGCTGCTTTAATACTTTCGCATTCAGAGATAAACTGAACCACTGTCACTGTGAAGGCTGTGAAATGTTTGGGCAATTGTTTTCTTCTTGCAGGTATTTACAGCCTAAATTACAAGCCTGTGTTTATTTCTTCTGTACAGTCTCTGAATGTTTTCTTAAAATATAAATATAGAATGCACCAACTGTGTGGGGAAAACCTTATTTTTCCAGGCAGGACTGAAGATTGTTGAAAGTTTAGTCTTGTTAGCCTAGAAGTCTGAATTGATCATCACTTGGGGGGTGGAGGGGGAAAGAATTAGTTTGTCAAATTCTGGTCCTTTTGTGTACCACTTCAGCCTTTGCTTTCTGTTTAGAGTTCTCACCTGTTTGTAATGCAGAGCTTATATTTCTAAAGTCAGCCCAACCTATCACAAAAATGAGTTCGTGAGTATTTGTTTTTTCAATCATACCAGCTTAATCTCCAAGCTGCCATTAGCTGTATCTTCATTTCTCTTTGGGAAAACCAAATAATACAGGCAGTTTGAAAAGGAGACCTTAGTTCTGTTTTGTGGAGTTAGTGCTGACAGATCAGCCTGTTTGCACACCCTAAGCATTGCAATGTCTGGATAGGCAACAAGAAGATGAGTCAAATATGATTAGAGGTTGCAATATTAATTCACAGAAAGAAATTTTCTGACTAAGAGATCAGTCACTGAATATCAGAGATGAGCTTCAGGGCTTTTCAGCTTTCTGATGGTTGTTTGGATTATTCTGAAAGTATAAATAGCTGGTTTTGTGTCTGAACTGGTATCTTAAATTTTTTTGTCAAGTGGGAAAAGAGGGAGAACTTTGTTGTCATTGCAGATATTCTTTTAAGATAATCAGATTGATAATGCAATCACAGATGAAGCTGATTTGAGGATATTTTCCACTTAGTAACAGCTTCTGAATTTTTGTAATCTGCTTCTGAATTGTGTTAGAAGAACAATTATTTTCAGTGTCTTAAGCTATGTCAAGATATCTGCCTTCACAGAAACCAGCCAGGCCAAACCACTCAGAAAATCAGCTTGACTGTCTTATCTAAAACTTCCCACACTTCTTATTTTGTTAAAGACAATAATTCCAAATACTGATGAATGTTTATGGTCATGGAAATTCTTTGGACCGTCCAGTCTGTCTTACTGTGGAAGTACACAGTCTGTGTAACTTAATTCATATTTTAGCCCCAGTGGTATCTGAGTGAGATTGGACATGGCCTGCCAGCTGTAGAGAAGCAGCCCTTCTGGAGCAGCTGAAGTAAGGCAGAGTGATTTTCTAAGTCTGTGTGTGATGCTGGGGAGGCAATCAGGTACTGGGTAACATTCCCCAGTGACTCTACTCCCAGTGTGAGGCCATGGCTACACAGATAGGCCTTTTGTCAGCTCCTTGTAAGAATTTTATTCATCATATTGGCTGGAAATGTTTGTTAATCAGAGCTAAATTCTGATACTGAAATTCAGTATGGCCTGTGTCCACTAATCATCGCTATAACAAAAATCAAAAGCAAGTGCTTTGCTTGAAAATACTTGAAGAATTCTCCTTTTTAAAAAATTCATTTATATAATGAAATTGCCCTTTTGCTTTCTGGAAGTGCCCTGTGTTCTTGCTGCACTTGGTTTTCAATGTGCTCAGCTGCAGTACTTAAAGCTACCCTCGGATGCTATGTTGTCTTGGGTGTGAGATGAGTTGCAGCTAAGAAAATTAATTGATGGCAGAGTACAACAAGTGGGATGCTCTATTTCTGATGATACCTTTCTCTCAGACATCTATTTGGGAAAAGAAGGGAGAGGAAGTGCTGACTGCTTCTTATAATAGCCAGTACTAGGTTGTTTTCAAGGGAAGGTTGTCTATATGCAGTACTGTACATGAGCTTATTGCTTTCATCACAAGTATCTGTGATGTGTAAGGTATTTTAATGTCAAGGTTTAAAACCAGCTTAACTAATAGCCAAAGGGCAATTGAGATCTGGGGCTAATAGCTCCAGCATCTTCTGAGCAGCTTCCTTGCCACATACAGCTGTTTCTTCTTGCTGTGTGACAGAAATATGCACAGGACAGGTGACACAATGAGCTGGCTTATTTGTGGTGCGGAGCCAGCTTTACCACCCCCATACTGCTGAAAAAGACAAAGCATTGCAAAGAGATGAATTCATTACTGCTTTGGTCCTCTTCTTGACCACTCAGGTGTCTGAGTAGCTGTTGGGTCAGTGCCAGCCAAAGGTATGTGGAGGTTTCTGTTACTGCGTAGACCAGTCTCTTCTTTCCTTGGTGGTGCAAGCAGTTCTCAGGCTTCCAAGAACCATTAGAGCTATAAAGTAATAAGAACATAAAAATTACTTGAAAAGCAAGAGGAAAATAAAAGAAATTTAAAATAGAATCAGGACCAAGGTAAGACCTGAACAAAATTGGCAGCCCTAGGCTTCATTTAAAGAGTAGATTTGCTGGCTAAGAGTGTGCGACAGAGATGTAGCTGAGCTAATTTAGAGAACAGTTTCTTGTAATGAGTTCAGAGTCTGTGCTGGAGCCTGTTGCTCTCTCAGTCCCTTTGTAGCTGCTGCCTTCCCAGCTCTAGCTGCCTACAGCATCGCTCCTCCTTCAAAGAGCTTTCTCAGGTACACTGTCCAAGCTGCTCAATTTCTGTGATGTGTGATCAAGCAGTGCCATTCTCAATTCAGAAAGTTTCACCTCTAAGACTTGTTAACATGAAGATCTGTTACTTTATGAGGAAAAGCTTTGGTAACTACCAGTTAATAATACCTTTCATTTGATGACTGGAAAGAATTTTTTCATCCTCAATTGGAATGTTTGTTGAATATTTTCCCTTCTCATGACAGATCTTCTGTTCCTACCTAGTATGGGACCTGAATCCTAGCTTAACTCCTACCCCCACTGCTTTTGAATTTGAAGGTATTTCCTTGTGTTGTCTGATTTCTGGCCTGAATTTCCATAGCTCCTACCTTGTGGTTTACATTAGTTGCCTTTGTTTTTCTTTTATTTGTTTAGTACATGTTACAGCAAGCCAATTATTTTAAGCCAGTCTGACTTTATTTCCTTAAAATGGAATCGTGTTTTTGGATAGCAAGGTCAGTATTTAGGTGATATAACATTCCTGTTTTATTTTTGAAACGTGTATAATAAGAGTTATAGCATATCTAGTCTGTCTGGGCATAGCATATAAAGCTCATACCTGTTTTGTCATATCTGCTTTTGGCAAAAAGTTCTTTAAGTCAAATATGGGTTAATTTCTCTAATAGTGCATAATGTACTATGTGTTTATTAGTAACCTCATATCACGGATGTAAGGCTTGCTGCCTTTTTGTTCTTTCTTTTTGAATGGCTTTGACTTACTGCTGCTGGGTATCTATTTGTTCCTATGGAAAAAGTCAGATCTTAAGGCAGCAAGAAAAATGAGTCAGAGCAGGTCTCAACAAACAGCTCATTAGTGTTTGGTTTTAGACCTACTCATGCAGTAACAGGATATAGCTGATTGTCTGTCCTGCTGAGCCTTTGCTTGTTGGCTGCTGAAATGAAGTGGCTGCAGAGATGACTAGTGCTGGTTAATGGTTCTTACTTGCAGTCAGAGCTGAAATGAGAAGATCTGTTTTGCATCAATGCAATGCTGTTTGCATGCGTACAAGTGAGATCCTCTTCTGGCAGGACATCTGTATTTGGCTTTGAGAACTTATTAGGTGTTTTTTAATAAAGGGTTTTAAAAATCAGTAGAGGCGATTTATGAAGCCAGGCTTCCATGGAATGTGCTTCTCTGTAGAAGTTAGAACCTTGTTGTGGTCTTTCAGTACTTGAAGGTAGCTTCAGAAATGGTGAAGGAAGGACTGGAGATACAAAGCTCAAAGCAGCACTTCAGCGTCGTCAGTCTTGATTGTGCAGAAGGAAGAAGTATTGAGAAATCCTCAGTTCTTCTTGGGGGGGGGGAAAGAAAAAAAGAAAAGAAACATTTAGGGTTTTTTTCTGCCTTTTGGATTTGGAGCTTTTAAACATCCATCCTCAACTAAACGTAGCTCTGGGACAAGCATAAAGAAAAATTTGGAGTTCTAGACATGCTGCATCATTCCTCAGTCCTTAATGTGCCATATCATGGATGATGTGATATTTGAGCTCAGATGAGTTTGTTGTCAGCCTCTCTGTCCCCAGATCAAATTACCACTTCAGTTGTAGGTTTTTCCACAGGTAATTTTTTTGTTGTTGTTTTTGACTGAATGCCCCAAACGTGCTTGCTTGATATATGGGAAATCCATGGTGTTACAATGTAGCAGCCTCTGCTACGTCTCTTGTTACAGTCTAGAGAGAAGAGAGCACCTGTCCTCATGGAGCAGTTCCCACTGCTAGTAAGGTGTTCAGCACCTCACTAAAACTTCACTGACATCTAGTTTACACTTGGAAACTGTTTCTGTGCTTAGAATCCTAGAACCTCAAGGTTGGAAAGAACCTACAAAATAATCTAGTCCAACCATCTTGCATCACCGTTGCCACCACAAGCCACTAAGCCATACCTTGTAGCTCCTCATCCAGACGCCTCTTGAACACCACCAGGGATGGTGATTCCAACCACCTCCCTGGGCAGCCATTCCAGTGCCTGACCACTCTGAGAGAAAAAGTTTTTCCTTATGTCTAATCTAAATTGTCAGGCAAAACAGACACTTCCTCCCTCTCTGGAGCACATCTTTCAAGCTGTGTTGTTTTTTTGGTGGTTTTGTTTTGTTTTGTTTTTGACTGAATGCTGATTCAAGTAGAACAAAAATGGAGACAGAATTCAGAGATACCTTGTAGGTTCTTCAGTCCTAAATTGCAGCTGTTAAAAACTGTGAGGAACAATCAGAGAATCCAGGATTTCTGAAAGAGTTTGCCTTTTATGAGCTGTTAGCAAGTCAATTCCTTTTCACCTTATGAAGTTTAGCCTCAGGTCCTAAAGAAATGGTGGAACAATGATAGTGAGGTTAATGTGTCAGAGGTTTTGATAAGCTCAAAAGGGCAGAATTTAATCTGCACTTAAACAGCACAGACAAATGCTGAATATCACTTTTATAACAAGGACTTAGATAGAAGAGGATACAAAGTGAATGTAAGTCCTTAGAAGAGAGCTGCTAATGTGGAGAGGGAAAAGAACAATTCCAGGCAGCTGACATCAGTGTTAAAGAAACAGCTCTAACCTAGAGGTCTGCAGTGAGAGAATGGGTAGTTGTCCTGATAGTCACAGTAGTTTCTGAGGCCTGGAAGTCACTGCAGACTGCAAAATCCTGAAATATAGGGTGTATGTAATATTTCAGTAATAGACAGTTTGGGGAACGTTTTTGCTAATAAGTGGCAAGAGAAAAAAAAATGGAGAAGAAAGCATTTAAGTATTGTTGGAAAAATGCCTGCTACAAAATGTAGGACCTTCATTGTTGTAGTTTTACTTTCTGTCCCTCTGTAGAGATGTCAGCTGTATGCTTGCTGCAATCTGTGCTTCTGTTTCTACTACCAATAAAAAGCTTCACAGAGGATTGGAAATAATTTATCCTCCTGCAAGTGTCCTGGTAGTTCCTTAAGATCTATAATCTGCCTTTCACATCTCTTCATGTTTTTTCACTTTTACTGTGGAACAGTGACGGTGCTGCTGAGTAAACAGATAAGCTGGCATACATAAAACAAGTGGCAAAGAGTATGTGGATTACCACCTGTGGTGTCTGCTGATGTCTGATGCTCTGGCAGTCCCCTGGGTGAAAGCAGTAGTCACTCTATCAGCAGGATTCTGCCATCAATCAGAGTACAACTGTACCTCTGAAGCTAAAGAAAGCCATCAGTACCAGCTTTGTGGGATTTTGTTTATTAGGCCTTCCTTGAAGGACAGGAGAGTATGGACTAGAAGAGCATTTCTAATACAGCATGAAACATTTACAAGTTAAAACTGATGAAAATGGCAGGGGGGGAATGCAGTCTGAACGTTTGGCTGAGCTGTGGAGTCCGGGTGCTGAGAGCTTTGGAAGCATATGCCCAAGGAGATGAAATATTTGTTGTTCCCTCTGTGTGTGGGGGGGTGGGGGTGGGGGGGAACATATCCCTGTGTGATACTAAAAGGAAGATTAGAGACTTATTTATGTTTGGCATCTCCTAGTCTAGTGTATGTGGATGAAGATATGATTTCTTATTCTAGTAGCCAGAAATGATTGGTAGCAGGTGCTGGGTTCTGAATACCTGTCTACTAGATAAGTGTAAAATTACTTTTCTGGAGACATTCCTCAATCCCTGGAAAAGGCTTTAAGCTTTTTAAATGTCTTGACCATGGCAGTCCCTGTCTGAAAATCTTGGAAGAGCGCTTGTTATAGAGCAACAATGTGGGAATAAGCAATGGGGAGGAGTCACAAGATTCTCCTCTAGTGAGCTTCCTGCTCCATCTGGCAATTGCAGAGCAGTCTACTTAAGTGCAAACAATTTGACTTGAACAGCTTAGGTAGTTTTCTATATGACAGGGGAGTCCTTGATGTTCTTGATGGGACTGAGTACTTCAGATGTGATTTATTCTACAACAACAAACTGTGCCCTCTGATCTGTGAAATTAGAAAGTAGTGTTATTTTGAGTTAGTGGATTGTGATCAATTAGGTTGGAACTAGCAAGTATGGTTTGGTCTTACTTAGTTTTTACTAATCAAAGCTAGCAGTTAATCTACCAGTTTCTCCTGTGGATGCTGAGGAACTCTAACGGCAAAATAAACCATTCTCAAAGATATGTGGGGGAGAAAAGAAATGCTGCAGATGGACTGATTTGAATCCTGAGTTATTGAGATTCATCAACACTGCTGAGGCTTTCATACTTGAATGGGAAACTAAAAAGATTTCGGCAGGATCTGTTTTCTTTAAAAACACTTTTACTTGCATAGAGCATTGAAAAATCCACCTTTTGTCTAGCTACCTTCATCTCATCTCCCCATTTGCCTGTGTTCTTTTTGAAGTCTTTTCTGGCTTTTCCACTTTTTTTTTTTGTATCCAAACCACTATTTCAGTGCATTAATGAGGGAGGCTGCAATGAGAGGCCCTATTACATATTTTTCACTACTTCAGTTTTCTTGATGCTTTCAGCTTCACCCATTGTGCCTTTTTTGTATTTTCAAGCTGTTTGTTTTGCCTCTTATAAATATCAACAACTGCTGAATGTCTTCCCTCTCCAAGAACATCTATCCCAGAAACAGTTCCTTTATGCTTAATGCCAGTCTCTTGGTGCTTGGTTACCTGTGTTATCTTCTGCATTATTTCTTGCTATTCATTCTTCACTCTATCTTCATTTTGCAGCTAATATCCCAGCAGAAATGAGTCACTGCCAGTAGGAGAGCTGTAATCTATCAGGTTAAAAAACATTGCTTCTCTCTTGGCAAACCAGGTTTGCCACCCTGTTCCTGCTTTCACTCACACGGGCTGGACATTAGAATCTAAGAATCTAATGTAGTATCTGCATTTATTTAGGTTTATCTAGGTTTTTGGCCTCTTATTTATCTCTGCCACCCAAAAAACTGCAAGATTTTCACAGATTTTAGAAGCTAAGATCTTTTTTTTTGACTGAAACTTTCCCCTCTGTGAAAGACATTTAACATTTTGTCTATTTTTGTGGAGTGAGAAAAGCATCTAATGTCACTCACTTTGAGGGATGGAAGAGATGCAGGAGCTGTGGGATATCTAAGGATCCAAAAGCTCTTTGTGATAGAGTTTTCAATTTGATGAGTAAGGATGCCTCCTAATCACTAGGGAATGACCCTACCTGGTAACTGGTTCCCAGAGACTCTCACAGGACAAGTGGTGATGCTCTGGTCTTGTAGCAGATCTGTGAAGGCTGATCTTTGTGCTAAATTGTGTGCCTTGTTAAACTTGGGAGCCTCTCTGAGATGCTTCCAGAATTGCTCTATGTAAGTGCTGAATGGGTCCTAAAGGTGTTATCTATTGCTGCTGTTAAGGTAGAGTCTTCTTGGATGATCTAGACACCAAAAAAGAAACCATCTAAGGAACAAAAAGAGCCACACCCAAATTGTTACCATAAGCCATTTTTTCATCCTTTATTTCACAAATATTCACTTTATTTTTTTGAACTCCAAGTACAATTGATATCACAGTATTAACAAGAAGGGAACAACCAGAAAAGGGAATGAAGAGAACATTATGAACAATGCTTACTTTGACCATTTGATAGGAAGTGATTGGCGTTCAAGATTACCTGGCAGAAGTACAAGTACATGAAGATCTACAAACTGGTGAGTTAAGTTCAGATGTTCAGACTGTATTTCCAGTATTTAAGAGGGTAACAGACTGATACATTCCAGAAACAAACTTATGCTTCACTTGAAACACCCAAAATTGTAGTACCAAGAGCCCATTGCTGAGCAGATCTGCAGTATGTTAATCATGACGTGAGTTTATTGGATTAGTCGGGCTTTTGGTAGAGGAATTTTATATAAATCTCATTTGCAGGTGTGTTGGTCTATAGATACATTTAGCTCTTAATGCAATAGAAAACTAAAATATCCAGACCAGATGATTCCCTTAGAATGCTGCAAGGGCTGGCTTCTCCCTATGAAAATGAGTGGTGTTGCAGAGCAAGCTCCTTACTAGCCAGGCTCCACCCTGCAGCCCCAGCGAGGGAATAGGGCTGGATGTGAAACCAGGTTTAGCTGTGGGTCTGTGACTGTCAGAGAAGTTTATGGTGATGAGTCAGGTCTGAGCTCAGTCAAGGATGTTGACCTGCTGATCAGACTTAGTGCCTGAAACCACAGGGCCTATAACCAGTGGAGGGAGGGACTGTGAGGCAGTAGGGACCCATCACTGGAGCATCATTGTAAAAGCAGTTGCCAGTATGTGCTGTGACATCCTCATAGTGCTGTCTGGGAATCTCTCTGGAATAACCAGTGGGAAGGGATACCTTCAGCATCATAGCTCAGAGCTGCCCTGAGTCTTGGCAGTCAAACCCCCTAGGAAGGAGCATGTGCACAGAGGGCCCTGGTGAGTTTCATGGTTCCCTTCTCTACCTGGCATGGTAGTCCAGATGGCCACTACAGACAGCTGTGTGACTTTTGTTGCCTGATATCAGAAGAAGACTGTAGATGTTAGTAATAACTAGCCTTAAATGCTGAATTGATACCATAGTTATTGTACACACAGCCCTGTTCCAGCTACTGCGAGAAATTGAGAAAAGCAAATGCATGTTGTCTCTATCAGTGTCAGGTATCGTTATATCAGGGTAAATAATCTTAGTTTTTCTCTTAATTCACAATGTAGGGAAGATAATCTCATTTTAATCAGGACTTTGCTCTAGACCAGTGCAGGAGCAGTGAGTCATCAACGACTTCAGAGTTTGTCCCTGGTTTAAGCTGGTGATAGAGAAGGATGAATTTTGCTTCTTCCTTGTGTCAAATGCTTAAATAATAAGTAAGTTGCATATCATTTCCTAAACAGAAACATCTCGACATTATTTCTATTTCTAAGAATAGAAATACCTTACAGAGCTTGAATTCCACAACCCAGTAAAGAAATTATGTTGGACAGAAGTCTTTTAGAGAGTTCATAACATGTTATGAACATGCTATAACATTACAGCAACATCCTGTTGTTGTTGTAAGGCTATTCAAGATCCTCCATCATCAAATCCTGCTGGTTATTCATCCAGTTTCCTTTCCTAACTGGCTTTCTCTCTGCTTTGACATTTTGACAAGCTTGATCCTGGGGTGTTTGGTAGTTGGCAGCTGGCAAAATGGCGTTACTTTGGCCTCGCTGTGAGTAGACCTCCCTGTGAATGATGTCCTTAGAGCAGAGCTGAAGTTTAAAGGCTGCCTGAAAGCCTCTGCGAAAGTTTTCATTAAAGAAACCGTAGATAATTGGGTTGATACTGCTGTTGAAAAAGGCCAGCCAGTGGGCAAAAGGATAGATATAAATGTTGATGATCTGCAGCTGGATATCTGACAGGTTGGCGTAGTCTGAAAGCATCATCAGAGTCCACAGTGGAAGCCAGGACAGGGTGAAAAGCAAAGCCACAATAATGAGCATTTTGATGACTTTTTGTTTCTTCTTGGACACAGTGTGTCGCTGCTCCTGGCTGTGCTTTCCCATTGTAGGCACTGCTGTATTGAAGAGAGCAATGCCTATCCTAGCATACATAATAACAATGAGTGACAAGGGGGCAAGATAGATATTGGCAAACAGAACCGTTGTATAGATCTTTCTCATTCCTGGGTTAGGCCAGTTCTCCCGGCACCAATATACAGGGCGGGTTTCATTGCCATAGCCAAGGATGACTCTTATATGCTTCTCTTCTTCCACCTGCAACATGACTGCTGAAGGACACATGATTGCAATGGCCAGAATCCAGATGACTGTTATAATGATGACAGCAGTTGAAGTGGTCAGCTTCTGCTTAAATGGATAAACGATGCATCGAAACCTGCAGCAGAGGCGTCCAGAATGTACGTGGAGAAGCCATTTAGAAAATACTTAGTGAGGCAAACATAAACACATACACGGGTATAAAATTGTGTACTATTAAAATTGTGCCTTCTTTTTAAAGGTACAGATGGAATTGTCTCATCTTGCATACACCAGTGGAGCTGTATGTAATCACTCCATTTAAGAACTGTGCTGAGGAAAATAATCTAAAAGAAAGTTGGTTAGTGTAAGAAATCTTTATCATCTGTCTGTATCGACCTGCTGCTGCTTCAGTTAACTGTGGCAAGCACCACTGCTTCTGTTTAGCTTAACTGGGGATCTAATCAACTCTTGGCAGTCAGGTACAGACCAGCTGTGTGATTTTTAAGAGATAGTGATAGAAGAGCAATTACTGTGGGTGCACTTCTGAGCTGGCTGTGTTTTAAGGGGGCAGCCTTATGAACTGTATCCATCTAATATGTTGTGGTGTGAATTAATCTGCCTCAATGTGGTCAGGTGAGGGAGATGAAAGTGACAGTTTATCATCCCTGCATCATCTTACCTGTCTACAGCAATTGCAACCAGAGTGAAGATGGAGGCAGAGACAGAGATTCCTTGGACCATCCCACTCATCTTGCAAACCATGCTCCCAAATGGCCATCCTGGAAGGAAACAGGGAATTGAAATTTCTTTAGTCTCATGGCAGTGCTATCGTCATATGTGTTTCCTCTTATGCATACTTTCTTTTTGCTCTGGCAGGTCACTGATGGGGTCAGGAAGGCACAGGTTATGTAAATAAATGCACTGCCAGTTGCCTGGGTGAGTTTCTGATGTTCCAGAAAGCAGCAAAGCCAGCATTTGTGGTTTTACATAACATTGAAGTGAGACCTTGCTCTCTGCATGTTGCTCTAAGTGTACACGCTTAGTCTTCCTGGGCATATAAAGTAGTACTGGGACAATCCCTTGTTTAAGATGCCAGATGTAGAAGTCAGCAAAGACAGCCCAAGTAAGAAGGTAGTTTAGAAGCTTGTCTTTCTCATCTGTGACTTGCACTGACTTGAAATACCTACAAAACTCCCTCATAAACAGCAGTGTGTAAATAGGACTATTGACCCAGTGCTCTATTAGGTGACTTTTGTGCACTGTCGCCATATGTGCTGCAAAGTGAACACCAACCCCTTCTGTCCAACATGCAAGATGAGGGTTCTGAATTTGCCCTCATCTTTCTCCCTGTAATTTGGATTCTGTAATCCAGTGACAGAGATTAAGAGTAGTATATGTGGGTCACTGTCAAGTGCAACCTACTTTCATGTTCCCCAGGGACACCAATACTCAGAAATACAGGTGAATGCCCATCAGGCTTTTTTTGCTGCACAGTGCAAACCAGCGTACCTGCAATGATGTTGTCCAGGAGTGTGGTGGGCATGCAGAAGATTCCCACCAGTAGATCGCTGACAGCCAGGTTTAAGATGAAAAGATTTGTGACTGTTCGCATATGCTTGCTCTTCAGAACAATGTAGCAGACTACTCCGTTGCCAACCATACAGAGCAGGAAGATGAGGAGGTAAGAGATGATGAAGACAGCTGCCACCGAGGGCTGATGATGGTAGTAGTCCACATAGGAGACATTGCCTTCTAAGTAGAGGTACTTGTATGTCTCATTATAACTTAGCAGATGAGACCAATCGAATGAAGAATTTGAGTCAGTTTCTTTACTCATGTTGTAATGTACCTTAAAAGATATTTTTAAAGGTCATGATAATGCAACTGAAATTCATTTGAATAAATGTGACTAGTTTGGTTATGCATTGTGCTGAGGTACATATGAGCTTGTGTGTACTCATCCCTCTATAGCTTATTCTAGTCGTCCATATTCTGCCCTCCTCCTCCCTTCCTCCCCCCGACCCCCCCATAGTGAAAAAGCAACAAATATCATTAGTTTGTTTCTACAACTTGGGTATATGAGTGACCAGTAAGACTGCTGAAGATTTTCTTCCTTCTGCAGTCTTTGTAAATGTTCTTCCCTTCCCAAATAAGAGGAAATCCAGACAGGATGTAAACAGATCTATTGTGATGTGTTAAGTGAAGAATACAGCAACTGAACTTTTTTTGGTGGGGACATGGGGGAGGTAGAAATCAGAATTCTTGAGAAATCTATTTACTCAACAGCTTGAGTAAACTAACTCTTAGGCCACAGTGGGGTTGTTGAGCCATTAAAAGCAGCAGTGAAAATAATCACAGAATCACAGAATTTTGCATTCAGAAGACATGGATCTTCACCTGAATGTATTTAAATCTAATAGCATTCACCTGAAATGAAAATATTTTTGTACAACTGATATCAGGCAATAACTGATTTTAGTTTCCTGTGTACAGTCTGCATAAATGAAAGAAGTTAGGAAATGATGACCTCTATATTTAAAATGTCTTGAAGTACAAAATAGCTGGATGTATTTTTCTAGTTCTTCTACTGATTCCTGTGTGATTTTGGGGAGTTTGTAGTCTTTGATGCTGCAATTTTCTTGTTATAAAGTGTGGGAAATACTTTTCCCGTGTGTATTCACACTGTAAAGGAATGGATGTTTTCTTAATTACAGTATTTTATTATAGCTGGGAGAAACTGATCGGTTTTCTTTCAGTCTTTTTTTTAAGTCAAAATGTACTTGATAATGATATAATCTGTTTCCAAGAATCTCATTTCTAGAATTTACATTCATCTAGAATCTACATTTTAAACTGTGTCATCTTTTGTGTTGCAGTAGCAATGCTTTCAGTTGCTGCAGGGTTTGAGAAAAGGATCTTTAATGCTTGAACAATTAACTTTCATACTTAACTTACTGGGCTTAACTTTGTAGGCTACAAGCTGTTTTCTTGCCCTGTAAAACTAATAGATATATATGGCTACAGATGGAAGCTTGCTGTGGCACACTTCTATCATGTGCAATAGATAAGGCATAGAAATTCCATCAGCCTCTGTAACAGGTTACACTGGCATCTTAGTGTTTACAGTGGACACCAGGTAACTGGTGCAGGGAGCATTCAAATACGTTATTCCATATTTATTTTATCTGCAAGATAGACTTTGAAACTTAAGTGAAAGAAATAGGAAAAATGATTGTATCTGTCTGCTGATGGCTTTTGGGTGGCAATAAAGTGAAATGGATTGAGGTTGTGAATGACGGAAGGAAAGCGCTGGCTCAGTTTCTTTACTTATGAAGGGGAACTGACTTTTTGTGTGTGTAACTGCAGTTTCAGCTACCTCTTCAGATTCCTGATGAAGGTATTTCCTATCTGTGAAATAATGGTGGAAGGTGTGATATTCTGCTGTCACCCTGCATAGGGTGCCCCTCTACTGAGAAAAAGGAGTATGAGGAAACAGTGCCAAAAGAACAGGTGTTTTTCCTCAGTCTTCTTGCTGCTTTACCTAAAAGGCTCGCTAATTAGCAAGCTTCTGTCTCTGCCTATTTTTCCCTGATCTATTTGCTCACATTTAGTTCTCAGGAAAGCACTGCAGTTTTTTATGTTTTGCTTGTTAATGAAATTCAGTAATGTCAAAAGCTTTGCAAGTGTTTTACTTCCAAGTAGTGCAGTAAAAATACGTTCTGGTATGCCCTGGGTTTGGAGCAAGAATAGTGGTGAAAATTATATAGATGTCTTGTATTTTCTGTTATGTTGGATGTCAGCAGCTATACAGTGCTTGCGGTGTGTTTGTATTTCTGCATTTTCTTTATGTATTTTAACAAAGCAATGTACTGACTACCCATAATGGGTGTGCATTCTCTGTTTGCCTTTATGCTGAAAAACTGTATTGGTTTACTTTGTTTTATTTAGAATATTTTCTCAATTATTGAATTGTTTTCATTCAGGTGTTTTGTGTTCCAAATGTTTTAATTATGTGGAGATCAGATTCAGTTGTTGCAGTAGGTGTTTTAGTAGCAGCTTTATTATTCACTGAACTATACAGTCACTGATGAGGCCGTGTGCAAACATGATGAACAGTGAGAACAGTAGTAAAAAAAAGACATTTGTCAGTAGTAGCTTATGCCATTCCTTTAATCACAGCTCTGGAGCTGTGTTTTGTAAATCCCAGGAAATGCTTTATCACTTAAACCTCATCTAATGCTTAGCATCTCTTCTGCTCCCTTTTGGCTTCTGTCAAGAAATTATTGCTCACTTGCCTCCTTTTCCCCCTGGCCAGCTTCTTGGGGTAGTTAAGAGCGAGAAGCCAGAAGCGAGAGCTTCCCCACAAAGAAAGGGCAGTGTCATGACCTTCCCACTTGACATAGTTATTCTAGGTGAGGAATGTAGCTCTAAGTCATTTATAATGCTGCCAATCCATGAGGTTAATTAAGTTAGAAATAGGAGTGTTCTTGTGTTCATCCATCTCTTTCTGATAGTTAGTGCTGAAACCAAATAGAGGCCTCTTTTTCTGATGGATTATTGTTAAGCTACCACTTTCAATCTTCTCTGTAAAGAACTTTGAAATAGTTTCCATTTGTAACTAATGAGCAAGAAATTACAAATGGGAGCTATCTCTGGCTTACAGCATCTGATCACACTTGCACACATGTCATTTTGTACCAGATATGGTGAACTTGCTACTTACTGTTGCTTACAAGAAATGGCAAAGTACACAAGTTTTTACTGTTTTGAGGTTAAGGGGGGCAGGATTGGCTGGAAGAAGAAACAAAGTGTAGTCCCTTGTGTTTTGATAAGTACAACAGACTGATAACTAATAGGGAGACACAGAGGATTAAAACATAACTCATCTAAGAAAGAGGGAAGTAATATAATGCATAAATATTACTGGATGATAAATGAGAGTAATTTGCTTCCACTTAGTAATTTGAGGGCATGGCTGCACTATGAAAAACTGCCTGCGTGTTGTTTCTAAATAGATTGATGCACTAGTGAAATATCTGTGACAGTATCCCTACACAAATAAGCAGCATTAAGTCTTACAGTGCAAGTAGGGTAATCTTGTGCCATTGGATATGGAAGATTAATTTACCTCCATAACAGTAACAGATCAAGGTAATTATGAAGCGAGTGCAGTTACTTTTATGTTGGCCACATGGAAGAATTCTGGCATTCACAGGAGCCAGACAGAACTACTTCATCCCTGTGCACTGCAATTTTTATCCATACTGTGTGTGTTAAATCTCACTGTGGAATCCTCCAAGGGCTTAGAAACAGAAACGAAGACATCAGAGATATGAAGAACAGAAGTGTTGCTGGGGAAAAAGGAAATGTTCTGCAGTAAGTGCTAAAAAGAGTCATCTTGTCCTTAGCTATACACTCAGTAATGGGTTAACTGCAGAAACTTCCTGGAGACTATGGAAAATGGTAGCACCTCTGTTCTGCACGGAAGTTAGAAAATTGTGCTAGCAAAATACAGCCACTGAGGGATGGAAAAACAGACAAAACCCCAAACTGCTGTGCTTATGTAGTAAGAGGAAGACACTTACGGAAGCAGTACCAGGGAACAAGTACCAATTACCTACCAGGCACTTTGTCTGCAAGTTAACGTTTCCTGTGGAAAGCAGCCTAAAATAAAAAAAGCTATTCAGCAAGAGCAGCTGGATAGCAATGTTTGGAGAAGCAAGGGGGTGGGGGATGTTTCTGTGGCAGTACTGTGGATGAGGATCTGAAATTTATACCAAGTTTCCAGCTGAAAGTGAAGAGCAGCTCAGCAAAACAAGTACGTAAGTAGGGCAATGGCTGACAAAATGCACAAGATAACTTCAGTGTTAATTACTTACAACTCATCTGGAATGTTGCATGCAGATTTGGATCAGATCAAAGAAGTCTAAAGGAAAGCTGAAGAAAAGATCAGAAAGCTCAAAAGAACAGCTTACAGAGGAACAGTAGAAGTTACAGGATCATTTCATTAAAAGAAATATGTTTTAAAGTATATTGCAACGTGTGCTTCCATTATATTCTAAGCTTCAGAAATACTTTATTTTACTATTGCACATTTCAAAATGTTGGCCAAAAAGGTTGTGTCTGCAGTGTACTGTAAAAAGGACTCATTTTTACTTTCAGTGGAAAGAAGATTTCACCAACAGCCAAATGGGCTCCAGAAGTGTGCAGTAGGCAGAAGAGGAGAAGCCATTCCTGATAAAACAGAGCACTGAGACTTGTCGTGTTAAACACTGTAAGCAAAAACAGTGTTTCTGTCAAAAAAAAAAAAAAGATTTGACTACAGAATACTGTTAAAATCTTGGAAGCATTTGTTAGGTGTGTTTTAACTTAGTTTTGCACTTAATCTGATCTTCCTGTATGAGCGGAAATGCTTGGCCTGTAGAAAACTTGAATTACAAAGTACAAACTCCAAGGATATTTAGGAATTATGAATGGAGTACTCTGGAATTGAATGTTTGATTTATCTTTTAATACATCATTATTTTATGGAGTACTTCATGAACCACCTGGGAGTGTCCTGTCTCACAGAAAATACTGAGTGTGTCACAGGTAAAGGACAGGCTTTCAGTTAAGAGGAAGCTGTAATAGAGACACTTAAGCATATCAAGTTAAAACTGAAAATATTTTATTCTCGTTGTATACTTCCATGAACTCGATCTATACACTGAGAAGCCAATTGTACATTAATGGATAATAGCACAAAGACATACCGTGCAAAACTAATGAATGGGCTTTGTGCTTTGGACATTTGTCTTCCCCTAACAGTCATCTGAGAAATCTGAGCGGAGTAGTGAAATGCAGTATTTTGTCAAAGGCTTCTTTAGTTTTGTGGGTTTTCTCTTGTTTTTAAGGACCTTCCACTTTTCCTGTCTTATTTGTAAAGAGCAGTGCTATCAGTAGGAATGCTGTAAGAGATGAAACAAGACTTAATTGTGGATTACTCATCCTCTTCAGGAAGAAATAAGACACCCTTTGCCAAAAAGCCAAAATACAAATATTATTCATAAGCTGCCATGAGATGAAGCTTTCACAGCATGTTTCTTTTTTTTTAGAATGTATAAAATTTTCACTCTGCTTTGTATTTTTGACATTCAAATAATATCACAGCTTAAATCAAATAGCTTTTATTCCCACACAGAGTGGAGAACCTTAATGCTGAAAATTTATTGTAGCAAAGCTTTGCTAAAGCTATTTTCTGCCATTTGCTATGATTTGACCTTAAGGTGCAGTGTGTTAGCACACATGTCTTTAGATGTATTTGTGACTTGTGTCGATTTGTTGAGAATGTTTCTACATTTGAAGCTTCTTGCTTGGCTGTAGATTGAGCACAGGGTGGAAATCTGCTTTTCTATCCATAGTGAAGATGTGTGATATGCCAGAGAGGAGACAACAAAAGAGTACTGAATAAGCAGGTAGTGGTAGGGTTTTAGTAGTTAGCTAAGAGGGTACTTGGTTACACAGTAAATGAAGATTCTTCTGCAGCAAAGCCAATTAGAAAAAAAATATTTTCTGTGTACATGTTATATTTAGGTGATTTTTAACTATTGTTTCAACAATAAAACCTGTTATAATAATGAGATTAACACTTAACATTTAACCTTCTGAGTATAGTTTCTCTGATGTGTCACAGGCTACTTTGTTTTAAGTAAAACCTCAGCCAGTTGTTCTCTGAAATAAGATTAAAGTAATATTCCACCACAGGTGGCCATCCATTTTACTAAGAAACCTAGCAAGTCATAGGATATGCATTAGCTCCCTTATACTTGCAAATGGCTTTTGTCATTTTTTCTCAACAACTCCCCCAAGATCACTTGCATCCCAAGCCTCAGAGTTTTGAATTTCCTTGTGGCATTTTTGCAGCTGAAATCAAAGGAGTCTTTTTATTCTTATTCCTGCCTGTCAGTAGCAGAATGAGAAACCAGGATGTTACTACCACTAATGTCAGCAGCACAGGAGGAGAGAAATTATTAGTTAAGCACTCATTAAGTAAACTGCAGGGAAGTTATAGAACCCGTTTGGTACAGAATTTAGCTTGCTTATGGCAAGAGAGCCTTTTGCCCATTCTGTAAATTAGTAGCAACTGAGTCAGGAAACCCAGCACCTATAGGAGAGAATCTATTTAGAAGATGCACAACGGCTAATTGAAAGCTATCCATTTTTTATTGAGGCAAAATGAGGTACTCACTTGACCTGGTGCTTGGTACACTTTTTGAGACATCTGTCACTTTGGGAGGTTACCCTTTTAGAGAGGTTCTCCACCAATCAATTGTTCTGCTGTTACTAATCTAACACTGTCAGGAGGAGTGTTGAGCTTGCTATGGGATGAATGATATACAAGCTGTGACAGAAAGCAAAGTATGCTCATTGCATACAGTGTTAGTCTTGTGTTCAATAGAGAAGTAATGAGATTGTTGTCAAACTCTGTGAATCTTCAGGGCTATTACCAGAAAGTGTTGCAGAAAATTACTAATAGTGTTCTTCCTGATCACTAGTGCATGCATGATCACCAAATGCAGCAAGCTTAGAAGTGTTTTGAAAGCAGCCTGTCAGGCCTTTCAGATTGCTCTCTTTTCCTTAGTTCAAGTTGGCTGATCAGAAAAATCTGCTGTTCCCGTGAGCCATACACCAAGCATCAAATGCTTGGTGCCCTCTGGTATTCCCTTGTACCTTGCTTGTATTTGTCTGTTCTTGAGCTTTTAATTAAACTCAGAAAAGGGGAAAATGAGTTCCTCAAATGCACTGATAGAGAAGCTTTAAATAGAATTAAACTATTTGAATTAAGTCCTCCTGAGATAAAATCTTCAAGTAGTGGCTTTACAGCCATGATGGAAAATTGACCAGGGACCCCAGTAAATGCGGTCTGAGCCTAGACAGCTGGAATAGTGCAAGTAGTTCAGGTCCTATAGCAGAGTGATTTGCAAAGAATGAGTGAGTGTGCCTTGGGTCAAGCACAGATAAGAGATGAAGCATTATTTTTGTTTTGGCAGTATTACTAAGAAATCGTTCCAATTTATGTTGTTTTGTGGCTAAGGTACAATCATACCTAAAAGGAACTACAGAAGCTTCTGTCAGAGGTACCAGCGTATGAATTTAAGGATGACAAGGCATGCCAGCAAAGTAGTAACTGGAAATAAAGTGGGAGCAGAGATTACAGTAGCCATCTCTCCAGGTGGAGTTAAACATTAATCTTAGCACATGTAGTGGGATAAACTGTTACTGATTGAAAGCTAATTGAAAAGTTCTTGATTAGGAGAGAGCTTCAATCTGCTCTCGATCCTCCTGCCTACCTCTTAAGCCCAACCAGCTCTTAGTTTCCTTGCACATGTCAGAAAGCTGGTGTTGCAATTGAAAGACAAGGGTATTGATTATGGAAATGCGAAGTGTCTGTTCATGTTATATCTGGTAATGTGGGGCTTAATGTGCCAGCATGGAGCATTCTTCCCTGTTACAAAATATACAGCTTGCTCTATTTGCTAGTATAGCTTATTAGGCTATATACTGGAGGAAAGTTTATTTTGCAGCAAAGTTTCGTTAGTTTGTATGATGATATAGCACTCAGATGGAAGCCCTTAAGTAGTACAGATTTTAACTACCTTGTGTAGGAAAATCGAGGACAGTGTTCTACAGATTACTCAGCTGGTAATGTCCTGTGCTGCCTTTTCCTGATGCATTTTTCTTCTGACATGTTCCAATAGGAAAGGAGAAAGCCTATGTTTCATTTGAGGACTAAGAAGTTCCTTTTGCTTGTTTCTAATGGTGTGTTTAAAAAACAAAATGACAGCATCAAGTCAAAAGCCTTAATTTTGTGCAAATAAAGGAAGCGGGGAGAGGGGGGGAGAAATGTCAAGGATGTTTGTGACAGCTTTCTGAAGTACTGTCTTGAGTCCAGTCATCAAGATACTAGTGTTTGAAGGATAATATTAAATGAACTTTAGTTTGGACAACAGGAGATCTGGAATGTATTCCTTTCTCTGTAGCTGAAAGACCCATCTAATTGCAATAATCATGCAGACAGTCTAATTCATCTCCATACAACAGAACACAATTTGTTTACAAATTGAGGTGGAAAGAATATAGGAAAAACAGTGGGAGCTACCTAATAGGCATCCATTTCTGGCAGTTATGAGACAGACACTGTCTGGTACTTGCTGTCATTTCACAGAAATATAGGTGTTAGTGTGACCTACCTTGCATTATTTCCCCCTCGTCACCTAAGCCCACTCAAGCCACAAGTAGAAGCAAGTCACAGAGCAACAGCTGCTAACCCTGTGTGTTTTCAGTTGAGGCTTGAGCAAATGCTGCTTTTAGGGTGAATTGCTGTCCCATGCAAAACATTCCTTACATTTAGTAGCTCAAGACTCTATCCTCTCTCCATCCTCTATTGTTATATGCTAGTTCAATCTCAGCCAGCTACATGTTCAGTGTGTGACTTACAAAAGATTCATCTATCTTGCATTTTACATCAGGGGTAACTACTTAGGCCTTATTATTATCAGACATATAGATTTTATGTATTCATATCTTCACTGCCCCTCAGCAATCTCAGAGACTCAGACTATTGGGTTTCATTTTTTTTGTCATAACATAAGCTATTCCTCACATACTCGTGTCTTTTGTGTTGTTCTGCAGGTGCATTGTGTCCTTAGAGATGAGACTGGCATGCAGCACTAGCGAGGAGAACACACCCAGCAGTTTTAGTGGCGAGGTAAGGTGTCCTGCTTTGTCATCACTGCTTTCCTAAGTCTTATCACTGATTAGGGTTGTTTCAGCAAGTTACAACAACTTACACTTCAATAAAGATAGCTGTCAGAAACCACCAACATGCATATCTTAGCCAAGTTAATCATGCAGGTGCCTTTGAGCTCTGAAAGTGTTTGTTTTGTAACTGTACTCTAAGGACTGTCAGAATTTACTTGAAACTGGACAAAGTCCTCTCCACCACTTAAAGCAATTCTGTTCAATGTGTGATAGCTGAAAGTGAAGTATGAAATATTGCTTCTGATTACACTCATTTCTGTATTCAAAGCAACTCATGCTGAGTAGTATTAGATTTGATGGACCATTAAACTGTCTTTGTCTGATAGGCTGATGATATACTTTAACTACCATAACCTGTGCTATATATATATATCATAATATTGTTGCAGCAGGCTGGGTTTATCCACTGGAAGGTAACACCAAAAGAAGCACTTTCTAACTCTGTTGGCTAGAGTCACATAATGGCTTTCATTTTAATGAAATCCTCAGTTTTGGGAAGTGTAGGAGCCAAACCATCAAGTAACTATGCCCTTGAAAAGGGGGAGTTAATTATATTTTTCCCCCCTAAAGACCATTTTCTGTACACCTATGCACACTTGATATTCTGTCAGTTCAAGTATGCTGCCAGCATTAACAGCAGTACAGCATGAACTGTTGCAGGTGGAACATCCAGAAGACTTGTTTTAAAACATTATACCAGGCATGCAGTAACTTTGTTCACACCCAGAAATACGGACCTCTAATTTGACTTATACTGATAGACTCAGACCCCTAGACTCAGAGCAACTGTTAGCTAGAGGCATTTGACAACTGCCTGGTGAAACAGCCCTTTAAAATTGACAGCTACTTATAGTCAGCTGGGGGAATAAAAAATAAATAGATCAAGGTACACAAAGGAGTCCAATTGTGGTCTTTGTGGGAACAGTCTTTTCTCTGTAAGAACCTAAAGCTTTGTGTAAAGATTAAAGAGCTGTCACATTGAGAAGGGCACTTCCAGCAGCAGCTGTGCAGATGCTCCCCCTGCCCAGCGATTCCTGCTGACGGTGATGTCACTCACATCACTTTTGAACTACAAAGCCATTTATACCAGGTGTACTGTCATGCCTTATTGCCCAGTATCCCAAAAGTGACCAGTACAAACTAGTCAGTAGGGCTGCAGTATACTCCCTTGGACTAACTTAAGCAGCATATAGAGAGTTGCTTACTAGATACTTGACAACACCAGGAGCCCCATGCAGGCAGTGTTATGTACCCACCTCAGAGCAGCAGGATTAGCGTTCCCCTCACACATACATGCACAGACACAAAGACCTGTTGCCAACAAAACACTTGCAGTTTCACCTCAGCTCCCTGCTATAGCAGAGTGGGGAGTAGCCCAGCCCAACTAAAAACCCTGCTGCTTGCATAGGTTATCCCCACTTACAGTTAAGAGTGCTCCGCAGCAACCACTGGTTCAGTGCAGAGAGGAGGAAGGCTGCAGTCCTGAGTGTAGCAGAGAGGGAATGGACCTCACCAGTGCCTGACAGATGCAGGGAGGAGGGAGGGAGGAAGAGAGAGAAGGAGGGACTGGAGGGAGCAGACCAAAGACATGATGCTGAACCCTGGGCTAGTGGGCTGTCACCTACAGCCCTCCCTACCCTGGGATAGAAGGGAATGAACATCACAGCTGTGTTTCTTGCCGGTATTTCTTTATAGACCCTCCTCTTTTTTTTTCTTTCTTTTTTTTTTTTTTTTTAAAGCCATCCCTTTGTCTTGGGAGGCTTGTTAGCAGAGTTGGAGTTAACACAGATACAGCTACCTCCCCAGGTATCAGCCCTCTAACAGACTCTCACCCACGCACTCCTGGTCATTACAGCTGAGAGAGGGCAGCAGTCCAGATACATCTCCAGTGTGCTGAGTGCTCCTCAGCACAGCATGCAATGCTCAGGCTCTTGTTCTACATGCTGTGCTCCAGCAATTAGATCAAACCTCTCCAGAGATAAGGCATGGTGAGCTTTTAAATCTGAATCAGGAACCTAGGGGAAAAAATAGTCTGTACAGTCCTTATCAGACTACTTGACACTTAGATTAAGGATTATAGTGTTTGTCTTGTCTCTTTTTGCATCCTCCCACCCCCTAAATGCAGAGCTTCCGAGTTTCTCACGAGTCAAAAGGAGGTTGGGAAGACCAAGAAGTACTCCAGTCCAACCTTCTCTTTTGCATACAGAGGCAGACAACTAGATCCAGGTGTCTACCCTGAGGTGAGAGCCCCTGCTCTGGTTCTAACTTTCAGAGAATTACTGGAGTGTCACTCCATGGGGGCAGGTAACAAAAGACACCTGTATTGCAGGCTAGGCTGAAACATGTAATAGAAATGTTGCAAGAAATCAAGAAAATGAGGAGTACTGCCACAAGCTCATTGTCCAAAAATAGAGAATTTCCAAGAATGAGATGATAAGAATGATCAGATGTACCTTGAAAAGGACATGTTCCAGCCTTATAAATCAACTGTCATAAGGAAAGAAGTATTCAGTGATGTACTTCAGCTAAATCAGATGGAGATAAAATACACTAAATCTGGTTTGTAGGGGAAGAAGAGAGAGGGGATATATACACATATAGATGTATACAGGAAAGCAAAGCTTAAGGCTAAAGACAGCTAGAAAACCTCTATCACTCATGGGCACAGTCCAAGGACTGAAGTCAGTCCGACAACATTGGCCAGATTGAAACAAGAAACAAACACAGCAACAAACAAGAGCACTCATTGCATACTCTACACTGAAGTAAGAAACCAGCTCCTTTGCTATAGCTTTAATACAATACTGAGGGCAAAAGGGGAGGCTGTGGAGGAACTGAAACCCAGCAGCTCTCATATCTCTACTGTGATCCTCATTGCTGGTATTCTGCAGGGCACAAGTGACACAAGTTGGCAGCATATTTCAGACTGAGAGATGAGACAGAAACAACATCCCAATTTAGGATGAGTCAAGCTGTACTTTTGTGAGATAATCGCTATAAATGACCTGGAAATGAAGGTACAGTATTGTTCACTGGAAATTAAGAATTAAGGTACAGCACTATTTACAGGGGTTCAATAGGAGAGTTCAGTTTGTATGCAAGGAATCCAGTCCGTGGCAGTTCCCTAGGCAACCTTAGGTGCTGATAACATAAGGAGAACTTGATTTGCTGATGCTAAGAGGAGATGTCATGGAGGATGGAGAAGAGTGGAGACTGGCCAGGTTCTAGGATAACATCACTGGGATGGGAGCTTGAGGGTACTATGGTAGTGATAAACTGTATACTTGCTACCCAACAGTTTGCTATCTCTTGACAAAATGCCATCCTCTGGGTGAACTTAGCTTATTATACACTCATTAAACGTTCATTATAATACCAAAGCACACCTCCACCCCAAAGGCTTCAAGGTGCAACTACTCCCCACTGAGCCTGTGCTCTGAATTTTTTAGCTTATAACTTTAGGAGTGAGGCAAGAGATTTTTACACTAATCCAATTTAACACTGATTTGCCTAACTTTCCCTCAAAGCATTCAACAGTTAAAATTAGAAGGGACAAATTAAAGTAATAAATGTGGGGTCAAATAGGCAAGGAAGATACTTTTTCATCTTTCTGAAGATCTCAGATCCTCCCCAAGCCTGTTAAGTGCAGGCTCTAGGCTGTCCTGATTTGCAGCCAGTGACGCAGTTGGCTTCTGTAGACATGAGAAGGTCTCCATGGAGTCTGTGTGGAAATAGGAGCATTGGTTTCACGCTCAAGTGTTCATCTTTCATTATACACCTCAGAATACGTCATAAGGCTTGTAACTGTTGAGTCCCATCTGGCCTGATGAAATAAGTAATTCCCCTAAAATTTGAAACACCTCATTCAAAAGAAGTTTGTTCTGCCAGGAAGAAATAGAAGTGTCCCTGATCAGCTGTAAACTGTTTTTCTGTGTGTGTGCATACACTCAGATAATGCTGCTGTCAGATTTGTGACATGGGTGAGTTGCTCGCTTGTGATGGTGTGAATATTTGCTTACACTTCTTCCGAGTGGCTCATAAAGAGCTGATGTGCTTGGGGCTACCTTGTGGTCTAGTCTCTTCTTTTAACTAGAAAGTCATTTAGTTGTAAGAGGAGTAGTTGCCATGCAGGACACAAAGTATGCCCAGATCTGCAGTTACAGGCATGGCTTTGTTCTTGTAGCTCCTAAAGAAGATTGTGATGTTGCTGTTGCATGGCATGTGGCTGTAGATTCACATGGTATCCGGTGAAGATAATTATCCTCTCTTCTCTATATACTAGAGCAAGTATTCCCAAAATGTATCCTGCCCAGGGTAAGTACTTCTCTTTCGTTCCTTCCTTCTTTTTTCAAGTAAAGGTCAATGGGTATATGGGCTGCAGCTGGACTTTTTTCTGTCTGCCACTAGACACATTAGAGGGAGTTACCTGTCCTCTCCAGCGTAGTGTCTCAGGCACGTTTATAATCATTATGTGCTGTGTGAGGAATGTCTGAGAGCCCAGGATGTCGCTGACAGATGAAATAGCAAAAATGGATACGAACTTCATATTAAGTGTAAAGTCATGATTTAAGTTACAACAATGATTTCTCACTTAAGTCTGGGAGTTCATCAGTAAGAAATGTCAGGGATTAAGGAAACTGAAATTATTAACCCAAGGAATGTATGAGTGATTTTAATAACTCAGCAGGATCAGCACAACATGGAGTGTTTCTGATGGAGGTGATGGCTTTGAAAGTTTCCTGGGTTATTTAGAAGACTTCACCTGGAACAGCCTTTGTTAGTTAAAGCCCATCCAGAAAGGTTGACTTAAAATAAAACAAATTAATAGAGGTAGTGCTGAAAGACTGAATGCGGGCATTCTTTGAAGGAGAGAAACTACAAAGAGTTCCCTGTTGTGTAGCCTGTTTGGCACGTGCTGAGACAAGATCTTATTTTCCTCTGTTCTGGTACCTCAAATAAGTGCTAGGAAATACACCCAAAATATTTAGTGACGAGAAGGTATTGGAAAAGTATGTGTTGGGTATAAGCTGGCAAAGTGCAAATTTAGGAAATTAGAAATCTTTTCTGTGGTTTCCCATAGAAGCAGAAGTCAGAAAGTATTCTTAAGATGGCATTTTCACCTGGAAAAAAAAGAGATGCTCCCTTGTGAATTCTGAACTCATGGTGAAGCCAGACACTTAAGAGACTGTCCTAGCATGAGGATATTTACTGGGTGTCAGTGGATACCCTCTGACCAGGGCAGGCAAGGAAGAGTGAATATTAAAAAAGGATTACTTGGTATTTCAAAAGCTCAAATAACCATAAACTTCAGTCTCTCCTTCCTCTCTGGATATTTATCCTTTTTTCTCCATTTTCTATTAGATGAGAATTTAAAAGGAAACTCTTTTTTAGCTAAAGTAACGTTCTGCAGCTGGTGGTGATATTTGTAACTGGTGATTTGTTTTCAGTCAGATGGGTTGCTCAGGGCTTGAGGAAAATAAGACTAGGATGCCTTTGTTGGTGTTGGGGGAGTAAGGACTGTTATAGGGGAGTTAGAAACGAAAGATATGTTACATAGAGAAATGAGTTCAGAAGTTGAGGGAAGCTCAGAAGTGTGTTCAAGATATAAGGTGTGTTTATTTCTAAGTAGAAGAGCATGATCCCAGAAACTTGAGACTTTCAGCATCTTACTTCATTGCCTTGCTGTGACATTACACTGGATAGACGACAACTGGATTTTGGCTGCAGACTACATGAGATGTGTGGGTAAGTCCTGGATGCTTCTAAGTGAATGTCAAAACATAACATGCCAACAGAAAAACAGTTTTTTTCAACTGTAAACAATAGCTTGATTGGTGCCCCTCACAGGACAGAGAGATGTGGCTGTTGTTTGCGATGTATGTGCTTTATTTTTATGCCTTCCTTGTTATTGGAAGAGAACTTCTGGGAAGAAACCTGCTGAGATATTGAGCAGGTTATACAGGGGAGGTTACACGTAGAAAGGTCTGGAGGTACTCAGGAAAGCTGCAAGTTTTGGCTCGGCGCTTGTAGTGTTGCTTTTTAAAAGGAAGGAAAAGGGCAAGGCTCAGGGAAAGGAAGGAGAAAGGGGAGGAAAGAGGAAAAGGAGAAAAGGGTCATGCGAGGCAAGATGAAAAGGGCAAGGCTCAGGGAAAGGAGGAAGGCAGGGGGAAATGGGAAGGCATAGGTGAAAGGGAGAGGATGAGGAAAAAGCAGAGAAAAGTAAGAAATAAGTGGGAAGAGGAATGTTGGAAGGAAAGGCTGGAAGTGGCATGTCTGTTGTTTTGGGTGTTGTTTGTTTGTTTGTTTGTTTTTTCCTTTGTAGTTATTATTTATTTGTTTCAATGAGCAAATGGAAAAGCAGAGGCTGGGGTTAGCATTGCTGCAAGGGGGCTGCCCTGGAGCTGTTGAGTCCGGGCTGATGTGAGCCCCAACCCATGGGTCACTGGGGAGCCATGCTTCATCTCTGCAATATCTCTGCCCTTCAAGTTCTGGCATAAACACAGGTGCATCTCCAGGTGATTCAAGGATAACTGCAGAAGTCCAGGTTCAGGGAAATGGCAGGGGTTTCCTTCAGACAGTTTCCAAGTGTGTGTGGTGTAGCACTGGCTTAAATTAATTAAAGAATAGATAAGAAATGGAACTCACTTCTGTGAGTCTGCTCACATTTTTCTTGTGATAAGTAAATAGAAACCTTTAAAGAAGCACTGGCTGATCCACTTTGAGGAAATAAAAAAAGACTAAAAATCAACCTTTCAGTTCAGGTAATGGCTGCTGTACAAATTAAGTGAAACAGTGCAGTAGGGATGAAGGGAGCCAAAGCATCCCATGGGAGAACATTGTTGGTAATGGTGGATTTTTTTATTTTTTTATTTTATTTTATTTTTTTTTTAAGAATCCTTTTAATAATATCAGGAGCTGATTTAAAGAATGCTGAAGTTATTTCTTAATATATGTGATTATTTTTCTTCATGTACCATTTATACCTATTGTTTTATTCAAATTCAACTTGTAATAATGCCATTATGAAATGCTGGAGTTAGAATAGCTGTCAGTCACAATGCCTTCTTTATTGCCTGTGTATTAGGGAAAAGGGGATTTAATCTAAAAATGAGGATGGCCTCAAGTTGCGCCAGGACAAGTTTAGGTTGGATATTAGGAAGAACTTCTTTACAGAAAGGGTAGTTAGGTACTGGAATAGGCTCCCCAGGGAGGTGGTTGAATTGCCATCCCTGGTTGTGTTCAAGAGCCGTTTGGATGTGGTACTCAAGGATATGATTTAGTGTAGGGTTTTTAGAGTTAGGGTTCTGGTTAGGCTGTGGTTGGACTTGATGATCTTCAAGGTCTTTTCCAACCTGGGTAATTCTATGATTCTATGATTTTTGCCCTCTGGACTCCATCTGTGATTGTGATGTGGCATAGAGTGAATCACAGAATCACAGAATGACCCGGGTTGGAAGGGACCTCAAGGATCATGTAGTTCCAACCCCCCTGCCTGGCAGGGCCACCAAACGTACACATTTACTAGATCAGGTTGCCCAGGGCCCCGTCCAACCTGGCCTTGAACACCTCCAAGGACGGGGCATCCACAACCTCCCTGGGCAGCCTGTTCCAGGGCCTAACCACTCTCCTAGTGAAGAACTTCCCCCTAACATCCAACTTAAATCTTCCCTCTTTTAACTTAAAACCATTTCCCCGTGTCCTGCTATTGTCAGCCCTTTTGAAGAGTTTACTCCCCTCCTGGGAGTAAGTTCCCTTCAGATATTGAAAGGCTGCAATGAGGTCACCCTGCAACCTTCTCTTCTCTAGGCTGAACAAGCCCAACTCCCTCAGCCTGTCCTCATAGGGGAGGTGCTCCAGCCCCCTGATCATCTTCATGGCCCTCCTCTGGACCCTTTCCAAAATCTCCATGTCTTTTTTGTACTGAGGGCTCCACACCTGGACACAGTACTCCAGATGGGGCCTCACAAGAGCAGAGTAGAGAGGGACAATCACCTCCCTATCCCTGCTGACCAACCCTCTCCTGATGGAGCCCAGGATCCCATTTGCTTTCCGGGCTGCCAGAGTGCACTGCTGGCTCATGTTAAGTTTTTCGTCCATCAGGACCCCCAGGTCCTTCTCTGCTGAGCTGCTCTCAAGGACCACTCCTCCCAGCCTGTACAGGTGCCTGGGGTTCTTCCGACCCAAGTGCAAAACCTTGCACTTTGCCATGTTGAACCTCATTAGGTTCACCCGAGCCCAGCTTTCCAGCCTGTCAAGGTCACTCTGAATGGTTTGGCTGGGGAGCCTTTTTTGTGGCTGCACATTGCTACAGTTGCATCCAATATCCCGCATCCATTATCCCACATCCCATATCTCATGTCCCAAATAACATCACAACATCACATTTTATCTGCATCTTAGGGAGTTTATTGGGAGGTGGTCTTTGTTGAGGCTGAGTGGACAGGTGAGGAGCTGCAGATGATGCTGATCTTGGTGTTGCGATGGGTCCTGTTCTTATGATGGTGTGAGGACTGGCTTGGTTTTTCCCAGCGGAGCATGGTGGTAGAAAGGCAGTCAGCAGCGTTCATCTCCTTTTCCAGTAGTAGTAGGTGACACAGACACGTTGATACCCTGCTTAGTGAGAAGCATTAAGCATGAAGATAGTTACAGTTACAATTTCACAGGTCAATATAATAAGCTCATTTGCTGTCACCTTTTCTCCTGGACAGTGGCGTGTTGTTATATCTACGATTCCTCCTGATCCTGCGGCTGGGGGGCACTCTGTATCGGCGTCTGGAGCGCCCCCTGCGCCGTCCGCTGCGCCCCCGCCGGGCCCTCACCATCCTTGCGCCCACTCAGCCCCACAGCTCCCTAGATACTGATGGGTCTGTTGGTCCCATCTGGAAAGATGCCTTGGAGAAGTTCCTTTGTTGAGCTCATAGTGGGGACTCTGTTACCCTGGTGATGAGGGGAGTCCTATGAGCTCACAAGGGCAGAGATGCTGGCAGCGTCTCCCTCAGCATCCCAAGTAGTAGATCAGCCACCCAAGCCCTTCCTATTCCCTCCATTATCACTCAGACCATGATCATGTTTTTCTTTATGCTTGTTGATGGAGAAGTACCTTTGGGATGAGCCTTTGGGAGAGGGAGCACTGAGACATCACATCCTGTCCAGTGGTAGCCGATGAGCAGGGAAGCTGCCAGTGTGCTGACAACCAAATTACTGGCCTGGCTTCTTACTTGGGGTTTTCTGCAGCACATATTTTTGGCCTGCAGGACGCAGCATTTCGAGCTCCCCTCGTTACCACGACGACCTCACTGCCACTGTTTCTCTGTTAGTAAACGTCATGGAATCATCAAAGTTGGAAAAGACTTCTAAGATCATTTAGTCCAACCACCCCCTTACCATAAGTACTTCCCACTAAACTTATGTCCCCAGGTGCTACATCTACCCTTTATGTAAACACCTCCCGGAATGGTGACTCCACCATCACCCTGGACAGTCTGTTTCAATGTATTACTACACTTTTGGAGAAGAAATTATTTCTAATTTCCAACCTGGACCTCCTGTGGCAAAACTTAAAGCCTTTATCTCTTGTCTTACTGATGTTACCTGGGAGAAAGGGCCAACCTCCACCTCAACACAACCTCCTTTCAGACAGCTGTTGAGAGTCATGTCATCTTGCGTGAGCCTTCTATTCTCCAGACTGAACAATCCCAGTTCCCTCAGCCATAAGATTTGTGCCCCAAAGCCTTCACAGGTTTAATGCCCTTCTCTGAACCCATTCCAGGACCTCAATGTATGTCTTTCTTGTAGTCAGGGGCCCTAAACAGCACAGTACTCAAGCTGCAGTCTCTGCAGAACTGAATTTAGGGAGATGATCACCTCTCTGGTTCTGCTGGGTACACAATTTCTGGTACAAACCAGGATGCCATTAGCCTTCTTGGCTACCTGGGCACCCTGCTGGCTCATAGTCAGCTGAGTTCCTACCAACACCCTCAGATCTTTTTTCCTCCACGCAGCTTATCAACACTTTGCTTGTGTACCATGCTTTTACCTGGCCACCTTATTTTTGAGTCTGCCTTTTGCTGTGTTCCTTGAAGCAATTGAATTTCCACCCCCCCCACCAGTGGCCACACTTGGGCTTCTGGACTTGCTTGTAACGTGCCATGTCGGCCTCCACTTCTGCACTTTCTGAAATGCACCCTCACTGTGCACTTGTGTGGTTGGTTCTAATGTGGTAGCATCAGGTAGTGATGCAGTGGGGTAGCTGTTGGTTTTTGCTACTCATATGTCCCTAAGGAAGCAAAATGAGAGGGTTTGCTTCAGTGTGCCACCAAATAGCTCATCCCAATGCTTCATCCAGAGTTTCATGCAGTATTTCCAATCAATTTCCTTTTCAAAGCACATTTCTAATGAAATAAATTACAATAAATAAATAAATTAAAAAATAAGTTGTTCAATAGAAACTTAATAGCTAGAATGTAGATGAGTTAGGAAGGTCTCTGGGTAATTTCCTAACTTGCTTTGGCTCCAAAAACAGTCCCCAAATGAGTGGACTGGAGCTACTGTTACTGCTTGTTGGATTCATTTATGGCTCTTTATGGGCAGAAGAATGTTCATCTTGCAGGTGTGGGGCTGGTCTGGGGTAGAGCTCAGCTGCTGACCACTTCTTCCCTGCTTAGCACCAGAGAGTAAACTGTGAAGCACCCCTGGTCAGCAGGGGTTCACAAGTAATTGTTCTAAAGCTATTTTTAGCAAATTTCCATGTTTTTCTTATTTTTTTCTTGACAACTGAGAGAATAGGTGGCAATTCAGCAGTGTGCCATGGGGAAATTACAGCCTGAATCACACAGGATAGTCACAGAAGAGACAGACTATCAGTGTTTATACCAAAATAGCCTATTATCCAGGTGTCTTCCACAGATAAATGGTAATCAAAACACTCCTCGGCTCTCTAAAGGTCACGAGTCCTTTTGAGTATCCAAGCTACATCACGTTTTGTTATGTTACTATTCTGCATATCTAAAAAGATTGTCACCATTCTACATAATATGTCAGCTGGCATATTTGCTTCCATGGAACATCTTACAGGGAAAAATGCTTTGCATTTTGTTGCATTTCCCAGCCACGGTGCAAGCCAGGTCTTCCCAGGGCTGACACCCACCAATCACGAATTTCCAGAAGAGCCACTTCTGTCCTCACAAAGACACTTATAGCGTGATCCTTAGTGCTTGTAGGGTCCGTGGGATGTTTTCCCTATGCATCTCCTTCTGCACTGATGTAGTGCAGGAAAATCCTATGTGGGGTCCTATAGCAATGTGCTACCGTTTTCCCTGAGTTAATTATTAAAATCAATCCCAAATTGGATGTGCTGGTGCATTGGGCCAAGGGTGCTTACCTCCTGCTCTTCAGCTGGGATTAATCATTCAACTGGTGACACACAGGAGCTCCATATAAATGCTGGGCTGGATTTCCAACTGCTGCTGATTTTGCACTGAGAGGAAAAGCAGTGGTGGTGACCACGCTCTGCTGTGGCTCCACCACACCATGAAGGCGGCTGTTACCTTCCTGCTGCTGCTTTTCGTAGCAACTCACGCCGAACACCGAGGTAAGGGTGCTTACTCTCAAAATCCTTGTACTGCTGTGACTGAAATGGATTTACTGCTACATAGGGTCTGTGATACTGTACATATTAATGTATTAATGATTTTGAGCTTCTAAAGAAGTTCAAAAATGAGGTTTACCATCATAGTTCTTTTTCTGTATGGAGCCAAGTGAACTGAACACCTAGCATTGTTCTCTTTGCTCAGAAACATAGGGAAGCATAGATCTACCCCAAAGACCTTGCCCAAATATATGTTTTCACTGCCAGATTATGGAAATAAAAAGGAATTCAAGACGCTCACACCTACAGCAGGTCAGACTGATGTTCATGTTAGGATATAGCCTGTGGGTGTCCTCTTCTTTCAGAGACCACTTACCCAGTAACAACAGCAACAAATGGCCTCTGATTTCATGGTGGTTTACTTTCTTATAAACCGTAGCCATTTTTTCTCTTTCCATTGCAACCTTGTAAAATTACTTTTTTTTCCTTCCCTCTTTCTGAAGCAGTTTGACCTTTGGCTGATATATCAGTATATAACCCCACAGCTTGGGTAAAATGACCCTACACTACACTGGTGGAGATGGGCTGACAGACTGCAAAAACACATTGATTTGCAGCAGCACAAGAGATATGGACAGGAGAATGCAGCTGTGACTGAAACCCCTGGGGGAACAAGGGAGATTGTTCTGATCCAAAAGCCCCATGAGAATCATGTTAAAGTTGCAGCAGAGAGGCCAGCAGGGTATCAGTGTTTACTCTGATGGTATCAAAGTCTAAAACGATGCCTTTTGAAGCAAAAAGTCAATACTATTTCCAAGGAATGCAAGAGTGTCTGGGGATGTGTTTGCTGCCACCTGCTTCTGACCTCTTCAGCTCCAGTTAAAAACCAACACTGCCTGTTTCACCCATACAGAGTGAGCAAGGGGCAAGTGTGCTTTTCCCACAGCTCTGCCAACTTTAGGGAGGATTTTTCCATCTCCCCCTTTCTCTGGATGCAAACTGCAGCAGCGCAGTCAGGGTACATCAGCTGCTTCCCTAATACGTGGTAGGTCTGACATTTGGGGAGAAGCTGTTGCAAAAGAGAAGACAACCCTCGAGCAAGGAATAGAGCAAGATTTACATTCTTAAATACAACTGTTGAGAAAGGAAATTAGAAGTGAGAATAAAATGTAGATGTGGAATAAACTTCTCTGGGTAAGTTTATGGGAGGAAGAGTAACACCGTCACAACTCCTCATCATAAAGTATTTAATAATAGTTTTGCCTTGCAAAAAGAGGACGTAAGTTATTTTCTGCAGTAGATTCAATGGAGCTGAGCAGTAAAAAAAGGTCACTGGGAAGGAGGCATCTGCTTAAGGAGAATCAGTGAGCTGACCCCAGGTCTTCCTTTTTCCATGTTTACAGGTAGACCATATGTTCGCGACAAAGTCTGCCAAGAGTTCAAGACCATGGGGAAGGATGACTACCGAACCATGTAAGCACCTCCTACAGTATTTACTCTCCTGAGAAACTTAGCACATAGATCTCTTCAGAATTAAACCTTAGAAACAGGCAAATTTATTTGCTCATTTATTTATTCAGTGCAGATGAGGGCTCCTATTGCTTTAGTGGGTCTTTGTACTGGAGAAAGGCTTCCTTTGTGGTTGAACTCTGCTAAACAGCTATGCGGTCAAACAGTGAAGAGCTAATGCACACCCAAGGCCTGCTCTAGGCAAAGACCAGCCATCTCCAGCCTGGCAGTGCTTTATTAGAATGGGCCACTGTTTTTTGAAGGACTAATGCTGATGCTTTCCAGATGGTTTTGTTAGACTGTGTTTCCTCAGGCTGATGTTGATGTAGGTTTTTAGGAAATGCAGTGAGTTCATCCCCTTGTCATTTTTGCTCCCAGGGCCCTCATTATGAACAGCAGGAAGTTCTCCAATGCTACCTTTGGGGAGATCAGCCACCTTGTGAACGAGATTGTCTCACTGGCGGAGACCTGCTGTGCTGATGGTGTTGACCCTTCCTGCTATGATGCTGGGGTATGTTGACCACAACCAGCCAGTGGTCCCTAAAACTGTGGGTGCATTTGATTCGGGGGAGTGTTCTCCAGCGCTGCAAGGATGCAAGCAGCATCCTCTCTTCCCACAGTCTTCAGCCCTATCAGCCAAGTCCTGCAGCCCTGACTCGCCTTTCCCTGCCCACCCGGGGATAGCTGCCTGCTGCCTCCACCAAGGCCTGGAGCAGAAGCTGTGCCTGGCTGCCCTAGAGCACCCACCACGCCAGCTGCCCCACTATGTTGAGCCTTCCAATGAGGAACTCTGCCAGGCATTCAAAAAGGACCCAAGGGACTTTGCTGACAGGTAAGGGCCAACAGGCTGAGCTGGGCTGGAAAAAGTGCTTAGTCTTGCTGTGATGCCAAGCCAGGGTGCAGACAAGCTGGCCAAAGTCTGGGAAACAGTTGATGAAAACTGGAAAGTAATCTGGAAGGGTTCTCCATGTTTATCTTAAAGCCTGTTCTTTTATTTCTGGGATGGAATGAGAAGGTGTGCACCTCCGTCAGTTAGGGCCACCAAGCTCTCTGCCAGGAGTAACCATGTCACTTTGCAAAAGTGCTTTGATAATAAAAGCACTGTATTAATTGCTGCAGCTATCTACAGGGGCAAGGAGGTGATAATGCCTGTAGCTCACACTACTACACATATCTCTCCACATCTTGTCCCTGTGCCACTGTCCAAAGCAGAAGCAGCAGCCTTGGCCAACCCCTTTCTGGGTCTACTGGTACATCCAAACAAAATGTTGGTGTATTTTGCATTTGTGCAGGCCCCAAGGATAGAATTATACAAAATGAATGAGAGATGGAGGTGGCCATGCAAGTGGTTAGAGAGGGGCTATCAGGTGGGTTGATGGATTGATACATTAAGCCAGCAGCACCAGAGGGTTCCTGCAGGGCTGACATCCACACTGTATTATAACATTCCCAAACAATGCATCTGCCACTGAGTCCCTGATCCTGGGGTATCTGAGTGTTGCCTCTGACACAGGTTCCTGCACGAGTACGTCAGTAGCTATGGCCAGGCTCCCTTGCCTGTGCTTTTGGGCTCTACCAGGAACTTCTTGTCCATGGTCTCCACCTGCTGCATATCCCCATCGCCCACTGTCTGCTTCCTGAAGGAGGTGAGTCTGCACCCCACAGCCTGCTTTCCCCTTTTGCTCATTTACCCTATGGATGCCCACAGCCAAGGGTGGCTCAGCTCTGGCCCCATTCATCTTTAGCCAAGCAGCATGAAGCTGCTGCTTATTTTCAGGAGGTTTTATTTTACTTTTGCTCTCAGCATTGGGGATTTTCAAGTTAAATTGCTGGTCACCACGTTGAATTTCCAGATACATGTGAAGTTGTTGGGAAATTCACCCAGATGGTGGGACAGTTTCATGAAACACTAATTAGCTCCAAAACCCAGCATGAGAAGAACTGCTGTTACCTTTTGCAGCCAGTAGTAAAAGGAGGCTAAGTTACAGGCCTTCTCACAGCATACCCAAGCAGCAACTCACCAAGTACAGTATTTTTTACCTTGCCTTTGGAGAGGTATCCATTTTTCCTGAAGGATATCTCCACCCTGCCATCCACTCTCTGCTGCTACATATTCTTCTTTTTGCAGAAACTGCAAAGAAAAACTCTTTCCCTACTCACTTTGATGTCGAACAGAGCTTGCTTGCGCTTAACAGGATATGGGAAGGACAAAATGAAGTTCAGGTAATAAGGGGATAAAGTGTTTTCTGCTTTTTAGATCAGGTTAGATGGGGAGTGCTTTTCTATTTCAGATGGCAGCTCCTTTCTGGTTTTCACCAAGATATATTCAGGCAAAGATGGAGGTTACCTCCACAAAATAAGGCTGGTTGTTCTGTGCTTGGATGCTGCACTTGTGGATGGCATGCTCAGTGTGTGGGAAAGGCAAAAGTACAGATACAGAAATACTAGATGTGCTTATGGTTTCTACTTAAGCTTGTGGAACAGGTGGGCTGAAATTCTTCAGTTCCCTCTATGCTTTGTGTCTGCACAGCTACCTGACCATGCTTGCCCAGAAGGTACCAAGTGCATCATTTGAGGACCTTTCTCCTCTGGCAGAGGATGCGGCTGAGGTGTTCTCGCAGTGCTGTGACTCACTGGCTGAAGACTGCATTCAGCAGAAGGTAGAACAGTCCTGAGGCACCTTAGGGTTGAGAGGCTCCGTGAACAGGACACCAAACTTTGTATTTCCTCTCTTCCTCCCTCTGCAGTTGTCGGAACACACCACAAAGATCTGCACCACACTGTCAGCCAAAGACGAAAGGTTTGCTGATTGCTGTGCAGGAAAAAACATTATGCAAAACTACTTCTGCATTTCTGCCTTGCAACCAGCTGTAGCCCCCAAACTGCCTGAGCTGCAGAAGCCAACCAACAAGCAATTGTGTGATGATAATGGGCCCCTCCAAACCAGAAGGTCCGTACTCCAGTTCCCACCACATCTTGTTTCCTTACTCCTTCTCTCTGTTAAATAATTTAATTATTATTAGAACTTTTCTCACAGTAGCCTAAAGAGACCCATGTGCTATGAGGAGAAGAGTATGGAAGTGCATTCTATACACTGCTGCTGCATCCAAGAGCTGGCAGCTTTGATGGCAACAGCCAGTGCTAAATATTAACTTGTTTTTCTTGCCATGCTGCAGGTACATGTTTGAGCTGGCACGGAGGCACACCAATGTCCCTGATGTCTTCCTTGGCAAGCTGTATGATGCCTCTGAAAATGTCATCAGGGAGTGCTGCTCTGCCAAGGATGCTTCCAAATGCCTTGACAGCAAGGTAGCTGGGAGGGGCGCCTTTTGTTTTACAGAACATAAACTACCTTGACATTGTCCACTGCCTCCCTCTCCAGCACCCATATCCCCCCAAAACCTGTTTGTATGGTCCTGTTTATAGAAATTGCCCTCTTTTGTGCCACACAGCGTCAGCAGATGGAAAAAGAGCTGCCTGCCTTCCTGGAAAAAACCAACCAGTTCTGTGGGCAGTACAATGAGCTGAATTTCCTTGACTTCAAGAAGAGGTAAAGGTTCCTCACCCTCTGCTGGTGCTCCTGGAAATGCACGCTTGATTTAGCCAAGCTTTGGCACCTGAAATTTGTCTGCATGAACTTAATTTCTCCCATGGCATCATAGAAACTTTCCCCGCAAACCATGTCACCCAATTTTGGCAGTGCACTGTGGTTTGGAGGTTAAATGCACCAGGGTCCTTGCAAAAGCCCCCACCCCACACTGACACATTCTCCTGTCTGTCCTTGAATTTCAGGCTGAAGGAGAGCATCAAGCAGATGAGGCCAGATGCAAGCCCTGAGCTGCTGACACAGCTGACAGATCAGAGAGCTGATTTTGCCTCCACGTGCTGCCCAGCGAACTCGCCACCACTTTACTGTGCTGCACAGGTAGGGCATCTCACCACCCAACACTATGCATGAGACAGTCACAAGCCCTGAGCTTGCCAAACTTCGGTTCTTTCTCCCCTCTTGCAGGTGACTGCAGAGTTGGCAAGTACGTGCAAGCAGGGCTCCTGCATGCTGGTCTAGGTGTGGAACAGTGAAAAACAAGGTGAGAGGTCCAGCTGGAGGATGCAAAATACTGCTGTTGTCTGGACCAGCTTGCAGTCCCCCAACTGATACATCACTGCAGCCACAATAAACATATTTTAAAAAACACTCTTGCCCTGGGGTGCGCACAAACCTTGCTTTCTGTGTGGTTGCACTGTATGCCAGGTTGCAAAGGTACTGCTCCCAGAAAGGTGGTAAAGGTCCCAGCTCTGGCTGTGGGAGTTCACGTTCTGAACAGTTAGGTAGGAAAGTCAAAATCACATGTCAAGTGCCCACAGAGATGGAGTTGCTTTCTGACTGTTTGGATATTGTCACTGTGGAAGACGTCAGTAACATCACAAGTTGGGCTGTCTGTCCGAAATAAAACAGCTCAAGTTTCAGCAGTTGCCAAGAGATGGCGCTTGTAACCCAGGGAAGTGAGGATTGTACCGTGTCTATGACATCTCCAGGCCTTGCTGCTTCCCAAAGTGGGCATGGTGATGCTGCTGCCAGTGCTCCCAAAAAGGGATCTGCACAAGGCTACCTTGACCACTCTCCAAATAAATCTCCATGTCAGAAGACTGGGAAAAGTAATGCCGTGTCCCTGTTGCCTGCATGGACTCTTAGAAGGAAGGGGCTCATTTTGATCCTGTTTTTGGCTGATGGTACCCTTTGCCACCTGTAAGGAACTTCCAAAATGAGAATTGAGCTCCAAGTGCAGACCTTGGCTATGTTGGATAGCATCAAGCCTCACAAGATACTGTAACAGCATCACAGAGCTGAGATTACTTGTGAAAATGAACATCTTTCTTGTCAAGGCTTAATGCTAGCAGATTTCCTATGAATTCAGAGAAACAAACCACATTAATGGCAGCCTTGTGGCAGCCATACATCAGGGTGACCAAGCTCTCCATACATGAAGATTATTCTCTTCTGCTGCATGCACATCCTTCCACAAACCTTTACTGAAGTGAGTTAAGAAGGCATTGTCCCATCCTTTTCAGCTCCAGCTTAGTATACCCTGGCTGCTATGGAGATTCTGACAAGTAAATCTATCACTAAACAGCCCCTCATTTTTGGTGCCCAAAAGGGATTTTGACAGTAGGTGATGGTTCTTCTTTCAAATACTAATTTTAAAGGTTTTAAACACAGCCTTAAGCGTCCAACTTTGCCAGACATCACATGAGCTCTGCTTACCTCTTCTCAGTCCTGTGTCTTCTTCATGAGGCCAGGCACCATCCCAGCTCACACCACAAGGAGCAGGGTGAAGGAGCTGCTGTGGGACAGCAAGGAGCACCAGTGCCTGCCCTTGTGATGGCAACACTTTGTGTTGGCCAGCAGATACTGTTTTGGGTCAGGGGCTATCCAAAGGTGGGGATGAATGGGATGGCGGTCATAAGTCACATTTTGTCCTCTCACCCACAATTTCAGTCATGTTACCTCATAGACTGAAGCCACCTTTCTGTGCCCTGTATTTGTGGACAGTTTGTGGGAAAGTGTTTTTGGGGTTGGGAAATATTATTGCTTTTTTTTTTTAGTGCTGCACAGATGCCATTTAAGAAGCAAAACCATCCGTTCATACTGACCTATAGTGTCATTCACGACCAACACTAACCCAGTGTGAGGTCAACACTTCTTTTATGGTGTTTGAAAATGGACATTTCTGTTTGGCATGACCATCCCATTCCATGGTGACCCCAGTCTGCCTTGTCTCTAGTGCCATGGAGTGTGTTTCCCCATGCAGCAAGGGGTGAGAGAGAGCAAAGTTATGCCAGAAAGGCTTTACCCCATTGCTTTCCCAAGCAAAATCACTTTTCTCTTCTGATTTATTTGTAGAAAAGCCACTACATTTGCTGTCCTGGAGCCACCACAGGGCTCAAAGCAGAGCTGTAGGAGTGGACATCACAGTGTGACCCCCAGAGCAATCCCAGGTGTTGCCAAGGTATGTTCATATTTGGGCTTTGTAAATACCATCTAGTCGAGATCCCTCCAGCCTCTTTGGCATCTCATGAGAGTCCTACCAGCACAGCAGCTGAAACCAGTTTACTTTTAGGTACCTTTGCAAGTGGGAAATTTCATCTCCTTATTACCTTATCCTTGCTGCAGCACCTGCCTGCTTCTTTATTCTGACTGGAAAAGTAAATAGCCTGAGAAGTAAATAGCATGGTTTTAATTGTAGTGACTAAGCTCTGTGCAGTGCTTCATATCCAAAATACATTTCTATATATTAATCTTGTTTGTAGTATTGTTGCCTAGGAAAAAAACAACACCACCTGTTGTTAATTTTAAGGAGAACTAGCATTTATTTCTGAGCAAGTGAAAGCTTTCCAAATGCCTTTTATATTTGCATAGTTAAAATCTGGATTAGATGCCTTTCTGTCCCAAGGCATTAGCTGAAAGGGTGGTTGTGGTAGAGATTTTTCTTTGCTTTTTTATTCCTTGTGGATACGGCAGAGTCAGATCCTACAGTAATTCTTTACTGTTGCAAAGTGACACAGTATTATGGCATGAGGAATTAAAGTGAGGAAAACCAATGTCAGTCCCTACTTTTGCACCAGGTATTGTAAGCGGTGACCTTCACAGGGTGTGAACTGACATAGTCACGCATCTTTTATTGATGAGCTTTGGCTGGAAGGGAAAGTTTATGTCAGAATCCAAATGCATATCAAACAGTCCTTGCAAAGAGCAGGGGCACTGTCTGCCGTTCCAGGAAGATAAAACTTTGCCAGTAACAAAACTCATGTTTCCAGGGAACCTTTGGTCTCTCAGTGTGAACTCACCTTAAAAAATACCGTACATTGGTCCTAATAGCCTCAAATTACAGAGACTGAAAGCTCACAACACTTCATCAGTCCCCAACAGACAGTACCCATCTAGACATAAAAGTCAGGCTGTTCATTTCCTCCCAGTGACCTTGAAGCAATTCTCTGACATCTGCTGGGTCCTCTTGTTTTGTTTTGCAGTAATCTTCCTTCGGCCTTTTCTGTTTAAAACTCAAAAGAAGGCTTCAAAATAAGAAGTGGCAGACTTCAGCAGCACCAGAGATCTTTCTGAGCTCTCCCTGGAGGTATCCCTACCTAATTGTCCCTGAGTAAAAACAAGTAGGTGAAATTCCTTCTCCTTAAGCTGCAGTGCAGGGACCCTTCTGCATTTCCATGGAAGTGAAAGCTGAGCCATTTCCTTTAATGTATCATCTAGCTAAGTTGGCTGCACAATAAATGGGCTGTGGTAAAGCCAGAAACTCCCTAACCATGAGGCTTTTCTCCTTCATGCGGAAGCATGATGCTTACCTGTCTCTCCCCATTATTTTTATATACATACATATGTATGTGTGTATGTTTTAAGTAATAATATAAAAGTCTGGGGGAAGTGCCAGTGGCGAACAGAGTGGGAAGGCAAAGGTGTCAGTGCTGGATCAAAGACCATACTAATGTGTTGTAATTACAAAATACTGCAACAAACAGAAAATCAGATGTTCTGGGTCAGCATGACATTACCAAAAAAAACCCAAAAAACAAAAAACAAAACGAAAAACCAAACAAACAATAAAAACCCCCACCACTCATTGTGGTAAATGGGATGTTCCTAAATGTGACAAGATTAAGCTGTCATCACTTTATTCTGTGCTGAGCCTAGAAAGGTTATGCTGACCCACTGGATGCAGTACAGAAGCCAAGTGTTTGGAGGTGACCCCTCCAGCTTCAGGGATGTATATCTCCACAGTGAGGAAATGAGGCACAAGATGTTTCTAATCCCACCATAGAATGAAATCATTATATTCTCTCAGATGGCTGTAGCGGTGGCTGCTGGGACACCAGTCAACAAGCAGGCATTTGATTCACAAGGTATAAAATATTCCCCTTCAGTATGGTATGGTAATACATGCCTATTGTGAAGAATTTCTTTTGCTCACGCAGGAGTTGATGTCTTGCCTCCATCTTCATTGAATACTGTAGTTCAATAAAATCAGGCCTTTGCCTATTTTTACCTATAGATTTGGCAACATGATACAAAATTGCTCCTGCTCTAAGTAGAGGTTTTCATTCATATTTGAATCAACTCCATTAAAATAATCTCTGGTGCTTTCAACTGCTACTAAATCTCTCCAAGGAGGAAAACATATTATTGTTATTACTGTTTCTGCACTTCATACGAGTAACTTTGTTTGAAAAGAAAATAGAGGGCAAAAACAATGCTGACTTAATGAGAATCATATCACCATTTTATTTTCTTTATTTTACGCAAGTGTTTTCATTCAGAAGTTTATTTATTACAAGCAGCAATAGAATTCTTGAACTAATATTCTCAGAAAAAAGTTGTTACAAGTATTTTAACAAGTATCAGGTGCCTCCTGGTTAAATAGAGAAGATACGAGACAAGAGTTTCATTGAAGGACAAACAAACAAGTATGCTAATCCCAGCTGTACAGCATGAGGAAGGACCAGCGTGCAACGTGAATAAAGGAGAGATGCTCAGAAAACAACAAAGTCAGAGAGGAGCTACACGATTTACAGCAAAACGCCTGGTTTAAAACATGGTGTTCTGAAGTTGTGAAGTGGCCTTATACTCTTGAACAACTGAAAATGAGATCCTTAACAGTGGAGAAATCTGTAGCCTGAGTGAAAATGAAAATCCCTGTCTACTGGAGGGAACTAAGAAAAGAGATACGCCTCCTTTTTTTCCTGAGAAAAGGCTGCCCATGTACATCCATGTGGTCTTGTACACACTTGTTACTGGCTGAGCAATGGCAGTGCAGAGGCACAGGAAAACCATTGTCTCTCATACCTACGTCCACAATTGTCAAATCCGTTAGATCATTAACACAAGCTTAGTTGTGGGATATTGTCCTGTGCGTACTTCATCAGAGATTTCTTATCCTTTGGAAACATGGAAACAACTTCACTTCCCGTCTCCAGCATCTGTCATTCACTGTATTTCCTGAAGCCGCACCGCCATGTTAAAAACAAAAAACCCAAAACTTTGGAATGCCTTTTTCCTATTTTAGCAACAAAACAGTAGACACTGCAGAGCCAGTGCAGTCCTGGTGGGTGTCTAATTGCCCTAATACCACAGAGCAGCTCTTCCTGACAGTGGGCTGACTGCTCCCCAAAGAGGCTCCATAAGGAGGCCTGCACTGACAGCTCAGCACAGGTACTGGGAGAAACAAGCTCCAGAGAAGAGAGAGAAGGCTTTGAGTGTCGAATCGGTACCTGTCAGCTGTGCCCTTTGAGCCATCACTGAGATCTCCTGTGCTTTGCTGAGGCCTTCTGGGCATCTCACCCATGAAACCTAATTTTTTCTGTTCAGGCTTGGACGACTCCTCTTATTTCACATGTCTGCACTTCTGCTGAGTCACAAGAAACCATTCAAGTGAATTTCAAAGCTGTCCTTTTCAGCTGGTCATCAGCTGATTGTATGAACACAGCCCAAAATGGAACAGAGTTGAGATGGATCATATGCTACTTGTATTGGATACCTCTGTCATTTGTAGGATGCTGGGTTTTCAGCTGTAGGGCATACATCAGAAGTGTTAAAAAGAAGTACTTATGTGACAGGGCAGTACCTGTGGGAAGAAACCCATTTTAAGACAGAAGGCAGCACGATTACTAGCATTATCCCATGAGACTCTAGAGCAGATTATTTTACTGACTTTTTAATGTCAAGTGTTACGAATTCTTTGGCAACCGGCCTACAGTTGTAAGGTGTTAAGATATTAGGTAAGTAAGTGTGGCAGGAAAATGTTCTGTTTTCTTTATTCACAAGTAAGGAGCACAGTGGATCATAATGATCCATTCAGTGATCTCAGAAGGAATCTTACCAGTGAGACAAAACGTCCGACACAGCGAAAGCAGCTCTTAAGATAGATAAGCCTTTCAGAAGATAGCAGGTCCTGTTAAAATACTTCAGACTTTTCTGATGCCAAACCATGCAGCTGGTCATGGCTTACTGTTAGTGTTGGAGAGTTGTATCGTACTCTTTTCACTCATGCACTTTCCACGTGGCTTTGGGCATTGTCCTGGTTGCAAGGCCACTGTCACACAGCCAGAACGGCAACAAAAATGAAAATAAAAGGGTCACAGCAAATGGCTTCAGGATGGAAGCAGCTGCAGGCCTTCACATGGGTTACTGCAGCCTGTACCTGCAAGCACAGCGACTGTTGGCTAAAGTAGAGCTGTTGCCACACTAACCTCAACCTACATGCCTTTTTCTTCCAGCCAATGGGAATTCCTGAAACATTTTCCAGTTGTTTATTGCAGTACAAGTTAATGTTTAACAGGCTCAAGTCTAGCCTTCAGTGGGGCATTGAACTGGCTTCACAAGGGAAAAATAGTGCAAGGGCCAGACTACTTAGATATGCTAAAGTGGAATAGGATGTTTAAAGGTGGTGAGAAATCTCTTGAGCCTTCAGTTTAACATGAGCACTTTTCACAGAGAGAAAATATTGTCACTGTGACCAACTGCGAGTAGCCAAAGTAGTTTAAGCGCAAGGAATATATGAAGAAAGAGGAGAGGAAGTCCCTTGGTGCCAGATACTGGACTTCTTTGCATGGTTGTTTTTTTTCAGATGGTTATTTGCTTTGTTTCCTTCACATGAAAGTCCCCACACAGTGGTTCTTCATCACAAAATATTGAAGACCTACTTGCTCATCTTTCCAAGTGAGTTTTCAGCTTGTGTAAAATAGGCTTACCGCTTTCTCTTTGGGGTTATGCATTCAAGAGGACTGAAATTTTGTTGAAAATCTGAAATGTTGAAATCAGAAATTAACATCTCTGCCTGAACCAGACAGACTGGCAGACACATAGCTGATATTAGCAAAAGAGGAGGAGAGTGAAAAGGAGATGGTCATACAATTGGTGCTGAAGACCAATTGTAAATTGCGTTAGTGCATTAGAGACATGCACCTCATGCATGTATCTGAGCTGAAAGGACAACATATCCTCTTGAAGCGTGCTGACAGCTCTGTTTTCATCAAAGTTGTCTAGGAAAGGGTGTATTTTTTTGTTTATTTGGTTGTTTATTTAAACCAAACACATTTCAAATCCTCTGAAGTCTTTATAAAACAGAAGAGTTTCCTTTAGATAGAGCGGTTAACCTAAGTAAATAATGCCTGCATAAACAAGACTTCCAGTGGAATAACAAGCTATTAAAAAAAAAGCCATAAAATCTGAGAAACATGGAAAAGATCCCTTCAAGCAGCATTTCAGCATTTCACTGGCCAGCTGCTGGCAGAACGCCATCTAGTACTTCTGCTGTTATGAGAAGCAGAGTCTCAGCTCCATCTAGAGACTCAGCCCAGCAGCTGCCTGCTTGAACAGGCACCAAATTCACACTATATTCAACCCACTATGGGAAGCAAGTTTGAACATTCAGGCGCTCTTGCAGATTTCATCAAGTACATCTCTGTGAGCACACGCTCTCGCATGCCCATGTCCTTCATGAGAAGATGTGCTCAGGTCAACATAAAAAGATTCCACAAATTAATTCTTTCAATCCAGCAAAACACTCATCTTTGAGGCATTATGAATAGCATGGTGTGGGGACCTGTTCAGATATGTCCTCATCTCTGGTAATTGTTTGCCTAAGAAATCTTACACATGAGCCTGTTGGTAGAAAATAATTTGAAGTGCTTATCTACCAGTCCTTTAAATTCTTCACTCTTTCTCTCCTTTTTTTTCTGATAGAGCATTTGATTTCAGTCCTTCTTCCTGCTGCGATGCTTCATCCTCTGCTCTTGTTTTTTTTCCTGCTCATTCTTCCACTCTCAGATGTACACAGATGAGGAAAGAGACCACTTTTTCATTATTTGAGTTTCTATTGGCTGATGGAAGGGCTAAGTAACTTTTGTTGCTCCTTCACTTCAGTTTTCCTTGAAGCAAAGAGAAGTTATTTGCTGCTCAGAAAGAAAGCAAGAACAACAGCATTAAACTCATATCCTCTACCTGAAACAAGTGCATTTTCCTTGTAGTCCTGCCCAGACAAGAAGTTTCCCACTAAGTGTGAGAAAGATGGGCAAGCAAGATTCTGATTCACCATTTTAGGTGTCCCACAGTCAGCGTGAGAGGAGATACCGAACAGTTCAGTTAACCTGCGCATCACCTATGACCCGTATCTGTAAGGTAAAGGTGTCGTATTTGTTTAGTATGTGGCTTTGCCTTTTTAATCCTCAGGGGTTTTTTTACTCTTCTAAACTTGGACGTGATGATGTCAGCAGAGAGAAAGGGGATACTGTTAGCCGTCTTTCTGCAAATGCCTTTGCCTCTCTCTTGAGAAAGCTAGGTTAATTGGCAAAGGCTAATTAGAAAATCATAAATGCTGTATTTGTTTGTTATTTCTAGGGCCAGGTTTCTTAATGTCAGTACCAAATATTTGTCTCATTCTGATGTTACATCTTGGGTTCGTGCAGAAGTACGAAGATTCAGAATCACTCTGAGACTATTACTGCACATATGGCGTCCTCATTTGGTATGTAAAACTTTTGTAGAGTAAAAGCTGGACAGCTTTGAGTCGTGTGACTAAAGCTAATGCTGCCTGCTCTCACACCTGGAAAACTGTGAGGCCAAGTGCATTTTATTTATACAGAGAGATCCATATCCATCATAATAACAACTTGTAGGCTTGCCTACAGTATTAAAAAAAAAAAAAAGGAAATTCATTGAAATAGCTGAGAGCACTGGAATACCTTTTCTGCTCTTCTGAGAAAAGGGAAATCAGGACACAGCAACTAGAGAAGTTTTATGAGTAAAGCTTTTTGCCTTAATTTGGGCTTGCTTGTTGATGAAATGGTAAAGGTGGGTATCAAAATGGGCTATTCAGAGGGGAACCTAATTCTCTGAAGAGTTTTTCTATAGGTAGTGACTCAGTAAATAAGACAAATTAATTTAATGCCATCACTGTGGGACAGGCCAGTGAAACTGAATTAAAACTATGAAAACGTTCTCTCTTAGTTATCTCTTAGTTTCAGTGAAGAACTTGATGTGTGTTGGAGGTGCATTGCCTATAATTGCTTGGTACAGTTTCAGGTTAACCAAGGTTTTTAGGATGTGTAGACCATCATACTGACCTGGGGAATAGAGGTGTCAAGAGCCTCTTTACATGCTGCCAAGAAGTAAACAAAGTGCCTGAGCCCATGATGTTGAGCCTTCATAATTGCTTGGCCCTTCAATGCTATTTATATAAAATTATCATTTAGGGAACACATCTATAAATACCACAGCTACCTTAGCAAGCACAATGTGAAAATAGAGCCTTGTGCATTTCAAGTTGGCCAAACAAGTATTTTCCAGCTTGTGAAACCTGTGAACATTCCAGCTAACTCTGTTGGCATGAAAACAACTACACTGCTTCATTCCCAGTTGAGGATTCAGCCCTGAAACATACAGTTACTGAGCTGACTAGGGGGAATGGTTTCAAGCTGCAGCAGGGGAGAATTAGGCTGGACATTAGGAAGTGTTACTTCTCAGAAAGTGTGGTCAGGCATTGGAATGAGCTGCCCAGGGAGGTGGTGGAGTCACCAACCCTGGGAGTGTTCAAGGAACGATTGGATGTTGTATTGAGGGATATGGTTTAGTGGGAGCTGTTGGTAATAGGTGAACGGTTGGACTGGATGATCTTTTAGGTCTTTTCCAACCATGGTGATTCCATGATTCTATGCCTTTTTCAGAAATCTTAGTGTCATTTCACCTACACTGCTCAGACTGCAGCGTTGCCTTCTGCTGACTACTTGAGTGAGTTGCCTGTGTGCTAAATTCTGCCTTGATGTCTAAGTTTCAAGTGGCTGGCACTAAAAAGGACAATCTGTGATATTTCCTAACCTAGAGGAGATGATAACAAAATGTTTGCTTCCAGTGTTTGAGCTGAAGACAAGTACCTGAAAAAACAATTCATCTCCTTGATTGACAGCCTGTACTTGCAGTTTTAGCATAAGATGATAGAATGAATCCATCACTCCTGTATTCATGGTTTTGGCTGGATTTGAGAAAACATTTTGATGCCATATTCCAGGTGGCAGAACTCAGAGGAGTCTTTCACATGCTTGACAAACTTTTCAACTGGGTCAAGCTTTGGACTGTGGAAACTATGACTGTGATGCTACCTTTGATCCTGATTCAGGAGCTGTGAAACCAGAGAGTAAACACTGCTCTGGCTGGCTTGCCCATTCTGAAGGGGGTGTTGAAATGCTAGATTTGGGGAGAGGTATTAAGTGGTGAGGAAAGAAATTAAATGACAACAAAGTCTTCATTCTTTGCTCAGTATCCTCTGCTTGCTGAGTGCTATTTATGGGTGAGGAAAGTTCTGTAAAATCAATTAAATGAAAAGCATTTGGTGGCTGACCATGAGGAGTGATCTCTCTTCAAGGATCAGGTTTGCAGTGACAAAGTACAGCTATTAGCATTGGTACAACTTGCATCCTCTTAATCTCAGAGGAGATTGTATATTTACAAGGACAAGAACTAATAAGTGGTTCGGGGTCACTCTGGGCTGTGCATGAAGCTGCTTTCCCCAGAGACTTGATGGTCTGCTCTGGGGAGGGCAAGCATGTGATGTGCCACTGCGCCTTCTCTGTGTCCTGCTTTCAGCCCAGGCAGTGCAGATTGGACATTACTGTGTGGTTGTTGTGAGTGATGGCTGGGGGAGATGAGAGAGGCAGAGCTGCTGCCCTGGTGGTGCAGAGCAGGGGGCAGCCACACAGCAGGCTCTGCTGTGCCATATGTAGCCTGCATGTGGCTGTGCATGGCTTTAGTAGGATAACATTGCACTAGGTGATGGAAGCTGAATTCTGAGATCATCAAAGCTCTAGGGAAGACTAGGGAAGATTAGAGCAGCCTTCTGTGTTTCCAAGAGAAAAAAAAAACCTGAGGAAATAAGATACAGTAAGCAAATTACGTGTCTTCTGCCTGTTTCAAGGAAACGTGCTGATTGGTAGATTAAAAAGAATAATGATTGATGCTTATTATCATTGCAGCTCTGAGGGTGAGAAGCGCTCACTAGAATATGCCGAGGGAATTATGAACTCCTCAGCAAACTGGCGGAGAACAAAGAGCCGACTTCATAGTCTCTCTGGGTGAGGTTGCATGAGTGATCTTTTGTATCACAAAACTATTGGCAGGGGATTTACTTTGTACATGAACAAAGTGTTTTTGGTGTTGGTATTACCTGTATCGTTTCCTGCTGTGATGTTACATCTTTTTGGCTCATGGGAACTTCTGAAGTCCTGTGAGTAATTAGGAGGTTAAACCAAAGAGAGCGGTTACATTTAGATGTTTGCTGTTCTCTCCAGAAAACATACCCATTCTACCCACCTCCTGAGCCAGCAGATATTCCATGTGACCAGCAGTGGTTATGAGGCTGATGAATCCCACAAGGTTGTACTGATGGTATCACAGGGACATCCTGATAAGCCCTGGGGGGAAGGCAAGGTTTAAAAATCATTCCTGGCTACCTTCTGGGACCTTGAGAATTCTCATTTCTGTATGTTCTTCAGCACAGTGGCCAGTGTGGTATTTTGGCCCTTATTTTCTCAAACTTGAAGACTTTCTGTAGTGTTTACCTGCAGAAACTCACCTAAGTTTGGTGTGTTTTCATTCATACAGAAAGTGCACAATTCAGGGGAACCAGGACTGCTTTGCTGGTGAATGGTACTAAATTCAGAATTCAGACTCAAATGGGAATTTCTGTCTGTACTGGAACAGGCTCCCCAGGGAGGTGGTTGAATCGCCATCCCTGGATGTGTTTAAGAGCCATTTGGATGTGGTGCTCAGGGATATGATTTAGCAGAGGGTTGTTAGAGTTAGGGTACTATGGTTAGGCTGTGGTTGGAATTGATGATGTTCAAGGTCTTTTCCAACCTGAGTAATTCTATGATTCTATGATCTGGAAAAACAAACCCACAAAACCAGACTTCTCAGTGCATCCGTGCTTGTTCAGCAAACAAGCTGCCATATTTTGCCACTGAAATACATGTGAGAAAACACTGCCCACTCTGACACAAGGCTTTGTTGAAGAACACTTGTGCTCTGCCCTCTGTATTTATTTACAGAGAACGTTTATTTGCATTGGTGTTTGGGCTTCCATTAGCTTTAATTATGTATGGAAAAGGCTAATTCTGCTACATATTCCTCCCTGAGGACTAATTAGGCAAGTGATTGTGGAAAGCCATTAGAGGGGTTGCATCCATTATTAAGAATTTCATTTTAGAAATGGACCAATTATCTGAAATACCTCTCAGGACCTTCCCTGAACATTCATCCAGGAGCCAAACAGTGCTTTGCCAGAGCTGGTAACACTTTTTCCAACGAGATGAATGGAGAAGGAAAAGCGTCCTCAGCTGCACAAAGCCAGCAACAAGCTGACTCATGACAGCAGTAGAGGTGAACACAAAACACCATTTTGCATCTCACAGAGTCTGTGTCCCATTGCAAACTCCTGCTGACTTTCCCAACTTCAGGACAGAGCCACAATCCTTCTGTGCCCCCAGGAGACCTTTCCTGCTCATTTGTGACATATTCCTTCCTCTTTTGAAATGTGATAAAGCACCCATTTCTCATAAAATCATTTCTCCCATCAGGTTTGCAACAAATGGATCCAAATCCTGATTTGCTCAGCACAGAGCAGCAGTCTCCAGCCCCACACCATTGTTTCTAAAAGTAAGCTGGTCCCTAATGTGCCACAACTCTATACACACAGCCTGCAAAATCCTGAGGATCCCCACCACAGTCTCAGTTCTCTCTGTAGAGTTTTGCAAGAAAGCAGCTTTTTCAGCAATAGTCTGTCCAGCACAATTCTTGCTCCCAAAACAAAGACCTGGGCTGGGGCTTGGCCCTGCCTCAAAAGAAATTCCAGTAGCTATTTGTAAGCCATATAGGTGTGCCTCGTGCAGGCTGTAATTGAGATCCATGTGATAAGTGGAAACGTTTTAATTAAGTGGCATAATCTCTCCCACCAGATAAAGAAGAGCTCAGGTAACTTCTCCAGCAGGAGGAATGCACATGACCCTGACACATGATCTGGTCTCCTCAAGATACCCCAAGTGCTACACAGCTGCCAGCCTCAACACGTTGCCCAGGACAACAGGTACAGCAGGAGCTATTGGGTAGAACACCTCCACCTCTGACACCAGATACTTTGAGATGCTGATTGTGGCCAAGTGGGAAATTACATCAGCTAATCCTATCACCAGATCTTTATGCTCTGCCCACATTTGCCAGCCTAACAGGTGAGAAAGAGCCTCACCTACCCGAGGCTGCTTTAATGTCTTTATTACTGTGTTCATGTGCCCACAGTGACAGCACTGATGTTGGCAAAGATGCTGAACTACAGTATTTAGATGCTGAGAAGTTTCTTGCACTGGTCAGTGTTCTTCTTGCAGCAGAGTCTCCTGTCCAGCCCTGTGTTACTGCCAAGTTTTTCCAGGTTAATTAGTTATGTACTGTTCTCTATGTAGTGAAGCTGGTCACAGTTACATGGGGAACTTCATCTACCAGTTTGTTGGTTGTTTTTCTTTTGATAGAGGAACAACAGGTTGCACCACATCAGCAACAAGGTCCGAGCCATCTCCCAAGGAACATGTCACAGCCCCCAGGAGACTGGCTGCCTGGTAAAAAACATTCATCAGGAGATAAATAAATATCAGGGAAGCCCCAAATCCCTGCACCACCTAAGGAAAACAAAACCTTTGCATGCAGCAGCCCCCATGAGCCACAGGCTGCATCCTAGGCCTGCTGCAGGGTGCCTGAGAAGGGCTCCTGGGAGGCACTGGCCTTGCACAAGGCGACCTCACTCTCAAAGCCACTGCAGCCATCACTGCTTACACAGGGGCCATCAGAGGAACTTCACTGCCTCCAGGCAGCCTCTTCCCTTTAAGTGGAGCAAGGCAAGCAGTGAGTGCTTTGAGACCAGGGCCAAGCCTGGCTCAGGCTTTTAAGGGGAAAAGAGAAAGAAGAATCATTTCTATTAAAAGAAGCAGAAAAAAAAAAAAAAAAGAGCAAAAAAGCTTCCTTAGTAAAACCAGTTGACTTCTGAGAAACCATGGGATGGTCAGGACATCCAGTAACAGCACTGGGCCTGCTGGCAGCTTGCTCTTAAATGACTTATCAGGGTTTATGCAAGCGGAGAGGATTTACTTGGCCTGCAGAACACCCCTGAGATATTAGTGCTCAACCTTTTGCCAGAGAGAGCAGAAAACACTTTCATTTTCTGCTTTGAGTTGGGGTGTTTGGTTGTTGGTTTTTTTGTTGTACAAACATGGAGAGATTGTGTTGTACAGCAGCTACAAGAGCAGCTCTTGTGGATAGGACATGTAGGGAGGTGAATGCGTAGTCAACAATTCCGGGGCATGAGGTGGCCTAGGGAGCCCCAGCAGTGGTGGTACCCAGCTTGATACTGCACAAGCCTCACCTCCTGGGGCTTCTCCCTCTCCCAGCACCCTCTATTACCTCATTTTGAGTCTCCTTTCTAGCTCCCTTGGTGCCATGATGGCCCATCACATGCAGCAGAGGACACAAGGTAACTTTTCCTCCTGCTTGGCTTTTTGCTTTGCTAATGACTAATTTTTCTAGTATTTAAAGCTGCAATTTGCTGCTCAGGCCAACTGCGTCCTTGCTGTAGTCCCACTGGCTCCAAGTGAAAAAACAGCAAATAACTGGGCTCACAATTCCTTCTAATTTTTATTCTTTTTATGTATTGTGTGCAGTGCTTGCCTAAAAGGAGCGGCGAATATTTTGCTTTGTGCAGTTTGTCTACAAACCCCATGCAAAGAAGGGCTCATCCACAACTTCTGGCAGGCTGGCAAGAGGTGGAGACATTTTTTGGAGGAGATCAGCTCATAGCCACCCTGTCCCCACACAGGGAGTTCAGGAGCAAGTAAATCATTTCCCTGGGCAATAATTCCCTGCAAAGGAAGCAGCACTGAGGTATGTTCACAGAGCGCTTTCCATAGTGACTGAATTAGAAGAACTCTGGGCAGTGCACAGCTTTTGGTCCCAGTTTGTGGAAAGCAAAAAGCCTGGTTGCTGTCTGGACCAAGACTGCCAGATATGTTACAGCAGCAGCAGAAAGAGACTTGCAGTTCGTTTAAGCATCATCGTTGTGTAAATGAGGTGTTCCTTACCTATGAGTGTAGCTTAAAGCACACATATATTTGTGTTTTAAGGGCAGCACCTCTTTTTGTGGCAGAAATTTATATAGAAGTCAGTGCTGCTTTACAGTTTCAAACCACTGAAATGGCTGCTTACTTCAGGTGCCTCCTCGTCCAGAGAGGGAACCAAATTTGATGTTTATTTACGATTTCCACTGTTCAGTGCGGGACATAAGACTTGCCAAACCAGTCACTGCAATTCTAACACTCCAGCTGCTTTACTAAAACTAAGCAGAATAATTCTGTACTCTCCCAGCCGTGTCAGCTGCCTGGGCCAAGACAATGGTGAGACAGAAGCAGCCCCATTGGGGCACTGCAGGAGAGTGGCCATGCTGGTAATGCTGTGAGAAGAAACCGGGACACAAAAGGGACTGGGGTAGGACTACCACTGACATGTTTATTTAATGTTTAACCAATGGGGTAATTTGTGCTCTCTACACCTATAGTTCTTTCCTGGCAGACCAACAGCATCCCTGCAGTATACATGTCCCAGCAACACGTGAGCAGTGCACTGTAAGCTGCTTTAGCCCAAAGCCATTACATAAAGTGAACCTGTGCAAGCTGTTTTCTATAAAAGGAACAAGTGGTATTTTTAGCAGGCTTTATGTAGTTGCTTGGCAAGGGGAAGAAACAGGAGATGTCTCAGTACCTGGAAAGGAGCCCCTGACACCATCAGTGACTGCAATAGCTGGGTTTGGGATGTGAGAGGGCACATCCCTGTTACTGGACCTGTTTACAGTCCTCTTTCCTAATGACAGTTTCTATTCAGTTTCATGTAACATTGAGTGCCTCTACAGCTTTTTCTGCATCCCTAACTGGCCTTAAGCAGAGAGCTCTACCTCCATCAGCACCTTGCTGACCATGCCCTGCATGTACCTCCTAGTGAGGAAGGACACCTCCCCACCCACACCTCCCCACACACACACACACACACACACGGGAAAAAAACCCACAACAACTTGTATTGTGCTGGCATTTGTAGCTGTTTTCCTTTTTGTTACTACCTAGAGTGCATGCAATTCTTCCCCATTTTCCTAACAGGAACACTGGGCTGACTCCTGCCTAGAATGCTCAGCTGGGTAAGTGCAAATTTCAAAAAGCTAAGACTCTATAAAGTGTATGTGCTTACAGAGCCACGTATCCCAAATCTCTTTGAGTTTATAAAGGCTGGTCCTGTGCTTCTCTACATGGGTCAGGACCTTTCTGAATGTCCTCTCCACCCAGAGACCTGCCAGACATTTGGCCTTAGCAATGGTAACATTGACAGCAGTGATCCAGGAATCTTCATTAGGTCAAACCAAACAGAATACATAAAAAAACCAAAACAAAACCACACAACGCTCCAATAAATGCATAAAGTTACTTTATTTTCAGTATACATTTAATTTTGAAAAATATAAATGCTAAAATATCTCATCATCTTCATCTTTTGATTCCATAAAAGTCACAATAGAAAGCTTCATAAAACTGTAAAATACTATGTTATAAGGAATTTCATGTTTTATATTAGTGGAAAAAAATTTAACATATTGAAATGTTTTCTGCTTTTGTCGGTTTTGTTCCACCATCTTGATCCGCTTCATTTTACGTTAATTCTTTATTCTTTCCTCCAAAGCAAATACAGACTTACTTAAGAGAATTAAAAACAATAAAAGTATCTGAAAGTGCGTATTGATTCCAAGGAAAAAAAAACAAAACAAAAAGTAATGCATACAAATATATGTCAACCTTGACGACAAATAAGTAGTGGCTACAGAGGCAGACAGTCACCGTTTTCATGGGTCTGGGACAAAGTCATCTGCAGTTGGCTTGTTTTCACTGGGTGACAGCAGCATTTCTGCCCTCAGTAGGTGCCTATTTTTGTAGGACTTCTAAGAGAAACTGTTTGGGGAGGTTCTTTTTTGTGTGATTTTTTTATGGACTCTTCTGATTTCAGAAGCCAGAAGTGCTTCCTCTGCCTTTTCTCACCAAATGTCCAATTCTGAACCGAAATTAGTTTTATTGTCACAAGGCCTACAAAAGTGCAGTGAAACTCACCTTGTGGTGACATCAGCCCATCAGATGCTATTAGGCAGCTGCTTTTCCGCTGCCTTCAGTCTCTTGATGCCAGCAGAGGCTTTTGCTCCCTGTCTTTATTTAATTTTGTTAAAGGAAACAAAATAGGACAGACAACCTCCCACAAAGGGCTGTTGTCAGGAAGCGGGAAATAAAAGATTTCCAGCTCCTGTCTCCATCTAGAGTTGTTTTTGACATGGAAAACTACAGAAATCTTTGTCCCAGCCTTTAAACAACGCTGCCCTCTGTACAACAGCTCACCTGTTAACATAAGAAATAAAAAAGAGACAGATGTAGATCAGCAGTCAATACAGTTCAAGTACATTTAACGCGGTTCAAAAGTGGAAGACCTCATTTTTGTGAAGACAAATCACCAGGTAAGAGCAGATGAAAGGATGTTTGTGTGTGTGCGTATATGCATGTGTGCAGTATGCTGCGTTCTGAGCATACTGTGGGCAGGGGGAGGGTTCTTTAGTCAGTGCTCTCTTAAGGAAATCTTTTTCTCTATATTAATCTACGCTGATCTTTCCTTATTTGGATTTCTACAAATAAAGTGTCTGGGCAAAACATAAGAGCTCACATGTACTGCGTACATGATGATATTTGAATCTGTTTCCCCTTTGGTAGTCTGTGACTTACTTTCACCAAGGAATTAAAACAGTTTTCTACACATTAGGATTGCACTTCCCAGGTTCTCTGTTCTCCAGCTAATCCTAGCAGGCAGCAGAAGGGATCACGCAGTGGCTGCTTTTCTGGCTGCCTTCAGATGGCTCCTCACCCTTTGTGAAACCGGTTTGGGCTGCATTTAGGGGATGCTGATATCTCAGGGGCAGCAAAGAAAGAGCAAAGCTCTCCCTTCCTTGTGCACTGCTTCCTCACAGTAAACAAAAATGTTAGGTAAGCAGGAATTGGGATTCCTTGGTAACCAGCTGGGGAATGTACGTGTGTGTGCATGTGTGTGTGCTGTGCCAATTCCTCTGCAACTCAATCATCTTTGTGCAGCAATGAGCACTAACACAAGATCGTGCAAATAGTAATAAAAAAAACCATAAAAAACAATAATAATATTACAGTCCATATAACTGCATCTTTTAACCAGAACCAGTATCTGGGGAAAAAAAGAGTTCTGGTTTGCAGCTCTGATTGTTGATGTGGTTATTACTTGTTTGTGGGTGCTAGAATTTGGCATATAAGGTCTCCCAGCACCGTGATGAAATCCTATTTCCTTAATCAACATGGACTTTGGTTTCTTCACAGCAAGTGTGGAAGCCATGAAGCTCTACCTTCCTATTCAGTATCTTTGCTACTTTAGGGAAAGAGAATGAAACAAAGCCATGTATTAGGCATTACAAAGCAGTTTCTGCAAGAGTGTTTTTAATGCCCAGCACTGGGGGCTTATTAAGGACTGTTCCCCCCCGTGAGCTGCTCTCACAGCTGCTTCAGCCCCTGTATGCTTCACTGCAGGGAGCTTCATTTTTAAAGTGAAACCTTTGCAGCATGTCATATGTAATCCTCACACTTGGAATAAATGTGTACCCACCGCAGAGAAAATAACGTGTCACAAGGTGATGCTTGCTGGGCTTAAAACCAAAGACCTGTGTTACTGTGCCTAGCTGATTTCCTACCGATACATCATCATGTATGGAAGGTTTGGTTTATCTGGCGGAGCGCCGAGCAGTCAAGGTGTAAGAGTAAATTCTGCAAGTGACAGAAAGCAGTGCCTGGGCACTGTCAGTTCTCAAGGAGGATCTGGATCTTGTGTCTCAACCACACGCAGGGTGTTTCCACTTGCACACATACACACACGTGCACACACAGATGTTTCACATGGACAAATTCTAACAATACTGCATAGGAAATCAACAAAATGAATACAATCAGCATCTGTCCACTGACACCGTTAACCGGTCAGTATTTCACTTACCAACAGTACACTTAAGACCCTTCCTAGATCACGAGAGATTTAAGTCATATCCCATCTCCTTCATAGTGAAGTTAGATCATTCGTAACAAATAAAATAACCCTAAGTAAAACAGAAGCTTTAGAGCAGAAGGTGTTAATAAAACTGATCCAGCCCTATGCCACGTCCTGGAGATTGTGTAGGTTTTTTGTTGTGTTTTTTTTTTCTCTTTTTTGTAAAAATCACATGAGATATGGTACAATACATCTTTACAGAAAGCCTGGCATCTAGAAATAAGAGGTAGAACTACTCCAAACTATACGTTTCCTGCTGCAGGAAAAAATTCATTTGTCTTTACAGTAATTAAAAAAAAGGTTAAAAAAAATTGTCAAAAAAAAAAAAAGAAGTCATAGGTTAGGCCCCCATAATTTAAACAAAATAATGTAGGAAAATAACACTCTTCAATGTACCTGACGGATTAAGTCCATTAAAGTGTTTCTTTAAAAAAAATTGCATAGGAAAGGGACGTTTGAAAACACATGCTACAACGATGGCAATAGTTTGTCTGTGCTGGGAGTGAAGTACCTTTCAGCTTTCCTTCCTGTGTTACTACGAGTACAGGCTTTAAGAGCAAGTTAGTATTAGCAGCACTTTCCAGCATCTTAGAGCAGTGTAATAAAGACATTGAATTAGCCTGGAGGTCAGTTTTGTTCTGCCAGACAACAAACAAACAAACAAACACTGATTCACAACTAAAGTAATGCCAGTTCCTCTGACATTTCACAAAAGTATTATATTATATCCTTAATACTTCTGCCCTCTGCTTGAAAATGAGATGCGTGCATGTCTAAGCAACAGAGAAGGCAAAAATGAGTCTTGGTCAAAGTGGAAAAATTGGCTGAGGATAAATAAGAGGAAATCTGCAGGGGGGATAAGGGCGGAGCGGGGAGCGCAGAACGTCTCGTTTACCTTTGCGGGTGGGGAGCAGAGAGCATTGTAATATTTGGCTAGTGACAAAATAAATTCCATATAAGACTTAACAGACAGACAAGTTACAAAGTAGTTTCTGTTCCCTTGCTCCTCCAGAAATAACCATTGTCTTCAGGCTCAAGTTCTATTCTAATTTGAGGCACAACTTTTACTGGAGTTCGTGGAGGGCTGCGAAGAAAAAGAAGGCAGGGTAGGTAAGTGTGTGGACTAATGTCATGTATTTTAGTAATGCTTAATGCACTCTGCAGCACTCGGCTGAATTCTGAACAGTACATTTTCTGAGGGATCAGATCCTTTAAAACTGTACAACTCCAAGAAAAAAGTATTTATGAACAAAACAGTGGTATTTACTGGGCACAGCACGGTGTCACATCTAGAAATGGGAAAAAGGCTCAACTCCCAGCACCAAGTGTTCCAGCACACACCAGTACAACAGAGCTTTCTGAAAATGGCAGCTTACCGGTACCAAATAAGTAACAGAGATGGGCACTGGCAATATAAAGCCCTCTTTGGTACCATAACTTACTGATAGGCCTGTGCATCATGTCATATTATTGTAATGAATTGGTCCAAACACTGCTCAAGTCAGGGAGTAAGCCTACTGATTTTGTTAACTGAGAAGCTCCACATACCCAGTAAGTACAACTAACTGCCTGTACAAGTTTATATATTTTTAAGTCATTTAATTTTTTCTCCTGTAGACATGTTTTTCTAGACTTTTCCCAGTTGTTCCACAACTTTTTGCTGGCTTGGACGCCAAAACAGGCATCAGTACAGTTTAACTGAGGCCAGCTGAGTACTTACGCAAGCTCCTCACTCTCTCCACATTGTAAGGCCATGCTGGGAACGAAGTTAGGATGCAACAACTGCACGTTAGGAATTCTTTCAAGGTGTTTTCTAAGGGTTTCCTTTTAGCAGATAGGAAATTTGCCTAGTAGAATTTCAGTACACTGTGGCACATACAAATTGCATTTTACAAGTACTTACCTTGGCATAGTGTGTGACCGAAGGAAAGGAATTTTATCAGCACGACGTATGGCGTTCAAGGAATGTTTGTGATTTTTCTTCTGTCAGGGAGGAGAGAAAAGATCTTATTTGTCATTGCATGCAGCATTGATGTTTTCATAAGCCCAGCAAACTCTCATGTGTTTAGCTGTGTTTTTAACTGGTGACTTCCTGCTGTATGAATTTCACAGCTTGTAAATGAAAATAATAAAGTTGTCTTCACCAAGATAACAAACCTGAACTGCTAAACAACCGTGATTCATTTGCAGGGGCTGCCGTGTGAGCTGCATTCTGCTGCATGCCTTTGCGCATGCAGACACGCAACTGCATACGCAGTTGTAGAGCCATGAGCAGTCACCCAGCTGCCACACAAGAGGCAGATTAGCTGCTCCAAGAAACAGCCTACGGGAAAACTCACTTTGTGCCCACCAGGCCTTCACCGCAGCCTGGCAAAGGGTCCCCAGCTCAAATATGCTTCCCAGAGGGAAGCCATGAGACACTGCAAAGCTGGTCTCAGCCCGGGAGCATTTCTGCATCTGATGCCTGGCAAAGAGGGGCTGGGAATCCCTCAATCAGGAATTTGGGCACACATTGCCTAGTTGGGAAATTCCAAAATTCCACCTCAGAAAAATTACTCCATTTCGTGGCCTCCTTTCAGCACCTTTACATCTTGATACTTACCTTCCATTTACTACTTTAGTTACCCTGTGTTCCTCACTGTAGCATCCAAACTCCTTGTGCAAAAACAGGTGGCTTGTTGCCTGTAACCACATTCATTTCCTGACCAGCGTGGTGAAATGTACTCTTTTTTAATAATAATCCTATTCTTGCTATTGCTGAAGGGAAGCTAAAGAGTAAAAAATGAATTCTGTGTTTGGATCAAGAAACAGCTGGAATCCACTTGTCTGCTTTAGAGGTTGAAGGGTGAATTGTTTGTCAAGCACTCTGAACATGCACAGTATGCTCAAGTACTGAATGCTATTAGTATTATTAGTAATACACTTTGAGTCTCAGAGCACTGTTATATTCTAGGGTGAGTAGGTGAGACCGTGGTGTTGGTGGATTCCAGATACTTTTTCCAGTACAAGAGCCTGTTTGTTTAGTTTTTTGTTGGTCTTTTTTTTTTTTTTAAATTGTTTCTAAATAAAAGCTGACAAATCGATTTCAGAATGATAATACTGGACACAAACAAACTGCTGCTTGGCCCATGGACATCTTATCCTTTGTTGTCTGAAAGGGCATTCCAACAAACAGGTTTGTGGCAGAAGTATTACCATTTCCCTAATTATTTCAGCCCTGATGATGCTGAGAACATTGTACCCAATCATAAGACCCTGTGCAACAACATTTAGGATGAACTTGCTTTAAGCATATCAGGGCATTTTCATAGAAAAACTAAGAAGAACTGTTGGGTTCAAGGTTGATGCACTGAGAGCATACAAATAGTAAAGTAATTGTCTTTGGCTTTGTTTTAGAATATTAATCTCTTAAGTGTTCATTTATCTAAAAACACAATGCAATGCTTAGGGTTACCAAATGCCACCAAAAGCCAAGATGGTTAGGGACCAGCTCCTAAACACAGATCCTACTTAAGGAATCTGAAGTTCAGTGTTTCTGGTCTTATTCCTAGAAATCTTATCACCAGTAATGCAGCAGTAGTGATCTACTGTTATCATTTGTGCTTCTTTGCTCCCATCTTGTGACAAATCAGCGTATTTATCTTAAGACTGAAACCATTGCTCATAACATTGACAGAAGTCGCTGCAAAGGCAAAAAAGCTCATGTCAGTTGTCCTCTCTTAAAAGGCTACAATATGAGAAGTGAAAGTGAAATAAAGGCATAGACTAGTTGAAGACCTCTAGCTAGCAGCGTTCCCCAGGCACCAGTATTGCATCTAGTACTCTCCTGGGTGTTTTTTGTGCAACCTACTGTAAGGGGACATGCTATTGTAGGGAGGTTAGACTAGATGATCTCTAGAGGTCACTTCCAAAGCCTACAACTCCTTGATTCCATGATATTAACCTAAGAAATGAAAAGACACAATAGCACAAAAGCAAGTCACCTAAGAAGGGAAATGTGTTAATGGTCAAATGATGTTAATGGTCAAATGGCTGCCTTGTCAGCTTAATGCATAGTGGGAATCAATGACATGCTTAATTATTCTTTTAAAGTGCTGAGTTTTGCAACTGCTTGGAACCTAAGGAAATAAACAGGCCAGAGATGCAGTTTAGATGTGCTGCAAATCCAGAGCAATAGACTCAGGGAAAATAAATGCAAACCATCAGCAAATTTAACACAAAATGGCAAAGGTCAGAAATGGACTGAGTGGATGGGGAAGTTACAGAGTGGAGGAGAAAGGAAGTTATCAAGAAACATAGCTGGACAAAAGCAGTTAAACTGGAGGCACCAAAAGTAATAACATGAATTTTGGGAAGAAAAAAAGAACATATAAAAACAAAGCCAAATACTGTCGTAAATCAGAGACCTGGAAATTAAAAACAAACAAAAACACCACACTTCTGAAATAATAGAAAAGCTCTAAAAAATATTAATTTATATATAGATATTGTACTGCACGTCAGAGTCACGCAGGCATGCAAGAGTTAGTTCTACTCACTGTCGGCAGGTTTGCTATCACTTAGGAAAGGTTCCTGCTCCATGATGTCCATTGGTATTTTAATACTTGGGACTTTTTCTGAGTAGGGGCAGTCAGACTGTGAAAGAAACGTGTAAAAGGTCTTAGAAAATTTTCACTGCTCTCTTATTGTCACCCATAAATTAATATCATCCTTCACATCATTTCTGTAGGGAAAAAAAAAACCAGGTAAAAAGGAATCCTGTAGCCCAGCTGGCAGCCTCCTGATTTTTAACTGGATCCCTCTTGCACCTCACTTTCCCTCTTTCTTCACACTAGGGAAGTAAAGCAGACTGAAAGAATAATCTTATCTAAGTGTTATCTTTTCCTCTCTCCACCGGTTCCTATGCTACCAGTTTGTGAGATGCCATCTGAGTCAGCGCAGGATTGGCTGCAGGAAATAAAAGTGGATTAAGCACTCATTTGTTGGCAGAAATGACAGGGCACTGCCTTCTGAGAAATGTCACTAAATGTTTTATCCCATTCTGATTTCTGCTAATTGTAGCAGGACCTCTATGTTTTTTTTTCTCCTTCCAAACTGCTTTACAAGGAAGAGTGTCAAGAGACAATATGGCAGATAATCTTTAACTTCCATTGCTTCAACTCTTCTTTTTATTTACTACTTAAATAAAGCCAGTCCCAATTGCTCCTCTGTTTGCAATAAGATATTTCATCAAATCCAGGGTCCTTTTAAGAATTGATGTAATCCCACCACACAGGAGATACGGCAGACTGTTCAAGAAGAGTTACGAGTGCAGAGAAAAGCTATACATTAGCAAGCCTTTCCCCACGTTAGCTCTCTGCTGAAGTCAGCAAGCTTTTGCTCAAATTATCAGCACACTGTAACCACTGAGTCCCCTGGAGTTTGATGATTATGCCCCACTAGTTCCAGTAATAACCCACTTGCTTGTGCTTAGGAGGTACTGAATTACTTGGCATTTAATTTTTTTATTTTTTATAAAACAGTTTAACGTGATCAAAGAAAGGCTGACACTGCTTGAGTTGGCAAAGGAATTAAGGTGATAGATGCCAGGTGATACATGCCAGAAATGTTAATATATCTTTGTTCCTGGAGAGAACTAGACACTGCATGAAGTATAACACTGCACTGGGGAGAGTCACACCTAAAAGCCAGAGTAGGAAAACACTACAGAAGCCAGAAAATCTCTTTCCCTGGGTTTTCTTTTTCATTTTCTGTTTTGTTTTTTTGTTTTAAATGTTACAGACACCCAGTGCAATACCATGTGTACTCCACTAGCAAAACGTTCCCTCAGACGTGTGCATATGCGTGTGCGTTAGTTATTTTTTACAAAGCTATATAAAAGAATAGCTCAAATACATCTTAAAAAGACATGGAGGCAATAAAGTCATACCAGAATTCCCAGCCATTTAGAGCTATGTTGTAAACGAGCAAAGAGTTGAGTAATCCATCCAACATTAGTACTGCTCTGGTGCTAAGAAATAAAAGATCTGTGGAATGGGAGTGCCGATGCTCCTTCTGCTTTAAACTTGACCATGTGAAATGAGCAAAGAGATAAAGAAAATGCCTGTGGTTGGCTAAAGTGCCCTAAAGAGAGTAGAGGCCATCACACATCGCTTCTGGCTCTTAAACTGAATTATAACATCCTGGTATATTTTTAAACATTGGCTGGCCCTTCTTGGGTCGTGCATTTTGGACATCAAATCTGAGACAAAATTCAGCTTTCCACTATGCACAAGCTTGGGCAAATCCATCAGTTAGTGGCTGTAATTTTTACTTGCTAAAACCAAGTTGTAGAAGTTGCTGAAAAACTTTCTTTGCAGTTCCTTTCTTGTTGTCCCTGACTGCTAGCAAATCCCCAGTGAGAACTAACAGTACATCTTAACTCCTGCTAGAGAGTGGTCTCTGTTAACACCAGGTTTTGCTGTGCTTGTTTACATAACACCACCTGAATTCGCAATGTCCAGCAATTCTCTTCACCCAGCTCTTATCGGTAGAATGCCTGCAAAACCCCACAGTACTAACTTTATGGAGGCATATTTCTGAAATGAAAAGGGTGAAAATAATCAAACCAATAACACCAAGTGCTTTACGTTCAGGAAGCTGGCAAAAGCAAGCGCTGGAAAAGAAAATAAGAACGGTTAATTAAGAACATTCTGCATAAATTCTGTTACCCACTTGATTGCATACTATACCTGAAAGCCTAGGAGGCTTAAAACACACCAGAAATACAGGAGACATGGCTCAGGATACTACGCTGCTGGATTCAGATCAGTCTTAATGAAGGAGCTGAGTCAAACCTTTGTTGACTGTTCAGTGCATACAGCAGAACATCTTCTTTCACTTGGAATCATACAAATCTATTTACTGAAGGAAGCCCTTGACCTTGGCTTTCCACATGCTGGAGGAGTGACAGCCATTGAAATGAAAAGGGAGCCTGTGCAAGGAACTGCTTTCTACATACAGTAGTACGTAAATGCACATATCCTGGGGCGAGGTAGCTTGCAGATGAAGGCACACTATTGAAACATAAGGGTCAGAATTTTTACATCCTGCTTCACTGATGAAGAAGAGAAAAAACATTTCTTATGTTGTCTCCCACAGTTGAGAGGAACAACGTGGGAATATGCACATGTGGTTTCCTGTTGATGTGACACTGATAACATACAAGTCTTGGTCTCATCAGCATGTTCTTAGGTGAGAGTTTTCCTGATGCTTGAAGCTTCTGCCTTCCCTATTAGTCATACAGACGTGCTGAAAGTCTCAGCAAAACCTGTACTGCTAACAATTGTGTTCTTGGGACTTCTTGATAGAAGTGTGCAGGAACAGAGTAGTCTAAAGGTCAGTGCCTGCTAGGAAGGAAGGGGAAGGGGAGCTTGATGTCTGAAATAAGGACTGATCTTCCCAGTTGAAATTCAGCCTGATTTAATGAGGAGTGGATCCAGGCTACCTCCTACATCGCTGCACCCTCGCTACAAAATTGCTAATTTTGACTCTTCTTGGGTATATTTCCTGCAATATAGAGCATATATTCACTGAAGAAAGGCCATTGTATATTTTCTCATTGGAATAGTCAGTCTTTGTTGCCTCTAACACAGCTGTCATGAAAGGGACTTGAGCTCTAGCATGTTCTCCACCTGGATAATGGTTGTGTTTTCTGTCCTGCTAACCTTGAGTAAGGCCAGGCATCAGAATGATCTGGAGGAACTCTTGGAGCTGCCATATTACACTTGAAGACACTAAACTTATTATCTAACCCACATGACTGCATAAATAGGGCCAGTGTGGCGATTCTGCTCAGTACAGGAAGAATACAGATGACACACAGTAGAAACAATAGAAGTGCTGCAGTACTGTGCTCTGCTGTACTGTCACAGCCTGGTGGCAGCAGTACTTCCCACAGCTGACCATGGCTTGCTTGCACTCTCCTTAAGGCTTCACTGCAAAAACACTTCCAGGAAATAACACTGACCCAGTAGCTACTTCTTCAGGAATTCCCTTTTCCCGAGGTTGCTGTTGCCCACTTTGCATCAACTAAAAAGGCCAGGGAGCAAACAGGCAAACAATTGATGCTGCTGTTTCTCTGTCGTACCTCACCAGACTTCAAAACTTGGGTATTCCTGGCTGCAGGTCAGTGAGTTAGATGTGAATGTGCAAGAGTGGTTCAGCTGACTTTTCCTCCCAAGGCATGATGCCTTCTCATTTATTTCTCCTGCTCTGTATAGATGTGTTATTTTCCAGCTTCAGGTTATCTTAATTTTCTCTAAATCACATGAAAAGCCTTTCTCCATTAACTCTGGAAATTATACAAGCAGAACTATTGATGCTATGTCAGTGTCCTCCGTGTAGCTCATAATTAATGAAGCTCAGCTCCCTCGGTACAGCCATCCAGCAAAAAAGACTCAGACTGAAGCAGCCAGCTCTCCAAAGGAAGATCGCGCTTTCGATATGAAGTGCTCTGTGATCAGTGTGTTTACCACTTTCATTTACATTTATAGAATTTGAGTTTGCATGAAGCCTGGGTAGGAAAATGTTTGAAGGCACAAGTCCTAAGATTCATCTTACTACATCTACGATAAGAAACACTTTCTAAGGCACATTTTTCTGGTCTAATCAGGTCACTGTGCTTAGTATTGCCATTAGCAAAGGTAAGTTAAACTATTACAGTTTCTATAGGTCTATATATGCTGCAACCTGAGATAGAAGCAAAGAGTAGAATACACTGCATAAAGGGTACGTATACTATTTGAATGTATTAACAACAGACAACAAAGCCTTTTCTGAAATGTGACAAATCTTAACTTTTTGTGCTTTTAAAAAGAGTTATTAGAAAACAGAACAAAACAAGCTGGTTTTGGAAGGTTTTTGCAAGCAGCTCTGATACTTTCTCCTCCTAAAAAATAAGAGACAATCAGGGCAGAAAGGCAAGGGAGGGAGGAGAAGATGAACATGACAGAATGATACAAGATATTCTAATAAAGGACATGACATAGCAACAGATATCTTGGGTGGAAGGTGCAATTGCATTTTTGGCAATGCAAGTTCCACCTACCACAGGCTGCTGATGCCTGGAAAAGGGAAGGCAGTGTTGAAAAGGTTTTGTTTGGAGCTCATTTGCTGCAACAGGTAAGGACTGTGCTGGTTTGCTTCAAAAGAGGATAGGGAAACCACCACCCCCAGAGCTGCTGAAGGCCACAGAGCCATCACCCAGGATTAGCCAGAAATAAGGAGTTTAAAAAAAAAAAAGGCAGAGAAGTTCCTTACATCCTCATTGTCACTGTCCAGGCTGCCCTTCTTCTTTTTCTTCTTCTTCTCATCCTCTTTCTTTTTCTTGTCTTTTTCTGGAATGACGTCATCAAGAAAACTTAAGTCATGCTGGGAGAAGAGGTAGTCCATGGCTTTTCTGACTGCTACAAGTGCCAAGATCTGAAAAGGCAGAGAGGGACTTCTCACTCACACACATTTTAGTTTTGATTGCATTACCTGTTCATGCTGCTTCTTAATCCCAAACACTTGAATTCTGGTTGTAGAAGAACATATAGAGAACAAGGTCATTAAGATATTCCAGTTGTTCAGCTTGAAAACCTAACAGCTGGAACTGAGTCAGGCCTCAAGCAGCAGCATTTCACATCAGATTAAACAGAAGCAACATACAGAAACAGTAATGTAATCACTTACTACTCTCGTAAAGACAAAAGTCATCTTTAACCTTCTGCAGACAACTATCAGGTCAAATAATGAACTAGAGAGGTCCCAAATGAGTATTTTCATCTATTTTGGGGATTCAACTTACACATACATGTTCACAAGAGCATCCTGAGTAATTTTCTTTGCTTTTTTCTCTCACCATTTCTCCAGGTATAATAATACTTCAAAAATTAGGCAGTGGCCCAGGTATGCCCTCAGATTTTACAGTATAACATTTGCTAGGATTCTGTCTGCAAGAAACTGTTTTTTTTTTTCTGGGTAAAACAGCAGTCTAAAGCACTGGGGGAAAAATAAGAGACATGTCTGAAATGGGTGTCTACATCTATGCTGAAATTTAGCATCACCAACAGATGCATACCAAGATTAAAGGCTGAACTGATTTTAAGACAGTTTGCTCCAAGCGATGAAGATCAATGACAGAAATTATTCCTCAAAATGGATCTCAAACTATGACTTGCATAATTTAAGTGGGATTACAGGAGTGAAAAATTACTTGGGGAGTGGAAAGATGCCGTGCAAACAGCCATGATTGTTTCACTGTAAACTGCTTCCTTATTAAAAGTACTTTCCCTACAAATAAGCAGGGGGCTGGCTGTTGGTCAGATCTTCACAGTCAGACTGGAAGCTAGTTGTCTTTCTGTTCACAAGTGTAAAAATGGAGGTTCTATCATTAGATCCAGTGACGTCTATCAGTGCACCTTCCCTGAGTTTGTGTCATTACAACAAAATTCAGCAAACTTAAGGATTCTCTTATGGACAAAGAGGAATTCTTCAGATCTTAAATTCAGCTTTTAGCGGTACAGTCAGCCATGAGAATGCAATGGAACAGCATGCCATTAGGAACTCCTTTAATATCTTTATCTATCTAACTGCATTGCAATTTTGTAACTGCACCCACAACTGAGATTTTACTCATTAGTAAACCTGAAATGAAGAGAGATTGGAGCCATATGTAACAAGGGAATTTCATACAGCGTTGTCTTTACAGCATTCTGACCCATTTCCAAGAGAGACAGTCTCTGGGCATGCAGCTATGGCCACATTGGATTCATTTGTGTGTAAGATTACATTGCTTCCAGTTGCATTAGCTGAGCCACAGGAGGGGCATGGAGGCAGAGAAGGGTCTGCTCTGTGCTCCCATATTATCGACATAAACTACTCCAGTCATCACTGGATCAGTGTAAATGGCTGCAAGTTTTGGAACTTGGTCTGGTTTGGAAGCCTCGTGCCAAGTGTATATGCAAATTCCCCTTACCACTTGTTTATTTCTTATTTGGCATGTGCACCTAACTGTGTCTCTAGGAATAGTAACAATCTAATTGCACAGACAGCTGTTTCACTGTCCCCTTCCTTGATGTAGAAACACCGTTATCAGACTGACTGCACAGAGTGTATTTATGAAATAATTGTGTGATGAATTATTTATAATGTTTTTAACATGACTCTGACATGCATCGTTAGAAAGACAACATGCATCCTACAGATATTCTTAGCAATCTCAGATATGAAACGTGAATCAACATTCTTGCCTTTTTACTCAAGTTCCAAGTACAAGAGAATCCCTTTCTCACTCCTGGTTGTGCAAATCCTTCCCTCCGCTTGGCATTTCTCTGAACAGTGAGATCAGCCCTACCACTTCATTTTTGTTTGTCAATTTGTGTTACTGAAAAGTAAGGGAGACATTTTCTGTACATCAATTTGTGCGGACTGAAAAAGGAAACTATGAACTCATTCATTCATGCAGCTCAAGGAGAAAACACAGCAAATCTAACCCTGGCAACCAGGAGCGGTCAAAACTAACTACACCTTTCTGGCAAAAAATTAACTTTCAAGGCTTGCTTTCCCCTCCAGAGGATTTATGTAAAAGCAGCCACAGCACCTGAGACAATGTGGGGAACATTCACCCTGGGTAATCTTACATCAGCACAATGAATGGAGACTGGAGTTCTAAAGTAGGGCTTTTACAGTGAGAGGATTTGATTTGCCTGTTTGTGGGAGTGTATGTCCATGTGTGGAAGACCCAGGCTACAGAACAGATGTGGCTGGAAAAGGCAAAGGAGAAGGTCACCTACCATGACAGGGAATATGATAGCGGCCACTGTTGACTTGAGAATCCAGAGTAGGGCTAAGCAAACCACCTGCAGAAACGTGAACAGATGGACCCTACGCAGCGGGACGTGACGCAGATAGATAAAATCAGGCTGGTGCTTCAGAGGCATCAAGAGCAGCTTCAGACGATCCATGAACTGTATGGAAAATGGAAAAGTAACATACATATAAATGAAATGCAGGGTAAACAACAAAGGGAGACAATTGCATAATTAAACTATGAAGTGAGACCTTGAATCAACTTGTTTTCCTTCCATAAAGGAAGCGCAGCAGAAAATGCAGCATGGTTCCCCTATCTTGAGTAACTACTGCTTAATGCAGTGGGCTATATATTTTAACTCAGTTATCTGAAGTTAAGCTCCCACATCTACATTTGGCACCTACACAGACACAGGTATTTCTCAAAGCAAATTTCTCAAAATTTCTCAAAGCATTTCTCAAAGCAAGGCCTTGAGGTGCCATTATTTTACGGAGCAGGACTCCATGCAATCTGAAGATTAATATTTAAACCAAAAAACTTAGGTGCCCGTGGAAACAACTCTGCTGGATTCAGAACAACTAGGCTGATCTGCTGCTGGAGACATGGGAAATTTTCTGTTGAAGAAAGCAGTTTATTACCCACAAGACTGAGAAAAAAGATGAATGTCCTGACTATGGTCAGCATTAATGCTTGGGTTACTTCTGCTAACTTCCCTGTTCTTGCCGGGGAATGCTATAAAGACATTTGGCATTTAAAAGTAGTGCCTTTGTCAAATTAACTGCGAGCAGAGGTCAGCAGAGGTGAGGGCAGACATCATGTTAACGGAGAATAGAATGCACCTAACTGAAGAGCAAGGAAGATGGGCAGCTTTTCAGACAGTGTCTCTTGCCCATGCTGGACTGGGTGGACTTGGAGTTAAACCAAAATGGAGAGCTCTCACTGAGTGAAAAACATCCTTGATCGGGGAAAATAAGTAAGCGCACAGTTCTGTGACCACCTGTGCCAGAAAGCAGGGGAAATCCCCTTCAGGAGAACCAGCCCAAGGGTGAATATTACAATCCCCCTGCTGTCTCTTGCCAGAACTTGGGCTTGCTGCCCACTTCTGAGACCACATTTATCTCAAACCAGTAAATAAAAGCCTGGGCCATTTTAAAGAATACCCAAATAAACTCTCATGGTGCTCACAGAACACAGAGTCTTTCCCCATTAGAGCACCACTAAGCACTAAAAAGAAAGGCTACAATTAATAGGGTGCCAGGAAGCAACAAAAACACTTCCAGCTTCCTAGCACCAATTAAAGATAGTGCACTGTGAGAAAGGCTCCTTACATAACGTTTCCTCAGTGGCAAAGAAAGGGGGCTTGGCTTCCCTTCCACAGCAAACAGCAATGTTCTCACTTGTTAACACTGCAGAATAATGCCACCATCATAAATCATGTACTCTTGTTTTTCTTCAGTCTGTAACAGATGTCCCAGCAGAGGACCCAAACTATCCCAGAAGTGAGCCTAGAGCCTTTGTAAGCACATGTCCTCTGTGTCAGTATGCTGAGGATGAAGAAGGATCCTGGGTCTTCACACAGGCCCCCCTCATTGCTTGTGGGGCCAAGACTTGGCCGCTCTCCTGCTGAGCAAATTTCTTTCATTAAGTGTCATTCTCAAGAACAGCCAGTGTGTGGCAATATTTGTAAACAGTTGCTGCACTGCCTGGGTTTCTTTGGAAACAGAAATAAGGTGGTGGAGAAAAGGAAGGCCGGAAAGTCCTAAGAGAGCCTTGTAGTAATTAGTGATTACCATCTTCTGGGCAGGGTCCTGTGGGGAGTCTGCTCACAGCTGCCAGAGCAGCACTGGGCACTGTGGAAACTTACCTGCACACCATTGAGGGATGCAACACCCATGTACAGGAAGACACCATAGAGTACAGGCATAGGAATGAACTGTGGGGAAAAAGAGCAGGAGAAACCAAGTTAATCACCTCCATATGTGACACAATGTTAGTGCTCAGGGAGGCATAATCCCTGACTCATGACAGATCTGAACTGTACTTTTGAATGGGTAATATACAGTAATAGACACGTGTTATCTTTCTGCTGTATTTTGAGAGTTGAAAGAACATCTGGATAGCAGGGCAGAGGCTGAGCGAGCCCTATTCTCTCCCATTTCAGCGCAAGTTGGAAGTCTCCCCAAGAAACAAAGGAAACAAAGACAGACAGTGCCAGCTAGCAATCAGATTTACGAAGAGGTTGGATAAAATGTATTCCATTAAACTCCAAATCACTTTTCACCTCATAGTTTCTAATGAGACTGGAAGCAGAAGGTAGAAAGGAAGAAAAGGCATCGTGGATCCTACTATATATCCAACTTAACGCACAATGGAAGTATTTCCAGAAGGGCTGATCCCTTGAGTCCCAGATGAGCAATTATAGACATGCAAAGTAAATCTCTAACTACTCGGTCTCTAACTCATGCAAATCTACTACAATCACTAAGTAATGGGCAACTAGTTACATTCTTCAGAGAGCAGAATGGGCTCTGCAGCAGTATGCTTAGGGCAAGGGAAACCTTCATGCAGTGACCTGCAGCTGCCACAGAATGGCAGACACAGCAAAACCAAAGTCTTCCTGCTCAGAGTGTCACCTGGACTAACATGGCAAAACTGTTTGTTTTCCAACCTGTGTATGTAACTCATTAAAGTGGCAAATAACCTCTGTTTATTGAATTCTCCACTACGTCATTAATCGTTTACTAGGTAATAAACACAGCACTATGCAAATTTCTGTGGAGGCCTTGATCCTGAATGCATGCATTTCACTTAACCAAAGTCATCAGGGCCATGTGTACAATGTCCTCAGAGATCAAAGCATCACTATCTGTGTTCCTTCCTTGCTACCCATCTCCTGCAGGCTCCTTGACTGCTTTATCTTTCTATTGCTGTTCTGTTTGTCTCTCCTGCTGGGGAGGGACGAGTCAGTGTGGGCTTCACAGAGCTATAAGTACCCACGGGATTCAACATCCTCACTGCATCTGAAGGATTACATAAGATGGCATCTCCTCCAGCAAGTCAAGAAGGAGGCTTTATGTGTTTGGCTTTCTAGTTCATTTACCTTGCTTTCTTTTTTCCCCACTCCTTCTCTTTTTCAAAAAAAAGAAAAAAGAAAAATGAAAAATGTCTAAATATTATTTCACCATTCCATTATAATTAATCCTGTAAATCATTCCCAAGTGAAACTTCAGCACATTATCCTGCAGAGTAGCAAGCAGTGCTTTCATTTTGGAAGATTATGTTTTGGCAAAGCATTCACTGGCTATGGGGTTGCTGGCATGAGCACTTGGAACAAACCTGCTGCTAGCCAACAGAATTAAGAATGTATTTGTAGGAAAGTGCCTGTCATTCTCCTAGCAGGGTAGAGGATGTTTTGGATGAGATCTGCCATAACTGAGCTGAAAGATGAGTGACATTCAAAAACAGCACAAACACAACACCCACAAAAAACAAGGATGGGATTATTCTGCGGATTCCCTGGTTTATTGAATTTGGGAGCAATAGCATTCAATGTGCCGCTGGCATGAGAAGACTCCAATGTTCTGCAATACGTTCTGCAAAGCGGTTCTTTGTAGCAGGAGACCCTACTGCTGGAGTTCGTTGAAGGTCCTGAAACACTGCCAGCTAATTCTTACTGGCACGTGGGCAAGGAGCGTGCCAGTTTATCCTCAGACATCCTCCTGCGAGGATCTTACCCACATGCATTCTTTGGAGAAGCTCAGAAGAACAATGAGGGAAGCAAGAGCAGGGGAAATAATGGAGCCTGCACAATAGAGGAAGAGAGATCCTGCAAGGAAAGGTTACATGAACTAACTGTGTGCCTGCACTCGGCACCACTTAAGCCGTCCCAGGAACAGACAGTTATCCTGCACAAAGAAGAGATAAGCACGTTTTCTAGTTTCAACCTCTGATTTGATGCACCGTGGAGGCACTTCTTTGTGGTTCTGTGCCAATAAATCACAGAATCACAGAATGATCCGAGTTGGAAGGCACCTCAAGGATCATGAAGCTCCAACCTCCCTGCTTGGCAGGGCCACCAAACTTCCATAAATCTCAGCTCTTGGAAAACAACTGCCTATCTGGATTAAATGGTACGTGAGCAGCACAAGTGTCCAAAGGCTTTGATAAAATCACATGAAGAAAAGATCAGGAAATTAAGAAACCACACTTTATTGCACTGCTTCCTACAGAAACATGTTTTCTGTACTGCTGAGCTGGGCATTGCTTCTGAGCAAGAAGAAGAGTGCTATTTTAGGATGATACAGCCTAAAAGAATGGAAATTTGTTGTGCTGGCTCTTCTTAAAAGCAAGGCAAGCTGCAGGAGCCTCACGCTGCTGAGGTGCGTGCCTTGGCAGCCCTAACAGGCAGGGCAAAGTTCCTGCTCCACAAAGGTAGTGGCAGCAGTCCCAAAGATTTCTGGCCAGAACTTTACCTGTGGAGTAATACTATCTGCTGTGGGCTATGCTCATTGCCATTTGTTCTGCATATTCTCTCTCATCGAAGTTACTTCCTTTCAATGGGCACACACGTGCCCCCCATAAGTAAGTACAAGACAAAGATTTTCATAATCCACATGTAGAAAATGCTGAAAATCTGGTTCTGACAACAGGACTTATTTCCTCCTCTAGGAACAGCTAGACTTCAGGGTGAATGAGAAAGTGAGAGGTATCTGCAGGCTGCTCCAAAAGTAGGAACTTCAGCCCAGTCCTTCCCTCTGACACACAATGTAGAAGCACACTTAATTCTCCACTTGAAAGCTTCTTCTGGAGCTATAAAGCAGAACTGTTCTAGGCTGCTGGAGGCCTCCCGGGAGTAAATGCATCCTGAAAGAAGGTGCTGCAAAGTTGCACTCCTGCACCTCGCAGCAGCTCAGCACACAGAGCTCTATGGAAATGGACAAAGCCAGTACATAAATGCCTTGGTTTGCATGTGCGTGTATGCAAATATACTTTTCTGGATTACATATTCATCTGTTAATCTGTCTTTCACACAGCAATTCTGCTTCACTGACACCATCCTTCCACGATGTCATCAGTAGGGCATCAAAGTTCACCTGCAATATGCTTTCCATACAACACAAGCACAGCAGGAGGATAACATCATTAAGGAAAACTTTACCATGCATACATATGGAAAAAAAAATCCTAAATTAAAAATAAAATCACAGCCCTCAAAACCAACAGCCCTGAACCTTGGTACTACTTATTTATCTAGAGCATACCACAAAGTGCTTTCATTAAATTGCAGAATTGCATCAGCAATTCTCTACTTTTCCATACTTCAGCAATGAGCTTTGTCAGAAGCACAGAAATGGTGTGACAGTTGTGGTCCTGGCCTCTTGCTTGCACTTGTGTGAGCAGAAGGAAGCAGAAAAGGTTATACGCTTACCTTCAAGATAGGAGCCATGAAGACAGACACACCAGTCAGAATGAAGACAATGACTCCAGTGACTCTCTGCTCCCTGAAAGAATAGCAGCAGGTTAGCAGTATGGTTTCAAGCTTTAATTCCAAATTTATTCCCGTCCAAGAGCATTCAAACCCTATGTAAAGTCTGGCAACTCATTTTTCGCAGCCACATTTTCCAAGCTGACTGACAATAACAAGCCAACACCTTCAGGCAGGCATCTTTATCATGACCAAGGCTCATACAGATCTTTTTTCAAACACCAAATCAGTTTTTGTATGTTTGCTTGTTTCCCTAGCTCCATTGTTTGTGGATCAGCAGAGTACTGCTACCAAGTAATGAGGAATGCGTTTAAATGTTAAACATTAGAAACTGTTAACCAGCAAACCAGATTCTCTGCATGGCAGCTTTCACAACATGCAAATAGGTAATAAATCATTAGCTCTCCACTCTTAAATTAGCAGCGTATTTCAAAGCTTGGTCACAGTATTCTGACGGTTAGATAAATGTCGTTTCTCACCGTACTGTACACTGCTCTGCACACCAGGTACAAAGGGAGTTCACAATCCCCTGGTCCAGGACTTCATGGGGTGCTGGACATTTGACTTAAGAGGCACCCACAACTGCTCCCTGCATCTGAAAATGCTTTTGCAAATAGTATTTCTGAGTACTTAAAGTTAGGCCATTAAGTTGCTATTATTTGCCTAACTAAGTGATTTCCAGGAGTGCTGCTGCTCCTGTTGAAAGCACTTCAGGCTACTTAATTAAGGCAACCAAATACAGAACAAATGGTTTGATTTAACAGAATAGATTGCTTTAGCCACAACAAGTTTAGATCTTTTACCACTATGTTTGCTAGGAAACGCCTGCCCAGTTTCCATGGATAAAGAAACGTGAAGTAAATACATCTTCTTTCTCAAACACTGGAAAACTTTATCTGATCTGGCTAAATAAACTTTAGAAAATGAAGATCTGCACTGCTGAATTTCATAGTCCGGTTGGGAAATACAAAGAAGGATGTAAGAGATTCTTCATGAAAACTCTGCAGTGCCCCTATGGCACCAGACCATGCAATGTAAAGCCTTGTGTAGTTAGAGGTAGCTTCAAGGTGTGTGCCCAAAGTAGACAAAAATTATCTCAACTCTGAAATTAAGTTCCCTTTTCTCCCTCCCTTCACTTGCCCTCACCCTGTACACAACACACACATGGTAGAATGGTTTTCTTCCTTTTCAAGAAAGAGTATCTGCAGAAGGACTATGCCAGATAAGCTTCAAACTGGATATATGCTCTGAGAACACGAAAAAAAAATAAAGCTGTAAGGAAGCACAGTGGATCTGAAGATTTACTGCAGATCTAAGAGCTATTCCCCCTTGAACCTCTACACACGTTCTGTTCAAAGCACGACCATTTATAGTACAAACTGATCTCTGCAGGCAAGCAAGGTAATAAAGGCCTATTTGGTTTGACATACCTCACTCCCAAAAACTTGGGTTGTTCTCCGGGGGCTGAAGTTTCAGTCTCCATCTTCAAGCTGTCAATATGAGCAATGGAGATCACAGTAGCAGCAACATACCAGGGCAGACCCATAAAGGAGCATATAATCATTAGAATGGCCACCCAGAACAAATCCAGATGATATCCAGCACCTTTCTGTGAAGGGAGACAGACATCCTTAGCTTTAATTATTCTAAATGCAGAAGGAATAGTCAAGGTTCTGACACTAGGCAGAAGCACACCAACCAAGCAGCATTTCCTTCAACTGTATCTTTCATGAACTGCTTGGCTCTTCTAATAGACAGAAGTTTTCACAAGCAATTAGCAGAGTGGGTCACACTGCTACATAAAGGATAAACTACTGCGTCAGCAGGGAAGGCAGGTATATGATACTTTTCTGGCAAAATATAACAGGTTTAAGCAATAAGTATAAGAACGCAGCAGACTTGCAAAAGACCAAGCACTGTGCAGTGTTTGGAGGTTGGGTTGGTGCAAGACAAGCCCTGCAGCCAGGTAAGTAGCTCAGTACAGTGGTACTCTTTACACAGCAGAATATGAGTTAAACACGACTGTAGCGAGGTTGTGTTGACTGAGAAGTATCAGGTGAGCTACATGTCTTATCTTGTAAACAGTATAAGCAAACTCTCAAAATATACATATATCTTGATTAAAAAGTTTACAGTATCCTGAAGGAGCTCAGTATTGCCTCTAAAATAGAAACACACACATAAAAAGGAACTGCACTATATATGCTATGTTTACAATTTTCCCAGACTTTTTTTACATGAAGTGACAAAGTGATGGGAAACCAAACACCCAACACTGTTCCAACTCCGTGCTGACTCTACTGAGTGTGTAAAACCAGCACAGCCCATTTTCACACACAGGACTTCTTTTGACATGGTGGAAAGCCAGAATTTTCACCAACTGTGCATTCATATGAGTCTAGCTTTCCACATGAACATCACTGTCAGAGTGGAGTCTGAACAACTAGTGATGATGGACAGGGAGCAATGCTGACCCAGGTACTGGTGCTAGGAGAGGGACAAGTCATTCCTGACTGTGCAAGGTGTGAAATCTCTGTCCAGCTGCTTTTGCTTTGCCCACTTCATTAGGTTTCTCTCTTCTTTTGTATCCTGATTTGCAAAGACACGGCACACAGTGTTTGCTATCTTCAGTTGCAATTGAGGTCCGCTTCTGAAAGTCAGAGAATTCTTCTGTACAACAGAGAACGAAGTTGTTCACAGTCCCTTTCTCCAGGTCCCCTGTTTTCCTCCAAGTACAACAGCTCCTTCCATTTCAAGAGCTATTTCATTTGGCATCAGGAACTACAACAGCACTTTTGTGTGCCAAGTCATCTCACATTTGTGTGAGTGACAGCATGGATATGTACAGAGCTTAAAACAGCCAATCCAACCCTTTCATAAAACCAGACAGAAGCCTTATTTTATGAGTCAGCTGTTGTAAAATAACTCGATGCAATGACTTAATGAAGCCTACCTGGATGTAATCTTAGAGATATACGGTGTCTGCCAGAAAGACAGCGCTTACCATCTCCTATCGGAGCAATATCTCAACTCCTTTATTTAGGATACAAAGCGACTACAGAAACTCAGTCAGGACTTCACAGTCAGTCTGAGCACTGCTCATTTTGCTGGGTACTGGAGCCCAACTAAGCTTTCAAGGGGACAGTGACAAGAGTGACATGGGACACATAACCCATCAGAATGAGAAAGCTGACCTCATTCTTTGATTCTTTTTAGATACCTTTGTTTTTCAGATTGATCTGAAGAGGAACTCCAGTGGAAACTGATGTTGTAAACAGAAGTTTCTGTCAGAGGCAGACAGCAGCACTTGCTAGCAAAACACTGGGTGAATTCACCCCTAAAAGCTTTCTCCAAGTCCAGTACACTCTTCCTATTATTAATCTGTGGGGCTTTTTTAATACTTCAGTGGACTAACACAGGAAATTCACCAGTCACAAATGCCAAGAGAAGAAGCAAAAAAACCAAACAAGACATCAAAGAATAGGATCTTAAGAAAAACACCAAAGAATTCTGTACAGTTTCATGTTTTAAAGATTAACCTTTTTTTAAACTTGTTCAATTTGATTTTATTGGAAAGAACAAATGAGGCAGACCTACATGGTGACCTAAGAGGGAAAGCAACCCAGCTCCTCTTGAATAATAGTCATTGTTTTCCTAATACATTCACTGCTTACTTTGGCTGGCCAGCAGCACCCAGACGGGTACTCGGTGCCACCTTGCCAATACTTTAACAGGGCAGAAGCAGGAAAAAAAAGTCCTCCTTTGGTGCTGCAGTAGATGTGTACTGATGTATATTTTGATGCAGAGCAGCAGGAGAGGATTGGAGAACCCCCATTTAAACAAAAGCGTGTTCTCACAACCGTAACAAAGGAAGCAGGAAACAAATTTTTATATTAAACAGTACCTTGTGGGAATGTTTATACTTTGTTGCTAAAAAAGTACACCCAGTGCTGATGACAGCATAACCATGTTCAGCTAGCCAGCGGCTCACAGCAAGAAGGCTGGGTGCCTCTGCCATAGAAAGTATTACCTGGGGGCTTCGGTCTGTTGTGGCCACAGAGGCCACGTCAATAAGAATAAAGCCACCATCACACGAGGAAATCAGACACCAGCAGAAAGCAAGTCTGTGCCAACTGCCCTGCCTGACAAGCTGGCAGACAGCTGTGCTGTACCTTGCCTCCATAAGCACCTTCAGCTAATGGTGTGCTTCAAGGACAGGGTAAAGATTAGCCTTCCCATGAGGAAGATGTGGGCGCAGCATTACCTTTATCTGTCCAGCTCCAGATGGCAAGTAGCAATGTTCTGAGGTTTATTTCAAACCAGCCCCGTGAGACAGAAGCTAGCCACCATTCCTCACACTGCACAACAAATCTTTCCTGTGCCCTTCTGGTCTTCCAAGTCAGTGTTAAATCACTCTGGCTGCCTAATGCCTATGAAGTGACCATATGGAACAGCCTCCTCTTTTTCAGGTCAGAGCTCAATGTACAGGAGAGCAACATTTCCAGCAGCTCTAGGTATAAAGGTTGAAGTGGCTATCAAAACTATCACCCAGAACTACCTGCACTGAGAGTGAGTCTTTGCTGTCATGAGTTAGAACACTTGAAATGTGTGTTGTTTGCAAAAAGGGAGAGATTTCTTTTACAGGAGTTTAATGTGTTTCAACAGAACTGACCATGCAGGGAAGGGAAAAACCCTACAGGCATGAAAACCTGCATAGCGCTGGTCTGGAAAGTTTATTTTAAAAACTACATCCTAGACTGCTACATGTCAGCAGATCTAAAGCTTTAAATAACATTCAATTGTGGTTATGCCTTTGACATACCTAAGACCTCTTCAGCTTATTTCTCATATTTTACTGTACCATAACACCAGTACAGCTGCCAAACATGGACCATCCTTTGCCATATCCATTAAAGGTGGGTTCCTGCAGTTACCTCAGCACTAGAAGTTCTTCTCTGAAGTAGCTGACAGCCATACTGATGCGCTATGCCTGCCCAGGGACAGCCATGACAGAGACTTTGTTCTGCTGACTGCTGGGAACACTGACCTGCAATTGCCTTACAATAAGCACAGTAACAGGAGCTTATCAGATCTAGGGAAGCTTTGCCTATTTTGATTAGATCAGAGAAGTTCTGGCCTGGAGACAATAACGCAGTGCTGTCCAAAGAAAAATCAGGTCATTGCTCAGGTTTAGAAGAGGACTTGTGAAGCACACAGGCTCTCCCAGTAGCAAACCCAAGCTGCCTATGACAAATGCACGCCAATTTATTTATCCTACAGTTAACTTTCGCTCTCTTCCCTCATAATGTGGTGACATAAGCAGATACTCAAGGGTATAAGGAGGGCAGGAGAATCCACCTGCCCAGCTTTTTCTACCTCTTCCAGTTATGGCTCATGCAGCTCCCTCAATTAGGCTGCTCTCTGAGTGAGATCTTTAGCTGGTCGATCTGCTGTGGCCACCTTCTTTTCCTTACATGCTAAACCACACTGTGTGCTGAACACTGCCACAGGCCCTCCTCCATCTCTAGCACAGAAAAATCATGGAATAGCTCTTAGCACACATGCAGACCACAGAGCACACACCCACCTTGAGCTTGTGTTCCTTCCTGTTGACAATGACGGCTGTGATTTGCTGGTCCATGAAGATGAGGATAGTCACCAGCAATGCAGGGATGGCTGCTGCCAGGTACACCCACCATGGGTTCCCTCCAAAGGGTGGGATAAACCAGCCCCTCTCAGGACTGGTTGGCTTTAAAGGACAAGGAAAGGCAAGCATGTATTAGAGCCACAATATAGCACAGACATCATCATGCCATAAATGCATAGGGCTTTTCCTTCCAACAAACAGCTAGTGATAAGGTTTGTGATAATTTAATTCTCCCTATCAAAAGCAACAAAAGGTTCTTTAAAATTAAGCACTGCTTACTGAAGGCCAGCTTTTGCAAGCTGATTAGCAGCAAAGTTACAAGAGGAGCTATGAGGAATGTGCCAGTAATGTGCCAGCTGCTCTGAGCAGCTTCTCTGAAATGCCTCCAGGAATCTGAGTAAGGGGAATGTCTCTGAGGTGGGTGTGCACATAACACCAGCTTGTGAGTCCTGGATATGAGAAACTACATCCAAAGGAGGTAGGAGAAGCTAGGCCTGTGTTCCAAGTACGGAGGTAGGATTTAGGAGATCAGCCAACGAAAACAATGCTCATTAAAAGGATAACAGTGAAGTTAAATGGTGCTGATTGCTTTCCTGTTTTGAGGGCAAGTAATTTTACACAGGGCAGTTGGGTGTAAAAGGGAACCTATTCCAAAAGCCACAAAATGAGTTGACAATTACATACCTTGAATTCACTTGGCACAATTAGTTTTGGTGTGGCCACACCTACCAGGGCATCTAATCCACAGAAGATCAAAATGGATAAGATAATGGCAAAGTCACTGATGAGCTTCCTGGCCTGAAACAGAAGTTGACACGGTATGGTCAGTTACCACTATGAAACACCACTTTATCCATGTCTTAGATACCACGTGATACTCTTTGGTAGGAACATAAAATAATCTATTCCGGGTAGAAACTCGGGTGTAGATTGTAATGTCTGATGCCATTTCCACCAAATGTGCCTTGCTACTTCATTTTTTTGTCTGAGAGACGAAGAATTGAACCTAAATGGAAATATGAAAACAAGCCTGAGGAAAAAGATTGCCTGTTCATTGCTTTGACAAGTCAAACTGCCAAAGTAATGTTGAGAACTATTTAACATCTTGAGAAGAATTCTGAGACAATTTAGCTTTGTTTCTTTTTCAAATAATCCAATAAGTTTTCATTCTGATCACCCTGATTACTGAGACTTCAAGGTCAGCTTCCAACATTAACAGATATTGAATATCTATAAATGAAACAAACAAACAAAAAAATTAGTGACATTTTTACACATTACTTAACATTATCTCCTATTTGCCTTCTGATTCTCATAATCATGTTTCTCCAGGGACAGAGGCTGTTTCTTTTATACAAGTTGAACTTCCCACATCATCTCAGGATTCCTAAGGTATGAAGGTTAGTATAAAATACTGTGCTATGCCCAGATACCATTCTTTTAATAGGACTGATTTTTTCAATACACATTTAGGGAAAAAGAAAAAAGTGAAAGGGAAGAAAAAAATTAAATGGAATTGACAATGGAAATAGTCCTGGACTTCCCTTTAGTAGATGAGAAAACAAATTTCCATGACAGATGTAATGTTCTGTGTGAACTGTAGTTCGAAATGGCATTGTCTTTTGTTCAAGTAGTAAATTAACCCCAAATTAACCTCAAATTAACCCAAACAGACAATAAGAGAAATGGAGTATCTTGGTTAACCCTCTGCATATTTTAAAGAATGCAACTCTAATGAAAACAATGGAATACAGCAACACGAAGCTGCCGTGGCTGGGCCCTGAAACTAAACTAGACTGGCCCCACTGTGCTTGTCTGTAACTCTGTGTGATTTTTTTGTACACGTTCCTTCTAGGCCTCCCAGGTTCACATGGCTACAGATAAATTGAGCTGCATTCCAGGCTGGATGGAATTCATTTCTTTTTTATTAAAAATAATAGAGGTTCAATTGTAACACAGCAGAACAGTAAAAATCCTTGCAAGATAAATCTCATTGTGTCAGAATGCCAAAAAGGGGGGACAAGTCTTACACAAACATGTCTTTTGGCCACAAGTGGAAACCTGCTGTCTCCTTTTAGAAGAAAACAGGTGAAACTGGAAAAGGCAGAATATCTTGGAGAGGGCAGAGCTGCTTGTCCACTATGTTTCAAGTGAACTCCTCACAGCTGAAAGGCCTGTTGTTCATTTTTTATCCACTGCCATTCTGTGTTTAACAATTGTCATGGTAAGTTCAGTTGCAAAGACAGAATAAGCAGATGTACCTGAGAGATGCACATAATTTGGCTGGAATCACAGAATCACAAGGTTGGTAGGGACCTGCAAGATCGTCTAGTCCAAGGAAGTCTGAGCAAAACCTCATTTAAATCAATTCAAAGGTTATTCCTATTTTGCATCTGATCCTAAGAGAAGAAATGGAATTCCTGTTTCAAGTCCCTACCATATCAGGTACACTAGATGTGGGTGTCACAGAGTTAAACATTTTTGCACTGATTTCTGACTATTTCAAAAGCTACTGGTAATGGGAAAGATGTGTCTGATCTCCTGTTCAATGCAGACAACCAGCTTACCCATTTTTATCTAGTAACAAAGCAAACACTCCCTCCTCTTGCTGCAAGCAGGGAAACTTTTTGACATTGATTAATTATCCCTTTTGGATCTATGATTTCTGTAAAGCATCCATACATTCTATAACAAAATCAGCACATACATTAAACTTTGTGTCTGGCACTGAAAACGGCCACTTGAAACTATATAGGTCCAAATTACTGTTGTGTGAGACTGATGAATCACGTTATTGCGCATCTTTGCTTGGAAGTGTTGTCTTCAATACTGTTAAAATCACTGCTACAGTCCAGTGACAGACTGTAGTTCTTCTAGATCTTAACTTGCCTGTGTCCTCCAGAAACACTGAGGAAAAAAAGGCTAGGCAATTCCATGATGTGCCTTGGTTAACCAATATAATGTTTCTATTGCAGCAAAAACAACCTGGTTTTCCTGGAAAGCATCTGCTCCCATGTGACAGCTATAACAAAAGGATGGCTCATCTTTGCAGTCTGAAAGAGTAAAGAAGCCAACTGCTAGTGTGAAAGGAGAGACTTACAGTGGTTGGAAAATAGCGACTAGTCTTGAATTTCTTCAGGGCCATGGAGCAGGTATAAGTGCCAAAAAAGAGGATGAAAGACATGAGGGTGATATCAGGGACATATCCACAGTTGTTGCCCACGAGGCGTCCTCCATATTTGAAGCACTCCTTCTTTGTCAGAGACGACCAGTCAATGCTGGTGTTGTACTGCAGAAAAAAGAACATTTCCATGAAGTCATGCTCACATAAACACTGCACACGTTAGAGCAGGCACAGAGACGGACCATCAGGAAGAAGGGACGGAAGAAAAAGGAAGCATGGAGCAGAACCTAAAAATCCCTGTGCTTATGGGAAAACAGGATGGATTTTAATCCAGAAAGAGGATGGTGCAACCTTTGAACTTAAGGCAGTCTAAGGCCTTGGACAGAAGACATAGATCTTTGGCTTAGGTAATAAATCCAAGGCAAAACCTAAGCTCTCTGTTGCAACTCTTTGCATAGCAAATTTATATACAAAGGATGGATGAAGCTCCTTTCCATCATACTTTCAGCCATGAGTGCTCACTGGACAGGCTGACCACCAAACCCAACCACTGCCAGCTGCTCTCCCACTATGGGGCTCCCAGCCCATCCTGATTTGAATAGTTTATTACCAATGATGATTTCTACTGCTCAGGTAGGGAGACACTACTTGCATTACATATTTCATCATGGAATCCAGAACTGCACAGGGCATGATAAATGATCATCTGTTTCCTAATGCTTATGGTGAAGCAGAGCCAAAGAAAGGGTCTTTACCTCCCCCTGCACCTGTATAATTCATAATAATGTCAGTGCAGTGATGAGAACAGAACAAATAGAAATGCACAAGAGAGCAAGAAGTTAAATGTGCATAAAGCACTGAGCTCACAAAGCTACTCCAGGTGTGCACAGAGTGCGTGGTCTTAAGGGAATTCAGAATATACATGCTTAACACCACAGAATGTTTAAAATAAATCCAAGTACCTTAAAAATTCTGCCTTTCTGAGAAGTTTTAGAATCACGTTGTTTCTACTGCTCTGTTTCTGCATGAAAACTCAGAGGAAGGAAATAACTGTCCCAAGAACCGTAAGATAGAAAATTACTATTTAAATTAAAACAACAACAACAAAATACCTCACAGTGAATAAATAGGGAGAAGACAGTCTTTCATTCCAAATTTTCAGCTAGGGAGCTGAGCAAAGTTACATTCCAAGTCTTCAAAATAGTTAAGGTTCTCATTGAAGACTAAAGCTTCATGGCCTCATGTCTTACCTATTAGCATCTTGCTCATATGGATGTACTGAAAAAATACATTGTGTATACCTCCAAATATGGATGGTAATCAACTGCTCTGAAGCTACGTGTAATAAACTACAATTTCGTCAGCAGATTCTGTGAACTCAGGGGGCTCTAGCTAAACTGAGACATGATTGTGCTGATGGTGATAGCAGCAGGAGGTGGAAGGGAGAAGAAAAAACAACAGAAAAAAAACAGCTATGCATTCTTATATTTGACAAAGTGATGATACATTTGCTCTTTCAGCATTGCGGCTTTCTGTGGCATGAAGCAGCAGCAACTTGTCCCACATCAGTAGGGTTTCTGTAGGCCTGCCCTGACTGTTAGTTTCTGGAGTGCAACAGAAGGTAGAGATGAGAAAACCCAAAGTTTGGGGGGCAAATTTTGTACACGATGCATCTGCACACATACCTCCTACCCCATACATACCTGGGGTAGGATCTCTTTCTGGAGATCCCTCCTTTGTGAAGCCAAGTTTTCCTTACAAACCTAGAATCTTATAATGCAGGCGATCAACATTCTTCCCTTCCTTTATAGCACCTTTCTGTTGTACCAGTCCTTCTGTCATCACACCTCTGCTGTAATGCCTTTCCCATCACACTGATCTGTCCTACTGCTACAGAGTCAAACCACTGTGACTTCCACTTTTCACGCTATAGAAATAAACCCCAAGGAGTGTTCAACAGTCAAAATTACTGTTTGGAATACCAAAATGCAAGAAGAACAGGGTATCCCTTTTCCCTCAAATCTACTACCTATATGGTATCAGTGGTCCCTCATGGAAAGGTTCACAGCCATTCAACCATTTGACTGGCAGCAGATTTGAGACTGCTGGCTGTACCAAAGGTAGAATGGAAACAAAGGGCCAACTGGCCGATGTAAAATAGCTGGAAACTCCAGGACTATGTGGGGCTCAGTTCCCCAACAGGGACTGGGGCTAAAGCAGGAGAGTTCAGCTGCTGTGGGGATAGCATGACCCCAAAGCACTTTGCAACGTCAGCCAAAGAGATACAATTGAGTCTGATGGGAGCTGCCCCTGGCCCTACTGGGTGGCAGGAACGGTGTCACAAAACAGGGCTCTGGGGGAGAAGGGCTAAGATGCCAAGATCACTGTTCCAGAAGAGGACAGTCTGAAAATGCAACTTGTTGAGTTCTTTTTTTTGTCTCCAGACCTGAGTTCAGTTCTTTGCCTTCCTCTAATGCATGCCTCCCATCTCCTGAGACTGACAATCAAATGCTAAATGCATAAATAACGTGAACAGTTTTTCTTGTTAATGAAACAGAAGTGGCAACTGGCACTCCCCTCTTGACAGGTGGATTTAGGCATCCTGACGGCTGGCATTGTGTCAGAGCTTGGGGCTGTTCATCACTTCCCCAAGTGTTATCTTGTGTGACGGGCAGCTGAACAATTAGGCCCTCACTTGCATCCCTTCCAGGAGCAGTGAACTCAGATGCTCAGGAAGCACAGCAAATTGACAGAGGTGGGGCAGTGAGGAAGGCAAGGAGCAGGAAAGGGCACATGAGGTGCAGCATGGCCATCAGAAAACCTTGCTTCTGTTTCCTCACTCTGCTGCCAGCCCGCTAGAGACCTTGGGGGATGCTCTTTCCTTCATGTTTGTGCCTCACTTCTATTGTCTGGAGAGCTCTGTACAGCATGTCCAGATCAGAAAGCTGCCGCCTCCTGCTGGGCCACCTGGTCCTGCACAGAGAGAGCAAAGTCCTACAAGAAATGCAGAAAGGAGGACCTGTGTTCTTCAGCACAAAGTTATTACTCTGCCTTTCAGCTTCCTACACATAAAACACAGAGATATCAGAACCCATCAAGACCTATTTCTTCCTCATTATCATCCAGAGCTTTCTACTTGAGGGAGCTCTGGAAAAGCCAGAAAAAATTACATTAGAAAAAAAAAGTGTTGGAAAACAGGGTCATCCAGAGGAATGGCTGGCTACAACTCTCCTACCATTACTACCCTGGCCACAGTCTGCACACAAGGACACTACGAATCCCTAGGAGAGCCATTCACTTCCTGACAACACACACAACTCCACCAGCAAGGAAGAGGCTGCCATTCCCAGTTACGCACATTGTATTCTGTATGCAATACTACAAAAAATCCCTGGAGGATGAAGTGCAGTAGAACTTTATTTTACAGTGTTTGAGGCAAAGTGGGAGTTCTGGTGTGAGGATGCAATCAATCACTGCTCTATTTGTATGGAACAGCAGAAACACATGGCCCTTACAGCCTTTAAAAACTGCACTGTCCCTGTCCTTGCAAAGCTGTATTTTGAGGCAGAGAAGTACAATGTGAAGTGGGGAAATGGAGCACATCAGGGAAACAGGCAGCAAATTTTCAGCCAGACTACAGAGAAGCCCACAGACTACACCTGCAAGCAATGTCACTGGAAGGAATAACTGAAATAAAACCAAGGTGTAAACCATTGGCTCTGTTGTACCACAGGGAGGAGAGCAGAGCTAGGAGCTGCCTGCAGTTTCAACTATGCAAGCTTTTTTTACGTCAACACACTGGAAGGTCACGGTCACAAACAGCCAGGTTACAGGAGGACATGTTCCCATCTGAAGGTTGGAACAGCACTGCTAGAATAAATACCTATTTTAATTTCCACCATTTTGGGATTAGTGGTTGATTCTGTTTAATTAAAAAAACAATAAATAGCAAGAGTTGCTGCTTCTGCTCTTGTGGCTGGCCTGCTGCTTAACTACTGTCGCTTTGTGGAGTGAAAGTATGAGCCATGGAGGGATGCCAGCCCCCATTTCTTTCACAGCCACCAAACCTCACAGCAATGTTTTCAAAGCCTGCCTTCCTGGAAGCCTCACTTACCATCTCAGTAGAGGAATAGAATGGCCCCTCAACTGACGGCACAGTCGTTCCGTTAAAAAGCAAGCTACTATCTGCAAAAGAGAACAGAAGGAATACTGAGAGCATGGTGCCAAAACAGCAACGAATAAAAACAAACAGGCTTGTCAGTTATGTCCTTCCTGTATTACTTAGGTTTTATAAGTATTTTTACGTCTGGTAACACTATAGAAGTTTCACTAAAATAACATACAGGGCACACTGATTTAACTGGAGAAAGAGTAAGTGCGTGTACCTTTTATACTTGAAATCGTAACCAGGCCTAGATAACTAGTAGAACACCACTAACCACAGGCAGCCTTTCTGGGCCTCTGTAGCATCTCATGATTCTTGGCAGACCATCAGCATTGCCATGCCTGTAAGCATTACCACAGATTTTGCTGCTGGCATCTTCCTTGCAATGGCACCAACAACTTTCAGTAAAGAAATGCCTGCACAGCCCAAGTGTTTTAACAGTGAGATCAACACCTGAGAGTAGAAGCTGAACCGAACTGTACGCCATGTTGCAAGAATGGAACTGAGCATGGAAATTGATGCACCCCTGTTCTGGAGACAGGAAGTCTGAGAAGAGGTAATTGCGTATTTTTTACAGTGTTTTGTTCTCTTTTTCTGACATCTTCAACTAAATCAAAACCCTCTCCATATTCTCTCCATCTCCAGCCCCTTTTATGTTCAAGCACACAGCCTTTACACTTTGCCAGATGCTCCAGCCTCAGAGGACCTCCCTGCCTCATTTTCTGCTGTATTCCTGCCTGGTACCACAGGAACACTCCTCTTTTGTCCTCCCCACTACCTTTTCAACACCTTCTCCTTTTCCTCTCCCTCCACAGAACACATCAGGAGTGCAGAGGATTTCTTTTGCTGCTTCTGACTTCTCTGCTGGCATACAGAGAAGCTTTCTATGCAGCTGTGATTCTTTCAACTCCAATCTAAATAGCTGCTATGTGGATTATAATGAGAAAGTGAATGGAGTGTAGTTCTGCATTTGGGTTTCTCCACTTGCATTGTAAAACAGTGCATGTTACTCAAAGACGCAGACTGGAGGTACAAGGATCACAGAGAAGTCTCTGTATGACACACTGTAATTCACAGAATCACAGAATTATCAAGGTTGGAAAAGACCTAGAAGATCATCTAGTCCAACCATTACCAATACTTCCCAGCTAAATTAATATTCATCAACACAACAGGAGGATGATTCTGAAATGCAGACGTTACTCATACTGTGAAAGTCTCTGTGCCTGTTGTACCACGCACCCACACAGGTCTATGCAGGAGAGGATGGTATGTCTGAAATGAAGTTCCAGATGGTTGCCTGGACAGACTGCTGACATTATACCCAGTATTTTGTGCTCACTCTGCCTATTCAAAGTTTATTCAGTGTTAGTTGAAAACCTAAGGAAGAAGCATATGAAGATGATGACAACTTCCACCCTCCTGATAAAACCCCAAATGATGCAGCCAGTGGGATCCATCTACTGTCTCAAGACCATCAAAGCATTTACTGATCCCTCTCTACCTTCCATGTCAGGACATCTCTGCCTCAGTTCACCTACTGGCCCAGCCCTGCCTAAAGTGAGTTAGACACACAGACATAAAGGTATGTGTTTATACGTGCACAGGTGCTCACAAAGTTGGACTTCCACGGTATGAAAATTCTGCTGGGACTGGAGTAGAAACATTAAGCAAGGCTTTGGGAATCATTTGATTTCAAATCATCTTTACCCTCTGAAACAACCATTTGGATAGGAGACAAAGAAGATGAAAAGAGAATCATGGCAGCAACGGTTTGTGAACCTTATCAAACAATGCATGCTAATCCTTCCCCCACTTGTTTATGAAGGTAGAGATTGGCATTGTGTTTCTGGGCACAAATCTCTTACAAAATGAAACAACACACTCCAGCTCTACCACCACATTTGCCCTGTGCAGTGGGTCTGTGCCCTAAGCATTTATCTGGAAATTTGAGACTTTTCAAGCATTGCATGGTTAGACAAAGACATAATCAGACTAACTGCTCAGCCACCAGGAGAGAAACCACTCTGCCCTTCAAACAGAAGCAGAATTAGACCAACACTGAAGTGCTTGCAGTGACCCTGCATTTAATAGCTAATGCTAGCGTCCAGTTTCCAACATCTTTTGCAAAGAGGCAGCTAGCAGCAGACAGATTATTTTCCTGTTTGACAGGTATGTTGAGATGATATTATGTTTACTTTGAGTACAAATCAAGTTACTTACTCAGTTCTCATTGGTGGGAGAACAGTCAGCATTACTTCTGTTTGGCATCTGTTTTGTAGCCTTTTGTTTCTGGTTGTATTACCAGACCTATACATATTTTGGCTACAGTTGCCTTGCAGCCCACACTCTAGTAATAGGCTGAACTGATGGATACACTTCCCTTCCACTCTATTGAGGACTTCTTCATGCTTTTCCACTCATATGCACAGCCAGGAAGTGCAAAACCACCCAAGTCTGGGCAATGCCCTGAATAAATCCAGCTCCTGTCCTTTGTCAAGACCACACAACAGATACCAGGATTGACTTCAGCACCACAGCAGTGCCCTTAACACCACTTCTAACTTTTTCCAGCCTTCTCAGAGAAACGCCATTCAGAATTAATGGCCACATGTTTGTGAGGAGACAGGTACACAGACTGCTTCTCCACTCATAACAGCACTCACATGAGGAGTGCCAGAAAGGCTGGCTAGAAGGTAATTCCAGTTGGCACACAGGTAAAATATGTCCTTCTGCTTGAAAATATTCAAGGCTAAGATAAGATATCAGAAGAAAACTGATAAAGAAGGATTAATCAACTGCTCTATTATCTGGGACACAGTGCAACTGATAAATAAGTGAATGAATGAATAAATAAAAGAAAATGAGATCTTGTGTTTGCAAATCTGAGGGCCAATAAAGTATTCTCTTACCTGGAAACTGTGGTTCACAGGCACAATAGTAACGTGTGATATAGTCCACGTTGAAATTGGGGTTGATAGGGTAATAATCTGCCAGCTTGATCATCTTCTTGAAAGCATCATAAATGAAGATGAAGCTAATAAGTGAGGAGAAACCTTCTTCGGTGAAACGTGTGAAGTACTTGACCAGGAAGCTGGCATCAGTAGCAACAAGAATGAGACACTGGAAGGCTGACCAAAGGCCGATCCAGAGACGAAACTCCAGGTAGTCAAAATCATTGTCTCTGCAACAAGACAGAAGTGGCAGGGAGGGAAAATATCAGGGATTAGAAAAATCCATACAGAACTAGCACTTTCTAGTGAGAAGTGGTGAATGTAAATGCTCTGGGACCAGGGCTTATTTTAGATTAAACAAAAGTGTGCCCAAGTGCTAAACTGTTTTCAGCCAGCCAACACCATAAAAGTGCATGATGCAGTTTAAGAGCAGAGGTAGCAGAAAAGCTTGCAAAAGTGATCATTCTTGCTTCTGCTTCCATTAATAAATGCTACCAATGAATTTGAGCTCTTTCTAGGCTTCAGAGTATAAATCTTCCCTTGGCAAACACACAGAGTTGTAAAGGGCCAAGCATCCAGCCACCCAGACCAAGAGCAGTTGGACAGCTTTCCACCAGCTGCAGATTTAACAACAGTTTACAAATCTCCTTTAGAAAAGCAATTTCCTGCCAAGCTTCTCACTCAGAAGCCTGCATTTCCATGTCTCATACCCTTCCGTTATCTGCAGAAAAGTAGCAGCAGCAGATAAAGAAATGCAGAGCTGAAGATGACAAACTTAGGTGCCAGGATGTGGCAGCCGTGGAGGAATGATGCGGTGAATCATATCACTCCTCCCTGGGAAGTTTGTTTGCTGCGGGAGTCTGCCATGCCCTAACTGCACTGAGTTCAAAGGGAGGCTTTTAGGACCAAAGAAATACAAAAATCAAAAAGCAGAGAATGTAAGACTCTGCCAAGGTAGACTGCTGTCCATTCTGGAAAAGGGAGTGGGGGGCAGCAGGGTCCCAGCCCCAGCTATTTCTCCATGGAAGCAGGTAGCCCTGCCCGGCTGGACTGTGATGATAAAGGAGGCCGAGCATTTTCACTGTAAAGTCTAAGAGCAAGGTCTCAGACAGCATCAGAAAGCTGTGAGGAGACTACAGAGTTCAGGAATCCCTTCCTTGTTTCCCCCAACTACATCAAGTCTGCTAAGAAAAATGAATGCTGCTCCCTGTGAATCTCCTTTAGGAAATATTTTAGAAGAAGCAAAAGTCCTCTTCAAGACACCTTAGGAATGCAGGCTGCACCAGATAACCACCCACAGCTCTGAAACATAACAGCACAAAAGGAACAAGACACTCTCAAAGGCATGAGGAAGCAGGAAATTGCTAAACTGCCCTGAAGACAGATCTGTTTGCATTGGGAAGTGCTGGTCAGCTCCAGGGAGCTGAACGTGCCTCAGGGATGGCTTAGCTCCTAGTATGAGGGGATGGTTTTAGATCAAACACCTGGCAGAGTAACCTGGTGAAACAGGATGTCCTCAGAGCTGGCAACAAGTTGGTCCCACCTTGTATTCTGGTCCCCACTGCAGGCGGACTCCCTCCAGCTTGGTGTGACAGAGAATCCTGTTCACACGCCTCTGCCCTTGCTCAGCATTTGCCCAGAGGCAGCAAACCACAGCAGCTCAGTGCCATGCTCCATGACTCCCCAGAGCACCTACCCTGCAATCTGGGGAATGCTGGCAGACAGAGGGGCTTGAAGACAGTCTTCTAGTGCACAGCACAAAACTGCAGAGATCCTGAACAGGAAGGATTACACCTAACCAGGGGGAACTACAACCTCACAGTTGTAAAATGGGAGAAAATGCTGAAAACTTGGCAATGCCCCAGTTAAAGGCTTACTACTGGGCAGCACCATGCATTCCTGTGAGCCTCCTGGGTCAGTGTCTTGTAGGCTCAGGCACTATCACACATCTGCATTCAAAACAAGCCTCTGCAATGCTTTTTCCTCCTTAGCACTCTGTAAAATGGGAGCAGCAGTCCCAGGCAACCCACCAGCTCAATACAGTGATTGCTGAAGGTGCATGAGTCCTCGTAATTCTTTAACATAATTGGTACCAAATTTAGGATAAATTTACATTCAAGTGTTTTATTATATGCTGTCAACAAAACTCTTCAGAGCAGAGTTGTAATGTTTGATTTGCTACAGCAAATGGAGGGAGGATGAAGAGAAAAAGGATCAGCTCTGCAAAAGAGGCTGATACAGAACTGCGCTGTGCTGCTAACGAAGACCCCAACCATGACGTATTTTGAATTTCTTTCAGGAAAGAAGCTGTCATTCAGTAGAAACTTTCTTAGGCATCTGCACGGATACAGACACACTCACTTTAAATGAATCAGTAGATGGCAAGGCTTTCTAATTTCGCTCCCAGCAGGGAACAGGGTGTTCTGAATATGAACAGCCACAAATGCATTATTGAAAATCACAGCACTTGATTCCAATTTCCTTGTGAGAAAGGCTCCCACAGAATCCTGCCCTTCTGCCCAAACAGGTTGTTAGGACAATTGCTTTTATAACCAAAATCTCCTCCTCTGGTTAAAAATAACCCCATCTTTCCCAAAACCATAGAAAATGTTTTTCCATATTGTTATTTTTAACTTCAACATACAGCACCCAGGCTTAGACCTGTAAGCTCCTGGTTTTATTCATTCTCTTCCTGATTTTATCCATTCATAGCCATCAAAGAAAGAAAAGAAAGGTGCTCTCCCTTCCTGACCCACTACAGATCTCACCAGCAGGCAGATTACAGTTTCCTTCTCCAGGCTTGTCTGATTTTTTTTTCCATTTTCTCATCCCTGCTCATCTCTGTACCAGCAAAGAGAAAAGAGAGGCTGCAAAGCCCATCTCCTCTGCTGCTGACTGGGAGAATCGTGCAAGCAGTGCCATGGAGAGCCACAGCCCTAGGGAAGGCAGGAAGAAACTGTACACCACTTTAAGGTGCAGCAAGTCTCTCCATGGCACCTGCAACTCCAAGATGAGCCTCTGCCTGTGTTGGCTCTGCTGAACAGGGATTGGAGAGCAGCACAATGCCAACCTGTCTTAAAATCCTACAAATATAGAGCTACCTTTGACAATATGAGATGAGAATCAGACCTGATCTCATCCTGAGTTGCAGGACCTTTGCAGACGAGGACCAGATTGATACAGGTATTATCAATTAAATTTGCTGAGCAAATGTTACCAAAGCAGTCCTGTGTACATGCGGTGATATACAAATATACTGTCTGCCTAGCGGAGGCTCTATGCCTCAGAAGACTCCTCCTACAGCTAGAGTACTCACAGGAAAGGCATGGTCATATTGCATCCGCTCAATTATTTCTGAGTAAGTACCTACACAGATTAAATGTAATGAAGGAGATACAATTAAAGAGACAAACATATACCATGTCTCCTGCCTTATTACAACCTGCAGCCATGTTTACCTTAATAATTCAATAGGTTCTTCTAAAAATAACTACAAATGGTAGAAAAGCTGTTCCATATCACAGGCAAGTGCTCTTGAAATAAAGCACAGCAACGCCTTAAAACCAAAAGCTCTCAATTTTTTTGTCCTGCCATAGAAATCTTGGCAACGCCGTCAACTCTCCTTATCTTCTTGATGTGGGGAACAAAGGCCACAAGAGATCCGGCATGTTTTCTGTACAACTTAAAGTTATCAATTTCTTAAACATCATCCAAAATATCAACAGTCCTGCATGTAAAATTATCAATGAATAATATGCAGATTTCTATGTGCACTCATTATATTTTGCCAGCTTTACTGACACTTCAAATGAATAATGACTTAGGAACAAAGTTTTGGTAATCTTGAGACCTTTGTTATGTGAGTTTGTTGCTTTCTTTGCTCCTTTGGGAAACACAGCAATCAGGAAAACACAGACAGCAGTCAGCAGGGAATAGTATGCTGAAAGGACTGCAGACTTCCCATTGAGCACAGGCTTGGCAAAGTATTTCTGAAAGGCTCAACCAAAACAGGCCCCCATACACTGGGTGGTGCTCTGGGCATACGTGCCTATGAAAATCCCAGACATGATTGCACTGCAGTCTCAACAAGGAACAAATGGATGCTTCATTTCATACACTAAATCCCCTCCTTCTCCTCCACAAACCATCTCATTCCCTAGCTAGCATTTTACTCATGCAAGACATTCCTCCCCTCCTCCCTCTATCCACCCTTTCACTTACTTGCTGAAATTAAAGAGAAGCCGTTCAAAGACAAGGACAGGTCCCGTGCTGCTTAAAATAGTGAGTGGCTGGCCAGCAAAAAGGCAAAATATCGCTCCGGTGACTGCTGTGCCCAGAAAACTCTCCAACACACCCTGCGGTAGAGACAGAAGAGATGTTAGTTCTGCTAATAACCCTTTCTGGTAGCGCTGTTGCAAGAAAATCAGTCACTTCAGTGGTGACTTGCAGGGTGCTGTATGTTGACACATCCAAGGTGGAGGGAAGAATATCCTTTGCCCTCTTCCGCAGCCACAAAGGAAGATTTATTCACCTCACATGATTTACAGTTATTTGGGATAACCAGCAAACCCTATAGTTTGCTAAACTCTGAGGCAGAGTTTAGACTCACTATATTGTATTTTGTCATTGACAAAGTGAGGAAACTGTTTTCAGATACCACCTAAAGGATATGATCTCTTAGATCATCTGCATCACACATCTGCAGAGCTCCCCAAACAGACAGGGCAGAGCATGGCTACACAACAGTCCTGACGTCCTCTAGAACATCACAGATTTTATGGTGTTTTTTTTTTTCACTCCTTCCTCCAACAGAGCAGATTCTCCTAGATAAACAAGATGCCAAGCTTTTACATTACTAAGTGAGACACGAACCAAACAAGGCTACTTCATCTAGCAGTCTTTTGCTGAAACCAAAGTTCAGCAGATGTCACCAGCAAGTCATAAATTTTGTATGTAATGGACTCTACAATTACCTTTGGCATGTGTGGCAAAACAGCTTCACTAGGGAATGATAAATGTATGTGCCTGATGTGTTCTTGGATTTTCATCAAAACTATAGCTGGGCAAAACCTATTTTTAAAACGCAAGCTGTTGATGCAATATAAATAGCATTTTTTTCTTGCCAGTAATATGATTATTGACAGAGCATCCATCATTAGACAAAAATGGCAGAAATAGGTGGACCTTACCTCATTTGCTCTTATCCAGACTAATCTGTTTGTACACAGACCTGGACTCTTTATTTAAGATGTGTTTGTCACCCTTACCTGAACTGACAACCCTTGCACAGCAATGAGGTAAAGATTTAAGCACAGACTTACGTGCCTTGTTGTGGCTGTGTCTGAATCAGCAGCCTGAACACTGCACATGCTGAGCAGTCACAATTAAAGGCACACACAGATTCTTCTTCCATCCACGACAAGCTGCAGGGTCAGGCTGCCATTTTTTTGACTTATGTGTGGTACAGAGAATTTGAGTTTTGTGCCTCCATTTCTTGGAAAGACCCAAGTTTCTGTTGACACTGTATGATGCTGTTACAAGTCAAACCAGTATGTCACAAAGTACCGAAGAAAAAAATCATCTACTGAATTACTCACAAGCTTTCAAAGAAGCAAGGAGGAACTATTTTTCTAGACACAAACATGATCTCAACATACCAGCATCAAGCTGGTGAACTAAAGTTGCAGCAGGACAGCTGTGATGAGTAGCAAAAGGCAAGGAAGGTTTAAAAGCTGTCTAGTTCCTGCCACACGTTAGTCACTTGTCAATCTAGGAAAACTACTGATGTGAAAGGATTGAACACAATCTACCTTGCCTCTGCATAAGATGCCATCCTTCATGTTTTCCATTTTTAAATTCTATCTGGAATGCCTGTCACTAACAGTCACAGCCCTTGCATGGATCGATGCAAGGGAAAACTCTCTGAGAAGCTCTACTCAGTGCGAAGCCCTGTAGTCCTCATACAAAGATTACGTAGTTTGTCTTACAGGGAATGCGGATAGAAGCCTATGAGCCTTCACTCGCTGCCTTTGGGGGACTTGTGAGGATGAGACAACTGCTCTCAACAAAAGGAATAGCATCTGCACAGCTGATCCCTCTTCGCTCCTCCTGCACTATTCACAGTGAAGGCCCTTGTGGCCGGTGTGCGGGCTGCAGTGCATCTGGAATCTCTTTTCCCCAGCATTCTTCCATGTGCCTGCAGCTAAGAATAGTGTCTTTTCTCAGAAACAGAAAACTATGAAGTGAGCTTTTAGAGAAATGTTGGCCATGTCAGGCACTCCAGGACAGACCGCATGCCCTGGGCAATTCGGAGTGCCTGATCCAGGGCTAGTCATGTAGCTGTTTATAAAATGCAAGAAGCACAAATACTTCAGTCTCTAGAACCCTGCTTTATATGAGGATAACACATCTGGGAGGAAAACCTTTGGAGGCTGCTCCTCAGTCATAGGAGCTGATGTAAACTAGGAGTTAATGCCAGTACAAAAACATCCTGGGAAGATGGCCTGTGACAAAGAGCTCTCTCACCCTCACTTCACAACACTGGGGCCTGTGGTGAGGGTCAGGTCTGGCCCTGCACTAGTTTCCCTCCTCTATGTTTTTAAGAATGAAGATCTCATGCAGCTCACACTGTTGGTATTCTTGCAAACCACACTTCTGAACTCTTTTCCACTACAGAAATACGAGTGGTTTGGACAACACTTGACCTGAACTTGGATTCTCATCCCTCTGAGCAGCTCCCTGCAAAAATAACTTGAACTCGTTGTCTTGGGATGTTTCACTCAGATTGATGGGACAGGTACACTTGAGCACAAGCATCACACCATTTTCTCTTCTGTTGAAAAGCAGCAGTCAAAACTGCTTCCAGGCTCCCACAGCAGTCTTTTATACCTAATGCCTTTTCAAAGAATGAAAGCGTTCAGCAGGACTTGAGTGCTTGCTTCTCCTTGAATTTGTGTCATAAATGACTGTACTGCATTAATATTTGCTCCAGAACTTCCCTGCTACCAAAGGAAGACTTTTAACTACAGAGTATCAATGGCTTCCCTTTTCAACATGGAGAATAAAACACTGGACTCAAAACAGGCTGTTCCTGCCTTTTTCTGAAGAGTGGGAAAACCTGTGCTGGGTTCTATCAGCTTCAAAGAAAGCTGTGGGCCTAGATGCAGAAATTCTCCCAAGGAAAGTGAGGCAGCTGCACTACCAAGGAAATCTGGCAGCATCACCAAGAAGATCCCTATGGAGAACATCTTTGCTTTTTACTTTGCTGCTGGAAAAACATGTGCCAAAGGTAGTGATTTCCTGCAGCTGCAGAACAAAAAGGAGTACATTTCTCTCTTCCATTGATTCAGCAGCCAAAACAAGAGAGCAAAATGCACCCGTACTATTTGAGCAATATAACCAACTGCAAGCAATAGGATTGTCTCTGCTTAACTCAGCAGTTATTTTACCATCTCTCAGATGAATGACATCTCCAGGTTCTTGTAACACAAGCTGTTTTGTTTTAATAATTAAATTGCTTGAGCTTTTACTACGTGAGCATTAAGAAACTATACTGTATGTTTGTTTCAGTGCAAAAAACATTTTTGCCAACTTGATAAATGTTCATACTGAATGCAAAGGTATCAAGAAGGATTTTTCACACAAATGATGGAATTATATACACTGAATTTGGAATCAGGTAACATTTTCCCTTCCTCCCCCTACTTTAAATATCGTTCCTTGTGCAGGTTCAGAGCAGGCAGGCTTTTCTCTGCTGCGCAGTGATAGAAGAGTGATAATCCCTGGTGGATCCTGGAGGCTTTTTCATTCTCTGCTTTCATTTGCTGTCATTACTTTTTAAGGTTGGGCGTCGTGCATCTGTTTTTTTGCACAACTGCTGCAGATTTGAGTTTTGGAAGTAGAAAACCATATTTACCCAAGGGGAGGGATGTTAGGCATTCCATCAGCCTTTGAATCTTACTCTTAGCCTGTAATCAATGATAGGGAAGTCAATAGCTCTGGATAGGTGTCCCCCTTTTCTATGTTTGCTTAAATTAAATTTACATAATTGAATAATCCAGTCACGGTCAATATAAGCTTAACTATTATTAGGACATTCAACTTGACTGTACTGAATCTATTTAAATAAAAATTCCTACATTTACTTCCTTGTTAAATGAACAAAAGAAATCCTAAGACATGTAACTCTGCCTCAATCAAACACAATCTAGAACAGTGCTGTGACAGAGTCCCTTTCTTCTACTCTTCTTGTGTAGCTAAGCCATGCCTTGAAGCCCCTACTTTTGTCTACTGCTGATCCAGTCGGTCTCTGGAAATACAGTACCCTCCCAGGCAGCTGATCTTCCATTATCATGGAATTCACCTTTCTAAAGAACTTCCACTTTTTTCCTCTACCACACCACCTGACTCACTGCTTTCCTTTCAATCTCGATGTTTTCTTCTTAGCAGAGAGGCAAAAGTCCAGAGATTGCTAAGAGTTGTACGAGTCATGCAGAGAATACAGCGCTATGCTCTGATGACATGGAAAGTTTGAATCAGACTTCGTAAACTTAATTTGACTGAAACAGTACAACCAAGACAAAACACAGAGAGTAATCCAAGGAACTTCTCTAAATAGGAGCAAGGATCCTCACTAAGTTTTTCTCTGTTGCCTGGCCATCTTTCAAACTCCATTTAAGGTAATGGTACAATTTTTCAACAGACAGCCATCCAACAGCAGAGAAAGAAAGCCAGCTTTCAGCGGAAGCGCACCATACCTCCATTAATTGTGCTTAGAGTTCAGTTCTGACTGTAGATAGCAAAAGGCAAGTCAGCTCTGATTTATTCGTTCTGTCTGAAAGCTATTGCTAACCTGCATGTTTTCCGTAGCATCACCAAGCAGTCCTCCGAAAGTGATAGCATTGGTCACTGTGGCCAGGTAGATGAAAAGAATAGCTGAAAGGGATTGAATATTTAAAGCATCATAGAAGTCACTGGCGAAGAAGGGTGCTTTCCTCTTTATATCTTTGATTAAGCCACCACAGAATCTGAAAAGACAAGCAAGAGGAGACTTGTGTAAAATGTTTTACAGCAAAAGTCACTAAGATAAGTAATTGGAAACAATGCCAGAAATGAAGGATGATCTGGAATGAATGAGGTCATCACATTACATAATAGCCTTATCACAGCTGCGTTGGGTCAGGGATATCACTGACAGCGTTGTAAGAAAGATAATATCTTTCATGATGCGATGCTGCTGGGAAGAGATCGATTTCAGAAACACAAGCTCTACTTCTGCTGAAACAGACCACAAAAGCTTGCAGTTCAGGAAGCTCACATGGCTTTCTTCCCCCTAGTTGTATTGGTTGAGCTAATAAAATCTATTAATTCCAGTCTAAATCCTTGCCTAAATTTCTCCACGTGGCAGACGCAATGAGTGGGTGAGCCAAACAATCTACTAAATGGAAAAAATGCTTCAAACTATTAACCACAAAAAGAACTGGAAATAAAAAATGCAAGCAAGTGAAATCATCTTGGAGAGCTCTGCTTGCAGACATATTCTTTTTGCACAGTCCAAACAAAACAATGTTTAACTCACAGGAATTCCACATAGCTCTGATTCTATCAACATGAAAAAAATTTTGTTTTGCCCCTCGTTCTCTTGCACGCAGTTCTCCACCAACAACTAACATCTATTTAATACATCACACTTCAGCTGCCTCCTGAGCTACACAGCAACTGGAAAGCCCCTCATCAGCGTCTCTGCAAGACTGTTCAGACCATACACAGAGCTATGGGGCAGGCAGGCACACATTACATTTGGATCCAGAATCACAGTTTATTAACTGTCCTGTACACACTAATGTGTAACTTCAGACTTTCAGATTTTTCCCTCATAATTTAAATATTCTTCTAAGAGCTAAAAAATAAAATAAAATACAGGAGGGAAGTTACAACAGCAACACAAAAATCTATGTATTGTATTGATCCTGCAATACTGAGCATGTTGTTTGGCAGCCTCCTGAACTGCATTACCGCTCTAGTGGACTTTTATGCAGCATGTAGAGCAATAAAGGAGAGAGAAAGCCCTCAGGCTCTGTTACCTTCCGTATTTATATCCTATAAAAGCCTTCATCTGTTCAACTGTACCGTAACAGGAACATCTTGAAAACAGAGCTTCTCCGCTTATGGCTAAAGCACTTCCAGCAATCTGAATGGAAAATGGAGCTGCACCTGTCACGTTTATACTCCTTCCCAATTTGTCTAAGTTCACAGGCATGCAGTGTGCCAGCAACTACTTTTCACTTTTGAGTGTCTTGTTTAAGACACTTCACAATTTGTCAAGACTAGGTTCAGAACCTTTCAGATAGTCTCAAGATGGGTGCTCAAAACCACAGTGTACAATTTGGGGTTACAGCTCAACCTGCATAAATTGAAACAGAATCTCAGGGTGGAAAGTTGAAAGGATGAGAATTTTTCTGAAAGGAAAACACTGTCATGCTGGCTGGATCACACCAGCTAACAACACACTGAGCAGTGCATTACTGACCTGCCAGTTCGCTGCAGCTCTTCACAGTCTCCATGGCCCCCACCTCCATGTCCTCCATCATGAGGTGTGTCTCCATTCATCTGCACATTTTCTCCACCAGAGTACATGTTTTTCCTAGGCAAGAACACAAGCCAATCTGAGGCTCACTGCATTACCTAATGGCTCCACAAAACTGAATCCACATAGTGTTCCGCTACAGAGGTATTAGCCGTTCTCAAAGCCATGCTGTATAAAGGAGGCTAGAAAGCTAACTACGGAAGCCAGTATGAAATGCAGCAAGTTAAAAAGCAGAAGAACATCAGAAGTGTCTGGATACCCAATATATATCATCATATCCATACACCACTGCCCCAAAGGGCACAAAATTGCAAGAACATCCACTTCCACAATCTATTAAGACATGAAAATATCTCCAGTGCTTTCTAGAGAAAGAGATGCAGGCACAGGTCTCCCTGCAGTTACTTGATAAACTTGGTGCACCCAAGCAGCAGCAATTCCTCTCACTTTTTCAGAACTGACACACGGGGGTAACCCAGCCCTGACACCTGCTGTTACCTTTTATCTGAAGATGGGAGAGACTTGGGGGGCTCTATCCTAATAGCTGGATCCCATTCCCCAGGGGGGAGCACAATAACTTCATCCAGAAACTCATCAATGCCAGCAATGAGGTCCTGCCAGTCCTTGGCTTTATAGGCAATGTCGTGGAATACCTGCAAGGAAAGGAGAGACTCCATACAGGAAAGCTTTGTATCTTCTATAACTCAAGTGCCAAAGGCAACTTCTAAGTTTTATTCTACAACACTACAGCACATCCAATAAGACTTGTGCAGCAATTATCTGGAGTGCATCTGTGGGTTACTGTGATTGTGGAATGTGCACGAATTCATGAGTTAACTCCAAATCTATTTGAATAAAAATGATTGCTAAGGAAGTGAAACCCAGGGGAACCTATTTCATAGAGGATATTAATAGAATACAATATAATAGGCGTTCTGTTGGAAGGGACCAACAAAAATCTAGTCATAAGGGCACCTACCTCATCAGACATGAGGGTAGCAATGGCTCGGCCAATCTCATGATATGACTTTGCTTTGCCTTTAGGTCCAAGTAGTATGAATAGAAACCTGTCAAAACACACCAATTGTTCCCATTTAGGACAGAAAAATAACTGCTTATTCCTTATACCAGATCTACACAGAAAGTCAACAAACAAACAGAACAACAAAGCTTTTGTCCTTTGTTAGAGAGGTCTGGAAGCCGCCAGTGGCCAGTCTCACTGACATGAAAGGTACAATTTCTATGACTCTAGACAATTTCTACCTGAGCCCATAAGACCATGTTTAGCTACATCACATGGCACTTTAATATTTAATTTCCCAACAAATCCCAGGGAAGAAGTACACGAAGCACCAGCAGTTGCAGGAGTGTCATTTATCACAGTTTTCAGAGCTGTCACTTCCCCTAGGTCAGTAGGAGTTACACAACTCCAACAGTCAGGCCTTGCATGCATAGGAGGCACTGTGGACAGGACTTGTATGGATTTCACATTTTCACTCTAACAATGTAAGTACTTTAGGTAACTTGGAGTACAGGTTGCACTCTACATCCTAATCATACCTGCTCTAGCAAGCAAGATAGTACTCAGATTTTTCCTCCCAAAAAGCATTAAAATCAGCCTTGAGAGCACTACAGCAGTACTACACAGAAGTAGATATCATCCAACAGTGAATGTACAGGAGAAAGAAAGGACATTCTTCTAATGCCCAGTATCCAGAAACAAACTGTATGCAAGAGATGCAGCTCCAGTGCAGGATGGTTCAGACTGCATGCTCTATGCACCACAGAAAATCTATCCACTTGCTAAAGATTTACTCAATCATATGTTATAGCTCTTTAAAACTCGTATAAAGCATCTGCACTAAATATTTTCCTATTGCTATTCCAGGGTCACCTAAGTGATGTTATCAGTGATGTAACTGCTGAAGAACAGGTAGGAGGGGACAGAAGATCTAAGTACAGCTTACTCTGCACAGCTTCACTCTGACCTGAGCATCCTCTCTGCACAAGAGATGGAACAAGCAGGGCAGCACAGTTCCAGATAGAGAGGTAAGCGCTCAGGCCAGCAAAAAGAACAAAGCTGGGGCAGCATGCTTTTAACTGTCCACGTTGCTTACCATAAATTACATCTCTCTCCAAACACTTATTTCCCAGAGCTATCAGACAGCAACCTGTCTGCTTACTGGTGCTCTGCTGGAGCTGAGATCTCTGAATGGTTCAGCACTTAAAGTAGTTACTCGCATGTGAAGGAGAAGCATCAGTCTAAATAGGGTATCAGCTATAAATAATGAAAGCTCAACTCATATGCCTTGAATTTCTACTCAAAGCATACAACACATACCAAAGACCCACAAACCCATCCGGTGGCTTTGCAGTCAAAGCTCAGTTCTTAAGGAGACAGCTTGATTTTTGAGGTGTAAGTCTATTCTTGGTGTAGATAAAATATGAGTTAACCAGAAGTACAAAATACTGGGAGTTAATTTCTTACACTGCAACTACTAACCGCTACAACAGTTAGGCTGTATTAACTCATGTTGGCTGTAGAAACACAGATTTCCTGAAATACTTTCTATTTGAATAGGGTTAGCTTCAACTTCTGGTCATGTATTTCCATTAGCTTTTACAGCTAGATTGAAGAACCTTTGATAATTAAATTCCTTTAAATATTCTCTCCAATTGATCCATTCACCCGCAGCCATCTGTCATTTTGGTGAAGTAGTTTGAGGGGTTTCTCCTCTCTTTAGTCACATAAGTTTTTCTGTGAACCTCCACTGAGGTACCAATGACTTCAACAGAGAAATAATCCAAGAGCTGGCAGTTCTGTCAGTATGAACACACAGATGAAATAACCTGTTGCTATTTGGAAACACCACGTTGGTGCTTTCCTGAGAAAATGATATTGTGTGCTCACAGCCACACCATCTACCCACCTTTCTGACCAGGGACCAAGTTCAAACATCACACAGACCCAGAGATACCAAATATAGAGTTTCTACAAGCTTTTGAAGAGCCAGTGGCTGCAAAGGTAAGGAGACCCAAATGGTAAGAGAAATTAAAAACCAGGTTTCACTGGTTCCAGCAATGATGGAATTATCAGCTGTTCCCTGGAGTGGCCCCAGCCATTCCACCCACAGCATCATCTAGAAAAACCTGGCACTGAGAGCACAGCTTCTCCACCCGTACTCTGTCAGCTGAGGTTGATATGGGGTCAAGTTAAAGAGGAGACCACTTTACTTTGGGCTACAGAGGCATCCTCTTACTTATGAGTCAGCCTTTATTGACAACGCATATATTTTCTCACAGAAATGCTAACAAATCATGAAACAGCAAGGCTGAGAGACACTTTGCAAGAAATACTGCTGCCCTTAAAAGGATTGTAGTATCATTTTAGTTTTCTAAATCACTGTCAGGTGCCAAGTCAAATGTCTAATCAAGTGTATTACATCCTAACAAGCATCTTCTATTAAAAACCTACAGTCCTACACAAAGACACTAAGTTACTATGAAAGGATCCATAAATATATATTAATTGGCATTACTAACTGTAACACTTCCCATCAAGTTCTGCATGAGGCTTTCAAGTGCTCAACTTAAGGGTCAACCAGATATGAGTAACCCATACACGCCTAGGTCATGTTCTTTGCTCTCCTCCCACTACCTGGAACTTGCCCTGAATTTCAAAGTTGTTATAAAACAATATTAAAGAGAAATTATTCCTCAGCCAACTCTTTAAGAAGTAAAAATCCTGAGTTGCAGGTTATCCAAATATATTAATTTTTCTTAAAAAGTTCACAACTTCAGAAGTTGCTGCTCAGCATTCTACAGACTTTCCAAGGAATTAAGTATTTTCATAACCATCTCCTGAATTAATTACATCAGTTGGCTCTTTACCAATGCAGAAACGTACCACCTTAATGTTCCTGCACTTTTGAAAACGTTCTTAATAAGCCAGGTTGTGAGACTTTCTAAGTTCTTCATCCCGACTGATTCAGCTCAGAATTGCTTTCAGCTTGTAGAACAAGATCTTTTAAGCACGTGTATACACATAAATACAAAAAACATTCCCGTACTTTAGTGGTATGGACTAGCCTGTGTTTACATGCATTTACCATCATTTAGTTAAGAATACATCTAGCTAAAAAAAGCCCTCACTTCTAATTTATCTGTTGGGTTGAAAGTCAACGCAGAAGTCTGCTGCACACAACAAATGCTGAGTTTTCAAATATTCCCTTCAGATACCTTGTAACTCTAAGGATATTGCAGGGCTAGAAACATGAGATTTCACTGCACATCACTTTTATCAGTCTCTCTGAAGCTGTAAGAAAACTCAGTTCCTTTCACAAGCTCTGAACAACAGCTAACAGAAATGGCAGATGGTCCTCACTCAAGATACCTCTATTGAACACTGTATGACAGCACACTCTGAGCACTCTTTTGCTTCCAAGCTGATAATGAGTCAGAAACTCACCAGTTTATTATTCTGTTCTCCCTCAGCCACTGTTCCTCCTGCCACTTTAGACACATCATCCTTAGCAGATAATGACCATTCATTGAGTATGATTTACCCTGTAAGCACATGATCCATGCCACCAAACCCAACATGAATAAGTTTATTCTCACAGACGAGCAGATTCTCTCCCAAGCAGACAAATGTGCACTGGCCCAGCATAGCACTAATATTTTCTATTTGATGCATAATTAGAAATCTGAGCTGCCCGTGATTTCATCAAATTCCAGTATGGGATAAAAGGGTTGTGGTGAAAAGAAGGCTTCACCATGGCCTCTTAGCAAGCTGACCACCAGTGCAGGAGACAAAACCCCTCAGCTACGTACAAAAAAGGAACAAGTAAAACAAGATTCAACTTTGGTCTGCTCACCTACATCCATTTCTCACACCTGGACGAAGAAAGAAATAACTGTAATTCCAGAAGTGCTAAAAGCACACACACAAAGGAAACTCAGTAAGGTCCCACAGAAGATGGTTTTATCAATGTCCTTCTGCTGTTGGACACCTTGTGAGATGCCTGCAAGTCACCAAGCATTCCCAATAGAGATGCGTGTTGATGGACCCAAGGGCACTGGACTCATTATCATCTTCTCCACCAAAATCTGAGGCTTGGAACTCTGCATAATGAAGGCGGCACACCTTAAGATTACGGTAGGGAAAGGAGCTCAAATGTCCGTATGTTTTCATACAAGTGTTCCTTCAAGTTGCAGGCATCTCACATGGTATCCAACACGTTAATGCAGACAAAAGTTTTATTTGTTTGCCAGAGCTCAGATGTCTCAAAGCAAGATCTTCTGTTGGAAGAGCTGCTGAAAGACACAGCCCTGAAGACTATTCCAGTGCTGCAATTAAGGAACAAGACAGTCATTTCATTCTTGCCTACCAAAAGAAAAGATGCCCTGGTAGTTAAAAGCTTAAGCTAGGAGGCAATGAGGATAATCTGACTCCTGGTTCTGCCACATGCTTTTTAAGCGACCTTGGGCAAGTTACTTCATTTCATTTTAGACTTGTAGACACAGGCAATTTCCCAGCACTACATATTAGACTGTGCAAGTCTGTGCAGCTTATCTCCAAAAAATCTTTCCCTTGCTCATTCTTTATCTTTTGCCCTCATCATCATTACATTAATGGAACAGACCTGAACACATAATTGTACATCCCTTTTATGAAAATAAAAGGCTACATCTGGTGCACCGTCAGAAGGTGAGGCAGCCACACCAAAGCAATGGGGAAAGTACAGTAACTAAGAGCTCACCAAAAAAAGAAGTTCACAGCACTGTAGAATTAAAATTGACAGGAGAAGATCAAAATCCATGAATGATTTTTGATCTGATCGGTAACGAGAAAATATAACAGAGAAAAAGGCAGGAAGTTCTCTACACCAAATTAAATTCCATGATTTTTATTACTAGGATTGACGAAAATGCCCTGCAGAGAAACCTTTCCTAGATAATTCATCAGGTCTTGGCAATTACTTTTAAGTAAGAATTTATTTTTAAGTAAAGGAAATAGTTAAAATACTTAGCAAGGAAGTGAGAAGGGAATCATATGCAGAAAAATTATTTATCCAGAGAAAAGCCATTTCTACACAGGAAATCTTATTTCTACAAAACACGCAGAACTCGGAAACCTTGAAGAAAAATCCAAGTTGAGGAATGTGTGGAGGAAAACAAAAATACTGGAAATAAGTAATCTAATTAACTGGAAGTTTACATGGAGAACAATACCTACCTTAAGCATACAAAGCAATGCTTTCCAGTTCTATAGTATTAAGTCAATATGAATATACCATATCAGAGCAGGGACAGCCTTTCGGCTCCACAGGGCTTGGTGTCTCATTTGCTTCTACATCAGGAGATTTTCTCAGTTTCTTACATACCCAGCTAATAGTTGCAGCTTTTTTACCACCTACTGCTGCCCCCTCCCTGCACACCTTGCCAGGCTAATGCTATGAAAAGCAAAGCAGTAAGATGACTTCATGCACTTCTGAAAGCTGGATGACATGACGTTTCTACTTGAAATGCTGTCACCTTTCTTCCAGCTCCTCAGGAAAGCCTTCCTGATCCTTCTGCCATTGAACCAATAAGCCCTGCAACTGTCATGGCTTTAGGATGGGGCACTTTGCAGGCTCCTGTGAAATATTCTTCTGCACATCTGTAGCTAAAAAGCATGACATTTCTTAACACAACACACCAGAAACATGAACTGAGTATCAGTGCACAGACTGGCATGCCTAAAGCTGTGCACTGAAACCCGTGTGCTGAACTCCTGCCTGCACCCTAGGGCCCCATATAAAAACTACCTGCATTCTAGAGACAGACAGATGCAGGTCACGCTGAGGTTATTCCTTGTATCTGCATCACAGCACTCCCATGAAGCAACCCACAGCACTGAAATGTTAACTCACATTTATTTTAGAACAACCCTCCAACTTCACACGGTTGTACATGGGCTAATTTTGATGGCATGGTTTAGATAATTTTACCAGCAACTTCATCATTTAGCAAAATAAAAATAGAAGCCTTTTAGGGAGAGGAAGGAGGAATACCGAAGGCTCCAGCTACAGCATCTTGCAGACACTGTGGGTTAAGTGCACATCTTCAACAGAAATGCCCACTGTGTAGGATGGCTGAATCTAAGGGCTGAGCAAGGAGACACTCGATCATAACTAGTCTGGGCCCTTATGGGATTTCCTTGATTGAATTTCACAGGATGCAGCCACTGCAAATGCCTCTTCATTACTCACAAAAACAATCTAATGAGCTTCCCTGCTTTGATTAGGGCTAACATTTGGTTTGGAGGACAACTAATGGATAATACTATTTCCTGCAAAAAAAAAAAAATGTTGGCATGGAAGGACATCTTGTCTTGGTTAATGCTACTGAATAATGAGGTCATTCAGCAATCCTAGATCCAGCTTCCTGGCTCCCACTACCAAAACAAACAATTCCTGATTTTACTTCTGCTGAACAGCATTTTGTGAAGTACTTAAAAGGAGCAAGTGGGTTAGACTTAGAAGTTGAAATACTGATGTATACGGAGCTCCATAATGCTGAGAAATGAGTAATTACCTTTTATAAAATTAAGCCATTTTCATTTCCCTATGCTCCCAAAAGAACATCCACTGTGAGCAACAGATGTTGATGTGGTTATTCCACAGAGCTGCTGAAACAGACTCCAAGAGATATGCCGGAGTAATGCCTTGCATTAATACAAGGCAGCTAAACAAAGGCCAAAACTACAGCAATTCTCTCCTGTGTAGATGAAAAGAAGGTTCAGATTATAACCAACCATGTAACTTCCATTCCATTACAATGGCTGTGATTCAAGTCAGTATTAGTAAGGCACAGTGATGTGCTTCTGCAGTGTTAGAATGTCCCTTCTCATGAAGCATTACTTCAATACAGCCTCTAGCCCTCTAGACACTATTCAAAATAGAACTTGTGCTCTGTACTAAAAGCCCCTGAAAACATTCACATAAAATATACATTTGCACATTAGTGATATGAAAGGTGCAATGTGAGCTTTGTAATTACAAGTAAAATGTAGGGCAAATCCTTTGTAAGTTGATACCTAAAGTGCACCAGAGCCCAGGTGCACAGCAGCAACAGGGTCCACACAATGCTGCCAAGTAACGAGGCACTGCAGAGACCCGCACACGGTTGAAATCAGACACTGCAAAACACCTGCAGTCTGTCCAGTTCAGCCTGTTGTCCTTCTCCCTGAAATACCCCTTTGGTTCATTCTTAGTTCATTTAATTATCTTTTAATGTTACTCAGTTTTACAGTTCTTACCTGCCTATATAACAAGCACATGCATTTAATTCAAACACCTAAGAAGATGAGTTAAGATATATTTATATCTGAGACCGCAGGTTAATTTGCAAAGTGAGTCACAATAAATAAAATATTTGCATGACATTTTTCTGAGCCACTGTGAAATACAAAGGAACATCTGTTGTGACGATCACAAGAGAGAATTTTATCCCCTAGTTTACCTGACATTTTTTCTTCCCCCCTCCAGCAGGTATGCACAACTTGTGTATGTGGTAGGAATCAGGAGGGGTAGAAAAATACCTAATTGTTAATGCGACTATTTAGTGTTTGTGCACAACACACAATTTATATTACGCAATTAAATTTAGAACTCAGAAATGATTAGCAGCCAAAGCAAGTTTTTGGTTCTTTTAAAAACAACAATCCTGAAAAAATACAATACTATACACAAGTCAAGTCCCATGATGGAAACCAAGAACTTCATTTTGTCTGGTGCTATTATTTTAGAAGGTGCAACTGCAGTTTCCAATTCATGCCCACTGCTAAGGGCAGGATTCTCTTACCGGGTAGGGACGGGGACTTCTGTCAGAGCACCCAACATAACTGCCTGCTGCAGCCGGACGAAGGCAATGAAAGGACTGTCCAGGAAGTCTACCTCCCCAACCAGCACATTGGAGGCCTCAGCATCGCGGGGTAATTTCTTCATAAATTTATTCTTCAGCTGCATTAGTAGAAGAGAAAGGAAAATAAAATGAAGGCTTGTTAGGCATGCAGACAGAAACATGCAGTGAAATTTATCCAACTTTCAGCCACATTTCCTCATTGGCCAAAAACAGATTCAGGTCCTATGACCAATGTGTCATCCTCATTTGGTCTACTAAGATACAGGCTTTGCTGCATATGATAGCCCTCTCCCTATCATAAATACAAAGTAGAAGTCAGGCCAGAGAAGCAGGTGGCCATACTTGCATTCATACCACTCTTTAAAAGCTGAATATCTCAGCTATGAAAATCATCACCTGAAGAATAATCCTGCTACAGGTGCCTGTAGCCAAGTCAGCACTAAGAATATCAGGCTTCCTGAAGGTTGTTTATGGATAGTATTAGTTTGGGCAGAAAAAGCTTTGCAGCACTGAGAAAGATGAGTAGATGTGGGTAGAGTTTCTGGAAAAAGTACTGCATCAACTTGTTGCCTGGTCATCTGGGCAGAGGGCATGCACTTTCCACAAGTGAAAGTGCAGTATCAGGCTCTGCAGCTGCTGCTACAGAAATGACTGGCCTGACAAGAACGAAGCCTGAAGGGTGGACGTCATTCCAGCTGACCATGCCAGGAGCTGGGCACATGCATTTTGCTGCGTACAAGTCTTTTCAAGTTCCAAGTGAAAGACTTAACTTAGTGCACACTTTTAGAAGCAAGTTTCCTATGTCTGTGGCTTCTGCCCCATAGATTTCCCAAAGCTGCTGCTCCCATTGCTGGTGCAGGCCAGCACAAGAGTAGCCACTGAGCAAATGGAGCAAGTATGCTGGTTTTGAAACAACACTAACAACCTCAGTCAATGTCTAGGTGAGAAACTGGCTTGTTACTATTTCCCACATCATCACCTGAGCCCACAGCCTTCACCACAGGTTTCTGTGGTCAGAAGGGGTACAGAGAAGAATGCACTGATGTTAGAGAACCCTGACCAGGAGAAACTCCTTTTTCCATCCTTGTAAGGTGATATGAAGGACAGATGCTACATCCCACATCTCCAGAAGATCTGAAAGGAAACAAAAGCCTTGGGAAGAAAAAAAAGTGAGAAAGGGTATCCACAGAGAAAAGGAAAATTAGAGTGAGTTTCAGAAAAAAAGAAAAGCATCAGGCCTGGAAGGAGGAGCCAGGGTAGACAGGAGAGAAATGAGAAGAGGATTATTGCACACACAAAACTCAAACGTATATAGACCCCAAATATGGAAAGGATTATGAAAAACTGAGAGTCACCATGCAACTAAAAGACCTCTCGCACTTCCACCATCAACCGAACACTCGTCGCTTCATGATCAAGTTACCGCAGCTGTTATTTTATCCTGCCACAGCAGCTCCTAACTTGATCTCACTCTTTTCTCTGTCTCGTAATACCTTTCTATCAGTGAGAGTTTTTGAAAGTCTTGCCCAGAAATAAAAGCACACATAGCACCACGTGAACTGCTGGAAAATCAGTGTGACCCACTGGTGAAGTACAAAAATCCACTTCAGCAGAGCCACCTGTAATTCACAGCAGCTCTCACAACATGGTTTGGCTTCACAACCGTTGTAAGCCCCAAAGTACATGCTGAGTGGTGGTTTCAATATTTATAAAGTAGAAAACTTTAAATACACATAAAAAAAAATAAGGCATGCGGTAATTCACCAATATAATCTCTGTAATTTTAAATTGATGCTGTCAATTACTCACCACTGGATAATGTATCCCATGGAAGAATGAGCAAATGACAAAACGCTCAGACAGTTTTCAGGTATGCACTCAGTAAAATCTGACAAGGAATCTTGGTAGTCACCAACTGAGAGCTTCTTTGTACAATTTGACAAGACCTTGATGAGCCAGGAATTGTCCGTGGGGTAAAAAAGCAAGTGTCCTCTCTAAATGACCACAGTATCCACCACCTTGGACATGCACTTAAATAAAGGCCTCTAGGAGAAAGCTCCAAGGCCCAGCAGCTGGGAAGGATGCTGTTCCTTAGCCCCCCTTCTCTAGACAGCATATTGAGGAGCAGCAGAGATTCACCCTCTCTCCCAGGCCATCAAAGCAAGATGCTTCTAAACAGCCTTTACCAACCTCAGTAGAAGCTTTTCCTGATGACTAGAATGTCTTCTCATTTTCCTGAGAGAGTCATGTTTGAAAGTACAGACAGAGCTACTTGCTGATTCTTTGAAATTTCCCTTTCATTTCTGGACTAGGACAAAATATGAGAGCAACATGGTGCTTTCCTGAGAGCAAGGGCCTGTGTGATCCATGCAGCACAAGAATAAAAGACTTAAGATCTCTACCTGCTTTGTTCAAGGCATAGAAAAGAACAAAACCAGCCAGCAGGCTTACTCTGATTAGTGGTTTATCCTCAGAGGCTCAGATTACCCTTTGGAAAGGACGGTGAAGGAATAAGCAAAATAAAAGATAAAAATCATCACAGGAAAAACACAGATTCTTCAGAAATACAAGCTGGTAATTAGAGAAGATAGCATATGATGAACTCACACAATTCAGTAACTATTTTGTTGCAGAATAAATTCAACTATAAGATCAAAATTACTTTCCAATCACCCTATTGATCTGTTTTACTCAGATTATTTCAACTTGTGCTTTCCGTGATGCCTTTCTAGCATTATTCTTTTATTTTTCAATAATCTTTGAATGCTCCTTTGTCCTCAGTAACACAAGCCCAAGTTATCTTGACCTCTTCTCATCTTTTCTCTTCTCCTCTTTCCCTTTCCTTCTCTTCCTGCCCAGACGAGCTTTTCGGAGGGAGTTACTTTATCTAGCCTTCTTTCACTCTCCCCCTCACACACATCAAACTAACAGAAAATTCTACTTATCCACCAATATCCACCAAATTATCTTTGCTAAATTCTTCCCTAACAACAACAACATAAGTGTCAGAAAAACGGCAAAAGGAGCTGGTGAATGCACCATAAGTAGAGAATGAGTGCAATTGCACTGCTCATCTTCAAGCTTTGTCATATTCAACATCTAGATATTATCCTATCAAAAAACGAAGCAGCTTCATGTCTTGATTTGGAAAAAATAAAAATATGATTATTTTCATCATATTTAGAGTTGAACTCTATTCCTAGCAAGCCCAATGTTAACTATGACCCCCACCTCTTCCAACACTGTTACCCTGGATAACAAAGTCATCATCAACACTGGGCCACCTAAAGCATCTTGTCAAGTTCAGCCTATTTGATTTAGAGGCATCTACTCTAGCCCCTCCACTAGGGTACGTGTGCAGCCATACTTGGAGAAAAAAGCTCTCTGACACTACAGATCTTCCTCTCCTTTCTCTATCAAAATATAGCTGAACATAAAACAGCTGTCATTTCCAGTCCCTGTATTAGGGAGTTATTGTGTGTGGATATTCCAGCTAGCAAATGAGATCGAAGAAAATACAATGAAGACATGTTTTCTGACTTGACAAGGGAGACCAAAAAGAATTTCTGCTCCATTATGTGAGAGTATTAAAGCAGGCTTCCAAAGTCTATCTGCTTCCTGCACGAGCAACAGAAAAGCCTCAATCCTGGGAGCAGCCCCGGAGGAGTTGACATGAGGTCAATCCACCAGTAAGGAAAGCAGCACTGGGACTTCAGTCACAACAGAAGCAGCACTTACAGAAATGCATCAAAGCACCTGCTTTGTTATTTAACAGTGAGGCTCAAAACAGTAAAAAAGTAAAAGTTTAGAAGATGAACTAAAAAGCTTTATTCATTTCCAGCAATCCTTCTCAAAGCATCCAAATGTCATATGAGGTCTAATTCTGCAGGATTAGGTCCAAGCACCAGAAGAAATCTACTGTTCGGCATTGCTCTCATCATCCAGAGTTGCTCTCATTTGTGTCTCTTCTCAAAATGTAGCTATAACTTCACACTAAAAATAGTTGTTCATAGCCTGAAGGTTATGCTCATCTCTGCACCTACATACTATAGCTGTGCCACAGTGGGCCTGAGCAAGCTCACAGTGTGCTGCAACATGCATCCCCTAGCTGACAGAACATTAACTAAGTCCAGCTGTGGAAAACTGTCATCAGCTGCTTATTTGATAATGGGCAAACACTGCACCAGCAGTATTTTAAACATCAGCCTCTCCTGGCTCTTTTCTGCTATCACCCTGGCACTTGAAACCTGGCCAGAGGCCACAGCCTGGCCTGAGCTTACCAGGAAAAGGGGATTTCTGAATGCGCTCAGCCCCAAGATGGCTTTGTTTGCAAGTGCCTGCTTCAACAACAGCAGAATTAATTTGAAGCTGAAGGCCTCTGAAAATCCTGCCCTTTGCTAGTTCCCCCAAAAGCCCAGGGTGATCTCCGGACATGCTGCTTGCCTGGCTAGCAGTGAATGGTACAGGTGGATGCACTGCCAGGAACACAGGCAGGGGGTAACATTAGGCTAGGCAATGAATCCCTAAGAAGCCTTGTGCTGGCCTTTGCCAAGAGACACAAGGAAGCAGGAAAATGCAAAAAGTCTCATGAAAAGGCATGAATTACTGATTCAGCAGGAAGAAGACTGCTGGAACAATTTTAACTCCTACATGCTTCAGTCAGGATTCCCACTAGAGAAAATATTAAACAAAGAAAGTGCTACCAGCTTCCCTATAAAAAACGGTTTGGGGGTAAAGTGGGGATGAAAGATACTGGGAAGGTGGCAATTGTACAATAAAGCACATATTCAACTTTGCTAATAGACTAGTTGCACTTTTGCATGTTTTCCTAAACAAAGTTTACCCAAACCTAGGCACCTTGCTGGACCTGAAATGATGAGAAGGATCCCACGTCCTGTGGCTGCTCAGTTCTCAAGGTATCAGCACCATCGGCCTCTCTGTCCAGCACATCACAACAGGATGACTAATTTGAGGAGAGATCATCACGGAGGTTTTTGTTCTAAAAGAGTTCTGCAGTACCACTCAACACTTGCTTAAATGATTTATCAAGTAGGTAATGGGAATGGTGTAGTCAGCACTTAATAACCATTCTGAACCATTCCCTGAAGAAGCTTCAGAGAAGATCTGAGTCTCAGTATCACCAAGGAGGAGCAGGAGCAAGGCCTGGCAGCTTGGAGCACTGTTCACTTTCCCAGCACTCTGCTAAATTGAACACTGTTCTAAGAAGACCACTAATGCTGTGTTAAAGGCAAAAAAAAAAAAACCTCCAGTGCTGTAGCTGCAAAAGGGCAGAGCAATCTCAAAAATCACCATTTACCCAAATATGTTTTAACAATATGTTATTATCAGCATCACTTAAGATTTATCGGAAATTAAAGCAATTAGTAAGTACACACTGCTTTTATTGCAACTGTTCATTTACTCCCAGTCATTTTATTGTACTGTATACCTATCTGCCTTATCTTCTCACAAACATCGCTTTCCATGCAGAACAGCTCATGAAGCAGCTCCAAACTGCTGCTGTTTCCAGTCTGAAATGCAGGTGTGAAGGACATGCAAGACAGACAGCTCACATGCAGGGGAGGCATTCAGGAGCAACTGCAGTCAACAGGGGCAGGAGGGAGCCAGGCAAGTTATGTACCCCTGGTCTTCTTTGCAAGATTTTCAGAAACAAATCAAGAAGCTAAATAGACTTATTTTTCTAGATCACTCAACAGAGTCATGTACTTTGTCAAGTGTGGAAAGGAACAGCCTTGCTTTGTTTGGGAGCTCCTAGCACAACCAAGCTGCCTAACAATCAGGTGAAAAAGAAAATGTGAAAAGCGGTGGTTGGCCAAACAAACACATGGCTCCTGTCCATGACCCCTGACACACTCAGCAAAGTTGTTTGTAGGCATGTCCATGGCAAAGAGAATACCCAAGGCAAGTGGAAACTCCATTAAGTGAGTCATTAGCTTAAGCATCACAAAAACAAAATGAACAACAACAAAAAGCAACCATGAAGCAGCATTAAAATTGTAACTAGAGAAGCCTTTTAGCTAGTTACATTACTGTAATGATGTTCCAGCCTTTGCAAAACAGCCTGAAACATGTAGGCACTAATCTTTGCAGAATCTGTCTGCATACATGTTTCATATTTGATCACCCCTAGCCTAAGGAAGAGTTACTGAACAGAAATCTCTGTCTGGGTGAGCTGAAGTTAAAGTAAAGCATGCCACCTGCTCAAGAACAGCTCCTTTTCAAGCTGAGGTTACCAGAGTATGAAAGCTTAAAATAAATTGCTCTTTGGGGACTGTGTTCTGCAGCGTGCCATATGGTGCCTATAACTAACTCTGTATTTGCATAGGACACCTCAGTGCACGGGGCATGTTGATCAATGCCTGCTGTTGACTTTAGCAACTTCACTGTTAGTATTGCTTGGATTTAAATGCCAGTTGCATGGGGAGAGTATTGCTGATTAATTGATGTGGGACAGAGTACGCTCACACAAATATATTCGTGTGTCACCTAATAGCTATTTTACTACCACATACAGCTTTTGCAGATAGGCACTGTTTGAAAAATCGGCTCTAAATGAATGGAAGGCTGGAGCAAAAGAGAATTTGTCAGTAAAGCAGAGGCCACGACTTGCTTGAGCTTTTCTGTTTTGTGGGAGAGCAGCTGCCTTTATGGGACACCACACTGTGCCCACTTGACAGAAGCTGCTGAGTTTGCAGTAGGGCAGCCTCAAACATCCTAACAGTGAAAAGGAAAAATAAAGTATTATTCATATCTAATTTAATTGCACAGGTACAGCAGAAATCTAATAAACCTCATCTCATCCTTACAATAACAATAAAACTAACTCAGAACTAAAGGGCCATACATTGACTTCACTCAATGAAGTTATACATAGATACTAACTTCATATTATAAAGGACCTGAAGCTCAAGCTTAAACTCTCTTTCCCAATTAGCATAATTTAGTTGCTGTCATCATTGGAACTCAATGACCAAAACAAACTCCACCAGCAAGAAAATTTGGGAATGTTGTGTCTGGCAAAAGTGAAAATTGCAGTATCTGAGCTTCTGCTTGAAAGCCCAAGGCAGCACATTTTAGAAGTGCCAGTCTGGAAAAAGCAGAGCTACCAGGGCTTCCCCATACAGGGAAGGAAACGCTCGGACCTCCTTGTTTATGTCCTTCATCATTTTACAAACCTCACTCTTCTTGTCTGAGTTGCACTTCATCAGGCAGAAGGACACCCAGGTCATATTTAGCACCTTGACCAGAGAATCCACTCCAAGCTGATCTTTTTCACCCAGCCACACAGCATTTATACATTCGCTATACCCTCCAGCACCACAGTATAGCCACAGTTCAATGTGGGGCCAAAAAGAAGGGGAGGAACCAATGTGAAGGTTAGGGTATGATTTTGCCACAGGCTCCCACTCCTGCATGGCTCATGGTGCAGCAGCGAGCCCAGACAGGTGTTGCATCTGGTGTCAGAGACAAGGAACAGTCTTGGTACAGGCAGAGGCTGGGGTTCCCCAGTGTGCTGTTCCCCATAACCTCAGGAGAGAGTTATAATTTGCCTCCTCTGTGCAAGGTAGGAGCTCTCTCACTCAACTCCACTAAGAGGAGCTCTTTCCTGCACCCAAAGCACAGCAAAATCTGAGCATTCAAAATCTGTACTGATGATACAGATTACCACAGAAAGCCTAATTGCATGCACAGTGCTTTGTAGAACTAAATGAAGGCTTAACGGTCCCTGATCACAGGGAAAAAGGATCCAGTTCCTCAAACTCCTGTTACATCAAAGCTGAGCGCAACATGAAGGATCTTCCAGTCTGCCAGGCAGCAATAGACCGCCTGAGAGCATGCAGAGATGAGGTCAACTGAACAAAGGCTCACTGGAACAAACCACTCCACAGTTACAGGGGAAAGAAATGGAAAAGAGGGAAGGGGTACATCATTTAACAGAGCCTGCTATTTAAAAGTTATTTAAAAGATTTACTGTACTTTCTGTTTACTGTATGCTCACCTACATAGTCATAGCATATTTCACTCATAAGGTGCCCATATCTGAGGATAGACACAGTGCTTTTGTACTTAGATTTAAAAAAACAAAAGGCAAATCCCCCAGGAATTTGTATCTGTCTCTTTTTCTCCCTTAATCCATCTACATATGTGTCTTTCTATGAATGCTTACCTAAAAGGATACCTTTAATGCTCTGTGTTTTGTCTATGTACAGAACTCCATCACCAAGGAATGCACGAAACGTGCTCTGCTGATACACTGTAGGGAAAAACTACGTAAGCAGAACTGTTCTATGCACGAAGACAAAAGGCCAAAGTAAATGAAATTCCAGTTAACTAAACTTCCTAGAAACATTTCCTGTCCTTTAAAAAAGGTGGCAGCAAACTATACCGGAAGATAGTTATTTTAATTTGAGCTCCATGGAGTGAAAGTAGGTCATCCAGGCTGACAGACGTAGAAATTAGCAATCTTTGCTTGCGACTGCGGAGATTAGGCAATGTTGTTCAAACAGGAAAAGCAATGAATTGCTCTCACCATTAATCAATGGACTTCATTCCAAACAGTAGGATCCCATCAGTCCCCCTAGGAAAGGCATGAAGATTTCTCTCAACAAGGCCAATTCCTTTTTTAACTTTAGAGCTGGCTTTGGCACAGATTTCCTGTTGATATGGAAACACCCGTTTGAATAAGCACTGCACACACCACAACAAATAAGAAGGGTTTTGCGTCTCTCTCTGACTAAATATTCCAACTGACCATATTCACTCAGAGTCAGTTTTTGTCCCCACATACAAACGCTTTGAAACTGGAGATAGCACCACGTCAGTAAACATCTCCTATATTAATATATTATTCATTTTGTTTATGCTATTGCATCAGCTCAGCAATAAAAGGTTCTGGATTAAAAAAAAGATTTTCTTTAAATGTTCCCTTTATTTTTCATCTTGAGCATTAAAAATATCCTCATGCTTCAACCATTCAGAGCTGCCAAGGACATTTTAACAAAGCATGACCAGAGGACTTCTCACAGGACAAGGAACAAAAGTGGTACCAGTACTGGGAACAGCACACCATCCCCAGCTTCCTATGGCAATGAAAGGGCTCAGAATGGCTCTGCCCTGACTTTTCTGAATAGCTTTAATTCACAGGTAACTGCCCTCTCAGTTGAAATACAAATAAGTATTTTCAATTTATTAAGACTACAGGAATCAAATGATAACTGACAAAGCTACATCATAGTGCCAAGGAAACATACTGCATCCTGGGTGTTACAAAAACCAAGAAAACCTTGTCCTCCTCAATAGCCTGCTTGACTGGAGATGCTCCTAGAGTGAGTAAGTGGGGACTGAGGAGATAAGAAAACCGTGCCCTGCTTCCCACATGAGCAACAAGCTAAACGCCTGCCTCTTCCTCCTCGCAACAAGACTGTGAGCCCCTGATCCAGATGGAGGCACCATGTGGTTTGAGAAGTCTCAAAGGGGATAAACTGAGGAAAAATTGAAGGTATGCTGCCAAGTGAGAGCCCATCCCAAGCATAGTTTAAGAAATACTAAACGTAAGCGAAGCCACTATTTCCATGGATTAATCATGTGGGGACACTCTTACAAACATTCTCCTGAAGCACTTGTTTGTGACTCGGACACTGCAGCTACAGGACCACGTGAGGGAAGGTGGTTGGAATCCAGCTAGAAAGCTGAAAACTGCACTGAAAATTCTATCAGTAGGTGTGCTGGAAATCGGAGAGAGGGAAGAGGAGTGCCAGTAAAATCCCACAGGGCAAGCAGACGTTGTTAGCTGTGCCAGGAGAGAAACAGTGCAACCGAACATATGGGCACTAAAACCAGGGCCAGAACAGAACAGACTTAACATTCTTATGGTGGCTGCCAAAGGTGCCACTAGGCTGATATGGATACCTGCTGTCACTGCTGTACAAGGGTAACTGACGCAACAAGGGATAACACAGATCTGAGCAAGGAGTTTCCCCAGAGCTGTATGGATCCCTTTGTGTGCACAGCACGCAGCAGCAGCAGGACTGCTTCTCACCAGAATGGCTCATCCAGTCAGGTAGCTGCAGCCAGGGTAGGCTTTGGTCTGCAAGGCAGGATTGCCAATATGGCATAATTACACTGGCAACCCTTTTAAGTGCAGACAGAGCTCTAATAAGCTCAGAGAGGAATGTGGGATGCCACCGGCTACAAAGAGGAGGTAGGCAGTTTGGGATGCCCCTGTGGAAGCCCTCACCTGATGCTGCTGGCAGGATTCAGCTGTCACAGACACACAAGCTCTTTGCTTGGAGCCCTATCTTTGACAAAAGGCTGTTTTGCAGGCTAACAGGACTTCAGACAACATCAATTAAAACTAGGAAATGGCTGAGAGGCATAAACATATTGGAAAGGCTTATTTGCATTTAGTTCATAGTATGTGTAACTTGGCTAGCATGCATACAAGACAGTAGAAGCATTAATATAAGCATGATGCTTTCTAACCACAGTTTCTTTAACAATCCAAGGCAAAAGGCAATCATTTTAAATTTATCTAAGCCTAATTTTCAAGGTATACTCTCAGCACTCCTGTCCCTTTTTCTGCACTAGGTAGTACAAACCTCCCCAGCACCTGGATCCGGAACAGTCAAGCTCACAGCTGCAGGCAAGATGCCAGTATCCAATCACAAACTAGCACAAGCAGTTAAGATATACATGTGCACATTCCCCCCTTGCTTTCCCCCAGTTGGATAACCCACCAGAAGCGCCTGCTCTAACTAGATCCAGCTCGCTCTGCTGTGGACCAGATCAAGGTAATTAGAATACAGAAAAGAAATTGTACATAAGCCCTGCTGCCTCTATTCACCTATCTATCTGAAAATGACCAGTACATTAGCTGCAGCCAACACCTCATAAAATAAGACAAATGAAGGCAAATCACCTCTCCACACTGCTACCTCAAGAAGTGCTTCACCAATACAAACCTAATGAAATGGACTACAGCTCCTCTTTCTTAGTTACCCTTATAAATTGCCAAAATATCAAGCAATCCTAAAAAAAGCACCATGATAAAATAGCAAAATCAAAATTCAGTGCCCTTTATTGAAGCTATTTACCATCAGAGCAGTCTGAGTCATGTCAACTTCTGAAAGACACTTCAGGATGCTGAACCAGTCCCTTTTGCAATCTAAATGTAACACAACAATGAATGAAGCCATCACTCCTACAGCAGAGAGGAGACAGTTCATGCAAATTACCGAACTTCAATTTTCATTAATAATACATTGCTAACTACACATAGCTGTCTGGGTGCTTAATACTGCCAACAGATTTTGTTTAGCCTTTTGTTTAGCTACAGGACAAGCTTCCCACACATGCTGGAGGAGGGAAGGGAAGACCTTCCTTGTGAGATCCCCTCTTTTTTCCAGTTGTTCTATGTGTTCTGCAACACAGCACATTTCCCAAATAACATTAAAAAGGGAATAAAAGCCTTTCTCTTTGCATCTGCCGCCATAAGCCTCCTAGTAGAGATCATTAAATATCCTGTTGTTATGGCTTTTATTCTGCAAGTTCAGCTGGAGACCTGACAGACCTGGCAAAAGGTCTGTTGTACTTTGATGATCACCAGTAGAGCTCAATGCCCTGAAATAACAGTGTAAGGCAAATTCAAGACTGAATGTGTGCGTGGTAACTGTTGAGTCATGGCCTGAACCACTGATTGAGCACCTGGGGAAAGGACCCAGTCAGCCCTGGGAGCACAGGTGAAGCAAATTCAGCTGTGTGACCAGAAGGGGTGAAGCCTGGCTGCACCTCTCTTAGACCACATCTAAGGGCTGACAGCCACTGTGGAAGGATCTCTGGTTGGAGATCCCTCCCTTGTGGAGTTTCCCTTGCAAGCCTAGATCTTCAGAGACAGGTGAGCACTTTTCCTCTGTAACACCTTTCCGTCATGCTAGACTTCTTTGTCCTTACACCTTCTTCATCACCATCCCATCACGTTGATCTTTCTGATTGTTACAATGTGCCTCAGAGAAAATGTCCGTACTTCTGCCCCTACCAGAAGGGATGACTGCCCACGGATGCCACCCTACCAGGTATTCAGTGCAGGTGGCCATAAAAAGGGAGCTGAGTGGTCTGCTTAAGTTTAAAATGAATAAAGTGGACAACAGTGTGCTTTTCCAGAAGAGTTACTTTCCCATTTTGCTGCATCTCACCCTTTTCCCATGGTTCACCTGTGAAAAAAACAAAGAATCCAAGACAGAGAAGAAGAAAAATCCAAAGAATCCAAAGAAGAAAAATCCAAAGAAGCCTGATGGTTTTCAGGCATGGTGCAAAGAAGCTTCGTTTGACATTAGCCCACATACGAACAACACAGCAGGGACAGCATAGTTCTCATGTCCACACACAACGCTGCAAGTCCATTCCTGACTCTGCACTACCAGAAACACTGGCACTCTTTTCCCTAGGCCACAAGCTGTGACTGCCAGTATTACCAAAGCAGCCCCTAGGTGTGCTGGAGTTCACTGGACACCATGTTCTGTCTGTCACAGACATGTGCAAGCTGAATTAATACCATCAATGGAACTTCAGTGACAAGCCATCCAATAGTTAAAGATTTTCTGAAACTCTGCATTTTGCTAAATAGTCCTTCCTTTTCTTGTTTCAGCTTTAAAATCATTGGCTTTTTGCAAATCAAAGGGGAAAAAAGAGTGTTGGGGTATTTAAAATGTCGTCGTTCAGCCCACATCATGTACTAAACTCTCCTTTCAGGCCAAGAGGTATGCAAACAGCTGCAACTGACAGAGAACAGTTAGGATAGCAGCCTTAAGAAAAGTTCAGCAATAGCACGACTGAGTTGATGCTGCTGATTTCAAAGCTAACAGCAAGGCTAGTGGTGAATCCTTTGTGGAAAAAAACAGCTGTAAGTAAAGCCTGTGTCTGCTCCTTCAATGCCTTTCAGCCAAGGAGCTTCTTTCCTCTCCTCTCTAGCTAATGGCTCCTTGCCCTGGCACTTAGGGAATGGGCAGCACTTGCTCAGCTGATCCTCTGAGAAGAGCCAGAGCATCCTTTCCTGACCGCATCCTTTTTCAAGGCAGATTCTAAGTTCATTTTCTTTGCCTCAGACAACAGCTTAATGGTTACCCCCAGTAAGATTAACTCTGGAAAGTGTATTAAGATGGCAAAGGCTATGAGAAAAGCAAAACAAAAATAAGATCAAAGTAAATCCAAAGTAAGCACACAACCATCCCTTCCCTAAGGGAAGAGGAACCAGCCTCACAAAGCTAACTGCAGGTAAATCTGAGTGCTATGTAGGATTTTAATTAAATCTTATCTCTTGTTATTTCTAGTTGCTGTACTCATGTCAGTGTGACCTGGGACCACTGTAAATATTTTCTTGCTATGCTCTTATCCTCAGTGCTGTCAGTCTTCAAATCCATCTTTGCAATCTGTGAGAAAGCCAGAGGGCTGAGCAGAACATCTAGCTGGATTCAGGATCAGCGCAGTAGAGTTTGACTTCTTGTTATAATAGAGGTGTCAGTGACAAGAAAGCAGTGGATTACTGTCTTCACTCACTTGCCTCGGACACTTACTGTTCTCTGTTCCTGGAGGAGTGCAGTCCAGCTGCTACAACCTCCACCGTGCATTTGCCTTTGAACATTGGTATCTTTCCTCGGGTCCCTGTAACAACTGTGCAGGGCAGGATGAATCTCAAGGAAGGCATCCTGATGGAGAATCCTCCAACAGATCTTCAAGGAAAACCTAAAAACTGTCCAGTGCTTCCTAGCACATCTCACGGCTGTTCCCTCAGCTAGAACCCCAGCAGCTGTAATACCTCTCTGTCTTGCTGTGACAGCACCTCGCCTGGGTGCTGTCATGGCACAGATCCATGAAGACATGAATGCATCTGTCCTAGCTCACACTGCTTAGCTGTTAGACGTCAGTGTTAGCAGAGCTGCTTCTGCAGGTAGGAAGGCAATTATACAAGAGGTAACCAGCCTACCTCAAACCTCAATTGACTCTGCAATCCCAGCTCTCCATAGAGACTGAAAAATAAGCTCAGGAGACCAGGATTAACAGCAGACACAGCCTTTGTTTGGAGGGGTCAATCTGGGCTTTTGCCTTTATAGGTGAGGTCCCACCTTTACTCAATTATCTTAAACAAAAACAATGAGAAAGCACCTGAAAGCAGCATTGCCCTGGTGACCACATTGAAGTACCACTGTCAATAATAGGCCAGCTCCAAGAGAAAAGATGTGATCAAGTACATTAGATAACATGCCAATGCATTCCACTCATCTGCAGAAAGTCCCCCCTGGCCCCTCCCAGTGTCCTCTCCTGACCTTTTGTTCACTTATTTTGTTCACTCCAACCTCAAAGGCTTCCACTGGAAATCCCCCATTATTAGGAACAAGGGGTTTAAATTGACAATTCAGTACTGAAAGCAGTCACATCCCCACTTCATAATCTCAAAGTTTATGGCAAAACTCACCCAACCTCGGCATTCACAGAGACTGCAGACTCACCCTTCACCTTCTCTCAACCTGGAAGGTCTCCACTGAAGACAAATGACCTACTGGTGGTGTGGCAACTGCACACTGTCACGAGAAATCTGCACCAGGATGGGCTCCATTGAGAAGGATCCCAAACAAATCACAAAGAAATATCGGGATCATACAACAGAAGACACTAAGTCTAAGTTTTCCACTTAGACCTTACAACACCTTGGGGAATGCAGCAGGTGGGTACCCAGGACCAGGCCGCTTTTCTAACAGCATGTGAATGAACTGCTGCCGAGTGGAGACAAAGCATCTCAATATGCACAAAGTTAAAGATGGCTGGAGCTGAAGACTGGAACTGAGTAAAAAGGTACTCTTACGTATGTCCACTTTAAGGTACTATAAGTGCTTTTAGCTAGGGAAGTACCAACTGGCAAGAGCAAGCAGGGCTCTACAGGGCAAGAACTGCTCCAAGGGATGGTCCGCATCCTTTTCCATGAAGTACTATGTGACAATCACAAAACCTGCTCTGTCAAACCTCATCAAGAGAGCGCTTTTGACCATAATGTAATTCCAAAGCACTTGTCACCAGCACTTCAAGTGGCAAAGGGCTCAGGGAGAAGAGAGATAGTTGGGTAACAGCATCTGAGGTGTACACTCTGCAGTTTCAAGAGACAGCATCCAGAACCCCCTACTTGAATTGTACCAAGGCATCTTTCTGCTTAGTAAGAACCTATAGAAACAGATAAAGAGGGGATTCTGATTTTAATATCGCTACTGTAAATTGCATCATTCCAATTAGTATTAAAGACTACAAAATTAAAAGTAAGGATGTAGGTAGGCAGGAAAATTACTGATGCTATATTGAAGTTTGTTCAAAGCTATTCTCTTCCTTTAAAACAAACAATACTCTCCTTTATATGTGCAAAAATAGACCTCTAGTCCCAATCTAACTCTGAGCTATTGTTATTAACAGACTTCAGTCTGTCACAGTTTAAAGACAAACTGATATCTAATACACACACGCAAATAAATAGAACACAGCACAGCTTCATTCTTTATTTCACTCATATCTCACTGTATGGCCTTATTAACTGTCAGGCTTCCAGATGGGATACCAGGATAATGAAAGCCAGTCACTCTAATGTCAAGGCAAAAATCTGTTCTTTCCAGCTCCTGTTGTCATAACACTGTGAATTATTCCCTCATGCCTGTACAGCATGCTAAGTTCCGCTCAAGAAATTTGCCAGGCATCATCACATCATCACAGTTTCAAAGATTTTATCAGGACAGGAGTTTCAGTCAATCAGTAATGAAAATTGAGAGCTAAGGTGATTTCTCAGGCCAGCTTCAACAAGCATACAGTACAAGGGTTCCATTGTGCAAAGTTCATCAGAAGGACATGAGCTAATTAACTAAGCGGCTTTTTGGAACTCATTAGTTTAACAATTTTCACTATAAGCAGTCTAGTATTATCTATACTGAAAGCTAAAAACTTTGGAGCACACTTCCAAATTGGATTTGTTAACAGAACTCAGTATTAGCCCCACCAAAACACCTATTTTAGTATACAATTCTAGACAAAAACTCTATTATCTGTACATGTCCACAGACATTTTAGCAGGAGGAACAATTGAGACCATTTGGACTAACGAAATCTAAGAAGCCCGCTGCAACATTCAGACCCAGTTTTCTGCCACTCTAAGACCCTAAATGTAGTCTAACCAGAAATGTAAAACAGCAGTCTTACCAGTGAAAAAGCTATTTTACAATTATTTTCTCCTTGTGTGTGGCTACATACATTAAAGGGAAAGTACTTTGGAGAAAAAAATAAATGCAGATGTATGTTACAACACTGAAAAACACGTTGCTTTTTTTTTTTTTTTTCCACTGAAGTACTTTCTGTATGTTAAAGCGGGTACTAGAGGGAATTTTTTTCATTGCTCTATTGCACAAACTCTGCACATTCAACATTATGGGGCTATTTGTCTTAAGTCTTATTTTTTCCCTTTGTGTGGATTTCTCAAATACTGAAGTGGAAGCTAACATACTTATAGTATTTAGTAACTGGAAATAACAGTAGCATAAATTGCATGCCAAGTGAGGAAGAAAGGAAGGAAGGACTGGAGAAAAATATAGTTATGCCACATTCAATTAAGAGGAATTACAACCAGGCATTATTTGAACTACCAGAGTTTGTCCTCAGCTGGTCAGCATATACTATCTTAGCCAAATAATTTCCTAGAGTAACTCTCATCCATGTTCAGAATAATCACAAAACTAGAGAGTGTTTAGATATGGAGGTTGGGGGGAGGGGCAGAGGGAGCAGGGAGGAAAGATTTGCCAAAATAAATGGTTGTGCTTTGAAAATAATCCCCTTTATAAACCAGGACCACTTTCTGAAATTTGTGGAGGCCTCATTCAGACCAGGTTTCAGAGAGCTCACAAAGAATCACTATACCCCTCACACACTTAAGCTTTAAGTAAGGACGAGAACACGCACAAAGTCTGTATGATAATACCATAAACATTACTCTAAGAAATTAGTCAGATTTTTTGGAGAGTGGTAAGAAAGAGTTCAGTAGGCAGGCACTAAAGGCCAGTTTTAACCTTATTATGCATCTATGCTTTGAAGCTGCTCTTCCGCACTTACCTTTTAGCATGGCTGTATTTCAGAAGCACCACAAAAGGTGAGGCAACACATTCTATTACAGCAGCTGCTGTAGTGGAGACACATGCCCTTCAATGCTTGCTCTACCCCATCCTGCCTGTGGATATAAGCCCTGGCGTTCTGCATGGCCTGAGCTATTGTGCCGTAAGACTTCTGCTGAAACCCCTGAAGAGCCTCTTTTCAGAAGGTAGCAGATCAGACACATCAAGATCAGGATGTCATCTGTTCCCTTCTCACAGACATCAGCGGGATGCCAGTCAGCTTCCATACACGGTGGTACTTGCTTCACACCTTGTGAGAGTTTAACAACGGCTGATGATGTGAAAGATCTGTCACAGGACTCGGAAATAAATGACTCACCTTGCTCACTCCTTCTTTGGATCTCTGGTACAACTATTTTTTCCTCAACACCCAGCTCCTAACCAAACACATCACCAAGTGAAATCCAAATCTGAAGCTTACCTGATCTTTCTCAGGCTTGTCAGAGATGTCATTCAGACTGGTGGAAGTCAGATTTCTGTGAGTCATGGCTGGACTGCCTGTAAGAACAATGCCAATACCAATTAAAGAACCTATTTAAATCCAGTCAGAAGAACACAGAGGCTCAGGCTACAGCAACACCCTTCCTTGCACGTGGGACATTGATGTGGGCAATTTAAGACCCTGATAGGCTGCTTTCTGTAACTTTACGTGGCACATGGGATAGAAAGATTCTAAACCTTGTTCATCTCTGACCCAAAGCAATCCTACAGCTTACAGGACTGCAAAAAATATCTAAGGACTTCTCCTAGTTCCTCTCTGGGTTGGCAAGGAAGCAAAGTAGCAACTGGCTGCTGAAAGAGGCAACTGGGTCACCCATCCCTTAGAGAGCAGGGGAACACTCCTGGAGCCTTCTTGCTGCCAATCTCTTGCCATAGCTATCCTACAGAGATGCTATCTGCCTGCACTCCTCTGCACCCAGTACTTCACGTAACAGGGAGGAAAGTTGGCTGCTCTTGGTCTTTTGAAGCAGCAGATAACAAAATTCTACTTTTCTACCACTAGCCATATTAACTAAACTCGTGAACCTTAAGGGTTTTACTGTTTTAAACAGTATGTGTGTTCAGTAGAAAAAGGTCTCCAGTTCCTGACATCAGATGCTCCAGAGAGAAAGAGAAGTACCAGAGACCAAGAGCTAAGGCCTATAAGATCTATTTCTCTCTCAAACACAACTGCTCCTCTAAGCCTGACATGATGGCATTCAAGCACTGCTTACTCTCTTTTGGACTACTTTTCCTACTTACTCTTGTGTTCTCAAAGAGTAGCAGAATATACAAAAACTGTTCTAAAGGACTAGCAAAAAAGCCTAGAAATAGCCATAATCACGAAAGAAGAAAAATCATAAAATAGCAAAGAAACTTCTGGGATGGATACAACATCCCAACACTCAGCAATCAGCATGCTCTTTAATAATCGTCCTGAAATTTTTCACCCTTCTCCCAGAAACCAGAAGCATAGCAACAGGAGCTCTTATCGCACTGTTTCTGATCATGAGCATAACCGGAAAGACAGAAAACACTCATAAAGAAATGGAACTGAGACACTTCCCAAATTCTGAGATATCTCTAGGCTAGTTTATGTTTTGAGACAATATTCATAAAACTTACGGTTTGATATTCATAGCAAAATGAAAGTTCAAATTGTCAGCATTCAACTCCCACAGAAAAATGAGCTTGGTAATATATCTGAATATCAAGAAATAGCTAATAAAAATGAATAATAATAACTAATAAATAAAAGGAGTAGTAAGAAAAGGATCCCTTTCCCCTACCCCCTCACCCCCACCCCCGGTCCTCCCCAGAGCTGGGTTTTCCTTACAATGTATTCCATGTACACGAAGACAGATTTATGATATTCTTTCTCATGAGCCACTCTGAATCACAGTGTACCTGCTGTGCATCATTGCCACATCCAAGAATGACAACACAGTAAAAACAAAGCACAGGTGTATCTTATAAAAGGAAGACGCTCAAATTTATCTTCTTCAAGTTGTTACTGCCTGCCAGGTTAAACCTTAAAGACCCCACCTATATCTACTAAGTTCTTACAAATATGTTTATTCATAGTGTGAGAAATGCCACTTGAAGGACTGGTTTAAGCTACATATATTAGTAACCATTCTCCTAATTAATGGCAGTCCAAACTTAGAAATATTTACAGCACCTGACTGACCGTTTGATATAAATCTGTACATAGGAGACAAGCATGTATGTAAAACAGGAAAGGAGTGATCAAACTTGTTTTCTTATACTGCATCTCTTACATGGAATAGACGTTACTTTGTGTTTCTAAAAAGGTCTACATGACACCTTCTGAGATGTGGATATTTAATAAATAATACAAGATGGATTCATTTTTATATATTTTTTAAAAGCAGGTTCCTGGAAACCTGAATCCCATTACTGAAATCCAAGGCTCCTTTTTCTTACATGGTGTAACTAATTGTCTTTGAAAGGTTGCACAGATACTGCCAACTCAGGGAAATCTTTGACAAATCTATAAATATAGTGTTAAATTAAAATGAAAGACTGAAGCTCTATATAGAAATGCACGGCTGTTTGGCAAATCTGAGCCAATACAATCAATTAAAAAGACAGGGAAGTACTTTCTTTAAAATGTGAAGATTGTTCACACTGGTAATTGGTTTCATGCACGTCAGTGACTCAAAGCAAAGTCCCTATCGGTTCACTTTAGTGCTGGCAAGTGATAGAAAATAAATTTAAAAAGTATTCAGCGGAGTTAAACAGATCTGGAGAAGTTCAGAAACCCATGGAGATGGGCAGATCCCACACTGCCCACCTGCACAAAGCCAGTTCACGACAGCTGTTCCTCTGCTGTAGCCAGAGAGAGTGCAGTGCAGAGACTCATTTCCTCTTCTTCCAATCCTACCATGACACCTTTGAATCTTGGCTTGGCTAATGCCTCCAGCTAAGTATGGCTTCCAAAATGCTCTGAAGAAGTGCAGAAAATGCAGATGATTTTATTTTTATAGGGTTGTTTAATATGGTTTAAATACAATTTATTCAGAAGAGCTGCACTAAGTAATTGTAGAGAAAGATGCACTGAAGCTCTCTTCGTTTCCTTGGGGACCAAAGGCACCTGGGCAGTTTTACACATTTCAGGGTCCAGGCCTGAAATGGATTAAAATAAGAGTCTCCAGCTTTCATAGCTGGTAATTTTCTGGACTACAGCATGTAATCTCCTTTTTACTAGACATCTGGAACTGAACATTTGTTATAAGATCATTACCTTTCTTGCTAACGGCTAATGACTATCGCCTCTCTCTGCTTCTCAAGGGCCAATTACTTTTTCTCTCAATTTCCCAATGTGATCAACATAATCACATCAACCTGCAGCAGCTTTTCTCAGAGAATCCTTTTCTTGAGGTTTCCCATTTTTTATTCCAGGTCCAGACAAACCTATGTGCCAAAAAACTTGCATCCTTTCCACTTGTGACTACTGACTGAATAAAGATACCACATTTCCCTACAAGTACAGCCTTGTAAATACTCTTAAACCATCACTGCTACAGCAGCATTACCTCTGCACGGCCAAACAAGGGCAAGGGAATGGAGTCAGAAGTGAGGGCACCAGATAAAGTCCTGTACAAAAAACATGGGCCTCTGGGGCTGAAGGGTCTCATGACACTTGTTTTGCCACATCCCACTCCCACTCAAAAATCCCTAGCTGGCATGTTGCCTAGCTGGCAACAGCTGCTCTGCTGTTTTCTCTAAAGAAACTTCTTGTTTTACTTCTTACTTCAGTCAGTGACAGATTGGAAACTGTAAGCATCACCTTCAACCAGCTTTGCTGACCTAAGAAAATTGACTATACCTGACTGCCAAGTAAAGCCGTTGTAAGAAACAAGTGGTGCTACAAATGCAAGATATGTCACATGCAAACCTGTACCAAAAGCCATTTGGCTTTGCGGACATCATCGTTCAAATCAGTACAGCCTAGATCTCCTAACTCACGTTTCTAATGGCTGCACAACTGAAGACTTGAAGTCAGAAACTACGTATAATTATTTATTTATTTTTTTTATGTTGTGTAATAAGCTGCTCATAAGAGCAAACTCAAACATTTGGATATGACCATGACAGGGAAACATGTGGCAGGCCTAGCAGTGTCACTTGTGAGAAAGGCAGGAAAGAGGGGTTACTGAATACTTGGGTGGACAGCTTCTCTGAGTGGGAGAAAATAAGAGAGCAGAAAAAAGCAACAAGCCTATCAGTCAGCAGACTCTCAGTGCCATGAACAAACCAGTAATGTAAAAGGTTTCTGTTGCTGAGACTTCAGCACATGATGTTCACCCTAACACTGTTTGCTAACTAAGGGTATTTAGGTGATTCAGGCCTCAATTATATTGCCATTTCTTTGGCAAAGGCAACATGAATCTCTCCTTGGCTGTGTTCAGTAAAGTACTGGTGCAAAAAGTAAGGCAATCAATCCAAACCCCTCTGTTTTACTGCCTTGTTTTACTGACAGGCTTTGTAGTCATCTTTCACAGTCAATACCCTGTAATTCAGATTTCTACATATTGCCATGGCTTATAAAGAACATCTCTGTGTCATCAGAGCAGCAGGCTGTGCCTTCCTGTGGGAACAGCTCACTCCTCTGTGATCACCAAGGCTCCTGATGAATAATATTTTAGAAAGGATAAAATGAAACGCAGCCTGAGAAAAGCCCAGCTCATCACAGAGAAACAAAGCTGGAGGCGTCCGAGAGCTATGTGACAAAGGGAACCTATTTATATGGAAATTAAAATATTTAAGTTTCTTGCATTTATTTTATTGCATTGATGGATAAATTCATGAAATCCTCTCAAAAGCCAAAGGACGTTTCAACACATGAATGAAATTTTGCTAGATGGGTTACAAGAGAGACTACTGCCTGAAAGGAAATGCAGACTGACCTACCTGTTCCACTGTAGATGGAGGAAAAAACAAACAAATAAAGCAAAAGAGTGGAAAAAAGAGCAGGGCGTGGTGGGGGTAAATGGACAGCCAGTGCAGCAGCCATTCCATTCCCTCAAGAATGGAATTCCATTTTTCCCCCATTCATGCAGCAGTGCGCATTCAGGCACCAGCTGGTGCCAGTCACCCATCCTTCCTTCTGGAAGCCCCCCAGCCCACTCCCCAAATCCCAGTCTCTGACTTACTGAGCCATCCTACGCTGGGGCTGCGCTGCACTTGGATTTCATCATCCAGCGTGCGTGTCGCTAGGCAGGGCACAGAGCTCTCGAGTGGGCTGCGTGCTTTTGTGGTGCAAGCAGGAGACAGAGGCAGCAGCAGAGGGGAGGAAGAGAGCAAAGTTGAAAAGTCAAAGAAAAAAAAAAAAAAAGAAATGCTCAAGCAATTGCACAAAAAAGTGAGTTAGGAGACAGTGTTTGAACATTTGCAGTTACATAAAAGTGCACCTTTTTGTATAGTTTGCCGACAAAAGAAGCGAGCCTACTTATTTAGAGCACAAAACGTCCCACGCTGGCAAGGTCTGCAGCCGATCTTTCATTCTAAAATTCAGGCATCTCAGAAGCAGATTTCAAACAAGTGATGAAGGCAGCTGAGATTTGAACTGTGCTGAGCAGTCCCAGGAAGCAAAGCAGTTAGAAAAATGGCAAACACACAGTGCTTTTTTGGGGGGGGCTGGAGGAGGAGAAAGTTGCTTCCCTGTAGGAGCCAACTTTGAGCATCCTGGCTGCATACATTCCCTGATGTACATCACTTAGAGCTTGGAAATGCATACTATACTCCATACTGCTTCAAATAATGCAAATGGATAAACATATCATGGGCGTTTTTTTCCAAGCATCCCGGGAGAATATCGCATTTCTGGCTTAATTGCTCTTGTCTTGTGCTCCTCCTTATTCAGTTGACACTGTGTATTTTAGCTCACTGGACGTAGATGCGGTTTCTATGAAAAACACTCAACTGAATAAGGCTGAACTCTAATACAGAATTTAAAAAATCACTGGGGAAGCTTTTAGCTGTTCCTAGCTTCCATTCTCAGTACAGCAGCCAATGCACTATAGAAGGTAGAAATGCTATTTCAGCTGTTACCAAAATTCTCTGTTATCACGGCAAAAACAAAAAACATTTGTTAGGTGTTTGGACATTCACATGGTGATGGGGAGCATGCCATTATTTAGGAGGGTTACATATTCACACGTAAACACGTTACAGCTTTCTACAGCCTCTACCAGCTTGCCTTCAGTACGATTTGCTGCTCTTCAATACTTTTACTGAAGGCTCACACAAGTGTTAAGATATACAAAATGCTGGCAGGCAGGAAACTTTTATGCAAAACCATGGAAAATATGCACTGCATAGCAAATATTCTCAACGCGGTACTGGCAAATGATTAAGAGACAGTCCTCAGGCACCTGCATAAGGAACGGTGAGCATCGTTCTCATTTTATACAGTGGCAAACCAATGGCAGATCTGCATTACAACTCAAAGGAGTGCCAGTTGGGCAAAGGCTGCTGGGTAGCCTCTAGTATATGCACTATTTACTGCAGGGGCTCACTTCAAATGCTGTATCCTGTGCCAGGAAAGGACACAACTGGATTAACACAGAGAACTCTCAGAAAGACTGGTTAACAAAACACAACATATAAAAACGCTGCAAGAGTTCGATTGGAACGTATCTAAAGGCCCTCAACAAACATATCAGACATCTCAGCTCTCTGCCAATAGAAAGAAATGAAAAGAGCGCTGTCTTTGTATGGTAACTTTTAGTAATTGCTTAGTACAGCTTTGTCTACTTGGCTTTTTGATAATCATCTTTTTACTGTTGAGTGGACAGCAAAGAAGTGCTTTGATTTATCCCCTTCCACCAAGCGTCAAACAAATTATCATCTTTTGCACAGTTTCTTTCTCAAGAGCAAAAGGCTTGCTGAGAAAACACCCTCCCACAAACACAAGCATAGGGAAAGGGTAAGAAGCCATCTTTATGACATAGTTATGAATAAAAAGCACTCACTGCACACCTTTGCCACTCGAAAGCTCAATGTTTCTGCCAATCTGATTGCTCTATAGGCTGCCATCAAAAAGAGCAGTGAAGCAAAAGCAGCAGGAGCAGGATGACTGCTTGCTGCAGGGCCATGGTCAGCCTGGCTGCAGCTCTCCAACGCACAGGAGCAGCTGAACCAGTCATTACCAGGCACCACAATGAGAGGAGGAAAGTGGCTGCACTGTGGGCTGTTCAGGTTCCACAAGTAGCTCATAGAGATACCGCAGGCTCCCAAGTGTGCTGTCAGACCCCAGCACCTAGGCCTGGGACCCAGAGACAGAACTGAGAGCACCACAATGCTTTTCATAAAGAAATTCACAATGCTCACTACAATATCGTAGGATCATAGAATGTCATGGGATGGAAGGGATCTTAAAGATCAGCCATAGGCAAGGTTGCCTACAAATATGGCCCATATATATGTATATATATAAAACAAATTCAAAAGTTTTAACTATGAATGATCTATATAAATACCAAATATAAATACCAAAATAGTAGATTCTAAGTTTACCATGAAGAAAATTTTCAAGCCTTTAAGATTTTGTCACTTTATCATTCTGAAAGAAATGAGATTCATGCACCAAAGTGTTTTTGAAGACCAGGAACCCAGGGGGTATGTTCAGATTTCTAACAAAATCCCTTGAAAAAGTCTGTTACTGTTTAATTTGGGCTTTAAGTTTAACTTGAAAAAACATTAGGGAAAATCATTGTCAGAAACCCTGCTAACGGCATCATGTGAAAGCGCTTCCTAAATGCATGTTTTTCAATGTAATTCAATGTAATTAGATACCTGTCATAAGTTCCAAAATTCCAAAAGAATCATGATTGTCCACTAAAAGCAGAAAGCTGCATAACATTTTGATACATAACATACTGCAGGCTCTAGTTAAGCTTCAGCGGCTGTTTCATTAACAACCTTTAACATACACAAACTAAATTAGCAGGGCACCTTCTAACTTACATCAAGGTGCTTTATGTTAGGTCTAAAGATGAGAAGTTAGCCTTTTTAACAACATAAGTAAATGTCAGTTGAGTAGAACACCAAGCTGCTTTTTAAATATACCAGCCCGTAAACCTACTATACGGAGGTGAGAATTAAGCACTGCACAAGTCCTGCGTCCTGAATGACTGTCATTCTCATTAACCTGGATGCAGCATGAATATTGTATGTATGTTTCACTGACACTGAAACAATTAGGTAGAAACTAAAAGGAAATATCTACCTGGAATGAAACTCCAGTGAAATTTATGAGTGCTTGCGGCTGATGGTCCTTTTATTATTGTTATTAGCTACGCTGAAAGGCAGCTGCGCTCCTGTCAGACTCATTAAATTTTTATATGTGTAAAGGACAAATTCTGCCTTCAGAATTACGTAGGAGACACTCACTGAACATCAGGAAGCACGGTATAACTCCAGAATGTGTTTCACTGAGTTATTTTTTCATTAAAGTGTAAATAGTAAATAACAGCAGCAACTATTCATTAAGTAATTCCCTTCATATTCAAGTCTCTCCCTCCTTAAAAGTACTTAATTGTCATGAAACATAATGCCTTATTATATTCTAACTACATGTAAATACTCCAGGTAGGAAAGAGAGGCAAAACAAAAGGAAAGAAGTAGCCAAAGTTCAGCCAGTAGGCCAAGCAAGGAAAGCATTTCTTAAGGATCGATTTCGTCAAATACAAACGAGAAATTAATGGAAACCTAAGACACCTACTATCTGAGTAAAAGATGCTCACGGCCATGAATAAGCAGGGGCTAAAATGAGATGAGTGCCCTTTACCAATGTCAATCTCCCAGGAGAAGTAGGACATTATCTACTTTTAAATCAGCACTGAATATCTAACTCTGTATGGTAAAGAGTCAGGATTTATCATCTAAGCTATAAGACACTGTGTATGTGTAAGGGAAACTGTTGATCACAGCCTGAACCTCTGATTAACCACCTGAGGCAAGCAATGAGTCAGCTGCAGGAGCACAGGTGAAGGTAATTCAGCTGTGCTACCGGAAGGTGTGGAGCTTGGCTCCACCACTCCCAGATCTCATTTGAGGGCTGACTACCACTAAGGCAGGATCTTCTCTGGAGATTGCTCCTGTGTGGAGTTTATGGTGAGCCTTCGACATCAGTGAGCATTTTCCATTTATCATAGATTATCTTTCTATCACAATTTAACCTCTGTTTACCTGTCAACTGTACAATATGATTTACCCTCAAACATCGTAAATACGTTTTAATTTCTTTTTACACCCTGAGGCTTTGATGGCTCCTCAATGAGTGACTTTAGCTGCAGAAAAGGAAAAATTCAACATTCACCAGCTGCTGAAAAACAAGGAGGCTGTTAGAAGCATATAGCTCAGCAAAGATAGAAACAAGACAGAGGTGGAAGGTGGATGAACACTGTAAACAGAGCAAGTCTTAATCCCTTCAGTTAAATTCCTGGCATGCCTGAAAGAGACACTAATCACAACAATACCATGTAGTCAATCCTAAAGGTTTCTTTATATGTCTACACCCTAGGAATTCCCTAAGTACTCAGAATAAAACAGTAAGCTTGTTTACTTGTTTAGCCACAAGATAGGAAAGAAAAGAGTCTATCATTGCCCAAATACAGGCACTCCTGATATCCAAGAGTTTGTCTTTCAGCTTTCCTTGCAATTTGAAAGCCATCAGGCCTGACTGTGGCACTGTAAACACACCACAAGCAGGTGCAAAAACTGGTCTCTGTGCCACCATGACCATGTCAAAATGCCTATGCTTAAGCAGGTGATTTGCAGTTGGAGCTGAGAACTGAGTGCATTTCAGAGTGTATTTTTTAAACAGAAGTCAGAAGCCTCCCATGCAAACAGTGGGGAAATTGTTGGAAGGACAGAAGGGAGACAGCAGAAAGCCCCAGAACTTGTGATGGAAGAACAGTTTCTTGAAGCAAACTGAAAACAAACGTGAGTCAGTCACTGAGTGTGCAGACCAAAAATGACTGAGGACCTGAAATGCCTGGTCTGAAAAAGAAGCAGAAGGAGCAACAGTCCGACGCACAGTCCTGATCTTTGCTCCATTGGACTCCCGCAGGGTTATTCACCAAAAAGCTGCACACTTAGGACATTCCCTCAATTCATGTTACTGTGCGTTTTCTTTTTTCATTCATTCAATCATCAAGACACTGGCATGTGATAAGATGCATTATCAAAAGCAATAAATAGTCTTTACATGAACATACACACCTGTAGCAAAAGCAAAGGACAATGAAAAGTAGGAAATATTAATAAAGTAAGGTAATTAGTTAGGGAGAAATATTAGAGCAAGCTTTAGAAGCAGAACACAGAAAACTTAAGAGGCCTTGAAGACAGCAAGATGAGTATCAGCTTGCTCTTTTTTCTGGGTGTTTTAAAATAGCAACTTTCAGACAAGTTTTCATACTGCAACATGAGACACTTTGCAGAACTCCAAGACGTGAAAATTTGACATTACCACTAATGTGACTTTAAATCTCAGTGTTTGAGTAAGTACAGAGCCGCTGCCAAGGCCTCCATAGCTATCTGTATCCACACACACACACTTACACAGACAACACTACATACACAGCACTACACATGAAGTAATTTTTAAAAGAGAAACAGAGACCCATACATGACATACACCACAAAACAATTTTAGGTTGAACAAAGCAAAATGGAAATGAGCTTTACCCACACTGGACAATGATTGTATGGCAATAAAATGCAAGCTAGATTTTATTCTCGCATAACTTTTGATTAAGAGTGTCGTTGACACAATCTATTTAAAAAAAAAAAACAAAAACAAAAACAGAACACACGCAGAAGCTTCATCTCTGCATAAGCATTTCAGATGATTAGCCTTTTGGGTTCAGGCACACGTAGAGTTTGTAGTAAATCTCTCTTTCCTAATGTTGTTCCTACACCACCTCCTACATACCTGTTGAATCCTGCTGCCTGCCTGCCACCTCTCTTCCTCTCCCTTAACGTCCAGTGAAGATAGGGTTAGAGCAATGTGCCACGGCAAAAGCAGCCTTCAGAGCCCAACACTGATGTGTCATCAGTGTGGGTCTTGCTACGCTAATTGTGCGTTAGAAAAGCATTGTCATGGCAACAAGGTTAGTTTCTGGCAGGCAAGGTTGGTGGGTTGCTTTAAAACGGAAGGCTATAGCCAGTTAGCCTCTGCATTACCATTATCGGGGTTGGAAAACATCCTACTTGCACTGGAGACGGTCTTTCCAATGTCTGCCAGAGAGCGCAGGTTGGACTTCTTGGTCTGGTGCCGGTGCTTCCTGAGCAGCGTGTAGGTGACTTTGTCCTTCATGTCTGGCTTCAAGAGCCCTGTCTCAATCTGATGGTCGACAATCATTTCTGTTGCACAGAAAAGGATGAGAGAGGGGAAAGAAAAATGAATCCCAAAGTCCAGAACTTGGCTACATGAAATGAGAGGAGAGGGAGAGAATGTTCACCATCCTTTTTTTATTTTTTTTATATATATATATATTTTTTAATTCCTTCCTCCCCATCTCAAAGCTACCACCAGATATCACCACTTGATTTCTAGTGAGAATCCCTTATGAACATTTTTTGAAACGTAAGCAGAATCTCCATGGAGGAAAACCCATCAGCCACCAACACGTAACTTTTCCACCAAAATCCCCTTCTTTTATTTTTCAAGCCACTAAGCAGGCTGCCAAACAACCCTTCACAGGACAAAATTGCTCTTAGCTCAGAGAAAGGGTTGCCCCAACCCTGTGTTGTGAAGTGCTATAGCTACCTCATGAGTTCCAGTGTGACTCCAAAAATAGCGTAGCTAAAATTCTACCGCCTTCAACAAGGCCTGAGTCACCTCATAGGCCCCTGCTAAAACCTAATCTATCTACGGGAAAAAGTCCCGGAGATGAGTCACCAATTAAATCTTTCACTCTTAGAATTGAAGTGAAATGATAGCAACTACAGATGGTAGAACCTGCTCCTGTTTTCAGAGGACATGTTATAGACCTTCGTCTTTAGCCTTAAACCATCATCAATCTGCAACTCACTGCTTGCTTTCCATCAGTTCTTTCCTCTCTGTTCCTTTCTCCCATATTTGAGGGGTAAAGGTAGCCTGACTTATTAAGAAAAAAAAAAAAAACCAAAAAAACCCTCTATTTTGCAATAAATTTCACATTAAGTTGTTCCCTTTATTACTTCAGTTAACATGTTATCCCCCAGGGGAAAGTGGCAGCTCTTATTTGTCTACTGGTAACTTTTATTTGTGCTAATAATAAAAGTTATGGGAAAGTGGAGGCAGAACACTCACCACACTTGCTAACTCAGTGAGGCAGAAAGTCATCTTCTATACGCTGCCCAAGAATTAATGCCTCTTCAAATCACTAGAGAAAAAAGCCTCAGACTTCCATTCCAACTCATAAAAGAATGATTATATACACGTACACAAAAACTTTATTTCTGTTAAGCGCTGTTTTCTGCAAGCTTTTGTTCATATTTTTGTTAGTGATCTTTGGAATGCTTCCTTCAGAACAACATGCCTTTCTTCATCAAGTTTATCCTTCTCCATCTGGTAAGTATTTATTCCTTTTTGTGCTTCTGACATAACACAAGCTATAACAACAGAGCTCTGTGAATTTTACTTTCCTGCCTGTCACTAGTAGAAATCAACAAAGTTATCATGATTAAATAATTCTGGAAACCAAGTCGGCAGGCTTCTTAGAGATCCCTCTGCACCTGAGTAAGGATTGGGACCCATAGCAGCATAAGTATAGCAGCATACACAGAACAGTAGAACAGCAACAGCAGCCACTAATTTGTAATTTAGTCTCCCAGAAATTACATTTAATTTCATCTGGGAGATGAAAAAGGTTATTCAAGGTGACATCTCAAAGTGACTTCAACCAGAATAATTTATTTTTTAAAACTTTGCAGTGCCACACACTGGGGTACACAGCCAAAAATACAAGAAGACAATGCCATCTCAAGCACTTACAAAAATAAGAAGCTCTAAATTCTGTAGGTAACATCTAATTCCAACTCTTACAAACTAATCCAACACTTGTCACTTGATAATACTATCTTACGCCAGGAAAATACTAAGCCTGAGTCCTGACATTAAGATTCAAAGCATTAAGTTCTGCAGCATTTTTATTTCATCTTGCACTTCTACACCTCTTCACATAATGCCTTCCAAATTCAGGATACTGTTTAAACGTACCTCCACTGGATGGCTCACTTCTCAGATTTATTTTCATATGACTTTCCACACGTCACTGGGAACATGGTATAGCTCCCAGCAATGTCATTAAGCATCATCCTGGGCCACAGCTATTTTGACTGCTATCCCATTCAGCAGAGGGAAGCATAAACTGATCCTGTGACTGCTCTTCATCCACCTTTGTCACAGAAGAGCACTTTTATTTTAAACCTGCTTCTAGCAGCCCAGCCTGCAAGTTCATCTGAAACCTGTCCATGATCCGACCACGAGCCCTAAATTGCAGCTGTTCTGCCCAAATTACAATACTTGCTGGGCATCCCTATTTTGAGCAAGGTAGCCTTTTAAATGCTACGTTTTCAGTAGTAAACATAAATTAAGTCAGTGTATGCCTTTCCTTTCAAAGGCGCATGGTAAATTTAGGATATCTACCTCAGGATCCAAATAATTCTATTTAAAAACAAAAGATAATCCAAAGCAAGCATAATTATTGGCGAAGCAGATTCTTTCACTCTTCTTCCTGAAATAAGAAAGCTTTCCCTATATTGGCTATCTTTCTCTGAATACTTTCTAGGTTTCTCCCTAGGAGGATTATTCCTTTGTTTTCCCCCTTTAATTGAAAAGTAGTGTTTTTATTATGCAGTGAAAATGGATGGGCTGCCTCAAACTCCTACCCCTAATAAGATGGGAAAAAGCCTGGGATTTTCTAACACTGTTATTTCACACTTTATTCCAGGAAGTCTTTGGCAATAATAAATTCCTGAGTATTTCGGTGAAAACAAAGAAGCAATAACAGTGATGCTCAGTTTCTTGCTTTTCAAAGGAAACTACTACAAAGACCGATTGTAAGCTGAAGGGAATTGTTTAGGGCAAGAGCCAAGGAAACTTACTTACCCACCACCTGAGGAAGAGAAGTGGCCTCCATATCCAGCATTATCGAGCCTTTCTCTATACACGTCCTTAACTCAAACAAGCTGTGTAGGGATAATGTGGCCACATGAGGTTTACTCCATCGCTCCCCACCTTGTTCTACCTTCTCCTCGAACTTTATCCACCTACAAAGAAATGAGACTGTATTAAAGTTGTTGCACCCTGTGCGCCTATCGAAAAGAAGCAAGACAGATGAAACATCGCAATATATCAATGAGTTCAAGCATACACATTTTCCCACGCATCTGTAAGACCACAAGTCCACAATCAATTTGCAAAGGCTTAATGAATTGGTATGTGTTAGTTGAGCAGTGATAATGCTTGTAAACTACTGCAAAGGAGAAGTAAAACACGTTATCTTTAATAGCTTCCACCAAGACTTAAGCTAACACCGTTTACCTCACATTTGCTCCAGGTCAAGAATACAGAGGTAGTTTCAACAACTCTGCTGGCACCTCCTTCCATCCCCAGGCCACACATCCAGCACCTAACCCAATCATGTCCAACCCACAGACAACCATGACCTAACCCAGTACATTGCATCATGTCAAGTAAAGCTCTACCACTGCTTAGCAGCTCCAGGTAATTAAACTGACGCTTAACTGCTCTGAAGTAGCCAGGAGTGCTGGAGAAGATGGGGGAAAAAAAATAAGAAATCAGCATTTCTGGAAATAGGGTGACTTACATTTCAATACTCAAATCTACACAATGTAATCTGAAAAAATCCTCTCCTGTTTAAGGAACTGAGTAAGGTCAGAGCAGGAAAAGTGTGAGATAACTACAGAGAACACTATGGCAGAAAAATCAGGAAACAGATCTCAGCTTTTACATTCCTCTACTTTCAGCTGCCCTTAACCCCTACCATAGCTCCCCCGGATAAGACTCAAGTCATCTTTAAGCATATGAGCAGAGGAAAAGCATCAAGGCTTTGCCAAAGACCCAGCAGACCAGCCACCAGTCTGGAGCACTGAACAGTACCAACAGGAGTAGGCTGGCATAAGGTAAAGAGCAGGGGAGAGAAGCACATCCCAAGTGGATCTGAAGATGCTCTGGAAAGGACAAGTGAACCACCAAAGGTAAAGACAGAAATTAAGTGTTTAGTTGTTTGATCTCCACTGTTTAATCATTTAACAAAGTGGGTCTGAAAAAAAACAAACCGGAAAGCTCATCTCTCTAGCTGAAGATTCACACAAAGGTTAAACAGGTTAAATACTGCTCTGTACAAAACACTCTTTACACCCCTAAGCCCGTGTCGTGACTGTGGGCAAGCAGGAGCTCTAGGCCAGGGATTGTGCCCCAAGCTCCGTGGCAGGGGCAGTCAGGCAGAGCACGTCCCACTGCTGCTCCAGGCTCCTGATGCTGCCAGCAAGGTACTGGCACAGAAGGCCATCTGGGGACTGCACACAGATCTGCGGGACAAAGAGAGGGACATTACAACTCTAGCCTATCTAAAAAAGGCAAGAGAGATTCCAGTGGCCTCTTCCCTTATTGAAGCACCTGGCTACAGCTTCACTGTGAGCACAGAGCGCAGGAGAAAGTGCTTCAGTGCAACTCAATTGCAAAGCAGAAGGTGCTCTAATCCTGTCCTGAAATACTATTTGTATTTCATTTGCTAAATGAAAATTCCACAGACTAATACAAGGGGATTATTAAGAAAAAAAAAACAAACATACACTTAAGGGTATGGAAGTTTGCAAAGTGGTTCAAAAGAATATTATTAACACCAAGTGAAATTATATTTAAACCTGAAAAATGTATTATTTTAGGATTAATCAATTATGCTTTTCAACTGCAATAATCTCTTTTGACACTTTGATTTTAAAAAGATGCATTTTAACCTAAGCAATGAGACTGAATTTAATCTCTTAGAAATAAGATTCTATTCTGTCCATCACACTTGAGCGTTTGCTAGGAAAGCGATGGGATTTGGGCATCTGCTGATCTGTGGAGTTCAGAGGGTATGTGCTGTATGTGTTTGTATAGTTGTCTGGGTAGATCAAGTCAAAAGCAGTGAGATTTCTTTACCCTGCAACAACAAAGGCTGCAAATTACAAAGGGTTTGTACCTTTGGTGAAAGTGCGTAATTCACAATTATCAATACTTGCTTTCTGTGCACTTTTCTCATTATAACACAAAGCTTCAAATCTGGTGGACCTGTCACCTGCTAGATTTAGCAGAGTCTCTCAGTTTCACTGACAGTTGCTCAGCTCTTCTAACATGTTACAGAGCATGGAATAACTGTTTCCCTCATTCTCAAGTCCCCTCTGAAGTCCTGATGAAGACCAGGTATGCTATTCCATATACAGATTACACCTAGAGAGATTAATATGAGCCAAACCTAAAATAAAGACAGCCCAAGCCACTTCCCAGGAGCCAAAGGTGCCACTCTGAAGGCAAATGTGGCTTTGAGGATATTGAAAAACGTGGTCACTCCTCATTACACCAAGAGAAATGAAAGATTCATTCCTGCTGCAATATTTTCCTAACTAACCTACCAGAAGATACAGTGCTACTGCACAAGTAACATCAACTATCCACCTCCCTTCTCTTTGATTGAGATTTGAGGACACACCAAGAACACCTGTTAACGTTTAGAAAATAAGCCTAAACATGCTGAGACATACATTCAGTACTTTGCATACTGTACATCTATGTTATGGCAAGAATCGTTCTCTTGCACCAGGTCACAGAAGTATCATTAAAAAACCAGGACAAAGTAGGTCACTATGTGCTAGCTATCAGAAATAAACAACCAAAAGACCATACATGAGACAAAAATTATTATTATTATTATTTTTTAAACATATCCTTCTGCAGAAAAGCTCACTCACACCCAGAAAGTTGCATGGGAAGTGGACGAACACTGGAAGAAAGTGCTTGACTTTTAGGGTGGAGGAGAGTGGAAAGGACAAAAGAGACAGTCGTAGAATTAAGGTTTGTATGCATTTAGGATTACACAAAGAACAGAGCTTCCTGAGTGCTGAAGGCAAAGCTGTCTGCACCCAAATGGTAACATGCTGTTTCAGGGCAAAAGCTAGAAAAAATTCTAGTAACCACATTAGAGAAAAAGTACAGTGTAACAAATAACATCCATGTTGATTTATGACTCTTGGACCTTAGAAACGACACTGCTGACTCCAGCAAAGTTGGTACTGTGGACTTCTGAAATCTGGAACATATTGGCCATCACCAGCTCCAAAGGGCAAAGATTTGAGAGAAAAATCTGCCATCAGTGCACTTGGCTGCCTCCAGAGTAACCTCTTACTCATATCTGCTAACCAGTATGCAGGACCCATCTATCTTATTTTTAAGGCTCTAAAATGGATTGCATAAAAGGCCTAATAATATTAGAATAGGAGAAGAGGTGAAGGATGTAAACATACTGCTTGAGAGAGCTTATGTAAAGAAACAGACCACAATTAAAGATTTAAAATGCCTATCCACCAGCTCACATATCTTTCATTCCTTTTCACTGTCATCTTACAATCTTCCTCCCATCTCCCTGCCTTGTAGAACAACAGTCCCCACCATGGTGCACACATCTTGGTTCCTTCATGTACTGAACTGGGCCTCAAAATACATGGTGGCCTCCAGATATTTCAGGACTTTCCCTTTGAATAGTTTGCACTGCATCCTTTAGCTATTGGTGAAATGCAACATACACACATTGGTGCAAGAACTTGTAATCAATTCACTTGATGTGGATGGATAAGCACCAAAAAAAGCCCAACAGGGAATACCTAGTGACCCAAACATTCAGGTTACCTTTAACAGCAATAAACCTTCCCTTTTACTCATCTATTTTGAATGCATTTAACACAGGGCTGTGTTACAAAACATTGTCTACACCAAGGATGTTCTTTCAAAATGTTTCTTTATCGTGGACCATGGCTTGATACCATCACTAACAGGCAAGAGGACCATGAAAAGGAATAGGACATCCTTAAGCCCTGGCCATGGGCTGACCTTACCTACTACCAGAAATGCATGCAGGGATGAACTGTAGCCTCTATACACCATGGCTGGAGCACAGATGGCTAAACTGATGTGAATAAAGAATGAAAACAACAAAAGACCTTTTCTGGAAGCATCTTTTAAACAGTACCTTACAGGTCCCTGACAGAAATTTTCCAAGACATATACTGGTTGTTTTTCTGCTGACCAAAATGCCTCTAGAAGGGATAGTACCACTTGCTAAACTCTGCTGATTCAAACACTTCTCTCCTGACAGTTTCCACCATAGTTCAAGTCAGACCCAACAGCTCCAGTGAGCTGCAGAGCAGGCAGCTCCTGTACCTGCTGAAGCAGAGATAGCCAGCTCCAGCTGGTATGTCCTGCAGCAGAGCCACAAAGTAGCTTTCAGCAGGTTTGGTTTTGCAAGATTAAGTCATTTCAGGAAGATACAGAAAAATCCTGAACAATCGTGCACCATGCAAGATCACCATCAAGAAACTAACACATCCAGGAAGATAGACAAGGTTAGAAACTACACTGAGCTTGAACATGGCATCTCCTCTTCAACAGTATGTAATATACACACATACTGTTAGAAAGAATTATATCTACAGCTCCAATCAGCACTTCTGCTGAAGATGTATAAAAACACAAAACCTGAAAGCATTTCCAGAGAAGGAAAAAAAACCCTCTTTCTCTCCAAACACCTGATGGTAAAAGAGCATCAACACATCCCCCTTTAAGTTCCTTGGAATCTAGAAGCAGATGTCTCTCAAGACTTATTTTGTGGTCCGTCATGCAGGACATAGCGTATCTTTCTCCTGATGGCTAGTATTTGTGGATTCCAGGAAAACAGAGCTCCCAGTATTAACATGGAAAAGAAGAAACCAAATATAGTGTTCAGTATGAAGAACATCATTGACATCTGAAGAACAGAACAGCCTTAAAACAAATTGTCACTAAAAGCCCTTAAAGATTTGCATGGGGGTGGGTTGTACACATGACAAAATGTAAGCACTGAACTAACGATAAGAGGCAAGAAAAGCAATAAAGGGAGAAAAGGATAACCAATAAGAATGGAGTTGAAGGGTAAAAGGTGAAAAGTCTTTAAATAGGCTCTGCAAGTGACAGAGAAGTAAAAATAAAGATAAGGGGGTAAAGGAGTAGGTGGTGGAGCAGTTCATCAGGTAAAGATTAAGGTAGCCAAACAAGGTGGACCTCTGAAGGCAGCAGGGGCCCTAAAGACTGGAAGGTGGTAAAAGGGCTTAGGAGAGCCACAAAAAGGGAAATGAAAAGCCCAGAAATAAGAGGGGGATTGAGAATAGGAAAGGTAAAGCCCTGGGCTGCTCACCAGCTAGTTAAGAACCCTCTTCTAGAAAAAGGTTTCAGGCCTTGACAGCATCTGAAGTTAAAAGCTTACCTTTCAAGGCAAGACCAAGAAAAATATTTTCAGTGTAGGAAAAAAGAAATCAACATCACAAGGCTAGAAGAGATAAACAGCAGCCTTTAGATCCTGAATCCTATCCAATGGCTCCTTCAGCATTACTCAGAAATAAGCTATAGATAACTTGAGTCAAATACAGCATAAAAAAACATTCCAGACCTAAACCAGCAGTGCTGAAGAGATGAGAATTTGGTCGAAAACCTTGAAGAGGGCGATTTAGACCTGCACTTTACACACATCCTGAATGATTTCCTCAGAAAAAAAGAAAACTTCAGGATCTTTCACCTATTTAAAATAAATTTTCATCACCGCAAGAGTAAAACTGTTCCAACTTGTGCTGTGTGGTGGAGCCAGGCTCAAATCTACTTTTGAGTAACTGAATTAAAAGTTTTAATTCACCTACAGATGTTCCATCCTTGCCCTAATATTGCCACTGTTTGTAAAGCACTAGGTAAGTCCATATGGATTTTAACTCTCCATATACAACTCACTCAAATAAGTCTGGCACTCCAGTTTTTCTAGACTTGGTTTTAAATTCACATATAATCAAATCCTTGAATTTGCTCGTTTATCCAAGAAAGATAATTTCACCCATAAAGGCTCTTTCCTATGGATTTCCCAAGCCATCCTGCAGTATGGACATTACCACCAGTAAGGAATTCCTAAAGAGGAATTTTCCATGATGTTTTTGAGGTAAAGGAAAACCAACCCACCTTGCAGTCTCCTTCCATTCCATTTCTTGTCCATCAACGGCCAGAAGCTCATCCAGCTCCGTGAAAAGCTGCGGGGGTGCTGGGCTGTCGTCATCTTCTCCCAGAATGAAGCGGACACGTTCAGCAGCAGGGGAGACTGCAGAGGTGAAAATACTGCGGTTAACAGCCTGAGGGATGACCAGGGACATGCGGCTCCTCTCCTTCCCCTTCTCCCCAAAGCCATTCAGTTGTTTCTCCAAGCCGTCTTTGCCGTTTGACATCCTACTCGTGGACAGAGGGGTGTGAGCGAGGGTCTGTATATCACCCTCTCTTCCCTTCCTCGCCTCTCACTTACTTCTTAAAAACTTTACGCTGGGAGTAAAGTTCAGGAAAACTTGCCTCTTTCTACAGTCCTTAACTATGTTACAGCAATTTGCAGCCCTTGTAAAAAAAGAGCTATCAAGCTCAAAACCAATATGCTCTATGGTGCATGCCCAAGGACCTTTAGTACTCTGATCAGCTGAGATCCTTAGCCCCCTTTTTTATATGACGTAAAACCAGTTTCAGCCAAACTGTTTTGGGGCTTATTGTGGCAGCATCCCATAGCTGGCTTTCCCCCTCCCTGCCAGCCCAGCTCACGCTCTCATTGGCCCACAAGGCAAGCCATAACCTTCCCAGACCTATTGCTAGAAAACACAGGAATATTTAACAGAAAGTTTGTCTCATATATACATGAAGAATGTGACCAAATGCATTTAGTCAGGCACCAATGAACTGAAAAAAAACAACTGTACCACCGGGAACAGAGTTGCCCATTTAGGCAAAAGGAATTATAGCCAAACACATGCTCTTCTGGTAGTACAAGTGAAATTCATCTGTGCTTATAGTAAAGAAAAATTAGCAGAAGCTCCTTCCTAGTTAAGAAACAGACGCAACTCAAACAAGTGAAAATATGGCTGTATGCACGCCAAGACAAAAGCGCATCTCCCAAAGGCATCTGAAGCTCGTGCCCCAAGAGCAGCATCACTGGAGGACTTCTTGGGGTCTACAGCTTTTTCCTTATCATATCACTTTAAAATGAAGGTGTGATACTGTGAAATTTTAAGACAGACATTTTCCTGCTGAAGTGTTTATTAGCAGTAGAGTTAAACAGCAGACCATGAACTTTGAACGGTTCTGCTAGAAACTCCTTTCTTTTCAAAAGATCAGCTGTCTCTCTGTTGCAATATAATTAATTACACCAGTTGTCCAGTCAACACTGATTCTTCGAGGGTAAACAAAGTCTCAGCGTGTAATGTGAAAAATGAACCAGGAAGAAACATACCCTTTCCTGTTTTGTCACATACCTATATAAATATATTATATACACACATGTATAATAACAACAACAACAATAACTTCCACAGCTTTCTTCTTAAATTATTATGCAAGAGTTGATGCAAAAGCATTCCTTCACCAGATGATGCTTCAACAATAAAAGAGTCTTTTTTCATTTGAAAATGTATTGACAGTCAATGTAACAAACTGGTATTTTTGTACTTGGTGATGTTTCAGGTTCTTTTTTTCTCATTACACTGGTTTTAATGCTGCCAATCACAGCAATATAGCAGTAAGAATAAACCTCACCAAAGGGAATACTTTTCCCCCAAAGCTTGGGAGCCAACTGAAGGTTTTGCTCAAGCAATTCAGAATGCTCTTGCAATGAGACAGAAGACCGAGCTTACTTCTGAAAGCAATACACTTCTAAAGACAAGAAGTTTAGCAATCTAAGGTTTACCCTAAAACACCTACAGGCATTAGAGGCCTGGTTGTAAGCTAGGTCCATTTACCAGCCTCCATCTCCATCCAGCCTCTGGCTTCATGGGACAGGTGCAGAAGAGATGGCACAGCCTGAAGATGGGTTCTTGGGTTAATTGCTTTGGTATTTAGCACTCATATACAAGCACTACTTCCTACAAACTTTTTTTCAGATATGTTTCTCAGGATCTATGATGTGCATAATGAGTACTTAATTACTCAGTTTGGGTGTAACAGATGCTCTTTACAAAACAGTTCCAAAATATCTGCAAACACATAACCTTATGCATGAAAAATGTACTTGCAATTATAAAAGCAATTTGAACTAAAAAAACTGCATTTAAACACATTTAAAAATCAACATTAGTATAAAGAATTAAGATTTTCCTATTCTAAATACCCAATTAAGCATCACACTTGAGCTTGTCGTCCATGCAGCCAGCTCAAATCAACCACTGGCACCAGGATTTTGTGCTGAAACCAGCATATCTAAGCACCAGAAGGCAGGTCTCAAGTGCCACACCACTTTGGCTTGTACAAAATCACTCCATCACTCAGTGCCTTGGTTTCCCATGGCCAAACCCCATCCTCCCTCCTCCTGCTCTGTTCAAACCACACGTGCTTCAGGGCAGAGATATCTCACCATGTGTACATATGGAAAACATCTACTAAAACAGAGTCCAAAGTTTCAGCTAAGTTATTTGAATACCACTGTACTAGTGGATTGCTTATAATCTAACAACCTTACCCCCCACCCCCCATTTCTGAAATGCTTCAGACATGAGCATGTACAGAGATATGCGCAGCCTCCACAACAAACTACACAGATAATAAAGATGACACCTGTCCAAAAGAACGCCAAACAGCTGATAGCACAAACTTGCATGCTTCTGTGATATGCTTTCAATTTATCTACAGAACAACCCTAGGAAGCAGCTGCTATTCTGCTATTCGATGGTTTCACAGTGACAGAAGGGGTCTAAGCAAATGAAGCCTCAGCTCTTGCTGATGGTGTCTAAACTCTGCTGTCATCCTCCAGATGAAGAGCAAGACCTGATGACACAGTACCCAGAAGTCCCATCAGCTTTCCTCTCAAGACACTTCTTAAAATTCTTCACAGGGTTTAAATATCACAGCTAGAAAAGCCATAAAATGGATTTATATCTAACAGCTTCAAAAAGCAACTTTGAGCACAGCAAGGGGCTGGTGCATTCAGAATGCAGTAAGAGGGAGCTTCTAGAACTGCTAAAGGTACTGGGTGAGGGCAACAAGAAAATTACGTTGTTTCCCTCATTTTGAAGTGGTTGCTATTACTTGGAAAAGTTACTCTGATGACTGATCCTTTAGCATGGAAACTCCACAATGAGCCTCAAAATTTTGTTCACTGGGCTGTATCCTAAAATGAATTACAGAGATGCTCTCTATCTGGACAGGCATCTCAAGTCACTCCTTATTTCCCCCCACCCCCTCACCACCACCCCCCATAATTTCAGATTAGCTGCTTTTAGCACAAAAGATAAGGTTCAAAATCCAATTAAGGAACTTGCTGGGTCACAGGTCTCCCATGGCTTTACTTTACCACATGGTCTTTATTGCGATTTTGTAGGTTAATGGGCCGTTTATGGGTTGTTTATGTGCTCTTTAGCAAGGAGAACATATTTTCATCCTAATCTCCCCAGTGAACACTGTGTGCTAAGCGCCATGCGGACAGCTGAGTATCAGGCTTAAAGCTGGAGACCAATTACCCTGGGGAGTGAACCCTGCAGACCTCCCCCTGCCCGACCTTTGAGCACTGGCCTCGCCAGGCCTTGACCATCACCTTCACTTCCATCCACACAACCCAGCCAGCCTGAGAGCTGCTGAAATCAGCACCGGTAGCTGCCCAGACGTCTCTTCAGCACTGTTTTTATTGCAGTCTCATTCAAGAAACAACCTGATTATAACAGACATAAGTATTGAAGAAAATGATAATCCACAGATTTAGATGGTTAGGATTATGTTTTCCCTGAATGGGAGAGGAATTAAGGTATTGACTGCAGATGGCAGAATGCTCCAATGCAACACTTAAATATGGGTAGGGACGTCCAATAATGGCACCTCTTAGCCTCCCCTTTTCCCTTTTCTCATGCTAACTAAAAAGCAGTCCATGAAGTGGCTTATACAACAAATCGCTCACTGAAGAGAACGAACACATCAGCAGTTTCTCCTAGTTCAGCTCAGGCCAATTACGAGTACAATTTATACCCTCAGGTTCCCAAAGGCAAAATCAATTTCCATCAACACTGAGAAATCTCAGGGAGAAATATAGAGAGACATCCTAGCATGACAGCCTCAGACAAGGCTACAGCTGAACTCTCCAGCCCCACTTGTGCAACTGCTGGCTGTTGTGGAGCCCTCTCTCACCGCCCAGCTGGGGAACAAGGCAAGCGGGCTGCCCACAGGGCTCTCTGTTGCTCCTCAAAGTACTGGGGGCCCCATGACAGAAGTACATGTCCTGAAGTCCTCCCATGCTCCAGTGCCTCGCTCACAGTGGGCACAAGGCAACGTGACAAGGAAGTTGGTTGCAATCCTGCCTCCAAGCGTGACAGGACTCCTTTGAACTGGAGAGCACTCATTTGTGAGGATGCATAACTGAACCAGGCCTCCCCAACCCAACATCTACTGCTTTCTCTGAGTGTTTTTCCCCTTTGTTTTAACCAGCAGTGTCTCTGAATGCCATTCCAACTCGCACCTCAGCCAACAGCTTCCTCCACTAAGACCAAAGAGCCTATCTGATACAAAGAACTCTCTTTCAAGTGCAGCAATGGCTATAAATACCCCCAAGAGACCTGCTGTAAATCCCTCCTCAAAGCCTGAGGTAACATTATCAAACAGGGCTATTTGTAAAACATGCTTTCCAAACACAGTCATTAAAACAGGACATGATTACCCTCCCATTAACTCCTGGGGCTGCCCTCAGTCCAACAGAAGTCAGTTCAAATCAGTTTGAAGTCAGAGTGAGTAGTGGAGTTAAACACCTGTGGCAGAAGCTTTTATCAGATTTGAAGTGGTTTCCTTGCTCATTTACCTGATCTTCCTTCCAAAACAAATCAATTAACATTAAACAACTTTAATTCTGCACGCTAATGTCTATACAAGACCTCATGCCACTCAATCTTTTCCCCGAGGATTTATACCTTTGATAAGCTCCCATTCACATTCCTGAGTGCTCTCGCATAGACCTGCCCTGGTGTTTAAACACTTACACACACTCCAAGAAACCATTCAAGAGTCAATTGCTACTAAGAAAGATGACAATCCCCCCCCCATGTTTTTGTCAACATTACTAATGAGAATGAGATACCAGGCAGTTTTCACAAACCACTGACCACCACAGCCACATGATTTTCTGCCCAAGTGCATTAGCAGCTTCCCAGCCCCAGCAGCTGGCACAGCCCACTCTATCCAGAAGTTTTTCTCCTTTCTGCCATGCTGCCACAGCACAATACTTTCCTGAAGCTTCATGCCTAGGAGGTAACAAGAAATGAGACACAAGCACAGAGCTCTGCACAAAGGCAAAGCTGCTCCTAAAGAGTGGAGAATAGAAACTGTGGCTCCCTTAATTGTGGTTCTCCCTTCACATACTTGCAGCTGTAATGCAGACTGCAAATGCTTACTACTACCTTCCCTTGACCCCCTTTCACGACAGGGGTGTAAACAGAAGCAGCAGTAACCTGGACCGGTGTGATTAAAACCTGACTGATAAGACAAGAATTCAGGTTATCTTGATTTCACAGCAAGATTTTTGCTCTGCATCTACCCAGCCTGATTGGTATAGGGAAGGTAGCTCAGCTGCACAAGGTCAGTGCTGAATTCCCAGCTGCCCAGGTGCTCTCACAGGTGACAGAATCCTCAGACACCACTGCAGTAGTCAACTCCATACAGACTGACTCATGGGATCAGCTTCACAGAAACGCCTTCACCTTGCAACGATGCTCAGGGATGACACACTGGGCTTCTGTTGTCTATCCAAGACCTCGTGTCTTGTACAGACAATAGGTACAGAACGCACCTCTGGGTAATGAACTCTCCAAACAATCTCTAAGCCAGTGTTAGCAAGTTCTTTCCTTACAGAGAAAAATGCTCCTTTCTGACCTTGCACAGTGCTGCCTGGATATAAGGCAGATCAGACTTGCCTGTAGGAAGAGCTTGGCAGCTGCACTCATCTTGCTCACTACTACAGGTTGCAAAAGTGGAGAATGATATTCAAGTTTCTTGATCCATTCTGAAGCAAATGTCCTGCATCTCCTGACCAACACATGAAGAATAGCACTGACTACCTCTTGAGTAATGCACTTTTGCTGAACTGTTACATTGCATGACTGTATATGTTCTATCGTAAGCTGCTCAGCAGCGTATGGAACACCTTAGGTCTTTGACCTACCAAAAATCTTCAGTATTTGACAAATGCTTACTAACAACATATTCGCTCATCTCCCAGAAAAATGGCAGCCTATCACTATGATTTGCTGAGTAGTCTCAGCTGTCTTCATCTTCAGCGCTGTTGGGTTAACATACAGAACTCAAGCCTCAGATATTTTATAGAAATTTTACAAGATGATAGAAAAGCACAGAAAAAAACAACATTCCAAAAACCTCCCCGCACAACTCATTCATTACAGATAAAGACAAGGAGACAAGGTGAGCAATAGGGACAAGAAGCCTGGCAGCTTCAACATAGAAAGCGCTGCCTAAAAAAGAAACCCCACTAATTCTGAACACAGTTACAATGGAGAGATCGTGGTATGCTATGCCACTCATCTAGGAACCTTTCCCAATATTATTCCATTTAATTATTCCACAGGCAACTATTTTCAGCGACTGGTGTTTGCTTTTTTCAGCTGCTGACAATGAAAATAACAGCAACACGTCAGGAGAAGAGGCAGTTGCATGTTCATAACAGAATGCAATGTTAGCAGTATTTCACAGGTACACGATCAGCAATTTGAGCCAGTCCAAATATTTAATAAATTAATCACTAGTCTTTGCTCACTCAAACCCACAGAAGGTTCCGCTGATTTCAAGGTGCAGAATCAGGTGCGTGTATACTGTACTGTTCTCTATGTGCAGGCTGCACTGGACTGAAAACACACATACAGTTGCTTAACTTAAGGAAAACTTAAGGAAAAAAAAAAAAAAAGAAATAAAGAAAAGGAAAAAAAAAAAAAGGATTTTTATTATTATTTTCTTATTACTTTTTAGATTCATTTAGGGACATTTTTCATTATACGAAAGGCAACAACACTTCCTTTTATTAAACAGCCAGCCCATGCTCCTGTACAGGTCACAGGCTATGGTAACAAACCATACTGTTTGTAACTCCAGCACTACATAAACTATATAACAAGCAATTCCTTACAAAGCGCAGATCACAAAGGTCTCTTGGCTCGTCCTGGAGGTCAGGCATCTTACTTAAAGCTGGGTAAAACTGCTACAGCAGCACATTTTTAAGAAGCTATTACTGAGCAATTGCCAAAAAGAATTTAATAAAGAAAAAGCCACATATAGAGAAAGCCTGGCTTTTCTTCTGAGCTTTATAATGATTCCCACTGTCATACAGATATGGGATGCTGTCTGGAATCACACCTCCCCTGAATTCAAATAATAGTGAAGAGTCCAGCTAAACAATTTAGCAGCACAGTGGCTGCCATATATAGCAAAGATCAAAAATTGCTTCCTAATTCTCACTGATTTTCTTTGGCTTTTCTTTATTTTCCTTTTTTAAAACAGTATGGCTTTTGCAGTCTGTTTGCAGAGATGTGTGCTGCTTTAACTCCCTGTAGTCCTGCCAGAGTCCTATTCTAGTACCTTAAATGTGTCATTAATCACATTAACAAACACGTGTAGTGTCCCCACTACTTCCAATGGCGTTAATAATAACACAGCTTGTGCACAGACCAACTACTCAATGTAAGCTAGCACAAGAAAACTCCTATTCCCTTGTTTAAAAATAATAATAATAATAGCATTTCCCTTTTCAACAAGGTGCATCTCTCTTCAAAAATATTTTTAAAGCTGAGATGCAGTTCCCTTCCAACAGTCACAAGAGTCCTGCAGAACTATTCATTCACTTTTAGATTTACCACTGGTAGTTTACCTGCACCCCCTTTGTTAGGTATATGATGATGAGGATGCAGTAACCTTTTTAAGGATACAGACATAACAACTCCAGACTCTCTTTCTGAATTTAGGCTTCTATGCATTGACAAGAAGAAACAGCCTTCCTTTCCCTCTCTGTGCTGTAAAACCAACCCTCCGGCTGCAATAGACAAATTTTATGCCTATTAAGCTCTTCTCACAACAGGATCTCATCATTGTCTGTTTGTCCAGTTCAATCAATCTCGACATCAGCTCTGACCATTTCAGCACTTCTAAAAGTCTTCTTCAGTGAGGGCAGAACCACAGAGGAAAAAAGCTAAGAGCAAGTACACGAAAATGTTCATTTTTTATTCCTTCATCTTTTGTGTGTACTGAGCCCTTCATCCCACGTGTTTTTCAGCAGTGTCTCCAGTTGAAATTGAGCTGATCTCTGCTGCCAGCCAGTATTTCAAAGAGTACTGGATGTCTCTGGCACTTTTTGTTTTCAACTCTTTCCATTCCTCCCCCCCTGTTTAAGATGTTGCCAAATACCTCATCCTCTTCAAGCATAGAGGGGAGAAAGGTGTTAATATTCCTTACAGTCGCTGCAGAAGACCAATCAGTGTTATGACAGCAATTTGCATGCACCAAGAGGGTTCTGCAGACTGTTATGTATCATAACCTGCCTTGGTTCCAACATGGTGGTGCAAAGACATGTCATTCTGAGACCACAGGTTCTTGTTAGCTATGAGGCTTAAAAGCACTATTACTGCTGAGGGAAGTAAACTGGACTTGATTTTTCCAATGTTCTGTACACCAGGCCATTATTTACACAATAGGTACCAACAGCTTGGTCCCATCTGACTGATTCCAGTCCTCACAGGTGTAAATGACATGAGTCAGTATTCATCAGTAGGCACAGTTTTGAGCAGTAATGAATAGAGTTCTCTTGCTTGGCTTGAATAGAATCACAGAATCATTAAGGTTGAAAAATCCTTCAGCCCAGAAGGCTGACAGTATCCTGGGCTGTATCAAGAGGGGTGACAGCAGAGCAAGGAAGATGACAGTCCCTCCCTACTCCACCATTATGAGGCCCCCTGTGTAGGGGATATTCCACCATTATGAGGCCCCCCTGTCCAGATCTGGACCCCCAGCACACGATGCAGCCTTACCAGTGCCAAGTATAGATAATCACCTCTCTGGTCCTGCTGGCTACGCTATTTCTGGTAGAAGCCAGGATGCCACTGGCCTTCTTAGACACACTGCTAGCTCAGGTTCAGCCATCTGTTGACTAATACACTCAGATCCTTTTCCTCTGCACAGCTTGCAAGTTACTCTGCCCCAAGCCTGTATCATTGCACAGAGCTGTTGTGACCAAAGTGCAGGAACTGGAACTTGAAGATCACAGAAGTGGCCTCAGTCCATCAATCCAACCTGTTTGGATCCCTCTGAAGGGCCTTTCTAACCTCAAGAATGACACTACCTCCAAACTTGGTGTCATACACTAACATCCTGAGTGCGCATACCCCCATCTAGATCATCAATAAAGCTATTAAACACAGCCAGCCCCAATACTGATCCCTGGATAACACCATGCGTGACTGACTGACAGCTGGATTTAACTCCATTCACCACCATTCCCTGAGCACAGCTGTCCAGCTAGTTTTCAACCCAGCAAAGAGTACATCTATGCAAGCCATATACACGTATGTGGGACACAGGCATTGCAGCATGTAAAAGAGAAAGTGAAGTTACACCAATATATGTTAATCATTTCTTAATTAGAGCCAGTCATCATGAGAGCTTGTGGTTGATGTGGAAGACCATATCTTTCTGCATACAACAGAAATTATTGGTATTTGTTGGCTGTTCTGACAAATGCACATCTTTGAAAAAGCTCAGCTATTCTTTCTTTCCATCACCTGAAAAGCTTCATTCAGTGAGAAACTGCCCTTCTGGCTCTTTAGGTTAACAGTCACTTACCTAGAAAACTACAAAGCCAGCATGAGAATTTAGACAATGCTTTCATTGACATCTAGAGAGGCAGGATTTGGCCTGACAGAATGGTTACAAAACCAGTTATTTTCTTGCTTCAGTATTGGCTTTACACATACTTCCTTGCTGCAGCAAAGCACGTTAGACAAGGAAGATCCATCCTTCAGACCTGCACTTTAGGCAACTTCCTTTATTCCACCCTTTAAAGTCCAAAAGAAGCCCACCCTCAGTACATCCCTCACCCACCACCCTTGGAGATATTACAAATAACCTGACACAATTGTCACTGTACCATAACCTGTATGTCACCAGTGAAGCTTTTGGTGGGCAAATTGCTTCTCTGAGGGAATTTTCTTTTTCCTCTCTGAGTCCAAACAACTCAGACATCTTTTGCAATGGTATTTCAGTAGTAGAAAGACTCCATTGAGATACACAATCACCACTTTTGCTCCTGCCTTTATAAATTAACAACCGTTAACTTCAGGCTCTGAGAGTTTCTGGGCTGCCAGTAATACACTCCTTCCAACTGGCTTCCCAGAAAGAAACTTTGCATTTAACTTGTTCTTGAAAGCCTGGTAACATTTCTGCAGTTCTAGCTCCTTGCTGGTTTCCCCTTCCAACAGCAAGTATGATTCAAGCTTTTGCCTCCTTTTCAGTCTTTGCTTCACAGATTCGCCCCCTATTCCTACACCAGCACTAACCCTCCATAGAACATGATTTTGCTGGAAGAAAACAGGCTTGCTAATTCACAACAAGGGCTACACAAAGGTCTGTACCCTCAGCTGTACCCCATTGCTCAGCAGAACCCAAACCTCCTTACAAAGCTCCACTACTTGGTAGCTCAGGAACTAGCAAATTTAAAGTTTGCCTAGTTAGACCAACTGCTGCCAAAGGCTGCACATGGGAATATTTTGATCCATTATATATAAGCCTACAAATGGTGGATGATCTCTCATTAGGGAGAGGAAGGGAGGTAAACTGGCAGGGTATCGCACAGCAGGCATTTTAGCAAATGTCAACAGCATAAAGCAAACATCAGAGAAAGGAAGAAAAGTTGAGATAAAGAAGCTGGTGGGAAAAAAAAAAAAGAAAAAGAAAATAAGCAAAGGAAAAAATGCAGTGAAATGTTAATGAAAAACAATTTTAGGCTAGCAATGTATACCCTTCTCCTTGGCTGAAAGTCAGCTGGCCAGATCTTGTCATTAACCTTGGCATCTACAGCACATAAGAGGAAAAAGCTATTCTCATCTAACTCCAGAGTACAAGGAGAAAAACTGACTTGGGCAAGTCAGTAACTTCAGTGAGTTTGCTAAGGACTCACCTACACTGAAAGGTGGTTAGTTAGTAGGTGGTTAAAAATATGCTTTAAGCATATTTCCGTAATTAAACCAATCAAATGAAGGTATTAAAAAATTCTATTGTGGGGCATGGAATACATCTAGGATCTATACCAGTAGAACTGTGTCAAAGAAAAATAATAGCTCATTACCAACGTATTTATACAGCAAAACTAAGCACAGGTCAGCTTTTGTGAAATAACTGTACTGTAATTAAGATCAATATACTTAGGAAAAGGACACTGCCAAAACTGAGGAAAGGAGAAAGCTACTTCAAACAAGCCTAACATTTTTCACTGAAAGAGGAGGAACTTGATATCTGGAGAATCTAAAGACAACTAATAGAATTCTCAGCAAGCAATATGGAGATATACTTTAACTAAAAGAGGCCAGGAAAGCCATAAGGCTGTACAAATATACAGAGTAAGGTGGCAAAGCTTACCATTTAGAAATATCTTAGTCCCATGTAAGCCTAGGTCAAAATGAAACTAGAAAACCTGAAATATATCAAAGATTCAAACAAAGTGAAGAACTAGTACATAAGACAAACAAGGAAAGTAAATTATTTAAGAACATTAGCAGCAGGAGCTTGAGAAGTGATGGATCAAAAGGACCACCTTGGAATAATACAGCCAATTAAGAGGATTAAAGATTTTCCAGAAAAGCAAAACAGCTGCTTCGTGTGAAACTTTACCCCATAAGGTGAATGGAAATGCACTTCTTCAAAGGCCAAAATGTGAGGCAGTTTGGATGTGAAAAGTGTCTGTAGAAACAGGAAGACTGGCCAGCAATAAATGATCAAACCCACGGTGCTCACACCTAACAGGATCTTGCCTAACGCTTGGGTTTTATTAAGCTGTGGAACATTTTGTACAGCACGAAACCAAAAATAAGAATGAATCCATGAAATCGCCACATGCTGGTACCCAACTAATTTAGCATACTTTACCACTGGATACCACCTCTGCACCAGAAACAAGTAAATTATTTTATCCGACTTCCATCTCTTCCTAGATACTGGGTACTGCCCTTTGGAGGTTTTCTACCACCACATCATGATCTCAAGAGGTGCACAAGGTTACCCTGCCTTTATTTTTCTTCTACCACTAAAGCGCAGCAAACCTGAGCTGCCACAGCCTGTTTGGACTGATACAGACCAGGGCCACTGTATTTAAAAACAAAAATACCGCTAGCAGAGTTCTTAGAACTCAAGCACTTTAACCCCCTCCCCCCCTCTTCTAGGCACCTAAATGCAACTGTATCAATTATTACTTTATGTAATTGCCTAACATTTAATGTTTACAGCAACATTTTACAACTAATCTACATGTAGTTCACTAAACGCTTTAGGGTTAATTGGTCTTTTGTTGTGCATTAAGTAGTTTGTTAATTATTAGACAGTTGGGAGGAAAAAACAAGTAGGAGGTCAGTTTAAGGATGGCTTAGACTGAACAGAACAGCTGCCTGTAATTAACAAAACGCACGGAGGGCGATTTTTGCATAAGCATTGACCTTCCTAATGGTCAACCCCATGGTTAGCTCAAAGCAGGCAAGTCAGAGTGAACATTTGGGTTTTTTGTTGGGTTTTTGGTTTGTTTTTTACCCAGAGTGGTACAGCCTGGCTAACTCATCTTGTCCACACATTATTTCTGTACAACACTGTGGTGAGTCATTTTCTCCACATTTTATTTAGTTTTGTTTGGCAGTTAGGGATGAGGAGGAAGATAATGACAGGAGTCCTATGGTTTGTAGTAGTCTGGATAAGGACTTAAGTACAACAACTCTGACAGGTATGGAGGAAAATGTCTTTTAGAGTAAGGTAGTGCATACTCTGTTTCGCAGGAAAAATGACTCACAACCGTCATATCTGCTCTTTTCAGTAACAATCCTGACTGTCAGTCCATCTAAACAGACATATCTTTTATTTATATCCACCTGTACCACTACCAAGAAACTGAAAATTACCTGAAAAAAGTCAAACTTCCACGAGTACAGGAAAGTAAACACGGTGCTCCTCTGGAAGCCATGCTCCTGAGGCCTGGCACAGATCAGAGCACCAAAGCCTACCCACAGCAGTGTGAGCTTTGACCCTTGGGCAGTTTTGAGAGGGCATGGCTCTCTCCCTCTCTAATTGACTTGGCTGACCTGATCTTGGTACAAGGCCCAGCTGAAACCAAAGCCATTTTCCACATCAGGCACATAGCAAGTCACTTTACCAAACAGTGAAAGGGCACAGAGAGCCAAGACAAACAGCATCAAGCACCCAGACTTCCAAATGTCTTGATATGAGCATACTCAAGCCACACACCAAAACTCTATTGGGTCTAAAATCACTTTGGAACACGTGTCAGAAGGAGCCCAAGGACAGCTACCTATTTTCTGCTCTGAGCATGGTCAGCACAGTTGCACCTAAGTAGACCAGAAAACTTGGGAGAAATACGTCAGTGTGTTTCTTTGGGGCTCTATTTCACCTCCACTTTTATCTAATGAAACAGCACTTGGGACATTATAACATAACTTAGAAACCAACATTAATAATGTAATTACCAAGCTGGCCCTGCTAGGAGCCTGGGATTTGGACCAGATGACCTCCATAGGTGCCTTCCAACCTCATTTATTCTATTCCATTAGTGAACACCGCATATAGCTAATCTCCACTCCAGTTATCACATCTGCTGCCCAAACAGGAACAGTCTGTCAGGCTTTCAGAAGATCTTTTAGTAATGAAAAGTGACTGGAAACCTCATGCTGTTTTTAATGATCTACTTGAAATTATGGTCTGGAAGTGGAGCTCAAAAATTTTGGCAAAAAAAAAGAAGCCAACTTTGTATATTAGAAGCATTTGCACAAAAATGCATCCAACTTGGTAAATGTACATGCTGAGTTTTCCATAGACAGGGTTTCCACAGCTTCTTCTCATTCAGCGTCTTATCTCCAGCTTCCTTGGCTCTTACTAAAATGGAGCTATTATTACAGGGCTGTATCAGCAGCCCCCAAATGTTTCATTATTCAAGGCCCACACCCAAATTATTCTGGTTACTGCACAGACACAGAGAAGAACAGAGACATCAGGAGCAATTAAACCGAACTGATAGGAGGCTGGGATTTAAAATGGATTAGAGAAATCATGTAAATTTCTTGCACAGACATTATCATTAAAAATTGAAGTGAACTTTCCCAGATACATCAGCACAGGAGGTAAGACATTGGTTTTCAGGACCCTTTAGGCTCTTAGGAAACACTAAGAGGTGCTCCAGTACTACTGACTGAGTCCACACCTCCTGTCCCTCAGGAGTAGCCAGGAGAATAAAATAAAAACAGCAAAACAATTGCAGAAAAACACACTTTGTGTTCAGGGAACCTAAATAAGAGTTTGGCACAAAATAATTGACTGCGTACACATTTTTAGAAAGACAAATTTCTCCTCAGCATGACGTGAGTCTTCAGCATTAACAACTCTGAAGACATCTCAGACCGAATGCATTTGGTACACATGCTACATTAGGTGAACACTCAACATTTCGAGACAACTTAGTCCATAAAAATATTCACCTTCTGAAGACAAGGCACCCTTCATCAAGCAGCACACAGAACAGGGCTTACAGGAAGGGCTCTTGGAAAACTCTCACTTGATCTGCACCAGCTGATCTTTTTGTCTGCACACAGAGATAGCAGAGGCTGCTTTACACACTGTCTCCTGAAAATTTCTAACTCCAGTTGGCCACAGCTACACTCACCATATGACTCTGCATTCAGGAAATAGACCTCAACCAATCAACTAAGCATGGAGTCAAACTCTGCCTGTACCTTCTAAATCCATCTTCAAGTACAAAGAAGTGGCCTCCTCTGCACCAAGCAATACAGCTACAGCTGGAATTCAGAAGAGTTCAGAAGAAAAAAAGAACAAAGCAAGGGGATAGTAACAAGACAAATCACCATAAGCACCGATTTCAGAAATGTACGTAAATTACTTTACAACTACTGATCTTTTCAGTCACATTACGTGCTATCTTCTTTTTCATTTGCCTCCCTGTGTTTTAAATTGCTTTTTGAAATAAGAAGTACGTAAGCACAGTGTGTTGAAACAAACTACCCAAATAGAGGAGCTGAAGCAAAAACACTTTTGTTTTCCAGTTGCTCGAATGTCATTATGCAGAAATAAGAAACGTATTTTGTTCCTTGTTTCTTTGTATTTTATAAGACTGGATTACCAAGCAACACTTTGTGTGTGGCAACTTTTTGCAAATCATTAATTAAAATAAATCAGCAAGGGGTGCTGCTGCTTTCCTTCTAACCCTAGGAACGGCCATACACACTGGGTGGGTTTAAGAATAATAGCACGGAAACATTACTCTTCCATGAGATTTAACATTTCCTCGCTCCCAGCACCGCAGCCATTCAGTGCCTCCCCTCTGCTGGGCTTTGCGGTCTGCACATTTTAGCACTCAGATGTAAAAACCACTGACACAGTTAAGATGGAAAGGGTGGGCTCTGCTGTCACGAAGGGAGAACGGAAAGGAGCTGAAGTTTGATGGGAGCTTCTAATGTAAGATGGAAACAAGCAGTGGGAACTGAGTTAACATGCCCCCAGATGCTCCCACTGTGTGCTAAGCGACTTCAGACCACACTGCCAAAAGTTCACAGCCCAGCAGCTGGGCAGGGCTCTCTCCAACACAGATACTCAAAGGCTCCTGACCCTCTGCCAAGTGCTCAGTTTGTGCGACAAGGGTCGCTTTGTCTCACAGCCCCTTTACCTCCCAGCACATGGGAAACTTCAGAAATTCCCTTACCAAGGAGAACAACTAAGCTGAGTAACATTGGAATTACAGGCTCTTAAAGTTGGTTTGTTGCTGGAGCCAAGACATACTTCCAGGACTTCTCAGGACTGAAAACAACCTTCTACTTTTAATGACTTGCCTTTTATCTTTAATAAGGGATTAGGAGTTATTTTTCCAGCTAATACCTTAAAATCCAGATAATCATAAAAGCAATCAGTAATACCCAATATATGTTAATTACTCATTTTCTTCTTGTCTCTCTCTGGCATGCTGTCACTCATGTACATTAATTTGTCTATAATAGGGCTGCAAATCAAAATCAACAAAAGGCTTTGGGCCCTCTGAGAAGTCACAGGTTCAGACTTGAGGGATTAACAACAGATTATAAATGTGACGGTGGTGAAGAAAACAACATTATGGCCTTAGAAATGCCAAACTACCCAACTATTCATTTGCCTGTGACTGAATCTACAATTCACCTCAATGTTAACTTCCTACAGAAGCCAGCAAAGTCCAACACCACTGTAAGGTAAGCTAACTAAAGAGACTCCTGGCAAACCTTTCAGCTGAATGGCAATAGGGGTAGTTGAAGCCATGCTTGCGAAGTTATTCCCAGTGAAACGTGGCCTAAAATATTTTCCTATTACACACTACACTGGCCTTTCCAAGGGGACTTTTCCAAGGGAAATACAACAGGTTGAGCGGCTTTACATTTAACACGCTGATGGCAGAAGGAAAAGTGGAAGAATAATAGTGATGAACAGCACATTGCTCAGACTGACAATATTTAGGGCTGCAAGAGATTTGAATGAATGGAGTGTGATTAAAGGAAAAATATCTAGTTACCTATAACCCCTCGAGCACACACGTAACCTTCTTCAACTCAGGTTATGAAAGTGCTGTACCAAATCTGCAGCTGCCTCTTCTGACGCTGATGTCACACAGCTCAGTTTGGGCAACTCTGTCAGACAAGCCCTGATAGCAAGCACTAAGCGAATGAGACACTTCTGCAAAGCAGGGATAATGTCCTACAGAAGGCTGGTTCCCAGATTAAACCTGCAGGTCACAGCCTGGTCACGAAGAAATTACCCCATCAACAGCAAAATACCATACAGCTGAGCTTCAAAGACAAGGACTTTTGAAGGCTTCCCAAGGCCTTTTTCTCAAGTAGAGTGCCACAGATGAGCTATTTAAGCTATGGATGTGATTTATATATACTATTTATTTTTACCAGAACAGTGCCGCTCATAAGCAAAACATTCTGCAAAACACATTATACAGGTTTGAGTAGGCGCATGAATGCATATACGCACTGCTTGCCCAACCAGTTAGCTCTTACAAGGGAAATACTTCAGCAGTAGGCCCGCTGGTTCTAAAGCAACAAACCCACTATCCAGGCTGGGCAAAGCCAAGTCACTTGGCAGCAGGCAGCGTGAGGGGAAGGGAAGTGGATCAGACCACACATTGCCCTTGTTCAGAACAACAGCTGCTCAGTTAGCAAATTTACACTGCATGATGAGCTGAGAGCCCTGCAAGACCACTTGAAAGCCCAAAAGTTTTGCCATTTTCTTCCAGTAACAAATTTCTCGTCTTCTACTTGGCCACGCTGGCCAAAATCATTTGTGTACAGAGTCAGTGCATAAAACACAGCCCACAGGCAGATCCGTGAGATTTTTGTGCAGCAGCCACAGGTTTAGTCAATTTCTGCCTATTTCAAAGAGTCAAACCCAGGTGTTTAAAAACTCTTTTCCTAGGACAACTCACATATCCACACCTTTCTTTGTACAAACAACAACAAGTTTCTAAATGATAATTACGTACACTTTTTGACAAAGCAGGCATCCATAAACAAGAAATTTACACCTCTGAGCCCAGCTACAGAAACGCAAAGTAAGACTGTGGGGAAAAAATACATATTTCATGAAAAACTTTTGCAGCACAAAATTCAGAGGCTAAAAATTTTGGAAGGAAAAAAAAAATCACACAGCACAGATATTACATAACAAGGAAACACCTTTCATTACTCAGAATAACAGCACTTCAGTCACAAACACATAGAATACAACCCCCTTTACTCCAAGATTTTCCCCTGCAAAGTCTCAGCCTGCCCTTCCCTGCTCAGCCAAAACCTACTTCCACTTCGCTGCTGTGTTCCGTGCTCTCTTCATATCCCAGCCATGTGGACGAAGACCATAATGACAGAGTTGTCTTGACACCCAGCACAACTTCTGTTGAATCCCTGCTCTTTACATTCAGGCTGGGATCAGGGAACATAAAGATAAGCCCATAACATGGACCAAGTCTTAAGACAAACACCTCAGAGTTCAAAGCTACTGACTTTTTAAAACCTTGTGCTTGTGGGTAATTTGGACAAAGTTCCACCTGTGCTGTTGCCTGGCAGACACAAACACCTGGTACTAATTTCAAACAAGATGTAGAACAGGTGGTATCTAGCTTCCAGAGACGCAGCTGGAACAGCTTTTGTTAGATCCTCTGAAACCTCTCATTGAATTTTGAACAGACCTTTGTCCCCACATTTCTCCCCTTTCTCCCCAAAAGCAACGTAAGCCTATTTTTTTTTAATATTACCTTGAAATTTATATGATGCGAATTGAAGCACTCATTGAATTTACAACAGCATTTTCTGAGACGTCATCATTAATGGCTTTAAAACTCAACATAACTGACAGCATCCACTTCTTCTGCCCTACAGCTGTGATAAAACCTTATCAGAAAGAAATGCTTAAACACAGACCTCTCAAAACCTTTCCATCAGACTTTCTTTTTCTAGCCATTACAGCACCTCTAAAAGTGGGAGGGGAAAAAAAAAAAGAGAGAGAGAAAAAAAGAAGAAATTTTTACACCACAGTTACCATCCACTAAAACTATCAGCACTGATGGTGTGGCTACCAGTCTCCATAGGAAACAAGTTCTGATGTGCTGCTTTTATATCTCTTGTACTTTATTAATAGCAGCTAATCCCCGGGCCCCCAAACCAGGAGTTTAACAAAATACTGAGAAGTTGCAACCACACTCTAAGTGCCCACACAGACTTGGTGCTACTCAGAAACAATCTTCATCAGCTTGCACAGAAAACCAACCTCTCTCCAACGCAGCTGTGGATGTTTACACATTAACACTTCTTTTCAGCTTAAAGACAATTTCAAGACTGCAGTATTTGAGCTTCCAACTCACTTGCCAGCACATGCGTGACCCAGGATTGATTTCCTGGTACCAGAGCACCTACCTATAATCTCCAGAGCTAGCAGCACTCACGTAACCCCAGGAATCATCTGGTTCTTAGCTCTATTAATAAAGCCCCTGGCGTCCCAGTGCTAGTGGCAGGGCAGCACCCTGATCACGTAACACCACGCGGGCTGCCCCCGCCTGCAGCGTGCTGGGCAGGCACCTGGGGTGCCATGGGCCCTGATTTTGCTCAGGTCAAGATGAGCCAAAACCCAAGGCATCCGTAGAACCTGCACAAGATGCCAGCACCTGCTGCTTTAAGGTGAGAGTAACTAATCCACTGACAGTCTCTCATAGGAAAAGTAAAAAGATTTGGTCCTTTTCTGCAGTAACTACGCTGTTCATCTATACACCGGGATTACAGGAAGCAAAGCCAGCTCCTGTTTTCAAATGCAGGTGACTGTCCCTCACACAAAATGCAATTAAGCTGTCAGCCCATGCAGATCCCAGGCATGGCATTCTTCACAGTTGTGGTTTTGTACAGGTGACAACTCCACACAGTAATTTGAACTTACCTAAACTGAATATGCTTTAAAAACCTATCTACTTTGCATACAGGCTCATTTTTGAGCTTCAAATGATCTCGACCATATACATTTCAATAGTTACCTTACAGCTGCTCTCCTTAGCAGCTGTTAGCAATCAGATACCTGCATGATGAGCACACAGCTCATTGTTTCCTCAGACCCCTACTCCTGACCGTAGCTGATTTTCTCCTTCAAAGTGCTGACAGAGAATTTGCCAGCTCCAGCATTGCAAATTCTACTGCTCAAGGTTCTGCATACACATACAGGACCTGCATTTAAAAAAAAAAAACCAACAATTAAACAAACAAAAAAACAACACATACAAGTAATTTGGGTAGGTCATCCCATTCCTACATGGGAAGATCCATTTCAGTACAAGCACAAGGGTGGTATGGTGGGACTGTGGTTCCTCTTCCCTTTCTGATGGATGATCCGAAAGGCTGTCTCCTGCCTTATATGTGCATATGCCCTGGTACCTGGAGGGCGCCAGGAGCAACATCAGAGGTATCAGCCTGTAAGCTACTGAACTTTTAAGTAAGAGACACAGAAATTATGTTAAGGAATACACACCTGATTTTCAGAAGTCATGAATTACAATTCCTTTTCCTGCCCCTCAGTTCAAAGTATGTGCTTAAAAGTTCTATGTCAATACAAGCCCCTGCAAATACAGAGCAATCTCCTCATTTCCCCAGCCCCCTACACCAAAGTGCTATGCAAACTTCAGCAGAGATGGAACTGCAAACAACATGAATATTTGCCATTTGAATCACCTTTTCAGGGGTCACTGTCATCATAACTTGCTACGTCACTTACACTGAAGATGTTTGGAAGAAAGAACATGAACTTGTTTGGGGACTTCATTGATTTTAGTGAGTACAGGACATTCAAGGCAAAAGAGCTGTTTGGTGTTGCAAACAGATCCCTGCTACAACAGCTACTGATGAGGAAACATAGCCTATCAACTTGAAAGTAGTCCTCTGTGAGGATCTGCAGGGAGGAAATGTCACAAGAAGTTCTCAGTTGTCTTTTACAATCTGTTTTTAATCAAAGAGTTCAACAATTTTAAAACCTTGACTGATGCAATAGCATATGTGAAATCAAACTGAGGACAGCACATGCTCATTTATCAACATCAACCTGTTTTCCTCCTCCGTGTTTTTAGTAAATGGATAATCATGTAGCAGCAAATGTGGAAGAAAAAATGATTATGAAACAAATCTGCCGGCAATCTGCTGTGCATTAACTGCTGTACTTAGACTACATCAATACCTCTTTCATCCCCACTTCTCAGTATCCTAATGATGCTGAACACCCTAAGGCAACTCTAGCACACAGAAAAGTACCTTTGGAAGAAATATATATTATATGTATAAATATGTATTATATATATTATTAATAATAATATGTATGTATGCATTAATTTATTAATAATTTCATTCCCACACAATCCCCTAAAGAGACAGCGAACTGTAAGCAATAAACCCCAAGGATTTCTGGTCTAAGATTACTACATTCAAAAGCTGTCCTCAACTGGTGATTCCCATTCAAAGCACATGCTTTGCATAATTGAAAATACATAACCTGGGTAGGAAGCAAAAGATTTCTCGCAAAATATTTACTCTTCCTCTTGCTACATAAAATCCATCTGTTGTTCCTAAATGAAGGACACAAACACCACATTAACTGAAGAAATCACAGAATCACAGAATTGTAGGGGTTGGAAGGGATCTCTAGAGATCATCGAGTCCAACCACACTGTAGTTCCCTAAATGACACACCGGATTCAATTGGAGAAGGATGTTTGGTCAAGTTAAGCACTGACATTATGTTTCAGAAGCCTTGAGCTTTCAAGAACAAGCAAATTCTCTTTGGCACCATCAAGTGCTCTCAGGACTTTTAGTGCTTTCCAGTGCCTGTATGGAGAAAGGCACCATTGCATTTTGATTTGTTTGAGCTTCATCAAGCTCTCCATGTGCTGGAATTACCATCTAGATGCACAAGGGAGCCCCCAGCCTGCTACACTGGCACTGGCCCTAGGTCTGTGGGGAGACCCAAAGAAGCTCTGGCATTGTTCAGCCAAGCAAGCTTAAGAATGAGGCTGTGCGTGCAACACACCTACCACCAACTCCGAGTTCCTTACAAAATGAACAACAACAACAAAAGCCACAACAACAACAGAGGGGGAAAAAATTACGGGGAAGGGAGAAAAAAAACAAAGCCCAGAACTGCACTCTGGCTACCTAACATCAAAACCAGGACCAGGACAACTCGAAAAACATACACTATCACAGAAGCAGCATGAAAACTGACTGCAAGTGAACTGCTTAGGAAGTGTATATGGACAGCTTCCAAATTTTGGGGTGCCCACAGCTATAATACAAATGCACGTCTTTGAAAATCTAGGACTATTCTGACTTTATGTTCCAGGTGGAAAAGAACCAGTCCCCACACAAGTCAGTGTCAATAAGGTCTGCTTCTCAGCCAAATTACTCTACAGGATTTGCCATTTCAACTTCCTTCCTTTCCAGGGCACAGACACATCTTGGCTGTTTAAGAAATACCGCACTTTTCAGGGCAGAACTGAAGAGGCAGATAACCACATTGCATAATCACACAAACAAGCATGTGTGGGATATTTCCCAAGTTCAAAAAACTTGGTGCTAGGATTTTTTTTTTCTCCAAGATACCATTTGTCAAAGTGCTGCCAACACTGTCCTTAAACACCAGATGCCCCCTGCCAAGAGGTAGGGCTGTGGATGTTTCCTTATCCTTCCTCCCACAGACTGACTTAAAGGAGACAAGACTTCCCTCCTAATATCTTCATAAGCTGAACTGCTTTCCTGCTGTTTCCCCAGAAGCACGCAGTGATGGACGACACCTGCAGAATCCAAATTTGTGACAGAGAAGAAGGTAGCAAACAAGAACACCCCTTCTTGCACAGATCACTCAGCACAATTCTGATGTCAAGGGCATCCAGCAAAGCACAAATACCACCTGATGTTTTCCTGCATCCATGCAAAGGTCTCAAGCTCTCTCAAAACCTGCATAAAGTTATGTAAGATCAAATAATCATAGAACACCCCAAGTTGGAAAGAGCCCATAAGGATCAAGTCTGACTCCTGGCTCCACACAGAATCACACAAAAATCCAGAGTTTGCTTTATCCCTTGCCTTGCCAATTATGTTAACAAATTCTCTGGGGCTTTGGCTGTTCCAGTGGACAGTAACAGAGCCTCGCTCAGTTTTCAACACACACCAAAGGTGCACCAAGATAATCACAGATGAGGCCTGTGACTACATACACTGTTATTCTAAACTTGAATGGTCATCATTTTTAAATGCACAGTTAAGTTCATCAATGTTATTCTCATCTAACAGGAGTTGGAAAAAAAAACAATTGCTTCCCTTGAAAGGCAGAAGGAATCTAAAACACTTCTAAAAAGCTGCATTTACTAATAAATATTTCACAAGTAGACAGACTTAGGTCATTAAAATGCATCATCTATTAATGTTAGTGAAAGTAAAGCTGTCCTATGATTCAACCAAAGGAGAAAGTGACTCTGGTACAGCACATAACTCCTGAGTGAAGTCACGAGGCAGGTGGCCTGCCTGCTGCACTCGCTCATATGGCCACTGCTGACCTCACTGAGGACAGAACTAACCCTAAATGCAGGGTGTCCAAATTTCCCCCTGAGCTACCACAGCCAGATGGACCCTTGGAGCAAATCAACACATTGAACTGTTTCCAAAGTGCACTAAAGTCCAGCAGGTTTCAGCCAAATGTAATTAAACTTCTCAAGTCTGAAAATTCCAAGGTGACCCATGTATACATAGTGTGCTTCTCTGCCTAAAGAAAATAAGTGAAAAGAAATACAAACACCTTTTCTGGTTGTTCTCAGCTGCATGATCCATAACATGTTGTAAAAATAATCATTGCCAAGGGTTTAGAAATGATGAACCAATACAAGCATTTATTAATAGCGTGTTTGCACATTTGTTAGATGAAGTACTACATGGCATTCCTGTAATCCGTAAACATGAAATCCCTCTTCTCTCCCCAGAAAGCAATCTTGTCTGTAACTCATTAAGAGCAAATACTAATATCACTTCATCTTCTGATAGTTCTTTCTATCTTCAAAGCCCTTCAATTTGATTAAAGCATCCACGTTCCCTTTTGACAACAGGAATGAACAGGTTCTTCCCCAAAGCACTGCAACTTCCATTTCTCTGCCCTGCTCACTTATGTGCCAGTTCACCTGGCAAAAATGGCAATAAATGTAGGAACTCTGAAGAATACGCTTTTTAGCTCTGAAAGGTATGCAATAACTGCAGCAGAATGATGAATAACTTAACTCGTATTCCTTTTCTTTTTCTTATTACAATCCTGCTAAAAAATTGCAAAACAATGAGATTAGTCACAGGACAGTATTAAAAAGAGTTTAGTCATAAACCTGTAGCTGTAGGTATAAAAGAGTCAAACTTCAACTATTCTGCCAGCCTCCAAATGGCATTCAGCTGCCCTTGAGGGGTATGCACAGCCATCTAAGCATTCACAATTAGCCACAGAGGGAGAAGAAAGTCACCTGCTTCTGGTGTAAAATGTCAATTTTGAAAATACAAGTAGAAATGGATCCACCAGACTATTTTCCACTTCAGAAAGTCTACACTTTCTCCAGCAGGGCAAAACAAAGCCAGAGTCCTTGGTTTGTTAATAACTGCTACATCGATATTCAGAAAATTAAGGGAAAGAAAATACAGGCAGAGCTTCCCAGACACTACCAAGCCGCAGTTCCAAGTCTGCAGTTCCAGCTATTGTAAAATATGGGACATCCCATGAAAGCATTGCTTTCCTTGGACTGCACCAGATGCAGGCTGTTAGCAGCATTCAGGTCCTCCCAAGACGTGGCTTCTACATGTAACAATGAGAATAGTTTGCTGAAATGTATTTTGCTCAAGTGACTGAGGAAGGACACTGCACAAAAGCTGGGAAATATAACTTCCTTCATTAGCAAGCCTCACCCTGCTGCTTCTCTTAAACAGGTAACCCTGTAAAAAGAAGCGATGCTTTATATTTCAAAGGCACACTCAAGTTTAGGACAAAAACCACATGTTACTACTTCTACACTGAAAAAGGGTTTATTTGGGGACTGGAAATGAAATGAAGCCTGAGTGCAAAGGAAACATTCACCACAGCAGGATGAACACTGCTCCTGGGGCAGCTCCAACCAAAAGAGCTTGGAGACACGCAGTGACCACCAGCACCTCTTGCTGTATGTTTTCGCATAAATCAGAATTAGCACACAGCCTGCAACTGAATCAACACTTCCCAGGGGCACGAGGTGCTGCTCAGTGCCCTCACATTGACCTGCTCCAGAAAAATCCCAGCTCATAAAGATCACCCGGCCACGAGATTTCCCATTTTTGCAACCCAGATTCAACAGTGAGAAGCTACAGAGACACCCAGCACTAACTTTAGTGGCTGGGCACTCAGGCAAACAAACAGGGAAAATGAGAATGCTCCTCTACAGTAATGCTGAGAGAAAAAAAGCCCTTTTCCATTTCTTCACTTACAAAGGCAGATTGGGGTGAGCCACAAATTGCATGCTGGCAGCTTCCCAGCAAAGAGATAGCCCTGCTCAACTTTCAAGCATTAGTTTACAATAAGCTTTAGAGGGGGGGGGGGGATGGTGGAACTGCAAACCTGCACAAGTTTGGGGTCATCCCAGGGATGGGCAGGAGGCAGGGAGCTGACACTCAAGCTTCAGTCCTATTTATGCTCTGTTCTCACACTTGCGACAAAATAAATGCTTATTTGGTTCTCAAGTCCCATCCTCACTAGCAAGTGAGCTAAGGAAAAGGTCAAAGGACAGCAACAACCTATACCAGAAATAGGCAACTGGCAAAGGAGTCCTGCTTGCATCATCCCAGCATGTAGGGCAGCCGAAAGCACTCCCTGAAATCTGGCCACTTCAGTGTTTCCCCACCTAGACAGAGCAGCTTTGGTTCAGCAAACTATTTATATCAGCAATCTGCACAGCACTTCAACAGATGCTGAGCTTTAAATATGGACTTAAATCTTCTAGAAAACAGACAGGCTTAACTATCTAAGTTACATTTGTTCCTTGGTGCTGACCCAAATCACAGCTCTCCTTCTGCCTGTGCTGCTCCCACAGGTGCTGACAGACGATGTGCTGATAAACCTCAGCCAGTATCACTGAAGTCACGTAGAACATTATGGCAAAGCAAGACCAAACCCTAGGGTTTGGTTTTAAAGATGGTATCTTAAGGCCTCTTTCCATAATGAAAGGTCCAACAATCAAAAAACACTAAGCACAGTTTTCTCTGCAGCTGGAAGCTTCTTATTTATTGCCAATGCATTAAAGGAACCCACAAGAGAGAAAGCAATCTAAATTCAGAGGCAAGCAATTAATTACAAAAATACTGACTGCTTTGCAGGTACATGCATTTACATATTACATCTATATTTTAAATAGATCGAGTACAATAATTTCAAATTCTCTCCTTTCATCGCTGAATAAAAGCCACACAGGCACAGGTGGAATGAAAAGCAGAATCAGAATGATGAAACCAGCACTATATATCTGTATGGATTCCAAGACATGTTCATCCGTGAGATGTTTAGCACGTCACCTCATTCCCTGATCCATGCTACAAGGCTATCCACACAGCTCGCCCTGGGAGCTCCAAAAAGCTGCCCAACCCTTGTCAGCAGGCCAAAGGAAAGGTTTTTCCAAGCAGAAGTTTAGAGCATGAGCTTGATACCTGAACCATACAGCTGACAGCATTTAACTCTTCAAGTCCATATGAATAATTTAAGCCAGTACATTCTGTGGTTACATTAGCTGTTTCTTTTGCCTTTAATCAGCAGATGTGATCCTGCAAGCCTCAAGAGTAGTTGAAACAGCCCCATTCCCAACCAATCCCCATTTCTTAAAGGAGACATGAAACAACCGTTCTGGATGGCACTACTTTTCTTCCTGGAGGAATGCGGGGTATGTTTCAGTTCAGCTTTAATGCAAAGCCTAGACTAATCCCCCCAGAGAGCTTTAGCTAGTCTTTGCCAAGGAAACAATTGTTGCCATTAAATAGGTTTGTGCTGTTTGGTGGTGAGCAGTTTTTCTCTGCAGAGTAAGCTCCCATTCCCACGATGAAATGCATGCTGGAATGAAGTCACTTGACTACATTCTTGACTATACTCTTTTTTCTATAGACTCATCCTTCAGAAGTTTCCCATCCTATGCAATTTACATAGGAGCAGGCTGGAACAAGAAAACCACGATATACAAAGAAGGCAGAACAAGTCCCAGACAGATAAAGGGAAACCCAAATAAGAACAAGCAGTGTCAGACATGTTCTCTAGGAATACCCAAAGCACAAGGAAGAACTGGTGCCCAGATGAATACTCAAGTCAGCACCTTGCCTCAAAGCAAGGAGCGTTAAGACTTCCTCTTCAGCATCTGGAGCAGAAACAGCAGAGCCAGGCAGGTTTGCAAGATTCCCCAGAGGCTTTTAAAGGCACAAGAACTGAAAGGTCAAAGCTGCACATGCAACTTTCCCCACTGCCTTCAGACTGGAAGCTGTGCAGTTTTGTGCAACTTCTGCCAGCTCCTCTTTGGGAGCACAACTTCTCCAAAACAGCTCATGGAACTCTGTGGATTTATGTCCCAAGTCTATTCTTGGGACAACAATCTGAGTGACAAGCCACCCTCAGCTACAAACCACAGCAGCCACCAAGTGCTGGACTGTGAATTACTGTGGCTACCTTACAATTCCGTTACCACCTCCTACTGAGACACCAGCATTCACTTTGCACAGCGCATTCAGCATTTCTGTAAGAAGTGAGGTGCAATGTCACTGCAAAGGAAGCGTGCTACAGGGCTGTCCGTTGTGAACTCTTCAAGCTCATCTTTATTTTAGGCAGTCTCAGCAGGGAATTCAGCAGGCTCATTGCTCTCCACTCTCATACAGCTCATGGGGACAGGCTCACTCATCCGGACTGCAGGTCACAGCAAAACCTTAATTTAGCTTCCCTGAGACTGTGACAACTCTCTGCCCAGATTTGGTAAATGTCCTCAGCTCTGAATTTGGGGTTTTCAGCAATACCTTTTCTGACTGCTCTGCACTAGAAGCCAAGTATACACAGTTTCTTCACTTGCAGGAAACTCTCACTGATGGATATTTAGTGTGTGTTATCTAATGCGGTATTATTTAATGTGTATCCCTCCTTCTCTCCTGACTGATAATTCCCCTCCCAAGAGCTACTTATTCATTTCAAAAGTTAAAATAAAAATACCCCAGGTATAAGGCTATTAGGCCTTTTCAACAAAGGACCAAAAAGTCATCGTAACACTGCAGACTCATGTAATTATCACATATTGACATACAGTCGATCTATTATTGGTATCATCTAGCACCCCTGTCAGACCATATTTGCCCAGTGTGCCTGCAGTGACAGGCAATTTGAACCATGCTTAAGTTATGATGAGAAGCTCTTTTATGATGAATGTAGAGGTGACTCACTGCAGAGCTCAGTTCTCTCTTTTCGGGTGCAAACACATTTTGATACATGTTTTCTGCTCCATTTTGTATTTCCAACACCACTTAAAAACCATAAAATCTGTTTGGTTCCAAGCAAGCTGAAGTGTAGATTTAACAGATCTCCAAGCAGAAAATAAGGACACACACTTCACCCAGCAAAAGAAAACCTCTTAGCTTCAGTACACAGGAGCCAAGCTATTAATCAGAGCCTGAAATCCAAGCCCAATAAGTCATATCGTTATCGAAGCGCTCTTGGAGCACAAAGACAACAGAGAGTAACTGCAGGAGGTCTCCATGGATCAGGCTGCTCAAAATACCTCCTTTCATGCACACCATATAACTCACAGGATATTATATACCAGCAGCTCAGCGCTAAATCAAACACCCCTCCTTGGCTGGATGAACTCAGTTCCCATTACTGTATTTAAATATCAAGGCCTGCAGTTGGATGCAAGAGTTGAACATAAGCCCAATACCATGTTGGGACCAGTCCATTCATATGTTTCCTTGTAAACAGAAGGAAGGGCTCTGCTGATTTACGCATATTTTTATTTCCATCTAACTGCTGATGTCTACACCGCTCTTCCAGTGATTACACAAACCATAAGGCAAAATATTCCAAAAGGGATCTGTGTTTTTATAGATGTAAATCTAGCATTACAAGTACAAACACATTTGTAAACAATTGCTCTGATCTCAGTTAACATCTGCTTTCCTCCTCAGCTTTTGGATGACCATGCTCTTCCCCACACATAATTCTGACATAATATCACTATTTCAAAGTTCACTCGGCAGATAAGAAATCAGCAAATAAATCCTAGCAGAAAGACAAGCTGCCCTGCTTGAACAGCTCTTGGGTCAGGATTCACAGTGCAGCTCTCACAGCTTTTGTATCATATATCTATATATATCTCTATATATATGTGTATCAGAATATACTATTTTTCTGGAAAACATCACTTGCAATGACTGATGTACTATGGCTGAGACCTTTTTTCAACCTAGCTCATTTATACTTCAGGTTTAAGATTTCTTGCTGAAATTTGAGTGCCCTTTAGCTTCCATTACCTTTGGCAGTGGCTCTTTGGCTTTCAGTTCTGCACACCACCAGGGAAACAGTTCAATTTTGGCTTGGAAAGTCAAAGAGGTAAGAAAAGGCAGCTCTTGCTTCTCACTAAGTTGTTTCTTTAAGGCATGAGCACACTTACAGCACAGCATCTGCTCCAACATAACAGAAACTCCACAGCAAGTTCTACAGCCCTAAATAATCCTAACAGAAAGACAAGAGGAAGCCCTTGGACAAGATTCACAGCTGTTGCAAACAGCTGGAATAAAAACCTTTCCTCAAAAGCATTTCTGAGGGTAACATTAAGCCTATTTTAGTGAATGGTGACAGAAACATTTATTTTAGAGTTTGAACTTATGCAAGCTAAAGCCCCAACAAAGCTCAAAGTACAGCGATACCCTGTAAAGAGGCAGAAAGGCTGTAGCTTTGCTAACAGCAGGGTATTCTGTAAGCAATTGATTTTCTTTTCATTAACACTCCCATTTTGCCATAACAACCTACTGGTATCCAAGTCAAACAAATTTTTGGCTTTGCGATCTCTGGTTCTCCCTCCACACGTTTCTTCATCATCTAATTCCATAACAGCTTCCTTGTGCAATCAGAATTATCTGCATCATCTTTGTGCCAGCCTGATTTGAAGGAGGAGACAAATGGGGGGCTGCCAAGAGAAGGAGGGAAAGGACCCAGAAACAACTAGTATTAGGAAGACACACTGCAGTTCTGCAGACATCCCTACACCACAATTGCTAAAATATCTGTTGATCCTAGTTGTTAGATCAGCAGCTTCTGCTGCTATCCTGAATGTAACGATCAGTGCACTCATTTCCAAACCCCAGAATCTTGACTCTAGGAGGTTAGACAGTCATTGGCAGAATTCTGCTCACCTCTTGGCATAAGTAGAGACATCTCCACATCACGGGTGCACTCAGAACCACTCTTTCACCTCTCCCTACTTTCTCCTCCCACTTCCCCAACCAGCTGAGCTCAGCTGTGTCCTGAAGATCAGTCCCTTCAGAAGCGGCTAACCAGCCTTCTTCCTCACGTAGAAGTAATTGATAGGAAAAGTAAATCTGCAATAGCTCTGATGGGTAAAAAGATGGGGGAGGATGGAATGAAAAGATGAAAGAAGGAAAGGACAGCAGTTTCTACAGTTACTACACTATGGATCAACATCTGGAAAGGTTCTAATAGGCACAGTTCAGTGAGGTTCTGGAAAGTCAACAGACAACATAAAGCAGGGCTTGTAAAATAAAATCTCAGTTGTGGTTGTATTTGCATTAGAGGATTTTGCATTGAGTATACACAAGGATTTTGCAAGAATCAAGCAATAATTTTCCCTCTTTTCACAGTACAAGACCTGACAAGCTCGCAGATCTATTTCTCTGCAGTGAGAGACCCTTGTGCCTCCCTCCATCACAGCATCAGTACTGACAATAGTCAGCGATCTTTCTTTCTGTGAGGCTCTCTGGAAATTAATCTGTTTCAGGGTTGCCTTTGGGAATATCCACTTTTCTTTATATGCACAACTATTCCCTTGGTTGCCAGCACAATCACATTTGTATCAGCTACAACTGGTTCAGCATGCAGCACATTTGGTCCAGCTCTTTTCAACACATGCAGTGAACAACACGGTGGGCTAAAGCCATCTGCTTAACAGCATGTTTCACATTTACTTCAGAGGAAGAGAGTCTCTGGGGACAAGGGAGGAATTAGACCACCAGCCAACCTGTATAATCAAAAGGCAATATATATATATATATATAGTGGAGCAGCAATCACCTCAGCATCATTTTGAAGTCTTGCTGAAATTCTAGTGCTTGCACAACTCTTTCCTCACCAGGGACACCTGATCAGGTACTCAGGCAAGGGAAGGAAACATAAAATCCATCCTTTAGAGGACCCTGAAACTTTGCATGCCACTTGTGTGACCAGCTCTCACTCTAGCCTGTAATTTTTTCCTATCTGGGGCAATAATGTCTGACTACAGACAGCAGAAAACAGTACTCAACTTCACCTCTAAGAATGATAAGGACAGCTACTTTTTCCCTTGTTATGAGTACATCGCTTGTAAAGCAGAATACACAGAATCACAGAATGATGACTGTCCATAGAATGATACACAGTCTATACATCTACAAAACACAAATCCTGAAACAATGTGCAACCACCACTAACCAGTTTGCCTATTTATCAGGAAGACAGAGCCCCTCTTGAACAAAGTCATGCTTTCTAGTAAAATATGAGTCAGAAAACTCACAGTCTTAAATGTATTATATAAAACACAAGGGGAAACTAGTACCGGGTTCAATGGGCAGGCCTGGTGTTCATGCTTTGAAGCACTTCAACTTCTTGTTTATACACACACACACACAGAGAAACTTGGAACTCAGATTTTTTTTTCCCACACTGTCCTCTGGATCTGCACAGTGTTTAATCCCAAAAGGGCAGCTTTAGAGTACCAACCATCACCTACACAGTTCAGCCCTTCTCAGCTATGGAAATATCTTTGGCTTAAAATCAAAATGCTTCTAAATGAGATTTTTTTTTTCCACATGGTAAATTCCTTAGACTTTTCTGTCCCTTAGCAGTTTCACGTGAAGGCACAGAACAGAATTAGGCAAAGAATTAAGGTGGCTTAGGTAATTACTGTGGCACATGCTATCAGTTCAAGACAGAAGATTAGTACAGCGAGCTTTTAGTTAAAGGAGGTCTTCCCCTGTACTTGGAAGGGAATTATCTGCTTTTTTTCAACTCTGCCCATTTAAAACAACGGTTATCTAAATAATGAACCATATCAAAATGACTGCATACGGCTCACAAAACTTCCCAGAGGCACCTTTTCCTCTTAAAAACTGAAGTTTTAAGATGAATTTGAAGAACCACTCACAGTCCAGAATATTGACAGCTACCCACCCTGTGACTTAAACGGCAGCGCAAGTTTTATATTGAATTACTTCCCTCTATATCTGGCATGATAAATCACGTCACCTTTGATCAAGACAGATTTCTAACAAAAACTGCCTGTTAAAGAAAAAGTCTATTCTTAATCCAGAATGGCTCACTCAAGAAGCTGCAAGCAAACCACTCAGTTAATCAAGACAGAAGTGATCAGTCAATGGAAATGTTTCATATCTCTCATACCTACTCCAAAATGAAAAGAACGATTCATCATTTTATTTTACAGATAATTTTCCCTGCTATGCCCACACCCCATTTATCAAACACAAAATGTTCCATTTTATTATCTTATCTCAAACTTTGCACTGATTAATTTAGTATTAACCAGCTGTGTTCTGTGATTTTGACTTTCCTCTCAAGGGGAGGCTGCTATAGGAGAATTTTTTAAGTTCCGCTTAACTAAAAATGCTTGTATCAGTTCTTCAATTTGCAAAGAAAACTTAAAAGTAGAGCAGAACTGCAATAGTGTCAGGGTATGAAAAACACAAAGCAAGCTGAAGCAACACTGCTTTTGTATTTACGTTTCATATAAATCATATTCAAATTAATCTTGTGATTCCAAGGTCATGGATTTTGATCACATGAAGTTGATAATAACCTAAGCTGAACTGCTCAACAGCTCTACTATCTGATATTGCCATGGCAATTTTGTGGTTTGTTTTCTAACAAAGATATATCAGTGGAGGCAGGATGACACTGTGCCTTTAAATGTACCACCCCCATAGATAATCCTCATCAAAAGCACATTAACATTTCTCTTGAGAAGAAAACAATCACATTCCTTGCCTCCTCTTCCACCGCAGTGGCTGCTCATCTCAGACGCTTTCAGAAATTTCTGAAAGCAGAATTCAGACCTGCACAGTTATTCCTGGCCTCTGTATGGATGGAAAATGCTCTCCTCTGTACTTGTGTTGCTGCAGGCCCAGGCACCGCTCCAGGCCCAGGCATTTCTGACTGCTTCACAAGGGCACCTTACAATGCAGACTTGTTAAAACTTTTTCAAACTCAAGTCACTTTAAAGCACCAGTCTGATCACAGCCAAAGAAACACCGATACTCCAGAAATAAAAGACGTTTTCTAAATCCTACACCACACATCCTTAAGTCACTTGAATAAACCTTTTGTAAGCCAACAAGCTCTACTGAAGTACCTCCCAGCTGAGAACAACAAAGGTGACCAACACAGACACAAAAAAAGTGAAGTTTGAGTAGGCCGTTTCAGTCTGTACAGTGGATTTCTTCTAAGGAACTATGTTAGATTGCAAAGATGGGGCTGGTTTTGTTTGGTTTTGGCCAAGTAGTCCTTCCTTTCCTAGGCAAAGGAAGAGCACACGAGTGGCTGGAGGAACAAAATGAAAAAAACCTTAAATGTTGCTGGAAACTAAAAAATTTACTGACTCTGTGCCAATGGAAAAGATGTTGGAGGCAAGCTGAAGAGTTCAACCATGGGAAAATTCAGTGCAGGCACCTGTGCACACAGCAGCCTGCAAAGTGCCCTTTGCACAGCACTGACCATAGTGTTCAGGGAGAAGGGAGGCCCATGAGATGAAGCTTTTACATCCTTTTGATGTTCAGTCTTTTGTCCTCGCTTGTGGTACAAAGCAGAAACCTGGTGGGGAGAGCTGAAGTTGTCCCAGTGAGGAAAGAGAGAAAGTAGAACATGGCCAGCAGTTCAGATCTTCACATAGGCAGGAGATTTTCTACAAGTCATGGACTTGCCAGATTGAGATGCAAAACTGTGCCCACAGAGTGACAACCATAACTGACAACACGAGAAAAGCTGTTAGACGAGGATGAGATTTATTTTCATTCACACAAGACTGTCCCTTTGAAGACTTTCAACGCTGGGTTTTTAAGGCTTGTCAAAGGCACGTAGGGTAGCTGTGGAAGGGCAAAGCTCAGGAGCCATGTGTTACATACAAGCAGGTGTGCCCAACTCCTTCCTGTGGGTACTGGGCTGATACCTAAATTTAACTAAGCCTAACATATATGTAGCTTAATTCAGGAACACTGCTCCTTTTCCCCAGCTCAAAAACAACCCGGGAAAGGACCCTAGAGGGGAGGCACAAGAGGCAGTCGATATCTTCCTTAACAACCAGCACTGCCAAGAAAGGTTGTTTTCTGTTAATATGCATGGGAGTCTCAGTACACACTGAGGGAGGAACTATTTAGCCCTACCTTTTATCACACATATCCAAAACCTGAACTTTGCAAGGAAAAAAAATCTCATTAGTTTATTCCCCAGCTGTCACAAACAAGGAATGAAATCTTGGCAAGACATAGAAGTTTCACTCTATGTCAGAATGAGATATTAACATGCTTCAGTGACTACTTTGGAAAATACACTGAAAGTAGAAACGTGAAAAACATCATACATTGGGGGGTGCAAGAAAGAGCAGTGAATATATTAAATAGTGGTTAAAAACGAACTGCACTCGTTGCTTACCCAGAAACACCGACCAAAAAGCACTAGCTTGCTCTACCCAGGTCCTCCAGAGCATCTCTCTCTGCCTGGCACCTGCTGTCTGGCTCATATAGCTCTGCTCTCGCAACTGCACAGTAAGGGCAAAACCTGACCACAGTGCATCCTCCTGTACTGAAAGGCCAATTCCAGCCATGTTGAAAGGTGAGTGTTAGGTGTAAGGGAAGCATGAAGTGTTTAAAGGAAATCTAATATTTGTAAGAAGGCCTTATGTGGTTAGCTCATGAAGAAGCCTAGTTGAAATAGGGTAAAATAACATTCAATGAAGCGGTATTGCAAAGTAAGCAATTATTCAAATTAAATATCTGAAAAACCCCGTATTCTTACGAGGAAAACAAGAGAACTTTTGCCTAGGGTGACAGTTGGAAGGTAGACCCAGCCTCACATCACATTGTACCTTCATCCTATAACAGTGCTTCAGTGAGAGCTGTAAGAATTTGCAGTTAACAGAATAGGGCCACAGAAACTGGAAAAAATACCATCCAGAAAATAACTGCAATCCTTGCCAGTGGGAAACTGATGGAGCTAAGGGAGTGTTCTGCTGCTCAGAACACCCTTCTCCTTTAAATGTCACTTCTCTTGTCACTCCCACACTCACAAGACATCTTTCCACCTGCAAAGCAATTGAGTGTTAAAGTAACTCCCTGCCTCCACATCTTTCCCTGGGACTTTTTTGAGGTCACAGTGTCTTCCCTGAACCCAGCCATAAACCCAAAAATATCCTTCTCGAAACCTAACGCTTTGTAACCCTTGCAGTGAAAGGCAAGAGGGCTTCCTGACCTTACCACTTACAGCTATTAACTGCAAAATGAGTCAGTCTGCCAGGGATCAAAGGGGTCTGACCTGCTGAAAGAAGGTCCCTAACAAAATACTCAGCCTCAGAAAGCAGCCATCTTCACGCTACATGGTCAGATGTGCAGCAAAGTCATGGAGAGGTCTCTCCCTGCATTATGCAATCTCTCCTTTGCACTGTCAGAGCAGACACAAGGGCTGTGTCAGCATGCAGTGCAGTGCCCAGCTGCTGGCTCTGCACTTACAGGCACTGCTGACCTCCTCACCTGCTCCTTTCCCACAGCCTACCTTCCCCTGAGCATCTTCCCATACCCTTCACCATTTACTCAGCCAGCTGCACTCTAACAGTCACATCGATGGGCCCCCAGCTATGCAGAGGGCATGTTTGCAATTGAAGCAGTAATTATTGCTGTGTTTATGCTACATATGACCTAAATACATTACCTGTAGCGTTAGAGAGCTGAGGAGCAAAGAAAATACATGCTTCAACTAACTTCACCACCTGGGATAAATCCACCAGCTTGCTGTGTAGCTCCCAAGGACCAGAATACTAAAGGCACTCGGAAAGTCCCCTGATCACCTCTATGTAAAATATTGATATCAAAAATCAAGATATTTTGCCATCGTCCTGGTATTCTTCAAAGATTCTCAACGCTGCTCTGGCTTTGCTCGTACTGTAGTCATCTGAAGCTAAAAGCTTTTGAAAAATCCCACCGCATTTACTAAAGAGACAGAAAAGAAACTGGATTGATGAAAAATCCAACACCAGTAATGGAAAGAGGCACACACTTGGACTGTGCTGCATATGCTCTGCCAAGTAGGGCCATTTATTTCAATCCTGTAGCTGTCTCTTGCTATTTATAACTGCTAGTTTAATGAACTTGCGGCATAGACACCAAGCCTGAGCCTTCCCAAATTGATGTTTAAGTGTTCCTGTTGAATTAATTCTATCTTATTATGGATGGACTGCTCCACAGTTAGACTGGCAACTTCCACTCCTCACTGGAAATCAACTGGGACATCCTCTGCTATACAGGATCTTTGCCTGAAAAGCAAGTGCTACAAGCTGGGAGGTGTTACCAGAAATCTAGAATATTTTAAATCTTACTGCATGTGAAGAGGCAGGAAGTCCATTTAAGAAAAGCCATAGAGATAACAAATGCACTTTTTAAAAGACATATAAGCCACCTTGCACTCAAGCATAATACAAACAGGAATAGCTCTATAAGTGTCCAAGATATGCATTCTGATGTGTAGTCTCTGGCTCAGGCTACAAGCAGGTGCACCTACAAATCGGGCCAGCTGTACCGTAGTGAAATCACCAATCACTTCTCTAACATTGTGGTGTTATTACTTCTCCATTTTGTGTTCAAGCACTCCTGACAGGAGGCAACTTTGTGCTGAAGAGTTGCAAAGTTTGTACCTTGGAAGGAGAGGCCTGCAACAGAAAGCTTGGAAAAACCACCCAGAAAGTACTACCGATGTCTCTAATCCCATTTTCCATAGATGGTTTCCAATAAACCCTCATCCCTGTCCTCGAGGCACCACCAGAGACAGTCTGCTGCCTGTGCCTCAGCACAGGGTAGGCGCTCTGTGGACATGAAGGCTCACTGTGTCCCCAGAGAGACTCCCGGTCCTGCAGGCTTAGCATGGAGGGTTCCCTAACTTACTGAGTTAATGACTTAATGAGACATATTTGCATACTTCAGGCAATGTGAAATGTTTCAGGCCTTGCATAGGCCAACTGTTTAGAAGAACAGGCGGTGAACAAAAGGGCACAAATACCTCAGAAGATCTGTGAAGCATAAGGTGAACAGATTGTATCTGACCCACTGGTGGGAGTTAGTTCTCCAGAAACAGCAGGATGCATGCTCAGCAGGAATTATGGATGTGATGAAGCACTTAAAAGAATCAAGGGCACTACGGATTCAATCAGGATTTCAGCCCCTGAGGTGGGCCTCCATAAGATAAAGATTGTGTTGTCAAGTGAGAGAATGCATCAGAAAAACAGAGCAGCTTGGCCTCAAAGAGATCCCAGGCTGGTATACTGTCATGGTACTGCACTGAATAGACAAAAATAGATCCCAAACCATCTCTATGCACACAGAGTACCACTTTTATGCAGGTCATAAACATCCACCAGACAACGTGAACAACCTGAAAGGGACAAGAAAAGTATTCATAATGCAAGAAGCAAAACAACATGTAAAGGAAATTAAGGATACTAATGACATCAATTTTGATGCATCCCACAACAGCCAGAACCAACAGATGAGCTGGTGTGCTTGGGTTAAAAATGAAAAAGGCCTCCACTTAAACAAATCACCACAGTGAGTTCATGCTAGAAGATTGCCTACCACAAAATCTTTTACATCCCTGAGGCATCCCGATAAACTGAGCACAGATTAACCACCTTTCAGAAAATGGTGCCAACTGATGTTAAAGGATCTGTCAGGCTCAGACAATGCATCATAATTACGGTTCTTTCTCCATGTAAGACATCCTACCAAGCACTATTTTAATGCAAGTATTCATCAGTATGGACTTCGCACATGTACCAAAAACTTACAGCAGGCTTCAAGAAAGTCAGATTCTCTGGAGTTCTGCCTTTCCTACCACCAGGTTATGCAGAACTCAGTTTTGAGAGAAATATGCCTTTTAAAGAATTGTTAAAAGCTGCATACTAACACATAGCCCAGGAAGAAGCCATCTGTATGGGCTGATGGGCTGCCTGCACAGCAAATCTGATCTATCCAACCCAAACCTCATCTTAACTGTGAGAGATGCACATCATCCAGAAATACAGCACAAGTCTCAAATAGTACCTTAATAAAATGGCTCTGCTGCAATGGTTTTGTTTCAACATAGAACTCCTAACTCACATCTGAGGCCTCAAGAATGATTTTCGTACCAGAACCTTCAAGAACTACTAATGGCAGATGGAAGAGAAATTTCTCTCAACAAGCTGCAAACCCTTACAAACCTTTGATGGGATGACATATCATCCCTTCCCACTCTCTCTTGCTATATGAGTCCTCTAGAAACCAGGCTGACAACAGATCCTTTCAACTTTGCTCCCGTTGCTGTTTTTGTGTCCTGTAAACAGAATCATAGTTACACCCCCCCACTGGTTTAGAAAACCTTCAATAAGCCTAGCCCTCACACGACCATATGCAGAGCAGCTGCCATTAATGGTGTAAATTGAACGACAGCCCCGACTCACAGCTACTTAACTCCTTTAAGGTTTTCCAAAATATATGTTCTGCAGTTCTATTTATCCACCTGTCATGTATTTACTTCTGCCAAAATCAGACTGTACTGAGGATGCAGGTCCTAAGAAAATACTATTACAAACTGCTGTTTATCAGTTTCTCAGGTGCCTCTTTAGTACTTGTTGCTTTTGACCCACATACCTTGCTGAATCCCCTGCCAATGCTAAGTATCACAGGCACTTCTGATGTCTGACACTGAACAAGGATATGTGTTCTGTAATGCCCAGTACGCTGCAAATACTACATATCCTTTCCTCCCATCCTATTTTTTTAAAGCTGAGTTCATACAAATCTCTGACTTCAGCAACACTGATTTTTTCAGATGTACCAGTAGTCTTTAATTAAAACAGTCAGTAAGCCGTACAGAATCACAGGGTGGCTCAACATCCCACAACTTGTGGCATAAAACTTTTACACTTGGCCAATATCAATAACACACCAGGAAAATATAATCTTATTGCCCATCAGCAAAAGGAACTGCTTAAGACTTCCTCCTGCTCTTTAGAGAATCGCCTTTGCCTATAAAAAGGTTTTTACCCTTGCCACTGAATTCAGAGTTCTGAATATACACTGACAGTTTTTTAACTTCCCAGAAGTTGTTTGCTTTGCAGATAAACAATGACAATTTCCCATTCTGCCAAAGAACCACGCATTTTCTACTTCTGTTTCTCCTAATGCTTAAATCTGTACCGTATTTGTCAGGTACTGTTATTCCAAACACAACATCAGTTTCAAAATGGAGAGAGATCTCTATCTTTGTTACGTGCTGAGCATCTAAGGAGCACAAGGCTGGTCCAGGTAACTAAAGCAAGCTCTGTACAAGCACTGATGTTTCCATAAAGAGTCTCTTGCTGCTGTGTAAACCAACACAGTGTCTACAAGCTGCCTGCTGCTGCAGTTCTTACCAAGAGGCATGCTTCCATTGGGTTTGAGCCACCTCAAACAAGTACAAGGAATGTGAGCCAAATAAACTTGGAGAGCAACCACACAGTGAGAAGAAACCCCTCCCCAGACCAAGCAGAGATGCACTTCCTCATGGAAAAAAATCTCCCTGCATGGCTGTGGGAAAGAATGAGGAAGAGGGAAATGGGTTCAGCTGGCAGCCTAGCAAAAAAAAGAAGCATCTATCTGCTTCCCTTTTTCCTCGCTCCTTGTAAGTAAAGTAAACTACATCATCCACCTTGTATCAAGATGAGCAATCAGATGACAGAGAAGGCAGAACCGGGCTTAACACTTCTACACAACCCAGCTGACAAGTTTCTGAGGCTTTCCACACATTTCCAGCTGAGTCTTCCCTTCAACCCACCGCGAGGATTAACCAGGACTGACAGAGGATGTGCCTAAAATTCTAGCAGGTCAATATCACAGACATTAGCACTGCAAAACTACTAATATTCTCTCTGGATACCCAATTTTACCCAATCTCTTTCAATATGCCATACTTCTCCTTCCACAGGTCAGGTATTCTAGAAACAATTCAGTGTTCCAACAGCATAAGTATATATTTTCTCACTCTCATATGTGTTTTAAGCAGGTAAGAAGAGGCTATTTAAAGCCTGCTTAAAGTAATGAAACATACAGACATGTTTTCCCAAGAATACTTCCATGCCACCTTCCTGGATGGTACAGAATAACCGCTGCTAGAAGTTATTTCATTCTTACTGGTCATAAATGAAAGGCAATTCAATTATAGGCCAGTTAGAGCAGCTACTTTTAGAACTGAGGTGCTGGAATACCTCACCTGGAGCAGGGATCTCTAACAGTCTGCGGTTAAAGGCAGCCACATTTCAGCTAGCACCAGTGTCAGCAGTCCTGCCTGAAAACAAAGGTGTGAACCAGTTTTCTCCCTGAGCACAGAGACAGCCCCCGCAGGCCTGGAATACACTGAAAGAACTCTGGAGTGGGAACATTGCCTGAATACCTCTTCCTCCTCAGCACATCACACAATATTCCTGTCCGGGTTTTTAAAGCAGGCATCTTTCCTAAGCAGTAAGTTACATTAGGTAAAGTACATCTGTACATGTTCTGTTTGCCTAATTCTCTCCAGATGGGAGAGTTGAAGGTTGTTGTTATAAGCTCTCAGAGCATGGCTTGTTTGGCTGAACAAGACATAGATTTATTTTATTTTATTTTTTTAAAGAAGTATTGACACTTCCCAATTGCACCAGATCTCAAATACCAAAATGTAACCAGACTGGCTTTGAGCCACAACAAAATGTTTATAGGCAAGTTTGCATTTATGGACTGAGTGATTGCTTGACTCCATCCACAGACATGTTTCATCGGGTTTATTTCTGTTGTACAAGCAGTTTTGACCTCCTGATCCAAATTCAAATCTGGGCAAAATCTGATCATAGGGTTTTCACAGAAGAATATGAGGAATCAACTTCAGGTAAGATATCTAGGCTTAGATTTCACAGATCAAGAAATAAGTGAAGTACCAAATCAAAACACGACTTAAGCTTTCTGCTCAAAAAACAAACTGTTTAGACAACTTAATTACTACAGATTTTACAAGTCAATCTGTACATGATTGTCCTTTCATCTGAAGACAAAGTAAGAATTATACACCATCTGGACTGACAATTACTTGGCCAAGCTAATAATTGCAAAAAAAACAACAGAGAAGTAGATATGCAAATTACTGTTTTTGAAGGCTCAGACACAATGCATATTTCCCTACAATGTTCAGCCTTCTTCTAACTCCAGATATTTTCCCTCATTCTTTGTTGCTCATGTTCTTAGCCCTTCTTTGAAAATGAACTTTATTGCCAATAATGAAAGGCAGACTAGGCTGGTGAGTCATGCTGCTTTTTGTCTGCACAGAACTGATCTTCTTTTGGACATACTTTTCACATCAGCAAAGAGAGCTGTATACACCACAGACATAAGCCAACCAGGCACTCAAAAACCTTCAACAAAGTTCCAGTAAGAAACACTGAAGCTGGCACAGCCTCAATATCCAACTATCTCAGATCATCAGCCACCTAAGGAACAGAAATCTGAATGGAAATAAAGAACCATTTATAAAGAATAGAAAGGGAGACATTTCTGAAGGCTGTCTGGTGTCACTACACATGCAGAAGTTAGAGGGGAAAAAAACTGAGGAGATGAGACAGCAAATAATTCAATGTTTGGAAATCCAAGATAGTCACCTGAACTACTCCTATCCTTTACAGTGCTCTAATTAACAACGCCTGCTTGTAAAAAGATCTGGCCACCAGTGCGCAACAGCAAGTCACGGCCAGAGCCTGGTAAAATATCTGGATACATGAGATGGTCAGCTACACAGAAAAAGGTACAAATACGTAAATATTAACACCATTGCACGGGACACCTGCAATAGTGCATGGGATTTAAGTGATCCCATTCCCAAAGTACATAGCGCAAATAGGTCAGGCTGGAAAGGACTGGGGAAATGCTCAGACAGAGAGATGAAATGAATGCATATGTTCACATGCGGAGAAAGAGCAGACAAGAACATACTGAAATGTGAAAACAACAGGAAAAAAATACAGCTAACCCTTCCTCAAATAAACATCAGAAACAAAGATCAGCAAAACTAAAGGCAGCAAATCAAGATCTGGTGAAAGAAATGGGTTTTTAGCCATCAGAACCATCAGCTCATGGGAATCATTTCCCTAGGAAATCAATATATCCAGAATCCAAAAACAAATTTCTACAGATTTGGTCACTGGCATGCAAAAAAAGAACAGAGACTTATGTGTAACAATGTAACATTACAGTTCTTGAGCTCTTGAAGACGGATAACAATTTATTTCCGTGTAAAGCCCATTACTGGTTTCTGAGTATTGACAAGAAAACTTCCTTGGGAACAACTAGAGAAAGACAGTTATAAAGAACAAATGGTCTTTGGGACTTGTTTTTCTTCTCAGTATTCATTCTCTGAAGTATCTGCACTACTGAGAATAAGAGGTCCTGGCCTACAGACATGACTGGTGTGATCTCATGTCTATGTCTTTAAATACCATAACTATGCAGCAACACAATTTCAAAATGAGTAACTTGCCTCTTTCTTCAAAGACCAGGTCTTAAGACCCCTGCATGCTTCTCTCTCTAGCTATACCATGCTGAGGTGTTCCCCATAACTTATTAATACAATAAAGCCAAGCCAACCCAAGAGGATTTGCTTCTCACAGCCTATAGCTATGGTCTTGGTGCTTATCCACCTGCTCCTAGGAAACTGTTTCTAGCAGAAAGCATGGAGTGATTGAGCCATGGTATATTCATCCTGAGAGCCAGGGCAGAAGCTGCAACTGATCTGCCCAAGCACGTCCTCAGTCTTTGTGTTTCCTTGCTATCTCCTTACACACAGTGTCAACTTGCTTCTAAGAATGCTGGCCTACTGCTGACTGGCACTAGCTCAGGAGCAAACTGAGGTAACACAGAGGGATGAAATGTCTGCTCTGGCCTTTTCCAAGTCACAACCACCATCCGATAGCAACTAATTTAGACTATTCTGATCCTGCAACACAATATGACTGTTTTCCTTGATCCACTTTTCTCTGTCGTGATCAGATCAGGAGCAAATCACTAGACAACGGACCATTGTAGCGAGTGACAATCAAGACCAGTACTTACTGAGCGGTTTGAGGATGCTGCTGCTTGTCTCATCAGCATTTTCTACGTCTGATTTGTCAGAGTAATTCTCAGAAATTTTCTCCTTTTCTTTCTTTTCCTTGTGCCCAGTTCGTCTCCTGTGACGCCGCCTTCTCCTGTAGCTCTTCGGCACATGGACCCCAATGTAAACAGTGTGATGACCTAAGGAATAAAAACACAGCAAATATTGACTTTGACAGCATGCCATTTGTGCATGAAAGATTAGGAGAGCTCACGCTGCATTTCATTCAAATGGGTGAGCAAAGTATCCATCATTACTAATGTTGTGTGTTTCTTGGCTCCAAAAGTGAGCAATGGACTCTTGAACAACCATTTCGAGCAGTATTTTTAATGAAGAGCAGTATTTTTAATGCTTAGAGAGCATTCCATTGACAAAACATTGCTAACTATTCAGTGCTCGTGACTCATTTAAAAATAAAAACCACCACCACAGAAGGCCATCACACTAATTCTGCTATACAACATACAACCTTATTCAAAAACATTCCACATTATTTTTTCTCATTTGTCTTGGAAAATACACTGGTCAGACTACCCACCTTCTGCAAACTGATCCAGTTTAACTGAAGAAGCAACTAAATTCATATCACTTGAGCATGTAGACCATTGTGCATCCAACTACCACCAGGATATTACAATACAGCAGCGAGGAAGGACTACTGATAGGAGTTACTGCAAACTTTTAAGTACTGCATGCTTTCCAGAGTAAGAATTAAGTGACAAATTTTGTATGCTCACTGGAAATACAAATTATGCCTTCTCCCTTTCATACAGGCTTTTATCTCAAAATAGAGCACTTAAACTACGTTTGCCAATTGTTATTTCCTTTTGATGGGTTTGATCAAAAATGTTCTACTTTCAGAGCTTTCTATGCTTTTACCAGCCTGGGATAAAAATCTTTCCTTCTGATTATAGAAAACACATCTTTTTCTGTGCCTAGATAATTCTGCTTTCTTTCTTTAAGCTTTAAAAACAGCTGCTTTATATTAATGATGATGTCTCATGCTTTTGTCAAAATTTTGTTTCCCCATTCATTTCTCTATGTATCCAACCACTGCAGCTAAATACACATACCCTACTATTAACTAAAGTACGTTTATCTGAATGAATGAGCCCTAAATGCACGTGAGAACAAGTGCCTTTATCTGATATAGTCAGCTGCTTCTGCTCACACCCAGAAATGAGTTTCTGCAGAGCTACCACTGTGCAGAGTCACTGGCTCAGTCACCTCACATACATCAATTCCTATCAAAAACACCTCACATACAGCTATTCTTAGCATATACTTACACCTCACATGCAGCTATTCTTAGCATATACTTACACCTCATATACAGCTATTTTTAACATATACTTACACCTCATATGAATGGATGGCTGCTAAAACCATGTGCAACCGTATCAGATCACATACTCAGGAAAAAGGCCAAGGCTCCAGCTTCAGGAGAGCTGAAATCCTTCCTGCTGAACCAACTCATTTGGCAGGTAGCTCCTCCAAGATGGGAGAGGCCACCCCACACTGTAGGCCATTCTGTGATTCTGTGATAATCCAAAAGCCACAGAAGGTTCTGTCATGAGAAGACAATAGTGACGGCATCTCAAAGCAGATATGCTTCTCTGTCACCAGATACAGAGTCCTGCAGATTGTATCCACAATGCTCTCCCTTCTACTACAGATTGAGTTAAGCAAGCAACAATTCAGGTTTCACGTGGGAAAGTTAGGTGGAAAACTAGCTATCTACCCACCTCCACAGATCTTCCTTTCCTCACTGCAGTTTGCACTGCTCTCTGAGATCATCTGTGAGCTGCACCTATTACTGTTGTTTCCTTTTCAGCAGCGCTACACGGTTCCAGATTAAGCACCTATTTGTGCAGTTGCAGGAAGTTGCTTTGGAAATGCTAGTACAACAGTAAAGTCATAGAGGGCAGCTGTGGGTTAACTGCACTGTGTATGCAACTGCTCTAAGTCCAGTCTTCAAGATTAAAAGACTGAAAATTTGTCACAAAATCCTCAATTTCCATAACAATTTATTCTTTCTCTTGAAAAACAGCCTTTGAAAACATTGATCTATAGTGAGACACCTTGTCTAAAGATATCAAAACAGACAGCAGCAGATCAGCAATAGCAGTGTGTGATGATGGATGACCAGGAAGCCCACAGGCAGAGCTGCATGTGGAACATGAGACTGAGAATATCCTATTCAAAAATGCACTCCTAACCTTTCTCTCACTTCATTTGTCTGTGAGGTGTGTCAGGTCTGGTACTTTCCTTGCTGAGACACTACTTTTGTCATTTCAAATTCCACATGCTCCTGAGGCCAGCTGTAAAGTTTGGTGAGTTGTTCACCTACAGAGCAAGTGAAATGTTATACCAAAAGCATCTTAGGCTGCTTGACCAGCATAGCCCTTTCTGACAACAACTTTAATGGAGCTATTGCTATTGCCCAAGGACTATGCAAAGAATGGAATAGTGAGCTCTATTTGGGGATGGGGCCAGAGGCTTATGAAAATAGCTCATGCCCTATGCATATAATGCTGCTTCTCACACCCATCCACGTGTGTGCTTCATAGCCCAGTAAAATTATTTATGTACACAGATCTCTAAGAGTAGCTCCTTCAAAAAGCAAACACAAGGGACAAATGACAAATTTTAAGTGCAGACTGTTATTGAGTTACTGAAGCAGAGAAAAGCATCTGGAAAAAAAAAAGAAAAAAAGGCTCCTTAAAAACTGCATTTTTTATTCATATAGACTAAGAAAATTAGAAGAGAAAAAAAAATCTCCAATAAGACACACATTCATCCTGAGACTGCCTCTAAATATGCATTTTGGCTCCAAAGTAATTTGTTAGATGGAAGTTGGTGGACACCTGAGGCTTTTAAAGGAACTCCCTGCTCGACCACAAACATAGTAGTGCTGGTGATGGCCCTTAAAACAAATCACAGCATTTCTAGTGATCGGAGTGCTACAGCAAGCTATAGTTTCTGTACAAGCTGGAACTATGCAGAAGGTCACACTGAATTAATAAAACAGACATAAAGATACAAAGATGTGTAATGCTAATAATATAAAGATGGCAAATAGCAGGGTGTTACTGAAAATCTCTGAGTGAAGTTACCCTTTAGCCAGTTCTGTAAGGCACCAAAAGGCTCACTGCGGAAACTCCACAGCGCTCAGTCTAGGAGCCAGCAAATTGACTGCTACGTGCACATCCCCTGATGCTCTGGGCTGCCAACACTGTATAACCATCCGGCACAGGACCAATAACGTGTCATCTCAGGAGCAGGACAAAAAAAGAAACAGAAATCCAGGATCAAGCAAGGTCCAAAGTGAGGCAGCACAACAATGGCAGAAGGAAAGGGACGGACATCTGCTGACTCCAGCCCAGAGCACCAACACAGTGATCTTTCCAAAATGGGCTCAAACCACAGAGGCCCTTGGAAACAGGCAGAGCAGTCATGCCAAAGCTGGTGAAACCTACAGCAAGACTTGCAGATCAGCATCTGAAGACAAGACTCAGCTGTGGCACACAAAACCAGGAAAGCTATTCCAGAAACTGGAAATATCAGCTGTAACACAGCAGATGGCATAAATGCTACACTGGGATAGGGAAACCTTATCTGAGCACAAGCGGCAGGTGTTAGGGTAGGGACGGCCCCTGGGAAGGATGGGGCAACACTATCTGTCCAAGGAATTCTTACAAGATCAAATGGAAAAGCCAGATGAAAAAGGATGGGGTGATTCTGGCTTTTTCTATTTAGACAACGTCCTCCTTTGAATCACTTTAATTCTGTGGTCAGCTTGGTATACAAACACATCATAGTAAGCCCGTAGTCTTAATGCTTTAATATGCTGCCAACAGAACCGGTCAATCTCTTTAATCTTTTGATCACGTGTGCACAGTACAGATTTTGGTGATATGAAACTAAGTTGTATATACACAGGCCAACATCTGCGTTACTTAGCTGCTTTTCCCTATTCTGCATGGGAGAGCCTTACTTAACATTTCTTTTTGTCCTTTTCCCTTCCACCCCACCCCCCTTTTTTTTTCCCCCCTTTTCTATTTAATATTTCTCTCACAGTCTGTTCAAAGTGGCCAACCAAGATGGTTTCCTTTTCTGCATACTTAAAGTACTTGGCATCTGTTTACGCTGTTGCAAATACTGAGATAAACTTCTAGGCTCCTTTCCCAAAATGCCTGGAAGGAAACAATTGACACATACTCTCAATGCACAACTTTGAGACATTTCCTACTCACTGGGCTAACGGAGCTTTCCCATGAGAACGATTCACTACCAATGGCAATGCCTGATAAATTTAACAGTACACACATGTACCACACTGCTGTCTGGCAGCTTGGTGGAGGATGGGTTGAATAAAGCCCAGTGCTAAACTTCTGATCATCCAGGGCCCACTGAGCCACAAACGCCTCTTGTGCACTCAACACAAGCCACTTGCACATTTCCTCCTGTGTGCCCACTGTGTTCACAGCCTCTTCCTCCCTCTCTACCCACTCTCCCTCAGGAGAACAACTATTCCCTGTGTGCATCTCATTCATTCTAGAATTGTTCTGGTTGACCAGAAGCTTAAGTTTCACAACGCTGTGGAATCTCCTAAGATGCTGAGAAAGACCTGCAAGCAAAAGCAACCTTTCCCTTTCTGAAGGACAGCAGAGGGTCACAGCTTCCCTGCTTATTTCAGCGGTAACTTTTGAAGATGAACTTTTCTTTACACAAAGATGAACTTTACTGTGTACCAAATTTGGAACAGAACTGGCTCATTTCATTATTAAAGCAAGAAGCAGCCCTCATCACAGAGGTATTTTTCCTTTGAAAAAATGTTGGTTGAGATGGCATCTTTTCCTTCATTAAGAGTTACTAAAGAACAGCAGCACATGATTCAGAGTCCAAACTTAGACTGTGGGCACAAGGGTCCCCCTGAATCAGTGTTATCACTTGAAAACCCACTCACATATTGCTAAATATAGGTTTTGTAAAATACAGCATTCCACACCCCCCACAGGAATATCTGTTCATCTCTTGTCTCTGTCCTGGCCAAGCATGGTCTTGTTAAAGCACTGGGAACGAAGCTGCCTGAATCTCAAGTCATGCACACTCATACGCTGATCCCAGCAGCATGCTGACAGCATGAGGGAAGAAAGCAGTTCTAGACACCCTGCCTCAACTAGCCAGGGGCCCCAAGCATGCTGCTTCCATGTAAAACTATGTTCTCAAGTCCTTTTCAGAGTTATTCCTTTTAAGGGAACCTGGGGATTAAAGAAATGCAAAAAATGTGTACTGAAAAACAAGAACACAGAAATTTGTAGGCTTGAAGAAGTTTTCAGACTTAGCAAATTGTCCATCATCCATTAGTTGCTTGCGTGCAGTTCCACTGCCAGACTCATGTGTTAGCACAGCCTGACCACCTGTGCTACCTGTACATCCCAGCCTCCTTTCAGGTACCCATTTCCCCACTGCCCACTGAGGCATGCAGAAGGATGCAAGATAAGACAGGCTCTGCACATGTGTATGAGACACCAGGTTCCTGTGTGTCTATACCACTAATACTGCTTGGTGGTTTTTGCAGTTGCTACAGCAAAAGCCTCTAGCTGAGCCTGAAGAGTCTGTCTGTCCAAGGAAGAAAAGAAAGAAAAGACAGTGTTTTTTAGAGAGTGAAAGGCAGGGTGTACGTGCTGCACTAGCACACTGAATGGCTGCTCAGTGCTCACCAAGGGGCAATGCAGCTCTGTGAAGGAACAAGGACAAATCTGGCACAATCAGTTCCGGATCTGGCTGAGTGTAAGTGATGAAGAGATCCTGGGATATGCCCACGTGGGAACTGTGCCTGGGGCAGGGAATTACTCGCTCTCAGTATGATTATGTCAGTCCCAAACTTGACATCCCAAAGCCTCTGAAGCGCAAGCTGTATATACTGTTTGAAACACGTGGATCTGTTCATGCTTTAACACAAGTGCCAAATGGCAAAAACGTATCTAGAGAGAACGAAATCCAGAGTTGAGATGTTTTTTCCCAACCAGTTCTGGAACAACATTTGCTTCCAAAAGCATTATAATTTCCTACCATCTCATCCATTAAAAAAAAAAAAAAAAGGAAAAAATTTCCCAAAAGAATCATATAGAAGAATCATATAGAATTGATCTGATGTCTCACACACTTATAAATAGCTGTGCAGTTCAGGCTTCTCAAAAAGTCTGAATTTAAGCAGTTCTGGGGAGCTTCCTCCTGAAACAATGGTCTTTTCATAAGGCCTTTTATATGACGTATTTAAACATGTTTATGTAACATGGTATCAGTGACAGTGGCAATAATCCAAGCGTAGGTTACTACCAGAAAACCTATGAAATTCATTTGCCATTCCAGTTATCTCCAGCCAAACAAACAAGCAGAAAGTGATTACACTTCACTTATAACACTGTCACTTATTCAAAACATGAACGCTCTTCTTTTAAGAAAATGGTGAAATACCTTTGCTTAGCAAAAACAAAACTTGGTCAGCTGGAAGATGGAGCTGAAAGTTATGAGATCAAAGGATAAAGCCTGCTGGTACATAATATCTAGGAAGGAATCCTTTCTACACTATGAGGACTGTTGAGACATAGAGCATGGCCAGACTAGCCCATAAAGAAACTCAGATTGGCCCCTTAGAAGAACACAAGTTCAAAAACTAACATTACAAATTTATAAAGCAATGAAACTGAGTTAAGTATCAGCACTTTTCAGCCAGGCCTTATTTTTACTTTCAAGGTTCTTTTCCAAAGAACAGGGAGAGCCACATTAAACCTCGTCAAGCTTGGACAAGCTCTTGTGGTTACAACTAATATGTCTATGAAGCCAACTTCTCCTCCTAAAGCCAACTGCTCTGGCCACTTGTGTCTCCTGCTCCAGGCAGCTGTGTGTGTCCAGGCACTCAGAATGGAGGCTGGGGCAGAGCTTTCAGGCTACCTGCAAGAAGGGCTTTGCTCAGCACACGGCAGCTACTTAACGTTGAGGTATAGGTAACATAACACAGGAAGGCAAAGGTGTACCATTCTCTGCCCATTTTCATAGCCTAACAAATCTGTCTCATACATGAGTAGAATTGAAACACAGCATTTCCCCAGGGTGAGGAAGCTTTGGTTATACATGTGGCTTCCTGACACACTCCTAAAGCACATGGCTTTTATTCTTACTGCTTACAAGTTGCTGCCTTTATTGAAAGGTTGTTCCATAGAGTCACCCAACATTTAGGGACCTGCATCTGCAGCAGCTCTGAAGTCACGTGAGGCTGGCAGGTGAGGCTGCTGAGGGATGCAGCCTGTTGCATGCTTTATCAGAAGACTACGTGACATCTTTGTGTCTCTATGGCCATCAAGGTGCTGCTGCTGCCAAGCACACAGCTTAACGTGGCGACACGTCTCTGGGATCAGAGCGAGTCTCTGCAGTTTTTCATGGCTTTTCAAAACTGGAAGTGGCAACGGAAGGATTTCTAATTTTGTGCAAGAATCCAAGGAAATAAATGACATAAAAAGCTGATGGGCCAGAAGGACAAATAAACCGCAGGGATGATCCATTTTTAAAGGGAGATACTAAAAGTAGCACTAAGAAACTCCTGAAGTAAGCCCTGCTTAGTTTCAAATCAGCTCAAGAAATAAGAACAAAAGGCCACGTTGCCTTGAGCTAAGTGCACTTAACTCTACCTGATTCAAATGGGCTACAGGTAGTAACCATCTCCCAAGGCTGGCACCTCCACCCTAACCAGCTCCCACGTCAGGATGCAGCTATCACACCATGTGCCCAAATGGGATAGGGATGCACAGCCTGGGCAACACTCCACTCAGGGGGCACAGCTAGTACTGGTAGAACAGAAACAATCCTCCCCTCCTATATCATACAGTACCTAATAATTTCCCATGAACATTAACTTTCCTACAGATGAAAACGCAAGCCTCCAAGAAACAACAGACAAACCAGAATATTTTCAATGATACAGCAGGGAGATGTAAACTCTAAGTAGTAGGGATATGGAAATTCAGAAGGCATGACAGTGAATACAGCTGGTTCATGCATCAGAAACAAGGGACGTCATTATTTCCTCTACATCAGTGTAAACATCAAGTACTATTCCCACTAATGCATCTGAACACAGATGCCAAAACTAAAAGCCATAAGCAATCCTTCAGACAGGCTGACCCCGCACACTCCTGGGCTCAGCACTTAGTTCCTACAGGATGTTCAGAACACATTAATGCTCAAGACACTGCTTTTCCAGATAAGTAGGACTTTATCCAAGAGATAAAGCTCACAAGGCTTCATTGAGTAGTTTGTTGAAATTTGGGTGAAATCTAAACAAAGATGTTCCAACTGGAGATAAATCAGACTCAAATCACTACTACTTCCAAGAGCAAAGTAAGGGCAGAGCAACACAAAAGATGTGTTTTCCTCCAAAGTGAGGGCAGCCTGTGTAACTGGAACAGGCTTGGCTCTATGTGTTACAGTAACAATTTCAGCAGTGCAGAAACATGCATGTCTCACAGAGGTGACGCTTGGGCACAAAATCACCTCTGCAAGAGGTTCCCAGGATGGGTAAAATAAGGCCTGTTAAGGGTCTGAGCACAAACCAGAGGACCATGTGGATGCCTGGATTTGGACAAAGGATGCTGGGCAAGAGACTGACCAGCAGAAACAGAATAATTCACATCTACAATGACTACAAAAATATGCAACCAGCTTTCTGAACAAAGTAAGATCAGGATGGCCTTCAGGCTATACGGCATTTAAAATGACAATATTATGCAAAAAGCTAATAACTCCACGCTGCATGGCTGCTGGCCAAAGAAAATGGTCCATGTGACCTGATCAGATGATGGGTTTTTGAGGGATGGGGCCAAACATTTTATAAACAGAGCAACTATAACATTTAGTATGGGGTTCACAACCTAATGAAGGCCATGAGGAGAACAGAAAAGTAGCAAGAAATATGTAGTACAGGACAAAAGAGAAAACAGAGGCCCCAAATGCAAGCTAGATTTCAACTGAAAGATAAAACAAGAAGGGACAAGATCAGAAACAGCACAGCTCTCTTCAGTTCTGCCAGCTCTCATAATGGATCCCATCTTCACTGCTAGCATGGAAAAGTTCAAGAGAGGACCAAATGCTGGCAATGAACGTACATTGAATTACTTAACTAAGCGGTGAACTTGTGCAAAGAGCATGTTAGATATTTGTATTACTTCTCAGCATTTAATTCTGCACTAAAACAACTACAGGGGGAAGGGAACTGAACTGGGTAATGGAAGACAGAATGTAAGTATGAGAATCTTTGGCTATCAGCAGGCTCCCAGATCTTCAGTATCTTCAAAACACTGGTTTAATCTTTGTGTGAGATGACCTCTGCAATCTTTAAAAGCTTCCCATATGACAACACTATAGTTAGCCAGACAGAAATTGTTCTTAGTCATCTATCTGATGTTTGCACTTCTCAGTTTCAAACATATGCTCACTTGCTGCCTATCAGTGACCCAGACAAAATGCCAGATTCCTAGCAAGACTCGGGAGCTGTTCCAGTGAAGCATGTTTAAAACGTGCGTTAGCCTCAGAGAACAAGATAGTTCTAAAAGACAGAGCTCACATAATCGAGTCAGGAAGGTCTAAAATAGGAACAGAAAATTTAAAAGTAAGGTCTTCATCTGGCTTGTCGAAGATCCTACAAATTCTGTTCAAAGATAGGAAATTAAGTCAGTCATTGCTAGGAGAGGATCAGAACACGTGTCGTGAAGCCAAGAAGGCACATGCCAACAGCAGCTAAAAGGTACCACAATAAATTAATGGATCAACACTGTTTACACATAATAATAAATGTGTTTGGGGCATTACCACTGAGCTTTATATAAGCCATTGCTAGACTCTTACCCACAACCCCATAAGCTGCTTTTCTTTCTCTCCTCTTAGGAGCTATGAGAGGTTACAGAAGCCACCGAACCTGCCCTACTGTTATCTGATCTAATCTGGCCAGTGTTGCTTGGATTCCACTTAAAGAAAACTTCTCAAAAGCACAGCTTTGGGGGCGGAGCAGAGGAAGAGAGTTGTGCTGGGCTCAGCTGCTTGCTCTAAGTTTTAGATCAAGCTGTTCAGACACACAGTAGCTTCAGATTTTCTAGCATCCACATCAAGAACAGATCACAGTTCCTTTAAAAATCATGTCTCCTTTAGAAATGTCCTGAATTACCACCCAAAATGGATATATCCAGAACAGCCCTTCTTGCCTGAAAATCTTAGCCTCGTTTTCCCTATTTCTATCTCATTGATCACCAAGTTAATACCAAGCTGCCATTAGCCCTATTAAATGAATACAGGCAGGTAGGTTTTAGATCTCCAATATAAATAAAAGCCTTGATTTTTATGGCTACTGAGCCTATATACTTAAGTCTTCAGTTAGAGGCCACTGCCAGTTTTCCAGGCCACTGATAATGGAATAAAAACTTCTAATATTCTTCCCCTGATTTTGCAAGCACAGCAAATTACTATAAACTGTTACTGTATCAACATTACTATAAATGCTGACGGACACAAGGGTGTCTGAAGCAAATCCTGTGTCTTCTTAGGAGCCTGAACTACTATCCATCTTTTGCTGCACCAGGAGTCAGACTGAAGCCTGAAGAACAAACAATGAAGACAGGGCGCAAGTCAGCAACCAAAACATGATAGATAACCACAACATGCCAGGCAGAGTCCTACCCAACCAGCATCCCATTTCTTTGGCAAGTGCCAAGCAGCTCAGGGGAAGTCCTTGTAAGTGCCCGAAACTGAAATAGCACATCATAAGGGAGAACAGCCCTGCTGCAAGCCAACCTGTATTCCAAGCCTGCAGCTGGAACTCAACATAGAGAGGCAGCAGCATATTTTCTGGAAAGCATAGTGCAGCTGAGGTTGGGTGTATCAGAGTGCCAAGCTCCTGCCAGCAGGGCACCAGATAGTAACGAATGCAGTGGGAGCTCCATTTACAAAAGGCTTGTCGATGCCTCTCCTGCAGCACACTTCCTTTCAGGAAGCACTACAAGTTTCTGTCTCTTTTCATTCTCTTTTCATTTCGAAGGAAGTTCCCACAGTGCCAGGCAGCTGGAGTAGGAATAGGACCCAAGTGAAAGGAAAGCTTAAATTGCTAGTATACAATGTTGCAATGTAAAGATCAACAGACTGGGTGGGTGTGCATTGGCTTATGTGAGAGCCACCACATGCTGGAGGAGTCTGAAAGTAAAGCAAAAGAAAATCTGCATTTCAGGCATGAATCACCTCAGCAGCTGGAAAGCAGCCTTCAGTGCTGCTCCTACTACATGGCAGTTCCTCTTTTGGAATATTAACAATCTTTGGCAGCCAGAGGAAGTATAATCGGTCCATTTGCAGATGAGAAGCTGGAGCAGGGAATGATCAACTGACTTGCTTGCTATGGATTCAGAAGGTCTCTGTAAAAGCAGAAGGTGAACCCAAGAGTTGAGTAAATACTGCGCCTGATCCCCCGTTCAGTATCTAAAGGGGAGCTGTCCCTTTAGTAACTAAAGGGACAAGAAAAAAAGAGACAGACACTTAAGCAAGGTCTGTTGTGGCAGGACAAGGGAAAACTGTTTCAAACTAAGATTTGAAATTTAGTTTGGTTACGAGGAAAGCCATTGTCAGAATGGTATAGAGTGTATGACTTCTCTGCCAAGCACCTTACCTGCAGTACGGAACTTAGCCCTGCTCAAAAAGGTTAAAAAAAAAAAAAAGCAAACAAACTTTCCTTTGCAATGGGTGAAGAACATCCTATATTGACTCAGCTGTACTGAAACAATTTTCTCCATTTCTTCTATACGTGCAGCCAACGCTGTGTCATGTAAGATCAGTTTATACGTGTATGAACTTTGCAGACTTTCCTCATAGTTTTCAGGAGCTCTCAGCACCTTCTCACACAACCCCAGCATCTTCAAAGCTAACCCTGATCCCTACCAACGTATGATAAGCATTTGCAACAACCAGAAAGATACTTCATGCAACAGTGGGTGAAACAGACACAGGCTGGAAAGCACCAACAGTAAACATGCTCAGAGATTTACCCGCATCAAGTGAACTAATGACTCAAGTGATATTATCTGAAGGACAGAGTTCTGAACAAAACACTTACAAGCGATTCACATTTAACAGAGATCGCAGCATTTACACAATTGACTTAATTAATCCACACACAGAAAAACACCTCCCAACTTTTCCATAGGGATTTAGTATATTACCAAAAGACTGTACTGAAGCCATAGCACTAGGACCTTGTTATTTTTTACAAAGCAGATAAGGGCACGTTTCAGTATCCTGTCAAGCATCCCAAGAACCAAAGTTGGACAGAACTTCAACTGGAATCTTTCATCCAAACACTTCACAGCTGGGAAAATCCAAACCATTCATTCTGTTTTTACTGCGTGGGGTAACATTCAGGTTTCCATCTGTGCCTGCTGGTCCCGAGTCACAGAAAGAGAGAGAAAAAAGAAAAAAAAAGGGCAGTTCCTAAGTCCTCAGCATCTTCCTTTTGCAAAACCAAATGAAATACAGCCTACACTGACTAGCTCTGCAGTTAAAGGTATCAAAGAAAAGTAATATAGTACATTCTGCGCTACACTTCACGTGATTTTTTTTTTATTGTACTTATTTCAGAAGCAATTAAAAGCTTGAATTGATATGAAACAGGTCTTCTGGTTGTTTCTGAAAACAGAGGAGGTCTGTATACAGTGATCAAAAACTGAGGGTTGCAGTGGGAGAAGAAAAGAAGAAAACAAAGTAAATGTCTGAATGCAACTGCTTTCTCATGTCTTCTACCTGCTGTTAGTGAAGGTAACAATTTTCACAACAACCTGTGTTTCTCTTCACTGATCCAACCATCAAGTTAATAATCACAGTCTCAGCACAACACAGCTTTCTACCAGCAAAGCATAGTGACACAAAACAGTCAAGAATAGGAAGGATGGAAGATGGAAGTGGGGAGAGCAATCAGCTAAAATGGCAAAGGATGTCTCCAGACATTCCTACAAAGTCCCTGTTTTAGGCCCTATATGTAGTAAATCCTATACTGTTAATGCAATCCACAGAAAAGTTTTCATGGTAACAGACCTTTTTCTGTAATTCATTACTAAGGTATACTCCCCATGCCATTACTTCAAGAATCCACTGAAAAACAGGACAAGACGCTTTACACAAGAGCTAGTCACTTCTCCTATGGGCCACAGCCAGGTTGCTACCTTTCTTTCCAGTAAGAGAGCTGCCGCACTGGAAATCCCACATCCTCCACCCCACTGCAAAGGCAGGACAGCAAGCCTGGGGGAAGTTACTTAAGGAGCCAAGAATACCTTATCTCAAAGGATAAGGTGGAGCTTTATTTTTCCCCTGTTGCAAAATTGGTTATTAAGTAATCTCTTTGTGTCACACATACCAGCACTCCTAACAGTGGCATTACAGCAATATGTCATTACCTTCAAGGAAAGGAACGTGCAGTGCTCAAAATGAATGGGAATTACTTTCTTACACAGTAGGTTCAGCTTAGGGCAGTGCCTGCTCTTATTTTTCCCAGGAAAATCTACAATTTCTCATTTTCTTTCATATGCTGAACAGGACTCTAGGAGACCCCCCTATCTTGCCAAGTAACATTTCTGGATGCTTACGTGAAACATCAGTTATGGACAGCAAAACAGCTCTGCAAACTAAAACATCATCATTTTATTAATTAAGCCTTCTCTCATGAAAAACAGTAGGAAGGGTACATGCAATCGAGTCATTTTTGAATGTCCACGGCTGATATCACTAATAAAACAGCAGTGACGTGCAGTGTGGGATTGGACTGTGGTGCCACCTTAGAGGAGCATTAAACAATCTCTGGATCTAGGCCAAAAGGACATGCTTTTGCAATGTATACATGGCTTCTATTGTTAATATTACATTTACTCAGCAAGGGCATGACCGACAACCACCTCAAGCTGCAAATGTCTAAACATACTGCTGATCAGAAATGCCCATTTTACCCCAACTCCTTAACAAACCAAGTCCTTCCCCTTCTCCCACACCACTACATAATCAAATCAGTGAGTGATGTGCTAATCCAGAGCTGTTATCTCTATCTGACAGACATAACACAAGGCAATTAGCTACCAAAACAATAATAACAGAATGAATTCAGGAGTTGCTTGCTATCCCAGAGTGACAGCATGCTGTTTTTCTCTTCCATTCTGGAGAGTTAATATGCTCAGGATGATGATTTTCAAAAACTGCATTCGTCTGTTTTAATACAAGCAGATTCAACAGCAAGAAAACCAGCCAGCTTCCTAAGGGCATTATAACGTCTCATCCCCCTCCTCGGCTGCTTTCTAACAAGTTCGAAGAAATACACAGGATGCAACCAGTGCAATCCTTTCAGAAAAAACAAGTTCTAACAATATCAATTGGCTAAAGCAATAGAGAGAACTTCAGAACAAACACACTTGGGTCTCTATACTTAATGATCTTCTTGAAACTATGCCACTGCACCTCTAATGCAGAAACCACAGAATGAAAGGACTACAATTAGAAAAGACCTCTAAGATGTATCAAGTTTAACTGTCAATGCACCCCCACCACAGCCACTGACCTCCTCTCTCAGTGCCTCATCTCCACTCTTCTTCAACACCTCCAGGGACAGTGATTCCACCATCTCCCTGAGCAGCCTGTGCCAGCATATCACCACTCTTTCCGAGAGTTGTTTTTTCCTATTATCCAAAACAAACCTCCCCTGGTGCAACTTACAGCCATTATCTCTCATCCTAATGCTAGTTACCTGGGAGAAGAGGTTGACCTTCATCTGGCCACAACCTCCCTTCAGGCAACTGTAGAGCCACAGGGTCTCCCCTGAGCCTGCTGAACAACCTCAGTTCCCTCAGCTTATGAGGCCCTCCTCATAAGACCTGTGCTTCAGACCCTTGCCCTAAATCTAGCAGAGGCCTAAAACTATCTGCATGAAGTGTCAGCCAAGGGCCTTCAACCTGACATTTCAATCATTCCATTAGATAAATGCATACTATGACTGCACATGGGGTGTATTTGTACATAACAGGTGCACATGTGTTTCTTGCAGTTATACACAGTTATAGTTATGCACACATCTGTGTGCATAAAGGGTAAGATATAATTATCAACATGCATTTTGTGAGTTAAGACAAGTAAGTTCTCTTCAAATTGCCAGAGCTTGAAAAATCATTTGCACTTGGTAACACCTCAAATTTGCAAGGCAAGCTCTGGATTTAAGGTTGTCCCAGTAAAGAAGTAAGGAGCAGCTGAGCAGCAACTCACCAGCCAGATCATATGCACACCCCTCTGCATCGTGACACTAACAGATGCTACAGCATCAGCACCAGCCCCACCACAGACAGCAGCTTCTTCTGTCATTTAGCTAGGTCATTCACTGAAGCCAGAGAGAATCCAGGCACTGCTTTTAGCATGAACAAGAGAATTAGCTGGCTACCCAGCCAAAGTCTCTATAGATTCAGACAAGCAGCTAAAGCTCTCAGAGGCCCACTGTGTGCAATCAAAAATACTTCGTATTTTTTCCACCTCTTCTTTCCCTTACCCCAGTGATATGAAGATCAACTGCTCTGTTAGCTCAAGAAAATCAAATGATCTCTGCTCTGAAACACAGAGATAAGCATGCCACATTACTAAAGACATCAGCCACGACTTTTCACAGTCTTTGTCACAGACTGTTACAATGGACACTCATGTACTGCTCTTCTCAAATAAAAATCTGTAATTATATTCCTTGAGCATCACAAATGGGTGATACGCACCATCAGAGCACGTGGCAACACTTCAGATGTTACATTACAAGAAACATTTCCCTTCCTTCTCCTCCCAAATGTTTCTGCTGTGCCAAAGTATCAATTATTCTACAAGCACAAGGCTAATCGAAAAACCCTGCCATTCCAACCCGGCAGGACTAATTAAACACAACACGGTGATTTATAGCTACTGAACACATACAAATTCATACTAGAGGGGAATAAAAAGCACAGGTATTTTTGTGGCAACAACTGGTCTTGCTGCAAATGCTCTACAATCAATCAGTTTTGCAGACTGCTTTCCTTCATACAGCTCAATCCACTGGTGTCCAGCGCTGGTGATAATGACATGAAACTGTGCACCCTTCAAAACAGTTTAAAGGAAAGCCACCAGTCGCAGTTTACAAATAAACTAGAATAAAACTATAGATGCAGGCCAAAAGGGGAAGGGCAACATTGTGAGGCAGAACACTGGCCTCATTTCCTTTCTAGCTAGAGTACATAGCCCATGGTTTGTTCCTCCTCATCTCCTATTAGCTTATCAAACACCCTGTCAACTGATCGTCATAAAACAAGGAAAGAAGAATTTGCTGCCAATAACTCATTATTATCAGCTTTAGATTTTTTCCATGGCCAATCTTAAAAAGTTACATTTTAAACTCCTTTCTCCTTCCACATTTCACAGTGTTTTTAGCCACAGAGAAAATTAAAACACTTTCAAAGTTTACCCTTTTCCTGAAAGGTGAAGAAACATTTTGCTCTCTTGGAAATTCCTCTTTCAAGGAAATTTCTTCAAAAGACAAAAGCACAACCTGGGAAAACATCCTCTTGCTGCCTTATGCCCACCCCCAACACTTGGAACAAATCCTGCCACTCTTTCTAGGTCGCAAAACCTGTTACTGCATTCAAGCCCTCTGAGGTGCAGTGGGGATATGCAAGTATTGCTAAAACACATGTAAAAGAAACAAACAGCCTGTGTTGCACAGTCACTATGCGAGAGCCAGTGAATGGGACTTTGTGAAAAGTACAAATGTACACAAGGAGCATACAATAACTTTCTCTCTAGAACTGAAAAAGACAATGTATTTTGAATTTTAAAAGTCATTTTCACCCTGAGTAAGGCTGATGGTGTTCTGGCTGATTTTAGGATTAATACTCAGTCGAAACAAAAATGTCTTTTTTCTCTACTATCTATCTGGTAATTTTATATACAAATAAGAATTGTAAAGAACTGTGAATCCCCAGCAGTCCGAGGTCTCTTACCTTCCACTTCTTCTTCATCACATACATGTTTAAGGAAGGAAGCCCCTCTATCCAGTACTGCCTCGTCCTCCATCCTATAGTAATAAAAAAGAAAAAAGGAATGCTCAGACTTCTCCTGGAGCGAACTATTTGAACCAGCCCAAGTCCTGGGCAGGTTAACTTGTAAGTTGTTGTTCATGTTATTGTGGGCACTCCCGTCCTCCTTCCAGTGCCTGCTGTTCCTTCATAGAGCTTCTTTCGAATGCCGTTTGGTATAAGCTGGCCTCACGTTGCTCAAATTCTAACCTTGAGAGGACATCAGTGGTGACAGGTGTGAGAAAGGTAATCCCGGCTAGAAGTCTTTGTGGTTTTTTTTCTGTTTCTTTTTTCTTTCCTTTTTTCCTTTTTTTTTTTCCTTTTCTCTTTTTTTTCCCCTCTAACAAGGATATACACACATTCAGGCAAGTTTGAGACTGTCTATGCAAGAGCCAAGAGCTTGTGGAATTCCAGTTTCCCTTTCAAGTTCTTCTAAAGGATGTTGGCTGCAGCACACATACTATACACAGACATACGCACGCGTTTGAATGCACAGAGGGAGACTCAGCTTCAGCCAGCCTCTTAATACCAGCAAAGCACACTTGTCTGTCGAGAGGCAAGCTTTGTGTCACATGTTGGCCTTACAGAAATCTGACATACGAGGATTATCCAGAGACCAAGCTCCAGTAAGTCAGGCCATCACAGCAGTCATTTATGTGTGTCACCCATTCATTCATCTATTTGGAGACTGATTTCAGCAGTTGCTCTCCTTCCCCTTCCATCTCTCTCCACCTTTTATCAGCTCCTCTTTATAGAACAGGCTCCTAACTCTATACCTTTGCTGTGAAGACTTCCCGGGGCACTGCCCAGACACACTGCTATATTTCATGCATAAAATGAAGAGCTCTTCATTAAGGGGTTATGCTTACCAACACAGCATGCGGCCATGACACAGAAGCCTACCCCGAAAGCTCAAGTTCTTCATTAAATCCTTCAGCATCATTAATGCTGCGCTCGCCTGCGTGCAAGTGTTGTGTAGGCACACCCCAATTACTTTTTTTTTCCTCCCTAAGAGCAGCACAGTAGCTATTTGCTATAAACACAAGTGAAAACATCTGGAACAGATAGGGTTGAGTTTCCAAACCAAACATAAGCCACACACATTTTATTGCTCTGCAAAGTTCTTGCATCTTCACTTGCAACATGCTCCAGCACTTACTCCATTCCCTGAGCACCAACACGTGCATGCATGCAACCACACCTGCACAGCCTGCAGCCTCTGTCCAATGCCTGTTTCCAGCACAGCTTCTCCACACAAACTTTGGCAGCATCAACTCAAGTACGTGACAGCTGAAAGCAAAGTCACACATTGGAGGAAAGGAAGGGAACAGGGGACAAGGAGGTTGGGATTAGTTTCTGGTGCATGCAATTACTGCGCTGATCCCACGTTTCTCCCCATCCAAACAAGTGGCACCCTCATCCCCCAGCTTAGTTCATCACAGTGACACCCTTTCTAGCTTGCAAAGGGTTCAAAAACTGCTGACGACACATCGCAAGCTGAATGCTTTCTCTGAAACGTGCACAGTGCAGATCCAAAGCAGCTAGGGGGTTTAGAGGGCCAGGAATAGAGCTTGGGTTGCCCTGGCGCGGCGCCCCGACTCTAATCCGCGGGAGTTTAGGGATTAGGCTCCCAAGCGCCACCTCCCCTGACTTGGTCTTTTCTGCCCTTCTCAGATTACTGAGAGATTTCTTCTGGCCAAAATCTTGCAAGAAACATCCTTTATGAATGCATAAAGGCAAAGGGGAAGGGGGAGGGGGGGAAAGGGAATTATTTAAAATAACATAAAACAAGAGTTGCAGAAATTTAAAAAGGCACATGAAAGAGCAAAACGCCTCTGCTTAGGTCTTGAGGGGCAGAGCTCTGTCAATGATGTGCTGCCATAAGAAATCACATTTTCCATCCTATGGAGAAAGACACAAGTGAGAAAGGGCAGAAACGTTTTTAGGACCTGTGGTCAGAAATGTGCCTTAGTTGGATGCTTGGCTCCTTTGAGTAAAGTAGAAGGATGGGACTTTTAGATGCTTTTTATCTAGATCAACATCCTCATTACTGCTGCTGCGAGGCTCTGGAAACAAATCCAAAAAAGTAATTGAAAATAATGGATTTCTATTTTCAGAGTCTAGATCTGAGCAAGTCATGTACTCCAACATTATATATTCCAGTGAAAAAAGTAAGAGCTGCCTGAGTAATTGGCCTCTCTGGGCGCCTAATTAGATCAATACCAAGCATTTTTAGAAACGACTCTACACATCAATAGGACTTAGACATAAGACTCACATAGCCTATCCAACGCAGCATGCAATCGAAAACCAAATTTTCAGGCTCACAGAAATAGTCTGCCAGACAAAGAAAGTAACAAGAGCAATTCAATACTAACAGGTGTCCCAGAATGTGGGATCTAGAGAGAAGTCCAGGTAAAGAGGGCAAAAGTGGAGGAAATTAAGCAACACCAAAGTAGAAAAGATGCAAAGCCTCAACTCCAGCTATTCCACAAGGAGCTGAGAACTAAGAAATGAGAAAGTGCATAGGCCTCTCAGCCATGCTCATGATCCAGGGTTACTTTTGTGGTGAACACTTTGGAGACACACAGTGTTAGTAGAGTGAACCTGATTTGGGTTCAAAATGAAATGGCTGTGGTTCAAGACCAAATTATGTAAGTCTGGTACTTGCTTTTCACCTACCACACAATTCCTCGATTCCTTCCCTTTGGCTATGCTTATCTTACAGCCTCTGTTTTTGTCATCACAGTATAAACCTGTCTTGCAAGTCCCCTTGTTATAGCAGCAAACACTTGCAACACACCTTCAAAGTAACTTGCAAAGTGTAACGTAGCAAGTAACCTTAGCTTTATTGTCCCCCAGCCCTTACTGAGAGATAACTGCCTTATTTGCATAGACGTAGCAAGGCTTAGGGCTTGTTTTGAGATCATTATGTGAAAGTTATCACACACTTGCAAGAGGAAAAAAACAAATCCCGTGACTCTACTTTGTGTTTTTCCAACACTTCTCATGTTTCAGGTGTACCCAAGAGAATTCACTGGCTAGTTTACAATAGTTAAAGGGCTTTAAAACAAACAAACATAAAGGACAAGAACCAAACCAAGATCATCTGATTAAGTTTGTTTCTGCACATAAACCTATGTTTGAAAGCCTACAGAAAGGACCCCTACAGTGCATGGAAACTTTCAGGATGCAGAAGAGCTCACTTCACTCTCGCTTACACCTGTAGCTACAATGGGAAAGCGGAGCCTCTACCTGCAGAAAACCCTTATTTCTTCCCAAAGCCGAGAGGTAAGCAGATGGAGTGCTGCCACCTATTGGACACGCAGCCTTAGCACAGACTGTGGAGTGCGAGGACACCGACGAGCCGGGCCCTCCCACTGGCAGCAAGCAACGCTCCTTAAAGCTTTCCGATCTGCGCCACGGGAAGAGTACAAGTCGGGTTTGGCTTGAAGAAAGCACTAACTGTTGTGGGGGGGTGCAGCTCACCCAAGTGAATAAATACGTAACGAAGCTCAAGCGAAACATGAGTGTTCTTTCTTGCTGATAAGCTTTTATGATCTGACCCGTTTCAAACACATTTGCGACCAGGAAGGAACTCCAGCAAACTCTGGACTGAACAAAGGAAAATATGATCCAGCTCTCTAACTTCAACAGAGAGCAAAGCCCACGTGAAAATCCCATTTCAAGAGCAATCCTTTTGCAACAAACAAGGGTGCGGAGCTTGTAAAGGGTTTGAAGGAGGACATAACACCGGGTCACACAGCAGTGTTGCTCAGTGCCTTGCCAGCACTACAGCTCGTGCTCCTTGTCACAGCTCACAGAGATGTGCAGAAGCTGCTTGCATCCATCCATGAGAAAGGCGAGGAAAACGGGAGCTTCATGAGCATGCACAGATGCCTCCACCTGCTGCTCAGGGCCCACTGTCATTTAACTGCCAGGACTTCTTCCCCAGAAAACTGTCACCCACCAAGTGGAGTGGGGACGCTATGGTTGGGATAGTCCTGGGGAGAAGACAAAAAAAGGCAAAACCAAGTATACGATGCACAAGATGTTGCTGGCTAAGTTGTTTAGCAGGTCATACAATTCAGCATGTATTACGTCTGAATCTGCACACACACAATCATTGCCCCCACTCCTTTTACTTAACAAGCACAGCAGAGAGACTGTGACCATCACACAACTCATTCTGCTGTTTAAAAGCTAATAAGAGACAGCCTGCAGCTGAGGAGCCTCTATAGCTCCCCAGCAGAACAGACACCTGGCTTTGACAGCTTGATCTATTTGGACACTCTGGCAGCCACTACATAAAGCACTCCTGTACCTCTCAGCTCCTCAGTGTTGCCAGGAGCAAACACAACGACCCGTGTGCACATACCCATAGGCTGCCTTTTTGCTATTAGTGATCACCACTGGAGCTCTGAAAAGCAACATGATGCAGCTTGTAAGCAACAGCTCCAGGTACCTAAGGAGAGAGAAAAGCCCCTTGTGGCTTCCCTCTCAGTGCCAAGCAGAGCCTTCCCAAGCCACTGAAGTTAGGTGCCAAGTGAGCATGCAAACATGTTATCTTGGAGATCATGAGACAATAAGCTAAATGGGTTTCTTCTATCAACGGCTGAGGAGCGACAGAGATATCATTTTTACCTTCTCTGTAATCTGTGAAGCATGCAGCTACTGCGGTGACTGATCAAGAAAATAGGAAACCAAGAAGGACACTTGGTCCCAAATTATGCTCCCACAGTCCATAAGGAAATGGCTGAGTAAACATCTAATATGAGAAAATACTCTTTAGATGCTAGATGCATTTTGTTTTCCTCAAATACTTGCATATGCTCTCTAGCACTCAGAGAAATGAGCCTCTGGCTGTCTTCAGGATGGTCTGGTTGACGCACTTAGAGAACAGATTGCTGTATTTACCTTGGATGTATTTCCCTTTGTCAGTTCTAGAACAGTATTTGTTCCCATGAGCTCTCAGCAAAAGGTTGCACCCACCAGGACAGAAGCTCCCTTATTCTGCAGAAAGAACTTGTGCTACAGTATTTTAAATCCAGAACCAAACCCAGCTTCTTTTAAAATAACTCTTGAGAGCCAACAGGGAACTGATGCCCCAGATGACTGCTCCGCACAGTGCCATCAGGTAGAGCAAATGCAGAAGACCCATCTCACCTCTTCCCTCTCCAGCAGGCTTGTCTGAATGGAGAATGTCATTTCCTCTCTCCACGGCACTGCCAATCATGTCCTGTGCAGAACCACAAGATAAAACACATCATCTGCAAGACTAACATCTAGGAATTCATGCAAGGTATCCTTTTCTATTTTTTCCCAGCAATGGAGGACACACAGGAAAAGGCTGGAACATACAACCTCAAAGAGGCACAATTTTCACCTGTGCTTTCCTCTTGCAGCACTGAACTGTTTCCTCACTCCAACAAACTGCCAGCACGCACTGGACCACAACACATGTGACATGCTTGTCAGTTATTTTTGCATGCTGTAAGACAAGGAGGAATCACACAGTAAGAAAGTTCTGTGAGTTTATCATCTTACTACCAGCTTGCAAACAAATGCGCAATCTGAATTACTTGTCTTTTCAAAGGGTGAATGAAAATTCAGAGTTTTGCTGCTGCTCCTTAACACAATGGTGATACACACCTCTCATTTCTGGACATTGAGAAGCACTTGATAAAAGGGCTTTGGCAAAAGGAAGAGCAAAGTAGAAGGTAAGTATCCTCCTCAACAACCAACATAAATCACTGCAGCTAGGCTCCTTGCCTCCCTTTCATTCAGTGTCCTCTCATAGAAGCCCACCCAGGCCAGACTGTATTTATGTACTGTATTTATGTATATATGACTTCATATATATATGACTAGGTGGTGTGTTCTGGGAATAGTACCTGGGCCAAACCAGCAGGATTTTGCACAGCACACAAAAACCTGGCCAGATGGGCATACCTTCTCCTCTGTCACTGGTGTAGCAGTAGCACACATCCCGCACCCATCAGTACACTAACACACTTTTGCATCAAGACCACTTATCATATTTCATGCTGCTAATTCACACTTTTTCTTCTGTCTTTTAAACCACTTTCACGCTCCGTCTGTTCCTAAAAATGTCATTTAAATGGACACTTTCCCTCAATGCTTCTTTGTCCGTATAAAAACTCAGTGTCCAGGGATCACCTCCCCATCAGGGTCCCAGCTGACACATGCACAGGTAGCAATTTGCCTTTACACTGCTGCCCATTTGTTTGGTTCAAATATTTTCCCCGTATTACACTGTATTCTTGTCAGTTGGTTGAGAGGACATAGCAAAAAAATACCCTGGCAGGATTGATATAGAATGCAATATGTGATATGAAATGGAAGCTTTTCTTTTCAGTTCTCTCATCACCTCAAGAGGAAAAGAACTTTCTTCTTCACAAGGAAGTAACATTGTCAAAATACAAGGAAATACAAAGCTGGGGGGGGACTGGAGGAATTGGCACTGGATCCTAAGTAGGTGTAGCAGCTGAAACCATTGTTTAATTATGTTTAGATTGCTTACCATAAAATGACACAATTCTAAAAACTAAGCAAGTCAGCTCCCTGTTCATTTCCATTTCCCTTTCTTAAAGAAACTCACAGATTGGTAACTTGAGACGAAGGCAACAAGAAGTCCACATTTCATCCCACCATGTCTTTTCAGCGGTAGCACCTCAGCTACAGCCCTCCCTCCAGCTAGACCAGGTGAACCTCTAATAACTGATGTGCTGGTTCTAAAGATCTTCCAGGTACATTAACTACATTTAATGCAGCAGAAACCAGGAAAGGGTAATGACACCAGGAATTCAATATTGCTTTTACATAGGAGCTTTACTTCTCCAAGACAGCCTGCAGGGCCTGATTGGGTTTTTCTGCCATTTTTTTACCACAGTATTATGACCTGCTATAGTTCTGTTACAGGGTTGTGGGTTTTTTTTGCCTTATAGACAATTACCTGACTATGCTTTACTTAATTCATCAGCCCTAATTTTTGCTGGCTGTTGCCCATATTAATGAAAAATGTTCAGTTTTGGCCATTGGAAGTTCCTAACTCTCTCACCATCTTAGTTGTTCAGAAGTGGGAAAGCCTTTAAAGGAAGGACTAAGCAAGAAGGCTACCATGCCAAGATGACCTCAAGCCACACTTCAAACTTTTGCCCTGCTTAAAGAAAACTAAGCAGCGTGAACACAACATTTATAACTCAGTGCATGACTTAAGGCTCCGTAAACCTTAGACGAAACTGCTACACTGGGCTGATTTATGACAATGTGTTCATGTACTCCTCAACTGAAAGAGCCTATTGAAAACCAATCCCGTTTCATAGAGCAGTTGTTCTTTGTTCAAGCCTGATGTAAGAGCTCCTTGAAAGAAGTGTATCATGACATAAGACTAGGTATGATGGACTAAGAGCTGCCTGCAACATCATTAGCATGTATTTTACATCAGCTCAGCACTCAAGTCTAAAATAGGTGCAGACTTTAAAAGCACATACTAGACAGGGCATTTGTATACATCTATATATAAATAGACACAGATATATAAACCTAGACAAGGAAACGGCAACTGTGGGAATTTTTCCAGCATTGCTAAATACAGCAAAATATGGACAGCACAGATCTGACATAGGGTTTTCTACCTATAGACAATTAAAAGCAATATTAAAAGCAAGTCTCTCAGTCTTGCCAGGCTGCCTCTGAAATAAATTGTTATCTGAAATGGGAGTTCCTAGGTTTATGTCCATTTCCCATTCGGCAAAAGAACAGGCAGTGTGTACAATGTGGGGTGGAGCAGCACACCAAGTGGCACCATTAACCCAGATGAGGTTTTCTCCAGGGAAAACAATCAAGTGCTTTCAGTTGTAGCATTGCAGCTACTGCACTGGTCTCCTCCCATGTGACTATTTTGGAGGTAAGCCTCTTCTCCACAGCGAAAAAGAAAAAAGAGAAAAAGAGAAGAGAAAAAGAGAGAAAAAGAGAGAAAAAGAGAGAAAAAGAGAGAAAAAGAGAGAAAAAGAGAGAAAAAGAGAGAAAAAGAGAGAAAAAGAGAGAAAAAGAGAGAAAAAGAGAGAAAAAGAGAGAAAAAGAGAAAAAAAGAGAAAAAAAGAGAAAAAAAGAGAAAAAAAGAGAAAAAAAGAGAAAAAAAGAGAAAAAAAGAGAAAAAAAGAGAAAAAAAGAGAAAAAAAGAGAAAAAAAGAGAAAAAAGAGAAAAAAGAGAAAAAAAGAGAAAAAAAGAGAAAAAAAGAGAAAAAAAGAAAAAAAAAGAGAAAAAAAGAGAAAAAAAGAGAAAAAAAGAGAAAAAAAGAGAAAAAAAGAGAAAAAAAGAGAAAAAAAGAGAAAAAAAGAGAAAAAAAGAGAAAAAAGAGAAAAAAAGAGAAAAAAAGAGAAAAAAAGAGAAAAAAAGAGAAAAAAGAGAAAAAAAGAGAAAAAAAGAAAAAAAGAGAAAAAAAGAGAAAAAAAGAGAAAAAAAGAGAAAAAAAGAGGAAAAAAAGAGAAAAAAAGAGAAAAAAAGAGAAAAAAAAGAGAAAAAAAAGAGAAAAAAAAAGAGAAAAAAAGAGAAAAAAGAGAAAAAAAGAGAAAAAAAGAGAAAAAAAGAGAAAAAAGAGAAAAAAAGAGAAAAAAAGAGAAAAAAAGAGAAAAAAGAGAAAAAAAGAGAAAGAGAGAGAAAAAGAGAAAAAGGAAAACCACCAATACAAAATGCCATCTTCTGTCTTAATTTCACTTCTGTAATTACAGTTTAGAGCTTTTCAAGTCTTGTATTTTCAAGAGCACAACTCCTAGAGCTGCACATTTCCTTCCCCATCACCTCCCCCCAAGCACCACTGAGGTGCTAAAGCCACTTTCCAAGCATCACAAAACTTTAGGTCCCAACACTAACATCAGGCTTGAGACGCACCAGCTTTCTGCTGCTAGAAGGATGGATAACATCTGATCCAGCAGAAAGCTTGAGTGGCAGAGGCAGCCCCTACCAGGCTGAAAGCCTGCTTGTATAAAATGTTTTGGACACATCTGAAGCAGCCAAGAGAGTTAATGTGCATTCAGCACTTCACATAGTGCAGGCACAGCACTTCTCATCCAATACTCGGCATGCTGAAGTGATAAAAGCTTTCATGATATGCTGGTCTCAAAAACATAAAGCAGCATAAAGGCTATTTTGAACATGGATGATTTCAGCAATCTCCTTCAACAGCCAGCCTTACACACATGTGGCACAACTGAACAGTGTAGAACCATATTCATCAGCAGGAGCTTCTTGAACTGTGCTCTTGACTGGCATCCTCACGTAACCTTTAACCAGGTACCAAATGAAAGTCTTTGAAAGAACAAGTGACTTCTACAAATCAGACAACGGTTGCTCCAAAGTGAAGGATGTGGTAACATTTGAGAACACATTAAAAACAGTGTGGTGACAGCACACACATAAAACTAAAAGGAGGCAAAGTCACCAAATCTGAATGTCAATGTACACACAACACAGACAGAGGAAAGAAAAACTCTCCAAAAATATTACACAAGCAAAGAAAAATAGGGTGGTGTTCAGTGGCCAAAGTACTGCAAGCCAATCTCACCTTCACTTGAGTGACAACTGTCTGTCCAGAGGAGTTCACAGAGATTCTTCCCCAGGGAAGATGAGAAAACCTCTCCTGAAAGCCGACACTCACCTCATTCTCAGTACATGCGTAAGATGCTGACTTCATAAAAGTCAATCAAAACTAACGCAGATCTGATAGGTAGAAATGCAAACAGCTAAATCTCAAGCTAAATGCCCTTTCTTCCTCTACCACTCGAAGGTAAAACACTGTACAAATTTGCTGAAGAAACCTTTCTAGAGATAAGAAGAGAGCTAAGCAAAACCAAGTTATTTTATAGCCATTGGGGAAGAAGTTGAAATAAAGAATTTCCTCACTTCCATCAATTTAAGATTCAATCAGAATGACCAAAAAAAACACAAAACCCACAGCCCAGAGCATCAGGAACCCAGGGAGCCACTCTGTATTTCAACAGCAAAAAGTAAAAGTATTCACCAAATCCTCACTTAGCTAGCCTAAGCCCCAGAACCCAAAGGCTGCAGGACCCTGATGAATGACACCCATGGGAATCACCCAGCAGAACCAGGACTGCCACTGATGGTTCCTCTCTCCATCACTGCTTTAGATGTGCACTCTTGTTCAAGAAAAGCAGGCTACCAAGCCTTCAGGAGTTAGGCTCAGACAGAGTTAAATGCTAATCCATCTTACACACACAGCAAAATCTTTGGGATACTCCACATTTCACGTCATTCTATCAGTGGGACATGCATGTGCACTATTTTGCCAGTATGCCAATAAAAAATAACTGTCATGGAGCACCAAGGGCTGCTGGGATACAACAGACCAGGGATTACAGTCCAGGGGAACCTCACTGCCAAGAGCTCATCTACATTCACTCCTCTGACTGTTCCTGCAAAGAAAGCAAGAAGAGAGTTCATTCACTTCTCAAAGATCACTGCAGTGGACAAGAGCGAGCAAGCCACTGACGTTAAGGAATGTTCCTTGTCCTCCAACATGCTTAGCTGATACAGTGCTGAAAAGAGATACCCTGTGTAGCAATCTACTACCTTGACTTCCAAGAGCAGTACTGGTCAGGAACATTCCCCACCCAATCCTTAATCTTGGACCTGAGGACTATTAATCAGCCAGCAAGAGTTTGCCCCAGACCACGCAGGGGCATGACTGCATTTTTGCTGTGTTAGTCAGCAAAGCGATACAGGTCTTTTGCCACTGGGATAGGAGGAACATGATGCAGCATAAAAGCAGCGCAGTGTAAGCAGACAATACATGATCCAGCATAAAGGTAATCCACTTTAAAAAGGTAAACTCACTTTACTAGCAATGTGAGTTTGCTTCACGGGAGAGTAATATTCTTAATTTGGTTCTAAGTGCCCTAAAGCTGGATTTATTGTATCCTCCAACCGCAGTCAAGAGAGCATAACTGAACTGCTGAGCAGGCAACAACCAAGTTTTAACAAGACTGTCCTCTAGATGACATCCATTTAAGGGCAGCCCAAAATAGACTTACTCATGTCAGCTTAAAACAATAACCCAGAGCAGAAAAGTTGCTTCTTGCCAGAAAGTGTTCATGGCTACTTCTAATGAACTTCTTTCCAGTGAACGCTGCCACAGAAGAGCCTCCTGCAGAAACAGACTGCTCAAAGCAGTGATGCTGACAAGCAGCACCAGTGCAGAAGGTCCTACATCCTCATATAAACAGAATAGTGATCAACAAGCTTGTCCAGAACTGGATTTCTGGAAGGGAAAAGGCAACTCTAGCATAGGTAATTTTTTCAGGCAATGTCTGAAAATCCTCATCTATTCTAGAAACAGACATTTTAAAATGTTTTTTCCCTCTTCTTCCTAACCTCTGTAAAACAAGAGTTCCTACTTCCACTTCATAAACTTAAAGCATCTTAAACAGCCACAATTGATGCTAATACAGTATGTGTTATATGTAGCCTACGACGAAACATGCAAGTTGATTTTACATACAGCATTAGAATTAGCAAGTTGTTCATGGAGACTCAAGTTACAAAGGTAACAGGCCAGGAATTCATGGCAAGATTTCATCTGTGAGCAAACTGGACCAAGCTTATATGCTCGTGTTGGTCAGCTCTTCCATCCTCTTTCTACATGCATCTACCTACAAAAACTAAAGGCAAACATTCTTGGTGAAAAAAAATCTGTTTTTTTTAAAAAAAAAAGCTTTCTTAAGAAGGCCCAAAATGGTCATTTTGCCTTGGTAACTTAAATAAAAGCCTTGTGAGACACAGCAATTCTCATTTCCTTTTTTAAGAGGGCAGGGCCACCTTACTGATCACAGACATTTAAAAAATAGTAATAAATAAATAAGATAAAAAGCAGTTCTGCAGCTCAAAGTACCAGGTATAGCCACGATGAGAGACAGGGATTGAGAGGGAAATAAAGCACTTGCATGATCAGCAGCCATGCAGCACAAGCTGCCCAACCCAGTCAGCTTTCCAGAGCAGTTTGGGTTTGTCCCTGCACTTGCACAAGTTCATGCCTACCAACCTTGCTGGTTATCTTTAGCTAGAAATCTTCAGTTCAGAAGAATGCACAGCTGTGCTTAACTCCAGCTCATTTTCACAACTGAGATGCAAAGCCGCCTTTTAGTCTTCCAATATCTTGGAGACACCTGTTAACAAAGAACTGCTTTATGCTCAGCACCTAATTGGGATATGGCTGTTTAAAGGTAAAAGGAAAATAGACTATAATACTAATTCCCAGTTATCTGCACCATTATCTTGCATTTTTTATTGCTCTCTTATGTGAAACGACTGGTCCGGGAACAGAGCCAGAGAAGTTGGGCTGATACCACAGTTCACGACTTCATGCACAATTCTGAGAACTTCAAACTACGGGTCATAGCCAGAACAGCAGCCATCTCTTCCTCAAAAACACCAGCCACCTTCTGTGAGTTACTAGGCAAAAATACAAAGCTATTTTAAGTCAAGGCACTGCTGTACCCGGACTACTTACCACAAAGATGTCTTGTTCAGAATTGAGGATTAGAGAGACAGAAACATGTTTAAGAAAGACAGCTTCATTTGTAGAAAAGTAATTACATAAGCTTATGGAGTTCAGAGAAGCCTCTACGCACTCTCTGCACTACAGGGCTCACAAGATACTCAGGTTACTCACCAGGAGGTATATTGAGTATAATGAGTATAAGATGGTTTTGTAATGGTGTTTTCTTCACATAAATTGTGTACCTAATCTTCAATGAATTGCACTGTCTCTAAACTCCTCTAGGTTGATCTTTATGTAGAGTAATTATTCTAAAAGCTGGAGCTGGTTTTAGCGTCTGGAAAAGATTCTGACATTAAGACATAGCTGGGATTTCCACAGAACTGCTTTGTAGCATATTCCCTTTCAATAGAAATTATACTTTGCATTTTTGGCAGAGAGGTGGGTGATCCGAACAAAACTTAAACAAATACAGAGGCTTTTCTTTTGCAGCAATTCCTGCTGTTCCACTATTCTGTCCACAGGTACAGAGTAAGAGGACTATTCATGTATTACGCTGAATGGTTACATGCCTTTAACCTGTACTGCCAAGAGGAACAGCATAGGGAAGGGAGCAGCTGGAGCATCACGGCTGCAGCTCAGTGCCCACAGAGGTGAAGGAAGGGTGCCTGGGCTCGCCTACATCTTTAGTGAAGCACAGGCCCGAGCCAGCATTCAAGCCCTGACTCGCTTGCATTCTTTCCATGCACTGAGGCTCTCAAGCTTCATTCACTTCCAAGCACTTCTCCAAAGGAAAAATCAAGATGTAGCACGAAGACCAGCAGATCTGTCTCTTCCTTTTCACTGGTCACCAGCGAAGCCACAAGCATCTTAACCAAAATTCTTCTTTTGTCTGACATGAGAGCATACTCAGGACTTGGATTCATTCTACTCAGCTGTCAAAATCCATTTCTCTAGGTACAGTTAAGTATAAAAGGTACTACCCAAGAAGGCCACAGAAAGCATCCTCCAAGCCATGATGCCAGGGAAGGCAGAAGCTGTGGGAGCTACGCTTGCCTCTCCTAAAGCCCCAGTGGGAGCCACCCAATATACAAACTACTGCATACTGAATATAAAGAGCCAAATACTGCTTTAACCTGAATAAGAACCATTTATGCAGTTATGGGAAAATCTTCACACCTCTCACATTCCTTGAGAAGATGTACTGGATCTTAAGCAAGAAAAGACTTTTCTTTCCAAGCACATTTTGGTGATGTACGTGTCAGTAACATACTGGAGACAAACTCACACTGCAACCGAAAGCATTTAAACTTTATACTCTGCTAACACCATCTGTTTAGTCACTGTGTTTTCTCAGCAAAATCAGTGATGCTATCTGACAGTCCTACGGGTGAACTCTGTAACTTGAAACACAAACTTGAGCACCACCCTTCAAGTCCCAATCCGAAAGCACTGAGTACTTTGTGCTGACCATCAACCTATTTCCAACCTTGTTCTGCAAGCAACCGATGGCTGCACTTTGTCTACGTAATGAATAAAGGTGGTTTTAGCAAACACCTTCCATCCCAGCTCAGTATGGCCTCCAAGTTCCATGACCCCAACAGCTCCAAGGGCAGGCATCACCAGTGTTAAAGTGCTTTGTGGAACTAAGGGAACAGCCCCACCAAACTCAGCATTCCACACAAGGTAAGAAGGGTACAAAACCAAGCACCACTGTACTGGGGCTATATTGATTCCAAGGCATCATATCAGCAGCATTACAAAGGCATCTGCTGCTGCAGCCCATCACGCTGACCCTGCACCCAGGAGGCTTACTCCAGCCTGGCTGTTATTCACAGGCCTGGCCTAATAGGTCATGAGATGTTGAACGATTTAGAGCACTGCACACTGTATTGTTGTGCCATTAAGGCTTTGGAACGAAGCTTCATCGGGGACAGAGGAGAACAAAGGACCCATCTATTTCTTCATCGCTATTATTGTTTCTGCCTTGAAAGACACAAAGCCTGGGCTACCTAACAGAGCTACTGTTCTTTAGCTGTTGGCTTCTCTGTTGAAAGCAGGAACTGTCAGACATGGAAATGATATCAGAATATTCAAGTTTAGCAATTTGCTTAAAATTCACTTCATTAGCACAAAATTTGCCAACTATGAGACCTAAGAAAAAATTCCACATGCAACCTCCATGCATGACAAATACACTTTCATTCAATTCTGATGCAGTGAAGCAGCTTTAATGCGTTCAAACACCACTTTTCCTTCAGCTATTGAGCAACTGTTTCCCAACCTCAAATCTAAACAAAGTCTTATTATATTTAGCAACCTAGATAAAAAAAATCTTTATGCTTGCGTATAAGGGTTGACGATGCATCTGAAGTGTTATATAGCCACAGGTACAATAAAAGCAGTTACATGCAACCTTTTGTTCAAGGCTAAGAGGTGAAATCAGAGACAGAGGTGATTAAAATAAAGCAAAAGCATTAAAAAGCTGAAGGTGAAAATATTCTAACCTTGAAGTTGCACACACCACTAAGGAAGATACCCCACAATTAAGAGGAGAACAAAGTTCTTTCTGCAATCTTCAGCCTTAAATGAAGCCATTTGAACGGCTCCTATCAAGTTCAAATTTTCAAGACTCACTTCAAGATGTGAGAAAAATAAATGAGTGCCTATTTAAAGAAAATTTAAGACTTGCTTCAAATCAAATCGGGTTGAATAAATAGCATTTAGCAAGCATATACTGCAAAACAGAAGTATGAACCTAGCTCCTTAAGAGTGCAGTTGTAAAATAAAGTTAGGATTTGAAATGCTGTTCCTTGGAAGACTCTTCTCCCTCACCTTAACTGATTCTCTCTTGTGTACATGTTATATGCATCAGATTTAAATATTTCCCCTCTTTACGGTTCCTCTTGTTTCTCAAGAAGCATTATCCCTACTAACAGCTTACGCTTCTGGAATTCAGATGCTGAAAGTTCATTTGAGATGAAATCAGAAGGATTCCAATCCTGGCAATGTCAAATTGACTATTCTAATTTTTCCAGTGAGAAAAGATGTTGAAAATAAGGCTGTGTTTTCCTCTGTTGTCCCCACAAAGACCAGCCGATCTCACACAGTACAGTTCACCACTGACTACCCTAAGTCCTGCTCTCCACTTACATGGCTGCAATTTGGGCAGAAATCTGCAACTCCAAACCAAACACAACTGAAAGCCGAAAACAGAGATCTGTATTTCTTATGTTTCTGTTAGTCCCATAAAACTCGGGTAAATGGCTACTCACTCCTCTGATCTCAACTTCAAAAGTTACCTATATGAAAAACTAATAATCACAAGAAGGCAACTAAAAGCTATTTTTCTTTCCTTCTCTCTTAATGTAATCATTCAATTGAAACTGATAGGATAGAAAGTACCATGTGTCTCCTTGGCTCAGAGGTCATCGAAGAGCAGCCTGACACAATGGACAGCCTGCATTCAGAGTGACTTTCATCACAACCCAGATGACTACATTATTGCTCTGCTTTCATTTCAAGCCATACAGTTAAAGCTACGTAAGAGAAATACTTCTACCTCCCATCTCACTTAGTTCACCTTTCCTTCCCCCAGACTCAGCACATTGACATCAGGCTACCCACAGAGATGCACTCCTTTACCAGCATTAACTGAATTGCTATTACTGAGTTTTCAAAGAGCACCGCTTTTGAGCCTTCTAAATGGATCCAAAGCCAGAAGCTGCTAATTGACTTGGAACAAGAAAACCTGATAGTGTTATCAAAAAGTTTTTAATTTCCTCAAAGCAGGAGTCCAAATTCTAAACCTAAAGCACAGAGAAAACATGTGAAAAGTAGGGTGCTGAAAAGTGACAACATTGCTTGTCACTTCTAACGGTGTAACAGAGGTTGCTGATGCCACAGCACTGGTGCCAGAAGGGTGCAAACGTGGTCTGAAGTCTGTTAGTGCTCACGACCTGAAAGAAGGAACCCAGGCTTTCACTGTTTTGTAGACAGGGACATCTGCTTCTCAATAAACTAGCATAAGAACAGTCAAAAGACGAGCAAATCCACACTAACAGACTGGCACACTGACACACGGGATCACCCCTTTCTGTACCCACAGGTACAAGCACTTTCACAATCCACCTTCCCTTCATCCAGGAAATCCTTCATCAATCTTGCCTCTCTCTTGCTGGACAAACTCCCCAATTCTAAGAAGTGCTACCTGAAAACAGAGGCTTGCAGACTTTATCGGCAGAAAAATACATAGGAAACTTGTCTTTATGCACCTACACAGTACTTTTCATTCACAGCCTTGCCCAGAGCACCTTCCAGCTTGTTATTTATCGCAGGTCTTCAAGGTGGCAGTATAGCTAAAAATCCCTCGGACAGAAACACAAGCTGCTCCTCCACCACTGCTGAAAGAACACGTCTGTACGTGAGCGAGGCGCCCTCTCCGATAAGTGGTGGAGCAGAAAACAGGAGCTACAGATTTTCCCTTCTCGCAGGGATGTTTTCCTTTGAACTGCACTCTGCGCACAACCTTATCAGCATCGGGCATCAGTAACTGAAGCGTTTGCCCTACACAGACAGCAGGATTGCAAAACACACATTTTAAAAGTTCCCTTACTGAATTCTTTCTAAAGCCTTATTATGAGTAATATTGCAGTGCAACATTTTAGTACACCCGGGTGGGTTTATTTCTGAGCGCACAGCAGCTTCGGGATTTAAAACACAGAAGTCTGAAGGAAAAAAATCTTCAGTTATCAGCTGCAGAAAACACTGCTGGGCCTTGCAAAGTGCTGAATGGGAACGTGCACAAGGTGTTACCTCGCTAGGAATGCCCTGTGCACACAAATGAAAAGTTCCTCCCATCCAACTGACAGGGGAAAAAAAGAAAAAAAGCCAAACAAATGCATTTCCTTCTCACCCCACTTTCAACTCTGGACAACAGCAACACACGGAGCCAGCAGTTCCCAACCGACCATCTCTAACTCCCCAGCAGCTGTCGGCCCCCCACAGCCCTGGAAATGCAGCGTAGAGTTCTCCCTGAGTCCACTGCTCTGACACACATGAAACTCACATTCTACAGGACGGAAGGAAAAGGAACGGGCAAACCTCTCCCTTCATATTTCTTAGGAGAGGTAAATGTAATCTTATTTCTTTCTATCTGAATGGGGGAACACTTAAGCATCACTGCAGACCATGCTAACGTTTGCCAGTCAGAGGACGCTGACATTTGCAGACAGGTGAAGTGACATCCTGTTTAGTTTACTGCTGAAGGCAACACCTGAAACAAAGTCTTGCAAACTGGACTCTACAAGCTTCTGGAACGAGGGAAGTCACCATAAAAGCTCCTTTAGCACTTCTTCAGCACTGCCTTCCAGGTAGGAGAAGTGAAGACAGAGACACATGGGTTACAAGCACGCCAACCAGCGCATAGATGCAAACAATCTCATTTAAACATCCTGCATATGACTGGAAATCATTACAGCCAAACTCGGCTGGGAGCCTTACGGGGCTTTTTGCTGTTGTTGGAGGTGGGGAGGTAGCCGTACTTCACTCTTAATGTGCAAACAGTTTCCTTTTGAATAGCAACCAAAAATTCTTATCTTTCTGCAGACTGTCACAGCAGCAATTAAAGAGGAGCATTAATTCTATTCCCCCATACAACAAGCAATTCCTCGCATTTTGTCAAAGTAAACTGCGTTTCGCTGAAACAACACAGTGACTATCTGTACGGCGCGGTGCAGCTCCCCGTGTCTGCACGGAGCCGCTGCCGTATCTCTGCTCCTGCTGCAGCTCGGCACGGCCGCCCTACCCGGCCAGTTCTCGGGGGGCTCCCGGGGCCGCTCCGCTCCGGCGCTCAGTGCGGCGCGGCACCGCCGTCCCCCTCCCGACCGGCCGCACCGTACGGCTACGGAGCCGGGACGGGCGCTGAGGATGCGCTCCTGCCCGAGGGGAAAGATAGCAGTAATGAACGCTGCCGTAAGAAAGCAACCTAGGGGTGCGAGTGAACAAAAGGACGGTCGGGTTCTCGGTGCCGCGTTCGCTTCGGAGAACAGCACCCTTCGCCTGCAGCTCGCAACAGGAAGCTCGCAAAGGGTAAGACGAGAAGCAAGGAGCTCCCCTCTGCCGGTCTGAGGAAGGGAAATAGCCGCGTGCGTCTGAACACCAGATGGAGCACGGAAAAACTGAGAGGAAACGGGATTTCCTTCCAGCGGGTGCAGCTGACAACGTACCGGCGCGAAGATCGGTCGAAACACGAGCACAGAGCGCTCTTAAAGTTACCCGGTACCGAGCACGGGTTGAGCGCAGCCCGCCGGAGCAGGGCAGCCGTGCAGGTGCCCCCGCGCCTTCCGCTCCTCGCGGCCGCGCTCACCTGCGGGGCTCGGGCTTGCGGCGCTCCTCCAGCTTGGCGGCGGGCGGGGGCTGCGGGGCAGCGGGCGGGCGGAGCGGCGGAGCGGGGCGGCTTCAGCGGGCGCCGCGGGGCATGGCCGCTCCGCTGGCACACGCGTGTCTGGAGTCGCGCACGGTCGCCCGCTTCGCTACCGCTCGGCGGCCGCGGGCCGGGCCGAAGGCGGGGACGGGGCGAGGCGAAGCGGCTGTGCTGGCGGCGGCCGGCCCGGCCCGAATTTAAAGGCGCCCGCGGGCTCAGCCGTCCCCTCGCCCGCTCCCATCCCGTCCCATCCCAGCCCCCGCTCCCTCCCCGGGCGCTCCGCGGCCGCTCGGCGTCACGGGGCCCCGGGGCGGGGAGGCCGGAGGAGGAGTCTGCGAGGCCGCCCGCTCGCCCTGCCCGCCCCGCCGCCCGCCTGCACGCCGGGCCGGGAGGAACGAGCGCCTCGGGCCCCGCAGGTGCCGGGAGTCCCGGACGCCGGAGCCGGACGTTTCGGGACACCGCGTGTCCGCTTACAAGAACTGCCTTCCGAAAGCCCTCCGAAAACCGCGGGCTGAAGCCGACGCTAATCGCCGTGCCTCCGCTTTCGGGCAACAGGCTGCCAATCCTGGGTTAAGCTCTGCCGTCCAGGCCCCAGTGACGAGATCCGTGAGGTATTCTGAAAGAACGGAGCTCTGCCAGCAGCGCAAGTGACACGGAGCAGCAGTCCGCCAGCAGAGAGGACAGGAACGCTCGGGGGAACAAAGGGGACTATTGTAGCTCCGTAGGGAAAAAAGTCCACTTCTCTAGGAAGGCTTAGGGTTAACCATACGGCGACTGCTTCTTCAGCTCCTCCTGAGCCACCAACCCCTACTTCTGCAACCTGTCCAAAGCCTGTATTAATAATACACAATCAATACACGATCTGTTGTACAGGCAAACAAACTAAGTAAGTAGCAGTGATAGAAACAGCAGCTTCTGGTTTGCAATCGGAAATGAGAACATGGCAGAAATTCCACTCTGTGCTGCTGTCAGAGCTGCGCTTTCCCCAGCCTCTGAGAACAGGCAGCTGTCCGTAACGTACCAGCCCCTCACTCCCTTCAACATGTTCTCCCACCTGGGCTCGGCACGTGAATTCATCAGGACTTGGCCTCCTCTGCTCCTTTCAATAAATCATGTTCCCTGATTACCTGCTTTTAAGCAACTGAGTCACTGGCAGCACAGGGAAACCTTCTGCCTGGCCGTGAAACTGTTTGTGAACTGTTTCAAGTGAACTAACAGCAGACCCCGAACTAAAAGCACTACCTCCACTTAGAAGCTTCATATAGTCCAGTTCTAAACCAAGTAACTATACATCTTCCCCTCTTCCAAAGGCTATATAACAGCTCACAATCAAGGACTATTTTATCTATGGTTCAGCTTTCTAATGTCACCCTTAATTTGCACGCTATCCACTTTGCTTCTATTTACAAATGAACTCAGAAGGTCCCCTCTGCCCCCTCTCTAAAGAAAGATATTAGCTACTACAGAAGGTTGCTGTTGCTTCTTGCTGCTAGACAACTCATTCTTCCATACCAAGCATCTCAGAATGTGGAAAAGTCAAAAAGAAGCTAAGAACCAACCTCAGCATGTGGTTCTTAGCTCACTAAATAACTCGCACAGCAATCTTACTTCCTCACAATTTGTTATACCTTAAAATATGGTGCACAACAGTTAGTCTTTAAGTATACCACTACTACATACTGTGATCTAAAACCCTACCAAGATCCTTTCCAGAGTCCTTAAACCAAGAGCCAAGGCATTTATCTCAGCCAAGCCTGAAAATCAGTGCACTTTACGTACACAAACACCCAAGTGAAGTGACCCATTTATCCCCTCTGTCACTGTGACTGACAAAGTCCAAAGCCATCAGCTGGACCCGCTTAGTACCAACTGTATAAGTACATTTTGACATGACTTGCACACTTTATACCACATATTCCTTATTTTAAAATTACCAGTACTTGCTAGTGGTTTAATAAACTTACAGAGAAGATCATCACTCAGGACTACAGCCCACTAACTTCCCATCCACAGAGCAGACGCTACAAAAGCAGTAACTTGTAACAGCTTTGGCTGCCTGATTAAATGTGCCTTCTTAGTCCACTGGCTTCAGCCCTACACACAAAGCCATGGAGAAGGAAAGTTGCCCAATGTCCTTCTTGAACCAGGCTATCACTAAAACAAAGCTCCTGCTCACCACAAAGAAGGCACAGCCTGCTTTGCAAACAATTGCACAGAACAGCTTGCCACATTCAACTAAAGGCCCATTGATATGCAAAAATTATTATTATATCTTTTCATCCAGAATTCCATTTTCCCGAGAAGTCCAATATCTTTGTAAACGACAGTGTTTGACATTTGTATTTACAATAAGAACATCCAAAGTTACAATGCATAAATGCACAAACTAAGTAGAACTGGGAGAGCAAAACTTTCCCTGTGTTTATTCCAAACATATCTTGCAGAGTTTCTGGTAGATTCCTCAGAAGCCACTCATGCTGACCACAGCACTGTCAGAGACAACGTAGAACTAGATGGAAACTGGCAGCTCTTGTATTTCTAGGGTTTTGTGGAGACTACTGTGTGATAAAATATTTGCATTGGATTAAGTCAGGAGTAATTCAGTGCAAGTCAAGGAGTTACAGAGGGTAAAACCATTTCAATAGAAACAACTATGTGCAGAGACACCAGAGTTATACTTGCCTAAGACACTTTCTGTATATTTTTTCAACTTGTTGACAAATGATCAGTGCCAAGTCATCATTTGCAAAAGCAGACTCAACCCTGAAAACACTTGTGCTTACAAGCAATCCTCTTTACATCAGCAGTATCAGTCATGCATGTTTTCATGACTCAACCATTGATCACCACTATTCCTAAAGATGCTGAGGTTTGGGGATTTGGGGTTTTTTGTTTGTTTGTTTGTTGGGGTTTTTTTGTTTGTTGGGTTTTTAAGATGCAGGTATGCAGCTCACTGTACCTCCTGAGCTCAAGGAATGTATTCTTCCATTACACAGTCAGTTGAATATTCGAGATTAATTAGTCTAATAGCACTGATTTCTAAAGGGCAACCATGGAAAACATCTCTTTACCTCCTACATTTGCATTCCCTGCTCATGCTCAAGTCACCAAACTACTTCACAGGAAATCTAGAAAGATCGCATCAGCTCAGCACCCATTACTTCATATCTGGTTATTAAAGATATAATGCAAATAAACCCATTTGCTTTTGAAACTTGATTAGCAAGTTTGCATTTTCTGATAGTCCCACCTCAGTTAGCTGTGAAAACAACATTCAGTAGGAGCTGATTTTTCAGTCTTCATAAGAATCCTAATTCAGCATCCTGACTGAGATTCTGCCCACTTCCAGTGAAACTACAGACAAGGCCAAAACAGCAAATAGTCCAATTCCTGCTCATTTCCACTTCACAGGGTCACACTTCCATCTTTCAAGGGAGGTAGAAACTGTTGGTAATGGAAAACATTCAAATAAGGAAAAACAGAAGTATATGCAGGAGGCTTAAGTTTTTTCTTATGAGTATCTGATATGTTTATAGTAAATTATACGACATGTCTGCTTGAGAGAAATAAGCGGTCACAGAATCATATGGGTTGGAAGGGATCTCTACATATCATCAAGTCCAACCTCTTCGCTAAAGCAGCTCCCTACTGCAGGGCACACAGGAAGATGTCCGGGTAGGTCTTGAATATTTATGTCCAGAGAAAGAAACTCCACAACCTCTCTGGGCAGCCTGTTCCAGTGCTCCATCACTCTCATCACAGTAAAGACCTTCCTTGTATTAGTATGAAACTTCCTATGTTCCAGTTTCTGCCTGTTGCCCCTTGTTCTATTGCCAAAAGGAGCCTGTCCCCACTGACTTAACTCCCACACTGTAGACAGTTTTAAATGCAAGATCTCCCCTCAGCATTGCCTTCTCCAGACTGAACAATCCTGGGTCTCCCAGTCTTTCCTCATGAGGCAGATACTCCAGGCCCTTAATAATCTTTGCAGCCTTCCACTGGTCTCTCTCCAGAAGTTCCCTGTCTTTTTTTGAACTGGAGGGGCCAGAACTGGACACAGTACTTCAGATGTGGCCTCACCAGGTCAGAGTAGAGGGGGAGGATCACCTCCTTCAACCTGCTGGCCATGCTCTTTTTAAGGCACCCTTGGAGCCCATGGACTGCTTTTGGTGCCTTCCTAACCTCTTGCTAACTCCTCGTAGCATACCACCCATGCCTCAATAGATCACTAGTTAAAGTTGCAGGGTTTAATAGTTGGAGACTAGAACATATGAAAGCAAACGCTGATGTGTTCTCGATTGGGGAGCTCTGCACAGAACCACGTGCAAGACCTGGCACTCCTCCCAGCCAGCGCTTGCAGGCCCCTCATCCTGGCATAGACCTCGTCCTTCCTCAGCCGAACTCGGGGCAGCCCCGAGGCCGCAGTCGGGTCCCGGCGGCGGGGCACTGATGCCCTCTGCCGGCAGCCGCCCCTCCCCGGGCCCAACGGGCTGCCGCGTGGAGCGGGCAGCAGGCAGGACCCGGGCCCGGTCCGCTCTGCTCTTACCCAGAGGGCTCATTCAAGCGGCTTGCTTTCGAAGCCAGCTGCTCTCGTAGGCTCCAAGCTTCATCCTGCTCAGGGCTGCAGGGCACCGAGCCAAACCGAGCCGAAGACACGGGGCTTTGTTAAAATAAAGAAAGCGTGTTTGTTCATACACCCACAGAAACCACCAGAGCATGGGATGGTGAAGCACACACTTCCGCCACCTACACTGGTGGGATATTGAAACAATATCCCAACCCCCCTCCCCTCTCCAGAATAAGTAAATTGAGTGAGGGCAGAGCGTATTGCCTCAAGGCTGAAAGCGACAAATTTTTTAGCCACCCCAGGAAGAGAGAAACCCTGAGGTAAAGTCACTCACCTTAAGCCTGAGGCTAATTACACTGGGATGGAATTAGGGACTAGAAGCATTTCTGCTGTGCTGTATGAGAGAAATGAATGGGTTGCTGATGGAGGGGACAGTATTTACGTCAGGAGGTTTTCTCCCAGGCTGTCCCCTAGCCAGCACTCAGGTGACTTTCTTTCTCTTCCTCATTCCTCAGCTGTTGCCATCCTGGACTAAAAGCACAGAAGCTCTGCAGCATGCCCTCAGTCCCTCTGTGGGACCTACATCCTACCCGGCTCCTGGCTGACTCCTGAGCACCAGCTCCTTACAAAGCAGTGACCGTCATCTTCAATAAAACCCTTCTCACTAAGCACCAGCTTAGGAAAGAGCCTTGAAAGGAAAATTAATCAGGATACTCTGAGGACATTGCCAAGTTAGCAAGAGAAGCCAAGGTCCATGAATCCTTACAATTGTGTGAAAATTACTAACCAATCATGAAGAAGAGAATGGACTGGAAAGTTGCTAACTTGGTAACTTCTGTGTTCAAATATTGTGCAGATAGTTTAGTGCATGTGCTTGATATGTGGGAAACCATTTAGCATCCAGCCTTGCACAGTCCTGAAATAAATGTCTCTCCCAAGCATGCAAGAATTGACTTATTGCACACGAGGTGACCAGTTTGCTTTTCAGACAACACTGTGATAGACATTTGCAAAAAAGGCTATGAAACTGTCACAACAGGAAGATCCATGACTGTAGTCCACAAAGATCTGTAATATTTAGCAACAGACCATGATTATAAATCAATTTCCAGAATTGGGATGGGATGGTGTTCTTTCTCCTCACTTATCTGATTTAAACAAGAGTTTTCATCCAAATGTTTCCTCAGCACCTTCTCCAGTCAGCTCTATGTCTTGAGCACTTTTCCTACTGTAATAACACTTTATTTACAGAGAACAACAGTGCTTCCATTGATTAGCTTTTAAAGTTTTGCCTATTCTCCCTTTGGGTCCCCTATTTTGATACTGAGAAAAAGGCTACACAGGAGCAACTGGTACAATAAAGTCAATATCCAAAGTAACTTGATCATATATGGAGGTGTATAAGTCCATGGGACTAGATTATATCCATCCTAGGGTTCTGAGAGAGATGGCTGATGTGGTTGCTGAGCCACTCTCCATCATATTTGAAAACTCCTGGCTGGGGAATGGTTTTAAACTAAGACAGGGGATGTTTAGGCTAGAGATTAGGAGAAAGTTTTCCACACAGAGGGTGGTAGCACACTGGAACAGGCTGCCCAGGGAGGTCTTGGATGTCCCATCCCTGGAGTAACTCAAGGCCAGGCTGGATGTGGCTCTGGGCAGCCTGGTCTGGTGGTTGGCAGCCCTGCATATAGCAGGGGGTTGAAACTACATGATAATTACGGTCCTTTTCAACCCAGGCCATTCTATGATTCTATGATATATTTTCCCTTCTGCCATTTCATTTCTTAACTCACCGTTATTTTATTATGCCAGACAACTTATAATGCTACATACCAAAGGTGGTAAAATTTTTTGTTGTTTGTTTGTTTTTCCTTTGGGAAGGACTTAATGCGTTATCCCACCATCTAATCTGGGTCATCAGAAGAGTTCACTTTGCTTTTAAAAGAATTAAATAACAGCATTATCATTTGCTATTTTGGATTTTCACATCTCTTGCTCCTTCTTTACTCTCTTATCTAAACATTTCCTAAATAAAACACTTAAAGCAAACATTTCCTTGTCAAACTTAGCCAGAAATGTATGTTGTATAAATAAAGCTTTAAGGACATAATGATTTTTTACTGTTTTGTTTGGTGATTCCAATAGAAACAGAATACTTTAAAGCAAACAACAATTTCTCAGCAGCCTGTGCAACTCCCAAAGGTCTCTGCCACTTCAGGAGAATCACAGAATCACAGAATTGTAGGGGTTAGAAGGGACCTCCAGAGATATCCTGAAGAGCAAAATGTCCTAGGAAAAAAAATGCAAAGCAGAAGTGCAGCGGTAGATATCTGTGTAGTCCAAGTAAAAGCAAGGTAAAAATCAAACCCAGCTTTAAAGAGTCTTATCCTCTTGGGGATTACGTGCAATCACATCAGCAGCAATTGTAAGTTTTATTAACAAAGAGTTTGCTTTCTCACTCTCTGGTAAGCAAATGCAGCACCCCAGCAGCCACAGAGACATATTTGTTACTAATTTCACGTGGACAGCATTCGTACAAGAAGTTTCAGGTGCTAAGCAGCCATCTTTGCAATGGAAGGATCCCAGCAAAGTCACAACCAGCAGCTGTCCTCATCTCATCACAGTATTTCCTGAGGGAGCTGCATTGCTGTTGGAATCCTTCTCATATCATAATGGACTATGAAGTGCAAGGATAAGGAAAGAGAGAAGCAGAAAAAAATGCTGCCTGCAGGATGACAGCTCAAAAACCATGCACTGAGCTCTTGCAGATAGAGAGAGAGGGGAGACTTGGAAGCGTGTAGCCCCAAACCATAGAGACTCATCACAAAGAAGCAGTGTAAGCTCAGATCCTCCAAAAGCAACGCCATCCATCCTAAGACCAGAGTCACAGAGTTAGATACCTTTTACATACAGAAAACTCCTCTACCTAAACTTGCTATATATTTTGACTGTTCCCAAGTTGAGACCTGAGAGGAGCAATAGCAGAGCTCTGTGCTTTATGGAAAGCAAACCAGTGAGAGTAAAGAAGCACTGTACTGGGGAGAAATCTACCCACAAGCCCTACTGCTGAATACAGCAGTTTAAGTACCTCTTCTTGTACCTCCAGCAACAGTCCCCAGAGAAAGCTACAGTGAGCAACCCACAAGAGCAAAACCTATCTCCTCTCCAGGGGAAGGAGGCAATTTGTTCAGTGGAAGCTAAGGGCAAGGACTGTGTGGTGTTCTGCATGCAACAACAAGGGCTGACAGCGGTGCATTGCTGAAAAGCACCTCAGAAGCCATTCATCTGCAAACCGCTTTTGTGGCCAGGCTGACACATACAAATTAGAGATGAAGTGTGCAATTGGCCTTGCATCTACTGCCTTCCAGTAAGTAAAATAAATCCAAGGCATTTTGGACTAAGACTAACAGAAATTAAGGCACTGTATCCAATAAAAATGTGCAGAAACAATATCTTCTGCCTTAAAAACTAATAAACTTAAGCTTCACCTCAACATTTATGGAGCAATAGAGACGACTGTCTCGCGACAACATTCTGTTCTCAGGGCATGACACTGTATTGACAGATATGAAGGGACAATATGTTCTGGTGGAGCATTTTAAGAAAATAGTAGTGCTGTCAAAGGGCAAGCTTTCATTTTATGCTTACAAAACACCAGAATAAAATATTTCCTTTGGAGAATTTCGCACATCATTTTATTAATATAAACAGACGAGGATTATCTCCATCTCTCAGAGCCTTGAACTTTTTGCCTGTGCTTCCTCGCACCATGTTGGTCCCCATCTCACAGCTCCTTCCCAGAAGAGGAGTGGGTATCCTCTAAGCCCCTCCTTATTTCTCTGAGACTAGACCATTTACTTACAGAGCTCATGACTGCAGTGGAACAATGAGTTGCCTGCCAGGGCATGATTTTTTTTTCTCATTCTCAGTCTTGGTTTTGTTGGCAAAAAAACGGACAAGGCAGGCCACCCCAGCAGCTTGCAGGTGGCCCAACCAAAGCCAGGGTAAAACACTACAGAACTGGGAACCGAAACAACACGAGGCTGAGAGCATGTCATTGGGTTCAACAAGGAATGCAAGGAATCGTAGCTTGCACAAAAGGGTTTCCAGAGAAACATTACAAGGAAATGTATGGTTAAACTCTCCTGACAGCGTACAGCTGCCTCCTATTGTCCCTCACTGAGCATTTTGCAAATCTCTGCCCCAAAAGAAAAGGCATTGGCACTTGGGTCAGGCCAAGGCAGACTGCCGATCCAACACAGCTTCAGAGGCAGCAAGACAGTGCTGCAGCAAGTTGGGGAAAATGGTATTACCAGCACTCAGAACAATGTCTTCTGACTTCTTTTTTCCTGCTCCCTGCCTATCTCACTTTGTGAGGTTAAGCTCTGACTTCCTCAAGACTTACAGAGATGATGGGGAGATTCCAAGGGATATTTATTGTTGTTTGAAATCACTTCAAAGGACCCTTTTTTTCCCCCCTCTCTTGTATTAATAGCTGGAATGAGGAAATTGGTTTGGATTTCATACTTACATATGCTCCCCAAACCCGTGCTTATTTAAAGATACTCGTCCTAAATCAAGCCTGCTTCTATTAAAAGGCTCCTACTCCACACAAGTGCTCACACCCATGCCTTTCCACTTCCACACATATCTAGAAACCCATGTTCCAACTGGCAGCCAGAGGTGCCAGAAATAACCACAAGAAAGCCTGCCACGAAACCTCCAGCCAAGTTTTGAAAACCCAGGCACTTTACACAAGCATCTATGCTTAGAGAACTTCATCTGAAGTTAACCTGAACTCAGTCTTATAAGGTTTGTGTATCACAGATCACATATCAAAAAATGTAAATGCAAACACTTTTTTTTTCCCCATAAAAACGTGCAGGATAGCAGCTGTTTTATGAGCCTGATAGCACATACTTCCAGCAGCGCTCTGACATTCTTGCCCCACTTGTAGTAGCAAACGGCTGTTTTTCATTCTTAAGACTTTTTTTTTTTTTTTTCCAGTGGCTATGCTACAGTGAATTTGGAAACTGCATTAACATTCAGTTACTACATTCCCAGGCTTCAAGGTGGAGAAAGAAAATATAAGGAGGAAGAATGACAAGAATACCGTTGGCTGTAAGCCAGTTTCATGCTTCTTACGTTCTCTCACCTGCACTACAGCTGAGAGCAGCCCTGAGTGCTTTCACAAGTTGTTTCACAGCACAAGGAATAAGGAAAGAGAATGTTTTGTCCTAACACAGTGTTTTCTGGCCAGATCCCAGTCACAGCCTCCCCTTACATCTGTGCTGGGAATGGCAGCAGGCACAGCTTGCGACTGGGCTGCCCAGAAAAGACCTAGAGAGTGGGGCAGCAGTTTCTGCAGAGGTTGAGCTTGGTTTTCTCAGCAAGCTGCACTTGCTGCACTGTGTGTCCAGTAGGAGCAGCCATCTCAGCTCTCCAGAGCTCTTCCCCAGCCTGCCATCTCCACCTTTTCCTTTTCTGCGGTGGGAACAACACTGTGGGTACTTAGGCTTCCTCACTCCACAGAGTAACACTGGCTGATCCCAAACAGAAAGAAGAAAAGGAACCTCCTCAGATTGATAATTAACCATTAACTGCTTCCTATATGACCTCCTTTCTCAGTACCTGGCACTTTGAAAAGTCACTCACCTTCTTGTACTGGCACGTTACATGCTATTGTAGAGAGAAAAATGGGCATCAAGTTTACTAGAGGCACCTACTTTTGGTGTCATCATCTCCTCCTTTGGCTGACAAAACCGGAACTCTACTTTTCATGTGTAAACATTTTCCACAGGAGAAGGAAAATATTTGCTGTATGTTTAGACATGCCCTCATTGTCACACTTATAACAATCTATCATATCTTATCAAGTTGCACATCTTCAGCACGTAGACGGTTTGTGACAACATGTTTAGGAGGATTTCAAATATGGGAAAGAGAATTACTCAAACATATATTTATCATAGAATGGCTTGGATTGGAAGGGACCTCAAGGATTGTCTAGTTCCAACACCCCTGCCACAGGGGTGGGTTGTCAGCCACTAGATCAAGTACTAGATCAGGTTGCCTAGAGCCCCATCCAACTTGGCCTTGAACACCTTCAGGGACAGGGCATCCTCAACCACTGTAGACATCCTGTTCCTGCACCTCACTGCTCTCAGTAAGAGACTTCCTCGTGACAACTAATCTAAATCTCCCTTCCTCCAGTTTAAAACTATTCCCTCTTGTCCTATCATTATCCAACTATGTAAAAAGTTGATTTCCTTCATGTTCATAATATCCCTTTAAATACTGGAAGGCCACAGTGAGGTCTCCCACAGCCTTCTCTTTTCCAGGCTGAGTGAGCCCAGTTACTTCAGCCTGTTCATAGGAGAGGTGCTCCACCTCCTCTGGATCCTCTCCAACAGCTCCACATCTTTTCTATGTTGGGAACGCCAGGCCTGGATGCAGTACTCCAGATGGGGCCTCACAAGGGCAGAACTGAAGTGGACAATCACCTTCCTTGCCCTGATGGCCATCCCTCTTCTGACTGAACTTAGGATACCATTGATCTTCCAGGCTGCAAGCAGACACTGTTGGCTCACATTCTGTTTTTCATCAACCAGAACCCCTAATCCTTCTCAGCAGGACTATTCCCAAGGAGTTCTTTTCTCAGTTTGTATACATATCTGGGATTACCTCAACCCAAGCACAATACCTTGCACTCTGCTTTATTGAACCTCATTAGGCTCACAAGGGACCAACAAGGGATCAACAGCTTCTGAGAGGTACAGACAGACACACAACCCTTCTTTTCCTAACACTGTACACACTATCTTGCTACCAAAACATTCCAGGGAGATGTTATGCCACTTATCTTAATAATTTAAGCAGATCAAAAAGTTGGCTCAGCAAGAGCATTTGCCACTGACAACAAACCACAACACTGATGTTATCCAAGAAGCAACTCCAATATGCTAGCACAGGCAAGACAGATCATACGTAGGATAAAAATGAACATTCATGAAAATACTCTGTAATCATCAGCATAGCATCTACTAAGCAAGCAGTAACACACACAGAAAAATGGACAGGTTTCCACTGGATGTTTGTACTCTTTAAAATGTGTTACAAGGCATGAGGGTTAGTGGTCACTTGAGAAGACAGAAGAACTTGCTTTCAGAGGATTCTTTAGCTTCTGAGACTGTCTAAAAATCTCTCCTGCATTAAAACATGAGAATCTGGAGCAAAAGAGCTTACACCTGAGAGAGTCTTGTGCTGCTCGTATCTTGTATCAGCAAGGGAGATGGTGAAATACTAAGCCTTTCATGGAAGGAAAAGGAAGCATTGGGAGTTCTGACTAGAAATCCCTGCATCCCTCCCAAGCGATCCTGCCTCTCAGCACACAGTCCTAAGGCTGCACAGACCTACCTCCAGTCAACCCACACTTCCAGCTGTTCCATTGAGTTCCTTTAGCAGGAATGAAAAGGGTTGTTCAGTGGTTCACCTTCCACATTCACTCCAGCTCAAAGAGAGCCAGAGCCCAGGAAGCATTGTCCATGCTCAGAGCAACACTTTCTAACTTCTGTTACGGCATTTATTCTGGCCTCCTGCTTCCCTCCCCTCTGCCCCCCCAAGTGAAAAGGATCAAAATAGTCTTCCCCTGTGACATTTTACTTCTTTTGACCAATCAACTGTGGCAGCGTCTCTGTTAAAGCCACTGAGAGCCAGGCTAGAGCAGCAATGCCAGCCAGTATTGTGGTAAGCTCAAAAAGTAGGTGCAACACTGCAAAAACTTAATCTTTCTGCTGCCAGGAAAGAGGGCATGGGGTCTGGAACAAATACAAATATCCCACTACTACAATTTATCTTGCATTTCCCTTATGTGTAAGCTGAGCCCCTCACCTAGTGACATTGAAACTAATATGTGTCAGCTTTCTGTCTGTGGTCCAAACTTCCCATCTTGGGGCTGACTGAAGATGGTCCAGCCTTCTCTCTTGCCTCTGGGAAGCTTTCCACAGCCACCTGACCCTTTCACCCCACTCACTTCACTTAATCCCTTCCCTCATGTATTGCTCCTGGAAACATACACAAACCAGCTAAACTTGCTTCTATCTGAGCCCTATCTACAACCCTATCTTGGGACCCCATCACCTTACCACAACATGCCCACGTACGTATATGGACACGGACAAGATCAGAGTCTGCTTCAGGTTGCCAGGAAGTATAAATGTTAATTAATGCAGTGTGCTGAGGGAAAAAAGTTGAGTCCAGATGCAGAAGATGACCAGGTCACCCAACACCAAAATGAAAAGGAAAAAAAAAAAGAGAAAGCAACACAGGTGGTGCAGGGAGCCAGACGGTGGATCTCGCTAGCCCTGTTCCTGAGGGAGGAAGAATTGGCTTGGAGGCCATCCTGCCATCAGGAACCACCAGTCCCATTCCTCGTAAGGTCTGGCACCACACTGCCTCCTCAGGGTCTTAGCACAAGCAATTTAAACAGCAGACAGAACAGAGCCTGCCTATTTTCTGGATGTCTATAAGCACTGAACACATCTGCAGCATCAAGGTTCAGCGATCAATTCTACACCTCTCCTTCCTGTTTAGTGTGTAAAGATTGACCGTTCTGCCTATTCTGCACAGCATCTATACCTGCCTTCATCCTGGTTCTGTATGCAAAAGCAAGTGCTTAACTACTGCCTTAAAATATAAGGAGTACCTTATATATTGAGATACGACTATATTAACAACTTGCAGACAGCTTTCTCTGAACATGAAGTACACCTTATTTCCACTTCTACCTAAATCCACCACATACTTGGCAGATAGTTCTCTGAGTAGACAGACAAACAAAGCACATTTGCTTTCCTTTTTGAGGCAATTATAAGAGATACAATAGAGAACCTGAAAGCTGTTCCCAAGGGAATCCAATCTCTCCTCCATCTTGGACACCGTAAGTTTTCTGGAAATAGTATAACTTCCAGCATGAATAAACTCAAATAACTTATGGCTGAAGTACTTCTTTAAAAAACAAAAGTTGCTGTAGTAACAGCTTTGTCTATAGCATTAGGATATTACTGTACAGAGCTTGCCAGCACTCTGCTCTAAGACCCTGCTGTGCTGTACAAAGACTTAAAAACAGCCTCTGCACCAAAATGCTTAGTATCTGAGTGGACCAGGCATGCAAAGGAGGTGCTGTCCTCGGAGATTTATAGATGGAGGCACAGAGAGGCATTGACTTATTCATCTGCAGCACGGATGGCACAAAACCAGCTTTAACTGCACTCTAGTGCCTCACCCAGTTTCCTCTAAGTACATCCCAGCACACTTCGAGGCAATGGAAACTCATTATTAGCTTCCAGTTAAGGTTTTGAGATTTTTTCCATCCACTCTTTATAATGCTTGGATTTTCTTGCTATCATTCTGCTAGAAACTTTGGAAAGTAGGGAAACATTTTAAAACTGAATAGCTGTGATTTGAATAACAGTAAATAACAGAAATAATATTGCAGAAAACTTTGTTGTTTTTTACCTCAGAAGTTAATCAACAAATAATTTCCACAGGTAGAAAAAAAACCGCAACAAGTCTGAACACTGCAACAAGGCTTTTGTCTTCACAGAGCCACGCAGAATATAGTTCCATTAGGTAGCAGTGAAATCAAACAAAAGGAAATAGCTTTTGTGCTTGCTACTTTCAAGTGCCTTTCAGGTTGTACCTTACACAGAAAAGCTTTTCTTTCAAACTCACAGGATCACCTTATCTATCTCTAAGCCTATCATCTTCAGACCGCTTTCTCTGTTACTGTGGTAATGTTGTTGTCCTTCATCAGCAGAGGCTCCCAACCCTCCTGTTACCTCACTTCCGTAATTCCTTAAGCAGTCCACCAAAACTTTCTGAGCCATTCCTACTCCTTTTCAAGCCCAGATGCACAGCTGTAGCTTCACAAAAGTATTTCTAATGCCCCAAAGCCTACTGACGTAACAGTAGTTTACCAGGATCCTTATCTCAGCTCCAATGTAGCTCTTAACATGCCATGCCTTCAGTAAGGTTTCCCAAACTCCCTCCACTACATCTTCCCATCTCACACTGTCCAAATAACCTGCCAAACTTGTCATCATTAGATAAATGAGGAATAGAAGCTATGGTGCCAGAAAGTGGCAAGCCTGATTTTGGGCAGTGCTGTAGCAGAACAAGAACTGCACAACCATGTTTTGTTTTTTTTTCAATTAAAGAAAGAAAAAAATGCATTTTATGGAACAGCGCTCAAGACTGACTAAATATCATCTGTTATCCTGCAACCAGCTCAATTACCAAGTGTTTTGATGCATTCTAGTTTATGAAACAGAAACATGACTGCTTTCATGCCTGGTCCAAAAGAAGTTTGTACCACCAAACTATCTGACAACATACAAGTCTGATACGCATAACATCAGCCTGATAACAGCCTGTCAGGTTATCCTATTGCTGTTGTTCTTTTCCCCCCATTGCAAAGCTGCAATGGCACTCTGATATTAACTTTGACTTAGGAAGAAAGCCAAAGCAATACTGCTAACAGTCCAAGAACACCTAATAAAGAATTGAACTGCATTCAACTCAAACGTTAAAGAAAGGAGAAAAAAAGGAAAAGTTAAAAACAAACCAAAGCAGATGGACACTGAAGAGGATTCATTATTTATCTCTCCTTTAAGACTTAACATTATAAGAACTCTAGTATATTGGAAGAAACTTACTGTTGGTGCCTGGAAGAGGTACTATTCCAAATAGTCTGCAGCCATCATAAAAAGCAAAAGAATTTGTAATGCTTCAGCTCCATGGAAATTAATACCAGGTAGGGGAGGGTGCTTTAAGCCAAACAAAGCTATTTTTAACTGCGTATTAAAATATACGTTTTTAGTTGCTACAGCTAGAACTATTCTCAGACAAGTAATAGTAGATACTGCAGCACATTGTGGCATTGAGCACTTGGGATGCATCTTTAAAGATAAATCACAGAATAATGTACAAAGTTTAGGAGAAAGCCAATTCCATCTCTTGAGAGCCTGCTTTGCAGCATAGGGCTGCCACTGCTGAAGCAAGGAATATAGCAAGTGTCAGGAAATAGCTGTAAAGCTGTGGCTGGAATGCAGTCTGGATGAGGCAGTTGATCATGAAAAGATGCATTGGAAAGTCAAGGTAGAGCAGCAAATTATGTAAATTCAAGAACACTGCTGTCAGTTGTTCTTTCCCCTGCACAAGTGAGAAGAAGGGCTCAGGTTTCATCATCGATCATCAGAGAGAGAAGATCAGCACCTGACTCTCCTTCCTCTCCCTCCCCTCAAGGAAGCTATAGACCACAATGAGGTCTCCCCTCAGTCTTCTCTTCTGTGAGCTGAACAAACACCCACGCTTCATACGTCCTCCCCTCTGGACATTTTGCAGCCCTCCTTGGGAGGCTCTCTAATAGATTTATGTGTATTTTGTACACAAAAATGCACACAGTACATCCTTCTCTCCAAAATGGAAATATATGGATTTGATGAGTGGACTATTTGATGGATAAGGAACTTGGCTACAGGATCATCCCCAGATGGTAGTGGGCAGTACCTCAGTGTCCAGATGGAGATCGGCGACTAGTGGTGTCTCTCAGTACTGGCACAGATGCTCTTCCGTATCTTCGTTAGTAACACTGACAGTGGGATTGACTTCACCCTCCGTGAGCCTGTGAATGACACCAAGCTGCATGGTGTGCCCAACACACCTGAGGGACTCAGTGCCACACAGGAGGACCTAGACAGGTTTGAGAAGTAGGCACAGGAGAACCTCATTAGGTTCAACAAAGCCAAGTGCAAGGTCTCACACCTGGTTCACAGCAATCTCTGCTATCAATAGAAGCTAGGAAACTAAAGAATGGAGCACAGTCAAAAGGGACTTGGGAGTTCTGATGGGTGAAAGGCTCCAGCCATGAGCCAGCAATGTGCCCTTGCAGCCCAGAAAGCCACCTGTATGCTGGACTGCATCACAAGCATGGTCATCAAGAAGGTTGAGGGAGGTGATCCCTCCCCTTTCCTTGTAAGATCTCACCTGGAATACTGCATCCAGATGTAAAATCCTTAGTACAGAAGAGAAAAGAATCCGCTGGAGCATGTTCAGAGGAGGGCCACAAAAACAATCCAAGGGAAGGAACACCTTCCATGGACATGTTAACATAGGGCTGATGTCAGCAAGAAAGCTGGCACCATTCAGTCTGGAGAAGGTTCCGGGCAGACCTGATAGTGGCCTTTCAGTAGTATCTAAGAGTGGGGAATATAGAAAAAGGAAAGACTCTTGTCATGGTTTTATGACTTTTGTTATCGATATTTCACATTGTAACATCAAGTAGTACACTGGAAGTTAAAGAGTTAATGCTCTAGTTGCATGGATCATGGATAGTTCTGGGTAGATCCATTTCAGAAAAGGAGAACTAACTACATACACCAGAGGACTTTTCATTTCTGTCTTCCATTCAGAGGGAAAGATAAAACTGTTGGCAAGTCATGAGACATCCCCTTTTCCCTTTCTGCTCATCTCTGCAGGGTGTGCTCCCTAGTCATCTCATCTTCAGCATTAGAGTGAGGCCTTTGGTTTCAGACACGCTCTCTCTCTCATTTTACTTGATTAACCTCAATTCCAATTATATTATCCTGCATCCCAATGACTTATTTAGTAAACGAGCTTTTCTCCTCAGATTGTTGCCAATGTTTTGCTTTTAGACCCATCTCCCTGCCCTTTCCCCGTCTCCAGGGCATGGGTCCATGCATCTCCTTGCCCCATTAGTCACAGAACTGGGTTGAACAGACTAAAAAGTTGACAACTCTTTAGCAGGGTCTGTTGTGAGAGGACAAGGGGAAATGGTTTCAAACTAAAAGAGGGGAGATTCAGAGTGGATATAAGAAAAAAGGTGGCTTTTGTTTTTTGTTGTTTTTAGAAACAAAACAAAACCTATAAGCATAGTGAAGCACTGAAACAGGTTTTCCAGAGAGGTGGTGAATGCCTCATCCCTGCAGACATTCAAGGTCAGGCTGGGACACTGAGCAGCCTGATCTAGTTATCATTGCAGGGGAGTTAGAGTAGATGACTTTTTAAGGTCCCTTCCAACTTGAACAGTTCTATGATTCTACAATATACTTTGCCTAGAATGAAGACTCGTACCATGCATTTTCTCAACATACTGTATTCCTCTGATTTTTGGTCAGTATCAGAGGAATGGTTGTTGAAAATCTCATAGAGGGCCTGCTACCATTCCAGCTGGATCAGAAACAGCTAACTTAAAATGACCTGGAAAGGTTCAGACTTAGACCTGTGGAGATTACTCAAAGCCCTCACTCAGTTCCACTACAGCAGTGAAGAAGAGACAAAGGGAACAATAGGCAGGAGAGAAAGCAGGGATGAAAATGGCCTGCTGAAGAGAGGAAGAGAAAATAGACCTTGAAGAAACAAACAGAAGAGGAATATCCACACTATAAGCCATAGCTTCTGCTTACTAGAGGAGGCTACTTATCCCAGCCCTTCAGAAAAAATAAAAAATCCCTATTTGCAATAGGTGTTGCACTACCTAGATCACTTTAGCAGCTAGTATTTATAGAAAAGCGCTGTCCTCACCTCACTGGCTCTTGGATCTTATTGCAAACATTGCTTCCCTCTACTTCCACTATCTCAGATTACACACAGGCAGTGCAACGTAATGCGCCCAGGAAAATGACACTTACCCAGCTAGCATGCTACCAGCACTCCACGTATTTCTCTCAAACCCTGCCTAGAGATGGCAAGCTGCCTACACAAGTGCTGTGCAGCAGGGGATGGCAGAGGCACCTAGTGGCTAGGACACTTAGCTGGAATGCAAACAGCATGCATTTTATTCCTGAGGATGCCTCCATTTTGCTAAAGTGACCTGAACAATACCAGGTTTTTACATGCAGCCTGAGTGTCCACATCCGTTAAAACTGGGATACAGATCCATGACTCTTTTTATACAGCCCTTTTGAGAACCACAAAAGAAAGAAATTCATTTAATTGCATTGACAGAAAAGTGCAGAAAGCTTGCCCCTCTCAGTTGTTTTGCTAGTGGGACCAGGATTTCACTCAGAGGCCCTGACTTGAATTTCAGAAAACGTTCCTAAATCACCCAGAAATGCTGGCAAAGTTTCTTTAGCGTCTCTGTTCCTTAATTTTCATTGTACAAACACCAAGAAGAACTGCCCTCTCAGGACAGTCTGAGAATAAATGAACAAAAAAGCACAAAGATCCTCAAGTGAACGGAGACCATTCTTTGCCATACAGTTCAGGCCTTCTGAAAGAAAAAGTGGGGCACATCCTTAAGAGCACAGGTTTATTTTCTGGGATGTTTGAAGTTGTTGATAAATTTACAAGCTGAAGGATTGCTTAATTAACTCTTCAAATATTTTTTCCTGTTAACATTTTTCCCTCTCCTTTATTGATTTTTTTTAAAAAACATAAAGACTCTGAGGCACTGAGTAGCAAAAAAAAAGAAGAACTAATGCTCTTTTTTCCCTCCCCCTCTAAAGTCAAAAGCAAAAAGCATTCTTTTATCAGCATATTATTGTCTCTAAACATTTTACACAAGCTGCCGTGGCCAGCAAATAAACACAATCTGACAAACCTCATGCATCAAGTTAAAAGTATAAAAACTCAGGTTTTGAAAACCTTTCAGCTTGCTTTTTTGAGAGGCGGAAAGCACTGATTTCAAGAATTAAGCTGTGCAGACACAAGGCTCTGGCCTCCAAGGAGACTGCAAATGTGTTATTGTTATTTGTTGGACTATTATTGGACTGCCATACTTGAACTTACAGTCTTGTTGTGAGCCTTTGATGGTAGAACCCCTGTCTTGAGGAGGTCATAGACAAATTCAGTCTCAACAGGGGAGAGACAGGAAAGGAAACAAAGACAAGGAAGAATAAAACAACATGCTCTTTCTCATGTATAAGAACTTGACTCTCACACACAGACACAAAAAAGAAAGAAATCAGAGCCCCAAAGTTTATTCCAGTCAGCTTTCTGTCCACCGGACTGCACCACCAGCCTAAATCCTGCTCACCTCCTAGCAAGAAAGTCTCCCTTTCTAGTTCTCACAGCATTACTGCAAAGGAAGGAGCAGAAAGAGCCTTTCAGACTATCCAGTGAATCTAGAAGCAATAAATTCAGTTACAAAGGTATATGGCAAAAGACAGTGATTACGGTGCCTTCAAATGGGATATAGGCACAGCAGAGCAATAACAAGTAATGAAGAAGGAAAACCAGCTCACCCCTTCCAATGACAACTCAAGAAAAGTGTGATCTCTACCCAAAGAGATGCTGCTGCCTCTGCTGCTAATCCTTAAATGAGGCTTCACCCCTTCCAGTCATTCAGGTACACTGCTTGCACCTGAGCTCCTTGGGTTAGCCACACCTTCTCACCTGCTGCTCAACCATTGGTTCAGGCTGTGACCTGGTAATTGCACTGCAGAGGGCCTTAGCACTGCAAATGGAGGCAGGGCAGTGTAATCATGAAAATAATCTGCAAGAAATGACTTTTGAGCTCAACATAAAAGAATTCAATTAGAAAAGCTGCAGGCCTCCCTGCTCTCTCTAATGTCAGTGATTCTGCCCATTCAGTACTCGTCTCCAGGGAACAGACAGAAACTTTCAAGCTGGGAAGACTGTAGATGTCTTGCATTGATATGCTCCTCATTATTAAGCAGGGCACATTATGATTCTGCAGGAAAGGCTGGACATAAACAGTACCTTCTGGGTTGTAAATCATTAGCCAGCCTCTTGTCTTTTGAGCAATACCATTCATATCAAATTCCTGTGGTACTCAACACCCAAATACTACTTTTCTCCATCTTCCTTTTCCCTTCCAGTTAGATGCATCTCTATCTTTGTTATATTTTTCCACATTCTTAGAACTTATTGTGGAAGTTACTGCAAGATCTAATTAAAAGTGGTTATAATTAGCCATGTAGTATTTCTTCTCATACTTAAGTATATGAGTAATCAACTGAAGATGGCAAAACTCACAACAGAAGGGAATTTATATGATGCAAAGACACAAGAAAAACTAATTCCTCTCAAAGCTGACAGCTAGTTGTTACATTCACAGAATTGACATTCAAATGCCATAGAGCGTCATGTGCCACAAACATCACTGGATGAAGCAGCCCAGATTCTGAAAACAGAATTCATCTTTATGAAGCCAGCAAACTTGACCACTGCTACTTTCAGACCTGCTATGTATTGTTAAAAGGTCATCAAAAACTAGAGCTCTAGGATGGTCTCCACAGTTTTCCCTAAGGTATCTTTCTACTCCTTTCTGGCATTGAAAAGTAGCAAAATTTAACTCATTTTAACAAGTATGACCTCCAAGTCCAAGTTGGCACCTAGTGAAATCAGTGGGGCAATCCACTTCAACTGAAATTGATTGAAATTCTTTGCTACTCAAACAATTTAATAATAGCAATAATTAAAAACAAAAATAAATAACTAATCAACCATAGAGTTAAGATTACTCCCCCTTATTTGACTTTGACTGACAAGGCAATTTCAGTGGTGATTCAGCGCTGGCTGGAAAATTCTCTCTGTTCTGTCAGCATGCCAGACTCCATTTGCTGACCCTGAGAACACTGCTACAAAGCTAGTCTATTCACTAAGGCACTTCTCCCAGTGTGAAATGGAGTAAAAGGTGCCTCTGGAAGAAGAATAGAGAGTTAGGCAACTAGGGAGTGCTGCTGTAGGCATGAGTGGTTTATCTTCTGTTTCATCTCTTGTGCTAGGAGAAGACTAGAATGGACAAAATAGATCTGCATAAATACACAAATGAAACAAACTGCTGGCAGGAATCTAGGGTGATTTGGGAAATTAAGACAACTGTGTTGTTACCTGGTTGCTATGATGCAATGAAAAGGAAAAAAATATATAAAAAAAAATAAAAAAATTACACTATTAAAAGCATTCATAACAAAGACTAACAAAGTAATGCTTTTTATTATTATTATTATTTTAAGATTAATCTCAGAATCATAGGGATTGGACTAGATCTCTACAGATCATTGAGTCCCACCCCACTGCAAAGCAGGCTCCCTAGAGCAGGATGCACAGGTAGATCCAAATGGGTCTTGAATATCTCCAGAGCAGGAGAATCCACAACCTCCTTGAGCAGCCTGTTCCAGTGCTCCGTCACTCTCACTGTGAAGAAGTTCCTTCACATATTGGTGCATTTTATGGCCATTTCTTCTTGTCCTGTCCCCACAGACAGGTTGGCCATGTTCCTTTGACGCCCACATGTAAGATATTTATAAACATTAATAAGATCACCTCTCAGTGTTCTTTTCTCAAGGCTGAACAGATCCAGGTCGCTCAGTCTTTCCTTGAAAGAGAGATGGCCCAGGACCTTTATCATCTTTGTGTCCCTCTGCTGGACTTTCTCCGGGAGATCCCTGTCTTCTATGTACTGGGGAGCTGCCCAGAACTGGACACAGTATCTCAAATGAGACCTTACCAGGGCAGAGTAGAGGGTTGACCTGCTGGCCACAGTCCTTTCAATGCACCCCAGGGTCCCATCAGCCTTCTTAGCCACCAGGGAACACTGCTGGCTCATGGCTGACCTGTCATCCACTAAGACCCCTATGCCCTTCTCTGCAGAGCTGAAGAGCAAACAAACTAATCAGCAAGAATCATGACAAGCCATCAAATTAATCAATGAGATAGAATTTATATATATTAAAAAAAAAAAACCACCCATAAATATATATTTTTTAAATTTTATTTTTACAAATGTGTCTTGAAGATGCTGTCTAGGCTACTGCCTGCGTGGCTTTAAGGTTGTCATCCTCCCTTTTCTTCCACCATCAAGGCTCCTTATCTATCAACATTTTGCTCTCTAGTGTACAGCATTTCTGAGGCTGTTCTTCAAGTCTAGAACCTCCCTCCCCTGGTCTCTACCAAAGCCACAATTATTTCCATCCCTTAGCTGTATACATTACTTGATCTCTTTGATGACTTGTGCTGTGTTTATCCAACATTTGATCTTCTCTGATAGTAGCATAGCAACAGACAACAATTTATGGTGAATACTGTGTGAACCCTCTCCTACAGAATGCATCTATAAGTTGTCCTACTTTCTTAGATAATGTTATACTCCTTAGAACAATAATGCTAAGTCAACAAGTTATCTTAATTTTATGCCAAAATAAGAGTAGCTTAACATTATTTAAGTCCACTAGTTTTATGAAATACCAGGAAGCAGCAAGAATATGTTACAACTATTGCAACCTATAGGATTTCATCTATGACATTCAACCAATACTTCTTGCAACTCTGAGCAGTCAGAAGATCTTACGTGGGAATCACAATGTGCTCACCACATTCTTTAAAAGGAAGATTTAAAACCTTTAGATACAGTTGCAGAAGAGTTTCTTTGAGTCCCTATGACCCCTAGGAAAAACAAGTTCCAACAAAGACCACATGGAAAATATAACCATTCTTCCCTATTCTCCATATTATTTTATATATATATATATATAACACACACACATATATATATATATATAAACACACACACATATATATATATATATATACACATACACACACGCACATCAATCAAAGATAACTTCATTTTGTTGGAGCAGGGTGGGTTGGCTCTCACTTTTTAGTCACTTGGTTATGTGCTGTACTACAATGGACTAAAACTGTCCTGTGAGTTCTCAACAGTGATCTCAGAGGTTATTGGTCCTGCAGGTTCAAGAACTGGAAATATCCCCTCCCATAGGCTTATAAAGTCACCCAAACCTAATCAGACTTTTTTGAAATGGAAAATAATTCTGGACACCTCTTTGGAAGTGTTCTCTTTCCTTCCTGTCATCCTTTTGCATAACTTTTTCTTCCTTGTGCTATCTATCACCTTGTGAAATAAGTAGGTTTTAATTAAGTTTGAGAAAGGAGTTCTCAAAACAGGAAGCGAGCTTTTACCAAGTGACAGCCCTGCTTTCCTTTCAGTCACTCTGAACGTGCTCAGAATCATCAGCTAAAGTAAAAGTTTAGGTCAATCTTGTTACTCCACACAGATAGCTATACTTCCCTAAAAGTAGTTCGATTACTGCTAATCTATAACTGCATATTTATATCTTCCCCCAGATAAGACCCAAGCTGCATTCTACTGATAAGTAGAACAATCCAGACATCCCTTACCAAAGCATCAAGAAAGATACGATACTTAAGAAATGCTTAGCATCCCCATTTACTTTATGACCAAGCATGCTCAGAAGTCTTAAAACAGCCTTTCTTGGCTTTCTGTAGAGAACTACCTAAAACTACAAGAGTATCCAGATCTTGCATGGTTTCCCAGACTTTACTGGTAAAACCTCCTAATCTACTAAGCAGTATATTCCTGATCATTTGGTAATTGAACCATGTTCTCCATAATCTGTGCAAGAGCCCCTGCTTACAGAAACAGTTTCAGTATCTCACCTGCAGGCTATGACAGATTTCAAGGTTTGCTTCGTAGTCCTGTGTTCTCCCTTCTCTGTAAGGGCCTACTTATACCTGCCTTTTCTTGTTCACTTATCTTCTGCCTACCCTAGACAAGTATGTTTTGGAAGGAAAAGCTGATTATTCCTTTCACGATTTAACCTTTCACAGAATCACCAAGGTTGGAAAAGACCTACGAGATCATCCAGTCAAACCATCATCAGCTCACAAAAGGGGAAGGAAAGGTAGTAACTGTTCTAACACAGCTTCCCTCAGACCATGTAAATAAATGCCTGACTTATATAAAAGAAGGACCAGAAATATGTTCTCTGATGCATTCTGGAAATAAACAAGTTGGTTCTGTCCTTTTTATCAGATCTATCTGATCTGAGTCTCAGCAGGGTTCACTGTTCTAAACAAGCAACAGCACAATTCAGGACAATAGAGTTACAGCAAGTTATTACTTGCAAACAAACAAACAACAACAAAAAAAAAAAAAAAACCACGAGTTTCTTGGAAGCTTAATCTCTGATTTCACTTTTCTATTGGAATGTGGACGTGTGGACTCTGTTTTTTATTTGTTGTTTATTATTGTAGGGATCAGCTCTTGCAAGGTGTTTCATGTTATGACTTTTTACACATAAATAGAGGCTGACTTACTGGGAGAAGACAAAAGACAAACAACAAGAAAGCACTGTTAGTACTAGTAGCTAAATCTGCAACCCACAGTCTATAGTTGTAGAAGCCGAAGTCCTGGAAACACTTGCTCTGAATCTGAAACAAGATTTTTCTCCACTGTACACAGGTAAAAACATCTAGCACAAAAATGCAGGTCCAGTGATAAGGTTATACAGATTACACTGTCTCTCCTATTGAAAGACTCAATTCCAAGTCCCAGAGCAAGCCTTAGAAGAGACACAATTTCCAGGCAAGCAATTGTACACCTGCTCAATAGTTCTTTTAGACACCCATTGTTCTATACTTAGAGAACAAATGCCAACTTTATTCCAAATCTTTAGTAGATTTAAACAAGACACAGCAAGAATGCAGCATTTCACGAGAGAAAGGGGAAGGAGACAGCTGTGCCCCAGATGCACATCTCCAGATAGCCTATCTCCCCTCCCATTCATCCCCAGTGGGAGGCTGACTCAGCCAACCGTGCATAGGGGCAGCTGCCCTCAGTGCCTACCTCTGCCCTTCAGCACCACGGTCAGCGCAGGAGGCCCGGTTGGAGCCGCCTCCTTATTCCTGCCAACCTACATGGAAGCCCTTGACACAAGGGCATAATCGGTGCTCCCATCTGAAGCACCTACTAGGAAAGCAAATGTTTTACTTAACACCAAATTGGTTAGTATCACCTTAAACTCATTTCCACTTTATGATAGTAAGTGTTTCCCAGATTTGTTTTATGCCATTTTCCTGGATCTCTTCTATATTATTTCCAGCTTAATAGTATTAAAGGATGTACAAAGGGTTGACTTGTATGTAATCCATGGGCTTTGTATTTATTACAGATCCTAGGCCTCCTGAATACATGTACTGGCATCTCTACTTAATGACAAACATTATCAGCATCCATATGGGAAGGGTTTATAACTGCTCCAAATTTAAAAATCAAAATGTACTACATTATAGGCTTATTATATAGTTTCAATGAGATTTTAGATTACTGTGCAAGGAGACCACTTTTCATATTGCTAAGTCTGGAAGTTTATTTACATAAACAATAGAAAAGAAGTTAAACTCACTAAGTACCATTTAAGAAAAAGGTCATTCTTCAATGCAGTTGGCCATAAATTAACCAACACAATTACCAGGAAACTCTTACAGTATGGTAAGAATTCTCTGTGTGATGCTTAAGTAAACAAGGTTGTATTGAAATGCAAGCCTCATACTGAACCACAGTGCAGTAATAACATCCCCTAAGCACATTCAAAGTTAACTCTAAGCTAAACGAAAACCAGAAAGCAAAACTGGCCATCATCACTCCAAGTCACTATTGCAATTATACTTTTATGTTATTTGTTTAAACACTGTACTGTAATTTTAGATTAGAAGATACCTTTTGCTGAAAAGCAGCCTCCAGCATAGTGCTTTGTCTGTCCTAGCCCATCCTACCACTCACTCTCTGGAGAGCTCTCTGAATTACTAGCTATTCTTGAAGCCAAAGCTCAAGAAGCAAGTAGCAACTTCCAGCAGCAGAATTTTCCTGTATACAGCTTACATTGCAGAAACGCCTGAATTAACCTCTCCATCTAAACACACATGAACCCAACGTAAGATGAACTACATTCCTACCTACATCATTTCTATTCAAGTTTTGCTCAGGCACTTACTAACCAAGGAGAGCAAATTAGAACAATGTAAATTCTGGGTATCCACCAGGTCTGGGGACACACACCTGGCAACAATCCGTGTACTGCAAGGTTGGCATCTCACACCTTGCCCACTGGGGATCACCACATAATTTGTCTGCACATCAACTCTCCCCCACCTTGGTTCAAGCAGCACCAAGAAAGCAAAGTAGCTGGCAGCATGCTGTAACAAACTGAGAAAAAGTGGTACCTTGTACCATCTAAGGCTTAGACTAAGCACTTTGTTTCAGCCACATTGTCAGCCTTCTGGCTATCGCCAGCACCTAGAAACTTTCTTAAACCTTTGAAAAGACATGAACAAGGTAAACTTTGAGTAATCCCAGTCAGGAATTTTTTCCACCAGAAATGCCATGGCTGTGAGCTGAAGAGGCAGAGCTCGTCCTTTCCTGAACTCCAAGGGGAAAGCAGCCACAAATGATATCCTCCACAGCTTTTGCTGAGAAAACAAATACTAGAAGCATGACCGCATCTGAAGCGCTCTACCTCAAGAGAGTGAGCTAGCCCTGAATTAAGTAAGTAAATATTTAACCCCTGTATTCTCACAGCTTTCACAAACTCTCTTTGGATTCAAGTCATTTGCACACAGTTTGCTCGAACTGGTGAATTAAAAATAAAAGAAATAAATGAAAAGAAAAACAGAAAAGAAAAAAAAACAAACAAACAGAGGCAACTCAGTCCATAAACTCATTCATTCTGTTACTCGATGTTCACAAACCAGAGGCCACAGCATTCAGTATCCTAAAACTTTTCAGACAGTGGTGACAAAACATCTTTGTGCTGGTACGTATGCATATGTATACTCTTTAAAATAATAATAAGAGCAGCAAAGTGAAATAACTGTTCCTTTCTGAAATCGCACATAGTTCATTGAAACTGGACTGCTTCCAAACTCCAGTTTTAATATCTTCCTCTGACAGAATTCCATGCCTTTAAACAGCACGCCATAAACACTGACTTTTTCTTTTAAGTTCCTAACCCGAGAGGTAACTAGCAAAGGACCTATTTTAAATAAATGATAAAAGGCAGATGCTAAAGCTCAAGAAAGCCCTAAAGTAAAGTCAGTAAGAAAGACCTGAAAGCAATGATACTAACAGTACCTTTAGTCTTTAGAAAGAAACTTCTTGACCAACATTTATTTTTTCCATAGAACGAGAGCAAACTAAGTTTTGGAAACTTTTTGCCCAAGAACACTTTCCTCCAGGGCAAGGCTTCAAACTATCAACTAGTCCAGTTTGATCCCATGAACTCACTTTGCAATCCCTGTTTAGATCAGCAAATCCAGGGCTCAGATTTGGTAATTCTTCTCCAGGGCAACACACAGGAATAAAATCAGACCATTACGTGTCTTCACAGTGCATAGTACCATGTTTCTCCAAAACACTTGTGTTTCTACCTTAATAACTACATAAACTGTAGATACTTACAGCTTAGTCTTAGACTTATTGCCCCTCACTTCTGGAAAAGCCTGTGTGTAGACATACACACATGCATACATGGTATACAGACACACACTTGCTCACTCTTGTTCTCTGTGCTAAATAGCATTCCTAAAATAACTTTTGGCATTCCTTTTTAACTCTTCAGTGTGTTTTGGATTTTCAGGTGGGCACCTTAGTAAAAAACAAAACAAAACAAAACCTTCATCAAACACAAAACCATTTGTTTAAGGCTACTCCTTACCTACTGTCCTGCAGGCTTGGGTTTTCACCCTGGTTGGTAGTGGTGGCATTATCTGTTTGCACAGCTTTCCATAGCATTATAAACACGGCCTCCCAGATGCTCCCAACAGGCCAAGCTACTTTAACTTTCCCTTCTCATCTAGGTGACACAAAGTGCTTGTAAAATGCCCATCACTACCATGTCTGAATCCCAGATTCCTACCTTATGATAAGATTGATTTTTCTAGTCGAAGTCCTTAATGTTTCAGGTAATTTCTCTGACGTGCCAGTTTTTATGCTGGCCAACCACAAGACAACAGCACCACCCAGTGGCTCTTTCTGCAGTCAACGTTTTGAGGAACTATAAACTACAAGTTTAGAGGATTTCTCAGAATTGAGAAGGTTCTTAAATTCACTGTTTCAGTAGTGCAGGTAATTCCTTAGAAATCCAGCCCACTTTCTCTAAAGTGACTAATCTCTACCAGGACAGATAGCCACGGCTGATAGCCATTCTGAAATTTCAGGGGCCCCTGTTTTCAGACAGCATCAAAATTCCTCACTATAAATTCCTCTTGTATATACTCCTGTGGTTTCCACATTCAAATCTTTACTTAAAAGAGGTCATTCTGGCAAGTGGTCGCTATATCTAAGAGCAGGGACTGTTCCTCATCAGTCTCTAGACAAGAGTACTGAAGAGAGAACCACATATGAAAATGTGACGATCGTATTTTATGCTCAATGTAAAAAATATCAGCAATAATGAAGCCACATGCTTGAATGTTTACAAGTCACCTGTTATCAGTAGTGGAGCTACATATCAATACATGGGTTCATTAAAAAAACGTGAAAGAAAGAAGTTTCAAGGACAACCATTTTAGTGAAACTATACTTTTACAGACCTTCGTGTTTAAAATAATCAGACATCTTATAATGTATGATTTCACTGCAACCTATTTTTTTTTTTGCAGAATCCAGCTGAGACTAACAAAGATTCTAAGCCCACATTAAGAAGAACTTTCTTGATGACCAGAAACAAAGTTAACAAAATAGAAAACCAAATACTCTGGTCCCAAAGCATTTCAGAGCACATAATGTTTCGACCATTCTCTCCCAAAGACAGGAAGACACAATAGTTTTCAGTTCATAATACTAATGTCTGTGGCATAAACTTCTCTTTTAAGAACAAAACTGTACTTGAAAAAATAAAGATAGTGGACTTACTCAGTTGCTTGGCAGCTGGAATCAATAATGAAACTGGCTTTATCCAAGCTCTGGTCATTCTGCAGTTATAGTTAGAACGCACCTAGTATTACAATGTATTTTACCTGAAATTGTAGCAACTCTGTAAACAGCAGTATGACTTTTGGAGCTCTCACTGTTCTACCTTGCTATATTTTCTCAGGAGGTCACCTACAGTTAAGCAAAAGTTTCTTGGGACATTTCTGCTCCAAAATCTGGAGCTGATCAGTGGTCCACCCCCTTTTTCTAGAAGTTGAGCTTCCTCAAGGAAGGATCCTTCTTCCACACACTGTTTTTGCAAAATAGCTTAGCTTCCTTAGGCTGCTCTATCTCCTTTAATTGCCCCAGGGCAAAGGGTTATCTCTCTGATCTTTTCTTGGGTGACGTAACAACATGTTGAAGAAAGATCACTATTAATCTAAAACTCCTCCCAGGTGCCTTATAATTATAAGGCAACAGTCACAGTGCTGTAGCAATAAAACAAGAGACATTAGCTTTAGTTACCTGAGCCAAAGGACAATTTAAGAAAGGAAAAGAAAATTGTAAGTTGCAGTTCCATGAAAAGCAGAAATAAACATTGTACACCCTTGTTATGAAAAGAACTGGCATGATCTCATCTCAAAAGGGATTTAGGTGCTTAATTGCTTCTGCAACCAGTTCAAACACTAAAAACTCCCGAGTCCGTGAAGGTAAGTGCGTGTTTAATAAAAAAAAGTGTCCTTTTACATACAGAAAGATTGTTTTAAAAGTCAACCATAATTAAATACCGACGGGTGTCTAAGCCTTTTGGAACAGAAGTATGGGCACAGTGTCCCGTTGTTAACACTACATTCTGAACTCTGCAGAGACCAGTTTTCCTTTACTTCTCTGGCATTACACAGGCATGGCACAACCCAAAAGTCTAATCCTACTTTGCTTCAGGGTCTAAGGGCTTTAGAGGTACTTCCCACAAGATATTTTCCCCAGAGAACACTTGCTCATCCCACATGCACCGTCCCAAACACTGAGATCTGTTTAACTAGAGAACCAGTTCGTGTTTTTCTTGTTCCCGTCACAAAACCACAAGCCGGAAATGCCCAAGCAAAAATTAAGTCATGTGTACAGCTGAAGCATACACTGGTTATAGATTGGTCAGAAAGCAACAACCACAAGCTGGGGCTGTGGATTTCTTTTACCTTTGATGCATTTCTGTTCTTTCTTTGTGCAGCTGGGGTAAGTCACTTTTCAGCTTTACGGTAGCACACACTGGAGGACTGCAAGAGTCTTAGATATTGCCAGCCATACCAGGAGCTGTACGGGTACCTAGGACAAATAAAAGAGATTATTTATCTTTTGCCCAAAGACTTCTGAAAGGGCCTGGGGCCAGACTGTAGCAAAACAGGACTGTCAGTCACCAGGTGAAACAGTCAGCAGCCTGACTGATCCAGATTCCAGCTTAAAACTCTTCTCAATCAGCTGTGCAGGCCCTGGGGCTCTACTGAACTCTTATTACCATCAGGAAGTCAAACAAGTTTAACACAGAACAACAAAAAGCATTTTTTCCTCTCTATGGCCAAGACAAACAACTGTGGGAGTTAACAAAGGCAGTCAGATTGCTACTACTATCACAAGCCTTTGGCTTTTCCTATCTACCCATGCTTATACAGAAAACAGCTCCTCTTTCTTTGGAAGGAAAGGGGCAAAGAACTTTCTAAGTGTGCCCTTTCTAAGCCAGAAAAATACCACTTGCCATTGTAGCTCACCAGAAACTAAAAACGGAAAGTTTATGGTAGTACTACCACAGAAACCGGCAACAAACACATCAGCATTCAAATAACTTCAAGATTTGTATTTTAAGTTAGGACTGACCAAACAGGAACATGAAGATCCAGCCTCCCTAACTTGGAGCAGTTCAGCTCAGCTCCAAAGCTTGCCACCCTATTCACATACAAAGTGAAAGGAGAAATCAGTACTCTAAACAGCAGGGCAAGGTAGATGCAAAGGGCCCAGGGCACAACTATCACCCTTCACAGCTAGCACAGTGAACAACAATCTAACACAAGCACTTTAGAGGCTTTTAACTCAGGGGGATTGGGCAAACAGCTTCACTTGCTTTCCACTTCTCCTTTCCATTTCTGGATACCTCAACCAGCTCTGAACTGTCTTGGAATTACTCCGTTCATCTGCTGAAATGACCTGTAGGTCTGGGTATACAGCCATACTTTCGTTTATGCTGAGGTACCTTAGTTACTTCAGTCCCCACTCCACCTGATTAAAGTGTCTCCAGCTTATTCCACCAGAATGCCAAGTAGAACTGAGGCGTATCTGCCTACAAGACTAAGTGTGCATGTGCTGAAGGCATTTTAGGAAAGCCAGGGCAGCTTGCTAGCTTGGCAGGAGAGGCACAGTACAGAAAGATAGCACTACAACGATGCTCACTGATTTTCAGTGATCTGGGATGAAATTAGCCAGACTTTCACAAAGATTTCAGAGATTCTTCCTACATAAGAAAACCAAAAACCAAACTCCATGTACTAAGAGATTACAGGAAAGGCAATCATGAGACAGGATAAACTGAAACCATAATTAACCATCATTATCGAGTAGCAACTATGTTGTGTGGTTACACAGCAATAAACTATGGATGGAGTCACCAACGAACTACAAACTTTGGCCAGAGGCTGCAGGCATGTTTCTCTAAAACAACACTTCAGTACCTAGCAGCTCCTTGTAAAGCCCCTGCAGAACTTGCAAGGGGTTTGATAGGCACTGCTGGGCAGAAAAAAGGTTTGAAAGCTCAAGGAAGTTCACCTGATGTGCTCACACAGAAACTGTGCTCCTTTGATCTGAGCATCACTGAGAAAACAGACTGACAGTTTATGTAGAGAGGTGCCAAGTGAGTCAAGTGACATTCCCCAATGATGAAGTGACATAAGATTAAGCCCAATCACACACAGTCTTTGAGAATGAGTAAAGGAAGATCGTGGACTGTGCTAGGCTGAGGGGAGTCAGAGACAGAAATGAAATGAAATGTTAACCTCAGGTTGCATGTTTCTGTAGAGGCAGATAAGGAGAGTTCCAGAGGGATGAGATCCAGTGAGATGTTTGCCTCTTTCCAGTCACTGATGGGAAAAAATGAGCAATTGTTCCTGGACTGAGAGGACAAAATAATCTCAGCTTTCTCAAATCACTGTGGAAAATAATAACAATAATAATAAAATAAAAAAAAACAAAAACACAACAGTAAGGCATATGAAAACATAAGCTTCTCAACAAACCTCAAGTGGCATAGAAAACTTGGTAAGAAGGAAGCTGTTTTCACTACACCTCCAACTGGTTCTCAGTCATATAGCAGAGCTGATGGGGAGTTACCTGAGTCATATTGGACAAGAAAAAGCTCTTCAGAGGAATTGCCCAGAAAGTCCCTCAGCAGAATCTTCACCTGAGACCATCAAATATTTTGACATAACCACTTTAATTTCAGATGGCCAAATTCTATAAAGATGTTGAGCAAAGAAGAAATGTCAGAGAAAACCAAGAAAAAGTGAAAGGGTTCAGGAGGGGGAAGTTCCAGAAAGATTACAAAGGCTGCAGAATGCTTTCAAAATGAAAAGGGCAGGGAAAACGTGAACCTCTGAACAAATACAGTTCTGTGCAAATAGGAAAATCTTTGCTACAAGAATTAGAAACTAGTTCACCTAAGCCAAGCTTTATTAGGTCAAAATACTATTAATGACTGTCAGTGGAGTCTCTTCTAATAAAAAGATTGTTAAGAGGAAAAAAAAAAAAGCACTTCAGCAGAGGTACTTTTAAGGTCTTAAACAAGCTTTTAGTGACTGTCTAACTGCCTCTGAACTTGTTCTTTCATCCACTTGAAAGACATTTATCTAACTCATACAGCACTCAGCTTTGAACAAACAAATAGATGAGCACTGATAAACAATTTAATTAGAATATTTGCTGCAAATCATTGGAGATGGAGGTTGTGCAACATTATGCTGGGGCAGTGAGCACACGAGTGGTAAGCAATTTGTAGCACTAGCCAGAACAAGAGAAGAAACTTAAAATGGGGGCGGGGTGAGGGTGTAGATTTTCACTAATCTCTGAAAAGACTCACCGCTCTATGAAGATTAGATACAAATCCAGTAATTACAGAGAAGTCATAACACCCTTTTCCTTTCTTAGTAATATTTAACTATGCTTAACCAATTGCTTACAGATGGAAGAAAAGCAAACTCAGCTCTAGTATGAGAAGTCTGAGTACTACAGCAATGCATGTTTCAGAAACAAAGGCTGTCTGCACATCCTTTATATCTGTGGTATATTTTTTACTGGTCTTGGATTTTTAAAAGAATATTTTTAAAAGCAGCAAGTCAGCATTGCTCTGCCCTTCTTTTCTGATGGAAAAGAGGCTTCTCAGGGTTAAAAAAATAATAATAATAAAATCAACTTTCTTACAAAATAAAACCTTAGACATATGCTCTCTTCTAAATGCTGTGCATTTCTTTTGCTCCCCCATCTCACATTAGTTTTAAAAGTCACTGAATACTTATTCTCAAACCGAGCACAATTAAAATATGAAGGAAAAAAGCAAGCTTATATGCAGAGCACAAGTACTATAAATTCTAGGAGTGTCAAAGCAAAACACCACTGTAACCACTTTAATTAAATATTTACAGAGAGCTTGTCTGCATAGCTGAACATCAAGCAAACAAACCCAAGCCTGGAATCAGGTGTGCTTAGCTGGATTGGAGGTTGCTTTCTCCCTCTCCCCTCTGACAAGCAAAACTTAGATAAGAATTTCAAAGTGAAGTTTAGAACTGAAAATGACGGTTTTCTGAGTCCCATTTGAGACACTTTCTAGAAAAAACAACAACAAAAAACAGGGTCTTCTTTGGCGGTATATTACATGCCAGGACCAGGGGGGAGAAATCCTCATTCTCTTACAACATGTTCTTTAACTAAGTCCTAGTTCAAATAAAGAGCTTTGCCCAGACCTTTACACTCAGGCCAAATCTACACTGTGAGCTAACTCAGGATAGCTATACCTTGCTTTATGCCAGCAAAGGGTTTGTAAGACAAGCGTAGCCTTCTGTGAACAAAATATTTTTGCTAGAACTTACTCAAACCTCCCCAGAATACACCTGCACTGGCAGACATAACTTTTTTGACTTGAGGAATTATGCCAGCAGAAAGTAAGACAAAAAGGCTTGCCACAATTGCAAAGGCCTCCTTCACACTTTACCTATGTTTATTTGGTAAAACAAAAGTACAAGAGAACACCTTAAAAGCAGCTCTTAATCACTACTTGTGTCAAAAGGGTAGATGACCCTAATCCTGCCTCTAGAGCATCTAAGCCCTTTCAAACTGCTTCTTTCTACTACTGTGGCAGTATTGTCCTGTTAGCCACACTCTGCCACATTAACTCCATATCTAGACAGTAGAGACTCCTTGTCACAGTGAGCTTGCTGCAAGTCTCTTTAGCTCCATCAGTCACCACCTACAAGTTGCAAAATACATAACCATTGTAGGTAGCCCAGGTCATAACAAACTGTGTTGTGTGTGAGAAAGAAGGAAAGCGAGGATATTAAAATAAGTTCTTAAGGTTTTCCACTCCCCTTTAATTTTCTTTCTCCCATTGTTACTCCCTCAAGTGCCAAGCGTGCAAGATCCAGAACAGAGTTTTGGCTGTATCTCTGGCAAGGCAGGAACTCAGCACACACCTGAAAGCCAAAGCTTTGGCAATTTCCCAAGGTAATACAGGTTAATGGCATAGATCACTCCAGCTGTAGCAGTACTGGGATTTACCCCACCTGCACCTGTCACTGTTTCTGCTAGGAGGTACAGGATGTAACCTTGATACATTGTGATAGCTCTGAAATCAGGTCTTAAGAGAGGCACTTTGTACTTCTTTGAGCAGTTGTCTTCGACAGAAAAACAGGTTGGATTTTATCCTTCTCTATCAACAACATAACAATCAGCTGAACAGACATTTCAGCATTGCACTTCCAAACCTGGAAGTAAAATTCCACAAATCAATTTCGTTCTAACATCTACCAACCTGCTTGGTCTAGTCTCTGCTGGACTCATTACTACTCAGCATGCTACTTGAAGTGCTCTACTTCATCCAGGTCATTGCCCATTCCCACACCTTGCTTGGTTCAATGAAGGACACAGCACAGTCCACAGCAAAAGCCCAAGTCCAAAACAGATTTTGTTCATTTTCCCATGTGACCTGGACACCAGAGAAGAGAACAATCTACACACTGCTTCTATTTAGTCCTCTCTAAATGGAGGCCAATACTTCTTTCGGCTACATTCAATCATGTTAGCAGGTGACAGTAAGAGTCAATGCCTTGATTTAGATTTTAAAAAAAACAACAAAACAAACTTTGATAAAGGTTTCAAAATTATTTTTAAAGTTCAGCTTTGTTACTGTAATAAGATACCATGTTCCCTTTATAAAGAACATTAAATCTTCAAGCTCAAATGATGGAAATTTAATTAGTAATATATATAGGTAGCACATACATGCTACATTTGGCTTACATAGACTGCAGCAATTCACCTCTCCTTAGAACCCCTCTAGGGCATGAAAATGTTTCTAAACTACTCACTTGTTCTATATCCTGTTTAAGAGTGCTAAAATTTTACACATGCACAGTAAAAATTACTACTAATTCTATCACTTCCTACTCAGTTCACTTCTTCCCTTCAAAAAAGCTTAACTAGTCATAGCTGCCTACAACAGTAACACCAATTCATAGGCTGCAGACTTCTCAAAGACTATTTCTAAAGGATCTGCGAAAGGCTAGAGATAGCAAGCCTTCTGTCAGGATGCTCACATTCATACATCCTATCGCATCTGTAAGTTACACAGTGCAAGTCACTGCTAAGAATAGTTAGTCCACAAACTGAAAACCTATCAGGCACTGTGGGCCCTCATTCTGGCTACTGAAGAACAAGAAAATATGATCCTGTGGATATAATTATCTCATTACTTTTGCTAAACAGAAGCAAGTTGATGAAACATTGCTGTTCAGCAGAATTTCCACAGCATACAGACTAGTTAAAGCAGAAGCCACGCTTCTTTTACTGCTCACAGTACAGCCCTACTAGCCTCAATTAGAATGTGCAAGTCACATAACTATTTCTTCCTAAGAATCCAGATGCATTTCACATGCTGCAGAGAACTTAATAGCTTCCATTTTGCAATACTCTACTTCAAAACTAGCCTGCAAGTGCTTCAATCTCATCTTGGCTTATAGCAGTTATTTCCTGTAAGGACTGAAAGTTTCTCCCTCTCTATGGTCTCTGCTTCCTGGTTTGATTTTTGTGAAACTATTTTAAAGTGAGGCTGAGTGTGAGCCAAAGGTTAAGTTGGGGGCATCTTATTCTTACCTCTCATCTGCTGCCAAATGAGCAAAACTGTAAAAGTCATATGAATGAAAAGTAACCCAGTTCTACCACATGACTATCTCCCTTTCCAACATCTGTCTGCCTCTTCAATCTGTGGAAGCAAACAGAAGCACTTTAAGCAATACTGAGATATTTCCATCTTTCACATTTCCCAGATACATATGTTTTGCAGCATCAACCACTGTTTACAGAGATGATATCTTGGCTCCTGCCAGCATCACACCTTGCCACATCAAGAGCTACATTCTACTCATCTGTTCACATCTCACTCTTAATTTCAGGTATATCAGTGCATTCACTATGTCAAGGCTTATAACAATTTTTTTTCCTTGTAACATCTGTCTCAACTCATTCTGTTTTAAAGAGCACCCAAGAACTTCCTTCTGGCTCCTTCAACACACCCCTATCATTCATGTAGCAACTAAAAGGTTGGAAATAAAGAACACATAAGGCCCTTATTGCTATCAGCAGTACAGATGCTACTGACTCGTTCTCTGAAAAGGGATCTATACAAGACTACCAGTAACAGAACTACAGCAAAAAATAAGAAATCCTGAATACTAACATTTCATGTTGTTACTGCAGATTCAAGTTCATTCTATTAAAAGCTTACAGTTCCCATTTAAAAACAAACAAACAAACCAAACAACACATAGCCACGATGGGTAAAAAACAGCACTGAAAAACAAGGATGAACATTATATTAAAAGCACCGTGGGTGGCACCAGCTCCCAAACTGTTGGCATTGTTCTTGAAGAAAGCTGCAGGGTTGATGCAGAGCATCTAAAGCATAGTATTTTCATTGGTGTGCACAACCCTAAGAAACTAAACTGCAGTCGCAGTTCTTCAGTAAATAAAGGCCAATTGCATTTTATAAGGAGCCCTTTCATGTTACTTAGCATAAGATACCAGTGTATCTAACATACCAATCTCTTCACATTTATGGGATTCATAACAAGCTTCTAAAAATGTATCAGAAAGGCAGGATGTTAAGAAAAACCCTGCTGAGAACACTAAATGCCAACTCATACACCAAGTTGGCCACAGAAGACCATACTGAAGAAATAAAGCCTTCTATTATAAATAAAAGTAAAGAAAAAAAGAGACACCTTTACACAGTTCAATGCATGAAATACATGAAATACTCAGACTACTTATCCAGGGTTTTTGGTCAACGCAGTATTCCTTTAACAGACAGACTGTAAAGACTTATAGGAAAACATATTGACAGCTCACTCCACAAAACAATAAACAGTAAAAAAAAACCAACCAACACACACACAGCAGGAAAGCACAAATGAAGAAGCACTAGTGGAAATTAGTACTTACATTAAGAGGATGAGAATTCCAGCACCTGAATGCAGTTTCACAACCCTACGTATTTCTTAATGAAAAATGATCATTCAATGAACATATTATTCCAGCCAGCAAGAAATGTAGTAGGAACAGGGTTGATCACCTACAGAAATGCTTTTCAATATCTAAAGCAGCTCCAGCTAATCATGACAAGGACCAGCACAGTAACAGCTTGTAGCTGACCCCAAAAATACAGGCTCAAACTGTAGGAGCTCAAGAGGTAAAGTAACAGAGAAAAGCAGTATCACCATCCAATGTATGTGCGGTTTTATGTAAATTAAATGCAAAAGATTCAGTCCATAGGCAGCAGTGTGATACACAGGAAAGAGAATCAGTTTATAATCCAGTGCTAGAGATCAGCATAGCAGAAAAACAAGCAAACAAAAAAACTTCAAAATTAGATGAGCATATTCTGAGACAGAAAACACCCTTGACAGAAAGTGACAAAAAGGATGGTTCTGCAGAGGGACTTCAGCATTTCTGGATACCTTCAGTCTGTACTCCACAGAAAGCAGACAGAGAATTACTACAATTTTAACAGTGCTTTCTGACCTACTGCCAATAATGGGATTGTAAAGGCAATCCCAGAAGGAATGCTAACAGCTGTATTTAAAGCCAAAAGTACAACTAGATGCTGGAGATGTTCTCATCTGAGAGCAATGGGTAAGTGCACACTGTCAATAAAACATAAAACTAAGATGCACTATTACTTTGAGTCTGTCATGGCTGAGCAACCCTAGAAAAAAAAAGGAAACTTTCAGACAGAGTTAGTGTCTCATCTTTAGCACAGGCAAACTCTTTCAGCCCCAGCGGATGCATACACTAATTATGTCATTAAAAGATATCAGAAGAAGCCATTACTTAAATGAGCTAAGTAACTACAAATATGATCAAGATTCTAAGTGTATCACACAAGCCTAAATATGTAATAAAGCCTTAAGACTTAGCAGTCTTAGAAATAACTTATAGCACATACCATGCCATGGTATCTTAGGTGTCTCCATTCTGGGCAAAAGGCAGGACTTGTGCTTAAGCTGTGATTAAGTTCAAGGAGGACAGAGAATAAATACACTACAGCTGTAGCAGTAAGAGCTCAGACAGTGAGATCAGTGTGTACTCCACACCTGAGTGTAACCATAGCAGGGGTGTCCATTAACTATGGAAAGCCAATTGTAAGTGTCTGCACAATAGCATGAGACACACTGAAAATAGACTGCCCAAGAAAATGGAAAATTCCCCCGCATCAGGGAAACTTGGTTAGCTCTCCAAAGACCTAGAAATGCTCAGCTCCACAGAACATAGACATGTCTCTTTGTCAAAACTGACAGTAAGCCTATCATTCAGAATACCAAAATGCCACTGTTAGACTGTGGCTACAGTACAGTGCACCAGAAACCCCAGGTAAAACAAACTGCATGTCAGTGGACTTGATGTCTTCCCTTCAGATGATAAAAAAGCAGACAGCAAAGCAGCTGTTGACAAGGATAAGCACACACGGAATACCTACCTGACTACCCTGGACCATTGCAATACACCCTCATGAAACAAGCAGTGGAGCAAATCAGGAGCAGATACCTAAAAAGTAAGGTTTGCTCTTTTACAGCAAATCTTCTCCTCCCGAGGTGCAGCATAGACAGGAAACAGGCAGCCAACACAGACCAGGAGTCTGCCGCAACAAAACAAGTCAATGACCTGAGGCCACTGTACTCAGCTGAGAGAGTCAGGGTAAAGGCCACCAGCTAACTCCAAAGGACAAAGCAAAAGGTGCAGTGAGAACTTAACAGAGGGCAATAGCTACTGTTTCGAGGAAACTAGCGGAGTAAAATTTGAAGATAATTATGGAACAAAAGGGCACACTGCCAGCACATATCCATAGACAGGGCTGAAGCCGTGAAGAAGTACAAGGAGCCTCAGCAATCAGCTGTGCACACAAAAAGGACTAGGATACCTGAAACAGAAAACTGGAAAAGCAGCAAAGCTGCATCCGCAAACAGGCTGCAAACTAGTGAAATTTAACAATTTCACTAAAGCTTTTACAAGACAATGTATTTGATAGCTATTAAAAGACAAAGCAAAACAACTCAATTAAATCGGAGAGAGAAGCATAAAACGCAGGAAGGAAAACTGCAGAAAAAAATAGGAAAATGTTCCGAACGAACTGCAATGGGAACATCTTTGTAAACAGCTCTCAGAAACAGAGTGCCTGTTCCATGGTCTGTCAGTATTATTAACAGACATGCACGATAAAAACTAGAGTAGCTGCTGTCAGAATGCCTATATTCATGGACTGAAACCTTGACCTAAGAACAAGTCATCTACACCCAAGAGCCTAGATTTTACCCCCGTGCGTTACACTGATTGCACACGCTAGCAGAATACTGACCTAAGGTAACATAATTTAATCACATGGCCACTTAAGCTCAGCACACAATCTATGCTCTTTGTCACTAATTGATTTCAATCAGAATTACAGAGTAGCCATAGGGACCTTCAGGCTTGTATTTGGTACATTAAGTACTAAATATGACTTCAGCAGAATTCTCAGCTGCTTTATTTTCCCCGGCACACTAACAGCACTTGTATTGCTCACTGCCTGCATCTGGGCCTGATAGTTCAACACTAGAAGATGTTATCACACAGGCACACCAGGATTAGTGTTATCTATGTGCTAATATTCACTCACAGAGCAGAAACAGCTGGTGGCTGCACGGAAGACCTCATGTCAAAACCCCTCCCATTAGATCAGCCTTTTAGAGTCTTTTCCTTAATCCAGCAGAGGCTTGTTTTATTTCCCTACCTACAGAGATCAGGATTTAGCTCATTCAGTAGAGTATTTATTAATCAGTTTTATGCTTCTGCTCTGGCAAAGAAAAAAAAATTAACCTTTCCTATCTTTAACTTTTCCAAAGCCATTCAATGTTAAAACACCAATGCTATCCACTGCAGCCAGCTCAACAGGAGAGATCTGAGGATAGAATGACCTCCTGTGGCAAATTCTGTGCATAACTGCACAACTGCATCACCACTACCACTGGCTACATGGACTACAGCAAACATTTTGACAGCTGTTTTTGTTTCATTATTCAATTTGTAGTAACAGCTTCTGCACCAACAGCGCCAGTTTTCAGCAGCCATGTTTTTCAGTGAACCAACTTTAACCCAAGAGACGTTGCACTGATGGCTTTTAAAATTATTTAAAACAATTTCTACAGGTCATGCATGAAGTGGGGCCACTGGCCCCTTTTTGAGGAAAGCAAAACAACCCATTGAAGAGTCTAAAAATAGGCTGACGTTCACTCTTGATTATTTAATAGAGCACTTCTGACCTACAAAACAGCACATCAATATTAACTAGTTCTCCCAGCCTTCTGAAGAGATAAGGAGATATCAATATTTTAACGATGAAAAGACTGAGGTGGAGTGATTTACTCTAGGTCACACAGAGTCTAAAAGGGAGCTGGGCAAACAGCCTTGGAGCCTCCCTACCTATCTTTGCAAAAATATCCTGGAAATAGCAAGCATACTTCCCTCCACTCCACCGTCCCAGCTACGATACACTAATTCAACACACATTCTTCCCCAGTCTATGTTTAACAGTTCATAGCAAAGACCTTCTGGGTCACTTCCATTTTACAAATAGATTTCTAGAGTCTTTAATTGCAGGAAAAAGAACATAATCATCTCTACACTAACCGCAGTCTATATACAATTTCATTAAGATGAGTTCTGCTTAAGTAAACACGAATCAGTCGAGTTATTTCTACTGATTTATAATTTACAATAATGTGCGTTAACTAAGTTCTATCTACAAAAGTGACTGCTGTTACAAACGGCATTCGTATTAAAAGAAACAGACTGCTGTTATAAGCAGCATTTATATTAAGAGAAGCTACAATCCCCACTGTACAAAAAGCAACTGCAAGGACTGAAAACACAACGAGGCAATACTATGCTCATTAGTCATAAGTACTTGCAGAGCAATTGTAACACCACCCATCAATATTTGAATCTGTATCTTAACTGGAAAAAAAGACAGAAAACCTACATACCAATTTTGTTTCCTAATCGTGAGGACACTGGGTTAAAACAAGCAGGCACTTCTAACAGTTCCATCAAAGTATCTCTTGCCCAGGGGAAGAGAAAGGGGGAGAGTGCTCAAACAGTGAAAAAACACCACAGCTGAACAGCAGATATCAGTTCAATAACCTTCCTTATCTCTAACAGGCAAAAAAACAACACATCAATCCTATTTTGCGGTTGGTTTATAGTAGATATAAGAATCCTGACAAATTCAGAAATCTGAGTTAGTGTTGGAGCTGTGAGGCTTCAGTCAAGGCAGAGACAGAGCAGAGTACACACACATGGCTACTTTTGTTTATGCTGCATCTGTCCTACATACAAATAACTGTAGCTTCTCACACTTCAATCCACTTCAGTGCTGCTGGGTTTCTTTTTGTTTGTTTCTTTAAATCTTGTTCACAGTAATTAAAAACATTCTAGTAATTGGTTGTGACTTTGCTCCTTCAAACTCAAACTTGGCAGTGAGAGATTACATAAAGTTTTCTGGAACGGGATGCAGATAACCTGCCACAGAGTGTGTGTGCACTCTGTGATGGGTTTGAAAGAAGTCTTTATGTGAACTCAGACTTGTTTACTCCCTTAAATGAGCACTGTCATTTCCAATTCCTGTAATTAAATCCAAGTTTCTGACAGCCAAAACAGCAGGAAGAATTGCACTGTTAGTCAAAAGAAGTTGTTACTATTCAGAGTGCCGCCAAGAACACTTGAAAATGCTGCGTTTCAAGTAAGTCTGAACTGAATCTTCACCCACCTCACTCCAATAATCCTTCTTCTTTAGCAGGCCATCTGGAAGTCACAAACAGTCCACTGCTATACGCTGCTATCAGGAACACATCACACAAAACATTCCCACCAATCAGGAAATACACATGATACATTTTATCCAATCCTGTACCTCTATGCCACAGCCATTAATTCCCATATAAGAAAAAAACCTGAAGCCATTCAGCACAACAGAAATATTAGTGAACACTCCAAACATACATCATCTCTAATTCATCCATGGTACTAGTATTACAAACCGACAACCTTCACCATTTTTACCTTAGGAGACAAGCTAACAACATTAAGCACCAAAAAAGTCTTTCCAACCATTTTTATTTTTCAGTCAACAGCTGGAGCACGCTAGCACAATTCCAACAACAAATGAAGAAATCTCCTCACAAATAAGGAAGTTACACAGGCACCACAACAGACAATAAAATGCTTTAGATACAATGAAAGTTTTGCATTCAAAAGCCAACTGTGCAATCAATCAGAAGTGTCTAAAGCTGCAGAAAAGAGCACACATGGCACTAAAGATTCGCACCCTGTAGAGCTCATATTTTCAGTACCTGAAACAAAAATGACTCGGTTAATGAAACAAAATGCACTACAACAGTTACTCCACAAGGTTCTCCCCTTCTTTATACAAGATGGTGGTTAAGGACCACCAACCACAAAAACGGCAGTATTATATATAACAGCCAGCAAACAAATGAAGAAGCTATAACAGAAGCAGAAAACCACTGACATTCAAAATCTGTTAAAGTAAATGTATAGAAACACTTCAGTTAGAGATGATCATCACCCACAAGACTTTTTTCTTCCATTTGCAGTATGAGAACCACACTCCTCTGCAGGAAAAGAAGACAGCAACAACCAAACCCAGCTCTGTATTATGAAAAGTTGAGGGGAAAAAATACAACACACGCTAGAGAATTGAACGCCTCTTAATATCCTATTTTGCGGTGCAAAATGAGATTAAAATCTAAATTCCTTATCTACAGTATTCCGGACATTTGGATTTGCTTCAGCTCAGTATATTCTGCAAACTTCACCTATCAAAATTGTCGGATGACTTTTTATAGACCTTGTAATACAAAACTCCTGGTTATATTAAAACTCCCTCACCAGCAATGTTTTTTATATGTTTTCTTCCTCAGAAAATAAGACATCAGAAACAAGTCAACTCCACTAAAATACTTCACAAGAGATCCAAAAAAACCCACTATATTCTTGAAAATTAAACAGCTATTGGGCACAAAATAAATAATAATAATAATAAAAAATACAGTAAAATACTACAGAAGAACTTATTGGTCTGATTGATAAACAGGCAAAATATCCAGGAACTCTCAGAACTCTAATATCTTCACAATCTGTCCGTATTACTTGGTATAACATTGAATAGATCTACTGATTTATTTAATAATTCCTCTATCCACAAAGTTTGCTTGTTCCTCTCAACTAAATCAAAAGAGTTGAGTCCTGCCTCTCCAGAGGCATTCTATAAAAGCAGAAGTTGTACTTCAGACTTTGATCACACAGATGTTTGGAACAGTTTGGCCCCGTCTGTGCTTCAAAGAGGATTATAATGTGCTCAAAAATTCCTTCACCTGCAAAAAGAAACATATCGTCAAACACAAAAGAATTCATCAACACAAACACACAGCAACCACATTTACCTCTCCATTGTTTTATGCCGTGCCACAGGACACAAGAGCAGAAGCTGAGAAGAATAAACTTAGAGATGTCCATGACATTTCTTGTCCATTACAAACTCTTTTGGCCACCCTGTCTGTAATTTAGCAGGTGTGGAGAGCGATGCATTGGAATGACACTCATTGTCCTGAACTACAACCCTCCATCACAACCGAATTACTTTAAATGCTGGTCCAATCTAACCACAGAGAAGATAATGACCAGTTCAAAAAACTCTGTCATTTCAAAAACACCAAGTCACAGCCATTATCACAACACTGCTCTTAATTAAGAGCCGAGTGCATCCAGACAATACATTCCTCAGAATCTGAGGTTGGCAAAAAAATAATAAAACAATACCTAGCAAAATCAGTCCTTCAAAAGAGCTGATGCTGTAGAACTGCACCATAAAGATTCCTGCTAATGTTAAACTCAGTGTCCTGCATATTGAGAACAGATCAAATGGCCAGTTACCTAAAAATTAATCCTGAAGTTCTGGCCCACAAGATGGTATACAGAACTATGACTCAAAGTTTTATGGATTCCACTCAGCCCACCAAGATCCACTACAGCACCTCAAATAATCCATACAATTGCATGAGAACTGTATCCAAAGCAGGCAGCGTGCTAAGCAGCAGGTTAGCATCATGCCTACAAGTTTAGTTTAGACTGCATCCTAAAGGCTGCAGGAAGATAATGTACAGAGTGCACTCCTATCACTGGCGTCTTTTTGGTGTGCAACTGCCAGTCCTTCTTCCCGTAGTGAAGTACAGATGTAAGAGATGGACAGCGTAGTCCAGAGAACCTTTTTAAAAGATGTAGTAACTGAGGCATTACAGGACCCAGGAAACCAAGTGTCAAGAGAAACTGCCACCTCTCAAGAGATTCCAGAACATGTAAGCAACTACACTGCGATACAGCCAGAACTAGAAGCACTTTCCCTGCCCCCTCCCACCTGCTCAAACAAGAATACCGCATAGAAAGGAATCAACAATTAACTAGAGAACATGGCATGATTCTATTGGCAGAAATGCTCCTACCAAGAACACATCTGTAAACGTTTTGTCCTAATAGATCATCCAAATTCCTGATGTGAAATGGAAACAGATCTTGGATCACGTCCTGCAACTGTGACTATTTTTTTCCTCCTTCAGCGCTCAAGGAGGTAGAAAAAGAGGTCAAATCCAGAACATACAACTGTCCCAATACTCTAACTAGAAGACTATCGTGAGATAGCCATTCTCTATTGTAGAAAGTAGCAGCAGTAGCACTGCATGAGAAACCTTATCAAAATAATTTGCACACAAGGCTCTGGATCAGGACTGGTCTTTGAAAGCGAACAATGCAACAGAGAAGAGCAGGCAACACAAAATATCCAGTTAGGACCTAAAACCCGTAAGCACACATTATAGGCCAAAGCACCCAGCCTCATGAAGAGCACAGCAGCTGTGGGATAATGCCTAGGAAATACTAGAAGTAACCTCATGGCCTGAAATCCCTACTTAAATGCCTGAGCCTCGCCTAGTGTAGATGGTAAGAATATCAACTCCACAGCTGGGATGATCAGTTCTTCCACCAGTTAGCAAGTTTTAAAAAAGCAAATGAAGTCTGGTTTTAATCAGGTGAATGGTTCTACTTCACACTAGAGAAACTGAGAACAAAGGACAAAGCTGCTTTTCTGGTGAAGTAAACAATTTACAGCCAAAGAATGGAAAAACAAGCACTTACCATCACTAAGGGCTGTAATCTCACTGCAACTTCTCAAATACATCAAGTTGCCCTCAGCTGAATCCCATATAATCTATCAGACACCTGAGCTGTTGAAATGTGGAGACCACTTGATGGCATAGCCTTATTTTAAAATGCATTTTGCATTACACCTTCTTGAGCTAAGGGTTACAACTTCTTCAGGCAAACAGAAATCTCAAATTGGATTCCTTTCATACTGAGTAGGCAGCATTTTTCCTGAATTCATTTTTGACAGGTTTGAAATTTACATAAATAATCAGTATGTTCTGTTTCATCAGACTTTACCTTTTCAGTCATGTGATCGTATCTGTCCTTTTTGCCTTTGAAGTCTTCATTAACATCTAACGTTAAAATAGGTATTTCTTGTAGATATTCAAAATCCGTTCTGTATTAGAACAGAAACACAGAAAACGTCATTCACTGCAAAAAAAATACAGGCATTTTGCAACTCTACCAGTTTTTATTGTTAAGAATCCCTGAACAAGAGCTGCATATTTGAGTTACTATCAATTCTGAATAGTAAGATGATAAATTTACAGTGTAGCTTCCAGAATACAATACAGATCTCTGAACAGCTGTTTCTCAAGCACCTCTAGATCAATTAAATAATCAATTGAATAATCAGCTATTTAGAGCTCTGTGTGAAAAGAACTGAGGGCATATTACACACCCTTGCAATAAACAATGTCATAAAAAAAATACCACTAAGGAAGTATACATAAAGTTAAACCCTAGGAATGTTTCTATGTATCTAAGAATAAGCTGGTTTTACTGGTGGAAAAAGTATTAAGGAGTATCCTTAAAACTACTTATCCATCCCAAAGTAACTTAAACAAATCCTACCGCAGTGTCTTATGCTGAAGCCAGCTTTCATGTTTGTAGTGAAGCTTCTCCAGATATTCAATAGGAATTTCTTGCTCTTCATCTCTTCCACGCAAGTAAATCCTATTTAAGCATTTCTAAATGCAAAATTAAAAAGAAAAAAAGACGGGTTGGTTGTGCAGACATGAGGAGGAAATCTAGTTCACTAGTCCAGGCTTTTTGTTTTGTTTTTTTCTTCTGTCAAACCTTCCAATGGTGTTAAGTGTACTGAAAATGAACATTCAACTTGCTACTTATCTTAGGAGCACAGAAACATTGCTCCATGCTCAGCAGATTGAGCCACCCCAACTGATGACATGTGAAACAAAAGGACCCAAGGAGAAGGACTGACCCCAGATGTTTTCAGAAGAAAAGTAGATGTTGCACTGAGTTATGTGATTTAGTAGATAGTGGTGGTGGGTTGATGGTTGGATTAGGTGATCTTGGTGGCCTTTCTACAGTTTATTTATAAAGCCCTAGAATTATAGTTAAAATCTGCACTTTTCAGAAGACACTGTGGGAGCGTAAACAAAGACCATTATTCTAGCAAGGAACAGAACATGTACTCCCATTCTCTTTGTGGTCATAAATTGTTATTCCTTACCTCAGGAGTGGCTCTGAGATAAATAATCCCATCCAGTGCTAAGCTTTGACCAAACTGCTTATTCATCCAGTCATGCCAGTCTTGGTAAATAGTCCACTCAGTTTCATTCATACAGTCAGATTCATATAAATTAGCTGCAAAGATATATCTGTGAAGACAAAAGATTTCTGTAAACAGAACTAAGCTTGAATACAGTTATCACTTAGGCTGATGTACAGGGCAGTAATTAGTTAAGCTGAACACTGTAGCTTTCTCACTTTTATGTACGTTTGGACTGGCAATAAACAGCTGGTTTCCTCATCCTTCAACTCTGTCCCTTGTAGTTGCCCTCAGCAGTGTCCATAAAGAACAGTAATATTTGCAGTTCAGGTATCTGTTCAGGAATAATTTACAAGCCACTGAAACACTGTGGTAATTTATTTACAATAAATCAGAACACAGTAAACTCTTAAGAATTATGTAATAATGTTCAGAAATCAAGTCCAGCCTTCTAATACAAGAAACTGAGAGGTACTGCAATATGAAACAGCCAGGTTTCTTTCATGAAGCATAAAAGACAACAAGAGCATGCAAAAAATAATATGAAATTGCTCTTGGCTCTTCTTGATGCCTACTCTTTTTTCTTTAAAAGGAAACATGCGTACAGAAACCATAAAAAACCTACCCAGAAAGAATAAGAAACAGTTAACCTAAGGTTACACACCCACATTATAAACCCTCATTTTAGTAAAATTTATTCCCTGTCAAAACAAATGACAGAATGCTAACACGCCATTTGTTGATCTTCCTATGATTCACCTGCATCAACATTAAGATGAAAGGAACAACAGAAGCACTCTTCATTTATTTCTATGTTTTATTTAGGAGGATTTTTCTCTTCAAGGACTTCAACATACCTGTCACTGTAGACAGATCGCTCAAAGAACACCACAGGATTCTCTGCCTCTCTGAGTTTGCCATCAATGGATTTGAGCTGAGCCCGAATCCTGCTGAGGCATGCATACATCTGGAAAGTGAAAGACCACCTGTCCGGTTTCTCATACATCATCTGAAGTACATTTCCACCACTCTTCTGTGATGTAGTCAGTTCCTGTTTTTAAACAAATATATTAATTCTTTCAAAGTTGGGAAAGTACAACATTAAGCTAAAACAGAATTGTTCCACTACCTCTAACTCCATCCATCTCTATTTCAAGTTTATCATTTACCTTTCAGCCCTGTTTGTACCCAGTGCATAAGCAGCAGTAACATTACCTCTCCTACTGCATCCAACTGAACACTCTGAAAACGATACCGTTACAATGCTCAGGAACAAGAAAAGAAGACACAACAAAAAATCCACCATCACTATGATCACTATTTCAAAACTTTATTAAAAAGAACAACTTATCAGTACAAAAGTCAGTGGCACTGTGAAAAAATCCACATTGCTTTCATTCTGACAAGTATAATTTTGAAGCTGAGCTATTCTTATCTTCCTGCACATTACAGTTCAGTAATGATACTGTAACTACAACAGGAGCTGCTGATGCAATATTTTACAATGTTCCCACCCTACCTGGGAGGTTCAGCACAGACTCCAGGGCAAAGCCCACAGATCGATGCTCAAACACCTTGCAGCAGCCACTCAGCCATTGAAACTGAAAGCTGTGTACTCCAGCTTTACTAAAAAAGAGTCTATCAAAGACAATTGCTTCTGACTGAATTGTTTTGCTACGTTATCTCTAGATGTTTGAAAATATCTCAGTGTTTGAACTCAGTGTTAGAGGTCAAATCTTAAGCAACAGCAGGTAAATTCAACAATTCCAGGCCTTTATCCTCCTCTCTAATTTCCTGTAACTGTACCTACACAAGTATATTAAGCATGCCCAGCATAACACTCTGACATTAAAGCCAGGTATGAGCTGCACTAAAACTTACTAAGCCTCCAAAAGGAGCTATCTATGAAGTGCAGCCCCAGGCTATCCTACTACCTGAACTGCCCAAGGACTGCTTGGAAGACCTGTCTTCATGGGGCTGAAATGTACTCGGGACAACGGTCTGGTTTTGCTACCCAAGGTACGTCCCCACACTCGAACCAACCAGAGTAGCTGCAGCTACAGTGTTCTTCAAGGCACAAGGCCCTTACCTATCAGTTCTGCCAGTAAGAAGTTAAGGACCCATGCTTAAAATTTCAATGTCCTTGGAAAATACAGATCTAGAAGTGCAGAACTAAGTCATCTGTATTTTGAGTCTCAATGTAGCTCTCTTCAGAACTAACAATTACAAAAGCAATACCTTTTTCTTACAAGAGTACTGGGCACAATGAAAGGACAACAGTCTTTTATAAAAATAGAGAAGTGAAGATATACCTTTTGGTATGAAATTATATTTAAAGAGAAACCACCAAGATCCTAAACACTGGTGGTTATTTTCAGATAAGCTAAGAAAAAAGGAGGAAAAAAAACAAAACAAGGAAAAAGAAGCCTATTGTTCCTACCAGACAACATTTGTCTTACTAGGAGTGTAACTGGTGTTCGGCACTGTGTTATTCTACAGCTGCTGCTGCATGAATCAGATAGCGAGGAGAACATTACAAACTATTGACAGCACACACAACCAAAAGCTACCCACAGACATGTGCACAAACTGCAAAACACACTGTCTTTGGAATTTTTACTTAAGTATTTCCTGACTAATTTTAGAAGTCACATATACAGTGTAATGTTTCCTCAAACCGGCCAAATGATCTTATTATTAGGGGTATTTATCTTGACCCATGAGTCCTCTTGCTTTGGTTCCTCCTACTCACTCCTCTGCTTCCCTAATAGAGTGATACTGGTTGGTGCAGATTCTTAGCTGCTGGCTGAGGACAAGAAGAAAATCTAACACACCTAAGAATCAAATCTATGAAAGCAGCTTGCTTAGTTCTTATATGCAAGTTTTGTTTTTAGATTCACTTTACTGTCATGAACAAGAATAAAAAAAGAAAACATTTAACTCTGAAAGAACACAGGGGAAGTATGAAACAACAGGCCTCCATTAAAAGGCTTTTCCATGTAAACGATAATAGGCTTTTATCACCTACTGCCAAATGCCATTTATCCCACAATATATCAGTTGAAGTAGAAGATCTGACAATGAACCAACTGAAGATCACAAACTCACCTAAATCAGCATAAAGAACAACAAAGGTAACCCAAGCAATACCAAAATAACCCACGAAAAAGATGTTACTACACACACCTTCCAAAATTCCTCTTCTGTTGGAAGACCGCTGTGTCTGATATTAGAACATTAAACTGGCTTTTAAGAGAAAGTTTCACCTCGCACTCCTTTCCCATACCTCACAATCCTCCTCAGAGTTCTGCTGGACGTTGCACCATCTAGCTACAGGCTCAGGAACAACTTCCCATCCCTCATCGGCTTGTTTGAGAATATTCACAAATGTCGATTTCCCAGCAGCTGTAGAAAAAAACCATTCCAGAAGAACAGCATTAGTAAACATTGATATGATTATCCTTTAATCCTTTAGCAACCAGAAACTATTTCCACATACCGTAAATAAGTGTCCCACACCCACACACTTACGTTTGGCTTCATAATAAATATGATTCAGAGAGTGTCACAAATCATCAAGGAATTGAAGCCTTTTCCCTCTTTTTCTTGTTTAAATCCTTGTAGCAGCTGTATCAAATCGGTAATGATTGCTGTATTATATTATACGTAGAAAGCTTATAAAAAAGAGGGGGGAAAAGCCTTCAGAGGGCAGTGAGGCACTGCACGGCTGCCCAGAGATGCCCCATCCCTGGAAGCGCTCAAGGCCGGGTTGGATGGGGTGCAAGACCTCACTGCAGCCTTTCAATACCTGAAGGGAACTTACTCCCAGGAGGGGAGTAAACTCTTCGAAAGGGCTGACAATAGCAGGACTAGGGGAAATGATTTTAAGTTAAAAGAGGGAAGATTTAGGTTGGATGTTAGGGGGAAGTTCTTCACTAGGAGAGTGGTTAGGCCCTGGAACAGGCTGCCCAGTGAGGTTGTGGATGCCCCGTCCTTGGAGGTGTTCAAGACCAGGTTGGACGGGGCCCTGGGCAACCTTGATCTAGTAAAGGTGTATGTTTGGTGGCCCTGCCAGGCAGGGGGGTTGGAACTACATGATCCTTGAGGTCCCTTCCAACCCGGGTCATTCTGTGTGATTCTGTGTGCAAGCGAACCTGATACGCAGCAGGGGATTGGGACGGGGTGGGCTTTAAGGTCCCTTCCAAACTAAGCTATTCTATGGTTCTACGATTCCACGATCATAGAACACAGAACCACCAAGGCTGGGAAAGGCCTCCATCGAGCCCAATCGTCCTCCCACCACCCACATTTCCGGAGCAGTCCCTCCGGCGGCCGCCCCCCTCCCCCTACTCACCGATGTTGCCCTCCACAGCGATCTTCTTCACCCTGCCGTCCAGCCGCCCGCGCTTTGGAGGAGTCGCCATGGATCCGAGCGGCGCACGGCGCTGGCGCCAGACGCTAACGGCCGCAACGGAAATAACCGTCGCCCCTTCCGCCGCCGCGCTCCCGCCCGGCCCGCGCCGCGTTCGAATTTAGCGCTCGGCCCGGGCGCGGAGAACCATGGGGACGGGGGGGCAGGGGAGCGGGACGAGAGAAGGAAAGAAAGGCCGAGGGCAGTGGTGGTGAAACATAGCTATTTATTGTCTCTTATAAACAGCCTTCAGCTTCTCGTTGAAAAAAAAACCTAGGATTTAAATATTCCGTCCCGTCACGTACAATCTGTATACATTATTTACAACTCTCCAACACGGTGCGGATTTTCAGGACATTCAGTTTTGTTGTTGTTATAAATCAAAAGCCGTTCTCGCGACCGAAATACCGAGCGGCGCCTGGGAGCGGAACGGCATTGGCACGTACAGTAAGGGCTCTGCTCTCACAGTCCCCATTTTGCACTGTTTTTTCTCCCGGACGCTGACAGACTCTAAAAGCAGGACGCTGTTAGTGTCGCTTCCGTCCTGTATCACTTTTCTCCTTTAGAAATGGCCCTCTGTCCAAACCTCAACTCCCCGCACTCCCCCCCCGATGTGAGGGACGCTGAGGCGGGGCCGTCCCGCAGCGCAGCCGGGAGCCGCGCTACCTCAGCTGCTGGGACGGCTTACAAAAATAACGAGCTTCGCTTAGTGCCTATCAAAGTTAATGTCCCCTAAAAATAACATACTCTAATCGGGGAATCTGTTTCTAAAGCAAAAGCAATCCGATGTTCATCCAGACTGCGATCTTAACCTGGTTACATGGAAGAGGAAAGAAAAGCAGGACACAGTGCAAAGGTTCAGCACTTGGAAAAGACCAATGTTAGTCCCGTATTGCAAGGCAGGGCATCCAGGAAAAGAGGGCAGGAGCTCATCAAACTGCTAGCGGCTTTAGTTTGGAAAGGAAACAAAATGAAATGGAAATGAAGGAAACAAGATTCAGAGTAAAGTGATTCTCAGTGAAAGTGAGGAGCCTTTATTCACACTGCACCTTTTAACTAGCCCAACTAAAAGGGGGGGTTACATACAGCCATAGAGCACTGTGGCAGGCAGGAAGGGGAGAGAGGCTGGTAAGAAAAAGAATTGCTACCCAAAATAGGACGTGTTCAGAATAAAACTGTGTCACATGGTTCAAGAGGAGGGGGAGGCGAGAAACAGAAATGAACAATGGGAAAGGTACGTAAAGTCCATAGCAGCAAATAGGTATCCTTTACCTGTTAAAGGAGCATCAGGGAGATGGGAGCGCTCAGCCCTAAATACTGAGTGAGGACAGTGCTCCTTTCTAACTGGAAGTAAAAGCTAAAGTTCAAGGCTCCACATTGCATAGTAAGCAGTTAAAGAAACTCGGTACTTGCAGATGGGCTGTCAGCCCTTTGAAACCTGTTTTCTCCTCTCAGCTACCTGCAACAGCAAAACGTGGCATGTTTTTAATTGCAGTTAAAATCAGCTTGTATCCCTGACTTGAAGGTAAAAAACCACAAGCACAACAAACCCAACACCATCTCAACGGTGTCAACACTGGCAACGGTGACCGAATGTCATCAACTTCCCCGTTTGCCCCATCCCGTCTAGAGGTAGATGTCCTCCTGAAGTTACCACCGGAATCACTGACATGCTCCACATGCTGGTAGCTGACAAACACCCCAAGCAGCAGAGTTAAGGACGTTACTGACTGGAAGGCCTCAGCAAGCACTGGCAGCCCATCAGCCCTTCTGCTCCCAGTGACAATGAAGCAGAGAGGTTTTGTTTCAAAGCGCTCGTGACACGTAACAGAGTCCATCTGTAACATGGGCCTAAAGCAGCAGGTTTTTCTTCAGGGTTAATTTCTCGGGGTTTTATTTGGGAGTGAGAGGCGTCCTCCCCCCAAACAATGCACTATTTTATATACACATTCAATCTATCCGGATTCGGCTCGTAAAACATGACTTTTGCGTAGCATTTGGATGTGCCCTTACTTCAAAAGTGTAAACACACATGGATTTCTGGTCCCACATCTTTTTGAAGCAAAGAATAAAAATAAAAGCTGCAAATACAAACAGCACAGGGATGCTGAATCCCAAATACTGCACACATAGCGTTAATGTTGTTACTTTCAAGTGTTGTATAATTAAACAATGTGTTCATACTGCTGTCAGACAAATCAAGATCTCCAAGCTTTTATTACATGCCTAGAAACTGTTCTGTAAAAGTGCTTTTACTGCCGGGTATTAAATTCAGAAAGATACACCATCCCTTTAAGACTAACTCTCTTTGTAATATATTCCAATTCTGATTCAGTGAACTGCAGCAGAAGCTTCTGAATTTATACAACTGTGAGCTTTAGGAAAAAGAAGGGAAAAAAATGCTCCAAAGTGAAAAATGAGGTGAGCAACTGCAGTGGCATCAATCATAGCAAATCCTCACTCCTGAGCGGTGTTCTCTCGACACAGAATCTGGTAAAACAGCTTCAAATTTGATGGAGAATATCTCCTGTTTAGCACCTCGGTGCAGATTTGTGCCATTCTCCGGTCTCGCTGCAGTGTGATAACAAGGGCTGTGGCGCTGGCTGAAAGGCTCCAGGAAGCATTATCAGCACAGAGAATGTACACACAGCCTATTGAGCAGCACTGAATCAACTCAGCAAAGTAGTTTTCACCGGTAATTTTATCAAACCCTTAATATCAAACTGCATCTGCAGCACTCTTCACGCCTCTGTGGCTGGATGCCGATCTCCCTCTCAAGCTTGAAAGTTTCAGTCATTAAACACTTCTCAGATAGAAGTATGCATAAAAGGCTGTGTGTGCAAGATGTTCTGAATTCAGCTTCCTGCATGACTGAAGTCCTTTTAAAAAAAGCACACTTCAAATTCAGGAGCTAAGCTGCTTTTACATAGTCAGGAGGATGCTCTCCACCTCCATAACCGCAATGATGTTATAGTCTTTTGTGTTATTGAGTCCTGAGCTAACGGAGCCCTCCAGTCCTGCACCCAGAGCCAGCTACAGCTGCCCAATGAAGCGTATGGTCACATTCCCATCAGATTTCAGTACCCTACTCAGTTAAAAACAAGTCTGCAGCTGGAAAGATGTCACAGATGATGCACACCGTCCCTACAAGTATTGCATTCACAGCTGCTACACAGCCCCCTCAAAAAAAACCAACACATGGGCAAAGGACTCTTCCTGCAACTTTCCAACACATGGGAGATTTCTTGCTCACGGGAGCTCCTTCTTTCTTAGCAGCACGTTATTCATCTCCTGGCAGCAGCATTTAGATGTGAGACCACTGACTGAGCCTTCCACAGGCCAACAAAATTTCATAGGTCTGTTTACCCAACCAGCTATGCCCTATGAACAGCAAATCTGACAAAAGCATTGGGATGAATACTGCAGCTGTGAGTGGCTTGCCCAAGTAAAAGGAAATAATGTTTGTACCTCTGTTTGGTTTCACCTTCAGCTGTCTCGTACCCTGCAGAACTTTTTCTATCCCCCAACTTGCTGAAGAGTGATCAGATATTAGGCACCTCTCTATCTCCCAGGTACACATGGGAGAGTCAAAACAGTCACTGGCTGAGCAGGGGTAAGACCTCATTCTTTTCAAACTTGGAATTTGTCAAAACAGTTGAGGGAAAACACTCTGTGCATCATCAGCCTGACCCGCCTCATCCTCCCACTGTGGGCTGTGATCTAATCCCAACTCTCAGCATTAATATCACACACTTTCCTTTGATAGTCACACAGTTTGGAAGATGTCCTCATTCTGCGTGACAAAAGAAACTGAAACACAGTGAATACAATTTTCTCACGGCCTTAAGTTATAAGCAATTTCTACTGGACAATGACCTTGTCTTGCAGAGCAGGAGCCCAAACACATTCTGTGTTTTTTGAACTTTCACGAAGCTTCTAATGAAGCCAAGGACTATCTGAGTTACATAGGCTAAACTGCAGCTATTTTGCAAGCAGTTACTGTATCTAACACTGTAACCAAACCTAAACTCACTAGGAACATTACTGCATGACTACCCTTTACCACTCCTTAAGAAGACAACTTGTTTCCATTTCTAAATGAAAAGCTGTGAAATGAGCGCACCAGGCCATTTTTCTAGTTCAATACTACATCTTCTTAGCTCTTCTTAAGCCTGGTGAGAGAAAAAAAAAAAGAGACAGACAGAAGTAACAGAAGTTTGAACTCATTTCCTGACTAGGAAATTCAACTCCATTGAAGAAGAACATTGTTCTTAAAATAAGTTATAGATGATTCTGAAATATATTATTTTAACTTAAAAGTAATGATTCTAATCACTAAAATGAACATATATTTGTTATTGTGCTTAAATATTTCTTATCTGGCTATATTAATGGCCACTTATATATTTTGCAGGCTGGTGTTTTCAGTCTAGCAGAGGTACCCAAAGCATATGCACAACTTCTCTGCCATACGCCAACCTTGGCCTCTCCTGTAAATGCTTTAGTTTTAAGAGTTACTCGGGTCATATACACAGCTCAAATTGATGCGTTCACATTATTATGGTGTTGTAGCAGTCACAATCTACCAAAGCTTGGCAGTGTTAATCATCAAGCATTATATTTGGCAACTAGTGATACCATAGAATAGCATACTGCAGAACCTAATGCAGATTTCTTTGTATCCCAAATACCACAGCTTTGACAAGGTCCTTAAATGAACAAGAGTCATTTGGACAACGGGAAACCAGACTCTGATGTGGTCGCAGCAAAGATTTCAAAGCCACTGTCTGTGGATCATCCCAGAAGCCAACTTGTCACACGCCATTCTTGAGTCTGGTCTGAGACAACAGAAGGACAGAAAGGCAGAGAGACTAATACAGGTGAGGGAAGGAGACATTTTGGTTATGTTTTCTCAGAAACAAAAGATGCACTTGCCAAATCATAAACCAGTGGTTCCAATTACTCTTCCAGAATTCTGTAATTCTTTGGAGATGGGTAACAATTTTAAATGGGGAAGAACTCCACTGTGCTATCATTAACCCTAAATGGTCCACAAAATTATCTTCCCTTCAAGATGCATTCCCTACCGTGGAAAACACCGATCATCAGAGTTCCTTCACAGAGCTGGGCTTTTCCTTTCTAACTCAGGAACATCATCTCATAAGCTATTTTTCAGGGCAGAGTTTTCTTAGTACTACTCCAGTGTACTTTTGATAGTAACCATCTTCTCTAACTGTAGCTGTGCAAACTGACAGTTCATTTGGCAAATGCTTGGAAATTGAACATAAGTGCCTGACTTGAGGCGCTGTTTTATTCGCCTGTTCAAAAAACAAGAGCAACTATGAAAAGCAAAAACCAGTGCAACAGACATTAACTACTCACTAATCACAGGTTCTCTAACTTTGACACCACCTTCTTCATTCTGATTTGGTGACTAGAGCTTCATCGTCACTTTCTGTTATAAGAAATATCTAGTTTTGAAAAAAATCTATATTAATCTCTCTAAAAAAATAAGACAAATATTTGTATTAAAAGCTGGAGATCATCGATTTAAGTAAGTTATGGCTTTTTTTTTTTACTGTATTTATATATATATATATGTATATATATAATTTTTTTTCCTAAAGCAAGTATCAGTAAGTATCCTGGGTGTTAGTTCATATTTTCTGTTTCCAGCAATGTTCAGTACTGTATGTGCTTTGCACCTCAGAAGTGAGTCTGCCAAGGCACTTAGAGAATGTAAGGAAGTTTTTCAGGGACTTCATTAGAATGGGCTACCATTGACACAATACAGAACCCATCCACCAGCAGAGTCAAACCCCCAACCAAGCATGTTTCCTTTACAAACACTCAGCACCTGCTAAAACTCCACAATGAATAACTATCCAAAATAAAAAATAAAATTTAAAAAAAAAAAAGCTATTTACTGCATGTCACTATCAGACAAAAGATTTCCCCTAATAAAAGCACAGAGAGCAGATCTTGGCTGTTAGGAATAACAGCGCAGTTTTTTCTTTTGTTTTTAAAAAACAAATGAACATCAACAAAAAAAAACCCATATACCACACGCTTGCTTAAAGAAACAAGTGACTTAAAAAATCCTCTTCCTTTTATCTGTCCTTTGAGGTGAGTTTTTCAATCAGTTCTTGAAGCGGTGCGAGCTCTCTTCTGTCAATAAGGTTGAATTCCTGTAGTAGGGATGAGAAGAAAGACAAACATACAGAGTTTTATCTGTGTAGCTCAAGAAAGAAGTTTGATCCTGACAGAACTCATTTCACAGGCTCTTCGTGACCAGGCCTTGCCACTACAGAATATAATCAGTCTGTTATTATCTCAATAGCACAGTTTAACTGCCTAGAGCTTTTTTTTTTTCCCATGCAGGGGGAGGAAACATGCTAAGAAGATGCCCTCAGCTGAGCAACCGACTAAGGGAGAAAACTGTAATTCTGTAGGAAGAATGCTCTTTTCAGTCTTCAATCAATAGTTCCAAAGACTGTCCTCCCGCTTTCTTCTATAAGGAATTACTGTTCTGTTTAATTATTTGAGAGTGAGTACTTTATATGGTATTCACTTGGGTAGCAAACGAGCACTTCACTGAAAATTTTTCAATTCCTTGAATATTTCTAGCAGTAAATATACATACAAATACAATGAGACGCTTAAAGCCTTACAGGTATCTACTCAACTGCAAACACACCAGCTGTTAAGAAACAGAATAAGTGTTACTTCGGTAACTTATTTTTCCAGATGATATCCATAACTATAATGTTCCTGCCACGCTTACCTGAACAAAAAATATAAAGTGCTTGAAGGACGTGTTAAGATGTGCCTCCTCCTGCAGCTGAATCACTGGATCAAAGTGCTGGTGATAAATGTGAGCATAAACTCGGAAAAGGCGCTTTAAAATCGTCTTTGCCACTGACATGAAATTCTTTGGGAACGGAACACCTAGAAATAAGGAAACAGATGGCTTATTTTTAAATGCCCATGCCACATTCATTTATTTTGAAAGCCAATATAACCCGACCTTATTTCTTGGCTCCAGCTGTACCTTTTGCAAATAGGGCTGTTATATTTCACTCAGCAATTCTGTCTGTAAATCACATGATGTACTTCGACTGACACACAATGAGAAGCTCATCAGAAGACCACAGGGAGATGATGTTTCTCTCCCTCCTGTAATCCAGAGGCTTATGAAATCTTCCCCAATCAAACTGGACTACAATTCTACACTGAATCTACCTAGCAACATCTTCCAGCTACTATGTCTTGTCATGTATCAGGACAGTTCCTTGGAGAATTTCCTCTGACTGAGCATCTTCTTGCTATGTGGATGGATCCAGATGCTCGAACAGAGGCATCTAATACAAATATAAGCTCTCTCAGTACCTGCCAGGCCTCTGACTGCCATTGGAGATAAGCAGAAGTCTCCTGCAGGCTCTGAGTCTCACTGAAGGCCCCCGCGCAGAGATAACACAGGATACCCCTAAGTGACACCAGATAACTTTGCATTGGTAGCTGAAACGGTTCTCTTGGCTAGAATGGAGCAAGAAAAAATGCTCTTACAGCTTCATGAAGAGAAGCTGCGTTAATATTGAACCGGTATTAGAACATTCACAAAATGCTCTTATGTGCCTCATGAAGAGAATTTCCATCCTGCCCATCGCCACCCCCTAGCATGAGGCTACTGCATTATTACCTATTGCTGAGTAACTCTGACATATGCTCTTTTCAGTCATTTCAGTGAAAATGACATAGAACGAGTAAAAACAACTTCAACAGTAGCTCTTCATCAGTGTACAAGTCACTGGGAGCAGTAATCTAGTTAGCCAACATATCCACAGACTAAAAAAAGACGTTTATCAACCACCTAAAGCAGATCAAGCCTGACTAATTTCTCATCACGTAGCAGATTAGCCAGTCAGCTTAGTTCTTTTGGAGTCTTTCCAGTTTGTGAAGTCCTGTGTGAAGGCCAGAGGCCAAAGCTGTATGCTGGCGGTTAACAGTGATCTCAATAATGCTTTCAAATACTGAAAACACAATTTCCATGCTCTATTAAAGCCTGTCCTGCTTATATATACACATCACATTTCCAACACCAGCTACAGCATCACATGGGAAGTTCTTTTTTAATTGCTTATCCACTGTGGCCTTTAAGTCCCTTTTCACATCAGCGCATTTCAAAAGTACATCCCTATCAAAAAACAAAACAAAGTCTTCACAGAAATATATGCTGCAGAAGAAGATCAAGTCCTGATGTAGCATATTAAAGTGGTGTTTAAAAATCACTGTAAGTATTCAATATAATTCCTTTCAGTAGCAAATTTCTACCCCAGCTCTGAACTCTACACTGACACACTAAAGTAACTGCCACAGGAGAAGGTGCTGTGCTCACACCTACTGAACAGGGAAGATTTACATTTCTGTCACTTCTTCCCAAACTAAGCAGCCTCCTTTGCATATCTGCCCACCAGAAGTAAAAACAAATGCCACTTGATTCTGACAGGTGGCCCCGTTTCTCTGAATAAGCTTTCTGAAAATGTGTCAAATGCCTCAGAAACTATTCACAAAATACAAGCAGTTAAGAGGTCTCCTTCCCTTTCTCCACAACGGATCATAAGCCTATGAGTAGTACTGTACTGGAAAACTGCCAATTAGGAGCCTAGAACAAATAGTCCTTCATGTCTCCAACAGGATTTTCTTCTTGTCATTTCCACAACGTTACCACAACAGCGTTACCTTTACAGTTGTCCTATTCGAGAAGAGTCACGTAGGAGACCTTTCGATGCTACCAGACTTGAATATTTCTGTACAACCATAACCCAAATACATTGTTCACAGTTATTTGTTTACCTATTTTAGAAGGAAATAGTGTTTCATCATCCAGCTGATCCTGGACCCAAGTCATCAGGTAATCAATGTACTTTGGCGCAGAGCACTTAATTGGTTTCTTTATGTTTGTCCCGTCTGCCCAATGGTACTCGTACCTGGGTTGGGACAACAAGAAGACATTTCTTAACACAGGTGAATCATTCCTAACACAGCCTGGAAGGAAGTTCTTCCTGCACCACTCCCCATACCCACACCCTCCCTCAAACCTAAGGTCCAAAAGTTCCTAATGTCATCTGCAGCCGCTCCAGACCCAACCTGCAATCCTTCTTAAGCAAGTCATTGTAACCTGTGAAGGCTTCCAAAAACTTTCTTTTTCATAGGCACAACACATTCATCCTTGGTTCTAACACTCCTGTCAAAATATACACGGCAACCTGTGGTTAAAGCATCCCCGCACATCAAAAAGCTGCTGTAGGAGTAAGCTTCCTAACTGCACATAGGGCACTTCTGCTTCAAAAGGCAACAGCTACTTTTTCTTTCTCTAAAGCAGCTGGGGTTGTTTTTGTTTATTTCTTTTTAAAGAGAAAAAAAAGGATTACAACTTGTTGAAATGAAACATCAGAAAACTGCATTAAATTCTCCACTTGAAATTAGGCTTACAGGTTTTGCCTAACTGATAACCAAACTACATTGATTCTTGCCAGCGTTGCTAAATTATGATTGTATTAAGAGACTAGGAAGAGATTCAGAGATAAATTAATGCCAAGGAATACTATTTAAGAACTGGATGCACTTTAATAAACAGTCTTGAGGAAGCCTCTAGATTAAATAGTTGTCCCTAGGCTGCATCTAATAGCTTAGCATTAGCATACAGCACACAAACTAGACCAAGCTTCCCAAAGTCTCATTATCCAGATATATCACCAATTCACTGGGTAGTTTGAGGATGTCTTTTAGCTTAGATTTTCCTATCTATATATTTCCTATAAATAAGGTGGCATCACACCTTCACAAAACACCGGCGTCATCATGGAGCAATAAAATGTGTACTCTTTTTATCCTTCTCTAATTGTAAGGCTAATAATGCTGACGTGTAGCTTATTTAATGAGTAGATTCCAGCTTCATTGACTTTACAGGTACCAATTGAACCTGAGGAATTATAGTCACAGAAAACTATTAAGCAGGAGGAATTTGCATGAACCAGCAGATATAAACAAGTCCTCAAAATCAGAATGGAACAGATTTCTTTGACTGACTTGGGGAGTGCAATCCACACAAGTCCAGACATAGGAGAAGACAGCTTATCTTGGGAACACATCGCTGGAAAAAGGGAAAACCAACTATATTTGATGCTCATAGTCTCAGCTTTCAAGCGAACCACAGCGTTCCTTTCTATTTCTTGCTGAGTACCAATGTGCATGTCTTAATATCCCCTGCCAAACTGTAATGTCTGAGCAGGGCTGTGGTTTTTTTTACCCACGTCTGCTTTAGGCCAGGCAGCCCAGCCTGAAGCAAAAGGGACTGCTGAGCTCTGGAGCTCTGAAATCCTCCCAAAGGAATAAATGTGCAGTGGGTCAGTATGGCTGCACACACATAGACACACACACACACACCCCTTTTTATTAATAAAAAGTCAGTAGCAGAGGTGGTATGGTCAGGTCACTCATGCATTTACAGCAAACACACACACCACACAGAAGATCTATCCACAGAATTACCTTTAAAGTAACACAGCTCCTAAGAAATACTGAAGACATACCCTGACAAAAGGGAATACAGACTCCCCACACATAGTGGGCTTCCATTCTTCACCAAGTCAAAAGGCACAGAGCATCAAGATGACACAAAAGGAGTAACGCTGCTGAGAGATGTGGGGTATTTCACTGACTTGATTCATTGGTTATTTCTGTACTAATTGGTAAGGACACACCAGGCAGAAGACAGCAAATGAACATTCAAAGACAGTTTATTGTAACCATGGGGGATTTATGAGAAGCTGACCAGAGTGTTATTTAAAATCCAAACTTATAAACACCGGGAACCTACAAACCTCGTGACAATCAATAGGCTCTCACCAGCACTAAGAGTGAGCTTAACCACCTCAATCAAATGCCTAAACATGGATTTCAGAGCCTCTGTCCAGAAAACCTGCTTTGAAAAATGCAGCATGTCCTTCCTCTTTCTTCTTACAAATAAAGAAAACACCCCTTGCTCCATAGTGCTCAAAATACTTTTATGCAAGTTTTTAACACATTTATCATGCCTGTTGCACTGATGGTGATATAAGGATAGTAAGAAATGATCACCAACTAGAGTTCACTTGGGTAGAAAGCATTTGGTCTTGCAGATGTGAAAAGAGTGGAACGTTATCATGAGAAACCACATGCTTTGGAACAAATCTAACAAATGATTTTCTCAAGCAATCAGACAATGACTTGTGCAGCAGGCACAAGGGATCTCTATTTGATTTTTATGTCAATCTTTCATTAACTCTGTTAAAAGATTTTTTCAGCAATCCTTCCAACAAAGAAAAATCCAAAAGAAATTTAAGGGACCCTACAGCAGATAACGGCCATTCTGCTGACATGAAGAACGCTTTTAGTGAGTGCTTTATCATTCCTAACCTAACAGCAGCAGTCAGCTCCCCACCTCCCACCTGGACCAAGCTTTTGGTGGCTCCCCAAAACTGATCTGCCTGGGTGAAGGCCTCCTGTTCAAGATCGCTACTGAGATGAACAAGCGGGCCCAAGCACTACCTACCCAGCCCCAAGCATTTACTCATCACATCTGGTTTAGTTTTTCCATAGACTGATACAGGTTTGTCAGTCATGCTGTAACAACTGTCACCAAGCCACAGTACTTTCCAAACAGCTCTGTAAGCATTAGCAGCTTACAGCCCTTTTTTTAATATATGGACCAGAAGTGTTTTTCCACTGGGAATATGTAGCCACAAGTCTGTAAAATACCAACGTACTACAAACTCAGTTATTAAACAGAAAGGTTCGTGTGTGGATGCAATTATACCAGCTTGCAAGTGACTTACAGGACTTAACTTGCAGAGGAAAAAAAAAAACAAATAAATTACAGGAAATTAAGACTGTAAAGCCACAGAGCGCTCGGTGCTTTTAGTTCTCCCCACGCTACTGCTGCCTAACCTGTTTCAAGTGACCTTATAGAATTTGTTCCAGCCAACCCACGCTCTTCTGTCTGAAACAGATGAGTGCACAGCAATGGTGGCAGCTCAGCTGTCGCTGTAAGTAGCCAGCAATTTTCAGCCTAGAAGCATTAAGGAGCTCATAAGACTCAATGTCTTGAGCCAGAAGATAACATGAAGTAGAGATAAGAAACAGAAGGAAAAAAAACCCAAAACTGTAAATAACAGTGCTGTTATGCTAACACGGTTTCTACTAGTGCCTCCATAACAAAAATTCTGCAGGTCACCTTTCACCTAAAGAACAGCCATGCTCACTCAAACCAAAGCACAGTGCTCATTCCACTGCCAGTCACTGCAGCCTCACCCATCTCTGCCCCTGTGCCTGTCTTGCCCGGGGCCCCTTCTAACACATGAACACTTTGGATCCTCTTTTGCAAAACCCATTCCTGCGCACAGGTGGGGCTGCAGACTTCAGGGAATGCTCTGCAAATCCTAGGGATAAGGCCACCCTACTAAAAAGTTGCCAGAATGCATTTCCTAGCCTCTAATGTCTCTTTTCTAGCCTGCTTCATAACTGCTTGAGCACTACGTAAGTTTCAGTCAATGGTTAACGGTCTCTTTGGAGGGAAATAAACTGTTTAGACTGGCAGTCAGAAAACTAAACCATCAATAATTAACCTTCCTCCCCATGTAACTGCTTCTCATCAGCCAAACAATAAAGCAAACAAATATTTTCATACTCTCATTTAATAACCAAGAGCCTGTTCTGCATGCCGAAGCACAGAGCAGACAATGGGCTATGTCACTGCACAAGTTCATTCCAAAGTTCATCTGTATAACAGTAAACTTCTTTCTTTTGTATTTTCACCCCCTTCCCTATTTTGCAGCAGCACATCTGCCTGCCCACGCTGCTCCTGGCGTTCCGCAGCAGCCATCATTAGTTTAAGAACACAACACCAAACCAAACCTTCCCTCGGTCTGGCTACTTTCACACAGCAGAGCTCCCAGCCTCCCAGCCTTAGCAACTCTTCCTTGCTCGCCCTCAGCTCCCCACCTTGCTGGCTGGGATCACTGCCTTCAGACAGTAACAACATACATCATTAGAAAGCAGGAAAAGGTGGAGGAGAGGATTGTTTTTCTTTGTTGCTTATTTAAGATTTTAATGTAAAAAGGAAGCAGTGCTTTCCCATCACTACCCGCTTACAAATTCAGGTATTTTCCTCTCTGAAAAACACTAGGAAGCTGAGGAGCAAACAAAAACACAATGCTGGATGTCTGCACAAAAGTGTAAGCAGCAATCAAGGAAGTGAAACTTCACTGAGTGAAAGGGCAGGGAATTCTTACTCAGACTACTCAAACCTGATGCCAAGTTTCTTTCTATAGTACCTAGTCAAACACCTTAAAGAAAGATCTTGCTTATTCCTAGCTGAATGCCTGCAGATGAAAGCTTCAAGCCTTAATTTGAGAAGGGCTCATTAACATTTCAGAACAAAAAGAGAAAGCAGTTCTGATGGTCAGGCTACTTCCCAGGCTAAATAAAACAATTACCATAAAAACCTTTCAATTCCCCAGTCCCTTACAAAGGGTCAAGCTTTCTCCCTCTACACATAACAAAAGAAGACACCCTTTCTACTCACAGAGTTATCCGTTCTCTGGCACTCAGCTGAGCCAGACTCTTTCGAATGCAAAACCATCTGAAGAATTAGACACTGAACAATGAGTAAAAATGATCTTACTTTGGGCCAGCAGACATCACCGGGCAACTCTCCTCTGTGCAGAAGTCCGTAATGGTTCCATAAAGCATATTGATCTGGTTGAAGAAGTCAACAGCTGCAAAGCATTTAAATCATTCATTATTACTCTGCTGTTTAATTGCAAAACGAACTTCCTACAGCCTGAACTGTAAAACATGGGCTGCTGAAAAGGGTCCTGGATTATTCGTTGTGATATAATCTCATTAATACTGCTTTATAAGGTGTATTAGAAAGAGACGCAGAACACCAGTTCTTGGTTGCAAGAATTCTTTAACTGTTCGCTATGGCAAAATCTTAATTGGAAATAAATAAATAAATAAATAAATAAGGAAAGGGGTAAAAGAAAGCTGTCATTTACTCTTCTAAATGTTTAGTGTACTTTATAAGAACCCCAAATTCTCCTGGCTAATCCTTTAATTTAAAAATGCATAAACTTTTGAGGTACAGAAACCGTTACCCATTTGCTGACCCTGGTGTCCTTCAGGCTCTGTTCCAAAAGACTGGCTTTCGAAAGAATATTTATGCTGTCTTCAAACCATGAATGGCTGGTGAGGTGTGGGGGTATGAGAGGCATATGGTCACAACAGCAAGAGACTTCTGTTCCTTTGATTAGTAGTTAATTAACAAAAATTAATATTTAGTTTACAAAGTTTCCTCATTTACAAACCATCCTAGGTACAAAACAACCTTCTGTTGCAGAGTCCTCTTTAAGTTTCATTTAAACAGTCTACTGCTGAATTACTGAAATGAAAGGCCAGAAGTGAACACATCCAACAGTTCCCATTGTTCTCACTACTGTAAACAGATGCCCAAGCACTTAGAGCTCATTGAAAGCAAGGCTCTTCTTCAGTGACCTTACAGCAGATAAAGTTTTTGGGAATCGTGTGATCAGTTTATGAAAGCCCACTTCAACTCCCTTCATAGAATGGCCTCCGTGCACCTGTTAAAGAGCACAGCACGTTACCAACAATTAACAATGGATGTCATGGGTCAAAATCGAAGAAGGCCACGAAGATGGTCAGGGGGCTGGAGCACCTCCTCTATGAGGACAGGCTGAGGGAGTTGGGCTTGTTCAGCCTGGAGAAGAGAAGGTTGCGGGGTGACCTCATTGCAGCCTTTCAATACCTGAAGGGAACTTACTCCCAGGAGGGGAGTAAACTCTTCGAAAGGGCTGACAATAGCAGGACACGGGGAAATGGTTTTAAGTTAAAAGAGGGAAGATTTAGGTTGGATGTTAGGGGGAAGTTCTTCACTAGGAGAGTGGTTAGGCCCTGGAACAGGCTGCCCAGTGAGGTTGTGGATGCCCCGTCCTTGGAGGTGTTCAAGACTAGGTTGGACGGGGCCCTGGGCAACCTGATCTAGCAAATGTGTATGTTTGGTGGCCCTGCCAGGCAGGGGGGTTGGAACTACATGATCCTTGAGGTCCCTTCCAACCCGGGTCATTCTGTGAATACTTCAATAAGCAATGTGCAGGACCCAGTGGAATGGACATACAGTCCTCTCAGTCTGGTGCTATGCCAAAGAGGAGCCAGAGCATTACTTGGCAGTCAACCCAAATTCACATTCTTTGCTTATACATATAGAAAATTACAGTTACTCTGTAATGAGATGTAGGTTGACATCCTAACTGTAAACAGCAGTAGATACTGTGTACTATTAATGTAAGCGATGGCTAAGGGAATGGGAGGGCTAAATATGGCATCTATCCTCACTCATTATTCAGGAGCACAAACATCAAAGATTACATGCACAACATGGAAGCAAATCACAACTGCAGCTCAGCAGATGCAGGATACAAAGCTACAGCTGTGCCACACAGCTTCCCAGGTACCAAAAGAAGGAAGTATACCAAAACCACTATGGCAGGCACCTGCCGCAGTTCATTTCCAGCAACAAAACATGTCTTTCCCTTGCAAAGAAACAGCAAAAAAAATAGCATGGCAACACTGAGAATGGTCGATAAAGTTCTGGATGACAAGGAGGGCCGCTAAAGCCTCTCTGGGCGTGCAGTGGGAGCACACTGCCCACAGCACTGTGTGACATTCAGCGCTGCGGAGGCAGAAAGAAGCAGTTAAATGCAGCCATTGTTTTTTTTTTATGTGTACACGAGAACTGTTAATTAAGTTTCCAATCGCTGCTCCCAGTAGAAACCACAGACCAGCATTTGCTTCGGGGCAAGCGTGTTCAAAAAACCCACTCGGCCTTTGACAAGATGACTGATTACTGCAAATCCCACATTTGTGAGTCTCAAAAGGCCTTGAGACACATCACCCATCCACCACAGTCAGCAGCGTCTGACAAACAAGGAAAATCAAGATCCTCTTTTCCAACATCTGTAAAGCAATACGGTGCCTTTTCATTTTTGTTTCCTCTTTTTACTCACAGTTCTTATGTTCTGAGGGTTTAGGTTACTTTTTCCACATGCTTTTCTAGTCTAAACGCACACTGTTGTGCATTTTAATCTACTACAAATATAGAAGTGAATTGTACTTCAAAAGTGCTTTTTTAAATAGTTTCAAATTAAGATGTCAAATGAAAATAAACTGATTGCACACTCCTCTCTTTTTTTTCTTTTAAATACACTAACATAATTTAAAAATCTCCATATAAGTCAATTCATTCCCATAAAGCATCACTAAGGGTAGGAGTAGGAGTTGAGCAGGTAGCAGTGGAGTACATTGCTCCTGTGCTTACTATATGAAGTCATACACTTCCTTTCCCCATTAAGTAACTCCATCAATGGAAGAGGCTCACAGCTACCATTAACTGGTGCTAGGTGTGGTAGACATTGTAAATCAAAGAGCGTCTAAGGTGTTATTCACTTCTAAAAAATAACGGTTATACCCCCCACTGTATTACAAGAAGGCACAAAAGAAGACCACTTCATTACAAAATGCAGCTGTTAGCAAAAGGTAGCTCCCACTCTTGTCAAATGGTTTGCTGCCTTTTGCCAGGCAGCTAATTTAGCGGCTAAATCATTTCGGAGATGAAAATACCACTGCCACAAAAGATAGAAGAGCCATAGAACGAAGGAACCACCAAAAGGGAAGGATGCAAGCAATATCTCAGGCATCATTAGTAATGCTTACTCATAGAAACAGGCTGGCTCTTTTTCTAGGCAGTTTTGCAAAGCAGGGTGAACAAATTTGGATAAGGAATGGTGTTGGCAGCTTCAACATTCCCTGGCAGGAGTGACAGGTTATATCCCACAGCGCTGTGTGGCCAGTTGAAAAACTCAAAGGTAGAGTCAGAATGACAGGTCACTTCCCAAACATGTCAAGGAACAGAAAGATACGGACAGAACCAAGTAAAATAAGCAATTAGAAGACCCTTAGCTCAAATGCAATTTATACTGCAGTGCACAACTAACACTGTACTTGCAAGCCATGCCACAGACACAAAAGACAAGGAAATATCCAGATAAGGCACAGAGTCTGTGGCAACCAAAACTCCACACAGGATACAGAGCACAATGCAATTTCAGTTAATCCACTCTCAGAGGGTAAGAGGAAGGCAGCAAAATCATGCTGCAGGGAGAAGGAAGCATAATCAGACAATCAGAATATATCAATTTGGACAGGACCATACTTTTGGAACAAGAAGCTTAAGGAGTGTTGTCTCAGTTTGTCTCAGTTGCCACTCAGCATCTTTTAGCTTTAAATGATACATCATTCTCCTCTCCCCACTGACACAGTGCAGAGTGGTGCAAACATCACTAGAAAGTACACAGTTGTCTTCCCTAAGTGTCAGCTCACATTCAGCACCCTCCTCATGTAAAAAAATATATATGTATACACGTATGTGTGTGTGTATGTTAGTCAACTTACTGTTAACTGCAACCCATTCATTTAAGTCTTCACCCTCTGGAAGCATAACAGCCATCCTGAGGTTACCACTTCCAAGCGTGGCCTCGGCATGTTTAAGCAGCTCATACTGGTGAGATCCCTCTGGAATGTTCTTCTTTGGTTTGAAGGTTTTGGAAGAGCGACTGCCACTGTGAAAGGGAGAGGAAACATTTAGACAACTTGCAAAAAGGGAAGGGGAAAAAGCAAGCAGTGGGCAAGTTGCTCACAAGCACAGTATCAGCATTAAAACACTTTTCCCAGCTCCTATGTTTTCACATTGGAAAGCAAGTTTAACAAAAACTGGGATGCCAACACAACAGGTGCTTTGACTCGCTTTGCTTAAACCAATTAAACGATTCTCTGCTCCCCTGCCTCCTCATCTGTTCAGCTTAACATTAAGCCAGCTGGACATTTGGGAACATTCGGCTTCCCTTCCCCTCTTCTCAGTACATTGGATCATAGGCAAGATGAGACCAGAAATGTTTCCTTCTCCAGACTTCGCACAGCCACATATAAAGACTACAGCAGCCCAACCGGGAAGAATCCTTCCCTATTCCAAATAGTCATGAATCTTGTTACGGTAATAAAAGTTACCAAATAACGGAAAAAAGAACCAAAAGCACATGCATTCTAAAACAACCATTTTCAAGAGACATGAAAACACATCCCACCTGCAAAAGTGCACTAAAATGGCAGAGCCAGCCTGTCCAGAGCACTGCCTTTAGACACCAACCATGGTGTGTTCAGTAGTACTACTGTTATCTAGCAACGCATACTTTCCGCAGGCCTGGCTGAATCACAGCAGTATCTTAGCTACCTCAGTTCACCAGCAGGGCATTAGATCCAAACAGAAATGTCAAAAGGGGGATGGGACAGCTTAAAATGGCAACATAAAATATATTTTACAACTATCTGGTATTGCTTAGGAACTTTGCTTTTAAGGAACAGCCGCTGTAAAACACCCGCTTTATCTGAAGGACACACACTTTCCACAGACTTTCTACATTGTTTTCCCCTGGTTTCACAGCCCACAGACCTTTCAGTCCACCAGACTGACAAGAAATATGGATGGTGACTTGTACAACTTTCATGGAGGTCATTTTACCACCCTAAGTTTTGTTTGAACAATAGAGGCTGACATGGGCTAAAAAGTCGATGCTTGAATTTTAAATGATGGCAGTGAGCCTGGACAGCACGTTGTTCCCTCACACGTCAGAAACACGACAGGCAAAAGTAAATATCGGAAAATAAGTGTAAAATGAGCTACGTCTGTGAATGTTTCAGCATAAAAACTGAGAAAGAAATGTTGGGAAGGGAAAACTGAGCTCTCAGTTCCAATGAAGGAAGCAGGAAGAAATGAAATGCAGGTAGCTGAATGTTCATCACAAACACTGCCCTGTTCTCAGTTCTTCATACAACCCTGCCCATTTCTCACCAGCCCTCCACAGGGCTGAGCAGAATTCTGTCAGCAGGGCTAAGGGTGCTCTCAGATTCACTGGGTGTCTGAACGTGAAGGGCCGTAGCCCATCTTTGAGGCAATTCTAGTATTGCTACCTGGTCACACATAAGCACGCCAAGAAACACGATTCATAGAATCACAGAACAACTCCAGGTGGAAAAACCCTGAGGACCATCAAGTCCATCTCCTTGTTCCACACAATACCATCCAAGAACCAAACCCTATGTCTACAGCACTGCTTAAAAGCTTGGGGCTATGACCACTGCCTGTGCCATGTCCACTGCCCTCTGGTGAAGAACCTTTTCCTAATACCCAACCTATTTGGTTGGCAGGGGCAGGGTAAATACCATCTATGCAGGAACATCTCTGGGTATGGAACAGAACCCACAAGTCTGGCGGGCTATAGATTTATGTTGCCTCAGACTTTGACTCTCCCTTGCCACAGCACAGCAGCATTCTCCATCCTGTAGGCCTCGAGAGTAATCCTGTTTCCTATGTGTCGTAAAGAAGCGCTTTGCTGGACTAAAAGGGACCATGGGACAGTAGAGCTGAACAGGCCATGTTCATTTTCAAGGTGAGGCTGGTTAAGGCCCTTGGCAGCCTGACCTAGCTGTGTCCCTGTTCACTGCAGGGGAGCTGGACTAGATAGGCTTCAGAGGTCCCTTCCAACTCTAAGGATTCTATGACTCTACACTTCACACAGACACTACACCGATACTAAAGGACATCTAAGGCAGTCAGCTACAAAATGCACCTAAGAGCCAGTAGTAGGAAGAGAAAATGTATGGCTCTCATACGTTTTGCTACAGGACACCTCTAACACGTGACCAGTCGTTTAGATTACACCCTAGGCAAGGATACCAGATTCAAATCTTAACTAAAATAATTGCCTCCCTGTGGGAGGGAGAAGCTATTGCGGCTCAGGGAGCTGCCTTCCCCTCCCACTCCCCCAGCCACCTGCATCTGCTGCTGGGTCAGGCTCAAACTCAATCAGAAGAACAGGCACCTGTTAAAAAACAAAAGCTAAAAAAGAAAAGAAATCAGAACGCTTAACTGTCTGCTTAGAGGAGCAGGTTTTCTTCTTCAGGAACACACAGCCAGCAGGCCAACACTGGGAGTAACAACACAATTTAAAGCATCTGGCAGAAGCTTTGGTGTACGCCTGCACAGACAGGGCTGATGCAAGGCACTACTCACAGCGACTGAGGACCAAGAGAGATGGGTATCGTTATCTCCCCACTTGTGTCAGCGTAAGCAGAAGAAAACCAGCACAAGATAAAGGCATGCACAGCGCTTCCAGACCTGCCGAGAAGATTCTGCTCTGCGTATCATAATATGACAATGAGGGAATCCAAGCCCTAATGGAAGACTACTCTACAGCTCAGGTCATTCATTCATTCATCAAATGGAAAGAAAATAAGATTCCCTTTCCTATCAGCTTACGTAGCTTCCCTAATTCCTGAAACCTAACTCCAAAACCTAATGTACAGCACTATCTCTTCCCTAATACTGTCCTCTTCATATGGGTATGATTGAAGAACTTCGCTGCAACTGGTCTGGTATCACTGCTTAAGGCAACATCTACAGCCTCATTACAGAGGCTACTAGTAGGAAGATGGAACACTCCAAGTGCTATGAGAAAAGCTCAGTGGGAGGACTTAACGAAAGGATTCAGGTTACAAAGAACAGCATCCAGCTTCAGTAGAACATCTTTGTTCAGGGAGAGGAGGTGCTATAAAAACACAAAGCAGTAGCGAGTAAAATGTTACTTCATAACTCACCTAAGTGTTGGTGGATGTTAACAGAGGTTAAACAGGAAGAGTGAGCTTTCAAGAACCAAGCACAAGACAAACATGGGGAGGGAGCTCCTTAAATAGCACAGTCTATTTTGAGAAAACTCTGGGTAAGAGTTCACGCCCCAGATTGTGAGCTAGTAAGATAACAAACAGAGTCATCGCAGGTCAATGGAGCACCCAGCAGAGACCTCCTATGGTCAAAGAAACAGAGAATGCTCAGCACGTTGGAAAATCACCAAGTACCACTTAATCCCTGTCATCCCATTCTCATATGCAGGTTTGCTTGTTCTTTTCCATTAGCAAAATCTCTAACAGATTAAGATAACCAGGTAAGCAACCTCCTATTTACACATCTCTATCTGCCTCCATTACCTGATTCCTTCTTCTCCAATCCAGCACAGCCATCCTAAGACGGCAGGAAATGGTCTCACGCGAAAGGCAGGCAGACAGACATCCCAAAGGAAAAGCAATTAGGATAAATGCGTGCTGGTAGTAATCCCAAGCTGTGGAAATATCTACAATTTTGGCAATGCATTATCAAAATTCCATACATTTGTGCAGTTCACATGTGAAGTCAGTTAACTGCACACATGGTCACACTCTCCTTAATACAAAGTTCAGGGACACAACTCCCTATGCCAAACCTCTTAGCTGATAAGATTGCTCTTCAGCAGCCTAGTGCTAAATGCTGCTGCAAACACAGGTTTAACTAAGTTATTAGCTGAGTAGCTCTCCTACTCCTTAACCAAAGCCATCCCTGCTGACTGCTGTCTGGACACCATCAGCCAAGCAACCCTTGGAATAGCAATACTGCCTTCTCCCTAAATCCTGAGCACAGCAGCATTTTATTTCTGCAGGATGATTCCCAATGCTGAAATGAAAACTTCTTGGGAAAATAATAATAATAAAATAAAATAAAATGTAATTGATTTCTTCCTTTCATGTCATTCCATTACATAGGGCAGAATTATAAAGTCTTCTTGTTCCATAACTGTTTTCCCAACTTCTTGGGTGTAAAGTGGAAAACTTAACTTTCTGAAGTTCAGTTTGGTGGCCAGTGACACACACAGTACAGCAAAGATCCATCAGGCAGGACATATCGTAACAGAATTAGCTGCATCCCTGAACCATTTCTTCTGACAGCTTACAACGCAAAGGCCACACCTGGCTTTCCCTGCTGACAGCCTCTGAACTCTCCTTCAGCTGCAAAGCAACACATTTGCAGATGCAAAATGAGACAGAAAGCTCTATAAATGCCACACTGAAAATCCCATTTTCCTTGGACATAAAAAGCTCGTGGAGTGGGGAGAAAGTTGTATTAGAAGTAATGGCTTCTCAGAAATTCTTCCAATTCCAAGGACGTTTTGCTCTCTTTACTCCCACAACCAGCATTTTCAGCAAATTATGCCCTTCTATTTTTAAAGGTAAGTGCAGCTACAGCAGTGCCAGATGCAGCTCACCCTAGCACTAAATCAGAGAATGTGCTCAAAGCAATTACTCACAGTGCCAGGATGACTCTGGAAGCCTGGCCAGGAAGCCACACGTCTGAGCCGCAAGGAGCTCTTCCCACTGTCAGGAGCCCACATGCCGCTGAGCCTCACCAAGACGTCACATTGTGCTTACCAGCAAGCACCAAATTTCCTCCAAAGCTGTAATTCTATCATGCCGTCTGCTGACAGGGAACATTTTTAATTGTGCACATTCTGAAGCCTGGCCTGCTATGGTTTGCAGAACGATGCTTCCAGAAAGGAAAACGTTCAGGCGCTCTACTTACACCACACTTGCCATCCTGCCTCACAGCCCACTCCAGCTTCAAATGCAGCACTGGCAAATCCTTTAAAATCCGAGCAGCTCAACATCCAACTCAACCTCCTGCTATGTTTTTCATTTTGTATTTAACTGGGGGAAAGGAGCCACTTAAACCTTTGCTTTCCTACAGGAAGCACCTTGGCTGGCCTGCCTTAGACCTCCACGTACTCAAGATATTTGTGTACTAGAATGCCAGCGCATTGTACCTACTTCTACAAGGCCTACAGCATCTCCACAAAAACCTGAATTAAAACAGAAAAGCTAGAGGGCCCTTACATGTAAAACTTAAGACTTCACAGCTTGTATTTAGCACACAGTCACCCTCAAACTCTTGCCACTGCAACACTGACGGTGCTCCAAAGTCCTCCTTCAATTCCTCTTGTGTGATGAAGTCCAGACCAAGTTTTCACGTTCATCAGAGCACCTTAATCTACTATGGTGCCTATAAAACATGCAGTCACTACATCATTGGCAAAGCAGATGGACAAGAGGAGATACCAACACAAAGATGATACAGAACGGCCTACAAATTCTTTTTTTCCCCTGCACACACCACAGACAGAACTGACACGGCTTCCAAGAAATTAACATCTTATTTTAAATTATCGCCACTATTTCACATCCCTGGGAAGTAAAGACAGCATTGCTTCTCCAGTCTGTTAGAGGCTAAGAACACAGTGCCACGATTACCATAAATCATTTCATACAGGGCTCATCAATGGACTGGTTTATCAAACATTGGAAAGGACAGAAGCTTGCCCTAGGGAAGAACAACTGGAAAATGCTGCAGTGGCCCCTTTTTCAGGACAAGCCTGCTACCTGTACATACTGCTGAGGCTGGGCATGTCATCTTCCTTTCTTTGCTCCAAGTAGCAAATCTCTGGAGGTAATGCTATACAACTCGGTGTCTCCTGAAAGCGTCTACCACCACAGTCCATCTGGAATAAGCCCCTCCGAGCATCCGGAGGTGCTCAAGAGATCTGGAAAAAGCCAAACTCCAGTCAGCACACAGAACATTTCTACCTGGGGCATGGAAACTTTTCATATTTCAAATCCTGCTTCTTCATCTTCAAAGGCCTTCCTAAGCATTAATTAATCCTACAAAGTATCTTTGAAGTAGGCATCATTAGTGTCTTGCTATACACAGGGAAACTGAGGCAGAGACTCACTGCTGCAGGCCAAAGAGAGCGCTTAGCAGAGAAGGCCCAAGTTTTAGCTGAGCACCTCCTTACTCCCAACGTGCCTCTATTTAAACTCTGAGACACAGAAACACTGCAAGGCAAGGACTAAATTCCAGAAAAGCAAGCATTTCAGGCCTTCAAACAATAACAATGGGTTTCAAATTCAAACATTCTGCTAAGAATAGACACGTTGGAGTATGATCATGTTAGTTTCCAATAGCCAAGATGCCAGCACTGAAATTAAAAGAAAAACCTCTAGCTACTTTTAGAAAGCAAATCAATTGTTTCTGAATGTAAACACTTATTCCTTATGACAATCACAGCATCAGAAGGACAGCAGGTAAAAATCACATCATACGTGTTCAGAATCTGCACTGCCAAGATTTAACTTGAGTGTTTCTATTTATAACACAGAGTAGTCACAACATCTCTGTTCTGAAGACAGAAGGTGTGCAAGCCAGGCACTGCTTTCCTCAGCTCTTGGAATACCAAAAAGTCGATTATTTTCCAGCCTGATTCCCACCTATTAAAACGAGCATGTCTCATCATTCACTTCTATCTTCAATAGGCACCAAATCACTTCAATAGGCACCAAAACCTACGCAAGAATTTGGGAAACAAGTTTTCTACAACTTCCATTCCTTTGACATACCACCACGCAGCAGGTGTAGAGACAAAGAACCATCAGCCTACGGCAGACAGAGCCAGCAAGGAAGCTTCCATTCTGTGGTCAGAAGCTAACACCTGGATACAACTTCCCATGAGGATGACCAACGATTGAGGATTCAAAGCCAGGCTGGATGGGGCCCTGAGCAGCCTGATCTAGTGGCTGGTAACTACCCCATGGCAGGGAAGTAGAACTGGGTGGACTTTAAGGTCACTTCCAACCTAAGCCATGCTGTGATTCTATGACCACAGGATCAGGCAAATGGCTTCAAATGAGATACCGTGCTACCAGAACAGCCAACTCCAGTTTAGAAAACTGCAAGAGCTCCAAGATATTCCAATATTGTGTTACAATTCAACATTAAGAGTCAGTTCAATGCAGTCCAAGAGTCAAAAGCCAGCAAGTGTATGTATGAACAAAGACTGGAAGTGCATGAGCTGATAGCTCTCACTGGGAAGACCTCCATATGAATACATTCTTCAGACACCACCACTGTTACTGCTCTCAACACTGGCAAAAGAAATACACTAACAGAGAGCACTCCCACTTCACAGAAATAGCTTTCACAAACATTAAGCCATAAAAGCAGAACTGTCTTCCCATGGAGGGCAACACAAACTCTGCCAAGATCACTAAGCAGCCCGTCTGGGAAAGAGTTAAGAGAGTGAAGAGTTGCCAACTCCTCACACAACACAGCAGCTCTCTGGAAACATAAGGCAGTGGCTGGAAGGTAATTCCAAGCCCAGGGTTTTGTTGCTGTTGGCTGTTTGTTTAAAGAAGAACCGGTTGCACTAATTTGAATAATTTCTACAGCCACATGCTCATTCCTACAGGCACACAATACACCTTGTTTATTATATATACACACTGCTGTACAAAACAGTAACTGAAAATGATCAGCTGCACACAGCCAGTTTCCCAGTCCAATGAGCAGGAGATACAGGAATAACTTAATTGCCTACTGCAATTAGAAACATCGTGCTGAGGGTGCCTGAGAAGCACCTTTCCCCAGCGCTAACACCAGCCCTGGGAGATGCACTCCTTGTGAGCAATGTCTGTGTGCACAGCTCACCTATCGCCACCCACGTCACAGGCAGTTACCCAGGCTACAGAAGGCTGTTGCCACACAGCAGTCTAAAAAGAAATCCAGATTTCAAACAATAACAACAAAAATAGCCAAGGTTAACAGTTCCAAAACACAAAGGTGGGGAACCTTTCAGAAAGGAAAAAAAAACACTTTGTTTTATGGTTTTACTTACACTTAAAAAGCCACCAGCACACACAAACCTAAAGGTTTCCTCATCTAAAAATAAAACATTGCAGACCAGAGGGATTTAAAACAATGCCCTGATTTTTCAGCACGCAGAACTCACAATGCCTGCAAAACAGTGCAGGCTGTTCCTAAAGGGAATGCTTCTTTTAGTGTCTAGAAACAGAGTAGATACAAACTGTTACCTGTCCTTCCCCATCCTTTCCTTTCCTTTGCTGGACTGTGGAGTAAGCTACGTTTTCAGTACACTTCTCAACCTGAACATACATTTCAAGAGGTATATAATAACCTGTTTTCATTTTCTGTTTGGCTTTTTCCCCTCAGCAACCGCTCTGAAATAACACCTCCTTCTACCAAAGGAGAAAATACTGTTTTCTGACAGTGAAATAGGTATTTTTATGAGCTTTTAATTCCCTGTACACCAAGACAGGAACTATGGTCTGCCTCCTTTTGTCAGAAAATCAACTATCACCCAGGCTGAGATGAGAGGAGGCAGATCAAAAAGTCCTAAGATTATCAATATTCTTTCAAATGACAAAAACCCAGGTAGCACTATACACAAGTCTCTACACGTTGAAAAAGTTTATCAGCTGATTCACATCCAGTAAGGCTACCGAGCGCAGCCTTAAGGAACGGTTTTGCTCCTTCTTGTCCCAACAATCAGCACTCAGCATTGCAAGCTGTCGTAACACACACACACACACACTTCACAGTTTCAAACTGCTCTTTTTTCTTTCTAGAAACACATTTCAGAGTAAATGGAGTCAATCGAGGGGCTGCCCGGCATAAGCTGGCTGCAATGATGTGCACCAGAAAAGGCCCTCCTGCCATCCTCGCTCAGAAGGCAGCCAGCTGAGCACAGCCCCTGAGGACTGGCTCTGATGGGAGGCCCTTCAGTCCAGCTCTGCCCTTCACACCCTGTGCCTCCCCTGCAGTGCTGCCCTCGCAGCCAAGTCCCACAGATGTAGAACCCATGGCCACAGATGTAGAACCAGACACCTGCACTCCTCCACAGCTCCCTGCCTAGTCTTCCATCTGGGACGTCAATGTGCCTATGAACAAGGGGGAGGTACTGTGCTACAGTGCTCCCACCTACCACCACCCCACCCACATCAGTGGTGATGGTGTTCCAGCAGTTCATCCAGCGGGATGCAGCTTATTGCAATTCCTAACGCAAGGAAGAGGGAAGCCTCCAGAACACCATCCCATAACTAGGAAGTCATCATCAGTTTGCTATGCTCGCAGACCAATTCCTTTGTTTCACATACAACACGTTCACTTAATAAGCTTTCATCTCCTGGAATGCCCTCAAAACAAACAGGGCAAGCTGAGCCGTACACTACTCACAAACACCAACTAATTCCCAGAGCATCCAACGGTCGTGGAAGTGACTCAGCCTGCAGGACTAACAGCAGTGCTGCAGAACAAGGAGGGGGACAGGGCACAGACATGGAAAGGAGAAGAACAAAGAACCCGTTGGAGAGGAACTTGGATGGGATGAAAGTATGACACTCAGCCATGCGTGTCCTGCTGACTCGCAAAGACAGGCAGGGGCCAACAGGCAGACAGCAGGGATATGTTAATGTGTACAGGACATAACTGCAGCCTCTGACACAGCTTCTTGTTTTGCAAATGAACTTAAGTTTCAAAGCAAGCAGGGCAGTGGGCTGCTTTCCTTGGATTCTTTCAATAAGATCCAGTTTCCTTCACTGCTTTAACATGCTCATCTACTACACACACACAGGAATACACCTCAGAACTGTCAGGCAAAACCAAACCTAGATTTATTATATACACACCAACAGGCTACAAGCAGAACTCTGAAGGAGGCAGACACCAAGGGCTCCCTCCTCCCCAACTGCTTCGTTCTGCTTTGATTTGTTTTCCCTTCAGGATCACTGAGGAGGAGTTCAGTACCTTCATCACTTCAGTCACTAATTAAGTTCTTTGCAAACCAATCAGCGCTTTTTTCTCTCACTCATGTTCCCCTCTTCTCCCAGGAAATCCTTATTCCTGTCAATTACCATTAGCTCATTTAAAAGGGCACAGCAGAGTGAAAAACACCAACAGGAGAAGGAAACAAATGGAACACACAGTGTGTGTGCATCCACAAGTGATCAGAAATGGTGACTAGAAGGTACCAGTGAGGGAATTCCAGAAGAGCTACAAGGAAACTCCCATCTCCGTGAGGCTGTTATTTCTTTATGTAGCACCACTGATTGCATTTAAAGTAAAGATAGTGGAAGTGTCAAGAAAGGAGGCTTACTACGCCCTGCGAGTAGGCATTAAGGAGTAACTGAATACATCAAATTAGTATGCGGGTTGCAAAGCAGGACGTGAGAAAAGGGAACTGAGGGGTCACTAGCAAAGCACGAGCTTAGCAGCATCCTTCTGCTTCCATTTCTTCACTAGAGCACACTTCCCATTTCACAAAACAAGGACATAAGCGTCCCATGCAAAAGGAAACTTCCATATGTGACAGAAACGTCCTTAAATCCAGCTGAACTCTCCCTACACCTTTACATTACTAATGCCCTCAGCATCCTAAGCCCTATCTGCTGGGAACAGTCACACCCTCTGAACACATTTCAGAAGGCACAGCTTTTCAGGATGCAATCTACATGCTGCTGAGGATGATGAATTACAGTAATAAAAACTTGGCTCAAATATCAAATTAGATCCTTACTTATACACCAAATATAGTGCTTGAAGAACATGCCTCAGAATATGGACCGCTTCCCAAAATGCTGATCAGTGCTTTTGAAAGCCAACGCTTTACGAATGACTGAAGTAAAGCTGGTCAGACAAGAAATCACAGCAGAGCATGAAGAAAATGAAACAGTGTAAGGCAGCCTTCAGTCCTTTAGAAGCAGTAAAAGGAACAATACGTCAATGTGGTTAGGGAAAAGGTAGCACTGAAAAAGGAGAACACTGAACTACCTTTAATAGGAGAGGGGGCCCTTCAGCACTTTTTGCAAGGCCGTATGTTTTTTCTAACCCCACGCAGGAGCTGCCGTCACACACACGGCAAACACTGCAGACAAAAAGCACCGGGCAACGTCCCAGCAGAAACCCCACGGCTCATCCTTAAGATTGCTCTTCCACTTGGACTAATTGGTAAAATGGGGTCTGGATCCAGGAAGTAACAGAACAATCATCAGAGCCAAGATACAACCCAGAGAACAACAGGAAGACATGGACAGGAGGCACCGAAGAATATTCGAGCAGCTTTCCAAAAATACCCTGCGTTATCTCATCACCAAGCAGATCTTACACAACCCCATATTTAATACAGTCTTGCAGGAGGGCTCTCTAAGTATCTGCAGCACAATCTGCTCGTACCTTGCAAGGAATTAGAACAAGAAACCTCACCTGGCCACAGTTTCAGAGGTGGAACAGCTGCTGCCACCACAGCAGAGCACATCTTTGGCCACTAGCACAGCCTGTGCATGGCATAGCTGAGTGCCCATCAGTATAACCACCCTCCTACAAACTGACATTGTACACAGATGATCCTCTTGTCCACTGACACTGCAACACGAAACTTTAAGAGATGTCAACCACAAGAGGGAAGAAAACATGGTGATGTATGACAAGTAGAAGACAGTCGAAGTGTCACTTTGAACCCTGGCTCTAGAACACTCAGCAGTAAGACCAGGACACTGAAGTTGGTAAAAACACAACTCAAATGTGAGGCAGCAAAGCCAAAATAATGGGCTGTTTTATTCAAGACAACGTCAGGGGCACATCTCATTGTCATCTGGATTCAAGCTGTTTTTGTAGAAGAAATCAGATGACAGCATTTTTAGGAAAAAAAGAACTTAGCTTTTTATCAAAGCACAGTTAAACCCATTTATTCTGTCTGTCATAAAGAAAGGAGTAAGACTTGTGATGCAGACAGCAAATTCAGGTGTTCCAAGTTGGAACCTGCAACGCGATTTTCTTCACTAAGGAAGGGATTCAGATTCCGTACATCAGCTGTGCTCATAACCCTAGGACACAAGTAATTACCTCTGTACATCAGCAACCAAATTTAAAGATAATATGCAGTGATAGGCAAGCAAAACAAGTAGGTGGAAAGGCAGCAAGCTTTAAATAAATGTAAGCTGAAATACAGGCAGGATCACAGGAGGCATGTGAGAATAACAAAAGAAATGGATTCCTGCCAAGGAACAGCTGGGAACTGGAGGAGGAGGAAGGAGAGGAAAGGATGAACAAGGCAGAACTATCTTTACAATAAAAGAAGAGCAAGAGATAAGGGCTGCTGTTGGGTTTCCAGATGAATGGGTAGAGATGGATGGACAGACAGACGGAAGGAAGTCTCCTTAAATCTGCAAGTTCTATCAGGACTCAGAAGTCAATGAATCGAAGGGCAGAGGCCTGAAAGGACCAAGAAGCTGCATCTTATCCTTCGTTTTCTTCCGAAGGAAAACTGAAAAAAATCATGCAAGTAGTGAATGAGTTCAGTTCCAAGTCATCAGCAATTCACTGCTTGTAAATGTTTCAAAAACACCTTTAACAGGAAAAACTGCTTTTACCTTCACAAATTCACAGTGAGGGACTGTCTATGTATTAGAGCAGAATTAACATCTCATACACATGAATTTATGCTGTTTTGGGCTATTAGAAATACAAGCCTTTGCTTCCCTTTTTAATGGGCCACTTCTGAGACACACAATGCACTGCAATACAGCGCTCAAAGCTGACCACCAGAACGTACAGCAGTAACAGCCAGCATCACACCTGTGCCAGAGAAGTGCCAGGAAAGTGAACGGAAAGGAAATGCCACAGGTAAAAGGGCAACACAGGCAGATATGACAAAGCGCTGAATTCTTGCAGTCCCATAGCCTGTAATAGGAAATGGCTCAGCTTATAAATGCTAAAAGCACTGCAAAGCCTATTCTGCGGTTTGAGTTGATTTGTGGGTCAGAGGGCTATTGATAGCTTTGGCAGCATAGTCTGTTATTGCTTATTCTATACGGCTTAAGGGGGCACAATGAAATGTGGTTCAGTGAAACAAGCAGCTCCATTCTGCCAGCCTTGGGCATGAAATTATATTGCCAGTCTTGTATCTCCTCTTTGCTGGACAAACACTCCTAATCTTTTAACCTTTTTCAAACAAGAGGATACCACATGTCTTGCGGGACACATACAGCCTAAGCTGGTAACTGTGGTCCCTGGGGTTGTCCTTAACCATTGTTCTCTATGGCCTTAAATATATCCTAAATCCAAAGGCTCGGCAGAAAATTGCATACTGTACCAGATTTCTCTCCCAGAGTGAAAAGCACCCTACAGCACACCAAATCCTCCCCTAAAAGCAATCCCTGCTCCACCACAGTTCTCATCCAACCAACGCAAATAGTTAATTTGTAGGTTCACTTACATTGCAAACACATAGAGTGAAGAACAAACAAAGGAAAACAATTGCAGTGCAAACCCAAACCATTAGGAAGTACTTAAGACCGGACACTCACCTCCATGTGAGCACACACAACTTTCACACTGAACACCACCACTGTTTGCATGTTTTTTCCTTCACTTCTAATTAATCCTGCTACATGGAGCAAAACCTCAATGATCTAAGAAGGCAGCAGCGCACACAGAGCCCAACAAAGCCTGAAGGACAGGGCTGATGGTATGGCTTAACTAACCAGATTGCCAACATGAGAACAGGAGAAGGCTCTTCCTGCCTTCTGCCACATCCATTCCTGCTGCTTCACTTGAGGTACTGGTTGAACACCAGGCTGTGCTGAGCCAACACACACGATTCAACAACCTCTCCCTCAGTCTCTCCCCTAGCGACCCAGTCTACACAGCAGCATTACATTAGTCAACTTAAAACCAAAGAATTTACCCTACTCTGTCCTATAAAACCCATATTTATAAGTAATGGGAACAAGGAGGTCTGACTTGCTGTCATGAACATGTCCCACTTCTAACAGTCTGTTACTGCCCACACGTTGGTTTTCAGTGACTGAAATTCCAGTTCATTAGTGCATGACAGCCTTCCGTGGGAGTCTTTGATAACCAAGAGACAGATACTACGTCTCAACTCTGAACTGCATTAGTGTTCATGAAGCACTGGGTTCCTCTCTCCAGCTACAGAAGCTGAAAACCACCACCCACTTTAAAAGCAGCTTTCAATGGGTAGTAACAGCAACTCAGCATCTGGGAAAGGCAAAGAAGGGGAAACAAACAGCCACGGTGTCCTTCAAGAGCAGGGGCAGACAGGGAAACAGGAGGCCACAGCTCGGCAATCCAGAAACAAAAACACCAGCTCTAATTCTGATATTACTCTGCAAGAGATGGAAGGAAAAAATGAATGTCCCATCGCATTTTCCACAAATACAAAAATTAACCACAGACATCATCAGAAGAAGCTGCCTGGCTCTCCTGCCCTATGGAAGGCAGGAAAGTAGGAGTGCACCTTGGTTTCCAAGGCCACTCCACATCAGCTCACCCACATACACCCCCAAAGTCCTGCTGCTCACCCACACCACCACGCCATGGATCCACCAGCTCTCAGCCCAGCGATGTCTTACCACTTCTGACTACCTACACCAACCTAACATTACGAACCTCCCGGAACTCCGCACACAGGAACTTAGAGAACATGGAGATGGCTTTTATTTTTAAAAAAATAGAAGAAAATAGTTTCCCAACTTTAACAATAAAAATATTTCCCTTTTAAAAATAAATTATCTAGCTGCTTTCTTACGTAAGCTTTGCCAGCTCAGGACAACACAGGCATGTTACCATATGGCACGCCTACCACAACTATCTTTAATTTCTTGCCTTGGAGATGTAAGCTCCAGTACCTGCATCCAAGCTGCAATTTCCTCCCAGAGAAAACTTCATAATTGGAGTTTTTTGGAACTAAAGATACTTCTTAGCTCAGCTCTCTCCGTTTTGGTTTTTCTAAAGATCCAAAACAACCTATAAAATCACTTCAGAGGTGTTTTCAGAAAGAAAGAAAACAAACAGAAAGAGAAGGCGGCGAGGCTGAAAATAAAAACTGCTGTCAAAACGGAGCTGTATGAATCCAGTGACTGGTCGCAAAACACGCTCTTTCTATAGCGTTATCCATAACAAGAGAAGACAATGGTTTCCCTTCATTTTCTTCCCCCACGTAGCTGTATGTGGCACTGGTCCTAGCAACAGAGAAGAATAGCGCTGGCTTCGTCAGCAGACAGGGACGGCACAAGGGCTGCGAGGGGCCCCCGGCACCCTGCGCTATCCAGGCGCAATCAAGAGCACGGCACAAAGTCTGCAAGCAGAACAGGGCTTCCAGTACTGGGTGTCAAAGTGACACACTACAGCCATGTTACCGATCATAAACCTGTGTGACAGGTTGGCTGTGATGCAGACAACTCCTGCTGGTGGGTGCACAACAACTTTGGGCTGCTCAGATCAAAACTGGGCATCTGTTTGCAGACAGCGGTACAACAAGGCAGAGAAAACAGCGTGGACAAAGGAACAACTTGGTTACCTTCGTATCCAGGAAACCCTTGGTGAAAAAGTGCTACAGAAAACTGTGGGAAACGTGAGGGTTTTGCAGCACAAAACAAGGGTGAACTACTAAAAATAAAGATATCCAACCGCTGCTGCTGAACAGCTCTACCCAGATAACGTGAAATCAAAGCTGGATAAAAAGGGACAGTAACTGAAAACTACTTGCCAGGAGCACACAAGCAGCTTCCAGGGCCTCCCCGAGGCAACCTGGTAACATTATTTATTCTAAATTCATTTCTAAACTGCAGCTGAGCAGAAGAGCTGCCACCGACCACGCTGCCAACAACAGCTGAGACAGCTGTGCCAGCATTTCTGGCTTCGCCATGCAACAACTTCAGTTTCCACTTCTATTTTTCAGCAGCGGGAGTAGGTGAAACAATGGAGGCGGGGGGAAGGTTTGCTTTCCTGGGTTTCAGAAGTGTCTGGAAGAAAACAAAAATCTCATTACTGCCCACAACAGAGGGTGGAGGGTTTCATGCTGTTCCGTTGCCAGTTAGCCAAATGCCAACGAGTGCCAGGTCGTGTCATTTGCAAACCAAACTCCCAGGACACCACTGTACGAGAAACCCCGTCCTCCTCCTCCATTGCAGCAGCTGGGAATGATGAAGGAGGGGGACAGCTGGGCTCCTTCTCATTAGGAGCGCTGCTCCCGGATCCACCGACGGTCACTGCTCCCACCTCCTGCGTGCGGCTCCGACCCCGCAACCGAGCGGCGTCTCCCGGGACCGGGCGGCAGCAACGCGGCTCCAGACGAGCGGCTCCGTTAGCGGCGTCAGGAGCCGGACGCGACGCGGAGCTCGGTGGGGTGGGTGTGAGCTAGCGCCGGGCCGGCCGGTCTCCCCCATACCGCATCCCCCGAGGAGGCCGCGGACATGTGGCGGTCACCAGCGGGAGCCGCTCGCAGCTGTCAGTCCCACGGCAGCGGGCCCGAGGCGGCCGCTCGTAGCCGGGAAGCCGACGGCCCTCTCTCCCTCCGCCCTTCTTCCCTTTCCTTCCCTAGAGCGCATCTTCGCGTTAATTAATAGGTCACGGAACCGGTTTATGTTAATTGCCGGCAGTACCTCGGCTTTGTTCCCGAGGGGAGGGACCAAAGTTCACCCCGTTGTTGCCTACGAAGCACGATTACAAACCGTACGGTCCCGCGCCCCTGGATGGCCCCCAACTCCTCGTGGATCCCTCTCACGCCTCAGCCCGGCTCCGCACGCCCCGCAGCGCCGCCGCCCCGCGCCGGGCCGCCCTCCCAAGGCACTTCCCCCAACCCTCGGCCGGTTGACTCGAGTACTCCGGCCGCGATCCCGAGTCCGGAGCGCGTTACCGCCGTTATCGCCGCGGTCCGGCTCACAAAGGGGCGGGCAGCGCCGCGGCACGGTACGGGAGCGGCCGCCCCTCTCTCTCCCTCAGGGCGGCGGCCCCCACCCGGCGGGACGGCGCGGGGCCGGGAGGGCGAAGGCGGCGGAGGCGGCGGGGTCGGGCTGCCCCGGCGCCGCTCGGCGGGTACTCACAACAAGAAGCTCATGGCGATGGCGGCGGAGCGGGACCGGCTGCTGCCTGGGCTCGGCGCGGCACGGCGCGGCTCGAGGCGGCGGCGCAGGGCGGGCGTGTGCGGGGAGAGCGCCGCGGGGCGGGGACACGGCGCAGCGCCGCCCGCATCGCCCGGCTCCGCTCCGCCCTGTGCCGCGGGGCCACCGGCCGCAGCGCCCCCAGCTGCGGAGTGACGGGGCTTCCAGCGGAGCGGGGCGCCGAGCTGTGTGCTGGGCCAGAAATAGGACGTTCCCACAACCGTGTGACGGCTGTGTCGGTGTGAGCCCCAGCAGGGCAGCCCCCGGCTGTGGTGGAGACGCGCTCCTGGCTGCCGTGGCAGCTTCTGGGCAGCCACGAGGAAGGCCCCGGTGTTACCGATAAAGCGCTGTGAACGGCACAAGGAACGTGGTCTGCCTGCGTCCTTCACCCCACATTGCTGCCTGTGGGATGCAGGAGCAGAGCGGCTCGCTTTGCTTGAGCTGGGAGTTACCACCGTCACACTCTATGCCATCTCAGTTCCCGTAGCAGGTCAGCACGGTGAAGTGCACCCCACCACAGTGCACTGCAGCTCCCTGTGCTCACAGATAACAGCCACATTCAAGAAAAGAACAGGGAGACCTTTGCTTCTGCATCTCTGCCCTCTCCACACAAGAGCCCTGACTAAACAAACCTATCAAAATGGCCTCCGACATCTCAGAAGCTGTTTGGTTTCTGAGCAATCTTTAACTAAGCTGGGGCCCACAGCACTCAGTTTCTGTTGGCACGCCAGGGGTTTCTCTCACGTGGTACCAACGAGACCCATCAGCTTCTCAAGCCTTTAAATGCCAAAATTGCATTTCCTACATTCTGCCTTCCTCCCGACCAAGCCCAAATGCCAGCTCAGCGCTTTTCTAAGTGAATGAAAATTACACCGGTGGTTTTGGGCCCTTTAAAATGAATCTACCAGGCAGCAAAGCTCAACAAACATTTCACAACATCTACCGTTTTCCTTTTGGCCACGTTAGTAAAAGCGGGCATGGAACGGGGCTCGAGCTCTTTGCTAAAAGGGTTTGTCAGACTAAGTTGGCCCCAGAAATTCAACTGAGAAACAACAGAAATACTGCTAATCTTGCTGGGACGTGAATAACCTGCGCTGTCTGTTCCCACCCATACACTTCCTTCTACCCACAGAGCGTTTTATTTTAGCGGCAAGTCAAAATGAAATGCCTCTTGCTGCCACAGTCAGTAGGAAATACTTTGCCTGGGTGGCTGTCAGGAGGAGCGGTTACATAACGCGTACATTTGATGTCTCAGATTAGCGTCGCTCTGCTCATGATGGCTACGGGCCATGAAGTGCACGGACTGGCAGTGCTGCAGCCTTATGTAAGGGCTGAGCTGCTCTGGCAAAGGAGCAGTGAATGCACCCAAACCCCGACGGCTGTCATTTGGGTTTATCCATTGTACTGTAGGGCTGAGAGAATTGCTCTGAAAAGGCCCTTGAGCTGAGAAAGCGCTTTGGTCCCAAACCAGAGTTTTTAGCTTTTGTAGCAGAGATTAGAACACAGCTCAGTGAGCGCAGAACACTCGAGATGAACAGAAGTTTGAATAAAAACCAAACTTCAGTTTGAAATATAAATGGCAGTGTCTGAATACTGAGCTCTGCAGGCAGTCTCTCCACATTCTAGATTAAACCTATAGGTCTGATCATTTTTCCAATCAGTTACTTGTACAATTCTCAGTGACAGATTGTGCAGTGACAGATAACCCAATAACCCAACAGTCCATGCCAGCAGTGTCCTTGTAGTCTCTTCACCCTTAGCACAACAGATTTACTCTGCTAGGTAGCTTCATTCAACATCAGCACTGAAGAGTGAATAAAAGTAAGTTCTGTTGTCCAAGGGTGATTATTTTTTTCTCCCGATCCTACTGACAGAAATTGAAAGGCTCTCCTTCCTCACACCAGCCAAGAAGTCTAGAGATGCCCGGCAGAGCGGTGCCCTCTAAAGGTGACTGGCAAATACTGACAGGCTGTGGCAGTGTGCTGGCTGTCACCGAAGTTGGGATGGTGAATTGGAGGCAAAGGGGTCACCACCCCTGGAGGTGTTCAGGAACTGTGGAGATGTGGCACTGAGGGATGTGGTCAGTGGGCACGGTGGGGATAGGCTGGGAGTTGGACTGGGTGATCTTAGACGTCTTTTTCAACCTTAATGATTCTGTGATTCCATGACTCCCCATAAGCCTTGTGTTGCAGACACAGCTGTTGCCCTGCTCCGGACATGCTGTAGGTCCCGATATTTTGTAGCAAAGAGCTACATCTAAACTCAGCACTCGAGGGGCACAGCCTCACCAGGGCTGTGTCCAGATGGGATGCTATTGTCAGGTGAGCATGTTCTCTTATCAGGGCAACGTCTGCCCTGTAGGAGTCTGTGAGATGAAATAGTTTATAAAAGCAACAGCTGGAAACAGCGATACCGCTTTGAATATGTTTACAGCTTTAAAACAGACAAAAACCGCTGACGGGAAATTAACGTGCCCACAGCACAACAGGCCGATCCCCCACAGCCCAAAGCCCCGACACCCGCCCCAAAACTCCTCCAGCCGCCACCTCCCGCCCTCCACTACCGGAGCTTCCTGGGAAGAGGAGGCGGAGCGGCGGTCCCCTCTCCGCCCTGCGATCATGGCAGCCGCCGTGTGTCGTCGCGGCGTGTTCGCGTTGCTGCTGGGCCGCCGGCCGTGGCCTGTGCCGCCCTGCCTGCGCCCGCCGCCCGCCCGCCGCCGCCTCCTCAGCGCCGCCGCCTCCGTCGGGTCGGGAGCGCCGCAGGCCGCGGCCCCGTTCTGCGGCTCCGCGCGCCGCTACAGCCAGGTAGGGGCCTAAGATGGCGGCGGGCCGAGGGGCGCTCAGTTGGAGGCTGCGGGGGGCGGCCGCGGGACTCCCCGCTCCCCCGCTGATGGCTCTCGGTTGGCAGGTTGTCGACTCGCCGACACAGGAAGGGCAGCTCGCGGAGCAGGACCCGGAGCCTCCCAAGGACGAGAATGAGGATTCCGTGTTCCTCATCAGGGCGCATGGCTTCCCCTTCGCCTGCACCAAGAAGGAGATGATGGCCTTCTTTGATAGTAAGGGAGCTGCTTGGCCTCCGTAACGGCTCACTGTGCTGTTACAGAATGTAATGATGGGCTAACAGGTAGTTAACGGAAAGAAAATAATATGAGGGCATGCATCGTCCACTTACACAGCAATGGAAGCTGTGGATCATAGTAATCGTGAAGGCTGGAAATGACCTTTAAGATCACCCAATCTAACCATCTGCCCACCACCAATATTGCCCGCTAAGCCACATCTCTAAGAGACACCAGACCCCTTTCTTTGTGAGAAGCCCTATGTGTTAGAGCTCAAGGTAGAAACTTGAGTTTCCCAGCCTACCCATCAGGACGGGGATGCTTTATTCAGGTTTAGTGTGGGATCAAAAGCTCCCCCGTGCTTGACACAGCTGCACATGTTTCTCTATCCTGTGTTCCCCGACCTCCAGGCTGTAAGATTCGGAATGGTGAGAATGGCATACACTTCCTCCTAAACAGGGATGGGAGGCGCAGGGGAGATGCCTTGATTGAGCTCGAGTCAAAAGCGGATGTACAGAAAGCACTGGAAAAGAACTTGAGATACATGGGCACGCGTTATGTGAAAGGTGGGTTTGAGCAGCAGAAGTTAAATGGGAAGAAAACACAATGGTGTTTGGTGTGTATGGAGGGGGGAGAAGTGACACCTTAAAGAAGGCTGATGCAGAGTGCTACTTTCTCTGTACCATGAAGAAAAACGTGTTTTGTGCCTTGCAGTTCACGAAATACATGATAAAGATGTAGATGGGTTACTGCAGAGCCTGCGCTATGAGTCGCAAGTCATGAGCGATGGAGTCGTGCTGCTCAGAGGCCTTCCGTTTGACTCCACAGAGGATGACATCGCAGATTTTTTTGCAGGTAAATCAAACTAGTTTCTGCTCTCTGTTGATGAGGTGGTTTGTGCTCTGAGTTCATGTTTAGCTCAGCAGTCCTTCCCCCTAAGTGAGAGCTGAAAGAGCACGTGCAGCCGTGAACACCTTAAATAGCGTCACAAAGTGCAATCCCCCTGCTGTTAGAAGCAACTAAAGCTTTCTCAACCAGCTTTTGGCTGGAAGATCATTGGCTGCCTTTGATTTCCCGTAAGTCTGTGTTAACATCAATACTTGCAGCACTCAATTTGTATATTTTGGCCAACCTGAAAAGTTATTTAAGCATTGGGAGCTGCTGGATTCATTTGCCCAAACAAGAGGAGTTAAGGAAGAGTTGTCTTTCTAAGCCAGAGCACAAGTTCCTAACAATGTAAATGCCTTTTTCTCCCCATCCTGCTCATAGGTTTGAGGATAACTGACATAACGTTTGTTTATCGGGGAGAAAGAAAAACAGGAGAAGCCTATGTGCAGTTTGAAGCTCCGGAAATGGTAGCTAAAGCCCTACTAAGGCATAAGGAGTACATGGAGAACAGGTAGGTGCTTTGCTGTGGTTTATACAAAGTTCTACCCTCTAAAGCGTGCAGTGTGACTTACAGCTTGCCTGTTAGCTTAATATCAGCTGCTTTGCATGCTATCTCATACTCAGATTTAGTTTTTCTTTGTGTTTGTCCCCCTGCCCTTGTTAAACCACTGCTCTGCAGGTGTACCCAGTGATTCAGTGACCTCACGTACTTTCCTATCTTCCAGTAGGGATTAATTAATTCAGATTTTGCCATTATTATTTTGTTGTTTGTTGTGATGGAACAAGGCTGTAGCTGACTCACCTCCCCAGCTTTGTATACCTAAGTAACTAGCCAAAAAACTATATCCAAAGTTTCCAAAACTGCTGCCAAATTTTCCTTTATCCAGAAGAGTGCATTGTGCTGAGCCCAGCTGCATGGATGCTGAGCTGTGAGCTCAGTCAGGTTGTGCGTGAGATTATTTTCCTTACTGTGTCTGCTCCTGTTAGGAGGAGAGGAGATATGGACAGCCACACTCTGCTCTTCTCCATGGCATTATTTCTTCTGTTCTGTGGCAACCTCTGACTAAACACTGAATAGTTAAACCTGAGCGAGGCCCAGCTTGGTACTGTTGCCAGGTCTGAAATGTTGCAGGGTCTGAGTAAGGAGCTCAGGCGTAGGGGGTTAGAGATGTAAGTGCAGTTTTATACTTTCACTAAACTTAGGAATAGGATGTATTTTTCCAGCTGTTTCTTTCTGCAGCATGAGATTTTGCCAGATTCCCATAACGTTGCATTACATCTTGGTGTATTACTCCTGCAACTTTTGTGCACGCCTTATTACATTCCATTCTACAAATTTCATAGCAGTAAAATCTTAGGTTTTATAGTATTTAGTATGGCCCTGTGCATCTTGTGTATCTGCTGGCTTCATTAGTCTGCTTGGAATTGAGTTATATATACATATATACATATATACATATATTTTAAACTGAGGGTTGGAGAGATTGGGATAGAGCAGTTTGAAGAAGTACACTGGGGGAAAAGAGTCTCCTTTATAAGGCTATTCAAAGGGATGCACGCTACTGCAGGAAAGAGAGAATGATTTTAAGTAGTGCTGTATTTCTGCAGCAAAACATAGCTTGGGCATGTAAGAAAGGGATGTTACTTCTAAAAGAATCCAATGTAACACCATAAACTAAAGATCTTGTCAGAACAAACTGGCCCGCAGTATATGGGTTTATACATGAGGGGAGCGCCTCTCATTACACATTGAAAAACACTTTCATAGACGCTACTTTGCAATCTAAGTTCTTCAAAACTACTGCTTGCCTGTTAACCCCAAATTGTAACTACACACCATCTGTGGCTCACAGCAAGTATGTGAGCAGAGCTGAGACGGGAAAACATTGTGCACAGTAATCGTGCTTTTTCAAATCTTTGAGTTCTTTGTGGAAGTACAGGGAGCGCCATGTAATTGTTTCCTTGTAATCCTAGATATATAGAAGTATACATAAGTACAAAGCGTGAAATGCAGAGGCATTTGTCTCTTCGCAAGGAGATGATAAGACTGAGAAGAGAGCTTGGATCCACTGCGGAAGAAAGGGAGTTGGATTACAGCAGAGGCTCCAGTGCCGAAAGAGAGAAGGGTGAGTCTAGGATTCTAGCCCTGTGGTGTGTGTGTATGTGTGTGTTCTTTGAGGCACCTTCATTTCACCATTGCTGTCTGCTACTGGGAGCACAACCCTGCCATCTACAGCTTTTGTGTAAAAGAAGTGATAATTGCAGGTGTTAATGATGTTTCTCCTCCCTCCCACAGAAGTGGCTAGCGAAGCAGCAGAAAGCTCCGGGCCTTCTTCACAGTCTGGGAGAATCTTATCACTACGCACAGTCCACGTGAGGGGTTTTCCCACCCAAGTTAGCGCCCGAGACATAGTAGATGTAAGTAGCAGTAAAAGTATGCATCAGCTTTAGTTGTTGGCTGTTCGTCAACTTCACCCTGAGGGGGATGGAGTCTTGTGCTTCTCGAGTGCTCAGTCCCCGTGGTTAATGTAGGTTGTGAACAAAACCATGAGGGGTGTGTTCCTTTTGATTATTCTCACCTCACACACCTTTTGGATCTCTGTTTTTCCTTCTTTTCAGTTTTTTGCTCCTCTGAGGCCCACAAGGATACTCATAGAATACAACTCCGATGGAGTTGCCACAGGCGAAGCTGATGTGCAGTTTGAGAGCTACGACGATGCAGTGGCTGCAATGGCTAAGGAGAAGGCACAGCTGCGTAAGTAAAGAGGAAGGGTGTTCCACAACTCCAAGACGTGGATCCCTGGGTACTTTGGCTCTCCTTGTCTAGCTACTGGTAGTACTCTGTGCAACAGGAATGTTTGAAAACCAGGCTTCCAAATTGCCCTGTGTGCAAAATACCTTTCCCATATTGCTCCCTTAGAGTTTGGTGCTGTTGAACTATCCCTGAAGGAACAGCCAAAGGCTGCAGGACCCCACTAGTGACAGTGGCAAGATCTCAGATGTGGTGAGTGCACCCTTCTTTTACATTGTTCCTTTCTCATTTTTAGTACACTTGATATTTTGAATTTCAAATAGCATCTGGGCTATTATTTAGAGCAAGTGGCTGAAGCTGATTGTCACAGCTAATCTGAAGTCAGGCATCAAGCCTAGGCACGCAGACCTGCATGTTCAGATTATGCAGAAACAACTTTGTGTGGTAGAGGGGTAGCAGCACGTTTCTGAGGTGACAGCCAGAGCTGGCAGAGAAGTTGCTGCAGTTCCCAGCCACCACACCACCTCCCCAAAACTCACCCTGGTGCAGCTGAGGCCTGCTGGACTGTGCCAGAGTGCTTCTTCCACTTGCATTTTCCTCTTCCCCTTGGAGCTGTGTAGTTTTCACCTGTTAGAATTTCTGATGTGGCTGCAGTCTCTGGCACAGAAGTAGAGGAGAGGCACTCAGAACTGTTTCTGGCTCCTCTTCTTTCAGAAAAAGATAATAATAATCTGCAATGAAGTAGTAATGGTTTCTGTCTTTTTCCCTCTTTCTTTCCTCATAGGTCAAAGTGAATGCAGTCCTGGGGTACAAGCAAAGATGGAGTATGAGAGTTGAGAATTGCTGCTCAATTACGAGGATAAGCTGTATAAAATATCATTTGGATTTCTGTAACAGCATGTAATAAAGTGTGTTAATATGTCATAGAAAGATTGTTTGTCACAGGGGTAGAAAAAGCTGTAATGGAGGAATGGCAAATGCTGTAGGACAAAGCAGTTCTAGTCTTAAACTACACTAAACTGTTATCGCTACAGAGGTAACAAAGTGTTAACAAAACACCAGTGTGGACAGTTAGCAACAAACAAGTGGCCTAAGATCCCAATACACAGAAGGCAGTAGGCAAAGCTTATTCCTTGTCCCTCCTGCTACATATCTTTAATTTCTTTGTTGGCATCTGCTACTGGTTTTGAAATACTTTTATAGCCAAAGCTGAAGGGAAAAACCACTCAGGACCCAGGATCCAGAAGAGAAAGTTTTTATTACTGCATGTGGAACAAAATGAATACCCCCCAGTCCAAATGTCCAGGTGTAAACCCAAAAATCCAGCATTACCACCAGTACATGAGCAAATGTGCCTTGAACTTCTGCAGCACCATGAAGGACAACAACCAGTATTGAAAAGCAGAGCCCTTCACTGAGTCAAAGAAACCAGGAAGGAGTTGTGTGTGAACACAGGCAGCTGACATCATCTTCTCTTGCCTTTCCAAATGCCAGTTTTAATTACAGCAACCAGAGCCCTATTTTGAAAGATTTTCAGCTGCCTCTATAAAAGGGTTTGCATACTGTAACTATAAAGGATCTACTCAAGAACCATCCTGCTTTCTACATAAAGATAATCTCAGCCTTCACTTCAAGCAAGAATCGCAACAGCCACTCCTGCTGAACAGTGTAAAGCTATGTGGAGGTCACAGATAAGCTGTCACTTCAGAGCTGAGAAATTGCTCAGATGTACCAGCATTAAAGTTACTTCACAGTAAGTGCCTGGATTCCAGTTTAATCCTCCAGCACTGAAATTGCCTGGGTCAGACTTTCTCCCGCAGAACAAGTCACTCTGAATTTGGATGCAGGAATTTACAATCAAGTGTGTACCAGTGTGTACACAGAACTAACTAATACGGTATTTTGTGCCTTAGCTATGGCATCTCCCCCTGTGAGATCAGTGTTTGCTCACACTTGAATACCAGGCTTCTCAAATTTCACCACTACTCACAATTTCTCGCCTACTTTAAAGGACAGCAGCAAGGTAACTACCACAAGGGGCAGAAAAAGGAGAACTGAAGCTTGCTCTTCCCCTTTGTTTAGTGCTGTGTCTCTGAAGGGCACTGAGGTGGAGTGCCTGGACAGCTGAATACACTGAAGCCTACAAAGAACTGGGAAGGAGAACAATTTCTGGGACAAACTAGCACCAACTGTGTGAAAAACCTCAACTCTGATACGCTTTTTAGTGCAGTTCCAGCCAGTCTAATGAATTCCTCTGAGGAATTAAACTACTCTCCCCTAATAAAATCTGGATAAAGCCTTTGTCACATATAAATACATCCACTTACTATAGTTTACAAAGCATTCTGTGGCCCTAAAGACTGAACTAGGCTTTTAGTACCAGGTAGACGAAATAAACTGACGTGATGCGTGCATGCTTTATGAGGAAGTCACTGCTGCTTTTTGGAGTAACGTGTCCTTGAAGTCACAGCAACAAAGACTGATGTAGCACTAACTACGAAAACTTTTTAAACCTGTTTTGCATCAGGATATCCTAAAGGTAAAAAGCACTGTTGAGTTCATCTCACTTTCATTTTGATCCAATGCAAAACCAGTGAAGTACAGCTGTATTACAATCACTTTTTTATGTTCATAAAGGAGAGAGGTGTGAAGATGTGGCCTTAAACCCTCTGTGTAATGGTGATTTGTAACTAAACCTTGGGGACTCCTATTTCCCCAGACCATCAAGATAGGAGGTTCTATTGCAGCTCTTTGGATTGACCACCATTTTGTGGTCACAAAGTCACAGTGGGAGTCTCCAGTAGGAAGGGTCAGAGATGCCTTTAAACGTTTCTGTGCCATATCAGTGCAGGTCAGTTCTCCAATGTCACACACACCAAAAAAGAAAATCTTAGCCCCCTCCAAAGTCCCTAAAAATACAGGATCATTTCACAGCTTTGTTTGATGGTGATTTGCATAGCAAGCCTACTGCTGGAGGACTGGGTCAAAGAAGCAGTGTCAGAGAACTTGTGGTGGTGGTGGTGGTATTGTTACCTGGACTCTTGGCACTGAAGGAGCACAGTTATGTCAGATTGTCAAAGACAGCAGGGGAAGGGGAAATGGTATTTCAAGTGCAGCCAGACATGAGGATTAGAAAACGCTCCCATTTTGCTTTTAGTGAGTCAATGCTTAGCAGCAGCATGCCCTCACGTGACACGCTCCTGACTTGTACACGCAGACACATGGCTCTTTCCTGGGTGGGGGCTCTTGTCGCAGCATCCCGAGGCTGTGCCTGATCACACCTTACGGCCACTTGGTGTGACATTCCTCAAGCAGTCCTCAGCACAAGCCCAGGTCAGAGATCTGGCAGATTTTTGTACAGGGAAGGCTCGGGCTGTTCTGTTTACAGTCTTCTGACTAAAACACCATAAAGCTGCTTTCCCCCTTCAAAGAACACAGGTAAGAGTCTTCAAATTCCCCTTGAACAACACCAGAGAGGATCACCTGCTACAACAACTGTTATGGTCTCACCACACTGCAGCCTGCCTCCTACAAGGGACTGGTGGAATACTGCTGGATGAGTTGCTTGTGACAGGGATTGCAGACACGCTCTGGGTTAATACTGGACGGGAGGGGCAGCTCATTTGCTGAACAGGCTTCACAGAAGATACCACCGCAGTTCTTGCAGATATTCTGGAGGAAGAGGGAAGAAAAATTATAGGATGCTAAAGACACAAGCAATGAAAAGAAACCCGAGTCTTCTCTCAATAACCTTCAGTTCACTCAAATCCTCTCCTAGACTAGAGGAAGATGCCCTCTCTGAAGACCAGAAACTTGTCCTTGTGCTCAGGACTAGGTTGCCATGGAGCTCATTATGTCAAGGATTAGGTGAAGACTTGCAGTGAAGTAGGTAAGAGTTACCAAAAATGAAGCATTCAAGTTTTAATTGCTTCAGTCCAGCTGCATCTAGAGCATGTTGTCGCAAGTGATGCACATTTATTTTATAGCCATATAAACATACCAGACAGACCAGTTACTATTCTGAAAGCTCCCTGGCCAGCAGACCTTGCTGTGCTCCATTGCTTCCCCCTAGATATTTCCAAGGGCTATTTGGAAACATGGTACTGGTCCATCTCTAACCAAGAACAGAGGCCAGAAGCTGGCCTTGCTTGCACTGCCTGGAAGGACCAGTCTGTCCCCAGCTTCCCAGCAAAGCCCTCTGGTTCAAGCCTTGGTAGGTTGGGTAAACTGGGGAAAATACAACCAAATGACACCTGTTTGCTCATCTCTGAAGCATGAAACAACAGTGAGATGAGGATGTCCACCACACTGATAGCAGTTTTTAAGAGTGCCTTGACAAAGTGAGTGTCTAGGGAGTGCCTTTACAAACCGCTCCTCAGCATTAATGAAGGAAAGTGAAGCAGCAAGTCTTAACAATCCTTGCTTCTAATCAATCTCAGAGACCACCTGGGAAAACACCTTGACCATCTCATTACAAATGTAAATAAGAGGAAATGCACATTCACCACACAACTGAGATGACAACGTTAAGTCCTTGGAGTTACCTTTTTCTTGCCTCGGCTGCTTTCTTCCTGGCAGAGCTGGCAGATCTGAGCATTTCCAGGTCCTGATGGCTGTTCCTAAACCCACAATAAAAGCCAAGGCATTCTGATTTACTTGCCTGCTTTCCGTGGCTCTGGTAGCAAAGCTCTGTGGCTGATCCTTGTTTTATAACAGGGATGAATATTTCACATTGTTTTGTTTTTAAGCCCTCTCTTTTACACAACACACCAGGAAGCCACACAGGACTAACACATTTATTTGCAGGACAGCTGCACTAGCTAAAATCTAAAGGGTATCTGTAATAGTGATATTACCTTTTTCTGTCTCAGTAAGTCACTTAGAGGTAACCAAAATCAACTAAGAAGCAGGAGTCCTAAAAAGTCACCCTCTGCTCCTCAGCAACAGCACTCAGCCCAGCTGGCAAAGCAGAGTTCCAAGGGTGGTCCACGAAGCATGGTATGGCTCTACAAGCCAAGGACCATGTAACTTTGTTTGCAGGCCTACACAGAGACTGCTGGCCCAGCAGCAAGGGGGGGGACACAACATATCTCTTTTCATCAGGAATAATTGGTGATAGAGGTAGAAATTCCTGGTAGATGGGACTAAACGTGCATTGCAGCATCCTGTTGAGCGTTGGTGGCTCTAGCTGGGCTTTGCCAGGCTCCCAGGGGAAAAAGAACTCACTTGGGTCAACTTGACATACACAGAAGCAACCAACCAAACACAAATAGCCCTTCCCTGTAGCCTCTACAGGAACCTGCCTAACCCAGACCAAGGATGTTACACATTGCCATTTTCACACAATACTAAATGATGCCTTCCTTATTCTTTTTCAAGATGCTAACACAGAAAAGGCATGGGGCAAAAGAATTACAAAAAAGATTTAAACTTACTTTAAAAATAACATACTTTTGTTGAGGGAATGTAACAGACTCACATGAATGCAGTGCTGACAACTAAAAGCCCTTCTACTGAGGTAAGCAGCACTTTTCCGCTAGAGATCCATCCACGTTGCTGCTACACACTCTATGGACATAAATCTTAATGAAGGCAAAACCTGAAGGACAAACTTCAGGGCATTTGCAGCAGGGAAGACACTGCAGTGACCCAGGAGCTCCCTCAGCACACTCTAGTATTTGAATGCAAGAAAAGGCATCACCAACCTGTTCCTCCTGGGTGCTACTCTGTGACCTACAAGAGAAAAACATCATTAGTTTGAGTCAGTGCATCAGTCACACTGCTACTGAGGAGAAAAACATGGGGACTATCAGAAGGCTCTTCATCCTTTTATTAAAATCCTACCTGCACTGATTTATGGTTTTATTTCTTCAAAACCACGCTGCCACACAAGAGAGCTGAAGCACCTATAAGCTTCATCAAACAGGAAAGCAAAGTGGCAGCGGTGACTGGTGCTGCAGAATGAATATTGCCAGCTGAGTCAAGCAGCACACTCCCAGCTAAATAGAAATGCTTGTAAAATGACTTCAGAAGAGCAGAAAAAGGGGAAGCATGAAGGTGGAAAAAACAGTTTAGACAGCACACACAGTTAAGAAGTAGCTTTAAAGTTATGATTGATGCCCTAGATCTGGGAACAGGCAATGGCTGTGTTCTGTTGTTATGAAGTCTTCCAGGCAAATGGGCAGATCAGTGTTCATATCTTACACACTGTGAAACGGGTGCAAAAAGCTGGAAGGTTTTTAATAGCCAAATAAAAAGACCTGAATGCTATTTTTAAAGACAATACCTTTCTGATCACCTTTTTATTGGCATTCAGCACACTGTCAGAGTGCTGCATGTTGCCACTGACATTGAGAGCAGCACAAAAAGGCTGCTGCTGTCTCTAAGCAACAGCCTCATTAGAGAGCTCTTCTTTATTTGTCTTTAAACCTATCTCCACATTCAAAAAACAAATCTTCAGCTTAACTTCCAAACGCTAAACAAATCCTATCACAACAATCTGAAAATGTAGAGTGATTTTAACAATGGGGCAGGAGGCTGAAATGCTTTCTTAGCCAGGGAAATCATGCTATCCTGAAGTTCCCATCCAGAAACAAAGAAATCAGAGAAGAGGGAGCAAGAATCATAAAAATGAAGACAAAAATGAGATGTACTTTCTTCCATACTTGTGTGGCATGACACTGTTTTCCTCTTTCGGGGGCTGCCTCAGTTTGGTGTTTTCATCTTGGATTTTGAGCTTCCCATCCTGCCAAAAAGGATTTATCAGTCAGTCAAACCACATTAGCATGTTATCAAAGAGTTCACCTTTGCCACAATGCTGACACTGCAAAGGGAGACTATACTTTTGCACTTGGAGAACACTGATCTCACTGCCCACCCCTTGGCATGGGCACAGAGAAGCATGAAAACACCAATCTGCCCAAGATCAGCTCTCTATGCTTTTATTTTTGCTATGAAGAAAAGTTGGTTTCAAGTTTTACAGCTGGACTCTTAATCTTTTACCAGAAGAGAAGAAACTTCAGTCACTTTTTAAAAATTATTACTTTGCATAGACTGATCAGGGCAACAAACCCTCTCAGCCAGGAAAGAAAAGTCTTCCCCTCCACTCTCTAGCAAAGAACTGGGTCACAGACTGAGTCAGGCAGGTACATAAGAGCACTTGGAAACACCACTGCATCAAAAACAGTCTGCAGCCTACACAGCAAGCGCTGGCAGTTACCCATGCATACACAGCTCTGGTAGCAGAGAAAAGCAGCTCCTTATCATGATGTGTAAGTAACTTCACTGAGCACTGGGTGGGGAAAAGGGAAAAAAGAAACGAACACAGAAGGGAACAGTTAAAGCAGCCCAGGGGAGTCCAGTAATGGCAACTCTCAAGTGCTGCAACCTACATGTGAATTACGGAAACCACCCCTACTATTTCACAGTTCTCAAATTTATGAGCATTTCTCTCCTAAACAACTGCCAGTTCCCAGCAAAAGAGCCTCTTTCGGTTCACAGAAAAAGCTGGAAGGCAGATTTTCACTTTCAGGGGCAAATGACTTCTAAAAAGGGAGTTTCACTTGGGGACTATCGGTTTCACTCTTGAGATTACCACTTCGTTTTCTTTCTTTTTTAAACAAAGAAAAACACACTGAATGTGCTAATGCATTAAAAGCACCGCAAGTGACTTGTGATGATTGTGTTTTCCAAATTGCATTGCTTTTCCAGGAGAATTTCCCTTTCTGTGATGCAAAAATAGCAAGAGAGCAACCTTGCTTTCCATTACATGTAATGCTTAATCACCTCTCCTGCTGCGTTATGCTCAGCTTTATTAAACTACTGGAGGAAGTTACTACCACAGTCAAGATCTGGTCAGGTACCCAGCCTGAATGAGGAAATCTGTTCTGCAGTTCAGTGCAATGCTTACCAGCTTTTATTTATTTATTTTCCCTGAAGCTCAACCAAGTGACTGCTTGGCATGTGCAAAAAATGTTCCAAAACTCATCTTGTTCTGACACATTAACAACACGTGTTTAATATCTAGTAAAGCTCAGGAAGAGAGACAAAACAAAGTGAAACCAGAAGCAAACTATAAACCAAGAAAAAAAGAAGAAAAAAAAAAGACATCTTACTGGTTTTAACCAATTCTTCATGCCTTTTTTGTTTCCTGGGCTGCTCTGGTGACTGTGTGACCATTTCTCTCTTTCCCGCTTCAGTTCGAGTTCAAGGTGGCTCCTGTAATATCAAGTGAATAAAGTTAATAACGCTCAACATCAAGAGCCACTACATTATTAAAACTATTTAACCTTCTCTTAACCCCAAGGCAATTGAAGCCACATTCTAGAGCTAAACAACTACATTTTCTGAAGTCCCTACCAGTGAAGTGAACAGAAATGCCACAGCTACTGTAGGGAACAGCCCCTGCTCCAAAATCAAAGGCTTGGAACTGGTAAATGTACTGGCAAGGCTCGCACCATAAAAGATTCAGAATCCTCATTTTCATTAAGTACAAATGCATCTCTCCATTATTAACCTCATTACTCTCAATACTGCTCCAACAGACTTTTAAATAACTCATTTGACTGCAGCCTCATTAACTACATGGCCTAACTGAAGTGAGCAGAGCTGGTGGAAACTTAGATCCAGAAACGAGGCCTTCTCCACATGGGCATTCAAAAACAAACCAACCAGGGGATAAGTCGCATATAATCTGATTAAAAACAACCTAAAACACACAAAGCCTCATTTCATCTTAGAAGGACACAACTCAAGCAGCACTACTCACCACCGTCTGTCAACTCAGTGCGTTAGACTCTCACTTAAAGTAACAGCCCCAGTAAAGGAGGCACCACTATTTTCATGCTGCCACTTCAATTTAGAATAAGGAAGACAGTTATCAGAAAAAAACTGAACTGATGCAAAAAACACACTGCTTTGAAAACATCCTCCCCAGACAGCCACACTAATTCAGTAAAACTGACTTAATGCTAGATGCACGTGTAGATAAAATGCATTCCCCACCCACAAACAGCGCTATCGCTAAGCTCACCCACGCACACCAGGGATGTGGAACAGATTTCTAATAAAAGCCATTTGCTGGCTCTGCGGGTGGCCTCTGTAGCTTTTGGAAATAGAAGACAGAAGCAGCCGTGCCAGGACGTGAGAACAAAAAAATAGAAGAAAGCATCCAATAACTCATCCACACTGTTCACTTCAGCAACCTTGCTGCAGAACTGAGGGTATCTGATGTCTGGAGATAAAGAAGTGCTCTGCCACTTTAAGATGAGAGGATTCCACCATTTTCCTAACACTCCTAAAGTGATGACTGCAGGGGGAGATTGACAATTCTTGCTAGGATCCCTGCATTTCACTCCTACCTTTTTAGCTGGCATTGCTTCCCTTCTTCCTTAACTCCTACACGTTGGCTTTAGGCAAACACTTCATTGAGCTACATCCTTGATGATGAGCAGCCAACAAAACATCTGCTTCAGGTTCAAGGTTACGTTATTACAGTGAGAATAATTACAGTAATGCTAGGCTTGTATGGCAGTCAGAGGCCTTATAGCGCTCCAAAGCACATATCCAGACAACTTGAGATCCCTAGAGCAAGTTAACTTGCAACGGCACCTCCAGGCACATGAAGAATCAACCAAGCTTCCCAAACAGGTTTTGAAGCTTGTGGTGATCTCCATCCTTCTGCATCTCTAGCATTGTCATTTCCCAAATAAATGGTTATGGGCAGATACCCAAATATCCATGGCAAATTTTATGTTTGAAAGGAGCACCTTGACATTTTATTTTTCCAATACAATTTGTACCTTTGCTTGTGGCTTTTACTGACCTTTCAGTTCTTTCATGTTTTCTCAAGTTTCAACTTCAAAAGACTTGCTACCTCACAAAGCATCCTAACCTCCCTAGCGTTAACACCATCCGGCACCTAAAATGCCACTCATTTCTTTCCAGCCCTTTCCTCCTTTTGGGATCAACCCGCCCGCTTTCTTCTAGACGCAGGAAAAACAGCCCAGAAAATTAATGAGAAAAAGATCTCTTCACCGCTGCTTGGAGAGCTCTTCCACTTCTATCTGGAGGCTGTTGATTTTGTCCCCAAACTCCTGCTTGAAGAGACGGTTGTCCTGCTGTGCCAACTGACGGTCTTTCTCCGCCTGCCGCAATCTGGATTTGAGCCACATGAACTTGTGATAAAAAACAAAAGCCATGGTGGGGAGGAAGACCGACTTTAACCAACAAATAAAAAAACCCAGTGAAAAGGTAAAGCCAAAAAAAAAAAAAAGATAAGAAAAAATAGGGGATGGTAAAAACAATGGGAAGGAGGAAAATATTTTAAAGTAAAGTAACATGTAGGTGAACCAGGCAGAAGCTCTGATTTTCAATTTTTTTTCTTTTTTTTTTTTTATTCTATTACTACAGTTTACAGCCATTAGATGAAAAACAGAAAACATCACTTTTATCCAGATTCAAAGCAAACCTCAAGTACACAAAATTTTAAGTCAAATTTGATTTTAATGTACGTTACATCTCAGCTTTACACATGTAGCTGGAACTTGCAACATAGGTTAGCTACTATATTTAGAATTAGTGCATCTTCCTGGTCTCTTCCCCTGACTGTCATGCTGACTCAAGTGCCTGGGCATTAAGACACCAAAGCTTCTCTGCTTTGGGCCTGACGTCAAACTGTCAGATGCTTAATTCTGTCTTATTTTAGCATTGTTGTGACAGCAAACAAAATGAGCCCAAACCCCAATTTCTGCAGTAGAAATGTGAGGAGAGTGGCAGAGGTGTTAACTGTTCTAACTAGCTGTTCGGATACCTTGATGAATGCTTTCGCCTTTTTTCCACCCACCCCCCCCAAATAGTTAAAATGCATTTCTAGTGAAAGATTGCAGAAGGTTAACTCTATACTCTCAAGCATGAGACTTGGGCATCACTAGAAGATTTAAATCCAGTCTCCAAGTCTGCTCATGTGCAGGAGTCCATTAAACAAGCTAAGCAGTGGAACACGCTTGTGCGTAGGAGGGCTAGGCTGAGCCTCATAGATTTGTAAATGTATCTAGTGAGAATTAGTAGATATTTTTTCCCAGTTGTATTTCAGTCACATCTGCCTTCTGCTGCCCCCAAAAATCACAATCCAACAGGATAAATGGGGAACTGGCGCCAAATGATTTCTGTAAGCGTCTCATCTGAGCAAAAAAAAACTCTTGATTTTACTCAGAAAAACCCCAAAGAGTAAAAAAACAAAAAACTCTGGGAGCATTGAGCATCTCTAATGTAAAGCCTGTAAGAGCCCAGCACCTTGAGCTTCTGTGGCCACAGGGAAGAGGACATTAATTTATAATTGGTCACACTACAGTTGCTTAACGTTTTGCACTGGGGGTGTTACAATGACAACTACTTTTCCAATTCAGAGATGTTTCCAAGGTTCGGTTGTTCTTTCACCTTTCATCAGCAAATTCCATATTTGTATCGAGCAGTAGAAATGTAGAAGCAAAAGTATAATAGTAAAAGGCAACTCTTCCTTTTAAACCACTAACTACTCAGATAAGGAGCGGTCAAGTACCAAATTACCATTTCCACTCCCCACCACTGCACTTTGTTTGTTTCTTTTAAACACTAGAGTATAAAGACCAGATTTTGTTGTTGTTGTAAAACATGTAACTCCCATTCTAGGAAGAGGAGAGACCTATCAAAACATCTCTCCTCAGCTTCCTTCAGTAAGGAAGAACAGCAACATATGCCTAGAGGGATTCATGGCAGAGGTAGAAGGCAATGCAAAGATAAGGAGGTTTTCACTGAACTTACCACTCTATTATGTTACTCTAAGACACCTAACTACTAATTCTGGACACATGAATTTTAAAGGAATAAGGATAAGCCCCCCGTCACCCTCCCCCCCACCAAGTCACTAAGGCAAAATCGTTGCAAGCAGTCTTGGTTACAAGAGGGCTGGTCTTCATGATGATGAGCTACTGAGCCGTGCCCATCCATCTTAAGACTTGGGGCTGAGCCCACAAAAGAGAAGAGAATGGGTAACGGCTTGGGGTACGCACACAACTACTTTCAACAACTTCCAGGGATGCATTTGCTCCTCTAATTCACAAAAAGGGTAACACAGAAAACTAGTTGACTTTCCAGAGCTGGCCAATGCAATACTGGCTTGACCAACGCACCTAGTATCCATACACGTTGAAGACTTGTACTGCTGTATATGGCATGCATCACCAGGATGTACAGAGCCACATTCCTTATGCTTTTCTGGTGTTTGTTGGCCAACTCGTTGGTATTTTAAACACAGTTTAAATGGCAAAGTTAGGGATTTTTATATCCAACTAAATCTCTGAAGAAAAACTCACTAGTTTTAAAAATTCAGCAAAATCCAAATCAACTTTAGATGACAATTAACATTTTAACAGTTGATCTTAGCAATTCTAAAGTTCTCCCCTCCTAAGTGAGTTCTGATGTCAGAGCCGTGAGGTGACCAGACACAAAAATGTCTAATGATGCTTCTGGATCAATTTGTTTGCTGCACTGTTTAAGGTTTTTGCCTGTTTCACCAAATCCTTTTCACTGTATAAGTAAGTTAGAATGAGGATGAAGAGGAAATGGAAAAAAATAAGAACAGCAAGAGAAAAAGAGCACATCAATTATCTGAGAAGATATAACAGATTATAAAATACAAATTTTCTACAAACAAACTTTCCTATGTCATTAAGAATCATTCAAAGCACAAACTTTAAAAATGAGAACATTTACTTAACAAGTAGTTTAATGCACTAAATTAATTTCAGACCCCTCCTGCTGAGACATAAGCCTTCCCTTGGTTTGGCTCGGAGCTACAACTACAGCCAAGGCAGTTCACAGAGATGGAAGTCTGTGGCCCAACAATAAAAAAGGGGAAAAGGAGCTCTGCTCTTCAAATCAGTTCAACTTCAATGCTGAGGCCATCCAAATTATATGACATGGTAACACCAAAGCAGCAGAGCCATTAGTATGGGACTTGTCTCAGACCAAATGGATGTTATATCCACAGGATATTTTTTAGCAGATTCTGTAATCAGCCTGTTCCTTGACTGACTTTCATGTGAGATTATTTTCCCCCCCAAGCATATCTTCCTCAGAAACTACAGGGAACTGATTATTTGTCTGCTCTTAAAACACATGGTTCAAAATTTGGGGTACTTCTTTTCAATACAGTACCAGAAAGATCTGGAATAATCACGCATCTCCAAGATGGATTTCTGTTGTACCTTTCTCCCCCGTGCTCCCACTGCAATAGTGCCATTAATAGTCAAGCACTACTTTACATGCTTAGCAGCGTGCTCACTATCAGAGACAGTAATTGACTTATAATGACTGAATAACTTACAAATACGCAGCTGACAGACAAATCAAGCTGCTATGTTAATTACTGTCTTAGTAGAATATTCCTTTTTTAATGGAAGCTGTCCTGAAAATGCAAAACATTTCACATCGTGTCTCAAAATTATTGCTCAGACTGAATCCTGCTCTCTTCACGTTGCTGTTTAGTAGTGGCTTAGCAGTGCGCTAAGGCTCTCACCTGGTCTATGGAATTCAGTGGGACACTATCACTAGCACAAACACAATTATCATAATTGCAGAAGTTTCATCTTTTACCTTTGTTCAAGCTGTTTGATGGTAGCAGCCATCTGATTTGTTTTTTCTTCCAAACGGCTGTTCAGTTCACTCTTCTGTTTCACTCCCATGTCTGAACTCTACAAAAAGTAGCGATGGGTTTATTGTAAGTATCAGTAAAACCAAAATAAACAAGAACAAATCATGTGGCAAATGACAAGAAATAGACAGAAGCCATCAAGACAGAAGGTGCTCAGAAAGCAAATGCCAGGTCAATATGGCAAGGCCAAACATCCTGCCCTACAGGTGCAGGCTACATCTGGACCTCACAGAATGTCAATATTATAATCAGTTCTGTTTCCAGTAAGTGGTGGTAGTGCAGTAACTGTTAATGACCCTACAATGTTTTGCACAGAACAACTGGCTGAAGGAGCACAGAGACCACGTTTTCCTGTTCTATAATCTATTTTATGATTTGTTTCTGTGCACTGTGTGCTACTCTGTGTCCTAAAGAGTCTGCTTTTGTCATTATGTAGTAATGTATGTAACGACAACATAAACATTTCAAATAAGGTAGTAATGGCTCATTGTTTACATTATAAAAAACAGAAGATGTTTTCCTCACTGAAACATGCACATTTCTGAATTATTATCAGTCTTTCTTCACAACAAACAGTATTTTCTTTGAGCTCCCCAATAGGGACAATTGCTTAAAATGATACAGCTTTCTGTTTTGCCCCTCAGTAGTTCATACCCTCCTTACCAAAATTTAACAGTACCACTAGGATTACAGAGAACATCCATAGTCTAGAAAGCAGCCTGAACCAAATCCCATGATTCCTGCAGCTGAAATACTTCGCTTAACCCTGGACAAAAGAGCCTGTAGGCTCTAAAAGTGAACATTTGCACTAACAAAGAAGTAGAACAAGATCACCCCAGAGGACTGGCAAAACAAAGATTGGTTTTCTGTCCTGTAACTGAACAAACCAACACAGAACTGATAAATACCTATCAGTCATGCAAGCACTGGAGAAAATGCTCCCTAATGAAGAATAGCAAAGAATGCTCACTACTGAGATACCCCTCCCAAAGCATACTTGCACTGCATAAACTTCCCCACAACAGGGAAAATCCTATGTTCACCGTCAAGGATAATGTTACCTAGCTGAAATAGACACCTGTCAAGGTAACCTTTGTGGGGAAACATTCCTTTCACTTAAGGTTTCTTTTTTTTCTTTTTTTTTTTTTTTCCCTGTAGGTTTACAAATTTGAAACAGGCAAAAAGGCTATCAGTGCACATGGCATTAAAGAGCTCCCACTTCTATTTGGAACTCATTCTATTTGATTTTATTATTTTTCTTACCTGAAGCTTGAAAGACAGTTCGTGCTTTAGGGCCCTGAGATCATCCAGTTGCTGTCTGAGTGCCACCAGTGCATCTTGCTTCTCACTGACATCTTTCTCCAGCATCTTCATGGCTAACTCCATCTCCTGTCTCATCCCAATCTGTGCCTCCAGTTCCTTTTCCACATCCTGAAACACACTGTACAGTCAGCTTTTGTCCGCATTAACAATGTAACCACCCCTAACTGGTGCTTTCGGCAATGAAGTCACCACCCCTAACTGTGCTGCACTGTTACAGCATCACAGCCACAGATCTGACATGTCAGAAACAATTAAGGACAAAAAAAATCACAATTTCGGTTCAACATTAAAGCGTGATTAAATACGCATTCTGAGTAATTGAGTAACATTTCAGATAGTGTCAACAGCCTCACCTGCAAAGGAGTTGTAAAAGCAACTACAATGCCTATTTTGAACCACAAAATTAATACCACTACCAGCAAGACCGTCTCAGATCCAAGTGAAGTAGACAGACAGAAATGACAATAAGCCCCTGGTCAAATATACTGAAAAATAACTGCCTGGCATGCAGTAATTATGTGAAAAAGCCATCTGTAACCTCACACTGTCCTTACCAGCCGCAGCTGAGTCTCCTCCTTTAACTGTTTTCGTGCCTCAGTCAGTGCCTGTCCATCTGCAGTTCTGTCTTTAGTGACCTAATTTAATGAAGAAACTCTTATCAGTGTAATGATACAACACTAACAATTCTCACACTGGCTGATCTGCTTTTCCCGCTTTTGAACCAAATTGCACAACTATCAGAACACAGTGGCTCTATTCAGATAATGCAACATACAGCTTATGAGAAATCTCTTGCTGAGTGCAATTCAATGCATATTTTATCATCCCATCCCTCTATTTCCAAAAGGGGTAATGTTTCAGGCTAAAAAAGCAGAACTCATTTCTGAGCTTTTTTGCCACATCTCAGTTAGATCACCCTTCCTCCAGTCTGTTCTGACATCCCCACCTGTTGAGCCATGAAGATGCTGTGCTGGCTTTCAGCTCAACACATGTACAAGTTACCACCAGGCAGGATTTACTATGGTCAGTGTCCATCTGTTCTCTCTGCAGAGGATCCACCTGGAGTCAGTGTTACTTATTACAGGTTTTTTGTGAGATAGGTAAGTAAATGAAGGCTCTTCAAAACACCAACCCTATATAAATTCTGCCCAATGGGTTCAAGCGTCATCTATGTGTACTGACCTTGCGATTGGACTCCAAGATGTAAGAGCTTTCTTCTTTAACTCGTTCCATCTCTTCTTGCAATGTAATAATCCTGTTGTTTGCAACAGCAAGCTGTGAGCAAAACAGAACAGTAATGTATTAAAAATGTACTTAGCAGATTTTTTCTTCTCTAGACAGCTTACCTTGTATTTGTTTGCTAACATTCTTGGTAAGAAAAAAAAATATTTCATGTGAAAAAAGACAATCCAGCCCCTAGCATAGGGACAGACCTTCTGAAATAGTATAAGCCAACAGTGAAAATCTATCACTTTGGTACTACAGCAGTGACTTCCCAAGCTATTTCTGTTTGTGTCTTTTAGTAACGTTACTAAGTTCTTTAGGTCACTGTGTCCTAGACTCTACATAATGTGTGGTTAACACAACTCAGTGCAAATCCTCATTTCAATAAAAACTAGCCTGGCAGAAGTGCGAGTCTTTGGTACAGCTCATGCCAAATATACAAATGGATATGACATGTGACAAAGTTCATTAAGTACACCCTGCAAACAGCTCCAGTTGCCGACTGAATTCTTAATTTGAACTGCATGCAGACTTCCTTAAGAAACAAGCTACTAAAAAAACATAAATCAATAAATACTTCAGTCAACACCGTAATCAGCCACATGGGTATCATGATTAATGGACAAAGCATTCAAATGTGGGCAGTAATAAATCAAAAGCCATTTATTGCATCAGCACTGAGAAACACAGCCTATTGTAGGACACCTTTCAAAAATTAAAAATATCCTTTTAAATTGCAAGAAAACTTTTTTCCTTTGCCTGCAAGAGCTCCTACACTAATTGCCAGTAAAGTTTCTCATAATGTGGAACACATCCTTTAGAGAAGGTGTTACAGAACCAGACACACACACCTCTCTAGTGAGAGTGAACAAGCTAAAAAAGAATCTCTGTTTCATGTTTGTACTGCCAGAGCACTGAGATGTCCTAATCAAAATCATTCTGCTGAGCAAAGTGACATGCCGACAGAGGCACCATCAAACCTTTAGGACAGGACTTATTATTATTATCACTCATGACCTAAAAATAATTTTATTGCATTTATGCCATTATTGAATGAACTGCAAGGCCAATTTTAAGACACAGGTTATACCTACAACTCACATACCAACGCCTTGCCATGCTCAGAGTGAACAATGTTTTTATCTAATATTTTATTCCCTTTATATCTTGCAAATTCTGACAGACTAGAGGAAAAATCACTGATGCATGCAAGATAATATCTTAACAGGGTATTAAACTTCTGCATCTGTGAAAATAAACAGAAGTTTAGAAATGCCTGTCTCAACCTACTTCAGCTGTATGGCATTTCAAAACACATCCATTGTATAATTCATTTGAAGGCGTCTTCCAACAAACAGAAAGCATTCAGAAGACTTCAGAAGGAAAGAGTGCATTCAACAACTTTTGATTCGGAACATAAACACTTGGCACTTTTCCATCTCCCATTTAGTTAGTGGCAGCTAACTGAATTCTCAGCAGTTCAGTTATTCCTGTTTCATCTTTCAAAAGACATCACCATGTACACCAGAAATCCCCCCTTTATCTCTTTCAATTCCTAATTCTAAAAGGCCAGAGCATCAGGTGCTTCCCTATTACACTTACCTCCTCAGTCAGTTTAGTGTTGGACTTTTCTAAGGCATCCACTTTGGCTTGCAGATTGTTTACTGTAGCACTGTTGAAGAGGAAAAAAAAAACACCCAAAAAACCCCACATCAGTAATTTCTTCTTAAAAGTCTGTTTCCTATTGTGCTATCCCATATAACAAAGAATAAATAAACCACGTATTACCTTAAGTGCCTATTGAGTTCTTCTACGTAGTTCTTCTGGTCCAAAATAGCAGTTATCTGACCATCTCTGGAAAAAAAAAATACCCTCAACTCAGCCTGAGCGCAGTCCTTTCATACCTACAAATGCTGAATGTGTGGTACATTTCTGAAGGTCCCATGCAGACTGGAAGGCCTTCTCCACCATACAAAAAGATGATGAGATAGAAATGAGTCAACTCCACGTTATTCAGTATACTTTTACCTCTGTATCACCCACCCTGATTGTCCTGCATGGGTTTCTGGCCCATCCTATGCAGCATAACAGAGGCAAGCTGTCACTCTGAATGCTCATGCAGCATTAAAGGCTAGGAAAGGAAGAAATAGCATAGTTTCTCTTTGATTTCAAACCTCAGTATCTGACTTAATAGATGTAAAAAGGCAGTGTAAAAGGTTTAAGAGGAAATGTGGCTGTACAGCCCATGTATCCACCATAGCACCAAATGTCCTAAATCCTGATGAGTCTGTGTGTTGCATGTGAAACAGCAAAGCTGAGTTGCAGTCTATGCCCTTCTCATCATTTACTGTCCTCCAACTTCTCAGAAGCTGCAATTACTACATTCGGTGTCTTCTGACACATTAAGAAGTGATCAAGTTGGACAACATTTCAGTCATTACAACTGTACTTTAAAGAAAAAGACTGGTTTAGAACCATATTTATATTGAACAAGGACTACTTCACCAAATTCAATTCAAGGAAAGCTGCCAACAAACATGTATTTTGCATACGCTTTCAGCAGGAGATCTTAACTAAATAACGCTCTATAAATGCATTTATTTCATCTGTAGTTTCAACTAAAACATCTGAAATTGAGGTATAATCAAAATATATCTGAATTTGAAGTGGCAGAACCTCTTGAGAAGAAGAAATGTGCTTGAAAGTCACAGAAAATCCCAACACATGATCTGTGTGTCAGCATACCCATGCTTCATTTTTCACCCTCTTGCTCTAAATGTTACGTAGCTACATTTATGCATGCTGACACAAGTACTCCAAATTCTTATTACAGTTACAGTCATCTCTAACAGCAGAATTTATTTCTGATGATGCTAGGGTACTAAGAACCCATTCCTATGCTGTAATACACAACAAGTAAAGGTTATTAAGCTGCTTACTGAAAATGCTTTCAAGAATGGCAAACTCAACTCAAAGAGTCATTTTTAAAGTGTTTTCATCTTAAATGGCCAGATGACTTTCCTCAGCCCTTCTACCTCCAATTGCTTCCAATGTCTTATTTACACGTTATGCATTTTCAAAGATGAGCAATTTGTTCTCTATGAAAAACAAGCAAGCAAACCCTGAAGTGTTTTAGTGAAAAACTTAATGGCTTATAGTGTAACTCAAGATGCTTGAAAACAAGTCATCAAGAGACGAACAGAACAGTTGTGCATGTGCTTACTTACCCTTCACTGCCTTTTGTGCTGTTTCCATCTTTCAAATACATTGAGAAATCAATAACTCCAACCTAGGAGAAAAAATTGCATTTTACATTAAACACTTTTCATAAGACTGAACGCTGTTCATAGCTGTGAAAGTTTATGGCCATTCAGTTAAAACATCAATCCATACTGTGTTTCAAGGATTCATCATACTACTAATCTAGCCAAAATGAAGGAAAATATGAAGCAGTTCAAGCAAAAACATGCTGTGAGAGAGAACAAGCCAGCAAAAGAGTCTCCAGAGGTAACAACAAGTTGAATTGTTATAATTTAAGTGAGCGGAAAATAACATTAACTGAACACCACTGACCTGTGAATCCAGGTCTTCTCCTTTCATGCAGAAGTTTGCATCAATTACATTCAAACCTACGAGGAGGCCAGCAATGATCGCACCTTCTTCTTCCATCATCAGTGCGTTAGGCTCATAAAATTCACTACAGGATGGACAATGAGAAAAAACAAGCATTGTATCGTTTAGAAGTCAACTAGAGCAATGACAACTTGCACACATGCCCTAGGATTTCATAAAATGCAATGCAAAGTTCAGGCTTAATGAAAATGCAGGCAACAGTAACTGACATAATTCACACTGCTGCTCTAACCAAACATCTCTCAGTACTGTATATCTTTAGGTGACACAAAGACTCATTAGGTAGGAGATATGGACTCTAAGCTGTTAAGCAGTGATGCAAATTAGCATGAACACTGAATAGCAGTTCATTACTGAAAATTCAAGGCTGTGCTTAATATTAAGGTTTTATTAATAAGCATACTTTTGCTACTCCATTGAACACTTCTCAAACACAAGCTGCCACATTTTCCAGTAAATTGCAAAATCAGTTATGGATTTGCACAGTCAATAAAAACCTACATTCAAGTAAAGAAACAGCAACATATTGATCAAGTTCTATTACTTCACACAATCATAGTAGCTCAAATCTGTGGACTCATAACTACTCCACATAGATTGATCTGCTTCTTTGGATGAAACATCTGTTTATTCTAATAGATACTTGAGACAATAAGGGTGGAAACACTGCTACTGCTGAACAAAGAAAGAATATTAAGTATTTTTACTCCCTGAGATGAAACCATGTTTCACAAACATTACCACCTCTCAAGAGAAGTACATGTATCCTTCCCATTTTGATGTAAAATTTCTTCGAAAGATCTCGAGGGCAAAAGTGAACCTTATTCAACCTGAGAGAGAGTTCAAGGCTCACCTGAGAAGATCCTTTCTGTTAATCAAGGCTTTCATGTACTCTGAGAGTTTCTTCTGCATAAGGGCAAGGCGAAGCCAAGCTCTTCCTCTACCCACAGGTGTCCTACAAAGGCCAAAAGCAACACAATTACTCATGTACTGTAACAGACACTCACAAAGAACATCAATAACCCTATCTGGTGTCAAGTTTCTGTATCTTAAAATACAGCTGAAGTTGAAAAGAGGGATATACCAGATATGTATAAATAGTTACAGCCTACTTAAGTATAAATAGTTACAAACCGGATTATCATATAATCTTAGAATGGTTTGGTTTCTGAACAGAACTTCCGAGAGCACTTAACAAGTAATTACCTAAGCAACTGTTCCTTCTCTCATGACTAATTATATATTTGTTACCACACTAAGAATACTTTCCTGGCTTTACCCAAGCTAGTAGGATACTACTACACAGAAATGAGCTGCTTCAATAAATCACCTTTTAACTCAAATTCAGTTTTTACAAGTCAGCAGAATATGTGTATACTTCAGCTCAGTGCTGATGTCCAAACATCACTCCTTCAAGTGTGTTAAGCCTACTAAGAATCTGTAAAGACAACTGAAAGCATAGATTCATTGCTCTTCAAGTATTTTGATCATTAACGCATTCATGGGATCCAACAGGATACGGCCTCAGTCGTTCCCCTCCTCTGCTTCCATAGACCATCTTAGACACAGAACTTTAAAATAGCGAGAACTGATATGATGCATCACTGTTCTGGCTCATCCACCCTGACACAGTGGCTTGGAGCCAGTAGCAGATGCTCCAAAGGAAGGTATAAATCCCTTGTGATGAGCAGAGCTCCAAATAGAAAGAAATTTCTTTTCCATCTCCATTAGTCAGTTGTCTTACAGCAAACAGCACGTAAAGCATCTCATTTTCTAGTCTTAAATGGTATAAATAGCAATCACACATGGAAATTATCTTCATCATTCCCTTTTATGGTCTTGATCTCAATTAGCACATGGCATTTTTTATTTTTATTTTTTTTGGTTTAGTGTGTATATAAAACTGCATTTTAGAGAACTATTATCTGTCTTTTATTTTGTCACACTACGGTTTTTTTTTACAACAAGAAAAGGTGCCAGGAGCTGTGACATGATTCTCCCAGTGCTCCATGATGGCCCTGTAAGCTGTTCCAGGCTGACTCCTATGTAGTCCACCAGAAAAAGCACTTTTCCATAAGTACATTGCTAAACAATAAACTGAAATAAGCTGTTATCAAACGTATTCACCACTTTTTTGGGCAAAGATTTGATGTTCAGTCCTGTAAGTCATACAAGAGCATCCCCAAACCTTTCTTCTATTTGCTAGGCTGAAAGCCATCACACTAATAATTTTTCAGCAATGCACTAAGTAAATCTGAATGTGTCTGAGTATCTTCACCAGCTCTGTGAGCTTCTCTTTTAAACATACTCAACATGTTTATTTAAATATACTTTAAAAGAAAAACAATGTCTGTCAGACTCAAAAGCATCTAACCTGCAATCACCTTCCTTCCAAAACCCTTTCTCTTCAGCCTAGCTTCAGAAGGTGAGTTAGGAATGGAATGAGCCTTTACCAAGACCTACTGTCATTCACTTAGTGCTAGCAGCATATGTGCCATTATCTATATGACCTTTTAATACAGAAAGAATATATTCTTCCTTTCCTTCTGCTGTTCCTTAACTAAGGGGGAAAAAGGAAAAAAAAAAAAAAAAGGAGTAATGAACCATTTGTATAAACAGCAAGTGGCAGATGGATTCCTGAAGACCAGGTCTGTCCTCCCTTCTCTTCTTCAGGATCATTCTTACAACAGAAAGTAATGTATTAAGTACTTGCGCAGTAAAACACTGTACTTACTTCAGGCCTGGGAGATCCTTAACACTTGCTGTAATCTCTGCAGCTTCAGGAACAAGTTTTTCTACTAGTTCTAAAGGTCCCCAGAATGACTTATTTTGCCCAAGAAAAGTCTTTTTGGCTAAGAAAAAGAAAGAAAATATTTAAAATTAGCCCATTAAGCCTGTGTTGATTATCTATATTATCAAACATGATCAGAACAGTTGACAGAAAGAGCCTACTGGGACTGCTACAGAGCAAGTACAAAAGATTACTTCTCATGCCCAAAGCAGCAATTACTGATACCATTAAAATAAAGCAATGAGGGCTTGATGGAGATGCCAAAAATAGCTTTATACAACTTAAATATTGCAAGACAACATCCAGTTATATCCAGCAACCCAGACTCACAGTTAGAGGCAATGGTTTCTCCTATGGATGCTGCCACTGTTCCTGCATCATACCCTACATGTGCACAGTAATTTTCCTTCACCACCAGATTTCAAGGAAAAGAACCACAACACTTGGAATTTAACTCCTCTGTAGTTTCATGGGACTTTACTGAAGGAGGAAAGGATGCATAAAAGAGACTCCTATGTTTTAAAACTGAAAACTTATTTGCAGAAGTAAGGAAACTGAGAACTCGGCTAACTTAAAACCAGCAGTAGTGACATCAGCAGACAGATTAACAACCAAAGATGAACAGTATGAACACCTCTTCCTTGCACCATTACATTAACCAGCACAGGAATCACTTTGCCCAGGTGTAATGCTGAATGAAGCTTTTTTAAAAAGCACCACAGGAAGTATGTACACAGTGTTGCCTCTCTGAAGAAGCGCATAAAAAAAATGGAGTCATGAGGTTGCTGAGGAGGCAGCTTTAGCCCTGATGACTTGGTTAAACTCAAGTCACATCTGAAAAGTTGCTTTAAAAGTGACAAGCAACTGCACAATGGAGCTTTTCACCTGCAGCATTACACCCTTCTTTTCTCCTTTTTCTGTGCCCTGTCAAGTCACCTGTGATCATAGACACTCTGCTCAGCCTCTGCTGAATACCAAGCCAGAGTTTTAAAACTAGATTGCTCTCCTGCTCCTGTGCTGTGACAAGTAGGCCAGGAGGGCTGCTCTCCAAGTAATTTTACCTTTCAAGCCATGTTTAAGGCAATGTTCCATCACAACGAAGAACTGCTGAAGAGGTGCATAGTCAGAGTCCAGCGTCCTGCCCAGATTAAGCGCTGATTCGATCAGCCCCTTGATACTCAGTTTTGCCATGTTCATCAGGTTCATGCGTTCATTAGCCATGAGATAATTAGGATCTACACAAAACAGAAGAAAAAGCACAGTTGAGTAACAAAAGGGTACAAGAAGATATCACATCTCTCTTTTTATCTCTCAGCACTGAAGACATTTTTAGTGGCAGTGCTAGTTTGACAAGAGGTGCTCTCTTCAGTCTTTTCCCAAGAAGAACCAATATAAACTAATGCTTTATGATGAAAGTGACACTGACATAGGACTAGGTGATAGTTTAAGAATTGAGAAACCCTTGAATTAACTAAAAAATCCTTCATGTTTCAACAAAGAATAGTTTGAAGGCTGACATTAATACTGTGCTTTACATGTTGACAATGTACTCCTGAATGTTACAGCTGTCACTTCCCCCAGCTCATTGCTATATCCAACAACCACAACTCTATAAGAATTTTGCAGCTGTGAACTGTTCTTCAGTCTAAAGACAAGCATGAATCCTCTCACACTTCATGCATCCATTATCCTCTTTTCCCAGTGTTTCATCTTTCGTGACTTATTTAAGCTTTGATATAACAGAGCCAATTCCCATCTCTCTCTTCATTGTATCAAAAGTGCTTAAGTATCTTAATATCAATAATAAGAAGCACGGCTCTTCTGACAGCTTGCTTTCACGTCAACCACACACAGACCTTCCTCAAGACTATATTCACCCTCTAGCATTTTATAAAAACTCAGACAATTATATTCACCTGCTGCTTTTCACTGTAAGAAACTAGCACTCACTTCCCAAAGTACACCCTACATGCAGGCCTCCTGCTCCCTGATCTGTCTCTGGTACAGTACCGTGCACTGATGCTTACACCCAGCCTGTGTGCCTCACTTCCCAGACACCTTCAATTCACTTACAGCACCAGATGAAACAATCTCACAAGAGCATTAATCCTGTAACCAGAGAGAAACTGTTCTACATCTACAAAGCCTGCTTAAGCTTTAGGCCTAGAGGCAAACAGTAAGAGAGACAAATCCGTCCTATTAAAATATAGTGCCACATGAGCTGCATGTTTTCTGTTTGCATCTGTTCCACCTGCAATCTTGTACCCATACAGCAATTTCCCATAGGACCTGTCCTGATGAAAGCCATCACACTACTTCACTGATACTGATGACTCCAATTGCTCAGGCACGGGTGAACAAAGCCTCTTTGCTATCTCCAATGTACTTCCACCGCAGTGAGGCACCTGGTCACCACCACCAGCCAAAGACAATGCAAGGAGCAAACCCTCATAGGGTTGCTCAGCTATTAGAAATCACATTGACCTGCTTTCAGTTTTGGTCACATCCTGCAGGTTGAAACAGGCCCAGTAACCCAAAGCTGATATAAGCAATACTTAAGTTTAGTGACCTAAAACTATATCCAAAACAAGCAACAAAAATAGCTGCTATTGCATGTGTGAGACATCCTATGCCAGAAAAAAAGGAGATGATGAAAGGTATTTCACGGTTAGCAGAAGAAAAGGAACTACTCAAGTGGAGACACAAGCAAAAAATAAGAAAGGAGATCAAAATACAGCATTTACAAAATCTGGTAACAAACAAAACCTGGGAACAAGCAAAATCTGCCTCTGAAGCATTCCATGTTCCCATGCCCATGGGCCTAAAGCTAACTGGCACCCAAGGCGGTGATGGCTGATTTTAGCTGCACTGTTTTTGATGGTCTGTCCACCAGTGGATGGGTTGTTTTTACCCATGATGCTGACAGCTGGAGGAAATCCTCTGTGGCATCGCTCTAGCAACTCTCATATATCCCGACCATTAATGTTAAGGACTGAAAAAAAATCCAGTTCAGGGAGACTGACTGGTTGCGGCAGCTGCCAGCATTCAGACTTGATACCATGGCTGCCTTTGCTCCATCTCTTCAGAAGCAGGTTAGGACAAGGCCAGTCCTCTCACCTTGCTTCTCCTGGATGAAGCAGTACTCCAAGTCTCCTCCAAATTTCACTGGAACCATCCTGGCAGGTCCTGCACAGAGGAGCCCAAGGAGGGAAGACATGAAGAACAGGAAACGTACCGACAGTGCTGAGCAATGCCAACTGGAATTGCTGTTGATCAACAGTCACAACTCTAATCTTGCTCCAGGTCATGCCTGCTGACATGGAAGAGTGTCTCTAAACAGAGAAGCCTCTGAACAGAGAAGTATCAGACAAGTTCAGTTGTTCCTATGCGCATCCATAATGGCTGCCTTCTAAAAGCAGGAGCATCACTCCAGCATTTGATCCTATCACAGACAGAAAATTACGCTGTGTGTTGGTACCATGACTCAAAATCCATTTAGAACAAGCTCATTTACTTAAAAACAGCCAGCTCCCTCCTCCTGTACTTCTTACAGTTTTACTCCATCTACAGCATGCCTGTGCTTCCAACCAAGACAGATACACCAGCAAAACAATCTCTTATCTGAGGCAGTTTTCCTACGTGCCCACAAAGGAACATGGTGCTGAGGTAAAAGAAAACAAGTCTATTATTTAAATACATTTTGAAATCTAGAGGGAACGTGATTGTTTGCCTTGCCAGGTTTTAAAGAACAGCTCCTACACATGGGCACACTGTGCGTACCACTCTCAGTAATGCGATGAGAGCACACAAAAAAAAGGCTGCATCTATGTCACCTTAACACAGCTAACGGTTAACTGTGACTACAACTTTAATCTCATCAATAATAGCTCCTAATTCTTATTCCCTATTGGGGGAATGGCAAGATACAGAAAGATGGAGAGACCTTTGTCTTTTCTTATCAATGCTTTTCTCCCTGTAATAACAGCCCAGCTGCAGCAATTTGCTGTGTGAGCAATTCATCGATCTCACCAATAGCAAGGCAGGTGTCCAAAGGGATTCTGCTTAAGTGGCAAATCAATCATAAACACAAAATTAAAGAAACTGCACAAGATAGGCTATAACCACAGCCTAAGTAAAATTGTCTTTGTAGCTCTGGTATATGGATATATTTCAAGACTGATCAGAATTAGGATGCTGCTCCATTATATACGCTCATAGGAAACTATATACCTTTCCTCCAGTATTGAGAGCTGCTGCCTCCTGCAGACTTACAGTAAGGTTAAAAGATACCCTATGTATTTTGAGGCAAGATGTACAGCTATCTGCAGGTCAAAGGTCTGTGACTACCAAGAATCAACTGGGGTCAATGCAACACTAGTTTAATAAGAGAAAGAAAAAATGATGTGCATATATTCAAGACAATCAGATAATTTCAACACTCTTAAAGGACAAAAGCTAATGAACACAAGAGAATGAAAGCACTTGGTTAAAAAAGGAAAAGCGTTTAAAACTAAAGTGTGCTGTCATGGTCTGAAGAATTAAAATATCATTTCACTGAAATATGTTTTAATCACATTAACAAAATAAGAGACCACTTCTTCATCAGTACGTTGTGAATGATGGCACTCTGTGAATGCAGCTGCAAACCTGCCCACAGCACAGGGCTGGAAAGAGGTGATCTTTAAGGTCCCTTCCAATCCAATCAATGCTATGATTAACTACGATAATATCTCAAAGACATACTCAAGATACAAAATCCTAAATAATGCATGTCCTTGTTACATGTGCTACAATGTACACAGTATCAACACTGAGTCTGAAAAAGCAGAATAAGCAAGCAAAGATGACTTTCCTGCAGTTAAGACTGTCCAGGATAACTCAGCTGTCCACTTCTTTGACAGACATCAAATGCAACCAACATCCCATTGAGATTCACAGCTTATGCCAGCATCTCCCCCAACTTTCTGCGTTGAACTGCAAAAAGCTCAGCTGGTGTTCTATCATAAATGCCATGCTGTAAACATTAAGACTAAAACCTTGGCCCTTATACTTTGTCTTTCAATGTGCTTTGGATTACAGTTCAAGAAATCTTAAATTTGAAACAATACTGCTGTTGAAAAACTGTAGCTTCTATATGATGGACATACTTGCTAACCAGCAACCTTGAACATGACCACACATGGTGGTCATGGTAACACTGGGCTTGCATTCCAGTAAAATGGCAAGTGTTAAATAATGAACTGATCCTGTTGCTTCCCTAAAATACCTAATTCATGGGTTGCTGAAGATGTAAAACTGTGCCACAGCCATTCATAGAATCATAGAATTACTCACGTTGGAAAAGATATTAAGATCACTGAGTCCAACCGCAACTTAACCCTACTACCCTAACTAACAACCCTCTGCTAAATTGCATCCCTGAGCACCACATCCAAATGGTTTTTAAGCACATCCAGGGATGGTGACTCAATCACCTCCCTGTGGAGCCTATTCCAGTGCTTAACTACCCTTTTGGTAAAGAAGCTTTTCCTGATATCCAACCTAAACTTACCCTGGTGCAACTTGAGGCCATTTACCCTCGTCCTGTCACCAATGAGAAAAGACCAACACCACTCTCACTATAAGCACTTTTCAGATGCTGGAAGAGAGCAATAAGGTCTCCCTTCAGCCTCCTTTTCCCCAGGCTAAACAGCCCTAGTTCCCTCAGCCTCTCCTCACACAGCATATTCTCCAAGTCCTTCACAAGCCTCATCGCCCTTCACATGCAAACAGCATGAAAAGTAAATGATCCTGAGAATCTTCCAGGAACAACCTTTCAAATCATCTAAGAATCAAAGAAACCTTGTAAAAAACATGGAATCATTAAGGTTGGAAAGACCACTAAGATCATCTAATCCACAGGTGCCCAACTTTCCAGTCTGCCTGGGCTGCATGGAGCGAAGAGGAATTGTCTTGGGCAACATACATGCAAGTTGCTCTGAAGTTAATGCCTCCTATTTATTTCCTTGGAAACTACAACAGCTACGAAGAGCACAATAACACTACTAGATAGAGCAAATCCTCAGCTACAAAACCTTACTTTTCCACACAGTCACTAGCATTGGCTGTGCATTTTCACCAGTGATGAGAATGCGCCCCTCATACAAAACAAATCCAGCAGAGGTGACCCAGTGGCACTGCTGCAACACACCATCAACATTCAGCAAGCAGCAATGAATGTCAATGGGTGCCACTGTTTCCAGGAATTCAAGGCCACCTCTTTGCTCCATACGCACTTCCAGGTCAGATGCCATTCTGTCAGACTGCCCACTGCTGCCATCTGTCATACAGCAATGACACATAAGGGAACATTGGTGGGAAGGTTCGACCTCTGTTGCTTTACCTCCAACATCCACCTCTGAAGTAAGGTGTCCTTCTCTCTGCTAAGATAGGGATTATGGAACTCTAGAAGATTTTTGAGTTGAATACCTGACTGCAACTCTATGCATTCCATTTGAAAATTTACAGGCAATGTGTTTTTATCAACTGAAAATGGTGTCACAAACACAAATTGATGACTTTTTTGGCAGTCTTAAAATGTATTCTCAAACTCCTTTATCAAACCAGAAAGCACAGCTGCACGTGCTTGTTGTGACTCATGGGTAGACAGACCTGATCTAATCCAACTGCCAACACATCACCATACCACTCAGTGCAACATCTACCCTTTTCATGTACCTAGGAACTGAAAGAGTCAGGAAAAAAGCCCTTTAAACCTGCTCAAAGGATGCCTATTGAGTAGTATTTCATCAAGGTTCTCCATATAGCAAATCCATTTTAAATCAAGAATCCAAATCTGAACTCTGTGTTGTATGGCAGAGAAACAATACCTTGCAAACAGCACATACTGTATTCAGATTAACTGAGACACATCAGTGATGAAGCACTGGCTTTCTACGCAAACCAGCCAGCTACCCACAGCGCACTGAGTTTCAGTTCAGCAAATTCACATTAGGAAAGACATTAGTTCTAGTTGCTCAGACTCTGAAATCATGAACATGTGTATAATTTCTAATAAATGCCTAAAGCAAATCCCCAGATAAATTAAGGACCTGAACTGCCTTGTTCCCAGCCTCTGTTCTGCCACACTTCACAGCACAGGAGGTGAGAAAGTTCCCTGGGAAAAACCGAAGCTTTCTCTGTGCCTGTTATTGACAGGGAGTCAAGAAGCAGCAGCACAGCATGCATTTTGCTTGGAATAGTTCCTTTAGATCTTCTCTTGGCAGCCCCAGGTCCCAGTCTCCCTACAATTCCTGCACACCAGGGCACAGTACCTGAATCAGAGCTGCCATCAGAAGGCTGTGCTAACAGACCAGCTTTTGGCCAAGGTAACCAAGATGCATGCTCCTCTCTCTCAGCCAGGTATTAACAACCACCGTGTCCAGCTGAACGTCACACAGTGGTGAGTGGGGGGAGAGAGGAGCACCTGCAACCTGAGCTATTTGCTTTCTTACCTGATCCGCAGTCCTTCAGTCATGAGGGACAAACAAGTGGAAGCAAACTGAAATTATCCAGTGCTGCAAAAGCATACAGGAGCTTAACAACCACACGTATTTTCACAGGTTCTCTTACGCCAGTTGAAATGTACCTGGCACTTCCTTATATTCCAAGTCCTTGCCTGCCTTCAAAGCAATGCACATCAGACTACCATTGTGAGGAAGAGGTGATATACCTTCTGTTTTTCATAAACAACCCCTCTTAGAAGTAAGCAGCAATTAAAAACCAATGAATATTCACAATGGAAAAGCAGAAGGATATGTATTTCTAGCCAAAAATGTTATATTCTACTTTTTTTTAAAATTATTATTCTGTATTCAGAATTCAACCTGTCTACTCTGAAGAATGGGATGAACTGGAAAGCAGTTGTACTAACACAAAGATGACATCTCATTTCCTGTGAGAACCAGTAGTTACTGAGTTTAAACGGTCACCTCGTTTGTTCTTGCTATTATGCTCTTCATAATTCAGACCCTGATGGATTGAAACCATCTTCTGCTATGCTCTCATGTGATGGCTGAACTAGATGATCTTAGTGGTCTTTTCCAACCTCAACGATTCTATGACTCCTTGTGTTTGCTTTGGGGAGAAAAGCACGCTCCATTACCAGGGAGGTCACACAGTAAGCATCTAAGGCTTCCAGAAAAGCAGAACAGGGTGATAATTATAGCAAGCAGGTATGAGGGAAGACAGACAAAAGACAGACATTTTGAATGTATCTTTGAAATACATTTCACCACCACCTCACTCCACAAGTACAGAAAGCCTGTACAGCATTTCACAGGGGAAAAAAACAAAACCTCAAATCCTTTTCTTCTTTAGACACAACAAGAAGAAAGCTGGAGGTGCTGGGCAAACACTTGCTGCAAACACTTCCAGCCCAACCATGCACAGCCATGTTTAGTCATTTCTACAAGGTCTCACTTTGACGTTTCTGAAGTATTTCAGAAACTTCAGGGTGATTTCCGAGATCTTGATTAAAATTTAGTTTCTAAATACTGCTGTACATTGTAAGTTGTATTCATATCAGGATCAGGAAAACAACTGTCCAAGGACCCACATTATATGAGAAAACTAGTCTCTCTGTTCACTTTCTCTACCTTCACTAGAAGGTCCAAAATTGGAAGCAAGTTTTTGGTTGGTTGGTTGCATTGTGTTGTTGTTTTTTGTTTGTTTGCTTTTTAATAAGCAACATTGTCAAAGTACGTCCATATTTTCAAAAAGAGGTCAGTAAGAATCCAGAAATCAACACAGAACCCACAAAAGCACTGGTTGTGTTTAAGAGCCGTTTGGATGTGGTACTCAGGGATATGATTTAGCGTAGGGTTTTTAGAGTTAGGGTTCTGGTTAGGCTGCGGTTGGACTTGATGATCTTCAAGGTCTTTTCCAACCTGGATAATTGTATGATTCTATGAAAATTCAGTGGAAAATCCTCCACAACACCCATTTTGAATGTAAATTAATACAACTGAAAGAGCAACACATAAATGCGAGTGATCAAAGACATTTTCTTTAGCACGCTAACAGTAGGAACCCAACAACCAGCATACATAGCATGTTCTGCCATGAACCTGGTGCAACCACACAAGCACGTTCAGAAAGCCACAGCTATGAGCACGGGAAAGGAAAACTGCATTTTGCACCCAGGTTCAAAATCATAAATCAAAAGCCAATGGTAAGTGGAAATAATAGCTGAAAGATGTTGGTGTGGCACGCACCTTCAGTATCATCACGCAATTGCTCCACCACATCTGTCAAATCCTCCCAAGAGTCTTTGCAAACAGCAAAAAGAAAGGAAAAGAAAGAAAACGTCATGCAAGCCATGATCTAAAGGGAAGATTCAAAAATCAAGGTATAAGGGCGGGATAACTGAAAGGGAGATACACATAATACAAAACTCAGTTCATATTAGCAAGAAATTCGCAAGACAAAAGGGTTTGTTAGTCTGCACAAAGCAATACAGAGAAGCTCTTTTTATTTTCAGCTTGAGAGACAAATTAAGGCAGCCTTCAGTAGAACCTGAAAAACTTTGTTGCTTTTTTGTTGTTTAGGTGTTTTTTTTTTGCATGAATATAATCAATATTGTAATAAAACACATCCTAAAAGGAAAAGCAGGAAATACATTATTCTTTTTAGAAGATCAAAGCACTCTAATTTCAGTTTTTAAGCAACATCAGCATTTGCTTCAGTTTCCTCCTACCCAGCTCCCCAAAGAACCCCCAAGATAAGAGAGGAACACACAGGAAATGCAAGCATGGCAAGCTCTGCATGTTTCAAGAAAGTGACACGCCGACAACTTTTTAAATAGGTTTTAGTAGAACTCTTCACTCTGTTACAGCAAATGAGAAATGGCGCAGAGGTGACCCAGCTTAGCCCAGACTCAGGTCACCGGTTTCATGCTGTCATTCTGACTTTGATTCACTACAGCCTTGATCAGAAACCCCCCTTTCTTCTTGCTGGGAGCCTGCAGGTGGCTGGCAGGCACGGGGAGGAGGCAGGTATCCTCAGAAAGGATCAGGCAGGACAGGAAGAACTTGTTTCAGCACTCCCACTAATTCCCTACTTTTGAACCCACAAAGAAAGACAGGCAAAGCCCCAGACGATCGAACCCTGCTTATTTTCAGCTCCCTACTTACATGCCTGCTCTCCTCAGTGCTAATCTGTAAACTGGTGAACGTCCAAACCACAAGAAAGGCTCTATTCCCCTTCACACACCAACTGTGCCAAAGTCCCGAGCAAAGTACACATCCTGTTAGGACCTCCCCCCTCCCACAGAAAACCTATCACCAAGCCTCCTGCCACAGGACTCAGTGCTAGCAAACAAGCAGCACATTCACAGTCACTACAGTTAAAGGAAAACACCTAAATACCACCACAAGCAGTAATTCAGCTGATCCTCTTATGCTGCAGTACTATTGACCAACCACCACCTTATCCTCCAAAATCGTTTTATTCAAAGAGACGATTTTCAGAAATCGGTTTTGCACCAGTTCTCTTCATGGTCCAGAAATTCCTTCCTGCCCCTGTGGCTAAGCTTTACTGCAGTACTGAGAACAGCAGAAGACAACCCTTCATTGTGTCCTACTAGCTTACCCATGTGAAACTGATCAACTGCTTTTCCTTCAGCAGGAATTTCTCCTTCTCTTGTATGGGGTGAAGAGGGGGAAGAGGATGAGTGCCATCAGACCTCCTGACCTTTGCTTCCTACACGGAGCCAGGAGCTCTGCTTGAGAAACTCCCTGCTATTGCAATAGCAAAGCACTGGTGATGCTCTCCCTGCCACTGGCTTCACTTTTGGACTCTTACTACAGGTGTTAAAGCCTCCTGCAGTCCCAGAAAGCTTTCTGTAGCTTAGTGCAGTGGTGGATGGACATTTCTCTTGCACTTCTCCAAATTCCACTGAACTCCTTTGGAATGCCACAGACTGGATTACACAAACAGTGAGTTACTTTCAGCCCTTTGCCTTTGCAAATACCTGCATGATTCAAGAACTCCTTATCTGTGCAAGCCATGTGTAAGACATCTGTATAAACAAGTTCATAAGGCCAACGTTTTCTAGCTATACTCCTAATATTTCTAAAAGGAAATCAGGACAAAATCTAGGTGCATGTGTGATCATTTATTTAACAGCACTTTCCACCAGAAGTAAAGATCAAAAACAGATTCTGATCATCCCATAATCCCTACCTGATTACTGAGATCAAACATCACTGGTGAATTCTCTCTTATCAAATACTGAGGGCTTTCTTCCTTAATCTCAGGAGTAAACAGTGAAGAAAATCTCTGAACAGATGTATCTATGTATATATAACAATTAACTTGGCAACATGTAAAGAGCCAGTTGCCAGGCACCAGTAGATTCACATCTTTCTCACTGCTGATTTTGCAGCTTCAAACCCCGCTCTAAGTGCACCACACTGGAAACATCTAAGCCAAGCATTTAACACCTCTGCTCTTCTATGCCTCTGTCTTTGCTCAACTCCACATCCAGCAGCTACCCAAGACCTCCACCTACAATGACAGCTGTGACAGATAGCGATGCTCACACATGGAACAGGTTTTTATTTCACATCACCATAAGAAATACATGAACTAATTAGGACAGCAAATTTCAAGCATTCCAATCCCTCCCCACCCCCATATAAGATCTGAGCTGAATGTTTCACAGAAAGGAGCAAGAACCCGCAAATGACTGCTGGCTACAGCTGAACGATCACCTCCTCCTTCACACTAAAAGACTAAGGCGTTTACTTTTATCTAAGAATCGAGCATCACACTGCAGCAAATGCATGTGAAGAAACTGAAGAACTTTCATGACTGATAAATTAATATGAAATTCCTACCCATTATTTTAAGAATAATGCATCTTAAAGTTATTTTCTTAACCGCTGCAATATCAGCAAACAGGGATCTCAACTGGTTGGAACACAAGAGCCAGTCCAGCAGCACCAAAGGCTGTGGTTGGGGTTGATACATCCAGCTTCCCACTAGGGCAAGGAAGCCTTGATACTGCTATTAAACAGAAAGAGTTCTTGATTAGTATTAAGATTGAAATTATGAGCCTAGCACAGAGTTAGGAGTAGAAACCAACTAACACCATACTCTGTAGCCCAGCCTGCTGTGCACCACAATACAATGCTCCTACACCTTCCGGCAGCCCTCAGCACTGTTATGGAGAAGTTTAATCCCAAAGGTAACAACACCCAGCAACAAGTTGCCACACCACTAAGCAGTGCCACAGAAATATACTACATGCAAAAGCTGACTACGTGCAGGGGAAGCCAAAGCTGTGGATTCTCATGCTGTGGGCAGAGTGGGGATAAATAAAACCATCAGATTCATTTTACAGTGCTTCTGAACAGGTGTCTCAAGAGAAGGAAGCTGCTCGAGTTCCCACATACGCAGCAGAAGCATCTCTGTGGTGTTCTAAATAGATCTAAACAAGTGCTGAGCATGTACCCTTTAATAAATGCTCAGCTACGTATAGACCACAAACCACTACTCGTAGACCGGAGGTACACAAAAACTTACCTGTTACCTTCAAACTGCCTCCACAAAACATGCTCACTAAGAAATAATGTGCAATGAGCACTGCCAGCCTTAACACAGCATCTTAAGACCATACTGGGATATCACCTACAAGCAAACTCCTGGGATTTACAGTAAGCCTCCTCCTCTTCTCCGGACTGAACAACCCCAGCTCCTTCAGTCACTACCCATAAGTCTTGTGCTCCTCAACCCCACAGCTTCACTGCCCTTCTCTGCACAAGCTCCAGGGCCTCAATGACTATCTTGTAGTGAGGGGCCCACAACTGAACACAGTTCAGTTCTGGTCTGGCCTCAGCAGAGCTGAGTACGGATATATATAGTCATTAATTAATCTGTAAGGAGAAGCTAATGGGTCAGAAAAGTAACAGGAAATAAAAAGACCAATTTTGAGAAGTGAAAACAGAGCCCGATACAGAAAGTATTTTGGCTGCTATGAGAAACCTGACCTGAATCCACTAGTTTTTGTGCAGACATTTACACAAAGCATTAACTGTGCTGACAGATTTACAAACAGAAATGCAGCTCGCTTGGGGTCCCCATGTTCTGCTTACCAATAAAGAAAAGGGTTATTTTTAAGGCTGCCCACAACGGCTGCTGTGATATATACGGAAGATGTCAGCTAACAGCCAAGAGCAGGAAAGAGCCATATTGCATTCAGGCTGGCTCTCTGCGCTTCTATCAAATCCCCTCTGCTCCTGCCTGGTGATCCGCCACAACTGACAAAAGCTCTGAGCAAAGCAGCAAGAACAGCTGATGCATGGGAAATAAGACTTACAGAAGAGCTGATGAGTCGGTTACAGCCAAACAACATACTCAGGAACTGAGACAACAGTGAACTAAATCTAACCAAACTGCAAAGAAAAATGCCAAGCCACAAGGGGAGCTCCCTTGGTCTTCTTCTCCCCCTCAATACACAAATACGCTTCCTTCATTTTAGCACCAATATCCAAAGCACTCCAAGTTCTTTTTCCTCTGGAAGGAAAGAGCACTCCTCTGCACCTCGCCAACAAACCACAGCACTTCTCACATTCACTCACAGGCACTCCGAGCAGCAAGAGGAAATCTACAGCAACCTTAAATATAACCAGAAGTTACAGATAGTTTCACTGTCAGTTACGCCTTATCATACCCTAAAGGGAAGAAGCACCACCTATTCTAGTGGCCAGAGGGATGCTAGTGGAAAAAATGCTGACACATGAGCTCATTAGAATGTAAATTATAGGATTTTTTATCTGGTTTTAAGTTTTAGTCCATTGCTTTAAACACTAGCTTGTCTTTTCTGGGCCAAAGCATCCCACAAGGGAAAGTGGGAAGAGTTTTCTCAGAAATAGGACAAATTGTATTCATGTCTTTTTTCCCTCCTCCTTTAAGGCTAACATTCTCTTTCATCGCATGGACAACTAATAATTCTACCACTAAAAGGAAAGACATAGTCATTATGTTTATTTACACTGTGTGATTCTCTTATTTATTGCCTTAGGAATGAGAAATAATACACTTAATCAGGAATAATTAAACTGGTCAATAAAGGTATGCACGGAGAGAGGTAACAAGTAATTCTTTTCATTAGACTTGCAATTCAGGTAGCTCGTGATGTGTCAGCAACAAAAGGGACAACACAGAGGGCATCAGCATCATGTTGAATGTTATTACATGTGATCCAAAACCCCAGGAAGTGGCCTGAGTCCAAAGATCAGAATAAAATAATAATAAAAAAAATGTTAAACCAACTACCTAAAAATTGAGACAGATGGTCTGCATACACTAGAAACAAGAAGTCAGTTCATTTCAGCCTGCAGTTTCTGTCTGGGCAAGCTATATCCAAAACTGGAAGGCTGAGAAAAGGCTACCAAAACTGCTTACCAAACACATTCTCCCACCCTGCAGCACTGTCATGTGCCCGCCTGCAAGTCACAGAATTACAGAAGTCCTGGCTCTCCTTGCAATGCAGGAGACCAAAAGAGAGAACACAGCATGCACGGGTACTGATGTGCCCCTGAGCAGCTCTGCTTGCCCTTTACTGATGCTGCTGACCCTGGTGCAGTCTGCTCTCTGCAGATAACAGCTGCTTTTACTCAATCCCTGCACTGTCACATTGCTCCTACCGTCACTGTTCTCCCAGTTACTGCATTTGACCCAGCATCTGACCATCCAGAGCTGAGGGACATGGTTAGTGGGCCTGGACTGATGGTTGGACTGGATGATCATAGCAGTCTCTTCCAACCTTCACGATTCTCAGATCTGCTTTCTTTACCTCACCTTACAACACCAACAGCTCGTGCTTTCATCACCAATTGCAACAACAGACTTCAATATTTCACAGTGAAAATACTTGCACTGTTATGAGTTTCTTTTATAGGCTGTTGCCATCACTGACTTCACAACGTGCTGCTCCTCGCATGGAAGCATTGAAGTCATCACCTCAAATTTGACTGTTAGTCCCACACCAGGAGTATTTTAACACATGTAAAGGGTTGCACTGTGCTAACACAAAGTCACAGATCTGCAACAAACCAGGTACTTCTGTATGTATGTTTGTTGATCTGCAACAAGCCAGGTATGTATGTTGCAACTGTGTGCAGATAACTGAGATCATGGGCAGCTTCTCCACAGCCAGGCTTTATCCAAGCAGAAGTGCATGAAAACTGCTATGGGAAAGTACCGATTTTATTTTGGTACATGCACAGTAAAAAAAAAAACAGCACTTTTTGTCTCCAGTTTTTCATTTTCCATCTTGACTGGAACCCAAAATGTTTCTCTGCAGCTTCTGATTCATTATTTTGCAGGGTAATAAGCTCTTCCCGTATTTCCCAAGCTCATCGGACTTCATTTAGGCTGGTAAATGCCAGTACTGATTGCCATGAAGAGCTTTAAGACTTAATCTTCCTTTAGTTTGGAGTCCAATTTTCTCTGTCCTCCCCTTCCTTCAACAGCTGCTGGCTTGAGACAGGATTCAGCACAAATACAGTAAGGAGGACATCTCCTTCCTCTTCTGCAGGAGGATGACAATCTTCATCACATTGCTTTTCAGTATGTGCTGCCTGGATTACGTGGCCTAACTACTATTCAAAAGACTGTGACTGTTAACAGACCACAATTCATGCATCTTATACATAACCAACATTCACATCTGTTCTATTGAATTGAGTCCCTAGCTCACACCTGTAAGGAGGCTACGTGACCAAGGAGTATCTGGCAATCCACGCAGTACACAAACTTCAGTGCTGAGAAGCAACTTATTTGCAAAACAAAACCATAACTAATAATATCACGCTGCTTCTTTAAACCATTTTGAAGCGTGCAACAAAGATGGGAAATTAGCTGCAGGTAGATCTTGGTTTCATGGTTCTTTTTAAGTGATACTGTAACACTTGATAGCACACGCACTATCAGATCACAATGCTATCACACACACTCTTTCTGCTCTCAACTATAAGTTGATCTCATGAGGATTAAGACTTCATTGCTCTAGCATGAAGCTCCTCATAAAGAATGCTTATTCAAAGCAGAACTCTACCATGCAGTAAGAACCGTGCAAGGCCATTTTGCACCTCCTCTAAAAGTTCACATCAGTGTTCAGTCTTGTCAAAGCAGGCACTAAAAAACTTGACGTTTTTCCCAGCCAAGTCCCTAGACAATCACTACATCTATTGCAAATAAACAAGAGTACAAAAGCCAATTGTGCCGCATTTGCCACTTTGTGATGCCTGCATAGCACAGTACGCTTCTGAGTTCCTAATTCAGAACCATTGTTTAAAAGCAGCAAGGTCAGCCCTGAGAACAGTAAGCACCGGCTGCCTCTGCTCAGGGAGCCCTTGGAGCAAAAGCAGAGTACAGCACTCACCTCCAGCTCCCCACTGCACTGCATTGCCATGAGCTGGCACTGCTATCTGAAGTCTTTCTCTCACTGGAACTAAAACATGGGGTTTTGAGGAGGGATATAAAACTGGGGTAAGCAAGAATCATTTCCTTTAACTTCCTCTTGCAGGTTGAAGTCAAAGTTTCCTAAATAACCAGCTCAAAGTGTTGATAAGAACAAAAAAGAAAAGAAACAACAATAGAACTAATCCCTATTTACAATCTGCTTTAACCAGAAAGAAAAACAAACAAATTACTGCAGCTTTTTGTTTAGCACTAATCCAGTTTTGTCAGATACTTCATTTGCTTTGCACTGACTGTGGTAGAACCACGACAACAAAAAGCATCTTTAAAAATACAGAAGCAGAGATGCTGCAGCCGACCACGTGAAGCAAGGCAGGAGGGTGTACGGTCCTGCAGGCCTGACAGCTGAAAAAACTGGGAACCCAAGAAGGGAAGCCACAGACCCCAGGTCTCCCACCTCATTCACTGACTGAGTCATCACCGCTGGTCACATGAGAGCAGCCCAGCGGGTGTACAATGAGGAGGAGGAAGGCAGGATGGCCAGGGGCACAGCAAATCAGTGGAGAGAGCCCAAAGGTAAAACCTTTGGGAAGCAGCAAGAGCTGAAGGACAGCAACAGGGGGCTTCAAATCCTTCTTTCAGATGCATAACTATACTACATCCTGATTTTATGTCTTAACTTGTAAGAGAAGAAAAACGCAAATTGTTGTTATGCACTGGCAGAATTCCTAGGTTTTTTATTGTGTTTTTTTTTCCCCCTCTCCTTCTGTTCCTACCTTCCTACATCAGAATTATAAGGAAGCTACAGAACGAGTGCTGGCTCCCTGCTTTCCCTCTCAGAGGAGCAGCCAGTATCTGCAAGCTGTATTCCTGCCCCTCATCCCTGCACACACAGAGGACACAGGAGCAGTGCTGATGCAGTAACAGCAGCTCCAGTGCTAGGGATAAAGCTGTGTCAGCTTTCCTGTTGTGAACACTTCTTCCTGAGCTTATCGTCTCTGTTAATAACATAATTTGGATCAAGTCTTTCTCCCTTCCAACGAGCAGCCTTACGTTATAAATATATAAATATCTCCATGAAGGTCATTTTCATACACCTCTCTTTTTACTCATTTTTGACGCAAGAATCAATATTGCAGTGAAATAAGCAGATACTGCTTTCCAACCAACCCCCTCTGATACCTGCAAGAGGCTGTCTATAATAAAAGCATTTGAAACAATTGTTTTTGTAGTTCGGGAAGCATTAGTTATCACTATTAGTGCTTTTGCTGCCCACAAGAATGAAAGTGGCACGCTATAGAGACACATTGCCAACATATTTGGGAAAGGTATTCCAGAAAATCTTTAGCCCATGCACTGGAATCATTAAAGTCTATCTTGCCATGAGTTTGATGGTAGTGAGAAGGCAAAGAGAAAGAAAAAGGTTCATATGAGAAAAAGGACCTAACTAACTGACTTGCAGTGCGACAGAGAGGTTTTCTTGGATATAGCAAGATGAGAGCCCTTAGACTGCTCAGGTCATTTACTAACCCCAGAGTGACAGATCACAAGGGGAGTTAGTGCTTATCAAACAGATAGAGGGAGAAGGAGACAGAGAGAGAGACAGAAGATCAATCTACCAACACTAGAAGACACTGTTAAAACAAAAGGAAGTCTAGGACCACAGAAGACTGCCTAAATCCATGCCACATACAAGAACATGAAAACTGGAAGTCAGCTGAATTGCTGCACCCTGGGCTCGCCCTCCACTTACCACTCAGGATCCATTTTCCTACAGCACCTCTCTGAAATGCTGGGATGTGCTTCAGAGGGAACGTCAGCCTCTGCTTTTGAAATCCCTCTCTAGTCCCCTGTTTGGCAAGCAAATCCAAACCCAAGGGCTGCTGCTCCTCAGTTAAGTTTAAAGCTCAAATTCACACCACAAATAAAGCTGCTGCATCCATAAGACAACAATAGAGAAAGATGTTTCTGATTTGACAGACCCCATCAAATGGGCCAAGCAAGATTAATTGGTGGAATCATACTCAACTAATTAACAGAGAGCAGCCTGGAGTGGGAAGATGGAGTTCCCTCACTGCAGGACTGAAAGATACTCAGCATCCCCCAAGTGTCACTCAAAACCCAGCAGTATTGGTGCTAAATAACCCTGGAAGCACGAGGCTACTCTACAAGCAGGAATTTTGCCCTACCAAGGGCAAGGAGGAGATGCAGCGTGTGGCTGCCTTCTGCATTTTGGTCAGAATTTAGAAAGCTTTCAGTTCTCACTTCACATGACCTGGTGTTCAATTGTTTTCATATCCTCAGCCCAGATTACAAACCCATTTTCAATGAAAAGCAAGACGTTTTATACCTCCACATTTCAGGCTCCTGAGCTATAATAACCAGCAGCATGCTCAACAGAAGCAAGACTTGTGGTGGCATTATCACCTGACAATAGGCACAGCTGTGCAATCACTTGGGGCTTTCCAAAAACTACCCACTGACCATATGAAGACACAATGCAGCACGCTGCCAGTATGCTCTATGGAATACACATCACGGTACCTTCCTTCCTGAGACACAAACCCAATATTTCCTAATACATTAAAAAAAATTAAAAATAATAAAATAAAAAGAAGCACAGATCTGTCTCTGTTAAAACGATGGATTACAAAAGACAAGAGCAGTCTGAAGCACTGAGTTGGCTTTTTGGTACATCACATGGTGTCCAGGTACTGCAGGCCGGACAAGAGCATCTCATCCCAGAGACACCCCCTCCCAACTCTTGCAGCAGCGGTAACAATGCGACGGCTGCAGGGATCCCGAGGCAGCGAACCGGACCGTACCTTCATGGGTAGGCTCTGGGTCGGGGGTCAGCGAGATGTCATCCAGCTCGCGCAAGCAGAGCCATTCTCCATCCATGGACACTCGGAATTTGCAAAGATAGATGGTCTCCATGGCAGCCTGAGTGATCTTGTCGGTGGTGGGGGTTGGCATGTCGCTTTGAGGCGTCAGAGCAGACATGATGACTCAGCTGGTACGACAACAACAGGGAAAAAAGAACTAAGAAGAAGAGCTTTCGGAAGAAGAAAACAAGAAATACCTTGCTATTATAGATCAGATGTGCTCAGGATCGCACAGACTGCTTTGGCCTTTTCATAAATAAAGCAAGGTAAAAACGCTGCTCCTTCACGCTTGTCTGTTCCTCCCTCCTCTCCGTCAGCTGCCGTTGTCTTCAGATATAATAAAGGCTATTGATCCTAAGCAACCACAGGAAACCTGGCTTCTGCATCAAATATGGGGGAAAAAATAAAAATAAAAATAAAAAATATATATTAAAAGAAAAACGCAGGAGGAAGAAAAAGAAGGGCTTCCTCTGCTGACTACCCAAGCAAAAACAAAGGAAGAGCGTAGAAAAAAATCTCCAGTTTTGCTGAAATGAAGCTGCTGGTGCCTTTCTTGCCAGCTCAGGCAGGGCAGCGAGTGCTGCTAGGATTGGTTGTGCGCAGTAAGCAGGGTGTTGACCAAAATGGCTGACTAATGAACTGAACTGAAAATTCAGGCTCATGTGACCAGCTGCTCTGAGCGTGGGGCGAGCGATTCCCAGGATGCTTCATAGGCGCTGCTGATGCAGGGACGGCAATTAGGTCTCATCATCCCCAGCAGCTTCTCATCAGGCTCTGCTGGGCGATTTCCGAGCAGCACAGCGCGGATTTCTCATCAGCTGCCCCCACACTACAAAGAGCAGCAGCACAAGGAATACAAATGTCTCTTTGTATTCCTTTCATGCACTGGATGCCACTGCGTGAGTGAACTAAGTACCTTTGTTTTCACAGCAGGTGTGCAAATTGCAGTTCCATTCTATTTTTCTTGTGCAACCCTCTCATGTGGTACCTCTGAACTAAGATAAGATGCATTGAGGAATTTTAGGATGGATTTATCTGCTCTGGGAAACAATGAGGAAAAAAAAGAGCTCCAGAGCTAAGCACTTCAGTAATGTAGGATTAAGCTGTTCTAGAAGGGCACACGCACAGCAGAGAACAATGAGGAAGAACACAAACATACAGAGCTACGCAACAATCTTAGACTTCAAAAGCATCAACTGCAATCAGGTATCGCTCAGGTGAGGCTCAGGATGAAGCATCACCTCTCAGCAGGCACAGAAACGGGCTTTTGGTGTCTCGAGAGCCAAAGGGCAATGCAGTCCCGTGCAGCCAGATGAACCTCCTCCACATCTCAGCCCACACACCCCACCTCTGGGGCATGGAAGGCAGCGCTGCTCTGTGCCAGCCCACTGAGAGCCTTCTTATCCTCAATCCCTATTCAGCCAGGGACGTGATGCAAGACTGCCACCCCCGTGAGCTATGGGATGGTTCTATTCTTGCATGGCTCCAGTATGAGGCAGAGAGTAGGTGGGCAGCATCCATCTGAAATGGAGGCTCGTCTCCACCACCCACCCAGGGAAGCGAGCAGAAGCTGACTGCTCACCAAAAAGGCAAATCAATGGGAACACAGGGATGGTTACTCACCTCATTTACTGACTGTATGCTTTTCCCTAAAGAAACACTAGAAACAACGTGTGTCTATTGCTAATAAAGACTACACATAAATCAATCACTTGATGCAGAAATCAGAATGCCAACTCACAAAGATATTCTTTTTTATTTAAGAAAGCGTTCATTATGTTAAAAATTTATAATAATAAAATCAAAGTTATTTCCACCAAGCAAGAGGAAGCAGCTGCTCTCAGTGCAAACTTCCTGCTTGGTGCCCAGCACTCTCACTCAGCACCTCTTTGTCCCCATTAGGCTAAAACAAAGAGCCATGCAGCATGTTATTACAGCGATGGAAAGTAGAGTTACACGACAGATGACAATGGTTATTGTTGTTCCCTCTAAGAAAGAACAGGTTTGATAACGCATGCTGACACATTAGCTCTTATTGTATCTCTACATCCTTTCTGCAAGCTCCAGTTTCAACACTCACATCTCACTACTCCACAAACCAGTGAGAGCTGTCCCACAGAACGCTGTTCCCTTCGCTCTTGCTTTCTGAAGCAGTCCAAACAAACAGTAAATCAGCAGAGTAAACTCTGGAGAGCCAACAAAGTACCACGAGCTTCTTTGTAAACTAATGCATGTAACTGTCAGTTATAACTTACAAATAACAATAGGTGTAACCCTGGGGCTTCCAACCCTACCCTGTGCCTCAAAGTTATAAAGCAACAAAGAATCTTATAAAACAACAGTGTCACGTACTTGTAGCTTCCATAAAGCCTTTGAAGAACTCCTCACAACTTGATGCCAAGTGCTAGAGCTGTAGGAGGGTTTGGGGGTTCAATGAGTGGTCAAGTGCAAGTACAAGGGAAGAGGTCAGTTAGCGAAGGATCACTTTCTGAGCGGCAAACAAGTCAGACGGCTTGGAGCAGTGCTAGGAAAGTCTAGTATTAACCACGCTGTGACAAAGCAGGAGAAGCTCTGGCTAGATTACAAAACACAGCAGTTGGCAGATATGTTTGAATTTTAGCAGTTTGAAAGCAAACCATTCCACCATCCAGCAGCATTTCAAATCTCACTTGTATTATTTCCAAATTATTCAGCTTTTAAAATGAAAATGACTTAAACAATTACTAAACAAACCCCCCAAACCCCTTTTGGACTCCAGAGGGCAGCTTTGAGTCCTCCTGCTTCCAGCGCCAGCACAGCCAGCCTGCCAATGCCTGACCTTCGCTCCTTAGCAGAGAACTTCCCCCAATGGCTGCACAGCAGCCATACAGCAAAACAGCAAAGTTGGCAGATGAGATTATTGCTTCAGATGAATGCACGACTTCTGGTTATTTAAAATCACAGGAGACCACTGTAGCATTAAAAAAGCTATTGACACTACACAAATTGGAACCACTGTCAGAAGGAATCTATCTGATGGTAACAGCTCAGATACGTCGTAGAGCTCTGAGCTGCTTGAGATATCTTGAGAGAGGAGGGGAGCAGATATTCCATGCAGACGAGATAAAAAAATGATGATGAAACACCAGCTTTTATACCACAGCATAAGATAAGCATGAATCATAAGCAAGTCTGTGCACGTGTTTGTGAAGCAGGTAGCCTGTTTGTGACTGATGCATAAGATCAGACAGCCTGTCATTCCAGTCCAGTAAGGCAGCTCCTACACTTTCATGTGAAACCATTCTGGTCTTCCTATTTTCTTTCCTGATACGCAAAACTCTTACTGGCAGATCCAAGAGCACAACTTCTGCTCTTATGCAACCTCTCTATCCTGCCCTTTGACTTCAGCCTGCACCAACACACCACCCAGCTGCCCTGTCTGCCCTTCGGTCAGTGGCTGTGACCGCTGGAAACTGGTATCAGAATTTCTCCATTTCCTGAACAAGTGACAAAATTTGTTCATTTATTACTGCAAAGTACAGAGATTTAAGGAATCAAATACCTCTGGCAGGCTTTGAGTGGGAGCAAGGCAGCATAATCAAGTTGCTTTTAAGGCACTTAAAAAGTATTCTAAGTATTTACTACAGCTCAGCATGTTTACGTCTTCCTCTTGTTCTCTCTCTGACTGGAACCATCTCTATCAAGAAAGCAGGTGCTGCTGGCATCAAAAGCTTCTGCAACTTACTTCAAATAAACACTACTTCAAATAAACCTTCAACATATTCTGCAATATTGTCTCTCCACTGCATCAGTCACTATCCCACTTTAACAGGCAAATATCAATATGAGGAAATTATTTTTATTACAACTTATGGAAATGACTCTAAGGAGAAGAACTCAGGATCTAGCAGGAAACACCTTTCACTTCAATCTCTTCTTTCAGTTTACAGCTATGTAGAGAGGGATTAGTCTTCACAGGGTACGTCACATCTTTAATCCAGGCACAAGATGCAAAAATAGCTTTCTTCACACTCCTCAGTCTTAACTCCAAAAATAACTGGAGCATTGAAGAATCGAGAGATGCAGATGTGATTGACCCCTTTGGGTACTGCCGCAGAACAGAGAGCAAGAGAAGTCAATGCTGAAAGTCACATGCCATGGCAACATGCACCCACGGCACTGGAGGAGAGACCATGGCACAGGGTGTGCAGGCCAGCCATGGCCTTCCCCAGCAATACAGGCAGGGCAATCCTGATAGCCCAAACCACTGCTAATGGCACCATGCCTCAGAGCCACACAGAGGAGCTACCGTTCAGAGGAGGTACTGAGAGTGACACCATCTGCAAGGCCACGGACACTACAGGTAGCTGAGAGCAAGCTCAGTACTCAAACAGAGTCCTTTCTCCTCCACAGCCAAGTTCTACCACTGTTTTAACATCAGTCCTCAAGCAGCAAGTGGATAGGCAGAATTTGGCAGCAGAGCTTCTATTGCTCAACAGTGAGCAAGAAAAAGCTGCTTTTCCAGAGGCATGAGAACCAAAACGTCTTATAGTAACAGGTATGGTGAGAAAGTTGGTTTGCAGACAGAACATGCTCCAGAAGAAATAAAGCTCAGTCCATGTCACCATGCAAATAAATCATAGCTCCTGTTCCCTTCAGACACAGCCATGACTGAGTGGGCTTCAACATCTGATACTGTGCAGGCAGCTACTACTTCTGAGACAGAAAAATGCAAGGGAGTTTCTATAGGGCTTTTATAGGCTTCTTCCTAGGGCTTTTCCCAAGGCTTACACAGCCAGCCAGCACTGTAACACCAACACGAGGGACAACGCACTGCTCAGTGGTGAGGTTGTACACCAACTCCTGGAGATCTTGAGCCAACGAGCTCACCTCAGCTTCACACATCTGCACAGCCCTTCCACAAAGGAATCGGAAGAACTCAACATTTTGAACTGCATGAAGTACCATAACAAAGACTAAGTACAGAACCACAGAACAGCCCGGGTTGAAACAGCCCTCAAGGACCATGAATCTCCAAGCACCCCCCAGCCACAGGCAGGGCCACCAACCTCCACGTTTAATACTAGACCAGGCTGCTCAGGGTCCCATCCAACCTGGCCTTGAGCACCTCCAGTGATGGGGCACCCACAGCCTCTCTGGGCAGCCTGAAATACATATTTTTAAGAGCATGACAGACTCTCTTCACCTCAAACAGCTCAGCCCCTCCTCACACACATATCACACAACTACAGCAAGGAAAGGTTTCTCGATTGGGAAGCAGCACTTTGCAAAAAGGAAGGTTTTGACAGGCAGTTAGCGGCCTGAATGCCAGCCGAGCAGGGTGGGCAGGCAGCAGCTGGCAGCAGGGGCCCTTCCTGTACCTAAAAACAAAGGGAAATCATTACGGCTGCTCCCCGCTACAGAAATCGACTTCTGGTCTCAACGGTCACAGCTTTGCTGAGTAATAGCTAAATAAAGTGCATTAGCTTCCAAAGGAGGACAACACAGCCAAAAACACCCGCTCCAAAACAAACGAGCTAAGAGGTCTCGAAGAGCCACACGGCGCTTCCGAGGGGCAGGAACCTGTGTTCCCCTTAGCGCCGGCGGGGCTGAGCTGTGGGACCGGCACTACCCGCCCGCCAGCGCCCCGCCACCCGGCTCACCGCCCGGCTGCCAACGGAGCGGCGGGTGCCGGGACTTTGGGTTGGGGCGCTCCGCTGGCAGCAGCCCGCAGGTAGCGCTCATTAATTACACGGCCGCGGAGCTACAGCGACTACAGCGGGAGCCCCGGCACCCCGCCCCAGCCTCACAAAGGCCCCTCCGGCAGCTCCCGCCGCTACTCACGGGCTGAGGCGCCGTCGGTCCCCGGGTAGCTCAGCAGCAGCACGGGCAGCGCGGTCCCGCCGCGGGGCGCCGGGGGTCTCCACGCGTTGTGCGGCGCGGCCGCGCCTCCATGGCCGGGGTAGAGGAGGAAGAAGGGCGGCGAGGCGGGGCGCTCCTCGTCCGCCTCCTCTGTCACCGCCGCCTCCTCCGGGCCGGGCTCGGCTCGCCGCTCCATGCCGGGAGGCGGCTCGGCTCCAACCCCGTCCCGGGAACTTTCCGCCCGCGGCGGCGGGAGAGCCGCCCGCTCCGCCTCCGCCATCGCCGCCCCGGCCCGCCGGCCCCGCCCCGTGCAGGAAGGAGCGTCGGACCGGCCCCGCCAAGGGCTTCCCCAGCCGACCGCGGCCGCGAGACACGCCGGGTGAGGGAGGAGGCGCGGCCCCGCCCGCATAACGCGTGTGAGGGGCGGGGAGCCGGCGGACACGGAGTGCGGCGTGAGAGCGACGGACAGACACAGAGTGGGGGGAGGCCGCACAGAGTGGGAAGGAGGGCTGCCAGCCAGCACTGCCACATGTCGTACACTGTGCGACCGCTGCCTTCACGGGGGCTTGAAGGCGCTGCGGAATGCTGACCTTTGGTTCTGAGATGTGTAATCACCGCTGTGAGCCGGGGCAAAATCACGTCTTAACTGTTGCTGATGGCACGCAACGTTAGACAGCTATAAAAGTGAAGGCAGCAGCAAATGTATTGCATTTTGAGTCGTTAAACACGTTTTCCTTACCCTGTGTGAATAGAACATCCGCGCTGCGATGCAGAAAGCGCTGTCCATCTCTCTGCTGCTGTGTAGTTGTTCAGTTCCAACTTCCAAAGGCTCACTCTGAATGAGAGAACAGAAAGATGGTACTTCAACCACCAACTCACTCCACTTCTCTTTTCCTGACTATTGCCTACAGTCCTTCCCGTGTTTCACATGCATCTGTTTTTACAGGGGTCTTGAAAACTTACCCACCATCAGGGATTTCACATCACAAAACGTACCTCTAAGAAGCATTTATCAGAGCAACACTGTGGTGTTCTCCCTCCCATGGTAATAATCACAGTCGTGATTACTCATACACACAGCCCTACTGGAAAGGAGTATTTATGGCTATGCCCGATCTCTGAGCCAACCAACTGAACAAAATGCCACGTTTAATCTTCATTTAAGCAGGTTGGTGCAGCAGTCCTGGGAGACACGCTGTGCCATCTGCCGGCTGCCTGCGGTGGGCAGCTGACACACACTGCCTGCTCTCGCCTTCAGCCTTAACCCCAGCGTTCCTGGAACAGTGAGCATGTAACAATATCGCAGTGTATATCCCTTATTTACTGCTCACATGGAAGGTGCCAGAATTTTGCTCCCCAGCTGCCTAAAGCTTTTCAAGGGAATCCAAAGCCATGGAGGATACTCACAGCTTATCTGCCAATTTATGGAAGTGCATCAGCCTCTCTTTTTCATACAGAGTGTGAAATGTGCACGAGCAGATGCTGCAGTAATGAGATCGGTTAGCATCTCTGCAGGGTATTTCTCACATCCCCTATAACATCTATTATCAACAAAGCTGCTTTTTCCCTACCACATTACCTTTCACTGACCTCATCCCAAAGCCTCAGCATTGCCAGTGGTGGCCTCCATTGTCGACCCAGTGCAGTCAATAGAATGATGTAGTTCGGTGCTATGAGTGCAGCAAGAGCATCACACAAGCAAGAAAGGCATTTTCTGTGACCTCTTCAAGAAAGCCTCATGTTTGCATTGGTGACACTCATTGAACAAAGATTCAGCAAGTGCCCCAACCTGAGGGGCTGAGCTTCTGTGGAGAAGTCAGTTGCAGGGCTTCAGATGGCAATTTCAGCCTTAAAACACTCACTGCTGTGGCTTCAGGACATGAGAAATGAATCCTTTCTCCTGTACATACCTTCAACCCTTCCCCTCCCTACACACAGACCTGCTAACAGCACAGACAAGTCTCAGCACTGACCAGAAATACCAAGGTTTACTTCTCCACTGCCATCCACTCTCATTAGTTCCCATTACCTCCTGTGGTACGAAACACCACAACTCTGCAGGCAGGCAAAGACCTCCAGGGCTACTTCATGGGGAGGGGAATCAATTCACAATGAGCTGCAGTAAGAGCCTGAATTGAGCAATTCTGTTTTTGGCCATTACACAGTATTGAACTGCTGTCTGGCCTTTGAGCAGCAGGGGGCAAACAAACACAGGACCAGTGAGGCCTGCAGAACTTGTCCTTTCAGTCTTGAGCTACATAGATTTGCCGACTGAAATCCCCTCTGAGACTGCCATGCATAGCTCTTACCACACAGATTTGGGACATAAAGACTACAGAAGGTCTCCTTACCTCCATTTCCACACATCTGGTGTCTGATGTTTTTTCACCTCTAACAAACAACTATAAAACAAATAACAAAACATTCTGCAGTCAGCAAGACATCCACGATCCTGGGCAGGAAAAGGCCCAAGATAGAATGGTTTGCATTAAGCCCTATAGAAGTGCATTTTGTATGCAGAAATTGAGCACTGTTTGCATACTTTAAATAGAACACCTAGCCTGTCATGGCTTCACACACTTGTATTTTGGCTTCTCTGGTACCATCATACTAACTATACAGTGAAAATAACATGATGTCTTACCTGTTTCTCCTCTATCAATGCTGTGTTGGATCTGTAACGGCAAGCAACAGTTAGTACATTTATCACAGATTAAGCTAATGTAGTTATGGTAGATGAATAATTAATTATGCAGTCCAGCAGAGTCCTCATTTTGCTTCTCACTGAATTATCAAGAAGGGGAAGTGGTTTCACAGGTCATATGCAATTTAAGGCAATAGCCTCTGCTTAGTTACTAAGGAAAGAATATTTAGGAGAGTGTAATAGTTAATTCTTAACTGTATGAAAACAAGTTAATCATAGCATAAATCAAGAGGAAATACCATAACCATTTAACTATACCTCAGCCCTACGGGCCAGGAGAACACAGTAAGGATGTAGTGGCAGTGAACAGTGAATTCCTTTCTCACCCCACCCTCCAAAGGACTTTCCATCTCTCTCCTGCTGCCCTCAAGCCCTGTCTGGTCCACATCCATCCCCTCGCTTGACACAAGCCTTGCAGCCTCTCAAAGCCATATTCATAACATAGGACATAACAGTAGAGGAAAACAAATTAACAAGCAAAGTGAGGGAGGGGCCCTGTACTACTTGGAGAGATGGCACCTTCTGAAAAGCACCCTCCTAAAAAAAGAAACAAACAAGCACACAAAAAACTCTCAAAGGAGAACTCCCACTTAAGGATAAAACAAACAAACAAACAAAACCAACACAGTATCTTTTACAGAACAATTTATTGCATTCAGAACTTTTACTTGCAGCTCTCTGAAACAGAGAAAAATAAGTTTCATTGAAGCTTTCTGCTCTTCTTAACACCAGCGCGAATGCCAGAGAGCTCCCCACCATATCTGTGTATCTCCCTCCGAACTTCCCGGACCTGGCCCTTCCGGCGAATCTTGGCTCTCCTAAACTTCTCCCGATGCTTGACCCTGGGGTTGCGATCAATCTTCTTCCTCCTGGGGGTGAGGCCTTTGTTCTTGATCATCTGGTAAGTCACACCTCTCTTTTGGTTTGGATCCTCTTCTGTCACTGGTTCTTCAAATGTTTCCTGTTCTTCCGTTCTCTTCCTCTTGAGTTTCAGCTTCTCTTCCATCATCTTATAGTATTTTAGCGCAGCCTCTCCATCCAGGTCAGATTCATCTGCCGGTTCCTCAGCAGCAAGTTGGCCATTAGCAAGAGCAGATTCACCTTTTCGTTTGGTTTTCCTAGCATCTGGTTGGAGAAGCACTGGAAACTTCTTCCGCTCTCGGAGCTTTTCCTCCTTCTTATCGTAATAGTTTTTCAGAAGCAGGCGAACCTGTGAGGATAACTTTTGATCTATCACTGCTAGGTCATTGATGATATTTCTGTAAGCAACCAATCGTTCAATGATGGGGTGACTATGAACTGGTATCCTTTTTGACTTCAGAACTAAATAGAAACTGATATTGGCACAGTAATTCAAGTACAGCTGATACTTGGTCTGCAAATAGCGACTGCCTTTCCCCTGTGGGATGGTGCCATTTTTGACCATTTGCAGCAGTGGGTGCAGCTCATCCTTGAGCTCCATCAGTTTGACTTCAAAGTCTTCAATCAGGTGCAGGAGCTCAGGAGACTCCTGCTTCAACAGCTTCAGCTGCTCCTTCTTGGAAAGGGTCTGCAAATCCTTAGCAATCTTCTGCCCCTTGCTATCATGGGTTTTCTGTTGCTCCGCCACGTAGCCTTGGATCACATCCAGCCCATAATCATCTTCCCCCAAGTCCTCCACCAGCCTCTTCTGGATCACTTTTGCCTCCTGCTCCTCCTCCTCCTCCTCAGCATCAACATCTTGCTGGCTCCGTTTGCCCTTAGCCTGGGCATCGCTCCCATAGTCTGTGTCGTAGTACAGCTGTTTGCGTCGGCCCCAGGACAGTTCATGGGGGAGATCAGCGTCCTTACCGCGCTCTTCCAAATCACTCTCCATAGACAGGTCCTCATCCTCATTCTCATCTTCATCTTCATTCTCCTCTTCCTCATCTCCCCCATCTTCCTCTGCACTGCGGTCCTCATAAGACTCAAGTCCCCCTGCTTCCTCACCAGGTTCACCTTCATCCTCCTCCTCCTCTTCCTCGTCATCTTCCTCCTCCTCGGGCAGCTGCAGTCCCAGTACTTCTTCCTCCTCCTCCTCCTCCTCCTCGCTGTCCCCGGCCTCCTCCCCGCTCTCCAGAGCCGCCATCACCTCCCGAAACCGCGCCTCATGAAAATCCTCCACTTCGTCCCCCAGGCCTTCGGGTCCCACGTCTCGCCCGGGCACTTCCTCTTCATATCCCTCTCCATCATCGTGTCGGTCGGCGGGTCCCTCCTTAGGCCTCAGCACGGTACCGCGCCGCGTCCTCATGGCTGTGCCGGGAAGCGGAAGCGGCTGCACACAGACCCCGCTTCCGGCGCCGCTGTTGCGCTCCATCCGCTCACCCCGTTTCCTGTCCGGTTGTCTAACTCTTCCCCCCAACTCCAGGCGCAGTCCCGCTGGTTCCGGCCGCCCGGCGTTCCGTGGGGATGGTGGCCGTGCTCAGCGCTGCCCATCTGGAGGCACTGGGAGGGGCAGGTTCCCGGACAAGGGGTTTTGTGGTTGGAAGACCTGAGTGCAGCTACGAGTCCAGATGTGGTTCTTTTCAGCCAAGCATGTTTTGGGTATGAACTCATGGCAGGCATGGTAGCGCATGGGGAGTAACAGAGCCCCGTGAGGTGCTGGGGGATGTGGCAGCCACCACACTGGGATTATCTCAACCCTGGCATGCACCAGCAATAAGTCACGCTATGTGGAAAGAGCCCTTCTAAAAGTAGAGCCACATCCCAATGCACCGACTGCGTATATTCACGTTGTGACATCGACAAAAAAAGCAGAATAGCCACCTGCCATCTGTGTACTTGCTCACCAAAACCGCTGCTTACTCAGTTCCCTGTAGCCAGATCGAAGTTTCAGAGAGGAGAAGTGAAAAAACCCCCTGGACCCATCTGGGGGATGTGTATTGACTCCACCTCCTTCTCTACACTGCTGCCCTCCTGGAGCAGGGGCATCTTCTGGCAGGAGCCATTGCTGGGGATCAGTCTGCTGCTTCAGGCTATTGCTTCATTTGTGCTCCTTTAGATCAACCCTTTTATGCCATAGACAAACATGTCCAGGCTTCATCAGAAAGGTCTTTAAGGCTGTCTGTATTCCCTGATGTTTATGTTCACATCCTGTATGGCTGCTTGTTCCTGTTCTCAGATACACAGCACCCAGCCTAGCCTCCCATCTTGCCACTGGGAAATCACATGAAGGCTGAGCCACATGCAAGTAGACTGAAAGAAATGCAGACAGCCAGATGCTGTAAGAGCAGAGGAAGGCACAGTAAAGAGCTCAGCATGGTCTGAGAAACCCCCGAGCCCGATAAATTTGGCAGCCACACAATCCTAGGAAGAGAAGTGCTGTGCAAAACAAGCACAGGTGCTTTTCTCTAGCCACACAACAGGTGCTGGGTTATTTATACATACCCGTGGAAAAAGTCATGTCAGGCAAGTATTAAAGTTAACTGAAACAGAGAAGGGGGGGCGGGGGGGGGGAGGTGTGCACATCACTCATTTGTTGGTGCTTCATTTGGATTCTGGCAGATCTGACTGCAGAGCAGCCTCAGTCTCTTCTTCAACATAGTCACATCTCAGTCAACATTTTCCATACTTCCTTACAAACCAAAGATATATTTTGCCACAGACAAATACACATTATTTCAGATCTGTCAGAGCCAATTGTCAGGTGTCACCTCCTCTGGTTAACAGGGCTGCGTAGAGACAATAACTTGGTTTTGGCAAATGAGACATAACATTCATGAAACTTCCTATGCAGAGCAGGAGTCTAGCTCCCCATGCAGCCCAGGATTCAAGCCTGGAGTAATGGTGTGCCAGGCCTTTCCTCAGCTAGCACAGTTCTTTAATGCCTACTTGCCCAGATCATTTTGGGGTCATTTAATGTGTCTTCTAAAGAATTTACAAGCTAGACAGAAATCTTCAGAGAGATGCAGGTGGCTGAGTGTGACTAAAAACAGTTCTCATGCCACCAAATAAAGACTGATGGGACCATGCACGTAGACATGCAGATTTAGCAACTGAAATTCAGATACACTGAACAGCCGCAATCAGGGAGAAACACTGAAATAATCAGAATCACACAGAATATCACTCTGCATGGTCTCTCCATTCAAGTTTTAAAATACTTATGGACACATCTGCTCAAATTTTATCAGTGCCATATTTCTATCAGTGCAGATAAGCAAAATAGACCAGAAAAGGCCTCTTTTGAATGTGCTTTATTCTACTGTCGACATTCTCCCTTTTTGTTCAAAAAAATCTCTCCTTGGATTAATAAATAAATAGATAAATAAATAAAAAGTGACCAAAACAGTGTTTGAGATAGACATTTCCCCCCCTGCCTCTCCTCACTCTGGTTAGCCAGGTTTACCTGTAACCTTTTGCACAAGATGGACATCTTCCTGCTTCAGAAAGAAACTCCACTGTGCTCTATTTGAATTACTTTCTGGGGTGGTGGAGATGAAGAAAAAGCAAGTTCTCCTGTCATGCAGATAGAGCCCTGCTAAAAGAGGAGGCTTTATACCAATTACAGCGTAGGCAAGGCCCTCCTTGCACCCATCATAATCACCCATCCCTCCCCAGGGAATCCTTGAGTTTCAGTGCTGCTGATGTAACACAAAAGCTCTTTGCATCATGCATCCACCTTGCTAGATGCTTGTGCCAAGGAAAAAGCTCAGAATGCAGATGTCGGGCTTTATGAACAGTTCTGTGCTTAGGCAGCTGGCTAGCAAGGTCTGAAGCAATGTTATCTAATGATGTGAGCTTCTTGAGAGCCCTGGGGAGCCAAGAGTGGCACATGCAGATGTGAAAAGCCTGTATATCATTGTAGCTGCTGCATAAGAAGCTGGAGCAGCACAGGATTTGCTATGTGCTACTATTAATCATGAATAAACTAACCTTGCAGCAAGCAGAAAGTCACAGAAAACACTAATGCTATAAACCCAGCAAAGAACAGGCCTGTTAGTATCATACCTCTTTCTGCCACCCTTCTGCCTAAAAGAAAATAACAAGCAAGAAGATTTTATTCCATTGTACATGCCTGAAGGTCCCTTGTAAAAGGTGCTATTAAAGGCTGAGTTTCCCTAACAAAGCAGTCTTTTCCGCACAATGTATATTCATATGCTATAGAAACAGCACCAGTCTGCTTAACAAATGTGTCAGGTAATTGAAAATGTCCCCTTTCTCTGTGGGACAGTTGCCTGGGACCTTATGCAGAGCCTTCTGTCTTTGAAGCAGTAGGCAGAGCATGGGAGGAAGAGCCCAGCTTTGCCCTTGCCATGCTGTTGCTTGACTTCTTTTACCCCTCCCACCTCTCATCTTGTCTGCTTATGTTGCACAGCATCTGGTGGAAACAGGATTCTGATCCTGAAGCCCAACATGTCAAACTATCCCTGCAACGACCAAAGTCTGACTTCTCAAAACCAGAGAGCAAGAACTGTCACTCCTTGGCTCTCCAGACACTTTCTTAACTCACACTCCTCCACTTCAGGTGGGAGAGTGCCAGTGATAGTGGTAGTAAATTGGCCCCTAAATACCAGGGTGTTTTTCCTTCCCTTGTGGGTACTCAAAAATGCTGCGTGTTGGTGGTTAATAGAATAAATGATAGTGTGATAGTGCCAGCCCCTACCCCCATTCACCCTTGAAAGACAGAGGTCTCTGTATGAAACATGACTGGTTTCAGTCCCTAGCCACATTTTCCAGTGTCAAAGCTAGCCAGCTGTGCTGCTTATTTTAGGAAACAAATAGCTGTATCATTTGCACACAGCCTTATAGGCAGACTCATGCTCTCCACTCACATTCTTCAAAAGAAGTGAAGGCGAGATGAGGAGCTCTTTGCCGTGGGTGGCTTTGGCCGTCTCCCTGGGGTTCGTCCTTGTGGCAGGTAGGTGAGAAACAAAAACCATGGAAAGCTGAGCTGAAAGGGTCAGGGATGTGCACTGTATGAGTGGCTTTTAATAATTTGGGCAGTAAAATTCAAATGCCTGCTCAAGACGTTTTGCTTCAGTGGTGCTTGGACATCTTTGTCTGCCTGCACCACAGAGCAGTTTGAATCTAATTCCTGTCCTGAGCCTATATTTGTAGCTAGTCAGCACTCTTAATCTTTTATAATTAGCCATTCTTAATCATGTTTCTGAGTAACAAAACACTGAAATGCATGCTTGTTTTTATGCAATGATAGGAAGCTTGCAAGACTTACCTGCGAGGTTTTATAGCTTCTAAAATCTGCTTGGTTTTCCCATCACATGGCTGTGGCCAACTCATTTCTGACTGAAGTCATCTTCATTTACACAGTTGATCTGTCTTACTCCAGCAGCATGCCTACATCCCACCCAGCTTTTGGAAGAGGGTAATTTACTGCAATCCAGGCAGGTCCTTGAGAAGCCCTGCTTCCTATGACACGTGTTATAACTGCATGGTAGTGAACTATTAATAACACACAGCTACAGCAGCAACGATTGTACTACTTAGATTATTATTTTTTACCGAACTGAGCCTCTCTGTGCTTTAACTAAGCAGCCACTTCCACATGCAGCAGTCTGAGCAGATTTTTAGAATTAATTTGCTTTTCCCAAATGCAGCTGCTAGGTTTTGTTGAGCTTCATCCCCCATGTATCACAGCATATTGCAGGACAATTCAAAAGGTGAGAGGTTTTATCAAAATCTTTGCATAAGTGCTTGTGAGAGAGGAAACATCAGACTGCAGTAAGCCACGCAATACAAACTGCAAACATTTAGGATGGCATTAGGAATTTCTGCATTTAACTGTCTTTTTGCCAAAGGAATTTTACTGGGCAATTCATGGAATCGTTGCTGATAAACCCAAAGGAATCTTATTTGCAGTTTTGTGATTTTACTTTAAAAATATGGAGCACCATTAACTTTTATGGTTACTGAAGCTAGTGTTAATATAGAAGAAATCCAGTGCAATGTTTTTAGAATACAGCCTAAAAAAATCTTTGTATAATTATAAAAATACATTTGTTAATAGCATTTTATGAATAATAGCATTTTATGAGTAAGATAAATTAAAGCATCCTCCCAAAACAATTCCCAAAGCCAATAGGATCTGGCAAACACTGGGTTTAGATTAAGATCTCAGAAGAATCGTACAGCATGTTGCATAGTGTCAGATGCCTGAAGATCAATGTGAAGGACAAGAAGCTAGAGACTTTCTATAAGGAAAAAGACCAAGACACAATGAATCAAAAAGTAAAAAGACCCCCTTCCACTTCAGAGGGAAGCATTCCAGTTGAATGATGAGTTGGCAGAGAGGAAACATACAAAGCAAGAGAGAATGAAAGAAGGTGTACAACACCAGATAACTACTATTAAATAGTAAATAATCACCATATCATGGATTTCTCCCTTAGTGGTGGCGCAGCACAAGCAGAGTTGAGCTTGGACTTAACGTTCTGCATGCCTTGCAATTGGTATTTGTAGAGATGGCCAATTGTGATAGGTGCAAGAAAGACAAATGCTAAAAGCCAGCCCTTTCTGCAAAAGGACTAAACAGACACATGCTGCACAGGGACAAAGAAAACCCCAAGAGCAGTAGCAGATACAGAGGGATGTGAAAATGACCATCTAAGAGGGTGTGACTGTGTGCACATATAAAAGCAAGGCTGTTTTTTTAATAAGTGAAGATATCAGAGGCTGCTGGGGAAAAGCAGATAGGAGAAAACAAGCTATTTCAAACCCATTTGCCTGCTTGTTGAGGAAGAAGGCATTGCATGCCAGCAGGAACAGTCATAAAGCCTCTGGGTGACAGATGGGAAGTTTCACCATGTTGCTTAGACTGAGTTTCATATTGAATAAAATGCTAAAAGTGCAGGAAACAAACATACCCAAGCTGGCTCTTCTCTATCTGAGTCAACTCCACTGCTGCCAAATGCAACTTCATTAGAAACTGAAGATCAGAAAGTCAGGACAGGAGTTTTCTGTGTAAACCACTGTATTATAAGGGCTACTTGTCTTCCAAGGCCACTTCGTCAGGCTGCCTTCCTCTGGTACTTTTTGGCACTGCCTCCCACAGGGACATGGAGCACAATACAACAATGAATTAAAACTGACATATGCTGTGATGGCACAATCACAGGTGCTTAGAGAGTCCAGATCCCAACTAGGGTCTTGACAGCTAAAACAGACCTGAACAGAGAACTAAACTAATTTTTGTCAAAAGGCTTTTGGTTGTGACCTCAGCTTTACACTGTAAAAATCCTATAACGGGGCACCTCTGAGGTCCTCATCACTTTGCTTTCTGCCAGAGTTGCAAAGTTTTCCTGTGATTGCATATCCTGTGCTTGCAGGTTATCAATGGGATGATGATGGTGAGGAGCGTGTGCTGGTTAATAACAAGTGTAAGTGTGTAACGGTGACCTCAAAGTTCGTCCCCTCCAAAGAGAATCCTGAGGAAGAAGTCCTGGAGAGAAACATACGTATCATGTAAGTGGCAGACAAGTTCACCTCATCTGAAACAAAACTGGGCCAGTGACACTGACATTTCATTTTCAGATTTGATGCGTGTTAACACACCTGTAATTTTGTAGCCTGGAAAAATTAGTTAATGAGAAAACTACTACAAGGAAAGGTCAGTCCTATGAGGCAGATCTCAGACCAGGAGTAAGACTTTGTCCTCTTCATTCACGTAAACCTGAGAGAGGCATCTCTCTTGGAAATGTGGACAATTCAGGCTCAGACTTGCAGCAGGAGAGATAATAATTAAATACCTCTGTCAAAGTCTTGCAAGTCTCACAGGACTCTGCCAGCTCAGACTTTAAGAAAATAAAATAGGCACTGACACCTTGAAAGCATCATTAGTGAAAGGAAGCACTTTCAGAAATTGCTGCATTACTCTTAGGAAGAGCATAACAGCCTTTCCAAAGCTGCTCAGAAACCAGGTAAAAATCAACATATTGCTTTCAGGGGCACGGAAAGGCCAAGACTTCTCTCTGGAGAAGAATCAGAAAGGAAATAAACCAAACAAGATGAGAGCTGAGAAATCATCAAAGCAGAGCAGTCCCCTGTGTAACAGTAGTTTTCACAGGAGTGATTCTCTTTCTTCCATTCCAGTGTTCCACTCAAGAGCCGTCAGAACATCTCTGATCCCACATCCCCACTCAGAACCACTTTTGTCTACCGCATGACTGAACTGTAAGTATTCCTCTTTACTAAATTAATTTCCTAACACTTACCCTATCCTGCAGCACTGCACACAGTGGCTTTCCAGTATCTTGAGGAACAGCTGATAATGCGAAGGCACATCACAGAGGAAAGTTTTCCTTTTAGAGCCTTGTTTGTGTGTGTTCCATTGCTAGCCAAGAAAATGTTACATCTATGATTAATTTACATTATAAGCGTTGCATTTGCAGGCAAAGTTTCATGCTGACCCATTTTCTTCTTGAATATCTTAAATATTAAAGACTAACTCTGTAACTTCTCAAACCTCCCTTCTAGAGGCCAGTTTGGTGAATTGCAGTTTGACACACAGAGCATCTGGCTGGAAGCTGCTTTGGAGTATGCATGGCTTGGAAAGGCCACAGTACCCAGCTAACCACAGCTGTCAGATTACAGAGAAAGACTACAGTTTTGTCAGAGGTGTCTTAATCACAGCTCTGAATAATACTTCTATTCCTTATCTTTTCCAGCTGCAAAAAATGTGATCCCATAGAAATTGAATTGGGAGGTGAAACATACCAGGCCCAGCAGAGCAGCTCCTGCAATGAGCCAGAAACCTGCTACACCTACGACAGGGACAAGTGCTACACCACAACCTTCCCTTTTGTCTACCATGGGGAAACAAAGCAAATGCAAGCAGCGCTGACACCAACATCCTGCTATGCTGATTAACTCAATCCACTGCTAACCTATCACCTCGTGGCACTCTGTTTTCCTATCACCAGCCCATGTACAGCATTGTAGTACCTGGATGACAGTGTACAAAATATCAGCTCCCAGAATAACGCAAGCTTGCTTCATGTCATTTTTCAATATCAAGAGTATCATCCCTAAGAGTTACTTGCTGGTTGTCAGATTCTCTTCTCCTTGTTCTGATATGAGCAGATACTGCAACGCCATTATATGTCTTAGAATTTATCATCAGATAGATAGACGAGACCCTCAAGCAGCTATAAATCACTAATTCCTCTGAAACCAAGGGAACAATGCTAGTTAACAACAACAACAGAGAATCTTTTTTGACCATCTTCCATCAGAGTAAGGCTGTCTTGGACATCAGAAATGCCCATATATTTCAATTGCTTCCTGAACGATCTAATGCAAACCTTTGTGCAACCATTACACAAAACATTCATTAATTTAGAATAATTTATGTCATTACTAAAATCTATTGTACAATCATATTTGAGAGAAAAATGAGGCATGAGACTGAATTCGGATCTCAACTTTTTTTTTAAACTTTTTTTTTTGTAATTGAGCATTCTATATCCTTCTAGTGCTACAGCTATTGTAAGCTTACAGTCCTCACTTAGATATAGAAAGTAGGTGCCCAGATATATATATATAATTCCCACACTTACTCACTGATTCTCAGTTCAATTGAGGTTGAACACAATCAAGCTGGTTTGAATCTGTTCCTTGTTTTGCATTTAGAGCTGAAAGAAAAAAAGAATCCTATGAAGCTGCCTCAATTGCAAGAGCAGAGGCCCCAGTAAAGAGATTCATTCCCTTTTCTACAACAGTCTTTTTTTTTTCTGTTAGTATAAGAACCCTCCACCAAATAAAGGAGCTGATTCAGTATTGCCCATTATATTCAAATGCATTATATCTGGTATTGCCCATAGACATAATGTATGTGAGCGCATAAGATGCCCAGTGTTGTATTTGGGATGGTTAATGTGTTCCTCACTGTTGGCAGAAGTTGATTGCAAAGGCTTAGGCTGTTCTGAAATGGCCTTACTTGGCTTCACACATTACTGAAATGACAATGAAACAGAATATATATATATATATAATAATAGTTTTAGCTTTGTTAATTCAACATTAAATAAACTTCTTTCTGCAGCAGTTTGTTATGTTCCTGCGGTGTTCATAAGTAAAAAAAACAAGTCTATAATTATACTATCACCTACTTCACAAGAAGCTCTCTCTCAGCAACTGCTTCGCTTTCAGCTGAAGGCTTCTGAAATACTGAGAATGAAATATTACAATGCACTTGCAGAACCTCTGACAGATAGATGCTGAACTGATTTATTATTCTAGTATCAGCTCTGCTAACAGCACAGCTTCAAGGCACCCTGATTCTGTGCAGGACTGGAATTTAGAAACCCAAGTAACACCTAAAATGCCTTTCAACATAATGATCTGTGGTTAAGAATTCCCCCATGCTATGGAAAAATCTACCTTTTGGGTAGATTTATGCTGGGAGCTCCTCAATTTGTATGGAAGATAGCTTTCCTGAAGATAAAGTAATCTTATAGAGGCCTAGTTTTGGAGATCAAAAGAGGAAATTGGACTGAGGTATAAATTAACAATACATGAGAGTTCAGTAAAATGAACTCACAAAAATATCAGCCCTCCCCCTCCTTCCTGCAAGAGACAGCCAGTTCAAAGGAATGAGAAACAAGTGGAGGCAAAAAGACTTCTGCAGTGTACCGACATGGCTACCAAGAAGAATACATCGATTAGGTACTCACATGTGATTCACATCAATGTTGATCTTCAAAGTTCTGAATCAGATGTTTCTCCATCGTGTAGAAGTGCTGTGATGTTTATAGGTCATGATTAAGCTGCATTTCATCTGCCTATGCAGCCCTTAGAGTTACAGCTGCACAAAGCCAGCAGTCATTATGGCTCTGCCACCATTCCGGAACTATTGTGTAAATGTGAAATTCCCAGTTCCAAGTAAGGTGGAGGTAAACAATTTTGAAACCATTCAGATTTGATACACATGCCAAATCCAAACTGAGTGGGGCAGGTGGTAACTAGAGTAGGTAACAGTCCACATTTCAGGAGACCAAGTTCAGCTCCAGTCCTTGCTGCAGACTGCTTGCAAGTGACTGTGTTGGGTACAGCTTGGGCTCAGATACAGCAACAGACACAGCTGAGTGAGTAAATGGGGACCCCTGTTTAACTGTTACCATAGTTGGTAGATGAGCAGGCACCAGCTGAAGCCTCAGCAGCTAGAGCCCTGAGCCCCTAAGCTTCATCTGATCCATAAAGCACCACACATGCAACAGAATGCCTGTAGTATAAAACCTCTCTCATAGGTATCCACCCATCAAGAAACTCAGCTTGTACACCCAGTGCTGCAAAACCATTTAAAATATGAGATCACCAATAAATGAACAGATGCCAACACCTTCTCCTTTATCAAACTTTGTTCATCTCTAAAACAGGGCTAAACATACAATTCATTCTCAAAGGGATGCTGGTAACATAGGTTGAAGCAGTAAGTACAGTGTGAATGCTTAAAAAGTAGTAAGTAGTGCAGGATTTTGGACTAAGCCAGTATGTTACAGCACACAAGACACAGAGTGCCTTTCAGCCAGCCTAAGAACTGCTAAGATACCTAAATGGTATCTTAAAGCAACTTGGTGGTCCAAGACTGATTTTCAAACTACTTGTCTACATCAGGAAAAAAAATAATAAGCAAAACTATCTTTATGTTTACTCTAATGTAAGAACATTTAAGGACCAACTTAGCTGCTGGCTTCTGTTCATTTAAAGAGAATTTAGAAATCTGCGTTAGCAGTAGTGGAAGAGCTTTTCTCATCTTATCTCTTTGGACATCACTTCTTAAAAGCTTGGAACATCTTTTCTTGAGCTCCATTACCATTTCTTCCAGCCAGCATTTTCAGGAGGAACTGAAAGAAAACAATTAAGCATGTGATTAACAGACTCAAATAACAGATAATAGAGAACAACTGAAGAAAAAGGCAAAAACAGTATCAAAAGGGTCATCCACTGCTTATGACATGAAACCAAATTCGGTGAACTCCTTTCTTTGAACCTCAGAGAAATCTTTTTCCTGTTCACTTGCTGCCAATGTGGTTCCATGCTACAGTGGTCCCAGCACCACTTGCAAGTTCCCCTGATGATCTGGGCCCCTAGATGCATTACTATGCCACAGCATCTGTGACTACAACAGTCCCACCCCTCCATAACCTCAGGAGGAAGGGAACCAGAGGTCCCAGATCCAGGCAACTTTACAGCCAAGACCTTGGGATGACACAGCATTAGCCACAAGCACAATGAAATGGAGGCACAGACAACAAACACCCTTAGCAGATTCTCTTGACTCACCTGAGGCTTTCGGTAACCCTTTCTTTCCAGGTACTCCTTAAAGGCCTGTGTACTGTACAGCTGTGCATCTTCTATCTCCTACATTAATTTCCAGAGGGGATGGAAAAAAAAAACATTCAAAGTTCATTTTTATATACAGGTTCCAAATGCCTAAATAAACTACATGGTGTGTATCTGTCCAGATGCCAATATTTTAACTGCAAACAGCTAATTCCAATCTGATTTGTTCTTTTGAAAGAAATGAGGTTGCTTCATGAAGTATTTTGTAAATTATAACCTACAGCCCTGTAAATTTGGTGCCCCATGCTAGACAAAGTCACTTTTCCCCATCATTTTCTGCTTAAGGAAGGAAGGGAGCATCACTACTGTGAAAGTAAGCACACCTCCCATCAATAGTATGTGGTGTAATTCCATGGGGCGGTGACAAGATTAGCTGGACTTCCATTCAGCCACGAACTTGGCTTTTTTTTTTTTAGGCATAATTAACAGAACCAAGACCTCTGTCTTGATGTTATTCTGCAGGCAGTTATTCCCAGGCGAAACTTTCTCCTTTGTTTCATCGGCAGCCTTTGCGTGGTTTTTGCCTTCCGCAACTGAGCTTTACCTTTGGAAGGAGTGCCCCCTACAGCATGAACAACGTCCTGCTTTCCTTTTGTGCACACAGCACAAGCATGGAGATAAAGTATTTTTATAAGGAATAAACCTACACCTAAGATAAGCCCAGCAGCTGAAAAATAATCCTGCCTGATCAGTCCTTAAAGTAATAATTTGGGTAGGCACAGTACCACAGCTGAATCCAACTGCTTTCTAAAGGTACTTATTTTAGTACCACAAAACAAAGATTAAAACACCCTAAAATAGTTCTAAAATACTAATTGCTGGCTTTCAGCATGTGAGTGCTTTTTGGCCACATACAGTATTAAGCCCATTAGAAGAACTAGACTTAATTTTCTTCAACTAAATCTTGATTTGTAATCATTTCCCTTCTAGAGCTACTGCCCATATAGGTGCCATGAAATCACAACCTAACCACATTGAATGAGCCTGTCTGAACCACAGTTATCTCTGCTTGGATAACAACAGTCAGTTCTACATCTGTTTGTGGCTGTCGGGCACAATACAGTACAGAGATCATAACAGCAGCTCTTCCATGGCTGTATCACAAAAGAATGATGTTAGTTTTACATTCACGGTATCTTTTCACTCAAGTGGTGCTTGGCATTATATTTTTCCCCCCTGCTGAGAATTCTCTATAGTTTGACCAGCAAAAAGACTGTAGAGTCATACTTTAAAGAGTACTCTTAGGTCTCACTCTATTTTATTGCTCTGCTGCATGTAAAACATAAACCTTATTAAAGAGTTCTTTTTTATGCACACTGTTTCCCTAAGATAAATGCATAGAAAAGTTTGAGTGCTTCGAGAAAACCAGTCTCCTTCCTCAGCCAAATGTCATCCAGACCACATAGACTTGTGAAAATATTAATGTGGGCTCTTTTACCTTGACCTGGCATGGCAAGCACCCTAGTTGATGAGAACATCTGACAGCAGCCTTGGGAGGTGAAGCCTCTTGTCTTTTTGACTGCTCTGGTTGCACATGGAGTTTCACTGCACAGAAAGGTACAGGAAGGGCGGCCTCCCTTTCACAGCTGGTGCTGAGCAAACTCCTGAGTGCGTCTTCGTCGATACTCCAGTTCCCTCCTCCCTTGGAGAACAACATAATGAAAATCTCAGAGCAGGAAAATAAAAAAAGCAACATGATCTTACTATTTTTTTCTTCTACATACTTCCTTCCTCAAACCTCAACTTATAGTATAACTAAACACTGGTCAGATGCTTGTATTTCCACCACAGTGATGATTGTAGAATATCCCAAATTGGAAGGGGCCCATAAGACTCAGAGTCCAAGCCCTGGCTCCACACAGGAGCACCCAGAAGTCAGACCATATGGCTGAGAGCGTGGTCCAGATGCTCCTTGAGCTCCAGCAGCTTGTGACTATGACCACAGCCCTGAGGAGTCTGTTCCAGTGCCAGACAATGCAATGGTGAAGAATCTTTTCCTGATATCCAACCAGAAATCCCCTTAAGCAGTTTCATGCTGTTTCTTTGGGTCCTGTCACTTGGCAGAGGCCAGCACCTGCCCCTATGAGGAAGCTGTAGGTCCCTCAGTCTCCCCTTCTCTGTGAAGAATAAACCAGGGGACCTCAGCCACTCCTCATACATTTTCCCTAAAGCTTTCACCACCTTTGTAGCCCTGCTTTGGACACTCTCAAGTAGTTTTATGTTCTTTTTGTATTATGTCACCCAAAATTGCATGCAGAGTTCAACATAAGGCCACACTGGTGCAGTGCTGGTACTAATAAATGAAGTATGCATTTCAAATAAGTGGGAATTGCTCCCAGGTGAGGCAGTAAAACAGCAACTTGAACACATGTGGACTCCCTGGAAAACCTTTTTGAAGCAAGTTTACTCTGCAATGATTTCGTATGATGATATTTATTTCCCTTACACAACACAGAGCTGTTTCTGACTTTGGCTACTGGATTCATGTACCCAAAGCCATACTTTTACTTCTCAGACCTAGAGACATTTGTTCTAAACAAAGTAATTAGGTTTCTAAAATGAAAGAAAAAACAATTGCAATTTTATTTTACTTACCAAGGACATAACCCAATCACAAAAACGCTTGGTTACTTGCTTTACGTATTTGTCAAGTGGAGCTGGATTACCCTGTGTGGCCTCTTTCTCTCTTGCTGCTACCTTCTTGGAAAGAGAAGTACCTGGTTTTTTGACTCGAGACTCCTTGCTGCTGCAAGTTTTAAAGTAATAAAATGAGAAACATCCTTCAATTAGCTACAACAGGAGTGACTACTCAGTCACTAGACAGCAACCATATGTCTTTGAATTAAAGATGGTGCAGTTTAGCACCAGATGTGGCATGATTTTTGCCAGGAATAGTCAGAGCTATTTGAATTAGTTGTAAACATTTTCATAAATATTAGGGTCACACCTGCTAGATCTAGCAAGACAATCAAGGTTTGGATGATAAACATGGGAAACAGCCTGCCATTTTTTAAATAGAAAGCTCTTAAAAGTGAAGGCTTGGATATATACATCTAAGTGAGCCTGCCCACAGGAACCAGAATTTCTTCTTTCCACACATCCCACACATTATTTAAGGAGCCATTTGTAATGCTCTCTGCATTTTTTCCTGTACTCACCCTGCTAGTATCTTGCAGCTTGTTACTTTCATTTTCTTGTCCTCCGTATGATCCTGTACCTCCTGAAGAGTTTGATTCTCCTGTTCATAATCAACCTTACTCTTAAAAAAGATTCTGGGATTGAAGTTATCAGCGGCCTCTTTGAAGAGCTGTAAGCCAAGGAAAAAGAGAGCATCTGTTCAAAAATACTTTATGGAATGAATTCCTTTTAGAAGCTGCATGAAGGACTGTGCAACATGCAAATCTCTTCAGGTACGCTAACGGTTATTGCTGTTCATAGGTCAGAAATGTCAGAAACTTCAAGTTATAGACTTCTTTCCTAAATCTCTAAAGCATTAATTGCAACTCAGGCTTCTTGCCAGATCTCAGAATAATGCACAATTTCCAGTCTCTGCAATCTTCTATGGCAATCTGATGTACTACAAATGAGCTTTTATTTCAGTTGCTTTTAAGTTTTCCTCTTCTCAGTACAGCTACTTATTACATAACCCCATTGCTCCAGTGAGAGCAGCTTGGGTACAGGGAGAGCTCTACTGTTGTAATCTTAGAGAATAGAGACCTGGCTTCCTGTTCTGAACTCAATTAACCAAGCTTTCATCATCTTACTGCATCCAAACCTTAGGGCAGTATAACCCCCCGGGGCTGTCTAATTAGCAATATGGACTGAGATGCTTCAAACCCAGGGGTCCCCTTATATTATAGCATGAAAAGTCTTCCATTTCCAAAACAGTCTTCTCACTCTCCCCTGCTCCTTTTGTGAAATACTGGTGGTAAAAACAAAACAACTTTGCCACTATAGTTGGCCACAGACCTCTGTTTGCAACATTCAAGTAACCAAATTGTGGAAATTCACAGATACAGAATAGAACTATCTGCTAACTTTTTTTTGCATGAAGTGAATTTGAAGAGCCAGTCTGGGAACAGGCTTCTGTAAACAGGCTGAAAAAAAGGTTAAGTAGTAAGATTATATCCTGCTATGGTGGGCATGGTCTTAACTTTTCCATTTTTCTTCCTGCCCTATCACATTGATTTGTTTCAGGGGCTGATGATATATTAACACATAACATTCTGCAATCTAACTGTGATAGCACAGTCAAATTTCTCATCCTCTTCATAATTATGTCCTGCAAATTACTTGCTGACAGTCTGGTCCTATGGTCTAACTCTAAGAAACCTTTAATATCTCTTGCTTCATTTTTAATTTGGAAAGAAGCAAAGGACAGTGCTTTGTAGCATTAATCAAAAACAGCAACACACCAGATTAACTTCTTGTTTAAACATATTCTTTAGAAAGTTGAATTGGGATTACAAAAATCACTGCCTTTGGGGAGTGACTTTTTTCCAAGCATGAATCAAGCACTGTAGGATGCTGATTCAGACAGCGCTCTATGCACACAATGTAACCCCCTCCTGCTTTGCTGCTGAGGACTGAGCTGGGAAAGACAGACCTGTATTTTGCTGGACTTCTTGCTTTTGTTCCATGGAGCTGTGTGTGAAGACTTTACTGCGCTGCTTTTCAGGATAACTGGGGCAGGTCGCTTTTTACCATACACAATCATGTTTTCAAATGAAGGAGGGAAGCCATCCCTGAAGTCATCTAGGCCTTTTCTCAGGAATATCCAGTGCTGGCCATTAAGTGAGCCTGGGGTCCGCAGTCTGCTTTTGCTAAAGCTGTTATATGGCATTTTTGCCTTTCTGTAAGCAAATTGAATTGAGCAGAACTTAAATACCAAATTCTAGTGAAAAAGACCACAACACATTTAAAGTAAAAATAGATATTCAACTGAAAGCATGTTTATCCTTGCTATCCAGTATTTTGCTACTATTTTGCTTAAGAGAAAAGCTTATAAAACGCTGAGTTAATCTGCACAAATGAACAACTGCTAAACATCAGAACTGTTCACTCACAGAAATCCAAAAATGTATAAGTAAAAAAAGCTCTGTGAAGTTATCAAGTTGTTTCAGCGCTCATTTTATACATATCTGCTGCTTCAACAACATCAAAATACTGTAAAGCTTAGTTTTGACTTTTCCCACTATTACAATGTAAATTCTATTATGCCATGTATGTAATCAAAATCACAGCCTATATAGGTTTTGATAAAACTGTTAAATTCAGACAGGATCCAAGCCAGCACTTTCTGACAGCAGACTCTTCCATCAAGCATTCATAGCTAAGTGTCCAGCCAAGACTGCCTCCATTCTTCTCAATTGCCTTCAGCTGACAATATCTTTTCCAGCTTTCATTCACTGCACATGCAGTCTTTCATCTGTGGCCCACTGAATGTTATCAGCAAAATAGCTTCATCCATTTCAAAAAGGTAGATATTGGTAGCTGAGCCAATATTTATTTCTTTATTCTCAAGAGCTTGCAGATGCAGTGTTCAGTTTGCATTTTCTAAGCAGTCTCCTGTAGTTGCAGAAGTGGGGGGAGGAAGGTGCAGGAAGGCAGCTATGGCAGCCCTTAACAGCCAGGCTGGAATAGAAGACTGTGTTTGCTGCAGTGGGCAGAAGCTGCACTGTCAGGTAGCAGCAATTCAGATTGCCAGAGGAACTTCACACACACACTAATGAGGTGATTCAAAGTTATAAAACACTTTAATCCTTTTTGATCTGCAGGAATTAAATTGCAGGCAATAAAGTATTGACCTATTATCCTCATCAGAAAACACCGTCTACTCTATGGCAATGTAAAGAATCTGCTTTAAATCGAGTGGGATGAAAAAAAGACAAACATTGCTGAACTTCAGCATTCTGCACTTACCAGGTACTGGCATTTGTGCAGATCCTCACCCCAGTTTGTTCTTGGCTTCACTTCCTCTTTGGATGCTAGAAAAGCTTTTTTAAATTTCCAGCCAAATCATTCAGCAGCTGGGAAGTGTGTCTATCTAAAACAAATGTTGAGATGCTACTGCAAAGCCAGGCACAAGCTGATTAGCTAACTTGTGTTAGCAGTGCCACTAGACAAAGCAATTCTTGAGCATCTGTAAAAAAATCATGTTCTAAGAAACTGCTGTTAACGACTACAAGAACTGTAAAGAGAGAAGGACATACCTGATATTTACAGATCTATGAAGATATCCTAGGCATCTTATTCTGCAAATATGGCAAACAAAGCAATCAAAGCATTGCTCTGCAAGAAAATCTCCAGAAAAATCTTAAAAATCTATGAGAAAATATGCAGAATTGATACTCCTATAGTATTACTTGAGAAAAGGTGGTTTTAAGTCTCTGCTGGCATAGTGCTCTGGCTTGTTTCAAGATGGTTGTTGTGGAAACCAGATCCACAACTCTATCTGCCTACAACAAAGGCTTTTTCATAGAGAGAGATACAGAGAGCTGTGTATCTCTGTGGACTTTAGATGGAAAAAAAATTGAAATTACAGCAGAATCTTATTCCACCACAATATATATGCTCATTTTTCAACACCAGCACTTATTCAAGAGCTTATCAAAAGTCTTTACTGCTGATTAAACATGACACGATACACTGCTTAATGTGCCTTTACTCAGTGTTCATTAACATGCTCTCCAGTATAAACATAAGAAGTAAACATGGGCTAAGTATGGTGCTATCACATCTGGTGCATTTGAGTAAAGACACAAACTGACAGGTGAATTCTAAAGAAATTGCCTTGCAGTAACTCTCCTTAGCAGCCTGTGGAATACATTCTGCTAATTCCAGACCACATTCTCATTATATTGCCTAAACATACTTGCACACTGCATACTCACACAGACTGCATAGGTATCTCAATACCTGTAGACACTGGGTTGATATTCTTGCTGACATCAAAATACATTTGCCCACCTCAGTTTTGTGGTCTTCCATGCTATCCTAGGCAGTAAGAAAAATACACTTTAATTCAGCTCAGGGCAGTGTTATGGTTTTTCTTTTCTCAGTCACACAGGTCATGCAGTCTTACAGTGATCAGACTAGAAGAAAAAGGGAATGATTTCAAGGGAGTCTGCTTTAAGGTGAGCTCTGCTCTACCTCTCAATCTAATGCTAAAAACATAAGTACAGAAGCATTCAGAGAAATAAAATATTTCAGTGTAATTTCCACATTTCCATAAATCTCTGAAGCAGGTATTGAAATTTGCACCTGTGCCTGACTATCCAGGAGACCAGAACCACATTAACCCCTTATGCTAGCAAAGCAGTTACTGATTAGGTACTGATGGATGTTCTGTGGTACTATTCACATGAGCAGCAAGTACAAATGCCAGCAGGACAAGTGCAACCTATACTGCAGATATTGTGCTAGAACCACAGAATAATTAAAGTTGGAAAAAGACTCCTCAGACCACCCAGCCTAAACCCAACCCACCCCCACCATGCCCACATCCCTCACTGTCCCATCTCCATGTTTCTTGAACACCTTCAGGGATGGTGACTGCTCCACCTCCCTAGGTAGCCTGTGCCAACGCACTAACACTTCTTCCAGGAACAAATTTTTCTTAATATCCAATCCGAACCCCTCTTGGTGCTAATTAAAGCCATGAGGGACATCATGTTGTCTTATCAGCATGTTGCACGTTCCCAGTTTTGGTCCCCCACCTCAGCATTACATTACAATCCTGGAAACAGCATCATTAAACTAAATGCCATTTCTTTTAAGGCATCTATTACTTTCAAGTTCAGGCCAACATTACTGAGCTAAATAAATATTATTAAAGTAGTAAATAACAAGTAGGTCTCTTTTTGATCAGTGCTAACAATCTGAAAGCTGCTTCTCAGAAGTCATGCTGCTAGCTACCCAAGGGAAGGCAGGTCTATGGCATCAAATAATCTTAGCTCATACTACTGACTTAGCATAGAAAATCCCAAGAGTTCACATAGTTGTGCAGAAGTATTGCTGCTTCTTGTAAACCACACCTCTGCCAGCTGCTAGTGATATTTAACTGAGACCATGCTATGGCAGAAATGATGGCATTGAATAATGCAGATAAGATACCTGAAAATACTCCACATCCCCACACCTCTACTGCAAACAGTGATGCTACTGACAGATCCAGACCTGCAAACAAGCTCCACACTGCTCTGGTTTTGAAAGACATAAAAGGACTTACTGCTGTTTCTACACCTACATGGCTCATCTTCAGTTTGTGAGCTGGAGCTGACTGAAGATCTGTTGTATAGTTGGAATAATACAAGCATATAGCTGAAATTACAGGGCAAATAGCCAGAGGGCATCTGAGAAAAGACCTATCAGTTCTGAGGCTTTCAGTTGAGATGGATGCTCCCCAGTGTTGAGACTCACCACAAAAACTCCATACAGAAGCAGTCTTCAGAAAGAGATGCTACCTTAGTGGTGGTCAGCCCTTAAATGAGATCTGGGAGAGGTGGAGTCAAGCTCCACCCCTTCTGGTAGCACAGCTAATTACCTTCACCTGTGCTCCTGCAGCTGACTCATCACTTGCCTCAGGTGGTTAATCAGAGGTTCAGGCTGTGATCAACAGTTTCCCTTACAGTTGTGTTTGCAAAAACCCAAGCAGGCAAAGACACCCTCAGCAGCTTCTACACTGATGGTGTACAGGGTAACAAAGAAAACACTGCTTATGAGGCAGTCTTTGACATTGTATGGGAAACTGGTTCACAGCCTGGACCTCTGATTAATCAGCTGAGGCAAGTGTAGGGTCAGCTGTGGGAGCACAGGTGAGAGTAATTGAGCTGTGCTCCTGGAAGGGGTGGAGCCTGATTCCACCCCCTTTAGACCTCATTTAAGGGCTGACCACCACCAAGGCAGCTTCTCTCAGGGATTGCTCCTTGGTGGAGATGGCCTCAGTGGTTCCCTGCAGACTGAAGGCTTCCAGTGGGTGAGTTTTTCTTGTAAATAACCTTTTGGATATTTGCAATTGCTATCTTTCGTTATTTGTCACCATATGGATGTGTAAAATGCTGCTGTCTTGCAAAGAACAGGTTAATGCTGCAGTCACTTAAATTGGTGACTTTTCATCTCTTACAATGTTTCTGTGAACTTTGGAGAAGGTATCTTTCCTGGTCTTTGCCACAATGAAGTTGTCACACCTGGAGGTCAGATTCCCCCAATTCCTGAGAAATATGCCTTTAAAGATCACAAAACCAGTGTTTATATCTCATCTCTATGCACGCAGATTTCTTGTGTATCCTAAATGAATTTCTTTCCTTAATACTAAAACATATTCCTCTCTTTATCTTTCTGAAGTAAGCTTCATTCCTGTAACTTGAAAGCTGACTAATGAATAATTGTCAACTTTATCTGTGCTTCCCAGAACAGAATCCCCATTTATTTCCTCACTCCTGTTCATTATTTGCTATATTGAAACCAATTTCTACTGCTAGGCACTCTGGCAACTCATAAGCTGCCTTTAAACACAGCTGGCTCTCTGTTCCAAAGCACTTTCCAAAATAATTTATTTTTTGGATTATGTAATAACGATAATAACAATAAATCAGTAATTGGCATTTTTGCTCAAGGCACTAGCTGAAATTGTAGTTAACCTGACAAAGGCATGAAAACACCACAGCAGAAAATACTTTGTATATAATGATAGCTGCACAGCAGATAGATTGTTGTTATTCCTGTAATGTTTTGAGAATAGCCTTGATTACTCTATCAGTGGGTAACTGATCCAGAGCTTCTTATCAAGCTTCTGACAGAGGCAATGTTACTCAAACCTAAAATGTGTGCCTCCATTTCCTCTGTTTAGTATCAGTTTTGACTAAACGTGATTATGGCAGTGGAAGGATGCTCTGCTGCTCTTCTTTTATATGAAGCTCACCGTGTTCTGCCAGGTGGTAATATCTTACAGGAACAAAAAGACCACTTTAGTTTTAACTGCAGGTGGGTTGTGTCTGGCTGCTGCAGGCCTCTTGAAGCGGACTTCACTCAAGCATACACAGTGTGTGATGGGTTGAAGGCCGGACTGGATGATCTTAGTCATGTCGAACCATAATGCTCCTGTGATTCTGTACAAGTCCCACACATACTAAGCAGGAAGCGCTGTGAAGAAGCTCCGCTATCTGACAAATGTGACCCTCGTCGGGATCCGCCGCGGGGCGGGGCTAAGATGGCGGCGCGCAGCCGGTAGCTCACGCGTTGAGTGGTGTGTGTGGGGAACCGGCGCGATGTCGGGCCGCCAGGGGAACAAGCTGCCCAGCAACCTGCCTCAGCTGCAGAACCTCATCAAGCGCGACCCCACGTCATACACCGAGGAGGTAAGAGGGTATGGGCGGTAATGGGTGCATGGTAATGGTAATGGGTGGTAATTCCGTCTGAATTAAAGACCAGCGCTGTGTGTTGGCAGTTCCTGCAGCAGTACCACCACTATCAGTCCCATGTGGAGATCTTCACCTTCCAGCCGGATAAGCCCAACAAGGAGCTGGCGGAGCTGGTGCTGTTCCTGGCGCAGGTAGGACGGGCCCTTCCGAGGGGGAACACGCGAGCTGCCAGCGGGCCCATGGGCGCTGTGTTGGTCTATGGTGCGTTTCACGGAGCTCTAAGTTTCATATCTGAGGGTTTCGGTAGAGAGCTGACCGAGCTGTCTTTGCCCAGGTTGCTCACTGCTACCCAGAACACATGGCCAACTTCCCCCAGCAGCTGAAGGAGCTGCTCTCGTACCACCACACGGTGCTGGATGCTGACCTTCGAATGGTAAGGCGTCTGGGAGTACTCATCTCCCGTAGGATATGATGTACTGAGGATAAAGCTGGCAGCTGAGGACTGTGGTCAAGTTTGGATTCTGACCTCTGTTTCTCATCCAGACCTTCTGCAAGGCTTTGATGTTGTTAAGAAACAAGAATCTGATCAATGCGACGAGTTTGCTGGAGCTCTTCTTTCAGCTGCTGAGATGTCACGATAAGCTTCTGCGAAAAGTAAGCTGTGGTTACAAATAGTGGTCTCGCCTTCCATTGGGTTTCGACAGGCTTAGTAAAGTAATGCAGCCCTGGTGAACGGGTGTTCAGCATTTCTTGCTAATGAAATAATTAAGTTTCAGATAGCTCTGCTCTTTTGGAAACTAGAAGTGCCAAAGGGAAGACTTGGTCTGTACATCTTATTAATCATGAAGCATGCTGCTGTAAGCTGTTTTACTTCTTTTCCTATCTCACTGTAACTTCAAGTATGCTTTTTCAAATAGATAGAAATCAAGCATATATGAAGACTCAAAGTAACTTCTTGTTGCTTTTCCATCTTCAGTAACAATGAGAAGATATTATCAGTGATGAGTCTGGTTTCATTTTAGTACTTGGAGACTGTGGGGAAAATTGTGATGCATCTGCTGTGTTCCTGGTGCGACTTGCTTAAGTTATTTTTTTGCTCTCCCTCTTACAGACACTGTATACTCACATTGTGACAGACATCAAGAACATAAATGCTAAACACAAGAACAATAAAATAAATACAGTAAGTATTGTATCTTTCTGATGCAGTTTGCTACTTTTTATTGAGAAAGTTGTTTAATAAATTCTTCTGAACTGTTTTCTTAGACACTGCAGAACTTCATGTATACTATGCTGAGAGACAGCAATCCAACTGCTGCCAAGATCTCTCTGGATGTGATGATTGAACTCTACAGAAGGAATATTTGGTAGGTTTGGCAGCCTCGTACTGTTTCCCCACTTACTGTGGGGCACTCATCCTGATGTTGCTCATAGCATGTAGTGCGAGATGTAATGTGGAGAGCCTCAGACTTAATGTATTTATCATCTTTGTTGCTGAAAGGAAAAGACTTACAGTTTCAACAGGAAGGTTTTAAGTCCATCAGATTCAATAGAAATTCAGATTGATTTTTAGAAGTTCATGCAACTTAATTTTTTGAGAATACATTGGAAATTGCCAGGCTTGAAGTAAAAGAATGTTTTCTTTTGTTCAAGGAATGATGCCAAAACAGTAAATGTCATCACAACTGCCTGCTTTTCCAAAGTGACAAAGGTGAGATCTGAAATAACTTGAATTTGTGGAATGAGAAGCTTGTTTTATTGCAAATACATGCTGGTATGGGGAGGGTGGGTGTACTTTCCACAGCTACTCAGGAGACACTGTCAGGATATAGCCAGTTCATCAGCACTGTTACGGCTTTTATTTGTTAAATATGATGAGAACTGCTAACCTGCCTGGGTTTGAGTGGATCTGAGGCTGCCTGTTATCTGCATAGGTTCTGCATTGCCGGATGCTTTAAAACACATTCAGTGCTTTGAGATGTTCTTCTGTAGTACTGAGCACAGTTGATCTGGTATCAGCTGTTCAGGAGTTACCAATAACATTGGCATAGAGCAGTTTCAAACTATAGAAAGGAAATGTGCATCATTGGATTTGCTCCTGTCACTATAGAAGCCCAGCTGCCTGCTGGTCCTTTGTGTGGTTCTGGTTGTTGGGGGTTGGCAGCAGAAATCAACTTTGTACGGAACACTTTGATCTGATTCACTTTTTGTATCCATGCCTATGAATAATAGGGAGTTTCTTAGCGTAACCTCTGATAGGGATGTTTGTTTCTAGTAAATACTTTTGTCTATTTGTTGTGCTCTACATCAACTTCATTTTTCAGGTATTAGTTGCTGGTTTGAAGTTCTTCCTTGGGAAGGATGAAGATGAGGAACAAGACAGTGACTCAGACTCTGAGGTGGGTGTTGAAATTAAATATTCTCAGGTCTTCAAATTGTTTAAGAGCAGTCGTCCTGCTGGCATTTACTACAGCAATGTGTCCTCTTCTGTTCTGCTGACACTTCAGTCTTGTTTCCTCTAGTTGGCCGTCCACCTCCCCAAAATTTGTTGCCAGTTGGCCAGGAATGTTAGCAGGACGCTTTTGCTGTTTGCCTATCAACTAAGAGCTTCCTTGTGTTCTCATACTCATTTTTAAGGAATGATTAGGAATGATAAGGAATTCACTTCTAAGAGGACTGACCAGTTGGGTTTTTTTGCTTGTTTGTTTTTCTTTTTTAAACTTATGGGTGAGTAGATGTAGTTATTGAGTTGTGAGAAGAGACATTCACCTGGTGTTTAGGAAGCAGGCTTATTTTTTTTTCCTATTGGATTCAATTTCACATTTATTTACAAACAAAATTCATTTATCCTGAAAGGCTGATAACTTGATGCAATTTCAATGTAGAACCTCCTAATACTGGAATGTGACTATTTGTATAAGACTGTATAGTAGTCTGTGATTACCTAGCTGTAAGAATTATGGTGCTGATGTGCTGTGATGTGTTCGTGACCTCTCTTGTATTAGTTGGTTTTGTGGAATTGTGATTTTTTTTTTTAAAGGCTGTTGTCTCTGTATGATGAAATTTAGGTGGGAGGAGACAATTTTCAAAGGTAGTACATGATCCCAAAAAACATTGATACTTCTTTTGCATCCTGTTTGAAGTCTGATTTTACTTGAGTCTTGTTTCCCTTGTGAAGGATGATGGCCAGACAGCCAGAGATCTGCTGGTGCGGTATGGAACTAGCAAGAAAACCAGCAAGCGCAAGAAGAAACTGGAAAAAGCAATGAAGGTTCTCAAGGTGAGGAGAGTGATGTCTGACTTGCTGGTGTTTAGCTTAATCTGTTTTCACTGTCGTAATAGCTATCTTGTGTCATCTGTTTGAAGCAAAGCTCCTTAAGTGTTCTAACACCCATTCTTCAGGCATTTGCCATGTCTTCTTTTCTCAAGGCTAAACAAATCCAGTTCACTCAGCCTTTCTTCATAGGGGAGAAGCTCCAGGCCCTTCACCATCTTCGTGGCCCTCCGCTGGACTCTTTCCAAGAGATCTCTGTGTTTTTTGTACTGGGGAGCCCAGAACTGGACACTATATTCCAGATGAGGCCTCACCAGGGCAGAGTAGAGGGGGAGGATCACCTCCTTCGACCTGCTGGACACGCTCTTTTTAATGCACCCCAGTATGCCATTGGGCTTTTTGGCCATGAGGGCACACTGATGGCTCATGGCCAGCTTGTCGCCCACCAGGACGCCCAGGTCCCTCTCTGCAGAGCTCCTCTCCAGCAGGTCTTCCCCCAGCCTGTACTGGTGCATGCAATTATTTCTCCCTAGGTGCAAGACTCTACACTTGCTTTTGTTAAACCTCATTTGGTTTTTTACTGCCCAGCTCTCCAGCCTGTCCTCTTTATTCCTCTTTTAGAAGGGAATAATGAGAAATGGCAGCCTGGTACTGAAGCATCCGCAGCTTTTTTATGGAATGAGAAAATGTTTCATTTACATTTTTTGTCATGCAGAAACACAAGAAGAAAGGCAAGCCAGAGGTGTTCAACTTTTCTGCTATTCACTTGATTCATGATCCCCAGGGTAAGCACATATCACCTTCTGTGTTTTCTAACTTATTTTTTATTCTTTTCTAACTTTGTGTTAATCTCAGACATGGAAGTTTGGGCAAAACTGCAAGGAGTCACTGGGGACAGTGTGGTACTTCTGGCATCTCTTATCCTAGAGTTTCATAGTACTTAAAAGTGCGAGATCTTATTGCAGTTGTCCAAGTGGAACACTTCTAGAAGGGCAGATAAAGAAGATGCAATGTTACATCATTGCTTCAGGTTGCTACAGAGCAAGATGTGCATCCCATTTGAATGTTATAACCTTCTTTTGTTGTACAACTTCACACATTTGCAGTCTGATGTAGTGAGCCTCCAGGGATTTTGTTTTTCAGGTGGTTCCAAGTGTATCTTTTTAAAACAAAACAAAAACCCTAGTGTTAAATATTGACTGTGTTTATGATTTTGCAAAACTTCTGCTAGTTTTCTTTTTTGCTAGACCTGTGAAAACTTTAGATTTTCTAGGCATGCAAGGGGAAAAGTAATGTACTGGGAACAGTGCTCTCAGTGCCTGTGGTTTCTTTTGTGCAAGGACACTAGAACTTGAAACCAAGCAACAAAGCCTTGGCTGCACTTCTTAATTTGGTCTCATCTGAGTTGTTCACAGTCTACTATAAATCTATTATTGCTTCTAGATTTTGCAGAGAGACTGCTGAAGCAGCTGGAGAACTGTAAGGAACGATTTGAAGTGAAGATGATGCTCATGGACCTAATATCCAGGCTAATTGGAATACACGAGGTACACAGTCTCTTTCTTTTGTAAGGGCCTGATAGAAGCTAACCTTGGCTGGGTGGTGATGTGCTGTGGCCTTGTGGTACTGGAGAATGAGTTTCAGTTTTGCTGTGTGTTGGAAAATGAAGATGAGTATGGCCATGCAGTTGCCACAGGTATTTATGGTATGACACAGTGATGTAGTCACTGTCATTGTGTAGTACAATTAACTTGTATTTAGGGACAGCCTGCTCTGGGAGAAAAGACTGTGTTCCTGAAGCTAGGGGAACATGCAGCAGACTGTACTGATTGGAGTCCCTTCCTCATCTGTGTGTTTCATGCTTGTGACTGGAGAATGTCATGCAATTAAAATGTGAGGCATTTGAAGATCAGGCTATGTAGAATCATTGATTATTACAGCATACCAGATTGTGAAAATGATGCTAAGTTATAACAAAAGCAGCTAACCTGTTACAAATTTTATCATCCTTGCAGCTTTTTCTTTTCAACTTCTACCCCTTCATTCAGAGATTCCTGCAGCCCCATCAGAGAGGTAAGCAGCTACTAGTAGATAGCAATCTTGGCCCATCACATCACATATACAGTTAGTTCCTAAAAGTGGTGCTGTGAGTAGGAAGTAAGGGTAGTTCAGAGAGTGATGGATGAAGGAGGCAGATGGCTCTTATTGTCCAGAACAAGGAATGGACTTGATTTTTCTGACTTGAGTGTTTCAGAATCCCCAGCAATGGGATGAAGTGAATCTGCAGAGTTCCTAGTTCCTTTCAGATCCTCACCAGTTTAGTGAAGCTGTGTTTTTTGCTGCTTTGTTTTCCTGGCATTTTGATCTACAATGGGAACATGTACTCAAGTGTAGCTGGCTTTTAAAGTCTGCTGCTGGGGTGGAGAGCAGTACGTGTTCCTAATGCTTGGTGGGACAGAAGAAATACTTCTGCAAGATGTCCCAAATAATTCCAGCCTGAAATAACTTTGAAACTTGAGTGCGCAAAGATCTCGTGGAGGTAGCTGTGTTGGTGAATATTGTTACTGACCAGAGTAAGTTCTGTTGATAAGCTTTGATGTCTTTTCCCTACTCTTCTTCTCTTTTTTTCCCAGAAGTGACAAAGATTCTTCTGTTTGCTGCACATGCTTCACACCAGCTGGTACCACCTGAGGTCAGTAACTCACCTACTTCTGGTGGCATTGAAAATGGACAGTGGGCCAGGATGGGAGTACTGACTGTTGAGTCCTCTCACTGGGGGAGGGAAACAAGGAATCTGGTCAGATTGTTTTTCTTGAAAAGCATACAGGAATGTTTTGCTCCCTTGGGTATTTCTGTAAGTTGTAAGGTGTTGCTTTGCACAAAAGGAGACAGTCCCATGCTTGAATTCTTCATTTCTGCAGGAGAATTTGTCCAAAAGTTAGTTGCAAGCTATAGTGGCAAGTCCTGAGCTCTGCCTTTCTGTAAAAAGGGCTCTGTTGTCTGTTAATAAGATATAACAATTTTCACGTTTTCACGGTTACATTAAATGAATAGTAAATATATTCACTTTTTTCTTTAATTTTCAGATTATCCAATCAGTTTTGATGACCATTGCCAACAACTTTGTCACTGACAAGAATTCTGGGGAGGTCATGACTGTAGGGTGGGTACAAAACCTCATTAAAACTGTAGAACTCTATCTGTGTGTGGAGTAAAAAAATATACATTGTTTGCAGCCTATTGCTGTCATTCGTCTCTGCTTTTAAAAACCAACTTGATACTTGAATAAAAACAAGTTAGGACTGTATCTAATCAGACAAAATAGGGCAGACAAAATAGATGCAGAATGCAAATGAAATATGTTAAGTTTTTGTGGCAGAATGCATCCTATGGATGTTCCTCTTTATTTTAGTTCATGTTGTATTAAGATGCATCAAGTTTGAGATAACTCAGTCAGTTACCGCGACAATGAGAGTTTCTGCCAACTGTGCTATTCAGGAAAATATTTCCCTTTTGAATTTTTAGAATCAATGCAATAAAGGAAATCACTGCAAGATGTCCATTAGCCATGACTGAAGATCTGCTTCGTGACCTCGTTCACTACAAAAATCATAAAAATAAAAGTGAGTGTATTGCATGGATAGGACTTCTGTGTCCTTATATCTTTTTCGCTGTATCATCTGGTCATCAGTTGTCATAGCTTTCATAACAGTTCTGTAAGTGGTATTTCTTTAATGTGGACTGAAAGGTATCACTTCCAATATGCCTGTTGCATTTCTGTGCGTATACATAGACAAAAACAGTCATGGGTAGTTAAGGCATAGGAAATGATCGACAGAAGTAGAGAAGATTGGCTACTAGCAAGTGAATATTTGGCTCTAAGAGCACTGGTGAAATCAGTGCAGAGCTGTAACTCAAGAAATTGCATGAGCAGGCTGTAAATAACGATTATGGAAATGAGCTTTGTTTGTTTTGGATTCTGCTATTTTGTACTTAATCCTGACCCTTTTTTTCTGGATAGATGTGGTGATGTCTGCGAGAACTCTGATACACCTTTTCCGTTCCCTGAATCCTGAGATGCTGCAGAAGAAATTCCGGGTAAGGGTGGTTTTCTGTGTAGTTCATTCACAGCACACATAAGCTTATGTGCTCAAAAATGATGATGATAGAGTCTCATAGTATCTTGAGAATGTGATGGGACTGTGTATTTCTCTCTCCATGCCTGTTTTCTTTATGGATTTTGACATGCTTTTCTCTTGTTTCAAGGCTGCCTTAGTACAAATTTATCAAACTCATTGACAGAAGTGATATAGAAACCTGTCTTTCTAGAATTAGTTCAACTCTACAGTAGTTGAAGATACTTATTGTTGTTTCATCATGCAGAATTTTTGTATAATCCACCTTATATATTTTTAATAGATTTGTGGGAATTAAAATAGTAGCCTGCTTAGCATGTATTTTGTTTACCTATAGGGTAAACCTACTGAGGCCTCGGTGGAAGCCAGGATTCATGAATATGGAGAACTGGATGCCAAGGACTATATTCCAGGAGCAGAAGTACTGGAGGTTGAGAATCAAGAAGAAAAAGGAGGAAACCAAGAAGGTAGGCCTTTCTTCTTTATTACTTCAATTTTGTGCATCATCACCACTAGGGTTTTATTTGGACTTAAAACTTGGTGTTCATGTGTTTGATTTGCTGTTCTCATGCGCTGCATGGTTTGCATATATGTGTTTGTCTAGTGTGAAGCACTGGTACTTGTCCTTGAGTTAAATGCAGTTTATCCAGAAAGATCTAGTGGTCACTGCATTTCTTAATACAGTGTACACTGAGATGGAAGAGGGAACAATGTGACACAATTAACATTTGCAAACTAGTGCATTTCTTCAGAGTTTCTCCAAAACGTAGCTCATTGTTTTGAGAGCCTTTAGCATAATATGTGAATACAACAGTACAGCTTGCTGCTGTGCTCAAGTGCTAACTTCTTGCATACTCCTTAGGTATCTTCTATGGTTAGCTTTGTTTTGAGTGAATGAGATCACCATTTTTGCTCACTTACTGCATGTTCATAACAACAAAATATGTGAAGGAGAATGCAGCTCATAATAAGATAGAACAGGTGCTTTATAAAGTTTGTTCTAGAAGTGTGTGTTTGAGTATCTTACACTGCCATATGGTGGGTATCACTATATATATATATATAGCTGCAGGTGTGCCAGGAGGTCAGAGAAGCAGAAAGGCATCTCAGCTTCAAATCAGTCACTACCAGAGTTGTGCAATGTGAGGCTTTGACATTGCAAGCCAGGTGTAATTTGGTTGCTGAGCTTGTGAGTGGGGAAGTGTTGGAGCTACTGGTCTGTTCAGCTGTGGATTTACTTCAAGATGACCAGATGTGTGAAGTATCTTCAGTTTTTGTAGTGTGTGGTTCTGATGTTGGGATGCTGAGATCCTGCAGATCCCGTTTGGTGAGCGTGTTCCTGGGCATGTTGTTAACAGATAAAGAAAGGTGATGAGAGTTTGGTATCCACTCTTAAATTGTCTGAAACTCAAACAGTCAAACTAAGTTTGTACTAGCAGCTCTGTGCATTTCTTCCCTTGAGCAGATGGATGGGAAAGTGCTAGCATGAGTGAGGAGGATGACAGTGAAGATGGGGAGTGGATTGATGTGCACCACTCTTCAGATGAGAAGCAGCAAGAAGTGGTGAGTTCCAAATGCCTTCCACCCTAAATAGAAATGGGACTTGCTAATAGCAGTCCAGATTCTCTTGCTCTATACTTTCACATGACTACTTTTAACTAACTACATAGAGTAATTTGACCAGAATCAGTGAGGTGAGGTATACTAGGTATACTTGTGCACCTGTGCAGAAGTGTGTATTGTCAAGGTGAAGGGAGAAAGTTGGTGAATTCTGTTCCATTGCAAAGCTATAATGTTTGCATGGTGAGTGCTTTTATCTGCTCTGAACTATTAAAACATTGAGCTATTCCTTTCTTCTAACAACCACACAGGATATAAAACTCCTAAGAGTCCTGACAACTGTTTGGATCATTTCCAAGCAGTGTTATTTGTATGTAGATATTTGGGAGGCAAAGGTCATTGACTATGGCATAGAATTTGCTTGCAAAGGTCAGGATGATGATGCTTTGTTCTTATCTCAAAAGGCAGAGAAGGTCAAAAGCATGCCCATAGAGGAACGGAAAGCCAAAGCTGCGGCAGTCAGTACAAGCAGGCTGCTAACTCAGGAAGACTTCCATAGAATACGTCTTGCCCAGCTCTCCAAGGAAATCAGTTCTGCACCGGGCAAAGCTATAAAGAGGAAAAATATCGAAATAGATGATGAAGAGGAGCGCAGGTAGGATATGAAATGCTGACAAGTGCTTTCTTTCACCCACAGGCTGGTGATGTAACTCCCGATTGCCAGCAGATGTAGAACTTGGTCATTCACAGCTGGTGGCAGGTGGCAAACAGCCACACAGCCTCAAGTGGATCCTGGCCCAGGGGATTTACTTATACCTGTGAGAAAAAGCAAGAGGCATTGATAGAAGCTGTGGGACTCATTTTCTTGTTCAGACCAATGGGCATGTTATTGTTGTAGTTGCAACGCTGTATCTCCAGATTCTTAAATGTTGTTGTTCAAGCTGGTCTTGAAAAACAGTTAGTGTTTTATAGGGATTGTCCCACAAATGAGGGTTAGCTTGAGAGAAAGAACAGGAACTGCTTTTGTGAGTGAGTATAGCAGGAAAATGGCATAAGAGGTGAGAGAGAGAGAAAAGTCAGGTGAGCATTTTTGTTCTTCTGGTCAGAGGATGCTTTTGTATGATAATCTTTTGTTGGATTTTTTGTATACGTAGAGGAGAGCTGCTTTCACTCAGAGATATCGAACATCTCCATAAGAAGCCAAAGTCAGACAAGGAGACAAGACTGGCAACTGCAATGGTGAGGAACTTGGCTATTTCATATCCTCTTTTAGGCTTCTTAAAGGGTTGTGGGCTTTATCTGTTCTGAAATAAGGAACTGGAGTACAGATGCACAGCTGCCATCTGTGTTACGATTAATTTTCTTTTTCTAATGTTGCATCTTGGTTGTAACAGATAAACAGTCTCTTGCTGGTGGAATATAGACACCTCCAGTTTTCACTGTTACTTAATACAGCCAGTGTGGAGGAATGCATGTCATACACTCAGTCATATCGAATCCAGATTTATAATTGCTACCCTAGGACCTAGCAGTGGATGTTAAGTGTAGAGAAAAACAAATGACTATTGTTATATTGTGCTGCCTGTTGTAGGCTGGAAGAACCGATAGAAAAGAATTTGTGAAAAAGAAAAAAAGATTGAATCCCTTTGCCAGCTCAACCAATAAAGAAAAGCAAAAGCAGAAGAACTTTATGATGATGAGATACAGCCATAATGTCCGGACCAAAAATAAGCGTTCTTTCAGGGAAAAACAGGTAATATTAAGTATATGCATAAAAAGCAGGTATTCATGTGCTTAAAACAGGCTCCATTGTAGTGTAGTGCCTTAATCTTTATTTTTTTTTGAGATTACAATGACTCTTAAACTTGACTTGCTGTTTCTAAAAGAGCCATCTGGAATGGTTTCAGTACTTGTTCCTGATTTAATGTTTTGAGTTTCAATGCAACAGCTGAACAGTGAAAGGAAGGGTTCTTTGATACTTTAGACTACGTCACCAGTTGACCGTGGTTTGTATGCCCCAGTTAAAAGAGGGTTGAAGTGATGTAGTTTTAATATACTGTGTTCTACCGCCCTCCTTAGTGGTAGAATAAGATGGAACGTTCTTTTTGTCTAGAGTTAAATCTTCTTACCCACTAAAACATCTAATGTACCACTTCAGAGCAATTTTGTTGTTCATGCAGTTTTTCTTCCCACCCTTGAAAAGCAGCTTCATAATCTTTCCAAAAATGTCTGTTAATCCCACTTACCTTTCAAGCTGGACCAAGATTTCTTCTGGTCCCTTTCTGCTGAATTAATCAGTGGAACAAGTTTGTTACTCTGTCCTTTTCCTAAATTATACAGTATGTTAAATGACATACTGATGCATTGATGAGAGACTTTATATTTCAGGAGTGAGTCTGGCTTAAAAAAAAAAGTTGAACTGTGTAACCACAGCATTTCTGCCACTGTGTGTGTTTGCACTTGACAGTTATTGCTCCCAGTTTTAGCTGAGAAATGATTGGTGTTTCTCCCAGGTTGAACACATGATTTTTCCTTAGTAATACACATTCTTATTGAAAATAGCTTAGTGGAACTTATACAGAAACATCTGCTTAATTCTAAGCACAACCCAAAGTTCTTAACTTTACAGCTGAAAATATTGTTATACTCTTATTTCTTTCCAGCTCCTTGCATCAAATTCATGTTGTCTACCTTAGAGATGAAACAATGGCTTTTAAGCTTGAGTATAAAATAGTCATAAAACTGCAGTAAGAAAGAGCTGAGTGAGACTAACTTGTCTATGATCCGTTGGTTCCTCAGTGCTGTTACAGTTATTGTGTTATTGCACCTCAGTCAGCTGGTTTGAAGATAATTCAGGTTCATAAGTCATCTTACAGGTCCACCTCACCTGTAATATATTAAAGCCGCTTTAGATGTGTATTACAGCACAGATGATGCAAGTTGTTAGCTGTACCTTTCTCTTAGGAAATCTGGTTTATTTATCAAATACTCTACACGTGGCTTTAATTGATCTGTAACTTTCTGATCTTATCTACAAATTCTGATCTTATCTACAAATGCCTGTGCCCATGGGTGGGTGTATTGAGGAGGATTGTTGGTGTAATAGTTTGCTTACTTAATAGTTATAGGTGTGAGAGTTTGAAATACCTGAATATTTCTCTCTTGTTTCCTATTCCAGCTGGCTCTCAGAGATGCGCTCCTGAAAAGGAAAAGGCAGCTGCTGAAATAAAACAGTAAAGGAAAGAAGTAGTTCTCACCCTGCAAGAAACAACTCTAGAAATACTTGTTTTCTCCTCTCCCAAGGAAGCAGAGGGGGAAAAAAGAAAAGAAAAAGGAACTGAATTGTGCTGTGGATTCATTTTGATTCCTCTCTACTCTGTTCAGAATTAGAAATTGAACGCTGCCAAGTTGGATATTGCATCCATAGGACACTGAAGAGGCCTTAATCCTCGTAGGATTTTTGATTTTTAATTGCCTTTCCTACGAAGCTCTATCTTTTTGAGTATAATTTATTTACAGCTGTTCTGTGTAAGTATGAATTCAAACATACAATTTTATTATTAAAAAAAATCTTTTAATTGATTAAATAAATGAAGAGGTAATTGGAAGGAGAAAGAATATTACAGCTCACCCCTTGAAGTGTGTGTGTGCGTACAATGTGTATGCCTGACTTATGAGAGTGATTTCATAGTAAGCCAGTGGTCGTTTTCATTACCCATTTGCTTATAATAAAACCAAACTGAGGGGAAGAACGGCTTCACTATGATGTATGAGGGGAAAAAAAGGAATGAAGTCAGTATAGAAGAAGGAGGCTTTCACATTCCTGTATAAACAGAGGTATCGCACAGAGGCAAGATAAAGTATCTTATTTTCCTTTATCAGTGCATTATGTAGTGGGAATTGTGCCTGGTTGATTCTTTTTTAATAACATTGATCAGTGGGTTCTTTACCGTGACACAAAGGTTGAACTCCCGCTTCAGCCTTAGCTTTGGCTGGAAATGCTACTGACCATGCTGCTGTCACCCAGCTGCTTCCATGATAACTGAGTTGCTTACACTACCCTTTTGTGAAGCTCTGCTTCCCCCTTAGGGGAGGTGAAGTGTCATGCACAGTATAATAGGGAAGCAGTTTGTGGGGTGATTTTGTTGGTTTTTTTTCCTTTTTAGGAAGCCAGACTGTTTCTCCCATACCAGAATTCACTTGGCAGAGGTTCTTATGTTAAACCCCCAGTTGTATCAGTTGGAATCCTTATGGGTTGTGATGGTGGTTATGTTTTTATTCTCCTTGTCCCACCTTGCTTACTGGAGCATGGAAGCTAACAGCCTTCAGGCTGCTGGCAGAGACGTGAAGAAGGAGCTTACTGCAGTTGGTGGCTGGAGACCACAGCTGGGGAGAACGCTGAGTGAAGCGCAGTTGTAGGAAACCCCCTTTCCCTCTTCTCCCTGTTCAGCGAACAGCTGGGTGCATTTTCCCTAATCTGTGGGCGCTGATTTTGAAGTAGTTTGTTTTTGAAGCTGGAAGAAGTGTTTCTTCCCTGCAGGCGTTGTATTCAGCCCCTGGGTGCCTAGTTTCTCAAGAGCCTCCCCCATTTAAACATGACAGCACCTCAGAGATATGAAACAGACGTTTTGCATCCTTCCTCTGCCACCTTTTTGCACGCAGCCGTGCCTTCCTTCCTCCCTTCATTGCCTGTGTGGTGGCGGTGGGCAGGAAGGGCTGTGAGGGGCTCTCCCCGCGGGAGGCCAAGGCCGCGCTCCGCTCCGCCATCTGCTGGCCCTTCCCCCTGTGCCGCCCCTCAGGGGCGTGATGCGGCCGCTGTTCCCTCCGGCGGCCGGGTCGGTAGCGATGCTGCGGGTAGCGGTGCGGGGCTGCCCGCTGCCGGGGCTGCTGCTGTTGTGGGCGCTGTGCGGGGCGGCGGCCCGGCCGTCGGCGGCCCCGCTGCTGTGTAACGTGAGCTTGGACAGCCCGGCCGAGGAGCGCTGGCTGCCGGTGCTGCGGCACTTCGAGCCCGCCTTCCTGCGAGCCGCCGTCGCCCGGGTCATCGAGTGAGTGCGGGCCGGGGGGGCCGGGCTGCTGGGCGCTTATGGGCGGCGGAGCGGCTGCCCGTCGCGTCTCGCCGCGGACATTGCGTTGCCCTCGGCTCGCTAACGCCTCGGAGCGTGTTTTGCAGCGAAACCGTGCCGAAATGGTTCCACGACGTCATTCGTCCGATAGCGGCGGAGCTCGAGTCCTACATGCCGCAGCCCTTCGCCGGGGAAATCCGAGGGCTGTGCGAGGCGCTCGGGGTCAGTCTGGGAGACGGAGTGCTGCTCAACTTCGCCTACGAGTCTACGGCGTAAGCGGCACAAACTCATCGGGACGGTTCGGTGGGAGCACACGTGGAAGGGCAGATGAGGACGGGGCGGAGGAGCTGCCCTTGGCCGTGGTGCCGTGGTGCTGCAGGCGGGCTGTGCTGAGCGCCCGGCGGGACGGGGCGCAGGGCAGGACTTCTCACAATCCTCCTTTCCCTGTTTTGTTCTTGAAGGTTTTGCACGAGTATCATCGCTCAGGATGACAAAGGAAACATTTACCACGGGCGGAACCTGGATTATGATTTTGTAGATCTGTTAAGCAAGATCACCATCGACGTGCAGTTTATAAGAAGCGGGCAGGTATAAACTGTGGTGTGGTTGAGTGGTATTCTGTGAAGCGGTGGTGTACTGCTGTACAGCTGCACGCACTGTGCTATTGAATCTAGTGATGAGGTTTGAGACCCAAAGTCACTGAATTATCAGAAGGCCACAGTTCCTCTCTGTGAGGAACTCTCTGCTTGCCAGACTTCTAGTTCAGTGTGGCAAATTGGGATGAATTAAACAACGTGATCTTGTGTCTCAAGGTCATTATTTGGAAGGAGGAAAGAAGAAAATGCCAAGATTCTGAATGCAAATAAATACTAAAGAACATAGGAATTAAATCCATTTTGGCAGGAAGAGATTCTGAGGCATTTTCCTTAGGCCTTCTTAGTTTTATTTACTAATGCACTTGTGTTTTAGATGAAAATTGCCAAAAGTGAACTATTTGCTAATGCAGCCCTTGCAGGTGTGCTTTTCTTAATGTTCATTTGTACTTTTTGTAAAGAAATAATTCTTTCTTTCGTTCTTACTTGACCTCTTGCCAACTTGAGCAGTAATTTTGTAGCAGTTGACAATCATTAACAAATTAAATGCGTTGTATTTTGGTCCTTGGAGTCTTTTTATGACATCCTTTGCAACATTTCCTACAGGACAAAAGGTTTTAAAGAGGTTTTCAGAATGATGCATGAAAGGTACAGGAAGAGTAGGCCGTACTGTTTCAGAATGTTGCTTCTATTTGTTAAAGTGCTCTGTTCCAGAATGCTGAAACACTCCATGTCTCCTGGTTTCAGATAGCATATCGAGGAACGACGTTTCTTGGCTACGTAGGTTTATGGACTGGGCAAAGTCCTCACAAGTTCACAATCTCTGGTGATGAACGAGGTAAAGAAATAAGTAAAAAACCTGCCTTCTATGCTTGACTTTAGGTACTCTATTTCAGTTGGTTGTTGCCTCCTCCAGCTCTTCTGCTGCATTCTCCCAGAAGTAAAAGCTCTGAAGGTTTTCAAGAAGGAAATGAAACTGAATAACTTCTATGTCTGTCAGGGGGTAAAAGCTCTTGTGCTGCCAGTATTTGACAGCTGCAAAGGGAAGGAGGCATTTGTTTATCAGCACAGCGTCATCTGAGTGCAAATAGTGTCAAAGGAGACAGAGAACCTTGGAGAAGACAGTAAAAGATGAACTCAGTTGGAGTCAGCAGAATAGATGTTAAAAGAAATAAGTTTATATATATAGTATATAGTAAATAATATATATAGTATATAGTAAATAAACTGCTTTCCTATTTCTTTGCTCCTCCCTCTGTTTTCCAGCTTTCTCTGTCCCCTTAAGACAGCTTGAAAGAAGAGGTGGGATGTGACTGAGAGTCCTATATAAATATCGATTGTCGCTATGAGTAGGAATCCTGACCAGGAACACACACACCTTTTGGTTCCTGTTTCTTTTGCTAATGTTGCCTTGTTGTGTTCTCTAGATGATTTAGTAGCTTGCAATTCCTGTTTTTAAGATCCTGCTTTTGATGCTAGCATAGTTATTTCATTTTTTCAAAACTGAACTATCCTGGTTCAACTAAGAGGTGCAAACTGCCCTTAATTTGTACTGACGTCACCTGGGAAATAATGCCTTCAGTTTATAAGCCTTTGCAAAAGAGTTGATTTAGAAAGATTTCCAGACCAAAGTTTCTGAATGGGAACAACCTGGGGACAAAATCAGTGTGCTCCTATTGTCCCTGCTTTATCTCGGCAGCGTGCTTCAGCATTCAGTGTAAGGATCACTTGGGACTGCAGTGAGATGGTTCATTCAATGGCCAAAACCATTCCGCAAGCTTTTGTGTGAAATGGACCCATCTTGTCCATCAGGACCTGATGTGCTGATGTCTGCCTGCATTGCCCGTGTGTCTTGTCTCTTTTTAACTACAGGCAACAGTAATTCGCTCAGTTTGTGCTGAGCCTCTGCACGTGACAGCTTGCTTTTCTATCTGTCACCGTGCAATTGAAATAAAATGTGGGGAAATGAACTTATGAGATATGGCTGAAAAGGGAGATGACTTTAAATTAAGGTGGGGGTCTCTCAAGAGGCAAGCATTGTTTCTGCTGGCTTTTTTCTGCTTTTTAAGTATAAAGTTGACCTTTGTTCATTTAACTTTCTTCATTGTTCCTTTCTTTTCTCTTTTCTTCCCCTCAGAGGGTGGTAGCTGGTGGGAAAATGCAATAGCTGCGTTTCTGAATCGAAATTACCCTGTCAGCTGGCTTATCCGAGATGTAAGTGCGATTGTGTTTTAGTCTTTTTTCACAGTGATGTTGTTTCAACTTGTACAAATCCAAGTAAATTTGACTTTTTATCTAATGTTTTCATGGAAAATGCAATAAATGCAAAGTAAATATATTTCAAAAGAGCAAATAGATAATGCCCCCAAATCAGAGCTTGCTGTTGAGTAGCAGGAGTTACACTGGTATTATATAGAGCATGTTTTACGAATACTGTGTTAGCTTCCTGCTACCATAAAAACAGATCTGCTTCTCACATTTGTGGATTATAGCAAATATGAGTTAGGTTTGTTAAGTGGTCGCCCTGCAGAGTTGGAGTGTCTGTTGGGTACCTTATTTTTCATGTTTTTTGAGCTGAAGATGCAAGTTGAGACTGTGATTGAGACTAATGGCTGTGGTGCTGCTGTCAGAAATAATTAATGGTTGAAAACAATAGAGAGCAATTTTGGTTTTGAACTTCTTTTGCTTTTCCTCATATACATTGGTGTACGTGTGTTTATATATGTTTATTTACTTTTTCCTTTGTATATTTGCAAAGATGGAAGGAATGATGTCAGTTGTGAGCTGCACTCATTTCATGTTCCTGTGTCAGTTCAGAAAGCTGTTTTCAAAGAAATATTTTCAAACAGCACTTTATAGTTCATTGTTATTTGCAACTGTGCTGGAACTGTTTCACTTTTGTGCTTGCCTGTGCTCCCTGACTTCTGTTTCATTGTGATTTCCTTTTTATATCAGACCCTGAGCAGAGCAGAGGACTTTCAGTCAGCTGTTCTCAGACTAGCTGACATTCCCATCATTGCTGAAGTTTACTATATTGTAGGAGGTGTATCGCCCAAAGAAGGCATGGTCATAACAAGAAATAGAAGAGGGCCAGCAGACCTCTGGCCTCTCGATCCTTTAAGTGGAGCGTAAGTGGAGAAAATGTTTCGTTTTACTTTTTCATACTCTCTCTTGAGTGATAGGTAAGGTTAATGGGATGGCTTTTAGTGTAGATCCAGGTTCATCTCTTATCAGTGCTCACAGCTGAGCAGGGAAAGTTTGAGAGCCCCTGAAAAGATCTGTCACTCCTCAAGAAGAATGGATCACAACATCATGTCAGGTTGGGACAGTCAGTGCTTCAAAGGTGGCAAAAGCTTCTGCATACATTTATTTTTACTTAGATTCTAAAGGAGACAAGACCTGAGGGCTCATCCTGGATGTCTGTCTGCCAAGTATTGGATGATAAAATTCAAGTTAGTTTTCACCACTGTGACAGAAGAATTGAAGGCTCAAAAATAGTTGTTTCCTATGAAGTTTGTGAAATTGGCAGCTTAATATTAGAAGATCTGCAATAGTTGGCCTGCAATTAAAAAATGGCACTTAATGACTGCTTATGCAATAAATATTGGCTTGGATACAGCCAGATGGCCTGTTGGCTCTGTGTTCTCCAAAGTGGAGAATTCAGAGCGAATGCAGATTCAGGCTACGTGCCCGTAATCTTTTTTCCGCTTATCTCTATAAAGGCCCAACCTTACTTTTGTTCTAGTTGTTAGTAGTTTTACCACTAGCAGTTCGGTCATCACTCTTTTGTGTGTGTGTGTTGAGTAGCTTATGGTGAAGACTGCTATGTATGCTAACCCTTAGATTTACAAGAGGCGCAGGGAAGAGGTTTCTGAGAGAATTTTTTTTTTCCTTTCGGACATACAGAAATATCAGTTCTTGATGTTTATTAATTACCTGCTGATGCACTTGGTGTTTGCTTTTATATTTGTGTGTTACACGACAGATGGTTTCGTGTGGAGACAAACTATGACCATTGGACTACCCCTCCTCCTCGTGATGACCGAAGGTAATATTAGATTGGACCTCTTGTAGTGAGATATCACTTTCATATTAAAAAAGCTTGGAGACTTGGACATTTTCTTCTTTTGTATTTAATGCTATTGCACTATTTTCCCACAGAACGCCAGCCATGAAAGCTCTCAATGCTACTGGACAGCAGAACATCAATTTTGATACACTCTTTCAGGTATTTCTTTTAAATTCTGTACAGCTTGTAGACTTTCACTTAAAATTCTTCCGAAGCAGAAGCGCAGTTACTTTGTTGTCAGAAATTCAAAAGCCATGCAAGGAAGAGATGGTGAAAAGGATGTGCTACTCGGCCATCTTTGGAGAATTTAAGGCTGATTTATATTTTGTATGTTAAAATGTTTCTGAACTCTATGCGTGGTCATTTCATAATAGTCTGCTGTTGTAGGTTGAAAGCGTCAGAGAAGAATCCCATCACCATCATCTCTGCAGTTTTGTTGTTAAAGCACAGTTATGAATATTACAGAGGGCAGCTAAAGTGTTACACAGGAATGAAATCTACTGCTTAGTTTTGGGAACTGAAATGTTGTGTATTTCAGAGTTTTTACTAAAAAAGAAATGGTCTGATATTAAGAAACAGCTGAACATCAAGCATAGTTCTTGATTTTTCCATTATGTGGTTTCATAACTTCATCCTATGCTGTTTCTAAGTAGGCTTTTAATTACCTTTTAATTTACCAGAATGACAACCCTTCACACTTTCTGTACAGGTACTGTCAGTGAAGCCAGTCTTAAATAAGTAAGTATTAGCTTCAGAGATGTCAATCAGTACCTTCTACCATTCATCAGGCCAAAAACTTCCTTGGGATCTTCATGTACCTCTGCTTGAGTGTTTTATGGTTTCCCAGCTTAGATTTCTGCTTGTGCATGTGGTGCTGTGTCTTCACTTCCACAGAACTCTTCCTCTGTGGTCTGTCCATCTGCAGCCATGAAATGGCACTTTGTTTGGATTAGTCTGGTAATGGAAAGTTGCTTTGTAGCAGAGAAAAACAGGACTGCTTAGGTGATTGATCAGCAGTACTTTCTACAATTCTTCTTGCCAAGTCATTCGTGCCTTTGACTGTTGGAACATTTAGGTTTGTGGTAGCATTGGAAATCTCTCTCTTTGGTGCTTCTGACAGCCCTGCTTGATGTGTGAAAAACTGTTAAGTAGTAAATGGGCACATAGCTGTTAGGTAGCTTATTTTATTTTTATAATAGATTTACTTCTATTTAACATTATGGTTCCACAGATTGCACCTTTGCAGGTTATCCTTTTACATTACTTTTACACGGAGCTCACTACTTTCTCTAGATCAGTCACTTGCATTAGAGCTTGGCAATAGCTTCAACGTGTCTTCCTCCACTTTTCTTAACACTTCTGCATCTACATATCTATATATATATGTAGAATTTTAGTTCCACTAAAATTTGTTCTGCTGCTTTGCTAGTTTTATAAATTAATCTTCTTATCTGTAGAATGATTTTGACTCCCTCTTTTCTTCTTTGCTCTTTGCCTACCAGTAACACAGTGTATACTACAGTAATGAGTGCTGCGTTTCCAGAGAAGTACCAGACATGGATCAGAACTATGGAGTGAAGTAAATAACATGCTGGTATGCCGAGCTCCTTGTACTTCAATAAAAATTCCAGCTGACGAGTCACTGAGGGACAAAGCACTGCAACAGCACTCAAGTGACCTAGTCTGAGTTCCTGATTCCCTTGGTTTGCTTATCGACCTTGGTTAAATACCTTCCCTAGTTGATTTAGAGATAAGAATTAAGTACTGACTTTCTTTGCAAAACCCTTTGAGATTACTGTAGGAAAAGTGCTTCTAATAAAGTAGGGAGGTAGGGGTGGCTGCTGTTGTAACCTACTGGTAGTTGTTTGCTAAATGGAAGCTTGAAGTATTGTTTTTACCTGTTTGACTAGTGAGATACATTTGGTCTATCTTCAGGTGGCTAACTATGACAGGAAGTCCTGCTGGTGGCGAGCTGAACCTGAGCAGGTGATATTCAGCACTTGGCACAAGCAAAGATCGAGCTTAATCTGTGTCAGTCTCTCACAGCCAACTGAACATCAACATCCTTTGAGATTTTTGTCCTGTCAACTTACAGAAAAAGTCAAAGTGCTTCAGCTCGCACAGTGCCTCATGTGGCAGCTTCACTGTGTTCAAAGGAAGATATCAAATCACATCATTTCTTCCAAGAATCTCTGGTTGTGTGGACCTGGTAGGACCATAGTAAGCAGCATCGCAGTTCAAATAGATTTTTGTATGCTCATTAGTGTTATATTCACAGTAGTTATATTGGACATTAGAGCTTAGCAAGACTAGTTCCTTTCTCTTAGGGATTCTGAAGACTTTGTTTCTTTCTATGCATGTATACAGACCTCTGCTCTTACATTTATCTGTCTGTCTTTTTGTTTCAGCAGATTGAATAGGAGAAAAGTTGAAGCTTTCCAAGACCAGCAAATGCTTTTAAAAGCACTCCCAAAAGCAGTGCAGCTGTTTTGGATTACTAAATGAGTGAACCATTCACGCAATAAAGACTTGCTAGTTCTATAAAGTGTTGCAGATTATATTGTTAATGAACTGTAATGGAAGTTTGATTTTGTTTTAATTATATTGATGTTCTAGCAGATATTGATAGCTAAAATTTGCTATTATTTTTTTGGGAAGAATTGTGCAATTTGAACATACTCATTTACTGACTGATAAATAAAAAGATCTGTTTTGTGTGGAATGTAGGCATGAGCATAATGAAATAAAAATGTGCTGCCGATTGCTTCATTGATGGAGACCTGTGATGTTACTGTTAATGTCGTCAGCCATATCTGACTTGTATGGAGTCTGTGGTCATTAGCCCGGTGGCATCAGGTGTATAAGGAGTAGTTTTTTGGTGTAACGTAAGGAAGTGGGCTAGAAGGAGTAGTTGTATGCACAGCCATGGGCTGCTGTGCATTTACTTATCAGAAACTGGGAGCTATTCAAAGAGATGTGCCGATAAAGACTTTTGCTCCCTAATAGATGAGAGAAGCTTGTGATGGAATAGCAAGTGAGTTTAAGAAAAGGTGTCATCAATAGAAACGTTACAGCTCCTCCTTTCTGGTTTATTTCAGTCTGGTTGTGCTGTGACTGCTTACTGTGAATTCAGGCACTTCCTGCAAACATCCAAGAAATACAGAAGGATTCAGGGAGTTGAGACCCATGGATACCTACATAAAGCTTTGGGGTACTGGACAACATTGAAGCAGATGCCTGCAAGGATTTTATCTAGTTTGGCATTCCTGAAGATGTGCGCTGTCATTTGCAGTGGTTGTTCTCCAGTTATGCAAACTGTTCCTGAGAGAGCATTTGGGAGATGTGGTCCCTTTATCTCCTTGTGCTGAGTCTGGCTGAGTGTCGTAACCTACTTACCTGCATCCTCTGCTTCTGCCTGGATAAATGCCTGCCAGCTTTGCCTTGACCCAGTTAGTAATAACAATGTTAGCAGTTGTATACCAGAACTGATAAAAGCTGAAAAACTGATATTTCCCAGAGGAAGATGTAAGTGACAGAGGCCAGGGTATCTCCAAGGTGTCAAGATGACAGTGCTTTAATTCACAGTGCGGTCCCTGACTCCTCATTCCAACAGGTTTTTGTTATGTAACTGCCACCCACAAGCAAAGACGAAATGATCCTCACAGGTAGAATTTTGCATAGTCTTCTTGACCTCAGCAGCATTAGGCTGATTACCTTCTGTTAATGGCATGCCAGGATTCTCAGTGATTTATAAAATGAAACCAATGTATTTGCTTACATGTATACAAACAGATCAGAGCGTGTAAGTAGTTGGGATCCCTGAATTTTCAGCAACAGCCGTCCACTCCTTTTCGTGTCTATCAGTTGTTCAGAAGTTACTCAGGCTCACCCACAGAGCATGTTATTTGGGGGCTGGGGGGAAGTGGAGTACAGGAGGCTGCATTTGAAGAAATACACTTTTATTTCTGTTCCTTTTGCTCTTTTAAAGTATTTTCTGAAGGCTTTGCCTTGTGTTTTATCACTTGATAGATGTGCAGGCATCCCAACTGCCAACAAAATGAAGCTTTATTGATAGTATTTATTGATATCCTTCAATCCGAAAGATTTACGGAACTCATTTAATTATATGCTAAAAAGATAAATGATAAGTTTCCAAACCAGATGATTTAATGCATTAAATGTTTTGGGCTCCTTTTGTGTAAGAAGTGACATCTTTCATAAAGAATGCAGAGAGACAGGTTTGTATTTTATAGCTTTTAAACAAAACAATGGTGGCTGTGTAAGAAAACATTAAATGTAGTGCTGGTTGTTTCTGGTGGGTTTTGATTCTTTGTAAGATCTGGTTTGTTTGTTCTTTTTGTAGAAAAAGGATCATTAGTAGTTATTAGTTAGTGGAATTTCTCACTGCTCGTCCTTGTCTGACATTTCATCTGCTTTGTGCGCTGGCTTTTTAGAGAATGGGAAGTCAAACAGCTTTTCTGCTTTATCAAGCCCAGTTTTATGTCAGAACTGATAAGTAAAGAATGAAAACTAAGTGACTCTACCCTTGCTTCCTATGTTCTTTAGTTTCTGCAGCCTCTCTAGTTATAAAGCACCTAAGACTTTTCATCTCAACACGGTGAACAGGTGAAATGTTTCTTTCTTTTTCTTTGAGAAATCTGCACTTAAAAAAAGGCATCTTGAAAGTGTGTAAGAGCTCATTCTTTAAGATGAGAGAGGCCAACCTACCGTCTTTCTCATTCCTAATCCTCCTCAGTAATCCTAATCCATTTCAGACCTGTAACCTTTCTTAAGCATCACATGGGAGAAGGTTCTTAAGGCTGCTCAGAACAACCGTGCAGGAAATAAATCAAAGGATCTGCACTCCCTGCAGAACAGCACATGTGTGTTATTCTGCAGCTCCTGAAGGCAATGTTATTGCTTGAAGGCAGTTATTGCTGCATGCCTAAGGGAACAACTTACTTCATCGTTCAGATCTCTGAGGAGGAGTTTCTGAATCTGTAATCAAGTAAATCAGAGACTATTGATCACTCTGTTGCTGAAGGGTGATTATATAAGCGGGAGAGAAAAAAAAAGTGGAGAGCAAGCTGCTTCTGTGTGTATTTGAGTAAGTCCTTAAGCTAGCAATCGGTGGCAAGGTAAGTTGTATTTTTCTTTTCTCTGTTACAGTGTTTTGTGTTCAGAAGTAGTCACTCCGCACCCATAGTTTGAGGTGAAATGTCCTTTTATGTGTCAGGGTGTATAAATCTATGGTTGGGACAAAAAGTTCTCCTTTTTGGCATTGCTGTAACTGCAGGTGCAGGGTTCAGCGCATGAATTGAATAAATCAAGTTTTACCATCTTGTTTCCAGCTACGAGCAGCGCTGAGTCTGATGTACACGTGGGACAGGAGTATTTAATCTAGGAGGGAAAGGAAGGATCATCACTTTCTCTAGTGCTACTGAGCATTTTATTCTTGGGGAAACTATTTGACTTCGTTCATTTATTTCATTGGTGGCTTCTGAGTGTCATGTTATTAAATCTCGTTTCACTCTTACATCTGTCTTTCACTGTTTTCTTCCTAGTAAACTTCCAGTGAGTGCAGTTTGTTTTCTTATTGCCTTCCAGATTCTGTTCAGCTCTTCCTTCAATCACCCAAGTGTCTGTAAAACGCACGAGTGGGGGCTCGGTTGTGATAGGGAAACTGTGTAGTCTTAGTTAGGAAATGTGCTGCTTTGATCTGCTGTAGCAGCCTGGTGCTCCCTACCAGGAGGCTTTTGATTCACGAGGATGGAGCCCCAAATTCTGCACAGATCTGTAATGTGGACAAGCTCAGTGATGTTACAGTGCATAGAATTGGATTCAAAATGATGCCACTCACATTGATTTTGAAATGATTAAATTAATGCTTGCAGAAAATCCAGAAATTTACTTAGACTTTTGTTGCTGCTGTTTTGGACTGCTAATTTGTTTGTTTGTGGGTGTTTTTGTAGGTTTTTTTCTTTAATTAAGATGTGTGTATTTATGCAAGATTTCCTTTATCAGCTTTTATGTGTTGTTATATCACTAAACAAGTCAGCAGCTTGTGTTGCAAAGTCAAATATATTATCCCATGGCTTGGGAAATGCACGTGGAGTACAGCTGTCAGATATTTCTCCTGCCTTTCCAGTGCTAGCTCTGATGACCAGGAAACATGCATCTCCTCTGGGTGTCTGATCTGCTGAGGCACTGAGCTTTGCTGCTCTGTTAGTTGTCTACATCCATGTGCAGCTTTTCAGTCCATACATTTTTTTGGTGTTTTGGTTCTGGTGTAACTTGCATACATAAGGGCTAACCCCCTGCTTTACTTAGCATATGTTTGCTAGAGGATACTCTATGCAGCATCATTCTATGCAGAATCGCAGGAGAGAGTCACAAGCTAAAGGCATATTGATGTATATTGCAGCTTCTCAAACGAAGTGCAGAAATCCTGTTTCAGAAGACTTTTGAGTGCACCACAGAAAACCTCAGCATTTCTACAGGAGGGCAACAATGGGGAGAACAAGACAAGGAATAGGAAGCCAGCTGTTTCACATATGCATCATTTTATCTCAAATATATATGCAGCCTATATTTGAGGCAGTGCCACTGTCGTTGGGTATTTCAGGCTGCAGTATATGGGCCACCTTTTCTTTGAAACAGGGTTTTAGGTATAGGATGGACATGTTTCACTGCTGGCTGGATGAGGAAGGATCAGAGGTGATGAGCAATTGGGTTGATTTCATTTCTTCCTCACTCCTCCCACCCTTGAAGCAGATTTTGTAGATGTTGAGATCTCCAGACGTATCTCTTAGGGAAGGCATTTTTGTTTGGGTTTCCATGTGGGAATTCTAAGTCTACACATAGGAATTCTGAGCTTGACAATCTGTTTTTCCTGAAGGTGGGAGGTGACAAGGAAGAGCCTTAATTACTAGAGCTTTGGATTTTTTTTTTGTATGTATGTGTGCAATTGTCCGCTTAAATAGTTAATAAGTAACTGCATTATGGAACATAAATACCATAAAGCACCAGATGTATTTGGGCCTAATTTGTAGTAATTTCAGGCCTCTTATGGTGCTGATATTAAATAATGGTGTTAAAGTAGAGCGAGTGATATTTTGTTAGCAACACTGTAGAGTTTTCTCCTGTTGCATCATCCGTACAGCATGAAGTTGTGCAGTTCAGCATTCTGAGCAGGACAGAGAACTTGAACGTATTATCCATCCAGAAACTTTCTGTGCTGATGTTTAGTTCAGTGTGGATCATCTCCCTGAGCAAGGAGTGCACGTATACCTTACACAACACCGGATGTGTTCCTTCAATTAGCATTTCTGTCCATCTGTATCTATTTAGAGAGTAACCATGCGGGGTAGGTAGAAAGAGAGTGACTCAGCAAAAGGGCTGCAGGAAGTGAGAAAAGGAGAAGGGATTTTCCCTCCTCTGGTGGGAAGAAGTGCCTCTGCAGTCCCACTGTTCTGACCCTTCAGAAGCCTTTGAGATGTGGTCTCTCACCAGACCCAGCACTGATTAAGGTAATTTTTTCCTTCCTTTCCTTTCTTATCTTTCTCCCCTGTACTCAGTTCTGGGTATAAAATAAAATAAAACACAACAACCAAACAAAACAAAACCACCAAAACTTTAAAATCCTTTGTGATACAGCCTGGAACTACTGTAACAGTAGCACATGGAGTTTTATATCCTGCTTTCCCCAACTCCCAGAGGAAATGTCCAACAGTAGAAGATGCTCTGATTGTCCTCCGAGTGAGAGGTTGCAGATTTTTGACCTATTCCTGAAACAGGATCCTTTTGCTCTCAACACAGCAAGCAGTGAGGTTAACATGAGTCTGGCTGGCCTGTCCATTGATGATGGCCAGGATCTGAGCACTTCATGGCATCGTACACCCCCGCACTCCAAGCAGATCCACGAGGTGAAGAAAAGCAGTGTTTGTTTAACAAAGCTGATTATTTTCTTATGATAGCTAATTGTTATTTTAGACTTATCTCCCTTCGTGCTGTGGAACTGCAAATAGATTTAAATACCAGATGTGTGTTCATCCCTCATGAGAGTTATCCTTCACAGGTGGATTTGTGCATGAATATTTGCAGAAGTGTTGCCAAATCAACTTAATTACCTTCGTGCTTCCAGATCAGTATCAAAAAACATTTTTCAATGCGCTGTACAAATGCTTCCAATATGCAATCATGGAGTATTTTAGCCCTTTTTGCCTTATCCAGGTGCTTTAGCGGCACATGAGTGATGGAAGAAGTAGCATTAGGATTCACAGCTTATGTCTGTTCTCAGAGCTCAATCATGCTTTTTTTCTGGTAGCATTTGAAATGGAGGTTCACATCAAAGACAACCATATTACTAAGAGTTTAGAAGCCTAAAATTAAGCATGTGGAGCTTTGTGTGAATGCACAAATGCCTGGTTTCTCCACCTACCGAACAATTACAGCAACTAGATATGTAATATGTGAAAGGTGCCAAATTGCTCTTATTCATACAGCTGACTTGAAATTTGAAACAGTAAGACAGGAATCCTCATGTCAGATGGTCTAAAAGACAACCAGGTAGCTGGAAACACCTGTTAGCAGAAAAGGTACTTGGGCACAAGACAGGACATCCACTTGTTGATTTTAATAAGTGTTAATATATTTAATTACAGACCCAGCACTGTGGGACATGTTGCAGCAGTTTGGATTCTGATCAGATGCTTTCCTGCATCTCTTGTGTGGTTTTGGTGATACTGAGCCAGACTGTGACATTCTAGGAGTACCAGTTGGAAAACATGGGATCTGGTAGTTCTGTAAATGCCAACTACAAGTACTCCCTGCAGAAGTCTGAAAATGGTGAGTGGTTCTTTGGAATGTAACCTTTCTCTGTCTGTTCCTGCACGTGCTGCCGGAAGGTTGTGCTGGGATGCGTTTCTTTTCCAGATTCTCGTTTTCCTCAGTAATACTGAGGGGAGGTTACATTATGTCTTTTGGACGTGTCCTGTGATGAGGAATTTCAGATGTCATGCAGAAGACTCACAATGTGCTTGAGAAAATACCAGCTGTTCAGATAATCAATACAGATCTGACCAGAAGGGGAGCAGCAAAAAGCAGTTCTGTTGGAACTAACATCAGACAAACTAATCAATTTCTGGCTAATGTGTGTGTGCTGTAACCTCATGTGCTGTCAGGGTGATAGATGATGATAGCACACTGCTCTTTTTGCTGGACCTCCTGTTTAAAGACTGTGTTAGGGGTGCAGGACTGATAAAGCAGAACTATTGGCTCTAGCTATCTGCCCATATTTCTGCAGTGTCTTCTAAATAAATCATATTCTGCTGGCACTTGTCATGCAGGAGACTTGGCAAGATAATTCCAGGACACAATTGCTTTGGTTATAAAAGGTTTCAGATAAAGAAGCCAGTATTTGTTGACAGCTGATTTGTGAACTCTAGTGCTAACATAAACAGGCATAGTTCAGTTCGAGTGCTGCCACTTTGGCATGCTTTTCAGCTTACATGATGAGATAAGATTCAGTTTACTGCTTAGATCCTCATATAATAGATTTTAATATTTCAGAGTATTTGGTTTTCTTTTATACATGTGGAGTCACAACTACTAGTTTCTGTTTGGGATTCACTTGAAGATTCTTGCTGCAGTATTTGGCTAATGTATCCTCTGTTAGGGGAATGCAACGTATTTAGAAGTTATTTAGAGGGTGATTGTGACTATGGCTCTGGCTGCATGGCGGCCAAATTGCTATAGGGAGAGTAAGGCAGCTGGTGTGGAGGCTGTTATAAAGGAAGCTTGAAGTGGTAGCATTGGAGGAGCACAAAATACAGCCTTTTTTTGTTTGCTCAGAGCCCAGCAGATCAGAAGGCACTTTTTCAGCCCAGGTAAAGACTAACAGAAGTAATTAAGGCTAACCAAATCTTACTTCCTCATCCATACACACACTGTGACTCAGCTCCCCATCTGCACAACAGCAACAGCTCTTCCCTTGCTGTGTTTTGCACCTCCTAGTGGTTTTACAGTGGCATAAATTAGAAGGATTCTTATATTCAATACATAAGCTATCAGAATGTCTTTTTCAGGTAAAGGTCAAGTAGTGTTTCATGCTGAAGTACATAGGAGGTTTATATAATTAATACAAGGTAATTAACTGAATGTATTGTCTGTCTCTTACCAGAACTTAGCAGCCTTTGGGGCAAGGGTGAGAGGTTTCAGCCAAGGTTTCCCACTCCATGCACACTGTTGCTCTTCCTGCTCTAGTGAACACAGCAGTGCTCTCATGGACCACGTGCCAGGGGAATGCAAGTTTCTGCAGCTGTGCTAACTGTAGCCTCCATTTGATTTTGGGGCCAGCCTCTAGGCAGAGCGGTTGTCCTTCCCCTGTCTGAAGCTTGATACAAAGAAGCTCTGTTAGGAAATGCTTTGAATGCAGGGCTCTAGATGTAAACAACAAGGGACACAGAGCCTGACAAAAAGAGATGCCAAGTAGTAAAAGGCAGTGTAAAGTAACCGGGCAGTCCAAATGGTGATAATACCAGCTAAGGTGGATATAAGTGTTCGTAGAGATACATTATGTTCCACTTGCAGATCTCAGAGAAGTAAATGGGAAATTCTACCAGTGTACTTTGCTCTAAAGCACACACCCCAACTGAAATGAGCTCATAATGAAAATTACTGGAATTGGAGAAGTGCAGAGGATTATGTTTTAAACACCAGGCAGTATGGCTATCGATTGGAGGGAAGAGCCTGGTGCCAGTGCTGGCTGTGGGGTGAAGCATGAAACCACTTGGAAACCCGTGCCTTTCATTCTTTCTGTGTCATTAAGCAGATGAAGAGCTGGTTTTCCCCTTTCTCTTTATTTTACTTCAAGATAATTAAACATTAACATTTACACTAACACATCATTTCCTGAAATTTGACAAGAACTGCAGAAGCTGAGGTATTTATTTGGCTTAAAGGAAGGGAGATAGATAGAAACCTTTTTTAGTTTTAAGGTTCTGGAAAGGGACTCGGTGTCTTGTTTTGCTCTCCAACATTTTGTGTGGTCTCAGTCAGGTGCCTGGTTTCCTGAAGCACGCATGCCTAGACTGTAATGGGGATGTGAAAATGATGACAGTAGATAGAAAGGATTAATCTGTCTGTTGATGCTGAAGAATGTATTTAGATGTGTAGGCAATAGTAAATTGTTAACGCTGGTGCTGAAGAGCTGGCAGTGATAGTTAGAAGCACTCCAGAGGTCTCTGGGCAGGGTGAGATCACCTCTGGAAACAGAGTGGACAGAGGTGGGTGTTCTGTTATACGTAATGTTTAGGCATCAGAACACCTTTTCTGAAAACTTCCTCTTGTGAGAGCAGGGTCTCCATTCAGTTGTAAGGGTCAGGAAAGGAGCATAGCAGGGTGGTACCTCAGCTGCTGCAGCCACTGAAGCTCAGCAGGTTGTTCTGGTTTTGTTCCCTAGCTTTCAAGGCAGCGGTTCTGATCCAAAGGTGGTATCGGCGCTACGTTGCTCGCCTGGAAATGCGCCGACGGTGCACTTGGAGAATCTTTCAATCCATTGAGTATGCCTGTGAGCAGGATCAGATCAAGGTAAGGTGCCAAGGAAAGGAGTACGTGGGGAAAATTCTCTCTCCGTGAGGATGAAGCAACGGCAAACTGTTTTTTTTTTTAAGGCAGGAACTGGCAGCTTCTTCCTGCGTGAGTGTGCAAAGTAGCTAAAGGTGAATGGGGCAGTCTAGGGGGAAAAGAGCATCATGTATTAAGGAAGCAGAGTAATTTCCACATGTCAAGAATTTCACAACTTTGCATTAAATGTAGAGGCGGTTGTTATTTGTGGATATGGAATTTTATTTGTTTGGGTTTTGGTTTTTATTTAGAAAACTCTGTCTCCTATGGAACTTATTCTCTCTTCTCTCTTAGAGAACATTCCTGGCCTGACATTATTAGTCATTCTGGTATTCTCTGAATTCTCAGCCAAGAGGATGCTGGCTATGCCACTTGTTTCTGGCTGCTGGCTGCCGGTGCTTCAGGGCTGAGTTTCCCACCTCCTTTTTACCTAAAGATTTCCCACCTGGTTGTGTGATATAACCCTAAGAAATGAGTCTTCAAACAAAGCCCTAAGGAGCTTTTAAAATCATAAGCCCTTTCCTGACTCTGAATTCAAGAGCCAATCCTCATTGGATTTCTTTAACTTTGCTTAATATTCTCTTCTATCGCTGCCTTTCTGCCAAGCAGGGAGAGGGCTTTGTGTTCTTCTATGTGTATGGCTAAGAGAAAGCCTTTTACTTCATTGTAAGGAAAACAATACAGAACAGGTATAGCTTGATTTGCTGTACATGCCAGACAACATGAGAAGGGCAAGGATGATATTTGCAGAAAGAAGATGATGTTAACTTGCCACTCTGCAGAATTTCCAGTGAGCGCTGGGGATATTCCAGAGTGAATGATGATGAGCTTTCTCTCTTCTTGCAGCTTCACAACTTCTTCAGTTACCTCATGGACAACTTCACGCCAAGCAGCAGTAAAGAAAGTAAGTCTGTGTGTGCCTTTTGGAGATGAGGCACCAGCAGCTCAGATGGTTGCATGCTCTATTTGTTGTCCAGTGCCACTTAAGGGCCACTTAAGAATAGCAAGGGAGGGGCAAAGCATCAGGAAACTGCATAGAGTGAACTACATGGGGGCTGTCAGCTGTGCAAGGGGTGTGGAGCTTCATACTCCTTAGGAGCTGGAATGGAGAATAAAACCTCAGTATGTTTTCTAAGAACAGTATTAGAAATCTGCCTTTTTAAAGTGATCCCTAGTAGCCAACACTTTGCAGGACCCTTTCTGAAAGTACAGAGAATCTATATCTAGGAAACAGTGTTCCAGAGTACTCATGTTATGTATATTTAGTCTCTCATTGATTGTCTGGTTGCAACCAGTACGGTATCTTTCTGAACCTGCAGTGAGCATTACATGTTATTTCCTAGTGCTGGGAACTTGCTAATGAGCTTATGACTAAAATCTGATGGTGACACGTCAGAATTAGCTATTTACACTGATGACCATAACTTGCTGAAGTGCTCATTCCTTCCTTTCAAGCTTTCCTTTTTCCTTTCATCTCTTTCTTTTTAAACAATCAATCCAACCAATCTGCCATCCAGGGGATTTTATCAGTCGCATGTTCATAAGTGGAGAAAGCTTCAAAGAGGCAGAGCTGGAGAAGTACTGTGACTACGAGTCCCTGGAGGTGCCAGAATCCTACACTGGACCCCATCTCTCTTTCCCACTCCTTCCTGACCATGCGACTGCCTTGCTGGAAGCTTTCAAACAAAAACAAGTAAGGATGCTGCAAGGAACCACATTTCCTGCTTTTGCATACTGAGGTGTGGGACAGCTGATTTGTGTTTGGACTTCCCAGCAGCTCAGCTAATTTGAACATGAGCAGCTGGCAGGCAGTTACTCTGAGGGGTAGAAATGATCTGATTTTACAGGGCAACTTTTCCTTACAGAAATTGCAGTTCTGACAAACTGCAAAATCTTTGTAGGTATGTAGCAATATTAACCTTTAGATTCATTTTAAAGGAAAAAAAAAACAAAAAAACCCCACAGTAGTCCATGCTGAAACGCTTTCTCGCTTTTTTTGTTGCAATGCTTTTATTTGTAAAAGCATTATAGGTTGGCCCAGGTGGAAAGAATTAATAAAAATAGTTTTTGCTGTGCAGATTTGATTTGTGAGGAAAAAAAATATACTTGAAATGGGGAAAGAAAAAAGGCCTAAACTGTGTGTTTTTTTGTTTGTTTTATGAAGAAGTCCAGTACCAGTTCAGCAATTGTACCGAGAGAAATCCTTGTATAATCACAATGTTCTGCTTCCATCCCCCAGACAATGTACTGAACAGCAAAACACGTCAAAGCCTCCCTTACCCAAACAAAAGAAGACTTAAACAAAGTCTCTAAAGCCTGTTAGATGCTTTTTCAGTAGCCTCGAGCAAACATATTGTGCAGATCACATGGCAGCTCAAAACCTGGCTTAATGTGGAGAAAGCAAAGTAAAACACAGAACATAACAGCTTCTTACCTGTGATACCAGTGTGGAATTTCTGCTGCTCCGGGGATGGTGCTGCCTAGTGGATAGCATCCACCACAGGGTTTGGGTGTTGTCGTCACCTTTGCTGATGCCAAGGTGGAGCTGCTTTTGCCTGGTATTTGTGCTGTCTGCAGGCTGTGACTGCTGTCACAGTAAAAATTGTATGAGTCTCCCATCCAGGTTATTGCAGAGGTCCTTTGGGGCTTCTGAAGACAGCTGTGTTGCTGCTTGGAAGTCAACTGATTTCCTGCTTTAATTCCTTCACTTTTTCCTAGTAGCAGCTCCACCCTCGCTATGTCTTAAACCTTCTACATGAGACCAGGAAGCACCTCAAGCAATTGCCAAACATCAGTCATGTCTCCACCTGCTATAGTGAGGAGGTCACTGTGTGTGGTACGTCTGGGTGGGAAAGCACTGCTCAGTCTTTGGGGAAGAATTCTTAGGTGGAAGGGATGGAAAACATGAATTGCTACTATATGACTATATACTATACCCTGCTGTATTTGATCATCAGTTTAGACTTGCCTGAAACTTTTAGGCATTAAGTCTCTGTTATGGCCTGGTTTCAACTTGGATTGGAACAAGAACCTTAATAATGCCAAACCTTGAACCTCCTACAATATTTTAATGGGCATTTATAGAGGGGATACTTTGTAGGAAGTTAGTTGTCTGTGTTTTGGTTAAAGGTAAACACATTGTAACTTGTCCTTTTTGTGCCTGTCAGGAGATTTGCATGGCCAGCTGGATGACTTGTTCCTCATATTTTATAAGGTAAGCACCTTGTTTGGTGAGGGAGAAGCTGGCCAGACATGGTGAGAGCTATCACATGGGTCATGCTGAGAAGCATTCGCAAATTGGGCCCAGGTCAATTTAAATGGCTTTACAAAGCAAAAGCTTATTCATTCACTGACTATTAGACCTGTGAGAACTGTCGGGACATACACATACATTTGGGAAGTGCCAGTGAACGTGTTTTGGTGTTTTATTTTTTTAAGTGCTAATACCAGTGGCACCGCCTTCTGACTCCCTGTTTTCACTTTTCAGTGCATTTGCCACTGGGAGCCTAGAGGATAAAAATAAGTTAGGATCTATTCTATAAGGTAACTTGGGGTAGGAGTGAGAGGGTGTGCAGCTGGTGGGAAGGTATATGAAGGTAATGGGGAAACCTCTCATAACATAATACATGTCCTTACTTTTACAGAATGGCCTTCCTTCTCCTTCCAAGTCCTATGTGTTCAATGGGGACTTTGTAGACAGGGGCAAACAGTCCCTCGAGATCCTCATCATTCTCTTCACCTTCCTCTTGATATATCCAAAAGAGGTTCATCTCAATCGAGGGAACCATGAAGACCACATGGTCAACTTACGGTACGGGTTCCTTATGGGGCTGATGACAATGTCAAGGGTGTCACCGAAAAATCTTACTGAACTTCTGTTCTCCTGTTCCTTTAGGTATGGTTTCACCAAGGAAGTCATGCAGAAATACAAGGTGGGCATGTGTTTGTGTCTTCTGCAGCACATGAGATGTGGACTTTGAAGGCCTGATGTTTCATCTTTTCTTTTCTGTCCTGCTAGCTGCACGGGAAGAAGATCTTGAAGATGATTCAGAATGTCTTCTGCTGGCTACCTCTGGCCACTCTGATTGATCAGAAAGTCCTTGTTATACATGGGGGCGTCTCTGATACTACTGATCTGGACATGCTTGAGAAAATTCAAAGGAATAAAGTAGGTTTCATTTCCTGGATGTTGCAAGAGAAATCTGTGTTGCTAATTGATGGTTAGAGAGCTTACACCTATGTGTCAGCTTGGCTGTTGGAAAGGATGGTCTTCGTTGTCAAAAAGTGTGTTTGGGTCTTGGAGGACATCAATTTCATTTAATAGTGTGTGCAGGAGATGTGAAGGGAAGAAGTGTTATTGACCTCTGGAAATGAGGTCAATGGTAAACAACTGCATAGTTACATGGGTGTGCTGGTGTTGACAGTAATAACACAGCAGTGACAGGATCTTGTCATCCCATAGTTCATTAGCCTCTTTTTTTTTTTTTTTTCCTTTCTCTGAAAGCAGTATTTCCAGACTGTGAGAAGTCATTTAGTTTATCTGTGCCAAGCACGCTAGTTGAGAAAATACTACTTCCCTTCTCTAAACATAATGACAAGCACTTGCATTAGTCGTTAGTCTTTCCCTCATTCTTCTGCCTTGTTCCAAGTGCAGATTAACTCCATGCAATCTATCTTTTGTGAAATGATGAGCAGCATGAAGTCAGTGAAGAAGAGATGAATCTGTATTCAGGCTGCGTTTGTGGCCCCAGATATAAACCAAGAATGGTACATCTGAGCAAGTGGCATTAACAATCTCCTTCAATTAATGTCCACTTCGTTGCAGCAAAAATAATTGAGGCTTGAGATTTCTGCTCGAAGATGTTAGAGGTAGAGATCCAGTTTTCCAAGCCATTTAACTATCTGTGCTTTCTCTCTTCCTCTTACAGTTTATTTCTGTATTGAGAGGGAAGAAAAGAAAACAGTCAAACAGAAATGTGGAAATAAAGGAGATAAATGGGGAGAGCCAAGCAGAGCCTGATTCAGCAGGGAACGTGACAATGCCCAGCTTACCCTCACAGCCCCGACCAACCCAGGCTCCCAGCATGACCAACAGGGTGGAGTTCTCCAGGTGGGTCCGGCAGACAGTGCAGGAGCAAATCGAGTGGTGCCGCAAGTTGGTGGACATCAGTGATTCGGAGGAGGAGGAGCCCACTTACTCCAGTTTGGTCTCCTTAACAGATTTGGATGGGCCGTGCTGGACTCGGCAAGAGGAGTGGAAGCAGGTGAGTAGTATAAGCTTTTGATGCCTTCCACAGCTTTGTTCTCTGTTCCTTTGAGGAATCTTGCTATAAAATGTGTGGGTCAGTGCACAGACCTCTTTGCAAAGAGATTTTGCTGCTCTGCAAAGTGGAGTTAAGGAGCAAGTCAATGCTGAAGTGCCATCAGAGGAGCTAATGGATTTTCTGCTGTTTTTTGACCAACTGCTCTGTTCTCTGCTCCCTGGTGATATTTTGGTAGATCACTGTGCTATGTCCAGCCCATCCTATGGCATAAATCACTAGCAAGTGAACAGCTGTGCACGAGATTCCTGTAGAAGAGTGCAGGCCATGTGACTGGTGCTAGCTGCTGTTCTCTTACTGCCTTTCTCCTAGCCTTGCACGTCAGCCTTTTCATTGGGTTTTTGGCTGTCTGCACTCCAGGCTCTGTTCCAGTATTTGTCCCCAGCACAACACTTCCCTGTTGTATAAATTAAGCTGTTCAGGCACAGAGCAGGGTGATGGGTTTTTGTGATTCACTGCAGGGGATATAAATGGTAGGCAAGACTGACGATAGAGCCCAGTGCTTGTATCGCTTGCTGTGTGTGCACAGGATATTTGAGGCCAACTCCGTAGCTAATGAGCGAGCATGTCATTTACTGACAAGAGAGTTGTGATCTTGGATACTAAGAACAGACTGATTCTCTGATTTTATCCACACTGTACAGTGAGTAGGTTGCTCTCAGAGCCCGGGAACTTGATTTCCACTTTCTGTTGGACCAGACGAACCATTGTTCTTCACCACACATCGCATATGACATCCTGGCATTAGACACCTTATCAGTGTAAAGCTGTATATTGAGGTCAGGGTTAAAGAGATTAAACTTTAATCCACAGAGTGGTCACTGAGTCAGCATTTACAGTAGTGGAGGCTGCTGAACATCCAGACAGGTGTGCAAAGGAGTTTAGTTCTAAGCCCACTCTTTGTCTGGGGATCTGCTGGGTGTACTGTCCTTGGGATATGTTTTGGACTGCAGGGAGTCAGAAAAGTCTCTTTGAAATCCAGCAAGAGCAAAGGGAAAGCTTGTATCAGGCCTCACTCATGGCCCCTCTCTTCCTCAGGCAATTTGAGTGTGGCTGTAGCTCTGGGCTAATAGTATTGTCACTTCCATGGTAGCTCAGGGCTGTGACAGTCCTGCCGAGCAATATGGAGATTCAGCTGTGATTCAGGAAACATCTCTGCACTATGGCAGCAGCAGCAGTAGTCCCAGCAGGGATGCAGAGATGGTGCTGTATTTGCTTAGTAAATGTCAGTGGGTACACATCATTCAGTGAACTGTTCTGATTACTTCAGATTTTAGACATTCTCTGGAGTGACCCCATGTCTCAGGAGGGCTGCAGAGAAAATACAGTGCGAGGTGGTGGCTGCTACTTTGGGCCTGATGTGACAGGGAAGATCCTTGAGAAGTACAACCTGCAGTTCCTCATCCGTTCCCATGAGTGCAAGCAAGAGGGCTATGAGTTCTGTCACAACCGAAAGGTGGGTGAGGGGGTGGTGGACGGATGCTTGGGTTTCCATCCTGCTGCTGTAGAATGTTTGAGGAGGCTTGTCTCTTTATTTCTTCCAGTGTTTGTAGGCTGTTAGGTTAGTTGCTTTTTTCCCCAAGTATATATAAAATTATTGATCAGCTGTATCAGGAGTTACTGAACTATGTACATTCTGACTATAAATACCTTTCTTTAGGTACTGACAATATTTTCAGCCTCAAACTATTATGAGATTGGCAGCAACAGGGGAGCCTATGTGAAGCTGGGGCCAGACCTGGTGCCCCATTTTGTTCAGTACCAAGCGAACAAGACAGCCCACACCCTCACCATGACCCAAAGGCAAGGCTTGTGTTGATAAGAATTCACCAAGTCAAAATTCCCAAAGGGAAAACTTTGGGAGCTTTGAGAAAGTTTGGCTCCAAAGCTCAACTTTCATAGCTTCATGTTCCTAAATCATAGCCCTAAGGGAGAGCTTGAGCTTTGTGTAGAAATGACCAAGGGAGGTTCACAAGGGACAAGGAGGAAGCAATCGAGGGAGTATTACAGTCAAAATAGGAGGGTTTTTTTTTTTACTGGCTGCTGATTTTGGGCGTTTGCTAGGATGGGCTGTTTTTCCCTGGACTCGAACTAACTGCTGACAGCTTACATAGGCAAGGGCAGTGGTTTCTGTGCTTTGGCGGGGATTTACTGCATCAGCTGTGGGAAATACTGCTCCAGGTATGCAGTGCCTTGTCATGAGCACTGCAGAGAAGCAGTAGCTGTGGAGGGTGTGGGCAGTCCATAGACAGAAAAGAGGACTGGGATGTACAGCTTCTCTCGCACTCCATGGCATGTCCTTAAGATGCTTCTCTCTTTTCTGCATGCTTCAGAATCAGCAGAGTAGAGGAGTCAGCATTTCGAGCCCTGCGGGAAAAGCTGTTTGCTCACACCTCTGCCCTCATCAGTGCATTCAAGGGGTATGATAAAGACAATACAGGTAAATCTGAGCCACGAGACACTGATTTAATTCTCTGGTGGGATGGAGTGGAAGAGGTTAAGGTGCATGAATGTCTGGTTGGGTGATTCCTCACTGACAGCTGCCGGTAACTGTCATAGATAAGAGACTGTGTCAGACCTTGCCATAGTGTTGATCCCATTTGCTGTTATTCAGTCTCTCTTCTGCTTTAATGTCTTATTATAATGAGGGTGTGCTGGAAGAGAAGCAAGAGATGATGAGCCTAGTGTGTAGCAGTTCAAACTTTGCTGCAAGGAGAACCCTTTGCAACAGGAGTACTGCGAAAGCACTGGAAAAAATGAGCTGGAACACATCTGTCACTTGTCTGAGTGGTCTCTAGAGCCTCTGTAACCCCAAAGTCTCTTTGAAGTGGAAACTGAGGGATGCCTTCTGTGCCAGCTCCCTCTGTCAGAGTCTTAAGGAGTGAGCTATGAGTTCATAATCCTCAGGCTGCTTTTGCACCAGCCAGGACAGTCAGTGAAGCTGAGGACATCTATCTGTATGTGCCTTGGGGGAAACAGAGACACGGCAGTTCAAACAGCCTTCCTGTGGGTATCGGTTCCCAGGCTGTGAAATTGTTTCCAGAAGTCCAGTTTAACTGTTAGAGTGGCTGCTAAACTGGGAGCTTTTTTGTGTTCCTGGGTCATTGAGGAACTACTCATGTAGTTGTGCAGGCCACAAACTGCAGGAAAGGACTGGATGCAAGCTGCAGGTTTGTAATGAAATACCCAAAGTTCACAGTGCTCAGAGGTTTGCAGCTCCACAGCCTTAATTTGTTACAGTAGTCAAAAGCTTGCTGAGGCTGGAGGGAGCAGAAAGCACTTGTACTGTGCAGCGGCTGCTGTAGGTAGATGTCTGCACAGTTATGTAAGGCCTTTACATGAACTGAAGTGCTCACAGGTGCCATGGAGAAAAGGAGCTGTCTCTGTCAGCAGCGCAGTAGGCTGGGGATGCATGCTGTTGTAGGCTTTTTGCTTTGGTGGCAGGGAGAGCATTAAATGCTTTTGCTTTATTACTGCTCCGTGACCCTACAACTAGCAGGGCTCCTTGAGAGTTTTCTTTGGTGCCAACTGGGTTGCAGTTTGGCAAAACAGATCTTCTGGAGTTGGCTTCTAGCCTGGCTCCCTATAGCACCTGCAGGTGACAGTCTTTACATAGTTTTCAGCCACTGGTCTCAGTGGTCTCCATGGCTTTCCCTTTTCCCTACAGGAAGGATCACACTGAGCAACTGGGCAACAGCGGTGGAGTCAGTCTTGCGCCTGGGATTGCCGTGGCGGATGTTGAGACCACAGCTGGTGCGCAGCACAGCAGATGGCATGCTGGAGTACAAGTCCTGGCTTGATGATTTGGCCATGGAGCAGAGGAGCCAAGAGGTACAGCTCACCATCTTCTGTCAAAGCACATTGGGCCAAGTATGGCAGGAAAGGTTATGAGAGTGAATAGTTTCTGAATAATCCAAAAACATAATGAAGTCAATGAAGCAATTGCATGAATTTGAGTATTCTAGAGGTGCTTGTTCCACCATGGAAATGGATGATACATACAAAAGCCTTGAGCTAGTTTTGGATACAGGTTTTTGAACGGAAAAACTGTACTCCATTCTATGATTCACAGCTTTCCTGATTGCACTCAGCAGAAACAATTGCAGTAGTTATAGCTTGAGTCCCATTCTCCTCTGTTGGCCTGGGAAAGCTGTCCATTTGGAAGTGACAGGTTGCAGGTGTGCTTTAATTCAGTTTCACAGAGGGCTGAGACATCACGAACTCATTTAATAACATATCCACAATGCAAAGTGCACTGCTGGTGAACTCCAAAGCGCCATAAACATTTTTAATTATGGGAAGATTTGCAGCAAGTGCTCAGAGCAGAAGTCTGGAGCTATTGAAAAGGGCAGAAGGAGCATGACAATATGTTGTCTTTCAGCACATCCAGTCGAGCTTGCTGGAAGTTATCTATCGAAACAGATCCAACCTGGAGACCATATTCAGGATCATAGACTGAGATCATTCAGGTAAGGAGGTATACAAGGTGCACTGGTCACTGTATTACACTTTTGGTATACTGTCATTACTGCACATGTCCACAGCTGAGGCATTTCAAAGCAATTGTGCAGCTGAGGCAGGGAATTAAGGTTTTGCTTTTTTTTTTTTTTTTTTTTTTCCCTTTTCTGGAGGAATTCAATAGAAAATAAATGGTTATAAAAGCAAGAATAGTAATGCAGCATCTTTGGATTCTGAGTTATCTGCTCATGAGCAGTTATCTCTACCAAAACACTTCGGGAAGTAGAACAGACAAGTCTTCCTCTTGTTCTCAAACATTGTTTTATGTCTCTTTGCCACTTTTATTTTGCATTTTATCCATTGTTCTCCACGCTAGGAACTTTAGTTGCAGATCTGAAAGTCACTTCCTTCCATTAGGGTAGCAGGCGGTGAATCTGAGCAGGTGCAGGTAGGCCTTGTGCTGAGGTAGCTGTGCCTTCCTGCCTCACAGGTCTCATCTCATTTGAGGAGTTCCACCAAACCTGGAAGCTGTTCAGCTCCCACATGAACATTGAACTCACAGATGATGGCATCAATGACTTAGTTCGCAGCATTGATTTCAATAAAGATGGAAACATTGACTTCAACGAGTTCCTAGAAGCCTTCCGCCTTGTCAAACAGTCCCAATAGTGAGAACCCAGGGCAGATCATCACATCTAATGCCTTGTCTGCAAAGCCAGAAGGACTGCTTCCTACCTGACCCGCAGAACATGCCTGCAGCTACAAAACAAGGAAAGGGAAAGCAGGTTCCTGGTGCTCTTCATTGAAGACTGGAACCACCCAGCCAACAGCTGTGATCCGTTTGGGGAAGGTAATGGTAAAATAACTGTACTTCAATAATGACTGCATTTTAAAAGGAACTGTGTCATGAATAGAAAACTCTGCTCAAGGGCAGAGGCAAGTTAATTTCTCTCATCAGTGCATGTCATGAAATCTTACAAGTCTATTCAAGTTGAGTAAAATTAAAGTAAAGGTATTTCTTGGAGGCACTGCTTTACTAAGTAGCAATTGCTAGAGCACGTCTTCCTTAATAATAAACTTTTTTCTAAACGCCTTGTTCTGGGCTGTTCATCATGCCTTCTCTAGATTTTCAGTTCTGCAAGAAGCAGTACTATTTCTGTGACAACATCTATTTCTCCCACTGTTCCCTTGCTTCAGTAAGATCTATCTACTAAAAATATGCAGTGGAGCAACACGTAGAAAAAATAAACTACCATCACCTCATGTGCAGAACAGTCTCTCCCCTGGGGCTCTTCAATCTGCTGAGGGAACCCTTTTGATACTAACGACCCCCCAACCAAAGCAACACTGCTATATGCTTGAGGTTGTTCAGTTTAGAAGCATGATGCAACTGCAGCTTAAAAAGCAATGGGGGAACATTTAAATTTTTAAATAAAGTGCAAAGAAAACAAACTTTCTCTCATACCTGCAGCAGAGTCATTCTAGCAGGGGTGCCTTGGCCTTTGTGATCTATTTCTTGGGCTAATGAATAAAATTCTGTCTGTAAGGAGAGTTCTAAATATAAGTGCTTTATGCTGTACAACCTTCTCCTTTGGGGAATAATGTATTTTTGTTTCAGTTATTTTCTGTGACTTGAGGCAACTTGAGGATGGAAAAGGTGGTTCCCCAGTGCCTCTAGTACCACTCTGCAGTACTTGGTACCAGCAGGGATCTAAGGCATGTGACCTCACGTTTTAATTTGGGGACTGAAGCTGCTAAGGAGCGCTGTGGCATCAAACTGAATAACTTATTACATGCAGTGCCTAAAGGAAGTGAAATGCATTAACCTGGGTTTGCTGGAAGCTTCCCAGCTTTACTGACACAGCTGAAAAGGAGCCAACATCATGCACAGTTATTACAAAGTCAGACTGAATTTATTATTCTCCAGAAATTCAAATTAAAAAAAAAAAAGCAAAGACATCATCTAAACACTGTTTTTAGCTGAGGGGCAGAAAAGCACTGTGAAATTCACATATGTAAACAGTTGAAAGGAAGGGCAGACCCTGGAAATGCCCAAGAAAACTACCAGCATTACAGAGACCAACATAGTGCAGACATTTCTGTAAAGATTCAGATTAGCTCTTTACATGTCGTTACTCAGCTGTTTTGACAAAAACATGGAAGTAGCTGAGCTTCTACAAACCAAGTCACAAGTGGAACAATTCCCTCAGCACTGCATTTCTAAGACAATTCTGTTGTAATTAAAGAAAAAAAATGTACAATAGTACATATTGTTTTATAGTAAAACAGTATCTGAACAGATTCAGTTTTCCTTCTTTTTTTTAAAGCGTATACAGCTTTACAAAATATAAACCTTCCAAAGGTCAAATTCAAAAGCTTAGAAGAGGCTTTGCAAGTTCTAAAAAAAATAACAGCCAATACACCATTGCTCCTGAAAGATGCACATTTTATTTTACCTCACCAGTTTTGGCCTTGGAAGGTGAACCATAAACTCAAATAACATTCCATGTGAGCTCAGCAGCATCCCAGGCATCAACTGAAGAAACCTCCTCTCATGGGAATGCTCTCATTCAACTCATGCTCTATCAGTTTGATGTCCTCCAGGTCATCCTTTATAATGCTAATTAGGTGACTCAGGCCTTCTTGCTGCTGCTTCAGATGCTGCAGATAGTTTAAAAACCAGCGTGAGTGTTGTTTATCTTCACAGATTTTGAGTCAGAGTTCTCAAAATAGGCATATCTAGAAGCCTTATTAGCACATTGAAAAAATGCAGCATAATTACTTTGTAAAGAAGAGAAAACAACAACTTTCAGCACTTAAAGCTTAATTCTAGCTTTATAGAACCTTGAGACACTGCAGTTGAGAACAGTAAAAAGGAGTTTATCATTAAACAAAAGCCACAAATTCTAAATACATCTCCCAAATTATTGCCTAGCTGGCTTAAATTATTAAATTTTGAGTATCTCAGCAGTCAACCACGTAATACATACTTGCTTAATTTCCCTTAAGAGGTCTGAATCTATGTAATAACGCTCTTCCGACCTCACTGCTCCAAAATGGTTTTGCATTCTGATTTGGGACATGAGCTCATTCAGTCTACCCTGTGAAAAGAGAAAAGAAAGACTTAAATTGAAGCCTACTCATTTATACAGAATCATAGATTCCTTAGAGTTGAAAGGAATCTTTAAAGGTTCTTTACATCTGTCAGAACTCCAGTGTGCATTACTCCAAGGCACCAGGGCAGGAACCTTTACTGCTTATTCCAGTTTTAACTCACTTCTCTTTCTTTCTTTTTTTTTTTTTTTTTTTTTTTTTTTGTGGAAGACATGCAAAGAGCAAGCAACATTACTACTCTGAAAGAATTAAAAAGATACTTAAATACCTATCCATCATGCAGCAGAAAACAAAATGCTCTAATAATACTGCTGAACTTCTCTTCTACAAGCTTTCCACAGTAAATGCACATGCATGGTTTGGAAAACTTATTTGCAGAGGAAAAGCACAGGGTTATTGGTAAAGTTTTGGGCAAATATCTTTCAGCTACTCACCCTGAACTGTGTCGGTGCATTAAGTTCACACTGAATTATATCTAATTGTACACGAAGCTGTTCTTCATCTGCTTGAATGGCATAGCCACTTTTCCTTTGGATCTCTTGTTTTATCAACACCTGCAAAAGAATCCTTTGAGGTTTGTTAGAGAATACTTTACCCATCTCTTTCCCTGCCAGCCCACCCTTCTCTCTGTTCTTCCTCCAGCAACTTGCTCTTGAAATTTATTCTGTCATTCCTTCTGCTTCTCTAAGACTTCACAGTAGCCCCACGGCTTCTGAGTAACCTTTTCCTGACAGCTCTGCACATTAATTCAGTGTACAGGAAGTCAGAATTTCATTTTCAATATTGGCCCTACACAGGTCACACTGGGATCACATTCTCTCTCGGTTTGATTCCTGGCACCTAACTGGTTGTCAGAATGAATCGCTTAACGATGCCTGTGTTACCTGTAACGTTCTGTGAGAAAGAGCCATCAGTTTCCTTTTGTACTGTGCGATTTTTGCCATAGTTGTAGTCTGGTTTTTCTGCAGCTCACTGATATCTTCTGATATTATCTGCAGAGGGTATAAATTAGTTTGAAGTTGTAAAAGTTTCTGATAACAGAGCACATTAGTCCTAATCTGAAACCAGGAAGTTGCAAACAGTACTCAGTTCAGCAACTGAAGGTCCTTGCAAAAGATGCTTACAGTAAGCTTTTTGCAGGGCTGTTGCTGTTTTGGTTGCTGTTTGTTTTCATATGCAAGTGGGACTTCCAGAAGGCATGAAAAATACAGGTATCCGAATTAAGAGCCCAAGTCAATGCAACTTCACTCAGCCATTTTGAGAAATCCAAGTCTGATTTAGACTATAACAACACAGTAAACTTGAGCCTGAGAAAACAAAACCCAAAACATACTTTTGGCCAAATTATACTATTAAGTAATATATTATGGAATAGTGAAATGAAAAAAAGAAGTTATCACAGTCCAATGCATGTGGTTCCACCTTCAGTTTTTAGCATACAGGAGAAACGCTCATTTAGTAACAAATCCTTCAGCAGTAGCAAGTAATCATGATAAAACTAAGAAAACTTACATCTAAGCGAGTTTGATGCTGTTTGGTCATCTGATCTTGGACCTTCAATCTTCTCAACAGTTCTTTGAAACCCACCATGGGCACAGGAATAAGCCTACAAGTAAATAAATATTCAATAGAAGCATGTGTTGTAACAAAGTAATTAAGGATTACAAGAGATCTTGGCTTTTGATAAATTAAGAGTAAAATAAAATAAAGCAAGAGAAAATTCTTCCTGACTCCTCTTTGAGCACCTAGATGGGTAAAGGAATTAGGGCAGGCATTTCTACTTAACCTCATGTCTTCAAATTATATCAAGACTGGACAAAGTTGTCCTACAAAGGGTTTCTTACCAGTTACCTGAAGGACATTACACAATATTCTGCTTTTCTCCCCCCTTTCCAGATACTTTTATAATAGTCAGATAGACTATTAAGACTTACTTGTCAGGATCGGGATTATCAACTTTGGCTTGCTCCCATATAATAGGATCAACACCTTAAACAAAAAAAAAAGAAAAAGCTTTTCAGTAGGGACAGATCTAAATAGATAATGTAGATAATTTACCTTACAGCAGTTACACAGGTAAAATATTAGGAGAAAAACAAACCCCAGGAAGTATGATTAATGATGGCTGTGCAAATTAAGGTTAATCGAACAAAGGTAGCTCTTAAAATCTTGGTCTTGGGCTGTGTGCCTTAGTACTGCAGCAATGAAAGTGCTGCTCATCTCCTTCCTGCAGCTTGGCTGTTCTGCACAAGTTCTTGCAATCCAGGCATAACAACTGCTGTGTTTCAGCGCTGGTCTTAGTGAACATGCCACACAGTACCTGTCATGTGCCATGCATTGCTTTCCCTATCCAGTGCAGGGAGTTCACTGTGAGTGCCATACATAACATTTCACACATATGGAGCATATACTAAGATTATCTTAAGCAGCAAGCTAAAAAACAGCTGTTCTTTTAATATCTGTATATAACACACCTACAGATATGGGCTAAGAGCTCACCTTCCCCTCTCAAACAACCAAAAATAAAAGCCAACAACCAAGGAAGCAAAAAAAGAACATAATTATTTTGACATATACCTTTTTAAAACAAATACCACCACAAAAGAACCTCCATAAGACAAGTCAAAGTAATTGACAATGGCCAAACCACATACAGTCTGCTGCTGTGTGGCATACTACTAATAAATTAAGTTTCTGCACAACTGATTAGGTTGCAGTTCAACAGCTAAGCCAGCCTGTAATTAGAACAGGTCAGCACATCAGAATGCCTTCAAAACACCCGCAGCTTTACACAGTGTTTTCTGGTGGGCTGACACCCACATTTTCCCAGAGAATCAATAAGCACCTGGCAGAGGCCTGACCGTGCCCCTGAGGAGCCTCAGACCACATACCAGCAGGGGGGTTCTGAAGGAGCTGTTTGACTTGGGCTGGGGAGAGCTCCGTTCTGGCCATGGAGAAGCTGACCCCCAGCTGCTGCAGGGATGACTTTATGTTGGCTTGTTCAAAGTGGGCGTAGAGGGTGGTTGCTGGAACTCTCCTTGAAGTGCCATTGGGTGAACGCTCAACGACATAAATGATCACTTCTGTCCTGAGCAAGACAAACACATACTGTGAGTCAAAGAAACAGCATGCAGAGGCTAACTAAGATGGAGAACAAACCTGAATTGAAGTTACTGCTTTTCCCAGCTGACAATTCACTTCCTTTAGCTAACTGAGATCTCAAGTAGCAGTAAATCTAGGGTTTAACACAGCACAGCAGAAAATAGCCTACAAGCACTGTAAACAGCCTACAAAAGTATGGTACCTCCAGTTTTAACAGCCATACTACACAGTAATACTAGTACTGCATTAAGAATAACGCAAAAGCTTTGGTCTTTTTAAAAGCAAGAAATGGTAGGAAAGTAACAAGCAGAAATGTCAGCGTCATTTGAAAAGCCTATTTCCTGAACTGAGCTGAGGATTCTCAGCTGTGCACTCCAGAAAAAAACAAGCAGCATACACAAGAAAGATAAATAATCTTAATGCTTTAAGTAAAACAAGAAGAAATGAGACTAAGTTAAACAGATCTAAAAATCAATAAGAGTGGAAGACAGAACCACTACCACTTGGTAAGCAGATTAGGTGCCATCCCTTTTTAATGTGCAACCCTGAAGAAAAAGCCAAACTGTGTCAAGTTCACATACTGGTCATCTGGCATTGTTTTAACACCCTCTACGTTGACAGTAAGGGTCTGGTTTCCTCCCAGAATTTTATGTAGTGATTCTACGAGCTGCTGCTGCTGGCTTCGAATATCTGCTTCTTTTCTGTTGAAGACCAAGACCACCAGGCCATCTTCATCTTTGTTGTTGGGCATTAAACTGTAACCCACAGCCTGCAAATGAACCAACAGAAAAACAGGGATACATTACTCAGCAAAACACATCACGTGGCATGAAGGAGAGGGACTAAACCAAGATAAATCCCTCAAATGGTTCCAAATGTAGGTCACAACATATTTAGAGACGCAAAGGCATAATACCAATCCCCCTACATAAGTACCCTCACAAGGCCACTTGCAGAGTATCAAGTACTAAGTAGTACCAAGTTTTACTATGCAAACTATTACTGAGACCACATATACACCACTCCTCCACTCTGTTTAAAAAAAATAAAAATCCCTTTCTGGGATTTCTCTACGAAATTAAATATTTTCAGGCTGGCACAGTGTTTTTGTTTGAATGTGTTGTTTTTATTTTGTCATGGTTGTTCAAATGATAACCTTTATTCCATGCCCTAAAGCACCCTTTTCTTGGTTAGGTCCTATATGCTTCTCATTCTCATAAAACAGGAATTATGCACAAATGGATTCCTCAGCACATACGGAACCCTTCTGGCAACACTTAGCTTCTGTTAGATGCCTGATGCTTACAGAGGTGATAAGCCAAAGGAGCTTATGATGCTTTGCTCCAAAGTCTATGCTAACAACTTAACTGCTTTTTTGTAGGCATCTGCCATGGCCAGCAAACAGCTGATTTCTCAGCATTTCACGTAAGGCACAGGAGCTCATGATGGCACTGCCAACTCTCACATCGCAAGAGTAAATGTAGTATGTGGCAACCCATGCCTAACCTGAAATAAGAACTTACTTCTTTTAGCAAACAGAACTCCAAGATTACTAGTTTTGTATAGCATACTTTATACTTTGCTCTTCTTTGAAAACCCAAACAGCTCTAAAGCTGCTTTAGGTGACAGCTTCCACAAAAGCAGGCTTTCACATGCACCATCACCAAAATGCTCCAGATAACAGCTAAAAAGGTAATTCATGAGAAACCAAATGGTTGTTATGCATACACTGAGTTGATACAAAGATTTTATTAAAATGTCACAGTATGAATACCAAAACTGAGCACTAACCTACATTCAGGCTAGAAAGTTTGCCCTTCAAGGGATCGCCTTGGGAAAGGAGAGTATCACCATGCCTGGCCTGACCCAAATCCATGTGTCCAAAGCTTAGCAAGAAAGCTTAGCAAGAAAGTCAGCAGGCACAAGATTTGTGGAGGATTAAGATCTGCAGGCTGATATATTTAAGGCTCATATACAAAGCTGATGCTTTCAAGATAGTGTGCGCAGACCAGGCTCTTAGCCAGTTTTAATAAAGGAGACAAAAAAAACCCAACAACCCAAACACCCTGAAGTTCCTAATCCAGATACTGAAAGTTTCCTTCGGATCATTTAAAACAGTTTCTGTAATACCGTAACCTAAACAAATGCATGTTAAAATTAATTTCTGGGGATCTGGTCCACACACACTAATCCAAATGCTATCATGGAAGAGATAAGTTTCATAATGACTGAATGTTTAATGAGCCTCATATGCACTTCCTATCTAGAATCTCAGCAATATCTGGACTTTTAGCACCTGTACACCTTCAGACTTCCTTATATGATTAAATGCATCAGAAGTGCAAACATTACCCAGAAAAATGCTCTTTCATATTGCTCTTTGTGGAAATAAAATTAATTTAACATTCACGAGATACTTAGACAAAGAATCAACAAGCAGAATAACCGCTTCAGAACTGCTTGTGAGCAGGTGATTAATTCATACCTTAAATCTGCAAAATGGGTTTTCCTGTGTGAACTCCACTGGAGCGATGTTATTGCTGAAGTACCCCTTTCCTGTTCCCCAGAAGGCCTGCAGCTGGTTCCATTTTGCCAAGATGGCATCTCTCTCATCTCCCAAGAGTGTTGGAGCTGAGAGAGCACTGGCAGTATTGATGAGCTGGTTTGACTGGGCAGGTGTCTGAGCAGGCTGGCTGAACAAACCGCCTCCTAACGCTGCATTGGATGGAGAAACAAATGAACTCCTTCACCAAGAGAATTGGGCTTGAGTGCTAACACGTGCTGTCTGCATATTATTGACATCACTTCTTTTCACATTTTCAGAAGCAAAATAAACACACCAAAATGTAAATCAGTGTCAGTGCTTTATGAAAGTGTCCTTTTATACCCAATCTTCATCAGTAAAAGAAGCTTCCATGGGATGAGTTCAGAGACTTATTCTTTCGTATCTAAATGAGACAAATACATTCACTCACAGCATGATCCAGTACCTTGAATGCCTTAATGCAAAAGGTAGCTTTCCTGTTATAAACTCAGTTTATAAACTCAGAGCCTGCAGTCATTCATTATCCAACTTAAATTTGTTTAAACTGAACGGTTTCCCTCCTCTTTCTAACAAGGCCATGACTGCTGACATCATTTCTGAACCCACTCTCTACCACCACTAACCCTAAGTGGTAAACACTGTCACCAGAAACTTGTCTGAGCTCATTTAAGAAAAGGGCAAGGGCTGCAAACATAGGTATTTCAAAAGACAAATTTCTCAGAAGCCTCCATGCAGCCTAAGTTCAAGTGTAACAGGCTCCTTTTACGATACACTTCAGTCTCACCACTCCAGCTCCAGTTGCTCTCCTACCCTTCTTCGTTGGCAACCGAAGCATAAATAGAGAGAAGGCTGTACTTACAGGTCTGCTGCTGCTGCTGCTGCTGCTGGGTACCGAAGCCTCCAAAGCCTAACCCAGTTCCCAACCCAGTACCCAAGCCAGTACCAGTTCCTGTCCCAAAACTAGTACCAAATCCAAAGCCTTTGTTCTGGGAAGCACCAAAGAGTCCTGGGAAAATAAGCAAAGAATTATTGAGTACAGAATAAAAGTACATGTGAGCTGTAAAACATTAATTATTATGAAGGGCTAATACTACATTTTATTCTAAAGCAAATACTTTCAGATTTGTGCTCTTACCACTGGTGCCAGTATTGGTGGGAGCAGAGAAACTAAATGCTGGTGCTGCAGTGGTAGTGGTTGTCCCAAATCCTCCAAACGCACCTAACGAACAAAGTTTGCAGGTAAGGCAGGCTGTGTTCTGAGAGTGGCAGCTGTGCACAAGATGACAAGAAACCGCACGCTTCAGTGGGTGTTATGAGATGCAGACAGATGCATTATGTGTTATTTTACAAGCATGTGGTTGACACTGACCATGAGGACCAAGTTCACCGTCCAAGGAAACAGGGGAGAATACATGAACCAGAAAGCCAATACATCCATGATGTGTCAAGAATGCAAACAGAAAAGCAGCAGTAACAAATGCCCTGTTACTTGTGGCAGACACAACTTGCAATAGCATTCCTTAGATTGATTGGAAGTATTCCTAAAAATTAATATCGCTAAGCATTTAATAAGCAATCATGTTTCATGAGCTTTTTTTTGTCATTTATAAAGTCTTAAAGGCAAAAAGAGAAACAATTCTGAGGTCAGGGTGCACACAATCACTGTGCCTACCCAAAAATGCTGTCAGAGCAATGATTTTTCTCATACAAGTAAAATACTGCAAAGTCCTTTTTTCCCCAAAACTACTTTTCCCATCATCTGAAAGCTTTCCCAGCAACTCTCACTTTGATGCTCAACTGTTATCCAGAGGAGAACACACTAAACTTAGCAGCTGCCCACAGGTTTCCAGGAAAACCAGCTGCTGGCTAGCAGGGGGAAACCCAAGCACAGGTCCAAGCTCCACCACAGCTCCCAAAAGTCTTTGCATTTGTCCTTCCGACCACACCATCTCTTTGCTAATGCACCACCTGACCCAATGTGCAGCATATGGACACCTGAATAGCCCCGTGTTTCTAATCCTCCATGTTTCTGACCGATTTTACACACATTTAAATGGAGATGGACAGTCCAGTATATACAATGCATCAAAACAAAGCAATGCTGCCAGTTCTCATTCACGTGTCAACAGCAAAAAAGAAGCCTGTTCAGACCTACTGCACTTACCGTCTTGTATATACATACAAAATAAAGAGCTCAAATCAAAGCTGATGTGCAGCCACATTTTATTTTAATTCAGCAAACAACACAACTAAATGTAAGAGCTGCTCCCTGAAACTTCCAGGTTTCAGTCCTATCAGCACATAAGCAACCCTAGCAGCAACAGCAGACGACACGATTTTTAGACAGATTTGTGTTCACAGCAATTTAACGCCCTTTCTTAGAGAAGGCTCTAAAAGTGCAAACTACTAAACAAAATAATATATTCAAGTTCTCTTGGATTAGTTACAATTCAGCTCAAGAAATACAGTCCAGTAGCACTCATACCCAGTTAAAAACCAAACCAGATCCCTTGAGCTCACAAAACAGGTAGGAGTATTCTAACACAGGGAGTGATGATGCCGTGGAATGAATATAACTCCTATACGAGCAGCGGCAACAAGAACCAAGGGAGAATTCCATTCAGGAAAAAGCATGAGAAATCCATATAGTTGAGCAATTTTGTTTTAATAAAATGGGACAGACTTAGCTTGAAATTTATCAGCTGGTTACTCAGAACTGATGAGCCTACATAGGGCTTCAAAGGGTTTTCTCATCAAGCAGTCAGCACACGCCATGCTGGACAAACCCCCCCAGGGAATTACTTTGCTGGGATGTGCTCCATGTCAAGAACAGTTTTAGGAATGGAGGTAAAAGTGAGGGCTGTTCATTTTAATGCTGATCGTATAAAATTTGTTTCTCCACAGAAACAACTGAAGTGCAGCACATTCATGGCAACCAACAGAAGGCCGATGAGGAGACATGGGGAGGATGAAAACCATGACTGCAGCAGTCCAAGAATGTCACGTGAGGAAATGAGGCATTAGGGACCAGCTCTGCAACAGTTCTGATGGCCCAGACCTAAAGGCAGAACCAATGTTTCAGTTCTGCTGTGTGACTGAGACTCGATTTTGGATGGGATAAGGCTAGCAGGTTACTGTGATTCATCTCCAGTTCAGTGTCTAATCAGCCATGTGGTCATTTTTCCTTATCAGCTACTTCTGGAGAATTTAGTAGGCAAAAATAAAAACCCTTATAATTGCACGGCTCTATAACTCATTTCACTACCAGAGCTTTTGCCTCCAGTCTTCACCGTATATAAAGGAAGTTCAGCACAGATTCTGAGTCAGGAACGCAATTCTTGGACCTCTGCTATTCACATTTATTACAGAACAAGTATATGTGTAATATCTACCTGCACTTGCCAGACTGTTACCAAAATTGAATGGCGGAGTTGAGGTAGTAGAAACACCGAAATTCCCAATATTAAAATTCACTGCGGGATTAGCAGCTAATCCGAAACCCCCAAAATTAAACCCACCGGCGGTGGAGTTTGTGGTTTCAAGCCCACCAAATCCTGACAAGCATGAAGCAGAAAGAGAGCAAGGCGGCGTTAGTTCTGCAGAAAGGTAGGTTCGGAAGTAACAGCTGACATACCGTTTTGGCACTAGAGACGAGGCAGGCATAGTTAATAACGAGAGTAAGGCATTAACTGGCACCAAGCACGAAACGCTTAGCAGCTAAAAGCAAGGTTTAACCCCGTTCTCCCCACGTTGCTATTGGGATGGCGTTCCGGAGCCGTATGGCACAGTAAGCCCAGGGTCGCCCTGCAGACCGGCTCCAGCCGCACTCACAGCCGGCCCTTCACGGCTCTCCCTCCATCCCCACGCGGAGGCCCCGCACTCACCGCTAGGGTTGGAGGCCCCGGCGCCCGCCGCCGCCCCGAAATTGAAGGCCATGAGGGGCCGCAGCGGCGGGAGGCGTGCCCGCAGCCCGCACCGCCGGGAAACAACGGGTGGTGCTTCCGGCCCCGTCACTACGGCGCTTCCGGACGGGGCGGGCCGCCATGCTCCGCCTGCGCCATAACGCGCCGCCAGGCGGCCCAGCACAGATACTGCGGGACGGGGGGCGGGCGGAGGATGACGGAGAGACCGGCCTGCTGTAATGACCGCCCTGCTGTAGGCCTTTCGCCATCGGAAGCGCTAACGTTCTCTTAGAACTTTCTCGCCTGTTTACCGAGAGAGAAGCTCAGACAGGGCTTGGTAATGTGGAGCCTAAGTAACGGTGAGCATCGTTAGCCAGCCCAGTTAGAATAAAACTTGAACGAGGCACCCACAAGGCAAAAAAAACCCAACGAAGCAAACCAATGGAGAAAAACAAACAGGATAAACCCCGCTATACCTCTGTGTGGAAGAAAATGATACATTTTAAAACGTGTGGCACTGTCTACATCTAATGGAAACGCGTCTCAATTAGAATGCTCCATCAGTGGGAAAAGTCCCACTGCTGGGACTGGTTTTCATAAAGCAGCTTCCACTTGGCGAGGAAAAAATGCTGAGAGCTTTTCCAGGCCTTGCACGTACCTCAGGCTGGAGGTGTGTTTTGATCCCAAACAACAAATGTCACCAATAAACCTGTGTGCACAAAACGCACACTGCTGGTAGCTGAGATACCACCAGTGAGCAAAAGCACACCTCTGCTGTGCCTTACAGCAACACCATGCAAGTTTGGTTTGCTTTCTCTTTTTCAGTTGAAGGGAAAAGAACCCCATGAACTTTAAGGATATCCCCTACAAGCAATGGGATCCCATGAAGGGTTAGAACAGCTACAAGGTCTGAATGGAAGAGCACTCCCAGGGGTTGGCTTCTTTCTACCTCCTAGCACCAGGTGTTTAAGGAATTCCACGCAGCGGTTTGGATCAGTTGTACAGATCCGTTCTGTACTTTAATACCAAACAGTCAGTGCAAACCGGCAGGAAGCAGCGCGCAGGACTTTACAGAAAAGACAACAGTGAGGCTACAGGAAACCGACAGGTGTGTGAGTGACACAGGAACCTGCTGCATCTCTACAAGGGTTCTTTGCAGCCCACGCTCCTAAGGCCATTTGTAAATGTTACCCGTCGTTTCTGTAACGAATCAGGCCGTTTTATTTTCACCGAGGAAGTGGTTATGATGGTCTCTGAGTGTCAGTGCAGGTACGAGAGAGTGCGGGGCTGAAAAAAGCAGGATCTCAAGCAGTTTTAAAATGTAGTTCGGTAGTTGTAACTTAGCTGCTAAGAAAAGTCTCCTCCCCTGATGACAGTGCAGATTCTCTTCCATCTTTGAACGTTACACTTGACACGACTGTTTCTCCACAGTGGACAACACTGGGTAGTGGTAGCTGGTATTAGGTAAGCTCTAATGATTTATTCTCCAAGCTCACGTATTTAAGAAGATCTACTACTATGTCCTGATGAGCGGGGACCTTTCTTCTTCAGTGCTCTGAAAGAAAAAAGTTGCAACATAGGAAGATTGAATGTAGCACATTAGAGAGCTTCCGTGCAGGGAAGCTAAATTTCCTAAACTCCAGAGAAGAAAGGAAGAAGCTCTCGGCTCCTACTTCTAAGTGCAGATTTACTTAAGGGAACCCTCACTGTGCAAGGGAGGTGCTGGAGTGTGGATGGCAGCTTTGGCAGGTAGCAGCACTGGGATGATGCAGAGATGTTCCAGATTTCCCTGTGCCTGTGCAGAGGCAGAAGTGAGGCAGGGGGGAGTGGAGGAAAAGGGCCAGGACGCACCCCATACAGGGGGCTGCCTGCTCCAGGTGACACGGGCATTCAGCATACTGATATATACATACTTGACAGCTGAGATTGCTCAGGCTCCCTGTAGTACTTTCCATGTGACCATAGTCACCCTGCATCACAAAGATAGCTCTGATTGGCAGAATCACTTTTATGTTTGCAGGAAAAGCAACAAAAATAATACAGAGAAAATATGAAAAGCAGGTGTCCCTCTGTCATGTTATTTGCTGTGCAGCAACGCTCAGGAATAGCCAAGAAGGTTGGTATGCAGCCATACATGTAGTGAGGGCCAGGAATGCTTGGGACAGGGCCTTCAGGCAATGGGATGGTTTTGATTTTCTACCTGAGTCTGCCTGTGACACAGCAGGCTCAAAAGCCCAAAGGAAAAAGGACTGGGCTCTCATGAAAAGGAACCTGAACTATGGTCCTGAGAGCACCAGGTGGTGCAATGCTTCCTGGGTACCCAGAGACATACAAGACTGATGCAGAAGAGCCAGAGATCAGCTCCTCAAAGCCACTGTTCGAGGAAGGGAGGCTGCACACCTGTCTGCCAAGCTGCTGCCACTGCCACCACCACCACCACATCCCTGGCCAGCACTGGGTCCCAAAGGCTAGAAGTGCACACATAGCATAGCTGTGTGCTCTAGGGGTTCTACATGCTTTCCTACATGACTTTAAGAGGTGCCTGGGCAGCATCATACAAGCTACACTATAAGTAAGATCACAGCAGCTACAGGAAGAAAGCAGCCTCCTAGAGTACCCAGTCTGTTCCTTCAACCAAAGAATCCATAGTTTATCTCATCTGGACTCTTCTGCCTTACCTAGGGTGAAATTTCAATGTTGTTAACTAAAGGCCTTAACACCAGCATGACATTTTGAAACAGAACTTTTCATAAATAGGTGTACAAACCAGTATTATCTGGATAGAATTACTTGCATGCTGCTGTTTGTAAAATTCACCCATTCTTTAGTTATAGATGTGATTATTTATCAGAATCATAAAGCAACTGGCATAAGACAATTGTTTTTACTGAGAACACTGTCAGATTGCCTGTGACTAAATCTGTTCATTGAATACTTTTTGCTTTTTGCATCTTACCCTTCAGGGTTCTCTAGACAGGCTGTTTTTTATTTTTTATTTTTCTATTACTATCAGCAAGGAAATTAGGCACAGAAAATACTACCTGCCTTACCACGATTGTCTCTTATATTAGTTGCATTCCTTTGTCTTGGTGCATTTATTCTGAGTCTATTAAAACATCCCTTCCCTAGAAAGGTCATTTTAAACAAAAATATCACATTAAAATGTTTCTGTATGGAGAGTCAATGCAGAAGTAAAATCAACTGGAAGAAAACCAAACAGAGACAAACATACAAGGTCAAATTCAGATGTCACTTACCTCTTCTCTTACCCCCTGGGACCTGCACACAAGCACACTAAAAACAATCCCAAAAACAATTCCTATTGCCATGATTACAAAAGGGATTCCAGTTACAACACTGGCTTCCAGCAGGACGTGCTTGAGTTTGGTGGCAGATGCTTCATCAATCAGAACACTCTGAAGTAGACAAAGATGAAGAGAGAGAGAGAGAGAAAATAATTCTTCTTCATATTAGGCCATTTTACTTTTGTGGGGGTAAGCTAACAATGCTCCCACAGGTCTGCACCTTTGCTTCCCTGCTTAATGTACCTTCTCTCTGAGAATCCCCAGCTTTTCCTCTGAGGCCAGAGGGAAAATCTGGTCTGCATTTCTAAAGGAAGTAGTGACTTTGTATGCTCTGTTTAGGAATGCACTAATACTGGCCTGCAATGATGACATGTATCAAAGGTAATCTCCTAGAGCATTCCCTGGATCCAGTGAATTTGGTGATCCAGCCACAGCACGGTCTGTACTACTGCTGCATTTACAAAAGACTCCAGAAACAAAGATGTGATTCTGCGTGAATTCTGCCTCTTCACCTGAGCAGCCCTCTTCCTTACAGTCAATATCTTCACAATTAAAATGACTACCCAACAAAGATTTTCCAGAACTGAAGTTAATGCAGTGGTCAACCAGCAGCAGAATTATGTTAATAGGAAACAACGCCTACTTCCTACTTACTACTACATAAAACAACAGGAAAAAATATGCATATTTTTCATGGCAAGCTCAAAGACAATAGTTTTGCAAGCAATGCTGCAATCCCACAACGCTGCAAAGAACTGATGAAATTACTTACCTCATTTATATACATCACTGGGAAAACTAGTGTTCGGATGTTGCCTGTTTCACTGTGTTAAAAAAACAAAACAAAAACAAAAAAAAAACAATAAAAAATGATGCTTTTCCATTCTTTCAACTTCAGAATTCTGGAGACAGATTATAACAGAGCTACGAACAAGAAAACTGTCCCTAAAGAAACACTGGCTGCTGCTTTTTCATGTTGGTTTTCACTTTCCCATTGGACTACAACAATGTCAGTCTCCAACAAGCTAAATGATTTCTATTTTGGGATATGGTGTGGAGAGAAAACAAGGGATCTATGAGAGGCCTGTTGATAACTGAATGACAGGTGTGTCAGTCAGCAGGGACACTAAGCTAAGCTGAGGCTGAAGGTTACTCATATGTGTAAAACACAGAAACAGTTGTCTGTGACACATTTACAAAGAAGAAAAAAAAATCAAGTGTGGCACACATGAATAACAGCTTACTCCTAAATTGTGTTCATGTAACAGCTCCTGGGCACCAGAAAATAAGGTGGTGTTAGTCTGAAAAAACATCAAACATCCTAAGAGGACTGGGCTGATTAAAATACTGCTTGTTTAGTTATAATACATAGCAAAAGTATGCCAATAAGCATCAGCTGTTGAGAAGGAAGAATAGCTATTGTATCTCATAGGCAGCAATGAAATCAACAAGTCAGAAAGACACAAGTTAAAAGGGAGTGGCATTTCTACACAACTTTAGCTGCAGTTTGTGGACAGCTCCCTGAAACTGAGACAGCAAAAAAAACCCTGCAGAATCCACTTGGAACAAAGAAGAAGAGGAGCCATTTTACTCACACATGTACTCCCTTAAGCAGAATTGTACTGACTACCTAAGTCAATACAGGTTTCTATCCTTTATTGTACCAGTGTAGTCACAGGCAAGGTCTTTCTCTCTACCCGATCATACAAGCCCTTCCTCATGGAGGAAGTGTTTTGAGATCCACCACCAGATCTTCTGCTTCGAAGGGGTCATGTCTTCTCATATGGTTTTCACAAGACTGCTGCTGAGAAATGACAGCAGCTGCAGTATTTTTGCTTCCTAAAAGCACTGAAGAGTAAGATGTCATTACTCACTGCAGTGAGCAGCAGAGCCCCGAGTTCCAACCTCCTTTTGCTGTGGCAGACCCTTTCTTGGGAAGGTCAGTGAGATATTACAGATGCCACTGCAAGGATTGTGTGTAATTTGTCTCCAGCAACTTGTTTTTCTTGAGTACTGCCTTTACTCTGCAGAAAGAACTCCAACAGCCTCTTGGGCCATGAGTGAGGAGGATACTGCCATTTGCAATTAAGATTTGTCTGGATTTCTCTCTTAAATGTTCTGTCTCCAACCAATATTCCATCTGAATACAGCAGACAAATTCATTCTGAGTATCAATTCTGATTTGAGATATCCACCAAGAAGCAGAGAATACTTACAAGAATTCAGGTAACTTTCTGACATGAACATTGATCTGCATCCGCTTGGCTGCTTGCAGGACAAGCCCTGTCAGCTGGGGAATAAAATAAAGAAGTGAATTTAAAATAATGATAGTATAAATGTGAACTAATAGAAATTAGGAGAATACAACCTAATAGTTACACTGGTATGGATTTGCCAGGGCAGTACAAGATTCCCTTGGAATTATTATTTATCTCCATTCACCAAAGGAAGACATTCTTGTATTTTATATGCCCAGACTTTAGTCTGCCTCTGAATTACATAGATGGGAAGAGTCCACAACAGAAATAGGTGTGCCATCATGCTGTGCAAACCCACAGTTAAGCTACAAAGGAACACCCCATCTTTCAGTTTTGGAAAAAGCTAACAACTAATGCTGCTTGTTCTGGTCTCTGAATACTGTGCAAAGACCCTCAGGCACAAGAGAAACTTTTCTTTTTGAAGACTTCAGTGAATAGGAGTGTATGGCCCCAGAGACAATAAGCACAAAACATTGTCATGACATATAAAGGTTTCAGTTGGAGGCACAGAAGTATTTTCCCTGTTCAAGCAGCCAAATTTAGTCTGTGGTGGTGGGTGGGAAGGAGGAGGCACATGGCTCCTTTTACCCTCATACTTCAAAAGGGGAAGTAGGAGTTGGCTAACAGGAAGAGCCTGGCACCAAACCAGATGCCAAGAAACACACGCACAAGACATTGAGCCTCTGAAAGAAACTATGCAATTTCTGCCTGCTCATGCTAAACACAACAGCTTGATGAATCATGCTACTTTCTTCCTGCAAACTAGGCAGGCCACAGTTTTCCTCTCTCTCTTGATCTACTTTCAGATGTGTGGATCTAGAGAACAGTGTAAAACTACAGATCGTGAGTTAAAGCTCCCTTTATTTCTGACATCTCACGGTGAGAGTAACAAAAACTCTGCAAACTATCGTGAAAGACATATTGACCATGGTTGTGTATCAATCCTTCCATGGCTCCATGCTACCCGAGTTGAGTTCAACATGCACTGAGTATACTTATCTGCTCTCTTAGTCCACATACCTAGCTTCAGTCTGGGGAAAATGCAGACAGGACAAAACCCCAGTATGTTGAAGGCAAGGTAAGGACAAAGAGCCTCATCTACTTCTCAGAAATATTTTAACCCCTTCATCTCATCAGTGCCAGTCTGATGGCATCTCTAACTGCACAGGTATGATAGGAAAAGCATTTTAATTCTTGATACCCAGCCAAATTTGTTCTATATAAGCAAATATGGATAGCTCCACATAAGCTAGTGAAGCTTCACTGTGACCAATGGGGACTACATTGGTACACATCATGCAAGAAAGTGACCTAAGCCTATGAACTTGGATTCATCTGTCTCACCCTCTAAAAAAGGCTGTACTTACAGGATTGATGTCCACAAATGTCTCGTGGTATTCCTTTGTTGGGTGCATGCCCTCAATGTCACTTACATACTTTTGTTCTGCTTGGTAAAAATGTGGAGCTGACAGAAATATGGGAGCACCTGGAAGGTAAAAACACAAAAAATCACAACTTAAAAATATTTGAAGAAGCCTTTGAGGACATCAAAACTCTTTGCACTGTGCATTCACAGAATGCTAAGTCCACTCTGGGGCTACAGAGCTTAATTCTGACTCCCCATCCTCTGAATAATCCCAAATTTTCCATGTTCAGCATCAGCACAGCTTCATGTCTCAAGGGTGTATGCTTGTATATTGCATTATTTGCACTCACCTAGGCAGAAATGACAACTACCTGCACAAGAGAAGACTATAAATACCCAGGCTGTTCAGTGTGGATACTGGTACTTTCGATTTCTCTGATGTAAATCATTGCTGGAGCTTGTGGCATCTCACAGGGACATCCCTTCAGATCACGTCTTCATTACAGCAGTTTAACACCAACCAACCAACTACTTGTTGCTGACTGACTTCACTGAGTGTAGACATATTTCTACAGGCCTCACCAAACTGTCCTCATATATTTCAGACAGAAAGGAGAAATACGCTCCCACTAATGTCCCTCCAATCTACTTCCACTGCCTGCTAACATACCTTGCTTGCAGATGCTAACATTGAGGACACCAGCACCAGGGCAGTTTCCTGGTGGTACACAGAATCCAGCGTTGTCTGGGTTAACGGTGGTGTTGGCAAACACCATAGGGGAGGGCACAAAGCGGTAGGTTGGGACGCCTGCAACACTTCCTGAGCTGTCGTACACCAGGTAAAGAGATCTGCAAGGAAGAAAAGCCAGACCAAGATTTGTTAGCCTTGAGCACATGCTAATTACCTTCTGCAAATGTCTCTGTTGATTCCTGTGCATCTACCTAAGTTTATAGTAAGTCAAAAGGTTAGCCTAAGCCCATTCCAACAATCTTCTGCATTCAATGTAATACGTTTTCGATCTACAGATACATATCTCATCACCCTGCTGCTGTACAAAATGGACAATAATGCACAAATTGTGCTGCTCCATGGACACTGATGCTCACCTTCAGCATCTTGGGTGTTTATTCTGGTTCCTATGGTTTATTGTGTGTTGTGCAAAGCAGTGCTGGTACATGTTATTGAGGGGAAACACAGCAGGGTAAGGACAGAAGAAAAGCACAAATCTGGCAAGTCCTAGATTTACCATAATATACACCTGTACTGATTTAGATAATTTCAGATCACTGTCTGTCCACAGACAGGAAAACTTGGAAGGGAAGAGACCTGCAGGTGTAATGTCAGGCAGGAAACACCAAGCTTCCCAGCATATTCTTGCATTTTAAGTAGTACTGTTTCAAGCCATGCATCTCTGAAGAAGGCAGACTGTGTTCTCTAAAAAGCAGAAACACAGGAAGATTTTCAAAGGAAAGAAGCTTCAGGCAAGGTTCATATAAATCCTTTTCCTCTCACTACAAGCCCTGCCATGCAGTCCAGCCTCTCTCCAGACATCTTTTTGATTTTCACTTTATCTTTCTTTAGAAACAACACATCTTTAACTTGATGCATATTGAGTGTCTGTGCTTTGATTCTCCTGTCCTTCATAGCACAAATGAATACTGAACATTAATACTGTTAAATAAAATAATGGACAGAAAAATATCAGCCTAATGTGAAACCACAACAGGAATGGACACAAATGCTCTCCTGTAAAGTCAGTGTTCATTTCTCTTTTCCTACCTGCAAAAATCAGAAGAAAATATATAAATATTCTCATCTTTGCTAATCAGTGGATGAAAAGATGTCCCATCTGTTCCATTGATCATGTTACAAGTCTTTGTTGTCCACCAACTCAGTGACCTGAAGAAAATGAAGCAAAGAGAATAAGGTTTAAAAGACCTTTGATTGGTGGTCATACCAGTTTATGCTCTGAGCAAAAGAGTATCAGACCAGTATAGCACTAAGTTCTATTTCTTCTACTAACAAAAATAGGGTTAAAATTGTATTTATCTCATTTCTAAACTGGTGCCAAACAAGTAAGAATCCATCTGCAAGAGTTTCTCCCATATACATGATTGTTGGGAAATGTTTTATTTAATGGGAGAGAGGTGCTTTAGGCAGTTCTTTGGCTTCTGTGTAATGCCTGCTGTCCTCTGAATAAGTGTTAGATACTCAGGCATCAGCTGTCTCAGCCCAGGCTCTAGGCACAGAGCAGTAAGGAATGGTGCTGTCTGGAAAGAGAGGTGGTGGAGATGCAGGAAGTCTGTGCCACAGCCTGCTGCTTTGGTACTTGAGCCCCACAGGGCATGTAGGGTTGTCCCAGAGGAGGGTGTGGAGAGGGGGCCACCTCTGCCACAAGGCACGCAGGGGATCAGAAGTGAGCATTCACAGCAGCCTGCTCTATAAGGGCAGGGCTGTCTTTTCATAATTATATGATCCATGCTAAAATACTGGAGGCAGGGGCTGCTAAGAAGCATCATCATCCTCAGAATAAAATAACCTTATTTATTTTTTTTATTTTTTAATATTTTTTTTTGGAAATAACATAAAGATGAACATTTTTGTTCATCAGAAGTATGAAAAGTGGCAAATTTTAAACAGAGGCCTGATCGCACTGAAAAACTTACTCTTTTCCTTTCCATTCCACAATTCTTGAGAAGTTAAGGTAGTTCATTTCTCCACTTAGGAAAACATATTCTCCATCATCAGTTCCATTCATCTGCAAACAAATAGGTGAGTTTTTGTTATTCTGCTCACTTTGTTAGCACTTGGCCAGTAACTACATCAGAGTGACAGAAGCCTGAGCTGTCATCACTTCAGTTCCACTCTGGGAGCGATGGACTCCCTTGAAGTGCGTGCAAATCATCACACTTCACCTAGTATATAAAATGAGGTGGCAGTGACTATGCAAAATTTTCACTCCTCCTAGGTAAAGGGGATCTAACATTGTTAGTTCTTCTTCCCCTTCTGCATTTGCTACTAGCAAAATAAACCCACAGAAAACAAACCGAATACTGCAGGTAATCTCTGTGAAACAAGCCCAAGCTGACTTGCAGTCAGAGACACTGAGGAAGCCAGCAATGGCTATAGCTCAGAAATAGCATAGTCTCAACTACTACTAATGAAATCTTTCAGGAAATTTTCTTTCTTTCACATCTCGTACCAATAAGACCACACTATTATAGCAAGCACAGTCAACAGTAGAGTTGTTTATATCCACTCTTGGAAAACTTATGCATATTTGACAAAGGGAAAAGATAAAAGACTTGAAACTGAGCCACAGGTCAGAGCCTAGATACAATCAAACAGAAGAGGAAACATTCTTTTGCTACCTCAGTTCAGGAGCAGCCTGGCTGGCAATGACAGTCCCAACACTGTAGCAATGACATCACTCCCAATTTAAAGCACCAGGAAGTCTTGCACAGTAATTACCTTATTAAAGAAGCCAAACACTGGATCGATTTCAGGATGCAAAACATGAATGGCTGACAGGAGTTTGTCTTTGTAGCCCCACAGTAATTCATGCACTGTGCGAACTGTAAACAGGGATTCTTGGTATAGGAGCAATAGCACCTCCGTGGCAAACTGAAGAGAGGTTGCCCTGGTCCACTCCATTGCAGTCTACCATGGGGATTAGAATCAGGGATAAACAGTCAGATTCATTGTTGGATAAATAATAACAGCTGAATACAAACATACCAGCACTGCACGTTTCACTTGTATTTTCAGTTTCATTATTTCCACTCGTGGCAGGTACCATGCAGGCTAACAGGTTCTTCAGCTATTCTTGACAGGGAAGTGCTCCTGCAGGTTCCCCTTCAGGCAGACATGGGCACACACCCAGTTTGGTTTCGTGCCAGCCCCTTCTGTAGTGTTCAGAATGGATTTTAAGTGAAACCGGCAACACCACTTTCTAAACAGTACCAATTTCACAGCTTTATTACTGCTGGAGATGCGCTCTGAATTTCAGCCTGAGGAAGTTATGGTTTACATTTTGAAAAACAAAGGCCGCAAAGATAAGCAATCTCCAAAATAGAAACACCAAAAGTTCCTTATTCTGTAGCTGGAAAAGTGACTTAACAGGTATGTAGCTGAGCTGAAAACAGAAAGAATACTCCTTGGGTGAACCAAACCATAGTTCTTCTAGAACTGCCTGTTACAGTATATCTCAGTCAAAAATTTGAACAAGAGAATACTAACTAACACTCAAATGCACATGAAGAACTGTAAATACAGAGTATACTGTTGTCAACTTCCAGTAAGCTGCACTCTATCGAATACCACATACAGTGCATTTATGTATTCATCCATAAAATCAAAACAGACATTTTTAGAAATGCTAGGGAAAAATGAGTAACTGACTTCAATCACAGGATATAAATGAGCTTAAGGAGTAAAGACTTCATTACACAACCAACAAGTATTTCTGTACTGTCTACTTTTCCTTGCAAGGTATAATTGCTTTGTATCTGCTTGTTCTTGGGCTGTCCGTTCCTGTGTGAGACCAAAAAATAATGGTCTGCCTCTGCATACAGCCTCACCTAATGTAGAATGTGAGCGCCTGTCTTAATTGTAGCCAGTAGTACCTTTTCATTCACTGGCATCTGAAATCCCCCTTGTAGAATTATTTTTTCAGTTTGTGATGTAGATTTTGAGGCAATTTTTCAAATTTTGATTAAAACAACAACCACCACCACACCGAAATGCCAGAGTTCCTCCTATGGATTTGATTTCAGTAACTCCCTGATTTTGTCTAGTCATGAAAAGCCAACAAGCCTGATTTCTGCTCATCTCCAAAGTGTCAGCTCTCAGACAAAGAGTGAAAAACTGATACTATGGAGGTGTTTGGTGAGGAAGGAACATAACAAAAAACCCACAACAGTCTAAACCTAAAATGAATGCAGCATCTGTCGTGATATAAACTGCCTCCCTAGCTCTTCAATCACCCTTATCTACCATGCTGACTCCCAAGCAGAAATGGAGGAGAACTCACCACTGCAGGAACATTAATTGTTCTAATCAGATCCACTTCAGGGTTTCCAACTGACTTCTGAGGTTCAAATACATACGTCTTTGGATTCAGAGCAGATACTTTGGTGCCATTGTCCAAAAACTGAACATGTACTCTTGGCCTGTATTCTCTGAAAAACAAGAGTTTGCTCTGTAAGCAAATTAAGCATATACAATTGATACTAACTGCAATCAACTTGTGGCTATTGTACTGCTCTAAGAACATGAAGGGTGGAGTAGATGATCTCAGTGGTCTTAATAATTCTACAATTTTCAGTTCATTAAGATTCAGTTTGTTTTTGCTACTGCTGTCAGCAGCACAGCTCCCCTCTGTCACAACAGATGAATTTTCCCTCACAGAGTGCTTCCAAAATGCCACCCCATGCAATAATTGCATTATTTTTGCCTGGTCTTGAAAAAAACTCCAATGAAAAGGGAAAATTTCAAACAGCACAGGGTTTAGAGGCACTGTATATGAGACTGCCCTTGATGCAGATTGGAAATGAGACTTTTGCCTTTTTGCTGCAGGAAGAACAAGATACAGGCTTCACCTCATTGACCTAAGAACCTATTAGAAACTTTCTGCTAGCATCCATATACTTTGCACTCATTTTAGCTCTTTTCCTTTAATTCTGAGGTAGCCATCATGGATGTAACAGAAATCAAACTGAAGTTTTGCCCTGAACTGCTCATAGCCTCAGAGGCGCTTCTGGTGCTGTCTAAGCACTCAGAAAAGCAATATAAAACTTAGGATTGCTGACAAACAAGTCCAGTTGGAAGAAACATCAAATGCTGCCTGATGATCTAGTAAGGAAATCAGACCTTAACTACTGTGAAGCACATCATAACCATAATTTAGTCCATGAACAATAGCACTGCACAAATAAGAAACACAATTCTACAGAACTGTCTGGCTCAGGTTCAAAATGAGATACATATCTATCGTCAGCAAATCAGAAAACATAAGTAGCAGGTTTTCTTCTCATGGCATTGTCCTTCTGGCATGTGTCTGAGTTGAAATGGGCTGTACTTCATGCAGCTTTCACTAAGAATGAATTATTTTATTTATTGTAAAACCAACTTATAGGATATAAAAAGACAGGCGTGACTACATTTCTGTTTGAGAATCTACTTCTGCACTAACTGTGTTTACAATCTGTGTTGGTCAAAACCATGAACTGTTTCAAATTTAACAATCCAGGATGAGACTATTTAACCATCTCACCCTCTTCTCTGCTGCTCCATATTTTTTCCCCTGCCTGTTGGCACTTCCAGCCTTTCTCCCCACTCTCCAATTTTATAAAACAACGGAGTCACACTTCTTTTTAGAGCATTTTAGGCATTCTGCCACATGCTAAACCTAAATGGATCTTGATTATCTTGCTACACTGGGCCTGTGTGACAAACCTAGCATTTATTCTCTGGCTCTAGCATGCAGTATGTCTGCAACACCCCTCCTCGATCCCGCTCCTTTCCCCACCCATTGCCTACAGTCTGGTTCAGTTAACAACAGCAGTTAAGCAAGGGATAAAGAAAGAATCTGCTGGGAAGGAGCACTTAAGTTTTTAACTTTCCTGTTTCTTCCATTCAATGGAGCACAGCACAGTTGAATTTTGTTTAGACATGTCAAAACTGGGCAAACCAAAGAAGCCAGAAGCTGGAATGTGCAGCCTGCCTCCCCTGGACAGCATTGAACAAGGCAGAGATTCCTGCCCCAACCTGCGCCCACGCAGACAGCCTGTGGTGTGTGCTGTATGGGAAAGCTCTCCCAACAAGCCACAAGTCAGTAGCTCTCTAGCTTTTCCTCCTGCTCTACCAGTTTATCTAATAGAGGTACTCTGCCAAAGTAGCGCAACTACTTTGCCAAGGCTAAATAAACACAGTAATGAAAAGGAAGAGACGGGAAAAGGGAGGAAGCAACACAAAGCTGAGCTGTGAGAGGAAAGGAACAGAAAGGGAAGACATATTGCAGAGAATTAGGCAGCCTGAGAGAAGAACTTCTGGATGAATATGACAGTGAGACTGACAACAAGAAATCTACATTTTTGCCTTGGTTCTCATACCTCCCGAAGTTCAAAGGCCATAATGTCTATTGCTCCTGGTGTGCACTTCTGTGTGCAGAGGAGCAATATAAATCTCTAAGGGAAAACTTACTTGTAAAGCAGACTGAAATCTCTCCAGGTCCACAAGAGTCAGACTGCTCAGTGTGGAGCCATTTCATGCAGCAGGAGAAGCCAGGTTAGTTGATAAGCTCCAACACTGCACATGGCCTAACTGAATCCTGCTATCTGTAAAAACTGTAGATATATCTGAATCTAAGCAGGTGAAGGCTGGCTGAGGGAAATCCCCGTAGTTCCATTCTGCAGCTGGTTTTCTGCCCACATTTTTACTGATATGAATTGTGCAATTCCAGCTAGGAACTAAGTTCTGGGTGAACACATGAATCACATCTTTACGCAATGCTCCTCTTGGCCTACATCTCAACCAATTAGTGTCTGTCTCTCATAATTCAGTAGGCCACGATGCAGAGAGTTTCCTCTGTATCCAGCAGCTGAGGAACAGCAGTGCAAAAGCAAAATCTGGCATAAAATCTGCAAAAATGCTGACTGAATCTGGAACTGCTTGGAGGTTTGTGATGTGTCAGCCTAGATGTACCATCCAGGTAGTGACAAATGAATCTATTCTCCGCAGAATAGATTTTCAAGCACTCATTAACAGCTATGTTTCTTCTTAGAATGGGATCCCAAACATTCTGGATCCCACTTTTTTGCCTCCTTACACACAGCAGATTTAGTGAAATATGAACACAGAAAAATGGTCCTACCGGTAGGTATATGGCCCTTTTTCCTCTACAAGAGGAGTAGCACCTTGAAGCACTTCTAGTGGATTTGTCACATTAAAAAAGTAAAACTGCATGTAGACTGGTGGAGGAGGATCTTCCCAAGCTTCAAAGGTTTCTGTGCCATTTTTTAACACTGTTCCCTGAAACAAGAGAAAGAGAAATAAGCCATTAGTGGTAGATGCTGAATGACAGTCATAGGAAAGAGAGCAATTCTATGCCCTCAGAAAAAAAGACCATAGGATTAGAGATCCCAACTCTACAGATACTTTGTGCTTTCCTTTGAAGCATATCACCAATCAGACACATACTACTATACTTGCAGCCTAGGGGCAAACTTTGTTGGAATTATTGATTTGCTTCTTCCTACAAACACTTCTGCCTGACATTTTTCAGAGTGAAGACTTATCAGCTACTACACAAAATGATCCTCTTGTACTCCCTGCAAGAGCAAAAAATGCCACAAAACAAGCCCACATTACGGTTAAAAGAAGCAGAACTCAATAGTATGAGACCAAGAAGTCATAAAGGAGAAATATTAGGAGGAAAAAGGCCAGAAAAGAAGCTCAGCTTCCTTGTGTTTATGATTTATTTGCCTAAGAATGTGAGATTCCAGTGCAGCTGTGAAATTCTGTCTCAAAGCAATTGGACTTTGTTTCTCAGTGGCCAGGGAGAAAAAGCTGCAAATGAAAGAATTTTCTTTCATTTAAGCAGACTGAGATATGCGCCCTTCTGAAGACTCCGAATAGGACATAAGTTCTTTGCCCTCTGCCTTTAATTACAGCAATGAGAAGGTGTGCATCTCCAGACTACTAGTGTATTCTGTATTCAGCTAAACACGGTTCTACAAAATAAGAGCTACAAATAATTATTTTATTACAGAAGCTCTTATGTAATGAATCAGTAACTCCTATACTGTGTCAGAAAGAACGGCACAGCTGCAGCTGTATGCAGCTGCATTAAGAATATATAACATAGGTCTCAACTCCGTATTTTATTTCCATTCTATTTCACATAAAATTCACCACAACTATAAAAACATCACCAACAAAACCACAAAATTAAGGCTTTTCCTACGTTTTAACACTGCTGCTGCTGCAGTTGCAGTAAAGTAAAACAGGGCTTGCAGAAGGGAAATTTCAGGAATATGTGAAACAAAACTCTGTCTTTGAAAAGCTTATCACCAGTAGGCAAAAGGAGGGGAAATAATTTGCAATTAAATGGGTCTCATCAACACTTGCTCTTTTTATTCTTCTGAGAAAACAAGTCAAATATTGTTAAGCACAAACTCAAAATCAGGGCAGACTGGACAGCTGCCATGTCTTGGTTACCATCTGTGAGGTCTTAACTTTTATCAGTCTCAGTTGCCTTAGGATTCATTTTTGGTTTTCCCACTAAAGGTTATGTCAGCACGCAGCTTTTAATTTTGTATGATTGGATAAAAAGAAGACTGCTTAAAAAAAAAAACACATATTGGTGGGAGGTTGGAATGGCAACAGTATTCCTGAATAGCAAAGTAAGCCCCTCCAGCCTGAAGTATTCTGCAAATGCAGACTGCTTTCCTCTGAGGATTTCAAACCACATCTTCTATGAATGTCACAAAAAACACAAGCCGTGTTTCAAGTGCTTTGTGCATTTCTTTGGAACTATCAGAACCTCATATCCACTGTTTCCTACTCAATCTAATGCTCTTGATCAGTTGTTTTGCAATCTGTGCCAATGCAGCTCAGGCCTGTATTCAGACAGAGCCTTCCCAAAGTTGGTTTGTAGGATCAGAAATAGAAAATCTCATTAAATCAGACATTCTGTTTCCAGGACACTGCCAGAAAGGGCTGGGAATGACACAGCATTGAATTTAATGAATCTAGAGACGATCGCTATATTTTTTATCCATATGTACAGTCAGTTATTTGAGAAGTAATGGTGCAGCACTCTACTGATACCAGTCCCCTTTCTAAGAAGTCGTACACAGCTCACATTTCCCAAGCACATGAAATACAATTAAGAATTAATGTGGCACTGATGGTTGTATCAGAATACTCTCGCCTATCTTGACTTTAACTCCGGCAATCTGTACTATTCCCCAAGAACTAGTAAGTGTTATCAGAGCACCTACATACCACTCAAATTGCTCTCACATGAGGCAACTACAATGAGAGATTACTCAATCTACATGTTCAACTTTTTTAAAAAGTTCACATCAGCCATATTAATTTGTTTTGTGTTCCTGAGATTTTGAATTTGAAGTGATCCCCTGGGAGATGGACTACAGAGCAAAAGGGCAATGAAACACTGTCATACTGCGATTTATTTGCTGGATGTGCGTAACTTTGCTTGGATCTCCCACAGAAATGACAGGGACTAATTTTAGCTCTGCACAGTGATAGCAGCAGCATAAATCCAGACTTACAAACTTCTGAGCAGGACTTAGATACACTCCCGTGAAATTCTCAAATAATAAGAGACAGTGTGCTCTCCTCTGTTTTCACCTAATGTTACCAAAAATATTTGGAACTGCCACATGATACTACGTAGCCCAGACCTAAGAGAAAAATAAGCTCATATTATTTGAACAAAACATGCCCATGCCCCCCAGCTGAGTTTAGCTCTGCTGACTGACTCATAGCAGAGTACCCTCTGATATTACATGTGTGGGATTGTTGGTTTTTTTTGACAGAGGTTGTGAGCACTACTAGGAGAGGCAGGCAGCAAAATATCGGATTACATGACTGCTCTTTAAACATACATAAAAGATACAGCCTCACCTGTACTTACTCTTGCTGTACCAACAGAGACTCAATCCTTCCCTGTTGATACACGCAAGAAGTACAAAGCATTAAGGCCCCTCAGGTTCTGCAGGAAGTAGCCTTGGAAGGCCTGAGCCTCTGAGATGCTGTCTCACAGAGTTGTATGATGCACCTTCTGCAGGACCACAACCTAAAAGCAGTGTACTATGTGATCTTGTGTCCGCACTTAGCTATGCAGCACAGCTTCTTGTTTCCCAGTAGAGTCCACGTGAATTTCAAACAACAAAAACATCTGTCCCGCTGGCTTTATTTACCATGACAGTCCATTCACTGCTGTTTCCTTGCCTTGGCCTCACGTCAAAAAGAAGAAATATAAAATGAGCTTCTCCTCCCAAATGTAATTTTTACTGTTGGTGATAGTTTTATTCCTGGAACTGCAAAGTGTTCTAATTCCAGGACAGTACATCCACCTGTGATAGAATTGAATCACAACTTTTTCAGAGAAGCAATAGGGTAAACATTCAGACCAACACGAGCAGATTTCTCTGACCCTGTGTTTTTAGAACTGTCTGTTCAAAAGGAGCACCTCAACTCCAGACTGAGCAGTGCTGAGAGGATTTCACATTAAACAAAATCTTAAAATGATCGATAGGTAGAATAAGTCAAGGGATAAAATATCTGCCCTGTCCCTCTGGGTCTTAGACACTCTGAGTAATCCAGCTCTAGAGACTGCTGACTACAAAAGCCATTGAAATTTCAAGGTACTAAAAGACTAAGTATTTTCTACAACTATCAGCATAAGATATGTGGCATAAACAGAACACTTGGAGTAAAGACCCAAGGACCAATTGCCCAAGTTTTGCATTAAGTGCATAGCTCAAGGGTTGCAGTGTTCATAAACTGCATAATTAAGGCAGTAAAATCCATAATCATGTAACAAATATATATCATAAGGCAAATACTGCTTGCAGCTGGGCAGGCCTTTCTCCTGTAGGCAGCTATTTTATTCTCTTTTATGACAGTTTCGTTGTGTTTTTTTTTTCCCATTATTTGATGAGCTTCAGTTGCTACCCCAGCAACTCACAGCTACAAGACATGATGGACATCTGATCTGGCACAGCACTCTAGTACACAAAAAAACACTAAGACTGACTAGTAAGAAAACAAATTTGAATGCTTTTGGAGAAAGGTGTTCCCACCATCCTCATCATTACACAAGTGCCTGCTGACTTTCCAGGGAATATATAGTCTGACGTCCCGCTGATTCCCTTGTCCTTCCTGTACTCCCACTCTCTCCAGGAGCAGACTCTGAGTTCCCCGTCTTTGGCTAGAAAGGATGTGGCACACAAATTCCCTACTGCAAGCCAACTTATCATCACTGCTTCATATATAGTGAGTTTGGATACACAGGTGCTTCAGACGGTCCAAAATGCAGCCTTCCATTTGAGCTTACTTCACTGTAAGTCACTGCTGTTGCAGGACTGCTAGAAACCCCTCAATGGAGCATGGACTACCTGCAGAAAAGACATCTTCCTTCCCTTCTGCAATTCTTCCAAAGGCAGGTGGGTGTGGAGGGTAAGAGTGGCCAGCAAGAAACACATGAACACTGAGATGCCATTTCAAATCCATTGCCCTGGACTTCAAAGCAACAAGAGGACTCAGAAAGCTCTTGTCTTGCTGCATTTCAAAGACAAATTGGGATTTGTGTATTTGTACAAGGTTTTCTAAGCTGCAGAGATGGTTACACAAGAGACAACAACTCACTAGGCCACACACAAATGAGAAAAACGTGCAGGATAAAGAACACGTGGTAAGCAGCAGAATCAGCAGAGCGACCAGGAAGCACACTGCTTTGGGGCTGAAAGCTGGTCTTCCACAGTGTATATGCATGGCTCCTGCAGATGGCTAGGAGGGTGTCACAGGCTTGTGTGGGGAGCAGGATGCTTGATCCTGTGCAACCCAGATGCACTGGCATGAGCTGCAGAGCCCTAAGTAGGAAAAGACTGAGCTCTAGGAACTGTTTCCCGTATTACCCAAAGCTCTGGTGAGTGACTACCAACTTACTCTTATATAATCAACCATTAAGGGTAAGGAGTGTGCAGCTAAGAGGTAATACGCATAAGGAGGATCACAACTAATTCCTGACAGTCCTATGCTATCCCACCAAACCTTTGCTGTTTTGTGTTTGTTTTTTTTCCCACCCTGCTGCACTTGTGCTAAGTGCATGAAATATCGGAAACTACAACTTCTGCTGTGATGCAGAGAATGACAGAATGGCTTGGTTTGCACAAAACTTTGCATCCATCAACATTCACATCAGTTCATTTCTGCCTTTCAGAATGCCTATGAGCTGATGATGGAATGGCTTTAGAATAAAGAATGCTACATTCAACTGCCAGCAAATGCTGCAGGAGTAGCTCCTGAAGAGCAGCTGACACACTGACAGCCTGCACCACAGCTCACCCTACGGTGGCCTCCTGTTGGCTACACCTCAAATTTTCAGATACACCTGGAAGGATCGTAACTTGTTTTAAGCTGACTGTACTCATTAAATCAAATTTATTTAAGACATTACAGTTTCTCAGTGAGGAAATGCCTGCTGTTGATGCCTCGAGGAAAAGAAGAGCACATGGGTTAGGACAGCAGACTTGTGTCACCAACCAGACAATAGCACTGGTCACATCATGTGGTAGTGCTCTTGGTTCCTCTGAGTAACCATTACATTCTTCAGACTAGGAATATTAGTTAATTTACATGCTTCACATATACTTTAAGGGAAAATAGATACCGAGGAGTGCTTTTCATGATAAGCAGGGGAGTTTCTAACATTAATGCAGTTGACCATGACAAGTCATGTGGATTTATGACCAACATGACCATAACAGAGGAACAAAAGCTGAGGAGGACCATGAACATCTTCTGCACTCATGAGGATGCCAGGACATGTGTCCCCAGACCCTCGTGCTCCAAAGACTGCAACAAACGGAGCAGCAGGGCAAAAGCTGCCAGAAATGTATGATGGAGATGACAAAGGAGGAGGCAGGAGGGGTGCTTCAGGTGCTCCCTGCTGTCCTGTCGTGTTACAGCAGCAGCCCGCCCCCCTCCCCCGCCAGATCACAACACATACCTGTAAAGCTGTCTCAGAGCGCTTATTTTTACTCATATTGTCTGATTTCATGCACGGCCCGAGCCCCGCCCCGGCCGTGCAGAGCCAGGCATTTCGTTGCCGAGAGGTGCACGGCGACCCTCACCCGACCGCGCCAGGGCACGAAGGAACTGTACGGTGCCACTCCGCCATCTCCGTCCTCCCTCCCTGTGCTCCCAGGGTTATTCTGAGAGGGAATAAACCCATCGGGAGGGATTGCGGCCGAGTTCTCACCTGCTTCACTTGCAGGTCCACCACCGTCTGGAAGACGTGCGCCACCAACAAGGAGATGCTGGCGATAAGCAGCGTCAGAGCCAGGACCCCCACGGTGACGAGACACAGCGACCTCATAGCTGCCACCGACGAGACACAACACCGCCGTCAGCTCGGCCGCCGCCAGGCTCCGGGCACGGCGTAAGGGGCGGGCGGCCGCATCGCCACGCCCGCCGCGGGGCCGGGAGCTGCGGCAGCGGAGCCACCCGACCCGCCGGGCACCGAGGGAGGAAGGGAGAGTCTCAATGGCGGGGGCGGCTCCGCCGCGGGCGGAGGCAGCCTGCCTGTTTCGATTGAGCGTTGCGCGGCTTATTTGTTGGTTCGTGCGGAAATCATCTTGCCCGGTTTGCTGTGAAACAAGTGGAAGAATAGCTGTTATTTAGAGAAAAACTTGTAGGGAACAGAAACAACTTATGGAGTGAATTACGCTTCGTAGGGATCAGATTCTACCATAATTAAATGCAGTTCAGCTTCCAGTAGTGCAGTGAAGGCACGTAAGAAATAAGGTGATGTATCCACTTCTCCTTTAAAAGGCAGTGGGCATTCCTGCTCCAGCTTCTCACCCAGAATCACTTCCTGGAGCACTGCAGGAGGAGGCAGAGGAGCACGCAGCGGTGGCTTTCCCAGAAGTTGACCCTGTGCCATCTGCCTTCCATCACAGCCTCTGTATTTCACAAAAGGAAGGTAGGTCCCAGGGATTCAGGACCTCTGCCTGGCCCATAGCCACAGCCGTGCTGTTAGCGACACTCACACTCTGGAACTGGTTCCCACTCCTCCAGCGTTTCCCAGTCATGGGGCAGCTGGTCGTAATCATCTGGATTCAAGTGATGTATTCCCTGTGAGAGAGCAAGTAAACCAAGTAAGCTGCTAAAATTGTCGGGGACAATGTTACAATGTATTTTTCACTTCTGAAACATTATGAAGGCAACTTTCCTAATTGCTGGAGAGCTAGAACTCTTGTGGTTCTTACCCAGTAAACAAAACCGACTGTTCTGGCAGCGACTTTTAACTTGGATTCCCATTCAGAAGTTGTGACTTCACTCAGTTTCATCCTCATCTCTCCAAAAATGAAGCAGAATAAGTAATTTGAGCCCCCCCTCACCCCCCCCTTTTTTTTTTGAAGAACCATCGCAATAGAATTCTCCCCCTTGAAAAGTCTTCCATAGGAATCCCCCCATAAAACCATAAGCTTTCCCTTACACAATAAAATGTTGTCTTTGATGGGGACTGGTTGTCATGACAACTTCTACAAGTGGGTGTCTCCTCCCAAAGTGCATTAAACATTTTCCATGGCTTCTCGAATCATAATAAAGGAGACCTTGGTCTTGTCTCACCTGAAGTAGTGCAACTGCTCTGTGACTTCTGTTTTGTCTTGAGGGTATCCTGATGCACGTACTGCAGGGTAACTCAGCTGGTCCACTGGCTCTAAGTCAGAGATTCACAAAAAAAAAAACAACCCACCAAGATAAATACACAGGAGAACACTTCTGTAATTAAACAAAGCCATTTGTACCATTTCTACATGTTTCAGCCATGAAATGTTCTTATTAATAAGACTGTGCTGTTTTTATTACCAACACTGAAACTGTGCTGAGTCAAAAGAAAGGTGAGAACATTTAGGAGATTGCAGAGACTACATCTGAGTTATTATATACAAGATGCATGTTGTTTTTTTCAATGTAAATTTGCTTTGCCATTGTGACAGATGAAAGATTTTTGCAAGGCCGGGGACCCCAGACCTTATAGATTAAGCACTGATTGCTGCAGGATTTTGCTTTTAGCTTAATTCAGCATTGCAGTTTTTGGTTTGGTAGAAACCTACCCACAGAATGTACAACATGACACTGCTTGCTCATACCCATTTCTAGATACAGTGTGGATTATTATATATATATATATATATGTATGTATGTATGTATATGTATATGTATATATATGTATGTATTTATGAACTATTTTACCTTTAGAAATCAGAAGCTGCTTACTAGCAAGGATATATTTAAAACACTCCCATGAACGGTGACTCCGCCTCTGAAGTGCAGTATGGGAATGTAGTGGGTGTGCTGCTGGCTCAGGGCACATCACTGCATCATAATTACAAACCCCTGAGACAAGCAGAGGTGGATCTTCCCATGCCAAAATCCCAAGGAAATTAGAAGAAGAAAAGGCAGATAAGGCCTACATTCGTAAATGTTTTTAAACATGCTTATCCCACAACATCTTCATGTCCTTATTCTTTTTCGTCTTACACATTCTGTTATTCCTCATGTGCTCCACCATTCTCTTACCTGCAGATTTTTCTTTATCTATTATTGTATAGCACATACTATAGCTAGGATCCCAGCTCTGGTATGCCTCTGGCACTTACACTATCATTATGGGGAAAATGATAAGCAGGCCTGTTCTGTAAAATAATCCATGTGCCGCTTCACGTGCTGAGGCCTCTCTGGCAGTCTCTTAGGTAAAAATAAAAGGCAGATTGGTACCCAGAGCGGATGTCCTTCTATGTGAAGTTCTGCTCCTCGCTCCTGATGGCAGACACAACAAGTCTGAACAAACAACACTGGGATCTGCAGAATTGAAGCATGTCAAAATGGATGCATGTTGCCAGATTCCAAAGGATCTCTTTGGAAATGTCAGTCTTGTCATGGTTTTGTAATTTTGTAATTTTGCTATCAGTATTCCACATCATAACATCATGTCAAGTATGGATACTTCTGTTGAATGTGCAGTCCACAGAAGAAGACTACATATTCCAGAGAACAACAGGAGTAACAATAAGTCACGGGACCAGGACTCTATATATAATCTCGTTCCCAGGCTGGAGTGCCCTCCTTCTTCTCTCGAACTTCTCGGAGAGTGGGAAGCGTTCCAGCCGTGTCGCCTAGAGTTCACAGTAGGCCTCTCGGTTTTCGGAGACTCTCTCTCTCTCTGTTTCGTTCGATTTGTTAGCCTTAATTATATTATATTGTGTTATCTTGTATTTCGATATCATATTTAGTAAAATAAGTTTTTCCTCCTTAGATTGTCGCTGTTTTATCCCACTCCCCTTTTCCCCCTCCTTTCCGGGCCCCGGGGGGGGGGGCCGTGGGGTGGCTTCCCCTGTCATGGGCATAGGTAAATCTAAGTAACCCGTGACAGATTTTTGGTGGAGAATGCAGGCATAGAGCTTTTTAGCTTTTAGAACGACTCTCTCTTTGCTCTTAAAGAGCTTCGTTACGGGAGTGTTGGGAGTGCTATCTTTCCGTAGCTGCTCACGGAGAACGTGACCTTGAAATACCAGACAAATTGTCAACATTAAGGGCTGCTGCACATTCTCAGCATTGCTATCTAACTTTTGTGTAGAAAACAAAGGGATTTCTTTCTCCCTTAGAGCAAAGCTAGCTAGCTCTGACTTTTACAGAGCCTGCCAGCTATGAATCCACTCTTCATCCCAGTTTCTCTGTTTAAGGGATTGAAAGCAATTATGATCTTCTTAAAGTATTGGTCAACTATTAACACCATAATTTGGTGTTGTGGAATTGTGCAGGTATATAGCCTAATAAGGTGGATACTGATGGAGACACCTGCCTGGTACTTTTACGAGATGTGGTATGGTCAGAATTTTGGCATCTACACCCCAGATGGAATTGTGAATCTTACAAACACTTGCATCCCAGATGGAACAGGCAATTTTACAAATACTTGCATCCCAGATGGAACAGGCAATTTTACAAACACCACCATGTTTAATTCATTGTACAGGCTAAAAAAACCCTTTTTATTTAGGTTGTACTCTCAGATTTCCACACGCTTTTCAATAACTGAGATAGGGTTCATACTTGCATTCATGTTATCACTATCAATGCATGCATATATGTTCCTATGCATTCGTTCTATGCGAAAGTCTCCTCCAGAACCAGAGAATGATGACTGGCAGGGAATATGGAAAGGTTTAGGAAAAGTCTTAGAAGCATGGGGACCCGCAGTGTCATGGGATTTCACTCTTGAACACCTAAGGGACCCTAAGAAATTAAGTGAGTATTTGGGTCAGAGATCTAAGGAGGTAAACCTTATGTGGGGTTTGGCTTATGCATACCGTGCTTTGTATCATACTATTCTGGAGAGAGAGAGTTTCCGATCTGAGATTCAAGCCCAAGTTAATTCTGATCAGTCACAGGAGGCATCAGTAGCAATATCAGTTGCCCCTGTGGAAGGCAAGAAATGGAAACGGGTGTCCATGCGTCTAGAACGAAAAGAAGGAGAAGCACAGGGGGGGGCAGCAGAAGACCCAGGTGCCGGGCATGGAGCAGTACCGAAAAAAGCAAAGGCAAAAACCAAGAGGCATGAAGAAGAGACTGATGATGAGGAGGAAATCACCTATTGTCGACCTCTGAAGCTGACTGAAATCCAAGGCTCAAGAAAGGAGTTCACACGGCGTCAAGATGAAGGTATCCTTGTTTGGTTGCTTCGCTGCTGGGACAACGGGGCCAACAGCTTGTCTCTAGATGGTAATGAAGCTCGCCAACTAGGAAGCATTGCCCAAGATGCAGGTATCGACAGAGGGATTAGCAGATGTTCGGATGGAGCTGCCACTCTCTGGTTGCGGCTGTTAGAAGCCGTGAGAGAAAGGTACCCCTATAAGGATGCTTTGAAGCCTAAATTTGATAGTTGGAATACCGTCCAAAAAGGTATTCAGCGCCTGAGGGAATTGGCCATGGCGAAAATGTTGTACAGCCCTGATCCAAGCGAACTTGACCCTGAGAGACCCCTTACAAGGGGTATGGTGTGGAGGTTAATCAGGGAGCAGTGAGTTGTCAGGATCTGGAGGAGCCCAACCACAGATGAACAAACCTAAGCAAGTAATCGTGGAGTCTGCTATAAAAAGTTGCCATCTCTTATTCTGCCTCCATCACCCACATAAGCTGCCATGCTCCCTGAGATTTTCTCATGATGAAAAAGGCAAGTTTCATTCTCCCAAAAGGCCAGTTCAGGGTTTCTTCTGTTGATTTCCATGTGCTAAAATCATTCGAGAAACCTTGTTTGGAAATTAATTGCGCATGGAAGATTCCTGCCCAGTGCACTGAGAGAATCTTTAAGACCAAAAAGTCACTACTTAGGCAATCATTGTGGTTTCTTCAGCCCTGTGCTACAGCAGTTACTTGGCTCTTAGGGGTCTATAAAAGGAAGGAAAGAACTTGTCAAAGGAGGAAGTAAAGAACCATATAGGCTGGTATATTTGGTATCAGCCAAATGAAAATAGATCCCAGAATCCTTACTCCAACTCTTGTCCTTTAATAACTATTAAACTTTAGTTTAATTCACTTTAGTGAATGCTTTATGTTAGCCACAACAGAGGGTGGAAACAGCAGGTAGGAGGAGTAGCGTAACTTGATTTTGTCTCCATCCATGTCACTTCATGGATTTCTGTTCCTTTTCCACCCAAGATAGGAATCACGCTTGTCCTTATTTCAGAATTAGGTGCTGTAATCACCCATCACTGTTGACAAGCTCGTTCACATCAGGTTTAACTGGATCCAAATCTTTCATTACTTCTTTTAGGAGCTGTGAGCTGGAGGCAGAGTTAAAACAGGCTTTCCAGAACCGAGTGTTGTTTCATCCCAACAGTGCAAATGTACATGTAACTAGAAAAGTGTTCAACTCAATAAATACTCTGTTAGATTCTGTCCAATCTAAATCTTTGGTAGACTTTTCCAGTTGTCTTCTTCTGGATGATGTTTTTGGCATGTGTATCTGTGGTGCTCTTCCATTTGTGTCTGTGGTGTTCTATTTACTTCCATCTCCACTGATGTGTTTCTGTATCCTACCTCTATTTTCCTCTGGGATATTCAACAGAAGAAATTCCGAAGTAAATATTACAGGGACTGAGATCTGCTTTTCAAAAACAGTGCTTTTGTGATGGTGGAATATCTCCTGTTTTGCATACTGTCAGGAATTCAACCCCTAGCTCTTTAACTCATCCCAGCTCATTAACAACATAAAACATATTACAGGTAACTTACAGGTCCTTAGCATTTCAAGTTTCCTGGCAGCTCACTACAAAGAGCATCTGCTGGCTGGATGCCTCACAGCATGGGCCAGGAAGATTTGCAGAAGGTTTATATGCAGTACACTCCCAGTCTATGAGGAACAACATCTAAGTGCATCAGTATCATACAGAGAAAATGCTGTCAGAGTCTTTGCTCTTCTGCTTTTCATGCACAGCTAATATGCATACTTGTCATCAATGAATTTACACGTATTATGTATGTTTCTAGTACTACACATAATTAGTAAAACAATAATGCAATTATAAGATACTGATTTCAGCTCAGAATTGAAACATTTCTGAAAGCCTTCTGAGCAATCAGATTTCACTGTACTGAAGCTTTAATTCATGACTCCCACACACTAAAAATTAACTGCAGGCAGAAAAGCAGTTCAGTGTAGGGCAGAACTACTCTGCAATTATTATGTTTAACAGTGACCTTGGAAAGGTCTGTGAACAAAGTTGCCTTTTGTGAACAGTAACTTTGCTCTTGGTTTAGCTGGATGTGGGTACACAAGAAGTGAATCTATCAGAAAGGCCAGGCTGGGGGATGTTTTCAGCACTGACTGCTAGACATAGGACGATGCATTTTTAAAAGATAAGAGATTTAACTATAGCGCTTTTCCTCTGAGGAAATTTACATTAGCTGTTATGAGAACAGCAGCAAAAACATTTTTTCTTCTGAAATGTGATCCTTGTTGACTCTAACTTTTGACAGTCCAGCTAAAATGACACAGATCTCATGAACTGTAAGCCAGACTAACGCTTACTTTCATTTGCACATATTTGGGATATAGGTCATGTAGTGATTTTAAAAGTAAACACACACAGCCATATTCCTCATAATCTGAATTATACCAAAATTAGCAAGTGCAACTCTCAGACCCATTCATTAGCTGCTTCTGGCTTGGTTTGCTGCTTTTGCATGTAATGCCAAGTGAGTGGGAGATGGCAAACTGGGCTGTCTGTGTGGGAGGACAGAGCACTGTTCCACATCATGTTTTCTTTACCATTCTCTACGTCCAGTTTTATCTCTCTACTCAACTCCACTCCCTTCCAGACCATCAATGTAATGAACCCTCATCCTCTTCTCCCTATGAGAACCACCTGCCTACACCATGTCCTCTTTGCTCAGTTGCACATCTGGTTTTAACTCCTGCCACAGAGTAATGCTAGAGCACTCACTGCTGAACTGGCACACTGTCAAGCTGAACACAGACAAGAAAACATGCTAGAGGATGGAGTATGGAGGGAACAGCTTGTGGGGCTGGAGAATGCTGCTAGTGGCTGCGTATGATAGTATGACTTGGCTGTGAAACAGATCTTGTTAGGAAATGAAGGAGAGGAAGCTGCAGGACATGCACTGGGAGTTTAAAAGACTGCCTTTTTATACTGTTGGGATAACCTAAGCAGAGTAAAAAGTTTTCTGAGGACCTGGCTTTCAGGGCCAAGCCAATCTCATCTGTAAATCTCCTGCTGTCAACGCTTTACTACCTTAAATCAAGTTATAGCTGCTAGACTGCATGTTTCTCCAATGCAGATTGCAACTGTCATGTACGCTACCATCAAAGCTTTCCAGGTGCTTGATCTTACACTCTCATGAATCAAGTCCTACACTCCATCTGTGTTGTCCCCAGAGGGTTTCTCAGGTAATGGGAGGAGCCACTATAGCTAGAGCCCAGGGAGACTGTCAGAACTTCCTCAAGCCCACAGATTTCTGTTGTCTCTGTTACTGATGAGTACTGCTGACTCAAGCTGCTTAGAAAGACCTTCTTATGCCAAGGGACAAGCACAAGTGCAGTAGCATCCAGGGAAGAACTGAACTGAGAGCACAGATTAAATATGCTATGCTGCTCATAGCTGCAGAGCAAAGAGAGTCTGCTCTGCCAACACAGAAAGCCATAACTCAGTTCAGCTTCCTCATCTGCAACAGCTGTGAAGGTGCTGTGTCACCTGGCAGGACTCCTGGCAGACCTGGCAAGCATGGGGACTAGGAAAAGGGGCATGTGGGACATGTATCCCAAGGACAGGGCAAAGAAGTTAGGACAAGTCTGGGGATGAGTTAAGTGACCAAGAGGTGCCACTGGATACAATTTCCTAGCAACAAAGAACCTCCATGCTCTAACATTCTATGCCCAGCAGCCAGAGCTGAGTGGTGTGGAGCTGCTAGGATGAGCACTGTTCCATGGTGAGTAGGAGCCAGGGACATCTGGTGAGGAGCCAGTGGTTCTTCGTTAGCTTGTGTCTCCTTCTGGCATGTTCACTACTCCCTCCAGAAGCTCCAGCTGTGCCAACTGGAATTAGTGAAGTTTGGACAAGAGGTTTTTTTACTGTGAAACTTTACTGGGAAAATAGAAAACAAGCAAATTACTTTCCTCATCCTCTGATGTTTAACTTAGCATCTCCCCTGGCTTCTGAATGACAGCACCTAGCGCTGCTCCTCTCATGCCTGAGCACCCACCACCTGAGTGTCCCTGCACAGTTGGTATTCAGCTGGTGTACCCCACTTTTGCACAGGGCAAACAGCAGACCCGAACTACCACAGCATAGACTAGAGGTGGTTTGCCATCTATGCGCACTTTCTTGACAGGAGCAAGCTAAGTCTTATCGTACCTCCTTACAAAACCAGTATTTCCGGCACTAACTAGAGGTTTTTGCTTTCAGGTACATGGAAAAGCTGTCATCAAGATTCTTGCCAGCAAACAGCAACAAACATAGGTTCTCTGATTCACTCAACAGCCAGCGCTGGAGGTTCTTAAAAAGTGGCCTGGATGATTTCAGAAGCGGCTTCCCTCCTCCATCTGATAACATCATCATCCAAGTCAGAAAGGGGCTTTCCCCCGTCATTCTACAGAGCAGATCCCACCTGTCCCACCAAAAGGTGCGGAAAACATCTGCTAAGCCCACGTGCAAGCTCCAACCAGAGGTGGAAGCCAGGAAGGAGTTCACAAAGGACACTAATCATCATCAAAGCCACTGCCCTCAGTTAATGCGCTCTCACTTGAAAGACCACATCTTTCCAAAGGTAAAGACGATATAGTTGCTACCATTCTTCCTTGCAGTAAACACCTGTCCAGTACCTGAAACACAATAACAGCCAAGGACTGTGTTCCCTCTTGCTTTAAAAAGTCTCCTCCCTCATTTTCAGTTACAAACAGGAAGCCAACAGAGTCCAAATGTATCTCTGATCTTATTACAGAAGCAGGTGTAAGAAACTGTCAACTTTCTGGGATGCCTTGCTGTCATGCTGAGATTAGCCACACGGTTCAGTTACTAAAGCACACCTACAAGACACTGGAGAGAAGAAGCTTTACCCTCCAGACGTGGAAACCTCCCTGAGTTTGCCAGGAATAATAAAGAATCTCTAATTAAAAAAAAAAAAAAAAGTGATCACATACTTTTTTTTCCCTATAGTATGAAATATGTTCTGCCTAAAAAGTTCACATTAAAGTCTACAACCCTCAGTCAAAATTCAGGGCTCAAATCCCTCTGGAGCAGATGAAAACCCTGGCCCTTAACACAAATGCTTTGATTTCACTCTCTTTGTACACAGAGAATGCCAAAGCGCAGAGCAAATCACAGACAAATCACAAGCCAGTTTCTTGTGTAATGCTGTGAGGTGCATCTATTTTCTTCAGTATTTGCTGGTGTGAAGGGAAGGGATAGAAAGACTTCTTATGAGTATATGCTTCATTTTGGATTCAACCTGACTGAGTACAGTTCAAGTAGTCCACACTCAATTCTAAGTGAACTGTAACCTACAGAGTGCACACTTAAAATCAGCGAGCCAGTGGCACATGTCTTCCTGACCTGTGAGTCATGATCCACAGGAACGCCACTTTGACCTCACAAAGCTGAAGGGTGCTTACACTGGGATACAATAGGGCAGACTGGGGAAGCAGATTTGAAATAAGTTGTAGCAATATTCATGCTCATGGTTCCGCTTTATTCTTCTTTTGAAGTCAAAGATAAACTTTTTATATATTTCTATGGGAACAAGTGACTCTGTGATTTTTAAAATCCCACTGCAATGCTCTAGGAATCTGTTTAATTTTGTTAGCCTACACTCAAGTTCTTAGTGGCTTGAAAAGCATTCACAAACCAATTCTGCAGCTAAAAAATCAAGTAGTTGCATCAAAAGCTGGACACATTCTATCTCCATGTTCTATCTTCTTGACCAAAGTCTTGCATAGCAAGCAAAGGATTTTTACCATCTCTGCTATCTGGAGTTTACTACGGCTGTGCATTTGTGTGAAACTACAATGACCTGCAATGAATGTTTGCTTTGAATCCGTCTGTCTTATGTCAAAAGTTGATCTCTTGTTTCTAAAACACACACTGGTACCGAAGGCTGCAGTTAGATTATTTTGCAGACCTGAGTTACATTAATGTTTATTCAGGCAATCATCTGACTCTAATAAAATTCTGAAATGTAAGTATCTTTTAACAGGCAATGGCTGTGAGAGCAGTACTGCTGAGCTCTCCTCAGTTTTAGCATATACAAATTGTGCTGTCCCAGTCCTTAAGTGGGCAGATCTTACTGCCATAAATGAGGAAAGACAAAAAATGGCTCTCACTAGGGTCTCTTCCCAATTTCCAGTGTCCCTAGTGTGTATAAATGCAAACTTGGCAGGCCCAGAAACAGGCCAGAATGTGTCATTGCTCCTACCCCTACTCCCAGATAGTCCATGGCAGCCATTAGCAAACAAATGTTTTATCTGTCAGCCTTGATAAAAATAGCTTGTGTCTACCAGCTTATACAATGAGGTTGTTTGTGTGGCAGCCCTCCAGCTCCTGTCTTGGGGCAGGGCAACAAGAGCCAAAGGCATGAAAGACACTTGCTTCCCTGAAAACGTGCCAGATGACAGAGTTCTTAAGTGGACAGCAATGGATAAGAGGAGAAGCAGAGACAGGCTGCAGGTCAGTAGCTCAGCTCCACCTTGCCTTAGTCCTGCTGAAAGCTTTGGCACCATGGCGGGATGAGCACACACAGTCAGCAGGACTTTACAATAAACAAAGTTTGTCAGCTGCTTGGGTGGGCAGGTCTCCAGATTGTCTATGTGAGTACAACTGGTCACAGCTGCTCATGGCAACATGACCTCAGTCTCAGGATGGAGTCACTGCACAGCATGTTAAACACCAATTGCTGGTCACATCTCACATTTTCTTTTAATGTAATTGGGTGGGAAAGGATTCTATGCTTTCTCCTGCCATCAGTCCAAAGCAGCACATGACTAAGTGACCACTGACATCCTCTTGCAATCATTACACTCAAGAAAGAGGAAACTGCAAGAACAGTTTCAGAATAGGACGTGCAGATTTGATGTCAGCAGTATTTCAAGGCATGTGAAAGATTCCTACAGCTGCTTATTTATATTCCCAGCTTCTTATTTCAGGTAAGAGAAATAAGTAACAGTAACAAAGATAGCTTGATGCAATCATGTAGTACCAGATCTGTAATATGGCGTGTTTGGGTGGAGCAGATAAGCACTTTACCACCAGAGTTTATAGAATATTTGGGAGAAGCCTTTTGCAAATGAGTTGTAAAGGATTCCCGAAAGGCAATCAGATGAGGCTACCCAGAAAGAAAGGCAGAGTCAGGGAACTGGCAGCTTCATTTAGAATTCAATACATGATTTATAACATGATCTAAGTGCTTGCAGCTTTCAGGGAATTGTTATCTTCTCACAGAGAGCACAAGCAATCATATTCAGAAATGTATAGAGATTTGGCATAAATCATCTCCAGAAGATTAAGAGTATCCTAACTTCCTAAGAATGATATTCTTGCACTCGGTGATGTATGAAGAAGTGTGAAAGAATAGATAGGCAACCTGAGGTGAGAAAAATACTTGCAAAAATAAAGCTCACTTAGGACTCCTACGACTTGTTTCTGTTCATCTCCTCTGCAAGTCCTTGGCTCATGTGATACTTCATTTAGATCAATTGCAGACAAAGCTCAGCAAAGTCTTTCTTCAGAAAGGCAGATTTGATTTTGCCTGGCACCTTAAGAATCCAAGGGAATACCTAAGATGTTGTAAATAACACGTTTTTATGAGCCAGGTGAGGACACCGGTGACAAGGCTCTAAAACATCCTTCAGTTATGATACACAGCTTCACTTTACAGTAATTAACATCACATCTAGGCTAAGAGAATGCACCTAGGATGCTCTCAGATGAAAAAGATGTTTGCTTGTAATGCTTGCCAACACAGGTAATGGGCTGTTAGAGAGTGTAAAATGATATCACACTCTACACCAGTGTCCTGTTGAGTCTCCACACAGGAGCTGCTCTTTTTCAGGAGCAATAAACCCCACATTTTTGGTATTTTCTCAGAATCAACTTTTCCTGTCTGAAAAAGAATACAAGATTATACTACAACCTAAAATACAGATGCATATATTCTTTTTTATCACAAAACTGAAACCTGTGTTTATTCTCTCAGTGCCCTTCAGACTTTGAACTTTGATAAATTTCTGTTAAAAGTTGTTTGAAAATAAATATTTGGATGTCTTTTATGTTGCATTTTTCTGTAGGCCCGACAGGGTAAAGAGTTGAGACAGAAGTCAAAGCATGATGTCTACAGGAATTTAGATGGCCACCCAGGTCTATCAGCATGAATTTGCTAAAACATTTTAATTATTATTCTATTTATATGAGCTACTGGGTACCACAGCTTCAGTGAATCTTGGGATGTGCTTGACATGCTTAACATTTCATTGAATTCAGCCCAATACATTAAACTATATTTCATGCTGTAGGGGCTTGGATGTCTTGTCGCTGGAAAAATAATGTAACAGAACAAAATTATGTCTTATTATAGCTTCACCTATTGTCATGCTGTATACTGACCCTGCCATTCTGCAGCATGTAGAAATTCCACTGAAGAGCAAAGGTATTTTGTTGGCATTTCTCAGTATGTCTCTAGCAAGCATAGAGATTAAAATACTGTGTACAGAGAAAGACTAAATAGAGCAAAATTCATAAATCTTCAGCTTTGATCCCCTCTTACTGGGCTCCAAGAGATTTTCACTGCTTCAGTGTCTTGTCTTCTCTGTTTTAGAGTGTCTCATATCTCCTCCCTCCTCCAAGTCTCTAAAAGGTAGGTAAAATCTCTAGAAGAGGAGGTAAAAAGCATCGAGAACCAAAAATAAAATGGCATATGAAATGCTATTGTACTAGCAGGGAAAAAGGAGAATGGAGAACACCAAAATAGAAAGCCTGACTTTCAAAGTGAGTGACTAACAAACTGAGGAAACTGGCAAATATTAGCACATGGGAAAAAGTCTGAAAGGAAAAGTGATTTCAGGAAAGCTATCCTTCCTTGATATTACTGGCACAGCACACACATTTAGAGGGAGCATAGGAAATACATGAAGAGTCTGGCCTGGACAAATGTTAAGCTCTCCCTCAAATCCAAGAAGAAATGCTAAGACAGATTACTAAAGGAAATTGAGAAGAACAGCATAAATATGTGGGGAAAGCTAAGAAAAGTAAGCACAGCAAGATGCAACTAGCAAGTGATATTAGATACCAAGGAGTCACTTGTTATTAACATTGCTGATGAAGAAAACACCACAGGAGATTTTTTTTTTTTTTTTTTTTTCAGTTCAGAAGGAAATTAACATTAGTCAAAACTTCAGTACTTTCTCTGCCTCATGCTGCTGGAAAGCTCAACCACAGTCAGACAGGTAAGATAATTAACACTAGTGAGAAACATCTCAGGATGCAACAGGGGTGGGATAGGCTGCATAGCAATCATATCTGCTAATTGCCTTGAATCAGCTAAGTGACGATGAAATGCATTCTACTATGGGAAAAAATGGTAGAACATGGTCATGAGCTGTTTCCTTGCAAATTCATGGAAAACAGGTGTATTTGCAAAGAGTCTATGCAAGTTGCAGTGGCACCCAACTAGAAAACACTTCAAGGAGGCTGAAGGGCTTCATCTGGATTTACAGTGATCCTGACATGTCAGACAAAACCTGGGGGAAAAAAAGGAGTAAAAAAAAAAAAACAGGGCTAAATTACTTCTCCCAGAAAGAACTTCTCAGCTGTGCAAATACTGAATGAGGAACAACTGGCTAGGCTAAAGTTCATTAGAGAATACAGGGATTTGTAGAGGACTGTGAATGTCTGCAACATCCAGTCATGAGAAGTTAAAAAAAAAAAAAAAGGAAGCATCCCATAATGAGAGCAAAGATGAACATGAGGTAACCCCTCCGTTCTTCTCAGCCTGGGTAAGATGACCTCGGAGGATGATGTCTTTGCCCAAGTTTGGTCACTATTCTTCACTATTCTTTAAGAATAAACAGGAAGAGTTACAGGAATAATTACACATCTGTGACCAGCGTGCAAAGATGGAGCAAAATGAGTTATGCAATATGGATAAGCAGTAACAGAGGACTTGATTAAGAAACTCTAATTAAGAAGAAGGGGGATTCAAATAAACTGGAAATACTTTACTACCTGTATGTCTTCGGGACAGAAGCTATGTAAAACACCATAAAGGCCCTAACTAACTGAGAGAACCCGCCTCTCTACTGGAGGAGAGAGCTTTCACTGTCACACACTCTCTCCTCCCATGCCACCTGCTGGATATGTGAAATGCTGCACAGAGAACAGTCGAGTGCAAAGCCCACATTCTCAATTGATAGGAGGAAGAGGTGGGCCAGAAATACAGTCAGGTTTATGGTTTCGTCCAGAAGCGTGATGCATGTCCAAAGTATACTTAATCCTTCTCTTAAACCTTCTCTTTTTTCTTTTTTGTTGGGTAAGGACCCAGTGCAAAAACATTTAAACCACTGCCAAGAAGATCCCTGTGGCAGCAAAAAGGCTGACTCCCAGGGTGTCTTGAGTCTTGGCTTGAGACTTTGATCTGACTTCTACTGAAAACTACTGTAGACTAAACTCTGTGAGCTCTTACTAAGATATTTAAGAGATGATGTTATTCCTTTTTTTGTGCCATGATAAGAAGAGGCATGTCTCTTTCTTTTCACTTGACTAAGACGGCTTGCTTTTCAATTCTGTGACAATGGGAAGCTGTAGGGTAAGACCCAGCAATATGCAAACACTGAGAACTCCTAATCATTACCAGAAATCTGCTACTTTAAGCTCAGCTATAACGTGTTCTTCTTTTCCTTCTGAACACAGCTTCATGAAACTACCATGAGGTTTTTACTCTTGTTGCTATTAAGGTCAGGAAAAGCTCCCTGAAAAGCTCCAGAAAGCTCGCCTGTCAAACCTTAATGTTGAGTTGTGAGTTTCCATTCCGGATGCCCCAGTAATACAGCCAAACTGTGTAACAGGGATCCTTAATTTTAATTGCTTCTCTTCTTGTTCATGTTTCCATTTTGTTCTTCTATAAAATTGGAAGAACCACTGCACAGAGCAGTACTCTCCACTGTCCTTAAAACAGCAACTATATACCAGGAGATCAGACAGTGGAATGTAGCCAGGCTCATAAGCACTCCCTAAATAGCATCCCACACTGCCACTATCAGAGCCAGAATAAGTGGGATAGACGTGCCACTGGTCTGATTTCAGCAGGGCATTTCTCACACACTCTGAAGCTACAGCTGAGATTCCTTGTCACCACACTAGAGGGCACAGCTTACAATATAAAATCCAGAAAGGTCATTTGTGTAAGCATATAGGGACTAGGGCTCATTAATGACAGGTATGGCTGTATAGTTGTCTATAGAATTGTAATAATAAATATTCAGCCTACTGCACTGGTTCTGAAATATGAAGCAGTGGGTAGTTTGAGGCTCCTGTTCATACCCCACTCAGCTGGCTGGTAATTCTGCAGAGTCACATGTAGCTTCTTAAAATGTTTCAGCAACTGCTGCCACACTGACTCAGTAAACAATGAAGTGCAATGAAGCTTCAGTGTTCACAGAGCACATGCTTCTAAATTAATGCCATATCAGAAAGGATTTCATGAACAAACTAAAACTGTGAGTAAGAAACAGAAATGGTTATGTCCTTGAGAATCACAGAATCACAGAATGACCCGGGTTGGAAGGGACCTCAAGGATCATGTAGTTCCAACCCCCCTGCCTGGCAGGGCCACCAAACATACACCTTTACTAGATCAGGTTGCCCAGGGCCCCGTCCAACCTGGTCTTGAACACCTCCAAGGACGGGGCATCCACAACCTCCCTGGGCAGCCTGTTCCAGTACCTCACCGCTCTCCTAGTAAAGAACTTCCCCCTAACACCCAACCTAAATCTGAGAAACTGCCTCCTTGCCCATTTACTATAATGCTGTTTTGTTTGGTTCCAACAAAAGCTTTAAAAAAAAAATCCAAAATACATTTTGGAACACATCAATCTGCCTTGGAAATTGTCTTAGGAGGCAGACGTCCCAAATTCTACAGGATGTGAGCATTTCAGAAATTCCTAGAGAGGTAAAGTACCAAAACCCAGGTCAAGTTACTGACTGTGGTGATCTGTGTTTCTTTCAGAGCAGATGCCTTCTAGGGTCTTCCCCGGGAATCTGGGTTACAAAATTGTTCTTCCCTGCCTGGGAGAAGAAGTTCATCTCTGGTGGCACCTTGGTTCTTTGTGACTCTTTTTATGGTTGTTCAAATGCATGACATTAAACAATTATACCCTGAGAGCTCCCTGGTTTAGTTCCTTCTGCAGATACTGGGTGAAAAGGAGACCAGGAAATAGAGGAGACTTGTATGAACATGGAAAATGTTTAGTACTGGAGGATAATTTTGCCCTTCTCTTGCTTATTAAGTAGCAGCCTGCTTTTACTTTGTCACTCTGCTTTTCATCACTTGCATTTCTGTGTCTTCAAAATTAACTGTTTCTTAAGGATTTCTGTATTAGTGACTTATAAGCTGTGTTAGTTTGATGTCTTCCTTTCTAAGCCACTTTACCAGCTAATTTAAGAAATGCTGGGATTAGCAGCTCCAAACACTACCTCTTATCTGTGCTGACAGTTTGCAGAAGGATGCTGTTCTATTGAAATGAGAGAACAGTGATTTCAGTTTGCTCTGTTTCAGTGAGATGCTCAGGAATTTTACATTGCAGTGCACACTCACTATCTAACAAACAGCAGTACACAGGTGCCCTAACTGAGGATCCCAGCTCAGCTAAGTTGTACATAAATACAGAGCATGGAAGTGTCTCTGCTATGAGGGCTAGGTAAAAAGGAATATATAAGTAAACTATGAAAATACAATCTACTGTGCCTATTTTAAGTACCAAGGCTAAACTGAAGGTAAACAGCCCCTTGAAACATCAACAGTTGTAAAGGAGACTGCACCCAAAACCAGATCTGCTGAGGAAGTGCCCAGGCAGGTCCCAGCTTCTCAGCTCTTTCCTTTCTATGTATTACTGGTCAGAAGATCTGAGCATTACATGTTTTACATGTCTGAACTTATTCCACACATCAGAGAAGATGTCTGTACTTAAGCACAAGCTCAGCACTTTGTTAGAGTGGGGCTCTAGGGAAGGCTTACTGTGTTTAACAAAAAAAGAGAAGAAAAAAAAAAAAAAAGAAAAAAAAGAAAAATACTGAATGATGTATTCTGTTATTCACACAGGCCCCCATTTTGCATATAAGCCAGGAAACTTCTCTCTGAAGATTGCACACTTGTGCTTCTATAAATCTGAGTGACATTTACTGTCCTGTTAAGCTGAGGTAGCGCTGCTCTTAATGACACAGAGAGATTAAGAAGTTTACACACTGGAAATAGTTATTCAGACATTAGCCATTCTCTTTTCTGATTATCAAATCACATCAGTGGGCTTTAGAAAACAACAGCTCTGTTCACATAAAGAGAAAGGACATTAAACGAACAAACAAACAAACAGTGGTAAAACCATCTGGAAGTGCTTCTGTAACTCTTCTGGAGTTAAATCTTTGGTGCTAATAGCCCAGCACCTGCTGGACTGAGAAACTGCATCTACTAGACTTTATGATTAGCTAATGTTAGATTTACTTGTGTGATTGTTTCATTTGGCATTAAGATTTGACACCATTCCTCCAAGAGGAACAGAACTGGGTATTAATATGAAGTTAAATCTAATAATTGTCAATTATTTTCTGTATTAATAGAATTTGAAGCCCTGGTAGTCCAAAAAAGCTTCTTGAGCTTAGAAATGAGGATGATGGAAGAGCAGAACAATGCTGTGAAATCCAATTGTAGGCATTAGGGCACGTTGCACAGGTTACAAAATGAACAGCAAGTTTAACTGAGTTCTTCAGGGACACCAGAGGAAGCCTGGCTTTTTTTTCATCACCAGCACCGCTCGACTGCACAGCCTTCTGCGGTTGCTACAGCTCCAGGTTCACCAGTCGCAAACGCTTTCTTTCAAAAACAAAAGATTATCAAGCATTCTGTCCACAACGCAAACCTTTTAGCTCACTACCCTTCTCGCAGCCGCCCGCTCCAGGGGCGGCCCAATGGTGCTGAGGGAAGCAGCGGCCCGCCCCAGGGGCGGCTCCCCCCGGGCCCGGAGCTCGCTTAAAGCCGCGGCCGGGACAAGAAAGGTAGAAGCCCCACTGCCAGTGTCTGGTCATGGCCCGTGACCGCGGCTCGCCCGTGCTGTGGCAGTCCCCGGCTTCCCCCCGCTTGCCTGCAGCCGCTCTGCCGGCTGAGGCCCGCGGCTGGGGATGGCTGGGAGCGGGACTGTGGCCGGCGCTGGTGGTGGGGCTTCTTGCCGCCCTGGTCGCTTGGTTCTGGTACGGCAGCAGCGACGGACGGGGAGAGGAGAGCGGCGAGGCGGCCCCGACGGTCCAGCAGGCGAGGGGAGAGGCGGAGGCTGCAGGTAGCGGGCTGGGGAATGCGGGCTGCCCGTGCCCACCTGCGAGGGCTCGAGTTAACTGTGTTGCTTCAATTGCGTGTTTTAATTCTCTTCTTAGAGGACCTTCTGGTGAGCGGTGAGGAAGTGCTGCGGCAAGCGAAGGCTGCTGCTCTGTCCAGCCCTCAGAAACCAGGAGAGGATTTGACGGCAACACCAGGGAGTGAACTTAACCATATTGTGAGCGGTACGGTTTCCTGTAAATCTCCAGAGACGGAGCAACTGCCGCCAAAGCAGCGTGTCACCTCCTCCGGGACTGATGCTGGGCAGTGTCTGATTGACGCACGTGATGGTCAGGGAGGAGACTCGAGACCACAGGTGGGACAGGCAGGTGAGGGATGGTGTGTGATGAATTCGGCAGGAGCCTCTGGTGAGGTTTGTAAGGACAGAAGCGAGGGGCAGGTCTGCCAGCCAGCTGAGAGCCATGACTTGGACCATGAAGACTGGGAAGTTCTTTCTGAGCACCTGGACTGGGGGGAAGCCGGTCATAATGGCAGCATGGAAGACTCGGACAGCAAAGAATGGGAACAAGGAGACTGCTCTGATGGGGACTTGAAAGCAAAGAGAGTTGCAGCAGTGCCCCCAATGTTTCAGAATATCCACGTGACTTTCCGCGTGCACTACATCACACACTCTGGTGCTCAGCTGATCGGTGTTACCGGTGACCATGAGTGTCTAGGCCAGTGGCACAGTTACGTTCCTCTCAAGTATGATAAGGATGGCTTCTGGTCTCAGTCTGTTACCTTGCCGGTGGACACCAAAGTAGAGTGGAAATTTATCTTGGTGGAGAACGGGAAGGTCACACGTTGGGAAGAATGTGGTAATAGGACCCTAGTGACTGAACATGAAGATCAAATCGCTCATCAGTGGTGGGGATACCACTGACTGCATTTTGGATGCTGCTTATCTAAACCTGCTTAGATTAATCACAGAGCCCTAAACTTTCTCCCTCTTCAGTAGGATTCCTTCATGACTGCGCAGCTCTGTAAGTCCCATGTCAAACCTAATTAAACTGTGTGAGCAGTAGATCATGGTCATCCCCCCCACTTTAGGAAGTCATTTGGCAACTGAAAAATCAACCCTGGCCATCTTCTGAAGATGTGCTGAGTAGGATTCGAAGGCATGAGCAGCATTCTGAGCTGCTGCCTGTCTGGATAATGCTGGACCCTGGACTTGAGTTTGTGCTGCTTTGAGTGGGGCTGTGGGACGTGCTGGTGGCTTAGAGCTTTAAAAGCATACTAGGAAGCGTGGTTACCTACACTGTAAGATGAACTTAAATGTTTTAACTTATGTAATGTATCAAGTAAGCAATAAACACTTTCGGACTAATGGTCCTTTATAACACGACCTGTGAACTGGCTATAAATTGCATAGAACAGATTTGGGTTCCTTGACTGGAAATGTTAGTGCTAAATGACTCCTGAAAGGTAACAGGCACTCTTTAGAGTGACAATGTTTGTTTCTTACCCCCTGCTCTCTAGGAAGCACCCCAGCTCAAAGGAAGGCTTGGCAGATGCATTTATTTTTTTCAGCTGTATCATCACAGTGAGATGGGGAGCAAAGGTCAGAAATGACTGTCTGGGCTTAATAAATTACTTTGTCAGAGTGAGAGCAGGCTTTAGAAAAAAAACAACAAAAAACAAACAAACAAAAAAAACCCAAACCCCAAACAAACAGAACCAAAGCTGCTGTAATACTCAGGGGCTAGAGTTCTTCCTGAAATAGTTACATGGCATATACTGCTTGTGAAAGCATTAAACTATAGTTAAAAAATACTTGGAATAACTATAGTTAAATAATGGAATGCTTCAAGGCAAGTCTTTACTTTGTGAAAACTTATGTAGCCTTCTAAGTAAGGCAGAGCACACAGAGCATTTCCAGCATCAACTGGTTGCTTCTGTTTTGTAAAAATAAGATACCTGCTCCTCTGTCTGCTTTTCATATTGTTAGTTCTAAATATGATGCTGCTTGCAGCAAGCTCCTCTCAAAAATGAGGAACCTAGTTTGCAAATATCCCTTCATCACAATTCACTACAACAAACCTGCTCTGGAGAGAATAGTTTCATTGGGGGTTTGGAACATACACTTCAAAAACCCATTGCAAAGCTCGTTGGCTCTGCTTATGTTTAGCTGTTTAACATGGTGGAGCAGTCTGAGTAGGTGAACTAGACTGTTTTTGAGTGCTAGTTTGTGTTCTCAGGTAGATCAAGCCCCTCCCAACAGTCACATATGTGACAGCAACTTGTTCTGTGAGTTAGTTACTTCAGATAACAACATTATCTTTGCTTACTGGTTGTCTTGAACAACCTAAAGATTCAGGTGAAGAAGTTTTCTTTCCTTCCTCAAGAGACCTTTCCTACATGAGAATAAGGTAGGAAATAGGGGTGAGAGTTGAATTCAAGACTCACTGCATTTTCTTGTTTACTGCTTGCCTAGGATGAAAAGGACCTACTTCTGTGCAAGGAAATGTTGTAGGGTCTGGAAGGTATTTGGGGTCACTGGTGACTGGGCACTAAGGAAGAGGAAGGATTTGACAGTTCAGGAGCTGACTGCTGCTACTTCAGTGATCTAAAATGTGTAAAAGTGTACACGCTGCTCCTGAACTCTCAACAGACAACTAACATGGGACTTAATTATTTACTGCATGAATTTAAAAGGCTTAGGACTTATTTAGCATACCTTAGGTTTAAAAATTATTAGCATGAGACTCATTTCATCAAAGGTGCTACTGCTTCATTGTAACAATTATTTCTCCTGTTTAATTATGACAGTGCTTACCATGTGTTAGCAGAAAGCTAAGCTCTGTCCAAATGCACTGCCAGTGAATAGACTAAACATTTGTGTGAGTTTCCATCACTAACAGATGGCTTCAACTGAATAAGAACTATGCAGAAGCTTATTGACTGAACCTTACCTGCATTTTTTGCTCTTATCTAAAAAAGAGACTAACATGCCTAACACAGTTGAAACAGAAGCAACCTTTGGGAATCACAGATGCCCATGCAAAACATATTAGTCCAAGAGATCTAAAAATTCTCCTGCTTCTGCCATCTATTCAAACAGTGAGATATGTCAACTTGAGGTTTAAGCACTGGTTGAACAGCCATTGCCATTTGAGTATATTTATATATATTGCAGGCTTACCTGAGAAGATTAATGCTGGTGTTAGATTAAGGTATTCACCAGAAAGCCACTTAACCTACACTAGAATAGATTCCTTAATGCAATAATGAACGTGTTTCAAACAGGCTGACTCTGAGAAGTCTCTCAAACTGAGGACAATATTTTAGTTAAACACCATGCACTTTGATCCAACAGGCTGCATGTACAGCCCTCATGGTTTCAGTTTCATCATCTTGCTCAGTGATTGAACTGGGTTCTACAGAGATGTGCATTGTGTTTGTGCATTGTGTTTTTACTGTAAAATCTAAATTATGATCCTGTTCACATCACTGCTTGCCCTGCAGAACAAATGCTATGTAAATGAAATGCAATTTGTACAGTGAAAAAAAGGAAATTTGGATTTTGGCATTATTGAATACTGCAGTTGATTATTAACTTCTCAGAGAGACAATTCCTCACTACTGAACAATCCATTTAAGTCTGAAAATGTGTCTTGATTATGGCTAGGATAATTTTCTTCCCATTAACTGCTATGGTGCTGTGCTTCGGATTTAGGATGAGAACAATGTTGATTACACACTAACATTTTGGTCACTGAGCTGTTCTTGTACTAAGTCAGTTAAGGACTTTTCAGCTTCTCATACCACATTGCCACGAGGAGCTAGGAAGGGACAGAACCAGGACAGCTGACTCACACTAGTAATGGGATAGTTATTACTTTTAGAATGGCTTGGTACCTGTATAACATTGTCCCAGCTGTGAGGCTAATGAAGCTATATATGAGGAAAAGATCCTTATTGACATTCTTATGTGGTTCTATCAGCTCAGAATTTCTAAAAGCAAATAATAAACTGCCTCACTCACAGCTTCGCAAAGAAACTGCAACCAAAGGCCTACAGCTTACAATGACCAGCTTAGGCTGTTGAAAACAAACCATTAGACAGTATAATTACTTTTAGGTGAAATACAATCTAGTCTTATTTGTGAAGCAGTTTGGTATGCAAATGCTAAATGGTATCCCTGGATGGTAAACTGAGTAGACATTGGAGGCTTGGATGAGGACAGGAGTCTCACCGAACATTAACAAGTTTTAAATCATGTACAGAAACCTGCATTGAATCTTGTCTGCTTCCTATTTATTTTGCAGTTGTCTCTGCAAAAACCATACCCAACCCACATTTCTTTGGGAGTTAAACTTACTGTGTGGAGACTCTTTATGTGATCCATTCAAATATACTAGACTGGTGTTAGCATGTTGATTGCCATTTGTGGTGTGCTGCTGTGGTCGGCATTTGCCCAGCTCTCTTTCTGTCATCCACCTGTACAACATGGAATAACAAGGTGATATTTGTGTTGCAAAATCCAGGATGTATATATTCAGCCTTTGTATTTGTGGCCCCTTGCCTCCCCCTTGACCTTCCCAGACCCTCTGCTGGAAGTCCAGACCTGTTCCCAACTCTGTCAGATTCCAGCACAAGGATGTCAAGCTTTTTGCTTGGCAGATCTCCCTTCTCTGGCAATTTGTACCTTTCCACCTGTTCCCTTCTATTCTCACAAGATTGCAGCTGTACACTGTTCAGCCCCTCTTCTGTGTCTGCACACCAATTATTGCAGGTGGACATCCTGCCCATTATAGTGCTCATAGGAAGAAGTCCTCTGCTAATAAGGCAGCAGCTTCCATGACTGACATTTCACAGAACCTTTCTAGACTCTGAAGGGGAACTGTTATTAATCTGCCTCCGTTTTTACTAAAAATCAAAGCAAGTTCAGTAGCAGGTAGTGAAAATTATACAAAAAATACCATTTTGTGAGTCCATTTGCTTGAAGGAATCATGGTATAGGATGAAATCTGAGCAGCCTTGCAATTGTAGGCATGTGGTTCAAAACATTGTATTCACCACAAAGTTAGTGGGAGCCATGGCTGGGTTTCCTGCTTAAACTGGGAATACTTGGTATCTCTGGGACATCCAGATTAACTGGAATTTATGGAACTAGTAACATTAACTATAGTGGTGAAGGGGAAAGGATTTATTTTAGAATGCCAAATAAATGCCCAACACACCACTTCAAAACTAACTTTGAGAATCTGAAATAGTGTGCAAGATCCAGAAGACACAGAAGATAACTCCTACTCAAACGTGAATCAGTTGGCAGTGCCTCGTGGCCAGTGTCACCCACAGCACATGGCTACTGGCAGTGTATGCCAGTGGAAATGTCTGTATTTAAATGTGTATTTACTCCTCTGTACCTCCCAGTCACTTAAAAGTAAAAACTGTAAAGAGTATCCTGGTAAGAATTTTGAAACTGCAAGAACCTTTATTATCCATCTTTAAAAATAAAGCGTATTTTAAACACAACTTACGTGAAAGTAGTCTTTAATGTATACAAATCTTCATTTTAACCACTTTAATAGCTTTATCCTCCTTTTCATTTGCTTTCTCAGTCTTCATTTCCTGAATTTTGATCACTGATGCCAAAGCTTAAAATAGAAGAAAGAACAGATTAGCTGAACACCAGCTTATGTTAAAACGATTGAGACCTCAGAAGCAGACTCCTGGAGCTTTCTAATACCCTCCTGCACGTTACACTCCGTATTTATCAAGATCTTATAAATACAGCTTTGGTTTGCATTTCTTCAGATGCAGGAAAGATGAGCCCAGTTATGGACAGTCACCAACTAATCTGCTTTCTGGAGCCTACATGCCAAATGGCGCAGTAGTGGCAAAATCTTATTTGTTTTAAAATCTCTCTTACAGGACAATGCCGATACATTTGGCTCAGTGCTCACGACAAAAGGATTGTTCATTGTGCACATACATAAGAGGCTTTTCTAAAACTCATCTCATTACAGATTCGTATATACAGCTGCAAAGTAGGATACAGGAAACAGGCTACCTAAGGATATTAGCACTGGTGAAGAATAAATTTGAGAACCTTTGCCTTATACTTTATCGAAATAATTTGAATACTGTCACTGTGGTCAACTCAGATTTAAAAAACAAAGTTGAAGAAAGGATATGCTTTTAAGGTCACTGCTGGGAATCAATGTTTTGGAGTCCGCTGCTGTCATAATATCTTTCAGTTGGGTAAGAGTCATCATCTCTTTTAAAATTTCATATAATTGGACACAACAACATATGATGGTACCCCAATCAGATGCCACGTTTGGAATGTTAAGGATCTTGAAGCTTATTAGTGTTTAGGGGCTTAGCAACAATGCATCACATAGTTAATCTAATTATTCTCCAATGAGTAGAATAACGTGCACATGGATGCTGCTAAAATAAGAACATCTAAAATTACACCATGTAAGAATGCAGGCAGTGCTTTGGCAGGTAACAAAAACAGTTTCTAGGGAATGTAGGTATTTTAAATAACACACCAATATATTCAATAAACTCTCACACCTTGGCTGTTCATCTGTAAGGTTTCCACCTGGTTTTGTAGTTTTTTAATCTCTTTTTTCCTGTAGGTTTCTTAGGTGTATTCCCACTAGTTTCCATGGGCTGAGAAGCTAGAGAAGAAATGGCTTGTTAGCATGGTATGACAGATTTCTTTTAAAAGTCACTATTTATTTAACAATATTATTTAACCATTCCACCGAAAGTTCCTAGAAAATAAAATGTCAAACGTTAAGATTGCCAGGAGAAAAATGAGTGAGAAGACAAGGTTATTAAAAGAACATCATAATTTTTGGCATTTCTGTTCAAGGGAGAATGCCATGGAACTTCTAGACTGCCATTAAACATGCTCAGGGATTTGAGAGAAAGTACTTTATGTTACATAATATTTACGCTCACTCTTTGCCAGTAAAACTGCAATGACTGTATGAAGGAAAGTAATGGTGTCATCTGCATTTTACCAATGGGGAAACTAAGGTAAGGAAAAGTGTAACTTACTGATGGCCAAGAATAAAACAAGAAAATCCAATTCTTTCAAGAATTAGTGCAGAATTCAACCGATGCAATGCCTGTCCGACTGAACACAAACATCTGCAGACTGACACAGTTGCTGCAGAACTTGATGAACAACTACAATCTATTTTTCACTGTGTGGCTGAGCCCACTCTGCAGCCTTCTCTGCTCAGAACTTGGACTCTTTCATTTTTGTTGTAGTCACTGACCTTCAAATAAATGTAGGCAAAGCTAAAAGTGCCACATATGCAGGTAACTGACTATATGCATACATTTATATAGATAGTTTTCTAGGTGTGGAGACACTTAAGCTATATTTTCACGGGAACTTCATAGAATGAAAAATCTATGAACAAAGGTGAAGAAGGCTAAGCCAGTATCTCTGAATCTTGATTTTCAAAGCTATGCCCTTATTATTTCAGTTTAGGTTACTAAATTAATGTCACCACAGTTTAAAAGGTACAGAGCACCCAGCACTGGGTGGTGATTACCATGTTCCTCTCAAAAGCTCATCAATATTTAGATACTTAAATAGAAGATATAGGCAACTTAGGCACCCCAACTTGCATGCTAATTACACAAGATAATCACTACTCACAAATGACTATCACCGAAGATATCCATTTTAACCATGCTGCTATCAGCCTCCACGGACCTTATTTGCAACAAAATAATGTTACATGTCCATATGGTGCACTCGTCCTTAAATGCAGCCAACAAAAACCCTGTAATATAGGATGTGAAGGGCAAAGGCATATCTTGGGACTGAAGGTGTGCAGTGTGTGAGCATAAAGGATCCCTGCAAGCAAGATGATGGCAAAACCTGCATTCTGCAAAAATTATGCTAAATTTTGGTAAGGTTAACTAGTCTCTACAGTGAGAATGTATCCACATTTCTTATTCCACCTAATGACATCAGATGACTACCACAACAGCCATACTTGCCTTTCCCAGGTTTGGTCCCATGTATTTTCTCAGGCACTGTAAATTCTTAGGGTGCAACAATGAGAGAATGGAAATGGATCACTGATTTCTTTCCAAATAACAGACAGATCGATCTTAAGTATCAGCACTGGCAGACACTATGAAGTGTTCCAGAGAGTAAAATCCCACTGGATATAGTGTTAACCTTTAGTAGAAATGCCCAGTTTTCATAGGCAGCTCTGCATAGCGATTTCAGTCCCAATTTTTAAAATGCATATCCCACAACTCTTATTGTTTCTCAAACATTGCCAGGATCGTCCTACTGCATTCACCTGACAAATATCCATCTGTACGGTGCATGCTTGTGTGGAAAAATCATGGTCTGAGCAGGTGACCAGCCCATGAGAAAGGGCTCATGTTTGGCTGGGAAAAAAAGTAAACTACATCTACATCTGTAGTAAACTACAGATCAGTCCCTTCAATTGTTTTACTTTATAATGCTATTGGTAATAGAAATAATAATAGAAATAACTATCTACACTTTCCCCCCCCTCTTTTATATATTTAACAAACAAAAAGAGGACTTGAGAGGCCACAATGTACAATACAACTGTGCTAATGCGGATGTAAAATACATGGTTGGTAACAAGGTTAACTTGTCTTGTTACATAGTTAATGTTAAATAGTTACAATAGTTACTTTTCCTTCTTTAAATAGTGTGCTGTGAAAAGGAGTGGGAACACTGAATAATTCATTTTCATTGAGCAGGAAAATTAGCTCTAAGCCATAATAAAAACCTTTACCAATCAGATTGCTTTTAGCTCTCTAGCAGAATTCTGTCTTCAGTTTTAAAATACAACCTGGCTCCCTTCCCATGCTTGTTTATGACTGATGCCAAGGCTTCCTATGATGCCGTGTGCTTACTAAGGCGCTGTGGATGCACAGATACAAGAGATAGCTTTAACTCTGAAACTTCAACAATGAGAAAGATGGTCACTTATACTTTATACAACAAACGCTCTGCACTGGAGCATTCTGTCAGATGACAAGGTCTAACCTTTATTAATTTCCAAGAATTTGCTGTACCACAGATGTTAGTTCTCTGCAAGCACCTGCCTATGCTGATTCTTGGTCTGCCAGTACATTAGCTGCAATATGGGCTCTGCCTTCATCATTCTCTGCCAGCAAACCAAACCACGACTCCCCTGAAGCAATGTGAGCACCCCATACTGGAAGGGAACCTTCTGCTACACCAGCAGCCATATTTGGAGTCAGAAGGCGAGCTCCATTCTATTTTTAACACTAGCTCAATTTAGCAGCTAGCTGAGCTGTGCTGAGCTGAGCTGGGGCTACTACCTGCAAGGACAGCCAGCATACTTTGTCTGCCTTTCAGCTCATTCATTAATTGGTCTTTTTACAGTCTCATATCATTAACTGCACGGAATCTCTCAATACATGTTTATCAGCTTAACTTCATCCAGTTCCATTTGGTGTATTCTCAATTCTTTCTCCTACTTCGCAATGTATTTTCTCCATTTGTGCCACTCCAACTATTTGACTTATGTTGTCAGTTTGCTTTTGGAAGACCTGAATAATCCTTTTCTTCCCTATTACCCACAGCTGTTTCACACTCCAGCTTCACACAGTGCGAACACTGACAAACCTCCAGGGCTCCCTTCTAACAGCAAACTGTGAAGAAAAAGAACTGTCCTTATACTTATTAACATAATGTTTTCTGGCATATTAAGAAATAACTTTATGTCACACAAATGAATTTTGTTCTTCTAATATAGATTAGAAGGAACTCAGGGAGATTGAGGCAGTTGGTTCCTCCCTTTATAAAGGCCAACTCTTTGTTTTGCCTGGATGAACACAGATTTTACAAATACTTGGTAGTATCCTCTGTTAAGTTTTTAACCAACAATTAGATGGACGTTACCCTCTTATATTTCCAGATACAGACTTCTTTAAACATCTTATTCCTCAGGGGAAGGTGGGGGAGAAAAAATGATTGTTTAGAGATAGTTTTGGGGTTTAACTGGCCTTATTTGGATTTTCCTAGGTACTCTGGCAGATTGAGCAGGCCAGAGAGAGCTGCAGCAGCAATGCCATCAGATACAACTGACATCGTGCAATTTGAGGAAAAATAGCACTTCCAACTCTTGAGGGCACATCATGGAGAAAAAACAAAACCTTTATCCAGAACTCAATCCCAAGTACTAGAAATGTCATCTTATTGCTTAAACACTTTCCAACCCCCACGCAACAGCACCTCAAAGTTAAAAACAAACACCCTCACACACCTGCAAAGGGCTATCCTGATCCCCCTCAGTGCCTCTAAGCCCTCCACGTGTCTCCTCCCGTGTGTTTTGTTGTTTATTTTCTTAACTTTCTCGACGTCAACTACCTCCCCTCCATAAGGCCGCTCCTTCGCTGTGAGGAGAATCACTTTTCCCGCCTCCTCCCGTTCCCGCCTCCGCCCGCCTCTCCTCAGCGCCGCCGGCTTCCGACTCAAAATGGCCGCTCGAGAGCGACCCCAAGCGGGGCCATGAGCTTGAAGGGAGAAGTGCTGAAGAACCTTCCTCTCATCGGAGGGAAGGCTCAGAGCACCAAAAGCCTCCTACCAAAAAAAACAGTTCTTGCATAAAATCAAAGCCTTCGGATTTTTGTACCAGTCTCTTCAGAGATAAAAAATGGTTCTTGGTTCTTTTCAGCTCCAGGTGGGGGACAGGCACAGTCACCAGTCGATCACCTCAGTAAAGGACACCAGGCGGCTGAGTGCTCTGTTCCAGAGCTGGCTTCAGAAGTGAACAAACAGGCTTCAGCTAATGGGCCCTCCTATGTAAGAGAGTGTGTGAAATTCAGCCTTTCTCTTTCTATGGAGGTTGGAACCTGTGAACCAAAGGGCTGGGCACCGAGGTCATGCATTTGAAATATAGAAACCCAAAGTAATTTTCATAACAAGTTGTAATTGCAGAGTGAGGGGCATACGTTTCATTCAGGGGCCATAAATTGGCTTTGGCAATTTGGCACACGTTTTGCTCTGTTTATATTGGTAATCTTAATTCTTTGCTGTCATGATTATTCCCTTAATCGCTCAGAATTTTCTTCCTCCTTCCTCTGAGCTAAATAGGAGGAATGTTTATTTGAACAAAGTGTCGTGTTTAATTTTGCAACCAAAAACGTAGTAGTAAATGTACAAAATGTGGAAGCTGAACATTCTCTCTTTGATTTCTAGATTTAGCCTAATAACTCGCCAGCTCAGGGACTCAGGATTAATAATATCTTTCTGAATACTTAACAGATTTTTTTTGCCTCCTTTCTGAAAAGTAAATGCTTGCTAACTAATCTGTGAAATGTTTGCATTTAAGTCAATAGAAACCATTTGAACTGGCAACTTCGTTAAAAACCTGCGTTACCCAGAGCGCAACAGATGGGGGCAGCATTGCTCCGGAGAGCTTCTTCATTTGCAAAACAAACTTGGAATGTGTGAAGGAGTTTAGTAAAAGTTAAGGCAGCCATCAGCGAGGAGGCAATGCTTTGATAAATATAAGGTATGTTCTTGAACTCTAAAAAGTGAAAATGATGACATTTTCTCCTGCCTTAGTAGGAGATAATTCAAGCTTTTATTTATTATTATTTTTCTTGAATCCAGGTCTTTACTGGATCCCAAGAACAGAGCTCTCAGCTCTGTTCTGAGAGGATCTCATCAGAGAATTCCTTTCACTTGTGCTATGTGAGGTTCTAGCCAGAAGCAAGGTGAGAGAAAAAGGGTTTATGTTTAAGACTTCAGAATGGTTATATGTAGGTGAACAATGAATACTGCTTAATTGAAATATATTTATCAACATTGAAATCTATTTATCAGAAGAATTAGCTCTAGCCTCATGCACAGAAGTGCTCATCTGTGTTTTGTTAATTCTGCTTTCTTCATTAATAATGGCTGCGTGTTATTAAGTTATTGTGCGCTGGTTTTGTTTGTGCAGAGCCTGGCAGAAAATTACATTGGACTCAGTCCTCTTTGAAAATGGTCACAGTCATGAGAATCCATCTGGCATTCTATTATTCAAGAACTCTCTATTTCAAGGAACAGTTGCATCAAGGCCTGCTGTGGCTCATAAGCCCCAGCAAGACTTATGGCAAGTGCAGGAGTCAAGCAGACTGTCACAAGGGGGAGAAAACTGCACTTGAAATGATGACAAACTTGGTGGTGTTACTGACAAAAATGATGTTGTATTTGGTGTGTTGTATTCAGCACCCAAAAGGAACTGTAGTACTGGAGTAGAAGAAAAAGTACCTCAGAAAAGACGGTTGTAAGTTACTCATCAGCCATTGCCAACACCATGAGAGAAAAAAAAACTTACTGAATATGTTGTGCCTGTAGACATTAGATACAGTGAGCAATATTTTTTCTTGAAAATGAATATAATTCAGAGTTCTTTGTCTTGTAAATAGACTGGCATGTTCTCACAGTCTTAAATAGTTCTGATGGTTATGGATAGGAGGATGTATGGCCCCAAGAGATGACTCCTGGAGCCTTAGCAAGGCCTGCAGAGAAACCGAGATGAATTGTTCTTTGTGGTAACTTGGAATAAGGGTTTTCCCAGTGAAACACTAGGAGTACTTAGAATCTGATTTGAGGCAAACTGAAGGATGATTTCTGGATAAAAAGAAGCTGTAAGACTGTCCATGATGTGAATCAAATGAAAAATCAGGCCCTAGGAGAGAAGCAGAGAATACAGAGCTCAATACAAGCAAGGACTAAAAAAGAAAGAGGGAAGTATCTTCTATATTCCTCCTCTTGACTCTTAGGGATGAGAACTGGGAAGATAAAAGGCTGTGAGGCAACTTTAACATCTTAAAGAGAATGGGAATAAGGCAGCATGAAGTGCATACACAAATGTAAAGAGATTTGTAGCTGCTAAGCTTTCCCCCACAGCCAGCATCTGAGCGCAGCAGAGTTCATTCTAAGTTTGCTAACACAAATTCTTCACTGCTTTCAAAGCTGGGAGGAGAAGTAATGCACATCCCAGGTGCTGTGAGATCAAAAGTACGGGCACCTTACAGGTACAGGCTGGTATCTGTATCTGTATCTGTTTACTCAGCTATGCAAGCAGGAAGGGGGGTGGGCTGTGAGCTGCCCTGTCTATCATCCTGTTCAAGTACAGCTATAAAATAGAAGTTTTTGTGAACACCTCTAGTGGTATATTTTAGGAATAAAGTCAACATCTGCTAAAGCAATGAGATAAATGCCAGAGGGCCTACATGCATAGATAAAATAATAGATGCACCCACAATCCTAAATTCAGTGTAGTCAGTGGTGACTGCCTACATTCATAAGAATATCCTAAATTCACACTGCTGATTCTTGTTAAACCTATTGGGAAAGCAGAGATTTCTTACAACACTGTAGTATTTGGAGGAAAGGAAATATGTTTAGTGAAGTCAGTGCATACCTATGTGGAAGAAAAGCCATTTATGAGAGTGAAATTTTTAGTACTGCTTCACTGTGCTGATTTGGAACAGGTCTGTTGTGTTTTCAGCAGCTGGCAGTTTGCATTGTTACAATTCCTTGACAAATAAAACAGAAGGATGGTGGGTTTTGGAGGCATAATAAAAGGGTGAGCCCCAGCTTTTGCACATTGCATTTTAGTGTTGCATGCTTGATGTGCACAATTGGGCAGCACTGCTTTTCTCGCCTTAATCCATCTCCCTCTCTCTCTCTCGCTCACTTCCTGGCCCTCTCTCATAGCAGCAGTAACTGCAGCAGCTTTGGCAGATTATCGGGGAGAGCACAGAGAATGAAAAGAGCTCGGCTATCGTATTAACGTTTTTCCCAAAGGATTAATTTCACCTACTTTTTCTGTTTGGCTGATAGGTTTTTTGTATGTTTTTATTCCAATAAATTTGGAGTTATTTCACATTTGAAACCCCTCTAAACAGTTTTTGGAATGGACTTTTATCTTCCTCAAGCATTTTTTTTTTTTTTTTGAGAAGTCAGAAAATTGTGTAGTAAGCAGACAAAGTAACTGAGAGCGTGAGAGGGAGAAGACGCGTCCATTCTTTTAGTGCAGTGGGCTGAGGCAAAAAGGGCATTGTGATGGTAAATGGCACGCAGAAAGGAAGAAAAGACTGATAATCAATCACAAATGAAGCATTCGTTTTGATTTTGGCAATTTGCTGGCCAATGGCTTTTAAATGTGTAAGCTTTATTTTTCTTTTGTTGCCCACATACTGAAAAACTTCAATTTGATAGACCGAGGACAGGAAGATAAATCTTTACCAAACTGTCATGCCCAGAATACCTGGAAATGGGCAGAGCACAGTGCTGAAACAGCAGTAAAAAGTGGCAGTTCCAAAGGAGAAACAGCATTCAGAAATGTTGGTGGGAAACATTTTTTTAACCCGTCACCTTGGACTCCAGCTCTGAAGAAAAATTTTCCATCTCAGATGCTTCTTATTTCATGTGTTTGGGGATGACTCGTGGTGGGTGTCCGGGGAGTTTAATTTGCTGCTTTATTAGTCTGTGATTGCCAGAGTCAGTTTAATGTCTGACTGAGTATGTGATGAAACAGATGAGGATGTTGGACAATATTAACACCAGCATATCGTCTTCAGAGAGCAGCATAACCCACAGAGGAAGATACATCTACCTGGAGGCGCTGCTGCAAGGAGGTGCTCCATGGGGATTCACACTGAAGGGCGGACTGGAGAATGGGGAGCCATTAATCATCTCAAAGGTATTTTTTCTATTTCTAAATGCAGTGCAAACAAATTAGGAGTTGTGCCAGATTTAAAGGGCAAGTGCTGTAAACTAAGACTGAGATGTTAGATTTGGCACTGTATTTTGGCTTGAATTTGAAAAGTGTTGAGAACCTGTTGAAGTTACCGGGTTTTCTCAGTAGCTTTTTGAGCAATACATGAGAACTCTCACCACTGTTTAAATATCAAAGTACAGTTTTTGTCCCAGAGGAAATATTTTTGCTTTTAGAAATGATATCTGCTTATTGCACTGCAGCCTATGGATTGGAGAAAGAACTCTCTTTTGTTGTGAGCTGACTCAGTTGTCTTGTGTCATGAAAACGCAGCATATCCCAGCATGTTCAGTAATCCATAACAGTCTCTTCTGAAGAGAAAAGAAGTGCTTTATGTCATGTGATGCAGTGCAGTGTCTGCTAATCAGAAATCTGTGTGGAAAACAAAAGAATAATAAATGCTCATTCCGTATTGATACACATACAAGTTATGTTAGCAGTTCACTCACACTATGTACTCTCTGCTTGTTAAAGATATTTCAAGTGTTGTATACCTTCTACAGTTGTGTTCTAGCTGTCAAAATATTTTAAGAAACAAACAAGAGTTCCTTATTCTCATTGGAACCAGGCTTTTAAAAGTACCTGGATACCCAGAGATGCAGATCCTTACGACAGTGGATTTTCAAAAGCATCAGCTGAATCTGTGAATATTTTAAACACTTTTTTACCTGTGGCCCTAAGAGTGTTTTGAAAATGTGATACAGGTAGTTAAGAAATGTTACCTGTTGTGGCTCTAAGTCATATTTCTCCTTTGTGTCATCTGTCTGGTGCATTCTGCTTCTTTGTAGTACAGATTTATGTAGTGCACCACTACGTGCACATGCACTGTCACCCAATCTTGTTTCTTCATGTAAACTAGGACACATGCAAGGAATGCAAACAATCAGAACTGATGTCAACTGAAAGAAAGCTAAATCAACTTTGTTCAAATCCTGCAATTCACTGTGCAGATATTCACATGAAAATGCCAGTCACTTGAATAGCTCACCTGAAAGAAATTGCTGGCAGTTTGTGCATCTGCATGTTGAAAGAAAAAAGGAAGACTATGATTCAATAATGTTTACTGAAAAAGAATTTTAGAGATCTCAACTCTCCTTCTTGCATTATTTCATTGGATATAGTTTGGCAATGCCACAGGATGCAAAACTAGTCTCATTGAAATGGTATTATGTTTTTCATTCTGTAAGCATTGAGGGACTAACACTCCACATTTATTCTTTACCTATCGGCTGTGCTCTACATTTGTGAGGAAACTGAATTTCTTTTTGCTTTGACATTCTTCTGTGACATAAAAAGCCCTACCCCCTGTGCTGGGATTTTTTTTTAATTAGGGGTAGGGAGGCAGAGAGGCAGAGGGATGGCTCTGGATGCTGAACATTAATTAATCTATGGGATTTGGTTTCCACGACAACGAGGCCCCTTAATGTCAAACATGTCTGGAGCGTGCATAGCGCTGCTGGGAGCTCTATGCCTTGTGCTTGCATTCTGTGAAGCAGCGCTGCAAAAATGTGCATTGTTAAAAAAAACTTGGAGCTTCTGCTAAGTTTGTGCTGTCAGTGTTGGCATTTTGTTCTACTTATGTGTTAGCAGCAGTGAGCTGGAGAACAGTTAGCGTGACTAAGCTGTGCTTTCTGGAATCTGGGCAGCACCTACAGCAGATTTCCAATTTCATCGGAGAAACTCATTTCTTCTTGTGTTTGAATTCTTGGGTGGGAATTCACTATGCATTCTTTAGAATGAATTGTATATTAGTAATTTAGCTAATTCAGTATTATCTCAATTATACTGTGGAGCAGTGAGGAACTGTGGGAAATAATCAACTGAACTATGTTAACCGGCCAAACCCTCCTGTACTTGCACAAGAGCACTAGCGCTACTCATGCAGGTACAGCACTTCTAAACAATGTTATCATTAAATATAGAAAGTATGGATATCAGATTTTCATTTCTGATTATACAAAATTAAGGTAGGGATTTTTTCTTTCAGCTTCCCAGTCTGTTTTCGCAAATAAATCATATTTACATCTGCTTCAAGGACCGTTTGCATTGACAGAGTTGTGTTAAATTGCTTCAGTGTAAATAAAAAGGTAGATTTCAGTAAATATTGAAATTGGTACCTACGAAAGCTTGTAGCTTTACTAAAATCAGTGCAACATCAACATTACAGACTGCAGGACAGACAGCAAGTCTGTTCAAATATGGTAGTTATTTGCAGTCATCAGGAACTGGTGTTCTTTGGGACCCACAAATATAGCAAAAATCTGGCCTGTATTTTGAGCTGGTTGGAAGTGGTGTTTTTGAGCTCGGTCTACCATAGTTCTGGCAGTTCCTTGCACCAATAACAAGGTCGTTACAGCTTCTCAGCAGAAGTCCTCTTGCTGTATAGATGCACTGCAGTGCTCCTGTGCAGTAAGACAGCCTGACTGTTGTTGTGTGCATGGTTGAGTGCACAGATAGAACACGGAGTTAAACACGCTAGTAAATGCTTTGCTGAATCAGGCACGATGCTCAGCACATCATGGAACCAAGTCTAAATCAGCTTGTCAGAAATGTTGGTTGTGCAGCTAACGTAATTTTAGATAGTTTAAACAGATGACCTTTATTAGCTAACTTTGCTTTTTTGCCTATGGAAACATAAGACTGTTGAAGCAGTTTGATGATGACTAATTCAAAGTCCTCAGCACAGGTCTTTCACAGTCTGCTTTGTGTGGAGGATGAACCATAAGCAATTTTTTTACATCTGACCCACATTTCCCCTCTCCATTGAGGAAAATGCCTTGACATTCCTCCTAACTTACTTTTTTTCTATCTTGTTTCTCAACTAACTATATACAGTTCTTCACGTGAAAGCTGCAGAATCCTATTATTTTATAGTTCTGTCTGTATAGGGCATTTAAAAGAACATACTCATTTTCAGAAAAAGAAATCTGGAACTGCTAACACTGTGTCAGCAAAATGGAAATTCAGGGTGTTGACTGGCCTAGAATGGCACTTAGTTTCTTGGGAGCCTCAGGAAATTTCCTTTGTCTTCTGGACCTGCTGGTTGGACCACAGGATTTTGGGATTGTGTCTTCCTGATGTGCCACTTAAGAACAAACATGTGATGGATCCTCTGAAATTAAAGCTCTGTGGAAATAAGCGCAGGAACGAATAGAAGAATGGGCAAAAAATATGTCAGCTGCACATTGCTTTTCCAAGGAGCCTGAAGTGAATGTCTAAAAGTCAGTATCTAAATCAGCACCAAAATATAAATGGTTTGAAAAAAAGATGGATTATAGGCTGAAAATTAACAAAATGTGTTTTCCTTTTTGTATTCACTTTGTGGTATAAAACGTTGTCAGTGAAGAATACAGATGAGAGTTTGAAAGGGAAACTATGGTTCTGTGTTCTTCCTGGGGAAGAATTTCTTATTTATATGAGCTTAAAGACTAGTTGTCAATCAAATTCTTTACTTAGAACTGCTCACAGTTTTCAGAGAAATAAATATCCTCATGAAGTGAACAGGAAAAACAGTTTGGTGGGAGGAGGAAAGGGACTGTCTGAAGTGAGCACGTTGTGTTTTTGTTTTCCCCAGCTGAATGAACTTTGTAAATTTACAGACCTCAAAAAGTCTGGCCTAAATCTCTAGAAGATGTGCTGTTTATGGTTATCAAATATTCCTTTGGAAAGAAGACTGTAAAGTTGTATTACTTTCCTTTTTCTAAGCATGCTAGTTTTCTTCTTCTGTCCATTAGTGTTTAAAAGCGAAATCTGATATTATATAAAAATGTCATTAATACTTCAGAACCACTGGAAACCACATCCCATGTAAGGATCTCCCCTTCTCTGTTTTCAGATCTTAGTACATTTCTCTCTTTTCTTCTTTTTTCTTCTTTTTTCCTTTGTGCCCACTTAGTAGTGGTTTAGAACTATGTAATTTTGGCTCAGATTTGGAGAGATTTGTTCACATTACAAATGCAGAAGTGATGGCTGGTGATACTGAATGCTGAACTGGAACCTGATTTCCTTTGACCATAAAACCATATGCATACCCAGATTTGCATTTGTATATTACTGTTTTGGTTCACTTTAAGCTGTGAAAGCAGTGTTACAAAAATGAAAGCACTGACTGTTCCAGGCAGCAAAGGCAAACTGGGAATAGAATGTTTGTTCCCTCTCTGTTTGCTCTGAGTGTTTTTCAGTTAAGAAATCTTCAGTATTAACCATTCTAGAGCCAAGCAATCTATTTCTGCAGTCATTTTCTTACTATTATGCACAAGCCTTTGAAATAGCTTTGGTTGTTACAGGACTCTTTATTTTGAGCTCCATATTCATGATATGAACAAGAGAGTTATTTCTCTTCCTATGAAGCATCTAAAGCATTCTCTCTCAGACAGCAGCTATGTGGGAGTCAGTTCCTTAAACTCAAAAGAACAGGTCACTTACAGGGATTCAGGCTGGAAGTATGACACAGACTCTGAGGTTTCTCTCTCAGCAGGGATATAGGAAGAAGTAAACATTTGATAATGACAGGAATAGCTTGGAACAGTCCTCAGTTTCTTGTTCTAAGACCTTGTTAAAAGCCTGGCACAACTTGTGGTGCATTCTTCTGACAGTTACGGCCCTGCAGGAATCAGTACTTGCTGCAGCTGGATCAGGCTGTCTTCCACCACACTGCCACCTGCCTCAGTGTTTATCCTGTAGTAGTTTTGATTGTGATGCCTTGTTCACATTGCTTTCTTCAGCGAACTCATAGAGCATTTAGTGACAAGTAATGAGGTTCATTCCACCAATCTTTACAAGACAAAACCCAAAAGACCATTCTGGATTTTACCTACTCCTGGATGGACACTTTTTCCTATCTCTGCTTCTGGTCTGACTCCAAACTTTATAGTACTTTCATCACAACACTCACAGGATCAGCACTTTACCATTAGGGTAGTCCCATGAGACAATTGCTCTCCCCATGCAAATGCTCAAAGCCCCAATAGACAAAATAATCTCACAAACTGACAGGCAGTTCCTTTTCATCCATTCCTCATCCCTCTGTGTAACAATTGCCTGTTTAGGAATGGTTAGTCTTTCTGTAGGGCTGCAAGCACCAAGAAGATGGATAGTTGATGCTCTCATTAAATGGGACTTATTTGAACGTGGCAGATTTGAGATAGGCATGAGGACATGAATCAAAGCCTGAGACACTGTGACTTCCTCTGTGATTTTATTTGCTTGTTTGTTTGAAAGTTTCCCTACTGGTTCTTGTTTGGATAGACACAGACTTCATTTTCCTTATTACTGCCCTAGAATAGCTTAGGCCCTCTGTGCTGTTAATGTTGAAAAATGCTTTTTCACTTTTTGTCTTTCTATATACAAAATTAAGTGTGTTGATGAATGGATCCCTTTCAAAGCCATAAACATCTTATTACACTCAAGCCTTCTTGCAGAGTGCTTTCAGCCCTGATTGTGCATTTAGAGCCACAGATATGGATGTCATGTATAATATGTCAAGTCCTTAGAACTGTTTTTCATGTGTAAGAACAGAACAAGAGTGGTATGTAAGAATCACCTGTGTGCTGGTCTTTTGGTATTTAACTACATCAGCTGATGGAGCATGGAAGAGTGGTATGCTCATTGTCCCTTCTTATTTTCCCTGGGGAAAGCAATAAGTGGGCTGTGATTTGTCTAGGGCTAATTCATAAAGTAGTTGCTTGTGCTTGGTCTCAGTCCAGAGGCAGGCAGAAGGGTGATCCTCTCAGCAAAAAGCACCAAATGCCTGCACTGACTGATATCTGAGTTGTAGTAAAAAGGTTAAGGACTAAATCAGTTTGGACAATGGAAGCAATTCCTGATTCCCCTCTCCCCACTCTCCCATCCTTCGTATTTTGCATTGGAGAAAGTTGTTCTTGACTGTTGATGAGTGGAGGGGTTCATTGTGCAACATCATTCATCTGCATGTCTGACATTTGTTGTTAGACTGGTAATAGATGAGGCAGGTGCCTGATCCCAGGTGCCAAGGAAATGTGGTGGCAGTGGACCTCCACTTTCAGAGGAAAAGGGAACTGATGCTGTAATTGTTCCAGAAAGTAGAGTTAGAGTTCTTCACTGCTCTTTCTCATTTTTCAGGGCTGAGACTAGGGCCTCACAAAAGACTGCTGATGCCAGCACATGGGACAGGATTGCCTACCTCTTCTTAAAGCTAGGGAATTGCTGGATGAAAAGGCTTCTATTGTTAGCTCCCTCCATTAGGCTGCCAATCGTTCTCTAGCACAAAAAGACTTCTGTTCACTTCCACAGCACTTGAATTAGCAGCTACAGACAAACTGGCTGACTGTTGTAAGTGGTACCTTGTACTGGTGCTGCCCCAGTAAAGGTAGTAGGAGCTTTTTAGATTGAAGATAGGAGTAGTGTCAGCTGGTCTCTTATTCATCATGACTCCATCTTTTGGGAGTACCTTGGTTATCCTTATTAACAGAGATTAACAAAGATGAATTCTGAGATTCACAGACAACTTGATGACATGGCTTTTGTGAATGTACATGGGGAAGAAAATTGCCCTTGAAAAGAGTCATACCTCCATGCTAAGAAGAGGACTGATGGATGTTTGTCTTCACCTGGCCTGTCATGCTTTATAGTTACTTCCTTACCAGAGATCAACCCAAACAGCAAAATTTCAGTCCAAATCCACTGAAGTGTCTTGCCTGAAAGATTTGCATCACTACACTGCATTACAGCAGTATGAATTGCAGAAAACCATATGTGGTGTAATCATAGAATCACAGAATCATTCAGCTTGGAAAAAACCACTGAGGTCATCTAGTCCAGCTGCTGTCTGATTGCCACCATGCCCACCAAGTATATCCATCAGTACCACATGGTTGGCTGGGACCCAGAAAGAAGGGGAATAGGGTAAATTACCAGCCGAGTGCATACTGTGTCAGGATCAAAGTCTGGGGTGATCCTCCCCCTCTACTCTGCCCTGGTGAGGCCACATTTAGAACAGGGATCTTCTAGTAGGAGTCCAGCAGAGGGCCATGAAGATGATAAGGGGCCTGGAGCATCTCCTGTGTGAAGTAAGGCTGAATAACCTGGATCTGTTCAACCTGGGGAAATGAAGGCTGATTAATATTTATAAATATCTAAAAGGAGGTTGGAGGAAAATGGATGAGTCCAGGCGCTTCTCGGTGTGTAGCAATAGGAGGAGTAATTCCATATAAATGTGTGAAATAACTTCTTTATGGTAAGGGTGATGGAGCCCTGGAACAGCTGCCCAGAGAGGCTGTGAAGTCTCCTTCTATGGTGATAGTCAAGACCTGCCTGGATGCCTACCTGTGTGACCTACTGTAGGGTATCTGCTTTAGCAGGAGGGTTGGATTTGATGATCTCTTGAGGTTCCTTCTAACCCCAGCAATTCTATGATTCTGTGATGGTGATTCCACCACTTCCCTGGGCAGCCTGTTCCAATGCATTATCACTCTCTCTGAGAAGAATTTGTTCCTAATATCCAACCTGAATCTCCCCTGGCACAATGGCATCCTTCAAAGTAACAACAGGATTTAATAGACAAAATATTTTATTCTCAGGTTCCTGGACAGAGAGGAATCGTGATTAAAAACAACATGTAATCCTTTGGGTCAGTAAACAGAGCCTTTGTAAATCCTGCAGTGGCTTTAGCTTATGTGAAAGAGATTAGTTAGGAAAAAATGCCACGTATCCTTGTTCACTTGGCTGTAGCAGGTGTAATCATAGTTAAGGTTACACTGATCCTAGAATGAGAAGCAGAGAATGCATGCACTCTTTAAATCACTTCTGCAGTTTGTGCAGCAGAAATGGTTGCTTATGGAAGACTCCACTAAACTCAGCCTTTCTCTTGCTTCTTGGGAGTTCAAGGCATATGAGGAAAAACCATCCTTAATAATAGCTGAGCTAATCTCATCTCAAATTTCATCAGTGTTTGCTTTTCAGGATCTTTTGGTAAAGCTCGAAACTGTGAAGCATGAATCCAGCATGGATCTATTGTGCAGAGAGTGCTAAGACTTGAGGAGAGATCTTTGAAAGAGAAAAGGAGAAGAATTGTAACTTGCTTGCCAACAAGCGTTAGGAGTCAGAGAAAAAATGTACTGAGGCCTTTGAAAATATACTGCTGAACCACAAAATCTTTGCCACTTAATTGTGTGGATACAAAGCCTTGAGGGGATCTCCATCTGCTTGCAGTGAAAAACATCCAAGACCACTGTCAGAAAACCCTAAAAATTGTTGATATTCATCAACCCAGGAGGTAAATCTCTCTTCTTCACTGGAGAGCTGAGACTGCAGTCTTTGGATTTGAGCATGAACGAGAACTGACTGGTATTCTTTCATCACTCTAGAGGCTTTGGGCTGTAGTTCTGTTGCTGCCTAGAGGTAGCTTTCTTATCTTGTCTGACCCACACCTGTCATTATGTGTAGAACAAGGAGTATCTGTTTCACATGTAGGCTACCATATCTGTCTCATCCAAAGGTTTTTCCTGTCTCCTTCATTGGTCCACTTAAACCCTTAATTCATTTAACCAGATCCTTGTTTATAAGGAGATCTGGACTGGATTTGCCAAAACCTCAGCTCTTTAAAGAGACAGAAGTTGTTAAATGCTGGGAAGCAACCTCCCGCTGTGGAAATTAAGTCTGTGTATCATGCTCCCAGTGTGTTACAGTGAGAAAAACACCTTCTTGATGTAAATTTGTTTCATATAATAGGGCTCATTTGTGTGGCTGAGCTGCAAATAGAATTCCATATTTAGGCAGTGCCTAGATGTGTTTCCGCAAGTCTTACTACTTTGCCATGATCTTGAAATAAATAAATAAATTATGCTAGCGTTCTTGGTCAATTGAAATCAGGAAAAGGACAACAGGAACAGACAAGGCCAGCTTATCCAGGACACAGCTTGTTAACATCCTAACTGGTATTCAAGCGTAATACTAATTTTTCACACTTGCATTAAAAAATCCCATCAAAAAAACCCCTCAAACCTCAGTGATGAATGATTCCTGCTGATAAGAAAATCACTGTGCTTAAATTCATTAATAGAATAGGCTGTGGGATACATTTCAAAGCACAGGGTGAGAAATAAGCTCCCAAATCCCATTAAGAAATAACAGGATTTATGTGCATTCCTCCCATATACTAACTTTCCCCTCTGGAAACATCTTGTGCTGAGTTGGTGCCATTTTTCAGGCAGGTGCAATGTTTTGCAGTTCCCACAGACCCCTCCAGATAATCTGGCAGCCTGAAAGCCATTCTCTATTCTCACTCAAGAATGGGGATTTTCCAATGTATGGGTGAATGACAAGTTTAGCTGACAAATGTCACAGCTCCATGTTCTACAGGGTTTCAGTCACACATTCTACAATGATGCAGTAAGCAGTTTTGTCCTGTCCATCTCAGCAGTTAAAATGTTTTAAATACCAGGCAACAGAGATAAAAGAGATAATGCTATTCAACAGCCATTATCAACACTGCGTTATTTTGTGAATGTGACTTGAATTGTAACTGTGCAATTTAGGATATTGAATTTTTCAGGCATTTTTCTTGTAATATTAGCAGTTAGGGTTTGTTTTTTTTTTTTTTTTTTGCCTTTCTGGTGAAGACAACTTTTTGAAAATATGCCTAATCTTCACATTTGCAATTATTTATAAGTTTTTGTGACTTCTTTTGCTTTTAGAGGCATAGATAAATGCCAAATATTAATTCCCATACAGCAGATAAAAGTAAAACTGAAACATTTGTTTAAGAAATGGCAAACGGATTCATTTCAAAGTGCAAAATGGAAACAGTTTCATGGGGCAGAAAGAGGCCAGAAAGGTCTCCAGGATCCCTGAAGATGCTGTGGCAAGAAATGGGTTTTTTGGAAGAACTGAAAGAGCATCTATTCCCTGCACGTTGTAAAAAATTTTCTGACACCTATAGAGCAATTCTGACTTCATGATAAGGAATGTTAACTATTGTCATAGAGAAGTATTCTTGATTTTCTATTCTGGTTATAATCAGCTTTTCTACCATGACAATGTCAGCACATGACAGCTGAAAACTAGAGTCCCTTTGTGCTGTTTATGAGCATTAAAAATATATATATCTTGGTTTTGGAGTTTATAGTTGTGATAGCCTAGATGCAAATATGAAAGAATATAAATACAGCAATGAGTGAAAGTGAAGCAAGAGTCAGCGAGTCTTCAAAAGCATCAGTGACTTTGCAGCCTTCATAATCATTTTGCTTGGAGTCTGTGTTGTTTTTTATGTTTGATTTAGAGATGTTTACAATGGCATATAATTGTCAGAATATTGACGTCCTTGAAAAATTGTGCTGGCTACATTCTTACTGTGATTTTTTTTTCTTTTTAGGTAAGCATTATTTCAATTTTTAAAAAGTGGATTTTCCCCTCATGTCAGGTCTCAGATTTTCATTTGTTGTTCAGTGACCGAACTTGTCAGCGGGCTGAGAGAGAGCCACATTTCTCAAATTCAGTCTCATGGAAACTGGGGAATGAGCTGATGGAATTCAGACCGAAAGATCTGGCTATTTTCCAGGTGCAGATACATGGCAGAACACATTTCTAGTTTCAAGAGAGACAGTTGAAACAGAGGAAGAAGTGAGAAACATTTGTACAGAGAGGGCTGGGGTCGTGGGGAGAGATCTTCATTTTATCAATGATCCCCCATTCTTCCTCCTGCACTGCTTCACTCCATGTTAGCCTAAAAGCAGTTGCCAGTGTTGACTGAATAGTGTCAGCACAGAAGGGATGCAGCCGCTGACCTGACTATAAGGCAACAGTGAAAGGTTAGAAGAATTAGTCTTGTACTGTAGACTTGTATTAATAGTTGTATTGTGGTGTTGTTGGCACAAACTCTGCAATTAAATAAGTTGTTGGCACTTTTCCCTAGGTTAAATTACTACTACTGTTCCCCCTGCTTGCAAGTCAATGAATACAACACTTTTGGGGAGGCAAGTTCAAACATTTTTGTTCTCCTGGGACTCTGCGCATTTCTGATTTCAAGCTAAGAGGTTTCTGCAGGCTTTGCAAGTAGACTTCTGTTGTTATGCCTCTGCAAACAGCCCATGCAAACTAATGCCAAATTAGCAAAGCTGGGAAGGAGGTGGGTGAGAGGGAAAAGACTGATGTAGAAGTGAATGCCCTTGGAAGGGGTTCCCTCTTTCCCTTATGCCTGGGCCCGGGGATTTTTCCTAGTACTGGGTTATTGTTGCAGGGGATTAAGTTTCCATCACAGCTTCATCAGAGGCAACTCACCCTTTTTGTCAGCCCAGAAAGTCAGCCACAGGCATGAGGGGGCAGACAGCATTGCCTAGCCCTCTCCGAAAGTACAGAGCAGCTGTATTTTTTAATCCTGCAATTGAGTTTGGCCTGTCTGTCAGTGGCAACTGGGTTTGGCCAAGGGCCCCATGGCACCCTCTGTGCTGTTCTGCAAGGGATGCTAAGAGTAGTACACCTCCCCAGTACTGCTTGCCTGGCAACTTCATATATGCAATTTAGTGACATTTCCTTCTGTTTTAGGAAAAGGAGCCATTGCACTTCTTCCCAAGTCTGACTCTAATTCTCTAATGTAGCGTATCAAACAATATCTACGTCCCCATTTATTCAGTATGGAGTAGACCTAAAAACTACCCTTACCCCACGTCATAGCTTTATTTTTTTCTACGGAGCTGTCATCAAAGCCAGAGGGTCAGCTGCAGTCTGGCTTCCTTTTCTGACCTACATAAAGACAAAGGGTTAGATGCAGCCTAGTCCTTTGGGGTAGCGTGCTGTAAACAAAAAAACTGGAAATGCTTCAGTCTGTGTCCCAGTGGCTGGTGTTGAAAAGCAGCAAGAATGTGGGAAGACTGTGCTCCTGTGTGAGCTGAGAAACTTGTATGTATAATTGGCTTTCTAAGAAGAAGAGACTAACAGCATACAGAAAAAAAAATATTAGAGAGGATTTTAATGTGGGTTTTCCTGAAGACGAGCTGTTACTTAATCCATCATCAAATGCTAATGATAAACTGTGTTTAGGTTTTCCCGTTCACCAATGACATTATCATTTTGTAGCTTATATTGATGCTTAATAGAGATTGAAAGAGAGTGAGCCACAAGCACGTCAATGCAGTCAGGAGTCAGGAGAAAAGAGTAAGAAGAAACAAAAGTAAGTGCGCTTGAGTAGCTCTGCATCTCTACATCTTCTTGTGTATCTCATCGGCTGCTTAAACAAAAGGTTCTTCTACTGGCTGGAGCTGAAGAGAACCAGGGTGAGCATCTATTGTTCTGTATCTTTTATTGCTCTTGAGCTGTGATCTTGTCAGCTCTCATTAGCTTAACAGGCTGGACTGTGTCAGTCCTTGGGTGGGAGACTTTGAAAAGCAACAAGAAATGACACAAAGTTGTTCAGTGCATAGCGCTGCTTCCCCCAGGTCAGTACTGAACCACTGACCCATCAGAGTTTGAGATGGAGAGGGTGTGCTAACACTGCTCTGTGAGACGTTCTGGCTTTTGGTGATGATATATTGTAGAATGTCAGTCAGTGTCAGGTTTTACTAGAACAAAGTTATGATCCCATGAACCAAATCCTAGTTAGAGTAACTTGCATAACAGCTGCAGTGCCATCTTCTTGTTTTTCCTTCCTCTAGAGCAGGTAAGGTGGTGAATGGCTGTTGTGAGATGTTTTGGTTGCAGATGGCAGCACACAGTGAACTGCCTGTATTTATAGAAAAGTCTTTGCTTGTTTAATATGCTTCAGGCATTTTAATGATGAGAGAATATGAGTGGAGCTAGTCAAGTGGGCTATCCCATGCAATAGTCATCTCAGTTTTAAGCCGTCTTTATAATTCACAGGGGGTTGTAGTCTGTCCTTGCACTTTTTGTGAACTTTGTAGACCAGGCTGAATATTCACCCAGATGTCTTTAGATAGTTGCTGGATCTTCAGTACTCAAGAGTGACTCTATCTGCTTTAGTCTGGGGTAAGTTGAAAATTGCAGCACTAGCCTACCCTTTCCAATAAAACCGTTATCTTCCACTATGCTTGTGGTTGCAGCAGTCAAGATGGCCTGAAGCACATGAGTGAGACCAATGACAGTTGAATCTGAGTGCCAGTGTAGCAAGGTTCCATACAGCTACGGGTTATCATTGACCATCCTCAGCAGCAGTGCCTAAAGGCAAGTTTATTGCACCAGGGTAGGTGTTAAAAGTAGTTCAAGGTGGGAACGAATACCCATTCTAAAAGGTGATAATCAGGGAGACAGGTAAGGAGGCCCAAGAGGCTCAAGTCAGGAAGACACCTCTGCACACATGAGACTGTGCCTTCCTAAACTCTGCATGTATTCCCACAAACTCCCATCCAGGAAAGAAAAGAAAAAAAAAAAAAGAAAGAAAGAAAGAAAAAAAAGATGGACAAAAGGCAAGTGTGGTTGTCTCATAGCTGTTCAACAGGCAACTCTGAGATCCTTCTGGCAAGATCTACTGAAGCTGCATTCATCATTGTTTGGCCTGTGTCACCCAGCTGGTCGGGTCAGAGAGCTTCTCTGACCTGAGCCCACAAGTGATGGACAGGTCTGTAGAGGGCATTATCACAACATAATCACACAGACTGAAAGGAAAGCCATGTGCCTTTCTTAACTTTTTTCCCCCTGTTCTCTGAATCTTTAGGATAATACATCTTTTCTTATTTTCCTCTGAATTCATTAAAGCTTCTGTTATGTAATAAGGTTTTCAAAGCAAAATATGGCCCGGAGTGTAGTAATGGAGCTCTTCCAAAGGTCTGCAAAAATTCTGTTGGACTGTTAAAAGATGGATTAATGATGGTCAGAAGTACTTCCTGCTGGGTTGTAGCGTGCTCTCTGGTTTCCTCTATCCCTTAGGCATTAGTGGAATTTCTAGCTGACAAAGAGCTAAGTTTTTTTTTTTTTCTTGCTGGTTTAAGTTAGCGAAATCGGTTTTGAAACAGAACAGAGGATCTTAGTGGTATTACTGTTTTTGCCAAAACCAACAGCAGCCAGAAAGAAAAATACTGGGAACTCAAAGAACCTGGTCAGGAAGGGAGCAGAGGAGAAATTCTGCTGGTCTGTGGACTTTGAAATTCCTTTTTTGTGTGTTGCTTGGTTGAGAGAGAGTGTAGGAGGAGTTACATTTGGAGAAGGTGGTATTATGGGTTTACTATTTTTATTTAGTCGCAGTATATTAACCATGGGGTGAAAAATAATCTGTAATACGTGTTAAAGAACATAGAACTGTGAAATCTTGGTTTCATAAGGTGTCCCTTATAAAGAGACAAGTTCTTATGTGCCCTGAACCAAAATTACAGGAAAACAAAAAGAAAAGAAAAAATAAAAAGACAGCGTTTGAACTGAAAATTTTTGCCCGATCTTTTAAAACAAATGAAAATAACAACCGAAAACAAAAGTGAAATATTCTGCTGTAAAAATGTCAAAGTTAAATGTTTCGACCCTCTCAAAGTAACCTTTCAGCCCTGCCTTTCGGAGATCAGCATAATTGATTGCATGTAACCTGAATATGGAAGCAGCCTTGTTCTTCCCACTCAGAATAACATTACAGCAATGTTAGTACTTGCTAAATAGTGGTGCCCCGCCCTTTTTATAATATGACTTTCAAACTAAAGCTCTGTTTGAATGTGGATGAATTGGGACTTCATACAACCTGTCTTGGTGGTTTATTTTGACATTTTGTCTTCTAGTGAAAATGAGCAGGAACTTGCAAGGGTCCTCATTCATCACCCATTTAGAACTGCAAGGCACCTGTTAAGCTCCTGGGAAAATGTAGGCAGTCAGTAGAATTGCTAGGAGGGAGTGAAGTATTCCTGGATATGATTCCTGTGGCAGTATGCCTGGATATTATTCCCACACGTTTCAATTTGCTAACACATTTGTGATGCTTAAAATACATCTTTTATCTGGGAATGTGGTGATATCCACCAGTTTGTGCAGTTACTCTTAAAAATAAACAAACAAACAAAAAAAAACTTGTGCGGTGTACAGACTGGGAATCAACCTGTGCAGTGCAGACTGAGCTGACAATAGTGCTTACTGGGACATGAACCAGAGGAAGTGTTTCTCAGATCAGCATGTTCTTGAATGCATCAAGAGCTGACACAGTGCATTTTGTGCTCATGCCTTCTCCTCTTACAGCTTGCCACGTCTCCTCCAAGCACAGCATCACTATGAGGCTGAAATGAGCAATGAGGTATTGGCTACTGATAAGACACATACCCTGTTGCCAAAGAGTGTATTAAATTAAGGGAGTGGCAGTCGGAAAATCAATACTGGATGACAAATGTAGACTTGGTTTTGTTATGCAACATTACTAGCATCATTGCAGTGTGAGAGGTGTCAGCAGAAGAACCTTAAAACACAAAGGCATTCTGGATTGCAGGTTACTGCTTCCTGGTTTCATACAAAGAACTACTTTTTTTCTAAGAGTGTCATTTTTCTGCTTGCAAGAAATACTGATACATTTCATCCTTGGCTACTGACACAGCTTTACAATGGATAACAAAAAATGTTTTATGAGCCCTTTTATCCACTGTATCCTGTGCAGTGATGTGAATCAAACGGGGATTAGTCAGCAGGTCAGAGATACAGGTGAATTAATCCTTTGATATTTTTGCACTTGTGAAGTTAACATTTGTGAGGCATGGCTCGTATTTAAGGAGAAAATAACTTTTAATATATTTCATTTCCCAGTGATTCTAAAAGAGACAGTTCAGGCTCTTCCTGGCGGCTTGTTATTTGAAAAGGCGTGTCCACATGAGTATTTGCTCATGAACAGATGTTACTGATAAATAAGAATATTCACAGGATAAATATTTAAAGATTAACCTTTTGGATGTGTACACTTTAAGCTGCTTAGAAAAACCATTCTGCACCGGTATGCATTATCCTCTCTGCTGGATGTATATGTTGCAAGGCCGGGACTGGAAATGATTCATTTCATGTCAAGCAGTCAGTGTCACCTCCTCTAATCCTTAGGCATGTTTACAATGAAACACCTGCTGGCCGAGATCCATGCACCCAGCTCCTGTTCAGAGACTCAGCAGTAGCTCAGGAGATAATTATTTTTCTTTTACCAAGGTTTTTGGAATATTTTTGTCATTGGAAGGTAATTCTTATTCTTTTCCCTTCAAATGTACCCAGGAAGACATAGCTGGAAATAACACCAAGCACTGGCACAAATAAATGCACAGTGAATTCTTGGAGACGATGGTAATGTTTGAGGAGGAGGAATATGGTAGATCATGAGATGTACAAAATAATCTGTTGCGCATCCCAGAAGTGCCTTACCTTCTAAATACAGGAATGGTGTGTTTTCTGTTTTTGTGTGATGGGCTTGTTTGGCTGCTTGACAAGTTCAGTAGTGTTGCTGTTTTGTTTTTTTTACAACTCCTTTTTCTGATCCAAATTGGTGAATCTAGTCAACTTTCTCTGGGATTTCTTGTGCTTCCTATCCACACAGTAAGTATTACGTGAAGTCATAGATGAACAACAGAAATGGAAAAAGAAAGATTACTTATGAACATAGTTTTACATGTTCTATCATCTGTTTGAAATCAACAGAGAATTTATTGCTACACAAGGAGTTAAATGCCAGCAAAGACCTACAGTCTTCATGGTTTAGTGCTGTTATACCTAAGGATGATTGCTTTTTCATTTCTGATTCCATGGAGTGCCTCTCTTGGGCATGTACTGGAACCGTGTGTCCTGCTCTTCTTCCTTTCTGTCTTGGAAAAGGAAGATAAACATACAGTGTCTTACACTCATCTATATATGTTTTGGCTGTAAACAGTGTGGCATTGTCGAGGCCTGCTTGGGGACAATCATGCAAACACAAGACTGTAAAACAGCTGTATTCTCACTCCATTTCATGTGTAACATAGTCATCAGAGGGGCTTCATGGCAGTTTGTGAAGCACTGGTCAAATAGAATGCCTATCATATTCCTGCTCTGCATTGCCAATAATATCCTAACCCTATTCTGCACTGCTAGTAAATTACACTGCCAAAAATCTACAGGAAAGGTAGAGGAAGAAGATATTTCTCTTTCCTAATTATTATTGATAACTGAAGCTAAGTGAAAAAATGGATTTTCAGGTCAGTGGATGTTAAAAAGAGCCACTTGGCAGGTGGCCCAGATGCTTTATTTCAATAACGTCTTTAACTTTATTGATTCACAGAAATGACTTCGGCATCTTATAAATCAAAGCAAATAATAACATTTGAATTTAGACTGAAGAAATGAAACTTTTTATTTTAAAAGTAATGGAAGACTTAGCTCTAAACCGAAGGCCAAGAAGGAAATCTTGTGCACTGCACATAAGCACTTCACCCCCCCAGCCCTGACTGCCAAAACCTTGTTATTTTAACTATTTCAAACACTGTTCCAAATAACTGCTAAGATTTGTCTCTAAGTCTAGGGGTAGCACTAATCCAGGGAAAGAAGTTTTAGTAGTGTTAGGCCTTGTCTGAGCAGCCCATGAAAACGAAACAATTTTTCTTAAAGTCTTTTCCACAGTAGAGATAGCAGGTTAGACAGCTGAGGACCCACACTGACTCCTGCCACATATTTTGCTGTATTTTGGTCAGTATTGCACAATGCACACCTGAGCCACATTGCTGTCTTTGGCTGCACTGTACACTTCATACTGGGCAGCTGATAAGTGTTACTGGTTTTTACCATGCTGGTGAAGAGTGCTTATAGGATTGGGAGATACCTGCATGCTGGCATTCAGCAAGATTCTCTAGCAGCCTGCAGAAGTGTCAGCAGGAATGTGAGGAGAAATGGTGTTTCTGCTGAATCTTATTCTCAGTTACTGAGCTGGCTGTAATTACTAGTGCATGAGCAGTCACCCTGAAGAGCTGGCTGCCTACCTTCCCAAGGCTTGCCTTGGCTGATTGCATTTAACTAACTTGGCCAGCACTAAGGTTAACTGAGGACAGCTGCTATATGCAGGATGCTGGCGTGCTCCTCTGCAGCCTCTTGCATCTCTTCCCCATGTGGAACATGGGAACAGTCTGAGGGATATTTGAGAGGAGGATGGGAGTGAAGCCAGATCTATGGGAGCTGTGCTTGTGTGTGCTAATGAGGCCCAGAGGTGATGCCAGCCAGCTATCTCAAAGTGCAGTTTGCACATGAGTGCACCAGGAATGCACCAACTATTCAACAATAACAAGTTTTTATAAGCACACGTTTCTGACCATGTCAAATTTTGTTTCCTCTTCAGCTTCCAGAATCCATGGAATTTGACATTGGGGAAACAGTCACATTTGAGACAAGCTTGTCCAAAGGGGAATTCACATTGCTTCCCATCTGGAGCCTGAACCATTGATTGGCTTTTCTAACACAGTATCACACATTTATTCCTAAAACAAGACAAAAAGTTTAGAAGAAGTAAAATTAGTCCAAAAGATTAGAAAGTAAAATGTCCCTAGAGAGTTATGTGAACCATAGAGAGTTATCTGCTCTTCACAACTGCAAAAGCAAAAGCAGATTTTTCTCCCACGGATTTGAATAGTAGAATTCTATGAACACATAAATGAGACCCAGTCTGTTCTCATCTCAGAAATCTGATTAACTTTATAACATTACTCATGTGTGTAAGAAAAGTGTGTTTAGGGGTAGGGATAAGATGAGCAAACAAAAAATAATCACATTCTTAGATATTTTGATATGCAAGCACCCCAAACAGCACCAGAGGATAATGATGTGCGTAAGGGGTGCTCACAATGAAATGAGAGAAAATGTGGCTACTTCTCAACTGGAGAAAATGTGCTGGGAGCAGAGTCATTTCTTCTGTGAGAGAGGCTCAGTGGCATCAAGGAGGGGCAATGAAAAGAAATGGCACCTGGGAGTGAAAAGAGAATGGTGATCAGGATAATGCTAAAAAGGGGGAAAAGAACTCATGAAGCAGAACTGCTCAGACTTTCTTTTCGTTGGATAACTTTTCATTTACTTTGGCTATAATTCACCTAACAAAGGCAAGGAAGGTTATTCACTTGACTGAGTTGAACAGGCTGTGCCAGGCCTGAGCTGGTGTAAATCAGCATTGCTTCATTGACGTCACCTTCACGTATGTTGCTGGTCACCTCTTCTTGCCTCTTAACACCATCCTTCAGCTCACGTTACCTCTCATAACTGCTGGTTCCTTAGTTTAGACAGAAGTGCTGCTGGGGTTAAGTAGCCTTCTGACTATGGGGAGGTTGTGTTGGGAACAAGGTGCCATCCTTAAAGCAGAAAACAGCTCTTTTTTGTCCACTTAGTCCACGTTGCCTTCCTGAATGGAGTGTTAAGCACAGGAGATGAATGCAGTGAAATCTCATTTCCCACACTTCTAGTACGATATCAGTTTACCACAATAACCGCTCTCTGGAAAAATAAACATTAGCTCAGGAGAAGGCAAACTGCAAAGTACAAAGAGATGAAATATTCAGGAAATTGTGAGAAATCACTTGAGCTTGTACAGTAGCACTTCACTTTCTAAACCCAGGGCCTTAAGTGAGATGGACAGTTACTGAAACTCACTAACCATGGAACCATTGTTCTTTTCAAACTTTTCCTACATGGTGATCGATACTTCAAAAACAGCACAGAAAATGAAGGGAGATGAGCAAATAATAAAAATGAAATCAGATTACAGACCTGATCCCGTATTTTCCATGTGGTTTAATTCCTGGGCAGTGAGGGAAGTGGTAAGGCTTAAGAGGAGGGCCCTGAGGAGCTTGTCCTCAAAATGTGGATCCACTTCTTGCTGCCTCTCACTCCATCTCTCACTTTTGATTTGGGACAGGCAGAAACTCTAGGCTGCTGAGGGTCAAATAACATTTTAAGGTCTTCCACAACAACCTTTCTATCTTTAACAGTGGCTGTATACATTGACTGCAAACAATAAGGTGCGTAAAGTACTAGGTCAGGTTTTCCAATAACTTTATGCTTATACAGCATTATTTTTGTGGTGCAAAATACTCTTGAACCCCTAGTATTGCACCACCAGAGCAACTCGCTATGGGGCAGCATGCAGTTTTCAGGCTGAGAAGTCAAATTATCTGCACATATCTTTATAGTTCAAGACAGAAACAAAAAGCTTACTTAATTCTGGCTGTGTTTAAAGCCTTAACCCAACCACCATCATTACATATAGAATACCAGGTTTTGCTGAAGAGTGGAATTATAGATAACCTAACCCTGCTGTCCTCTGCCCTTAATTCTTTTCTAGATCTTTCAAGGCATTTGCTGCCTATTGCTGCTCCTTGCACAACGAAGGCTTTTAAAGTAGGGCTGTTGAGTGCACCTATGAAGGACATTACAAACCATGAGAGTGCTGGAGGTCTGCTCATGGAATTGTCCTGGAATGACTCCGTGAAATATCAGTAGTATTTCTTCTGCCACTCACTGATGTAACTGAAATGGAATTTGGTTCTTGCTATCTGAGTGTGTGATGGATGAGCATTATAATCTGCTTAGAGAAACTGGGAGATGGCAAAGTAATCTGAGGACAACCTTTGGGAGCTGGCCAATATCCCAAATCTGTGCTATGGCAATAAGAGACAACATTTTTTCTAATGAGCTGTTTCTTTCCCAGCAACAGGGGAATGACTTTTTCCCTGTCTGATACACCTTTGTTTCATGCCTCTCCTGTCTTTTTTCGGACTGTTCCCATATTTTGAATTAGCTGGTAATGAGAAAAAGAGTAGTGGAAGCTATCAAGAGGGGAACTTTCATAGGATGCAAAGGCCAGACCTTGGAAAAAAGTCTGTGTCACTTCTGGATGCGATTTGCATTACCTTACTCCTTTGGGTTAAAATAGTGTGAGCTTATTTCAGCATTCTGAGATCATTCTTTCCCCAAATAAGCAGTCTCTGCCCTGAAAGAGTGGATGAGAACTGGAATAAAGCAGCTGGGGCTTGAAACAAGAAAGGTGGTTGAGTACCACTGTCAAGGATGTCTAGGGTGGGTTGCACAGGCAGTGCGAGGCTCACTGAATTACCATCTCTATGGGAAAACAAAGCAAGTGAACAACAACAACAAAAAAGAATTGTATTAATAAAGTGAAATTCATTATTGATGACAGAGATAAAATATGATGTCCTTTCTTTCGAGTTCAGAAGAGAAACGTGTTTTATGCTGAGTAACATATAACCTTTTCCTTTGAACCTGCTTCATTTTTGCCTCCTTCATAATTCCCATGAAGCCATCCTGATTAATCAAAGTAATCAAATACAGTCCATGTAGAAATGGTTTCCAGAGGCCAGAGCTTTAGCTGATGATGAACACATTGATTCTACTGGAATGACACCAGGTTCTCAGCTGAGAATCAGGCTTGTGTTTTTATTTCAGTCTTTATTTATTTGGAGTCAGTGCTCATGCTTGACAGCTATTGCTGTTTCACGCACTCTTCATTCTTAACACTGAAAGGCCACAGTAGGTTCTATCTTTCAGCTCTGTCCTCTTTTCTGCTGTATTGATTTCTGAATGCCTTAGATAATGTATACTCTTGTTCTCTTGCTTCTGCTTACATCTAATATTTTCATAACAAAGAGCAGTTTTACTATGTAAGTCTTGCATTTGTGTAAGCTTCTGTATTTAAATCATTCCTCTCAGAGTTTTTGTATATGCAGCCTTGCTGAATGCTTAAGTGAATATTTGAACCCAAGTTGTAATAATTGCCCATGGTCAGATTTATTAGTGGACAGTATTCCTCTTTTTTTTCTCTTCAGCGTCAGCTATGTTGCCATTTATCATATCTACCAGATATCTAAGTTGGACAAAAACATGGCATTTCCAAATGCATCAGCCTTCTACCGAGGCCTTTAAATACTTGAAGGGCAGCTGGTGGGAGATGTTGACAAAGGGGATAGTCAAGGATGAGTGAGTGTGGCAGTGAAATGGTGGTTGCAGGATGTTCCTTAGCACCTCCTCTTTGTGCTTGAGCATTTGCAAAAGCTACTGAGTAAATATCATTTTAGGGAAGCAGAATACGAGCTCCACAAAAGGCAATTGTATGTCATGATCTCATGTTGCTCAGAAATTAACAGTGGGAGAAAGAAGTCAGCAGGAACTCGCACTTTCTCATGGAAGGACATGGTTTGCTGGGCAACCGAATTCACTGGAGCTGGCAAGTACTTTTTTGGCTCTTTTTAGTTGAGTTTCACAGCAATTTGGCTGCTGTTGGATTTCCTTAAGGGTTGCAAACTATCAAGAACATAAAAAGCTCCTTGTGACATTTGCTGTTCTGCTGTAATCTTTGGTGTCTGTAGCTACGGTAAAAGTCTGATCTGTTGGAAAATCTCCTGATTTCTCTTTATGTGTGATATTGAAATATACCAAGAAAAGGAACAGGATGGTCATATACCATGGTCACATTTACAGCCTGAAGGAATCAGAGTAACTTCAGTGACTTGACAGACTCAAACTGTTAAGCCTCTGTTTAAATCCGGGGGCCTGTCATATCAGCAAAAGAGAGATTCAACAAAAACAGGCTCATATGGCTCCAGTGCTAATTCAGCTTGAGGAACAGATGCTGTGACTTCTACTATAACTGTCACTCCCTGCAGCTTTTCAAGGGCTTCTCAAAGGATTTTTAGTTATTATGTTGGCAAATGCAAGAGAATACAGCAGTGGTTCAATATTAGCATTTGCAAAAGTTTCTGCTGGGACAGCTGGGAAGTCAGACTTGCAGTACGATGGTTTATAGAATCATTGAATTGTCTAATCATTAAGAAGAGATGACTGCTCACTGACTGTGTCCCTCAGTGCCGCATCTCCCCATTTCTTGAACATCTCCAGGGACTGTGATACCACCACCCCCCTGGGCAGCCTATGACAATGCCTCAACATTCTTTCTGAGAAGTTTTTTTTTTTAATATTTTCCCATTTCCATCTGTTTTTGCTTCTCTCCTGCCAGGCTTCTGGACGTGATCTGAATTCCAAGTTTATCCAAGCTTGTCATGTGCTCAATTCAGTCTGCTTTGATACGGTCTAAATGTGGCCTCCTTTTAACATACAAGGTTTGAAGACATCCCCCTTGCTAGAAGGGGTATTTTCAAAAATGATCTCTTCTCTGAGACACTGTATTGTCAACCTGTTGCATCCAAACTCATGTCATGGGCTTTGCTGCTGCCACTGTGCAGTACCTTGCTGACCGGATAGTACTGGTGGAAAATCTGCTGAAGTGATCTGTAGTGGTGCTTAGTTTGAATAAAGCTGAGAAAAATCCTGAAGTTCATCACTGCTTAGATCTGGTAATGTTCAGGGTCAGTGACACAGATAAAGTCAATGAAGTCTGTCTTGTGAAACCCTGTTCACTGCTTTGAGGTTCCTTTCTGAGACAGTAGATCATGCTCTTAATGGACAGGGGGATGCAAATTTTGGGGTTCAAAATGTGGGTTTGCATTGGGTTTGGAAGCCTTGAGGAAGGGCTGGCTTTTTCATAACACAGTGAAATAATCAACTTCATGCCCTTTCAGGGCGTAGTTATTGCGTTCTTACAGAGACAAGAGTTGTTCTCTGAAAAATACTTCTGTGTAGGTCTCATCCAAACACTAGTCTCCATAAGGATACAAGTTGTTCTAATTTCAAACCGCCTGAGTAGTGTCTGCCACAGTATTTCTATCTTGAGGTTTTGAGTGTACATTTTATTTTCTCCTCTTAGAACTTTTACGCAATCTTGAAGTTTTCTGTAGCTCATTTGACCCAACTATTGTTGCAGATTTGTTTCTCAGAAGGAACATTTTCATCACTCACGGGATCTATTTTTAAGCTCCTCAAAGATTGCTTAAGTGAGAATAATATCCCAGAGAACCATACAGGATGCTGTGGGTATGGCAGCTGATCTCAGGAACGCTACAGAGCGACTTGGAACTGAAACAATTGACTGTATTCATTGAAATGGCAAGGAGACCGCAGGGAAATAGAATGGAGTTACCTTCACTGGAATTTGGCCAGCGTCCCAGCTACCACTAATGCCTCTGCTCTTACAGGAATGTCCTGGGATTTTCATTAATGCGTGATTCAGCTTACAAAAACATGTGCATGCTGCCTTAGCCCCTGGAGCTATGGCAATTAAAGAAATGCAGTTTAGCCAATGTGTAACAACTGGCTTTAGCAGGCACGTTCCCTTCTGTCCTAGTTTTCTCTGCTCCTTGTCCCCACCCCCCAAAAAAAGAGTTAAGTTTCCAGAACACTGCATAAACTATATAGGCAATGAACCACTGCGCACCATTCAGGTAGCATTCTGGATGTACAACTCACCTTCATATAGCAGCATGCTCAAAGAAATGTGCACTGTAAAATCCTCTGAATGGATCTCAGAGAGGAATCTTGTCTGAGAAGGCCTGACCCTGGCTGTTGGACTGACTTGCCTGCTGCCAGTGAGCAAAGGCCCCATGGATGCTCCTGACTGATCCCAATGTGCATTAAGCAGAAATACAGTCTGCAGTGCTTAGGACTGAAGTTGTGCAATGTTGAGCCACAAAGGAACAGTGTGCCCAGGCCAGCTAAGCTCATGTGTATTCATTTGTCAACTTGTGTCTTCAAATGCTGTTGCTTTTGAGGTGTGCATGTGAGAAGGGCAGAGGCTTTCTCATGGTGTAGGGGTTTGGTGACTTTGCACACTGTCCTGATTAGTTATAAAATGTGATTAAGCCTAGAACTACTCATGGAAGACATGCCTTTGTATGTCCTCCAGAGATCAAGGGCCTTCTGCTGCTGATGACTGAAGTGGTCATATCATATTGTCCTTGTTAATGGGAATCTCCTACTTGTTTGACCTATCAGCTTATTTTCAAGGACATTTTTTTTTGAAAGAGTGAAGCAGGAAAAAAAGAGAGAGACAGAGAACTGTGAGAAACGAGGAAATCATGCCAAGTAACTGAAAAGACATAAGAAGAATGCAGGCTTCTAGTTTGTTTGTTTTTGAGACAGTTGTGATGGCAAAACAAGGATTTGAAATCCTTCTAGAAAGGCATTTTTATGCCATAGCTCTGGGCTGGGTGCTTTGCACAGTGTAGATAAATGCTTCTGCAAAGTTTGCAACCATCTGACTTGTATGTTGAAGTTTATCTCACAGAGAAAACTTTCAGAAAAGAAGTTTAAGAGTTCTTCAGCATGCAGGAAGGAGGAGAATAGTGGGCAACATGCCCGGTGTTTATACAGGTATGTTTACCTTGTCCATCTCCATGACAGCGTCACTGACACTAAAAACTTGGACCTGCCTCAATCCAGTTAAATTCATTTGCATGTCTACTTCAGCTAAAAAATAATGTTGCCAAAAAGTGCTTGGCTTGATAAATGGGTAAACTCAGAAACTCAGCTATAAATCAGCTCCCCTAGAAGGGCTTCATAATGCAGTTCCAGAAAGATGTCACTACTTCAGAAGATTCAAGCAGGGAGAGGAGTGCACATATCTTGATGAACTTCAGTGTTTCTAATACAGCTGAAACAGGACAAAATAGAGCAGAGCCCTACTCTGCCTGAGGTGTCAGCTTGATTTTCTGGAGCATATGCTGATATGTGAGCTTCATGCTCAGCTCTGCTGCTTATGGTCCCAAAAGTCACCCCTACACGTGTTTATGAATTAGAGTGATTTGGGAAGCTTGTTGATATTGAGATAACTGTTATGCAGTGTCTGTCTGTTGAGAGGGTGGCTTTAGGGTTTTCCCAGCCACCCATGTCTGAAGGGATTTTTTTAAGGCAGAACATAGCAGATGTGCTTCCTTGCATTACCCTAGCAATCTTGGATCATAATAGGATCTGAAGTATAAAACAAGCAAGAAGGGTCCCAGGTTGCCATGGTTAAATGCAGCCTTGAAAATGGTTAAATGCAACCATCTAAGCCTGCTTTTATCATTTTGCTTTCAAAATTACTCCAAAATCGTCTTGTTCTGTCAAGACTCACCATGTGCAGGTGATTTAGGTTTACACATAGATAGAGGATTTAGTGATACACATGGACTGTACTTAAAGATTTGAAATAGAGCCCAAACAAAATGTTTTCAGTGCTTATTAACAGAACTGTTATCAATAAATGAGCAGCCTGACATACTTTCAGGATAAACTGATAAGGAATGAACTAATGAAGAAGGAGTACTCTAAGCAAAAACATTGAAGAACTGTAGAGCAAAGAATGCAGAAACCGCAGCTAGAGGAGAGGCTTGGATCGGAAGATATCAGACACAGTGGTGAGTCCCTCTTCTGTCTTGATTTGTAATTAAACAGAGGACTGCAACATTCACTGGTGAGTCTGACTGCTTTTTTCAAGATCTGAATGAAGAATTAATCCCAAATGCCACTGCTTAGTAGTTTTGTCTTACTCTTCCACACCATAAATTTCATTCATGCACCTGCCTTTGAATCTTTAGGATATTCACTCTGGCTTAAGTGCAACAATCTCACTATTTCTGCAACAACGGGAGTAATTGAATGGCCTTTCAGATTATCTTAAAGCTGCTGTGCGCCTCATGTTACTGAAACCAGAACTATCCACAGTTCTGAAGAGTGAAATTCAGACAGACTTGACTGCTTATTCCTCTTCTCACTAAAATTGTGTGAGATGCTGGTTTAACCCATCCTTAGCAAAGCACCCCTCAGCTTTTTGAGGGGGTGAGTCCCACGAACTGCAAACGAGACAGAAGTATGAAGAAAAGCAATTGTCCTTTGAATTTCGAACTGCCACATGGTGGCAGTAGGGGACAAGAACAGTGGCTGCAGAGTGAAGGTTATGAGCCAACGAACCGGAGTTGTAGATCAATCTCCCCAGCGGTTTTGTCCTCTGTTTCTCTGCTGCTCCCAGTAAGTTTGCAAAGCCTTACAAGACGCATAAGACCTAAGCAAGGACAGACTTTTCAGTTCCTGTGGTCCTTTCCATGTGGACAGCCTATTAGGGCCGTGTTTAGGAAAACATGAGCAGCTAAGACTGCCCACCTTCACACTGGTTTATAGGGAGCAGATTCTCCAACACACAGGCTGCCTGTCCATCCTTTCCATCATTTCCAAGAAGCTGATCTGTAGGCAAAGAAAATGAGTCTCCAGGGCTGTGAACCTGGCATTTTTCATGGGCACTTGAGAAGACTTTTTAATAATTGTAGGGTTCTGAGGGAATAAAGAAGGGATTTGGCAAGTATGAAGTGATGACAATGGCTTGGACTGTAAGACTCCTCTTTTGTACTGGCACTGTCACTCCAAACCGTGTGCGGTTGCAAAAATCTGGTCCAAGGGGAGTTCTTGCTGTGTTATTGCTGAGCATGTGACCTGGTGTTTGGTCAAAAAGAGTTGACTTCTTGTGCTGGAAGGAACTGTCTTAGCTACTTTGAGACATTCTATTAGCATTTCCTTCTCATTACCTGGGGATGTCAGCGCAGCTTTGGTGCCTTAAAGGACATAGCTCTCCATGTCAAGCTGTGTTTTAGTTGCTTCTAGCACCTCTAAGCTTCAGTCCTCAAAGTGTTCCTAAAAATTTGGATGTCTCATTGTTAAGCAAGAACTGAATAACCAAGTTCCTTAGTTAGTGATTGAATGCATTGGAAGAGCTCGACTCAGTTCTTCAGGCATGGCTCTGCTACATCATTTTTTTCTCTCAGATACAGATCATTTAGTGGTTATTAGTTTTCATTATTAGGCTGAGGGAGAAAGGATGAACATGACAAAGGGAATATAGAGCAAAAGAAAGAAAGGAAAATGGTAACACAGTGAGATAGAGTGTGAGTGCAGTGAATAAAGAATGAAAGCTAAGGAGACAAGAGAGGAACTAGACGTACAGAGGAGAGGATATCCAAATGAGGTTCCTCTTGGTTGCAGAAAGGAAAATTGTTGTGAGGGAAAATGGCTTAATGTTGGTGACAGGGTAGACATATGAAGGCAGTGAGTCTCATATAGCCTCAGTACAGCGTGACCTGGCAGTCAACATGGAGTGCAACTCCAGCACTAATGTGTGATTCTTTCTGTGACCCTGGAAAAGTTACATAAACATTGCTTCTGTTTTCATTTCTCTGTAATTTGGAAACAACACTTCCTGCTGTCTTCCCATGCAATCAAAATGTCAAATAACACAATGGAAGAAGGTCCTTGAGGATCATTATTACTGTTATTACTACTGTTGTTATTTGCAATTTGTAGCAGCATGTCTAATGAAAATGTTAAATATTAATTTAATATTTGGAATGGAAAAAAAGAGAAAGAGAAGCGAGAAGCATTGAAAGCAGTAATTGACCATACTGGGTCCACGGACCTGTCTGCAGGATAGTCTACATGTTCCAGTAGCTCAAAAATCCTGTATCTTTAGGTTTAGGTGATTTTTGGAATGGCAAATTACAAGGCAGATTTTCTTGGAGTTCCTGCTTTGAATTCACATGATGCCAAGGCCCTGTCTAATCATGAACACAAATTCATTCACTGTACTTCTACAGACTGTTGGTTCTTGATTTCTTTCTACTCTGAAACAGTCACATGTGTATAAATTTTAAACATCTTTTCTTGCTTGGAAATATTTTTCATTTATCCCCAAAAGACACACACAGTCTCATGGCTGTTGGTCACTCTGGCACAACACAGCTTCTAGGGATTATCACAGTATGAGCTGTAACAGCAAGTATAGGAAGATGACGGAAAAATCTGGGAAGATGCAAAAGCATCCTGTGAAAATGTGCACAAGGCAATGCTATGCGAGAAGTACTGAAAGGAGAGTTCTAAAGTGTCATTTGTTCCTTGTTTTTAGAACACGTATGATGAGGTCTGAGCAATAACTGGATTTCCTACTATGGCAGTTCCCATGATGCTAAGTTTGGCTTTTCCCAAGGTTGAAAAGTTGTCTTGTATTAGAAGGACACAAAGATGTGTGCAGACACATCTCTGACTGGTTTATTTTCCCAGATGGCAAGGACAAGAGGAGTGAAGGTATGTAAAGTGATGCTGTGAGAAGAGACTATGCCAAGAGACTAAAGCCAATTTGCAAACAGCATAAAAGCAGCTCCTCATTTTGGGTGGGCCTATATTTGTTGGCATCCCCACATGTACCTCAATGGACTCGTTGTCAGAGTACCACAGGAAATGGGGTTTTGATGATTGAGACCTGGCTGGGTGGAGGACATGTGAGATATGGCTGTAAAACTGGGGGCAGGATGGTGACACAGGATGAAAAGTCCTGTCTGTGGAAACCTTGAGCGTGTTTAGGGGCACAGCAGAAGACCTTTCCAGCAGATTATTTAACAGATGGCTATTTTTAACTCTCACATTGTGGAGCAAATATTAACTCTCAGATATGTGCAGTCACTGGCTTTGTGTGCTCAGGACAGGGGTGAGCCATGTCAGCTACAACAAAATAGCAGGAGTGAGTTCTTGTAGCCCCTTTAGCTGATACCACCCTGATAATCACTGCCGACTGAACAGGATCAAGTTAGCTTGCGTCAGGCCCCAGTTTTTATATCACCTGCTAATATACCCTCTGTGGAATGCATGGAATAGATTGTTTGCAAAAATCAAGCAGGGAACAAAGGGGTAGAGCTCTCTCTGATTACCATGTGCATTGGCAGGGTGTGCTCTTCAAGCAAGACCCTCCTGGGATAAAAGCTGGGTTCATGTAGGAAGCAGAGAATGAACAGGAGAAAGCAATCCCTTGAGTTTTAGGACTGTAATGGAGAGAACATTGCTCTGTACCTGCCCAGGTATGTCTTGCTTTAGTGGCTCTGTCTGTTATCAGGTACAAATTGCTACTTATTTTCATTTCATGCTTTCAACAAAATGAGAGAAAGGTAGGAAGGAGGTTTGAGGAACTGGCTCCCCAGACACCAAGACATGGAGCAGCCACATGGTGCGAGGGCCAGGAGAGGAGCCATCTCCTGTCCTCTGGCCACCTTTCTCCTGCCTCTCTGGTAGATGCAGCAGGAGATGGGCTGTTTGCTGCTACTGTAAAGCATGTAAGAATATAAAGCTGTAGACAGGTCATAGGTGATTTAAGATGGCTGAAAAAGCCAGCTGATTTTTCCTCCCATCTAAAGATGCTCTTGCCTTTCCTAGATTCCAGGTTCAGTTCATATGTTGAAGATATCACACTGTAGCAGCGAGCAAGCTTTGCTGCTGTCTTTCCATTTGCTCTTGACATAGCTTTCCCACATCTCTGTTTCCTGTCCCTCTGCTTGTCTAACCTGTCAATTTGCACTGTAAAGTTGGGGCAGGAACTGCTGGTGATAATGCGTCTGCACCACGCCTCTAACAGAGGGACCTGATAGGGCTCTAGGCGTAACTGTAGAGCAAACACAGATTAGTTCCTTGTCTTGTATATATGAAGGCAGGTGGAGAAAATGTATTATTAGCTTTGCCTCCTGTTACTATATATATATATATATATATCCTGGAGGCTTCTTGGAGGTCTGAAGTCAAAGCTGTCATGTAGTTCCATCTCTCTTTGTGCATTAGCTGAAAGGAGACTTGATTTTCACTGCCTTTCCAATTTTAAATGCAAAAATATCTGTAGAATCCCAGCAGCTCTATGCTTAAGAAGGTAGAAAATTATCTTAAGAGCTGAGCCTTCTTTCCTCTGCTGGTTTAGGAATTCAGAGTCACCAAGTGGAGTCAGACACAAACTCATCCAAGCACGTCTTCTTATCTCTTGTAGCTAAAGCCAGCAATCTGTTTTCCATCCACTTCTTGCCACTTTCTGCTGAGGGGCTGACTGTTGAGATTAACCTTCTTCCCAGGACAGGAAACAATCACACAAGAAATGGGAAGGTGTGGAAGTGTTGGAGCCTGCAGAGTAGTCTGAGGAATGACCTTGAATCTTGGCCACTTGTCAGTAACTTGCATCCAGCCTGCATGGAGCATGGAGGCATTTCTGCAGCTGGGTCACCACCTTGGTACCCAAAGCCAATTTCTCCTTTATACAGGTGGAAAAGGTTTTGGTCCTTCAGGGACCCTCTGTTTGCACTGATGTGAGAGTGCTCCAGTGTTCTGTCTACAGTCCTGATCTCCATTTGAGAGCACAACATGCTTTCCTGAAAAAGAAAAAAAAAATAAAAAATGGATGAGTGGCTGCTGATCATTTCAGTTATCATAAGGGCCAGTTGTGGGCGCAGACAAAATAAGGATTGCAACAGAGCAGAGGACTGGGAGAAGAGTAAAGACACAAAGAGTGATTTCTCTGGGGGCATTGCCTTGAGGGAAGCTCCTCTACCCCACTGGGGGATGACAGATAGCCTTGCTCTCTGAGCAGTGCCTATGTTTGGTCATCTGGCAGTGAGGAAGGAAAGCAGCTTTGACAGCACAAGTGCTCTCCAGCAGCAGAAAGGGGAGAAGCACTGGGCTGTGCTCCCCAGTACTCCACTACCCTCTGGGCTGGCTGCACCACTGTGTCTCTCTGAGGCCAAGTGTACCCAGTGCTGATGAAAGAGCTGAACAAGGAGACAAGCTCCTGCTGTCCTGGTCTGCTGAACTTCCTGGGTAGGGTACAGCCCTCTGCCACAGCCTTGGCACTGGATTTTTGCACTCCTGAGAGTCAAAGCAGAATATTACACATGTACTTAGTAAGCTGATGAATTCAGTGGAGGGGCAGGTGATTCTGCTTTCAGTCCTGACAGGTAGATAAATATACTTTCACACACATACATACATGCGCACACACTGCAAAGAGTCTGTGAACTGTCTGTTACAGTTCTCTGTATGGGATCAAATACTGCTGAGTTTCTCTGATGTTGATCACAGTCGCGGTGCTAAAATCAGAGCAGGTGACTTGTCGCGGCAAACACAGTAAGAAGCGTCTCTAGGTTTATGGGGGTGCCTCTCTGATGCAGCACCTGGAAAATAATCCTGAAGATATCAGAAATGTTGGAGTTGTGAATGGCAGCGGTTGGAGTTCTCCCTCGAGGATTCTTGCTCCAAGCCAATTAAATATATTTATTAACATGTTTTAGACTAAAGTGAGTGAAAATATCTCATTTGGCCTGAGCTAAGTAGCAGAACTATTTTGGTAATGCCAGAAAGGTTTCTTACCACTGTTAACCTTTCAAAACTATGTAGTTTAATTTGTTCTTCCTGAATAAATAATATTCGGGCTCTCAAGTTGAAGTAATTCTGCACAAAACTTGTACCTGGGATAAATTAATGCTTCCATTACTGTGCTTTTCACTTGGGAGCAGTAATGTTACTATTGAACAATCTGAAGCACTATGAGAAAGAAAAAATCCCTTCTTTGTTTCCCTGCAGAATACAACAATAACAACTTTGGAAACACATTATTTGGCTTCAAGTAAATGTCAATAGCTAAATTCTTTCTCGATGCATGTTTGTATCGGAGATGGAGATATCCAGCAGAGATATGGCTCCAGGGGGAGACCTTTGACTTAACTGTTTTTTAATTGAATCATATTAACTGCTTTGTCATGCTGACACAGAGGTTGGGAACAATAGGGAAGAATTTCTGTCTGCTGCATGGGAAACTCTCGCTGCCCCCAAGTTTTGACATGGCATTCAGTCTGAATGATGGGAGCAGCATATTCTCTGGAGGTATTTGGCAGCTCTGCAGCTCTGTTTTAAGGTTTGAGAAGCCTTTCTGAAATCAAGAGGGGATTAAAAAAAAACTCATCTCCTACATGAAAACTAAATGAGTCAAGCTTGGCCCACTGGGTCTCTGTACCATTACCAGTGCTGGTCACCTAATGTGGGACCAAGCAGAGATGACCCCTAGATTCACTGGAAATGCATCATTCCAATTGCAAAAATAAAGATAGTTGTAGTAGAATATTTGAAATCATTACAAATGCTTTAGCAGTGGAGATGTGGAGATGAAATTGGTCTGATAATAGGGCTGGGAAGGAAGAACATCAAAGGGTCTGAAGCAGAGAACTTTTCCTGTAATGTAATTCTGGGTAAGTCATGGAAAACTTGCAGCAGAGAAAGACACCTCTCCCAGGTCCTTAATGGACCAACATTTCTTCCTCTCTCACCACATTAGTTCCTATGAATTTTTTTTACTCGGCTCAGTAATTCTGGACAGCCATCTCCAGCAGTTCATTTGTGATGCTTCCTATTGTTACAGTATGCGACACGGTAGCAGTCTGCCGCTGTGATTGCTGCAGCTTCTGTCAACACCCAGCTAAGGTGGTTGGCTGTTTTATTCCAGTGTCTTTTAGTGCCACTCAGCAGTTGTTCTCGCCTGCAGTGTGGCTACTAACTGCAAACTGTGTGCATACGAAGTTGCCGCTTCTTTTTTAATAAGAAACTTCAGTAAGTAAGTTTACAGTTTAGGAATCGTGCGCACTGTTCTTAATACAAAGAAGACAAAGACATAATGGTAGTTGTTACAAAAGCTCCTCAAAGAAAGGGAAAAGAGGAAGAAATAATGAAAACCTCTTTAAAATGATCAAGAAAAGATCTCAGAGAGCATTCCCTGAACTTACAGTAACCATAGCAAACCAAACAAAAGACAGTAGTAATAAGTCTTATGTATCCTTGGTGATCTGCTTAAGCAACTTCTTGCTTTTACAGTAAGCCAAAAAACGGGAGAACAGATGAGTTCAAAGTGTGACCCACTGAATGATGAGAAGCCTCCTCAAACACAAGAAAATGGACTGGAGTGTTAATTCAAAGCAGGATCAGGGGTGGCCTTTGGGATTTTCAGCAAAGGCCAGTGGGCATGGTAGGCTTCACTACAGTAAAGACAGATGAGCGGATTTAGTCTGTGTCAGCCTGAGGAGACTACTGAGACTTTCTGAAGCCAGCTTGGCAGGGAAAATCTTTTTTTACTCCTAAAGAACGTGAAAGCATTGGCTAGATATGTCGGTGGAAAACAGAAGAAAGAATGAAGTGTGTGGGAGAGGCTGAAATCACAGCCTTTATAGAGTAGTTAGATAGGATTTCACAGGAAGTAGGGCCATCCTCTGGAAAGGGATAATTTCCCATTGCATGGTTCAAGTGCTAAAGACTCCTGCCAGGTCAGAGCCTGAGCTAGAGGTTCATAGAGACAGCCCCTGGAATGAGGGTCAGGATTTGGATTATCACCATGCACAGAGAGATCATGCACTGAACATGCAGAACTGACAAAGGTTACAATGATTGTGTCCATTTTACAGCTAGAAAATTAAGACACAGAAGCCAAGAGTATTTATGCTACTGATTAATGTTTTGCTGTACAGGTGCTCCTACCAGTTTCAAGGAAGGGGTTTCTGCTCCCCATGTGCCTGGGCAGCTGGCTCTATTTGCAGCATCTTCAGTGAGACGTGGCATTGAATCTGGCTGGTTTGTGTCTTAGATATTCATTCCCCTGCATGGTTGAGTGGTTCGCTCAATCCAGCCAGAAACCATCCATCCCCAGCAATCTCCTGCTGACTCCTCTTGCTCCTGATGGATTGAGAAACAGTCCTGCACTCAGAAAGTTTGCTGGTGTCAAGCCACCTCAGCTTAAATAAACTGTAAGAGTCTTACTGCCTATTGATTGACCTCTTACACTAGGTCATGTAGCTCACAGTTATTATATTTTTGGCACAAGTGACTGTTGAAGGTGATCTTGATAATACCATGGCTGTTCAAACCACTCCAACATGACTTCCACATTTAAAATAATAGACTGTAGTGCTAACTCTGCCTTTGCCAACTGACATCACTTGAGCCACTTAAGGTTTAGGAAATGCTTCAAGACTTACCTCTCTTTTCCTCTTGCTTGTAGTCTGCAGAAGAGGATATTGTTCAGAGAGGGTATCCACATGCAGAAGTGACCTGCCTATGTATTGATCTGCCTGAGCATATCAAGAGCTTTGCAGGTATCTTCGATCCTGTGGTCCTTGACTGCTCGGTGCAGAACAGAACCAGCAGAGTCCCGTCTGTAACTCGTTCGGTGAAGCAAGTGTTCTTTTAAATAGGTTCTGTGTAAGCTGAGATTTGTTTTCTTTTGTTGATAATTGTTATACTCACTAGAGATAGAGCTCTGTATTTATAGTGCAGATTGTTTTGTTTTAGTTATTTAGTCTTTTCCTTGAAATATTACTACTCCTTATACACAGGTGTTTTCAGAGGCATTCAGTGAGGAAGTGACCTACTTGTTAGAACATGGAACATCTGAACTTTACTTTAGGAGACAGTGTCTAATTTCTGGACTTTTGGAGGAAACACACGAGTCTTTTTGACTCTTGACTCTTTGGTTGGTATTGCCAGGTCCCAGGGCTGTTGTGAATGGTTTCCTCCAGGAAATCCAGGGATTTCATCCAGGGAACTCCAGCCGGTTAGATGAGATAACTGTGCCTAAGCAAGAAAGCTAACAGATTATTAATAGATGAGATAACTTTGTAAATAAAACAAATCAAACCATATCTCCATTTATCTCTAGATACATAGGTAATTCAACTTTGATGCTGCCATCAAAAGCTTCTAATCATAAAACGTGTGTCTTGTTTTAGGTCTTATTTGTGAATAGTTTAAGTGCACAGGAGCAAATAAGATCATTTTTAACCTTTGGCATTACTTGTAGATGACTATATGCAGGCTAGCATACTTTCCTTCAAGACATTCTTTAATGCACTACTGTGGTGGCTACACAGCCTTGCAAACTGCAGTTTAAGAGCCACTGGCATAGGGATAAAGTGGAATGTTGTCTGAAAGGCAGATCCATTGCCTAGAGTGCAGTAAGCCAGTCTCACACACAGAGATGAGATATTGATTTATTGTTAAGTTGAACATACTTGGGTACTAGGTGGTATCCCACAAAGCTAGCACACCCCAGGATTTTCAGGACATTTTTTAATACATAGCCTTATCACTTGACTACCATCCTGATACAGCCTCTGGGTATCCCTATCAGAAGGGGAGGCCAGAGATGATCGCCCTTTCTGCAGGCTATGCTAATTATGCTGATTAACAACATGTTGTTTCAAGATGCTCCTGTCTTCAGAGACAAGTTTAGTGAGTTTCTCTACTTGATCAATTTAGCAGCTTCAAATATGGTCATCCTGACCTAGATAAAAGCAAGCATTTGCTATGTGTAAGTATGCCCCATACAAAGACCTGCACAAAAATTAGTTTTAACTTGACTGACAGCAGGGACACATCATTGTTCAAAGACAGATTTATTTTAGAGCTGTTCATAATGTTAACAATCCTATCAGAAGTACTGTGGTTTTTAGTGTTTCCTTAAGTCTTGGATTTCACATTATTTATAATGGCAATTATGGAAGAATCTGAATTCCCATTTTCACTAAAAAAGCGGAGCAGAAAAACAAACGTCTAATCCCCATAGCTGCAAAGAGAACTCTGAGACAGTGAGTCTGTGGAATTCCAAAACTAGAATAAATGAGGGGAGAGTTGAACTAGATGACACTGTAGAGTCCCTTCCAAATCAAATGATTCTTTGAGTCTATGACTCCATGGTAAAGCACAGATAATGATTTTGGGATATAACTGGTGATTTTTAAGGATAAGGTTAATCAGGCAGAGGTTAATACAAATGCTTCTGGTGAGTACCTTAGCCTTTGAAGTAGCTGATATTTGTTACAAGGACATACTGGTCCAGTAATGCTCTTTCTCCATGTATGACCTAAGATAACAAAACATTAACCAATAAAAAGAAATCTGCTGTGTTGCAGATTAATCTAACTCATAGTACCCCACCCTATTGAATTTAGTTTAAATGGTAACCACCTGTTTTTCTTTACAACAAACTGGGGCCATGCTGCGTTTTTAGTTTGTTATTTAGTTATGCTGGCAGCAAGGTCTAATGTTTCATCTTTCACCCTTCCTGGTAATTGTGATACAAGGATCTTTATGTGAAGTCTCATTCCTGTGGTTTTAACCATTCTTACGAAGAAAAGAAAAAGCTCATTCATCAGTGGAATGACTTCCTGGTAGCATGAAGGACAATATTTTTTACCTACCTGTGCAGAGAGTAAGGAGAATTGATTAGCTGATGTTTGTGAAAGTCAGCTTTTAAGTGTTATAAAATGCATGAGCTGGAATTCCATTGTTCACAACAGAATGGCTTTACCTGTGAGAAACTGCCATTTACACTGAAGCTAATGTACCAGGGTAATATGTCTACATGTGCTGAGTTATGTGTTTGAGTCTTGCCTCAGTTGTATTTTACCTGATATGACTTAAGAGTGTGTGTGCAGTTTCACTTCTCTCTGCAAACACCAGTCCTTCTGCTAGTGGAATCAGGGCCTGAATCCAGTTCAGATGCATCTTTTCTCCTGATGTTATTTCTGGGAAGGTGAAGGACTGAAGGAAGAGATTATACTTCTTGGGTGCCATCAGATGTCTGATACCACTGAGTATGGGTCTTATGACAGCAGCTGACACAGGCTGCACCTTCTGATAAAGCATTGACTGCCAGGTGCTTTGCATATCAGATTTTATCAGAGTACATTATATTCAGAGTGTATACAATCTTGCCCTCTGCTAATATTCAGTATTGCTACACTACTCTGCCTTTGAGGAGGAACAGTGCACTATTGCATAAGGCTGGGAGTCAGAAATCCTAGTCCAGTTACCCTTTCCTCTGCCTAGTCACTCATATGCATGCAGATTTGGCGCATTGCTGCCGGTGCGTCAATGGAGAATCGATGCTCACAAAAGACTGCACAATGTACTCAGTGAGCTATACAAAACAGAGGGAAGTTGTGTGGGATTCTTCTAGCTTTACCACTATATAGCCTTGGGCAAGCTACTTAGCTTCTCATAAAATGAAAATCGTCTACTTCCTTTTATACATAATGTCACATGGAGTGACATGCTGCTGCATGTCACACTTCTATGCATCTGCTCTGTTGCTGGCCTGTAAGCAAACAAGAAGCTGTTAGTCAGACAGTTAAATCGCTAAAAGGACCCTGAACAAGAAAATCACATTTAATTCTTCTAATCTTCCTTTTCCCTTGGGCTTGTGTCTGGGGTGCCCTCATCAGGAGATGTTCCATCACGGTGTTGTTGGTACTTTCTGCTTCCAAATACCAAATACTTCTCCAGCTGATTCAAAACAATGTTTATTGGTAGAATTCATTTGGCTGCCAGTCCCTGCCTTCCATCTGTATGCAGTATAGTCCCTTGAGGAAAACATCTTGCAAAGGGAAGCAGTGTTTCTTAGTCAGGGAGCTAAGTTTGGGGCTGGCCAGAAATGCATGCTCAGCTCTGCATGCGACAGCCAAACTGTGGCAGGTGTGCCTTACCATTTCTTTCTTTTTCCTTTGCAGATTGAAGAGGGAGGTAAAGCAGACTCCCTGCCTTCTAAGCTGCAGGCTGGTGATGAGGTGGTGAACATCAATGAGGTGCAACTAAGCAGCTCCAGGAGAGAGGCCATTTCCCTAGTTAAAGGGTCCTACAAGAAACTCAAGCTAGTCGTTCGCAGGTAGGCAAGATACAACACTTCCTCCCTCCTGCCCTATAGGGTGTCACTACTATCCCCTTCACATCTCTAACTGAAAATCAATGGCTTGTCATGATCTTGGCAATAGCCTTCTTTTAAGCACACAGGCATGAGCTGGAGGGCAAACATTTGTTCTTTTCAGCAAACATTTCTATGACTCCTTTGTCACTGATATATCCAAGTATGTGAGCTACTTATCCAGATCTTCCACGGCAAACCTGCCATGTGACAATCCAGAAACGTTCAGTGATTTCCAGGCAGTCCCCATCATTCTTTAAAATGCCTGGGGCTTCCTTTGAGAATGTGGCAATTCTGTACATAACTCTAGCCTTGTTTTCTCTGTTTTGTCACCGTTGCTGTGACAGCAGAAATACTGCCATTAACCTGAGCAGAATTTGAAGCTATTTCATGTTCTGCAGATGAGTGATGAAGTGGCCATGCTGACAGAGAGCAGTCTGATCCATATTGTACTCAGGGTAGGACCTAGCAGGTAGATCAGCCACCTCGCCTGTGTCTTTTGATCAGCAACCCCTGTACCATCATTGAATGAGTGATCTCTCTTCAGCCATTCTGTACTGCCATTTACCTGGCTGTCAGAAGTCTTATAACTGGTAATGAGTAGCAATGCTTGCATGGTTAGTCTGATGGTATTCACTCAGCTGCACAAACTGTGCCGGTACCTGCACAAATAATGCCAAGACTCCTTGGTGACAGGCAGAATATCTTAGGGTCAGGTCACAGAAACCGATGCCTGTTTTGAATCATAAATGTTTGGAATTAATTTTTTGGGGGTTACTTAAGACCTTAACAGAGATGCTTCCTGTACGTTTTTCACTGTGGGCATGTCCAAACAGCTGTTATTTTTCTGTGCCAGTTAGGTGATAGCTGGTATCATTTTATGGAGTGCTCTGTCCTGAATTTCCATGCTCAGACAGAGAGGAATCTGGGTCAAGATCAGCATAGCTGAGGAGCTGTCATTAGCCAAACAAAAGGTGTCAGTTTGAGTCACTAAGTTGGAACAACTGGTTAGCATCCGGTAGGGGGAAGGAGGAGGAGGGTGATGTCTGAATGGGACTGGCATGAACAGCTCAGACACCCTTCTGTTTTCTGGAGTATATTTCATGTTCTGCTGGCTATATTGTGTTGTCTACATGAAGTAACTTCAGGTACTGACAATGGCCTTATGAAAAATTCCATATACTGAATGGTACCTCCTTTGTGTAGCTGGTGGAAGGATAATTTTAAATGCAATTGATCACTTCTGAAAACATTAAGAATCAGCCAGCAGTGTTTACTTCATAGTGTAATAATAATAATAAAGGTGGCAATACTCAGCTCTCTGGCCAGCTGATAGCAAGGTAGAGAATAAATTTTGTCTCCACTTTTCCAAAGGGAAGAGAAGGGATAAAAGAAAGATCCCAGAGTAGAATGGTGGGAAACAGGAAAGCAGTGAAGGAAAAGTGAGTCTGTTTTAAATAAAGCTTCCAACAATATGAAATGCAGCTAGGTGCAGAAGAAATTAAGGAAAGCAGCTCATCATAGAACATCAGCCATGTGAGGCCTTCATCTCAGGTAAGGCGATGCTGCAGGCAGGCTGATGATGCCTGTGTGGTGAAATATGAACAAACGTTTGCAAACTAAATTTGAGATAAAGCTACAGCACCAAAGATATGCAAGATATCTTTACCCCAGACCTAATGAGTTTAGCCATTAAGACTAGTAAAGGAGGAGGTAGTATGCTTTCCATCTAGGATTGGTTTGGTATATGGAGGAGAAGAAAATGTCTTGCAGTACTACACTGTCTAAAAATAATTTAGGGGATTGTTGTTAATTGTTTATAAGCATTGATCTCAAGTGCACTGGGTTTCTTTGCTGCAATACTAGCAGTTCTGAAACTCTTTGAACAGTCATTTGTGAATTTTTAGTATGTGATTCCAGTATTAATAAGAACTTTTGCTTGGAGAGTGACACAAGCTCATACTGGTATGGACTTTACCCCTTTAAAGTCATATGCAAACAATAGCAAAGTCTGCTTGATGTCTGTGTTTTTGGTTCTTTCCAAAGCATATTCAAGGTCAGCATATTTTTGAAGGTTTGAGTGGTTGTTTTTCATATTAAAAATTTTTGAGAGTTGTCTGTTGCAGCATGATGATGATATGAGACGTCACATCACACAGAAAGCTTGGAATTGTTGTTCAGAAGTTTAGTAGTAAGAAAATCAAATGGATGACGTACAGAGCACATTTGACTCACTCCATATCTCTTTGCAGCCTGTATAGCATTTTCAGGTTGCTACTTAATCTCAGTTTTTATTTCAGGACAAAGTTGAGCTTTTAGTTCCTATTGCAGCTGAGTGAACATACACATGTTACTAAGCAAAAACTGGTAATAGAGTTTGATGCAATGATGTGTTGTTTTCCTTGGAATGTCATCTGCAACGTTCAGTACTGATGCCTCAGCACCTGTAGTCATCATTCTGTTACTGGTCACTTTAATGAAAGAGAAGAATGCAAATAGTTAGAATGACAGGAATGTGAAGGGAAAATTGGAGGAAATTCAGTATGAGAGGAAAGAGGAACATAAACAGAGATGAGAAAAATGACTCATCTCACAGTGATACTTATTATAAATGAATGGTTATGAGTAAATAGGCAGTACCGGAGTAGTTAGTACATGAGGACCATAGTCTGACTTTCACTTCTGTGCAAACATCCTGCTGACGTCTGGGAGGAACTTGCAGAAGGAGAGACGTGAAGTTGTGAATATGTCTGCATCCTATTTTCTTCCTCATGAGCTTAATGTAGGTTTAGGACACAATGTCTTTAAGTAAGTTTTATTTTGTTAACATATTTTTAATTCAAACCCATAAAAAAATAATTCAAAAGAAAAAGCAACTTACTCATTACAAGCATTTTGCAGGCCCTAGATTTGATTAGCACTGGAACAGGCTGCCCAGGGAGGTGGTGGAGTCTCCTTCTCTGGAGATATTCAAGACCTGCCTGGACACCTACCTGTGTGACGTGGTGTAGGGAGCCTGCTTTGGCGGGGGGGTTGGACTCGATGATCTCTAGAGGTCCCTTCCAACCCCTACAATTCTGTGATTCTGAAAGAAGCATCCAGTGCTTCAAAATCAAAGAAGCAGCTTCACTTTTTCCAGAAGTTAGTGTCTCTTGCTGCATCTCTAGCAAAAGATGAATTGTCAGAATTGAACAGTCTTGCAGATAACTAACGTATCCTTAACAGAGTGTTGTCTCTGTAGCTTCTGTATCAGTGTGATCTTAGAAAAGGCCTGGAAACCCAGAGCAGACAGGGCCACGGTAAGCCCGAGTTGTTAGAAGGTGTGATTAACTGATTATTTCTGGGCTGAAAGTAAACTGATTAGCAGTGAAGGGAGTGGTATTAATGTATTGACATGTGGCTGAAAAAATGACAGTGGAAAGGGTCACTAAAATACACCATCCACAACATTAGAAAATAATTCTATACACTAACCGCTGTTTGCATTTCGTTCTTGTGGGTATGGTACCAAAGCCAATTGCAGTGCAGTCAGGGGAATTAAATGGGGCAAAGCCCTATTGATTAGGCTACCCATTACATCCTCTGTAAATATGGTTAAGTTGTTAGCATGTGAAGTTGCAATGTAAAAGATCAACAGACTGGGTGGGTGTGCATATGACAAGCTTGGTCATTTCCAGAACAAACCAATACGTGTGTGTTTTTAAATATCTGTAGCCTCAGGTCTGCATCTGGTGTGCCATAGGGAAACCTTGATGTTACTTCACACTTCTTAGTGCTGAAGCATGAAGAAGCCAGAGTGAGAGTTGCTCTGTATGTCAGAAAAGTACAAAGCTTCATTGTTTTGTTTCCTTTAAAGGAAACAGCCTTTAAAATTAGCAGTGGGCAAGGTAGCAGTGTGCTACAGGAAAGAAGGAACAAGTGTTACTCCACTGGTAGCACACTACAGGAATGTGCCAACAAGGTAAGTGCACAGAAGAGGGCTCCCCACAATTTTCCCTTGGTGGTCTTCAATGTCTCTATATCACTGCTGGTGACAAGTCCCTCTGACTGCAGATCTGAGCAGAACCGGCCCCCTCAAGAATCCACAGGCTGATGCTGGGGAGATCTTTTTGCTTATGGTTTGCAAGATTGGCAATGATGAGTGTGAATCACTGCGAGAAACCAGAGACTGCTTTGTTTAATTTGTTGTAGGAATCTTGTGTACTGTCATCCATAAACTACCTTAGATAGTTTTTGATGCTCAGTTGATTTTTAACCAGCTGGAGGAGGTAGCGTGTTTGAAAACTAAAGCTACAAGCTACAGAAATAAGACTCACTTGTTTAACTGATACAGACTTTTGCTTGCTTTCAGATTGGTTTCTTCTGTTGCTTGCTCTCCCATCTTCAGTGCCTAAGCAGAGTTAGATGCAATTTTTAAAAGTCCCAGACATTTTTAGTCATATCAGTTTAGTCTAATTGCGCTGTGCATTCTTGTGTCAGCTGAAGGTAAGGTTCCGAGTGTGTGTGCACTGCCTTGTCTGCTTTACAACGGCCACAGCAGCCTACAGCAGTTGCCCAAAATAGACTTTTCCACAGGTCAGTAAGCAAGAATGGCTGGTAGAGCGTCACACTGTTTACATAGTTTTACATTCAACATGTTCATAACAGCAGCAATTAGATCAGCGAGGCATGATGGCAAATGTAGCAGCTCTGCAAATATGCTGAAGGCAACCACAGTCACAGGGACAGCAACTCTCAGCCACCCTTTCTAACACAAATGCTGTTTGAACTAGGCCCTCCTACAAGCCAGTCCTTTGAGTTGCTGTGGCATTCACTGTTGCCTGGTGCAGGAATGACAGAGGTGAAAATGTTAAGTCATTCTTGTTGAGACATCAGTGTGTTGTGACTTGATGTGGGCAGTTTGTCTGCGTTCTTGGTGGGTGTAACCCAGCTCCATTGATTCAAATGGTGTTCAGATGAGTTACTTGAGGTCAGAATTTACCCTGAGATTCTTTAAACTCTTGGATCTAGCATCAGCCTTAGTTAATGAATGCAAAGCTCTATTAAAATTTGCTAGTGGAACAGCAAGTGAGTTTCTCTGCAGAGAATTGCTAATGTAGGCCTGTACTCTGTACATGCTGACATGTGGGAGTCCTATAGAGCCCTTTTGGTTTGTAGTTCTTAGCGTTCAGGCCAGCGCATAGGCACACAGCTCACATCACCTGGGATGTGATGTGAGGAGTTCTGATGATACTTGCATCAGTGGAGCTAGTGAGATTGTGTGGAGCATAAATCTCAAATGTCTGTGGTCTTCATCAAAACCTACTGCGTACCTCCATGATGTGAAATGTGTGTTCTTAGCATGTGTCCTGTCACACACAAACTACTGTAGAAAGTCTGTAGGTAGCATGTAAAATATTGTATCGTAGATGAAGTCCATTCTGTTCCTAAAGTATGTAGCTGCCATAACATATTGTTGCACTCTTGAGGCTTCAAGTGGGATGCAGTGGCATGTCAGTATAGCACTTCTGAGACTGCTGCAGTAAAATCCATCCACCAGCCCTGTTCTTCATAGCAGCCCATGAGTAAACCTTCTGCTCGTGCTGATCAGCCATAACTTGAATGGGGATGTGGTGCTGTGGGCTTGGTGCTGGCATCACCACTGAGGTAGGTGCTGAAATTTAAGAGTGTGTCTGCCGCTGCTTCTGACACCAGCTTTGCTGGTCCACAGATGTGTGCTTACCTGCTTTTATGTTTTATGTAGAGTGAAAGACATTTGGCTGTATTTCTCACTTTCTGTGGCAGCCTTATAGTGAGGTGTAAGTAAACACAGAGATAAAAACATAGCAAAGATCAGTATTCAAGAGAGTTGATGTCCTATTTTCAGTGCTAATGGCTGGTAGTTTGTGTCAGTCCCAAACTTAGCAGTGCCTGAAATCAATTTCCTTCTCAGAGAGCCTTTGGGCTCAATATGCAAGTCCAGTAATGGAGGAATAGGGATAGAAAGCATTATCCTCATTCTCCTATTGTGCTAAAAACTGTACAGAAAGAGAGGATTAAGCTTATCCGTGGCTATAACTGTAATCTGCATGTTCATTTTCATACTTCTCTACAGATTCCCCCCAGGGCATGAATTATTCAGCTTATTCTCTTGGCACAGCCCTGTCCCAGTGCCCCTTGTTTGACTGATGAGACATGGGAAGAGAAATTATGCCGCAGCACTGAGACCAGGGGCAGCAGATGAAGACAGTGAAGTCATGTGTTGAGTGGGCAGTGAGTTCACCCAAGAGAACATCTCTTGGGAACACCAATCCTGTGTCAGGGGATGCCTCCTGCTTATGCAGCCACAGTTTATGCAAAATCCTGGGGCAGGGAGGACATTGGATTTGTGAGTATATTTGGTCTGCTTTTGTCGCTGTGATGTGTCTGCTTTCAGGCACTGTGAGGGAGAAGATGTTGGGATATGCAGGCCTCTGTTCTGCAGCATGGCCAGTGTTGTGGTCTCAGGCAAATCTGGTTCTTATCAACTCATTTGAAGATCTCTCTGACAAGATCAGGAATTAAACTCATACATCTTAGAGTACTTATGCCCATGCCATAGCTACAAAATTGTTTTTCTTTCAGCAACCAATTGCTCTCAGTTTTTTAACGAAAAAAGCCTTTCACTCTACCTGATAAATGACCATGTGGAAGTACTGAAATACGGGAGGAAGATGTCAGTATGGCCGACATCTGAGGCTCAGGGCTGATTCAAGCCCGTGGAAATTGGTGGAAAGATTCCCACAGCCTCCAAAAGGCTTTGTCTCAGATCCTCACTGAGCAGCGGTTTCATTGACCAAGAGAAAATGGGTTATTCCTAGAGAGAGGGGAAGCTGCTGGCATTCTTACAAAAAGCCAAGTGCCAGCACAATTCTTCAAAGAATTCTTTGGACTAAACCTTTCCTCTTATGACACTAATGTAATTTTGTGTCGTATTTGACAGCATGCCAAAAAATTGTGTCAAATAAATCCAAGTTTTGTGAATGAAATTAATTAGAATAAGCATTGGCTTCCACCCCACTCTTCAGCAATGCAGGAGTGTGTTTCCAGAGAGCTGCTTTGCAGACTGGTTGGTTTTTGCTCAGTGATGATGACTGGAGGAAAAGCAAAACAGAAGGTTTAGTGCATGTGGAAATTGTGAGACTTGACAGCTTGATAGGCCAAAGTTGGCATTAGTGCTGGTTAAGAGCTAGCAGGGTGGTCTTGTGGTGGATGTTCAGATGTGAACTTCTCCAAGGCATTCCACTATGCCCTCGGGCATGTCTCCTTGCCTTTCAGCTCCTCACCTGCCAGGTGTTGCTGATGCTCTGTTGTGTGAGATCTTTGGGGAGAGGTTCCTTTTAAGGGGTATCTTTTAAACACACATAAAAATGAGCTTGCATTTGGAGTCTAACATGGTGAGACAGGACCTCAGCTGATGCAAATAGGTGCCAAGTGTCAAAGCCCTGACCTTCTGTTTGTACAGTATCTGTACAGTATTTCTGTGGTCTGTACAGTAAGCTCTCAGGTGAATAAAGTCATCAAAATTAATCTGTGTTTTGGCTGAAACTTCCAAGTTTGTAACTATCTCTAGCAACATTATTTTCATTAGAAGAATTTTCTGCACATTCATAACAATATTTGCAGATCCTATCTCACTAGGAAGGGTGAATGAGAAGCCCAGAGCAGACAGCTAAAAGGTGAATAAAATGCAATTTTGAAACCACTGGCAGCAGGCTAAATATCTAGGATTTAATTAGATACAGCTTGGGGCTGCCAGGCTTTTAGCAAACTTCCCACCATGAAGAGCAAATGTGGAGAGGATCTAGGTATGATTTTTAAGAAAGAATTAGGCTACCGTTGGGGACAGTGGGAAAATGCCTTGAAAAACAAGATGCCGGCTACCGTAATGTGTCAATCTAATAGGACATTAAAGGCTGACCCCTCACCTGAGACTGTATTAGAAACACAACAATTTCTAGCCACTGCCACTCTGCATTAGCTGCCTCTTTCACCAAGTGCACTTGGATTAGTTTGCCTTCTTCAAGCAGCAATCAGGCTGCAGCTTAATCTGTCAGAAAGTGACACTGGAAAATCTGGGAAATCTCTGCCAGTTCTGGACAAAGTGCTTTGTAGGGTGTGAATCTCCTCCTCTTGGAATTTCCCATGGATTAAGTTAGAGGTGGATCGGATCACGATAGTATGAAAATCCAAACAAGCAAGAATGTGTTCTCCAACTGATCTGTGCCTTGCTTCTGTGTCTGGGATTGTGTCTAGGCTGACCTTTAGCTGATGGGGCAAATACCTGGACTTCCATGAGGCTTTGGTTACCTGCCCAGGTGCACAGGACTGCAGGGTGACAACCTCACAGCGCAGCTGCAGGAGAAGCTGTGTAGGTAACTAAATGTCATCATCGTTATTGTAACAAGCTCCAGTTTCATGGCATTCATTTCAAGAACTGACTACAAATATGATTGGTTTGTAAGGGATTCTTAAGCTGCGTGGCACTGACATGTGCTGATGTATACATATCCTTAGCTGGGTTAAATATTTACTTTGCTCAGCTGTACTAATTACCCTGGACTATAAAACAATTTTTCAAAACCTTTTCCACGCTTTTACTGCTGGATCTAAGGTTTCCTTTGGAAGAGAGACAGGGTCAGGAAAGGCTAATGAAATCTAACGTAATCCTACTGATACAAATGGAGTTTCCCGGGATTTACTGCTGTAAAACAGACGTTGGGGTGAAGTGGTCACTGTAAGTACTTCATGTGTTTTAATGAACATGCTTGTATGGGTCATCCGAATCCTATGGTATTGTTTCTCCCTTGTGGCCAGATGAATGGAGTATCTCAGTCAGAGGAATAATGAAGAACAGAAACTGCACAGGCAGTATCGATTGGCCTTTTATATGCACAAGTCTTCCTGTTTGTAGTGAAAGGCTGCCTCACTTTCACAAATGCAGTTGGACAAAGAGTTGTCACGTGTATGCGCCTGCCCAAAACATCGGCTACATTGGTAGCTCTGAAATTGAGAACAGTTTCTTTCCAAATGCCTTTTTTTCCAGCTTCCTGCCTGCTTTGGCTTTTAAAGGACACAACGTCAGTCTTCAGAACACTAATCTAAAGCATTCTCAGGGAGGTCATACCTGCATAAACACACCATAACTATTTAACTCTTCTCAGTGTTGCTTCTTCGTCTGCTGCTTAGCAGGCTTTTAAAAATTACTGAGGTAGAATTGCAAGAGGAGAACGGAGGCAGTAAGCGCCATCCTCATTCTGTTGTGGATACAGGAAACGCTGCCAGTTCACTGTTTGGCCTGGGGAACTGAGTGCAGTTCCTCCTGCTGACAAGTAGTTTTATGTGGCACTATTCCCTACCCACCCCTCTTTATAAAGAGTGATACAGCTCTTCCACACTTGTAGGATGTCAAGTACTTAATTGCACTGAAGAGGGTGATACTGGGCTAAAAGGGAGCACTGAAGTAGAAAAAAGATGGTGAAGATTATGGGCAAGATTGTGAATAGTGTGTTTTCGTGTGGCAGCTGAACTGGAGAAACAAATGTTTAGGGTGAAGTGGAAGTGAGATGGTACGTTCTATTTGGCCTGGAATGCAACATTTTGTTCTCTGTAGGCAAAGCATGTTAATTTAATTTCTAGAATCATCTAGGTTGGAAGAGACCTTGAAGATCACCGAGTCCAACCATCATCCTGACCTACTGAGTCCTGCCACTTATCCATGTCTGTTAGTGTCACATCCACACATTTCTCAGATAGCTCCAGGGATGGCAACTCTACCGTTTCTCTGGACAGCCTGTTCCAATGCTTGACCACCCTCTCCATGAGGAAATTCTTCCTGAAGTCCAATGCAAGCATCCTCTGGTACAACCTCAGACTGTTTCCTCATGTCCCATCACTTATCACCTGAGAAAAGAGACCAACACCTCCTTGCCACAACCTCCTGTCAGTATCTGTAAGAGAGCATGGAGGTGTCCCCTCAACCTCCTGTTCTGCAGACTAAACAGCTCTGATTCTTTCAGCTGCTCCTCATATCTCTTATTTTCTGGTCACTTTGCCAGATTTGTTGCTCTTCTCCGCTCACACCGCACTGTGTCCTAACAGATGGGCAAGCAAATAACCTCTCCTCCACTGTGGGTTTTATCTCCAACCCTCGCAATTTTTTTTCAGATGAAATTTGGGTGGCGAATTTCAAAAGAAACAGTAAATAATTCTTGAGTAGCAGAGAACACTTATTAATCTTTAATCCTCTCTCCCCAAAATGGGAACTTCAAGAGAGGTTCCGGCCGCAGATCTGCCCGAGCAGGAAAATGTGGGAGTCGGTACAGAGCTGCCTGGCACTTTCACTCAGCAAATTTCCCCTTTCCTCACGGTCTCTGCTCCTGTCCGTCAGGACTGCTGACGACTGCTTGGTAGGAGGGCAGTAATCTGAGCTGCCTCCGCTGAGCAAACCTCCTGCATTTTACTGTGGGATTAGCGCTGAGGTGCCTCTGCGCGCAGCACCTGTATCTGCGACTCGTTATCTTAATCGCCCTGCTCCCGTCGCTCCTTTTCTCGAGGCGGTAGTGCCGTTCCCTCCGCTGAGGACCGCGCTCATCGAGCAGCAGGCTGCCTTTGCAGCAGGGATGGGAATACCTGAGACTCCTGCCGATGTCTCACAAGGTAAGCAGCCTCTCGATAGCTAAAGCGAATCAAGCCGGGGTCGGCTTTGTGCCTGCCGAAGGCGGTCGGACCTCGCGGCTGGGCTATGGGAGGGGGGGAGGGCGGGAAACTTAAGGGTCCTGTTGGACCCAGCATCGTAACCTTCAGAGCAAGTGCGTGCCCGAGAAGTGCCGTGGGGGATTATTCAGCTGCTGTCGCGATCAAGCTCGCAGCAAATGGGCAGCTAGTGCCGCGTAACTGCTTAACTCGTGTCACAGGTTAAGGTGTGCAGGGCTGTAAGCAAATCTATCGGGCTTCGGGATAAAAGCGTGTGGCATTTTGGCGGCGGAGCTGAACTTGTGGCAGCCTCCTGAGTTGTTCGGGATGTTTAAGGCCATTACCTCTCCTTGGTGTCAATGGGTACAAATAACGACATGCTCTAAGGACTCTGAGTCTTACGAGCTGAGGCTCTGACTCACACCACCGTGATGTGTTAGGTGTATTTTCCAATTTTATAGTCTGGAAGACTCTGCTCCAGGAAGTAGTTAAAGGCCAGTATTCCCAACGATATTTGATATAGACAGATGAGCTATACAGTCTGGGATGTATTCTTGTTGTTTGAGCCATACTGTAACGTTGTAGATAGCAGAATGAATGTAAAAAGGACTGATTGTGAAGAGATGGCAATCAGTGTAGATCCTGTGTGGGCCTACATCAGTTTACCTTGTTTGAAGAGCTGTACTGCATTGTACACAGCTATACACCCTTTTTAGGCTGATTGTGAATCATAAAACTAAGTTCACTGAACTTTGTTTTTGATTATTTCTGGAGACATTAGCTCTTTTAGTAAACCCATTAATCTTGAAACTTGTTACTTGTGTCATTGTCACTTGTGTATCTTTACAGTTTTGTTTGCTTTAGGCGAATATGAACCAAACCAACCATTTAGCTGCATACTTCTGCTGAAACTGGTGCTGTTGTTTTTCTGCAATGCAATGATCCAGCCCATTCAGTGACGATTGTCAGTGCAGATGAAAGCAAGATGGAGTGGTTCTGGTAGAGTGTTAGAGTCAGTGTTCCTGCTTTTTGTAACAGGAGGTGTTTTTGTTTGCTGTAGATTATCTGCCTAAGAAAAGTGACTTGAAACAGTCTGTTCTGAAGCCACAGAAGCAGCAGTGACTTCTGAGTACACCAGGCTGTCTTGCCTAATATGCACTCATTACATCAGTATTTAAAGAGCGGAGATTGTGTTGTTAAACCTAGAACTGGTGGTCACAGCAAATACCCAATCACTCCAAATTGCCGAGTTCTCCCTTTTTGCCTTGCATGTGATCCAGCACAATAAAAGCAAATTCAACAACGTATCTGGATGGGGAAAGGCTGACCACGTGCTGTCAGTTTTCAGACCCCACTGTCCACCTGCACGCTGCCTGCCCTACCTGAGGAAGCTGTGTGTGCAGTGAATGCACAGACATTGAAGTGCTCATGTCTGTGTGGCACAGCTTGATGGTGCCTGTACAGGTGTGCATGTTCCCAAGGTGCAGTGAGATGAGGAACCCCCTGTCCCTCACTGGGGGACACACACACCACCAGGCTGTGGGGAATTTTACAAAGGAGGTTGCTATCTCTTCTTGACTTGCATCTCCCATGTGTTGTGGCAGCATTGCCAGCCAAATGTTTAGCTCTAAATTAGTGTGGACAGTCTTGTACGAGCAAGGGATTAGTTTGGGTCCTAATCCATAGCCCGCTTCAGTGACTTGACATCTCCCATGGTCTTCATATCGGGTTGTAGGTGAGTCAGGCATGTATTTCTTCTCTGGGAATTCTGAAACCAGAGTGATTCAATGCTGCATACCCTGTCAAGTGAAGAAAGGTGGGATGTGTTGCTTGTGAGATTTGAAGGGATGCCTAAGTTGCCTTATTTACAGAGATTTGGTGGACGCTTCCATCAAATAAATTGGGAAAAAATAGTCTGTTTTACCCGATCTGTTTTGTACTTTTAAATGCAAGTCCTTCTGAAGCCTTCAAATGGTTAACACTATACCTCCTAGACACCCAAGTGGCTGAGGAAACATCAGATATTAACATTTACTTCAGTTGCCAAAGCCTGGATATTTCTTTCTGCTTTTCAGATACTGGAGCCTGCAGGGACCATTTAACAATAAATGGTAGCAACTTGGTTGTTATAGGGCAACCCCTGTGCATAGGCACTTAGGGGCTGTGCCAGCATCTCCTTTGTTCAATAAAAGTAACAGCAGGAATTTGATTAAAGGCTGATAGAAAAGAGGGAGAGAAATGTAGGAAAGATTAAAGAAAGAAAGAGCCACCTGGAAACTTCATTCCCCCTTTATTTCTAACTTAAGCTCATAAATACCAAATCTAAACCATTGTGTGCGTGAGAGGGAGGGAATATTTCCTGCATGCCTGCACAGAAAAGACTGCACATGCAGCCGCACGGACTGACTTGTAGCAAAAGTCAGCCTCTATTCTCAAACTTAACACTTGCTCCTTGTCTGCATCAGGAAGAAAAAAAAACAAAAACAAAACCAAAAAAGACTGAACCAGAAAATAACCTTATCCCGCAGTGCTTTGGAATGGCAGCAGTGAGGAGGGTCAGGCGAGTCCCAGCCATAAAGGAGAGCAGCGAAGGGCTTTGGCTGAATGTGCCGCGGAGCAGCGAGCACATTTCCCAGGCAGCCTGGAGCAGCCCTGCCGCTCAGCACAAAGCCGTGGCCAGCTGCACACGGCCAGCAACGCGCTTCTTCCTTAGCCTGCAGCATCTGCCGCTTTGTCTTTCCCCTCGTGGAAACCCCAGAAAAGAAAGAAAAAGAAGGAAACAAGTGATTCCAGCAGCCAAATGCAAATAGGCCCTGAAGAGCCTTCTTATGTGTGATGGGCAAATGGCAGGAAAATCACATTCAGTTTCCTTAGTGCAGAGCCAACACATCTGTTGTTTAAGTTTAGGAGACCAGAACGTTAGGATGAAGTGTCAAACGTGTGGGAAATGATGGTGGGTCAGCTGCCTGTTGGCCTGGCAGCAGCCCTGCTCTGTGGCCAGAGGCATGTTTTGGTACTCAGGCTTTGCAGGGTGCAGAGAATTATACTGAGACTCTGAGCTTTCCCCCAGCTGCAGGGTTGGCAGTGCATTCCTTGACTGCTCCTGGTTTGTTTTGGGTGCTCCTGCTGATAATGTTGCCCTACGTGAGAGCGGATGAAGCAGCAGGAGTGAATTCTGGAGTTCATTGCTGCTGCTTCTTGTGTCTTCCTTCTGTACACCTGGACATCTGTGCTGCTTAAATCACACTTTCCCCACCTGGAACTTCTTTTATGTCATCTTTAGATTATTTTCCCTCTCTTGATCACATATTTTAGTTGTTACATCTATTATGCAGTGAGACTTAATGTGACCTTGACTCTGAACTGCTCTCCCCTGAAGCGATTTGTCAGTGATCATGTCTTCCATAGCAAAAGGGGATCAGTTCTCTGTGGCTGGCTCTAGCCTCATCACTCTGAGCACATATCCTGAAAGTTGCTGCCTGCCCTGTCCAGAGATGCAGGATGGAGCACAGACCTACTTGGGATCAGACCCTGAGGGGCTTATCTGTCCCTTGCCCTGATCCATACTGGTGTAAAGAGACAAGCATCAGCAGCCTCCAGGACTGAACCTCCAGTTAACGAATCACTTTCTCCCAGTGCTTCAAACCCTTAAATGATAACCGCTGAAATCAGCACAAAGACAGTGAAAGGCAGAGGAGGTGGAAGGACAGGATGTCAGCCCTCTGCTCGCACCCCGGCTCCACGGTACCTCGAGGAGAGTCTGGCGGGGTGTCGAGGGGCTGTCCTGCACCAGGCTGTGGGGCCCGGAGGTATGTGGGGAATGCGAATGGCATGCTTGAGTGGACAGCTTCAGAGCGAGGCACAGGGATGGCTCTTGCTGCCATCTGTTGTGAGCCCCGCAGGCCCTTGGCAACCGCATCTCAGGAATGGAGCTGCCTTTTTTTTTTTTTTTTTCCATAAAGAAATTCTTCCTTGCCCTCTTCCTTGCTCCTGCATACGCAGACGCATGAATAAGCGGGAACGGGGCTGGGATTCCTGCTACAGAGTGATGCGTGTTAAAGGAGAAAAGGGGCTTACAGAGCTCTGCTTGTATTCGGGCTGGGGAGGTGTTCTTTTTGGAGTTGTGACGTTCCATGAGCGTGAGCCAATGTCTGTAATTTAGTGTTAATTGCCAGATCTCACTTTGTTCAAATCAATAGCAAGTCTGCATTTGCCGAGAAGTTTTCTCAGTAAAGTCTCTGGATTTATAGCCATCCATTTATCCTTCTTGGTAAAACAGAGATCTCTTCTGCCTTATTATTAGATGCCAAGGCTACAGCTGGCATAAATAGCCCCAACTCACTGACTTGTTGTCTTCATAATTTTCCTGAGGCCTGACAGTGGCTGTGTTCTACCTAAAGGGCTTTGCTGCAAAGTCAGGTGATGAGGTCGGATTCTTGGGAGTTGTGGATAACTCGGCATCTCTGCTCTTTCTGAGAGATACAGATTTTTACACAAGGTAAGGTTTTACAATGGAAGAACTCCCATCTCCTAACAGCAGCAGCTTTCTGAAGCTGCCAAGAAGGGTTAATGCTGAAAAAGCCCTTATTCAAGCAGCAGGGGTAGGAATTGGGTGCGTTTCTCCAAAGAGCAGTTTTACTCCTTCCTTTTCTGTGAAAATTCTCTTCTGAAACACAGACTTTTTCCTTCCCACACCTTTTCTCCTACCTTCAAGTAACTGTGACCTCATTCCTGCCAATTGCTCAACCTCTTGTTGTGACTCAGCAAAGTGAATTGTTTTTAGCTAGGTGTTATAATTCCTTTAAGACAGTGAATTCTGTGGTGTAATTTTACATGAGGTTTTCAAAAGGTTTGAGGTAAGACATAAAGAAATAAGGGCTACGTTAACTTTTCCAAGCAGCTCATTGGTTTCTTTAGTGCTTCCTGGTCTCACATTTCTGTGCCCAACTGCTTACAAGAAATAAACTTGTAGAGAAGCCCCCATAGACAAGATGGGGGTAAACCAGGGTGCTGGTAGACTGAAAGAAATCTCTCAGTCATTTCATGCCATTTGGAAAGATCTGAGATGAGGGAATGAAAACCAGAAGACTCCCCTGTTCTCAGTGTTCAAGGCTGTGTTTGATGCCGGTCACACAGCTATAGCGGCTTGATCACAGGGAGGAGAGTATAATTTCAGTGAAAGCTGATAGGTGTGTGGAGGGGGATGAAGTACTCCCTATTACAGGTATTTATTATTACTTGACAGCTGTCAGTTTGCAGTAGGCGATTGGCCTTCCTGTCTGCATGCTGAGAACTGGGCGTATTTGCCTAAGCTTGTAGAGAAGGGTAGAAATCGTGCTTTCAAGTGCGGGTATCATTTAACTGTGATAAGAATGCAAGTAAAGCATTTATTCTGCAGTATGGTTATGGGAAACAGGGAAGTAAAGTCTTTCTGAACCTACTGCGACGGGAAAAAACAAGTCATTAAAATCTGATACCTACCTGTGTTTAATGAGAGAAACGTTGTTTGAAGAAACAATCCCAGCCCTATCACCACAGAGCTATCTTCGAGAGCCATTAGCCTTTCACCTCCTCATATGTTTTTTCTTTTACTTTTTGATCTTATTCAGCGGAAACGGCAATGTGTCTGCAAGGAGAGATTTAGGCTTTAGCTTTAATCAGGAGCTTACTCAGTCGTAACCGTGCTCTTACAGCCTTGCCTTTCCAGTAAATGACCACCAGAAGGGGAGTAAGGCACAGAAAGAAATGGTGCTTAACATCAAGCACCTGGTGTTTTAGTCATACTTATTTCTTCCGTGAGCCAGCAGATATTTTTTAGGTTCTGCTGTTCCCTTCATCTTCACTGAATGTGCTTTACCAAGCGTGCTATTGCCAGTTTATTGGCATTGGATACTTTCTTTAAAGACTCTGCTCTTGATTCTTTGCTTTTTAGGCTTTCTTGCTATCATAATTCACAGCCTAGAAGACAAGTCAGAGTTCTGCAAATACCAGTTGTGAAAAGTAGATGATTTTCATTCTGCTCATGGTCTCAAAAAAAGTTCACACTTTTGTACAGAGCGTAATGCCTCCTCATCATGCAAGAGACAGAGACTTTTTGTGATATTCAGGATTCTCCTCTTTGTAAAGATCATTTGCTCCCATCACTTCTCCATCTGGTGGCATAAAGAGAAAATCTATTCATCTCACAGTGGTTTCTCCAGCAGAAATCTGTCATTTTGCAATAGAATGGCATCATTTATCATTCATTGTAATAACTTCTCTTGTGATGAGGAGGGGATAGAAAATGAATCATTTCCTTTGGCATCATTTCATTACAGTCTTCCATCCCTGAAAAGCATCAATGTTTCAGGACAGGAGGGGTGAAATGGCTGCAGAAGAGTAACCTGTGTAATGAAAGGAGAGCTCTCCCTCCCTGTCCATGAGCATTCAGGAGCTGGTCACAATGGCCAGCATGAAAAAACCTGAAGTCTCCCATCTTTGTAAGTCTGGAAACAGTCTCACACAGAAGCTGCCTCTTCCTTGCATCTGCCCTCTCCAGAAATGTTTCCTTATTGAAAGTCACAAGGTGTCATGTAGTACTGGTCTGTCTCAGTAATTCACTCTATTTCAGATGTTAGTTCACTGAATGGCCAGTACAGGTGGCTCTTCAAACAACCTTACTACACCTGCTTGGATAGAATACTTGTGACAGGCAGTGTCATCATGGCTCTGTGTGGAGACTGGCTTCAGGGCAGGAGAACTGCTGGTCTGCACTGCTGAGTCCTTCCTCACTGTTGCAGCTGTGATAATCATCAGGTCTCCATTAGCCTTCCTCTAGCAACCAGGTCCTATCCAAGAGTTTGCTCCCCATCTATATTCAGTCGCAGCAAGTGAGCCTAGAGAGTGTGTCCTCTGTCTCACGTTGTCTTGGGATCCATGTCTCTCCATGAAATTTAGCTGCATCACAGCAGGTCTCCAGAATCCTTACTGTTCCTGAGTATTTTCTGCCTCAGCCTCAACGTGCAGCTTTAGATGGTTTTCAATGCTATTTTTTCTGGTGTTTGTATGATTCAGGCTGGGATCTGTTCTAATTCCAGCCCGGTTCTATTTCAAAAGCTACCCATCCTTAGTACACAAGGAAAGAATCTTTGTTGAAAACAAAGACGTGAAAAAGAATGTGAAACATAAGTTACACATGAGATAAAACACATATACATTTATTTAAGCATGCCAGTTGTCTGTATTTCTTCCTTTCTTTTTCTTTCTTTTGTTTGTGGGTATCAAAAAGCAAAAAAAATGCCAAGAATGCCTCATCCTATTGAAGATACACTAGCAGTATATTCAGAGAAAACCACAGAAACAGCTGTATTGCCCATATATCTTCAAGCAGAAAATTGTACACTGTCTTGAACAATGCATCGCATTACAGGCCTATACAAGGGCCACATTGCAGTCACGGTGGGAACCATTACTTGAGTCCCCTGGTTTGTTTGTGTGCACAAAAATCATGCTTATAATATTGCTGTAACATAGCACTTTGCATCTAATTTAAGCAATACTGGGGCTTTTGTTTGTCTTACAAGGTCTAACATAAATACAAAAGGCCGTGGTCCAGCCTGTAGTTTATGAGACATTACCAGACATTCATGTTCACACATACACACTCCATCAGAGGAATTTATGGCCATTACGATGTTCTCTAATGAGTACAAAATGAGACCGTTACATCTTCACTTAATTAGTTTGACAGATTTTCATTTAAATATAAAAAGACTTCTAGTCTATAGGGAACAAAAGGAAGGCTTTCTTTCCAGTGCGGTATTTGACTCTGCTTTGCTGGAGCAGGAGGTTGGGGGTGACAACTGAAGGGAGACGATGTAGTGTGAATAATTCTCATCTTTTGATTTCATGTTGCCATTTCTTTGCTGCTTTTCCAGTTCCCCTGGAGCACCTTGAGCAGAGTGGTGTGACACGACCCTTTGAGTTGCAGCCAGCGAAGCCCAAGTGAGAACTTGGCTTTTTCAAAGAGTGATGGATGTTCTGAGATTTAGGGGGGTGGCAGGAACACTAAAAATATTAGAGAACTGCTGTGAGCCCCAAGTGAACTGTAGTCTCCAAACCTATTAGCTCACTCTGGCTCACTTCTCTTTGGTCCTTTGGCTCAGCTGTCCCTTGAGAACATAAAAAGCAGCACGGTTAGTTGCTGCGGGCTTTCAGCCATCACTGTGACATATGTTAGCCTGTACTCTTCCTGCACCTTTCTGAAAAAGCCTAGTGCGAGCACAGTTGTCCCTCTCCACACATGCCAGAAGCTCCATGGTGTTTAGCAGTCTCCAGAGTTTTTATCCACCTGCAAGGGCATCAACTGGGCAGAACCAGACAGTGAGTTGGTAAGTGCTGTTGTCCAAACGCATGTTAGCAGCACAGTGATACTTTGAGTCATACACATGCAACGGGAGCAGAAAACATACAGAGAAAATGTGCCATAAGAGCAGCCATGGTACCTGTGAAAGAATACTGGTGTTTCAGCAGAAATCTCATTTTTTAAGCTGTTCTGCAGAGAGGTTTATTTTGTTCATAGTTATCATTAGGATGCAGGTCAGCATATAGGCAAACGAGTGGCAGGCTTTCCACCCCTCCCCACCTGCCCTTTCTGGTCAGTGCTGCCATTTCCCCTCACAGCACATGGCTGGGGTACAGCTCTGAGCACTCACTGTGTCTCCCCACCTGTTTTTTCTGCTTCCAGAGAAAACCATCCCTGAACATCACAAAGAAATGGTCTAATCCTTGTATTGTGGGCTTGCAGATTGCCCCTTTGTCTCTAGCTTAAATGTGGGCATGATAGCATGAAAAGAGGCAAATGGCTGCCCGGGCACACTCACCTTCTCTTTTTTCTTAACAGGGTAGCTGTAGCAGTCCAGATTCTTCTGTGAGGCAAAGACATCTTGATCATATTACTGTGTATATTTCTGTAGACTGAATGAGCAGTTTTGGCTGACAAAACCCGCTTACAGAAATGCCCATTCAAATCTCAGAGCCACGGGGGTTTCACAGTAGCATCTTTTAAGCATCCTTTTTAGTGTGGTTGCACTCCATGTGGTTTTATTCCCCGTAAGAGTCAGTAGGAGTATGAGGGTAAGAAACGCAGTAGGATGCTAGCAGTGTGTCTCCTGCAGAGGCTGTGTCAGAGAGAAAAAATACTAATATGGTGCATATGTGCCAACATACAAGCAAGAGCAAGGCTGGAGGAGATCATGAGCCTTAAGGTTGTTCTCAGTGATGCTCTGGAAACCTTATCTTTCCAGTTCCCTGAGGAAGATATTAGCAGAAGGTGATACTGTCATGACTCCTAGCAATAGTTTGAGTAAGGTGTAGGCTAAAAGTAAACGGTCCAATTTCTTACCTGGGGACAAGTTTGTGGAGTTATTTCATTATCAAGGTGAGCCTAGCTTCAGAAAATTACTTAGACTGTGGCATGTTATTTAGCAAAAAAATTACAATCCTAGGTACCTTTTCTTCTCTGTCTGGAAGGGAACTGTAGAAGAACTGCAGCAGCTGTTGGTGGGAATGCAATGACATTGATTAGTGATGTTTTTTAGCTTGATAACTTCGACCACCTGGAACAATACAAACTTTGCCACTGAAGCCATTCAGTACGTGACCTCAGCTCTCCAGGACCACACTCAGCTTGTGGCAGGCATCCCCTTGGTGTGGTCACTGCAGGCAATGGCATCATGCTCTCCATTTGCAGCGAGTTTCTGTCCGTGTAGGAGAGTCCAGGGATACAGTTTACACCATCACACCGAGTCAGAAGGTGAATAACATGTTTTGTGTTACCTTGGATGTTATCATGTGACACTGTCAGATAACACTTAGTACCTCCTTTCTCAGTTCCCTTACATCCTTTGTTTCTTCCCTACATAGCAGCTGGTTAATCTTAAACAACCTAGGGCTGGGCCTGGCTTCTGAAAAACCTGTTAACTGGATTTGCATAACAGAGACCATCTAAAACACAAACCATTTTGAAGGCTGATAGTATTTTAGCAACATAGGAATGACCGACTCTGAAAAAATCAGTGTTTCTTTTAATCTAGTATTTTGTCTCTGATGTCACTTAACAAGAGCCTACATATTGATTAGGTCATCTGTGCTTGAGGAGCACTACACATGAGGATTTCCAACAGTGTTTGTGTACTGACTAGCAGGAATTCTTAAAAGCTGTCAGGAGGTTGCCCCCACACACCTGTATGTGCATGTAGAGTATCCAAGTCAGAACTCCTTGGATTATGGTTGGTTAGGATTTCTTTAGATCAGATTATGCATCTCAGTTCTGCTATCTAGTGCAGAAGTTTCATGCCCTTAAACCATTCAAAGCTTTTTGTTGTTGTTCATGACATGCCATCTGAGGGACCACAAACACCCTTGTGTAACCAGAATCTGTTCTTATCAGAGCTGATGAAGTCTGTTCCTGCACAGGGGTTACTTGCTGGGAACCAGGGCTAAGTTGTAGTTACTTTATTTCCCTTAGTACCTCTTGGACCATACCAGTAAATTTGTGGGAATTTGATGTCATCCAGGACATCTAAAAACAGCATTCATGCTAGAAGATCTTGCACCAAATGCATCAGCCCTTATGATATTTCCCACACCTTTCTTGAACTTGTGGCCCACTTGTCCTTTGGCTTTTTCTGAATGTCCCATTCCAGGATATGCCTCCCATATAATCATGTCTAACAGTGATCTGAGGGTAGGAAAGATTTTATTCACAGTCATGCTTGCCCACACTCTGGAAATAGAGCAGTTTATTACCATCACTGAGAAAGGTGTAGAGAGAACAAAGGCATTCTTTGGCTACAAGCTCTGAGGTTTGTCCTCAGCTCCTAATGTACCTGAGAAGTTCTCCTGCCATGTCCCTACCAGAGGCTGCCAGATAGGCTGCTGGTGTCAGGTAAGGATTGACTTTTTACCTGACTGAACACAAGCACAGCTCTTTTCATACTTAATTCAAGATCCAAGTATTTTTGCTCCATGCTGTTTCACTCTATTGCCTTTGCCTGGTACGGGACCTTTTCCATGATCTAAGAAAAAGGAGTTTGGGTCTAATGATGAATTAGTGCTCGTGGAGTTTGAACTCTTCTTGTTTTTTCAATTTATTCTTATCAGAGAGGTTGTGCTTCTGGAAGAGGAACAGAGGCTGCTCCTTTTTGCAAAGCTGACAAAGCAGGGAATGATCAGCCAGCCTTTGACAAATTCATAACTGAACGTTTACTTTGTGCCTCAGTGGGAGAGACCCAGACTCGTAAATCAACCCATTAAGCCTTCAGGCACACTTCTTTTGGAACCTCCTAGGCATTTCTTCTTTCCTGCTGCTGCTAAGAGATGTTTTAAGGGCACAAGCTTCTTGATATCATAAAAGACAAATGCAAGTAATATTCCTCCAGGCCTGGAGCTGAGGCATTCCCACTCGAGAAGCAAATACCAGCAACTACCAGCTCTAGGTATTTATTTATATTTATTATTTATATAATATATAATATAATATATATAATTTATATATATATAATATATAATATAATATAATATATATTATATAATATAAATATATATAATAATATATATTTATTATTTATATAATATAATATGTGTATTTATTATTATATAACACAAACTGAACTGAGGTGCCAGTTTATCAGGAAGGAAAGGCAGTCATTGCTGCATAGAAGAGGTGCAATTTTCTGAACTGATTTAAGAAGATAATATTGAAGGAATCAGACTTTAGTGATGAGTAAATGAATGCGTTCAGTGAATATCACCTTTCATCCCTCAGTTTAAGAAAATGAAAGTAGATGCTGATATTCCATAAAATTATCTATTTTAAGAGTTGACTGATATTCTGGCCTCCTCTTTTTCAGACTAGCACTTTACCAGGAACAAGAAGTGGAGTTAGCAGTGTGCAATGGGAATACCTAGATGTGTGTGTGAGTGAGGCTCTCTGCCAGTCTGCTCAGCCTTCCAGGAGTGTAGCTTTGATTGTGGGGTAGGACGTGGTCACTTAGCTGTCTGGGTGTTGCTGCTTCTGAGTTAGCAGACATGGAGAGGCACGGGACTGGGACTTTGTCCTGTTTTACTTCCTGGATTACTAACAGGGCACATACGGAGATGTCAGGAAATGTTTATTCTCTCCCATTTGGTGCTTTACGAAGGGACCCTGTGTGAATGCATAGGGGAGAAGGAAAACAAGAACCATCATAACATTCCAGTTAGAGTAAGACAGCTAGTGTTATTCTTCACTGTTTACCCAGATCTAATCTCCTTGGAAGCTTAAGGAAAGAATTAGCCAATATCTACTTTTAACAAGTCAGCAGCATGCCTCTTTCCCAATATAAAACATTAAAATAAAAGCCTGTAGTTACATTAGATAACGTCTGATTACTAGGTGCACCGTTTCAGACTCTTGTAGGATTGCTGTAATGATAGGTAACTTTCCTCTATGAGCAGTTTTATGCAACTTGGTGTTTTGTTTTGTGTAGGCATTGGCTAGAAGCAAAGAGACAATCCAGCTTAGCAATGCAAAGATACGCCACTGAGCTGCTCCTCTTATAGTAAATGGGGTGGAAATCTTGTGATATTGGTGAAGTGGCATCTGTTTAATCTGGAGTGAAATACAGATCAGCATTCTTCCTTCTGTATCACATTTTTGTCAAAGCAATGCAGGATCTTAGCTCTCGGAGAAAGCACTGCCCATTTGGTCTGTGTGAGGCTCTGCAGAGCTGCCAAAGGACAGAAATTGATGGTGGTTTCTCTCAGAAAAGGGAGGTCTGTAAAAGTTCACATTGCTCACAGTCAGCAGCAGTAGGATAGGAACCACATTGTGACTACTGAGCAAAAAAGGGTTGTCTCCTTTTTTCAAAGGTGTCGGGGTAGATGTGCTAAGGTGTTGGGGGTCGGGATGTCTGGGTTTCATTTCTGGCTGCACCACACAGTCATTGAGATGAGAGGCAAGATGTTTACTTCTGTGGGTTTGTATTTCTCTGGCTCTGTACTGTGTGCGACAGTCCTTCCTATAGCTCAGGGATGTTATGAAGCTTAATTACCGTGTGCAAAGCACTTTGCAAAATACACTGTGCTGTTGAAGGTAAGAAATAATAATTAAGAGGAGGTGAAAAATAGTCTTTCTCTCTAATTTTCAGAGGAATGTCTTTGTACTTTGACCTGGCTGTAAGCACAGCCCTGAAGATTTTCCTACTAAGTAGGTGGTGAGAAGAACTGCTTGTTGGCCAAAACAAAGCACTGGCTTCTTCAGACTCAGTGACCAGGAATGAGTCTTTTGAGGGTAAAACCAGCAACAGATGCTCCATCCTTCTGCCTCTCACTAAGTCTGTAGGAGCCCCAGGTCAATTCAGTCCCACGTGCCCAAGAGCAGGAGGTAGCCAGGTGTAAAGGGAGTTCATCAGATGTTGTGTGAGAAAGGAGCTTTGTTCTCCTTTCTGTCTTCAGAGAGAAGGTAAGATTTCACCCAAGCCTGATGAAGCCCAGAGAAAGCCACCAAATCTCTGAAGTCTCCAGCATTCCTTGTTATGCAGTTACAGCTGGGCTGCAGTACACATGGCTGTTGTACACGTGGCTATGGCAGTTCTACCATAGAGGAGATCTTAGGGAAACACAACTTTGTGCCATCCTTTATATATGCGTCTCTTGTTTGAAGTTGAAGATAAATCATAAGCCATGGGGCTGGAAGTCATTTTACAGCTTGTGGTATGAAAATGGGTGTGTGTGGGTGTGCATGCATGCATTGCTTCAGAGTAAACCCAAAGAAAGCCATGTTTATTTTGTGCACTTGTTTAAGACTGCTGGGTAAGAAACACAAGGAACAGATAGTCTGCTTTTCTCTGCAATAGTGTCCAAGAGTGTCTTGTGTTTGCTAAATGCTTTTGTATGTTACGTGCTTTACATGCAAAAGTGCAGCAAGGTACTTGAAGCAGACTACAGATTAAGCTTGTCCTTCGATGGATGTAGGGAAGTCAGAGCCACTTCTACTACACGTGCTGTTCAAGGAGGCAGCAGTAACTGCTGGACTGACCTTCATAGCTCTGTACAGACTGAAGAGGGCTGAGTAGCCTGAGTGGTTGATGAGTCTGGAATACTCAGTTGGAGCATCTCATGGAGGCAGGTTTTCCTGTGATATGTTTTTCCCAGCATCTGCTAGATATGTCTCTATCTCCTTATGTGCCTTCTGTGCACGTACTGACACTGCTTCGTGGTGACATTGCCAGGCAGGACATCCAGCCTGAAGTGTTTGTGGGCCACCAGGAGACTGACAGCAGTTTTTTTCCCAAGGGATTTTGCCTTGCTGCAGGGAGAAATGTTAAAGAGGAGAAACAAAGGGATGTACTGGGAAAAGTAGAATAGGCACAAAGGAAAAAGGAGCTGCAAAACTACTTCTGTGTACACGGTTTCCATTGCTAAGGCCTCTTCTCCTCCTTCTGCAGGTTAAACGCGCTCTCCCTCCCCTCATGACTGCAGTGGGACTAATCACACAATAAGGATTACTCATGTGAGTAAAACTTGCAGGCCTGAACTGCTCAGAGACATTCATACTCACATTTGTTCTTCCCAGCCTTGAGAAAGTCATCTCCCAGCCTGGGATATAGGCAGAGGAGTATTTTCCAGGGCCTTGAGCTTTTTAGCAGCAGTCACAAGGTTAATTTGAGCTGTCTTCTGACCTTCTGACCTGCAGCGTGCTCAGGGGTGAAAGGTGCTTTGTTCCCTGTCCCAGTTTTGTCTGAGCCTCTGAGGAATGGACAGTCTGAGGAGATGACATGCTGTCCAAATAATGGTGAAAGGTCTAGCAGTGTCAGCTTTATTTGGCATTAATCATCATCATCATTTTCTGTTTTAGCAGACAGTAGGATGGGGATGGGATGGCTCCTTTGCAGTATCGTATACCTTTTTTTAATTATTTTTTTTGTTTCAAAAATCTCTCAGTAACTTCACAGTTCAAGTCCTGTCCCGTGGATGCTTGGTCAGGTATAATCCTGCAATGCTTTGTTGGAAATGGGTAGCTGAAATGAAGGAGCTAAGACAACACTTTTTTGAATAACCTAACAATCCTCTGCGTGTGATCTAGAGGCAATAAAGTGTGCTAGATGCAGCACTGGCCTTGGAATCAGGACACTGGCTTGTAATTATTGTCGTTTTCTGCATTTTTGTACCTGCAGTGAGCCCTGCTCATGAGTTAGGAGCCAACAGTGCTTGTTGCCATAAAAGCAGAGCAAAAGGCAGAGCTGAGCCACCTGGGGCTGCACAAGTCTCCAGGTATGCCCTGTGGTGTCAGGCAGTCCTCATCAGCCCAAAGGGCACTGTGGTCATCATTGCAGCCCTGCAGCCTTTGGGGTGGATTAAGCAGGTCGAGTTTATATGTGCTAGAAGTGTATTGCCTGTGAAATTCCAGGGTGCAGTTACTTGGCCCAAGTGCATTCATTTTGTCAGTGACATTTGGTGTGAAGTATTTGTGTTTGGAATTTGAGAAGCACTGTGTTGCATAGCAGCGTTAGTGACCCCAGAGCTGCTTTGAAAGAAGCCATTGCAGTTGTGAACAGCTCAAGAGATTTGTCTTCTGAAATAGAAGGCTCTCGCAAGTGTTTTCCATCCTCTGTAAGATTCTTCCTATTTCTCTTTTGTAGCAAGAACCAAATGTGATGTTCGAATGTTTTTGTGCCCATCACGCTATCTGTGTCATTTCCATAGAAGTAATTCACAAATAAATAAACATGCCTTTGTAACAGTCTCATTAGGTAGGAATGCAGCTCCTTTTGAAGGTGATACACTTGTGCCTATTAGGTATGTGAGGGTAGTTCTCAAAGCAACACTCAATAGCAGAAAGTCATGTGCTTTCTTGTGCATTCATGCACTGAGCTGTGTTTTCTCCTAATCTCATCTGCATCAACAGGTTGTTGTTATGGAAAAAGTATTTGCCATTGAGAAAAAAGTAGTTTCTTCAGAGAAACTGTTCTCAGCATCAGGACATTAAAAAGTTCTAGTTATTACTGAGAATGCTTCTGCAACTTGAAATTTTGTCATGTGCTTTGGTGACAAACATCAGTAGCTGCCGTGGTGTAACTGATCTTTGCAGTTTACTTCAGCTACGCGGTGGTTATGCACATTTCCTTAGATTCAGGCATGTGAGACCCCATTCTATTCCCAGCTCTGCTATACATCTGCATAGCACTGATTGTGTGCTTTGCTTTTTCCTAAAGAAAAGATCAGTGCAAGAGCTAAGCACTAGTTTTTCATCATTAGGAGTGTATGTAAGAGGATCTCACTTCAATTTCAGAGTCATTAAAATATCTCCTGTCACAGAACTTAACAGGCAGACATCTTTCATCTGATTTGCCCTTCTGCGTGTCTGCTTATGAGATTCTGTAACAAACTGCTTTTTTTAAGAATGAATTAAGGATTGGTTGTTAACATAAGCTGCCTAAGAATTCTGAAGGATCTTATCTTTTTAATGAAAGCAACTCCACTGTAAGCTTCCTGCTAGCCCTTAGTTCCTGCTGTTGCATTTCAGGTTCCTTACACACATTTGCTCTCAGCGGCCGGTGTTCAAAGATTGGTTCACCAAGGAAAAAAAAACCACTGCTCAATGAGAAGATCTTTGTTTTTCAGTACATTGCCATTTCAGCTTTCCTCTAGGGAAATGAAGAGCGTGGTAGCTATTGTGACTGCTTGCTGGTTGAAGAGAGCAAAGGTAGCTCATGCTGAAGGGAGATGGTACCTCACTTTGTTTCTGTACGGCGGGAATGAGTGAAGTTTATAAAAGTGTTCTGGGTAATTCATTATTTGGTTACCTTTAGGGAGATTTCACTGTGACACTGTGTGGCCATGGTGATGGCTTTAGTGATTCCATCTCTCCTTTGGGAAAATACCCAGTGTCTTGTTAGCTCCTGTTCTGGAGGAATAAATTGGAATGGGGTAGAGGCTGGAAAGTACACCTATGGGAATTGTCACTACAACTCACTCTCATGCCTCAAAAGAAAAAAGCAATTGCTTGACTGCTAGCCTGTGTGTTTTAAGGTAAGCCAAGCAGGATACTTGATGTCTCAGGGCCTAATCTCTAAAAGCCTTACATACTGCCCATCCACCTTTATTACCTGGCATGCTGATAGGAACTAAGCATTTGGTGATGATGTCTATTCCCTGAAATCAGGGCGGGATTTATTCCTAAATTAAGGGACCAACTTGCCTATTTACTGGATTGGAAGCACAACCTTTCCAACCAGTTTGTCAGCTCATTTATTTGGTAACCTACTTTGTTTATGCTATAAAACTCTGCTCCTGCATTGAATGTGGATTGCCAGAGGGCACAGGAACAACACAGTGGCTTGTTTTAAATCCTATGCAGAAATTGCATTAGGGCTTAGAGATGTAAAAAGAAGATTTCTCTCTAGCTGATAGATTTATTCTCAGTCACATTCTTGTGGTCTTGTTGCAGGAAACAGGCAGAGCAAATGGGGCAGAATCCAGCTCAGGTAATTTGGTTAGAATTGCTAGAGGGCCAGAAGAAAGACCAAAACATATTCTGCCCTGCTCAGGACAGGCAAACAGCAACAAGGACTCTTAACTCCCTGCAGATTTTTTAGCAGACGTTGTCTTTAAACACATTTGTGTTCTAAAAGTAATTGAAGTGAGTTAGGGAGATTTTCCTTGAAACCTGAGCTAAAGAGCCTTGAAGATGTTAATACTCACCTTGGGCTCAGACCTGCAGAATACCTTTCATGGCCAGTCCCCTCTAAGTTCAGTGTGAGCTGCTCCCCACCTGGAAGTTAGGAAGTTTTCCCTACCCGTAAGTACCAACACAGTTAAAGGTAGGCTGAAGATGCATGGTTTACACTTCAATCTGGCTCTGACCTGTCTCAGGGTCTGGAAGTTATTCCACTCATAATCTTGTCACATGTGTTGCTTACTGGGGATTTTTGTTGGTCTGCAGTCAGGAGTTTGTAATGCAGTGCAAAGTGCAGGCAGATCACTTCAGCAATGCCTTTTGTGTGTGCTGCTCCCTTCTAGGCAATCAGCGGACCTGATAGGAAGGCTCACTGAAATAAATGGTTCTCCAGTGACTCAGTCCCGTGCACAGACAAATATTCTAATTTGATCCATTAAAGCTTTTAAGATCATGATCAGCTTTGAGAATACAAGTCGTTCCACTGCAATGATCTGGATTACCCACTGCTGGCAGGGGAACAGCATTCGTAGCCCAGCAGGATCAGGCCCTTAGAGTGAGAGGCCATGAGCTGGAGGAAGGGACAGAGGTGACTACTGGCCCTCCTGTCACAGCATAGTGCCCTGGTATTTAGGGCAAAAGCACTCTAGAGTTTTTTGTTTAACGCCAGTCCGCCTGATGTCCTCAAATTGTGCAAAGTGAAATCAACAAAGGAGGCTAAAACCTCCAACCGCAGTTTTTCTTATTTGCTGACAGCAGCATCAGGCACAAAATCAAATTCTTTCCAGGTGTCAGGTAAGTCAAAGACTGCAGAGTGCCCCAGAAGGGAATTCTTGAGGATTTATGTTCCATCAATGAGATGAGTGATAATTAAAGCCTGAACATTTCTGCTAGGCTGGGAAACAAGAAAGAGCCTTCTTAATTCTTTAAATTCCTCATACCAGCCTGTGAAATATACTCCATTCATGCCTGTGTCTTGCTGCTTGTTCTCTCTGTGCCTCTTTCTTTAGTATTCAAGCCACCTGTTTGTGACTAGTGTCCTGCAGGTTCTCAGGGCTGCTTTCTTCTCCGCTCTCTCTGCCCTTGGTCTTCATGCTTTGACACTGAGGCCTTGTTGTCTGCAAGAGACAGCACGCTGCAGCTCCCCAGCTCGCCCTGCTCCCATAACTTCATTCTTAGAAAGTTTCTGAGTTTCCCGGGTGATAAAACATGTGCAACATTTGCTCTGACCTGAATCATTTCTGAAGGCATTCAACCCTGTTTTGTTATGAAGGTTACTCAGGGTGGGTGATGGGGCATGAGAATTCTCCTGCAATGGCAATTCTTGAGAAATGTCAGAAAGTCACAGCCTGCACCTTTTGCACTGTAGAATCAATTTGATTTGTTTTTTAGTGTATGCTGAATAATATGTCTAACAGTCAGGGTGAGACGCCAGCAGAACAAATCAGCACGTTGTGAGACTGGCTGTCACTGTCTTCCCCCAGCTATCACCAGATGGGGGGAAAAAAGAATGAAGAGAAGGGAAAAAGATCCAAGCCACAGGCCTTGGTTTACATAGGTCTTGGATACATCTGTATAGCTATCACACTGCAATTAGATATTGGGCTGGAATAACATAATAATGGAGTGTTCACTATATTTCTAGAAACCTTTGGTTATTCACTGGAGACTAATAAATCAAGCAGCATTTAAAGCTGTTAAAAAACAACAACAACGACATCATAAAATGTCAGGGGGAAAAAATGCCAATGGTAAATAACTCTGAAATGTTGTGAATTGAGTGTGAGGGATTTTTTTTTTTTCCTTTGCCCTTTATTTTTTATCCCATTAAAATAAATGCTGCATGTGTGATGGGTACCTCAGGTCTTACAGAGACTCACAGAGGAAATTTACTAACAGTTCCCAGGCAATTACTTTGGAGTCTGATTCTATTCTCATTTATTGTGAAGCAAATGAGAAGTAATTGTATGCAGAGTATGTGTATTTCCCTTAATATTGCGAGAACTATGGAACTGTAAGACTTGGAATGTGTGGCCTTGATCTACATTCCAGTGATCCAGGCCACTCCAAATACTCTCCTGACACATATATATTTTTAACAGTTTTTAATTACGTTTCTTGTGCAGAAAGATCTGCTAGCATTAATCTGATGGCTTCAGTGATAACTTGATACGTTTCTGCTCGTAACCCCAACTCACAAGGCAAGCATCACTTCTCGTAGAAATGAAAAATCTTCGGATCATGACTTCAGTTTTGAACTTCAGAAATACTCTGTCATGTCCAGACTTCTCAGAAACCCCACATGTTTCTTCAGTGACTTACTTATAGTATAGAAACTGAACCAAACCCCTGGTTCTGAAAATCCTTAGACTTAGAGTTGGGCTGTGTTTCTTGATGAGGCACTGAGGACTTGCATTTTCACATATTTGTACTCTTGTAAACATTATATTCCTATAACCAAGAATGAGTCAGTTGTGACATTGGTGGGTCTGGCTGGCAGTCAACAGCAAAACGTGAGACCACGTCAAACCAAGTCTGGATCTGTGACAGGCAGTGAAAACTGTCCTCCTGGCCCTTTGGGAAGGAAAAAAAGTAGAAAAAGAATTTTGAAGAATAAAAGCCAAAGTGCTACCAGTTTTAGTAACTTACTGACCTACTGGCTTTTGATTTCATGATGGAGTATTATGTCACATTGTTCACCATGGTTTATTTGTCTGGAGATAACTTGTCTGACCAAACCTACTGGCTCTTACAGGGACCTGGATGTTGTTAATAAGTGCATAAGGATCCTCACAGGACAGTGTGTAGTCGTTTTCCAATCTCAGTATAAAGTTTGGCTTTCTTTATGAAAATAATCCTTTTCTACTCAATACAAAAATTTCTCTTTAGCAAGAAACTTCATTTCCTCCTAGAAATGTGTGAAAACTTTGTACCAGGATCATTGAGCAGGTTGGCCCCAGTTGTACACACTGACTTTGTATTTTGTGAACATTACTAGCTCCTGCCAGCATGGTCAAAGGTCGTTCTGAAGCGTCTTCGCCATCAGAAAGCAGCTCACAGCTAATATTATGCCAAATTAACAGACAGAGTTTTAATGCCACCTCAGTTATGTATGAATACTTGCGGAAGGAATCACAGTCCTGTTCTGAGCAAAGCCCATGGGCATGCACTTCAGGTTAAGCATGAGGACAAGTGCTTTCTTGGGTTGTGTCTTAGAAGTGATAAATGCCGTGTTGCCTTCATTTCTCCCAGATTTGCTTTAATAATTAGAGAGAATGTCCATGACAGATTATTATAATAGTAATAAGCAGACTGAAGAAAGCCACTAAAGAAAGCTGAGTGGTGGTCTTGCACTGTGGTAGCCTATGAACTGTGATGCCGTATTGTGAAGCTTGACATTTCATTGCTAAATCACTCCAAGAGAAGGAAGTGCCTGGGGAAATCTGTCCTTATCACTGTTTTTAACAAAATGTGCCAGCCTGGTAGATACTTCTGCAGGAGAAAGATTTAGATGAGGTCTAATGACCAAAGAAAATTATGATTTTGATTAGAAGTAATAGGATGCTTGCTCCTGAGATGCCCTCCTTTTGGAAGTAATTTTGCCCCCAAATCAATCAGATTTTACAATGCCATGGAAGTATGTGAATTGTTGTGCCCCCTCAGCAAACATTTGATTTCCTTTTAGAAGAAAAAAGAAAAAGGTTATAGTTTGTGAGGTTGCAGAACTCAGTTTGCTGTGCAGATTCACGTACAAAGACAGTTCAGCCTGTCATCAGACCAGCACCTCATCCACCTGCGTTCAGGAAAGCACGTAAGCCTCTGTTACTGGGAGCCCGCGTGTGTCTTATTATCTTGGACTTCAGACTGTGCTGCAAATGGAGCGTGTGCCCAAACCTTGGGGTCATGCTTAGCAGCTCTACTGGCTCTAAGTACACTCCTGAATTATGATTCAAAAGCTGAGGCTGATAGCTTTTTCTATGGTCAGGCTATGTGGAAGGTTGGTGAGAAAGAGCACGTTCCTGTTCTGTGCTGCTGCAAAATACAAAGAGGACTGACCCACACAATCATTCTAAGTGCTGGCGTGAGAGTAAATTACTTTGCTGGCAGGATAACTGAAGGAGAGGTTGTGTCAGAGGTATATCATTGTATGACAAAATCAAGAAACATTATTTTTTAAAGAAACATGGAGGTTATTTGAGGTGTAATTTGAAGTGTGATTTGAGTTTCCTTCTAAATCTGGTTATCAAGATGGAAGCAGTATCTTTGGCAGAGTCCTCCAATGATGAGCTGTTTCTTCAGGGACTGCCGTGGATGTTAAAGCACGGTCATCAAGATGAAAAGCATTTCTGAGAGACTTAAGGCCCATCTGGAAGGAGCTAAGGACCTAAGATCCCAGCTGGCTCAATCTGTATTGAGAATGCTTTTGCTTTAGGATTAAAGTTAAAGGGAGTGGTTGGAAGCATTTTAACTCACACAGCTGTAATTTCATAGCTGGCCACAGTTTTTAGACAATTCGTCTCTTCTCTTTGATCACATAACATGAATGCTGTTGGTATTTATAGTAACCTGTGCTTTATCCGTAAGCAATAGGACAATTTCAGCCAGGTGAAAAATAATGACAATGGTGTTCATAGATCAGTTTGCCTGGGTAGAATACACTTTAAAAAATGAGATATCGCAGCATTTGTGGTAGATCATGGGTTCTTCTTACTGTGAGAGGTGTTTGAATCAGAGCTTGCTTGTGTCTGTAGAACAACTGAGGTTTGTGTTGCATTGATGCCCTGTGTTGGCATCACCCTGCCCACTTAGACTCAACTGAAGCCAGTGACAGACACAGATCCAACTTCTCCACCCATGTTTTATAGGAGTCTGCAAATTCTGACCATGGAGCAAGAATTAGAGCACATTTTATTCCCCAGTGAACCATCTTGTTGCGCAGTATTAGCAAGGTCATGGCTGGCATCCACAATGGTCTTTAATCCAGGGTGTAGCAGCCTTCAGCTTTAGCAGCATCAGAGATACATTTGATGAAGGGGAGGAACCATACCTGGATAATTTGACACAGCAACTGCCTACTTGGCAGCTTAGTGACCAAATGTAATTAAAAGCATTCTTGTCTCCAGCACTAGGCTTGTGAATCTGCCCTGCTGTCTGTAATTAGAGATGTTGAGTGGATATATTGTCTGTGGAGTGGGATTATTGGTACCTTTTTGCTTCTGATCCTCCTGTTTTATGGTGGCCTGTTCATTGGATGCCCAGAAGAATTTATTATCAGAAGTGATGGGGAAGGAGCAGGGCAGGAAGCTGTGTGAGCGTGCTGAAGATCAAAGGAGCGCACTGCCATGCTGTTTGTGCGCTTTTTAAAGAAACCATTTTGGATTTCAGCACATCATTAATTAGACTCAGAGTGGACAGATCTGTTACTGATGTAGTGAGAAGATACAGTTCCTTTGCACCGGGAGGGGAAAATAGCCATAAATTCAGCAAATGCCCAGCATACCATGAGAACAAGAGTTCAGGGCACAGCTCACTGGGGAACAGCAGCTTGCTAATGCCATGGAGCGTTCTCCCTCTGGAGCAAGCACAGCAGACTGGTGGATTGCAGCTAGCTCCTCTGCAAAGCCTGTAATGTGCTTGCACCTTCCTTTTGCTCAGCCCTGTCTCCTTGCTCAGCCCAAACCTACAGGCCAAGCTTTCAATATTTCTTTTCCTTCTTTTCAAAAACTCTTGAATGCCTGTTCAGCAGACTGACGTGCACTTTTGAAACTCAGGTCATGAATATAGGCACCTGCTTTTCAAAAACGTATCTATAAATTTCACAGTATTTCTTTTTGCCCATCTGTACGATAATTCTCACTTTCTTTACCATGGAACAGGAGCAGTGGGTGAAAATGACCAACTTATAGGAACATTTCCTTTATGGATGGATACGTGATGGCACTAACTGAATTAGCACCCCTCAGAATGTAATAAGGAATGGAATCCTTTTAATAAATGTTTCACAGTACTCCTGATGAGAAGATTAAATAATTAATTGGATAGAATGGTATTCATTCAGGAAAGTGAGCTTTTCTCATAGGGATTCCATTGCCTGCCCTTCTCTGGATTTATTTGCTGTGGTTTCTGTTGTTGGTTTTTATTTTTTATTTTTTTTGGGGGGGGTGGAGAAGGTGGGATGGGTGGCAGAGGGGGCTGGGAACAGGGGACTTCCCATAGTTTCATCATCCTCTCTCCCTGCCTTTTATAGCCTCTTCCATTTGAGTTAGGTGAGAAGCAGCAACAGAAAAGGAGAGCAGGGTCTTAAGTTACAACAGTTTTTCCCCAGTCATCAACACTGCACTGCTCCATGAAGGGCAGGAAAGGATTTTTGAAGGCTTGTTTCTTGTCACTGGAGGAGAAAAAGCAGCATCTAAGGAGGCAACATCAGAGCCAAAAAAGACCAAGCTATTACCCAATCACACCCTTTAGTTCCTGATAGAAGGGCTGGGTTGAGAGCACCTGTAGGTGTGGTTGTGAAACTAGCAGTAAAATTCATTTCCAGTCTCTCTTGTAAGTATCAGAGATCACACAGGTTGACCAGAAAAGATGTGAGAACTGCTACCTAATGGACAGCAGTGTTTTTTTAAGGGGTAATGAGCAAGTGAACTTCTCACTCTTACGTCCCTTCTGCTTTTCCTTCCCTGTTCTAGTCACCTTGCTCTCTTTTACTCTGATCTTGTCATCTTGTTGCCTGCAGCAGTGGCAATTAGTGCAATGTAAGCATACAACAGGCTATGGCTGTCTGGCTGCTAGCAACTGGAGCTCTGTCATTAGTGACTGGCTGTTAAAAGGGTGAGCAAGACTGGCTCCTTCCCCTTTCCTGCCCCTGGCCTGCCTCCCTATGTGCAGCTTCCCCTTCATCATCACAACCCCCAGCGCTGATGGTGAGGAGACTTCACCCTCCTCACTGTAAGCAGCCTCATGATGCACTCCAGTCTGCAGGCACTTAAGAAGATCCTGGCCTTCTGGACTTCGTCGCGACGGTGCGTACCCCAGCAGTATCCCATTGATGATCTCATGAATTTGTACAGTTGGCTTGGAGATTTGTACCCAACTTGGGCACACCAGTTCTTTAGCAGAGTGCTTGCTGACAGGCCCTGTGCTTCATCTTCATTCACAATCACTTTTGCTCCTTTTGGTGTCTACTGCTGGTATTTCAGCACTGCTACTTTTGTCTCTCTGTCTCTTATTTTGGGAGGGACTGGACATGGTGAGCTGGGACACTGATTTTTTGCAGTTGCCTCTTATCTTAGTTTTTATTGTTTCCTTGTTCCTGTATAGATAAGCACATCTAAAGCTGTTATTCTGAGACACCTGGCTGTACATAGGAAATGACATTTTCCTGTGATGCAGTCCCAGCCTACTGCAGTTCACTAACAGCAACCTGTAAATGGCTCTGCCAACGTGCTAGTTTGCCTTCTTCATTTATGTTGTGCACAGCCCCTGCAAAGACTATGTACAATCTCAGTATTACGATAGTAATAGTTACAGATGGTAACAAGTTGATCAGAAGAGCACCATAGTACATCGGGAATTAATTGCAGGTGGGCACTGTGTCATTCAGACAAGTTCTGTGTTCACTTGTTCGGAGTGTTTGGTCAGTCATATGTAGTGTGCAATATTTGCTCTCTTTCTGGTGGTGTGTTTATTTAGGGGTATGTAGTTCAGTAGCTTATTGAGATGCTAGAAACTGTGGAGATGTGATTTTAAGACTGAGCAGGACTAGGTCTTCTTTGCAGACTTGTGGATTCAGCTCTAGAAATGATGTGCTTAGCATTTTCCTAGATGCAGCAATGACTGTGGTGGTGCTGAGCATTTCCAGCCGCAAGGAGTTAGAACCTAATGATACCAGGTGTAGGGCGGCCTTGCTTTATAGCAACAACGTAGCTTGTAATTCACTCTTGACCTTAAAAAATGACAGGGGACCTTCGTTTTCTGCTGGGGCAGCCTGCTAGCCAGCCTCTTAGTGCAGATTGCAATCTGGTATTTTGCAGGGTGGGCACGTTCCTCCTTGAGAGTGGATTCAGGGATCATTTTTGATGGCTGGTATTAAATGGACACACTTTCAGTGCTGTATTGTCACATAGTCTTGAATTGCTTTGTGATTCCTGAAGGCATACAACTGTTTAGACAACACTATTCAAGTACATTACTTTTCTTGAGATTCAAGTGTCTGAGATTTAAAATACAAGTGACAGAGTTCCCAGATGTACATAGTGTCTGTGGTAGTCCTCAGGAAATCATGTGAGCTGCAGCTTAGACATAGTGAAATGCAGGTATTTTTATATAGAAGTCTAGGATTTTCAGTGTTTTTCCCAACTCTAGAGTGAGTCATTCTTTTCCACTTAGAAATTCAAGTGTTTCATTTTTATTTACTTTATGTGTTAAGCATGAATTCCTCTGCTTGGCTTGTTCCAGTGCAAACAAACCACAATTTCTTTTAGTGATGGAAGTAAATGAGAGTTTAATTGCGTTATAGCACAGGGCATCTGCCATCATGGCATCACAGTGTGGTGTTGTGATGCTGAGTTGCTCCCAGGGCAGCCGTAACAGAGGGCTCTCAGAGCTGTCAGACTATGGTGCTGAGTAACAGTTTGGGGGTGTGGGGGTGGTGGTTCTGAATGTGTTGTTGCAAAACATCTGAGAAAATCATCACAAAGTGGCAAGACCTGCACATTCTCCTGAGAGGCTGATGCTTGAGGATACTGTTTCTTTCCATTGAACTCAGCCTTAGCCTTTTTTTTCCCCCTTATTTATTTATTTATTTATTTATTTATTTTCAGGGTGTTAGCCATATCTTTGTTATTTTTCTTGGGCAGCTTTCTTTGGCAAGCTCACGTATCCCACTACCATCTGCAAACAAATTGTCCCAAAAATGATAAGTGCTCAGTGGAAACCATGCAATACTACTTGACCTGGACAGGCTGGGGAAGTGGACCCATGAAAACCTAATGTGGTTCAATAAGGCCAAGTGCAGGGTGCTGCACTTGGGCTGGGGCAATCCCAAGTAATTATACAAGCCAGGGGAAGATCTCCTTGAGAGCAGTTGTCACAGCAGGAGATCCATCAGTGTGGAGACAGCTGAGTAAACGCTGCTCTCCATAATTTCTGCAGTAATGAAATCCAGGATGTTCCAGTGTGTAATCATGAGCAAATACATACATAGCATTGCATTCATAAGCACCAAGGGTAAGCTTTTTAGACTTACTAACTTGCATGGTTCATAGAAGAGAAGCAAACGTTATTGAATTGTGAAAGGGAATGTAGAGACTTCAATTTTAAGTCTGGAGTTTTTGAACGTTAAAAATTATATAGTTAATTTAAGTGTATCTTTACATGTATGTAAATAGTTTATGTGCAGTTCTTGTCTTAAGAAGTTATTGGTGAGATGTCTTAGGAAATAATTGGTGAGATGCCTCACAGAGGACTAACAATAGGGTGGAGAAGGCAGTCATCATTCTATAGAATGGCTCTGTGTCCTCAGAGTGTGCATAAACAGTAGCTTGCAGTAGTGCACAGTACTGACATTACCAAAGACTTGTTCCTTTTATGATAAGTAGGCAACCCACGGGATTCCTATTCATGGGAGAGTTAAAAGAGTTCATCCTGTTCTGAGAGAGAACAAGAAGACATTCCTAAGGAATCTCATAGGGTAACAGACAAATAAATTTCATCAGCATCTTGGAAATGTCTCAGAATGGCTTCATCGTTGGAGAGCAGACCAGGTTAATGTGATTCACTGGTTCTGTACTGTTGGTCAGTAGCACGTCAGATCTATTTTAAGAACATACTTGGCCTGCAGACATGGTGACGATAATATGCTGATCTAAATCTACTATTGCTAGGTGAGAGGTTTTCACCTGTGGTCAGTAGCTGCACCACGTTCACAATGCTAAATTAGTTTTAGTGGAGGTTTCCTTTTCTGTTTGATTTGTCTGAATTGTGTTGTGGTTACTTGTGAAACTGTGTGAGAGAAAATGGATTGCTCTTCATACCATGTAGTCCCTCAAAGACTTTTGAGGGCTAGCAAGTAGCTTTTGGCACTCAGACCTATTGAATTCTGGCAAGCCACGGGCACTCGTCTTCACTGTTGTTTAAATACTGTTATTCCAGTTGGCTTGAGCCCCTGTCAACAGAGGCAGGGCCCGTGTACATAGAGGGCAGCTGAGTTCTCAGCTGCCACATTTTGGCAGATTTGGATCTAGGTCTGAAACTCTACACTTGGGATATCTTTCAGTGCTTTTTTTCTTCATTTTCTCAGACACCGTTCACAATTTCTGTCTGTTTTGGGGTGACTTCATGGCAACCGTGTGCCTGGTGGACAGGGTACTGGGATCCTGCCAGCTCCTATAGGAGCAGTGGGGTGCTTGTCATTATGCGCTTACCTCAGAGTTGTGCAAGCTGTGCTTAATTGCAGATTACAGTGTGATAAGTCAGCACTCCTCTCGGTCTTAAGTTAGGTGCCTCTCAGTGTGTTTAATAGGAAGGGTGGGAGAAGTGAGTGCAGCAGCAAAAGCACGCAAAGTAGAACAACTCCTGGGCAGAACAAACCAAGAGGGCACGTTAAACCTGGAACACGTTCTTGTAGGCATGACATGGTATGTGTAATAGAGAACTGAGCCCAGAGTGGTTGTGATGCAATTCAGAAGTGCTAAAATTTCTCAAACAAGAACAATAACAACAAAAAACCCAAACAACTGTGGGGAAAGCACTCACAGCTGTATTAGATTGGTTAAAGCTAAAGTTTGGCCAGGCCCGGGACTCATAGACGGGTGGTCCCAAGAGGCATCTTTCTCCTAAAGGTATTACAATAGCAAATGCATGAGGATGGGGCATGTTTTATTCTGTGCTCAGGTGGCTCTGCCCTTCTCCACTGCTTTCTCTGAGCTTTGCCAGTAATTCAGTGTAGATTACCCCACATGTAAGCAGTGAGAATCAACTGAAAGCTGCCTCGTTAAATGTTAGGCTACTGACTTGCATGTGGGAATGCAACCAAAAACTCCCAGTTCCTTAAACCTTCGTCAAGCTGATAAAGTAGAAGTGACCACTGACCTAGAAATGGGGCAGCTACATCTCTGGCAATCACCAAAATAGCCTCTTGGTGACCTAGTTTCTCCTAACATCATGCTGCACAAGCATGAAGCCTCCCTCCCCAGTAAACTAATCAACAAATGCTTCTTCATTCAGTTGTGAGTGAAATTTTTCAAAGCAAGTGAACAGCTGCTTGGGTGACCAAGTCCCAGGTTTCATGCAGCCCGGATCACACAGGGCCCCTTACAGTTGTGACTGCCTGAGTTGCTGGTGTTCAGGGAAGCGTGACCATATATTTGTTACTGAATCCTAAAGCTGTTGTGAAGTTTGCTTTTCCAACCATACAAATGTAACAAGGGAGTATGCATTATAGGTTTCAAGATGCAAAACATGGATAAAAAGCTAACCTGATTTTCACCTTTGGGACAATTTCTCAGTGTTTCCACTGACTTAGCTGCAGTTCTCAAGAGTGGAGGCGTGTGGACTGTAGCAGAAATTACAGCCTACCCTGCTGTGCAAACCCTATCTGTCTGCACACGGATGTATCTGATTTCCATTCTGCATCTTTGTTAGCCTTCCTTTTTTACACATAGCTATTAGCCCGGCCTTATCTCTGCAGTTAACAATATGATATGTTAGATGTGTCTTTACGAAGCTCCTGAAGAAGCCGTTCAGACTAGCCTGCGCACCAGGTTCGAGGGTTTTAACTGTAACTCTCTCTTGTAAGCCCTTTTGTTTTAATTATCTTTCTTGGTTTCCCATTTTGGTTTTATGCAGAGCAACAGTGACATCCATTGGCCTATTAAGTTTATCAGAAGCACTGTACAAACACCATGTATTTACTCAAGGCGGACTGTGGGACTGGAGGCCTCCAGCACAACAGTTTCTCAAGTAAATAGCAGCTCCTTGCTGTCCAAAATAACAGCCTCTCTCCTTCTGCAGCAGCATGTTTACATTCTCCTTTCAGGTTCTGGCTGTTCGTCCCTGTTAGGGCGCTTTTTAAGATGTAGTTTAAAACTGGTATGGTCATTTCACAAGAGACAGGATGGTGTGTGGAAGTTAAACTGCAGCTATCTTAGAAGCAGAAGCAACTCGGAGCTGGTGCAGTCACATTTCCCTGTGTCCTTTGCATGTCAGGGATTAGAAAATAATGATTTCTTGGAAGAACCAACCCAGTTTGGAAAGAGTTAATGCTACTTCAGCTTATTCGCTGATTGCAACGTGTTACATTTCAATTAAAATTAAAAATCTAGTTGCTTTTAACTGCTACCTCCTTTCTTGAAGACAAGAGGTTAGAAGCACCTCAGAAGAGAGAAATGGAAGAGAGCAGGACACGCAATGGAGGAACTGGCAGCAGGAGGGTTATTTAAAACAAATGAATGGAGGAGTTAAATAATTAGACAATTCAGTATGTAAACAAAAATATTCAGCTGAGGGAGGTCTGGAGGATTCTGGTCTAATTCCAAAGAAAACCAAAACCAATTCAATTTATTTTTAACCATTCAAGTCAATCAGTAGACGTTGCCTGCAGATGTTTCATTGACCAAAACAAAAGAAAAGAAAAAAAGCCAGTACCTGTTGTAAATTTTTCACCAGCTGCAGTTGCAATGCCACGCAAGGTCAAACAACCTGTGTTTGTGAAGCAGGAATGGATTTACAAGCCTGTGGCCCCACCATTCGCTGCCCCATAGCACAGTACGATTGTTGCAGTTTGTGCCTGCAGTGATGTGCCACAATCCTCTGCCTCGTGACAGCTGGAACTTCAGCCAGCAACGTCAGCACAGGATTTTTCCCTTCCAGCATCACCAGGGAGAGAGGAAAAATGAATATACCCTGGTGCATGCAGTATGATTTTGAGTCTAGATCATATCTGTTAATTAGAAATGAAACTGTAAGTGCTGTGGACGCTGGGAGGAGATCCATGGGAGATCCCATCGAAGGATCCCATGCTGTGGATCTGTGTTGGAACATAACTGAGGGGAACTATAGGTACTGAGCATAACATCTTCCACTCATTTCAGCAGCTTTGGAACAGTTCTTGTGCCCACTGCCCCTGAGGGATGATCATTTCTAGAAGGACAGCCCTGGAAATGTGTCCAGGTGATTCTCAATGTACTGGAGAACTTCAGACTTCACTTTGTGGTTGCGTGCACAGTGAACAAGAGGGAATCTAATGAAGAAGCTTAATCTCCTGCCCCTCCAAACTGTGACCTGCTGGAAATGTGGTCATGCAGCCAGCTTATGTGACATCAGCCTTCAGAGTATCTTTCCTTCACCAGCATGTCTCTCACATTGCCACTTTCCATATTTGCACAGCTTGCAAATCTTTCTGCTGGATGTTTGAGATGCTGTCATCTCACACAGCTCATTCCAGGCAGCTGTTTTGTTAGTGATCTATTTATTTATTTCATCTCTGTCACTCATTTCTCTGGCTGATTCCTCTCCCTTTCACTCCCTTGCACTGCAGGACAGCAGTGTACAGCGTTTGTATTTGCTGGAGCTGATCTTCCTCAGCCATTTCCAAATGCTAGAATTTCCCTGGCTGTTGACTTCTTGATGCCTGTGGAGTTCTTGTTCTCATTCCTGCAGTATGTGGTTTCATGGGGAGTGGCAGTCTGTTGGCTCAGGTTTCTTCAGCTATACTTTGTATACATTTTCCGTGGTCAGGAACCAAGACTGAGCTCCAGATAAAATCCTACTGTTTGCGGATAACAACGGATAACATTGTTGTGCTAACAGACATTTGCATGAGAGATATGAAAACAGCCCCATTCATACCCTCCTGGACAGGGCTGGGTGGCTACAACGGCTTTGAAATTTGAGGTGGGTTGTTGCTCGATTGCATAAGGCATTTCCACAGCTCTCTGCAGGCTACAGGTGCACCAGCCTTATCTGCAGGAGCGAGAGGTTAAGGATTCCTGCCATTGCTGCAAATCTCCTGCAATCCCAAGGAAACTGTAGGCTGCTTAGGGCTGTCCCTTCTGCACATACTAAAAGCTGGATGGGAAAATAACTTTCTTTGTACTCCAGAACAGGCTTACGTGTATTCTCACCTGTAAAGTAGAGATGGCATAGGAAGGAGAAAAAATCTAAATGGCTCTTGGAAACAAATGAGCCAAAAGGTGGTACTATTTCTAGAAAGCATATTGTCATTTCACTGAAGAACAGTATAGCTCAAGAAAGCAATTGCATGTATAGCACCATACACAGCACAGAGTGCACCAACAGGTTTTTATGCCTATGAGACCTGCACTGATGCAGCCTTTCCGGTGAAGACAAACGAGGTTATCACTGTCAAGTGTGCTCCCAGCCTGTAATGAAAGGATGGCTTTCTTTCCCAGTGCTGAGAGGAACCAGGGGCTGATGCTATCCTATTGCATCCCATAAGGACAGTGTTCTGTTCATACCTAATTAATAACAGTCTGTGCTGACTGCTGTTGTCATATGTTTGCTTTCAGTACCACACATTCAGATACTTAGTTTTGCTTTCCTGCTACACCAAACAGGCAAAGTGCCATAGACTTGAGGCAGCAAGGAGACTTTAATGTAGAAAATGATCTCCTGTGTGGAATTGTCCTAGGAGCTGTTGTAAGATTTGCACAACTGTATGGTGTGGCCAATTTCTCTGCCTGCCTTGGTACCCCAGTGGTTACAGTGGGGACTTTCATGGGCTTTCACAGCTCCCCTATAGCAAAAGGGAAGTAGATGTTTTCCCATTTGCTGAGCTCGCAGTGCTTCTGTTTCCCTCCACACTAGAGCCGTTAGTGTGTTTTTAGCAAACACTGCTTTATTACTGTCTTGCTGAAAGGAGGAAGGCAAAATTAAAAGAGAGAGAGAACATCTTGTGAACCTGCTGTTCTCAGATCTCTCCGATAAGGACAGTTCCAAGTGCGTGAGAAGTTTCCTAGTCTGAGATTTTATTTACTTCTGAAAGAAAAGCCACCTCCATCCCATTATTTTATTTTCAATACAGGTTTTAATTTGGTGAGAAAATATCTTCCCCATAAAGAACCTATTCTGCCTCATTAACTCCTACAAAAAGCATCCTCCCCAAACTTGAAATGTTAAAAGAAGCATAAATTAAGGCTAAGTTTGCTGTTTGCTGCTCTAATCAACAAACAACCTTAATAGGCACCCACAAAAGGTTCTGTAAACTAAATTTATTAGTGAGCAGGAAAACAGGCTTCAGCTGTGGTGTCCTCCCCTTCCCAGCCCCATGCATTTGGAGGGGGTGGACTCTTGGAGGGATGCCTTTTCTTTGCGGGGCCTTCCTCTCTTAGGCAGGTTGTTCTGGTCCCATGGATCTCTGTCAGACTTTTGTGTTGCAGCTAAGCTGAAACAACTTAGGACAGAGTCTGTTAATTAGGTCTTTAAAAGCAGCCTCCTTTTTATTCTTTGGCATACAAACGTCCTTTTTTCCCTCTCCTTTTCCCTAAATCTGCTTGTCAGTAACTCCAAAGCAGAGATTTTCACAGCAAGAGAAAGCTACCATCGTGGCTGCTTTTCTTTCACCTCTCCATGACGCTTGAGAAAAAGTCAGTACACATCGAACTTTTAGAGCCTCTAGTTAGTTTACTTCCTTAGTTACTTTCTCAGCTATCTTAAATACACTGTGAGATATGCAGTGCTAGGATAAATCCAAGAAAAATTGCTTTTGTATGCAAGAGAAAATGGCATTGACCCAATAGAGAACAATTTCTGAGATTTATCTAAACTCCTCCTCACCTTGCAGGAGTTCAGTTGAACTGGATTTCAGCCAAGCTGGGGTGTTTCTCTAAAATTCCCCACACTTCATGGGCTTGGCTTCAAACGGTCCTGGCACTGAAATGGCTTTTGGTTCAGGTGTGCAGAATCCAAAGGTGATTCTTTTGCAAAACCTGAAACTCTCTTGGAGTTTTGCTGTTTTCTGATCGCTGCCCCTGGCTCCAGCCCCTGCTGGCTCTTGCTTTTCGTGGTCTGTGGATATGTCAATGCTGCAAACAGCTCCTTAAAGGAAATTGTCCCTTTTAAATGCAATACGTGCCTTATTTCAAAAACTAATTACCTCTACCCATCCCACTCCTTCCCTTCCTCCACCAGCAAATTTGACACAGGTCTCATATTTCACACTAGCAGCCTGAGCAAATGCATAGACTGATCCTCATTTACTGTAGCCTGGCATCTGCACTGCCTAGAAAGTCAGTGACATAAATTGCAAGCATGAGACTGTTTCTTTTTGGGGACTTTGTCCTTTCATCCTGTAAATACAGTCTTTTTTTTTTTCCATTTCTGTGAAGCAGCTGGAGCCCGGCTCTTCATCCAGCAGCTTGTGTTGCCAGAAACACAAGGACAGGCAGACAGGGAACTTGGGAAGAGGGGGAGTGCAGAGCTCCAGGGCTTACTGCCATTGCAATGCCACTGCACTCCCAGTGTTATCACTTGCCTCACAGGAGTCATCTCTGCTTTATTGCAGCAGGGAGAATGAAGTTTTCTCAGCAGCCTTGGAGCACACAACAGTACCTGGCATCAGGCAGCCCTGCCTTCTCTTGCTGGATCTTTCTGAGTGTCAGGGCTCAGGAACATCAGGGTGAATACAGCATCCTAAAAATGTGCTAGGATTTCACATCCTATGTTTTTCTTCGGTTTGTTATTAAACTTTGAACCTCTTAAGTCTCTTAATACTAATCTCTCTCTTTGTGTGTGTGTGTGGTGACAAGAAGAATGCAAAAGAAAAAAAACAACCCACCCAGACGAATGTCTGAGTTCTTTGTCTCCCCACAGCAGTTATTTCTGTCATCTCTGGTGAAATATATAGGGAAGGGATACTTAGGGTTATTCATGGCATTGAGTCGAAGAACGTGCTCAAGTGCTTTGTGGGTATGGGGCTGTTGTACCCACTTACCTCATACATGCATTGATCCTGCTAATACACTGTGGCCTGAGCTTGAGGAGACTTGCTATGTTTATTCATCCATCTCTGTTACCGAGATCCACCAGGAACATGAACTGAAGCAGCCAGTGACTTGAAAGCTTCCTTGACTCTCAGGAAAACTCCAGCTAATGCTTGGAAGAAAGACCGAGTATCATCCAGAAAGGTGTGAACATGGCTTTATATAAGCTGAATGGCTTTTGTCTTGTAAGGCCAGTAAGGAATCCTAGCTAGGACACAACCAACACCTCTGTGCAGTGCATTGGTCTGGTGATAATGTGGGATTGTGTACAGGTTGGCAAGAGTATGGTCCATGCATTTTAGTGGTCCATGCATTTTAGAAAGAGCTGTCATATCAAATGAAACTGAAATGGCGTCACTGATACAGGAGAGACACAGGGTTAGCTCTGGGCACTGGGCACCTCCCGGATGGGGTTGTCATCACTCAGAGCTCTGCTCACCAGCGCGGATGTAGGTTTGACCCACACCCATTTTATCTGGAAGGAAAGCTGTGGTCATCGCTCCAGGGCGATATATCTGGAAGCTGTGTTGAAGGTTTCCTTTTGTCAGCATTATGAGCTTGCTGTGATCACCTATAGTTAATTCCCACTTGGCCTGGCTGCCTGTCATCTGCCTCAGGGTGAGTACCTGCTGCTATCATAAACACATAATGCTTATGCTATGTTTATTATTATTTTGTTTTTAATCACAGAAGGACAAATGTACACAAGCTTTTATGATTATATCCCCTAAAAGGACTTTGCTTCATTGCCTGGTAACTTCTGGGAAGCCGTTCATCGCTTGGTATCTCTCAGAGTTGCTGGCCAGGATGCAAAGTGCATTTAAACTCTTTCATATCTCAATAAAACCGTTTGGAATTGTTTTATGAAGGAAATTACCACGAGCCCATCTGGCGCCTAATGAAGTGAACCTAAATAGGTGACGTGCACTGCATACGCTAAACAGGTGACACACATAGAGAAAAACTGTGTTGGAGAGGTGGTAGCAAGTAGTCATGGCTGCTTCTAGACAAAAGTGGCTTTTGATGTCACTTGCTCCAAGTCATTGCAAACGGAGGCTGTGCCCAGGTATGCAACAGCATGCCAGGTTCTACAGGGAAAATTATTTTTCACAGATGGAAAGAATATGTGCTGTGGAGGTACCACTTCAGGCAGTGGGTTTCGTCACTAAGACTTACTTTGTAATGTCACCTGCCTTCTTTCTTCCACGACTCCAGTTCTGATTCAGCTCAGGATCTATGATTAGTGTATCACATTAAACTCTAAGCACTGTGTAGCAGGTAGAAGGAGAGATGGCAGTGTAAGTGATAGCACTGCTGAAGAGATTGTCTCCTGGTATTGGTGCAAAAGGCATTGTACCAATTCTATTACATCTTTACAGTAGAATGTATTTGTTCAAGTAAGACTGGCAGGAATCATTTTAAGCTAAGACAAAATAAGTTACTTATGAACTGAAATAAAGCTATGCATGTGGCATTTTATGATCACTTAGTGGGAGGTGAGGTGAAGCCAGTACCTCTCTCTTATGAAAAGTGCTTCAAGAATGGAATCCTTTCCCTGTTCTGGCAGACTCATCTCTTCCCTCTGTAAAAGACAAATTTCTGCCTCTAAAAAAACTGGGGTACCTGTGAAGGGCTCGTGGGCATTCCTGGAAAAATGATCCGGTAGGTGCCAGATATGTTGTGATACAATGACAGCCACCTGCACGGGACTGACCAGTTCTCTCTCATCCAGCTTAATGTGGCTTGTGAGGGAACTGGGTCCAGCCCCTGGGCTGTGTAACTGTGCCGAAGCCAGCAGAGCTGGTGGTGGCTAAGGGCAGTGTGAGTGCACGGCTGGGCAGCAGGGGGACTGGAATGTCTGGGGCTGACAAAGGGCCTCCTGCTTCACACATGAGCTGCTCACATGGGGTTTGTGGAGCTTTTCTGGGGCAAGGGAGGGGGTGTAGGGTCAGAGTTTGCCTTGCTGCGCTTTGCTCTCTACCTGCATTTTTCTCCGGTTGTGTGCACACTGCTAGAACCATGGCACCTGGCTGTGTCTGTGGGGCTGCAGAGTCCCATTCATCACTTTCTCCAGAGAAAGTGGTGAGGCATCTAGCAGTAGGTTTCCTGCTTGTGTGCCCTATGCAGCTGTTGTATGTTTCTGTAAGCTGTGCTCTTGGAATTAGCTTGGCTGGTGGATGCCTTGCAATGAGAGACAGAGATGTTTAATCACTTGCTTAGAGCGTTCTTTAAAATGGGTAACATTACCAGCAAACATCTTTCTTTGTGCACTCGGGAGGAATGTGACCCACAGACCTCCTCTGCCCATTTGCCTTCACTCCAATTTTCTCCTCTGTTTCTCCTGCCTAGAGATCAAAAGATCCATCTTTCTCATTCCCTGCTGTAATAATTCCTTTTTAAGAGCACTGTCTGCATGTTCCCCTTCCTACACACAGCCTCCTGTTTCCTGTCCACTCAGCTCACTCTGCCCACGCAGCAGAGTGACAGAGTCACACCAGCAGCACCCTCTCAGACATGAACATTGGAGCTCAGTTGTGTTTTGCCTTCTCCTGTCCAGAAAGTGGTGGAGTTGTGGCACTCTCTCTGTTGTCAGTGCTCCAGACACTGGGGAGGAAACCTGTTAGCAACATGGAAATGGAATGAGGACAATTTCTGCTGGCTACAGACCTAGCCCCAAATCTGTGACAGGTCAGACATTTGAAATTAAGCGCTAATTGCCCATTACAAAATGCTTATTCATGAAAGTCTCCAAGTGGAAGTTTATTTGTGCTCCAGATTCCTGTAAGAGTACAGTTAGGCGTCTTGAGCCTCCCCACACAAAGCCTACCTTTGTATGAGCAGGCGTACAAGCACACCGCACAGCAGGGTTAAAGCATATTGCTGCAAATGAATAATAACCTGGAGCTCAGCTAAACTCCTGTAAGCCAGGGCAGACACAGTGACAGTGTTTCCCTAATTCTTGTACCAGCCTTAGGCCAGGCCTCACTGCTCTAAAAGCAGGATGTCAGACTCCCACTACCTCAGCCTTCTGCCCCTTCTTCTGTTACCTAATATCCCCCTATTACTCTCATCTCCCCTCTATTATGGATGCAATAGGGATGTGAAGGAGACCCAGAAGGATGCAAATGAACTATTTGCATGCCTGTCTTTGCAGTCATTTCCTTTCTCTTGGCAAGTGCTGTGTTGAAAATAGGTGATTCTCTCCAAAGAACCCAAAGTGGCAGGAGAATATAAATATCTAAAGCCGGTGATACCCAAGGAGAAAGAACAGACGCATGAGAAGATATTGTGCCTGTTTGAAAGCCATGATTTAGGGGATTGTTACCAAGTTTAACTCAAGTGAAAAGCTTGGCTAACCGTGATGTGATGCATGCTTGCCTGTATTCAGATGAGAGCCACTTCTCTCGTCCTTTATATTCTCTCTGGACCAGTGCTTGAATTAGCAACACTGTCCTTTGGATTGAGAGAAACACAAAGAATTTCAATCATCAGTTGTTCTTGATGAGAAGAGGGTTGTGGGGGTTTTTGATGTAGCAGGAGCTGCTGCATTAGCTCTGTTCTACTGGTAAGAAGGAGGATCAGAAGGGCAAATTTATGCCTTTGAAAGAGGAATCTGATGCAAATGAAACCAGCCTACTTCACCCTGATTAGATTTCATCATGTTGTGACTTCAGTATGCATTCAGCAACCTGGCAACAGGGGCAAAGATTTGAGAAATGTCCAGAAGTTAAAAGGACGTGGTTCCTATGGATTATCAGTGTATCCCTTTAAAGAAAAAAAATCTCATCTTTACTATTCTTTCAGCAACTCGAAGCAGGCGTCAAAGAAAAGTATTCAGGCAGACAATAAAAATAGCTGGGCCAAATGCTCTCCAGCAGTGACCTGATCCTGTCTCGTGTGCTACAGAGGGCACAGATTCCTTTGCAGTTACAAACAGGCTCCAGACTGGAGACAGACTCCATTTCAGGCTAATTCAAGTAAAGTACGTGATGATAACCAAGGGCCAGTGCACAGCAGAGTTATAATGGGGAGAGGGGCCACTGTGCAGTGTGGCTGCATTGCAGTTGTGCTGTGACAGCTTACATTGCCCTGGATAGATGGAATTAAATCTTTGCTGTAAGGCATCACGCTAAAAGATATGCTACAGCCCTTACGGAAAGATCCAGCCTGGAGTGCGTCTGTCTTCATAGTGTTGGTCCAGTGATGCAGGGAGAAAGAAACCATACAACTCACAACCTCTTCATAAGTGAATTTCCCAATGTTTTGTGCTCAAGTATGTTAAGGGTATGTTGTTCCTGGCTGTTTCAGGAAGGTTATCAAATCCCACATACAGAGGATGAGAGGTGTGGTAGAAAGCATTAAAGAAAAGCAAGAAAATACTTGGTTGAAAGTACACTTAGGAACAGCACATTTACAAAACCAGCCTTGCCTTTGTCTTACATTTCTCAAGTGAAGGGCAAGAATGAATTTGGATTGCTTCACTGAGCTATAGCACTCAAATATCTGGCACTGCATTGTGTTTTGCACAATGTGAGCTCCTTTTTGTGAGAGCGAAGCAGAGGAAAGCTGGGTCTGCTTTTAGGCTCTGATACAGGCATCTTCAGGCATTGCACAGAGATGTCATTCCCTTCTCTGGTTTGTGGCTGCACATGTGGTGCTGCTAATGTAGTCAACACAGTGGTATACCATCCAGGGGCTGGAGTCGTCCATGGGGAGTAGAAACTGTAATATATGAAGTGGCACTTGCAGGTAAGAGGTTTGTTGGCTTGTGTTTTCTATTTCTGTGTCTTCTCTTGAAGATAACTTTGACCCAGTTTGCTTGATGCACTGGAGTCCAGACCTGGCAAAAGAGGAGAGAGCAATAAAGCCAGCAAAGTATCTTTGGATCAGAGAGGTGCATATTGAGAACTAGATTGAAAAACAAACATTTTGTGGGTCCTGGCAGCTTTGTTGTGAAGGATGGGCAAACCTTCAGGCTGAGACCTGAGGGCTATCACTGCACGAAATACAAAAGGAGCTTAGTTTCTAAGTGGCTAATGAGTTTACTACCTTGTTTCTGTCAAGGGTTTTGCAGGGGGTGATGCTGATTAATGTGTCATGCCCTTTCCCCAAGCCTATCCCCTTCCTCTTCCATCTCACCAGGCTCTGTCTGACACCATTTATTAGGCTACTTGTCCCTGACTTGTGAGGAATAAATATTGACAGTGATGGCTGCTTAATAGGATTTGGTTTTGCTTTTCACTCTGTGAAAGAGTTTGGCACTTCTAACTCAAGTGACACTCTGTTTGGGACTGGCTCCATCCAGACTTAATTTTGGAAGGATTTTTTTTTTTTTGTTTTCTTAAATGAGGATGGTCACAACATGTCCTGTGTATGAAGAGAAGCTGAGATTAGATGTGTACATTGCTCTTCTTTTTCCTATTGACTTGCAAATCAGTGATGTCCAGACCACGACTACAGCTTGGCACATGCCTCTAGCAAAGATGCAGCTTCCTTTGGGAGAGTGCTGATGTTCGCACTGGAAATAATTTGGATGTGTGTTGTTGAATAGGGCTTGTAAATGGCCCTCTTCTATTTAGCTGTAGAGTGGTGGATCTGATGGCGGTTGGTGGCCTGAAGACCTCAGATCATCCTGCCAGTTGGCACTGAGTGGGTGGTCATCCTCCCCAGTGCTTTGTTAATGCATTTTGAGCTGCCTTAAGAAAAAGCATTTCATATTGTTTTAAACACAATGGTTGTGGGTGGGGTTTTTAAAATGCATCTTAAGGGACTTGTGAAGAACGTCCCATTAACATCCCATAGCCATCTAGAGTAAGTGGAATTTTCGGGGCTGTGGAAAACTGTTTATCTAAAGAGTAGTGGTTTTAACCAGGGACTTGGTGTCCCTGGAATCCTGGCAGGGTTTGGTATCTTCCAGGAAAACACAACCTTATGGTGATCTATAGAATCATTTTTCCAAGTTGTGCTGGAGGTCGTTTGCTCCATAGGTACTTGAGGACAGGAACTCTTTGGAAGAGGTTGGCTTCTCATCCCACTCTGTTCAGTGCTATCAACCTGGAGCCCACTCGCCTTTCCCACTGTTATGCTTCCCCAGCCTGCTGAAACTGCAATAATTGCCTCATGGCTGCTTACAGACCCTTCTGTTCTTTACCTCCCTGTCACTCTCCATTTTAAAACTGGTTGTTTTGTGCACATATTCGCAGCAAGCCCCTCACTGCCTGAACGTGCAGTATGGTGGCCTTCCCTGCTGCCCAGCTCCAGGCTGGCTTTAAGGGACAGGGCAGGTGACCTGCCTTCACCTTTGTCCCAGGAGCCACAGGTGATGGGGGAGATCTCCCTTCTGGGGAGGTCTGTGCAAGCACAGAGGAATGCACTGGGACACAGTGGTGTGCGAGAGAGCCCAGGGGTTCCTCTCATCCAGTGTGTGTTGTGCTGGCTGCAGTCCTTGTCCTTTTCCAGGCTGTTGAAAATCAGGTAGATGCTAAACATAATTTCAGTGAGAAAATAATATTTTTCTATTAGCAGACAGTGTTTCTGTTTCTCAGCTTAAGCACTCTTAAAAATACAGAAACAAACAAACAAAAAAAAAAGCCGAAACATCACCAAATCCAAGGTGATTCAAATGGCTTCTCTTCCACGTGTCTCACAATGCATAGGCTGCCTGCATTAGTTTGCAGCTGTATTTACAGATGAAGTTATTGAAAAGCTGTGGTGTTATTGCTGCAGGAGGACAGTAATTGCAGTAAACTCATTGTACTCTTTAAAAATAAAAATGCAGGGAGATAACCAGCCAGATGGCAAGTCGGCTGTATTCTGCATGATTTGGTTCTTTTGGCGCTTACTATGTAGGCTCTGTGTGTACCTGAAAACCTCAAGTCTTTTCTGCTGTTACCAGGCTGATTTTGTGCCCTCCCCAGGTCAGTACATTGGTTTTCCACTGGAGCTGTCCATTTAATTCTGTGCAGAGGAGATGTGATGAACCAACAGTATTGCTTGTCTTTAATGGCTGGACAAGTAGCCAGCATAGCAGGGTTCTGTGGTATCTGTTTCTTTTATTTTTTTTCTGTTTGTGTGATTGCATTTCTGTACTGTGGTCCCTGAGAGCTACGACTCTCTGAATTCTGTGCAAAATGAAGCTGCAGGACCTGCAGAGATTCTACTTTTTGTAAAGCAGCCAGCTGAATGCTCATCTCCTTACTCAGTCCCTGCTTGTTTATCATGCAAGCAGATCTCCTGCTAAAATCCTGCGGAAGTGAATGCATGTCTTGTTGAGTAAAGGATTTGGAAATCTGGGAAGACTTGGGTGAGTGGGATGGAGAAGCAGTTCATAAGAAGTACTTCTTATTATGGAGATTAGATATTGCTACACCCATGAACATGATTTAGCTCTGTAAAATGCACTCCACCTCTCACGTTACTGCAGTTAAAATCTGGCATACCAGAAAACATTGCAAAGCAGTAAGGTTAGAGAGAAAAGCTCAGCAGCAGACCAGAGTTGGTGCCTGATGCTGGGTGCCCACCACACCTGTGGTAATTGTGAATATGGGCTTTCTTCTGCCCCCTCAGAACTGATCCCCAGATTGTCACCAAAAGTTCTTTCAAAAAACATTACAGCTACTATTTCAGCATTGTGGTAATTCACCTGCATTTTCAAAGGAGGGCTGCCGGGGTAAAAGTCATGCCAGATTCCTTGAAGTGCAATGCATATGCAGGCCAGGAAGAGAGAGATCCAGCTGTGCAGATGGAAGATTAATGCTTTCTCTTGCTCATCAGTGCCAGAGATCTCATCCATCTGCCACTGGAGCAGTTTGTATAAAGCACTTCCTTAATCTTTAGCTTTAAACCATTTTAATTGCTGGTCTGAACTGACCTAGTTGGCTTTGCCTTCAGCATATTGGGAAACGATCCTGCAAGTCATGGCACCAGCAGTTTGAGTATCAAATAATTAGTTCTGGAAAAGATTTTCCTGGTTAGTGAATTTCTCAATGTGAACAGAACTTCTTCAGCTGCAGTGCTTGGTTTTTTTTCATTTGTTTGTTATTTCCCCCATGGAATGTGTTCTTAGAGTATGTGAGTTCAACTCTTGCTTTCTTCTTGTAGCTGCTTTTCTTTATAGGAGCTGTAATTTATTTCTTTACAGTTGTCCTTTACAGTCATCTTGTGCTTCCCTTCACACTGTGTGAGAAAAGTTAGAAGTTGTAGTTTAGATTCAGTGACTTGTGATCAGCATGATTCAGCACTGGGATATCCTATGTCATGTGCAGGTAATGTTATTGTGTTACCCGAGTGCACTTACCCTTAAAAGGATGAATGTGTTACTGATCCCTCTCGCCAGGTGAGCTCTGCAGCACATCATTCTCACTTGAGACACCTCTGAACACTTCTGCACCCCACTCTATTATGGACAGGTCTGAAAGGCTGTTCCTAATCACCTCCTGGTTCTCAACAATACATGAAGAGGGGTAAAGCTCTGCTTCCCCAGGCAAGTAACCTGGCTTTCCCAAAGACCAGTATGGCTTGCTGTCTACAAAAAACTCTTGGCACGTTTGTGAGTCCCGGGGATAGAACTGAACAAACAGGTCAGAAAAGTGCCACTCGGGGCAGTGCTAGTTTACACCGGTGAAGACGAGAGTCCTCTTCTTCCATTGAGCTACATCCTTAAACTACAGAATGAAACCACAGTCCTAGAAAGATTTGGTTCAGGGCTGCACAGAGAGCACTTTGTCCATTCAGGAGCACCAGCAGGATGTAATTGCAGAGTGCTCTCCAGCGGGGTGAAATCATGGCCAGAGATAAACCTATGCTGTGCACAGCAGCTCAGAGTAGCAAAAGCCCATCTCTGCGCAGGGCAGGTGCTGGTGCCAGATAGTAGCTTGGGGCCATACTTCGGCAGCCACCTGCCACTGCTCTGCCAGTGTCAGGGTCAGTGATATGGACATGGTATCATGCCTCAGGTTACCTTTGAGTGCCAAGATGCTCTCCTGGCATTAGTTAGGTTCAAGTGGAGAGTGAGAGATGTTAGAATCAAAGCGCATGGAAATCAGTAACTGGAAATATGAGCACTGAAACATTTGGGTTGGTCTATCTGCAAGTTAAAGGTAAGGAGGAGTTGACTTTTGTTATCCATGTGTGTGTACAACCTAGGCATGGCAAGCTCTAGTGCCCTGACAGGCTCTCTGAGTGCCAAGCTACAATTCACTATAGCTGTGAGCTTCTATTATAAAAAACCAAGAACTGGGTAGGTATAACAACTTGTTTTTTCAGCTCTCAGTGTTCTTCCTTGCAGCTAGGGCCCAGGTTGGCAGGCCATGCAGGGAACTGTGCACTGCCACTGCCTGTTCACAGTGCAGGCAGCATGCCCAGCTCCCTGCCTGAATTCACACTGCTGTCTGAGGGAGAGCTGATCATGCAAAGCAGGGGACGGCTTGCGTTTCAGAAAGGCTTGGTTTAGGGTGTCTTTAAAAGGGTGGCAGTCGCTGGGGTCGAGGTCTGGGTGCAGAGGAATGCTATTAGCAAACCTAAAGACCAGAGTGAAAATGCTGCATATTGTGGACCCAAATGCAGCTGGCACAAACCAAAAATGTGCATGTGAGTGCCTTTCTAAGTATCCAGTAATCCTCCAGGGCAAAACGAGGATTAGGTCTCTCTTGAAGACAAAGAGGGAGTTCATTTTCTCAAAGATGCCTTGGCCAATACCAAATTAAGTGTGGAACTCAAATGAATGTGAATACTTCTTTCAGATCTCTGCTTGCAAACAGGTACAGTGCAGAAGCAGCTTATTTATGTGTGTTTGTGTGGGACTGTGCAAACACAGCGTGGACAGATTGTGGGATTGAGGTCACGTCAAATAAAACCCATCCAATCTCAGAGAAAAGAGAAAGCCAGAAAAGCATTGGGCAGGTAGGACCAGATGGAATTGCACAGTCAAAATCCAGTCTCCATTCTGCAGATTTTTTCCACTCTGTACCTGAAGGTTAGAGCATTTTCTCTGCCCCTAATTTACAGTTTTTAAAGTTGGAATTAAGTGATGAGCTTTCCTAGAAGGAAAGGTAGGAGCCTTATTTCATTACAAGTGACTTCTTACCATATACTCAGCAGGACTGCATAGGAGTTATTAGACTGAAATTGTCAGTTTTCAAACGTGAGATGTATTCATCTATAATTTCCTATGCAAGGTGTCTCTACTCTGCACTGCTCCTGGAAAATTTCTTCTTTTTCTTTTTGTTGATTGGCTTACAGCATGAGATCAGCCCTACTAATCCCATCTTAATAGATAACCAGCACAGATGTGCTTGTGATATGTATGAAAAATATTCGTGTTTGTATTACTTTGTATCTTGGAAGCAGCAGCCAGCAGCATTCCAGCTTGGGGCTGTAAATTTTTTTCCCTGGAGCTTTATGGACCCATCTAAATGCAAAAGTTGGACATCTTTGTTTCTGGTTGACGTATGGATACCGCTGCGGAACTCTATGGGAAAAATACCCTCTTTAGTCTCAAGATTAATGTGGGATTTCATGTGAGATTTCAAACGGGCCTTGCATTAAGATGAAGCAAAGTCCCTCCATGATCTTCCACGGGCAGAACCTGTTGCATTTTGAGGTGTCCATGAAACAGCCTTCAATTCCTTGTCTGCCTTGTTAAGGTTCGAACTTACATCTGGGTTTGTGAAGTCCTCCATCTCAGGTGAATGCCATAAGTTGCATGGTTGAGATTTCACCCAGGACCTGAAAAACTTTTCCTTGTAAAAAGCTTTAGGTTTGGTTTTTGTTGGTTTATTTTATTATCTTTTTTTGGATGGAAAAAACTCCTTGTTTGCCTGTTTCCAGCTGGTTCTAGTCCGTGTTTGGCTCATGGGTCCCATGGGCACACACTCACAAACCTGTTGCTGCTGCCAACTGAGTGCTACAGGTGGCCAAGGGAGGACCTGGGTCTTTGTGCTCTGACAGACAGAAGCTGCTTCCACTTCAGATAAAGGAGATTCTGTGAGCGTGACGGATATGCGGATTATGGTCTATTTCTGGAGCAGCCACAGGAGGTAACAAAATAAGAAATACGTAAGCAAGCTGGTCTTCTGGCTTCAGGCAGAGCAGGAAGATCTGCAAAGCAGCATGCCCACTGGACAGGGAAAGGTTGGTTCCTAAGGTGAGCGCAGCTGCCCTCCCTACCTGGGAGAGCCCTCTCTTTATCGACAAGGAGGTGGCAGAAGGGCTTTCTGTTTGCTAAGAGAAGAGGTCCTGTTGTGGAGGTGGCGCTTTCATTCCCAAGGAGATGTAATTCCAGCCCATCAGGCGCTGAGTGCTCACCTTCACCCTGCAGGATGAGGATAGCCAGAGGTGAAGGCACCAAACTGCCCTCACCTCACTGGGCTCAGCTGGGGAACTCAGGACACCCTGTGACATAAGATAATGCTATTGGGTGGACGCGGCAGTCTTAACTCCTTCATCTCCCCCTTTGTGGGTTTGGTGGTGCTGAGTGCTGCTTTGTTGCTGCTTCATTCTCTGTGCTTGTGCTGTGCTGTTGGCTGCTTATGTAGTGAAGCAGGGATGTCTCTTGTGTTCTGGTTTTAGACAAAGGGAAAATCTATTAAGTAATGACTAAAAATCACTGTAGGAACTTGGAATAGGAGTTTATTGCTTTAACTTTGATTTCAGCATCATCACCATGTGAACTGCTTTTCTAGGCAAGCTTTTAATTCTGATACTGGTTGTAAACACTCCTGTGAGTTTCAGATGATTTATAAAACAGCATTTAAGTTCTTTCTTCTAGAGGCAGCGCTTGGCTTAGAAATAATGAGACACTACCAATTACTGAACCTATTAATATTTGTAGATTGGAATCTCTAGGACTTAGGTCTTCTATTACCATGGCAGAAAACCTGGCATTAGTTCACAATAAATGACTAGTATTCCAAGAGGCTGGACCATTAGAGAATTAGTTATTATGGGAAGATTTTTAAAAGCATAAATGATTTTTAAATTATTCCTGGTGCTGCTTATGGATGATCCCAGCCCTGCCCTGGACTCATACCTAGAGAACCACTGGGAGCTAAGCAGAAAAGCAGCATACAGGATGCTAGTGCACATAGAAGTGCGCTGGAAAACATGCTGTCAGCAGCAAAATTTCAGAAGCTTGGTTTTCTCTGACTCCCTTGTATGACATCTCTCCCCTTTGTGAGCCATAGCCAGAGAGCTAAGCTCTCACTGCAGTATTTTCTCAGTGAGAGACACAATTTGTACTACTGCCATTACTCTTCTTATGAATGCTTAGTTCTCTGAGGCTGATACCTCTGCAAAGCCTGGTTGAAACTGGTCTGCAGGTTCAGACACTGGCACTGTGGGATCTGCTGGGCAGAGGCATGCATCCACACCTGGTGACTGGGCATCAATTTGGAAGCGATAAAGAAAAGCAAAAAAAGGTGAGAGAGAAGAGCCAAGAGCTTGGAAGGTTAAGATAAATGGTATGAAATATTTCAACTATGCATGTAATGGGAGGTCAGTGCAGGAGGCAGATAAGGCGGCCAGAGGAGGTCAAAGAGGGTTACGGTCAAAAGCAAGAGATCTCCCTAAACCATCGAATGAGCTCTTCAAGGATTGTGACAGGCCGTATTTTCAGATGAGAGAGAAATTAAGCGGAGTGCTTTTGTACAGCTAGTCATTGACATGTGTGGTATTAAATACCAAAGGCACTCTGGAACAGTATAAATAACAATTCATAACTAAACCAGAATTTCTCAGAAAAGGAAAGATTTGAGAGGCAGCTGCCAGCCTCAGGTGGGAGATGAAGGAGATTTAAATAGACAGTGCTAGGTTTCCTGTCTCCTGCATATGAGCTTCACAACAACATGATAACATAAAGAACAACTGCGGGCCACTCCTTGCTGGGAACGCTTTTCAACTATGCACTTGTGAGGCACTTTGCAACATCCCGAAATAAAATGCAGCCACAGTCTTAAGGACCATCCCAGCGGGCTGGGTGCTCTTGTAGGGGCTGGCGCACTGTGCCGTCCTGCCACTGCCTCGAGCTTTTGGAGAAGAGTTGCTTGAAGGAGAAGCTGCAATGGCCAAGACACAAGGTAGGCTCTGGGCATCTTTGCAGAGAGGTGGCTGTTGGTGTGTTGCAGTTTAAGACATGAGTGCCCTCCTGATGGTGTAGGAATGCCTCAGAAAATCTGGGATAAGCAGCCAGGTCGTGTGGTTGAGTGTGGGGCAGAAAACTGAGAGCAGAGGTTTGTGGTTTTAGGTTTGTGGGCGCTGTTTCAAGGAGATCTCCATCTCTGTGTGTGTGCTTGCCTGGTGGAAGGATCCTCATCTATCAGGTTCCCCACTGGGCTTGATTAACGACGTTATTTATAGACTGCCTGATTAGTTTTCAGGGTCTTAGTGAGCCTGTTGTTCCACATGGAGCTCAGTAATTAGAGTTTTTTAAGAGGCTTGGGAAAAACTCCCCTGCATTTCCTCCTTACTCCCAACCAACAGCCCCAGAGCCCTTGCAGGCACTAATTAACAACTCTTTGTCTTTCTCAGGTCAATCTCACAGTTCTTCATGCTTCTAGGCAGGGTTTTCTCCCTGTGAGGGGAACACCCAGGCTGCTTCTGTCCTGCTGCTTGAGGGTCAGATCTGAGTGGATCCATTCGGGAACACTTGGAAGGGGGACACTGGGGAAGTTCTGCCCACAGCGAAGCCTGGAGTCTGTGCTGCCTCTTGCTTTCTTCATGTGTTTAGAAAGATGTTGGGGGAAAAAATAAATAAAAAAAGTCCTCAGTGCTGAAAGATCACTAGGCTGTGGTGATGGGGAAGCCATGGCCATATGCTCCTCTGCATCAGTATATCTGGTTGCTGATTTTTCTTTTTTTTTTTGCAGATTTTGGGTAATTTCCCTGTCCTACATGTTGTTAACTGGCTACCTCTGTGCTAGGGGAGTAGCCCCTTGCAGAAGCACAACTCCAGTGTAGCCTAGTGATAGTGAAAGGTCTGGAGGGGAAAATGTATGAAGAGCAACTGAGATCTGTGGGTTTGATCAGCCCAGAGCAGAGGAGGTTGTGGGGAGACCTCATGGCAGTTACAGCTCCTCACAGGGAGTCGAGGAGCAGCACTGAGCTCTGCTCTGTGTGACAGCAGCAGGACCTGAAGGAGCGGCATGGAGCTGTGTCAGGGGAAGAAGAGTTGGGGGGTGGGGGTTAGGGACAAGTTCTGCATCAGAGGGCACTGGGCATGGAACAAGCTGCCCAGGGCAGCAGGCACAGTTCCAAGCTGCCAGAGTTCAGGGAGCATTTGGACAATGCTCTCAAACATAGGGTCTAATTTTTGGGTGGTCCTGTGTGGAGCCAGGAGTTGGACTCGATGATCCCATGGTGCCTTCAAAGACGACAGGAGTTGCAGGCACCAGCACTTCCACACATAGGACTGCAGGGCCAGCTCATGCTGGTTATCCCAAATTAGTGAGGTATCATGGTTACCTCAGACAAAGGTTGTATCACCCCAGCACGATCCTGGCTGTGCAAAGTTCTCAGGTAACCCTCATCTCCTCTTTGTGACCTCCAAACCAGAAAAATGATCATTCCCCATAGATGAAATGAGGCCAGGATTTGCCCTAAGACAAGTATCTCTGCTGAGATCCTGTCCCCCCTGATGTGACCCTGCTGCTTTGTGGCCATCTCTGCTGTATTTTCATACAAAGCTTGAAATGAGACTTTGTTGTTTAAACACCACAGCAGTGGATTTGTTTTGCTGTACATGGGCTGCTCTGAAAGTAGCACCTCCTGTATTATTATGCTGGCCCACAATGTCCGAGGAGGGTGTTGGTGATGTAGCAGTAAAGACTGAACCTCTCCTGAGAATTAACTCTGTTGAATAGTGTTATTGGGCTCTTTGTTATAGTTTCCAGGGTAATGGATATTGCTTTCAGAGTGATCTACTATATGTGTGTATCTACTGTATGTATATGCACAATCTTTTGTTATCTGTAGCAGCTCTTCTGTCCTTTGTGCTGCAGTCAGCCTTTAAAAATGAGTTTGTTTTTGTCACAAGGGGGCAGTTAGTGGCCCTGGCACTGCACAGGAGACCAGTAAGACAGCCCGTGCACCTGCTGTACAGATGGGAGCCCGATGTGATTTTGTACATGCAAGTGATAAGTGAATCCCAACTAGTTGCATTTGTGTTATAAATACAGCAAGTCCAGGTCTGTGCAGGGAGCAGTGCAGGTGGCAGAGGACAAAGCCAAAGGAGATTTATCCCGTGGAGGGGAAAAGGCACCTAAGGCAGGATTTGTGGTACATTTTGGACGAAGAGAAGCAGGGTGAGCAAAAAGGCCACTGAGGACCAGTCGCTTTCCCTAATCTGGGTGAAAGTGCCGCTGTGCGCTCCCCGCGCTATCTCATCCGTAGCATGAGGCTTAACATTCCTGACTGGCACGTGGGGCTAGAGAGGGAGCGGGGAGGGGGGCTGAGGGGGGGGAGGACCGAGCTGGACACAAAGACGGCCGGCCTCTCAGCGGAATGGCATCCAAGCCATCTCAGCCATCCAAAGCCCCAGCTGCCGGCCTGTGCACTCAGCCTGCAGCCTGCTAAGCGCACGGTGAGAGGCCTTTCTGTGCACCTCGCGCTGCGGGCTCAGGGACAAGGCTCTCCAGCTTTGCTTTTACCCGGCTGCTGTGAGCTGGAGGAAATCTCAAAGCTGTCCTACATCTTGGAGCTAGAAATGGGAGCCAATGGGAACACTGTGCCTGCAGGAAGGAAGGAGCTGAAGTGATGGGTGCACGGTGTTTGTGTGGCTTCTGCGTGCGTGTGACAAAGAGGGGTAAATATTTGTTTGCTGACTTTGTGCAAGTAGCACTGGGGGGAAGGGATACGGGGGTGGGGGGGTAGTGGACTTTTCTTTCTTTTTGTTGCCGTGTGGACTTTTATCTCAGCTTTTCTGTGTTCAAAGCCGTTGTCAGGTGGTTACATCCTGCAGGGGAGCCCCTGAGCTCTGCAGACCGGGATTGTAGTCTCAGGGTACAGATGCAGGGTGATGAGTTCTGTGCTGTGGGTGCTGCAGCTGGTCTCTCTGTGTGCTGAGTTCTGTGGGGGCACTCCTAAGGGCTGAGCACTGCCTGGGTGGGAAGGAAAGCAAAACCCTCTCTCTTGCAGCCTGAATTGGCAGTGACAGAGAGAAGGGCTACAAGTGGCTTGCTGGGACATCTTGTTTGCACTTTCTAAAAGCTAGACTGATGCCTCCACATTTCCCCTTGGGTCTGTGTGTTACTTTCTTTCTTAAAACAGTTATTAAATGTCAAGTACAAGTTTTTCATGTGCTGCTGTTTATACAGCCTTGGCTTCCTTTGGCAGGGACACATATGCTGCGAAGGGATGCACCGACCCATGTCCCTGCCTGCTCGGTCCAGACCGTGTGACCACTGACTTCCAGCCCAGCAAACCTACGTGGCCAGGAGGAGTTAAGTTAAGGCTGAAGAACAGGTGAGAGTGTGCACATCTGCATTCCTGTCTGCTGGGTGTGTTTGATGGCTGCTGTCCTTGGAGAGTGGCTCTCAGACTCTTCTTCCCTCTAGTGGGAGTGCTGGACTAGAATATCACGAATTTCCAGCATCCATAGAACTAGGTGGTGGAAGAGAGCCAAGACAGTTTCTTAACCTCATGCCCACCTGTTCCTTAGTTATCCGTGCCTGTGGCACGTTGCCAGGCAAGTGAAAGGAAGTGACCTTTAGCGCCTTGAATAAAGCATCAACATTTCTTGATTTCAGTAACATTTACGTAGGGCTGGGTGTAAAAATGCTACTGCTTTGTAAACACATCCAAATGTTACTTCTTTGGCTACTGATATGCCTGAGGATGACTCACTGGGAAAGGGTCCCGGAGGAGTGTCCGTTCTTGTCAAAAGCACTGTCACTTATGGTAAAGTTCACTGGAGGTGGGGGATCAAAATATCTCCACAGCACTGACAGTAAGCCTGCAGCATCCCCCCAGATTTAGATACCTGGCTTTCCAAAGCTACAAGGTTTGTTCCAAATCTGAGAGTATTAGTGGGAGTTTGGCATTTGTGACAAGCCTGCTGAGAGCCTATCTGCATTTCTAAATCTGCATTTCTAAATAAGTAAATGTCTTCAGAAGTCAGCCTCCTGAATTGCTCTGGATCCACCATAATTGTGGCACAGCCTCATTTTCTTCCTTTGTGTGTGCAGGTTGGGGCCAAATTGTACTGTGCTTGCTAAGGCAAAGCTCCTCCTGGCAGCAGAAAAGCCTTTTGCATCAGTTAGATGGTATTCTGGATGACCTCAGATTTTTCTGTTTCAGTCTTCTGAGGTTTACACCATGAAGCCTAAGTAGCAACTTTTGTTGGCAGCACTGAATTCAGAGCAGACCTTGACCCATTTGAAGTCAAGAAGCTTCACTGATTTCCAATAGATGTTACTGAACAGCTGAGGAGGGAATGTGACTCATGAAGTCATGCTCTGCTCTTAGAAGCAAGGATGCACATGTGGTGCAAACTCACTGACCTTGGTGGAGTTGTTCTAGCTTTTAGGCACTACAGTCAGTTATGGATCCTGACCCTGTGCAGCCTCAGTGGCTGCAAAAGGAAGAGAGAAGGGCTCAGTGTGCATGTTTTGTTTTCCTCCATCTGGGAGCTTGCACCAAGAATGATATCTCCCCTGGATGGAGCAGATTTTAGAGGCTGAAATATCTCCTTGAGAAAGTTTTATCAGGGAAAAATTTCTCTGTGGTTTGGGTGTGGGACTCAGGCGTTCCTGAGGTATGAAACCCATAGCAAGTTTTGGAAAGAAGCTGCAATGCATACACCACCTTTCTATAGCACTGAGTTATTCAGGCTGTGCTTACTGTAAATCCTGCTTGCCTGTTGATTTAATAGCAGATATCTGCAGAAGCTCCAGAGTTTAGCATTTCACTTGGATTAATTTGTCTTTGGATGCAGAGCCAATGTTTTCCTTCATTTTTCCGGCAGTGTCGGAGGCTGTGTCTGCATATCTCAGTGGCTTAACTTGCATTGAAGCTTTGGTGACAAGCAGGAAGTTGCTTTAATGTACAAGAATTTGAATGTGGGAGAGTGTTTCAGACCTGCCGATTTTACTTTGTGTGTGCCAGTGTTTATTACCAAAGTGATTAAAAGTTTCTGAAGGAAAGGAGAGGTCTATTAGTGGCTCTGTGATTTGTGTGGTTTTGCCTGTTTGTGTAAAAATCCCCTCCTGTCCATGCAGACCAGTTTATGTGGACACATCCGTACATTCAGCATGTAGCATACATTCTCCTGCTGGCCATTTCTACACCGACATTTTGATGCTGAGGTTATTGGAGCTGCTTGTGGTTTGTAGCTCAGCCTCAGAGCAGAGCCCTGTTCCATCTAAGATGCTCACCATATGAATCCCCCTGGTCACCTGCCATGGCTAGCTGTCCCCTGTAGGCTTGGATAGTCAGTGTTCCAACTGCCACCCACCCAGTTCCTCTGAACAAGAATGGGAAAACACATTCCTTCCATTGTTCCTAAGTTTCTCCTCTTGCAGGTTGCTGTGTTTTTGATATCGGGGTGCAAAAGAATTTAAGCTATGCTTGTTTTTTGTCTTTTTAACTAATTTACCGACTAGAAAAGATTGAGAAAAAATTATTTGAATTAGGCCCATTGTGCCAAATCATCAGGGAGGATAAATCAGTGCAGCTTTGTGAGTTCTGCAAAGCCACAGACAAGATAAATCACGTTACTGTCTGGCCCCTGAGATTCTCTACCTGTGCTCAGGGAGCAGATGTAAATGTCTGGAGAAGGCAGGACATAGCAGAGTCCTCCTCAAGGACAAAAGCCAAAGCAAATACTCTTAAGTGTGGCAGGTGCCTCTTTTCCAGATCTGTTCTTTCTTACTTCCCCAGTGAAAGAAACAGTAAAATTGTGGCAAGAAGTGTGTTTAACAACAGAGTGTTGTTAATGCAGCACTGAACAGTTTCTTATTCTAGCCTTTATGTGCTTCAGTTAGCAGGCAGGGGACTCCCACATGTGTAAGCCACAGTCCTGTGTGAGCAGCGCAGACAGACTGTCCTGGTGGGAAATATTTTTTCAAGACAGAGATCTGAAATACTTTTTATTCTGCAATTTAAGTCATACTTACTGTGTTGCTTGGTAATGCTTTATGTAAAAAAAGAAAGCTGTCAGAAGATCCCAACAGGATAAAGTCCTTGAATCCAGTAATCAACAAGAATGAAGGTTGTATACATCACCTCTCACACTAATAACCAAAGCCCCGCTGTTCCTATTCAAGCCTGTTGTCTGCTTAGTGTCAGGAATGTCAGTGGGACCCTTTCATTGTGTAGGGCAAAGTCCTCAATCTAAATATTGCCTGTCAGACATGTGCTTGGATGAAGGGAAAATGACGCAGTAGCGCATGGTGCAGTTCCTAGTGCTGTGCTCTGCGGTAGACCTGTTGGGTGATTCTGTGTCTTCACCTCTTGAGGCCTTTGTTTCCTTTTCTGGAAAATTGGATAAATGGACCTTTCTTGGATAAGGCAGCCCAGGGGTTACCAAAGAAATGCGATAACACAGAGGTGTGATGTACAAGACCAATAATCATTAATTACAGTGTTTGACTGTTCGTGAGTTCAACCAAGGAGCGACTATTGCTCACAGCTGCCATCACCTCGGAGTGATCTCAGAACTTTTTTCCTGCAGCCCAAGGGAGAGCATTGCTTTCCAGAAAAAAAGCAGCTTTTGTCTCATGCAATTTCTGCTGCAGCGCATGATTCTGTCATGTATCCGTAGCCCTCACCAGAATCAGCATGATGAGCCTTGCTTGGGTGTTCCCTTCTGCCAAGAAATCATTCCACGTGTTTTTCCTATGTCTGCTTTTGGTGCTAGGGAGAGAAGACTAGGAAGAGAGACAGGCTACTTCCTGCACTTGGAGTTGCTGAAAAAAACAGTAGAAAAAAATCCATATGTACCTCTGCATACGTGACTGTCATTTCTGCTTTCACCCAGAGCCTTTCTTTGCAGTGGTCTGGCAAGGGCTATCTTGAAAAAATGTTGGTGAAGGTAATGGTAAGAGACTTACGCAAAAGGCCTTGATTCCCTGCTTTCCCTTCCCTAAGAGACTTCAGAGGGCTTCAGTACCTGTCTGCCAGCTCTGAGATGAGGCAATTCAGGCATCCCAAGTGAGGTTCATCAGGGGGGAAAAAGACAAATTGCGCCAGATGTGGGCTGAAACAACAAGCAGATGTGACGTCTGCCTGTGACACTAGAAAGGTATCTGAGAGAGAAATGAAACCAAATGGAGCTGGGGTAGAGCGCTGGACTCAGCTGTTAGATGTTACTCAAGTTGTTGTTTTTGTGTGTGTGTTAAAGTCTGAAACTGCTAAAAGCTGTGATTTGCTGTGAAGAGATTCATTGGTTGTGGAGTTGTCCTCTAGAAGCTACAGGGAGGGCCATATTGCAAAAAAGAAGGTTGTTTCCTGGTTTGAGAATATTCATACATTTGACCTAAGTGTCCTGAAATGAGTTTTCTTTCAGTGTCTGTTTTTTTCTTTTGCTTTGGGAAAGTTTTAATCAGAACATAAAGAAAGGTGCAGGTTGCAGCTCTCTCTGTAGGTGGAGAGATACTATGTCTGAGATCTATGACATGAAATATCATTTCATAGACTTCACATCTTTCTAAGGAGTCCCCCTTATTTTTAGTGAAAATGAGGAAGGGACGGAGCACATTTCAGATGTACTCTGCTCCTGAATTCACCAGAAGGGCTCTGAGCCCCAAAAGACATATTCAGTGAGAGACACATCGAGCTGATGCCATTATGGCCTCACTTCTTTTTAATTGGCCTCATCTGTTATGCTTATTTTTAGAACCATGACTGAACCTTAATTAAGAGCGACATTGCTTTGAGTAGATTGTGGCCCCACTCCGTTGAAATCCTAATAGGCTTCTGGTGCTTTAGTTTTTCCTTCATCTCCTGCTTAATAGCTGGGCATAGGAACTGCAACATGTTAGGATACCTAGAGAAGGTATCCCTGTTACACTAGCCTAGCTCTCCTGGATACGACCATCTTGGAAGAACGAGAACAGCAATGAAAAAGCAGACCCTTGTTTGTAGTTAATGTTTATTCAGATACGTAGTCACTGAGAGACTATACAGAAACTTCTGCGATCGAGATCTCTTCACAGTTCTTGCTGGCACAGCAGCAGCGGTTGATATTGCTTCATGGCTCCACACTGCTCCTTTTGGAGGCTTAGGGGAATAGAAAGTTCTCTGAACAAGCATAGGAAACAGGCAGATATCAGTTTGAAGAAGCTGAATTGCTTGCTTTAGTCAAGTTGGGCATTTCTACACAAAAGTGGGAGCTCTCAGAGGACATGGGGCTGATGGATGGTTGAAGCAACACACTCCAGCTGTGTGTACTGTGGCATCAGTAAGGAGCAGTACATAAAGGACAGAAATTGGACAGCGCGTTGCTTTGTATGGGTTCAGTTTGCAGCTATGGGAAAGAGATAAGCCAGTTTTTCTGTTGCACTGTGAAGACAGCTTCTGATGTGCATTCTTTAAGTGCTGATTAATTTCTTACTTGATCACGGGAGGTGTCCAGGAGGATCTTGTTGCATTATCTGAAAGGGAGAACTTCTTAGTAATACAGCTGTTCAAATGCTTCCTCAAGTATGGTACAGTTACAGACTGTGAGGAACTAAGATCAATGGTAAGGAGGTGGGATGGTTTAGTATTATTGTTACACTTTGAAATCCTACAGCCCCCTGATTTTGTGATAGGCCATTGAGCTATACTTAATTTGTACCAATTAAAGGTCTATTAATTTATCTCAAGTCAGGAATTAGCTGCTGCATTTGCTAGGTTTATCACTCAGCCCGTTTGTCTGGATTGAATCAGGATCTGACACTTCCCAAAGGCAGTTCTGTCCCACTTGCCTTAAAGAGTTTAATCTTGCACTGCTTTTAATTGTTTCCTGACAGTTGTGCTGTGCAGTAGTGCGAGTGTTAACCAGAAGCTGTTGCAAAATCAGCAGATAAACCAGACCCAACTCTCTGCAGTTCTGTAATGAGAGAAGGCTGTTCTGTAGACGCTGTTGTGTTACAGTCTTTACTCCTTTACAGTCCTTTTCCCTCCTTGGGCAGCAATGCTTACAAACTTAAGCTTAACGATGTGCAGTGAAGCCAAGGTGCTATTTTGAGGTGTTACAGCAGGCTGCAGGCAGGGTCTTCCTGGAATTCCCACATGCAGGAAAGGCTGTGCATTCCTTTCCATCCTCTGTGCTCTGCTTCAGGTGTCTCTCAATTGATTCAGCAAGGACTGGTTTGAGCCCTCAGTCTCTGCTGTTGGGTGTAAGTGTGCATGCAGACCTTCCATGTCTCCATCCTCCCGTCTGCTCAGGGATCACCTGTGTGTCTGCAACATGAGATGGAGATCATGTGTACTGCAGCACTTCCCCTCTTGGCTTAAGCTTGGTTAGGATTTGGTTACCCCTAATCCACATTTCCAGGATCAGGTAGGTGTGGAAACAATGCAAGGTTATCCCGTGCTGAGCTGGTACGGCATGTCTTCGGACTTACAGTCACAGCTTCACTCTCCACGTGTTGTATTGTTACAAGGATATTGGCCCAAAGGGTTTAAAATACTTGTGGCTCAGGGGATTGGCTGTGCAGCTTCTTGCAGCTTTTTACTGATCAAATCGAGAGCTAATATGCTTTGCTTGTGATCATCCAGTGTGCTTTCCCAAGCAGCAGATTAATGCTGGGGGCTCGTGCTGCTCCAGAGTACAAAGAGTCTTTAAATCTCTGCAACGGATAATTTTACAATTATTAGTAATAAAGGGTTTTGTCAGCTTTCCATCCTGTAGTGTTCATCTTCATTGTTTCTGTGAGCAAGGAGCATAACAAGAGAGCTCTGTTTTAAACACATCTACACATGAAAGGGTAAAATGGTGCTTGGTTCAGCTTGCCTCCTATAAACCTCCACTGCAGCTCTCCTTAAGATCCTTAAGTCCTGTCACAACAAATGTTGAAATGAAAAGAATGCCTCTTGTTTTGTTCTTCTAAGTGATGGTGAAAGAGTAATTTGCTCTTCTGAAATCTGCATGGAAAATGTCCTGGTGAAGCGGTTCTGCATCTCAGTTTCTGCTGACATTTTTCAATGGAGCAGAACATCATCCATTGCAAATAATTTCTGCCAGTAGAGTCTGACCCCAACAATCAGTTTTTACCTTGGCTATTTTTCCTTATCTTTTCAGTGCTAGGAGTCCTCGTTTGGTGTCTGTTTAATATCTACAGAGGACATTTTAATCTGTTTACTAATTTATTCAGGACATGCTGCACCATGAAAATTTCAGTGGGACAGAGGCTTTGAAGATGTGTCATATCCTCCTTATGGGTTCAAGCTACGTAGGCGTAGGTGAAGTTGTCCTGCAAGCTGTCATGTTTGTGTCTTCAGTTATACACAGCTCGTGTACTGCCCCTGAACCCAAAGGCTGGGACAAGGGAGAGTATATGTGGCATATTTGGGGATTCCTGATAGTTGATGAATTAGAAGTGAGTGTGTTTCAAATGTTTCTGTCAGTTTCATCATGTTTATCATCCTTGGAAGAGCTGTTCTGAGACTGACTTGCAAAATCCTTCTGCTTTTACCTAGGCGGAGTGAAGCTCCGGGCCGACCTCACTCCTGGCATTCAACCAAACTTTCAGAGAACCAACCCGATCCCAGCATGATGCAAATATCTCAGGGTATGCTTGGCACCCCTTGGCTTCAGTCCTACCACTCCAGGTAAGCACTACACAGCTGTGGTTGTGTGCTGCATAGGCACAGAGCCACCAGCTTTTTTATTTTAGATTTCATGTTTTTACATACCATCCATAGGCATGGAATTTGGGATTCCAAACTAGTACTCTTCTAAGCCCCAAATGCTGTATCACAGTTTCCTGTGTCACGCTGGCTTCAGGGAGGCTCTGCCTCATGCTCAAGGGTCTACAAGATCAGGGTCTAAATCTAGAGCACAAGAATGAAGGAAGGGAACAAAAATATGGTGGCAAAATAAAGTTGCCTTCATACAGCTTGTGGGGTTTACAGACAGCCAGGGTTAGGATTGGAGTTAGGAGGGATTTGCTTCCTCTTTATTTACCCAGATGAATTCTCAATCAAGTGCTCTGTGAATTGATTAACATCTATGCAACTAATTGCTTAAAAAATTCTCCTTCTCAACAAGAAGAGAGCCCACCACCTATATGTTAAGGTGGCCATCTCTGGGTCTAGGTACGGGAGCTGGAGTCATGCTCTGTATCACATGGCTTGTCCCCACGGAGAAAGGCAGCACAGTTGTTTCCCCAGCTGAAGAAATCAGAAAATAAAATTAATCAGTAAGGAAAAGTGACATTTTTCCCTGGCAAAGCTGAAGGGTTTCCGGAACAGGAAATTCTCCTTATAGCCACTGGGATTTAAATATCGTATCTTTTACAGATAGAACCAAGTCTTGGCAGAGGGGTGGGAAGGGAAAACATGACATGAAAAAAAGTGAGAGCATTGTTACAGAAAAAAAATGTATGTTCCTCTCTGGCTGGAAGCACAGATCATCCTTTAGTGTGTTCACTTCCCACCTGGGGGCTTTGCTTCCCAGCTGCAGTTCCTGCAGAGCCTTTGGCAGCATGGCTGTGTCTCCTGGGAGCTTGGAGAGGGGTATGGGGAGCATCTAGTGGCCAGCTGGCCATGGCTGCACAGAGCATTGCCAGGGAGGTTTTTTTTTCTTCACTAACATAGTGGTACATTTAAATGAGCAAACCAGCTTTACCCTGTGTTTTGCAAGATCTATTTCTGCCTGCCTCTGTGTTCCTCTGCACCTCTGCAGAGCTGCTGCATTTTATTCTAGCCAGGGAGATTTCCACACATATTTGTGATGTCCCCATGTGAGGTGTAGAGGGAATGTGGCCAGCACAAGGAGCTCCCTTCCAGCTGATAGGAAATTCTTGGAGTATCTTCATTTGAACATATCTCTGGAGGCCACAAGTCCTCTGCCAATCCAAGTGTCTCGGAGCAGGTGCCAAGGTGCACTCAGGCTTACAGAGCTACATATGAGGAGCCTGGGAAGGCTTCCCGGGCTGTTCTAAAACTTAATATCGTTGCACCCCCAACTTGCCTCCATGCACAGACACGTGCATCTCTTCTCTGTCTTGTCAGCTTAGTTTTCTTTCGCAGCAAACAAACTATCCTTGGACAGCTGAATTTCCAGGAAGCCTGCCAGGGCATAGCCTTCATCTCCATAAAAAGGAATGAAATGGGAAAAAAAGGAAGAGATTAGATTCTCCCCAGAACGCCTCATATGATCCTTTCCTCCTCCTTGGTGGCGTCGGCACTCATTCAGCTTTTCAAGTGCTTTGGATAGGTTTGATGGGTGGAGTTGATCTTCCCTGGCTCCAGAGATGCTCTGTCTCTCTGTCTGCCTTTCTCTCCTCCCACCCGTTGGTGGTAAATAAGAGCCATGTGTTGCAATGTCAAGCAATTCCTTTTAGTGAACTGAGATGACTGCAAACGGGATGGAGCAAGGCCCAAATATGGGTTTTCATCTGCACGTCTCAAAGCTAAACATCTTGCTTATGAGCTCACTTAAAAGTTGTTGTGCCTCTTCTCTGCTCACAGTGAGTTCTTACTCTTCTCTCGCTCTTCCCCAGCTCCTCAACCAGCGATCTCTCTGGTTATGAGCATGGCTATCTGAGGAGAAGCCCTGACCAGTACAGTTCCCAGGGCAGCATGGAAAGCTTGGACCACTCCTCCCCTGGCTACCATCCTTGTCACCTGTCCCCAGCCAAATCCACCAACAGCATCGACCAGCTCTCCCACCTGCACAGCAAGAGAGATTCAGCCTACAGCTCCTTCTCTACCAACTCCAGCATTCCTGAGTACGCTGCTTCGCCATTCAACAAGGAGCACTCCTGCTCCACAGACAGCATGCACTCCCGCAGCAGCCTACCGGAAGGCATGAAGCAAGCTGACATCAGGTATGTTAAGACAGTCTATGATTCCCAGCGAAGGATTTCTGAGGAGTACGAGGTGAAGTCCTCTGCTTTGCTTCCAAGCAGTGAGGCCCGGGCATCACTGGATGGTCGCAGCCATGGCAGGCTCCACAACTTCAGCCGGAACAGCACGGCTCCCTCTTGGGTGCAGCCAGGCCAGGGCTGCTCAGACAGCGAAAGCAAACCCCACAAAGGACCTCCCTTGCCTCCCACTCGCAGCGACAGCTACGCAGCCATCAGGCATCACGAGAGACCCAGCTCATGTTCTGGCCTTGATCTGAACAAGCCTAGCCGAAGCCAGATGAAAGGGTCCTGGTCTCCTCTTGTCAGTCCCCTCTCCCAGGGACCTCTGCTGAAGACCCACTTTGGGGAAGGGCAGCTGCACACAGTGGTGGAAAAGAGCCCAGAGAGCAGCCCCACAATGAAGCCCAAGCAGAGCTATTCCCAGCCAGGGCAGCCCCTGCTGCCTACCGGGGTCTACCCAGTTCCTTCTCCAGAGCCACACTATGCCCAGGTACCCCAGCATTCTGCAAGCAATAATGGAACTCTTTTTCCAGCTCTGGCCAAAGAAAGTGGCTACTCTCCATCTCTTCCAGTCTCATATGACAAAGGTGCAGCCAGCAGCACCCTGGACTTTGATGAGAATGGAAACCAAAGTACTACAAACAGATCAGCTGTTTTCTACGAGCCCTCAGTTGTTGAGAGGAAGCACGATGCCGCAGCAAAACTTGTCCAGCAAAAACCTCATAACACAGCAGGTCCAGAAATCTACTTAAGCATGTCAAGGAAGGAGGAGGTGTTACCCTCTCACAAAGCAGCACACAGTAACCGGGATACTGCAAGTCCTGCACAGGCCTCTAAACACAGCTTTCAAGCCCCACAGATCCAGCCAAGAGATGCGAGTGAGAGAAAAAACCCCTACCAGTCCAGAGAGGACTGGGAAGATGAATCCCAGGCAGACAAAAATGGCAACGTGCAGATAAATGAGAGAGGTGCTGCCACTCACTTCCAGTGGGGTCACAATAAATCTAGGCAGTATAGCTTCTCTTCTTTGCAGAACATCCCTGAGAGCTCCAGGAGGCAAAGCAGCTCTGAGCCATTAGAAAATTATTCCAGTGCCAAGCTGTCCTACTTGAAAAACAGCAGCAAGGAGGAGAGGGATCACGGGGGGCAACGGAGCAATGCAGACCCACAGGCCTTTGTGAACCAGGACGAGGGCAAGAGCATGGCCCCGTTCCATGCTGTTGAGCCAAAATACGAGGAAATCCCTTTGCAGCACCCAAAGACCTCTGATCTTGGGAGAAGCCGGCTCAGCTCTAGCAGCACCCAAGGTGTTCTTTATGGCAAACCAGATCCCAGCAAGTCTCGCTGCTCTGTGCTAGAGAAGGTCAGCAAGTTTGAGAAGCGAGAGCAGAACACTCACCGGCCCCAGAGTGCTGGCACTCCCAGCTTTGGCCAGCACTATGGGCTCAGCAGGGTGAGCCAGCCCTCCAACATCAAGAGCTCTCCAAACAGCCCGGAGGACACGAGGAGCAAACTCAGCACCCTGCTGCCCAGTGAGATGAACAGGGTCTCCAGCCCCTCTGTCAGGAATGGGAAGTTGGAAGAGGCTGATTGGCGCTGTGTGGAGCTGCAGATGGCAGCTTCAGCAAAGCAGGCAAGATGCAATGAGTACTATGGCCCCTGTCCTGAAAGCGAAGCACAAATAAGGGTGGCTCAGCTGCCAAGGAGCAAAAGCACATTCCAGCTGGGAGGGGAGCCTGAGAAAGAAGTCCTCTGGAAGGACAACATCCAGGACACCCATGGGTCACAGCTGGACACACCATTCAACAGGGCCTACAGGAACAGCATTAAAGATGCACAGTCCCGAGTGCTGAGGGCCACTTCCTTCCGGCGCATCAGCCCCCCGTTTGCCAATATGCCCAAGAGGGCGATCCAGAGGCCTGCCTCGGCTCATGTGGGTATGAGGAGCATGGCAGCGTCTCCCCACACCCCAAAGGAGAGACACAGCGTCACGCCAACGGAAGGCAGCCTCTCTGCCCTGGACTACTCCAGGACACCGCACATCTTGCGCATCGGGGGCCGAAAGCGGCTGACAGCAGAACAGAAGAAGCGGTCTTACTCAGAGCCAGAGAAGATGAACGAGGTGGGCATCTCTGATGGGGAGCCATCACCTTTCTCCTTCCAGAAGAAAGGCCTCCATTTTGTCTTCCCAGAGAACACGGTGGCTGATAGGCGTAAGATCTTTGAAAGGGATGGCAAGGCTTCTTCCACAGTCAACCTCTCTAAGCCAGAGCTCAAGCAACTCCAGCAGAATGCCCTCGCCGACTACATCGAGCGCAAAATGGGCAAACGACCATCCTCGCAGGACATTGGGCTGCTCAGGGAGCGATCCCACAGCTCCTACCTGCAAGCAGGTGGCCAGGACAGCCAGAGCCTTTCCTCTGCCTCCAGCATGAATTCTCTCCAGGATCAGAACCTCTTCCGCCGGAGAGAGTCCATTGAGCGGGTAGTCAGGACAGGGCGGGTGTCTTCCACCCTTCCTCCTGGGCTGACGGGCTGCTTTGATGCGAGTGTGGAGGAGCAGAAGAAAGGACACCGGGACAGCACGATCATGAGCAGACTGAAAACAGACAGATGTCGGGATTACAGAGCCAAAATGGAGCTCACCAAAGGCACGCAGACAGATCCTCTGCGCCCACAGGGCCAACCTTGTTATGGGAAGAAGGAGAGGAGCTCTGAAGCACCCAGGAAATCTGGGAAATCAGTGTCTGTGGAAGACTTGCTTGATAGATATGACAATCAGCAAAGGAATGCATGTGTCCCTGTGCACACACGTTCCAGATCGTCCCCCACAGCGGATAAAAAACACCAGGTATGTGGAAATCAGACTGTCTGTTCAGGAAAGGGGGGAAACAGGGGATGTCAGGCAAAAGACTGATGCTCAGCAATAACTCCATTGGTACTGAAAGGTTAAATGCATGTTAAGGTACAGACCATTTATTCATTTTATATTAGGATGCTGCTTTAATTGCTTGCTGCTGAGGTGTTGCTTCTGTTCTGTTTTCTCACTGCTGGGGCTCCTTCAGGGATTTCACAGATGCAGTGCATTTGCTGATAACATCTGTCTGCTTCCTGTCCCTGGCAGACCATCCGAGGTGTCATGTGCTTACCTGCCAGCATCAGTGGGAAAGCACTGGGATGTTTCTGGTGGGGTGTACTCCATGCTGCTGCTGCTGCTTTTTTTCCCTTAGCCCACTTCCCTAGTGCAAAGCAGAGGATCTTAAAGGCTGCTTGAAATTGTCCCTGCTCATGCTGTGTCTGACAGTGCTGGGAAATGCTCAGAACAGGCACTGCCAAGTAAGTTTTGCCTCCAGCCCTGGAGGGAAATGTTGTGGAGAAAATATAGTGGAGACCCAGTCCTTTCTCTCCATGTCCCCTGCTTGGTGGTTGGGAACATAGCACTGATGTCATGAACAGGGAATTTGACTTGACTCCACTGACAGTAAATAGTGGAAATAGGCTAACTTCTTAAAGAACAACTGCCCAGGCAGAAATCTGTGCAGACCTATTTAGGTAACTGCAGCTGCTCGAGCCACTGTGATCTGCAGCAGCAGTGGGCCTGCTCCCCTGTCCCTGTCTTCATACCAGGCTCTGTTCATTGCAGAGAGAAGGAGGAAGCAGCCTGAGTGTGTGGGTAGGCTTCTTGTTGCAAATAGTCTGAGTGTTTGGGCTGGCCTGCATATTTAGAGGGCATCTGAGACCCAAGACCCCTCCTGCTCTTTAAGCATTTACTGCTGCCCAGAAGGATTACGAAGGTCCAGTGAAGAGGTACTGAATTGAGTAATGTAAAAAGGGATATGGGGAGAGTGCTGGGCAGGGGAAGGAGTCATAAGCTCAGACCCTTTGGTGTTACATTCTGCATACCCCCTCTCCACAGACCTCAGATCCCAATGGCCAATTAACAGTTCATGTTTAACCAGCCTGCTGTCTCATGCAGGAGACACACAGGGAAGTTCTTGAAATCCTTAATGTTTCCCTTGCTGGCTCATTTTTAATCTTGTGCACATTCATCAGCCAGAGTTCTGCCTGGTGGCAGGTAGCTCAAAAAACATGGTAAGCAGTGGTGCAGAGCTGCTCACAGCATCTTCCAAGCATCTTCTTTCAAATCCAGAAAGAGGGTAGAGCCCTTGCTGCAGTTTTCCAGGGGGCTTTGTCTGTATCCACTTCTGGAGAAGGTATTTAGTCTCAGAGGCAGTGAGGCTCTGGTATCTCCAATACAACATTAAAAAAAAGAAAAGAAAAAAGTGAGGGACAAAGCCAAAGCAACAGTTTTCTGTTTTCTGGGACCTTCCGCGACCTTAGTGGGAAATGTTTATTTCCAGTTTAGCAGCAGGCTTCTCTGCCTCTCCATATATTTTGCAGGGCCTTGTGTACAGTGTATAATATTCCTTTCGGGCTACATATAAATCACATTGCAGTGTCACTGTAGGAATTTGTTTAGAGATATAAGGAAATAGATAGCCATGTGGAATTATTAGCGCTCGGTCTTCAGAGCAGATTCTCAGCCTTCTTTCCCTTCTGCTCTTTAAATCTGTCTCAGCCTGCATATCTTCCAGCTCTCCAACTCCTAAATTAAGACCTGCTCTTGCCCTTACCCTGTAGCAACACTGGCCAAAAAAACGAACAAGGAAGGGTGTGGGAAAGGGGGCAATGGGTTGCTCTGTGCTGAAAAGGTCGTTTGGAAGAAAATACCAACCTCATCATAGCATAGCATTTGCTTTCATGCCTCATAGTAGTCTGGTGCCTTATGGCACAGAGAGTCAGATTCACAAAGCTATTTCAGCTCTGAAATTTCCTTGGTTTTAGATTAGGTGCCCAAACAGGAGTTGGGTCCAGCTCTTCAGTTTTCAAAAACTGAATGCAGAGCTTGGTAATGATTCTCAGCACATCTGCTTGTGACTGGAGCTCCCGACCTCTGTGCTGCTCAGCATCTCTCTGCAGCATTTTCCTTCTTTTTTGGCACTGGGTTTGGGCACAGTTTGTTCACTGTTGAACTTCCACGCTTAAGGCTGTTTTAATGATACCTCTGCTTCTTGCCTGCATATTTAAACATCAGTGAGCACCCAGCTCCCACTGATGCATTTGGGCATGTTTTTAGGGGAGTCAGGGCCTAGCTATGAGTACTGTGTTGCATGTGCTGTGCCTTCTTAATAGGGAGCATCGGCGTTTTGTTGCTTGCTTTCTTCTGTTGCTGGTAATGCTGTCTTTCCATTCCAGGACCTGCTGAGAAAAGAAAGCAGTGAATTTGGTGCCATGGTGAGAGATCCTTTCTATGTAATCAGCGCAGGAGCCAGGTAGGTACATGGTATTGTCCCCTTTGTCACTTCAGGATCAGCTCTTATTACCCAGCTGCTAGCAGCAGTTGTGTTGTGCTGTGTCAGTGGGTGGCTAGGGTCAAGCTAGAGAATGTCTGTGTAGATGCGGTTACGAACATGCTCTGCCCAGCAGAGTTAGAAGGAGTAAACTGCCATGAGCTGTTTTTCCCATTGCTGACATAAACTCAGTCTAAATTTTTTCTCCACAATCATGTTGTCTTGGAGTATGTTTCTGCAGCAACAGACAAATCATGTACCTTCCAAATGCCTTTGATCTACTGCTAGAAATTATCAGAACTGAAGGACTCCGAAGGAAAAAATACCATGATGACTCTCTTTGTCTGGCTTTATCCAGCCCTGGGTGCTGCCTCCCGAGAAGCAAGTGAACATCTGTGTGGGCTAAAACGAGGAGATCTCATTTATCTGGGAGCTTTGCATTCAGGCTGCTTTATTTTGTGTAGGCAGGATATCTTGCTCAGCAACAGGAGACAAATGCTTTTAAAAATAGAAAAGTGTAATCATAAAACGTGTAATATTAGGGCTTATGTAACTATCTATTTAGCAATAGATTGTTTTGAAGCTAACTAGGACTGAAGTTGATCTTGCTGTATTTACATTTAAATAATAAATAGATGCTTGCCCTAAGCTCTGAATGCCCAAACAACTAACTCGTATTACAGTAAAAACCACCAAGAGAGACCAAAATAATTACTCACAAAGGAGCTCTGTTTCTCTTAAAAACTTGCAGTAAATGTTGTCCCACTCTGTTGTCACACTGGGATTTAACACTGCTGTCTCCAAGGGCTTCACTCTGCAGCTCTGGGTAAGGGAGTTACAGCTGGAAGTAAGGGAAAGCTCCTGATCTAGGTGGATCTTACTTCACCTGGCTGGCAAATTTTTTTTCTTCCAAAGAAAACGTAAGCGTTCTTTTAAAGGAACTCATTCTGCTGTCAGGCTTGTCCTTTTATGACTGCTTGAAATGAACCCTTTCTCTTAAATTCAGAATGATTTTTTCCTTTTTTTTTTTTTTTTTTTTCTCTTTGAGAGAACATCACAGCTCTTTTAGTTCATCCTGCCTCCCTGTACATTGTAGAGCTGCCGTATCATCATTCTTCCCAAAAACTGGTTTCTGTTTTTTGGTTTTGATTTGGTTTTTTTTGTTTTGTTTTTTAAATTCAAACTATTTTCTGTTCTGTTAGTATCCTGCATGTTCTGCAAGTATATTTCTTCTGGGGTGTGTAAGGTTGTTTTCCCCTATTGATCAGCATTGGATGAGAGAAGACAAGGAAAAGCCTGTGTCTCTGAGGGTGCAGGTTCCCACCACAAAGGCTGCAAAGCACTCCCCATTAAGCCTTTGCTATTGAGAGTTTTATATATGTATATTGCTGAGCTTGGAGTGAACTAAATAAGAGCGGGCAGGGTTTTTGAAAGCAGGAGGGTTCTGATACTGTGTTCCTGAAGCTAGAAGAAGTTCTGCAGTTAAGTCTCAGTGGGAACAAGATATGAATCCTCTGCAAAGTTATAAGGAGAAGTAAACTAGGTCCTTAGCCATATGCAGGAGGACTTCTGCTGTCAGGAGAATGTTGAACCTTCTCCTGCTCTGGTGTGAGTATATCACAGTCTGGATAATATGAGATTACTGCAACATCTTTAATCCATCTCTTAGGAGATGCAAATCTTTGTCTGTCCTGTGATTGTCAGCCCCAAATAGCTTTTTTTTTAGCCAGTCCTCTCACATATAACCATCACCATCCTATCTTTGCTTGCAGCATGCTGCACGCACACGCCCTTCCAGAGAGTCAGTACCAGGCAGTAGGAATTACACTTCTGGGTAGCCTTGGAACACAACCATTTAATGAGATGAAGAGGAGATGGGACCATCTGTACCATCTCTCTTGATCAAGGAGGAAAATTACCAAATAGTCAGCTTACACAAGTGAGCATTTGGTCTTGTCACATATGCTACGTAACTTATGCTCTGTGCTACTGATCTGCTCTGCAGTTGTCATACAATAGCTGGCTCATAAGCACTGCAGGGAATGATTGTTGCTCCACCAGTTTCAGAACCCACAGTTGCCTCCACAGTAGGAGAGATCTTTAAATTAGAGAATTGCCATCTGGTGTTTCTGACAAATACTGAGCATCTTAAAAGAATACACACTGCTACTGTCCAGGAACCACAGACAATACCAAGAGCATTCTGTCTGGGAAGTTTCCCCGCCCCCAGGTAAAGGCTGCCAGATTCTATTCTCAGTTATACCAGAATAAAGCCAGAACAACCCATGTCTTTGCCACAGTTGTTCTTAATTTGTACCAGCATGCCTGGGAGCAAATTTGGGCCCCAAGTCTCAAACATCATGGGCCAGAAGTGTTAGACTGCTTGAAGAGTGCGTCTCAAGAACAGAAAATGTATTGGCAGTACAGCTTTATTGTATTTTATTGTTTTATGGTATGGCCTCATGTTTTTAGGCCATCCTTTCTTGCATCTTCTATGCTATTATTACAGCTCATTTTGTTTTACAACTGAATAACCATACAAGCAAGTAGGTTTGACTACATATTCTGAGCAGGATCCTTGCTTTAGAAACCAGACCCTGTTTCTTAGGCTTACATGATAACCTTTTAAAAGATAAGAATAATTCAATATTCTTATTTTGCAACCATAATATGTGCTTAAAATATGTTGTGATTTTTTTCTGTTACAACTGTGAACATAAGAGGAACTCTTTTACCTAATGGGATCCCAACATTGTAAGAGTTTTTCAAATTTTCCTATGAAGTCAAAATAGTGCATTTTTACCTCACTGTTTTATTTTTTTTTAATATAAAGAGCAGAATATTTACAGTGATGCTTGCTATGTGCATGCACAGATCTGTGTGGTCCACCATGCACTGCAAATGATGGGAGATGGCGAGTGGGAGTGAATCTGGCTTAGTGTTCCTAGAATTAGTAGGCTGTGTTTTCCTCTGCTTTCAAAATCACGGCAGAACCTTATGTGGATTAGTAGGCAGTGACTCAGGCCTCCAGAAAGGTTGCTTAATTTGATCTCCAAGCAGGTGTACAGTAGCTTTTCCTGCTCCTTCATTAATTGTTAAACTTTAAGTGATCTATCTCTTGTTTTTGTAGGTCTTTCAGCAAGCAAGAAAGAAGACACTCAGAAAAAATGACATTTACAAGTTATTATCCCCATCCACGCCACATCAGTGAGATTGGCACTGGGTCCTCCACACCGACGGAGAACCATAAGGTCTCAGAACTTTCCAGACAAGAGAGCAGGAGTTCTGCATTTGTTCCGTCTCCAACAGAGGCAAGGAGTCACTATCCTGAGCAAAAACAAGGCTTTAAATCCACGTTCCTCATTCCTCCTGCATTTAGCCAGTCCTCCCCTAGTACAGCCTCCCAGACTCCCTCTGACTTGCAGGCTGCAGGTGATGGCCAGGCTCTGAGACAGCACCATGCCAAACAAGATGCTTTTGCTCCAGGGGGCAGCAGTACTACTCAGGCACAGTCTGTGGATGCCGTTCAGGATAGGTCCCTCGAGGCTTCTGCAGAGGAGGTTGCATGCAGGAGGAAAGCAGGGCTGCTGCAAAGATCCCTCCCACCCAGAGTGATGTGGGCTCACTCAGTCAAAGACAACAGCTTGCCACATAGCATGGTGCCTCCTCCAGCAGAAGGGCCAAAGTTCTCCCAGAGGTGGCAGTCCCTTCCAACACAGAGCAGCACTTCTTCTGACCCAGAGACTCCTTCTCCCCAGGCGACAACTCACCTCCGGATCTCAGAGTCGTGCCTGCAGCTCACGCCTCCGCCATTGCTGCAGGATGATGAAGACGATGAGGTGTTCATCATGCCTTCCCAGCCTGCTGTCACTGCTCCGGCCTTCTCACCCCCATTGCCACCCCATCCTCTTCCTGAGCAGAGCTCTTGCACTTCTGTGAATGGCACGGAGGAATTCCCACCGCCTCCCCCACCAACTGCACTTGAGGAATATGGGGCAGCTGGCGACAAATCCACCAGGCTCACAGAGGACAAAGTGAGGTAAGGGAGAGCTATCACACAGCATCTCGGGCACTGTAGGGCCATATACAGTAAGATATGTGGGGCTCCAGCCAAATGTGGCTGACCTCCACAGCTTGGCATTCCACAAAAACCCACCCACAGCTGCGAGCTGAGTGTGAAGCTTTGCAGGGGATTGCAGAGATTATAAGGGGAGAGGGACAGACAGACAGACTCACTGCTGCTGGATTTTGCTGGCTGCCACGTGCATTGTTAAATGATATGGACAGGATAGGTCACAAAGCAAGAAGGCTAAGAGCTTTGTGGTCCAACAGCAGATACATTGACGTGTGTAGTGGGCAAGGCAAAGAGTGAGAAAATTTCCTGCCATATTAACATATGGATTTCAGTGGGCTTTCTTCTCACACTCCAGCATGAAGAGTAAGAATAGTTGGTTACTCTTTCCAGTTACTGTTTTCTGAGAGAAAAGTATGAAAATTCATGTTTTTCCAAACTGTTAGACTTCCCAGAATACACTTTATAGCTGGCACAAAACAATCTTGTTATGAAACAGCAGCCATGTGCCAGGAAGCGACAGCACTAATATGTCACAGTAACACCATATAGTGGATTTTTCCAGAAGGATTGGGCTTAGGGCTAGGTGCCCAGCTGACTGAATTCAGCACAACTTCCTCTACTCCCAAGGAGGGGGGAGAGGGATTCTTCCTCCAGGGAAGAATTGGACTGGGGTTTTCTTAACATGAAAAGGCCGTATCAAGTGTGGACTGCTCAGGCTGGCATTCCCAAGTGGTGAGACTTAGTGTCCCCAGCCCATGAGCACAAAACAAACTGACTGACACTCACCGGTGCTTTCTATGGTGGAATGACAATATGGCAGCATCCAGACTGAGGGAATGAAATACTTCTGGTGCCAGTAGCTTCACAGTGTGGGCAAAGTATGAGACAGAAATGAGTGTGTGAGAAGGAAAACTTACTTGTCTTAGGCCTTCATTGTCTGTTCACAAAGATCCCATGTGGTAAGTTTATCTTCATCTCACAGAATTTTTCTGTCCGTAGCAGCTTCAAAAGCTTTCCCAAAGCCCTGGCCAAGAGGGAGATAACAGGGTTGGGCACGAATATCAGTGAAAATAATTGGTCCTTCTCACCATCTTTATCAAAGAGGACTAATTCTTCACCTGCTGTGGATAAGCAGCACCGATCAGCTACTTCTTCTGAAAGGCCTCAAAGCTCTAATGGAGAACCCGTGACTCAATCTGAGGGCAACAACAGAGAACCAGCAGCTATCACCAGAGACTCAGAAAATGGCAGTGCAGACCCTGGGACACTCAACACATGTCCTCCAGTGAAGACAAAGAAAAAAAGCCCAGAGGATATTAAGTCAGAGGCTTTAGCAAAAGAGATTGTCCATAAAGACAAGTCTCTGGCTGACATCCTGGATCCTGACTCCAAAATGAAGACAACCATGGACTTAATGGAGGGGCTTTTCCCCAGTGGAACCAGCTTCCTGAAGGAGAACAACATGAAAAGGAAGATGACACAGAAGAAAGCTAGCAGGCCAGTAGCAGAAGATAACATGTAAGCACTGTTTGTTGTGGCTGTGGGTTAACATTGCAGCAGAACTCGCTGCTTCCTTGCTTTAAGGGTTGAGCTGGTGCAGAATTTTTCCTAATCGTTATAGATGGACAGTGGCAGAGGTTGAGTTTCCCTAGTCCCAGGAGCAAGGACTGGAAGGGCATTTTTGGATGATTTTTTCTCATCAGTTCTTTTGTAGATGAGCTCACTTCTTCGGGATGCATAGAAGACAATACTGAGCTTGGTAATGGGGCAGGAAATGACCCATATCAAGTACAAGAGTAAAATCGGGACCAAAACAGTGGTGGGAAAAAGATAATGAGGGGCCTTTGGGAAGGAGAGCTGGGTGTGCCTTATTGCATCTAGGTTCAAAGATCAGTCCAAGTCCTGCAGCATGGCTGCTCAAAGAAACAGATTCCCAAATGCTAGCTAGAGAACTGCAGAGCAATAAGTTGTAATGCTTGGTGCCAGTCTAACCATCACCAGCTGAGTAATCTACAGCAAAGATCTGGCTCTTTTCAGAGCTATTAGTTAGTATTTAGAAAAAGCAGTCGCGCTGTTCTGCACAGGAGAGGGAGACGAAAGCAGCTGACGTGCACCCTCTGTTGGTGAGAATCAGCCATTTCCTTTGTGGTTAATAACACCAAGGGGGTACTGAAGAGGGAGCACTGCAGGACCGTGGATCTAGGCATGGCAAAAAGGCTCATACTCAAGTCCTTTTTCTTCACCCTTGTATAGGAAAGAAGAAAAGGAAGCACCTGTAACCCTGGTCACCTGCCCTGCTTATTATAATGTTTCAGCACCCAAAGCAGAACTACTGAATAAAATCAAAGACTTGCCAGAAGAAGTAGGGGAGGAGGAAGACCTGCTAGACATCAACGAGAAGAAGGTAAATTCAAAGCACACACCACCACTTCCTGGTTACATTCATGAAATAATAATAAAACCTAGAGTGAAATGTATTTGAATTCAGCGTTTGGCTGATATAGTCCCAAGGCACATGGAGGCTGGATGCATTTAGGCTGCCTATGAAGCTTTCTCACGGTGATCCAGAGAGCAAAGTGGGCTAATCTGACTGCACGATTGAGTACAAATCATGCACAACTCTGAAGATGGTCTGTATTGTGCCAAAGGCTGAGTGTATAGGCTTCAAGAGGCAGCCACTGCCTCACAGCAAAACAGGAAAAGGAGGGAGTGATTTGAGCAAGGACATGTTGGCTTAGGAATATTGAATACTCCAGCTAGTTACGGTACTGTCTTATTGGAGGAGGCTTCACCCTATGGTTTTTCTCCTGACAGTTTGCCCATTTTACCTGTTGTCTGCACATGCCACCTCCAGAAAAACATTTGTTACTTCTTTTCACTTCACCTTATTGTTTCACTCATGTCCAGGAAACTGTGTGCTCCTCAGCAATTCAGTCAGCACTACCTTGATGTGATGACTTGGGTAGGGAGTGGGAGAGCAGGGTAGGGAAGCAGGAGACATTTTGCTCTTGTGCTGCAGCTACATTTCAGTGTCCCCTGAGCTTCTTGCTGCAGGTTTGGATACTCTTATCTTACAGGGCTTTGTTAGGGCCCTCTAATTTGCCCCTGTGGTTGTCTCCTGTTGGTTACTTGCTAATTACAGATATGTTGTGAAGCTCACAAATTCCAAAGAGCAACACACAGGTACTTGCATGTCTGTGTCTCTCTTTACACACCTCCTACTTTCATGTCAAAAGCATCCATGCCTGCCTGGAAACATAAAACATTAGATGTTGCTGTGGACAAAGTAACATAGCACATAGTTCATGCTGTTTGTACAGAGAGCAGAGATTAAACCAACTGAAGGATACAAATATTTATGCAAGTCTCATGCTGTAAACATAATTCTTTATTTTTCCTGTGCTGAAATGAGGCATGAATTTAAAGAAAGGGCCCCAGATCTAGTCTCTGAGAGTGCGGAGAATTCACACATCTCTAGGACAGCTTCATATTTTCTCTCTGGATCCCCACTCCTGTGCCAAGTGTAAAAGTGAAGAAGATGTGAGTCTGGGTGTAGTTTGGGAGTGTGCAGTTTTTCGCGCAGCTCTGACATGGAGAGGTTACCTCTCTTCTTAGCATGGCTTTACCATTTCTTTTCTTATGTCCTTCCGGGCTTTAATACAGTGATACCCAGAATCAGAACTCCATCTAACACAAGAACAGTGAGTGAGTCAGTCCTAGTGCTAGATCAGCCCTAGTTTGCGGAGTGTTTGAGATGCAGGTAGGACCTCATTGAGTCTTTAGGGAGCTGTGGTCTAAGGTACACTTGCTATGCCTGCCACCAGTACAAATACTTGTGATTTTACAGATATTTAGTGCATGATGGTGTATATGTCACCAATCAGAAGCACCTGACAAAGGCCACAGCCTGCAATGCTTCTAGTACACAAACAACTCAATTGATTTCAAGCCCAGCTGTCTTCTCATACCAGCCTGGAAGGTAAGAGGTAGTGAAGCACAAGGAGAGTGCTGCTCCAGGGAGTCTGCAAGCATCTGACAGCCTTACAGGGAGATGTATGCCTGTAACTGGAAGATAAGTCTCAAAGACGGCATTTGCATGGAAAGCCAGGAATAGATGGGAGTGATTAGACTCAGGCAGTGAGATCCATCTGGCATGTTTGTTTATGTTCTGTATGAAATATCATGTATGAAATATCATTTGCATGGGTGTTATCTGGGAAGGCAGCTAGTCTGAGGGGTCATTTTGGTAAACTAATCTCATTTCCATTGTAAATACACAAAGGAACTGTGTTGGTTGATGTTTAGGATTGTAGGAGAGCCTCTGATTAATGAACACATAGTCCCTATCCAGCTCCCAGGCCTTCAGAACAATGCTACATCACTCCTGACAGACCTGTGGCCTCCTACTAGCAAGGACAGGAGAGTAGGCCTGCATGTTCTGCAAAGCTTCTGCAGCAGGGACTGACAGCTCTCAGCAATTTAGGCCTCCTGAAAACCTGCCGAGTTAATGGCAGACTTTGTGTCCACCCTACAGAACCCTGCAATAGGGTTTTCTCCCATGCCATTGTAGTTGTTGAAATTGGCTCCCCCCATTCTGCTCCTCAGGAGCTCTTAATCTAGTAGACAATTGATAAGGATCTCAGATTTTTCTTTTGGGAATGATATTGGTGTCTTAGGCAAAGGGAAAGGCAAGTGTTGGTTCTCTCTGGATGCTACTTGTCATACTGAGGAGAGAATCCTGATAAAGGCATTTCAGCTATTCCTTATCCTCACAGGTGGGATCTCTCCCACTGAATGCTCCATTAAGAAATGGCATGAGTTACCAGACAATCCAGCATAGACCTGCAACCTGACATTTGTTCTAGAGAATATGCTCACATGTTATTAAGCTTTGCATATATGAGGAAGCTGCTGGTGGACTGTAGTACTGGCCAGAAAAGCACAAGCTCCAGAAGATGCACAGAGTGTACCATCTAGTGGCGTCTGACTCAACAGTACCAGTTCCTTCTCTGCTGCTAAAGCAGCCCCCAGCCTGACCTGGATTTAAAGATACTCTTTCTTTTGAAAAACACCGCCTTTCTGTTTGAAATTACCAGCAGTTTTGGTGGAAAGAAGGGGCTATTAGTAAACTCTTTTAGGCAATGTCGTGATTTGCTTGTTTCATCCTGCAATGTTAATACGCTGAGTAGACTGGCATACATAGAATGGTGCTTCACCAGTGCATAAATAGAAGAAACTAAGCATAATCCATCCCTTGCATCAAGAGCTTTTATTTCCTGCTCTCTACACTGTTGCTTCCAACTGAATAGAAGCAAGCACTGCAAGCCTCAGGCCACGGGCTTCTGCTTTTGCATGTGTCTTTCTCCTAAATCCTAATTGAAGTTACCATCTCCAGCACACCTGCAGCACTGCTAGAGTAGCTGAACCCTGGGGACCTCCTTTTCTTCAGCAGTGAAACAGTTGCCTTTACTGTTACAAAGTGCATCTGCTTTGTATTTCATTGATCTGTTGCTAAGCATTTAAAGTATCTTCAGTACAAATGCTTTTCTGGTGCCTCTCTCAATATAAGGCAGAGACTGCACAGCCAGTGCAGAGTACTGGTATCTCCTTGGTCAGGGCTGAATTTGAGGCTTGTACCTCAACACTGAGGCAGCCAAATACGGAGCAATCAGCTCTTTCAGGATACCATGAAAGAGGGAAATGTCCTTTCTTGCTAGGCTATATCACCACACGTGCCAGCTCAGTTTCCTGTCACATCATTAATATTACTACTTACATTCATTTTTCTGCCAGTTGTTTTGTACAATTCTGGGTCATATAACATGTAACATCACAAGAAACTTCATGGTGGGGCAGGGAACTATAAGATACAGGATATGTGGTTGGTGCTCTTTTCATCCAGAGTCTTAAAAGAACTTTTTGAAGGAAGGTACATATCATTTCAGATATTATGTAGCTGGATATGAGAATATGGCACAAAAAAAATTGGATGTCTCTTTTGAAGATGTTCACTGATGATAGAACAAATGAATCTTCATGTAATTTTGTCAGGTTATCAGATACAGGTTATCACCTGAATGTGGAAATTCAGTTTTCTCTTTTCCCTTCTTACTGTCGTCTTTGTCAGCTGTTACTGACCTGACCTTACTCCTTATGAACTGTAACCGTATCCTCTTGTTGTTGTCATCCAGATGAGCAGTGTGATCATGATAATGACCAACATGGCAATGTGTTTCCCTTCTGACAGGCTGAGCTCATCGGGAGCTTGACCCACAAACTGGAAGTCCTGAAGGAAGCAAAGGAAGGCTTACTTGCAGACATCAAAATGAATAATGCTCTTGGAGAGGAGGTGGAGCTGTTGATCAGCGAGCTATGCAAACCAAACGAGTTTGACAAATACAAGATGTTCGTCGGCGATTTGGATAAGGTGGTGAACCTCTTGCTTTCTCTCTCAGGACGCCTGGCCCGGGTAGAGAATGTTCTCAGTAGCCTAGGAGAAAATGCCAACAGTGAAGAGCGGGTACGTATCTGCACAGCTGTAGCCTCTTGGCCTTTCTCCGCTGTAACAGCCAAAAGATCCTGCTTCTATAAGCTAAGTCCTCAAAGGCAGGTGCCTGGCTGATTCTGTATGAGCCATAGCAAACATGGTTCTATCCCTAGGAATCTTGGTTCATGTTTGTACAATTCTCAGATCCTGTGGCTTTTATCTCCAAACAGTGTCTGTGTTTGGCACAGCATGTCTGCGACCAGCACGTGGAATAAAGGCTGTGTGGTATTTTATATTGTGGAGCAACCTGCTGCCTTCTACTTCAGTTGAAGCCACATTTTAGCTTTTTTTTTTTTTTTTTTTTTTGAGTGGTTTTAAGAGACAGAGACACATTTTCCTGGCAGTCTCTGCTTCTGAGCAAGTTTGACTGACTTTCTTGGTGTCCTTTCTACCCCATATTGATCAAAGCATTCACATTTAGTGGTATTCACATTTGGCCCACAATGAGGAACTTATCCTCCTTCTGCAGGCTCCTAGTTGTGTATCTGGGAACTTAGCTGACCTACTTCATTGAGAGGTGGCAGATTTGGTGTCAGGAGCAGAAGCGGGGGCATCAGTAAGTTTGGTGATGTTAATACTGAAGTGCTTTCTCTGGTGTGTACAGAGCTCTCTGAATGAGAAGAGGAAACTGCTGGCTGGCCAGCATGAAGATGCCCGGGAACTGAAGGAAAACCTTGACCGTCGAGAACGGGTGGTTTTGGAGATCCTGGGCAACTACCTCACTGAGGAACAGCTCCAGGACTATCAGCACTTTGTAAAGATGAAGTCTGCGCTCCTCATAGAGCAGCGAGAGCTAGATGATAAAATCAAACTGGGTCAGGAGCAGCTCAAGTGCCTGATGGAAAGCCTCCCCACAGACTTCACGCCCAGGGATGCAACAGCAGCAGCTGCCCTCGCTGCAGCACTTGCTACCTCTGCTGGAGTCAATGGTAAAACACTTCCAGCAGTCTCATCCTCGCTCTAACCTTTCCCAAGTGGACCTGGGGCAGTCTTCCTGCTCGAGTCTGTTTAATCCGAGTACTGCGCAGATGGTTCTCTACAGTGACAACGAACAGAGACAGGTTTAAAACAAGATTTTGGTGAAGGAAACAAGTAGCAATAATAAGGGTTTTATCTTTCTTTCCTTCCACCACTGCTTCCGGGAAACTTAAATTACTCTGGAGGGAACGAGACAAAATTGCATCTCCTCCTAACAGAGATGAGGAAGAGCCTCATGAGAATTAAACACGTTACTTTTAATAAAAGAAAATCACGTCCTCTCTTTCCTGCTTTTCCTGCCTACCTGGCTCCTCGTTAAATAATGAAGGATCTAAAAGAATGAAGCCTTAAAAATAAAACCAACCCATTCTACTGAACATTATTGATATTTATATTTTTTAAAGAACAAGGCAATGTGTAAGTTTTTGTACATACGTTGATCAGTTACTTGATTCTACTTTGTTCTGTATGTAGAAAAGACATTTAATTTTGTATTTTGTGAAAACTTTAACAAGAAGAGGGAACCCCAAAGATAGCGATGCAATTAGCCCAGAACATCTCTTTGTGGTTTTGTTGTTGTTATTGTTTGTTGTTTTTTTTTTAATATAATAAAAGGCTACCAGAAGAAGCTTCAACCTGTTTCAACACACACTGAAAATAACTTGTCAGTGTCCGTATGAGGGACATCTTGGCCAGAAAACACAATCTATCCTCCTCAGTACCTTGCGATCCAGTGATTCTCAAGTTTAAATATGCTTTTTTGAGAACTTGCATCTCAGGAGTTGGTGTAAAGTAATTTATCCTGCTCTGTACTCAGTGTGGAGGTTTGAGGGGGGTCTGTCTTTGTTCTGACTAATCAAACTCATCATCTGTGCTACTGCTGCAGCTTGAATGCATTTCTGCGAGATGTGAGAGGGATCTCTAACCGACATTATTTATAGACCTGTTTATCTGAAGGGATGATGTACACTAGGATTATTTTCACACAGTAGTATCTCATTTGTCTGAATCCATTTCACTAGAAATTAACTTACAAGTCACAAGAAGCATTAACTTGAAATCCTGCTCTAAGGACTATTGGATTATTTCCTAGTCGGTCCAGCCCGGAATAACTAAATTTGCCTGACTGTACTTTATCAATTTACCAAGTGCTGGAGGATTGCTGCCAGTTGGCATTCAGCAAAGCAAATTGAGGCAAACACCATTTTTCTGTACATTTCTGTCCTCTCTAATGAGCTGTGTTGTCATCTAAATGATGTGGCTACAGGCTGCCTGTAAAGATCACCACTGCAACTGATGAGTCAGACTCAGGTTTTCTCTTTCCTAAGCTTGCAGAGATTTCCAGCTGTAGTAGGGATTCAAGCATCTCTTTTCTCCAGAGGATTGCACTATTGATACTGCCACCAGGAACAGCAGAAATTGTAGTTGTGTGATTTTTAAGTAAGTCCATTCATTATGAATGTCATCTCCAGCATGTGTGTGAAAATTGCAGCACTCATTGCTTTCAGCACCAGTTCTAAAGCTCCATTTGTATTTTGGAATAGCTCATGTAGCTCTACCACAGGCAGCTTGGCAGACTGAAAAATTTACCCATGCCTTCCTGACATATAAAGAATCAATTCTCCAATACCCCAAATAAAATCTACCTGATATTTTAATGCTTTGTGAAGAAGTGGGCCAGATGCCTGCAATGACAGTAAACATATCCTTTCCACTAATGAGCTTACATGCTGTTCAGGCTTATACAGCATTTTATAAGCACCCTAATCAGGGGAACTGAGTTATAAACCTTAATAGCTGAATCAAAAAATCAGAAGTATTTTGAGGGTACTCAAGGATGATTCTTTGTTTGGGAGAACTTCAGGAAAACAGTGGGGGGAGCTGTTTCCAGCCAATCCAAGCAGTTAATTTTTTCTAATAAGAGAGAAAAAACCTCCACAATACCTTTAATTTAGTGTATTTGACAATTGTGCTCATTTACTTTTTTTAAAGCCATCCTTTTATCCTGCACTTACCAGAATCAGTCAAAAAGACTGGCAAATCTGACAGGCATTTGTGAACAGTCTGGGACCAGCCAACAGGGCCTTTTCTATTTGGCATGTTCTTTCCTGAGAAAGGCAGCCCTGCAGCTTTCCCTCAGGTCAGGAAGAGCCTCCCAGCAAAGCAGGGTGTGCCTGTGTGCTGCAGGAACCAGTCCCCATTTCAGGGGCAGCATGCTGCGTTGCAAGCAGCAAAACTACCTTTGCCCACAAGTGCCATGGGTAGCAACACCAAATCTTTCTCGGTATGCTGGTGTTATGCTTGCAAGTCAAGCATTTCTGAGCAGTGAGCCATTGGCCAGCCTTGTGGTGGTAATATATAAGGCTTTACTAAATAGTGTGTAAAACTGTTTCTTCTGTAGAGTTTCCAGCTAAAAAGTTTGAGGTTAAGGGTTCGCGGTGGTTTGCAAGAAATTGAGATATTTGGCACGGCTTTGTGGTCTGCTGAGTTCTACATGTGTTCCCACTGTACACACAAGCATCAGCAAATGAGGCAGGTGATAGTTACTTTACTTTTTTTGTAACAGCTAAGATCTTCAGATGAAGGATGAATTAAAGCTCACGTTTCTTTATCGTTAGAAACAGTCTTTGCATAACTTTGTTCAAAAATTGCTCCCCAAACTGCTGGGTTTGCTGAGCTTGGCAGAAGCACATCTTGACTTGTATTTGAAGGTAACCAAGCATTGGCTAAGCCAGAAGGTCTACTTCTTGGTGCCTTTAGCAAAAAGTTCATTGCTCCTTATCCCACCTTGCTTTTCTCTCATATTTCTAGAACTAGAGTATAATGGAAACTTAGTTGACAGAATGGTGGCATAATTTCACAGAACAGTAGTAAAATGGGCAGAATTTTACAGTTATTGCCCTTTTACATTCATTGAAACAAACCTGAGTTTTGAATTGGGCTATATGAGATTTTCAGATCTGAACCGATAGCTACATGGCTTCAGAAGCAAAAAAAAAAACAAACCAGCAAGTTAGATACAGGAAGCATGATTTGCATTGCTGTCTCTTCCTTAAAATGCAGTGCCTTGTGTATATAAGAGTTAGGGTATTTTTCCTTGCAGTTACAGCAGGTTGCTAGTCCAGTGTAAAAGCTAGTTGTATGAAAACAGTGGGGCACCTCATTGCTGGCAGTGTTGAATTTGCACATTACAGATAGGAACGCAGCATTTTACCTAGTGTTGTCTTGTTGGGAATACAGAGCTGCATTTCTTCTGCCTATTTCTTCCCTCTGTCTTTCCAGTCAAGAGTACACACCTTTGCCTCTCAGGGATGCTACTGTATGATCTGCTGCATGGCATAAGATGGCAATGACAGTAACTCCTAATGGGATAGAGGCACTATGGAGCAATAGCATGTAACAAAGGAAAAAAAACTCACCCCTTCCAACAACCAGGGACAGCTCAAGAGGAGAACAATCCAGAGAGATACTGGTAGAGATACAGGGATATGCCTCAGCTACTGACTCTTAAATGAGGATGAGGAGGGGTGAATCCAAGCTTCCCCCCTTCCAGTCACTCAGGTGTACTGCTTGCCCCTGAGCTCTCTGGGTTAGCTACACCTTCTTGCCTGGTGCTCAACCATTGATTCAGGCCGTGACCTGGCATTTGCACTGCATCTGCCTTCCCCATATTCTTCATCTTCACTCAGTCAGCATCTCACTTATGGGGTAAAATTCCAGTTAGTGCTAACTGGCATTCAACTTTGAGACCTATCAGAAAAGTCATGGGGAAGAGAGTGGGGCATCATTTTTCCTGAGCTGGCATTCCTGAAACTTATCTTCAATTTCCAGCCAATTTATGAGGAACCTGTTAGGAAAACAACAACAACAGGTATAAATCAGTGTTGCCCCACATAATGTTTCCTGGCCTTTGAGAGTAATCAAACTTCATTGCTGTCATTGCAGCCAGACGTAGCATGGGGAGAAGGAAAACGATGGAGACATGCATTTGCACTGTGATGTTGTCTCTGCAGTGAGGGGTGCTGAAGCAGCTCTTAGTATGTCCTCACATGCTTTCAGCAACTTGATGCTCCTGCAGTCTGCTTGGCCGTGCAGCTCCATGTGATGTAACACTCTGTGAAGATCTAGTCACCCGAATTACAATTTGCTTTTTTTCCCTTTTAACAGAGCCCTTGGGCCACTGATGGTCACAAGGAATTCATGTCAGATGCTTTCCTCGAGACTAAACCTAGTGAGCAGTGTTTACGCACTACGGTCTGTTGGTTGTAAGTTTACACACAAGATCTTTTGTGATGGTTACCTATTATAAAATCCATCACGGAGTGCCAGAACAGTCCACGTGTCAGGCCTGATCCATCATACAGCTCAGCCTCTGGCATGCTTGTTTAGAGTGGTGAAGAAGAGAAGTGAGTGAACTCAGACAGCATTTCATAGCAACTCCATACAATTCTTAAAGATTAGTTCAGTAATTTGTTTGCAAAATGGAAAATGGGAGAGTTTTTCATTGGAGAGTCTATGCTTCAGAGCAGTAAGAGCAGACTAGGGGCGTATCTGGGGACTTCATCCCTGGGTCTGGCCAGGCTCAATTCACATAAGAGCTGTTCTTTCCTTTATGCTCACTCATCTTGACTGTGGGTAGCATTATGGTTTGGCTGCATTCTGATAGGACTGTAGCTTATCCCTGCAGCCTTCAGGTCACATAAACACAGTGCTGTATGCTTCTCATGAACTACAAGGCTTTTCTAGCAATACATTACTGAACAAACGTTATGTGACTGATGTTTTATCTGGCCAGAGTGGTCTCCAAGCAGGAGATGGTCCGGTTCAGTGTAGCACTGACTGGGGGCAGAAGGCGGGAAGGCACCATTTTACCTCACGGTGTCACTGGGCACAGCACTATGTCACTGCCTCATGCTGCAGAAGGCAGGGGTGCAGCACCCATCTATCTGTGCCAAAATATCAAAAAACAATAGAAGGGCTTGCTGCTCACCCCTCCGCTGTGCTTTTACTGATAATGGGATTGCCCATTGGCTTCCTCAGCTTTCACCTTGCAGACACTGCACATACACCACCCCCCATTTCTAGGTGCACAGTGTCCTACAGCTGTCTTTTGAGGCTGTGTTGAAGAGGGTTACATGCGTGCTTGCATAGCTATAAAGTCAGTTGGGTGGCCTATTTCTGTCAAGCAATGTTAATGTGAACAGCTCAGGAACAAGTTATTTTTGAGAAGACAAAGCTGGCTGGTGGTCTGTCTTGCCCATCTACTACTCTTTCAGGCTCTGCACAGAATGCTGAACATTTGTTATTTCTTTTCTTCTGTTCTTTAAGTGAGGTGATAACGTACATCACTTATTCTGTGTTCATTTTGGCAGTCTCACAGCTGTTTTCCAGGGTCTCCAAGGTCCCTTTATCCTTCTCCATGATGCTGTAAGGCAAGAAAGTGCTATAGTTTTGACTCCTGGTGAACTGACAGGAATGGAAACTGACTTGAACATGGCAAACATAAAGGATTCAGCAGAAGCAGGGATCAGGGTTTTCCTCCACCTCCTGATCTCAGTGCTTGGACAACCTGTGGGCTCTTAGTTCCTCTGGGAAGTGTTGCTGGACTGGCAACACACTTGATAGGATTCAAATAGAAAAGACACACCCTTTGGCCATGCTGGCTGTGCTTTTCTGCTCCTCCACAGAGTAAGCAGGGCTCAGGTTCCCAAGGATACTGAAAAAGCCAAGTGCACCATGCATTTCAAGGAAGGCATACTTAGCAGGAGCAAGACATTTTACATTCACTGGCATCTTCTGTCTGCAGCAGGGCATGTCATACTTGCCTTCCTGTTTTTTCTAAAAGAGGTGAAATCTTTTAATTCTAGGAGCTAGCTAGGACACTTCACATTTATTCTGCCATTTTACTGGTGTCACTTATAGGAACTGGGGCATTTATAGATCTGGGATGTGGGAGAACAAAAGAGGCAGGAAGTGCTGGCAAAGGCTTCCTTCCTCCCTTTTCTCCCTGGTCTCTTTAATTAGAAAGCAGGACAAGCCTAATTAACTGCTGAGGGAAGTATAGGAGGGGAACAGCCCCCACTTGTACTTTGAGTGTACCTAGAAATGAGAACTTAACAGGCAAAAAGTGAGACCAGCTTTACTCTTGTCCATGCTGACAGGCACATACCTCCCCTAACTGGAGTAGCCAACAGGTGGAGGACCAGCTGTAAGGTCTGCACCCCTCTGTGAAGTAAGGGCTTTGTACTTACATTACTGGCAAGACATAGCTATAGCCCATGCCCTTCTGGCAGAGCTGTAAGAAGGCCTCCATGATGGAGCTTCCAGGAAACAGAGAAAAAAGGTTACCAGTAAAGCCACCTCCAAAGCAAGTTACCTCACAGATTTCCTCAGCTCTGGGGCAGCTGCCACGGTACAGGCCAAGGCAGCCTCTCCACATAAGGCATTCAAGTGGCTGAAATACTCTGCAGATGGTTACTACTTTTCCCCAGCAGCTGGCCTGACTACTCAGCTGTTCCAAGTAACAGCAAATAACAGCCCTGTTGTCAGAGTTTAGCCAACGAGGTCAAGTTTCACCACTTCAGCAGTATTTGGCTAAGGCAGCACCTCACACCAGCACAACTGAAGGCCTGACTGTCACAGCTGCCACAGCCACAAGGCCAGCTCCAAACTCAGTGGGCAGGGATCCATTCTCTCTCATTAGATCCTCAAATGCTATGGCAAGCCCTGTCTGGACATAGCTAACAGGCAGCTTGGGAACAGCTGTAGCAGACACACTCCAAGGCATTACATGAGCAGAGCAAGAGGTTTCAAAGGAAGAGACAATTCACTGAGCTTCCCTCCCACTCCCCTGGCTAACTGCAACTAGTTATGCTTGGTGCACTTGGAATCCAATACTTATAGTATCCCTACCTACCACATAACTAAGCCACTGACTGTATCATTGACAGTGTCAATACCACAGTTTGTGAAGCAGTAGAGACACAAAGGGTCTTGCCCTTTACTCCTGTCTCTTCTCCAGCATGTGCAGCTCACTGAATTTGCCTGCTCTTTAGTGCCAGCCTGCAACACGTCAAACCATTTTCTTAGAGAGCAGAGCTTTCTGCAAAAGCACAAGCCATGCCCTGTACCTCTCCAGCAAGGAGGATGGAGTAGCACTGCCTGGACAAGGATGACACAAGGCATGCCTAACACACACTTGTTAGAGCTTCTCTGTCACGGCAGTCTGGGACTAGCCCCAGAGTCTGGGAAGCAAACAAGAGACCACTCACTGCAGCAAACAGGGTTAAAGGAGCACCTACTGCTACAGGAGCTCAGGTCACAGGTTATACTTTGCCAGCTGTGTGGTCCAGCTCAGTGGCAGCTGCAAGGCAGCAGTATAGATGAGCATACAGGTGGACACGAACCCTTTCCCACTGCCCACCCCCATAGCACACACATGAGCAAGCAGATTAGAGCAGGAAACAGCAGAGAAAGCAGCCATGGCAAGTTTATTTCACTATGCAGGGGAAAAGAAAACAAAACCAAGCTATAGCAGTTAGCTGAACTTAATAGCTTTCACTTTAAAGTCACCCTCCACAGACAGGTATTGAATTTTCTCCATGCCCAGTCGATTGGGAAACTCAAACTCCACATCCGGCACCTTCACCTTGACCTCTGCTGCATCGAAGGAGATACAGATCTGTAAGGAACCACAAGAAGGAAGGCTAGCACATCACAGGTCACAAGGCGGGCTCCCCTGCCCCTGCACAGTGGGTACAGGATAGCTGAGATATCCACAGGCGGTCAAGGCAACGTCTGCTAGCTCAGTCACCTCCCTGCAGAGGTGGAAAGGATGAAGCTGGTGTGCTCTGCACAAGATCAGTTCTAAGCTTCTGCAACTAAAGGATAAGGTAGACTCAGTCTGAATCACAGGTCAGTGTTTCAATTGCTCTTACCTGCACACCTCACAAAGCAAGGCTGGAGTGGGGCACTGAAAACAGCTGAGCTGTTTGTTGGGCATTGACACAGAGCAGTCCAGACAGTTGGTCAGCTGCAGGACTCTCCCACTACCTAGCTCCCTTTCCATACCTGCCCAGCTCCCTTTCCATACCTGTCCCTTCTCACTTGGTAGCATTAGAAGAATTGCCCTCAGCCCACCAGTACATTGTGTCAGGGCCTTGCATAGATCCCTGGCACCTCACCTCAACCTTGTCGCCATGCTGGAAGGGGAAGTCAGCCTTCCTGTCCTCTTCACCCCACGTGCCATCCTCCTTTGAGTTGCACACAATAGTGTTAACATCCCCATGGCAGTCAAAGCGGGGGTTGAAATGAAGCATGAGGTTGCTGCTGTCCTTCCCTACATTCACAGAAAACCTGGGGAGATGGAGAGGCAGCGATGAGGAAATGCCCAGCTACCCAGAACCAACAAGCTGCACCCAGTAGGAGCTCTGCCAATCCCTGGGAAGGCAGGAGCCTCCAGATGGCAGGCCCCTATTGCCATCTTTTCACTCACCCTTTGGCATCAGACGGGATCTTCCCTTTGACCTTGACACACTCTCCAGGCTGTACATCCAGCTGGGTAACAACCAGTCCCTGTAGGACCAAACCACAGGGGTCAGCATCCCAAGGGCAGCCCACCAGCCCTGCCTGGTGTAAGGCACAAAGCGAGTCCCACAGAGCCCTGCCTGGTGTAAGGCACAAAGCGAGTCCCACAGAGCCGAGGACCTTTGCCATTCAGTTCTACGGACAGGGCTGCATCAGCCATGCTGCTGGAGAATCCCAGGTCACAACCACCAGCCTTGTGTTGTCACCCCACTGAGCAATGCAAGCTGAAGGGGTGGTGGTTTTAGCCACTGCAGTGAGGATGGGTGCATTGAGCAGCTGATCTACCAGACACTACAAAGGACAGCCTCACAATGAAGCTTGCACCTTTCACTCAGCAGCAGCCCTTAGCACAGGATTAATAGCAGTTAGCTTTTGTAACACTGTGTCCCCTTCTTCAGGTAGATCTCCACCATATTTTGGGGCCACCCAAATATGATGGTTTAACCTAGAGCTATGTGCAGAGGAGAGCCTGCTTCTGGCTGCAGCCCAGCAGAGCCAAACACACCTAGGGAAGCTCCTGTGGAGATGAAAAAGACTCATTGCCACCCCTGGAGCCAGATTATTCACTTCTCCAGCCACACACCCCCAAAATAGCAGGTAAAATCCCCACCTCCTTCAGCTAAGAGGAAGATGCTGTTGATGTGGTTAGGTTTAACCCAAACCACGCTTCAATACCTGTGCTTGCAGGCCCAGCTGCAATAGTGCAGAGCCCAACAACACGGCAGATAAGATGGGGAGAGAACCTCCAGTTGGTTACTTAGCTCACGTGGGCTGGTTCTTTTTGTGTGACCCATGGTCAGTAGCTTTGGGCTGCTCCAGGGCTCAGTGACCCTTGGGACAGCCACCCAAACTGAGCAGTGTGATCCTTCATGACTGCTCGCCGCTGTACCCAAGGATGAGGCTAATGGGATCAGGTCCCACAGACGCTGGGCTGCCTATCACTACGGCACTACCTTATGGCTCTGGTTGGGGTGCCCTGCTAGAGTGCAGCCAAAAGAATAGGCATGGTGCCAGGGCAGGGTCAGCACAAGCAGCCCTCCTTCCTTCTGCTGCTGTACAAACTTAGCACGGCCCTGGACCCAAAAATGCATTTTTCAAGATGGAAAAATTAAAGTAAGAAAGGATATTCAAACCATAAGCTGCAGATGGTCTCAAAACTTTAAAATAAAACATGCATTAAAACAGCTTCTCTACTTAAATAACACGCTAGAAAAGAAACACAGCCAGCCAGCCCTAGCTGTTCTTCCCACAGCCTCATATCAGCCCACCGTTTCCTCTCGCCTAATCCTTGTCTCCTCCTCCCTCTGGCACCGACCCAGAACCCACAGGCAGCCACCCCAAAGTCCTGCCTGGGGCACTCACTTGCTCCATGTTGCAGACGCCCCAAGCCCCTGCTCCACAGCCAACGTGACTCAGCGCTCGGCTCCAGCAGCTTAAATCACTTGGGCAGGACCATCACATGATGGGGGGAGGGATGTGGGGGGAGGCAAGAAGGGGATCAGTTGCAGCTGTCTGGGAGCTGGAGCTTTCCCAGCCATTTAAAGTAGGCAGCGGGAGATTGTGATTGATATTGTTCTTTGTGGGCAGGATGTGTGTGATTTTTGAAGCCAGTGATTGTTTGCTTCTGCATGATCCTAGAAATCCTTCCTGTAAGCCCTTTTAGCTGCTCTGCAGCAGTGTATGTTGGCTCTGGTCCCATGGCTCTGTGCCTGCAGCGAGGTGGCTGCTTTTTGTTAGGTGATCCCTGCCTGAAATCTGGGTTGGAGTCCTCATGTTACTGCTCCCAGCTTCTGAGAGTACATGTGTGCTCACACTCAAGCCCAGCCTCGTGCTTGTGGAGGGCTGTTGGGAGCTCCTGGGTATGAAACGTCGCTGCCTGCAGTTCAGTGCAACCCAGAAATCTCTAAGTTAGTGCTGCGTGTGGGGGGCACTGCTTGTTGCTGGAATTCAGGCTGTAGTGTTTGAGAAGCAGCATGATCCTACTGGTTCCATTCCAGACTCTAGAAGGAGAAGGAGAAACACTTTGTTGGCAGATGGCTGGGTGCAGGACCGAGGCTGTTCTCCTTGTGGGTCCCCACTGCCTGCTTAGCAGAATCCTCTGTGCCTCAGTTTCCCTCCTGCAGGAAGTGATGTTAGTGACGTACAGCTTCACAGCTCTGCTTGCAGAACTGCAGTCAGGGCTTTGTATAGGAGGCAGTGTTATCTGGTTGAGCCTTGGCTGGCCTGTGAGGGATCTGTGGATAGCACCAGGAAGGGCCACTTATGGCCGAGTAGTGAAGGAGTCATGCTGCCCTGCAGACTGTGCTTGCTGTTACACTGACAGCACCCCGACTCCTGATACTACCCTGCCCCAAATATCCATGCACCCATTCCTGAACATTCACGTGGCATTTCAGCAGACTCTGGGCCAAACAAAGCTCAGCTGCATTTGAGCTAGAAACTCACAAGCCTGAATTGGAGCCCTGCAACTGGAATGTATAAAAGACGACAAAATGCTGACTAAGGGTACCAGAGGAAAAATCCCATGTATCCTCTGGCCTCCAGCTAACTCTCTGGCTATCCTGTATTTATGGAAGGGCCACATGGAAGCCGGGAGGTAACTGCTAGCACAGAGCCAGAGCCTATAGCAAACAGCACCAGGAGCAGGCTCCAGCACAGACAGCACAGAGCAAGCCAAAGAAATTCCACCTTAAGCTTACCCTAGTCCCTAGCATGATGTTAACGGGATCAATCACGTGTTAGCGAGAGGCTTTAGTCGCCTCCTTTCCATGCTTGTGTACAGCTGTTGCCCTGCTGGCTGCCACGTGTGAGGGGTTGAGCGAATTCTGTTTGGTCGGTTGGGTTTTTGTGTTTGTTTTCCATTCAGCTTTGCGAAACCCCTGGAGACTTCTCCTGCTTTCAGTGCTTCAGCATTATTTCTGGAGGCTGAGATGCTGGCAAGTGGGGCTTTAGTGTTGTCTATTCCAGTTTCCCCCCTGAAATGCACATTTTGTGAGCTGCTTTTCTAGCCTGCTGTGTCCTGCTATGGTCCTTCTGTTCAGACAGTATGTATCTGTCTAATAATACAGAAACTGTACTGTTGGCTTTCCTCGAGCACTTTGCACTGGCAGCCAGGCTGTTTTAGCAGCAAACCCTTGGGCCTTGCCTCCTGTAGTACTTACAGGCTGGGGACAGAATGGCTAGAAAGCTGTGCAGAGGAAAAAGATGTGGGGGTGTTAGTTCAGCCAGCTGAACGTAAGCCAGCAGAGTGCCCAGGTGGCCAAGAAGGGCAATGGCACCCTGGCTTGTATCAGAAATGGTGCAATCAGCAAGAGCAGGGAGGTGATTGTCCCTGTGTACTCAGCACTGGTGAGCTGCACCTTGAGTACTGCATTCAGTTTTCAGCCTATCACTACAAAGAAGGTGTGAAGGATCTGGAGCACAAGTCTTATGGGGAGTGGATGGGGAAACTGGGATTGCTCCATCTGGAGAAGAAAAGGCTCAGGGGGGACCTTATGGCTCCATACAGCTTCCAGAAAGGAGGTTGTGGCGAGATGGTGGTCAGCTTCTTCTCCCTGGTAGCAGTGATAGAACAAAAGAGGTTTAGAGGGTGATGCCTGGGGGAGTTTTCTTAGGGTGGTTAATTAAGGGTGTCCTCCCAGCACTCAGCCCTGGATGCTCACTCTTGAGAGCAGGAGGCCCTGCCAGCACCCAGTGTCCAGCCCAGCTCTTAGTTTTTCACTTCATTCATACATTCTGGAGGCAGACAACTGGCCAGTCTGATTTTCTCCTAACAGTTTCCAGAAATGCCCCAGATTTGCTTTAAAAAATGTAAATGCCAAACAGATGCAGCATGCTGATTACTGCTCTTTTTGATCTGCTGCGAGAGAAAATACACCCTAGCCCTTGGCAAGTCCTCTCTCTGGCTAATGACTCATGTCATTAAAAATCACATGCTACGGGAAAACTGATTCTGGTGGGGCTGAGCACCCAACTTCACCCAGCTCTGGGAAAGATGAAGCTCGGGAGGCATGGAACCTTCCTGGGCATTGCTTCTGAGGGAAGGTTGTGCTGGAGGAGGGGCTGAAGGCCCAGGCCACGGGGGATGCTCGCTGGGGCTGCTTGGCCACATACCACTACAGCAATTTATCCCAGGTCACTTCCGGATTTCAGCTTCCCCTCTATTAAAAGGGAAGCACCTCGATTCTAAGTTAATTAGAAAGTAAGTTGATTATAAAGAATGTCTTGCACTTTCTGGCTGAGTGATGAAAGGATTTTGCTGGTCTATTCAGTGAGATTTTAAGTAAGCTTCAACACATTTATTTCCCTCATTACCACTGACTCCAGCTGACAGTCCCTACATTCATCTCTTGGTGGAGCAGATCCAATGGGAGTGAGTTGCTAGCTGCCTAGAACTGCGGCTTTGTCACTTGAGGTTCATTTCACTTTAGCATACTCCATACCTTGTAAATGGCAAACATCTCCTCAGCACTTATTCCTGCATCTCTGAGGAGCTGCTTACATTTGCTCATCTGAGGTCCCTGCTGCTCTGAACTCATGAATCCAGCACTGTTATGCTGCACCTCCCCCTGCTGGGCCGCCCTTTTTCCCATTTCTTACCACTTCAGAGTCCAAGATGCACATTACTCAGGACAAACCCAGTCAACCCTCTGAGCAGCTGTTTTCTAGAGGTCTGTCAGCTCTGTCCTTTTGTGATATTTATGTACAACAGTGTTACCTTTACATTTATGTCAGCTACGGACACACTGCAAACCTCTGCAACTACACCCTGAAACATTTCTTCCCTGGAATACCTCTGTAGGACAGCAGCACTTCCCACACATTACACATTGCTCAGGTTGTCTTGAGGTTTATCAGCTGCAGGGAATCTTGGGCAAGCAAACCTGCATCACTGATAAAACAAAAGAAGTAGTGAAGTCATCCTTCCCACCTTTTCCATACAGCAGAAGGTACAGGCTACATCTTTGTTTTCCCTCAGCAGCTGAGGAAAGCAACATCTGGTGGCCTTTTAGTGATTTCCCCTTTGTACTGTTTTTTAAGGCTTGGCTTTCTTTACATCGCTAATCAAGTAAAACCTGCAAAGCAGCAGTCTCCCTTGTGCTGAATGACCCCGAAGTAGTTTCGTATACAGCTTTGCTCAAATCAGTAGCAGAAAAATGCCTCACATTGATGTGGAAAGGGATGGGACCCAGCCTTGTGTACCAGCCCACTGTCCACCAAATCATCTCAGCAACCTGAAGCTGTGCTGGTGTAAAAGAGCTCTCCTCTAGCCTGTCATGCAGCACATACAGCATGCCAGGATGGTTTAGAAACTGAAACCATCTGGAGTTCCTTCACTACAAAGGCATCTGTGTGCCAGAACTGGTCTCCTTTGAGCCACCCACACAGTGAAAAGGAATTTATTAAAGGTGGCTCAAATATTTCTAATATGGAATTTAGGCAGGAGAAAATTGTCAATTGGTGTTTGAAGGTTGCCTTGCAAAGAGCAGGCTGATTCATAAAACTAGCAGCAGGCTTCAAAGAACCACTAACAGTGATGGTTCAAAGTCCCAAGATACTGAAGCGCATTCAAAATAGTGTTTCTTGGGTTGGAACTTCTTTCCTTTCCTGACCTCTTCTCCATCACTGTGTTTTCTCAAGCAGACTTAGGCTGAGTCTTGTGTCATGAGGGCTCCCTTGCTTCAGACACAAACTCGAATCTTCTGTGTGCTGAAGTGCGATAAACAAAGACACATTCAGGTTTAAGACCAGTGTTACTGGATCCCTTTAGTACAATGCTTTCATCACTGTTAAATCAAATTAATGCAGGGAAGCGTTCTAAGAAGAGCCTATTATTGTCATTATAAAACAGAACAGCTAATCCCCATACAAAATGCCTTACAATTTGGGAACGTGAGCCCTCTGCAGCCGCATTACATCTGCCTGAGAACAGAGGCATGCTGGGGGCTGTTGCACAGGGTGCTGCCACAAGAAACAAAATGTACAAATAGATGCCAGGAATATCTGGGGATTATCACCATCCCTGGGGGTGTGGCACAGAGGGATGTGGTTAGTGGGCATGCTGGGGATGGGTCAGCAGTTGGACTGAATGATCTTATAGGTCTTTTCCAGCCTTAATGAGTCTGTAACTCAGTGATTCTATGATTCAATGAGCATCAGCACCAGAGCTCGTAGATTTCTTTGGGAAATTTCTTTGGTGCCCAGGCTTAAGTAACACACAGAGGGTGGGAATCCGAACATGTTGCTGCTATTGATGTGCAGCAATCCCAGAGAGTTATGTCTCCTCCGCAGTTTTCTCCCACTGATGGTACCACTACAGGAGCAGCTATGTTACCAGCCCCTCCTCACGAGAGTGCCAAGCTGGATGGTCATTAGCATGCGGTGCACATCTTCAGCCACCTCATGCTGCTGCCATCCACTCAGCACACCAAGTACACAGGATTGTGTGCCATGCATGTCACATGTTTGGGCTTCACATGCTGCTAAAATGGATTTTAACTATGTTGTAAATTTTAAACTATTTCCCCTACCAGTTTGGCTCCAGCAGCAGTAAACACAAGTGTGGTTGTGGCAGATTCTGACATTGAGAATTGCCCCAGTGCAGGCTGGCTTTACAGGCCACTATAGCAAAGGCAGAAACTGGACATGTTTGTGCTTTTGTTGGACATGTTTCAGGAAGCTGCTGGACCTTCTTATGCAAAGGCACAGAACAGGCTTGGGCTTTAAATCAGTACCAAAGGCACACAAATTGATTGGTTGCCTGCCTTCTGTGCTTGGTGACAGGCCGCTTCTCAGGTGGCTAGAAGGAGACATCTCAGGTCACAGCTGAAGAATCTACACACACACACACCTTAGGAAACATACCTGCACGTGGTAGTCCAGCAAATTCAGTTTGGAAGCAAGAGCATCATTAGTGAGACTGTGGGAAGGTCAGAAACTCTTCCCCCCAACCCCCTGCAGGCTGTGGTGATCTTGCTTGCAGCTTCTGGGTGGGTCCACAAAGAGTTTCTGGCCACAGCACGATGAACTGTAGCAGTGGAGAGCCCTGAGCACAGTAGGATGCAAGGAAAAAGGAAGGCAGGCAGGGTTTCTCACACTGACAGAAAGCAGGAAATTGTGAGGGTGAGTCATGGCATGAGTTGAGCAGTGCCCCCAAGTCCCACATGAGACCAAAAGGCAACTGAATGCTGCCACCACCATGTTAGTCAGCAACAGGTGACAGACTCTGCCAAGGCACCAAGTCACTGCCCTGCCATGATATGTGAGCACACAGCACTCTGTGTTCACCTCTAGAGGAAATAGCTGTCTGTCTGAGAGAGGCTGGCAGAATCCCACAGCAGCTTCAGAAGCCTGAGTCCAAGGATGAAGAAGCATCACACCTACAGAAATCTGCAAGACGTCAGAATTGAGGGGAAGCACCACTATATGTACCCTTACTCTTGGCCACAGTTGGGAGGAATTGGACTTGTATGGATGCTACGTCTGTATGAGTGGGTGATTTGTCACCCTCTCATGTCAGGAAGGGCCCAGCCAAGCGTGTCAGCATGAGGAGCAGACACCACATGAGCAATGGCTGGTTGCTGGCATTCCTGACAAAACACGACTACTCCATACCACAGAGAATCCAAAGCTGTTTTCTTCCTTCAATAAGAAGCAGCTTATCCAGAGTGCTGGGAGGCTGCAGCACTGAAGATGAAGCAGGTCAGCGCTTTGGACCCAGAGTCCCTGCTTTCAGAGGTCCCACCTGCTACTGCTGGCAGCCCCAGGGTCTCCTCACAGTCAGTCCTCCCAGCAGCTAAAAAGCCATCCAATCTGAAGTCAGCAGGTGACGCTATCAGGAGGAGTAGGCTTGGTGTAAAGAAGCAACCAGAAAGCGAGGAGAGGGGAGAGCTATGAGCTGTTTCCTTCAATCATCCATTCAGTATTTATAAAGCAAGAAGACAAAAAAATCCAAGTCAGATGCAAATAGCTCCTGAACAGAAAGATGAACATTTTCCTTGAGCATGCCATTCAGCTGATGACTAAGCCAGCTCTATTGTTTATGCAAAGAAAAATGCGTAAGTTTCCTTGACGATGCCATCTGTGTCTTTACCTTGGAGGCAGCACTGCCAGGCTTACTGACCTCCTCTGGATGGGCTTCATTACAGCCTCTTGCCTAGGAGCTGCCCTGCCTTCAGAGGAGCATTTATTTGCCTGTTTTTAAAGATCACTTCAGCCACATCTACTCAAAGAGATAGAGAGATGGATAGCTTTGTACAGTGCAGTGTAGTTCCTTGTCTTTTTCTGGAAACAGATGTGTTTTGACATATACATACTATATGTTATGAAACAACGTTGCTTATCCTTCCTTCCTGGAAGAGGCTTTGTATTTAGGGATTTCTGATAGTTTTGTCAGCCTCTTGCTGCAAACCAGCATCTCCTGCCCTACATATTTCTTGTCTTTGCCCATATGCTGTAATAAGCAGAACTGAGCTGAGGAGAGCAAACAATGTGCTTGTGGGATATGAACCATCAGGCAGAAAAAAGATCATTCAAGACTCAAGCTTCACCTTCAGTGTCACTAGCATTGTGAAGGGGGCTGAAACTGCAAGAGGATGGGGTGGGTACATAGGGGGGCAAAACTGCTGCTCCAGTCTCTTCATAGTCTTTGCTGGAGCCCTGCAGGCTACACATGAGCAACATATTTGCCCTCTGAAGTACATTTTGCTCTGAGCCACACATCTTGGCCACTAGCAAGGCACCTGGCTCTGAGGAAAATCCCTGCCCTCATGCTTATCAGCTCCCCATTGTGTCTGTGGGCTGGGAGAATGCAAACCAAAAGATCAAGTGCTGGCTGCTGGTAATCAAGGATGGGGTGCCAGAACAGCCAGACTGCTGTTAGCCCTCTCAGCAATGGCTGCAGCCCCATGCACACATTTACCCCTGATAAATGAGCAGCCCAAATCCTCACGCCGCAGATAGGTTCACAATACAGCATGACAAACACGAAGGAGATAAGAAGGGCGAAGTGCTTGATGATGGAGGAAACTGAGCTCTGCATCCCTGTAGCAACAGTGTTAAAGCCTGGGACTTTCTTGCCCTTTCAGTAAGTGAGGCATGGGACCTTCCCCTTCACACTAAGCAATCCTTTCTGTTTACCCGTTGGCATGCAACTCCCAGGCGGACTTTGTACAACCTAAGATAACAAACACTCTGCACTTGGCTGTTCAAAGCTATTTGGCCCCTGCCGAGTCAGGGGAGTCCAGGCATGAGACACGCCGTTGCAGATTCTTGTGCTTCCCACTTCCACTACATCAAACTACATCAAACCATAAAAAACACCTTTGCTAACTGTCAGTACGCATCCCCAAGTTTGTTCTATCAGGTCAGATTGCCTGCTCCAGTGGAGGGAGCACAAGGTTTGCAGGATGTTCCATTCCTGCAGGCAGACTGCTGCATAGGAAGCTGCTGTGTTGGGCCAGGCAGTTACCACCATGGTGCCTCAACACCACACCTGTCCATAGCACCTGGTGCCCCTGGATGCTCAGCTACATAAGACTTTGCCTCATCCAGCAGAACTGGTAAACCAGCCCTTAGGTAACACAAGGTACCAAATCATTTTTCTCTACCCAATACCTCTTTAAAAAAAACTTTTTTTTCCCCAATTCTTTTCCATGTATTTTCATTTTGTTCTTTCCTCATCCCACTGCTGCTCGCTATGTAAATTACCAGACACTGACCTCAGAAAGAAACCATGACAAGGGGCAGGAAGGAAACCTTTGCAACCTCCTTCTAAGCAGGCTACATCCAGCGCTGAGGCTCTGTAAAGGGATAGGTGCATTACTTTGTTTAGGTGTGGAGTTATATCCCTTAATGCAGTTGTGTGGACCAGGGAAGAATGTTGCAGTTAACTGTTTCTTCTTGCAAAGCCCCTTCAGCTAACCTGCCCTTTGGTTCTACTTGCAGTGCATAGCATGAGAAATTCTAGCTTTAACAAAACCTAGCAGCAACTGAGCTTGTCTTGTTTAAAGCCACTCCAGAGTCCTATATTACTAATTTAAAACAAATGGCTTTTGTCACAGTAAAACAAAGTGGGTTTTGTGATGGATTTCTGAATGGGTTTATTTTTAAGCTTTCATGTTCTCTTCCTTGATGCTTAGGATCATAGAATTATTAAGGTGAGAAGAGTCATTTAAGATCATCTACTTTAATCATCATCCCATCCTCACCATGCCCATGTGACCATGTCCTCCAGAGCCACATCTCCACACTTCTTGAACACCTCCGGGACGGTAACACCACCACCTCCCTGGGCAGCCTGTGCCATTCATTTGCTGGGTGGGTGGAGCTTCCTATCTTAAGTCTGTCATACGATATGACTCTGATGGGAGTTTACACCACCAGCATAAATGATTGCTGATTTAAGTGCTGGTCTTGTTAAGGTGTGGGTTTTAAGAAGCCATTCCACCAAGCTTAAGTGATGAAGACCTGTGAGCAAAAGACAGTCTAACAAAGACAATTAATGGCTGAGGAGTTGCATCAGGCTGCCAGCTCACCTGCACAACTTCTGTTAGCAAGGCTGCAGCATGAGTCTAATCAGAGCTGCAATTTGGGAATGTAATTGAGACCTTAGCAGAAGCTTCATGATTCAGATGAATGTCCAGTTCTGCTGAGCTGTCTGTTTTTAGCAATCTGCTGAGCCGGTGTGACAGCACGCATCCCTGGAGCAGGGAGGTGGTGAGAAGAGAAGGTGTAGCATAGCACTTTCAGCTGCACACCAACTTTAGAAGGCCTTTATAAGGGAATAAGCACCTCTTTGGTTTGTAGGAGTTAAGCACTGGGAAGCAGCAGGGTGGACTTTATCATAGCAAAGCAGGAGGCATGTTTCCCAAGTGGTGTGAGGAGAGGGCAGAGTTCTGTGTCTCAGGGTGGTGCAGATCAGATGCCTGGGTTGGGTGTGAGCACAGGAGCCACATCTACCTGCAATGAGGAAACAGCCACCTGCACCCAACAGGAAGGGGCCAGGCAGGCTGAGTAGGTAGCAAGGAGAGCAGGAGCTTGATGAAGCAGAAGTGCTTAGGTGCACATTAATGTGTTCACTGTGGGTTGCTGCTAGGGAACACGACTTAGGATGCCTGCATCACTCTGCCTCCCATCCTCAGCATGCTAAATATCGATTTCACCTCTTCTGTGTCTATTTCCCCAGCAGAAAACCTGGAGAATGAGGCTTTCTTCAGAGTAAGCAAATGGTTATTCCCACAAGCAGTGACCGACTTCCATAAAAAGCTGTGCAGTGCAAGAGCTGTGCAATATTACTGGTCTTAGCAGCCCTAGAACCCCTAAGCAGTCCCAGGATAACAAAGCAGTGTAAAGGCACACTGGATCTGGTAGGAAAGGGTCTTTTCAGCCCAAGATTTCCTAAGGGTGACTTTGTAACTTAAAAATTGGGGAACACAGATGGACTGTGCTGTCTCTACAAAGTTTGTACAATGACTTCCCAGGTTGAAGTGCTGCTGAGGAGTGACAGCTGCTCTGAAAAGGGTGACAGACAAGGTTAGCAGCAGAGTGAAGACAAAAAGCATTACTTGGATTTGCGTCACAGAGAAAGGTCATGGAAAGGCTGTAAAGTGAGAATCCCAAGGTAATGCTGTGCTTCTCAGTCTTTGTCTCAGTAATGCTGGAGATATGAAGGGGGGAAACCATATTCTGCAGAAGTCGCAGATGGCTGTGGGGTAGAAGTGTGTTTCCCATCACAGACGGGAGGGGAAAGGACCACTTCAGGGAAGGAACCTTACGTCTGTTCTCAAAATGTCCATGTTCCGTCCCCTCACCTGGCTCTGCCCCCTTCACTATCCTCTTTCTTTTTGGATGTCTTCCCTGAAGCTCTCTGATGCCAAGGCTCTGGTGGCTTTCCTGGCACCCTCATCGTCAGGTTGCTTTTAAGAGCGGAGGCTCACGGAAGCCTTTGGAGATCCCTTTCCCTTGCTAAAAGGAGAAAGCCGGGCTGCAAAAAGGCTGCTGCCTTTTATGGCCACAGAGACAGACAGACAAGGTTCACTTTTGTGAGGAAAGAGATCCTCCTTCAAATAAACCCCAAGCAAAGCGGAGATCTCAATTAGCGCTTGAGCAAGGGCTTGAGGCATTCCCCAGCATGGATGTTATGCAAGGGTCAGGTTCTGCCGCCCTGATTCCTGTTCCTCCCCGAAACTGCAGACATTTAGGCACATACCTCAAATACAGGACCAGTACCACCTATTGTACTGCTCTACCCCGAAGTGCCAGAGCCGGCAGCCCTGCGCTCACAGGCACAGACACCTGCTGCTCCTGGGGTCGCCCAGCAGTGGGAGCATCAGCCCGGCAGCGATGTGCCCCTTAGCTCCATCTCTGCCTTCATACAATATCTACAGGAGAGCCAGGTAGCGCTGGTGTGAGGTTAAGCTGCTGCATTCTTGGACTGCTCATTTCTGCTAAATCAGTGTGCAGAACACATATTTTTTTTTTGTAAGTCCAGTGGGATTCCCAAAGGCAGTTTGTGGTTTGGAAGCTCTCGGGAATGACCACACTGCACATCCCTTCTCTGCACTCAGACCTCCTGTCCCACTCATCCCCATCACACAAACTCCTGTAAGGAAATTCAGAGCTGGGGTGTCTGAGAAAGCACAGACAGCTCTGGTCATGTACCCACTGCGAGCTTCCTGCCTGCCCAGCCTGGATTCCTGTGGTGATGCTTTCCATCCCTAAGGCATGGGAACGGGCATCTGTAGCCACAGAGCAGGTACCACTTCCGAGTGCTGTAGTGAAAGGAAAAGGACCGTGGGGCCAGAGAGAGGGAGCAGGATGAAAGCTGCAGAGAGGAGCGGGACTGCGGGGCTGCCCCACATTCCTGTCTGCATGGGCTGCAAGGCGGGGTGGGTGTGTTAGCATCCTCCTCCGCGCGTCTCTCCCGCTGCCGCCCTCTGCCACAGCCAGTCCCTTTCTGAGGACGCTTGCCGGAAGGCCAGCTCTGGACCAACTGCATTTTTAGGAAAGGGGCTCATCCCTTAATCTGCTGGGAATAGACAAGGAGCCCAAGCTACTCCCCGGAATGTAGGTGGTGTTAAGCGGGTGTTTTGCAAACCCCAGCACCAAGAGCAGCCCATCCCTGGGAGAGAAAGCCAGCAGTGCCCTGGCTGTGGCCAGACTGCAATTGTCACACCACCTCTCGAGGCCCCAAGCCCATGACCCCACTCGTGCTGGTGACTCTGTGAGTCATTCCCCAGGTTCAGATGCGCTTTCAGCCAAGGAGCTACATCCTCTTGCTCTCAGAATATCAAGAAATTGAAGGGAGAGCAGAGAGACTCAGACAATGTTTCATTGCAATAATTTAAGAGTACATTCTTCAAGAAGTTCAGTTGAGTTTGCAGCTTTTCCTGCCCACACGCCTTCCCCTTCGATCCAGTCTCCTGTGCAGGGGGTGAGTGCTGCTGCCCATCAGTCACTCTCATTGCCAGCTCATCAGTCACTCTCGTTGCCAGCTTGGTGGGCTGCTGCCCGGCGGCCGCGCTGTGGCTTAAGACATGCAGCCAATGGTGCCCTGCCTGCAGGTGGCAGAACCTTGCTGGCTGAGGACACACTACGGGCCAGGGGCTGCGTGGGGAACATAATGGTGCCCCGGGGTGCCTGAAGGAGCTGCCAGATCTCCCCGGAGGTGCTGCTGCCCAGGTACTCCCAGGGCTGGCGCCCGCTGCCATCCCGCACGTGTACCTGGCAGCCCATCTGCTGCACCAACACCTTGATGACAAGCGTGTGGCCATGTATGGCAGCCAGGTGCAACGGAGTGTACCCGCAGCCTGACCGAGCATCCACGTCCAATGCCAGCCCAGCTTGGCGTGCCGCTTTAGCCAGCTCCTGCAGGCCCGGCCCATCACCGTGCTTGGCCAGCCAGTGCAGCACCGTGAAGCCCGACATGAAGTCCCGCTGCAGGGCCAGCTCTGGCTCCTCCAGGAAAAGTTCCCGCACGTGGGCCCAGCGCCCCGCTGACACCGCCACCAGCCAAGTGTGAGCCCGCCGACCCAGTGGCACTGTTGGCCCCCGGCTTGAGACGTGCATGGAAGAGCTCCTCTGGGGCACTGCACGGAGAGATCTCCCTCTGTCATCTGACGCCTCCAGCAGAGCAAGTTGGCACCTGATGCTGCGGAAGACAGGTATTGAAGCTGGGGGTTTGCTAGCCGGTGACCCCTGGGGGTCCGATGCTGGCAGCGCAGACCGGGATAGGAGTGGACTGGCAGGAGAGGGCTGGGAGCACGGGGGCAGCCCCCCGGGGCCTGCTGGCAGTGCCGGGGATGGGGGTGAGGGTGACCCCTTGGTGTCCAGCAGCATGGCTCGAGGTCGTGCTGGGCCGTTGCAGGTCCGTACCTTAGGCCCCTCTCGCGGCGATGGGGGCAGCCTGGCGGAGAGCGTCTGAAGGGACCTGGACAAGGGCAGGGGGAGCGCACGCGAGCCTGATAAAAGCAGTGATGGGGATGGGCTGCGTCCGGCAGCGAGAGTCTGCAGGGACCGGGACTGCGACAGGGGCAGCATCTCCGGGGCTGAGAGCAGCGGCAGGGACTGGGCAGGGGATGGCTCCGGGAGGGACGGCTGTGGGGACCGGGCTCGAGGCTGCCCGCTGAGGGGAGGCACCCTGGGGCCCGCTGACAGCAGCGGGGACCGGGCTGGGAGCGGCCCTCTGGGGCCAGGCGGTGGCAGGGAGCTGACAGAGGCAGACCCGACGGGAGGCGGCGGCCGCTGCGAGCACCGGGACGGGGACGGGGACGGTCCGGCGGAGGGCGGCTGCGGCGCCCGGTACGGGGGTGGCCCCTGGAGGTTCCGATAGGGGGGAGGCGGTGAGGCGGCAGCGGCATCGCGAAGCGCCCGGCGGCACTCGAGGCAGAGCCCACCGCGGCCCCGGGCAGCGCAACCCGCGACGGCCGCCGCTCCGCCGGGCTGCCCCCCGCCCGGCCGCCCCTTCCCCGGGGGGTCGCGCCGCCGGCAGGGATCGCAGCGGGGCGGCGGGGACGGCTCCTTCTCCTCCTCCTTCTTCTCCTCCGGCTCTTTTTCCTGCGGCGGCAGCTCCTCGTCGAGAAGGTCGCGGTACCTGCGGCGGAGCACGATGTCCTTGGAGGTGCCGGCGGCCGCGGGTTGCACGGTGGCCACGGCGTTGACCAGGCGCTTGAACCGCTCGCGACGCTCCCCACGCTGCGCGTCCGTCAGCGCCGGGTCACGGAGGAAACCCTGGAAGTGGCGGAGCAGCGCCGCGTTGGGGGCTCGGCCCCCGGCCGCCCATAGGAAGTCCAGCACAGCCTCCTGGCTCAGCTCCCGCGCCATGCTCCGGCCGCTCGGTGCTGCGCCGCGCCGGGAACCCGCCTCCACCGTGCCCGGCCTCTGCGCCTCTCCGCCTCCAGCGCCTTTGCCCCGGGTGGCGGCCGGGGACGGCGGCGAGGGAGTGGGGATGGGCGCAGCGCTGCGGAGGCGATCGTACAGTCGTACAGTCATCGGATCGCGAAGGTTGGAAAAGACTTCTGAGGTCACCGAGTCCAGCTGTCAGTCCGTCCCCACCATGTCCATTAACCGTGTCCTTTAGTGCCTCATCTACTCGTTTCCTGAACACCTCCAGGGACGGTGACTACATCACTGGGTGTATGTTACAGCTGAAAGCTGTGGGTAAGGTCAGTGCCCTGGTGGGCACCTATGAGGTGATAGCCTCACAGCCACAAGGACTTTGGCATGAGTAGAGTGGGTGCACTCAGGGAATGGGGCACAGAGGAACTGAGCTCAACAAACATTTGCTGCTGACGGTCAGTAGGAGTCCTCTCTCCTGCAGGCTCCGGGATGACCATAAGGATGTGGGTTACTCCGAAAGTAATGCCTCCTATTTATTTCCACAGAAACACCAACAGATACAAAGAGTACAACATCACAGTTTGGTGGAGTAAATTCTGAGCTACAGAGCACTGTTTTTCAATATAGAATCATAGAATCACCAAGGTTGGAGAGGACCCCCAAGATCATCCAGTCCAACTGTCTGCCTATCACCAATATTTCCCACTAAAGCATGCCCCCCAGTACATTTAAGTGTTCAGTGACTCCACCACCTCGCTGGGATAGTCACCACTATGAGCTATGCATTTTTTGTCAGTGATAAACAAGAGCCTGAATGCCACACTTGCATAAATCAGTACCAGCAGAAGTGACCCACTGTTTCACAGCTCCTATGATGGCATCGTTGCTAGGAAAATGTTGCCCACTCAGCCTGAAGAGATGGAAGTCAGAAGGTGCCAAATCTGGATTATACAGTGGTTGTGGTAGGACATCTCAGCCAGGTTTGTCACTGTCTTGAAACTGGTGTGGGGCCTGGTGTTACTGTGCTGCAAGAGAGAGGCTGCCCTCTTCTCTGGCCTGCCTGGAAGTTCGAGCCGTCAGCTTAGTCAGCATTGCAATGCAGTAGTCAGAGTTGATGGTTTGTTTGTACAGAGTTCCCTGGTCATAATCCACCAATTAGTGTGGATGAGCTGATGGAGATGCTGCTCATTTCATGGTGTGGCAGTGGTGCATGGCTGCTTGGAGTACAGCTTGTCTTTCACAGCACTGTTGCCACTGCTGAAGTGCACCACCCACTGCCTCACATCACTCACCTTGCTGACATCCACTGGTAGGTCTCCATCAGTGTTCATCAAACATCAGTGAATGGAGGAATTCATTGGCACACCTTTGCTTCATACACACCTACATCAAGGTAACAGTGGTTGCAGGAACAGATATGTGCGTGGTGCTGCTCTCAGGTAACTGAGCTTTGCAGGTCTGTGCTTTTGGACTACTGACTTGAAGCTGTATGAGTTTCGGCTGCAGGCTGGTTTGCCTGATAAATTGCACTGCGGAGTTGCAGGACTGCTAAATTGTAGCCTCTGCGATATGGGGAACAGCTCCGAAAGAAACTTTTTAAGTTAGAAGTTACAGTTTCAGCGAAGTATGGGATGTTTGGCAGCACACCTGAACGTAGCTTGTTTCAGTGGCAATGGCAAATTGTTTCCATGCCATATTACATCCTGCTTTTGGTTTTTGGTGTGGCATCGTGCAAGAGTGTGGCTGCATCCCATCATCAGTACTCACCTGGCTAGGAAATGGGTGCTGGGAGAAGGGACATATGAGATGTCAGTATTTTATTGCCCTGCACTTGCTTTTGGTACAGTCCTCCAAGGCACCCTTTATCTTCTAAGCCCTTGGTTGCACTCACGCCCTGTGTGTGATAGCAGCATGGCCTTGACAGCAGCAGCAGGGAGGAAACTCCGCCGGAGAGGAAGGCCATTCCTTCTCATGGTATCACTCACCGCTACCAACTCCATGTCACTGGGCCAACTCCCACCTCACCACAGAGCTCCTGTCAGGCAGTTGTATAATGCCATAAAGTCTCCCCTGAACATTTTCTTCTCCAGACTGAACAACCTCAGTTCCAGCTGCTCCCATGAGATCTGTGCTCCAGACCCTGCACTGTTGCCCTGCTCTGGATACACTCCAGGGGCTCAGTATCTTTCCCTCAATATTGCCCTTCTTGAGGGTCCTGGGTAGAGTGAGTCTTTTGGTTCTTCAGGGGGTGGTGATGTAAGTTGCAAATAGCACCAGTCGCAAAATGGAGGCAGAAGGAAGCAGTATCTTGGCACTAAAAGAAAAGGAGCTCACCGTTCAAGTGTTGTTGCCTCCTGCTGTGAAAGAAGACATTTTCTTTAGGCAGCCATACACCTGTGGTTGATTTCAGCCAGGAGGAAAGTTAACCTCTGCTCTGTGTTCACCTGTGTATTTTCACATCCCCTGTAATCTTAACAAGTTATCCCATGGCTGGCACACACAGTTGGGAAGGCGATGACAAGCTGTTGCTTCAGAACAGTGCAAAAGAGCTTTGGAAAAATGCAGTCAGTCCCCATAGGAATGAAAGATCACAATTCCTTTTGCATGAGGACAGATCTGTTCACAGCAGTGAACTTTTAAGAATGAGGAACTCATTCTTTTAAGAATGAGGAATGTGAGGAACTACAGTAGCTAAGATCTAAGCAGAGAGCAGCGAGTTTCCTTGTCCTGCCGGGTTTTGTTCGCTGCTCTTTCAAATAGAGCTGCCCTACCCAGGGAGCTCCGTACGCAGGTACTGGGAAGGGAGCCGAGCCGCAGCATCTTCGCTAGCGGTAACAGCACCTGGGCTCAATTAAGGGCTGTAAGCAAGGCTCTGTGCAGAGAATCAGTCCTCGGAGCTTCCTGGGTTTTGATCCCCATGCTCGAAGCTCCGTTTCCTCGCGCAGAACGCACGCAGCACCCAGACCTCGCCGCGCCACCGGCCCCACGGGTTCCCCCCGGCCGAGGCGGGGCGGGGAGGGGCCGGGGCGGGGCGGGAGCGGGCCCGCCCCACCGGGTGGCCATGTTGCAGCCCCAGCAGCAGGCGGCAGCGAGTGCGGCGATGGCTGTGGCCGTGGGCAGAGCGGCGGTGGGTTGCGGGCGCGGGGGGCTGAGGGGGGAAGTGGGTTGTGGGCTGCGTTGTGCGGGTGTGCGGGGGGGACGTGTTGCGTAGCCTGAGCGCTCCTCGGTTGCCGGGCGGTGGGTTGGTGACTGCCGTTTGTTCGTTCATTCGTTCATTTTCTTATTGATTTATAACCGTGCTCAGAGAGACAAAGGGGTTCGCATTCGTAGCGAGAAGGGAGGAAAATAATCAGTACAAAAACTCATACGGTCTGATGCAGGAGAAAAGGAGCCTGAGCGCTCCGCTTGCAGAAGCGCGAGTGGAGCTCCGCCGCGCCCCGCTGGAGGGAGAGATGCGCTCCTGTGCGCTGTCGGCCGGCGGAGGGAGAGATGGCCCACCCGTCTGCAACTTTCTCAGTGCCTGCGAGGGAAGCAGATGGGGCTGGGGGCTGGAATGAGGCCCCTCGTGCCGCTTGTGGGATGCGAGTGGGGTGGGGTGAGGTGAGGAGGTCTCCTTTTAGGTTTGTTTTTGGACCTGCTGTTCTTGGTGGTGTGTGTGTACTGTGTTGATCTCTCCTTCGTTCTGTTCCACCTCTGCTCACCCTATTCTGCTTTTGGTGAGCCGTGGTCACGGGCAATCCCAAAACAGCGTTCCCAGGAGCCTGCCTTGTGGTTTCACTGCGTGCATCCTGGCTGTAGAGAGCGTCTGTCAGTGTGAGAGCTGTCTGTATGTGGCAGGGGGGCGGGAGGGCTGAAGGGCTTCTTCACAAGCAGCTTCTGGGCAGACCATGCATCATAAAATCATTAAGGCAGGAAGAGACCTCTAAGATCATCTAGTCCAACCATCAGCTTATTCTCACTGTGCCCACTAACCACGGTCACTTGGTGCTACGTTTCTTGAACACCTCCATCCTCCAGGGTTGGTGCTTTTAGAGGTGTTTTACCCTGGGGGAACAAGAGATGAAGGAAGGTGGGCTGATGTTTGGTAGGTGCTGGAAGCTTATCTCATATCCCTTCTTATCTAATCCCTCTGCTGCCTCTTTGCGTGCTGCTGTTAGGGAGGCAGTAGGGCAGCTGGGGAAATAATTACATAGTGAAGCTGATGGGCATTTGCCTTTTCAAGCTCATAATGACTGTAACTTATGAGGGCATAGAGCAGTACCCTTTGGTGGGGATAGGGTTGAAGGAAGGGGGAAAGAAAGGAGAAAGAATGGATGAAGAAGTGAATTGGTTTGACTTCTTAAAACTGAGGTAACATACCCAAGTCACAATCTTTCCTATTTTGATGGAATAAAACATTATGTTAATTGTAAAAGCATGCATAAGAAAATAACTTCCTTGAGCTGCTCTGAAGTGTCTGTGCTTAATTGTAGCTAAGTAGGGTGCGTTTTGGTCGGATGGGTGGCTTTTGCTTTAAGGTCCCAATCCTACAGATGTGAATGCACATTTGTGTCATACTGCCTGTAATTTCATTTGAATAGAAGTTGATCTCAGTATGTGAATGTAAGGGTGTGCATAAGCAAAACTTTTGCAGGATTGGTGCCAGGAGCTGCCATGGGACCTTACAGCTGATGAAAGCCATGTGTGTGCTTAAACATTCATCTGAGTGGCATTGTGCATGTGGTCATCTGCTCTGGCTCTGTCAAAGATTAGCCACTTGCATCCCCCTAGATAGGGGACCATCCTTTTCTTGGGCTAATTCCAAGCATCTTGACCAGTTCTGGATGCTATCTCAGCAGATCAGACTGTGGAAGAGGGCTCTGGCTTCCCTCCCTTATTCTTTATTTGTTTATTCGAAATGTTTACAGAACTGTAGCCTGGGCTGGCTGAAGGAGCAACACTAACATAAACATACATGTATTATTACCTCCACCTCCTGCAAGTCAAACAAAGTGATGGGAGATGAAGCTGGAATGCAAATTTTGTGGAGGGGCCATGGTGGATGTTATTCAAGAGAAAAGAAACAGCACAGTGTACTCCTCAATCTGTTTATCCTATCAAGATTCTTTATAATGAGAGATTCAATTTTCATGGAGGGGAGGGAATGAAGAAGGAAAAGGTACAGGGGGGCTGGTGGAGCTGAAGAATTGGTGGTTTTTGGCTTTTACTATGGGGCAGCATCTTCAGAAACCACTTCTATGTGTTCTAGAGGATGGAGGAGAGCCACCAGGCCCTGCTGTTTTTTGATGGTGAAATGAAGGATGAAAGTGGTGATCTTCATCTTAGGGGTATTTGGAGGTTCTTGCTGATGAAGGTGGGTCTGAGAGATGATGGGGATGAGAGGGACTGTGGGTGGAGATCCTTGGAAGAACCTTCTCTTGGTAAGGCATGAGAAGAGGCTGCTTGGGAAAGTAGTCGTATCATCGTCCATGGAGGTGTTCAAGAACTGTGTAGATATGGCATTTAGGCACATGGTTTCAAGGGCATGGTTGTAATGGGTTAATGGTTGGACTAGATGATCTTAGAGGTCTTTTCCAACCTTAATGATTCTATGACTGTGTTGCTGAGATCATGAGGAATTGTGTGTCTGAGTAATGCTCCGAAATAATGATACATATTGATTAAGCAGCATGCATCTGACAAGCGAAATACTTACTCATTGCTGAGGCTTTGTGCCCCCTTTTCATCTTCCCAGCCTCCAGGAAAGATGGATGACTGTCCTGGCTGCCCACCTTAGGGCTGTTTGAGGCTGTTGGTGTGTTGCCACCTCTCTGGAGGTCACACTTGAGCGTAGGCACGAGGCTGTGCGGTAGCTTGTGGCTCTCCTTGCTGGAGAGATGCAGAAGGGGACAGGGTCTTATCCTGGTGTCTGGTCTCATTGGCTTGGTTTGGCTCCAAGCTCCCATCCCTGTAAGCTGTAGTACCTCTTGCAGGAGTATACAGCCAAGAAATTTCATCTCAGAGCCATTGGGTATGACCAGGTGATTTAAAATAAACAAATGCTGCAACAGTTCTTCAAGCTTTTTTTTAGTACAGTTTCCAGCTCTCTGAACAGCTCTCTAGCCTGCTGTACGAAGTGATGCGTGATAATGGCTCAGACAAACACCACAGTGTTGTTGGCATTCAGTGCTAATGCTGGTAGAGTGCTCCTGATCAGAAATGTAAAACCAAGGGCAGGGTATTGAAGAGGAGTAATACTAACAAAAAATCTCCCTGAACATCCCTTCCTTCTCCCAGTAAAAGCTGTTATTGCCACTTCACTAACACAATCATGCTGTACTCCGTCCTTGATAAGGAGTCTCAGAGATGGCTTGGGTCTTACTTAAAAACAGAGGCTGCTTTTGGTTCTGGAGAAGTGACTGGGTGACATTAGGAGCTGAATCTGCACTAAATGCTCCTGGAATTGCTGAAAATCTGGAGGAGCTGAATCTTTTCCTTGTAGGTTTAGGTTTTTGTGTTCCTTAGTGTTGTCCTGTGTAAGGCAATGGTAAAAAGCAGACTGCTGTTAAGTTTATATATGTATGAAACAATATGTATACATATATGTAATGATACTTGTAGCTTCTTTAGATCTTTTGTATTATCAAAGTGAATCTTCTGTTACTGCTTCTGCAAGTAGGGTTTATTTTTGGACAGTATCTATCTATTTAAAATAGCTTAATGAAATACTGTGACTGCAGGTAATTTCTTTACCAGATCAGGTCACAAATACTGGGTGAAAACTGATAGCAAAAGGCTTGTTAGGGTGTTTTGGCTTTACCACAGATGTTGCTGCCTTTGACAGTGGCTCCTGAGAGCTGATTCCTATGAAAACAGTAGCTTAAAAATAGATTGTTTCTGGAGATCTGCGTGCATTTCAACTATTTTAATCAGGAATTATCATAACCTCTTCCACATGATGGGTGTGGAAGGGGAGAAGCAATGTTTTGACTCCTGAGGGAAATCTGTTAGTGATCTTCAGGACTCACCTGTTTGGCTCTGAAGTTGTTCTGCAGTCCGTGGGTGGTGTGCTGGGAGGTTAACTGAGTGCAAGGGAGGCCGCTGTCTATTTGCCAGATGCACACTAACTGCACCAAGAGTGCCAAACGCTTTCCATGAACACTTGAGCGTGGTTTGAATGAAGCTGATGACAGACTGGTGGTCATGAAATGGGAGAGGATGTTGGTAAACAGCTTGCTTGGCTTGCTCAGTGACTGTGCAAGCTGTATTCCCCTCCTGCTGGAGTGCACAGCAAATGATTCCCAGCAAGGTACAGGAGCATAGGCTGCCCTGGAGATAGAACTACAAATCTGCTTTTATGCTGTCAGTAGAATTTACCAACAGCCAAATCTTTGTATTTTAAGGCATACGAATCATTTCCTTTAATCCCCAGTGAAGCTCTATCAGCCCAGGGTTGATTCAGTCTGCTTATCATTGACATTTGTTCTTGGCATGTGTCTGTAATAATGTGTATTACCCCAAATCCTTTAGAGATGCGTAGGAAATATTCAGATTTGTGTGTAAATGTCCCAGTTTGTCCTTTTCTTGCTTCTGCATATGACTATGATTTCTGTTCTCCATTGTCTCTTCTTGTGTTAATCAGTAGAGTCAGCTCTCTGACATATCTCATATTTCACGTCTAGGTTAAGCAGTGGTACTTCTCATTGTGCCCTGATCAATCACAGGGATCTGAACTCTAAGATCTTTGTGTGTGTGCAGGCACAAGGGCATAGATACTTAAAACAGAGTGGCTTCTTGATCCCATGTCACCAGCTCTATCTCTAAAACTCTCCTTAGCTGTGGCCGAGAAAGTCTGCTGGCTGTTATTTGTATCCACTGCCTCTTATGATAATACTTAGTTGGCTTATAGAATCCAAGATGAAGATTTTTAATACTTCTGAAAATGGTTTCTTTTGTTTCCTGTCTATTGTGTGCAGTATCCGAGCCAAGAAAAGTTCTCTGTGCTTTAAAGGAATACTTTTCTGTCACAAAACGCCTTTTATCTCTGAAAATGCCAACCTAATCTCATTCTGTTTCATCTGTCTCATTAATATTGAATACATGGTACTTTAATGTGGCAGCGGAGGCAATGTGGGGAATTTCAGCTAATATCTGACAATCGCAAGCTGAGATTTAATGACATTTGTATGTGATCTGCTATACATAAAGTAATTGGCATTTTCTAGAAGCGTTTGACCTAGTTTATGGTTCTTTCTGCCCCCTGCCTTCTCAGATCTGCTTTCAGAGGTTGGTTAGTCTTGAGGATCTGAGCTGTCGTCTTGCTTGTGGGAAGATGTTCCCCAATGGGTGTTGAGGTTTGTGTGTTGGGATCGTGAGAAGGGTCTGCTCCTCTGGACCTGTTTTTAGAAGCAATAATATGAAACCCAAGGCATCCATGATGCAGCCATCCTTCGTGGCTTTGAGTGAACTCTTGCAGAGTGATGCTGTTTTTCTTGTAGGCTTAATAAACGTTCAAGTCTGGTTTGGTCTCCTGATAAAGAGGGGGTTTGGTCACTGAGGCACAAGTTCTCAGTATCCAGTGGAGGTGGCAAGTGGCACTGTGCTGGGGAACTGAATTACACTTGGGAAAACTGGCATACAAATCTCCACTGTGGCCAGCTCTTTGACAAAGCAGCCATAAACCCTTCCTGATGCTCTGAGCTGCAAGGAAATAAGACTGAAAGTTGGGACTAAGCTTATTGAACTATGCTGCCTTCTGGGGCATGCAGCTCATAATCAGTGGGACAAAGAAAGAACAACTCAGTTTGTTTCTGCTATGTGATTGCCAATAAATAGTGGTGAAAGGGGACCTCAGGTTCTGTGTTTCCAGGTAGCTGAATATCCGTCCTGCTGGAAGTCACTTTGGCTGTTCTGCATTTAGAGTTGTGCGGTAATTCATTATTAGATTCTTGATTACAAGAGCCACTGGTAGCACTGGGAATGAGGGTGCATGTGGCTGACTGCTGCAAGTGTTTTGGCCCCTTTTACTGAGTCTTGGGCAAGGGACTTCAGTTTGCTATGCCCTTGTTTTTTCCACATGTAAGGCAGATGATAATTCCTCTCCTTGCTTTAAGTGTGTAGTTGTAATGACTGGATTAGTAGCATAACCATAGTTAGCTTCATAAAGGTAGCACCAAATGTAGTGAGAGCCTGTGGCACAGAAGCATTTCCAGACTAAATGCTTTCTTAATTAAAAACGCTTTCAAGAAAACTACCATTAAAATAAGCAATATGCAAGTTGATGTTTTTGCAGGGATTTAACAAGTAATTTCAGTGAGGAAGAGGGGTTTAAAAGTGAGCAGTATGAGTAACTCTGCCGACCTCATTTCTTATGGGCTTATGTAAATGCAGTTGAGGGCAATTTTTACATAAAGCATTTCTAAAGCATGGTGAGTTTGTCTGGTACAGGCTCGAATCGTCCGAACATCAAAGTTAGAGGTGTTATGGTTTTGTTGCTTGAACAAAACTATTATTTGAAATTGTAGCCTTGTGTGTGACTCCTGTCTGTTAAATAGCACAGCCGTGCTTCCCCCGGGTCTTGGCCTTGCCAGGAATGTTGCTCAGAAGAGCAGTTTTTCCATGGGATGTGCTTGGTTTTGATGTAACCTAAGGAAAGCAATATTTTCTCTTTTGTAGCCTAACCAAACAACCTGGTGATTTCTTCCAGTTAGATGAGCCAGAAAGCTGGAAGTATAAATCCAGATGCACAAGCTGTCATAGGGCTTACATGCAATGAAGGGAAGTATGAAATTCACACAGGCTAAAGAGCGGCTGATGTTTCTAAAATGAAATAGGTGGTTTGTTCCCATGTAAAATATGCAGTAAGAAATCATGGAATCACAGAATGGCTTGGGTTGAAAGGGACCTTAAAGCCCCTTCAGTTCCAACTCCCTGCTGTGCACAGGGCTGCCCCCCACTGGATCTGGCTGCCCAGGGCCCCATCCAACCCAGCTTTGAGCACCTCCAGGGATGGGGCATCCACAGCTTCTCTGGGTGGCCTATGCAGTGCTTTACCACATTTTAAGTGAACATCTGACCTGAACCTTTCCTTGTTTAGTTTCAAATCACTTCACATTGTCCTGCTGCTGCCAGACAGTACTCAGATACTGTCATTACCAGTGCCCTTTAGAGTCCCAAGAAGAGTGTGTGGATGCTGTCCTGTTCCAAGTTAGCCTTGGTGAATGATGTTTTCCTGTACTTTGTGCTGAAGTATGTTGGATTCTGAAAGTTGCTCAGGATGGGGAATGGGACAGAGTTTAGAATCAGAATCATTTGAGTTGGAAGGAACTCTTAAAAGTCATCTGGTCCAACTCCCCTGCAATGAACAGGGACCTACAGCTATGTCAGGTCACTCAGAGCCCTATCCAGACTGACCTTGAGTGGGTCCAGGGGTGGGGTATCCATCACCTCTCTGAGCAGCCTGTGCCAGAACTTCACTCTCACTATTAAAAACAAACAAACACAAAAACAACTCACCTTTTGTCTTCTATCCAGTCTAAATCTTCCTTTTTTAAGTTTGAAACCATTTCTCCCTGTTGGGATGGGTACTTTGCTCCTGGCTGCTATGCAGGTAGGATGGCTAAAGAAAACTGCTTTTGGGGCTTTGCCTCCAGTTTGTGCTTTCTGGGGCTGCAGGGCAGCCTGAAGTGTGAGTAACTCATATGAAGCTTGATGCAACTGCATGTGTTACTGCTGTGAGTGGTGTGGAGGAGGCTGCTGCATCCCTAGTCTGTGTAGAATTTAGAAGCTGTGTGCTGCAGCGGTTCACTTGTTTTGGTGTATTTCATTAAATAACTCAAGCCAAGAGCAAAAGCATGTGCTACGCATGAGAATCATGGCCCAGTTTTGGAATAAGCAGGTCTCCAGCACTTGGAGTTGTAGAGCATGTCAGAGCAGGGTGCTCCTTCATCTGAACCAAGATTGCCAAGCCAAGTTCTCTGCGAGGAAAGCATGCTCGCTTGGAGCAAGCTGCATTTGCCGTAGGGTATGTTTGTCTTCCCAAATCCTCAGGTTTGGTTCCAAGAGGTTGTGACTGGATTTACCTGCTCTGGCAGGTCTTTAAGTCTGTGCTGTGCGGGGAGATGAAGCGTAGGGCAGTGGAGCTGGCTTGCTCTGCTGCATCCCTGCTCATCTGTCACAGTCATTTGTGCTCTGCTGTTCCTGGGTATGTGCTGGCATGGTTGGCCAAGCTCAGTAGTTCACTGCTTTGTTTACCTGACATGCCCTCCTTCCTGTTCCAGTGCTTCTTGTGGGGGGGAAAGGGAGTTGAGATCCAGCTTGGTAATGAAATCTAGAATGGGCAGCCTAGGAACCTGCATGTCTACTCTGAGATGAGAGGGGCTAAGCTGCATTTGAGTTGTGGGTGTATGCAAAGCTACAGCATAAAGTAACTGCAGGAGACAAAAGGTAAAGGCAAGTCCTTATAATTGACATTTGGTGCAACAGCCTTACAAAATCCTCAATTCTTCCTTTCTAAAAGCTGTCCTTAAGCGATGTATTTCAGCAAGGTACATTAGAATACTTATCTGAATTTGTAAGGTTATTAGACTCTGAATTCTGGCAGGTATGTGTTTAGCTTGGCTGTCTGGGAAAGGCTCTGGGCAGCTGGTCAGAATTTATGGTGTTTTCTTTAGGGTGTATCAAGAAAATCATCACAAGTGTGGGATAATTCTAATGCTGGTTGCAAGCAGTGACATGGATTGCTGCAGCACAAGCCCTGACAGGAGGGCAGGGATTAAAAGTAAATCTGAGTCTGACCACTTTGCTTTCCATTCAAAGACAAACAGGGATGGAGAGTCTGAACTGAATGTGGTGTCCAGCCTTAATTTGTGATGAGTTGGACTTTGATGATCCTTCTGGGTCTCTCTCCAACTCAGGATATTCTGTGATATGCAGAGGTGGGTGATGGCCTTGGTTTAACCTGTTACTGTAGCTCCATAGGCAGTTGATGACCGTTGCAGCAAAGTGTGTGTGGAATAATTTATGACATTATTCCAGTGAGCACATGGGTGAATGCCAGCAGTTTTCTAAACTCTGCTGGTGCTCTTATGAGCGGTGGGGCTGCTGCAGGAAAAACAGAATTAGATTAGTGCAGAGTAATGCTTGGAAGTGTCATGCTTAGTTCCTAAGGTATGTCCTATCCCTATCCTATGTCCTATCAGCAAGCAGATGTGCTAACTGGGAGTATTGTTCATGCATCAATCAAGGTATGGGGGAAGCAGCACAAGAAGAGACTTCTAGCTACAGGGTTTTCCCAAGCAGTCTTTGCTATCTCTCTGCTGGTTGAGAGGACAATGCCATCATTTGCAAGTACTTGGACTGTGTGGGTCAGTGCTGAAGCAATTCATCACAGAGCCTTGAAGGACTGTTGTGCCATGAGCTTGGTGCTGGGTGTCTTTTCTGGGGGGCCAAAGTGTTGAAACTTTCCCTCAACCCCCCTGTGAAGATGCAGCTGCAAACCACCAGTACTTGCCTGCAGTTCTTAGGCCTCCCGCTTTTAGTTACTCTGTCGCGACACTGCCAGCAGGGTGGGATGGCCGGCTCTGGCTCCTGCGTGAGGGAAGCCTCTGGCAAGGCATAGGGCAGGGGCAGTGCCTGCCTCTCTCTAATTGTTGTTTGTTCCTTGCTCATCCAGTGCTTGTTTATGGGAACCTACCAGGCAGAAACTCATCAAAGGCTGCTCTAGAGCTGGCGCCCAGCAGTCCTGCAACTCGCCCTGTAGCCATTGCCTGCAGGGAAATGAGCAGCTCGGATTGCTGGCCCTGTATTGGGGGCTACTTGGCTCAGTGTGCCTGTACAGGGGTCAGTGACTGGCCTGAGTGCACTGTCCTCTGGTTAAAGATTCTGTGTTCCCATAAAACATAATGTATTAGATAAACATGGCTTTAATGCACAGTCATCTTGTGCCTCTGAACAGCACTGATAAATGAACTGCAAGTTTCCTGCAGGCTGGTGTCCGCTTCCTAGTGGCTAAGATGAAGTATACAGTGATGCCTCAGTGTTCTGGGCCTTTCACTTGTGGTCTCACTTATTGGTGAGGCTGTGAGCATGCGGCTCCTCCAGGGATTGTGCTGGAACTGAGAGCCTGAGAAAGAAATTACTGTAGCAAAGCTCATTCTGGAACTGTTATGTTGAGACAAAGGGAAAGTAACACCTTACTCATGGTAAGGGGTGTGGGAAAACATTTGATGGCTTGGGCAGTTCGTACCCTCTGCTTTAAGGTGGGAGTCCCTGCAGTTTGTTCAGGTCAGATGGTTTAAAGCTGTCTGCTGTTTTACAGAACTGAATTCATGGGGTTTGACCTGGCTTGTGGAGAGCTATGCTTGCTTGCTTTAGCTGCTCCTGGATGCTGTGCAGAGGCCATTGCCACTCCATCCCTCCTTGCACTGGGAAATGGCACCGAAGCTCTGATATACTCTGTCAGATTTAAGCCTTAATGACGATCCTGCTGCCAAGTTTGGGATGTGCTTTGTTTTATCAGGAGAGGTAGAATAGTCCTGGAGAACCATTCAGAGCACAGCTGCATGGTTTGTTTCTTTATATTCCTCCTCATGTAGTAAACTTAGTGGGACATCAGGCCCTCTGAAGTTGCCAATAAGATTTGAATCAAGGTCTCATAACTGTTATAAATGAGAACATGATCTTATAGATCCAGGGCATCTAATTAGTGTCTGGAATATTCTGTTAATGTTTTCCTTTAGGAGCTTTTGTTCTTTACATGTAGCTGCTCAAAGTAACACCCAGTGTTACAAAAGAAGAATATTTTTCTCTTGCTTATTTCCTCATGCTTGGCATTTATACACCATTCCCACTGGGTTCTTTTATTCTGGGGTGCTGATTTGGTGTGTTGAGGTCTATATGTGGCTTCCTTGAGGGCAAAAAGTTAAAACTGTTGGCAAGACAAGATAAAGGTTAAGAAAACTGAAGATCTGGGGGCAGGCAACACCTGAAATTAACTGTGTGAGTACTTCCTACTCTTAAAATCTGGACATGCTTCTTAAAAACTTGCTGTAGGCACTCAGCAGTGCTGCTGAGCTTGAGATGCATGCAAGCACATTGCAGGCTGTAAAATATGCTACTGGAGCAAGCCCAATCTCAATGATGGTTCACGTCTACCAGGTCTGGTGCAGCAGCTTTGCCTTGGCAGGGAGCTGAGTGTGGCCTTGGGCAAGCAGCAACTCAGGCTGAGAGGCTTTGCTCTCTACTTGAGTCTGCAACTCCCTTCTAAATTTGTTGGCTGATGTTGGTCATTGTCTTTGCTTGTGCTCTGTGAGCAGGACCCTGACCTGTGGTGGTCTGGGGCCAGAGCCCAATAGTAGAATACAGAAGAGAAATACAGTGTGATTTGATGCAGCACCTGAGCCTCCTAAGCGTTGCTAGGGCAAGATTTCAGGTGAGAGACTGCAGCCCTTGGAGTTTGATCCCTGCATGTGAACTCTGAGGTTGTCCACAAGTCCTAGAACATTGTGGTAGGTACAAATGCAGGAGCATCATTATTGGGAAAGAAACCAGTCACTGAAATGGCCCTGTCTTCTCCCCCTTTTGCATCCATCTTTGTTGCTCTGAACTGCCACTATTTCCAGATAATGAGGAAGGAAGGAAAGGCTGGTGTTTTATTGAGAAAGATACATGCAGGAGATGTAGATAGATTTTGCACAGGGAATGACTTACTTATACCGATTCTGCATCTGGTTTTATTTGTGTTATTAAGATTAAGCTAATAAATGGGCTTAAAATTGTGGATTATGGCAAATTGCTATTTGTCAGCACTGTATTGCCAATAAGATACCCCTGAACTATGTATGAGTATGCAATTGCTTGCTCTAGCCAGCTCCAGGGAGCCTGGATATCTGAATGCTGTTGCAGAAGAGAGCAGTGGTTTCTTAATGAAGTACCACCGCTGAAGAACCCCATTCATCTGTTTGTGCTTCAGAGGTCTACTGTTACATAGCCTTTTTCTTTTCAAGCATCAACTTAATAGGTTTTAGGTGTCCAAACTTGTGTATGTACATGCTTGGAGGCTGCAGGCTGAAGTGGAGGATGATGTGGGCTTTGTTTTGAGCCCAGCAACTTCAAAATGCAATGTGTTAGTGGGAAGCCTGGCAGCAAGTTTGAGCCCTGGCAAGGAAGGTGGAGAGGAGAGAGAGAGCAGGGGTGAAGGATAAAGATCGTGAGCTTTAGCCAAGGCCCTAACTTGTGTTAGTCAATGTAACTAAACTTTCTTTTAGTCACTGCTAGGTCTGTTTTCAGCACTCAAGTCAGGTGGGTGTGTAGCCATAGCTCTAAAATGATAGGATTGTCTGAGCTCATGCATTCTTCTGGGAAGTTATGGCCTGGACTTCCCCCAGTCTCAGGTAGGCTTCATTATTTCAGTTGTGCAGTAGTTGTTCCTGTCTGACTACTGGTAAAGGAACAGGAAAATGAAGGCAAATCGTGTGGCTGTTTATCCTGAATGCTGTGAGGTTATCTGCTTTTCTAGGTCTTTTCTCCAGGATCCTTTTTACCTCTAAGACACCTCGTACAAAGACAAAGATGTTGTTTTCAATCCATGTTATGCAATTGTAGATTTCAGAATTGAAGTTCTGTGTCTGCCCTAAAACATGGCTTTTCCTGCTGGGAAGCACCTTGCTTACTCATAAGCTGCATTAGGGAATTGCCATCAAATAATCAAGGAAATCATCATAGGCTTATAAGAAGGTGAGGTGATTACAGGAATTGAAGCTGCTGGTATGACCCTGAGCTTGGCCTGATGGGAAAGCTGGCACAGCCCTGAGAGTGCTGAGAGCTGCAAGCTCAGGTACAGCTATGAGCAACATTATATGTTCTTGTTGAAGGGGTGTCCAGCAGTCTCAGGGCTGTGCCAGCAATGTGCCTTGAGCTTCCTGCTTCTTGCCAGCTCCAGTGCTGGGGAGGAAGCAGTGCTCACATGGCTCTGGGGCTTGGTGCATCCTGTGGGCTGTTGTGTGGCCTCATTGCTTTCATAATGTATTCCCAGTTGCATGATTTGAACTACTTATTTAATTCTGCCTCAGTCATAGAGGTGTTTGGAAAATAGGTCCTTGTAAAAGAAACTTGTCTGACAAACTTAAGTCATAAGGATCCACATTCTCAGGCTGATTTCCTGCAGAAAACCCCACTCTGACTTTAGGGTGATGGTGTCTGCTTGAGCCTCCTTTGGAGGGCACTTGAGGGTGTGGAGAAGGGAGAAGACAGTGTCGCTGTTTGTCTTCTCTGAGAAGGGTGTGAGATTTCTATAAAAACAATGCTACTTTCCTAGCCCCTTTGGAGGTGGTCAGCAGAAATACTCAGCTCCAGAACAGAGGTTAGCTGTGCTTGGTAGGAGGCTTGTGGGGCCTGTGTTGCAGTGGGGGCTTGCTGTTTGAAGTCATGATCAGCTGAAATGCAGAGAGAGCTTTTACTTTTTTCCTTTTTTTTCCCCCCTTTTTTACTTGAGGTTATGGAGAGGGTGCATAAAATAGAGACTGGGGCAGAGCAGGGTTCTTGACATATACAGGGACTGATGCAGCTCACTGGGATAGAAGGCTTCTCTCCACCACAAGCTCAGGACTAGAGCTGGGAAGCTCATCCTTGGGTTCCTTGTGGCTGGAGAGTTAATCCTCTCCTCTGGTGCTATGAGTGTTTGTTTAGCCTGCTCTCTTACAATGCATTTGTGGAGTTCAGACAGTTGGAGTGCATGTTGGGCAATTGCCTGTGTCCTGTCCAGGGGTTCTTTATGACTTGGAGTATCCCCAGCATTGCAGCGGTCATCAGATGCCTTTGTGGTCCTGCCTCTTTGCAAGTGATGAATGTGGAGATGACTGTGGGAACATTCCTGTCTGCAGCCCACGTGCAAGAAAAATGTTTTGTCTTGTGCTTCCCAGCAAGGCCAGCAATGTAAATTGTGGAACAGTCTGTTAGTGCAGCCAGATGCAAGGAGAAGAAAAGGCCTGCTGTAAGGTAGTCTTGTAGTCCCACCTCCTCCTTGTGACACTGGTGTTATGGCTGTGCCTCAGACCAGGGCCAGATCTACTTTCCTCTGGAAGATCTCTCAAAACATGTTAATTGGATGAAGACAAAACACAGCCTTCCGAGGCAACCACGGAAATTTGGAATTAATGAGGTGAAGGGAAGGAAGTACTTCAGCCAAAATGGGGAATTGCTCCTTGAAGCATGTCCTACTTAGGAAAATCTTTCCCTGTTTAAAGACACGCTGAAGGCAAGCAGGAAAAATTGTTACTGTTGAGAGCTTTAAGAGCAATGTTTCAAACCTGTCAGCTAAATAGTTCAATTCTTCTGCATGCAGATCCGGATCAACTTAACTTCACTCTTATTCCTGCTGAAAAAAGAAAACTGCTTTCTAAGGTGAAGATTATTTGTGACCCTGTGTGTTCTCTGATTGCTGGCCTCGTTTTAATACTGAAAGGCTTATGTGATGTCCTATAATAGATTCCTGGGCCATAAAGGGCAGTGCATATTCTCATGTTCCTGTTTTAAAGCAGGTAAAATGGCTGTGCCTTTGAATCTCAAAGTTGCCTTCCTCTTGATTTGAATGAACAACTTCAAATCTGGTTTTGCTGCTTGGTTGTTATCTTGATTACTTGATCTGTAACATGTTCAAGTACACATGTTGCTAGTGAGTGTAAACATACAAAGTCATCTAAAACTTAGGTGTTTTATATCTCTCTTTCATTCTATGTCTTCAGTGGTACATGCCCCTGTGGGATGTGTCCTTAAGAAGAGCTGGTCAAAGCCAGCTCTTTGAATTTAGTCCTAGTAGGCAAATGAGTCCTTTAAAAAGTCCCTGCTTCATTTAGGTCCTCCAGTGACTGCAGACTCAGTACACATTGTTGGTGTGCCGATGTGAATTTACAGAGCTGAATGATGGTATATTTTGAAGTAGAGACCCATTCATACTCGTACCTGTGTGATGAAGAAACCATGTAGTATGCATGTATGTCAGCAACGTCCTAGGGTTTTGGTGTGAGAATTACTGTGATACATTTGAATTACTTAGTCCAGGATTAAGAGAACTAATAAATATGCAGTCTGGAACCTTGGTACACTTTGCTCTGTGGGCTGTACTTGGTAATTGGGTCTCGATGGAGAACTGTAGCATTACTTTTTGGTGCCTATACGTAGGGCAGTGCTGTACTGTCCCATTGCCTCCAACCAAGCTGGTGAGGCATAGTGCTAATGCTGATCCTGCTGATAGATCACAGGGCTCATTAATTATCCTGAGCACGATAGGGGACACTTCTCAATTCTGGATCTTGCTAAATGGGAGCTGACAAAACATGCCCCAGATGTGCAGCTGCAGTGTTGCAGGACAGAAAACATGGGGTTAAGGGGTGGTGAGCCAGCCTGCGTCACCTCACAAGGAGAACTGCTGCTTTGTGTGTGGAGTAGCCCTTAATTTGATTCAGGTATTGGAACAGTGCTGCCTTGTTACGGGTTTATAAGAAAGTCCCATGGGCTTCCTTCCTTTCTGAAAAGCTCTGTGTTTTGCTCCAGTGATGCTCATGCACCCAGCAGGGCTGGGGCTTGGAGAAGCCTGGAGAATTTTGGAGGGAAATACAGCAATGGGTTTGGAGGCTGCACTCGCAGGTTTCCACCCACTCTGCTCTGCTGTGCTCGGGATTGTGTCCCAACAAACTCCCTGCCAGTGGGCCCCGTGTGAGTCCTGCTGGGTTCGTGGGTCATGCTTCTCTGTGTCATGCCCTGTAGTGTGCTGTGCCTCCAGCTAACGGCTGTTAGCAAAGGCTGCATCCACTTATTTAACAGCCTGTGATGCAGCTGTTTCAGTGCTATTTTAAGTGCATGGCAGTGGAATACAGGAAGAAATGGCTGTTATTTTCTTCCTCTCTGCTGTCTTGCTGGACTCCATCTGTGATGGTGTTGGATTGTAGCAAGAGGGGTGTGGGGAAAAAGAAAAGTGAAAATTAACTAATGCCTACATAGCACCTTTCCTCTGCATATACCACCTCAAAAGACAAAGCAAGGGGAAATGAGAGTAAATTAGGAGCAGTTTGGGGAAGGAGCGAATGGGGTGTCTCAGCCTGGGGATCCTGGCACTGAATGTAACTCATTTAATTTGTCAGATTGATGCAGACAGTCAGAAAGGCAGTTAGCTGCATGTTGTCCTCCTGTCGGGAGAGCTGGGCCGGGGGAGTGGAGAGCATCTGTTTCTCATTGGGCACTGCCTTTACTTGGTCTTCATTCTTGTTTGTGACATTATGTCTTTCTTTCCCCCTCCCTTCCTCCTTCCCTTCCTTCCTCAATCCTTTTTTTTTTTTTTTTTCTTTCCCTCCAGTGAGTTTACAAGTCTTGCTGGAATGCACATATGGTCCTTATCATCTCCAAAGTCCAGCTTTTTTATCCCCTCCTGGTTAGCAATTTGTGACATCAGGGGCTGCTAGAGGCATTAGTCACTTTTACTCCAAATAGAAAAGTTAGTGGTTTTTGGAAACCTATGGAGGAAAACGTTTTTTTTTAATGTCAGCCCTTGGCACAAATGCATCTGTTACCGCTCTGAGCCTTTGCTGACCTTTAGCCAAACATTTTGCCTGGAAGATAAACGTTCTTTCCCACTCCCTGCAGCCGCTCTGGAATTGTTGGATTTTGCTGACTTCCCTCTTCCCAGAGGAATGTGGCTGTATCCTTTTACTTCTCCTCTTGCTGTGCTGTGCCAGTGGAAATGGCTCTATTGGCTGCAGGCATTTCGTGCTGGGCCTGGGGAAGCCAAACTCTTCAGCTGCCCTGATTCTCAAGGATTAAAAGGGTAAAACAGCATGGTCAGGGCGAGCCTTGGTGTTCCATGTGTCCTCTCTGGTTATTGAGCTGTCTCTGTGTAAAAATCAGGGAGCTGCAGCAGCACTGTGAATGTTGGTCATCCAACTTGCCTCCCTCTGATGGATCTTCATGGTTTGCTTGGCACAATAATCTGCAGGGCAAGTCTGTGTCTTCTGCTGTGGTCTGTTCCTTATGCAAGGAAAAAAAAAAGACCTCCCAGCCTTTAGTAGCTTGCATACATCTGCCCCAGCTGGCAGCCAGGCGTGGAGACAGGAACTCCCCCTCTTAGGCTGGTGACACTGATGGTTATCCTGCCTAAAACAACAACAGGCCTTCCTTTCGTGATTAATGGAGTGACTTCCATGGTCTGCGTTCTTACACTGTGAATGTGCTATGGCAGGGGGAGGGTTGTTTCCTTTTATTTTCCCCAGTGTTGTTATACGTGAGTTTCCTCAATCAAGAATTAAGGGCTCAGCTGTCCCTTCAGCCTGTGCAAGGAAAGAAGGGGAGTTTACAAGCAACTTCAGCAGTGAGCTTGGCTTTGGTGTGGGTGTGGGGATGCTTCATATCTTGTCAGCTATAATATGGGGACAGGGTCTGATAGATCTGCCTTGTCCCCAATGCTCTTTGCTTCTGTGCTACTGCTGCCTGCCCAGCTACTCTGTTGAGGTCCCTGGCTTTGGTTATAGCAGAAATTACTTAAAGTGCAAGAACCTGCGCCTGGTAACAGGGCAAAAATGTGGCTGGCCTTTGCTGCTGACAACAATAAAAGCTTTCAGAATTTCTCAAAGGTTCCTCTGAAGTCGTGTGGCCTCCAATAACTAAACACTCGTTTCATATTTGTGGTCTAGCTCCATGTTTTGCATACCAGATTTTTTCTTCCTCTTGAATTGGAGGCTCATTTTTGTTTTCTTTAACTCTTGGGAGGCCATGTGAAGCTGACCCCCAGATGCCAGAAGCAGTGGGACAGGAGGGGATGAGGGGGATATTTTGCTGGCAGACTTAAAGCCAGAGGGGCTCTGCCAGAAGGCTGCTGGGGCTGAGGGAACAGCTGCTGTGGTTCAGGGCTGATCAAGGAGACTGGACCGGGGTAGTAACTACAGATTTCTTTCTGGTCTTGTGCTCTGCAGTCTCTGGGAGATATTCCTTTTTGCATCTCAGCTTGCTGACCAGGCACCTATCTGAAATATAAGGGTGTACTCTGCTTTGCACTGCCCCTCCAGAGGTGGCCCTTTTCTAATCCTGCAGCCCACGTTCTCCCTAGCTGGAGGCACGTTGTTGTCTCCAGTGAGAAAAATAGGTTTATTTCCTTTTATTCCTGTTAGCTCTGCCAAGCCACAGCGGCTTAGAAGGAGTGAGCCACTTCTATCCTTGCACACGCCTCGTCAGCCGAATTGTTTTACAGAGCTTCACTGAATTACATCCAGATAGACCCAGAGCATCCGTTACAGCATTGCTTGACCTATAAAGCCGTTACCACCAGGAGCCATGTGTGAAGAAAACCAGATCCCAATGCAGAGCTAGCAGGGCTCTGAGCCCACAGTCTTTCTTGTCATTCCGCAAGGAACTTGTATTTTTCCTTACAGCTAAGAGTGTTGGAAGACAGGGTCCAGGCCATTCATCTCTTCAGAACATCTGCAATGTGATTGTTGATCCAAGAAATATTAACTGTTAAATGAGTTGTAGGTCACACTGCAGAGAAAAGTGCTCAGTATCTGTCCCAATAAACAAGCATTTATCTATTTGTTGCTCTATAGCTTTTGAAGGGCTGGCATGTGGTTTTAGAAGCTTTAAAATTCCTTCCTGGTCACATAGGTGGTATATGAAGAGAGAGGGAAGGTTTGTCCTGTAAAGTGGAGGTAGAGACAGGACTCTGTCCTAAGAAAGTTTCAAACTAAAAACTGCATTTAGGATGTTCACCCAAGTCTGTCCGTGTCTGTGGTGCTCTCTGGGAGGTCTGCAGAGCAGTGGTTTTTCCCCAGGCTGATCCTGTTCATGCCTTCAGAGACTGCAGCTGGGAGGAATTATTCTTGTAGTGTGCGTGCAAGAGATGGGTACTTCCACATTCAGTGATGTGTCTGGGCATTACTAAGGCACCTCTCAGGTCAGCACTGTGGGCTGAGGGGCAACAGAAGGGGTTGGTTTGATCCAAGAGTGTGTTAAATGCAGTATGGAGGAAAGAGAGGCATTAGGTGGAATTCTATGAATCTCCAAAGGGAAAATGAGGAATTGCCTTGATGGGCAGGATGATGGTGTGCTTTTCCACTTGGGGTGGAGTGCCCTCTGCCTTCCTGTGGCAGGTGGAGTACATTGGGCCCCAGAGCTCTGCTCGCCTGCCTTCATGTGTATATCTTGGGCCCTGGGCTCAACTCTGAGAAAAATATACTTTGCTTACGGCAGCCTTCCACTGCTTATTGACTGTGGGCACCCAGTTGGCAGTGGGGTGACTCACTTGAGAGCCCAGCCTGCTGCCTCTCCTTGATTGCTGTCACAGCAACTCGCAGCCAGAGCACAGTGACCATCTGACTTAACGTCTTGTTGTTTTTTAAACACTTCTCTCTTGCCAGACCAAATGCATGAATCACTTGCTTGTTCTGCTAATTATATGCTGAGCAGCTATGCTTCTTGCTCTCCAGCAGAGGTTTGTACCTCTGAGCTCATGTGTTACTCTGGCCTCCACTGCTTTAAGATATTGCTGAACCTCTAGAGCCCTGGGGTCTGCTGGGCAGCTGTATGACTTCAGTCCCATGTGTTCAGGCTAATTGCAAAAGCAAAAAGGTGATTGCAGAAGTGGTTTTGGCCATGGGAAGATTCATTGCGATTATTGCAAAAAAAAGAAGTGCTAATTGTGATATAAAGGTGAAAATGTTCAGCCTCTGCCATGAGAGAGGAGAGAGATGAATTCAGCCCAGCAGTCTCAAACTGTCCAGCATGTTCCATGGAGAATGTAGTAGAGGTATTGTGTTAAGCTGGGCTATGTCCATGTCAGTGGGCTGCTGAAGTTGCCCTGAGCACCTGCAAGTTGCTGAGCTCACTTTATGGTGAACAAATCCTCCTTTCAGCATCCCCGCTACTCAATGAAGCATGCTGCTATCTGGAGACCACTGCAGGAACATGGAGATGTGGGCTTGTTTCATCTCTGCCCACGCCTTCGGCTCCTGAGGGTTTTGCTGCTCCAGGCTGATACCAGATTATGCTTCTGCCTCCCACTATGTGGCACAGCCTGTGAAAAATACCCAGTATTGAAAATGTAGATACTGGTTTTGTTGATGTTTGCTGCTTGCAGGAAAAGAAAATGGAAAGAAAAAAACAACAACAACCTAAAATGCAGTCAAAAAACCATATAGCAAAAATAACTGACGCAGATGCAGGAGATGAGTCTAACTCTCATTCCTGCTGAGTAACTGATGATGAGGCAATACTTGCTTTCCCAAAATATACCAGGGAAAGAGATACCAGTACTGCGCTGAAGGATGCTTCACACCCACCAGTTTCTGCAGAGCCTATGAGTCATGGGCAGCAAGTGCTTTCTGGGATCTGCCCCAAACTCCCTTCACTTAACCAGAAACCCAAGCCCACTGGTGTTTTAAAAATACTTGTGTTACAAATGTTTAATTTAACCCATTCACAGCATGCCTAAATCCCAGGGTCTCCTTCTATCCACGAGCTTTTTCAGAAAATCACTGCAGTGGGTGGGTAAAAGAGATGACGTTGATAACAAGATGCTGAGGCCTCAGAAGCAGTATTTGGGTGTTGGTAGTTTGCTGCACCCAGTTTCATTATGTTCATCAGTTGCAGGCTTGGAGAAGCAGTCTTGAAAGTGCTTGCATGTCTTAATCTTGCAGACATTTATTCCAGAGCCCCACAGTGGAGAGCTGGATAGAAGTACAGAGAGCTCATAATATGATACAAACCTGAGATTAAACTCTTTTCTCCTGTAAAACTCCTGTGTCACCCTGATGAGTGCTGGGTGCAACCCGCTGCTCAACCTCCCCGTTTACATGTCTTTCTTCTTGGCCTTACAGAATGATGACCTTAGGAACCTGTCCCTCTCCGGCCATGTGGGCTTCGACAGCCTCCCTGATCAGCTGGTCAACAAGTCAACGTCACAGGGCTTCTGCTTCAACATCCTCTGTGTGGGTAAGTTGTTTCACACTATGGGTCGCATACAAGTCCACAAGTTAATACCTTGTCCAAAGGGTAAGATCTGAGCCACTACTGGCTGTAGTGGCAGGGAAGTGACAATTTATTTCTACAGCTGCTCTAGGGTAGAAACTAATATTCCACTTCTCCCTTTTCCCTCCTGTCCCATGATTTGAAATTGTTGAATTTAAAGATGATTGGGGTATTGATGTTCCCGGGGTTCTGCATTTCCCAAAGGCTGCCATGAGGAAAAGAAGTTGATTTGGGAATGAATTTTTAGAAGAATGTTAATTTAATCTAAATTTAGGCACAGAGGCTGCTTCTCAATAAATGGCATTTCTTTTCTTCCAGGCTTTGCCTGCCTACCTTGTTATATTCTTAGTTTTTCCAGTTGGAAATTATGCCGTTTTTAGTCTCCAAATGATGTACAAAGTCTGTCACCTGTTCCCTGCTGTGTTTAATCTGGGTGCTGCAAGTTGGTTCAGTAGCCTGAGTTACTGTGTAATTTTACCCAAATTTTACATAGGTGCAGTGTGAGAAGGTACCAGGTTCTTTTGAATATAGAGGGGTGCTGACTGTCTCTGCATTTAATGGCTATTATGCAGAGAGAAATCCATTGCTCAGCCCTAGGGAGCTGTGAGCTAAAACGTCATTGACCTGGTGGTGGACATCTTCAGAATGTTTCCTGTGATTGAGGTTTATGAATACTTAAAAATGCTGACTTTTACTGTTAGCTTGACAAAGCAGTCCACAGGCAACATCTTTTTGTCCATTGTTTACTTAAGGCTTAAGAATGGCATATTGTCCCTTCTAATAGGGGGGTTCCAGAGAGGTTGTGGATGTTGATCAGTGGATGTCCCATCCCTGGAGCTGTTCAGGGCTGGGTTGGGTGGGACCCTGGGCAGTCTGATCTAGTACTTGATCTAGCAATTGGCAACACTGCCTGGGCAGGGGTTTGGGATGTGACGATCCTTGAGGTCCCTTCCAGCCAAGCCATTCTATGATTCTGTGTTTCTAATAAGTTAATTAACCAGGAAAAAAACACAGCCCTCTGTGATGTTCTGTGGCAAGATGAGACTTTGTCTGCAGAGCAGGATAAACCATCTGAAAGAATCTGGCAAGTGAACTCATTTCCTCTTCACAGCCTTGTGCACTGAAGAGCAAGATAAGAGTAGTATACTTGCGCGTGCTCAGGCCATCACATGGATCTTTTAGCAGCATGAAACCATTTAAAATTCAGCAGGGAACATCTAGATTAGCAGGCAGCTCTTTGATCAAAATGGCATAAATTAATTGCCTTTTTCTTTTGCAGTAAATATTCCTCTCTTAGCATGACTTGATACATTTCCATTAGCAACAATTTGCTCCAAGTCTTCTCTTATAAAATGTGCTGATCAACCATTTTTAGCTCCACATTAAAATTTCACACAAGTTCCAAAGAGGAGAAACCTTCCCATTAAAACAAAACTTTTCAAATTGTGTTTTCAGGAAGGACACCGTTGACTTTGACATAGTAATGTGAAGCTTTTAGTTGCAGCGAGCATGACTGAAGTGCTGCAAAGCCCATTGAGCAGTGCATGCAGCAGTGCTGCTTTCATGTCAGGAACTCACTATAATACATAGCTGCTGTTTGTTTTTGTGGAAACAAATACTGCATGGTTTGCTGAGGTCTTCTAAGCAGGGCTTCTGCGTGTTTTGAGTGAGAGATTCTAGAAGAGCGCAGACAGCCCAGAGAGATGCTTGGGGCCCATCCCAGATGCAGACTCTCTTCTCCCACTTTATTTTCTGCATTGGTGAATCAATCACTTCAGTTTAAGGTTTTTCAGGGCAGTGGGGAATCTTGTTCACAAGCGAGTAGTTTGCCTAAATGATAACTGTAGTGCAACAGTGAACGTGGCTTGGATTTCCTCGGAAGAGATGCAACTTGGCATTTCTGTCACTTCTGTTGTTAAAAAATATGTGGAGAGAAAATTTTACTGAAAACTTGGCTTATTTGTGGTATGACCTTGAGATACTTCCTCAGCACAGGCAGCAGTAGCAGTTGGAGAGGGTAACACTAAGCAAACACTTCTGACTTAAAAATGGGTTTTAGGCTAATGCTTTCATCAGTGTTACTAATTGCACTGAGGGATTAGCCAGCCTACAGTAGTGTTAAAAGTTGGCATTTATGAAGTACGCTATTTCAGATTTTATTATTTGTATTTTTAGCTGTTTCTGTACTTGTCTCAAGTCTTCATTACTCAAATTTCACCTTTTTGTTTTTTGTAATTCTCTTGAAAAAGAAATAGAAATTGATTTTGAGAGGAAAAAAAAGCATAAGATCACACAGAGAATTGAATGTCTCCTTGAGAGTCGAGCTTAGAGTTGAGAGAAGTTACAGTGTGCTTCTGTAAAGAAAAACTGCAGCAGAACGAGGACTTGACCAACACTGTTAGAAAAATAATTAAGGATTTCTTGACTAAGAATGCTTCATGCTGTCCCTTGCAAGATGGGCAGATTGGGGTTCTTTGTGCTGTCAAGCAGGAGTGAGTCTACAGCTCTGGTCAGGTCATATCAGTGTAAAAACTGCAAGTAACACCTGAACTCCACTGAGAGCAAATACTTCCTTGGGAAAGGAATGATTATCTGTCTTACCCTGCCCTGCCAGTGTAGCAAGTCCAGTAACTGACTTCTAGTAGCATCAGGCATTTGCTGGACAGAGTCTTTTTCCTTTTCTAAGCAGAGGGCCTTGCTCAGCAAATGTGTAAGTGACTGTTCTTAAAATGGTCTCCTTTGTTTCCAGCTCTGCAGCCTGGCTCTTTACCTTCAGGTGGTAGCTTTTAGATCTGGAAGCACTTGGTTTATCTTCATGTCTGTCAGAGCAGCAACTTTTGCCTGACAGGGACTTGTTTTGGATTCACTGGTGCATAGTGCTTTGATCAGGGATGTCTGCAGGGTATGCTGCACAGGGCTGGCCAGTCTGACCTACAGAAGGCAAAGCTGCTGTCACCTGTTGATGTTCACAAAGCCCCTTGTTCAAACCAGGGGTATTGGTAGAGACTGGGACTGTCTCAGAAGACATCTGTTCCTCCAGGGATTATTTTAGTTGTGTGCACATAGCCTAATTCCACTAGCACCAAAGCAAGGTAACTCCTTAACCTGGTGAATGTGCCTAAGGATGAGGTGGGGATGGGAAATGGCACCATTCTGACTCTGTTTTTGTCTGCTCAGGTGAAACTGGCATCGGCAAGTCAACGTTGATGGACACTCTGTTCAATACAAAGTTTGAAAGTGAGCCTGCTACACACAATGAGCCTGGTGTGAGATTGAAAGCCAGGAGTTACGAGCTCCAGGAGAGTAATGTCCGTCTGAAGTTGACCATTGTTGACACGGTTGGATTTGGAGATCAAATTAACAAAGATGACAGGTAAATTTATTTCTACTGGGAGAAGGAGTCCTGGTGCTGATGTGATCTGAGATCAGAAAGGCTCGATCCTGTGTGGGGAACAGGTTAGGAACAGGGTACTGTTCTGGGGATATTACATGATCCTAGCGTGGGAGCTGGCATTGCTGATCTTGAGAGGTGGGTAGAACTGGCAAGAAGCTGAAGAAGCTAATAGATCAATTAGAGGGTTACAGAGCTGGAACCACATTTCTGCTGGCCTTATTGTAGCGTCATTAAGGTTGGAAAAGACCTCTAAGATCATCCAGTCTACACATCACCAGCAAGTCCACTAAACCATGTCCCTCAGTGGCACATCTACACATGTACTGAACACCTACAGGGATGGTTACTCCACCGATTTCCCTGGTCGGCCTGTTCTAATGCATTACCACTCTAAGATGAAGTTTTCCTAATATCCAACCTGAACCACCACTGGCACAACTTAAGGCCATTCTGTCTTGTCCTGTAACTGTAACCTGGGAGAAGCTTACCCCTACCTCGTCACAACCTCATTTCAGGTTGTTGTAGAGTGCTCAGGTCTACCCTGAACAAGCCCAGTTCCCTCAGCCACTCTCCATAAGACTTGTGCTTCAGACCCTTCACAGCTTCATTGCCCTTCTCTGATCATGCTCCAGTGCCTCAACATCTTTCTTGTAGTGCAGAGTTCAAAACTCAATGCAGTACTGTAAGTACTCATCAGCTCTGAGAACAGAGGGATGATCACTTTCCAAGTGGTCTTTATGAATCTCATGCAATTGGCCTCAGCCCATCTGTCCAGCCTATCCAGATCCCTCTCTAGAGCCTTGCTACCCTCAGGCAGATCAATACTTCTTCCCAACTTGGTGTGTTCTGCAGACTTACTGAGGATGCACTCATTCCTCTCATTCAGATCATCAATGAAGGTATTGAACAGGACTGGCCATAATACTGACCACTGAGGAAAACACTGGCACCTGGTCATAGAATGGGGTCAGGTCACTAAAATAGGACCTGCCCTTCGTAACTCCATGCTGTCTGGGCCTGATTCCCTGCTTGTCCTACATATGCTGTGTGATTACACTCGTGATGATCTGCTCTGTGAACTTCCCTGATACTGAGGTCAGACTGACAGACCATCGTTCTATGGATCTTCTCTCTGACCCTTCCTGTAAATGGGTGACATAGTAACAAGTCTCCTGTCACCTGTCTCCTTTTTGACTAGGACTGCTGATAAATGATGGAAAGGAGCTTGGTGAGCACTTCTGCCAGCTCCCTCAGTACCCATGGGGTGCATCCCATCCTGACCCATCAACATCCTCATTTGCCGGTCTCTCAAGTTCCAGACCCTCATTTCTATAGTGGAAGGGCGAGGTGGGCATGGAGGGTGTTAGCCTGCCACCCCAAGGAGAGACCTATTTCTATTCCTTCCTGTCTCTTAGGTCTGTCTCCTTCTTCTCCTCCATGGCAAGAAGACCCTCTGCTACTTGCCAAATGTCCCCATCGGTGCTTTTCTTGCAGGGATGGCAGGGTTTTCTTCCACCCATCCATCTCCCTTTCACACTCCCTGATATGCCTTAACATCCTAGGGATAACTGCTAAGTGAGCTGGCCTCTGGAGCTGGGAGTAGCTCCAGGCAGCTCTCTGCTTGCCCTGGGGTCCCTCCCTTGCACACCGTAGTGCCCTGTTCCATTGCACAACCTGCCTGCCTTATCAAAGAGTTGATGGTGGCCAGAGCACCCTAGTGGCTTTTGCTCACTGCATGTATTTCCAGCCCGCAACCATCAGGTCAAACTGATCAGCAAATCAGTGTTGGTGGACACACTATTCAGTACAAAGTTTGAAAAGTTTGAAAGCAAGCCTGTGAGCAGCCCACACAGTCCCTTATTATCTATCCTTGTGGATTTTTGCTGTTATATTTAAAAACGGTTGCTTTGTGATAATGGCTAATAAGCTAATTAATGCATTTCCTACATTTTGGAGCCATGCATCCCCTCATTACAACAGTCCCATCTCCCTCTGCAGTCTTTGCAACTCTGTTCACTGCACCTAGACAAATGAGGGATGCTGGCTGGCAATGTGTGCACTGAGCAAAAGCCATAAGGGTGGTAGGTAGATAAACAGCATCAGCTCTTTGACAAGGCAAGCTTAAAGTGAAAGATTCCACTGAAAATTCTGTTAGTGTGGAGACTGAGCAGACTCTGTTTCTTGTTCCCCAATGAAAACTTTGATATTTTTTTTTTTTTAAATATCATTATTTTTACAATGCTTTGTTTCTGGAATGTTTCCTTGCTCTCTGACCTGCCACCAAAGTGCAACTGTTGTCCTTGTTTTGCTGCTTCCACTCCTAGCCAACACTGTGGAGCTGATGTAGGGAGGCGTGCGTGCAGCCTGGAAGGGGCTCTGCACAATCAGACGCTGCCATATGCTCTCAGGCTAGAACAAAAGCTGCTCAGAAGAGGAGCAGGTGCTTGGAGTGGGGATGCTCAGCAGCTTGTTACTGCCGGGTCACTTTGCATTTGCTTTATTCAGCAGACAAATGCCAGTGGTATGGGTAGTGAAGCCCCTCCAGCTTCCCTGGCAGCCAATTGGAGAGTAGGGCTAGAGACAGCCTGCATTTTGCTGTGTCCCAGTGCAAAGCTCTGCTTTTGTATGGACTTTTCTCTGCCACATGTAAGGCTGTGCTGCTTTATTAGCTGTTTGTGCCTGCAAATTAACTAACAGTGCTCAGTGGTGTTTTCTGGGTCTCTGGTGTCAGTGGCCATTGTGCAGCAATGGCTATTTCCTGCTATAGCTCTTCCTTAGTAAATTGAGCAAGACTGTTCTATGTAAGCCAGAGTTTTGAGCAACTGCTTGAACAGCTGCAGTGGCATCTGCAGCAGAGGGTCAGGACAAAAGCCTTGCTGGCTGCCTGTTGTGTTTCCTGGAGGACCTGAAAACACCCCATTGCCTCCCATCTCAATGGGAGAGGTTCCAAAACAGGTTTTTCTTCAGGCTACCAGTTTTGTGTGCCACTAAAGTTCAGGGTTTCCGCCACATCTCCTTGCTAGTTTGTCCATAATAAGCTCCCTGTGCACCAAGCAAAAGCGCACACTTGGTAGGAAGGGGCAGGAGTTTGAACAGAGAAGGTACCAAGTCTTGCCTTCATAATGCTTAGAGCACCCATGAAGCTTCCTGAGTGTTGTTCAGTGACTTGTGTTTTCCCGGCAGTAAATGTTTGCTCAGTGCTCTCTCTTCTCTCTCCTCAGCTACAAGCCCATTGTAGAGTACATCGATGCACAGTTTGAAGCCTACTTGCAAGAAGAGCTGAAGATCAAACGATCCCTGTTCAATTACCACGACACCAGAATTCATGCCTGCCTGTATTTCATTGCACCAACTGGACACTCACTGAAATCCCTAGACTTGGTCACCATGAAGAAGCTCGACAGTAAGGTACTTGCTGCTCATGTTATGCCCATTGCACAGCTCCGCTGGTTTTTGTGGGTTTTATGATGTTACCAAAGACCTGGCTAAACCTGCATGAAGAAACACTGTCTGTGTTTAGCAGCAGGGAATGGCACAGATGTGGTGTGAAGATTTTATTACCTCGGGCTGGCTGCTGGGATGGGTGGTAATTCAGTGGTTCATACCTTGCACAGGCTTAATAGAAGTGTAGACTCTTATCCTTTTCCGGTCCCATTCCTAGTTAGGAAGCTGGACTGCTTTACTCCACAGCTATGCTGTAAAATTAACAACGGGACAGCTGTGGTTTAACACCACCAAGTTTAGTGACAGGTTTTTTTACGACTGAAAAATCACTTGGCTGCTGGGGGGAAAAAAAAAACATTTTTCCCTCTTCCAATAAATAAAAATGAGAGGTTGAAGTTGAGCTCAGCTAGTTCTGCACTAAGTAAAGTACTGTTGTCATCTCTACTTCACTTTATCCAGTGATTTGTTTTGGTATAAAACCTGATGTGTGTGTATGTGAGAGGGTGAGAAGTACATCCAAACACTTAAGGTCACCTTACAATCAAAGGAAAACAAATCAGAGTGCTGTGTCTGCATGCTCTGAGCACATCCAGCTAGACACAAACAGTGATTTGTACTTCAAGGCAATGTAATGTTACTCTAACCGTGATCTGATAAACACCAAGAATCTGAATAAATGTTACTCTGTGTGCACTTTAAGTTACCCTCCTTTTACTGGCAAAAACAGGAGCCAAACTCAGTTCTAAGCATGGTTCCTTACTACTGAGTAGTATGAAGTTTTGATGTCTCTTCTTTCAGAGAAAATAACCAATGTGCAGATGTGCATTGGACTGAGATTTCTCTGTTTCTATACATCATGATTAAGCAATTTAAATCTGTCCAACCTGCTCCTGTGGATTCTGATTCTGCAAAAGATAAATGATGACAATGCTTCTTTATTTCCTAGAGCGACCCATTGATTGGGGTTTATTGCAGTGATGGAGAAACATCCCTGCTCTATTCAGCTTAAAATAGGGTTATGGTGATTAACCCAAAATAATCCAACTGGCATTCATTCACATTGTTTTGGCAAAAGGAGGATTTAATAACTCCAGGACATCCTCTGAACAGAATTAACTAATGTAATATAAGAGGATTTTCAAGTACTGTAGATAAAATCCCTTCATATAGGTCAATATTATCATCTTCTGCACTGGCAATGTTGTCTACTGTTGCAAGGGAGGAGAGCAAGAGAAAAGCAAATTCTGCAAGATCAAAGACAGAAAAATGGTCTGTCTGGAGGGAGTGGGAAGGAAATAACACCATTTGCATGCCTCTAACTTCTCTCAGCATAGTAGACTTCTGTGTGGTGCTTGTTTTTTGTGGATCAGTTCAGCTACATCTAGACTCTGCCATCTCCCTATGGCTTTCATATGCTGCCATTTGCTGTTTACTACCAGTGTTGCACACTGCGTGGGGAAGAGAGTCAGTACCTTCTCTTTAATTTCTATCTTAACCACATCATTCTGTTATCTTTGATTGTCCAAGAGCTCTGAAGGGACAACACCAGTCCTCACTTTGTAGGGCAGTGGTGTAGTAGAGTGTGTGCAGGCATGATGGTGGAGGAGCAGACCTCTGTTACTGCTGGCTCCCATCCTGTTGTGCTGGGACAGCAATCCCATGGTGTGCCAGCACGTCCATGATAGCAGCACCCAAGTGAGCTCCTGTGGGAGGCTGTTGTCTGAGTATGCAACAGTCACCCAACCTGCTGTAGCTCAGAGAAGTGCCTAGATGGTAATTTCCTTTTCTTTGGAACAGCTTGTAATAGTCTATGACAGCATTTCCTGTCCGGCCAATTTGGATGAAGAGGGTAATATGACAGAGACAGGAAATAGCGTGTTGCCAAATTGCATTTGACTTCTTTTTAAGGCCATATTTGCTACTGCCTGAATATCCTGACTATGACAGCAGCCATGGGGAAGTCTTCTGCTGGGTTGGTGGCAGCTGGGGGCAATGCTGGGGCTATTGCTGCAGGGCGTGCGCTCTGCCCTGTATTCTCCTCATGGTGCAATATGTGCATTGTTGTCCTTTTCTTGCAGGTGAACATCATCCCCATCATTGCCAAGGCTGACACCATTGCAAAAAACGAGTTGCACAAGTTCAAGAGTAAAATCATGAGTGAGCTGGTCAGCAACGGTGTCCAAATCTACCAGTTCCCAACAGATGAAGAGACAGTGGCCGAGATCAATGCCACAATGAGTGTATGTCTTTCTTTGAGTCTTGCTCCCCTTGCTTTCTGTGGGGTCATCCCCAAGGGCTGGGCACATTATACTATCTTTCTTTTGGCTTTAGTTCTGTGGTCTGAGCACAGAAATCAGGCTGGTCAGAAGGCTTTTAGCACCAGAGATACATGGGCTGCCTGACCTGAGACGCTTCTTTGTCTGTCAAACAATTCTCCTCTGAGCATTTTTCATGTCCTCCCCATTTCACAGTGTTCCTATTTCAGGGAAGGAAAAGGATGGTTGGCGAGGTCTGGAGCAGTCAAGCAGAGGGCTGAGGTTTGGGTTTCCTGTCCCAAGTGACCACTCGGTGCTTGGTGTGGTGAATCACTTCTGCCTTTGTTTAGATTTCCAGTGAGAGCAGGGCTGCCATTGATGTTTCAGCTTTTGGCAGGGCCGGCGGCCATCAGTGGCATGGGCTCTGGCTTTCATTTCCTTCCCTTTCCTCCAGCAGTAGCAGTGGGAAATGAGGAAAGATAAAGCTGGGGTAAAGTGAGCATCTTAGTGGGTTTTACACTGAGAAACAGCAGTCTGCCAGGGATCCGACTGGAGTGGAAGGGGAAGAATGTGAGTTCCAGGTTCCTGACAGTGCTTTGTCATCACTGCGGGGCTTAGAGGTCAATTGGGTGTCTTTAGCAAGGCAAGTAACACTCAAAGGGATGCGCTGATCCCAAAGTAAGTGAGTCTCATATGAGGGACTGTGAGTGAACAGAAGGTTGAGTTGCTATCAGTGTTTCACAGGGAGTAGAGGTGTCACAATGAAGGCATTTCCTTGTAACTTGAAGGTGTGTGGGAGTTCCCTGCGTGGCTGCCTGTAGACAGGTGATTTCCACATGCAGCTGCATATCAGACCTTCTCCAAATCTCTGCATTGCCTCCCCATTAGTGTTGTGCCTGCAGCAGGGGAAGCTGGTGCAGAGAAGGGAAGTGTTTCTGCCCAGGTCTTGTGTGTGTGCTGTTTTCCTTTGCAGGGAAACTCCTTTGCCAGTTAATCACATCCTCTGGAGCTTGGCTTTTCCCCTTCCTGCCCAGCCTGCGACCACAACCTGGCCGCTGAGGCACCACGCCCTGAGCTCTCACCCAGCCCCTTTGGATGCTCTTTGGATAGGAGAGCACTGCAGGCTGAGCTGGTGGGAGAGACAAGCTCCCTGCTGGCAGCAGCTGTGCTTCTGGGAGCAGATCCAAAGCCACACCCACAGAGAGACTGGGATGCAGTGCTTGGTGACTCAGACGTGTCAGCCCTGGGCTGGGTCACACAGGCTCTGCCCCTTGCTCACGATTTTGCCCTTTTGAAAAGGAAACGTTAATGAGTATTTCAAGCGGCAGAGCCTCACTGGATTTTTAGCCTACCTTGCTTAAAGGATGCATGTTATTTCCTTTTTCTCTTTTTTACTCTTTTTTCTTAGGGTTCTAATTCAACTCAAGTTTGTCTTTTTCTGTGCTAAGCGTGGTTATATGTTGTAATCATGTGTAAAATATGTGCACTTGTTGTATTTTTAGGAATTCAGAGTTTGGGACTTGAGGTCTGAGCAGGTTTCTAATTCAGACTGTCCTGTTGCTCTTTCTAAAACACCATCTGAATTGCAAAGGGACTTCAGTAACTTAAATCCAGCACAGCTGCCACAGTAAACAGCTATCTTCAGAAACAATCCTTATCAGTGCATTGAAGGAAATCCCTAACCTCATCCTTTTCCTCCATAGGTCCATCTTCCATTTGCTGTAGTTGGCAGCACTGAAGAAGTAAAGATTGGCAACAAGATGGCGAAAGCCAGGCAGTACCCCTGGGGTGTTGTCCAGGGTAAGCAAAAGCACAGATAAGTAAGTCTTTGTCATCTTGTCTCATTCTAAGGAATGAGACATCTATTGTGGAGTCCTCTTTTCGCTCTTCACCCTCATAAAGTCAACTGAGAGTAGAGCTCAGCTCAGGTTATTTGCAGCCCAGACCATCCTTAAGAGCTGGCCCTCCCTTTCTCAGCTGGTGCTGGGAATTAGAGGGTTGAGACCATGGTGGTCTGGTGGTTTTAGCTGCATATCCAACTGGAGAATGGCCCAGAGAGCTGCAGGGGAGCATCCACAGAACAATTCTGCAAAACTCACCCCGTTTTTTTCTTCAGTAAAACAAGCTGAGGCAGCCTTGGATTTATTGTCTTATGGCTGTGTGCGCCAGAGGGTAATTCTGGGAATAGCTGACAGTTAGGAAAGAAGTTCTGTTTGGTAAGTATTGTACTTGACATGCATCCTGCTGGGTTCTTGCTGTTCCCAGGAACTAAGAGCAGATAGTCTAAGAGATTTATCTGGGTACCAGAGGGACTTTGAAGATCTGGCCCTGAATTGCCCCTTTCCAGTGAGACAGCTGCTCTGATCTGAAGGGGAGCAGCTGGAGTTCTCTGCTCAGTCCCCAAGGGCATGCCGCAGAGCTAGCAGCAGAACTGCTTGCTGTTGGATCCTAAAAAGAGAACTTCCATCCCTTGTTTTTCAGAATACTGAACTATTTGCTGCACTGAATCATGCAGCTCTCTGGTTGCAAAGCCGTCGGAGGCTGAGCTGCTTGCTTTGTCAGGAGCTGAGTAGAGGCATGCTAGACCCTGCTGTGCATAGAGATTGTTATGAGAGCCCACCCTGTGCTGTACTTGTGAGCTGTCACGCTCTCATCCCCAGAAGCAGAGGTGTAGGGCTCCCCTGTAAGGCCAGCTGCCATGGAAAGAGCATCTCTGGTGGGGTGTTCTCATATTCTTGATTTCCCCAAAGCCACAAGCTGAGACTTTCTGTCTGCTTGCCATGACCCTTGTTGGTGACTTGCAGTTTGAGTGGGTTTGAGAGGGAAGCACGATCCCATGTGCAAAGTGGGATCACCTTGCTAGTGAAGAAATGCACGTGGAACCAGACAAAGGACAGTAATGAGAGGTAAAGGCTGTAAATTGCACCAAGGGATTTTTGGATTGAATATTAGGAAGGATTTCTTCTCAGAAAGAGTGGCAATGGATTGGAGCACGCTGCCTCAGGAGGTATTGGAGTCACTGTACATGGAGGTATTGACATGCAGAGATGTGGTACTGACAGATGTGGTTTAGTGGGCATGCTGAGGATGGTTCAACAGTTGGGTGGGATGATTTTAGAGGTTTCTTCCAACCTTGTTAATTCTATTATTTCAAGGAAACCTGGCTGCTGGGTCTAATGTTCTTTCTGAATGGCCTGACTTCTTTGCAGTTGAAAATGAAAATCATTGTGACTTTGTGAAGCTGCGGGAGATGCTGATCCGAGTAAATATGGAGGACTTGAGAGAGCAGACACACACCCGACACTACGAGCTGTACAGGCGCTGCAAGCTAGAAGAAATGGGATTCAAGGACACAGATCCAGACAGCAAGCCTTTCAGGTAGGATGGGAGGTCTTTGGGTTCCCTGTGTTTGCATTGACCAAAGGAGGAGTAGCCGTGGTCAGTAAGAGCAGCTGAGATTTGAAATGTGACTGGGGTGTAAAACAATGCAATCCTGTCCTCACGGCCTAGGATTTGTGCTGGAGAAACACAGGAAAAGCTTGGGTGGTTGACAAAGCCAATTCTTGCCTTAATGTTTTGAAAGTGTATACACCTCCTGTGTGGTTGCAGACATGTATACATGCTTTCTAGAGCCTGAAAGATGTCACCAGGATGCTGGAAGGCAGGGCATTTTGAGAGTATGATACGACCCATTTCAGATCAACTTACATCTTAGGAATTCAGGAGGAAGAAGTGTATGCTCACAGATCTACTGGCACTGTTGCTGAAGTTGTATCAACTTTCTTTGCACCCTTTGAGCTCCCTTTGCTCAGCTGCATCAAATGTAAGCTGTTGGCCATCACTTGCAAGGCCTTTCAGTCTCTCTCCTACCTGCTGTTGGTCAACCAGTATTGAGAAGCTTGGAAAAAAATGATTTCTAAACAGTCCTCCAGTGGGAATCAGTTTCTCACTAGTCTTCATAAGCTGATGTTTGAAAATGTCCGCTGCTCTGCAGGGCGGAGAGGCTGCTGTGATGCAGAGCCTGCCAAGGGGATTGTTTCTGTTTCCTGGTTTCATTGTGTTCTCAGCAATGTGGAAGTGGGCATGTTTGTGTAAGATGCAGTAAGAGAGTTGGAGGTGGTCAGCAATCAGGGCTTGTAGTCACACATGATTAAGAACAGTTAACATCACTTAACATTCTTGGCGAGTGTCCTGAAGAAGCTTTTTGGAGGACTGCAAAGCTGATCTTTCTCAGTTTTGCTGTTGCTTTCCTAAAACCCTGTCCAGTCTTCAGTAACACTTACACACATCTTCCTGCTGGCTGTACTGTGAGCTTCCTGGAGGGCTGGGTGAGTCTGTTGGACCAAGCACTTATTAATCGCTTTGGAAATTCCTCCTGATGCTTTTTCCCTGGGAGAAGGGCAAGTTTGGAGATGGTCAGGTGATATTTTAACACGGCCTCTTTCCTCCTCTACAGCAGACACAACTTTCTAGCTGCCAGCTCACTCTGCCAAGAGTCAGAGCCAGGTACAGTAGCTGCATTTTGGCTGCATCCTTTCTGAGATGAATGTGATTCATGCATTGAGATATGAACTGATAACCAAAGGGGAGATCCTGGGATAAATGTTCTTGTTGACTCTCCTGGAGTTTTCCACAGCTAGTCCAAGGTTCGGTATGAAGACAGTACCACGGTCTGATGCTTTAGGTTTGTTTTATTGCTAGATACTGTTTGTAGCGTCACTGACAGCTTTGTTGGTTGGAAGCCCAAGTCATTAGCCAGGGATGACAGCTGTGTGGGAATTCGGGAGCAAATGTTTGTTTTCTTCCTCTGTTTCCTGTGCCTCCCCACCTTTTTCCCAATAATTGCACCCGCTGCCTTAGCAGCATCCCACGCTCCTCAGCCCCGGGGGGAGAGCAGTCAGGATTACATATGCATCTTTGCATCGATATCAGTTTGACTCTGTGGTGCATATGCATGTCAGGAGGTGATGTGCCAGCCCCTGAGATGGCAGCCAATGCAGATCACCCCAGACAGACATGATTTGTCTCTGATGTTCCCCAGGGAAAAACAGGGTCCATGTATTCCTGTTGCTGGAAAACACCAGAGTATGGCCTGTGCCACAACACTGAGTTTGCTTTGGTTAAGGGTTTGATTTGTGGCTTGCCTATATTATGCAGCTGCATTTCTTCTATCTTGGAGAAATTGTGCCGAAATCAGTCAAGCCCAGTTCTGTTACGAAGCCCAAGTGTGAAGCTTTATTGGATTTCCTTTCTGGAGAGCAATGGCTTAAGACAGGCTCAGCCCTTCCCTTCCAGGAATCTGAGGAATTTCCATTACTTCCTGTACACGAGGCCTCTTTTGACCAAGCTATAAGTAGAAAGGAAATGAAAATGTACAGAATTTCTCCATCTGGTACGTGCTGGTTCAGAGCAGTTCGCTCTGGCTGCTTCCTCCCCTTCTCCAATAAACAAACAAAACCCATGAACCCAAGCTGTTTCACTGAGGCCAAGCTTATATTTGAAATGAGGAAAACAGCATCTTTGGTTCTCTCAGTTCTTCTTGAGACTGATGATCAAAAGCATGCCTTTGCCCTGTGTCTGGGTGCTGAGTGCTGTGGGGACAACTGCTCTTCATCCAGTTTGCACTGGAGAGCTCTTTGTAAACCTCTGGGGGAGCCAGGCAGTTACCCAGCCAACTGATAGAGATGAGTGGGTGGCTGCAAAAAGGAAGCTGGCAAAGCATTTACAAGGTCATCCTTTAGTGTGGGGTGTGTTTGTTGGGAAATCCAGATACTCTTGGAACATATGTTTGTGTATTCAAAAAGCCAATTCCCTTGTCATCTTTGTCTGTGAGAAGCTGTAGGGTTCCCAGTTGATTTGAACTTTTATTCCTTTGGGACTTATAAGAGTTTTTTCAAGTGCAGCCTGGAGTTGCTGAGCCAGTTTCTCTGTGAACTTGGCTCCTCTGGAAGTCAAAGTAGCTTCAACAGAGAATTTGGTTTTCTAGCTTGAGGTTAATGGCAAGTGTTTAAGAAGAAGGCTGGGATGAGCATCGAACCTGGGCACCTTGCGAGCCTTTCCCTGCTTGCACATCACCTGGCACTGCATTGTTGGAAATGAGCTTTGCAAAAAGTTATTGGCAGTGCAGGATACGATTAGCAGTGTGAGGAGCTTTTCAGTTCAGTCCATAAGGCTCTGCTGCTCCCTAGGATAGCGTGTCGCTAATTGCAGATCACGTTTTTGCACACTGAACAGTAAAGACCAGTCAGCACTCAGGGTTTTCCTATGCCAGGTCCTTCAGAAGGATTTTTGAATTGAGGTTTTCTTGTCCATAGTCAGAGGATTAAGTCCAAGAATTAGGGAAGCTTCAGTTCAAACGTTCTGATCTCTATCTGCTGCAAACGGAGTGGCTCTTAATTCAGCCGAGGATCCAAAGGTGCCTCCTGCTCTGCTCTCACATGAAAAGATTTTTGTGATTTTACAGCAAGTGGTTTTCATTCAATGTGTGAGAAGCTGTTGTGGTCAGCTGGGATTGAGTGATTGCTCCAGGGTACTGTGCAAGAAAGCTCTGGGCAGTCTCTCTGCTATGTTTTCTAGGAGAGAATTGAAGTACTCATCAGTTAGTAGTGTTAAGCCCAAGACCTCTGTCTTTGTGTCTAGTTTTGTTCCCCAGCTCATAGAAAAAAATAACAGAATTACAGCCATAAGCTAAGAAAGACAAAAACTGGGCATTAATGGGATGAAGTCATCCCAGCGGTTAGTGTGCTCCTTAGGGTGCATGCATGCAATGCATGTCTCTGATTGAAATGTTTGTGTTTAAAAAAAGAGAGTTTCAGAAAAGCTTTGTGGGGAAATAGTTATCATTCCCACACTATCGTTATGGCAGAAATATCCAAACCCATTTAAGGAATAGAATAAAAAGGAATTTGGCATCTGGAGTTCCTACAAGGCTCTGAGAATCTCAGAGGTGTGTGGACAACATATTTGGTGTCCCTGTACTTGCTGCGGTACCTCAGTGTTGGGGAAATAAAGAAATGCAGGGAAGTAGAGGAGGAATGAAGCTGTGAAAGAACCCAGCAGTGTGGTAATTCAGCGGAAGAACACTGCCTCTCATTTGCAAAGTCTTTGTTCCCCCTTGACAGCTAGAGGAGAAAGAGAGGTCTCCCGAGATGGCTTTGTCTAAATAAAGCTCCTGGTCTGAATCCATTAGTAAAAAGTAGTGAAAATTAGTTTTGCTTCATGTCAACGTCCTGCTTAGCGAGCTACATGAAGCCAGGTTCTGCTCTGTGGTGTGCCTGTCTCTTCTCCACAAACCTTACGCTTGCAATGAGATTCAGGACAAAGAGTGTGAGACATGTGAATCAGGCATGTGTCAAGGTGCACAAGCATCAGGGACTGCTGCAGGTGATTCCACAGTGACTGCTTATTTTGAAGGACAGACATCCTGACTGTTCACTGACTGACAGGATCCTTAAGTGTACTTATTTTTGTTTGCTAGTTTGACCCCCTGACCAGTGCTGCCATGTAGGAAGCTAGGCCTGGTTTTGGTGGAGGTATTCACACTGTTCTTGCAAGTCAGGGACCTCTGGTGACGTTTTGTGAAAATATGATGAAACTCTCAACCCTGCGTGAAGCACAGCTCTGACTCTGGGTTTTTCCTTATTGTGTTTTCACAGTCTCCAAGAGACTTACGAAGCAAAGAGGAACGAATTCCTGGGTGAACTCCAGAAGAAGGAAGATGAAATGAGGCAGATGTTCGTCATGAGAGTGAAGGAGAAGGAAGCAGAATTAAAAGAAGCTGAGAAAGATGTGAGTGTATTGTAACTCAAAGGATGTTGTGTGAAGGTTTGAGCTGAGCTTTGTCCAAGAGATTCCTGAGAACTCAGGCACCTTGATTTCAACATCAAGCCTGAAAAGCACCTTGCCTGTCATAAAGAGTTTCAGGAAGCAGATGTGGACTCAGCCCTGCCACGGGCTTTGGTGTGACCCCATCACATCATTGATCACATATCTGCCTCAAGGAGGGGCAGAGAAAGCCCCAGGTAAGGTTATCACCCTGACTGGGCATGTTTTCTTGCTTTGCACAAGCAAAGAGAGAGTCTGGTAGGTACAGCAATGAGGAGCAGAACACGAGGTTTGGAAATGTACCTTTTCAGCTCCTGCAGAAACTTAAGTCTTGCTGTCTGTGCTTGTGTTAGTTGTAGAGCTTTTCTCACAAGGGCTGATGTGCTTGGAGGACAGGTCAGTGACTTGTTATCAGTGCAGGGAGACCCCCAGTGCTGGTGGGACTGTTTTAGGCATTGTTTTCTGTAGCTGGGGTAAAACATTCTCCTTTTCTCCTCCAATTTATTGTCTCTGTCCTGGCAGCTTCATGAAAAGTTTGATCATCTAAAGAGGACTCACCAAGAGGAGAAGAAAAAAGTGGAAGACAAAAAGAAGGAGCTTGAGGAAGAGCTGAACAACTTTCAAAAGAAGAAGGCAGCAGCTCAGCTGTTACAGTCACAGGCTCAGCAGGCAGGTTCTCAACAAACCAAGAAAGACAAGGACAAGAAAAAGTAAGCGGATGTCACCCACATCCTTTGTAGGGCTTATTACAATTTGGGGGGGGTTGGTTTTGTTTTTTTTCCTTCTTGCTGCATGTCTGTATTTGCTTTTTCCCATTACCAGACTGGAAACTGGGCTTTTATCAGACTGGTCAAATAAAAGTTTTTTTTCTAAAGGGTGGGCTGGGGATATGATCTTAATTTTCCTCTGGAGGAGTATCTCCAAATCTTGCCAAAATCTGACCAGAATGGGAGAGCAATCAAATGGTGGAGACCTGTGATCTGCCCAGCATCTTCTGGAGCAGCTCTGGGATGTTCTGGACGCAGATTTATCTGTCTGAGCCAAAATTAAAAAGGGGTCTCTACCCTTCCTTCCTCTCACCCAACAGTAGTCCCCAGTTCCCATTCTTTAAGGTTATAGCTGTAAGTAGAAGTAGATCAGAAACCAGAACCACCACGTTATTTTTGTGTGGAAATCTTAGTGCCAAAAGCGAATATTTGGAAGCTTGCTTTAAAGTCAAGAAGTTTTTTTCTTAGCAACTGCTATGGTACCGTAATTGCAGGTAAATGGCATTTGTACTTGTATCGAGTTGACATAATAAGCTGCAAAATGCCCGTATGTTTTAATAAACACAATAGCACTGTTTTCTACTATTTTATATTTGTATGCTAGGAGCACAATTCTCTACCCTCTGATGCTCTGAGAGTTCAGCTACTTCAGTAGTAACCGACTATATCTGTGGACAGTCAGCTGGGAAGCAGTTTCTAAATGTGTTCAGTTTGGACCTAACTCTGCTTCCGTTGAAACTGGAAGAACACTGCCATTGATTTGGGCTCAGAGTTAAGGCCCTGCAGAGCTCTCCTGAAAACCTTTCATTTGATCCAAACAGGCTTGATCTCCTTCTTGCACTTGGAATTGGCTCTGTTTAGCTTGCTGGTAGCACAAGAGACTCATAGTCATGACTTGCTACTGGCTACTTCACCATCCTTTTAAGAACACAAGGTCCACTCGGATATTGTGCTTATAGTGAAGCCATACAGACATTGCAGAGGTGAAGCTGACTGAGCGCAGCTTGTTTGTATAGTGTAGTGAGACAGGTTACTGTAACACTGGCTACTTTGAAGCTTCCCGTTGTTACTTCCATCCGTATTTTTTCCAATACCTGGTAAGGAGATGCTCATGTGAATCCTTTCTGGGTCATCTGCAATAATGGCACTAGATGATAACTGCAACCAGGAAAGCTTCAAAGGTGGTAAAACAGCCAGTCTCACTGGGAAATGCTTCTTTCTCCAATCCACACACAAAAATGACAGTTCCTCGCCATGCAGTGCATTTCTTAAGTAGACTCTGGCAGAGTAAGCTGCTCAGTAAACACTAAGTTGTCACTGTTAGAAGAACCGAAATGCTGATTGGAATGTGGTACAGACACTTCTGTGTCCTTTGCTAATTTCAGCTAGGTCTGAGCTGTCTGATAGCGTGGGCTGTGAGGGTCTGTGGTATTGAATATAATATACTGGTATTTTTTTATATTTTGGGAAGCCATGCAGGTGCTTACTGCACACCCCATCTCTACAGCTGGGTCGGTGGCTGTCATTCATCGCTCCTGCCCCTGGCTTTCCACGGGGAAGTGGGGAGGATCTGGGGCTAGTTCCTCTTCTGATGTAAATTGTTGTAGCTCCTATGGAGCTGTGCTGCTTTATGCAAACTGAGAACTTGGCTTTTGGCACCCACTGATATACAGAGGGCAACTGTGTGCTGCATGCTCTGCTTGGCTAAAGGGATCATTACAGACTGATTGGTGTTATGCCAAAGTGTAGAGGTGAGGAGTGTCTGGCAGCTGACATCGTGCTCTGTGGGAATGCCTGCAAACAGGGCAGGCTGAAACAGCAGGTGCAGTAGCTGCTTCAGTGGTTCTGTAGCGTCTGAATTACTAACAGAGGCTTTAAAAGGAAATGCTGATGTGTTTCCTTGTAGCGCATCCTGTTTTTTTTCTAAGGCTTTAAATTTCTCTTTGCACTCTGATGAAAAGCCATGGGATGTATAGGTGAGGCTCTCAACCCTCTGTGCTGGCATGGGCTGTGGTGGTGCTTGTGTGGCTGCCAGAGGAAACCCGTGCCATGCACAATAGCTGTAGCCTCCCAGCCAGGAATTCGTAGGAACACTTCTTTCCTGAGGTAGGCTCTGATTTCTTCAGCTTGAACAACAGAGACTTTCTACTGTGTTGCACAAGCTGAAGGGAAGGCTCAGCACCAAGGCTGCTGCTGGCACAACTCCGTGAGACAGACATCTTGGCCCCTTCCAGGCTCTTGGAATTCCACTTCTTGGAATCCTGCAGATTTGTGATTTTTTTCACCTTAAATTGTTGCAGCTCTGTCCTGATGACAGAGCTGTACAGGACAGCACATCTGTGTGTCTCAACCCCTCAAGTCAGTGCAGCACAGACATGTACTCCAAGACCATCTTAAGTCTAATGTTGAGCATGCTGCCATAATTTTGGGATGGGATTGTGCTTCAAACCCACACAATCTGGAGCTGGTTCCTGCCAATGGGTTTGGCAAAAACTTTTGAAAACAAGAGCAGCAAATGGCCTTTTGGTGCTTCCTGCTTGGTAGATCACTATGTGCAGGCCTCAGTGTCTTTGGGTTACATGCTCATCCTTAACTTGCTTAGGATCCAGGGCCATCTGTTTGGGCTCTGTTTCTTTCAAGATACTTCTGAAATCCAGATGGAAGATCTAAGCTCCAGCTTCATTTCAGTATAATAGTTTCCAGTCCAGTGTTGACTCCCTAGGTGTCATGGTCTCTGCTTGTTCCCAGAGCAATCCCTTTAGTATAATGTGTGTATCATGGCCCGGCCCAGCACCCTGTTAAAAGGATGTAAAGATGTCTTAATGATCCAAATTGGGCTTGAAAACCAATGCTGGGGGACCTTGTGGTGCTCAGCTCTGAGATATCTGCATTTCAGAAAGGGCTGGCACGGCTTTCTGCAGGAATGCCCACGTTTGGGTAACCCAAATCGTGTCTCACCACCTCATGCCTCCTGAAAATGCAAAGCTTAAAGGCACCATCCACAAAGAGCTGTAACCCCGGCTAACTTTGGTGGTTGGCTGTTCAGTGGCTCATAGTATCACAAGGTTAGAAAGGTCCTATAAGATCATCTAGTCCTACCATCCTCCCTTCACCATACCTACAGGAAACCCCCAAACCATATCTCCTAGCTCCCTATCCAGGCATTGTTCTTCCCTGTTGGATTCATTTTTCGCTTGTGCCTGTCACATAGGCTAGAGTAGAGCTCAGTCTTGAGATGCAATTTCTTTTTAAGTCCATAATCCATCTGCATGCCCGCCCCCCACAGTGGGTTGCTGGTGTCCCAGTGTCAGCTCTCCCAGCTTTTCTTCATTTTGGTGGTTTTGATTTTTATCTCTTTTTTTTCCCCCTTTTGGGTTCTGTTATTGCTAACTTTTTGTTTTTGTTTTGTTTTTGTTCCTTTGTTTTGTTTTTGTTTTTTAACTTGCAGTGCAAGCTTCACATAAAGCCTGTCAAGCCAAAGGATGTTCCTGCATTCACCTGCTTTTGCAGTAATGTTTCTGCCATCTGTTTTTTTTTTTTCTTTTTTTTTCTTTTTCATTTTTAACCTGAATAACTATTAACTCATCTAATAACATAGTGGGAACAAGAAGGAAGAAGGGCTGGGTGCAGGACTTTGTGCAGCAGGAAACTGAGTGGGGAGAGGGGAGAGAAACAAAATGATACCACGTATTTTTCTGGTCTGTACCAGCAATGGTAAATCTCTCTTGACTCAGGTCTGACCTGAGTCGGGGCTGGAGTTTAATTCTGCCTGTATCCCATCAGTAGTTAATGTGTTAGAACAAAATGAGCCCTGCTGTTGGGGTGGGACAAGGGGAGGGGGGTATCTGTGTGTAGATAACAAAAGTCGAACTGACCTTGCATGCTATTACATTTGCATGAAGTTTTGTTTTATTTTTTATTTAGCTGCTGTTTTTGTTGTCTGACTGGATAATATTAGTTGGGCTGGGTTTGTTGTCATGCGCTGGCATATTTTCACTGCCACCCTTTCAGGTCAGCATAGTAGCTCCTTGCTGAATGTGGTGGTGGGAACTGAGTGGTGCTGTAGGTGCCTGTTAAAGGGACCTCTTTTCATGCTTTCCATGCACTGCTTGCCACTGAAACCCAACTTAAAAGAGTGCTGGGTTCTTAGACTACTAGCAAAATGTATTAGCCCCTAAGGAATCAAATGCCCAGCCAGGGCCTTTGGGAGTGCTCCTGTGTACACATAAATACAAACCCTGTAGTTGAAGGATCCAGATTTCCATGCTGAGAGAATGCTGTTTTACCAGCCAAATGGTAGGTAATATAAAAGGTGGGAATTAGGATCCCCTTCCCTAGAGCTGCACACTCCAAAGCAGAAAACCTGCCAATTCCTGAATGCTGATGGATGACTGCCCCATTGCCTGAAAAGCATCAGAAAGTTAACACTTCCAACCCTGGGGAGCTCTGCACAACAGGTTACAGCCTGAAAGCAGGGCTTGCTCCACACAGAGTCATGCTGAGGAGGGGCCAGAGGTTTGTCACAACCTGCAAGTGACTTGTGCTCCTTGCAGGGATGGAGGATGGCCGAGCAGGGAGATAGTGACATACAAATGAGATGCCTCTAGCATAACCGGGCCTCACTCTGTGGCCAGCACGGTGTGAAATCAGCCTGCTTAATGTCTATTTTCTATGCCATTGCTTTCTGGACAGAATCTTTCCCTTCCTACCCAAGAAGTGGCGACCCATTTTTACCCTTTGGCTGCTGGATTTCTTTCTCTCCTGCTGATGTATTGCCAGCATTTCCTCTGCTCCTAGCTAGGTAGTCTCCTCTTTCTTTCCTTAAAGCACTCCTAAGAATAACTCTCTTCACCCAAGTCTCATGCACTGCAGTTCATTGCTTGCTTCTGGCATGGAATTTCTTGCTTCTTTTTCTTGCTCAAAAAAAGTCAGAATTCTGAAACAAGTCAGAATTACCACATTTTTTTGGCCGACAAAATGTGTTGGGGAGTTGACTTGATTTGGGTGGTTTTTTTTTTCAGTTTATGCTTTTTAACCCTTACCACTTAAACATGGCTTTGGGAAGAGGAAATACCAATGCAGCCTTGTGAACATGCAGCAAAAATTGGAGATGAGTAAGCTGGGAATAAAAGTCATTGTCTTTTCTTTTGATCACACCTTCTGGTCTTATCAACCGTGATGTGCTTCCATTAGGTTAAATGCGTTTCTTAGGGAGCTGTTTAGAAAGATGAAACTACGGTGCTTCTGGCAAACTCAAGTTTAAAATCTTGAGTTATCAAGGGAGAAATCTGTTTGCTGGCACGAGTTGTGTAGTCACATCACACGCTCCTGTCTCAAGCCTGAATGCTCGTGGCAGTTTGCTTTGCTTCAGCTGTCTCTGCGCACATCCCCTCTTTAATTACCGGCACTTTGTGCCAAGTAGAAAACTTAATTTTACCATTTATTTGTCCTGCTTTGTTTGACAGCCTTTCCAAGGGATGTTGGCAGGGGAAGTCAGCTGAGTCTAGCAGTTTTTGCTTTTCTTTGACAGAAAGCTGTGGCCAAATGCATTCATGTCTTTTTGATTGGGTTTCTTCCTCCAGCGAGAAGCAGGCTGTTCTGGGGAAACTGGGCTTAAACCGTAAACATGCTGTAGTGAAAGGTATTGTTTTGTTTCCTCTGCCAAAGGAGATATTAAAATCTTTCTCCCCTCAGTCCCCCGGGCCATGTTTAGCTGGTTATTGCTGCACTTCTTTCTTTTCTTTACTTACGCCTTTTTTCACAGTAGTCCCTGGCTCTGCATGGAGTAAGCGATGCTTTCATTCTAGCTGGATATGCTTTCGCCTTGCATGTAAGTACAATAGTAAGAGACGCACCTTTCCGCTTACCGCTGATATGGGCAAACCAGTTGTGTTCTTCTGGGGGCTTCTTTAAGTCCACTTACTTACAAGTGGCGTTGTTAAAAACCATTTGAAAACTTCCTGCAATAACCCGCTTTTGCTGAGATTTTGAAGGAGAAAAAAAAAGAGCCATAGGGAAGGTAACATCCAGCTGCTGTCGAATGTCTGAAGTTACCCTGCTCATCTCTGTGGGTCTGCTGGTGACAGTGGGGACAGAGGCATGGTTGTGTTGCTCATGAGGCATTGCAAACGTCAGTGTGGTGAGATGATGATCAGTAGCTGCTAACGCTGCACGCCCCTGACACACTGATAAAAAGATGAGAATAGGAGAGATGAGCAGGAAAGCATAGGGGCATGTGTATTTCGGGGACAGTGGTGTTCCCTGAGCAGAGAATGAACCCCAGAGGTGAGAAGGGAACATAAGGCAGGCCACCAAGAGGGCTGTGATGGCTCTGCATAGATGGGCACGTATGTGTCTGGTAGGGCAGGGGTTACCTTCTGGGAAGGCAGTGAGTGGCACCCAACCCACACTTCTCTGTGGCCCGAAAACCACAGTATGCATTGCACTGCAGCATGTGTGCTTTTGGCAGCTTGAAATCCCGTCAAGGAGATTTGCATCTCCATGTGTCTCTCTAAGCATGCCCTTACCTGACACGAGCAGTGTTTCTGTGGGTAGTTCTCATTCCGCTTCTCCTAAGGCATCCGAGTGCGGATGGCAATGTCTTTTTGTGTGTGCCATACCAGGTGTGTCCATCCGAACCCAGCTACCACTCGCCCTCTCAGAAGTCAGCAGTGCACACTTGTCTCTCTGCAAGGGCCCTGGCTGCATTTGCAGCACGCCAGATCCACGTCACTCTTGTTAGCATGGGACAATACAGATATGAAGGGTTTTTTAATTAACGGGAAATAAAGCTGTGAACAGCGGTAGAAATATTGTATTTGTATACATTTTTAATATTCTGATTGCCTTAAACTATAGATGTAGAACTTTATTACCTTGCTATTTGAAAATAACCCATGTTTGTTACTAAATAATTATGTAACCTACATACAGTGTTAATGCAAATTACATGTATGCATCTGTTAGATATTGTCACTTTATTTGATGTTAAAGTATTTGTTTTTTAATTACAAACTGAATAATAACCTCATAGCATAAGCTCAGTTCTTTCTTGTATGTGCTTTAGGCTGTGTATGCAAGTGGTGCCAGCACTCGAAGTTGGGAGGGGGAAATATATTTTTACCCAAACTCTTTGGTCTTGGAGTTGCCTTTGTGAGCTGGCTGAGGCAGTACAGGTGCCCTGCGGGCCATGCTGTGCTGTCACAGTGTCTCTGTTCACTTGTGTTGGTGTCTGTCAGTCGCTGCCCGTGGCCGCCCCGAGCGCTGTGTGTGCTCAGGCCTCTGCTGCTGTGGTGCCGTTGGTTTGGGTGACACGCTCCCTTCCTTCATGCTTTAAAATGCCGTTCCTCCTTTTCTTTTTTTCCTCTCACCCTTTGTGTTCCATTTCGATTCTGAACTTCTGTTTCTTTCTCTCTTTCTCTCTCTGTAGCTTCTTCTTTCTGTAAACGCCATTTGCCACAGCCCTGTGCTCTCCCAGCAGACAGCGGGCGCCAGAGGAGCCCGTGGGCCCCCGCCGGGAGAAGCCATCTCATTCCTCCATCTCGTCCACCCTCCTCTCCTCCCTTTTGTTTCCCTCCTGTGCATCTGAGGGCGTGTGGTGCTGTGTGTCTGTGTGGGCCGTCAGCACAACCGAGGCTGCCAAACGTGACTGAGGTAACGGCATGAGGGGAGAGCTTGGCCATGACATGCGATATTGCACTGTGATCTCTTCCCCTCTCCTCATTTCTTCCTTTTGCCATAACGTGCTGCTGGCAATGAAGAGACTGGTGGACTGGCTGGTGGTGTGTGTGTAGCCCAAAGGACTCCGTTGCTGCCTCTGAATCTGGAGTTGGGACACCACAGCCTCATCACAAGTGTGTCCCACGCTCCTCCCATGCAATGGATATGTGTCCACAGACACCAGGTGCCTCCCTGGTTTTGATATGGAGCTGTGTGAAGCAGAGGTGGCTGCTGTTGTGTACTGATGGATCTGTTCTGGACGCTCAAGGCTTTGTTATTTTCTAGCTGCACAAAGTAGGTAGCTTCTCTTGTACTATTGAGCTGCACTGACTTGTGCTTGGATTAATGGCTTCGTTTCTGCTTATGAAGCCTAACTAGTAACTATTTCTTTTCCAACCCTGAATGTGGGTACTTGTTTACTTCAGCTAAAGGCTCAAAAAGTGCCAGAGTTGTTTGTAGGTGAGAAGGAAGCCTCTAAGCCTGGTGTGCAGTGACCTCTAGCTGCTCTGCTGCGGGTGGAAGGAGGCAGTCTGAGCCCCTCCCAGTGTTTCCTATATGGAGTCACATGCTTGTCTCTAACTAAATATACCGATGGTTTCCTCTCATCTGCACACCTCAATCAAAGAATTGACGCCCTTTGCTCTGCCGTGGATGGGTGCTGCTGAATGTTTTGCCTCTTCCCATCAATGTGCAAAGCACGAGCTGCCAGGGGTTATCTGGAGCCAGCCGCCTGTTTCCAAGAAGCACAATGTTTTCCAGCACTGCTCAGCGATGAGGGCTGAAGCTCCTTCCACACACAGGTGCCTGTTTTTCTCAAGTGGTTAAAAAAAAAACAACAACCAAACTGCTTATCCTGGAAACAACCAAAAAAAACCCCTTCATAGTTACCATCTGAAAGATTATTAAATACTGGCCTTGTGTGTATGTGGTAAAAACTGTTATTTGAAATGTACGGTGAGGGTTTCTCCAGTTGTAGCAGTTTGACCCCAGTGCTGTGCTACAGCCCTTCTCTCCAAATAGAGTCCCTGGCACTGAAGTGCTCAATGGGATGGAGCGGCAGCCTGCCCGGTAAGACTGCCATTTGGAGATGGAAAAGCTGAGATGAGAGCGAGTGTTGCTCCGCTGTGAGCTGGAGGTTGCAGCCCGTGTCCTCTAGAGGTCCCTTCCAGCCCGAATTTTTCTTTGAGTCTGTGTTGGATGGTGTAAGCCCAAGTGGTGGCTCCTACCTGCTGGTAACCAGCCGGACCAGAGGCAGGAGGTTGTATGCTAAGGGTGCTGACATGAGTGTTTGAGGTTGGATATTAGGAAACATTTCTTCTCAGAAAGACTGGTGCTGCAGTGGCACAGGCTGCCCAGGGAGGTGGTGCTGTCACCAACCCTGGGGGTGTTCGGGAACCACAGAGGTGTATCACCCAGGGACATAGTTAGGAGGCACAGTGCAGATGGGCTGGGGTTGGACTGGATGGTCTTAGAGATCTTTTCCAGCCTTCATGATCTTATGATTCAGTGCTTTGGGGAGTGCAATGCTTTTATCCCAGTGGTGCTGAGGGAGATCAGACAGCCTGTGGTTTCAAACTGTTCTTTTCCTTCCTGCTGGCTATTCCCTTGAGCCATATTCTCTGCCTCAGCTGCTCTGGAGCCCTGCTAGAGCAGGCAGGCCTTGTATTAAGCACCCTAGGCAGTATCCATGCTGTGCTGGATGGGGGTGCTCTAAAGACTGTGAGGAAACCGTAGCGGGGCACACCAGCATCAGGGAATTATGTCTCATGTGCCTGCAGAGCTGGGTACATGCATTTGGGTCATGGGTGCTTTTTAAATGTAATCCTCCTGGTAGCTGTGTTGGTTCTCCTTAGTAGTGCTGGGCAGGCTCCTGGGTGTACGAAGATATTTTTGGCACAAAAGAAGTTCAAGGGGGTTAAGGCAACTGGGGGCTGGGGAAGTGCTATGTTTGTGACTCAGGGCAGGCACTGCTCTCATCCCCTTGCCTTCAGGGAGGAGAGATGCCAAGAATGGAATGGCTACAGCACTCAGTGGAGAAGCAAAGAACTGCTCCAACAGTGTCTCAGTGTTTCCTTAAGCTGAGCTTCCCTGCCTTCTGTTCCAGCCCAGCCCCTGCCAGCTGGCACAGCCAACACCTTTCCTTTCCTAGTGCCATACCGGCTCCTTGCCTGTGGGCCTGTAAATGGGTTCAGGCTTCATGAGCGTGCTGCTGCTGCTGCCAAATGGAGTAGGGGAAGACGTTTTTAACCACAAGGAGAGAAGCACGTGGAGAGAAAGGAAGCCGGTACAGGTTGAGGCTTAGAGTTATTGCTGTTGGAGGACAGTTTTGTCTCCATCTTCTCTTCCCCTTTGATGTGTCTGATGCAGTTGGATGCCAACTAAAATAAGCTGCGGTCCTACACCACTCCCTGCAGGTTTGTACTGTGCAGGCCCACAGAGCCGGGAGGCACAAGAGCCCTGCCTCACCTCTGACTGCAGCCGCAGCCAGGGCTCTCGGATGGGCTTGGAGCACCCTGCTCATAAGCAGCGTGCTTGGCTGGTGGGCAGCCTACAGCTTACCCAGCACTCGTGTTGAATCTACTGCTGGAATCTGGGGCTGGTTTTGCTCTGGGCCGTCACACTGGGTAATTTAACACAGAAAGACGTGTGCACTGAAGCGAGCTTGAAGTAATGAGCTGTGCTCACTGCAGTACCCTTCCTTGGCACCCCGGCTGCCCAGTTCCTGGTCTCACAGGTCCAGCACAGAGCAGCTTCCTCATGGCCTCCGTGTAAAATGGATCCTGAACCCAGGTAAGAAGTGTGAAACGGGACACGGAATCCAGGACAACTTTCTTTATTGCTACCAGAAGGCTTTCATCAGTACAATGGCTCCAAATACAATACCTTCCTCAGGGCTGTGGAGAGAGCTTACAATCGGGACAGGTCATTCTGAGAAAACAGAGGTGTAACATTTAAAAGAGACAAGCTTTGAAAGGTTTTACTCTTGGTTAGAAGTTACATGAACACAAAACTGGGGGTTGGGTTAGGGGCTCTCGGGGGTCGATTGGGGTGGGTTTTGTTGTTGTTTCGGGTTGGTTTGGGGTGGTTTTTTTTTGTGTTTTTTTTTGTGACTGGTAATTAAAACCTGTCAGACGTCAGGCTGCCCAGCGCCCCACCAAGCAGTGCTGGTGGCATGCTAAGCTTACAGACACACAGGGGAAAAACTACCCAGATTCAGCAGAACTCAAGGTTTGCACTTGCTGCCTGGAGCCAAGTGCTGGTGAACATCTACACTGAGTGAGTGCAACATATCCCAGTGCAAACAAAACACTGCTTTTGTTCAATGGATGCAAAATCCATTAACTGCTCTCTGTGTCTGCCAGCAGTTTGGATGTTAAGGGACAGAGCACCGTGGCTGGATGCCCTCCTGTTCTAAGGGTACGTTCACACTCCTGTGGCTACGTTGGTGCAGAGCGCTTTGCGAGCAGCGCTGTGTGTTTTTCCTGACTAACCTCTTATTTAAATCCAGTTTTTTAAATAGTATCACATTTAAACACCAAAGTGCTAACGGAACAAAAAGGCCTTTTTCTTCAGAAAGAAAAAAGAAACCTGCCATGAATGTACGGATCGTCATGCGCAACACTCGCCGAGAATGAAAAGAGGAGCAAGCAGAAAAGAGCAAGGAGAGGATGGAAATCAGACCGGAGGTGTCAACTGGCTGGGAAACCTGAAACAACCGCACGACTGATGAGAGCTCTTGGACATGGAGGATGGCTTACGATACACGGGAGCAGTAAAACAGTGGAGCTGACAACACTAGAAAGAAACAAATTTTTGCTACTTTTTTTTTTTGTTTGGTTATTTTTTTGGGGGTCTTTTTTTTAATTTTTTTTTTAGCTTTTTATACTTTTTTGTGTTTTAAGTGCTTAAATAGTGGAACTAGAATTAGCCGCACAAGGGGGGAAAAAATAATTGAGAAAAGGGCTGGGATGTGATTTCTGTTGGCTCCCTTCAGTTCAGCCTGACAAGGTAAGGTCCCTTCTCCCCCCAGGCCAGGATCTGCGTGGCTTTTCACACGTAGCTGCGGTGCAGCGGGTGGTGTGTGTGCCCACAGCTACATGACAGACACTGGCTGTAAAGGCGGACAAGGGGAAACGTTGCCCTCCTGCCTTGAGACGTCAGCGCCGCAAACAGAGCCCATGTTCTCAAGAGCCACTACCTCTGGAGCAGCGTCTTCGTTGTAGAGACGCTTGATACCGTCGTAGAAGTCATCCACTTCCATCTCTTCCACTTTGCGCTTGGCAGAGGCTTGCTTGCAACCGCTGGGAGCTGGCAGACGCTGGTAGAGCGCGGCTGTAGCTGTGACCGGCACTTCTGGCCTGCCGTTGTCCTTGGAGAAACCTGGCCCTGGGACAGAGGAGGGCTGGCATTTGAACGCTCCTCTGTTACAGGTCACCAGGGTATGCTGGAGGGGACTGTAGACATATACAGGATTGGGCAGCAGAGAAGACTGCAGAGTGGAAAGGTGATGTGCCACGAGCTCCCGGCAGTGGATCAGCTGCGCGCTGTCCATCTGAAATGAGGAGACAAGTGAAAACATCAGCATCGCAGGATCACTGTCATGGAAAGGATGGGCAGCCTGTCAGGGCAGGGCTGTGCCTCTGAGTGTACCGGCCACCCGTGCACCATGCTTCCCAACAGCATCCTAAATTCAGGAGGATGAAGGACAAAAAAACCAAAACACAAAGACTTCAAAGATACGGATCCCTGCTTCCTCTTAAGCCCCCTGGAAATAGTCGGGGGAGGAAAAATGGTCAGATTTTAAAAGGCCTCGCTGCATCTTCCCCAGCAGCTCGTTTGTCTTTCCAGTACAGGTAAGACCACACAGTATGCCTAAAATGAATGGTGGAGCAGCTAACGGGGATTTTCTCCTCACTGTGTTGCCCCCCATGTGCAGAAGGACACACGGATCCTCACTCTGTCACCTAATGGAGGCAGTCAAGACTAACGCTTTGCAAAGCTGACCCACAAACTCCCCACAGCCTGAAGCTCAGCCACCCTCAGAGAAGCATGACTGCAGGCACAGATCAGCAAGCGATGAATCTGAAAGCCACAGCCGGGCTGTGTGCCCAGTCCTGCCCCACTACAGAGCGTGGTGCCGGCACCCCCTCACCTGTGCCTTCTGGAGCAGCTCGATGATGAGAGCCAGCCAGTCGGGGAGCAGCTTCTCCAGCTCCAGGCTGACGATAGCCAGCGCCAGCATGGAGCCCTTGAACTGCAGCAGCTCGTAACAGGCCATGCAGTGCAGCAGCTGCTTGGTGAGTGCCGCCACGTGCTGAGAGGGGCTCAGCTTGGGTAGGATGGACAGGAGCTGAGGCCTGTTGGACACTGCGACTGCGTGGAACTGAGGGAGGAAATAAGCACGTGAGGCTGGCGGTATCACCAACAGGCAGCCCCTGTTCTTGAGGTTAAGTCAGACTTCAAGAACAGCAACTGACATCTCTGATGCACAGGGATCTTCCAGATCGACCCTCAATGCAATTTTCACATCATGGAAAAAGCACTGGTCAGCTGAACCCCCACTGCCTGCTTAGCACAGCCTTTCTGGCAGCGCCTGCACTCATACATACACCCTGCCCGGGAGCTTGGCAAAAGGATCCCTTCTCCTCTCAACAATGTCGGTTTGGAAGTTCAGGTGTCCCAAACAAAAAACTCCTCCTTAAGCAAACTGAGAGAATGAACTTCAGTAAAGGGGGGAATCTCAGGACACCTTCATTCCCTTTATCTTTCATCTAAGAATTTTGTTCTCTGGCCTGGTCTTTCTGCAGCAAGCACCAAGCGCTCCCACTGCCCAACATCAGCGCATTCTCCTTGGTTCATTAATGTTGTCTTGCTGCCTGCTATTTAGCTGTGAGGAAGAACGCTGGCAGTTAAGATTTAAGGGCAGAGTTTTCAGGAGCACTGAATCACAGTGCATGGCTTGCCATGCCTCAAAACAGGGCCATGTTTCCAGATGGCAGGCCTGCATTTCAAAAAGTGCCCCTCAAGTGGCACCAATCTCCTCTGAAATTTTCCCGCGAGGCCTTTCTTTTGTTGTTAATAATTACTTTTATTTAAAAAACTACTTACACTGAGGAACTGCAACCACACCCTGAGGTTTGCACTACCCTCCAGGTTTTTTTTGGTCTAGGTTAGCTATCGATACAATACTTTTACCAACAGAAACCAGAGAGATGTAAATAATAGCCCCTCATTTACAATGTGAAGGAAATCCAGTGGCGTTGCCATGTGAAGATCCCAGTTCAGTTTATCCAGGATAATCTTCTCCATTCTGCGAATTTCAGCTGGAGAACAACCACAAAAGCTATCCCGAGCCAACACCTTCAGTACTGGAATCCTCTACAACAGCCAACACAAAGAAGAAAAGAGAAAAACAATTATTATTATAGAAATAATAAAAACTGCTCCGTGATTCCTGTCCTGGCAAGTGTCAGCTGCCACATGCAAGCAAAGGCAGGACTTGAAAAAGCATATATTCAGACAAGGTTAAGGTAGAACGACAACAAAAAGGTTACCTCGTCTTCCTCAATGGTCTTTGCAGCAAGGAAGAAGCAGCTGATTGCAATACAGTTCAAATATTTTGGACGGGCCTACAATACAGAACAGAAGTCCTTCTGTGAATGTGACGCAGGAACCACGCACAGTCTTTTCTGGATGAACATCCTAAGCCCCAGGGTCTCAGCTGCCTGTGCAACGTGTTTCAGAGCAGCAGGCTGACTTCTCATCACAGCACAGCACTGGTGAGCTGGGCCGAGCACAGATCTGTGCTCCATGACATCAGGCAGGATAGGAACCTGCCAGCCTCGTGACTGTAACTGGCACCCGCTGATGTGCAGCAGCGGAGTGGAACGAGCTCATTTTTTAGGAACTGGAGTAGAAATGGAAAGGAGAAAGCCAGAAGGGGAAATTATCATCTGGCATAAGCCACTGCCATTCCACCTGCTTCAGCACTGCTGCTGGGCATCAGGCATAAAAAGAAGGAAAACACTGAAAAGTATTTTAAAATGCTGCCTTTGTCTACAGAAGTTAAAGCACCTGTTAAAAAAAAAAACAACAAACCATCACTACTGTCTCTCTTTTGCAATTCTCTCAATTGTGACCCCAGGGTTCTTAAGAGAGAGCCAGGATTTTACAGTGTGTTGTGGTAGGTGAGGTAATGTTGGATTTGAAGGGGGAAAAGTGATTTTCAATACATAACAAAAACATTTCTTATAGGCCTTGATTCAGAATAAAAAGCAGAACAGTGGCAGGCACAGGCTTGTAAGTTATTCGCGGAGTCTCTGTGATGGACCAGAGTAAGCAAATGTTCAGAATGTGATGCATCTGCTGGAGCTTTTGCTCAGCAGTGACCTTTGTCAATTTGATTCCAACAAAGCACTTCCATCACCCCATATAAACTACCCTTAGTGGCAGGGGACGAGGAAATGCCAAGGCACTGTTTCTAAACTCTGTTGCAACTGAGTGAGCAGGCAGCTGCAGAGCCATGCCCCCACCTCCAACAGCCTACTGGTACCTGCTACTCTTCTGTCCACATTAGGAGATGCTAAAACCAAAGGTAAGTGAGAATCTCGCACTGAATACAATAATCTACGTCTAACCTAAACTGCTGCATGATCCACTCTTAATAGGTAAATTTTTGCAGGTGGAACGGAGCTATGGGGTAGTTGAAATGCTAGATCCTGCATGTTACACTCAGGTAATATGATGTCAAGAAATCCAGCAGGCTGTTTCCAGGATGCAACGAGAGAAAGATCATTTCCAAAATGAAGATCTTTGATAACATTTGGCCACAGCTACTTAAAGGGACATCGCTAAGCCTGGAGCACTGGCTTCCCACTGCCATTTAAACTTCAGCTTAAATACCTGCATGGAATCTGCACTTGAAGGTGGTGCCTGCGCACACATCTGCACGTTAAACTCACTTCCCCTCCTGGTCTCCTACATGAGCCTCTACCTGCCTCTGAGCTGTCTGAATAGCACTCACCCAGAAGGAACAGAGAACCAGCTGAAAAGCACCCTTCTGCAGTCCTGCTCACTGCCTGAAGCATGCAGTGAACTTGCTTACTCATATCCTCATAGTCTCTTTGTAGACTCTTTGCTGCAAATTACTGAAAGAAAAACTGTACTCATGGCATTAGCTGTTGAGGGATTTAAAATACTTTTTTTTTTTTCCATCTGAGTAATTCAGTAAATCAGCCAATTTAAGATCTTTAAAACTTCCATGAATTGAAACTTGAACATTAGCAGTACTGAATATCTAGAATAGGTTAATGGATGGTGTCACTTGCACGGCTGCAGAACACCACCCAAGCGCAGTGCTTCCTATCTGTCTCCAGAGCAGACAGAAAGTGTCATTGGCGGACACAGAGGAGCAACAGCCCCTAAGTGCAAGTACCCTAAATGCTGCTTGCTTTTTTTTTTTTTACCTTTTATGAACAGCTTCATGACATGCCAGTCTTAAACCAAACAGGTCTATGTGTTCTCTGTTCTGTACAATGGGGCTGGGCAGCCTGTCACTCCCAGGGCTGGCACTCACTCCTGGTTACCTCACCTCTCCTTTACCCCTACTCACGTATCCTGACATCAGTCTCCAGGTCTATCTGTCAGGCTGGCTACAGAGCACATCTGTACCAACTAACTTCTCCCCCAGAAAGTGCTCACATCTGCCTGCATGTTCCTCCACTTCTTACAGTTTCCTGCACTAGCAGCTTGCCAGGCCCAAACCTGCCCCTAAGCATTTAGAAGCACCTTCCAACTAGTTTTCTGCTAGCAGGTGATCACAGCAGTTCGATATGATACAAATGCGACTAAATGCAGTTTAAGCACCAGAGAAATTAAGAGCTGTGAGCAGCAACTTTCTCTGACTTTCTGTACCAGAGGGCACTAGGCCTGTATTTCCAAATGCGGGCTAGCGGGCATTTCCTTTAGCTTAATGAGTCAATTAGTTTAAGGTGGAGACTTTTTAACTCTAAGGCAAAACCCTTCTTCACACTGTTTCTGAATCAGCACTAGCTAGTGGTAGATTAGGAGGCATGTACCGCACTAGGGCAAATTCAGCATTCAAAATGAGTTAAAAGTGAGCACGTAGTTGAAGAGGAAGGGGGTGTGTGTTCTCTTAGCTTAACATATCTCTAAACAAATGACGTGCATGACGTGAAGGAAACGGGCAGAAGGGAGGAGAGAGAAGTAGGAAAATAGTGTTGGCAGATAAAAGCGCTGGGTCATTTCCCCAAGAACTGTGTGTTCTTGTTAATCAGCCTCCAGAAGTGCCTCACTGTGCTGCCAGTTCTATAACCCAACATGAAGCACCTGCAGCAGTGCAGGCAGCACTCAATGAGGGTGTGAGAGGAAAAAAAAGAGCGTGAGAGCAGAGGGGAAGCATGCATTTCCATCTGACCATGCCAACAGGACTGTACACAGAAACTGCTGAGTGGGTATTAGGAATCTATTTCAGTTTATGTATTTGCAAATATTTACCTTTACCACAGCTAAAAACCTGTCCAAAAGGCTGATGGCCAGGGCGAGTGTTTCTGGATAAAGGTGGAACTGGTATTTGAGCTTGGCCAGCCACTGAATGACCTCATCCCTCTGCTTTGGAGAAATGGCTACATCCTGTTGGAGAGAAAAACAAACTATTCTTAAACACAAGCAGAGCAAGTCAGAGAAAACTAAACGTTTGTATTCCTGCAGGAATTATTCAGCACAGAATCAAAAGCCTTTTGGAAAGGTGATGCTCAGAGGCAGCCTGAATCAGTGCTTTGTTCTCTGAGTTACACAAGAAATCTGCCCTAACGACCTTCCTCACAGCACCCTCAAGCAGCACTCTGAAATGTTACTGTGGGGAAATGCAGGATACCTTGTAGTTTCTCGAGTATACAGTTTTTTCAGCCCCCTTAGAATCACTTGGATACACAGAAAAGCTGAGCTTGAGGAAAAGCAGATGTGCTATGGGAGACAGGCAGTGCACTGCTCCTGACAGACAGATGATGGGAGGGAAATGAGTTGGTGCTTTGGACAGGAAGGGTTTATTTTCCTTCAAACCATGGGCATATTTTTAGCTCACTAACCGTTAAACATAGAAAATTCCAAACAGAGTTCACAGAAGAGCTCAGCATTATGGTTAACTGTGGAGCGGGGCACAGCAGGTACAATTTAAACTAAATAAAGGTTAGTTTTGTTTATTTTCTTTTTGGCATAAGTCACCACCATGGATTTTCTTGGACAGCTGAATTCCAACATTCACACAGACCAATCATTGACACAGAATCTCTCTGACTTGTACCCTGAAATATTTACAGCTTCAGCAAAGCCTTTCAGTTCAACCGAGCAAACATTTGCTTTCCCTTCAATTGGGGGGCACAAATTGAAATGACCAGTGAGGGTGTATCCAGAAGTGAGAAGTGAAGGCAAACAAATTTCTTCTGCAATGAAAGGGTCCTTAACCTCCGCAGCAGTTTGGCTACTATTGAGATGGCTTAAAAGAATGAACCTGTGCAAGCAAAGTGCCATATATAAGTATAAGGAATGCACCACACAGCAGTAGGGGATTTAGTGAATGCTCTGCTAACATCATCTTCTTTTGGACAGTGAGATGGAGACCTAGAATGTATCTAAGGAGAAAAATAAGCAAACAAGTATGTTAAATACTAGCTATCTTTGTAGAGTACATAACACGTAGCAAAGCCAAGCCTGCACAGCTGAACCCCAAACACTACCGGAAGAGGGAGGAGTGGTAGGTGAGATGAACATCCATGCTGCACCTATTTTTAAATGGAAGGAGACAAAGCCATACAAAAAGGGTTTACAGTCATAGCCAGGTTTGGACAATATTGCAGACTTCAAAGGTTTCAAGCAGCTTAAAGGATTAAGTTGGAAATGCAGTATCTAGCCAAGCCCAGAAGGTAAGCTCTGTGTGCCCATCAGCTGAAAGCCAAACCAAAACCAGCCCCATTGAGCAAAATAAACATGATTGTAAAACCTTCCGTATGACTCCTGCTCTGGCCAGTAGCTTTACTGGTAAAGCCAGCAAGAGTGGGCTTGGGCTCTTCTTCACTGAGGGAAGAGATGCACCACCAGTGTTTCATTGACAGGCGTCTGCCTCTCCTACCTGCTATACAACAATAAACTATACAGTATCTATACAGCTCTGTTCTATATGTATGTTATACAACATCTGCTACTGAGGTGGGAGTGAAAATGGCATTTCTTATGCTCCTGGCTGGGGAGACAGGACTGTACTGACCACGGCTCAGCTCTGCTCTCCTTATGCCTGCCAAAGCAAAAGGTCAGGCCTTCTCCTAAAAACAGCATCTGCGTGGATGGGGTGGGAGGGCTCAGATCATCTTTCTGCACTGTCGCCCAGCCTCCAGTCCTCCTATAAGCAGCCAGAAAGGATGCTCACCCTTCACAGGCGGTGCAGGGCCAAGAGGGGATACCTCAGACCAGGGTGTTAGCTCTATGCAAGGAAGCCGCAATGGAAAGAAAGCAACTGGACACTCATCCCCTGCTAACAACTGTCCTCTCCATGCAGAAAAAAAAGTTGGGTGAGTCTCAGCTTCCTCCCAGCAGCACCAGGGAAGTTCCTTACAGCCCATATGGCCCTTATGGGATGGGTGACAGGCTGAAAGCAAAGAAAATCCCACTGGGCCAGGAAGCAAAAGCCCCTCATTGTTCTGGAGGTGCTTTCCCACAGATGCTGTCCTTTGCTGCTCACTGTCTACCTGTGGTCATCTTGTATTGTCCCCACAAATCTGCCATTGTAGAACTTATCTCTGGGGTTGGAAGCATACGACAGCCTAGTGCACAAGTTCTAATTAGAGAAAATTAATCCAAAACCAAGATTAACCAGCGCTCTTTAACAGCGCTCCTTTCCTCCATCTGGCTCCCTCCTGCTTGGCACCTCCATCATCACAAGTTTGGCAGGAGCAAAGGACAGCATGCTGCACACACCACCCCTAACAGCTTTGGCAGATGCTCTCTCAAATCTGTAACACACCTCTATTTTCTTTCCTAAGTAATAGATGTAAGGGTAATCCCCACCTTTTCTGAGTGCAGCAGTTTGTGTCAGCATGAACAGGACTGAGCCGCCCTGCAAGAACAACAGAGCTAGGAGATCGTGTTTAGGACACAGACAGGGAAGCAAACAGGTTTTCAGTTTCTGTTCCTAGGGTAAGGGACCTTCCATGTCTGCTGCCAGAGCACTGCCCACAGCCCCATTTCTCAGGCACTATCAAAATGGTGCCGTTGAGGCCCTGGTGACAGGGAAAAGCACTGCCCAGAGCAGTTCAAAACAAGCTTCCTATTTACCAACACCCAAATCTCTTCGCTACTACCCTGACTGCAGGGCTGCTGCACTTACTTGCTATAACACAGGAGGGTCAGAAGTCGTGACTCAGGCTCCAATGCTTGCACAGCACAGATCACCTGTCAGAACACCGTGGGACTTCTGCAAAATGCAGTCTAAAAATATATTCTCTTCAAATGCAAACATGACTCAATTTTATTGCTGCCTCACCTAGGAAAAACACCCCACCTCGTCATTTTTTTTTTCTTATTATCTGCTGTTCCAGAGATGTTTTGCTCTTTCCCCTATTTGGTTCTGCCTGTTTCTACTGTAGGTTCATCCAGGAGCAGGAAGGTGACCTTTATCAGGACTGAGAGGCTCCTGAGAAGGGTAATGGTAAACACTGCCTCCAGATCTGTCCTTATTTGGGTCTCAGGAGGGCTTATCTGACATCAGTGACCTGCAGGCAAGGCACATGGGTCCCTTCCAGCTTGCACCAGCTGGGAAAGAGCAGGGTTCTCTTGAGGATCTCCATAAGGGGTGATCAGTGGGGTGTGCCTATGGTCCAGCCGGGCAGCAAGGAGTTTGAGCAGTGCAGCCTCCATCACTGTACAGTACTGCATGGAGCACCAAGGGGAGAGACTAGTGCCCAGCCTCCCAGCAGGACTGAGCACATTCATCTCACATTGTTTCACAAAACTGGTCAGTCCGTGATTCACCCACAGGGTAAACAGGCACCAGAAGGTTAAATGCCCTGCCCAAGGTCATGTGGCAAGGCAGTGGAAAAACTGGGAATAAACCAAGGTCTACTGATTCCTCATGGTGTACAGAGAACAACAGGGGACAGAAAGAAAGAAACAGAACAAGCAGCAATGGAGGGATGACAGAAGTAGCACTGTATTTCTGTATAAAAATAAAATCTTGCCTTACAGACCTCTCTGCTGCAAAGTTACTTGGTAACATGCAAAAATCAACCTTTGGCCAATCTTTGCTGCTTCACTGCTCAAGCCTTAGGCACATGAAAACTACTGAATGCCATCTGCACGTAACCCAAAAGAAACAAGTAAGAGAAAAACGACCAAGTACATCCAGAGGCACTAAGAGGGCTCCAGACCCAGCCCAGCTGGTTTCTGAGGCTGAAAAGCCCCTGTGACACCTGGCTTTAATGCACTGCAAGCACACAGGGTCAGTGATGTACATATAAAGGAGGAAAGCTAAAAGAAATGTACATAGCAGTAGGGAGTGAGAGCTTTCAGACAAGAATTAAACAACCAAATCACATACATTAACAGAAGTCCACAATGGATTCTGCATCCTGTACAAGAAGACTGTAAGCATGCTCCTGTTTTTCTGAGTTTCCTTCTTCCTCTCACACATCTCAAATGCTGACACATATTTAGAAACTGGTTCTTTCTTTCTAAACACTAGAACCTAAAAATGTCTCCTGAGCAGCCAAAACAAAAAGTCCTGAGAAATAGTAACACTGTACCTCAATCTCATCAGCGCTTTTCCTACATGCACTCATTATTTTCTCATTTGCAAACCAGATGACTTCATTAAAACTCAGTCTGGAGTCAGTCTACCTTTGCAGCAGGGAATGGAAAGATACACTTGCTTCATGCTGCCAAATCTGATCCACAGGGGGACGCAGATTCGTGCGATGACTGGTTTCATACCTCACTGCTACTGCAGCTGTTTTCAGAAGAGAAATAGATGCCAGGGAATGGGACCTTCCAGATACTACAGAGAACAGGGCAACTCATGTTGAACTTCTGGGACTTTTTTTGGCAGCATTACCAAAATGCAGAGTGCAGAAGTGAAGGAACACGTGACAGTTTGGAAAGTTGTGTGTCCTGAGCTGGAGGAACAGAAAGGAATATTCCACATGACTACAGAAACAAGGTTCTCAGCCACTGGTGTGGCAAGCCAGGAGCTCCCCAGAGCAGACAGCTGTGTTTACGTTCTCTTTTTAAAATGACCTTTGTACATTTTACACATACGCACACAGGAATTTCATTCCAATTTAATGATTATTTACTGCTAAAAGACATTTAATGTTGCGGCATTCTAGCTGATTGACTCAACACCTGAACTGACATGTAGGAAAATGCACAGAAAGAAGCTGCAAAGAAGACAGTTTTGGAGCTGGAAGTCCTGTGAAACTGAAGGAGTGGAAGCCCTAGGGAGACAAACACGAGAGCCAGGAAACACTCCTGAGCAGGGATCTCACAAATACTGGCCAAGTGCAGGGGAAGGATCCTTCATCATCATGACGTAATTGCACATGAGAAGGGCAAGTTGCTTGGCATTCATTCAGGTCAGAACTGATTGTCTTCTGAGCATAAAGGGTACAATGCACACCAGGCTGCCTCTACACGTGATCCCACAGCGAGCAGCAGGGGCACCTCACCAGCTCTACACTGGGCAGAGGCAGCAGCCACATTACCCTTATACCACAGGGTACCAGAGCTGTGCTAACCTTGGCCATGTAACACCACAGCTGAGCAGCAGAACAGCCAGGCCACAGCACCAGCATTAGTCCCCACTCCGCAGTGACAACTGAAGCATGCCATGGGTGGGACCTATCTTCAGTGGGCAATCATGCAGCCCCTTGCTGCAGCTGGTGTTCTCTGGGCAACCAGTACCAACTCCACCAAGGCAGAAAGGGAGGTGTTTTATCCCTGTGAAATCTCTGCATGAGGATCTGGTTTGGCTGCACTCTGCATCCCTAGCTATCCTGTTATACTGTAATCTTATCTCCCTGTAATATAACTGCTAACCCCAGCAATGCTGCCAGCATGGAATAGCAGGCTGGTTTACTATAAAGCAGGGTCTTAAATTGTGCATGGCCTGAAGAAAGCGCAGCTCTGCACCTCTGACAAGCAAGTCATGTGTCTGGAAAATTATGTGTGGACTAACAAAAAGAATCCTGAGCCCTTTAAAAACACATTTGCTCCTAGAGAACAGCGGCAGTTTCTTGTTTGCCAGAGATTAGCTTTGACAAGCTGACTGACAAACCCGTGTGAACGTTTTACATCAATCAATATGAGCAAGGCTGGCTCTGAGCCTGTCTCAGTGGTTATTTCAATCCACTCCAACAGCAAGGTACCAGAAAACTCTGAAGTTAACTCACACTTCTAATACACCATCCTCTCACTGCACGGCTTGTTTTAAACATAACTACATGGAGTTCTCAGGTGTCTGAGTGCAGGTGCCAGACAGGTACTGACTCTGAAGGAGCACAAACACAGTTCAGGCTGGATAATACAGTGAGTGGTCTGCCCCTCTTAAGGACCACAGAATTTGAGCAGAAACGTGTGTTAATTAATCCATGCAGTTTATGAAATGAGTTTAATTAAACCAATACACGTACGTGCTTCCACAAGCAGCAGAGCTCCATATGCTGTACAGCGTGTTCCGTACTGTGCTTGTGGGTCTATCCCACCAATAGAACAGCACCCACTTATTTCAGAGGCTAATTTTCCAGGTCTCAAACAGAAGACAAGCCCTCATGCAATAGCTTGAGTTGCACACACAGAAATATACCAGAGGATACTCTCACAGCTTCATAGAAGATGGAAGATGTAAAAAAGAGACGTTACCTGATTGGGCTGAATTTTCGGCACATGTGCTTTCCACATTTGAGCTTCCCTAGAGATTGCCATCTCCAGAAGGAGAGACAACCTCTGGCTCTCCACGGGTCCCGAAAACTTCATGGTGACCCTTGGATCTGCCTGCCACCCAGCTGGATACAGCTACCTGCAAAGGCAAAGAAAGCACACAGGTGACTGAAACTGCAGGAAATGGAACAGGCTCATCTGCAACACAGGCAGAGATCCATCACGCACTTGGCATACCTTACCAAAGGATCCCAAAGAACCAGCTCTAACTCACACGGAGCTGGACCAAAATCATCCACAGGCCTGAAACAACTACGTACCTCTACATTTGAAATTAAAACCTAAAACATAATACATATACATATGTTTAAGACAACAGATTTCGCCGTGTACTTTTAAAAGGGAAAGATGATCTGACTGAAAAGGTTACTCAAACTGTGCTAATACTTCCGACCATTATTCGGTCTGCACATTTCTCGACAGTATTAAATTGTGTGGCGAAACAATTCTGCCCTGAAGGGTAAATCCATGGGAACGTTATTGAAGCTTTCTATTCCTTTTGAGAGCTGCTGTGAAATCTGAAACAGGTGGATATTGGCCAACTCCTAAGCAAGTTATTTGATTAAGACCAGCTTGTTGATACAACGTTATTTCCTGTATTTACAGGAAATAAGGCAACATGTTGAAAAGAGAAAATAAACCAAGATCACAGTGAAAGCACTGAGGAATGATTTACTGTAAATAACAACAGCTCTGAACAAAAGGACATTCAAAGCACTGTCGCAGCTTTAAAGGAAACTGCAGAACAAACATTTGTCTGTATTAACTTACATAAGTTTTTAGAGGTTGAGATTCCCCCAGAACCTTCTCCATACATGAAGCATCTCACCTGGAGCTGCCCAGACTTCAAGTTGCAAATAAACTTCCAGCCTTTCAATTCTAAACAGAAAGCCCTCTGGACAGAGCTTCTATAAACAAATGCTTTCTTGTGAACAGCAGCATGGCTGTCCTAGCTTGGCATAGCCCTAAGCAAGTGAAATGACCTCAGGTGAGCAGGGCAAGGCTACACACAGACATCTCTGGCTGGAGGGAATGCCTTGGACCAGGATTCCTAACTAGGCTGGAAGTGCTCCGCAGCACATCTCAAAATCACTCTTAATCCACCCTGAGCTCCTAGTTAATTATCCCTGTGGGCTGCAGAAATGTCCCCAGAGCAGGTTAATGGCTGACTCTGCACTGCCTGCTCATGGAGAAGAAGCTGTACCCCCAAGAATTAAACACTGATGCTCTCCGCTGGGTTCTGTAGGAAAGAGAGAGTAATTAACCATCCCTCAAACCACTGGAGAAAACACATGAAAAACTTCAGGCCAGAGTCAGCATCCTCAGAGGCTTTTTTCTGTTGACATAACCGCTTCCACCACAATCACACCAAAAATGGGTTTCACAGCCCTCTGGGCCTCATCTTGCTCTTGCTCACATCATTTTTCCCAGATTTTGGGCCACAGGGTTGGCTCCAGAAGCCTTTCCACAAAGCATTTCTGCCACCCTGATCCCATCCCTGTTGTGCATCAGCCCCAGCAGGGAGCTCGGTGCTGTCCCCAAGGGCTCTGAGCACAAAGCATTTCCATCCAGCGGTGTCTGCAGTGGGAGAAAGAAGAATAACCTTTCCTCGTTGAACCAGGGAGGGAAACGAGCAAGGGCTGAGGCTCAGTAACCTTTATAAGGAAAAAAGGAGAATGACGTGCTTGAAAGTTTTCCTTGGAGCAAAAATGGCACGCAGACTTTTCCAGCACCGAGAGCAGAGCAGGCAAGCTGCCAAACAGCCGGAGGTCTGCAGCTTGTTTGCATCTGAATTTACATCGCTCTTCATCAGATAAACGCACAGCGGATTGAAAGAAATGGCAGCATGCTCTGAGCGTATGCAGCACTTCATGAAACGCTGCAAGCACTGCTCAGAGAGGAACAGGTCCCAAAACTCAGTGCTGGGAAGTCCCATTGGGATGACGGTGGTAGAGCCTGGTTAGGTCACCATCAAGTAACTCATCCTCGCTTTCTGCCTGTTTTCCTGACTGAAAATGAAACTTGAGGTCACTCTGGGAGTTTTAAACCACTGTTGAAGCTGTTGTTAGTTGCTTGGTTGTGTCTGCGTTGCAGGAATGTGTTTTCCAGCATCAGAACAGGCCTGTAACTCAGCTCCTGATTTTGCCCCGCCTCCATTTGCAATTCAACCACGCCAATACAACAGCGCACAGGAATGCACTGTAAACAGCATCACTGAAAGCCTTCAGGGCAATTATGAAAACCTCTTTCGTTGCACAGGTTGTTGTGTGTGGTTTGTTGGTTATTTTTTTTCCCCAAACAGATCATTTTGGGGGAAAAAACAAACAAACAAAAGATTTCTGGGATTAGAGACAGCTTAAAATCTGCTGTCCTTATTTTTCACATAAATCCAGGTGGATATCCTGGAGCTATGAAGGGTCAGAGCTCAGGCACCACATGCATTGCTGCAGCTCTTGTCAGCATCTTCAGCAGGCAGCAGCCAAATCTGCTTCAGCTGTGGCACACAGTAACACAATCCCACAGATGACCTGAAAACAGACTTTGCTGCGTGGGGGAGGAAGGCAAAGCAGAAGGGAGGGAGGATGGAGGCTGAATCCCTGCGAGCCCCAGCCAGCCATCTGTGATTTGCAACCATCAAAACGCAGTTTGTGCTGCTAGGAGGAATCAGCTCCCTGTGAGATGCGATTAGAAATTTCAGAGCTGTGGGCAGGGGGTGGGACGGATGTTAATTTTAGTATCTGGGGCTTTCTCCTCCTTAACTCCTTCCTCACCCGGCGCCAGCAGAACAGCCCACAAATGCACTTCAGCTGAGAGGAGGCGGATGCAGCACTGCTGAGGTCTGAGAAGCAAAATAAGCAGGCATCAGCTCCCTTCATGATTCCTATGTTACTCTTGTGTCAAATAACAATCCTAGGAGGACAGAGCTCCCACAAATGCCTCGCTACTGCAAATCAATGCCCAGCCTTCTATTATTTCCCTTTGTTAAAGCACAACCCAGTGTGACAGCACAGACTGGTATGGGTTAAAACTGACATCCAACTGCTTGCCTTGTGCTAAGTAAATCATGTTGTAGCCTGGATAGTGGCAATAGCATGACAGAGCTGTGAGACAGCGTATGTAAGCTTTTCCAAATTAAATGATGGGGGTAAAAACGTTTGGGAATACAGTTTGATATTTCAACAGCTGAATAAGCAAGTGGATGTGAAGCAAGGAACTGATTTCTATGGAAATCCTATGGACATTAAGATGTATTTCCCTGAAACATATCAACATCAAACATAAGAACACCACAGGTAAGCATACAACAGCACACCTTCAGCAAGCAGCACATTCCATTTGTGTATAAGCAGCTAACAGCCTGAAATTCAGAAAGAGGTACTTTAATACAGGCTGGAAATGAAGAGGGCCCTTTGCCATTTGTCTGCATGACTCACCCAGCGCCAACTCCCACCATCTGCTACAAAGGGAAGCCTGTGAGATATTCTGGCAGCATCTTTCAGGCAAGCTCATGTACATCACACACTTGCCACTTCCTTTCCTCCAACCAGATCTTTTCCTGGGAGTGTAAATAAATGTGACCTCATTTTAGTGCTGGTTTTCCAAATTTAAGGAGATCTCCAGACATTTTAAAGAAAGCAGCCAGTTAAAGAACACAAGTCTGCAAGCACTAAGAAAGAACGCAGGGCAACGTTTTGATGGGGAGCCATTCTAAAGCCTGTTCTGAAGCACAGAACTCGCATGGCCTAGTACAGAGGAGAGGAGCCCTTCTGCTCTTCTGCAGAGACAGCCCTGAGCCATTTTGTACAGCCCACAGCTGCTGCCAAACCCAGAGTCCCTCAAACTGGGTTAATTCTAACAATTCTGCTATGCCTCACTGCCCAGGGCTCACGACCGAGACAAGAGTTTCACTATCTAAGGGACACTCAAATGACAGAAAACCAAGGCAGCAGATGAACTCCCAGCTGAACTTCCAAACAACATCCCCTTTCTTCCCTCTCACAGAGGCAGGCACGCTTCCAGGTCTCTCCTGCCCTAACCCTTTCCTGGACGAGGACACCATCTCTTTTTGGTCACTCTGACGGCCATGATGTCCAAGCAGCATTTGCCCAGGACTGCAGGAAGCATGAGTTTGATGCAAAGAGGAGATCAGCCCTGCTGGCTGTTGCTTGGCGCACAGATCTCTGAGCTCACAGACATGCTGTCAGGTGAGGAGTGTGAGCCTTTACACTGTACACAGGGGTGATGCATTCAGGACAGGCAGCCTCAGGTTCAACAGTTCCCTACAGAGATGGTGCCCAGAACTGAAGCACAAAAGAGCTGTAAAGAAACAATAAACTTGGGAACGAGGTCCAGGATCCCTCTAAAAACTGCCTGCTCTTGCTAGATAAAGGCAAGGCTGTGGGCCCATGGAAGTTCTGTGCCCTGACAGCATCTTCCTGACCAATATACATAGAAGAGTCAACAAGCAGAGCTGCTCCTCTGGGCCTCACACACGCCAGCAGCAAGGAGAGGGTCACTGGGGATGTGAAGTTTAAAGCGGACACTGTCCCCCTTAAGACCTTCATAGACAAGTTGCTAAGATATGGGCTGGGTGAGCAATGGGTTGGATTGAAACCTGGTGTCGTGGCTAAGCCCAATGGGTTTCATCCTTGGAGATCTCCAAAAGCCACCTGGACGTGGCCCTGGGCACCATGCTCTGAGTGTCTCTTCTGGAGCAGTGCTTGGGCCAGCTGGATCCACCTCAGCCCTTCTGTGATTTTATAGGCCTCAGGCTCAGAGCAGTGCGGTGGTGAGAGCACAGCTGTATGCCCAGAGGGGCACATACAGCCTCTCTAAATGCTGAAAGCAGAGCAGGAAGCTTTTAAAAAGAGAAGAAAAAAAAAAAAGCAAACGAAACCTGGCATTATGTAATGTCTCACTGCTTGTCTCCTCAAAGCAAAGGCAACGCATGCAGAGCATGATTCACTTCTCCCATCACCAACGTAACATAAATCAACAGCAAGTTGAAGGAAGTCACTGCGAGGAAAATCAAGCTCATGAAGCATGAAACCGAGCAGTAATTTCATAAAGTAGGGCCAGAGGCTTTCATGTCCATAAAAGCCAACTCTAAAGGGGTCAACAAGTACTCAGGACGTAAGGCATCATGCAACACCTTTTGAGTAATACCATCGCCTGAAACCAAACAAATACAGCGCCTCTATGGCAAAGAGAAAGGAGCCGGATCCAGCATCAGTTCTCTTTGTCTTTTGGCAGCAGTCATTAATGTTAATGAACAGCAATACAACCAAACAAGTTTTCACCCAGTTCAATACTCACATCCAAAAAATAACACGCATCTACAACGGCTTGATTCCTCTTGACAACAACAAAAGGCAATTTTATCTGAAAGCATAAATGTTCACCAAGGCCAATATTTTGCTCCGCAGGCTCCGATTGGCTTCGGGGTAAATTATCAGTGATTACAGCTAATATCAGGATACAGCGCGAGGCACTAAAAAGAGGCAATTATGAGGAAATGAGAAATTATCTGCTGTAGAAACAATAGATCAATTATGAGGTACGGCCCAGTAGCTGCAGAACAGCATTCTTAGGCTCTGAGGGTACCATCTCCTCATTCTCATTAACCAAAGAGAACCCACAGCTATAAAGCTTAATTATCCTCCAGGAGCATGAGCTTGCTGTCTAATTAGCCTCTCGTTGAGACAATACATAAAAGGACCTCATTCCAGTTGTCCACAAAAATAGGATGGCACAGTCCTGGCTCTCCCCTACACGCTCATGTCTCCTGCCCTATCGGTACTAATTTAACAGCCTCCATTTCCCAGGTTCCAGACCTAAGCACAAGAGCTTTCAGCCTAAAATAAAGCCAGGAGGCAGCGTGGGTACTGACATGTCCAAGGGCTGTATTTGTAACTGCAGAGCTAGAGCTCCGCTTCTGCAAAGTGCGTTGTGCAAAGTTCCCCTTTGCTCCTACCAACACAAGTACAAGCACATTTGTTGCTCTCCTATAAATGGAGACTAAGCCACATCTGACAGTAACGTTGTTACAGCAGTTGCATCTCTAAAAGAAGAAGGCTTTTCAATGGCAACTGAAAATCATCGGGTTTGCAGCCCAAATTCCATTGAGAAAGCAAATGTTGAAGATCTGGGGGGCCAAATTGTTAGCAAACAGCACCGAAGTGAAGCTACCCCAGATGATGAACACTCTGTGATCTTACCCTGTGCAGCTTTAGAGCAGCCAAAAAGGCACAAAAGCCTCCGCAAATGGGTTCACCCAGCACCTCCCATCACCCTGGTACAGAAAATGTTTCATGCCTGGACCGATGAGCAAAGTAGAGTATCTGTAGTAACATGTTATTAAAGACGGAGCTTTTGAATGAGTTTATTGCACTCCGAGTGCAAATACACGTTATGGTTAATAAAACAGTGTTGATAATATTTACAGTTAGCAAACGTGGGAAGGGAGAATTTCAGACTGTATCTGCCTCCTACTTACAAGGGAGACACCTGATATTTTCCACACATCTAAGTGGCTCCAGCTTGCTTTCCTAGTGCTTGAAAACAGCTATTATCGTATTGAATTCTGAAAGAAACCCCCCTCCTCTATTGTCAGTAAACCAGAATTCTCCTTCAAACCCAACTCCCCAGTGGCCAGCCTGGATTTCCTGCTGCTTTCACTGGAGGGTCCTGCTGACAGCAGCTGCATTTCCAGCATCTCTTACCCCATGGGAAATCACGAGAGCTAAGGAAAGCTGCCAGTTTGTTCCTGGGCATCTTAGCTCTGATGCTGAATGGTCTCACCTTCAGAGCAAAGTATATTTCGAGCACGAAGATTATAGAAACAAGTATTCTGAAAATAGGAAATTAACACATTTTAGAAGGTAAATATTGATTGCATCCCAGTGTTAATATCATATTCTGGATACCGTGCTGCCCTCAAAACCACAAGTCGCAACTCCTGACTTGCTTGTTTCCCCATACAAAGCCACTCCAACACCTCCACAGTGCAAGAATAGCAGCAGTTTCCTCAGTGCAGAGCTCTGTGAGCACCCACTGGATGCTGGCAGCAGCCCAGGACATCTCCAACCAGCCCCAGCAGCACCTTCTGTACAGAGATAGAGCAGTATTTTTAAAGGAGGACCCTGGAGCAAACAAAGCACAAGACGTAGCAAGAAAAATACAAAAACAGTAAGAACACAGACGCATTAAATGCAGCATCAGTTCCACCGTTTATCAAACTACATTAAAGTTCATCTCTTGCTGGGGAAAAGCCAGAAAGAAGATCAGCTTCCTGCATCCTACACCAAGGTCTGTGCAGGCACAAGACTGGAGATGAGAGCGAGTTGCCCCCCAGCCTCACAAGGCAGCCAAACTCCTTCAAAAGCGAACCTGTATCACCAGCAGGGATTCAAAAGCAAACCCTCGAGACACGGAAATTTACTTTAAGACACAGTGATTTGCTTTTAGAGAGACAAGCTCTGGCCCTGCCACGCTTCCAGAATCTGGGCAGGAGGGGAGAAAGGGCCACAGTGACACATGTCACCCCTGCAAGGTAAAGGTGAGCCATGCTCCAAGCAGCAGAGTTGAGCAACCAAGTGAGCTTTGCTCAACTTAAATACTGAGTTATAAGGAGTCTCATACTTCTGTCTAACACAAGGGGCTGTGCCACGCACCGTGCTGCCACACACTATGAGAAGGATGCTCATAGAGCTCAATACTAAGAGTGCTGCTGATTTAAACAGCCTCCATTCTAAGGGTGGGAGGCTACCGGGTTGTTCCCTTTTCCTTCTGGAATGGCAAGGCAAAGGGACGGTTTTATTACTGCACTAAGGACAAGTCTGCAGGAGGATTTGTTCTGCAAGCTTCGACAATCTCAGACCTCTGGTGATAAGTAAACACAGCTCTTCCTTCCACAAAACTTCTTCCATCGCCGACGGGGCAGCAAAGAGGGATGGGCACGGCCCAGCTCTGCCAACAGCCACGAGCAAAGGCGCGGAGAGAACCCAAACAAACGCTGCCCGGCACCCAGGGCCACAACAACCAAGGGCTCGGGGACAGCAGCTCGCCCCCCCAGCACGCCAGCATCCCTCGCACACCAACACGCCCGACCCCGCTCACCTCCCCTGCGGCGGCGGGGTGCCCGGCGGGGCCCGGCCATCAGCACCCCATGGCGGGGCGGCAGTGGCGGGGCTCCTCCGCGGCGCTTCAGCTCCGTGCGGGCCCCATGGCCGGGGCGGCGGCGGCGGCGGCGGCCGGCGGCAGGCTCATGTCGCCATGGCGGGGCCGCGGCGACGGAGAGGGAAAGGAGAGGCGGGCCGCCGCCGCCGCCGTGAGGGGGGAACGGGGAGGGAAAAAGGGGGGGGGAGGGGGTAAAATAAAATAAAATTAAAATTAAAAGGGGGGAGGGAGGGGGAGCGAGAGGCAGCCCGCAGCCAGCCGCTTCCCGGGGGGAGCAGGGGAGGGAAAGAAGGGCCGGCGCCGCCGCCGCCTCCCCTCAGCCTCTCCCCGCCTCCCGAGCAGGAGGGGCGGCCCACGGAGCCCGCACCACAGCGCCACTCGGTGCCGTTCGATGCTGCTACGGGGACTCTATGCTCAGCACGACGGCGGAGGGATCGCGAGCAGTGAAACGCCCCGCGAGCCTGCGCTCTAGAGCCGCCCGCCCCTCGATTGGGTCTAACCAAGCATCTAGTGTTCTTCAGGCCTCTGCTGTTTAACGAGCTCTGTTTCAGGGGCCTGTAAAGCTGTTTTGGGTTCTCCAAACTCAGTAGTTTCTTGTAGTGATCCACTGAAAGATGGCCTAAGCCTGAGTATAACTGCCTGGGGTTCAGAATAGCAGCACAGTTGAACGCAGTCTAAAAAGAGACACGGTGTGTGCCCAGAGAAGCTGAGGGTTATGGTGGGCAGGCTGCCATAAGGAGCTGCCAAGACCAAGAGAGAGTGCTGAGATGGAGACAAGAGGCAAGAACTTTATGTGATTGGGCCTGAGGCCCAGGGAGAAAGTGGAAGAGGTAATACTAAGCCTCAAAAGTAACCTGGTGAGTGCTATGAAGCACATCTGGAAAAAGGCCATCAAAAGCAGGTGCAGAGAACCTTCATGTGCAACGATTTGGTCACCTTGGAATAGTGGAGAGACCCCAAATGCCCAGGCTGCTCTCTAGGGAGGAGACAACCCTGTGAATACAAGAGCAGTGAGAGACTCACCTTAGTGGAAACAAGAGAATGACACATATAAGGCATCTAGTGTAATACCTGATGCCTTGCTTATAAAATACATTTTTCCACCACTGAATGGAGACTGAGAACAGAGCACTGCTCGATTCGCAGCCAAATCCCAAGATGTGGAAAGGGGAAGAACATACATCTTTGCAGCAGACATTTCTATCTGTAAAACGCCCTTCACAAAGCAAAGCAGATGGGCTTCTTGTTTGGCTCTGTGTTATGTTTTGGAGTCCCAAGTACTATTTACTGCATGACTTTTGACCAGTCAGTTAGATCTACAGATGCAAAGGTTAAATTTTCATATACACACAACTTACGCACACACAGAGTACAACATAAGCAAGCAAGTCTGATGAGATCAAATATACATGCAGACAATGACTTTGGAATGGGGGAAAATCTGCCTTCACGCCAGGTTAGTTTTAAAGCTAAATCATCAAGAGTGGTTTGGTGGCTATGTCAGTTCCTTCAGCACTCTAGGATACATCTCGTCAGGACCCACGGACTTAGGGATGTTCATGTTCCTCAGGCAGTCATGAACCTGCAGGAGAGACATTGCTCTCCCAGTCCTTGTCTTCTGAACCAAAACCAATAAACAATAGGAGAGAGTTTAAGCAGTTAGTGAAAGTCTTTCAGAGTTTAAATTTTGAAAACTCAGTGTGGGCATTGGTCAGGGAGTGCCCAGCACTGCCTCTGTGCTGGCACAGCTCCTCCTCACTGAGCATTTAGGGGCACAGCTCCCAGGACTGCAGGCCAGGCCCCAGTGGGGGCAGCCCTACAGCGAAGGGATGGCCATGGCAGCAGCAGGCTGAGCAATCTCTCCCCCCAGGCTGTGCCTCCTCCAGGACCTTCCCCAGTTGCTGGGTGCCCGCAGAGTTGTTGTGACATCATGGAGCTCTCAGTGACTGCACTGTGGGGCACCTGGTGCATTACCAGATGTTCACAGCAGGAAAGGAGCAGCACAGTGCTCAACATGGGGATCTCCTTCATGTTTAAGCGCTGTGTGGCTTTTCTGTTCCCTGGCAGCCTCGGCCATTCCAGCCCCCCCTCTTGGGCCACCCTTATGTGGGACACTGTCCAAACCTCCAACCTGTGCTCCCCAGATGACCACCTTTTGCTATCCTGTGCCCAGCTGGATGCAATCATGGAGGTGATCAGCAGGAACGGCCCAGCCCTGTGCCTGCTCAGCGGGATGTTGTTTGCGGCCATTTTTATATGTAGCAAAGCCTGGAGGAGATGGAAGAAGGTGAGTGATACAGGTCAGGCTGGCAAAACGGTGCAAGACTGCTGCAACCAGAGGCCTGGACTCATGTCAGTAATGCGTAGGACAAGGAACAACAGCCCTTTTGGCTCCTGTCCCTTTCATGGTGCCACTGCCCTGTTGTTTTCAGAACATGAGCCATCCACATCCAGCTTTCACGGGGACTCACAGCTACAGCATGAACTCCAGCATTGTCCTTGAGGAGCTCTGCCGGTTGGAAGCAAACGTCACCGTGATGCAGATGATCATGAGGAGGCTGCTCCTGAGACTCCCAGAAGCTGGCAGGACCAAAGCAAAGAAGAGAAAGAGGAGAGACGTGGAAGAGGAGGAGCGTCTAATCTCTACCTGAGCGCCCAACCAGAGCTCCTGAGTGGTTCTGGGAGGCAATTAGGATCGTTCCCTATGAATAAAGGGTGGGAACTTGAGCAATAGAGATTACTGCCTTGTCTTTATCCAGACCTGGTGCACGTGGCACGTGGGAAAGGCAGAGAGAAGGAAAAAGAACAGGAGATGGAATCAGAAGAGGTGAGCCCTCACTCACCACCTCCCAGAGGCTCTCTCTGAGCAATGGCTCCGTTGGCAGGCAAAGCCCACAGGTTTTTCTCCACACAGGGAACTCACAGTGGATGTTTGATGAGCCTGAGCCTTAAAAATAACATTCTGCAAGTCACAAGTCTTTATCATGACGTTTGGCACCCCAAAGGGGCCTCCAGTTGCCCTTCTGTGCTCAGCAGTTGTCTCTCACATGCCTTGTAGTTCAACACAAGTTCCTCCAAATTCATTTTGCTTCCCCAACACACTTGAGGAGGGGGCACCTGTGTGCAGACCCAGGCCATAAGCTCTGTGCTGTTCATTGTGCTCTGTATCCTGTGCATAGGGTCCAAGCATCAGCAGGACAGAGCCTTGGTGTAGTCCACAGCAAGATGGGCAGGGGGCACCTGAGGGGATGTGTGCAGACAGTCACATGGTTAATTAATGATTACCTAATAACCTTGGCAGAAGGGGGGGTGGTGTGAGGGGAGTGGAGCCTCCTGAATGCTGGGTTCCCCCCCACACACACATGGACCTTGCTCTTTGCCCTGCCCCTCCTCCTGGACCTTTGCCTTTTGGGCTCAGCTGGGACAAGTATAAGAGCAGTGCAGAGGAGTGGGAGGGACCAGGAGACCCTGAGGCCAGAAGAGAAACGGAGGCACACAGAAGTTCAGGTGAGGGATGTGCAGGGGACTAAAATATTTGCAGGAGAAAACTGTAAGGAACCTGAGCATCTAGTGGGAAAACAGTGGTATGGAAGAGATCCAAGTGTCTGAGGGTGTGGGGGAGATATAGGGGATCCAGATGTCCAGAGGACATGCAATAGGTGATGTAGGTGCCTGTGGGATGCAGAACTGTAGGAGACCTATTATCCTTGGGATGTTCCATAGGGGATATGGGCATCTGGGTGGAATCCACAGATATCCTAGGTGTTCAGAGGACTTTTGCTGTGGACCCAGGTGTCTGAGAGGGCACTTCTCCATGTAACTGGGAGGAGATCTGTAATGGATATCTGGGATGGGCACTCTACAGGGGACTAGAGATGGAGTTTCCAGACAGGACTCCAGCAGTCCAGGCTCTGACCCCACTTTCCGCAGGTACCTATGGCGAGCTGGATGCTATGCATAGCCCTTGTACTGGCAGCAGTGGCAGGAGCTGTGGGAGAGAGCCGCTATGAGAAGTTCTTGCGGCAGCATGTGGACAACCCCCGGACACCTGGGCTTACGGGAAACCGCTACTGTGGGATCATGATGGCACGACGGCAAGTGACTGCCCCAGGGAGGCCTTGCAAGCCATCCAACACCTTTGTACATGCGCCAGCTGAGGACCTGGTGGCCACCTGCACCCGCCCAGCCGACACAATGGGGATCCACAGCACCTCAACAGCCATGGACATCACAGCCTGCCGCCTGCGGGGAGGAGACACCCGGCCCCCTTGCAATTACCGGGCCCGGCAGCTTCATCACCATGTACGTGTCTCCTGCCTTGACGGGCTGCCTGTGCACCTCGCTGGCACCCATGCAGCTGTGACTGAGTCTTGAAATGGGGGGCAATGAGTGGGGAGGTGGATTCCCTCCTTTTGGGCAGGGGCTTCATTCCTTTGGGCAGGGGCTTCATTAGGACCTGCAATAAAAGAGGTGCCACAGGCCTGGGCTCTGGCATCTGCTTCTGGGGGGACCGTGAGAACCTGCTCCTCTCTGGGTGTCCTTGAGCCCCCTTGGGTACCCCAACCCTATTCAGGGTGGTCATGGCCAACCCAGGCTGCCCCATAAACCCTTGCCTTTTTCCAACCTCCCAGGTACACCTTAGTCCCCTGGGTGCCTCTGACCCGTACTATATCCTGTAGACCCCCCACCTTGCTTTTTTGCCCTGGCAAGTGCTTCACAATTCCCCTCAATTCCCAATAGCTTCTCCAGGGTTGCCTTAATCCATGTATTCAACACCTTCCCCAGTTATCCTGACCCTGTGGATATCACACTGTGTTCCTGAGTAACCCATAGTCCCCCCAGTGTTTCTTAACTTTCCACAAGCCTTGTAACAGAGAACCCAGTCTCCTCTGTGGCCGCCCTATAAGCCCCAGTGTGCTCTGCAGTTGCCTCTACCAGATGCTTCTGTCCCTACCTGGGGCTTTTGTGGGGCTGAGGCAGTGTTGGGACCCCAAAAACCCAAATGGCTGAAGCCATACACAGACTCCAAAGTCCTCCACCCCCCATACATACAGTTTATCCTGTCACTGGGCACTACTGGAAAAGCCTGTCATCATTCCTCCCCATCAAGTACTTGTACACACTGATAAACTCCCCATACGCGACCCTCCTCCCAGCTGAAGAATTCCAGCTCCCAGCCTTTCTTCATAACAGAGATGCTTCAGACCCTTCATCATCTTCATGATCACATCTCACATGTTCTAGGGTGCTCAGCACTGACTGCCAAAGTAAACTGCCTCTTACTTCTGCATGTAGCTAGATAGAAGAAACCCGTTTGTGAGAAACTGTTCTTAGCTGTATCTTTGCTTTCTGTGAGTGACCTTGGTTATCCTGATAGGCAATGTGTTATTGTCTCCTTCTGTTACAAATATGGCTGCAGTGCTAAGGGTCTGCATGGACGCCTTGCTGGCTGGCCACCACTAGTATCTGCTGGAGAAAACCCTAGGGCAGTTTACCAGCTGGTTATCTCTGGCTATGTGAGTTCCTTCTCTCTTAAACTCATAAATGTTAACTTGCCTCTGTGAATTTCTTTGGGTTTCTTTAAAGCTTACACAGAAATACTGGTGCTTCTGCAGTACAGCATGCACCTGGGGTTGCCCCGACCCAAGTGCAACAGCTTCACTTGGCCTCGCTGAATCTCATTAGGTTCCCGTGGGTCCACTGCTCAAGCTTGTCCAGGTTCCTCTGGATGGCATCCCTTCCTTCTGTTGTGCCAACTTCACATTCAGCTTAGTGTCATCAGGAGACACGCATGTTCAATTCCACTGACAGTGTCACTGATGAAGGTGTTGAAACACACAGGTCCTAAGATGGACTCCTGGGGCATTAGAGGCATTCCTGGCCTTGCAGCCTCCAGCAGATCCCCTGCTCTAGCCTGCTCTCTCCTGGCCACTAGAGGAGCTGGGAGGGCTGCCAGAAGGGGATCTCTGCCTGAAAGGGAGCAGGAAGAAAAGCATGCAGCCCTGGAGCATTATTTCCCACCAGTGGCATGGTCCCTGGAGTTGTGTACCTTTTGTCTGAAGAGCTCTGTGGTCAGCTTGGATGAAACCAACACAGTCTTCAGTGAGGTCAATCTCTGTTCTAAATATCCCAAAGCCTTAGGAGGAGCAAAAGGATCCGTCTCCATCTGGCCTTGGTCTCAAAACTGAAGGAGCAAATGGAATTCCTATTAAGATTCTGTCTTGAAAATAAATCACCTCTTCTGTCGTTGAAAATGGGCAAAGTAATAAATAAATAACTAAATAAATGAGCCACTTGAGGGCAGCACTGCTCCAGCAAACAGGCAGTGCTGCTCAGATCTCGAACTTCTTTAGGAGGCACGTCCTCTCGCACTTACACAGAGCAGCACATAGTCTAGGTCCATCAAAAGCATGCCAGTTGCCTCTTGCTCTCAGAAACAGGTCTGGATTTTGGACCTCTAAGACCATCCAGTTCAACCCCAGCCCATCCCCCCTGTGCCAGCTGACCACAGCCCCCAGTGCCACATCTCTGTGTTTCCTGAACGCCTCCAGGGGCAGTGACACCACCAGCTCCCTGGGCAGCCTGTGCCGCTGCATCACTGCTCTTTCTGAGATTAACTTTTTCCTGGTATCCAACCTAAGATCGACTTCTGCACTACCCTTAAGCTACTGGGATGTGGCCTTTTGTTCAGGGAGACAAAAAGATCTTTGCCAAAAGCAGCCATGAGCCATTTGCAGGTGATCAGTGATCAGCAAATCTGCAGTAGCAACAAGTAGGAAAATAACTGCGTGGGGCTGCTGTCTGCAAACAGAGGAAGGATTTTTGCACGTTTGTGTTTTAGTCAACTAATGCATTTATTTATTAATTCCTTTCTCATTTACGCACTTTCATTTCCCGCTTATCAACTGCAAATGTAAAGTCTCAAGGTTACCAATTGATTCTGCTTTATAATACCACAGGGAGGCAGAAACTATCCTCCTGTTTTGTGGATGGGAAAATCCAGGTTGCCCAAGGTCACAGGGAAAGTCTGAGGCAGGAGCTCAGTCCAGCCTTTCTAAACCTCATTTTAATAGCTTCCCTTCCAATGTATGTGCTTCTCTCTAGAATAAAGTCTTCATTAAAATAAAGGTGGTTTTGTTTTCGATTCATACCTTTCACTTTGTCCTGCAAGTCAGTACGTGTGGGAATCCCATCTATATCCTACATATGTATAAGATCAGTATAGGTTACATTGCAATTGACAACTAGGACTGTTCCCAAAGCAGTATATTCCACTAAGAAAGCAGCCACGAACATTCTGGATACTTGCCCAAGAGTAGTATACAAATCGTATCTGCTCAGGTTTCATGCCCACAGCTTGCTCTGACAGTACGCAGCCCACTTCTTCTCACTTACTGTCAAATCATTGTATCTTCAGACAGGAACCATGTTGATGCTCGTTTAGTACACAGAAATGAAGCAAATGAAGTTCTCGTACTTTTCCCTATGGCTCACATGCTCACTATAAGATTACCCTTCCACATCCCAGCAGTTAGCATTACTAAATAAGAGGGCACTAGCTAAGTAACACGTTTCCAGTGCTACCGTGGCTTCTCAAAAAGCAGTAACATTTTTTTTTTCCAGAACCATAGCAGTTAAATTGGCACCATAAAGGCCTCGAAAAATATTTACTCTGTGAAGTCAGTGTCGGGTTCCATGGACTTGGCAGGATGAGTCCCACGAAAGCAGGCTGTTGCTGCATGCCATGCATGCCACACATGGCATGGAAAAAGCTTCTCTCCGCTGCTATCACATATGGACTGTAAACACTCACTGCTCTTACAAACACTGCAAAATGAGAAGGCAGTTCCTGGGCAGTATTCACTCCAAGCCATTTGTTTTTTTCCCATGGGGTTTTGGTCCCTGTCTTCTTACAACCAAAAAAAAGCCATCCAAACAATGATGCCAACATCACGGTGGCTTGAAAAGCTCAGTGAAGAGAGGAATAATTCATAGAAGTTTTAAAATGAAAGAATTCATTTTTCATGAGCACAGGTTTTTCTGTAATATTAAGCACTACTTTTGCCTTGTTTGCTGCAAAATAGACCAATCTAAGTATTTTAAATCATTCATCAGAGGAAGGGTAAAACCTTATTCTTTCTTCCTTTCTCACGTTGTCTTCCAGTGGGAAATTCCAAGGTATTTCTCTTTGCAATAACAATCTTCATGTGCCTAAAATAAAGCAGACATCCATTCAATTTCCCAGGCAGAGCTGGAAAGAACCACAGCTTTCCATGAAGGGCTGAGCTGAGAAGAAGCCAAGAGACTAAAGGACTAAGCCAGGATGTACCTGGGGATTTTGCTCTGAAGTGCATCCCAGCATGACACATTTGGCAGCTCAAAGAGGCTCTTATCTCTGCCCTGGCCCCTGCTGCCTTCAAAGCATGTGGTAATGGCCCAGGCGCCTGGCAGAGCAAATAACCAGCCCCAAACTTTTCCACCTACACACAAACCTTGGGACAGAGGTGCTTCAAGGAGCCAACACTAATGAATGGGAAAACACATTCCTCTTCCTGTAGATACCTTTGTTTCCATGGTTCTTCTTTTTTTTGCGCCATGGTCCTGCTGCATATAAAACAGAGCCCTTGGCTCAGTCCCTTCTCCAGGGGCTGGAAGAATCAAGGTTCTCCATGCGCTGGGCAGACCTGCTCATCCTTCTCCCTGCAGCCTGGTACCAGCTGGCAGCTTTCCTCTTCGCTGCTCTCTTCCATTACCTCTGTGCTTTGGGGCACCTCTCTCTGATTTCCCGGTATGTGGCCTGCACCCCTGCTGTCATGCCAAAGGCAGTTCAAGTCCATGGGTACTTTCTGGATCTCTCCTGGCTGTCCCCAGTCCCCTCTTTGTGCAGTAGGGCCAGTTCAGAGTGGTTAAAGCTACAATAGCCAGGCTAGGTTCTCCTGCATTGAAAGAGGTGGGTTTACCAGAATGAGCACACAGGCAAGAAGAGCAGGGCAGGGAATGGGGATTATTTCTGGTGTGACACAGATAGGGGCTGGGAAGGACCTCTGGATGCTGCATGTCTCATACTACACTGTACTACTGATACTAGAGCAGGAATTCCAAGCTACATTTTGCCCAAAAGCTGTCCAAAGGGCATCTGGTCTCTTCTAGGTACATCTTCCTCCTTGCTGGAGGATGCCTCCTTGCAGGCACAGCCATGGGAGGTTATGCCTTGCTGCTTCTCATCCCGGCTGTCAGCTCTGTGCTCATACTCCTCTTGGTCAGCCCAACTTATGTCCATACCTGGGTCTTCAGCCTCCAGATGTGCTGGCAGACACTCTGTCACCTGGGCCTGGGCAGCCTGATGCTGGAACCACAGGACACCAGGTAACCCTACAGCATTGCTTCCCTCCCTCTCCCACCCTCCCAATTGTTTTGGGAGGAACTGCATGAAACGCTGCTTTGTAGCAGTCAGTCCCCCTGGACCTCCCTCAGCCAGCAGCACTCTGTGGGCATGACGGAGGGAAGGTGGGACATGTGTACTCATGCCCACCCCCTGAGGGTCTCTCAGCAGTGCTCAGGTACCCTCTCCTTCCAGGCCAGCTGTCACCCTCTCTGCCATCATGCTGCTCACTCAGAAGGTGACTTCTCTGTCCCTGGACATCCACGAAGGGACCGTGCTGCCCGAGCCTGGCCAGGGGCTGTTGCAGAGAGCCTTGCCCCTGTGCAGCTACCTGCTCTCCTTCCCAGCCCTCCTTGGAGGCCCGCTGTGCTCCTTCAGCAAGTTTCAGGCTCAGGTCATGTCTCTGGGGGCTGTCCCCTGCCCGCTGCGGGCTGTGGGCTGGAGGTACCTCGGGGTGCTGGTGCTGCAGGTGCTGCGTGCATGGCTGGAAGGCTGGCTGCCCCACACGCAGGGCTGGGCCAGCTTGGGCCACATGTGGGCACAGGCCCTGCTCTTCAGACTGGCATACTACTCGCAATGGGTGCTGGATGAGGCCCTCCTGGAGGCAGCAGGTTTGGGGGCAGCGGTGGAGCAGGGAGACCTTTCTGTCCATGACCTTTGGACGCTGGAGACCACGCATCGCCTGGCTGTCTTCTCCAGAACGTGGAACAAGAGTACATCCCTCTGGCTGAGGAGGCTGGTCTTCCAGCGCTGCCCAGCTCAGCCACTCCTTGCCACTTTTGCCTTCTCTGCATGGTGGCATGGCCTTCGGCCGGGGCAAATCTTTGGTTTTCTATGCTGGGCCATCATGGTAGAGGCTGACTATCGCATCCACCCCTTCCTCAGCTCCTGGGCCACCTCCTGTGTTGCAAAGCTCCTCTACCGTGGCACAACCTGGGTCTTCACACAACTCATCATTGCCTACATCCAGATGGCTGTGGAGACAGAGAACTTCTCCATGCTCTGTCTGCTCTGGGCTTCCTACAACAGTATACTTCCCCTCACTTATGGCCTTGTGCTGCTGCTCCTGCTGCTTACTCAGAAGCCAAAGCAGAACTGAGTCTGTCCTGGGCTAACTCAACTGGCTGGCTAGAGGATGTCCCTGCACATAGAATCATAAACATGAGAAAGGCTACTAAGATCATTCAGTCCAATTACCAACCCATCCCCACCGTGCCCACTAACCACATCCCTCAGTGCTACACTCTTCTTGAAAACCCCTAGGGATGGTGATTCCAGCACATCCCTGTGCAGCATGTGCCAATACCTCACCACCCTTTCTGAGAAGAAATTTTTCACATGTGAGCACACGGCGATAAGAGCTTCTGTCAAGAAATCTCCAGAGGCTCAGACTCTTTTACTTGTGGGATATTCCCCAACTTCAAGGGATGCACTGAAGCAAGGCATGGATGTCACCAAGCTGGGCAGAAGGGCTCCAATCAGCACCACCTGCCCAGTGTTTGTCCTGGGGTTTTAGGTCTCAGCCTCATTTCATGTGGAAAGCATGCAGCCTTGCCACCAACCTCATCTGTACTGCAAATGTGCATTTGTCAGCAACAGTGACAATTCCTTTCCCTACCACCTAGCAGCACAACTGGAAGGCATGGGCCTGCTGTGCTTCTCCAGTAGGTGGCCCTTCACGCTTTCCCTGACACATTTTAGGCTGGAGAAGAAGCATAAGATATCAGAGGGAAACATACCAGGAAAACATGGGTTTAAGAGTGTTTGTTTATATGAAAGCACGAAACCAAACATTCAACGTCAACAGAACATAGCTGAAAACCTTACAAGACTGTTGTCAGCCTCTCATATATGGGAAAGTTCATGCTGCCCGCGTTAGAGGGAAGCACATGGGAGAGTCAGGCACAAGAAGGCTGGAGCATAAAAAAATCCCCCAGACAGTCACAGTTGGAGTCATCCTGCATTCTTTCAGCAGGCAGGGACGTGCACGGCTTCCTCCCTAAGGGGGTTGGGGGAAATTCATTGCAAATGGGTGCCCAGCCAAGGAACAATCCCCTCCCATCAGCAGCAACCACAGCCAAATAGATTAAAAAAATCCAGGTGAGAAGCCCGGAGAAGATTCACAGAAAGTGTAAAATGTGTCAAAAATCCTGGGGGATTAAAATTCCCACAAGAGAGCAGGATAGAGCTGGAGGTGAAGTGAGGCTGAAAGACTTTTCTCCTCATTTTCAGCTAGGATGAATTTCTCCTCGTTTTCAGCTGAGCTAGGGGTAGCTCAAGCTCAGCTGGTGATGTCCTCCCTCAGCAGAGCTGATACTGGGCTCTCTCCATGAGCCCCAAACCTGCCCCTCAGCCAGTGACTGCAGAACTGTCCCAGGAGCAGGGCAGCTTGTCTCTGCCTCATTTTGAAGTGGAAGAGAGTAAAAGTAGCCCCCAAGTGTTCCTGAAAAAGCAGCAGCAGCATGGCATCTCCATGAAGCCAGGTGGCTGCTGTGCATTTTGACGGAGGGAAAGGAGCTGGAAGGAGCTAAGCAGCTTCTCTCTCTTCCACGATGCCACATCCATTGGAAGAACATTCACAGTGCACCCTGCCCTACACATTTGTAATGCAAACACCAGCAGCAATAAGGGCCTCCCAGACCAAAGGCTACTGGGGCAAGGCCAGCTAATCTCACAGTTAAAGGGTTAAATAAATGCTACACACAAGGGACAGGTAAGTCACCTGGTGATGGGAAAGTGCTGGAGAAATGGGGAAAGCAAAGTGGCCAGACCCTGACTTTCTTCCCTGAGGCCTTGGAGGTGGATTGGGGATTTCCCATTTCATTAGCTTTACAAGGGGTAATTCCCAGCACACAGCATCATCTCTCTGAACAGCCCCATTCTGTCTCTCATCCTTACACAAATGAGCAGCTACAAGGCTGCAGTTCAAGACAGGAAGGCAATGCTGTATTAGCACTAGAGAAGGTAATAGGCAGGTGATAATGGGTTTCTCACAGCAGAAAACACAGCTTATACACAGAAGCAAGCACTGATTTTTGTTGTAAAAGTGAGAAACAAAATGGATGTCAAAACAGACATGAATTTGAAAGCCCCTTGTGGTTCTTCCTCACAAAGGAGAGTTATACAGTACTGTTCTTGCTCCCAAGAATAAGCCAGCCTGCCCACTCTGGTGAGCAGAATAGGGACTAAAGGATCGTCCCACAGGTGCAGAAATGAACTCAAGTACATGTTGTTGATGAGAAACATGCACACACAGGCAGGAGTTTATTAGTCCACAGACTTACCATACCAAAAAAAAAAATAATAATAATCCTTTAGAGGAGTAGGCTCCCAGCTTTGCCTGCTCACAGATTAGTACTCAGGTAGTAACCATGTCTTACATTGATCAGAGCTCAGGCCAGGAGATGCACACATGTTCACAGCTGAGATTCAAGTCTCTCACATTTTAATGGGGCTGTGTACCTTTCAGTGCAAGGCAATCAGGAGCCCTCGCCACTTCTGAGTCACATCCAAGGTCAGAGCAGCTGCAGCAGTTTTAACGTGTGTGAGAGGGAGACAGGCTCAGCAGAAGCCAAGTACTGGCAGCACAGCCAGTCCTCCAGCTCCACACTCCGCTCAGTGTCCACAGCCCTCTCCGCAAACTTCATCATCAGTAGGGCACGCTTCATGTCCACCCAGTTCTGAAGCACCTGGTGGAGGGCTTCCTCATGGCTGAGGGGCTGTTCAGTCAGGTCCTTCCGTGGTCCCCACAGCAAGCACTGCAGCATCCTCTTGGCCTCGGTGATCCGCACGCGCTTGATGGGATCTGCCTCCAGAAGCAGGTGGGCCAGCTGCTGGAGCCCCCGGGAGTAGATGGACAAGCTGGGCAGCGAAGGGAGGTCCTCAGGGCTGTACTCCTGCTCCTTGAGGTGCACCTTCTCCTCAAAGGGGTTGGGCTGGTGCAGGAGCTCGTAGATGAGAATTCCAGTCTGAAACTCATCAAACTTCTTGTACTGAGAAGCTGACACAATCTCTGGGGCCAGCCGGGCTTGGCTCTTCTTCAGTTTGGAGTCTCCAGATCCTGGCTTCTGTTTAGCTTTCAAAAAATTGCTGATGATGAGGCGGGGCAAGTTTCTATCATCTTTGGCTTTCACACAGCTCATGAGGGGCTTGCAGGGGACAAGCAGAAGGTTCTCCAGGCACAGGTCCCGATGGATGATGCCATGCTCTTTGAGATGCTCCAGGCCATTGCAGAGCTGGAGGAGCAAGAAGCAAACCCGACGTTCGTACATCTCAGGCTTGGCTTGGTGCAGTGTCACCGAGTCCCTCACAAAGTCGGCGGTGGTCTGGCTTGGCACCTCACGGGTGATGACCACCACACAGTCATGCTCACTGGTGGTGCGGGAGGGACGGAGGCCATCCCCGGACATGCTCTTCCCCACATCAGAAGCCAGCAGCATGCTGGAGGGGACAGAGGCCACAAAATGCCCACAGTCCTGCTGTATGTTGAAATGGACCGGCACTGGAGGGCTGCAGTATGAAGCAGACACCTTGGACTCTTGGGTTTTGCATATCTGTGAGGAGAGACCAAAAGACAAGTCTTATCTGTCAGCACTTTCCTCTCACCGTACCCTTCTCTGGTCCTGCATCCTGGAGGTCCTTTCACATCCTTATCAAATGCTCCACTTCCTTGCTTCAGTAACTAACCTGATCAAAGGATGAAGAAAACCAGTAACAAACTATACTCATCAGCATAGGTAAAAAGAAAAAGCTCCAGAGAAAAGTGGAAGAAAGTGGGAGTGAACAACAGGTTTAGAAATAAGTGATAAAGCTGCAAACTCAAGGGGAAAAAAAAAAAAAAAAAAAGCACAAAACATTTTATAGTCTAGATTTTCTTAAACTCACGAGACTTTGTCTTCATTTCGTTTTATATTTGAGCATTAAAGATTAAGCAAACTCCAAACCAGTTTTCTTATGGGAGTATCCATTAACTTATGGGGCCTTCTGGCATTTCTATTATACTTTTCTTTTTTCCCCTTTTATTTGGGGATGTATTTATATCTTACCCACAGGAATCAACAACAGGCTGAAACACAGCATAAAAGGCTTCAAACCCTGGAGCGTGCCACTGCCAGTCACGGCATGCGTGCAAAATCGGATGAGAAATCAATTTTGCCTCTGAGTTAAAATAAATTCAAGAATAGAGAGGAGCTGGGGAAGCAGGCTGCTTTTGTATTCTGCTAACAGTGAGTTGAATCTAGGCGCTTGCAGGTAATTCACTCAGATGAGATGACAGCGTGGAGATAGAGCATTTCAAGCTCCTATTGTCCTTTCTCTTCTAAACAAAAATACTCTGCTGCATGCTTATTTTGTGAAAAGATAATCTTTGGAGAGTTGGACAGTCTGCAGATTGGGTCACAGCGAGCCCAAACATCTCCAATGGCAGAGGAAGTCTTCCATATCCCTGCTGCTCAAATTTTGCTTGTTCCTCCTCACGTGGTTGAGGCACATGAAGCTTAGGACAAGGGAAAGAGGAGTCCTCAAGATAATAAATGCAACCACCTAGGGTCAGGGAGATCTTCCCCAGTCAGCTGTTGTTCCATGACTTTCACTTGCACCAGAGGCATCCTCCATGCAGCAAGACCTAGTAAGAGCCTGAGGCTGGATTAGTCATTCATCTTTAAGCAGAGAAAGAAGCCAAGGAGTAGAGCGTATCTTGGCTTAATTCCTCTAAAGACATTTCATGTAACCTTGGGTCCTTCCAGCTACTTTAGACTTATCCGTGTCTGCCTTTGCACAGCCCAAACTCTGTCTGGCTGCACGAGTCAGGTCCTCTACCCATCACGAGTTATCCAAATCTAATTTTAATTACAGGTCTGCAATTTCTTACACGTCCAAAAATCTGTACCACAAGCCAGGAGGAGCAGCTAGAAATCAGCAATGGTAAAGCTTTGCAAACATTCTCTATTTCATCCACCAAAAAGGAGGTGGCCCACTGGAACACTGCAGATGTATGAGTGCACGTGCATAAGCACATATGCAACTTTATGCTGGCTGCCCTGTCAGACTGGTTTTGGCTTTATTACAGTGCTCTGCAGCATAGCAAGAACACAGAATAAGCACACGGATACAAGCACAGACCCATTAAAAGACTAAAATATGGTGTTTCTGCCTTGGCAGTAATTCATCCACTACAGTAGCAGAGCTCAGCATCTGAACCCCCTCGAGCACAGCGGGCAAGATGGAAGGTCTGCATGTGCCACAGGGAATCAAGCACTGAAAAGGAACATGCCACTTCACCATGCTGTTCTCAGGTTTCTGGAGGAGATTTTCCATGGATTTAAGAATAACGTGCAAGAGAACCTGCTGCTCTGAGTGCTGGACTGGCAGCAAGCGCCCATCCAACTCTGCTTTGGTTATTCAGAGCCCCCCTGTTGGGTTGACCCGACTTTCTTTGAAAAAAATCAACTGGCTTTAAAGCTATCACTTAGCTAAAACATCCCCTTGGGGGTTGCACTAGCAAAAACAGTTCAGCAGAATTTCTATTCTTGCTTAATGCATCTCTGGCATTGCTTTTTTGGGGGAATTATTTTAGCTTTTTAAAAGCAATGTGAAGAGGAAGCAGCAATTAACTTCCCCTAGACTGAAGACCAAATAGAATTTAAAGGCTCAATATTCAAGCAGTAACTTGGGTCAAGAACATCGAATCCACAAGATGTACATGAAATGGGTTGCCTCAGTTTATTAATCTAGGTTTCAGAGAGTTTAACCACGTCACCTCAAGTTTCCATTTCAAACATAGATTCTACACAGCGACGGGAATATGTGTATTTCAGGTCTGACCTCACACAGCATGTCTAGGTCAGCCTTGCTTTGTTTAACCGAGATCCACAATATCTTACAGCCTGTAGTTTCAAGATCATGCAAGCACTCACACGGTTTCTGGGTCAGACCTTTCACTTAAAAAGGCAGGCCAAGGGAAAAAAAGGATGTCTTTGATAGCTTTTAAACAGCTTATGTTGTAAGAGGTGAACAATGCTAACTTTACAATGCAGTATTTGCACAAAGTTGTTTTTTTAGAGAGAAACAGGTTGTGTTGTAGACCCCAATAGTCTGCAGAAGTAGGAACCTGGCTGACATTTGTTACAATAAAAACCTACACCTCCAAATTAACCTTTTCAAGGTGTGAAGGAAGGAAGAATAGCAATCTTGGGAGGGGTTTTTGCTTGCCAAACTTCAGCTGTGAGAATGATGAACCTGAGGAAAACAGGCCAGTAAACACTGGTGGTGCTTCTTAAAGCTGTATTGCTAATTCTGCTCTTTCATTTGATGTCCAATGGAAAGGAGCCCAGAAATTCAGTCACAGCTCTGCTATTGGCCAGGTTGGATGGGGCCCTGGTCTGGTATTAAATGTGGATGTTGGCAGCACTTGCGGCAGGGGATTGGAGTTTGATGATTCTTGAGGCCCCTTCAAACCCAAGCCATTCCATGATTCTATGGGATGCAGACCCTGCAGCTCTTTGTCTTACCTTTGTCACAGCCTTACCTTCACAGCGTAGGTGGTGGAAGGGTCCTTGGAGCAGGTGGCACAGTAATAGATTGCATCCCCCGAGTCACAGCAGGGCTTGTTGCACGTCAGCTTGAAGAGCGACCAGTTGTTCTCACTAAAGTGCAGCTCATTCTTCTGCTCCCTCATAAAGCAATCCTCACACTTGGCGACCAGGCGGCGCAAGGACTCAGCATAGAGGGCCCCCAGCTTGGCATACACCCCCTCCTTGCTGTCAATATTGCTCAGGAGGTTGTGGAGCTGGAGGCTGGAACCTGATGATACCTGGCTGGACATGCTGAGCTGCGAAGAAGAACGGGACTGGAGGTTTCTGCTGGGGACACAGGTCCCTGTGCTCTTGCTGGTGGCTGAGCCCCAGTAGCCATTTCCTTTGGAGCCTTTCTCCAGGGATTCTGAGGAGGAGAAGATGCTGGGGTGACCTCTGAAGCTGGCTGGGTGAAGGAAAGGAGACTCCTCGCGGAGGCAGACATTGCTCTCAGAATGGCTGACGTTCAGCCTGGGGCAAGCAGTGCCAGCTGCTCTGCCTGAAGATCCCTGTCCCCCAAAAAAGCCATCTGGGGAGGACACTGTCCTGCTCACTGTCTTCTTCTGAGGCAGAGGAGGCGGGCGGCTTGAGACAGAGGAGAGACTGTCATCACCGGAGGCAGGAGGGAAGGGGACAGGGGGAAATGCCAGGCTCTCAGCTGGAGGGGGTGAGTGGTTTGGCTCAGACGAGTGCCCTAGAAGATAGCAAGGCACAGGATTTGATTAATGGTGGGGAGCACAGGCCCTTCTCCATGTACCATCCACCCCCACAAGCTACCTCCACCAGTACCCAACAGGCAATTCTCATCACCTGCAAAGCTACACCACAGGGGTTGGGTCTTTAATCTGGTTTAATACAGCAGCTCTGAAAAGCAGGCTGCAACCAGCTAGCTAAAGAAATGCTCTGCAGATCATAAATTGCTTTCCTATGACTGCATGCATGATAGCAAAAAGCTGGTAGAGGGTAAATATTTAAGCTCTGACATCATACAGAAGGAGGTAAGAATGAAGCACTCAGGGATTCTTGTTGGACAGCAATCTCTCAATCAAAGCCTGTTTCACCTGGGAGCTGCCACCCAGTGCCTCAGCAGCATGGCATGATACGAGTGACTCACACAACACACAGCTCTGGCTTAAACATGAGCGGAGCAACCCAATAAGGATACTGAACACGTCTTTGCCTTACATTAAGTAGGGGTCATTGTGTGGGGTCTGGCAAGCTCCACTCTCTGAAGAAATCTGGCTGCCCCACTGTCTGTCCTTGGCTTACATCAGACCCCTCTGCTCAGAGGGCAACCAGCCCCACTACATACCACAAAATCCTTTCAGCTCCCTACAGCATTTGCACAGGTACAGGAACACTCATTCAGGCAGCTGTAGCTGTTGTTTTCCTACCTGGATGGAAGCAGGTAATATGGATGCAGAAGGGGAGAAAAGTGGAAAAGGATGATTGACACTGAAATAAAGAGCAAGACTTCCAGGTCAGGGAGACAGAAAAATATATGGAGTCCCTGTCTGGTCCACAGGAGAGATCCTCTCCATCAAAAAACTGTCAGAACCTGCAGACAAGAAGCACTCAGCACAGCATCTCTTGCCACTTTCACTCCAAGGGGCTCTGACAGAAGATGCAGCCGAGAGGAATTCCTCAGCGAGCAGCACAAGAGTAGCACAACCACCAGGGTACACAGTCAGATTCCCATTTCAAGAGGCAAGATTTATTTGACAGAAGCTTATGGAACAAGCAGCAGCATTGGAACTTCTGGCAACCAGTCCATACGCATAGCCCACAAACACCAAATTGCTCTTGCCTCTTTTTTACGTGCCACTGGGCTCTGCCCTAAGCATACGGTAACAGCTGAAATCCTCCCATAACTTTCCTTAACGTGCTCTGTACCTTCAGGGTAGAGCCCTTCCGTCTGCAGCAAAGGACTTGAACACCACTCCTTATTTTAACATCTGACAGAATAGCCAATCAATGTGAGCTCACCTCACACAATGACTGACTGCACACAACTGCTTGCTTACATCAGCAAGAAGAAAAATTTACATACAGGTTACTCAGTTTAAAGCTCAACCTTCCTGAGTTGAGTTAAAACAGTTGCCTTTGCTAGTGGAGGCAGAAAAATCCTCTTGTCCTGTGTAAGTTTTGACAGCAAATTGCTTCTGTGCCCTGCAAGTAAAGATCTGACACGTGTGAGTTTTCCTTCCCCGTGTACAATTTCCTGGCAGTCTCACTCTCAGAGTCCAAGTTAGAAGTGGAAAAATGGTCTTTCCAGAGCTCTGACTCTTAATTTTATAGCCGCACGTTATTGCTCTTGGAAAGACAGAACTTCCACTACATGAAGGCTGCTTCTGCAAAGGAAATACTTTCTGAGCTGCTGAACATGTTAGCACATGTCTAAGTTACGCACTTATGAGGAAAGTGACTTCATATTAGTACTTTCTAATTTCAGTTAAACAAGTGCAGGCAGATTTCCCCCCTTCAAGAAACAACTGGGAACACAATGAGAGGGGGAGATCACCTCTAGCACAAGAGTCCTTCTGGTACTCTTCAAATCCTTGTAGGACTGCCCATGAATGTGACTCTGGGCAATGTATGAAGCACAAGCAAGACGAACATAACTACTTTCAGACAGGGGCTTTGTCCAGGCAAGAGGAGAATCACAGGACAAACAGATTTAGCACTGACCAAATGAAAGAGTAAAAGCCATTATGTTGGTCTGGCTCTACCACAATCATCTTAAGCATATCAAGAAGCAGGAGGGTGAGGTAATGACTTCTAGTTGCGCCAGGGGAGGTTCAGATTGGAAATTAGGAAAAATTTCTTCTCAGAAAGATTGGTGATGCAGCAGCACAGGCTGCCCAGGGAGGTGGTGCAGTCACCATGCCTGGAGGTGTTCAAGAAATGTGGAGATGTGGCACTGAGGGATGTGGTCAGTGGGCATGGTGGGGATGGGATGATGGTTGGGTTTAATAGTCTTTTCCAACTTTAATGATTCTGTGATTCAATATGCTGGGAGAATTAGGTGATGGGATCCTTGTGATCTCTGCTTTGCAAATGCTACCCCAGCAGTGGGACTTAGTATATAGAGCAATTCCTCCTCAGTGCTAATGCTACCTCTCCTGTACCCTGCAGCCACTTACTGCCATCGCTGCCAGTCTGAGTGTCAGAGTCGAGGCTGTCGGAGGAGCCAGCTGTGAAGGTGACATGGACGCTCCTGAAAGGTGGGCTCAGGCTCTCAGCAGAGCTGTTGCTGGCCCTCTCCAACTCAGCGTTATTTGTGTTCATTTTCAGAGCGTGCCTAGGGAGAGTAAACAGAAAGGTCAGGAGACAGTAAAAGACACGGTGCATGTACTTCTGCATGGAGAATCAAGCTGAGATGTAGTAGTACCTTGTGCACTTTTCTTCTTCTTTCTCTAGAACTTGGGAACCATAACCCGCTGACAAGCTATAGCCCTGAAAAGCACCATTCCCCACGAGAAACCTGCTGTGTTTGAGCAGAGAGAGACCCATTGGGGCAAGTGCCCAGCCCTGGTCTGCACCTTCTTTTTCCTAGTGCGGTCCTGAATCATATCCCATTTTGGCCATTGCCACTGGGAAGTGAGGACCCGCCACTGTTTGTCCTTGGTAAAACTCAGCGGAAAGGCGAAGCATCACTTCTCCCATTTTACAGAAGGGCACATTGAGGCTGGGCATCAGAATGCAGCTCCTACACAGCAGAGGCAAGAGGAGAAGGAAGCTCTACCATTGACAACTATCATCTCCTTGGTGCATCGTTGTAATGACTGACACCTTCCAAAAAAAGAATGACCTCTGCAGAAAACAAGAGCGTGCCAAACCCAGGACCTACCACGCAGTTTTTAATGTAAGGCCCACTGGTTTTCATACAACTTCCAGCTAAAAGAAAAACCATAGGTTGTCCTTATGTCCTGCCAGAGTCACAGTTCAAACGATCAATTGTAGGCAAGCAGGATACAGTGCGAGATAAAGAGTTTCCCCTGCACTTTCTTCATTTTTTCTTCTCTGGAAAACAACAGGAGCTGTTGAAATCAAACACCCCATCTTTGGTACAGTTCAGACTCTGCCGGCCAGCAAACAAAGGTTATTTGCCCACTTCTTTTTTTTTAAATAAAACTGCTAATCTACTGATAAAACTCAACACACTGTTGAATGAGAACACATAAAGGCTGCTGGAAAACTCGCAAAAAAGAAAAACAGCTTCCACCAGCTATCTTGCTGGAAGGTATCTGGCGTTTCCTAATCAGAGCTGAATGGCTGCTGAGAAAGACAAACAAAAGGCATGCACGGCTGTGTTCTTGTGACACACTGCTCACACACACACACAATCCCTCCTCTTCCACAAACCCAAGCCCAGACGGTGCCACGAGTGTTTTAAGGTTAAGAAACGTTTTGCCCTATGTCCAGACAAAGCACTTACTCTCATGTCCACACAACCACATGGAGAGCAGCACGTAGGAGAAGCCCGGAAGAAACTTCTGCCAGACTTCCTCATTTGCCCAAGCAGCCTCATTCTAAAAATACTCAGGGACTGATGAAAATGAGGTTGTGAAAACCACCCCAGGTACAGCTTGGTGGAGCCACTGCTCTTGGTCTTGTGCCGGTGATGAGTTTACCGCACGCACTCAGTCACCGCAGCCAGCCTGAGTCAGGGGGTGGGGGTTTTGCAGAACTTCACATGCATCACACAAGGCAGGTTAAAAGGAAAAAGTAAAACGAGCAAGCAAGAGAGGCATGGAAATTCCTAGCTCTGTTTCTAGCAACCAACTGGACTCAAATTCTCTCTTTAAAAAAAGACAAAACACCCTGCTATATATACATACATATAGATGTACATACACATATGTAAACTCATGTAAACTATTCAACTTCATCCCATAACTGCATCGCTCAGAAGCTCAGCTTTTAGAAACGTGGGGAAATAGATGGAGGGGTACCCACCCACACCCACTTGAGAATCAAGGAAACATTTGAATCCATATAGAAGGAAAGATTTTAGGAGAGAGCTGGTCTTGATTTGCGCAGATGAGAGGCTCTTTTACACGTTCCTACCCCCACCCACACACACACCACACTCGCACACAAAAGAAAAGTAGACGCATTTCAGTTTCTGTCCCATCACTTAAGCACAGATCCACGGCGCTGCCTTACCATTCCCGCACTCAGGCAGTGATGAGACTTTGCTCAGCAGTGCAAGGTTCGCCGGCGTGCAGCCGCACCTATTCCTCCCAGCAACCTGGGCACAACACGGCTGCCGCCAGCACCCTCCTGGCTGTGTGTTTGCCGAGCCCAGCGCTGAAGTCATACATACAGAGAGCCCCATTTCCTTTCTGTACCGCTGTGACTTATGTAAAATGCAGTTCCTGAATAGGCACACCAAAATAGAATTTGCTTGCCGCTTAAGCGACATCCTGCTCTTGTTTCAGATGTTACAACAGGCCAGCTTATACTGCCTGGAAATATTCTGGTTTCACATCTCCGTCCTTTCCTAGGAGCTGCTCAACACGCAGCCTGCAGCACGCCTAGGTTAAATACTGATCACTGTCCCAAAGAACTACTGACAGTGCTTGTTGTGGCCAAACTGTCCCGCTTCAATAAAATTTGCTGAGCTACCGCTCACTGCAACAACCTACGGGATCCCAGTTTACAGCTAACCCCAACTTCCTCTCCTTTGTAGCGTTCATTCATATCGAGGGCATAGGTTACTGCTCTCTGTCTCGCTTTTTCCATCTAAGGATACTGAAAATAAAGAGCAGGAATTAATTTTAAACCCTACAGCCTGGATGGAGCAGTGCCTAATTTACCTCCGTTTCCCAAATCTGTGCTCGGCACCTTAAGTGGTAGCTTCAAGAGCAGCACCCTCAAGTGAGAGTGCATAAAGAGCAGGTCACAAAAGAGTCAGCTCTCAATCTAATAATCTAACAAGACAGGATTTCCAGTTTTCCTAATTACTCTGGCAGCTTTAAACGCGCTTGAATTATTCAACATCCTCCACATGACATCCTGGCATACTCAGGCAACCCCTCTGATTCCCTATTCCCCAGTTTTTGCATCCTGAACAACATCACTAGTACATGCAATCTCCGTACATCTCAAGCTCATTTGTCCTTTCAGCGGTGGTGGATTTCCTGACGTGCCGACCTGCACATGTTTATTGCCTGAGGTGAGCATGTTCTTCAAAGTCCAGAAGGTATCTAAAGCACTGCCCTTTGAAGGTGGCACTAATTACTATGAAAACAGCGGCACTGTTTCCTTTCTTTCAGAGGCACATAATATAGATTAACAGTCAAGGTTTATATGCTGGAAGGAACCATTAGGATCATTTTGCCTAAACCTCTGTGTAACATAGGCATAAATTTCAGCAAGGATTCACTCCTTGTGCAGAATAACTGAATGCCACCATTTTATTACAGATTTATCACCGAAGAACATTTAAACCTTCACTGCACACTGAAGTCCTGAGGATCCTAGCTCTCCTGGTGAGCCCTTTCCATAGCCAACTACCCTCCCAGCTCTTGGAAAAAGGCCAGCTGCCACTTTCCTTTTCCAGTCTCTTTCCTCTTGTAGTTAGATTACATGATGGTTGGACTAGATCCTGTAAGTTCTATAAGGAAAAAGATGGTTACACACCTTTCCTAAAGCCACACTCAGCCTACCCTGGCCTCACCTATGCTCACCTGGTGAAGGGACCTTCACAGCTGTCCCACCAGAGGGTGTCTTAGACTGGCACATCTTGTGTCAGTGAGGGACTATATCAGTGTTACCATAACAGTGACGGCTCTTCCACTATGGACAAGCACATGCCCACATTCTGCCCAGGCTCAGAGAGTAGAAATGTGTCTCACAGTCACCATATGTTCTAGACCTCCTCCCCCTTAAGGCACATCACCCAGGAACACCAGAGATGTTCCACCAGCACTAGGCAAGTCATACCACAAGTCAAAGCTGCCAGCAATGGCTTCACAGGTAACAACCCTGCTATGGTGGTTTTAACTAGCTGTACACATAGGCATCCCACCCACTGACACACACAGGTAACAACACCCAGGATCTCGCATCAACACGCTCAGAGAAGGCAAGCTGGAGATGAAAACAAGAGCACACTCAAAGCAAACAAACAAAGCAGCTGGCTGTGTTTGCATGGCTTGTGAAACCCGCCATTGCGATCCTATCTCTCCTTAGGCCACAGGACCATGCAGAGCATCTATAGCCAGGGAGTGGTGCTCTTTGAGTAAAGCACCCCAAGGCTCAGCTGCCGGCATCAAGGTCTTAGGAGGCAGCCGCAGGGAGCACAAAGCATTGCCTACAGCAATGGGGATAAGAGCAATGCCAGCACCTACCTCAACCAGACGGCACGTTCCATAGCTCCACGAAAGATGCCGGCCATGGATTCCACACATTCCCTGCCCTCACTTTCCCTGTCCTCTTTCTAGCACACAGATGCTTTCAAGATGACTCAGAATCAACTGTTAGAGTTGGTGTGGCCTGAAACAATCTCTGCGAGTAGCAGAAAACACTCCACACCCACCAGGACAGATCACAACTCCTATCGCCTCAAATGGATGGCACTGCTGGGATGTGAACCAGTCACTGTCAGGGCCACCTCCCTTCTGGCCTGACCAGTGAACTCTGCTCTGCAGGGAAAAAATCTATCAGTAGGTGAGTCAGCATTTCCTAGGCGATCACTCAACAGCATCACATCACCAGAGCTCTGTTGGACTTCAACATCTCACAAGGCAAATGCAACCCCAAGCTCAGGCTGATAGAAGGCACCCAGTGGCAGCAGCTGTGAAATAAGGTTTGTAGGATGAGAGCCAAGGAAGAGCTCAGCGCCATTGCTGTTTCTAAAGGCAATAAAGCTCATCTGTGTGCTCACATGTTTGTGGACCTTTTCTTTCCCCTCAGACTTCATCAGGCACCATGCAGTGCTGCAGCAGAAAGACCAGCACTAAGAACTAAAGCCTATTTTTCATCTCGTCCTTTTCCCTTGAGAAGCCCTGTTTGTTCACTGCTTAGTCATTTTAAACCATTTGAAAATGCTTTGATAAAAGGAAATTCAAGCCAATTTAAAGTTCCTTCCGTTAGCCAGACCTTGAAAATCCGGTGTGAGAGCAAAGCAATGGATGCACCAACCCTAACACTGTCTCAGCCTAAAGGATGCCATTGACCATGCACAACCCTGACCGCAGGCCCCATGAATAAGTTCTCCAAATGCTCAACTTTTAAACCAAGGAGCTGGAGTCAAATCCGCTGTGCAATGCACAGTTCCAGGTAACAAAACTGAATTATGCAACAAAGCAAATGCAGGACACCTGTGGAATGTGAAATATCCCAGTCCCCTGTGATCAGACAGCCTAATTCATTAACTGTACATCCAACCCAGGGATGGGGATTTTATTTTTTATTTTTTTTAAACACAACCATGGAAGCTGAATACACACGAGTATCAGGGGTCTGCTTTATTAATTGCTTAGCAGAATGACTTCCTTCCCAGATGGACAGCCTTCCTGCACACGTCTTTGTAGTGCCTAATGTTACCCTGCCTACAAGCCTGAATCCCAGGAGAGCTCCAGCAAAGGGAAGGCTCCCTGAAGCCAGGTGGCTCTACACATCACAAGCACGTTGTAGGCAACTCCAATTACTCGCTTGCAGGCAGGGAGCCCTCCCTGGGAAACTACAAATTTTCAAAACCAAAAAGATATTAGAGCCAAATTGAAAACTAGAATTTCACAGGCCCTTGCTATGAGTACCAAGGAGGCTGCCCACTGCCACCTACCAGATGAGCTTGCAACCTCAGGTTTTAGGTTCTACTCAATACTAAGGATCTCTGCTGAGACAGAACCAAACTGACATGGGAAGCAGCAAAGGGGTCCAACGCATGGACCTTGCTCTTACATTGTGACCCAGAGCAGCCATTTAGAGCCTGGAAAGACCAGGGTTTTCAAATATCTTACAGTTTTTCAGCTATGCCATCCTCTCCTGTACTCCTGAAAATCCACCTCAAAACGGGAGGAAAAAAGAACAATAATTGCCTTCTGATCAACCAAGCCCTACAGCAAACATTTTGATTGTAAAAGCTTAGCAGTCACACACACACTCACAGGGCTGTACCTGGACTGCTTTTTTGGTGGCGGTGGTGGTGGTGCAAACTCCATCCCATTGCTCTTGTCCTTAGGGATGTCAAAGGAGAAAGATAATGACTTGCTGATCCCAGCCTGACTCTCCAGCACTGGACAGTCTTCCACAAGGTCAGCACCAGCTCTTCCATTTTCAGCTCCCACTGCCCATTGGTGAGTTGAGAGCTCCTGAACTTCCTCTTCTTCTTCCTCCTCCTCTTCCTCTATCCGGCACTGCTTGGCCCATGTAGGGGTGTAGTATTTCTGCCTCCTGTCATAGGGTGAGCCTGCCAGGCCTCTGCTGGAGTCTTCCATGGAAATCCCATTTACATGAGTGCACGGCAAAGGAGATGTCCTGAAGGTACCTGTATCAGCACAGCTCCTTGGCAGGAACTGAGCCCCAGCTCCATCCAGGCTACTGGTGTCACCAAGCTTCGTCACAGAGGAACTGACTGGGGGTACATGGCTCCCCTCGCTGCCCTGCTGGTTGTTTTTGGACATCTTTGGGGGGATGGCAGGGCTCTCCATAACCGCATTTTTGGTAGGAGCTGCCAAGTGAAACCTTGGGCCATTTTCACTTCCAGATGCTTGAAAAATCTCTCCAGGCTCAACACTGGGTGATGAAGTCCCAAAATCAGGGTGGGAAGCAGGGCTGATGCACGGCCACTGAACTCCCACAGCAGAATCAGGGCTGCTGAGGAATATTGTCTTGTGGTCATCCTCAGTGTGCGCGGCCATAATCGTTATCTTTGCTGCCACTTGGGCTGTGGAGTCGTGGTGCTCCTTCTCAGCACCCAGCAGCCAGCTCCCATCCCTCCACATGCCATTGGCCTGCTCCTTGCCACCAGCCAGCTTCTCCACATCCACACATCCACCAACTCCCTTCAGCTGGGCTTTCTTCCTCTTGGTGCTCTCAGCATAGATGGGATCCCCATGGGCTGGCTCGGTGAGCCGGGCACACTGCGGCTCCACCAAGGCCTGCTGGGGAGCGTTCAGCCCCTCAGACCTGGGGCCTCCATCCAGGTCTCTGGGGAGAGGCAAGTCATCCTTCTCCCGGCATGGAACAGAGGCAGCCATCTTGCTGCTGCCCTCAGGGAGGGCAGTAGTATCTAACTGATGGGTCGGCTTTTTACTCTCTGCACACAGGGTGTAGGGGAGCGGATCGCTCCGCTCTTTCGCTATGCAGAAGGCCACATTCACAGCCTTGCGCTCCTCCTCACTGAACTTCACAGCCCTGCCACTTGGCCTGGAGAGCTCCACAGCATCCCTCTGCCTCCAGCCACGGGGAGCTGGGCTTTCTCTGTGGGACTCTGCGATGGAACAGTACTCTCCCCCCTCTCCTTCAACGCCAGAGGAGAGGTGGCTGCAGTCACCCTCTGAGGGTGAAGTGTTTCTACCAGAGCTCACAACTCCTCTGTCCCCCAGAGTAGGGCAGAGGGGCCGATGTGGCAGTGAAGACTTCTCCTTGGCTCTTTCCTCCTGCTTGCCCACCTCACCCACCAGCACCAGGCTGTGGATGGAGACGTTCCTCTCCACGTGGCTCTCCAGGCTGCGCAGGCCCACCATGGAATAGCTGGGTGTGCAGCAGGACAGGCAGTCGCGTGGTGGGCTATGCAGGAAGGGCTTTCTCACACTGCTGGCTCCAAACCCATCGAGGCAGATCCGCTGTGTGTCTCCTGATTTCAGAAGGAGGTGTTTACCGGAAACCATTCCCCAGCCGACCTGCACAGGTCAGAGAGACAAGAGTGCTATCAGCACATGCAAAATGAAAGAGAAAGCAACAAAAGACAGAGAATCCACAAGAAAGTTCACCAGCATTCACAGCCTGTTCTGCACTGTGCTCACCCCACTGATATCTCCCTACGAGGCTTTCTTTTTTTACTTGTTCTGCTTCCCGCACCATTTGCATTACCAACAATGGCAATGCACTGGAAAAAGGCATCCTCCTTTGTTTGGGTTCGCTGCCAGAAACATGTCCAACCTGTCATCCTGTCTCTGAGTCACCATGCAATTAAAGATTCAGAGAGGGAAGGAATATCTGCGCTTTCCTCTGCTATTTTCACTTCATTTCATGCCGCCACTCCAGAGCCAAACTCTGTGGAGCACAGACATGGACTGTCATAGATTGTCCTGTGGCAGCAGCTTGGTGACACCCAGAAGGAAGGAGTGGGGAGCAGGAAGAGGAATGTATTTGGAATTTCTTCACCTGTGAGAGATTTACACCAACTGGGTCTCACAGCAATGCTTCCCAGAATTGAGAGAATTTGTTAAAATGCACTAAAGTTCCTCCCCCCCAAGACTGGCAGGCTTAACTCAGTTCAGTTCTGTAGGATGTTAAGCCAAGTTAAAAACAAGGAGATTATACTGGCTGTGTAGCACCTGCCAACCTATGGCCAGGCTGCAGCAGCCCCGTTCCTCCATGTCAGTAGCTATCCACAAGGCAGTCAGCCTGTGCTTTCTAGGATACCAGGCTCTGCTCTTGGCCTGAGAGCAGGAGATTCTGAGGCAGGAGGGGACCATCCCCACACCTCAGGTATGCCTGCAGGATGACAGCCAGCCGCAGCCCAAGGACTTCTTTCCGGTATCTTTTCCCAGAAAAGTAACTAACCCACGTGCTCATGCGAGTTCCTATGCACGTTTTTAAGCTCCTTTGCACTCATGAGCAATGTTTAATTCAGCTTTAGCCAACTTGGGAAACCAACACGGCTTTATGAACCTGAGTCAAGAGCAGAAGGAAAAGCAATGAGAATGAAACGGTTTTATCAGATACTCAAAGTGTTCCTGAGCAGAGGTAAGTAACGGGAAGTCGTGATTTGACTGGATTAATCATTACCTGTGACAGATCTGCATTCATATTCACATCTGCCCACGTGTCAGAAACATCTGAGTTGATCATAGTTGGCTTCACAGCAATGGTTGGCTTGGAGAACACGGAGGTATTTACGCCTTCGTCTTCCAATGCTGGGCTCTCAGGCTTGCTCCTACCTCCATTCGGGAGCACACCGCAAGCTCCCACTTCTGGGGATGTTTGCAGTCGATGGGAACTCTTTGGGTTGAAGCAGTTTTTACAGGAGCCAGGCTTCCACACGTGTTCCACAAAGTCACTGCACGCAGACATCTTCAAACCCTGGAGGCTCAGAGCAAGAGCCCGCTGCGTCTTCTGCACTGTCGTCCTGCACTGTTCATTTTGCAGTTGCTTTTAAGGTCACCGAGTTACCTGGAAAGGCACAGCACTGCCTGGTTAGTTTTGGTTTCCACAAAACAGAAAGGAAAGAAAAAAAGAAATGGAAAGATCTTTAATAGGACAGGTGATAATTACACTCATTTTGCCTTCATCACAAAGGCTCATTGTTTACAAGGCTTTCTTCACAGCTTAGCTAAAGCCCACACAATCACTTAAAAAGCCTCAACTTCTAAGCATAACTCTGCAAGAGAGTAGACATCAAACAAGCAGCATTCCTACATGATTTAATTCCCCGTTTAACGAGCATACGGAACCAGCCTTGTGCAAGGTTTAGATCAAGGGGAAGGGGAAGAGGTCTTGGAAGAGCTGCTCACAGCCCTGCAGAGCAGAGCCAGGTGGGAAAGGTTTCTTACCCAAAGTGACATCCTTTCTCTGGAAAGAAACATGGAGATAAAATCAGATTGGAAAAGACTTCTAAGACCATCAAGTACAATCGCCAACCCATCCCTACCATGCCCGCTAACTGCCCCTCGGTGATACAGGGACCAGAACCAGTGACTGTAACCAAGGGGACCGACAACAACCGTCCTTCATCCAGAAGCACCACTGTGGCTCCTGCAGCTGCACACAAAGGCTGCTCTCCCATCCAGACGAGCAGCAGGGCTGGGGCTGGCACTGACTGCAGCAAGTGCCTGGCAGAAAGCTCGCATCCGCTCTGCCAGGAGCCACAAATAACAGTGTCAGCTTGCTGAAACGATTCATTGTCTGCAAAGGGAGAAGCGCTTTGCTCTTGGATTACTTACAGACAAGGATGCCTTCCCATCTTCCTTCCCCAGGAGGAAATGCCCCAGGAGCAAGACATTCCTGCATTCCTGTGCCCCCTCCCTGCACGGCCAGATCTGATTGTGCTCAGCCAGTAGCTACCTGCAGCTAACAACTTTGGAGATACTTCAGACGACGACTCCCACAGAGCTCAGTGGATTAGGGAAGAGAAGATCAGAAAACACAAACTGGACCAGGAAAACTGCAGCTGGCTGCTGTGAGCGCCCTGCCACAGAAACACCCCGTGTCGCTCTGGGGTTCTTCCCTGCATTGCCAACCTCAGGGCACCAGCTCCCAGCCAGCAAACGGGTGCTTGCAAACCAACCAAACCAAGATTCCTCCAAGGGTCTCCGAGGGCACATGCACTTCCCATCCCCAAACCAACAGCACCAAAGCAAAACACACCGCCCGATCCTGCCATGCTCCCACCATGCAGGCACAACACCATGGCTACAGACAACTTTGCACCTGCACAATGCTCAGAACCAGGTGCACTTCAGCCACACTTTCACCTTCTCTGGGTACAGCATGGGCACCCAGCTCCAAAATGGAAAGGGGGGCGAGCCAGTAAGAGCTCAGGGGGACAAAGCAAATGGGAAAGAAATGCTGACCCAAAAGCATCAGCTGAATCCAGTTGGCCCCCTTATAAAGGGGGCTCTTATTGCATAGAGCAATACGGTACCTGCAGGCTGGTGCTGCCGATAAGGCTGATAAAGTGACAAAAAGGATATTAACAAGATTTACAAACCGGCTAGGAGGATGCATCACTCTTTGCAGAGAAGAGACTGTTTCAGACAGGTTTTTCCACAGATTTCACAGACTCCCATCACTTTTAGACACACACCCAACACCGCACGCTTCTACAGATTTAACGTTATTTGCCAGGAAAGAACAATAACAACAGAACCCCACATCTTTTCAAACGTGACCCCACTCTCACTTCGTTTCCTTTCAGATACAGCAAGCAGCAGCCAGCCCTCCACCAAACCGGGGATTGCCTTCAGATGCGGCTGCTCACCAAGTCGGGGGGTGATGATCCAAGCGCCCCATTATTCATTTTGTCCACCCGACCGAGAAAAGAAAAATTAACGTGTTACGATGTAGGGATGCACACCGCAGGAATGGAAGCCGGGAAGTTCACGGCTCTAATGGTTCCTGCATCCCCCGAAGGTGGTTAACAAGTGTCCTGATGGGCGCCAGCAATGGCAGAGGAAAAAAAGCAAAACAAAAAACCCCAACGCCACACAAAGGGAAGGCAGGGAGCGGAGACAGGGAAAACTCCTCATTCCCGGCCCATAGCCTGCGCTGCGCCGCTCAGCCCGGGATCCCCCTCCCACAGCCGGAGCAGCGTTCAGCGGGCAGCAGAAGCCCAGCTCGGCTCGGATGCGCCCCGCAGGGCTCCATCGGAGCGAGGATGCTCCGGCCACGAGGGCCCCCCAGGCGCCGACCTGCTCCAAGTTTCCCAAGAAGGACGCTTCGCTCCCACCCCCCGGACTCCATTGGGGTCTCCTCGAGCCCGGCTTTGTCCCGCCGCTGCCCGCCCCCGGCCCCGCCGCGCTCACCGCGCTCCGCTCCGCACTGCCGCCGCCGGGCGACTGCGAGCGCTGCTCCGCGTGGGCCGGGGGTAGCGGCCGCCCCGCCCCGATCCGCCCCACCTCACCCCACCCCGCCGAGAGGCAGCGGGAGCGGAGCTGTGCGACCCATCGCCGCCTCCGTGCTGTGCGGCTCTGAGTGTTTCATCAACTGAAGCATAGTAGGGGGGAGGGAAATGCAAAGCCTCCCCACCCAGCTCGGGGCTCTCCTCACTCCGCTTCTTCCCAGTTTCACACGCGATCGGTTACTAAAACAGCCCAGAAACGCCACATGAAGAGAATTGCAGGGAAACGTGGGACTCCTTCGCTTCACTTGCCACATTGCTATAAAGAAGTCTGCCCAACGCACCTCCCGCTTTGCCTTTCAAGCAAAGCATTCATTTGCTCCCCACCAATTCACTGCATCTCTTTGCAATGCCAGTACGCTCGCCCAAATGAGCACATTCAGTCTCAGAAACACATTAATCGTGACTGAAACCTTCTTTCTAGCCACCCTTGGTCTGCACAAGGGAAAAATCACCCTGGAAGATCATCAGCACCACCTGGGTTACACACCTGAGGACATGGGTGCCTCAATCCCAAAGATTTTCCACTGGACCCTTGTGGCAAGTCAATGGAGCTGGAGGAGCAAGTGCAGGGCTGCCAGGAGCCAGTATGATCACTGCCACTTTCCCCTGCAGCTCCCAGGGATCCATGGCTGGCCCATCCAACCACAGCTGGAGATTGCCTTAGAAAATGACAGCCTTCCTACATCTCTGGGGTGGGCTGTCCTCAGATGTCCACCCCAGAGGCTCCGGGTTTACAAATTAATGAGAATTCACTTGTTCCAGTGAAGTAATAGGTTCATTAAGGTTGGAAAAGACCTCGAAGTTCACTAAGTCCAACCGCCAACCCATCCCCATTATGCCTGCTAACCACATCCCTCCGTGCCACATCTCCATGGTTCCTGAACACCTCCAGGAAGGGTAACACCACCACCTCCCTGAGCAGCCTGTGACACTGCATCAGCTCTCTTTCTGAGAAGAAATGTTTCCTAATATCCAACTCAAACCTCACTGAGGGCAACTTGAGGCTGTTTTCTCTCATTCTCTGAACCACCCTTCATGTCAAGTTAATCACTGAGCACATCTGGAGGCTCGCAGTGTAGACAGGGGCGATCTACCTTATAGAATCTCAACCACTAACACAATCCCGTGCAGAATCGGCAGCCCCATGCCCATCCACAATTGGTACAGTGATGCCTTTGCTTGGGCGACTGCGGCAAAATGGGGCTGTCTTCTCCCTGCCGAAGAGCAACAGTGGCTGCTAAGAAATCGCAGATAATGGCCCTTTTGATGGATGCTCAGCTTGTGCTATTGGGATGCAGTGGTGGTGGAGGGGCTAGGAAGGGGGGAGGCGATTCGGAGGCATATGACAGTGCTGATAACAAGTGGGCTTTGTGCATTGTGCTCAGGGCACATGCAGCTGCCCTGGCCTCCTTTCCCACCCGAGGTAGAAGAAGAGCACTTCATCTGCAAACAGCCAAGCTGCCAGCAGGCCGTGTCCTCCATCCCACTCACAGCTGCTATTAAAGCGGGTGACAATGGGAGCACCGGTCCCCCCGAACCTGGCTAAACTCCACTGCCACAGGAGAGGGATGAACCACACTGAGGAGCAAGAGCAGGCGTGCATGCAGGTGCAGAAAGCTGGCAGCCAAACAAAGGGAGATCCTGGGGGCAGATATGGGCAGGCTGTGGGGCTCAGCAGCACGGCTGTCTGGGAGCAAGAGTAAAGGCGAGCATATAGGAGCTAAAGGAGCCGAATTCTCCTTGATGGGAAGAAGAAGCACTAGCAATGGGGCACGGCTGCTTTGTTTAACCCACAGGTGAGGGTTAATGGGTCCAACAAAGCCGGTGAATTGCCCTCGATCTTCATCAGGACATTGATGCTGGGCACCTTCCCAGCTGCTTATTGGGCAGCCAACCCACTGGGCTCTTCCCAGCCCCATCACAGAGCTGCCCCATACCCCATGCTCTGACTTTTGGGTGGTGCTGTATGGAGCCGGCAGTTGGACTCAATGGTCCTTGTGGCTCCCTTACAACTTGGGATATTGTATGGTTCTGTGATGTTACGATCCCAGCAACACTCAAATAGCATTGCCAGGTCTGGAGAGTCATTGCTATGGAAGGAGCAGACACGGGGTGCTGCAGGAGAGCAGTTTCCTGTCACTCTCCAATACGACTTGGTTTTTCTCTTGCTCCCCGGTGGTGTTTGGTGTTTACAGGCACTGGGAAACATTCACTTCTTGCACGCCTTCCAATGGAGCGTGGGAAAAGCTCTCACCCGAAGCAAAAAAACACGGGAATTTGCTTTCAAGTCTATTCTTCTCACTCCCTTTCTCTCCAAGTGAAAAGCCCTGAGCTGGCTTTTTTCTTTGCAAGGCAAGTTTTCTGGCCAAGGCAAACCGCTGTTTGTCTCTCATGCTGTCAGCAGGGTGACAGGCATCGACGCAGGCTGTGTGCACCTTCCTCTCCTTTGAAATTAAGGAAATGGCACAGTTTAGCTTCGGTGAAGAGAAATCAGGGGATGCACGGAGCCATTGGTGCTCATGCAGATAAAGAAGCAACCCGAGGCCCCCAGCAGTTTTTCCTGTGTGAACCTCCTTCTGTGAGAGGTGCCTTAGGTGAGCAGCTGCAGAGGCGGCCAGATGGAGCTGATGGAGGTGTTTGCTTTCTCTGCCTTCCCCCCCACGCCCTCTTCCTTAATTGTTTGCACGTCAAGAAGTGACTTGCCGTATTGCAGCCTCCCAAAGGGAGGCTGATGTTCAACTCCTAACCCGAAACTGCCTCTCAGGGAGGCTGCAGCACCCACCTCCCTCTGTTCTCACATCCCCTCCCCACTGAGCAGCATCTCGCCCTCCCCTTTGCTGTGCTCCCTGTTAATGAGCACAGAGAAAAACAGCGCGGAGCTGCCATTCAGGGCCTCTCTCAGACACCAAAGCATCTCCGTGCATTAATAATCCCTTTCAAAAGCCCCTTCCCTGCATGCATTCCCCCCTCTCTCACCCTTTTCAGGAGCAACTGTGATTCATCTGAGGTGTGAAACGGCACGGTAAAATTTTAATGCAGCCTGAACGTGAGATGTGAGAGAGCTCAAATGCCTTTTAAGCAGCCTGTCTGTCTCCAGCAACTGCTTTGAAGGCAAGATCGCTTCAGCACTGCGCAAAAAGCTTCAAAGAGAATATTTGGGACTGATTTTGACATGACTAGGGGATGGCAGCAAGCCTACAAACACAGTTCCCCCAAAGGAAGAGCGGAAGCCTGGGGTGGTTCATGGCATTCACTATGTATGGCCTGAGCTATGGGGGTTGGCACCTATAGGATACCCCTCGCTACAGCATCTGTGCCCATCTTCTTGCCAATTTGTCATCAGGGGAACATGTCAGCCTGGGGCTGCTGGAAGGATATGGGGATGGTGCAAGCTGCAGCCTCTTCTGCCATGGAGGAAGGGAAGTGAAGCTCATTGGGAGGTGGGTAGGGTAGGTAGGACCCCTGCAGGTACTGCAACTGCTTGGCTTTTCTCTGTAGATTATGCAGTGCACCAAAGTGATCTGCCTCCTGGGCCAAAGAAAAGAGGATTCAAGGCAAGAATGCTCTTCTTGTAAATGTAAATACACAGCATAACACCACCCCCTCCCCTCACCAGAATGGAGGTAGTTGGATGTGTAGGTAAATCAGACAAATCCTCTTGAATCTGGTCTTCTCTGTCCCGGTTGCAGGAGGGTACAAATGGAAGCAATCTGCTTTTCTGAGGCCTGATGCTCCTGCAGGATCGCAGTCAGCAGTGCCGTGCAGGAGGCTGAAGACAACTGAATGCAAATTGTGCCTTGAGAACGGCTAGAGTGAACAGTAAAACTCAGCTAATGGCCACACCTTGCGAGCAGCTGGCACACCTGTAAGCCAGGCATGTCTGTGAGGAAACATCAGAGTTTCCACGTGCTCACACCCTTTGTATTTCAGAGGCATCTTCTGAAGCCCTAACCCAGCAGGCACATGGACACGGGTCCAGCTGTGCACAGATGATGGCCAAGGACCCCGCTGAACCTCAGACAGGACTCCTAAGGGTCTACACCACAAACCAGAAGTGACTGAATCCTCCTATACTGTGGAGCATCATCCCTTGCTGGTACTGCTGTGCTTCTTTCAGGCCCAAGAGCACCCAAGCCAAATTCCATCAATGGACCAAACATATGGGTGTATGGAAGCTTCCTGGCCCCCAGCAAACTCTCAGGACTCCTTGGATCATAGCTGACATATTTGGATGTACTACTCCTCTCTTCCATGAACATCTTCAGTTTTCCACGATGCCCTAGAAAATGTGGGAAGGGACACGTCATCTAGTGTAACACCCCTGCAGTGAATAGGGACACAGTCTCATTCTGGACAGGAGGGAAAGCCCAGGGCCCTGCACGAGGTCTCATCTCCTGGCCTTGCAAGCCTTTGTCTCTCACTGAGACAGGCCCAAGTGTGACCAGGAATGCATATTTTCTGGGTAGAACCATGTCAGAGGAGCCTGGGAGCTGAAGTTTGTCCTGTGAATAAGGCGAGCCCCGGCAGAATGAGGTTAGAGGATTTTTCAGGTGATTCACTGCCTCCTGATAACTGCCCAGCTCCTCAGACGTCACTGGCATGCAAAAACAAGGCAGGCCCGTGTGAATCAGAGCTGAGGGAAGAGGATCGGTGGCAGTTAGCGAAGGTACCCAAGTGTTTATTCAGAGGGCAAGCTGTAAACTAACACCATTTCCCAGGTCTGCAGTGAGCTTCCTGGAAAAGGCACTTAAGCTACAATTCTGACATGTTGGTAGGGGTCTGGAGGACCTGCAGGTTACTTTGAGGTGGTTAGAGGGATGTTAAAGCCTGGAGGATGAAGAAGGGAGCACAGAACTCAGTGCCAACTCATAGTTTAACCTCTAGCTCTCACTTTAACCCAGCAATCAAGCACTTGTCATGGACAGAAAAGAGCTTAAAACATGGGACTTTGCAATGCAGCCCAATGGCCTTTCATATGTCCCAAAGCAAACTTAATAATTATACCTTGTCCTAGTTGCTGCTGTGGTAGTAAAGTTAGCAAAGCAAAAGAACACGCACTAGCACCCAGGTTACAGCTGGGAAAGGATGCGAGCATTCCCAGTCCCAGCTGGAAAATCTCAAATTCTATTGCTTGGGAAGCTCAGCAACGAGCCTGCGAGCCCAGACGTTTCAGTGAGGCTATTTCAATGCAGCAGCAGGCCTGAGGAAAGAATGCAGGGCCAGCTCTTCTGCATGTGCTGTGTTTCCATGGCACGTTCCACAGTATGTAGCTGCTCAGCAGAGCACCAACACCTGCCCAGAGAATGCAAAGAGCAAAAGAGTGCTGTGGCCAAATGCACTTACAGATACTCTCCCGTTGCAGGGAAATAACCTGGCTTTGGCACATGTTGAATATTCTTTTATAGACTCAGTGTCTTAATATCCAGGCTAAAGGTCTCAGTGCTGCAAAAGCAATTCCTTGCACGTGGCTTTCTACAAGAGGGAGAGGGCAAAGAAAAAGAGCAGAGCAAAGCAAAGATGTGAGAATCTGCACAGTTCAAATGTTTCCAGGAGACTTCAGATTGAATCAGCTAGCTCCGTGCCTTGCCAATGATATTTACCAGCAGAAAAACAGCTCAGATCCTGCAAAGCCAGTGATGGTCACAAGAAGCAACAACTGGAGGATGAAGAGGAAAGACTGAAGGGTGGGTGAGGCCATCGCTATTGGTCATGTGAGAAAAGTAAATGGAAGAAGCCCGTGATACCGCTGCCTTTCTTGCATTTATCTTTCACACAGAAGTTGCATCTAGAGGTGAATTACTCACTGAAAGGATCAACTACCCTCCGCAAACCACCAAATAGAAAGAAAATGATCCAAAACTTTGCAGTCTTTCTCTCAGGCACCTTCAGTTACTAAGCCAAAGCCTTGCCCCAGCACTTAGCCTTGACGATGAACAGAAAAGGGGTCGGGAAATGGGCCAGGATTGCGAAAGAAGAGGTTCACGAACTTTTAGCTGGGTGAAATGTGTGTGAGCTACAGCAACACCCATTATCAGAGGAGGAGCCATCTCCAGTTCCCAAGCCACACTCTCCAAGAACTGTGGGAAGGCTGGAGAAGGACCAAGGCAAAGAATGAGCACAGTGCCCTGTTTGAGAGGGTTAAAGGCAAGTTAGAGATCCATAAATCAGTGCCTGGAAAACCAACATGCAATAATTCATTCAGATGTACCTACAGGCTGATATGTAGGTTAAGAAGCAGACAACTGGTTCTTGTTAGAAACCATTTTGTGCCATCTTAATTTCTTCACTGGAGGGAAAAGAGGTGATTCCTGTGTCGTTTTATAAAGAGCTTTTACACCCTGATGATTTTGCAGCAGCCTTTGAAATTCAGCAGCAAAACGTCCCCCAGACAGGGCTGCCTGTGGTGCCCTCAACACACTGTATCTATGATGAGAGGATTGGAACCATGGAAATGAAGTCATTTGCCCACTAGCTCGTAGGTAGGCAGTTTTCCTTGCCTTCCTTAGTGACAAAGCTCTGATAATAATTTATGGCTATTGTCTAGCAACGCATGCTGAGTGTGACACATAGTTATAAACTGCTTTGTCTTGCTGCTTGTGCTTGATGCTTCTCTGAAGTTGCTGATGTTCCGGGAAATCTCATCTCTTCCCTTGTTTCCCTGCTAATTCATATTGCATGTTCATTGTATGTTCAGGTTGGATATTAGGAAGAATTTATTCTCAGAAAGAGTGGTGGTACATTGGAAAGGGCTGCCCAGGGAGGAGGTGCAGTCACTGTCTGTGGAGGTGTTCAAGAACTGTGGAGATGTGGCACTGAGGGATGTGGTCAGTGGGCACGGTGGAGATGGGCTGGTGGCTGGACCCCCCTGGGAATACCCCCATTGGACTAAATCAAGCGATTCACCCACCCGTTCTCAATAGGAAAGGTTTAAGCACCCATAGAGAGCAGCCAAGGCAGCCATAGCCATAAACCAGCTGTGCTTTGGGTTCAGGCCTTTCAGCCCAGAGAGAGCAAAGTACGTGCGGGTGAGTCACAGGTACAGCAGCTCAGTGAACCCCATCACAAAGCACTGCTCTCGCCCTGCCTGTTGCCGCATGCTCAGCACCTGTGGGCACCAGCACTGCCCTTCGCTCCCCACATTAGCAGTGTAGCAGCCAGACACAGCTCTCTTCTCTCTGTCTGCACCCCAAAACCTCAGAGCAGTAACCTCACATCTAAACCACTCCCAGCCATTTCAGAAGCGAGGCAGATGAAAACAGAAATAGCTCCAAATGCACTTTTTCCATCACTTTTTCACAGGAAGCTGAAGCTCTGACGAGACGCTAGGCAATCTGACAAGCCCAAATGCAGCGGTTTGGAAGCAAGGGAGTTTAACAGATGAGTGAACACCTGGGAGGCATCTAATTGTGTTTTCAGCAACTGGTTCCCAGGACATAGTCTGCTTGGTTCTCACTCACAGCTGGGCTGCGGAGGCAGAGCTGAGGTTTGCTGCTCCCTGCAGGCATCGTGGGATGCGCTCTCCTGGTTGCAGGGGTGTATGCAGCTCCTCATGCTGAGTTTTGCCTGGAAGCTTGTCTTGCAGGCAGACACAAAGAGAGCAGTGTGCCCAGCAAGGAGATTGTCTGAGAGAAGCCCATTGCAGCTGCAGCTGGGTGCACAGTGCAGAGCCGGGCTATTGCTCAAAGGAAAGCTGGCAGGAAACCCTGATTTCACACTGCTAGAAACACCCCTGCTCCACATTCTAGAAGAAAAAGCAGACAAATAGAGCAGCCAGAACCAGAACCAGGTCCATCCACCTTGACACCTGTCTAAGGAGATTTCCCTGTGGGATGGAGGCTCAGAGAACCAAGTCTAAACAACCTCAAATGCAAGGGGCAGCCAGAGCCATTGCAAACTCTTATAATGAGGGAACAAATGGTAAGGGCTCAGGCACAACCCAGCTGGCATCACACAAAGGCTGGGGGGGATTCAAGCTGCAGGGCACTGAGCCAGCCCGGTGCCCCTTCCAGCCTCATAGCCCCACTATCTCACTGTGCATGAGGCCAGTGAAGCCTCAGGGTCAGCAGGATGTAAACAGGAATTGCCAGCTGCAGGCTGCTGCTAAACAAGCCTGTCTGTTCCCAGCACAGCAAACAGGATGCTGAGATCCCACTGCTGCTGCAGACCTATGGCACAGAGGAGTGGGAGGAAAACGTGTCCTGTTGGTCTCAGCTCAGCGTGGAGTAGGACTGCCTCTTCCCTCTATAAGGGAACACAGCTCAAGCTGGGAGCCTAGCTCAGAACAAGGGTGGCAGAGGGAGACTGCTATGGGCATGCTTTCCTCATTTGTGAAATCATAGGACCATTAAGGTTGGAAAAGACCTTCTAAGATCATCCAATTCAACCCCCAACTCCTCCCATCCCATCATGCCCACTAACCACGTCCCTCAGTGCCACATCTCCACATTCTGAACACCTCCAGGGATGTTGACCCCATGACCTCCCTGGGCAGCCCATTCCATCAGGCAAAGCCCAGCTCTCACACCAAGCTCAGCTCCACACAGATATAACCCCAAAGCCACTGATCCTACACTGAGCTGTATCCTGTCATCACCATGGCTCGAGGCAGACACTAATGGAGGCAGGCATTAAATCAAGCCCACTCAAATAGGCCCAGATGAAGTTTTCATCAGGATCTTAAAGAGGTGGCTTTGCCAAGGTAGGAAAATCTCAGTCACAGCCCTGCAGAAGGAGGAAGCACCAAGTAAGGCAGCTTTCCCACCCAGCAGCTGGGGAAGCGGGGGAAGGAAGGCTGTGTCAGCCAGCCCACGCTATCTCTGCAACCAGACGGCATTGAATGCTTCCCCAGAGCAAGAGAGGGCCAGGCTCTGCTTTGAATGGCTTTTCACACCCCCTCATTAAAAAGTAAAAGAGAAGAAATGAACAATCTATAAATGCAGCATTGGGAAACAGCTCCGCTAATTCTATTTCCTTCCCTGAGATTACTCAGGGCAGGGCACCAAGCATTAGGTCCACATCACCCAATTTGCTTATTGTTAGTCTACAATCAGGAGCTCGGGCTCCAGCCCAAGGGCAGACACCCCATGCTCCTGGGTTAACCAACTGGAAGGGGCCAGGCTCACTGAACTCACTGCTTAATTGCAAAGCTCCCAGCACCAGGAGCTGAGCTCTGTGGCTCACAGCTCCACGATGAGTTCCCCAGCGCTGTGGCACCCATAGAGCCAAAGGGAATCCTCGGGGAACCTCAAGGTTCAACTCAGATATTAGGAATAATTTCTTCTCAGAGAGAGTGTCCATGCAGCAGCACAGGCTGCCCAGGGAGGTGGTGCAGTCACTCACCCAGGAGGTGTTCATGAACCGTGTGGACGTGGCACTGAGGGCTGTGGTCAGTGGGCATGGTGGGGATGGGCTGGGGTTGGACTGGATGTTTTTAGAGGTCTTTTCCAATCCTAATAATTCTATTATTCTAAGGTGCCTGAGGACACCAGTGCAAGCATAGTGAGGTGTAGACCTGCAGTCAGCCCGGCTGGGATGAATCACCCCAATTAATCCATAGAGAATGCTGCCCTCTCTTGGACCCAGCGCGACTGGCAGGAATTCAGGGAAGCTGTGAGATGCCCAAAAGACTTGGGCTTTCTATGGAGCAAAGGCTCACTGGAGGAGCTCGGAGCGATGTACAGGAGATGCTCACGGGGAGGACGAGCAAGGAGATGAAGGCCAGGAATGTCTCTTGTGCTGGTGAAGGACTGCGGGGTCCTTATCAATTCTGCGAGATGCCGAATTAATGTTTTCACCAATGAATTCAGTCCCCCAACGTACCTGCAAGGGGGGAGTGGAGCACCAGGGGTTCCCACGTGCCCGTGCTGCTGGCCGGGTGCCACCCAGCCCTGCCCGCCGGCTCCTCCCTGCCTGCACTTCCTCCTGCCGCTCACAGCTCCGCAGCCTGCCCAGTGCTCCGAGAGCCACAGCTTTCAGCCAGCAGCAGCAGCGGGACTCAGAGAGCCGCCCTGGAGCCCACCCCCCAGCATGCGGACACCGGCCGCGATGATCGTGGGGATGGTGCTGTGCCCTTGCGGGCTCCTGCTGACACTGATAGGCACGCTGGCACCCAACTGGAGGCAGGTGAGCTTCATCCCCGAGCAGCCCTCCGACCTCATCTTGGAGCAGGGCATCTGGGACCTGTGCAGGGAGCGGCAGAGCAGCCACGATCGCCTCTGTGGGCAGGAGGATGAACTGGGCTACTTCAAGGAGGTGCCCGTGCAGGTGGCGCGGGGCCTGATGCCCAGCTCACTGGTGCTAACAGTGCTGGGCTTGGTGGTGGCCGCCCTGGGGGTGCGGTGCTGGCAGAAGGAACCCCAGCACACAGTGGCTGGTGCTTCGGGGCTCGTGCTGCTGCTCTCGGGGCTGCTCAGCCTGGTGCCTCCCTCCTGGTACACCCATGAGCTGGAGGTACTGCCTGCACCCCCTGGTGCTGCGCTGGATGTGGGTTACAGCTTGGTGCTGAGCTACCTGGGTAGCTGCCTGGAGATCCTGGGAGGGGTGGCCCTCACCCTCAGTTTCCACCGCTGCTGCAAGGAGTGCAGGGCCTCCAAAACTCCCCCCAGCCCAGTGCTGGAGCCTGGGCCACGCTCCATCACCAGGGCCTACAGCAACCCCTGGGATGTGCTGGACGATGAGCGAGACGGGCGGCGTGGGAGAAGCAACCTGCCTTGTGACTCGGACCTGTAGCTACAGCGTGGTGACACAGCTTGAAGCTCTCAGACAGCCATGCTCCCGGCTCTGCAACTGTGCCAAAGCTGTGCTGGGTCCAGCCCTGACTCCAGCCCCTCTGTGCAGCTCTTAGCTCAGCCCCCTGTGTCATACGGGGCTAAGGCAGCTGTGGTGTTGTCATGAGAACAGGCCACCAGTTAGTGCTGTGCAGCCTGCAGGGCGGGGGACCACATGTCTCTGCTCAGTTCAGGGCTGTACAAACATCAAAATAAATGAGGAGGAACGGGCTCTGTGCTGCAAGGTAGTTACGGGCTCTGTGCCAGGTATGCTGGGCTGAGAGCCAGCACAGTATGGCCAACCCTGCCCCACCGTGCTTCACCTGGAGAAGGGAGGAAAGGTCTGCAGGAGAACAGGTGGCTTTTACAGGTGCCTTCCCCAAGGACTTTCCCCCTGGGATTAAGAGCAGCTCAGGAGAAGGTTTCTCTTTCCTTGAGTGCAGCCGCTTGGTGGGGGGGGGAAGTTACAGAGAAGAAAAATAGCACATATTTCTCTTTCCATCCTTAGCTTAGTGGGAGGCAGTAGAACTGGTCCCACTGGTTTGTGAGAGACAGCTGTGCTATAAAATCCCTGCAAAAGAGGGCAGGAGCCGAGCCTGGCCTGGCTTGCCCTTGGTGCTGTTAGACCATATTTCTAACCCACATGAACCCAGAGTACGTGTCCCACACACAAACCACCACAGCACAGAGATGCTGCACGATGTTCCTTTATGGAAGTACAGTGTTGGTGCGAGACGGTCCCTTCCCAAGTTGTGCCGGCAGCTCCTGCACAGACCACAGAAAAGTGCATTAGGGATGGGTTTGAACCAGCCTCCCTGTGCCCAGCCTGCACCCTGGCACTGGCAGGTGTCATGGACAGAGTGGCCAGGCTGGATGGAGCCCTGGGTAGCCTGATCAACAGCCAGCCCATGGCGGGGGTTGGAGCTGGGTGGGCCTTAAGGTCCCTTACAACCCAAGTCATTCTGTGATTTTACAAGGAGGGTCCCAAGCAGGGCCTGCTCACCTCTTTCCCATCATAGGCTTCATTCACAAAGGTATCAATCTTGGGTGGAAGCTCTTCCTCCTCTTCATCTTCTTCCTCAGGGTCACTTTCACGGTGGTACAGGGTCAGCACTCGGGTGGAGGCAGTGCTTGAGGTCCTGGAGGAAAAAGCAACGTACCCACAGGATAGCAGAACCATTTCTTAGAGGCAGGGCAGATCCCCAGGTCCTGTCACAACCCACAGCATCTCCCTCCAGGGCTGCTGCAGCTCTCCATGTAGCCATCCCCAGCCCAGCCCTACAACTCACCTCCTCCTTCTATCCCGTTTCCGCATGTAGGCCAGGGCACCCATGGCTGCTGCAGCCAGCAGGAGAAGCACAGCCACCCCCAGGGTGATGGGGCCTGCCAACGGCTGCACCTCTGCCTCCTCGCAGTAGTCCCCACGGTATCCCAGGGCGCAGTGGCACGTCACCCGCCCAGCCTCGATGGCACACTCCCCACGCAGGTTGCAGGTCTCACTGCTGCATGGCATGGCTCCCAGCACCTCCTCCGTGTTTGGGGTCGCCAGGAAGGGTTCTCCGTGCTGCTGGGGGCCAGGGGCTGCAGGCAGGCTGGGGCTGGGCTGCTGAGGTGCAGCTGAGGGCACGGTTGGTTTCTCTACTTCTGCATGGGATGTCCTCGATGATGGTACCACAGGGACCTGTGTCTTTGTCTCTTCAGAGGTGCCTGCAGGGGATGAGCATAGATCAGAGCACCAGGCAAGACCCCGAGATGAGGGATCTCTGGTGTTTCTTAGCAGCATGAAGGCACTCACAGCCCAGCTCATCGGAGCCATCGGTGCAGTCGGGGTGCCCGTCGCAGACCTGCTGTGCAGAGATGCAGCTCTGTAGGTCAGCGCAGGCCTGCAGCTGGGCTGGGCATGGTGGAACTGGAGCACAGGTCACCCCTCGTACCAGGTGGTATCCAGGGGAGCAGCGGCACTGCCGCCCTGTGGGGTTGGGCAGGCAGAGCTGGGCACAGCCTCCATTGCTCTTTGTGCAGCCGTTGGTGCCTAGTGGGACAGAATCTGATAGCAGGGCCTCCGCAGAGCTTGATGCTCCAGGTGCCAAGAGCTGGGGCACCCCAAACCCACCTTCCTGTGAGAACTGGCTGTAAATTCTCAAGGCCACCAACTCTTGCTCCATCAAGAACCACCAGCTCTTGGCCTGCTCCAGCCGGCTGTGCCAGACCTTGCTGGAACCTGGGGACATACAGGATCAGCACTGCCTGGCATGGGGCTTCTCTGGCCTGCCCCTACTCAGTGCCCCATGGGGCCTGGCAGAGCACCCAAGCCCTGGGACAGCAGAAGCTGGAGGGAGCCCAGCAGCCCCTAGATGGCCTCACCATTGGTTGCGGTTGTTGACCAGAGCAGAAAGCCATCTCCAACAGCAAAGAGCCTGAGGCCATGCAGTCCCTCGCGCACCAGCCTGAAGTGGGAACCATCCAGCTCTACGCTGCCAATCGCACCACGCTCTGCAGACACGGACACAGAGGGTATCAGGCGTGGGGGGACATGGAAAGCAGCCCCTTGTGGACATGCTGGGTCGAGCCCCACTGCCCTCCACGCTGCCCCACACTCACCCTGGTCTGCCCAGTAGAGCCGGGTGCCAGCACCCCCAAAAGTGAGACCAGTAGGAGAGTGGGCTCTGCTCCACACCACTCTGCGGCCACTGCCGTCCATGGCCGCACACTCCACTGCAGCACCAGGCCTGCGGCTGCCTGCTGCTGTGATGAAGCACATGGTGGAGACATGAGGACAGAGGGCCAGCCTGGCAGCACCCTGAAGCCTCTCACTGAGCAGCGTCAGGGCCCACCGCCCCCCGGCCGTGGCTACACGGATGCTGGTGGGCTGCCCTTCGATCCAGTACAGGTTTCCGCTCAGCCAGTCCAGGGCCAGAGAGATCACCGTGCCCTCCACAGCAACAACTTTCTTCCAGGAGAGCCGGCTCGAGTCCTTGAGGCGCAGCAGCCCAATGGATTTGCCCCCCAACTCAGCAAAGTACAGGCTTTTGTCCTTCACCATGTAGTCAACAGCTGTCAAGTGTCCCACCTTGGCCAGAGGCAGGGCTCGGTGTGGGGGGAGGCCTTGGGTTCCAGCTGTTGGTGGCATGTCCTTCAGGTAGACCTGGAGGAAGGAGTCAGCACTGGCACCAAGAGCCTGCTCCCCAGAGGGGAGCTAGGAGGCTTGGCCCTGCGGGGGTACCTGCATCACGGCTGCTGGTGACACCAAGAGGGCGAAGGCTGAAGTGTGGAGGGGCAGGCAGGTGGTCTCATCGGCAGCCAGTGTCAGCCCAATGGGGCAGCGGCAGTGCCCAGCATGACGGCTGCTCAGCAGGCACAGGTGGGAGCAGTTGCGGGCTGTGCATGGGTTGGGAGCTGCCAGGCGCAGGGCCGGGTGCATCACCTGTGGGGAAGGGTAGGCTCAGCTCAACGTCTAGCAGCAGAGCTGAGCACAACCAGTGCCATGCCAGGCTACCAGCCCAGCACGGAGATGCTCCTTAAGAGAATGGGTGATTCTCAACCACAGGGAACACAGAGACCAGGGGACTATTTATGGAGTAGGTGCAGTTCTCACTGCCACCCAGGGCATGGCAGACTGGGAGCCCCAGCAGTGAGTGCAGCAGGAATCTGGGCTCCTCATGTAGGTACCTGAAGGCCATGGGGCTGCCCATGTCGCTTGAGTAGCACCGTCCTATTCTTGCCTGTGGCCTTGTCCACCTGCTGCACTGACCATGCCTTCCTCTCCGACCAGTAGAGCTGCCCCTCACACACAGCCGCTGCAAAAGGGCTTTGGACCCATCTCAGCTGCAGCACCTGGAGGAGAGGCTGTGAGTACCAACGCCAGCACACAACCCAGCCCCATAACCACAACCCCCAGCTGCACACCTTTACATCGGTGCCGTTCAGATATATGGAACCAACACTGCCCAGCTTTTCATCCAGCCAGAAGAGCCTTGAGGTGGGGAGGTCAAGGGCTAGTGCTGTGGGCCAGCCCAGGCCCTGTGCCAGCAGCACATGCTGCCGCCTTCCATCCATGGTGGCCTCCATCAGCCGTGGCTGGATCCCCACCTCTGACCAGTATAGCATCCTGGCAGGAAAAGGAGTGATGACCCACCAACCTGGCACAGCCCAGTACCAGGGCAGTAACAGGACAGCACAGAGGGGCAGCACAGGGTTTCCCATCCCATCAGGGATGCACTGACAGCTCCACACAGAGCAGGAGCAGATGCTTGGGTTCCTTCTTCCCCAGTGCAACAGCACCCAGATGAGGCCAACCCAACTCTCCCCCAGCCTGTTGTCTGCTTCTATGGGGGAAAATGGTCTAGGCAAGAAGGTCCCCAAGTCTTCTGTCCCCAGCCTTACCCAGCCAGAGGCTGGAGCACCAGGGAGTGTGGCTGGTCCAAGTCTCCATTCAGCACTATGGTGTACTCTGGTTTCCCTCGCCAGGCAGTCTCCAGAGAAGTGGCCAGCACCTGCCCTGCCACCCCATCTGTCCAATACAGGTTCCTCCCAAGCCAGTCCACAGCGATACAGTCTGATCTCACACCTGCAAGAAGCCCAAGAGTCAGCACCCATAGGGTGACAGCTGCATGGGGCACCATGCTCACAGCCTGGATCCCCATCACCTCTCGAGCTCAGGGTCCTCCCAGCAGGTGGTGAGGCACTGGCATGGGCTGCCCAGAGAAGCTGTGGATGCCCTGTCCCTGGAGGTGTTCAAGGCCAGGCTGGACAGGGCCTTGTGCAGCCTGAGCTGGTGGATGGCAACCATGCCCATGGCAGGGGGTTGGAACTGGGTGGGTTTTAAGGTCCTTTCCAACCTAAGCTATTCTATGGTTCTATAATTTTCCCATACAAGGGGTCACAGTGACTTGCAGTCACCCCAACTGCATCCAAGCCACGGAGAGGTCAGCCTCACCAGCCTCAAGTATCACAGCATACCTTTCACCAGCGTGCCCTTTTTGCTTGAATCTAGACTCTGCCAGGAGATGCTCTCTGTGGCCAGGTCCATCCAGAAAACTTTCCTTTCCACCAGGTCATAGTCGAGTGAGAAGATGGTCCGTTCCTTGTCAGTGGTCAGCAGCACCTCCTCGCGCCCACTCCGGAGGCCATAGGACAGCAATTCTGATTGCACAGCCACCAGAAGCACAGGCTCTGGTCCTGAAGTGACACAGAGACTCTCAACGCTGGTGTCTCCAAGGAACATAGCCATCTTAGGCATCAGAGCCTGCTAGGATGCAGTCATACTGCCACGGCCATGGGCTGACAAGTAGCAATGATGGCCAATGGGACAGGGAGGGGACCACAGGGCTTCCCACAGGCAGGAGGCACACAGGAGCAGGTACCCACTGGCTCCTGGCATACCAGAAGTTGCCCAGTGCTGCCTGCCCTCTTTACGACTTACCGCCAAGTTTGCAGATGTGGCCATCTGGCTCCAGTAGGTAGCCAGAGAAGCAGGCACAGCTGTAGGTCCCTGGAGCATTGAGGCAGATCTGGCTGCAGGCTCCCTTGCTCTGCTCTGCGCACTCATCCACATCCACACAAGACATGCTGTCCTCAGCCAGCTGATAGCCTGGGGCGCACCAGCAACGCTATGGGGACAGCAAGTGCATGAGGCTCCCTGCTGCAGCCAGTCCATGGCAGCACAGTAGGGCAAGATCCCCAGGCCACAGCTCCCAACACTCACAGGTCCCTGGGGTGATGGGTAGCAGAGCTGCGAGCAGGGTCTCTTGCAGGGCAGGGAGCAGTTCCCTCCCTCATCTGAGCCATCTGCGCAGTCCCGCTGGCCACTGCACACCAGTGATGCATTCAGGCAGATCCCCAGCCCGCAGGGGTACTCATGGCTCAGGCAGGGAGTGGGCTGGCCTGCAGGGGAGAAGCTGCCCTCAGTCTCAGCCACTAGCTCCTTGTGCCCAGCAGGAGCTGCTGGGGGGCGCACAGAACACGCAACAGTGATGCCCAGCACCATGCCTGCAGCCTGCTTTCAAGCTACCCTAATCCCAAGACCGCCAGCCCAATAGAGACAATATCCATCCACCCTGGCCCAGAGCCACGACTGGTGTTGGGAAGGGGCATTTTGCAGCAAGGTGCATTCCCACTCCCCGCTGTGCTGAGGACCCACAGGTGGGACACAGAGGGGATACGCAGGTGCTGCTCACAGCCAGCCTCGTCGCTGCCATCACTGCAGTCGCTCTCTCTGTCGCACCGCCAGGCGTCAGGGATGCACTCATGGCTGTGTGAACAGCCCCACTGCCGCTCACCGCACTGCTGCTCCAAGGGACAGTCCTGCAGGAGCAAGGGATGAGTGGTGCCACCAGCCCTCAGGGGACATGAGGATATGAGCGTTCCCAACACTCACCCACCTGCTCATCTGTGCTGTCCCTGCAGTCAGCCGCACCATCACAGCGCCAGGCCTCAGGCACACACTCCCCACTGTGGGGACAGGCCACCTCACCTGGGCGGCACAGCAGAGGCCGAGGCATGGCACAGCCCTCCTCATCCGATCCATCGCGGCAGTCAGGGTCCCCATCGCAGCGCAGAGCCAGGGCCACACACTGCCCGCTGTGGCAGGGGAATTCTGATGGGCTGCACTTCTTTGGCACTGTGGGCAGAGTCAGGGATGACAGGGGGCACAGCTGTCCCCATCTCCCATTGGTAACCATCCTGCTGGTACACCCATATGCAGCACACACTCTCCTCAGGAAACCACATCATCCCAGCCACCCCTCAGGTCTCACCGCATCCCTGCTCGTCAGTGTGATCCAGGCAGTCAGCATGGCCATCGCACAGCCAGCTCTCAGGGACGCAGCGGGTGGCACCATCGCAGCGCAGGGCACAGTCTTGTGTGGGGCTCCAGCAGCCCATCTCATCCGAGGCATCGGGACACTGCAGCACCCCATCACAGCGCTCGTTGGCCCCAACACACGTGGTGCTGCTAGCACAGTGGAAGGCCCCTGGGGAGAAAACAGTCCTCTGCAGTCATGGATCTTCTCAGGGCGTCATCCCATCCACCATGCTGGGAAGCAGCCAGAAACCCTGGCACATAACCACGCACTTAAAGGCTGTCTCTTACCTGGGGCATCACAGAGCTGAGCACACCCATCCTCGTCAGAGCCATCCGCACAGTCCTTCTCTCCGTCACACACATACTCCTGGGCCACGCACTCAGTGCCGTCACGGCAGGGCATGTGTGTGCGAGGACAGGAGAGATGGGAGAACGGGGTCAGGGGGTGTGGAGAGCTGGGCCCGAGGAGTGGAGTGGGGGGAACTGCCAGTGCAGAGGTGGTTGGGTGCTGGGTGCTAGTGCTTTGCTGTGGGACAGCAGGCTTGGTTGGCAAGGACTGAGTGGTGGTGGTGGTGGTGGTGGTGGCTACCTGCATAGTTGTTGTTTTGTTTGGGGTTGTCCATGTGGTGGTTGGTGCAGAGGTGGTTGTGGTTGTGGTGGATAGCCTGGTGGTGGTGGTTTTGGTTGGGGTGGACAGGCTGGTGGTAGTCAGTGTTGTAGTAGTCTTGGTGGTCGTTGTAGGTGTGGTAGGTGCAGCAGTGGTCTTGCTCAGTGGAAGCTGCGTGGTGGAGGTGGTGGGCTGAGCAGATGTGGCTGTGGTTGTCCTTGTAGTGGTGGTCACAGGTGGAGGAAGTGGCAGGGCAGGTCCTTTGCTTGCTGGCACTGGCAGAGGCACAGGCACTGGAACATGAGCCTGGATTTGGGACCGTCCCTTGCCCACACTTCAAGCACCTCCAGAAACAACCTTTGTGGTCCCCAGCACCCAGGTGGCACCCCAGCTTGGAGCAGCACAGACCACCCAGCCCCATCAAGTGTGGAGCTGCTCTTACCTTCCTGTAGCTCTGAGCCCACGAATGCCACCACACCCTGTACGCCAGTTGCTGGCACAGCCAGCACGAGAGCCAGTGTCCTGCGGTCCCACAACAGCAGAGCTGTGTCATTAACTGAAATCAGGTAGGGCTCAAAGGCAGCCACGAGGCCATGGGACCAGCTGGGTGCCAGAGTGACTGCTTGGTGTTTGGTCAGACTCAGTGCCCTCAGGCCTGTGAGGAAGAGATAACACAGAATCATAAAGGTTGGAAGAGACCACAAAGATCATTCAGTGCCACATCTTCACATTTCTTGAATGCTTCCTGGGCAGCCTGTTCTAATACCTCAGCACTCTTTCTCAGAAGAAGTTTTTCTTGCTGAGGGTCTGGGGCTTACAAGACAACCCTTATGCTCCCATAACACACCATTACAGCAGAGATCCCGTGGCAGAAGACAGAAACCCACCCATGGGACAAAGAGAATACCAAGAGCACCCTACTGACCAGGCAGAGACCTACTGTCTGTAGAGCAACCTCCTCTGCTCCCTGCTCCAGATCTCTGTGGGGCTCACCCAGGGCTGAGCTCCAGAGCAGGCTGAAGGCCTTGCTATCCATGGCTGCAGGCAGCTCTCCAGGCCACGTCTCGTTCCAAGCATCCCGTGGGCTGCCCCCAGCCAGACTCAGTTGCTGCAGGGGCTGCCCACGGGCCAGCCAGTAGAGAGCTCCTCGCTGCCAATCCAAGAAAAGGTGCTGGATACTGCTGCGAGCACGGTGCAGGATGCGTGGGGTCGGGTCAGACACCTTGATCACTCCAATGTCTCTCCGGTTACATGCGAGCCAGTACAAGTTTCCTGAGCGGATGTCCACACGGGCAGAGCAGACTGGGGGACAGCAGGCAAGCAAGAAGTTATGGAGCTGTCCTGTGGCCCTGCTCCTCTGCGTGTGTCCCCCCCTTTCCCTAAAGCTAGGACACAGCTGATCCGTGCCTTAGCACAGCCCTAGTATGAACACCAAGGGACCACTGTACAGCACCCAGCAGAGCACTGCACCTCCTGAAGGCCCAAGAAGGCAAGCATGCCCCAGCACCCTGTCCATTCCCACATAGGATCTCACCTGGCAGCCTGGTCACAATGGTCTCTCTCTTCCCAGGGTGTCCCACAATACGCAGCAGTGCCCCACTGTCATCTGTCCCATAGAGCACTGACCTCTGCCAGTCTACATCCTGCAGGTGGAAGGCCTCCTGCCACTCCTGCACCTGTCGGCTGTGTGTTCCAGGGCCCACCTGCAGCAGGGAGATGGCTGTCTTCGATGAGTACACGATGGACAGCTCTGAGGGGAGCAAGAGCAGCATGTAAGTGTGGCTGAGGCACAGGACAAGCAAGGCTGACCCTCTGAAGGGCTGCCCAGGTACCACACCACACATTCAGGGATGTCACTGGCCCCACTCAGCCAAGCAGACTGTACTCACCTGTGCATTTCCCTGACGGCTGGAGGTAGAGCCCCTCAGGACATGCACACCTGTAGCCCCGAGGGTGCATGGGGGACAGAAGACAGAGGTGACTGCACAAGCCTGGAGCACATGCAGCAGTGTCTCCTAGAAGCAAAGGGGACGTTAAGAGCTCAGGCAGCACCATCCCTACAAAGCGGCCTTTGCCGAGGAACCATCAGATAGGACCAAGGATGAGGCATGGTACTCACGTGGTGGCTGACGTAGTGCATGCAGCACAGTGAAGGCTGAGACGGGGGCCCGGAGCAGTACAGCATGCTCCTGTGGAGAGGCCTGGCTGGCTGACACCAGCTCAGTGCCATCAGCCCAGAAGAAGCGGCTTTCAAACACAGCCAGGCCCAGTGGCTCTGTGTGGCTCCGCAGGACAGCAGGGAAGGAGTGGCGTCCACTGCCATCCACCCGCAGTGTCTCAATGGACTAGGAGACAGGCCAAGAGCTTAGTGACCATATGGCATCCCAGTGCCCCAGCACAGTGAGCCTTGGCCACAAAGCCCAGCAAAGCACCTGGTGGAGCTGAGTGCTGCTGCCCCCATCCCTACCTCCTTGTATTCACTGATCCAGTATAGTCTGCCAGCCACGTGATCCAGGGTGAGCCCTACAGGCTCCTCCATGGACACCACTGTGAGCTCCTGACGGTTTGAGCCATCCATGCCAGCTGAAGTGATGGTCGTCCGGCCTCTCAGTCCACGGTTGACCCAGTAGAGGGACCTGGAAGCAGGCACCAAGCACCCAGGCCTCAGCAAACCCCCCAGAGTCCCACCACAGTCAACACAGACATCGCCCTTATTCCTCACCTGGCTGATGGGTACACTGTCAGCTGCTCTGGTGCCACATCCTTCCCCAGCACTGTCACATAGCCACGGCCATCACCCAGCCCTGCACAGATGGCTGCAGGGTGGCTGCTGGCCCAGTACAGCTGCCCAGTGAACCAGTCCACGGAGATGCTGTTCACCTCTCCGGCATCTACACAGATAGGGAGGATAAGGGGCACAGTCTCTGCTCCAGAACACAAGGCAAACTTTAGGTTGTCCCTGGGTATAGGACAGGGGCAAACCCGCTCTGAGTCCCCATCTCAGCCCCACTGCAGGACTTAGCACCCTAGCTTCCCCGCACCTGCATAGAGGAGCTGCACACCCTTCCCCGGCAGGTGTGCACAGAGCTCGCCCTCCTCCGTCAGCCAGTAGTAGGTTTCACGGAGCAGATCATACACCAGGGCACGGAGCTCAGCCTCAGTGGAGAGCACAGGCCGGTATGCCTGGGTCCGCACATCCAGAAGAGCCAGGTCCTCCCCAACTGCCACCAGAAGCTGTGTTGCGTTGTCTGCCAGGACAAGAGGGATGTTACGTAGCAAGCAGGGCAAGTTGTGGGCACTGCCCGGCCCCTCAGGGTCCCCCCTCTACCTGCTACTTCACAGAGGGTGCCGTGCCGCAGCAGGTAGCCCTCGAGGCAGGCACAGCTGAAAGTTCCTGGCGTGTTCCTGCACAGTTGGCTACAGGGGCTGTACTCCAGGGAGCACTCATCCACGTCTGCAGGGAAAGGCACTTCTGGCAGCCCACAGCCAGTACCCTCCAGACCTCACCACTGCTCACCCAGATACCTGCTTCCCAGACCCACCCACTCCCACAATTCCTCACAAGCAGCCTTCTCAGGACCAGACATGGCACGTGGGCAAGAGAAGGGATGTCTCCAGGGCATCCTCACTCTTGGTGCTGCAGCATGCACACCCCAACCTCTTCTTACCAGCGCAACTCTGCCCGTCGGCCTGCAACACCCAGCCAGACCCGCAGGAGCACTGAACACCCCAGTGTGTGTCAGTGCATGACTCTGCGCAGCCCCCATTGCGCACAAAGCAGCTTCGTCCTGCAGGAAATGATGCAGCAGGGAGATGAGGTGATGCAGGACCACCCTGGGGCTCCCCTTGCCCAGTGCCCACTCACCGCAGGTGCTGGGCTCGTCAGTGCCATCCAGGCAGTCATCCTCATCATTGCACATCAGGGACTCCAGGATGCACTTCCCCTCATCGCACCGCACCATGCCAGGTGGGCAGGGGGCTGTGGTGTACATATGTCAGGAGGGCAAGGTGATGCCAGGCGGCTCCCAGCCTCATGAGGTGCCCCACAAAGTGTCTTTGCGCATCCCTTGGACAGGACCAGCGCTTACCGCAGACATCTTCATCCGAGGAATCGCCGCAGTCGTCAACCCCGTTGCACTTCCACTCGGCGATGATGCATACCCGGTTCCTGCACTGCCACTGCCCAGGCAGACAAGGCTGCAGGGGACAGCCCTCCTCATCCCAGCCGTCCTCGCAGTCCTGGTGCCGGTCGCACAGCTCCCAGTGCGGGATGCAGTGATGGGTGCCGGGACACTGCAGCTTCTTCGCTCCGCACACTGCAGGGACAGAGCGACACTCACACTCTTCGCTGCGTGGCCCCAGCCCCCCCCTCCCGGACCCTGGGGGCTACATACCACAGTCCTGTTCATCAGAGCCGTCTGGACAGTCGGCAACACCGTCACAGCGCCAGCTGCTGGCAACACACCGGCCGTCATCACACTGCCAGACATGGGGGTCTCCGCCGCAAGGAGCATCTGCAGGGACGGCACAAGGTCTCTGTGCCCTACCATGCCATACACATGCCCACGCCGCAAACCCCCCCACCCAGATGCTCCAGAACACACGTGCCTCTGCAAGGGCAGGTGCTGCCAGCAGCACTTCTGTCCTGCCTTGCGCCACAGCCCCCTCAGCCCACCCCATGACCCATCTTCTCACTCACCACATTGCTCGTCCGTCCCATCTGGACACTGCTGCTCACCATCGCAGAGCCATGAGATGGGGATGCAGTTATCCCCGCAGGCGGCCTGGCGTGATGCTGCGCACGTGGGGCTGGCAGGGGCTGCGAGAGAAAGCCGCGGTCAGCCCGGGGAGAGGAGGGGGGTGAGGTTCCTTGTGCATCCCCCCACAGCACGGCCCTGAGGAGCAGGTGCCGTGCCACGAGCTGCCACCTCCCGCACCCCCAGGGAAGGGCACTGCCAACCCCTTGGCATGAGAGAGGCCGCAGGGACCCCCCACCGCCAGCACCCCGGGCTGTCTGTCAGGCAGACGCTCCCCATCCCACCACCCCCCATCCCGGCTCACGGGCGCGGCGGGCGGCGGCCCCGGCGGCGGAGCGGAGGATGAGGATGGCGAGGAGCAGATGGAGCGGCGGGGGGCGGCCCATGGCGGCGGCCGGCAGGGGCGGCTCCGGGGGCCGGGCCGGCGGGGGCAGCGCGACACCACCACCGCCGCCGCCGCCGCCTTTATAGGGGGACCCCAGCCGGTCCCTGCCCGCCCCGAGCGGGGCTGTGCCGCGGGGGCTGCGCCCGGCTGGAACCTGGCCAGCCTTCCATGCAACTGGCCGGGGAAATCCAGGCTCCGGGGCAGGGGAAGCGTCCTCTTCTGCCTGGGGGACTTTGGGGGCCCACTGCCCGCCGAGCGCGGGGCTCCACGGGGGGCTTTGGGTCTCTGGTACCGCTGGGTGCCACCGGCCATCGTTATCAGTGTGGGCTTGTTGTGAGATCTCAGACTGTGAACCTACCCTGAGTGCAGCTGCATCAGGCGTGGGACGGCCACAGGAACCTTGAACACCGGGGCACCATCCCAAAACACAGGCTGCTGCTGGCCATCAGGCTTGGGAAAATGCTTCCAGCACAACAAGGAGGGCAGCAAGGGGAGGAAAACAGCCCGGCAGAAGGATAAGGCACCTGCAGCAGCCTGGGAATAGAGCCCACAGCCACCAACGCCCTGAGAATGAGATGCAGCACTACCATTCAAACAGCCCCCGAGTGGCACAGGGGAGATGCCCCAGGCCTGTGACAGCCAGAGAGGGTCTTATGTGATGCGCCATCCTACAGTGTCACAGCACAGCCCTGACACACCTCCTTGCCAGGCTGCGGTCCACAGGAACACCTCTGGTGGCAGCCCAGCGGCTCTGGGCACATAGATCCGCAGGCACCCCTAAGGGATGTGCAGGTCCAGGGACAGTGGCCTGAGTGAGGGGTACCCATGGGGCAGGGACAACAGTGGGTCCTGGCAGCCAGTGAAGGGACAGGAGGATGGACAACAGTTCCACTTAACTCTGTGCTGCGTGCCCAAGCTCAAAGTTACCCAGTGTCTATTTCTCTTCTTTTTTCTCCTGGCAGAAAAAAAAAAAGGATTTCATCAAACACCTCCTTCTTGCAGGGAACACACGCTGCCCAAACTAAATTTCAGAGCATCCCAAGCTATTTTCATAAAGATCATTCCAATTTCAAAAGTAGAATCAAAATCCCCTATCACGGGGCTTTGGGCTTAGATTTCCCCTTTTTCAGACTCATACAGACAGAATAAATAATATAAATAAATAAATATAGACAGTTTTAAACCGAGACAGGGGAAGTTTAGGTTAGTTATTAGGAGGAAGATTTTCCACACAGAGGATGGTGACGCACTGGAACAGGTTGCCCAGGGAGGTTGTGGATGCCCCGTCCCTGGAGGCATTCAAGGCCAGGCTGGATGTGGCTCTGGGCAGCCTGGTCTGGTGGCTGGCAACCCCACACATAGCAGGGGGGTTGAAACTACATGAACACTCTGGTCTTTTTCAACTCAAGCCATTCTATGATTCTATGATTAGTGGCAGAGAGTTTTTACACCTTCTCCATTTATTGGCTTCCATAACTTAAAATGCTGTTTGCCTTGGATATAACAAGATGGTAAATGCATGTGAATGCAACAGGAACTAAGAAGAAAAACAGTTTGATCCAGAAGAGCACAGAAGGAAAAAGAGAAAGGCAGCAAATAAGCCCAGGAGGAAAAAACAACCACCTGCTTTTCCAAGCATAACTCCTACAGGTCCTCATCAGAGATGGGAGGTAGGATGGAGAAATGCTTGATCTGACCTTGTCCTGCTTTTGTGTGTATTACAAACAAGGTTAGTGCAGATACTGCCTGCGCTGCGCTGGGAAATGTTCCCAACAGGAGCTGCAAAAGGCAACACACTGTGGGATGGCAAAGGCTGGCTCTGTAAATTCCTCTTACATTCCTCCATTCGTCTTCTCCTGTGACTTAGCCAAAGCACCTGCTACACTGAGCACAAACAACCCTGACACTTACAGGGACAGGAAATGACTTGTCTTTCACTTGCCATTTTTCTGCCTTGGTCTCTGAGCAGGCATTGCCTCTCTTAAACATTCCCCCAATCCATACCCTTCCAGCCCCAAAGCAAGTGACGTCAAACGGATCTCCCCCAAATCCTTGTCTTCCTGCTTTATCCAGACACCGTAAGAATTATCTTTGAGACCCGGGGAAAGCGGAGGAGGTCATCGGGAGCTCTGCTTTCGGATGCTACAGCCCCTTCAGCATCTCCAGGGCTTCACCCTTTCGGATCCTTCCGTGATGCCTTCTTCATACAGCCACTGGGGAGCAGCAGAGGGCTGCAGAAGGGTCTGCCTTCCCATCCTCTTCCAGGTCCTCCAGGAGCTACTTGAAAGGTGCAGGGAGAACGGAGAGGTAAAGCAGGGCCTCCACTTCGATATGCCACAGCCCATGCTTAGTGTGAGAGTCACTCCTGTCCACTAATCTCTAATCAGCCAATCTCTGCCAACATTTCCAGGGTCACCCCTTTAATGACTCCAAGAAGTACTGAGAGCTCAGGGATACAAAGAAGGCTATAAAACAGGCCAATCTGCTCTCCTCTCAGGCTATCACAGCCAATTTTATTTACTGCTAGTAAGCAATAAAGCATTATAATCCTGGGACAACCTGTGCTCCACACATCACCTCCCTTTCTTGTTCCCCAAGGTGCTCTCGATAAAATTAAGAGGAAAATAAAGCACAAAGAAGAAATTATGCTTACAGAAGAGAGGGAACTGTGGAAACATGCCAATCTCCCCCAAACTTTGCCCAGGCTCTGCTGATCAGCATTTTTTTGAGCCAGACAAGGTGTCTCCATTTAATAGCCCTTAATGGCTTATTCTTTTGAGTTGTCCCTTTTTGAACTCTTACAAACTTCAGCTACAGAAAGAACTTCCTCCTCTCAGCTCTGCACCATGGGGGGAAGCCATCTCCTCATGCTTCCTTTCACCAGGCCACCCAACAGTTCCAGCAGGTGAAATACACTTCCTCACAGCTGTACCTTGTCTGCTTCCCATGGTGATCTCCTCTGGCCATAGAGAGTTATGAAGAGCATCTAAAATACTTCTGCTCCTCATACTGCTGGAAAACATAGCACAGGAAACACTGTTTGATGTGGGGTTCCAGGCATGGCATACTGAGAGGCCGTCCTCAGATCACCTTGAGAATGTTAGCTAGACCCAACAGCTGTGATTGTACTGGCTTTGCTCAGGGACATTTGTCACCTTCCCCCATCCTGCTAGATCTAAAAGCTATAGGATTAATAGATAAAAAGCAGTAGGATGGGGTCAGTCTCTTGCAGTCTAGTATCACCACTGCATCACACAGTCCCTGTCATCTAAATCAACCAGCAGCAGCTGGTCCTCTTACCTAGCAGATACCCGGGAAATGGGCAATTGGAGCAAGTAGGGCATCAGCCTGTGCAGCTGCGATTGCCTTTGGTATGTATTGTATTTAGACATCCCCATGGAGGGTCTATTTTCTTTGGGTTTGGAATAGGCAAAGAAATTCCAGTGCTCAGGTGAAGGGAAGAAGCATTCTGAGGGGATCTGATGGAAGCAAGAGAGGGCAAGGCTGTTATCCATCTCTGAAATAACACTGCTTAAATCCTGCTGATTGCAAAAGCCCTGTGCAGGATGAGCATTATTGGCTGCACTTCATGTCAGCTCTGCTCTCTGCCAGCTCGTAGTGCACTGCACACTGCTTTGCACTATGTGGACTTTTATTTCTGCACCAAGTACTGCTGCTACCATGTTGCCCCAAGGGCAGGCATCTGGTGAGCTGGGGCTGCATCCAGAGCATCTTGCTTAATCCCACAAATTCCTGTCCCCGCAAAAATAGAAACAATCACCTTCTCACTGAGGAACTTGCTGTATCAGGTTTCCAGTGCTCACAGCAACCAAGATGAATTAGTAGTATTGCTGTAGCTAGTAGAGTAACTGGTCTCTTCTCTTTAATGCTAAACAAATTAGGGATTATTTCAGGGTGTTCTTTTGGGGGCAGAGGGATTGTAGTATCCCCTTATCTTTATGACATATTGCACCCATTCAATTTTTTGCATTGATAACACAGAAAGTGTGCTTGGAGCCCAAAACAAAGTCTGTTTGCCATGTGTAGCAACGATGTTGGCAGACAGAGGCTGGTTCAGCTAATCAAGCAACTCACATCATTTGAAATAGCTTCAAACCTCCAGCAAGCCCTGCAGTCAGCACATCTGCATCTGGAGCTCAGCATCTGGGAGGAAATTCACCTGGATGAGACTGGGAACAAGTGGAGGAGAGAGCCCCATAGCTGTGGCTCTGGCACTGCCTCATTTGAATGTAAAAAGGGCTCAGAAGGGCCTGCTAAGACTGCTTTGAAGGCTCTTTTTCCTTCTCAGGGCAGGGTTTCTATTTCCAAGGTGTATCATTTCTTTCATTTAAAATGAAAGAATTTTAAACAAATGAATTTTATACAAATGAATAAATGCAAAATACTTGTCTACACGCTCACTGCTGCTTACTGTATCTCATCTATGTGGTTGCTGGTGAGACACCCTGCCAGCTCTGCCTGGAAAACCTACGACAAGATTCCTAAACCTGCTGCCATTTGGTCTCTCTTTTCAAGCAGGTCACCTGGAGGCTATTGAAGCCCACTGCATTGGCAAATGCTGGTGTCCACACTCTAGAGCTTAGTTACCTCTTAGGGAGCTTCATTTTCCCAACAGAGCAATGTGAAAATGACAAAGGCTGAACATTTTGCCCTCCCTTGGAGGCAGAGATGGAGATGGTGTGGTAAATGCTGTCATGCAGGAAACACTGTGTGCAATTGATCCTACAGGGATGGGAGAAGAAGCTGTCCTGATTTGGTTGAGTGATATAGAGATCATCATAGAATCACAGAAACATGGAATAGCTTAGGCTGGGAGGGACCTTAAAGTTCCAGCTCCCTGTGGCATGTAGGACTGCCACCCACCAGTCCAGGCTGCCCAGCACCACCACTATCTATGTCATTGAAAAGCATGTTTGAAAGTACCACTCCCAAGATGGAACCCTTGGGGACATCTCTCATCACCAGCTTCCACCTGGACATGGAGCTGTGGACCACAACCCTCTGACTGCGACCATCCCACTGATCAATTATCCACTGAACAATTCAGCCTTCAAATCCATCTCTCTCCAATTTAGAGATGTGATGTGGAATCACATCAAAGGATGCTATGTTACTGGGATAAGGTCAGTTCCTTTCAATTAAGGCTCTTCCAAGATTGTTGGCGGGATGAGAAAAGCTACAGGGGATGAAAAGTAATTGGGACAGGCTCAAGGGCAGTGAAACCTCTTCCCCTAATTAGCACATGGAGGAAAGCATATGCACATGCATATAATTTGTCAGGTACTTGCTTTTTCAGAGACACCCCTAGGATTATAGGCTCAGGAGCTCAACATGAACCCACCAGCCTTCCCCAGCCTCAGTGTGGAGCCCCAAGCCCAGCCAGCCCGCAGGGCAGAACTGAGCACAGCACAGCACACTAGGAGCTGCACATGAGGACCAGAGAGTATGGCAAATAAGAGGGGTTTAAGGGCAGCAAAGCGAGCACTTTGTACACAACTTGCTGTGCTACATCCCAAGGGTGCCTAAGAGTGGTGCATCTTACAGAGCCTGGGTGCATCCAGTAGGATGCTGGGGGTAGATGCTTCAATGGGGCCTGTGTATGATCTTCCTGGCTAGCCACAGGGGACATGACAGCCTGGTGATTGCTCTCTCCAGCTGCAGCCCAAGGCCTGGCTGAGAGTTGTGTTGATTTTGTGCTCTGGGGCTGCTTGGGCACGTGTACAGAGCTCACTGTCCCATGCAGCGGCTGTTCCCAGAACAAACCTGGGACTTCAATCTCAAAGCTGGCAGCTCTCAACAGCATACAGTCTCCATGTGATCAGTGCCCAGTGTGGACACCACAGCTACCCTCCTGCTCCTTCAAACCAGGCCCTGCTGGGTCCTGTAATACATGTCATCTATCCCAATGGAGCTCCCAGACCCTTCCTCAGATCCACTATTTCACCCTCACAATCCTGCAGAAGGTAAAGCAGACAGACTACTCCCATTGGTTCAGCATTAGGCAGATTTAAGGTGATTCAGTCTGAACTTCCTTTATGCTCCTTTGGAGTCTATTTCCTGCACTTTAGTGAGTAGAACAGCTTCCTACTGCTGTGTTCAAGCCCTTGTTTGACTTGCTCTGAACAACTCTACAGGGTAGAAAGAATGGAAACATAAGAGAAGAAAGGAAGAGAAGGCTGGGCAACTGTGTCTGGTTTCCCAATACGGCTGTGTGGATTCAGGGATGGACTTTCAATGTGTTAATGTTGCATCTCCACAGGATGTGAAGCAGGCACTTCAGCTCCCTGGATTCTTTTCAGTCACTTCTAAAGAGCTGTGACTCCCACATTCCTATTGAATTTGCAAGAAGGGATATATAGGTTCTGATTGCCACCTTCCAGGCCTGCCTGGAGGAGAATACTGCATCAGACTAAACCCTTCTGAGAGAGACCCTGAACAGCCAGAGGAAATGGATGCACAGAGGCACTGGCACAAGCCACAGCAACCTGTGCCCAAGGCGGATTGACAGCAGCCTCCCAGGGAGCCCAGACACAGGGAATTGTGGTGCTGCTTGCTCGAGGCCTTTTCTGAAAGCTGCTGTTTGCTCACTGTGTCTGTCTGGAGATTGGAGTTAAGACTGAACTCATTGGACATCAGCCCTCCCTGCTTGAGAGAGCAGGGAATTTTGCAACAGTGCTCATGCTGCATGGATCTCTGTTGGCTACATGAGCTCAGTGTGAGCACAGCCAGTTCAAGCACCATTTCCTTATCCAGGCAAATGAGTCCAGGAAGAGACTGAGAGCCATTAAACAACTGCAAAGATTTGGGATGAGCCAAATTTCCTTGTCCCAGGATGAAAAAGGGGACAAGGGTAGGAACTGATTCAATCACTGGTTAGAAAATAGTCTCCAAAAATCCAGTCATGTGGCTGTCACTGTTTGATGCTAGGCTTATCTAGCATTCTCCCCCTCGATGCCCAACTATGCCTGTCTCTAGCAGTCTCTAGTTCATCCCAGACAGAAGTATACTTTATCTCATACTATAGTAAATCAAGATATCTGAGATGACCCAGTAAAGGAACTGGGAAAGCTCAGGCCCTCTTTTGGATGACCTTGGTTCACTGTGCAGCCCATGATGAAAATGCTATCGCTGCTTGTGTCTCCAAAACCTCACCCCATGGAGGCACAGAGCTCAAGGGAATGCCTGATACTCTAAGATGCAATATGAAGCACAGCTGAAAAGCAGATGTTATGAGCAAAGCAGTCCAGCATGTGTGCTTGGCAGGCAAGTCCATTCCTCAGAATGAAGGGGAAGCCACTTTGGGCACTGTGGACCTCCCTTCTCATGCAGCCCTAGGTAGGGCAGGCAGAGGACAAGCTCCCCAGCACGTTTGAGATGCAGCGTCTGTCACTTACCCCATACCAGACTCTTTGGGATGGAGACGTGACACTGAGTGTGTGGGGCAGGTGTCACCTCCTTGCATACCAAGCCCCACTGCCTAGGCCTATGTGTCCATATGAGGCATTCCCCAGCTGCCCTTACCACTATTTCAGGACCACTTGAATTCTTAGCTCTTATCAGGCTTTTTCCAGATACTTGAACCCCTGAACTCAAATGTCACCAGGCACATCTGGGCCCTTCCCTGACTGTGCTCTGAGCCCCCTGCACAGAAGCCAGGGGCCAACACTGGTAGCTTCTGAAGGACTCACTGATTTTTTGCTCAGAGGAGCACAGAAACAAGATTCTCAGGCTGCTACATCTGATTTTTATATATGCCCTATTTATTATCAGGCAGAGCTTCCTTTTGCTTGTCCCACAGCAGGTACCTTTGATTTTTACACCAGTAACGCTCACCAATGCCCTCCCTATGTCCCAGCTCTCCCACATAGGGCTGCTGGAATTACCAATGCCAGAAGCTGCTCTAGGACCGTTTCTCTGATTGGAGCATGTGGGTGGGAAGCATCATCACAGGATGGCCATCACTACCTGTTCCTACAGGTGGTTTCAAGCTGTTTGCAAAGCTCAGGAGCATTTCTACCTGGGAGCCTTTGGGATGTGAGCTGCATAGGCTGCAGCTGAGCACATCAAGGGTAACAAAGTCAGCACAAGCCCAGCTAGTCTGCAATGGGATGTAAAGTGAGCGTAAATCTTCAGAGGTGCAAGAGTCCCAGCACAGTCTATGGGCAAAGGTCTTTGAGCCAGACTACTTGCACAGAGTCCATGGATAGGCTTATTTGCATTGTGCTGAATAAAATACCTTTGTATTAGTAATAAAAACATGAATTTACCTTAGGTTGGGTTAATATAGCTTTAGCATAACTGACTGCTTCATACAGACTAGAACAACTTTGTATTAGTAATTAATTAAAGGAAGGGCTTTGCTCTGAGGCAGCATATTGAACACACATTCATATACTACTTCCTATTTGCAAAATGTTTAAGACCTTCATTGAAGTATTTTGAGATTCATCTTTGTTTTCTTTCTTCCTTCTCTCTCAGCCACATAATACTGGATCCATACCTTACTGATATGTGAGTTTTCCATCTCTTATCTGCCTCTCATCACTCAGTATTTGCTCATTATACAGCATGCTCTCAGTTTTAAGTAATGGCTTTTTTGCCATCATTCCCCTGAGATTAAACCTTCAGTACGGCACATTACCTCTGACGGGTCATGCCATGCCAGCCAATAATAACAGCAATAATATACACATAGGGGAAATCGACCTGGAAAACAAAAAAAAAGTCTGCTCAATAAACAGGAAGCATGTTTGTGCAGATAAGAAATGCTGGGGAACAGCAGCATGGTGATACATAGGCCTGTGATGGACAGTCCACTCCAACATCCACAGCAGATGGGGAAATTACGTACTTTGCAACCTAGTTTGTCTTTATGGGTGACTTCAATTGCCAGACATTAAATGGGAACATCACAGAGCTAATACAAACAGATCCAGTGTATTCCTAAAACTCCCTGATGGTAACTTTTTGGTGCAGGTACTAAGGGAGCTGACCTGTAAATGTGCCCTCCTAGATCTGTTGCTTGTAAACAGAGTCTCATAGGTGAAGTGGTGATTGGAGGCCATCTGTGCCACAGTGACCACGAAGTAGTTGAGTACATCAAGTATACCTTTATAGATACATACAAGTATATTTACAGCTGTGTAATATATAAACACATATTTTCATACACATGGGTGCATATTTGTGGAAACATGTGCCTCCTGTTGCCTAGAATAGAAGGCAGAAATGAGCTGGTGGTGTTAATGAACTTGGAACCCAGCTGATATGAAACCTGAGGCTGGGAAAAGCCAAACACTGAAGTACAGAGCCAGCTCCATGACCAAAGCCCCCGGGTTAACCAAGAGCCATTGTTTGCTATTTATAGCTGTGTTAGCTTGAGTTTTATCAGAGGTTTTTAAAACTCTTGGAGGCAGTTGGAGGGCCAGAGAAGCTCTGTCCCGTATAGGCAGCACAAGAATGGTGCAAAGCCCAAGCTGTGTCTTTGCACAAGCTGGATCGGGCCCTGTTGGTAGGGGAGGTCACAGGGAGCTGACACAAGCAGCTTAAGTTGAGCTGCTGTGATTTGATTGAGATAAAAGCTACTTTTGCACACCTTTTGGAGGACCCTGAGCAAACCATGCTGCAACCACAAGTCTACTGGCTATGGGACCAGCGGCTATAAAAGTTGTCTCAAAGTTGCCATCCAGCTCAGCACAAGGCTGAACTGCTTTAGGCCTTGTAAGGGCTCCCATGGAAGAAACACAGATCTTAAGGAAGTCAGAAGGCTGCCTATCCTTCATATCATTTTGAGACCAACTAACCAAAGGAAGATGAGAAAGTCGGCAGCAATTGCAGTGGGTCAGTTCTCTGTGGAGTAGCCAACTAAGGCATAGAACCCTTCTCTGGGAGGTGACAGCAGCCTGCTGCCTTTCAGATGCGTGGTAATAAGGAAATCTGAAGTGCTGTCTGAGTTTCAGACAACAAGGTTACAACAATCAGCTTTAGAAAATGGCGTTTATTCGTTTCCTGTTTCCACACTGGGAGCTAGAAGATCACAGGAAACCTTGTGCTCTGAAGTGACCCTTACATCAATGACAATAATTAGTGCCAAGAGTTTGATGTCGCCTGCAGCATGTCAGCATTGCACTACTAGTTTGGATGTTGTGCTACTGCACAAACTTGGACTAAGACAGCAGGGTGGGGATCAAAGTATTTTTGAAAGACCAGGAGAGATGGCCTATCAACAGAGACTGACTGCATTTGGCTTTCAGATAAACTCCTCAAGTTATCATCACAGCCGTGGGGGTAAAAAAGATGAAAACCTAAGAAAGCTCTAAATCTGTGGGACCAGTTTTCTTCTGCTCTGCAGCTGGAAAGCTCAGCAGTAGATGATGATTTGTTCTGTGAGCTTAAATGAGCATAGAGCACATATAGAATTCTAACACTGATCCTTAACACTATCACATGTGTAAGGATGTGTCCATATGAGTACAAATGTGTACGTATGTGAGAGTCACAAAGATGCCCACGTTGCTGTCGTCTTGTGCAAGAAATGAAAAAACAATTTTGCATTAACTTCCTTCCTCAAAAACAGTCATCTAAAACCAGCAGTTACCCAGGATATTCAGCTACTGTGCCATACTGCATCTCTTCTAGATGCGTTATCTCCTTTGGCAAGAGCAGATATATCAGCAAACCTAACTCTCAGCCTACTCGTGATCAGTTTCAAAACCATCTTATTTATTTCACCTTACTGATTTTCCCATAGCACCTGCTATCACTGCTTTCTTACCAGCTTTGCCGGTGCCCCCTGGTTCAGATCGTTGTAGGCTGATCTCTCATCTCAGATGGCCAAGGACACTCTCCTCTATCTGCTGTGTCTGCACCACCTTGACCAGTCCTACACTTCAACTTTTACTCAGGAGCAGTGGCATCCATTGAGCGGTGATAGACTCCAAGCATTTTGTTGTACCTGTGGTGTGGGGGTGTGTTTTCTATAGGTCCATTTTCAGTCACTGCAGGATTGCTGTGGCTGCTGCTTGAGCCTGCCAGCACTGTCCTCTTCCACATGCCATTCTGTACTGCTGGAATCTGAGCAGATTAGGAATAGAGGATGAGCAAAGTCTAGAGGAGGAGGGGATGAAGGAGACAGCCAAAAATGCTCACAGGCTCCATGGGCTTGGGACACACGCTATTCCCAGCTGCCAGCACCAAAATGCTGCTTAGTAGACTGCCCAATGGCCCGAGTTCCTCCCCCCTGGCTTCCTATGAATAACTAGCCTGCATTCCAGGCTTTACAGATATTCCTGAGCTGGGTGTGTCTTCATTTGCAGGCACAATTTCTAAATTTTGCCTCCTCCAACCCAAGTTTAGAAGCACTTGCTCTGGTACAAAGGTGCTGTGCACCACTGGCTTCTGTTAAACACAAAAGAGATTGAGTAGACTTTGTGGGATGGGGCAGGGATAGAGCCATCCCTACAGGATACTCACTAAGGGAGCAGACAGGGCCAAGACATCCGCAGACAGTGAAGGCATTTGTATGAACCAAACCTGGGCTCAGCATCCTCCACACAGCATTTGCATTATTGTTGACTTTGCTTTTGATACTTGCTTGAGACACCACATCAGCCATTTAGTTCCTCCTAGTTTTTAGATTCTCTTTATAGTGAATGGACAGAGATAGGCAAGTCCAGAAAGCAACAGATCCCATCTTTCATTGATGCTGATCTTCAGATGAGACAAAAGGCTTCACGGAGGGATCACTGTTTGCTGTAGCAAAGAGAGCCTATGGATCCTCAAAAGAAAACTGAGTTTGCATTTATCATCAATGACTACAAGGAGCCCTCAGCCTGATCTTTTCTATCCCAACCTTCATGAGCACACAAGTGACTTTCAAGCAAAGCACAGTCTCTCATGCAGAAATAAGCCCAGTGACTCTCCAGTCCTGAGTGTAAGTTCCCAAGGTATCTGCCCCATCAAATGAGGTTTGCAATCTTTCTAGGGCACTGAAGTTAAAATATACCTTACTTCACTATGACTTGTGCATTTAGGGCAGATCCCAGTCCAAACCCATCCCCTTTTTCCCTGTGAGTAGCAGCTTTCTTATTTCCATCCATTCCTTCCCCAACAGACTTCATTTTTGCATGGATTTTCTTGCTGCCTATTGCTGGACATTCTTATTATTAGGAACCAATAATTTCACACTACCTGATATTTTTGGCAGAACACAGAGCACCAGGTTTTGTACCTGACCCCATGCTGGGCTGGAATGGAAGGTGCCTCAGTCTCCTGCAGGGCATAGTACATGTTCCTTGGGGTGTTTGACCATCTGAGTGCATATGAGATCCTGACAGAGCCATGCCAGGGTCAATATCCCATTGCGGGTCAGCAGCCAATGTACTGAGGTAACTCATTGCATTGGGGCAGAGCCAGGAGTGGAAGCAGGGCTTCTGCCTTGGGGCAGGAATTGGAAACCAAAGTGGGATTTCCTTCAACACTATGACATGTTATGTGTTTTTTGCCTCCTTTCCTGGGGTAGCTGCAGGAGCTGGAGACCTACTAAAAAAAGGATGTTCACTGGGTCTTTTTCCATGCTTGATTCTGTTGACTCGCTGTTGAAATCTAGAGGGAGTCTGTGAGCGTCCCATCCTCCTGAGAGGTTGGTTCCCATCTGTATGAGGGAGGACTGATGGCCAGATGGACACATGGGTGCATCCTTTCTGGAGGACAGAAAGTCAAGCTGCCTCCTACCCTTCGCCCTGGGGCAGCCCAAAATAACCTCTTCTGTATAAGCCAGGCTTTCCTCCCAATCATGACAGAAATTATTCCAAAATTAGCTTTTCCCTTGGTATTTTGACATGAGGCAACACCAGATTTAAATTACTTCAGAGTTACCCTCTTGGCCTTGTCACGAACAAAACTCTCTTCTGTTTGGTGGGAGCACTGGGACCCGGCTCAAAAGCAGCACCGCTAATTGGGAAATTTCTGACAACTGCCAGCATTGCAGCAGCACCAGGCACCACCATGGACGCTGTCCATCTCTGCTGATGATTTGGGAAGGGACAGAGAGCTGTGGAGGGGGTGTCCTGTGGCAGCGGGTCCTCAGGCAGCAGTGTTACGTCAGCCACCCCACAGGTTTACAATACTCGCCCTTGAGCCTTGGCCCCACAGCCCACTGCAGTGTGGACACGTTGCATAATGCCCTAGTCCTGCTTCCCTTCTCCTGCTTGTCAGCTGGGATCTGAGCTCCTGACAGTGAGGAGGGGAAGCTCCAACTAGCACTGTGGGAACTCGAGGGGTGGCAGGACCAGGAGTCCTCACAGAGCCCTGCACTTTGGGCAAACTCCAGGTGATATCTGGGAGGACAAAGGGAATCTCCTCGCAGAGGCATCCATCAGGGATGGGGCTTGTTCTGCAGTTCTCCCCCCAGGGACTAGCTTCTTCCCCATGCTATGCAGCAAGCAGAGAAGGGGAAGATCGCTCTTCTTCATCCCCCAACAAGCCAGGAGGGGTGGAAAGCTATGGGGAAATCAGTAAGACCACTGTGCAAGGGCTCAGTGCAAAGCTAAATATAGCCATTATCTCTGCTCCCAAAAGATAAGAGCCTGTGTCCACAGCCCGCCACAATGCCCTGCCCCGGCTTCCACCTACCTTTGCTTCAGAGGCAAACAGTAGGCAGCAGTTGTGAAGCAATTCGCCCTGCACAAGGCAAACAGAGCTTCTATCACGCGACAGAAATGCACCCTGAGCCACCGTGCTGAGCCAGGCTGCGGTAGCGCTGTCTGGAGATGGCTGTGCAGACCCAAGGGCCTTTTGGGGCCTCTGTCCATTGCTCTTGGGCGAATCCTTGCTACCCCGCATCCCTGCACAAACCTTGTCGCCAATCAGCCCTGCTGAAATTCCACACTGCCGCTGGCATGTAAAATACTGATCCACATCTCCAAGGGACCTGCAGTAGATTTCTCTCCCCAGCTTCCTTATCATTGCCTTTATCTAAAAGCAGGAACCTATGAGGCTAAAACAATGGTCTTTCCCCCCAACACAACCCTTTTGCATCGCTTTGCATTGCGGAGCAGCGAGTTGATTAAGCAGCAGCTTTACAGCAGGAAGTCTCTGGGTTTAACAATAGCCATGCCTGCTTCCACCGGCTAATTAAAAACAAATGTTGACTCTTCAATACCGCTTTTATGCTCTGGGAGGGAGGCGGGAGAGCAGCAGTGCTCACATTGGTGTGCTCGGAGGCCAACAAGAGGCTGTTACTCCCAGCCTTGTCACCATTCCCAGCTCCCAGGAGGCGAGGAGGAGGTGTCGCCGCTGGAGCATTGAGTTGCCTTGGGATGGGCTTCTGCCGGCCGCTTGGCTCCCGCAGGTGGTTGTTCATAACACTGTCATTGTAAGAGACGACTTTCTCGTGTCTGTGAGAAGCTCAGTTTTTCCACTTCGTGCCCTAAATCTTGTCAGGAAATGCGATTTGGGAACGTCTCCTGGCATTTCTGCCCCAGAGCTTCAGCTATGGGACGGAAAGTGTGAGCAATCCTCGTTCCTCACCCCACCCCACCCCTCAGTGCAAACCGAACACCTTATTGAGGACAGCAGCCCCCTGAGAAGGCCTCGGGGCATTCCTGTCACCTTTGGCTGCTTGTTGCTGGCAAAAACCCCCCGGGGTTGCACCAGTTTTATACCAGAGAGGCTCACAACGCCTGCTCAGGCACAGGAAATTCCCTCAGGAGACCCCAGGCATCCAGCTGGCTTTTCGAAACCCCCAATTCTCGCCCCAAACACCCCCCCCCCCCTCAACCCAGCCCAGCGAGCGCAGCCCCCCAGCCGGCTGGGTACGACACATCCAGCCCCATCGCCGCAGAGGAGGAGGGTTCCATTGAGGAGGACGGCACCCATTGGTCAGGCGGCAGGGAGGGAGGGGCGGGCGGTGCCTTTAAGGGTCCGCTGTGGGGCCACCCTGTTAGAGGTGGTGGTTCGGGGTTGGGGCTGTGTGAGCGGGCTCTATGCGCTGCGTCAGGTACGGGCTGTATGGGGGACGGGGCTGTGTCGCGGGGGGTATCCTGTAGGGGTCGTGGGGGTAACCAGGTCTGTGCTGTGGGAGCTGCTTGATACGGGGTTGGGCTCAGTTGGAGGGGGGGTGGTGAGTGGAATGCAGCCTTCCCCTTTTGAAAGGGGTGGTCCTGCTCGCTCCCTTTCCTCTGGTTTTCAAGTTGGATGTGCTTCAAGTCGTGCAAAACAGGCAGGATGCTCCTGGCCTCTTAATGTTAAATGCTGGTTGTTACTGAGGCTTACAGAAGTACCTGAGTGCTGAATGGGAGATCAGGTGTATGGCTGCTGCTGGGAGGGGGTGCAGGTGAAGTTGTCCTTGGTTTGTTTGAAAGGAGGAAATGAGCTGTATGACATATGTGAGAAAGCCAGTGAAACCAGGAAGAGCTGAACGGCTTGGTGCTGGCAGACAGGTGGATCTGCTGTCTGTCCTTGTGCAGGTGCCCTTGAGCTTCAAAGAAGGCTTAAAGAAGAAATGCGGGAGGTAGCTGCTGTTGGGAAGCAAACCTTTGTCTATGCCTTTTAACGTAAGCAAGTGCTGCTGCTGAAGGGATGCTATGGAGGGCTGCCCTGTTGGTGCTGCAGGGTGGGAAAGTAAAGCACAGACTTGGAGAGAGCAGCTCTGTTGCTTTGTCTTGGCACAGGGACAGCTATCAGTCCTATAGCTGGCTGTGTGTGGCTTTGGCAGCACGAGCCCTTGTGCGGTCAGCTGCTGCTGCTCTAGCAGTGAGACCGGCTTTGGAACATGGTCTGCAGCCAAACAGGGAATTTAATTAAGGAAGTAGCCTGCCTTCAAGATATGGGTGCACAGAGGGACTGTGCTGTGTCACTGGGAGCTGGATGCTAGAGGAGGAGATGCTGTGGTGGAGAGACACGCAATCTGTGCCTCTGAGGGGAGGGCTTATTTCCAAAGCCTCTGTCAGCCTTGAGTACATCACACAGCTTGCCTGCTCTAGCTACACTGATGTTTCTTTAAGTGTTTTGTAGGCTTAAGGTGTGCATTCTGCGTGGAGGAGGAACCTTCTGGCTGCCTGATACCTGTTTTAAAGTGCGAAGTGGGAAGAAAGTTGCTCTTCTATAAGTGTAAAGTGAGAATCAGTAGGACCAAGTAGCCACAGATCTTTGGTTTAAGTCAGAGGTGTTCCAGAGCCTGCTATTGCAAGCCTAAAAGGGTGATGACTGCATGTGCCTTAGCATGGTGACTTTGTAGCAAGCAATGGGAAGTTGTCTTGCCCTTGAGGGGATGTAACAGGCTATGGCTGAGCCACAGCACTGTGGTAGCACGCTTCCCAACATATCTGTAAGTCAAGCAAGTACTGGCCTCTGACAGAGCTTGAGGCACTTTGGGGGTGATGGAAACTGAGCTTCTTTAGGATGGATGGGGAATAGTGTAGCAACTATCTGACAAGTCACTGAAATGCTTCTCTGACATAAACTGCTCCTTCTTTTGATCTTTCAGTGTAATAGACTATTTTCCTCACAAACAAGCAATGGCTGTGGATGTAGCAATGCAGCTGTACCTGTGCTCCTCACCCTTGCGAAGAGAGAGGTGTGCCTGCAAAATTGCCCCAAAGCCAAACAAGCCATTGCGGCCGTGCATCCAGCTGAACAGCAAGGCAGTACTGACTGGACCAGAAGAGGCAGAAAACTCCTTCACACACAACAAGGTGAAGAAGAAGGTGTCGTTTGCGGATAGCAGAGGCTTTGCTCTGACAATGGTGAAGGTGTTCTCAGAGTTTGATGATCCTCTAGATATTCCTTTCAACATCACCGAGCTGATCGACAACATTGTGAGTCTGACAACAGTAGAGAGGGACAGCTTTGTCCTGGACTTTGTCCAGCCCTCTGCAGACTACCTGGACTTCAGAAACCGTCTTCAGACAGACTGCGTGTGCCTTGAAAACTGTATGTTAAAGGAGCGCTCTGTTGTGGGCACAGTGAAAGTGAGGAATCTGGCTTTTGAAAAGTCCGTGAGGATCAGGATGACATTTGACACCTGGAAAAACTTTGTAGATTTCCCGTGCCAATATGTCAAGGATACGTACGGAGGATCAGATCGGGACACGTTTTCTTTCGACATCAGCTTGCCCGATGGAATTCAATCCCATGAAAGAGTTGAGTTTGCCGTCTCCTTTGAGTGCAATGGCAAGGTGTACTGGGACAGCAACAGGGGCACAAATTACAGAATCATACGCTCAGAACTGAAGTCTGCCCAGGAAGCCCTCCGCCCCCCGTGCAGCCCAGACTTCAGCAGTGCCTTTGACCAGTTTGGGAGTCCTCGGTGCGCCTATGGTCTGTTTGCCGAGTGGCCAAGCTATTCGGGATACGAAAAGCTAGGGCCCTATTACTGACATAAGGACCTAATGTTCTGACTGACTGTTGGTGGTGCCTGCAGACGTGGGAGTCTTCCTAAACACGAGGTGTGTGGAAAGGTGGAAGAAGTGAGGCTCCCTGTAGCGCTGCATAAGCCTCCCAGCAAAAGGAAAAGTGCAGTACTCTGCTGGCAGTTGGCTTATAATCAGGGGTGCATCTCTAATGCAGAGGGCTGCCTTCCCTGTCTCAAGTCAGATAGCAGACTCTCCAGATGATCAAAAGAAAAGGAGATGTCTCTTGCCTGTCTGTTCAGTGCTGCTACTCCTTCCTCTTCTGTAAAGCTGCTAGTCTCCAGGGATACACTACAGTGCTTGGGTTGTCTGCTGAAGCTATGTAGTGGTGGCTGGTTCGTGTTGCTTGCTAGTGTTAAAAGGGTTTTGGTGTTGGTGGGTTTTTTTTTTTCCCTAGTATTTTTAAGTGTGCTGTACTTCACCATCAGGGCTCTCCTGGAGGGTTGGCCCGTGTCTGTCTGGAAATGTTGAAGTGATTTGGCTTTATGGGGAACAGCCATCTTGTGCACTTCCTCGTGTGAAGCCCTTTCTGCTTGAGGCAGGAAGGGTATTTTGGAAGTGAGAATACAACTGTGATAAGATGTGACCCTCACAGCCTGCTGTATTAGGGGACATATGTGCCTGTGGGGGAAAATCTGATATGCTTAGTCACCAGTTGTTTTATCAGCTGATCTTGAAAAGCTTTCATCATATGCTGGTTGGTGTTACCAAAAATAGAGGTTAGCTGTAGCTGCACAGTGCTTGTAAAGCATCTGTAGGCTGACAGCCGTGACTGCCTTCTTTATAACCTTCCTCTCTTTTAATCACAAGTGACCAGCGTTGCTTTTATCCCTTGATGGACATTTGAAATCAGCTGTTGGCCTTGCTGGGCTTTGGCATGAGGCTCATGCAGGCAGCTGTTCTCAGGTGTTGTGGGAGCTAAACACATGGCAGTGTCGTGAAGAGGGAAGGTGGCTGTCATGCGCCTACTGTGACGAAAGTGCCTTGGCTGATAAAGTGCTGGGATCATGTGCACCATCAATGGTTTGAGATAAACAGAATTGATATTGCCTTTTTAATTAAAAAGCGTACTGGTTTATTACTCTGTGCCTTGGACTGCTTGGCAGCAGATGGAGTGGCACTGCTCATGTACAAGGATGTTGTGGCTGTAATGAACATCAGTATGCTGTGCTTCCCTTGCCTCTCTAGCAGTTGCTGCCACTTCAACCTGGGAATGTCTAAGCTTTGTTTTGTTCTTGCTCACCCCACCAGTGTGGAGGAGTGTGGGGATGTGGTATTTGGGCTTACTCTGATGCCACCTCCAGGTGTGAAACAAATCGCCAGTGTGAGCTATCACTTTTGAAACTAGGTAGCTGTGCTGAGATGAGGTAGCCAGCTTGTTCAGTGCCAAACAGCCTTGCAAAGCTGCTTGCATAGTTGAGCAGAAAAAGTAATCCCCCAGTCAAAGGGGGGGGGTTCTGAATAGTCTGTAGGAGTAGAGGTCAAGGGAATTTTCCTAGTGCATAAGCTTTATGAAATTTTTGGGTGCCTATAGCAGCCTTTAGATTGGTTGGGGAGAAGCAGTGTGGGCTAGACTACTTGATAAGCTTTTAAACCTAGCTTTTAGATCTGGAGACTGCTGTATAAAGTACCGAAGCTGTTTTTCCTAACTTAGAAGGGATAGTATAATCACTGTTGAGTGCTGAAAGGGACAAAAGAGCTTGTGAGAATAGCTAGCCTTAAGCTGCTGCTTTATACTAAACTCAGCATTGATGCTTGTTGTCACTCTGCCTGATTGCTAATTCCAGGTGATAAATGTACTTGCTAGCTCAGAGCTCATCAGCTTTGGTTCCTCTGTCTGTTCAAACAGCTTCCTGAGTCAGCCCTTATCTGCTATGGTCTCTTGTGAAGGGACTGTTGCCCAGCTTGGCTTGAACCCATTTTTAAACTGAAGTTTGAGTGACACTGATTTTGTTTGTTTGGATTTAGTGAATGGTGTTAGTGCTGTAAGACACTGTAAAGAAGCTGTGCCCTCCTGCATGTTTCTGTGCTTGGAGAGGGCTGCTCATGGGCCGAAATGAGGCATGTGTCTGGGGTGCTGAGGATGGTGGATCTCCTTACGGGGCCTGTGTTTTCAGGCTGTGGAAGTGGTGTGCTTAAGGGAAGAGCATGGAAGATAAGCTAGAAGAGCAATACCATAAGTAAAAGCTAGGCTGGGAACTATTTGACCAATAGTAGTTTAAAAATACTACTTGTGGCCTTTTCCCTTTTTCCATTGTCAATGTGAACATAGAAGTAAGGGGTTGCTCTCCTCACTCTATGCCTGGAAGTGCCTTGTGGGTTCTTTTGCATGTGTGTTTTTAAAACTACTTTTGTACACAGCCGTCAAGTGGAAAATGCACTTTATAATTGCAATGTAATAAGTCTTTTAAAACCATGGCTCTGTTTTTATCTGATTGTTAAAATAAAGGTGGAACAATGTTGGTTGTGTACCTTGCTATCTTTATTTAAATACCCATGAGGGTGGGGAGGTGGCTTGGAAACAGGAGATGAGCTTCCTGCAAGTAGCACTGGCAGGAACACACATCTGCATTGGACTCTGCTGCTGAAAGTAGGGAAGAGCAGCCTATTAACACAGTTCTTCTGCCAGGACTAATGTTTCCAGAGTCTTTGGAAGGGGAAGGAGGAGAGGAGCCAGGCCCTTGTTTGGGCAGTGGCTTTTCAGGTTTTTCTGCATTTATTTTAGGTTTGTCTCTGTTAGAGCTCAGTCCTTCCCCCCCTATCTAGCCTGATCTGGGATCAGCTTTTTCTCTCTGCTTGGCTACAAGTGTGTGATGGATGCCAGGAGAGGTGCAGTACCGGGAGAACTGCATTTTAAGTAAACGACTCTGAGCTGTGGGTGGCCTCCCTTACTTACAGATAAGGTAAGAAGGAAAGCTACCAGAAGGATTTAAAGCACGAAGCTGACAGCATTTCCTATCTTGCCATGAAGTCTTGCAGAGTGAATTTAGACCTTGCTCTACATAAAAATGAAATTGAGCACCTTTGTTTTGTGGCATTTCTGAGTCTTTTTATACAACATGAACTCTCTCAAGGCTGTTTTGCTCTCTACAGCCCTAAGGTACGGTTCTTGGTTTGTCATGTCCTTCCCCCAGTCTCTGCATCACAAAAACAAGCATCTTTAAAGCTGCTTCCTGCTGCAGGGGGGTCAGAAATCTGCACCATAGGAAACTTCCCCACTGCAGGAGGGGAGCAATTCTTGTGGAAATGCCAGCAAGGGCCGGGTTTCACCCATCTGTCACTGGGTTCAGAGACATCCTGAACCTGCCGAATCTTAAGTAATGGGCTGCTGCCTCTGGGTGGTCTCTGCTATTTACCTGTATTGTAAGAAGGAAAGCTGGGGGAGGGCAGAAAGCACAAAGCAAACACATGCCTGGCAGCTATTAAACCAAGGAGAAACAGCATGATGGCAAAGGACTTTGCTTTCTCAATAAACATCCACCACTCCCTTTTCTCCCTAAATCATCGCCTCCATGTCTAAGCACCATTGGAAGTGCTTCATTATTATTTTAACTACTGCTCTGTTAATCAAGCACAGAACGCTTTTTTTTTTTTTAAGGCCATCTGATTGCTTTTCTGGTTTTAAGGAAACAATGCAGCTTTCAAAAAAGCTTTGGTCTGCCTCAGCACGTCTACAAGCAGTTCAGGCCAGTGCTGCTTCCATATTTGAACACAAGTTTATGAGTGAAATGACCACAGCCAGGCATTTCCTGTAACAGTTCTGTGGCTGAAAACCCCCATGTGACAGTTTTGCTTTGAGAGATAAGGAAGTCTAAGCTGAGCCTGGAAATAGTGGAAAGGCCAAGAGAGCTCTGAGTTTTGATCTGATTGCCCAGGTATTGCTTGAGGATGCAGACGCTGGGGTCATTGCGTTTATAGAGCCCTTGGTGGCAGGTGTCACCAGCCTTTGCTCTGAAGCTCCTCACCCCTGTAACCATAGGGGTATTCTGTGCTACCTTGTAACAGGCATAATTAAGCAAGGCAGTCATGTTTCTCTTGGCTGAGGTATTTGACTTGACTAGCCCTGGGAGGGTCTGGTTTCCTGAGGCTGTTCTCCATGCCAGAATTGTGTCCAACCTGGCAACAGACTGAGTGAGCTCTTTTTGAGGTTGCTCAGGCACAGAAGAGGGTCCTTGGGTTTGGGTTCCAGCATGCTTAGCTTGTGGGGTACTTAGCCAGAAAGTGAGGCTGTGTTGCTAACTGAGCACCAGACATCAGTGCTGGCTGTGTGCCTTGAGGGACAGGCAGGCGGAGGGCATTGCTTCCCAGCAGCAGCCGCATTTGTTCATCACTTCCCCTCCTCGAGCTTTCAGTTAAGAGGTGGTTGCTTGGTGTCACGTCCCATTCTCAGAGCAGTGGAGGGAAGCACGGTTCTTTCTTTCAGACACATACCACAGGGCTTCCTATTGCTCTGTATCACCTACCTCGTGCTCTGCAACAGGGTATTACTCTTTTCCATTCTCTCTCAATGTGGTGCTGCCTGTAGTGTAACCATCCCACACTTGGGATGGTTATGCCACAAGTTGGGGAGTGAGCTTGAGGTTAGTGTCCTCCCAAACCTTAAGCTCGGGAAGGATGTTTGTGAGCAGTAAAAGGAGGCAGTGTTGAAGGCCCAACTGTCAGCAACACACACAGCTTTTCCGTAAAGTCAGCAGCACTGGGGTGGGTTTCAAAGTGCCCAAACTATTCCATTGTTTCTGCTCTTGCTGGCCAACTTGGATGGCTTTAAACTACTGCAATAAAATTTGTTTATACTCCTGTTGGTTTTTTGATGGAGTGAAGCTTCAAACCAACTGCTTTGGCCAGCAGAAGTTCTACCCTGCTGCAGCTGGGGATGCTCCCAGCCTGTCCCTGTCCTCCCCTTTGGAGCAGTGATGTGCCAGGCAGTTAGCTGTTCTTAAAGGCTTATTACTGACATTTACAAAAAGGCTAAGATTGTCTTTGTTGGAAAATGATTGTAGCTGGCACATCCCTTTGGAGCAGTTAAATCCGGGTGGTCACTAAGGAGCAGTTAAGTGCTTTGGCTCCTGGAACATGGATGCAGGCAAGTCCCTCTGGCCCATGCATAAGTCATGGATCTCTTTCCTGATCTGTAGTCTTTTATCTTCAAAAAAAGTTATGGAGGAGGGAAGGGTCCAACTTCATGGCCCGCAAGAAATCTGCTTCAAAGAACATAAAGTGACATCTTCAGGGTATCTCTACAAATGCCTTCATAACTTATTTCTGATGTGAGGGTCTTGTAGCCACAGTGACGAATCATTTTCATGTCAGTTAATAGCATGATATGACATTTACATGACATTTAATGAATCAAACCTGAGCATATTACAATGTGGAGAGATCTGTCAGTACCTCTTTCTCACAGACAGTTCAAGTTACACAAGACCTCATTGCAGATGCTGATGACCCCAGGGATGGAGATGCCACCAAATCCCCTTGGGCTCCAGTTTTGTTCCCAACCCTCAACATCCAGCAGCAAGTACCTCACAGAATGCTGTGCTTGTCTTCCATCTTTATGGTTGCTGGCAGAACAAAACTTTTGCATTACCAGCGGGAGTGTAATTCCTCAGTGTTTATGCTGTGACACTCCAGTACTATGGAGACAAGCAGTTTTATACGAAGAAATATGAGTGCCCTTTCCAGCCCCACTCAGGATTTATATCTATCCACCTTCCACACAGAGCTCCCCTGGGCACCTGGCAGGTGCTGCTTCTGCATTTCTCTGCTTGTTGTGATTAACTGGCTTCTGGGTGACCAGCAGAAACACAGCGTGGTTCTCCACCTATGGAGAACCATCCATCTATTCAGCTGAACTCAGCCTTGATAGCGTGGTGAGCCAGGGTTCAGGCAGTGATGTGTTGACGGTTGGACTAGAGGATCTTAGAGGCCTTTTCCAACTGTAATGATTCTATGATTCTGTGTATCTCTAGGTGATGTGGTGACAAAGACAATGCATGGCTCCTTGTACCCCTCGCACAACAGCACGCTTGGTCACTGAGGCAGGTGTTGGAGGAAAGTGAAACAGGTCCCCCTGGGGCTGAGGACCATCACAGCCCAGCACTACATCACAGAGAAGCCATCTCCAAGCACTTCAACTCAGAATAGGAGACAAACAGAAAGAAATAAATCTATTAAACTCATTTCTCCCCCAAGGCAGCATTTGTGCGAGAACTTCAGTTTGGAGCCCAAAACAATGATCACTTGATTGCTTTACAGCCAAGCAGGAAATCTTAGCAGACTCGTACTAACTTCTAAGTCAACAAGATTTCTTAGACAACCAATGAATCTACACACAAATCTTTCAGCGCTTCTAAAAGCCCTGCAATAACAGCCTGGTAAACAGTGAGCCACAAAGACAGGCAGGGATGCACTTGGTGGGGGTGAGCATTGAGATGACTGAGTGTTTAAGTCATTTTTCTTTTTTAAGTTCTGGTGTTACTGAAAGGAAGCACAGTTTTTGTTCAGGCAAGCAGTTTTATGAGTGTTATTTCTACTAATAGGTATCTTGTTCTATTCTAAAATTGAGAAACCATTTATTGGTACACAAAGCTTTTATTGTTACTTTTCTGCACCAAACTGGATTTAATGCTTACCCATTTACTCCAACACAAATGGATGCTGCATACATGACCTGAAAGGCCCTCTGAGACTGCTTAGGACCCCCAGGACCCAAGGCTGACTTTGGGTCTGGGCACTATCAGACAACTCCAGCTGGTAACTCAAGGTAATGTTAGAGAAGCTGGGAGGGATAGCAGTGTTATGGCCCTCTGAAGCCAGAGCAATGTGTGTTAGCAAGGAGAACAGTCCCCTTGGGGCCTTGTCTGAGCCACGGTAATGCTGAAGAATGCATCTGTTTGTCCTGCTGCTGTACTGCTCTCCGGCTGGACATGTCTCATTAGGCACAATGAATCATGTGGGGTCCCCCTGTTCTTACAGAAATATGACCCAGACTTTGCAAAATAGGCCTTCTCATAAAGATAGCTTGGCAGACAGGCTTGTGGGTGCTGATTGTAGGTGGCCTAATTCTGACTACATCAACTTATCTCTAAATGACCATATAACCTCAATGCCAAGCCAAAATTTAAAAAAAAAAAAAAAAGGAAAATGAAAAGGGATGTGGGAAGCCACAGCTCCAGGTCATCCCAGGGAATGACAGAACAGAATCACATAACCATTCATGTTGCAAAAGACCTCTAAGATCATCCAGCCCGGTATCAACCCATCACTACCATGCCCACTAACCATGTCCCTCAGTGCCACATCCACTCTTTTCTTGAACAACTCCATGGACTCCACCACATCCCTGGGCAGCCTGTCCCAGCGCACTTTTATTCTCTGAGAATAAATGTTTCTTAATACCCAACATGAACCTCCAATGATGCAACTTAAAGCCATCCCCTCTTGTCCTGTTGCTGTTACCAGGAAGAAGAAGCCAACCCCCACCTCACCACTGCCTCCCTTCAGGCAGTTGTATGGAGCCATAAGGTCTCTCCTGAGCCTCTTCTTCTCCAGACTGAACAACACCATTCCCTCAGCTGCTCCCCACAAGACTCATGCTTCAGACACTTCACAGCTTTACTGCCCTTCTCTGGAGGCACTCCAGGGATGATAAATACTCTGTGTAAGATCCTGCTTAATGTTAAAGCAGTACCACTGCAAATGCATGGCCACACTACAAAAGGCGTGGATCCTCTGAGCATCCTCAAGCTAGTTCTCAAGCTATACTTGACTGGGACTGGGAATGGGCAGCAGCTCAACCCAGCTATCCACTGACTCCTCAGCTTGCATATCTCAGCGGTCCATTTGCCAAAATGAGGACACAAAGACACAGCATATGCAGTTATTCATCTTTCCTTGCATCAGCAAGAGCAGGCATCTTTCCTGATCCTTCATAATTATCAAAATGAGGGCTCTACCAGCGTCTGGAAAAAGCAGGCAACTGGCAGGACCCTGCAGCTCCACCCTCGGGGGATTTGCATTTCTGACACTCGCTCTGAATACACTCGCAGGGTAAGCTGAAAGCAGAGACTTGCAAGCCAGTTCTGTCTAACTTATTTTAAGGCAGACTCCACCCAGCTCTCTCTGCAGCCAAATGAAAGAAAAGGCTCTTTTCTTCTGAAATGCACCAGAGGTCATAAGCTAGTTTGTCTGCCATTGCTTTTCAGCTCTCCAGTTTGCGTTCGTGCTTGGCTGCTTCTCCCTTTGCAAATTCCATTAGTGGGCTGCCTCTGTTTCTTTAATAAAATGAAGAAGGAAGAAGAATTTAAGCTTTACTGGCATCATTGATCTCCCTCCCAAACGAGTTTTGATTTTGAGTTTGTTCTGATCTTGAACTTGAAGGAAGAGCAATAGGATCAAATGAGAGGTAATGGCCCCAAGTTGTGCTGGGGAGGTTCAGGTCAGATATTAGGGAAACAGATATTTTCAGGAATGGTGATGCACTGGCACAAAGCTGTCCAGGAATGTGGTGGAGTCACTGTCTCTGGAGGTGCTCAGGAAACATGTGGCACTGGGGATCATGGATAGAAGGGGCTATATTGGTGGTAAGTGGATGGTTGGACTAGATGATCTTAGAGCTCTTTTCCAACCTCGGTGATTCTATAAGGATGCTATGATTCTAAGTTTGGGTACGGATCTTACAGATAACAAAGTAGGTGTCTTGCACCTACTGGGCAATGAGAGCAATGAGGAGCCTAGAACCCAACAGAACCTTAATTGGCAGCTAGATTTTCTAAATGGCAGCAAGGCGAATAGGTGAACTGTGAGTAAGGAGAGTTTCCAGATGTCACACAGACCCCAGGAAAACAATAATAACAAAAAAAAAAAGACTTAAAAATCTGAGGCCTGGGGAGATTCCCAGAACTCAAAGTTTTCCATTGATGGGAGGGAACGATCACTTCACAGGCAATTGGCTGTTCAGTGCAGGGCAGTTCTGCAGCTGAACAAAGCAGGCTGTAACTACAGCCCCAGGGGATTAGACTGCTCCAGACTGGTGCAATTATTGAATTGTGGGGATGAATAATCATCCAAGCAGCTTTCTCCAGGCTGTGCAGAGAAGAAATGTCACCAGTCATGCGAAAATTGAGGCCAGATGCTTCCCGGACGTCTTCTGAGAGGTGTGTGCTTGCAAAGCAGGAGTGAGCTTCAAGCTGGTTCCCATGTCAGACTCCAGCACAGCAGTTCCCCTCTGGTCCTAGGGATGCTCCAAACTCCCTGGCATTTTCCAGCTCTTGTTATCTTTCTCTCTGTGTGCTATTAACAGAATGACATGATTGTTCCAGAGCCTCCTCAGTGCTTTGGCCTGGTTGTCTCATTGTGAACAGCCGCACTACAGCTTGCACGTCTCCTGAGGGCATGCACCAAGGCTGGGAACCTCAGAGAAGGCAAAGCAAGACCTCATCAAGAAAGATTGCTAGTTATTACTGAGCTGTTATTGCTACTACGAGAAACCCTGGAGCTGCAGAACTGCTTGCCTCATGTATGTTCATTAGCAGCATGGATAAGAGCTGCATTGATTGAAGACTATAATTAGATCTCGACAACCTTTCTGGCCTGGCTGGCTCTGGCACTGTGCTACTTTGAAAGTACTTCCAATGTCTCTTCACATTCTTTTTTTTCTTTTCTGAATGGTTGGGATGGCATTTCCCTATTCAGCAGTTTTGGGGCAGTTTCTATTATCTTTCTCATTATGGTTTGCAGAGCTCTCCCCAGCTTGGTGCTGCAAGACCCACACCACAGAGTGAGAAAAGCTCCGTTGTTGGACTGCCCTTGGTCTCCTGGGCTGTGGGCTTGGCCAGGCTGTAGTTCTCTTAGTGCTGCATTGCTGACCTGCCAGGCAGCCCTTTCTGCTTTAGTTAAGATGCCAAGTAGTAGTTTTGTGGGCATCTTCCTTTGCCGATGACTGATTTTCTTGGAATCTCTTTCTTAGCCTATTCTGCTCAGCCAGCTTGGAGCACTCCCAGAGTGTTAAGCACGTACTTCTGTCATGGCATCCTACATGGAAATTATTCCTCCTTGCCTGCAGTGCTGGAAAACAACCACAGCATCAGCTCTATGAAAACAGGAGTGGAAGAGCCACTTTCCAAGGGAAAGACCCACAGCACAAAGGCCCAGTGTTCGCCTGCACTTATGTAGTAGTGAGACCCTGGCAGAGGCTGCCCAAAGCAGCTGTGGATGCCCCATCCATGGAGGCACTCAAGGCCAGGCTGGATGGGGCCTTGGGCAGCCTGTGGCAGGGCTTTGGAATTGGATGGGCTTTAAGGTCCCTTCCAACCTAAGCCATTCTATGGTTCTGTGATTTATGACTTGCCTGTGTAAGATCCCAGCCAGATCTTCTGAGGTCAGTGACTCCTCTAAACCAAGAGAGCCAGCCTAGCAGTAGGAGCGGGTGTTTTATTCTAGGTGATTTTCTAATTACCTATCAGCTGTGCATGTGCAAACCACAGTATCTGAAGACACAGCCAGAAGGATGTCATTGGCAGAATGTGACCTGGCTGGAGCTGAGAAACTTGATTATAAGGGGTGAAAAATAAATGACAAGCTTGAGCTTCAGAGCTTCAGAGCCCAGCACAGGTTCTGACCACCACTCACACTGATTAGCAGCCAAAAATCTGAGCACCAGATCTTAATCTGCACATAGAGCAGGAAGTTCCCTGAACTACACAGCACAAATCTGGTCTCTCACTGAAGTTCTTTTAGATGTAGTTGATTCTTAATGCATGAATTCCTTTTGATACCAAACTCCCCATCTCCTGTATAGGTGTTACACACTATCTACAGGAGCTGTTAATAAACCAGGCCTGGCAATGCTTGCTAAAAATCCAAGCACAGAAGTGCCCAACCAGGACAAGAACATTTCCAGCCAGGCTGGGTTGTAAGGCCTCTCTCTGCAGACAACTGTGAGTTTTCAGCAAATCTGTCTGGAAGGAAGAATCCACAACCATCTCTGGCCCTTGGCATTTGATGAGGCACTGCACAGTTTGCACAGGAGTCAAAGTCCATTCGTTCAGCAAGGAAGAGCCAGCAGCGCCTGACTTTCTAATGTCACCTGATACAACTATTTAATGTCCACGCTGTGAATTATTAACAGCGTTCCACCCAACGCCTTATCATTGGAAGGCTGGAAATATTCCTGCTTTCAAGGGCAGGTTCAATTGCCTTCATCTGACCTAGATTCTATAGTTCCCCTCCCCATCTGAGCCTTATTTAAATTGACATGCATAGCTCAGAGATTACTGCCCTTCTGTGAAAAGATGAGCAGGGAAATGATGATCACTGCTACCTGTCTATTGGAAGGGAGCAAAGCAGAGGGAGGTAGAAAGGGGGTGTGCATGTGTTCTGTGTTCTTTTGGTGCAGTCTGGCACTGAGAAAGCATGTGCCAGAAAAGAAGTTAGATGTTGAAAGTAGACGAAGACAGGGATGTATCTGTGGGGTTGAGAAACACAAGCCCTTTTCTGGTCACACACAAACTCTGAGCAACTTGATTTAGCTGTAGGTGTCCCTGCTCATTGCAGGGGAGTTGGACCAGATGATTTTAAGAGTCCCTTCCAATTCAAACAAATCTATGATTCTATGATTTCTGCATCTCCCCAGTGGTCTCAAAGGCTCTCATCTCTCACTTGCCCTACTCTCCCCTGGCAGTCTCTGAAAGGGGCCTGCACTTTGCTAGGTGCCTCATCATCTTCACAGCCTCCTCTTACCTGCTCGCTTCTGGAAGCCCACTGCAGGTAGTGGAGCCTGTGATATCCCCCCCACTTCTCTCAGGGGCTGATCCACGCCTCTGGTTCTTCCTTTGAGGTCTCACAGGTAAGCGGATGCTCCTGCAGGCTGAGCTGTGCTGTGACGTGAGACACGTGACATTCATGCTGCTCAAGAGCCTGGCTTCTGGCCTGATCACTGGCTTGAAAAAGAAGAGAGAAAAAAACCTGCTTGTGAGTACTGTGGAGAGATGAGAAGATGGGGCTATTAATAACAGGTGAGACATAATCTGGGGACCACACCAAGGCTGTGTCACAGGGCCTCCTGGTGAGGCCAGCCCGTGCTATGTGCAATTGAATGTGCCTTAGTGGGAGGCACAATAAACCCTCCCTCCAGCAGACCTGCAGTACAGCTTCACACTGAATATCGTGGTGCTTCCCGATGTTCTTGGGAAACATCTCTGGACCTCCAGGAGTACTTCTGACCAATGACATTCCCTCTGCCTTCTTCCCACTTCTGTCACTGCAGAAGATGCCGGCACTGTCATTCATCCTCAGTCTGCTGTACCCAGACACAGCCTAGAAGAGCCTTCAGCCCTCTCTAGGCATTTGCTACCCCAGACACCCCATCAGCAGCTAATTTTTGCCAGGTAATCTGGGTGGTTATTTCATGCCAGGTTTGTGGAATCTTGTTGCATGAGCTACAGTGCAGACCTCACTTGCTGCTGAGATGCGTAGTCTAACCTCCCCCCCTTTATACTCATATAGTATATATGAGTATATATGTATATACACACAGACTACAGCCCCCTTTGTGAGGGATCCAGCCTGACCCCCAGTGAGACCATACCCAGCACAAACTGTTCATCCCTCAGAGTCAGCAAGCAACTCTGCCCAACAGATTCCCTGGAGGAAAGGAGGAAAAAGAGTTGTGTTATGCCCTGATCAGAAGGCAGCCAGCAGCTCCCAGTCAGACCCACTGTCATAAAGCTGCAAAATAACCTTGTGGCTCAGCCAAGCTGAACCCCATTCCTCCAACATTAATTTAGTGAAGCACATGCATCTCCATTCAGAAGGCCCATGGGAAACAGCCCTAAAGACAGGCACAGAGTTCTGTCCAAATTGCTTCAAGGGTATGTTAAGAACACCTTCCTTGGATGATCGTGAACGGACAATCACTGCCATGGCATTTTGTAATGCAGCTATTTCCACCGATGTCTGGACTCTGCAGACAGCCACCCGCACCCCAGCTCTCAGGGGCTGTTCTGGATTCGCAGCCTTAATATTTTTATCTCTAGGGAGCTGGCTTTAAGCTGCAGCAGCACTCACAACCCAGGGCGACTGGGCAGTTTCTTCCTTCAGCTTCACAATGTAGCTCGGTCCTAGAAACCCGTGTTCGCTCTTGAGGGAGGCTTTTAACTAAAAAGAAGGTTTGGTACAGAAAAAAAAGGAAGACTTTATAGGAACTGCAGCAGTCAGAGCCTTTCTTGATTCACAGTGCTGGCAGAGACTCCCAAGCTAGATTTCAAAGTTGGACCCAGGCCCCGGAGACCTTAAAGTCTCAGTGAGATTTGTCTGGAAAGGCTTTCTGCTGGGCTGTGAGCCTGCTCATTGCTAAGCAGGGCAGCGTTATTACTGCTTAGTGGCTCTAAATATTTTCTCTGTTTACAGCAGTCATATTTTCTGCATCTGTCACAAGAGCCTTTCCTCTGCTTTTAACCCTTACACCGGAGGCAGCTGAAAATTCAAAGGATATCTGTCCTGTTTGATGTGAATCCCTCTTTTCTTTGGTTTCTCCCAGGAGGAATCATAGAATCATAAAGGTTGGAAAAGACTTATTAGATCATCTTGTCCAATCATCCAGCTACCACCAATATTGCCCACTAAGGACAGAGAGAAGACAGCCCTCCTTCTTTCTCCCTCCACTGCATGAGCTTGCAAGAAAAAGTCCTTCCTCTGAGACAACTCCAACAGAACCTGCAGGCACTGAAGAGAAGCTGGGGACAGTGTCAGCCCTCCTAACTCCTAGCAGCACACACCCTACAACAAATGCCCTTTCCCATGGGTGGCCATGGGATTGCCAATGCTCCCACACACAGCAAAGCCCAGCAGTGATAGTAGGTGGCAAACTGGCTTCCCACTGAGGGTAGCAGGCAAACTCTTTGAGCTAGCACAGGGAAAATCAGAGGTTTTGGGAATGAAAGATGGGTCAGGAAAGGGAAACAGGCAACACAGTCTTTTGTGGGAATGGCTTTGGTGGCAGAATGACGACAGAATGGTAGAGAAATAGGAGGCAGAGAAGGGGGAAGTTTGGATGCCTGCTCAAGGCTAACAGGGAATGGCCTGATAGGGAAAGATAAGTCCTACAAAGCTCTAAGGCCCAGCACCTCTTCTCTGCTTCTGCTCTTGCAGTGAGGTCTGTGTGCAGGACAAGGAAACTAGCATTCAATGCAGTCCATACCAATGGACCCAAATATTACTGGAGAAGAATGCTGAGAAGCAAAGGCATGCACAAGATGTTAAGGCCACAGTGGACATTTTGGTGATGATTACCAGGTTTTAAGCCTGTTGGCAATGTTTCCAGACACGCAATTTTCCCGTGAAGTCATCTGATGGACCTGCACTGGAGCCAGAATCTCACCATCTTCCATATAGGGAATCAAACCTTGTGTGACTCCTTTTCTCTCCCTACCCCTTCATTCCTAAATCCTGTTTAAAAATAGGATGTTTCTGAGTTCAGCCTGCCCTAGTGAAAACCATAGGAACCGTTGCTATCCAAAACAGAGTTGACATCAGTTGTGTACATTGAAAGACTGTAAAACTGGAGTGCAGAGATTCAGTGACCTCGGGAGGGGTAAAAATGTCTGCAAAATGAATCCTTCACCATTCAAAGGTTTTGCTTCCTCAGCTGGTGTCTGGCAAAGAAGAGAAATCCCTTTTAATTAATCAGCCCCCGAAACCACTAAGTATACTAGGAGCTTGTTGCTGAAGTTCTGTCATCTTTGATTTCTTTTATTCTGTTTTTTGTTATAGGAGCATACTGCATTTCATTCTACAAACATCACCACCGTGCAAAAGAGCAAAAGACAGCACTGTTTGATTGGATCCTTGAATGTTTGGCTTACGTGCACTTCAGGAGAAGGAGAAGTATGCAAACATGGGCACAAAGCCAGCGCTCACAACATTCATGAGAAAAAATGACAGTGTCTGCTTTTACAAAAGCAGTGGCTCAGATGCATTTGCAATTACACAGCCAACAAAAAGAATATAGAAGCATTCAGGATGGCCACTTGTGCATAACCATCTTTCTGTTCTCCCTCTGAAGGCATGGGGACATCAGGTCTGGACAGTTTCTCAGCCTCTGATGCTGTAAGAGCAGATCAGGACAGATGAATAAGCTATCTGTAGGACAGATCCACCTGACGGTGGATTCTATGGATAGAAGTCTGCGGGAAGGAAGGGAATCACCACCTTCCTGGGCAGCCTGTGCCACTGCAGCACCACTTTTTCTGAGAAGAAATGTTTCCTAACACCCAGTATGAACCTCCCCTGGTGCAGCTTGAGGCAATTCTCTCTCATCATATTGAGGAGAGTGAACAGAACACAGACCACCACTGAGTCTGTTCTGAGAAGGTCATGTTAAACAGAATGCAGAACAAGAGCAACTGACCAGGAACTGGGAGGCCTACCCAAAATGAGAAACACTCTCCTAAGTCCTTAAAAACATACACATCCCTAAAGCCTTGCATTTTGTGGCAGTAGAAATATAAGAAATCCTTTCTCGTTTAAGCTTTCTGGTCAACAACAGGCAACTCAACAATTTAAAGACCAGAGGGTCTCGAAGAGTTTTCTCAACAGCTCAAAATTTCCCTCTTGGATGCTATTTCTTTGCTGTGAGCAACCCTTAAACTAGGTGCGTTTCCAGCAGGGAAGTAGAAACTATTGCAGCTGGCTTCAACAATGGATGTTGTGAAAGTGCCAGTAATGGTCTAAGTATCCATTGGATCTCTACTGGATATAACAGTGTGCAGATATAGAGGTATCCACATTTCCACCCCCCACAGCCTCCCGCCCTGCTGGCTGTGCTTGCTTCTCTACAAAAGGTTGTCTAAACTCACCTGGCCAACATTTTGATCCACTTACAGCTAGAAAAAGAACATCTAAAAACATCCTTTGCATGATGGAGGGTCTCATCTTCAGAAAGGTCATTGCAAAATACAAACAGTAGTGATTAGGGAATGCTCTCTTGAACACGTGGAAATCTATCCTCAGCTGCTTCTTATAAAGTAAACAACCCAGCACAAAGCCTCTGCAGGACCAGTACATCTCAGGGACTGCAAATACCTGCAAATTGGAATAACATGCTGAGTAAACATGACTTTGACACCTTCTTATATCCTCTCAGCTAGAAATCAAGATTCTCTATGTATGAATAAATCAAGGATTCGTTGTTTCAGTAGTCACCAGACAGATCAAGAGCCTGTTATACCAAACATGGACAAGTTTAGAATAGATCCTGGGGCTGGGGAGAAAAAACAAACACACAAACACACACACACAGACCCAAACAACCCAACCTTGGGAAAAATTCTGGTACTTCTTTTTAGGAACCTCAGTAATTGCTGAATGTTAAAACTGGCTTGAGCATCTCAGGTAATACACCTGGCTATGCATACCCTCCTGATTTTTTACAGGGATGGCTTTCAGCAGTGGCTGTTACTTGGTAGGTGTTTGTCCCTTTCATCCTTGCCTGCTGGAATGACCTTAGAAATGGCTCCTGGGATCACTTTGAACCTTTAAAAGAGGGCTGGTTATGGGCACTAAGCAAATCTGCTAAGTTCAATGCCTTGCCTTGACCCTTCCCTCAGTAGTTCTTCTCTCCGAGCACGTTCAGACTCTCCCTGTCTGATGTGACTTTTTTGCAGGTGTAAAGATCTCGGGAGCACCTTGAGTAACTAATGGGAGCAGCACTATTTCCCCACACCCTGCCTCTCCCCTGCAGTCATGGCTCAAGAGAAAGGCACGTATCCGTCCATCACACGTACACCGTGTCTAATAGAAACCAACCTGTCCAAGGGTTATTCCTGCTGTGCTGGAGTGTGGTTTTTTGCCAACTTACTATTTTCTGGGCCTATTTACATGTAATTTCTGCTTGACTCATTCCATATTTCTTTGTTTGTTTGTTTGTATAGAAACACCAAGGTTGGAAAAGACCCACAGGATCACCTGGTTTGGTTTTTTGACATCTTCTTCCTGATGGTCCACAAAGATAAACTGGAATGAGACCTATGGCTCTGTGAAGAGGGGGTGCCTTGTAGCCATCAGAAAAGGCAGAGAGGGGATGTGTGACACACCAAAATCTTAGGAGGCTTCAAGGTCCAAGAAGTGTTTGATAACTGAGCTCTCTGCACCCTGATTGAAAACCACCAACAGCAGGATGGTGCTGGGGGGGAAGTGAGCTGTAATGCTGGGATCTGGGAAAGTGACTCAGGTGGTTGCATCCCCCCAGCTCTATTTGCAGTCTTTTCTAGAGTAACGTTGGCTACTTTACAATTTCCCCCAGTTTTGTTCCCTATGTGGCAGGGAAATGAGGCTTGGTGTGCCACGATGCTGTCACACAAGGTCAGAGCCTCCTGTGAAATAGTACCAGCCCCAGGCCAAACACGGAGACAAAGCCACAATAGCACTAACTGCTAAACCCAGAAAGCCTTTGACTGCTGCTTTATTACCTAAATTTAAGGGTAGCAGGTCTGACCGAATTATTCATTGCAAGCAAACTCTCTGGCAAACCTCCTCCATGCTGGCTGTTAGCAGACTGTGGGCAAACTGCCTTTCTGTTTGTAGAGCTGCTCATGCCAAGCACAGCACTACCCAGAAGCTGCCTGCCTGCCCTTTGCTTCCCTAAGCCCCACTCTGGAGCTGTGCTGTGTCCCAAGGCAGTGTGGTACCCACAGAGCAGTACAGCCCGGGGAGGAAGACTCTGCCTGTGAATTGAGTGGGTAGATTCCACTGCCCTTTTTATTGTGGATGCTTATGCATGTCTTTGCTTCAATCCATTTTCCACTCTTTCTTGTTTTCCACTGGCAGGTTATCCTCTTTTCCCAGTGAGGTTTTTTGCCTGTCTGGGGCAGCAGACTGAGCACGCTGTGAGATTAGTTCCCCTAACCATTGCCCTTCTAATCACAGTGCTTCATTCCTTTCTGTCTTCAACAGTCTTGCAACCATTTCCAAGTCTCTTTGTAGTACCCTGCAAGGCCGGGTTCAGTGGCCAGCTATGAATCTGCTCGAGACTAAGGGTCAAAGGCTAAACACCCTAATCTGCCACTGAAGGCCTTGGTAAGTAAGTGATTGGCCACAAAGATCAGCTCCTCTACCACCCCCAGGCAAACGGGACACATAGCAGGTGATCCCCTCCTTAGCAATGCTGTAGCAGCTGTCACTATTCTTTTTCATGTAAGGGCAGAAAAAGAAATAAAATAACGCCAAAGAAACAAACCTACAACTGAAGTGAGGTCTAGCTGTCTTCCTCCCATGCTTGTTGGGAAGGCTAGTGAGTGAACAAACCTGAATAACAGCCCCGTGGACAAAGTCTTTGGTGAGATAATGCCCAGGCTTCACTATTCCATCCTCCTCTGGGCTACTTAAAATCCCCATCTCTTTTGGAAAGGGCTTTTGGAAGCTGGCATGCTGCACTAGTGAACAGCACAGCCTCTCCCTTGCAGCTAAGCTATATTAAGAGGCAGCAAAGGCCGATGGAAAAAGTGCTAGAGGAGGCACTTGTCTCTGGCACTTAGGCTGCGTGGGCAGCGGGCTTGCTCCAGGGGCATCATTGTAGTGCCCACACACAGCTCTGAGCGCTGGTGCTACTGGCTGGTGCTATATCTCAGGTCTCCAGTCTGGCCTCCAGCTGTTGCTTCAGAAGGCAGAAGGACTCCTGCAGGTCCCATGTGGGATGTGCAAGCTCTGTGGAGACAGCTAAGATTCCAGGCACCAGACAGCTATGTTTAGATAACTAAATCTTTCCCACAGCAAGCCCTATAGGTCTAATGCTGAAGATAGGGTGAGTTGTGTTGTTTGTGCCAAGTTCTTGAGGTAGGAAGAAATAAAGTGGAATTGGAGGCAGGACTGGAGCCAAAACAAGCAATCTATGGTATACCCAGAAAGCAGGAACCATTTCTAATCAAGATGCATCTTTGTTTCCTTGAAAAAATTACCTCCTAGTTGTCTTAATTTGCTCACTAAACTCTGCCCCAAAGTACACACTTGATCATGCTTCCTTGAGATATTCTGTAGACTGTGTCTGGAAAGATTCACAGACTCCTTTTCCATCCCAAGACCTGCCATTTGAGGTTGCAGCCTGCAAAGTGGATCACCAAGCCTATTCTGTAGTGAGACACTGTAGACGCCCTGCCTTGACTCCTTTGAGCTTGCCCTTGTACTTGCACAGCTGCAGCAAAGAACAAGGTAGGACTATAGAAATAAAGTGATATTATCTAAAACTATACAGACAAACCTCTCACACATTTATACTCGCGTACCTATAATCACAAGTACTATGACAAGCCTCCATGTGGTCAGTCAAGAGGACATCCCCCAGAGGCCCATGCTCTTGCCTGGATTACTTACACCCATCATCTCTGACTCTCAGGTATTTAAACTTAGCATGGTTTGGATGTATTTTGTGCAACCATAGGAGCTGGCAAATCTTGCTCACAGCTCAGTCCATGTTTGCCATATGCTGATGTATTCTGTCAGAAAGAAGAGCACTTGAGTGGGCACTGAACCTACTTAAGTGTTCCTCTTCCCCTCACTTCACTGTCAAAACATCTTCATCCTTGCCACCTTTCTTTATTTCCAGTGGTGGCATCAACCTGAGATGTGCACATGATGGCAATCAGGAATGAAAGCACCATTAAACCACATGAATTTGCAGCAAGTTTTTACCATGACTGTGAAGGAAGATAAGGGATTCTCCATTTGTTTATACTGTCTTTGCCACTGTTGGCATCTGTTGTGCATCTGCAGCCTATGGGAACCGCATCATTGTGCTGGAGAAGGCAACAACTGCTAATCTGATAAGGTTCTGTAAGAGCTGCTCATAACAGCACAGACAAGAGTCCAGCTCACAGTACAGCTGCTTCCAGACGTGGGTCGTTAGAAAATCCATCAAGGCAGGGTCAGGGAAGGGCTTCTCCATGTGAGCAAAACAAACAGGAACGGAGCGAGCCTGCAAATTCCAAAGAAACCGCCCCCAAACTGCACACTGGGAGAGCAGAAGAAGGGTCTGGAGGAGTAACCTGCCAGCGTGGCCCTGCAGATTAACAGGGGAAACAAAGCAATGTGCAGCTGGGAGAAAACACTCCCCAAGGCCTCAGGCTCTGCGGGCACCAAAGGGATGCCCCAGGACATAGCACCAGGCTGCTGGGTTTCTCATTCTCATAACACCCTCTTATACATATGGCATGAGGCCTGTTCTCATAGTCTACAAGCTACATTAAATGCTCAGGTGCCGCAGAGAGGTATGGGCACACACCAGGCCCACCCTGCCCAGATCAGCTGGGATACATCACTGCTCCCTTCTTTTTAGGTCTCTGCCATCTTACTCCACACCTGCATGAATATGAAGGGCTACAAAGATGGTGAAGTGTCTATAGGGAAAGATGTATGAGGAGTGAGTGGCAGGTGCTGATCTCTGCCCTCTGGTTGCAGAGACAGGACCTGAGGGAATGGCACAGAGTTGTGCCAGGGGAGGGCCAGGTTAGGTGTAAGGAAAGGGTTCTTCACCAGAAGACTGTGGGCATGGAACAGGCTGCCCAGGGCAGCGTCCTTGGAGGTGTTCAAGACCAGGTTGGACAGGGCTCTGGGCAACCTGATCTAGTAAAGGTGTATGTTTGGTGGCCCTGCCAGGCAGGGGGGTTGGAACTACATGATCCTTGAGGTCCCTTCCAACCCAGGTCATTCTGTCATTCTGTCAGGCACAGCACTGAGCTCAAATTGTGTTTGGGCGACATTCTCAGAGGGTTTGGGTTTTGGGTGGTGCTGCATGAAGCCAGGGGTTGGACTCGATGGTCCTTGTAAGCCCATCCCAACATGGGATGTTCTATGAGTCTGTGATTCTAAATTAATCACAGACATCCAAGTGTAAGAAAGGGAGGCACACTGAGTCTCAAACTTACATGAAAATAATATATAAAATGCCCTAATGTCCTGCATACAGTTCAGTTACTTACCAACTAAAATAATGAATTATTATAAAATAAAGGGACATTCCACAGCAGGGAGACCTCCAAATCATACTGATTGCAGTCATGAATTAAAACAAGCAGGGCACTCCATGCTGATGCTTTCACAGGGCAACGCAGCAGACAAGAGCTTAAGGAAAGGGCAGGACAAGCCTGCAGCAAAACACCAGGAGGTCTCTGAGGGAGCAAGAGCAGCAGCTCAAGCTGAGCTGGAGCTTTTATCTGGTTGCACTGCTGGGAGCAGCCCCCTGCTCATTGCTATGTTCATTAGCAACAAGATGTGGAAACACAGCTGGCATCTTCCTATAGGACAAGCACAGTTGCTGTGGACAAGCAGCTCTGCCATGTCCCTGCAGCCACACTTGGTTGGAAGGTTCATGGGAGGTTACAAATCATGCAGACTCTTCCTCTACATGCAGCTAGCAACGTTTACCCAGACTGCATTGATTGGACAGAGAGAGGTTATTACTCTTTAACCTTTCTGAGAAATCTTCTTCTCTCTCTAACACAGCCCAACAATACTGTACATCCTGCTCACATTCATATAAACGTGTATTAAGAAATCTACTTGGAAGCGTGCCCGTGTTGAAATGTCTGTGGCTGCTGTGTTTAGGGATGTTTGCTGCTCTGGAGTTGTGGAGTTGTTGTTCAAGAGCAGCTCCTGAAATGTGAAATGAAGAAACTTACAAACAAACAAGGAAAAATCGAGGCCTCATGCTACTATCAGCAACATAACACCTGGATCATTTTTCCCCCCTCTGCATAAAATAGAGATTGTTTTTTACATAGTTATCAATGAATTTTGCCAGGACTGGAGGACTCCTACAGCAGACAGAAGCATTTGCTACAGCAAAGATGTACCCAGTATGGTTCTCCTCTGGACAAACAAATAAAACCTAAAAGCTTGAACAAGTGTCTGTCTGCAACACAAGCATCAGCATTAAAAACCACCGTACCTCTCTCTGTTATGTTTGTTATAATTTACTCAAGCCATAGGATCACAGAATATCCTGTGTTGGAAGGGGCCACAAGGACCATAAAGTCCAACCCGTGGCTCCACACAGCACCACCCAAAACTCAAACCCTATGTCTGAGTGTCGTCCTTCACCACCAGCATGGAAACATCCAGGGCAATGCATCCTTTACCAGGCAGTGTGAATGATGTGAAACCACAACAGTTCTTCACTTTTGAAACCTATGCCATAACCTGTAAAAATCACCTTTTATTTGGGCTGTGAGCCCAGTTACAGACCTGTAAATAAGATCAGTGACAAAGTCTATGACACCGTCAGTATCCTGAAGGGAAATGTGCTGAGCTGGGCTCCGTTTTATCATCAAAACCTTCACCATGGCAATTCAGAGACAAAAGAAGTTACCATAGCGTTCTGTCTGCTGGAATCACGTGAAGAACCAGCTGTATGGTGAAAAGCAAACAGAAAATTAACAATTTGGACAAAATACAGGATGACAAGGAAGTGGTACCGTGAGAATAAGCGTATCACAGTTCTACCTTTATGAAAATACATTTGTAGTACTGCTGAAAGGGGGAAAAGAATGTACATACTGATAACAGGCTCTGAGTAGAACAAATATTTACTGTCAGAATAAAACAAACATCATCCTAAAGCAGCTGTCCCCCACGGTGACTGCGGCTGTGGCTGGAAAGAAAACTGCTTTCTTCCTACAAATGAAGCAATGGAGACTTGATCAGTATTTCTTTTTCTTGTCAGAGTTTAAAATAAAAGATTGCAGGTGCTGCTGAACCAATTCAGAAGAGAAAGAGGTGCTAAGAGGGGTTTGGTTGGCCTCCTAGTGAACGCTCTTAACAAACTAAGTTCCTTCTGAATTATCAGTCTTGTTTCCCGCATGTCAATGGGTAGAAATAATGAATGGACTCGTAATACAGGGATACTAAACTCACTTTTTTGTTTTTATTATTAAGAGCAATCGAAATACACCACTTAGTAAGAGACAAAGTGAGTGAACGCTTTGGTCACGTTTGACCTAATAGGAAAGCAGACGTTGTTATTAGATGTGGCCTTCACTGGTAATGACAACATTCGTCTTCCAAGACTAGAATTTCTGATAGAGGCATAGTTTCATGGTAACAGAGGTAGGAAAAGGTACCAAAAATAGTCAAGCAAGTTTCTGAAGTATCTAAAACAAAACAAGCTTCTATTTCCTAACAACTCATAACATAGAATTTTCAATCTGTTTTGAACATCTTATTTCACTTTTAAGTCAAAATAGCTGACAAATGTTTAAATAGGCTGTCTCACTTGAGCGCAGCAAACATAGGAGATATGATTCTCAAAGTTCAGTCCCAAAGCATCTCCTCTTTTTAAATACAAGTTTAAAATCTTAATAGCAAACTGTATGAATGAGACAGCTCTTTCAATCTGATGGGGATGCAGAAAAGCAGGTCCCTTAAATTTGAAATAAAAATAACAGGTGCAGTATTAATTTACTGCTCTAGGACCGATGAACATGCTTCTATTTCTCAGACTTGTTAAAAAAAGAAATACATTTGTCACCAGGAACCCCAATGGGAATGCCTTACCAGGAGAGGCCAGCCAAGACAATCTGTGTTTCAGTTCTTCCAACAACGTCTAGTTTGTATGCAGTGAATAATCGGGCGCTAAATATCACTATAGCATGGTATAATGAATAAATACCACCCACAGGCTGGTGAGGAACAGTAGCACCCAGGCCCAGCCAACCTATGCATATGTTTAATTACTCATCCTTAAAAAATTACCACTTTGCCTGGATTCCATATACCAATCTTACTGCTAGGAAAGGTGCAAACAAGTCCATCAGTACATATTCAAAAGTAAGATGTAAAACGAGGTTCAAAGAGCAAAAACCTTCCATGTTCCTTTATATTTCAGCAGAGACAGTTGGTTAAGGTGCTTTCAGATTCTGCACTGCAGACGGGTTTGCAGAGGTGGCCATTTGATAAGCTGTTCACAGTACAGTTTGTAGTGGGTATCAGTGAGGGGTTCCTAGAGCTGAACCCTGAGCTGTTAGTTTCTGTAGCGGGGCATCTGTGGAGCTGGGGCTCCCTCTAAGGGAGCAGCGGAGGACACTGTCATAAGCTGTCCTGCATGCATTTTCTCATTCACCCGCAGCTGACAGCCATCCTGCAGCATCCTTATAGCGATCCTTGCAATGTTTTTAGAGTCATCGAGTCCACTGTGAGGTCTCCCATCATAGCTCATCCCCAGCTTCTCAAGCATGATCATCAGCTTGGTCTGGTTTCTGGGAACCTGATGGAAAAAGTGAACCATATTTAAGAATTAGGTTCTGTAACGCACTGCAAGATAAACAGACGCAGATTTTAAGTACTACGTGCTGCCTTCATGTTGCCCGTTGTTGGATCATTAATGCTTCAATTTCAAAGCAACTCGCTGAGGCAGGCATTCATTTTTTCGAGCTTGTTTAGACTCAGGACCATCTCAAGAGCCTCTCGCCATCATCAGCTCAGGAGGTGCCAGCACTGGTCATGGTCCAGCTATGCTTAATATCCCTATAAAAAAGAATTACCAAGGTGGCACAGCAGGGAGAAATTGGGTTTTCTTTCTTCTTTTTCTTTTCAGTGCTAAGGGATTAAGAAGTATCAGGATCCTGATTTTTGCTGGCATCAAGCAGATGAATGTCTCCAAATGCCACAGTATACAGTGGCAGCCTTCAGCCTTCAGCCTCCCATGTCTGCATAGACAAGGAGGCTTAGCTGACTTACCCATGCAAAGTGCTACACCAGGAAATGCCCGACTCCTCTCCTCCTTAGCTATTAAATGTGCATTTGTTCTCCAGAAAGGTCAAAGAAAAAAAAAAAAGATATCAAAACTTCGGTTTGCTCTCTTGGTGGTGGCACCAGTACAGGAGAGGGCTGCTGTGTGGAGTCAGGAGTTGGGCTCAATAATCCTTACAGGTCCCTTCCAACCTAGGACTACGACTATGTGAGCACGGGACATTAATAGTTTCCAGATCTTACACAATATTACTACTACATTTAACAGCTAGGCAGAACAGAGACAACACAGTTAACAAAACCCAGCAACACACAGCTGCTGTTGTAACACCCACAAACTGGACAGGGAAGACACACCTGCAAGTGGTAGGGTACTGCACAGAGCCTTTGTAATTGACATGTCTATCAGCATTATTTAGCAACAGATCCAACTGCAGAACAGCTAAACACAAGGATTGAACAACCGTAAGTTCTACAAGAATTAATTTGCATTCAAATCAAAATGCTAAGAATTAAAAGAAATTGATTAATTCCAAGTTATAATCTTCATTGGCTTTGACAAAGCGACATTCCCACTGCTAAACAGAGAAAGAGAAGGGTTTGTCTGGTTTAAATCTAACAGGACTAACAGGACAGTTCTGTGTTCTAACGTGTTTCCAGTAGAAAAAGTCACCTAGAAATGGTGTAGTAATAGAGGAGTGAACTGAATAACCATGTCATATTTAACCAGCACAAAGTAAAGATCTTATTAAATGTCTATCTCTTTTCTTTTTTTTTCCTTCAAGTTTACATTTGATACCACAATCCTTTAAAGAAGAGATTGTTGGCCAGGTCCAAATCATATTCAAACCAATGGTTTAGCTGCACTGACTAGCAATTCACTAGAATCTGCAATTACTTATTTTACAGCTACTTGACAGTGAACGAAAGCAGCAATAAGGCCCTGTGCTGAAACAGGTATTACTTCTCTCTTGAGAATTTGATGCAACTAGATATGTCCTCATCTTTTCCTGTTCCCATCACTGTGGAGATAACCGACAGCAGTGACATATTACTTAAGTACAGGAAGCAATAACTGCAAAATCAATACAGATTATTTCAGCTAAGCTAAGATTTGTTCTAAGAGCACCAACATGATATTTTTAGACAATTATTTCATAAGATGCAGGTAACAATCACAGGTACAAGGAGACACGTGAGACAAACTGAATTTTCCTGCAAGAGAAACAAGAACCGATCCGTACCTTATAGAAGTTGCCGTATGATTTGCGAATATTGATCCACTTTTTGGCAAATGAAGGGTGTTTGATACGGCTGACACGGCACTGGATGTTCAAAAATTTACTCATATCCCAAGACCTTCACATGTTATAGAGAAAAGAAAGAACATTAATAATGATGAATTCATATGCTCTCAATTTTAACCACTGCGCAGCTGAAGCACAAGAAAACGTCTTTCTTTGGTGTTAGTAGGAAGAAAACAGCTCAGATTAGGAAAAGCTGCCTAGGGACACAGAGTTTTTTAGTATTACATTGTTAATGACGGGGAAAATAAATAGAAGAAACATTTTTACTATGATGGTTTCAGATCCAGTATAGTTGAAACAAAAAAGTAGCCTGCCAACTTCCCAGCCTACACATCAACCCTAACACAGCCCAAGTCTCATACACCAGAGGCGTATACAGTCCTTGCAGAGCAAATGATACCTTAAACGTCCCTGATCACTCAGTATGCACATATCTCTCTCCTTAACTAATGTTACTGAAACAAGACTGAGCTTAGTTTTAGGTGAGCCAGACTCCACGCACTTCCATCCTTCCTTCCTGAAGGGAACCACTCCAACAAGTTTGTAAGCTTCAAGCTAAAGTAAAGCCATTTTTCTCCCTCCTGCAGCTGTCTATGCGATCTCACTGCACCTATTTTCCTTGAGGAGCATCACTGCGGGGATTTCCCTGGAGAATTCCAGACATATTTTAAGCTCAGTAGTACAACTAGTTTTATACCGGCTTTGGCTTAGTACTGTCTTTTTAAAGATCTTCTATTGCTTTCAAAGATACAAACCCAATCACAAGGAAAAGTCAATTAAATAGGATTAGCTGTCAATTATCCACATCATACTAATGCAATTCAATCTTTAATTCACTCCTTGGTTTTAAGGAGCACACAGAACTCCACTGTAAAAATCAAGTCTCACGTGACAGCTTCCAGACAGCCTCACTGTTCATGCTGGGCACAACCCCGTTTCAGCAGTAAAGGCTCTTCACCAGAAGAGGTGTGTGATTTATAGACATTGCCCAAACTCTAAATAATTCTGAGGAAAAAAACAGGAATTTTCCCACTTGGTAAACTGGATTAATTTAGGGTTTTGTTATGCATTAATTCACCTGCTGTGATACTACTGTGATACTATGCACTGGAACAGGTTGTGGATGCCCCATCCCTGGAGGCACTCAAGGCCAGGCTGGATGTGGCTCCAGGAGCCTGGTGTGGTGGTTGGTGACCCTGCACACAACGGGAGGTTGAAGCTGGATGATCTTAAAGTCCTTTTTAAACCAGGCCATTCTGTGATACTTCTCAAACTGCTCATGCCATGGACTGGAGCATTTATCTGTGTTTTACCTGAGAATGGCCTTAGGGAACTATAGTAAAACTCTTCCCCATTCTCTTTTTTTTATAAACTGGTCTTCTTCCAGGGTTTATCCATCTTTAGTTCAGCACAGCATTGTGTTTTATTAATCCAGTCACGTAATAATGCATACTGGGTGCAACACAATCACATCACCTCCTTCAAGAGAGCATGGGACCTAGTTAGAACTAAGTGCAGGATGAAAGGCAGATGGAAACAGAGAATTACAAGTCTGAAGGACAAAAAGTCTACTGAACATAATCTAATTGAATGCAGAAACTTGGAAAGGAAACGGTGCCACCTAGTGGACTTGAAGCACCATTTCAAACTGTTCAGCTTTCCCGACCAATTTAAAACTGGAATAAAGGCAAAATAACAGTATGGTGGTCCATCTTTAACAATTTTGCTACAGAGATCAAACATTATTTTGAAGTTTTAGAGCATGCTGGAAGTTACATAAGGACATACCCATCTGTCAACATGCAATAGCTATACTTTGTTCCCAGCTCTCGCTGTCTCATCCAGTCTACAACGTTCTGCAGAACTTGAGGGAATGTATCAGCTTTATCAACAATGTCCTACAAGAACAAGAAAAAGAAAAGTGAGGAACACTCATTTTCAGGAAAACACAGTGTGAAGGATAAGAACCACTGGGAGGGAGTGTTGATCTGCCAGTGGGAAGAAGGGTACTACAGAGGGACCTGGATAGACTGGATCAACAGGCCAAGGAAAATGGCATGAGTTTCAACAGGGCCAAGTGTTGGGTCCTGCACTGTGGTCACAACAACCCCAGGCAACCCTACAGGCTTGGGGAGGTGTGGCTGGAAAGCTGCCTGATGGAAAGGGACCTTGGTGTGCTGATGGACAGTCGGCTGAATATGAGCCAGCAGTGTGCCCAGGTGGCCAAGAGGGCCAATGGCATCCTGGCTTGTATCACCACACCATTCTGGTGTGGTGAGCAGGACTAGGGAAGTCATCCTGCCCCTGTACTTGGCATTGGTGAGGCCTCACTTCAAGTGCTGTGTTCAGTTTGGGGCACCTCAGTACAAAAAGAACATGGAAGTACTGGAGCAGGTGCAGAGAAGGGCAACGAAGCTTGTGAAGGGCTTGGAAAATCAGCCCTGTTATTAGAGGCTGAATGAGCTGGGGCTGTTTAGTCTGGGGAATAGGAGGCTGAAGGGAGACCTTATCGCTCTTTTCCAGTATCTGAAGGGTGCTTACAGTGAGAGCGGGGCAAGTCTGTTCTCACAGGTGACAGGATGAGGGGAAATGGCCTCAAGTTGCACCAAGGTAAGTTTAGGTTGGACGTCAGGAAACACTTCTTTACAGAAAGGGTAGTTGAGTACTGGAATAGGCACATCTCATTTTCCTCAGCTTTTCCCCAAAGAAATACAAGCACAAATTACCTGAGTGATCCCTGTCAGACCAACACAAAATTCAGAAAGCTTGGGATTGATCTCTGGCTTCACGTACTGCTGGAACGTATCCTCCTGCAGAGAGAGAATCAGTCAGAAGCAGCATGTATGGAGCCTGCAAGGCAACTTCTTCTGCTTGCCCACAGCTCAAAAAACAATAATTAGTGGCTATAATTTCATGTAGAATCACAGATTGCTGGAAATTCCCCAGTTAAAACTTCCAGGTACTTAACCGTACCATCAGTCAGAGGGATCTGCAACTTCAGTGTCTCATAATTTCAGTTCGATAGCAGCTAAGTTTCTCCTACATGCAAGATGTGCAGGAACACAGCACTTAGGACAGCAAAACCTCTATGAAATAGTTTTAAAACCAGGTTAGACAGTAACAGTCCATCTGTAAGGTACACTGAAGAGATGGCCTAATCCACTGAGAAGCAGAGCTTCTCTGAATCCCCTCCTTCTAGAACCACACATTCCTCCTTGCAACAGCAGGGACAGCTTCTTTCACACCAGGAAGTTAGCTTTGTTTGTGTGTAAGAGGCACAGAGGACAAGTCTTGGAGCAGGGAATAAAGAAAGCGGTCATTTTTAATGAAGTTCAATGTCTATCTAGGAAATAATCCAGACTTTCTGAAGCAAAGAAGTTATAACAAAAGACAACACATTGACTCATTATTAGGTCACTTACTATTTCCAGCGTACGCGTGTTTAATAAGACAACAGGAAACTCAATTATTTCGTGTATAAATTCAGGTGGGTTTCCTTCTTCACATGTTGCTTCAAAATCAACAACACAGATGTAGTCATAGTAGCCATCTCCATTAATAGGTTCCTTCTGCATCAGCTTCTGTTTCTTATAATAGTTCTTCAGTCTCTTCTTCAGCACATCCTTCACTCCTCTAAAGAGATAAGGAAAGTAACTAGGGTTACACTCTCATTTAATCAATTACAGCACTCTCGTACAATCACAGCTATACTCAGCATTCAAACGCTTATCATTTATAACCCCATTTTGAGCATTAGCACTTACGAAGACTGAATTCAATATCACACCATTAACACTCAGTTCTCTGTGATAATGCAAAGGCTGCAATATCCCAGACAACTGATGTGCCTAGATAATATCAGTATTCCAAGAGCGGCTCAGAAGCACAGTGCAGATGCCCAGTATCTTTGCAGGGCCACCTCCACTTCAGCAAACCTCAGCAGTCTCTGCTGAAGCCATATATTGCAAATGAAATTAAATGAAACAGCTACTCATAGGCAAGTGATATTGTCACAAAAGCAGCCCATTGGCTTACAAAGAAAAAATGGAACTGGACTGATTTTGCACGTTTAAGCCTTAAAACAACCATCCCTTCTGGCTCTACCATGCTCAAAGACAAACCCAAAGGTCCACAGCTCAGCCTAACCTGGTGTCGAGCTTGAACTCCGCGAGTTTATTTCTAAGCTCATCTCTGGTCATTCTGTTGATGTAGCCGTTGGTCATAGCAATTTCTTTGTACACGGGATCGCTGAAGTCATTGGGATTGGAAGCTGTGTTTTTCCCATTGCTTTCTTGATCGCTGACCCTGCACTGCAGCTTACCCTGCAAGGAAGAAAAGCTTGAAGGTCAAAACGTTCGCTAGATCGCTAATATTTATGCACAGTTTTGGTGCCCAAACGCATTAAAACCTCACACCATTGTACTCGTGGTCAGACTGTGTGAGTTCCCTTAGGGACGGAAAGTAAACTCAGCATTAAAGCAGCACCGGCCTGCACGCTTCCAATGAAAAACAAGAAGAATACGAAAGGGACGGGAGTGTGTGCCCGAAGTTACGTCAAATCTAAGGGACGAAACCAGACAGGCAGCCCGAGTTTAAGAGCAAAACTCGTTTCTCGGGTACGAGCTACCAAAACCTCGATGGAAGCGGGGGAGCCCTCTCGTCACCTTCATTCAGCGCTGTCCGTACTAACTGCATTCCCCGCGCAGCCGGACGCGCATCATGAGGCCCGCAAGGCCCAGGGCCTCCCCCGCCCACCCGGCCCGGCGCTGGGCTCGCTCCGCAGGTTCGCTCCGCAGCGGGTAATGGCTCCGGCGGCCCAGGACGGGGCAGGCCCAGGACGAGGCAGGCCCAGGACGGGGCAGGCCCGGGGCGGCTCGGCGCATGGCCGGCACTCACCGGCGGGCGGGCGGCCTGCGGGCGGTTCTCCTTCTGCTCCTCCATGGCCGATGGAGGCGGGGAGGGCGGCGGGGCCGGGCTGGGCTCAGCGCCTCCTCCCGTCGGGCCGTTGGTGATGGCCGGGGCGGGCCGTGTGCGCCTGCGCCTGCGGAGACGGCAGGGATGGGAGTAGTGCCATGCACCGGGCTGCTCCGGTCCGGGTACGGATAGCAGCCCCTACATCCCTTTGCCATTAGCCTCATCTCAAAGCACACTTGGTAACTCCCAGGGAAACTTAAGCACCAGCATCAGGCTGGTGGGGGCAGATGTTGGCCAGACTCTGTGCATAGGTCCACCCTATTGGAACCAAGGGCTCCCGACAGGCACAACAGAGCCCTTCAAACCCCGGTTCGCTGCCACCTTTCAAGGGGAATCCCGGGGTCACAGGGCGGCATCTTGTCCCCACACTTCTGGCTGAATCCTACAAAAGAATGTGAAATAGGGAGGAAAATCCACTTCTCCAGCTGTAAGGAAAGCCACCCAGGTAGAAAATCCCACCCAGGAGGTTTCTCTGCAAATATCAACATCATTTCTTGGGAGCTGCAGCCAGGCCCCACCTCAGGCAGGCCTGGGCACATGCACCCAGGAAGCCAATTGCTCCTAAACAGTTTGCAGCCAGAAGCCTGCAGGAGAGCACAGCAATAGTTCCAGGGTGCTCCTTCCTCCCTGTAAAAGCCCATTCCAGCACTCTCACGAGTAGCTCCATTTCACCTTCAACAAAAAGCAAGGCTGCAATTAATCCCAGACCGCCCCAGAGGCAGGACCCAAGAAGTGGAATTGGAACACAAAGCAAAGAGCTCAGCTTCTCCTTGAGATTCAGAATCACTTTTATTTTGTTGTTTTGGTGAGGATGTGTCGGTGCGGTGCGTGTATGTCTGGGCATGCATGTGTGTGTGTGCGCAGAATCCTGCCCAGGTACGCAGATTTATGTGAATACCTGCAATTACAGTTCATTAACTGAGCCACGAAGCGCGTGGTGAGTGCTACACTGAGGCCTTGGCTCTTCTTGTGCTTACTGCGGTGCAGCATCTCCAACTCCCCACACTGCCCTTCCAAGGATGGCAGCCCAAGATCCCAACCAAAGATTGGAGCTGAGCTCCAGCATCTGGCTCTGTAGGAGCAAGCTGGAGGGTTTCCACATCACTTAGTGAACTCCTAAATAACAACTGCAGTTCCCTTTAACAAAGCCACATCTGCCTTTCACAGCAAGGGACTCCTGCTGCTCTAACAAACTTTAACTAGATCAGAAGACCAAAGGAGAAATGGGAAAGGGACAGGGATCCTACGTAAGCTCCAGTGCTACGGCACAGCCGAGCACACCTGAGGATGCTGCAAGGGAGAGAACGTGTACTTCCACAGATCCCAGTCTCATCCTTTTGATTTCAGAGGCCACAAGGCAGGATAACACCCAATCTGATGCCATTTTCTGTTCTGCATTAAAGTTGAATCTCCCAAACTCAGAGCAGAGACAAAATGCAGAAAGGGCACTAGTCAAATCCATCTCGGCAGTGTAGTGGGCTGAACCCATCTTATTTCTATGACCTTGTTGCCTTCAACAGAGTTAAAACAGAGTGATCCCACACCCCTTAGGTTCCCCTGCAGTTGTCAGAAGGCTCCAAGAACTCCTGCAAGCCCTAAGATGAGCTAGATATACCATGTTACCCTTTGGGCTCTACCTCAACGTATCTGGATGCTGCTTTGGGACATGCAGTTTCTTCAGTGTTACACAGACTCAGCAGAAGGCAAGGTTGCTATTGCAAGAGTTTCATTTGGACGGATGCATGTTTGAATCCCACGTTTTGCTTCCAAGTAACACAAGATACTCCAGTATGAGCTCCAGGTGCTGAAAGCCCTACAGGTCTGCTCCCAAGTCCATGTGCACCAGTTTTAACATGAAATCAACTGGTTAGCAAGCAAGAGGTCTGCAAACCAATGAGCAAAACCAGCACACGGCCCTCTTGAGTGAAGTGAGGATCAAGTGTCAGGAGATTCCTCTCCTCTTCCAAAGGGGTTACAGTCACCATCAGTTCCACAGGGAGACAACTGATGCCCCAGTCCTATTTGCCCTCTTTCTTCATTGTAAGCTTGCTGTAAAGTCTGCAGGGTGCTCTGCAGAGGCCTTGGCCCTTTTCTAACAGTTTGATAACTTTCAAAGTGAGGACAAGGGCAGAGTAGGAATGCATGCTCTGAACTGGATATCTCTGCTCTTAGAACAACATCTTCAAGCCCTCTTTCCTTAAGGCTTGACTCAAGAAAAATGAAAGTTCCTTCAGACATACAGGGCACTAATCCCTGGGGCTCAGTGATGCTGCGTGGAGTCTAAGAGACAGGAGCTCAGCAAAGGGATGCTGTGTGCAGAGGATTCCAGGATACATCCTTAAAAGAGAGAAGCAGCAAAACCAAAAGGGCTGGCAGCCACTTGGCACGGTTTTCCTGCACAGATCTCTCACTTGGCAGTTGCAAAGGGGAGACATTTCTGAGCTGCATAGAAAATTAAATGGCTTTAGCACATTAAAAAAAAAAAACAAAGATGAAAACAGTTACACCAGTTACTAAACAGTGGGCGGATGAGTGATCCCAATTTCACATTAAGTAACTCGACTGATCTCCACACTGCCATACTCCCAGCATTATGGCTTCAGTACATGGAACAGGCTGGGTGCCCGCTGCCTACAAAGGCCAGGTAACGCTGAGCTCCTGATGAGGTGGCAGCAGGGCTGCAGTCCCATGGAGCGGGCTGTAAGGTGTCTGCTTTGTCCTCTTGCTCCTTTAGCACTCCTGATTCCCACACCAGCTGGGCGCACAGGGAAGCTGATCTCCTGTCTGGAGAAGGATTCCAGTGGGCGATATCTTTGCAATGTGGACTTCACGCAACAGCTCAGCAATAAATCACTATTTTCTTCCTACAGAGGATGGAAAGAGATGTGAGTAGCAGCCGAGACAGGAAGAGAAGCCCTCCCAGCATAGGAGGTGACTGCAGACAATGCTCTAACATAGTTTCTAACGATATTGGACTCTCCATGTTTCACGGGCAGAAAACTTGGGTAAGGTTTCTAGAACTATTCTGAGCACCATTTGGAAAGATCTTACCTCGCTCCTGCAACCAGAGGCAATTCCTAGTGAGTTTAGCTATAGCAGTATAGAAGCACAACCATTAATGCTTCTTACTGGTACTAGAAATGTTTAAAAGCCCATTGCCAGAGGTGGCAGGATGACACTTGAAGGCTGAGCCTAGGCTCCCTCCTGGCTGGAATGATACTCCAAAAAGACAGCAAGTTGACTGAGCTTTTATTTGGCTGCTTTCCATGCTGAAGTTAGAAACAATGGCTTTCTTCTTTACACCTGGGCCCCACAATTTCCTACTAGAACAGACTCTGCTCTGCATTTCTCAATGTTAAGCTCCTGACAAAGGGGCTATTTACAGCCAGGCTGATATTTTAAGGACCAGAATTCAGGAGAATGTCACAGCAGGTCCCAACTTGCCTGCTCCTCCAACACATCCTTACCACTGTGTAGCAGAGCATAAGTGACTGCATAAGGCAGGAAACATTTCCTAGGATGCTCTTCCCCCTGCACTGCAGGCCATGACCTGATCCTGCTGTGTGGGACACAGCCCAGGGTTTTGCACTGAAACAATTTCAGAGGCTTCACAGAACCAACCCCCCTTTCCCACAAAGCCTTGGCCAACTGCCACAAAACTCACTTGTCCAGGAACAAATCCAGGGAATTCTGCTACAGCTCATTTCAAGAGATTTTCCTCCAAGCAGGTCTGAAGTAAATGGTACCAAGAACAATTTTACATTCATCATGAGATCCCAATGAGTTTCAATACGCAATCAATGGGTCCACAGAATCCTTTCCCCAGTGCTTTTCTTCTGGCTGGCAGCCCTGCCATCTGCAGCAATTGCTTTGCTCCATGTCTCGTTGTCATCCCCAGCTTGCAGGTGACCATGTCCACTCCAGCCATGAAGCCTGAACCTGCGAACTGCCCCTGCCCTGTGGCATCTCAGAGTCCCAAATTACCACCGATCCCTGTCAGCATGCAATTCCACAACTGGAGATGGGAGCACTGTAGAGCATCAGCCACATTCCTCCCCGGTGGAAAACCTTTGGCACCAGTACTGATGATTTATCTGGAGAAGGAAAGCAGAGAGAAATGGTGGTGAAGCAAGAGCGGCAGGGTTCATAATCCTTGTGATTAATAATTTAAGATACAGAATTTTCTCTAGGCTGCTAAATAAGGAGGGAGAGCACTTTTATTAAAAATAAGACAGGCCTTTTTGAGAACATGTTTCCTGCCAAGAGACTGACTGAAAGTAGGACATGGTGTTAAGACACTATGGAGGTCACAATGCAGGATGGGGGGACAAGTACACAGGCACAAAGGTGACAGCACAGTATAACAAACACTGTAACCTGGGATTAGAAAGGATGCTATGCCAAGCACACACACAGGAAGACTAGCAGCAGGAGCTGCTGCAGCCTGTGGCTCAGGATCAGAGCAGCTACCTTCTTTCCAGCTTCAAGCAGGCACTGAAGGATTCCTTAACACAGAGTTCAACAGTCATCTATCACCTAAGCTGCTCTCAAGCTCCTCAATGCTACCTGCCAAATTCCCTTGAACACAAAGGACAAGTGCATAGTGCTGCACCTAAAACAGGCAGCCCCATGCACCACCACAAACTTGGGGCCACTTAGCTTTGACATGTTCTCCACCAGATTTCAACACAAGCACATCTTCATCATGGTAAAAGGCTAAGCTGAAACAGAGGGAACTGATGGTACAGAAGGAATAAACTCTAACCAAAGAGAACAGCACAACACAATGGTAGTACCTCCATACTTAGCAATCATCATCACCTCTCACCCATACAAGATCCTGAGCAACATGACCCAGCTGTGAGGGTGGCTCTGCTTGGAGCACAGGGTGGGATAGAGAACTCCAGATTTCTTTCTACCTAAACTTATGCATAATATTATCTCCTTATCTGTCACAACACAGCTCAGAGAACACCTCGACCCACTTTACTTTGACTCCCCTCCTTTGAGCAGTCTGCCTGCAACCACACATAATTAGAACCGTCCCTGAGCTGTGGAACTGCTACCTTCCAGAAAACGCTTAGCAAGGACATTGTTTTACATAGGCTTTCTGGTGTGTACTGAGAGGAGTGGGGGCTGCTTTCAGGGCTCACTTGGAACAAGGGCTGATCACAGTAGGAGTGGGGGGGTAAACCAAGGCAACATTAACTCGCTCGCTGCCGTTCTTAGGACAGATGATCTCCGTCAGTCCCTCTGGTCTTGGCTGACTCAGCAGTTCTCCTGTGAATAAAGGAAGAGAATAAGAACAAGGCAAGTATTTGCTAGACATCCTTTTAGCATGCCCTTCCCCCCAAGCAAACATCCACAATCAATGCAAGTAAGCACTATATGTGGGCTCCCTGCTCCTGCAACCCCAGCACGTCTCAACCACGTAACCATGGTGAATGTCCTGATGATTACAGCCTGCAGATATACTGCTCCTCAGAAATGTAACATCTGCCATGTTTCCCGTGTCTGCTTTAAATCACTACACAGATCTGAGAGCTCCTCGGGGATTCATAGCATCTACGTGGGGCCTAATGAGAGGGAGGTTTTTAGGAGTAGGTGTTTTAATTAGGCTTTGGGGGCAGACGGGATCCAGAAGTCTACCTTCAAGCTGCAAGCAAGGGAAGGAGCTGACCTGTAGCATCAGCAGGATAATTAGTAGACAGATGAAGCTACAGATACAAGTCCTATTGTTCATATCTGCATTCTACAGCCATCCACACCCACAAAAAAGCATCTGTCCCTCAGTTCAAGCCCTCCAATAAATTCTAAGGGGGACCTCAAACCAGCATGCTTGACCTTTTTTTAGACCCTTATGTATCTCCTGTTTTAATCCCAAACAACCCTAGTCACCGTGCCTATCCAATTGTTGGCTCCAGTACTGCAAATTCTGAGCTGTTCCTCATGGAGCTACCCAGAAGCTGGAGAAATCCTGCTGTCCTGCTATGGTTGAGCAGCCACAGTGTACCTCTGGCAACTGCCAGAATAATATTTAAAAGCAAAGTCAAAATAGGCAATAGGATTCCCTTCTCCCTGGGAACAGCTGCTGTCAGACTGCTATTGCTTCCTGCCAGGGCTCTGGGCCACCCCATACCCTGCTGAGCATGCAAATCCCAACTCCAAGCTGTCAGCTGCTCCCTCATGGAGACGATACCAGCCCTGTGAGTCGGGAGCAGCAGGGGTTCCTCACAGCACATGTTAATCCTTTGCTGAATGATCTGCGTCAGCTCTGCTGTCCTTGTGCCAAGCTGGCACCCTCGCAGCATGTAGTCCAGGGCAGGGCACAGGTCCTTGGACTTCCCTACTGTAAAATGCACTTTCAGCTAATCCTTCTGCTGTTATACAAAGAACAGCAGAAAAATGGCTCCAAGTGTCTAGCCTTGCTTGCTTGGTATCTCAAGAAAAACAGAAGAAAAGTCTGGCTCCCAAGAACAACAGCCCAATCCGTGCAGGGCAGCACACTAGCAATCAGCCCCACTATTCTTGAAGCCCCCCAGATGCCACTCTCTCCTTTCCTTCTCACACTGGTTCTCTTCCTGCTTTTGTGAAAAAGCAGATCTGAAAAACTTCATTTTTCCCAGCAGGTTCAGAAGACATCATTTGGTATCATCAAAGCAGCAAGGAGGGTTTGGCAGGGAACAAACACAGCTCCTCCAGAAGGAGAGCCCACCTTTGGGACCAGCAGATCCAGTTTAACCCCCAGTCTGGAAGCTGAAACCACATTTGATTTGACTGCCTACCCTCCTCTCACACCCACACTCAAACCTGAAGTGGCAGAGCAGCTTTTAAGCCACCAAGACAGATGAATCGTGACAGTATTTGCAATTCAAAGTTGAACCTACAAGGCAGCGTCCTCAATTATGTGAGCTGTCACATGCTGAAAGCAGTGATGTGTCTCAGCAAGTATGCACACCACAGAGTCACTCTGTGTCCTGGTGCCTCCCAGATTTCCAGCCCCAGGTAGACTTTCCAGATGCAGTTTTGCTAACAGTACTGAAAACACCAGTTCTAAACATGAGTCATGACGTTGGCACACCACTACGTGCTGTAAAGGTATGGCTAATATCCATTAGATCTTAAAGTGCAGTAAGACTGCCTGCTTAGGCCTTTGTTCCCATTTTTGCGTTCCCACTTCAAGAATCCCTAGGGGGAGAATTCTCATGCAGAAGAGATTGCTTCAGGGCAAAACAGATGCCTGGTTTGCATGCAACCATCTTCCCACAGCTCTTCAAGCAAGTGTCCTCTTCGTCATAGCCTCACCTTCCCCTGTAGATTGCCATTGAGGCCACCATGACCATGAGTGCTTGGCTTCGTGCTCACACAAACTTCAGCAGTGAGCCTGAGGAGACCCAATGAAGTACTGCACTGATACAAAGGAAAAAGCTAAATCCTTGGCATGTGGTGGTGATTATTTGGTTTAATTTATGTATAACTGTACCTAGAGCAACCCATGCCTGCAGCACTTGCTCTGCACCTACTTGCAGACCAGCCAGTCTGTATTCTGATTGCACACTCCTCCATAAGCATCACAAAAGGAAACATCAGTTCTGCTGTTCTGCTCTGAAGGGTAGCCCTGCAACAGCACAGACACAAACTCATGCTGGATACCTGGGCCAGGCCAATGTCTGCAGAGAGGTGAGGATAACTGCCTGCACCAGAGAGCAGTTGTGTATTGCCACAAAAGGAAGATATGGCCATATTTCCTCCCTGTGTTCCTGGTGTACAGCTTTTGGTCAGATGCAGAGGCAGCTCCATTATTCCTTCTGTTTTTGAGTTGTGATTTGGGTTGAGATGACTTCTTCAGAGCCCTTGCCAACAATCAGACCATGCATGCTTCAAAGCACATTTTGCTGGCCTATAGGAAATACCCATGAAATGCCAGATATCCGTGACAGATCAGATGGTTTAGAGGGACGCTGACAGTAAGAAAGGAAAGCACTTGCATCAGTGTTCAGTTGCTCTGTGCTGGCAGACAGACAAGCCCAGCTGTATGCCTACTTGGCTTTCCAACAGACAGAAGGGTTTTGCATGAAGGAAGGAAAATTTCACCCAGGCTTTTGCTTTCTGCTGCATTTTCTACACAGCTTCCAGTGCCACAGGTATGCTAGGTGGCACAAGGTTCCCTGTCCACATGTCAATGATCTGCAGCAAGGGCACAGAGCTGAGAGATTTTGCTGCAGCCCGCCAGGCCATCTCCTTTCTCATAGAGCTGTCAGGAGGATACATTTGCACAGTACGAGCCCAATGGCATTTCTGTGGTGTCAGTAAGGATCTGGGACAACAAGCAAGCAGTGGACAAGCAGGATCTAAGCCCTGGCTGCATGCTGCTGCTCACATCATCCTTCTCTCTTGGGATCTTGATATATCAGCCATGCTTCACAATAGGAACACAGAACTTATTCCTACATCCTGCCCTGCCTCATCACTGCCCTCTCATTCTATTCCATACCCCCAAACTGCTGCAGTCATATCCTTGCTTTTGTAGCTTTACTGCTCTTTTGCTTTCATACCCCAAATCCCTTCTCTGTGCTGTGTCTCATAACAAGCCTGCTTCTATTTCAGGTCATTTAAATCTTGTCTTCACCACTCTTGACTTGGATGAAACATAAAAGCCGCTTCCTGCAAATGCTGCTGTACAGCGCGCATAAACTTATTCTCAAGGACTGCACTCCAAAAAGCACTACTCCCTGTTGGTATGAATTTTTAATTGTGTCTTAAAGCACTGCCTACATCTGAAGCACAAAAATAGAAAATTACAATTCTGCACTATCCTTCATTTATTTCCTGAGCAACCTTATTTATCTGTAGGGTTGGCCCTGCTCATAGCAAGGGGGTTGCATAGAGACCTCCAATCGAGGACTTAATTATCTTCTCCCTTGCTTTCCAGCCAGGACTGCTGGGATGCAGAACCACTGCACACCAGGCCAGAGAACCTCAGGTCAACTGCAGAGCGCCCTGCTCAGCACAGGCCCCAGCACTGCCCTTGTTGACATCGCCCACGCTGCCCTTCAAGCCCAAGAAGCCCTGAGACCATCACCCTAGGGGCAGATGTTCTGCAAGGCCTCCCTGAAAGCCAGCCTGGTGAGACACATGGAGAGATGTCCTCCCTGGATACTGCAGCCTCCAAGTTTAGCCATAAACTTGATCACACAAATACCAGCTTGGTCACAGGAACACCAAACACCCTCCTTCCTTTCCCAGTTCATGACAGTCAGTTAGCACTTGACCTCTCACTGTCACAGCAGAAGAGAACACCATCACAACTCAATAGTTGCAAAAGCTCCAGGTAAGCTCCTGACACTGGGCTGAGTGTACCTGTAGGTGGAGAACTTGGGTAGAAGGCATTTCAGATGCTCAGCTCAGCAGCTAAAGGAGGGCAATTATTCAAAATGCAAATCTGCATCTCATTTTACGTCTCAGTGGTTTCTCTGAGCTCACCCCTACTAATGCTAATAACATTTGGAAAACATTATGTTCGTCTCAAAACACCATTTTAAAACATTTTTTTTCTCAGGGCCACATAATTATAGCTGGAACTGAAACTCAATTAAAACAAAAAAAAGCAGCATTTCCAAAACCAGACAATATCATACTTCCCATCTCCATACTCACAAGCCAGAACAGAGACAGCAGAAGCAAATAATCAAAATAACTCCATCAAGATGCAGCTCTCAGGAGAAGTCGTGAAGGTGTGAGCCCTTCTATCTTGTTCTGACGATCTGAAAGAAGCAGCTCAGGAATACCTAATGCCTAAGCCAGCACAGGCAGCTATCAGTGTGGCTCCATGACACAGCAACACCTCTCTCCTCTTTCTGCAGCTCACAGAGAGGTTTCATGCAGTTGCACTGCCATCTCAGTAACAGATGGGCCAGAAGGAGAGGAGACTGATTTTTGACATGAACACGATGCCTTTTCTCTGATTTGTCCTCCATCTACTTCAGGTAGTATTTCAGCATAAGTAGCCCCTCTTGTCCAGCTCTGCTGTCCCCTGTCCTGTAAGGCGCTCATCCTTTGTGTTTCCTACTGCAGGGGGCATGTGGAAGCAAACAGCCCCTGCTCCTGAGAGCCAACAATGGAGAAAGGAGGCGGCCACAGGGGACAAATATATAGGACATGAAAATGAGAGTGGGTGCTGGGGAAAAGCTGAAACAGAAAATGAGAAATCCTCCAAATTGCTGAGTATTTCATCACCATTCTAATATCTGCCCTAAAAAGCATCCTGGAATCAGCAGGCTGTAACACAGCTCTTTCAGATGACTGCAATACAAAGCCATGAAAAATTGATTTGCTTCATTAACATTTTAGGACCTTATTAGCTGGAACGAAATTGACTGTCAAGGCATTTTAAGGGCGAGTCACAGTATAACGAGCTCAGTGCAAATTATCTTCATCCCAAAATAGAAAGAGGTCTGTTACTGAGTAACCAAGCCCAGAATCTACCTTTTGGTTATTTTTAATTCCACCCTTTTGACCATAGCTGGGCACTTTTTCATCCTGGCAAAGCAGGGACCAGATGGAAAGAAAGCTGCCAACTGCACTAGTCTGGCTGCTCTCATCCAGTAACAGCAGGGCTGCACACAAGAGCAGCCACCTGAATATCAGACACTGCAGCTTCAGCCAGTACAAACAGACAGTTCCCACCAGCCTACCTTTCAAACAAAGTAAGCTCAAAGCTATTACACTCAGCACAGAAGAGATGTTGAGCTTTCTCCTCCATCTAGAGGATCAGAATGTAGCAGGTCCCACTGGAAGGAAAACATGGAGTCTAAAAAAAGCTCTCAAAGCCATTACTTTGACAAACAAAGCAAACAGGCAATGTTCTCCCATGTCTGCAGGGAATGACTGGGACTGGTCAAATTGGCATTTTGCTAGCGCCAGCTCCCTGGATTTGGGTTACAACACGTTAAAAGCTGGCAACATGAAAAGCCAGCTCCTGGAAGGGACCAAAAAGATGAGGAGCTTACTAGATTCTGCCCTATGGACTGCTAGCTAGTCATAAGGCAGGAGCAAGACTCAGTCTGACCACCTGCTGAACACAGAGGAGAATGAGGCAAGCACATAAGACACTTTCTTTGGGCAGAAGCTAGCCGAGGGTTGGGAGAAATTGAAAAAATCAAATCAAATCAAAACACACACAGAAGATGTGTACATACCTGTGCTTCCCAACAGTTTTTCTGGAGATTAAATAAACTCCTCCCAGATAAAAGCAACTTGACTCCATTGGTTGTTCTTCTTACCTTAAAGCCATTCCAACCCTCCCAATGTGAACAGTAAAATGAATTGGAGGAGGGAGCTGCTTTTTCAAACCTGCATGGCAAGTATTCACTTCCAGATCACTTAAGGAGAGAAGCACACACAAAACTCTAAACCCTCCCTGCATACCATTCTTCAGAATAAAACAGGGAGCCAATTATGCAAAAGAGTGAATTCCTTCACCAGCACTCAAGTGGTTTAAGGAGCACAGTCTAATCAGCTTAGCTCCCATTCAGGCTTACATCAAAAAGGTATTTTACCTGTTAATTGAACCAACTCATACTCATCCCTTAAAGACGAAAGGGAAGCCCCATTTCAAACTATTAAGAAGCCTCTGTACTTTGGAATTTGATCTGTGCACGTACATTGCAGGATTTATTCTACACGTGTGTTCAATTTGAGCAAAACGTTTTCTTGCTGCTTTTTCTACAGTCACCCAGTTTCTCCTGGTTAATAAATAACACCACACTGCAAACAGAGGGCAGGTATGGCTTCAGCTGAGTAGATACCATTTGATTTCAAGTACTTCTATTATTAACAAAGTTGCTGGTTTTGAAGTACAAGTAAGCTGCTGGATTAGCGCTGCTCAGCGGTCAAGAACAAAGCTCTGTCTGTCCCTTTACTAGTAAGAGCTTTCCAAAACCTTTTCTTCTTGTCCTCTTTTCCAGAAGAGATGAGGATTAATCTTTTAAATCTATTTTTCCTCTTTATTTTTTTTTAGTGAAACTCCAGTATTTCCAATCATTTGACCACTTTTCTTTGAACCTTCTTGTTCCCTAATACCCAAATGAGTGACAACTAAGAGATATAAATCAAGGTGATAACTCACTTTTGCTTGCAAACATATTTTGCCTATGGGAAACTGCTTATTTATGGACAACATTGTAGACTGTTTTACTACCTTTGCTGAAAGCAACTCTTAGCCCTTTTATTCTGCCACTGGAACGCCTTCCAAAATGAGAAGTCACGTGAGTTCAGAAACAATAGTTTTGCTGCTTAACTCCCGCAGAGTTCATCACCTGCTAAATGCCATCTGGTCTTGAGTTTTTACTGCCCCCAAATAAAGCGCAGCATCCTTCTCTGCTGCTTAAAAAGCGCTTCTCCCATTGCAGCCACATTTGCCACTGAACCAGGAGAGAGCCTTGGGGGCTGTAAGGAACACATCAGTCTCCCAGGGAAACATTTCACTCCTCCAGCACCTCCTCTATCATCCTGCACCTCCCCAGGGGTGCCATGCTCTGCAGTGGGGCTCCAGGACAGGGCTTCAGCAAGCTTCAGGGCTGCTCAGAAGCCACGAGTTACCTTAGAGCACTTTCCACAAAGCAGTAGCACAGCCAAGGATGCAAATCTACCACATACCAACTCACATAACGTACTGTTCTAAGAAAAACAAGGAGCAACTGCTCTTGGCTCAAGCCAAGGGAGAGTGCAAGCCAGCCAAGAACCAGCAGAATCTTTCTTTCCACTAGGCAAAAAAAGTGTGCTCCAGAAGTAAAAAAAAAAAAAGCAAACAAAATACAGTCACACTGGATGTTCACGTTTATGTACCTAAAGATCTTTCGAACTTAGTGCTAAAGGAAACGTGCCCCATGTTTTTAGGCTCCCCCAGCACCTTTCTGGCAGCCAGAGGTATCTGTGCTCCTTCTTCATGAACTCGTTGTTCCTGTCCATCTTTCAGCCTCCTTAAACATACAAGAGGAGAACAGCCCTTCAAGCGAGGCAAGGTTTTATTAAAGATGACTGCTGAATAAAAAAAATCAGTTTAAAATCCTTTTGTAACGATGACCGGATTAACTGCATCACACTGTGTTATGCAACGGGGGGATCAAACAGTACATGAGCAAGCAGCAGAAGTGCCGCAGCTCTCACTCAGCTCCCAGCCCAGCACTCACCTGCACTACTTGGATGGCCGCAGGAGCAGAATCACATGCAAGGCTCACAGTCAAGAGGCTATTTTGTGACACAACTTTCTACTAGAGGTGCTGTTTCAGAGCACTACTGCAGCTTTTGAATGGGTGCAGTGCCAAAAATGCCAGCCTTGCACTCACAGCCAGCCCATCATGGTATCCAAAGCAGAACCATCAGGCACCTGTTCTCACTGTACCTGGTTCAGCCCAAAGGTTTTTACTTTTAAAAATCAGCTCCCTGTGTGAATCGCAAACTAGCAGCATTGCCTTGCCTTGTTTGGCAGCCTTTTCTTAACGTTGTGTTTAGCTTCACTGCAGGCACTCCAAAGCGCGCATGTGTGCATGAACATTATGCGCTAGGCTGTCTTCTTGCTGTAGATGAAAGACGTGATTTATTTAAAAGGAGTAAATGGAACAAGTTAAAAATAACAAGCAGCTTCAAAAGCTTCACAGTAGCTTTCTGCTACAAAAAGAAGCAAGAGAGAGCTACTTTCTTCAAAACCCAAAGGAAGGCTCTCAGTTTCCTTTCATCCAGAAAACTCTTTGGCTATGCTTCTGAAGGACTAAGTTCAGCCTGGAGAAGAAAAGGTTCCATGAAGATCTGATAACAGCCTTTAAGCTTCCGTAAGAGGCTATGAAAGAGGGGGACACACTCTTTAGCAGGGTCTGTGGTAATAGGACAAGAGGAAAAGTTTTTGTTGCCCACACAGAGGTGGTGGATTCCCCATCCGTGGAGACACTCAAGGTCAGACTAGATGAGGCTCTGAGCAACCTGATGTAGCCTTAGGTGGCCCCGATCACTGCAGAAGAGTTGGATTAGATGGCCTTTTAGGCTCACTTCCAACTCAAATAATCCTTTGATTCTATTGTTTATTTCAGCATCTTTTCCTAGGAGGCTCCAAGCTGACCACAGCAGCCATTCGCCTCCACAACCATCAGTGAAAATCTTCCTAAAATCTAATAACGATCACCTCAGAGTCTGAAGGACTCCCTTCGGGTGCATGCACATTCCACTGGGAAATGACAAGCTTCTCACTTACTATAAGCTGGCATAAAAAATGCCATTAGTGCAAGATCACAGGCTCCACCAACACAAGTGAGACCCCTTGCCCAATCCTCACAAATTCACGTACAAAGAACTGACTGGAGCTGTCAATGACGTCAAGGCACACGAGTATAATCCCCCATGCAATACTCTCACGTGGCCAAGGAATTGGGATGTCAGAAGTGCCAGAGGGAGGCTGGTATCATCTTCATCTGCACACACTGAATATTCTGCACAGCAGGCTACTAGAAGCTTAGAAGAACTACAAAGACTTGACACTGCAGCACACCTGTGTTACTTTACAGGGATGGATTGCTTTTAAGTCACCATCTTAGTGCCCAATCAAAGCAGATGTAAGCAGTTCCACAGTAAAAATAACAGTGACTGAAAAACGTAACGTCAGATCACAAGAAGGGGAAGCTCTTTTTGATCAATTTCCTAAATTTAGCCACTTTGATAATCCCGAGTCATTTGGCCACAAGAGTTTTTCACATCCAGCAGGTGCATCAGTATCTGAAACAAGAGTGTCAAAACCTCAAAGAAAATGTACTCAAGAGAAAGGTCCAGAGAAATGCAGAGGGAGCTGAAGCTCTCCTGGTTGTGTAACATGGTGAAGTAGGGCTGGTGCTGGCTGCAGGCTCCCTTCTCTGGAAACCTGCCACAAAGCATCCTCTGCTTTGGCACACACAGCCCTGTCCAGCATAAAATTGTTCTTTAAAGCCAGTTTGAGCCTAGGAACAATTCCCTGTTGAGCAACAGCAGCACACAATTTTTGCTCAATCTGAAAGCAGGTTGTCTGGATGCACAATTCTCCAGGCCTCTTGGCAACTCCTGGGTGAGTCTGCCAACTGCAAGGTACCTTCCAGCCCACAGATCTATACCTGCCAGGAGCTCTGGAAGCTCCTCAGTATCTCATCTGCACTGGTTCCTCTGGGCCCAGCCACGACTGAAGGCCCCTGCTAAGGGAGGGATTCTGTTTGCCACTCTCCACTTCACAGACAGAAAAGAGGATGAGGAATTACAAAAGGAAGGGGACACATCATTATGGTCACTGCCCTAAGTCCCATTCAGACAAACTCCCAGCTGCTCAGCCCTTTTTATGTAAAAACAAATGCCTTGGACATCAATACCTTGAATAATTCCCTACTATAGTCTGCAGTAAGTACAGCTGCATTTTACTGTTGAGGACATAATCCTGCAACGTTTAGCAGACAGACAGTGAAGCTGTTTTTCCCTGTAATGGAGTAGAGGAGGAGGATGTGCATAGGAACTACTGAGTTATACACAGCATTTAAAGACATGAGGACAGCATGGAGGGCAGAAAGACATGAACATCAGGATGGTCAAAATGAGATGCCTGCTTTACCAAACAAATCACTATTCCTAGCTAAAGGATCAGTGATAACAAAGCTCCTTCCTGGACCATGTAAACATTGCCACCAAGTCACCAAGTAGAAAAAAACAGGTGGGTCAGAACAGGGTCTGAAATAAAGTTTTGCTTGCTCTGGAGGTTACTTGCTCCTACAATACCTGTGGGAAGAAACTGGGGAAAAAAATATTCTGCAGTTAGGGTTATGCATTAAACCACATCCAGCATAAAGAGCTCAGTGCAATCCTGCCTCTATCCACTGGCCACGAGCAAGCTGCCCCTGACCATGGTGGCTGTGAGCATGTATCGATGCCACCAGCAGCTTTGGCATGACCAGATCACAGAGGTCTGATCTGCGGCCAGGAAAATACAAGTACAACATGACCTCAGCCGGCTGCAGCAGAACCTCAAAGTCACCGCAGCTGAACATCCCAAATTAAATTCAATTGCTGCTGCTGGGTTCTGCAAGCAGGAAGCCTGGGTATCTACTTTTGGTAATTCTGCAATAGACACCGAGCTTTTCATTAAGTACATCTTCTCTCATGACAAACTGCTTTTAAGAGCCAAACAACTAACATGTGCTACCATTAACTGATCACTGATTAGTGAGTAGCATGTGGAGCTGCTGCCCACTGCTATTTGCTCAATACTGCAAATACAAGACACAGCACTGTGCAGCATTAACTACCAAACAGATTTTTCCACATTTAAACTGATGCTTGTTGGTTTTTGTTGCTATCCCAACAACAAGTAAGGTGCACAACTCCAAGCAGCAAAGATTCAACACTGGCAGCCTCCCACCATCTTCTCCTGGGAGGTGAAATGACCTTGCAACATACTTGCACATTCAAGCTTTCCCCTCAAAGATGCACAGACTTCCTATAGCTTCTCAAATATGAAAAGCTGACATCAGCAGGAGAATGAAAAAAAACCACCACACAAACAGTAATGCACTGAAGACCAAAACATCTGCATTTCTTCACTAACCAAACCAAACCAAAGATGCACACACCCAAACCTAGCATTTCCCTGGGTCACCGATGGAAGTCCCAAGTCCAAGTCCAGAGGTGACTCTCCACGTGGAACGAAGTAGGACCAGATGAGCAGCTAAGGAACAAACAGCTTGGGGGGAAGCTTTGCTAAGTGAGACGCCCATTTGAACCACCAACCCATTTCCCCAGGCTCTGAGAGCAGGAGATACAAATTAGATCTTTCCATATACACACATCATTATTGTAACAACACAACTGTAGCTTGTAAGCTTGTTTCCTTCATTACAGGCCTGTTCTCATCCTGACTTGTGTGGTTCAGCTCAGCATTCTCCTTCCACCCAGACGACTGGTGCCAAGTACTCACACCATGCCGGGCACTTAGAGGGGTTGTAAGAGCCCCAAATAATGAAGCACCTAATTTGAAAATAATTTTTTAGGAAATTTAGGAAAAAAAAAGGGGAAAAAAGACTCCACCCTCAAACAGGGATGAGAAAACACTGCTACATGCTAACATCAGGCTCTGTCATGAAGAGGTATTGCTTCACCTGGCAAAAAAGCCAACTGCCTACAATTTAATTAAAAGAACAATTAGACACCTAACGTGAGTCTCTCATTTGGAGGCTGCTCAAACTTGGGAGCAGCTTCTGACCCTTTCTGTGAAAACCAGTCCCACCTGTTCCCTTCCCATTTAATGCAGGACTCTACAGCATGATAAAGTCTCATGACTCCACCTCAGACATGGGAATTCGTGCTTCCCTTCAACTCTGAAGCAAGGATGGTGGAATAGAGACTCGAGACCTCCCAGGCCTCAGGACAAAGGATAAAGGGATTGTAGCATCTCTCTTATTAGGACAGGCTGAGAGCATCACACACAGTGTATCTTTCCACTTGCTGGCACATTTGTGAAAATGATTGTAATGTTTGAAACAGTATCTTTCTAAAACACACAACTCTTGGCTTTCTTTTACCTACATTCATACAGGCAACTCCACAGGCAGGAAAAAAAGCAAGTCACTGAACAAACAGAATTGTTTCCCCACCCTAACAGGCCGCATAAGGCATAAGGATGCCTTGTGGGCTGCACAGCTCGGAAGAACCTGATGCAAAAGTCTCACAGTCCATACTTTGTCTCTACCACCACCCAAAAGCCCTTTGCTCCAGGAACATCAAATCACGCACAAAATCATAATGCTTTACAGCATCTGTGACAATCCATCCAAGGTCTCACCTTCTTGACATGGCAAACAATTGGGTTTTTTTGGTCAGTACATGCAGGGATTTGTTTTCTTCAGCCTGGAAAAGATCCTTTTATTTCCATGTAGTGCAAACAGAAAGGGGAAAAAAAGCTACCCAAACATTCAACACAGCACTTACTGGTTGAGCAGATGACTGCAGCCTCCAAGCACACAGATTCCAACTCGGATGCCAATTCGGTTACTGATTCACCCAACTACAAGCCGTTTCAAACAAGAAAGCTTCCTTAAAAGGATCCTGTCGGGTCCTTTTTAGATGTTTTTTTATTCATCATTTGTTTGCAATGAACGTTTAAGAAACCGAATCCAGAATCTCAATTCTTATTAACCATTACTGTGCACACTAGATTGTACTTGGATTTCTGTGTATTAAACAATGAATACATGCACAAGCAGGTCTGGAGCAGAAGCAAAGATTAACCCTCAACTACTGAACAGGCGAATCCCCCCCTTTGGAAGGAGATTCCAACAAAAGTGTTGGATGGCCAAAAATGTGCCACTGATTTCAGGAATGACGACACAGATTGCACAAGCAGACACAGCCAGACTACACTTCCAATTCTGAGCACAAATTTGGCAATGTCTTCTCAGAAATATTTCCCTTATTAAGGTCAACAGACTGCAAAGCAGTTTTTCAGTCAAGTCCTAAAAAGACCACAGCCCTACTTCAGAATTAGCAGCGCTGTAATTGCCAGGATTTCCACTGCAAGAGCTTGGAAAGAAACACAGACATCTCCATTGCTGCATGTTTTATTAACACTGGAACCATTTCCTTCCCACATGCTGTCACAAGTGACACCAACCATGACACACTCACATGAGAGCACTTCCACTTTAAATATTCACACATCCTGTTCCACAAAATTGGGGGGGGGGGGAAGCCTCTTTTCTTCATGATTCCCACAAAGATGCTAAGTGCTCTCTTATTCACTGAGCATATCTACAGCAAACATTGTTTTGGATCAAATGCAGGCATGCAGGCTATACCCTTCCAAATGGTTGGGGGTTGCATTTTTCACTCAACACAAGTCATAGCCAGGCTCCATTTAAATAACACCCAAGCAGACAAGCAGGTTTCTCATTTAACCGCAGCTCCATGGGGTCAGAAAAGATCAGTGGCGAAACACACACGCATGTAAATGATGCATGACGGCAGGTCTGATTTCATCAAAAGCTGAATCTTCAATATCCACGCTAATGCCCAAACATACTGTTTGCTCTCTTAGCTATTTTTTTAATATATATATTTTTCTTCTTTCTTCTTTTTTTCTTTTTTTTTTTTTTTTCTGAAAGCAGATCACATTGCCCTGAGCATGTCAGCAGCAAGACCACGGGAGTACCATAGCCAGGGTTCCCCCCACCCTAAGATCAATGCCCCCAACAGAAGAGAGCACACTTAGGAGATGAAATCAGCTACCACAACAAATACAAATATCTAAACACACCCTACTATCCCAATGTAGCTCTAGGTGTCCCTGTTCATTATAGGGGAGTTGGACTAGGTGACCTTTAAAGGCCGATTTCAACTCAAATGATTCAGTGACTCTATGATTCACATTGCCTAGGAACCCATCCAGCTTTGCTGCTTGCTTTAACTTAGCACACACCCCAGTTCCCTCACAATTTCAGGTTACCTGCAAATAAAGAATGCTTCAACACACCTCCAGCATAGGGTTGGAGGTGGGGGGGAGGGGAGGGAAGGCATATAATGGAGCATTGCTTACAGCTCAGAGTGGATATTCATTTCAAGCAGATATACATATCAGCTAACCCCAAAGCAAAACCAAAGGAGCAGGAGAACGCAGGTGAAAAGGCATACACACAAAGTAAAACAGATGCAGCTGGAAGACAGTGCTCATAAAATAATGAATTTATAGACAAAAGATTTAAAAAGCACCATGGATAGTCACGTGCCAGAGATTATGATTTTTTCATTAGAAGAAAGGAGAGAGCGGAAGGAAAATAAATATATATATATTTATTAAGGAATATTAGCTCCCAAATGCAGAGTCTGGGAAACGCTTCCAGGTGAGAGACCTAAACAAAGAAGATGGAGCACCTTTCTCTTTGCAGGGAAGAATGCCTCCTGCTAGAGTCAGAGGCTCTCCTAAAAAAGAGGGCATGACAGGGGGCTACAAAGATCAGCGTAGCCACTGTGTACCAGCAGGAGCTTTCCTGCACTCAGAGGAATGCTTTTGGGTGGGAGTGGGGACACCAAAGTGCTGTCAAGCATCTCTGTGTTTACAAACAGCTCCAAAAAAGGTGAAGCTGCAGGATAAAGGACTTAGGAAAAAATGTCAAGCCATTCAAGGAAATCGGTATCAGCACAGGATTGGGCCTCCCCAATGATGGATGACCACTGCTTAGGACAAGAACCCAAAAAGCAGAGAAAAAAGGCCTGGGCAAAGGGGGACATAACAATCCCCTATCTCAGAATAGCGTTATTTTAAGCCTGTCTCCTTGGAGCTACCCTAATATTTTCTTCTATGACTCAAGTCATCAGGAAAGGGAGGGTGGTAAAAGTAAAGGTCAAGCTCACATAAACATGGCAGAATCCCCTCAAAGAAGGCACAAAACTCCAGAAGGGATGACAGGCAAGTTAGGTCGTGCCTTACCTGGAAAACTGTGTGGGTTGGGTGACCCTCTTTTAAGGCATTTTGAACAGAGGACGTGCACAGTGTAGTACAGGCCCGGCCATTCCTGGAGCAGGACATTCAGTTCTTCCACTAAGGGAGTAATAGCTTGCCAAGCTGTCCAGATATTTGGTAGGGATGCGTGGCTAGCAATAGACAACGTGTCTGGCTGCAGGGCTCCCCGGGCAGGCCGGTAGCTCACCACCACCGGCACCTTTCCCCGGTAGGCATAGATCTGGTATTTGCCATCCGAGCGCTGAACCACGTGGCTGTTGATCTGGACACTGTAGCGTGCAAACAAGCCGGGTGGGAAAATGAAGGGAAAGCTGTACTCAACCTGTAGCTGCTCCACCACAAACGACTGTCCGCTCAGATTGGCACCGTTGATCCACGCCTCTGCATGGGGCACCTCATTCTTCACGTAGCAGGGAAACTTGTACCAAGCGGCTGCCCCATTTAGAGGCTTGGATTTGGGTTTGTTGACACAGTAGCAGAGCCCCATCTTCTCCAGCAGCTCCAGGATGAGCTGCAGGTCCTCCCGGCTCTGGATATGGGGCTTGAGGAGGAGATGGATAACATGGGCAGGGAGGAGGCCATGCAGCAAGAAGCCCTCCACATAATGATGGAGCTGAGTGGCCCTCAGCTCATCAACGTGGGTATCACTCAGAAGTTTCTGGAGCAGCACAGTGGCATCCCGCTGGCAGAAAACATTGAGGATGTCGATGAGTTGCGGCAGGTTGTGGAACACATACTCCCGCAGCGTGAGGTGCTCCTCAAAGTAGAGCAGCTTCCCACTCTCGTGCAGGTAAGACAGGGCGCTCTGGAGCCTGTCCTCTGTCAGGCCCGCCTGCAAGCCCAGCCGGGCTGAGTCCCACCAGCTCAGCCACAGCTGCTGAGCCTGTGGTTGGAAGTGCAGCTCCTCCAGCACTTGCCAGGATTTGGGCAACACCCGGTGCAGGTTTGGGAAGATATCACGGTGCTCAGCCACCGAGAGGAGTTTGTCCCGCAGGCGACGCACCTGGCAGTGGTCCCAGCAGCTGAAAGGCAGCACAGGAGAGAGGATCTGAGGCCGGTGGTTGAGAAGATACTGAAACTGGGCTTTTTTTCGTCTCAAGTTCTTGTCCGAGACCCCATAAAAGGCAGTGTGAGGGCTGGAGCAGCGCAGGTCAAAGTCCTGTCCCAGAGCCTCGTCTACCTGCTGAACAAGGCTCTGGAGGTCCTCAGCATCCCTCTTTTCCTGCTGGGCAATCTGGTGATGAATGTCCAGGCACTTCTCTTCCAACTCCCGCTCAGCGCAGAGGTCAGCGTGGGTTCCCACCATGCACACCACAGCGTGGGGCACCTTGGAACCCAGCCAGTGCAAGAAATAGCCCACGGAGGGGTAGAAATGCTGAGGGACATAGGCACTCAGATTCACCACCAGCACATAGAGCGCTCCGGGAGAAAGAAAGAAGGACTGGACCACATAATAGGTCGGGTCCCCTGCCAGCTCATACACAATGAATGTCAGGCCCCTCTCCACATCTGCAGTCCAGTCCGTCACCTCAATGCCCTTGCTGCCCGAAAGTCGCAGTCTTGATGAAACCTGGAAGGCATCCGGAGGCAGTGAGGGCGCAGGGCACAGCCTTTCTCCTTTCCCTTGGTGGGATGGCACACGAGAACATTTTTTCTGCCGCTCGGAAGCATCCTCAGGGATGGGGCAGCACCCTGCTGCTCTGCCACTGTCCTGCTGTTGCCCAGGACACCCTCGGGGCTGGGCGTTCCCTGCTTCCAGGCTTCCCGCATCCTCCTGCCCATCCTCCTCCATCAGGCATCGTCTCAGCAAGGTCTTGCCAGCGTCCTTCAACCCCATGAGGACCAGCTTGAGACGGGGTTTGAGGGCAGGCTGCGATTGGGCCAGCTCCTGTTGGTAGGCTGCAATGTAGGGGATGCCTTTCATGCAGACCTCGTAGGGGGGTTGGATGAGGGGGTTATCTTTGATCTTCCACAGGGTGATGCGGGAGAGCTGCCCGAAGCCCTCGGGCAGGATGGCGATCTGGTTGCCTTGAAGGACCAACTCCTCCAGGCTGTGCAGGAGCACGATGGAGTCGGGCAGGTAGCGGATGCGGTTGTTGTCCAGCCAGAGGGTGCGCAACTGGCGGAGCTGGCAGAGGCGAGGAGGCAGCACAGCGAGCTGGTTGCGGCTCAGGTAGAGCTCCTCCAGCCCCGGCAGTGCCAGTATGGCAGCAGGGAACTCACCCAGCAGATTGGAGGAGAGGTTCAGCATCTTGAGCCGCTGCAAGCCACTGAAGCCGGTGGGTAGAGTCCGCAGCTGGTTGCCATCCAGCATGAGGCTCTCCAGGGCGCCCAGCTGGCAGAGGCCCTCGGGCAGGGCTGACAGCCCCGTGCCGCTCAGCCAGAGGATCTTGAGGCGGCGCAGGGCAGAGATGCCCTCGGGCAGGGCCCCCAGGCGCCGGTTGCCGGAGCAGTCGAGCTCCTCCAGGGCGGCGAGCTCCAGCAGCGGGGCAGGGAAGCAGGGCAGCAGGTTGTGATCGACGTCGAGGGCGCGGAGGTGCCGCAGGCAGCCCAGGCCCTCGGGCAGGCGGCGCAGGCGGTTGAAGCTGAGGTCGAGCTCCTCGAGGCAGGGCAGCTCGGCCAGGCGGGGCGGCAGGCCGGGGCTCTCGGCGCCCAGCTCGTTGTGGCTGAGGCTCAGCTTGCGCAGGCCCCGCAGCCCCGCCAGCGCCCTGCCGTCGCCGAGGCCCCGCAGCCGGTTGTGGCTGAGGTCCAGCTCCGCCAGGCGGCCCAGGTGCCGCAGGGCGGCGGCGGGCAGGCGGCACAGCCGGTTGCGCCTCAGGCTGAGCACCCGCAGCCCGCTCAGGGCGGCGCCCACCTCCTCGGGCAGCTCCTCCAGCCCCCGCCCGCTCAGGTTCAACTCCTCCAGCTCTCCCAGCGGCGGGCGGCGGGCCGCGGGTGGCGGCGGCGGGCCCCCCGGAGGCCCCTCATCCGGCTCGGGCTCGGGCTCGGGCTCGCCGGGGCCGTCCCGCAGCTTCCGAGCGCGCAGGGCGGCGTCGCGCCACAGCCGCGCCGCCTTCGGGGGCTCCGTCAGCGCCATGGCCGGGGAGCGGGCACCGCGCCGCCCGCCCGCCCGCCCTACCTGCCGCCGCCGCTGCTGCTCGCCATGGGCGCGGCCGGGGCTCGGGGCGAACCGCGGCTCCCCGCCGACACCGCCAGCCGCGCCGCCCCGCGCACGTAGCCGCCGCCGCCCCGCCGGGGGCGGGACACGGGCACGGCCCGCCTGCAGGGCTGCCCCCGCCGGGAGCGGCGCCGAGCAGGGCCGCGTGTGCCACCTCCTGCCTTGTGATGAGCGTCAGCCCCGCGGCGAGCAGGGGGTGGATGTTCCGCCCAGCAGCTGGGGTGAACCTGCCCCGCCGTTAACGTGCCGTGCGGGGCCGGCAGCGCCGCGGTTACTCAGAGCAACTCCGCCACCTTCCTGCCGGGCTTTGTTCCTTCCCTCCGCCGCCCGCATCTGGCCGGATCCTCAGCACCGCATTAAATCACCGCGTTCACCCGTTGCTACATCTGCGCATCGCAAAGCTGCGGGTTCGGTGGCCATCTTTCTTTCCCATCGGTGATGAGCTGGAGCAAAGCCCTTTCCTCAGGTGCTCTGAGCCCGAGCAAACCTTCCCCGTGTTTCAGTTCAACACCGCATGAAGTCATCCCTGAGAAGGGAAATTTGGTGGTGTTGGCTGGCAAAGCCAAACACACGATACAAAAGGTGGGGAGGAAGCGTGGATGCGGGCAGGTAACTCAGCACCAGGCTGGGTTCAGGAGCTGCCCAAAGCATCAGAGACAATCCTGGGGTGCCTTTTGTCTCTGCGTTGTCCCTGTCAGAGCTGTTTTCCAGGCCTGTGCTTGTTTTCAGAGCATCCTTCAATCCCGACAGTGTATTTTTATCTGGGATAACTCAGATTTTGTCTCTGTGTTGTTTTTTTTTAAGACCACTGAGGAAGCAGCCCCCTGAGCACACCAGGAGTTGCTTCCCACATCAGGAATAGCACATTCAGTTCCTCCTGAAAAGAGAACAATCCACCACGTTGCCCAGCTGTTCTTGTGATACCATGCCCACGAGACTTTGTTTCCTGCTATCAAAGTAGCACGTTTCAATCAAGATGATGCTTCTAGGAAGTGAGATCTCTGCATGGAAAATCATTGCTGGCATCAAATTTGCATCATTAGGCACCTGAGGACAGAGGAAGCAGCATCATTACTGGGGGCAGCCACCCACACGGGCACTACAGATCTGCTCCGAACCCAGATCAGGCTCCTGTGACCTGCAGCAGGCGTCACCCAGAAGGATGCCGGGCTGCATCCTCTCGCTGTGGAAGTAGATGCTCCTCCTTCCAACGGGGCGGGGCCTCCCATAGGGGTTGGGCCGGCAGAGGATCCCGGCAGGGGGCAGCACGGAGCCGCTGCCCGGCGTAGGGCGGGGCGCGATAAGGACACTCCCCGTCCTCCTTCCCCGCCCCGCCGCGGGACGTCCGGCCGCCGCGCCCCGCCATTGGCCGCAGACGGGCGGAAGGTGCCGCCGTTGCCGCAGTGACGGGAGCGGAGAGGGAGGCGGGGGAGGGAGGAGGGTGAAGATGGCGGCGCCTCTGCGCCGCTCCCAGCACCACCACCATCATCACGGGCTCCCGCCGCCCCCCGGGCCGGCCTCGCCGCCCGCCGCCGCCTCTCCGCCGCGCAGCCCCAGCCTCACGCCGGCCGAGCTCGGCCCGGCCGCGCAGCGCCACAGCCTGGCCGGGCCCGAGGGCGAGGCTCCCCCCGACGCCGAGCGGCCTCCGGCCCCGGAGTGCTCGGAGGGCGCCGCGTCGGGCCCGCCGCAGGGCTCGGGCAGCAGCTCCGGCAGCTCTGCCTCTTCCTCCTCCTCCTCCTCCTCGTCCACGTCATCGTCGGTAGCGTCGAGCCCGGCAGCGGAGAGCCCCGAGGCGGCGGGCCCGAGCGGGGCCTTCCGCGAGCTGCTGGAGGCTTGTCGTAATGGAGACGTGACGCGCGTCAAGCGACTGGTGGACGCTGGCAACGTCAACGCCAAGGATATGGCTGGCCGCAAGTCCACGCCGCTCCACTTCGCCGCCGGTGAGTGCGGGGAGAGGGGCGGGGGCAGCTCCATATGGAGCTCGAGGGCCGGGGTTCGGAAGGTGCGGGGGGATGTGAGCTATCCGAGCTCCGTATTTCTCATGCCAAGGCAGCGCGTAGCTTCTGTATGTGACAAAAAGGCACTGACAGGCTTCTCTGTGTTCCTCACGTGGCCTTCAAACTTTACTTTGGTTTGGAAGTGAGAAGGAAATTTAGAACGGAGTTTTCAGGGAGCGAGGGATTTCATTTCTTTTCTGATAGCTCTTGAAAGCTAAAGACACCAGTAACACCAAGAATCAAGGCCAGTGTCTTGCAACTTGTAACTTTTTTTCTAGTTGGTCTTTCCACTCTTCACTCAGACCAGACCTAGTGCCCAATGATGAAGTGGAACAATTGAACTTAGTTAGAAAGTCACACACGTGCTAAGGAGATGCTGTGCATCAATGCAGGGAAGAGATTGCACATGAAAAATTATATTGTGAAACAAGCTGACAGTGAGATTCAACAGGTGACCTTAAGAAGTAGCCAGTGCTCTGTCCCTGGGGCTGCTGAAGGCCAGGCTGCATGAAGCAGCCTCCATCTGGTGGGGTAGAACCAGCCTACAACAGGGGTTGGGACTGGGTGGGCTTTAAGATCCCTTCCAACCCAAGCTGTTCTGTAATGATTCTATGATTGCCTCTTAGCAAGCACAACTGTCATAAGTGAGTGTAGTTTATAATGAGAACAAATGTTACAGGGACTAGCCTTCATGGGAGGGGGGCGCAGGGTGAATTAATTCTATGATAGAAATAAAATGGGAGATACTAGGTCTGTGGTTGGACGGAGCTTTCTGATATGTGCCATAGTGTTGATATCTTGTCTGATATCTTTAAGTGGTGCTCTATTATGCACAAATAAAGTAATTAACAGGACTGATGAGCGGTCAGTATTTATGTGGTGCACTTGTGCATGTGAAGTGCTTGATGTTTTCAAGACGAATCTTGAGTCTGCACTGCTTATTTTGGATTCAGGATTATAATAACACCTTGGTATGTCCCCTTAAACTCCAGGGTCTCAGGTTGTAACTTCAGGGCTAGTGTAGAGTGTGGTGCTAAAGTTGCAGTGGTAGTTTCTACTTTGAGTAGAAAGAAAGCAGACACAACTTTAGATAAGGCTTTGAAAGGTGATGGTATCCATGGGGTGTTACTGTAACAGTAATGAAAGATACTTCCTTACAACATGAGGAAAACACTGAGTCAGGTTCTTATATCTGGTGGACATCTGTTGTCTCTGTCTCCGGATTTGGAGACTGTAGTTAGCTGTGATACGTGTTTCCCATCAAAATAAATGAGTATATCTGATTCAAAAGGATTTGGCATGTAGAAAGCGTTAGGGAGGCTTCTTAGTATTGATATCTTGAAGTCTTTTGTTTTGGAAAAGTCTGCATGGATGTTGTTAAATGCAGAGTGTCTCGGGCAGTGCATATTTGCTCATGATGCAGCGTTGATTGGATTTCCCATGGCCTTATAAGCACAGGAGTCTGCTGTGTATATTAAGCTACGATGTGAATAATAGCTCTTGTTTTAGGAGACATATCTAAATAGAAATTACATGGCATTTATAAGGGAATAGGAGTTAAACTGTGCTGTATCCTTCTGCCAAAGCTCTTGAAGCTAAACTCTTAAGGCAAAAACAGAGTTTCACTTCTCTTTCTGTGGGCTGTGGCAGAAGAATTTAGTAGCTGGTAAATCTTCATTTTTCCTGTTTGTTGCTGTTGTTGTTTGTGTCTTTTTAGAGCAGCTGGATTCTTCTTTGTTGTTGTTTATTATCTTTTCCTGGGAACTTAGCTAAGGGGAAGTCTTGTTTTCTCAGACTCCCTTTTTGGCAACAATTTGAGGCAGCTGAGTTGTTTTTACTGTTAGAGGACAGGGCTGCTTCAGTTCTAGTTTAATACTGTTTCTCAAGGTTTCCTTAAACTTTCAGAGGGTTCTTTTTTCTGAATCACTCCTATCATCTTTCTCATGGCATGAGGAAGGTAAAAGGGGTGGCTTTGAGAACATTTAGGGTTCTTAGCACATGCATAGACTTAGGAAAAAGTGAGAACTTCAGTTTCTGTAGCCACTTACTTTAAAAGACGTACTGTCTTGAAATTGTGAGCCTCTTTCAAGAGGTGAGCTTAGAGATGAATGAAAAACAAATACTAAAGACTTGCAAATAATTGACTTAAAAATAGAAAAAAGAGGTGAAGTGGAAGTGTAAATGTATTTGTATGTTTCTTTTATTCATTTACTTTCCAATGCAAACTACCAAAAAAAAAAACAAAACCAAAAACAACTTAAAAGAAGCAACTGTACTAAGCCATAACAAAGGTTTGTTTGGCTTAAGGCTCTATCTGTACTGTTGGCTAAAAGCAGATGTCAAGGGAAGAGTTACATGCTTGCCCTGTTAATACCTGTTATTGTCTAAATTGGGTGTGTATTTACACTCAGCTGCAAAGTTGCAGAGTTTAAGACTGTCTTTGTTCGGTGCATCAGGGGAGGGAGGAGAGAGTGGATAAGGGTGGAGAAAGGGAAAGAGAGATGATGAGAGCAGCATGTTCAATTTGCAAGTTAGGAAACTTTGTGCTGTGTTTCTGATTGTCTTTATGATGATATGTGCCATCTTTAGAACTGAAGTATATTGTACGTACTGACGCTCATCCAGAAAAATGAGTTTCACTTGTGTGGGAGCTGACATTACAGTTATGTAGTTGCAGAAGCAGAAGGCAAGGATTCCCATAAACCATCATCTGGCTGTTTGGGACTTCCTTTCTCAGTATCTAGTGGCTTCTTAGGTAAAACTCAGCCATTACCATCTTTTTCTCCATCAGTGGTCTGTTTCTCAGTTTGACAAAGGCCTTATCTTGTGAAGCAGTAAAACAGCGGATTCAGCCAGCTTTAGGAGTGGTTTTGAGATAGCAGAATTCAAGGCAAATCCCAGGGTTGGCAAGAATAGTCATGAGCCTTCTTGGTATTGGACTTTCTTCTTCCCACATGGAAAAAGTATTAGCCTTACAAAAGGAAATGCATGCATTTGTTTAGGTCTTGTTCTTGGTTTGTCATCAGGAATTGCAGTGCTCTCAACAGTGACTGGGTGGATGAACCTGATGGAAAGAAGCTGATTCCTTGCTAGCTTCCACATACAGCCAGTCATAAGCTTGTCCAGATTATTCCTTGATCACTTGATAAGGAATGACATCAGTGATATTCCTTGTTTTCTTTCAGTTTTGGTCTGTAGTAATGGTAGGAATAGCTTGTGTGAGGAAAGAAGTTTTCAATAAGCATGCTGACTGCTAGTAATAAGTGATGGAAGTCCAGTCTTTTTGTGAAGTCTAACAGATGTCACTGTTCTTTGGAAGATTTCTGGAGTGAACAATTAGTGCTGAAGGATTTTTTTTTTGTCAGCTAGCAAGCTGTTAATTGTAAGAGCACAATCTGCTTTGACTTGTGGAAGTCAGCTAAGGAATGGAGAAGGCAGATGTAATACAATTAACTGCTGGGTGTTGCTTGCAAGAGAGAGACAGAAAATGGCAAGAAGCAGTCAGTGATCTGTTATACACTTCCACTCTATGCAGAGATACCTGGACTGATCACTCCACCTGTGGGACAAGGTAAAAGAGGCAACCTTAATTTCCTCTGGAAAGCCTTGCTTTTGGATGTCTTCCTAGAATCCTTAGGGTTGGAAGGGACCCTTAAAGGTTATCTAGTCCAACTCCCCTGCAATAAACTTGCATATTCATAAACTGCTCTTATGGATTTTGTTGCAGTTGTTGGGGATATCTGTGCCACAGAAGAGATGTCTCTGCCCTTACTCAGACAGGTGTTTGTAAAGCTGAGTCACTGATTAATTCTGTCTTGTGCAATTTAAAGTGGGGCTAATGACGATTAGCAGCTGGGTTCATGCAGGTGGTGCTGATCACTAAAGATTGTGTTGTTGATTAAGAAATCTCCTGGCAGCCTTAAAGGCTCAGGGCCTGTGGAACCAGGACTCTTGCTTGTAAAAGGAAGTGTTCATCAATCATTAGGTGATTGGAACTTTCCTTTATGCTTTTGTTGTATTTGTATTATGTGAAATGTTTGCTTATTGATTTCTAGGAAGTTTCTCTTTGACTTGTAACTTGTTGTGAGGCCATTCTAAAGATCACTAGTGGAAATTCATTGAAGGGATTTACAAGAGAATACAAATACAAAGCCTCACATGTCCAGCAGTACTGAACCAGGTACCCTTTTCCACAGCTCGAAGGCACTTCCACAGCTCAAAGGCACTTCAACTTGCTTAGTTAAATCTGTTTAAATCTGTTCTCCACAGTGAACTGGTAGAAGTGCTGCTGGGTTCCAGAAGAGCTGTACCTTGGAGAAAAATCTGGCCCCAGGATGTGCAGTACTGAAGCAAAGTTGTAATGCCATAGCTGGAACTTCTTTCTCCACCCTTTGATTATAGTTTAAAATAATTCTCAAAAGGCAGCGTGTCTCTAAGATGTGTGCTTTTCTACTTCAAGGGCTTGTGTTCTAATATGAGCTATGTTTAGTTCTCTAAAAAGTGGAATTGTTTAATGAGAGCTGCTTTCCTGCTTTGCTTAATGTCACAGTGAGACCTGCAGGTATGCATAACCTGTTGTCATGCTTTCTTACACTTGAAATCCTTTTGGAATCTGTGTTCTTAAGAGCAAGCAGGTGAAAGGAGGAGGAAAATGCCAGGTGAAAGTGGAAATTTTCCTTGTGTTGAATTAAACTGTGTACATAACAGCAGCTTTGCAAAGGACAGAACTAGCATTTGGAGGAGTTGATGCTGTGCTGTGATCGAGCGACATTAATTGGGCAGCAGGTGAAACATTACACTTGCACTTAGCAGTTCAGGCTGCCTATTTGATGTGTTGTGCTCACCAGGAAAGGCACTGTTCTACTTCTAGCGGGAAATACATGTATTTAGTTATTTCTTTCTTACCAAGCATTTTGAAAATGAGTTCTGATGATGGACAGGAGATGGGTCCTTAGTACTTTAGAAGCTGGTAGGTGAATTTCATCAAGGCAGGCTTGTACGCATGGGCCACCGGAAGAGATTCTCCTCTACAGACAGCCTTTATTATTGAATGTTTTCTGCACAAACACTTGTTGGATTTCTTTGACGGTTTCTAATTTAAGGCACTTCTTTGTGAGCTCTTTTGCTTTGTACCTGGAACTTTCACTGGTGACACACAGAAGATTTTTAAAGTTATCTTCAGTGAAATCACATTGGTTTCTTCAGTTTAAACTGAGTTGTGTCAAAGATGTTATCATCTGTCAAAAAACGATATAAGTATCTGTCTTTTTTTGTTGTCTTAATTGTAACTTCTGTGTCAGATTTGTTTTGTAATCACTTTTAAAGCTTGTCTGCTAGTTTTGCTGTGGGATCAGACACCCTTTATTCGCCACTTTACCTATTTAAGCTGCAGTGAAAACTTGCATTTGATGTTTCTTAATTGTCTTTTAGATTTGGCCTTTTGTCTTAACCGTAGTCCTGGTTAACTACTAGAAAACTTCTCCAAGAAAGTGTATTGAAGGGCTGCAGTGTGGAGACAGTACAAATCCCTGCAGAGTAGCCAGTCTGCAGCTTGGCTGAAGGCCCAGTGTCATGTCATAGCATTAACCATTAGTGATTAAGCCAGTGAGGATGCAAGCAGCTGTGTCTGGTCCAGACATCTTGCCATATGGACTGTGGCAGGGGTAAAGCATGTTAATTCTGCGTTGGAAGTCTGCACAGTTGTATCTGGTGTCGTGCTGTGGCTAAAAAGGGGCTGAACACATTGAAATGGAGCTCCTGGCCAGGGGTTACTTCTCTGAGGTAAGGAAAACATCTGAGAAGTCCTCATACGTGAAGTACTGCCTGTCACAGAGGGTGCTGGCTGCTGGAAATCATTTGTCACCACTTTAGCAGCATGACACTGCAGCTGAGTTGTATGTTCGTCTCGGAGAGCTGACAGCTTCTTCCTTGCATCCTTTAAGTGTTATGTATTAATTTCTCTTCTGGAAAAATAATAATGTCTTCTGTATTTAGTCTCTGGCCTGTGCATGGAGTTAATAATGTAATTGGTATTTGTGCCCTGGAGTAAGAGTGAACAGCTTGTTTTAAATATTGTCATTTTTCTTTTTGCAAAGCATTTTAACAGCAGTGTGTTCTCTTACAGGGTTTGGAAGGAAAGATGTTGTAGAGCACTTGCTACAGACAGGAGCCAACGTTCATGCTCGTGATGACGGAGGGCTGATACCCCTTCACAACGCCTGCTCCTTTGGTCATGCTGAAGTGGTTAGCCTGTTACTGTGCCAAGGTGCGGACCCTAATGCTAGAGACAATTGGAACTACACTCCTTTGCACGAGGCTGCTATCAAGGGGAAGATAGATGTGTGTATTGGTAAGTCTCTTATTGTCACTTATTGTAATTTCACCAGATGTGTATTTTGTGCGCTTACAATTTAAACCATTGTGTAGGTATAGTGACAGTCATTCAGGACTAACTTTTTCATGTTGTGCAGTTCAACCTTTGCTGAACTTGCATCTGGAAAATGAATATAGAGGAGGTTCGTCAAGTCTCCTGCTAAATTAGGGCCTTCAAAACCTGAATGTGGAAGTCTCCCTGCACTCTGGTAAATGTCTTTGCTTTTAGGGCTGCTCAGTATGTTGTCTTAGTGCTTAGAAAGATGGTTAACCTTTTATTCTGTACAATATGGAGTAATGTTTGTCCTTTGCAGCTTTCGAATACAAGTTGCAGGACACCGCCGCTTACAGTGGTTATATATCTTCAGTGTGTGCTGTAGCCTGGAGCAAAAGCAATTTCAAATAAAATTGAACACTTCAATCATTTTAAATGTACCTAGACCGTATAAGGGGCTTTTCAGCAAGATGTCGTTAACTTTTATGGTGTTTTTTCCCCTCGAAGTATTTAGTGTTACTTCCTTTTTTCATAAAATGGCTTAAGTTGGAAAGGAGCTTAAGACCCATACAGTTCTGACCCCCTGCTTTGGATTAGGCTTCCCAGGGCCCCGTTCATCCTGGCCTTGAATGCCACCAAGGAAGGGGTATCACAGTGTCTCTTGGACAGCTAGTGTCTGACCATCCTCAGAATCTGTTTCTTTTTAGCATTGAGTTTGTTTACATTTTATACTTAGTGGGTCAACTAGTTGGCATGATCCTGTTTCTCCTTAATGGCTTTATATATATATTTTATATTAAGGTCTTCAGCCTTTATCTCAAAAGACCCTGTGAAGAAACAGAGTATGTACAAAGATAATGAACAATGATTGCTTAGGGCATGAATACTAGGACTGAATACTTGAATAGCTTCGTGGAATATGTTGTACAGTAATACTATTTACACCTGAAATGTAGACTGTTAGAATTGATATAAAGGAGGAAATTGGCCTGCTGAAATCACATTCTTAATGTTTCTTTTTAAAACAAGTGAGGTCTGCTTTTTAAAAAGCCTTTAATTGAAGAATATTCTCTGGAAATCCCAGTGTAATGTGGGATTTATTGCTGAACTTAAGTATCTGCCTGAAAAGCAGTAGACTCCATAGGAATTAATTATCTAACCATATCTTTGTCTATCTCTAGGCACCTTCCAAGTGATGCAGTGGGATAATTTGTGCAATTTATTTTCTCACCTTTACTCTTTCTGTGCCACCTTAGTCTGCATCTGTTCTTTATCATTCCCTAGCATAGAATTCTGTTCTCTTGGCCACTTTTACAGGTTAAAAAGGGATAAAGTGATAACTGAACAGAGTGCAGAGCTGTGGCACATTCACGAATAGCAATAGGGAAAACTCAAGGTTCTGAAGTGGTTGGAAGACCAACAGAGGCTAGATGATGATTGCAGTAGGATTGTAGAATTTGCTTTTGACTAGCACTAGCCTTGCAAGAGTATGTATGTGTTTGCACTGAAAGTACTATTACACTCAGCTTTACAAGCTGAAGTTAAACTGTTGCCTGGGAGCTCTGCCACTTGGAAGCTTGTGTAGTAACGGGAAATGTCATTAAACTGGTTAAAACTTGAAGTATGTACAAGCTTCTCTGGAATCTAAACTGGAAGAGAGCAAATGACAGTGATATGTGGTTTCTTGTGCTTCTGGTGTTGATTTAATATTAGACTCATAGAATCATTGAGGTTGGAAAAGACTCTTAAGATCATGAAGTCTAACCATAGTACCCTAACTCTAACAACCCTCTGGTAAATCATATCCCTGAGCACCACATCCAAACGGCTCTTTCCAGGTCACAGCCAAACGGCATCCAAACGACACATCCAGGGTCGGTGACTCAAGCACCTCCCTGGGGAGCCTATTCCAGTACTTGACTATCCTTTCTGTAAAGAAGTGTTTCCTAACTCTTAACTTATCTGTGGGTTTTAGACTTCCCCAGTTGGTTTTCTCCATTTTCCTAAAATTCAGGCATCAAGTAAAGGAGTCTCTTCCTCATTTTTCTGCTGGGTACAAGATAATCTATGGAGGACAATAAACCATTTTACTTATTTTGTGATACTTCTTTACAAATAATGTTTACAAATAATCGAAGTCTGGTTACTTGCATCGAAGAGTACAGTACAGTAATGTCCAAAACTTATTTTGTATCTGTATGAAGTAAGGTCTTCTAATGTTAACTTTTAGCAAACAGATGGAAGGAAGGTGGAAGAAAGAAGCAGCTTCATATTACAGGGATTGTTTAATGGAGCTGATGCTGCTCTTGCAGGCACTAACTGCTTGATTTCAGGTGTCTGCTACCAGCTTTCTAAATACTGTGCAGAAATACTTAGTTTTATGGGATTATACTTCAGATTACTGTAGCACTCTCTGCTTTTAATTTCTCAGAGGAGCCATGCAGTCTTAATGCAGTTCGTATGTGGTTTGAAAACAGTCTCTAGGTAAATGTGTAGCTGTTAAGCTGTAGAAGTGGCCTGGTCCAGCAGAGCTCCTGGATCTCTTCCAAATCTAATGGAAAGCATGGATTAAAGTATGGCTATAGAATATAAAGGGTTTTGCTTGTAAAATGTGTGGGTAGTTAAATACTTGTCATGTAATAAACAATGGCAGCTGCCTTGCTTTATGCTGGGGAAAAAGCAAATCTTTAAAGCAAGTTCAGAAAATGCATTTTGTGTGATTGAAACCTACTGAAAATACTGAGTGATTGCCTCATGTTCTGTTCTTTGCTTTAGTCTTTCATGCAGTTAATACTCATGCTGACTGTAGATTCCTGTGCTGCAGTAAGTCCTTATTTTTCCACACTTAAACAAACATACCGTGTTTCTTACATAATGCTGTTCCTTTCCGGGAAAGACTGAGGTGTCTGATGTGAATCCTGCTGTTTGTGCTTCTGTGTATCCTTTACGGTTTGGTATGATACAGTGTCTAAGCAGGCAGAGCAATTCCTTGGTTAGGCAGCATGCCCTTGTCTTCACTGTGATCACTGAGTACTGAACTTCCATCCTCATTATTTAAGATGAGGCAAGTCAGTTGTATTACTGATGTCCTTAAAGTGATCACTCACTGACCCTACAGTAATTACTGTATTGCTTTTGCTGCTGCAAATAGCAAAGCTTAAAAGCTAGAATTTCAAACGATGAGAGAGGAAGCCAAGAGGAAGTGGCTGCAAAAATGTATTTTCTTGGTTGGAGTGGTGTAAGGATGGTGCAGCCTAAAAGAGGAATTCACTCAGACTGACCTAAATGGATGATTCCTTGCTGTGATATCTACAGTGGCTGTGATGTTTAGGTGATAGGCTGAGGGATTTTGACAGTATAGAATATTTTGGTGTCTAAGTATCATCCCCAAGTGAAATACTGTTGAAAACTTGGGTGATATCTGTAAAGACATTGCATATTCTTGCCCTGTTCTTAACATACTTTTTACTAGGTATCCTGTTCTAGCTGTTGCTAGAGATGGTACTCCTGCTTTAAAATTGACCTTTTGGTTCACACAGCGCAGTCTATTCAGTTAATTCACATGAAGTTCTTTGTTGTTCAGTGTGCTTGGTACAAGTTGTAAGCTCAAGATACTTCCAGCACAAAACTAATTCTTTTGAAGAAGGTTGAGATAGAGGGTTGTGGTTATTCATGAAGCTGTTCTGGAAGGTTTCTTACATTATGCTTATCTTCCAGTTCAGTGCTTGGTAGACTCTGAGTGTCAGGTCCTATTGGCATCACCCTTGGCTGGGGACTGTGGAAAAGGAAATACTCTTGAAGTAAGGTAGCTTATTTTTTTTTCCTCATGGACTTCACCTCAATGAAAGGTGGGTTTTGAGCTACTGCTAGGATTTGTATGTATCTCTTAAATGTTAAAAAGAACTTGATTTTATTTGTGCACGTACCCTTTTTGTTTCACATGACAGTAGTCCTACAGGAGGATCTCTTAACTCTCCTCTATGCTTTTTCCTCTTGCGATGCTACTTGTTGGCCTGATTTGCCTTGGTGCTCTTGCTTTTCAAGGACACTGAAAGCAGGGTTCCCAATCTGTCAAGTAGGATATTGGGATTACAGCTGACATTTATTTGACTCAAAATTGAAGCAGGAAGGTGAATTTCTTCAGAGAAGTGAAATTGGGACCGACCAGTGAATGCTTGTCCTTAAAGTGGCTTTCAGCTTGGGGTATTTGTGGGAATACGAGAAGGACTGTACAGGGCAGCAGCTGTGGAGCAAGATAAAACAGCATGAGAACCAAGGACACCTCTAGAAGAAGAAAGAACAGCTCGTGGCTCTGATTGGATAAGCACCCACAAGAATGGTTGAAGAGTGTTTGTGGAATGTTCTGTTGATGTGTAGGGGCGAATGGGAAAGCTAGGAAAAGAGAACTTGTGAAGGTATAGAAGTGATGTGAGAAACTGTGATAAACTTTTGTTATTCAAATGAATTAAAAAATCAGAAACTAGAACAACAGTGAAGCTAAGATTGGTGTCACTGTTTAGAAGGCTGCATTCTGCTTAATTTGGTTAGCAGGATCAAGGCTTTGAATTGCTGTTCACGTGGGCTGAGCAATCTACCAGCTCTGGCTCATTCTCTGAGGGCAGAAGGATATTATCAGCCTGCTGTGCTGCCTACAGCCCTTAGAACTTTCTGCTTGTTCGCTCTCTCTATGCATATTTAATGACTTGTAGGTAAAACTCGCATTCCAATGAGCAATTTTATAGTGCTTCCTACGTACAGAAAACTAATCTGTGTTAATACATGCTTACTTACTGGGAGGCTGTTGTGAGTATTTGCAGAGGGAACCTTATAAAGGCATCTTCTTTTCCTGCTGGGGGAGCTCTAACTTGCAATTATGACTTGTAGAAAATGTTTTTGTTCTGATTTACATCCCTTTTCTCCCACCTTACTTTGAAGTGCTAAATCAGATCAATCAGTGTATTCTATATAAAAAAAAAAAAAGCAACAAAAAAGCAACAAAACATCTTGTCTCTAGGGCAAGGAATTGTAGAACACACTGGAGTATTTTCTGATGCCTTGGGAGGTGAGGTTGGTGAAGTTTATGGTATACATACAGTATACGTGCGATTGGAAAGTACTTTCCTGTTTCTGCTCTCAGCTTTTTGTTTTGGTGTTGCAGTGCTGGATGTTGCTTTTGTAAGATTCTGCTCATCTTCTTTGTACTACCACAGCCTGTATTTGTATCTTGCTCTCTCTGACCCCAACAAAGAACAAAGCCAATGAGGTGCTTCATTGGCTGTAAAACCACTGTCTGGGGTACTGGGAAAGTGGGATGCCCTGAGCAAGGGCAGTAAGGAAAGTGAACGGCTGAAAGTGCTTGGAGCCTGCATTGACCCACCATGTCCTTCTCTGGTAACGTTGGTTATACACTCTGGGAGTTGTTGCTAACAACGAAATGATTCTTTTCAACTCCTGTCACTGGCTAATGTTCTACTGTCCTTTCTTTTGCCAACAAAAGTATATCATGTAATTGCAAAATGAACTGGACTGGGCAAGAGATCAGTTGATCCTAATATTTCTCTTTGCTAGGCCAAACATTAGCAGCCGCCGAAGGGAGCGTGGGCAGCACAGGGCTGCCAACATAGACTGCATGAAACTGTGACCCGTGATAGTACTGTTTTGCAGGAGACTACTTTACAATTTTACATTGTAGAGAGGTGGGACGGGAGATGGTGAAGGCTTTACTGCTCCCCCCCCCCCCCCCCCCATCTTGGCATGTTGTTAGTTCTTATCCTGCTAGAGATATACCTTTATACCCCTGCAGCTTGGCATGAGCACCCTACCTTTTCCCCTCTCAAATTAAGCACTCCTCTGCACAGCGCATTAGTCCCAGGGTGCTGAGATGGAATTTCTCAGTTTAGCAAGTCTGTCTCAGAGCAGCTCTCAGCCTGGAGAAGTCCATTCCAGTTTGCTGTCTGAGCAGAGAAACCCTGCAAAGCAGCTGTGCTAATGCAGATCTTTGAAGTCTTCAGCAGTTAACTGTTTACAAACTCCTTTGTTGCTGGAGATCCAGTCTTATGCAGCTTTTTCTTACTGTCTTACCTGCACCCATGATTACTTTTATTGTATTTCTCTGTCAAATCCATTAGAGGTTTAATTGTTCACCATACCTTAATTCTTCCTTTTTGTTTATTCTGAGTCCTTTTTTTGTTTGCCCTTTTCTTCCTTACTAAATGCATTCCTATTCTGTCCCTGAACTGATACCTGCTTTGCATCTTCTCTTAGCAATAAACCACTAGCGTTACTCCCAGGTATGCCCTTTGCCGTACCCTGACACCTGAGTAAATCCTTCAGCACTCTTAGTGCTTTCTGCTCCATAATCCTCTCTTGATTCAACCTTGATGGCTTTTAGTACAGAGGGATGTCAGAGGGATGTTCAGGAGCATAGGACTGTTTTACTTTTCCCTGTTCCTCTTAGATAAGCTGGCAGTGGTGTTCCAGACTTGTGGGAATAGATAGATCAAGTGGACACTTGCAGCACTTACCTTTGGAGCTGCATATAGCCTCTGTGGTGACATTGCCTGTCATGTTTTCACCTTGTAGTTCTGATGACTAGTGAATAGTTGCATTTTTATCATGAAGATGAGGCTGGGATTGCTCACAGAAGTAGAAGTTGAGTGGTGGTGCTGCTGTGAGGGTGGTTATTGTAGTAGGATTATCTTTTATATCCAACTTTATGAAGCTAAGGATGGGGTGTTATGGCTTTAGTTTTGTATTAAGTCATTTTGCAAAAACACTCATATCTACTAACTTAGCTAAACAGGATTATTAGGTCTGAATCACAGAAATGTAATTTCTAGTTAAGAAATTAATGTTCTTGTAATGTGAAGTTTTGATTTATGTATAGAAATAGCTGGGGGAGATGAGGCATTTAGCCTTGGTTGTAAGAAATTAATAAATAGGATTCCAGTGTTGTTGTCTAGATATTTTTATAACTTGGTTATATATGGGGACATTACATTTCTTGTTGTGTATAATTTGGAAGTGTGACCTGTATGGGACTAGTGCTGACATCTTGTTCCTGGGACCTAAGATGAATAAACAGCTGAGCAACTTGGAGGTATCCTTATTTTTAGGGAGGTAAACAATTGTGCATATATTGTGAGACTAAATGACTTTTCTTAAGTCATTTATTTTCTCTGTACCAAGATACTTTGGGAGTAAGTAGATAAAGCTACTGTAATTTAGTTTAGAAAGGATCTTTAAAGGTCTTTTTCAGAAAGTGAAGTTGAAAAGGAAGAAGATAAATGTTAGAGCTCGGGTAGCTGGAAGAGACTGTGAGAACAGCACTGTGGGATGGAGTGGTACAGTGGGAGGGAAGAGACAGTATGAGGCAGGACTAAGGTTTTGTTTGGCAGAAGTGTGAGGAGCTGAAGACAGTGGCAATGCAGTTAAAAACACTAAGCAGTTTTAAGTGCAGATGCTTCTTGGAACGTCTGCCTATTCTTTTCTTCTTCATTCCCAGCAGTCAGACAGTTTGGATGTGCCCTTTTTTGTGCCTAGATGCATCTGATTGGAAACAAAAAGTGAATTTTGAGATGAGTGTTCCAGTGGGCATACTCAAGGAATTTTGTGGATGCTGGCCCTAGACAACTGTAACAGAAATATTCTCATCTTTGATCATGCCTGCCATTGGATTTCTTTACTCCTATTCTGTTCCTGTTCTATTCGTGTCCTTGCGTTCAATAAGAAATGTTCTCCTTTGGTGCACCTTTAGCTAAGGCAGTATGAAGGAGGAAGGGCTATCTGATTGAGTAATGTCTTGTGTTTAGACAAACTCCTTTTTGTTTTTCCTTCCTCTTGTGAGGCTTACTTCTCCCTTGTTGCTGTATAGCTAACAACAGAAGCTTTTGCTGTACTTTCCTACTGAAAATGTGAAGGTTGAAATGGCAATGTTTGTTCTTGGTGGACTTATCATTTGAGACCCAACTGAGGTAATGTCAGTTAGCTTCACGGTTCAAAATAGCTGTGCCAGGAGGCTGGGGGCCAAGCGTGTAATTTTAGGATTCATCCTGCTGTAGCAAGTTGGCAGTATCTGAAATAATTTATGGTTGTAGTTCATGATCTGTGCAATACTGAAAGTATCTTCTTCTTTAGATGGGAAGGTTCTGTCTGTTGTCTGTAGTACTGATTGGGAATAATAGTGTAATTAAAACATCTCAGGTGGTACTGGAAATCAGGAAAAGTATTGTAGCAGTTATAATGAGGATAAAAATAGATTGTACGACACCTATACGCAGAATTATGTCCTACAGTTTGGCTTACAGAGCTTTGATATCAACGTATGACATGAAGATTCAATGAATTGAGCAGCTTCTTTATACTGTATTATATGGTTTATAGAAAAGGCAATGATAGCCAGGTACTATTACTAACGGCTCTGCATGCAGTGCAGAAAAACAACAAACCCCAGTGTCTCCTCTGTCCAAGGGAAATAAAGCAGCATATCAAAATCTGCTCATTAACAAAGTTCCAGGCGTGAATTTGTGTACATGCAATCCAAATGCTCACCTGTTAACAGCAAGCTCTTGATTCAAACTATTTCCACTTTTCCTTTTAACGCTACTCAGAAAACATCCTCTGAAGGCAGTGTGCAGTATTTGAAGTCCAAAATAGCAACAGTTAGCGAGAATGGCTTGTTCTGTTGTGTTTCATTATAAAGGGAATATTTTTTCTCAAACAGGAGATCTATCTTGACATTTTTCTATACAGTGCCGGTGCATTGAAAAGGAGATTTAGAAACACACTGTGTCTAGATCTCAAATATTCTGTGGTTAGAAAGGACTTCATTGGGCTAAAGTACTAAAGGTTTTCTGCGAGCAGGAGAACATTCAATTAAAAGCCACCTGTGGTTTGCCAAGTGTACAAGTACATCTGTTACGCCAATAGGCTAAACATCAAACGCTGCATTTCTTTTGTTAATTCATGTTGATGACAATATTGCTCACTTGGGTACCTTCTTGTGAGATTATGTACTGAGGAAGTGTGGAAAGGATAAAATCAAATAGTCAGTGTAGGAATAATGCTACTTTTGATCCACATTTGCTTTTTGTATTCATCTCTATTTCAATTCGGTCCTTATTTATGTAATTGATTATTTTGTGATGCTGTTTCATTCATTATGTAGGTCTGTCTGTAGGACTGAATAAGGAAGATGTTACTAGGGCCACACTCTTGGCTGATAGGGAGGTTAGAAGGGTTATGACTAACAGGAGAACTGGTTGCAGGAACAGAAGGATGAATCTCGTGGTTACTGCAAAGGAGTTGTGACAAGTTCTTTTCCTGAACTCAGCTTGGCCCTTTCAAGTGCTTGTTCCGCAGATAGGGGTTTTGTAGGCATTCAGCTTAAGCACTTTTAGTCAATTCTTAATGTATGTGGATAGTCAGGGGTTTTGTAGGCATCTAGCTTAAGCACCTCTAGTCAATTTTTAATGTATGTGTTTAGATTTATTTTTTTTAAACATTAAAAACCTGACATAAAAATTATATGTTGTTAAGCCATACCAAATTCTCTGGAGTTCATTAGTATGACCAGACTCTTTAAGTATTCTACATAATTCTTGGCCATTTGGGCCAAGAGAGTAGCTGAAAGGAGCAGCAAGATACCATGTTGTTGTGCCTGATGTTCCAACCTTGCTGCAGTGGGCAGGGTTGCTTGGGTTAAACAAGTCCAGCTCCCTCAGCCCAGCTTTGTGGGGAAGATACTCCAGCCCTCTGATAATGTCTGTGGCCATCCTCTGGACCCACTCCAACAACTCCACATCTCTGTCGTACTGGGTGTCACAAATCTGGGCACAGATTTGGTTACTGTTGGCCTTCTGGGCTGCAAGCACACATAACTGGCCAGCTTTTTGTTCACCAGTGTCTCAAAGTATTTCTTCCTACAGCTGCTCTTAATTTTCTCATTACCCAGCCTGTATTTGTATCTGGGATTGCCATGACACAGGTGCAGGGCCTTGCCCTTGACCGCGGTGAACTTTGAGGTTCTCATAGGTGCATCTCTTGAGCCTGTCCAGGGTCCTTCTGGATGCCATCCCTTTCCCTCCAGTGTGTTGGCTGGTGTCATTCACAAACTTGCTGAGGATGCACTGTCCCGGTCACTGACGGAGATGTTAAATAAACCTGGTCCCAATCCAGACCCCTGAGGAACACCACTAGTCTCTACCTGGGTGTTAAGCCATTTATCACAACTTTTAAATGCAACCATCCAGCCAATTCCTTATCCACAGAGTGAATCTTCTGTCGCATCCTTGTCTTTCCATTTTAGAGACAGTGACATTATTTAGGACAGTGTCACATATGCTTTGCACAAGTCCAGGTAGATGACATCGATTACTTTTCCTTTATCCTCCAATGCTGTAACCCTGTCATGGAAGAGCAGCAGATCTGTCAGGCTCTATTTAGCCTTAGTAAAGCCATGTTGGCTGTCACCAGTCACCTCTCAGCTTTCCATGTGCATGATTTCCAGGAGGATCTGCTCCGTGACCTTGCTGGTCACAGAAATAAGATCGGTTTGTAGTTGTCTGGGTTTTCTTTCTTCAGATATCTTTCTTCACCTCAGGATCCAAGGGAATAGACACAGATACTTACCTCTGCTTACCTTACTTACCTTCTCTGTTTGTATTTAAGAAAGCCTGGAAAAGGTCCTGTTTACCACCTCTTACTGGAGTGCTTGACTGACTTGTGACACTGGCAGGGAGTCATTTCTGCCTGTAGGATTTTGAAAGGTGAAGCAACATGTGGCACAGATGGCATTTTCAGAGAACATGAGTGCCAGATGTTAACAAGGTTCATTCAGCACATGCATGCTGGACATTTTCATTTGTGTGTCCTCCTCTCGATGTGGCAAATCTGAACCAAAAAAAGGACAACAAAGAACATACACAACACAACCCTCCTAGTAAGAGCCCAATCTGCCTATTTTAATCTTCTTTCACAGCCATGGAGGAATCACAGTTTCTTGGCAAAGCATAAAACAAGTCAGTTAACTTCATTAAAGAACCACAAGTTTTGCAGAAATTCAGCCTAAGGCAAAGTATTTAGCATAGGACCCATTAAACTGAAATATCTGGCATTTGGCAGTGCTATAAGCATTTAAAACTGGAATTGTGTAAGAAGAGGGGTTTGAATAAAGACAATATTGCCAGTTTAGATTTTAATTTGAAAATAAGACTATTTCTGGTTAAAATTGTGCATGCAATATAGTTCTGTAGCTTTTGTTCCAGGTTTCTTTGTCACTGTCATTTTTTAGATGAGCTGTTGTATGTGGTTATTCACTCCGTTAATACCTTTCTAGACACAGTTGCATATTGAGCTCTGAGTTTTTTAATGTAACTGGGTTTTTGTGTGTTGTAGGTTTAGTGTGTGCGCAGGGAAAACAATAATAGCTGCTAAACATATAGGCTTCAGGTACCAAGACTCATCTACCTTATTTACTATGCTTCTTGAGGGCAAGCTGCTATGCTGTGGTTAAGATATTGCACCTAAGTGGTGTGGTTAAGATATCGGTGAGCCCCTAAAAGGCTGGAGCTTTGCTGCTGTACAGAGGCACAGATATTGCCTTTGGATACTGAGCAGAAAAAGAATCAGGAGCAGTAACGAGCAGCAGCAGCGGTGCTGAAGGCAGGAGCTGTTTCACAGCTAGCAGATCTACCAGTGTGAGTCAGGGAACGCGCAGCTTCCCAGCTGACAGGAGGGACCCAGACCTGAGCACTGCGAGAGATTCAGGGTTCATGTTTATCAGGAAGAGTCACGTGATCTTACTACATCTTAACTTGCCAACTTAGCCTTACTCTGGAGGAGATTCTTTGCTGCAGTGCTTGGGGGGGTGGGGGGGAAGGGAGAAAGAGGAAAGAAAAAAAAAAAAAGGGGAAATAAAATTGTGCAATGTGTGTTTATGCCTACATCATGCCGAGGAGACACTTAACTGTAAATAATCTGTGTATCCCTGAGGTAAGATACTGTTTCTGCTTTCCCTGCACAGTGCTGCTGCAGCACGGAGCTGATCCAAACATTCGGAACACCGATGGGAAATCGGCGCTGGATCTGGCAGACCCCTCAGCAAAAGCCGTGCTCACGGGTAAGATGCTTACATCCATCCTCAGCGCTGTTCCCTTTTGCGTGTGCAAGTTCAGCATCTTAAAAGCCTTCTGCCTTTTTGGACGATCTGTTGTGTTAGATAATTTTGAAACTGTGCCTTTTACCAGATTTCATGTTGTTGTAACTGTCCTTAATGTGCTGTGCTGCTAAAGGTTTGCTTCTTCTACTTGCGCTAGAACTGTAATAGCCTGTCGTAACATTGTTGGTTATTCACTGCGTTTCTGTGTTACTTTTTGCAATGCTACCCAATGTCAGACTTGAATAGAAGCCCCCAGCCTATAAAAAATAATAATAATCAGGTCAGTTGTTTTAAAGACCTTCAGTGTTGAGCAAGCAAGGACAATTGTATAACTATAAAAGTACCTGTGATCTGAAAGACAACCTGCTACCGACTGCAGAGACTACCAGTTACCTTGTATTTTGCTGCAGATTCACATGCTACCTAATTTTTCTTCCTCTCCATTAGTCTTTTTTGCTAGAATTCTGTTACCCATCTATTTCTTCTCTTTTTGGGGACTGCCAGCTGTCAAATAGTGTTTTTTATGAAAATATTAAATAAGTACAACTTTGTATGCAGCTTTTTTTAATAAATGTACTGTTGTGGCATACTAGTAAGCATTGCAGTTTTAATTCAGTAGCCTGTCAAATAAATACCGAGCAATCCATGCTCCTCTGTGCAGATTTTGACATGTGGGGAATAATGTTTAAAACAAAGTAATCCTCGATTTAAAAATGTGTACAATTAGATTTATAGGAAAAGATTTGGCAGCTAAGCTCCACTTAAAGAAATAGCTGTTTTCCTACCTTTATTTCCCCTATCTCTTTGTCTTTTTTTTTCTTTTTGACAGCGTAATTTATAGGTTACGTGCTATCCAACACCCAAATTCTTTCTTCAGATGATGTTCCTTTCACTTTGTCAGGAACATTTCTTCATCTTCTCTTTCCAGCACACACTGACTGCTATACATAATTATCTAAAGCTCTGCAGTGATTTGAGAGTGCTTTTGGAACAATGCACTTTAAATACATATGGTTTAGTTTAATTACTCCGTGTCAAATTTAAACACATTCCTACAGTGTTAATTCCTACGTTAGCTGTATTAAGCAGGTTAATGTGATTTTTTTGCTGTTAATAGTGCAGTTTTACAGATGTTGAAGATGGAAAGGGCATCAGGGAGTCAAAGTAACTAAAAGGTGTTAATGGCTTTTTAACACCTGGTTTTGAGAGCCTGGTGTGTGCACAGTTTGGGGTGTCTTGCCTTTTATCTATCCTCAGACTGCTCAGAGAGATCTTGAGGGCATAGCAAGAGATGTAAGGTCCATGATGATGACTTCATGGCTTCTCCTTTGACTTCTCTAGGCATTGGATCAACACCTTGTGCTTTAGGTGTAGTAGAGGGCAAGGTGTCATTGCAGCCCATTGAGCTGGGTTAGAAGCAGCCCTCTACATGAATGCAGCATCCGTACCCCTAACACTTGTGTATCGGCACCCACTAATCAAGCTTCTGAAATGAATGGTTGCAGCTGGGTTGTACGTATCAACACTTGCACATAAATCCAATTCTGCTGCTCTTTAGACATCTAATGTTAATAAGGTGAGGTAAATTTAACTGTTTTTATTTTTCCAGGTAAGAAAATCAGTTTTTGGTTTTATCGGCTTTGTCCTCAAGGTGGCTCTTGACTATGCTGGGCCCTCTGTGTTGTGCACCTTAGCTCTAGTATATAAACAGTTTGATTCCTGCTTTAGCTGCTGTATATTTCCAGTACACTGAAGTAACTGATTTTTGGATGCCATTTAAATGGAAACTTTCTATTAAAACCTTAGTTATTCTGGATACTGCCCTGCTTCCTAGTATCCCTGTTAGGCTGCTACTTCCTCATTCATTTTCCATATGTTATCATCTTTATGTCTGCCTTCATCTCTCTGGAAGAAGGAGGCTTAAGGGATTTCTTAGGCTGTATCTGGCTTGGATTAATCTTTAGCTATAGTGATGCTTTGTAATTAGGTGCATCAAGACTTTAAAGGTATTACTGGATTAAGAACCAGGAGGATGTTAACTTAATTTCCAGTATTTAGTGTTGAATGGTGGGATTTTTAGAGCTTTTAAAGTGGAGTGCTTCTGAAAGCGTGATCTGTAGTTGTTACTGTGTGTCTTTAAACAGTATGTGTGTCAGGGCTGTTCTTAAGATGTTATTTTTAGTGCCTTTTCTGTCAAGTGTCTGACCTTAATAGACTTTTCCACACTGCTGCTCTATTGATTGTGGGGTAGCAGGGTTCCTTTCATCACTTTTTGGATCAAATTTGTGCATTGATGTTAATCACTTTGTGAATGAAGTATGCTAATGGTCTGTGTTTGACTTGCGCTTTAGAAATAAAGTAAAAATTTGTAGGTAACTCGATAAAATCTTTTTTTCCCTCCAGTTTGACAGAGTTCTGCATGTGCTTTAAAGGGGATGCTCCCTGTGCACAAAGAACATTTCTAGGTGTTCTGACACCAGGTGCTGAATCCACAGTGGTGCAGTCTTTTTTTGTTTCTCGGTCTAGAAGAACGTACAGTATCTTTTTCTCTAGTTTTACAGAAAAGATATAGAATGCACTGGTTTCTGGGATGACTTCCAGCCATTTTCTTGGACTTTTCTCTTAAAATGTATTGAAAAGGTTATGCAACGCAAAGGGTAGGCTTAATATTTAGATGGAAATTGACTTAAATTTATTTTCCATCAAATTCATTGTCGTTTACAATAACCAACTAGTTCCAGCTTCTTAAAAATATATATATAGAGATGGTGAACCTGCATTTTAGTACTTAAGCAGGAAAACAGTCTTTTTTCCCCTGCTGCAGAATAAGCACCATTTGTGTGAGCCAAGCACTTCGTGATTTAGAGGGCAAACATTTTTCTTCTCTAGCTTCCCTTACTGTTCCTGAATTGGGTTATCAGAAAGAGATTGTAAGCATCTTTTTCTCTTAGGCTAGAATGCTATTATAGGTTCTAAAAATATCTCATCTGATAAACAGCCATTGCTTCAGATTAATATCCTAGTTAATTTTTGTTCATTTGGAATGTGTGGTTTCTGAGCAGGGGACTCAGCTTTGTGGCTGTGCTTGGCACTGTGGGACTCCCATCCAGAAGAGGGCCTTTGGGAGCTATTGCAGTTCAAGTCCTATTAGTCTTCATTATTCTCTTCAGCTGCTTATTGCCTCTTTAAACATTGATATCCTTTTATATCATTCCAGTGCAGTATATCAAGAGCCAGCAATATTGTTAATGAGAATGATTTATTTTGAATGTTCCTATATTGATGCTTTTTTTTGCCACCTCCCCATATTGTCTGCTGTCTAGAACTGCCTTTTGTGTATGATCGGTTGTTTCTGTACTTGAGCTGTTAGCTTAGGCTGGATAATATGTTCTTGTCTGTTCCACATCACTGTTTTGCAAGGTTGGCTTTGATTGGCTTAAAGCATTATGTTCTTGAAAAAGGTCCAAATGAAGAAAACTAAAGTGCTGCCTTTCCATCCCGAAGAAAGATTTTTTGGGGGGAGGAAATAATGTCTTGTTTGTTAATAGAATCAATTTTTGAAGTCGAACAAGACTGTGATCTTCCTACTTGCTGTGGAAAAGTCTTTTATAAACAAAGTAATTAGGTGCTATTAAGCTTTTCTCACTCGGGTTTTTTGGATGTGAAGGACTGCTTGAGTGAAAGCACAGTCGAGTTAAGGTTATCAGAAGTGTTAATGAGAATTCGTATTTCCATCTCTTTGTCGTGTCAGCTTTTTAATTGAAGTGGGGAGCATAGTCCATTTATTGAAATATATTTGCAGATTTTTTTTTTTAAGTGAGCTGCCTGCCAGGAAATGGAAAATCTGATGTTTCACTGCAAAAAGTTTATGGAACATTACAGAACAGAAAATGGATGTTAGGCACAACTCATTAATTCTAGAATTACTGGGATGGGAAGAGGATTATAGTTTTTGTGTGAGTGGCTTTTGTTATTTGACAGTCTTAAATCCCCTAATCTTTCCTTCTGATTTGATAATATTTCTTTTCAGGTGCATTTAATGATCTAGAAGGTATTCTGTACTAGATGGATACTAGCATTTCCTTTTGATTTTGTTAGAATAATCTTTACACCTGCAAACTTCATCCCCCTTTCCTTTTACTGATCTAATTCTCACATGTTGCATCTTCGAGATTCAAATCATTTGGACAACAGGCAGCTTCTGCCTTTAAGAAATCGGCATCATAAACAGCACTTAGAAAAAGAGGAACATTTGTAAAGGGAAGGAGGAAAAATATTGCTTGAATGGTTTGAGCTTTCCAGTTTTCTAAAATTCACGTATCTTCTGACAAGTGACCAGGGTCTGCAGCCTTAAAGACAAGTGTGAGAAATCCAGCAGGTGAGGAATATCCTTGCCTTCTGATGAGCTGTTGGCTTACATCTCGAAGCAAGCAGTGTTAAACAAGTACTGGAAAAGGCCTTTGCACTTGAATAAATCTGTAATTATTTGTTTGGCATTCAGGTAGGTTTGCTGTCTTTGTTTTCACTAGGAAAGAAAGAGTCTATTTGCATAAATTCACTGCTATGGGTATGATATGATGCCTGTGAGATATAGTTTAGTGGTTTGCTGTAGCTACAGTAATGGGAGGGTGATTGGACTAGATGGTCTTGTTAGGTCCTTTCCAGCCCTGTGATTCTATGATTCTATGAAGAGCAGTCCTTATTTTGTACTGCCTACACGTTAAGTTTTACTTTAGCAAAAATGAAGTTTAACATGTGTTAGTATCTCCTATCAGTGATTCTTTCTCCACTTTCCAGCACTAAGTTTATCTTTCAGGATGATGTATCTAGATTTGATCATTATGTTCTGGTATGACATCCAGTTGAATTCTGTAGCGATAATTCAGTAGCTTTGGTGGCATTTTTTGTTACAGACTTTCAGTAGTAGTTAGTTATGGAATCAGAGGTAATAAAAAATGAAGGATTTCATGAAACCTCTGGAATTCTTAATTTCTTGGAAGTTTATGGGTTAGATTCCCCATGAGTATAACTCCTGAATATATGATGCACATAGTGTTTATTGTCTTTATTTCCTGATACTCATTTGTTCTGTACTATTGCTCATTCCTTGAATTCATTTTAAGTCATTCTAGTTTCTTTATTTTTATCTGGTAATTCAGTCATTTAAATGTTTCCTTCCATGTTGTAGATTTAACACCAGTTCTAATGTTTTCTTTTGGTCATAGTACAATTAACTCCAGCTTTTAATCATGATTTGAAGTATCTAGACCTTGGAAGTACTTCTCTTCCCATTCCATGACTTTGTAATTTCTCTAATTTTGTCCTGAAGGACTTTGTTCAAGGATTTATGTGAGCCATTGTATCTTCTGATGCCTGGATTTTCTGTTTCCACACCTTAATAAGATTGGATTTCTTTCTAGTGTAACTGTATCTCTGGATGATATTTTTGTAGAGTTTAGTTTTAGAATGATGACAGCCTCTCCTTTTTTCCCCTCTTTGTTCGCCATTTTAGAGGTGAGCACTATCATCCTCATTTTGTGTTTCAGTTCAGTTCTGTGTCTGGAAATGAATTCTTTGGAATGTGGCTATCTGCTTGGATCGGGCAACTTGTTCTTTTTCTGTTCTTCATTTAGGCAAGAAGTTGAAAGTCTGTGGAGCCTGTAGGTGGTCAGATCTGAAGCATTGTGTGATTCAGGATTGATGCTTTGATGCAGAGCATAGCTTTGATTTGCACCATCCTCTTTTCTAGATGTTTTTTGCAGTCTTTCAGCTTGCTTTTTAACCATGTTGTTCATGTAGCACCATTTTAATAAGTGGAGCTAAAACTCTTAATTTGTTCCTTTGGAAAATTAATTATTTTAAAGCATTCACAGAGCACCTCAGTACAGTCTTTTAGTGCTCTGGTTCTCAACTCTGCTCTTTGCGTAGGGTTTTGGAAGGTCTGAAAGCTTTCAGAAATCTAATGTACACTAATTTACGTAATCCGTAATACCCAGTAAAACTTGATATCAAAATAAACTTTTCTTCCTAAAATCTGTATCAAATGGGCAGAATAACAAATAAGATTCTCTGACTTGTAAATAAGAGCTTCAAATGTATTTTCCTTGCCCTGGGGAAGATGATTGCAGAAATGTGTAAGAAGCATTTCTATTTCTGTAGTGCATCAGAGCACTTGTCTTGTTTGTTTCTTTGCCTTGAGCAATGACCAATCTTATCCTTTAAAGAAGAAAAAAGAGTAAATTTTGATTGTATAATTTTATTTGTTCAGTTTAAGTTATTTCTTGTTCATTTTGAGTCCGGTTTTTTTTTTACTGTAGTCAATGCTGTGAATCTCTACTTATTAGTAGCAACTTCTGGCAATCCTAAAGCTACGTGTAGTTTTGGTCTGAACTACATTTATCCCACTATCCACGGGTGGCCTTTTCACACTGCATACTATTCTTCATGGGACAGTACATCAAGATGGAGTGCTACTGGTTGAGCAGGTGAAGGTGGTGGCATGATAGAACTTTTAATTTGTTCAGTTCTGTTCATAAGTAGGATCGCTATACTGCAATTGTAACTATTTTGATGGATTCTCTTTTTGTGCTGTCTTTGATTACTTTAAGCAAGCATGAAACTTTCCTGATTTTTCTTTAGCTAGCTGGATTATTCCTACAAACAAAAGCTGCTGTTGCTTTCAGTTTTTGTGCTGTAACCTCAGCAGCAGTATATGGTGTTTGTGCTGTTTCCTTCTGAAGTGAAGCCACGTTAACATTTTGAAAGTACTGAACGCTCATAACCAAAACCTTGGGAGTCTGTGTGTGTAAAATATTTAAGACGTTTGTTCCAAGCAATATGGATGAATCTGAAAGAATATCTATGTTGTGAAAGTAAAATATTCTGACTAGGAAGTGAGAGACATCTGATTTTACCTTTTTATGTATTTATTAGGGTACAGACTTTGCTTATAGGACTACTGACTGTTCCCCACTGCCTCATTCAACAGAAATGATAAGGATGGCTTTGCTCTGTGGAGGAATCAAACTTGCAGAGTAAAGCAGAATGTTGTCTGGCTCCTGCTTCATTTGCTGCAGAAGTAGAAAGCAACAGGGATTGGTGTAAGATGGGAAGAAAAGGGTTGTGCATGGTTAAAACAGCTAAATATTTACTTTGGAAGGTCCTACATATGTTGATTTGGCATTGGTGACTGGTCTAAGTGGTTCTTGTTTCTTCCTCCTGACTTCTAGTCCTGGTTGTCATATAAAATCCTTATCCAAAATATGTGATCTCCTCAGCTTTTCTGTCCAGCTTTTATCCCTTCCTATTCTCTCCCCTCACCTACATATTCCCAGTTCTCAGTGTGATTTCCATTCTTCTGATCTTGAATTGGCAAAATAACACCTTTAAGAGTGCTTAATAAATGTGCACATACTAAAATAATGCTTCACAGAGACTGCAGAGCTACAACTGAGGCTGGAGAACCACAACTAAGCAACCTCCCTCTTGTATGCCATAAGCTTCTTTAGCTTTCCCAAGAGCTGTTTGAATTTGGAAAAGAGTGCAGATTTAGGAATCGTTTTAATGGATTTGTTTCCTTTAAGACATCTTACTTAGCGAGTGGATGTGGCTTGAAAGGTCCTACTGGAATAATCTGAGTAAGAAGCAGAGTGCTCGTATACTGCTTGCAATGCTATAGTCAGTGGCAGTCCGCTAATAAGAGGCTTTGTTAAGCTCAAAAATGTCAGTTGACAAGGTGCTTCTGCTCTGCATCGTTGGCCAGGCATTGGGCTCTGCTTAGAGGTATGTTTGGACCAAGCTTGGTCAGAATCATTTTGCTTTTCATTTTACTGCATGTGGTAGAAACAAATTCAAGGACAAGAGTTTAAGAAGTAGTTGATAATACTCTTAAATTTAAAGGGATTTGGGCTCCTGAGTAATATTTTTTTTTTAATTCAAAAGATCAAGTGTTTTTAGGGTGAAGTATTAAAAGGAGAAATAAAATTAGACAATTTTAACTTCCTTTGTTTTCTTATGAGGCATTAAAATGTCTACAAGAATTTCTTTTCAAACTTATTTTAAAATGTTTTCCTCTACTGATTGTGACTTTTTTTTCTTTGAAAACTGTTACAGAAACTCTCAAATTAATTTAACTGACTCATATCAGACAGTTTATACTTAAATCTTTGACAGTCTCCATTGGGTTTATCTGCAGCTCTTTGAACCTTCAAACTCTCAGTGCTCCAGGTTTTATTCTGCCCTTTTGCTGATGCTGTCGTTCTCCTTGCAGGGATTGAAATACAGCATACACATCCACCTCTGATACCCTATTTCACTCTAGGATGCTGGGTCGTAAATGGAATGGGATGTGTGCTGGACTCTGCTGTGGCATTTGCTGCTTCTAACAGTTCTTAGATGCCTTTATATTTATGCAGTAAATAAAGCAGGTGTCCAGCAGGAAGATTTAGTTTGTTGTGCAGTCCTCATTGATATGCTGAACACTGACTAGCCTTTGCAGAGAGCAAGTCAGGCATCCCAAGGGAAGGAAACTGGTATGATCACAGCAGAATGCATGTACGTGCAAACAGAATGAGTATGGGAATAGAGGGTAATGGGTTTTAATGTAGATATACCCCAACCAATACAATCATTCTCTTCAGACTTCCTTCAACATTCCTCTTCTTTATTCCTGGGTATAATTTGAGTGGCTCTTTTATCCTTTTTCTTCCCCCCCCCCAGTTCCAGTCTAATTCAAGCATCTATCTTAAACAGGTGAGGCTGGATTTTTCAAGTTGACCATGCTGTGCATTTCTTCTAACTTTGCATGACTCAGGTATTCTGTCATGCTTTGAGTATCAGAAATATCTAGGTGTTAGTTTCTTCCCAGAGAAGCTCAAAGAGGTTTTGCATCTTCTTAAAGCATAGAGCACGATGTGTGAGTTTTGTGGATAGCACAGACATTCTTTGTCTACAAGACAAAGGTGCTATTCTTCTTGCATAATATTAAAACTTAGATTGAGGTATGCAATTAGAATTTCAGCCTAAAGGAATCAAACTTGGCAGAATTACAATGGAAGTTAGGTTTTGAATTGCCAGTGTTAAATAAGCCAGAGCTTCCTAGCACCTACCGGAATTACTACCAGCTCAATGTACAACTAGGATTTTGTGGAGTTATATATCTTGGATGCAGCTTGTTATGTTTTCGTGTTCTTCCCAGCTTTTAGACCACCTACCTTGATAGGTCTTTTTGAAATGAATTTCAGGGTGTAGGGGATTTTTATAAATCACAAAATGTGTCATGGAAATTGAGTTAATAGGATTTATTTGATGAGGTGATGTGGGAATGAGCAGGTACAGTTGTGGTTTACATTTCATGTGGCCACGGGTGTGTTCTTTGTGCCCTACAGAATGTTCCAGAGATGACTGAGGAGATATAAGAAACTTACGTTTAACATCATGTAACCTACAGCAACACTTTGAGTGGCTTGGGCTGCCAGATCAGAGGCAATAGGTTTGAGTGGGTCCAGCTAATATCACTGACAGGAGCACGTCTTCCACACCATGACTCCAACCCATTTGTTGAGGTAGAATGATTGAGGGAAGGCAACCTGAAGCAACTGACCTGAACTAATCAAGTAGCCATTTTAGTGGTGACTAATATAACTATATTACTCTGCAATATGTTGCACAAAGCTATCTAAAAAAAAAGATGGAGAAGGGGGGTGATTGGGTAGCCTCCTGTCATGACACTCAGTTGGAAGTAGTGTGTATTTGTTGAATGCTATGTCATGAAACAAAAGATTTTCTTAAAAAAGATTCAGTAAGGGAAATTCTCTTAAGTTATCGCAAGTACTGTAACTAATGACTACTGAGATTCAGAACTTCCAGGTTTTGGTCTCATGAGCTTATGCTTTTTTTTTTTTTTTCTTCATCTTTTCCAGGGGAAAAATAAAACCATTTAAAGCATGATATAGCTTAGATGTGCTAAAACACAAACAAACCAAATTGCATATTCTCCCAGGAGGCTGAAGTAAGGAAGGAGGAAAAACCACCCATCCAGTGTTTGTCTCAGTTCAGAATTTATTGCTGGAAAGCAGCAGATCCTCTGAATATTTGATGCGTGAACTTGAATTTCATAGAATATGATAAATGGGTAGAACTAGAATAGTGCTGGGCATTTTGGTTTAATTTGTTCTGTGGTTACAGTGATTTGATTTGTGGCTGAAGAATATGGGAAACTGAGTTTAAGATGGAAAAAAACTGTCTGAATTTTGATTTCCATCTCATGATTTTTACTAGCCTGTGGAGACTGCAGACCTGCTTGTGCTTCCAGTCTAGATTAGGTTTTGTGCTTGGAAGTTGTTTTTGGGGGAAAGATCTTTCTCACCTTGGTCTGACAGCATCCAGTTTTTCATCAGACACCGATTCCATTTAATCACTGGATTGCTCTGGTGGTAGAGGAACAATTGCTAAAAATCATTTTCTGTCCTCTCAAGCTCCTTTCATACCTCTGTGAAGCTTTATTTAATGTTGATGCACTCTTGGATGCCCCAGCAATATCTCATTTGAAGTGTGTGCATCACAAGAGGGATGTGGCAATGAAAGCGGGTGTCTCCATTCTAAATATCTTTCTTCTTGCTACCATGGGTGGACGGTAAACACAAAAGAACTAACAGAATTTTTGCAAATATTCTAAGTTGGTTTTGCAGCACAAGTTTACAGGCCTGGTTAGCTCTTTGTATGCTGGGGGGACAAATTTCTTTCTGAGATTCTGGTACACCATTAGTTAACAATTGCGAGAAGCCTTTCTTGCATTTGATCTAGCTGGTCTTCCAAATCACTGGTTTTCTCTGTTCACATTCTGTGCCATTCATGAACAGTTAAGGTCTTAGTTTCCAGCAATTTGTTGAGTAGAGGTGCAGGTCTGCAACAAAAACAAAAAGACGGGATTATAATACTTTTTCTTGCCTTCTATATGTGGACATTAATGTTTGAAAACAGGTTTGTGTGGGCAAGACCTTGCTGTGTACCATCTGGCAACCAACTAGAGGCATGTAGCTGAAATTGCAAGGAAGCTACTGTTGCACTGTGATTCTTTTCAGAAAGGTTCTGAAGGTAGGCTGTTTCTCTTCACCAACAGAAAATGTTTTTCCTCATTTACTGTTAAGCTTTGTTAGCTTAATGCAGTTTTAATCATATATCAGTACTCTGTGACCTCTGATTACAAAGTCCCAAGCTGGATAATCGTCTCTGGTTTAAGAGACTAAGGAACTCAAGACTAAACAAAGTGAGAGCATCAAGACTTTGCGCTAAAGTTTCTAAGAGCATAGTGATAACATACTTTTGTATGGCTGAAATTCATTTACTGATCTGAAAAATTCCAGAGCAGATTTGATAGTCATTAGTTTAATGACTTTAAACTTAACCTGATGATTCTCCTTGATTTATTTATTTTTTCCTTTTGATGGTCAACTATTTGAAGGTTTTTATATAGTGATTCATAAGTCTAGCATAGAAATGAAATGAAATTGCTACTGTTTTCAGTGGTAATCTTGTTTGGATTAGTAAACCAATGTTTATAGCTCTTCTATTTATTAAGGCTATAATTCAGTACTGTTGAGTAGCAGAGTTGCAAATAGTAAGCCATGCAGTAAATGTAACTGTCATTGCACAGGTACTTTTTCATGGTGGTAAGGACTGCAGATGACTTGCTTTATGTTTGCATTGGGTTTCTGGGTGCTTTCATGAAAATAGAGGATTTTTTTTCTTTTGAAATAGGTGTCCGTTCACCAGTACTTACTTAGCCAACTTGCTATCTTTTTTGTGCAGTGATTATAGCTTTTATTGGAGCCCTGAATTAGGCTTTTCATTACTTAGATAACTTCTGCTGTGAAGTTGCCTCCTTATTATTGCCTTTTCATTATAGCTTTGATTTTTTTTTTTCCATCTTGTCACCTAAATTTAGCTAACGTCTGAATTAATGTGGTCAGCAACTCTTGTGAAAATGTCCAGCAGGAGTTTGTCTAGTAAATACGTACAATTTATTGAGATACGATAATTGGACAACACTTAACTTGAATTTTTTTTAAGAACATGTTTTCCAAACATAATTAAAAATAATAAAAAGCTCTGTGATTGGTATGGTATATTATTAGTCTGTAGATTTGACATTTTCTTTGAGTACAGAAATCTTGGTGTTTTGATACTGTTCAGTGTCCTTGGGTGAGAAAAAAGAAATTATGTCTTAAATGAGATCACAGAATCGTAGGGGTTGGAAGGGACCTCTAGAGATCATCGAGTCCAACCCCCCTGCCAAAGCAGGTTCCCTACACCAGGTCGCACAGGTAGGCATCCAGTCGCGTCTTGAATATCTCCAGAGAAGGAGACTCCACCACCTCCCTGGGCAGCCTGTTCCAGTGTTCCATCACCCTCACTGTAAAGAAGTTCTTGCACACATTCATGCAGAACTTCCTATGCTCCAGTTTCTGGCTGTTTCCCCTTGTCCTGTCTCCACACACTGCTGAAAAGAGCCTGGCCTCACCACTTTGTCCCCCAGATCACTGAGTTTTCCTAACTATGAGAACTGTATCCCTGATGGGTATTTATGGAACTGTTGGGCTCAGATATGTAAATGTTGAAGTTACCCTTCAGTTACTCCTGAATCTCTAAGTCAGCTCTTCTTGGTTTGTCTGTCCAACTTGCTTCCTTGTTCCAAAATGTCAGCATTGATTCTCTGTGCAGAAATGGTGCCTTGCAGTTCTGGTGCTAGTGTCTGCACTAAAAGCTGCAGGTCTTTCTTCACAGACCTTCTGCTGTGGCCTCCTGCAGTCACTGATGTGCAGTCTGTCCTTTTGGACGTATCATTCTCCATCGTGGCATTGACAGCGACCTCTGATATTTCAAGGACATGAAAACCAGCCTTAGAATTCATCCTATAGTGATTTTTTAACTGTGCACAGCTCAAGGGAGATGCAGATCAATATCCTTTTCTATCCATAGCAATCTCTGTTTGCCTTTTGTAGAAATGAATGTTACCTTCTTTACTTAGTTTGACAGTTCTGATTTTATGGCTGTAGTTTGTTCTTCTAGGTAGTGGACTCTTTCCTTTATTCCCCTCATACTGTTCATCCAATGCCAAACTGATAAGGAAGCTTAATCTATCATACAGTCAAAATTAATATTTTTTTTTAGCACTTAAATCTCATAGTTGTTTTACTGACGATTTTAAAAGGTATGATTATATTGAAAATGTGTCAGCTGTGGTTTTTCTTCTGTTGTTACTGTTTTAATGTATGAAAGAGAAGCTCTGCCAAAAAAGATTCATCCATCCTTGCATGTTTCACAGACCTGTTTGTTTCTAATGTGCTTCAGGTTTTTTTTGAAATTAAGGTTTGCTTTGTGATTTGTACCTAATCTTGTAGGATTTAATCACCTTTTGTAGTTCCTCCCTGTAGTGCAATGGGACTGTTCTTAGGCTTAAAAGAACTATATGATTAAATGTTGTACTTCATTGGTGGTGTAGAGCAGTTTCTAATTTCAGCATAATAGTTAATCTGTTGTCAGCCTTACACAAAGGAATAGATTTTGAATTGTTACCATATTATTAATGGAAAATTTACTTGTATCTGGCAAGCTGTAACATAAACTAAGCAAAACACTTGGTGCTTTGGAAATGCATTGGTAAATCATAGTCAATTATGTTGCAATTCTTGAGAGAACCAGAATTAAAAATAACAACAAACCATAAAGAATGAGTGCATGCATATTATGCTGTTATCTTTCATACCTACTTAACAGGTATCAGAACAATTTTCTATGATGCTATTTCTATTCCTGGCCCACAAAGGCAGTTAAGTTTTTGTTCCAAGTAGAACAATAGCCTTTGATGGTAATTTAGAGACCCCATAGTTGAGCCTTTTTGTAGAGCTGTGGATGTGTGCATTTATTTTTATATGGCCAGCTGTTGCAAGCATTCATTTTGCCTTTGTTTAATGATTGAGTTTGAATAGATAACTAACTCTTGGGATACTTACTAATACTGAAGAATTGGATGTGCTCCTTTTTAGGTGGAATACTTAGTTCCAGTGTGCTCAGCTTTCTTTACATGTAAGCCATGGTGTGATAATGTTTGTTTAAGGTTTCTTGGACACCTGAAAGATTGACCAAGGTTTGTGGGACTTGCAAGTCTCAGTTGCTTCTTTCAAGACTGGCTATGTAGTGGGGTTGCCTCCCAGGCTCTCAGCAACCACACTTGGTGCCTGTCCTCAATAGGACAGGAGAACATGAAAATGCTTGGTGTTTGAAAGACTTAACAGACTTAGTTTGGGAAGGTTAATCCAGTCTATTGTGTGCTATTCCCCTGGCCTGCAATTCCTGCCAGACCATCTCCTTCCAGATGGCAGACAGCCACTGTGGGCCTTTCCACAGGCTTTGAGGAATTTCCTGTATCCAAAACTCCTATACCTGCCTCTTCTTTCCTGACCTTAGCGTCCACACAGTTGTTTCACACTTTTTGCTCACATATGTTTTTTTGGAAGCATTTTTAAAATAAAGATATTGGAATTTCTATTTCACATTGTAACTTGCCATGGAAAATATTCTGTCCGTGCAGAAATTTGGCATGAAAGATTACCTAAATAATTTATTTGATCTCTGTAAAGATCTGCTGCTGAATATGAAGAATGGTAGTGTTTTTCAAATTGTACCCATCCTCTAAAGGAATGTATCTAGAAAGTTTCATATTTCCACTGCTGGAGTAACTGATAATGTTTTCCTGAGAGCTTTACGTGTAATTAAGGACAACGTCAACACTATTATAAGTAGTGTGTTATTTCATCTCCTTGAAGATGATACAAATTCAAAACATAATAGAAATTTGTTATTGTGCACTAAGAAAAGCTACCATTTTCAATAAGTTGACTGGCATGATTTTTAGTTTATTGCATTTTTCTATACGATGCCAACTAGAGTCAGGTGAGTGTTTTTAAAATGTACTTCAATTTCCCTTGACACAGCAACAATAGTGGCAGCTAATATTTGTCAAAACAAATACTTCTAATGTAATGCTTTCTACCTTAAGGAAAGCATCTACTCTTTCTTATAGAACGAGTATAAATAAAACTGAGGACATTAAGCATCACGTATAATGGATAAGGAAAATGTTACGCTGTCAAACTACTTACTGGAGATTTTATTTCCTGCCACCCTTCTAACCCCAATAAATATCTTTAATGTTTTTCAGAGACTTCAGAGCAGAGTTGGTGATTTAGCTAATAATTTCTGGGTCCTTGCATCACAGCCAGTATAATCTTTTAAACGCTCATTGATATGTTTTTAAAATGTTTCTCTACCCCCTCATTCTCCATGGGAGATCACCAGGAAGTGCATAGCTTCCCATCTTTTATTTTGACTTTTCCATGGCTGGCTTGGTCTTTAAGGTTAGTAGGGGATCTTGAAATGTCTTTGTAATAAGGCAGTTCATAATGTGTATACGCTATGATGCAGAAGGCACGCAGAGAATGGCCTGTGGCTTTTTCTGGTACATTAAGAGAACCACATTGCTGGAAACAGTGATATTTGCAGTGGACCAAAAACTGTCCTGACCTGAGAAGCAAGTTTTCCTTTGAAGTTCAGGTACTGTCAAGATTACTGACTGTTTGAAGATCATTATTTTTTTGGACCCAGGATCCGATCCATGTGGTATCAACGACTCCTCCCAGTCTTTTGTCATCTATTAATTTGCCCTCTGTCACATTTCTTAGGTCATAAATGAAGATACTAAATTGTATTGATTGTAATATTGACTCCTGGTGTAATCCCATAATGACTGGCATGCACTTGGACTTCATGCTGCTGATCACGGCTCTTTGAGCTGAGCAGTTCATCCAATTTTCAGCCCAACACACTATCTCCTTATCTAGCCTGTGCTTAATCAGTTTGTGAGGATGTTCTTGGAGAAGGTGTGAGAAGACTTACTGAAGTCAGAATTCACAATACGCAGTACTTCCCTGTCAGCCCAGAAGCCAATCATTTTATTGTAAGAGCTTATCACTTGTGTCAGGCATGACTTATTGCTCATAATTCCATGCTGACAACTCCCAGTCACTTTCTTGTCCTTCACATGTCTAGAAATGGCTTCCAGAGTTATTGTTCTGTACCTTTCAACACGATGCAAGTGAGGCTCACTGATTGATAGTTCATTGAATCTTCTCTTTTTGAGGAGGGAGTTGATTGTTTTATCTGATTCTCATGATCTTCTCCAGATTGCCCTGACCCTTGAAATCTAATTGTTTATCTGGAGTTGTGTTCTGCTGGGCCACAGTGCAGTGTCTTCACCTGCAGGGTTTGCCCTGCTGAGAGTTCAAGCACCACTGCAGAGTTTGCATTCAGTGGAGTGCTATGTGCTCTTTGTGGCCTTCCAAAGTGTTGCCCAGTGTCTATGGGCACTATAATTGTACCTCTTGTCTCTTGCTGGGATAGTCCCATCTTAATGTCTGTCTAGTTACACGGGTTAATGTTATTCCTAAATGGAGCAGTGAAAAGAAATCAGCACTTGGAATAGAGCTTGGAAAGCTTGTACAATACAATTTCCTTCTGCTAATTGCAAAGTAAGGAACCCTGAAAAACATGAAAAGGCTTAACACAGGACATGTATTTTACATTCTTGAAGATGTGAGGCCTTTCTATAAAGTGATTGCAGTTGCATTAAACATTAACCTTGCAAAGGGAAGAAACTCATTTCCTTCCGTGTTTCTCACTTGAACATACTTATACAACCTGGAGAACTTAGCTGGTTGTTCACAGCGAGGGAGCTGGGATTTTCATGATTTGATGATACTGATAACTGGACTTATTGTTGAGGTTCACTAATGTTTTTTGAAGAAGCTAAAACTAAACTTCTGATTGCTACAACTTTTAATGGCTTTAGCTTTATCTCCCTTTAGAATTCCAGAACTACTTGTTCCTTCAACTCTGGCAAACACATACTGCTGCTGGGAAAGGACACCATTCAGAATTTGCCTGTAGCTTTGGTTTAGTTAAACCAAAGTCAGTGTCTTAGAGGATCACTTAAGGGAGTAGGGAGCAAGAAACTTGCACTTTGATGTGAGGTACAGCAGGAATAAGAGGCAGAGCAGTCAGCATCAGCTATGTTTTTACATAACTGACAATCTCAGGCTGTGTCTTCCCTTGTACTCATTGTTGCTTATTGTTCCTACAGAGGGTTAAGTGCATTAGATAGGCTGATAACTTCATTATTGTTCTACCTCAGCATTATTCAAGACACGTGTAAAGTATGTTGTGAAGGAAGATTGGATGTGATAATGGCAGGAGGTAGAGCAGGGTTTTTTTGCTGCAGAGGTGTGTTATGCTTGGGCTTCATGCTGCTTTGTGCTTGCTGAAGAGGCAAAATGGGCACGAGCTGAGCTAGAATAGCATGAGTAGATTCACAGAGCAGTGTGTGGTGTTGATTTCTGCGTTCAGGAAGAAGTGACATAGTAATGCAAAGAGAGGTCTAGAGATATTATAGGCAGATGGTAGCTTCTTCCTTGAAAGCAATGATCATCTGATATTTATTTCAATAAGTATATATCTGCAGTGGAGCGTGGCAGCAGGCCAGAATTCATTCTAGTGCAATCTTGAGCCAAAGAGACAGGGATGTTGTTTTGCAGCAAAGTAATGTGATCATCCTTCTTCGTAGCTCCAGTTCAACCAAACCCATTACACGTAAGAAATGAAGGTCAGTTGAGATGCTCGCATACATGCCTAAGCTTAAGTGTACTTCAGTATTCTAGCCATACTGTTTCTGGGACTCAGAATAGGTATTTTATAATCTAATCAGATTCTGAGTAATAGACAGATAGAAAGAAAGTGGAAAAGGTACAGATTGAAAGGAAAAGAGCTGAGTTAAGCTTGAAGGACTGAAGATAAGAGGTTTGTGTAAGTAAAAATATAGTGAGTAGCTTTTCATTCACTCATTTAAAGTTTTGTTACCACTTCATTAGCATAAATGATCATCACATCTGATGTTCAGGATCCATTTTGCGCTGCCAGAACAGGGTAAACTATTCCTTGTATGTTTGAAGATTAGATATATGAAAACCAAGGAAACAGAGGATGATTCTTTAAATTGAAGTAGAGGAAGCTGAACCCTGGTGGAATCTGTTTTATCATTAAGTATGAGACCTGTATAGTTACTGGTTTGCAACATACAATCCATTTAATAAATTAACTGTGCAGTATCACACAGGTACTGAGGACAAAATGTCTGCTGAGAACTCTGCTCAGAAATCAGTGCTGTGATGGCTATGAGCCTAATAATTTCTAACCCAAAGGGAATCATAGCCATTTTATGGCTATTAGTCCCAGTGCCAGCGGTGATATTTGGCTTACAGACTGTCCTCTGTCACTCTACCCTGATTTACAAGGAGGCAGAACTGTGACTGTGAAGGAAAGACAAAAAGTCTGGCATCAGAGTGGCACGACATACAGAACACTTTGCTTTGTCATCTAAACTTGAATATTCATCAGAAAACATTACAGCATATTATGAATATTGCACTTCTCTATTAACTCACAGGGTTGACTGCATAGGGCTTTATCAGTGAGCTGAGCAGCTGATGATGAAAGTCCAGTAAGGAAGAAGAAGGTGGTTCTTCGATATAAGTATGCAAAGTATTCAAAGACTAATAAGGAAACGGAATTAAAATGAATAATGGAGTAGAGACCTCTACAGTAGAATCCCCTGTCCTGGTGCTGTCCCTCCCACAGGACAGACAACACGAATGTTGGTCATTCTGGATTTCTTGTCTCTTCTACATCATATCACAGTTCTGAGATTTGGGTTTATAATGAATTTGTAACTCAGGCTAATGGCATTGCTATGGCTAATGTAGTAACAGATCCCTGAAGGAATTGAAGGTATTAGGAATAAATCATTCAAGCCACAGGGAGAGTTGCCTGCCTCCTTTGAGCCTCGTGGTTTACCTTTTTTTTGGGGGAGAACTTGTTTTATCTTCCCTTCAGGCTCTTTAATGTTCCTAACCTGTAGTAATTGCCAGCTGAACTAATATTTCCCCAGGTGTCCACATGGATAGAGTATCATAAATTGCAACTAGTAGTCTCTATCAATGAAACGTCTGTTGGACTTCACAGATGAAGCATCTTTCAAAAGCAGAGTTAAGACTGTGAGGTTTCAGTCTTGGATGAGTGAGCCAAGGGAAGCTGGAAAAGGAGGAAACATCCTCCAGGGAGGACAGTGTTGTCTGCTGGTGTCCTGGAAAGACAAGCGTGGAATTTTGCTCTTTATAGGAGTAAAAACAATGATTTGAGGCTTTTTGGATGATGAGAGGGACTCCTAATGGCATGTGTAAGGACTGTCTGAAAATATTTACAAATAAAGAATACTCAAAGGGATCTACAGGAGACTGTTATTTGTAGATACTGTTCCTTTTTGCCAGATATCTGTTCTTTGAATAGAAGTTACATAAACTCAGTACTGCACTGCAATGAGATAAGAAGACTAAAGCTACAGCATTTTCAAGCGTACATTTTGAAATGTCATTCCAACATATTATGAAAAAGTCACCTGTTCTTTAGGATGTAGGTTTTTTAGTGACACAATTGCTTTCTGTAGTTCTATATTTTCATTTCTTTGGTTAAGTGGGCATTTACTCTTTTCAAGGCATTCCTTTCTGTTTTGAAATTAAACCTCTTGTATTTTCTGCTGTTTCAGTGCCATTTACAGCACATAAACTCATTTATTTATTAGCCATAGAGCATAATTGCCCACCTCCTCCCGTGCTTTGCAAATTTGTTTCTGCAATTCTTTTTTGCTTTCCTTTTAAGAATGATGTTCGTACTTGAATATTTTGGCAGGGTTTTAGAATTCACTTAATTCTTTCAATTTGGGCAGGGAAGCAGCTCTACCCTTACACAAGCAGCAGATTTGGTGTGATGGCATTAGCAGTAACTGTTGCCTGATTGCAGTATTCACCAAAATAGTCACCTCTTTCTGTGGCTGTGTTTTATGTATGCCAAGTCAGATGATATCAGTGGCTGATGAGGCTGCCTGCTGTTCTGGGAGTAAGTGTAGTATGATGGCCGGTACAGGAGCTGGTCAATATGGCTGTTGTAAAGAGAGAAGAAAAACACTGTGAATCATATTAGTACTTCTGAATACCTCTTGAATCCTCATATCTGCCACTGTCAGCTGTAAAACAACTGCTTCCCGTGACAAATGACCAATTCTCTGCTATTTCCATGTAAAGTCTGCTTTTGCATATGTTACAGTAATGTGGAGGAAATAATAAAAACCAAAGATGGAGTGATATCAAATCCAGGGAAATAGGGCTACTTGCTGCTGATTTTTTTTTTTTCTTTTTTCTTCTGTCTGTCTGTCTGTCTTTTTTTTTATGCAGAGAGCTGAACTTGGTCAAATGTGCACTTTGCTGTAGGAGCTCTGTTCAGGCCAGAAGTGGATAATCCTTATGACTACCCCACTGAATGGCTGATTCTATCTGAATCTATTACTTTGTAATAAATTCAAGCCTAGGCTCACATTTTTATAAAAGCCATATTTTGATGGTCATATTCTTCTTGCTGCTTTATTATAGTAATAACAATTACTACTCTAATAGACTCTGCCTGAAGGATTAAGGGTCATCACTGCTGTAGTTAAATGTTACTTTATTCTGCAGTTAATGCCATAGACAGAGTTGTATGCAGATTGCCATGTGTTCTGCTCCTTTCAGAACTCCTTTTGCTGATTTTAAACTCTGTAGTACTTTGATTTGCTCTGTTACACAATGTGGTCAGGAGCAGATCAAGGGTATGATGGTAACTAGAAATTAACAGGGAGATAACAGGAGTCCTAAGATCATGGTGGGGGAGGTACGATATTACTGTTTCCTGATGGCATATGCTCTGCAGAAGGAATAGTGATGCTGAGTTAGCTCATGCTGAAAAAATACACACCTGGGGCATGGGAGAGACAGCCTATATTAACTCTTGCATGGTTCTCTTTCAATTTAGGTCAGAAGGAGGTTTAAAATATCACTTTTTTGGAAGTTGAGTGAAATGTACCTCAGAATGACTTTAAAATAAAGCCATTGGTGAAATAGGCTGCATTAGGAGCTACCAGTATTCTGTTATGTAATGAGGACGGTCTAAATGGATTTTCATGGGAGTATTTAATATCATTAATGGTTCCAGTGGATGAGGAATATAGCAGTACTTCTTTTGCCAATTAGATTTTCAGTTTTTTGAGGTAAGTAGAGTCTTTAAATCTTTTGAGAGTTACTGGAAATAACTGAGAGTGGAAAGCAGCATTTATTCCTCCTTCTTGCAAAACATAATTAAAGTAACTTGCACTGCAGGTTTGCTCAGAAGCCTGCAGAGGTATTATGCAGAAGGTACAAGCCATCGTATCTCCTTTCCAGCCTGCAGTGAAGAGAAGACATCTGCCTTGAATGGTGCTTGATGCCTGAGTCTCCTTGTGGCTACGAAGTCCTAGTTTTTCTACTTCAGTATAAGTACAGCATGCAAAGTTTATCAGCAGCGTCAAGCTGGACATAACCAGTGGCTGGCTCATCTTCTTAAGGTGTCTGTGGAGCAGGCAGCCTTGTATTGATTGCATCAGATGAAACTTTTCATGCATAAATGAACAACTGAAGAACAAATGCTCTCCTCTGGAATTGAAACATAATGACGGCAGTCTGGTGAACTAAAGCTCTTGTCTTTAATTAATGAGTTAGTATCTCCTTCCCCCTACCAGCCTTCTTTTCCCGTGAAGCTATTGTTTCTGTGCTTTGTAGTGAGCTATATTGCCACTTATGGGAATGAATTGTTTGCTTTTTTAAAAGAAATATATATGTAGTCGTATTACCTACAAGGTATTTAAAACAATGAGATTGATACAAAATCCTGAAAATGTAACAAAATTTGATCTGTATGTCCTATTTCATTCTTTCACAGCTGGTTTAAAAAGAAGCCAAACCCACAAAACAAGTGTAGTCCTCCAGACTAGATCTCTGGCATATTTGTTTACTAATTATTACTGTAATATTTCCACCTTGTGATATATTATTCCAAAATGAGCAGCATCTGGCTATAAATAACAAATATATTTTTCCCAGTTGGTATTTGAATAGATGTTTTTTGTTTTTTTTTTTTTAGTGAGGACTAAGAGGTTTTTAAAATCTGTCCTAGTTTTGGGTGGCACATAGTTAATTTTATTAACCTATCAGCTACTAGGAAGATATTTATGTGACTCAGTACATGGCAGCTGGGTGTTGAGTTTTTGCATGTGTGTTTTTTTGAGACTGGAGGTGGGTTATGATCTTGCAGTGTGATGTGCTGTGTCCTTTCTCTGCAGCATTCAGGAATATTCTTCTGTTTAGTTCCTTGTATTTCCTTAGCTTCATCTTTGTATTCTATGATTTAAGAGCAAGGAAATTTGAACCTCTTTGACAAAGGGAGTTTTTCATCTTCCTGCTGCTGTGGTGTGGAGAATCTGATAGCATTTTTAACAAATAGGACAGCACTTCTGAAAGGAGTTCCTGTGGGAAACAAAAGGCCGTTATGTGTTAGACCTAAACTTGGTATTGCTGTGACTTTAGATGTACCTAAGACCCTTTTTGATATACGACCTAATTCTTCTTGGAGACCAAACCCCACAGTGTTCATGCAGTTTATTCTTAGATAAGACTGCATCTAACAACTGCAGTACCTATTGTATGTATAGGTGATATCCATGCTTTGAATTAATGGCTTAATTGCCATTACCTTTTCTATTGCTTAAAACAGCAGTAAAGATTTTACTAACCTGCGATGTACAGAGCTGCAGAATTCCTGACAACCTGCTTCCAGCCAGACCTTAGAAGGCATTGTGTTTCTACAAGGCTAAGTTTTTTTTATTACAAAGTGCTATTCTGTAACCATGTCCATCATTCCTTGCTGGTCTCCAGCAACAGGCAAAGTTAAGTTACCATCTTTCCTCCTTGGAAACAACCCTCCTTGTGTCTTCAGTGTGTTTCATATCTGACAAGCTTAAGGTAAAATTATTACTGTTCTGTTTGTTAGCGTTATTAGCTTATGAAATCAAACTATTTGCCTCTGAGAAGTAGCTGAGTTCAGATATGTAAGAGACATAAAGATGCTAACCCTTGACAAGTGAAATGTAACGGAGTATAATATGAAAATCCAGAATTATTTCATTCATGTTTCTTATGTGTTTCTTGTACTTCTTAATTATAAGTACCTTTTCCCAAGGGTTTATATTTCAACATAGCCCTTTTTTCAACCCCCTTGCTTGATGGCAAAAGTACCTTGCTATGATTTAACTTCACATTTTAGTCTCAACTGTTACTGTGCATATAAGAAAAGTTAACTGTAGAGGGCAGTATTGATGAGTATTTTAATGGAGTGGTTGGATTCTTCCAAAAGCAGTGACATTGAAAATAATATTGTAATTTCCTAGAAAAGTCACATTGAAGAAACCAAACAGCAATGGTGAAGTAATGTGTGACATCAATTTTTAGGGACTTGTCTTCACTTTGGAAAACACACAGTAGTGTATGATAGAGAAAACACTGCTTTGTTTAGGTTGTTTCAGATGCAGTTGGTTTCTGTGTTAGCTGAAATGTTGTGGGAGAGGGAGAAATTATTTCTTAGTATAATTGCCTTGTAAAAAGCACTGTCTGTGCCATTCAGACAGCTTTTTCAGCTTGCAGTAGTCAGATGAAATTTCAGCACTTTGGAGAGAGTGAAATAGGATTACTTGTCTCAGAAGTATGCTATGCTACGGGACTGAATCATTCTGTTTTCCCTGAAACTAGAAAATTTCTATCTCCAAGACATGCATATATGACTGGTATTTCAGACTCAAAGGGTAAATTTAAAGGGTTCTAGTGAATTAAAGCTGGAAATAGAATTATTCCTTGCAACTGTGTAACAGTGGAGTTGGTTTCTGCTGCACTGAAATGTTCAGTGGGACCCAGCTGTAGGAATACTATCTGATTATGTAGCTCCAATTGGCATAAAAATAGAATAATGGCATCTTTAAGATGAGAAGTAAGAAGAGCAGCCTGATGGCAGAGGAAAGCTCTTGCAGTCTTGCTGCAGAAGGCTGGAGGTGCTCCTTTACTTGCAGCTGCTGTCTTGAAGCCAGAAAGCACAAACAAAAGGAATACCTTGGGAGCCCATAAAGCTTTTTGTTGGTGCATGCTTGTCTTCCATTCTCCCATATGCAGTGCTCTTTTGCGTATACATCCGCAGCCCAGGATTGCCATAGGGCAAGCAGCTGAAAATTGCTTGCCCTTTTGTATTTTTTGGACTGTGGTTTTGGTCATCTTTTTAGTGGCAAGGGCAAACCAATGTTAGCTTTCACATCTTTGGCAGAGAGGCTTTGTGCCATCCAAAATATCGTTGTTAAAAATCCTCTGTATCGATATTGTGATTGCAAGGATGTTTTTTTTCTCAAAGCTAGCAATTACTAAGAGATTCGAAAAAGTAGCTCAGGCTGCTACCTGCACTTTGTTCTGAAGATGCCCTTTTGCAAATCTATAAATCCTAACCTGCCCAGCGGAGCTCTTTAACAGATGTTATTAGTTTGGTTTAAGTCAAGCGGTTTGACATTCTTTGAACAGAAGCATTTCTTGAGGTTGGTAGGTGCTATTCTTGTACTTCATCTCAGACTTTGAAATTTGTCTTTGCCACGAGCATACATGGTTTGTTTCTAAATGCTTTGCGAAGTAATATTTCATCTGCTAGCTTCTCCCAGATGCCACCAGCATCTTCCTCTGCACTTGTTGTCTGTGAAAGTGGCCTAGGGGCTCCTACATCCAGTTAGATGCCAGGAGCTCCAGAAGAGCAGAGAACCCTGTGTGATACATTTGGATTTTTTTTTTTTTTCAATTAAATCAGCCAGTGTGGTACATATGCAGTGTTACATATTGCTTTGCAGAATGGAATAGCTCTTGGAGAGTAACAGCCAATTAAAATATACTCTTTTCTTAATGCATATCACAGTGTAGGAGAGCTGTAACAAATTTCAACAATAGCTTGCATGAACTTCAGCATTATCTGTGATATTTTATTTTTGAAGTGCTTCTTAGTAAAAGTGACTAATTTACTTGGGTGTACAGTGGGACATTTTGAAATCCAGAACTACTGCCGGGAGGGAAACGACTGCTTACATGAATTGATACTGAAAGGATGTGGGGGAATGGTTTTAAACTAAGAAGGGGAGATTTAGGTTAGATATTAGGAGGAAATTTTTCACTCAGAGGGTGGTGACACACTGGAACAGGCTGCCCAGAGAGGTTGTGGATGCCCCATCCCTGCAGGCATTCAAGGCCAGGCTGGATGTGGCTCTGGGCAACCTGGTCTGGTGGTTGGCGACCCTGCACATGGCAGAGGGGCAGAAACTGGATGAGGTGATCTTCAGGGTCCTTTTCAGTCCAGGCTATTCTACGATTTCTTTTGGTCAGTAATGGTTTTGATAATCATGGTGTTTGCAGAACAGGCTTTTGTGCAACGACTTACTGAGCAGGAAGGAAGAATGGTATTACACATGTCTAATGTAGTAGTATTCCACAAGCTGGTTAGGGCTGCTAAATGCGCTGCCAAAACCACTGTAAACAGGTCTTTTAATCCGATTAGGTCTCTGAAGTGTTGATACAATACGGACCAATAACTCCTGCAGGAAATCCAGCTGCTTCAGATTGTTGCACAAGTAATAGTGTCTTTTTTCCTACTCGCATGCTGCCCAGAGCTTTTCATTCACCACTGTTATGAAACGCTACTGTGCCCAGTATTGCACCTTCATAAAAATAAAGAGGAAAAATAAAGATAATGGCTGGGTTCGGCTGTGGTGTGCAGGATCCCAGGAGGGTGCTGGGGAGTGGCAGTGACAAAGGCCGCATGTATTTTGGTGGCGTTTCACCTTTTGTGAGCCAGTTTTCAATACGAAATGTATAAAAATCCTTCCAAAAGCTAACATTGCCTTCATGGTGTGCTGACAAACAAAGCTGTGACAGGGCTTTTGCTGAGGAGTCCTGCTCCTGGGATATTTTGCAGTATAGCTGGACTCTGGTGTGGGGTTTCCTGCGGCCTGGCTGCCTCCCTTCCCTGTTTGTTTCACCAGAATCACGTTACAAATACACATATCAGACAGCACAAAGGTTTTCTGTCTTTTTGCAGGATGGCCTCATCTTCCTGCTTTCCTTACAGCATTGTGATCTGAGGCTTTGATTCTCTGGCAGGTGTTATATGGTATATTTTTTGAGCCCTCTGTCTCTTGGCTCTAAGGATACCCTCTGCTCTGTGACTTTATGAAGCTGTTTATTTTTTTCTGAATTCTGAACTTCAGTTCTTTTGAACTTGTATTACACATCATGTTTCGGTAGAATACCCTCTCACTTCCACAGGTGTTATGCTCTCTTTAAAGTGCTTGTATAATTTTTACTGTGTGTTGCAACAACATTCCCGACTGTCTGTTTTAATTCAGAATTTCAGATGTAAATGCTGCTTTAACGTTACTAATGGTCGCCTCTAATATCAATATCTCATAGTCATGTAACAGAATCTCCTATGGAGTTTCATCTGTGCCTTCTATTTTAAATGCATATTTTCTTGGAAATTAGCAGATGATAGGATGTTCAGGATAATTAATAATTGTTGCTCTTCTGAGGAGCTAGGTGAAGTTGAATATTCCCATTGAAATAGACTGGCGAGGGCTTCAGAACTCAGCAATTTGTACCTTTTAGGAAGCCACACTGCCTTGCTTTTGTCTCCGAATTTATTATGCTTCCCAAGTATAATGTGACACACTGAATAGGGCAGGGGGTGGGGACATCGTCTTCAGCTGACACACCGCTATCAGCGGGACCGTGTTTCTGGCCGTAAGATTTCACAGTCATTGGTCGTCCGAAGAAAGCCTTTCCATCTGAGGATTGGACAAGACGATGCGTCAGTTTGCTGCCCGTCTCCAAGGTACTGCTGATGCTGCCTCCACAAGCTGGCTAACGTCACAGCTCCATCACCCAGCGGGGTGTGGGCTTTTTTCTCCTCTCCTCTGTTTTAATTCTGTATTTGCTTCCTCCTGCATTTCTTAATCTGTCTTCTGCCAAATGCTAACAGCATGATATTTTGCAATCATTTAGGTGAATACAAGAAGGACGAACTCCTGGAAGCTGCTAGGTGAGTGCTGCTTAGAATATAAAGCATATTTTGGGGGTGGAAGGAGGAGAGGAAAAGAGATTTTCAGAACAGTGATGTTTTATCATTGCTTTTGCATGAAATGATGCAAACAAACCGCTTAATTAGCATAAATCTCTTTGGACTTTCCAGTCTGGTACAAATGGAAAAGCCTGTTTATGTAATTGAAATCCCCCATCGTGGTGGTTATAAGGTTAATATTGAGGTTTTTGCTTTAAGCTGTTTAAATCCTCTTTATCATTTTGTGACTGTTCTTTTCGGGGACAAATTAAATATTAGAAATAATCCTTTGTGGGGTTTTTTTTTTGTTTGTTTTTTACTACTACCTTAGGATTTATTTTGAAAATAGGCTTTAGCAGACAGAACATATGGAAGCCTATAGAAAAGGTGTAAAGTTCAGTCTTATATTCCAGAGATGCTTGCTTACATCCTTCCTTTTTGTGGCACAAGACCGTATTTATAGGCTGTTTATTCTTATGTAAAATTTCAGTATGTTGGTACGTAGTTATTCCAAACACTGTGGGCCATATGCGAGGTAAAGGTATTTAATTCAGAACAAGCAGTTCAGTAAATGGCTTTCAGAGGATCTGTAAAATTAGATAAAAGAAAATACAGGATGAGGTTAGGGAAAGAAACAAAGTGTGCTTTTGCATCATTTATTATAATGTTATTTCCTGTAATTTCACTTGATTTTGAAATGTTTAAAAAATCCTTTGGCCATCCGACATTCTCCCTGGCACAGTACAGATTTCAATATATGATACTTCAACATCCAGCTCCTTAGCAAATCTTTTGCAGAGAGCTGTGTTTTTTTTCCCCCTTTTCCTAATTCCCTCCTCTTGGTTTACAGGAGTGGTAATGAAGAAAAACTGATGGCTTTATTGACTCCTTTAAATGTGAACTGCCATGCAAGCGATGGGCGCAAGGTAAGTTAAATACCTGTTTTATACTTCCATTTTCCAAGAAAGCCCAATTTAACCACAGTGAGAAGCTTAGATATATAAATCCAGACCATGTATGTGGGTGAAACCTAAATGATGCATTTTTTACCATCAAATTAAATGCTGTCGCACCTGACACTGGCAGTTGTGACAGAGCAGCAGTCAGTAGATGTGGATTTTGGTTGTCTTTTTTCTTTTAAATGTCAGACCCTGGCATACGTATGTGTGAGACCCTAGGACCTATGGTAGCAAAACCAAAATTCACTGTTGCACATGGATAACTGGGGGAGGGAAGCTGTTATTGCGTGTGAACATTGTCTGAGTGAGGCGATTTGTATTCAGCTTAGCCCCTAATGTGCTGCCACATAGACTGGCAGTGTATCGATGTGATTAACACCTTCTGCATTTTCTTAAAATTTGCCTTATTGTTTTGACTTTTTCTGTCAGAGATGTTTGAACGAGTTAAATTAAGGATTAGACTGAAACTGGAGGAGGGAAGAACACGCAGAGTGAGAAGTAGATAGTACCATTTATGATGTTTGAGACATCGAGATGCTGGTCTGTCTAGACTGTTGAATTTTCAGACATTGAGGTTTTTATTTATTTATTTTTAAGTGTACCAGAACATTCCTAATCTGCATCTATTAATCACATCTCTCATGCAACAATGCATCTCACCCCTGGAGAGGAAAGCATGAGAGTGTTCTTTCCTGTATGATGTGTTGGTGCAAAGTGTAGACCTCTGCCCATTTTAGAGCGTTTATGAAACTACGTGGTCCCACTGAAATCAGTGGAGATGCACCAGTTTACATTGCCTTTTCATTAAAAGACATTGTGGCATGTAAATGGCTGTTAAAGCAACTCCAATTTTTAGTATAAATTTTAAGCTGTTTTCTCAGTTGCGATACCTATAATGCCCAGTATGTGTAAGAAAACTCAGTCAGTTTTCAGATTGTTTACATTTATGACTGATCAAAGTTTCAAATCTTTTAGGTTTTAAATCAGTTAACTTTATGATCTAGGAACAGTTGAAGAGAGGCTTTATTTAGTTTATCTGTGTTGGAATGTATGGAGTACTCCACATATTTTAAGATTAAACATATTGCCCGTAGTTCTTGGCTTCTCTTTTTCATTTCTTTAAAGACTTATCTGTTCAAATGAGACTGCATTTGGATATGAATAGTGAGCTGCACTATAATAATTAAGTGCAGTGATGTGCAGCAATGCATTACTAACTGAGTTACCATAATTATTGATTTAAGGCCAAAGGCAGAGTTGTGATTTCTCTCGATAAGGAGAGGTATCAGGCCCTGTAGATATGTCTTCTGCAAGAATTCACTCTAAAATGAAGGAAAAAAAGTTCTTATTAATTTAGTAGAATTTCATGTATTATTGCATCCTTTGAAATAGTTTGGAAATTTATGCTCAAAACTCAGCACTCCTATTTGCAATAAAGATTATTCAATCTGGACACTTCAGTAATTTGTGTGTTTGGTTGTTAGCAAATGTATTGGTTATTAATACTCCTTGAGAATTAAGATGGCTTACCATCCATATTAATTAGCTTTTAAAGTGATGTCTACCAGATGTTCTTTTCATTGTATATGTGCAGACTGTTTAAGGTGAAGTAATTCTCCACAGCAGGTGTGCTATTTAACTGTTAAATGTTTTAAGACATGACCTTCATGTCCTGGGCATTTCATCTCCCAAAGTTCTACTGCAATTGAAGGGAGCTTCTCAGTCTACAGCATAGCTTTTGTGCAAATTCAGGTCTGTCATGGTGCCTCCAGTTGACCTATGGTGATTTCCCTTACCTGCAAATCTCTCCATTTTGGAAAATATGTTTTTCATTCCTTGGTGGATTTCAAACCTTGAAGATTTTCAAGCCTCAGACTTGGCATAGTGTAAGGCAACAGACTCAGTAGAGTGTGAGGGCCAACTATGCAACATAGACATCTATAGAAACTCCTGTACATTTCTTTGCTTTGTGTGTTAATCTGCCTTGCGCACTTTGGAAACATCCAGCAGTATTTTGCATAGGGAACAATTTGGTTTTATGGATGAGGTAAATAAGGTGAGTCACAGTATTGATATTTTTTTTTTTTAAATTTATTTATTTTTTTAATACTCAAGGCTATGAATTTCTAGAAGGTGTCATCTAACAGCCGTTGCACTGGAACTGCTGACAGAATAGCAGAACAGTCACTGTTTGGTTGCTCACAGTGCTGCTTTGTTTACTGATCTGTGAAGTTTGTTTTTCTTTTCTGGAGATCTCTTCTGTGTAATCTTTAAATTACCCATGTATGCTGAGAGCTGGAGTTCCTGATTTTCCTACACACCGACCTGCTGGGAATGTTTACATCACAACCAGATAAAAGGGATTAGAACATCAGGACAAGTAGCTTCTTGGTCTGAAACCAGCTTGGGTTGGAAGTAACAAAGACTTCCTGCATGCTATGTGCTTGTTGCAACCTTTTGGAAATATATTGATGGGTAGAGTCTGATTGCTAGTGGACGTGCTGCTAGAACAGGTACAGATGGTGTTGGTAACCATTGCTCCATCTGTTTGCTTAGCATAGACACTGAGATTGGAAGTGGAGTGGAAACCAGCATTTCTTCTCTGTCAAGAGTAAGGTGAGATTACTTTGACACAGTGGAGATGTTCACATTACTGATGCTCTTGAACTGTTGTCTGAAGAGAAGATTCACTCTCTGTTGCTAGTCTTACCATTTTTTTCTAGATGGAAAAAGGAAAAAAAGGGAGCAGTTCTCATACACTAGCTAAAGTGTTACTGCATCCAGTGTAATTTACAGAGTTTTGTTTTGATGACCAAGAAAATTCAATGGTAATATCCCAGAGAAACAACCACTTAGTCAAAATCGCCCATTGCCTAGCTTGATTAAATATTGGCCTGTGTGTCTGTTGAACAAGGGTACAAACAATACTTCACAAGTATTGAGCTATACAGTAAAGCATATGTAAATTGAAGCATTATGCAAAGGTAGGGTTTCAAAAGAACTGCTGTTTTGTTGTTGGTGTTTGTTTTCCAAACAATCTTAATTTGTTTTCTGAAAACTAGGCTTGAGTTAAAATAGTCGTTTCAATGCCATTTAGTTTTGGTTTGATTTTCTTTTTTCAAGAGAACACTTGAAAAATAACAAGTGTTAGGAATGTTACTGGAATGGACCCTCCAGGAAGGTGGTTGAGTCACCACCCTTGAACGTGTTTTAAAACTGTTTGGATGTGGTGCTCAGGGACATGATTTAGATGAGGGTTGTTAGAGTTAAGGTAGTGTGGTTAGGTTGGGGTTGGACTTAATCTTTAAGGTCTTTTCCAACCTGAGTGATTCTATGATGTGGCGTTAATGTTTAACATATAACTGGTGTCTTAACATCTACTTAGTGTGCTTTGCAAATTATTTGGTGAATCAAAATGGAACTTATTTAGACAGGATTCTTCTGGGTACATACATACTCCTGGTGGGTCTGAAATTTCACTATCTCTAGTTTCTGAGCTCTGCCAAATAATGCATAGGTATAACGGCTGCAATTGAATTTAATGGACAGTACTGAACTTTCACACTGTTTAGAAAGTCAAGCCACATATTTAAGCATCTAGTACATAAGGTACATAGGCTTTGGAGATTTGCTTTCAAGTCTTTGTTACTGCAACTCAAATATTCTTTTGTTCAGAAGTGTTTTTTCAAGACCCAGCTAAGAATGTTGACTATCTAATATTCTGAAACAACAGGATCCTGTGTTCTACTGGAAGCTAAGACTGTATTTTTTTGTATTGAGAGCTGTATTTCTGATGTTACAACAGTCACAGCTTACCTAAGCAGGTAGTTAGTGTCAAAAGAGAGGCTTAAAATGAAATCTATCGGGATTGCAGGTTGAGTTACAGCTCTCTCTTAGCCTGCTTATTTCCTTTGGGAAGCAGTTATGGAAGCTTGAAAGGTGTCTCAGGAAGAAATTGATGTTGCATCTGTTGTTATTATTATTTTTTTAAGTACAGAACTGCCTGAACTAGTAAAGACACTCTGGTTTTAGTAATTCAGATTAAAAATGTTATCTACAAGGTAGACTTCTTATTCACATCGTTTCTTGACAGCTTTCTAAAGTGAGCTACATCCAGCTGACATGGTAGCTATTAGTAGTGGAAGGATCTTTTTTTTCAGTTGGATTTTTACTGGATATGATATCCAGCCCCTATTCTCCATTCCACATGCTGAAGTCATGCTGGCTCTGAAGTATTCTGATGTCCGTCACTAAGTCTTGGTTGTTTTACAAGTGTGTCTGCAATTTGGTGGTGTGCTTTTCCTACTCTTTGTGTTCATATTTTGTGTGATCCACATGGGGAAAAACAGAAAAAGACAACCTCACCTGTGAACAACAGTTTGTTTCACATAAAATTATCTGGCACAAGGCAGGTATTATTACCAATAACTGGTACAGGAAGTCATCCCTCCACAGTTGCATAATTTGCCTTCCTACCCCATCTCTTCGAAACCAGAAACTTAAGAATTTCTGCAGTGAGTGGTAAAGAGCTCATGAACAGCACACTGCCATCCTTAGCCAGTGAATATCTATCCTGTATACGTGGCAAAGATCCCACGAAAATAAATAAATAAAATAAAAATCTGCATTTATGTAATAAAAGGTCATTGCTAGAGAGGGTATGTGGCCCTACTTCATTTTATTTCATTGTAGTTTTCTGGCTCCCAGCATCAGTCTCTCATGACTTATTGTGGTGCCTATCCAATGTTTTTTTGCTATGTCTTTAGACAGCCCTGGCTCCGGAATGCCAGTAGCAGACCTTTGCATGAACCCTTTTGATAAATCAAAAACTTGACTTTTGCATATATTATATAAGAGAACATGTCTTTAGCTCTTTCCTTCCTACCATACAGTAACTCAGCTGTTGTGCACAGTGCACCATTCAAGTTCATGGATGCAGGGTAGCAGATATAAGAAATCCATCTCCGAGAAGATCTGCAATGCAGTGCCTGGATATCAGGACCTCACAAGATCTTGTGTGGTTGCATTTAATGGAGAGAATTGAGCGGAGTGGCACAATGTCCCCCAGTCCTGCAGTGGGATATCACTTATACAGGCTGCCATTCTATTGGGTGTTGCACTGTATTCCTTCTCCTGCCTCTCTCCTACTTCTTCCTCTGTATTCGTAGCCAGCTTGATCAGCCTGTGAAACAGGAGCTGAGAAACAGAAAATTAATTCTACCAGAACCAGGCAATTTACCTTTCCCCTTACCAAGGAGTCTTCCGGTCTCCTGCTGATAAATGGATTTGCCAAGCCCTGATTTATATTCTGACTGTTTTCAACTATTTTTATGAAAAATTGTGCAGTTCAAAAGAAAATTGGCTTCCTTTCTAGTTTCTGAATCTGTATGGAGCAATCAATCCATGTTTTCACAAGTGTTTTCTTTGCAGTTGTTAAGCCTAGAAACTTTGACAGTGGTTGAGATTCTCTGGAAATAACTTGTCTCTAGGAACTGGGGAGATTAATTAAAATCCATGTATTGCAAGATTTGTGGTCAAACTGTGTTGGTGACACTATAGACCTCTCCAATTGAGTATGTTTTTCTTATGCTGCAGCAGCAAAAATGAAAATGAATACCACATAAATGCATAGGTCTGTTTGTACTATAGATACAATGTATGGGTTTTATTCAGATGAATGTTGAATATCTTCTGGAATAATGTATTGAAATTTCACATACGATACCAAGAGTATTGTTTAAGTATTGTGAAAATGACACTTTTATAAAGAGAAAGGATGCATATGTGAGCAAAAGAGTCAGGAGCAGATACCTGACACAAGGTAATTCTGTCATAACCAACAGTAACTATGAATATATGTGAACTCTACATGTACATATATATTTATGTGTGTCACGTATAATAAAATATTTGGAATCACAATTTATGCATATTATTCCCCAAGCTTTTATGAGTTTTTTTTCTGCTGATATGGATTGTATGTCGTGTTTGTAGATATATCAGAAGTTGCCAGACCCAGGGCTCATCTGCTGCACCAAAAACTTGCGTGGAAGATGGGAGCAAAGGAATCATAAGTAGAAATCAGAGAGCAAAAATAATAGATTTTTTGTTGAAAGCAGACATCCTGACAGTGTATGTATTTGCGTGATTCAGAACAGATGCTTTCTTAGTTTAATAATAATAGCTTTAAAAAAAAATAATTTGACTAGAAAATATTGCTTGAAAAAGGCAGCTCCACACAGTGCATCCAAAGCAGGTATTCCAGAATTACTGCAGACAAGCCTTTGCTGCCTCTGCTTATTTGCTACGTTAAACTTCAGTCTGATTTTGATGAAGTACTACAAAACATGTTTGTGGATGCGAAAGGTGTGTGTGTAGGGGGGGCTGTATAATATATATAAATACACACGCATTTATCTTCATATGTATTTTAAAATTAGATAGGTATATATCTTTATAGACCTTTTTATATACCTAGCTGTGTGTACGTGTGTGTGTGTGCATTTAAATACGGATGTGTGTGCATCTCAGAGGTACGCCTAGGTAGTGTGTGGTTGCCTAGGGATAAATACAAGCCAGAACACATCTGTTTTTCCAAGCTAATTTTCTGGGCAATGAGGGAGGGAAGAATGAACATCTGTTTCTGTTGAAAACAAAAATACTAATCTGAAAGCTAATTGTTTTAAAAATGTGTCATTGTCAAAATTGCTTATGGCATTTTTTTTTTCTTACTTTCAAGATCTAAGAGGTATAGATTGTCTTAAATTGTATTGCTGTACTCAGAGAGGGCTCCATGCCAATCAACTGTATATGCTTTTCTTCCATCTCAGATAAAAAGTCTTTCACATTACATAGGTAAAGCAAGTCAAAAAAAGGGAGCAGCTTGGGGCTGGGCTACAATCGTTCTCCAAAATCTGTTCCAGCCTTAGGTTAATCTGTGATCCTTATGTACTCTGTAGTAATAGATTTGTTAGGGTCTGCACTTCCAGCCTGTATGTGGATGAAGGGCTTCACAATGTTGGAGTCTAGGCCATGAATTCGTTATAATTAAGTGGACTGGTGGAGGAAAGAAGATGAACTGAAGTCCTTCTAAGCAGCTCCTGCTCTCTTACTTGAATACATGCCTCGGTGGTAAAAATAAGCATCACATGTCAGATGCAAACAATTTTGTACTCTTCAGTTTCTGCGTATTTTTGGAAAACACTTGAAATCAAAGCCTTTCCTCAAAAATAATGGCTACTGCTGGGTTTGGGCAATATGGTTCTATGAAAAAGAAGCAATTTCCAATGTAAGAGAAAGTGAAAAAGCAAATACAGTTATTTATGTTACATGCTTGGAGTGGAAGCGCCAAGGCAAATGCATACATTAAGAGGAGAAGAGCATTTTAAAATGCTCCCAGCTGTGCTTTGCTTTTAAAAGACTATTTTGTTTCTGTAGTTCCTGGGGAAGTGGTGGTGTCAACATCTCTGGAGGTGATCAAGAACTGTGGAGCTGCGGCACTTGAGGGATGGTGGTTAGTGGCACAGTGGGGATGGGCTGACAATTGGGCTTAATGCTCTTAGTGGTCTTTTCCAACCTTAATGATTCTGTGTCAGAAACAGAGAGGTGCTGTTGTACTTTCTTATACCGTGTGATCCCATCTTATTTCATCACTCAGACATGGCAAAGTGAACAGCATGATTGCCTGTCCCCTGAATTTGTAAATGTGTAAATGACTTGGCTTCATTTCTGTCTCTGGTGTTACCTAATAGCCTGCATAGCCCAAGGTGATATATTCTGCATAAGATGTAAAACTGTTCTGCCTGCTCAGATTCTGTTACAAGCTCTTAAATTTTGTTCTCAGATATTTCATGTATTTCAATAAGTATCTCTTCACCTATTGTTTTCAGGTAGTATTCAAAGTGTAGTCCATTATGTCTAGGAACAGAACCCGTGCCTTTGAAGACTGGAGGAGATTTACTCTATAGTCATTCTCTCTGTATTGATTTCTAAAAGTCAGGAAGTCTCATTTGTTAGGTCTTAGTGTGCTTTTCAGAATACCAACACTCCAAGTTTATTGGAAGTACTTTTTTCTTTCCATACCTGATCTGTTTTCCCTTGATGACTGGATTCCCACGGGGGACAGCTTCTTGCTTTATGCTATTCATCTTCTGTTGAGAAAACAAGTCAGATTTGAGTGGAGCCATTTAATATTTTATGCACATTAACTAAATGCTGCGGTCTGCATTTGGCTGTCTGTTCACAGAGCATCCAGAGATTTGAGTAGTGATGTTATTTCTATTACAATTTTGAGCTGAGTCCTTCCCTTCAAAGAGTTTGCTGAGGTTATGTTTGAGCTGAGTGTAGAGGCTCAGTCTGTGGACTACACATTTCATTTCTGCATATGGTTGCCTCCAAGGAGTGCTGTAGATGTCATTTCTATCCTCTTTGTCGCTTCTCTCTCAGAATTCTTGCATGTGCAAGTTACTGAGAAACCAATCTTTGCATTTTCTTGCTGTTTTTTCTCTTTTGAATGTGATATTAGAATTCATTGTGACCTCTCTGCTGTTCAAATTTTCAGCCTAGCATCACCTTGTCTCCCACCAGGTTGTCGGATTTTGTGATTCTGGTAGATCTGAAGAAGGGTTTGCTGCTGGTTTAAATTCCTTCAGCTACTCAGTACACAAACTATTTTTGCCTGCCTAATTGTATTTTAGTCTGCAAGATTTTGTGATCCTTGTGATTTTCCTTTAGCTTGTAAAATCAGCTATTTGAATAATTGCTTCTTAAGTGTAGTAATCTCTATTGGTTTGCTGTTTAATCACACACTAAGTTCTTTATGAAGCATTTCCTAGCAGAAGGTTCATTAGCACTGTGTTTATGTCATGGTCTCCGTTAGTCTTCATGCTGCCTGTTAAAAAATTAAAATAAGAAATTCTTAGCTACCTCTTTTAGCTATTTTTTCCATACATCCTAACTGTTCATAGAAGATTTGTGTGGCTGTGCTTAATTATTTTATCAATCTTTCCCAAAACCCTTGTGCTTTTTGCTTTCCCTGCCTCTCTGTTTTCTCCCAGCACATCAGTTATCAGTTGCTAACATAACCCCATCATTGACTTCATAGTTTAGGTGGAGAATTTAGTGATTAGTGTAATGCTAAGTGAAAAGAACTGCAAATATTTATGTGCAAGGAGAATTGTATTTACATAACCATTTTAAAAACTGTGGAATAGGTTGATGGAACAGGGAGGAGATGAGAAGTAAAAGGTGAGGAAAGTGCCAAAATATGGCATTGTACTTCATGATAAATGTCATTGATGGACAAGAAAATTGAGGTTATCTGATTAGTCTTTTCTAAGTAATGCAATACACTTCTGCTTATAAAAGATACTCAGTTCTTACAGATGGAATTCTTTAGAATATTCTTTTTCTAATAACCATAACTTTATAATTTCAAAGCATATTAAAATGAAGTACAAGACATTCTCTATTTTGCAAGGCTGTATTAGTTCTGAAAGGGAACTGTGAAGTCTACTTGACTATATTATAAATGCATTAAACTCTAAAACTTGTTAATTATCACAGTAATGAGAAAATAACTTCTTTTTGTATCTAATTTTGTGAATTATTTTAGACTTCTTGTTTTAATTTCATTCCAAATTATGAATTATAATTTTTTTCACTCTCAGAAGTGGAGCTGGAATGCAGTTAATTTGCAAATACTGTTCTTAAGAGTTCATTCTCACCCCACATTCAATAAAATGAACAAAAAGTGCTGGCTTGAATGCCCTGTTAGCAGCATGTCCTGTCAAGGCAACAACAAGAGTCAGTGTGTTATCTCAGACTTACCCACTTTTCACTTACCATTTTCAACAGATACCAAATAATAAAGGAACAAAGATGGCCCTCCTGGATGTAGTGATACTGCAAGTAATTCCCACATAGAGAATTCTACCTTATCTCTCAGAGTATGTTTCCTTTCAGTGTTAAATAACATTCTTTTCGGTGTTATCAGTGATAATAACATGATCATTTCCTTCAGAAGGAAGTAAGAGAGTGGTTGTTTCATCCTTCTATAGCTCGGCAAGCTGCTGCTTCCTCAGCTGCCAGCATCTGCTGCAGAAGTGTACGTTTCTCTGCTAATCCATTTCAAAGTCCTGTCTCCATGTTTTGCTGTGTGTTTGTCACAGGCTGCTGCCAGAGATATATTCTGAGCTTCTGAATCTGGGAAAAACTGCAAATGCTGATTCACTGTGGAAGCTCCCGGATTTCTTTTTTTGTAGTACATTTTTGTTCCCAATTTAAACAACATTTGAACATGAAAATGGGACAGATTCTCCTAAAAAAAAACACAACCCCACACAGTTTTCTGAGAATACTGATGGTTTCTGAACAATGTTGTTTAGCTTTTCTGATGCATCTATTGAACTGGTCCAGCAAATGTTCATTGGATTCACGTATGTGCAGTATGAGGCACTTTCAAGAATTAAGGGCTTTTGCTTTTTAGTTCCTAATTTATGATAGCATCAAGGGTCACTAGCACACCACTTGTGGCAGTGGGATCAGAAGTCAGAGTGGTGGTACCCATTCAAAGATTCCAGTGTATCTCCCAGACATTTAGCAGTACCTTTTTGTCTCTGCTTCCAAGTCAGGCCTTTGAATATTCTCTCTGAAAGTAATGGCAGCAACTTAGTATAGAAGTGTTAGGGAACTGAGGTTCCTCATTAACCTTCAGAAAGCTGAGATGTCTTTTATCTCTTTGCCTTATCTGCTTTTTCTCATGGGTCAGATTGAGTTTAGCTTTTAAAGTTCATTCAGAACATGATTGCTGCCTTCTTCCTCACATTGGCTCATTTTCTCCTGGCCTCTCATTTAGTCCTAATACCTTTCTTGTAGGCAGTGATGATCTTTGAGGTTTGACTTTTTCCTTTTCTCTGAAGTAATCAAAAACTAGAGTTTTCTTTTTTGTATAGCTACTGTTAAGAGAGTCACTTCCAAAGCTATCTACTTGGAGTAAGGATTTGTCATCCTGCTCTCAAGGATAATCTCCATAATTTTGAAAGTTAAGTGGCAGCGGAGAAACTTGCTGGGCAGGGTAGACTGTGCTTCGCTTGTGACATTTAGTAAGGCTCTCTGCAGATGAAACTTTCTTCTGCTGTGTAGTGCTGCAATGCTGATGTGGTTTCTCTCCTCTTAGGAAAGATGCCCTTGCCCTTTACCCTCTTGTGGTTCTGGGCATATCTTGCTTGCCTCCACTTACTTGCTTCCTCTGTGCTGGTGCTGTTTCTGTGCTAGCAGGTAGTTTTTGAGCAGAGAAGTGAAAGCAGCCATTTCTCATTCTTTCTTCTGTTAACCTCTATGTGGAAGAGGAATGGTTATTCTTCCATGTGTTTTCCCTTGTGCAAGGCAATGCTTGTCATCTTTTCTCCTTTCTGCTATCCCCAGAATCTATGTAATTGAAAAAGCTCTGCTCATAAATCTTCTGCCTCTTATCAATTCTCATCTCATACACATTTTAATACTTCAGAATACATCAGGAAAATATGCCACTCATGATACATGCTTTGTGCCACTACCCAGATGGTACAACACCTGAATACTTTTCTGAAGGTTTTCTTTACATTGGAGATATCTGTTGTTGTTGTTGTTTGTCAGCTCAAAACAGTGGATCACTTTTTTTCAGAGATCATTTCCTGTAAAGTCAGAAAGAGTGAATTCTAAATTAAGATACTCTGGGATGTCCAGATTCTGAACTGGCAACCACTCAGTTCATTTTCTTGGTGCCAGCTGCTGTAAAGCACCTTGTGAACTCTTTGACATGGTGTCTGAATTCTGCTATGCTAAATCTCTTCTGTTCAACAACGTACTGTTATTTGTGTTCTGAAGGTGAAGCAGTTAAAATTACTACTGGAAACACGGCAGAGTGAGAAATGACTTCCTTATGCATTCCTCTATTTGTTACTGTTAATGTAAGAAAAATGGTTTAAACTCTTCATCTTTGTGCTTGTTTATGTCTGGAATTTGAAATTCCTGTAGCTAGTTCATCAGCAGTCTGACATACAGCCCTCCCTGGAAACAAGGTCTACATGTTTGTCCTTGAAGATGTGAAATTAAAGAACATGACAAGGGAAGCTGCACAGTTTGGGTGGCTGAAATTTAAAAGCCATGTGACTGTTGAACTGGAGAACATCTCCTTCTCTGCTCATCAAGAGCATCGGTCTCTAGCTGGGGTTAAGAACTCTTTTCCTGCAGTATCTCTTGTGCAAGAGCATTATAGCATGAATATGAAATAATTATTTTGGGTTATTTGAAATGTATGTTTCCAAAAGAGCTTTCTCTTGTATGAGGTAAGTACAGTCTTAGTGCCATGCATACAAACTGAGATGAGCTCTTTTTCCAAGGAAGTTTTATAAGCCTAAAAATGAAGGTGTGAAGTGGGCACACTGATAAATTTAAAATGGAAGACGTGCTGTGCAAGGGGATATCTAAGCAGCAAAGGAAAATTGATCACTTGTATCATAGAAAAGTTCAGGGACGTCTCTTCTAGATTGCACTGTTGCTGGAGCTTGTTTTCTCATCCCATTAATCAGAATGATAAAGTACCAACTGGGGCTATATATCTGGACTGTGTTCCTGACGCACACTTGTGACTGATGCAGTTCATTTCTGAGAAGTCTATAAGACAGCAGGATCAAGGAGATGCACACTGTTTGACTGGAAAGAATGTTTCATAAATTCTAATACGGTGCAGAGTTGTTTGCTTGCCTCAGAGGTTTTTCCTTGGCTTACCTGAGTCAGATAGTAATTTTGCCAGGAGTTGGGGCATCTTTCATGCAAACTGCAAAACAGATACCTTGTGTGATTAGAAACTGTTCTGCTGCTCTTTCAATTCAGGGCAGGTCAAGCACTGCTTTGAGGGAGCTTCTAAGACAAACTAGAAAAAGCTTAAAATGTTATTGCTACTGCTTTCTACAGGCCTTGAGGTTTGACTTGAATAAAGGTCTTGTTTGACAGAAGTTAGATGGGAATTTGCTGCGTTCCTGTTTTCTAACTTAGCAAACATTATGATAGATAATAGTGAGTGATATAAAGTGTGTGTTAAATATTATTTTAATCTCTCTTCCCCTTCCTTTAATTATTTTATTTTTTACATCTTTTGTTAGTAGGGTATTACAGAAGAGTTCAAAATAAACAAGTGTTCTTAGGTATCTTGTGTAAAGTCATACTTACTTGTCTGTTTAAGAACAAACCTTACTGGCGCACGTGCATTTGGGGACCTTTGGAACATGAGTGTAGCCCTAATATGTCAGTGCCAGAGTTGGCAATGGGGACTTCTGATGCACTGTGCTGCCTCTACCTTGCGGAAAAAACCTTTCTCGTAGATGAAATTTAAGTGATGATAATTTTAAATCACTGAGTCTTGAAGTTGTAAATTAGATGTAGGGCAAGATGTGTGTGATAAGAAGATTCTTGTTGATTTTTGTAGTGTTTGGGTTGACAGCTTGTGAATGAGGGAATCATACTCGTTAAGATTATTATTGGATAGTGTAATATAGAGATTCTGCTGGCAGAGAGCAAGAGCAGGCAAGAACAAGCATGACTAGTTCTTAAAACAGCTCTGTAGCTGTTATTGATCATGTGTGATGTAACATCATTTCATAAGGTCCTTCAGTTTAAAGTGGGATATCCAAAATCACTCTGAACCTGAAAATGCAGCTTTGTTCTGAGGCTGGGGGGCATGTTACCATCTGAAAGCTACTGAAAATTCTTGAGCAAGATCGGCAGGAAAGCTGGTGGCGCTTGAAGCCAGCATTACCGCATTGTGTGCGGACTGTTTGTTGAAACTGATTTTCTGATTTTAGTGAAGGTAGCAGCTCAGCAACCTGCTGATGTGGCAATTCCTTGGTGCCTCCTTTGATTTGATACAGGTGGGCAGGGGACAGCAAGACAAAAGGCTGCTGACTTTGAGCAGCCCATCAAACCAGCTGTTGGTAAGAAAGCAGTGTGAAAAGCATTTAAGGCTCAATGGGAATAATATCAGGCTGTTGTACATACATTGTTTAAATCTAAAATTGCTTTTCTCATATTCCCAGGCAATACATTTTCAAAAAGACCGCAGGCAGAAAATTGCTTGAGTGTAAATTGCATGAATGCAAGCTGACAGTGATTGCTATCTTGTGTACAGGGATCTTACTTGAAATGCACAGTACCTGCTTTGACTCAATTACAGATGCCATAAAACTTTAAAATAATGTGAGCTTATTACATGAGACTCTACTTTGCTTAATAAAAGTGGAGTTGTACTCTTTTTAATTATGCTAGAATGTATGAGAATGTGACTGGCTTGGTAATTGTGAATGTGATTCTTAAAAGGTAAATGCCCTCTGGGGATTCTTATTATTAAGTCTCTTGCTGCGTATTGCAAGATGTGAGAGGAAGGGTTAATTGACACCTTTTAGTATTAAATGATTGTGTTGATATAGCAGGCAGGTGCAGTAAGTATATAGCACTGTTGTTTGTGATTATTAGTTTCTACTAGCCAGCAATGTGCCCTTGCAACACAGAAAAGCAACTCTATCCTGGGCCACTTCAAAAGAAGACTGGCCGACAGGCAAGGGAGGTGATCCTGCCCTTCTGCTCTGTGCTGGTGAGACCTCACCTGAAGTACTGCAGCTTCAATACAAAAGAGACATAGACCTGATGGAGCACGTCCAGAGGAGGGCCACAAAAACGATCTCAGGGATAGAACACTTGCTCTATGAGGACAGGTAGAGAGAGCTGGAGCTGTTCAGCATGAAGAAAAGTCATGAAAAAAGACCTAAGAGGGGCTATGAGAAAGAAGGGGTCAGACTCTAGCCGGACCTGTTCTGGTAGGACAAGGGGAAGTGGTTTCAAACTACAAGAGAAGAGATTAAGATCTAAGGAAGAAGTTTTTCTGCAGAAGAGTGGTGAAGCTGTGGCACAGGTTGTGGTGGTGGATGCACAAACTCAAGATCAGGCTGGATGGAGCTCCGAGCACCCTGATGTAGCTGTAGGTGTCCCTGCTCACTGCAGTGGAGTTGAACCAGATGACATTTAAAGGTCCCTTCTAACCCAAACGATTCTGTGATTCTGCATTTCTAGCACTATAGAAACAGTGCCTTGATTTTGAACAGCACTATCTTTATTAACATAACTTACCTTTGGGATGGGAGGTAGGGAAGACTAGTGAGCCCAGAATGTTGGCTAGTTTATGTAGCATGACATTGTTTTAGGTACTTCATTCCTGTTATTAGCATGCAGATTTTTAGCACTGTGAAAGAATTTAAAACCTTCTATACTGTTAATTCAGTAGTAGAACCTTTCTGGAACAGAGTAACAGATCCTAATGACTTGGAAAGCCAAACAGTTACAGACTTGATGGTTTTGGTGGTGGCTTTTGGTACTGTGGAGACACTTTAAGGATCTCCAGGTCAGGAGTGTTAGAGATGCTTATTTTGAGCGTGTGTAGCAGATAGCACAAATAATTCTGAAGGTATTATAGAAGTTTGCATAGCTGCTTTCTCAGATTGAGTTATCTCAAAGTGTTTCTTAGAGACACCTTGTGATGTCATTGCTGACAGTACAAGCTGTGTCATCACTCTGGCATACAGGACATTTGGTACGTGTCCAACTAAATGCTCTTTCTGGAGCAAACTAGCAAGGTAAAACATTCAGACTACTCCGAAGTATGGTCGTGCAAAATACATGTTAATTCCTGGAAATCTCTTTCATTTATGAATATATAGTGCTTGCTGCTGCTTCCCACAGATGAGACCATTTGTCTGGATTTGTTTTAATCTCTGTAACAGTGAGAATGTGATATCTCACCTGTAATACTATATAATGATGTTTTAGTACCTACAGTAAATCTATACATGGCTTAATAATGTGAGATATATCTTTGTGTGTTCAGGCTGATTTAAGCACAGGGTTTTAATCGAATAGGAATACATTGTTTTATTGTGTACTGCAAAATAAATAGTAAGAAAAATCCCTTTAAACTAGTCTGCTCCTCAGCCTTGGGAAGGAGTAAACAGCAACAGCGTCACCCAGTCATGCAAGTAATTAGTTCCCTAAGAGTGAGTCTGCACACAAAAGTTGTTTCACAATGAAAACTTAAAATAATAGAACACTAATTATTATTATTAAAAAGCTTTCATTTTCAATTATTAGTAATTAGCTACAGTGAAGGATCTTACTATTATTCTATTATTCTGTTATTATGCTCTAAGATGCATTAATACTGAATATATATGTATTCTGCAGAAAAGGTGCTGCAACTTGTTTGGTGCAGAGCTGAATATAAACAGTCCTACAATGGGATAATTTTGTTCTGCAGTCTGATTCTTATGTGTGTGCTTACTGCAGGAAGACTATGTACAAGCAGTTTTGGAATCTGTGAATATGTAGTTTAAACTTCATAGATTTGCTCATGAAGCTTTAAAAAACGCCAACTTAATTATGGCATTTATGAATGAATGACAGTGAAGACATTGGACCATTATTTAAGATAAGAGAGCTATAGATTCTTCCCCACATCCAGGAACATGAATTTGCTTTGGCAACAGGCAGGGCATGCATGTGTTATGTATTTGTTGACTTGGACAATGACAGAAGGAAAGTGTAACTCAGCCTGATCCAATGTGTAAGGGAAATAGAATGCTTAAATATTAGGAATTAAAGCACAGAAATCTGCGGCTCCCATTCTTCATCTTGTTTTGTCTTATTTTACAGTCCACTCCTTTGCACCTAGCAGCAGGCTATAACAGAGTACGAATAGTCCAACTTCTGCTTCAGCATGGTGCAGATGTTCATGCAAAGGACAAAGGGTATGTAAAGTGACTTGATTTATAATCCATTTGCAGCAATGGTTTGCTTTTAACCAAGATAAGTTATTTCTCTGCTTAATGTTGCAACGTAATCTCAAATAGTTGCCTTAAAAGTATGTGTTTCATGATAAATAATCTTTTTTTATGCCCCAATAACAGAATAACTTTGTCTGCCCTTGTTTTAAGTTTCCTATCACACCTTTAATATTTTCCAGTCAGTTTTCCTTGCATCTGTGCAAAGACTTTGCTTTGGTAGCATGAACTGACACCATAATTTTGGCAAAGGTAGTAAGGAGGGGATGCATGAGCTCAGTGGAGGGGGTGGGGGTGAGGGTGAGGGGAAGCATTGAAAATTTCCTCTATAATCTAGTTATTTTATTGCATTTATATGCAGATGTAATTCCAAATAACACCAGTGATACTCATAGGCTCAGAACTACAGGTCCTTAGAGATCTACCTTGATTAACACTGCAAGCAAAAAGCTAGATGTACTAGAGGCTAAGCTTCCCTCTTTGCAGCAAGGATTCTAATGAAGTAAATTGCAAGAAAAAATATGCAGCAGTCAGAAATCTGGAGCTACATATTGTTCATTGTTAGCTGTGTGATTCTGAAATATGAGGTGAATTCTCACAGTGGTCAGATAGGACTGAGAAAGTTTAGTCCTAACAGCAGAAATCAGGCTTCAGGTTAAAGACATATGTTTCATATTTGAGGTTAATAGTGGTGTGTTAATGGGTCTACTCTTTAGCTAACAGCAGGCTTGAGCCAGCCTAATGTTAAAGAAGATTTTAAATTAACTCCCCAAAGTAGTCTTAAGTATGTTTAAGCTCTTGAAGGTTAATTATTTTCGCACTTTATCTGTGCATTTAGCCTTAGTGGCTTTGATTAAAGTTATCTTGAAATGCATCAGGACACATTATGTATGCCACAAAAACACAATAAAGATGCATGTAAAACCCATTGGTAGATCCAGAAATTTTTAAGCAAGTTTGGGTATTTCCTAACTTTCAGAAATTTAATTGCAGCTGTGTAGAACATTCCCACATAGATGTTTTAATGAGGCTGGAATGATCTACTTGGAAATTATCATGTGAAAAGTAATTAAATTGAGCTTGAGCAGAGGATAAGAAAGGGAAAGAACAGTTGCACGTACCTTTAAACAAGTTAAATATACTAAGATATGATTAACAGCCCAGTGAGCTGTTTAGTGGCACCACACAATTACAATGTTTGGGGAGGGGTTGTTGTTTTGTTTGTTTGTTGTTGTTTGGTTGTTTCATATTAATACACATAGTTTGTATGTTATTAGCAAGCTAGTCTGGTCCTTGCTTTCCCAATACTCTTTTTGCTAACTTTGCAATTCTGGAAAGCACCCACTGTTTTTCATATATGGTGAAGGCTTAATTGCTGTTTTCAGTGTATTATGCATTCTGATTTGTTGAGCCATAACTAGCTTAGCTTGCTTGGCTTGAATTAAACTCTTTTGATTCTCTGTAGTAACTGTCCTCTTTGCATCTTCCTTTCAGTGCATTACTTTTTTTATTACCTATCTTGTGCTTGTAACTAGATCCCTTTCATTTATTTCACTACTGTTATTTTTAAGTATGGCTTCCAATAGTATAGCTGTACAGAAAACACGTGGACCCTCTTATAAGTCTCTTGCAAAGTTAAAATAGATAAAACTGTGAAAAATGCAGTAAAATGAAATAATTCCACAGTCTGGAGCAGTGATTTCAATCTGCTTCGTGTGGATATCTGTACATTGTCATAATATTCCCAGGAGTTACATTAGCATTATCTGATGAGTTCTGCCTTTCAAACAGCATTTTATATAAACAGGAATGCATGTTTAGGCAAGAACAGAACATTGACTTCTCCTAAGCAAATTTAATGTGGAATGGGACGTTTCCCCCCTCCCCTTATTGGCTTCATAAAAGATAATTGTGAAGGTAATTAATACTAATCTTATTGGTAGATTATCATCTGTGGCCAGCAAGTAAAAAGAAAAATAGCTTTAATGCCACTCTTAAATAATGTGTTGTTTGGGAACTTTAGATATTTCTGGTGGTTTGTCAACCTTAATTTTTAAATATCTTAATGTTTAGGTTTAATTTAATTCAGTTCATCTCTCACTAAGAATGAAATGGTACTTTCTTCACGAATGCCACTTGAATCAATTTGTCATTTGCCTTCTTTCATGCAGTGGTCTTGTGCCTCTTCATAACGCATGTTCATATGGACACTATGAAGTGACGGAGCTATTACTTAAGGTAAGCAGGAGGACAGAAAGTGATTATTGTGAATTTAGTCGTGTTTGAACTGTTCACACCATAGTTGAAAAGGAAGATCTTGTCTTTATTGGGTTTCAGGCATCCCATAGTTCTGAAACTATACAAATTCACATCTGTGGTTTTCCCCTACCTGATGTATTTACTTAGTTTAAGTAATATGTTTTATTTTTAAAGAATCTGCAGTTCTTTAAAAAACCAAAAGTAATACAAAAATGCCTTTTTTTTTTGAGGATTCATCATGCTTTTATATGCATCAATTTCTATAATTCATTTTTGTGTGTGTTCACTTGTGAAAGAATGGAACTAGTTTTTATAATGAAAATATGTGCACTTTTAATAGTTGGAAATTACTTGCTACTAACAAAAGGCTTTCTTTCCTGTGCTAGCATGGTGCATGTGTTAATGCAATGGACCTCTGGCAGTTTACTCCCTTGCACGAGGCAGCTTCCAAGAACCGTGTAGAAGTCTGTTCCCTCTTGCTGAGTCACGGTGCAGATCCCACATTAGTCAACTGCCATGGAAAGAGCGCAGTTGATATGGCTCCAACACCTGAGCTGAGGGAGAGGCTGACCTGTAAGTATGTTCAGATTTGAAACAGTTATTGGTGGGTATGAAGGGGTGCTTTCCTTTCAAAGCAACTGCCTCATAAATCACTGAGATGCAAAGTAGCAAATATATGGTAGATGTGCTTATTGCTTTGAAGTAGATACCTCTGATATGCCATGTTTTTTTAATGTCTGGTGGGGTTTTTTTCCACATTTTTAATGTCTAAGAAGATACTGCCGGATCAGTGCCCATTGGTGATTTTTATGCTTAGAGTCTCATCAAGCCACATAGGGACATCTATATTGGATCTATGAACACTTAAAGTAACTTACTTTATAGCTTTGCAGCGCAGGCTTGATGAGGGAGAAATTCCAGCACCTTCTTCTGTAGCCTTTGCAATCCTTGTGCTGTTTGCATAATATGCTTCAGTTTTAATTTGAATTTGTCTGCTTTCATTTGCCCTCTTTTGGCGATTTGTCTTCTCGTCATTATAAACTGTGAGACTGAGACAAGTATGGAAACAAGACATGATGAAATTACAGCAAAGACCTTCTTGAGAAGTACATTCTGAACTCAGTTATGTGCTGCTTCACTTGTAAGCTTTTGATTTTCTGGCACCTTTTGAAAATAGCAGAAGCCCCCTGATATGCTAAGAGTGTGATTCTGCACAACTCAAAGTCACAGCTAGTCAGGTTGCTGTCTGTCACTGTTCTTTGCCTGTGAAGGTGGTAATGCAGAAATGAGATCATGTGCTTTCTTATAGGAGAAAAGAGGTTAATATATTTCAGCTACTTCTGACCTCTCTGTTCTGGGCTGGCTTGGGAGGTGATACTTCTGACTTTGAAGCAGGTTGATTTACCAGTTGTTTAAAATAACAAGCAAAAATGTAAATCTGCTTAAACTCTGTTCTATTTTTGTGCTTATAGATAGTAGAGGGGGCTGGGGAAAGATTTTGTATCCATCAGTAACCACTGAAATGTGTACAAAAATCTGAACTTTATGGCAAATTTGGCATCTTTCTGATGGAATATGCTATCTTTGCATACCCAAAATAGCATGTTTAGTATATTCTTGAATTCTTTGGCTTCATATTTCATGAATAATATATTCATTATTTCAGGATTACTTTTTAGTTGTGCTTTGTGTAATACTGTCTTTAAAAATAAATTTGAGTTCTATTTGAAATGAAAACTTTTTTAACCACAAATGCACTGGATGTCAAGAGGACTGGGGTAAAAAAGCCCTGCTTAGCAAGTTTGGTGTTTCAAGCCTGCTTATGAAAAGAAACAAATAAGCAAAACTGATATTTATACTGAGATGACTAAGCTTTTTGTTTCTTGTTCTCAGGTTCAGACCTTGTTGTTAGCCTGCCTCCTATTTGTATATATTAAGAGAAATGCTTTTCGTCCTTCTCAAAATAATTTTCATCTTAAACAAGCCTTGTTGGTGAGCTGAAAAGGTTGTGACCTAAAAAATAAAACTACCTTTGTGCACTTAAAAAGATATAACTATGCTCAAAATCTTTGGCAAATGCTTGGCTAGTGTAGCTTTCTTTAAGACAAGTAGTTGAAGGGTAATATTTAAGTGATACTTTAAGGCTTTACCTTGAATATTTCTAGCTATAAATACAATGAAGTTTTGAAAAAGCAGCTACAAGGCTTTCTTTCTGCAGAGCATGTGGGAGCTGTATGCTCACTTGAACACATGACCACTGAATTATCTATGTATGCCTTTAATATCTAATAGTTGAAGAAAAAGAGGGAGAAAAATGATAAGCATGTTACTCAGGGAATCTCTGCTCTTCTTTAGAACATCAGTTTGATTTTGGTAAACCACATTCTGTTTCATGTTCCGTATTCCAGGACAGCCACCATACAAAGACATACAGAACTACTCTTGCTGCCTCCTAATATGTTCTAGCTGCCTTTTTCAAGTAATGCCTATAAAGATGATGTGCTGAATATTAAATGTGTTGCTTTCTCCAACAGATGAATTCAAAGGACATTCATTACTGCAAGCAGCCAGAGAGGCAGATTTAGCCAAAGTGAAAAAAACACTTGCTTTGGAGATCATCAATTTTAAGCAGCCACAGTCACATGAGACTGCTCTGGTAAGATTACAGGGACGATCCATTTATTTTGTGATAAATGTGGTGGTGGTACTAGTTGAGATATTATTTCTACATTATGAACATTTATTCATCATCTGAGATTGGGGATTTGTCATCAAAATATTAAAAATAAATTGCACTTATAGAAATAATCCTATATGATTGTTATGACATTTTTCTTTTTTCCTGTTTGATCATAGAAACCTTCTGACCAATGCTTACCTGTTTTCACTTTCTTCTGCCTTTTTTCCCATTAGACTGTTCTGTTGTTGATCAGTTGTGTTTTGCTAGACTTGAAAAGTACCACAGGAAACATGTAGCTTTCTCATAGCAGAAGAAAATGTTATGTGCTCAGAGATATCACAAATTTTGTTAGTGAACTGTGTAGTCAGATGTTTAGCAGAATAATTAAGACATGAAATCAAGGATCTCAAATCTTTCTGCCATCTGTGTTGCTGAAATGGTGCTTTCTATTTACTTCTTTGTAGCACTGTGCTGTGGCCGCTGTGCATCCCAAGCGGAAGCAAGTTACAGAACTATTGCTCAGGAAAGGAGCCAACGTTAATGAGAAAAACAAAGAGTATGTTTCTGCAATTTTTACTTTTTCAAAAGACTCTGTCATAGGAATGTAAAAATAATACCTCTTTCTTCATCTAGTTTCATGACACCTTTGCATGTTGCGGCTGAGAAAGCTCATAATGATGTCATGGAAGTTCTGCATAAGCATGGAGCAAAGGTAAATGTGTCCAAATATTTATTATGGGAGAAGGCAAGAGGGAGGATTATATCTGTTAAATTCAATGTTAGGTTGCCTTTTATTCTGAAAGTCTTGTGCTTCTCATATCAGTCTTGAACTATGTTTATCTTAAATCAGTACAGCGTGTTCAAGAATCCCATATGAAAACTAAGTCTTTTCTCCAAATAACCTAATACAGGATTTAGGAGTTTGTCTAACTCATCTTTAATGAATCTCGTTATTCAGTTGTAATAAATGTGCTCATATGATTGACTTTTGTTGCCTTCTCTTGGCAACTTGAAAATGTCAAATGCAGGAATTTGCTAATGCTGAATGTGGTAGACTAATGCTAGTCATAGTTAAGCACTTGCTTCCTTCTGCCTTTCTTGATTGTTGTGGCATCCCATTTAGCTCTTGAGTGATGCTTAACAATGTAATTTGTGAGCCTGTGTTGAAGTAAGTTATTAGATAAAGTATTGACTTTATTTAGTTTGTTTTCTAGCATCTTTCAGAAGTTTTTCAGAATTAATCTTTCTTTGAGTTTCAGTTGATTCACTAGAGACTGAGTGATCTTGATGAAGTGTAGTTATTACCCTTGAAACTAATTCTTTGCTGCTATTGTGTTATATGCTTCCTATGTTATTCTCAGTAAATCTCAGTAAATTTGTGATCAGCAAATCACTTATATTGGATGCTGGATGGTTGGTGAGAGCAGCCCTGTTTCACAGTGAACATAATCCCCATGAAATTGCCCTGCTAAGTCTAATTCTCTTTTCCTGAAATAATAGTTTCATTTGGTATATTCATTCCTGTTGGTCAGCTGCAGCCATTCCTGCCCCAGAAGTGAGCATGCGTGTCTTCAGATGGCTGCAGTTCTTCTGCCACAAGAGTTGATTGCTGACAAAGATAGTTATTTGAAGGTGAAAGGAGACCTGTATGCGACATGTGATATGGTGGATCTGATGACTTTGCCAGTGTTCCTTTCAAGTGAATATTAGCATTTTTTCCAGGTCACGGTTGCTATCAGTTTGTGCGCTGTGGATGCCTTGCTGCTGTTCTTCCACAATTTGTTCTGTACAGGAATATTAAATACAAGAATCCAGTGTTACAGAAAATGTTAACTATGGTTGTCTTTCCTGGATAGCACAGTGCTACCATCTACTTCTAGAATCCACAAGCCTCACTTAATTCTGTCTTTGCTACTAACTGTACATAGCTTGACGCTTGTGCTCCTGTCTGTGGTCTTATCTGTAGTGAAACGTATCTGATGTCGTGAAACAGATGAGGGTCATCACCTGAACAATATTATGGATTTGGGACATTCAGCATCTAGTTAATATTTATGAAGGCAGTAAAATTTTATTTGAAACAAAACTTTTAGGATAATCCCATGAGAGAGTCATCAGCTGAGCATGGTTAGAAGAAAGCAGAACTGTTCTCCTGTACGTCTTTCTGTGAGAGAGGTTTGTGATCTGAGAAATTCCTGCTTTTACCAGCCTGTAGAATTGTTAGGAGATGTAAAAGGCTTTCAAACAATGTCAAAACCGTCTGTCTTATGTTGTTCTTTCTGTTGTGTTGATGTTGATGTATTGCAGATACTTGTATATTTTTTAACCCTCACAATTAATGGATATTTGCTGTGTTGTTACTTTACTCCAAATCAAATTTTAGTCTTAAACGAAGTATTTTTTCACTGGTTTTCATGGTAAGAAATGTGGTAGGATTTGAAGGATGTGTTTTTGGTGGGACAACCTAGCAAAACCTTTGCTGCCACCACAGAGATTTTAGTAAAGTAAAAAGGCTGGTTTTTACAGTAACAGAGATTATCCATGCAGTTCACAGCCTACGATCCGTAGGCTTTGAAATAAATAACAGGTTCTGAATTAGTTGTAGAGAGTACAGAATAGTTATGTATTTCATAGTGATTAAAAAAAAACCAAAACCTGTTGGACATCTGCATTCAAGTTTGTCATGAATGGTTGCTAGGTACAAAGTATCTCCTTGAAAGCTTATTTTCTGTAGTTTTTTTCCCTCTTTTTAGAGCTCTTTATTATTGTCTTCCTTTCTCTGATAGTGAGCCCATGGCGATACTTCAGTGATTCAGATTCTCTGTTAGATCTTTGCAGACAGATAGGTTTCCATTATATCACACTCTTTGAAAGCAATACCTTTTTATCATTTTGCTTGATTTTTGCGTACTTATGCAGTCTTGTGTTGAATAGATTTATATCCACTTTAAGTTCATATTTCTGTAAAATTACCTGAAATGAGGACTTTGTATCCGGCTTCTTCCCTTCCATCTCCTCCCATAGAGTTCTTAATGTGACATCTTTGCTTTAATTCTTGATTGTGAGTCATGTTAATTCCTCTTCAGAAGATGACATATGGTAATTTATTTGAAACGTTTAATTATTTACTTCTTTCTTTTCCTGTATGAGTGTTTGGCTTTTTTAAACTTTATCATTATTTCAAGTATGGTTTTGGGGATCTGTTTTATGATAACCATGCATACAAATAACCTATCTTTTTTAAAAGACAAGAAAGCATTTGCAGTAAATGATCTTTACACTGGAATGTTTACGTATTTTATCATTTGGTTTTGTTTAGTTGCCACATACAGGGACTGATAGATAAACTTGTATGCCAGGAGAGTCTTTATATTGCTCTTCCTATTAAGGGCAGGGACAGGTGCAGGCTTTTAATTCTAAGAATGTTATGTATTACATTGCTGCTGATTTTTCAGATGAACGCACTGGACACACTTGGTCAGACAGCATTGCACAGGGCTGCTTTAGCAGGTCACTTGCAAACCTGCCGACTGCTGCTGAATTATGGCTCTGATCCCTCCATCATCTCTTTACAAGGATTCACAGCAGCACAGATAGGAAATGAAGCAGTGCAACAGATTCTGAGTGGTAGGTAAAAATAAAAACTTGTGTATTTGAACTTTGGCTTCTCCCTTTCTTCTATAGCTGTGAATCTTATTTCTTTTCCAGTGCAAGAGACTGGAGTTTGCTCATTCCTCCCTTCTGCCATCTGCACACACATCTGCAGTATGTTCTGCATGACATTTCTTTAGGAAATGAAAACCTGTATCTGCTCAATACAGACAGTCCATGCAAAACAAGAATTGAAAAAAGCACTGCTGTAACTCATCTGAGATTGAGTGCACAAATGGAAAAATATTGATAGTTAATAAACCATTTCAATCTATTGCTTGTCCAACAGGGAAGGATTTTATTGTAAAAGTGCTTTGGATACTGCTTAAATAACAATGTGTTTTGAGCATATGCATTGTTTTACCATTTCGTTTTTTTGATGTTTTAGAGTAGGAAGAATAATTGTATCAGTAGCTACTAAAGAGCAATTACCTTTCAGTGGGATATGCGTTCAGCCTAAGGAAGGCAGGTTGATGAGAAAATCTGCTGTACCTAGGAGCTTCAATTCCTTCATCACTTTAAAGTGTACCCATCTACTACTGAGATGTAGTTTATTTGGATAGTGTTACCTGTTTAAAATGTGCATGAGTGTGTGTGTGTACAGAAAAAGAAGAATGATAGAGATTTAAAAAAAAGTAAACACATCCTGTGATGATTTTTTAGTTGTAAACTTGGAGGTATTTGGGAAATCATCACTTCAGTTTTGATTACAAACTCATTTTCACAATATCTACTCTATGAAACCTCATTTCAGATTTTATATTGTACATCTTTTCATTGGAAGGATTGCAGCCTTTCTCTTATAAACATAAAGCCGCTCATTACTAAAATATTCAAAAGCTTAAAGAAGCATATTAAAAGTTTTTGGCACCAGTAATGTAGTGTTGTTGACATTTTCTATGTTATTCAAAGCTAGCAAGCAAATGCTTAAATTATTTATAAAATATTACAGTGTATTCATTCTTGTAAAATTGAGTTAGAGCTGTAAGAAAGCTCATTGAGTGACCTTTTTCTTTTTCCAAGTGATTATTAGAAAATTCTACTTGTTTTGCTTCTTGTAATGAGTGGGATTTGTTTCTTTGCTCCATGCAGTCCTTTGGTACACTGATGGAATTCAAATTTCTCTTTCCTCCAGTAATTAGATTGTTTCTGATCTTGACTGTCTTGTGAAGACAATGATAGGAGTTCAGAAGGAAGATTAAAGTGTTGCTAAGGAGTGAAGCTTTGGATCCAGTGTAGTAATTAGTTTCATTTATCTCAACTCAGCTTCTGGATGCTGAGGTGGCAGTGCTTTTGGGGGAAGTAGGTTAAAATAAATAACTTTAAGGTGAGAACTGAAACCTCACACAGCCTTAGGTTGTAACTCATACCAAAATGAGCACGTTTAACTCCTTAATTGTGCACTTGGGCCTCATTGAGTTTGCTTTTGAACTTCAGCACAAGTTAGAATCCAGCTCAGTGAACACACAGATCTCTTGAATATAGAAATGTCATTCCTACCTTATGCAGAATTAGCAAAGCCTTGAAATGTCAGAAATAGAAGAGTGATGTTGGCTCTAGAGACCAAATTTGATTGATTCACTCTGAAACTAAGCTTCCTTACTCAGCCATTAGGGCTCTTTGTATTTGAACATCACAACTCCAGTGGCATTTTTACAAGCATTAGAAGACGTGTTTTCCTAGTTTGAAAAATATTGAGCACTAGATAATATATTTAATAATCCTAAAACATATTTTTCTGCATGTAGAAAGTACACCTGTGCGTACATCTGATGTGGATTACCGGTTATTAGAAGCATCCAAAGCTGGAGACTTGGAAACTGTGAAGGTAAATTTGAGCATATTGTGTTAATTTTTCACTTTATTGCTGTGCAATCCTCATGGAAGTCATTACACATAAGGTTTGTGGAAGTAGTGCCCAGTGGATCGTAAGTCATAAAAAACATGAAAGAGAATTTCTTAATATTTTTTCTAGAAAGCTGGACATTAGGATGTGCTGTGGTGTTTCTCTGCATTTGTGGTTGTTCATTCTCTGAGTCCTTCACACAGCCATGTCTTTGTTGGAATCAGATGTGGGTGGGTTTTTTTGTTTTTTTTTCCCAGTCTTTTAATTGGTGTTGATTTCCTTTCACAGCAACTTTGCAGCCCTCAGAATGTGAACTGTAGAGATTTGGAAGGCCGTCATTCAACACCACTGCACTTTGCTGCAGGATATAACCGCGTATCAGTGGTGGAGTATCTGTTGCACCATGGGGCAGACGTGCATGCCAAAGATAAAGGGTATGTTTTCATCCTGTGATATGCTCTTACTGTTTTCTGTTAGTGAGAGATTTCAGCCTTCTCTCCATTTTGGTTTGAATTTCAGCAACTGTCATTTTTTACTGATTTTCTCTCTTTCTTCTTGGAAAGAAGTTAAAGGTAGTGTTTAGGGACATGGTTCAGTGGGCAGTAGTGGTGAATGGCTGGACTGGAGGTCTTTAGAGGTATTTTCCAGTCTTAAATGATCCTGTGGTTCTTCTGCGTTGTTTCCGACATTAATTGTGTGGAGACAGTGAGCTATTAAGTTAAATTCTGGTAAAGCCACAGTCCGTCACACATCTGGCAATGTAATCCATGATGCTTCTCTTCCCCCTTTTGTCTGTTTCAGAGATTTTGCAGCATTTAAAAGCAGCCTCTCAGTTATTTCAGGTGATCTAAAATTAGTTTGGAATTACATGAGGTAAAATACCAGGGGTGTCTCTGTCCATTTCTCTGATTCAGTTAGATTTTATTATTAACTTATTTATTCAATTAGATAAGATAAATCCTTTACAAGTCTTTTTATCATTTGATTTCTTGCAAAATGACTGAGTGGAATAGTATGATTGTTTGATCTTTCACTCTAACATATTGGACTTCAGGGTGAGGGGTAATTCATTTCCAGCACTGAATTATCAATTTCTCGGTTGAAAGAAATGTTTGGACATCTTTCTATGGGTGTGTAATCGTTAATAACTGTACTTCAAACCCATTGCTTGGTTTCTTACCTTTTCTGAAATTTTCATTCAACTATACATAGATTGTATGTATGTCAGATTGTAGTGATTCTTGTAGCTGTGTTTTTTGCTGCTGCTAACAGCATCAAAGCCACTTGCATCTAGCAAAAGCAACACTGATGTTTGTTAAGCATTTAGAAGCTTTGCATATGGGGTCTGAAGGACAAGGATGATGTTTGTTTCATTTAATAATAGCAAGGAAATAAAGCCATAGAAGTCTGAAAAACGTGGACTACTGTCCAGTGAATGTTTTATCTGTTGGAATTTTGTGTGTTTGCATATTGGATTGTATTTTCTCTAGCTATTAAAACTTTATCTTTGATTAGCGGCCTAGTTCCCTTGCACAACGCCTGTTCTTACGGACACTATGAAGTAGCTGAACTCTTAGTGAGGCATGGCGCTTCTGTCAATGTAGCAGACCTGTGGAAATTCACTCCTCTTCACGAAGCAGCAGCAAAAGGAAAATATGAAATCTGCAAACTGCTATTAAAAGTACGTGATCTGGAATTTTTAAATGTGTTTTTGAATTTGTGTTTTGTTTTTGTTGAAGATCACATTCAAACTTATTTGCATTGTGAATTTTTAATGGTGTCTTTCAATCTGTTTTCATCTTACGGTTGTCAATTTATTGTGTAGTGTCTGCTCACTTACAGAGAATCATCAGAACAGTTGCTTTATCCAGTAGGTTTATTAGATTGGTCCAACACGGGCAGTTGATGATATTAACCAAGTAGGGACAGGACTCTCAATATTGAGGAAGAAAAAAACAAACACCACAGCAACCAAATAAACAAAAAACACCTGTAATCCTTACCTATTCATCCCCTTCTGGAACAGTTTATGAAGTAAATCTTTGTAAAAACATGCAAGAGTGTGTTACAGAGCAATGATCTCAGGTGGGGACTGACTTGGTGTCTGACACGTAAAAAAATTAAAACTGTTAAGTCAGTGTATAATCTATTAACATCGTGGAGGAAATGTGTATTAATAGCCTAGAAAGAGTCCAGCAGAGGGCTGCAAACATGATAAAGGGTCTGGAGCATCTCCTGTATGAGGAAAGGCTGAGTAACTTGTATCTGTGCAGCTTGGGGAGAAGAAGACCGAGGAGAGAGCTGATTAATGTTTATAGATATCTAAAGGGAGGTGGAAGGCTGATGGATGGGGCCAGGCTCTTCTCAGTGGTACATAGTGATAGGACAAGAGGCAGTGGCCTAAAACTTGCACATAGGAAGATCCATACAAGCATGTGGAAGAACTTCTTTACAATAAGGGTGACGGAGCACAGGAACACGTTGCCCAGAAAGGTTTTGAAGACTCCTCCTATGAAGATACTACAGGTCCCACCTGGATGCCTGTGTGTGCAACCCATTGTAGGGAACCTGCTTAAGCAGAGGGTTGGTCTTGATGATCTCTTGAAGTTCCTTCCAACCCCTGCAATTCTTTGATTCTGTGATATTTCTCACCTATCTCATGAATTATTTCATTTGATTACCAAATAAATATTCAGATCCATAGAGAGAGCACATCTTTTAAAAACTCATCAGCAGCAAAACCAGAAGGCGTGCAGACATGGCCTGTGTGGAATAGACACAATGATGGCCATGTTAGTACCACCTGAATACAGGAGTTATTTCAAGCTTTAGGAGCACTCATAATTGCTCAAGCACAGCATTACTTCACTGGCATTGGAGATCTCTGGAATTTTCTGATCATTTAAGTGGGAGTATAGCCATCTTTCGTGTTCAGCTTCAAAGGGTCGTGAATGAATGTACCACAGGAAATACAGAAATGCTGAAATCTTTTTTCTATAACTCTCTTGCACAAGAGCTAAATGTGCCCTTAAAATTGCATGGTTTTGTAAAGATTTTTGGGTGTCCATGGATACATGCTCATGCTGCAGTTTACTCAGGGCTTCTCCTGCTACGTGCCTCATGCCAAATGGCAGTGCTGTCAGTTCTGCTGAGCTGTGAATGTTGAGTTTCATTTCTCCTGACTTGTGCTCTTTTTTTACCCTGTTCTGGGTAAAGAATAAAACAAAAACACACAGACCTTTTGGAGAGACTTTCAAAGCCTTTATTTAAAATGGCTCCTTGTTTGCTTCTGGGATTTTGAAGGAGTCTGAGAAGTTGCTACCTCTTCACTTAGATATTTCTTTGTGACAATGTTTGAATAAACTTTGAGTTTAAAATTAAGGGATCTAAGATTGTATCTGGGAAAGTCATTCTTGGTTTTGAACAGCTTTTTGCCAAACAAACAAACAACAAAAAACCCCTCTTTTCTCAAGAGTGCTACAGATGCTGATCTGGTTCTGTGTAATCAGTGCTCTGTCTCCTTCTGTCCCTTTCTGCTTACCGTTTTCACCTTGAACATTTCTGTAATGCTTCTGAGTATGAGACGGTTCATTCACTCTCCTCTTCCCATCCCTGTCTCATTCTCTGTGGCTCACAGTAGCACAGCATGTAGCCAGCATCACTGGTGAGAAATGCCAAGGTAGACTTGCTGGCAGGGGTTAGATCACTGATCGTTCTGAAGGAGCCAACCAAAGAACTAAAACGCCTACAGCTGCCTGTTTACTTATGTGTGTTTGATCTTTCCATGACTGTTAGCAGTAAAAAGAGAAAGAGCTGTCCTCCCACAATGTTGTTCATGGACACAATTCATGATGTAGATGTTTGTTCCCGTCTTTATCTCATGCTCCAGTAGTTTGTTCTTTTCTATGATTGATTTGTATGTTTTATGAGCACGAGTATATTCCAGCAGTCTTTTATATCTGCTTTTCTACTGCCCCACCACATGTTTTCTTTATTGCTTGGCAGGACCTGTAAACAATTTAAGACTGTGCTGTTATATAATAGAAAGTGTAGAAATGAATATTTTAATAGATCATATCTCCAAGAAATGTCATTCAACAGCAGGGTGATATTCAGTGAACTTGAGATCCTGGCTTCATTAGCCAAGATTGGCATACTGTCCATCTGGATTTATTTATTGTATGCAACTGCATTGGTAAAATCCCTTGCCTCACCTGTGCTTCAAAACATATTTGTGTGCACCCTTCATGGTTGTGACAGCAGCATTGCACTTTGCTCTTTGCAGCATGGAGCTGATCCAACAAAGAAGAATCGAGATGGGAACACTCCTCTGGATTTGGTGAAAGAAGGAGACACAGATATCCAGGACTTACTGCGAGGAGATGCTGCTTTGCTAGATGCTGCCAAGAAAGGGTGCCTGGCTCGAGTGCAGAAGCTGTGTACTCAAGAAAATATCAATTGCAGAGACACCCAGGGAAGAAATTCAACACCACTACATCTTGCAGGTGAGTGACTTACCATGTTTCACAGGACGATTGAGGTTGAAAGGGACCTTTGGAAATGATCAAGTTCAAGGATGCCTTTACCATACTGTGTTGTTAACTGGCACCTGTATTTCAGGAGTTAACATGATTACTAGGAGAAAAGAGGTTTTGCAGTTGAAAAAATGCTTTACCTTCACTGTCTGACAATTGTTTATTCGCTGAACCTCTCCTAATACTCAGTTTCTTTTTCCTGTTTCATTTCTATAGCTGGTTACAACAATTTGGAAGTAGCTGAATACCTTCTTGAGCATGGTGCTGATGTTAATGCCCAGGACAAAGGTGGATTAATACCTCTACATAATGCAGCATCCTATGGGGTAGGTACAGGCACTTTTGCTTGTGGACACACCTACAGGGAGCTCCTAAAAGTCATATCCAAAGCTGGTTATTTTGCAGTTGTCTTGCAGTGAACAATCTTAGTCTCTGATAGCACGAAATATTTGTTGAACTAAGTTGCTGATGTACATCCTGGTTTTAGTCTCATTAATGTAGCTTAGTGAGGCATATTTGGGTGTAGCAGTTTGGAAATATCACTTGAAGGCAGCCTTTGTGCAAGCAAGCAGATGCAAAGCTTTGAATGGTTTTAAATTGTGGGTGGCTGCTGAAATAGGAGAGAACACAAGTTGGTACTGAAAGACTTGTGTGGAAGTAGGAAGGGATCATGTCTGTTGCAGTGGGGCTGCAATAGTTGATTGAAACTATTTCGGATGAGGCAGGTCCTCTTTCCTCCATCTGTCTGTGTACCACTTGCACAGATGCCTCAAAAGCAGCTGCTAATTGCAGATGAGGTGAAGTTTTTGCAAGCAATTGTACAGAGATGGTGCTTGAGAAGATCCTAGCAGCATGCTTAAGGTTAGGCAGAGGACATAAGCTCAAAAACTGGTGGATTTGACGATCTAATGATATGCCTTGTTACTGCAGGGCCTTAGCACAAGAAGAGCAAAATCTAGGAGAGGCATTATTAATAGATCCACATGGTTTGCTTTCTTTTGAGATCTGAATGAAGAAGGTGGGGGAAAAGTATTCACCTTCTTTCTACTGAGTGTATCACTGAAATACAGCCTGCATCATTTGCATTGGTTCTCTGTCAGTCTGGGCTTTCGGTGTCCTAAAAAGCTCTGAATACTGCTCAAGGTTTAGAAGTGCAGCACCATGATTTTTCACTGCTGGTCCTAATACCAAGCAATATCATTCATCAGCCTTAATCATAAATACTAAGTGCCCAGTACATTGCTAGAGATATATTCTGATGCAAAGATTGTGCTCGCTCTTTCAAAGCACAGCAAACCAAAGCATGCATTTTGTATGACAATAAAACATCCTTTATTGTCACATGGCAACATAAGAGGTTGGTTCAAGGTGATAATCACTTCAAAACTCATAATGCCAATCTAATTTGGTTATCTTGCTCTCTCTAGGAAAAGTTAATGAGGCTGTGTTTCAGTGCTTTTCCTTTAGTTCCCCATACTTCTGAGCTGTCATCAGCCCATTCAGATCTTCCTAATGGGTGCCAGACAGATGAGTACTGCTTTCAGATGTTGGTGGCTGGCAGGTTTCACAGACATAACCTTTTCCTCATGAAGTATCTTCAGTTCTCCCAGCCAACGCTTCATTATGTGTGCCTCTCAGTAGGGTTTTATGTTGTGGCAGAGGAGCTGCAGGAAATGCAATTGCTTTAAAAGTTTGGAAGAGAGGAAAAATAAGGTCAGCAGTAATTTCAAATCATTCAGAGCAAGCTTTTTCTGGAGCTGTTAAGAGTCACTTAATTGCTGTTGAAAGAAAAAGTGAAATCCATTAGCAAAAGTCTTTGTTCTTCTGCTTACTATTTCTGTGTCTCATTCTCTTGCCTACTTTTTTTTTTTTTATCTCTAAGCTGTATTCCTCAAGTAATTTTACTGATCGAAGAGGGAGAGTTTTTATTCACTGATTTCCTGTTTTCTTATTTTAATTTGGGAGACTTCCAAGATAGAATGTTGATGGAAGCATGGAGGTATAAGTACTTTTATAGCCATTGTAAAACAGCTGTTCTTTATGAGACTCTAAATAAGTTTTATCAATTATGTATCTCAAAATATGACTGGGATGAGAATAAATTTGTCTTGGGTGGACTCTGTGACAGAGCTCTGTAGGCAGATGTCTAAGTGGTGTCTAAGTAGTGTGATATTGGAGTTTAAATCTTCTAGTGGTGTATCACAAATGTCAGCACCATAAATTTGTGTTTCCAGTTCAAATATCTACAAATGTTTTCACAGCTAAGCCTATTTGTTTTATGCTGGAGGATATATCAGTCCTTATCCTATAGCTAGCACAGACTACTTATCATGTACTTCAGGTGATCTGACAGAAATGTAATTCTGTGCTTGATCATACATAGACTGGTAGGGCTGATCAGGTTTAGTGACTGTGGAACTGTAGGATGGAGCCACAGCTGATGAGTGCACTGCTGCCTAACAGGGCAGGTAAGTGGGTGAAAAAAAGAAAAGAGAAATGATGAAGTTCTCTATGCACCATAATCCTCACCACAAAATAGGAAGTATGTTTTATTATCAGTTCTTGTTGATTAAAATGTTTTTGTTTTCTAGCACGTGGATATTGCAGCGTTGCTGATCAAATACAATACGTGTGTAAATGCAACAGATAAGTGGGCATTCACACCATTGCATGAAGCAGCACAAAAAGGAAGGACGCAGCTCTGTGCTCTGCTGTTAGCTCATGGAGCAGATCCAACCATGAAGAATCAAGAGGGTCAGACACCACTAGACCTGGCAACAGTAAGTTCTTGCTGGATTGCCAGCCACAGAGTGCTCTGGAAGGTTTGCTCTGCATGTAAATGACTTTCTGTGCTTTCACAGCCTCAGCAGGCTTCAGCTTTCTCTGTGTCAGAGTAGAGGGAAATGAATGTCTCCAGGGTGCATTTGCAATTTCTTTTACCCATGGATATCCTCTGGCTGAGATTTTAACATGGTTTATGATATAAGGATCTCCTCTGCTAAGGGATTCGCTCCTGGATTCAATCTTCTCATTGCCAGAAGCTAATCTATCTGAAAATGTAGTCAAGTCTGTGTGTACTGTCAGTAATGATTTCATTGAACCTGGAAAGAAAGTGAGATGAGGCTTTATTGGAATGGAATCACTTAGTAGGTGATTATGGTTGGTGCCTGTGTATTACCTCAGTTCTTTTTAGACCAGCTCCAAAACAACATCCGAAGATTTGTGAGTTGCTGTCAAATTTCTTTTAAAAATGGCACTGTACACTTTTGTGTTAGTGGTGATGGTAGCAGCTGGTTAAAGAACCTAAGAAGGTTGTGTGAACATGCATGTCTCAGCTTAACCATTCTTACTAGAACCGATAACTGCAACCAGATTGGATGTCATATCCATTTCTGGTGCGAAAATCACAAAAGGACATGCCAAGAGGAAATTCTTGAAGACAAGGGTTCTTTTCAGTTTAGTCTATAAAGGCATTTTGCAGTCCACTTGTTAGCTAAGTTCATAGTCCTCCTGAGGTTCCTGTTGGTTTTTTGCTTTAAACACTAAGAGATTATTGTGAAAAAGGGAAGGGTGATACTTCAATCCAGTGCAAAATGCTTGACCAGAAGTTGACTGACACAAATTGAGATGGTGTTGTGCCTAAGTTGCCAAGGATAATGTTTTTGTATTGATATTCTTGCCTTAAACACCCATGAAGTCTTTGTGCAATACGTTGGAATGTTCTTGCAACCATAAATTCCAATGCTACAGAAACGGGTGATTTTCCTTTTAACTGGGAGAACGGGGTGGTTAATTAAAAAAAGGATTCTAAGAAAAAACTCTTCACAGAGATCAGTGACTTGTGATATAACTGAGTATCAAGATGAATGTTTTTGTGTTTTTCAGGCTGACGATATCAGAGCTTTGCTGATAGATGCGATGCCTCCAGAAGCTTTACCTACGTGCTTTAAGCCTCAAGCAACTGTTGTTAGTGCCTCCCTGATCTCGCCAGCATCTACGCCATCCTGCCTTTCTGCTGCCAGCAGTATAGATAACCTCACCGGGCCACTGGCAGAGCTAGCGGTTGGAGGGGCATCAAATACTGGTGATGGAGCAGCGGGAACTGAAAGGAAGGAGGGAGAAGGTGCATTTACTGATGGAGAAGTTTGCATTGCCAGAAGCACAGTAGTTTAGATTCACAGCAGCTCTTACTTTATCTGAAAAGCATTTCTGACCAGGCAGAAATTACTGCACAGTCTGAACTGTTGTCCACATTGTGAAGTGTCTGATGTTTGCTCTGTTCTCGTGTGCTCTGCAGGAATGTTGTTGCCTGTTCATTTGTTTGCTTTTCAGCTAGTTCTGATTACAAAAGCATATCTGATTAGATGTCCAGATGTTTGTTGATTTTATCCAGAAGATCCAATGAGAATTAATTTGATAGAGTTATGATTGCAACGGCTGGAGGATTTCAATAAGACTTTGGATCTTTCGATTCATATCTAGAGTATGTGCTGTGTATCAGCATCTGGACGATTACCTACCAAAAATACACCCAGCCTTCATTTCCTTCTCCTTGCAATATTAGCCTCTGCCACAGGCTGATTGTGCTTTTCATTATTTGATACTGGGGAGGGGAACAGTGATGATATTCACACTGAGGTTTCATGCAATGGAAGTGGATTGTTTTTTATAAGGCAGATTAGTGGTACAAAGAAGAGTGACTGGGATCTTAAGAGAAGTGGTATTTGTTGGTGTATTTACTTATTTGAATTGAGTGCCTATGATTAAATTATTTTTTTTTCTCTTATTACAGTTTCTGGTCTTGACATGAACATTACCCAGTTCCTGAAAAGCCTTGGTCTTGAACACCTTCGGGACATCTTTGAGACAGAACAGGTAAGTGTCAAGTGTTTTCTGTGTACTTTGAAGGTAGACTTCAATTCCCGGATTTTAAAAGAGAGCAAAAAGATGATTTCACATCTACAGAAAAAAAATTAAACATATCCAAGAAAAGTGCAGTTATGAATGATTTGGCAAATGCTGTTCAGTGAAGTAGAAACAAAAATATCTGCCTGTTTGAGTTAGATATTGGTGGTTTTCACTTTCTTAAGAAACAGTGCTTGCTAATTTGGCTTGTATTCTGAGAACTGCACGTGAACTTTGAATTAACTTTTGAACATAAGTGACTATTGTAAAATTTAGGAAATGCAGGAACATCACCTGCACTTCTCCTGTAGCAGTCTTGATGTTTGAATAAACTTTTCACCATCTGTGCTGCTATGTGTAACACTTAAGTTAGACGTAGGAATTCCTACAGTTTGACCACTAAGCTGAACTAGAAATGTAGTTGAGTAGTTAAAAAGATTGTGTGAATAAGATGGACACTGGTGGATGTAAAAAGTACAGGGAGGGTGGATTTGATGATAGTTTTTTTCTCATACTTTTGCTGCTAGTCTTTTGTGATGGATCAGGAAGTAAATATTTTAAATGTAATTTGTTACTTACAGAAAAGCCTCCAAATTCTTCCACGAAACGTTACAGAGGTATCTTCCTCCCCAAAGTTACCATGCTATATAATATTTTTTCCCTTCTTACACATAAGCATAGGCTCATTGCTTTAACTTGGAACTGCTTCTAGTAAGAAGCAAACCAACCCCAAATGAATTTGTATTCTACTCAGTTTTTGTTCTTATTATTTTTCCTCACCTTCCTCTTGCTGCGCTGCTTTTGTCCAGTTTTTACTTCCTCAACTTCTAACCTGTATTTAAGATCTTTCCCTGCTACTAAGATTAAACAATTTAAATCAGATTTATCATTTCCAAAACTGCTAAACTGCTCTTGTAGGTTTGTCTTTATAGTAAAAATAAGTTCATCATCCCACTGCTTTCATGTTCTTTTTTTTCTACTTGGCTCTAATCTCATATTGATATTGGGTCTGTGCTGGTGCTGTCTTTTATCTGTGTTTCCTGTTATCCTGTGAATCCCTTCAGTGGCTTTTCCACAGCAATCTCATTAGGGCTGTTTCTGCTCAATTGCACAATTGTTCAGGGTATCTGTAATTCCTTGCTTGAATTGCTTTCCTTTGGATTTGTGGTACTCAATTTGTAGTTGACAGTGTTGATATCTGCAAGTCCAGTTGTGCTAACAGTCTACCTGGCTTTTAAGCAAGTTGTGTGGGTTCCTATTATTTGCTGAGCTTCCAGTTCCAATTTAATGTAAAATTGGAAGTAGGCTTTATGCAGTTACTTCCATCACATTAAATCTTTGTACTTCACATAAACACCTCAGCACAGAATTGCTTCACAGCAATGAAAAATACGTATTTCATTTAGCACCTATATTTTCCTCTTGCTTTGACTTTGAAAATAGTTTGTCCGTTTATTATCTTTCTATTTCTACCAATAATCTGTGTGACCTTGATGTCTAAAATCATGTCAGGTGATGGTGGATGTATTTGTATATTACAATAACATAACTAGTTATGCCTGTCCTTACAATGCTAATTATTTCCCAAAGTTTGAGCGTGGGAAATAGTTGGGATAGTTGAGCTTGACTTAACCTGGCCATCCCATTGGCTTCGTCTCTGTGCAAGCACACATGTGGATATGCACACACCATTATATACCAGTGTGAAACACCTTTTTGGTTGCACAATGAAAATTCTGAATAACACTAGAAGGTGAGACCCTGAATGCTTCAAAAATATTCCCCATGTGTTGGAAGTAACCGCGGGAGACAAGTCTCATGCTATCATGGTCAACAAGCCTCGTTTATTAGGTGTTACAGCATCTCATTTATACAATCAGTAATAAGTTCATGCATATTGCAAAAGTAAAGCTCAGGATTGGTGAATTAGACATTACTTCATCTGACCTTTGTGGTTAGTCTTATAGATACTTTTTCTTTGCAGCTTTGTCTACACCTTGCTACACAACTTGCTTTTCCCTCAGGCCGTCCTTGCTCCTAGATACATATTTCATCTTTAGCTACATACCCTGTCTTTTCACATACTGATTTCTCCACAGCTGCTTAGCCCGTGACCGTCCCTAGGATAAACCGTCTTTGTCTTTAATCACATTCATTCTTTTACAATTTAACTAGTGGAATCTCTTCATGTCCTTTCTCATGAAGCCATTCTGCATAAACACTCTCCACATTTCCCCCGTTTTCTTTTAAAATGAAAAGGCTCAGTTCAACGACCGATTAATCATATTTAACAAGCAGTTCAGTTCGTTTGTTCAATCAGTTCTCAAGTAGTTTTATCCTGCTCCATAGCTGCTGCTCTGTGAACTTCTCATCTCGATCCATGGCTGCTGCTCCGTAGAATTCTTCTTGTATTACAACAATTCCAAGATACTGCCTATAGAATAACAACACTACTTATATTAATAACGTAACTATTATAACTCAATCAAGACCTCGATTGACAATACTCTAAAAGTGAAAAAAGAGACAAGTCAAATACAACACAACAACATTACTGTTAAACCTACTAAAAAGAACAAACATGTTTGTACTGCAACCTAAGTTTCTTCAACCTAAAAATAAATCCGTGAGGGTCCCATTGTGTTAATCTGTAACTGATCAGGAAAAGTCTTCAATTTTCATATACTCTGATATATTGATTTTAATGACCACTAAAATTTGTGCAATAAATGCTTTTAGGATGCTCATAACCATGCTCTACCAACTGAGTTATCCGGGCTAATAATTGATTAATGATTGTGCAATTTTATGAAGTAGCATGTCAAATAGAACCAATTTTAGAGGACAAATGTACTAGAGTATCACTAGGGGCATTAATACTTATTGATCCTTGAGAAACAGCAAGCCATGTTGGTGGTGGATGCGACAGGTAGTGCCAGCAGGGCGTCCCCTGCTTCAAGGTGCACGTTTCCTCTCTCACCCATCACAGATTCTCTCCTGCATTCAGAGTCTGAAGGATTTCTTCCAGTTGTACACCATATCCGCATGGCCAGTGCGTGATACAGAGCCCAAGTGGAACACCTGCTTAAAAAACAAAATAAACTATCAAATTTAGTTCTATTAGCGTGCACTTTTGTCTAAAATGATGCATGGTTATATTTTCAGATCCCAATTAATTGGATGTAAAATAGGTATCCGTTATATGATACAGGGTCATCTCTTTGTCTGGGTTTCCTTTCCAGGTTTTGTCTTTGCAAATTAAGAAAAGCTAATTAATAGGCTAATAATATCATAACCAAACAGTACTAAAACATTAAAAGATCTATTCCTGTAGATTCTAGCATTGATTACATCAAATCCTGTTTAATACACATCTGATCTATTACTAAAATAGAAGAAGCACACAACATCCTAGCTAATGCTTTAAACTCCAAATCTTGAGACTGCATTGGTAAAACAGAAAATCACACACTACGTCAAACTATTACTAATATTATCTATAACACAGCAAGTTACAAAGCAATACCACTAAGTAAGAAACACACAATTACAATTACTATAAAGGCTGGATGCTATTTTCTGCCTTCAGATGAGACCGAAGATATCATGCTGGAACCCACATAGGGCCAGTCCCTGTGGAAATATGAGCATATTCACGACCCCAAGTTGTCAGTGGTAGAGGACAGTCCCAAAGTCCTGTGGCCATATTCCAAACATTAACCATAGGCTGTTCCTTTAGCACCGGGGAAGCCTCAAAATGACGATCCACATAAGCTGTATCTCTATGAACATGATTCAAAAAATTCAGCACAAACAAAACAAGCAAAACCTTACATAATATTTCTTGTAGTGTGCCTCCCATATTCCCCCTTTTTTGTTTATTAATAAGAATGGATTTCAATGTTTGATAAATGTGATCAGTGATAGCTTGTCCAGTGGGAGAATGAGCAATGGCTGTAGTATGTTTAACACATCCTTCTTGGAGGAAAGTTTGAGTGGCCTTAGAGTTATACGCAGGCCCATTATCTGTTTTTGTAGTATGTGGGATTCCCATAGCGGCATAAGCAGATAACCAGTGTTTACGGGTGTCATGACTGTGTTCACCTGTATGTGCTGTGGCAAATATGTAAGAAGAATGAATATCTATTGTTACATGTGCATATTTTAGACGGCCAAATTCAGGAATGTGAGTGACATCTGTCTGACACAGTTGAAGAGGCGCTGTGCCACATGGATTTGTCCGAGTCTGAGGCAAAGAGGTATCAGTCAAATTATGTAGCTGATATTCAGTCACAAACACGGTGTATTGCATAGGAGAGAGGATCATTCTTAACACAGTTTTCCAATCGTGAGGGGTCATAGCGTAAGTGTCACTGTTTGTAACCAAAAAATTGTATGTAAAGGCTGACCGAACTCTGTATGTTCTTACTGACTCCCTTAGCTCCTTCACTACCTCATAAGGCAGGGATTCCCAACAGGGGACCTGATTAGGAAAGGTCTGCATCGTGTCAGCATCACCCCTTAATATTGTTTCTTCTCTGCATTGCTCTAAGACATCACAGTACGCTGTAGGGAAATTTGTCATTCCTGCTTCCTTCAAAGTATCATCAGGAGGAAATGCGTCCGATTCTCTTTCTGGATCTACTGGACCTGGGTCATAACGATCCCCTGGTTTCAGTCCATCCGTGTCTTTAACCACGTTACACACGGGCTGCAGAGACACAGCCGCGCAGGACGAGGGAGGGGCGGCATGGAGAGGTGCAGAGAACGACGTGGGCGAAGCAGAGGGCGGGGGTGCTGTAGAGACCGACAACGCGACGAGCGACGTGTGCGGGGGGGCAGGCGGCCGCTGGCTGGGAACGGCAGCTTGTATCGGAGCGCGGCCGCTGTTCTTTCGTGCGCTGCTTCTCACGTTTCCCGACTTCCTATAGCATACAGCAGCGTTGTGGGTGTTGGATTGACACTTGCTGCGCCAAATCCCAGTGGCTTGGCACTCGTGACGGATGTGGCCAGTTTTTTCACAACGGAAACATTTCATGAGGGAGCTGTTCTGCGAGCGTGGGCTTGTAGCGACTGCAGCTTGGAGGGGTGCAAGGGCTGCTAACACTTGATTCTGAGAAGCCTCAGCCTGTGCCTTTAATCCTGCCCCTAGCTCTTTAATAGCCTCAACTATGAAAGCCTGAGCCCCCGTGGGCACGCTCGATAGTCTGTCTAACGCCTCCTCTATTGTCCAGTTACTCCTCAAAGTACTTAGAATGCCACGAGCTGTAGCATTCTGAAGTGCACAATGTTTTAGCATTATTTCCCTCATGTACTCTGGTACTCCAGCCTTCTCTATGGCTCCAGCTACCTTATCTAGAAACGCTCCAAAATCCTCATTTCTTCCCTGCCGGATTCCCATATAAGACGACAACCCACCTGGTGCCTTGATCTTATCCACAGCCTGCCTGGCCAGATACATTGACTCTCTACATTTAACTGGTCCTAATAAAGCCTGGGCCTCCGTCCGGATGAAAGGACCCACCCCTAAAGGTTCTTCAACGGTGACATTATACAAGGGATCTCCAGGCTGCCTAACTATCGCAACTCTCTGTTGGCACATCTCTTCCCAATAAGCATTAAATAGCAGTTGTTGGTGCTGCGAAAAAATCAACCTAGCTATAGCCCGACAATCAGATGGCAACAAAACCTGAGTACTCCAGATATAATCCAGTATCTGTCTCACTGGCTCACTTTTTACTCCAAACTGACTGACCATAGACCGCAATTGTGACAACAACTTCCAATCTAAAGCACTGATAGCAGCCTGTGTCCCACCTGCAGGATCGGGCGAATACCCCACCGGCAGCACCATCTGTCGCACCGCTTCCAACGCCTCACCGTCTCCTGCCTCTAAACAAGCCCGCGCCAGCGCAGCCCAAGCCCCCCCCCGCTCCCGCGCGATGGCCTCCGCCAGGTCACTCTGTGCCCCAGGGAGCGGCTCATTGCAAAGGGGGGTCGAGGGGGCCGGCTGTAGCGCCATGGTCGATTCAGGCGGCTCGTCTGATACAGACGTGCAGGGAGACGGAGACGGGGCACTCGGCTCCACAACCACTGACAACGCAGGCTCGGCGGCCGGCGGCAACTTTACGGTGGACGCAGCAGGGGGCCCCGGGCAATCTGACCATTCATTATAATTCTTATTCCTCCCCTGCACAGCACTAGCTTGCTCTACCGCTTCCTTTTCTGCCTGATATTGCAACAAATCATTATAAACAACACGCCACCACTTCCCGCATTTTTTAGCCATTTTCTCCCCATCTATCATTCCCTGAAAAATTGCATCTCCAAATTTACGCCACTCAGCAAGATCATGCACTAAATGCGGATTCTGAAATAACCCTTTAGCATACCCATACACTAATAACTTAGGGAGTTCCTTTGCCAAGTCTATCCCCTTAAACTGTCTCCGCTTAAGAAAAGCGGAAAATAAATCATATGCTGCTTGCCTGTCCATTTTTACTCACGTCGGTACCGTTGCAGCCCTCCAGGCTTCGGCAGCACGTGTCGGTCGAGCCCACCTGTCGTGGTCGCTCGAGACGCGGAGCTCCAATTTTAGCTCTTTTCGTCGTCCGTCGGGCTGTGAAATCCGGACCCGAACCCAACGCAGTTCTTCACCCGTGGCGCCCTTTTTTCCTTATCACGTCGGGGTCACCATTTGTTGGAAGTAACCGCGGGAGACAAGTCTCATGCTATCATGGTCAACAAGCCTCGTTTATTAGGTGTTACAGCATCTCATTTATACAATCAGTAATAAGTTCATGCATATTGCAAAAGTAAAGCTCAGGATTGGTGAATTAGACATTACTTCATCTGACCTTTGTGGTTAGTCTTATAGATACTTTTTCTTTGCAGCTTTGTCTACACCTTGCTACACAACTTGCTTTTCCCTCAGGCCGTCCTTGCTCCTAGATACATATTTCATCTTTAGCTACATACCCTGTCTTTTCACATACTGATTTCTCCACAGCTGCTTAGCCCGTGACCGTCCCTAGGATAAACCGTCTTTGTCTTTAATCACATTCATTCTTTTACAATTTAACTAGTGGAATCTCTTCATGTCCTTTCTCATGAAGCCATTCTGCATAAACACTCTCCACACCCATGCTTTGACTTGTCCCAGCTTTTCCGTGCATCCTCCTTCTACAGAAATAAATATGATTGTAACAAGAATGAGCTCTTGTTAATTGCTGTGAAAGAAGTTCTAAGCAGCCCCAGCTGTAGCAGCTGGGCATGGTCCTGTGTGAGGGAGGGACGTGCCAGCAGGTGGCAGCAGTTAAGAATATGGTAAAACAAAATATGTGTTCACTTGGTTGTAGCATGAATACAATCCATTTTCTGAACTGATGTATCTCAGGCCATATTTGTTTGGTGATTGTTGTGGTTTTTCACCTTTCCAGATAACCCTAGATGTGTTGGCAGACATGGGACATGAGGAGCTTAAAGAAATAGGGATTAATGCCTATGGCCACCGGCACAAATTGATAAAAGGTGTGGAGAGACTTCTAGGAGGCCAGCAAGGTAAATATGATGTTTTTACTTGTTAGTCTTGAGTAACACAGAACACGATGTAAACGTAGGCATTGATACCAGCAATTGAAAGAGTGTGATTGTTTGGAAAACATGCTCGCTGATGGTTTGGTGGCTTGTGACAGGTAAGGAATATATTGTGTTGATACAGGACTGAGTGACTGCTCATCTTTCCAGAGAACGGATAACCCCAGGAACCTGTGGAAGCTGTTGCCCATTTACAGGGGTTCTGTTTGACCAGGGAGAGGGGAGCTCTTGGGTTGATTTGCCCTACATAGAGGCTAGCTGTATCCTGAAGCGTGAAGGCCTGATGGAGCTCTTTGCTGTCCCATGCCACTTGGGTCCTTCTCTTAAAGGACAAACCATAAAAAATAGTTGTCATACCTGTGTTTTTCTCCTCTCTCTGAAGACCCTGCTGCCAAAGAAAGTACTTCATCTTTTTAAGGTTATTTTTATACCTTGTGTTTATGTTGTGTTTCCTGCTGGTGTTATATAAGCAGAAAAATTGCAGTGTTTAATAAAAACAAGGCTGGCTTTATTTTCTCCAGTTGATTTTTTTTTTTTTTTTTAAACTTCTTTATTCCCTTCCCTTTGTAGGTACCAATCCTTATTTAACTTTCCACTGCGTGAGTCAGGGGACTATTCTGCTTGACCTTGCACCTGACGATAAGGAGTATCAGTCCGTTGAAGAAGAGGTATTGCAATTAGCTTGTTTGGTGGTGGTGCATTTCCCTCATCACCTAATCCTTAGAGCTAAATCTTGCAACACATGCTAAAGTGATAAAACATGCATTGGTGAATTGGAAAGATCTGATGTGGAGTTTAGGGCATTAATTAGTTTCAGTTTATACTGAAGATGATATATATATAATATATATTATATTTTATTTTATTTGCTGTTTCCTGCCAGTTTTTTTTCTTTAAACACATGATTTTGTTTCTCACTCCCTGCTGACCTAATTTTGTCTTGCTGGCATTGTGTTCTGGAGGTCATCTCATAGCTAGGGCTTACAGAGCTTATCAGAGAAAGGCACACCTGAGAAAGGCAAAAGCTGTGTGTGGAGACTGGGAGATCAAGGCTTTACAAGTCTGTAGGCATTCTCTTTGCTCAGGCTGTTTCTGCATGTGAACCAGCTTGTTTTCTCTTGTCTCAGTGGCTTAGTTAATCTGTAACCTAGATAAAGCAACTCTTGGATAAGCAGAGATGACTGTAATTTTACCTCCCACACACACATGCTCTTTTATTTGAGTCAACTACAAGCAGTTACCATTTTGAAAGGAAAAGCTTAAGAAGAAAGAGACTTTCTGAAGAGTTACAGTTTAAATGAAGACTTCATTGTTCATTCAGTTGCTTGTGTAGGGATGTTACTTTGTAGCACAGAGAGTCCTGGTACTCAGGATTGCTGCCAGTATCCTGGAATATTTTTTATTAGTAACTCTACAAACTGGAGTTTGTGCAGATTTTTTGTGCAGCCATGTCTGAAAGAAAGAGTCACTTGTTTACTAAATTGGGATGCTTATCTGAGTTGTTACTAAATATTGGTGCTGTGGTTATAAGGAAAATGGGTTAATTTGTTGAAATTCTTAGAAGCTTTTAATGCCATAAGAAAACTTAGTGTAAGCATTTTCATGTCACTAAGAAATACAGGCTGTAGTCATTATAAATGCATTTGTTATTACTTCAAAATGATCTTTTTCTTTGAGTTACTTTTTAATTTTTTTCTAATCTAAAGCGGGTCTTCCAATAGTCTAATTTTGATAGCGGGTGCCAATTCTCTTCCCTTTGTAGGTTTTTATTATAAGATTGAGGAACTGCAACATTCAGTTTCTCAGACAGCATTGTAGAGCTCAATAGCGTGTTGGGTGCCAGAATAAAAGTATGTATCTCCATTTAAAATTGAGGGTTTTTTGGCACCTTTTAGTTAATTTTCATCCCAGATTCTACTGCTGTCTGTGATGTATTAAGACAGATACTGCATGATTACTTTTCCTTGCTAACAAGTTTTATGTGCTGAGCATTCAGTTGTGTTCATTTATGTGTAGATGCAAAGTACAATCCGGGAGCATAGAGATGGTGGAAATGCTGGTGGGATCTTCAACAGGTACAATGTCATCAGGGTAAGTTTCAAAGCCTTGTAGTTCTTTGTAGTAAAATAAGTTGGTACTTATGCAAGCACACAAAATTGATTTTAATAGATCAACCTTTTAAACTTAGAGTTCTTTGTTGGTATGATAATCAATTACAGAGTTACAGCAAGCACAGAGTACTAAAATTAAACTGTGTGCTTGGCATATGGAGTGAGGAAGAAGTGTCCACTTGTGCTGTTAAAGGAGTCTAAAGAAGACATGGAGTGGTTTGGGTTGGGAAGGTCTTTAAAACCCATCCAGTTCCAACTCCTTGCCATGGGCAGAGTTGCCACCAACCACATAGTGAACATTAAACCTAAACCTTTAGAAAGCTAGGCCTGTTCAAGAGCAGCCAAAGCAGGGGAGGGAAGGAGTTTCAGACAGTCTTGATGGTTCTTGATGGTATTATCTACTCTGAGGGCTGAAGCCTGAAAGACTGCCTTAAACCTGAGAACTTAAGCTATAATTCACAATATATGTGAACATCTTGAAGCATATGCTGTAGACTTGGTGCAACGATATATTCAGAAGGGGCATGTTATTTGGTTTGAGGTTGTTTTTTTTTTTTACCATTTGTTTGTCTTGCTGTGCTTCTCTGTAGAATTTCTACAAACCTTTTTGAAACCATATTTCACTTATTTTGAGTTGCATACTTAATGCTTGTTGTTCCATTGCAGATTCAGAAGGTTGTGAATAAGAAGTTGCGGGAGAGATTCTGTCACAGGCAGAAGGAGGTCTCGGAAGAGAATCATAACCATCACAATGAGCGCATGTTATTTCATGGTAACAAAGTGATAACTATTTGTATGTACTGGTATTAAAAAAAATAAATAAGGAAACCAGAAGCAAATAGGAACCCACAGGCAGTGTTAGTGAGGTTGTTTTCACCATCCTGTACAGTAATTTTTTTTCTGTGCTAAAAATGCATGGGTGTGGGGGTGGTGAAGGTATTCTATGCAATCTGTAAAGCTCCACTAGATACAAAATATGTTTACAAAATGCTGTATCTCAGTCATTGCCATTAAAACTGATGCTAACTTTTGGGAGAGCTATACACTGCTGTGAGAAATACAAGTTATCCTCTGAAAGATGGGAGCAGCACATAGTAAAAAGCATTTTTCCATGGCACTTCATGCAATCATGAGGGAAAGGAATCAAAACTCACCATGAGTTTAAGCAAGATGTTCTCCAGAAGCATCCAGAAGTGCCTGCAAAGGACAACTATCTAATGCAAATTAATCCTTCCCTAGCACCTTCTCTAATCCTGTGAAGGAAATGGTTTTAGGGTTTGATTGCCCTGATAAATTTGCCCTTTGTTGGAGAGTACCAACTACTGAAGAAAGTGTGCACTGACAAAATAAATTGTGCTGAAATGTGAGGAGGGGGTGGGAAGGCCACTTATTGAGATCTGTAACTGAGTAAGATCTGAGTCACACGTGGGATCTTGGTATAGAATGATAAATCCCACACATCACTGCATCCTGCTGGGTATCGCCCCCTTCCAGCTGACTGAGCACACTCTGTGGTATTCAATGATCTATCTGAGGCAGAAAAACCTCCTCTTGACATAAAGCCCAGAATTAATACAGGTCTTAACAACTGCATGATAACACAACCTTTTGTCTTTTCTAGGGTCTCCTTTTATTAATGCTATCATTCACAAAGGATTTGATGAAAGACATGCATACATTGGAGGAATGTTTGGAGCTGGAATTTACTTTGCAGAGAACTCTTCGAAGAGCAACCAATATGTGTATGGGATAGGAGGAGGAACAGGCTGTCCCACACACAAAGACAGGTCCTGTTACATTTGCCACAGGTATGTCTCCACCAGAGATCCCTGTAGGTAACTCCAGCTGTCCTGGTTTTTATGACCTTGGCACAGGATGAATTGTGGGGAAAGAATAGCCACTTAAGTTTGGTCACGGTGGGGAAAATGCACTTTTCCATTTGTCGGGGCTGAACAGAAACGGACATAAATGTGAGTCCCACAGAAAGGTCAAAGTGAGTATAAATCAAAGTGAGTGGTGACTCAGGAAAGAGACTTAAAATGGCAAGTTTGAAAATGGAGAGTCAGGCAGAAAAGCAATTAAACTCCAGGTAATCTTAGAATGAAACTGCACTGCAAAGTGGTGATCAGCAATACAGTTTGATTCTACAGACCACATAATTTTGGAGGTAGTGAGCAAGACTTAATCACAGCTTTGTTTTGTACTGAAGTAGATCGGTGTGCTTTTCATGCTTTGACACTCACTCTGCTGGTTGGAACACACAGAGTGTTCATACGGCTTCATACATCAGCTTTATAGGAAATGAACAAGAGCCAGCCTCCATGCAACAGCTAAACAAAGCATGTGTTTTCCTTTCTGAATGTCAAGCAAGAATTTTTAGACACAGCCTTAGACTTGGTTTCTATAACTGTTTCTCCAAAAACCTATGAGAAATTAATTGTAAGAAACAGAAGTCTGAAATCATCCCGGAAGCTTATGTCTCTCAGATATGTTAACACGGTGTTTCTCTTTTCAGACAAATGCTTTTCTGTAGAGTGACCCTTGGAAAATCCTTTCTTCAGTTTAGTACCATGAAGATGGCGCATGCCCCTCCAGGACACCATTCAGTTATTGGCAGGCCAAGTGTGAATGGACTTGCATATGCTGAATATGTTATCTATAGAGGAGAACAGGTAGGTGGCTAGTGATGACCAGCAGAGCTTGGAGTTTCAGAAGGGCTATAAATTATTTCCACTCCAGGTGTGCTGTCTTAGCTTTTTTTCACTTAAATGTAAGCTGTAAACTGTATTGAGGCAGGAATTGCTACTCCTTTCCACTGAGTTTCTCTGATCTACGATGTGGAAAATGGCCTCATTCTTCTTCTGCAGCACTGAGAAGAGCCTTTTAAGAGATGTAGTTTGAGTATGTGCTGTTTCTCCCACTGCGTTTAACTGACATTACTGCAGTAACAAGAACGCATACGTTTCTGGGGCTTTATAGATTGTGAGTATTCTCAGCTTTTTACCTGTGGATTCCCAGCTGTGGCAATGTCCCTGTCTCCCCGTATGGCAGCAGAAGTAGCACAGCAGTCTTCAAGAGATGATTTTTATTCTGAGTAACTCAGTGGAGGTTCTTAGCCTAGAAGACTGGTTTGCTCACTGCCCTGGATGATTCAGAGATTACAAAATAAATTCAAGTTGGAAAGAATCTTGGGCAGTCATCTAAAACAACCCCTCGTTCAGCCTTGCTTGCACACCAGATTGCTGAGGGCTCTGACCAGGTAGGACTTGAAAGAGATTGATGTTTCAGAATCTCTCTCGGTAGCTTGTTCTTCTGCTTAATTATCCTCAGAGCAGAAAATATGTGCTTTGTATCCTAACACTTGCACTCTTTGAACACAGAGCTGATTCTTGCTCTGTCCTTCCTGGTCGTTGTTTGAAATCCAAAATGTGAAGTTATTGAGTGTACCCCTCCTGTTAAATGGTTTCTTTTTCTTGACTTTTAGGCATATCCAGAATATCTTATTACGTACCAGATTGTGAAACCAGAAGCTCCCTCGCAGACAGGAACAGCAGCAGAGCAAAAGACCTAGTAGCTACAGAGCAGCGAAGAAGGATGTGACTTCAATCTTGGACTGGGTGGAAATGTGTTCAGGATATCAGTATCATATAAAATTCTTAATCTGGAAATACGCTGTATGTCTTTTATAGAGCATTGCTGTCTTGATGAATACGATATGAGTAACTCTTGCATACTCAACTGCTATCGTTCCTTTTGAGGAAGGTTTACAAGAGACTGCCTTTTAATAATGCATCTCAGGCTCCTAGTCTCTACCATTACCATGTGCAAAATAATGTTGTTTTGATCTAGACTTTGGGAACATTGTGCAAACAAATCTTTATCAAGGCCATCTCACTTGTTAAAATTTCAGACACTACTGTTCTGCTTACTTTATTTGCAGATAAACTGCATTAAGTCCATAATTTTCCTTCCAGCATGCAGCATTCAATTTATCTTTTCAGAAAGTCTCAGACAATTATTTATTTTCCTTTTGTATTCTGGAGTTTAGCCAGAACCTACTTAAAGGTATTTTGCACAAAGTCAAGTTGACTAAAACCATTAACAATGCAATATGAGATTCATCTGAGAAGGGGCTACGTCCAGTTCTTCAAGATAGGGGGTTTCTTCGCACACCTCTGAGCAAACGATACTAATCTGTGAGTGTTACTTTAGAGTGGAAACAAATCCCGTTTCGGTTTGCTGCGTTGTCTGTGTGAGTTTTCTGGGGAAACCCAGCAGAAGTGTCAAACCGACTCTTGTGCTGAATACAGCAGGTCAGTGCCCTCTACTGATATCTCTAAAAGAACATTTTACAAGGCTGCTATCAAGCGCATGCAGCTTGTGAAACGTTCTCCCCTTACAGTGGCATACGGTTTTGCTGGGAGACAGCTGACAAGTCAGAAGACCACACATGCAAGGATGTATCTGGGTCGCATCCCTCTGTATTATGAGACACAGAAGGTGGTTTTCAAACTGGTAAGGGAGAATGTGTTACAGCAGTTTGGTGTCACATCTGTTTGACATCATGGTTGTCCAACAGCTTTAAGTGGTTTACAAAAGTAATTTTTTAAAATATGGGTTTTACATCTTTATGAGGAAAACTTTAATAAGATCAGTTGGGAAGTGGATTTGCTGGCAGGTTTACCAGAGAACAGAGCTGGGATGTACCCACCCCAACCCCCTTCCATGCAAGTTCCCGGATCTATTTTGCTGGGTAGGAGGAAGTTATATTTCAGCATTGCATAGCACAGCATCAGACTAATTCTGAAGTCTCCCTCATGAACAGTAGAGATTTAACAAGAGTAGGAATTAATTTCTTTTTTTGGAGGGAGGGGGTTGTTTTTACAACTTCAGAGGAGGCTGAAAATCAAGCCCTTATTAGTTGTTCTGGTTTCGTTTTTAAACCATCACTGTGAGATGTTTTCCAGCACCGAGCATATAATGGCTGGAGGTAAAACGTTCCTTTGAACAGGCTGTCCATTCCCCTATCGACCAGCGCTTCTGAATAACTGATGATCCAGTTCATGCATTCCAGCTTTAACACCCTTTAAGCGAGGGAACGGCAGAATAGCATGCTTTTAGTTTATTAAAACGTGCTCCCTGCCAATGGGGTTTGCTCGGGGTGTTTGGACTAAACGGAGTCTTCACTTTCAGCTTTAAGACACAGAAATCTCATTTTTAGCATTAAGGCTTTAGTGTTGAAGCAGGTCATCCTCCTGGAGGAACTGCACCCACTGTAAAATCAGTCATCTGATGCGGTCTGGCTGCCTGCACATCCACTCTTTGTAATATCTATAAAGAAAACCTTAGGAATAGCAATACTGCAGCAGATCTTGAGCTTTGGGTTTTATTTCTCTCGAGCTGGCACTGGATCTATGGTTTTCACTTCATTTTGTGACCTGATGTAATAATCAGCTTCGCAGTCCAAGCCAGGCTCTGGCCTAGTTGTCCTTTTAATCAGACGTCATTGACACAGTCGGATGCTTGTATTTTGGCTACTTGTTTAGTAGTGTTAGGATTGCAGAGATCACCACTAGGCTTTGAAGTTTTGTATTCATCATTTAAGTTTGAGGTTTGGTTTTAATTTAGTTAAGAATGGAGTGGGGGATGTGCCTATCTACACTAGGGTTTCAGATAGCGATGAGAATGAGTGTGGCTCACCATCCCCATTAGACATAGATTTCAGTGATTAAAAGAAATGAATTGTGCTGCGTAGATGAGCAAAATGGTTAATGTGGGTGTGGAAGTTGAAAGCTTTACATCTTTGAAAAACAAGAACAAACCTAAAAACAAAACCCCACCAGGGCCTGCACCAGATTTTGTTCTCGCTTGTTGTTTTCTGTGTGCTAATGGAACAAAATCTGGAGCTGTGAAGTTCTGGAGTACAAAAAACACTGTTTGGTATCTTGGAACTGCCCATGTTACATATCTGATGTTCTGTGCAGAGTAAAGGTGCTGTGTGAAGAAATCATTTTCCAGTGGCTTTTGTCTTGTAACGGTCCCATGCCCATTTGTGGCCAGCACAGAGGGACACCGTGGCCTGGTGGGCTGTGCAGACCAGCGTGTGCCTCTGCTGGCTGATGTCGTTTGTGTGTGTGGCTCCTCCTGTGGCTGAAAACAAGGTGAGGATCTGCCCATCAGTGTCTATAACCTATGGAAGAGCTGATGGTGGTTGAGCTGCTACCGGCACTGTTTTGTTTGCGGCAGGGTTGCTTCTGCTTTAGCTGAGGGAGTTGATGTAAGAGCTCCTAGTTCCAGGGAATAGATGTGGCAGGGTGCCTCATCCTGAGCAGGGCTGTCCCCTGGTGATGGGACATTTGTCTGCAGTACTGCGTCACCAACAGAGGTATGATAAAAGTGAGGATGCGGGAAGCTGCCGGGCTAAGCCAGGTTTGGAAGAAGCCTGGCACCTCCCAGTGGCTCCAGGCAGAGCCATTCCCTGTGGGATTAATGCGGTGCCTGCAGGGGTGGGGGTGGCAGGTGGTCCTGACCCTGGTGCCTTTTACCCTTAGAGCTTTATAACAGCTGTGATGGGGCCTCAGTGGGCAGACAGAGCAGCGCTTCACCAGGTCTGAACCCCGCGGGAGGTTCTGGCTGTCCAGAAATCAGGAAGTATGTGAATTTGTTCTTCATGGAATTTCACCGTTCCCATGCTTCCTGACCCTAGAAAATGTAACTGATAGCAAAAAGAATATGTGCCTGGTGTGTGTTTCAGTCATTTCAAGCTAAGCTGCCGCCCTCCTGGGTAGGACAGGGTGGAAGTACAGATTCAGTTTAGCCCTAGGTACCAACTGATGTGGGAACCTGCAGGCTGGAAACCTGCCGATGGTCAGAGGTGCCTTGGGTACAGGTGAGAGCTCATTGCCTGCAGTCTGTAGGGGGTCAGGACAGTGCTTGTGAGCGCTGCTGAAAGAAGGGGAGTGAGTCAGCAGGAAGCAAGAGGAGCCCATGTGTGGTGGTGAAATGAACACACGCGCCCATCAGGCTGTATTAGGCTGGTTTTGTTCTATCTAGTTCTGTCATCCTGAGCCTATTGGTGGCGATTTTTAGCGTCGGTTCCGTCGTGCTGATGACTAATGTAGTTTGATTAAAGTAACTGTATTACAAAGGTAATTCTGGCACTGTTTCTTCTTAACATCTGCGGAACTTGCTTCAGCTTTGGAAATTGAAGTGGGGATCTCTCTGTGCCACAGTCCTGTGAGCTTGTGCACCCCCGTTTCTGATTGCTTGCTCTGCCACCCCACATGGCGATGTACTTGGGGTTGAGTTTTTAGACTTTTATATAACCTGTCTTCACAGCTAGTCCTTTGTTCCTCTCTTGGTGGCTGACCACCTGGAGCTGGGATAGCATTTATTTATTTCCTCCTTTACCCTCTCTCTAAACGAAGACGATGGGCAGGTTCTCAGCCTATCTACATGGTGGACTTTAAGGTAACGTTGTTGTAACAACCAAGTTTGATCTATAAATGTGCTTGGCTAAATGTCTGATCTGCAATACTTGTAATAGTTTAAAATTCAATAAAAACATTTTTAACAGTTGCTCTGTAAAAGCTGAGTGTTTGCAGCACCTCAATACCCGTTGTTGGGGGGGAAGCTCTGGGGATGGCCCCCATCCATGGAGGTGCTCAAGGCCCTGGGCAGCCTGATGTCATAGGGGGGACAACCAGCCTACGGCAGAACTGGGGAGGGCTTTGAGGTTCCTTCCAACCCAATCTGCCTTTCTGTGATTCTCTGGGCCCTGAGACAAACCCGATCTCAGCCACAACTGTTGAAAAGTGTTTTATTATTATTTTCTCCAAACAATTTTTTTTCTCCCTCGGGCAATAAATAAAAAGTTGATTTCTAAAAAATAAAAATAAAAGGAACAAAAAACCATACATATGTACATCAGCCACACAGGCATTTTGTATTGGTGCGGGCTGGGAAGATGGAGAGAGGTTAAAGCTACACGGGGATTGGAGATGAGGCATTTTCTGGGCTTCAGCCTAAGGCTGCAGTGCAGGTACCTGGGTGTGTGGGACCTCGCAGCCCAGCGCTGGTGGGTGAATGCTCTGCAGAGCCCAGGTAGGGGCAGGGCAGGCACTGGTCCTGGAGGGCAGAAAGTGAGATGGAGAACACCTCTGCACCTCTTCTTCCCCCGCTGCTCCCCTCCGCATCACAGTCCAGCCCTGTCCTACCCTGCTTCTTTGGGAAGAGCAGCTATAGGATGGTAGGGAGGGAACAGGTCAAGAGTAATCAGCAGCCTGTATCGCTGCCCTTACCCCTCATTTCTCTTCTTTAAACTACGGGAGGTTTGGCACAAGTTTTATGGGAACTGAGGAGACTTAGAGACACAGTGACATACACACACGCACACACACAAGCATCACTTAGGATTGCATCTCTCCACCCATGCTGCTTCCCAGCCAGAGGCTGCTGTCCCCCCAGGAGCCAGCACAGCAGGTGACCTGGAGCTCCCTGCCATCACCTCAAAGCCCTGCTGCAGCATTGCTGGTCACTGCAACTGGCTCAGGTACGCAGCACCTACCGCACACACCAGTGTCCCTCTGTGCGAAGGGGGAAAGTGCTGTGCAACAGAAATAAGCTTATGCTCCCTTTTCAACCCAAGTCAACACCCAAAAGAACTGGGGACAGAAACAGGATGGAAGGGGAGATGTTGGGTTGTTTGGTGTTTTTTTTTTCTCCTAAAAAACAAGATGATAAAGTAGAGGTGGGAAGAGATGCGGACCAGGCACTTCAGGAAACCCAGTACACTATTTTTTCCTCCCCCAAAACAGAGCCTGGACAACATCAGGGTTTGTGGCTTTCACAACATAAATCGTGGAAAAAAAAAAAAAAAAGAAGTACGAGATGAGGTAAGAAATTGCTCTACGAAAAAGACATCGAGTCCAGGGTCAATGGCAGTGTCCGGCACTATTGCTTAACATCCCGGGGCTCTGCGCCCCTCTGTGCTACCTGCCTGGTTGGCCTTAGCCCCAAGCTAACAGCTGGGTGACGTGGTGATGGGGCTGTGCAGGTATGGGAGGCTGCTGGGGGTGGCATGGACACCAACGGAGACAGGGAAGCTGAAGACAAACTGGGAGGTAGGGGTAGAGGTGGCCTTGCCCCGCTCCCGCAGTGTCCCTGAGGGGCTGGCAGCTTCCACTGCACACGAGGTGGCCAAGACCTGCGATTCAAACTGCAGCAGCTGCCCCATGAAGCTGAAGTTAGGAGAGATGATGCTCCGGCACTGCTTGACAAACTCGAAGGCCTCTTCCAGCTTGACGCGCTTCTTCATCATCAGGTAGGCCAGGCAGATGGTGGCCGAGCGGGAGATACCGGCCTGGCAGTGGACAAGGACTCTGCCGCAGCACTCTTTCACCGAGTCTAGAGGGCAACAGAGAGCAACACGTGAGACCTGCACCCTTCCAACACGGCCCAGCCCCTGGCTGACTCGCCAGATGATAGCTGACATCACACCCATGCATGATCTGGGTTGGAGGGGACCTTAGAGTCCACCTGTGCCCAACCCCCTGCCACGGGATAGATGCCACCCACATCAGGCAGCCCAAAGCTTATTCACCGTGGCCTTGAGCACCTCCACAGATGGAGCTTAAAGCTCCAAGCCTTGGAGCCTACCTCACGGCCTCCTCCAGCTGGGTGCAAGCTACAGCCTAGCTTCTCCAAATGGGCACTCACCGATGTACTCAATTGCCTCCATGAACCAGGAGCTTATGTCGGCTTTGTGGTTGTCTTCCACAGGGATGCACTTGTACTGGTAGTGCCCCTCGAAGTGGTTGGGGCAGTCAGATGAGACGTTCAGCAGGGCTGTGATGCCCAGTGCATCCAGCATGTCCCGCCGGGCTGCGTGGTAGGCGCTGCCAAGGTAGAGGAACGGAAGGATTTCCACAGGGCCACCCTAAGATGGAGAATAAGGCAGTTATGAGCACAGGACTGGATGACTTCACAGGCCCGAGTGAGCCTCAGGGAGGGGGCAGCAGGAAGGCCATGTTATAAGGTAGACCTACCTGGTCATGAAGGGGGGTCCCACATGAACTGAAGCCCAAATCCAGGGACTCAGCGCTGCTGGGGGGCGAAACGCTGCTCAGGGTCTTGGTTTTAGCACAGAATTCAGGATACTCTGAGGCAAAACGCTCGTAACCTCCTGTAAGAAGAGAGGAGCATTACAGCCATGCTCACAGTGCTGCGGGACAGCTGCAGCCAAGGTATTCTGACATGCCCTTGGCCACTAGATGATGCTACAGGGATGGAGAGCAGCCTGCTGCCCTGGGGTGAGCAACCAGGCTCCTGGCAGCAAGTGGGGAGCCCCTGGGAATCGGCCACAGCTCTCCAATGCTTCTAGCTACCCAAATCCTCTGCTCCAGGACATAGCCAGTCAAAAACTAAGGCTGAGGCTGAGATTGTAGTCTAAGGCAATGGAGAGAGGGTTTGTTACCAGTGACCTGAAACTCCAGTGCCTTCCTGCACTACAGACTGTTCAATTCTCTACTTTCTCAGACACAAAATGCAGAGAGGTTCCCTCAGTCCCAATGCCCGCAGACCAACAGACAGGAGGCCCTGGATGTTAACCCACAGCAAAGCCACTCTGCAGAGAGCTGTCCCTGCCTCCTAAGGACACAGGGTGGGCTGGACAGAGGTGGGTGCCTATAGAAGAGTTGCTCACTGCAGCTGCCAAGAGCAGCTGCCAAGGAGATGTCAGAGGTGTGACCTTGTGCCTCCCCATGAGGAAGATCCAACAGAGCTGCCACCTGTTTGCTTCCCAGGGCAGCAGATAAGCACCTCTGGGCAAATTTCCTGTCCTCACTCAAATCAAATCAGCATGGTTGACATCCTTGTCAGCTGATGTAGAGCCTTAAAGCCAACACAAGTCAGGGATTTCATTATTGCCATGAATCCAGCCAGATGGAGCCCTGTCTCCCAGGAGAGCTGCTGAAGATTCATTCCAAGTGCAGGACTGGTGCTCATCGTCCGGGCCTGGCAGAGCACATGCAGCAGGACACATTCCTTACACCAGCTTAAGCTCTAAGTAGACACTAAACAAGGTTGGGTGTTCTCAAGAGCAATGGAAATGCGAACTCTGGCTCTCAGGTGGATGCAAGCTTATCTGACAAGGCACCCCAGGAGCCCCTTGGCAGCTGGAGACCGATCCAGCATCTCAACGTCCTTTATGGTTTTCTTCCCTTCCGCAAGGAAGAATTCCAGCCCCTTACAGCAGGGAAATGTACACACCAGTAAATGTGCATCACACGAGAAGATCGGTTTGCAGAGGCTGCATTTCCAGAACCTGAAAGCCCTTTTCAGTCTCGCTGGCTGAATGTGGAGGAACACCCAGAACACAGATGTGCTGGGTAGACATTCCCATCACCCTGATCCCGCTTTCATGGTCATCACACCACCACAAACTGTGGATGCCTCATCCCTAGAGGTGCTTAGGGCCAGGCTGGATGGGGTCCTGGACAGCCTACGCTGATGGGGGGCAACCAGCCTACAGCAGTGAGTTGGAAGCCTTAAGGTTCCCTTCAATCTAAGCCGTTCTGTGATTCTATAAGATGGGAAAGCTGCCCAGGGTCATGTAGAAATATGAACTTCCTCCTGGGAAAGGCAAAGTGACCCTTCCAACAGGGAAGATTTCAATGTTCCTCATCAAATTGAAGGGCAGTTTAGCAAAGTGCTACCCAGTAAATATGCCTTTGGACACACACAGTGCCAGGTTTGTGTGACTCCTGCAAACTGGAGTGAGAAGGAACTTCTACATTTCTAAGGTAAGCAAGCAGGAGGCTTCTGGTGTAAGGGCTGAGACTCGAAGAGCCCATACCTCAAAATAACTGAGATTTCACTCTCAGAAATAAGGGATTGCTAACCCCAGACAATCCTGCTTGAGAACCACATGGGCATCACAGAACCACAGAATGGCTTAGGTTGCAATGGACCTCAGAACCCATCCAGTTCTAATGCCCTGCCATGGGCTGGCTGCCATTCACAGTCAGACTGCCCAGGTCCCTCCCAAGCACTCAGCTCCCAACAAAGTGACAGCTCATGGCTGAGCACCCGAAGCAGGTTCCCAATGAGCCCTCAGCTGCGCTCCTGCTCCATCCGTGAGAGCCTCCTAATGGTCTGCTGCTCTGCGCACACGCGTTCTCACCACTGCTGGTGTTCATGGAACAGATTCACTCTCAGGGGGTCAGAACCAACCCAGCGAGAACCCTTTTCTTCTACAGAACCTCGCAGGGCCCCTCCAGCCCAGCAGCCCTGCTTGCTCACAGCCTCCCACGCAAAGAGCACGAAACAACAGACTCGTTAAGGTTAGAAAGATCCCTAAGACCGTCCAGTCCAACCCGCAGCCCATCCCCGCCGTGCTCACTGACCGCGTTGCTCAGTGCCACATCTCCACGTTTCTTGCACCCCTCCGAGGCCGGTGACCGCACCGCCTCCCCGTGCAGCCCGTGCCGATGCGTCACCGCTCTTCGGGAGAAGGAATTTCTCCTGACACCCCCCACCCCGACCCTCAGCACCGGCTCCCGCGGCACAATCGCAGTGTCCTCCCGGGGCGCTCCCCACGGCGAAGGGCCCGACCGGCCCCGGGGACGGAGCCGCACTCGGAGCTCGTCCCTCCCTCCTTCCCCGTGGATCCCGGCGCCCACCCCGTCGTTCCTGCCCCGTTTACCTGCCAGCAGCCGGATGTCGGCCCTCGCCATGTCGCGGCGCAGTGCGCGCAGCACGAGGGTCACGGTGCTGTCGTCCCGCAGGGCCTCGGCGCGGGGGCTGCGCTCGTCGTACAGCACCACGGCGGTGTACAGCCCGGCGCGCAGCCGCGCCCGCACCTCGCCCTCGGCCGGCAGGATCTGCTCCAGGCTCACGGCTCCCTTGGCCCTCCGCCTCACGATGGTGTTGCAGCGCACGTTGAGCGCCCCGCGGATGTGGCCGGCGCTGTGCGCCAGGAAGGGCCGGCAGTCCAGCAGCAGGCAGCGCCCGCCGCTCGCCTCCTCGCGTCCCACCAGGCGCCGCAGGGCGCTGCCCTCCATCTCCCGCAGCCCCTCGGGGGCCACCATGTCGGGGCCGCGTTTCCCCGCTCCCTGCTCCGGCCGCTCTCCGCCCCGGGCCGCCCCAACCTTTACTACCCGCCGCGCCGCCCCGCCCCTCTGCATCCAGCCGAGGGAATGAATGGAGGGAAGGCGGCGCAAGGGCGCGGCCGACGTCACCGCCTCCATTCACAAAAAAGGGCTCGCCGCCCGCCCGCCATCTTCGCCGCGTTTTTGTGAATGGGGACAGGCGGCGGGAGGGCGGGCGCTGCGGGGAGCCGCGCTCACAGCGGGGGGAGGCCCCCCCCCCTGCCCCCCCACCTCCTGCCCCCCTCCTCGTCCCCCCCCCTCGGTGGGTCACCCACACACACATACACACGTACACGTACAAGCGACCTCAGGACGCGCGCTTATGCTCGTGCTCCTTCTCCCTTTGTCCTTTAGCGCGTGTTGCTCTCGGGCACGTTCCCCTCTCCAGGCTCCCCCTGAGCGCTGCTCTGCCGCTGCCGCACTTCAACCCACCACCCCCCTCCCCGTCAGGAACGGCCGGTGAAGCGGCAGCCCGTCCAGGAAGCACGGCCAGGACCCTGCGGGGACCTCCCAGGCACCACGCAGCCATTTTGCTCACAATCCCCATCTGAGGCTGCTCGCCCCCCAGAGCGATGCTGCAAAACCCAATTTCAAGCCATGGCTGGGGCACTTCCTGAAAGGAGACTACCAGGCCACGGCTGTCTGCTCCAGGGGGCATCTGAAGATGCCCGTGTGCTGATCTACAGCCTTAGAAATGGAGTGAACCAAATGAAGGGCCCGCAGTTTCTCCAAGCCCATCTGCCCAGTCCATAGAGGGCAGCACCCAGACAGACAGACAGACAGACAGCCCCTCCCCTGCATGCCAGTGGCTGTTTGTTCGGGCAGGGCAGATGACACGGTGCAGTGCATCCCTGCCTGGGATGAACCCGGCCTACTGCATGTGTTGGAAGCCTCAAACTGATACCAACCCCATGGCCCAGTGCTGCCTCTTACTTACAGTGTGTTCTCTGCCAGGTTTACCGCTCTGTGTGTGCCCGCCCATGGCTCTCATGTGCTGTGCCAGCCCTTCTCCAGCAAGCCACCCCAACCCAGCTGCGGGCAGCCATAGCTGCCCCATGGCACAAACATAGTGGAGCCTGCTAACTGATAGAGCAGGGATGGGAGCTCAGTTTGCTCCGGTCCCAACCTGCATTAGAAACATGGAAAGAAGAAATCTCTTCCTACTGAGCAGAGGCAGACCCTCAGCAGGCATTCTTCCTTGTACTGACATTGCCTAACCAAGGGCATGGTGCAGACGTCCTTGGAGCCAGAACCCATTCCTGGTTTTTCCCATGCGGCTGAACCCAACACCGAGATGGGAGAGAAAGGGAGCGTTGGCACAGGAGGGGGGAATTGGGGCTGCCTATATCTGAATGTTCACACAAGCATCGATGGAAGATACTATTTCAGGACGGAGCAATGATATATGTGCACGTGCATGGGTGTCTGATGGAGATCCGCCATCGCAGGAATCTCCCTTGCCGCAATTAGCTTGAGAGGAAATCTAGTTAATTAACTTTGTCTGTGGAGGCACCGCAGTGGGACAAGCAAGAACCATCAGAAAAGCTTGCGAGGCAGAAATCACAGTGAAAGAGAAGGAATGCAATTACCTGAGGAAAGGGGAAGGGAGGGCTTGGGGAAAGGGGGAGGGAGGGGGGAGAACAGTCTGCACAGCTTTATTTCCTGACTTTGCAACCTTGGCGGAGTGTGAAAGCTCGTATTCCTAGCAAAGGACATCCATATGGTGCAAAGTGAAACATATCCTGCTGGAAAACAAACAGTGAGGGAGGGGGGAAGAGAGGAGAGAGAAAAGGGAGAGGGAGGAGGGAGAAAAGAGAAGGGAGAGGGAAAGGGGGACGGATTCCTTCATTTCCTTCCCAGCAGATTCAAAGAATCACCTTTTGCAGTGCCCCAGCCAGAAGAAGCGATTGTGGAAGGAGGCTGGAGGGAAATGAATTGTCAAAGAGGCATATATTTGGATGATTAAATGTCAATATGTACCTCGAATTAAGGAAGAAGAATTTACACCTTGCCTCACCATGCTGGCAAAAAAACAAATTAGAGGCAGGCTGTAAATTTGCCAGCCAATTGATACTGATTTGTTTGGCTTTCTCAGTGCTTTTCCTGCTCAGAGAGATGCAGAGTTGTGATTCCCCAGGTGGCCCCAGGCTCCACGGCTCTCCCCAGGCTCCTGGCCCTGGTGACATATGGGGTCCTGGGCTGCTGCTTCATGCAGTGTCTCAGCTCCCTCTGGTCCTCGTACACCACAGTGCTCGTCTCTTTCCAGGGCATTTCTCTTTCCTGCAGCTTTTCCAGGTGGGAAATGTTCCTCCTATCAGCAAAGGGCAGTGCAGCAGCGGAAGGGTTAATGGAGTCATGTTCATAAATCCACACACTCTTTTTCTTTAGGGCATATTTGCATATTAATGGAGGGGAATTGTAATGAACCCGTCTAGGGAGGCTAAAGGGAAAATGATGCAAGGTTGGACGAGGAGGTGGAGGAGGGGATCATTCTCATTTCCAGTGCTTTCCTCTCTCTTGGCTGCCATAGCACCAAGCTGCCTGAGCTTTGCTGCCTGTGGGATAACCTGGGGCTGAGGGAACACCTGAGCACAGGTCACCATTTGGCCCCATCTGCACCCCTCTGTGCTGGCTCCACGTGGGCCTGCCCAGCCCAGGTCATGCCTGCTGCATGGCTCTGCTTTTATTGAAACTCAGGTCTGCAGATGTCAGCAAGCACGTCACAAATCACCCCCCTCCTCTTATGCCTTCTCCTCCACACCGGGCTGCAAAGAGCTGCTTGAAGTACTATGACCTTTGTTGCTTCATCCCCCAAACAACAGCCCTAAACCCCTGACAGCACATGGAGAACACCAGGTCTGCTTTCTCTGCTCTCTGTCAATACTGATGTTTTTAATCCCCACTCCAGCAAACTACCCTACAAACACTACCTCAGAAAGGACAAGCACCCTCACATTTGCCCTGCAATACCTGATGGAGGGTTTACATTCACAGAGAAATCAGCTGTAAATCAAGCAGGGAAGAGATGAATTACTGCGCTCCTCAGCTGCTATAGATGAGGAGATCTTTTTCGCAGCAGTTATGGCTGACAACAAAGGAACCCTTCTTACAGCAGTGGGGTTTGCAGCTGGTTTGTGCCCATGCAAATCTGATCAGGGCAGGACACACTCAAATGAGCTGGATGCAAAGTGGCCCGGGCCATTTTCTGCTTCAGGTTTGGTTTCCTCTCTCCCTGCTGCCTTTTGTTGCTGCCTCATCCCTTCCTGCCAAAGTCCACACGGCTCAAAGCTATGAGAAAATGCAAGCTGAAAGCCGGGAGGGTCTGTGAAGGGGAGCAGGGTGTGAAGAGGATATGGCTTCTTCTGGGTGATTAGCTCGGCTTGTTAATTAGGGCTGTGTGGGAGAGGGTCTGCCTCCCCAAGCCCCTGATCTATTTCTTCGGTGGAGAGTTGCTGGGGGATCCGACTGCAGCGCTGAGTGGTTACCATGGGTTATAAAGCAGATGTATGAATGAGGTGGAGCGAACAAGCACAAGGGATCTTAATCCCAAAATTCCAAGTGCTTGCTGTGGGGATTAAACTCATATTTTTGGCTGCTGAATTCAGCAGCGCAGCAGAGCTAGGGGAGCGAATGCCTGGAAGCAGGTTGATGCCCTCCTCCTCAGCGCAAGGGATCAGCATTGGGAGTTATTCAGGTGGAAGTCAGGAAGGCACGTGGTGTTTTAACCCAACCTGTGGTATTTTGCCTTTAGCAAACACTGCATCCCACGTGGTGAGGAAGCCAGGGGCTGCTGCAAAGCTCCCTGGCCCCGGTGCAGGGTTTCATTGCAGGCGATGCCTCCATTGGGGACAGTGCTGTTTGCAAACTGAGAAAGAAACGCCTGGCTGGAGCCTCTCGGTGTTTCATTAAGCATCCTGCCTCTGTGATGGGATTGAAGCTGGGCTTTGAATGATGCTTTTTGCTGAGAAGAAAGCAGTAGGGAAGAGACATTTTTCCCGTGGGCTTAAGATCATGAATAAGACAGTGTTATATAAGTGTGACTATAACCTATTTATACATCGTGTCAGGCGCACAGGCAGACTATGAATGACAAATCCTCCCCTAATTTCTATGAATATAACAGCAGTCTGTGGCTGAGCTGTGGAACAGCAGTGACCATGCATGTCATTCTGTGCCATTGAGAACTGGTACTGCCCCCTGTGCTGTCCTGAGGGGCAGCGGGTTTGGTGTCTGGCAGTGTCACACAGATACATGGGGTGCACCCACCCCTTGTTCTGGGGCCCAGATGGCAGGCAAAAGGCTAACAGAATTATGAAGCAAGAGGCAAGAGGAGAGGCCCTGGGATACTGGTGGTCCTCTGTGCCTCACTCCTATCCCACATCACAAGTGCTCTCAGCTCCTACAAATCCATGGGAGATTCACAGCCCTGGTCTGTCACACCTCACTGTCCCAGCAAGATGGTCTGCTAAATGATGCCTTTAGTAGGTATCCCAGCCTAGCGCTGGGAACCCTAAAGGGGCACTTGAAATCCAGTCAAGTTACAGGGCTGCCAAAAGCCCACCCTAACTGATGACCTGCCTGTGAGTGCAACCAGCAGTAGGCACCATGGGTGAATCTTCCGGCCTTGTGCCATTTGTGCCTGAGGGCTTCCTGAGCCAGCTTTGGGATCTTAGTCTCTAATAGCCTGTAAGAGATTTTTCCTCCATGAATAGGCTTGGCTGCTTTTTGAACTCATGCAAATGTTCAGCTTCCCCAGCATCCTACAGCAAGGAGTTCCAATGCTTCGTTGGGCAAGAGCCACTTCCTTGGGTTCGCTTTGAACTTGCCACTTCCTTGCTTTGCTGCTCCTCCTTGTTTCTGTCCTGGAAGTGACAAATCACTTCAAACTCCTGTCCCTCCAGCTATTGGAGAGGAGAGGAGAGGAGAGGAGAGGAGAGGAGAGGAGAGGAGAGGAGAGGAGAGGAGAGGAGAGGAGAGGAGAGGAGAGGAGAGGAGAGGAGAGGAGAGGAGAGGAGAGGAGAGGGGGAAAAAAAGAAAGGAAAAGAAACTAAAGGAAATGAAAGGAAAAGAGAAACACAGAAAAAGAAGGAAAAAAATGAAACCTCGCTGCTCTACTTGGGACACTGACAATACTGATCTAGACTAAGTGATAAGAGCAAAGTTTAATGCTGCCCAACTGATCTAGGGAAGTACTGTGTTTTCTTGAAGCCTATTGGTTTTATCCCACAAAGGATGCATGGATAGGTTTGTATTCAGCATTCATAGGCTTCTGTTTGCCCACCAGTAGCTGATAGTAAAGAGAGAAGAGGGAAAATGATCACCTCCAGATGGAGAGAGGAAGGAACAGACAGACTCTAGCAACATTTCCATCTAATTTCAAGCTTTCTAGCTATATAAGGCAACATATATGTGTGGGATAAGTTAAGTACACACACAGACACGTACATGCTGCAAATACCAGTCCAGGAGGGGGTTCTCACCTATTTTCAGCATCACTACCATATGTCCCCAATGCACAGCTCCAGTGACACAGCCCCAGCCATCTGTTTTGCCATGACAGCTGGCAGATAGAGGCCACCACAAATACTCTGCCTGCTTTGGACCCAATGTACTGCCAGACTCGCTCAGAATGGTGATTCAAGCCATATTAGATGAAAGTCACCTGCAGTCTTGGTTAGATGCTCCATGGCACCAGGCTCCCCCAGCCTCGTACCAAACCTCTCCATGCAAAGCAACATGGTGTAGGGCAGGAAAAACCCCCACACATCCCCTCCCACCCCTATTTCTTAGGAGGGAGGATCTACTGTAGAGCTGTCCTCCCCAGGTTGAATTTTGTTCTCATCTTACTTGGAAAAAAGGATTTCTTCTACCTCTTTCAGCATCTTTGGTGTGACTATTACTCAGTGTCTGAAGGAGGGTGCGGTGAGCAGTGATGCTGAGCACAAGGAAACACCGTGACATCGGAAAATGCAACATGGAGGAGGAAGGATGCAGACAGCGAGGCCCCAAAGGGCAGGGCAATGGTGACAAAGTGCAGGGAAAGGGAAGTAAAACAAAATGGGGAACAACCAGCCATTCACTGAGGGTCCTCTGGGCAAGGTGTGCAAGAGCACATCCCCCAAGTGTGATACTTTGGAGTGGTGTCTGAAAACCATGGCCCGACACTTTCTTAGAGGTGACTTTGAGACTATCCCAGCAGAAATAAGGGCTCACAGGGACCCATCTCCCAGCATCATGGTGATCCCAGGGGATTTTATTTGGAGAATAGAAATCTGGAGATGATTTACCCAGCAGCGAGGGCCCCAGCTAAGTCACCAGCACACTAAGGGAGCCTCGTTAATTGGGATGAGTGCCTGGGATCCCCACAAACATCAAAGCCAGAGAGAGAACTCCAATCCACAGCAGTCCCTGCATGGTACACTAGTTTCAATTCCACTCAAAACTCCTCCTGGGATTAAAGACTGAAGAGGGAAGGGAAATTTCAAACACAATGTTTGTCGTGTTCATTTGGACTTGCAAAATTGGAGGGCCATACTGTTAGCTCCTGCAGACCTGCTGGGCTGAGGGAAGACGTGCCTGCCTTTCCCTGCCTATATTTGAAGAGCAAATAGTTGACAAGGATGGGCTTTTGCTTCCTTACATGGCTGCAGGCTTCCCTGCCTCGATGCATTTGTGAAAATCCACGGAGGTCTCAGCAAGAAGCAGAGCTTTCCAATTCATGTCAAACCTGCTGTGATCATTGCTCACCTTTCCCTCCCTGTGTCATACGTGCTCCCCTACAGGCTTTGCTGGTGGTTGGCTGAGGGAACCCCACTCTGCACCACAGAAATATCCTATCTCATCCTATCCTGTCCTGTCCATCATATACATAAAGTAAGGGAAGAGTCCACTTGCACCATGCTCTTTTTTTCTGAACTTCCTAGAAGAGTGAGCCTGTTGGAACAAAACAAATCATGAAGGATAGTGAGGAGCTTGGAAACACTGAAAGAGTCAGGCCAAGCATCTTTCCTGTCCAGGGAAATGCAACCAGGATGCACAGCAAACCCTGATGTGTATGTGCCCATGGCTGGGGCTCATGGGATTAGGGACTGGGGCTGATAGTTGGTTATACACACGAACTTGTGGTACACATCATTTTTTGTGACAGTCCTGCTGATTCATGCTCAGAGTATTTTTGGGTGCACACACGTCTCAGTGCTGCTGGTGGCTGTTGCATGGTGAGCAAAGGCGCACTTAGCCGTCACGACTTGCCTTTGTATTAGCCCATTTCCTCTTCTCAGACTTAAGAGATATTTGTCTTGCATTCGTGCAGTTTCCTACCCGCTTGGAAAGGAAGAAGTGGGTGGTGGCCACATCCCCTTCTCTGAAAGCTGCCCCCTAAGTAAAGGGGCCCTAGGGCCAACGCGGGGGAAGAGGAGGAGGCCACTTCACCACAGCATCCGTTCGAAGCATGTCAGGCTCGGCCCTTAACCTGTCATCCCAACGCCCAGGGTCAGCGCTTGCCTGCAGCTCAGTCTCATCTCACAACCACAGTCAGATGGCATCCATCCTCCTGCTTCCTCACTGCCCAGCAGTGCTGCTTCCCTCTGGGAAGCAAACCTCCCTCTGGGAGGCAAACCTCTCCTTGTCCCTTTTCTGATTGCATCACCCATTGCTCAGCAGGAGCTTTCTGCCATGTTCTCAGGTGCCAGAGGGGAGGCAGTTGCTGTGGCTGGAAGAAACAAAGCCCCAGCAGGGAAGGCTGGCCAAGTTCATGAATGCTGCTGCTTGCTCTGTGCAATGAGCAAATATCATTAATGAGCTGCTGTGATCTCCTGGCTCTGCGCCCTCCCCCTTTCCATTCACAGAGGCAGATGGAGTGCCCTCTCCTCAGCCCCACAGCCTCCAGGCCAAACCACTGTTGTCTCTCCAGCACAGTGATGATGTAAAAGTGTATGTGCTGAAGCCCAGCCACACACCCACCCTCCAGCTCCAATAGATATCGAGCTTTGCCGGCACATTTGGGCCATTCAGTGCTCTATCTGGTTGCTGCAGCTATTTAGCATTAAAGATGAGTCTCTGGATTTATAATTTAATTGGTGGATGAGATGTTAGGACAAGGGTCAGAGGAAAGAAAGGGCTGGAAATGTTCTCTGTTTCCTAGAGGCGGACACATTTCCTACAGGCAGAAAAATGTTTTTCCCCCCAACATTGCCCAGTCAACCAAACGATGAGTCACTGGTCTCCTGCATTTCCACCTGACCCACTTTTGGCTCATCGGGGCTGACTGCAGAGCTTTTGTTTCTAGGATGCACAAGCGCACAGCCATGGAGCTGCAATGCTTTGGGCTTCTTCTGTGTGAAATAAGCCAGAAAGAGAGGAGCAGCTTTTCAGCCCTGGGCTTCCCTTGAAGGCAGAAAGTAATGACCATCTCCAGGCCACATCCACACCATCCATCTCCAGGCCACATTGGGAAGTTCCCAGGGGCTGCCTGAGCTCTGTGCAGCTGTGCAGATGAGGAGGTTTGCAATCGGCAGCCCCGAGATGAGCCCTGGGTCCAGGGCTATAAAGCTGTTACCCCACAGTTAGGTGTCCCCCTGGGGAAGTCAAAAGGAATAAACAGCAGATGGGACCGCTTGTTCTGCGCTCCTGCTAATGGGTTTCAGCAGGCTGCTCCTAATTTGTGCTGCTTCTGCCTTTGGAGAGGTACTGTCACGAGTCAGGGTGTTTGTGCAGCCCAAAGGAGAAACGTCTCTCAGAGATGTTCAGAAGGCTGTGCCCACCAGCTGGCTGTTCACCTCCTCTTTGCCATGTCCGGTGTGAGCCTCTCATTTTTCAAACCCAGGAGCAGCACTGCTTTGAACTATCGTTAAAATGGGAGCACAGATTAGTGGCAGAAAGAATAAATGGCATCCTAGGCACAGGAACAGCCCTGGGCAGCAGTATAAATAGACTCATGCTTGCTCTGCTTTTGCGTGGTGGTGGCATGAGTTTTTTTCCATCGCCTAAGGAAAATTCCCAGCAGTTAACTGCCCATCCAAATTCTATTTTCCATGTTCAAGGCATTGCACTTCCTATTTTCCCAGCCACTGCATCTCAGAAGATGTCACGAGGGACTTGTCTTGCTGCCAGATCTCACCTTTCCATCACCTCTCTTTGCTAGCCAGTAAGATAGGGACTGTTCCTATGTCTCCAGCTATCATCAGACCCCATGGGACTTGTTATCTGCTCTGCAGCTCCTTCCCAGGCTGTCCCTGCTACAAAGTAAGCCCAGGGACCTGCTGCTATCCGAGCTGGGCTCAACTATGGCAGCCCCCAGCTTTGCTCTGAAGCCCTCTCCTAGCACATCTTTCTCTGGGAACAGTAAGCCCAGCTTATTTGGCTGCTAAAGGTGCAAGCCCTAAATATGGCTCAGAACCCGTCCCACACTAGGCAATGTTCTGCTCACCCCAAGCCCAACTTCCAGCTTCACTTGTGCTGAATGGAAACAACTTGGTGTTAATCTTAAAAACCTCCCCTGTCTGTGTGCTGGTGGCTGCAGAACTCCATGTACACAACTTGCTGTGTGCCCCAGATGTGCTCCCAGCCCCCCGCAGCAGGGCAGCCTTAAAGCCCCACTGTCCTTCAGCTTTCTATAGTTCCTAACAAACACTGGGAGCAATCTTACACCCTCAGACGAGCGATACGGTTCCTGCCCGTGATCTGCAAAACATGGCAGAAGGAGGGCACATGTCTTAGCAAACGTCTTCCAGGGCATTTGATCATGGCAGGGCTCGGGCTGGGTGCTGATGAAATGGCTTGTTTATGTACTCAATGCACATGGCCCTAATTACCGGCGCCTGAGCACTAATCCATGCTCTGCGGGCAAGACAGGGGGTGAGGCTGGGTGCAGCTGCTCAGCCCAGTAATGGCAGGGTCTGGCTGGATGTCAAGGTGCCCATATCCCATGTGTGATAGTCACTGGAGCAGTCCTACCCTACAAGAAGCAGGAACCTTCACAAGGATCGTGCCCACCCCCATCTCCTGGATATGGGATGTGTTTAGAGTGCGGGGGCTTTGGGATGGACACATGCTGTGGATCAACCCTCCCAGCTGCCACTGTGCCAGAATCAGCCGCACCCTGGCTCCCATTCAATGAGGTGGATCCCCTGGCCAAGGTGCACTCCTCCACAAATGCTTACGATATTTAGCATTCTCTAGGTCCCTCCTGCTCCACATCAAGATTTTGAGTATGAAAGCCATTATTTCCACCACAGTGAGAGACTACAGTCATTCAGAAATTGAGGGGTTGTTTATTCAACTCTTCCCATGATATTCTCTGACAAATTAGCAAAGCTCTTATTTTTTTCCCCACTTTCTGTTTTTCATTTTAATAGGAACTACAGCTTCTAACTTGATCTTTCTCACATATACCATAATTTGCTCATATGAGTCTGTAACCATAATACTTCTAACAAACTGCAGCTGTTCGTAGCCTAGTCTTTTCTCTGACCTGGGATCAATCTGTGGCACTCTGGCCACATTCATCCTATTGGTCTCTCTGCCAGCTTCAGGTCAACACTGTGGCCTGTTGCTGATATTTACACCTGGAAAACAAGTGCTCCTTGAGCAACCTGCAAAGAGAAAACCCATTCCTCATTTCAGATCCTGAAATACATAGCTAAGTATTTGCAGGAGGGTGTAGGCACATCCAGAGTCACTGACATACAAGATGCTCTGTTCAGCCAGGTCTGGGAGCAGTAATAGAGCTGGCCTGAAGAAGAATGAAGTCAAGGAAATCCTACATAGATGTAATGGGTGTCAAACAAAGGTGGTTGTTTTCAGTGATAAGGAACAAAAATTTCTCCTGACAGTCAATTAAGTGAGCAAGGAGTATGCTTTTCCCTGGTATTCAATTAAGGAAGCCCATCAAGCCCTTAAATCTCCCTTTGCAGACGACTTTTAGCTTCACTGTTAAATATCACTTCTGGAACTGCAATGAGAGGAAATTGGTGATATTCAGTGATATATGGACCTGCCAGGAGAGAATAGGGTTCATCTGAAAATATGATCATATTTCTTCTCTTCTCCCATTTCTCTGCTTCTCTGCATCTGGTTTTGTACATCAGTAGCTCAGGCTGAAAGCTCTGAACATGCTGAAACCCAGCCTGTCCTCGACGGCAGTAGGAGTGGGGTGACAAGCCAAAAGGAGACTGAAGAGTGACAGAACAAAACTTGGGTTGAAGCTTCCAGAGAGATTGTTGGTCACCACAACAGCTTCTCCAGCAGCCCCAGGCACCGCAGCCTGCTGCCATCCATCACCCACGGCCGGGGCAGCCACTGTCTTGGAGGTGCTCCAGAAACATTGAGATGTTGTGCTAAGGGATACGGTTTAGTGAGGAAGTGTTGGTGGTAGGTGGATGGTTAGACTGGATGATCTTGGAGGACTTTTCCAACCTTAGTGATTCTATGGTCTCCCATGGCCTGGTCCATCACCCACTGCCTCGGCTGCTCTGAGTGCCTTGGCCAGAGCCTGGACCTGCTCCTGCTCAGCTGTAGCCTGGGTGTGAGTTGGCAGTGCTGGAAGACTGCCGAGGCCACCGCCTCGAAAGACTCCTACAGATGCATGCCCTTATGGTGAAATACAGTGAGCAGGGCTGCCTGCAGGGATAGCAGCTTCAGCTGGAAGGCCAGATGGCCCCTCTGCCAAGCTTGTGCACGCTGAGTCTCCTGACTTCCCAAACGGATGTCCATCAGTTCCCCTGCAGAGAGAATCTTCAGCCTGAACAGTGCCCTCTGAACAAACCTAACTTTTGGGGGCCAGGAGCCCAGGATCAGAGAGCAAAGGGAGAAGAAAGTCCTGACAGTCTAGATTCGTGGATGTCTAAAACACATTGCTTGAAATGAAATGTTCCCCCTCTTTGCGGATAACCTGTTGGTGTTGAAATTAATTTCTGTTAGCTATTTTAAGTGCCAGCTTCTTTCTCCAAAAAGCCCTTAGGCTGGAAAGCTTCTTGGGTTACCTCATGTGCCGCTCCTGTCTGGCTTATGCCAATTCCTAATGCTTTCTGCCTCTCCAGTAAAACAAACAGGTTTTGCCTGCAAATCCCAACTTATCCGTTGCATGCCATAACGAGGTTTGCATTCGTGTTGGATGTGGGATTGGCTCTGCTTCAGCCACAGAGAGCAGGGCGGTGAGCTCCAAGATTTATTCGCTTGGGCCTCGCAATTAATCAGTTAGTAAGGCCAGTGGTTAAATGGCGCTCAGTGCCATACACAGGCACATAATGGCACAATTAAATCTCCTGAATAGACACTGAATGACTTCCTTAAGGTGGCTGCTAGGGCTCATATAGTTCAGAGAGTTTTTAATACTAGATGTTAATGGGCAATGCAGAAATGTAAGCCCGGGTTAATTAAATCATGCCACATCAACCAAGCTAGAACACAGCCTAATTGGCATTTTCAGTTTATTGCTAATATGTAACCCCCACTAGACCCAAAATTAATCAGTGTAACTGATGTTTCTGCCCTTACTTATAACACTGGTGTTCATCCAGCCCTCTGTGGTCAGGCACAGCCCTCCAAACAGACAGCTTAACCAGGGCATGCAGTTTGAGAGAGAAAAGCAGGCTGTGTGATTGAGGTGACTGAGGCCCTGCAGGGCTTGTTCTCAGCGCAGTCAAAGCCATGTAAGAAAAACCTGGAGCATTCTCCAGAGATCGACAGTTCTGCAGCAGGAAGGTCCTGAAGGGAGCCTATCTGACATGGAGACAGAATGTGATCCAGGGAACATAGAAAGGACAGACAAACCCTGTGTTCTGTAAGAGGCTTTGAAGCCACGTGTCATTAGGTCTTTCTACACGTTTGTTTCCCCATCCATAATAAAATAAGTAAAATAGCACTCAGTTGTCTCATAGGGTGTGTGAGGTGCACTTAATTGATATATGCAAACAACTTATATGTTCAGGGAAGAGGGAAGAATAGAGAAGACCTAAATGACTCTCATATTCCTGCATGTTGCTGTGTCCTTGTGCACTGCACTCTTCCAAGGAAGTGCACCATATAACACCTTTAAAAGTAAACCCCACTTCTATGTCAGGCAGCGCTATCCTGCTCTTTTCAAATCTTGATGTACAAGGTGTCTCTGTAATCTTGACCCCTCAATATGCAAGGATCCATTCTGACCCAAGGAGATAGATACATCTTTTGCATGCAGAAAAGCAATGCAAATTAGATTATTCTTCCAAAGGATCCACCTCAAGTCAAAAATGAATTCAGTTGGAGGGAACCTGGGTTTGCAGAATGTTGCAGCTCTCTACTCCACACTACTGTCAAGAGATTATACAGACACATTGCCAGCCCTTGGATGTGGCTTTTAGTTTTCTTTGTGCTGATTTACTGGTAATGTTATTAAAAAATCACTTAAGATGTGAAATAGGTACTCCTTTCTGAGTGCCTTAGTATTTGGCTTGTTTTCTCTTCTAGTAGCAGTCTGGACGGCAGTCCTAAGTGCAATGATAGACTCGCTTTTTCCACGTGATCCTTCTCCTTATACTGCTGATCCTCTATATGATATCAAAGCTTAATAATCCTTTGGCTTTGAGTCCTTATGGCTTTCAACAAGCACCAAACACTTCAGCCATCCTGAGATACTGCAGCACACATGCCTGCTGGTATGTATTCACAGCTCTCTTCAATTTGCCAGCACCAGACCTACATGCAGAAAACTAGGCTCTGGTGTGCCTGTAAGCACAGAAATGTGTGTGCAGAGAGGAAACAAAGCTTTCAGAGATCTTTGCTGCCAGATCTCTTCCTGCTCAATGGGAAATAATTGAAGGGTAATGACAGATATATTTGATATGCCACTTGTTGGAATTCTGTTTCATCAAGATGATGGGGCTGCTTCTCTGTAAGAGAGCTGATAAAAAACCATAAAAGAACCCCAAGATAAAATAACAGGGCAAGTTAAACAGGATTGCATCTGCCAGCTCCTTACGTAGCACAGAGCCACACAATGATGAATGGCCCTTCACAGAGGAGCTGTGAAGCTAGGAAGATGGAAGAGGAGGAAAGAAAGGAGTGATGGAGAAAAACAAAATGAGCTGATTCAGATTACAGCCACTCACAGCCTGGCATGGTGTTGACTCAAAGCTGGAAGAGTGAAGGAACAGGGTGAAGAGCTGAGTGGCAGTCAGAGGGGTGTGATTAGTGGTGCAGAATCTAGTTGGAGACCCGTAGCTAGTGGTGTTCTGCAGGACTAGTAATGAGTCCAGTCTTGTTGATCTTCATGGGTGGCCTGAATGAATGGATAGAGTGCACCCTCAGCAAGTTTGCCGATGATACAAAGCTGGAAGGAGTGGCTGACATGCTAGAAGGCCATGATACCATTCAGCAAGACCTGGGCAGGCTGAGAGTTGGGTGGAGAGGAACCTGATGAGTTTCAGCAAGGGCAAGAGTAGAGTTCCACACCCTCTTGGGACCTCTTCTTTTCTCAACAGGGGCTGAAAAGTCACTGGCATGTGAGGGAGAGTCAACCAGCTCTGTCTAGAGATGCTGAGGCTCTTGCCATTTCTACAAGGTAGAGAGCCCACTCCAAATCATGAAGTGTGGGGACCACACGTTCATCTCTCATTTTTTCCTGCTTCCACTCCAAATGTGGGCACATGCTATCCTGTATCCTAAGGTGGAAAACTCAGCACTGGCAGAGATCTCTTCAAGGCAGTACCCAGAAATAAGTCATCACTGCCAGACAGCAATTCCTCCTTTCTAAGACAGTTCAGATGAATCATCATCATCCCATCTGATGAAGATATCTGCTCCTCTGCGTCAGACACAGCAGGAGCTCAGTTGTCCTTCTTTGAGACACTGAATTTTTGGTATTACTCATCTGATGTGAGACCTTTAGCAAGAGCAGGTCTAGATTTTCTAATCATCCATGGAGTTACAGGAACTTGATATTCCAAAGAGGGCTTAAGCTGGAAAAATGATTTCTGGGAGCAAAGCAGCTTTGCTGGAGAATGACCTTTAGCGTCTCACAGTTAAGCATCACCACAATACAGTCAGAAGCACAAGAGCGAGACCCAGGCTGGAAATGTTACTCAAGTGACAAACTACGTTGACCTACCAGTGAAGATAGGCCAAGAAGAAATGGCTGATTTATCATTCTTTGGGCAAAAAGAAAACACCCACTTAACCTATACTTTACTTTCCACTCCAGTTTTCATTGAAGTGTCTTTAATAATGCAATTAAACTGGCTTCACTGGCTGTAGCTGGGTTATCTCTACCACCTGTGTTGTTTTGGCTCAGTCACCAATTTAAATGACCACAGCTGGCAAAAATGAGAAGTTGTGGTATGACTGAGGACAGCTGTTGGGTGATTTCAGGTAAGTCTGACTGCATCTTTTCAACAAGGGTTCTAACTTCAGGCAGCACAGAGGCTAAGAGTTGCTCTTGTGAGGATTATCATTCACTCTGTGCTGAGTGAGAGCACTTCTCACTCTGGTGATCAAGTTCTCCTGAATTGTGTAAAGGGATTAGAGGCTGATTTCTGCAAAGCCATGCAACAGCTTAGGAGGTACTGAAAGGATGGGAAAGCCAGCTGGTGAGGCAGCCAGGGACATGGAAGGCATCAGTATACTTAATGAAGTCTACCTGTGATCATAACCAGAAAAGCAAACAGAACCTAAGCCAAATGAAAGATCTGCCAGGTTGATTATTTTAATTATGTCAGAAAAGCCACCTTTCCAATCTGTACAGAAATACAGTCTTATTAACAAACCTTATAATGCATGTCTTGTCTTTTGCTTGATACTACTCTTAACCTGGGTAGGACTGAGTATTGCAGCAGCTCAGCCTTACGCTTAGCATATTGCTACCACACAATGCATTGTGGTTAATGTCCAGGGATGGTTTGTAGCTGATGGCACTGATAAGGAGTGAGATTTAGCCTTAATCCTCTCTTGAGGATTAAGCCGCCGTCGTTGCCACTGATTTCAGTGCACCTACCATTCATCTTTTCAATCTACTGTCACAAAAATATTGTACATAAGGACTCTGACTGATGTTATGGTTATAGAGAGAGAGGTTGCAAATGTAGTGACCTAAGAAGACCCTGTGTATGGGTCCAGCCCTCAGGCTTCCTTTTGAAGGCATAGCTCTTGATAAAATGTTTCATTGCAATTTGATTGCCTTCAGGGCTCAAAGGCTGTCTTGTCTTCTATCTGTAAGTATTCTGGTGATCTGGTCCTAGATACAGTCATTCTACAAGCTGATTGCTGCTCCTGAAGCTGCCTTAGACAGTAGGATCACAAAAGGAAACATTTCAGAATTAGAGCAATGCACGTTTGTAGTATTTGGATGAATAAAACCCACAGTAATGCTCCAAACTGGCAAAACTAATCAATTGTCTTAACAAATGTTGGTCTTCCTTGCCATGTAGAGTTAAGACTGGATCCCAAAGAGACTCAAAGTGTGTGCCTATGGCTAGTTTCTTAAAGAGAGTAGGTAGAAGGAGAATCACAGAGATGAGCATACCTGGCTCCTTGCCTTGTGTTGGTGTGCCAGGATACTATAGGGACTCAGAAGAGCAGATGAAGTAAGGTAACAACTTTCAGAAAGGGGCATCTTTGCACAGTTCATAGAAAAAGCATGGACATGCAGAACCACATGTTCTAGCTATAAAGAAAGTTCTCCAAGTAGCAGTGTTGTCAGACTGCAAACAAAACTGCCCCCCTCCCCCAAGCACCATACGTCCTCCAAAAAGAACCCTTTATTTTTATCTTAGTGTATATCTGTGATCCCTGTGGAAAAGTCTTCAGCAGCAAGATTAATTGCTAATGTAAGGAGGTAAAGAAGAGCTCTATGCCATCTTACTAGAACTGTCCCTTTGATTTGAAGGCATCATCCCTCCCTCCTGTTGATATATATATATATTTCTCTCCCCAGAGGCTAAAATGCAAATGAATCACTAACAATCTCATAGAGCCATACGTGTTATCATGGTGGTGTAATTAATCCTGAGCCAGTGTGATTTGGGGGAATTAATCAAGCTGCTGTTGCTGGGGTGGAAATTCCTGTTACCTGCAGCAGGGCTGGGTTTGCTGCTCCTTTGCAGCTGCACGTTGGCAGACACTTGTGATCACAGCAGCAGGATTTATATATAGGGTATATAAATACGAGGCTAATATACATAGAGCAGGAGATAAAGAAAATAATGCATCAGGATCCAAAGCTTTAGTGTCTCTTCTTTTCAAAAAAGGCAGCTTACTATGGCTTTGCACAAGACCTCAGGTATGGCGTAACAGAATTTTGGGTCCATGCATTGCTTTTATGTCCTGGGAAGACATCTCAATGCTTTAGTCTTTCTACCTGCTCAAGGAGCCTTAAGGTCTCAGTGAAGTGCTGAGGATCCGGGCTGGGAACATTCAATCCATAAGGAAATTTCTTTCCCCATTTGTCTCATGCTCAGGTTAGTTGTCCACTGTTGTTATCTGGTCTGTTTGTTCTTTTTCCAGACACCTGTTCCACACAGCCTACAAGTGTGTCTGACATTGGTGGGGCTATTGTCCACCCCTCCAGAGAATCTCCCTGAGAGCTAAGCCCATCTGACCACTGCTCTGTGCTTGGCTGAGCATCAGTGCTGGGGTCCATGACACATTCAGACATGCCCCAAGTGCAACGTGAGCAGCGCATGTCCATTTCCGATGGCAAAACAGCTTTTCTGCATAAAGAGGACATGGTGTTTTCAGTGGGTGAGTAAGAAAGTAGTCATATTAAAATAGTGGTAGCATTCACTCAGCTTCCTTTCCTGACACGGTTTTTGCGGTCTCCTCAGTCATCATTTCCTCTAGAGCAACTGCCAGATATGTTGTGGTCAGTGGAGCAGATAGACTTGAACGTACAAAACTGTAGGTGGCTTGCTCATTGTTTGTTTGTTTGCTTGTTTTAATACCATTTGGTCTCTTTTATAGCTGAAAGTGAAATCTGGTCTGGGGAGGGGGGGGATAAGGAAAGAACAAAAAGCTGTGGTGGTAGTGGAGAGCTAGCAAAAATGGGGAGTGATGAATTTTCTATCAACATTTGTTCTGTTAAGTGATAGAAACAATCCCACACAGTACCTACCCTGAGCAGGCTTCTGCTCACCAGCAAAAGAGGGAGAAATGTGATTTGTGGTAAAAATAGAAATGGAATCCGAGGCTGTATTTAGCATTTCAATTAAATGACCTCATTTTTAACAAGCATACCTAGATGATTCACGTATTACAAAAACCAGGCTACATACAGGACTGTCCAAATGGGAAACGCAGCATGCCTGGATACGAGTAGAAGATTTAGTGCATCTGGGGTTCAGCTCTTCCCACCAGCGACCAGATTTCAGTGGTGGTCTCTTTGCTGTTGCTTACTTCTCCTTTATCTGACAAAAGCTGAGTGCAGTTGACTTTGTGCTAGGATAATCCTACAGCTCATCTCCCCAATGGCAGGAGAAAGCCCAGCCAGAGCTGTTCCATCTAGACAAGGATGGAACAGCCTTTTGAGATGCCTATTGAGAACTAGGCAGAAATGGGAAGGTAGGTACAGACAGACAGCATAGGGGAAACAAAGCTGCCTCAGGAGGGTTGAGCAGCCCTGGGTCAGAACCCATTGGAGGCATATCTGTCCTTGGAGAATGCCAGCCTTCAGCTGGATGTGAAACTGACCTGGCTGGGAGGATGGCCCCATAAAGAGTGGGGCAGTGTTGGAAGAACAGAGATGCTGAGACCTCCCCTCCCACCTGAACCCTTCTATAATTTTGCAAACCTGTGAGCAGCCCACATCTTCCCCGAAGGATGGAGAAGCTTCCACTTGAGTGGGCCCGAAAATGAAATCTAAGCAGTAAATCTCAGTCCCCAATATTATCAAGGAAATGAGCAGTGGGAACAAAATGATTGCGTTAATAGACTGGTTTAAGCACTAAAATAAAAGTGTAATTTTTGTCAGAAAGGACAAATCTTTCCTGCGGAGTTAATAGAGCTATATGAAGTTGCTCTTAATAGTTGTTTATTTTATTTTACAGGGTTTAAATAAGCCTCTGTGAATCTGAAATCATCTCTGTCTAATGAATACTTTCTGAATACCAACGCGTAATCTGTGTGCATGGGTGTGTTTCTATGTGCTGATGACACTTCAAGTATACATAGAGGACTGCTCGGTTTCTTTGAAAAACGTCTATTCACTGAGAAATCTGAAATATTTTTAGTTCACAGAAGTGAACAAGGATGAACGAGTCACACCAACAAGCAGCACAGCATGGCTGGTATGACACCTTGCTATGCTGCACTTTGTGAGAAGCCTACTGAGTCAGTTAGGCATGGTTTCCCTTTCACAAGTCCATGGTGACTACTTATGATCATCCTCCTGTCCTTCATGTTTCTGGAAATGACTTCCTAGTTGAGGTGAGGCTGCCCACCACCCTGTCATTCTTCATATCTTCCTTTTTCATTCCCAAAGACAGAAGTGGCACTTGTTGTCTTCCAGCCTTCAGGAACTATTCCGTGTTGCCATGATAGCAGAAGATGGGGAAAGCAACAAAATTCCAAAGAATCAGAAAGCACTGAGTAGGCAAAGGCTCTGAACCTTTGAGCACTCCTCAGCTCTTCACTGATAATGAAGGTTTTCTCAAGTTCTATGCCTCTGTCTCTGGACAGTATGAAATGCCAGTCCAAGAGCCATATCTCACAGCCCATTACGGCACTGGCTTGTCTTGATCCAGATGCTTACGCTTAAGCTCACATTTCAGCACAAAGCTGGATTGGCGTCTAAATTTCTGAGGGAGAGATCTGCTTTGTGGACCCCTGTAGCTTTTCCTGGCCTGTTCTATGGGCTGTGTTTCTATCAGTACTCCTGGCATCCTCTGTATGCACGTGACCCCCTCTGCAGAGAGCAGACCAGCACTTTAAACATTTAAGGTAATTATTAGATTAGCTTCAAAACCACTTACATCCTGCCTAAAAGAAGACTTTGGGGTTCACACCCAAAATAAGAGGAAGCTTCAGAGGGGCCTCCAGAAGAACAACTGGCCTTGAGTGATGTTGTAGGGACATCTCTTTAAAAGCCCCAGGTTTTAAAAAGAGAATTAAACAACAGAAGCCATCTGCCTGGGATTCACTCTGGGTTTTCTATATGTCTTATGGAGCTGACTTGTCCCTGAGGCTAGAGCAAAGGCTGACACATCTTGGGGGGATGCTGTAATAACAGTGCCATTAGCTCTGTGCATAATCACAAAGCTCTGGGCACGGGTAAACAAACAGGGGCAGGTGGAGGTAGGAAAAAACTTCAAAGAATTGAGCCCAAAGTCCCCCTTCTATTTTGCACTCTCCATCAATTACAAAGCTGTTGGTATTTTATTTTATTTTAAATAGCCTCTTGATTGCATTATGGGGATTTGTGGAGTTCCAATTGACCATACAATTTTAACTCCTTGTCAAGCCGTATGAAAGCCCAAGTCCCTATCTTTTCCCTCTAGGAGAATTGGCTGGTGCTACTTTGGGCCACAGAGCCTGGTATGCCTTGGCAGCCTTCTCAGCACACAGAACAACACGTGAGGAACCACAGGGCTCCGATGGGGCTGGGCAAAAGGGAGGACATGTGGCAGAAAGACATAGTCTCCGTGACCCATGTGGGTGGCTTTTGGCTCCCTTCTTTGGAAACACTGTCAGTGGTGGCAGACACTCCCTCTGAGTGCTGCAGCCACCCTCACATAATCAACGCAGCTCCCTGTTACCTTCTGCAAACCAGAGGCTCCCATGTAGGGGATTCATAGCCCTAGGGTTATGAAGGTGGTGAAGGGTCCAGAAGGCAAAATGTAGAAGGTGCAGCTGAGGTCCCTTGGTTTGCTCTGAGATATAGGGTTTGAATTTTAGATGGTGCTGTGTGGAGCCAGGAGTTGGACGCCGTGATGCTTGTGGGCCCCTTCCAACTAAAGACATCATCTGATTTGCCAGATACAGGGGGAGACAGGAAGAAGAGGTGTCAATAGTGCCTTCAATAAGAGCACTGATTCTAGTTTAACTCACAGAGCTATGGAGAAAGGAATGTTTAGAGCTACTTTTTTGGCTCACTGGATTGCAGAAGGACTTTGCACCCAGAGGCATGTGAGAAGTACCAGCAAACTGGAAAGTTTCTGCAAAGTACTCCTGTGCTCCTAGCCGCATGAGCAGTACTCACAGGTACAATGTTCAGGACAGCATCTGCCAGGATAAACGATCCTAAGCCCCCTAAGATGGGAGATATCATCACCCTGGTGATAGAGCTACCAATGAATGTGCTGAATAACCCCACAAATACCACCTGTGGGAGACAACAGCAATCACCTGGGATAAGTGAATACATCCATGTGTATTTGCTTTCTTTCTTTCTGAAACTTATCATTAGCAAGGGTGTCACCTGCTTTCAACTGACAGCAAGCAAGGCGTTGCTACAGGAGTCTTCTTTGCATGTCAGAACTTTCTCACGGTCAGAAGTGCTCCTGGGCATGGGAAGGGTAGAGAAAGGAGTGGTGTCGCCCTCTGAGTGGATGTCTCATACATTGAGGAAACACTCGCACAAGCCAGAAGGAACAGGAACTATGCCAAGTTGATTGCATCAGGTCCTTTGCATCAGTATCTCGCCATCCCAGACATTTCAGTATATAGTTCTCTACTCTGACTTGCTCCTCTTAAAATCAGGAAGGTTTCCCTTTGCAGTTCTCTAACCCTTCTTCTAGTTGTGGAGTGCCTTGTGCCCTGACTTCACATAACCTTTCAGGCACTGTCCTACCATGGGATCTGGCCTGCCTCTAGGTGCCTCTGGCTGCTTCAGAGGGTTGGTAGCACCTCACATCTGAACTGGAGTGAGCAACACAGAGGGTTAAGTTACTGTACTGTTTGGAGCCTGCACAGCATGCAGCCACTCCAGTTAGGGTTACCCACAGCCTCCCGTTCTCCTCTAGTAGCTCTTTTTGTTCCTTTGCTCTCAATCTTGCGAAGCTGTCCCTCCGTGGAGTCACCTCATCTTTCCAAATCCTGCCTGCTTCCAGGCCCTCCTCCCACATCTCTTCTGCACAGTACACCTTTCTGACCAGGATGATCATTAGAAGGTTTGTTGATTTCCAGAATAACACCTGCACATTCTTCAGCGAGAGCCGATTTTAGTTCATGGCTGTTTTGCCCTATGTGTACTTACATTGAGTCATACTGCTTGCTGACTCACAGAAAGCATTCTGGTGAAAAGTGGGAAGAACAGTAAGACACACTCTGGATAGCCTGTCTCCCAATGGGAGGTGGAGGAGGCTCATCTGATTAACTTAGAAAGAGACCTCGTTCCTCTACAAGCATCCATATGGAGGCAAGGTTTCTGGCAGTAGTTTTCTAATCTATAGGCAAACACAAAAAAGGATCTAGAGGTTGGCCACAGACGCTTTTTCTAAAGAAGGTAGTGAAGTATCTAGGGAGTATGGGGAGCCCTTCATCACTTAACATCTCAAACAAGCAATTGTCAAAAGAAAGACAAGTAATATACGAAATCTTCTTAGAAGCACCCCTGCCATGTGCTTCCAATGCAACCTCCATTTTTTCTTATGTTCAGGTGAAACATCCCTGTATTATGCTGATGAGTACCAGAGAGATGGTGCCTTTGTTCTGAGCCGCTAACAGAAAGGTAAAGCACCTGTGGGCTTCGGTCCCACCTCAGTAAAAGCATCACAAATCTAGCAGGAGCTAAGAAAAACACTTTCATCCATTCATATGTACAGAACACACTGCCAGACTTTCCATGGGATATGTTCAGGGTACCTAAACCATCAATGGTCGGTCCAGTTCTGCTTTCCCCAGTGTAGTTGGACTGGGACTCACATGCTGTCCTGGGTTTTGCCAAGACTGGACAGGCTCCATCAGAATCACAGCTGTGGACAAGACCAGATGAAGCATATGGAGTGATTTATTTTGCTGGAATAGCTATTTCATGTTTTCTAGCTCAGCTCTTTCGCATAGCTTGCAGATATTCCCCCAGTAAATCTCTCTGAGTGCATATTTGAAAGTCCCCTGTGCCTGCAGAATATCTGAGCAGCATTAAGTAGACCCTTAATCAAAATGTCAGAAGCAAAGCAGATGCAATTTCTCTAGCTAACTGCGTTGGACCCTGAGGCCTCTGGAAAATTGTATCAAGGTCCTTACAGCTTCCAGAATGAATGAAAGCCGTATTAGTAGAGGCAATGAAGGGATGACAGCCAGCTGTGAGTTCTGCTGCCTGCACGTGTGTTTACCTCATTCATTCACATCTCACATGTAGGGAGCTATGGATTCAATTAGAAAATAATACCCATTTGCAGCTGATTGGCTTAGACATCAGCTCTAATAGCAGCTGGAGAGAGTTAGATGCTTGAATTGGTTCCGAGCTGCACTTCCTAGTTATTAAGTTTCTAATTATGGCAAACCTGCTATTTGTCAACAATGTTTTATCAAAGGTGGGGAGACATGGCACTCATCTTTTGGGAGGTGGCTCGGACTTTCTATTAGGTATTACACAAAATGAAGTCTGCCATACACTTGCTTGCCTTTCAAAGAGGTGTCTGCACTTATTCTGCGGCAACAAGGACTTGTAGAGAACCTGGGAAAAGTTGGTTAGGGAGCTTGGTGGAATACCTGCTTCTGGTAAGTGAAATTCCCATATGTGCCTAGGAAATAGATCACACTTGTACTATGGAAAGTAAATCAGCAATTATCCCAACCCTGCTTTTGCTAGCTAATTTAACCTGAAATTTCTTCCTGTCTCCAGATGTGATGATATACTTCTGGGCAGGACACAACAGTTAGGCACTCAGAAAGCTTTCAAGTACCGATAGATGCAGCATCATCCTACACCTGATATAGTAAATGTGGAAGTTTGGTGGCCCTGCCAGGCAGGGGGGTTGGAGCTTCATGATCCTTGATATCCCTTCCAACCTGGGTCATTCTGTGATTCTGTGATCCTCAATACTTAGTAGTGGTCAGTCTGAGTGTCAAGCAAGGTTCTTCACATGTTTCTTTCAACTAGTAGTGCTGCTTACCTGTTTCATATGGAAATCTTAATCATGGCCACTGCCCCAGAGACTGATAAAGACATGCAAAAATGGTTCCTTTGGGATTGTCCTTTGCAACATATCCCTCACTGGCTTCATGATGAACCAACCTCTTGCTCTTGCAGAGAGATACAATCAAGTCAGTTTGGAGTATCAGCCTCCTTTCAGGACAAAAAGAAACCAAAGATCCCAGAAAACAAAGGCTTCAAAACAGCAGCACTGACTCTTCCCAGGGAGCTCTTCTGTCCTCTGTTACAAATTGTCCTGTGAAATCACAGGAACCAGTTTTGGGCAGGGCAGCGTCACAGGAAACAACTTTCCCATGACCCTACTGTACATCACTGTAGCTCATGTGCAATATATTACAGATCTACAGAGAATCCACGAAGAACAGGTGACTTCAAAGATAGCAAGCGCCAGAGTGTATGTAGTTAAATCATAAGCCTAAGTGTTAACATGCAGTGAAATCTATGGTATTTGCTGTAACCTCTGAAACACTGAGGTCCCAGAATCCTGCTGTTCCGAGAAGATCATGGCATTTTATTTAAAATGTATCCAGAAGATGGAGTTTTCTCCTCAGCTTTGTGGACAAAGCTGGCTTTGTTCTGAAGACATTTATTGCCTCTTCTGGGTTTTGTGAGGGCTAGCAGTATGTAAGACAGGTTTTTCATCAGCTGGACAATAACACAGAGCACATCCTTGCCAGTGTAATGGATTGCACTAGACTGGAGGAAGCAGCTGATACAGTGGTGGGTAGGGTTGTCCCTTGGAGGGACTGCAGTGGGCTGGATTACTGTGCCAGCAGGACTCTTAAGAAGTTTAACCAAGTGAAGTGCAGACTCCTTGTATCTGGGATGAAACAGTCCCATACATTGGGGCAGACTGGAGGCTGGCTGACTAGGAAAAGATCCTGAGGGGCCTGGTAAACAAAATGTTAAATGGTTCTCAGCAGTGTGCCTTCAAGACAATAAATCCCAACCATATCCTAGACTGGATTAAGACAAGCACAGCCAGCAGAATGAGAAAAAGAGATAGCTCATCTCTTTTTCATGAGGATGGCGGCTGCATTTGGAGGGCTGTGTTGAGTTCTGAGGTCCTCTGGTGAAAAGAATTATCAGTAAGCTGGAACAAGTCCACCAGAGAATATCAGGGCTGGAGCACATAGAGTATGAGGAGGTATGCTGAAGGATCTAGGCTTGTTCATTGTGGAGAAGAGTCAGATTCTATCTTCCTTGTAATATTCCATTTGGTAGAGGCAGACAGTGGCTAGATTCCCTCCGTATATACACAACTTTCTCTTCACGAGGCTGGGCATACCCAGCTCCCACAGAATCTCCTGGTACATCAAGTGCTTCTCCTCACATCTCAGCTGACTATGTGTGTCATTCTTGTGAGATTTGCCAGCCCTGCTGTTGTGTATGTCTCCACAAAGCAAAGAGCAGGGACCTGGGGAAAGAGGAAAGGGGAACAAATTAAACCATCAGTAGAACACTGACAACAGTCTTTGCATCGGTATCTCTTTGCTTTGCAGAAGTTGAGGGTTATGACTGCATGAGGCAGAGAATCCACAGTCACCCCCCACCCCACCACTGACGTGCATCCATAAGAACTATCACTCAGAAAGAGGGTGAGGTGTTTTTACCTATACTTTGGGTACACTGTGAGCTATGAGCAATCATTTGGACTAGATGGTTGTTCTGCAATCCACTGCCTACTCTGGGGGATTAGCGTATCTAATGAGTCTCCTGCCTCTTCTAATTGTTACCCCTGTACAATTACTGAAAAACCTGCCTCAACATGACCCAATATTCTCTCCCTACATTTGCTAATTGCCACAGGTCCTACCCTCATGCACGTGGCTATATCTGCTGGGAAACGTTCTCTTGCTCAGATAAAAATTGTAGCACAGGCATTTAAACTGGGTGGCTTTGTTTATTCATTCAGACAGAAAAAAATATCTGGAGAAGAGCCAGCTAAGCTTATAGAATGAGAGGAGGAGGTGAGACAGTAACATTTGGTTCAGGCCTATGCCATGCAGTGGAATCCAGAAGACATGTTCCCAGTGAGGGTGGAAAAAAAGGATGCATTCTCGTCTCTGGTCTAATGTCCCATTTGGGATCTCTAAGCAGGCCTCAGAGACAGCAACAAATTCTGTAGATGTTCAGCTACTTTGCATGAACCTCGGAGATGGCTAAGGGTGTCTGTTTGTGGCTGACAGCACTGACATGACTGAGGGAAGCAGGAATAAGTCCTTGATATACAATACAAACATCTCAGCCATAGGTACTTATATCAGGAAGTGTTGGCCACAACCCATTTGCATTATCTTTTGTCTGCTGGTGTCCCTGTCCAAATTTCTTATCTCCTTATCTCCTTTATCTCTTCTTACTTCTGTCCAGTTTCTCTTCAACAGTGCTGAATGGGAAATCACCTGACAGTCTCCCTTTTTTAGATCTCTTCTTCCAGAATCCTCAGAAATGGCTTCACATTTAGTTCTGAGTTAGGGGAATGAAAAAAGGGGTGGGGTTCCTTGGTTTATACCTTTAATTTTACCAAAGACTGTGATGAGAAAGAACAAGATCTATAGAGATCCTCTGCTTTACAGTAGGTTTGCTGTTGGGGTGAGGCATGCCTCCAAAGAGAGGGAAGACACCACTTCCTATAATGCTCCCTTCTTACCATTAGTTATGTTGGCATCAAAATATAACCTTATATCGCAGACCTCCTGAAGCCAGATAGAATGAACCCCCTCCCAGATCTGAATCATTGGGTTTATTCAGGCTTTCAAAGCACAACAACAACAAAAAACCCAAACAATGAAAGAATGAACTATGGATTCAGGTATACCATCAGCTGTCAGATGTATTGTAGTATGCTATCCCAAAATCTTGCTTGAATTAATCTGAAAATTTCCTTCTGCTCTCTTAGCAATTTGGTTATCAATCAGCTTTAGCAGTACAAATGTGTGCAGATGCACATATGGTTCAGATCCTAAAAGGAAACAACCAAGAGATGTCTGTGAGAGGAATCAGCGTCTCTCCATTGCACATGTACCTTAGTCTGACTTTTTTCTACATCAAAGAATTGGCATTTTTTATACAACAGCCGTTTCCACAGTCCAGGAGCTCACAAAGGACTGCTCCTTGAATGAGAGGATGAAGAGTTTCAGTAAACGAAGAGGATCGTGTAGGAAACATGAATGCAAGCTGACCACCCATGCATCTCAGCAATGACTGTTCAAATTACACCTTGAAGAGAAAGTAGAGCCACGGAATATGACTCTTACAATGAACAGGCTTCATCTAAATATAGTAATTAAGGTATTGTGCAACCATTCTTCTACTTAAGTATCTGTAATAATTATGCCCCAGGAAAAGTAAGCACAACACATGTTCACAACCTGGGTTGTTTACAGGTTCAAGTTCCAATTCATTATTCTTGGCAGCTTAGGAAAAGCATCTAAAATACAGGGCCTCATTGCTGAAATGTCCCTGGGACTATGCCATTTAATTCAAAGGCTTTTGAAAATCCTTGAAAGGAAATTTGGTGGCAAGTTCAAGGTTCAGATATAAGCTTCTCTAGTTGTACAGTCAAATAACAGCCACCACCCCATGTGCACCAGTGTCAGCAGCCCTTGCTGTTCCAGTCCAAGTGTTGCGCTCATGTTCCCTCACTGACTGTCAGGTTGCATTCTCCACCTAAAAGTCCCCAGAATCCTTCTTACAGGTTCCAGAATCACACCATGAGTCAAGTCTGGGAAAGACAGAGAGGTTTTATCTTCCCATGAGAAAGATCAGGCATAGAGAAAGGGCAAAGAGACCTGGGTTTATACTGGAGCCCTTGCTGTGTACTAGCAGTTGTACAAGCAGAACAGCTGCAATTGGCTAAAATCAGGTGTGAGAGTGAACTGAAGTCTACTCAAAATAGCTAATCATGCTTTAGCTGCATCTATGTGACTCTCATAGCCTGGAAACTGACAGATAATGTAAATAAGCTCAATTTCTTTCTTGTTTTAAGCCTGCGATTATTAAGGTCTTCCCATTATCAGCTCTTTTCAGCTCTCTTCCTTGTCTGTGATTTTGAAAACCAAGATTCACAACTGTAATATAAGAACATATCCAAAAGGCTCATGGATTATAAACGATAAAAATTGTAGCACAGAACACTTAAAAAATAGAAGCCTCCAAATTACAACTGCACAAGAAACCTTAACTCTGATCCTTAATCATGCTTCATTCATTCATAGGTGGACTGTTTCATTTGGATTTCTTATGAACCTTTTCCCTTTCTTTTATAACACTTTTTAACATAGCTTTATTTATTCAGTGGTAAAAGCACAAAAGAAGGGAATCTCGGGAAACAAATTGTAGCATTTAAGTATTCAGGGAGACAAGGAATGGGATTTGCTGAATTATTTCTGGCATAATTTCACCAATTTACTGTCTTCAAATCACTGACAAACTTTTTTGTCTGGCTTCTCTGGATGTCCAACTTGATCTGAGTGTCAGTGGATTTGTTATTTAGGCTGTATGACTGGCCACTGAAGTCACCTATCATTTCTTCCAGCTCACTGCATAATAACAAACCACAAATAAGAGGAGTTCCTGTTGAAATTACCTGTGCTTGCCCACAGACCCGAGGCTCTCCAAACAAGACAACCTGTACCCAGTGGATATTTGATGAGTTATGAACAAACCTTTGCAAGCCAAACAATGACTGTTTTGAGTTTCCACAACAGTAAAGCAATGAACCGGAACTGGAATCATAAATAGAAGCAGGAAGAAATCCTTCCTGGAGAAGTGGATGCTGACCAGATGATATAATGATGAACTCCAGAATGCTCAGTTCATTTGGAAATACATAGCCTTTTCTGAGGTTAAAGTAGAATCATAGAATATTCTGAGTTGGAAGGGAGCCACAGGGACCATCCAGTCTAACTCTTGGCTGCACACAGGTCCACCCAAAAATCAGACCCTATGTCTGAAAGTGCTGTCCAAATGCTCCTTGAATTCTGGCAGCTTGAGACCACTGCCCTCCACAACCTGTTCCATGCTCACTGCCCTCTGGTGAAGAACCTTTTCCTAACATCCTGCCAACCCCACCCTGCCCAAAGGAAAGACTTGGCAATCTTGCATCTATTTGGTGAATATGGAAACAACTCAGTGTCCCTGGGGCTCCATTTTGACTGTCTTCACTATCATCTCTTGCTGTGCACCCCATGCCATGCACTGCCTTGAAAGCAAGATGGACTGGACATACAGAGAGCATGCAAAATGTCCCAGACAAACCCTACTCAACTGCTGAATTTGGGAATGCCTCATGGAGCCCAGCCCAAATACCAGGCCTTGCTAAGGTACACTCTTCTTGACTCATAGAACAACGTTGACAAACTACCCACAGACTTTTGAATGCTCTCTGTAATTAATTGCCCACAGGAAAACCTCTGAGGAGTGAAAAGGGAGTAATTTAACACAGCTCTCAGAATGGCACAGGATGCCAAAATGTTGAAGAGTTAAACCTTCACCAACCTGCCCCTTAACGAGGCATTCTGGAGGCCACCTCTCTGAAGAGGAAGGTCCCAGCAGCAGGACAGATGGTGATTTTGGGGTTAGCTTTCTGAGTCATGAGTCTGGTTCTCTTCCACCTTGCAGGTTTTAATCAATAGGCAACAAAAACAAGCAGGGTTACCCAATGGAAAGTTTCCCATCAACTTCCGTGGCAACTAAAACAGACCTCATTCTGTTGTTCATCTTCCTAAGATGTCACTCCCTGCTGAGACGCAGTCTGTCCCTCCATTTCTCCAAATGCATGTTCCTTCCTTTATCTTGCCACCTTCCCATGGCTTTACTAAAGATATAACATAGAATCATAGAATCATTGATGTTGGAAAAGACCTCTAAGATTATCTTATCTGACCACCCACCTACCACCAATATTGCCCACCAAATCATGTCCCAAAGAACCACATCTCCATGGTTCTATAACAAGAAAGCTTTTCTTATGCAGCTCTGCATCTTTGGTCACATCACCCTGTTCGACTGATTTTTCCCCCAAAACCATCTGTAAATAATTTTGAGAATAATTTGAGTCTGTAGGAACTACTCTAGGCTTGCATTTGTAGCCATCTGTGTCTTCACTCTGGATTGTCTCTGCTAGGTTTTCTGTGCAAAGATTTTGCTTGCAGGCACTAACATCGCTTTTGACCTCCGTATCTCACACAAACCACTCCAATTCTACAGTCTTGAAAGCTAGCATGAGTGTAGATACATAGCACGTTTAAAAATAGTGGACTATTCCATACCCTTCATAATGTATTTTCTGGGCTCACCTAGCCTCAGCTGCCATTCTGCAGGGCTTGGTACAACTCAAAGCTCTATCTTGAAGGTCCAAATATGAGGGTTCTCTGCTTGTTGAGGGCTGTTGGACTGCTCTCCCAGAGCCCTCTGGTGGCAATGAGGGAGAGCCATGTGAAGGCTCTTGTCTTCCTGAAAGGGAAGGGAAGGGAATGCCGAGAGGTGCCCTAGATGGAACTTGCCACACTACAATTGCACACCAAGGTCTGAACTCAGAGCTGACCTCAGCAGATGTATCTCTGTTTGGCCAGAGTATAAGTGTTTATGCCACAGATTGCCTGATGCAAGACTCAAAAACAGTTTACTGTTTGTAGGATCATAGAACGTCCCAAGTTGGAAGAGACCAATAAGGGCCATGGAGTCCAACTTTTGGTTCCACATAGGATCACCCAAAAATCAGACCCTTTGTCTGAGAGCGTTGTCCAGATGCTTCTTCAACTGCAGCAGCTTGGGACCATGACCCTGGAGAGCCTGTTCCATACCTACCACCCACTGGTGAAAAACCTTTTCCTGATATCCTACCTGACCCTCCCCTGAAACAGCTTCATACCATTCCCTTGGGCCCATGTTGAAGGACTGAGACAGAACAGATGCAAACTGGCCTTAGCTGTGGCCAGTTCACAAGATACACAACCATCCTTTTCATCCCAACCATTAGATCTAGGCAACCCGTTACCTGTTTGGAGTTGCTCAATACAAGCCTGAACACTGTCTTGTCCACTTGAAGGATTTCTTGCTTTGGTCTGTTTTGTATTGCTCACAGCAGACAAGTGGTAGAGCTTTTTCTAATGTCATTTCAAATTACTGCAGAGATTCCCAGATAGTGCTTGTATCCAAAGGAAGGAGTGCCTGCAAATTGATCTGTTGTGTTTGGCTCCCTTGCATTCTATCTGGCCAGAACACTGAAACTCTCAGCACAGCAGGTTCTTCCATTAAAGTTTCAGGTTTCCATTTCTTTTTTATTATATACATTATACTATATTATGTTACTTTACATTAATCATTTCATATATCACAACATATAATATACATTAGTTGTGTTTATTTAACTAATAAAAATGTAGATTTAATTCATAGAATTTTATGATTTTATTTCACACGAATAGAGGTATCTGACGACATCCTTACATTATTGAGTCCTTTCATTACCTTGTCCAACCTCTGTTAGCCAAAGAAATTCTGCCAGCATCTCATCTTGGGAGGGGAGAAATTTAATATTTAATGGAGACAAGAGGGTAGATTCTGCACATAGCATACTCTTCCTCTTGAATCGCAGTTTCTTTTTCTCTCACATTTCTCCAGGAATGCTGGGTATAAGATAGACAACAACACTGTCAGTGCATTTCAAAGCCCTGCCATGATTTTTATAACATCACACTGACAGCTCACATTTGGTCTGAGTTCCTTCGCAACTCCCACAGTACTTTTCTGCTGTACTGCTCAGACAATTATTTTCCATTCATAAAAAAATCATAGACTTCATTCTCACAAGATCTTTAATTCCATCCATCCAGCTTGGCAAGGGGAATTTGACTTCTCTAATGAAAAGTGCTACACCAGTCTTTTATCATATTTTATCCTTGTTCATTTCCACCTTCTCTCCAGATTGACAGATCACGCTGAACTTCTAATCCTTCCTGTCAAAGCACTTGTGATCTGCCTCTGCAGATTATGAGGGCTGCTTCTAAAGTAATGCCTATGTGGGAGGCATGCAGTTTCTTGTTCACTGCTAGTGAAAGTGCACGGCTATGGTAGTAACTGTGTTGGAAAATAGTGTTTTGTAGCAAAGAATTTGCTCTATCAAATAGTGTTATTGTGCCCTTTGTAGCTGTTGGGGCTTCCAGGGAAATAAACATGAGATATTAGTGTCCTAAACAGCAAGCTCCTTGTGTCCTTTGTCCAAATAATTACTAGAAATTTCAAATTGGGATGAACACCTTAGAGATGCATCTGTATAGCCCTTACATTTAGATAGTCTGACAGCAAACTACTGATAACTATTTTCTTTTTTTTCCTTTTTAAAGGACATTTTAAGAAGATCCTAGCCTGTGCTATGATTCCTGACTGTGATTTTGAGACTATCACCTGGTACAACCTTGAAACATCTTCTGCCTTTGCCAAGGTGTATCACAATTATGACTCTGACCTGATCCCAATGCCAGCTGCCATGCCACAGCAGAATGTTGAATTGACTTGAGATAACATCCTTTTGATAAACCCACACCAGCCTTAAATAAACTGAATAATTGCAGCACTGAAATGTTCCAGTCAGTGCTGGCTTCATTCAGCATCTACTGTTGATGGCTCTTATTCATCAGACTGTTTTTTCAGAAACTATTTTGGTGGAAGTACAACTTTCATTTTTGACCACATCCAGTTTATACATGAATTATACAGTAGGCCAAAAGGAGAGAACAACTGATCTATTGGTCACCCATATGATATCCATTTCTTGCTCCCCATCTCAGAGGCCAACAATTAGAATATCCCTACAGAAAATTGTACTTTTCACATCAGAATCCACAACAAAAAATACACCTGAAATAAAGCAAACTTGGATATTTCATCCTGCTGCAACCTTCAAAGGCAAGATTTTTATTATTTTTTCTCATGATAAAGGGAAATAATTCCCATCTTTCCATCTGTTAGTGAGTGATAGTGCCCTAATAAAGCACAAAACCATACCAAGACAGATGGACCCACTGCACCAAAAAGCACTTTTCAGAAAATAGAGATTAAAAAGTTCTTTCCATTGTCATGATATTAACTAAAGAATGAGGGAACTGCTTTCTAGTTCTGTTCTGTGAACTAGTCTTCTCCTTTTTCTGCTAAATTAAGGGACCTGTGCAAAGCTGTTGTATGCTGATAATTAAAATAAAAGTAATTTCAACTTGATTGGATGTGACACCCAAATCTCAGAAAGAACAAAGAAGCTGTAATGCCCTCCTGTTCTGTTGCTTAGAGATTTGCTAGTCTTCGGATAGCCATTTTGTTTGCTGGGTACCTATGTGGGAGAAATGTTGGGAAATTTTCATGAAAAATGTCCAACTGTTTGCAAGAACAAAGCCAAGGACTGATCAAGCCACTGGCCAACATTCTAGCCCATGAGGTTACACTTTGATCCATCACTAATATTTTCCTTCCTCTACATGCTGCCACAGCTCTCATGAGGAAAAAACAGGGAGAGGGGCAGGAATTTTCTGCAACAGTTGGGACTGCATCCTCACTGCCAAGCTGGGATCACCTCCAAACCACCATTTATCTATGCCCTTTTTCTTGAAGTGACAGCTCTACATCTCTGCCTCCATGGGCAAGATGGGAAGGATAAAAAGATCTCAAGCATAGGCTTGTGCTTGTGCTGCCCAAAGATGTTCCCAAGCAAGTTTTACACAGAGATCTTGCCACAAAGACAGTGAACAATTAGACCTTGGCTACAGAGGGCTGCAGAGCTGGAAGGAGGTCTGAGTCCACGGAGTTTCTGAATTTAGAATGAGCCCCGTGACTCAATGGGACACTGATGCTGCTCCCTAAAAGCCCACTATGCTGGTGTCAGGGTGCAGTGACAGACAAATGGTGTTTGTCACTGAACACTCCCCTTTGTACAGGCACAAGGAGGACTTTCCCTGTTTACTTTGTATAAACTCTGGACATGTTCTGATCCACTTTACCTGGGACACAGTTGCTGGAAGTGTATCTTACATCTCTGTCAGCAGGTAGCATGCACTGCCCAGTGTCCCATCTGCTCATGGAGCTCATTCTGACTTCAGATGCACTGCTTTCTTCATCACCTGCTCTTTCATCATTGCCTTTGACATCAGCAATGTGTGGCCCGCCTGCAGGAGCTACTGGGTCTGTTCACCATCTGTCCTTCCCCTGAGGACACTTGGACATTGTTTCATATATTAAACACAATGGGGATTTCTTGAGTAAGTTCAACGTCTTTCAATAGTAAATTGCTCTTGATATCTTAGAGACGTTTTGGTCTCTTTCAGAGATCTCTTAATCTTTCTGTGTGTGGTATTCACCTGTCTCCTTTACATTTCATCAGTCCACACCTGATGATAGAGCAACCCCAGAGTCACAGTTATATTACTTTCCTGAAGAGTGCTTACTATTAATTGGCACTGGAACAGGCTCCCCACAGCAGTGGTCACGGCTCTGAGCTGCTGGAGTTCAAGGAGCAGTTAGACAATGCTCTCAGACATAGGGTTTGGATTTTGTGTAGTTGTGCAGTAGAAATGCTTAGTCACAGCCTGAACTAGTGATCGAGCACTTGGTGGGAAGGCGGGGCCAACCCAATGGAGCTCAGGTGCATGTAATGAACCTGATTGACCAGAAAGGGTGGAGCCAGGATCAGTCCCTTCCCAGACCTCATTTAAGGGTTGGCAGTGGAGGCAGTGGTCTTTCTCTGGAGATCCCTGTTTATCTGAGGCCTTCCCAAGGTAAGCAGTTTTTCTTCCTTTGTTTCTGTGTCCACAACTGGTGTGTTTGGGCTTGTTCTTGTTTGCTGCAGCCTAGTATTGTATCACCCCACTACTGTTGTTGTGCTTTCTGTTGCATTACAAGTCCCATGTGGAGGCAGGGTTTGGACTTGATGATCTTTGTGGGTCACTTCCAACTCTGGCTATAAGTCTATAATTCCATCTAGATTTTTAAAAAAATAAAAAATAAAAAATAAAAAAAAAGGACAAGCCTATATTTAAGATGATGCATTGAGAAGGAGAGAAGAATAACAAATGAAAACAAATCTGGAAGTGTTTTCACTTATCCAATTTCTACAGACATAAAAAAGCAAAATTAAGTTCTTCTAATCTGATAAAAACAGGGATTTGGGAAAATGTATCACTTGATCTATAGCATAATTTTGTCTCCTGTCTTTTCCCTGTTGGGAATGATAGATTTTCTTGAAATTCTCAAACCTCTTCTGAGTTTCCCAGATTCACCCTGGCCTCCTGAAAAAAATCTTTTTCTTCTGTATATTTATACTTATTTATTTGGAGATCTGCTCTTTACGTTGTAGCTCTCCCACCAGCAAACCCAAAGTGACTCCCTCAGCTGTTGCCCTTCAATAGGGAATCACAAGTTGTATGGGAAACTGGTAATCACAGCCTGAACCTCTGATTAACCAGCCTTGACCCAGTCAAGGGTCGGGTCAGCTATGGGAGCACGGATGAAGGTAATTCAGCTGTGCTACCAGAAGAGGTGGAGCCATGCTCCACCTCTCCTAGACTTCATTTAAGGGCTGGCCACCATGACAGCAGTATCTCTGTTGGATATCGCTCCTTTGTGGAGATTGGGTGACCAGCGTCAGCATTTTCCAGATAGACTGAAGGCATCAGCATTGGTGAGTTTTTCCTATAGGTAACCTTTGGCTATCTATTACCACCATTCTTATATTATTTCCTACCTTACACAAGTATACTTTACATTTTTCTTGTTGTTTGGTATTGCATTTTTTATTTTCTTTTTCCAGAGAATGCATTCTCTAATTGTGTTTTTGCGGTCAGATGCTGAGCTGGTGACCTCCTTTTGTCTCACGTGAATGACAGGTAATTGTGATTCCTTTGGATGAAGGAAAGAAACAACGTGTACTGTGTGCTCAGAATGGGGGCAGCAGGAAAATCATACCTGGAAAGGCTGCCTGCTGAGAGCAGTGTGTTTAGAACCATCTAAAATTATTTGTGTGAGTCAATACTGTTTTCCTAACACTGCAAGCAGTTTGTTGTAACTTTTCCCCCTTAAGATGTTCTTATTCTCCTGGAACTTTCCCCTTGTGGGTGAGGAGGGGGAAGAAAACTGAAGAAGGGAGGCTTTCTTTGTTAACTAAAATGAATCCCATCACTTTGCCCTTCTGTAGCAATCCAAAATATCTTGCAGAGGAAGAACCTGGAGTTATTGTGCTTGATCTGGTGCATTATCAGCTCTCATATAAAAGAGTAAAGTTGTATGGTTACCTTTAAGTGGTCACATTTGAACTGGAGGTTTTGTCCTGGAACAATGCATTTTTCTCTCTTTCTAGGAAACTTTTACACAATAAAGGCCACAGCAATGTGATGTCATCACTATGAAACTTGGAATGCCTTGTATAGCAGTTTGTTGGGTCCTTTATATTCACCAGTAGCTGTATAGAGAAATGTTAAGGTCAAACCATAGCAACATATTTACCTTCATGTTACAGAGGCCCTTGATCAGGCAGACCTATGCAGTAACAGTATTCTGCTTTGTTTCCTTTTTTGTTTTATCACTTAAATCCTTTTGTCCCCTCTTCCATAACAAAGTGTTCCTTCAGACAAATTTCATCTGATGGGATCATGTCAAAAGTGATACCTGCTCTTGATTCATGGACTTTGGAGAATCTAATGAACAATCTGTTCCAGAATTTAACTTCCTTCCCAGGTAATAAAGCAAGATATCTCCTATCTTTTCTTAACTTGTCTTGCATCCAGTTCCAGCCATTGTATTTGCTTCCAACTCCTGGATCAAACAGGGTCAGGAAAGATAAGTGGGTTCCCAGTGCTTGGAGATCATGACTGAGCTACCTCTCTGCCAGAACATTTGAGCACTGAGCCTGCTGGGAAGCTTAAAGGAAAGTCAGTTTCATGCCACAGTGTCTCTCTGCAGGTCCAAATGGGCCTTTTGCCAGGTGGATGAGTGGGTGTGGACAACGCTGCAGTCGTGACAACAACACTGCAGTGCCTGAGCTGGTTATTCCCTTCAGTGATTCATTGTTTTCACTCTTATCTCTCTCCCTAACCAATTTTGCTCACAAAATTAGCAGCTACCTGCTGTATGCTTAGTGATACCAAGCACAGCACAGAAGATCATATCAGTTCCTAATAAATTAGAGCAAACAGACCCCACATTAAGCAGGAAGTGGATTATACTTGTTCTATTGCATCAAAGTGAACGGTATGCTTTGACTCATCTAATAGAGGCCATCATAGAGTCTAGCCTGTTGGCCAGAATAGACGAAGTTCATGTCTGGATAAGAAAACATCTAGTGACATTAGAAGCCATCTCAAAAGCTGTGTGAGTATCAACCACAGCAATTGTCTTCCTTCAAATCCCTCTGCACATCATATAGCTATATGGGCTGAAGTACCATCTGATTCACCCAAGCAACAGAAAAGGATATATGGGCTGTCCTAGCTTTCTCCTTTACTACAATAACCTCCAGCCCCCAGCTTGCTCAGCATTTATACTCTGAAATATGAAACAGTGGAGAGCAGAAGTATGCAGCTGAGAGGGACCATGGATTCACATGCAACTAGTGAAACTGGACAGTCTGACGTCAGGATCCATTGGTTTTGTCTTCATACTTTGTAATCTACTTAAATAGCATCTACTGGTAGATAGAATCTGATCCTTTCAATTCATGGAAGGGCACCAAAATGAGCTCTATCTACTAGCAGTGAAATGGAGGCTGGCCAGTTGAGACTATTTGATGTTCAGAGGCAGAACATCTGTATCAGTGAGCTGGATCCTTAGCTGGATCCTTTCCAAATATCTTTAAGTCATACTTCAGAGTATGTGAGAATTCACAGAAATGATCTTCCTTAGGGGCAGTTAATAGAGGGATGAAACAATTATCCCAACTCTAAAACACTGCTTCTACGTTACTTTTTTCCCCTAAATCATGGTCCTCCTAATTTTCATCTAAACAGATGCACATTTCAGTCCATGGAGAGGCTTCAGACATAATGCCTTTACCTTCTTGTCCATTCAAGGTCAGCTCCAGCCCTATGACATCAGTTAATTTTTTTTCTAACAAAGCATTACAAAATCCTGGTAATGGGCTTGACCTCTGCCTACAAGCTGCTAATGAATTCCTGGGTGAGTACCCAGGGAATGAGTCTACTCTGGTCTGCGTGCCACTGGGAGAATTCATTTGCTGCAAGGGTATTACTCAGCTGACTTCCAGCACTTTCACAGAAAAAGGGGGCTAAGCAATGGCTGGGTGAAACCCAGAGCTTGCCAGGGGGTCTGGCTGTTGTCAGATGCGATTAAGTCTCACAATGCTACGGAGCTGTTGTATGTCCCTGGCAGATAGGGTGTTTTCCTTCAACAGTTATTCAGTAGCAAAGTGCATCGAGTACCTTAGGCAAGTATTATTATTAACTTGAATTATTCACCACTGGTTTTGCTATTACTCTATACCTATGAGGGGGCACTATGACTCAGAAGGCTTGTTACAGAATGCACAGACCACAGCATAAACAGACATAAGCTCATATCTCGAGTGGGTGCAACAAGACAGGTATAGTCCAAAGACATTGCATGTTCTGGAGTCCGGGGCAGGTTACAAAGCCCTCCTGGGCTATATGGCAGGCATACAAGAAGAGGCTGCATCCCTCATTTCAATTGATGCCAATCAACAACAACAACAAAGGAGGAAAGAGGCTTTTTTGAGAGCATCCCTCACAAATGAGATTGAACTAGACTTGTTCACAATGCAGTTTAATACACAAGGCCTGGCAACAGAATTGGCTCTTCAGAGGAGTAAATAACCCCAAAGTATGCTGATAACAGGTGTGTGGCTGGACTCAGTTCCTTTTTCAGCTGACTGGAACAGCCATCTCGAAAGCCAGAATGGGAACAAGTCTTCAGAGGATGGAAGGGAAGAGGTTCTTAACCTCAAGTTGCCCGAGAGCAACCTGTCATGGTAGCTCTGCTTGGCATTGGTTCTGGAGAGATCTCCAGAGGGTTTTCCTCACCTGAATCTCTGTATGATACTATGATCATTTCTGCTGAAAATCATATGAAGGGAAAAGCTAAATACATCAGTCCTTTTGCAAGTCTCTTCTTTTGGCACAAGTCTTTGTAGCCTCTGACAGCCAGCATATGCCTCTCAAGTAGTGCACTCTCCAGACTCGTGCAAGCACACATAAATGAGATCTAATTGGATACTGCATTCCAATAAGTGTGAGAATTCAGCACAACCAATTTTCAAGTTGACTGGTTTATTAACTCAACAATACAGTCCAGGTGCCCAGGACCAGTACTGCAGTACAAGACAAGCCAGAATCAACAGAAAAATCAAGCAGGTGTGTGGTTGTCTTCCCTCTCATGGCTGTCCTCAGTTTAGTATTATGTTGGGTTCTTGTTCAGGATTTGTCTTAGAATTCATACATGTTGTTCACATAGAGCAGGAAATTGATTCATCAAATCTTGCCTCCTCAGCAGAGGGCAAAAGTCAGCACCGTCAGAGTTGTGCTGGGTTCTGCAAGATGCACACTTAATACCTGCAGCCTGTTAGGAGTTGGGAGGTCTTTCATTGGAAATGCACAAGGTGGGCACAGGCCAAAGCAGGACTTCGATGTCACTGTCTGCCTGTATTGGTTGCTTGAAGATGTACAGGGAATTATTTTCATTATGCAAGTGCATACTAAATGCATGGCTTTCTCATAAAAAATAAAGATCTGCTTTAAAAAATATTCAAGATAGAATCATAGAATGGCTTAGGCTGGAAGCCACCTTAAAGATTTTCTAGTTCCAATCCCCTACTGTGGGCAGAGTTTCCACCAACTAGATTGGACCTTGCTTCTAATACTGTTTCAGCTCTCAGCTCTCCAGAGAATCCCCTTCTCCCATGAAAAGGTGATGTTGCTCTGCCCTTTGTGTTTTGAGAATTCTCCCAGTGAAAGCTGACTTCTGCCTGGGCTAAGAGCTCATGTCTGATGGATCATCTGACATATATGCATCCAAACTCAATGAGTTGGTGTGGCTCTCTGCAGATGGGATTAATCTTATTTCAGGATGAAAGTATAAGCTGGGGAGATGATTCATTCTCTGTAAGGTATCAGTCTTTACGACCTTCACAGCTGTGCCTTAACTTTCACAAATGGTGCTTTGTTGTTAAACAAATATAAGCAACTATGAAAACAGTAATGTCTTATTGCAACAAATCTCATAAAATTTGGAACCGAGCATCTAGAAACAGAGAGATACAGGTATGTTACACCACATTGCTTCTGCCACTAGAAAAGCAGATGAATAAATGGAAGTTTAATCTAGTTTAAATGGGGAACAAATGTCTATAGATGGATAGGGTTAAGTTGCAGTGGAGTAACTCAAAAAGGAAGACTAGGGCAGCTTTCTAAGGCTTATCTCTTTCATCTTCTTTCCCCAGAACCTTCCCTGAGTGGCAGTCTCTTGTTCTTCATTCCCAGAGAATGCTTGTCCAAGGAAATAGCAGGCAACTTCAAAAGCAAAGAACTACCTTAAATTGCTTGGGCAGTCAGAGTGATTGGCTCAACTAATCACCTTAAATTTGCAGGAACACCTGGTATGCAGTTTACATCCTGAAGAAGCAAACTTCCATTAGGAACTGAGCAGAGAAGATGACTAAATCTGCACGGACTTATCAACAAACTTCTGCAAGTGTGAGCTCTTTAGCCTAGCCTTGAGAAAACACCCCCAAAACACATCTCCACACACAGTCAGAATTTCAGAGTAACAAAGCTTTCAGGTGTTGACAGGAGCTTTGATCCTAAAATGACAGCAAATGGGCATGATAAAAAGAATCTAATTATCGTTATTGTGGATGGAATGAAATTGTCTGACACTAGAAGATGTTCCTGGACTTGAGTCAGTTGTGTGCCAGTAAGAACACAAGGATCAGAGACAGACGTGTTGCAAAATGAACTGTAGGCTGGAGCTTTCATTCAAAATCCATAGCCATGTCAGCTCATTCAGAAACATTATAAGCATGGCACAGTGGGCTTTGCAGGGATTATTGCACAGGCTCCAAGCATCTGAAGGAAGTAGAAGAAAATGAAAAAACAACTACAAAAGACAATGAGGAAACAGAACCAAAACCATGGATGAATTGTAGCAAGCACTGTGGAAAAAAAATAAATTGAAATTTATTTGGTTGTGTATTGATAAAAGCAGCTTCAGCCGCTACCAGGCTTTTCCAGGATGCAAGATGCTATGTCTTCCTCAGAAAGAAATATAAACTAAACAAAATATTGCTCCTCATTAAAATGAAAGGGTTGATTTGCAAAATGTGATGTCGCTTCCTAAATCTGGCTTTGCATGCACCAGGTGCTCCACAATGCAAGGTAACTGGCAGGTGAAGGCCTTGGTCTCTCAGACTGAGAAATTCTGATAAAGAAGATGGATGGCTCAGACTCTTTATCCTGACCCTCAGCATATGAGCTAGCCTTTTTTTTTCCCCCTTTAAATCAGTTGTGAAACAATGTCTTCCCTGAGGCTCCACCTTCCAACATGGAAGGACCTGGGTAGAATGAGAAATCCTTCCCGTATTCATGAAACACCAAGCAAAGGAGAGGGAGTGGATCTCAAAAGATAATCTTGTGAGTAATTTAACAGAGGAGGAACAAATTCCTTCTGTTTGGTGTTTTTTTTTTCCTCACTACATCTGGCTTTGCTATTATTTTGAGCAGCCCACCAGCACTGAGCAAGCAGAGCGTAGAGTGGGTGGTTTGGTGGTGGCTCATCTCGTGCATCATCTGCAGCAAACTGTTTGTACTGCATGGAGCTCACAGGCTGCAGGAGATTTAATCAGAAAGAGAAGTATTTTGCTCTGGGGACAGGGATTTGACTTTGAAACGTTGCATTTCTATTGCATGTCTTTGACAATAAACATAACTGGGTTTTTTTTCCTCCCTCCAAAGGGCCAATTTTTGGTTTTAGCAAATCTTTTGATACTGCTTCTCATAGTACTTCTCTGGATAGAATGTCCAGCCTACAGCTGGACACATATATAGAATCATAGAACTGATACCAAGCAGAGTACTGGGGAATGTTAGCAGATCTCAGTCAGAGGTTTGCCTCTCAGAAGACTGGCTCTTTTCTTCTTTTTATTGATGACATATTACTTGAACTGAAGACAGATCGCTTCATTTTTAAATGACGGATCACTTCAGTGGCTCACACTTTTGAACTCCCAGAGGAGCAGAGTGGAAGAGTCAATGACTGCTACACTGAAGGCTACATTAGTCACAGCATTAAGGTACATCTGTTTCAGGAGAAATCTTTCATTCCCCAGCTGGGCGAAGATCTTTCAGTTCTTGACTGCAGCTGGTCTCTACCACACTTAGAGAGGTCTCAGAACCCTTGGTCTCATCATGCTTCTTGCAGCCAGTGGCTTCCTGATTTGCTGTATCTTCTTTTTTTCATGAAACAGGTACCTGGAGAGTACCTACAGCATCTGCATCCAGTAGAGCCCAAGACAAAAACCTGAGACGGGTCCTGAGACCTCTGACATCCTCCAGGGATGGGGCATCCTCAGTCTCTCTGGGCAGCCTGTGCCCGTGCTTCACCACCCACTGAGTAAAAAACGTCCCCATAATATCTGATCTAAATCTCCCCTCTTTCTGTTTAATCATCCTATCACTGTTTGTCCATGTAAAAGGTCGCTCTTCCTCCTTCTTATCAGTTCCCGTTAAGTACTAGTAGGCTGCAATGAGGTTTCTTCACAGCCTTCTCTTCTGCAGACTGAACAAGCCCAGCTGTCTCAGCCTGTTTTTGTAGGGTAGGTGCTCCAGCCCTCTGATCATCCTCATGGGACTTCTTTGGATGCATTCCAACAGCCCCACATGCTTCTTGTACTGCGGCCCCAGGCTTGAACACAGTACTCCAGATGGAGACTCACAAGGGCAAAAGGGAACAATTGCCTCCCTTGCCCTGCTGCCACCCCTCTATTGGTGCAGGTCAGGATGTCATTGGCCTTCTGGGCTGTAAGCAATTTCAGTCATCTCCTTTAAGCTCAACTCTGTGAAGTTTCTGAACGGGTCCAGGTAGGGAATCTCTCCCTCTACCAGGTATCTAGAAGGGAAGAACTGAACCCATCCAGGAGATTATGTATTTGGATGAAATAAGTGTCCCCATATTCCTGCCCTAGTGTGCAGACTCCATCCCTTCTGGAAGTGACCTAACATTGGTCAGTCACCTCATTCCACAGTCATTTTCTGGAAAGAGAGTAATGGACAAAATGTTATTGGGTTCACCCAGGCTTTCTCCAGGATATAGCTAGGATCTGGTACTATCTCAGGCACCTTGTCTCCACTGACACAGCACCGGTGGTGGCATTCTCAACTGCAACCCAACCCTATGGGCACAGTGAACCCAAGAGTACTTGTGCTTCAGCCCATCTGCCAGCAATGTATACAAAAGTGTCATCGTGTACAGGTCAGTGGGACTAATCTCTTCACAGGAAGCATTCTGGTATGTACCCCTCAGTGCTAGCTATGACCTCTTTAAGACATGCCCATCAACTCACTCTTCCTAAGCACAGACCAGAAATAGACTGTGGCAGTGACTCAGAAAGGGAGAGAAGAGTCATTCTGACTCAAACACCAAAGTGAACCTCTAGAGGATAGCACATGGGACTCTTCTCACAAGCTCTCACAACTCTTCATGTCTCAGCTGCCAGAGATCCCTCACAAAAACCTGCAGTGTACTCAAATGTTGCTTCTGCTCTCTTGATAGAGAAGGTGACGCTATGCTGACTCTGCAGTGTGATTCAAAGGCATTTAATGTAGTAGTCCCAGTAGCTGAATAATGTGGGCAAAGACTCTCTTTGTCGCCCACTGGGCAGGAAGATAGCAGATCTTAATTAGCAAAACCTAAGTGCCAGATCACAGGGACGTCCCTTTTCTGTCCTCTGAGAATAATCACTTTCTATTTTTCTCATGTTGTATATTTTTTCCTCTTTGTTAGACAATACAGTTTGGATACTAGGATCATACAGAATCTCTGAATCTAGAAGTATACATTAAATTACTGGATGAAATAGGAATGAGGAAGCCAAAATTCTACCCAGCTCATTAGCACTGTGCAAAACTACAGCAAAAGTCTTTCCCAGATGGCAGTCCACCTCTATGTGCTCAAAGCACAGCCCCTGTAATTGCTCTCTCAGGCAATTTCTCTTCCTGACTGTTCAGAAGGAAGTACCATCTAGCATGCTCAGGGACAAGGAACCTATGATTTTAATAATAATAATAATAATAATAATAATAATAATAATAATAATAATAATAATAATAATAATAATAAGACAATACCACTGATCTTTACTTTAAAAAGCCATTTCATGTCTGATTATGGCAAATGAAGGCGTATTTTTAAGGTCCATAGAGTAACAGTGAGAGGGGTTAAAAATCAAAATAGGGACACATCACTTTTCTTGGGAGATCAGAGCGATTCTTGAGGCTTATTTAGTTCAGCAGTTTGAGAGCCTCCTGGCAGTATTCCTGGTCATACAAGTAGAAGTTGTGTGTGTACACGGATCCCCTGATCTTCTTCTGACCTTAATTAATATAGGGTTAATCCAAGCAAGTCCATTGCTCCAAACTTATGCTGCGATGGCTGGCATTTCTTCTGAGAATCTAATCATCGTGTAAGCAGCAGAGAGCACACTAATTTTCTGCAACATCCTTCCCATCACCCCTTCTCATGACACTCCAGTTTCCAACATGAGACAGCAGAACCATCACCAGGAACGTGTAACTGACTCTGCAGTTCACTGAGATGAGTGCATCATTTCCTTTGTTATTGCCATCTGTGAGCTAATCCCAGCTGACCCTTAGTGCTTTTCCCCCTGCACAATGGAACTTCAGCTTCTGCAGTTTGAAATGATGTCTCAAATTTTTGTTGCTAAGTGCAAACTAAGCTAACCAGGAGGCTTTCAGTCCCAGAGAGAGCACATCTCCTCCTCCTTCCTCTGAGGTAGTTTATAATTAGCACTGCCCAGCCTGTTTCAGTCACCATTCCGGAAGCTATTTACAGGCAGGAGTGAACATGTTTTGTGTAAACTCACATCATGTTCTGGTAGACTACCCCCAGGATATTATTGCTGGGAGCTGCAGCTCACTGGCAGCCCTGATGGCTTTCTCTCTTTCTGTCATGGACCCGATACACCTGCATAGTTCAGCTGTTGTGGACAACCATTCTGATCTAATAGATGGAGGAAGATGCACATCCTTAGTTATCCTTGAAACCTGAAAAAAACATTAAATCTACTGAGCAAACTCAAGTTAAAAAATGCATCTGGCAGGATCAAAGTATCTTGCTTGCTTTGGAAAGGCTGTTGAATCCAGTTTGTTTGGTGAAAAATAACATTTCCCCCTTTTTCCCAAAGGAGGTGCCTTATGTGATAGAAATCTGAGGCTGAAATATAATTCAGGTACTCGTAATGCAAGCTGGAAGGTGTACCCAATGGGTATTGAATGTATCAGGAAAGGAGAAGCCAGCAAATCCATCCTAGTAAAGACAACAGATGTAATCTGGACCTGACATTTCTGATTAGCTTTTCTCCTTATGAACACTTTGACTGTTTGAACCTTCCTCTTTTACTTACAGATTCCTTATGCAATTAACACTCATCTCAACATTGCCATTGAGAGCATCTTTTCATTTACTTTTGCAAACAGAAGCCTGAGGTCTGCTCTAATCAAAAGATGCTCTCCAGGCATGTGAAATACATTACCACAATGTGCATTACAAAGAGCAACTGATAAATTACATCAGCCAGTCGTTCCCAGGAAGGATTTATTATCAAGGTAGAAGGAACAAATTGTTACAGCAAGAAATGGTTTGTTTTTTTTTCCTTGCTGATTTATACAAAAGCACCATTGCAAGCACTGACTTAAATAGAAGTGTCAAGGGAAAAATACACTGTCATATGTGTGCATACAGAGAAAAGCTGATCGAAAAAGGAATTCTCACAATACAGTCTTCATTACTAGGTCCAGTTAGTTGCTCCCACCAGAGATAAAAGATGGATTACTAAATGTGAAGGGGGGTGGAAGGAATAGCAATTTATGAAGAAAAATCCCATGAAGAAGAAATCCAAAGTACATAAAATAAAAAGTTTTAAAATTAAAAGAAAAATGAATGGATTAAGAGTTACTGAAAGAAACTTTTATCAAAGCAAGAGAATTTTCACTTCATTTTCTCACAAGATTTTTCAAGACTCTTTCATTTTCATTCTGACTGAACTGCAAGAGAACATCAGTACCTGGAGAATCTCTGCCTGATTTCCTCCTCTTGCTGTTTCACATGGGGAGATCTAAATTGAACATCAGGAAGAATTTCTTCACAGGGAGAAGCATTGGAACAGGCTGCCCAGGGAAGTGGTGGAATTCACGAGGATATTTAAGAGACATGTGGACATGGCAGTAAGGGACGTGGTTTAGTAGTGGGGCTCAGAAGGTCAGGTTAATAATTGGACTTGGTGATCTCGATTGTCTTTTCCAATTTAAATTATTCTATTATTCTCAGCAAGGCTTGAATTGGAGCACTAATAAATCCCATTAGGTTCCATATAGACTTTTATTTCACAATGGATGTCCAGAAGAAACCACATCTACACCTAATTTCAGCAGAATAGCATCAGAAATCTATTTTCATTGGGTTCCATAGGAGAACTGTCACATGCGGTAGGGAAAACCAGCATGTAACTCCTGTTCCACCTCTCTTGAGTCTTTAAGTGACCTCATGAGTCAAAGTGGTTTTACTTTTGCAGCATGCCTTGTGGTTTCCCAAATGCTGGACCAGCCACTCACCTAGGAAGCCGTTCCTGGCTCCCTGCCATCATTCTGCAGGAACCAGCACTCACATAGGAAATCATTTCAGCCTGAGGCAGAGACCCCTCCCTGGCATAAATTCTCCCTGTCTCTTAGATGGTATCAATCATTCATAGTCCTATCCTGAAACGAGCATCTGCTTCCCATTCTCTTCCTTCATTTCTTCCTGACTAATTGATGAAATTGTTGAGTGTAGTTGCCTGGGAAACAGCCATTTCCTTAAGCATTTTTGGCCCCCTTAACAGGAATAAGCAGGAAATCTTCACAGGAACCCTGAAGGGACAGCAAGGTCTAACAGCACTCAATCTTCATCAGGACAACAGAGGCTGAGACACCAAAATAGAACCAGACTGTTTCTGAGTTGCCACAATGTCTAAGGATAGAGGAGAGAGCAAGGAGAAGTGAGAGCCCCCTTCCTGTCATATTCAGCATTCATGTGACAAATACACTGTTCTCCATGAAGTTTTCCTTCAAGCAATGTCTATAATCATCCTCAAATTTGTACCTGTGGTATCTTACCAGTAGAAAGAACTCTTTTGAAAGTCAAAAGCAAGGAACTTTGCAATAGCAAGGAACCTGCCCTCTTCTGCTGCTGTTAGATGCCTGAACTCCCTGGATGCATGGTTGTGACACTCCTGGACACCTTGCATGTGATGTGACCAGCACCTCAGCCATTGAGAGACACCATCGAGAGAGCCTGAGCTTCAGCCCTGTGCTGTTTTTCTCCCTCTCCAATGCCTACACATTTATGTGGAAGGCCCAGGCTACACAAATAAGACTTTGCAGTATGTGTGTCAAATCCTGCCTCCCAGAGCAATCTTTTTGGCTTTGTCTCTCCAGAGCTTTTGGATCAAATTTACCATTTCCCTAAGGATGACAAGACTTCAGAGTTAGTCACATCAGTAAAAGAAGAAAGAAGGAACCATCCCATCGCTATTCCCTTGGTCCAAGACTGCATCTTGGGTCACCTCTGCTTTCCCTTTTAGGGCTCATATTCCCTCACTGCAGAAACAGGGATTTGCAAACAGAACTGATCAATGGATTTTTTTTTAAAGAGGATTTTAGTGGTTACAATTTATTACCTGAGCAATGGCTAATGGTAGCTGATAGAGACCTTAGAAACAACACAACACCACCTTCTCATTTTCTGTTGCCTATGATCACAGGGTCCAGCTGTTATTTACATCCTCCAAAGAAGCATGATGAACAATTCCATTCAGATTTCCATTCCCCTATTTCACCAGACATGTCACTATTCCTGTTTCCCCTACAAACACATGAATGTTGGACTTCTCTCCCTTCTCACTGCTAAACTTCTCATCTAATGTCAAGAGGCAGAAGTCAGTAAAGAGTTTATTAAGCAGACTTCTCTGTAGGATCAGTTTTGCAGTTATGCATAATACAACTTCACTTCTTTTATTTTTCCTTAAGTAAAAAGATGGGAAAGGGAGTTATTTTAAATTTATGAGCTGATGAGACAGTGAGTAATGGTGAATCACTGTTTAATATTTTAGGCAACCATCTGCAAGGTGAGCTGTACTCCCATCTCATATTGCTAGAACAAAGAAGTCACCTCAAGTTTCACAAACAGAATCAGTCTTGCATCAAGCCCAAAAGGCTGTATTCAGCACCAAAAACAAGCATCCTCCACCTGGGAGTCTTACTCAACCAGTCTTAAAACACAGGAGAAAAGGAAGCAAAACTGCGATCCAGGGGAGATTTGGGATGGTATTAGGAAGAATCTCTTCTCAGAAGGGGTGGTGATGCAGCGGCACAGGCTGCCCACGAAGGTGGTGTAATCACCATCCCTGGCGGTGTTCAGGAAACACAGAGATGTGGCACTGAGGAATGTGGTCAGTGGGCATGGCGGGGGTGGGCTGATGATTGGACTAGATAATCTGAGAGATCTTTTCCAACCTTAATGATTCTATGGTTCTATATTCTGCTTCTTCCACAAAGCACAATCCAAATACTCTGAAATCCCACATAGCTCAGGAGAGCTTCTGTTATATCTGCTGTTTCCCTATTTCCCCCTCCTCCTGCTCCCAGTGCTGGTATACACATCAGCCTCCTGGTCTCATTTACTTTCATGACAGCATTGTCTCTCCAGAGCAGCCACATAACCCACCCCAAACTCTCCTGCTGCCACGTGGCAAGGCCATCTCTACCATGTACTAGCAGCAAAATGCAGGCACAGCCTCTGGGCACAGCCTGGAAGCCTGTCTTTCTACAAGGGCATTTTCAAGTTTCCTTCCTTGATTAATGCATGTTAAGGCTGACTAATTTCATAACTTCCATCCCTGTAGCTGTTTTACAGCAGGGGAAAATGCAATTTCCTCTTGGTTGGCAAGTGTCACAACAGCTTTGTGAACCATGACAATGTACATTGCTTACTGTTGAAGTGCCCACAAAATCTAATGAGATATGAATAACAGTTCTGCAGTAAATGTGAGTTATTAAATTACTATGGAGAGTCAGGGTGCGGTGTGCCTCTGTGACTCAGCAGAAATACGGCTCTACGTGCAACATGTGCAGATCACAGCCGCTCCAAAGGAAATGGCATCAGTTGTTCTGGGACTCATTCCGATGAAAAGAGGAAGAGTTTCACACCTTTGTCTGTACCTTTTACGTCTGGAGGAAGGTCATCCGTGTCCATTGTCTTTGCAAATGACAGAAGAACTTACTCTGATGCATCCAGTTCCTTCACAACTCTTCCTTTATGTACATATAAACAATTAAGTCTCCACATTGGCTGCAGACCTGTTACACTTCTTCCACAGCAAGTGCTTCATCACCGTTCAGTGAAATCTGATGTCGCATAATGTCCATTGACATTCAAACTTAATTTCCCACCACTCTTTTTCAGCTTTTTAATTAATTTATTTATTTAATTGAGAATGTCTCCATCAGCTGAAGGAAGCTTCTGGCATGCAGCGCTTTATCCCAGACAACACATGGAGACAACCATGTTTAGGTCAGTTTCTGGACATCTCACTCAACTGGGCTGATTTGGCACTGATTTATTGCTAAAGAAGTTTCTCCTGTCATCCAGAATTCTCACTTCAGAGATAAGATCTGGCACACAGAAAGCATAGATATGTTTTCTAAATGCTCTGTTTCCTCCATAAAACTTCAAAATGCTTGTTCACAAGCTTGAAGGAGGTATTTTGAAGGACAGTAAGAGAAACAAAAACAAACATTCAGATATCTTGAGCTGTTCCCCAATCTATATATGCCTTGATGTACTCTGGAACTCCTCCCACATTGGGAGCACAGCCTGGCTAAGGAAACACTTGGCTGCACAAGGACCTCTGTCTTCACACCAAATCCCTTTCCTTACTAAATCTACCATGAGACAGGACAAAAAAGAAAGGGAGAAATCGCTGTGATAACACTCTGATATTACAAGGAAAGTCCAGCGTAAGGATGGAAAAGGACACTCTTCTACCAGCACATAAGGTCGTTGTGCTTCCCTGCATTTATCTGAATCTCTTATTGTTCCAGTTTCTCCACTCGCTCATCATACTACACAGAGCTGTGATTTGAAAGACTCGTGTATTCCTCAGTGCTTCAGTGCAGATGATTCACCTTCCCCTCTTTATAATTTTATCTCACATCAACTGAGAAGTCAAAGTATGCATAATTCACTGCTGTTGTTTTCAAGAGAAGTCTTGTTGCTGTGATATGAATGATACCAGGAAAAAGTATGATTTGAATTGAAACAGAGAGTAAATAGGGAGCATCCAAAAGCTCCAAAATTAGCAGATTAAAAATAACAGCAACAAAATTTTGTCTTATAGCAACCAGGAGGAAAATAATAATAACAAATAGAACAGCCTTCACTGCAGCAGTACATAGGAAGGTGAAGGTTAGAGGGTGTATTTTCTACTCTGGGTAGTAAGTACATAGTGCTGCTGGTTCTACATCATTTACAGCCAATTCTATTGACATACAAGTTCTCTTTTCTGCCCTATTCCTACCCTGAACCTGGGAGAGCTGTTCTGCCCAATGATAGAGGAGCTCTGGGAGGACATCTGCCATACAGACAAACAGCTTGACACACAAATATTGAGGAAAACTGCAGTAGAGGGTGCATCTGATTCAGATCGAACTCAGTGTCTCCCACAGGTTGTTAATCCCTGAAGAATATTGGGTAACCTTACCCAGCTTTCCTACTTTCTGCACTTCATGCAGAAGAATGGATTAGTCCCTGACACAGGGAAATCTGAAATGACTTTAGGTGCCCCATCGGGGGCTTGAGGGCACAACCACCACCTTACAGCTCCTTGGAACTCAGCCATGCTCTCCCAGGTGTCATTGTGCTTTTCATTTATATCAGTCCACCTCTGCTGACTTTTCAAGCTGGATATTAGGAAAAACTTCTCAGAAGGAGTGGTTGCACAGTGGCACAGGCTGCCCAGCATGGGGGTTGGAATCACTGTCCATGGAGGTGTTCAAGAATCATGGAGATGTGGCTCTGAGAGACATGGTCAGTGAGCACGGTGAACATTCAACCTCTTGAGTGTTAGGATTATGAAATGCACATTTGTGTCCCTTGGTAGTGGTGGTGGTGTCACCCTTTGTGCTAATTGAATTGCAGGGGCAGAGGCCTGAACACAGCTGCAACCTGCTTTCTTCACTGTGATCATGGAATTGAATTATCTATCATAAAGTATATGCCTTATTTTTCTAAATTATCTCTGGATTTTACACAGAAACTAGGCCAGATGGAAGTGCACAGCCTCCCCAGCACTGCTGTATGCCTGCCAGTGGGGTGGATTCCCACACACAGGAGCCATATGATGGATGGCATGTCTCTGTGGGGGCCATCCTGCAGAACACAAAATGAGGAATGCCCTCAGCCTCCTCTGAATTGCAAGTGAGATCGTTTCTTACTTAAGGTGTAGCTTATTTATTCTTTATTCTTGCACAAGCAGCATTCACCCACTGTGCTCATGCTGTTGACGGCAGGTTAGCTGTGAATCTGCAGAAGACATGCCAGGACTTCACAGGGCTCTCTACAGCCATCTCATTATGTGGCACCACATACTGATGTAGAGCAACTGCTATCCTTGGCTAAGCACCATGTTACAATCCTTTAGAGTTTCCACTAGTCACTAAATACTGCAATCATACTCCTCTTTTTCACTGTTATCCTTAATTTCTGGGGCAAGGGTAAACCTCCATACACTTTAACCTGTCTCATCTAACATTCAGGGATTTATGGCCTGGTTCAGCTCATGGCTTTCTTAGCAATTGTGGCCACTGCCATGAGACCTAATTCTGACCACCACTTTCATTGCTTCTTCTCTGATTATTTAAAATCACGTGAAATCATGCAATAAGCAGGATCAGTGAAGTGACAGGGAAAGAAAAAAGTGTGGGGGTAAAAAAAACAACAAACAACTTTATTTCAAGTGGAATAATTTTTCCAGACTACAATGATGGAGGGAAGATGAAGAGCAGTAGAAGGACATTCTCAGGGGAGAAGGAAGTCTGTAACACTTCTGGTGGAGATATCTGTCATGTTGTTCCCTGAGTTTGTGGCCCCTCAGCTCCACCTGCAGTTAATGGAGAAGAAAAGGCCATGTAATTGCTCCCAGGTTGGGTTTCAGCTCCAACCACTCTTCCTGGTGGCAGCATGTGACATGCATTTCAAAAGACAAAGGTGTCATTAATATCCTCCTACACTGGCAAGAAATCTTGTTGTATTACCATCAGTACAGCTATTAATTCCAGCATGTTTGAGCCCTCAGTGACATAAACTCCTCAGCAGTTCCTCTGGGCAGCCATATCACATAACTGTCGCTGTTTCTTGGCATGAAAGAGGCAGTAACCTGAAAAGCAGTGACTGTCATAACCACCTGGCATACTTGGAAAAAGCAAGCTTTGCAGTAGAAATTGGCTGAGAAACAAACATCCCACATCAAAGAATTGGCATGCTCTTACTTCAAGCAATCAGAATAATATAGCAATGTGTTATGCCTCTGAGCACAGCTCAGACCCTGTCCCTCAAGTTATTCAGCAAAACAAGCCCTAAAGCAGTGTTGCTAATATAACTACAGCCACAGTATAACCTTCAACACGGACTTCTGGCCTCCTGCATCCATTAGGATCACATATTACAAACTGATCAACACAGGAATGCAGTCACCCATGCGCCACATAGACCTGGCCAAGAGAAATCAAACATTTCAGACCTCAGTCTCCTGAGAAGTACTTACCACACTTGTCCACGTGGGCATCACAATTAGAACTCACAGGACAAGAACACTGAAGAAAGATGTTCTGTCCAGTGTCTATGTAGGCTGGTAATGTTCTACTGAAAAAGAGAAGAAAAAAAAAAACAACACTGAAATTTGCTGATGTATGAATTACTGCATTTATTGGGTTTATGACTTCCACTGAACAATTTTTCCAGCTACACATCCACCAGAAACTTCAGTGAAGCCCTTGGGTGTACAAGGAGAAATACTCTAATACAGTCATAGCTGAAGACACACAAAGTCCACCAGGCTAAAAGCCACTTCATCACCAGGTCAGTGTCTCACAACACTCCCATTCAAACAAAAGAGTCCAGAATATTTCCTGATGTTTCCCTCTATTCTGGGAAAAGGCTCCGTAGCACATAGGGATATTCCAGTATGGACTGATCTGATTTTTTCTTGTGGCTGAAAGATATCCTGAGCACCAAAAGCAACAGCTCACCTGCAGAAGAGTCTCCACATACAGTTGTTTTTGGAAAGAGTCTGCTTGAAAAAGGTAAATGGGTTAATTTTACTTGAGAAGAGCCCACCAGTAGTTGAGGTGGTTTCCTGTCTACTACTTCACAGCTAAAAGAGACCAACCTAAATATTAGCATGGTCTCCAAAGTGTGTAACAAAGACTGATTGTAAATACAGAGCTGGTCTGAAAACACAAGGATTTTGCAGTTACTGAGTGAGGAGGTCAAGGCAGACCCCATCTGTGCCCTATTTTCTACAGAAAATCACGCATACTGCCAGAACTCCACCTTAAACCTGCTCCATCTGCTGCCTGTGCTGGTTGCATGGACCATAATGAGCATGCTGCCACTTCCAGCACCCAGCAGTGATTGATGCTGTGTTAAGAGGACACCAGTGGTTCCGGTCTATTTACATTTCCAAGGAGCTTGGCTGCGTTTTGTGCTGTCATTTTCTGCTGGTATACCAGCTGTGGGAGACCAAAGGGTACAAAAATTATTGCAGTGCTCCAGCAAGAAAATGCTACTGTTGAGAAAACATCCTATTGATGCCACATTTTTAAAAGGAGCTCCTCTTTAAGCATTTTAAAGAGCTGCCACCAGCAACAAGCAAAGCTGCTAATTTGGCCTGGCAAGTGGGGTTTGCTAAACACCATTTCGGATTTTAATTCATCACATGCATATTTGGAATTGGAATTCTACTAGCAAAACCATCATCAGCGTGTTTTGCAGTCCCAGCTCCCTTTCTTCCCACAGTAAGCCTGTCTCTCCCTCTCCCACTCTGCCTTCTACAGCTGTCAGCTGTCATCAGCCAGAAGCACAGATGAGCTAGTGCCAGCCCTGCAGATCTGACCCAATCTCCTGTCAAACAGATGCACAGGCCCCAGCTCCTTGTTTGTCTGCAGAAGATGCATGCAAAGGGAGAAACCAAATGTTTCATGGCAAGAAAAAACAGAACGAGAAAGCTCTTCTGTTTCATGTTTCTGATATTTTGTTATCTGTCTGTTTACTATTTTACACAGCTCACCACTGTAGGTGAAGATCCCATTGTAATGTCTTCCAAACATCAGATCCCAGCTTTTTTAGGAGCTGAGATTCTCAGGTTTAATTGGAGACAAAGGAGCTGGTGGTGCTTTTTCCAAGAGATCTGAGCTGGCTGCCGAGGAGAGGGCAGGTTTACTGCCCTACCTTTGCTGAGCAGGGGAGGTGGGCTGAAATTCCCTGGGAAAGGAGCTGTCTGGATCCAAGTGAAGGAGTCGTGTTTTGAAAACTGCTCTCTGAATGAGTCAGTGGAGCTATCTCCCAAGGCACTGAAGCCTGCCAGAGGGAAGAGCAGATAGTTTTGTTATTTCTTTTCCCCTTCTGCTGCTGAGATCGATTATTCACCATCTTGAAGTACGTCACGAGCCTTGGGAAGCTGTTTTTTGACTTGAATACTACTTGACTTTTCTATTTCTGAGGAAGTTTTCCAGCCTGACTTGCTGCTGCTTTGTCAAAGTCATTCTGTGACAGTAAAGTTTGGAGGGAAAAACAAGCAGGACAACAGATGATGCCTTCAGGCCTGGCCTACTGATGCTTTTTCATTCGAGACAGGGAAAGCTGCAGCCACTGAAATAGTCTTCATCAGAAGGACATGTTGAAATCTTGCTCCCATTGGAAACATCTTCCACTCTTTCTTCCATCCTCTGTTTCACAGGTATCAGATCCTTTTCTTTCTAAGACAACCTCACTGATATTCCTGTAATTAAATAGTGAGAAGTCATTCTCAGCTTAGCTTTTACTTTGCTTTAAAGGACTTACTTCAAAGTCTGCTGCTTCTATTTCAGTCCTGAAAAGAAAGGAAGGGCCAAAAACATGTCCTTTATCCAGAAACAGCCATTCTCTAAGAGAGATGTGCTCTCTTTTGCCTTCAGTTTTTCCACTCAGGGTCACTGACGTATTAAAATGCCTTTCAAGAGACACAGTAAATGCCTCAGCTCTTCAGGTTAAGACTCATTCAATACAATCACCATTTCTGGAAGAGATGTTTGAGCCAGAACAGGCTCTTACGCATGGCAAAGTGTAAGCTCTTTATGAGCCCCAAATCTAAAAATCATACCTCCCCTCAGATATCTAAAGCCATAGACTCAATTAGAGATTTTTATTTTAATCTTTGCCTCCACTTCTTCCTCTCTCAGCCCAAACTAAGCTCTCAGTTTTCCATTCTCACTAATTACAAGTCATCCTTCTTACCAAAAAGGCTAGCTATTTCTTCATCTCTGCAAGTCATTCACCGTTATCCTTCTAATTGCTTCCTTGATTAGCATAATTAAGTTGAACCCAGAGTAATTGTTCCTGACCTGGGGATGGACTTCTGTGCTAACAAGCAAATCTGTGCCATCTTTTCAGTCAGCCTAGTGAAATACTTGAACTCTTTACAGGCTTCATTGCAATGCCTCTTAAGGCAGAATGCTGTGTTGCATTTTGTAAGCCCTTTGCCATGAATGAATGTACGTCACTAAGAAACAGCTTGACAGTAAAACAGTCAGAATGGCAGTATGTGAAAACTGGTGGCTGGCCACACTTGGATAGGATTAGCTCCATCAGATGAGACACAGTGAATACTAATTTGGCCTCTGACAGCAGGGCAAGTCTGAGTCTACCTCATAAGGCTAAATGTGTACAAATCTATGGGGCTGGATGGCACACATCCCAGGGTTCTGAAGGAATTAGATGATGTGGTTGCCGAGCCACTCATCATCATATTTGAAGTTGTGGCTGCCAGGTGACTGGAAAAAGGCTAACAACATTCCCATTTTTAAGAAAGCAAGAAAAAGAAGATCTGGGGAACTATAGGACAGTGAGCCTATAGGACAGGGAGCACCAACCCTGTGAAGAAAGGTTTGATGGAGCTGGGCTAGTTTAGCTTGGAGAAGAGAAGGTTGTGGGTAACTTCATTGTGTCCTTCAGGTACTTCAAAGGAGCTTTTAGACAGGAGGGAGACAGACTTCTTACACTATCTGATAGACAGGACAAGGAGGAATGATTTTAAACTAAAGGAGCTGGGATTTAGATTAGACATTAGGAAAAAAATTTTTTACTTGGAGGGTAGTGAGACCCTGGGATAGGCTGCCCAGAGAAGCAGTGGATGTCCCATCCCTGGGATGTACTCAAGGCCAAACTGGATGGAGCCCTGGGAAGCCTGAGCTGGTTGAGGGGAGGGGGAGAACAGCCCACAGCAGGGGGCTGAAATTGGCTGGACTTTAAGGTCCCTTCCAATTCAAGCTATTCTATTATATGATTCTAACTTGTTACTGCTACAGCCAGCTTTCCCTCTTCTGACATCCTATGGGAGCAGGGATTAATATTGAACTAACAGGATCATCCAAAAACAGTTGTGGTCTGCTCCAGGAACAAGTTCTACACCCAGTACACTCACTGCAATCCCTTATTCTCATTGGTATAGCACAAAACTAGGTAATTTTGGCCTGCAACTTCTGTACTGCATTCATTTACAGTCACTGCTATTTGGAAAACCATTAGCACAAAGTTAACCCCTGCAAATGGCTGTTTCTTTACACAGAACAATTACTCTGGTTTCAGATACTCTGTGCTGCCACACTCAGCGGCTTATAAGTCTGTACAGTTGCCATTGTCTTTTGTCCACCACTACCAATTTCCTGGCCTCATGACAGATTGCAGTGATTAGGTGCAACAGAAGCTAGCTGTACGGTAGAAATATATCCAAATACCATTCAAACAGAAAACTCCTGCCCACTAAGTTACAGTGAAAGAGACGGTGTCTTTAAAACCTCCAGCTAATACATTGTGCTGGCAGCAGAAGATGGTTCAGGGTCCACTGATAAATCCCAGAGGATTTTTGTATTGTTTTCTGTGTTGCTTTTTTGTTGTTGTTGTTAAGTTTCTCCTTCCTGTGATAACCTTTAACCCCAGACTTTGTGCTCTCTGTGTGTTTATCAGCAAAGCACATCCATATGCCCTTCAAGGGAAGAAATGACTCATACCTGACTCACAATCGCTCAAGCAAAGCTGCAACCTTTCATTCATTTCCTGGGAGAAGCATCTGTTAGATTCATCTTGGAAGATTAAGCATTTCTCACCGTCATTTTACAGATGAAGGCGTTTGTGACTGGCTAAGGAAGGGTCAACAGATTCCCTGCACTGGATGGAAAACAAACTTGTCTGGACAGTTGAAGCTGCACAGTGGTGACAGTGAAGATGCTCTTCACACACCCTGCACATTATCCCTGCCCTGTCACCGTTTCTCCCTGACTGATTAGCAGTCACTCAGGACATTGCTCGCGTGTCTCCCTGACTGCAGAACTGCAGCCTCTACGTTGCCTATTGAGCAATAAATAACAAATGTACCACGAGGCTGTGTTAGAATCCACCTTGTTTCACTGAGCTGGCAGCTTCTCACTTCCATGGCCTTCCCAGCTGCATCTGCACCCCAAGATCCCTTTCTAGAATGTCTCTTCATTCCCAGAGACCCAGAGACAAGGAATAAAACTTCAGTTTCCTAAATATATTTGTATTTGCCAAGTATCCAAGTATCTCCCCTTTTTTCTTTATAGGAACAGAAACACCCAGCAACGTTACTGCCCTGATCCACTTGATACCCATCCCTCCATCATATTGATGTTTATACACAGACATCCCAACAAACCCATCATCTCTATGGTAAGAGCTTTGCTTTCTTCCTTATGCTACCAAACAGCAACAAAGTGCTAATAATGATACATAGCCTTTGGTGTGTACATTCCTCTACTCACCACTGTCTCCCTTCTTGGTTGAATAATCACAGATAATTCACTTGTCTGGATGTGACTCACAGCTACTTTATTTCACACAAAGCAATTTCTAATTGCACGTTGTATGCCTCTGTTATGAAACCTAATACTAACTATTATTACAAAATTAGAGCAGAAAACTCATGGGGAAAGAAAACCACAGTGAGAAGCCAAGGAGAAGCCCACAAAGAAGCATGCCAAAACCATACCAGGTTTCCCACTTCTAGTGCAGGCTGCTTTTCCACACAAAGCCAAGCACTTCTTGGTCACTGATGTAGTAATTCAGAGGCAATGAGGCAACTGGCACACTTCTTCCTTTGTCCTTGGATGGGCTGAAATTATTTTGGCAACAGAATGTAAAGGGCAGTTGGTCTCTCTCTGCTTGTCCTTGCATTCATTATACTTTACAGCAACACCAGTGCTCCCATGCATGCCACTGCCAGACACTTTGGACAAAGTTGAATGAAATCTGCTAGCAGACTGACAAGGGATAATCCATCCCATGGGATAAATTTAATCCCCTGTTTTGATGCAAGGTCATGTTTGACTCATTGACTACATGTGACTCATGGACCACATCCTTATGCCTGCAGTGTGCGCAGGTGGCCAAGAGGGCTAATGGCATCCTAGCTTGTATCAGGAATGGTGTGGTGAGCAGGACTAGAGAAGTAAACCTCCCCCTGTACTCAGCATTGGTGAGGCCTCACCTCAAGCACTGTGTTCAGTTTCGAGCACCTCAATACAGAAAGGACATTGAGGTGCTGGAGAAGGGCAACAAAGCTTGTGAAGGTGAATATGCCCTCCAAGTACCGACTGAAGGAAATGGGGCTGTTTAGTCTGGGGAAAAGGAGGCCGAGGGGAGATCTTATTGCTCTCCTTCAGTATCTGAAAGATGCTTACAATGAGAGCAGGGTTGACCTCTTCTCACTGGCGACAGGTGACAAGACTAGGGGAAATGGCCTCAAGTTGTGCCAGGATAAGTTTAGGTTGGATATCAGGAAAGACTTATTTACAGAAAGGGTTGTTAAGCACTGGAATAGGCTCCCCAGGGAGGTGGTTGAGTCACTATACCCTGGATGCATTTAGAAACCATTTGGATGTGGTGCTCAGGGACATGATTTAACAGAGGGTTGTTAGGGTAGTATGGTTATGTTGTGGTTGGACTTAATGATCTTTAAGGTCTTTTCTGACCAAGCAATTCTATGATTCTATGACACTGTCTTGTACTTCCTCACACACATACAGGCCACACACACTCAATTTTGTGCTATGAAAACATTGATTTTGGATGCTGGAACACAGACCTTCCATTACTGGAACTGTTCCAGTGTCCTGTTCTTAGTATGTAGTTTAAATCTACCTTTTTCCAGTTTAAAATCATTTTCCCTTGTCCTATCACTACCTGCCTTTATAAAAAAGTCCCTTCCCAGCTTTCCTGTAGACCCCCTTCAGGAACCGGAAGGCCACTTTAAGGCCCCCCAGAGCCCTTTCTTCTCTAGGCTGAACAGCTCCAGCTCTTTCAGCCTGTCCTTGTAGGGAAGGTCCTCCAACCCTCTGATAATCTTCATGTCCCTCCTCTGGACCCACTCCAACAGTTCCATGTCCTTCTGCTGAAGGGCCCAGATCTGAACACAGTACTTCAGGTGGGGTCTCATGAGAGTAGAGGGACAGAATCACCTCTCTCAACCTGCTTATTACACTTATAGAATCATAGAACCCTTAGAGATGGAAGGGACCTCTGAAGGCCAACTAGTCCAGTCCCCCCGGCAATGAACAGGGACACTGTTCCAGTGCCTCATCACTCTCACTGTAAAAGATTTTTTTCCTTATATCTAACCTAAATCCACTCTCTTTGAGCCATTTCCCTTGTTCTGTCACCACCAATCTGCTGAAGAGTCTCCTGTAGCTCCCCTTTAGATATTGAAAGGCCACTATCAGGTCAATGCTTCTCTTGATGCAACCCAAGATACAGTTGACCTTCTGAGCTGTAAGATCACATTGCTGGCTCATGTTGATCTTTCATCACCTGACACCCAAGTCCTTCTCTTCAGGGATGCTCTCAAGCCATTCTCCGTCCAGCCTGTATCTGTGTTTGGGATTGCCCCACCCAGATGCAAGACTTTGCACTTGGCATTGTTGAAGTTCATGAGGATGGCATGGGCCCAAGCCTTCTCAAGCCTGTCCAGGTCCCTCTGGATCACATCTCTTTATTCTAGCATGTCAACTGTACGACTCATCCTGGTGTCATCTGCAGACTTGCTGAGGGTGCACTTGATCTTACTGTCCATGTCACCTACAAAGAGTGCTGATCCCTGAGGAACACCACTTATCACAAGTCTCTATTTGCACATATAGCCACTGACCACAACTCTCTGAGTGCAGCCTTCCAGTCAATTCCTTATCCAACGAGTATCCATTTTTCTCTAATTTAGATAGCAAAACACGAGAAGAGAGCTGGGTGATTATTCAGGCCCACAATGGGATAGTCACAGTGGAGAGAAAGGGCATGATATTTTCTCAGGTACCTCTTCTGCTAGCTCTCTGGCTTCACTCATGTAAAGCACAAGATTATGAATGAGAAACCTTGTAAAGTGGTGAGGAGGATGGGGAAGGGGAGGAGAAAGGATTTCATGCTACCAGGGCAACCATCTCCATGGCAACTATTTAATTAATGAGCTGCTTATGAACCCTACCAACAGAGTCCTAGTGAATTCATGTTGTAGTAATTACCAGAGTTTCATTCATCCTGCTTTGGCAGGGGCTGCCTCAAGAAGCCTGCGAGCTCTGACAGCAGACGGGAGAGAACAGCTTGCTGAATCAATGGGAGGAGGGCGCGTGCCTTGGAGCGTGCTCCACTGCCTCTGAGCCAGCTCCCTGGGCACTCGAGCGTGGCGACCGCATACCATCCCATCCATCCTACAGTCCCACACTGCCAAAGGGCAACCCAGCTGGCCCCATGCCACCAACACAGGTTGCATGCACAAGCAGGCGGTGGAGCTGGTTGTCTTCCTCCCTGCTGTGTCCTCAGCCTCCAGAAGCTGATACGGAAAATAAGCATCTGAGCAGGGGGTATGCTGGAGGATTTCTCATTTCACACTAGCAGTCAGCAGCATAGCAGCTGCACGGGCATTGCAAGGTGAAAGAGAGATTCTGATAAGCACAGTGTGTTCTCAGAGGTAGGTATGCACAAGGCACCCCGAGGAGATGCAGGCTGTTCCATAAAGAGAGAAGATAAATAAAAGATACCCTAGATGAGACAAATAAAGTAAAAATGCTTCTAGAGGTGAGCATCAGGGCACTTGATTTACCTGTTCTGGTAAGGCAAGAAGATGCCCCATGATACTGCTGAAAACACATCACACCACTAGTCTGCACTCTTACCTGCTCTTAACCCCTGAAGGGAGGCAGATACGATGCACGCTCATCACTAGGATGCCTTACAGTCATACTAGATAAGCAAAAATGTGGAAATGCATTGACCCATTTGTTGCAGGATGTATTCATTTTTAGCACTACTTGTCTGCAAGCCCACTTCTCCCACGAGAAAGAGAACGCAAATAGACTGCCAAATGTTTTCACGGCAACTGAGAGAAATCAGAAGGATAGGCATTCCACTCACCTAAATCTCAGCCCACATCTGAGAGCACCCTCAAGTGCAGGCAGAAATAAGCACGCCTTGTTAATGGCTTCAGAAATCTATCCAAGGTCTAGAAGCACCCAGGACTTCTTGCTAAAGACAAAGCATGTACCAAATCAATGAGACTGGATGGAAACATGAGGACCTCAGCGCCTGTAGGGACTCATTCTGGTGCAACATGCTCCTTTGCCCAGGTGAGCACTAAACCAGCTGAACAGAACAAGGCAGATACATTTTTCACACTACAAGCAGCTCCCATTCAGGTCACCACAGTTTATTCAGATCCATGTCACTGCATAAACCTGACTATGTCTTGCACCAGCTGCTGAGGGGCACCAGTTCTACATTCTCATGCTGTCAAACACTTTCCAAAGAATTGGTTTTTAAGGCCACACTTTTCAGCAGGGTCATAAACAGGATCAGACACTGTATTTTGGGTAAAATGGTGTTGATAGGACAATAGAATATGCGACACTGCTAATCTTAGCAGCAAAGTACTGCCTTCCTCCACTGGCTACTGAGATGTGGTGTCCTGCTGTTTTGGGCTGCAAATGAAGCAGTGAGAAGAGCTAACCTCATCAAGGCAGCTGTGAAATCTGATAAGAAGAAAATAGCAGTTCTTTGCTGAGTAAGTGCTCTTAATTTCCTTGGTCAAGCCAACTGGGGACAGATTTAGCAGTAGTGCTACATGTCCCAACAAAACCACCACTTTTTCTGCAACCCTCAGCTCTTAGTGTCTGTTTTAGATGGGTATTCTTAAAAATGAGCAGAAGCTTGAAGACAATCTTTATCCACTTTGTGAGTACACAGCCATTACCCATTGGCTGATACGCTCACACAAGATGGCTGAGACTGTCGCACAAAATGGCGATGCTAACATGCTCCCCAGCCCAGAGCTGGCTACCCAAACAACGGACTCTCCTGCTCCTAGGCCAGGCATTCATCTGGCTGTGTTGTCATCTTTCAACTCCCTGCTTCTCTTCTTGCTTTTTCACATCAATATTTTTCTCTTGAGCTATTACTTTCTCAAGAACATCACTCTTATCCACATTCCTGTGCTCATTTTCACGGTGTTAGGCAACATGCTCTCTCACAATTTAACCCTTTATTTTCTTTCTCTATAAAGCAAAGTACACAACACTGTACTGCACTAAAATGGGTCACCATCAGTCAAATGCCTGGTCTATCAATTGTATATTCCTGCCTCATCCTTCTGAGCTGACTGAATTGAGGTCAAAATTGAAATGGGATGGTAGACAGTGAAACGACCATTCATTCCTGAGTCACAGAAAGGTTAACTATCTGTGATGAGCAGGCAGAATAATCACATTTAGTCGTCAAGAAGAAATCAAAGGTGCCCAAATGTCCTCCATGGCTGAGTCTTAAGTGCACTCTGCACACCAACTGACTTTGCATTGTGTGCACTTTCTGATTTCCCCAGTCAGTGCACAGTTTTAGGGGTCTCATTGCTCCCAGAACTCAGCCAGAACCTCTGGTACATCAGCTTCCATACATTTCCATCTCCACTCATGTCCAGGAAATATTACAGCTGTATGCAGTAGTACAGATAGAGCTGTGTAAAGTAACACGTATTTGGGAACTCTTTGGTAATCTTGCTGAGATTATGCTCTTCATTGCTTACGTCTTAATTTTACTAAGATCAAGCAACAGACAAACTGTTTTTTTTAATATCTTGAAAGAAGTTTTCTTTCATTTTTTCTGTGTATAGTGTTTCCTCTGACTATTCAAAACCCAAATGTGCACTTTTTCCTTTCATTACGAGCAGAGAGCCGGGCATAATCATGCGACTACTGGAACTGAGGTTTTAAGACCAGCTGTAAATTGTGGAGCCTGCTGAAAAATTTTTCCCATGTTTCTCTTAAATGCAGTGGCTTGGTCTCATTTTATACCCAAAGTAGTGCCCAGGATCCCTTAACAGGAAGTCTATTTTGACAACCAGACAAAAATAAAAAAAAGCAAGCAGGCATTTTTTGCAGCCTATTGATTGAGGAGACCACTGGAATAAAGTCACCAGCCCCCTTATACTGCACTGTAGTGGAAATACTGAGTCACAGCCTGAAACCGTGATCGAGCACCTGGTGAGAAGGGAGAGCCAACCCAAGGCAGCTCAGGTGCATGCAATGAACCTGAGTGACCACAAGGGGTGCGGCCGGGATACACCCCTTCCCAGACCTTATTTAAGGGTTGGCAGCGGAGGTGAGGGTATTTTGCTGGAGATCCCTGCCTACTTGAAGCCTTCCGAAGATAAGCAGCTTTTTTTCTTTTGTTTTTATGCCTATGGCTGTTGCGTTTGGGATTGTCCTCTTTTGCTGTAGCTAAAGTCTTTGCTACCCTGATATTATTGCAGTGCTTTCAATCATTTTATAGTGTTGTAGTTGTACCCATGCCTTTGGCTGCATCACCTTACTTCTCCTGCTATCCTCGTAATCCCATAGGTAAGAGAGATACCACAGTCCAGTTCTTCAAGAGAAGCATGTTTTGTTTGGGTGAGAGATTGGCAGCCTTTTCTTTAGAAGAAAAGATTCTCAGCCTGCGTGTAGGACTAAATAAAGAGAGCTTGACTTGTGGATTAGTGAAAACCAAGACATAAGAGTAGATTTGATGCTTTAATGTGGTACTTTCCTGTAGCTCGTTCCCTGTCTTTTATTTCTGTCTTTCTTAGTGCACTTGCCTGCAGAGGAAGTATAATCAGGAACAGATAATTGTCTGGTTATTTTTTAGTATCACAGACTCATTAAGGTTTGAAAAGACCACTAAGATCATCTAGTCCAGCAGTCAACCCATAATTACTAAACCATGTCACTTGTATTCTTCTTTTCGGCGTTGTTATTTCAGAAATCTCCCTCTTTCTAATAGCTCATCTAAATGACAAATATTGTTACTTCTCCGTGTGTATGATCTCATCTGCAATTAGAGCAGTCTTCTGTAACTCTGTGAAATCAAAGGATTTACTTTCAATTTATGGGCTGGAGCTGATATCAGCATCCACTTAATACAATACCCGTTACAGATTCCACTACTCCTTGACAGTTTTGCTGACACTTGCAATTTCACCCGAGTGCCTTTTTTTTCCTTAAAGCACCAGATCTTGTAGCCTTCTTTTGTTGTGGTTCATTTCAGTCTCTCAGAGTTAGAGGTCTAAGATCTGCCAAGGGTAAGACACAATTACCTGCAAATGTTTTAGAGAGCTTTGCTTTTTCCCTGGTGAGTACATGTCTCTGGAGGTGTGTTTAGGTGTGGAATTTAGCAGTATCAGAGTAATTCTCTGTGCAAGCTGGTATAGTCACCACTGACCACTTCAGAGCAGTGGTTTTAGAAGCAGTGGCATCAACACTGGGCAGCTCAGTAATTTAACAGGGCTGACATTTGTGCTGCAAGCTTCTTTTCCAACACAGTAAGTCCAAAAAAAATGCTGAGGCCGCTCTGTTTCTCCCCAGATCTTGCCTTGTAAATATGTTATTCTAAATTCCCCTTATCTGTGAGAGACTAGGGCTCCATTAAAAGCCACGCACTAGCACAGATGTGAAGCATTATTTTTGATAACCTTTCTATGTGGATAATGGGACACGTGGGGTGAAAGCGCATTAATTTCTTGTGCCTTGTTTCTCTCAGATGACTGTCTTTTCTGCTGTAGCACTATAACCTTGAAAAGGCACTGCTGAACCCACACTCTGCTGGGGTCCTGCTGTCCATCTGCACCTGCTGCGTGTCTGGGAAAATGCTCTGAAGACCAGGAGGGAAGCAGCTTTGCATTCTCTCATCTCTTTCGTACTGGTAAGAACTGCCCTGAATGACATGCTGCTGCCTGTTTCTTATAGGAATTCTATATGAGGGCTGCTCCAAAAACAGTGCCCCTGCTTTATTATGTTGGCCCATGATGTCAGGTGTTGGTGGTATGGCAGTAGAGCAATGTTGCCAACCTTTTGTCTTGCTTAAGCTACTGTGAGTGAAGAGGAGTTGTCTTGGGCTGCATGTAAAATATATAAAACAGTTAATGTATATAATTAACAACAAAACTTATATAAAAAGAAATCTTTTATTAAAACATTAAAAAATATAGAGAGAAACAAAAGCATGAAGCATGAAGGGCTTGGAAAATCAACCCTATGAGAGGAGGCTGAGGAAGGTGGGGCTGTTTAGTCTGGGTCTTAATGAGGTCTTATTGCTCTCTTCCAGCATCTGAAATGTGCTTACAGTGAGAGAGGGGCAAGTCTCTTCTCACTGGTGACAAGTGACAGGATGAGGGGAAATGGCCTCAAGTTGCACCAAGGTAAGTTTAGGTTGGATGTTAGGAAACACTTCTTTACAGAAAGGGTGGTTAAGTACTGGAACAGGCTCCCCAGGGAGGTGGTTGAGTTGCCATCCCTGGATGTGTTTAAGAGCCGTTTGGATGTGGTGCTCAGGGATATGATTTAGCAGAGGGTTGTTAGAGTTAGGGTACTATGACTAGGCTGTGGTTGGACTTGATGATTTTCGACACCAGGAGCAGGTGTGTATGAGAAACTTCTATGCTCCAAATGGAGCTGGAGCCATCCAAGTAAGCATTCTCCAAGCCTGGGAAAAGGATTTCAGTAGAAGAATTCAAACCATCTCTGCCAGATTCATGCATGTCTCGTAGAGTCATGTCCTTAGGAGCTGTAGGACTCTCTAAAGAGCCCATAAAGAAGAGAAAATAGCAGAATTCAGTACAAACTCTACCCTATCAGTGTGGAGTGCAATGCAGTAGGTAATGTCTCTGCCTTGCCTATTGTAGAGTACAATCAGCTGAATTCAGGAAACACAAAGCATCTTTATTTCTACAATATAGAAGTGATTTTTCTGAGTAGCACAGTAAATTTTTCATAAGAGAGGAGCAGGCCTTGGTGAGGGGAGGCTGGAGAAAGCTTTCTGAATCTTGCCTTTGTCTGCAACACAAGTCATCTCTCTATAAGTGGTTCTACATGAAGCCCAGTTTGTTTCACAAGAAGAGAGATCTCACAAGTTATTATCCAGCAGGTAGCACGTGAAGTAATAATTGCTACTTCTGCTTTTTTGCTCCTTTTTTGCTTTCATTTCTTCTGGTTTTGGTGATCTCTTTCCTCTGCTCCTTTGTCCACCTTCACAATGCCAATTTAAAATGTGGAAGGAATTCATAGTAAAGGTGACTTCCACATGTGCTTGAGAAAAGGTGGGATGAAAACATTGCAATTTCATTACCTGTTCCTTTATGGCTAAATCTGGGTTGTTGCTGGGCAGATGGGATACAGTGTGAAAGCAAAGCATGGGCTACATCTGAATCTGCCTTTTTTCCTTCTCCAGGCAAACTACCCAGAGAAATAATCATGACGTTTTAGGAAGCCGTCCTCAACAGGAGAGCACTTCTCCATCTGATCACAGCACAAGAGAAGGAACACGGAGACAAAGTATGTCCATCTTCAGCTTTGCTTTGATGAAAGGCCTTGTTCTTAAGTATGTGCAGCTCCCAGTTTGTCAGTATATAGGGGCTACTACAAAAGCTATTAGTCAAAACTTCTATTCAGCTTGATTTGACCATTGCCTTTGTTTGAAGAGTGTGGAAAAAGCTTTTTTCTATCTGTACAGATCCGAAGGAGGGAAATAAGGATAGTAACATATAAGCACAGAAATGGAAAAGGAGAGCATGCTAAAAGGGATCAGCTCTGAACATGCTGCCTCCTTACGAGAAACTTATTGGGCAGAGAGGAGCTAAACTAAGCAGCACCATCTAGTGTCAGGCTAGGAACAGAGCTGGTGCCTGGATCCTCCAGGGACTTCTGCCTATATCAGTCAGGTTCCCCCCAGAAAACCTAATACACTAATCCATTAGGAAATAAGCAGTAATTTCTAGTTAAAACAGGTCTTGAACTCACAATTCAGTTCTTTTTTTTCCCCTATTACACTGCTGAATGCGGTGATTTCTCGGTCCAGTCTTGTGACCTCATTTTTTATCTTTGTCTTGTTCCTCATTAATCATTTTAATGAAACGGTAACAAATATGCCCAGTAACCTTCTTGATAAGCACATACTCATCCACTTTTTTTCTTTTTGGTAAAATCTGTGAAGAGGACATGGATTTGGTCTACTCCATTCCATCCCAGTTCCTAAGATTCCATCCCTTGGTCTATGCCGGACTTTCTGCACTGAATCAAAATGACTTCTGGTAAGTAACATCCAAGACTACTTTGTCTTCTTTCTGCTTCACTGCTTATCACTCAAAAGGTTGTTTCCACCACCTTAATGCATTGCACAAGTACCATGTGCCTGCAGCTCAAAGACAGAGGTTTGGCTAAGGCCACAGGAGGGACTACCCAGGGAGGTTGTGGATGCCCCGTCCTTGGAGGTGTTCAAGGCCAGGTTGGATGGGGCCCTGGGCAACCTGATCTAGTAAATGTGTATGTTTGGTGGCCCTGCCAGGCAGGGGGGTTGGAACTACATGATCTTTGAGGTCCCTTCCAACCCGGGTCATTCTGTAATTCTGTGACTGGGAACATCAAGGAGAGTTTAGAACAGCAAAGCCCTGAAAACGTTCTCTACCTCCCACCACTCTCACCTGAAAGACACGCTTCCTACTCTACTGGAATGCAGAGAGCTGTGTGTGCAGACATACCACCTAACTTCAGGTGCACTGTGTCAGAAGGAAATGTCTTCAGCCAAGAGTGGTGTTTGTCGGCATCCTTTATTCTTAGACTGTGTTAACCTCTAACGAGGGCTGTTTTTCTATGTCTAGGAAGAAAAAAAAACAAAACCATAAATCAGTTAAAATGAGTGCATAAAACAAAAACAACACACAGAATGCAGGAGAATGAGGTTGTTACAAGATTTCTTTAAAGAAATAGGAATCTATCAGCTGCTCCCAAAGAAGCTGTGTTCTCTTAGCAATGGGCATCTAACCATACAGCTTTAAGTCATGTTTTGATAGCTGTGATCATTACATGACGGTGTTCCATTATGCAGTATTGGCTAACTAATATTGCTCTTTTTCTTCATTAATGATTTGCAAAGAAACAACCATAATTCATATTCCAAAAGTCGTCCTCCCATGTACCTATTTGCTCACCATTTGTAATTAAGTTCATGAAAGATTAATTCCTTAATTGTGATGTTTATTAATTATCTGTTTTTTCCATTTACAGATTTGCAGCATTACTTCTATTCCTTAATTAGCTCACAACAACTGCAGAAAATGTGAGTCATCTCCTTCGTTCTCTCTGCCTCTTGGGCAAATTATTGGCTTATTGGACTTTCAGTCCACCTATTGTCCTACATCTTGCTTGCAAGAAAGCCATCGAGGCCCTGGAGAGTGTGCAGAGAACGGCAATGAAGCTGTGAGGAATCTATTGCACAAGTCTTATGAGGAGAAGCTGAGGGAGCTGGGGTTGTTCAGTCTGGAGAAGAGGAGGCTCAGGGGAGACCTTATGACTTTCTGCAGCTTGTGAGGAGATTGTGGCAAGGTGGGGGTCAACCTCTGCCCCCAGGTAACAGCAATAGGATGAGAGAGAATGGCCTCAAGTTGTACCAGAGAAGATTCAGGTTGGATATTGGGAAATGCTGATTCCCTGACAGTGGTGGTGCAGTGGCACAGGCTGCCCAGGGAGGTGGTGCAGACATTATCCTGGAGGTGTTGGAGAAAAGGGTGGATGTGGCACTGGGGGATGTGGTCAGTGGATGGTCTGGGGGCTGGATGTGATGATCCTAGTGGTCTCTACCAACCCTCATGATGCTGTGATTCTAAAGAGACTCAGGTACCTGAACCTCCCCCAAATCACACATATTGAGGGAAGGTCTCTATCCCTCCTCCACTCCTGGAGGTGCCTGCACACTTCCTCACTCTACAGGTGCTTCAAGCACCACGGACGCCCCAGCACCCGACTAGGAGCCCTCCACCCTCCCCCTGTCCTACATGTACCCCAGCCGAGGGCTCAGCCCAGGCTCTCCCCGCCCCTCCGCTCCGTGCCCGGCCTCTCGCCATCCCCTCGCCCGTTGTGCCTCGCTCCCCGCCTTGCCCCGCCGCACTCCGACCGTTGGCTCACGGCGATGGCGGCGAAGCTGATGATGCGCGTTCTGCTGCTCGTTGTCCTCACCGGTAGCGGGCGGTGGCCGAGCTGGGAGGGTGGCAGCGGGGACGGTCCCAGTCCCGCATCGAGGGCTGTGGGCAGGGGGAGGGAAAAGGGTCGGGAGAGGGAGCGGGGAGAGGGACGAAGATCCGGGATGGGGCGAACTCAGGCTGGACCTGGCCGGTAACGCCGCCTCTCTCCCTGCAGGGCTGCTCCTGTGCCCCGGAGCTGCTGCCAGCACCCCGGTGAGTGATGCTTGTCCGCTGCTGAGACCCGCAGCTGCCTGTGCCGGCAGTACGCCTGAATGGGGCTGCAGCACTGCTGTCCGGGGAGCTGGGCTCTGCGTTCCCATCTGTCACCTGCCGGCTCGGTGAGTGTCCTTCCTATGTGGAGCTGTGCCTGATATCCTTTGTGTCTGTCTTCCCCAGCCGGCATGCGAGAAGTACAGCCGTCTGCCTGGATGTCCGAGGGACTACAACCCTGTCTGTGGGAGCGATGGAAAGACCTACGCCAATGAGTGTGTGCTCTGCCTTTCCAACAGGTAGGCACTTACTGCACGTCCTCACCTTCCTTTCTCTGCAGAAACGTTTGCCCTCACTTCCCAATAAGTGAAGAGTTATCGCTTGCTCACTGTCTGTTAACTGCACTTCTAGCATTTTCTCAAAGTTCCTTGCATTGGTTTTTATTGTGATACCTGTAAATAGCTCAGCTTGGATTAGCTGGTAGTATTAAGGAGTGTGTCACAGCACGGGCTTTGCTTGTAGTGTTCACACAGTTCACGCACTGCCATTAAATACAAACATAGAATCGCAGAAAGATTTGGGTTGGAAGGGACCCCAGTGATCATCCAGTCCCAACCCCCTGCCCTGGGCTGGCTGCCCCATCACCAGCTCAGGCTTCCCAGGGCTCCAACCAATGTGTCCTTTAGAGCCTCCAGGGATGGGGCATCCACAGCTTCTCTGGGCAGCCTGTGCCATCAAGTAAAATTTCTACCTGCCACATTTAAGATTTAATAGCAAGTGTTATTGTACAGTATGTAATACTGGACTCTTGGACACCTCCCATCAGAAACTTACAGTAAACATGAAAGATCCAGCTGAAATGAAGCTGTTAGTGAAAAGATTTTACTGTCAAGATCCAATCTCTTGTGCTCCCTTTCACAGAGAAAAGTAAGAATGCCAAATGTTAGGAGAAAATTCTGTTTTGCCATTCAGGTTGTCTAACAGTCAAGAATAAGATCTCTCACCCTCCTTGAAAGGTGTTATTTTATCCTTTAATAATTTCATAGTTTTTAAAACAACTTGAAAACACAGAAAATCATTCCCTAATAAACACTGGTACGTCCACTGTGACTAGCTAGAAAGCTTTGCAGTGCAGAGCGTGGGTCAGAATAGGGGAAATATCAAAGGTGTCAGGGGACAATTTAAGGAACTAATATTTAAAACAATGAACGCCGTAGAAATATATTGTAACATACTTTTCCACATCAAAGTCTGTTTACAAGTGTGCAAAACTGCAGAGTTTGGTAACGTTCTCACTGGCGTACATCACAAACTATCTAAGAAAATAACAAAATTGGAACAAAAATTGGCAAAGCAATTGGCAAACCTGCAGTCTGAGTAACATTTAGAAACCCCAGCAGATCAAGGGGGTGCATTATAGTGCCGCTAGTGAAAAAGGGCAGCAAAGAGGCACTAAGTTATTAGCTCTGTGTGCGTAATTCATGCATCTTTTCATCAGTTTCTTTGCAATAAGGCTTGCTGCAAGTAATGCAAATAAATGTATTGATACTTTTAACTGAACATATAAATATATTGTCCCTTTTAACTGAATGTTAGCATGGAAGAGTTTTCTTCATAAAATGTCTCTGTGAAATGAAAGTGTGGTGCTTCTCCTCTAAAATGTTTCTGTTCTTCTTGCAGTGAAGAACATAAGCATGTCCAGATTTACAAGACTGGAATGTGCTGATATGGCAGATGGCAACTCTTCAAGCAAATGAGGACAAAGTCAGTCCAAATAAAAACACTTCATTAAAAGTAGTTTCTCTGTAGTCTGCCCTAATAAATAAACTTGCATTTTTAAACAAAGTCCTGTGAGTGTGTTTAAATCACATAGCCATAACTTAGAACCTGAATTTCAATTGATTGTTTCATGTAAGACTGATCACAGGGCAAGGAAGAGATACCCTGGCAGCTTACCAGGAACAGTCAGTTCTTTGTGAGGCACTAAGAGCCATTTCCCACAGCACTACCTGGCAGCAGGCAGGTTTCAGCACCTCCACCTTGGGCATCACAAGCTACCACTCCTTTCTGGAAGGATCTGAACCCATAGCCCATGCCTGCCTGCACTCAGTGTAAAGAATAACTGTTCGCAAAGTGATCTTGCTTGGCTTCACTGGAGGGCAGGAAACTTAGAATAGTGGTAGAATGAGAGTACAGATGCATGCCACAAGTCCTACTGCTTTCTAGTCTTCCCCAAGAAAAGACACCTCTCATTCAGCAGAGATCTACAGAGAAGGTGGGTGCAAGGGTTTCTGTGTTCGGTAATGTGTAGAATGTGACGTTCCTATTTCTGGGGTCATTGGCTTCTGGAAAGAGTTACTTGGAGGGGAAAGAGTTGGCTTGGAGCATGCTGAAGTACCCAGGAACTGAGGCCACAAGGCTCTTTGCTCTGGGTCTTGCAACCCTCTTATTTTTGATACCCAGAAATGCTTGGATCAGGCAGCATAAACTTTTCCACTGAATCAAACCAGAAGTATTTCCTTTTGATGGAATAGAAACTCATAAGCTTTATACATTGCCCATCTTACTGTAATAATTAAACAGAATAAGAGCTGCCCAAAATCTTATTTTTGTAAATCTCTTTGGATTAGACTTTAGCTTTTATGTATTGTGCTGTTATTCACCTTCCTGTCAGCCAGACAATCCTTCAGTTAGGCAAACTGTTTGTCAGGTTTGTTGTAACTGCTGTGGCTGTATTGCCTAACTTCCCTTTTGTTCTTTGATGTAGGATTTTAAGTTGTGCTTTGTAATTCCTGCTGTTCTTCAGACAGTTTAAACGTACATTTCCCTCTGAAGCAAAGAATATTTCTCCTAAGAAGAGAGGAGCTGATGTTTAGCATTAAATCATGCTACGCTTGACTGTGCCAGGAATTAATAAATTCCCAGCCTCCTCCTTCAAATTAAAAATTAAGACTGGATTTCTTACCAGTGTTCTGTGACCGCTCTATTTGATCTGTCAGATGCATAAAAATCCATATATCCCTTTGATTGCTTGATGTGTTGACTTGACCTCATCTACTAATGGTATTTATTTATGAACCAGATGAAATCAATAACAAAAAAGGATGTTATCATCACCTTTAGACATCAGCGGGCCATGTGCCAAGTGCTAGCTTATCACATTTGCCTGAGAGTAAGAAGGGATTATATTAGTTGAATAGCATGTTTGTGCAAAAAAAAAAAAAAAAAAAAAAAAAAAAGACATGAAAGGATCTCTTTTCTGTCTGATCTCAGTTGGCTGGATAATATTTTACTTAATTATTACAATTTTTGCTTGTCTGTTTATGCTGTTTTCTAACTTCCCAGGCTCAGCACAGACTTGAAGTGACTGGGAGGAGAACATGCAGCCATCTGTCTCAGTCAAGTCAAAAGCTGTCACATTAGCTCTTGCTGATGATGAGGAAGGAAGGGCAAAACACACAACATATATTTTTCCCTTATTGAAGTTCAGTGGATATATGCTTCTCTCTAATTAATATTAAGAAACTGTTGCAAAAATATACCTCATTGTTGCCTTTAATTCTGCAAACCTGGGTCACGTTCTTTTAAGTACAACACCTATGTAATTTTTACAGTTTGCTCAGGCCAAAATAATAGAAACAAGAAGAAGAAGAAGGAATGGCCACCATTCTTGGTCAGTGAACATCCTGAGAGATGCAAAGTAGAGCTGCTTGCTGCCTCTGAGGATCTGAGTGAATTTATTTGCAACGCTTTCCTATGTGAATCAATATTGATCTCTACAAATCAGCACTTGCGTTTTCCTGCCAAGCAAGAGGTACGCACCATCCTTAGATCAGAGATTTGATTCAAGGCCTGACATAAGTAGGCCATGAAAAAATGCCTCCGGTTCCAGAGAAACATCAGATCAGTATGAATTATTTTATTCCTCATTGCTCTAAAACAAGGGCTTTTTAGTGATTAAATTCCTGACTCTCCCTCCCACAGAAACATCAAAAAGGATACATGCATAAACAAAATGTTCCATAGGTTTCACACACTGTTGCCCAGCACACACTGTAGGTGTGCTCAGGGACTGCCAGACTCCTGCTCCCTGCTTGGTTGTTTGGCAATGCTCAGACCCTTCTCTTCAGGCACTATTTTGGCAGTTGGTAGATTTTGTGAACCAGAGGCATTACCATGCCTTGGTCTGGGCAAGGTTGGAAGTATCTCTCCTTGAATTTCTGGCAGGTTCTTTCAGGGCTGAGGTTCTTGATGTTCTTTTGGGTATGATAAAAGTATATCAAATTCCAGGTAACAATGTCAGGACAACAGGTGAATACTTCCCCCTTTGTTGCCAGTGTGTTGTTAGCCTCTTCTGTTAAATAGTCACTGTGTTTGTCCTGGGTTGCAGTGGACCATGAACAAGAGCAGAAAGGAGAGATCTAACTTTGAGAACCGTGGTCTAAATCCCACAGTATGAGAGAGGCAAGCATGAATTTATGGAGTTTTCATATTGCTCACTAGGTGGCAGCATTTATTCTTTTCTGCACCTCATTTTGTTTTATGTTCTCAGTGAAGTCCGGTAGGGATCTATGAATGATTATTGTTTGTATACATAAACATTCTGTAGGAGTTGTTTCTTTTCATGCATGTTATTAGTGTCATTACAGCCCTGATACACAGTCAAACCCATTAAACTTGGCAGAGTGAACTTATGTTTTTTCTCATCACTGAATCCAAGTGTGTTCGCTGCAGAAAACTCCACAGGATAATAAATATTTTGCAGTAATTTTATTCTGTAGACAGATACTTTGGAAATAAACCTATGGTGTTCACTGCCATGCTTAGGATTACACTTATTATCTACCAGTGAGAAGTTTTATAAGATTCTGAAACACTTCTGCCTTTCAAGGAGATGTGATATCTTTTCTCTGGACTTCATAAGCAAAAGCATTTAGGGTTGACTTAAAGCTTCAGACTTACATTATCCTATTCCTGCATTACCAGTAGAAGAGGCAAAGGTGCTGAAAAATCCTTTGCTGCCATTTCTGTGTTTGGAAGTTGTGTAGGTTTGTGACTGTAGTGAAAATTTAAAACCACATGTATTGTTATCAGCTGAGAGCTAGTTAATTCTCATGTCAGAGTCAATAGGACAAGACAGCAAACAAGTTATCTGTCTGGATCAGCCAAGGTAAAGATTTCTTAAGTTCTGGCTATGGGGGTCTGCAAACTCTTAGTAATTTTATTACCTAGTTAAGCACCCAGGAAAGGAAAAAATATGCATATTTGAGGGAATTCTTCCAGTTCTATGCAGAGGAAGAAGGATGCCCTTAGAAAAAAACAATGGGCTCATGAAGAGGGAAAGAAACATTTGCCTACTCCTCTTAGTTGATTATATTAATTGTGCTGTATAATCTCCTGATGAACACTACTTTTAGACTCTGCAGTGCACAAGCCAGAAGGCATATATGGAATAATGTGCTAGAGCAGGAATCTTGTACACAACTTCAGACACCATGACAATACCTGCTTTTTGCCTCACCACCAGCTGGGCTGAACCTGAACCAAATCAAGGGAATGTTACCAGAGCAGGTTTTTGTTTCCTGTCAGTCTTTGGGCCGTGAGAAAATAGAGATCTCTCTTCTCCTTTTCACCTTCTGCTAGTTCCTTAATCAGACTCTGATCAGGGGACTAAAGACGTCGTGCTGACATCAAGTGGTGTAAATGAACAGTCAGGAGAAAACTGGCTGATAACTGAAAAAGTAGTTTAAAGAAAAAAAGTGTGGGAAATCCATAAATATCATCATAATGTATTTTCTTGTCCTGTTAAGTGTTCAAAAGATCCAAGCAGAAAACCGAATTGATGCTAAATGATACAGAAGAAAAACCCGGAGAAGTATGAGGCACTGGCACAGGTTGCCCATAGAGGTGGTGGAAGTCCTGGAGACTCTCAAGGTCAGGCTGGATGCAGCTACCTGGTGTAGCTGCTGGTGCCCCTGCTCAGTGCAGGGCAGTTGGGCTAGATGGCCTTTAGAGATTTCTTCCAACAATAGATTCTATGATTCTATGATCTCAGACTCTCAGAAATGCTGGATTTTTTTTTTTATTTTTTTATTTTTGTCTATTTAACAGCCCAGAAAATACACATTCTCCTATCTCTGAGCTCCTTTCCATTCTACTCTTCTGAATGTGTTTGGGCTCTTGACATGGAAAAAAACACTGAAAAATAGTCTTAAGCACATTCCTGAGATTTTTCTCATTGCCACTGCTCTGCTGATGCACTGTGCAGCTGTGCAGATATATACAGGCAGCGATACTGCAGAAAACCTGCTTATTTTGCCATATAGATACTTTGAATGATTGATTGTGTGTCCTGAGGAAGTAACAGTGGAGGCAGGTAGATGCCAAATCAAAGACAGTAATCAAACAGTAGGAACTTGTGCTTGCTCTGCAGGCAGGAGCTCCTCTGTTTCTCCGTGCCAAATAGAGTTCAGCATTGTTTCATTTTGTTGTCCTCTTTGCTCAGCAACGAAGTGGTTAACTGTGGTTAAATACTTTATGCAGTACATAGGATCGTTCATGCTTCAGCTCCTAATGCTACTGAAAGACAGCTAGGTTGTTGTGACAGGAGGTTTAAAAATACTCAGCTGGAAGTCAGATGTTGCACAGTGATGAGATCACGTTTAGTCCTCCTAAAGCATCCAGTCCAACTGAAAGGTTTAATTGTATTTGAAAGGAATGTGTCTTAGAACTAACCCTATAGCAAGGCCCAGGCCCTGATCCAGCCCAAAGACTTCTCCACAGACCTTCCCCAGCCATATGCTCCCCACCTTGCAGTGCCTCCTCCCTGTGTCAACGTTTGTCAGCTGTCTGGTGACCCAAGTGGGTGAATGCATCTGGGTCTTTTGTAAGAGTAATCAGTTCACTGATTCAGTTGTCTGCTGGGTTGCGCAAGACCTTTTGTTGGCCAACTAGGGTGAGGAACAAGACAAGAGGCAGGGAGGAGGCGTTGCTTTCTTGAGGAACGCTGGTTTAGCACATGCTCTGCACAGCAGTCAAAGGTTGTGTTATTTATATGCTGTCACTGGCGTATTAACTGCTCCTTGGTGAGGGCAATGAAATGCTGTGCTGCTGTGAGGAAAAGGCAATAGGGGAAGGGTATTGTAGGCTGCAATACTGGATCCTCCACTTTAACTGCTTGCTAGTTTGAAGAATAGCCACAGGCTCCTGGACCTTGGTGAGCTCCTTGCACATTTCACACAAGGTCTTGTTCTACTATTTCACATCACTACATTCTAAAAGTCATCAATGATCTTGTTAGTGAAGTATAAATTTGCAGTCAAATTGTCTGTAGAGGCTATTAGAGATGCTGAGGATACTGAATATCTCTTTAAGAGTTTGCAGGACAGGAGGCTAAATCCCACAAAGAGCTCATCTCCTCTGACTTTGGCATGCAGAAGTTCAGGTATGCCCCTGAGGAGTCAGTGAAGTCCGGGCAATTCATAGCTTAAGCTGTGCTCAGGAAGAGAAATGTCTTTTGAGGACAGTACATTTCTGTCCAGGAAGTGTAACATCTGCCTGGGCTGATTTGCTTGGCACTTTTAAGCCTAGTGCACTGATAATTGACAAAGCAGTAGCAATAGCTCAAGAAGGAATGACTTTAAGTTGCACCAGGATAGGTTCAGATTGGGTATTAGGAAACATTTCTTCACTGAAAGAGTGGTGATGCACTAGAATAGGCTGTCCAGGGAGGTGGTGGGGTCACCATTCCTGGAGGTGTTCAGGAAACATAGAGGAGATGTGGCACTGAGGGATATGGTTAGTGGGCATGCTGAGGATGGGTTGGGGATTGGACTTGGGGACCTTAGATGTCTTTTCTTAGAGGTTTTGGGTTTTTTTCCAGCCTTAATAATTGTACAGTTCTATGAATCTAATGTTTTCTGTTCCTCTCAATTCTGATGCAGCTCTCTAAAATGACTTTTTGGTCTTGCTACAACGAGAGCAAGGAACACAGCAGAAAATGTAAGGTAGAACTATATCCCACTGCAGCATAAGGAAAGGAGTCTCCCAGCAGCTGACCTTGCTGACTGCTAACAAAATATATGTTTTTTTGTATTGCCTACAGATTGTATTTACCATGATGACACAATGGCATTCTTGTGCACTCAAATGGGCTATGGGAATGTCGCTGTCCCATGACAGTTCTCAGTGCACTCAGACCTCTAATCCAGGCTGACAGCCAGTAACACAGGCTGAAAACAGGAGCTAGTTCAAACTGTCACGTGTACAATCAAAACAAGCTGCAAAGCATGGGTAGCCCCTACAAACTGATATCCCACTGCAGAGATGGTGATCTAACTCAGCAGTACACATCACAGCAGCACAGGGATGATGTTAAGTTGGTAATGGGTAGACAAACGAGACACTTGTAATCATCCTGTGATCCATGTTTGGAGACCTCAGTGGCAAGGTGAGATGATATTGTTACCCTTAAGCTGTCCTTGATGCCTTGACGAAGAAACTGTGGGACACCAACAGTGCTGTACAGCAGATGGCAGTGAGAGGCGTGGGTAGTGTCATCAGTGGAACACCTGAGAAGGTGAAACAGATTTTCCTCTGCTGCCCCCAGGTGAAAAGATGCAAGCAGAAGGCGATGCATGACTGAAAGGAGACTGAACAGATTCAGAAAAATAAATGCTGTTTTTTGCTAAGATCACATTCCAGTCGCTGAAATCAGTGCAGATACAGAGGAAAAATGTACACACAAAGAAATGGATTCTTGGCTCAATATCTGCCTTGGAATTGTTTCTGAAAACCATTAACCCTTGGAAGCAATGGTAAAAAATAAAAAAGGAAGGGAGAGGCATGAACAGTGAGAAGCTCTTGAGTGACCTGCACTTCATCACTGAGGAAGCACAAGGAAGCTGCTTCTGACACAGGACATGAAGGATGATGTTTCTTCAGAGATTACCAGTGAGAGCATGTTAGCACCAGGTGAAGAGGGTTCAGGAGGTGGGATCCACCTTCATAGATACTGTCAAGTTCACCAACATGTCTTCTTGATGCTGTAAGTGAGCAGTATTGTGAATCCTGTTCTAGCACTCTCACCAGAGGATGCTCAGCAATGTCAGGAGCAGCTGGCTGGCCAGACCCTGATCTTACTGCAGATCCTGCAGAGAAGGCCAGGTCACAATTTGTAAGGAAAGAGAAAGAACAGTTGGTAAAACTTAGCTCCCTTTTTTTTTTTTCTTTCTTTTTTTTTTTCTTTCTTTCTTTTTCTTCTTTTTTTTTTTTTTAATTATCTAATTTTTTATTAGTTTTTAATTTTTATTATCTAATATTTTCTATTTATATATTATAAGAGCAGCTGGCCCTTGGCAGACTGCTGTGGTGCTGCTCCCTCTCCCAGTTTCTCTGCAGCTGGGAGCATGCAGCTCCCTTTGCGGTGACAATCACCTTCAGCTTTTCTCCTAGTGGTCTTTCACTTGGAGAAGGTCAAAACAGTCCCAGTTATTGGGCTTATCTGTCCTTTGGCTCCCCACGTGCTGGAAAGCTGGGTGCACACCAGTCTGATTCTTGCAGCTCTGACAGTCTCTGGCGCAAAAGGTGCTTTTCAGCATGGAAAAATGAGCAGACAATGTCTTCGATTTCCAATATTTCTTTAACATTTATTAATATTTAAACAATGATATTTATATTATTATATTTATAGCCTTTGTGGCCTTGTAAATGGAACATTTTGGTGTAACGGACTGAAGATGAGCTTTTAGCATTTTCTAAAAGGAAGAAAAGGGTAAGGTGAGGCAGCACATGTAAAGGAAGAGAGAGAAGAAACTCAAGTGTGCTCCTGCACAATTGTGTACTTCTGCCAGCTACGCTGACAAAGCCAAGAGCTCTTCTGGAGGAGAAATTTGGCCATAAGCAGGAGACTAGGGATATTAGTTGTCCTTCTACAAACAGGACTGCTTCATAACGGGTAAAATGAACCAGATTTTTCACTGCCCCACACCAATGGGCATGTTCCCACTCAACTCTTTCCAGACACGTTCTCCAGTGTGAGTGCACTGCTGGTGCTCTCTGTACTGGAAGGGCTGAGCTCCCTTCTGAGGCTGAGTGCTCCTTACTCTGCAGTGCTAATGCAGGGTATGCAGTATGCAGAACCATCTGCTCTGGCAGATGACATTCAAGAGAAAGTGGTCACAGAAATCCAGTAGGAAGATCACTGCTCTCCAGCAAAACTTTCCTGCTCAGGCTCCTAGCACATAGATATTCAAACCTAAAATAAACACTGCAGTAACCCCAGCCACCTCCCCTACAGAGTAGCTAAGTATCATGGCAGCTCCCCACAATGTTTAATAGACATTAATGGACACTGGTTTTGAAACTGAGGTATGGAAATGCTTTTTCTGGGTCTAACCGGCTTTGGAGGCATAGATGGATGAATAGCATTCACACAAATGTTTCTCTGCAGTTTTGCTCACAGACCTGTAAGCAAGGTTTGTTGGGTGCTTCCCCATGTCAACAGGCACCCACCTTTTGTGCTCACCCTCTTACACTGGCAAATGTAGCGTCCCAGCTGAAACCAGCAGCAAGAGCTGCAGGGTATGGCTGGCTGGGGGCAGTGGCAGGGACCCTCCCAGCTGCAAAGGGTCATTTTCAGGCGCCCCAAGGGTGCCCCAGCAACTATGGGTGTGTTGCATGGAAATACCCCCAGATACAGTCTTCAGGCTTATGGTGACAGCTCAGCTGATGGTCACCTCTCTGCAGGTGCCCAGACTGGTCTGACAGAAACCAAGCCACTGCTGGCTGTGTGTCACCACCATTGCAAGGGCCAGGTCCCACCAAGGCCTGGCAGCCAACACCCACAGGCAGGGTCACCCACGAAGCCCCTCACAGCAAGCAGATGGGAGGACAGCACAAAAAGTCACATAGCACTCCTAGCCTCCCAGCTCCCCTACTTTCACCCTGAAAAATGAACAGCCCTTTGACGTGCTGGGAGGGCACTTGCTCCTCTTCACATTCCTCTCTCACCAGGAGGAGCACAGAGAAAATCTGCTCATCTCCTCCTGCCTCTTCCCCACTTTCATGATCCCGGGTGCTGGATCCAACATATTCCTGGGCTGGGCACACCAGGCAGCTCGCATGTGTGATACCCAGCTGGCTCTCTGCATGCTAGGACCTGCTCTGCCTGCAAGCCATGGCAGTACTGTTGAAAAGCCTCCTGGCAAGAAACTGCGAGCATCAGAGCCCATTTTAGTAACTTCAAAACAATCTGGTAAGTAAGAGGGAGAAAAGGATGGAGAAAGATTGTACCCGAGGCAGAGATTGCACATGGAAATACCAAAGAGATTACACTGTTCTGTTCCCTCAGAAGTATTGGCACAACTGGAGAAGCAATAAAGCACCGCAGTTTCCATCAGCGTGGCGGTATCCAATGGACAAAAGAATGGCAGGGATCTTATTGGAAGTCACACCTGATTTGTTTCTGTTTGGCCTGAATCAGCTCTGATGCTGAGGAGAGACAGCCTCTATCCTGCCTAAAACCCATTATAAAAAAGAAAAACAGGAAAGCAAAGCAGAAGATGGCTTTTGCAGTCCCCTCTTGTATTTGTGTGTGATGGGGAGAAGGGAAGATTTTGTTCTCCTTCTGATGTTGGTTTTCAGGGGGTGGAAGAAGTTTCGGGAAAGTGCACAGGTCAAATCTCTGCTTTCCTCTCCAACCTTTTTCCATCCTGTCTCCACTCTTCTGTAAGGGGATATTCAAGCCAGGATGGCCTTGAGCTATGCGTTCATTTCTCCAAACAAAGCGTCTCCAGCCAACACGCTGCCGTAGCGCAAGTACTTGGATGATACCCAAGCCTCTGCGAGATGAGTCTCGACATGTGGGATGCCAAACATATGCTGCAACTGCCGGCTGCTCACTGCAATGCCACGGCATCATGCAAAATTGTTGAGTGCACATCATGCCAGCTGCACTTTTTCCCCTGAAGGAAGGAAGACTTCTTGATGGGCCCAGAGGCAGTCTGCATGCTGCTCCTTTAATCTGACTCTCCTGTCAAAGGGACTGCATCTGGGGCCAGGATATTTTCCAGGTGAGGCACAAACTCCAGCAGTACTCTGACTTTCTCCCAGGAAGAGAAATTCGAAAGGACTTCAGGATCAGAAAAGCGTTAGTTTTTGCCATGCAGATACAGGCAGTTTCACGACCTGACTTTAGCGCTGTTGTTGCAGGACTCCCAGCAGCCCTCATACCATTTCAGTGGCACGTCTCAGCCTGAAATATGTCACTGCCAGCGTTCCCTGTGCAAGTCTGGGCTGGATTCAGAGGTAAGGAAAATAGTTCTTTTTTTCCACATTAAAAACATTCTCTCTGTTGATAGCAATAAACTACGGAAGAGAGAATCCTTCCTATTATTCACATTTTTCAGTGTTTGGGGCACTTGCATGAAAGTAGATTACAGCTCACAAATGCAAGCAGAGCAGCTGGGCCTGCACCCCCGTCCCTCCAGCCACATCTCCTTGACCTGCTCACCTCCACCCATGGCAACCCCTGCTCCTGTTGCTCAGCACCATCTACAAACATGATGTATCCTGTTGGCTGGGTGCTGGCCCAAGACACACAGGATCGGGTCTTCTCCCAGGAAGTTCCTCTCCCAGCATAACTTAGTTTGTCGTGCAGTATCACTGTAGTAACAGCACTTCTGCTTGATAACTGCTATCCTGCTAGGAATATTGGCACTGGTTTTTCCACACTTTGGCACATATTTCTTTGCAATACCCACACTTTTGCAATACCCATGCCTCAGCCCATGTCTCCCCTCACACTACAAAACCACTCAAAGTTCAGGAGGGTTTTGTCTAATTGCTGAACACCGGGTAGGCTTTGTGCTTGTGTTTGTCCAGCTGCTTCTACCCAGGGGCAAGGCTCCAGCCAACTTCACAGCATTATTTTGCATCCACTGCCAGTTTTCCTTTGTTCTGGCAGATCAGCATAGCCATTGCAATTGTCAGTCCTTTCTCCATTGCCTCTGATTTTCCAGCATCCCCTTCCAGCTGTCTGGAAGCTGAGAGTAAATTGTCTCCCCCTCTTTTCACTCCCTAGGATGTCTCTTTGAAAGCTGCTGCCAGATGCTCCTCGTCCTCCCCAGTGGGGGTTGCAGGCTTCCAGGCACTGCCAGCTGTGACAAGACAGGTCTATAGCAATGGAGGTGTCCTGTCCCACTCCCCGTACCCTTCCTGCAGCAGCAGCACAGATTCAGGATCTGATCCTGTCCTCTCTCAGCCTGCCAGCATTGCAGAGCTGACTGAAGCCAAGAGCCTTAAGCCTGGACAAACCATTTACAGGGAATTAAAGTAAAATGAGAAAGAAGCTCGTCCAGGATTTGGTCTTGATGAGCCTTATGGGTTCCTTCCAGCTCGGGATATTCTGTGATTCTATGATTCCCCTAAACACTCGGCATGATGCCCCATCAGGAAGCTGTCCCCTAGCCCTGCAGTGACTAGCCCAAGCAGCTCCCCATGCCACCCCTCCCAAGGGCCCCGGCACACATCTAACCATGCGTTGAGCTCTGCCAAGGAGATCGGTGCCAAACCTGAATTACCAGCCCCAAGAGGAGCTGTGGATCTCAGAAGCTCCTGCGATTTGCGGCAGGTTTTTCAGGCCCCCGCCTGTCACACACACGCAAGTACTTAAGCCGTCACCTGAGGACCTGTGGGGTGTTTCTTTTACACGCTTTTGGTCCCTACCAGCCCCAGGTAAGTGCAAGCTTTGGGCTGGGGATGCTGGGGCAGATCTGCAGCTGGGGATGGGCTGGGGGACAATACAGGGGCTGATCACTGGCAATGGAGGGGCTGGAGCAGCACCACAGGGCTGTGATGGGAGAGCTCTGTGTTGGGACAGGGGCAGGCAGAGACCCCAGGCAGGGAGCACCATGGGGACTTGTCTCGGCCACAGCAGCTGCTGCACTGTTTGTGCTGTTCCCATCCGATGTTATCTTCTGAAAGGCTAAATGGACAGTTTACAGGATGCATGACAGGTGGCTTTTCCTTATTTATGGTGGGGTCTGGTTTATTTTTAAAGCCTCAGCCCCACCTCATCCTGTGCACTGTGCTGGCTGATGTTATCCACAGCCATGCCTCAGCTCAGCAGGGGACAGAGCAAAGCTCAGGATGGAACACAGCTCTGCAGCTGAGCAGCAGAGAGGGAGGTCCTGTTTGCAAGGAGAACAGCTCACTGTTTTGATCCCTACAGTGTTAGTAAATAGCTGCAAGCCAAAAACAGGTGTCTGCATTCCTATTTCAGGCCTGAAGATGGGGAGAACACCGGGGAAGGGGCCTGATAAGCCCAGCAGCTGCCATGAGATCCCACCAGTTTGGCAGGGATTATTGCTCTGAAAGTTTTCTAGGGGCTTCGGGTGCAGTAAACAGTCAGAAAGCTGCACATCCAGCCAGCTATTGTGTCTGTCTTTCAAAAAAGCAAAGCTGAGCAAATAGAGATAATCTCTTTTCTAGAAAAGAGACTGCTTTTATTTTGCCAGGGCAGTAGATACTGACAGAATGAGCAGAGACTGGCTGGCATCCTGGAGGTTGAGAGGATGCCCCTTCCTGCTTGGGCTGGAGCTGGGAGCCCAGCCCCAAGTGTCTCTTGGGAGGGAAGGTCTACATCCATCCACCTGATCCAAATTCACACAGGGTCTGAAGAGGCTGAATCTCAGACATCCCCAAGGATGGAGGTGCCCTCACCTCTCTGTCTTTGTCCCATTTATGATTACCCCATCACTCTGAAGATTTTGTTCTCACTATCTAATAAGCTTCTCTTCTGCTGCAACCTGTGTCCACTGGCCATTATTTGTTGGCTGCTCACTCCAAGGTAGGCCCAGAGGTACAGTTAAATGCTCTGTCAGCCATGCCAAGAGCAGCAGCTGCTGCCTGCATAGCCTCTATGTGCACAGCAATGCTGGTTGGAGCATCTGCAGCCCACAGACCTCCCGCAAGCTGCAGCTGGTAGCTACTCTCACATTGCTCCACCTAAAACCAAGACAAAAAATGTGACTTCCTCTCCTCAGCTACAGGCATATGTAGCAGACCAAGTGTTTTTGGTGCTGTGGTTTCACTTTGACAACCGGCATGCCATTTCTGTTGGGGTATGCTATCCTCTGTCACAGAGCTGAACAAGTGCCATGGTCCTACAGTGTTTCTGAAAGATGCAGAGGTCGCTTGAATCCTTTCTTGCAGTAGAAAATATACATTTTCCAATGCAGAAAAAAAAGCTAGCAGTGGTGTCTTTCAGCAGTTGAGCAGAACAGTTGTGATTCTCCACCTTTCTGCCAGGTTTAAAGGAATATAAGTATGAAAACCATCCTTCCGAGACAAGAGGGTGGTCCTGTGCAGCCTGAAAGCCAGACTCCAAATGTGAGCTGCCAGCAGGTAGAAGACATTGTGCCCAATGGGAATACACCTCAGTAACGTGAGGATTATCACAACTATAAAGATGAAACAGGAAAGTGAAGAGGCACGCGTTTCTTATGCAAAGCAGTGCATACACATTAATGCTCATTAGTGCAGCAGGCTGCAAACACAGCTTTATAAACTGCTAGGACCTCTTGCTGCTGGTGGCTTAGGCTAGACACATGATCCAGAGGTGACATCCATGACAGTGGATGAGGCCATCCCCCAGCACGCTCCATCATGCTTAGGGCTACAAAAACAGTGTAGACAGGGAAGATGTGTGAGGAGAGGCTGAGGTCCCTGGGTTTGTTCAGCCCAGAGCAGCTACAGATCCTCACAGGAACAGCATGGAGCTGCATCCAGGGAAGGTCTGTTTAGGTAAGGAGCAGACTCCCCAGGGTAGTGGTCATAGCGCTGAGCTGCTGGAGTCCTAAAAACATCTAAATAACACTCTCAAACATAGGTTTGGATTTTGGGTGGTTCTGTGTGGAGCCGGGAGCTGGACTCGATGATGCCTGTGTGTCATCCAACTTGGGACCTTCTATGACCCTACAAAAGTTGCTCGAGCCTTAAGCAACCACTGTGTCACAATCAGTATTTTCTAAGTGACTAAAGTAGAGCAGGCTTTCTCACCACCAGCTCTATTTATAAGACCCTATGCAAATGCCAAAGAATCTTAGTATTTGTCAAAGCAATCTTCAGCGAAGGAGGCTCAATGGAGCATTTGCATTTTGGGATAAAGCTCGAGGACAAGGATTGCCCCAGCTTCTTAGGCAAACAGGACAGCGTGCTCCCTGCAGCCTGCAAAGTGATTTTGGAGCTAAGCCCTTATCCCAGCAGTGTTGCCATTCAGGTGAGAGCTCTCAGGCACCCGATACACCCCAGGGTACAGTGTGGGTTATGGTTATCCTTCAACTGGGAAAACAGTTGGCTTTAAAGCTACGCAATTGGAGGCATAGGCATTGAGGTTACATCTCTAGAGCCAGAGAGAAGGAGAAGCTGTGGAAACAGGGAAGGTGGGCAGTGGGTGGCCCAGCAGAGATATGGGCTGGGCAAGGGGAAGTGGGAGAGCAGAGCGAGAAAGGCCACATTTCTGAACCCAGCTCCTCCCCTGCCACCGCCCCACAGCTCAGTTTCAGAAACACAGAGGCAATTCACTGTCAAAAGACTTGTGTGTCCTCAAGTTTCACTTGGCTTGCCTTTGTGCCAAGCGGGAGCACACGTGGAGCCCTGCAGAAGAGAGATGTGGGGCTTAACTAAAGCGTTTTGCTTCCAGCAGCTCCTTCATCTTTTGTCTTGTGATTCCCCTACATAAACTTGGACGGTGGCAGGGGAGAAAAAAGTGAAAACACGTGGCTGGATGCCAGACGTTGTCCCCTGTCCCATACGATACATGTATGTTTTTTTAAATTAATGACTTTAAACGAACCCTCCCCCACTGCACTCGTTGCTGTGACATCACTCTCAAGTGACGCCCAAGCCTAAATACGGCTGTAAACAGGAATCGTCCCCACGGGAGTCACGCTGGCTATAAATCCAGCAGCAGAGAGGCTTGCTGAGCAGAAGAGAGGCTACAGCTTCCTGCCGGCTGGGGATGGTGAGGAAGCACTGCTGGGTGCTGCTGGGCATGCAGCTACTGCGACTGGGAAACTGAGGCAGGCACTGCTGGGAGGGGCAGGGCTGGGAAACGAGCTGTGTCCTGCCTTGGCCAGAGGCTGCTTGGGAAGAGGGAGCTGCTGGTGACAGGGATGCCTAAGCTGGGGCTCAGCAAGCATAGTCCTTCCAGTCTCAGCCTTGGCAATAACCCTAGCCCCTTTCTGTAGTGCCTGACCCCACCGTCCAGGAGAAATGGCCACAGAGAAATCAGTGACTCCTACTGAGGAGCAGCTGGAGATCCTGGAGTATAATTTTTGCAAGGTGAACAAGCATCCTGATCCCACCACACTGTGCCTCATTGCAGCTGAGACCGGACTTTCTGAAGAGCAGACCCTGGTGAGTGTGCATGCCTCAGCCTCCCCTTGGCACTGGCCCTGCTCTCCCCACACATGCCTCTGCACCCTACGCACCTCCTGCTTACCCTGTCCTCTGTTCTTCATCATACACCCTGTGATCTTCTGCCCCCGCAAGCTCCCTGCTGTACCTCTCATGCTACCCCATTACCACCTGCTGTACCTCTCATGCTACCCCATTACCACTTGCACCCCTTTGTGACCCATATACTCCCTCCTTACACTCTTATACTGCACACGATTGCACCCTGTGTACTGCACTAACCAGCCTTTTTTTGCATTACCAGCACCACGCTGCACCCATGGGGCCCTGCTGAATCCCACCTCCTCGCTGAACCCAACCAGTTCCTGCCCCTGCATTCCCAAAGCCCCTTCCCCTGTAACTGCAGCCACCTGAGCTTCCGAAATCGCAGCTGGATGCCCTGTTGGTTTCCTTGTGGCTCCAATGCCCAACCCCAGGCTGGACTGGGGGGCTAGCACTTTCAGCACCTGCTATGTGTCAGTAGCTGGCAGCAGGGCCAAGCATGCTGTCCATTCCTTTCAACCTAACAGTCCTGATAGTTCCTTCTGACAGTCCCAGGTACCCAAATGACCATTGGTTTCGTATTAAGAATAAATGGTGGTCATTTTAAAACAGGATATGCTGTGGGACATACCTAAGCTGTGCCAGTTCTCCATCACTACAGTTAGATAGTCCAGCATCCCTGGACCTGTATGTTAGGAAAATCTGTCAGCCTCTCTGAGAGACATGGAAGCTTCTAACTGTGCCTCCAGGGAGAGTCTGCCTCTGCTTGGGACTTGGTGAGAGCCTTGTGCTCCATCTGGCTGCCTGCTGGGTCTCAAAGGCAAACAGCTCCTTCCCAACACCAGGCTACAGAGCACCTCTCATTTTGACACAGAGGAGTTATAAACTCCTAAATCCATAGCAGGTTTCCTGGGTATAGAAATCAAACATACACACAGAAATGGGTTAGCAGCATTTTGCAGAGTTGCCACGCCTGGTTCTGGAAAACCCAAGGGATAGGAGAGGCAAGCAAACAATGCCAGTATTTAGCCTTAGTCTCAGGGAAGTATGCTGGGTGTAACATCCAGGGCGCTCCCAGAGATCTGAAGATGAAGGTCACGTTATGAGTAGGATCAAGAATGAGCTGTGATGTGCCTGCATTACGTATGACACAGACTCACCACTCCTGACACTCGGAGTGCTTTATTGGCCAGATATAGCGAGCATTTTAATGCCAGTAAAATCAAGATGCAGATGTACTGAGTCAACAGGACGTGATGGTTAGGGACAGGAAGTGAAAGTTTTTAGGAGGCAGGCAGGCAATCTGCTGGCTGGATGCGGTCTAAGGCAGAGCCAGTGCGAGAGCCACTTGCACTGAACACCATGGTTGTATCATTAGTGACTGGAATGGCTTCAAAAATAGCTGTGAACAAATATAGCAACAGAATGAGCAGCAACAAAGCATGTCACAGGCACATGCCTAAAGACAAGCCTGAGCTATGCTTCCAACACGAGTTTTACTTCTTACTGAGGTGGTGTGGCTTTACCCAACTGCTTTTGTCCAGCATTTCAAATTGCAGCTGAGTTGAAGTGGCACCAGCAGGTCTGGGAGCTGTGTTAGAGTTGCCAAGTCGTAAAGAATAATGTAGCCGTTAATATGACTTGAAGATTAAGATACATTTTAAACCACCTTAAAAATCTGTTTGTCCTTAAATCTGCATAGATAGTGACACTGTATTTTCCCTCTCAGCCCTTCTGAAGCAAGTTAACTTTTGGTTCCTGTTATTTTGGGACCTGTGATGACTGTTTCACTGCTACAGCCATTTACACAGACTCTATCCAGGAGGCTTAGCCTACTTACTCTGTTTGTAAGACAAATCTGGACTCACAGCAATAAAATGAGGACTCATCCAAGCTGTCAAGGTCTGGAAAGGCTTGAAAGAGGTGCACTCACAGGTGACAAAACCTTTTGGTTATGAACACCTTGCTAAAAGCAGCATCCTGAGTTTCCTTCACCTCGTTCCACATGCTGGCCCCATCCGCATCTTTCGCAAGGCTTTCGGAAGCTCAGCCCACTGCACTCAGTCTCTGTTGTTTTCTTTTTCCTTCCAGAAATGGTTCAAGCAGCGCTTGTCAGAGTGGAGGAAGTCTGAAGGGCTGCCCTCAGAATGTGGGTCTGTCAGGGACTAGAGGATGCTGCTCCTGGCCCCATCCATCTATGCTGTAAATGGTGGTGAAGATCTTCAAAGTGGGTTTACTTGGGGTTCTCCTGTCACAAAGGGTTCTAAGATACAAAGTAATACCCTGATATTTAACATATTTTTATTTATAGAAGATTATATATATATATAAAATGTATGTATATGTGTATACTGCTTCTGATGGCTGCATAACTTGTTTAGCAATTATCATTAATAGCAGCTGCACAGGCCAGGAAACCTCATGCCCTTGTTCTGGGCTCATGGAGAAGCTGCCATGAAAGGTTCAAGCGCAGGATGGAGGAACAGAGATTTCTTTAGATAGCTTTAGTATATAGAGAATCCAGAGAGGGTTTAGTATATAGAGAATCCAGAGAGGCAATTGGAAAACTCGATGTCTTGTTCTTGTGATGTCTTGGTTAGTTTAAGATGCCCAAGCCAGCTCTGGATATTGACAAGCTAAGCATCATTAACAGACTGAGCCAAGATCCCTTGAATATATGTCTCACATTTCTGTTAAAGGTCATTGAAGGGAGAGAAACCAGTCTTTTCTTTGTCCAAAGCGTGAATAAAAAACAAAGATTTTTGGTGAGAGAAGCTGTGTTGTGTCCCTGCCCTTTACCCCTGCCCCAGGAACAGAAGGCCACTCCTCTGGATGGACAACGCTTCTCCAAGACAGTCAACAGGCTCTGTGTCTTTCTTGCTACAGTTGGGCAGCCTCTGGTTCAAGGGCACCCTCCATCCATCCACAGCAGCCCACACAGCCTTGCGCACACCCCAGGCGTGGGCTGGCAAGACGCTGGTTGGGGGGTTCCCTGTATTATGTCTCAGCTGGGACCATTCTTCCCTGTCTAGAAAGGAACACAGTCAGCCCATATCTCCCCTCAGCTGTAAAGGGCTGCTGGCTTTATGCTGAGCACCCACCTTATTAGGCACTGAATTTCCTAATGCTGTGCAGGTGGTTGCTGTCAACTTGAAAAGGACCTTCAAGCAATGAGTCTGCTTTTACAGTTCCCAAGGGATGTGCAGAAAGGGTCATTTCATTACACCTCCGAAACCCCTGCAGGGGTTTTGTGATTGCATTTTTCTTGCTACACCATTACCACCTAACTATACCACAGGTATGACGGTAGAAATAATAACAACGTTATGGTCAGGGTGTGCCATGGAAAGTGGGTGAGGTTTTACAGCATGTTAGTGGTAACTCTCACGTGCCCAGGGCAAATTTGGAGTTGCTCATCCCGTATGAAGAAAGAGCGATGGTGTGAACTCTTCCTTGGTGGGAGAGGGTACCAGGGCAGTTCCAACAGCACAGCAGGATGGTGGGTCTGTGGAGACTTTTTGGAGCACGGTGACATCCATTCACTCTGGTACGTTTAAGGGTTCTCTTTCTTTCCAAGTATCTTTTCACCAGTTTAATCCAGTGAACTCAACAGCCCACAGATCTCTGTGCTCTCTCTGATCACAGATACGTGAATTTGCAAACCTGCTCTCACTGCATGGTTCTTTCGGGACAGGACAGGGAGAGGGGGAAAGCATGTTTCTGTTTCATAACTTGCTAGGCAACCTTAACAGGTAGGAGATGGATGATTAGCCAGCCTAGGCTGCCCAGACAAACAGAAACACCTGTTATCAACACTTTCATAGTTTACTGAAAGGTACCATGGGGACACAACTGTTCCCACAGGGCTTTAGGAGCACAGGTGAAGACATATTCCTTAAAGGGCTTACAAACTGCAATTTTATTTCAGCCCATTGAGCACAGGTGTCTTAGATTCTATAGAAACACAAGAATATACACAGTTTGTACCCCAGGACCACGTATTATGCACGTTGAAAATGTTTATACTGAATATTCACCAGAACAAAACAATTCAACTAACACACTTATCACTATTTGTTCCTGATGATAAGTGTTGCAGGCCTGGAACAATCATATGATGTGGGCAGCTGTGGCAGTCCCCACCATGCAAAAAACACAGCAGACGGGGCACTGCTTCACTGCTTAATATCACCTGGCTGCAAACTCTCAGGGCACACAGCCCCAGCAAATGCTTGTTAGATGACAGCTCAGCACCACAGAGACCTGTGTGTCGGCAAGCTGCTGCTATGGCATCTCACTGCAGACCCCCTGAGAGATGCCTGCTGACTTATCTCCCTGTCACACCTACCTGCTGCTGGCAACGCTGCAAGCACAGCTGCCTGTCACCTTGATGGGAACTGCTTGCAGGATGCTGGCCCCCTGCCTCCACGTCAAGACAAGACATGCTCAGGGAAGTAGTACTTTTCTCAGGAGCCAAACAACAGTTTCAGCAGTTTCTGCCAATTGGCTTTCCAACAGCTTTTCCTTGCAAAGGTGCAAGGGGGTAAAGGATAACTGTACAAAGTCCACCTCCAGACTTGCTGCATTACAGAGCTAGCATTCTCCTTGCAGCAGGCTCACCAGCTTGCACTCACAGTGAGCACAGCCACATCCAAACCTAACATCAAGTGCCACCCCTCAGCTCTGCTTGGACACAGCTTTCCAAAGGCTGCCTTAAGATCCATCTAAGGGAGGAGTTACACATATATCAGTCAGGTCCCTCAACTCATGTAATGATCATAAAGCTTTCTACAGTTCTAGGAAGATGAGTTTTTTTTTTTGTTGGTGTCTTTTTTGTTTTGTTTTTAATGATGGCAAGAGCTATGAACAGGCAAACATCCCCATACACAATATACCTTCAACAGTTCTACAACCTGAAGGAGTTAAGCAATACCATAGACAAGAAGAGAACCCCAGGAAAACCTTTGCCATTTGATCCTGCTTACGCTTTCCAGGAGGGAAAAGGAGGCCTTGCTGCAGGCAGACACAGAAATACCCCCCTTCTGCTGCCTCTTTTGAGTTCAATCTCTTGTAAAGCTGTGAAGAGCAGTAAAGCTGGCAGGGCCAACCCAGTGGTAATGTGGCAATGCAATGCACCTGAGTGACTGGAAGAGGAGGAGCCAGGATCCACCCCTTCCCAGACCTCATTTAAGGGTATGCAGCCCAGGCAAGGGTTTCTTGCTGGAGATCCCTACCTGAGTCCTTCTGAAGGTAAGCAGATCCTTTACTTTGTTTCTACACCTGTTGCTTTTGAGGAAATCTTCAATTGCTGTAGTCTAGGACTTTTTGCTATTCTACTGTTATTGCTGTGCTTTTCATTGCTTTACAGCACCCTACAATATAGATTGCCCTCTTGGCTATCAGGAGATGTTACTGGCTCACAGTCAACAGCACCCCCAGGTACCTTCTGGCTAAGCTACTATCTAGCCACTAATTTCTGATTTGTACTTGTGTCTGGTATTGTTCTGGCCCAGGTGCAACATGCTCAATATTTTCCTTTATTGAATTTGTGGAGAACACAAGTGGCTCTAGAATGGAGCCTTGGGGGAATACTGCTAGCAATCAGCTCACAACCTGTTGTAGACCCATCCACTACAGCCCTTCGAGCTCTGCTATTCATCCAGCTTATCACCTGGATTATTGTGGTCTTATCTGATAGGTGAATAATTTGTTCAGGAGGATGTTGTGAGTGACAGTATTATAGGTCTTATCAGAAATCCGGAAAGATTATGTGCAACGCCTTTCTTTCACCCACCAATTGGGTGACCATATGATAGATCAGATTGCTGAGGCAGGACTTTGCTTTGATGAACCTGTGTTGACTATGGCAGATAATGCCTTTGTTTTTTAATTGCCTCTTAATAGCACTGAGGACAACCCTCTCCATAACTTTTCCAGGTACTTAGTTTAGACCAACAGGTCTGTAGTTCCCTGGGTCTTCTTTTGTGCCCTTCTTGTGGGTCAGTATAATGCAGCTTGGTAAACTGCTTTAAGAGATCCATCTAACTCCTTCAGCACTTAAGGGTGTACTCTGTTAGGTCCCACGTGGAATCATAGAATCACAAGGTTGGAAAGGACCAACAAGATCATCTAGTCCAACCTTAACCATTTCTAACACAAGCCACTAACCCATATCTCGTAGCTCCTTGTCCAGATGCCTCTTGAACACTGCCAGGGATGGTGACTCCACTACCTCCCTGGGCAGGCCGTTCCAGCACCTGACTGCTCTCTGAGATAAAGTTTTTCCTTATGTGTAATCTCCTTCTCCTAATCTCTGTACTTCTGAACATTCAGCTGACACAACTTGTCTCTTACAGTTTCAGTACACAACTTCCCTCTTGAAAGGAAAGGCAGGTATTGTTTGTAATGAGGAGTGGGGGGAAAGGCAAAATCAGGCATTGTTTCCACTGTGTGTTTTGCTGATCCAGTGTAAATCCCAAGTAAGCAATACCCGAGAGGCCTAGGACACAGGCTGGACACCCAGCCACAAAGTGGGAGCTGGGTTTCTTTCCTGACACACGAATGTGTAGACAAGTGGCAAGAAACAGCAAAGACCAGACAAAGTGAATTAAAATACTTGGTAACATCTGCAACCTGGGCTGCCTGCCCTTCGGTGTGAAATAACAAGGCTGTGAAGTTTGTATATCTCCTTAAGATACAATCTCTTGACAGCTCTTTGTGTTGTTTTCCTTGGGTTGGTATCCTTGGTCCCTTCCCAGAGCAGCTGCATAGCAATGCACTTGCACACGCTGTGGCAACTGCTCCTGACTGCAGGGTGCCAGCAGCTCTCAGGCTGCTGGATGGAGCACAGGCACTGTTCTGGATGATCAACACCACTACCAACCCACAGCTCCCAGTGGCCCAATCCAAGTACCCGTTCCCTTTAAATGCTGTTTCACTGACCCAGAAGGGCCAGCTGTGTCATTCCTTGTTGGGATAAATGAAATTGAGACCAGTGAGTGGTTGGAGTAAAATGTTCTGCTTTATGCATCAGTTTCAAAAGACAAAAACTACAAAACCCTTGTATAATAAATTTAATTACAAAAAGTTTTTTGCAGCACTCTTTGAACTCAATCACATGACCAGCACATAGTTACAGGGACAATACTAGGAAAGTAATGCACCTCTGCAGCTCATCTTCCTCATCTGCTATGCTGACAGAAATAACTTAAAAATAAAAATGTTTCACCCCTAAGACTTCTTGCTGTAGCGCGATCTGGACTAAACCAAAATAAGACACTTTAGACTGATGAGCCCCACACACTGGTGCCACCTTAACGGCTTTTAGTCACTACTTTAAATCATACTGTTCTAGTTTTCCCCTGAAAGCAAAGAAATATTTAATGTCTCGCTGCCTTTGTTTTCTTGTTCTTATCTGTTAAAGAAGTTGCAACCTGCCCTATTTCCAGGAATTACCAAGTTACCTCTCACCTAAAACTTTAACACCTGACGCTCTTCAGAAGTAGGGTCTCATTTCTAACAGAACAATACTGCCAACAGGGTTCTGTAAAACCTGTTACCTATAAGCGTTTAAACCTGAGACATCAGGATAGTTTACTCACTGAATACAAATTTGTTTCATTAAAATCAATAGTTGACTCCAACCTAGCAAGACGCCATCTTAGCCTAAGCTATAAATACCCTTAACTCTGTTGCCTGAGTGTTTTGTTCTCCCCTATAAATATGCTACAAATATATTATTTTCCAGAGGTATTTTCAAAATGCTATAAAAACAGATTTTCCTACCACCTAGACATGACTTGCAGAGGAACTACACAAACAAAAGGGAAATATATCTTTATGCTTCTGTTACCATGTAGAAAACTGCATCAAGCTGTAGCAATGTGCAACAGATGAGCATCCTGTCTTCCACAGCTGCAGATACTGTGTTGTAGGAAAACAGCTTTCACTGCATTTCCAAAACCAGCTGTGCAATCAGCTCCTTGGCATCCTTCATGCTGGAGGAGATCTCTGAGCCATCCTCTGCCACGTGGGTACCAAGCAAGAACATCTTCCTCTTGTCCCCAGTATCAGACAGTGCCAGAGCATCATAGATATCTGTGATGCAGAATGCACCTTCGAGGTCCTAATACCAAAACAAGTCAATCAAAACATGCCTGTTAGTTGTAACAGGGAGGGAAAGCGTCTCAACATCTCTGGGGGCATCATTCTTATGTACCTTTATGAGGTCAAGTTCCCATGCCCTAAAATGCTTTGGAAGCAAAAGTCTTATCCTTAACTTTTTCCCAAAGAAATAAAAGGAAGCAAAGCTAACTCCTTATTTCAGTAAGACCTGCATCTTGCAGATCTAAAGCTCAACCTCTAATTACTTCACTTTGTGGTCAACAGGTGCCCTCAGAAGCCCTATGCCCCATCCATGTGGCCTTCTTTGAAGAGCTTTGTTACTGTTTTCAGAGCTGCAGCCAGCCTAAGTTCATCTAGGCACAGGGAACCCCTACCTGTTTGTTGGCCAGAACCACCACTGGCAGGGTGGAGTTGTTCTGGATCAGTTGATGAAGTAGTTCTTTTGCCACAGGCAGTCGGGCATGATCAGCTGAATCCACAACATAGATGAGCAACAGCACTTTTGGCAGGTACATCTTCCAGTACGTACGCAGAGATTCACTGCCCCCAACTGGAAGAGTAAACAGCAGCACAAGATTCACCGAGTAACCCAAACAGCACCACAGCCCTAAGTGGAGGCAGTAAGCCTGGGGGTGAAAACCCAAGATACCGGGCCTACTGTATGTAAGACTGGAAATAGCTTTATTCTCTCCATCCAAGTCCCATACGGGCTTATGAGTATGCTATGAAAAAATCTTTTCATTGTAAGTTTTGGAGTTTTGTTTTTATGGTTGCTTTCTGCCTTGTAGGTTCTTGCTTTCAAGCTAGAAGGGAGAGAAGAAACAAGAACACTGTCCATAAGGACCACGTGAGAATGTCCCCATGTAATCTGTCTCCACATGCTGATCACAAAATAAAGGAGGCCTACAATTTCCAGGAGAGAAATTTAATCCTAGAGTGGAAAGGGCTCTCTTCTACTCTGCTGGCTAAGCCCTTCACATTCAAAACAAGGGCTTATAACCATATGAAGCCACATGTCTAAGACTGCTGTTACCATCTGAGGACAGTCTGGTGGCTTGTTGAGTTTTAACTGAGGCAAGAATAGCGTACAGTATTATTAAGCACTTCAGGCATATTTTCAGCACTCTAGATCTGTTCTATTCCTTCCAGGAAAAGGTTAGGGGGAAAAAGAGAGGTCCTCTGCAGGACAACATGCTCAAGGGTCATGGATGACTTGTCTCCAAACGTAACAGACTACTGAAGTATTATACAAAGGGCCATGGCTGACATATTATTCTTGGGGCTGATGCCTCTGTACTGTATAGTACTGTGATATTCTATAGGCTCCCCAGTATTTCTTTTGCTCAGCGTATTCATGCATAGCATAAACCAGGGGTCAGCAACTTACAGTTAACATTTCTCTTTCCTAAACCAGTAGCAATACAGAAAAAGCCAGGCACTCCTACCCCTTGCAGAGGCAAGATTCAACCCACATATCTATATAATAGTACAAAGAAAAGGAACAATATTCTGCCTATCCAGGCCAGCTGTCTGCTGATCATAGCATGCCACATAATCACAGCGTAGGCTGCTAACCCCAGCTACAGGCAATGGTACAGACTAAGTAACCAGATAAGAGCACCATGCAGATTTACCTGGCTGAAACTGGCCTGAGACATTTCAACTCCCATGGGTCAGATTGTAGCCATCACATCTCAGTCACTACCAACCTGGACCAGAGAGGGAAGGATGACTCAGAAACAACACGTTCTGCTGAGGTGTGTGTTGTACTTGGCCCGAGCAATTCCTAAGCAGATGCAGAAATACTGTGGGGTTTTTCAGGCTTAGCTACTACAGAGCGCCTCATTCCCAGCAATGATACTGGGAAATACTGGTGTCTGTCTGATATGTACGAGGGGCACAGAACAGAAGCGTATCTGAAGAGATTGTTTCCCTAAAATGCTTTGCAGACTCCTACAGTAGTAGGACTGGGGATTACACTCTTCCTTAGAGGCTTCATCTTCCCCTCCTAAATACTTATCCATGTGCCTGGGTACAGCAGAACTCCTGCTGACGTCAGTACCGAGGTGTACCTGGGCTAGGAGCCAAGTGAGCCAGCCAAGTGCTGGTATGAAAAGCATCAGGAAGGGAAGCACGTGGCCTCCACAGCAATCTAGCAAGGATGCCAGCCTTCGGTACCAGGGGCTGATGGACTCCAGAGCCCCAATTTTCCCCTACCACCACCTACTGAAGCTCTGGAACAAAAGGCATGCAAAGCCTTCCTGCCTTCTTTCCCCTCACTATTTCTTTTCTGTGCTTGCTCACATCAGGATTGAGCATCAATGAGAAGCTGTACAAGAAACAGTAGCTGCACAGGGACACCTCTGCTTTGGACAGGGTTCGCTGCCATTGCATTTGGCAGCACTGTCTGAGAGCAGAGCTCTATCAGGGCAGGCTCAGACAGCACAGACCTCCCATAGCTCCAGGCAATAATCTTCTTATATCACCAGGGCAGGGCATCAGAATCTCCAAGAAGAAAACAACCCCAGCTCCGTGTTATCAGAGCAGGAGACACAAAGGTTTTACAACAGGGGGCTGATCCCTGGGACGCAGCTCACTCACTCTCCAGGAACTCCATCTGGCTCTCCCCGCTGTTGATGCAGACGGCGTTGAAGCCCTCGGTGGGAGCCACGCTGCGCTTCACCTGGTTGGTGGCCAGCGAGTGGAGCACGCTGCTCTTCCCCGCCCCGTCCAGGCCCAGCACCAGGATCTGCCTGCTGGTTCCCTTCACCTGCCAAAGGGATGGAAGCACACCCGGTCAGCCGGACACGGCCTACCCGCCCCCCGCAGCTCACCGCGCCCGCCCGCCCCGTACCTGCTCGGCGGCGGCGGCGGCGGCGGCGGCGATGGGAGGAGGGCGGCGGCCCCGGCCCCGCACGTAGGCCCATGCCCAGGCCGCCACAGCGGCTCCGCCCGCCGCGGCCAGCACGGCTCCGCACAGCACCGCGGGCCGCAGCCGGCTGCCCATGGCCGCCCCGCGCCCAGCCCGGCCCTGCCCTGCCCTGCCCTGCCCGGGGAGAGGCGGCGTCCCGCAGCCGGCCGAGCGGCTCCCCCTACAGACAGGCACACGGACGTGCCTGCAGCGACGAGGCCTCGGCAGAGTCCCGTCCTCAATTAGCAGTGCTGTGGACATGGAGGTACACAACGGTGAGTCTGGCCTCATCCAGCTGCAGGCTGTACGCTTATTATTCCTTCCTTTCCTCTTCTCGGTTTCTACAGTGTTCTCGTTTTCTTAATCCCACTGATAAGTTTAAAAAGACAGCTATGAAAAACACCGCAGCTGATTTTAAGTTGCCAAGTGAGACTGTGGATGCCCCCCTCCCTGGAAGGCCAGGCTGGATGGGGCTGTGAGCAACCTGGTGTACAGGGAGGTGTCCCTGCCTATAGCTCCTTTACCTAAAAGCTCTATGAAACTCTGCTACAGCCCAAAGCCCTGTCCCCTGCCATGAGCAACACCTTATCCAAGCTGCAGACACTATTCAGCAGGGCTGCTGGGGAGAGGTGTGACTCAGCAGAGGAATCGAGGTTGCAGTCCTAAAAGAAACATGAAAATCAGCCCACAGAGAACGCTGTCACAGTCCCTCATGGGGGAATCTGGCTACACATTAAACCCAACCAGCCATCTTCATCACAAATCCAGTATGCTGGCCCAGCAAGTCATTTCTACAGATAAAGCAGCATTTGGATCAGAAGCTGGGAAGCAGGCAGCTCCTGGCACTGCACATATGGCACGGATCTCATTTCAGAAACACACTACAAGCTCTTGTGTTTATTTACAGTTAAGAATGCAGTTCCATGGAGGTACAAGGGATAATCAAGTAGCGCAGTTGTCCCTTTTACCCAGCCTGGCTCCCTCGTGACAGCACCTCAGCTGCCCCTGCATAACATCCTGCTGGAGAGCAGGAGATGCAGAAGCTCCCCAAACACACTCAGTAGGCTCCTTAGTCTGTTTTATACTACATGCTAACACTCTTTTGGAGGAAGACAAGCCACAGTAGGTACCAGCGTGAAGAAGACAACACGATGAGTAATGTGGTACCTATACCATCCCTCTTCCCCCCAAAGCACCAACAAAGATTTGGATGTGAAGAGTCTTTCACCACCACTTGCTTTTGACCTTTATTATGCAGCCGACATCACCTACTGATGCGTGCAAATTATACATTCTGCTTTTTACCACCCTCCTTTCCCCCCTTTCTTCTTCTTCTGTTGCTGTTTCTTCTTGGTGGCTGGGGCACCAGCAGGTTTTTGGTGCCTGGGAGGGATGACATTACTTGCAGCCGATACAGCTGCAGCACTGCCGGGCCGAGGGGAGGTAGGTGGGCTGCTGGCCGTCCTACTGGCATCCCTACAGACAAGACAAGAAACCACATGAGTTCACAGCCATCTGCAAGTTGTGGTACCATAAGCAGCAGCTTAGAAGTTAAACAGCAAAAAACAGTAGTTGCCCTATAAAATAACAATAGAAAGCCCTATGGATGTAAGAGCAATTACGCAAGGAGACATTGCTATCTCAGATGAAGTTCCATGTAGATAGGAGGGCCAATCTATGATGGGAAACTTGTCTCAAAGGGCAAGCAACCACCTTCTAACAGATACTCATTCAACAGAAGTCCCTAACAATGAAAGCAAGGCTTTCAGCTTTTGAATAGTCAGGTAACAGCTGAAGCAATGCAAGAGAACCCTTTCAGTCCCCTCAGTTATTGGGGGTTTAAGGCCAACATCCTCCTTCCCCTATTAAGCATATAGGCATCTCTGTGCTAGCTCTCCTGGCAAACACTACTCAAACCAACAGTACCACAAAAGGCTTTTAATGCCTTAGTTTTGAGAGACAGCTGCATAAACGAGAAACCATCATACAGAACTTGCAGTTCCCTGTGTTGCTATTATAAAAGTACTTTCTTCTCTGTTTTATTTGCACCTTAGTACCTTCAAGCATGCCTATTAAATCAGTTTTGTTTTCAGTTAACTACAGAGATCTTCTAGAAGAGCAGCTGGTAGAAGGTTTGAGTAACAACATACAGTTTCCACTGTGCTGCCCAGAGCTGGCGAGGTGACAGATATCAGAAAGCACAACCCTCCTTGCTACCCAGGAATCATTTCCCAAGCCAAGTCCAGCAATGGGTACTTACAGTTCAGAGGAACCAGCTGTGGTTGAACCCTGAGTTCCCTTGCCAACCTGGTCCTTCTTCTTGCCCTTCTTCCGTCCACGATAGTACGAACGTTCTCGCATTGGAAGCCACCGCTCAGGATCAGGAGTTACCTTGGGATCATAGTTCTTGGGCAGTTTTCCTACAGAACAGTTAGTGCCAGGCAATGAAATCTGAGTCAACACATTAGAGGAGCATCAAGAGAAAGTACACACAGAGCCCAGCAACACATAACACATTTCATTGTGGGTCACCTAGCAAGGTGCTCTTCTCACTTCTGTGGAGAAATGCCCCCTACTAAAGGTGCAGTCATGAAGACCTGAGTTAAGTGAGATCCAGACTCAGCTGTCAGGGAGCTCAATACTGGCTATCAGAAGAAACAATCTGGCCAGCTCTCTGGATCTGTCAAAAGCTGGGAAACACAACTTACCTTTCTTCTTTTTCTTCTTCTTCTTCACTTCCCCTTGTCTGAAAAGCAAGGCAGGAAACAGTCACTGTGACACAGCAGACAAGTCAAACAAATTCTATCTCTAGAAAAAGCCAAACCATTCCCATCTGTCTTAAAGCTTAGTCTGCTGCTACCTGAAGCTCCTTGCAGTTACACACCAGCCTGACTGCTATAGTAATACTCTCATCACAACAGGTGTGGTTCTTCTGCCTTCCCACAAAATGACTATGCCAGAGCCAAAGCAGCAGACTGTACCCTTGCTCTTTCTGTTGGTTGTCTCCAGTGAGTTTCCCAGCTTTCTTCCGAACATAGGTTGCTCCATGGGAGTTCTCTAGCGCATCAACATCTACTTTCAGCGACATGGTGTCCGAGGAAGGCAAATGTTTGCTAAGACTGCAAAGGAAGAGCTCAGGAATGCAAACCAGGAAGACTAACATGCAACTGGCAAGGGGCAACCAAGTAAGACAAACACCCAACTTTGTTCAGGTACCAATGGGCAACTTCAGCTTGAATGATGGCAATACAGATACCAGACAGACCTACGGAGCTAGTCCCAGCTCCCTCAACAGTTTCCTGCACTAGTTGGGATAAGCTGCTGACTCACTGCCCTCTGGCTCTTTTTTTTCTTTCTATTTTTTGAGATGGTGGACAAAACTAACGACTTACTTTGAAAGCTGTTCCAGGTGACTAAAGCTGTACAGAAAGCCTGAGACTTTGAATCAGTGAGAATTTAGCCATATTTTGTTGGACACAGCCCTGCATTACTACCACACGTCTAAACTGCAACAGATAAGATGGAGAAACTCCTTTTCCTGGTTTCCTTTAGTCTTAAGTTACCAAATCTCAGAGAGGAAGAGGTCAAAGATAAAAGGGTCCTGGAAGCTCATATTAATCAAACCTGCTAGGAAATAAAGAAGCTCCAAAAAACTTGACCTGGATATGCAACTGGAAATGTTCTTTGTCCTTCTTCATACAACAACGGGTCTGAATTTCCCATAAAAGTAAAATCCAAGGAAACAGTGCCCAAGATACCAGTGTCAAAAGGATACACTTTCGCTTTTTCAGGGTCCACAAGGGAGTAGGCAGAGATGAGTTGTGCCAAAGTGTGCACATCCTTTGGGTTTTGCCTTTGGAGAACAAAAAGCAGAAGAACCAAGTCACACACTCATTCCAGAGCTTGGCAAACCATACACTGCATGCTACTGCACCACATCTGCTGTCTGTAGGGACAGGCATGTCAGTCTGCACTCTCTGCCAGAGCACATCTCCAAACATCACTGATGCAGACAGGGAGAGGTGCAGATGTCATCACAGTATCATTAAGTAAGCAATGAAGAACAAAATTCTCACAAGTTACAGATGCAAAGGCTGTTTAACTGACAGTTCACTCTCCTCAAATCCTACCAAATAAATGTCCATCGCTTGTGCAGACTAGAAAACAGTGTATTACAGTCATTAAAGTAACCTTCACTGCACACAAGAGGCCTGCAGGGTAAGTCAATTAGGTTTTCAAGTGAATGTCGCCTACAGATCAAATGACTTATCCCCTTCAGAAATATGGCTTTGTATGGCAAAACCTGCAGAAGAGAACTCTAAAGGAGGGCTGACTGCAAACCAACATTGTCAGACACCACCTGGTACCAGAAGGCTTGCAGAGGTCTGCGAGCAGAGAATCCCTTTTCAGCAACTACCCAACTCACTTCCAGAGCTCTTCCAAGTCGCTGATTGCTTCCTTCTTCCTGCCATGCTTTAATTTGAAGTTGGCAGCTTCCCTTATCAGTGACAAATGGACAGGAGACTCTGGCTGAAAGGTAGAGTAGCTGTAATTAGTTCTTTGCTTTCACAGCATACAGCCCAGCTCTAATTGGCTTTAATACTGCAGACACCTGGCTAAAGAGGACAGAGTTAGCACCCTGTCATACAGCAACAGACCAGCTTTGCACTGGTGAGGCAGGACTGCATGGGACAAAGCAGCTTAATGCTCACTCCACAGTGCTTTCTAATAAGGGAGAAAGCCCAACTGCTGGGGACATTCCATACCATATGGTGGTGTGTGGAACCATAAAACTGGTGAGAGCCAGACACAATGCTAGCTAGAAATGACTGCGTTACCTCCTCTGTATTGACTTGCCTGGAATTGCTGATACCACTGGATAGCCTGTGTGAAGACCTCAATTGCACTGTCAATATCTTCCTCATGACTGTACATCGTCACCAATGCAGACACCTGCAAATGTTCAAGAGCAGCTTAAAGCAGATCCTCACATACGTGGCCTATAACCAGAGAGCCTGCAGTTAACTTAATGAATTTCCTAAAATGGTCAATGTGAGCTTTCTGCTCTATTCCCAGAAAGGAGTTATTGTCATAGGCAGGATACCCAGGCATGACTTTCCTGCCTGGTTTCTTCCAAAGAAACATCCCCACCAATCCTTCTCCTGCAGTACGAGCTTAGGACTGCATTCACAGAGAGAACCTCCTTGTCTCAGCACCTAATTTGCTTGCCATCAGACACGGTTTCACTAGAAACCCTTTTTCTCCTCCTCATCTCTACCCAAAGAGCCATGTAAATAAAACATGAGCACCAAGGTGATGAGGTACAGAAACCACCCATTTTTCCATGCCCTAAACACAACCAGAGTTGACTCAGGGCAAGGAGTTTTGCTTACCATACCAGGCTTGTGCTGCAGTTCTTCTATGCTCCTCAGAATCATACAGGCCTTGGTTACACTGCCTTTTTAGAAAGAGAAGAACGTGCTTTTAGTGCCATGGTCACAGTTCACCCTGCCTGCTGGACAGTGCAAGGGACAAGTCTATGAGCTTCCACTACTTCCAAAGATAAACAACAGGGACATAACAATCCCCTTCTCAAAAACATTTTCCTCATTTCCAGGAATGAAGGACAAAATCCTCCACATAAGGGATTCCATTCTTGCTCTTGCCAGAATCTGAAAGGGTTCAGAAGCAGCTTCTTGCAAGCAGCTTCTTTTCATCCAGAAGCAACTCTGTGCTGTCTAGTCGTGTACAAGAATGGTAAAATCAGGAAGCCCCACACTGCTTGCAAGATGCCTCCTGACCCAAAACACGTTAAATACTGTCAGTCCTGGCTTGATATGAGCCAGCAGTGTGTGCTTGCAGCCTATAAGGCCAACAGTATCCTGGCCTGCATCAAAAGAGGAGTTCCCAGCAGAGCGAAGGAGGTGATTATGCCCCTCCATTCTGCCCTCATGCAGCCCCACTCGCAGTGCTGCATTCAGGCCTGGGGCCCCCAGTACAAGGACATGGAGCTGTTGGAATGGATTCAGAGGAGGACCACAAAGATGATCAGAAGGCTGAAGCATTTCTCATAAGAAAAGCTGAGGAAGTTGGTCTTGTTCAGCCTGGAGAAAGCTCAGGAGACACCCCACTGCAGCTTTCCAGTACTTAAAGGGAACTTCTAAACAGGAAAGAGACCAACTTGTTACAAGGTCTGATAGTGATAGGACAAAGACTAAAGGCTTTAAAATTAAAAAGAGGGTAGATCTAGATTAGAAGTCTCACTCAGAGAGTGGTGAGGGGCTTTAACAGGTTGTCTAGAGAAGTTATAAATGCTCCATCCCTGGAGTTGTTCAAGGTCAGGTTGGAATGGGGTGCTGGACAGCCTGATTAGTGGATGGCAACCCTACACAAGGCAGTAGCTTGGAAGTAAATGATCTTAAAGGTCCCTTCCTACCTAAGCCATTCTACAATTGACAAAAATTGTGGACAACTCTGCCAGGGATCTGTGAAGCTTCAACATTCAGGCACTAAGCTAAAAGCTCTATCCTCCCATAGCCTGGTATTTAGAATACCCAATTGAAAGCATCTCTGTTCTGCACTCTATCACAACACTGACTGCAGCAGAGATTCCCCTAAAGACTGTTTTCCTCCAACACTCATGCCATTATAATGTGCTGACACTTTCCCAAAGGAGAAGACTGAATACCTTGAGCAATTTTTAGCTGGGCCATCGTCAGCTTGATCTCAGCTGCATTGGCAGGGTGCTGCTCTGCAAAGTCCTGAGAATCAAAGGATAGAATAACTCAACATGTGCAAGGGCATTAAGATGCTGTTCTGGTGAACCAGATCTTATGCTCAGTCACAGAAAGCTGGCAAGAGCCAAGGAAATCTTTCCAGTGTAGACAGACATCAGCATGCAGCAGAAGAGAGCCTCAAACTGTGCCAGTGTTCACTGTCCTCCCGGATTACAATCCCAGACCACCCATTACTTCCCCAAGAGGGCTACTGTAAACTGTCTGCAAGCAGAGCAACAGAACCTACTGCTTACCCTAGAAGAAATCTTCTACATATATCAGAGGTGCAAGGGAATATTTTCCCTTTTAAAGAAGCATGTTTTATTTAGGTGCAAATGCTTTCCACCAGCATTAAACTAAACTATTATAAGCACAGTCAGATATCCCTGGAAATTCAAACAAGACAAAACAAAGGGAAACAGCACAGAAGAAAACACACAGAGCTGAGCTTGAAAGGAAGCAAGACAAAAGGAACACTTTGTCTTAACCTACCTGCAGAAGCCCTATGGCCTTTGTATGCTGCTTTTCACGACACAGCTGGGCTGCCTGGATTAGCACAGGAAGCAGATGCTCAGGGCTCTGTGACTGCAGGCTTGCTGACAGTTTGCGGCATTGCTCCGCCTGAGGGGTGGGAGTACAAAATACATTTTGTTCAATCTCTGCAAGCACCTATTACTAGCCTAACCTCCAGTTATTAACCTCCCAATAAGATGAAATGCTAGAAATGAATACCCCAAAATGGATACAAAGAACCATAAACAAAACTTCTTAGTAGCAGTTCAGATGGATCTAAGAACCCCACACATTCAGCCTCTCTCCTCCTACTCATCTCTGCATTGCCTTTACTGCAGCAATACTCAAGACACTACACAACAAGCTGCTCTATTTATTAAGGGATATTTTTTCCCCCACTTACGTGCCTATGCCAAGTAGTTATACCTTCTGCCAGATAGGCTGCATATCCATTTTTGCCTAGTCAAATTACCATGGATGGTGCTAAGTCTGTAGCCAACCACTGCAGATCAATTTCTCCTACCTGGTTAGTGTACATTGCCAGCAAAGCTTTGTTGAATTCAATTGCCTGAAGCTGTTTCTTGGAGAGTTTATGCTCAACACCTTCTGCATTGGTCAGCTTCACCTTTTTCTTTGAGTCAAAAACATTTTGGTCCTGAGGAAAAATCACACATGATTAGATGATTTCACTAAATTCCTTGAGCAAGAAAATGGCTTTGAATCTGTGATTTAACTACTGTTTAGGAAAAAGTGATTATCCCCTTTCTCCATAAAAGCAGACAAGCAGGCTGAGCAGCCACAAAAAAGAAGCACACTGAAAGTAGCAAGGTAATTCTATACCTTGTTAATTGTGATTATATTATTTGCGATGACGGCAAGCAGTCCTACATCTGTTGGCCTGCAAATAAAGAAAGGAGAAAGCGCACTATTATTGAACAGTGCTCTCTCTGCAGGTGGAAGAGCAAGTGCTTATTTTAGAAAAGCACCTACTTCAACTTGATTATTTGATTGTAGAGTTGTAGAGCATCCTCTGTACGACCCTGCAGTTGCATGATGTATGCCATCTGACCATGAATAATGGCCAGCTCAGCCTCAATGTCTTCTTCAGTCACATCCTGAAAGAAAATCAAAGCAAAAATAATCTGTTTAAAAACACAACAACCTGCAATCTCAACACTTCTCCCATGGCTTCAGAATTCTGCTGGCAAATGTTTATGAGCTCTCTTGAGCCACATTAGCGGCAAAGAAAACCAGCCACTATATGTAAAGCCGCAGTACAAATACAATTGTATCTGGGTTAAACTGGAAATAAAGAAAGCTTCATTTGCTACTATAAGAGTTTGAAGGAACTTTTAGTTTGTTCACTGAACCTGCCCCTCTGCTTGAACCAGTAACAGTGACAAAAAGTCACCTAAGTTTCCCATCACCCACTCAGCATGTTCATACACAGCATAAATGGGACACACGGAGATCTCAAACTGTACCCATCCTGCCTGTATCAGTACAGGCAACAACACAGGGAGCACAGCAGCGAACAGCTTGCTGGCTTGCACTTCTGCAACAGCCACAATTGCTGCCCCAGCCTCACAAGTTGGTACCAGCAGCAGTGGCAAGTCTTGCTGAGTAACACTATACATTGGCTTTGGCTGTCATCTGGCTGTTTACAACATGACCTCAACCTCATTCGTGTTGGTGCACAGCAAACTTTCTATAACAATATCAACGACTTACAGAGTCTTCTGAGAGCGACTGGCGACACAGCTCTAGAAGAAAAACAAAGGGAAGAGTGAAATTAAAAAGGCTTAAGGGAAAAAAAAGCCTAGAAGCATAAACTAGGTGTTTCATCTGTTCTATGAGATGACACTTAAGTCTACTTAAAAAAAAAAACTGCTTAAAAGAATTCAACCTCTATCAGAGGGCTGAAAAGAGCCAGGAGATGCTACATGCAGCGTGGCTATGGGAAAGAGCAGCACAAGAATGCTTCTACATAAACACCAGTTCTGTCAAGAACCATCTGGACACCTATAAAAAAGTCTGACGTTAATCAAGAGTTAAAACTTCCTTCTCTCTGTTTTTAAGTATGCCTAGGAAGAGCACGTAACTGCTTCTATCACACAAAGCTTTTCTCACCTCACCATGATTTTACCTTCTGCTTTCTGTAGTTTCTTCATTGCTTCATTCAGCTTTCCTTGTCCAATCAATGCACACGCATTGTTGTAACACAGCTCGTAGGTAGCTTCTCGAAGGCCCAAGTTTTCCTAGCATGAAAAGCAAACATAAACACCAACTGATCTATACTGGCTACAGACACAAGCTACAGCTTTCAGATGCATTCAGACTATTCCCTGCAAAATAAATTTGCTACAGAAAACTATATTTTAGAGGCAATTTTACAATGTCATGCAACTGGCAAATTTTAAGTCACAGTGCAAAGGATTTTCTTTTGCGCTGCACAACAAAGTATAAGGCAATCAACAAGTGAGCAACTCACTTACTGGCGTTACTCCCTCCCATGTGCTTTGTGCTGCCACAACAGCAGAGAGGTTGGTTTTTCGTTCTTCCTCGTACTCATCCTGGGAGTTGCGGATGAGATCCCGATATGCAGCCAGACAATCATCGTAACGCTCCAACCTGTACAACTGAGAACAGAAAGGGATTAGCCATCAGAACAGCATTTCCCTGCCTCCTTTCTCCCTCCTCACAGACTGGAAGCAGCAGAGCGTCATATGTTTCAGACTGAACATTACTAATGTTTGCATTTACCTCTAAACGCAAACTGTATAGATGAGATTTGCTAGGACTCAAGCAATGAGAGCAGATACCTCCATAGAGACTTCACAGTTCTTATTCCTAAAATAGTTTCTTTAAAAGCAGCAATTTAAATTGTTTTGTTCTTAGCTTTCTGTTCTCATTAGATTAATGAGAAAAGTTAAATTAATAGTGTCTCAGGCAACCAAGAGAAGACTTGTCACAAATCAGCGCAGGGGGACAAGGCATCCAGCATACAAAACTGCCACCAGGAAGTAAAGTTTGTTATTACCACTTGTCCATAAAGCTCCTTCAGTTTGTCTGTCTGCTGACTGGCACTCTGAATGGTCTTGAGAGCATTTTCAATGCGATTCAGCCTGTATTCACAGTAGGCCTTCTCAAAGGCAATAACATCGCTGCAAGGATAAGACAAAGGTTAATAGCAGGCTGGAGTATTCATGCAACACCTTTTGCCCACCTGAACATACTTATTTAAGCAGCCGTTATCAGTCACAGACTACTAGATTCCCAAAGAGCCAAAGCTCCAGAGGTGAGCACATGATCACAGGTTACTGAATTATGTATCTGTTGAGTACTGTAAAAATCTTAAACAACCTCAAAATAGCAAAAGAACCATCACCTTCCCTGTAGGACACAGAAACAGGCGGTACTGCCATAAATTTGTGTACAAGTCTACGGGGCCAGATGACAAGCATCTCAGGGTTCTGAATGAGCTGGTTGAGGTGGCTGCCAAGCCACTCTCCATCATATTTGAGAAGTCATGGCTGTCAGATGAGGTCCCCAGTGACTGGAAAAAGGGTCACATCACTCCCATTTATAAGGAAGGGAGCAAGGACGACCCAGGCGGGGAACTACAGGCAGTGAGTGTCACCTCTGTGTCTGGGAAGATCGTGGAACAGATTGTCCTGGATGACATGCTAGATCATATGAGGAATGAGCATGTGTACTGCATCCAAGTCTGGGACCCCCAATACAAGAAAGAAAGGGGCCAGAGGAGGGCCTCAAAGATGATCAGAGGGCTACAGCACGTCCCCTATGAGGACAGGCCGAGGGAGCTGGGTTTGTTCAGCCTGGAGAAAAAAAGGCTGTAGGGTGACCTCGGTTCAGCCTTCCAGTACCTAAAGGGAACCTATAAACACGAGGGGAGTCAACTCTTTGAAAGGGCAGATAATGGTAGAACAAGGGAAGATGGTTTTAAGTTGAAGGAGGGAAGATTCAGGTAGGATATTAGGGCAAAGTTCTTTACTAAGAGAATGGTGAGGTGCTGGAACAGGCTGCCCAGAGAGACTGTGGATGCCCTGTGTCTGGAGGTGTTCAAGGCCAGGTTGGATGGGGCCCTGGGCATCATGATCTAGTATTAATTATGGAGGTTAGTGACCCTCCATGTGGCAGGGGGATTGGAGTAGCAGAAATGCTGAATCATGGCCTGAACCAGTGATTAAGCACCCAGTGAGAAGACAGGACCAACCCGGGGGAGCTCAGGTGCATGCAATGAACCTGAGTGACTGGAAGAGGTAGAGCCAGGATCCACCCCTTCCCAGACCTCATTTAAGGGTTGGCAGTGGAGGTAAGGGTGTCTGTTGCTGGGGTTCCCTACCTAACTGAGGCCTTCCAGAGGTAAGTGGCTCTTTTTTTTTTTTTTTTCATTTCTATGTCTGCAGTTGCTGTGTTTGGGCTTGTTCTCATCTGCTGTAGCCAAAGGCTTTGCCATCCTGATTACTATGGTATTTTCCATCTGTTATTGCATTACAGGTTGATGCAGACCATTGCTCACACTCAGAGTAAATCAGCATCTTAATAACACCCCCCAATTGCAATGGCTCTGAATGGCTCTGAGCATCTCCTGCACTTGATTTGTTACTGATTTGTTCCCTCCATCTGAAGCTGTAGGACTTATCAGGGACTCGCTATTTAATGTTTTATAGATACTGCATTAAGACACAACTCACCTGGACAACACTTTAGTGTGGGTGTTAATTACACTAAGGGCTTCCTTGAAGCTCCCATTCTGGATGAGACATACCACTTTACACTGAAGTGCAGTCACATCGTCTTTGTTGATCTGCAGAACTGGAGAGGAAAACAGTTTTAACAGAAGGATTTAACTCTAGCAGGCACACTAAAGTCTTTAAAATGCCATGCACTGTTAAGCTGGAGAGAAACATCTAATGGTTGTATCAGCTGAAGAGGGTTCTGGAATGGCTTGCCTATGGAAAAACCCTGCCAGTGTGAACTCAATAAGAGCAGTGAACTTAACTGACTGCTATGTTAACCTGCCTGGAACAGAGCTGCACCTGAACAAACCTTTCATTGGTATTTCACTTCCAGACAGAGAACGGTGCCAAAATCTCAGTGCCACATAAGGCACAGTCAGGAAGAAAGGGTCTGGAAGCCTTATGGGCAGAAGCTGAGGGAGCTGGGGTTCTTCAGCATGGAGGAGGCTCAGGGGACACCTTATGCTCTATACAACTAACTGCCTGACAGGAGGCTGTGCTGAGGTGGGCCGGCCTCCGCTCCCCGAGCCCCCCGCCCCAACGAGCACACGACGCGGGCCGGCCTCACTCACTCTTATTGACGGACTTGAGCGCTCGGGCGAAGTCCCCGTTCTGTCCGCAGCGGTTCACCTCGCTCCATAGAGCCGCTGCCGCCCCGGGGCCGCCCGCAGCCGCCGCCGCCGCCATCTCAGAGCCGGGAGGAGAGCGGTGGGAGCAGCCCCGGAAGCGGAAAGGCCGCACCGCCACGTCCCGGTTCGTAGGCAAGGGCTGCCCGCGCTCCTCCCTCCCTCCGCCTCTCACAGCGTTCGTTTTCCCCTAGTGGCAGCTGTCAGCGGGTAGCAATGGGGCTCGAGAAGACAACATTCCAGCCTTCAAGGAAAGGCAGCACCATTAGCTGAAGGGAAATGGAACAAAAATCACTTGAGGACCGAGTTACCTGCTGCTGTTCCTTCAGCAGGAGGGACTACCATGTTAAAGAAAGAAAGTACACCGTTAGTACTTGAAACAAAACACTCTTTATTGTGAGAGGGTTTTTTTTGGGGATTAAATGTATAGAATTCAGGCTGCTATTTAAAATTGTTGATGTTCAAAGCTGTATAGGATGGCAATGCTGTCTCAGTGCCTACTATAATGGAAGATCACACCTCTCAACTGCTGGCTCATAAAACAGAGCTGGGCTGTGTGTGAAGTCAGTGTGCAAGTGAAAGAAGGTCATGCTGCGATGTGCAAAGAAAAAGGAGAAAGAAAAATGCACAGCCAACAAAGACGCAGATGGTTCTACAGCCTGGAAATGCAGAGTTGCATTGCATTTGAGAAGCAGGGATCAATCACACAGTTCCTACCCAAAAACCAGGAGATGGTAAACTCAAGAGTTGTACCAATCTGAAGCCTTTCTTTGGAAGGGCAGGCTGCCAACTTAGCTACTAGTTTAGAACATCCCTTTGAAGAATCTATTGCTTGGGGATCAGAGATGCAGAAGCATCATCAAAAAAAGTCAGGAAATGAATGGTTTCACAGCATTTTGTCATCTTTGAATGCCACAATCATATCCAGTTTGGTGAAGCACTTGCTTATGGCTTAAATACTTCCTAATGCTGACCGGCTTCTGCACTTGACACCTATTTATTCCTCCACTGGTACAGATAAAGTCAAGCTCTGATTTTATACAGAGGATGATATTAACAAAGTAGCAGTGCCGCCTTTACATACTGGTAAGAGTTTCACAATCCTGTCAAATAAGTTGCCATGATTACCGTTTGTATTCAGATATTAAAGCTTTGTATTTTATTTACATCTGCGCACAAACATTACAGCAAAGCTTGCTATCCTGTGCCTTTTTGTTCTACTCCACTGCTATGTATCACCAAAGCAATCAGCAGCTTTTGTGCACTGTAGATTTCTAAGAACTTCCAGATATAATTTAGCAGTAGGTTTGGTCAAATTTATCAAGCCAAAATTGGCTAACGAGCACTCATTCACTACCTCAAGATGGAATGTCTAATGGCAAACTTCCTTAATGAAAGAAATCCAGACAGTTGAGAGGTATGCTAAAAATGTCTTAAATACTTGATGACACACGTGTAATCGTACAGAACACAAGTCTACAATTACAGACATAACATTAAATCTTTAACTCAAAGCGCATTAGAACTTATGAACAGACAGTAAAGGCAGCTCAGCCAGTGACTTCCAAAAGTAATGCATGCACTGCATTGTGTGAAGGAAAAGAAAGTGTGTGGAGGGGGGGGGAAGAAAAAAGAAAATCATTCTTTAACAACTTTAACATAAAGTTTTAATTTACATTTGAAAAGTTTTTATTCCATTCATGGTATGTATAAAATAAATTAAAAAGGAGAAAAGTTTTGTATACGCTTCAAATTAACACATACCAGTAGTTCCATAAATGAACATTTTACCGTCTTCATGGTAAAGAGTTGACATAAATGCTCAAAACAATACAACAGTTATAAATAGAATTCAGAAGATATTTGCTTTTAAAAAAATGGAATTTATATATCAGTTTTCCCCTCCCCCTACAACGCAATTTGGTTTTGCATGTCATAATATTACCACATTTAGAGTATTTGAATGTCACATCCACACAAAAACCGATAATGAAGCAGGTAAAGTGCCAGCGGTGCTTAAATTTAGGGCTTTTCCCAAATAACTCCACCTGCTTCTCAGCCTCTTCCTTAAATGAAGGCTATCAACATTCATCACCCAGTTTGAGGTACGGGCAGAAGAAAGAGTTTGTAACTGGTTCATTACCCACCCTTGCCTCTTCTAAAGTTATAACAAGCTGTGTATCTGCAAGTGACAATGGTGGTGTACAATTGCTTACCTCAGTTCAGTTTATGTATAATTTAATCACCACATTAAAAAAAATAATAAAGCACTGTATTAATGCTAAAAAAAACCCCAACTTTAAAACATGGTTTCAAAGCAAGTTTAACATTCTTGTTTCAGCTTTAAAGCTTCACATAAACACTGAACGGAACAAGAATGACAAACTAAGAAAGCACCTAAAACATACCAAAGGTAAAAATGAAATCAGCTATCTCTTTACTTGATAAAAACCTAAAAACCCATCAGCAAAACAGTAGTACACAGAACAAATAAGGTGAAAAAGGAGTGTCTAGAATACTGGAGAGGCTTGCTACACTACTTCTCTTTATTGCCCATTCTCTCATTTGTATGGATGGCCACTGAATGACAAGATGTCTATGATAGTTCTCTCTCTTCCTTTCACCACTGCTGCCAGCTGAAGTCGTCATTGCTGCCAAAGACCAAGAAAAATCCTAGGATCGTAGCGAAGATGACTGTGTTCCCCGTAAGAACAAGTGCACACGCGCCCCAGTAAATCTGTGAACAAGTGGAATTTAGTTAGATACACCCTGAGCCAAACACTGACAAGACAAAGTATAGCATCTTTATGTTGCATTATAGACAAAATATCAGCAGGTGGTACAAGACAAAGAACAGAGGTGAATGTTTTCCAAGGAGAGCAATCAAAAGGTGTAAGGCATTCAAACTGACTGGGCTGTTCTTGACTGAGAGGTATATTCCATAGTTTTTCATTTAGCATTAACCTCCAGTTAATATTTAAAAAGAATGGTTTTTAGCAAAGAATACTTTCAGAGATTGAAACTACTCACCAGTTCTGCTCTGGCAAACACTATAGGCAGTCCAAATGCCGAGACAACGATGCCTGTTGTGAGGAATACAGCCAGCTCCTTGCAGGCGTTACTCGTAGCGTCTGTGTCATCTACTAATCTTCTTGCTATGCAGTATGGGATAGGGGAAAGGATGTAAAAAAACAGAACAAACAGCGGCCAGTATTGGCTGAAAAAGAAAGAAGAAGGAAAGTTAATGTTAACTTCACTTACTTCCTGCTCTTCCCAAATCAATGTGAGGTATTTTCCCCATCTAGTTCCCACATGTATGGGCATAAACCTAGGCAAAGCAATTGCTTCACTTCGGAATAAAATTACATTAATCCAACTTGTGAACTGCTTCAGCTGACCTCAACTGCAACAACAGAGACCTCGTTCAGAAGATGTTCACCAAGCAAGCTTAAATCTAATGCTATCTCACACAATGAGCTTAAGAGCCAAGTTTAACCTGCCAGCTTTACTTCTGAACTGCACAGAGACCTTTGCAGAGTTTTCAGCTTATTTTTGCATGTAGACTTTGAGTACATACATGGGAGCAGAGCACTGTTCTCTGCCAATACTCAGAAGCCATAAAGCTCCAAACCATTTGATACGTATTTTTATAGACATGACAGACGTCAGCTGAAGTTGTGTGAGATGCTGCTTTACCCAGCACAGAAACAAGCCTCTCTCACGCACAAGATGAATCACTCGTTAATTACGAGCCAAACCACCCTGCAAACCAGCCGTGCCGAGGAACACGAGGCTACACAAAGCAGACACGTTACTTGTACTGAGGAAGAGCGCAGCCCAGCATCAGGAACATCAGACCCACCGCTCCGCCGAAGGACAGGCTGATCAGAGCTGCGGAAACACAAACACACAGCAGGTGAGCGCTGCCAGCAGCCACCAACAGCCGGACAGGAGCCAGCACCGCGCTCGGGCTGTGTCTCATCCGCCTCCCCCACCCGCCCGCAGGCTGCGGCTCCCACCACACGCACCTTTGATGCCGGCCATGGCGCTGCGCGTCCCGCTGCCGGGAAACGGAACTTCGTCACCAGCCTCACCCCCGGAAGAGGAGGGTAGTACACGAGTCCCATGCGCTGTGTGAGCCGCCATGCTCCCACCCCTTGTGGCTTGGCCGGCCAATGAACAGCGTGCTGCGGCAGGAAGAGCCTTGAGTCACAGCGCCGTGCCTTAGAGCCGTCATGGCGATGGAGAGGGAGGTTGTTGTGTTGTTCCTGCTCCTCTGCGCTGCTGCCAGCGCCACATGGGGCTGGGACCAACAAGGTGAGAGCTGCGGGACCCGGGGTGACTCTTCAGTCACATCGGGTGGCACAGAACGCGTTGAGAGCTCCGTGCGATTCCCCTGTGCCTCCAAAGATTAGGGTGGTGGGATATAACCGTACTGATATAGTGGGATATAGCCGTACTGATCTCGCTGCTGCTCATTACAGGGGTCCTGCTGCGGGACGTGCAGGTGCTCACTCTGTACCGGGGCCGCTACACCACGGCCCGGAGAACGGCTGCGGTCCCTCAGCTTCAATGCACCGGAGGCAGTGCTGGGTGCTCTGATATCCCTGAGGTCGTTCAGTGCTACAACAGAGGCTGGGATGGCCACGATGTGCAGGTAACGGCGGTTAAAGGCAGTTAAACTGATATGGAACACTCCTCATACAGAACTGGTGGCTTATGGGAGAGAAAGAGGAAGCAGCCAGCTGCAGTATCACTTTCGTTTCTACTAGAGAACAGCTAAAAACACCCTAGAAACTGAAAGCGTTATTTGTGTGTATATATAGATTTTAATGGATTATCCATGAAGGCTTTAAGGTAAAAACACTATCAGTCAAACCTTCGTTGGTGTTAGTTGACGTGTTGCTTGAATTTATTCAACCCAATCGAAGCAAATACTTGAGATTACCCTTGCTTTGGTGTTGCCTAATGTATTCACAATTCCTAGAATATAAAGGATTACAAATATTTAATTACATCACTTCTGCCCTTAAAGTCAAAGCTTTTATGATTTGCAAGTTAACTAGATTTCAGGATGGTGAGGCACTGCAATGATTTGCTTGGAGATATGTGGTAATATCTCTTCATCCCTGGAGACATTCAAGCTCAGCCAGGATGAGGCTCTAAGCAACCCCTTATAGTTGTTCCTGTTTCTTGCAGGAGAGTTGAACCAGGTGACCTTCAAGAGTCCCTTCCAACTCAAGTGATTCTATGACTTGTTTTTGTGTATTAATAGTTTGCTCTGGTCTTTCAATGAAGAGCTGTTTTATTCGATGCTACTTACCCTCTGCTATTAGAACGACCAGGAATCAAAACTGAAGTTGAGTATTGTAATTAATATAGTATTGTAAAAGTACATCCCCATTGGAATTTGCAGTGGGCACTGCTATATTGAATTATTAATTTGGAAGCTGCATTTTTCAACGTGTATATTAGTTACAGGTAGAGCTGATAGCAAAGTTCAGATGGCTCAAGGAAATGTGAAACTGGGAAATCCGCATATGTTCACCTGCAGAATCACAATCTATTGTTAACTGTCACCTTTGAATCCCTGGTTATGTATGTCTAAGGTGATTTTATATTGGTCTGAACATAAATATAATCACATGCGCTGGTTTTCAGGCTGCCAAGATCTATTTATATAGATGTCATCAAGTCTACATGGGGGAGACATTTCTTAAGTAACTGTTGTAGATTGGATGGATTATTTTTAGAAGTGCTGCTGTACCTGAGGAAGGGATACTTGAAAAACTTGTCCAGTGAAGAAATTGACTTGTAACTCCTATGTTCTAAAGATCATTTTAACTAATAGGAATTTTAAAAAACATCCCTAGCTATTCTCAGATTCCAAGCCCTGATCAAGAATAGGAGAGCTGAGAAGTCCCTTCTTCTATTGCTTTTTATGTGATTTCTCATAGCTTACAGCTTTGTCTGCATACATTTGGGAATGCAGGCAGATGAATTTTCATCCTTGGAGAAGTAGCTGCTACTTGGTTTTGTGTTTATTTTTTAGTGGCAGTGCAAAGCAGACTTGGACAGCACTCTTCGTTTTGGACAAATTGAAGTGAGCTGTGAAGGCTATAATTATCCAGATGATCCTTACATCTTAAAAGGGTCCTGCAGTTTGCTGTTCAGGTTAGAGCTGACGAAGGAAGGTGAACGGAAAGCAAAGAACTTTGGAGGCTTTGGTTCTGGCTATTATACATCAACAAAGGATTCTTCTGATTCTGGTGCTGGAGCAATATTTGTCATTGTTCTACTGATTCTTGCCTTTGGCGTATACAAGTTCTTCCTCAGTAACCAACAGCCCCAGCAGGGTTTTGGTGATAGTGATGGATTCACTCCTCCTTCCTGGCAGAGTCACCAGGCGCCTCCTCCTCCTGGTTTTAAGTCCAGCTTCACAGGTAAGACTATAAGCCATTATTTAGTGCTCCAAAACAAACGCTATCTTATTTTCAGGATGTTCTTTCAGCTGCTGTGTTATCTCACCTGACCATTTGCTTCTTCATACCTATGAATATCATGTACTAATCCTCAGTTTAACAGGTGGTTTGCTATAGTCCCAGTGGTCAAAAGACTTAATTCCCAGGTCAGAGAACAGTCTATGCAGGACCTGCATCTTGTGTGGTGTCTTTCACCTGGAATTGGAAATTGTAGTAGTGACAAGACTGCTAGGAAAACATACACACTTTTTCTTGTCCCAGAAGACTGGTGACTGTGATCAGATAGTCATAGTGCCAAAGGCAAGTAAAACTTAGTCATCTGGTGCCTGACCATTTAACCTTGCTAATGTGTAATGTTCATTACACTGGAACTCAAATTACCTTGTAACAAGATGCATGATCTCAATTTTTTTCCTGTTTTGTTTTTTGCTTTTTATTGTGAACTAGAGAAGGGGTACTACCAAGCAGTTGATAGCAAGAATTAAATTTACTTAGTCAAAAGCTTATGTTTGAGTAGTGTTGGCAAACAAATGTTAATGCTTTTGTGCAGGTTAGCTCCTGCCACTGTTTATAAAACCTGCAGGCTCCGACTTTACTGTGTTTTGCAGACATGGAGACTGTGAAATAGTGAAAGCTAATTACTGATATAAGATTCTTTACCTTTGTTAGTTTGCATCTGCTTGTTGGTTTTTTCCCCTGCTTTCCAAACTTTGAGGTCAGCTTTCAAGACAAGCTCAATCAAGAATAAATTGAAATCAAGAAGAGTTGAGTGTTTAATTTGCTATTACGTTTAAGAATTGAGGGTGTTACTGCAAGTCAGCCTGACGAGTAGGTGCTATTAACTGATATATTTTTCTTTTTCCTATTTGCTTTAAGAAGACAACGGCTTTGGGACTCGTTCCAGTCATGAAACCAACTCAGGACCAGGATTTTGGACTGGATTAGGAGCAGGAGGCTTGCTGGGCTACTTGGCTGGCAGTCAGAGGTAAAATAGAATGCTGTCAAATTTTAAATATACAAGATTTCCTCTGGCTTATTGCATACATTTATATTGTTTGTAAGTTTTCAGATCTGTCATTCAGACTCTAATCCTACCTCTAGAGCAGCTTTCAGGTACAATCTGTAGCTCTAGCAGCAAAGACATCTTGAACACCATTCTTGAGGAGAAAAATTCGAAGTTCTTGAGGTTCTTCATTCTGCTTTAAGTGCGTTCTCTGACCTGACTTGGCTGCTTGCAAATTTGAAATGAACATTTGAACAATCTGTATCCAGACCAATTTCAAATACAGATAAAAATATGAAGCATGAAGCCACTTGTAGGTAGTTCTCTTGTGTCAAAGTCATCTCTCCTGTAGTTAGTATGGGTGACACTTGCTCTTCTGTGATACTTGGTGCTGTTAAACTGAACAGCCTTTTCTCTCCAGCCTCCTAATGGACCGTGTATAGAAATCCAAATCATGGTTTTCCCTGTAAGTTGCATTTTTCCATGTAAGTTGCATTTTTAGGCGACTTTCAAAAGCCATTTCAATGCCTGCTTACAGATTATTTTCTCTTTTTGTTTGGTGTGGTTATACCTTAATTATCTGTAATGTTAGTAATGAATTCTTCCCACTCTGTTTCATCAGAGCACAGCCACGCTCCTCATATTTCAGTACATGGGGAGATCCCACAGCTGTACCTCCAATGCACAGACAATGCAGCAATTCCACACAAGGCAGCAGTACAAGAACTGCATCTGGTAAGGCGCAAGAACTTTTAATCTCCTGAAGCTTGAGAAACTTGGATCTGTCTAAAATGCACAGATATTGAGGTTCAGCAAGCATTCCTAGTTATATTCTGATCAAGTTTGCACAGATGAACAAAGCACAGATGGGCATGTAACTATTTCCTACATCTTTTTCTTACAGAAACAGAACAGCATTGTGTGGAAACCTACACTGAGCATTGCATCACCTGTATTAGGGTAGTCTTTATCTGTAAGGTTAATTTAAGACTTTCTCCTTTGGGATATGTATTAGTAGCATGCCCTTCTCTAGCAAAGATACAAACACGAAACAAAAAGAGCAAAAAGAAGATTGTCTGCAAAGAATAATTTTTCTGGCCTGTCAGTCTTCAACTAATGCTTCCTTTTATAATTAATGCAAAAGTTTGACTTGTCTTATTTAGGAGCTTTAGCCTTTAGAGAATTGCAGAGAACTAATTGGAATGGCTGTGATGGAGCTGAGACTTTTTTTCTTGTCCTTTGCAGGATTTGGTGGCACAAAGCGGAGATGAAGTCCTTGATGTTACTACATCTGAATGGTTGGACAGTACTAACCCCTTTTTCATTAGCAGTAGCAGCTGTTAGAAGACATGTGGAGGACTAGGCAAATAACCGCTCTCTTACCCATGTGGAAATGTGAACCTTTACTAATGCTTACTCATACTGGAGCATCTGCTATTTCACCACAACAGCTTCTTCTTGAAAAATACAAAATAAGCTTGTCCTCATTAAGACTGATGACAGTACGGTTGCTTATACACGAGGGATTATGGTAAACAATTTATTGTTCCGAGCTTGATTTCATTTAAAGGGTTTGCTGTTTAGTTTGGGTTTGTTTTCTGTAATCCAGAGTCTGAAAGGCATGATGTCTAATCATGCTAACACCTACAGGTTGCTGATCTTTGAATCTACTTCTGTGTATCTTTTAAATTTCATGTGATGTTATTCTAAGTGCAATCAGGTAGTTGGATGAGGGTTTTGCTTAGTGGAAAAGAGTAAAATTATGTTTCTAGGAAGAACAGTGTTAATGTTTCTCTGTGCTGTGTCTTGGAGCCAAGACATGCAGACTTGAACTACACCATGTTTATCTGAGCAACCATGTGGATCTGGGGTGCTTCTAGCCTGAATATAGCCTAAAGTGGAACAATATGGCTCACAACCCAGAGGTTTGCTGGATGCTCTGTCCTTAAAGACATTAAAGGCCAGGCTGGGTGGTGCTCTGAGCAACCTGATGTAGCTGTAGGTGTCCCTGTTCATTGCACAGGCGTTGGACCAGATGACCATTAAGGGTGCATTTCAACTCAACCGATTCTATGAGTCTTTGTTTAACTTGGATTTTTCTTCTGGAAGACTGAGGCAATTCAGATGAAGGTGACTGCAGATGCTTTGCTCCCATTGCCGTTTTCTTTTTACTGTGGGTGTTAGTAGCACTGTGAAAATGTCTAATGTGAACTGGTTTATATCTCAGCTACTGCCTTTCCTGCTATATGGCCTATCCAATGCATGATAAGCTGAAGGTGCTCATTGCAAATGCAAAGAGGGCATATTGGAAGGTTTTGCCTTGTGGGAAGGAGCAGGTGATAAATCACTGTAGCCAAATATAACGATGTATTTAGATTGTGGAGTTCTTGCTTATTTGTAATTTGAGACTATAGTTAATACTCTACTCCAACTAATTACTTATCAATGAAACTGGATTTTTTTTCTAATTGGTTAGTTTGAAGTGATCTCAATAATTGTATGTTATAAAATCTTTTGGATGATTTTTCATGTGTATTTATATCCTGTATGCTGTCTGTTTTAATGCATAAACCTGATGACTTGTGCTAGTCTGCTGAACTTGTTTTATGGCATTTATTCACTTCTGCTTGATAAAGTAATAGAAGTAAGCAAATAAAGAGCGATTTTTGTATTTAAAGTGGAAGCTTGAGGCCTGCAGGAATGGCACTGGCTTTTTTTCAGAGTTGATCATGTCTCAACAACTTCTTGATTGGTGTAATATCATCCTTTACCCTCCGCTGCAGAGCTGCTAAGCTGTGTATTTCATCTCAACAAAGCAATACTGCAAGTAGTTATTCTATTGGTTGAGTTTTCAATAACAAAATATTCAACTGTGTAAAGGAGTTCTTGTAAATCACAATTTCACTTCCAAGTCTGTAGAAGAGCTCTGCCATGTTAATAAGTTCCTAGTTTTATAAGGTGATTAGTTGAAGTTATGATCACTGTTTCTGCTCTTGGTTGTAGGTATAGCAAGAAATTAGGCTGGGACAAGAGCTCACAGGTATATTTCTTATATTGCAAATATGTCAACTCTTACTAGTGTCGTGGCTGATCTGGGCTGTGTTAGCAACATAAGGTTAAACTCAGGCCATGAATTCCAATTTCAAAGCTTCTGTGATCCAAACATCCAGGACGCTGGTGAGTTTCCTGAATAAGAAGGACTGATGGAATACAGCTACGAGAACATATTCACATGAGAACTTGGTCTCTCTTCCTGACCGTCTGCCTTCTGCTCCTGGACAGAGTTTTGGAAGGCATGTGTGTTTAAAATGTTAAACCATTTTGAATAATAATTGCAATTCTACTTTGCTCTTGGAAATAGTTCTCTAATACTCTTGTGCCCTCACACAAAGCCAAAGCTTATTACAGGAATGAAGCTTCTGGTTTTACAGCTGACTTCCTCTAAAGCATGTGATGAAAGAAAATAGGCACACACTGATAAGTATTCTCTATCACTGTCTTGTGACTCAGCTCCCAGGTCACATCTGACTAGTTCATCAGACTCTTGCTATACAGCTTGCTCTTTCCTTTGGGTGCAAGGTATGTTTTAGACTTCTCAACAGAGCGAGATGGTATATTCTGTGCGCTTCTTTTTAATGCTCTGTGCTCCCAACTTCGTATCAGTGTTTCAGAAGAGAAGTAAAGCCATGTTGCAGAATTTCCAGCAGTAGGCGCTATTTCACTGATGGACAGCTGGAATAAAGTAACAAGCAATGCCTGCCTGCACAGGCGTATAAAAACTGCCAATGCAACCTTTTTGCATCCTGCACTTAGGACCAATTGTAAGTCCCACCGTATTAAGGCAAATTAACCACAGTTGTCAGTGTTTTTAGAGTATTTATCAACCAGTGATTCTGGCACAGAAATAGTCTAGCTGCCCACACACACGCCCCTAGCAGAGATGAAGTCTGTACCAACAGATAATATTGTTTCATGTTACATGTGATTAAACATTCAGGCATTTGTTCTTCCTTACATACGAGGGCAGTTTGGGGTAAAGTGCTGCTTGGGAGAAGCTAAGTATCTTGGCATATCTATCTGAAACCTTTCTCTGCAGCTGATTCTTTTAGTTTTCCAATATTATTTCTGGCTACAGTCGTTTTAACTGTTCTATTAGGATTTAACTTTTCTATTGCTGCTGTGTTCTGGCAATGCTAGCGATCAACAGTCCGTATTTCTTGTCTCCCACTGTCTTCTGTCTGAATAGTTTCCTTTTTTCCTGCTGAGTGTCAGCGTTTCTTCAGTAATTAAGTGACAAGTACTTGCAAAAAGTACATTGAGATGAGAATGGCTGCAGAAGGTTGAGAGAAAAATCAGTAGAGCAAACAAACTTACAGGCTGTGAATTGATCTTTGTGGGGATTATAGCTGTGAAAAGAACTTGTTTCAGTCTTCAGGCAGATGAGTGCTTTTTGTCGAGGATACCTTATTGACAGCTACAAGATACTTAGAACTGCAAAAGGTTTTCTGTTTGGTAAGGTTGGATCTGCTTAGAGTATATATATAAAAATATAAATAACTTATATCAGTAACAGGTGAAGTTAGATCAGTAGAGAAATTCATGTGGTTGGAAACATAGACTGACAAGCTGATCTCTTTTGGAAACAGGTCAGAATCTGCCCAAAGACAACTGAAGCAGCTCAGAAAGTTGTTTGTGCCTTTGCTTTCAAGGCCAAGACATCCTGATCAACACGAGTGGAAAGGCACCTGCTGCTGACACCTACTGTCAGCCCTGAAATGTTACTTTCCTTATGGAGACAAATTCCATGTTCTCATAATGATGTTATGAGAACTCAAATGTTACAGAGTTTGATATTCTCTAGGATCACTTGTTTGGTTAAGTCTACATGCTGTCCTCCTTAATAGGTGGAGTGTTTCTTTTTTTAACAAGGAGCTGTGGATTAGACTGTAACTGAGTGAACAGAGCTGGAACGGTGCAGAGAAACTGGGAGAGGAAGACTGTGTTTGAATCTTGAAAGCCATTATGCCCAAGATAGTAACACATGCCCTTTAGTTAAGCTGTTGCAGCTGCTAAAGAGAAATTAGGATTTGGACAGATGCTGACTCTTATATTGCAAGGAACAGACAGCATTCTTTGGAGAACAGCCAGAGATCTTTAGGAAATGATGTTGGATGCGCTGGTCACTGATACTTTCTTTCCGTCCTTGCTATGAAACATGGCTGTAGGCCCAATCATGTATTTTCAGTGATGGGTACACCTCAGAATCCAGGTCCCGTTTGGTTTATGAAACCGCTTATGATAGCACCCTGTAAAGGTCACAAGCGAAGATGAGAATGAAGGTAAGTGCATCAGGGAGGGAGGCATTCTGTGACTGGCTCAGAAATCCCCGAATAACTTCATCTCGTTAATTGGCCTCACTTCCCACTAAAAGGCTTTTCTCCCTGCTTACTTACACAAGCTTACTTTCCATAACAACCTGCTTTGCTGCTGGAGTCCACTGGGACCAAATGGCTGCCGCCCGATGGGCACTGGGACAAAACCGTGGGGGCAGGGATGTGATGTGGTTTTTCCTGTTCCTTTTCTTACCTTGTGAGCAGAGTTTTGTTAGGCTGACATCAGCTGAATAGGCATTCGAGAGTAAAGAATGAAAAAGAACGCATTCATAACCGGGTTTTGAAGCTTAACTGCCCATCTAGGTCAATGGGCACGTTTAGCTGATATTGTACTTACCTGACTGCGACTGTCTTGAAACTGTGCTGCAGCCCCCCCGCTCACAATTTGCTGGAGGTGAAGTGGAAAGGCCGCACAGTTTTTATGTTTACCTAGACTGCATTTTCCTTTCCAGCGGTATAGTCACACCAGTGCAAACAGCAAAGGGTGGGAAGCTGGGCCGGAGTAAACAATTACCTGAACTGATTAAGTAATACTGCTTTCTTATCGAAATACTGTTGAGTTTCTTTCCACTTCTGCGGCATGATTCAGGGAACCCTCCCCTTCCCTTCTGTCCACCCTCTGACTCCTGTCCCTGGTATCAGATAGGAATCGATAGCAGGGTTCAATACTTTATTGCACTTGCCCTGCAGCAGGTGGAGGGGAAGGAATGACTTATGGAAGGAGATGGAGGAAGGGAGCACGGAACGATGGGCTGAACGTGCCGAATGTGTATGTTCCAAGCCAGCAGGCGTAGGAAGCCCTGTGAGAAGCGGATGGTGGGTTAAAAACAGATGTGGTTTGGAAAAAGAGGTGGAACTGCTGAACCTGACGTGCATAAGCCAGACTCTTCTCAGCAGGAGTTATTGAGAACAGACATGCAGCATGAGCTGGGAATGAAGGGGAAAAAAAAACACGGTACGGGATCGCGGTGAGAATGGCTAAGCCTCGCTACATAAACACGTATTCTTTCTGAATAGAGCCTTCCTCCGCTATTGTTTCTCTTACCCAATAATTGGCTTTGATGTCCCCATTACATGCTCTCTCCTCCCCACATAATCCCTGTCGCTGTCAATTAGCCAGTGGCAGAGCAAACAACAAAGAGGGCTATTGCTTAAGAAGCAACTGCTCATCCAGGGAACTGTTGTCAAATACCAGAAGCACTGTTCTTTACTCTGCGATCCCCCGAGACAAAGGATGCCCTGCTTCAAATACAGCTGCTGTGGAGAGGCTCCAGTTACACCAGAGCAACTTCTTCTTCCATAGCAGAAAGGCGATTAAAACTGGGTTTACGCGTGGCAGCTGCTCCTCTGCTCAGGTTGTGGCACTTACTTCAAGTACGAAATTAACCTCCCTTTAACATAGTGCCTGGCAAGTTTATTTCTCCGCATTAGGAGGCAGGAAGGGTCTGCTCCGTGTCCAGGCTGTGACCTGCAATTGCTCACACTTGGCTGTGTACCACAGGCAATATATATATTTATCTGGATCATATGTGCCTGCTGCATGATCACATTTCTACCACATCAGCCAGGGTTTGTACTGGTTTGATGTGGCCCGGTGCAGCCTACAGAAGGGCAAAGGCCTGATCTAGTAGTGCAAAGGAGCAATGAGATGTGGAATGGAGATGCCACCTCTAATGTGAGGCCTGAAGGCACAAAATTAACCATTTGTAACACCTCACAACAGATGGGTCTTGTCAGAAGGCGTTTGTGCTTTGAGTCAAGTGGCTGTGGTGTTTTAGGCCTGACAGAAGCACCCAAACATGGAGCATGCTGCTTAGAATCATGGAATCACAGTATATCCATCCGGAGTTGGAAGGAGCCTACAGGCGTCATCGAGTCCAACTCTTGGTCCAATAGGACCACCCAAAAATCAGACCCTGTGTCTGCTGTCCAAATGCTTCCTGAACTCCAGCACTTGGTGCTGTGCCCACCAACCTCTGGAAATGGCTGGAAACTGGGCCCACAGTGACCTTCACACACAAGGTGTGTTATGAGCAGCCACAAAGAGTCAAAACAGAAATGAAATGGTCCCATCAAAGGTACTGTAGAGTATGGATGAGCTGTGGCAAAGCAATTAACATTTAGGTTGTTTTAGAACATAGCAAACATAACTGTTGTTTAGAACATTAGCACAAAGAGACACTGCAAATTGGTGCACTTGCAGAGTACCAAAGTTGAGAAATCTGGTCAGACAGGTTTCCTAATAGATTAGGAGATCTCTGTGTGAGAGAACATCAAGGTGCTGTTAAGATAACATTAATGGCCATGCTTCCAGAGAAGCATAAGGGATCTGGTCATTAAGAACAAAACAGAGGCAAACCAGACTGTACAAAAAAGAGCCCTTCTGTTGAGTGAACTTAAAGGGCACCTATGTCAAAACCTGTTGGGAATGTCGAGTAATGTAAGATCCTTTAACTGTTACAAACATGATGCCCTTATTTTCGTAATGGATGGATGCAAATATTGAAGTATGTTTTATATTACAAACCCACTTCCAACTCCCTGCTCCCCCAGCTCATCCACAATGGAAACAATCCATCCTATAGTTAAACGTTTCTTGTTTTGGCAGAAGTTTTTATTTACTATTGCATTTTCTTTGTTGTTTTTTTTCTCCCTGCAGACATTACAAGCTTTGATGTGGCTCATTTCTTTCAGAGTACATTACCCACTGCAGGATTATCTACATTCGTGCTGCCTGCAAAGCATTCCAACCACAAGATGTTTGCTGCGGCCACTTCTGTGAGCTGCTATGGATTTCTTGGGTGCACATGTGGGATTTTGGGGAATTGCTGGTAAGAACTGACAGCATTTGGCTGCTGGAGCCGCTAAGCGGGTTGTGTCACTTCACTTTTAGCCTCTAAATCTGATGGAGCAGCCAGTGGAGTTAAGGGGGTTTGTGAATGGCTCAGGCTTGACTTAGGGGTGATACTCAGAGCTCAAAGGAGCTTTTCATCGGGGAACACATCTTTTGTGCTGATAAGGAGAGCACTGACCAAAGAACTATGGGAGAATAAGGCAACTAGGAGGAGGGGTAGATAGTGGTAATGCACTAGAAAGCGGGACTACATCTCTGCCTGAAGAGGAGATGACAGGCACAGTCTGTATTAACAGCAGCGCAGCTTTCATCCAGACATCCCAAATGAAAGCAAGAGAATGAGTTTGAGAACCAGGAAGCAGGAGAAATGTCCAACCTGAACCTCCTCCTGGTGCAATTTGAGGTCATCCCCTCTCGTCCTACTGCTGCTACCCGGGAGAAGAGGCCGGCCTTTACCACACCACAACCTCTTTTCGGGCAGTTGTAGAGAGCCATAAGGTCAAGAACTGTAGAGACGTGGCTTTGAGGGACACAATCAGTGGGCACGGCGGGGACGGGCTGGGAATCGGGCTGGATGATCTCAGCGGTGTTTCCCAGCCTTAATGATGCTGCGTGTCCATGAGAAGAGCTCGGACCGTGACTCCCGGCACGCATCCGCACGGAGACCCGGCTCGACCAGGCGCAGGGGCGGCCCCGCCGCGCTTCCGCCCTCCCCCGCCCCCGCGCCCCCCCGCGGCCGGGCGCGGTGCCGGTGTCGGGGCGGTGCCGGTGTCGGGGCGGTGCCGGCGGCTCCGGTGGGGGCTGTCGGGGCGGGGCGGTGCCGCCGCTGCGCGCTGTGTGCTGGAATGCGCGGCGCCTCCCGCCCGCAGCGCCGCCTCCCCGCTCCGCGTCCCGCAGCAGTCCCGCGGCCGGCCGGCCTCGAGCCGCCGGTGAGTGCGGCGGGACCGGGGCCCGGGGGAAGGAGGCGGAGGGAGGCGGGAGGGAGCCGGGCTGGGCGAGAGGCGCTGTCCAGGGCTGATCGGCGGCCGCGCGGCGGGGGGGGGCCGGGCCCGGCCGGGCCGCGGGGGGGATCAGCACCACGGCTAAGGGGCCGCCCGCGCCGCGCCTGCCGCGGGGCCGTTGCTCGCGCTCCGCCGCCGGAAGGCGCCTCGGCCGGGCCCGAACGGAGCCAGGGCCCCGGGCGGCGCTCGCCCTCTGTCCGCCGGGAGACGGGGCGGGAGCGGCCGCTGTGACCTTGCCGGAGACGCGGAGCTGCACCCCGCTCCGGGGAGCGGGAAGCGGGGCCCTCAGCTCCGTCCCGGGCCTCCCCCCTCGGGGCGGCCGTGCCCGGACGGGCCCCGCGGCGGCGGCGGGGAGGAGGGCCGCTTTGTGTGAGCAGGCAGAAAATGGCCGCATGCCTGGCTGCGAGGGAGGGAGGGAAGGAGGGAGGGCTGCGGGGGCACGGCCCGGCTCCCCCGGCCGCCTCCCGGGCCGGATGCGGGCCGGGCCGGGCCACGCGGGGCCGGCGGCGTTTCGGCGGAGGCCTCGGCCCCCCCCCGTCCGCCATGGCGGGGCTCGGGCCGGAGCCGCGCTCGGGCCGCTCTTCCTCCGCGGGCGGCTTTGCCGAGAGGAGGCCTCCCCGCTGCACGGCCGCTCACAGGTGCGCTTTATTTCGCCCTCTCGACAGAATCGCTGCTATGGCGACTCAAGTGCTGGGACAGTCCGGTGGGAACGGCCTCTTTCCCGGCGGCGCTAACATCGGCATGGCGTTGTCCAACGACATGTACGACTTGCACGACCTTTCCAAAGCCGAGCTGGCCGCCCCGCAGCTGATCATGTTGGCCAACGTGGCCCTGACGGGCGAGGTGAACGGCAACTGCTGCGATTACCTGGTGGGAGAGGAGAGGCAGATGGCCGAGCTGACCACGGTGGGCGACAGCAACTTCTCGGACAGCGATGCCGAGGGCATGGAGGATAGCCATGCTGCCGAGAGCGACCGTGACGCCTTGGACAACGTGGAATTGAGCTCTATGGAAGCACCCGGTGTGGAAACCCAAGGCACGGACGCTTGTCCCCCACCTGGGACTCCCAGCACGGACAAAGATGTCCCGTTGGAAGCTCCGGGCACTCCGGAAAGCTCCGAGGACAAGTGTAAGAGCCTGAAGAACAAACCGTTCCGCTGCAAGCCCTGCCATTACGAGGCCGAATCCGAAGAGGAATTTGTGCATCACATCAGGGTTCACAGCGCTAAGAAGTTCTTCGTGGAAGAAAACGCGGAGAAACAAGTGCAGGTGAAGGAGTCAGATTCCTACAGCACGGAAGAGGTGGACTTCTCCAAGGGCCCGATCCGCTGCGATCGCTGCGGCTATAACACTAACAGATACGATCACTACCTGGCTCACCTGAAGCACCACAATAAAGCGGGAGAAAACGAGAGGGTGTACAAGTGTACCATATGCACATACACCACCGTCAGTGAGTATCACTGGAAGAAACACCTGAGAAACCATTTTCCCAGGAAAGTGTACACCTGCTCGCAGTGCTCCTATTTTTCAGACAGGAAAAACAACTATATTCAGCATATTAGAACTCACACGGGTAAGTCTTCAGTTTCTGTTGATTTAAGTATGGGAACGGTAGAGGGAAACGGAATGAATGGAGCAAAACGTGGTTCTTATGTTTGCAGTTGGTTCCCCCTTGATGAGGCCCATTGATGTTGTATGTGGTGCTGTCAGGTTGTATCTTGAGTTTGCTTTGAGCTCCAGTCTGCAAGCTCTAGAGGACTGGGAAAATCTCTCATCTCAGGGGCCTGAGAGGAGATGAAAAACATCTTGGTTAGGGATTTGAGACTTCTTTTTTTCCAAGAGAGCATGACAAAAGTGTGTATGTGATGGTTGTCAGGGTATGCAATGTGGAATCCTGCTGTAGCTGCATCACAGCAGGAGCCCATACTGCATTCGTTGGCCCCTGGGAGAGATTTGGTCTCGATTTCCTGCCCTCTTCTCCCATCCATCAGTTTGCAATGCTGAAGAGAAGTGTGGAGCTCCTTTCTGCTCTGATTTATACCAGATGGGCCCATGTGCCAACAGGGCCTTGGGTTGCATGGCGTCTCTGTGAGCTGCAGCTAGTTGGGAAACACCATGCTGAGGTGCCTCCTTGGAAGGAATGGGTTCTCCTTGGAGGTTGCTTCCCACTGCTGACATCCATTCTGCTGACACAAGTTGGAAGCACCATGTTCTGCTGTGATGGGATCTGGAGGGTGTGCTGTGGTTTTCAGTGTGTTCATACTCTTCAACAATAGCCATGTGGTGTTGGTTAGAGGATAACGTTGTTATTGCTATTTCCTCAGCCTGTATGTAGGTGCTTGTAAGAGATGCTGGGCAAATGGTTGTTCTCCGGTTTGCATTGAATATATTGAGGGAGGTAGTGAGAAGGAAAGCAGGCAGAAATGACCAAAGAGCAGGAGAAAGCTGAAAAACACCCTGCCAGGAATACATGGCCAAGCATGAGTCCATGCTATGTGCCTTGGCATATGGACACATAGCTCTGTGTCCAGCTATGGAGCTGACCCTGAGCAGGTTTGAGGAAACGCCATTCAAACTGTCCAGCAGCTCTGAGAGTGGCAACCTGAGAACATCAGAGAGAGAAACTACATTCACTGCAGGATTCACTTCACAGCGGGTCGCAGCCCTGGCAGAGGTAAGCTCTGAGCTGTTGAGTACGCTCAGGACTTGTGTATTACTTAATGGTATTTAAAAACGAGAACTACAGTAGAAAAAGCAAGTTAAACTTTATAGAATTCTATCCAGCTCCTTTTTTCTCCTTTAAAAATCAGATTTTGGGTTCTTTGGTTTGTCCCATCTCATTGTTTCAACTCAGCTGAAGATGAATGATGATTTCAGCACTTTTTGGGTTGCTCTGCTGCTTGCTTTCTTGCTGGGTCGTCTTAGCAGCTGGTAGATAGGGATCTTCCAGCCAATTCCTGCTTGATTTAAAAAGCTCTCAACTCTGTGGATTCATTTGGGAACGTGCCTTGTTTCCAATAACGTGGGTTTTGTCCCAGAGTGTTAGAAGAAAGAATGAGCTACTGGTAAGTGTGCTGATTCACCAGGCTCAGCGCTTCTGCCGGCACTACTGTGTAATTGATTGCCTTGCAGACTGTTAACATAACAGCACTGACTAATGAAAACTGTCTGAACAATACGAGTGTCTTTGGCTTATAGTTTTAAAGGAGAAAGCATAATAAAGATATCCCTTGTAAAGGAGCCAGGCGATGAACTCAGGTTGCTGATAAGGAAACTGCAGTTGTTTATAACTTGACGTTCCCAATTGTTGCACCTGACTTACACTGTGTGGGAAGAGGCCTCTTTGCAGATAAGTGTCTTCTTCTGCATTTGAGTCGGTTGTCTGAAACACCGACTCTGCTCTGCTGTTGCAGGAAAGTGTTTCCCCCCCCCCCCCCCCCCCCCATCCTGGATTTGTTGACGCTGCTCAACTAAAATGGCACTAAAATACTCCTTTCTTGTCTAACAGAATCACAGAATGACCCGGGTTGGAAGGGACCTCAAGGATCACGTAGTTCCAACCCCCTGCCTGGCAGGGCCACCAAACATACACCTTTACTAGATCAGGTTGCCCAGGGCCCCGTCCAACCTGGTCTTGAACACCTCCAAGGACGGGGCATCCACAACCTCCCTGGGCAGCCTATTCCAGGGCCTAACCACTCTCCTAGTGAAGAACTTCCCCCTAACATCCAACCTAAATGGAATCTAACTCCCAAGTTTGTTTCCTGGTGGTCGGTGAACCGAATTGACTTAGTGAGGACTCCAGGACTCCCATAAACAGCGGAGCTTTTTCTCTTGAGTGTCTTCTGGAGAGGCTTTTTTGGTGGCTTGTTTGCATGTAATGAGCTTGCAAGATGCCATTAAGTCCATGCAAATGGCATTCTAAAGTAGCCACGTGTTTAATTTTTAAGTGGCAACAGCATACATAAGTTGCATTCATCTCATTCATCTAGTATATTTTGCTCATGTGCTCTATAGAAAATATAACGTCTTTGCCACGTCGTTGAAGTTACAGATAAGTTGAAAGATGTGAAATGTGAGGTGCTGGAAATAGCACATGACTGTGTGTGTATTCCAGGACCTTTGGCCATGTATTTTAGTCACTGAAAAACACAGCCATTCCTTTATGACAAAGCCCTACCCCTCCCTGGGACATGACCTAATCCGAACTGGAAAGGAGGGGGCAGGATCTGCTTGGTAGGGTGATTTTACATTTAAACGCTGATCTAATCAAGAGTGCTAATCTGAACGATGTGATGGCTGGAAGAAATGGGCGTTTTGCCTGCATTACAAAGGTGTCTCCTCCAGGCAGCTGGAGTTCTGTGCCTGCAGATAGAGCTGTCCACAGGCTGTATACGGGATGTTTGCTAACGTTTTGGAGAGCGCAGTTGGTTGTTTGCTTTGGCTGGTGTAGGAAAACACGGTGATATAGTTCTGATGTTGTCTGGAATCGAGTGAGGATGTGCTTTTCCCTTCCAAACATCACTCCCGTCCCTGCTCCAAACTAAGACGTGTTGTTCCAGCTTGCAGTGGGGGACGAGGCAATCTCCATCTCTCAGATGCACTAGAAGTTGGAGACAAAGACCAACTAACCAAACCAAAACCTGGTGCTATGATCCACACCTTCCTACCAGGTTCTAGAACTGACCGCCTATACTTTGGGCATGCCTTTGCTTGAAGAGGAATTAATGATACTTACACAAACTGGATTTCTGTAGGGGTAGCTGTTCCAGTCACTTTTTGCCTGCGAGCCATCTGACCCCCGATGGATGTGGGGATGTGCCTTTCATATTCTGTCCCTTTGCTACCCTCATGTGAAACATACCGATCCACCTGAGGAGTATGCTTCTCATCATGGCTCTGTTCTGAGAGAGAATGTGTTTTCACATACAACTTGGGGTTCTGTGACAGCCTGGTGGGTATGGCTCAGGAACCAAAGATAGGAGTCATGTGTCTTTCACTGATTAATTTAATGTTTTATTTTGTTTTTGCAGGAGAGCGACCCTATCAATGTGCTATGTGCCCCTATTCCAGCTCTCAGAAGACCCATTTAACCAGGCACATGCGCACCCACTCAGGTTGGTAAAGCAGCAGCAGCATGAAAAAGGGGTGGTTTTGTATGACACGAAGTTGTCATCTCATCCAGCGTGTCCTGAGCTTTAGCTACCTTTCTCTTTTTTTAACAGCTGAGGTTGTTTCTACCTGCTAAAGAAATATGTCATTATTAAAAACTGGTGATGGGGGATGATGTCTTTTCTTTCACTATCCAGGATGTATTCTGAGATTCAGAGGACCGCTGTAGTAGTTTTGTAGTAAATCCAATATTGTGATAATATGATCAGGCTCTTGTTTTCTGCCTGCTGTCATAGATCAATTCAAATCAAGTTAGCTGAAAAGGGTACGGACCTCTGAGAGCCTCCCCTATGAAATCTGTGATTTAATTTCATCCAGCAGGATGATTAATGACCATCTGAGGAAATCCTTATAATTTTGCTTAGAGTTACAGAAAGATACAAGTCAGTGCCTGATTCTGGCAAGGAGACACGAAGGAGGAAAAAGCAAACTTAGAAGAGTGATTTGATCTTGTGGTACTAAAAGCCAAATCAGCAGTTTTCAGTAGTCTTTATACCCCATAATTGGTCATAAAGCTGTGATATTAAGAACTCCCTTTTCTCCTTTGCTCTGTTTCTCCTGTTAGTCTTATGTTTAAATGAAATAATGTCATTTGTATGAGCTTTTACTCCCATAATCATGCTAGACACAAGCACACCTGTGCTTTGTGACCCTCTTAGAGGAGCTCAGATGGATCTCAGCTCATGCTCTTGGTTTGCTAATATATGAATTAATCAGACCTAGGTGAAGTTCTAATCCTACAAAACAGTAATGAAAACGTCCTGAACAGTCATTTCAATTGCAATAGTTGAGACAAGAAGGGACTTTTAATTGTTTTGTGGTGAGGGCTTGGACCCATTTAAAATAGGCAGCTTTAAAATGACCTGCCAGTATTTTAGTTTGAGACTTTTTCAATTGAAGCATTCTGCTTTCAGAAACAAAAAGCATTTTTGACTGCACATCTTTGCTAAGTATGAATTTGTAAATGGTTTGGTCAACACTGTACCTTTGCAACTATTTTTTCATCATCTTTTTCTTCTCTTGTCTGTGCAAAGAGCAAATCTGTGCAAACTGGAAGGAGGTGAAAAGTGGGATTTGCTCTTGGTCATTGAATTCAAGGTCTGGGAAGGAGAGCATGAACTGTGCCAATGGAAATGGGATTGCACATGGGATTCTTGCTGTCATAAAATCATAGAATGGCTTAGGTTGGAAGAGACATTAAGGATCATGTAGTTCCAACCCCCTGCCATGTGCAGGGTTGCCTTCCACCAGATTAGGCCGCCCAGGGCCCCAAGCAACATGGCCTTGAATGCCTTCAGGAATGCGATGTCCACAGCTTCTCTGGGCAGTCTGTGCCAGGGCCTTGCTGCTCCCCGAGTAAAGAATTTTCTCCTAACATTAAACCTAAGTTTCCCCTCTTTTGGTTGAAAACCAGCCCTTCCCCCCTCCCCGACACACACCTTGTCATGTCACTATTGGACTGTGTAACAAGTCAGTTCTCCTCTTGCTTATAAGCTCCCTTTGAGTACTGGAGGCCTCAATGAGGTGTCCCTGCAGCCTTTTTTTTCTCCAGACTGAACAAGCTCAGCTCCCTCAGCTTTTCTTAGGAGAGGTGAGGACTTCTGAGCTTCTTTGTGGCCTTGCTCTGAACCTGCTCCAACAGCTCCACAGATTTCTTGTGCTGGGGGTACCAGGTCTGGATGCAGGATTGCAGGTGAGGTCTCATGAGAACAGAGGAGGGCAACCCCCTCCCTCATCCTGCTGCTCACCCCTCTTGATGCAGCTCAGGATACAGTTGGTCTTTAGGGCTGCAAACACACACTGCTATCTCATGTTCATTCACCAGTATCCCCAAATGTTTCTGGGCAGGACTGCTCTCAAATGAATTTTTCCAGTCTGTACACATATGTGGGATTTCCCTGACCCAACCGCTTGGCGTTGTTGAACCTCATTAGGTTCTTGTGGTTGCACTTTTCAAGTCTGAACCAGTCTCTCTGGATGGACCTCTCCTCAGGGGACACTACTCATGTCCAGCCTCTACCTGGACATAGAGCCATTTACCGCAACCCTCTGACTGTGACCATACAAGCAATTATTATCCACCTAATAGTCCAGTCTTTAAATCCATAGCTCTCAAATTTAGAGATTGTGATGTGGTGGCAGGACAGTGTCAAAGGACTTGCACAAGTCCAGGTAGGCCATATCAGTTGGCCTTCCTTTGTCCATGGACGCTGCCGGTCCATCACAGATGGTTGCTAGATTGGTCAGGCACAATCTGCCCCTGGTGAAGCTGTGCTGGCTGTCTTGGATCACCTGCTCATATCTCATGTGCCTTAACATCTCTTTCAGGGGCATCTACTCCATGATCTTCCTGGGCCCTAAGGTGGGGCTTACCAGCTTGTAGTTACTATGGTCTTTCTTTCTCCCTTTCTTAAAAATGGGAGTGTTGTTTTCATTTTTTCCAATTGCTGAGGACTTTGCCTGACAGCAATGACTTTATATATAATGATAGAGAATGGATTGGCAGCTCTTCCTTGGGAACCCTGGGATGTATGTTGTCTGGCCTCGAGACTTGTATGGATTTGGACTCATGAGATGGTCTCAGACTTGGTCTGCTTTTACAGTGGGAGAGATTTTGCTTCCTCTTACTTCTGTCCTGAGGTTCAGGGACATGAGAGGTGCAGGAAGCCTGAGTGCCAATGAAGACTGAGGCAAAGAACTCATGGAGTACCTCAGTCTTCTCCATGTCTGTTGAAGCCAGATCTCCCTTCTCATTTATCAGAGGGAATATGCTCTCCTTTGCCTGTCTCTTCTGTCCAGCCCATCTAAAGAAACCATTCTTGTTATTCACATCCTTTGACAAGTTCTGTTCCATCTGTGCCTTGGCTTTCCTGCTTTTGTGATCCCATTTCTATATGCCTAAATGGCATTCCTGTATTCTTCGTAATGCAGCCATCCCTGCTTCTACTGCGTGTACTTTTCCTTCTCATTCCTCAGGTCCTTGCTCAGCCATGCTATTTTCCTGCCTCCTCTTCTTGATCTCTTTATGCTGGTAGATGAAGAGCTCTTATCCTCTCAGAAGGATGTTCTTAAAGTGCTGCCAGCTCTGTTCAATTTCTTCGTCCCTAAGGACAGTTTCCTAGTAGATCAAGGGTTCTTATCCAGCAATTCCTTAAACAGCCTGAAGTTTTCTCTCAGTTCAGGGCCCTGAAGTCCAGGGTCCTGGCTCTTCTCTTTGCCAAGCCTGTGTTCCTCAAGAGAGGGAACTTGCCGAGAGCACGGTTGCTACAGCTCAGGATGCATCTGATGACTTAACCTCTTTAATGATCTGCTGTGCACTGGTGTTCTATTAACAGCTGAAGTTAAATTAATCCTTCATTAAATAATAAAGAGATGCTGCAGGCAGAAATTAAATCTTCTAAACTCCTGAGCAAGCACCACCCGCCCTCTTGCCACAGAGGCAGCACAACCATAAGGATCTGGAATGACTTTTCAGTATACCTAGGAAGTGGCATGCATTAGTTTGGGAGGCCAATTTTTATATGCCTGTTTAGATCTCAGTGGCACCACTCAGTTTAATTTGTATAGGCAAAAAAGTTCTCAAAATATTTTTGGACTTGGGTTATTGCGCTGAAAATGTTTTTCCTCTTTGCTTTGGAGTCTAAATGGGAAGCTGATTCTGCTGCACCAGTGTGCATTAAACCTTGCATTTCAAAAACACTTGTGCATACAGGAGTCATTTAACGCAGCTTTCAGTAGCAGTAACGTGATGGCTTTAGACTGCCTATGTATTTCTTGCCAACAGTAGCCTGCAGCCAACCCAATTATAAATGTGGCATAAAGGAGACACTGATGAACTCCACTGAACTGATTTCAATAGAGGCAAAAATCACTAAGGTGGCATGTCTTTCTCATGCTTTGTCTTTTGCTAGCTCATTTTCCCTTACTTCCTTTCCAATGCAAACATGAAGTATGATAAATTTATGTAAAGTTGGACTTAATTTGAAACGTTTGTATGAAACTTCTATTCATCAAATGTTACATTTCCGTTTTTCTACAATGCATTCAATGGACCAGTTGGGTATGGATTCCATTTGCTAATAGTACTGTAGAGAGATCTCTGCCGGTATGTATGCATAGCCAGAACTTGTGACTTTGTTACTGCTTGTTTGGTTGTGGATCCCCTTCCTCCCAATCCTCGCCCCTTCTCTCTCTTTTTTTTTTTTTTTTTTTTTTTTTTTGTATATTGTTTTTGGTGTCTCGTGAATGTGTTTGTGGATTTGTGGATTTCTTATGTTGATTGTATTTAATTTTAAAGGCGCATGGATGTGTATATATATTTTTTCTTTTTGAGTTTCATATTTCTGTGCTTGTCTTAGTGCAAAGTGATTTCCTTCCCAGCCCTCTGCTTAATAATCACCATAATTCCCTTCCACCCTTCCTTCTTTAGGTGAGAAGCCATTCAAATGTGATCAGTGCAGTTACGTGGCCTCAAACCAGCATGAAGTAACTCGTCATGCAAGGCAGGTTCACAATGGGCCGAAGCCTCTGACTTGCCCGCACTGTGACTACAAAACAGCGGATCGCAGCAATTTCAAAAAGCACGTTGAGCTGCACGTCAATCCGCGCCAGTTCCTTTGTCCTGTTTGTGACTATGCGGCATCTAAGAAGTGTAACCTGCAGTATCACATCAAGTCCAGGCATCCCGATTGTTCAGACATCACCATGGATGTTTCAAAGGTGAAGCTACGGACTAAAAAGAGCGAAGCTGACTTTGCCGAGAGCATCGGTGACAAAGTGGAGAAGGAGCAAACAAAAGGGGATTCGCCCACAAAGAAAACTGAGAAAACTGTGAAAGTGGAAAAAAAAGAGAACTTAGTGAAGGAAAAGAAGCCGACGAGCAACGTTCCTGCACGCCAAGTGACGACGAGAAGTCGGAAATCGACTTCAGAAAACAAGGAGGTAGATATTAAAACTGAGAAAAATAGTGAGAAACCGTGTAAAACAAAGAAGGTCAAAAGAAAGGCCGAGGCAGAAATAACTTTCTCAAAGCAAGAGCCTGCGAATGAAGCCATCGTAATGACAAAAAAGAAAAAGAAAGTAGAAACTAAACCCAGAGACTGCCAGGAAGCTCAGAAAAGTGATGATGTACCAGAGGCGGAACCTAAAAAGCAAAATTCCTGCCTTAAGAAAAGCAGAAAAAAGAAAGCTCTGAAAAGTAAGCACAGTAAGAAAAGCAATAGACTTGATGAGGAGAAGATGGAAGAAGAGGAGCTGGCAGACGAGTCTCATCTTATGGAAGAAGATGGATATGTTAAACTCGACAGTCCGAGCAGCAACCAGGAGAAGGAGGAAGATCCTGCTGGCCCAGCACCATTAGATAGTAACGTTGGTCATACTTGCAAGGCAGAGAGCATCTGCGCCAAAGGAAGTTGTGTACAAGAGCCACGACAGCTTTGTCTGTCAGCTCGGGTTGCGGACACAGAGGCTGAGGTGAAGGATCAAGAAATACCTGCTGCAGCAGTGGAGAGCAAGGACACTGTCTGTGAAAAAGAGAAGAGAAAGGTGGATATGGCGGAAGACACGGACGAATCTTCTCATGCAGTGCCTACTGAACAAAGTCTGGATGGACCCGTGGATGTACTACCGGATCTGGAGCCCAGTAAGGAGCCAGAGGAAACCTGCTTGGCAGAAACTGTGAGTAGCCCAGGCCCGGTAGACCTGACTAAGACACGCATCCTAGAGACAGAGCCACCAGCAGATGCTGTGGGAGCGCCTGTGCCCCCAGAAGGGTGTATGCAGAGCCCTGGAGTAGCTCTGGCCTTATCACCTCTGGATAACGCAGCAGTGAATGAATGTCAGGAAATGGATGAGGATGAGGGCATCCACAGCCACGAGGGCAGCGACATAAGTGACAACATATCAGAAGGCAGCGATGATTCTGGGTTGAACGGTGCTCGTTCTGTACAAGAAGAAACCAGTCCGAAGACATCACAAGGAGCTGCCAATAGCACAGCAGTCAGGGAGAACTATGTGTGCATTTTTTGTGACCGCTCATTTAAGAAGGAAGGTGAATACAGCAAGCACCTCAATCGCCACTTGGTCAATGTGTATTATCTTGAGAAGGCAACAAAAGGGCAGGAGTAGAAATAGCTGTGGTGTTGGGGGCATGTGTATCTTTTGTAAGATCTTATACAGCTTATGTACAGATATTGTAGATTGGTTTTTTTTAAAGCATGGTTTTCTTTAGTGTCTGCATTGGGATTTCTTTTTTTTTTTTTTTTTTTTTTTAAGCTGAAAATATTTTGGACAAATTTTTGTGTAATGACCTCTTTAAATATTGGATCTCTTCATTAAAGAAGTAGGTAGGGTGTATGAGGCTGTGTCCTGTATGATCTGTCTGCTTATAGTTTGTTAGCCGATGCATTTGTTTTATAAGTTGAGCTTTAGGAACAAGGCTGTAGCTACCCATACACAAGTTGGATGTATAGAGCCACTGGCAGTTGCTTTTTCTTTTAGCAGCCAACTCCTCTTTCCCCTCTCCTCTGCTTTTGTTTTAGTTCTTAATGCATCTTGGTGTTCAAAGTGGTAAAAAACTACTCAATGCTTGTTCTACCAGAGAGATAGCTTCTATTACATAAATGAGCACTTTGTAAGACAAATCGAAGTTGGCTGGCGATGGACGTAACTGTTGAAGATAATTATAATCGTGAACATACATTTCAGATCCCCTTAGTATGAAAAGTGAGCCAAAATTTGGGGTTAGTCCTTCCAACTTTTGTTTGGAGAACCTCTATCTTGATTAATATCTTATTAACTGTTATGCGTCATTGACTCTGTTGTAGGGGGGAGCAAGATTGTTATTTTTAAGTATTTGCTTTTTTTTTTTTGTTGTTGCTTTAAAGGCTTCAAATGTTGCACATTGTTTTTGTTTATACCTATGCAGATGAATCCTTTAGGAATAGCGCTTGTGCAGTACACGTACACTTTATATATGCATGTTGGGTTCAGTTTGTGTAAGCTTTCCTTACTTTGAACCGTTCAGATTCGTTGCTTACCATGGGCCAGTTTTCTGTGATGTTCTTTACTGCAGATTTTTCTTCTTCTCATGGGGTATTGCTAGTTGTGCGTAGAACTATGAGCTGTTTGGCTGTGTTATTTTTGAGTAGCTTTAAAATTTTATATAGTTCTTGAGCAAAAGGATATCAACGCAGTTTCAAAACACTATCTTTATAGGGTTTTTTTTTTGTTTTTTTTTGTTTTTTTCCATAGAAATGCCACTTCTGATATTTTTAATACACATACAGAGTAATAAATTGTAATTTATAGTTTGGGATCACCAGACAGGAAAGTAATCACTGTCAGTGAAAATGGCATGAAAATTCTACAAGTCCAGGTGTTGCTTAATTCTTTGTCTCTTTTAATTTCTATGATGGACAGCAGTCAAGCTTTGTGAGCTTAAGAAAAGTAAATAATTACCATAGATGTCAGATTTTGATGAACTGTAATTACATCTCATGCTGAAGAACAAAGACAAAGCAACTGGTACTAGCAAACCTGGCAGTAAAGGCTGTAGGAATCCCTGTTCCTTATTCATTCGAGTTTCATTTAATAGAATCATCCTGTTTCCACACAGAGAGGTAATTGGTCGCGTAAGTGATCAGGTTGCGACCTCAGGTCTATATGCAAGAAATACCATACTGGGAGTTTTTCATTCTAAGCAGATTTTCTTTTGACGCACACAAATATGAGAGAGATTGCGTGCCTGCCAGTGGCAAAACGTGAACGCAATCCATACGTACAGGGAAGAAGCAAAAGCCTCCAGTCCCATCTGCGTTGCAGAAGACCATCTTTAGATCCCTTGTCAGGTGCAGCAACTGGTGGTGGCTTCTCATCAACTCTCCAGAAGCAACTTTGGAGGTGAGTGTTGTTTGCAGAGTGGAGCTGAGGAGCTGGTTCAGTGTCTGTCAGTGTGTTTTAGGCACTCACGATGTGTGTTCTTTGAATTGGTTCTGTGAACGTAGGTTTCTGCAACAAAGCTCATTTTTTTTCTCCCTGTCTGCATGTCATCTTCCCTCTGCCCCCAACCTTGAATGAATAGAGAACAACAAAACTACGTTGCTTCTCCTTTTGGGAGAGATTGGTAATAGGAGGCCAAAGATTTGAGAGGGAGGGCATCCCTCGTGGCAGAAATAAATTGTATAGTGAGTTTTTGTTTGCTTAGATAGCATTCAATCCTTACCTTGGCTGTGACAATCATTGGCAACTGAAGATCAAGTTGCAAGTATATTTATGCTAAATGTTAAGAAACTTAGTTGTTTTCCTAAACAACTGGTTGTAATAGTCTTAGATGTATTTCTTTTTTTCTCTTATATGTAAATGTTGCCAACGTTTGTGAGTAACATGAGCAGATGCTGGAAATTCCAGTACCGTGCAGAGATATTGTAGCTCCCCTTATATCCTTGCAAAGAGCCTTTGCTATCTTGTGAGAGACTTCAAGGACTTCAGCTATGTTCAGACAAACTTGTGGACTGGCCTGATAATTATTATGTATTTTTAAATGGAAAATGTGGTGTACACTGACTTAAAATGTCTCTTGATGAGATAAAAACAAGGGTGTGGTTTTCTGAGGTACTGCGCTGCAGATTTCTGGGAAGTGGTCAAGGTTTTACTGCTTGATCTAACAAGAACTCTGTGAAGACAGCAGTGTTTTCCTGTCACAAGATTAAGAGTTGAAAATAGACCATAGAAATATTAAGACGGGTCTCTTTGAGACCCTCAGCAGCAATGTCCCGAAATACTGTTGGTGCATTACAGCGTTGGAATTCTCTGCTGGCTTATGTCCAAGATTTGGGAGTATGTTATGTTAAAGCAGTAAAGATGTAGTGCATCGTGTGTACCTAAAAGGTTAGAAATTGCTAATACTGAATATTTGTATTGGAGAATGCCGATCAGGTGAGCCATCAGAACTGATGGTTTTACTACGGTGCATCTCCCCCTAAACATTGACTTGTCCTTCTCCATATTCTTAAATTATTTAGTGTTGGTTTTGCCAATAGTAGCCTAAAAACTGTAGGAGTGTTCAACCTCAGATCCGTGGGTTGAAGAGTTTAGCGGGACAACAGCTCTACACTGCCAGACCTTGGTTGAGCAACGTGGCATTTAGGGTTCTCATCTCTATGGATCTATCCACGCAAAGTAACTGCCTTGAGAAATGATCCAGGAAGTGGGTAGCTGGGCAGTCGTAATCCATGGTATTGTAATCACGGCTGGATGAGAGGGTTTTAGTTGTCTTTTCCAGTCATTAATGATTCTGTAGTTGCTATTTCTGGGTTCTGGTGATCTAGGCTGGACCTTCATTCATTGACAAAAGAAGAACGTTTGACATCTGCCAGGACAGTTAAGAGATGGTAGCGTCATTGATTTCAACAGATTTAATATAGCTGAAAAGTATTAACCCAATTCAAGAGGTTTCTTGACTGGCCGTTGCGTAGATACGTGGCATGTATATTAACAGAATCCAGATAGCTAATGGAATTGTTTCATGTGTACATACGTTTCGTCCCTCTAAAAACTATCCTAGTTAACTCTTGTAAGCTGGCATGGAGTTGTGTTTGTGACATTGGGTTGCACCATGTTTTGATGCTTTTACAGTGCAATACTTGTATTCTGAATAAAACCAAAGGTAATTTTGTGTTGTTTTTTTTTTTTTCATGTTCTCTACTGTAGTGCATGATGGCCTTTTCTACGTTTTTTTAATAAATGTAAAACAAGCCAGATCATACATCCTGTTTTCACTTAAAAGTATGTTTTTAAGTCTTTTTGTTCCAAAACGTAGTGTAAAGTTAAACTAAATTGCGTTATATTAACCCTTTCAAGTGTATTTTCCTAAGCATAGTTCTGATTAAATAAACTTTATTATGGAACTCGTTGCTTCTATCTGCCACTTATTAATAGCTACAAAAAATGCCTTTAATGAAAGGGGCATGTTCTGGCTTCAAGTCTTATAGATAAGCATGTATGAAGTTGATGGTAGAGCAGGATTTGTACCCAGTCCTAACTGTGGGCTAACATGAGATGCCCTGAGAGCGTGGCATAGAGGTGGTAGGTCTGAGTGCTTCTCTGCTTTGCTGTGTGAGTTAATTATTTCAGACTGGTTCAACAGAGGAGGCCCTGCCCTTTGAACCATCAGCTTGTATTTTCACTCTCCAGAAAGGGACAAAACTAGGTGAAATATAATAGAAATGATTGTAATAGAAATGGATTGCCAGTGGGAGAAACTATTTTCCATTAAACCTGCATCTTCATCTTCAAATAGCTTCTTAATGTGGCAGAAGATGGGGTAAAACCTACCAGGTTGCAAATGTGCTACTTCATGCTGAGTTCTGCTTTGTGCCTAGTTGCTTTTGTATTGTTTGTGGGGTATTTGTTGACTTGCAAGGACAAGAGCAATGCTCTGGATGGGTTACCAGGCAGCTGGGACCACCTCCAGAGGTGTGTGCACCGTGAGTGCAGGCACAGATACCTGCAGCCTTAAACAGGAAATCAGAGAGTGAAACTGCAGAGAGCCACTTTGAAGTGGAGATGTGAGGAGCACATGCTTTCAGTGTACCATCTGCTTGGGTGTATAGGAAACAGGTATTTGAAACTCGTGGTCCATTTAGGCTCACAGCTCAGTGCAGTGCTCTACATAATTGCACCCAGCCTGTGCACACTGAGCCATGAAGGTCAGACCTTCCCAGGAGACTCAACCTTCCCAGTCCTGTCTTTCCACCTCAATAGAGGAGCCAAAAGCAAACGTGGTTTGAGATTAAATGAGCTCTTCTCTACAGATGTTAAAAAATGTCTTGCCTTTCAGGCTGTCCGGCAGAAGTATCAAATAGACACCAACTTTGAGAAGCACTTCAGAGCAGGTCCTCAGCTCCTGTTATAATTCAGCCCTCAGAACTCATAAAAGGTATTTCTGTGTTTTCATCAAGGCACTAATTGCTTCCACATTAAGGTTGCTGAGGTTTGACATCTGTCCGGAGCACATATTTTTGTTCCTAGCTGTGGCTGTTGCTAGCTGCCTGCTCTTATGGCCTGAGGAGTGGAGTCAGTAGATACACAATAAGCTTTCCAAAAGCACTTAAAACACCCATGCAACTCCAGCCCTTGTGCTGGCCCAGCTGCCCCACTTGCACATCTTGGAGAACACTAAAGGACACATCATGGGAGGGCACGCATGTCCTTCCCATCCCATTTCAGGCAGAAGGCCTTTTCTCCTGGATACAATTCCAGCACTGGCTACTGGTCTTTGTGAAAAAGGCTGTTTCCATAAATCAGGGGACCTGCTACACAGAACAAAGCTCACCTGCAGTTTTTCATGGCCAACGCCTGGGCTGGGGCCCAGTGCTGTCACAGAGCAAGGCCTTCCAGTTACTCTTTCTGCATTTGGTATTGTTTGTCTTTTATACTATGTCTTTTCCAGACTTACAGCATTAGAGGAATGCTGTAGGAGATGCCTGTTTTTACTTGTCAAGCTTGTTTGTACAGGCCATGTCTAGACCCTCTTCTTGATGCCCAGTTTTGCTGGTACAGTTGTGACCATTTCTATGTCCTCTTCTCCAGGTCTGGTGAGTATAACCCTCACTAAAGACAAGATGCTGGTAGAAGCAGGCTTCTACTGTCTTCTCCCATAACGCTTAATGGAAACACTGTGGCCAGCTTTGCTGGTGATTTCTAAAGAAGACAAAGGAGTCTTGAAAAGCTTTGTTTAATTGTACATCCTCAGTTTTAGAAACTTTTACACAAGCCAAAGGAACCAAATCAAAGCAGAGAGTTATCAGGCATCTGAGCAAATCTGCTTTTCTTTAATTCTTTTTTCCTGTGTGCAGAAGTAGGGCAATGCCCCAGATACTGAGGGGACCTGATTTTTGGTCAATAACGTTTAATTACCACAAGCTCCTGGGAGTGTCATGCCCACACCAGAGAATTCCCTGCTCCTCTTCCCCACCCTCCACCTCCTTCTGCTTTAGAAACAACATAAAGGCTCCAAGAACCAGGTGATGGTTTCTGACCTGTGAGAGCACGTCTGCTAGAAAATACCTACTCTCTGAGCAGCAAAGTCAGCCAAGGGCAGGCAGCTGAGCTTCCATGCTGCATTTCAAGAGGAAAATGATAATGAGGGTTGCTCCCTGACACTGCCTGATCCCAGGGAAAAAAAACCACTTCACCTCCCAGAACAAGGTACAAGCCATCCAGCTCACCTGAACTAGCTGCAGCTCAGTAGTTGTATCAGACTTGTGGTGCCCTACATCAGATTTACCTCACATGGACCTCCCTTGAAACTGTGCCTGTCTGCCTTTTAGATGAGTCTAAGATCTCCTGAATGTCAGCAAGCATCAAGGTTCTGAATCCTATCTCGCTCAGACGATGGTGAGTGCTATCTGTTCCGCACAGCTTTCAGGTTTTCTACGAGGGAAGGAGGCTTTTTGGTTCTGTAGGCAGCAGTACCTGGGATCCGGGCCCCTCTGATGCTACTGATATATGGTAAAAGGGGAGGCTCCCGTACCACCACTGTGGTGCCTCTGGGTGTATAGGCTCGGAGCAACAGTTCCTCTTCTGCATGAGCTGTCACCGCCACCCAGCCTGCAGAGCAAAGAAACAGTCAGTAGGAAGAGTTGCTCATATGAAAACAAGGGTTCTCACACAAAGAAACATTAAATTACCTGCAGAGGAAAGTTTGATATCTGCGACTGCCTCAGCAGTACCAGTTCCTTTCAGTGTAATGTCCTGAGGGACAAGTGGGGGGAACTCTTTCATTCGCTCTTTCCCACCCATTGGAACCTAATGTCAAAACAATAAAAGATTTAACAGCTAAGAGATGCTTCAGTACTCTTTATGTTAAACTGAAGAGCAATGCACAAGCAGGAACAGAGAAATTAAACTTTTATTATCTAAGTAAGAGCTGGTTTGAATTTCCTTACAGAAGCTACTTCAGACTTGCAAAGAGCAGAACTGGGATCACATCCAGAACAACCCAGCCCAATGAAGCCCACAGCTCAGGAGTGAGCAAAGATGGAGCATCTGCTACATAGGCCAGCTGTTGGCCCAAGCCAGCCTCCTTACTGTGGGTTACAGCACTTGTATGTATGCTCAATGTGTGCAAGGTTGCAGCCAAGACAAGGACAGCTTGCACATACTTCTCTTACCTTAAAGAACTCTTGCCCAGCATGCTTCTCATACATGGCATCTGCACTGCTCAAGGTAGCGACGTGGACTGGCAACATCCTAGAAGCCACAACAGAAAACCAGGCAGGTTTTTCTCCCTGAAACAAAACAAAGCACGTGTTGTTCATGCTAACAGAAAAGTAACCTCTAACTGCTCTCTCTTGCTCCATTTCCTTGCTGTATGTTGAAATTTTGTCTTTTACTGGCGTCCTTGCCTCTGCATGTCATGGGAAGCCCTTCAAGGCGAAAACGTTTATTGGCATTTAAAAGCACTGATGGTTTTATATTATAAATGCTGCACACTGGTAACAAGTATCACCACTCTCCATCCCAAGGCATTTTTACTTTATGTGGTGCTTTATTAACAAACTTATCTTGAAAGCTGCAGCGAAGGGAGGTGGAGAAGCTACCTGGACTATCTTTTATTGTTTGGTCCTATACCAGAAGATGAAGCTGCTGCAATCCTGTTTTTTCCTACCTGTAAGTAGTCTACGCGTCCTAAAGCTGCTAAAAACAAGACCATTCCTGGCTTGAGAATGAAGGTCCGTGGAATGATGGCTTGTGTTGGCAAAACCTGCTTTACTTCTTTCTCTGTCAGGAGATTCAAAACCTGAAACATAAATTGTGCAGTCAGGACACACTGTTTTCTGTGATTATTCAACTTCAGAAGAAGGAAGATCACGCTCTGTCTCCAGTAAGAGCTCTAAGCCCCTGGCTACCTTCACATCAGACACTAAGTAGTTATTAGAGGGCAAACTGACACAAAGTGGGTTGGAGATGATCTGGCAGGCATCTACTAGGAAAGTTCTGACACCACTGCTGGTTTTCTATCTCCTAGTATCTTTTAATTTCTCCCAAAAGATGACCTGTGGCTCCACAAAGATATCAGTGTGATGGAAAAAAACCCACAATATGACATTTTAGGACATATGCACTATATAAGCACCGGCTTCAGCATCACTGCTCTACTGAAACACTGAAGTAGGCTGTTAACTGTTATTAGCTATTAACACTGCAGATCCTTCTGGCTTCATGAGAATGCTTCAGGTCTTTCCCAAAGCTTTGGTTTGGTCACACAATACTAGTTTATCCTCCTAAGCTCCACCTTTTTCAGTAGGGTGGCAGAGCTAAAGAAGCACAGATTTCTCTGGGTGATACTGATATGAACTTGTTTTAACAGTATTGTACTTCATTAGAAAGTGGGTTGACACACAGTTCCTTCACAAAGATCACAGCATGCACCATTCAGAAACACAACAGCAGAAACACGATGGACTTTGACCTCCTGAAGCACAATGCCACAGAGTACCTACACAGTTTTCCTTTACAATCCCTGGAGTATCAAAACACCAGCGAGCATCCTTCACTTCATTGTATGTGAACTCTTGTCTTTCCTCATTCTTCTTAGGGATATGGCATGGATCTTCATCTATGCTGTACGACAGCATGTCAGGGTCAAAATCAATCACAGAGCTCTCCCGACGTTTAAATGTTCTTCCAACTCTTCCTGGATTGAAATGAAAGGTTTCCTGTTCATTCATTTATTAACCTGCATTTCCTCCAGTTGGACACCTCTCCCTTCCCTTGATTAATAGGGATGCACAACTATGATAGAAATGTGATAAAAATGTCACGTGCATGTTTAAAAGCCAAGATGCCAACAGATCCCTTCTATAATTCCTGCTTAGCACTCCTTAAGCCCCAAAACCTCAGCAAGGACCATATACAGACAGCATATTTCTCACTGAGTTCTTACAGTGGGTAGAAATTGCTTGCCAAAACCAGATGTATTCATCAGAAAATTAAGAGGTTAACAATCCTTTGTGTAATGCAGCATTTCCATTGGGACGTTCCATCACGTTTTACACAGACAATACTCACCCACTAAGTAACCTTGCTTTTTAAGGCGATTCAGGTGCTTTTTTTCCTCATCGCTTAGCTGATCTTCTGTTTTTTGTGCCTCTTCTTTCAGCCTCTCCTGCCTCCTGAATATCCTGTCGCACGTAGGATTGATAATTGGAAATTTCAACAAGTTCAGTGTTGTTCCTGGAAGAAGAAGAAGGAGAAAGCAAAAAGGGTGACACATCCAGACCTCTGGGATACCTGGATATCCAGACTCATATTTAAGCTCTGAGGTACATGAATAAAAAAGTACTTGGAGCCATCTAACAAAGCTGGAGGTGGAACTAAGCATCAACACCTGCTCTGCTTAAGTCTCCCTCCTAGGCAGAGTGGCTGGAGTGTGTTACCATCCACTTGGTACCTGCTCTCTTGTTGAAAGGCTTCTCAGACACTCTCACTAATTAAAATCATGCTGATGCTGGTACAGTCGTGGGTCATCTGAGCTGATTTTAGGGAGGTCGATCAGACACTTTAGCAGCAAAGCCTTGTGACCTTAGCGCCCGAGTGCGATATGGGGATGCTGGTAGTGCCCCTCACCTGGCCAGGATGAGACGGTGGCCCTACTAACCACGTCGGGAGCTCGTGACTTGCAGTAGTCGGATTGCAGCAGGGCATTGAAGAGCGTCGACTTGCCCGAGTTGGTGGCCCCCAGCAGGTAGACATCTCCGGCGCACTTCCAGGAGCGCTGCAGCCGGCTGACCAGCCCCTCCATCCCGAAGCCCGTCTTGGCACTCACCAGCCGGACATCCACTAATTGCTCCCGGGCGATGCCGGCCTGCAGACAGGCGGCCGTCACTCTCTGCCGCAGCCGCCCCAGGTGCCCGGGGGAGTCGGCCGGCAGCAGATCCACCTTGTTGCCCACCACCAGCAGCCCCGCTGCGGGCACGTCGGGGCTGAGCAGCGCGGGCAGCTGCGGTAACACGGGGTCGGGCAGCTCCAACACATCCAGCGTGTAGAGCAGCAGCGGGCCCCTGCCGTGCCGCGGCGGGCTGCGGAGCGCGTCGCTCAGCACGGCGCGGTGCTGCTCGGCCGGCAGCTCCAGCCGCACTAAGCGGCCGCCGTGCGCCATCACCCAGCACCGCTGGCACACGGCATCGCGCAGCCCGGCCGCTCCGCCCGGCCCCGAGCACAGGCTGCGGTACTTGTCTGCCGGCACGAAGCCCGGCGCCGTGGTATCGCGGCACTGCAGCTCGGCCCCGCAGCCCGAGCAGCTCACTCCGCTCGGCGGCACGGACGGGTCGGCCTCCCCCAGCAGCCGCTCCCTGCCCGCCCGCCTCCGTGCGGCAGCTCTGCCCGTCGGCGAAGCGGCGGGTGGTGCCGGTGGTGGTGGCAGTGGTGTTGGTGGTGATGGTGGCTCTGGCTCCGGCTCATACTCGAGGAATACGAAGCGCTCCTCCTCGCCGCCCAACGCCTTCCATCGCCTCGCCGCCCATGGCCGTGCTGGCCGCAGCCGGCCCAGCAGCGCCCGGCCCAGCTGCAGCATGACGGGCAGCGTGAGCAGCCCGCAGGAAGGGGCAGGGCGAGGCCTAGCCCCGCGCATGTGCGCTGCTCCCCGTTCCCGCCGCCCTCCTTCCTGTGGCAGCCGCTCGGCGGGCGCTCGGTGCCGGATTCTCGGCTTCTTTCTCTCCCGTCCCGGCCGGTCGCGGCTCCCTCCTCGCTGCCGCCATGTACGACGCGGACGAAGGTGAGTGAGGCCGCGCCGGCCGCCTCCCGCCGGGCCGCTCCCCCGCTTCTATGGGCGGCCCCGTAGTGGCGGCCTTGGCCTGATCCGCTCCCTCTTCCCCCGTAGATATGCAATATGATGAGGACGACGACGAGATCACCCCCGACCTGTGGCAGGAGGCGTGCTGGATCGTCATCAGGTGATGCTCTCGTTGTGCTGCTGCTGGTGGGACGGGTGCACGGAGGCCTCGGGCTTTGCGACTAGGCCGGGCCGCGTGGTTCGGCTTTTAGGGAGCGGAGGTGCCCTTGTTTGGGTTATCAGGGCTTACAGACATAGGGCAGCTGGTTGATGAACCTCGTGAGGTCCAACAAAAACAAGGTACAAGGTCTTGCACCTGGGTTGTGGCAACATCCGCTACCAGTACCAGCTGGGAGCAGGTGGATGGCAAGATGGACTTGAGGCAGCAGTGTGCCTTGGCAGCCGAGAAAGCCAGCTGTATGTACTATTACAGTAAGAGCGATGAGGCACCAAAACAAGTTGCCTAGGGAAGTGGTGGAAGTCCTGTCCCTGAAGTCATTCAGGGGGCTCTGAGCACCATAGGTGTCCTTGTTTCTTTTAGGAGAGTTGGACTGTCTGACCTTTAAGGGTCCCTTCCAACTCAAACGTTTATATGATTCTGATGCACTGGCACAAGCTGCTCAGGGAGGTGGTGTAGTCACTCACTGGAGATGTGGTGCTGAGGGACATGATTGGTGGGGATGGGTAGGAGGCTGGACTAGTTTTCCCAGCATAACACCAACAGCCAGGCCCTGTGGCTCCTCATGCTGTTAAGAAGTGCACATTGTAAGCAAAAAGTGTTTTTCTTTTGAACAGGAGCCTTTTTCTATGTGCAGTGGGGATAGAGAACAGCAAAGCCAAGGTAGCGTGAGATCTCCAGGTGCCTTCAGGGCTGTGTGTGGCACACAGCCCATGTCTTCAGGTTATCCTGTTAACAATGAGAGTGCAGGGCTTGGAATGTTGGCTTTGGTTTCATGACTGGGTTGTGGTGTTGGGTTGTGTCTGGGCCACACAAAAGCTAGAGGAATTTAAGATAGAGTGTATACACGGCTCAGCCAGGAGGTGGCAGCAGGTCTGTCACTTTGCAGTCTGCCTTCAAACACCAATGAGAGTTGAGTTTAACATTTCTGAGCATCTGTGTACACAACCCGTGCCTCGGGCAAAAAGTATTTTCTACTGTATTTCAGAGCTTTTCAAGATTTTGTAATGAATTTACCTTAAGCTTGCTGACAAAATACATCACTTAAATTAAGATATCTTGTTAATGTGTTTTGTTTTTTTCTTTCTTTAGCTCCTATTTTGATGAAAAAGGTTTAGTCAGGCAACAGCTGGATTCTTTTGATGAGTTTATTCAGATGTCTGTGCAGAGAATTGTTGAAGATGCTCCACCGATTGATTTACAGGCAGAAGCCCAGCATGCCACAGGAGAAGTGGAAGAACCGGTAAGTGGAGGCAAAGGGGTTTCATAAGCAAAATAAGCAGGAGGTACCTTGAGTAGGTGGGTTTCATTCGGTCTGTGTCTGGAGAGACTGAAGTACATCTGAGTTAGGACACAGCTAAGGATGGAAGTGTAAACTGCTTGGATTCTATAAGGCAACTGTGCAACTGCTGAGGATGGGAGCAGGCCTCATCGACAGGGATTTAGTGGAGCAAGCAAGCTAGCCATAATAAAGCCGTGCTTTGCTGGGATTTTTGGTTCTTGGTAGCTTTATTATGGCAGAAAAAGCTTAAGACTAAAAAGGCTTTTGTTAGGTCTGGGTTTTCTAATAGTGCCCTTACTTATCATCTTCCATTGGTACCATGTTCCACATTATCTAAGGTCTTTGTGAGGGCTTACGAAGTGTGTGAGGGTACAGTACATGTTCTGCATTGGTTGTGGTGCTTCTGCTGTTCACTGTGGTGTCTCCCATATGGTGCGGTTCTGTGTATGTCAATAGTGATGATCCAGTTACTCAAGGTTTCTGCTTCCCTTTTGAGCTTTAAAGGAGTTCTGAGAGTCAAATCTGTTATGTTTTGACTGTTCCTTTCCATTTTTTGTGCGTGCATGCATTGTTTAGAGAGAGTAACAGATTTCTTTTAGTTCCTGAGTTTGTCATAGGGCTCATTCTTGGGTAGATGAACACTCATAAATGTTTGTAATTCCTCTTAATATTTCCTCTGTTGCTCTGTGTATATTATATCTATATTCCCTAGCTGTGCAGTTCTGCAGATGCTGTATGAGCTGTATGCAGTTAAGTGTGGATCTCCAGCATATTATGTGTTTAACTTTGCCCAAGACATAGTATTTGACTTGAGGATAGGTTTCTTGCTCTTATTTATCCAATTAAAGTTTTAAGAGTATGGCCTAGATATGAGAAAAAGAAAACTTGGTTTTTCCTTCAGTTTTACTTGTTGGCAATCTCTTGTCTAATGGGAGAATGCAGGATTTAATTAAGGAGACTGAGTATGATTGGACTAATCCAAGGTGACTTGTTTCTCCCTCCTTCCATGTTCAGCTTTGCATTTTGAGGGCAGCTAGGGCAGTATGTTTTATAGCACACTAAAGTGTTTTTACAGCCGTGCTGAGAGATGGGAATCACAGTAAATGTGTGTTCTACGTGCTTACATGAGAACCTGTGAAAGTTATTTCACACAGCTACTGCTGCAAATCAAGGAGAAAGGTGTTTTTTTGGGTGAGAATTGAGAGCTAGCTGTGCTAGAGCTTTGGTGTTGTACTACAGTAGTCCTAATGGCTCGGATACAGTTAGATAACTGCATGGAGCTCAAGTTTTGCTTTAGTTATAGATATTCACAGCTGGCTTCTAGATGGTGGGGTGGCAGCACTACTGTTCTTTGTTTGGGTTAGTTTCTGTTCTGCAAGCAGTCACAGTGTGAAACAGGAACTCAAAAGAAAGGCTTTCAAGGCAGTGGGTCTTTCAACTTGTTCATGTGCCGGTCGAGTGACTGGCTTATGTTTCTATACCCTTGGATTTTAGTTGGTGAAGGAATGCTTTGGGGACAGCAGCTCTAAACTCTCATTGCAGTGGGAATACGGACTCGCACCTTTTTAAGGTGTCAGTTGTCTCATTGTTTGTGTTGGAGTAAATTTGCCTCTTTATCTTATGCTTAATCAGTTTTATCTAAAGCTATGTCAGCAATAAATATATATATACTGGGCAAATGCTGTTTATTAATGTACTCACTCTGACTTAGTAGATTCTGAGTTGACTGACTTCATAGATTTTGACCTCATTGCAGCCTTTCAATACCTGAAGGGAACTTACTCCCAGGAGGGGAGTAAACTCTTTGAAAGGGCTGACAATAGCAGGACGTGGGGAAATGGTTTTAAGTTAAAAGAGGGAAGATTTAGGTTGGATGTTAGGGGGAAGTTCTTCACTAGGAGAGTGGTTAGGCCCTGGAACAGGCTGCCCAGGGAGGTTGTGGATGCCCCGTCCTTGGAGGTGTTCAAGACCAGGTTGGACGGGGCCCTGGGCAACCTGATCTAGTAAAGGTGTATGTTTGGTGGCCCTGCCAGGCAGGGGGGTTGGAACTACATGATCCTTGAGGTCCCTTCCAACCCGGGTCATTCTGTGATTCTGTGAGTTAATTAGCTGTTTTACAGGAAGACAACGTTATTTGGGTACCTTATACCCTATTATGGGTACCTTAACTCTTACCAATGGTTTTGACTTTTCAGTTACCTCTGTGTGTTTCTTTTTCCTTTAATGAGGTGTCTAGAAGTTATTGAAGGTTCTTGAATGTTTGGCACTGGAACAGGTTGCCCAGAGATGTGGCCGAGATTTTCAAGGCAAGATTGTATCAGGCCCTGGGCAGCTTGATATAGCTGTGCTGTCCCTGCCCATTGCAGGAGAGTTGGACTAGATGGCCTTTAAATGTCCTTTCCAACTCTGAGGATTGATTCTATGATTTGCTCAGCTAGCCAACAGAATAGGGATTGTTTCTACACCCTGAGTGTGAGGACATGCAGCAGCGTTGGGTATTAAGCTCAAGGGCTGCTCTTGAAGAAGAATGGTTTGGCCATTGCAGATAAATGTCTGCTTGTTTTCCAGCCCAGGTATCTCCTGAAGTTTGAACAAATCTATCTCTCCAAACCTACGCATTGGGAAAGAGATGGAGCACCGTCACCTATGATGCCCAATGAGGCCAGGCTGAGAAATCTGACGTAAGAAACATCTTTGTGATGGTTAAAACACAAGGAAGGACTGTCTCTATGCTATTAACTGCTAGTCTTTTTGTTATTTAGTCATTTTGACAATGTAATCATTACTGCTCTTATTACAATTTCTAATTGTTAAATCCCAATGATTTGATAATAATGATCAATATTTGTCTTTTTTGTTTCTTCTGTAGGTATTCAGCCCCCTTGTACGTGGATATAACTAAAACAGTTATTAAAGAAGGGGAAGATCAGCTACAGACACAACATCAGAAAACTTTTATAGGAAAAATTCCTATAATGTTACGATCAACGTACTGTTTGTTAAATGGCTTAACTGACCGTGATCTTTGTGAACTGAATGAATGCCCTCTGGATCCGGGTGGCTATTTTATCATTAATGGATCAGAAAAGGTAAGGGATGGTATTTCACATAGTTGTCTTTACAGGCACTGGAAATCCTGTTACTAATTTCCAATTCTTTTGCCAGGAAGACAAACATTTTAATTTCTGCAGGCAGTCCTAATCTTGGAGAAAGATTAACTTAGTCCTTTGCTAGAACTTTGTGAACCACCTTTTCTTCTCCTAGATGTAATTTTGTTCCTATATGGCAGAGCATCACGCACTCAAAAACATGATCATGTGTCGGAGGAAAGTATTTCTTCCCTTGCAGTCTCTGGGCTGTTCACAGCTGTATAGATGTTTTATAACAAGGATAGGCTTATCCTGTTCCTTTCTTTCCTCTGTTGCTCCTTATTCAGCTTTAGCAGGGCATATCCTCTCCACATGCTTGTGCCTCAGTGATGAAACTGACAGCTTTTTGTTGCTTGACACCTGGAAAAATACAGCAGAAGGAAAACTAGTGTTTGTCCTTGGAGGAGAAACAAAAATGTAGCTTTTACTATCAGAGCTGGCAGTGGAATTCATTTGCATGGTTAGTTCATTGACCTTGGAAACAGATAATGACATGCTTCCTTTATCAGTATTGTGGCTAAAACTAACAGAGGTTTCTCAGCATGCCTGGCAGATGTGGTGAGTGCTTCTCAGAGAAATGTTCTCTGAGTCTTTTTATTTCGGTTGTTTTGTATTAACAAGCCATTAAGTTTTGCTTAATGCCGTGCTTTGAAAACGCAGAGTCTAGTCCAACTGAGCTTGGCAAATTGACTTCATGCTGTGAACAGCTTATAATCAGGAGAGAGACAGGCTTTTTACTTGGTCTCCTAGGAATAGGGCAAGGGGGAATGGCTTTAAACTAAGAGAGGAGATTTAGGTTAGATGTTAGGAGAAATTCTTTACTGAGAGGGCAGTGAGACGCTGACACAGCTGTCCAGAGAGGCTGTGGGTGCCCCATCCCTGGAGGCACTCAAGATCAGGCTGAATGAGGCCATGGGCAACCTGAGCTGGTGCCTGACTTAGTCGGTGAGTGGCAACCCTGCACGTAGAACTAGAAATCTTTAAGGCCCTTTCCAACCCAAGCTATTACATGATGCTATGATTCTATAAAGAAACCCTGTGCTTGTTACTATCAGTTGTCCTTTTATGTTCTTGACTTTACACAGGTTCTGATCGCTCAAGAAAAAATGGCCACAAACACAGTATATGTGTTTGCAAAGAAAGATTCCAAATATGCCTACACGGGAGAATGTAGATCTTGTCTGGAAAATTCCTCTCGACCAACAAGTACTATATGGGTTAGCATGCTGGCCAGAGGTGGGCAGGTATGTCTAAGCAATAATAATCCCCTTGCTGGGACTTGTATTGAAGGTTGTTTTTAGAGATTTTGATCCTGTCTTGTGTCTTCATGTTGTTTACTTTATTCATGTTGTTTATACTTTACTGTATAAGGAAGAACATGCAAGAGGTTGGAAATAGTTTTAAAGAAATAATCACTTGCATAAAGTATCAGAATAGCTTCATAATCTACTGAGAAGTCCTGTTTTCCTGTAGTGCTTGAAAAATGCATTTGTAGCGCATCATCCAAGTTCAGAGAGAGTTTTATTTAAAGGCAAAATCATTTTAGACTAATGTATATTATCCCCTGTCTTTTTAGGGTGCGAAGAAGAGTGCTATTGGTCAGCGCATTGTAGCAACGTTGCCATATATCAAACAAGAAGTGCCAATCATAATCGTCTTCCGTGCACTAGGGTTTGTGTCTGACAGGGACATTTTAGAGCACATCATTTATGATTTTGAAGATCCAGAAATGATGGAAATGGTAATATGTTAAATAACTTGTTTATTAACTGAACATTATGTGATTAATGTCCAGGTGTGGCTACTCTTGTATTAGTCAGTATTTTTGTATAATATTGTATGTCAGTGTTCATTGATTCTTCAGTTTAATTTGTTTTCTATTAGAAGCCTGAAAAACTTCTTGCTTCACCTATTCCAGTGAGTGTTTTAAGTGAACAAATCACAATGGAAATTGTAAAGAGCTAGTGAATGCTTGGAGGGGTAGGTTCTTCTGCTGCTGCCCTTGACTTTAACTAAGCCAAGTCTCTGTTTATGTCTGAATCAGCAATAGTCCTAGTAAATATTTGAATGAGAACTATTGTGTGAAGCCTGAACTAATTTTTGTGTGCTTCCCACATGCTCTGTTGTGTTTTGAAAGAGCTGCTATAGTAAAGCCAGAAAGCAGTAATTCGTAGTTCCTGAAAAGAATTGTTAGCAAGCTACTGCATATTTTCTACTTCAGTGGGCACCATAAGCTTTTGCTGTAATTTGTTCAATAGGTTAAGCCTTCTCTGGATGAAGCCTTTGTCATTCAGGAGCAAAATGTTGCTCTGAACTTCATTGGGTCAAGAGGTGCAAAGCCAGGTGTCACCAAGGAAAAGAGAATCAAGTATGCTAAAGAAGTCCTGCAGAAAGAAATGCTTCCACACGTTGGTGTCAGTGACTTCTGTGAAACCAAGAAGGCCTATTTCCTAGGGTAGGTTGGTATATTCTCAAGTTTGCTGTCCCATCTGCAGTTGGTCACTGAATGCAGATTCAATGCGTGTGTTTGGAAAAGCGAATAGGAGCTTGTTTTTAACCTCAGTCTTCTGGATACTCGGTGATAAATATTAGGGTGTTTGTCTGTTTTCCTAGCTGAGAAAATGCAAATGATGATTAAACAACCAGTTTAATCCCTCACAGTCTCTCAAGCTTAAAAAGACTGTACTACTGCCCAGGGCAGACATGTAGCAGGAGATGCATTGCCATCATGATGTAAATACTAACTTTGTTTCAGTTATCTTGAATTTTAGTGTGTTATCAGCTCTAAGGACATAAGTACTGAAGTTTTAATTTAATCTAAAATGGGCGACCTTTAGGAAACAGTTCACTAATGTATGTAATGAAGGTATGTGTTCTTTACTGTGAATGCTGATGGTTTAAAATATGAATTTATTTCCTTAGGTATATGGTTCATAGATTGTTGTTGGCTGCACTGGGCCGAAGGGAGCTTGATGACAGAGATCATTATGGCAACAAAAGGCTGGATCTTGCTGGGCCACTGCTGGCTTTTCTCTTCAGAGGGTAAATATATAATATATTCTTTAGAGATAATTAATGGAAGAGTCATTGCCAGTTCTGGGCTTCTAAATAAACCTGAATTATATTGAGGCTGATAGGCAGACTTGGGTACCTCAGCTTATATCTGGTCATGGCTTTGTTTCAGCTTGTTTTGAAGCATGTATTCTGCGTGTTCACGAGCAGATTAGTTTGGTGCTTGCTTTTTTGTTTTTCTCCTTTTCCCTTCATTACAAATCACTTTGTTCTGCTAAGAAGACTGGTGACTATTTTTTTCCCCATCCAATGTTGAGTTAACAGTACTGTTTAATCTTATTTCTTGACATCTTCTCCAGAATGTTTAAGAATTTGCTGAAGGAAGTGAGAATATACGCACAAAAGTTTATTGACAGAGGGAAGGATTTCAACTTGGAGCTGGCAATTAAAACGAGAATTATTTCTGATGGTTTGAAATATTCATTGGCCACTGGAAACTGGGGTGATCAGAAGAAAGCTCATCAGGCCAGAGCAGGTGTATCTCAGGTACAATTTTAGTTCTTCTCAAATACATCATTTCTGGAGGCTGCTGGTGCTTTGTTCTAATGTATCGTGATACCTGTAAGAATGCCACAGATAGGAAGCTTTGCCTAACTGAGTTTCTTGTTACATTCAGGTGTTAAACCGCCTGACTTTTGCATCAACACTTTCCCATCTGAGACGCCTGAATTCTCCAATTGGTAGAGATGGAAAGCTAGCAAAGCCCAGGCAGCTGCACAATACACTGTGGGGAATGGTTTGCCCAGCTGAGACTCCAGAGGTAATGAACGTACTATTTTCATCACTACTTATATTTGCCAAACTGCTTTTAACTGGTGGTCATTTTGTGGCTGGACTAGATGATTTTAGTCGCCATTCCAACCTTAGTGGTTATGTGGTGATGGTCATGGCACTTAAAGTACTGGCATGAACACTTAGCTTTATACCTAACTTTGAGTGGTAGAACTAAGATACATGAAATAGTATATTTTGTGTACAGTTCCTTGAGGGCTTGAAACAAAGCTCTCTGGTCTTGGTTTGGAAGATCAGGGGATCTTTTGGTTTGAAAATGCAGAATAATCTTATGTTTCTCCTAGGGCCATGCAGTAGGACTTGTGAAGAACTTAGCCCTGATGGCCTACATTTCTGTGGGGTCTCAGCCATCCCCGATCTTGGAATTCTTGGAAGAGTGGAGTATGGAAAACCTGGAAGAAATATCTCCAGCAGCAATCGCAGAGTATGTACAAACAAAATAACTTAAACAGATATAAGGCTTTTATTACCTGTGCAGCACTTCAGGGTTTTATGTTTTATTTTTTCCCCTCTTCCTAGTGCTACCAAGATTTTTGTCAACGGCTGCTGGGTAGGAATACACAAAGACCCAGAGCAGCTTATGAATACCCTAAGGAAGCTCCGTCGTCAGATGGATATCATTGTGTCAGAGGTACAACTTCAAGACTTTGGGGATCTTTGGAGATGAGGGAAGGCAGCGTATTGGGAATGCTTTGAAGACTCTAAATATCCTTTGCTTTTGGAAATTTTGTTATCCTATTTTGTTTTCTGTGGTTCTGATTCCAGGCTGAGACTTTGCTTTCTTTTGCAGGTCTCGATGATTAGGGATATTCGTGAGCGAGAAATCCGCATCTATACTGATGCAGGCAGAATTTGCCGACCTCTTCTAATTGTGGAAAAGCAGAAGTTGTTGTTGAAGAAAAGGCATATTGACCAACTGAAGGAACGAGAGTATAACAACTACAGGTGAGAGGCGTTTCTGAGATGTAACTGAGGATCTAATTTTCCAGCTGGGAAGCTATAAGTTCCCTTAAATTGAAGGAGAAAATGTTCAAAGCTTTGAGCAGCGCAAAGATGCTTTTGCTGTGTGGCAACTTTTGATACAACTAATGCAGCTGTAGTATTAATAAGGCAGAGAAATCCTTGTTCTTGGGTCTTGAAGTGATCCATTTTATGTGTGTGCTGAGTACTTCAAATATTGATTGTTAGTTGGCAGGACCTTGTGGCCAGTGGTGTAGTGGAGTACATCGATACACTGGAAGAAGAGACTGTGATGCTGGCCATGACTCCAGATGACTTGCAGGAGAAGGGTGTTGCGTATTGTTCAACATATACCCACTGTGAGATTCACCCATCCATGATCCTGGGAGTGTGTGCATCTATTATTCCTTTCCCCGATCACAACCAGGTCAGTGCATCGCTTCTACCACCCTGCTTATAAGGTTGGTAGGAAACCCACAGGTGTATGTGTTATAAGACCCATATGTGCATTTATAAATATGTATTGCTGTCTTCCCTTCTCTCTCTAGTCTCCTAGGAACACATACCAGTCTGCTATGGGTAAACAGGCAATGGGAGTCTACATTACAAACTTCCATGTTCGTATGGACACGCTGGCCCATGTTCTGTATTATCCTCAGAAGCCCCTTGTAACAACGCGCTCCATGGAGTACTTGCGATTTAGAGAGTTACCAGCAGGTACATTGTCAGTTCATGTTTATTAAACAAAAAGAATACTGTTTAAACTGTTATAAATCTGTGCATAATACCTAAATACTTAGCAAATTTATGTAATTTTAAAAGGAACTACTGGTTAAATGTTAACTTACAGCTTGATGCTTAGTCTACAGTGTTCCTAGTGTTGCAGCTAGAACTCCTTTTCCACATAGTTGGCTAAAATGGACACTGGAAAGGATGTGTTTCCTGTGTAAGTTCTCCACATGAGGTCACTCCTGAGTTGATAAACTTAATCTCTCTTTGTACCCAGAGTTGCATTTACTGATACAGCATGGCCTTTCCACATGAGCTGTGGAGGTTATATCTTAGAAAAGGGTTGAACAGCTTCACTGTGAAGAGGCAGGCTTATTTTAGTTGTAAGTAATGCTTGTTTGATATGTACCCATGTTTTCAAAGTATTCATTCAATGTATTACAGGTATCAATTCAATCGTAGCCATTGCGTCATATACAGGCTATAACCAGGAAGATTCTGTCATCATGAACCGTTCTGCTGTCGACAGAGGCTTTTTCAGGTGAGATTTCTCACATTTTTGAACTGTTTGAGAATTGAAATAAGTGCTGTAGTGAGTTGTCCAGAGGCTGAAGGAAAGTTTGTCTTACACTGGAAGGTATCCTTAAAAATGGGAGTGGAGGGAGCTTCACAACGAGAATGGTCAATGTGTGTCTTAACAAAACTCAGCCAGTAATGGTTCATCTTTAGTGTTGCTTGACTTCCCACACTGCATTCCTGGCTCTTCCCTTTTGGTCTTGTTTTCTGTGTTATCTGTTCTGTTTATGCTGGTTAAATGAAAACATGTTCTGAGTATTTTTGTCATGTGAGTTGCCAGTTACACTAATTCCTTAATGACAATATTGTAGCTTTGTAAGAAAATGGTGTATTCAGTAGCACGGCAATTGCTACCAGTGAGGATTGGCATGTGCCTTTCCTTATTAGGAACTGCTGTTGAGACAACTGATGGCTGATGTAACTGATTTTAGATGACTGCTTAGCTGTATAACCTTAATTGGTCAACAGATCTCTGCTTTTATTCATCTTCTGAACCTAAAAAGCGTATGCTAAGTGTCTTGCACCTGCTACCTGCTAATGTAGAGTGAATACGAGACTCTTAGATTTCTGTGGTTCATGTGAAACTTGTATGGAATCTCCTGCATTCATGGGAGCAATTATATGTGGATGATACTGTTTTTAAATGTTGTGGCTTTGCTGTGTTAGCAGCACAGCAAAAATATCCAAAGGCCCAGAGAGAAGTCTATATAAATGGAAAGATTTCCACTGAAACTCAGCATTGCGAGATGGCAGAAGTGCTTGCAAAATGGCGGAGTTAAGTAGAAAAGTAATAGGATATTGATTTGATGAAGATCAAGGGCTCTGAGCACCCTGATGGTAGCTGTAGGTGTTCCTGTTCATTGTAGGGGAGTCGGACCAGATGACCTTTAAAGGTCCTTTCCAACTCAGGTGATTCTGATTCTAAGATAGGAGTCAGCCTTCGGAGTAATAACTGCTTTGTAGATGGGAACATCTCCCCAGTTCAGAATAAAGGGTGCTACTTATAGGTATTTTGGCATTGTCTAAACAGTGACCATCAGTGCCATCTGAAACTATAGTGTTCGTTTGTGGATTTTAAAGGAAAAGTTGTGTGGTATGCGAACTGTTTTGCTTTTCATCGGTGATAGTGGCTTTAATACTTGGCAAAATGGTGCTTTAAATGAAATTGGCATGTACGGATGAAGGAAGATGATGCTGGTGTCACAACAAATATATCTATCTTTGTTTCAGATCCGTGTTCTATCGCTCCTACAAAGAGCAAGAGTCCAAAAAAGGATATGACCAAGAGGAAGTTTTTGAGAAGCCTACCCGTGAGACTTGCCAAGGTAAGATAAAGCAGGGTATGGAGACTGAGTCTGTTGGTTACAAGTCTTTATGCTGAAAAGCCTGGGGATCTATTTTTAACTTTTTCTCTCCCCCAAGGTATGAGACATGCCATCTATGACAAACTTGATGATGATGGTTTGATTGCACCTGGGGTACGTGTGTCTGGGGACGATGTCATCATTGGCAAAACAGTAACTCTGCCAGAAAATGAAGATGAACTGGAAAGCACCAACAGGCGCTTCACAAAGAGAGACTGTAGCACTTTTCTGCGTACTAGTGAGACTGGTATTGTAGATCAGGTCATGGTAACCCTTAACCAGGAAGGATACAAGTTCTGCAAGATCAGGGTGAGCACCAACTCGTATGTGTTTTCTTCTTAACCACTTTTTTCTGTATGTAGTTTACCCATGTAATGTTTTCCTATGGTTCACAGGTACGGTCTGTAAGAATCCCTCAAATAGGAGATAAATTTGCCAGCAGGCATGGTCAGAAAGGAACCTGTGGTATCCAGTACAGGCAAGAGGTAGTGATTTCTTTATCATTTCATCTTCTCTGTGTTTTTAGCATTGAAACCAAAATGAGTTCAGAAAGGGATGCTACTGTTCCTTACAGTGATGTATGTTGGTTGATGCTCAGCTGCACGTGAGCTGACAGTGTGCCCAGGTGGCCAAGAGGGCCCATGCCATCCTGGCCTGTATCAGAAATTATGTGACCAGTAAGAACAGAGGGGTAATTATCCCCCTGTACTCAGCACTGGTGAGGCCACATCTTGAGTGTTGTGTTTAGTTTTGGGCCCCTCACTACGAGAAAGGCATTGAGGCCCTGGAACGTGCCCAGAGGAGGGCAGTGAAATTGGTGAAGGGTCTGGAGCACAAGTCTTATGAGGGGTGGCTGAGGGAGCTGGGATTGTTTAGCCTGGAGAAGTGGAGGCTCAGGGGAGACCTCATTGCACTCTACAACTTCCTGAAGGGAGGCTGTGATGAGGAGGGACTTGGCCTCTTCTCCCGGGCAACAAAAAGGACCTGAGGAAATGACTGCAAGTTCTACCAGCGGTTTAGACTAGATATAAGGAAAAAGTTTTTCTCTCAGAGAGTGGTCAGGCTCTGGAATGGCTGCCCAGGGAGGTGGTGGAATTGCTGTCCCTGGCAGTGTTCAAAAGGAGACTGGATGAGGAGCTATAAGGTATGGTTTAGTGGCTTGTGGTAGCAATGGTAATGGGAGGATGGTTAGACTTGATCTTGTGGGGTCCTTTCCAACCCTGAGATTCTATGATCTCAGGGCCCTTGAAATACTTTAAAGATACAGTTAGAATCGATGGACTGCTTTTCTTAAAGCTGGTGTGCTGGGAAGTACTGACTGCTTGTTTTGGTGCTCTAGGATATGCCCTTCACCTGTGAAGGCATCACACCAGATATCATCATCAACCCCCACGCCATCCCTTCCCGTATGACCATTGGTCACTTGATTGAATGTCTTCAGGGGAAGGTAAGAAGAATGTTTTATGCTGCATGTTTAAGGGATATGAGTTAATATATATGTTTTTTATTTTTTTAGTAAATATACACAAGCAAGCATTACATATACATAAGTGCTAAGTGCTAATGCAGTTTATAAAGGAAAAAGAAGATTGTCCTCCATTTACTTAATGGCAAATAGAAAAGATTCTTGGAGGACCTACAGTCTTGTAAATTCTGTCCAGCAAATCATCTGTTGCTTTTATTCCAAATGCGTCCTGTCACCTAGAAAAAGGAGTAGAAAATCATTGATGCTGTCCAGTTTTGAAAACCTCAGCTAGATTCTGTAACTGGTAACGAATGAAGATACAGCCCTGTCGTGGGAGGGGAATCTCAAGTTCTGACATTAAAAGCTAATATTATTTGAAATGTATTGCTTGATGCTGAGAAATCCGACAAGCTTTTGCAAGTCTTATCTCTGTAGGTGTCGGCAAACAAGGGAGAAATTGGTGATGCTACACCATTTAATGATGCTGTCAACGTGCAGAAGATTTCCAATCTTCTATCAGATTACGGCTATCATTTAAGAGGAAATGAGGTACAACCAAAATATAAATTCGTTGTATATTTAATATGTTTGGCAGACAGTAAGGCTTATGGTTCAGTGATTGCATTGACTGCTTTAGGTCCTGTACAATGGCTTCACTGGGCGAAAAATCACATCACAGATCTTCATTGGTCCTACATATTATCAGAGGCTGAAGCACATGGTAGATGACAAAATCCATTCTCGTGCAAGAGGGCCCATCCAGATACTTAACAGACAACCCATGGAAGGTAGATCTCGGTAAGGATGTTTATTATTTTCTATGCAGCCTTCCCTTTGGAGTCTTTAGCTGCCAAGTTAGCCGCTTTTTCTATGGAGTGAAGCCCACACTGGAGTGTGTAGTCTGTCAGGAACTGTGGCTGCTGGAGCAGTCTGTTCCAGAAGGACTGTGCCCCATGGAAAGCACGTATGCTACAGCAGCCAGTGGAGAACAGAGGTCTGTTGGGAAGGTGCATGTTGGAACTGTGTGAGGGGGAAGGAGCAGCAGAAACCAAGTGTTTTACTTGTAGAGGAGGAGGAGGTATAAAGAATAGTCCAGAAGCAACAGAGTGATGTTGTGCCAGAGAAGAAGGGATAGGAGGGAAGAAACTGTTTTCATTTTTATTGTAGTTTCTTGTTATCTTTCTCTGGTTTTAAAAATAAATTTTTGCCAAGTTGGGTCTGTTTTACCCATCATAGTACTGCGTAAGTGATTGTCCTTGTGTCCACCCAGCAAGGAGGAGCAGAGGATGAAAGGGTAGTTAAGTACTGGAATAGGGCCCCCGGGGAGGTGGTTGAATTGCCATCCCTGGATGTGTTTTAGAGCCATTTGGATGTGGTGCTCAGGGATATGATTTAGCAGAGGGTTGTTAGTTAGGGTACTATGGTTAGGCTGCGGTTGGACTTGATGAACTTCAAGGTCTTTTCCAACCTGGGTAATTCTATGATTCTATGATTTAATGTTGGCACCACTCTGCTATACAGTTGTGCTGTACCTGTCTGGTGTCTGATAGCTGCTTTACAGATATTGAGCCATGTGCCTGCAGCAGCAGAGGAAAATGAATGCTCAGATTTACTCCTGCCTTGGAATACTGCTGTTCTGTCTCTGTCAGGTTACTTGTTGTAGCAACAAGCACTGATGATTCGTGCCAGAGAACTCAAAGAGGCTTTTTTGTTTTTTGTCCCTAGCGATGGTGGCCTTCGCTTTGGAGAAATGGAACGAGACTGTCAGATTGCCCACGGAGCGGCCCAGTTCTTGAGAGAGAGGCTGTTTGAGGCATCAGACCCGTACCAAGTCCACGTATGTAACCTCTGCGGAATCATGGCCATTGCAAACACGAGGACTCACACATACGAATGCCGGGGATGCCGAAATAAAACACAGGTACGTAAGTGTGGGATTCACCACCCGGTGACTCAGAGGAAACACGACTCCGGTGAACAGGAGGAGGGAGAAGTTACATTGAAATGAAAATGTTTAGAGAAACATGAGAACAATTGCTTAGAAGCTTCGTAACTACTTACTGAAGTGTTTATAGTGTCCTAGTCGGTTTGGATGTTTCCTGTTAGAGTGCTGGCCCATCACTTGGAAGGAAATGCTGCTCAACTGTTTCACAGTGGAAAGGTTTGAAAAGTGAACAGTTGGAGAGCTTATTTTTAGAATATTAAAGAGTTAAGCTCTGGATTGGAGGAATTTAGAACTGAGGTTGTCCCCACAAGGATACTTTACGCCTCCCTGGGGAGGTCTTTTGTGTAGCACTTTTTGGTCCTGACTATTTATAGCATGTGCTTTTTTTTTGTACAGTAATTATTATTTATACTGTTTGTTCTATAGTGTGTGCGTAGCTACAGAGCTGCGTCAAGGCAGATTGGCAGCAGAGATAAAAAGAATCGCTTTAAATAGGTTTGGTGTGCTGGGAACTGACTGCTGCAGCTCATGTTGGGGCTGCTTGTAGGGATGTGTGCTGGAAATCTTACCTGCAGTTACTGCATAGGAATTACATGCTTTGCTGTGCAAATGTACCCCTGTTTAAATTACCTTTATTGAAGATCAGATCCCCTGGCTGCTATTTTTATTTTCCTGTTGAAAAAGTTAATTCTGGACAGCTGTTTTGTAGGCTCTACAGACTGTCTCTGCTTCCCTCTTGCTTTATTGTTGTCTTTAAGCAGTCCTCCTTAAATGCTTTCATGCATGATTCAGAATCGTGGAGTCCGTAGAGTTGGAAGGGAGCTGTAAAGGCCATCTGGTTCAGCTCCCCTGCAACAGGGATAGCTACATCAGGTTGCTCAGAGCCCCATCCAGCCTGGCTTTTAATGTCTCCAGGGATGGGGCATCTACCACCTCTCTGAGCAACCTGTGCCAGTGCCTCACCTCACTACCCTCAGTGTAAAAGACTTTTTCCTTATATCCAACCTAAATGTACCCTCTTTGAGTTTGATAGAATCATTCAGATCCAGTTTTGAGCCCCAAAACTTGACAAGTTAGCTGTGTAATTATTTGTTGCTTTAGGAGTGCTTATCAATCAATCAATCAATCACAACTCTTTTGCAATCTCTTCCCAGATATCTTTGGTTCGAATGCCCTACGCCTGCAAACTCCTCTTCCAAGAACTGATGTCTATGAGCATTGCACCTCGGATGATGAGTGTTTAGCTTCCCAAAGAGGTTTTTGAACAATGTGAGACTTGAAGTATTTAGGTTTTGTTTCCTTTTGCGTAGGCTGTGTTTAAAATAGTCTTACTCATCAGCTGTGTGCTTTTTAAAAGTATGTTTATTTCCTGTAAATAGAATGCAAATTTGTAATCAAACTCGTGAATCTCTTTTTATTTGTATATCTGCAAAAGAAGTGTGCAAGCAAATGGGTAATCAAAGAATAAAGGAGGTAAGAGAATGATTAGTGAGCTAGAAAAAGCCCGAGGCTGTGGCTTTCCAAAATACTAACTTAAAACGGTACATAAGTGAAAGTCCTCACATCACAGCTCTGCACCATCATCTGCGGAGAAACAGAAACATGTTATGCTATGCTGCACGCTGTTTTAAGGGGTAGTAATGTCAGAGCTTGGATAGCAGCCCAGGAAGTGAGTTTCCTGATGTCTGATCTGAGGGTGCTTTCTTTCTCTTCCCTCAGGGAGGACTCGGGCTGCAGGGGGAGGATGGTAGGTGGCATTTTTCTGGGCTGAGATCACTGAGAAATCAGGCACCAACTCCCTAAGGGCGTAGCTTATAGCTGTGGAGCAGCCTGTTCCATCTGACAATATTCCATTAATAATATCAATCAGCTCCTTCTTAAAAAATGGGGCCTGCCAGCTTATTGCTTAGCTACAGGCTGCTTACTTGGGAGCTTTCCTATAGCTGACAAGAAACAGCGGTAGCTGTGTGCGCAGAAGACATAAACGACAAAGCAACACACATAGCTGCTCCACCCTTGCTCTTCCCCTCACAGTAACTCTATCTTAGCTCACAGGTTCTGCTGCTTGTGGCACAGCTCAGTAATAACCGTAAGAATGATGTCTGAAAAGAGACTAGCTAAAGAGCTATGGTAAAGGCTGCTGTGCTTAAAGTGAAGCTGGGATTCGTTTTACACTGTTGATATTGTCCTAAAGCCTTTCAGCTATTCAGGGATACAAGGATCCAGCTTTATCCTTCTGATAAAGCCACTCTGTTTAAACTAAAGAAAGATTAAAGAACTTGGAGTGCTTGAACTCCCTGCTATTTCTTGGGCTGGTTATGTCAGTCCTGCTCCAGGGAGAAATGAGCAGGCTTGGAAGTGTTCTGAGAACACTGGAATTAGGGTACTAATTAAGGGCCACAAAAACAATGAAAGTTGCTTCATTTAAAAAAGAAAAGAGAAGAAAAACATCTACCCCCCCCAGAGCTGTTTTTTCATTTGGCATCTTAATCTGCAGAACATTACAGCATTTTGGGTTACTTGACAACCCTCTGAGAATTCTAGCAGCTGAGATGGGCTGGCAATGTCCTCCCAAACTTACTGGAAGCTGCATCTCACTCTGACAGTATTAAATAGGAACAGTCCTTCCAGATCAAGTAATTAAGTAAACTGATAGGGGAGAGAGCTACTGAATGTTCAGCCACTCTACTTACCCTTTGTCAAGGCTATTTCATGCAGAGTTTCCACTACATGAATTTTTGCAGAAGCTGTTGCCTCTCCTTTGGCATTCGATGCGTGACACTCATATTCTCCAGCATCTTCTTTGCTCAGAGGAGATATCTAGGGAAAGAAACACCCCCTCCCCAGTAAGTATCCTGTGAAGAAGCAGAGATACTTATAAAAAAAAGCCTTAAGACAGAAGTTGTTAATTTCCTATTTAAATAATAGGATTAGGAGAAAAGATAAAGTATCTGTTAACCTCTAGAGACTGCACTGACTGCACGACTGCTTCTGCCTTCTCTAAACAGCTGTTTGGTTCATATTGTGATGGTATTCTTCAGGCTGGTTTGGGACAGGCTGCTCCTGGGCTTCAGCTGAGCATTGCTGCACTTTGCTAGGCCAGACCGAGCTTGCTGTAATACTCCCTTCTTTTAGCATTGACTTAGTTTGGAGCTATTTTGGAGCCCGGCACACTTGGCAAGGGGCCGGGGGCAGGAATAAAAAAGAAAATGCTTCCAGGAACATTGTGCATCCAGGCAGTTCTGCAAAATGACTGGCTCAGTATCTTCCTTCTCCATTTCCACCTCTGCTCTGGCATGTGCTGCAGGAACCACTTTGCCTGACCTGTGCCAGATTCTCTGCAGCTGGGAGCCATCGTACTTACAGACTGATGCAATTCCCTTACTGGGATACAAAGCAGCTCCCTCCCTACTGCTTTCCTCCAAAAGTGCCATTAGCCTGCAGGTACTGCCTGCTGCAGGACAGCCAATGGCTTCTGCACTGTGCTATTGTGCAGCAGGTGGTGTGTGTCGCTGGAGCAAAGACAGCTGCTAATTCTAGGTCTCAGATGAGGGTCTCTGTACTGAATACTTTCTAAACACAGAGATCCTTTTCCTCTGAGTGTCCTATCCATTGCCATACATCTTCTATCCATTGCCATACATCTTCTGTAGAGGGTCTGTCTGCAAACTGCACTGTTTGCCAACAGTTTGCATGCAGTACTTACCAGTACCCAGCCGGTCACTTCATGTTTCTCAGGGCCTCCTCGGGTCTGAATAGCCAGATTTTCTCTGTCACCAGGCAGAAGCTCCATTCTCTGGATACCATACTGTCCTTGAATGATCTAAACAGAAGAGAAGGTCAGAACGGTGTAAGGGTTTAGGGTCTCATTTATGCTAGAGCTTACTTATAGCAAGATCAACGTTAGTTTTGTTAATCCTAGAAGCAGATCAGGGACAGCACCCACGTATTTCTGCTGCAGCAAGCCTAGCATTCCTCCAGGTGGACACAGCATCAGTGGAAGAGCAGCAGTGTGTTCAGAGTGAGTTATTCTCTGCTGCTTGTTAGCTATCTCAACCCAGGGTCACACAGTTTCTTGAGTCCTGTGGTTAGGATCTTCTCTGCTCAAGACCAGCCCCTGCCCTGAGCCAGGTGTTACCAGCACCCTGCCTCAATCAGCACGTTGCCTGCTATATCAGAGCTAACTATCCCATGCTCCAGTGCCTCATGCTGGGTCAGCTGTGTCCAGCTGCCTCAGTCACTGCCGTCAGCAGGGTGACAGCAGGTCAAGGGACACTGCCTACATGCTCTGAATACCAGGAAAAACACAAGTCGTGATCCGCACTGAAACCAACACAAGTTTAGAGAAAGCGATGATTAAAGATAGATTAAGCAAAGCCAGATGTTTAGGGGTGGGAAAGAACTGCACAGATGGGAGACCTCATCAAAGACATGAATTTCTATGAGCAATTTCCTATGACTTTATGCCCTGTTGCTTACTAAGCAGTATCTGCTACCTTAGCTTTGCTAGACATTAGGAAGTCCTAGCAAGGCCCTTACCTTGTTCCAGGTGAGGACAGGGGTTGGGATGCCAATGACTTCACAGCTCAGGTAGATCTGTGCTCCTGTCACATTCCAGATGTCCTTAGGAGGGGTCACGATGGAGGGTCCTGCGAAGAGGAAGAAACAATTCTAAGCACTGTGGGACTGCAAGGCCTTTTCTGTGGGGCCTGTTGCTTCTGATGTGTTTTGAGGACCAGGTGGAACAGAGACGAGGACCTCCATCCCAAACTCCTTGGAAGACAGAGGGGTCCCAGTTATTCTCCCATGCCAGAGACTGCTTTGCTGCAATCTTCTCCAGCATGATTTTAATGTGCAACACAGCCTGTGGCAATTGGCCAGCAGAATCCAAGGCTACCTGTGTGCAACATTCAGTCAAAGGGGGCTGGCTGAGGAGGGTGGCAGAGCCAATCTCTGGTTAAAATTAAATAAGAAGTTATTTTCAAAGCCTGACGTGAGCTAAAGCTGTTTTACAGCTCTGCCTAAGAGATGTTTACCCCTCAGGCTGGAAAACACCCGAGACGTAACCCATATCCCACAAAGGGAAGAATTGTGTTACTGTTCTATCCCTCTTTAATAGGAGAACCACTGCTGCTTTGCAAAACGCGCCTATTAATGTCCCACAAGAGGAAGTGCGGACCAATGGAGCCCATAGTGTTTATTTCCACTTATTGACAGCTTGAAGAACACAGCTGATTTTCCCCTTCTGCACTGAAGAGGTAGACTTCACCAGAAGGCATTTCCTGTGGAAACAAGGGCCCTGCCCCCAGCCTATACATGCACCGTACCCCCCAGAGCAGCACTCAGGTCTATCTCACTGCAGCCCACATTCACCCTCACAGAGCTATCCCAGTCCTGCATTTAACAAGCAGTAGTTGCACAGAAGCTATCTGTGTGCTCCTAGAAGAGCGTTAAAACCACCACATCTTGTGATCAATAAGAGCCAGGTACCAGGTTTCCTCACAGATATTACAATCCACTCGTACAGAACAGATTCCATGAGCTGAGATAATCATTTATGCAGTGCTTCATTATGTAGCTTAACCTATTGCTGGCTGTGCTGCTGCAGAGATTGGGCATGGGCCAGGAGAGAGTTTCAAAGTCACAGCTGTCCCCACAGCGGGGCCACCACAGGTCACACACTCTGCTCCCCTTCCTCAGGGCAGCCACTTCCCCAGGACATCAGCTATTGTTTTTCTGGTGTCCCTTAAACAATGAGGTGCACAGCAAGTTTCCAGGCTGTTTAGCTCACCCCACACCCTGTAAGGACATCCCGAAATACACATGATGCTCCAACCACGCAAAGTCCCCTGGCTGCAAGGCACCTTTCCCAGGGAAGATTTCAAGGCTGCCCAGCAGGCAGGGCTACATTCACCCGGGTATAACACCTTCCTCTTCATCACCAGATGCTGGAGTTCTCCATCAGACAGAAAAACAAACACAGCTGCTATGAAACTGCCACAATCTGCCACTGCAGAAATGAAGAGACCCTTAGTCTCTTAGTGTACGTATCTTGCTCTAATGGTGAGGAACACGAGACACTGCCTTTGGCTGCAGAATGAACAGGAAGCATTCACAGGGCTCTGCCTCCATCTGAGGCAGCCCTGAGACCAAGACGGAATAAAACTCCTAAAAAGATGCAACAGTGTCGTGGGAAGAGTCAGTTTGGTCTCCTGGGATATCTTACTTTAATCCACATTTCCAAAGCTCCAGAGTTGGGCTTCATCCTCCACTAAAAATAAACGAGAAAGGCCAAGAAGTCAACAGATTTAAAGTAGGACACAGTAACACAGCAGTATCTATAACCCACAGTGTGCTGACATGGCATTACATTCTCTCCCACAGCCCCTCTAAGTAGCCCCTTCCCTATAGGTAGAAGTGGGCCTCTGCAACAAGACAACAGGCAGGGAGTGCCTGAGCCTTCCATGGTGTCCAGACAACGTGAACACACTCCCTCTTGCAAGTGACCCCCCCTCGCTTAGAGGACCTCATGTAGGGAGCAGGGCCACCATTTGTTCAGAAGAATCAGAAACAATCCCACCTTGTACAGAGCAAGAGCTGATCCATGGCACCTTACATCCTGCCTCCCTGAGTTCCTGATGTTCTAATTGCAAGATTGCCCATAGAGGAGCCTTTCTCTGTCTGCTACCCTTGGGTTAGGAACTTGCAGGCTGCACCTGCTGATGAAAACAGTCACCAAGAGCAGAACCCAGGCCCAGATGATGGAGACATCAGCCTGGCTGAGTGGTCTCTGCTTTCCACTAGAGGCTGGCTCTGGGGCTCTATGCTGCATGCAATGCAGCCTGCTGCAACTTGCCCTGAATGCACAGACACTCCTTCAGCTGACAGGATACCACAGACTGCTGATAGACATCAGCTGCTCTCCACAGGCACTCTAGGCATTTCCCTGTGGCTCTCATCATTGTTTGTAAGATAAATAGCTCTCTCTGGCCAGGGAAGGGGCTTATATGCAGAGCCAGTGCACTGTGCTCATTCACTCTGGGCGAAGAGCCTGTGCATACAGGGCTTGTTTGTGCCGCCAGTCACAGGGAGCTGACGATCTGCATTATGTCAGCAGTCAGAGGAGTCCCCATGGTTATTATTTAGTTGCCTTTCTTCTAAAGCAGCATACGGCAGAGCCTGCGACTCCCTAGATGAAGCTCCCACCCAAGCCTGCCCACCCATCCCTTGCTCACACCACAAGGATGGTGCATTCCTACTCAGGGTCAGTGAAGCTCCAACTCTGTGGAGTTCAGTTCCACCACTTCTAGAGTCATAGAATCATTAAGGTTGAAAAAGACCTCTAAGACCATCCAGTCCAAGCCCTAGACCATCCCCACCATGCCTACTAACCACTTCCCTCAGAGCCACATGCCCATGGTTCTTAAACATAATGGACGGTGACTGTACCAACTCTCTGGGCAGCCTGTGCCACTGCATGGCCACTCTTTCAGAGATGTTTCCTAATACTCAACCTGAACATCCCCTCGCAAAACATAAGGCCTATAGCTATAGCCTACAGCCTATAAGGCCGCTCCACTCACAAGAAACTATCTATGAGGCTCTCAGGCCTTCAGAGAAGTCTCAAAGTTACTTCTCTCCATAATGACCAGAAGCAATTCAGCCTTTTAAATTCTTGGTCTTCCACTGTCAGCACCAAAAGCTCGCACTGAATTATCAAAGAGCAAAGATCAGGCATGCTGGTGGGCTTGGCTGTTCTTCCCAAGCCTCAGCTGGGAATCCAACTAGACACTCCCTCTTCCTGCATGCTTTTGCCTCTCTGAGCAAAACATTCAAATTCTTTAAGATAAAAGGACCCAGACTTTGCTAAAGCACAAACCATAAACCAACAACCAACGCAACAACTCTATCGCTAAAATCAAAGGGGCTGCAGGTATGGCACTGAAGATAAAAATGGGCCCGGGGCTAAGCACTGAGGGCCCCAGCATTTGGATGTATGTGGGAAGGCCTGAACACCATAAAATGAAGCAGTGTACCACACACTGAAGCGTGGGCGTCAGCCTGGTTCCCAGCCAGCCCTCCTGAGTGCTGCACTGCTTCGCTGGAGCCCTGGATAAGATACAGACTGGGAACATTTTGAGACAAGTAATCAAAGCAAAAGCTAGACAGCTCGCAACCTCTTGCAAGCCTGAAAACAGGCTGGCTACAACCTCTTAAGCCGCTGGGAAAGTATTTTCCCTTCAAAATTCCTTTATATGGAGAAGGGGAAACCTTCTGTAAGCAGCATCTGCTAATTCTAGCTCACATGCCCTTAGCTGCTCCTTCCCAGGGCAAAGCAACTGAGAGGCAATAGCAGATGGGAAGTATAAGCATTTCCTATCCTTCCTCATTCCCCGAGTGCCTGCGTGACTACAAGCATCCCTCTTTACCTCCTCCAGATAGTACTTCTCCCTCTCCTCATACCAGGCCTTCAAGAGCCCAAGGAATTACAGGAAGAGCTCTGAGGACAGAATAACCAGCCCATAGGAGATGCCCACTTTAGCATAAGAAAAGGAAATCACGTTCTCGTCCTGCCAAAAGCCTTTTTGTTAGGCACCGTGAGCCGTGAGGGCTGGCAGACATGGAAACTAGGCATGGCAGCATTTATTCATGGTAAAGCACTCAGGGCTTTCAACAGTCCAACCTGATTAGACTCGTTACTTGATAATCTCCTATTTAGTATGAACCTCAAAGAACTTCAGTCCAACAACGGATTAAACGCATTTTTTAAACACAGCATGCCTTTCCAGCAGCACAAAAACAAACATGGGAAGGAATTTGCTGATCTGAAACCATTCCTTCCTGGTGATTTTTAGTCTTTTTTGTGATGACTGGCAATGAAGACGCAGGTAAAACATGGGATCCTCCTGGACAGCAGAAGCATTGCACAGTCCCAGCCATACCGGTGCTCTCCTAGAAGTGTACCAGTTTATATGCTGAGCTGCTGAGTAATACATTAAACAGACTCCCTCGTAAAATTTAGCACCATAGCCATAAAAACTTAATGTGCATCAAACTCCAGTGAACCCAAAACTTTTCAAACAACTAAACGCCTTTTAAGGAGGATTTAAGGGCACTGATCTACAACTGTGGGAAAGAAACCCACAAAGCTGCTGGTTATTTTGCAAAATACAGGCAGAGCATTTCAGCTCTGGTTAACTGTCTCAAAATCCCAATGCACAGAGTGCTGGAAAAGCAAGCACCACACCAAACCCACATCACATCCTCACTCTGTGCCCTAAAGCACACTAAAAACCGCTGTGCAAACACACTATGTACCTGCTGTGCCACACAGTCTGTGGATGCAGCATGACGATGCTTTGCAAGATTCACCCACAAATGTAAAGCTCTTCTTTGCTGTGGCAGAAAGTGGGCAGCAGGCCACTGCCACAAGGCCCCCACCTAAGAAACCCAAACCGGCTTCACATGAGAATGAGGGGATTTAGTTCACTTTCCAACCTCTTAGCAAAACCTCACCTAATCCTCTTTCACCAGCAAGAAGAAAGAACTCACAAAATGCAGCTATTACTTTAAGTCCTTTATATCCCAGGGAAGAAAGAACGGGAGGAAAGGGCTAAATCTAAGCCACTTGTTAATTAAAAAGCACAAACCCAGAGGAGCTTCTTACAGAATGTGATCTAATGTGAACTATGATCTCTGCTATCTAAGAGCCTTGGAAGCTTTGTGAACTTAATGCAGCTGAATCAAAAGAACACGAGGCAATGTCAGTGACAAAAGCATGTCACCTCCCAGCACCCTTTCCCAAACACATCCGTTTCTGCTCTATTCTGACAGTGGATAAAAAAAAGCTTTAAACAACAAACAAAACCCCTCGGAGTCAAAATACCGATTACTGGCCAAAATAAAATTACTGATTATAGACCAATAGCTGAATTCGGATGGAAGAAGCCAGCAGAAGAGATTTACACTTCTCAATTTAAAAGCGAGGAACTCAGCTACAATCCACTTGCAAAGCAGACACAGCTTCATGGGACACCAACGCAAGGCAAAACCACTGATGAGGTCAAGTGGCGTCAATGTGGGGGAGGAGAAGGTGAAATCTGCTCCTGCATTTCGACCTCCATGAAGCATTTGCAGCCAGGTCCAAACCAGCACCAATTCCCTGACAAACTCTATTCTCTGAAGCCCAGCTTTGTGTTGTTTGTGTGCAAGGCCACCACTAGGGAAGGAGAAAGCTGTCACAGTCACAATGAAATGACCCAGAGATCCCAACACTATCAGGGACTTCATTCTTGAGCTGAAATGAAGCAACTCCAGCAGTACTTCCAGCAGTCACAACATGCCCCTTCAAGCAGACATCTGCTGGTAGCTAACGATAAGAATGACTCAGAGAGATTTATTCTTTCTTGCACTGTTTGGTCAACAAGTGCATGCCTGGTATTTTTCAGCTCAGACAGATCACCATGCCAAAAAGTCTTCTCACATTTTGATGGCGCTTTGTGCTTTGTTCTGCCTGGCTTCAGATGAGCCATGCAATCCTAATTCTTTGTGGCAAGTGGTTTTGCATAGCAGTAGGTACCACAGCTGTCCTGACCTGAGTCCTAGCAACCTGTAAATTGCTTTTGCAAATGTACTGCATAATCAATTGCAGCCAAAACTTAAAGAAGTCGTGAGTCTGCCCTGAGCATCCTTACACACCTGTGTGATGTCAGTTTGCCTCTGAGCCAACTCAGAGCATTTACATGGGCAAAGCATGAGCCCAGCTACAAGGAGCACCACAGCATCACTGGCTGCTCACCCAGAGCAGCTCTGCAGGCCCCCACACATCCATTTCTTCAGCCCTTTTCAATGGTCCTGCCCCTGTACAACCCACTCCAGAGAGGCCTGGCTGGATCCCCACACCTGCCAAGTACAAGCATAAAGGGGTTGCCCCCATCCTCTGAAACTTTACTCAGCTGACTTCCTTTGCCCACCAGCTGGAACTTCTGGCTGCTACGGAAATCCTTTTTTCTGCATGGGTTCACTATTTTTGTACAAAGGACACAGGCGTCAGATTAGGGATGTCTGGAAAACAAGCAGCAGAAAAAAGAATCACGAGGACAAGGTCAAGGCACACTGCGTAGAGCCAAGAAATGGCTCATTCCCCAAGTTGTTCCCAGCTGTTGGATAGCAAGCAAAAACTGCAGAGCGTTGCACAGAAAACCCTGTGGCAGGCAAACTGGAGTTGTATTTTGTCAGCTTTGTCAAATAGCACTTTAATGAACTTCTAGCTCCTTGGAAATAAATCTGTTGTTGAGAAATCTGTGCATCTTAAGTAGAGTTTTGCATGTTAAGCCTTACATAATTCCCCCTGAGTTCTTTGCTTATACTGCTTTACTCTGCAAATAATCCCTGTGAAATCCAATGTATGTATTCAAGTGGTACTTCCTGTGCATTTTAGTGCCTGAGAAATTTTGTCGGACACAACTATTCAGACTGAACTTTAGCACACAAAGAAGTGGCCATACAGCAAGGATTAAAGCTTGCTCTGCAATACTTCCCTCTGATAGGAAGGTACTAATGTGTCCTTAAAATGAGACTGTTCAAGAGAGTCAACCAGCATTTAAGAAAAGTTAAATAAATGGGCTTACTATGTCCACACTGTGTTGCCTATAGTAAATCAACAGGACTGACCCTCCCAGGAGGTGTACTTCCTTTCAGACCCTCTGAATAGCTGGTACACGTGGGACAGAGAGGGAGACAAGGCAAGAGAATGAGATGCTATCCCAGTTAAACCAGAAGTAGGATCCCGAGTCTTCTACATGCCTGCAGCTGATCCCTGTGATCATCACAAAGGATGCGTTTCAAGGCAGAAGAGGCTTGTTATGAGTCACTCTCACCTTCCTTGCAAGGTGAGGTCTGGGCAAACAGTTGCAGGAATAGAGAAAAGGACCAAACAGCAGCATTTTCCCCCACCTGCACCTTTGTGTCCTGTCTTCTGACCTTCTACCCCACCCTGAGCATGGGGTGCAAGGGTGGGTGAAGGGGATCACCTAACAACACACCATCCCTAGATGCATTTCTCTCTTCCTCTGGATGCCTCATCGCCAGCTGCCTCCCTTCCTGCTGACAACAATGAAGGCCAAGAGCAGTCAGAGCTCTACATTTCCTCCTCCCCAGAACAAGCTTTCAAATAGGATGAACAAACAAGCAAAGCTAAACAAAAGCAAGTCCTCCCTGTTTTGATATAACCCCCCAGAAATAAAAAGAACCAAACCCACACCATACCCCCCCCCCAGCCCCCCCAAAAGCACCAGACAAATGAAGTAAAAATAACCCCTAGAAATAACAATCTGCTGCAAATATGTTTGTTCTGGATCTCTACTCAGACTTGAAAGGCTGCTCCCTCTTCCCTGTTGTCCCCAAATGACACAAACCTGATATCCTATGGACTGCATGCTACAGCTCCAGCTGCCACACCATTTAGTTTTCCAGCAATTCATTCAAGTGCTACCTTCTATCTGGAGGACTGAACCATCAGGGCCTGATGGGATGGATGTCATCTCCTGCCACAGTTTCAGAAATCACTGTGTAGATTACACCTCCCCTTCTCAGTTTTAATAGCTGCGAGTCCCTGTGGCCTATCAAAATACTTCCAGATGTTCAGACATCAGGTGAGTGGGCTGAGTCCTGGCCTAAGCTGCAAGCCACAGAACAACACACATTACCAGAAGAAGGACAGCAGAGCGAGGAAAGGTTGTGCAGCCAAAAGAAGGCTGAAGAGGCTCTGCTGGAACACTGCTAAGCAGCCCACGCTTTTCCTGCCCCACTCCCTCCTCTGAGATGCTGGGTGAGAGCTCTCCCAATAGTAGGATTCAACAGGAGAGTGACTGCCTAGACATTTTAGTGATGGCACTGCATGTCACTGCTGGAGTAAGTTCTAGCAGGGTTCATTAACCCCTATATATGACCTGCTGCACATCTGCACACCCAGGTGGGTCACCTCCAAGGCAGGGACACAGCTTGTGCATGGGGTAGCTGTGTCCAACTAAGGCTCTCTTCAGAGAAGCTGTCACTATCATGCACAGATGATGAAGGCTTGTGGGTGCTGCTGAAGGCAGACAGGTCAGAAGCCTCCTGCCTAATAGCTCACGCTTGCAGTGACTGGGGGGGACATTAGATACCCGTTAACACAGACATCCAGAGCAGTGGATTCAACCACATGATGCTCTCTCATGCTAACAGAATGCCTAGCGGAAGCTCTGCAGAACCACTTGTTTCTACAGCGCTGCTTTTAAGCAGAAGAACTGAGCTGTTCAGAAGTGCTGCGAGCACCGACCGCTCTGTTCCGTGTAACAGCATCCCACACCACGAGCAGCGGGGCAAAGCCCCGACAAGCACTAACAGCGGGGCTGTGCCGGTTACACCGCTGCTGAAAACACGAACCAACAGCCGTGCTGCTTTCTACTTCTGGAGCGAGACCCAAGCCTTAAACCAAGGCTGCTGGCTCCGAGCAGGGCACAGCGGGTCCCGCGGAGCACCATAGGAGCAGCTCCCCGCCCCGCCCGCTCCGTGCCGCCGCCCCCCCGTTCCCCGCACCTTGCTCGCAGGCTCCCTTGCTGCGCTGGCTGATGGCGGGCTCTCCGCGGCTCTGTGCCCGCAGGCTGGCGGCGCGGAGCTGGCAGCCGCTGCCGTAGGTGAGCCCGTCGCTGCCGCACACCGGGTAGCGGCTCTTGCACACGCACACGCCGACCGGGGCGGCGGGACCGGAGGCGGCCGCGGGGCCCGGGGCGCCCTTCGCCTTGCGGCGCTTGCGGCTCTTCACGCACTCCAGCCCGGCGGCGCAGCGCCCGCCGCCGACGCCGGCTCCGCCGCACGCCTCGCCCTCGCCGCGCCCGCACTGCCAGCAGCACCCGCAGGCGTCCCGCACCCGGCCCAGCGGGCAGCCCCGCTGCGGCAGCGCCGGGCACCGCGCCGCATCGCACGGCCCGCAGCCGCCCAGCTCCGACACCGCCACCGCGGCGGGCGTCAGCAGCACCAGCGCCCACAGCACCGGGGACGGCATGTTAGCACCGCGACCCGCCGCCCCGCGCACACTTAAGCCATGGAGCGGAAAACTCCGCCCCGGGAGGCGGCCGCTCCCCCGCATCGCCCGCCGGAGCGCCGGACCCGCCCTGACCCACGGGCGCCATGTTGGCCCCATCTCCAGTGGCTGCTCTGCCAGAACACCTGTGGAAGGCTTGAGGGGGAAAAAGTTAACACTCATCCTTCATCCAAGGCTTGTCCTTTTTTTGGGTTCCATTTGCTTTTGAGACAGCGTTAGACAGGCTCAAGTATTAGTGTCGGCAATCACTGCATTTTGCTCAAGCAGCACAAGCACATGCCATGTGTAATACGTGTAGGCTTCAGTGCAAATGAGTGTGTGCTGAGAGCACAAGGGGAAGAGTCAGCAATGCAGTCAGCTGACAACTAACATCCACAGATCCTGGAGACCCAACTGCACAACCAGTGGGTACGCAGAAATATGCTGTGAAGCCCCTGGGTTGAACAGAAAGGGCTGTGGAGGCCTCTGGGGCACCAATATGAACTGGGAAGCCCTGAACTGAGCAGACAAGACTTTGGAAGTGCTTGGGATGCACAGAATGGCATGTGCAAGGTACTGGACAGAACAAAACACGAAAGGACAAGTCACTGGCGAGCACTCTGAGAATCCTGAGGCCAAAGAGAAGGTGCTTGGAGGTCTGAGTGCAAAATGAAAGCATTCAGAGGTGTGTTGGGCAAGCAAAATGAATTTGGAGGAGCTTGCGCTGAACTGCAAGGCATGTGAGAGACAACTGCTGAGCACATTAAGGCAACTGGAGGCCCCTTTGAGGCATCAGACTTCATAATAAAGACTTGAGCCTGGGCCCTAAAAAGGACATTCAGCATGTCACATCAAACACCCACTGTGAGTTCCCTGTGTGGAGAAAAACCTGTGGGCTTTGCCTGCCAACGGAGCTATTGCTCAGAGAGAGCCTCTGGGAGGTGGTGAGTGAGGGCTCACCTCTTCTGATTCCATCTCCTGTTCTTTTTCCTTCTCTCTGCCTTTCCCACGTGCCACGTGCACCAGGTCTGGATAAAGACAAGGCAGTAATCTCTATTGCTCAAGTTCCTACCCTTTATTCATAGGGAACGATCCCAATTCCCTCCCAGAACCACTCAGGAGCTCTGGTTGGGCACTCAGGTAGAGATAAGACGCTCCTCCTCTTCCACGTCTCTCCTCTTTCTCTTCTTTGCTTTGGTCCTGCCAGCTTCTGGGAGTCTCAGGAGCAGCCTCCTCATGATCTTCTGCATCACGGTGACGTTTGCTTCCAACCGGCAGAGCTCCTCAAGGACAATGCTGGAGTTCATGCTGTAGCTGTGAGTCCCCGTGAAAGCTGGATGTGGATGGCTCATGTTCTGAAAACAACAGGACAGTGGGCACCATGAAAGGGACAGGAGCCAAAAGGGCTGTTGTTCCTTGTCCTACGCATTACTGACATGAGTCCAGGCCTCTGGTTGCAGCAGTCTTGCACCGTTTTGCCAGCCTGACCTGTATCACTCACCTCCTTCCATCTCCTCCAGGCTTTGCTACATATAAAAATGGCCACAAACAACATCCCGCTGAGCAGGCACAGGGCTGGGCTGTTCCTGCTGATCACCTCCATGATTGCATCCAGCTGGGCACAGGAGGGCAAAAGGTGGTGCTCTGGGGAGGACAGGTTGGAGGTTTGGACAGTGTCCCACATAAGGGTGGCCCAAGAGGGGGGGCTGGAATGGCCAAGGCTGCCAGGGAACAGAAAAGCCACACAGCGTTTAAACATGAAGGAGATCCCCATGTTGAGCACTGTGCTGCTCCTTCCCTGCTGTGAACATCTGGTAACGCACCAGGTGCCCCACAGTGCAGTCACTGAGAGCTCCATGATGTCACAACGACTCTGTGGGCACCCAGCAACTGGGGAAGGTCCTGGAGGAGGCACAGCCTGGGGGGAGAGATTGCTCAGCCTGCTGCTGCCATGGCCATCCCTTCGCTGTAGGGCTGCCCCCATAAATGCTCAGTAGGAGAAGCTGTGCTAGCACAGAGTCAGTGCTGGCACTCCCTGACCAATGCTCATCTTCAGTGCTGTGCCCACGCTCAGAGGAGCAAAATGCTATTGCATCAGTGTACTGGCATACTCAGAGTCTCTGCTGATACAGGTAAGAGCAGGTTTCCACACCCAGCTGGGATCCTATGCATTTTCTGCCCTTTTCCCAGTCGGGACTGAGAGTGTGGCCACAAAACGGCATACGAGAAGCTGAATGCAGACAGCTTTATCACCCGGCTGCTGGAAGTATGAGGTTGTCACCTCAGGAACGTTGTTCAGATGGCAGAAGTTGGGAGCTTGTGCATAAAATCACAGGAGATATTTCTTAGCCAGTCTGTTCCCCTCAAACTAGAGGTGCCACTAAAAACTTGTGGTGACGTTCATGGTCAGCATACAGTCTTGCTTGTTGTGCAGGGGCTTTCTAACTTGCAGTCCCCATCTCTGTGCTCCTGAAATGAGGAAAGGAGAGGAAGAACACTTCAGTCCCTTTCCTTCATTCCCCCAGAGTCTCTTTACCTTGCTCTGGGGCTTGAAGAACCTCTCTTCCTTTGGAAGGATTCATTAGCTCATACTTTGGTGGAGCGGGGCCTCTAGTGTCTCTCTGTGACTCATATTTTGGCCTTACAGCCATAGCTTTGTATTTCTTGCTCAAAAGACCTCCATGTGGGACACAAGATAAGGTCTTTGTAGCTCATGTAGGCAGCTGGCTAAGAAGGACGCATATGAGTTGCATGTCCATCAGGAGAAGGCAAATTCACTTAAGGGACTGCTTTTGTTCCAAGGATGTAGTTGCAGGGGGCCCCCCTCTGCATTGTATGTGGGGTCTCAGAGCATCTATATTCTCTTGAGACCCACAAACCACACTACAAATGCATCTTGGCATGGTCAATCTCATCCACATCCTCTGGCAGAAATTCCTCTGGGGTCTCTTCCTTGGTGATTTACAACTCCCATGCTGAACTTGGCTCCACAGAAAAGCATCCAGTTGGTTTTGAATACCTTCAGAGGAGACTTCACAGCCTCTCTGGGCAGCTTGGTTGAATGGTCTGTCAGCCTCAAAGTAAAGTTTTCCCCTAATGTTCATATGAAATGTCCTGTATTCAGGTTTGTGCCCAGTGTCCATTGTATTGTTACTGGGCACTACCAAGAAGAGGCCCCATTCATTTGACTCCCAGCCAATTAGTTATTTATAAGCATTAACAATATCATCTCTCAGCCTTCTGTTCTGCAGGCTGAACAGTCCCAGGTCTCTCAGCCTTTTCTCATACAGGTGATGCTCAAGGCCTTGATCATTGTGGCCCTCTGCTGGACTCTCCCTCAAGGAGATCCTGGTTTTTCTTGAACTGAGGAGCCCAGAACTGGACATAGTACTCCAGATGTGGCCTCAACAAGGCAGAGTAGAGGGGGAAGATCACCTCCTTTGACCTTCTGCCAACTGTCTGTCTAATGTAGCCCAGGATCCCATTGGTCTTGGCCACAGGAATGCCATAGCTGGCTCATGACCGACCTGCTGTCCGCCATGACACCATCTCCTTTCTCTGCATGTCTCCTCTCCATTAGGTCAGTCCCTAGATTGTATGGGTGCTTGCAGTTATTCCGTAGGTTCAGGACTCTGAACTGCCCTTGCTGAGCCTCATGAGGTTCCTCTCTGACCAACTCTTCAGCCTGTCCAGTCTATTCTACAATGCAATTCAGACAAAACAAGCCCGAGTTCAGTCAGAGTAAACCTAATTCTACCATTTGCCTATCAAATATTTAGTTCAAGTGCAGAGCAATTCTGTAATATCCAAACAATGTCTTATTAAATTGAGGATGTGGATATAACATCTTAGATCTGTAGATATTTGCAAAATTAACACACTTGATAATCACTAAGTTAACATGCAGTTAATTGTTCAATTAATTGTTACAAAATCAACTGGAAATTGAAGAAGCCTCATAAGCTGTAATAAGCTGACTGAAGAGCAGATCAAAGGAAAAGAAGGTAAATGAAATCACATTTTAATTGAGTTAATCTCCATCCTTTATAAGACAGAAGCGGGTGATTTCCACACTACTGTTATGAGATTCACTTCGCTGCCATTCAGATTTCTAGCCCATTAGCCCCAGTGCGCTAAGTAGCTTCACTGTTCATGTGTAGTTCACTCTCCCGACTGCGTGGACTGACGGCGTTTGCACACGCACACACCGAGCGGGGCGGAACCCGGCCCGTCTTTCGCCTTGCGGCAGCAAACACCCGCATACAACCCGCACCCGGCACCGCATCCAGCCCCATAGCAGCAGCTTTCCCCGCCGACTTAAGATATGGAGCGGAATACCCCGCCCCAGGAGGCGGCCATGCCACCGCACCGCCCATCGCGCCGGCCCCGACGTGCCCACTGGGAGTTATGTCAGCCGTGTTTCCTATGGCAGTCTGTGCTGTGAGGTCACATATGGAGGTAACGCAGCACTGAGTCCGCACTGAACTGCGCAAGATACACGGCCACTCACAGGACTTACTGTCCCCAACTTGTCCACCTTCCTTCCAAAAAGTAAATGATGAGCCCATGATCAGCATCCATATTTTTAAAGGAGCTCCCAGAATTGGTGGTGATTCAGTCCCTTGGACTTCATGAAATTCACAGCTTGGATGACGATTTGTGTGACACCATCCACCTTTAAAGCTTTTGCACATCAATGCTTTGATATGCAATGATACCTCATCAAATGTGAGTTAGCAGGGATAGATCATCATCTATTAAAGTCCTTATTTTTCACCAGCCATCACTGGGGGCCCCATCAGTAGCTATAGCAAATACGCTGACAAAGGCTAAAGAAAATCCCTTCAATGTATTTTCTTCATACAAATCGGAGATTTTGCTATCTTTCAATGGCATCTAAGAAGCCATTTCTTTAGTGATATTGTATTCATTATAAATACCTCTGAAGACAATAGGAAGTCAAGCCTTAACTATAAGGCCAGTATTTCCATCCAACACCAACACATATCTTTAAATTAGGAGCTTTATTTTACAATTCCAGAGTCTCAAGTCTTCATCATGCAGTTTGATGTCCCAAAGGGGCCTCCAGTTGCCTTTCTTGCTCACCAGTTGTCTCTCACATGCCTTACAGTTCAGCACAAGCTCCTCCAAATTCACTTTGCTTGCCCAACACACCTCTGAATGCTTTCATTTTGCACTCAGACCTCCAAGCACCTTCTCTTTGGCCTCAGGATTCTCTGAGTGTTTTCCTGTGCTCACCAATGACTTGTCCTTTCTTGTTTTGTTCTGTCCAGTACCTTGCACATGCCATTCAGTGCATCCCAAGAACTTCCAAAGTCTTGTCTGCTCAGTTCAGGGCTTCCCAGTTCATTTTGGTGCCCCAGAGGCCTCCACAGCCCTTTCTGTTCAACCCAGGGGCTTCACAGCATATTTCTGTGTACCCACTGGTCCTGCAGGTGGATCTCCAGGATCTGTGGATGTTAGTTGTCAGCTGACTGCATTGCTGACTCTTCCCCTTGTGCTCTCAGCACACACTCATTTGCACTGGAGCCCACACATATTACACATGGCATGTGCTTCTCGTTGAGCAAAATACAGTGGTTGCCAACAGTAATACTTGAGCCTGCCTAACACTGTCCCAAAAGCAAATGGAACCCAAAAAAGGAAAAATCTTGGATGAAGGAGGGGTGTTAACAAAAAATGGATGCATGAGTGTTTTTCTGTTAAGACAAATAATAAGGCACTATGCTGAATTTGTGAGGAAGTAGCATCTGTTTTCAAAGATTACAGTTTGAAATGGCATTATATACAGAAACATGCTGCCAAATATGATGAATATCAAGGAACGCCATGTGAAGACTTTACAGCAGAACTGTGAAAAGCCTGTTATCCCAACAAAAACTTTTTATTAATGCTAAAAGTGACATAGACCCTACTATAAAATCTAATTATGCTGATGGCAAAAATTTCAAAGCCATTTCCTGATGGTGAGTTTGTTAAGTGATATGTGGAAAGCAGAAGAGATACCATGTGCCCTTTATAATGTGTCTATTACTTAAAAATAATAGAGTCCGTCAGTTATTGCTTTTAATGTTCTCTTTCCTTGGCATTTTCCTATTCTGTTACTTCAAACATATGTACAAATATGGCTGGGATTAGCCAATAACCACAGCAGTCGTCTCACCGTATTAATGTTACATTACTTTTTGTCATCCAAGGTAGCTGGCAGTGTTGACATTTGTTTTGCAACAGGTTTAAAGCAGGGGAAACTTGAGAGTAGATTTTGAGGTTACCAGGTAGAAGCATACCTTGTGTCTGGAAGTTATCTTTGGCTCAACCCTTTTAAGGGCTGCTGAATGTCATGGAGCAGGGCTGTATTAAAATGCTGAGTGCTTGCTCTCAGGAGTTTTAATGTTTCATTCAGCAAATACTAGAAAGTTTCAGTTAAGATGGGGAAATCAATCATACTTGTGCTGTGTTCATCTCAGATTCATCGCACAAATGCTCTAAAAATCTGGAGCAAGTGCAGTTACCAGCAGTAAGCTCTGCATAGGGTAACATCTGCTACTCAGCTCTACCAAAGCTGAAAATACAGCGGTCATTCATAACACTGTGTTTATATGTGTGTATGCATATTTATGTAGGTGTATCTTAAAGCTAAAAGCTTTAATAAGCCAGACTACCCTGAGAACCAGCATATCTGCTTTATGCCACTCCTGGTTTTTCTACCCACTCATCTTGAGAAGGAGAAGCTGTGATTTTGTGATCACTGATGCAGACTTCCCATATGCTTCGGCCACTTACGATTGTATTTGTAACAGTACATAGGAGCAGGCAGCTTCTAGTCATTTTACTGTGCATTAAAGAGCCTTAAGAGCTCTTTGTTTTGGGTGTGCTCAGGTTACCTTGGTATTAAAAAAAGCCTAAAACCCCAATAAAACCCTGAACAACAGTGAAATGTTTCCTCATAGTAACACATGGATTAAGGTACTAAAGTTTGAGATGCTGAGATAGCTTGTTGATGGAAGCTGCGTTCTTTGTTAAATCCCCCAACTTAATCCCCAATTAAACACTTCTAAGCTTATTAGCTCCAGTGTGGCAAGAAGCAATGGAAGAAGTATGGAGGATCTCACTCCACGTTAGTGCATATCGATATTTGTCCCTTGTAATTTACAGTTAATGAGACACTGTCTCTTGTATTTAATAGATCTAAACTAGAGGATCAGTTCTTTACCTGAAGTTCTCCTCCTGCACCACTTGATGGCACCCTTGCATAAGCGTGAAGTAACTTCAAGTCAACAGAAATCATCAAGCATGTTATGTCCAGAGTTGTTTTACATCATGAACATACCCGCTTATTACACGAACCTAACACTGCATTATTGAGTGGGCGTTCGGAGGGCATATGAAATAATTATACCGGGAAAGCTCTATTTTACAAATTTAATCCTAGAAATTACTTGGATAATTCACTGCTTTTTCTTTCCTTCAGCAAATTTGATAATAAATTTGCCTTGGCCTTATTTGTTCCCTCATCCACCAATACTCACTCCTTCAAATACACAGGCGAAAGGACAGGCTAGCGGTCTATACCAAGGTGAACTCTGAATTCTGCCTACAACAATGGAGGAGCAGAGTGGAACACGATAAATAAGCACCATTAATAGGTAGTACCTGAGAGATTTTTGAAGCATATACTTTTCTGACTTCCTCCATTACCCAGTGGATTGCACAGACAGTGATAATTGCAGCTTCAGGAAAAATAACTGCTAAACAATTGCAGCAGTAAAGCCCTACAGCCTTACTCAATTAAGTGAGAGTTTAGTCCTTGAGTACTACTACTGAAACTGGATGAGTAAGAGCAAGTTCTGAGGTGGATGGGAGGATAGTTTAGAACAGGAGAAACAGGTTGCTTTGCTCTGTGACCATCCTCCCTATACTCAATCTGAAAACTCAGTAGCCACCTCTCTTCCATATCTAACACAGGCATGAGAATAAAAGCAACGCACTGCAAATAGAATCTACTCTGAGAGGTTATGTAAGCTAGGGAACTCATTTTTGTAGCCATCATTTCTCTTCTGGTTTTGCACTAGCAGCTTATACTTCCACTGTTGTTCATCTGTCTCAGCTTCAACCTCTTGATCTTTGAAGGCTATTTTGGTATGGTTAGTCTGTCCTCCCTGCCTCCTTTTTTTCCTGCCCTTTCTGCTTATTCTTGTGTACTTGTGTTCATCAGCATCATCTGCACATATCTGACATTTACAAATGGGTCTTACAAGCTTTAGCTTTTCAAAGTAGAGGATGTTTTTTGTTGCTGTACATTTCAGTGTGAAGGCAAACTGGAACAATTTCCAGTAAGAAAGGAAATGTCTTTACGCTGATTTGATCTAAACTACCCAAAGAGGAAAGAATGACTCCAACAAGAAATTGTAAAATCTTTGTCATAATAGTCAAAACAGGAGTTTTTCTTAAAATGTATTTGAGAGCATTTACTTCCAGAAAGGAAAGGGAAATAAACATTCAGGATAAACCCCACTATCAATTGAAAAGGGTCAGTCTAAGGTAGTGTGGTTAGGTTACCATTTAACTTGATGATCTTTAAGGTCTTTTCCAACCTGAGCAATTCTATGATTGGTCCCAGCACTGATCCCTGAAGGACACCACTGATCTCCATTTGGACGTTAAGTAGAATGAAATGAATTTGTTCTCCCTATATGGTAACCAGGCTCCTAGCAGCGCTTGGATCCAGTCTGAAATCTCCCCCTTTCATTACAATTCTTGTGTCAGTTCCCCATTATTTTTTGTATATTTTGAGCAGCACTTAACACCAGCAGTCTGACAGCCACTTTATCACTGTAACAAAGCATCCCTGGTCTTGTGGGATGTGTCTAGTCATCTGCCTGATGTGGCTAAGACTTCCTATAGGTTGTCACATAAAGTCAAAGGCTGGGAAAAGAAAACTTGTCAGCTTGACCTTGATAAATCTATGAGTGTGAAAGACATGCCACATGCAATTTCCATTACAGAAGTCACTGGGAATCCATAAGAAATATGCAGGAGAGGAAAGAGTCAGACATGCAGAAAGTTATCTCCTATCAGAAACTGCGGATAATTTCAAGTGCTCTTCCAGCTATACTTGCATTCCATAGCAGCGAAGGGTATTCTTGAAGTCATCTTACAATACCAAGACAAAATCATCAGTTACAAAACACAAGATATCAAGATAACATTTTCAGATCACCTTTCCCATATTTCACCCCCCTCAAGTAAAAAGCCTCAATAAACCATCTCCTCTCACAGTACTAAAGCAGTCTTAATATTCTAGTGCTTTTTCAGTTAGTTACAACCATCTTCTCGGCTCACTTAAAAACAGTGCACTCCATCTTCTCCTTGCCCTGACGCTAACAACTTCATCTACATATATAAGCATCTCCTCGTGTTGGTGGGAGGTAGCTTTTCAAAGCTGGATGAAAATCCCAGCAACACTTACAGCAAGAAATCCTATTCTTTAACAGCACCTGGAATTTTTAAGCTGAGTGAGAAAGAGAAAAGAACTCTGCACGTGATCTTTCTGCAAAGCAGGACAGCACATCTTGACTGTGGCTCAGCAACAAAGACTGACCATCAGCTGGACACCTCCCACAGTGTATTTATCTAATGTTAAAATAGTTCTTCTGCTATCAGTGTGGAAATGTAACCGAATTCAATGAAACTGAAGTCAAAATTCATCCTAGGACCCTGGGTCCTAAACTAAATTCATACAATCAGTTTGATTCATTTCTGATCTTTGTACAATTTTACATTTAAACTCTGGGGAAAAACGCAGTTCATGTATTTGTTCTTTGTAATTCCTTTTGGCTCTACTCTGATGCTTAGAAGGAGAAAGAGACCTAGTGAGCTTCATTGTGGCAATAAGATCTTCAATTCTGACTTTCCTTTTTGAGACCAGGAGATGGAATCAGTGCTCCATCAGACCTGCCAAACTGCCTCATAATCCTAAAGCAGAGCAAACACAAGGAAGAACACAAGACCAGAGCTCTTAACAGCTTCCAAATCTTTTCCCATTGCTAGTTCTCCCTAGAGAGAAATAACAGCACACAAACAGAACAAGACCTTCATTTAAACATCCTCCTCTTCTCTGAAGGTAATGCATTTACTCAAGACTTGTTCAACATTGGTGGTTTCTCTTAAATCCCCTGCTCTGCCATTTTGCATTCCAGGGACACCCCAGTTCTAGGAACACAAAGCAACCCAAGACACTCCATCAAACAATGCAGAGACCACAGATAGTGCCCTTACGCACACACATATATATCCTGTAAGAAGCATTAAGTCACACCCACTGGAAAAAATAAATCTTAGTACAGGGTACTTACTTTGGAGACAGGAGTCCAGCGGCAGGGTGCAGTAAGAACAGAGCTGCTCTAATCTGGACAAGGAGGGAAACAGGCCACAGTAGCTTCTCCAGAGTAATTGCATTACTAAGCAGCACAAGAGAGCAAGTAACAGCAATCAGTCCCAACAACAACTCAGAGGCCTTCAAGCAAACATGTAAGAAAGAAGCAACACCTAAGACAAGTACCTCAGGTACAACAGAGAACAGGATTAACCTCATTCCCTCTACAACACAGCTCACAAAAAGAAGAGGAATATTCAGACTTGGGCTTCTATAGAGCTGTGGACCATGGGAGGAGGCTGCCTCAGGAGGGGCTGATTAGGGCAATCAGAGTCTACTAGTGCCCTCATGCCTGCCAGCTGGCTCTCTTTCTCAGGCCGATGAGTCAAGTATATTACATTACCACTGGCTCTCCAGGTGTCATGAGAGACAGTGAATGCTTTGGTTCCTGAAATTCAGTCTGTATTTCCTCCATTAAAGGAGTTTCACTTATTCTCAGTGTTTTAATCATGCTCATCTTTAGATGCGTCATAGGTGATATACGCTAATTATTGTACTCTCGGCTGTGCTTAAGTCCAAGGGCTTCATCTGAGACATCTGAGTGGTCTCTTTTCCAGTTTGCCCTGCAATGCTCCTTTAAGTGCGTAGTTGTGATGTGATAAAGTGAAGGATGGAAGTACACATGGCTGTGCAATGCTCAGTGTTGAAGTTGGCATTCTCTTTAAACTTACCAAAGGCAGTAAGGTGAGAACTTTGTTAACCAATGCTGTAGAATCCCTTGCATGCTTTCTTTTCCATCTGTGAAAGAATGAAATCACAAATGATGAGCAAAGTTCTAAGAAGCTCAAGGTGAAGTTGGTGTAACACAGCTTAATTAAACCAGGTGTTGTGGGAGGCTGTTGATGATACCTTTGTTAATCTCTCCATTTTGAAGTGGCTGCATCCCAATTAGATAAGGTCTTGAAGTATAACTATTCTAAAGCTGAAGGCAAGACTATGTCTCTATGTCACTGTTTGTCCTTCCCTACTAAAATATCAACCCCTTTACCCCATCTTCAAACTAGACCTGCAAACTTCTGATCAATATTTTCTGACTGCAACCTAAATAGGGAATGGAAACCACCTGCAATACACAATAGAAGAAATTCCATTTTCTCCAAATCACACAGTCCACCTTAATTGCTTTCCTGTAATAATACAGTGATATGGTGTTGGATTTATGTGAATAATTCAGGGCAGTAAAATGAAAAAGTTATCAACAAAAGATGGCTTATGGTGATTATTTAATGCATTTCATAGATAGTTCAAAGACAAGAAGATACATCTGCAGGTGGAGCGTGGAATACTATATTGAGTATAAATGTACAAATGTATTAACTCCATTACTAGGATAGAGGAAAAATAAGAGTCAGCTGAAGATAGTGAATAAAACATTTTAATATTCCCTGAATGTACACTCTCTTGTTCTGTTAAATAATGAACAGAAGATGTGAAAAATTCAGATAATCTCTCATGCAATAGGTACCCTTTATGAAAAGGCATGGAAAGATGTGAAGAACACATAGGAGTCTTTTCCTGTAGGCTGGGGTTAGTAAACATGGCACTGTGTACACAGCAGCAGTGTATAAGGGGGTAGATTTTATGCGTAGACTGCATATATCAGAGGGAGTCAGGGCTGTAAAAATGCGGTCTGACTTTTAGGGACATGTCCCAGGTTGTTCTGAAGATCAGACCATGGTCGGTTTGTCTTCTACAAATGATGTACTCGTGCAGTAAACTCTTCCATGCTCACCTACTCTTTTGCAGTGCAAGCACCTCTGGACACCTGCCACCAAAATAACCTTGAGGATTTCTCTTGTACAGAGTAAATCGCCTTGTTAAATACATCTCTCCTTTTTTATAGTCCTCCCCATATAAAGACAAGTTAAAGAGGAATCTTCAGCCTTCAGTGTCAGAGCAAAAAAAAAAAGGAGATAAAATCTTGATTTAATTCTTGTCTCTTTTTTCCCCCCCATTCTATTACCCTTTACACTATTCATTTACTCTTTTACTATTAAAATAACTATCTGATGGTGGCATTACTTGGTGAAGTGATACAGATATGCTAAGTGGAGTGTGACAGATGAATTCCATAATTTGAAAACCTGCTAGCTATGAGGTAGCAAGCGCTGCCTTTTTCTGGCTTTATTGACTATTAAAGCTCCATTTTGCAGTGCGTGCTGTTCCAATGACGTGATTTTCCATGCAAAAAGGTCTCGATTCTTTTTTTTTTCCCTGAAACTAAAAGGCTTCCCTTCTGAGTTCAGATGGACTGTGTAATTTGGGGGTCATTTATTCAACCCTGAGTAAATACTCCATTTAGTTAATAAAATGGCTTTTTATCTGCTTTCTAGATTGTAATTTTTTAATAGGTAAATTAAAACCTTGCTTATTAATTGCAGGATACACAAGTGCCATTGGCTTTCTTTCAGGGCACCCGTGCCAAAGCTGGTGATGGCTGGGATGCAGCAAAGCAAAAGGGAGAGATGCTGAGGTCATGCAGATCTGTCTGGTCTGAGCGATCCCAGTGGATCGCTTGATTCCTTACAGCTATCGCTTCCTGCTCTCATTGCTTTGTGAAAACGGTCATCCTTTCCGTAAGCTGATAAACTTTTTGGATTGGAGCTATAAAGTGTTTTCTTTCAGAAGAGGCTTCCACTTTAATGGACGAGGAGTGCTTAGCGATTCCGTTAGCTCGTCTCATTCTGGCTCTGTTAAGCAACAAACAGCTGAGGAGTAACTTCATTAAACATGTGCTGTGTGGCGGGGGAACGTTGCTTTGCCAAAATCTGTGCTTATCGTAAAGTGTGTTACTTTAAAGAGGGAAAGCTAGGATTTCATTATACATTTATTCTCCTTGTAAAGATAACTGTGTTTGTCTCATATAGCAACTATCATGGACTTTGATGTAGATGAATTAAACCTAATCCAATCATTTACTTCTGAAAAAAAACCTGTAAGTATTCATCTTTAAAAATGAGCTCTCAAAATAGGCTTTTATTTCATATATTTATTTATGGTTAATTGGACTGTGTGCTGAAAATGATAGACCAGATTTTGATCCTGGCTGCCCAATAAGGAGAGGCAATAAACATGCTAGGGGCAACAGAGATGTATGCATGTGTTTTCATGATAAAACAACAACAACCTTGCATGACTCCTAACTACAGAAGGGCAGCCTTATCCTTTGCTCTGCGGCAGGCATATATATTCCAATTGCTCTGAGAATGGGGCAGTAACTTGCCTTAAGTCTCGTGGGAATTCTTTGCCACTGGAAGGGTTTTTTAGGAGCTGAACCCTCAGGTGCAGTTTCTGTTTACCTCCAGCTTGGGATCCTGCATACGTTTTCTGAGAAGTCTTCTAATCCCCTAACTTATGCCATGCACTGCCCGAAGCAGGACTTTTATTCCTTGTAGATTTCTGATGTCAGACATTTAGAGGGATATTCACAAAACCCAACCCTAAGTATGCAATTCTATGTTAAAGGGGAGATGTGGCACTGAGGGACATGATCAGTGGGCATGGCGGTGTTGGGTTGGTGGTTGGATTGGATGGTCTTAGACATCTTTTACAGCCTTCATGCTTCTCCATTAAAGAACGTTTCTTTTCCTTGTTAATTCAAAGAAGATGACTTATTTAGATGCTTTGATTTGCCTTCGATCCACCATCTATGTAGGAAGGGTACAAAATGCAGCTTCCTGGGCTAGATGGTGTAAAGAGCCGTATTTTGTTAACTCCTAGCGTTTCCAGGTGAGAATCTGTCAATGTTGAAAATCTCGTCTCACAAAGTCTAAAGAGCACCAAGTAGGAAACAATTAACTTTTGGCTCAGAACTTGCCCTTTGGCGCTAAACAGTGAAACACTCATTAAGCATTTATCTAAAACAAACACCTGGCTCCTTAATCAGCATCTCAGCAGTACTAACTTAAGGCATGGGAGTCCAGCTTGTCTCCTGATTCAAGCGGTTCACAGGTCTGTGCAGCAGCACTTTGTATCCTGCCTGGCATGGATTCATGCCACAGGGGACATGCCAGGCTTGTCTGTAGGATTCTTGGTAATTTAATTTTAAGTGGGTGTTAGTCTGCTAAGAAAGAGCTCTGAATGAAATATTCTAAGGTTGAGCTTGTGGTTCTTCCTATTGAGGCAGCCCCGTGCTTAGCCTGCGACAAATTCATACACCAGCGCTCAAGTCTGCTTTGTTGTAAATGCTGTGAATTCAAATGCTCTTAAGAAACCTACTGCAGGGAACCTGCATTAATGGGGATTGGGCTTGATGGTGCTCAGAGGTCTTCTCCAACCCCCACCTCAGGCTACCTGTGCTTTGCGATATGTCCATCCTTTAATTGCTGAACAGTATACACCAAGAGCTCACACTGCTGCTGGGAGCTCAGTACTAGCAAAGAAAAACTACAGCAGACAGTGATCGTGTGTCTTTAGTAGTTATTTTCTGTCTGTTCTTAGCTGTTGTACTTTTGCATGAAAAATCAGCTTTTTGAGAACAGAATGAAACTCCCGAATCCTTTGTATTGACAGCAGCAATAGCAAAGTGGGTTCTTTATCTGTAAAGAGACTTACAGGCACAGCCAGTTCCTCTTGGACCTGACATCATGCCAAGGGCTCTGGCACAAAGACTTCTGAGCCGGATGGGCTCTTGTACAGCATCTGCAGTGCTCGTACGTGGTTTGCTCTCAGTGGAAAGTCACAGCAGAAAGCAAATTGGAGCAGGGTGTTTTGCATAGCAGCGATGCCCATGGATTTCTGCAGCTCTGGGGAGAGAAAAAAGAGAGACAGTATATGAAGGTGCAGCGTGGTTTTGCGTTGCACGCACAATGCGTGACCCTTGTTAACTTATCCCTGCAGGTCAGCACGATGGAGCCTCACACAAGGACTGTGTCTCATACATCTGCAGCAGTGCATTGTTTGCCAGATATCTGACAGCTTGAGGTGCTGGGCATATGGAAAAAGAGCTGATGGTCTGGATGGAAAAAACAAAGCTGTATCTCACTGCTCCTCAATCTTCCTTTATTTCACCCTTACCTATAGCCAGCACCTTCAGACGTTTAGAGTACTTCATATGTGGAGGAAGGACTTTGTTTCTACCCAGGGGCTGTGTTTTATATCATTTTCAAAGGTGTCTGTGGACCTCAGCTGCTTTTCTGTCCTGTCAAAGTGTGCTGATAACTTACCTGTAATCTATCCATGCCATTTCCTAGGCTGTTAGATGCCACAGCTGTCCTTGTCACCTCTGTCTATGTGACCCTGTCCCCAGAATGGCTATGGAAATCAGAAGAATGCTTTGCAGAGACAGCAGTTAGCCTAACAGCAGCAGTGGCAAATTATTTGTTGTGAAAGCAAAGATAATTCTGACAGCTCAGTGTAACCTCACGGTAGTTGTCCAGAGATCGTTTGCAAGCTGGTTGCAGTCATTCCTGACCAGGAGCTGTTAAACTGAAACTCCAACTCCAGAGGTGTTGAGTGACATGCTGTTGTCCTAATGTGTCAAACGACAAGCGCTGGCTTTTGGCAGCCTTAGCTTACATATTGGCTCCTGTCAATGGTTTGGAAGCCCACCGTGGCAACTGTATGCTCATCCTCAGAGCCAAAATGCTCACCACTGAGTAGTCACATGCTAACTAATGCAAACAGCAAACCTCTCTCCTTCCAGATTTGCTTGCTACAGGATAAGGAAAGTCTGTGCATTGTTAGCTTCTCACAAATTAGTGCACTTCTCCCTGCCAACTTTTCTGTAATTTTTTATCCTTCTGTGTAAATGCTGGTTGCAATAAAGCAAGACATGGATAATCAGGGATGTCTCAGCAATAGTTGTTTCCTCACGAGGAATACAGGTGTTCTGCAAGAAGCCATAAAAACATTTTGGGAGCTCATAGCAACTTCTTTTTCATGGAGTTCAAGATTAAAACAGGTTCTCTGGGCAACCTGTTCAAAACTTGTGCATGCCCCATCCCTGGAGGTGTGCCAAGCCAAGTTGGATGGGGCCCTGGGCAGCCTGATATAGCAGCAGGCAACCCTGCCAAAGGCAGGGGGTTGGGCACTGGATGGGCTTTAAGATCCCCTCCAACCTAAGCCATTTTATGGTTCTGTGATTCCTAAAACCCTGTTCTCCTCAGCTTGTTCCAGGTTGCTGTGTGGTGTAAGATCATAATGCACACTTGTTTGTGTCTGTTTGTCATTAACAATGGCAGTGAGAGGATGTCTGGAGCTCGCACATGCTCCATCCTCTCGTGTGTGCCAAGAGGTCTGATGAGGTGGTAATCTTGAGTGGGAGATGCTGCCAAATTGTGGGTAATGTCAATGACATTTTCTGCTGCCAGCAGAACAGAACTAGTCCTAGCTGAAAAATGATCTGATCCCAGGTGAAACATCTTTCTGCAGGTGAGCAGGTTTCTCATAGTGCCTTAAATATGATAGATTTCCTGTATTGTTTTAAACAAGATGAATGAAGGGAGATCTTGGTCTCTGGTACAGCTTTGGCAGAAATGATATCAAAACCATGAAACAGCAGACATTAGCATTATCAAAGTTTGGGCAGGGACACTCCTTGGAATCACAGAATCATTAAGGTTGGAAAAGACCTCTAAGACCATCCAACCCAACCCCCAACCCATCCCCACCATGCCCACTGACCACGTCCCTCAGTGCCACATCTCCTCATTTCTTGAACACCTCCAGGGACGGTGACTGCACCACCTCCTTAGGCAGCCTGTGCCACTGCATCTCCACTCTCACTGAGGAGAAATGTTTCCTAATATCCAACCCTTCATCAGGGTCCTGTTGAGAATGGTACCAGCCTTGGGGCAGGTCTGCTAGCTGTGCAGACAGAAGAAGCTAAACAGAGGAAAGAAATGGAGAAACAAACAAACAAAAAGCAGTATTTCAATTTGATGAGCGTGCTTTCCCTCACTTTTTAATGTTTCTGCATGGAAACATTTTTCCAAGTACTTGAAGCCTGTGAAAAAAACCTGGCAGGGAACAGTGGTTTGAATGAAAGAAATAAAATCTTCTGTTCACTTGCCTGACACCAAGTTTTCAGGATTTCTGTTTCTCAAAATCATCTGATAGAAAAATGTCACAGAAACATTTTTTTTTTCAGTCAGAAAAAACAATGAACGTGAAAGTAAAGGGCCGATCATTTTTCTTTTAGCCCAAGATTCATCTTCAGGTTGAGACTGAATATTAAAAACGTCATACTAAATTGCAACTCTTCTGAAAGCTTGGAAGTTTGCAAAAGAAGAAGGCTATGCTGACAGGCATATCTGAAACCTAATTCAGGAAGCCCTGAAATGAAAAATGCTAAGAAAGGTTTGGCTTCTTGTATCAGAAGAAATAAGACGTAACATTTCAAAGGTAATAAAAGACCAACCATCCCAAGATCTTCAGACAAGAAGTAGGATTACAAAGCAGGTTCAGAACCTCAGAACCTTTCCATCCAAACAAATGAGCCTTTCTGAGCGCTTCAGCATCAATGCAAACTGCATATTTGAACGACGCACTGTTTTCTTGAAACTGTTCCAAATGACTTCATATCGCACATACCAGTTTTCCACCAAAAAAAGACTTATTCCATCTCAGCTGTAAGAGCGTGAATTTGCCAGCTTATACTGCTGCCATTTGTGGAAAATGGCTGTGCTTTATTGTATTCCTTTTCATCGCTATTTACTGGCTGATCAGTTTCTGATAATGCGGTTACTTGATCTTACTCTGTGAAATTACAACCCATTATCTAGTCGGGATGTGTTCTCAGAGGGGGATTAAAAAATACTGTCAGTAATGTACTCGGTTGAAATTCAGTGAGGACATGGAGTAAGCTTACACTGCTGCAAAGTACAGGGTATCAACACCTGTTCTTCCTTCATCCACTCCCTGTTCTCTATTTCGTCCATGAAGTGGCATGATAGCTTAAAGCCACAGCAAAATGCACAGAAACTTGCTGTCTGTCCATGCTCTGAGGACTCTTGTCAACATGAATGATCTATGTTGCTTGCTTTGCTGCCTGGGCATGAATATGTGTGCTGAGACTGGCAGGGAGCAAATCAAGCCATTGTGTTACAGAAGTCAGTGGCTTTCCTTCAGTGAGCTACTGCTAATTGCAGTGCATAATAACTGTTCTAAGACACTGCAATGAAACCAAGCTGGAAGCAAGTTTCTAACCTCTGCTAACTGATACACCATGTTATTATACACATTGGCAATGCAGGAAGGGGACATCACACCAGTATTAAGGCCAGTGTATAGAAAGATGCACTTCTTGTCACCAAAAAGGAGATGCTAAAGGCTACAGAGTAATGCTGTAGGGAACAGTGCGGTTCTCCATTTCTGTCTGCTAAATGCCAAGACCAGCTTAAAAATCATACCTTGTTTTAAAAACCATCTTTGTTTCTAGAACATTAGAGGTCAAGTTTTCAAAACATTCTTCTTTGTTTCTAAGGATACATGCTGACCTGAAAGAATAACAAAATGTTCCAGCTAAAAATAAAAAAAAAGAAAGACAACTGGAGTATTTCACATAGTCCCATACTTCCAAACACTGAACAAAAAGAAAATCCTACGGCATTCCAAATGATGAGTTTGTAACTTCAGGAATAGCACAGTTTGCACCGATACATAAGAACTGACGGTTTCCAACTGCACAGCTGTAGATGCATTATTCGTTGTCAGTAAGACTGAGATTGATCCAGCATTTAGCCTGCAAGGGTTCCTTTGGGGCACTTCATCACCAGGAGCACCTCCTCAGGCTTCTTCATTGCTTCAGCCCAGCAGCTGCCTTTCGCTCTACATCCTGCCTGTCATCAGTTGTGACCTCTGTATCATACTTAGGTATTTTGGTGGGGATGTAGGTGTGTGTTTGTGTGAGGTGAGCAGGGGGGTGAAGGTTCCACCTCCTACATCTTGCAGATAGAATTTAGATATCCTTCCAGATATCTAAATGCAGATATCCTTCCATCTTGCTGTAGATAGAATTGCTGTACCTGTCTGCTGGCTTTGCTTGTTTCTCTCGTGGATGCCTGTGGGGGATGGAAAGAGGGCTGGGTTTGGATTTGATTTGTACTGTGGATTTACTTGCCGTTGACACTACCCATGGTAAAGGTTAAAGTTAGTTTGCAAAGCAAGAAAAGTAAAGCCAAACCCCTACAGTGAGATGTTAAACAGCTGGCAAAGCTCCACAGTCAGTGGTGAAACCTTCTGCCGCAGGGATAAGGTGGGCAGCACCGAAGATCCCCAGCCCTGCTGGCAGGATGGTTCTTGGGCTCTCCACTCTCACAGCCACTGAACATGCTGTGAGCTGTGTGGCTTTTGGTTGGGTGATGTCTGTGTTGTGTATGTCACAGGGCCAAAAAGACTGGCACCCGCTGCTTCCCTGCCAGTATAAGGGGAGGGATGTGGGTGCATTCTTTGTTCCTGACAGCCAGGCTTCAATGCGTAAATTCCCAATGCGTTTCAAAAGTGCATTCTAGTTGTTATTAATACAACATGGATAGCAGAATTAAAACAATGTTTAAAAGCAATAGCCTCCCAAACAATGCAGTAAACCTATTCCTAAACTCTCATCCAGATGAAGCCAGGAACCTGCCAAACAGATTATTGTTACTATTTTTGTGAGTGAGTGCACTACATCAGGTTCTTAAATCTCTCACTGGACATCTCAGTAAAGACAGACTGAACACACAGCTTCACTCATACCTGGCTCTGAAAACATGAAATTCAAGACGGAAATGGGGAGATGTGGAGAAGCGCTAATGGTATCAAGCACGGTACCAGGCATATGGGCCGCACAGATATCAAATGATATCTGGGATTACCCTGGCCCAAATGCAACATGTCTCACTTGCCTTTGTGGAACCTCACTGGGGTTCTCATGAGCCCACTTTTCAAGCCCGTCCCTCTGGATAGCATCTCTTCCTTCTATTGTATCAAATACTTGGGGCTCTGTCTTGGGAGCATTGCTCAGTTCTTTGGCAACATGAAGTCAGTGGGAAGGGATACCCTGCTTCCACCGAGCATCTAGTGTACATGTGATAAAAAAAGCATTATGCGAGGGGCTGCTGACAAGTATCTGGGGTGACAGAGATTATCTGGAGCTGCTGACTTAACGGGTGACATTCTGCAGACTGGAAGGAGGTGACCAGTTCTCTGGGAACGGAGGAGTGCAAAACATCCAAAGGTGAAAAGGTATTTCAGAAGCTCCTTTGGGATCCAGTTGTGATCTCATAAAATCTCTGTGCTCGGAGGTCTGCATTCACACAGAGAAGGAATGTGGAATGGGAAGGGAAAAGCGGGATAAACAGCAATTTCCTAACACCACTCAGGAAATTAATGTCTTAACCATAAACTTAATACCAAGTCCTTGTCCCTCTCCAATACTTTGTCATCTATTTCGTCTTTGATGCTTTAAAGCATTGTATTCAAAGTACTGCACAAAGGTCAACAACAGCTGCTGCTTTTGTTGTGAAAATACCAGCAGTTCAGTAAACCTGAAATGATGGCTGTGTGGCATCTGGAAAAGAAAAAAAAAAGCCTTTCAGAAGGATGGCTTAACAAAGTGCCTGCCTATCTGCAAAGCAGCTCACGTCAGGCAAGTGCCAAGTGAGGAGAGAAGGTAGAGCCATGGTTTAAGAGTTATGCCCATCTACAATGGCTGCTCAAAAATATTGGCCCCTTATATGGCAGGAAATTCTGTGCAAGTTGAAGCTGTCAGAGATGATTTAATTCTTGCTGAGTGCTCTTTGATTCCTCTCAGAGTCCCAGAGTGAAGCTGAGGCCAGGGACTGTTGGCTACTTGCCTTGCCACAGCTCTCAGAGGCTGCTGTGCCAACAGTTCATACCTCTGTAAAGCAGGTCCATAAATCTCACCATAGGGCTGATCACTGGCACCTGTGCACCAGGATTCCCCATCTCCCACACTGGGGACTGAAACAAGGTACACATACTACACTGAAAGTATTTTCTATGCCTTTTGTCCAGTAGTCAGTGTTTCATCTTTTTTGTGCGTGTGCAGTTTTACATAGAAGAGACTGAATTACCTTATAGTGATCCAGGAGAACCAAACCCATTAATAACATTTCAAAGAGCTGCAGCGCTTGGCATGTTAATGGCAAAATCTTCACTGCTTTTATGCACCTCTTTTAAAGCTTAAGTTATCAGTGATAACTCCATCCCTGCTTATTTTTGGTAAAGTAGCTTTCACCCTCTTTATATGCAAGTGTGACATTTATCTTCATTCTATCCCCACTCACAGTATTAGCGAAATGGTGCTACAGTCTAATCTTAGACCCATCATTTAGAACTGGGAGGAAGGAGACCATTATCTTCAGGGAAACCCTACTACAGGTTAAACCTTCCCACCAACATACCATTAGATGTTGTTGCTGTGTGACAGATGGCAGCAGAGGGGCAGTCTGACAGAACGGCATCTGACACAGAAGTGTGTGTGGAGCAAAAGGGTGGCCTTGAATCCTTCTATTGCTTTTGAATGGAAATAAATTAAGAAATATACTAATGTGTACTCTTACTGCTGATCCATAGATTTTAAGGCTAAGAGGGGGTATTATATCAGTTTGTCTAATCACTCATTCAGCAATTTATACAGTTTCCTTATAGTAATTTGTCCAAATAAGTGTATCTTACACTTGGTATTTAGGACCTGTGTGTTGCATGGCTTTTACCTGTTGGTTTTTATTACGGCGCTTGCAGTCACTCTGTAATTTGTCACTCTCCCCATTCTGATCACAGTTTCTTCAAATTTGCTCTGCTTTCTATATTGTCACCACTCAAACTTTTTGTTTAGACTCAGCTACAAGTGTACTTCTTTGATCACAGCATAATCTTGTTCGAGTCTAATGACTCTTTTCTTTCAGCATCCCAGAGAGGCTGTGAATGCCCCATCCCTGGAGGTGTCCAAGACCAGGCTGGATGGTGCCCTGGGCAGCCTGAGCTGGGGATGGGTGGGCTTTAAAGGTCCTTTCCAACCTAGCCATTCCATGGTTTATGAAATAAATTAGACTGCTTCTTCCTGTTACAAGTATTTTGTCATTGCAAATGCCCAGTCTTGTTATCACTGCACTCAAACCTTCTCAAGAGTTCAGTCCTCACTAATTCGCTGTTTCTTCCTCATATGTCCTTTCTGTACGTCTATAAGAAGCACAGAGATTTCATGTACACGGTCTTGATCCTCCAGAACTGAAGCACACTTACAATTTGATTATTGCACCAGTACCACCTACACTCATATGTGTGAAAATCAGCATATGTGACAGTACTGTCAGGAGAGGAGATTCAGTTTGAAGATGGCCTTTCCTGGGGAGGATCCCCTCACTCTCATTTTTAATTACTGCAAGAACTTACTGATTAGCTTTTCAGCTATTTCACAGAGCTTCTTGTCATGAGGACCTAGATGTGGCAAGCACTACGTTTTCTGCAACAGCAGAATCAAAGATAAGAGACCTGTTCTGTCTCCGCTGTCACCTCCTGGGATGGGTAGGTGGGAGGGGGTGGGTATAGATGTGCTGTCCCTTTTATCTTATTGAAGGTTTTTTTCCCCACTTAATTAAAATTCCTTAATGTCATGATTTTTGTAACATCGATGGTCATTTCCCTGAAGTTTTGCCATGTAGAAATACACTCAGAACTCACTCTACATCTGCCTGCAGAAATCTGTAGTGCCCTTCTAACACTGTAATCCTTAGCATTTGCAGACAACCCCTATGTTTTGCTGATTAAGTCCCAGTGTTTTGTTATTTCAAGTGCTTCAGGCCTCCAAGAGCAACAGTCAGTGTTTTTAGAATAAATGACCACTGATATCATTTTACAGCTGTGTATGAAGGGCACACACACGCAGACGCTATATATACACGCAAATGCTATATATACACACACACATGCACCCCTATACATATGCACATCTGTAGGCACTTTTAAACATGTGTCTCAGTAGATAACAATGGAATTCAGTGCATTCATTTCTGATTTCTCCGAGGCTCTGGAATTTTGGGATCTGACAATGTGTTAGGGAAAAAGTACAATGTGTTGTTTCAAATGCTGGTTTAAATTAAAAGGGAGCAAAAAAGCCAGCCGTACGGCACATCACAATAGCTGGTTAAATATAGACTTGGATTACAGAGCCATTGTTTTCACTCCTGCTAAATAAGACAGCACTCTTAAAATGGAACACCACTTGACCTTTCATGTCTCATCAGTCCGTGATTGTATTTAACTGATGCGGGGAAGGAAGGTTTCCCCCTGGAACTGTCCTCTATTGACATGACGGTAGCTGTTGCTGGGTCATACAATGCTCAGGAGGAGGAAGACCAGCGCCTCAGAACTCAAGAGGGATCTTTCAGCTCATGGAGGAGCTCTGTCCATGTCACAAAACACGCGCTCTTTTTTCAACTTCTCTCAGCTGGTGCTTTCTGCTGGCCATCTCAAACCACCACCAGCGCTCAAACATTCAAAAATCACTTACTTTGAAGTGGAGATCCTTGATGTGCACAGCAAGAAGCAGATCTGCATTGTAGACAAGGTGAGTGTATTATTCCAGTATGTTGGGGATCTGCGTAATACACACGGTGCCACTTCCAGGTTTCTGTTTAGACTCCGCTGTGATCTTCTGTAATACAATAACTTTTGTCTCTTGCTCATTCACAGTCCTCATCTGCTTTCTTCCAAGATCTTTACAAATGAACCAACGCAGATTTCTTTCAGACTTTGTGACTGCATTTGGACTCAAAATAGGTCCTTTGGTTGTCTTTTGATGCTTAGGTCACAGTGATGATTTCAGAGCATGATGCCTCTACTTCAGAATAGACATTCAGTTTTAATGCATTTTCAAAGCTAAGCATCTCTGCAATGCCCTGAGTTCTCGTTGGTATCTAAACATACTCAGCTGTGCACTACATAGTGAACTGGACAGGAGCCTGGCATTTTTAAACATTTTGTTTGCAAACAGAAGGACTTATCTAAGAGAGGTAGAGATGTGTTTTATTAATGATGTGGATCAAAAGATATAAACAACAGTCACATTGTGTAAGTAGAACGAGATAGCTGGGTGGCAGGGAACTTTACAATGCAGCAAGCAGCGACTGAGGACATCTCATATTTACACCACAGTTTTCATGATTCATTGTGCCTCAGCATATGAGCTGGCCTCTTGTGTGCTGTGAAATGGGGAATTCTAAGCTACTCAGATTGTAGGAATCTTCAGTAACACAGTAGAGTTTTGAGATTTACTGTTCTGCTAAAAGAAAAAAATAAATCCCTTATCCTCACAGGCAACAGCTGGAACTGGTGGATAAGTTTGCTTCTAATGTTTAATTGACGGGCTTTGAAGCACGCAGGGTGGAATGCTACCACATTTCTAGTGTTCCTGATCATTTAAGGGGTGTTTTTGCAATGTGTGCCTACTTAAATCTCTTCTATGCACATTCTTAAAAGGCCAAATGTTTTTTGAGACTTTCTGCATCTCGCCAAAGGGGAAACGTGTACACAGTGATCAAACAGATGTGATGACTATTGACAGAATTTCTAATGGTAGGTTTGCATTATTTAATTTACTGAGTAATTTCATGCAGTTATTAAAAAGACCTATCTGCACACTGTACTGAATAATGCTTCAATCCAACAAAAGACTGAGCATATGTCTTATCTTAAGCTTTCCTACAGGCTTATTAAAAGAAATATATTAACAGAAAAAAAAGAGTGACGTTTCTGGAATCCATTCCATGATGCGTAGAAGAACTGCAGTCTTATGGGACAATGCATGGACTTGTGTTTAAATTTTTATACTGGAATTTCTTCAGATCACAGACTCTGTTTCTATAGAAGTGGCAAAAGAGTTACGAGTGGTGACTGTGAATTGATCTCAATGTAGAGGTAAAATGCTTGCTGAGGAGCAACAGCAACTATTACCTGAAAGCATGCACTCAGGAAGTTATGTTCAATTTAAATGGCTGTGGCCATCCTTCTAGGCATGGACCTTATTTATTTACTTAGGTGCAGCACCAGGAGGTTGGTACAAATACGCTGCAAGGCAGAGATTTCCAAGACTGTCTATAGCATTTGCATTTCAAACACTGATTCACCTGTGTGTCTAAGACCATTAATTTGCTGTAATAAATCCTTTCTAAGGCAACCTCGAAAGCACGGAAGTTGAGTTCCTTACTTCAGTGAACACTTGTTAGTACTGGTGAATCTCATTTCAGCTGGTTATCAGAGCAATCAAGAGACCATTTTACTGGATAATGCATAATCTTCTGCTTAATTAAATATAACATTGATACAGACTTAACATGATGCTTCTAACACCTAGGTTCTGTTTCTAAGATAATTATGAATAGCTTCATGTCTTGAGGTTGCATGTAATTAATTCTTCTCAGGATTTACAATACGAAAGAACAGGAACCTTATATTTAGAAATGTATGTATTTACATTCTTACAGCATTTTTTTAGTAGTTTCACGTATTATGACTTACCAAGTGTATTTGTAGTATTCTCGGATTCATAATGCTTCTGTGGCTTAAAGGCTTTCAGTTGCACCAGGGGAGATTCAGGTTGGGTATTAGGAAACATTTGCTCTCAGAAAGAGTAGTAGTGCTTTGGCACAGCCTGCTGAGGGAGCTGGTGGTGCACTGTCCCTGGAGGGAACTGTGGAGATGTGGCACTGAGGGATATGGTTAGTGGGCATGGTGGGGATGAGCTGGACTGAATTGGACTGAATGATCTTAGAGGTCTTTCCCAACCTTATTGATTCGATAAATCTGAAAGGAACCACTTATAATGGCAGAGAGAAAACCCCTTTCTTTCTCCACCTAATAGAAACTCATACAAATAGATTTGATGATTAAAGAACAGGTTAAATACCATGCAATGCTGATACAGAGTTTGCTTCTATGACATGCTTGCATATGCATATGAATCCTGTTCAGATTGGTAGAAATTCTATAAATTCTGCAAGGTGATGATACATCTACCTTGTTTTGGTATTTACTAAGAAAAAGTGTCTTGTGCTCAATGCAGTGTCAGGGATTTAGAAAAGGTGCGCTTAGCTCTGTGACCTCAAGCAGTCAGCTGATATTGGTAGGCTTTGGATCTGGCATAAGTAACTGTGAATTAATTCCCCAGTCGTAAAATGAAAAATAACACTATCTCTTGGCTTCCTTACCCATCTTACACGTTGGGGAGGGATAAGTCACTTAATATCAGTGAGCTGAGTGGTTAGTCTAAGGTTCTGATCGTCTGTAAGACAGGCTTAAAGGCCTACAGAATGAATACATATTTGCCTGGTGTTTTAAGTCTGTAAGATACGTTCACTTCTTACTGCAGAATTTCCAGAGTCAGGATAGCCAGAAACAATACTGAAAGAATGCAGAAAACGATGAAAACCTCAGATATTGGATCACTGTGATCCCATCCAGGAGTTGGGGCTTAAAGAAAAAGACATCACCCTGAAAAACTTGAAGTAAATTCCCCAGTCAGCAGCACTGGCAGTTCTTTCTGCACATGTCTACTTGTTATGAAAGTATCATTACTTTAATAGCGTCAACCTGCTGTGGGGACTTCCTCTGCTATGGATATGACATTATGCAATTAGTTTGGTGCAGAAGAGCTTTTCTGGCAACTGATTGATTTAAAAGAGAAACAAAAACAGTGCAAGGCATTTTTCTCCAGGTTTGCTCTTGGTACAAAAATGAACTTTGAGGTGAGCAAAGGTACGTGGACTTACATGATCTCAGCAGTGGCATAGCAGGCAGTGAGGTTTTGAGGGCAACAATCTGGGCACATGAGTCTGTTTGAGTGACTGAGCTCCAGCTCTTCCTTCCCTCCCTGCTGCTCGGTTGGAGGCTTTCTATTGGTGGAACTCCCAACTGCCTGTAAAGAACAGAGGGCAGGCAATAAACACTGATTAATACTTTTGTGTTAAATATTTTCATTGAAAAGCAGACTCAAAATGTGTAAGGATTTTGGCTTGTCTGTTTACTTCCAAACAAACAAACAACAGGAGGTTCAAAATTCATGGAGTCCTAAGGATGAAAGAAAATAGGTTTTGTATTTTTAAACAAATAATCTACGATTTCCATCTCCAGCCACAACTTATGGAAGAGAAACAGCTGTTCAAAAACTGCTTTGTTTCTACATTATCGCAAAAGCCTGGAGTAGGTTGGTTTTAAGGTTATCAATGTGCAGTGATTTGATTTATAAACTCCGTTAAGGCAACTCGTAATTGTTTCTGTTACAGCATTCATTGTATATTATCTTATTCTTCATATTAACTTGTAGTAAAATGTATTTTCCTACAAATGTGGCGCAATGTAATTAATTTTGCACGAGTTGCTTTGAAGGCATAAAGTGTTGCACAACACTGTTTTACAGAATAAATCACCTCTAGGGAAACCAACAGAGAAAGCTTTTTTTCCCCATCAGAAGTCTTGGATCTCAGTAGTTTTGTGCTTTGTGGTTTTGCTACCTAAGCTTTAAGCAGAGGTGCAAACTCAGGTTATGTCTGCTGCACAATGGCAACCTAATGCCTACAGAAGAGGACTTAGAAAGCTAAGTCACTAGTAATTAAATACTTGTGTTAACAGTATGTACTGTAGGAACACTTAACTGTGTTTATGAGTGTAGACATGCCATGCAATGCAAACAGTGAAAGTGATGTGAACATCATTATTTTTCTTAAACTAAAGGAACACTTAACTGTGTTTATGAGTGTAGACATGCCATGCAATGCAAACAGTGAAAGTGATGTGAACATCATTATTTTTCTTAAACTGAAGGATCACTGTGTAGGGCTGTCTTCTCATTACACATTCTTGTCACATCCAGCCTAACACAAGCCTGTGCATCATTCCAGGCAATTACATACATGACTCTTCTTGCAGTTAAATATAACACAACATATAGAATCACAGAATGGTTTGGGTAGGAAGGGAGCCTTGAAGACTGTTCCAACCACCCCACTGTGGACAGGGACTCCTTCAGCTAGTTCAGGTTGCCCAGGGCCCCATGCAACCTGGCCTTGTAGAATTTCAGGGATGGAGCATCCACAGATTCTCTGGGCAGCCCGTGCCAGGGCCTCACCACTCTCACAGTGAAGAATTTCTTACTCATGTGCAATCTAAATCTACCATCTTTCAGTTTAAAACCATTGCTCCTTGTCCTTTCTCTACCTTCACTAGTAAAAACTGTCTCCATCTTTTTTATAATCCCCCTTCTAGTCCTGAAAGGCTGCTATAACATCTCCTCACAGTCTTCTTTCCTCCAGCCTGAACATGTCCAGCTCCCTCACCCTATTTTTATAGCAATGCTCCCGTCTTCTGATAATCTTTACAGCCCTCCTCTAGACTTTCTCTAACAGGTCCGCATCTTTCTTATGCTGGGAGCCCTCAGATCTAGATGCTGCAATCCAGATGGTGTCTCACAAGGATGGCATAGAGGGGGACAATCACCATCCTTGACTTACCGGACATGCTTCTACTGATGCAGCCCAGGATACAGTTGGCTGGTATACAATTTGTCATTTATGAGTGCTCTCAAATATTTCTCCTCATGGCTGCTCTTCATCCATTCATATCCCACTCTATACTGGATGCTTGAGACTGCCCCAGCCCAAATGCAGTAGAATCACAGAATCAGTACTTTGCACTTGCCCCTATTGAACCTGATTAGGTTCACAGTGGCCCACTTCTCAAGACTGCTGAGGTCCTTTAGGACATGGCATCCTTTCCTTCTGTTCTAACACCTGCACCACTCAGCTTGGGGTCATCTGCAAACTTGCTGAGGGTACGCTCAGTATGTATTACTACACCTTTGGCCGCAAAGATAAAATAGGACTGCTTTTGATTTATTTGAAAGGGTAGCCTTGTTTGTGTCTGAAGGAGTTTGCAATCATTTTTCTTTCTAAAGCACCTAAAAGAGTAGTGCCCTAGTATCTGCACACTGTGGTTTAACAATAAACAGAGTTACTTCTGATTTATACTGGCAGGACAACAAAAGCAGATGCATTCAGGTGCACTATCATAAATCTTTTTCTTGCCTGTGGGTTGTGGCTCTGTCACAGAGAGTGGGCAGCCAAAAAGAACAGCCACCACCAGCTCTCTTTTCCGTGGTTTTATCTAGCAAATAAAAATAACTTCTCACATCACAACCATCACAATGTGGAGGCTATTCTGTAAATACCACATTCATTCTAGGTGAGCAAATGCAATTACTGAAGTAGGCAATGAACTCAGCAAAGAACCCGTGCAGTGCCTTTTACATCAGACCTTCCCTGTTTGCTTCTTTAGTAAGGAAGTCAAGTCAGTATAATATTGAAGTCATTTTCCTGAAAAGAGATATTGAATTGCCTTGTATAGCTTTATTATTATTATTATTTTTTAATCTTGCAGTTTTATTATTTAACTTCACGGAACTCTGTTCTTTCTTGTGGGGAAGGAGCAGAACCTGTGCATTTCCACAGCTGCTTTGTTTTATGTACAGGATTTTTTGGGATCATCATCTCCCTCATTCAAGCAGTCTCTCTTTAAGGATATTTGTTGCTGTTTGGTGCCAAGGGTACCCAAAGGAATTCAATAACCGGCTAGTCAAAGGAGGTGGTTTCCTTGAGCAGGGCACTTTTTGATAGTGAGTCCCACAGCAATACAGTTGAAGGAACACAGAAAGAAATAGCTGAACTCACTGCTGTGCAAATCCTGTTCTACTTCCTTTTGAAAGGAGGATTTTGCAGTGCCATTGTCTTTTACTGCATGTTTTCCCCACATGTAGCTCAACAGGGAGCTGGTCCCTGCTGGGAGACACTGCAAGAAAATACATTACATTTACAACTGTTATAATGTCTGTGCATTTTCTTGCCCATAAGAAGTGAATCTTATGCCTACTCCTAGTGCTGGAGGTGATATCAGAAGTATTTTCCTCCTCAGTTATTAGTTACACTTCTCAAAGTAGGTAAACATATTCAGATTCTATTGAAGCAATCCACTTCAATTGAATTCTTCCTGCTGTACTAGAAATTCACATTATTTTAATGTCAGTATAGCTACAGCTAGCAAGCAACTGGACATTAATCTCTGCTCTTTGCAGTTACCGTTCTTATTTCAGTACAACTTTTTAGATGAAAAACCTGGATAAATGGTTTTGGGTTTATCTAGAAGAGAGAGACCGAGGAAAGGAGAAGCTAGTAACTTAAGGGCATTTAACATTTGTAAAAGAGTAGTTCAAAGAAGGAGGAAAGCCACTACCAAAGACTGATGCTTCAGCTGATACTAATTTTCAAAGCTTAGAAATGCCTTTAAATGGCTGTTTTTATGCAGCTCTTATCTTAGCTATAAAGGTCTAAGCTTCAGCAGGGGGGAAGATAGAGTGAAATACAAAAGAGAAAAAAGCCCAACAAAGCTTAATTCAAAGCTTGATGAAAACAAGAGATGTAATTCATGAGGCACCAGTGGTGCTCCAGGTCTTCATTTACCTGCCCACAGCAGGGGGATGGAGCTCAATGATCTTTAAGGTCCCTTCCAACCCAACCCATACTATGATTCCATGATCCCGGCCAGCTGCAAAGGCCAGCTATGCTACAAGAGCAGTGAAGAGGGCCGAAAGTATATCTGTAGAGACAGATCCTCAACCGCTGTGAAAATGTTCTAATTCCCTAAAAAGCGATGACATTTTACCCCAGCTGCACATTTGCTGTATTGCATGAAAGGTAATTCACAGATAATTGCAAATTACGAATGTAGTGGAGCAATACAAGACCGTAGGGAGCTGTAGGTGTTTTATTAGTCTAACAGTTAATCAGCACAACCCATGATGGAAATTTAGGCTATAACGGCATTTCATATAGGCATTATTGTAGCATTAAAATACTCCTGCCCAGGATTTATTGGTCCATTAGAGTATGCTCCAGGATCTTTCTGAAATCTTAGTCCTGTGATTCTTCACAAAATACCTGAGCCATGTAGTAGTGGATCTTTGTCCTGGTTTCTCCACAGTGTGTGTTCCGATGCTAAATTTTGGCTTTAGGAGTAACAACAATGTTGATAACACGCTGATGTTTCCAGTTGTTGTTGAGCAGTGCTGTGCAGAGACAAGGACATTTCACTTCCTAAGCTTTTCATACTGCCCTGACAGCGAGAGGACTTGGGGGGCACTAGGAGCTGGGAGGGGACAGAACCAGGAGAGCTGATGTAAGCTGGTCATAGAGACATTCTGTATGACATCACTGTAAAACTGACTGGAATTGGCTGGAGGGGACTGCCTGCGTGCTACTTGTTGGGTGGTGAGCAACTGTATTGTGCATCACTTGTTTTCTATATACGTATATATCTGTATAATATTATCATTACTATTAATTATCTTTTCTGTCTTAGTAAATCATTCTCACCTCATCCTACAAGCTTTATTTTTTTTTTCCTGATCACACTTGGAGCAGGAGGAGTGAGCTGTGTGGTAGTAGCTGCCTGCCAGGTTAAGCTGCAACAGAGCTATAAATACCTAACAGTGTATATTACTGCTTTAATTATAATATACCTGTCTATGTTTAAACAATTCTGGATTTTTAGAAGTTCTTAAAATGCAAGCTCTCCTTTGAAACAGGAGAATAAACTGTGGCAGAAAATCTGTACCAGAGGTAGAGCAAATATCTCCTCATAGCACTTGGCACTGTGAAAAGCATTTAGATTTCTGATTGCCCAGATGATATCTAATTGTCCTCATACATCACCTCCATTTCCCGTTCCTTTCTGTTTCCAGCTCCATCCTTAACCTCATGGGCCACGGGAGGCTGGCTGCCTCTCCATCTTTCTGTCTGATCTCACCAACATAATTTTGGACCTATTGGCCAAACATAAATACACCTGTAAGAGAAGAAAAGAGTTGAAAAGGTCACTTAGCTTCTGCTTGTCTAATGAACTAACTGGGCAAAATTTGTTTCCATCCCCCCACACCCTAAACGTTGTTTTCATATTACGGTGAAATCAAATGAATCTTGGCCTTTCAATGACATGGAGATCTGGGAGAGGAAGACAATATTACAAATTAATTTTGGAACATTTCGATCTCATGACACAATAAATATTTCAGGTGCAATTTGTTTTACAATGTAATAGTGCATTCATATATTTGAATCCTATTTCCTATCAGGTGACTTTTCTTCGCTGGAGAGGGTGTTATGTTATTTTACACTATCACGAGTGATGTGTCAGAAAATAATGCGAAAGTAATGAAAGTTCTGTAAGGATGAGAAATGAAGGAAATGAAAACAACACAGCAAAATGAATTTTCAGCATTTCATGAAACTCAAGTCTTAAAAAAAAACCAAACAACTGCCCAACAAACACAACCACCACAAACATTTTCTATTTCAGTTTTAAAACTCAAAGTCAACATGAATTTACACATCCACAGTGGTTTTCCAGAACCACTCCGTTTTCCTATTAGAAAAGTGATGTGACAGAACTTTCCCTGCTCTCAAGGTGAGCACAGAAACCTTACTCATTTCTCTTCAGCTAAAGGTTAGAAGGCACAGAGAGATGCCTGTGCTGATGACACGGTGAGCTCTGTAAATCGAGGGATGGCCTGCAAGCCTTCTATCGGCTAATAGATCACTTTCTCTTTACTTCCGCAATCATTTTTAGCAGGGGGAGACAAAGCTCTTCCCACTGTCTGACGCTTCTTTTTCAGGTTGTTTGTTTTTTTCCCTGTTTTTCTGTTAAGGGAGAGTATTTATTATATGCACCCAGCTTGTAGTACAAAAACAACATAACATCTTCAGAGACAAGCTTGCCTAGTTTGAATTGACATGCCCACACCCAGTAAGTGCGCAGTTTTGTGCATTCATATATATATTGATCTACTGTTACTGGGAATGTTAGTCAGTTGGATTATCTCATATGCCACAGTTCAGGTGACCACATAAATAATCTCTAGGAGACTAAGCAATGCGGCTGTAATAGAGCCAAAACCACAGTGCTGAATCTCTCTGGTTTTTGGAAGGATTGGCATAAGACCAGACCTTATTTTTCTTCCAGTATAGAGTTTGTGCTGTGATCTATTGAATAAAATGCTGCATTTCATGCAAACCCTTTGTGTAGTTGCTGACAACGCTTGTCTAAAAGGAGTTACTTGCCTAAATGTGGAAGATATTTATATCTCTTTGGGCATGACCGGCACAACGGGCTAACAAAGAAACCATTGTGGGACATGCTGAGGGAGGTTTTCACAGCACCCATTCTTAACACCCATTCTTGAAGATTAACAATAAGAAAAAGGAATTGGATGTGGATGGCAAATTCTCAAAATGCAAACATCAATTAGAATGGGTGTTTCCCTGATTCACTTGCTGTGGATTGCTGCTGATTTATAACAATACAGCATGTTCCCCAAGCAAAGACGTGGTGTCAAAGCAGTAATTATGAGGTATTTGTTGTGAGCTGAATTTGGAAATTACCCATCTCTTCCACTAGCCTCATTTCTGTTTAGGGATCAGTGCTTCAGCTCCGATAAGCTGATGGTCACCCTTTTGAACAAATGTACCTGGCTAAAGAATGAGGCTGTCTGCAGTTAAAAAACAGCTGCAATGGCAGAATACCTGAATTTCTGCAATCCTGGAACATGATGGCCTGCTGTAAAGGAGGTGACTCAGCAGTGCTGGCATGCCAGAGAGGGAAAAAGCAGTCAGTGCTGAACAAATGACCACTTTCATGCTTATTTTATTCAAATTCCTATTGATATCCTTCTAACCTGTAACCACTGAATTAATTCCTCAGTATAAGGACTGTGTGATGTAATTACATACAGATAACCATATTACTTATATATATATTTTTACTTACAAATGCAAAAGAGGTATGAAATGGAAAACTATCAGATTAGCCCGCACTTACAAAAGGTAGTTTCAGATTCTCATAATATCTTCCAATTACGGCTTTTCCTTGAATCATAGCCCAAGTTACTAACGCTGTATTTTAAATCTTAAAAGAAATGTAATGCTTTGTGCGCTGCTGCATAAATGAAGGACAGAAGTGGAATGGATGATCCAGAAGATCCTTTCATTCTTTAATTCCCGAAAAGTTAAAAGTTGCTTTGAACAGCTGTACTGGAATATTTTTGCTATGAAGAAAAACAGGATCTGAGCTTTTTAAATCATAATTTTCTGAAAAATGTAATGAACGCCATCCATACCTGTCAAATCTGCAATTTTTATATATATGTATTTATTTTTTGTGAAGAAAAAGTAGTTTTGAGCCTTAATTACAATGACAACTTGTTAGAAAGTCACCTATATTTGAAACCTAGAATATACAAGTTGGGAAGTTGGAGAAAACTGCTTGACCATGAGATGCAGAAGATAAATGTGCCAACCAAGGTGCTTTGACAATGAAATTCATCTTTCAAATGAAACTGATCTTTTAAATAAACCAAGGGTGGTCTTTCTGTTTTCCCTTTGCATATCTGAAAAGTGCTGAATTAGAGGAAAAGAAAGGTTATAGTCCCTTCATAAATTATTTACAAGAATAAAAGAAGAATAGGACTAATAATTACAGTGAAATGTTTCAGGGTTTTTACTCATCTAGCACAATGGGTAATAAGAGGAGATGATGTTCCAGTCCTTACAATCCTTTAGCTTGTATTGATGTAGGATGAAAAGAACAAAAGATAATTAATGGTTTATAAAGAGAGCACTCTTAGTAGTAAGCTGATGTCTCAGTATCCATCTTCACACCGATCAATATCAGAATCTATAGCCTCACTGGTTGTTTTATGACGCCTTTAAGAAAAAGGACACAGAATTATCCAGACCATAAAAAAATGTATTTCATCCTTTTGTGGCTATAGCCTCATTATTCTGCCTGGGAAAGGACACTGTGATTCCTCAGTGTCGCAGCTCATTCTCAATAGGAGGCATTTGTGTTATTTTTCAACTTGTTGTCTATGCAGTTTGCCTCAAGAGAAGAGAATGGCCCATCTCCAAGCCAGCTGGTCCACAAAACAAATGTCTTCCTGCCCTCTTGGCTGAGAACACGTGCTCCAGGCCTTCCCTGGGCACATGCAGACCACACAGCATGGTGCCACACAGAGCTGCCAGACCACGAGTAGCTAACCAATCAACTACCCAGCCTGAGCTGGCATGATTAAAAGCAGCTCTAGCCTCAAGCAGCTTGGACATACTCACGCCCAGCAGTGCCCTTGCTAATGAGCTCTACATCACTCATAAATGTTGCAAGGGAGCACAGTCCAGCTATGCGGTTCAAACACCAAACCTGGTTGCGAGCGTGTCACGGCTGGAAACTCAAACACCTCACTCATAAGAAGGAAGCAGGAATATATTGGTAGCATATAGTGATTTAGCAAAGCTTAATCTTAAAGAAGATGGAGGCTTAGCAAAGTTTGAGGTTGTGGGGTACACTTGATTATTTACTGCATAGAGGATAGTGTTAAACACACTCATCAAGGAGACTCTCTCACTTCAGTTCAGGGTTCAGAGCGGACCCTGTTGCTTTCTAAACTCCTTGTACCACAGAAGCATCGAATCCAGGTGCGGCTGGATCCACTCCTAGAGTTGGTCAATGGTTTATGTGTCAATGGTTTATGTCTGAGAGTTTATATATGCACAATCAATCTAAGATATAATTTTAGTAAAGCTTAAAACTGTTCATCACTTAGCAAGGATCTCTATCAGCAAGGTATCTTGTTATCAAGGTGTAAAGGATCTCTGTGCAGGTGTAACCATGAGGGGCATCCCTGCGCAAAGGGAGATTAAGAGGCTCTTGGTCTGCTCTATGCTATGAGTGTAACCATGAGCTGTAACCATGAGGTTACTATAGACAAAGTGGGTCCCCACAGTTAAGATACACTCTCATTTACTTAGTCTCTGAGCTTAATTCTTCAACACAGAATAATAAATCAGTGTCAACTGGAAAGGGATGGTCTTGTTAAGAACAGGCCCTTGCCACTGCCACCTCAATCTCAAGCTTAGTGTATTTCTTTCTGAAGTGTTCCATTCCTTTTGCTTGTAAATTCAGGCTACTTACTTCTAAGACTTTCAGTCTAGTAAATTCTTAGTGTGTTTCTCAGACACTTTGTACAAAAAGTGTGTTAAGAAATCAATAAACATAATAAAATAGAGCCTAAATGGCCTCCAGTCTGCCACCTAACACTGTGACACCTGAATTGCTTCACTGCACACAAAAGACAGCTTGCAGAAAGAAACTGATTTCAAGCAGAAAGGACAAAGATTCCCAGCTTTACTACTGGCTCCAGAAAAAAAACCTCTTCCTGTCTCTAAGAGCCAGGTCCTAACACACTTAAACTTAAAGCTAACCCTTGAAGATGCCCCCTTGGTTTGATCTGAGGGGCAGTTGCTGCCTCAGCAGGGCCAGCAGCTTTCCCTCTTGCCCTTGGGATTTTACCTTTCAGCTGTCCATGCATAAGTGGCTTGGGTAAGATGTAAATGAAATGTGAGATGGGAATTTAATGATTTGCTTTATTATTGCCTAAAGAACTTACAGACAAATTGAATTCTCTCTACATTTATGGGGGGAAGGCATCTTAGATTGAAAAAGGTGGAAAAATTAACCTGCTTGCATTCTGTTTTCTTTTTTTAGATACCTCCATCATCTACCCTCCTAGATGTGAAACACAAATTTCACAAAGCCTGTAAGTACTGTGGCTAGCAGGCTGGAGGCATGGTTAGAGGCCTTTCAGCTTGCAGAAGCAGTCAGATTTATTTTTCATGAACTCTCACACAAAAGCTGAGGCTGGCTTGACAGCTCCAGTGCTAAATTAGAGCAGCATTTGGAGAAAGGTTCTACTGTAACTACCACAGACATGAGAGGCTGGAAGGAGAGGACTGCATTATTTAACACCGCTGGCTCAAGAGGGGCAATATTTTTCTATCCCATTTCTAACATTACAGTGCCAATTCAAGATCTCAGCTGCATTTGCTCTCCCAGGGTTATATTAGATAAGCTTCGATAACATTAGACTGCTTCAAGCTGGTTGTAAATAGACCATGTGGACCAAACAGCTACTGTAGCAGGGAACTCAAACACAGAGTGACTGAATGACTTTTCTGGGATCATGGAGGCAAGGTGGCAAAGTTCTGAATTAACTCAATGCAGTCCAGTTCCTTAATGGTCTGAGCAAACTCACGTTTTTCTAGCCTCACTTTTTCACTTTTTGTGTCCATGGGTAAGGAAGAAAACAGCTCAGGAATGCATAATTTTTGGCACATACAGACTGCAGATATGGACCTTGCTCATAAGATGAAATGAGCAATCACATTGGAAGATCCCCCTTGTCTTGCTGCTGGGGAACAGAACAGTTTTTCTGGATCCTTTCTTTCTGCCACCTCCTAGTCATACACATCCAGCTCTCACTAGAGGCAGCAGGAGGAAAAGTGAGAGGAACAGCAAAGCGAGCAGCTGGGTGCCAAAGTTTGATGGCATTTCCCTTTATCCTTTATGAATTGCTGGGTTAGTAGTTTAGTGAGAGAGGCTAAATATACCTGAAAGCTACTAGATGTAAACATATGTATGGTGGGCCTTGAATTCTGGATACTGTGTGTGTGTTTGTAGAGAGCTCAATTTTGATGCCTTGCTTCTAGAATGGGAGCACATTTCTCCTTCTCTGTCTGTGGAAAGCAGAGTGCTCCTTGTGATGAGGACTCATAGCCTAGAATGCCACTCATGTGGGATAAACAGGTCTGTATAGGGCTGTTAACTTGAACTGGACTATTAAGTTGATTAGAAAAAGATGCAAAAGAATTGAGGGTAGCAAATAAAGGCCAAACAAACATAGGCTAGAAATGGAGCACCAAAGGAGTGCATAAGATTTAATGTTTCAATAAAAATATGTCCTCCCATCGCTTTGTGAAATGGTGTGCTTTTCTGCTTATACTCTTTTAAATCAATTGAAACTGGGTTTATATTGATTCAGCTTAAATCAGTTGATCACTGGCACAGAGACTTATCCCAATTTAACTATAATGAAGTTTTTAATGGATTTGGGGTAAAACGGCACAAGTTTGCATATAAGCCATCTTAATGGCACCTGTTTTCATATATAGAGGTACCTTACTTCTCAAATGCTTCCAGTGATGTAAGTGGAGCTGTGTATAAGGAAGACAAGAAACAGTGCAACAAAGCATAATACAAACCATGAACTGAATCTCTGACAGCATGGCCCTTTACAGCACATAGAAGGGCTGGCTTTTTCAGTCCTCAGTTTCTTAGTTCAATTCCCACTGTTCTAGTGAGTACACTGTGTCACAGTGTCCTGTGTCATTTCTTCCCATTCCAGCTCATTGCTTTGATCTCTCTTTCCCAGCTCAGCCTGGGTATTATTGTTTCATGAGGTTACCCCCTTCTCCTTTTCCACTGGCAAAGAACAAACCTTTCCTTTTTTCTCTTTGTGTAGTTTGGGGGATGACAGCTTTCAGAATACAGTTCTTTTAGGCAAAAGCCACGAAGCGGCTGCAGCTGATCTGCGGATGCCTTTGGTTAGTGTCTATTTGTACTAGCTCATGCATTCATTTCTGTCATTTCATGTGTGCCCGACTCACATCTTCCCTATAATCTTTGCTAAAACACTCCTATGCGGACACCCTTACAGTCTCCCTGTCCTTGTATATTATCCTTTGATCACCCATGCAATTAAGCTTTCTCCTCAGCTGGTGTCTTGTCAGCCTTTCAGTGAGTGAGAGGAACCCCTGTGCAGCGATTTCACAAGCACCATCTCTGTCACAGATCAGGTTTTGCTGCCTGATTGAAGTACAGAGGAAAAAGACTGAATTACGAATTGCAGCAGGGGACTGTTAATCATTAAATAAAAGAAACGGAATGCAAGTGACACATAACATGTTACTGCTCAGTAGTTTCTAAGTCAGTCAAACATTACTTTGGATCTGTATTTATATGAAAAAATACAGACTCAGAAATCCAGGAACTAATACGGAATTATTCCTCAGGTCTCATGTTAGCAAAACTCTCTCTACAGGAACAACCTCAGCCAAAGTTAACACTATTTTCTGTGGCGCTGAGTTCAACAGGGCAATCCCAGTCGTATCTCTGGAGATTCAGGGATCTATAAGCATTTAGTGGAGGTAACTATCTAAGACAAATGGCCTTTTCTGTGGGAATTCAAAGGCTTTCTCCAGACTGAAGAGCACAGGTTTGGATTTTGGATCAGCCCCTGGGCATCGTAGCCACCGTGGCAGAGATGCACAGCACCATGGTCAGCACTGAACTGCAGTTCCTTTCTGGCCATTGCCTTCTGTAGCAGGTGGTAGATCCAGGCTGCCTTGCTTGTAGACTAAACTTTGCAAGCTTTTGTCCTTAGCAATAAATCTTCATCTTTAATTTATTCTTGTCTTTTCAAAACGTATTGGACCAGCAGAAGAGGTTATCTTACAGATAGAAAATGAAGAACTGTAGAAATAATAACACTAATCCAAGTATCACATAACTAAAATAAAATACATCTAGAACTATTAGTATAAGTATAATCACAAGGCTGTGATTTCAAGGAGTTCAGTATTTTCAAGGTTACTGCACAGGAGTTCCTGGAAAAGTTCTTGAAAGTGGAGGAAGAGCAGAAAGGAGGGGGGAAATAAGATCTTTGCAACACCATCACAAAATCTTGGACGCACAGGGAGGTAGCACAACTGTAACTACTCTTTGAAGTCAGAAGAGCAAGCTTAGGGAGATCAGAAACTGCCCTCCAGGCAGAAGCAGCAGGCAAATAAGGAAGGGCAGATGGGAGGAAACCTGGCGATGCACAGAAGGAAAAAGCAAAGCAGAAGCAAGAACTGAAAACAACACGTGCAGAATATCCCATCCTGCAGAGGGATTGGAAGTACTCAAGAAATAAGGAACACTGTAAACTGCGAGCTGTCTCAATAAGATGCTAACTTCTAATCACTGAGATCCGAATCTGCAGGTATCCCTTTCTAAGCTAGCAAATGTTACATAAAGCATGTTAAATAAGCAGCGTTGGTGAAAGTAAATCATTATGGAAGAAACTGTCAGTAGGTGGCACTCAAGAATAAACAGCATAATTTCTGGACGTTATGAAACTTTAGTGGTCTGCTGTACAGTCCTGTGACTGCTTCTTAAGATCCTGAAAGCTATACCCCCTGGAAAACCACTGAGATATCTTTTGTTGCTTTCCTCTGGAGAGGGGACAAGGAGAGAAGCAATGCAATTCCTGCTTCATGCTGGGAGCCTACCTCTCCTTCAGTATCCTCCATGCGAGCTGCTTGGCAATATGTTAAGATGCATTCATCTGACAGATTTCAGCTGCTGTTCTCATCCTGCATATTCCATAGAATCACAGACTCATATAATGAGTTGGAAAGTACCTGTAAGGATCACTAAGCCCAACATTTGTCTTCTCACAGGACCACCCCAAAATCAGACTGTTTAACTATGAACATTGTCCAGATGTTTCTTGAACTATGTACTTTATATTTTCTGTATTTTTAATGGTATCTGAGAACTGGTAGCATGATTCTAAGTGAAAGGGTGTAAGGAAAAATTCTCCGGTTTGCAAGCCCTATGCTAAAATGCAAGAGCTGGATGCAGTACTGCTGTTGTAAAGGATGGCTGTTCTTTCTGTATCATGTAATTTCCTTCTAGAGAATGTCCGCAGTGTTAAACTGCAAGGCTCAAAGAGGTTGGGAAGGATGCTGTGGGGATTAGTCATTAAGAGCGGTATCAGTAAGAACGGTAACTGCTAAGCCACTGCATTGCCTACAGGCTCTGTACAATCAGGACTGCCTGATAACAGTCTTGCTGAGAACCTGCAGTTCCTCTGATTTCTCCACACTGTTACAGCTGGATTCTCAGGTTGAAGCAAGTAATGAAATCTGTCAATTTTAATGCCTGGAGAGACTCATGTGCCATATGAATACACCTGCTGGGGACTTGGAGAAGCTGAATTATGCTATTTATGGCTCTCCCAATCTGACTTCCTAGTCCTGGCCTGTCAGTCAACCCTGCACCCTTCATGTGTCTCACCAACTGAAGAGACCCAAATAAATTATATCTAGGACACAGCACCCTCCAGAGGGATCCTTCTCCTGATCTATACTAGAACATCAGGCTTTGAAAAAGACAGTGTTCTGGAAACAGAGCAATGATCTTGTACTGTCCTGAGCTGCCTTGAGCCAGCAGCACTCTCTTTGCAGGAAGGCAGCTGCAAAATAGAGTTTCAAACAAATCTCAAAGTCCTTCCTCCCTGTTTTTATCCTACACAGTTCATACTACCTCAGAGACGCAGTTCGAATCCATAGATAAATGAATTTTCAATATCCTTCTGTGCAGGCTGTTTTACAGCAGAGCTCATGGGCCCAGCATTGCATCCCCAGCGCAGATTCACAGGACACACAGGGCTGGCAGTCACATCCACTGATTGTTTTCAATATCTTTTCTTCTCTCTGCATTCATAGCTCAACTAGAAATTAACACTGAAGGTGAAATGCTAGGGATGGGAAGTTATTGCAAATGGGCAGCATGAAGTACAGTGATTTCATCTGGGTAAATTACTCATTCATCTGCATTGAACTCCAAAATGAAAATGACTAGATTAGGAGGAGGAAACACGATGAGATTTATTTCATTTTATAATTGATTTGTCTCTTGTCTTAGCCACACAGCAGATACTAATGGGAGACTAGATTACACTGAATTTAAGTATCCCTCAAATGACATAATTCTAAGATCTTTTTACTTCTCTGTGCCTGTTGACACCACTCACTTGACTAGAAACTCCTTGAATTTATTGCTACTGGTACGGTGAGCTCCATACATATTTAAACCCTTTACTTCTTCTTTTGCAAAGCTAAGCACAAAGTGAGCAACAGATCTTTCCATGGAAAATCAAGCAATCCCTGCCATCTTCCTCCCCAGCTCCCAGTCCAATCTGATCCATGAGTAAATTGCATCCTGTCTCTGTAGAGAACAGAAGCCTGAATTCTTGCCTTGGCATGCTGATGTAGCCAGGAGAACAGCCTGACCAGTCAGCTTCAGTTCTTATCTCCCCAGCAAGAAGTTTTGGGAGGATGACCTCTGAATCAGCTTATTCGTGGCACATCATCTGTGCAGATTTCTCCATATAAAATGCAACAGTCCATCTGTTGGCATAGACTTGTGTGGCTTTAATTTATGGTTTATCTGTCAAGGCAATTGCATCTGTAAGAGCTGGGAATATTTTCACTTCTTTTCTTATAGCTAGCCAGGAAATGAGCGTGGCATCACTGACATAACATAGTTAAAAGAAAGCAGACGCCAAACTAAGTTAACTTAGTGATTTTCATCTTCAAAGCGACAAAAAATTTAGAGCTTCTACTTACACCTCAAATTGCAATCTCCCCACGCAATAGCATGGGAGTCACACTATTGACTTGGATGAATTTTGTGCTAGATGCTTTCTTCCTTTCAATCAAATGCAATTACAAAACAACAACAAAAACCCACACAACAATTTTGTCCTGTTTTCCAAAGGGAAAGACAGAGAATAATTCAGCTGCAGTCATAATGCTGTAGTTACCTGGTAGCCTTCCAGAAGAGACTGAAAACCAGACCATGCAGCCGCAGTGCTTGAACCTTATTACTTACATAGGAGGAGATATTAAATCAGTCTGAGAAGTAAGTGATCAGACATCCCCTGAATTTTGTTTTCTGAAATATAACTGTGCTTATAAAGAATAATTTCACTTTGTTTTGTATTAGGAAACCAGTACAGTTACTAATACTACGGTTGAGATTTAGCTTATGCAGTTGATGCCATAGCAATGCACTTAACCACACAGGACGACCTCAAGCAGCACTTCTAGGGTCAGATATTTCAAGCATTTTGGTCTTTAAAGATAACAATAAATGTCAGAGGGATGACTGGGGTGTTCAAAGTTTCCTAATTTGCTCTGAAATGAATTTATTATTTGGGACACAGATCATCGATGCTTAGTTTGAAACCAATGCGAGTCATGTTATTGACCTGGGTGAATTTTGTGCTAGACACTTTCTTCCTTTCAAGCTTCATTTTCTCATCTATAAAATAAGAACAATTAACCTGCCTTTCATCTACCTTGCACTCTTTTGTCTGTTTTGGCTGTGATCCCTAAGAACTGTTTGGGACAATTAATGATTTAAATATATGCCTAATGACCTATTGAACTGGAAGCAGCAAGGTGTCTATAACACAAAAGCTGGGCTATTCATTAATTGCTTGTGAAATAAGCTGATCCTTTGGGGGGGGAGGGGGGGAGGAGGAGTGGTATTTCAAACCAATAATAAAAAAGTGCAAAGATCATCTCAAAACCTTTAATAGAAACTCAGATTTTTTTTTCCTCTTTTTGGCAGATGCTTCATCTGAAGCTATGCTACTGCATTTCATTAGTGGGATTACAGATATCATTTCAGATGAATAACACAACAAAAGAAAAGGCAATGAATCTATAGAGATGTAGCTTGAAGCAGAACTGGTCCTCTCTGCTCTCTGGGATATTGTTTCCAGCTGAGATTTACAGGGCTCTAACAATGCATCACAAATGACATCCTATGTAAACAACTGGAGAACAAATGTGAGATGCTATTTAAATGCCTCATTAAGAAAAGGAAATTTCATAGCTAGATTCTTCGCTTTCCTTTTCTTTGCAGGAGATGCAATTGACAGATCTAGATGAGAAACAACTAAAATTGTTTATCAGAATTGCCTGCTATTACTTACAACGTGTCTTACTACAGTGCCTATGGCTCAACTGAGAAAAAGACAGTACAAGGCCCTAAAGAGAAGCAATCCAGGCCCTAGAGAATGTGCAATGTGCAGCTAAAATGAAGGACTATAGCCTACTGAACTGTAAATTGAAGATGCCAAAGTTGTTGTTGTTTTTGAAGAGCTCGTACCTTGATTCAAATTCTGGTATTATGATTTTATCTGAGCAACAGGCTTCCAAATTCAACCTGCTGCTCACCGCCACATTCATGTGGGTTAAACATTCATTGAAGGAACTCAAGATGAGCTCACCCCCAGTGGTTCTTTATGACTGTGAAAAGAATCTCATGGCCATTAATGAGATGCCTGCTGCTGATGGCAGGGTCTAGATCACTTCAGGGCTTTAAATGTGCTCTGTGTCTACATCAAGTGGTGTTTTTTTGTTGGTTTGTTTGTGCCGAGACTTCTTACAGAAGTGAGCAAACATGCTGAGATAACAGAAGAGGAAGGAAATGTCTCATACTAGAATGAGAGGAACCTCGCATGAGCAGGACAAGAGTTCAGGACCCTGTCTGCACCTCAGACGTGGCACATGTCACCCTGTAACAGTGATGTGTTAGCATTTGGTTTGCTCTCTTATGTTCATACCCTGCTTATTTATTTTCCTATTTGAGCATAAGGAGAATGTCTAAGGACAATCAAAATAAGAAATCTTTCAAATAAAACTTGATATTTACCATTATTTCAAGTTAATGAATGCAATTCATCAAAGACAAGAAGCTGAACAAATGATTTACAACGAAAGTAATATTGTAGTGGGGAGTTCTGCCTCTTTCTAAATTGTCCCCAAACCGCAATGATCCTGAATACATTTGCTGCTGGAAATAATTCACCATTGAAATAATCAATGTGCAAGTTATTCTGGGTTTGCAGCTCATTTACTCACTGTGCTCATGTAAAATGCAGACTGGCCTCTCTCTGCGTGACTCCCACGGTTACAGTGTTAGTTAGGTGCCTGCTTCTAACTGCTCTTTGTACACCTACCCATTTCCTGCTCTTGCATTTAGTTATCTCCAGTATGCAGAGGGGGGAAGAGCAGTTTTCCAAGCCTCGTTAACTGTGCTTCTGAGGCACAGAAGCCTCCACTTAACCTAATTTAAGTGGTGGGATGGGAGAATTAAACCAGCTGAAATAAACTTCTCCTAGGGAGTGCATGGGGGGCATCACAGAGCTGCTGACTCATCTTTCTGATCCATTGCTGAAGCAGGGCAGCTCTGTGCTGCTTCTTCCTCGTGGCTTGTGGAGAAGCTACAACTTAGTCCTCTTATTAGTGGGGATTCATTTTCAGCATGGTGAATCTGGGAATGAATTTACAAGAATTTAATTTGCGCTGAGGAAGAAATCATGGCAGCTCAAATGTGTTCACTTGATTGTTGATGGCATTGGTGCAGCCATTAGATGAAAAATAAAATGCGGCTATTAAGGTTAGTGAGGGAATGCATGCTAATTAGATTAGAGGCTGGGGAGAGAGCTGTACAGTCACATACTGAAAGAAAATGATAATTCATTAGCATATTTTATTAGTTAATTGGCTAAGAACTGCTCTTAAAGAAGCACAGCTAGGGCTTGGGGTAGGACTCTCCTCTACCCATTACATCTGAGGTAGAGGCACAGATTAGTTTTTGAGCTATCTTTGCTGCACAAGATGAGCTTGTTGGACCCCCAGGTACTTCCTAAAGTGAGCAGATTGAGGTGATTTAGGCCTAAACCACCAAATATCAAGCTGTGTTTTTGGAAATCATACCTTGTTATACAAGCAGGCAAGACAAAGAAAGACCATTACCTTCTAGTCCCTGAAACATATAATTTGTCAATTGCATGTCCCTTAATGTGCAAGTTCTCATGTTTGGGTCATTTGTTGCACAACAGTTAATCTGACAAAACTGTGTTTTTTATAAAATCACAGAATCATTAAGGCTGGCAAAGACCGCTAAGATTATCCAGTTCAACCCCATCCCATTCCCACCATGCCCACTAACCACATGCCTCTATGAAACGTCTCCATTGTTCTTGAACACCTCCAGGGATGGTGATACCAATACCTCCATGGGCAGCCTCTACCAGTGCATCACCACTTTTACTGAGAGGAAATTTTTCTTAATACCCTTCATGAGCCTCCCCTGGCACAGCTTAAGGCCATTCCCTCTCATCCTATCACTGTCTACAGGACAGAGGCTGACCCCACCTTGCCACAACCTCCTTTCAGGCAGTTGTAGTGATCCGAAAGGTCTCCCCTCAGCCTTTTCTTCTTCAGACTGAACAACCTCAGCTGCCTTTCATAAGACTTATTATAAGAAGATTTAAGAAGTCTTTAGGAAGATATAAGACTTTACTTAGGATGCGCTGCTGGAGCACCATGCTTCTGGCATCTCCTCACTTCCTTGCAGGAATTAGGGGTATTCCCTTATCTGTTTTCTTGTTTCTCTGTATTCTGCTCTGTGGTTGTGTGGTTGTTACTAATGAAACAAAAGACGAGCCTCACTCCCTTTCCTTGCCCATGCACATTAATTTAAATGCAATCCCACACACAAAGATCAAAATTAATTATAACATCTGTAGAAGGCTACAGGGAAAATTGAAATGCACAAGGCAAGTTTTTCTTTTCTTTTTTTCTTAATTATTCGAATATGCATATAAATATTGTCTGTATTCTTGCTTGCTTTTAGTTTCTGATGCTTTTTCCTTGTCTAAATTTTCAGTTAGTTTCAGTGTCAAGCTGTTTGAGATGGAAAATTGAAAGCTTAATCCGCTAGTGACAGAAATCGACCTCTAAATGACAAATAATATTCTGTATGCTACTAACAGCAATTGATCTTCATTACTACAAACTATGCTGACTCTTAAGAAATTTGTCTGTTATTACCCAATCGGAATATAGCTAAAGTCTGAGGACCTTTTTTAGGAAAAAGAAATGCACAGGAGTGGCTTACTGTTGGTAGAGCCAAGATCTGCTGGCATTAGTTTGGCCTGCCCATGGCTTGCTCTCCCAGTGCAAGCAGTGTGTTCACAGCTAGGGGCACTGATGTGTCATAAAAAATAGAAGAAATAAATGATCAAACCACACCTTTTCCAAATGTCACGTTCTTAAGAAAGTGGTTATTTGTGTTGCCATAGCAGCTAGCAGTCAAGGTGCCTTTGGAAAACACCTGGCCAAAAATCTTAACTGGAAAGCTTGCAAATGAAACAGATCATAGAATCATAGAATTGCTCAGGTTGGAAAAGACCTTAAAGATCATCAAGTCCAACCGCAACCTAACCATACTACCCTAACCCTAACAACCCTCTGCTAAATCATGTCCCTAAGCACCACAGAAGAAATGGAAGCTGAAAAAGGGATTTATCCCTGGGCTCAGAGCCATTAAAACCAACACCCATTTCATTCCCCTGCTGAGATTTAACTGAATTGGACGTGCTGGGCCTGCTCTTTCTGCAGACTTCCCATAGAAACACAGATCTTGCTCAAGATCTCGCTCCCTCTCAGAACATTCTGATGCAGCACATCAAAGGTGCAGCTACAATGAAAAACAAAGCCTTGTCAAAGACCCTGGATCCAGTAGGCACCTTTGGAGGGCCAGCCCCATGCTGTCAAGACCTAGCAAGGGGTGGAAGCAGCATCTGGTTTTTCACCTGGCCCCACTAGCTCAGTTTTGCACCAGTACAGTACTCAGCAGTTGTCATTCATTACAGTGAAAGTAAGCACAGTAATACCTTCAGATACTTTCTTTCTGGGTCTTGTGGCCCAGTTCATGTGCCTTGCTTACTGCCTTCAAGCTCAAGAATCACTCACATGCAATGCTCGCACAACAAATCCCACAGCCTTTTCTTCCAAACCAAAGCAGAATACAACAGCTTCAAGTCATTTCAGCATCCAGCATCCTGCTGTCAGCTCTGCGAAGCAAGGGCAGGCAAACCTCAGTGCAGCAAGGCTGTGACTGTCAGCATGTTGATAGCTTTCTGTTCCTGAGAGTGCTCAAACACAGCTGCTCCAGCCCAGACAAAGAACATTTGTGCTGCTTAAGGTCACAGACACAGAATGACTATATTTGTTCAGCATTTACTTTTCAAAGAAAGACCTCAGGAAGTTAGTTTTCAGATAAACTGTGTGTCACTATATCTGCCTTCATATACTACATACAAAAACACTTTCTCCTCCACAGCAGTATGTATTTCTTAGTAACCTCTTATTCCTGCAAGACGTATCAAAATGACATGGATAAGGTGATGAGCACATTTCAGGCATGCTCAGTTCATACAGGCAAGGTTACATTCCCCAGCTAATGCCTGGCCTTTGGTGACCATGTAGGGCTATTGGTGCTGCAGTGTTCCCCAGAATTTCCTGTACTTCTGCAAATTTAAGCAACACGCTGCTGCTGATTGATTACAGTAATTTTGTTGTTCACATCATCCTATTCATATCACAGCAGGTATTGCTTGTAATTATTAACCCTATTTGTTATAAGAGATGCATGGGTAGCAAAAAACAATGAAGAAGCAAACAATTTAACAGATAATAAAATTAGCTGTTCACGGAAAGTCACTTTGCTAATTATCTCTAAACTATGTCCATCAGCTCCTATTAGCATTTCTTAGGCTCCTCATTCCCCAGAGGAACAGCTTTTGCAGGGCTGAGTCCAAAAGAACGCACTTAATTTCCCAGCAGGAGAGATCCTCCTGTATTTCTGTCAGCCTTTGCTGTTACACAGGTCCACACAACTTCGTAAATACTCTGTGATAAATAGGCATTTGATCATGTAATTAACTACAGAACAGGTACTGAACTGAGGCACTGGCAACTGGGTGCGAGATGAAAGCTGTCATTTTAGTAAGTGTTCAGATGGTTGTTCTATAGCACATCTCCTTTTTATCTCCATTATTAGTAGGTGGTTACATTCATTGGATTCGCTCAAACTAACGGTGGCCGTTTGCTTTTACATATCCTTCCTTCAGCTGGCTTAGGTTTAAGTTTCGGATTTAAATACTGGCAGGTACAACAAAGAACTTGTCTCAAATCAAACAGTTTTCTTCACATTCCTTTTTAAAAACAGAACACAAAGAACCAACTCAGTGCTGACTTTCTTTACCTCACCATCACTTTCCAAGAAAATATCATCATCTGCTCTTGTGTTGGAAAAATCAAAATGTTTTAAGGTAACAGCACCAAAAGTTTTTTACTTTTTCAGAACAAATATTTGGCTTTTTCTGTTTAGGACTAAAACATCCTAAATTGGTTTTACAGCTTTCATCCAAGCGTGAAATGCTGAGCCAAAATCATGAACTCCACAGACAGGAACAGAGTAGCAATGCTGGTCCCAAGGAACACACAGGGAACGTGACCTCTTGAGGATGCCGAACTCTCATGTACTCTCACTGTAGTAGAGAGTAGATAATAATTCACGACTATGCATCCTTGGCATCAAGGGAAAGTGTTCAGTGCTCCAGGCCAGGTTGGATGGGGCCCTGGGCATCCTGATCTGGTGGGCAGCAACCAGCCCATGGCAGAGGGTTGGAACTGGGTGGACTTTAAGGTCCCTTCCAAACCAAGCCATTCTGTGATTCTATGAAAATTTTAATAAGAATAAACTGGGAAGTAAACACTACTAAAAGTAAATTCCCTGGAAAAAAGAAACCTCCCAGCTTCAGCTGGAAGCAAGAGGAGTTTTGCCAGATGTGGGAATGCAGACTGGCTGTCAAGCATTGCACACAGCTGCAACTATTTCTTTGTCTTTAATGAGTGCTTGGTTACTCTATCTGGAGTACAGGCACTTGTGAACTTCTGCTGATGGTAGGTGAGGCTAATCCGCCAGCTCCTACTGGGTCCAGGTATTGGAGAGAGCCATCAAGCCCCTGTTCTGACAGGCATTAGCAAGAATTAATTGGTGTGCTGATTAGACACCTAATTTAGCTGCTTCTGACACTGAATTTAGCTTAATCACAACAGTCAATTCCAGGTCCTTCCAGCAAAATACACACAGCATCCTATGCATGGCCTTTAAATCTGAGACAGAGCATTGTGATAACAGTGGCACTGCAGACAAGCAGCAGCAAAGGCATTCTCCCATCTGACTGAATCTTTGAGTATGTTCGAAAATAATGGTGCACTCAGGCTAAAACACTGGGAATGTGGGATGACATGCTTAAACACAACCTTTATTTGCCACTGCGCAGATTACGGTTCATACCTAAAAGCATGTTCCCCCAGGACTAGGTAAATTGTCTTTTATTGAAACATACTGTAGTATGAGTTAGGGGTGTTGACGGGAAGATTCCAGTTTAGCAAAGGTGCACTGCATTTCAGGATCCCACATAACTACTGATATCTGCTATCCTGGAGCAAACAATATCTTCCTTGACAAGTTAGACAGCTGCTCTTTCTCTGTCTTCCTTCTGTTATCTTTAATAGCCATGGATTGCTTTGGAACTTTGGAAAAAAGAAAGTTTGTGCCTTACTTGATGGCTGTGTCTCACCTCCTGCTATTAGTACTGGTTCACAGGTTCATCTAATACCCACTCTTCCCTACGAAACTCACACTTAGCCCAAGTGCTTTTGAAATGAGAGTGTGCTGGATTAGCTGGTCCTCACCTGCCCCAGGCTGCTCCCCTCCAGTCTGCACAGCCTCTTAAACATAGGTACCACACAGAATGGGAAAAGTTAATAGTTTGCATTGCCACCATCTTTTCTGCAATCTTTCTTTGGTACTTACTTGCTCTGGCACTGAGAAACACAAATGAAGCTACAGATTGCTACCTCTTTGAACAAACTGACCGGTTTCCATCCAAAATCAAATGGCATCTTATAGCAACCTCCAACTGTTATTGTGCATCTAAGAGCAGCCTTGAAACTAGACCACTCAAAAAGCTGCTTCTAGAGAACGTTTTTAAGCCATGTGTATCATGGAAATCATGTGTGTGTCAGCATGACATACCCAGATGCCTCTGCTTTCTGTGCCACTACCTGCCTAATGGGATTACTGACTAGAGAATCTGTGACTAAGAAATAGCACTATTTGTGTATTCCTAGTCAGATCTTATATTCTTAAACCACCCCTATGGACTGGCTGGTACAAAAAGCATCATGTTAGGAGTAGAAGCTAGACCGACTCCATTTGAAATGGATTTCTGGCCAATATTGTAAGCAATATAGTCTTTATTCTTCACAGTGGTGCATGCACACTGCGTTTTTCATGTGCTAACAAAGAGAATGGCCCATCCAGCACTTGGCTGGGGAAAACAGATTTCTGCTCAAACTGTATGTATGTACTCTGCATTTCTCCTAGCTCTCTTTTGCTCTCCTTGTATAGTTAACAACCAAAGAGATGATTTTTTAAACCTCATTTTTGCAGCCATCCGCTATAAGGTATACTAGCAAGGAGAGAAATTTAGACCACACGCCATGAAATTAACAGCCATGCTTTGTGATTTGAACAGGTCCCCAGTGGTACCCTTCCCGTGTTGGCCTGCAACTGGAACGCAGTAAGTATTCATTCAGATGTTAAAAATGTCCAACATACTATTAAGCCCTTGGCAAGTTTGCCCAAGAACTTGCATTCATCACAATGGTATTGTCACCAATTGTAAAATACCCTAAAAATGCAAATACTCAGACAAAAACTATCAAAAGTCATCAGTGACCAAGAGGTTGTGTAACACTGACTTTCCCATTAGTCTTGCAAGACAGAATTAAAAGTAATCTCTGTGTGTCTCTGATGGTCTAGATAGCATCAAAACAATTCCTGTGTGTTGCCATCCAGTGTCATGTCAGCCTCATTCTTTTGTTAAAAAGAGGGAAGAAAAGCTGTCATAGAAATACTATAAGCTACTAACTAGGAAAATAAGCACCACGTCACCTAAATACATCAGAAAACAAGCTGTGCCTTTTACATTTGAGGCACAGTCGGTATAGTTCAGCACGAAGAAAAGGGTTCAGCTATTTGACCATTAGCAGGGCAGCTCATGCATTATAATAAACCACTGAACAGATGTGTGCTGTTTGTGCCATTTTCTCTTCCCTTTTTGTCATTCCAGATGGGCCCTATTTGAAGGATTCTGTTAACATTCAAAGCCTTGCAGCGTCCTCCATCATTACACTGTATTTTACAGACCTGGGTCAGCAGGTCGGTTGGACCACAGTAAGTATGTCCTTGTAAAAATCAGCATGACACGTCTTAGTGTACAATGTCTTGTAACATCAAATTGCTCCAGCTTCCTCAGCCTGTCCTTCCCTACGTCAAATAGCGTAATTACTTTTTCCACAGTCTGAATAGAATTAAATTGATATTAAACCAAGTTATCAACATGCTAACTCTAACATTCAATTAAAGATTAGAAAATGGCCGTACCAATATTGCCCAAGGGAAACAAAAAGAATCAATTTAAAAAAAAAACAACACATTTTTAGCTTATCTAGGGTTTATACGCCTGTGTAGGACCTGTTGCCAAATACATTCATTTGCTTCAAGGCTCCTGTGGAGGTTATTAAAAAACAAATAAAATACGGATTTCTGGTAATCCTCTTACTAAGGTAGGAAAATTATTGCATGCGACCATCTTATTCTTTGCTTACCCCAAGAATGGTTACGAGAGAGTAGCAAGGCCAAGGATCTCAGGCAGAATATGCTCAGGAGTGTTACGACTTTAAGCGGTCTGCAGATGATAGCACCTTTTTCCTCTCACTATGGTTTAACAAGTATTACTACAGGTCACTCGGATAAATGGACATGCTCCTTATCAATTAACCAGGACATCCAAGGTGGATGTCACTGCTGGAATAGCTCCTGACTTAGAGGAGAAAGAGCTTCTGGATCAGCGCTAGGATATCACATATCCATCTGCCCTGCTGAAGGTCACATATGTTTTTCACTCGCCAGGTTAGCACATAGCTCCCAGCGCCGCAGTCTCTCAGTTTTCACTCTCAAGAATAAGAACATGACCCATATTTATCTTTCCTAGTTTGAAGACAGGACTGAAATCCACAAGTGGTGACAATCAGTTTATAAAGCAGAACCGGAGTAGATTATACTCTGAGACATCTACCTGTTTCAGTAGAGAGATATGCATTTACCAAGGCTGAGGCTTTCTCCCACTGATTTCATGGGGGCATACTGATTAATGATAGTTGAGATCCCTCATGCCCTTATAACCATCCCACCTCTGCTATAGCCTTTTGAAATATCCCTTACGGAAAAACAACTAAGCAGTTTCCTTGCAGAGCAAGGAGTGGGAATAGTGTGATCTCCTGATTGCTGAGACTAAGGAATCTGCACAAACCTTATTTATTCTCTCCTTTCCTGATGGTTTATGTAGCAGTAGACAGTAACATAACTACAGCTTAATATTGCATTATAAATAGAGCAGTTATGTCTACACACCGATACTGCAGGCAGTGGCATTTTTTTAATGATCCGATCTGTGTGTGCAAAAAGTTGACTGTGCTTTTCTGAATGCTCATCCTACCCCATTCTGTTCCACATTCTAAATTGTCTTCATTCATCAGGAGAAATCTTCTTCCTAGCCACGTCATTTAGCTTAAATAGAAGAGAGATTTTATATTATAGCTAGTTTACAGCAATAGAGAAAGAGTTCATAAAAGACTGTATTTTTACAGTTGCAATTAAGAATGTATTTGTACACAGGATGTATAGTTTTACTGCTATTATTACAGTGCTTAGAGCTCCCATTCAAACCCCCTTGCTGTTCCATCAGATTTATGCACACAGGGACAGGTTTGATTTAAAAGGCTGACATTTAAATAAACAAGGCATAGAATAAAAATACTTCTTCCTCATCAGCAAAATGATAGCTGAAGTACAAAGGGCCACGTTCGGGTCTGCAGTTTAAATATAGACACAGAAGCATATGGAGATGTGCTTCTGCTCCAAGGGATGATGCACTGGACGTGGATCTGGCTGGGGGAAAACAGCACAGTGATGGAACTTCTGGGGCTTCTCATCTCACTGGGGATCATACATGGGGTGGTTACTTGAGAAACAAGAACACCAAGTTCCCAATTCATATAATCATAGAATGGTTTGGGTTGGAAGGGACCTCAAAGATCAGCTGGTTTCAACCCCCCTGCTATTGACAGGGCTGCCTCCAACCAGGTCAGGCTGCCCATGGCCCCATCCACCGCGGCCTTGAACATCTACAGGGAGGGAGCATCCACAACCTCTCTGGGCTGCCTGTGCCAGAGCCTCACCGCTTTCTCAGAAAAAAACTTCCCCCTGACATGCTTTCTTTTTTGTAAAACAAGTATTAGCTGAAACACACAATTCTCTTCCGTGCAAGTGTTATCAATTCCATGACTCCACCTGGGGGGCATACCTGAGGTGTGCTATCTGATGCTGCAGAGACATGACTGAGAGCTGAGTTTACAGAGCTCTTCTGTATGTCTCCTGCAGAGACTGTACTCCCACAGGTGCTGGAAATTCCCACCACTGGAGTGATGGGCTTTAGTTTTTAATCTCTGTCCAATTCGGGGCCTAAGCATGTTTGGCAGAGACCTCTTTTCATATATTGCAATGCAGCAGGTGACTTCTGAAAACATTACTGACATTTTACTGCTAGAAATGCATACTACTGCTCTAGTCAAAAGGAAAAAAGAAAGCCATTCTTCCTCCTGAAACTCAGGCTCGTGCTAAAGCTTTCCTCATTTGAGCAGCAATTGCAGTTTGTGATTTATCAGCTTCTGTTTTTCAGTTGCTGCCTGGGCAGGCTACCAGAAGGATTGAAATAGAGCTGAGAAAACAGCACAGAACTGTGAAAAATATATTTTACCTCCATGTCTGTGAATTTTGTAAGAAAGATTAACCCTGAAACACACTACTTCAGTAAATATTTTTTTGTAACTGAGTTAAAATTAGGGATTGCTTAAATACTTTGACTCCTGGGAGCCTTAAAATACTGACGCTGGCAGCAGAACTGCTCCATTTGCTTAGACTGCAGCTCAGTTTGTACATATTTTTCCTCGATGTTTGCACAGCACCCCTCGTATACACACTATCAACCCTGGTTATATGATTGATTCCACACAGCTCTGTGCTACACACAAATCATCAAGAGAAAAATTTTTATTCTGAGTTACCACTTCAATAAATTTCTGTTTGTGTAAACCATAATGATGCTATGATGGTTGGACTCAATGACTTCAGTGGTCTTTTCCAACCATAATGATTCTATGATAAAACTGGCTGAAAAAAAAGGAAAAAAGGAACCATATTTAGGAGGTTTAGGATTATAGAATCATAGAATCATAGAACTACCCAGGTTGGAAAAGACCTTGAAGATCATCAAGTCCAACCGCAGCCTAACCAGTACCCTAACTCTAAAAACTCTACACTAAATCATATCCCTGAGTACCACATCCAAACGGCTCTTAAACACAACCAGGGATGGCGATTCAACCACCTCCCTGGGGAGCCTATTCCAATACCTAACTACTCTTTCTGTAAAGAAGTTCTTCCTAATATCCAACCTAAACTTGCCCTGGCGCAACTTGAGGCCATTTCCCCTTGTATATATTATATAAATTGTTTTGTTTTTCTGAAGTAATTTCAATCTTTTTTTTTTTTTTTTGAAATACAAAAAGAATCTGCTCAACTTGGAGATGTAGAAACTAATACCTAAGCCTGAGAGGTCTGGGGAACTTAGAGGAGTGGGAGGTCTGGGACTCAGTGGGAAGAAAATAAATGAAAGAAAACTTGAAAGATCACTGGATCATTGCTTAGGAAAGAATGTGAGCTCAAGTTAGGAGAGAGAGATGAGGGTATATAGGATATATAGGTGGAGAATGTATTTCTCACCGGGCACTTAATAGACCTTGCATATTTTGTGGCCAATTCAAATGCAGCTGTGGGACAGGATCCTCCCATCTGAGTAAGCCTTCCACAGAACTGTGAGTGCCAAGGAAACAGAACAGGTGGGTCCATGCAAATCTGTTAGCAGCTTAAGAACGGCTATGATGCAGACTGCCAAAGTGAAAGAACTTCCCAAACCTTTTCTGGTTGCTTAACCCCTTGGATCAATAGAGAAGTTAATCACAGAAAACCTCCAGAAAAAAAAAAAAAGAAAGAAAGCCAATTTTCCTCTACATTTCCAGCCATAATTATTTGTAATACAATACAGTACAGCTAGCAGTCTGTGTCTGGCAGAAGTTTCTGCTTGAACACAAGACACTGTGCACAGTGAGCGTTGCTTTACCTTGGTACAGCTGTCAGTCTTGAGCTGTTTGGAATCAAGTTCTGGGAACTTGCACAGCACTGTAACTTTTCACAAAGGCAAACTACCCACACAAGATTGTTTTTATTTTTCATTTAATTAAGTCTAATAGCTTCCAACCTCTGGGGTTATCGAAAGAGAACAGCTTGCATTTGCATTTCTTGCCTTTTATTATGTATTTTTTTTTTGTGCTTTTCCTTGGGCCATATATATTTGTGGCTTTATGCTACTGCCCAGTGGCAGCACGAAATGAACTGATAAAGGAAAAGGAGACCTTTTGTTTGCTGATGTGGTGCAACTGGTTGATTGGGATTGCTCAGATGCTGTTTCTAATAAGGCAAACAGTACTGTGATTCTATCTCCTGGTCTCGGCAACGAATGCCACCAGCTTGTGATGAACCATGCCAGGACATCCGTTCTTCAGCCACCAAAGGGAGCTGGAGAGCTACTAAGAAAACTAATTGTAAGAGAGGCGAATGCTTTAGTTGAGCAGAGCACAGGATGCATAACCCATGGTTAGGTGTCTAATACCCTTGAGTTTTTACTGCTTAAAGTGCAAAGAGGAGGTAGAGGGAATTTGTTAAACATAAAAAAGAGCAAGCTGGGTTTTCTTTTGGTTTTGTTTTGTTTTTTCAGTTATACACAGCTTGATGCTTACACCAATTCTGCTGCTAACTGAGCCAAGGGCGACTTCATGTACGGTGCTGATAAGTGTAGCCCCTCTCCTGTGTGTAATCAGAGAAACAAGGGACATCTACAACTTATCAGTCTATACACAAAACTGTGAGAAGCTTTAGTCCCTCTAATAAATGCTAAGTATATCAAAATTGGTTTGTACAGAGAAGTTTTGTCCAGCCCTGCACTGTGGGTGGGGAGAGCACAAAGAGGAGTGAGATTCTTTGCCCACCTTGTGTGATGACCTTGACTGAATTTCTCCGTATCTCACATTCCATCTTGGTGCCAAAAAAACAACAGTATTTTCCTCTTTTACAAAGTGCTTTGAGTCTTCTAAATGAAAAGAACCGTGGAAGAGCTAGTTGAGGTCATTAGTAACAGCCAGGTGTTTAAAAGCACCATTTCATTCAGATTTCTACATAGCAGATGATGAATACACATTTTAGGGCAGATTTTAGTGCAGACAGCTCAGACTTGGGAGAAAAGATGGGAGGAAGCAGTGATTTCCTCAGTCTTTTCCCTTGGAGGAAGCACAGGCTCAGGTAGCAGCACCATCTATCACTGTTTACTCTCCAGCTCCCGAGTCAGCTGCAATTTGCCTATAAAACCCTACAGCAAATCCATTCCTATTCTCTGGTATTTGCAATAAATACTGCAATGCAACCTTAAATGCTTGTAAATACTGAGTCACTGCAAAATCTGCCCAGATGAGGGAAGCTTTAGGTGTCTCTGTGCGCACTGTTCAACTTTTGTAGAATGTATCATTCAGTTCCATGAAAACTGGATCAAAAATCAGTGAATATTGAAGAAGCCCTTAAGGATTTTACTACCTGATTTTACTGCTGCTGAGGATTTTTTGCAGATGTGAAAATACAACAAATTTAAAAAGGCAAAGATTTAAAGATGAAGTTAAAACGATGCCATTATTATCCCCAGGTAACTATATGACCTTTAATGAGATACCACAGCATACAAAGTAGAAATAATGAAGTTTCTTAATGATTATTAGCTCAAGAATACATAAGGCTGAAATTGTACGACGAGTTGAAGGGAGTTAGATGCTAAGTTTAATGTGATTTGGGAACTTGGGGATTTTCAACCGCCTGTTTCTGGTTTCACAGAAATCCCAGCTGCTTTCTGTACACTTGCAAGTAGCAGAAGTCTGTCTAGTACCAGCAGATCCTCCTCCTTATGCACACATACTGTCTCAGTATGACCCAGGCTCAGACCTGTGACCAATGCCTTTGTCTCACATTTATCGAGAAACTAAGCTCCATCTGTTTGATAATTTATGTCCTGCAGCTGTTTTTCCATCCAAGTTACCCAGGACATGCTTATGTTTAAGCTTTTTTATTTTTTCTTTGCATCTCTTGCTGTGCTGAGATCTTCAGGCAGTGGCCCCAAGTCCTTGTCCTGCTCCAGGTATTGCCCTCACACCACAGACACCACCTCCCCTGCTTGAAACAAGCTGCCATGTTGGCAGCGGACAAGAAACTATCACCACAAGTGCCAGTAAACTGGGAAACTGCCCCTACATGATATGGAAAAAGCTATGGGAATGGAACAGCATGGCAAAGGTTGTATGGCCTTTCCTCAGCTCCACTCTGCAGCTTGTCATACATGTGATAATGTAAGACTGTGCCAAAAGGCAACATGATACAAGCTTGGGTGCATTGTGTAGGATTACAGAAAGGGCAAGTCGTAAACATTACAGAAAGGAATTAGCTGATGCCTTCATCTGAAGATTGCTAATCCATGGACTGTTTGTTTGTAAAGGTTCTCTTGGACATTTTTCAGGCTTTTTCCACTCCATCCCCTCTATTTATAGCTTTCTTTTGTCCTTTCCTGCCTTTTCCCAAACCATACACAATATGCTATTAACTCACATCAGAAATCCTTCCACCCCCTGCTGTCATCCTGTTGGGACAGTGTCAGGCATTACGCCAGCTGTGCCCACCAGCCAGGAAATTCACCTCACATTCCCTCTGCACTACAGAGAGCAAAACCCTTTAAAAACCTCCTTTTGCCTCTACTGTCTTATCTCTCCCTCTATATACCCTCTGCCTCATGAAGTGTGAGATTATAACTCCCGACCTGGTCGTTACTTAGTTTAGCAAGGTGTTACAGGCATGACAACCTGAACAAAGGATTAAAAAAGAGATGGGTTTTTGGAAACTCTAGGGAAGGAGGTACTGTTCTGCTCAGGCAGAATGATATACATCACTGTTTGGCAATTATTTTCCCAGTTCTCCCATCATCTCTTGAACGACGGAAAAGGAGATGAGCGGGTTGGAGACTTCTCTATTAGCCTACCTGTGAGATGTAACTACAGGACATAATGCCAGACATTTGAAAATATAGGAGGAAGATAAATGAACAATATGCATGATATAAGAAACATAGAGTGTGCAGATGTGGGGAAAAAACGGGACAGTTTCATCAGGGAGTTAATGATGAATTTAATTCTTTTGAGCTGTGGACATTGTAATAGAGATGTAGCACTTCTTCAGAAAAAGACCTTTGTGTTTATTATGGACCACCACATCTGGCTGCACCTGAAATAATCTAGGCAGGCCCACAGGATGGCAAAGAAAAAGTAATTTTCTTCTGAATATTGGCTGTTTCAGCATTTCTGCAGAAGATAAATATTAACTGAAAATCAATAGTAAAAGGATGGTGCTTGTTTTGATTGTCGGTGGTTAGAACTGATCGCATTTTGATGTTAATTTAAGACTACTTTCCCTTCCACTTACTTGAACTTGTGGTATTGGTAGCAGAGTTTCTCTGGAACTCACTTTTCACTTCTGGTGAATTTAAAATCAATGGGACAGAGAAGGAGGGCAGAAGTTGCAGTACAGGACATGGAACAGAGGGAAATAGAGTGGAACTCATCCAACGTGTCATAAAGAAAAGGAATCTCATATTCTAAAAAATGAATGCTACTAATCTCAACTATGTTCCAGCAATATGATGTAGTCATGACATAAGCAAATAAGGCCCTGCTGGCCAGACAGTACCTACTTTGATTGTAAATCTCACAGCTGATCCTAGACCACGTCTCCACCTGGGCGATTAATGCATTGGATCCATCAATGCTTGTATTTTGTGCATTAGGTTTTAACAGCAGAGGCAGATTCCTACAGTATTTATAGAATGCCTAGTGCAGTGAGTCCCCAAATTGTTGGGAACAGACCAGTGCAACTGAGAATAAGACAAAAATCCAATAATCCTGTGGCTGTGGTGTGTTCCACAATGATGTGGGCTCCCAGACTAGCCTTGATGAAATGTTTCCATGCACAGAGGCACACGTGCATTACTGCTCTTGGGACTATGAAGTCTAAATGTAGCACAGAAGTCACGGTATCCTGTGGAAAAAAGAATTTGACATTTCTCCTCTAGAGAATGCTCAAATCTCTTTACTTCTGGAGACAGTCCAGCTATTAAAGGCCAACATTTCCAAAGCTTCCCCCTGTGGTAGGGGAAAATAAAACAATGCTGAGGATGTCAAAGCAACAAAATCTACTTGCAGAATATTTCAGATGAGAACATTTTCTGTCAAAGCTCTTAAGAATAGAGAGAAGAGAAACTGTGCACTGAAGGTCAGAGTGCCTGCCAAATTCTATTTTTGAGAAGGTTAGTCTAAATTCAGGGTTGCTCCCTTAAGCCATGGGTATTTACCTGTCACAGTTCTACAGCAGCACAAGTGGCTCCCCTAGCCTGTTAGTTAAGCATCTTTACCCCTTAAGCGATACTATGCACTTGAGTTACGATTTGTCACTTACTGGCTCTCATGTAAACATGTAGGGTTTTGTAATCCATGCAGGTTGATTTTGTGGATGCCTGCACAGGGGAGCTCCTCTCCATCACTGGCTCCAAGCACCATACATCAGGCAGATTGGCCCCACTCTTCCAGCTACCACCAAATACTGAGTTGTTGACCATCTTCCACAAAACTTTTGTGACTGGGTCAACATTCTGCACAGAAACCTCACTCATTTTCTAGATGGATTTTACTCCTTTGCTAAAGAGACAGAAAAAAAACACCTAGGTGTTGTTTATGTCCTCAAAATGAAGCTGAAATAACGTTTGAAGGATGAATGGGTGCTGTGGATAGGGTCTTTCTTTTTCTCATGCCTTTATTGGTGCAATTTCCCACTCTGATCCAGATATTTTATTTTTCATTTCTAGTTTTTTCTAACAGAATACACGGGGCCTCTACTAATATACCTGCTCTTTTACATTCGTCTCTCAACTATTTATGATCAAGTGGAAAGCACGAAGAACTTCCGCCACCCAGTGGTTCAGTAAGTGACACTCATGTGAATCATGTCCTGGGGACAAGGAGCTGGAGGGATGGATGGTGGCAGTGTGTCCAGGACAGGGTTGGAGGCAGCACTCCTTCTCAGCTAAACTGGTTCCAGAGTAGTATTCAGATTTGCAGATTGTTCTCATCAAGCCTGACTAGAAACAGGACTACATTTGCAAAAGTATCTGCAATACTTTGCTTGCAATGGGAGACGTAGTATATGCCCCTAATTATTCACACTCTAGACACACAGCCTCAACAGGAGTTTAAACAATAATCACAGGGTAGCAGACCCAAAGTCTCACTCAACAGAGAGGGGAAGACATGACTTCAGGTGTTTCGCTCTCAGTCATTTCCCAGTGCTGTCCCACTCCACTCTGTGTAGTGCTAGTGTACAGCATAGCTCTCACTTTGGTAATAGTGAGGAGTTTGGAGAGGTCTGCATACCAATAGCCAGGTTATAAAAAACTGAGAAGATCAAGAGAAGCACCACAGGAAACCAATGATTTGTTTTTTGGAACTAAGCTCTTCAAAATGTAGCTGTTCTTCAGGGTCACATGATACATCTATGAGTTCTGAGAGTTTTAAGAAATAAAACATTCAAGTGAGAAACACAAGTAAGAGCTCAGCCAGTATTACAGAGGAGTGAAAAGCACGTACCGTATCTGGCTGTAGAGAGAGAAAAAAAAAAGAGCATAAATACAGAAGCAGAAACCTGGCACCTTTGCTTCTCTCCATCACTGTAATGCTAATGAAAAAGAAAACACAAAAGCTGACCGCAAGGAAATGGGTTGATGGCTGGACTAGATCATCCAGTGGTCTTTCTAATCTTAATGATTCTATGATTCTATTCTACCAAATGCGACCTGGTTAGTCTGATAGAATCGAAGAGAAATGTAGAGATGACAGTCAACCAATACAACCTTTGAGGATCTCAGACAGTTCCAAGCATTTTGTAGGACTCTTGAAGGGATCTGCTTGATGAGGGAGATCAAGAACTGCTACAGATAAGGAAGTGGCAAGCAGTAAAGCATGGTAACTGCCAGGAAGGCTCCAGGCTCTGCACCACACTGGGAATTCTCACACTAAGGAACACAGCTGAGTTTGATTCTCCTCATTTTGGGGGCACTGGTGGAAGGGAAGGTGGTAGGTGGTCAAGGAAAACCAGGAGCACTGGAAGTGGAAGGGTACACAGGGAGCCTGAAGAAACAGCTTTCCTCTAACATTCTTTGCATACTGTAATTGCAGGATCGAGGGAGTATAGAAACACAGTAAGTGTTGCCACCATTCACAGATGGAGAAACAGGCTTGGAGAGAAGTTAAGGAACTTAGTAGAGCTGGGAATGAGAACACAGAATAGCTGAATTCCAAGCCAAACCCTTCCTTCTTTTGCTCATTTACTTAGAAGAGAGAGTTTTCAGTAGCTCAGAACAGATAATTTAACCTTCTTTTAAGTGTGCAGGAGGTGTTCAGAATCCTTAAAGTGACTGTTCCTTAATGGGTGCACATTTGAGGTCCACATCTTAAGCCAAATTAATTTTAAAATTCCCAACAAAGCTGGAAGTTTGCTCTGGCCTTTGGTTAAGTCGTTAATCGTTTGAAATTTTCTTAGCTCAAATCTCTCTGGTTTAATTACTTTGAAATTGTTTAATCTTTGACTTTGGATACCATACAAGACGCATAATAAAAGTATTTGGGATTTCGCATGCAGAAAACCACTTTTCATTTATGTTTTATAATTGGTTTGCACTGAGACAGACTCTGGTAGTATGGTAAATGTAACCAAGATAAAATGCCACGAGAAATCACTCTTGACATTTGTTTTTGAAACTCAATCTCTAAGAGCTTCAACTCATTCTCTGAAGCAAATCAGCAGCACCTGATACTGCTTCATAATCTTCCTCAAAAGAGAATCAGTATAATAATTTCTACAACAATTACCTCAGTTCTTTGTAACGGGGAACAAAAAAGTCATCAGAATGGATTAACTTTGCAACAAAATCTCATTTTGTGTCCGTAAGGAAATGAAATACAAACTACCACCATGAAGCTACTCGAGTTGGCAAAGGACAAGGAAACCATTCAGAAGCTATTCAGAATGTTTTTAAATGTCAGACACATCCTGCAGGAACATTAAGGTAGCCTTAAAACATGGGAGACTTCTTTTGGAAAAGCACGGCAGATGTCTGCCTGTATACACAGCTGTCCTGCTTTAATGTCCTGTCAAGGCGATGCATCACATTGAGAGCTCGAGGAGCTCTTTTTAATTCAAGGCTAGTAAAAAGAAGCTGTTCTCCTGCAAAATAAAGGCAACTTCGTATAGCACTGAAAAATTATTCCATTAATCTCTGATTCCAGATGCTTCAATTAAGACAAAATCTTAAATCTCACAGTTTCACTGTTTAAGAATATTAGTCCTTCACTCTTTTTGTGTCATTAAACCGTGAAATAATAAAAATCAATCTTTCACTTACCTTCATTTCCTTTATTTCTTCTTCTTTTTTTTTTTCTTCTTCCAGCTTGGCCTGCTTCTGCCATTGCTTGCACTACATCAGACATCTTCTGGAGACGTTATTTGTTCACAAGTTTTCTGGAGGGCACACTCCCCTGAAAAATATGATAAAGGTGACTGTGTATATCATTTTGCGTAAGACAGAATACCCCCACACTGAGGCAGACCTTGGAAGAAGATAGGAAAATAAAAAATAATTTATTTCCTAGCTCAATAAATTAGGATTAGTCAAAATATAAATATAGAAAAAATCTCACGGCCATGTCTGCAGGAACATGAACTGAAATGAAAGTCCATTTTAGCTACTGCCTGTCAGTGTCCACTTTGACCCATCCACCCAAGGGGCTGGTTGTCACATCAGGATATTTTTCAGATTGAACGCTATATTTTATGAGATACAGTGCTGCAACAATAAGCAATGCTGACAGAATCACACTCCACTTTCTTGGTGCAATATAAATACAGAGTTAGAGACAGCCTTTGCATTAGGAATTTAAAATCAAGTTACAAATAAATTATAAATATATCCCTTATTCTATAGATGGAAGCCCCAGGAAAGAAGATATCAAGCTGCCTAAAGTCTACTGTCTCCTGAGCTGCAGCCATGTGTCATTATCTCATAGGTTCTCTCCTTCCTTTAATTTCACGTATTCAAAACTCATTTTGCATCACCCCACCTCCCGATGCTGAAAGAGCCTTCCTTGAAAAGTTCTGCAATACATACAGCATTTCAGTGATGGGGATAAACATACGGCCAGGATAGGTGACACATCTCCATTTCAGACTCAGAAAGGTGCTAATGAGATTCCCAGTGAGGGGTGCTGTGGTGCAGTACAAAAAACAATAAAGAGGAATATAAGCTATGGCACCTGCATGGCTTTCGAGCCAGTGCTGCTTCTAAAGTGATTCATGCATGTGGGAGTTAAAGACCCACAGTAACTTGTTCCCATGTGTCTGTGATTCATGTGCTTTCTATGTACTGCATAGAAAAATTAAAAAGAGAAAGCCTGTCCTGCTCCCATACTTTGGGTTGGAACTGTATCCTGTCCCAGCACACTGCTCTCCCTGAGATGGTACAGAGTATGGACACATAGAAAGGCTTTATCCAGTCTCAATAGTTGTCTCAGTTGGTTAGCTGGTGATTTTGGAGTCCTCTCTTGTACAAAGGATGGGAGCAGTGACCCTTAAAAAGGACAAGAACACAATCAGGTTATCCCTGCTTGGGCCTTCCCAAGCTGCTGGTCACCAGGCAAACCTGGGATGCTGCTTTCTCACAAGCAGATGTAGCAGAGTTGAATCCACACTGGTAGATGACGTAGCTCAAAAGCACTGCATGCCTTTTTTCAGCAGGGTTAGATTTGCCTTATTCGATTTTGCTCTTTATTATCTCAGCTGGTTTAGTGTTCTGTTTGGCTAGATCTATCTTGCCTGGAAACGCTGAGTTTATGGTATTGTCACAGCTCAACTCTTTTAACCAGCCCTAGGCTTTTAATAGTTCTACTCAGAGAAATATGCCCTTCAGCGCAAGAATCAAATAAGGAGAAGAAAACAAATGTCAGTTCCTACAACAGGGATGAAAAACATTCAACAGGCACTGAAAAATCTGCACAGTGCATCCTTTTTTTAAAATTTTTTTAATATATTTTAGTGGCTTCATAACATCTTAGAAGATCTATATTCTGTGTATTCTCAAGAAGCAGCTGCAAAGCCTTTCAGTAGTCATCTGGGCTTTGCACTTAGTAGAATTTATAGCTGCAGTTCAAACTTGCTTATCACCCTTTCTAGCATTAAAAAATATATATTTTTTGTCCATTCCAGGGCTGTGCCTTTTACTGGGGATTCACTTCTTGGATTGCATACTACATCAACCATCCCCGATATACGCCACCGTGTATGTATAAGCACAGAACAAAACTGACCTTGGTTTTAAATAGTTATTGGTGGTCAACCTCAAATCCTACAAAATCAGTAGATGTTCTGACCCTCAGATCCTTTCAAAATAGAACATAAATTCTATTAAAATTAGCTGTGATTCATTAGAAGATATTTGTATTTGGTGTGGCTTTAACAGTAATGCTGCAAACAAGGTTGGAACTTTCCAAGACTTGTTTTTACCTGTCTGGACTGTCAGTTCATTAGGTGCAGCTTGAAGCCAGACACCAGGTTTATACCTTTAACAACATCTAATTGCTTGACACTTCTTTAAAATGACACTTGTAGGTAAATATGGTCAATATTGGATCACCACCTCTCTGGCATGTATTAGTTAAAAATAAAAGACAGGAATTATTCTGGGTGCAGGAGATGGTGACCTCTACAGCCATGTCCACAGACGGTCATATTGGGAACAGCTAAGTAAAGGCAATGAGGAGCTGTACACTAAACCAGGCTGACAAAGGGCCTGTGAAGAACATCTCTTTAGCAGCCACATGCTCAGCTGCTGCTATGTGCTGCCTTTCTGGGGAGGATTTTTATCATATGCCCTTAACAACATGGAAGAGTTGAGTACCAGCCAGAGAATAAAGGTTCTCAAAAGTAAAGTCATGAGGAAGCTTGTTCAGTGGAGCGAGGGACGTGCAAATGTTTTGTGGCCCTCAGCCATGACCAAGGTTTGTGGGAAAACTGTAATCTTTGGAGATGAATACCCTACAGTATTACAGTGGTCTGGGGACAACAGAAAAAAAGGAGATGGCAAGTGAAGGGCAAGTAAAAACTGCAAAGACTAAGCATGTATGTAGAGACTGTGATGCAGATAGCAGATTCACAGTAAAGCCGTACTACTACTTACTTATTACTGAGCTGTATTGCTAATGGAGATAGAAGGCTGGGCATGGGAAGTCATATGGACAGGACTGTGATTCCCAGCCTTGTTTTTCCACTGATGTTTGCTTTTTTCCTTCCCATACCTTTCCAAGGAATACAACACCACCAACTGCTTTGAGAAAGCAACTGAATGTAGGAAGCTGGCAAATATTAGAAAAAGTTAGGTGAAAATTACCTTGAGATCAGTGGTGAAGAGATTGGCATTTCTGGAGTGACTTTACTATTTGCATTGTCTTCATATTGTGCGATAATATCCACTCTTTATGCAGAGTCTGTCAGGAAAGAAGTATTTCTGCTCCTCAGCACTAGATTAATTTCACCCATAGCAAACCATGTGCATACTGTAAAATTCAATTTATAATTTCATTCTATTTTCTAGCATTTGGCCACAGACAAGTTTCCCTTGCTGCCCTTGCTTTTCTGGTAAGTACGAAGTAAAACTTTTATGAATTATTCTGCAGTAGAAACAACTTGTGATTTAGCCAAAATGCAGTAATGCTGCTATGCATGTGTATGTATACAGGTCCACTCCTGTAGTCCTGAGTCATTTGACTGGATTTAGTGATATTAAGAATATTAAGGTTTCTGGGCCAGCAAGTCTTCTAGTATTATTTGCCTTAATATAATGAACTGTATGTGAGAGTGATGAGAACTATGTCAGTGTTATAACTACTCATAATCATGCAAAACACTAATATTTAGACAGACTGGAATTTGAAAGCTCTAAAACAGAGGAAGCTGTCCTAAGCAGATTTAGAAGTAGTAATGCATACCCTGAAAAATTTACTCGTCCCTCCCAGAATGGCTGAAACCAAGGAGAGTGCAGACGAAAGGCAGCATTTGTTTTTCAGCAGTTTTAAGCCTGCCTTTGTGTATAAATAGCTATAATTAGGTAAAAACCCCTTTTCAGGTGTTGAGTTTATATTTTTCAGCAGATCAGAAAGAGATCATAGAACCATTAAGGTTGGATAAGACCATTAAGATCATCTAGTCCAACTGTCAGCCCACCACCATGCCCACTAACCATGTCCTTCAGATAAAGATACTTGCTGGCATTTGGACAGCTCTACATTTTGGGCAGAAATGCTGGTTGTGAGCATTTTGGTCTCATGAAAACAGGGTGATGTCATGGGCAGAGAGAAAAAAAAACAGCAAGAGGACACAGTTATGCATTTTTGTCCTTCAGGCAAACAGCATTCAGAAATGCATTCAAATAACTCCCTATTGAAATTTGAACACTTTCCTAAATCAGAACCCTTAAAGATCAGAGTTCTGGCAGTACTTGTCTGTGGGGTTTGGCCATGCAGCCCTCAGTTTTTCCTGCCCAAATAAGGTGTACAATATGCTCTGAGGAAAGAGTGTGCACACCCAGTGGTGCTGTGTAGCTGCTGCAATAATCTTAGACCACGGGGACAGGCAACTGTGGTAGACAGTGATGTACCCAAAGTCCTGAAGCCCACACCCTTCTTGAGTTGCGGGATTAATTGAAGCCAAGCAAACTGAATATTCATCGCTACCAGTACAACTAGCTCGTAACAAAACCTCTGCCCATGAAAAGCTGTCCTTTTCTACTGAAACTTCTATAGAAAAGTGTGTGGTCAAGCCCAGAGAAGAGGCTGGTTGAGGGTGTTTGCTATAAAATAGGTCCAGTCCCCTTCAGATCTGCACCAGCCACCGTCTGTTGTCTGAATTCTTACAGCTCTTTTGAGAAATTCATAGCCATGGAAACACAAACTTTCCCTTTCAGACCTCGTGCTGGCAGATTCCCCAACAGTTTAAAACAGCAACATACAATAGGAAACGATTTGAAGCTGTTTTCACAGGATTCTGAAACCTGTGAATAAAATGTTTGAAAGATTTATTTTTCCTTTTTTAAAGCCTTTAATACACATCCTTAGTACATATCCTGATTTAAGTGCATACATCTGCAGCTTCTGTAAACAACAGTACAGAGTAATTGGAAGATTGTCAGCAGGCCCTTCTGAAAGATTCTCCTGTTTAGAGAAATTACTCAAAGCAGGGATGGTTATCTCACAGGGTTATAAAGATGGGAAGCGGTATGTAGACGTTAACAGTTCAGCATCATAAAGATGGCAAGGCTTCTTTCAGCAGTTCTCCACTGCCCCACATTAAACATTTCTGAGATGCTAAGGACTAGCTGACGTTTAGCAGTTCTTCTTGATATAGAGCATTATCAGCTGTATTTCTAAACAAGGACATAAGAGCTACTTATGAACAGAATCCAGCTGCAGAGTCACAGGTAAGACAGTAGGAATCCCTACAGAAACACCCGTTACTTTCTAAACTCTTAATTGATTATGGAATTAGTAGGTGTTATCTGTAGAGCATGAATCTGTTTTGCTCTACAATAACCAGTGATAGAACCCAAGGGAATGGCATGGAGATGCGTTGGGGAAGGATCAGGTTGGGTGTAAGGAAAAGATTCTTCACCAGAGGGCAGTGGGCATGATACAGGCTGCCCAGAGCAGTGGGCACAGCACTGAGCTGCCAGAGTTCAAGAAGCATTTGGACAATGTTCTCAGACAGACAGTCTGATTTTGAGTACTGCATAGAGCCAGGGGCAGGACATAATTATGGAGGCAATGGCTAAGCTGCGGAGTGGAGATTCTGGTTATGTTCTGTAACACAGCCGCCATTTTTGGCTGAACTGAAAATATGTTTTTAATGTCTTGCAGATGTGTGAAGCTGGAAATCACTTTATCAACGTGGCATTAGCTCACCAAAATCATTCAGGTCTGTTTCATATTTGTCTATTAAAGACTGAGGTGTGCTTAACCTATCCATCTTCTACTGGTATACAGTAATTTATGTATCTACAAGAGCAAAATAAAGAAAGATTAAGTAGGTGCCTTGCCATCAGTGCAATGTGTTCAAAATAAATGTGGTGACAAGGAAACATTAGCAACGCTGTTGTTGTTCCAAAACTTGTAGCTAATTTATCTTGATTAAAAAAAACTACAATTTAAATATGGATTTAAACACAGAACTTCTCAAATGCATCCTGTTAACTGGCAACAGAGAATTCGACTTGAAATCAGTTTCAAAAGTTTAAAAACTATATTGCCAAGTTTCTATAGACACGTGCACAGATACACATACAAACACACAAAGAGAAACCCACATATGGGCATCTAAGTGTGCATGTGCAGGCTCTTAAATGCTGCTACCAGCATGGGTTTTTCACGATCTTTTGTACCTGGAGAATAAAAGCCATAAATACCAGATATATATTCTGCATATAGTAGAAAGCAAAATATGTTTTCAGATAATAACAGTGCAATTACTCACAACAGCATTCTTTTCAAGAAAATACCTCATCATGGTGTGGATCAAATTCATGCACTGAAGTCTAAAGCAGTTTAAAAGAAGCAAAAGCAAAGTATTTTTATTTGATTTTAGCATTCCCAGTGTCGAAAGGCATTAAAAATAGCACTTTTGCCAGAACTCAAAAGTGAAATGCAATATGTATGAGCATTATTGTTGGCTGTAGAGAGCCATGCTCTTAGCTCTGGAGTTGTTTTCCCATTCTACTCAAGGACGAAGGATGAGCATGCAAAAGGGGACAGGTTCATGTTCCTGAGACAGGCTGAATAAGACACAGCCGTGTCCTTTATATCCCAGAAGAGTGCCTTTAGCTCTCTCCTTCTGACTACTCTATGTTAAACTACTTGTTTCTCTCTTTCTCTGAACAAAGGTCTTACCCTTTGGACATGCCAAAGTAAAAACCAACACATGGCCTGCTAAGCAGTGCTCTCACTGGGATAAACGCATCTTTTACTGTCTCAAATATTTCACACCATTTTCTGACTATAGTTGTACTCTAGAAATGCTGACCAAAGTGATGCCTGTTACACAGGCAAATTATTAGAAAGTCATGTTCTCCCACCTGGACTAAAACCATGCTTTTTGGTTTTTTTCCCCCCCTCTTTTGTAAAGGAAACAAGGCCTGTTTTCCAAGTCCAACCTACAACCCCTTCACGTGGCTCTTCTTGCTGGTATCCTGTCCCAACTATACTTATGAGGTACATGATTTTGCTTATTTGCAAAGAGTAGGCTACTATATTGAATAACACCATGTTTCAGCACATCTGCTGTTTTCCATCCATTTCCCTGCACACCAACCATTATCTCTGTTTCAGAGTCTCCTAGTTCCCACAAGTGCTTCTTCACCAGATCCCTTTCCTCATGCCACTATCACGACTTCCGTATATATTCAATTCCACTCCAGACTCCCCACAGATCAAACAGTTAACCACCCACCCCTTCACCCTCATCCAGCATACTGGGCTATCCCTTTCCAGCCATTTTTACTCTCTCCTGTCCAGTGCAAGTATCAGGTTCTTCTTCTAGGGGAAGCCCTTAGGGAAGCGGTCACTTCCAAAAGCTTTCCCTTTTGCTTTATTTAAATATACAATTAACAATGCCTTTTCCTCTTCAACAGGTTGGGTCTTGGATTAGTTTCACAGTAATGACACAAACCCTTCCAGGTAGGTATGAAATAGAACAAAAACAGCTTCAAAATTATTATTTGCTGAGATGATTTCTGTATATCTAAAATATGCCCCAAACTTACATCATGTGAAATGTTGCCATCAAATCTCCCTTGTGACATGACTGCACGGACCTTCAAAGTGCTTCCTTTGGAAAGCTATGGGGAGCATGAGCACAACTGATCATCAGCACTCCCTTGATCAAAACCTGCTCTCTGCTTTTTATGAAGTACTGTTATTTCTTCAGCTTTCACAGTGAAAAACCTTGAAATTTAATAAAAAAAAAAGAATTGAATTTTCATTTACAGACAAACGTTTTTAATATAGGGAACATTCTTTTCACTGTAAAACTGAAATGATACTTCTAATAGGGACAGGAAAACAGACATACTTAGTAGTTCCAATGAGTAAAGATGCACAGAAGTTGCTAATAGCATTTCCCCATTTGCTTATATCAAACAACCAGCTCATAACAGCAACCTGATTAGCAGCGTCTGCAAATCTTGCTCAGTATTTTCCTCCATCCTTAGAGACCTATACAAATAGGGTCCCTGGGACTGAGCTTTCCAGAACATTCACTTTTTAATTCTCTCTCCATTTCAAAATAGACACCAATAAACGTTATTCACAGAAGTTGCCCTGCTTTTCTTACAAGTGAGAAAAAAAGAGACTTTCAGAAGCAGTCTAAATTTTTTTTCTGACATAATAAAGATTTGTTTGAAAAGATAAAACCATTTGTGCTGTACGTCCAGGCGTGGAAATGACCTGAAAATGTGGGGATGCTGCAAGGCTGCATACCAAGGTGCAGAAAGAAACTGCAGACTGTTTTGTAAGCCCTCATATACTCCCAAACACTAAAAGAAAACACATGATCCTTTCTTTTTCTTTCTTTTTTTCCTTGTTAGTTGGCATTTTTGCTTTCCTGATGGTCATCCAGATGTCTCTCTGGGCCCAAAAGAAACACAAGCTGTACCTGAAGAAATTTTATCCAGAGGTGCGAAGAAAAGCAGCAATGATTCCTATTGTCTTCTGAGCTCCTGGTGAAAGCTGAAGCTAAGTGCATACAGTTCAATAGCTAGCTCAGAGTAAATGGGCCATTTAATTCCACAACCAAAGTGGGTCTGAGGAGGCACTACTGGATATTTTTTTCAGAAAATTAACAGATCAAAAAGCTTTCAAGTAAGTGGAAAAACAAAAAACAGCTCTTCAATTCTTGATTCTTGCTAAAAGGTATTTAATTAGATTTTCTGCAATGGAGCTAATTGGGAAAGGATGAGAATTTTTTTTATATTTGATTCTAGGCTAGTGCTTAGCTGGTTTAAATGGGCATGGATGCTGTTAAAATTAATGAAATCCATACACCTAATCTGTGTGTGTTCAGGTCTGGTGATTTTAAGGTTTGGTGTTAGATGTTGACCAGATTCTCAGATTTTTGCATCAGAAGTTGTTTCCCTGCCTCATTTCTATGAAACTGCACAGAAACAGCCTTGTTCTGCCTTAACTCCTCTAACGCATCACAACAAAGAATGACTGCTATGCTGCTATGCTGCTAAAATAGTTTAGTTTTACAAAGCTTTTCCTTCTTTTTTTTTTTTTTTTTTTTTTTTTTAATTGAATCCGACAGCAAATTGTTCAGTGCAAATAGGCTTCATATGGTCACTGCAGAGGAAGTCTGGTTCTCTTTCATTTTCAGGCAAGCAGATCAGCCCCACAGTCCAGGGGGGGACTGTTTGTGAGGTGCATCCCAACCTGCTACTAACTTGTTGCTCGACCTTGGGTGCATCACTTAAGTCAATCCTTGTTTCTCATGTTAAACAGTTCTGGAAACAGCAGTAGACTTTCTGGACTAACAAGCATGTTAAGATCCTCTTGTTCAGTGCAGGACAACATCTGGCACTTGTGTCAAGCACTGTGAAATTCCTGGGCATGAGGTGAGCCAGAGTACTGCTTGTTATTGGAAAGGAAAGGAATTCAGACACAACGCCTGTCAGTCCCTGTCTGGCTTGCCTCAGATGGTGACTTCTGAATGGCTTATGCCATGAACAGTGCTCACAGTCCTCTTCTAGTGTCTAAAGTCTCGCAACTTACCTATTTATTGTCCACTGCAACTCAGTTTCAACTTGCTAATGGTCTCCTAAATAAATCACTTTCCAGATCTTTTATTTTAAATTTAACCTGTTAACATCTAATTATTTTCTTTCTCTCAATGGAAAATCTGAGTTACAGTGAATACTCAGTTCGCCCAGAGTGCTAATAAAGACCACTTTCAGAAAAAGTACTTTCTGTACTCTTCAGTTTCTTATACCAAACAGCAATACTTTGAACCTCTTTTTTACAGCCAGTGGTAGATAAACGAGTCATAAGTATGTCTATTTTATACTCTAGTTACTGGGATTGCTTTAATTTCGGGTTTAATTAAATGCCTCCGTTTAGCAACTTTAAAGTTTAAATAGTTGATGAGGAAGGCTAAGTTGACAAAATGCCTACTTACCTAAAAGGTTCCTGATTGAAACTGCTGCAGCTTTAAGCCTATCCCAGGCATGCTACCAGAGTGACTCAAAGTATGAGAAGCACAATTAGCTTAGGCCAAATAAGTACCTGCAGGAACCGTTTACCTCCCTACATTACTTGTTGGTCATTCAGTATGTGAGGATGGGAAGAAGGGTGTCAGCTCCTGTAGCAAACGACTGAAGTTTTAAAATCAGGTTAAGAGTAAAGACTAGGTATGAACAAATGATGATACACTCACTATATAGCAGACTGAAAAAAATAAGTGTGGCTGATATTTAGGGATGTGGTCTTGACTTGCTAAAAATGCTCTGAATTGTATTAAGCTGCTTCATGAATAGTAATAAATCCAACTATTTGCACATTTGTGGATCTTTCTGTGTTACTCTGCCTTCTGGGATTTACATGGAAAGTTCTGATCACAGGTAACTTATCTTTCTACATTTAGCAGTAATCTCAGCCACAAGCATCGTTCACCTTCTGAACCAAAACCACTGTCCTCACACTGCTGATTACTTCTGTCTAGACTGCTACCTACCTGGGAAAAATTCCTCCTTGAGCTCTAAATATGCTGATATTACTTGTACTATGGAAGGAAATAAATGGTTAACTGCAAATACTTCTGGCAGTAATTTTTATTCAGTACAGACCGAACTTTCTCAGTTAGATTTCCTCCTACATCAGCAAGAGGTAAGCATGGGCAAGGCCACAGGACTATCAGAACACCATTGTGTTTCAAGGTCAAAGGGAAAGAGCCAACATTGAACATGACCCATCACACGTAACCCAGTTACCCCTCACTTTAGCCACTAACTCTGAAGTAACTTTACAGGCATTACTTAGGATGTCACCATCACAGCATACTGCATGCACTGGTATAAATCAGAAAATCATCATTTTGCAGTCTTGCTTCTCTGTGGGGACCTGAAATTTACTAGTTGCAACAAAAATCTAATCTTTTCCTCTTGAGGTAGCTGCCTGGTTCCATTATCCTCAGTTTTTGCACCTGGAAAGTTGTTGGACTGTGTGGCAGTGAACCTCATCATTCCCCAAGTCTAATTCCAAGACTTTCAAATGAGGTAGCCTAAATTTGGTCCTTCAGTTTCACAGGCTTTCTTTCATGCTTTTGTGACCTGCTCTTGGTATGAAAAGCCAATGTGGAAGAGACCAGGCACCAGCTCAGGCTCTGTGGTGGTGCAGGGAAACCCTGTGATGGGGAAGTGATGAGGCAGATGCTCCTGTACACAGCCTGGCAGCGTGCATGTGGATGCCCTGTTTGAAAAAAACCCTTAAGACCCAGCCATATGCTCGTCTTATAAGGCAGCTACCACATCTTCTCAGTTGACGGGACTGAAAATTATCTCAGTGATTTCATCATTCCACAGGACACTGAAAGCAGAAATGAATAGGCAGATGGTCATCCTTTTATAAAGATGCTATTATCATTAAAATATCTTGTGCTTTCCATTGTTTCATATAAAGTGACTTAAAATTGGCTTTTATCACACTAGGAACTGAGATAAAGCAGTCTGATAGCAAAGTAGTTCTCTGAAAGAGAGCCTGCAGTGATAGCTAAGTATAATAAAATAAAAATCACCAAACGTGAAGACTTCTAAAGCACACTATAAGAGGGAGAATGCTACAGACAAGCAAGAGACTATTTATCTATTTATAGTTTTAACAAGTGCTGCTGAACTAAAAATTAACTCAAACCATAAAGTGTTTTTCAGCAAGCTAATATTTTTCACATGATGCTTTATTGGCTTCCCTTTTCTGCATTTTCCCAGGCATGAGATCTGTCTCCAAGCTATATTCCCCACCATTAACATTCATGAAAGCTTTTAGAGAAATGTACTGTATGCTACTTTCAGCATTCCACAGATAAATGTAAATGAAATGGTGTGTTGTCATCGCACAGAGATGAATGTCAACATGAATAATATTTTACTATGAAAAGCCTGGTTTATCATGGGTGAGTGTGTAAAGGCTGCTGTGTAGTACAATTAAAAGCAATTCTCACATCACACAGGCTGAGCATCGTGGAAGATTTATTGTAATGGTCTCTGCACACGAGATGTTCAGCCATATGGGTCTCAAACACGCAAGTTTTTCAGCTGGTATTGGATCCAAGAGCAAAATTGTCCTCGGCCTTGATAAAGGCGATGGGGGTTGGTTATATGTTTGCCAAGCTAAGCAGAGAATGGCTCTCACCCTGGCTGTGCTGCGTAAGGATGTTACTGAGGAAATATTTCCTTGCCCATCTGGACAAGAAGTTGCCCAAGTGAAGAGCATCAGTCACCATGGGAGTGAAATAATCTGCACTGAATCACCTCGCAATTTAAAGGTAAAACCAAAAAGTCTTTTGTCAATTGAAAAGACAAGTTAATGGGTTCTGAAGAATGTGCATTTGAGTTTTAAAAATCTACCACATATTAACATCTCCACAATACCCTGGCTTCTAACATGTATCTGCTTTTATCTAACTTCTAAAGCCTTTGAAGACCGAGGTACCAAGTAACAGGAAATCATTTGTAGTTAAAAGAAATGTGATAAAAGTATTCAGTATTAATAATGAACTCCTCATTTAAAAAAGTAAATTTCACATCTCTTGTCAAAGAATTCTGATTGTTAGCCAGCTTCCTCCTAACTGTGAAAAAGTAATGCAACTCTACCAGCGATCCAAAGAAAACTGACCACGTCAAGTTTTGCTCTTACTTATACTGAAAAGTTGATGAGTTTTTAGTTGACTGGTGAAACACCCGGAAACTGAATCACAACACAAATACTTTACTTTTTTTGGCACAAGACGTAATGTGAAGCCATTTCTTAGGTTCAAGGGCATCCTTGCAGAGAGAACCATTGATTAGAGAGCTGGAAGAACCAGAATGTGGCTGCAGTGTGCTTTTACGGATTAGCGGATATGTCTTTTTGGAAAGAAATTTCACTCTTTCTGACAACAGAGCTTGACATAAATGGATTAAAGATGACACATCTCCAATATTACATCTAATGGAAAACAAAGTACCTATTCTTAAACGAACAGAGGATATTTGTGACATATGAACACCATATTATTCCGCTGTCTGTCTTACATCATCTCTCTCTGCAGAATGTGCTCTGCATTTGGACTCGTACAGCTTTTGTTCTCATTCTTGCTGTTTACCTAATACAGCTTTAGATATGTAGTAGTGTCACAGGAAAACCAACTGTTGACTTCAAAACATTGAAGACAAAAAATTTCTTATCTATTTCAGTCCCACACGTATGTGATTATATCGCTGCCATTTTAGATACCCTCCAAGTAGCCAGGTGAAGCATCATGCTGTATTTATAGGCTTGTCAAATCTTATTTCAGTTGCACAGCACAGATCATGACAGAGTGGTTTCCAGTCCTTGGGGCTACCTGAGCCCTGACTTCCAAACTCCTAACAGCTCATTTGCAGCTACTGAGGAATTTCTGTCTGCAAAACAAAGGAGCAATTCTTCCAGGTTTAACTAAGCAGGTTTTCAACAGTGTCTTACTATTAAACCATAAATCTTTACCCATAGAAGCTACAATACACTCTCACATACATGTTCTCTTATGTAGATAGCTCCAGACAGCAGGAGGAAATGATACTGCAATAATATGGATACAAGGACAAAGCAAATGGGGCTGTAGTAACCTGTGAGCTGCAGCATCACCAGGGGCTCAGTGCCTTGGACATCTGTCCCAAGAGATGGTACTGCAGGTAAAATAAAGATTTACTGCAGTCTAATAAAGACAATGCTGATCCTGCTTATACATCTGAAATTAACTTTAGAAGAAGTTAAGTACCTTGAGAACACTTAAACAAACAGATAATCTATTCTGATCACATGCAAATATTGGCTGGAAACTGTATCTCAAACATTCTTGCACATACCACTTTTTCCCAATCATTCTCACACACTGAGCACACCAAGTTCCACCAGTTACACAGGGTGATGGTGACTAAACAAAAGTATGCTGTATTATTACGTGCAGTTGCTTATCCTAATCTGCTCAGTCTCGTGGCATAGCTACAAGATGAGATACACAGGTTAAAAAGTGTCACAAGGGCCAAAAGGAAGGAGCGAAGGAAACATATTCTGCCCTTGCAGAAATGGGTTCTACTGCAAAAGAAAGCAGAAGATCCAAGGCAGCCTGTATCTCTCACTGTCAGGGTGAAGGCAAGAACACAAAGGAGAGGAATGGATGGAGGCAAGTCCACACTTGGGACTGCAAGCAAAACACCCTTCCTTGCCCACTTCACATTCCCATATCCCAAATCCCACTCAGGATTCATTCATAGGTAGGAGAAAACTGTTCTCCATAACTGCTCTGCTTCTGTGCTGCTGGCCCTGAGCTAATGATGGAGCAAAGCCCACCTCAGCCATGGCTGCTCCTCCTCAGAGCTGCTCTGTAGCCTCGGGACTGCAGATGCACATATCCAAAGGTCATATCCAAACAAGCAAAAGGAAACACAGTGTTGAGTTATAATTATGAATGACACATTATAAAATATGTTGTCAAGACCCCAACTTCTCAGCAGCCCTTTGAGCAGTCATTTTTTGGATATCATTGAGCACATAGAAATAAAATTAAATCCTTCAGCACTCACAAATGTACAGTTGACATACACAATCAATAGGCAGTTACAAAGAGAGAAAAACTGCAGTTTTCTTATTGGAGATAAGGGCGGAAGGATAAACTCCCACCTCCCCTTTAAGCAGAGAAAATAAAATTGATTCATTGGTTATAGTGCAAGGAGATTAGCATCTCCAGCAGGAATTAAGGACATAAACAAGGTCATGACTCAAAAAATTTAAGCAGCAACCAGGACCAACTAAACTGACTTCAATTTCAAATGCAATTGTTGATAAAATGGTGACATTAAGAGACAGGCTGAAGGATGGTCAAAAGGTTAATCCAAGCAAGCTGGTGGAGAGAACAGACAAAAGCATCATCTGCCACAATAAATTTCTGCAAATGGAGCTTCTGCTGCTGATGTCCTCCAGGGGAGAAAAACAGGGAACTGGGGGCAAGTAGTGTGTCCTAGTGTCTTGATCTCAGGTTGTGATTTGCAGTGTCCTACTTACAGGCTGTATACATGTTTGGGCTGTTCTTCTGGCACTATGGAGGAGGCTGTGTCCACTGTCATTCTTGCTGGGCAAAATGCTAGTTACCCTGGGAAAGGCAAGTTTACCTCCAATCTGAAGAAGCAGTCACCAGTAATCTGTTGCAGCCCTGGGTTCAAATCCTCATTCAGCTTCAAAGCAGAGTGCTGCAGGCTCTGTGAGCCTACTACAGGCAACAAGGCCAACCAAGGTCTATAGTACCAAAGATCTTGCCTGCTATTTCTGTTGCTTACCCAGAACTGCTAATGAATTTCCCTGCAATATTTGTTCTCCATGATTCTATGATTCCAATTTCCTTCATCCCCACAGGAGATGTTGTATTCCTTTATGTTGCAGCAAAACATTCTACAGCCACAAGAAGTGAAGGCCATCTGTTCTTTGACAACAAAGTGTTTCAGCTAGGTTTTTTTGTTTGTTTAGTATTTTTTCTAATTAATATAACCAATATATCAGCTGCCTTGCATTTCATACATAAGCTGAAAGATAAATAGTTCAATCAATCCAAAATGACTGCTTTTTTTTTTTTTTTTTTTTTTTTTTTTTTAAAATATACACTAAGTGTTGAATATTTATGTGTTCACCAGGAATCAAAACTTAATGCTTCCCACCAGGGACCTCCCCTTCCAAATCTCGCTTTTAAGAACTAGTTGCTCACAGTGTTTCTTTCCCTCAAAACAAGCATCACTTCATCGCAAATTACTGCAAATTACAAACGTGAGGGACAGAGAGGAAATCAACTGGGATGAATCTTGTAAGCTAGAAAGTGTAGCGTTTGGTTTCCTCAGCAGAAAAATCCTCTGACCACAGTGCGAAGGGTTGTGTGCCCCAAAACGCTTCCCCACAGCATTACCAGCCTGTCTGGCACAGAGCAAGTATTGTCTGCAAGAGCAGACAAAGTCACTGGTGACGAAGGAGTCCCTTCCCCAGGCTCCCTGCAAGCCTTGGTGAGCCAATATTATAGAATCATTGAGGTTGGAAAAGACATCTGAGAACATTATGCCCAACCCCCAGGCCATCCCCACCATGCCCACTAGCCACTTTCCTCAATGCCACATCTCTGTGTTTCCTGAACACCCCCAGGGACAGTGACTGCACCACCTCCCTGGGCAACCTGTGCCACTGCAGCACCACTGTTTTGGAGAAGAAATTCTTCCTAATATCCAACCTGAACCTCCCCTGGCACAACTTAAAGTGATCACCTCTTAACCTGTCACTGCTACCTAGGAGAAGAGGCTGACCCCCACTTCACTACAACCTTGTGCTATACTTGATACTCCTCCCTGTCCCTCACATCCCCCATCCTTGATGGTGCTGCTGTGCATTCCTCCAAAACAAAAGCTGCCCGCAGTCACAGATGGCCATGGTAACCTCCCTGACATAAATAAAATAGATGGATCCAAGCAGACTAATGATGTGCTCTAGGACGCTTGGTTATGATGCACTGAAAGGAACAGCTGGTTGTCAGCAACATATTTACTAGGAATTTAAAAGACAGCAACAGCCATATAATCCAGAGGATTTAATGACAGAGTGGAATGAATGCTGAATAAATGCTCCTTTTGATAAACTCACAAACATTTGGGGGATGCAACAACGACTGATATTCTTTTGGGACAAATAAACAAATTAAGGATTTAATGGCCTTGTGAAGACTGGATTTGGTAAATGTGAATTTCAGTGCACTTTCAGATTAACCTTTTCTCTCTTGGTAGTAGAGGGAGACACAACATTGAATTTTCAACTCACAAGAAGCTCCAGATTTCAAATATAAAGTTTGCTTATTATTCTTCCATAAATCAGATTGAAAATAAATAAATACATAAATACTTCACATTCAGAAAGTTCTCCAAGTCTGGTCTATACTAAAACCATGAAACTACCATACCAACATTTTTAATTCTGGATATCAAAATGTTTGATTTTCACAGTGTTATAATGTTTCCTTGCAACATGGCAGAAATCATCCTCATTCCCCATTCACAGCACAGCATATAGCAGTTGCATTTAAAAATGTCTGTTATCATCTGAACCAACACAAATAGTCAGTGCTACTGATGGGTGAAATGAAACTCTTCAAAACAAAGAGCTCTGTCTGGGTTTAGCTTTTGGCTATCATCCTACAGAACTTTCAGATGTCAAAAAACCACTTCCAAGAAAAATAATTCCAGAAAAAGCTTTTGGCCAGCTCCAAAGTACACGCTAAATAACTGAAAGTGCACAAAGCTCTGGCCCTGCCTGCTCTCAAACATTGGACCCCTTACATTTTTTCTTCTCAGTCCTCTTCTTTCTGTGCTTTCCAAAGACATGGCCATGGGCAGTACGACACGGTTGATGTGCAGTCACCTGGACATGGCCATAGCAGCAAAGAGGGCACACTGCAGTTCTGCTTCTCAGCTGGAACTGACTACCTAGTGTGGTGGTGCAGTCACTGTCCCTGGAAGTGTTCAAGAGCCAGAGATGCGGCATTGAGGGAAGTGGTCAGTGGGCATGGTGGGGATGAATTAGCAGTCGGATGTGACAATCTTAGAGATCTTCTCTAACCTCAGTGATTCTGTGATTCTGTTCTATGATTCTATGACGAACAGGCAGTGGACCTTGCTATTTACTGACAAAATAGTTTTCATATTTCTTGGCATAAGAAGGAGTTGCAACCTTTTGCTGAAGTCCTTCCTGAAATGCAGTTTGGTTCATCCTGTCTTATCCTATAATACCAGCCTCCAGCTGTTGGCACGCTGGCTTTTTCACTGTACTGTTATTGCTAGCAGTATGCTGATACTAGTCACCCTGTACCCAGGCAACCTACCATCAGAACTGCTGTTAATCCACCTAACACAAGACCTCAGAGATCTCTGGTCACTAACCTGAGCCAAGACAGAGGCACACTTACCAAGCCCTGTACAAATCAATGGACTGAGACTTCTGCAGCCCTCAGCACCTGACATCCAACACTGAAAGCACTATTAAAACTGTTCCACCACCACTGTACTCAGCTGTGCAAAAAGGTCAGTGCTAGCAAAAAGTTCATGAACTCAGCAGGGCAATATCGTTGAAGGTTCACTGGGGTGCCTATCACTCTTCCTATCAGCTGCTGAAGGAAGCAATGATCCACATTTCCAACCAGATATTTTCCCCAGACAGTTCATGGCCTCCCCACATTTCCCATGCTGGGATCCCTTGCTCCTTATTAGTTGTTGCTCTAGCACCAAATGCAAAGGGCAAGACATCATTGTATTAGGTGCTGCATGCAAAAAACCAAAAACAATCCCTACTCCCATCTGGGCATGAGGGGATGCAGCAAATACTGAGAGGTATGAGGGTGATAAGTCTTGAGTTATGGAGGATGATGTGAAAAAAAGTCCTTCTAGATTTTCATTACCAAACTCATTTGAGATAAACTGGAGGAATGATAATTTCCTGGAGAGGAAACGAACTTCACACAGTTAAGTGTGTGCTGCCGAAAGCAAAAGATAAGAATGACCTCTGCTTTTAATGTATTTGTCTTTCCATATCCATTCATAAACAGTCAGCCCAGCCTATTAGCACTATAGGCCCAACACTAAAAGTCAATTTGATTTAACCATAGTTGCTGGCACTGCAAACTGCCCGACCATCACTCAGTTGGAAAAGAAACTCAGGTGTTGCCTACAATCTAGCTGCTCTCACCTCTGTAATGTACCTGAAATCCTGCTTTAATTCAGTCCCGGGTTATCAAAAGCATAAAGGAAGAAATGAAAATGCTGAGTTTAAAATACCAGTAACCATGTAAGGTTTATTTTATCTGCTAATGCTGTATCATTAAAGCAAAGTTGATGCCATTTACTGCAACATCAAAACAAGTGTTATTAAGAAAAAATTAGGCATTTTTTCAATAAAAATGTTTAGTGTCATTGAAAGTATCAGAATTAACAGACTTTCAATATATTGACTAAAACACTCATTCAAAGGCTCTTTCCAACACTTTAGCACTTGTTAAACTTTGAGGATGTTTCAGATGTTCCTTTGCTTGTAGTAAAGGGAGAAATGAAATTCAGAAAAGAGAGAACTGTAGAAGTATATGCATTAGCTTTTGCATGCAGGCTTTGAAATGAAAATACTTGGAAAAGAAAGATCAGTCTTTTTACCAGGGAATATAAAACTTCTGTGATCCCAAAAAGAAATATGAGCTGAATTCTGCCACTGAAAAATTTGTGATGATATTGATTACTGATTACCTCTTATGGAGCTATTTCTTCATTGAGAACATACATGCTGAAATTACAGGACAGTCTCCCGCATCACACTGTTGAGCATCACAGACAGGCATCTGGTTGCAGAATGAAACTTCTGAGAACTGATCTGAGTTGTTTGCAGAACCACTAAAAAAAATTGTTCCTCTGCCTATTGACTTCCAAATATCTCTACAGTGTCTTGAACATACAGGTGTCTCAGCATGGAAACAGGTATGGGAAACCTCATTAATTGCACACTATGCCACATGTACAAATAGCCTAATTTAAATCTTGACTTAAAAGCTTTTCAAATGGAAAGATGCTAATGTTAGGGAAAGGCTAATGAGCATGGCTGTAGGCTAGTTGGTGTGGAGCTATGCACATGACCAGACTGCAGTATAGCAAAGGCCCATGTCCTCCAGCATCTCATCTTCAAAAGCATCAAAAAGGATGACAGTAGAGGAACACAATGACAAAGCTGAAATAAATGACTAGGAACTACAGTCTTCCTTCCCAAATGCTTAGCACTCAGGTCAAGTAATATTTATGGGTCCTAAGCAGCTCATGCCAAAAAGACAAGACTGGCATCCTCATTTACTGAAGTCTGTGCATGATGAGATACACAGAGCATCCTGCCAGCTGGCTTGCATGCAGGGTGAAGTAATAAAAGGCATTATGGTAACAAGGACAAACGTTTTAAGTTATGAAAGACTCCAATATAAGTTGTGCTGAAATACATGTTGAGTGGGCTCTACGCTCCCACTTCAAGTGACACTCCTTCCAGCTGAAGGTCTAGTTTTGTTGATGGAAATCGAAGAGCTAATTGAGCTTGGCTAGCTTTTGGCCATTTAGAATCACAGAATCATAGAATCACTCAGGTTGGAAAAGACTTTAAACATCATCGAGTTCAACCACAACCTAACTCTATTAGAGTTAGAATTAGAGTAACCTAACTCTTAACAACCCTCTGCTAAATCATGCCCCAGAGCACCACATCCAAACAGTATTTAAACACATCCAGGAATGGTGAGTCAACCACCTTCCCTGGGGAGCCTATTCCAGTGCTTAACAACCCTTTCTGTAAATAAGTTTTTCCTGATATCCAACCTAAACTTTCCCTGGCACAACCTCAGGCCATTTCCTCTAGTCCTGTCACTGATGAGGAGAGACCAATCCCACTCTCACTGTAAGTACCTTTCAGATATTGGAAGAGAACAATAAGGTCTCCCCTCAGCCTCCTTCTCCCCAGATGAAAGAGCCCCAGTTCCTTCAGTCTTTCCTCGTAGGGCATATTCTCCTTCACAAGCCTTGTTGCCCTTTTTTGGACCTTCTCCAGCACCTCAATGTCCTGTCTGTACTGAGGTGCCCCAAACTGAACACAGTACTTAAGGTGAGGCCTCACCAATGCCGAGTACAGGGGCTGCTCACCACACCATTCCTGATACAAGCCAGGATGCCATTGGCCTTCTTGGCCACCTGGACACACTGCTGGCTCATATTTAGCCAGCTGTCCATCAGTGAGGATGGACAGTCACTGTCCATTTGAGTCTTTACTTATGGATTAACAGTTATTAGAGCTAAGACAGAAGAAACGAGGAAGGCTGTAAAGGGCAGGGAGAAGATGAGCTTATTATGTTAGAAAAATGATGACATGTTTGTGAAGACAAAGCTGGGTTCAAGGAAGGAGTAAGACAGAGCCATATAGTTTTTAAACTTGTAACCTTCATGGCTTTAGAAATCCTTCTTATGTTGTTTTTCTATCTGAACTGTTCATTTCTGTAACTGCACTTCTAGTTTTTCTAGCCTGTGTGTGACAAAAGAGTAAGATCAGGAAGTGACCTGCGTAAGGATCTACTTTTGCCCAACAAGAATGAGACTTTATTGCATCTGTAACAAACTAAAGTCTGCACATATCTTTCCTCAGAACAAAATACTCTCAATAAGAAAATAAATACCCATAGGATATTAAAAAATGCATGTCTATAATAGCATTTACTTGAAGAATAAAGACAGAAAGGATTCAGTGATAATAAAAGCTGCGTAGAGGGAGGATGATTCACTAACTATACTGTTTAAAGGGAGCTCACAATATTGGATGTAGGATTGGAAATTACTGCTCATGACTAAGTAATATGGGAAAGCAAATCATCACAGTTACTGACATTTTCCTGCTATTCTGTATCTTATCATACCGAATAATAGTAAACAAGCTAAACAGAATTTCAGATTTTCATAAAATTCAAAGCCGTTTCTTTCCTTTCCACAGATCATCCTATGCTATAATTGCCTTTGTTTTGCTTAAATAATATTCTCCTGATGAAAAGTGCCTACGAGACAGAGGAATATACTATATTATTGAATGCACAACATGCAAGGATTCAAAGGGAAAATATAAAATTTGAAGGTGCTCTCTGATTACATCATTTTTGCTAATCTTTCATATGAAACAAGAGATGCTGGCTTGAAAATACATGGCTTGTATCAAGCCTGGAGGCAGGTGTTTTGTTTATGCACATTTGATTCTGAAGGTTTATGCAACAAAACAAAACAAAACAAAACAAAACAAAAAACAAAACAAAACCAACCAAACAAACAAAAAAAAACAACCCCAAAAACGTTGCTTTGGTAAGAGGAGAGCATTAATTCCAATGCAGGACAATATGAGGGGACCCTCAATTGCAGTTCAGGAGATACTTCTTGCCAGCTCTTTGCAAAAATATAAATCCAGCGGGGCATAGGTGCAGGATGATCAAAGGAATGTGGAGTTTGCAAACTAAGGGTGGGTGTTTGTTTTATTCAGCTCAGCAGAGGCCAAGAGAGATTTGATGGGGCTCTATAAGTACAGCAGTGTAAGCATCAGGGAGCCAGAAGAGCAGTTTAAGCTAAAGAACAATGTTGGCGCAAGAACAAATGAGCATTAATTGGCATGAATAAATTAGGGCTGGAAGGCTGAGGGTGATTTCTAGCTATTTGAGAATGAATTCCTGGAATGGCTTTCTAATCAGGAGTATAAAAACAAAAACAAAAACAAGCAACAAGAAGCGAATATCAAGGAGATTTAAGATGCAGGCTGATACATGCCTGGCTGGGATGAGACTGCATGGCCATCTGTGATAGCAGCAGACAGAATTTAAGTGATCCTTTCCTGCCCTATTTTTCCGTGTTAGTTTTCTCAGTGGGATTACTTTTAACGGAAACAACTCTGTTTTGTGGTCTGGGATCTTGCTGACAATTTCAGAGAAATGTAAACGTGTCCTGGGAGTGCAGATGCTTGCCTAGAAGATAGAGAGCCCCTGGATTAAGGATCAGATCACACGCTCGCGCACAGTGTGAGTATGCCTATTGCTATGGTGGTAAGCTCCTGCGGCCCACGTGATTCACTCACAGCCACATCTCTGCAGAGTACAAAGCAGTGGTTGTAGGATGCTAATGTCACAAACAAAAATATACAGCAGGAGGGACAGCCCTTTATTCTTTAATTAACTCATACATTTTGTCAGCCATATCGTACATCAAGCATGGCCATAAAAATGGCAATTTTATAGTGTGTAAAAAAGAGAATGAAATGATTCAGAGAGATTAAAGATCCATTTATAGCAAATGTACACGCCTTTTGGAGCACAGCAGATTCCAAACAAATATGTTACTGTCACCCATAAAACTACTTTGATAACTTATTTACTGTAACTTTGGGTGACATTGTCAAAGATTGATGGTTTCATAAAATCCATAGGTGCACCAGGTCACCGCACTGTTCTTGAAGGGATTTTTTCTGTCAGATGTGTGATGTTGTTAAGTAGTGAATGGCTACTGCAATTGCTCAATGCCCACTGCTTTGTGTACATATTGTTAGGATATAAAATGGGCTGATGAACATCAGAATCATCTGGGATATTTAAGGCAAACTTAAGTAGAATATTTCATTTCTTGCCTAAACTTTTTACCCCAAAACCTTGAGAGACAAGAGTTATACATAATGTAAGTGCAACCAGTTAAAAAAAAAAGATTAAAAAAGGATAAAATTTAAAATGAAGGTAGAAATAAGTACTTAAATGAAGCAATCTCAAAAGAGAACCAGCAATCAAAGTCTAATATCCTTGTATTGTGCCAGATAATGAAACATTAAGCTGAAGATAATAAGATTTCTTTCCACTGGATGGTCTTCAGCATAGTTAAACCTACGAATGAACAGATGAAGTGTTTTATATACGCAAAAGGTTATATGCCAAGGATTCTGAGGGGTGAAAAAAATCCCAGCCAATTCACCACTAGCTAAGTAGAACTCATTCACTACTCATTTGCTTTTGAAATTGTGTCATGATTAAATGCCTTTTAAGACACAGAACTTCACCATTGTACACATCGATGGGGACTGAGGATACCATGGACATTTTTACCTAGCTTCCCTAAGGAAACCAAGCCTAACCAGTTGTGCTGTACATATGAGTACATCTATGCCTTCATCCTCCCCAGTAAATTCAAAGACTTGCAAATTTCTATTAAATATGACAAAAAGGCAGACATCTACAAGCCAGCAGATTTCTAAAAACTTTCACAACACTGAGAAATTTGAGAGATATGCATGCTAGCAGTCCCCCACTGAAGGAGCAGGTAGGGGTAAGTCTCCTACATCAGCCTCCAAGAAGCCAGCACTGACATAAGAAATCATAGGAAGCCAAGTTAAATTTATCCCAATGCCCATGGAGCCCTTTAATGTGCTGGTGAGGTGCAGTAACACTAGTAAAATAATTACTGTCTTGTCCATGGTACTGGACCCTGGAGAATAACAAGGCAGAGGATGCAATCAGAGCACCCTCCTGTCTTCTAATCACTAATGCTGTAATACCATGCCCTGTAAAACAGCAGCCTTCTGTACAGCAAATAAAAAGAGAACAATCTTCCATACTATTTTCAAGGTGCATTAAATTGCTAATGCAATAAAATGAGCAATGTTTTCTCAATGAATAGTTTTGAGTGGATGTTTTCTTTTACACTGTAGTCTCTTTAACTATCACAAGTATTCACAGCACATCTGATTCATTCAGTGTTATAAAATTGGCACAGGCTGCCCAAGGAGGTGGTGGAGTCACTGTCTCTGGAGATGTTCAAGAACTGTAAAGATGTGGCACTGAGGGACGTGGTCATGGTGGGGATGGGTTGGTGGTTGGACTGGATGATCTTAGTGGTCCTTCCAACCTCTGTGATTCTATGATTCTAAAATCTCATCCATGTATTTCCTTCAATACACAGATGTATTTTTTTTTCCTTCTCCTAAACTTTTGGTTAAGTAGAATCTCACAGATGACATATTCCTTAACACGTTTGCAAAATTGCTTAAGAAAACGTGCACTGAGAATGTGAATTGACACTTGTAATTGCAGTACCTTTCCAGCAAAGCTGGGTTCTCTTGGGAGTACATTTGGTCTTTGCAGAACAGCAAACGTGCTAGGGTTTTTTCTTCTCTTTCTAAAACAAAACACAGTAGTGCACAAAGAATGTGACAGATGGCTGCTTCCTAATCTGCACATGACATATCTTTCAATTACAGAATTTGTTGCTTAACGTCTCAAAGTCCATATTGATTATATGCACTAGCAGAGGGGCAGTACTGAAAACAACCGGCTCTAGTAGAGAGGCTGAACCGTCCTCAGCGTGGAGTTTAATAGTTGTTCCTCATAAAGCAGGTGAAAAGCTAAGACAAAGAAATTTTGCCAGATGGTAACACAACATGTTGTGCTGCTTTTCCCCTGGCAGTTTACAGCAGGAAAAGTCTCTCACGGGAGTGAGGATTTGGAATATTTATTTTTTTTAAGCATGGGACACAATTCATATCTGCTTTTGAGGTGACAGCGTAGTCTAATAAGTACCTCGTGAGACTTCCAGATAAGCTGCGGATGTTATCTGAATGTCACATGGGACTTGTCCTGCTCTTCTGCCAGGGTTAAGCACTCAGTAGTTTAGAATCAATCACTGAACTGAAAGACAAAATGTGTATGTTTTTGATACACACATTAAGGAACCAGATTAATTATCCACCCACACCTTTGCGAAACTGCAAGCCAGTAACATAAAAACCAACTTTTTCTTTTTTTTTTTTTTTTTTTTATGCTAAAAGGAAGAAAAATACCATGGCAACTTTTCTGTGCTATTTAATCACATTTACTGAAATTTTATTAGGTGCTTTTGAAGTAAAATGGCAGGAAATAATCTAAAAATAATGTGCTTTTAAATAAAAAGGCCTCGAATTTGAGTATAAAAAGGAAACCAAATCTCTAATTTAGTGGAACCAGTATGATTAAAAATAATTACATTTGCAAAGTGAACATTTGGAGAAAAAATGATTAATGTGCTTAGTAATAACATCCATCTAATTTGTATAATGAGCATTTTCATTTAAAGCCATGTTTCCATTCAAAACATGAGAAGATTAAAAAGAAATAACTCAGAGTCTTTAGCATCATCTACCCGTATTTACATCAGCATCACGATTCTGAGCATGACATGGCTTAATGGCTCCGTTTGCCATTCAGTCAAACAAAAAACTGAAAGCAACAACTTTTAATTAATTTTTTTTTTTAATCCATAAACTTACATACATGCCATGGAACATTAATTGTGGCAAATCAAAGGAAATACTAGACATTTAAATACTGATTGCTCTCCACATCAGCAAAAGTACTGAATTTAGTAATCTATCTAGATAGAAATTAATATTCATTAGAACTCTACTATTAACTTTTGTTGATAACAACCTTAGAAAACATTATTTTGTCTTTCTTCATGCAATTATTACTGTAGACTGTGACTCTCCAAGCCAGACTGTCCCTATATAGGGAGCTTGGTCATTATCCTCAAAATGAGTCACGGATGACGCCAGATCACAACCCAAACACCACAGCTCTTTGAGTTAGACTCTAGCAGGTCTCATAATGAGAAGTTGATCCAAAGAAACAGAGACGTTGCTGCTGACAATATGCCCTGCACCTCTTTGTCTCTAGGGCCCCATCTCTCATGTTAATACCATCTCCATCTCACATGCCTGCACCCAAGTGCCATAATCTTGGCACTCCGCAAGCATCTCACATTGTAGGCAATTCTGACTCTGCCTCAAAGGCAAGTTTTAAACCTGCTCCTGAAACTGTGGCATTTCAGGATCCTCGGCCCTCTTTCAGATTAGCAGGTTTCTACAAGCTTTGAGGAATTCTAGCCTACAGCCATCATACTGTATGGTAACTTTATAATCTGTGTGTATGAGAGATGGGCAAAAAGCAGACAAAGACTATTGCCTGAGTCCCTCCACAAAAAATAATGCTAAGCAATTCACCAATTTTAGGAGTTGGATTTGATTATTTGATCCTTATGAGCCCCCCTCCAACCTGAGGATCCATTATATCATGATTCCTTTTTGTTCCCTATAACCTAACTTCTCCTCAGCATGTGCCTGCGTGATCTAGTTAGTCCACTGAATTTCAGTTCAAATTCATGAGAAGTTTCACAGGAAAACTGAGTCTATGATGCTGCATCACTTCTCCAATGCAGTTATTGGTTAGAATCACTCACCATGTACTCTCTACAGGTTTTGGAGCAAACTATTTTCCCTTTGCTGGCTAAAAGACTGGAAAACAAGCAAACAAGGAAACAAACAAACAAAACAACAGTTCACATTCAATCCAAACCACTATAAGGCACCAAAATGAGATATCTTTTCCTAGTTCTCATTTTTCAAGGAGACAAATAGAAACTGAAAAAGAAAAACAAAGTTACTCCCTACAAACCTCTTCTAGGTGTGCTATATTCAATTTTCTGAATGTTTAATAACACTTTCAAACTTGCAGACTTATTAAACAAGACAAGGACATTTTAATTTCTCCTGTGTCTCTAGCCTTGTCTGTGCCAGAAAAGTTTAAGTGGTTTTTATGTTGGCTGACTGAGCTGGTTATAGCTGTCTGCGCTCCCAGTACTGAAAGACTGAACGCGTACAAGAGTTGCAAAAACATAATCCGATAGTTTATGTGTTAGATGCCCAAGGTCAAGGGAGCAAATCCCTTAGTCTGAGTGGTGCATCAATTGAAAATTAATGGGGCTGTTAAATGTTAAGAGGAGCTGTAGTCACGTTATTGTGCTCAGTGCTGGGGCACAGGGGTGAGATGCTACAGAGGACAAAGCGAATGATCTAATGCATCCCCCTGGCCTTAAAATTTATGAAAATGAATAAAGACTGAACTTCAACTCCCATTTTGGTATAAAAGTGCATTCTTCAGTTTGAATCAAGTTGTGTGGAAGCAGTACTAAACCCATAAAAAAGAAGCCCTAGTACAGTGATTTAAACATGCCTTAATATGACAAATGCAAGAAACTTCTCATGTAATCAAACCAGTTAATTTTTTCTTTAAATGGTAGCTTTCTGTAGCTTAGGGTCTCTGCAGCAGAGAGCTACCAGGCTGTATGCTGCCCAGTTTACCCAGTTAAATTTTCCAGCAGATGTGCTGGGGTACCACTCACTACAGCCCTGCAAGATATCACAGCCTTCTGTCCACTCAGGGATGCAATGTGGCTATCTCACTTCCAACAGGATGAGGACAAGTGTAAGGTGGTAATTGCTATGAGAACATAACCCTGGCAGAGATGGGAGGAGCAGCATCCGCAGCCACTGCACACCTACAAGATCCCACAGGGTATGGGACACAGATCCACCACTGCTGTTGGCAGATCTGATGGGACAAGCATACTCAGCCCCTGCCTGCACCTGCAGGTGTTGTTCCCTTTAAGGAGAAAAGGCCACCTAGGATAGAAACTAAGCTGTCATTTCTAAGGTGAGGAAATGAAGAAGCAGTCACAACCACTATTCAGTTAATCAGGGATAACAGTGATGACCTCATTCTGTCAGGAAATATGCACAGTGGTGACCTCCTCCTTGATCAGGAACAATGGAATACGACAGTACAGCCATTGTTTCCACATAGATCAGAACATTTCTCCTCCTCACTCCCCTTAACAGTGATACATGCCTGTAGCTTTTTCCTGTACTTCTGACTTCACTCATCTGGTATATTATAGTGCCAATATTAAGAATTCATAGAAATATCCTCATGATCACTTGAAATCAAGTTCCTACTTAATGAGAATTAATTGTTGATGGTGGAGCATGGTGATAATCTGGGAGCATTGGAAGCCCTGTTTAGTTAAGAAAGGACTGACAGCAAGCACGGCCTCGCTGCCACTTGGCACACCAGGGAACCAAACCACCCTGCTGTGCAAACTCCTCCATTAATTGGTAGCGGCTTAGAGCTTTATTACTCTAGTTCAGAGTCCCTGACCTGCATTTCCAAAGTGATTAATAGGTTCTCTAAGCCATTTTAATAAATTTTGTGAGGCCCACTCTAATTTTACAGACTTATGATCTGCATAAAGCCAGGCCCAAGATCAATATCAAATAATCTCTGCATCGACCCTGCAATTCCTGAAGGAACACGGGCAGTTGCTTTAGAGAGATGTCACAGGAAGAGATGGATCATTCATCCCAGCTAGAGGTTAGTTGTTCCTTCCCTGTTTAACACTTCCCCCATTATTGATAGACTCGCTCTGGCCAACTTCATTTTCCAGCCAATTATTTTCATGATGCCTTTTTTGTTGAGATTCCTAGTATTAAATGTCCTAATTGTAGTTTCTCTAACACTGAAGTCTTTTTTGTAGTTCCTGTTGGTGAGAGGCTGAGTGGCAAAACCCTCACGTGAAATAAGTGAAGCCCAGAACTTGTGAAAACGAACCCTCCCTACCACCATTACTATTATTTTTAAATCTTTAATGTACAGGAAAACAACAGGAAGACAAAGAAGCTGGAGGCATGTGTAGATAATCTCTTCATGGCTTTCACATTTCTTAATGCCATTCTCATTAAAAAGTTTTTCCTGCCAACTGCTATTTTCTTATGTCTTCAGACTGTCAGCGTTAATGATGAGCAACTCTACTGCAAGGTATTTACATGCTGTCTCGTCACCACCACAGACAGCAATTTTATAAATTGTGACAGAGAGAAAGAGGGAAAACTTGGGAGTGATTTCACAAACTGGGCCTCTGTGCTCTCTGCAAATGACTATGTGATAACTCAGGAGAAGCGCTTCCAGTACATGGATTAGTAAAGCACCCCTGCAGGCTAATTCTAATGATTAGGTAGGTAAGGTTTTCCAGGGTGGATACTCACACTACACAGTTAGGGTAGCTTACAGCAAGCATGGATGTATCTTAAAAGTACGTCTCTAGACAATGCATCATTATTGACCCTCTCCTTGGTACCCTTTGTAGCTGCCCAATGTCTTGGACACACCCCACTAACTCTGTATGTGGAAACAACACAAGGTTCCTTACATGCTGATTATGTCCTAAACTTTCAGAAGACAAGTCCTTGCATTTGATTTCAGCAGCGTCCCAGGAACTTACGCTCCACTGACAACTTCTAGGGGTGCTGAACTCTTCTGCTCAGCACCATCGAATGAGCACCAACCATGTCATGCGTTCCCAGAAACACAATCTTGTGTTGCCTATGTGCTAAAGATTGCATGTAGTTCAAATGAAGCAATGGCACCACACAGTTTCATTTTCTCCATATACCTTCATTGTTCCTTTCTCCAGTTTCCACGCCAGCAATTCTATTACTTTTTTCTCCTTCAGCAAAGGCGGGACAGTTTCCACCAGACCACAGGAAGTGACAGTGTAGACTAATTGGTATGCAACCATTTTGTTGCTGACTCCCTGCTTACTAATGCTTTTGGGTAGCTATCAATAAACACATTTGCAATTGGTTCAATAACAGAGATGAGAGAGAAATTAGATGGATGTCAGCATGTGGTAGAAATAGACATTCATGCTAACATTAGGTATACCAATGTTCAAGCTTGCCATCAATGACAGACTTACTTTTCTTCCCAATACTAAGAGCTCATTTCAGCCCAAAACTCTCTAAAGTAGGCATTTGCCTTGAAGGCCTCTTAGAAGGAGAAGTAAAGACCACAAATGCTCACATCGCACGTCTATGGATAAGCTCAGGCCTTGATTATCCCAAAATGCCTATGCAGAGAGAGGATGTACGGTCAGTTGCATTCGAAGTGCAAAATGCATTCTCAGTTCATCCACCTGCACTTTTGCTAAACTTTATATAAAATGTTTGCAGAATAAGCCACACAAACAAAACTAAGCATTTCTTGAAAGACAACATCAGAACCAGAATAAACAAAATCACTATGGACCCCAAGATCAGTTTCTTTCACTTGAATTATAATGCCCCTCACCACTGTGCAGTAAAAACAGATTGCCAATTACTTACATTCAAGCACTGAGCAGGATACATCTTTTACAAGCCTAGAGGTAAAAAAAAAGCAGAATGTTGAATGCACAGACTGCACGTATTGCTGGCACAATTTGCTTTGAGTGGTGACTTAGACAGGTAAGGGATGTTTTTACGGCAGTCACAGTGCTGGCTGACCTGAAAATAGGGAATTTGTTCTGGAATTAGAGGAAGGCACAAATACTCTCCATGGAAAAGCATGGAATAGGTGGAGAGCTGGATGGGCACACAGATGAGAAACTTGGCTGGAGGGAGAGTAGCATTTGTACAGTGTATGAGTATACGTTTAATGCTACCTGTTTCACTGTCACTCTGAAAATGGAAGAGTTGCACAGTACACTTCGAATACCAAGTATGTATCACTCAATGCCATGTGTAAATCCTGAAGAAATGAATTAAAAATGCAGTTAATTTTTCCCATGTTTTAGAGCTAGATTTTAACTTGCTATACAGATTCCCACGGAGACTTGTTTGAGAGAACTAATGAAACATTAATGCCTGAAAAAGATTTTTAAGAGTGGTACTTTAGGAACTATTTGGCTTTGATAAAGGGTTTGACTGTGTGATAACCCCAGAGCCTGCAGTTATAGTACAATATTTATAAATGGAAGAGACATTTACAGCCTCATAAAAGCTTCTGTTTATTGTTATAAAATTGCAGTGTTGCACTGAAACATTAGTATCTAGGTTAACCTGTTCCTTGTAGCATTGCTACCAGAACAGATTAAGCAGTTGAACAGGCATAATAAGCAAAAATACCCAGCAACTGCCAAACGACAGCAATAACGTGGGACAACGAAAGAAGGTAGTCCAAGCCACCACCAAATCTGCACTCTGCCTTTGGCTCTTGAAATACATAGTTCAGGAGCACAGGCAAATCTGGAGTGGAAGCTGAGCAACAAGCTGTCCATGATGTCTTTGAAGACTTCCAGTAATCAGACTAGTTTCAGCTAGGAATCCGATGCCCGAGAAATGCTTAAAACACCACAGCAGGACAGTGGAAGGAGGATGTGGATGTGAAAGCTTTTGCTCCCCCTGTTCCTCCTGATTAAGTAGCACATTTGACATAGATCAGTAGCCTCTGCCGGTACGAGTGCTGGTGAATCAGAAATAGTGTGATACTTTATTTTTCCTTTCTGATGGATGTGCACCCATGGCAGTCTCTGAACAAATGTATTTCAATTTAAAACATTATGAGTTCAAAAGGAATGCAGAACTGATACTGATGCTTTCCTTTTCAAATCAGCTCAGCTTATAACCTCTCTACTTGAAGCAAAGTCTTGAGCAAATAGAGTTTGCAATGTGATGTGGAGGTTAATGAGCACAGTCTCCTTGTCTGGTTGAAACTGACAGAAAGAAAGCTACAGGGGCTGCTTCCTCCTTGGAGGTTCCTAAAGAAGTTTGTGGAAGTAGCTTGTGTCCCAGGCTCCAAGGGATCCACATCTTCCCTTAAGGGCTATATTTGTGGCAGGCTGGGCTATACAGTCTTTTAGCACAGTGTCTCCTTACACCAGTTCCACAGAGAGCCCTGTCTAGAGAAGATGGAAAGGACTGGAAATACAAGTTGCAAGAAGAACGCACATTCTAACCTCTTACTGAGTTAGCTTGCAATGAAACTCTATAGCTTCCTGAAACTTCAAATATTGAAGATGACCTTAAATGGACTTTCCAGTATCTCTTGTTTAAATGAATGCCTTTATTAACAGGAATTATATTTTTTGCTGAAATTTCTGATCAGCTCTTAGAATTCTTAATGGATGCCTGAGAAGCCACTTTTCCTAAGTCTTATAACCATCTTGGAAAGCTTCATTTCATTTTTTAATGAAATCTGGAGCTCCATACTTTAATCATTTTTTTCACTCTGACCTGTTAGGCACAACATCAGTTAGATGTGATAAAGATCCTCAAAGGCTTTTCAGTGAAGAAACTGTAGAAAATGGTATGCTGCAAACCTTCCCATAATCTTATGGCATGAAAACAAAAACTGGGAAATATTTTTTGCATTATCTTAGTTGAAGTAATTCAATATTCTCTGTAGAAGGACAAAGGTTCTAGGAATACTGTTAATACGTATAAATATATCATATAAACAAAGTATGGTTATCGTTGGAAGGGATCTTAAAGATGATCTTGTTCCAACACACTTCCATGGGCAGGAAAAGATCCCACTAAATCAGGTTGCTTAAGGTTCCATTCAATCTGACCTTGAACAGTTCCAGGGATGGGCATCAACAACTTCTCTGAGCAATCTGTTCCAGAGTCTCACCAGGCTAATAGAGAATAATTTCATAATTATATCTAATGCCAAACTACTCTTTTTCAGTTTAAAGCTGTTACCTCCTGCCCTGTAGCTATATTCTTTTATAAAGTGTTCCCCTCCAGCCTTCTTGTAGGCCTCCCTTAGGTACTACTTGGCTGCTATAAGGTCTCCAAAGAACCTTCTCTTCATAGACTAAACAACCCCAACTTTTTCAGCTTGTCTTCACAGGAATGGTTTTCTAGCCCTCTGCCTCTTGTCTGGATCCACTCCAATAGGTCCATATTCTACACTGGGGGTCTCAAAATAGTGGAGTAGAGGGGGAGAACCAAACCTGAGGGTCATGTTTCTTTTGATGCAGCCCAGAGAAGTGTGGAGCTGCCTATTCCACAGTGGGTTAAACCTAGCTGAAACAAAAGGGTTTAATTACTGGTCTTCATCTACAGCAGAGAAGACAGCAACCTTCAAATCATGTGCATGCACATGTATGACTGGACCTGGTCAGGAACTTAGTAATTTAGAGGAGTACTCCCATTGTTTCCACTTCGAGTGTGAATGATCATGATGAGCTTTAGATTTATAGGACTGCAGGAAATAAAGCTGCAAGAAAATCCAAGAAATTGTTTATCCCGATTCTCTCCCATTCATCTGACAATGTCCCTCCACTATGAAACGCCTGCATTTCATCCTTGTCTTCATACTTAAGGCTCAGCATCTCTACTTCCCTTCCTTAGGAATCTAATGACTTAATATGAACCATATAAGACAAAAAAATAAAAGAAACCATGTAAGATTCCTTTGACAATGATAATGCAGACGCATAAATCTTAACTGCTTTTTCAATTCGTGTACTGCATCCCATCAGATGTGCTCCCTGCTGAAATCAGCATGATAGCTACACATTTAAAATTGGTTCTTAATCTGAAGACCTTTGAGTTTTGAGACTACACACTTGCATTTTCAAACTTTGTGACATTTATATCAAGGCACCAGGGTTATTTGAACTTATTCTTTCATTATCAGTAAAAAAAAGTCTTCAATATATTATGTCATGATTAATTTGAACACAACTCCCTGGAACAGAAGGAAAAAAAAGAACGATCCTACTCTGAAGCATTAGCACTAAGCAGGATATTTTTTTGTAATGGAAATGTATCCTACCTTTTCTGCAGCTGACTCCTCTATTTTTGGCCTCCAAGATGTACCCATGCAGAGCACAGAAACTGCTCTGGACCAGGGAAGTGTAACATGGGTGCTTACCTCCCTCAGGGGAAAGGGTTCTGTAAGCTGCACTGGGATGGCTTGCTCAGCCTGGGTGACAGGAGCAGTGACACAGAAGTGGCATGCCTGGCAGATGGCTCTATCACTGTTCATTGCCACTGCCAGCCCCATGCCACTTTGTGCCACATACACTGGCTTCAGCAAGCAGTATGGACTGTACAGGAAAAGCTTTGCTAGCAACAGGGTGAGCTGAAACTGTGCCTGGGTCCTGCAAGCAAAGAATGGAGATGGAAATATGATGGGACTGCAACAGGCTCCACCTCGCACATTCCCCCAGGAGGAGCTGGCTAACAGTTACTGCAATTTACAGCTGCCATCCCAAAACATAATTAATGTGCAACCTAAGCCAGAAGGCTATCTTAAGGGAGAGCATGGTCTACTTAGCTCACTTACAATAGTAAAAGGGTCTTTATTTTTTAGGGATCACTGCTAATGGCAGACAGTTTCTTAGGGGCCATCAAGACTTAAGCAGATGTGGGAGCAGATGGCAAGACAATAATGCTTTTTTGGATGATTGACTAATACCTTTTGCCAAACGCCAGTGGTAATAAAGATATTTTGCCCATCTTAGAATAAGCGACAAAGAATTTTCATTCCAACATTGGCAGGAGTTGAGTTTCACTTTTCTTTGTGTGCTTGTAAGCACCAAGAAACACCCATAAGCTCAACGGAGATTTAACCTTCTTTCCCTCCACCCAAGAAATTGCAGTTCTCTATACATTTTGAAGAGGTAATACAAATGTTTAATCAGTTTTGTCATGTCCTGACTCTTTTGAAAGCAGGATGACATATATACCAAAGCAAGGGAGTAAAATCTGTCCAGCAAAAGGGAAAATTTATGGCTGCAATTTTGCAAAAGGGTCCCTCTGATGCAGTAAACTGCAAGAATGAAGCATGAAGAGTTTATTAAAGCCATAAGAATTCTGAGATGAGATTACAGCCTTTATACTCTGCCACGCTTCAAATTTGATAACGCATATCCCCCACCCACCTCCTCCCCCCTGCCACCGCTTTGGGAAAGGCAGAGAGGGGATAAAACCCACAGCGGATTGATTTTGATTTCACATGTAGTATTCTCATTAATTTTCAAGGCATCAGCTCACGCAGATCAAAGTGGCAGAAGACGCTGACATCAGCTTTCATATCTGAGAGCTTATCACTCCCTGATGATAAAATTGCAGGATTATCAGGGAGTGCATCTGCAAGTCTATAGCTACTGTAAAAAGCATTGTGACATATAAATGCACAATGTGACACCACTACTGTATCATCTTTACTGGAATACTTAGCAAAACATTGTCATTGTCACCAAATGACAGTCATGCCATTGACTGTACTTTACAGTTTGGTAGCCCTGGAAATTGTAACTTGGGGGACAGCAAAATCTTTTTGTTGCCCTGGCTGCCCCCATAATCACCTGCCATCTTTACTCCTCCTTTCTTCACACAGGGGGGTTGATAGGAGTCCTAAGAGCTCTTAAGTCACTAAGTAAACGGAGTAATTTCCCTACATCAGAGCCCTGTACTCCTGGTACTTGGCCTTGGACAAAAGGGAGAGGTTGTTAATGCTGTGTTTTGCAGGGACAACACAGTTGCATTCCCATACCACCCTTCTTCCTTCTAGTATGTCCAGTCATTCAACAATGCAAGCTTAGGGATGAGTTCACAACAGGGAAAATGCTATCTGATGAAACTTGGACATTTAGCTAGGACCTCACTAGAAGCACGGTTGTGCTGATCTAAGTAAGCTTAGTAAAAACAAAGTTGCAACATTTCTGAGACGTTTTTTTCTTTACCCTAGGAACAATATGGGGAGGCAAACCCTTTCTTGATAATCAGATCTCATTCAAAATTGAGAAGTGTTCATGGATTGCAAAGATTGGAGAATGAAGAGGAGAAAGCACACTCGGAGGATACTTCATGTCATGCTTCTCATCAACCACTGGGGAAAAAAGGTTATATTCTTGTATCTCTTAAATCCAAATCACTACAGCAATGATCACTAAGAAATACTACATAAAGAATCAACTCCAAATCAATATTCTAAGACACCAAGCTGTTCTGAAACTGCTAATGCACATAGCCCCCTTTTCCAAGGAAAGGGATTATACTCAGCAACAAGGAATGAACAGAAAGCCAGCTGGCTAATTAATGGGAATAGCAGTGCCATTTGGGATTAGAAAGAACAGCTAGCAATCCATAAAAAACAAGTGCTACGGTAGGAAAATCCGAATGGGAATTGCATAAAATTCCTTTTTTGAAGGTCACAGACTGACTCCTCTATATACGGTGCAATGTCACTACACTGAAGCACTGAGTAACAGATACCTCTCTTCTCTCCATTTATAGAAAAAACCTGTGATGCAAAACCAATACAGAGACTCCTTAAATATGTTCTACACAGAGCTCAGACTGAGGACATAATGAAGAAATGCCAGGCAGCAAAAATAATTATGCAACCTGTCAGTGCTGGTGACAGTTCAAAAACAATTTCTCCTCTAGAACTGGGCTGAAAATACTATTGTTCAGTGGGATCTTCTGATATTTTGAAATGAAGGTGTACTGTAAAATAGTGTAAGAATTGAGATTCCTCTCAAAATATTGCAGGGCTGTGTTTTGATACTGATGAACTGTTTTGCTTAAAGAGAGAAGAGAATGTCTTAAACCAACACTGAAGTAATACAAGAGATATAAAGCATTTTAGCATAAAATGGATGTCAGAGTAGAGAAATCTCAATGGAATTAAATGAAATAGCATGAAAATTAAATGTTTTAACTAGTTGAGACGCAAATCAGCATTATACAGATGACACAAGTAAGCTATTTGCTTCTACAACTTTCTACTGGAAACAGTATCAGAATGTGCCTAGGAAATTTATTCTGTTGAAACTGAATTGTTCCAGTTGAAAACACTGTTGTGCAACATTTTTGTTTGTTTTTACAGATATTATGTGGGAGCCAGCTGCAGAAAAAATTCTCTGTTCATGGATATGCAAACTTTTGGAAATGATTCCCCTTTTAGCTTGGTGTGTAACATCCTGAAAAATCCCATTTGATGGGACCAGATGCCAGTACACACCACTAAACAACCACACTGGATTGTGTTCTTCCCCAGAACAAAAAATAACATAATTAACCACAACATAGCCTACTGTAATGCTTTGTTTACAACCTCTTTTTCTGACCTGTCATTTCAGATGAGGATTTTTACAGTTATCCAGTGACCCTTCACCAATAAATCCAAGCAGCTTACCCATGTTCTTAAACTCTTTTCTTCCTGTAGAGCTTCCAGACACTCAAACACCTCAGGTGTCCACTTAATGGGGAAAAGGTTTTATTTATCAGCTGGGGCAGGTGAGTGTCTGCTAAGCTGAATGAAAATCAAAGTTGCTGCTGAAGACACCACTTGGAATTTTAATATCTAGACCACTCCAAGGCTCTTCTAGCTATCAGAAGGTTATCATTAAATCACATACATATAGCAGGTTAAAGGTCAGTCTTTTAAGGGAGTGCACATAAGTCTGTTGAGTTATTGTCCTTATTAGATGAAATATTCTGGCCCATAAATATTCATAGCTAAGCAACAGAGTAAAGATATTTGCTACCTACATGGTGACCTGTTTGTGCACACACCCTTTGCAAATGACGTGGTAAACAGCATGATTCCAAGAAGAGATTCCTAGTCTCCAGACTTCTCAGTTCAGCAACCCTAAGGTTGTACAACCTCTCACTGTAGCAGCTCCTTTCTCTTTGGACTGATGTCTAAGAATGGAGAAATCAGAACGACAGTTTGATTCCCATCCAACACCTTCCCTTCCAGCAGCCAGCTGTCACATCTTGGGTAGCACACTCAGTGCACCATGAAGGGCAGTTAGGGATGTATCACTGCTGTGACCAGCGCACACACAAAATAATGTTCATTATGTCATATTACCATAAACATCAAAAAAGGGGAGATCAAATTCAAAATGAACACTGCTTCAACTGCCCCAGTTTTCTCAGCCTGGTACCTTATACAAATCTGTTCCAAGGCTTACTGGAACACCAGCTAGGACCAAACCAAGTCTACCTGTGATACACACAAACATACAAATGAGTCCATTCTCCAGACCCAAACACAGCCATCATAGTCTGCACTGTACTTGCAGGCAAGAAAAAAAGAAAATGATTATTTGCTGCCTGTGATAATCTCTTTCATTTTGTTTCTTTTCCTGCTTAAACATTCCTAAGGCATCTGACATCTCCACAGATCCTAGAAGATACTGCCAGGAAATATCACCTTCAGAGTTCATGTAGTGGGATTGGCAGTGATGAACTGACCTTCCACTAAAGAAGGGCTACCAGGCAGCTACTAGCAAGGACCTCGTTTGGACAGGCATAGTGGAGAAAGGATCACCCTCATTCTGTCTTGACACCAGCCACGGCAGCAAACAGACCAGCAAGTGATGGAGTGATGGTATAGAGCTGTTCCACCTCCTCTTTTCATTTCTGTTTGCATTTATTGCCCCAGCGGGATCACAGCTCAGGTACACATTGAAGCAGTACATGGAATTTCCTGCAGAGAAAACCAGGAAACCATGGCATGCCTCGAGAGTCAACTGTCAGTGCATACAGAAATCAGACCTTTCTTTATCCAAGCAAGCCTGCTGTGGGTCTTCTATAAATGTCCAAGTGCATACTGAAAGCCTTTTATATTTCACATCCCAAATGCAAATATGCACTCACTCATACACTCCAGTCTTAAGCCCTTGAGCGTACTGTCACAATCTTGGTTTTTCCAGGTAATTCACATTTAAGCAGTTGCCCCTGCAAGAAGCGGATCTCAACCAGAAATAATACAACTTTGCAATAACTCCTGCTTCCTTTACACTGAGGAAAATCCTGAGCAGAAAAAAAGACCAATAAAAACTTTAAATACTGATGGAACACAAGACAGTAAACAAAACAGTCACATAGTAAAGCCTGTGATAGTAAAGAGAATCCATATATGGCTGCAGCCCCTACTCAGGCAAACTCCCAAGCTGCTCTTAATGGCATGAGTTGGGAATGACATAATGTGCCAGACCATTCAAAGTGGAACAGCTGTAATTGGATTGGTAAAGAAAAAGGAACTCAATCTAGAAGTTGGTAAATCAAGTGTTTGACAAGTATGCAATGACAACAGCCCAACTCACAGCTGGGACATGGATGACATTTCCTAGACCCTCTGTATACCCATATCCTGACTACACAGTACAGTAGCTCTAGAATCATGCAGACACTATGCAGTAAATGCACACTCTTCAACTTGATTTCTTCTTCCCCAAGAGAATACTCTATGAACATATAGGCTGCACATCCCCTCTGTTTTGTTGCAAGTAACTACCCACACATCTCCTCTCAGCTGGCGAACAGGTCTACACATTAAGGCTTTAACAACATCAATATTTGAGAAAACGTTCTAGTATGTATGTAAACCCACTGCCTTGCTGTGGTTCAGGTACTGTTTTTACCAGCATCTTCTTCAGTAGTAAGCCTTAAATATTTCTCCCTGGACTGGACATTTATGAAGTGCTGGGTTGCTAGCCAACTGTTCACCTGCAGGGGACACAGCATACTGCTACTTCTTACTACTTTAATCATGTAAATGTTTGCAGTAAGGTTATTTTGTGTTCTTGAGACAAAGATAAACATTGAATAGGAGAGAAAACTGAGCAAGCATCTTCCCTTGTGCTGTCATAATCAGAGGAAAATCAGGAGAGAATGAACTGGTCAAACAAATGAAAGCAAGCGTACAGGACTCGGGTTTTGTTCACTGGACCAAACTATCATCTGTGCTACAGCTCTCACCTACCACATTCCCGCAGTAGCGACTTACTCAGGTACTGTGCTCCAGACAACAAATTTACAACAGCATCTCATGGAAATGGCAGCTGCTTAAAATGCATCAGCAACGGTTTGAGAGAAATGATATTTAACTAGAAACACCAATACAGTTTTGTTGTGATTATCATTAAATGTGTTCCGTTTGCAATGCAAAACTGAAGATTTAAGACTTTCTGGACTTCCTGCAGGGAGACAACTACATTTTGATTGTCAGTGAAAACACTAACATTTAACAGAAAAACAGATCCGTGAAAACACAAGTGATTTTTCAGAGTTAAATAATTTCTTAAACACCTTTAAAATATGCTAAAACTATACTGATTCAAAAGGTAATGAGCATCACTAGTGGGAAGAATTCAAGCCTTGAAGTCAATGGATTTGCTTGTGTGAGTAATTGATCTACTGTAATATTCTTTTGTCTATAATGAGTATGCCATCCTCTCAAGTTGAAAAAAAATCACCTTCTTTTTAAGACAACATAAAAAGAGATCTGCAGTAGATGCGTGATCTGCAATTTGGGTAACTATGCTGTAAAACAGTAAAATTTCTGCTACTATGGAGAATATGACTCAGTTGAAGGCACTGAAATTGCATACTGAGAAAGCAACCAGACTTATTTCTGCCTGCTTCAGCCATCATGGGCTGTTGCAAGAATATGTTAGTAGAATGAACACATGAAACACTGTTCAGGGTCACTGTACACAAAACACAGAAATTTGTAGCCAGCAAGCTTTTTCCTGCCATGCATCCCCACATGGCTTTGTTATTGGAGCCATTCTTCTACATGCCTGACACTATGATTCTTGTCCTGCTCAACCACTGTAAGGATAAGTGACAAAAAAATATTTCCATATCTAGTTAAAGTGTAAGAAGGCATCTGACTACGCACAAGTATGGCTTAAATGGGACACACCATAAATACTGCGGATGACCTGCAGTTATAGAGTCATGGACTTACATTTTAGTTCTCCGTGCCATCATCAGTCACTGAATCGTGCTATTTCATCACAAGACAACTTCTTCGGTCAGTGTTTCCCTTTTTCTGCACAGAACCTCGCTAACCAATCTGTTGAACAAAGAAAGTACTTAATAAGTAAGGAAACCTTTTTCTGATCAATAACACTGGTCCATTCAGTGACATGGAGCATGCCCAAAACAGGGCCACAGAAATGATGTCATGGATGAAATACCTCCCCTACAAGGACAGCCTGAGATAGCTGGGATTGTTCAGCATGGAGAAGAGAAGGCTTCAGGGAGATCTGAGAGCGGCCTTTCAGTATCTAAAGTGGAACTATAAGAAAGAAGGGGATAGACTCTTTAGCAGGGTTGTTTTGATGGGACAAAGGGAAATGGTTTTGAACTAAAATAAAGGAGATTTAGAATGGATATAAGGAAGAAGTTTTTTGCAGTCAGGGTGGTGAGGCAGTGGCACAGGTTACCCAGAGAGGTGGTGGATGCCCTGTCCCTGGAAGCATTTGAGGTCAGGCTGGATGGGGCTCTGAGCAACTTGAAGTAGCTGTAGGTTTCTTTTTCTTGCAGAAGAATTGGTCCAGATGACCTTGAAGGGTCCCTTTCAACTTAAATGACTCTATGATTCTATGGTCTGTTAATAACAATGGTACTGCACGGAACAAATGATGCTATCTTTACTTTCTTACCAGTATGTACTAGAATATGACCATGAGCCTGTGCTTGGGCGTATTACCCCTGCAATTTCTACTTAACACAGAGGAAGAACAGTCCAAATGCAAACAGTTTTGTTATTGACTAAACTTCATACAACAACCTTTGTGCCGTTTACACACAACATACCTCACAATAACAAAGACAGCCAGACCCACAGATCTGCCTTCAGACAAGACTCCTCTTAAACACCAATCCTTGTTGCAGCCCCTCCTACTCTTCTTTTTCCACCAGCCCCCCCACCCCCTCTCCCTTTGTTTCTGGAGTTTTCCACAGAACAATTCTCCACGTGAATGGCTAATCTAGAACCTGTAAAATCCAGTAACATTCATGACACTCTATGCCTGGAAAAAAGCAATCTTTTGGACCACCCAACTTTCCAAATCTTCCCATCCATATGAAATTTCTCTAGTAAAGTCAAATTGGAAAGATTTTTATTTAAATGACCATTCTTTGAAATGTTCTCCTAGGACATACAATCTGCTCTAGTATTACAATCTATTTTATTACAGGGTTTGATGCCAAAGAACAGCCTCCAGCTCACTGGTCCTAACTACTTCAGTGCTTCTCCTTCTGCACACCACAAATGATCTCCAACACTTCACAGCACTAAGAAATCTCGCCTCTTCCAACAGCTACTTAAACTCCCGCCTTGAGGTGATGTAAATTAAGGAGTCTACCTACACAGCACATTTTACCTCTGCTTGCATACTGATATGCTGAGATAGACAGCAACCACCATGAGGCAGTGAAAACAAAATATTTATGTTCCTTGGAATGAATTACCCTGCAGTCCCTAATTATGTGCCCATGGAGGAAACAGCTGCTTGCTGGGGTTTTCTTCATGTAGTCTATAGCAGCACAGTGGGATTACTTGGCAGAAAGGTGAGCTGAATGCACATTGGAGAGTGCTGTGTGCTGTTATCTAGTAGGGAATAAAATTAACAGTCACATCCTAATTAAGGGATAAGATGTTTTTTTTGCTCTTTGAAGCATTTAAGGAAGGATCCTATGTCTCATTCTAAAAGACAGAATCTCTTTGCAAACTACAAGCTCAGAGAAGGATTTACTAAGACTGATCTATTAGTAACGCCGATGGGTCAGACTACAATGGTCTTGTATAGCTTTGAAATCTTTAATACAAGAATAAATAAAAGGCTCACATCATCCACATTCACTGTTAACCTTCATTATTTCTTTCATACACTTTAGCCCTGTGACTCCTTCACTGGCACACTTGAAGGATCAGAAGCTAAATGAGAGTCAGACTTTCAGTTAATGCAGTACAGTCAAATCCATCATCAGTTTCTCCACTCACTGGAAATCATTTGCAAATCTCCAAGTACTGGCTAAGGACATGAAAACAAAGCTGAAGTCTGGAAGAATAGAGGGCATTCCTACCCAGCCTGAGAACTAAAGTACAAGGAAAAGTGAAGGCTCCCCTGTACTTGCACCTGAGTCTGTCAAAATCTGAACTACCGTGACATTTTCAAAACACCAAATGTGCATGGCTAACATACCTGCAACGATTCCTACTCACTAATCCAGAGCCCCCTGGACAAAGGTCTAAGAGGAAGGTATTCCATACTCATTGACTCCCTTTCTTATCAGATCAAGTTTCAACTGTAAGTGCAGAGCAAGAACGATAAGCAATGTGCCTTTGATAGTCATTTGTGGGTACAGGGAAGAAGTTTTTAAGTCTTAACTAACTGTAGTTTCAAAATAGATTTTACACTGGAACAATAAAAACTAAGAAATTTATTGATATTGATTCTGTGTCCTGGGCAGGAAAGGAAGGCAAGAAAAAGAACGAAAAGACAATGACTTCATTTCTGTGAGTAATTCTGATCTACCGGGTACAAATCAAAAAAGAAAAACTTGACGTACACTTTGAAGAGTAATTGATGAATAGATGAATCCATTAATTCAATCATGGAGTTTTCTGTCTTCTTCTGCTATTAAGCTCTCTTCTTTCTCACTAGCTCTCATTTTGCAAAATTACTTTCTACTCAGTTGAAGAGTTACCTTTCTGGTTAACTAAGACTTGAGATGCCACATGACAAACACAGTAAAATATTTCTGAGGTCAACATATTTTTTGAATGGTCAAAACCCACAGGAGACTGGTAAGTGTAAACAGCAGATACTTAATATATAGGACTGTGAGCATTTCAGATTTGCATTGGGAAATCTCACTGACAACACAAAGCCCCATTTGCAGAGATAACGGGACACACAGGTTGACCTCCATCAGGTTTCCTGGAAAGCCAGGCTTTTAAAGGAGGCTTGTCCCTAGGGAACTGTGATTGGCATTGCCTGTGATCTGTATTTACTTACGTGGCACGCTTCACCCATCTCCCTGGGTGCTGCCAGCAGGTAAACACTTCTGAAAAATCACACTACTTTTTCAAACCCCAAAGAGTGAAGCCTTGAAATACTTTCTAGGCACAGAATGGAAAGGAAAAAGTAATATTTGAGAGTAGAAGCCAGAACATGTTGTGCTATTCCAAATCACAGCATTGGTTTGCTATCAACATCACTCATAGCAACTAACTTTGCATGTTCAATTTCCTGTCTAATCAAGTACTGGAGTTATCTCCATCTCTTTGAGTTGTTGGCAGACTCTGTAGCTTTCAAGCCCAGATTTGGAGTACAAAAACAAGGTTTAAAAGATTTAACCTTTCATTAAAGACATCACCGTTGGTACTTATCTATCAGCAGCACTGTAGCCGCAAAATGAAATCTATACCATGAATCTCATTAATATCACACTGCTAGCCATCTTTCCCTGTTCATGCTATTTCACAGCATCCAGTTTCATTCCTCTGCACGTTCAGAAGGTATATGGCAAAGACTGTGCATCTATATTATGGTTTGTACCACGCAGAATCGTTTCCTCCTCCAGATTTTCCCAGTTGCATGATGTGCATAGCTACTTATCATGGCATCTGCTGGACTGTTACACATAGGATCAAGATTTCTTTCTCGCTAACTAGCTGAGAATGTTGCTATTTTCAGAGGAGACCACAGCTAGGAAAACTGAAATGTTAATGGAATGCTCTGCTATTTGGGCAGAGATACCTCACAAACTACTAAGCATAAGACGGTTTAAAATAAAGACATTTGATTCACTGAGCACTTATGAGAGAGGACATTACCTTTGCAGGCAGCCCAGTCTTACTACATTTACATTTCAAAATAAATCAAGCTTGCTTAATCTACAGTTAGCATCTACACATCATGCATTTTTTTCCCAACTAAGATAAAATGCAACATACAACGAACTAATGGTTTAGAAAGAGCTTTCACATTAATCACCCAAGTAAGAAAATGGTGCCAATCCATTAATCTCGACTGAGTTACTTTTCGAAGGAGGATAGATAAGTAAACAGCCACAAAATATGGAGGTGCTTAGCTCAAGCAGAATAAACTCTAACACTGGTGAAAAGGAAAATATGAAAGAGGCCATTAAACACATGTTCATGCTAATTTATTTACATTTAAAGAACAAGGGGGCCATTTGCTGTAACTAAATGTAAGATAATTAAAAGTGGGAATTACCAATTAGAATCTATATATTAGCAGTAAGTACTTCTACAAAACACTGCAATGCTGAGTATATGCCAATACTAACAGACCATTTTTATTTTCCAAGCATTTCTAAGAGCTTCACACAGAATTCATAGCGTACAGCATAGTTCACTGATTTCTTATGGCAAAGCAGGCTGAATTTCCCCTTGCATTAAATATCTGGTAAGAGGCAGCACAATGCTAAGCAGCGCTGCTTCCTCTCACTCTGCACCGACCTCAACACATATGTGCACGTGTCCAGGAAATTTTATGAATGTATGCACAGGTTGAGCATAACCTCTGTCAGAAACTACATTAATATAACAAGAACCCATTAAGCAACTACAGCACATTCACAGAAGCAGACAGGACTAATGTTTGTGGGCTGGTTCTGAAAAAAGAGAGTTCCTTTTCTTCTTCACCCAGTTTCTCCAGTAAGATCTATCTCTCTTTTCCATGGCTCTCTCCATGTACTCCCTAACACCAGGGGACACTGACAATGTATAAATAAGTGTTTTTCAAATAAATAGGGTCTCTTGTTCTTGCGGAGAGAGCACAGATAAAGGAGTATCAGGTGATGACTTCTTTTTACACAAATACAGTCACGTGTACCTTCCATTAGCAAAAAACAGTTTCAGACACATATATGCCAAGAAGAGACTCTATCCTCATAACATATATTGAAAGGAGAACAAAAGAAATGAATGAATGGCAACCCTAAATACAACGGAGTATGTGTATAATTGGCAAGCAACATAATATGCCTGCAGCCAAAGAAACACATTTTTATTATCTGTAGGTAAAAGCAAGCAAATATGGTTTATTACAAATTCATATTTACACATTTCATAAAACCCTGATTCCCTTTAGACCTGTCCAGAAAAGCACTCCAAATTAATTTCTGTTAGTAACCCCATCCGCTGTTACTGACAACAGGCTCTAGTCTTTGAAAAACAACACAACTGCAAATACTGCAAGGTCTTTCTCCTTCAGACAAAAGAAATCTCATCCATAAAGATCTTCTGGATGACAGTTCTCAACATGACACAGATGCATATGAAAAAGCTGATGCAGGTCAAGGAAAAAACACTGATAAAGAACAGTAGGAATTGTGAGTAGGGAAAATTATCTGCCTCTTCTACTATTAATGGCCTTAAAAAACTTTATTTGGTATGCTTTCAGTTGGCATACAAGTCTTCCCCTAAGGTTTACAAGCCCTAAGCGTTCAAATTTCTCCGTGCCCCTTTCTGAGACCTCATATTTCTTCTCCTTATCTCTCAACTTATTTCTTTCCTTACAAACCAACTCATGACAACATTTGGCTGTGAATGTAATGCTCTAGTTAGCAAGGAAGAAGCTTGTTATCTAACATTTATTATGAATACTCTTCACTCAGCAGGCAATGGACTATACAGACATTTCACTGAGAGATAAATTGAAGCAAATAATTTTAGGTATTTTTTATCCACTTGAAGTAGTCAATCTGAATTGAATGCAACAGAATGATTTTCATGGCGACAGCTGTAGCAAAAAAGGCCCCTATAAAAGATATGTCTGTATATAAAAAATTAGTTAATAGAAAATGCTGCTTGTTGAGGGAAGGGAATACATATTACTGTATAAATGCTAGGTGGAACAATAAAGCTCTTCTTGTCATGCCAGGCAAATTGCTGCTGGTCAGATTCACTATACGTGAGGCCCCAGCACCATCTGAAACATCTTCAATAGTGAAAAAAGGAAGGAAAACTAAACCAGGCAGCTTATAGGGTAACATATAGTGCCTACACAAATTTGATCCCTTAATGCCTACTGAAATCATAATGCTAGTTTTTTGAAAATCTTACTAGGTATTTATTTGCTTCTCTGGGGACCTGTACACCTCAGAAGGTATATAGTGTTCCTAAATCCATTAAAGACCCCTGAAAATTGCAGAGTATTTCCAAATTGTCATCCTCATAACAGATTTCCTAGAGGGAGCTCTGAGTCAAAACAACTTCTGCTAGAAGTGCCAAAAGAAAAACATTACGGATAATGAATGGAGCATTAATTGCACTGCAAAAAGAAACAAAATAATGGAAACACACTGTAATGATTTCCAAAACTATTAACTTTGTTAATGAGTGATTAAAAATTTAGTCCCTGAACTGATTAAATGAGAAAAAAACAATCATTAAAACTTCATCCAAAAGGCTTTTAATCCAGCTGTCTTCTGAAATGTATGGACAATGAATATGCTTGGTTTTAAACTGCAAAACTTTGAAATTGGACCCCCCAAAAAAAGTTCAACAGTTGGGATAGATGACCTTGGATGTCTTTTCCAACCTTAATATTTCTATGAAATCCCTGTATTAAGGGATAGTGTCACTTAATTTTCCAGGAACAGTAGTCTCATTTTCAAGGGTCTGGTGTTTGGGACAATAGTTGACCAACTCCTTGCCAACCTAGTGTTGCCAAATCCTCTGATTTCACTACAAATTCAGAAGAACTTCATGCTCAAGTGTTGGCTTCTGGAGCCCTCTGTTACATGCAGGAATTTCCCAGCTTTTATGCATCAGTGACACACTTCAGCTGGCAAAAGAAAGCTGGAAAATGGAAACCCTGAGGACGGACACATACACGCAGTGGAGTATCAAGATTTTAAGCCAACCTCATGACTTAAAGGATCTTTGCATAGAATTTCACTACTTTAGCAAGTAGCACATAGTTCTGAAGTTATATATGAATATGCAATTATAGTATTAACACCAGGTGCTAATGTATTTTACATTAGCACATTTTTCTTTGAAATGCAGTGAATCAATATGCAGAGGTACCATAACAAAAGTCAGTAGGGAATAAAGAGGCTTCTCAAGAGCACACCAAAGGGAAGGCAGCACATCTTCAGGCATGCTGACCTCCAGCACGCTACCAATTCTGCTTTGCTACACTTTAGGATCCCATCATCCAATATCCTCTTCCTAAAAATTTCAGAACAAATTACACAGTCATTTCTTTTTTCTTTGTACTATGAAGGCTGCTACATTAGCTTCAACATAAACAGAACTAATGGACTTCAGACCATGACCCCCAAAACATGTTCCAGTTGGGCTTTCAGTTTTAAAAACTCACAGCACATGTACCAAGATGTCAAAATGATGACTACAAAATCATCTGAGAAGGGGAGAGTGAATGATGGTTGCTTTGGTCTGAGATGAAAAACTGCGCATTGCCTTTGTGCATTTAAATTCACCCTTCCCAACTCTCCATTCAGCATTTCAGTTTGATTTTAGCATAGTTTTAACCTTCAATAATGGAAACCATTCCCATTTCCTAAACTTAATCTCAAGACATGGTTTCTAAACAATCAAAATATTTCTTCTCTGAAAATGCCACCTCTATTTCAGCAATTTTAAGCAAAAACAAAAGGGCAAGATAAGAATAAATTATCTGCAGATTCAGGCTGAGTTCAGTTGGTAGTTACAGTTAACAAAAAACAACATTTTTTCATGAGATAAACTGTTCAGCTGAAGCACTGTGCACATATCTGCTGTGAAGACTTTAATTTGCTGCTTCTTTATTGGGTTTTGGAAGGAGTTATTGAGTTTCCTTATTGATTTTTAGTGAGTGAAACAGTAGTATTTGTTGGGATCTTGACTGAGCTAATTGATAAGCTCTTGGTAATAAACAATGGCAATAGCAAAAATGTAAACGAAACAATCAATGCAAGTCAGAGCAAGAAAAAAAAAAAGATGCCTTCAGAAGCTTGCAAAATGGTATTATTATTGTTACAAGCCAAGTGCTGCTGCAGAAACCCTTGAGAGCTGCCAGAGTAATGAGTGCTACTAGAAATCTAATGACAGCACACTGAGTAATTAACATGTTACATGAATTTCTGATACATCTAAGGATGCATGTTTATTTTAGCTTGCTAGACAAGATAATAAACTATTTATAATTTACTCAGTATGGAGTTTCTGCTCCCTACAGCTTGGTTATAGCTTAAAATTTGATTTGATTGCTGATATATGCTCTCTGTTCACAGTTAAAACAGTACCTTTCACCTTAAGAGCCACAGTGAAGACCATAGCTTGTTCTCTTACTGCAAACTATCAAAAACTATTGACCCCATTCTCAAACAACTTGTGAAAGGCATAAAACCATATAAATATGTAGTCCATTGGTCTTATACCTCTTAAGTCATGCGCAATGCAACCTTAACTAACTTGATCAACAAGCAAAAAAGTTCAAGTCTAAGGGGAAAATAGTCACTTTACTCAAATATGATACAGATGTAACATATCTGTTCATTCATTTATAATCATTCAGTTTCAGCTTCTGATCCACAGAGGTGCCCAAGTACCATACCTGCACCTTTCCCTAGTAAGCAAAGCACTTACAAAACAGTTGCTTCATTCCAGAGATCTCTGAAGGGCTCAGCATGTCCCTCGTCTCCATACAGTAATTGCTCAAGGAATCCTTAGATGATGGCACCAAGCATTAAGGAGCACGAAGATATTTTGGTTTTACCCACAGTGAAGGCTTCAACCCAAAATGAAACAAGATTAGGCATGACTACAGGCAGAGTTGGCTTTTAATGCAGTTCTTCAGCTATTTGGAATAAATGTGAGGCTTCTACATTTTTGAAAACACTCTTAATATGATTTACTGACTTGCAGGGAGGAGGAGAATCACAGCTGTAACTATGGCAATAAGATGGTTGCTGGTGCAGAAGATCTAACCTTTCCCAGTGCTTCAGCAACCTTCATGCATGATGCCAATTACACAAATTCTTTGTGATTCCTTCAGTATCGAATGCAGAGGCTCAGTCTCTAACAAACAAGATTCACTTAAAATTATATAACATAACTATTGTTGTAAAGGATGTTAAACAAATACGATCATTATTCATCCATGCTGCATATCACTTTCGATTTTGACACCATCTTGTAGGATGTAGTTATTGAAGGCTGAATGAGATGCACGTTATACTGCACCATAATATACTCTTCCACATGACCCTGTACATATCTTCATGATGCTGGGGCAATAGATAGCTCCCAAAGTGCGCTGAATCATTCAGAAATCTGGTCACTTTATTTTGAGTACAAAACTCTTTAAACAGTCATTCCTGTTATGGGTGTTGAAGGTGTCTGAAAGCCAACCCTACAAGATGATTAACCAGATAGGTATTTGATAATCCCATGGACACGTGCTTCTCCGAGCCTATAAAGACTAGGTGCACGTTCACTTTTCCTGCCACTAATGGGTTCAATGATATTCTTTCAACAGTTCCTTCGTGTGAAACAGAAAGCACATGCAAATATCTGTAAAGGCCTGTAGCTAAAATTGAGTAGCTCTTTTCCAGCAAACTCTTTCCATTAGAAACAGCTAATGGCTGGAATTGAAAGGCTTCATGGGAACATATCACTGCTGATGAAGAATGATCACTTGCCTTTCTCCCTGCACGGCTGGCTTAGTTTACCAGGTCCTCAGCAGCCCTCCTACAAGCCATCAGACTCCTCATTTCTCAGTACAAACACACAGAAAATTTTCAAGAACCACAGATTCTGGCTGTGGTTCTGCTCACCCTGTTCATCTGCTGTCAGTGAGGAAGCCACTGTCCCATCACCCCTTTGCCTTCTTAAAAGCTAGTCACGGCCCCAGGCTTAACACTGGTATCTCCAACCACTTCAACTTTTTATAGTTCAGCAGTTGCCTGCAATTTCTGTCCAGTGCCCATTCCTGTATTTTGTTTGGAGTATTACAGATAAAAGAGGGGAAAGAAGAGGGAAAGCTCTCCACTGCCTATACATCAGCTTTCTGCCACAGCTTTATCCAATCACCAACAGTTACTAAAAAAAGTCCTGCCCAAAGCTGCTACACCACCTCGCTGTGTTGTTAAGTACCTTCTGTACATCATCTCAAAAGCAGATTTCAAACACAAGCTAAGCAAAAAATATATATATTTTTTCCCTCAAAAATACCCTGAGACTACTGAGAAGGCTAAATAGACATGACTTACAGAATGCTTTGATGCTAATCATCAGATGAGATAGAAATGCCATATAATAAATCAGAAACAACCTTCAAAAGAAAATAAAGAGCAGGATTTCACAGTTTTGAGTGACATAATTTCTCCCAAGTCTCTACAGATAGAATTCATGCAAGGGCAGGACACTGTAGTTGGGGGCAGGCGAGGCAAAGACAATGGCACTGTAATCAATGCTTGAAAAATTATGTATAGCAGGGGCAGCAACCTCAAAAGCAAACATAAAGCCAAGTCCCCTTGTTTCACTATTCTGAAAGATGATAGCAGAACTCAGGAAGACATTTTCAAGCAAAAGAGGATTAAAATGATAAAGGTGCTATGATTTAATTGCAGAAAGGAAACTTAGCTCTCCTCAGGCTTGTCAGTATTACTGAACTAATGTCTACATAGAGCAAGGTAGATTGTTCTACCACCAAAGCTAGCAGAATTACTGTGTTGGAGTCAAGAGTAAAAATGTCCCCAAAACTGAGAGGAACAGCTTGCAAACACATCCTATAATTCTGTATGTTAAATAAAATGAATGCTGTGTTCACTGTGAATCCCCAGCAATAACTTCATTACAATAGAAGTCTTGTCCTGGCAATTTCAACAGTTGTTCAAATTTACTATCACATACATCTCCCTTTCAGAGCAGATTTTCCCTCTTTTCGTGCAAAAGTTTGCTGATGCGGGCAGACTTACTAAGTGTTTTGTTTGGTTTGTTTTTCTGTATAAAGTTTTTTGGCTTGGTACTGTTTGACATGCAGACAGCTGTTTGTAATCCCAAAGCTCAACAATTACATTAATTTTAAACAAAAGGTTGAAGCCATAAATTCTCCCCAGTATTTCCTGCAGCTAAAGAAACTCAGTAATCAACAAAAGGAAAACACTAATGATATTTCATGACTGTTTTATTTTCTTGTCACACTTGCAGCAGTAACATACAGAGGTAAACAAGTGCCTACTTCTCAGATTTCATTTTGAACACAGAAATCACTGTAGGGCACACAATAAAATTTGGTTTTTGACATGTGCTCCACAATCAATAGTTAATTCTCAGCTGAGTATTTGATACAAGGTGATCTGCTTTAGATATTTTTTCTGCTGCCTCTTGCATTTTTTTCATGCTATTTGATTGCAATTAAGCCATGACCAAATTCATTAGCTCTGAGCAGGATACCTTTCCTTGAACTCAGCAGCACTTTGCCTTCTGGTCTTCAACAAGAGCTCCCTGAGGGGTGTCTCTGGCACTGTAAATGGGCACCAAGACGGTTCACAAGCACCTCTGAATAGCGCATGGCAGAGAGGAAAAGTGGGGCCACCACACACAGGCAAAGCTCAAATACAATCCCTGACAATAGCGCAACTACTACTGCTCAGAATAACAACCTGCTCCTGAGAAGGATGATAAAAACTAAGCTTTTTGACCAGTATAGTACAAATACACAGCATTCAAAAGCTCACCTTAGTTGAATTTGACTGTCTGATCTATTTTCCCAGGCAAAACTTTCTTTAGAGACACGCCTAAAATTTTCAGAAGCAAAGATCTAATAATAAATTGTGTTAAGTTTCAATTAAATAAATGCTAGGCAAAAGACTATGAATATGTACACACACTAGTATGAAAAATTATGCTAGTTGCCAAATTAGTATTTCTTAAAAATTACTTTTCTATGGACCATGAAGTGTCTGTATGTCTCTTTATACATCAGAGATACTATTGCTGTGATGTGATGCTTATTTTAATTAGGTCCTTGGGTATCTCTGTCTAATGAGTTCTGCTAAAGGTGCACAATTTGGATGGAAAGGTTGCCCAGCCCTAGCGAGAGCTCTGCAGACAATCAGTGAGAGAGACATATCCAAACTACCACACTAACTGTTCTCTTCGCCCTTTACATCTACAAGCACGTAAATCAATATATTTCTATATATTCTATTCTATGATTCTATAACTTCCTTTAAAATATTCAGGGGTGCTCCATATCTGAAATCCACTGAGCCCACATGAAGGATTCCTCTACAGATGCAATAATTAAGCCAACGTAAGTGCTTTGAGTAAACCTCACAAGAAATGACCACCAAGAGCAGCAAAGGGATGCTCCTTCTGCCTACATTAGATGCTTAAGCCAGCAGCCTGGCTCCTGGAGTCAACACCAAAGGAGATAGGAGGAGAGATGGTTTCAAGCTAAAAGAGGAGAGATTTAGGGTGGATATAAGAAGTTCTTCACTGTAAGAGTCATGAGGCACTGGCATGGGTTGCCCAGAAAGGTGGTGGGGATGCCTCATCCCTGGAGATGCTCAAGGTCAGGCTGGACAGGGCTCCAAGCAACCTAATTTAGCTGTAGGTACCCCTGTTCATTGCAGCAGAGTCAGACCAGATGACCAAGCTGAGTGGTGCTGTCAACACATTGGAAGGAAGGGAAGCCATCCAGAGGGACCTGAACAGGCTGGAGAAGTGGGCCCTAATGAGGTTCAATAAGGCCAAGTGTAGGGTGCTGCACTTGGGTTGGGACAGTCCCAGGTATTTATACAAACTGGGGTTAGATCTGTGGAGAAGGACTTGGGAGTCTTGGTAGATGAGAAGCTGGATGTGACCCAGCAGTGTGTGCCTGCAGCCTAGAAAGCCAACTGTGTTCTGGGCTGCATTAAAAAAGGGGTGGCCAGCAGGGAGTGGGAGGTGATTGTCCCCCTCTACTCAGCTCTTGTGAGGCCCTATCTGGAGAACTGTATCCAGGCCTGCGGTCCCCAGTAGAGGAAAGACATAGAGCTCTTAGAGTGGGTCCAAAGGAGGGCCAGTAAGATGATCATTGTGGTCCTTTGCTACACAGGCCATTCTATGACTATGATTTAATTCTTCCAGTCATAGTGTCTGCTCCTCAGATCAGTATCCAGCTTTGTTAGACAGTACTTCCCCTCCTGCTTTAGCATGCATACAGAGGCATACAAACATGATTGCTCTCTTGTTGATTTGGGTTTTGTTTTATAAATGCCATGGAAAGTTCACACAAATTTCATGAGGTAGAATAAACAAACAAAAAATCAACCAAGCACTGAAGAATTGTGCTGCACTCTAATATATACTTATTGGTTTGTTAGGAAAATACTGCCTTGCAGATATCAGCATGCCTTCAGAATCCAGAGTAATGACATAAGCAGCATAAAGGGGGAACAATTATGTTGCATGGGCTTTGCTTCTATCTTTTGCACGTTTTCTGGAGCACGTTACTTACAACTGCCAGCAAAAAGAAAGGCCTTGTGAATTTTTTGGAAGTTAATTGCATAACAGTAGACTAAACATTTTAGTTAGCCTCAGCCTTAAGTAACTTAATATTGGGGTTGTTTGGTTTAGAGAAGAGGAAGCTCCAAGGAGACCTCACAGTGGCCTTCCAGTTCTTAAAAGGAGCCTACAGAAAATCTGGGGATGGACTATATTGGGGAAAGTAGTGAAAGGGTAAGGATGAATAGCTTTAAAACTAAAAGAGGGTAGGTTTAAATTTGATATAAGGAAAAAAATCTTCAGTGTGGGGGCACTAAGGCACAGCACAGGCTGCCCAGAGAGGCTGTGGATGCCCCATTCCTGGAGGTGTTGAAGGCCAGTTTGGATAGAGCCCTAGGAAGCCTGGTCAGGTATGTGGCAATCAGCTCACAGCATGGAGTTGGGATTGGGTGGGCTTTAAGATCCCTTCCAACCCCAATCATTCTGATTGTGTGATTACATTGGTGCAAAGAATGAACTGTCTTGATTATGGCAAAAAAGATTAAAATCTTCTCTCTGACAAAAGAGCACTGATGTACCTTGGGCACTCCTTGTGACTTTTGCATCAGCTCCTAAGGAAGGCTGGGCATTTCTTGACATCTGCCTACCATAAATGTATGCAGCTTAAAGAGAAAGGCTGTCTTTAATCATTAACACACTCAGTCCCTCACATGCCAAAAAACTGTTTTCAATTGAGATCTTAAAGCATTATTATAAAAATCTGAGGAAGGAAAACATTCAGTGAAAAGAATTGGTTAAAAGTTTCCAAATGTTATGTGCTTTTTTTTCCCTTCAACTCTTCTCCTGTATCAGGTCTTTTGACAGAAACAAGATGGTATTTCTGCCTGAAATTGTCTTCTGCCTGAAGTTAGAGGTGACAAAGCATTAATGTATGCAAATATACAGCTTACAGCTTGTTCACTGGGAAATTGAGTAGAGGAGGATATGTAGGCTAAATGTCACTAAGACATATAAAACTCTGCGTGGCTATATAAAATGCTTCATCGTACTAGAAATAGGAACGTGTAAAGTATAATAAGGAGTGAATATGCAACTGTTCCATTCCCAGATGTCTCACAATGGGCAAGTGTGACACGAGGCACACATGAAGCCCTTCAGTGAAGGGCTGGCTTTCTACAGCCAGTTTGAATGTATTAAGAACAACTAAAACTTCCTGCAAGATTTCATTGTTTTGCAGGGAGACTCCTTACTTTGCCAAGTTTGTTGTACTTTGCATTGCCTTGACTTAGACTTCCCCATTTCTTGCCAGTGTAGGCTCAGGTTCGCTCACTGGTTGTAACACAAGCAGCACTGCGAATGTTACAGCACAGCAGACGCAGCGAGCTGCGAAGGACTACAGCAGGTGCAAGGAATACGTGAATTCCAGTCTCAGATTATCACTTCCATACTGCAACCTTGGGCTTTGCTTCTTCTCTCAGCAGGTACCTGCTGAAGAAATTGGACTTGATTTTCCGCTCATCAGGCTACCTCACAATTTCCTATTCCAATCAGCATCTCATCTGTAAAGCTTTACCAAGTTCATGGCTACACGCAAGACAAGATTAGCAAGTCTAAGAAAGCCAACACATTCTGATTATTGATAAATAGGGGTGAAAAAATTATACAGATATTTGTCAGTCGTACGATGAAAAATCATCAAAAACATGATTTTGTTGCTATTCAAAGTTCAAAAACACAATTTCAAGTGCCATGTGCAGTAATCTAATTGCTTCATTTTAGCCTTTTTGGAACAAAACCCATTTCAGCATATAACACATTTAATTGATATGAATCAGCCCAAAGTTTTAGTAGTGCTGTAGTATCATTTCACTGTGGGGAACAGCAGAGAATCTATGGTCACCTTATACATGACCATGCTGACTCTCACTGTCTTGGTTCCAGTCCTGCATGCTCATGCAATGCGGACAGCACAGCTCACAGCCACAGCTCCCTGATCCAAACAAATTCAAGTTTCACCAAATGGCTGTTCTACCCATTTGCATCACTCATTTTGCTAAAATCATGAAGCCAGGCTTGCATTCACTGAACAGAAGAGTTCCCTTTATTAAGCATATTAACCTCAATTTTAAAAATGTGGTAAAAAAAAAAACACAGCACCACACAAACCAAAGCAACTCTGACAGTTCCAACATTAATTCTTAATCAAAAATTCATTTCAGAATTCTTTTCATTATTCCATTTGGAATAATTTCAAACTACAGAGCATAGCAAAACCTACACTCAAAGTCTGCCTAACACAAGCAGAGCAATAGCAGTAAAGCAAATATATCCACACTTAATATTTGACTTTTAGGTAAAATAGGGAAGGAATACTTGCATTTGACAGTTAATGAGCATTTCTGTTCTTAGAATGAGCTTCAAGCTTTATTCTGGGGATGACAGAGAGTTATAAATTAGGAAAGCAGTGAAATTCAGACAGTATCTGGCATTTCTTGTAAAGCTCTACCTATTGCTTTTGAGATAATAGAGTGGGATGGAGGGAAGTTTCATATATAGTATAAGTTGGATGCTTATAAAAAAGAACAACAAAACACAAAAACATAACACCACGCAAAACAAAACACTATTAAAACTCATGATCTTCAATGGCACGATGTGCAGAAAATACTTCCCCTCCTCACTCTCCTCCAAAAACAAAACAAAATCCCACCATAAAAATCAGTAATCAAAAGATTAGAAGCTTCTTTTATGTACGTCATAACAATTTTTGGGGAGGTGACATCTGTATGACACACCTATTTTTTGCACTTAATGAAACACCAAATCACAGACATATTTCAGCATCTTTATCTTATTAATCCACATAGCCAGCAGATGGAGCTGAGGTTCTGCTTTACACAAGGTGGAGAGCAGTTGATTTCTGAAAGGATTTCAGTGAACAATATGAGTGTGTATAATACACAGACACACACTGCACTGTATAAATTGAGTGTATTGAAAACGAGAAGATATTTAGGAAGCAGTAAAATAAGTTGATCAGTTCCTCTTCTGTGTATAATCAATCAGATTTTCTTAACTGTGACTTCAATACGAGCCACTAATACCCAAACTGTTGGGAGCACAGTCCCTTTGATGCCTTTACACTTCTTACAAATATCATAGAAATTAGCCAGTAAAAAGCTGTTAGACTACACAGACTGATATTCAGGTAGACAGAAGAATTATCTAAAGCCTATCAGCAGCCCTAGAGATCAGAATTTAAAATATCTAAGTAACTTAAGCACCAAAACCTGAACCTTTGCTTCGCAGTACTTTGCATATTTGAAAGTATACACTTTTCCCTATGTGTATACATACACATACATACATAGAGAACAAGTAAAATTCTACTACAAAAAAACCCAGCTTCTAAGAATGCTGCACTGATTCCTCCGCACATTCATGCCATGTACCAGAAGACCCAAACTAAAGTACCAGGACAACAGTAAGTGATTCAGTCAAAAGGCATATATATGTCAACTCAATTTAAAATGACTTGTTAACATTTTCTCCCGCTGTTTTAATGAAGTTGGCTTGAATCCCTGGAGTTTAAGGTTGTTAGAACACAAGTATGTCAGACTTATTATATATATGCTTGTTGTTAGCACCTACTACAAGATATATGGCCTGAATTAGTACTACAGTAGACATGGGAAAACTTGATGGCAATTACTGCTCCTTTCCACTTCACAGTTTACAATGGAAAAAACAGTTCTTTTCTGAATGGATTTTTACCCCAATCAAGAAAGATTTGGGGTAGGTGCATAACTCTGCAGTCTGTGTGATGGAACAACTTTGCCTCCGCCAGATACAGAGCACTCGATGAGAACTGTCAGTAAAATGAAGTAAAAAGCTTTGAATTCTCAAGGTTTGAATCCATTAAGAAGCAGAACTAAACATGACATTGCCATAGAATTGATTTGAACTGATCTAAACTATGAAAGCTAGGAAATCATTTAGACTGCATTTATATATTGCATTATGATTTTAAGATGATGCCATTAAATAAGAGGAGATTTTCTAGAATGAAAATGAGATTGATATTGTTTAAGCTGTTCTTCATCTCCTCCTTCCAAAATACTACAACATAAATCAGTTTGCTTTCAGGAAGCATTTGGACCCCAATAACACCAAAATAAATGCATCGATTCCACCAGTATTTGTCCAGATCAGTTCATCCTATGGTCCAATTTCAGCCTTCTGAGCTTTCAAAACTCATTTAATGCAGGGATAATTACAGCTCACCAGGACTGAAAAAACCTGCCCAGGCATACTTGCATTGCTCCAGTTGCTGTGAATGCCAGCATTCACCATTCAAGCACACAGGGTTCACCACCCTTCTCTCAGACACCTGAAGGTTCACTTTGATAATCTCACTCATATCCCAAGCTTTCTCTGGAGTAGCTGCTATTTTGCTTGACTGCTTTGCCTGCAAAACCTTTCCCTATCATTCACCCAGAACTTCACATCCAGCCAGACCTGCTGCTCCTGGAGCTGGTGCTGGAGAAACAACAGAAGCGCTGCTGATTGCAAAGGAGGGACAAAACCACACATGGTGACTGGCAAGATGTAAAGTATCCAGCAGGGAACAGCATCCCCTGGGCAATCTTTCTCTCCTTAGGTAAGAAGGTCGTGCCCTTATTAGCATCCAGAGTAGATGTGCAATTCTCCTTTTGGGCTAAAGGCTCACCACTGTGCAGCCACAGCCTTTTGCTGTGCAGCAGAACCTGCTACTGAAGCCAGTTATTCCTCAATACTAATGTACTCGTGCTCCACATAAAAAGAATATAAGGAGGTGCTTCTAGAAAACTACAGAAAATACCTTTTATACACATATATACGCTAGCTATTTTCCCCCATTATCACCACTGGTAAGTTTTGGGGTTTTTTTTCCAGACTTTAGGGAGAAAACTGCTGGTGAAGAGTATTTCTGCAACTTACATCATCTGAAGCTTGTTCTGACTGTCAGGTGTCTGCGCTGTTGGGATAGAAACCTTCACCCCCACCTCTCCCCAGCCCAGTGCCTCAATTACCACAGAATATGAAGTACCTTCCCACAATATCCCACATAGTCCATCAATTATCAGAATACAGGGGCAAAAAATGCCTACTGCACAACTTTCTGATAGTTAATATGGAGTTTACCCCATCACAGTCTTGGGTTTAACCCTTCACCTGCCCCAGAGGTTATACTTGTTGAAATAGCTACCTCCTCTATGGATTTGAAAGCTTCTGAGAGGAGATGTCCTGCTGCCAGTGAAGTTCAGTCTAAGGTAGGTGGCTCCCAGCTTCAGGACCCATGAAATTAGCAGCCAAGGTGAAGGCTGTATTCTGTCCTGCTGTTAACTCTTGTAAAAGACAAGAATCGGGTTATTCTTAAAGATCTTAGCAAATCCATAATCTGCTCTCACTTAGCTCAGCTCTAAATTGAAGTCACTACACACTAATGCCACAGGTCTTTGGGAACACCACAGCTGTCTGAAAGGAGAGTTAACAGACACCCTAGTCTTAACATAGTTTTCAAAGATACTGTGTCATTATTTTTGCATCACCTTGACCACGAATTGCCCAGAGAGGTGGTTGACACCCTGTCCCTGGAGCCATTTAAGGTCAGGCTGGACAGGGCACTGAACAAGCTGACCTAGCTGTGGGAATCCCCGTTCATTGCAGGGAGTTGAACTAGATGAACTTCCAACTTGAATGATTCTATGACTGAACTACAGAGCTGTAAACCCATCTTTGAATTCATCATATGAGATTTCAACATCGTACAAAACAGGTAATTTCCCCAGCTTCATAGCTGCTTTAGTACAAAGCCTCAACCATCACAGGGTCCCAATTCACAAGGTGGTTCTGATTGAGGTATATTCCTATATCCCAAGTTCTGCTTGGAACTGCAGACATCACCCCATGTAATAAATATAGGCAACATGCTAATGATGAGACTGAAAAGATTTGGCTTCAGGCAGAGAACAACATTTCAGCTCTACATTTCATCACTATTAAACTGAGAGGGACGAGTGGATTATAAAGAACAGTTGCAGGCGTGCTTTAAGAAAAAGACTCAGTGCCATGATTAAAAGGCATTTGCCTGATTCCATAAAGACTCTTAGTCCTCTGTGTGTATGCATATGCACGTTTCTTATTTTTATGGGAGATCACCCATCTTTCCCCTCCTAAGGATTTCATGACTTTATGTACATTCTTGTTGCATTGAGAATCTGCAATAACGTTACCAATGAAATTGTCTATGAATAATACATTACTGCACCACATAAAATAGTCAGTGATTTCTTGAGGGATAATGAAAACTACTAGTACTTCCAGGGTGTTCAGGCCAGGCAGTACCTTGCTAACTAATTCATTTTAGTCTTTGTTAAATAAAATATACAATTCATTCATCTCTAGTATCATATGTCACACAGCACCAGAGCAAAATGAGAAAGTGATCTGAGCACCCTGAGTGGCACCGACAGCCCAGAGCTCAGCTCTACTGCCTTACAACTACAAGAGGATGCTGAGGGGACAGTGGTGTTCTGAGGGGACAATGGTGTTCTGAATGAAAGACGCGAGTCACTGCTTAGTTTTCAGGCAGATACTCACAAAGTCTGAGTTTCACGTGCAGTGCAGTTACCTCTTATGTTGGTATCTTTTGGTTCAGTCTTTATTTTTTTTTGCTGTGGTACTTAAGCCATGAGCCTCTCCTAAACTGAGGGACAGCCTGTTGCCCAGCAAACGTGTCAAGTCAGAGCTGCAAATGATGAAATGTTTCTGTAGTGAGGCCAGAGCAAGGTGCAAGCAAATCTGCTGAGTACAAGTCACTTAAAAAGAAAAAAGTGTGTTTTGGTGGGTATTCTTTTTCAAATATGAAGTCAGAAAAATGTATTTTACCAAATAGAGGTCACTTCCTGAAGTAACTCTTTCTACCGTTTACTTTGCAACATGCCCTTATCAAAAGCAGCACTTCCATGTATGCTGCATGTTCCAAGATTCATAAAAATTAATTAATATCCACATTCTGATAGTGGATTGTCTGCAGCAGCACTTGGAGCCACTGCTGCCTGTCAGCCTCTGAAGTAATGACTATGTGCTACATGGTAAGCCTAAAACCCAATGGCATAGATGCTGCACAGATACAGACTACAATCCTTCTCCAGGCATTTAGTCCCAACCTGCTGATATCACACCTACAGAGACATTAAATCACCCATGAGGACTGCCAGAAAATTTGAAGATACGCAAATTTTCCTCCTCATAAAACTTCAGAAACAAAAGGTTACTAAAATCAATAAATGCTACTTACTGCTAAGGGAAAAGCACTCTTTGGTGTTACACCCAAATAACTGCCCAACTGAAAACTTAACATTTATCTTCAAAGTTATCTCAGCTATTTGTTTACAAATGGCCAGGCACCTGTACAGGCTGGGAGGAGTTGTCCTTGAGAGCAGCTCGGCAGAAAAAGACCTAGGGGTCTTGATAGATGAGAAACTTAACATGAGCCAGCAGTGCGCTCTGGCAGCCCGGAAAGCAAATGGGATCCTGGGCTCCATCAGGAGAGGGGTGGTCAGCAGGGATAGGGAGGTGATCGTCCCTCTCTACTCTGCTCTTGTGAGGCCCCATCTGGAGTACTGTGTCCAGGTGTGGAGCCCTCAGTACAAAAAAGATATGGAGATTTTGGAAAGGGTCCAGAGGAGGGCCACAAAGATGATCAGGGGGCTGGAGCACCTCCCCTATGAGGACAGGCTGAGGGAGTTGGGTTGTTCAGCCTGGAGAAGAGAAGGTTGCGGGGTGACCTCATTGCAGCCTTTCAGTACCTGAAGGGAACTTACTCCCAGGAGGGGAGTAAACTCTTTGAAAGGGCTGACAATAGCAGGACTAGGGGAAATGGTTTTAAGTTGAAGGAGGGAAGATTTAGGTTGGATGTTAGGGGAAAGTTCTTTACTAGAAGAGTGGTTAGGTCCTGGAACAGGCTGCCCAGTGAGGTTGTGGATGCCCCGTCCTTGGAGGTGTTCAAGACCAGGTTGGACGGGGCCCTGGGCAACCTGATCTAGTAAAGGTGTATGTTTGGTGGCCCTGCTAGGCAGGGGGGTTGGAACTACATGATCCTTGAGGTCCCTTCCAACCCGGGTAATTCTGTGATTCTGTGATTCTGTGTGATTCTGTGATCAGAGTTATAAAATATAGTGTAAGCAACGTTATCTTTTCACAAATGTAACCAGGTACACTTCTGCCTCATTCGCTTTTCCTATAGGTAGGGTTGGCAGCAGTGATGTGTAGGTAAGTCTTCTGGGAACCCACCTAAGTTTTGCAGTGATAATGTTTCATTAAAAATGCTTTCTTAGAGCTTAAAAATGTGTTATTCTGGCAATCTATTTCTAACTAGAAGAAATTCTATGCTAGCATACATCAGATAGGATAGCTAAGGTTTTCAGGGTTTGCTTTTTACATTTTCGTTACCTTTGCTCTCAGTTTTTATCATTATCAACATGGATCAAGATAAGAGATAAACTATGAGATAAGGAGCAACAAGCTTAGGGAAACACAAAGGAAACAGAGAAGAAAAAGTCCCCATCTAAATGAATATGTTGCACTTCTGTTTCATTCTAAAACAACATTTTTCACTTAATTCCCTCAAACAAATGAGGAAAAAGCATGACAGAAAATCCAAAACCTTTTGTTGTAGTGCTCATATTCTTCGTGCAACAGCTCAGCTCACTTTTTCCAGCAGACCATATTAAGAGCTTAATTTCTCTTTTCGTAACCAAACAAATGCAGCTGCTCCAAATGTGCTCTCACATCAGCCACCTACAAAACGTGCTTTGAAGTCTGAGGACACGGCAACATTTATTAAGAAAGAAATACTTCATGCTGGTACCAGAGGGACTCTGCGTGTTTGGATATCAACCAGCCTTCAGATGCACAGTTCTCAGAGCTTATACAATAAAAACAGGAAGCTTTCAGGGGGAGGAGGAAGGGTTATCATTTGATAAGCTGAACAGCAAAAAGCATCCCTAAGAAGGGGGAAGGAAAATGGGAACTATGTATCCAAATGGATACAGGCGCCTGAGCTGAGCAGTTTAATTGAAAATGCAGGAGTGCTTTCAAGTGTATTTTGCTGCAGATAAACACACACAGCAAAAGCATTACACTAAAGGGATAATGAATCCCCCCCAAATAATGAACTCTGAAGCAACAGTGAGTTCAGCAGCATGGAACCGATATGCAGAATTTCCTCCACTTGAGGAAACTGATCTCTCAACTGCAGAAGACTTGAAACCTGTAAGTTAGCAGCTTACTAATCTCTGGCTGCTGGGGAAAATAGAGCAACCACTTCTGACATTTTCTTCCACAGACAAGGGAAGAAGGGAAGAGAAGCTACCAGGAAACCTTCGTGCTAACCTGCCCTATTTCCATTCTGTGTTATTATTCCTTCTTTGTATTAAAGAATGCATGCAATCTTGTTGCCTGGGAACACGAAACCTGCAGCCAATATAACTTAACAGGTATGTTTCTAAAGAGAGTCTAATCTCACTGCTCCACTTTATGGATATAATCACCTTTTTCTCTAGGTACCACCTAGAGGATCTATGTGCATGAAACCTCAACTTCAAACCAGCAGGCTTTGCAGCAAAAAGGGAGCAACCAAAACATCCTGCTTACAGAGGGGAATCCCCTGGCTCTCTGGACAACTGGCCATTGTATGAGTCAGAAACCCTTTATAACTTCTATTTAACATGAATGTTGAGACTGAAATTCCTGCAAAAACATCTTAAACCATTCCCACAAACCCTTGCAGTACAGCCCCAGCGCTTCCTCTTAAAAGAGCAACTTCGCACTGAAGGTGACACTGGAAAGTAATGAACTTCTCACAAAATCCTCTATAGTCCTTCAGAAATTTGACCTTCCCTTTATAAGCCAGAAGCTCAGGATGGCCATGAATCAGTTTAGGAGCAGTGATGCATATCTAGTTTACTTGCATCTTAAACGCTGTTATCTAAATCAGATATGTTTTGAACTAAAATGTATGTGCAGCAGCAGCAAGTTGTTTTAATCTTTCTTCTCTGGGCACTTTTTCAAAGCCCCGAGGACAGGGATTCAGCCATCCCATGTCTCTGTGTGCATGCACAGGGAAAAGGGACAAACAACAAGTTAAGCTAAGAGCAGCACTGGGTGTCCTTATGGGCCACCTCAAGCAGGCTGCACTGACATGGCTGTGTGGTGTCAAAGCATACTGACCCTAGCAAAGGATGGCACTATTGCAGTGCGCTTGTGGAAGCCTGTTAGGACAGATCAGCAATTCTGGAAGGAAGCTTTTTTTAGACTGATGCAGCTCCACAGGAACATTTTTCCATGAGAAATCAATTTGAATGCCTTCCAAGGAAGTATGACACTACCTGGCTATACACATTTCAGCATGGCCCCTTCACTGTCATCTTCTAAATCAATTTCTTTCACTTGGTGCCAACGCAGCATATTAGTATTTAAGTTGACTCCTCGCTGAATAAGATGCAGCAAATCCATGAATTTTATTGGTTATAAGAAGGCTTTGAAAAAGAGAACAATAGAGAGAAATATCAAAGCTAGACTTCAGATCATATATTGCTTTTTCATTCAGCACCAGAGGGGAAAAATAATAATCATTCTTAATCTTGTAATGCAATTCATAGTTCTTTCCATACATAGGGCACTGATGATACAATTCATGAGTTTGGCATCGTTAATCTTCACCATTTTCTTTGCATATATTCTGCTAGTGTGTGCTTGTACACACACTGAAAAACAGTGCTGCCTTAAGTATGCCAGTACAAAGGCAAGTCTGAAGCAGCTGCGTGGGACAAGAGTACGGTTGTGAAGGGATCGGGCCCTGAGCAGCCTGATCAAGTGAGTGGCAGCTCTGCCCACAGAAGAACTGAGTGAGCTTTAATGTCCTCTCCAACCCATACCATTCTGTGATTCTGTGAAACCACCCAATGTCAGCAGATGTGAAACTAGCCAGTGCCTCAAACACATGGAGGGATGGGCTGATGGTTGGACTTGATCATCTTAGTGGTCTTTTCAACCTCAAAGATTCTAACTCACAGTGCACTTGAGGTAAGTAGTTTACTTGTTTAAAGTCAGGACATTACAGAACTGAATAGGAATACAGTAGCTTATGCAATAGTCCTACAGAAAATGGCACATCCCCCCAGCCCACAGGCTGAATTGACTGTAATTATTGAAATTATTGTCTAGGTTAGATTGTCAGAAGGCAAAAGACATTCAGCACATATTTCCAATCAACTTTCATTTGGAAGAATGCGATCAATTTCTGCTTCAATTTTATATTAAACTTTTTTAAAATAAGAACTACACTTTACATTTTGTGTGAACAGGCTTAAGTCTTGTTAGAAGAGTCAGCTCTGACCTATTCCAAGAACATACATCTCTAGAGACCTATAAACATCATTTGATGATATTTTTCCCACTTACGTGGCAAACAAGAATTTTAACACAGGAAGGGAAACGTTTGCTCTGCACTGCCTTCCTTGCTGCCCAGTGACTCGTGACCGATGTGGGGCTGATATTAGCTAGAGCAGATTGCAATCTAGACGTCTATATTTTTAAATGCTTTCAATATGCACAATGGAGTGTAAATTCCAAACACTGTTGTTTTAACAGCACAGCACTACTCATGCACAACTGAATTAATCTAGAGTCATTTGGACACAAGATCACCCTGTGCTGTAAAAAAACAAAAAAGGGAGAAGTTAAAGATCAATTTTCATGATAATTAATATTACCTAATTTCTAGATAATGCCAGCACATTAGCTTGCCTCTCTTTTGTAAAGACAATTCAAGCTTGATGGATAAACAAAACACTTTCTAATGCACATACTGAGATAACACAGTGTAATAAAAATACTTTAATACATCTAGTGGCAGGTACTCAAGGGCTACCTATATTTTCCACTATTATCATTAGCATATTTCCAATAACCACACAGTGGTCCTAAGCACTGCAGTTACTGAATGGTGCATGTTGAACTTCTTTGAACTGTTCATAATGAATCAGAAGCACGTTGCAGGACATAAAACGTCTTCCAATGGAAACCACATTTTGGAAATTCCAACTCCCTTATCTCATCATATAACCTACATCCACTGCATCAGTGCCTACAAAGCACTGCTATCAGGCACCAGTTATGGTGGTAATTGATGTTTCAGCATGGATTTTACAGCTACTTTATGTTTGTAGCCATCTATGCTATGTTATGTGTCATTCTGCAGGTTTCCACATGCTGCTGCCCACTGCAAGATCCTTGAGCACAAGCCCTTGTAGGAGAACATTAAAACACACATTTAATGCCATCTTTTTTCTACCAGACTCAACTAAACAGTGACACACAAGCCATATCTGACCCCAGCAGCCCAGGTTCTGGAAGTATCATCTGATCTGCAATCAATTCTACACTGAGCTACATAAGGTATACACATATGTTAAAGGGAAGATAAATTGGCTCATGATTTTGCATTGCTGCAGTTTGTTCTGGGCCGGCATGGTTATCTCTCCGCAGAACAGCGCTGGGCCATGCAGATGTACCCTCTGGGAGGTTGCTTGCTGCATTAATGCTACTGATATATGAGAAAGTTTCCTGTTCCTACAGACAAATTCTGCTGAGCATTCTCCCAGCTGCAACAGATTCATAATTTAAAGAGAAAAGGCACTAAATAATTTCTGAAGGTGTTACTTCTGAAACGAAACCATTTTTCAGGTAGAGCTCCAAACAAAGGATCATCTGTCTCTGAATCTATCACACATGACATTTCTGATCTCATGGGGTCAGCCACCCTGTAAACAAACAAAACTTCTAATGATTCGCCATTGCTTAGAGAGGTGGAAGAGGAAAGTATCTATTTTCTTTTCTTTCCCCAAAATATATATGTTGACAGACCTGTGCTGATGAGACATTTGCATCAAAAATACATTTTCCTGTGCTGACATACAGATTGTTTCTAACATCCTCTTTCTCTTAGGGGTAACAGTGTATATACTATCTAAATCAGGTGTTCCTAAAGCTATGGGGCGTAATGCACTGATCAGGTTGAGGCTAACAAGTAACAACACTCCTCTGCAGTCTTTAAGAGCAGAGCTCTGTTTGTCTAAAACTGGGAAGTCATTACAAAAAAAGAAAACAAAAGTGGGAATTTGCAATCTCACAGCTTGAATGATGAGGAAGATCTGAAATCTGCTTTCCATCTTCCATTACCGTTTTCTGCAGGGCAAAAACGTGCGTAAGTTGTCTTTCAGTTGATGCAATAAACCAACAAAGAAACCCAAAGAGGCTCAAATCAAACTCTTTCATTCTTACATCCATATATGATTGCTGAGTAAAACAAGTCCACAGTCTACGCACTTGAAGAAAGGCATACAGGGCCTTGTTGATTCCCCATTTAACACCTGATCTACAGACATGACTTCATCATTCTCATTACAAAGCATATGTGGGTGCTCAGCTGAACCAATAGCAACTTGCGACATGCAGGACTTTACCACTGACCTTGCATGAATATATCATTAACAAGAGCTCTGCAGAAAGCATGAGTATGAGGGATTAACCATGGTAGGCATCAATAGGTGTTGCACCATAAGGACCCAGCACAAATGTGACATAAGTACATACACATTTTTGGAGAAGGAAAAGGTAGTAGCATAATATTATATCCGGGCTAACACAGCTCAAATTAAGGGTGGAATATAATCCTATAATTACTTCCTTTACACACTTCTATTTGGAAAGGTTAAGAATCAGCTATTAAAAATGTACTTTCAGGTAAAATTTCACAGGTACAATATTTCAATGGGAAAATCAGCATTGTTCATCAGCAGAAGGAATCATCTGTAATTTTTACACCTAGATTCAGCGTAAAGCAGTTCTCAAACTTTACAGTTTCTTTAACCAGAAGCATCAAGATACCTGTGTCCATCACGAACCTGCTAAACATTTAACATCTAATGTCATACGCATGCCAAGGCACATACTGTAATTGCTGCTTACACTAAACAAAAAACAAAAAAACCCTGAACCCAAACAACCCTCTTCTAATACAGACTTTTAGGTCTTCCAAATTTCAGGAGACAAGATGGAAAAATAAAAAACACACACAGATTTTTTTTCTCTGATCTACACGTCAAGGTTACACTGAAGACCATCAACTTCTCCCCCAACAGAGCATGAGCACCTGGATAAGTATCATCCTTTACTTACCTTTCAGTGCAAGAATATTGCTATGAATTCAGACTTCCCATAGAGGATGCTTGAACCTGATCACATGGAGAGCAACCACTAGACTGACTAAGAAAGCAAGCTCTGGGCACTCAGCACAACTAAAGCCCGCTGACTTCTACAGAATTGCTCCTCCTACAGAGAGGATGGAAAGCATGGGGAGCTCCCTAGAAAGTTTGCTTCTCAACTGTGGATCAGCTTGAAAGGATGACCTTTGATAATTTAAGCTTGTATGTTATCAGTTTTCAGTTAAGCAGTTCATAATATTACAAAGTGCTTCTACCATATTTTAAGATTAAAGAAATCTTATGGTCTGCTTATGCTATTGCAACCTATTCAAGTGACAACAAAGACAAATTTCACTTCAGCAGGATTCCTTTTTTTAACTAGGCTTCTACAGGCTTTACTCTGTTAGGGGTTTATAGCAAATTTTGTGGAAAATGCGCAATTCAATTCTTATGCCATCCCATACAAACACCCTATAAAATATTTTAAAAGCCTACTATTATAGGAACATGCTGTTCAGCTAGTTCTTGCACTCAGCCAGCAGCACTCTCGCCTGGGAGAAATACTGCCCAAACCAACACCACTCACAAGTTACAGAAGGCTTGCAATACAAAGGAGATGGGCAAGACTCTTATAAAGCAATATGGACTGTCATGGATATATAGCTCAGGTCACTTATTTCATAATGTAAACACACACACTCTGCTCCATGAAAAGCCAAGTGAATGCTAAGCCTCACAGCACTTATCTAATTTTCTCCCATCTATGTCTTAAAAGCAGTAAGAACTGAAGCGCCAACTCAAAGTGCTCATTCTCAAGCCACTACATTGCACCAAAATCTGCTTTGCATTTGCAGGCAGGAGGACTCTGGCCTCCAGTGGGAGCAGCACATAAGCATCCATAGACAGCTTGGCTCTACAGAGATGCACTTGCCTCAAACCAGAAATATTTAGTTCTCAACTTCTACATCTGTTTCAAGTAGCGACTCTCTAGAAGTCAAGAGGAATTGGGAGAGACTAAAAGTGTATTTAGATCTTACTTTCTAAAAATAAACTCCTTTCCCTACTCATTTTGATGCTCAGCACTGAGATGATAATAAGCCACTCAAACAGCACTGCATGACTACCAGCAGCAAGCGACTTAGCACAGAAGAGTGCCTAATAATACAGCCTGAGGGTCGAAAAGAAAAATCATGCCTGGAAAAAAGAATGGAAAAAGTCATGGCAGCTGCTTTACAAAAGTAGTTTAGTCATCCTGACAAGGATGAGATAACCAACTCCATGATACCCAAATGCTGATGTCCAACATAATTGTAACAATCAATATCTAACTGTCTAGCTTTCTGTCATGCACATGAAAATAGATCTGCATAAAATCAGAACACAATTGGAAATCTACTCCACTACACCACGTTACAGCAGTAAATGTAAAGAGAGAGAGAGAGAGAGAGAAGTAAAATAAAACTGGATCTGAGAATGAGGCCCTGGAGGAGATACAAATTAGTCACTGTAGAAAAAGATGCAAAGAAGGCAGATGGAGCAAATTTGGAAAGAAGTGTAATGAGGAAGAAAGCCAAAACAAAGCCATACCACAGTTTCAAGGCAGGAGTTAAAGAGTAAATGTGGGCATTACTTTGCTACACTGTTGACACCAAGTTGCTTTTCTAAGCACTTGTAGAGCAGACTTTCAGCACAGCACTGAAGCGCATTTTGGAAATTTAATTTACAGAAAAATCAACTATCACACCACATTGCCCCCTCTGAAAGAATATCTGCAGAAAATCCTGATGTAAATAACACTCCTCATCAGAGAAATAGAAATATTATTGAAATCTTACCACTTTCATCAAGTGTTGTGACAGTGCCACCTGTGTGCCTGAGCTTTCATAGGAATGTCGTTCTTTTATTTCAAAATCCTGACCTTTGAGTTCCCCCTCCCACTGCTCCAGAGCAATACGACAACTCCTGTTCAACCATAAGTGCTACAATTCTTGTCCCATGGAGGAGAACTAAAATTTTTCATCTTCTGAATGTACCCGCAGTGTTTCCAAACATGCTTACAGAGATGGTACATTCAGTCGTTTTCAATAAATTGTACATAATAAAATGACCTAGGGTAAGGCATACTATTCTTAAAGAATGGCTGGAATATATTTTCATCTACATCACTGTTCCTCAGCTGTCATAGAACAAGTACGAAGATGTATAACAACCAACCAGCTATATTTAAAAGCTTCTCTCAATGTTTGCTATTTTTTTAACACTACTATACAATGAAAGTTGTCAGAGATAACAAAAACAGTTGCTGTAAAATCTAATCCAGAAGGTACCCATTTAAAGAAATATATTGTGCATCGTTTCAAGACTGGCAATGACTAGTTTTGATGGAAAAGAACCCAGAAAAAAATCAAGCAGTCTTATTTAGAGGTGCAACCATGTTGTAAACAACTTAACTGAAAGCAGTGGCTCGTATTTGGCCTTCAGCCACTCCAGGAGAACTACATTACAGCCCTAGTAAAAAGTACAACATTCAGTGCAGAACTCCTACTCTCAAAACAAATAATCTTCTTTTTAAGCCATTGCCCCTTCCAAGTTATCTTTTTGCTTACTTTGAACTCTCACTTCAAAATAGTTATTTTATAGTATACATATATATATATATATATCTTCAACTTTTCCTTCCCAAAATTTTCAATAGAACTAAATAGACCTCTTTTATCCAACCATGTATCTTCTGGAACCACAGATTTTAGAGCAAAAGTTCCACAGCTTTACTACTAATCTGTCAGAACAAACATTGCTTAATACAAACTATTGTCCTTTTTTATAAGAGCTACAGTCTGTTCTCTGTCAAGGAAGGAAAAAACTATCTTTTTATCAATGTATTGTTTCTCCTCTGCTACAGTTAGTATTCTATTATATCATAAGAAATAACAAAACTATTAGGAGTTTTTTGCAAGTGATGGTTTCTTTTCTAAGTAATGACAAATGTGTCCTTTTTTTTTTTCATTTTTTTTTTTTTCAATGGTGTCCTTCTTCCTCCCTCAACTCCCCCACATGGACAAAAGAATAAACAATGCTTAGCCAAAAAGAAAAGTAGGAAGACTGTCAAAGACTTAATGGCATGAACGCAATGAGTGTAATATAACCAAAACATTCACAGAATGCTTGGGTAGAGGAAAGCTGAAACATTTATTTACAACACCAAAAGTCAGTCTGAGTTTCAAAAAGGGTTCAAAAAGGCATTCAAATATTCAGCACATCCCTGGAGATGTACAGTCTTTTAAATGTACAAGAACTTTCATGAACTCAGAATTTTTGAAAATTCAGGCCAATCAGCTGCCTAAAGACTCAGTAATTTCAGTGTGGATGTTCATCCTGCAAGACTGATTCAATGCTTCAAGCACGAATAGTTGAAGCATCACCTTACATAGCACTCCCTTATAAAAAGCACCATTACCTCAGCGCACCAAAGCAGGATGTATCACTGTAAAACTGTTGTGTTAGCTCAACTCGTATAATGAAGTGCTTATAAACATTGTCCTTTAGAAGGTAACCTTTGTAAGAAGCATTTTAAACTGTTACATACATGAAAAAATCCCAGGTTATACACTGCAAGCACAAAGATGTTTGATCTTTGTCTATAAAATGATGCATAATACTCCAGCATCAAGCACAGAGTCTTCTACTGCTTTTAGATGCAAACCTTGAGAAAGAGATACCTTCTGTTGAGAGGAAAAGCGAATGTGTGAGAAGAGAAACCAAGCCAAAGCACTGTCAGTAAAAGTAGTATAAAGCTAGACAACAGGGATTGTGCAGAGAACTCTACTGGTCCTAGTAAAGCTACACCAGGCTTCTGCAGCCATGATGCTGAACACAACCTGTCTCATGGCATGCAGGCATTCCGGTTACTTGACAGATGAGTGCCCAGGACACACAACAGCAATGAGAGACCTAAGAGACAAACAAGCAACTGGAGCCCCAAGCTAGTCACTTAAACTATCTCTCAAGCATTCATTATGCATTGATACAGTTTTATTTCACATAAATATTGCACTTTGGTTTTCAAAGTCACTTTAACACTTATCTGCTTGTGTGACTGAAAAGAACTTGCCAAGCTAAAGTAAAACCAACTTGAAGATTGATGAGAAAAGCAGGGCTCCAGAATCAAGTATGGCAGAGGCAAAACAACATCCTTAAGATCCTCTGCAGTGTCATAGCTGGAAGTTGCCACCACACTCATCTTCACATCAGCCACACGTTATCAGGTTGTGTAAGTGTGATGTGTCTAACAACATGTATGTTTGCAGGCTGATATTGCGCAGGTAGCTGTGATGCAGGTCCAGCCACAGATCAAGAAACAAGTCATCGCATTCTATTCTTTCAACATTACATGGACCATCACTGAAGAAATATTGCATCATGTGAACAAGGTTGCAAGATCTCCTGTTACATGGATGGTCATGGTGTAGGAAGAAAAAGTGGGAAAAAAGCAAAAGAAGCAACCCAGAAGTTTGACCATGGAGCTCCTGCAGTGATCAATGCTGCTCACTCAAAATGGTCTCCTGCCTCAGTACAGACAATCAGTTGGAGTAGCTTGAGCAACGTCAAGGGCACAACTTGACCTAATAAGGAGCAACAGTTAAAAACACGTGCAATTGCAAATACTCACTGACTTTCCAACAAATTGCTGGCACAAAGTAGTTTTTGTTTTTGCACAAGCTTAAATCCAGGTTATCTTTCTGTGCTATTATCTCCAATATATCATTTGTCACATTGCTTAAAGATGTACAGTAGTAAAAACAGCAGCTGTCTTTGGACAGCTGCAACATCATTAGCAGCATAAATTTCTTTACTGCAATATTCCCTGCAATATTGCTGCTACCTCAGGAAAACAGCAAGGAATCTAATACTGATACAGCTGTATTTGAGTGCTGATATAGAAGAATATATCTTTATTTTAGGTAATTAAAAATCAGTAGAAAAACACTAATTGTGGAGTTTACATATCAAGCAACAGATGCAAAGCTCCAACTGCTTTTAACATACCTATGACCAGGTATTATGGAGAGAAAATGTATATGCTTATTGAAAATACTGATTTATTTATTTTTAATCTTCTGATGTGACTTATTCACCTCATGCTTGCTACACAATACCAATGCCATACCCAGCTTCCGTCAAAAATAGATAATTGCTTAACTACAGCTGAGAGCTAGGAGAAATATTCAAGGTTTTCTGCTCTCCCCTTAACAAGATTTCTACTTCCATACTGGAAACAACACAATTCCATACTGCCTGTTGAAGAAATGCAGCCTGTAATGAGATGCTAACCTGCCTGTGGCTTCTGACTACCTGTCAGTGACCCACAGCTTGAAAGCCCACAATATGGGTGCAGTCCTAAGCTTTTCCCAGACTCTTTGGAGCACATCTCTGCACTAAAAGACACCTAGGACAGGTAGACTAATGCACAAAAATTGCTGTGTTTATCTGCAGGAGCTTTCTGACTAGGCAGAGGATGAAAACAAGAAACCAAGCATATACATAGTTAAAGATCTACATTAAGAGCATAGGAAATGTAAGAGAAATGAAACACAATGAAAGGCAACACCCTCCATCTCTAGGGATGCTCTGCTTCCTGCCTAAGAAAACAGCCAAATTTGAGATAATTTAAATCCAGAAACAAGTCTGGAATAGAATTTGGAATCATAATACCATGCTTAACATATCGGCTCAGTAGCAGCTATGAACTAATCTGTGCATCTGAGTTAAAATTCACCCAAAATTCCAAACTATGGATTCGACCAAGGCAGAGAAAAATTGCACAAGCTAAACACAAGGAACCAGAGGGTTGGTCCTTCATGGTTCTGAAGATTGAAGCAAATATCTGCGCTGAGCAACAAGAAGAGCAAAGGGATCTTCTTCCACTGCACTCTTTCTCCATTTCATCTTTTGAACTTTAGCTGGTAACTCTTAAATTATACAAGAGAAGGAGAAAGTCTCCTTCATGTTAATGGCTAGTCAAACACTACATACTACAATTGCTTGGCAGAAGACCAAGGCATCTCTTTCTTTAAGTCTTACTTTATGCTGAAAGTATTATATTAGCTGTTGCCATTCAGTACACAAACCCAGTCTTCAGCAATGTGAGATGGTTCAAGGGGCTTACTACTCTTTCAGGAACTGCCCTGTGGCTCTCTCAAGCCTTGCTTAGTCACCAGCTGCCAGAATCTAGGGTTGCCAGTGCTGCTCTTCAAGTGTAAGCAAATCCCAGGCTTTTCAGGATTCTGTGGTATATACATGTGCACACACTATGTTCAGTCAGCATGTACATATAGGTGAAGATCTATGTCCACCAAGCATTTAACAAGATGATTAGCAGGGCAGCCCTTTCACACATCACAGCATCACAGAGTGGAGGGCTCCACCCATAATTCAGCCAAAGTTACTTAGGCTTAACAGAGCCCAGGGATCAACACAGGCTGTTCATAAAACATGGGAGTTATGTTAATGCTACCAACAGAGCTGGACTTGTGTATCTCATCAGATGCTGCATCCAAGAAGTTCTGGATCAGATAATTAGAACACCAAATAACTAATCCCTCTAAAAACTTACAGCCAGGTTTCAAAACAACTGTGCACATCTATTACTTGCTGCTGAGCTTTCCTGAGAATCACATTTCTAAACAGATTCTAAGCTCTTCCAAATATTTGTCCTCTGGTGTTTGCTCTACGAACACAATCCCACAAAACCAAATAAAAATACTTTAGTAGATGATGCCTTTTTAATGACTTACGAGAATTATTACTGAGTGCAACAAAAATGCACAGTTTTTCCTGCTTTAGGTACTCACCCCAGTTCAACACAACACCATAGCTTACAAACTAGACTGCCATACTTCAGACTAATCTTTCTTGAATTACACAAAACAAAGCAAAATGTGATTCTTCACTTCCCCATTTAGATTAAGCTGCTCTTTAGTGATTCAGAAGGAATGCAAGAATTTAAGAAACATTTTTGGTAGGTTTTAAGAGGCAAAAGAATCCAAGACACACTGACCTCATACACAAAATATATCCTCACTTTTCTCAAGCACTTTGTAAAAGTCTCTGTATCATCAAGTAGTGATCTTATTTCACTGACTGACAAATAGGTGGTTTTGCCTGCACAGGTATATATTTTGTGGCTGAAATGAAGATGCAGAAGTAGTTATTAAAGATGTCTCTGTCAAAAATGACTATGTAAGCATTAATATACATGAGAGCAGTCATCAGAAACCTGAGCCAAACACACACACACACATCTAGGGAAATCCTCAGTTTTCCACTGACTTTAATGGGCCTTAAATTGGAACAACTTGTTTCTCTGTCACACATGACAGCATTTCTTCATGCAAAAGGCAAATAATTGCTTGTAGCGGCTTTTCCTTTCAGTGCTTGTTGAAGCCTCTTCCTACTAGCCACTGATTCCATGGGGTCATAATTTTAATAGAAATATATATTTACTAAAAATAAAAAAAACAAAAACAAAAACACTCACATTTTCATGCCTTCTTACTTTCCTTCCCTCTTTCTAGTCATTATTCATTCTAAATCATGCTATTAACAAGAGCAGAAAATTCAGCAGGCACTTCCCCCCCTCCTCTCAACAGTACTAGATTATATCTGTTTCAAAAGACAGATATTTCCTTGCTGTGGCATGTATTCTTTTCTTCTCAGATAAACCACTATTTTGCACGTTATGTTTGCTGCCTTTCAGAAGCAGCAGATAACATTGAAGAGATTTAATTAATATGTACCACAGCATGAACCCAATGGATAGAACATCTACCCTGAAGGAGCAGAGCTGCAGGAGGTAATTAGAGCACACCGTGACATTTATTACTAATGCTCTTCCATTGACATTTGCTGCCGACAGGCTGCATATAAAGATTTCCTCTGTTTGCATTGACTTACAATGATATAGACCTTCCCACGCAAAGCAAGCAAGGAATGCATTTGCTGTTTACAGTAAATTAAGCCATAAGAGTACAAAATCTTGGCTTTTTTACAGCAAGTAGCAAAACTTCCACCAACTTTCTGCATCTGAAATTCTTTTCCATGCAGAGAATGACAACAGGTTGCTGATATCAAATGCATTCTCCGAGAACGGGAGAAATCCCCTGTACCCACCCCTATTCTCTACCACTGCATGGATATATGAAAATAACCAATCACTTAGAGAAAAATGTTTAAACAGTGAAGAAGAGAAGTAGGATGAAAGCCTCCACTCTTCTAACTTCTCCCCATGCTCGGCTGCTGGATTGCATTATAGATGAGATGTCCTTACTAGTTTACAGGGTACACAGCACTGCACATTCATCAGCAAATTGAGGTCCCTATTCCCATTCCTTCCTGTGCATTCCACACATGGTCTGGGATAAGGCTGCTTCCCCACAAGCAATGTTTGAAATCTCCTCTTCAGGCAGAGAAGTTCAAATAGTGCTTTTTGACCCGTTAACTTAAACCATTTCTTGGAAAAGTGCTCCAAGTTTCTTCCTTCCCCTTCTTCCCTTCCATCTCCCAGCATGCTAAGCCTCAACATAAGAAAAACCTTTATGTCTCAATTAGTATGCTTTGTTTTGGATTGTCCCACTGCCACCAGCTGACAGTTATACCTGCAGCTGTCAGAATGCAACACCGTCCCCAAATAGAGACTGAAATTTTGGCTTTGTCATAATGAGTTATCTGAAAGGAAAAGCAAGTAGTTGTGATGCTGGAGACAGCACAGGTCAGGTATGTATTCAGAATACCTCAGAAACTATGGGAATTAATCACTACCATGAATAGAATCTCATGTATACAACACCAGAGCCTGTTCTTGTAAAATCTTCCACAGGCAAAAAGTGGTTTATATATTGGCTAATTGGAATGTAATGAGAAGCATTACATCTCCCCTAAATTATGTTCCTCTCAGAAAATAATCTATCTACATTTACATTTTTGTGGTAAAGAAGATTTAGCAGTCTCATTCCCTCATAATAGTTACGTCTATGAGAACACCTTGTATCTTCAATTTATTTTCTAGTATCCCACCGATTTTAAAAGCACACTAATAGAAAGCAGCAAGGATAATACACACAATTACACCATAATTAAAGATTATTTATCTAGAGAGAATTAGAAAATTTCGGATAAATATCAGAAGAAAACTGCATTTCTGGTTAGGCACTTGCCACTGCTTTTCACATGATAGAAAAGACATGTTGGATTTCATGGCACTGAAGAAACAACTGTTGTGATTTGGTCAGGGTTTAGTGCTGTTATCTCACTGACCTCACAAGCACCTTGTGCCCTGCTCACTGCCCACTCTGCAATGCTATCTCCCTCCTGGTTATTTGACACTAAAGTTACAGGGTTTGGGTCAAGGATCCTTTTCTGCCAGGGCTGGTTGGATCCCATGCAAAGAAATATAACAAGGATACTACTGATCAGTTAGGATTCATTCTAGTTTCAGCTGAAATCAGAAAAAATTAACTACTATGTGCCTGTACTGCCATTTAAAGTTTTTGGTTTTGCATACACATGATTCATAAAACCTTAGAATCTAGTTTCTGGATACATTGAGTTGCCTACCACACCCTGCTTTTTTTGTTGTTACCTAGCATGACTGAGCACCTTAAAAGGTGTCCGAGGACTGAGGGCTCAATACATCCCAACTCCCAGATTCCACCTCCTTTATTTCTGACTATAAACACATTGTATTACTTGTAACTGAAAATGCTACTGAAGGTAAGCAATTTGCAGAAAGAAGAACATCTTATAAGTGTTCTTAAGCTGGTTTTGATTTGTAGTGATGTCCTTCAGTTCTGCCAGAAAGATGAGCAATGTTATAAGACTTGCAAAAGCCATATCTCCATGGAATACTCAGTAAAATCAGATCAGATGAAACTTTGAAGACAATCTACCTAACTTACAGCGTGTTGAACTCATGAATGGCTAATATCCTGCTTTTTAAAAAGCTACAGCTCCATGAAGAGTACAGTACTGCAGTTGTTTCTGAGGAAGACCACGTGGAAATAGGGACCAAATGCTCAGCACCTTAGAGAAACTGAACATCTAGTTCTGTCTACATCCACTTCAGTGAAAACACTGAGATCCTATCTCAAAAACAAATGAGAAAAAAACAACCCACAAACAAAACCCCACAATCCTCCCCACCCCCCAGTAACAACAAAATCTATCCAGAATGGCAGAATGTATTCAAGTTGTTCTTCATACATTTTACATAGGATACCAAACTGTGGATTTTCCTCTTAAACTAAGCAGATGCCACAGAAGCTGAGCAAAAGCAAAGAGCATATCATTTCTTTATCAGCTAAGTGGTAAACACCAAAACCAATCGTAAAAACAAACAACAAAGAAAAACAAAACAGCCTCTGTGTCCCCAGTTTTCTACCTTCATTGCCAGCTTTTTCATTGAAGCTCTGTAGGACCCTGGATATTCTCTCTCTAGAATTACAAAGCTAATACTTGTTCTGAAAATTCAGAATCAACCTGATTATAGCTGGCTTGTCACGGTTTGTCCTTGTATTAGATTTCAACTAAATTCAATTACACAGTGTTCTCCTTACTGCCATGAGATGAATGGCAGGATGAAGATGAATGAACAAAACTGCTGAAACTGATTGATCCCAACATGCAGGCAGGTTGATTAAAGTGTCCAGAAGCAAAATGAGGAATAGTATTCAGCTGTAACTACTGGTTGGGTCTTCAATTAAATGCTGTTTTCACCAAATGTCAAGAAACAGTCTGAATCCTGTTGATTTTGCAAGAGCATGTGTGCAGCCAAATGAAGCTTGATGAACTGAAAAAAAACACCCCTATTTTTATATCAGACTATATACAGCTCCCTTCTCAATGGCAACTGAGTCACCCTTATCATTTACTTGGGGCAATTAAACACACAAGAAGCATGTTAGTAAAAGGCAATTTTGAGTTACACACTTTCTGATGATCATATAAGCTCCAAGTGAACAGACTGGACTTCATTTAGTGACTACTGCACAGCATTTGACCCTATGGATAAGGAGGCATGGTGTAAATACTCAGTTACAAACTACCAAGCAACTGGTTGCCTCTGAAAATATCTCCTAGTCTGAAAAAAAACACATGGTAGTGATATGGAGGAAGGCACTGGCTGATGAGAAGAAATCTGATGCCTCCTGCTCCTTGTGGCAGAGCAGACTTAGAACCCACTCTGAGCCGAAGACCAACAATTCAAGAGCACCTAAAACCCCAGGCAGGTATGTTCAAACTCTCTGTAGAACAGCTGGGCAAAAATAGACTAAGCACATCTTCAAGGGGGTACATAGTTATGCCTCACCTCCACTCTGCCCAAAGCAGCATTTTTCACAGATGACTTGATATGTTTCTAACCCAAGGATGATTTATTCCCAGATTTAATTACAAACTATTTCACCTTGCTAGTTATACATTTAGTTCATGCATTTCCTAAGCAAGGGCAAGGTCCCAGCTGTCAGCTTGAAGTTTTAACCATTTTTCTCTACCATCTGTGGTTTCTTCAGCAGCATTAACAACTACTGTTTCTGGCACCATGACGGCTTCTGAACCTGTGTCCAACTTAAAACTAATCAGCGTCCCTTCACTTTAATGGTTACAATCCATTTGTCTTGTCCTAGAACACCATCTTGTTCTCTGAATAACCCCTCAAAAACGCAGAGCTTTCTTCTCCCAGGATCCACACATCACACTGATGCTTGCAAAATCACACAGAGCAAGGCCATCTGTGCAGAGCTTGAGCCTTCTCAAACCTCTCCAATGCTAGGTTTCACTATAATTTTGCTAGTGTTAACTTGCCACTCACTGCATTTCTCTTCTGAAACATAAACAGGTCATAATTGCTCAGATCTGTGCTGCACCTGCACAGCCAACCTCTCTGACCAAAGTAACAGAGACCTTTTCAAACCTTCAAATGCTCCAGAGGCTCCCAGTGTCTGAAATAAAGCTATTTCTCAACTCAGCAAGACCTAATTCTCTTCGTTTGCATTTACTGTCTGCAGTTCTATTACCCTATGGATTTTCAGAGAATTGCAGTTCTGCTCAGGTTTTCTGAGCACATGGTACTTCATAGAATTATAGCGCCACTAAGGTTGAAAAAGACTTTTAAGATCATCAAGTCAGCTGTTAACCCATCCTCAACATGTTCATTAAAACACATCCCTGAGTTCCACATCTTCACATGTTTTTTACTTCTATTTTTTATGCACTTCAGGGACAGTGACTCCACCACGTTCTCAGGCAGTTTGTTCCAATGCATCACCACTCACACAGAGACAATTTTTTTCCTAATATCCAACACAAATAAGGTCTCCCCTGATCTTCCTCTTCTCCAGGCTGAACAATCCTAGCTCCCTCAGCCGCTCCTCATAAGGCCTGTGCTCCAGACCCCTCACCAGCTTTGTAGCCCTCCTCTGAATGAGATCCAGGGCCTCAATGTCTTTCTTGCAGTGAGGGGCCCAAAACTGAACACAGTACTTGAGGTGCGGCCTCACCTCAAATATGGCAAGACCTCTTGTAAGATAGGATATTTCACCTACAAACATGTATGGCTCCCTTTCCCAGTACATATCAAACATAAACTGGCTAGACTGTAGGCATAGGAGAATTTTGATAGGTGGCTTAGACATTACAGAAAGCTGACAACTTCCCCCCAGGTAACTCATCTCTGAGTCAGACAAATGGGGATGTTTGATGCTAATGGAAACAACATTCAATTGGAATATACTTTATAGAAGACACTTTTACACTAAACTTCATTACTATTTCTAAGTACGGTGCACTAATGTAATGCAATAATGATTCATCTCCTTAAGACTTAAAGATGCAATAATGTATCATCTCCTCAACACTGAAGATACTATATGAATATTAATGGTGAAATAAAAGCCTTGGTTACAGTTGACTACAAAGATTACAAGAATAAAGAACTCCAGTTTTGATGAATTTCAAGGAACCAGGTCTGAAAATGAACAAGTACAGATATCACCCAATTTCCCACTTTGCCTCTCTCCATCTTATGTATCTGTAAACAACATACTTGTTTGCTCATCTCCTACACAGCAAGTGTGCCTCTCCAAAAAGAAAATACTCACAAAAGGAAACACCCAAGGAACTGCTTATTCACAGCCCATTGATTTCCCTGCACATGCTCATTTTCTCTGCCTGATGAAGTGAACAAAGCATGAATAAAGAGTGAAACAACACTGTCTATTAAAAAAAAAACCAACATGCTGCAGGTGTTTCACCCATAAGAGTAATTCTTCCCCATAAATGGACAGTGTCAAGAAAAATATCTTCACAAGACTAAGAGATTCACGAATCATACTGTAACAGCATTAGGACTTACTCTTGGATTACATCTTAATTGGTGGCTACACTGCCAGAAAGTCACAGCCAAGTTTGTAGCAAGAATTCTTGAATGGAGAACTGTTTGTTACATCCTTCACCTGGAGAACTGTTGGCTGCAGAGACAGCTACATATGGTGGTGAAATAACCAGTGACAGTGTGGTTTGAATAGATGCAAGAAGACAGTGGATGCAGAAGGTATTGGCTGGGTGCAAACAATGTAAGCTGGGGACACTGCAAAGTAAAATTGCAGTACAGGCCAGCCTAAGATGTGGAGCTGATTGAGAGTGTACAGAGAAGGGCTACAAAGATGAACAGAAGAGAGCTGGAGCACCTCTCCTACAAAGACAGGCTGAGAGGTATGGGCTTGTTCAGCCTGTACAAGAGATTTCCACAGTATTTAAAAGCAGATTATGAACAGGAGAGGAATCAACTTTTAACAAAGGTAGACAGTGATAGGACACAGGGGAATGGTTTTAAGGTCAAGGAGGGAAGGTTTAGATTGGATGTGAGGGTGAAGTTCTTTACTGAGAGAGTTGTGAGGTGCTGGAAGAGGCTGCCCAGAGAAGCTGTGGATGCCCCATCCCTGGTGGTGTTCAAGATCAGGTTAGATGGAGCTCTGGGCAGCCTGATCTAGTAACGAGATCTGGAGGTTGGTGACCTCCCTGTGGCAGGAGGGTTGGATCTTGATCTTTAGGGTCCTTTCCAGCCCAAGCTATTCTATGATTCTAACCTGGGGACCCTGGCCACAGGTCACCTGCAGATTACACCTACTATTCATACTATATGTGACACAAGGGTACACTCTGCTTTATGCTTGAAAGGACCGTCTTAGGACCAAGCAGGAAATCTCAGGTATGTGAAAACCTAATGGCCAGTCTTCTGAGAAACTGCTAATGGGTTTTAGCTGCTGACCCTTTCAGTCAGGGATGAAGAGGTAAAGTCAGTGCAGCCCCTCTCTCATTATGATCAGTGCTTGCTCTTGAGCCTTCGGGAGAAGCTACTTGAAACAGCAGTTTGAAATGGCAGTAAAGCTAAGCTCAAGGAATACTAAATATGCATGTGATATTTTGCTGATGTGCTAAGACCCTTCAGTCTTACAGCACAGCTTTGCCAAATCTCTGGTTTTAATATGAAGTAGACAGAAAGTATGTTTTAACTGTGTGAACTCTATTCTGGTCTACTTTTCACTTGAGCATATCCTTTGCATTTTAAAAATCACATCAACTCTGGGCTAATCAAAATAAAAACCATATTAAAACCATTAGGCATTTATAGATTTTGTTTTAAAGGAAGAAACAGACTCAAAACTTTTCATTACAGAGCAGATATGATTTTATCAAAGTAGTCAGCTGGGGAAATAATTTATACCCTGCATTAGTTTGCCCTGAAGATATCCAAGATATGTCTTCCTGAGCATGATGTAATTTGGGAAAATGACCTTTTGGGAAAAGAATAAACTCGCAACATCCTTATATACAAGAATTATAGCACTTTCTACAAAAAGGGGACTGGCACTTTTTTCCAAACCTCTGACTGTATGCAACAGTGATTAGTGTTATATAGAAAATACATTTTCACAGTCAGTTGTTAAGAGCCCCATTTGGATGGAAGCAGAGGACACCTGCTGACGCATATCTGCCCATAGTGTAGCAAGAGCTTGTAGGCAATGGCACCTATGAAGAGTCTCACAAAACACACCTAAATAAAAACTCTAAGTACAAACCTACAGATTAAACAAGCCTATCCTATTTCTATATGTACCCAAATGAAATACCAATTGAAGGAAGTTAACATTGGGTTCAGTGAGATGAGAAGATGATGTATGAGAAAGAATTTATATACTGTGAGTACAAGGAATTGATCAACTTTCCAAAGCTGAAGAAAATCAATTAATAAGTTTTACTCACTGAACAAATGTATCCTTAGAGACAAATTTTGAATAAGTATCTGGATTAGACAGCCCATCATATCAATAGGTCAAATGCAGCTATACTCAACAGAAAAGTTTTACCTGGTTATGAGACTGATTAGAATTTCCTACATTCTTCAAAGAATAAGAATTGTACCTCTTTATTTTTAATGCTGGGAAAATGAGAAACAAAAGTCTTTCTGAACAGCAAAGCTGAGCAGCTATTATCATATGCGAAGACCTAGCTCAAAAGTATCTCCCAGCAGTTAGTCCCACCAACACCCCAGTTCTGCACCGCAACACCAGGAGACCCAGACTCACTACAAAGAAGTTGCATATATTCATTACAGTAGTAATCCAATCTAAGCGCACCATTAAATGCCCATTTCTACTGATTACAGTCTAGCACCATGTAAAATTGCCACATCACTGAAACCGACAGAAAAGATTGTTTAATCATTTTTGGTTCTAATTCAGCCATAGGTACACAATGAATAAATCCAAAGTAATTTTGACATGTTTATGAATGTCACATGTATTTGCATTCATTTTTGTTTAACTGTTAAGTTGCATTTCCACATATTAAACTACCTGTTCTTACAGAGAGCTGTACTAAAATTTATTCAACAGTTCTCAGCCATTAGGAAAAAAAGAAAAAATTATATCCCAAATTATGCAAATTGACAATGCTGATCTTGTAAAATATTGCTGGGGGGTTTTGAGATATATTACCAGGATAACCTCTGCACATCAGAAAAACACTGGAGTGCTGGCTATCTCATTTCCATTTTATAGCCTATGTTACAGACTTCGTTACATTATATTTCAGAAATATATAGAAAGGAGTCTTATAATTTATCCTCATCTCTAGAATGTGAAGTAAGGTTTTAGAGACTGCTGCTTAGGGCTATTCTGTACTGTGACTCTGATAAAACTGACAACCTATCTTTTTAGTCAAGGATTTATAGGACTCATGACTGCTTCCAATTTGCAGATACACCATTTCAAACAGAACAAGCATTTCATGTTGAACAGTCCAACAGAAGACTCTGCATACAAGTGTAACTGTGGAGAGGGAAAGGAAATGGCTTTTACTGACAGATTGATTTTTATACCTATGCAAACCTCTTAATCCCCAAGGCTGTCATCCTGCATAGAAGCAGGGTGTCTAGCCAAATTATGGCCAAGGAGACTCAACATGTTCTCTCTATGAGCAAATAAAACTGGCAGGGGCATGATTACCACTAAATTAAGAGTATTTGATGTCACAGAAAAGGATAGCTCTACATTACTTAAACCTTTAGGGCTTTAAGATCAAGATCTGTGGCTTCATCCTCTGTCCACAGTGACCCTGTTCTTCTAGGGCACACATCCTCAAGCCTCGTTCCACTCTGCAGAGAACCTGCATATTCCCCACAAGTCATTTACTGGAAACTGCACAAATAGTTCTTTCCATTTGCCTGGCTTTTATCTGCTCCATAGAGTGTCATCCCACGCCTGGCACGAGTTGCCCAGGAGCTGCACTGATAAGGCCTTGCAGCATGGAGGGCTGTCACACACCCACTACTTGTGTGCCTGCAGTCTCACCTTCAAGGGTAAGTCTTCACATCTCCCAGCAACCCCTAACATTTCTTCTCCCCTTAGAGCTCCTGTCTGCACAGGACTTTTCCAACAAACTCATGTTTTGACCTATGCTGGGGCAGCATTCAGGCTGGTTTTAGAGCTTGTCTGGGCAGACATGGGGCATTATCTGGCCTCCTCTCTCACAGGGAACCACTGCTCATGAAATCCTGTGACATATTCCCAATACAGCGCTCGTGTGGGAGCTAACTGGGCACCTAGGTGCAAATGCAGCAAGTCCTGTAATTTATGCCCAATACAATTGGATCTCCTCAACAAGGGTGTTATGAGGATTAATTAATTCATCTTTGCAAAGCACTTTGAAAGATTAAGAACTGCAATTAAAGTGCTTGGCTTGTACAAAGCTGAGACAACAAAATACTTTACAAGAAAACAATAACTGATAACTTTTAATATTAATTCTGCTGCTTCAAAAGAATGCACGGACAGTAGTAAGTTAATGAACTGTTTTTTAATGAATACCTGAAGGGAGAGCAAAAATGCAAAGACATGCTAAAATATTCTGAATTACTAAACAACTGTGGACAATATCCAGAGGTTGTACCTGGCTATAAACAAAGGATGAAAAACTGTTTTTTGCATATGCTGTTTATCAAATCCAGCAAAGATAATATAAGACACTTATATTCTAGTGTCTAAACAACAAGGAAAGATGAACTGTGAAGCAGATACTACTGTCACAGAAAAGCTGTAACACAGTGGAAAAATCTGCCCTGCCTAGAAATTGTGTCAAAGTATTCAGTATAACTTCAGTTTCATGATCTAAACCTTAATCACCGCACAGAAAAGAGAAAGCCACCATTTAGTCTGCTAACAGCAACACAGTCCCTGTTCTTTAGTTTGTACCTGCAAAGCAAGTAGATTTGTTCTCAGGAGAAAAAAATAGCCCTACAGAGAATAGGCCCTTTGAGTAATCTGTTTTGTTACCAATACTTTTATTTTTTGCAGCACAGGCTGGTGTTGCGAACCTTGAATTCCACGGTGACTACAAAAGTAGAAGAATGCAGCTACAAACATTTATGCAGATATACTCTGACACTATTTTAGTTCCTTCCTGTAACAGAAGAGAAAACGTAGACATAATGGAAACTCAGCACTGAAATGAGCAGCATCAACTTGTCTTGCACCTCTCAGTTCTTAGAGTACCTGCTTTCAATCAGGCTTATGCATGGGTATGATTCAGCATTAGGTAATTTGAAATCCATCCAAGGTAGCTCTGAGAAAGCTTGATATGCCTCTTGGCATTGCTTACATTTTGGGTTGGATTCTTACCTGCTGTCAACAGGACTAACTTTACAAAAGCGAAAGAAAAATGTGTGCTACAACCGGGAGCACAGAAGCAGGTAAACAGTAGTTAATGGAGCAGAAACAACACTGGGACACTCTGAAGAGCCTATAATACTCTCTGTAATTACTAAATACAAACCTAGTACGCATTGAGAGAAACTAGAATCTGGAAGCTTGTGCAGTCGTATCTCTTCTCACTGAAATGAACCTGAATCCCAGGCACTGCCCAAAGCTATAAATGTTACTAAACTGTTACATGTATATGCCATTAGGTAATTTCAAATAGCTGTATGTATGACTATTAGTTGCTTATAACACCAAAAATCATTCACTGCATGCTGAATCTAAGCACCACTAAGCATTAGAGCATTTGCCCTCTGATTTTATAGACCAAATTTGTTTACTGTTTGGCTGTTAGATTTATGTGATGCGCAATGGACTAAAATCATGCATCAGCTAGATCTGAGAAGTCAGTAGTGTTTTTCTTAGCTAATCAAATAATCTGCTTCTCCCAGAATTGCAAGAACAGCTACCATATACCTTATTAGCATCTTCAAGTCTTTATCTGGCCTGGTTATTTCTGGCTACAGTTCAAATGTGTATGGGCTACCCATACCAGCAAGTCCCAGCACAGCCAGATGACTGCAGCAGCAGGCAGTTCCACCAAGGAATATATACATGGTGCCAACACATCCGCTTGTCTCAACATCAGAGCTTCAGCCCCAGGAAAGCACTGCAGCCAACCACCTGGACTGCATCAATATGAGCAGTCCCTAGAAAAATCCCTCATAAGAGATTTGCTACTTACCCACCTTCCTCACTGCTCACTTTGCTAAAAGACATTTTCATGGCCGGCACTTTTGCTTCTCTTCCAGAAGAGAACACACTATTATGACAAAGCAGCAAGTCTTGAGCCAAAGTTTCTACTTCTACTTCATTTCCTCAAAGCTATGCTGATTATACAGGATGCTGTCATACAGCAAAGATACCAGTAACTCCACTGCCACACACAGCTCAATAGTTATTATGGAACATCTGCGCATCCTTCGCATTTTTATTGACATAACTATCACAGGCTAGTAAAGTTTCATTAGCTACACTTAAAGGCGTGATTATCAAGTTGCATGTTTATGTTTTATAAAAATAAACCTAGAAAAAAATCTCTAGTCATTTTCATCCATAAACACATAGCCACTTCCAGACGGCTATGTAAGTATGCAATGCATCAGATGAAATGCAAAATCCCTACACTTACCTAATGATAAGACCCACAGGGACCATTCTTACCTTAAGGATAAATTGCTGCTCTACTCTTAATCATTCCTTGCCTATGTTTGAGAATACGAAGTAACCATCGGTCATAAGGGCTTTGTGCTCTGGATACCCAAATGTCTAACGAAAGTCCTCAGCCACTCCTGCATCTAATTCTGCATTAGAATGAGCTGCCAACATTTGAAATATCCTTTGTAATATGTTATTGTGCAAATATTTTATTTCATCAATTAAAACAGAACATCTTTTAAAATATTATATTGTAATCCCTCATTTAAATTTCAAAGAAAAAAAATCCAAAAGCTATATTTTAATTAGGTAAAGCTACTTCATTTTGATTTCTTTTATAAATGGAGTTTGATTGAAGTCTGAATGTTTCACAAAATGTTTTGATCTTGTTGAATAAGCAGTTTCTGTTGGAAAATTGTATTTTCATCGTTTCTGTGCAGCTTGAAGAAATTGGTACTGCTCTATTAACTTCAGTGATTTACAGCAAGTGAGGACCTGGTTTGTAACAGCAGCAATCTCTGTAGTGTCTTGTGGACTTGTTTAAAGAGAAAAGGTATTGCACATTTTGGAACAACCAGCAATGCACAGTAAATTACTTCATATTAATAAGCTTTGTTTCAGTGTCAGTCTTGGCAAGCACAGCAGATGAGTCTTAGCAAAGAATCACTCCACTGTAAGCCCACAATAAGCTACCAAGCTATTTGCTTTACAAAACAGTCTTCAATATACCCTATCAAGCTGTCCATAAGCAGTAAGTAGGGTAGCAACAAAACAAACAAGAGCTACCTAAGCTGTATTTCCATAACCGAGCAATGACAGTGACTCTTACAAATCAGCTGCTGGACTTCAAGAAGCAATTGGTCAATGCTCTTCTCAGACATAGGGTTTGGATTTCAGGTGGTGTTGGGTGGAGCCAGGAGTTGGACTTGTTGGATGACCCACAAGGATCAACTCAAGATGTTCTATGATTTAGTCTTACTTGAGAACAAATTCTGTCTTCTTCAGTAGCATTTTGGTTGTAATGTAAGGAAAACAAATAGCTTGGCGGTAATTAGGAAACAGTTCTATTGAGGCCTGAGCACTGAAACAGAGGAAAAAAAAAAAGGGGAACTACAAAATTTTTCTTAAAAAACAACGAAACAAAACCCCATGCCACTGGAACTGCACTAGTTAGAAAACAGGGATACCATGGATCTAGAGATAGCAGTTCAGGTGACCTCATTCTGAAAGTCAGTTTTTTTAATGCTTATTCTCAAGCAAGGCTTGGTCTAGGACTGTAGTTTCATTGTACAACTTGAATGATGCATGGCAGATTGGTTGGAATTAAATGAACTTTAAGGTCCTCTCTAACCCAAACCGTTCTATGGTTCTATTAACACTGAGAAAAACCAATATAGCTAAGTACTGAACTGAGCTAGGAGAGAAATTCTATTTTCTACTGTGCATTATGCAAGTGCAAAATGAGCCTAACAAATTGGGCATGTTAGCTGGGGGAAAAAAAAAGAAAAAAAGAGGAATTGGAGGAGAGTTAGAAGAGAAGAATATAAATAATTGAATTCTACAAAACATATCCCGGTCCAACAAGATGGAATGAGTTTAGCATTTGACAAGAAGGAAAGGCTTGGAGGAAAATATAACTATTAAATGTAAAATACCACTGGCCCCCATGGTTTTAAAAATGCAGAGGAAAAAATATGGGAACAATCTCTAGCAACATGGTCTCAGATTAGATATAGCAAAGAATTTCCACGTGTTCTCCAGAAGGCTGGCTGGGAAAAAATGAGTAATCCTCACCATTGGAAGCTCTGAACAATAGCTTAGATAAATGCCCTCTGTCAGGGAACAGATAGAGCAGATCGTTGATCTGTCCAAGGCTAAGTTATTCCTCAGACCCAAACTTTGCAGCTCTCTGGAACAGTATGCAGCCCCACTAAACTTCACTGCAAGCAGGCTACCAAACCTTGAAAAGCTCTATGACAACGTGGAAAGATACAATAGCGGTTCCAGTAACACTCACAGATGGCAAACAAATAAAAGGAGAGGGAACTGCATGAAGGTAAATCACATAGGACCAATTTTATCATCTTTACTCCAAGTGACACCCTACTTTTGCTTGGAAAGAACCATAACTTCTCAAAGGACCAAAAAACTTAAGATGATTTAGTTGGGTCATACCAGACAGAACAGTATCTTGTACAGATCGTAGCAAACTGAAAGCTTACACTGCCATTAAAATAATAAAAATAACAAATCTGATTCAGAGCAGATTACAGGATATTCCAAAGACATAAAATATCTTTGATATAGGTTATGTTGTATTCCCAGTGCAGATATTTGAGCAAAATACCCACAGGAGTACCAGTTCAGCTCCTTTGACTTGAAGCTCCCCAGAGTTCATTAAGACTGCATGTAAGGAAAAACCAAGCTTCATTTTTCCTATGGGGATAAAAGCAAAATACCTTTCTTTCAGCTACAACCTTCTTTAGAAGCAAGCATGGAAGTGCTCACATCTGTCTACCCAGAAATCATTTTCCACCTTTTTTTGAGCATGGAAGAAAATCTGCTCAGTCAATACTGTGTTACGTATTACGTATAATACTGTGTTATGAGGAATAACCTCCAGCTCCCAACATTAGGTTCTTAGTTAACTATTTGCAAGTTTGACTATAAGAAAAAAAAAAACAACACACCACCACTCTAGCTTGAGTATTCAGTGTGAGTTATGTTTTAACACTTGATAAAGAAATGATTTCACATTGTAGACAAAAAGCAATCTTATCTTGGTATTATATAGTTTGCTTACTTCTAATCGTCAGTTTCAAGTGCACACAGGTCACTCTCCTAATTAGATACCCCAGTGAGCAATTCCACAACAGCCTTAGTGACCTACAGTACACAGTTCTCTCCCAGCTGCAGCATAGAGCAAGGTCATCTGTCTCTCATTTTCCTCCCTTACCCCATCACTATCTCTAATGCTACCACCATGGAAACAGACCACTCAAGGTAAGACAGGACCCTACTCTTGAAAAGAAGCAGCAGCAATATAAAGTACTCAACTGTGCCATTTATCATCAATGAAATAGGCGTCAGGTTACAAAACCGGTAGCTCTGGTGTAAAGCAGTTGTTTCATAATGGGAAATGCAACATGGATCAGCAGCTACAGTAGCTCAAACAGCATCACTGAGATGAACAGAAAACATCAATGCGGAAGGTATGCCATATACAGGTTGTTCCCTTCGGTACAGAGATTTACCCTAGTAGAAGTGAAAGCGCACAAAGAATAAGAAAAAAAAAAAAAGAACAAATAAGTCTCTAACATGATAATGCTAATGGAAAAGCAAACGCTGATGAAGATCACACTTTATGGTTTAAAAGTAAATATATTCTCTAGAATATTGTATTTTGGAGATTTATTATAGATGAGCTAGTGATTCAATTCTCCAAACTAATTAAGTTTCTGTTGACACAAAAATCTCATAACTCAGGAAGTTCAGCAATCCCCTGAGTTACTTCAACAAGAAAATGAAATTAAGACATGTTGGATATAGACAAAGAACAGACAAGACTCATAAAACTGAGCTAATAAAAAAATTGTGCCCTATAGATATACATACACACACTACTTCTGTAACTACTTGATTATCCTAAGGTCTTTCCTTTTACAGCAAACACGTCCATTAATTTATGGTCCGTTGCATCAAAATGCCAGCTGGATCAAATGTAAAAATTTTATAGTGGAATAAGAAAGCATGATTACACTCTGCTGCTTCAGGCTAAAACAGAAGAGTCATGTCACCTGTTCTCCAAGGTAAAAGATTACACAGTTAACAAACACTGGGGCTTGAAAGCTACTTTTACTGTTCAATTGGTTTTGATTAACATATATCTTACAGGCTTTAAAAAACAAAAACAAAAAAACAAAACAAAACAAAACAACAAAAAAAAATAACACAAAAAACAACTCTGTGAACTTAAGACTGCAGTTGCCTACTAGACTGCACATTTATTGTCTTTCAGGAAATCAAAGCAAATCACAAAGGTTCATATGTAAGAGTAGTCATGTCCCCACTCATGCAAGAACAACTTTACAAGTTGCTCAAACACACGTAGTAAAAGAAGACAGCATCACTGCCTGGCCCCAAGAAATGCAGAGGAACAGCTCCACAACTCGAGCATTTCCACACCAAGCTCTTGGAAACTACATAAACCTGCCATCCGTCAGCTGCCATTCTAATTAGTCAACTCCAGGAAGAATATTTTTTTCAGTTTCAGACCAAAACTTTCTAGCTGTCTGTAGCAACATTACACATCCAGCAGTATTCTAAACATTAAAATTTAATGCAAGTTTGTTGGAAGATGCTACTTTCTCCTCTTGTTTGGTTCACCTAGAGAATACTTCTCACCTTTTAGAGAAAGATGAAGAATGTGATTAAAAAAAAAAAAAGTAAAGGAAAAATCAATTAAAAAGCACCTCCAAATATTTCAAACTTTAGTCACCACTTCATAGGCCAATTTCTACCTGGTATAAAAGTCACATCACCTAAAAGACCGACGCCAGATAAACGGTCAGTTCACTCCATGCTACTAACAATAGCTGAATATTTTAAACAACAAGAACTAATCCTAAAAATACATAACTTGAAATTCAGTACTAAGTTAAAGGTGGTTACTACCTACCATTGCAGCCTGAAAAAAAAGCAACAAACCACTCAAAATCCCTCTCACGAGGCATCACTCCAAAGACAAGTTTGGAAGCTTGACTTGATGCTATCTATACATGACAGAATCCTCTAAAATGTTGTAACAAACTTGGAAAAATCTCAAGGGAATCAGAAAGGAATGATTCTGAGTTACATCACCCAAAAATAGGAAGAGCTAAATCCACTGCTAGTATAAATCCACATACCAGAAAGATCAAACCCGATTTACAGTAGCTGATAGTTTCATGTGTTTATTTTCCTTGTGAAAATATTATTACTTATCTGTACTGCATAACTAATAGGATTTTCTAGCTTGATTTCTCCTGATTAGTTATTAAACCTACACAGTTGCTAGCCCTGAATGTCTTCTTGTGTTTTCACTCTGAATTCTTAAATTACATTTAAGCTGAAGATGGACTTGAATTCAAATGCTTCAAGATGAACATCCCAAGAGGAAAAAAAAAAAATATTGGATTCAGTCTAAACTTGTTCAAAAAGCTTTCCCTCAACTTTAATAAACCGACAATCCTCTAAGCACTTAAAAAGCCCACCAACAAACAAAGTTCCTTTTCAAGTTTCAGATGAGCATAGACTGGGCTTCCTAAAAGCATCCCACCAGTATCTACCAAACTAAAGCGGATCTCAGAAGCTGTAGTTTGAAGTATTTCCTTAAAAATTATATTGGGGAGTGAGGAATACTAGTACCAAGCAACGAGAAACCAATTAAAATGCAACACCAGTCTAGGCAAACAAAACCAATGACTTATCAGCCTGTAGTGCATTGCTTTGTTAAGTCCTCTTCTAATTTCTGAGTATGTTATCACTCAAACTAAGATCTTCCTGCAGGTAAAGACCAATAAGTCTCCTGTTCTCATGAGACAGGACAAGATCATGAGATGCTCAATGTGGGAGACAATGTGGCCTCCTCAAGACTTCTGAGACACTAACAACAGAATCTGTGTGATAATTGAGACGTATCTAGTCGTACTCAAAGGCGCACAATTAAACCTTGATACTGTAGTAAAGTAGGAATCCCACAGGCTCAGGGAGGACCAGGCAGGCATGAGAAAGGGAGAACTCATCCTACTTACAATTGGAAGAGAACAAGAAAGGTAAAAAAACATCACCACAAGTATGTAGTAGGAAACTAAATCAAAGGAGTTTACCAGATGAGAAGTGTATTTTGTGTGCCAGGCTATGGATTTACCTGCTCTTTTGTACACTGAAGAGTGTGGGGGAAGCAATTATTTGCTTTAATTAGGCAATTGAGATGCTTGATCTGGAGTAATTTAATGAAAGAAAAAAAAACCAGTCTCAAATCAACCAAAACAAACAGCTTTAAAGAAATGAATGGGATACACATTAATGTTGTCTTCTCTTGGTTATGCAAAATTTTCCTGTTGTTCAAGTGAAACTTATGTAAGACAACTAAACAGTACACCTCTCCGACTCTTAAAATGAAATACAATAAAGTAAAAACTCATGTGCAGTCATACAGTAGATTTCATCACTGTTCTGCCCCAGCACCAGGCAGTCATTGTCACCTAAATAGAGATCCAAACTTTTCTAATAATTGAGCATCGCTTTGCTGGTGGGAACATAAATGCATCACTTATTGGTACCTGTGGCAGACAGAAGTGTGCTCTGAGTACATCCTGGGGCACCTGATTTGGAATAGCTTAAGGCCCCTCCTAACATTTTTTTGCTGAAGGGGGGTGGGGGGGTGGGGGGGCAGGGGGAAGGTGGATGGGGAAATCATAGTATGGTTTGAATTGGAAGGGAACTTAAAGATCATCTAATACCAACCCCCCCATCACCCCAAGTCTCCCTAGAAATCAAAGGTTTGCGTGCAAAACCTGCTGAATCAAACAGCCAGCAATCCATATCACTCAATTTGCTATGCTGGACAGAAAAAATTAAAACACAAATACCTATTCTTGCAAGAAACCAAAATCAAAGTGTGGAGAGAAGCAATGAAACATAGTTCCATCTTAAAAAGTACTCAATCCCAAAGAAAGAAAAAGTCAAGGTTCAATGTGAGGAAGCTCTCCTGAGCGTGTTTACGTGGCTTTGTTTCCCAACTCTGAATGTGGTGCACACAGATTTCAGCCTGTGACTGCCAGCATCCTTGCACTCAGCCTATAGCAGAAGCAGGTGAGTGCTGTTTTCTGAAAGATATTGCACATTACCATAGTTGACTTCAACAATAACTTCTAAATGAAATGTAGATAAGCTCTCTTAATTCCAATTACCCTTTATTTTAAAGCTTAATTACAGTAGTACAAGACTGTCATGGAATGATAATTACAATTTATTTAAACATCGATAAGTAAACATTAGGTTTTTATTTTCCTACTGTGAGATGCATCTAACCTAATGGGCTGATAATGCCATTTAATTGCATGCAATCAAAGAAACTGGGTAATCTCTGTCAGGTATCATAAAACGGCAATGGCTGCTTTATCACACAATATTAACATATTCCAAAACCAACTGTTCCTTTCATGAATCAGCAGTTCCACTCGGCTTTGCTTAGATCTCAATAAAAGGACAAAGAAAGTTGGAGTTTTGTGCAGTCAGAGAGCAAGGCCCCTCAGGGCAGTGCCAGTAGAAATGTAAATTAAGTTGTGTCAGAACTGATCTCACTCCCTTTAGGTTTCAAGAGAACATCAGTGATTGCCATAACACCGTCTTAATGGCAAAAGAAGGGAAGAGTTGCAAATGGAAGATTCTTTCCCTCAAAACATGAGATTATTTTTATTAACAAAAAGAAACCTACAGTTTTCACGTGTGGACTAAGCTGGCAACAGTCTAGCAATATAATTGTCAGAGTTGTGCAGGTAATTTTCAGATTTGTTCTGCATCGGTAATAATAGTGATTATATTTCTGAAAAGGGGAAAAAAAAAACAAAACACAAGAAGAGGGAAAAATCGCACAGAAACGACTATAATTTTATTATTCCTGCATCTAAAATCATTACATTCATGGCACTACTGCATAGAGGCTTCTGCATGCAAATTACCTTGGTATCTAGGTCACAAAATGCTGCAATGTGATTTCTAATTAACAAGCACTAATTACTATTCCAATCAAACATTTCATAAAATTGATGATAGTGAACTTAACTAACCCTTACCAACGTGATAAGTAATTCCAAAGATAAAGACGGGATATTTATGTTGTGCACAAACCATGCTTGCAAGGAATCATTCTTTGTTCCTGCCATACAGTCTCTTTCAGTCTCAGCTCTTTGGTTTGCTCAAGACTTTTAATTATTGTGAAGATGGAGAGTATGAGATTCTAGATTCAGGTAAGGAGTCTATTTGGATTGGATATATTTCTATAATTTTTGAGTAAATGTATTGAAATGAATAGATTGGTATCAAGCAAGAGCAGACTTAGCTTTCAAACTCTAGGATACTGATATAAGACAAAAAAAATCTAGATGTTTCTTTATTATTGATGCAGCAGAACAGATCTTTCTGTGGCATAACATAGGCCGGGCTGCATCATAAACTTTTCAGACTACTTCCCCCAAAAATTTCAGATAGATTATCCTGATCTCTTTCAAGTGAACCGGTAATGGACTGTTTGCCTAGTTGACTCAAACAGGCCTTTAAACATACTGTGGATGTACCTGCCATCAGCACTGCCTATAACCCACTCCCCAACTTTTAATTACTTTCTGATCTCTAAAGATGGTCCTTCAATAACAGTAAGCTCCTTCCCTGTGAAAAGCCATAATTTTCACCAATGATGGGAGTCGCAGCATGGCTGGTTCTACATTATCATTTCCATAAATTAGCACTATTACAATCAAATACAAAAGCAGCATGCTTTTTATTTATTTATTTAGCGTGCCTAAGAAAGTAGCATAAATGAATCATTTGATTTACTTAGCTTCACCATATCTCAGCAAATCATAAAAACACCTCAGACTCTCTTTTCATCCATATTTTGCTTATGAGCCTGTATCTGTGGGTTAGATTCACACTGAGTAAATGGTACACTAATACACTATACCAGTTAAATGAATGCATCACCTCTATTATTGTATACAAGAAATATTCCCCCAAACAGGAATTAACTCACAGAATAGTTTAGCTAGGGCCAGTTATAAATGCTGCCAAACAAAAATCATAAGTACTAAAATAATATTCCCCAGTACTAGAATCACAGGATTGCTGCCTTGATAGAAAAAAAAAAGGGATGAAGTCCCTTTTGTGCTGAAAGTCAATAAAAAACTGAATCAGACATGACCTAAAACACTTACACAGCATTAATGCACACAGGTCAGGCACCTAGCTCTTCAAATGTTATTTCTTCCCAGTTGTCAGTAACTCCACAAGCAAGAACAACAATGGTGAATCCAGTCTTCCTCCTCATTTTCTTCTTACTCATGCAGTCCCAGCTCAGCCACGAACCAACTAATTGTAGCACCACAGCAAAGAACATTCCCTCATCCCTAACATTTTGATATTTCTGTCCCTGCTAGCTGGGAATAACTGAGTGATTAAATTTGTACAAAGACTTCAAGCCTTCAACTTGGTAATTCACCCTACGGTTCCAAGACGCATCTGAGAAGACAAGTAAAGTATGAAAACCTCACCAACATCGTAGCAAACAGGATGAGAAGCAGCACTCAGTGATAACCCTGCGGAGCACAAATACTGCTCATGTGTCTATGCTAATATGTGAGCATGGGTTCCCATTAAGTATGTTTGAAGCAATTTAAAACATATCAATCAGAAGTGGATGGTAGTGTTTACTTAACATTTTGCCATTGCTGATGGCTTTTTCTGTCTACAGCTCTTAAAATGGTCCTACTTCATCATCAGTGCATCTAGGGTTAGAAACCTAACAACAGCTTGGGACAACTTAGAATCAACAGAATCACTAAGGTCAGAAAAGATCCCCAAAAGAATCTAATCCAGTTGCCCACCTACTCCCAGTATTTCCCTACAAAACCACATCCCTTAGCATAGCATATAAACATTTCTCAAACAGCTGTAGCCCATGTGAAAAAACAAGATGGACTTCCAAATGGGAAGAATTTTCACTGATGAACTAACCTCCACCGGTATGTTCGCTGCTAGATCCTGCCCAGACTAAAATAATCCACTGAGGAACCACATCAGTTTGTGCAGTTATACAAACCCTGCAATGGAGAGCTGAAAGTGGTTCCTCAGCTGTATGTGCTACACAATTCAGCTCCTCAGGCAGCTAGAGCTCTCCACAGCAAGCCATTCACGTTCCCAAGCAAAGCATTACAGTGCTCTGAATTTGATCCCCTAACTCCATGGTCTACAAAAAGCCAGCACTGGTTCAGCACTCAGACAGCTCTTCCTAAAGTTCCCTAATTAGACAGTGCACTCACACTTTTTCATCCTCTGCAAAAAGGAACTATCACGCTTCCTGTAGAGTTTCTCCTTTATTTATCACTCCTTGAAAACTTCTCTGCAGATTTTGCTCCTGGTATCACTCAGCAGCACCGAATAGACCCCACTTTGTAAGGCTCCAAGATCCCTCCCTTCTCTCAGTCTTACTTATCTACTAGGAGAGCAACTCATGATCTTATCTTACTTAGCGCACATAGAATCTTGGATCAGTAAGAACTGCTGCTTTTGTTCCTGCACTGCGTACCATCTCCCCATCACCCATCCAATGCCATATTAAATTATTCATGAATAAAAAAACAGTTTTCAGCATAAATAATTTACTACTACACCAAGGAGATGTGTAAGGTAAAATGTAACCGATATGGGATTCAGAGCTTTGGCAGCTTTTATAATACTCATTCATCTAGTATTTTCCATCATTAATCCTCATGCTTTGCTGACTAGAACATTTGCTCAACAACAGGTACGTCTCCCCGCTGACATAGACCTGGTACACAGGTTCACTACCTGCAAGCATAAAGAATATTTTTGCTTGGGGGACTTAGTTTATTAAAATGCTGGCATCAGATCTAGCAAGTCTTACTGTCAGGTAAAGTCACAGGGACCTAAGTTTACAAATCCTGCTGACATCAGCATGAGCTAATGGGGAATGGCCCCGGGTATGCTTGTAATAATAATGCAATTAATAGTAGTTAATAATTTACTATCCATCTTCACAGACAGTCCCTCTACCTCTATTGTCAGAAAGATGAGAGCTTTCCACTTAGGGGAGACCAGAATTAATGACGCTTATTGGGAACCTTGTCAGAAAACTCTAACTCACTATGAGGAACTCCCCTAGGTAGGATCAGAGGTGTCCACTGTACCTTTCCACAAAGGTAATGGTGCATTTTGTATTCCACTGAACTAACTTGTTGAACAACCCAAGAGATCAAAGTAATATGATTAAAAGTACCTGAGTAAATTACAAGACTGAGGAATTCAAAATCAAGCCATTATAAAAAACAACAACTCAACTTCATGGATGGTGTGCCCCGTTGGCGCAGTGGTAGGAATGCCGCGTTGCAACACCAGAGGCCCTGGGTTCGAATCCCCCATGGCGCAAGTGGTAGAAGTGCCGCTCTGCTACACAGGAGGCTCAAATCCCAGGGGTTGGACTCAATGATCTCTAAGGTCCCTTCCAACCTGCACAAGACTGTGATACTTGCTTTCCAGAACACCTGTACACTAACACTGACCTAGCCTGTTGCATCATGTGGGTCAAATCACTGCTCCATCTCTTCTGGAAGCATTTTGGCTGAGGACCCATCTCTCACAATGTGCTTACCCCATCAATTGCATAATGGCGCCTTGATACAGAGCTGTCATCTGCTACACCTAAGTACATCTTAACAACAATAATGAGAATAAGTAATGCTACAAAAGATTTCTGACGGAGAGAAGGCATTCTCTGTACTGTGCAATGCTTCAGTGAAGCAACCAGCAGTTTTTGGAAGCACAGAAGGAAAGCATTCATTAAGCAGATCCCACTTGATGCATTTGCTCTCTTTACTGTAATCACAATTTAATGATATTGAGGCTTTTAGAGCATGTTACTGGGAAGAAACAAACAACAAATAATGTGGCAGTTCTAACTCTCAGGGGAAAATCGCTGCTATTTCACAATGGAATTGCAAACGTTAATAACGCGGTCAGCTCAATTGTACACTCCTGCTGCACAGCTCCCACAGGGCACTCCTCCCCTGGGCAGGAGCTGTTCTGTATCCTGCTGAACCTCACTTACCTTACTCTGCGGGTTTCCCGCAAGTGCAGTGAGCTGCAGACCACATAGGGAAATTCTTCACTGTTTGCTAACACTTTTGAACTTGGTTAAACCAAGTTGTTTAGACAATACATTATTATACTTCCTAGCCAGGCTTTGCCAAAAAAAAAAAAAAAAAAAAAAAAAGAATGCATATGACAAAATCACGCATATTCCCTGCATCCTCTCAGGGAGGGAGAGCTGTGGTGCCTCTTGCTTCAGCAAATGTAAATGAAAACCCAACAACAAACTTGGACTAATGCTCACTCAGCTGAGAGTTAAGTAATGAAACACAGACCTGAATCTTAATTTTGTTATTCACTTCGCTTAGCAGTATCAGCACTTATCACCCACAGCATGCTGCTCAAAAGAAATTAAGTCAAGTTGAGAACTGCTTTGTAAACCCAACATGCTTATATAATCAAGACAACCCTATTGTTAAGGATGGGATATTTCCTTCTGGTTCTTGTTAAACAGTTCTCACTTTGCACAGTGAAATTTTGTCCAGGCTTGTGATCAATCTTTTGGTCACTGCATATGGAAGCGAAACCTAGCAAGACTATTAACCCCCAGCCAAACTTGCACTAAGGCCTTACTATGACATCTTTAGCCATGATGTGGTGCTCCAAAGATACAGATTCATGATGCAAACCTTTCACTGCGTATTCTGGCTCTTAAATAGTGAATATGAGCTTATAGAACACTATAAGCACACTATAGAGCTCAGTACTGGTTAGTCACCCAACACCACAGATCAGTTTTCCAGGGCAGACTAAATCCAGTTTTACATAAAGAGTAGTAGGGGAACCTATGAAGTCAAAGAAGCTGTTGTGCTGATGTAGAATAGGTACAAATCTCCCCGCCATATTGTTAATTCACTTCAGCCTACCTGCTGGCACAAGAGAAGTTTGACTGGTTACTGCCCAGCAATTTGGGTTAGTTTTTGCCCCCTACCTGAAAGCAAGCCAATTTCTGAATCTCTCAGAAGCTTATTTCCCATGGATAAATATTTTCTGCCTGGGCAAACACCTCACGATTTTTCACTCACTGAGGAGTCTCTGTAGAAAACTATGCCCAACCAAGCAGAATCTACAGCTTGCCATTGGGCCCCGTCTCTTTAGTACTGTACAAAAATGCTACCTGCCTGGTGTTAAACACACTGAGATGTACAGTTAAAAACTGAGCACTCTTGCTCCATTTAAAGGAAAAAACCTAAAAAAGAGACGATCTACAAAAATTCACCCCCTTGTGAACCCCAAGCTCTGAGATGCTGCAGACTGCAATCTGCACTTGCAAGGGATATTTGGAAAATAAGGAAATAAATTCTGCCATCAGGCAGCAGAAGCTGACTCTAAGAAGCATTAAAAGGTCTGTCAATCTATTCTGCAAATAGACACCCTATATTGGCAGTTCTCTTCATCGAGCACATTACAGGAATAATAAACAGTTAAAATACCAGATAGTATGTAAAGTGAATTGATTGTGATATCTGAGTGCCAATATAGGAAGCAAATAACTTGAAGTAGAAGAGTTTGTAAATCCCCCAGGAAAGTCATAACAACATTTAATAACTGGAACTGATGTGAGATGGGCAGAAAGTAAATAAAGTGAATTTTAGGTGCATATATTTAAACAGATGCAATTTTAAGTGAATATATTTAGCAGACTGGATAATTAATCTTCAGAATGAGAACAGAGGAACAGTTTGGGATGGGATATGATTTGCATGGTCCTAAACATCATGCTATTCAAGATTGGCAGGTACTGGAAAAGCTTCACGCAGTCACAGCAGGACAAGGATAGCTGCTCCTAGCCAACTGCCTATGTGGGAGACCAAGTATGTGATGAACCAGAAAAGCCTCTGCAAAATTATTTCAGTTGCTGTATAATAACTGGTCTCAACTACAGACAAATTTCTTGGGTTTGGGCAACAGACAACAGGGTCCATTCCACACAGTCCCCTTTTAGCTTCACTTCTCACCCATGGGGACCACTGAGAAGCATTTGTTGCTAAAAGGTTTTTTAAGAATTAGTGTTGTAGGTGTTTTGGTATAAAGAGTTAACTAGAGACAAGAAAAACAGCTGGAATTATGACACCTTATCTCATCCTACAGTCTGACCCGCTCATCTCCTGCAGCATGGATAATCAGTTTTTCTCACATTGAAATGTGTTGGCAGTTAGCAGCAGCAACTCTTGCTTTTCTGTTAATTAGGAATGAAATGTTCCACAGATCACAATTATTTTGGAAAAACATCTACGATAATTCAGCACACGAACAAACAAATTTTATCATCCTTTTCAGAAAAGAATGTAGCTAGTGTTCCTCAAGGAAATCTCTCTTTAATTTCTAATATTTTAAAGGCAAAGAAAGAGATTATCAGATTCAACAACTGTATGGTGTTTTCAGGGAAATTTCTAAAGGGATTTTTTGTTGTTAATTCATTAAAATCTGCCCTGTGACCTTATCACAGTACACTGAGGCCCAAAGTGCAGGGATAGCTTAATAATTGGGTTGTGTGGGAAGTGTGATTTTTAATGAATCCAATGAACATGTTTCACTGCAGTCACAGTAAGAAGGTGCTGTTTCAATGCAGCACATTTTGCTCTTAAAAAAAAAAAAAAGGATAGACCATCCACATATTTACAAAAACATTTAACACGGTGTCACGTTTTCCATAGGACAAAAAGAGGAGCAACCTCTCTTGCATTTCATATTTCTGTTAAAGATTTAGCACACTCAAAAGTCTGACAGCTGAGTAGATATGGCCTCACTCCCCACTCCTCTACCCCTTAGGCTGGACACCAGGAAAAGGTTCTCTACCAAAATGTGGTCATGAAACAGACTCCCCAGGGCAGCAGTCAGCACCAACCCTGGTGATTTCAAGAAGCATCTGGACACGGCTCTCTAACATATGATTCAGTTTAGGGTGGTCCCATGTGGAGCCAGAATTTGGACTCAGTAACCTTTGTGGGTTCCTTCCAACTCACAGTATCACATGTATCATGATTCCATGATACTACAGCTCTCTAAAAACACCTCAGCAGAGAACCATCCTGCTTAACAGTGCTGACTTCCAGGTAGCAAAGAGGGAAAGAAAACGTATTTTCTGTAAAGCGCTCACATCTCTAACACTGCTGACAGGATTGTCTGGATATCTCCATTTACTCTTAGCTACTAATGACTCCAGCAATACATTTACAGCATCACAACTCAGCTAGTTTCCTTAGATTCTGTGCATGAATCTATTGATTATACAATTCAAGATGTATGTGAATAGATTACCCCTTTTTATTCCCCTACCTCTAATTCTTGAGGTGAAGAGTTGTTACAAAAATCACTTATAAACTAATCCAGATTCATCAACAATTTGCATTTGCTAATGATGTTTAGCAGACCACAGAGATTGCTGTCCAGATCTCTTCTAAGAGGCAAAACAAACATCTAAATTATAACTTTCTAACATCTGCTTCCTCTAGGGGAGGATTTGTATGAGGTTTGACAGATGCGAGAGCTCCAAAGAATGGCTGTTACAAATGAGCTATCTAACACAGTCTTGGAAAATGCAGCCAATCTCAGCTTATTGAAACAAGCTCCAAACCAAGGCAGAAATAACGCGCAGCTGTTCCTTCTGACTGCTGTTCAGGAGAGAGATGGTATCTCATGATGATATTAATAGAGCTCTGACTACACATACCACCTGGAAAATGAGAGCCGACCATTTCATCTCATTTGATGTTATTTATAGGAAATTAAATAAAAAAATCTCTCAAAAAGAGAGTCAGTGCAGCAATGACAATGCTGAATAAAACCATCAACAGCTACTAAAGTCTCTGTGCTAACTTTGCCTTCAAAGCATTAATCTGTGTGTACTGCTGCTGGAACTTTAAGGGCCACTTCATCTTCAGCCTGTAGCCACTCCATGAAGATTCTTACTACAACCTACGAAGCTCACCACAGAGAAACTGGACATTACACACCAGTAATTCCTCTTAACAGAAGTTTCAAATCTACCTCTACATTATATTCATAGATTCAAAAAGGTTGGAAAAGAATTCTAAGATTATGCAGTCCAACTCCCCGCCCATCCTCACGGTGCCCACTTACCACACCCACATGGTTCTTGAACACCTGGTGACTCCTCCACCTCCCTGGGCAGCCTGTGCCACTGCAGCACCACTTCTCAGAAGAAATGCTTCCTAAGATCCAACCTGAACCTCCCTGTCACAACTTAAGGTTATTCCCTCTCATTCTATTGCTGTTACCTGGAAAAAGACCTTCATGTGGTCTCACAGGGAATAACAAACATTATTTGACTAACTAAATGGCAGTCCTTTCCCCCATGCTGCACACAGAGAAGCGCAGGCCAACTATCCTGAAAGGTGATGCATTCAGCTACATTTGCAGAGGTGAATAACTTCAATCAATGCCCAAACTTGACAGGATGCTTATTGTCTGCCAAGCTGAGAAAAAGCTTGATGGACACATGGCAACAACAGAGCACAACGAGAAGTGCTGCTTCTATTGATGTGCTGCAAGATGGAAAAAAATCTGGTACCCATAGGAGCATAGCATTGCCAGTCACCCAACCAGGAACTCTTTGGAATAGTGATATACCTGAATTTCTTGGGTACACGCAGAGCCCCTCAAAATACCCTTCCAAAATAGCTCAAACAGAAGGATAAATATTTAATCTCCTTGTTTCAGGGATGTACTGATGCAGAGGAACACAATTTTAACTTTTCCTGTTGTAAAGCTCACACTGTTATACAAGAATCATTGAACCATTTCAAGTATTGAGCACCCGTAGCATAGTTCCAAGTGACATGCACCAATATGCATCATCTCTGAACAAAGGGCACACGCATACAGACAAGATGCAGCTTCAGGATAGATAGACGACTTGCCTTAACACTTTTTTGTTAACTCCATGCACATCCCCCATTACATCCCTGGAGAAATAATTTTGAGTGGGAAAGCGCAGAGGCCCACAGATGGACTAAAGGAAACTCCTCCTGTTAAGTTCTTGTAGAAAGCTGTTGTACCCCTTTAATGGATCAACCAGACAGGCAGAGGTAAGTGGAAATGACTGTGAATTTGAAGCATATGAGTGAGCATACGGCTTCAAGAATTGTAAGGGGAAATGGAGACTTCCTACGTTCATCATGGACTGGAATGAGGAATGGTTTTTTTCTAGCACAAACACTTTTGAACTATGAAGCCACTCCTCCTGCTTCCACCACCCCACTGAAAAAATAAAATCCTGCTTGAAGAAAAGCAAATGATTCTTCTGATTGCTTTCTTTTAATGTAACAAAACAAAGACAGTGACATCCAGGTGAAAGATAGCAGCAACCTAGGACCTAGTTTCCGGATCTACAGCCCATTTGCAAATGCAGGAAGCAAATCTCCTGCAGGGATATAAGGAGGTATATACTACTAGTAAAATTCAGTTGCAGCTGGAAATGGAATGTTTTTCCCTGACCACAGCCACATAGTCTTTGGATGGATAATTCTTGCTACCAGTATATAAAGTCATTTTATCAAATAGAACAGACCAAAAAAAGTCTCTGGATTATTTTTTTCACCCAACGAATTTGATGCAAACATCAAAGTACTTGTTAACAACGTTACCCAGCATGATGCAGTACAGCAAATATACAGTGGCTTCTGCCACTGGAAAAAAAATTCAACACCATAAAACCAGGAGACGAATAACAGCTGTAGCAGGACAGAAAACGGAAAAGCCGCTAAGTGGGATTGATTAATATTAGCAACCTTGCTGCCGAGTAATTGGGAAGATCTTGAAAATTTTTAAGTGAAAATAGTGAACTATATCACTTCTCAGGTCACATAAGAGGAGAAAGGAATATAGCAATTCAGAATATATCTGCCTTGGGTTAGAAACAGTTTCACATCCTTGGATCTGTCTCAGAGGATCCAAGAGTTTTGCTTTGTAGTTCTAATCAATGGATCGGAACCAGCGCTCAGATGTCTGCTGCTCAGCTATTAAAGTATCAGCAGAGCAGGGCAGCAGCTTTCAACCTGCAAAAATGTTTGTACATGCTCAGATTACAGGGATGTCCAGGCAGGAGATCATTTGAATAGGATTTTCAAAGGCACCTTTTCATATCATCAGTGAAAACACACATTTCCTGAAATTAAAACTTGATCCTCCAAAAAAATAAAAACAACAACAAAAACAAAACAAAACAAAAAACCCGACAGGGGAACAGATTTCTTCACCTACGTATGGTATGGGTCATGAAGGGGCCAGGGCTTCATGGTGGAAGCCTGAGGCCCAGGGAGTTTTGAGGAAGTTTTATTTTTATCTGGCAGGTCCTAGAGCTGAGCTATAGGAGTGTCAGATTCTCATCAGAAATCTCTGCCACTAAGTACTACATTAATAAGTTTCCTGAATGCTCAGGCTTGAAAATAGTCTTAAATTAATGAGTGACCGGATTAGATACTGGATTATCAAGTATTTAAACTCCAGTTTTGAAAGATTTATCCTGAGTTTGAAATGCATCTGGAGTGTATCACCTCTGTTTTATTAAAACCATAATGATGCTGCTCATAATTACTTACCTTATGATACAGCTCACGTGGTTTTCAACATAGGTACTGCCAGAATATATTAAGCATGTTCTACAGCTCATCACAGGTCCTGAACCTGGCCGTAGCAGTGCAGGCTGCTTCACGAGTAAAGCACAAAAACAACACGATTGACAGCACAAAATGCATGTGCGGGGAGTGCATCTGCAGTGTTTTCAGCTACCAGCCTGCATACCTCCAAAAGCTTTTCCCCTCTACTGTTATGAACAGTCATACAGACAAGCCTTTTCCTCATTAGACACAAAGCTACCCTGGCTTTACTGCCCACGCTGTCTAGCTCATTAGCAGTGCCCCCACAAATGCAAACTCCCCTACTTTCCACTCTACTAGCCCAGCTTCAGAGATATCCATCTCTTATCTCAGTTTTTCCATAGACCTGTGCTTTTTGCCTAACAGAAGTTTTATTTTCCACATTCACTGTAAAGCTAACTGTGCAGCAGCAGCTCAAACCTACCAACTGCCGGCTCTTCAGGTGAGCACACTAACTATAGAGCTTTCCCTCTTATTAAAGCTCTGTCAGCTCTTCACACCATCTTAAGAGCTTGACACTACCTGGTATCCTTATAAACGTACTTTTCTCATACTAAATTAAGATAGAAAGTTTTTACCTGAGCTCTCAGATTACCTTAATGCTTATTACTTTATACCAGCTCTTGTTCCTGTCACTGCTACTTAGCTCTTCTCCAGAAAAGTTCACCAAACTTCCTTCAGAGAGATGTTTCTCCTGGAGGTAAGGACAGATGGATACCAGGAAACAGCAAGTCTGCCTCAGTGCAGGTGTTCTCCTTGCCACGTGGAGTGAATGACAGCAAGCAGGAAAAGCAGCTGAGATAAAGGAGGTCAGCGCAGGCACAGCCCCATAGCAATGGGTCCGAGAAGCACATCTCCAAGAATAAAAAAAGAGAAAGCTAACTACTGCTTAAATTAGAATTATCAGAATTAAAGTTTTTCCTGATATCCAATCTAAACCTGCTCTGGCACAACTTAAGGTTATTTCCCCTCATCCTGTCATCAGTGAGAATGGACAAACTTTGCTCTCTCTGCAATCACCTTTCAGGGTGAGATAAGAAAGCAATACCATCTCCCCTCAGCTTCCTCTTCCTCAGAATAAACAGCCCCAGTACCTTCTGTCTCTCCTCATAGGGCATATTCTCCAACCCCTTCACAAGCATTGGTGCCCTTCTTTGGACCTGCTCCAGCACCTCCATGTACTTTTTGTACTGAGGTGCCCAAAACTGAACACAGTACTTGAGGTGAGACCTCACCAATGCCAAGTACAGGGACAGGATGACTTCCCTAGTCCTTCTCACCACACCATTCCTGACACAAGCCAGGATGCCACTGGCCTTCTTGGCCACCTGGGCACACTGCTGGCTCATAATATTCAGTCAACTGTCCATCAGTACATCAAGGTCTCTTTCTGTCAGGCAGCTTTTCTAGCCACTCCTTCCCAAGCCTGTAGGGTTGCCTGGGGTTACTGTGACCAAAATGCATGACCCGACACTTGGCCCTATTGAAACTTGTGCAGTTTACCTTGGCCCATTGATCCAGTCTATCCAGATCCCTCTGTAGCACTTCTCTACCCTGGCAGATCAACACTTCCTACCAACTTGGCACCATTTGTAAACTTACTGTGGGTATACTCAATCCCCTCATCAAGATGATTGATAAAGATGCTGAACAGGAGTGGTCCCAGTACTGCGGGACACCACTCACGACCAGCTGCCAACTGTTGGCTCCACTGACCACAGCTCTTCGGGCTCAGCCATCCAGCCAGTGTTTCACTCAGCAGAGCATATACCCATCCAAATCATGGGCAGCCAGCTTGTCCATGAGGATGTTGTGGGGGACAGCGTCAAAGGCTTTTTGACTTGTGGCCAAACAGCTCGCATTCTCACTGTATCTCTCCTCTACCTGTATAGGTTTTCCCCAGGAATAAAAGAAATAATTTCAGATCCCTTAAGAAAAAGTTGTGGGAGATGCTTCTGAAGAGGTGGTAACAACTTCTGGTAGGAATGTTTTGAGCCTTTATAGCTGTGGCACTGAGTTCTGTATTTTTTATGCATGACTAAACAAATGCATTGCTGAACTTGTGTGTTGTTTGGTTATCACCAAATCCACAGCACAGAAGTTGAAATAGAGCTTGGAGTAGGAGGAGAAAAGACAAGTAAAAATTTTGTAAGCTAAAATGATGCCAACCATCCAAAGCTGTTTAACACTATAGATCTCCAAAGTTGTGGTTTTGGCTCCAATACAAATAAATGTAAACTGAGTAAAAACTATATGAAAACAGCATGATGCAATTCAAATGCCAGTGAATCATGTTTTCACTCAACAGGAATTTAATTTAGAGGATACTGTTTTACATTACAAACTACAGTAGCATTTTCAACCAGCCAAATAATGTTATTCATTGGCATTCTTCATGGGCCGTGATATGTCTGTAAGCATAAACACAAAACAAATTATTGACATTAGTGACCCTGTCATCCTCATGCACATGTCAAAATAATACACAACATAACACATATTGAGCGTATGATAGTTGAAGCGTTATCTTGAGCAGTACACATTGAGACTGAGCCGCAAAAGCCAAAAGCTATGGAAATTATCTGCAGGACTGTAGTACTTTTTTCCCCCCCACTACATTACAAAGTTACTTGTTCCCAGTAGACCATATGTCATAGCTGTGGAAGTTTTAATCAGATTAAGGCTTGGACATTTCCATGTGCAAGGCAATGTACTTTCTTAGCAGCTCTCAGAAGGATGTGGAAGCATCAGTTACATAAAAGCAGTGTTTGTAAGAGGAAAAGAACAGAAAAATATTTCCATCTAATAAATTTAAACGTGGCTTAAGGAATAAAATTGTACTGGAAAATACATACCAAACACCTCTGACCTTGAGCAGCCAATTTTGGCTATGCAGACTGCCCTCCCACAAGACCAATACTACTAGAGCTCTCTGCAACACAGGCTGGAACAGATGTCCATGAGTTACCGTTACAGAGCTTTTCAGCTCTGTAGAGTTGTGAGTACAACAACTTTCCTTTCCTCCATCCCATTAATAATGTGCTCTGCTATTTTTTCCCCCTGCTTTTTAATCTATCTGCACATGATCAGCCCATGCTGAAAGGTACTTCTCTAATTACAATATACTGCATTCACCCTGTAACGTCTCTTTTGCTGTCCTGTAGAAGTGTAGAAAAGTGTTGCCTAGTGACCAAAAGCAACAATCCCTTCTTTCCCACAAGAGAAGCTTTTGCCATGGCAAATAAGAGTATTTTAATGTCAGGGAATTAAGTTTTACTAGATGTCAGCTTCCTAATAACATTGGAGAGATCTGTAAAATAGAAAACCACACATCTGCTTGCCAAATGGCTTTTTAAGCCTCCTAATGTTTTCACTGATGCAATACGATCCTATTTTATATGGTATTTTACAGCTCTTGGAAAAACACTTTCCAGTCAAAACACATTCTAGTACATATATTGGACTTGCACAAATACGTACAGGAGACAGTTCCAGGTCTACCCAGAGGATTTGTTCTCTTTTCTTACTCTAATCCCAAACAGTCATATATTTCACCTGTATTTTAAGTGGCCTTCCATCACATAGTAAATACAAATTGCAGGAATTACTGAGAGAGGTTCTTTCATTTGAGCCCTACAGATGATGATAACGGTCCCTTTGGCCTTAAAATCCATCTGAGATGAGAAAACTGAGATAATGTGCAAAGCTGCACAGAGTCTGATGTCAGCTGAAGTACTGCCAACACCCAGCTCAGAAACTTGGGTCTGCCTATGCAAGGCAGGCTGAAAAAGAAAATTTTAAATGTAAGTGATCAGAAGCTTGTTCATTTCAGCTGCCTCCTTTTTTGGGTGAGTTTCATTCTTTTTTTTTTCTTTTTTTTTTTTTTTCTTTTCTTTTCTTTTTTAATACCCGCAATGAATAGAGAGGTATCCACTGCACCCAAGTGCATCAGACCTACCTTGCCACCTTCTTAAGGGCTCTTTCCCCCCTTTTTCCTCTTTTCTGTGGAAACTCCAGGCCCTTATTGTCAATTCTGAATTCCTGTATAGGGTATGAACTGATATATGGAAGGAGTTGTCTGAAAAGTACTTGTCTGAAATATTTCCAGACAAAGTGACAGAAATTAGGCAAACCTTTGGTTCCCTCTGAGAGATGGAGCCTTTATGAGGACCCTTCAGATGCCTTTCCACTCTGTTTTCCTTGAAATGCAGCACTGACACTTCTAAAACAAGCAGTAACTTGTATCTTCACAATTCATCCTTAACAAAGGCCAAAGAGCCACCAAAAATATCCCCCAGCAATGGGGGATAGCAGCTCAAGTTCATAAAGTTAAATCTAGCGTTTTCCTGTACTCTCTGGAGAGGATTTGAAAGTTAACTTAAACATGGCTGCAAGAAGGATTCTCAGTCAAAACGAGCAGGAAATTGAATGTGCAAAGACTGAGGCAGAAATACTCTAAGCTTTGCAAGAAATCACAGGGCCTTTCACACACCATGTTGTCCAATATTAAGAGCATTAAAGTCCTTGAATGATGCAGTACACAGACACTCTCTCTTGTGGAGAAAAACCCATATCATCTCTGTTGTGAGGAAGCATGAGAAAAACCTAAAAAAAAGTGGAAAAAAAATCTGACCCTTGGGATTTGGTTATAAAGTTATATTTATCCTGGTCCTTTCTGAAAAGGGGCTTAGTTTAACACTTTAAAAGACTCTAATTCCCAGCTTCATAAATGACTTGTATTTTTTAATATAATTGGCTTCTAATTCAGTTGAGCGTATCCAAAAAGTACACAGTTAAGTAGAAACTGTGCAAATATTGCTCAGCTTCCAGTAAGCCTTGCTGCAGTTGGCAAAGGTAACAGCCACAGCTCAGCTAAGGATCAACCAAAAAGGAGGACATCAAAGATACAAGCAAATTAAATGAGAAATTTCAAAGAGGGGTATAGAGGGCTAAGCTAGACGCTACAAGAGCACAGGTAAAAGGGAAAGACATTCAGACAGCGCTGTCCAAGTAGTACGTATGGAAAGCCACTCACTGATATGCCTTAGGCTGTCAGAAAGCTTTCTTGCTGTTAGATTTCATTTGTGTTTAGTGAAATTGGAATCTGTCCAGCCTTCATAAACGAGCAAGACTCTTCCAGCTAGAAAGAGGATCAGGGATGGAATCGTTGAGGTACATTTCTGCCTTGAGTCAGCCAGAGCACTGATAGTTGGCATAAAAATTTGTTATGGGTTGTACATTTACGGTCTCAGATTTTATTAAAAAGTGATGGAAAATATTCTTTACAAAGGCTTGCTTGGGTTCTAGTTATGAATGTCAAGGGGACCAGATTCATAAAGTTAATTTGGGTTTATGGTTCTTTTTGGCAGTAAGAAGCTCCTTATGCCACTGAGAATACAGAGAGGGAAGAGAACAGAGGCTGGGGCAATCTACTAGATACAACCCATTATATCTGCTTCCTACTTACAGCCTTCTCCTATCTCTGTTCTTATTTTGCCTTACACTCCTATCTAGGGTCCTCAAATGACTGCTTTGAGAAATACAGAAGCTTACCTTCAATAACAGGAGTAAACAAAAAGGGGATTGGTGAAACCAGGTTTTGGAGCTCTTACACGGAGCAGAGCAACGTAACTTCATTCTCTCACCTCTCCATCCAGAGCAAAGTCAGGTACCTGGCATGTCCATAGCTTGGTTGGAAAGTTGATAAATGCAGAAAATTCAGTCTGATAGACAGCAGAATAACTTTCTATCCTGCACCAGAGCTTAACTCAAGGGAATTACACCTTCCTGAGGGCCTACATATCACAACTTGTGTTGTTTGGTCGGGAAACAGTTATCCAACTAGATGGATAAGCAATTGGTTGAAAGGCCGCAGACAGAGGGTGGTGGTCAATGGCTCTATGTCCAGGTGGAGGCCGGTAACGAGCGGTGTCCCTCAAGGGTCTGTCTTGGGACCGGTGCTCTTTAACATCTTTATTAATGACATCGATGAGGGAATGGAGTGCACCCTCAGCAAGTTTGCTGATGACACCAAGCTGAGTGGTGCAGTCGATACGGTGGAGGGAACGGATGCCATTCAGAGGGACCTTGACAGGCTGGAAAGCTGGGCTCGGGTGAACCTAATGAGGTTCAACATGGCAAAGTGCAAGGTTTTGCACTTGGGCCGGAAGAACCCCAGGCACCTGTACAGCCTGGGAGGAGTTGTCCTTGAGAGCAGCTTGGCAGAAAAAGACCTAGGGGTCCTGATAGATGAGAAACTTAACATGAGCCAGCAGTGCGCTCTGGCAGCCCGAAAAGCAAATGGGATCCTGGGCTCCATCAGGAGAGGGGTGGTGAGCAGGGATAGGGAGGTGATCGTCCCTCTCTACTCTGCTCTTGTGAGGCCCCATCTGGAGTACTGTGTCCAGGTGTGGAGCCCTCAGTACAAAAAAGATATAGAGATTTTGGAAAGGGTCCAGAGGAGGGCCACAAAGATGATCAGGGGGCTGGAGCACCTCCCCTATGAGGACAGGCTGAGGGAGTTCGGTTTGTTCAGCTTGGAGAAGAGAAGGTTGCGGGGTGACCTCATTGCAGCCTTTCAGTACCTGAAGGGAACTTACTCCCAGGAAGGGAGTAAACTCTTCGAAAGGGCTGATAATAGCAGGACTAGGGGAAATGGTTTTAAGTTGAAGGAGGGAAGATTTAGGTTGGATGTTAGGGGAAAGTTCTTTACTAGAAGAGTGGTTAGGTCCTGGAACAGGCTGCCCAGTGAGGTTGTGGATGCCCCGTCCTTGGAGGTGTTCAAGGCCAGGTTGGACGGGGCCCTGGGCAACCTGATCTAGTAAAGGTGTATGTTTGGTGGCCCTGCTGGGCAGGGGGGTTGGAGCTACATGATCCTTGAGGTCCCTTCCAACCCGGGTAATTCTGTGATTCTGTGAAACAGAACCAAATCCAACTCCATTCATACTGCTGCCTTCCCATCATGCATGTTAACTCATGGGGTGCAGGTTCCTGCATTATCTACAGTTCACTGGCAGTGTCTCATGCCCCTGCACCTCAGACAGCACTGAAAAGCATGCTGTTTACTGTAGGAAAGGACAGAAGAGATGCTCTGAGGACTCTCTTGGGCCTACTCTACTGACATTTGTGAGAACAGGCCCTGTTCCCTCCTCATTAAGCATTTATAATGTGATGTCTGCTTCACCAGACAAAAAACAGAAATAGAGCTCTGAGCTTCTGGTTTAGAAGTTGTGTGAACTCCTCCACTGCCAAATTTGTCCTCACATTTATACTCCATCACCACCTCAGAACATCTCAACACTCTATGGATTTGCCCAGTTACCTTGCCCAAGTGTTGTGAGTGCTTTTAGTAACTTCATTGCATTCTACCAGCTCAAAACCCACAAAGTCTAACTCACAATGAGAGAAATGAAGAAATTACTTGAGGAAAAAAAAAAAAAAAGCAAATAAAGATTCTGTTTTCAGAAGCCATCCATCACATTTCCAAGCTTAAAGTTTGGGTTACGGGTAAAGCAAGGCTCATACAAAGTATTTGGGCTTCAAAGACCACACTTAAACTTTAGAGTAGGCAGGAGGGAGCCAGAAGCTAAAAAACAACCAAGAGAAACAAAACAGGATCCAGGCCTTCCCTTGCCCACTCTACATTTTTGGAAGAACAGAATCTGATCAAATTAGTGAATGAATATTATGGCCACTTCCTCAAACAAAACAATGTACCAAGTCTGAAGTTCTATGTAATAATCTACATGTACCAGAACAAGCTCAAATGTTTGCCATAATTTGACTGGTCAGCTGAGCGATGAGCTTGCTCAGCATGTTTTCCAGAATGGTTTCCTAATACAGAAAGATGGAAATTCCATTGCCTTGCAGATTTTGACCACTAGATAACAACGTTAAAAATCCCTTTATACACACAAACATAGAAGTGCAAGCATACGCTTTGCTTTCTTCCATATTTTGTTTTTCATTTTTAATTCTATTTTCAATGGAAACTCAGACCAAGGTCATCCTATAAGAGCTGATTAAAAGATGAGTGAACTCTTTATTACTTTTTGCCTGGAAAAGAAGAAGAAAAGCTAAAGAAACACCATAGCTCCTTCAGTAAGCCTTGAGTCATTTTTTGTTCCTATAGACAAGTAAAATTTTAAATCAATAAATGTGGTTCTTATTTCATGTTGCATTCTAGCCCTTTTTTTACTTAAGTGCAATGAAAGCACAAAGATATCACAGCATTAAAACTGAAATACTTCAGTCATCATTGAAAAAAAAATGTTTTTTTTTTTTTTTAAAGACAGAAACAAAAAAAAAAAAACAACAAAAAAAGAACTGGCTTCAAGTGGAAGTCCATCCCAAAATGCATCTTGGACGAAGAGACTATTCACCCAAAATACATGCTTGGACAAAACTATCAGTATGAGTATACAGATTTATTCCAAAGCTGTAAGATGGCGTATCAATGAACACCGATATTAATATCCTAAAAATAAATATCATCTTACATCAGTGTCTTCAATGAGAGGAAAAAGACTCCTGGGCATGCATCCATTTCTGAAATTGTATTGAAAGAGATGCTTGAAAGAAAGCTCAATGTATTACATGTTAGAGGAGTCATCCTGCCAAAAGAAAGCATGTCCACAGGCTCTAATAAGCCAGCATAATTCCACCTCATTGCTTTCATCAGGACCATTATATAACTGCATAATCTAGACACGCCTAAATAGACCACACTGCGTTAAGTGCCAAGCACTCTACGCACGCAAAAAGAATTTGAAAGTCCCTGTAAAGCATTTGGCTAAATCCTGGGAAAGGAACAGAGACAGGAAAAGAGTAGATATCTCTCAGCCATAAAAGTCAATGAGTAGCAAAATCAGGAGGAAAGCTTTCAACCTCTAATTTCCAGACAAGAATTAAGTCATCAACTGCAAAACCTTCTAGACAGCTTTTGCAATCTAACTAACAAGAGCCAAGAACATAGGTTCCATTCGTAGAAATGACCCAAGAACATAACCCTGTCAAATCAAAATCAAGGTGACAAGGGACCATACCTACCTAAAATGGCTGGCATTTGTTTCCCAGCAGCAAATGTTTTTCTAGGACCAACTTTTCATTTAAGCATCCTTTTTGTGAAAGAGGAGCACAAAAAGTAAAAGGCCATCCTCATCAATTTTAGATATACAGCCAGTGCATCCTAACTCAGGAATCAGTTAAATGGCAGAAAATATTTCAATACTATTTCACAATATCTTTGTCTGTTTCACTTGCTTGAAGGCAGACAAACTAACTTCTTTGGGAGTCAAGCTTTGTGTCTTTCAAACAAAAACATTTTTTATTTTGTTTGTGAAGTTGTTTTATTTCCTCCCCTGCTTCCAGTATATACTGTGTGTGTGATGTGATAGAAGCCCTAATCACACAAACACTTCAGCTTAGGGATAATCTCACACATTTGTTATTCTGCCCGATTTTCCTACATAGTTTTGATCCCTGTGGACATGCTTCCATGCACTCTGAAGAAATCACGCAGTCAGATTCAGTTCATAAGTGGGGTCAGACACTGTCAGGCAGTGGAAGGGGAGAAGCAGCTAAGCTTCCATTTATCTACCTATATATAGCCTTCAAGTCTCCTAAACCACTCAGCTCCAAAGGAAAGGTACCTTTCCATTAAGCAGCCCAATGATTTGTCTGTACATTACTAGACAGATAATCGTACCATGCAAAGGTATCTGTTGTGTCATACAGATCACCTCCCAGAACTGGAAGACTTGGGGCAGCTATACTATGGCATGCTGTACACTGCTTTCCTCAGTGCAGCATTTAACTGGCTGCCAAGGGAGGTGGCAGTGTCCCTGTCCCTGGAGGAATTCAAGAACCATAGAGATGTGTCACTGAGGAACATGATCAGTGGGCATAGTGGGGATGGGTTGAGGGTTGGACTGAATGATCCGAGAGGTCTTTCCAACCTTAATGACTCAATGCTGAGAATCTCTGCAGTCAGATAACTAGCAAATAATCGTATTTATATGAAGTAATACACTACTGAAAAGTTGCAGAACTGTGAAAGCATATGTGAAAAGAAACATATGTAAGGGAGGAAGACCTACCAGAAAGAAGTCTCTAAATTTCAGTGCTGTCTACCTATTCAAGATGAAACTTGCAAACAGACAACAAAAAAACAAAGAAAACCCCAAAACCAAACCACCCAAGAAACAGAAGGCAAAACATACTCGATTATTTAAGAGTAAGCATTTACTTTGCCCTGAAATTATGAAGAGGAACTGTCAAAGAAACTGAAATTGCCAGAAATTATCAAGAGGTACACATATAAGAAAGGCAGGCTATTTCAACAAGCAAATAAAAAACATAAAGCAAAGCCAAACACCAAACAGTGCTCTTTCAGTTACTTCTTAAATTGACATTTATGGCTGGGTTGTCAAAGGTAAACACAGATGAAAATAAGAATCACAATATTTACCTTATATTTTAGGAAAGTAGTCATTATCTTGTAGTATAACATTAGATACACACGCTATTGTATGAAAACTGCATGGAACTTATTGAAGTCAATATTTGTCCAAAAAGCCACTTAGTAAATTGTATTTGCTTTGAAGAAAGGAAACAGCTGGCATTTTGGAAACAGCACTGTGTTCATGGAGTACAGGATTTTTAATCTTTTTTTTCCTGTATAAGAAGCATTTGGCCTTGATGAAAGTTTATGCATAGCAAGACAGAGCCCCCTCATAGAAGACTTGTTATAAGATCAGTTTCATTTCAATCTGGAATGCTCACAATTTACTCTTATTGCATAAAACACTGGAGAAAAAAACAAACAAACAAAAAACCAAAGCAAAAACTATTTCCAAAACATTATCCAAACAGAGATCTAGGAAATATTATGGTGACCATGCATTTTGGTTTTGACAAAGCAGTGTGTGATTTCCATTTGAAAGTCTGAGAGTAGATGCAAAAATACTCTGTAATGAGTGAAAAAAAAATGAGGAGCAGAGGGAACCCATAACAGACAGAAGGTAAGCTCTGAATTTCACAAAAACAAACCCATTTCCTTTTCTCTTCTAGAACTTACTCTGTATGAAACGACATCACCCTCAACCTGACTTTCAGCTATGATATTGCTCACTCCCTAGACACATTCTCCCACATTCAGAACTTGAACACTGGGGTTGGTGGGACCTAAAGCCTTATAAATCATCCTAAACAGGACTAGGCACACAGCATTTACTCATCCAAATAAATGTTTTTCCATTGGAGAAAAAAAAGTAATAAGAAACACAGAAGAAAGGGATATACAACCTACTTGGTGCAAACAACATGGCAAGATTTGCGATTTGGAGCAAAAACAGTGGCTTCCTTCCATCTCTTTCTGAAAAAAATAGCCTCTGTGATTTCTTCCTTTTCAAAAGCAGCTGTAAAGGTTTGCAGATTCTAAATGGTAACCCCCCTTGGAAATCCCTCAGAATTCTTTTGTCTTTTTTTCCTAGAGACACACCACATCTAAGGAGCAGGCAGATTGGTAAGGCTGGGCCATTACTACTGTGCTGACCAAATCTCTCACTCTCCCCACCACTTGGGCCTATCTGTCTTTCTACAACCCTGTTTGTATATAGTCCTTTTGCCTTGACGTTCGAAGCACCTGGCACGAGTCATGGACTAAGCCCACTCCTTGGGGTACTGTTTGCATGAAATAGCCTTCATGATAAGACTCAGCTTTTCAGGTTGAAATACTACTGTCCTATGCTTGCTTGTATTTTATTTCTTCTTTTCAGGCTTGATTTTGAGAAATCCAAGTAGACCTAGAGGATTCAAGGAAGCGGATCACTCATTACTTCAACATAAATATATATATACATACACACACACACTTTTTGCCAGGAGGGGCTGTCAGTACAAAAGAGACAATTCCCTACACTTGTATTATCACCTTTTCTCTTAAAAGGCTGGGAAGAGGGTGGAGTGCGGTACCTTGGTTCCACAAAGCTCACTTCTCTAACATATTCCTTGCATCACATAGTCTTCAGAACAGTTGACAAGCAGTCTGAATGCCAGATTAGTGCTGAAGCAGTTTGTACTGTATTTGCAACGTAGTTGTGACACCCACAAACGGATCTTGCTATCATGTCACATTTGCCTTAACACAACCCTACAATAATCATGTCTTAGAAGGAACAAGATCTCACTGGATTTGTAGTGAGAGAGATCCAGCCTGTCCTTACTTCATGGTAGCACAGCTATTCACCAAAATTAGTGTTACTTGCCAGTATCAGCAGCTCAGCAGCTGAATGGAGGGCTCTCGCTCAAACAAATCACAGCAAGTCTCCTATTTTGATACAGCTTTTCTAGGTTTCCTTTATTGGATTGTCCTTACCAACTTTAATGCCTAAATAACTTTCATTAGTGCTGAAGGAAAGAACACAAAATCAAACAAAAATAGCTTGTGAAAGAACAGCTAACTACTAAAGTGAAAAATCATTAAAAATTATTAGCTAAATCAGCTTCATGAACAAAAAAAAATTGGATTTACATACAGCTGATACAGTTTAGCTATCAATTTACACAAGTAGTTATTTGCTTAGTATACAGAAATTTAAATTAACGTAAGATATTTCTGCTTATGGAGACAAATGCTTACTTTCTATTAGAAGAACTAAGACCACACACTACAGACAGCAACTAGCTTTTTATTGAGAGGAAGGCTGTTGCTGCTGTAGCCTTATGCACTGCAAATTTAGTGTCATCTGACTGCTGATCAAGAAGCAAAACAAAAAGCAATAATAGCTCTTTCCTCTGGCCAAAGCATTTTTTGTGCTCCATCTCCTCCTCAACATGGTGGAAAAAGTTCTGGTTCAAGTTGGCAGATCTTGCCCACCCTTCCCACACTGTTCCAGCTTATAAGGCCAACCCTTTCTCAGGAAGCACAGCACTCCAGCATCAGGCCAGGATGCCTGCCTCTGCCACAAACTAACTGTGGACCATCTCTAGTGGGATTTGGTGGGGTTCACAGCCCCGAAAAAGTCTTTTAAGCCAAGTTAAAACTTCCTCCAAACAACTGTGTTTAAAAATCCATTCCCTCTTGGAACGTGGCTGTCAAAGGGTAAATGCTGGCTGTACAATGTGTTCCCTGGTTTTTTAATGCATGGTTGCAGATTTTGTTTCCTGAATGGAACAAAGCAGGCTCACTTGTTTTTTCAGGAAAACAAGAGCGCACAAATGTTGCTTTCCTACAAGCCAGGGCACGTGTCAAACACTGACAAAGAATAGCATAATGAAAAGCAGGAGCTATGACAAGCTTCCAGACTTGCCATACATGCACTAGCAATGCTTTATTTATCACTGTAGTTCATTCCACTTTGGTTGCTTTCCAGCAAGTTGTTCATCTGTTGGTCTAGTACACACATTAACTCAAGCACTTGCTCTTCCTGTCATCTCTCTGCTATGGTGGCTGTTCTCACACTCTAAAGGGCCATTCTGTGCTAGCTTTGGGACAGATGAGATGCAGTCAGAAACAAGTGTACTGCACATGACAGCCAACATGAGCAGGTGAGTTGAAAAATGGAGGACAGGGAAAGATGCACGAAATATTACAGAAGTATGGTCCCATATGGGCTATACAGTAAAAACAGATTAACAAAACCAACAGCACAATTTATAAATGCTCCATTCTCACTACAAAATAATGAAGTAAAAGACCTCTGCACACTGTTTCAAATCTTTTCCCAACTTGACATCAGTAGTGCTGAAATGCTGCAATTTTCTTAGACATCAGATCCTGCTCCTTTTGTCATTGCTCTATTTTAGACATTGATATTTCAAAAACACATTTCTCAGTTTCTAGTTTCTGCTGAGAGAGCCAAAGGTGAAAAGCTGACCTCATTTGGATGCCTAATCTAAGAGCTGAGCTTCTCTGAACACCTGGTCCCTCAATGCCAGGCCATCCTACAAAGAGTTATGGCTAAAAAAACCCAACAAGTGACATTCCTTTCACTGAAGTTTAAACATCAGAACCAGTTATTTTACAACACTGTAAAAGAACCAGACAGATCAGTCTCCAAATGTGGTACTGAGTTGTTCAGATTACTTAAACATTTAGAAGTGCCCCAGCAGCCCTGTCTCACAATTTTGAGGTATATGAAGATTATGATGCTCCTCTGACAGCTGAAAACTGAAGCCATAAGTAGAAGATGCTCACCTTCAAACTCACGAGGCTTTCCTGGGGCTTGGTTGTGGCAGAGGACAATTTGGGAAGACTGAGGACAAAGTCCATCCAGAGCACAAAACGGCAGCTGCCACAAAAATACCCATTTGTCTACCCATTTAACGAGGAGTGGCAGCACACTGCTATCGGAGAACGGCTGTCACAATAATGAGACAAGTGAACAGAGACAGAGGTCTTTTCCAGAAAGTAATCAGCTTTTAAAATAACACAACACTCTTTCTACTTCAGTTTATTTCTACATTTACAAGCTGACGAGGCTATAAATTTGAAGAGAAGTGTCTTCCATCCTACTTTGATAAATAGATCGTAGACAGTATGACAGCCTCTTTAAATTAAGGACCTGACTTTCATCAAGAGGTTTTGCTAAAATGTCCTCCTCAGCAAACTTAACCTGAACTTTCCCAGTCATAAGCAGAAAGCCATGCAGCCATTCTTCAGGAATGGAAGTATTTGTTCTGCACAAAGCATCTTCCGCTCCCCGCAGTAACTCTCAGCACAGACTCATTCTCTTGCCTGTAATGATTAAATTTCCGCTCTTACTTGCTGGTTTTGGGCCACAGCAACTAGACTGCTCTCCTTAGAGCAGAGTTTATTGTAGATACATTAGACAGTGAGTCAATACTATGACTCTTTGCTATTTCCTTAGATACACACTTGAAGACAATACAGTTTAAAGGAATACAGTTTACAGCTTTTAAGCAGCAAATACTTCATACCCTTGGAAGTAAGTTTGTTTTTTTTTAAGCACAGAAATAAGAAGCCATACCCACACCCCAAAATTTTAAGAGCACAAAGGACGTATAAATCAACCAAATGGATTGGGTAACTTTAAGGTGTTAGCAAATACCGTACTCGGAGTTTTTTAAGAAGCAAGATCAGCAACAGCTTAGGAACGTAAGGTGGCAGATGGAAGATAACCCATGTAAACTGCTACATTTCCTTCCTAAAGCCCCCAACCATGGTCCAATACCACCACCATTTTGCAACAGCAAGAGAAGCTAAAGAACATGAGACTTCAGTTTAAAGTGCTACGCTGCTTTCTGAGGTCACTCCCCACTTTTTAGTTTGGAACCCAGAGTGCTTTTGGTGATTGTGAAGCAGATTTCTTCTGGCTGAAACCACTCCAGATGCACACAGCATGCTTAATATTACACAAAGAAAATAAGCATCCAAACTAGCAAGCAGCCCACAACCATGCAAAGTCAAGCAGTGCATACTGAACAGGTAAACTCCAGTAGAAGTGCCTGAGCTTTCATCTTCGCCATAAACCTCCATCTCCCCATTCTTGACAACTTGTTATTTCATCATTTACTAACATAAATCTTGCCTCATAGTCATAAGCCCAAAGAAATAAGAAGTTACAAATACCAAGTTAGCTGTTGGAAGTATATACTCATTTAAACCTGCAAAGCACTGGTTTGATAGCTAGTTCAACTCCATACTCAGCCATGACTTTTGTTTGTAGGGGTAGGAGGCAATTTATTCAGGAGCTCTGGGCATTGCTATGATCAACATAGTGACACAAACCGAGACACAGAACCACGAAAGGACTTATTTTGTTCTTGACACAGTGATTGTTTCACAGGAAGTACGAAGCCTGCTGAGCAGGGATTTAATGCTGCTCTGCCAGGCTGCTTCCATGCATCAGCAGTCCACTCCACCCTGGCCCACCCAGCAAGCACGGCATTATTGTTTGCTTGGACTTGTAAAGGAAGAAACATTATTCCTACCATAGGCATTCTAATTGCCAGGCTATAGCATATTCTGCTGGGAAATCTGAGACATGTTTTAGATCCTTTAAACAAAACTGGGGATCAACCAACTGTCTCTTTGACTCCCACATCCCAGAAACTTTGCCTATCCAGTAGCTCTTGTACTACTATTGGAATAGCCTATTCCTTACATTGTTCCAGACCTTCAGAATGCAACTAGATGAATTTACAGACTCAACTGAAGATGGCTGCTCGTTTCCTGTGCCTAGGTGGGATGAGGACAGTCCTGGGAACACAAAGGATTCAGGATGCAAGGAGCATTTACAGCATTTGGTAAAAAGTTTGCGGTGTGCGGAACACCTTAATCACAGAAGAGCACTTAAATCCTACTGTCTTACTGAAATACTTGTAGGAACCTCATCTGAAATCTCTTTGTGATCCAGTTTGCCTGGCACAATATGGAGAACAGCACTTCCCACCTCACAGTGCAGCTTACAAGGATAAAGCTATGCAGCTATATTTTACGTTACAGTACCAAAGTCAATCACCTACAGCATCCCCTCCCCCACGAAAAAAAAAGTTACATACATTTTACATCAGCTTATACATGAACAAAGACAGGCTTTGTGGATGTAGAGATTTTACACTGCAGTATAGAAATTTGGTCACCATGGGATTGAAGCAGATGAAAATAACTCTGAGTCAAGGAATGACCCCAGAGCCAGTCCAGGACAGGAAATGTCATTCTGTCTGCAAAAGTAGCAGTTGCATCTTCAAAAAAGTAAAAGAAAAAAAGTCCTTTGACCAGAAGCTAAAAGCACATTCTCTGAATAACTCAAAAGGCAAACGCATTATGAAAGGGAAAATGGGATAACTGTAAGGAATCCCTAGAGAACTACAACTCAACGAGTAAGAGCTAGGATCCTCTTCCAAGAGCTTCCAGGGTAAAGCGCATCTCAGATGTAGGGCATGCAGGAGGACAGCCCTTTCTAAGGAAAGAATCTACAGGAACTCTACCAAGTACAAAGAAAGAGACTTTGTAGGTAAGTGTATTTATATCAATTGTGTTTTTCTTTCATTCTTTCGCCTACAATTTCTTTAAGGATTTACAATGTGGATTTACTTTGCGAGTTGGGTTTCATTTGGGATGTTTTATGTTATTTCCAGTTTTACCTTCACCCAGAAACTTTTTTCTCATACCTCGAAGGCATCAAGAAGGATCTAAAAACCCCTAAAACATAGTGAAATAATTGCACATCATCTCTGCACATTACAGTGAAGTATGAAAACTGTAACAGACCAACCCAGAAGTGATGTAGGCCAATTTGGTACTGATAGCAGAGGGAACACCTGCTGGTGGTTAGAGAGAGCCAGGAAAGCCTTTTGGTGTGGGGGTAAAGCTATCAGAGCACATTTGAACCACAGGGAACTATTTCCAAGTATACAGAATGTTACAAAAAAATAAAGCCATTGGCCTTGCACAGTTGCGGTTTGAAGAATCAGTTCACACATTACAAGCCTCAGTTCTGTTTTCTGTCTGATAGTACGAGAATCTGTTTCCAGTTTGCTACACGTCTTCAGCAGGCAACTTCTCTCACTGCAGGTTCACTGTCACAACCAAATTATTAGGAAACAACAAGCTACTGCATTTCAAGTAACCAAGTATATTTAGCTTCCTTCCATCCAGCTACTTCAGCTCTTCCTTGTCATGGTTTAATAATTTTGTAATTTTGCTATCAGTATTCCACATCATAACATCATATAAAGCATGAATAATTTTACTGAATCTGCAACTTACAGAAGAAGACTACATCTCCCGGAGAACAACACGGTCAGAGATGGGTCACGGGACCTGGACACTATATTATCTCTCTCACAGGATAGACTGATGTCTTTCTAGTTCGGGCGTTCATGGGAGTGTGTGGGAGCCTTCACCGTGTTGCCTAGAGTTAACAGTAGACCTCTCAGTTTCGGGACTCATTCTCTCTCCTATTTTGCTTGATTCGTTAGCTTAATTTCAATTGTATTATATTGTGTTATCCTGTATTTCGATATAGTATTTAGTAAATAAGTGTGCCTCCTTAGATCGTTGCCGCTGCTTTCTTTTCCTAATTAACTTTTCCTTTCGGCCTAGGGCCCCTGCGGGGCCCATGGACCCCCCTGTCACGGACACAGGTGGATTTTTGTTTAAATTGTGACATTCCTGAATTCATTAAGGCAGATTTGGCAGGTAGTGCCCTAACTTGCTGATATCCTTAACACATAGTTACAGCATCTCAGTTCCAAAAAGATCATCCAGCTACAACGATGAGCCTGAACTTCAAGAACTATCTACCAGCTTGCAAGCTATACCTGGCGCACAATGTCACAGTACCAATTTCTAAGTTAAGCTGTTTATTTTTGTTATTCATAATCTTGAAACTTGAGTTATCTGTCACAGAATGACTACGTCCCAACAGAATCATCAGCTCAGAACCATCCTCTCCCAGTGGCAACTGAGTCATATTCCCACAGCAGGGGCAGCAGATATTTTAGAGGGAAAAGCATCGTGAAAATACTTTTTGCTTCTTTGAGTGTGGCATGCCAGTGGAAAACTAAAAGCAGACTACTTGCAGCTGTACGGCCAAGAGCTTGAAAGAGTGGTAACGAAGTCTGTAAATTGTTTTGTCCTATAGCACACATACTACATTCTATCTCACATTGTTCTCTACTTTGCACAAGCAGGCCCTTGAATGAAATGAAATTACGCATCAGAATCAAGTAACAACTGTATAAAATGAATAAGGGAGGTAAGTTATGCAAGCACATAGAAGCTAATACGTATGAAAATCCTCATGAATTTTAAGTATTATACAAGTACCAGAAGTCATATGCATACACACAAAAAGGGCATTATCCAATCCTTCATACACAGGGGAGCTTACATTTCCCATTTCACTTGGAAAAGTTATTTTTATATTAATGGGTAAGTTCTAATCATTAGGTTCAGAAATACCAGCAACTATTGGACACATGTGTCAATACCTTAGTGTTATTGTATTTCCATGAATGTTGTCAGATGTTTGATGGTTATAACTGAGTGACATTTTCTCTGATCATATTTTAATAAGACTTAGGAATAAATACCACAGCAGGAAGTCTGCATCATCACGTCTGGGTATGGCTTGCTCAGAATCATTATGACAGCATTTACTTTATCAGTCACCAGCAAATACTTTTATCTCTGCTTACAAAACAAGCCATGATAATTCAGTGTGCATGTCTGGTGTGCAAGCCGATTCCTACCCCTTCAGTAACATGCATAGTTAATTGTTGAGCTTGAGCCGCTTGAAAGTACTTTCTTTTGTAACAGAACACGAAATCTTCCCACCACTGCTACCAAATTTAACCAGTTGTTTCCCCTTTCCAAATATCTTTTTTTTCCATTAAAATGCTTGTTTCTAGGAAAGCTAAATTCTCAAGACCCAGCATAAGCCATCACACTTTCCCCAAAGCTGGCCTATATACACGCACCACCAGTTTTAGATCAATTGACATTTTAATGCCATGAGTAAAGGTGTTATTGAAGTAATAATTAGAAACACAAATTCAAACACAAAGAACATTTAACATTAACTACACAGCCTTCCATTTTTCTTTCCCAGCATAAACTCACAGAGGAAAATCAGAAAAAGTATGATCAATCTTCACTTCTTCTTGGTTAGAGGAAAAGATATTCCAACATTATAATATAATACAGATGTCTTACTCAATTATTTACTGAAAACATAACCTTTCTACAACACTTAATTCTACTACAGCCCATTAACTCGTGCTTAGCTGCCATGTGAGATGGTAAATCTCTTCACAGTGAATGAACAGGAGCAAAGTCAGAGTAAGTACTGTTATCAAACTTAAGAGCACCCCTCACCATTTGATATCCAATATGATCTCAGTGCAGCTTAACATTTTTAGAACAAAAAAAATTGCACACTCATCCATTCTGTTTCTGTTGTACTTTTGAGAAATCAAATTCCTCAAACACTCAAAATCCGCTCTGTTGGATAAGAATGAGGAGATGCTGTCTGTTAATGCATGAAAAGCCAACAGCGTGTTGGCTGTGTGAACTTTGGTGTGCAGAAATAATACAAAATCATTCACTATGACTTTCTTGCATACTCAGACTCTGAAGCATTTTATGATGCTTTCAGATGATTAACTCCACACCATCACACAACTGCTACCATTAGAAAACTTTCTATGGTTACTGCAGAAATCCCAGGTTGAGATCTTTAGTTAAAGCAAAATGAACTATCCGTGTTTGTGCATTTAGCCCAACAACTCAGTGATCTAGTTCTCTGCTTCATGACTCACATGGGTTTTGGAAGGATGGAGCTGACAAGTACTTAACTGTGTTGTTCTTTTTCCATCAATTGTATGCTTTTATACATTACGCACAGTATGTCAGCGGTGTTTAGTGGCAATATTTTTATTAATTATTGTTCAGAGATCTCATTTAATTCTGAAAAAATAGATGTTGCTCCACTAAGCCATTACATCTCTTTTGAGGGAATAAATGATGTTTACTAACCTGAGACACTGGTTTAATGAAAACATTTTTGCCATTATTACTTAACTGGTACAAAAATTAGACTTAACACTTCAACTACGATTACAGTGCAGGGGAAAAAAAAAGGTAGAGTTGGTTTCCTATATAAATCTCTTCAGCGAAGCTGAAAGACCCAGAATCAGAATACCACTATGAAGTTCACATGAGAATAACATGAATTTCTCAGTAGGTAATTGGGCATATGTGAAATTTGTGCATTTCTCACATATGTAACATGGAAGTTAAAAAAAACAAAACAAAAACCAGTCATGTGTTCATAGCAAAATGCTGCAAAACTAAAACAGATTAGAAGAACCTCCACCCTTTTGGAGATGCTCATGGATTTGTACATTTTTCTGCATTACCATGAGGGATGAGCACAAGTAACTAGGCTACCTACTATCCTGTGATACTTGCACAAGCACAATGGGTAAGTGGGAAGGAGCATCCTTTACAAATTCCACTTTCATCCAAAGGGAGCTCCAAAGCCTCACTGTCTCCCATATCTGACTCATTATTCAAATATCTGTGAGACTTACAGTCCCAATTTGGCACACAGGAATCCTAATCCATTGCTAAGGGATATGGGTGGTTTGGGTCATTTATTGTCTCATCAGCTTGTCCTTTACAGTACAAAGAAGGAATGAACTCCCTCTGATGTGATATGAATTCACAGAAAGAAAGGCCTCCCTATCAGCACCCAGCCAGACCAGCTGATCTTATGTAAACAATTCTCATAGCACTACCAGCACAGCTCCATTCCTGCAAACACGAGGAGTATGTTATGTATTCAGTTCATGATCACTTCACAGATTGTTCTAAACACTCTTCTACACCCAAAGTAATTGACCTTTTGGTCAAGCACCTTTTCACAAGACACGGGGCCATAAATGAACAAAATTTAGAAGTGGTAACAGGAAAATATACTGAAAGTTGATTAAGGCCATACATGCATATTCAGAGGCAGAAGTACAAGTTGCAAGAGCCTGCAACATCAACATCCACAAATATATACCTAACTTGCATCCTATGTTAATTAGGCATGGGGTAGCCGTGATATAGTAAAGATGGACTGCTAAAGTGGCTTTCCCGACCGTAATGCGAAACCATGAGGAAACAAACTACTGGCAGTGAAAAAAATTGCTCCAATGGCAACTCCAGTTACCTCTGAAATGCAGCCATGCAACTATTTTTTCTCCACCACCCATGATTTATTTCTTCCACATTCCCTTTGGACTACTATCTAAATTGCCTGGAGCTATAAGCAGCCATAGATCTGATTCTTGTTCACATAAAGCCAACAAAGAACAGGGATTTAGATTACTAATATTTGTCAGAGAAGGTGTAGAACAAGCAGAGATGGGCACCTCAACAGCATGTCCCAGGGACTTCTAATAGCCCCATAGCCATTCCTCAGAACCTGTGAACAGCTTCCCAGGCTACCTCTGCTACAATCATTCTTAAATAAGTGAACAAAATTGTGTTGTCTCCTCAGAATAAGAGGCTTATATGAGTCCATTTGGATCTCTAGTTAACACTGTTATTAAACGACCATGGTTGGGCTGCAGGATAAACTACAGTGTTTGTGTCTTTTGAAGCCCTTCTAGCAGCAACTCTGCAAACCAGGTATGCTAGCCCAGGTTATCCCATTACAGGCCACCAGCCTCAGAGCACCCATGTCTTCTCCACACTGCTCAGGGCAAACAACCTCCCCATTCAGGAGATCGTTTCATACTTAGGTTCCTTTAAAATACACAGGTCAGAAGAACGCAGCTTCCCATTCCACCACCATCTTTTCTGAAGGATATTTCTCTCACCCTCCACACATGGATCTCATTTTCCTTTCTCTCCTCCATACAAGCATTTCCTCCACAATAGCAGAACAACTTATAAAGCTATCACTCATCTTCTTGCCAATTCTTGTTTGAAAGAGGAGGGATTGGCATGCCAAAGCAACAGCAACTCTACCCTTGGGCAGAGCTCAGATGCTACTTAAATAAGATTTTTGTTAGCTCTCAGTAGGCTTCCTACCCAAGACTTTCCTTTGGAGAGGCTGTATCAAGGGGCTGACAGCTTAGGAAGTAAAGAGGAGCATTTCTAAATAGGAGCTTAACCAGAGAAATGTGAGCCTAAAAACAGTAACCCAAGTTAGTGGCCTGGGACCACCTGGGAAAAAGGAAATATCCTCCTCCCTTTGTCCCCTCACTGTGAGAAATCAATCAAATAATGACAGAAGTCACATACATTACAGCATAAGCATGCCTGACAAAAAACAAACAAACAAAACAACAACAGCTGCACCAAAATCCAATGTTTATGTTGTCAGCCACCTTTTACTGATTCTTTCTAATGGTTTATACAGTTCAAATGCCTCAAGCCTGAGCTGCAGATGGGCAGTCAGCTGTGAACTTGAATATACTAGCTTTGATCCAGCTTTCTCCTGTTTAGCTCTGTTTCTGTTCAGGTCTCTGCTGAGTACACAAGCAAAGCTTGGTCATTCCCCCAGTAATTAACACCTGCAACATTTGACTGCAGAATTACTTTAGACAAGACTAACACCTAATCCCATAGAAATGTGAGAGCTGTTAAAGCGTGGCTTGTTCCAACAGTTTAAATCTTTGTGCAAAGTAATTAAAAATATACTATTGTAATTCCTATTGTTAAGACACCTTGTTAATTCCTATGTATGCTACATCAATATGTTAAGATAGCTATACCTCCTACAGCAAATAGGAAGGTCAGATTCAAAACAAAATAAGCCTAGAGGAGATAACCTCCAGAACGACTGCAAATAACGCAGTACTGAAACCTTCATTTTTCTTCCTGTCACCTATATTATCAAATGGCTTAATTCCTACTATTTCTCTTCCTTCCTAAACGTGTTCAAGAGTGTGTATTCGTCCTGGAAGCAAGCAACTAGTATGGAGTAAAGGGAATGGTTACAAACAGATATATTATGGCTATCTAAGTCACTTGTGAAATAGTAACTACTGTTTTTGAAAATTAAGTATCAAAAGGAATTGAATTGTGGTGGATTTTCTGATTCTAGGTAACTGCCCGTGTACAAGTGCCAACTCTGTTCTGCAAACAGAACTCAACAGTACATCTACAGGAAGTAATACTGGTCATATCCTGAATTATTTGCAGTCTAAAACCTTTTGTGTTCTCTCAGGAAGATCAGATATCTTCATGAAATACTCTGTACTATGGAAGAGAAGTTCTCTACAGCTATCACTGAAACCATTCATCAACCCCTACAAACTGCCAAAACAGACAGAAGCAGCTCCTAAGGCAAAGCACAAATTTAGGAGTCTTATTTTGGCGTGTTTCACTATTCATCCAGACAAGCAATCATTAAAATCACAAGGCTAGGCAATAGAGATTTCTCATATGGATGAATTGAAGTAGAAATTGTAAACAAAACTAGGGGCATTTCAAAGGAACAGAAAAGAAGACACACGAGTAGCTGTGAAGTGCAGTAACTTGGTGAACGGAGCTAAATCCAGCTGGGCATGAGTGGTGTTCCCCAGGGGTCAGTGTTGGGGCCTGTACTGTTCAATATCTTTACTGATGACCTGGATAAGGGTATTGAGTGCACCTTTGGTAAGTTCTCAGATGACACCAAATTGGCAGGAAATGTCAGTCTGCCTGGGGATAAGGCCCTACAGGGGGATCTGGACAGGCGGGCTGAGGCCAATGGAATCAAGTTTAACAACACCAAGTCCCAGGTTCTGTATTTTGGCCGCAGCAACCCCAGGCAACACTACAGGCCTGGGGCAGAGTGGCTGGAAGACTGTGTAGAAGGAGCAAATCTGGGAGTATTGGTCAATGCTCAGCTGAATGTGAGCCAGCGGTGCGCCCAGCTGGCCAAGAATGCCTGTTGCCAGCAGGAGCAGGGAAGCAATCATCCCTCCATACTCAGCCCTGGTGAAGCTGCACCTCAAGAACTGTGTTCAGTAATGGGTCACTCACTACAAAAAAAAAAAAGGACATCAAGGCCCTGCAGCATGTCCAGGGAAGGACAACAAAGCTGGTGAGGTGTCTGGAGCACAAGCCTTATATGAGGAGCAGCTGAAGGATTGTTTAGTCTGGAGAAGAAGAGGCTCATGAGTGCCCAATTACCTGAAGATTAGTTGTGGTGAGGTGGGGGTCAGCCTCTTCTTCCATATAATTAGCAATAAGGCTAAAGGGAATGACTTCCAGTTACACCAGGGGAGATACAGGTTAGATATTAGGAAATACTTCTCCAAAAGAGTGGTCAGGTGCTGGAATGAGCTGCCCATTGCCCAGGGAGGTGGTTGAATCTACATCCCTGGAGGTGCTCAAGAAACTTCTAGATGTGCTGAGGGACATGGTTTAGTGGGAACTATTGGTGATAGGTGGATAGTTGAACTGGGTGGATGACCTTAGAGGTCTCTTCCAATCACTTGGTGATTTGGTGATTCTGAGTACTGCAGATGAACCTATCTTCCAAACAAGTCACTGCTTTCAGAGAGCCCAGCAATATTCCGAAACCTAACAAACTTCCTGGTTTTGCATTGTTGGTCCACGTCCATACAAACGCCACACATTAAAGAGCGAATTGTCTCCAGACAGCCACAATAAGCGTACACTGTCATGAAGGAACAAATACCACAGTGGGTAGGAGAAGCAGTCTTAGGGAAAGAAGGCAGTTCCTTTTGTGAGGATGCACTTTCCTTGCAAAGAAGATGATAATGACAACTTACCCATTTGTGACTATCCCAGAACAAGTCATAAAAAGCTTTGAACAATCAAACTGGCACATCTCTTCCTGAATAAAGTCACTACATATATCTATATTTAATAAAGTTACTATTTTGCACTGTTTGGTACTTATACCAACGTCAGCCACATGGCTTCTTTCAAATGGAGATGAAAATACAGGTAAATAGGAGTAAACAAAACAGGGAAAGATAGGACAATCTACCATTGCTTTTATCCCATCTGTTGCATTACTAAACTCAGCTGAAAGATGCAAAAAAAAGACAAAGTAGAAGAATTATAGAATCCTTAGAGTAGGAAGGGACCTTTAATGTTTTCTAGTCCCAAGCCCCTGCAATGAACAGGGATGTGCACAGCTACATCAGGCTGCCAAGGGCTTAATCCAGCCTTGCTTTTAAAGCCTCCAGGGACAAGGCATCAACCACATCTCTAAGCAATCAGCTCCACTGCCTCACTGTAAAAGTTTTTTTCCATAAGTCCAACCTAAATCTACCCTCTTTAAGCTTAAAGGCATTTCCCCTTGTTCTATGACTGTAGACCCTGCTAAAGAGTCTTTCCTCTTCCTCCCTGTAACTCCCCTATAGATATTGAAAGGTTGCTATCAGGTCAAAATGGCTACACACTCAGCAAAACACAAATGGCTAAAGCAACGTTGGCTTATTTTCCAAGAAAACTAAATTATCCTCAGTGGAACTAGATGGAAGCACTACAAAAGGGGCAAAAAGCTACAGGTACAGGTTTATTCGACAATATCAAGCAAACTACCAAAGAACGCTGCACAGCATTACAGAAAGATCTAGGGGATCTTATTCATCTTTCACGTGTTAAGACCTCTGGAATGAGGAAAAAAAAAAAGTATATGCAAATTCAGTCAACTATGAACTGTCACAAATCAAAAAGATGCAAAAAAACCTCCAGTGACAGTCTTGTTAAAAAACCTTGGGGTAAAACAAAAACCATTCCCTGGCAATGAAAACTGATTTACAAACAAAATATTTACCTACCTCAAAGCATTAAACGGATATAGAACAACCACATTTGCTTTAATGAAAAAAAAAAATAAGCAAATATTCTAGTTGGTGATCCTCATTAAAAGTAACAGCTCAACCTAAATAAGTCACCACTTTCAACGAGCATTTTCCTACCCAGAGCTGTTTGCAGAGAATGACGATGTTGCCTGTCTCAGCAATTATCAGCTGCTCCAAATTTAACCACTTATTCCCCTCCTTAAGGTCCATGAAAGCTATCTTCCATCAAACAAATGAAAAATTAAAGATTAGAGTTCGTAGGCCATTACAATAGATAGCTTCAAAAATTCTAATCATCTGGGAGGTTTCACAAGGTCTGCATTCTTTAAGTGTTAAATGCAGAAAGTGGAGACCTAGGCTAAGCTTGCAGAATGAAGAGGAGCAAAAAACAGAGTTTGGATCTTTGGAAAAGTATGCCCTTTACTTAAAACTCTTTCAATCAATCAGGTGAACTCACAACAGAAAAGATATAGCGTCCTTCCTTGATATATAATAAAAACAGGCATAAAACCATACACATTTCCAGCACACACCATCTGCACTACGTTTGCATCTGTACTGTCCATTAACGTCTCAATTTCTCTCAGTGCAGCAGAACAAATGGTAAAGCAGCATAAAGACTTTCACATCTTAAGATTTGTTATTCCCTGGGGACATAAAGGTAAGAAGAAATTAATTACTTGGTTCTGAATTTTTTAGAACATCGTTATAGGAGAAAAGACTTTGAAATGGTAGAAAAAAAGTAAAATAAAACATTTAAGGTAAACAAAGAAATCAGCCCATCAAATAGGAAAAAGAATTTGAAGGTTTTCTGCCAAAGGGACATGTTCGAGTGGAAAAAGAAGAACAGCATTTTTGAGTTCCTGATAAAAGCTGCAGAGGCAAGAGGCAGCAGGCTCTTGACAGCTTCTTCCAGAGAAACATTAATATCAGACAAACTTGGCTGACCATCTCAGCCAGCAACTCTTGTTTTTAGTCCCTAAACTTTTTCTTAAAGCTTAGTGGATCGAGGGAGGGATAGCATGTTTCTTTTAGAGCTCACTTCAGAGAAGCAACCAGGCACGTTTCGGAACACCATAGAGGACATATACCCTCCATTAGCCACAGAAAGGCGGCATGGTAACTACCCACACTAGATAAAATTATGAATAAAACAAGAGATTGAGACAGATCTTCCAGTAAAATGATTCCCTCATATTCCAGTTAACTCTACTAACAGATTTGGACAGGCTGAGCATAACCCAAATCAGCAGAAGAAAGAGCAAGAAGAGTTTCCTTCTGGCAGTTCCATTCTATTTCAAGTTTGAAAGCTTTTTCCTCATAGCTAGTAGCAGGACTAAGAAACACTGGGAAGACTGGGGTCTCTCTGAGTATCTAAAACAACCTAGGAGGGAGAAGAGCTTCAAGAACCAGGCCACTCGCTATCTGCCAGATCAAGAGAATTCCCCCAAAAATGCAGTTCAGAAATTGTACCATGCTGGACCAAGTACACACACCTCCTTGGGCTGAAAAAAAAAAAAATAAATAAAAATGTAAAATTCAGCTTCCAAGCTCTATCAGAACTGGCACTAAGATTCATCAAAAGCTGATATTTTATGATGAGGATATCCTTGCAGTAGTATCTTGATGGTTGCTGTGCTTCTCATTATTTTTAAGGTACTGAAGCCTTGCCTGTTGACTCCCCCTCAAAAAGACAGCTTGCTGTTTATTGGGTCTGGGCTGCAAGCCATCCAATTGATTAGAGGTTTCACAACATTCCCAATCCAGTCATAGAATCTCTCTTTTCTCCCTGCATCAGTATTATGACAGATTCTTACAGTGGGTTTCCCTACCACTCATTAAAAATATAGCTTTTCATATTCAAAAGCTTCTCTGAAAGCAATGCCTTCTATTCTATTCTGCTGGCCTGCCAGAGGATGGTAGTGGTACGACAGCAGAGGTTGAACCTTCCCACCAATATTTGTTTACATGTCATTGCTGTGTGACAGATGGCATCTGACATGGAAGCTTGTAAGGAGCAAAGGGGTGGCCTCTAATTCCTCCATCCAGAAAAAAAATGGCACCCACTGACATTCATCACACACACTGAATGTTTCTGGAGAGCAAACAGCAGATGTGAACACAGTGTAGCAGTGGGTGGTGCCTTTCAGCAACAACTACATTGACAGCATATCACCTACGCTGGCATAGATTTTTATTAGCACAGCATGAAGGCTCATCTTCATTGCTGGCAAAAATGCATAGCTAATAGTGACTGTGTTGAAAAACAGTACTTGGAGAATTTACTCTCCCGACCAGTGTTCTTGTGCTCTTTGTATTGGTCGTAGTCTCCATGGAAATTAATAGGAAGCATTATTTTCGGAGCATCCTTTGTGCCTTGCTTGTAGATTCACAGATACTGACACACTTCCTTCTAAGAAAGTTCATGAATAAAATATAAAGATAATAAGTTCATGAGTCTTTGATGTATTTTCAAGTGTTAGGAACTCAATCAGTCCTGCTGAATTCTCTGTTTGATGTTTCAACTGAGCATTTTCTTCCTCAAAAAGAAAAGCACCTATCCTTTAAAAGGATGACTTCCTTAAAGATTTAGTATTTATTTTAGCTTTATTCTTGATAATTATTTGAAAGTGTGTCTATTGAGTAGAGCTAATTTTGGGATAAACATTAATTTACAAACCTACAATGACCTTCCGGTATATGTCATTCCACAGGTAATGAAAGCAATGCAATGATTTCAACACCAACCTGGAACAACACAAGATGAGCAAGGACAAGTCTCATGCAGTGCATGGCAATCATCATTCCAACAAAGGGCTCTACCTCTGAGCTTATGGAAAATTTAATTGAAGGAGGAGCAGAAAGACACAGGAAAAAAAAAAAAACAACGTGAAGTCCTGTCCCTACTTGAACAGAAGTATTGCTTTTCATACTCTCTTGTGCTCATAATGTGTTATGCTGTTTAGTTTTCTCAGATTTCAGGAATGAGATGTGGCTGTTCAGAGCCCGAGCTGCTCCCTCAGCTTAAACACCATCTTCCTTGAAAATATGTTAGTGCTTTGCAGTGACATGCATCAAAAGGTACTGCAGAGCTCAGAGAATTTTTTACCCAAAGGGATCCTATGCAGCCATCTTAAGAACAATAATAAAATCAATTTGCCTTAATTCCCTTTCTGCAGACATCCTTGTCTGTCAGGTTTTCCTGAAGAATACTTCTGTTCCACGCAGTTTGCTTGCACAGAAACCTTACTGTTTCTGCTAGTTGCTTAATTCAATTAACTTGTGCAGTTTCTGTTGTGGTCTTCTGCAACAATGTGACCCCAGCACATTCTAAGCGAGTCCAACCTAGCACTAAAATAGCTCATAGTAAACTGCATTACTATCAAGTCAACAAAGCCAAAAAAAAATCAAATAACCAGTATATTCCACGGTTTCAACTTCTTCTAGACCCTGAGTTTTCAGAATGGCTTTCACTGCAACCAAATGAGGTAGCTTTGTGCTACCAAATTTTGGAGTAACATCCCATTGGGTTATGATTCATGGAAGCTGCAAGAGGAGGGGAAAAAAATAAAGAAAAAAAAAGCCAATAAATAAAACCTGAGCACCTACTATTTATAGAATGCCAAGGCTTTACAAGTGAGAACTGCCAAACACATCATGACTCCGAAGGTGTAGTTTAGCTTTCATACATCCACAGTGCAGTTGTAACTTGGCACACCTATTCCTAATTGGCTCGATAAAGATGGGTTTGCCAAAACTGTTGTGAAGTCTCCTATGCTAGGAGTCTCCTAACAGCACATGCATGCAACCAAAGAGCAATGCAGCATCCCACAGAAGGTCAGCCTCTCAGTCTCCAGATTTCTCTGACAACACTGAACCTGGCTAAAACAGCAGAGAATACAACCCCAACAATACTCTTCAGATCCAATAAGTTGATATCTATTCTCACACCCTCCCCTTTGGTCAACTGCACTTGCATCTTAGCAATGCAGTTAGTGGGCACTGGTGGTGATGGTTGGACTAGATGATCTCAAAGGTCATTTCCAACCTTAGAAATGCCATTATCTTCACATTCAGGGACTCAGAGATTCCCAGTCCTTACACCAACACTGTATATTTTGTTGAACTTGGCCCTTGCTCAGTCAAATGGAAATATAAAATAAAGCAAATGTTTGAGTACACTGAAGAAACCTAGATTAATCTAGTATTAGAATGCTAAAATATAACTTCATTTATTTTTTTTTTTAAGCATCCCAAGAAAGAGAAAGATTTATTGCAGCTTAAAAGGCATTCACAGCATTTTTAACAGGCTGTAGGTGTGAAAACCACGAGGGAGATCATCAGCTCTGCAGTTAACTAATGTTTGAATAGTTCAATTAGCAATAAGGGTGTTGAATTTCTGACCCATTTCTGCTGCTGTCATGAAGGTGGGTGCCAAACTGCACTGTGCAAGTAGCACACTGATCATTCTTATGGGACCGAAACAAAGTTTAGAATGTTCTTCTCATAGAAAAGGTTTAACAGATCTCAGTTTTCTACATTTAATCAGTAGTTAAAAAAAGATTTTAAGTACATGATACTAAGCAAATAATAAATAAAACTAAAAGACTGCTAGAAGATTATTTTCATACATTTTAAGCATTGAAATAGTTTAGATATGTCAGTAATGAGTGTTTTAAAACAATTTCCCTAACTCTTTGAATCAGTTTAAAGGAACACACACACACACACACACATATATATATATTTTATATATATATATATATATATATATATATATATATATATATATATATATATATATATATATATAAAATCTCTTCAGGCATAAATGCATTTGAAGTAGCTATTACAGCTTTTACGAATTGCTGTTATTTTACATGCACTTAGCAGAAAATAGCATTCAAAATACTGTCAGCTGAATCCCAAAAAAAGCACTGGACTCCTGTTGCTGTGGCAACACTTTGTTAATGGTCTGCCTGTCTGAGGTAACAAAAAAAACCTCTAAAATATTGAATGGCTTATATGTATTTAAGTCCAGCATTTAGACTGCTCCACCATGTCCCAGATGAAAGCTGGATTATTTTATTTCCACCTAGAGGAGTCCCTTCTCTGAACAACAAACTATTACTTAACATGCTCATTGAGAGCAAAAGGCTTTCCTGGTGCTAAGAAAAAGGAGTGTTTAATACAGCAGAACAGCACTACTAACAAAAACAAAGAAGTGGGTTTTGCCTTCACCATTTGCCACTACAGTGTCAGGAAGAGGCATTACTCGTGGGAGCTGGAGACTTTCTGTTTGGGAAAGATAAATTAGGAAGTCCATTCTTATTTCATTCGTACTGAATCATTCCACTGACTTCCATTTACTTCTGAACAAGCAAGCTTTGGACACCCTTTCTGCTATGCAACAGAATGCCCAGGTGTCAGCAGCACTGCTCTAGCAGCTGCTTCCCTTCCTCTCATAGCAAAGCTTGCTGGGCAGTGGTGCAAAACCAGAAAGAGCTGCCCCCTTTGAAAGAAGCACTACTTGCTGTCTAGCACACCAGCACAACTGGCTGGTATGAACAATATCACAGTAAGGAACAAGCAGAGCAACTATAATGGTAAGCAGCAGCCTTAATTTGGATCTGAATGACAGCTTCCTGAAGGATAAGAATGAAGAGCAGTCATTCGATCAGCAATCATCTCTATCTACAGAGAAAGGAGATCATCCCTCTGCAAAGTGCTCATGGTGACCTTGAATTAGTTTTCACATACCTGGAACAAGTAATGCCTAGGTGCATGCACAAATAACAAACCAGGTTTCCAGGAAATAAATTGTTTGGAACACATTACATGTTTTCACAAGGCAGAGATTCCTTTATGTTTGGAATGTCAGAGAAGCATCCTTGAGGTCCCATCTCCAATGTAAACAGTTCAAAGGGAAGAAATAACATGTCTCAGTTTCACATCCTCTCACTCATTAAAACCATCTGCATGTACCAGTAACGAAGGCTAGAAGGAGAGTCCACTGAGAACAGCAAGAGTATCTCTCACACTGTTTAATTTCCTCCATCGGCTGATCATGAAAGTATCATTTCTTATGCCAATGAATGAAGGGTGATAGGACTTTCTTGAGTCTAATGTTACTACAGTAAGCATCTGTTACAGAAAGTTCAAAGCCATAATAGAAAAAATACTAACAAAAACAACTGAAGTAATCCAGAAACAGGTCAATTTATGTGTATATGACTGTGTAGTAGAGGGAACAAATAGGAGAAAAAAAAATCCAGAGTAGCACAGAAATACTCCAAATGAAAACAAACAGAAAAAAGCCTTGAGGAAATCTTAGAATGAAACTCTCAGATTGAGTGCTGGGGAGAGTTCTGACATCTGCACCATTTAATTATTTCTCCTGCTGTTTGATTCTTCCTCTATTCAAGCACTGTTCTTCCCAGAGAAATGGAAAGAAACAAGGCTGAATCACACAACTGTTTCAACCATCCATTCATTCTCCTCCCTGCAACAGCTTGCAAGCCAAGTACTCAAAAAACACTGGCACCTATAACTGCTCTAAAATGGAGAATTTACCATAAAAATCGAGAGCTGTATCTTGGGTGTGTGTGTTAGGTTTGTTTTTTTTTTTTTGCTTTATTTATTTATTTTTGAAGGAGTAAAGGCAATCGGTTCTGCTGAAGATGTCAGCATTGTAATAGTCCATTTATTCCACACTCTTCCTCAAAATACACGTACTTTTCCTAAGAACTGGAAACCACATAACATGCTACCCTGTAGCTGTCTCCTAACACCAAAGCTGCTTCTAGACTTCTCTGGGCACCCCCCCTCCACTAATTAGCTCAACACAAGTTATACTTGCCCCACCTGCTTGCTGCTCCTCAAGTCATTATCCACCTCTGAAACTGGAAGCCATCAAATCAGGAAAATATTCCTATTTTCCAAAGATATTTTCAAGGCAGTGCTCATGAATATTGGAGTACTCCAAAGGCACAACAAACAAAAAAACCCAATCAAACTATAACATACTGTTCAGAAGGCAGAACTTTCTTGTTCTGACAGCACTTTCTGACTTCTGTTCAAGAGACTTTTGTGTTCAAATGGTATCCAAATATTTATATTTTGCTTACATTGTTTAGTTAATGTGAAATCACTATTGGCTTTTTTCTTTTCAAATAATGAAGTCATTCAGAATAGATTTTCAATAAAGCTTAGCTTTCATTTTTATGCCTTCAAAAAGCTGCCTTTTCTTCCCCCTCCAATTGCATTGTTTATGGCAATCGTTAGAAGCTGCACACTTTTCAGAATCCAATCTTCAGTTTCACTGCTTCAATATTTCTACAGCTCACGTGCCCAGGGAGTAATATCGGTTTCCTCAAGTGAACATATGATCAGCTATTTAACTCTAGTAGTAATATTACCTAGCAGCCTAACTTTTAACACTCTGAAAAAAACAAGGTAAGCATTCTGTATCTTTCCTTTAGCACTGCAATAACAACAAGTACCAAACTCATAAGAATAGGTTGGGCTTTGTTTCTCCCCCACCCCTCCTCAGTCTTTTCCCATCTCTTCTCCTGGGAAATTTGTCAGGTATCATTTAGGAATATTAATGAAAGGCATAAAAGTTCTACAAGTGCACTGGGATTTCGATATGGCAGTTATTTACTGATTTAGTTTCCTCAAACTCCGGTTTTGACATCCAAGATTTAACAATCCATTTTAGTACCTGCAGCTTTTTGCCATTCTTCCAGCAGAATGAAAACTTACTCTTAGCTTCCTTTCAAGACAGATACAGGCATATTTGAGCACATCCAGCAAAGGACCACACAGGTGGTCAGGGAATTGAAACCCCTGAAATAACAGGAGAGTTTGAGACAACTGGATTGGTTTAATCTGGAGAAGGTTTACAATCATGAACACTACTTCCTATAAGTATGTGAGCAAGGGTAGTGGGTACGCTGATAAAAAGCACTGCTGGACACACAGTGTTAACCAATAATTAAAAAAAACAACAAAACAAGTTGCAATGGACAAAGTATAAAAAAACCTCTATTCAAACACAGGAACAAACTTGATAGTCAGGGTGACTGAAAACTGGAATGGGCTGCCTAGAGAGGTTGTGGATTCTCTGTTCTTGGGAAATATTTGACATCCAGCTGAGCAATCCTCAGATGACCCTTCCAGCCTCAGCTGTTCACCAGTTGTGGCTCATTGGTTATCCTGAACTATTTACTTCAACATCACCTTGTGCCACACCCCAACCCCACCCACACAGGAAAACAAAACAAACCAGGACACATAAAACGGTGTTTTTGATGAAAGACAACTTTCACACAATGAAATAAATTATCTTCAGAAAAGTATCAAAAACTAATTTTCTTGAATCCAAAACCTGAAACATTTCTATTCTCGGAATACAAAGTGAAAAGTAAGACAGCAAAACAAAAAGGAAAAAAACCCCACAAACAATGGAGAAGCTGATAGTATTCCTAGTAACAAAACCCATTTCCCAGCCTATTTGCATATCTGTGCATCCACAGCTATTTGCCATTCAACTCATTTTAACCTTTCACTTCATAATTTTCCTTCCAGATACAAGTGAGAGAACCCCTTCAGAAAACTCTTTTACAGACACTCGACCCACAGCAAAGAGCCCTGCTGCCTACATAGCATTGCATGCTGGAGGCTGTCAGACCTTACACACAACCTTCTTCCTCCACAGCACCTTCAGACCAATTTGCTTTGCAGGGGTAGCTAAGGCAGTACAAGACTCAATGATGACAATTTATCCCATTTCTGCCTATCCAGCTGTGAGAGATTTGGAATATATATTTGAAAAAGCAATATGCTCGCGGTTGGAGAAGAAAAGATGAGACTATTCTGTGATGCAAATTAAAAATTACTCAAAATAGCACACTTCTTGTTCCAAGTTTTGGAATAGTAACTGCTGAAAATACAGAGAATCCAGACTTCTCAGTCACTCTGTGCTAACCTGCATCTCATTTAACTCCCACTGCAATTCCTCCACAGCACACAATTCATGTTCGCAAGCATCAGTGTGATTTTATTTATTTATTTTAAAATCTGAAACATATAATCTCACCCCAAACCAATTTTTCTTTAGCAACTCCTCTTATTTAACACCTATACCAGCTCAGCATTTGGACCACTCTGCTTTTACTGTGTGTAATGCAAAACTGCTGTAAACTCTGATGCCCTTTCAGGTTCCATTATTTTCAGATCTCATTGTTTTCACTTTATGCATCCAGGATTTTTATGTTCTTAGATGGTGTTGTCACAGAAACATTCATTTCTAGCTAGATGAGGATTAGATTCTTTGCTCTCTGTGTACATCTAATACTCTGTTGCTTTGGCATTTGTGAGGCTTTTAGGATCAGATTCTTAAAACCAGCTGCTGATAATTGCTTGGTTCCTAAAAAAACACAAATACTTGCAATGGCATCACGTCTTCTGTGAAGCTTATGTAAATTCCTGCTCTAGCTGGCAGAAAACTAGTTGGTCCTTATGAAAGGACTTCCATTCATCTTTTGATTCACATCGGAATTCGGTGATAAAGGCTTCTATCCACAATCTAAATCTTGTTCTCTCTTGCAAACACCAGACCATGTATCTTGTCAGTTCCAGATTGACTATTGTAATTCCACACTGGCAGGTCTCCCAGATAGCTCTGTTACAAAATGTCAGTCGGTCCACTGTATTTCTGCAGAGCTAATCATCAGTCCAAAATGTCACCATTCTATTTCCTTCCTTCATTTACTGGTTTTCCTTCTCAAACTTTTAAATTAATTTTAAAAACTAACAGACAATCTTCATTCCACCAGAGCATAAAAACAGCTTGGAAGCGAGTAATCCAAAACTAGAGAGAGATACACTGAAGCCTCATGGTAATACAAAGTGACCTGCAACAGCAAGGCCAAAAAAAAAGGCTGACCTAAAAAGGATGGCTAGGGCACCGTTGCAGTAGATCACTTGTTATCATGTAAAACTGTGCTGTAATTTTTTAAAACACATTTGCTTTCCCCAAATTTACAGATGGGGAATGCTATTGGCAAGCACTTAGAATCCTCAAAAAGCAGAATGATACCACAGTGGGATAAGCTTCCTGCTCAGAGCTCAAATCCCTCCTACTTTCCAACAAACAAGCAAACAGTAAGAGTACAAGTGAGAAGAGCCAGCCTAGACTCATTTTCAAACCCATTTGTGCTCAATCTCCACACATCAACGGACAGAATAGGAAGGCTGCTGGAGCACACACATAAGTCATGATGCTCAGGTAGGCATAGATTTGACCATACTGGGAGCCTTCCCATCTCTTCTGGTGTCAAGCAAAAGATCCCTCCTATCTCCAAAACAGGCCACAGCCAAGCATTTCAGAAATTATATCTATCTATCTAGGGGCATACTCTATATTAGAAGAGTTTTCGCAGGCATTCAACAAGCTGGTGTTCAGATACTCAGTTCAACAATAGTGCTTCCCCTACCAATTCTTTCCAAGTAGTCCTTTAGAAGTGCCTCCTGAGTAGCAACAACCAGTCCAGAATTCATCACTGTATGTACAAGTTTGAGTTGCCACCTCTTCCAACACCAAGTACTTATCTATTCATCTTGAGCTAGTAACATCATATAACAATTTATAAAACACAGATATCAGCCTAAGCCCAATGAATTTAGATATTCTAATAGTGTTGCAGTAGGTTTAACAGAAAAAACAAACAAACAAACAAACAAACAACAAAGCTTGAAGAGAAAAACAAAGCTTGAAACTCCCAGAACCTTTTGGGAATAGGGAAGCATATTCCTATCAGAAATGTTCTCCTAAGGCTTTTTGCCATCTCATCTGTAAGATAAAATCTGCAGTAAAAGGATAACTATAAGATTGCGTTTTTCACTGCACACTCTTGAAAATAAGCAATCCTAATATCCATCCGTGTCTCCCCCCCCACCCCCCCCGAAAAATTCAGAGAAATAAAAGCCAGCACATCTGCTATCCAGATGGCATCAGTTCAATTAAGTGAGTTAAGCCTAACTGAGGACATGATAGACACATGGTTAAGTATAATATGCAGCTTTTCTATAGGAAAAAAAAAATCTTATACATCCACTAGCTTTTTTGCTTCTAACATTTTTAAACAGAATAGTTGAACAAAAACATGGAAGTCTAGCTAATGGAAGCATCTAGTCCAGAAAGAAATCCTGATTCTTTTAGTGGAGCAGAGCAAAGCAGAAGCGATCATCTACTCTCAGATCATATGAAATGCTGCATCCCTGATTATCCCCAGAGAGATCCCTATCCTGGTACCTATTCCATAAGCCTTTGTACTTTCCCACACCTGCACAATCCACACTGCACTTACACACTACACTGACCATAACAACTAATCACCCCAAAACGATGCACTCAGGACACAAGCAATTTCTTGGTAGCATCACTGTGCTAAGCGGTGGGAGAGGCCTGTACTTCATCCATTTTAAAAATCCCTTACTCTTATCATTAATCATCTGCAGCAAACCAAAATATTTTACTACCTCACATGGATAAAGGGTTTGAATTGGGAACGAGAAATGCTGCACGCGTGTTTTCACATAACAGTTATTACTGTAAGGTCACTTGAAGCAAACCAAGTAAGTCAAGTACTCACTGCTGGTGAGCTATGTCTGATTTGATGTGTCCAACACAGTGCAGCAGGAACAATTGCAGAGAGCTCAGCTACTGTCTCATCCACTTTGGCTCATGCCTGGGCTAGGTATTTGACTGCCATTGCCAATTTGTCTTGTCTTTTTTTTTCCCCCTCCATTGTCAAGAGGTCTGGAGTACATGAGAGTAAAATGCAAGGCCCATCTATTCCAGTGCCATCTGACCCGTCTTTCTATAGTAACAGAAAACACAACAGCAAATAAAAGGGAACTAGATGCCATACGCGAGCAGACTGTGCCAGCAAGCAGAGCGTATGGCCCAAGGGACACCTTCTTCCAGGACATACTTTTAGTTCAAGTGTCCCATACCCCCACATGCCTTAGCTTCACTTGGAAGGAAAATCCTTATGCATGCATTGTGATGAGGGAATAGAAAACAGCTTTAGTGAGTCCCCAACATAGCAAGCTGGTGAAGCACTATGAGACAGATAACAGCTGCCCTGAAGCATGGGTACAGCTGGGAACACTCTAGATGGGCCAGAGGTGAATAAGACTGTAGAAGATGCAGTGCATATCCTTCCACTTTCCAGAATGGGGCTGTAGGGTAAGCGTGTCCCATGAACGAAACAAGCTCTGTCAACTGCTGTGTTTCTATAGCAGCACCATTCGTTTTCCTTTCAGCACTTACACGTTTATGTCTCTGCATATAAAATAACTATTGCAGGCAGTTAAGAGCTACTTCTAAGTCTGCCTACACTTTTCTGCTTTAAACTGCTATTTACAAGAACAAAACTCACTGGCTTTCCTTTAAAATAGCTATAATGCAGATGTGTGGAGGGCATTGTTCTCCAGGGGGCCTTTATAAGGGAGCTCTTCATTCTTGTCAGAGTAGCACCTGGTATTTGATTAAGCTTAAACAAAAGATACACTGTGAATGTAGCTAGGGCCCCGTGGACACAGCAGTCTCACCCACAGCTTGTAGCCAGCTGGGCACTACCAGATCCATCTCTGGGAGCTCACTGCTAACACCTGCTGCTCATGAGCAACCTTCTTGCCCTTAGTGAGCCTTCTCCCTGAAACTGTGGCTACCCACACAGCAATAGCCCTGCACACAGCAATATTTGTGCCTTGGAAAGGGACAGGTAAAAGGGAGCCGCGTTGTGAGATCAGAAGAATGGGACAAAGCGTAAGTAGGCAACTTCAAAGTTCTGACTGAACAAGGTTAATTTTAAGAAGATTGGAGCATCTCAGATAAGAACACAATGGTTGTATTTCCAACTGCCTACGTCTTTGCGGCAAACACTGCAATTTTTAAGAATATGTTTGTACGTTCTAGGATGAAATTCTAGGCTTATTTGAAAAACTAACCAATAAAGAAAAAACAAAAACACAAAAGTAGTATACAAAGAGAAAGAAGAAAGAAGAGTTGGATGGATGAAGAGATGAGTAAAGTTTATAGTACACAAGTATTAAGCCATCTATCAGAGAACAGGGTAAGAGAAGGCAAGCCCCAGTAAGTAAAGAACTTGGAATGCCACTTCTGAAAGACTCAAATTGCAAAACACATACTGCTTCATTAATTGCAGCCTAATGAAGATGGAGCACATAGTCTGCAAGTACATTATTTTACCTCTAAAATTTCACTTGCATTTACAGTTATAACTGCAGACAAGTCCAGGCATTCCTGACAGTTTGATGTCTCTTTAGCTCTAAGCAAGCTGTCCTCCACCTCTACTTCTTGAGAGGGCTGACCTCACCACAAGCAGAAGTGGTCAGCTCCCTCTTTCAGACCACTGCAGATTGTTACTTTCCCAGAGTTTGTGGAAAAAGCAGTCTTCCTTCAAATCAGTGGTAGGATTCAAACAGGTAGGACCATGTCTAGAAGTGCTAATTACAGGACTGAACTAAGGAGCAGCCATCTGCATGCCAGCATTGCTTGAGGAGGCTGTGTGGGCAGCTACTTTTCTACTAAATAGCAATTCAGTTACTCTAAATTAAAGGTTTCTCAGGCAGCACATCCTTCAGTTAAAGTAAGATTTTTATGATTACGTACATTCTATTTGCTTAATTGCCTTCATCTCAGAGTGTATGACATGATCATGTCAACAACAAAAGCTTTCAGAGAAACTCACTTTTCATAAAATGGATATATAAGAAGAGGTTTCCTTCCCATCTATTACAGGATGTTAACTAACGTATGTTAAAAAAGATGCTATAAACACACAGTAAACATTACAAACATGTTGTAAATGTGTAACCTGAGAAGTATATATTGCATGCAAGAAAAGAAACTATGATGCTAAGGCAACCTAACCAGGTTATTTAAAAGTGCACTAACCATTTAGGCCCATCTCTTAACTCATAGGAAGACAAATATAAAGCATCATGGGATTTTTTTATCAGAAAGGAGTTCTGGTTTAATACTTCAAAATTCCCTGTGTGTTTGCTTTAGAGCTAAGTCTTCTGGACAGACCAACAACCCAAACAGTTTAGCTCTGATAAATACCTGGTGATGCAAAGCACTACTGTATCCCAAGTCTTTCCTACTGTAAGGAAAGAACAGCCATCAACTGTACCCAGAGTTGGGAATACCCAGGCCCACCTATGGGCTGGGCCAGCCAGACACCAGCAGACCACTCTAGGAACTTCCAGCCAACAGCAAGTCACCATCTACACACTCTTGATTAAAGATTCACAAAGGAATTAAAACATAACTGAAAAAGGAGTAACAAAAACCAGCTCCAAGCCACATCTCCCTTACCTCGATGCTATACCCACATTCCCCACACACCACTCCACACACTCCCTACCAAAAAGAGAAGCAAATACGTCCCTTGGTGTTAGGTCCTGGAACAATAGCACCTGGGGGCCCCACCTGTTCTCACTAATTGAGGACACCTGTAGCATACCCACCCTGCTACCCTGCTCCACTGCACACCCAGCTGGGTGGCTTTTACAATTAAACTTTTTCCTTACTCAAGTACTCCCATTTCATGTCAAGTGTGTGCATGACAACTACATATATTACTCCAAAATTAATGCCTCCTATTTAATTCCACAAAAACTGCATGCTTCCCAACACATCGAAAATCCATTTTTCCCTCTCAGCACCTTGGTATTAAAATCAGAAAGATTAATGCGACGAAAAGGCAATACAGGAGTATAGCAGCAAAGGGACCAGCACAAATGGAACAGTGTTACAAACGAAATGTACTCACCTGTTTCTGAAGATCCAGGCTTACAAGAAAGACTCCACAAGGGAGGAATCTCCAACCAGAGCTCCTTCTTCAGTGGCAGTCAGCCCTCAAATGAGGTCTAAGAGAGGTGCAGCCAGGCTCCACCCTTCTGGTCACACAGCTGTAATTGCCTTCACCTGTGCTCCCAGGGCTGACCAGGTTCTTCCCCCAGGTGCTCAATCAGTGGTTCAGGCCATGACTCAACAGTTACCATATACTTAGTCTTTGCTTCCTTGTCAGGACACAATGTCCTGGCTTGCACACAGTGCGCACTCAACAGTTGTTGCACACAGTTCACAATTCCACTTGGAAAACCACAGCCTACCAGCTACACCCCAACAGATACCACATGTACCCTTCAGCAAGCCCTGAGCACCAACTCAAGCAGCAGACTAAGGAATGCAGCACATGGCTGATGTTCGTGGCTATGGGCCAGCTGCTACTTTAACCAAAGCCAGAACCAAGTGCTGGGAAGCTGTACTGGACACCACTGATGCCCCAGGAAGGGACTAATGCATTAAGTGGACAGTTTTCAGAGATAACATTCTTACAAGATGTGGTTGGAGAAATTTTTAGGCTTTGACAACTGTGGAAGAAGGGGTACGCTGAAAGAGTCAACAGAAAATTGGAAATAAGTCCTAGATAAGTGAATGTGACTATAGGTTGGCTAGCTGCTTCATAGTTTAGGAGCAATGCATGGAAGGACAGTGATGGTCAAAAACCTTTCTCCCAACCAAATGTGTTCTGAACATCCAATGCACTCACTCGATAGTTGCCATGGCAATAATGCCATATCACCTTTTCTCACTCAAAGTTCCAGCAACAGAGAACAAACAACACACTGCCTGAACCAGAATCAGAGCTAAAGCTGCAAAACTGTACAGGAATCAAAAAGCCATTTACCTGAGCTCTGCTTTTTTCTATCACTTAAATTGCAAGTCAAACATTCAATAACTGTCTTTCTTAGCCTTGGAAAACAAAAAAGCTATTGATTTTCTGCACTTTTTCTTTTGTGCTGACTTCTTGCTCCCATTAAAAAAGCCACCAGAAAAGCAAAAGGTTTCCCACGGAGTTTGAACCTGGTGAGAGTTTGCATGGAAGCATTAATGAAGAGTAATAAAAGACCAACGAGTGATGTGTGACAGGACTCACAAAATGTCAGCTCAAGTGACTTCTGCTACTTCTGTCTTATCCCAGAAGGTGGAGCCAAATGACCAGGTCTCTGTAACCCCACAAGCTGCACGGAAGAGCTACTGGACAAAGCTCTTTCCAATGAAGGTAAAATTAGTCACACTTTTCTACTCTCATTGCCAAGGTTGGCTGGGAAGGTAGGTTTCTTGCAGACTTTTTATTTTTTGGCATGTCACTGCTGTTTTGTACCCCTTTGGAAAGAAAGGAAGCCAACAATATCAAGGTCAGAAAGCTTCACATGGCTTCTTAAGAAAGGTAAATGAAAGGAAAAAATTATCTCTACACAGAAGAAACCTTTACTTCTGACATGCAGCATAAAGAACCTATTAACATCTTCATCAAATGAACTTCAAAGTTTAGAAAACAAAAAAGACAACAAAAAACCCCACTAAAATAATATTGCCCCTTGGCTTGCATGTTATCTACAGTAACTAAAAACTTTGGGAAAAAAGCTGGAAGGGAATGCTCTTAGTAGAGGTGCAAGAATTGATAGGCAAACCTTGTCCTTGTATCTTGTGATATCCTGCTGGGAGCAATTGAAAAAGCTCTACTACAAGAGCAGGCTGTCTGGAATGGCATTTGACCTAAATCATTCATAAGTCATTCAAAAGGGCTTCTTTCACTTTGTACAACATGCAGTGACCTTGTTTCAGAGGATAAGCAGCAACAGATGAGCTGAGACTTATGCAGGAAGCCAAGTGATGGCAATGCATCAAAAACACACATTCTGAATACCTCCTGTGGATTCACTGGAGAGAAGAAATCCCTTATCTGACTAAAAATCATGTAAGGTCCAGCTTGAGACCCATCATTTTCAGAGACAGATTTGGTACTGCATTCACTGATCCTAAACTGGGCCCTCACGTCCAGTTTACCTTTGATGGATTCTGTACTATTACGTTGTTCTCCTCACAACACTGCTGTGTCAAATTCTCTCATCTCCATTGGTAACACCAAGCTATTCAGGGCAGTGTAAGAGAGCAAGAACTGCTCAAGGAACTGTGAAAGAAGAACATCTGAGACATGGTAACTTGGCCAATACAACAGCAGACAAAATCCACCTAGACTGCAAAGTAATGTGCGCTGAGAAAGACAACAATATTAACAGAACATACAAACAATGATTCTCCAGCAGACTCCACTTTACACTCAAGTTTTGCAGCGTATGGAAGAGCTCTAACAGCAGGACAGCACACAGTCATGTCATTTTTTTTACCTAGAAATTTAGCAGAGCTGCAATAATTGACTGGTTTGGGGGAGCCATAAAATACTAGGATGATGGTCTGGTCTTGTAGTCAACTGTACAGAAGCGTGTTCCTGTAACAGCAAAGATCTCATTGTACTAATATACTCCCTAGCAAAAAGATCTACCTTCTATAAAACATGACTATTTTATAGCAGAGTACAGATTTAAGACCTTTGTTTTACCAAAAATACACATAGTGCCATTTGATACCTGAATTAACATTAAAATGGAAGTGGAGAGATCACTCACTTGATTCCCCACCACCCTTATCACCCCACTGGACATTTCTCACATTTTGCAGCAGCTAATTGTCAGTAAAAATCAGTGATTTTGATTGTCAAAAACTGTTTTCAAGATACTCTTCTTGCTCTTAAAATGCAAGCAAAGATTTTATATATTATATTTACTCGAAGGAATCAGATTGCCATTTCAAATCAGTTTTAATGACAGAAGAATTTTGATTAGGTGACAACACAAAATTTGTTTCCAGCTACTTACGGCCAGAATGCATTGCTTAGGGATAGAAATCTTACTTGTTGTCCTACAATTAAACCTAAAGGTTGATGTCAATAACATTTCATTTGCTCTTGGAATTCAGAGCTTCAAGACAAGATCACATCACATTTCAGGTAAGCTGCGCTTTTATGATTCAATAAAAAACCATTATTTTGATTTTGTCATAAGATGTTTAAACTTTGTCACAAATTATGCAGATGTTTCATATTACAAGAGGGTTAGAACTGAGCTTAAAGTCTGTACAGGAGATTCCCCATGCTCCGTATTAGCTGAAAAGGGTTGCAAAGGGATTAAAATTTGACAGTTATCAAATATTGGTAGGATATTATCACATGGAGGTTTTAGATTTATAAAGAGGAAAAGACTAACAAATGAGTGAAAGCCCAACTACATCAATGCTGATTCTCATTTGACTCACATTCTCAGGCAGCATCTGAAGCACAGGACAACCTAAAGAAATCATTTACATTGTTTAGCTGAGATAGAGCCTTTATTCAACTGCAAACTCATGGTCCCACTTTGGGTTTATGGTACAGAGGAAGTAGGAAGCCTGTCAAAGAAAAGCTCTGTTTTGTTAAATGGAACAAATACAAAACATAACTCTGCTGAGCTTGGCATAGGCACGTAGTTATTGACAAAAACCCAGATCAGAGGCTGAAAGGACCCATTTTTGCCCAATTATAGATATATGTGAAAAGCAAACGGGCAGGGAAAGAGCAGAGGAAACTGAATAAAGGAGGAGAATGCCTGTTTGCCCATCTCTCAGCATCTGTATGTCAGATGTGATGCAGAAGTACATCACCCTGAAGGAAACAGTTACAACAGAGCTGAGAGTACAGAAAGAACCAGATCCATTTCTTAGTGAGTCTGCAGATGTGCTGCGTGACTAAGTTTGGGCTTCATATTGCATTCTCCTTGGGCAAATGGGATTTGCTGGGACCCCAACCCTTACATATGTAGGTTGCGCCAAGAGTAATGCCTCCTATTTATTCCCATGGAAAGAACAACTGATAGGAAAAGCACAGAAACTCTACTTGACAGAGAAAATTCTCAGGTACAAAACACTGCTTTCCAACATATCTTTCATCACCATCAGCTGTACATTTTCACCAGCAATAAACAAAAGCCTACATGCCACGCTCCTAAAAAATGTGTGGCCATCCAGAATGCAGCTTATCTTTCATGTTGTCCCTACTGCTGCTGAAATGCACAACCCACTGCCTCACTGTGCTGACTTCTACTGTTTGATCTCCAGAAACATTCAGCAAGCATCAACGAATGTTAATGGGTGCCTCTTTTTTATTTTTATTTTTTAAAGGAGGAATTCATTGACACCCCTTAGCTTCATTTGCCCTTCCACATCAGATGTCATTCCGTCAGACTGCCTCTCTGCTACAATCTGTCACATGGCAACAACACGTAAGGGAGTAAGGGAACAACAGTGGGAGCATTCAGCCTCCACTGCCATACCATCAACATCTGCCTCTGATGCTGTGGGCCAACATTATAAAATAGGAGGCACTACTCTCAGAGCAGCCCTCATATAATATAAATATGGCTGTGGAAATTACAGGCATGACACAATACAAGCCAGGAAATCGCAGGTGAATTTAAACAGAGAATGACTCAGAAGCAAGTTTGCTCCACACCCGTGGTTAGAAATGAATACACTGCTCAACTTCATGGCTTCAGCCCTATTGTCACAAATCATGCAGTTGGTAAAAGGAATGTGTTTAAATGATTTAAGTGTGGAGAGTAAGTTAGATGTCAGAAGGAATTTCTTTACGCAGAGGGTGATGAGACACTGGCACAGAGTACCCAGAGAGGCTGTGGATGCCCCACCCCTGGAGGTGCCCAGGATCAGGTTGGATGGGGCCTTGGGCAGCCTGATCCAGTGGGTGGCAACCAGCCCACAGCAGGGGGATGGAACTGAATGGGCTTTAAGATTCCTTCCAACCCAAGCTGTTCTGTGATTCTATCATTTTCAATCACACAGTCCTATCCCTTCCAGCAGCTTAAGGATGGAGGATGACTTCCAAAAGGATTACACATGCATACATCTCACTGCCAAAACAAGAACAAGTTCTTAAAACCTCTTCAACTCAATTCTTTAAGAAAATGGACGCCCAAAGCATCTTAAGGAAAAAAAAAAGTACACAAACCAGGTTTAAAATCACTGGAGAGAACACTTACCACAACCTCTTTGCTCCAATAGCTCGTCAGCCACAGGGTTAAGTCTTTTATCTGATCTCTACTCCAAATTTCAATTTCCAGCTCGTGGATTTTTTTATTTCCTGGGGTCAAGCTTGAAGCTGTCAATTATCAATGTTTTTGTTCCCCTTAGAGGTAATTATAGCCTACGAGGAAGTTGCTCATTTATCTTTGCTTTGATGAGACAAATACTGAAAGCTCCTGGAGTCTCTCTGGATAATGTATTTTTTTTCCAGCCTGTTTAACTGTGTGTTTTCTTTAAACATTGACCAGCCTCGCTAAACTTCTTGAAATAAAGTTTAGAACTAGACTGGTTCCACATGAGTGCAGCTGTGAGATTAGTGACATCTCACACCTACAGTTATATTCTCAGAAACCACAGAGGCTGTTAACAAAAAAGGTTGAAGATACCTTTTGACCAGTAGTGCTGTTTAGCTCCATTGTCAGAAGATGGCATAAGCATGTGCAAGACAGCTGGGTTAACAGTACAATTTTATGCACAGCTACTTTAAAGTAAAGTTATTCTGACTGGCAAGATTCCAGTTCAGCTCTTTCAAATCATCAGAGGGAGATCTGAAGAAGAAATGCTTGAGATTTATTAAAAACAAACAAACAAACAAAAAAAAAACCAAAAATGAAAAAACCACCAACAACATAAAAATTAAAGAAAAATCCAACAGCTTCAAGTCAGTAGCAATACAGTACTCCTTCACTCCACCTCCTTTGCTAATTTCAGTGTCATCACAGAATTGTAGGGTTTGGAAGGGACCTCCAGAGATCACTGAGTCCAACTACCCTGCCAAAGCAGGCTCCCTACACCACATCGCACAGGTAAGTGTCCAGGCGGGTCTATAGTTGTCCCACTGCTGGTGCCCCTGATATGAAGTTGTAATGGAATACTGGGAGAGTAAGGGCTAAGACAGCTTCATAGAAGTGATGCTCAGAGTAAGCGTGCTCAGATCCTCACCTGCAGTAGCCACTATTACAAGTCAGAAAGTAGCAAGGAATCATCAGGACTTGCATTTAAATCACACCTTTGTATGTCCTGCTTCAGTTTTAGAGAGGAGATTACCTCAACATAGTCTGGGAAGGAATTTCAGCTTCACTTCTTATCTAAAGTTTTTGATACACGTTTTTAATGGCAAGATAAAAATGCCTTGCACACAGAGTGATTCTTTTCTGTCAGATCTGGGAGTTAGTGATAAATTCTGATGCAGCACCGTAAATAACTGTTTCCATTTAATGATGCTGAGCATGCTAGGCTATGTCAATCATCCCTTGGAAATGAAGAGGAGATGTGATTTGAAATGGCAAGCTGCGGGTGTCTAATCAATAATCCTATTATGTGTCAAGCAAACTAAATTTGATTATCACAGAGCAGCTACAGTTCCCCTTGGTGAAGTCACAACTCGGTTGCCAAATTCCCAGTCTCAAATCCATTAGGTTAAATTGGTGGAGAATTATTTATGTTCCAAATGCAGAGACACCAAGACAGAAGGGTTGTGAGAGACAGCAGTCCCATAACTGCTGCCAACCACAGGAGATTCAACCCTCTAGTGGAAATAGGCAAAAGAACTGTGCTTCCTTCTAAAAATCCCTAGCCTTTCACCAGTCCTGAAGATAACACTTTCTCCAGTCCCCTCATTGGATCCTCCCACTGCATAGCCCCTGGAGTTTTAGGTTATTCCAGATCAAAGTTAGCCTGTTTACTAGATTTCTAACAGCAGCAGGATCGTGCAGTCCTTTTAGTAGTGCTCTTCATTGCACTTTATAGCACAGGCCAACTTGTAGATTGTTCCTTTACACTGATATACTCACATAAACTAATATACCCACAAAGACCCATCTTCAGCCTAGCTCTTCAACCTTGCAACTTGACAACTAAGCAACCTGCAAATGAGTAGGCAGTAAATCAAAGGATATTGCAAGATCCAACAGTATACTCTTACTAGGGATCTGCAAAAATTCATGACATTGGCCCAGGCCACTCAATCATTTCCTTGGTTTGTTCTCTGCACTCACTAGAATGTCAGCTCAAAGCTACGTTCTGTTTACTCAGCATCTACATATATACTAATAACGTGTTCTTCTTATTCGATACCTACATATATGTTAATGACACCAGACCCTTTGGGAGATGCAAATGTATCAGTCATGTCAATGCCACTGTGATGCATGCATAGAATCATAGAATTCATACACAAGTAGCAGCTCAGACCCATTATGATTCTACTCAAGTCAGTACAAAAACAGATTCTGCTGCAAGCTACTATTTGTGGTGAATCTATATTAAAAATAATGCTACAAACTGCACAAAACAGTGTGCTCGTACCTAGCTCTAGGCTAGTTTCAATAAACACATGGGTCTCTTTGGAAGCGATAATAGAATTATTTTTCTCCTCTTCTGTAGTGGCAACGTGGTGAGAGGTTTGTGAAGATCAAGGGATAAAATGGTCTAATTTACATTTCAGAGACTCCAGCTGGAAGTGTTTCCTGTCTGTGAAACAGCAACTTTGTTTATAACCCTGAGATTAAGTTTTCTCATTCCTTATGTAAAGCATAAGAAAGTTTTGACCTGTATTTACTAAATTAATATTCTAATTAATGCCGAAAGTTTTACTTCAAGATTAAAAAAAAAAAAGTCTGTTAAATCAGATCCAAGATTTTAAAGCAATGACGACTAACAGTTACTTTGGAATACACAAAATCAATGCCTTTTCAATCTGATGTACCAGAGGAATGAATAAATAAAGTATTCAAAGATGTATTTTAGTAAAACAAGAATACAGGCAACATTATCAAATACCTGTCTTGGATCATGATACCATGTAGCTGAGGGTTAGATATCACACATTAACCACAAGCAGGCTGGGGCTTTTAGGGAGCTCCAATTCCAGTTAGGTACCTGTGGACAAGTTCCAAAGCACTTGGCAGAAGCCAGTTGCCTCTGTCAGTTTCCTATGAAAATAAATAAATAAATAAATAAATACCCAAACCACTATCAGAGCTATTTACCACCAAAGCAGGAATCTCTAGCTTGTTGGAGAAGCAAGCAGCCAGCCAGCTGTAGGGGCAATGCCAACCTTCCCTTTTTCAGAGCCATTGTGAAAATTCATGTGGATCTGCTTGAGATAGGTTGAGACATGCAGTACCCTTTGAGCCCTGTCCACCAGAAAGCTCCACAAAGAGGTCTCAAACATAGCCAGAAATGTGAGGCAGCCCAAGGAGGCAATGGAGCAGTGGTAGAGGCTTGCACTGCATTTTGGTTTTGATACCATTTTTTAAATTATTATAATTATTTTTATTTAAAATTACTCCCATTTCTCTTTTCATCAGAAGGGAAATTTTCTCTTATTACTTACAGAACTAAAGCCCCAGCTTATTTCAGTTCCTGAAGGCACCAGCTGCCCTGAGCAAAGCAGGCAGTTCACTTGTTTTCTGACTGCAGGAGCTGATGTTACTTTTTATAATGAGGAATATAGAGAAGGTACAGAATGTGTTTGTTACTTCATTCCTCCACCTTCCCCCCACAGCGCCTCTCAAACAGTGAGTGCATCTCCTTTATCCCTTGTCATCTTCCCCTTCCCTAACAACCTAGTTGTAACAATCACAGCTAAACCCCAAAAGACCTGAAAAGGATTATATTCCTGTGACTCCAGTTTGATGACATTGGCCAGAATAGAACATACAAGTCTGAGAAAGGTAAGAGCTTAAGGAATCAAACCTTTGTTCTGTACAAGGCAAAAAGCATCTGCTCTGCTTTGACAGAAAATACAGGTATCAATTTTAAAAGCCAGTATATACTGCACTTCCATTGCAGCATTCAGGGCATCACATACATCCTTTGCTGGTATAGAAAAGAGGGCAAGACCAGACATCTGCAAAAGTTTACTACTGACATCAGTAAGAATCCATACTTCAAGCAAATTATTGCTTCACTATTCTTTCTTATGTAGCAACTGCAAGCACTGACAGTGTTTTAATCTGGATTGAATTACTCTAAATTGTCTTTTCAAGGAGCTCCAATGACACTCACTCTTCATAAGCAATGGCCCCATGTGATGGCCCTGTTAATGTTCCTGGAAACGTTGCCTGAATAAACTTTATTTCGGGGTCAATGAGATTCTAAAGATTCAAAGGAAACACAAAAGCTGTATTTTCCTCATGCCACATTCATTACAAGGGTCTTCATTCAGTAAAGTACCATCCAGCTTGGAGTGCAAGAGCAAACCTGCTGATGCTAACACAATTATTCCAAGCTTGTAAGGCACATACTCATGTATCTTGCTGAACCTTAAGCAGGAAATGAAGTGCCTGAAAATTCTCCAGAGAAAGCCCAGTTTGATCCAGTGGCTTTGAAAGTGAAACCAGACTTCAACAAAGAATCCTGCTTGTACTTTAGGACTGCATGAGGGAGGTGTGTCCTCACATAGGAAGTCATGCTAGAAAGACCACACTCTCTGATAGAGAATGTCTGTTTGTTGAACCATATAAGGTGCTTTCCAGAAAAAAAGCTAGCTGGGGTGATCCTCCCTGGCCATGCAATGTGAAGAGCTTGGGAATGTTCTTAAACATCAGCTGCTACAGCTCCCACTCAGTTCCCTGTACATTTCCTTCTAACCTCTCCAGACAGACTGAAAACATTACACGGAAACTCTTCAGAACAAATCAAATTTCAGAGCTGTAGAATGCTCACCTCATACCAGAGAACTCAGAATGAGCTGCTGCACTTAACTAAAAGGAGGTCCAGAGCAACGTGAGCGATAAGCTCAGGCCCTGCAGCGCTGCTCCCCAAGCTCTGATCCTGCCAGCACCCTCCTGCTGTGCATCAGCAAAAGCAGATGGGCATGAAGCTGTGATGACTCTGACGAATGTCCTGAGACTGAAGGAAGCTTTTCTGTCACACTGCCCTAAGTCAAGAAAGGTATACGAGAAGTGCCATACTTCAGGCTGAGGTTCTTTGCAGCCCTACTGGTCAGTATGGTCTGAAGGAAGGAATTGGATTATTGCTTTCAAAAAAAACCAACCAACAACAACAACACGACCACCACCAACAAAAAAAAAAAAAAAAAAACAACAAAAAACCCCAAAACATTTGGAAAGTCCTTATTAAGTTTTGCATTCTTTCTCTGACATTTTCCATGACCTGCATTCAGCCCTGCCAAAAAGATATTGGCAACGTATATATCCAACAGGACATTTACTTTACCTTTAATATCCTCTTCAATTCAATAGTTCTGTGCTTTTTAATGCCAGTTCTAATATTTCCAAGCAATGACTACAATGTATTCTCAGAAATTTCCATAAAGAACATTGCAGGTGTAAGATTTACAAGCCATTGTGTTCAGTATGCTTAGGAAACAGGTAATCCTATTCATCTAGCTTTGCCTTATCAACTTAAATACGTTCGCACACACTAGGTATCTTCACTATTTGAGCACAGAGCAGAGTACATACATTATTGATGCTTCTAGGAATAGACATAGCACTTCATAAAATATAAGGAGTAAAATTTCAAGGTAGTGGCACAAGTTGCTTTTAACAGTAAAAAAAAAAACAACCCTTACCTGGGGATCTAAAACAGCTTAATGCATTACTGAATAGAAAGAAATATCAAGCTAAGCTGTACATAATTTGACAATATCCCAAACCAAACATTTTGAAGAAAGAAAAGCTCTGTAGTTACAGCTAAACAAAATGTACGGTACCTATAAGCATGACAGAAGCATCCTCAATAAGACACATCCTACCTCCCTCAGTGGGCTTCCAGGTCAGTTACATTGGCTAAATCCAATACTTGCAAAACTGAACTTTTGCAAATTGGAAGTTCTCTCAAGTGCAAGGGTAAATTTCTCAGAACTGGAGGTCAGGCTTCCTCCTTATTCCAAAGGAAAGAAGCTGATACCTCCTTATAGCACGTTATTAAATGCTTAAAGAAAACTGAAGCGATGAACTCCAGAGTTGAAGGCAAGTACACCTCCTGCATGATAGCTTTTCTAACAATAAGCAACCCAATCATCTTCTATTACAACCTCACATACCAGTGCCACCAAATGTTGCTTTACTTTTCCATTCAACAAACTGCGTAAGACTCTCCCCCATATAAGCTGCCACCTTGTTTTTCCTCTGTGTTAAACACTTCCAATTTTATTCTGAGATTGGCGAGTTCTTTTGAGAATTAAACATATTCCATAGTTGGCTTTAGTACTCTGAGTGCACAGTACATACTGTATTACAATTCGCATTTTTAATGGGTAAGAAAGTTTAAAACCACACAGCTACAGCGCTCCCATGAATGAATCTCATGATTACCTTTCAGCAGCATTGTTTGCTATGGGAATAGTCTGATGTTTCTTGAAGTTGCATGGAAAACAAGACAAATTTAAGTTGATCATTATTTTTACAGCTCACTGGAGGTGGGTATCCTGTACCCACAGGCTGGGTATCCAATGACAGGAACTCACGAGCTTTCCTATTTTTTCTTGGACTGCTCTGTGTGGAAGATGCTACTGTATGCTGGGGCTAATCTACAGCAAATATGACACAGGTTACACTGGCCACTGTAGGCAAGTCAGCAATCAATCTATCTGCTGTCTAATGATTTCTAGGAGCCAAGTTTTATGTCTTGCTCTCAGCAAGGGTACTAATCTGCATTGCTGACTTCTTCCAGCCACCAGAACACAAGTACATTAAATAGTCCTCTTTCCAATTTGAATAAGAGATTTCTAAAAGTATTGAAGGAATTGCCTAATAATGTAATTGCCTCAGTCAGTCCTTCTGGAAGACAAGGCCACAAAAAATTCATAAGCAGAAAAATAAATCAATTACCCGAGAAACCACTGACAACCATTTCCTCCTCCTATCAAACCAACCTATCGTCTCTTCATCACCTACTAACAAACATACGGACATCCACTTCTTCTGGAATTTTTATAGATAAATCATGCCTTTTCATGGTAAATGAAAAGGAGGTAAGATAGGAAACAATTAAATATGAAAAGGTGAAAAAGGAAAGCCTCAGTTATGGATGCAGAAGAAGTGAAACGGAACCTGAATTCAGTCAACCACTCTGAACAGTTAAGAAACAGCTAAAGGACACAAGATGAGCCTCCAGAGGGATCTCAAGATGGTATGAGGGAACAAGTTCTGTAAAGGAGGTTATCCTCACTACCCAAGCAAGTTCCTCAAGTACATTTAGAAACAAAGTCCAATTACTTGTTTGGTCATCTTTCGTCCCTTCACTTTAAGAAATGAGCCTTCAAGCATTGTCACCTCCTCAGGAAAGTGAGCTGCTTTGTTCAAGTTCCTAACAGTGCATAGGTCCAAGCCACAAAGAAGGAACCAGTGCTTTGTTGCCTGGCAACTCATAATAACTGTCAGTAATAAGGCAGGTTAAAATTTTCCAAAGCACTTATCAACCTTTGCTACTCAAGATCCATTTCCAGAAGTCACTTCCAGAAGTCACTTAGGTGTTAAAGATCTACTAGAGATTCATATTTGACTTAAGAAGGTCTTCAAACTCTGCTTTATAATTTCAGGCAGCTTTTGAAACGTGCTTTGAACTAGCCTGGAAACATAACTAAGAATATAATAGGATTTTCCAAAATACCTAAATTGCTTCTGTGCTTCAGCCACATGCATCCTTTATTTAAAAACCTCTTTCACCTGACTACTTATTGGCAAAGGCACATCTATAAACTGTATCACCTTGTTCATAGAGTCCAGTACCAATCATCTGTACTACAAACTTAGGTTTGATTTGACTCTTTTTGGATGAAAAAAAGTGTTAAAGGAAGCTGAGTAGGGTCTATTCTGGCATGTCAGGTGAAACAATCCATCAGGTCCTTGCTTGTGCTCATTTACAGGGATTGAAGAGACAGTGATGAGTTTCCAAAGCGCAGCATGAGGCTTTAAAGCTGTATACTGAGACAGCTGCAGGCATGCAGATATGTCAATTATTTTCCTTGACCAGCTTGCGAAACAAACCTTAATCCCTGAAACGCTCTGACAGAGTACCTACATAGCTCCTGCTACACAGAAGACAGTCGGGAACATACCTTCCTACACACCTCTTTATTTATAGCATAATTGACAGAGCGCAGCTATTGCAAGAATGGAAATGAAGACTACAGAAATCAGTTAATCCATGAAAAGACTTCTTGCCAACCACAAAATTATTTGCAATGCAATATATTAGGCCAGCTGGAACAATCTACTCAGGTTAGCAAGTCACAGGTTTGATTCAGCGACATGAAATATTGGCCAAGCTGAGCCCATACAGGATTACCTAAGAACAAAGAATACCAAAGTATCTGTTGCCTACTCTGCCCACCCAAGATCTAAGAAATGGTTGCTTTATCTATTTACACACTTATACTTGATCTAACAAGCTAAAAAAAAAAAAAAAAAAAAAAAAAAAAAAGTAGTAGTTTCAACTCTATTAATACCTGCTTTAGTTTAAAATGAGTTTATCTCAGAATCTGAGCAAAATGGCAAAATACACATATTACAATTAATGGCATGACAACAAGATAGAAACTACTGAGGGCTTCCCTCTGCTTGGCAACACAGACATGTGGAAGCAGAACCGGCTAAAATTCTTTTTCAATATACATAACGCTCCATCCACAGCCTTATGATTCTCAAGTAGCTTTTAAGAAGGATTTAGCTCATACATTTAAGGTCTAGATCTTCAAAATGTCCCAAGGGCGAAGGGACTGGACACAGTCATGAGAATTTTGTTAAGAGTAGGGTGAAGTGAACAAAAAAAACAACAACATGATGCCAAGATATTTGCCAAGTGCCCAGTTCTAGTGAATTTTCCTTCTTTCTTGCTGAAGCCAATAAACACATAACAATGCACCATAAAAATGAGCAAATCTCCTTCCCTATCCAGCTTGACATCTACATGCAGCTGCAAAGATAGATAGTGAGAAGGCTTAGACCTAGCTGGCAGGTCTTTCAGCTCTATATCTCTATTATATCAAATGCACACAGCATCAGCTTCTAGCTGTGCCAGTTCTTGGGAAATGCAAGTATTTGGATGTAGAAGAGAGATTGGATAAATCTAAGCCCAGACATGGCTAGAGAAATTACAAGGAAGCAGAGTGAAAGGAGCCAGAAATAACTTTAACAGGCTTGCTTTCACTGTGTATCACAAGCTCTCACATTTATCTCTCCTTTTACACATGTCTGATCTTGAAATCACTGTAAGCTGCTTTATGGTCCCTTTATTAATGGATCTTTCTCCCATATACAGAGGACCAAGACAGAGAGTAGGCAAGAATAGCTGCCTACTCCCCATCTGAGACTAACTTAAAAACAATGACTTGTCCAACAGTATTTTCTTCACAGCTGCTGGAACCAACACCTTCCTACAGCGCATGTCCACAGACACAAATCAAGGTGAACAACTTGGGAAGAACAGAGTGCTTTTTTTGTGTGTGTGTTTGTTTTGTCATATATGAGATTAGGTTAGGACACATCTTTCAGAGACTCTGTTCCCTTGGAGAGATCATGCTGCCCTCTATGACCAGATCAAGGGGATGACCTAAAGAAACTAGTAATGACTCTTCATTCATTAGCTGTTGTTAGAAGAGACTAGCTGTAAATACCAGTTTCCTCAGCAGTGGGCTAATACCTATGAAAGTCCCTGCTCAAGTTAGCTAGAAAGACCACAATCTTCAGCACTTCAGCACGCTCAAGAAAAACAATTCCTTCCAGAGCTCTTTCAAATTTTGAATTAAGACCTAAAAAAATAAAACAATCCCCAAATCTGAACCCCTAAAGATGAACTAAGATGGTGAGCAAAATAGTGAAGAGCACTCACGCAAAGCTTCTGTATGAATGGCCAGAGTATACTGATGCTGTTAGAAGCAAACAGATAAGATTGATAAGTGTCTATTTTCCATCCAGACTGCAACTAGAAAGGTTTTGTTTTCTGATACCCTGACTAGAGCTATGAATGAACTATAAACATGATTTTCTAAGTAACTTTTTTTCCAATTCATAGTTTCTTCCAGCTCCATACTTTGATGTCTCCATCAGCCACTGTCCACACATTTGCACTTACATGTTTGCATACACACTTTACCACCCAGCACAGAACATGGAATCCTGATTTCAGGGGCGATTTTGCCTGCTTCAGAATGAGCCAACTGACCTCAGAACTCCACACTTTCACAGCTATAGATCTGTACAATGATGTACAGTGACAAAAATGTAAACATAGAGGCAGCGATAAGTATCCAAAAGGTTATTTAAAGGAAAGACTCACCCAGTAGAGGCCTTCAGCCTGCTGGAAAATGCTGAAGCAATCTCCATCGAGGAGCAATCTCAAAAAGATGCTTCAGTCGTGGTCAGCCCTTAAATAATGTCTAAAGGGAGTGGAGTCAGGCTCCACCCCTTCCGGGAGCACAGCTCAATTACTCTCACCTGTGCTCCCATAGCTGACCTGACACTTGCCTCAGCTGATTAATGAGAGGTTCAGGCTGTGATTACCAATTTCCCATACAAGATCCAAGAAATTTGATGACTCAACAGGCTTATGAGAGCCCTAACAAACTCCAGAACTGCCCTCCAGGTTCTGCCTAGCCTTGGCAGCCAGTGCTTTGGGAAGCTCCTGTGACTGGCTTCCACAGAGTTCCTGAGCCTGGAAGATGTAGCCAGTTGGTCGGGAAATGGGTTTGGAATTGAAAGTGAAATTATTGGAAGATTTGGTTTAAAAAGAAAAAAGGAAGTTGTGACTCATTGACAAGAGATTCCCCTAAACAGTTCCAGAGCTTGTGTCAGAGTGTGTGTTGCTGCAACCAAGCAGTTTACTTTCAGTTGTCTTCTGATGGCTGTTAAGAGCAATCCTAGCACAAAAGTCTGAGGAAGACTGGCACTGCTTGGATTCATTTCAAAGACTTGAAGAATACAGAAGCTCAGCATTCTCCTACATATGGTCTTTCCATATTGCAGAAAAGCATGTTCATCAAATAGCGTATGGGAAGTTGCTCATCTGCTGCCAAAGGTATTCTGTAAATTAGTAGTGAGTGTTACTTCTCAGAGAAGCCGAGTACTAAGCAGTGAGGAAACTGCTTGGAGGAAACTGTTGGATCAGATGCTCTTCTGGAATGACTGAGACCATCAATTATCTGTCATTTCCTCTCAATATTATTTTTAAAAATTGAACACATAGATCCCTTAAGTTCTGTATTCCTTCAACTAATCTAAGACCAAGTGACTAACAGTAAAGCACTGTACTTTGCCATGCAATTGTAAACATTTAAATGAACAAAATGACTCAGGAAAGTTGCACTGATCTATGAAGTATCTCAAATAGCTTCAAAGCATCCTTATCAAAACAATGTAATCAACATCCCAAACTTTATACACAGAATTCTAAGTCTTCAGAGAAAAGTGTCTGCCAAAAAGAAAGCAGCATATCTCTTTTGCATAACCCCCTTGATCTGTTGTCTGCCTTGCAAAATAGTCTGGATACATACTTTATTCTGTTTTCTAGGGTAGACGCCTGACAAACCATTTGTCACTGAAGATGTCCTCCTCTGCATTCTTCAGAATGACCAGATGCCACCTCTCATGCAGTCTTTCCAGTTGAGGTTAACTCAAACCAATTTCCAGTTTGAGAAGTGTTACAAATTTTCATTCTCTTTCTGTAAGACGCACCACTGAGAATTCAAATCAGTAAAACCCAGGTATATGACCAGCTTCTCTGACACCCTACTCTTGGGTACCTGTGGTAGACAGCTGTATTTTAACATAGGGAGGTTTCACCTGGCATTAACAACTTCTTCAGCAGGTCACTGCTAGTTCAGCATGACAGTCAAGATCAAAGAATTATGGCAACACTCCTTCCTCCATTTCCACAGTAAAGCAATGACATGGAACCAAACCAACCAAACAAAAAACAAACAAACAAAAAATCCCTCAAATCAAATATTGCAGTGTTTGCAAAAGGGACTAGCCATCCATGAGATGTTGAATAAATACATACCAATCTACTGATCTGTAAATATACAAAAGCTTTTCTTAAAAAGAAAAAATAATCCTCTGTACTTACAAGCCTCTAGCTGATCCCTACACCTAGGAGATTAACACATTTCTCTTTCAGCTACAGCCTTATGGTCTCACAATAGAAAGGAATTTAGCAATCAATTCACAGTTCACAGTGTTCCAGGCCAATGGTAGAAGCAATTGTGTAAGTAGGCATTATAAAACTGAAAGCATACCAAAGAAGCCAGTTATTGATAGTAGACAGGCCAGTTACTTGAGCAAGTGACTAATTTTGACAAATATTCTTGTCCATCCTTCTTGTATTTTCAAAATCAATTTGAAAAATACAGCCTTTCTTTCACATCTATACCTGTAAATGCCTTCCCAGTATCTGGAAGTTAAAGGAACTCACGTTCTTCATATCATTCAAAACAAGGTCTTTCTTCAATAAATGTAAATGTGCATACACAGAATGGCAGCCTTTGGGCTGGAAACTTTCTCCTCTGGTAAAATGCAAGGCTCACAGGATGTATTAATCTCTACTGAGTCCAAATTCACACTCCCAGCCTGAAGACTGTCAGGTTGGAGAGTACAACTTAAGTGTAAGTCTTGAGAGGCTTTAAAGTTCCCCGACTTCATCTGTAGACAGGAGGAGATCTCTGTCTTGTTGTTACACTAAGACCTACTTTGGGAAACATTAGAAGTAGCTTCTACTAATCTTTGGAAATGTCCCTGTTTCACCTGGTTTTGAGGCTTCATTCAGTTACTTCAAAAGCCAACCCTTAAACTGTGCTGCGTTTGAAGATATCAACGTTTTATACCATTGACCTTTCACTCCCTTCTTTTCTCAGTATTAAATGGTTTTCAATCAGATTTAAATTTACTTCCAGCATCACCTAGACTAACAAAATTAGCTGCCATTGCCTTAACTTGATATTCAAGCATGAAGCTATTTTAATAAATGTCAACAAGCAAATTAAATATTTGAATTTTGATGCTGGTCTCCAGAAGCATAAGAGATTTAATGCTCATCTTAGGAAAAATGTGATTAACATTCAGGTCAGACCCAACCAACAGAACCTGCTAAGTGTTCAGTGCTTACACATTTCTAGTGACATCTGGAAGTGCTAGTCATAAGATCTGTTTGCATATAAACACATGTGACGAAACTGACAAGCCAATTGCGCATAATTTAAATATTTGCAGACTACTACAACATGGTTGTAGCTGGCAGAACTGGTAACATGGATTCTGTTGCTATGGGAGCTTGAGTGATGTTTACATAATGCAGGATGCATTTGCCCTATTACACAGGTTAAAGTATGTAAGAGATTGCAGTGTATTAGTCAGCTGTATTTCATTTGGCTGCAGTCAAATTCTATCCAGGACATGGAGGAAAAGAAAAGGCCTGCTCTTAGCCTGCCTTTGCTTTCCAAACAGGTTCTGAAATGGTTCATTGATGTTCAGATACTTCTCCAATATCTGCAGGTGGTAACAAGTTCTACCCTCTGCTCATCTTTGTCTGGTGTGCTCATGATATTTCTGGTTTACCCAGAACCTCTGACAAGCAGTGTTGCATTCACAAATTAGCTGCATACAGAAACACAGCCTAGGCAAATGGGGTGCAGTTTGCTGACACCTGGGTCAGTAGCACTGCCCCATGGTATCTGGTCTTCTCATCACATACAGTATGATATAAAAGCATAGGGAAGGACTAATACTGCAGCACCACTGTGTTAGCTGCAGTAAGAAGGGATTCACTTGGGCTCTGGAATTGCCAGGAATGCAGTCTTGACTTCCTCAGGCCTGTCCAAAGAGACAGCATTTATCTGAGAGGGGATCTGACAGCCTGAAAGGAGGAGAACACATAAATGGGATATCAAGACAAAAGGAAAATACATTTAGGTGGAGCTGATAGCACGTTGTGTATACAGATCTCACAAACTGAGCAGCCCTTCTACTGCATTCCCTGTGTTAATCTTCTCACATTAATCAGCAACATCCACAGTGTTAAGACAAAGAGATGTAGATTTAACCAAATCCTTGACTGCCATTGACAGAAAACTCTAGACGAACACCACTCGGAAACAAGGTAAAAACAAGAATGTGATTGATACTGTAAAGAAATAACAGGCAGGGAATTCTATTTGAGAAGTTAATGAGCAAAAAGAAATCACTACTGTCTGGAATCCGTCACGACCAATGCACGTAAAGAACAGCTGCTCACATTGTTAATAATATAGCAACCTGAAAGCAGGAAATCTACAGAAAGGAAAAACTGAACACAAGATGAGTGCTGGCATCCAGCTTAGTCACAAAAGTTAAAGAAATGCACTCCTTGTGCATTCTGGATGAAGTGGCCTGTGTTTGCTATTGTTTACTGCTCCTGCATAAGCAACTGCTGGGGTGAGGTTCAGGAAAGTGGCTCCGATGGTGACAAGAAACTGGACAGTGAGGCAGCCACAGACAAACCTTCAGGAAGATTAGTATGGGAAGAATGAAGAACACAAACCCAAACTCTGGCTCACAGTTCCACTTGAAAGAAAAAAGAAAATTCAGCTCAGCAGAAGAACTCTTTTGAAGTTAACCCTGATTATTGACAGGATCACCCCGAAACTCCAGCACTGTGATTCACCATTCAAACAGAGCAGGCATGTGCAGAAAGGGGAAGGGCATGTTATGGTACAGCAAACAGTTGTTTTCCATCTTCAAATAATCCTAGCAACGTGTCACTGAATTCAGTGCACCAGAAAATTCTAAATTTCCCATTAGAGCTAATATTGTGGGCTCTGAGGTCAACTTGTGCTCTTTCTTAAGAGACTGTAAATTCAAAGAACTCAGTGAAGCCACCTCAGATTTATGAAAGCACATTTGGCCTCACGACTCCCTGAACTTAATATCAATTGAGATAATTTTGTGCTCTAAAAAAAATAGATAAGTCAGGCTCTGACCATTTCAACACTAATTTATTTGAAAAGTCCTGAAAAGAAGCCTAGCATTAAGACAGCATTAAGGGAGCTGAGAAGAAATAAAACAAGGAGTTGAAGGATTCTCAATTAAAGAAACAAGGCAATCTGAATACAGGCTTTGCTACGAGGTGCCACAGATGGAAACAGTGGGACCAAATTGTTAAGGAAGGCTTTCTAAAGAAAAAAATAGTAGAGCCTGATAACAGAGGCAAATTCTTATACTAATAATGTTAATTGATTGAGCAGAGTTTTAATTGAAGTGCAAAGTTAACTAAAAGCAACATTGCCTCCTAACCTCCTGGAACGAGAAACACCCCAGCCCTCCAACCTCAGAAACGAGTAGTCTAATGAAGCCTAAAAACAGAAATCTAAGAAATACAATGGTGAAGAAAAAAAAAAAAAGAAAAAAAAAAGGAGGAAAAAAAAGGATATTTGTGTCTGAAATCTGCTTCATCTTTCATCTATCCCATCTGAGTGGTGTCACAAAGAGACCCCAATCAACTCATTTTTCTCCAGAAAGAGGAAACACGAAAGATAAGCAAAATTGTCACAAGAGAAATACCAGATTATTTTCTGCTCAGTCTCCATGCCTTTTACCAACTCTCGATGTTACATTATGTGACTGCCAGAGGAGACACATTTGTTCATTGTTTCCTATACCAGAAATTTGGAGCTGCTGGGTTGTGCTGCTAAGATACATGTGTTTAGGGCCCGGAACTGGAAACGGCTGAAATCACATGGATCTGTACAGCCTCTAGCTATTAAAATAACTAAGGCAGTAGTCCTCATGAGCAGGTTAGCTAAACAATCTGAGAGGCAAAAATAACATAAAGCCCCTTTTATCACCTTTTATCACTTTAACTGGCTGTGTTGAGCTTGATCCCAGCACAAAATCAGAATCAGGAATCAGAAAGAAGAATAAGGAATCAGAAAGACACATTCAAGGATGCAGTTATGGGAAACCTAAATTTCAGCATCCTTTCAAGAAACTAAGAAGTTATGAAAAGAACATCTTAGAGTTTTCCAATTCTGACTAAACAAAAAAGCTCTTTCCCACCTAATTTATGTGTCACTTCATTTAAGATAGCTTCAAACTCATGTGTCTTTTCAAATGAACTCAGCTACATAATAATAGCCCAAACACATCAGCTGCTGGGAAATCTCAGAATGGCTTGTCTATTTTTTACTTCTTTTAGTATCCTCACTAATTTAAAACACCGTCATTCATAGCAGCATGTTATTCAAATCTTAGCAAGAACAACTCCTGAGAGGCCGGCATTTGGTAAGATTCTGTCATACCCAATTCTCTTTAATTGAACAATAGTAACAATTGCTTCCGGGACCTGGGATACAACAGGAAGGTATCTGAAGTGGAACTCAGCATCTTACCTTCTTGCATTTGTTACCAAACAAGTATAATCTACCTGGTTCATTTTTTAAACTCATAATAGTAAGTTTGCATCTGAATGTTTTCTTGCCAGAGGAAAGCATCCCTGGGCAGCACATTTAATACAATTGAGCTTGTTGATTTGTGATTTGTTATTCTCTTTCTTTGTGTCCTAAGCTTCTGACTGCTTGCTGATGCATTGCCTCCCCATGGGCAATGCCCACCGAGTACAGAAAGCTGTGATTCAAGGTTCTTGATAAATGTTAGTTTGATCCCAGGATATTTGGTTGAAACACCTGCCACACTAAAATAATTTGCATCTTTTTTCTACTGCCAGAAAAAAAAAAAAAATCTGTTACTGTGGAAGCTGAAGCACAGCCAACCTAGATACATCCAGTTCAACAAAGAGCAGAGAGATAAAGCAAGTATCTGTTCATTTTCACTGAGAGGAACAAAAACCTTGGACCTGCTTTTTCAGAGCTCTATTTAGCATCCGGTGCATCCAGGTGCATCCAGCAACAGACCTACTCAACAGTTTGCAGGGTCCTCACACACATCAAGACAAGTTGCCAAACTGGTATCAGTCCTCTCTGACTTAATCAGCTTGTGAAATCATGCTAAACAATCCAGGGAAGTGGTGGAAATTTAACACTTTGAGGTAGAGTGAGGAGAACAAAACAGAGAAAATATTCTTAAGAGTTTGAACCTATTACGGTGATGCTATCTATGGTCAAGGGGCTGGACTTTAAACATACCTAGGAACCCACAGATGTGGAGAGCATGCCAAATAGGAACTTCAAAGGCACTGGTAAGCCCAGCTCACACTGATCTGAACATACTGAGACCAAGAAGATCCCATCCCAGAACACCTCTGTCTCATTACGATACTGCACAAAAAGCTTGGTGAGTTGTATCAATGCTGTGCTAGAAATCCACACAAATATTTCTGGGGCCAGTTTAGGGTATTTGGGTGCTGAACTGCCTATGCTTTTGAATGAAAGAATTTTCCAAGTTCCCAAAGGTATTATATACTTCGGCACCAGGTACCACATCTTCTCAAGCCCAAACCAGTATTTCCTCACAGCTTCTGAACATGTCTTGGGAGCTTGTATCATGCCAACATACAACCTGTACCACATATCCTCCAGACAAAACCAAAGCACACCTTCATAAGATGGAAGCATTTTCCCCAAGCGCTATTACTATCCACATCGCATGCTGCTCATCTGGAGAGTTTACGAGGGTTTCTGGTCTCTAGAGCAAAAGTAGCTGTGAATACAAAGATGAAAACATGGAGTGTGCTAATATTGCGCCGTATGTAATAGAATTGTCTTTGAGGGATAAAGTACAGCAACACAGCACTTATATGTACTAGTAGCTCACTTTTTCAGGTTTTCTATCTTTCATCCAGCTCTGTCAGGCAGAAAATTCTTAACATTTGGCACTTCGCATAGGTCAGCATTTACTGATTTTCTACAGCAAAGTTAATGGATTTTTTTTCCTTCAATTTATCTGAAATACTGTCTGCCACACATTTGTCAGTTCAGCCATTAAGAAAAATAACATTCATCTCCACACCGAAGAATTACATTGTCATTACAACAAATGAATTAAGAAAAGATTGCAGGTAGGGAGAAGATTCTGGATAATTTGGGGATATTTTTATTTGCCATTTCAGAGATCAAATCAGATATGATGTAAGTGCATGATTTTCCATGTGCAGCACTTTAGCTATAGGTCTCTTTACTCAGCAGATTATTGTACTATGATTATCTGATTCTCAATCATCTTTTGCAAGAGCTGGACAGGGTCTAGTGCTCATAGTAAAACACTAGCAACTGATAAAATATTGCTGTTAGAAGTGTTACAGTAGTTCCAAGACTTTAGGTCAAGGGCCCTCAAACACTAAGGGCTTTTCTTTGTTGCAAACGTATTGATGAGAAGTCTACCAAATGCTTCTAAATAAGATTTCTCTCACTTTGAGGTGGAAATAAAGTTCTACTTCTGGACTGCATCTTTAATTCCCAGAGTTTTTCTTACAGTGGGATCAGTACGACTATAAAGAAATATTTGCAAATATTTGGTATAATATGTCTGCTATTATCACGATTTCTCCAGTCATTGCCTAGGATCTGTTTCTCAAAGCACTGAATTTCTTCAAATGTGTTCTCAAAGGCAGAAGTTCCCCAAAGGCGGCCTGGGCATCACTTGCAGTGTAAGACAACTCACAGCATAGAGCAAACTTGCCAGTGTTACATTCTACTACACACAAGGGACCACCAGCCCTGACAATGGAGACTGTGCAGCCACTTCCAAAGAATCACCTGGCAGAAGGAGCCCATTTATCATCGAATAATTATATTCATCATCCATTAAAATCACAGTGAGTTTTCAGGACTGCAAAAAATCACTGCAGACATTAACATCAGAATGTGCTTCAGGCAGAAAGATGGCTTAAAAGATGTCTCCTTTCCCTGAAAATTTCTCAAGTATCATTGATCTGTTAAACATTCTGTTTATAAGCTGTTGTGTGACACAGCTCATTTCAAAACATCAACACTCCTTAAAGCATTAGAAAACTGCAACCAATATTTATGGTAGGACAAGGGGCTCCTGATGCCGTCTGGCTGTTATCTCTAGAGGATCTGCTGTACACCAACACACAAGTCACGACAACAGCCACCCCTGCAAGTTGTTAGCTAACTTTCTCCAGTTCCCAAATACCCTAATAACAAGTCCTCGACTTCCGATTTGCACAATTTGCCTAATGACAATTTGAAGTGAAGCAGGCAAACATATGGTTAGGGCACTGATGTGGGATGCAATCAGATCAAATTTATATTCCAGAGCCAGAATGGGAATTAAACACATCTCTATCCCTGCAGGTTTCCCAAACCCTACAGATACACCTATTGCAGAATAGATCCCCCCTTTCCGGTCCCATCAGAAAGCATCATCCTCACTTCCACCCTATGCTAGGAAGTACTTCCTCAAAACAGTTTTGTCCCTCAAAATATGCATCTATCAAGAAAGTACTGTTTGCGTGTTCCTGAGCGGAAAGATTCCCAGCAATAGGATCCAATCTGTCCAACTGAGAGATTTACCTTATCCTGTCATCTATTTCACACTGCTGGTTTCTGAAAGTCTCACTGCCAGTATCTGCTGCTTCCAGATGGTCAGTAAATTGCACACAAACAAAATAACCCTTGAATTTTCACATTATCATCTCTAGAAACTATTTATCCTGTGTATCAAACACGTCTTTGATTACATTCTCAGTAGGGCAATAAAATTATTGCCTCTTATTAAAATCTGATGATGTGCACAGTGGAAAAAAAAATATTATAATCACACTGCATATCTATTTAAGAACCATGGTAAACTCATCTGTAGCAACTTCCAAATAGGACTTAATTCCTGACAGCAGAACACAGGTATGTCCATAGGCTGCTATTCAGAGGGCTGCAGCCTGTAACAAGCTGTCTTTTTAGGAGTACTGGGCTATCCTACACAATACTTCTAGTGCCCACAGACTTTTGTTGTTTTTTTTTTTTGTAAAATGGTGCTCCATCTGGAGCAATAAATTTCTCTTGCCTCAAACATTAAACCTTCTTTAATCCTATGTACTAAACAACAGGTGGTAGATTATTTTTCAGAATTAGCAGCCAACTGCTAGAGAAATTCTCAGCCCAATTACTTTGGTTTGAAGTTTAAATTTCATAGCTTAATGCCAGTCAACATTTATTAACATTAGAAACCAAAGTCAATCCTAGTAAGAGACTGTTTCTGTGCCTTTGTCTCAAAGCTTGCTGATGGACAACTTCAACAGATGGACAAGTCCAAGACATCTTTTGTCTGAAAACTTGCAGGCCAGGGGCAAATCTCAAGGGAGATAACCATCCAGACAACCTGCATGCCCACAAGTGACTCTATGCCCTCATGTGACTCTAGCCTAAGTGCCCAGAAATGCCACGCCAGCAGAAGAGGATAAAAAAAAGCACCTATAACCAAGGAGGAATGTTCCCAATATTGAACACCTCATGGTATAATACTTACCTGCTGCCTGATTCTGATTCTCCTGGGCTTACCACCTGAGACCTGCCTGCTTCTCTCAGACCTGCTGTTGGTTGCCTACTGTTTACCTGCTTGCTGCCTACTGCCAGCCATTCTGCCTCCCCCTTCAGCCTTACCCCTGCATCAGCCTTGGACCATCGGAGTGGCACAATGGGACCCTGATATATCCTTGGCGGTGACTCTCCCTGCCTTACACAAGCATTGCTCTTTTTCTATCGCCTGCCCTTCCTTCCCTATTGCCCTAATTCATAATACCAGTTCTTTCCCTTCCCCATCACTTTAATTGATAATAAACTGATCTAACAACATTTGACCTCTCTTGTGTCTCAATCTCCTTTTTTGCTCTGATAAGCTGAGTGAGACAATCCTATGGGACATATATCCCCATTTCCCCAAGCCCTCTAAAGTGAAGAAAACTTCATAGTCTTTCTTTGAAAGGAAAATACGCTTCCTGGCATTAAAACTCTGAGCATAGTACTGTGCTACTGAAAGACATAAAAATAACGTTTTCAAATGCATTCTGAATTTTCCTAACATTTTGTCCAACTGAGCCTTAGAAAATGATTGTACCAAAAGGGGACAAGTTTAAAATCGGCATTCAAAGATAACACATTATTTTTTGTTCCTAGCAGATTATACAAGATATGAAAACACTCCCTGCATTGATATGAATACCGAGAACACAAAAACACACCTTGAACTCTACACAGTATCAGCTCAATTCAGTTTAGTACTTCACGTGCTTCACAGGGTTCTGTTCTAAATTTAATCGATAAACAAAACAGAAATCACCAAAGCAACACATGCTTTTGAAATAAACTTTTCATGCCAGATGACAGGAACTTTTAATTCCCATTGCCACAATAACACCTTAAAACCAGACTTTTTCAGTTTTGTAGTTGACTTCTTGAAAGCAGACCTTTGTCCCCCAAACTCCTATTTCAATAAGCTGGCATTTTCTGATTAAAAACATCTCCTTGGGAAAATTCTGACAAGCTTTAATGCTAAGCACTTCTGAAAAATTCCAGTGCCGAGTGATTTAAACCATTATCTTTGAGTTGTATAGGTGTGTATTTTTAGAAATGTCAGTTTTTACATAGATGGCCATTACGGCTGCTGCCATGGGAACAGGCTAGCAGCAGGCTATCATTAGGTACTTGAGAGCCCAGACAGCAGCTCAGCCACAGGCACCTCCCTGCTGTCACACAGCGTTACATACATGTTGTTAGGTGAGCTGTTTAAGGCAGTTGCCTCCTTGGTGCCCACTGAGAGAAGGAGCCTATAGAGAGTTGATCTCCCAGTGGGGTGCTTTAGGCTCCTCCCCATCAGCTAGGGGAGGGCAGCTGCTGGTTGACCAAAAGGCTGTAGCATCTCCACAGCTCACAGCAAATGATATGGATTGTGGTAATTAGCAAAGCTATTGAGTGATGGTTGGCATGCTTTCTTGTAGACAAGCCAGCCCCATGGCTAGATGGGGGTATGTAGTTGCTTGAGGAACACTCCGCATCAAAGTTGCTAGTAACTTCAGCATTCAAGCTGCCTAGGTTATCTAAGGCCAAAGCTTTTCAGCCAGTGCTACATTTCAAAGAGGGCTTTGTTCAGCTTCAGCTCAATTTACCTCCAGTCTACCATCAAAAACAGAGAGAACCATCTGCCTTGTAAAGTTCACCTCCAGACTTAGAGATTTCTTTTAAGTATATTTAGACACAAAGATAATTAAGGCATAGCTATATGTTGAGTGTGTTAATTGAAAAAAAAAACCAACAAGGACTATGCACTTAACTTTAATTAGCAACTGTTCAGAATTTACTTTGGAGCTTGTCATGCTGCCAAGGATATTTTGCCACGCATGTTTTCCACGTTGGTTTGAAATGAGGGGAGGATGTGGTCTACTGCATGAGGTTAGATATGTTAACGCAGTAGGCATAACTTTTGATGCAATTCTAGAGAAGAACAACAATGGTGGTGCCATGATTATTTTTGCTCAGCTTAAACAGACGATAGACTCCAAGCCTTACTGAGAATGGTTGCCAAACACATTACACCTCTCCTCCCTCTCCAGCCTAATGCTCTCAAGTTGCTGCAGTAACGGGACCTTCTCCAGAGCCCAGACCCACTCCAACTGCTACCTCTGCTCTGCCCTTCTGGCTGGCTGCACTGGCAGTCCCCAAAACACCCTCCCTCTCTGTGTCTCTGCCACATGGACAGCAGTCCTGCTCTGCCACAGAGCTCATTGAGATTATCACATATATCACACGCACTCCACCCAACGTAACAACTTACCAAGCACTTTGGTCATCTGCCTGCCATTTCTTTAAGCATATCTTTGCTTTGTACCTTATGTCCCTTTATGTATCCAAGGATATATTTTATTAATGACAAAGGCTTACCAGTCACTGATCTGATGTTGTGACCACTCGAGCAGGGAGATGCCTGCTTTCTCACATTTAGTACTATTTTCCCCGCTACCTTTATTTTTTGTCTTTCCTTCTCCAGGCATCTTATTCTCCTATTGCCAACCCATCCATCCAACCCCATTACTCATTAGAGACTCCTTTTTTACAATATTTCCTTTAGCAGCTCAACTCAAGAGCTCTGCCTCTTCCCGTAACCATGCAAGCCTCTAATTCCTCCTCTTTCTCTCCAAAGACCCCATCTCATATGGTTTCTACCAGGATTCAGCTCATCAGACCGGCTCCTCGCCAAACCTTCCAGGAAGGGAGACTGAGTAATTTATTCCCCCAGTTGTTCTCTACAAGGCTTTGCTGCTGAGAATATAAATGAACTGCCAATTAGTGGTATATTATTAGAGCTTGATACCTGTAATGTAACATCAATAGCAAGACAGGGCCATAGAATCTGTTAGTTTATAGGTCAGAATAGGCTGCAAATCTGCTTATATTGAAAGACAGAAGCAGAATAGGTCACAAACCCTTTAAATTAAAGCTGCAGAGTTACTGCATTTCCTTTGTATAGTAAATTCTCTAATATTAGCATGTGTGTATTGTTAAAATACAGAACTGCCACAAAGAGAAGTTATTCAACACCCGCTTCTTCTACCTGTGCTTTGTCTGCAGTATTTCTAGACAAAAGCAATAAACACTTTAATTTTAACCTTAGCAATAACAAAAAGACAACAATAGTCCTAAAAACTGAATACAGACACAAAAACCCACAAGCACAATTTTCAATTAAATTAAGTACCATTTGGTTTGTTGCCTTTTCTTTTTTATTCTTGACAGCTTGAAAGTCGATGACAGGAGGAAATTGTTCCTGGGTGAACACTGAGGTAAACCCAAACTGCCTGCTCTTTTCTTTTGAAGCAGGCTTTCCTCACAGCCAGCATTTGCTTGAGTGGGATTATTAACTTCTAAAAGGCAGCCCCCATTATCCCCTTTTCTACCATGGTGGGATGGTGGGATAATGTAAATGAAAGATGATGCTTGTGCGAAATGAAATGGTTTCAAATCGCAGAATTTCTACATTCCCATGGTACACAAGGAAGATAGGGTCCAAATACACAGAAGCTGTACACACAGCAGACAAGGGAACAGAAGGTTCAATCTGAGTTTTCAGAACACAGCATTTTAGCAGGATCTTCTCTGTCTCATTATTGGAGGGGAAGAAACAGAACCTTCTTGGGCAACACACGCCTAGCAAGAAGGTAACATGACCCTGTTTGAAGAAGGAACAGTGGACTGCTAGTGGTGAGAAAATATTGTGAAATACTTAAGCCAAGATAGCCTGGTCACTCACGTGTTGCTACAGCAACATGTTTGACAGCATCTTTGAGCCAGCATGAGAGATGTCATCAAGTATCTCATGAATTTAGGCATATTTGATACCAAGTAATCTGCCACATGTTCTTATCCATGCACTTTTTTTATCCCAAAGATTTAGTAAGTCTACTTAAAGCCCAGATACCAGAAAGATTTGGATATTTTCACTGCCCTCATACTTTGCTACTCATTGCTACTTGCCTTAAGGTGAGGTCTTGTATTGCTATTATGTAACTTTATTACCTGGTAAGAGATAAGCCATTGGACTTAGTATCCATTACTGGTACCTGTACGGATATGTTTCCTGAGGGAAGCATTTCACTAATTCACACTCTTGTCATGTTTGCTGTATAACATCTAATGTCGTTTTCCTAAATTAGATAAATAAAATATTTATATTTGGTGACCTTGAAAAGAAATGTGGGCTACTAGCTCAAAATGAATTTCCTTGAATTTAATAAATATTAATAGAATACAACAAGCATCAGAGCAGAAAACGAACGACTGATACACTCCTAATGAGTGCAGTGGCATTTATTATTTAAATGACCATTAGAAACACTCTTAGCCTTTTGTGGAATTCAGGCAGGAGTTGTAGACAGATGCTGCTGTATGCAGGAGATTAATCATATCTTCTGTGCAAAGCAGGACCAATTAATTCATGTTGTGGTAGGGTTTTTTTGTTTGTTTTGTTTTTCTCCTTCTCTCAATAAAGAAAGGCAAATTCAAATTAAAATTTGAATCTTTTCTTGGATATCTCACATGCAGTAGGAAGTACTGCTATGGCTGCTGTGTAGAAGACAAAACTTTACACAAATACTACTGCTTTGCTAATCTTTGCACCTAGAAATTGCAGCTCTGGTCAAGAAGGGAAACTGCTGGGCTTTAGCAGATCTCATAAGCACAGTAAAGATGTATACAGGACTGGCTTTTAGATTCAAGTTTCATCATGTTGCTATCTGAGTAAGACAAGTTTCAAACACTCAATTAAAACCAACAAATCCACAGTCATATATATCAACTAAGGCCATAGCACACAGTTTTAAGTGCTGAAATATAAATGGGTGGTGATATGCACAATTATTTGCTTCCTATCTACAGTGATTGTTCCCAGCATGTATTAAACAGCAGAGCACAGAGTGGTCCAATCTCACTGTCTAGTCAACTGCCCTTGCCCTAACACTGACCTCTGGTACTGGCACTGAAGGGTTAGACAAGCTGCTTATCAGGTCTGCACCTCATCTCCCAAAATCAGAAACCAGAACACTGTCTGGCATACAACAACAGGCCAGAGGAAAAGGCATCAAGTTAACACTGGCATAAACAGACCCTGAAGTCAGACCAAGATTTTAAGCTGCAAATCACACATTCTGCATTAGACTGAGCAATCACATGAGACCTGTCACAATGAAGTTCTGATGCTGGTTTCAATGTAATTCTGATTATTGCCAAGGAAATTTGGAGATGAAAGAGAAACAAAATAAATCATGTCAAATATCGTGCCTACTAGGATACAGAGTAAATAAGAAAAACAAATAATCAGTGGTACTCTATTGGTATAATCAGTACTGCTTGGCATCTGAAAAAATAACTTCCAAAATGAGAGAATGCTATTTAACTTGTTTCTCAAATCAGACTAAGTGAATATGGACACAAAAATTAGCTGTTTTAAAAACATAAAGCTACAGTGTTAAAGGCTTAGTACCATTTTCTTCTGGTAAACCTTAGCAAAAGATAAAGCTGAAGCTTTTCAGCATCCTCTTATTAAAGATAAATGCAGCAGAAGAGGCGCACATCTTATCTCTCTTGCTACTCTACGTCCTTATTCTCACACCTTGGTTTGCTGGCTGTTAAATAAGAGAAGGTCCTGCTTTATGGCTGACTTATAAGGATAAGTCAACGGAGAAGATTTTGAAAAGTTATAAAATTTTGAGTAGCCTAAGTCTGCTTAGATAAGACTGGAAAAATGGGTAAGATGTTTGATGGGATAGCCACACTATCCTTCCCTGATGATGAGACAGTTACTCACAAAAGCCTGAGAGCAAGAGGGCTTCTGCCTCCCAGCACCACCTGAGCCCCTGCGTATTCACTGTCACAATTGGAGCCACCTGGTGAACAGCATCATCCCTGATGTATAGAAAGTAAGCTCACAAGATTTCTGTTACAAACTTCAGAGCTTAAAAGCAAGAGCTTCATTTAGCATAAATCAGCAAAGCAGCTCTCATTGCTGGAGAACCATTTCAATGAAGATTAGGCAGGGAAATGACCAAGCGGAGGGTAGGCTGGCAGTGCTGGAATAGAAGCTGAGGGAAAGGATGACATTTAACTTTAAAGATCGCATTTGTAAAGGTCAAGCCTCTAGCTGCCTGTACATCACGCTGGTCAAGTTATTTCACAATTGCCTAGATAAAGTCAGATGTTTACTGCAAGGCAGATAGTAATCATCTACTTGAAAATCATGGGAAAATTTGCTAGCAGCTGTTAAGTCCCTTCTAAGAATAAGACTGCAGCTGAAGTGTTCCCTTTTCTTCCTCCTTTCTATCCCCACACCTCCAATCTCTTCACAACAGCTCATATGAATTTAGTGTTAAGGAAAAGTGCAAACCTAAATCTTTAGAGACTGAAATAGTAAATTCACCACCAGCATAAACAGGACAGGTAGTAGCTGGACAACTTGTTGAAGGTAACTTTACAATACTTTCCAGGACACTAGAACAAACACAACTACATCTGCAAGCAAGAAAAGTTCTGCCATTTAATCTTCTTGCTGCAAAATACAGCACCAGAACCTGTCAGCTTCTACCACAGTTCATTCATATGCAAGGCCACATTTCAGCATGCACTTAACATTGAACAGGTGTTTACAGTCAGTTGACTTCACTGCATTCTATCTCCACGCATTTACAAGCACAAACACTTAAGGCTTTGTGGTACTGAGCAGATGCAGGTGTCTTGGTGCTGAATATTTGCACACTAGACAACAAAAAGATCCTCTCCAGCAAGGCACTGCTCTGAAGGCTTTTCTATCGACCCACAAAGACATTAAACAGAAGGCAGAGACATGGCAGAGATTAGAGTGCTGGCACAGCTTCAAGCCCTGGTCTGCCACTCACCTCCTCTGATCTCAGACAAATGATTTAGGATAATGGCACTCCTTGGCTTCTCAGAGATGCTGCAAGAGGCACAGATACAATGGTGATTGAAAACCTTGCTACCACCCACAAAGAGGTGATGGGTCATCTCTGCATTTGAAATTAAGAGCTATTTTGGGGAAAAAGAGCATGAAAGCAAAGCATACTCAACTATCTTTCCATAGGATTGAATCACCTTGATATTTTCACACATCACAAAAGAAAGCCTTACCAAACACAGATATAACTCCATGTCAATAGGAGATGATTTCACATTAAAGAGCAAACATTATTCATTCCTCTTCAAATCAGAAGGTAGCTTAGCAAATTCTAGGTAGATTGTAAGGAGAAAAAAATTGATAAGCATTGTATTAGCTAAGTAAATGGGAAAATGACAACTTCTAGCCAAGTATGAAGTATTTCCATCCGATCATCTCTTCCAGTATGCAACACATACTGATACTTATGAGCTTTGCAACAGAAACTATGAAAACATGTATCTTTGGAAGAGCAACAAATCTTTCGGCCTCTTAGTCATTAGGTATAACTGCACAAAAACATAAATACCTCTGAGTTTTATAGAACTTACACCCTTAGTATCACTCCATGTATTCCTCCACAAGCAGATGTTCCAGCCTGACAGTAAAGCCTGCTGAAAATCTGCTTTTCTAACCAGACAAAAGGACATTCAAACCCCCTGTGGCTCTTACTCACAGTTTAGCTGCAGCTAGATGAATTAGTGGCTGAAACACTTCCAAACCACCCATGATGTGCATTCAATGCTGGTAATCAACACCCTTAAATTTCCTTGGTAATCAATCTGGACTACACTTTTGTGCATCCTACAAGCACAAGACTTAGTCAATATGAACAACCACATCTGGGTGAGCAAATACCTGCATATGAGAAATTTTACCATCTGTTACAAATTCACAGAGGTCAGGATGAGTTTCCAGTGGAGCTTTGAACATCTAGTTTTACTCAGGATGTAATGCTGTCATTACTAACAGTGATTTTCACAATGGCATCAGAACTTGTAAGCGGTCCACAAAGTCCACACAGTCCTCTTCATCTTCAAAACAGATCTGAAGTGACTAGAAAATATTTGCCAGTCTGTTGTTTGACTGTCCACTAGTATCAGAAGTAGCAGAGGTCTTCTGGAGCTCCTTAGCTCTAATTGGTCTATAACAAACCAAACATCAACAGGAAAAGCTGTAGAGAGCTGAACACCAAGGGTCTCAAAACAGTGAAAAGCCAGCTTCAACCAAGCAGGGACTTAGGCGGACCCCTGGTACTGCTCTAATCCTCTCAGCTGATGGCCAGTTCCCATCATTACAGCTGTAAAAGAAGGATCCCTTCTGAAGGTCACAGGATGTGTGTTACATTATCTATCATTGGAAAGACAGAAAGCATCACAGTTCTCCCACTCCTAAAGCAAAGGGTTCAGACGTGCAGGAGTTAAATCTCTTGCAGTTGCTTTTCCCAAATATTGCACTGCGGAGTGCAGTACACCTCTGCTCGCAATGCCTGTTTAACCTGTCTCCCCTTCAATAAACAAAGAGCAACTTCAAAAGAACCCTAAAGTTCAACTCATTGTTCTGGTAAAAAAAAAATCACTTAACCAAAATAATATACTGTACAATAGAAGGTGGACAGAAAGCCTCCGATGTTATATGAAGGAGCATAATGAATTTAAACATTTATCAGATGTTTTTAGTATTCTGTAAAAAAAATATAAATAAAAATAAAAAAAATCTGGATATTGTACATGGATTTTCAATCTTCTAATCATTTCCACATTCCAGAAGAAGATAAACCCTGTGACTGTCCATTGGATAAGGCACTAAATTACAGGTAAGAATGTGATATCACAGAGAAAGCAGTTTAAAGCCTTTCTTTATAGAAATCATCCTTGATCGAAGCATCTGTGATTTGGTTTATGCAAGTGATACTTAAACCAGTTTTTCAATGAACACAGCTTCTTACACAGTTATTTCAGAGCTGCATGTCTGACCTGCATTTCAAAGGCTAAGAGACATTAGGCTAAACACACATTAAGACCTTTGACTCACAAGATCATTTTTACCTATGCTGAAGTGTAATTGAAAAGGAAGAAAACATAACTCAAGCAAGAAGCATGTTTTCTGCATTAGAGGTCATACATAGGAAAAAGACTCCCCCTTATCCCCACTCTATTTTTTAAGTGAAAAAAAATATATATATATATATTCCATACTTCATGTCAGTATCTAATTAGGCACGTATTTAAGAGCTTTGTTTAAAGTCATGCCTGTTTAGTAAAAGAATAGAGAGTACATAAGCATATACTACAGTACTTTGAAGAACTGCTTTTGATTCCATAGAGAAGAATTTCAGAGGGAAAAGAAAGTCCCCCAGAGTTGTTAAACCCAAATCTATTTATGATTTCTGATTTACTGGAAAAGAGTCCATCTGCAGCACTTGATTTCTAACAAAGAAGCTCTGTAATTACCTCTTGGAGGTTGTCGGTGTAAACACAACAGAACACAAGCAGCTGCTTGGCAGATTAGGATTAATGCAGCATGTGATGTATCATTAGAGGATGTGTATCATTAAAGGTTAATCCTCAGCAGCAAAAAATACTAGATCAACTTTCTATTGAATACCCTAACAGCAAAGCTGAGAAAGAAAAAACTTGCCTCAGATACTTCATTACCTATATTGTATGCACAAATATCCAGAATTTGATGGGGTCTTTTTACCTCTGAGCACCACATCAGTAATTCATGACAAGCTACTACCAACGCTGCCTTTGGAGTGCATCTGCAGTAAAAATTAAGCACTATTGACTTCTCAGGTAGGATGCCCATAAAATGAGTAGACACTTCACAAGTCATCCATACCACTTGAATGTAAGTGATGGAAGACTCTTAATCAGCCCAGTATTTCACCACATTTCTAAAAACACCAGAAATATCAAGAATGGTTAGACAGGCAGTACGTGACTTCCTATACGCTAAAGTTCACACTACCATTACTGAGAAGGAATCCTCCAGACTGTCAAGCTATCCACATGAGTATATCTTTGATTCAGTTATTATGGTAAGCCTAACCTGGAGAAACACCAAAATATTCTACACAATATTAAAAATATCAAGCACTGGTAAAAATTTCAAAACAAAGGGGGTTCTAAAGTGAACAACACATTAAGAAGATAATACATTTTCTCATGACAAAACAACAATTAGGCCATCTATAAAGATGCTTCAGTACAACTGTCTTTCCATTTTACCTTGCTTTTAGCCTTTCACCTCTCAAAATATTGAAAGAAAAAATAAGCAGAAGGGACTTCAAAGAACAAGACAAACTGATGGGCTCCGTGTTTCCCCACTCTTGAATTTAAATATTTTTTTAGTTGCATTACTGCTCGGCAAGATCACAGCCTCTCTCTGAGTCCATGTGAATAGCCCCCTGGGGCTGTAGCGATCTACACCATGCAAGATATGATTTAGGTTACAAATAGAGAAGAGAGATGTAATTTTTAGAGTGATACTTTCATTGAAAGCTGGGCTTGTAGACCAGAGATGCTTCTGGCTGCTTTGATTTTTGACAAGCGTGAAGAATAATGGACTGTGTATTTAGAATCAATAAGCCCAGATTTTAGCATGGTTGAGTGGTAAAGGCACACAAGCTGATATGCATTAGAAATACTGAAATCAGATCATTAAAAGTAGAGGGACAAGGGGGAAAAAATTACATTTTGCAGAGCTACAGAGCAGCTCTTTCAGTGGATTCACAATATAAAAGATGTAAAATAAATAAATAAATGAATCCAAATACAGATGCCGTAGAATTAGATCAAATGCTTTGTATTTTATTGTAGGCAAAAGAAACAGGTAGTCACACCCTTTGCAACACACTGAGATTAATCATGCTTTTCAGGTCTGGCAGAAAACAAGGACAGGATAAAAAGACTTCTGCCATCAGAGTGGCACTCCCTGAATTTAACGAGGTAAATCTCCTGTTCAGCTGAAATAATGAAATTATCAAGGTCTAGGAAGCACAGGACCAAAAAAGCGTAAATGATTTCAAACAGATTGAAGACTCTACCTCCACATGTGCCTCAGAGCTATCGTTTATCCAACTCAAACAGGAGAGGAGAGCTTGACCATCACTAGGAACATCTCTCTCCCCAGACCAAGCAGGATGCCCAGGCACATGGGTACCATAGCTAGTCTACTCAGCTTTTATAGAAATATTTCCTGTTTCGCCAGGCATATGTCAGGCCTGCAAAGACTTGCCAGTCCTTTGCAAGACTGGTGGATCTTGTCCATTTACTACCACTTCCCATCAGAGACCAGGCATCAAAGGCAGAACAGCATACAAAAAGATGCTGCCTAGCAGCTGGGACCCTCTGCTTTTCAACAGGGCCCTGCATTTGTAAAAGCAATGAAAGCAAAAAAGAAAACCTCTTGCTGCAGTCCAGTCTAGCAAGTCCCACTCCTGACAAGCAGCACATTCATCACACTGGGTGAGAGATGCTTACAGACAAAATGCACTTTCCCCACACCAAGAAGTATTTGCAGGATAGGGAGATCTTTCCCCAAGAGGTCCCTTTCACCTACTGGCAATAGGAGAGGCACACCAATAAAGGAGTGTGCCACAGCTTCCCTTATGCCACACTGAGTCCCCAGAAGATTTACCATTGGAGATATGAAAATCATGGAGAATAGGATCAAGAAATGTGACAAACTGGCCTCTTAATCAGGATCAGGAGTAGCCATACTAGGTAGCCAAGCTAAAGCAATCATTTCCTGTTGTCTAAGTTGTAACCTCAACTGCTCCAGGTATGACACCACCCCTGAACCTGTAAAACAAGATTATAGCTGAACTAACCGGAATCAAAGAGACAGTACAATGCATACAGCAATAGACCTGGCACAGAAATGACTATTTATTTCAGCTGATGCTGGAGTTCTCAGACTTTAATATAGAAAATACAATCCTTAGTTTTGGGATTAGGTAGGCTATATTGTAATTGTTAACCCTGGGATTTCTTTATTTTCCTTTTTCTGAAGCTGGCAGGTCTGCCTAGTGTCAGCCTCACATCATCACTCTGCTCTCAGCCAGTCTTGCTCAGCAAGCACAGAGTTGCATGCCCAGTGGTATGACTATGTGACTAGTGCCATGCTCCTTCCTTCACCTCCTCAGAAAAAGGGATTTCACAGAATCACAGAATTAAATACTACTTTTCAGCATGAGAGCTCCACTTGCTCACTGGAATCTTATATTCACATATATTTCTCTTTTTGCATAAGTAAAACTGAATAAAAAATCCCTTTGAGAAGTGCTCATAACCAGCTGGGGAACAACTCCTGAGAAAATTGTTATGCAGTGGTTAGTGATTTACCTTCTACAGAGTGGCAGCAGCTAAATTATCAATATCCAGCAAGCAGCTGTCTTGATTACAGTAAAACCTAAAGGCAATACAGCTTCTTCAAGGGAAGAACCAAGTGCATTGCCATTTGCAGAATAAATTCAATTATTTCATGTCAAGTCTTTGATTTCTACATGCTCCTTTTGGACTTTCAAGGTCAAGTTATACATCAAAACCCGTGTTCACAAACTCTTCTCTGCCTCAAAGAGAAGAAAGTTTAAACTATGATGGTAAAGGGGGAAATAATGTGAAAATTGATATGGAAAACCTGCATAGCCAGCCATATTGTTCCAGGTTGACCTCAGGGATTTAGCCAAAGTCAAGACATAGCTGCTGTTTTTGTGAATCCAGAGGAACGGAGCAGCATTAAACAAGAAAGAACAAAAGCCAACCAAAAAGATCATCCAAATCCAATAACTAAACCACATTTTGTTGCACTTGTCTACAAAACCTCGTTTAATCTGTTTCAACCATCACACCTTAAACTTTCAATATTTATAGGGTCATCACATTCCAATCTCTATTTATTGCGCTTCATTGTAACACATTTTGAGAGAGAAGGTCTCAAGGTTGTGGCTGACTCCTTATGATGTGAAAACAATTTGCTTACTTTAATACACACCCTCAAGCTTAGCACTGTCAGCAGAAGCCTTCATAAGGTTCCCTGCTATTTAGTCATTTCATTACATTGAACTTTTGGGTGAAGCTTTGGGTAAGTAAAGCTCTGCAACAGAAAGGCAGCTTGAAATTTTCCCATCACCTTTCTCTTCTCACTTATCAAAAAGATTTTTAAGAAGCCTTTATTTTATCTAATAATGGGATTTTCAGACAGATGCCAGCTAATTGATTATAATTGGACTTTGAGTCTTCCCTAACACTAGGGTCCAAAACTCTAAATGCCAAATTAGGGTTGTTCCCCTAGGTGAGCACAGCTTCCTGAGAAACAGCTGGCTTACTGGGAAATGAAACTGGGAGACTCAGATTTAGATATGAGTGGGATCAAGCAGCATCATTTTAACTCTTGTCTAAAAACAGGTCTGTGAAAAGAAACTAGGGATAACTTGAGTTCAGAGACCCCACGAGAAGCTAAAGATGTAGGGGTCTGAGCCTTTCAGAGGAAGTGCTAGATAAGACAAAACCTCTAAGAACAAGAGCAAATGATATACTGGATTTTATCAGTACCTCAAATCCAATAGATAGAGTGCAGTTTACTGACATTAAGGAGATGTACTGCACTTTCCCTGAGGGTTAACAGTCACCTTGTGATGAAGTTTGGCATTAATAAACAACATTTGCCTTGATTTCAATGTTTTTCGCTAAATGCCTTCATGGAGTACATCACAACCCAGTACTCACCAGCCTTCCTTATCTTCCATCTGCAAAGTAGGCTTTGGCATTAGGGACAGGTAAATCCCAGCCTGATTTCAATTTACTGATAGAACATGCTTTGCAATCTTATCATTACTTCAGACTAGAAAATTGAAAAAAGCAGCAGCTTGTTTCTTATGCAGGAGAGAATTTTACCCTAGACCATGTGGCTAGAAGCCAGGAATATAGCCTAAACTAGTAATCTTGAAACCACACACCATTTGCAGACAACTCACTTTTCCATAATACCATAAGGAGCTTAGATCATCGCCTAGGTGTTGCCTTGTAGATGGGCAAATTACTCCTTCCTCAGGAGTCCCCCCCTTTGCACAGTCTTCTCTTTGTTTCTCTGCCACAGCTGAAATCACAGATCAGTAGTAACCTTTTTAATTTATTTACAATCAATACCTTTCAGATACTGAACTGTAACGGTATCCCAACTGTTTCGATAGAAGTTCCCCCTCCCAATTGGCGAAGCTGCTGATTCCTTTCTTTCAGAAGAATTATGAAGATATATATATATATATTTTTATGCCTGTGGAATGACCTAATCCCTTCTGAGTAGTTTGAAAGAAATTCACATGAAGGCTGCATGTGTGCAATAACTTTATCACTACTCATCAAAAGGTTGAGGCATTGTACAGCATTTGCTACTGATGGGAGAGATGGAACCATATTGGCCTATTGTACCAACAATCTGTGAGACTGAATGCAGTAGTAAATCAGAGTTATAACAAGTGACCAGAAAAAGCATCTTTGCAGCTGGTCTTTTGTGCCTACACTTTTTTTCCCCCCCACAGAATCAGAGAGAAAGCAGCTCAAAACATGCTCAGAATTGCTTTCAGAAGGCCTATGAAAGAATCTCAATTCAGACACACATTAAATTTCCTTACTGTCCCAGATATCAGTTCACATTCAGTGCTGCACAGTGTTTGGAACTGGTTCTATCTCCTCCAAAAAACAATAAGTGATAACCCTCCAGCATGACTCTCCGACTCATGGAGACAGTGAGAGATCTTCATGGCAGCCCAACTTTCCAACACAGACACTAAGACATGCACTAATAGAAAATCTGCAACACAAAACATCATCTTCAAAACAACAAACAAAACAAAGTCACCAGACGCCAATTCAGAGGAGCAATTCCCATAGAAACGATGAGAAGCAAACCACAAAAAGGTTGGCACAAGAGCTCAATTAATGACCTTTGTAAAGTCCTCTGTGCATGCAAAGCCCAGCTGTACTTTTTGGTTCAGTCTGAAAAGGATTTCTTTACAGATTTCAACAGTGCAGGTGCAAATGAGTCAACAGAAGGCAAGGGACAAGGACAGCGCTTGTAGAGTAACCAGAGACTGGTTCAGCCTCCGGTTGTTAAGTAAGCATGAGTTTTGTGCTTACACTGTGTATGGGAATCCCATCATATGGAGCTGAAGTCAGAAGATGGAGCCTCCCAAAAGTGGAAGACAGAGGAAGACAGACTGCCCAGCACCTCTCATGGTACCTCCTTTGCCCTTTTCCTTTTAGTACTTCTCATCCTTATTCACTGCAAAAGTCTTCCAGAAGGGACAGGAGGGTACATCCTGGCTCCCCCATGTTCATCACCAAATGAGCATGAGTGACACATCATTTTCTAAAAGGTAGAAGTAAGATGCACGGTTCCTCTGTTACCTCTGTTCCTGGTTTGTCCACATGCATGGAGAATTTATGTTCTACAGTGTAAGCCCAAGGACTTAAAACTCTGAGCACCATACCAGCTGGGAAACATCTGGCTTAGCAATGCAGCATAGAAAAATGTAACTGTACCCTCACTTCATCTATCCAGTCTACCTAGTTAGATTCACTTACCTCCCTATGGCATATGCTGTTGTCTCTTAAAAGTACACCAAGCACCACAGAACCAATGCTGTGTCTAACACACAGTTATACTTCAACAAAAGAACAGAAATACCTATAGGCTTATTTTACCTGCAAAACAACATATAGAGCTTGAATTTTTCTTAAAAACACTCAACTAGCCAAAGAAGAGGTCACCAAGCTCAACATAGTCGAGGAATTTGAAGGGGCCAGGCATTTGCCATTGAATGAACAGTCAGCAGTGACTGAATCAATAACTTAGTCAAGCACCCTGGGGCTAAGTGGACTGTCGGCAAGATGTATGCTGCAAGTGCATCTTGGAATTGGAGTTAGCATTTACTGAAAGTAAAAAGGAAAAAAAAAACAAACCCAAAATATCCCATAAAAGAATGATTAACATAAGAAAATGCATAGTGAATTTCAAGTGACATTTTAACTGTAAAATGTTTTAATTTCATGCATTGTATAAATATATATGAATACATTTTAATTCAGAGAGTATACACATCTGAGAAGCTTAAAACAAGTTTAATTTTGGAATTCCATTTAATGTAAAACTAACTACCTTATTCCAAGGATAAAGTAGAATCCCTGAAAAGACACTGTTATCTCACCATGCTCCACCACAGGACTGCCACTTCCAAGGTGAGATTTGGGTGCTAAACCAGATTGTTGGTAGCTAATGGTATAAGCTCTCAAGATTTGTGACCACATTCTTGTTCTGACAAAGCTCCAACTTCCACAAGTCACATATCTCTTAACATAATCCCTCAGGATCTGGTTACATTGCAAGAAAGACCAGAGGACTTCATAAAATGCTTCTCTGACACAAGTTTTTGAAAAGAAATGTCTTTCCACAGCTTGTTTGAGACATACCATGAAGCAAAACTCCACATTTACTGTGACTTCGTACAGCTCTGACTATACACACTGACGTAAACATGCCTTTGTTTCTTCATTCCAAAACCAAAACACCAGAGAGCTGATGCTGTTGTGGGAGATTTTTTTAATTACTTATTTATAGTCTGAGAAAAAAGAAAAAGCAAAAACAAAAACCAAAGCATCCCAACATTAATTCATCTTGTCTGATCCAGTAAGAAGGCAGCAGTAACCTAATAGAAAAAATATTTTTCCCCTAGGCAGATTAGAAAACCTGTAAAAGGCTAAAACGCTAGAGCTGAAAGACTTTCATTCAGGAAAAACGCAGCAAAACCTCACAGGAGCTACAGCCATCTTTAAGTTTGCATATGACACTTGTATCCAGTCTGCCCTTGCTGCACTACATATCCCAGAAACCTTCACAAGCCTGAATTCTACCTGGGGTGGAGATGAATAACAGTACCTAGCTTGCCATGCATCCTGCAGCCTAATGCACTACAAACACAGTAGTAGATGATGGCTTGATGCACTCATCTTTGCTGTACTTTAGAGCTGGAGCTTAACTATTTTCATATGCTAAAGAATCAACAGGAAAAATTCTGAGCAAAATATTTTGGGCCAAAACAAAACAAACTCCAGCCATGCCACTGATTTTCCTTTACATGTTGTGATATCAGATGAGATATGATACAACCTTTAAAGGAGGAGTATCATAATCTTTAAGTGTTCTACATAGCCCCAGCAGTGGAGTCTACTAAGGTCAAAAAGCTTCTACATTAGACAGATGTCAAAGCAAGCAAAGAGCTAAGAAAAGTTAATAGTTTGCTTTTAATAGCATGCGGGCTCTTCATCACAAGGCGAATGTCCAGCTACAGATTCAGTTGCACTACAACAATGGTTTGCAAAAATGAATGCAGCAGCATTGCTAACGCTGAGCTACTGTTACATTCTTAAGCATACATGGCTTGCTTTTAACAGAATGCTTCAGTTCACATTTATTAAACAGAAAACTGCAGTACATTGGAATACCATAAAAAATGTTCAAATCTCCTGAGACACATGCAACATATCAGTAACTCTTAGGGTTTTCAAAACTCACTTTCAAGAGAATACAGACTCTCCCAGTAAGGAAGACCTTCTCCCCTCCTCACCTACCCTTTAAAAATAGTTTCTCCATATGAGAGTTGAAGTAAAAGGAAGAATTTCATAACTACTCCTAAAAATACATGAAAAAAATCTGAAACAGTCTCAAAGTTATTCCATTTAACCTGCACGTGCATCCAGAGAACATATATTTCACTGGGTAAGAGAGATGAAAATATCGTCCATCAATGTTTAACAGCCCACTGTTTACTCAAGGCAGACAGAGGGAGCTGTTGCTATTCAAACGAGAGATGATGGCCTCAGACAGACACATGATGATATATAATCAAAGTAGTTTGAAAGATGACTGGCACTGGAAACCTCATTTACTAAGGTCAAAGAGAAAATGCATCTGTAATTCCCCCCCCATTTGCTTGTACAGTTTTCATTATCTCTTGTAAAAAAAGCACCAACAGTAATGCAAAAGTGTTACATAACATAACAAGATAGTTTTTCAAGGCCACATCAATTACATCCCCGTTATCAAAGCCAAGCAGATTTAAAAGTGTTTATCCCCAGATGTGCCTTACACCAGCATAAAGGGTGCACTCAGCAAGTACTGATAGAGCTGGCTGCCCACTGAAAGGGGGCAGCTCCAGCCCTGGCTCGAAGCACCACAGACCTGGCTCCAGCTTGGCTGCTTCAGGCTGGCCACATGCCCTTGGCCAAGTCATGTCTATCTGAAGGCCGGATAGCTGATATCTTATATGTAGCAATTACTTAGATCAAGTCAATGCAGATCATGAGCCCATTACACCCCTTCCAGTGGGGTAGATAAGAGATTAGTGTTCCCAAGCAAGAGATTTTTATCTAGAACATTAACTATTAATTAATATTTAATGTGTTCATTATCTTGGCTAAATCATCTGAGGTTATTCTGACACTCTTTGCAGCACCCTGTGACAGTGAGGTCCACGGGCTAATTAAGAATAACAAAGGAAAAAGTTTAAAACACTCCACCCAATAACTTCCCTTGCTGCCTTGCTTTCTTCTTGTGGGAAGCTTACTCTCCTCATCATTCACGAGAAAGGTGAAACTGAAGTATGTGAGCAAAGCCACAGTACAGCTAAAAGCCATGGCACTGACCACTAGCACCACCACTGTCCTCCCAGGACAAGGGTCCACCAGAGATCCAAGGTGAGCGCCAAACCCTCAGAGACACAGCCAGCAGATCCCAATTAAAGTTTCTAAACCCCACAACTGCTCAAAGTGCTTAGCCCTGACTAGGCTAGGCATATAATTGGCAGATAGTTTTTGTTGTATTTTTTTGCTTTTCTTTCTATGAGCTCCCCATAATTCATTAACAGAGTCCTCTATGCAGTGCAGCACTGCCCTTGGCCCCTGAAACTGATGGAACTAGCAACAGCTAACTTAAAATGGATGTGAGAAAACCTTTCATTAGCAGAGTCTATAGCAATAGCCTGCAATCATCTTAAAGCAGGGATGTGAACTATGAACAGGAAATTTTAGCAATGTAGAAAGCACACTGAAATATTAGCCTGCCATACTACTTTTATTGTCATGAGCACTGTGTTGTATAAAGTTCAATTTTCACTGGGAAAAAAATAAAAAAACAAACCAATAAAAGCAACACCAAAAAACCCCACCAATTAATGGCATTTTAACTAGAACTGAATGAAATAACCAATAAAACGACAAAGCACAGTGAGCAATCTTGATTTTCTGATCCACTGCCAGCACCATGCCCTTGCTAGGCTGTACTTGGCTTTGCTGCTTGTAACAGTACAATAAGAGGGCAGAACTTGTCCATCGGATCTCTCAGACACCCTTTGAACAATTACTAGAGATACTGTTTATTCCTTTTTGCCATGTCTCAGCTTTAAAAGAGACATAACCTTGTTATTAAACAGGGACCATTAGTGAATGCTCCTGTGGGATTTAATGACTGATATTTACTCGGTATCAGAGCACAAGCTTCTGCAGGGTACTTCATGCTGAAGTCCTGCAGGTGGGATTTCCCTGAGTACTCAGTATAGATTAAGCCCCACCTTGCAGCCTACAGTGACTTAAAGCCTCCTGCCTAAAAGAGTTCAGAAATGCAACATACTAACTGCTATCTCCCACCTTTGCCTTTTTTTTCCCCCTTCTCTAGTGCCACAGTTTCATCAATGCCAGTAATATTGTTAAATCCCATCTCATATAAGTATCAGAGAGAAACATGCATCATTATTCTTCTGAGCAAAGCCTGAAGGTATCCACACCACAGGGGGAATATGATTTCAGACTGTAGTCCAAAATTGTACTTTCTATCTTGTTTAATACTTTGATTTATATCCTCATTAGCATGGGAGAATAGCTCCTATTAAAACTATTAAAGATAATTTTAGCAATAATATCAAAGGATGAGTAGGTGTAATGATAGCACTAATGATAAAAATTAATAACCATTCATTATTTTTAATCGTATGTACAGTTGAAATGAATATTCAAGAAAATAAACACGACATTTTATATGAGCCAAAAACTAAAGGCAAGTGAAACCACTATGAATTATACTCCAAATTATCAGTTGTCCAACTATTATGCTATACTTTTGCAGACATGAAGTATCCTTTCAGGAGACCACACAGCTGGGTCCCACTAAGCAACTGCCCACTTCACCACTTCAACAACTGCATCCTGTGATCCTCACTTTGACACACTGGGCATCTGGCATCTTAATTCCAGGTATACGAGGGAACAGTGGACGAGGACATTATTGGTGATGCAGAAAAAGTGCCAATTATAACATTTCGTTCCTTAGTATCTGTTTCCTTATCACTGCACTGGTCGTGTCCATTTAGATTATTAGCTCTTGAGCCTGGCACCATTTTTCACAAGGGACAGCACTACAGCCTATGATTCTAGGGACTTCAGCAACTACATGTTGTGGCTTCAAGTCTGGCTGTCAACACAAGCAACCAAGAGAAATCCCCACGTGACTTTGCAGTGTGTGAAAATCACTTCCAGAAAACAATATTTCCCAACCCATTTCAACAATCTGAAAACACAACTCACGTTAAGCACTGCCTCCAAAGTACATACTGATACTTGCACAACTTTAAGTCTTCAAGGGGGAAAGATCTCATCTTGGAAGGAGGACTGTCATTCAGGTTTTCTTTACGGACAAAGGGGCAGGGGGGTAAAACTAAACAAGAAATAGAACTCCTAACAGATAGAGTTATTTTCAACAATAGAACTGCAATTTTGTCTTTCATTACAGGTCACCTTAAAGGTTCTGCAAAAGCCTTTGCTAGATATTAAATCCCCTGGTGAAAGGTACAACAGTCATTTGGAATTTGAAGTGATTTTATCTTAAGAATCAAATGTAAGCTTTGCTGCTGTCAAAAGCTCTGTGTTCATGTCATCTGAAACACATCCTATCTTAATTGTGAAATAGCTGATACTGCCCCTGGTCTGCAGACAGGTTATGTATTTAAAGTTTTACCTCTCTGAAGTTTCCGTAACTGCTCTATCACAGCCTCAATGAAGAGGGCTTTTTCCAAGAAGGATACTTGTACCTTCCTCCCAGACAAGGTTCTTGGACAGTTGGAAAAGCAGTGCCAGCAAAATGCTACTAAAAATGATCAGTGCATGTTCATAGAACTCTTTCTCCAGCTGAAAAATTGAAGTCTCACACAATAATGGTCACCTTGGTGACTGGTTATGACATGCAAACTTTTACAAGCTTGACCAAGGCCACTACAAGTTCCCCCTGCTCTCATGACATTTCCCACATTAGGAATTGTAGAAATAGTTCCCAAATCACAAGTCTCCTAAAACATTAAAAAGAGCAACTTAGAACTAATCTCCATCAACTTGTCAGCCTGTCTTACTTTATCAGGTTCAGAGAAAGAGAGCTGCACACATCTCCCTCCAGAGCATCTTGCCACCACAATGAGAACACACCAGCTGCTCCACATCAGTATTAGATTTTGGTCAGAAAAAAAAAAAAAACCACACACACACAAAAAAACAACCCAACAACAACCACCAAAAAACACCAAACCAAAGCAAATGAAGCATCAAAGGAAAATAATAAGAAACCTACCTCTTGGAGTACTTCACTGTTGCATTCCACCAGAAGGATGACCATCCAGCCTCACACACCTGCAGGTCTGGCACACATGCCATAGCAGTCATGAGATCTGTGCCCTGTGGAAAGAAGTCCTTATTAAAACAATAAAGAGAAATCAGAAGCAGGATAGACAATGTAAGTTCTATTCCATCTTCACAAAATCACAGAATTGTAGGGGTTGGAAGACACCTCCAGAGATCATTGAATCCAACCTCCCTGCCAAAGCAGGTTCCCTACACCACGTCGCACAGGTAGGCATCCAGGTGGGTCTTCTCAGAAACAAAGGCACTGTTGGTTAAGTAGTTACATCACAAAGAGCATAGTGGATTTGTGTTTTGTGTTCTTGTCAGTTTCTCTCCCTACGTGCTAAGGGTGCCCAACCTCTGAGCTGTGTTAATTTATGTGAGGGATGGTAGCAACTTGCTGTGCAGGGATGCCTGCTGCCTGCAACAACACTTTCCTCAGTGTGATCCCCAAAAGACAACTCAAAGCAAACAGTAAGGTATTGAGGTCACAGCTGAAATACCATGGCTCCATACACAGGTAATACACTGAGCTATCTTCATTTAACAGTTGTTATGGAGGCAGAGAGATGAACTGCATTTAACCGTAACCTCCACTTCCCCCAGGCCTTAGTCCCACAGAAGTTTTGGGGTGCTGGAAGCTCCAAGAGCACTGCACATCTGCAACCAGATAGTGGCCTCCTGCTGTTTTGACATAAAACTCCAGCTGCAATTAAATTAAAACAATCAAAACAAAACAAACTCAAGAACAAATGCCCCACAAATATCAAACTCACAGACAAGCAGGGGAAGCACTACTGAACTGAAAACAAAAGGCTCAGCCAAAGGCCCTGAGCACAAAAAGCAAGTAGAAATTGATGAAATTGAAATAACCAGGAAAATAGACCAAGGTCACAATGGTCAACCTTGAGTGTAGGAGAAGAAACAAATGTCTCTCAGACAGAGTGTAAATGTAGGTCTTGGTAGTGAGCAAGCGCTTGGTATGGGATCTGTGAACAGCGGGGAGCACAGGCCTGCAGCTGCGGACACCCCACAGTTCCCAGTACAGCTCCCAGGGAAGGAAGGGACGCTCCAGCCCAGGGTGTATGGATGTGCAAATACTTCATTACAGTTGCTTTTGTTCTGTTGTTTTCTCCCTCAGAAAAAAAAATCTATTCCTAGATAAGAAGGCATTATGTTGCCATTGCCACTGGCTAACCTCATGCCATCTCAAGCATACCTGTGAGGCTTTAGTGGCCTTCAGCAACTGGGGAGGCGAGTGCCTGAGCAGCACCCTGAGAGCTGGTTGTTTCAGTAGTGCCAAACTCATGTTTGTTCAGCTGTGTCTGACCAAGAGATTTGGTTTTACCCGTAGCTTCCGTTTGCTCTGGTTTCTTCTGCTCTATTAGCACTTCTTGGATGCTAGTTTTGACTCCTCATTTTTCTGGAAGGCAGTGACTTCCAGAGAGCAGGAAGGCTACCACTGTCTGTGTCATCTGCACTCAGCCTTTCTGAGTGGTCCCCTACGAGAAGTAGGTCACTGCATCACAATGGTTGCCATTCTGAGAGAGGCCCATGTGGAAATGGGTGTGGATGCAGATGGATGCTTCCAGGCAACCACAGCCAGGGACTTGCTCACAGCATGGTAATTCCTGCTCTTAACATCTGAGCCAAGTGGTGTTTTTACAATATTTATGAACTAATTAGTTTAATTTATAATTTTATTTAATTAATAAACTAATTATTCACTATTTATACTGTATAAAATATATTAATACTCAAGTTGTGACAGTGATTGATTTACAACCTTTTAAAGCCCTGACTGATGTAATGAGTAGAAGCTTCAATTAATTTTTGCTGGAGCTGCAAGCTCCCTGCAGCATCCAAGGTGGGTGTGGGGCTCCCTAGCCACAAGCAGCGCAGCAGCTGCCAGCATACTCTGCACAAGGCAGCCTGGCTTTATCCTCAGGGATTAACCAAACTCTCCATGGCTCTCTCAGGCACAGGAATCTTTCTCCTCCTTTCCTTGAAGAGAACCAGAAATTATGCAACCTACCACTTGCACACATGAATCCTGCTCAGATCCCCATGGAAGCCCACAGGGAGCATGCAACCAGCCCCAGTGCCCTCACTGCTTGATAAATCCTGAACCTAGGACCAAAATGGTTCTTTCATCCCTGGAAAGAAAGACACTTTTCAACATGGAGATGCATTTATATAACACTTGCTGTATTTTTTAACTAATTACTAATTGCTTCTTAATCAGTCAATACTTGGAAACTAACAATTCATTACTAAATATTTGATTACTTGACATGCACTCAATTTTAAACTATGATACTTACATTCAAGTGATGACAGGGACTGATATACAACTGTGTTAAGAGCCCCCTGGTGCTGAAGTGAGCTGGAGCTGCACTCCCAGCCCCATGCAGGTGGCAGGAGCTGGCAGTGTAGCTCTGCAGCCCTTATCCTCAACACTGAGCAGAAAGTGGCCTTGCGTAAGGGAGCCAAGGAGCTTTGTACCTAGGTGCTGCTCAGGCCTGGCTATGGGTCTCTGAGGATTTTGCTCCTGCCAATGGTGATGCCACAGCCTGATTCTGCCCCATAACTAGTGGCTCAATCCAGAGTTATTGCAAAAAAAGAACAAACAACAAAAGCAAACAAACAAACAAAAAAAAACCCTCAAAAAAAAAAAAACCCACAAAAAAAAACATGTAACTCACACACAAAAGAACACCTAAACAGAATCACAAAGTGTCTTAGGTTGGAAGGAACCTTAAAGTCCATCCCGTTCCACTGCCTGGTATGGGCAGCCCAGGGCCCCATCCAACCTGGTCTTTAGCATCTCCAGGGATGGGGCACCCACAGCTTCTTTAGGCAAATCTGCAGGAATGAGTGGTGTGTTTGATTTTTATATGTATTTTTTCTTTTTGTATGTATACACTTCTCAGTGTGACTTCCTTGTATCCTTGAAAATAGTAAGATGTTGAATTAATAAAGCAGGATAGAGAAGCAGCAACCTTGTGAACTGAAGGTTTTCTGTTACTCCTCAGTAACAGTAACTTGCACTTTCAAGCTTAACAAACAAAACTGTTTATTTAAACTAAGACTAAGGTGCTGTACGATATCTGGGCACCTATCAACATAATGTAGAAACTTTACAGAGGTGTAGGCTGTAACGAATGCTACCCAAATTGCTACTGTTAAAGACAGGAAGAAGTGTGACAGCACTTAAAATTTATTTTACAGGAATAACTGAGAGATGGGGAAGCTGAATATGAGTAGAATACATCAAAGCCACTGTAAAAACAGAGATTAATAATGCCAGCCTGCTGCAGAGGCTAATCACAAACATGAGGACCAGATAACAGCCCAGAAAGCACTGCTAAAAAGCAGGAAAAGCTTGCAAGTTCAAAAAAACAAATAGTATCTTCCATGGAAGAAACCTACTAGAAAGCAAAATAAGAGGACTGTCCCAATTATGAAATAATTGATGATAACAAAAAAAGGTTCATACTTAAGAAATAGACAGTCTTAAGAAGTGATTCTGTCTCTAGCAATTGCCAGGAAAATGCTACAGAAACTAGTACCTCAGTGGTAGGGCTCCCTGGTTTGTTGTACAGGGCAATGTTTCTAAATGAGAAAAGCTTAAAAATACAGCTGAAGCTAGTGATGGTGTCCGCTCATTTCTGTCATGTTCTTTCAAGCAAGGAGTGAATAGTAAAATGTTAATTCTTCCAGAGAGAAAGGAATACTGAGGAAAGACGCCATAGATTAGTAGAGGATAATCATAGTAACTGAGGCTTAACTTACATTCCACGTTTCCTGAAGTTGACATCATGGTGCATTACTGTAAACATATGTTGAAGGCTTCCCTGTAAAGACAGAAGTATAGTAAAATCTATTAATAAAAGTAACAGCTACAACTTTAAGCTATAAACTTTACTTCTTACATGTAGGCGAGAGATGGAACCAAGAAAGAACATACCAACAATCCAGTGAACAGCTCTTTGAGAAGAGTAGGCAATAAATCGGATAAAAAGAAAAGAATCAGACTAGGCTGTTAGCAGGAAGTTCTTGTCAAGATAATCACTAACAGCAGTTTTATGTTAATTTTTAAATCTTTCATAAATATCACAGAACAGCAAGAAATTCATTATACCCCACAGATAGAGATAGCTACTTGCTGCCTAACTTTGCCTTAATTGTTTTCTACTACAAATGCTTATGAGAAGAAAAAGATGCAATACTTAACTCATTTCCTATAACACTGGTAATGACCACAAGAAAATTAAGAACCCAAGTGGCACAAATTCAAAGTGCCTGTTCAGCCCAAGCAAGAGAAATCCTGTTTCTCCTATTGCTAAATGTGATCAGAATGATCTGATTATGAATATATTTATGTACAAAGTGTATATATAAGTATGTATAGATATAATTACACGTATTTGCAAATGATACTGCAGTTGGAAGAAACAAGTGATTCAATTAAGTCCAAATGTTTCCCACATGCAATCTGGTGGAGTATAATTTGTTATCATTAAGCTATCTCTACAACTTCAGAAGTGAGAACTATACTTTCATGTCTTTCAGAAAACCATTACAGAAATTAATGGTCCTTGAAGAGGTAAAAAGTAGGTTAGAAAACAACAGCAACAAAACACAGCACTTGGTAGATACCAGTGTTTCCTTCATTAAAGATGTCAAAATACTGAATCTGTGGTATGTAGATTCATGCCAACTTGGAAAGCCACGGAAAGGTTTGTTATTAAATGACTAACCAAGTAATTGTAAAAATAGGCATTTACAGTATTACAGGTTAGTTATTTTCCTACTGAAATCCTTTGAACTAAATCTGTAAAACATACAGTGTGTTACCTTAGCATTAAGTCCACACTTTGAAATTGTCACTCACGTTGTACCTGCAGTACAACAAAACTCAGTAGAGTCATAGAACCACAGAATGGTTTGGGTTGGAAAGATTACCCAGTCCCAAACCCACTGCCATAGGCTGACTGCCACCCACCAAGTCAGGCTGCCCAGTGCCCCATCCAACTTGGTCTTGAGCACTGCTAGGCATGGGGCACCCACACCTTCCCTGGGCAGCCTGTACCAGTACATCATCACCCTCTAACTAAACAATTGTTTCCTTATATCTAATCCAAACCTACCCTCTTTTAGTTTAAATCCATTCCCCCTTATCCTATTGCTATCTGCCATATACCTGTGTAAAAAGTCATCCTCTCTCCTGCTTATTAGCTCTTCTCATTATCTTCTTCCAATTCTTGGCTGATACCGAGTTTAGCTCTTTATACTTCGGAGCAAACAGAGTTTAAAAAAATACATGAGTAGTTAACAGTCATTTATTTAGGTAGCCAGTAAGTGCTTCTCAGTAACGCACCTGCAGAAAGCTTAACAATTAGTACTGCAAATTCTGAGCTGATAAACATGCTCTCTCCAATCAGCACTACTAGCACTGCAGGTGGGAGACTGAGAGGGAGTTTGAGTAGATCCTGATGAAACCAAGGGGCTTTTCAGACATCTCAGGACTTGGTTTTCAGTTTACAAAGAATTTTAACAGCACGTGTTCAGTTCTGGTTTATGTATATGTTCCCTGATTTATAGGAAATCTGAAATCAGAATGCTATAGTTGGATGAATCCGATCACAGTCAAAAAATCCTCTTAAACCAAAACTGATCTCCTACAGCATGAGTTTTCTGCATTTGAGGTACTGAGTCCCAGGTAGGTCTAGAATTCAGATGTGGAGAAATGGTGAACCTGATCAAAAATCCCACGTAAATCATACCAAGCTTCCACATACCATGACTTCACTTCCAGAGTTAGCAGGTAGTGCTTGATGATGAAATGAAGCAGAAGCTGTCTGGGTCTGAAGAAGCTCTCTTGTGGAGTGTAGATAAACTAGAAGAAAGTGGAAACAAACAATAAGAAAGAAAACAAGAAGTCTTTATTTGCATAATATGTGTTTTGATTATAGTAAAGGCACCAAGAATGAAAACTTCTATTGACAGCTTGCTCAAGGGCTTCCTCCAGCTTTTTGCACAGCAGGGATCAGGATGTACGTACAGATTACAACCTTCAAATTATCAGGGACAGGCAAACCTCCTAAAGCTTTTCCAAACAGAAATGTTTCTCAAGTTCATTTGAAAGAATGAAGCATAAAGAGTATTTCAAAACAGTCTGTTATTAGAGCAATTGAATTCCATTTTTATGGCAGCCCATTGAGTGCCACGATTTTATCTTGGAGAAAAAAACATTCACAGGAGCTCAAAGGTGAGTATCAGCTTCCCAGGAAAGCTAAGCATGTGGAGCATTGGACATAGGCACAAACTTGCTTCTCAAGTACTCTGCTTTAGTGGCATGAGAAAACTAAAAGGTGTGTTCAAAGAGAAGTTTATGAGAGAGAGCAAACAACATTTTTAGGTTGAGAGCCCCAGAAAAAATGCTCCAACTGGACTTCTCAGTCCTCCTCTCACTTGGGTTATGGTCAATCTGATGTTCCCTTCCTCAAAACTCAAGGAGTCACTCAGAGCCTAATTTTGTACATTTATACAAAACATGCAAATTGTTATGTGTCCCTGTTCATTGCATGGGAGCTGGACTAGCTTTAAGGGCATCTTCCAACTTAATTCTATGATTCTATGAGGCTTAGGTAATCCTCCTGGTGATATCCATAACTATCCCGCTGTAATAAGATAAAGTTACTGATGTTATTCTTCAAAACATAGAAAACCTGAACATCTTTTCCTGCCTGCTTTGTATTTCACAGAGTTGTCAATCTACTGCATGCAGTCTGTGTGCAAAAGCTGCAGATAGCTTCTGTTGTCAGCTGGTATGTGATTAATTCCTTTTTTCACCAAGACCTCTGCAAATCTGTGCCCCACCAAAATGTAATAAGAAGTAGCAATGAGACAAGATAATGGTTAAAGTGTGGCCAACTGTGATTCAAGCAGCAAGCTGCAGTTTTAGATTCACTGATTTCTCTCCAATTGGACTGCAAAAACCCCATAATGAGGATTTTAGCAGCCAAGATGGATGGTGAGAAAGCGTAGGTGCCACACACCTACAGCAAGTCTTAGCTGACTGGAGCTTCAAGAGCTATCCTGGATAAACAGTACCAGTGTCTTTCTCTCAAGAGGTTTGCTGAAAGTAGTACTGCTTATAGCAGAAAGTAATACTTGCATTATTTAATAAGATTTCAGTATAAAACCAGGAGGGGCTCACTCTATTGGCCTCACTATGATGGTTCTCTGATTTCATCAAAGTAAATTAAACAAAACTGATCAAAACATGTAGGCACAATAAATTAGATTAATGCAGCCATATATCATCCTGTGTCAACGCTATGGAAATGTCACTTCCCAGTGTTGTTCTGTTAAAGAAACCGTACAAGTGCAGAGATCTGTAGTCCTGTCCTTTTTTATAATTATTGATGAAACATCATTTTGTACAACAGAAAATGAACTTCTAAGCTTTCACTTGTATTACATTTAACATTATTAACAAACTGATTTGCGTATAATGAACACGGAAATTATAGGAAATTAATTGATGTGAAATACTATGTACCTGCCTGAACCAGTATTTTTGCTCAGCAAAATCTGTAACATCAGAATGAATTGAGTTGATAAGATGACTGAGGAGCAGATGAGACTTTGAAACACTCAGTTTAAATGTGTGTCAGATGTAACAATATGAGTGCAGAAGGATAAAAAGCACACCAAGTTCTGCAGGGGTTTTGGTTTTCCAGAGGCAAGTAGCAGTTGAGATCATTATAATCAGGATGAAATGAACAGTTCCTGCACTTATTTTGTGGGCACTGCATTTCAGGGATCTCAGGATAGAAGAAAGTTTTTGGAATAGGGTCTATTTGGTTTGCTGTGTTTCATAAAAATCTGCGCAAATCCAGTTTAGCACTTGTGTATACTGACTAACTCCTTACATTAATGACTCAAAATTAGGCTATTCCATGCTGGCTCCATGGAGCTGACAGTCTCAGAGATGCAATAATAGGAGCAAGTTTGACTGTAACTCAGAGGAAAGCGTCTAACTGTAAATACTGATGTTGAATAATCAAGTAATATCTTCATCCGTAACTGTACGCTATATATCATATGTATGTATGTCATCCATCACCACTAAGTGAGAAAAGACAGTGCATACAAAGCCAGGTGCATACAAACACAGGAGAAATACTAAATTACTGACTTGTACTTTCTTCCTGTTCCAAATAAAAATAGGAAAGTTACAGAAGATCCCAAGCTACTGGAAAAGGAATCCCACAGGATGCATACAACATGTGCCATACGAGGAGAAAAAAAGACTGGGAAGCACAGGTAAAGGACGTTATCATAATGCTTAATGTAAATGTTCCCTTTGTACTCTGTGATTTGGTGAGATGTCCCAACTAATGCTCGAGGCATACTGCAGACAGAGGATTAAAGCAGTGCCTGTGTTCCGTATCTGACCAAGCAGCAGGCTGTATCTCCATAAAGAACATTTTTCTCCCGCAGGTCATATTTCCTATCTGCCCTGTGACAGGAGGCATAATGAAATTCAAAACAATTTCTATGAGGAACTATTTCTATGCATAGAGTGAGAGAATTGCAAAGCACCACATGTGTAGATGTCCACCTTCTGGTTGACCCTTCTCTTACAAACACACTTTGAGGAACTCAAGTCAGGATCTTCTACTATGTTTACTTAACAAAGGGACCACCTGACTACTGCATAATTAGGTAGGTGATCTAAGCTACCAATTTATTTATTTTTCTCTTTTTGTGTGGCACTTGAAAATTTTTCAATGATTTTGCATGAAACATGACATAGAAGAAATGTATCACACTTCTTCCTTTATAGAGGGATGCTTGTGTGGCTTCTGACTTACATAGGCAACTGTTTCCTGGCTTGCAATACCTGAACAAGATGCTGAGGTTTGATGACATATTTCTGGAAAATATATATGACCTGCAGGGTGTCACTGCAGCATAATTGCCAAAGTCAAAGGGATTTCCCTATTAGCAAAACCTGCTTTCTTGTCTGATGTACAGAGTCTATGGACTTCCTGCCAACAACGTGGAATTATGTTCTTGAAAGGGCTTGTATTACCAGTACTCTGTCTCCTGATGATTTAAGTGTCTAAATTCCATTTCTGAAGCAAAGTGGACCAGATTCTGGGAAGAATTTTGGAATCCAGACTTAAAAGTAGCCTGAGCAGAGGGACTATCAAAACAGCTCATAAATCCAACAGAATCTGCACTGTGGGACCATTCAGGGGAAACTCATGCACCAACAGCCTTGAGATCTCTGTTTTCAAAAATACAGCAGTTCCTGTGTGAGGAAGGGATGGTGTTTGAATATTGGCATTCAAATACGAACTTAATTTCAAAGCACTGTTATTTAAAAATACAGCCTTCCAACAGTGAGATATGCTTATGATTTCAAAATGCGAGGGGAAAGGAGATTTTGAGGTTTTATTTTCTTGTTTAACAAAAACATGTAAACATTCATGCAAAATAGAAATGAATTCCACACAATCGGAATACTATGACTGAGGGCTATAACCTTTTTAGAAGGGACAGGCGGAGTAGGAAGAATGGGACAGTTGCCCTCTATGTTAAGAAGGGGATAGACTGCAAAAGGTGCCCCTGAGAAACAGCTATGAATAGGTTGAGTGCTTGTGGGTTAAGATTAGGGACCAGACTAATAAAGGGCATCTGGTAGTTGGGGTCTACTAGCCGCCTATACTGCCAGATCAAGGGGAGCCTGCTGATGAGGCCTTCTTCCTTCAGCTGCAAGAGAAGTTGCGCTTGCAGGCCCTTGCACAGGCTGCTCAGAGAAGTTGTGGATGCCCCATCCCTGGAGGCAACTAAAGGCCAGGTTGGAAGGGGCCCTGGGCAACCTGATTTAGTGGATGGCAACTCTGCTCATAGCCTGGGAAGTCAATACTAGAACTTTTTTAATGTCCCTTCTAACCTAAGGTATTCCATTCTTCTAGAATTATAAGCCACTTAAGCACCCATTACAATTTTAGTCCTATACTGAAAAGTCTGAATCATAAAGAGTGTTTGACACCTGTGGCTTCTTTGAAGTCAGTGAAGAAGATTCTGCCACTGTCATTTTTGGCATGTATTCAGAGAACTTTCTTGTGCAGGACGAATTACTATGCCTACCACTTCTACGAGATCTTAGCTAAAACACTGTCATTCATACCAGTACAGAGACTGCCAGAGGAGTGCCGAGCTGATGAGCACAACGTGGAGTTTTCTTATTGCATCTTTCTGTGCAGGATTGTGTACTGTTATAAAGCATGGAAAGAGAACAGTTGGGCAGAGCTGGATTCTTCTCATTAAAGATAGATGAAAAGCAAAAGCCTTGTTATAACCTGCCTGTTTGTGACACTGACATGATAACATGAAGGTCGACTGCTGTGTTTTTGCAGAGAAACCCATGAAGCAGCGCAAATGACTGAAGCACGTGTAATTGCCTAAAAGGTTGCAGGTACTCCAGGAAGGTGACAGATTCCCTTTCTGCTGCTGTCACCTTGCCCTTACTGCATGCTGGGGTAAATGACAAGAGGCAAAGACATATCACCTGCAATCACAGACCACATTGCGTACTCTTTGAACAAGATTCTTCACAAAGGAATTTCCCCCTTTTGCCAAAATGAGCTTGCAAGCCTTATCTTCATTTTCATTCTAAAAAGCTTGACATCTGACCCCAGTGAAAATTTAACTTTTTTTTTTTTCAGGTTATGCTGAACTGCATAATAGGGGGGACACTGTCAAAAACTGACAAAGAAATCAGGAAGAAAAGCAAAAATGATGCAAAGAAAGAGGACAGAAAACACCAGGAATGTGGGAGGTTGTAGAGCTGTCCCCTGTCCTGCAGAGCAGGATGAAGTGACCTTAACCCTCAGAAGATTCAGAAAGCTTAGAGAAATGCAGAGCAGATGTCTGAAAATCCCCAAAACTCAGGAAACAACTGCCCATTAATCAAACAGGTGAACACAACATATACTCCCAGATCTACCTGCCTGAAGTTAGGCTTCCCTGTCCAGAAAAGGATTCCCTCTAGGAGAATTAGCCCTAATTTACTGAACTATAGCCACATGACTTAAATGTGCTTCTAAACAATTCTTCCTGTTCAGATGAGCAGACCAAACCTGGGTGAGGTGTCAACTCATGGAAGCTGATGAAACATATCGCTAGTCAACCAAGCCTGATCAGTCGTTGACCATAAAGGCTATAAAAGGTTGTAAAACAGAAGCACTCTGTTAAAAAAATATCAACAGACACTAGAAATGAAGTGGATTTGGGCCTTCAGTGAGCAGAGATGTCTGGGTCTACACATAAGTCAGCATGGTTATGTAGCAGAAGACAACCAATCTGCTGAACCACAAGTGGACACTGTGGGTCCTGAGAGGAAGGGGAACAGCAGTGGAGAACATGAAACAGTTACGTTATCAGTCAGACAAGTCAGCCTGAGTCCGATCAGACAGGCTGACCAGCTCAGATCTCACCATAAAACATCCAATACTGTCAAATGATGGACTGAAATAAAGCTCCCCTTGCCCAGGATAAAAAAAAATTAAAATAAAATAAAGGAGCACCCCTAGCACTTTCCACTGTTGCTACCACTAAGAGCAAATGAGCATGTACCACAGAAACATCAGCTGCCTGGCTTTCAAGTAAGCCATGCACAGGAAGTAAAAGTTCAGCCGCCACTTGAATATGCTTCATACCAGTATTTCTAGGTTTCTTGCCATTCTCCAGTTTTTAGATCCTGTGCACTACCACATTTCAGGAAAAGTATTCACCTATTCCAAATATAACTTGAAAAATAATTAAAATAATGCAAGAAACTGTAAGTACTTTTGCTCCCAAATACACTTTCCGCAAGCAGATTTTACTAAGTTCTGAATGCATGAATTCTGCCTATGTGATTTAACAAAAGCTCTGCAGATCGGTTTCAATTTGCTTGCTCTTCTCTTAAGGGACTGTACTTAGGAAAGTCCTTTTCTTTGTAGCAAACAGTGCTTTCAGGGGAAAAAGTGGTGATCACTAATACTACAGTATTTGAGAAGAAGAACCTCTTAGTTTACCTCCACTATTTTTTTTTCTTCAAGTCCAGAGCACCAGATAAAGCTGAGACAGTAGGTTAATAGAACTAACTGACAGAAATATTTTGGTTCTAGAAGCCTCCAGCCTCACAAGGTACAAAGTATTTGGAGAAACTATGTATGCTATAATCTTCCCAACACATTCACTTTTGACTGCTGAAAAAAGGGGGACACTGGGTGAAGCAAATAACCCAAAAGAATTATTCACACATCCCTGTATAGCCATTTTGTTCTGCGTACTTTTTATGCTATCATATATATTCATAGTAGGAAGTCCACTGACTTTCTTTGCGTACCCAGTTTCATTAAATGAACCTCTCATTTCACCTGGTGCCCCCAGCAAGCTACACAGGTAGCTCGTTTTATATTAAAATACCTAGTGCAGGACAGGACCTTCTAGTTATTATACTTTAGGAATGCTCTCTGGTGTTGGAACCAGCTTCTGTGTCTCCACCCTTTCCCAGGCAGAATTGGTTAAACCACAAGATCCCAACTGCATTAAGAGGTTCTGTCAAATGATTAGGATATTTATCACTCCACTGGCAAACAGTCATACATTTTTCACCATTCCTGTTTACTGTTTTAACAAGATAGAACCTAATATACACACCCATCTAAGCTGAACCCCCATTTTTTTGGTGGCAAATGGTCAAGGCTGCATGGAAAGGAAAGATTAGGAACAAAAGATTGTGTATCAAGTGACACAGAAATCCTACAACACAATCCTACTGTGCCATTTCCTCGAAGCTGAATCTTGGTTTTATTCTCACCTAAATGACAGATTTTCAGATCCAAAAAGCTGATAGGCAGTCAAAAACAAAAATACAGAGCCATAAGATCTAGGCATTCCTTCTTAATCATATAGCAAGACTGACCCTTATTTGGTCAAAATCCATCAGCAGAGAATAACAAATACCACTGTATGAATTTTCTGGGAAAGCCAGTGAGAGTGAGAGAGAAAGTCTTGCTCTCAGGAGAGCAAATGGGTGTTCAGCAAGAAGAGAACGAGCAAGCCTCAAAAACATTTTGTTGCCTACATTTGGCACTGGGACTTTGCTGACATTTGATAGGTCATTTTCACCAGATTTCCTCAAATCACTGTCAAACTAGTTCATTTCCATTAGGGAAGACACAAGTACACACAAATATTTCCATGTGTTGTATTCAAAACACTTTTCCCAAAGGAACAAAGTCGAGTAGTGTAGCGTTTTTGTAATTTGCTTTTCCATTTTGGTCACAACCCCTCGTGTTATCAGAAGTGGAAAGTAAAAATTCGCAGGCTTCAGTGATTTCTTTTTTTTACTACCACTCTTCCCAGAGACGTAACATGTGAGAGGGCAAGGGAACTTTGTACCAAAGATCAAATCAGAAATACCCTCAGTGTCTGCAATATACACAAATCAAGACGGCGTGACTTGTGCTCAGGTAATTATTATTACTCTCGGATATGGCTTCCGCTACTTGTTCTACTGAAGCACATGTCCAAAGAAAACAGAGTGCTGGAAAGCAAGAATATCTTCTCAGGAAACAAGGCACTGAGACATTTCAATCGACACTGGAGCCACTACATATTAGTTCAGGAAAGGTAATAGATTCAGTTTTGGAGGGAAAGGCAAAAAAATAAGATGAATATTATCATCTGCACAAGTTTTCTGCTGTTCAGAGCAGACTGCAGAGCAAATTCTTTACTCCTCAAAGGTCTAACAATTCACAAAAACGTACATTCTTCCCTTTAACCTCAGCTCCAGACAGAGACCAAGAAATAACTAAATCCAGACAGCAGCGCTTTCTTATATGCTATTGATTCCCAGTCCCACATCTGCTTTAACTGCAGATCAGTTAATCTAGGCGGGCAGAGAGGAAACACAAGGGGAAAACCTCTCATGTTCTTGCTCACTGAGAGTCATTTCCTACCTGGCTTAGGGTAGGCAGCCCACAGTCACCCTCACAGGACTGAGCAACACAGCCCTGCTGCCTTGCAGGACGCCTTGTGCTCTCACATCTCCAAAGCACTTCAGAAAAATCGCCTACAGAAACATTAAGCCTGGGCTTTTGAAACTGCTTCCTAGGAGATCTGAATGCTCCTTTTGTATTAACTTTTATTCATTTCAAAGTCTCCGGAAAGCCTGTAACTTAGTTTCCCAAAGGATTTCCTGAGCAGGAACAACTTAATACAAACTGTCACCTGTGAAAGCTACTTGTCAGCTGCCACAAAAGTCTGTAAGACATGCCCATGTTGCCATGACCAACTTGGTTTTAGAGAGGCCCTCATAACCACAGAAACAACAGAAGAAAGATGATGTCAAGTATTTCTGGTGATCTGATAAATTAACTTTTGGAAGCAACTAATGACAGAGAAGCTTTTTGATGTTTTTCCTCCAGCTTTGGGCCCTGATCTCTAGGGAAATGAATGCCTCAGAAACAGCCATCCCAAAGATGGTGCTGCAGCATCCATTTGGGTAGATGGACAGGCAACTTCACCTTCCTTCTGACACAACAGCTACACCCTGCAACATCAACTGTCATAGCAAAAGCTGAGGTAGCCCTGTAAAATCTGACTCCAGAGTTGGCAGCTGCATAAACAACAACAGCTCCTGGTGCAGCAGTCTGCCCCACACTAAGCCCCAGTGCCTTGCTGAAAGATCCATGTTAACCCGTGTGCCTATACCCACCTGAGAGCCAGGTATTATTAAAAAAGGCTGCAATCACACCAAGAAGAAAATTCCTAGGCAACACCTGCCTTAAATACCTTAGTGATGGGTTCAACACTATTTCCTAGACAGGAGAGACATTTTGCAGGGTGCTAGATTATGTGGAGGTAGTGAGCGTGCTGCAGAGAGCCCTGTAGCAACAATTACAGAAAATACAGAACCTAATAAAATGAGGTCAAGAATTTTGTTTTCTGTTATCCTAATAGAAGTTGAAAAAGGCATTTGTTGATGCTCTTAAAAAGATTTATATGAAAAAAAAATACACAAACAAGAATTTAGTAATTAAAATAGCTAGCAAGCAAGGTTCAAACAAACACATGCTAAACTCTGAAATAAGTTGCTCTTTAACCTTAGACTTCTGTTCTATATGCTTTATAGCTATAATTTGTAACAGAGATATAGTACATGAAGCCATATTAGCTGATACTTGAAACACAGTATTATCACTTGATAGAATATGTTTGGAACGAATCAATTATGATTTTTAAAAACCATACCCCAAAATTAAAGCTATCTAAACATGTTCTGCTACATACCCCTTCAATCTGAGGAATTTTGTTGCTAAGGCAACCTGGTCACAGTGTGTCTCAATTTAGGCCATGATTGCTGTTTTAAATAGAAATGCCATCCAGTTAATGCACAGCTGATTTTTAGTAAAATTTTCAGTAAAAGGTATGCGATAGGTATGTGCAATACATACCAACAGATCATGTATTTATTTTGCAATAAAAAAGAGAGTACATACAGCTATTTCACACTGATTTGCTGTATCTCGTTAGAGACTGCTCTCCAAGCAAGGGATTCAAATGACTTCGTATTGGCACCAGCCGAGGGGGGGGAGAGGGGGGAGAAAAAAAAGGTCATTTCTTGGTTGCAGTCTTGACATTATTGAATATCAGCAAATTTCACTTTCTGAAGAAGTTGCAACAGAACAAGACCTCCACGAAGAGAGTGAACCACAGCAAACTCCAACTAGTGGGAAGTGTATTGATGGACACCATCTACACTCAAAGACCAGTCAGCAGGACAGCCTATGTAGCAAGAGAGAGTCAGTTTTTGTACAGATTTCTGCAAACTAAAGTATGCAACTGATCTTCACAAGTATGTTACTTAGCCAAGTGACAACACACTAAATACCTCACCTCCCAAAAAGTATGTAACCATTTAGCCATTCCAATCTAGGAATCCATGCCACTACCAAATCCCATGTTCTCCATGTGCGAAGGGAGGCCTTTCACATGAAGAATGGAATAAAGAAATAGTAGAGAGACAGGGAGAAAGTCCTTAGCCTAGCTCAGCCTACTTTGTACATGGAAAACTGCCTTCTTACATAAAGCAGTAGTTAGTTGTGAGAAGCCCTGCCTATCTCAAAAGGTGTCAAGAGACTCCAGGTTGTTGAAAGCAGAATGAGGAAGACACTTCAGATACTTCAGAGAATGAATTCCTGTTTGAGTATCAGTTAAATGCAGCATAAAACCTCACAAGTGATGACATTTCAGAAATAATCATATTATTCTCATATATTGCTATACACTTCATGCCTGATACTCGAGTAACATACTGTAGTTATGCAAGAGACTGGGCTTAGCTGCAAGCATCATTCTAGCAATTAAGCTATTTCTCTGAATCTATAAATTCTACATCAGAGTTGTTTGGGTGCCAGGCACCATTGATTCTCTCTTCCCTCTCTTCCACAGAAAGCTTGCAAAGCAGATCAATAAGTATGTACATTTTGAGGTGCTCTCCACAGTTCCCCCTGCAACCCCCTCTTCCCCCCCTTCCAAAAAAAGATTTAATCACCTGCCACAAATACCATCATGTCAAGACAGAAGTTTGCTTTTGAACAAGATTTTGCTATGACACTGAATTGACTGAACTGATCTATTATCACTTGATAAAGGCAGTAAATAACTTCAGCTTCTGCCCCTCACAAAAAAAATATTCTCTAACCATCTTTATTTTCCTTCTTTTAATCTTTTATTTTGATAAAAGCTTTATTTGCTAATGAAACACAGGCATCTATAATCATTCTCCCATCCTGCACTGCAGATAAGGAGCACAGGCACAAGGAATACTGAAAATTTAGTAGAGGTAAGTGACTAATTTGATTATGACACACACAGTGGTTAAATAATTAATGAACCTCAGAGTACAGATAAGCAAACTGTTCATTTCAAGTAATGGGGATTTAACTTTCATTCCTCCTTTGAACTGAACAGAATACTCCCAAAGATTATTTATCAGTTGATTGAATCTTGTAGTGAGATGGAGGTTTTGACCTCTGCTTATTTATTCCATTTTGCTATTTAGCTTCAGCTTGGTAGAAAAAATAAGGACAAGACTGTGACAGTTCACAGAGATGCAATTTGTCTATTGAACTTAGCTTGGCATCTGTTAGACACACAAAGAAACAAAAGAAACCACATAAATATTCATCAGCAAAGAAGTCAACCACGATGCTGGATTTGAAGCATTATGTGTTATTTTTGTAATGATAATAGTGATTTGTCAGCCCTAATGATATCTCAGAAAGTTGCCTGACTGATCTTTTACTTGTGTGAGTATAATTTATTTTTCCATTTTATGTTTTGCCTATCATTTGTTCCCAAAATATGGAAGTAGATTTACATAATAGAATTCTGCTTGGTTGTGTTGGACAGGCTGGGCTTTTTTGTTTCAGGTAATGACAGCAGTATCAGCTCGTTCTTCCCTTTGCATCTCATTTGAATAAAACCTATAATGTGACAGGCGAGAGATGGCATTGCCTTATAACCAGCTAATTGGGGGAGGAATTATGGTGTAGACATTAGATAGTGTGGATTCATCTTTGAAACCTATCATCACCTCCTTACAAAAATAATTCTTTCAGCCTAGTTTCAAAAGTCAGCTTTATTTGTCAACTCTGTTTATTATTATAAGTGTGTCTTATAATGATTTGTTTTTCTGGACAGTAAACCTGCCAGAACACAGAAAAACTATCCTATCTTAAAAAAGGCATGATGCAACTTAATTTCTTATTACTACAGCTACCCCAGTTGGGATTTAACACATTGAAGAAAGGTGTATTTTTGAAAGCACAGTAAAGACCTTGTGCCCCACCTACTTACATTGGAAAGTGGGCACCAAAATGACTCAGGATCTTCGCATGAGTGCCTGAAATACACCAGAAAGCTAGTGGGAGGAAGATATAAAATCCTTATAGACAGAAAGAAAACTTCAAACTGTGCTCACATCTACAGATATTGTGCAAATAAAGATATTGTATAGCAAAAATGCTTAAAGATTGTTTAGGTTTCATTCAAAATGTGAACTGAGGGCTTACTTGCTTTGTTGGAAGAATGCAAAAGGGAGGAAAACAAATGGTTTGTTGTAGCTTCCCTCTAGTCAAAGCTTTGCACATGGACAGAATAAAACTGTTTTTGTTCAGATCTTCCCACAAATGAGGTGGAGAACTTATTTGAATCCACTGAAGGGGCAAGAAATCATCTCTTGGGAAGGGGCAAGTTAAGATGACCACTGGAGCACCAGAAGACCTGAGAAGAGCTGAGCTACAGCCGCTGCCTCACCTGCAGACCTCCATAAACAGGCACCCCTCACTCAGGCAACCCCAGTCTTGAGAGGGTGCATCTCTCAGGAAGATCTGCCTGCATCAAGGCTGGCACTTTTGGACTTCCCTTCTTGCATGGCTGAACTGTGCTCTCTGCAATGGCAGTCAAGTAAAGGTAGAGAAGTCCAGAGAGGACCTCAGGCCTCAGCAGTTTTTGTGACCTAACTGGACAAAAGTCTGAGCAAACCCGGATGAATACAGCACTGGGTTGCTGTGAGTAGGGGCTCACCTTTACCCTCCAACTTTGTGTTTTCTAAAGGACTGTGAGACACAAGTCAGCAGCACACAAATCCACTAAGATTCTGCCATTGTGATTCAATTTCCATTCAATTTCTACTTTGGAATTATTCCTCTCAAAACTTGCTCTTATGGTTGTACACATGCATCCTCAAGGTAAACCTAAGCAACAGTGGGAGTCACAGGAATCCCAGCAAATACCATAATGGCTCCTTTCACCTGCCCTTTGATGAACTCCCCTTGGTGCCAGCTACATCATTTTGAACCAGATCAAGCATCTTGCATAATTAATACACATCCCCTTCCTTCAGCTTATTTCAGAAAACACTTTTGCTTATTGCTTGCTTGGTTAGGAATCATGAAACCAAACAAAGTAGGTCTGGAAGGGACCCCAAGGGATCACCTCATCCATTACCCCTTCCCTAAGGCCTACAGAGCTAATAACGGAATGACAAAGTTGCAAACTCCAGCTGCCAGGCTCTGAAAGTTTGGCTGCTCCTAAAGAAGTCTGCTGCTCTTGTCAACAAGGGAGAGTGTGTGCGTGCTTGCTGATCTATGCAGAGATTAATTTTAAAGTGTTCATTCTGCTCAGACGGCCCTTTGCTAACATTATATGCATCAGTGAGCTTCATATTATGCAACCACCAGCACTTATGTTCAAAGAAAGCACTTTTTACTCACAACAAAAGGTAGCTGCTATGCGCTCATTAAAAGACAAAAGCGATGAAATATTGGTCCTTGTGCACCATCATCTTCTGCCTATTCTGTTAAGAAATATTTATTGTAGTCAGGAATGCATCATTAATTTTCTGTACCTCTCTCATGTAGCATAGCTGATTACTAACACGTCTTTATTGGATTAGACTGCTCAGTGAATTCTAGCTATTACCAAATACTCTCCATAGCTTCTCTATAGGTCATTCCTCTACAGAGACATCTGTGCATGGAATAAGTCTGTTGTCTTTTCTCTCTTCCTCATTTCTTTACTATAAATTTCCAAGTAATTCTTGCCCCCGTAAAGTTGAATTTAGAAACATCACGTGACAAGGAACTTGGATATCCAAGAGTAAACTGGATCTGTTCCTTTCCAAGAAGGTTATATGTTTGTAGGTTCAGTCCCAGGATCCCTGGGAGTCTGAGTACAAAACAGCTTTAATACAGAATGAGGATGCCAATGAACTGCATCATGTCAGTAGCCAAAACAACTGGACAAAGACGACAGGCAAACGGCAATGCCACAGAGACCCTTAGGTAGCTGAATCTAGCTATGTGTACACAGGGTTGTGCATCAGCCCTGGGTCAGATCAGCAGCCTCAGGCTTTAGCCACGACAGTCTAAATTGTGTTACAGCAGATGTGAGCTGCATGGGCCCCAAGGACTGGTTGTCCTTCCTTTTAGTTAGCTGTGTCCCTAAACTTAAGAAATAAATACTTGACTCTGAGGTAGGCAAGGCATATTCATCACTCCAACTAACTGCAGAGCACTGTCACCTGCACAGTGTCACCTGTGCAAAATCTTTGGGCCCTTACCAACCATACTTGACTCAAAAAAAGCTTAAAGTAAGCTTACAAGTAAAAGCAAGGGTGACTCTTACATAGTCAGAAGTGAATCTCTTGCTATACACACACCCCAACAAACAGTCCGCTATCATAGTGTGGGAGCAGGTTTCATGGATGGTGTCTGCACTCATGCAGTAAGGAAAGCAAGACACAGAGGATGTTACTGAGATGGCTGATTGATCCTCATGGAGGGCATTTCATTGGCCCATCATTACCAGTATATTTTGTTGAATGCTACTTCAATGTATTTTACAGTGATCCCACCTAGCTGCATTGAATTTGAAGCCAAAACAGAGGCTTTCTTTTTTGAGAGGAAAAAAGTATGGATAAATGTTCAGGTCCCAAGAAAAAAAATACTGGTAGTACCATAATATACTTCTACATGAAAAGGCAGCTTTCATTGCAAATGAAGGATATTCCTGCTTCACTAGTGAATCCCATCTTTTCCTTTACCCCATCAGACTGTAATGCAAAGTCATACATTATGAATAAGTATCCTGTAACCTTGCCTAGTGTGTAGACAAAGCTAGGATCTAGATTTAATAACAGAGCTGTACTATTTCAAGGTGTAATCATGAGCAGCACATAGTCTAAAATACTCCTTAAACACAAGATTATGATTTCTTGCCTGTAAAATCTTTCAAACAAGTACAGATGAAAAGAAGAGTATATAGCTGTGACACAAATGATACAAAGAAATTAAGCTTGTTTAGATTGGAGAAAAGAAGGCTCCAGGGAGACTCATTGGAGCCTTTCAGTTCTTGAGGGGAGCTTACAAGCAGGAGGGAGACTGACATTTTACACAGTCTGATAGTGACAGGACAAGAGGGACAGGCTTTAAACAAAAGGAGGGAAGGTTTAGGCTAAACGTTAGGGAGAAATTCTTTACTCAAAGGGTGGTAATGCGCTGGGACAGAATACCCAAAGAGGCTGTGGATGCCTCATCCATGGAGGCACTCAAGGTCAGGTTGGATGGGACCCTGGGCAGCCTGATCTGGTGGGAAGAAACCAGCCCATGGCAGTGGGGTTGAGACTGTGTGGGCTTTAAGGTCCCCTCCAGCCCAAGGCATTCTATATGATTCTATGATCAAATAGCTTGAGCTGCAAAATCCTTGCCATTTCCATGGAAATGCTGGCAATTGATCAGAAAAACCCTGTGTTTTGCTGAGTTCTATCTGCTCATTTGTATGAGTTGATAAGAATGATTTTAGCAGGTTAGTCATTCTTCATGGGGGCAGGCTGTCATTGCCAGGGACAACTGCTTCTGTGCCCCCATATTTTTTGATCCACACGCCAACTTTTACAAACGTAGATTTTATGAGTTCAAATGTTATTATATTTTAAAATCTCATTTAAGAAATAGTTTTAAATTTACATAATGAAATAATTTCCTCAAACTAAAGCTAGATGAGTTGTATTATACTTGCACCATATTAAGTTTCTTTCATGGATGCTTAAGTTTAATTTTAGAGCCTATTAGTTAGTCTTACACTGTGTGCCCAAGCAGTGATGGAGAAGGACGGAAGAGAAATCGCTTTTACCAGTACTAACCAGCAGCATGTTGCCAGCCTTAGAAGTGAAGAGGAAGCAGTGGAAAGACTTACAGACTCCAAGGCAGAGATCTGCATTTTGATGGAACAGTTAATACACATTCCTTGAACAGATTTCATATCTAAGATGCAGACAGAGAGCTACCCTATGAATTTGCAAATAAAACTTACACTGCTCCATCTGGAAACACAGATTTATTTTGACCCCTGCAGTAGAAGTTCTTGTAATAGTTCCTTGCTGACTGCAAAGTAAGAAAACAACATTTTCTTCAGGCTTTGCTGTGGCCGAGGTAACAGCATTTTGTGTACACAGACTTCATTTTGCCTAAATGAACAGGGTGCCTACAGCATCATCTCCCTTTCTTACCCAACTCCTGTCATTACAAGGTGATGTGAATTCAATCACACCCTTGATTACTGTGGATGGCATACAGTAAACAGAAGTGTGAGACAATGAAAAATAAAGCCATGAGCAATGTAGCAATAAATTAAATACAGGACATTGCAGAGACAGACTTCCTCGGGAAAGGAAGAGAAACCCACTTCCATTGCAGACTTCTACCACAAGAATACTTAAATAAATTGTTGTGAGCAATGCTGTGATTTAAAAGCACAAAACCTGATGGAAAAGGAGGTTAAAAACAAGCAGTGTGGATAGCGAAGAGCCACTGAGCAAGTTACAGCCCCCTTTGTGTTGCAACTGGTCAATGAAGTTGGGAACAAAAATCTGCATTGCCCTGCTGCAACCTATTCTTTTATTATTTGGTTTTATTTTAACCCAGGGAAACCTGATGCTGTTTTAGCAGAATGCCTTTTAGGACTACGACAGCCTTGCTCCAGTTAGATAATAAAGGCAAGTTTTTTCCAGAGGTAGCAAAATCTAATTTTGGAAAAAAAAGGAATGTGGATCTAGCACAAATTGCCTTGGGAAAATTCCCTTAGTAAAACTGCATTCCGTTCCCATCCTCATCAGTGACAGCAAATCCCAAGCTCTGTGAGGTTTTTGATTTCTGAACAGTTCCTAATGGCATGAGCTGAAGGAACCATGGCAGCCAAAATCTTTCCATTGATTTGACTGACTTCTCCCTCCAACCCTGGGATCATGTCCCAAAGGATCGTCAAGAACAAACAGAGAATTTGGCTCCTATTCTGAAATACTGAAACCTCCAGTTAGAGATTACAAATTTCATCTGGATCCCATGGTGACCTCTACAACTTATGTTTATCACTTAGAAAAAAATATCCCTCTGCTGTACTGAGAACAAATAAAGATTTACAAGCTTTGATGGGGAAAGGGAATAAGGAATTATCTACACATTAGCTGGAACGTGTAGAAACATTTGTAATGAACGTTATGCCAGAACCATCTACAGGGATTAGATCCAGCAAAATGGTAAAACTGTTGTATCTAAATCACTTAGATGGCTCGGAAGCAAGTATTACCCAATCTGCCATAAATAACAGTTTGAAACCCCACTGAGTCAGCACAAAGAAGCAGCCATAGCACGTTCTCAGATTAAACATAATATAGAATCATAGAATCCTTAGACTTGAAAGGGACCTTTAATGGTCAATTGGTTCGACTCCCTTGCAAGGAACAGGGATATTCACAGCTACATCAGGTTGCCCAGGGCCTTTATCCAGGCTTGCCTTGAAAGTCTCCAGGAACGGAGTATCCACCACATCTCTAGGCAACCTGCTTCAGTGCCTCATCACCCTCACTATTGATTCAAAGCAGGGGGTCACTCACTGCACAGCAATTAGCCTAGGAGATTATCAGCAGTGATGTGATACCCTACCATGCAGAAATACACAAATTTCTTTTAAGTCTTCCTTTTTCTTTCTTTTAAAACTATACTCCTTTAACAAAGAAGTTAATTATATACTGCTCTGACTACAGGAGATCCTTCTGCTTTACTGAAAAGGTTGTTTCCTTCCTTTATTTCATTCATTTGGAGACTTATGTCATGTTAGAATACAGTTGTAGGTGAATGGATATGTAACAAGCTAGCACATCCAGAAAAAGGCTGCTTTCTTTGTTAAAAGTATATTTCTGTGGCCCATTTTCTCTACAAATGCAGTTCCACCACAAGTTGAAAGATCTTGTTCAAGTCCTCGTGGTGAGGTAAAAAAACCCACAAAAACATAACAAGTCTTTCCAAGTGCTGGAAACGGTACAAAGAAACCATTTCCATCAACAAATACATACTTCTGCCTAGATTTTGTCCCTTAAGCAGGGCCCTATGCTCACTATGCACTTCCACAGGAACATCAGGCCTTGGTCTGTATCAGTGCCACATAGCCCTGCTGCTGGGGTTCACAATACAGGTAATTGGTTTTGGGTACATCACAAGCCTTCTGCTTATGACAAGATGATCTATGGAGTCATGCCAGAGCCAGATTTTCAGAACTACTGAAGAGCAATGTGGACAGAGGTCTAACATAGCTTTCAACCTGCCTTTGAGGATGCTCCACAGAACAATATAGAAATGTCCATTATTCACTATCAAATAGCTCAATGTCAACCAGAAAATCAGCACATCAGAACAGACCTCCAAACCAATCCTACATATTTTATGTTCCTGAAGATCACAGTTTAGAAGAATGCTGCCTGCAATAAACAAGGAAATCAGCTATCAGGCAGAAAGGTAGTTGTAACTGGACTGAGAAACAAATTATCACCTGGGTTGGAAGACAGAACAAGGAAAAGGACTCATCAACCAGAAACAAAGAGAAAAGAGAAATGTATTTGGATAAGCGACTTAACTTTGCTGTTCACTCTTCACTAGTTATTCTGCATGACCATCTGGAAATTCCTCTGTTGTAATTCCTTTTTAACAGTTCTATAATCACATCTTAATTTGTAATTTCTTAGAAAGATTAAAAAGAAATGTTTTGCCTCTGCCAGACCCATCTGTGCCCGTGGACATGCAGGCCACATATGGACAAGGCATGGGAAAAAGCTGCGGATGGTCACAACCAGCCTGCTAAATACTAAGCCGCGTGAAACTCTTTTCCAAACAAGCAGTGTTTTATCTTCAAGAAAACAGCTCTCACAACATCAGAGGCTCCCAAGGATTGCAACGATTCCAGAAAATATCCAGCACTCAGCCAGGATGAGAACTTCCCATTATCCTGGCCAGTGCCTATCCTCAAGAGCAGTCTTGAGATCTCTTGGTGAAGATTTCCAATCATGTGGTCTTCTCCAACAGGTATCCAGGTATAGACCAAACTGTGTGTGAGCACAGTGAAGTGGTGTATGGTGTGTCTCAGCAGTGGTTACAGTGGGTCACCTCTGCTTGTTTTGATTTTAATGGACATGGCATACAGGCTCTTGTTCATCACAGACTAAGATAGACAGGTAACAGTGGTGACTGTGTTAAAAAAAGAGTTTTGTAGCTGTGAATTTCCAAACATGTTATTATGCTTGTCTTATCTTTAGTAGTTTCCATGGAAATAATTAGGAGGCATTACTTTCGGAGCAGACTATGTAATTGTACATTACCAATACACACGGTGATAAGACACATTAGTACTTTGACAATATGTTGTTACAAAGTGGGGAAAAGAATCACCAAAGGTGGGCAGCAGGAAGTATAAAAACCTTCCACTTGGAAATACGGAGCCCAGAGCAGAAATAATGCACTTTGGTGACCATATATCCCAGTTTAAAGCTAATGCATCCTCCTTGCAAAATCTGCAGTTTAACGCTGAGCCATATAATTTCATATTCTTTGACATAATAGAATGCATATATTTATGTACGGCTGTAAAGCTGTATTATTTTTAAAAGTTATTTCATTGAAGTGATTGACCTTTTTACATTTCATGGGTACTTTTCTTATACAGCAATAGAAAAACTGACTGTAAACCATTTTACATTAAAGTATCTGCTCATTTAAATATCATAACCTGGATGATTAAATAAAGACCACTGTGCAATATTTGAAGATGCCAAGAAAAAAGAAACGGTCCATAAAATAAAGAAAGAATTTAAACCTTCTACTTGGAATTCCCCCGCTATTTGTTTGCACTTAAATTTGATTTTCTTGTTTTTAATTTTATACTCCTGGGTTTTAAAATGTTCAGCAATTATCTGATTTGTAGCTACAACCGCTGCATGTTTACTTGTAAAATGCCTTTCAAATTAAGATCTTTATTTGTCCTAGATTTTCCCTTAACTTTGCAACCGAACATTTGCAGCTCAACAACAAGAAGCAGTATTTTTCACATTCCAAATGGCGCTAATGCCAAACCATTTTGCTGATTTAATGGCTGGTTTTTCAGGATAGAAAAATACTAATAATTCTCAGCAAGCAGAAAATCAACAGCTATCATTTTTCAAATGGGATTTCTATAGCACTGTCAAGTGCCCCATATTGTACAAAGGAAAGGCAATTCAATCCAGCGCTTGATTGTGCCTCTGAAGACTAAAGCTTGATACACCTTTTTCTGGGAGCCAAAGTGCCAAATACTGCACAGCCTTAAGGTGGTTGAGAGTGTTCAATATGAGACTTATGTGCCAAGAGTGCCTCAATCATTTGTGCCCAAATATTCAGTAACATATTCAATGCTTAAGAGCCTCTGTCGAATTTAATTATCTGCCACCAATGTCTCAGTTATATCCATGCTCGAATTCTAACACTCAAAACCACATCAGAAGCCCTAACCAAACTGAATGGCTCACCCAGGCTCTAATCCAGCAGATAACTTCATCTCTAACAACAGCAGTGCCTTGCAGCAAACAGCTGGTGGACACGGCACAAATTCTGGCACTCCGGATACCTGCAGCACTGTGGCAGAACTGGGCACTTCGCTCTGGGGATTATGCTAATTTGAGAATGAACCATTCAAGATTACCCCTGTCCGTGGAAATGGGCTCTGAAGTCTGGGCTGGCTGTTTCCGTGCCTCCTACCTTGCCCACAAGCAGAAAAACTGGCTTATGTCAGGAATTCCAGGATAGCCAATGCAAGGGAATATCCCAGCAAAAGCAAATGAGCACATTTTCCCGGCTTAGCAAGTGGTACAAGTTCCTGACCTGCAGCCTCTGGTCTCTATTTCCCTATTGTATAGGTTTGGCATTTGCCTGAACAACCACATTCAGAAAAGGATCCTGCTGGCAGAATCCCCGGCGTCCGCACTGCAGTTGGGTGCAGCACACAGCCATAGATCAGTGGCAATGGGTATTACGTCCGTGCTGGGAGACCCATGCTGCCAGCTCACTTGGTACCTGCACGTGCTGCCATCACACCTCTGGATGGCAGTGTATGCATTGGCGCAGGCACTGTGCACATCTGAACCACAGCTGTAAGCACAAAAGCGCAAGCTCTGGAGAGCAGGCTGGCTGTGAGCACATCTGTATGCACAGAGGACGTTTTGCAATCCACGGTAAAAAGAAACAGTTAGGAAAAATAATCTAAACACAAAGTCCCAGAAACTTAATTTCTCACTCAAGCTTTCTTCTGAGTACTCATTGTCTGATTGACATTCATCATGCACAGCAGCAGCCACGGCTACTCCAAAAGCAGCGTGGGGCTGGGAATGCAGCCACGCACGTTGCCAGAGTTTCAATGTGTTCAAGAGCCCACATGCCAGAGCCGAAAGAGGGATCATGCAGGCAGCTTTCAATCCCTGAATAACTGCTCCTCTGAATGCCTCTTGTGACTGGTTAATTCTCAGGGGAGGCTGCATGTTTCAGCTAAATAATACCTTTGGTTTAGAGAAAGATAATTCAGAATCCTCCTTGCTTTTCCCCGCAAGTGAAACTCATTTGTAAAGGGGACTATTGTTCAAGACTGGTGGAAATGCTCAGTTAAAGCACAGCCTGTGACAGTATCTCCCAGTGACCCACACTGCTCTTGTGTCAGCACAAACCTGCAAGCTCAGCTCAAATGAAGGACCAGCTGCTCTCCATCACAGTTCTGCCACACCTGCCCTGTGATCTGGAAAGCACTCAGGATTGATGAGCACCACCCCAGAACATGCAGGAGTCCCCATTAAGTTCCCTAGAGGGTGTAAGGAATGCTTTTTCTTTTCCTGACAACTGTATCAGCAGCCCTACCAGTCTTTCCTGAGCTAATTGCATCTTTATCTCTTGGAGAACAATAGTTGAAGTCAATGAATCATAGAATCACCAAGGTTAGAAAAGACCTCTAAGATCATCCAGTCCAACTGCCCACCTATCACCAATATTTCCCACTAAATCATTTCCCTCCGTACAACACTTAAATGCTTTTTGAACACCCCCAGGGATGGTGACTCCAGCACATTTTAGCGTCTGAACACTCTCTTGGAGAACAATTATTATTTCCTGCCATCCAACCCATATCTCCCCTGGCACAACTAGAGGCCATTCCCTCCAGCCCTCTTACATGAGAGAAGAGGCTGACCCTCAGCTCATCACAAACAACCTTAGTCCTTTAACAATATTTACATGCAATGACAGATCAGAGGAAACATGAGAGAGAGCCTAAAGAGCAACACATTGAGAATGATGCTGTGTGGTTTCCTTTTTCCCTTTCTGCACTTTGCAGGAAGGTCAGAGACACCAGGAAAGCTCCCATCTGCAAAACAGAGAGGTGGCAGAGAGCAGGGACAGCAAAGACAAGAAGGTACCAAGTGCTGCAGCAGACAGGAAGAAACCCGAGGTGTTGGGAGGAACTCTGTAGTTTAGCATGTTAGGAAATACACGCTGATGTTAGTTTTGGCACTAAAGAAAGGAGAAAGCTTATTTTGGGCAAGTGTTATTTATTAATTTATGCCAGCAGAGGTCCTAAAAGCAGACCCCATGCTAACTAGCCCAGAAGGTACCTCCTAACCCAGGCTCCTCTCACTGGCCAGCTGCCTTCACCCTGGCTCCCATGCTTTTGTCTTGCCTACTCTGAAAACAAAAGCAAAAAGACAGTTGGTACAATCAGACATACTCTAGAGGGAAAAAAAACACCTCTGCTTTTAAAGAGTGTTCCAAGTTCAGACTGATGAAATGATACACACACCCCCCTGCCACACACACACCTCCTGCCATCCATCCATTGGCTTGACAAAGCAGGTAGTCACACACACTCCACATGAATGCACCCGTGGCCAGGTTGCCTTGGAAACCTTCGCTGCTACCTAATATTGTTATAATTGTCAAGAAAATATAGGTTTTCTCCAATGACTCGCAGCATGCTTTCATTTTGCATAACTGAAAGCTTTCCATCTGTATTTTTCTGAAGGCTTGCTTTGCTTTCCCCCAGAAATCTTTGAGAAATTTTCTTCTCATAAAAAAAATAAAATAAACTGTTATTTAAACGTTGAAAATGCAATTGTATTAGTAGAGGGGGCTGTGCAGCAATTCTAGCTTCCCGTAGCTGTCAGGAGGGATTTGAACGTTCAGGAAAAGCAGCCCTGCTGCCCTCTAAATTGCATATATTTTTTCTGTATACAGTTCTGAGGCTAAAATTCAACTCCAACAGATCACATCAGCCCAAATGCCCCCACCACAAAAACCTTGCTGGGCTGCACACTTGCTGTAGCACCACTCACCTCTTAGTGGTGAGCCAGTATGACTGGCAGGAGCCCTGAGCTGCTTTCCAGCTGCATTCCAGTATTTCTGCTCTTCAAAACACATGGATATCTACTTTGGCATCCAGATCAGCACTGATGAATTTGGCAGGTCTCCCTCAAAAAAATACTGATCAAGCAGAGCAACTGCAAAATAAAACAAAATCATCTAAACTAGCGGAATTTTATTTGAGATCATGAGATATTTAGTGATAAAAAGGTCATAAAACAATCATAGTGACTCAGTAGGTTCCTCGTGGTACTTATCTTTGCTGGATATAATTATGACATGTGATTATGACAGTGTCCTTCTAACACAGCAAAACTCAGCATCGGCTATTATCATATACACAATTCTTGCAAATGCATCTGTTTTCAACTACAAATACAGATCAAAACAAAAGCAGTTTAAGAGCACCACCATTTAAAACCTACACCATCCTGGTAGAACACCTCTTTCACTCACCTTCCTCTTAGTTTTAGTATGTCTCCAAGACTCCAAATGCTTCATTTATCTGTGAATTTCTCTTATGCTGCTACGATTTCACTTTGACTTGTATTGTTGTTTGAGGGCATGGGATTCACTTATTTTCTTTTTCCTTCAGTCTTTGCTCTGTGCTCATGTTTTTTACCAATTTGATCAGAACAAAGTGCTGGGCTGATGATAGTCAGCAGTGGGAAGATGTTCTGATGGACTAGCTGTCCCCGTAAACAATATTGTTTTAGGAAATATGCCAGTTTAGATGGAATAGAAACTGTCTGACACAGAATAAAATACTGAGTGTTTTATTAATGTTCTTCTTTGGTCCGAATTTCCTATTTCACTCCTACTTTTGTATGGCAGTCCATCATTTTGAGACCTGCATCTCATAATACATACAACGTATCTTTATTTATTGTTTGCCTTCAATGCACTAACCACATCAGTGATTCCAATGCAGCAGTTTTGCTTGCCTCCACCTAAAAACTGCATTTTGGAAATAAAAAACATCCACTTCTTTAGTGAAATGGCACACAAAAAGTAGGGCTCTTGTCCTGGCCAGTTGGAAAAAGAAATGTCTTATTACACTCACAATACCAACACAGAGATTACAACCATACAAATGCAAAGCACATTTGCTTCCCTCTGTGTAACGCACTCCAATCCTCCTTTTGTTTTTTGGTAGTAAATGCTAGCAAATTGATAACCTCTGTTGGCATCTTGCTGCAGTACTTTCAGGAGAAAGACAGCCATAAGCTGCAGGAGATACTGCAGAATGGGGGAGTAGAAGAAGGCTTGAAACTCAGCAGATGGCATGCGCAGGCGCTGTGCCAGCCTACTAGGGCACTACCTGGTGCCTAAGGGATCACTTGCTACATTCGTTAGTGAGCTGGGAATGAGAGACATTCTGTTTTATGATCCTTTCTTCCTTTGTGTGCTTTTGTTTTTAGCCTTGAAACAACAGCAACATGGTTCTCCAGAGTGCAAAAGATTCAGCAATAATGGAAGTCCAGGAAAAAAAAAATAAAAATAATAATAATAATAAAAAAAAGCAGGAATGTTCTTCTATAACAACTGGTCAGCTCTAACCTGCAACCTGATTGCCTCCCTTGATTGCTAATAGCTCTGTTTACTTGCAGCCAGACCACAGTAGTGTTTTTGGATCACAAACTGGGCTGGCATCATGTAAAGATGTAGTATTTATCAAACAAGCGTGTAAAGAAGCAGTATTTATCATTGTCCTGATTTTGTTGCTTTCTTCCACACTTGTAAGAGCTGATAACAAGAATCTCAGAGACAGCACAGCTGGTCTGTGAGATGTCGCTGCACAAGCAAAGGAATGGCTCTGTTCACAGATCAGGCACAAGTTATTCCTCCCAAGGTATAAATAAGTGCCACAGGAATGGAAATGCAGCATTTGCCCTCACACATTTTCCCTCATGTCAGCTTTGCCATTGATACACTCCACAGGGCACACATGGGGTGATCAGGCCTGTATGGTTCCAATGGCAGAGAAGGTTTTTGTTTGTTTTCCCCACCTGTACTCATGGGCTGCTGCAAGCAAGGCTTGAGCAGAGGGCTGAACATTTATCCCATCAACATGTCAGTCAATAAGTAAGGCTCTACTACCAGAAAGCAAGTGACTGTGCAGAAATCTTGTTTGCTTTGAAAATCAGGAATTCTTGGAAAGCCAACAATAAGAAGATCTGATACAGAGAATCCTCACAGACATCCATCACTCTCAGGCCATCTACTTGGATACAGCTCTGCAAGAGAAAATCTTTTCTCTTGGGAGGAGTTTCAAGCAAAGCCATACAGAATTTCATGGCAAGTGTGAGGTAAACTGACTTGAGCTGCCCCAGAGACACTTACCTAAATCACCTTCCTTGTAGTGCAGGCACAACTACCCTTCATTTTCACAAGTGCTAAAAAGAACCGTTGAATTCACTTCTTCCCAAATGAAGACATGTTGGAAGTCAAACTCAAGTTAACCACTTGGGAAATATTTTCCTAGTGCTGTATTTCAAAATAAAAGAAAAATAAAAGGAAAAGAAAATGGAAAAAGAACACAAAGATGTATTACAGAATTGCATTGGCCAATAATCTGATAATCAGCCCACTGAAGTTCTTTTCAAATAGCATCCTGTTATATTATGGCAGCCCATATACACTACCTTGACATTGTGTAGCAACTGGATCTTTGCCCTCTCATTACAAAATAAAACATACAGCATTTTGATATAAAGGACAATCTCGGGTTCGATAACATGATGCAGTGAGTAGCTACATTTTAATACTACAATGACATCATTCAGATTTCCTCTCTTGGAAAAAATTCTTTTTGTCACTCAAGGCAATTTAAGTTGTTCCAATGCTTTTGTGAGAAAAAATGGTACTGACATTAAGTCAGAGGCACGAAAGATTAATCATGTTCAACTTTAAAATCAGGCACATCCAAAATATTCTCTTTCAATTTGCATCTCTTTTGATCCACTAGACTTTGGCTGAGACAAGAGAGGAAATTAAGTCAAAGACAGATTCCCTTCCAATTAAAATCTAGCAGCGACAGGAGTATTAATCTTCTGCCCTGTTCTGTCCAGGCTGTGTGCCCTGTGGTTCCCATAAGCAACACATGTGCGGTGATGAGTGGCACCCACAGGCTTACAAGGAAAGGGTAACTGCACAGAACATGCCTGCTACATGCAGGTCACCAGTGGTGAATTCCAGAAGGGCACAGGATAAGTTTCACCCTGCTTCTGCCTCAAATGCCCATGCCACACTTCAACAGGGAGGCATGGAAAAGATATACCCAGATATCATGGGCTACATTCCACAGCGGACATCAGGAAGTGGGGAAAGGAGCCTCTGAAACCATGTCCCTTTAGGTGGGAGCTTTTGGTGCATCTGCCAGTGCCAGGAGACTGTGGGATGAGTAACTAATGAGGTTTTCTTTCACTCCCCTCTAGTATCCAGGCTAAGCACATCATTCGCTATCAGCATTAACTGATTTTGAACGGTAGGACTTGAAGATAGGAATTATCTGCTGATGAAGACCACTGTGACAAGCTGCATCCCTTTGTCTTCTGCAAAAAATGCATTTTCTTCTGATGAAACCCAGCACGGGTTAAACTGTCTATGCAGCTGATACATGGTAGGATTTAAAACCGTCAGCAGTAAAACTCACATCATTCACATGTGCATGTACATCAGGATTTAAATATGGATGCCAAAAATGAAAATGCAGCTTACTGAAGAAAGGAAGAACACATTTCCCAATATAGATCATTTTTTCCCATTTCTGGAAGAAAATAGGGGAATTAGCAGCACCTGCAAAGGCAGAAAACAAGAAAAGTAAAAGAATCATGGATAATTGATGCTCTGAAGCCAAAAACATCTTTTATGGAAAACATAATAGGCCAGAAATTCAGCTGCTGTATATTAGCTGATTTACATCAGCTGAGGAATGTGGTTCAGTATGATTTAACAGTTTTTTTTATGTTACCTGGGAGATAAACGATTCAAAATATATAGAGAGCTTAATGTGAATTCTCCGTCATCTCTTGTTGATTAATAAATTCAGAAGTTGTTACTATTATTTAATATAGAGAGTCATTACACAGTAAATTAGAATACAACAAAACATTAAATGCAGCAGAGCATTACTTAAGTGTAATCTCTTAAAACCAAAGCAAATGAAGCAAATCAATTTTAAAGGTCATTAAGGGTAGCTGAAGTTGTAAGAGTGAAACTACCAAATTATGTCAGGTTTCAGGCTGCTCTTAGGACAGCTAGTGGAGGACAGAGATAGAGGCAGTGTTTCCAATTTTGCTTCCACAGAATGCCCTGCCACCTTTGGCTGTGGTGAGAAGATCCTGTTATGTTCTTACTGAAATGGGTAGCTTCCAAATGTGGTTTTCTAAGGGTATGAGTTTGCACGGTTGCACTGTGACTGCCTAAAAGGCACTCCTAATAGTATTTGAGCTGCTTGCCCAAACTCTGCTGAGTTGAAAGGGAGGGCAGAAACCTCTAGGGTAAGTCACACCAAGCTGCAAAACCTGGGGCTAAGTGAAAGGTTTCTGCAGTTCCCCATGACAAACATCCTGCTAAGTGGTGGAGAAGTTGTGGGGCGGCTCAGATAGAGCCTTGAATTAAGGCCGCCTCCTGCCTGGGCAACCATTAGCAGACGGCAAAGCAGCCACAGATGCAAAGCGTGCACCCCACGCCAAGAGACAACTACAGTAAAGAAAGAAGCTTAATGTGAGGAAATGTAAACTGTATTCCAGAAGAGTCTTACCAATCAAGGTGGTATAAACCAATTGTAAATGGTTTTATCTCAGTGTCAAATACAGAGGTGCTGAAACAATTCATCTCACTAAAAGGATTGTTATGTTTTACTTGACTAAATGGTTAAAATATACACATACACTCTTCTGCATCAAGCACTACTGCAGAGGATCATGGGCTACAGTATTGTGCCCTGGGATGTGGAAGTTTGATGCAGCTTTTTAAAGGAGGGTTTCACGCAGATTTAAAGCAACCATCAATTTCCAGTTTGTTTTGCAAGCAAACTTTTTCCTCATTAACTGCTACACTTACTTTTGCTTCTTATACAAATCCAGCAAAGCCTGTTTCCATAGGAATCCATATTTTGTAGCAATGTCATTATGAAAACACACATCCTGAGGTTTTTCTATCATGCTCAACAAGTCCTTTTCTATACTTCCCCTTCACCTGTGCTGTGTAGTTGAAGCTGCCAAGGGGGGAACACACCTAAACACAAAAGAATTCCATCAAAAGGTGGGAGAACAGTAGAACATTCAGCTGAACATTCTGTATAAGTCGTTTTGATTTCCTACTTGATTGATGGCTAGAACTAGCTTTAGTTCAGTGAAATCAATGACCAAAATCTTCACTTTATAGCTAGGACTGAAAACTAAATGTGTGGTTAATTCCTGCTGGCTCCTGACTGTGCACATAGTCAGCAGCTGGTGGTCATTCACTACGTGGCAGTTCTGGCGCCTGAACTTCACCACTCATGTGATGCCCCTGTAGTAGTACTTCTCACCTTCGTGAAGAAGGCCTAGAATTTCTTTGGACTAAGTACAGCTTTCCAAGTGGTGATCTCCACATCTTCCAAAACTCTTTGGAATGTAATGGAAAAGGTTCTTCTCTCCCGATTTAAAGCTGAGAGTAAAAAATGAGCCATTAGTGAACAGAAAATATTTGTTGACACCTGGATCTCAGATGAATTTCTGCAGTGGCGCTTCCAGTAACAAGAAAACCTGGACACATTTTTTTTTCCCCAGGATAATACAGGTATTTCCCAATACAAATCACAGTGGGTTACCTCTTCCTGCTGGCACTTGACAAGCCAGCGTATTTGACAAGTGAAAACTTCTTTAAAGGGAGGACAGAATCCATGCTGTAAAACTTCAAAGCATTCCCAAAAAAGAAAACCACCTCCAAGTGCTAAGCTCTTTGCCCAGTCAAGCTGGGCTCACGTACACAGCGGACTGCAATATGTACACACACATATCTCAGCATGTACGTAAACAATTTACTTAAATCAATGTATCACAACAATCAAGCTGAATTCTGAAGTTCCATCTGAATCTAGATAAGACACGTGGAGATCAGGCCATAGGAAGAAGAAGTGGACTTCTACTTACCCTACACAGTAGTATTAAAGGTTTTAGGGGGAGTCTATATGGTCACCTTCCTCCCTCTTCAACAAGTGTACTAGATAGCAATACAAACAGCGGCTAGAGGTTGACACCAGTGCACGTATCCAGTGTGGAATACAACAGATCTGAAAGTTCAGGAGCTACCTGGGAACTAATCCCCTCACAGAGTAGTGCCTGCCTTAGCTAGCAAGAAAGGCTGAATGCAAAAATAATTAGAGGTAAATAAAATGGCTTCTCCCTGTGAACAGCAGGAAAACATGCACTGAAGTTACAGCTGTGTGACTAATTGATTTGGGGGGTTTGTTGGCAGTCTGAAAATCAAACACCCAATAGATTGTTTTTTCAGTTCAATGCTGTTAATGTACCCTGCTATCCTACAAGTTCCACAGTGTGGCTTCCCCAAGGTCTAATAGGGTATGAACCTAGGAATCTATTCCTCAGTAGGGTATTTCTTTTCCATCTGGACACTCATTTCCACAAAATTCACACAATTACCTGTACGACTTTTAGGCTGCACTTAGACAGTGAGTAATGAAGGGTATAATTAAAGGAGGAAAGACAGATGCAGACATACTCATGGACATACATGTGGGACAAGATGGGGCACAGCAAGAGCCAGTTCATCTCTGGGCACAGACTGTACTTATACATAGTTCTCAGGAGGCAAAACCAAATCACTGAGCTACCATACGTCTAAGCCTACATGGCTCCATACAGCTGAGCAACGTTTGGGCAACAGAGCTCTTTTCCATCCACCCATACATCTCTTGCAGCATAGGTTAAACTACCCTGAGAAAAGAACTATCTTGACTCTGTACTGTTGCATTCCCTCCGTATATTCTAAACAGAATTGCTTTCTCCTGGAAGGAATAAATGAGAGGGTTAGCTGATCTCTCCAGTTATTACAGCATTTGTCATAATAGCAAGATTTCAGGGTGAGATGATATTATAAGAGATGTTTAGACAGAGCGAGGTATACAGACAGAAAAATATAAAATGTCTGTGCTTGCTCATTACAGGAAAAAGCCATTACACAGGCAGTTACTGGATACACACTGGTGTTCAGACACTCTCCTCCAAGATGCAAACTTGCAGGACAGAAACAAACCAGAAAACACACAAAAGTCCCTTTCTGGGACAACAACTGCTCTAAGATGTTGAGATGTCACCAGTTGTGTAACTACAATAGGAATTTTTCCAGTGAGAATGCAGACTCTGATTTTTTATGGCAGCAACTCCTTTTCTCTCTACTACTCAAACTTCAAGTGCCTAATCTAACCACAGCTTAATGTAAGGATAAATTTTCTTCCTTGGAATAAAAGAACTTGGGTTAAAAATGAATTGATGCTCTGTGCATCTCTGTTTTGAAGAATACCTCTAGCTCAGCAAGGCACAAGTACACAGAAGTATCTTCCATTCTGTGATGAACATGCTTCTTTTCCTAGGGACATACACACAATTTATTCCTTATTTCCAGACTTGGCAAAGAATTCAAGCAGCTACTTCACAGAATTGAGCCATTACAGCTATGGGAGCTCAGGCCAAGACCATGGAACAGCACAAACTCTAAACACATCTGAGAGCACAGCATAAGGGTAACGTGTACAAGGTAGGCTTTTTAACAAGAGTAACATAAAATTATCAGTTAGCTATTAGCTTTCATACATGCAAAGTGATTATTTCTCAAATTGATTCAGCTCTAGGAAAAAAAAAAAAAAGTCACTGCCCTTAGGAGGGCATAAAAGAAAGGCTGGAGAATGGAGGAAAAAAGGCTGGTGACAAGGGATCTTGAGGCACTGTCCAGATGCTGAATTTTCTTCCATTCCAGTATGAAATGTCATGATGCAAGCAGGAGCCACATTCAGCCATCAATATTTACAAATCCCTGAAACTACCAACTTGCATTTGAGAGCAGATCTTTTTATATACAGCGCAATTGCAGCAGACTGAAAGAAAAGCTCGATACCAAACTAATGAAAAATGAGATGAAGTTAATACACTCTAAGCTCCAGCAAAATCTGTTTGTCTTATTTATTCATTGCCTTGCTGATCTGGAGCCTTTAAATAAGAAATCTGGCCCGTTCACAATTATTGCTTAATTAATCCTCAAAAGGTCTATGAATAATGAGACAGAAATAACAGCAGCCATTGTAGAAAGAAGAAATAAAAATAGAGATGAAATATTTTGTCAGGAGCAGCACTTGTAGAACAAATATCCTCATTCATCCTCCTTTAGCAAACGTAACAAATCTCTTTCTTAAAAAATGGAAAGGGCATAAGCATAATCAAGCCCATCATCTTCTAACCCTGCACAAAATGTACTTTTGCTTTTGCAGGAATACCTTGGCTGGTAGCAACTGCTTGTCATCTCTCATGGCCGGGCACAGCTTCAGTAGTGATATACTGAGCTGAAGTTCAGCATTTCCTTGCTCATGGAAGATACCAATGCAGCATCTGACCTCTTCCCGTGTACTACTGAATTCATCATTCTCATACGTTTGCCTAGCAAGGCAACACTTTATTACCTGTTTCAAAAGAAGGAAACATAAATAATGATTAAGCGCCTTGCTGCTATTGCAGGAGAAAAGAGTCACACCAGAGAAATATTGAGGAAATTACTCTCATTTCACTAGCTCGCTGTAGAAAAAAAGAAAGGAACAAACTCACCAGTTCTCTAACTGAAACTTATAAGTGAAAACTTTCTTGAAGAGCATCTGGACAGTAATTAAAAGTATTAAAAGTTGAGGCCTGAATCAATGACTCTAAAACTGCTGTAGTAGCAACTCTACAACACTAAACTGTCCAGTTAACCCTACATCCTGCCTGGTCCTGGTTTCACATACCTGTATATGGTGAGAAGCTTAGTATGTGTGTAAATGGGAGTTTTCCAGACCAACTCCTGCAAGTGAACCCTACGGGACAGGCAGTCCAGAATGGCAATAAAACTCAGCAAAGATTCCCAAAGCAAATGACAGCAGGTGGGTAAAATCTCCCTTTGTGCTTTAAAGGAAAGAGTCTATTCCCTATCAGGATGCTACACTTCTTTGCTTGCAAAAATATATTTGCCTCCTTTCAGGAATGATCTAAAACTGCTCAGTGTTGATTAACTGCTCTTCTAAAGAGGAGTTACCCCCTTATTCTGGAGTAAGACTAAGCCCAGTTAGCAACAGGTTACACCCAGGTGAGAAAGAAAAGTGAAATTTTCCACGAGCTTTTGAAGAACATGGTGATATATTGATTCAGAAAATCTGCCTTCTCCAACCTCTTCACACATCTAACTCCTCTCTTATGGCTACCGTAAAGTGAAATTGAGCAAAAGACAGTATAAATTGCAGAACAGATCGGTGCCAGCAATGTTTCCACACATGGAATGATAGGAGTACCACGGACCAACAAAACTCCTTTCTTACATAAGAGGATTAAGTGGCCAACCAGATGAGCTACAAGGCTGACTGATGTGCTCACGGTCAGAGGGAGAAATTGAATAACTTTGCTGCTAGAGAGCTCCACATTTTAAGCATGCTCCCCAGACCACTAAGCATCAACCAGATACACTCACTACACAATATATCATGCAGTGCACAGATGTATTAGGTGATTCCAGGTGTGTGCTAAAGATCAGTTCAAAAAAGAAAACAATAAAAACACAACATCCTATGTTTTCTGAATTACTTCTTCAAGCTTATTCATCTTTCTGTAGCATGCATTTCAGAACCAACAGATGTGCTACACACTGCTGGAGAGCTCAAATCTGCATCCAAGCCAGCAGCAAAGATCTCAGGAGACAGAACATCTGCCAGGTGTGATCACACGGGCTCCAGAGATACTGCCTCCACTCAGAACTGATTCTGCAGAAGTTTACAATATCCAGGCACTGCCGCTCTGTAGAAACCAAGCCCTGACCACAGCCTCTTGTTCTGGGTGCTCAGGAAGGGTGGCCAGACACCGGAATAGCTGGCAGTGTGATAATACAGTGTAATTCTTTTCTTCTACACCTTCCTAAACACGTGCGCTCTTCAGATGTAGCTTTTGCTGTATCTTCTGTTGCCTACATGTTTTTGGATAGTGCCTTCTCTCCATTCTTGTGCAGAATGTTCCAGTGTCCCACCAGAGACAGGGGCTGCCCCATGGTTCTGTGCAAGCAGGATCAAAGCAGAGCAAATGCCAAAGTGGGAGAACATTTCTTATTCTGAGATAAAAGCAACAGGCAGTGGACAGAAGACAAAATGAGACACAAAATCTTCCTTCTTAAAATGCAGTCAGGAACAAAGCCTGCAGGTTTTTGTTTTGTTTTTGTTTTTTTTTTTTTTGTTCCTTCCTAATGCATCAGTGCATTTCCCTTTTAAAGCAGCCCCTGCTTTTTCTTTTCATGTACTTAGATGCTTTCCATTCCTCTGTAGTGAGGGCTTTCAGGATTTTTCTCCAGTAACGGTAGAAAGTTTGCAGTCATTAAAATCCCACCCACAAAGAGCCAAAAGCCCAGGACAATCCTACGCAAGCCTAGCAGGTAGGAATGAGCCTGTCTGTCATGCAGCAACTGAAGGCTTGAGCCCTATTCTCTTCACTGCTGATAAAAGCAAACCCAGGTGGGATCAGGCTGTCAAAGGAAAAGGCCACTCTTTCAACCCAGCTATTTTAATCAGATCAAAAATAAACATCCAGCCTAGTTAAATGCCTTTGAGGCTGTAAGATGTGTAATGACCATGTTCTCTATTTATCTATCATTAAACTATGTGACACAAGGAAGAATCAGAGGCCTAAGTAGATTTGCAACCAGGGGTAGGATGGATTAAGATGTACTGGGATGTTTGGGGACTAAATGCCCTTTGCCACTCCAGTCTCCTTGGTTCTCCTTGGTTGAAGGAAAAAAAAAAAAAAAAAAAAGGGGGCATACTGTGCCCTGCAATTAAAGTTAAATGGCTTTTCTGTGCTTCAGTCTGCAGCCAGGGATTAAGAAGCTGGGCAGGACCTCCTCAAGAGCCGTGCAATAGGGATCAGGCGCCGGTGTATCTGAACATCTCCACACTGACCTTACCTGCACCTCTCTAGTAGTTGGAAATACCAAAACAATTGTGACAAAAAGGTAAGAAAAAAAGCTAAAGCAATTAAATGAGTTTCCCTAGAGAGAAACTTCCCAAGAGGCACCAAATGGCATCACCAGACAAAAGGTTCTTCACTCTGAAATTGCTTCTATCAGACTCTGGAGCACCTTTAGGTAAGGGTTTCCTTTCTCTTCTTGGTGTTGCATCTTGCTGTGAAGTGGACAGCCTCAGAAATTTCCTAGCATTTTATAGAGAAGTGTGCATGAGAAAATTGTTAGTGGTTTATCCTTCGGGGCAAGGGAGTAGGGTCAGTATTTCTTGTCCTTCCAGATGGCCCAAGATTTTCCCCATTTCTTGCTATCCACCAGAACTGTGGCTGTTCTTTTGTTCCACCACAGCCCTTCCCATTACAGCCAAAACACCACATGGGCAGATAACACACAAATATAACTGACTGGCCTATTGGCATAGAAGAAGCTCAAGAGTGATTTCTTACCTGAAAAGCAGAATGAACTCAAAGTACATTAAGCACTTCTTACTATTTTCTATAGACACTGCCAGAATGTGGAATTAAACCAGTTCCTTGCTAGAACTGAGCACTTCAAGTACAAACCTGACACTATTGAACACCATCCAAAGAAGCAGCAGCGCTCAGACTAGTCAATGAAAAGCTAACGGTTCTCTTCCACTTCAAGCCAAGTGGAAAAGGACCAGTGCCACATTGCTGCTGAGGATGTATTTTGCAGCCCAGCATCATCTCAATAAAATACATGTTTCTCAGTTATGAAATGTTGCCTCCAACGAGGCTTAGCAGAGATCTCACAGATCCACACTGTACATTGGTATGAGATCAGCTCTGGTCAGGTCTCATACAAAACCAACTGCTACACCCAGTGGTATTTCAGTGCCCCCAAACCAAAACTAAGGCACTCAACTAATTAACAATATTCCGGTGCTTTTATACATTCCCTTCAACCAGCAGGATAAAAAATAAATAAGTTGTTAGCCTCTCCTAAAGGCTTTCAGGCTATTTATTTATAGACTCATTTATAGGTGCCCTTCACAGAAGCATCTGACCTTTTCATAATGATTACTGAACCTCTCCCATAAAGCCTGTGCATAATGAGACAGAGTTATAGTGCCCATTCTAAAGAGATGAGAACATGGACTGAAAGTGAGTAAATAATCTGATTGCAGAAGCAATCTGTTCCACAGACACGTGCCAAACAAAGATGCCATTTCTCTATCACATTGCCTATAAAAAACACCTGGACTGCTCTAACTGCTGCTGGAAAATCTTTGCAGGTATGGAACAACTTTTCAGGTTGGCACTGGATCGGGAAACATCACATAGAAAAGCGCTCACAGCCAAGCTATCCTACCCAACACCCACAGAACCTTCTTATTGCTACACCTCTTTAGGAATGTATGAGTGACAAAACCACCATGTTTGAGGTTGACTTTCCTTCCAGTCTCCCAGGCTGCTGCTGGTGCACATATCAAGGAGGTCAAGGTCTTCCTCTGCCTGGAAATTAAGACATGGTGGAACATCACAGCAAAGCTTCATTTCTGCCCTCTGAACTTCCCTCTGGAGCAGTTCTTACCCATACATAGCTAGCAGGATCCTAGAACATTGCTTCTTCCATCTGAGATTAGATCCTATGTGTATCTGCAATATCTACCTTTTATTGACTGTCAGAGGGATACAGTTTGTTGTACTGCTTCTTGTCTAGAACTAACGACCACAAATGTGACTCCTTTCTATATTACTGTGCTGAAAAGTTTGCAGAATGACTTTCACAAAGATGCCATCCTGTCACAAAAGCAAATGCAACAAGGCATTGCCAAGGCTGCATCTAGGGGATGAGTAGAACCCTCCTGCTGCTAGACAGCTACTGATTTGAAGCCTGCATCCCAGAGCACTAAGAATCACATGGAGACATAAAAGACATGTGGAAACTCACTGAATTTCATTATCAGAAAAGATACACCAAAGATCAGATGCAAATCAAGCATTGCCACATCCTAACTTTCTGCTTTTTGCTGCAGAAGCAGCTGATGTTTCTGCTAAACGATTTGCAAGAAAAATAAGAAACACTTCCCTCCTAAAACCATTCCAGGTTGATGCCTATTCCAGAGTCACACCTGAAAGCTTCTGCACTGATCAGGAGTGGAAGGGGAGGCACAATGCGACTCTCTTCTCTGAAGGTAACGTCACCAGTGAAACTACAAAAATAGCCTCAATTCTACTCTTGCCTGATGTTGAAAAGCTGCAGTACTGAGAAACCCACATTTCTCCTTAGCTGTACCATCAACAGCCTTTTTTCCTACATAGAGGATCATTAAAAAGGGGGAAATGGGTGGTATTCGTGCCGTTCTCTTCCACATTAAGGTTTTCTACTAATAAACTATTTAGGAGCTGGGATTTCCATCCCAAACAATTAATGATTTTACACTGTAGTATTTTAATCGAAACAGCCCCTAAGGGGATTGCTGTATCAGTAGCTCTAGACATCTGTACCACACTAACTAAACCGAATTTTGAAGAAGCAGCTCAAAAGCTGCACACGGGATGCAGCCCCCACCTTACATTTCAGCAGGGCTTCAAAAAGGGAAACAGCACCATCATACTGTGTTACATTATATGTCTACTCCTTTAAAGCAGTGCAGTTCAGAGGTTACCATGCTATAAAGTATTTGTTTTTATTGCCTTCTTCTTTTGTTACTTTGAAGAAAGATAAGGGTAAGAGAGGGACACATATAAAGCAATTTTATTGTCTGCACACCCAACGGGTTACAGAAAGATTCAGTGCTCGCTTTTGGCTTTTTTTTTTTTTTTTTTTTTTTTTTTTTTAAATAAGAATAACCCTGCGGGAGACGCAGAAGATGTTACAATTATTTGCTCAATTCACATATGACGACTCGTAGGTTAGTTTCTACTTCTAAACTATCGTTGCGGCAAATAAAGATTAGCCTGTTTCCAGACCAAGGTGGATGTGCTAAGCCTCTCGTTATGCTGCAGAGACTGTGTGAAATGAAGGAAAAGAAATTCTGAGATCTAGGCCTGGTCACAAGTGTGCTCTTGCCACGGACTTTTATGATAGTTTGCTGCTTTGTGATTCAGCCTCTAGAAAGAGATAGCAATCACAAGAGACCGTGCCGTAACAAGCAACATTTTAACTAAAATACCAAAAATATTTTTGGCAGGTTTTATGAACAACCTGTTGTGCAAAGAAACATTTTATCTCCTTCTAAATCTTATGCTTTGAACTTAAAGATACGGCATTTTGCTCCAACTGAGAAAACAGCCTTCCTGTGGAAAGCAGCAGTGAAAAGAGAGAAAGGAAAGCAAACTCAGCCTTTTCATCCTAATAGGATTTCTAGTGAATGCCACCAAGAAGTAACAGAAGCACTCCTGACCACTTGCTACATGGTGCTAAGTTATCCTATGATCATATCCATACCTCTATATTAGCCCATGTCACAGCCCTTGAGAGATGGGCTCCCAGCCCCAGTTCTTGCAGGTGCCGAGAACTGGGGATGCCCAGGCTCAGCGTGAGGAAAAAGGGACCAGTGTCTCATCACTGACTCATAACCTGCTGACAGTGCAGAGTGTAAGTCTTGATTCTCTTACATTCAGCGCACCTTAAATGCCTTAAAAGGGGTAAAATAAGCTTGAACCGAGGTCCCACATCACAGCATTAGACACACTGTTCCAACTCATTTGTGATAACCTGTGGGAATGGCTATCTGTGCTAAAATGCTGGGTGGAAGTGCTACTAAACCTGTTCTGAGTTTTAAGTGGCATGTAAGTCAAAAAGGTTTGTTCTAGACCTTGTATCTCACTTGCACCAGAGCAACACAGGACTTCTTGGTCACACGAATGCTTCTGTGTGATTGACTTTGCATAGCAGGAAGCTGAAGCAGTGCCACATCTGTTTCATTCTGACATTTATTTGTGCAATGAAATCCAAGGATCTTTTTTCCTTTTTGTTTTTTTTTTCCCCGCTATGTGCTACACTCAGTACTTTCTCTGTGACATCAAAATCCATCACACTGCTGGCCTCGTAGTACCCATTAGATTGTACAAACCAACAGTGATGAGGGAAAGACCGCAGAAAGAAAACAAATATATGTGGCCTGAGGAAGTCAATTTTAATTTCTTTCTAAGCTGTCTTTGATTCAGGGCAAGATTCACTTGCCCCTAGTCTTGTTGTAATACGTTAACCTCCCTCTTGAGGAGGAAGCAATAAATAAATGCAGCACAGCCAGGGGCACTTTTGCTCCCATTCAATTCTTTACTGCGCAAGATGTCCAAAGCAGCTTTTGTAGCGTTCATCATCTCAATGAAGAGAAACTTTCACAAAAAAAGGTGCCATTTCCTCAATGAAACAAAATCAGAGAGACAATTAGAGAGATGTGAAACATCCTGTCTCCAGATTATTGACAAATATACAAAGCCTCACAGCTATAGGGTCTGGAATAGAAGTTGTCTAGTCCTCTAACATTTCCTGTACAAACTCTTGCATTTCTTTTTGCTGTTCTCCCCCCTGCTACACCCAGAAATAGATAAAAGAGAAGTCCCTGAGGCAGATACCGATGATTTCAGAGCCCTCCTGCACTTCTGCAAATAAGCCAGAGAAACAAGCCTCTCTCCTCCAGCAACAGGAAAGGTCATACGAAGGACAATGCAGAAAAGCCGCCCCATCGCTACCTGCCTGCCATCAGAGCCATAACAAACATCAGTTCCCACTGTCACGAGTCCTATTAACCTTCAGCGGTCACTCAGCATACTCACAAAATGCCATACAGGAAGGTAATCCATATAAGCAATGTTTGAGTGTACAGCAGCAATCAAGCATCGCCAAGGCTGTGCTCTCAAATGTAAAGCAGCACAGAGGCTGGAAAGAGCAGCACTGACATTTAGGGGCAGATATGCAATGATGGCTCACTTTAGCTGTACGAGGCTAGCGGCTCCTCTGCTAATTTTATCAGAGACCTTTTATATACAGTTCTAGGTGATTTGTGTGCAATCCGGCTTGAATTTGATTCATAGCCAATGGTCCAAAATAATAGCAAACTGAAATAGCTGAGAGCAAGCACTCATTTTCATTGACTCTCTTGGATGTGAGCACCATTAACATGCCCAGGTTCACTGTACTGAAAATCCAATATGTGTGTATCAAATGGCACTGGGTAGCTTCAGCTACCAGAGGGGAGTGTTCTCCCCCCTTATTGGCAGTCAGAGACAAGTGCTCTTAACAGCACCCAGCTCTCCATGTTACTAAAGCCTGAAGAAAAGTCCGACTATGATCAGGAAAAGACACAGCACTGTCCTAATGAGAATAAAGATGCTTGGGCTTGTTCTGGCAGCCCGCTCTATCCAACCTGCTTTAGAAGAGGGCTTGGACTAGATGATCTCCAGAGGTCCCTTCCAACCCCAATAATTTTCTATTTTCAAATGAAGTATCTCTTCAGTACCCAGAATAAAACCAGAAGGGAATAAAAATACGAAGCGAGTAGCTGTGGATTTTGCAGGGGAAAAAAAAAAAAAAGAAGAAAAAAAGAAAAAAAAAGAAAAAAGAGAGAAACCAAGGTTTGTTGTGAGACACTGAGGAAGTGGAGACACACAGGAAATGGAACAGAAAATCTAGAGAAAAAGTAAAATAAATAAATAAAAATTTAAAAAAAAAAAAAAAAAGCAATGTCTTCCTTTAAGCCCCTTCCCTCCAGAAACCAGAGGTTTTGCATGCAGCTCTGCTGTTAACCTGGCCTTTCACTTGGCCTGGTACTCTAAATAAGGCATGAAAAGGCACAGAAGGGAGCCAGTTGCAACAAGGTAAGGGCACCACAACTGGGGTTGGATTCACATCACCTAAATGGGAAGTATCTTCTCCTCCAAGTTCTCCTCAAAGACAACAGGGAACAGGCATTTCCAAAGGTGGTGATCTGGAAGATAACTCTCAGATCTGAAAGCATCAGTCTTTAGGAAAGCTACGAAAAGACATCTCAACTGCTTTCCTGCAGCTAAATGTAAAACATGAACTTGGAATAATTACCAACAGTATGACCAAGCACTATGCAACTTTAAATGAAGTCTTTACAGGACAGACTTGCTGCTATGCATCACAGAGATTGTTTTGTGGATTTGCAGCACTTGTAAAGATTTGTGCCCTTAGTCACACCCTTACATATACTGACTGATGTAAGTATTTACCTGAGTTTATTCTGTTTTGGCAGGTATCATCATCTCACTTTTTAGGAACCTTCCTAAAATATCTAACACTGGCACATGGTCAGGAACTGGCTGCTTTCAGAATGTTGCTGGGCTTTATCTCAGACACAGCTGCTAGAGTAACACCCACAAACACTTCCTTAGAAGTGTGATCCCACAGCTGCACACACACTGAGTGCTACTTCTCCCCAGAGCTAAGCATCAAGTTCTCTAGGATACAACCGAGTTGACTCTGGAAACATAATCTCTATATTTCAACAGTGTCTACAGCATCCTAAGAAGCAAGATAAAAAAGAATAAAAATTAAGCATGGCTTATAATAATGCACAACTCTTTATTTTGTGTCAAACTACTCTGACATGTACTTGGCCTTTTGTTCTATAAAGACTTTCTGAAAAGACACAAGCTAAGGCAGGCTTGAATTATTCAGGATGAATCTGATGTTGTCTTGGTTGGCCTTAGTGGCATGTCCTGTGATCTCTGTCGTACTGGGAAAAGTCACTGCTTCACAGAGACTGGATTTGTGCTTCACCAATACTAGCTCCATCTCTGAAGTGACATTTCTGATTGCTGGATCCATAACATGGAAAGGAAGCACAGGGTTTAAGAAGCTAGATAATGAGGGTCGGTATCTGTCCTACAGGAATCTGGGCACTCCCAAACATGGTCTCTTAAAATCTCCATTTCAGGGCACAACCAATCTATAGGCCCATGTCTATTAACATCATTAGCAAGTCATTGCACATGCAGGTTTCAGAGCACACAGCATTTTTCAAGACCATGCAAGATGGATCCTTCTGCATTGAGCAGAGCAAGTTCCAGAGAAAACCTGATGCTGTCCTCTTTATTAAGCAATTACTGATCTTATCCACTGAGGCAGACCTGTAGACACCTAGATTTCCCAAGCAGCTTTTGTTTATTAACTTCATCCCATTTGCAAAATATTTCCTCTGGAAAAAGATGGAGGTATGATAGTAAGTACCTGAAAAGAGGGTTTGGGTCCCTACTTTCCTATAGAACTCAGCTCATAAAAGAGAAAATCCAGCATGAAGCACTTCCTGCACTTGTGGACTTTACAGGACTGCTCATCCTTGTATAATCTCTTTTGCAGAGCTTAAACACCATTCTCCCTTGCTGGAGACACTGACAAGTCTCTCTCCTACACTTGGCCAGACAAAACTCATATGGATTGACATACTTGTCAGATTTGCTGGAATCTGGTCAGGGAAAGAGTTACTGGGGAGGAAAAAAAAAATGGAAGAAAGAACTACTACATACACACCACTTCCTCTGGAAACCAAGCTAAAAGCATTATAGAAAGGTTTAGAAAATAGTTACAACCATTAATCTTTGATTCCCCTTTCTGATACTATCAAAACTGAGCAGTGAACCATGTGTTTTCCATTGATTTGTTACATTCTTGGTTCAATAGGTTAAAATCTAGGACACATATTGAAAGGCAACTGTGTGACTTGGGTAACCAGAATCTGGCTGCTTGATGATGCTCTTCCCACACTACCTGTGAGCTTTCCCTTTTTCTATGGCATGAGAGCTGCAAGCTCCAAAAGGGTCACAGCTCACTGACACGTCTGACCCTCAGAAGAGCAGCTGTCACTATTGAAACGCAACTTCCTCACTCCCAGCTCAGTAGGCATCTCACGTCATTAGTAAAGCTAATGAAGATCTGCCTAAGTCAGGTTCAGTCGGGGAAGAATTTTAAGGTATTTTCAAATGATAAGTGCTTCTCACAATACACAAAATTTCTGCATCTATTGTATGAACTTCGAAATAACAGACTGTCTGAATAAGCTCAAGTGTTCAGAGCCAGACTGGCAGGCTGAAACTGTACCAGTCAGAAATACAGTGCCAGAAATCACTTCTGGGCACTGGAGCCCAACCATCAGCTCCACTAAGTTTGCAGAACATGGCATTTTCCAAATCCTGCCATTATCACAGCCCAAGAACTACATCCAGCAGGCAATTTCCATGCATGCACGCATACAGCTTGGAGGCCAAAGAAGTTTAACATTATGGACAAGGTCAAGTCTTGCCAGCTGGCTTTAGAGCCAGAATTCACTCTCTGCTGTTTACTCACACAGATGCACTCCACAGCTGACAGGAGCTCTAACAGAACTTGGTCCCTCTGATACCATCCACCTTTTACTTTCTCAAACTTGAGTTCTTTCCAGTTCTTTAAGGATCATTTAATATCCTACCTCTCCAAAAGACAGATAAAACTACCCCAAAATAGTACTCAGAATGAAAGATTCACCTCTAGATGGCAGTTATCAATCCTTTCCCACATCCTTCCTTTCCAAACAAGGTAGGAAACATTTTACAGAGATGAAGCTATTTGGTATCTTATCATGCTCATCTTGATGCTTCCGTACACAGTGAGGGTGTTGAGGCACTGGAACAGGATGCCTATAGATGTGGTCAATGCTTTGTCCCCTGAGACTTTCAAGGCAAGGCTGGATCAAGCCCTGTGAAACCTGATTTAGCTGTGCATGTCCCTGTTTACTGCAGGGGAGTTGGACTAGATGACCTTTAACGCTCCCTTCCAACTCTAAGGATTCTATGATTTCTATGATTCTATATTTCTACATTTTAATGTGATTTGCCCACATGGTAGAAAAGTGAGCTGAACTATAGACATGACTCCACAGAATTCACGCTACACACTGCACTCCCAAGGCATGCATGAGCAATCATTAATTATACTCCAAGTCTGAAACACTGCATATGGCATATATAGGATCACTATCAGAAAAAAATAACAAACGTTCAACGAATAGAAAAACCAAGAAAATGAGGAATAAGCTCATTTAATACCTTTCCACAAGCTATATACACTATACACATTAAATGGCACCAGTTTCATCCAGTAGCAAACAGCACATTTTTATAGCTAGGATCAGGAATGAAGCAGAGTAATACACACACTGAGGATGTTCTCAGAAACCTCTCGAGCTCTTTCAAAAAAATTCCATCTTACTTTCCTCAGTGAATGCCAGGCTTCATAGTTCACTTGGTAAATGCTTTCAGAGTATATTACTTTATAGTTATTGTACCGTCACAGATGACATATACTATTATTTTATTTAAGGTGTTTTTCCTTTAATGATCTCTTTCAAAAGCAAATCTTTCATGTAGGAATAGCAGTACTGAAAATATGCATTCCGGAATAATTCTACCACTTTTGCTGACTTTGTTGATGTCTAAAATGTTGTAGGTTTTCTTACTGTCACAGAACAGCCTTCCACAATGTCTTTTCACTACAACCAGTGATCGTGTGTGCCCCTTTGGTGAGAGCGATATGGTACCTTACTCTTATGTTTGATCAGTTTTCTCACCAGAGCTTAAATTACCTCTGTACTTTATGCCTTTGTATTTATTGGAGTGGAAGAAGAATTCAGAAATTATACATGAAATGTAGAACCAAAAGAGGAAGAGGAACATGAAGAAAAAAACAGTACTGTGTGCTTGAGCTCACTTCCATAAGAAATCAACAAAAACATTGATACCAGAAGCCACAGTGTACTTAGCCCTCTCTTAAGTCTTAAATGAACTGTCAGATTGGGAACGACTTTTTGCCTGACTCTCCAATTTTGGCAGAACTACTTAAGGAAGAATCCTTGATCTCCAGGTGAACTTCCAGACAAAAAAGTCCTGAATCTCACAGCAGCTGATAATTTGGTACACAAGGTCTTAACAAAAACTGCAGAAGCTCTATACAACTCCTAGCATTGTCCAGGCCATTCTACATGTCCAAGCTACTAGATCCCTGACTTGCAAATGCCTTCTACATCACCCGTCTTAACAACATCTGTAGCATGAACTAGCTCAAATTTGAAAACATCACCTATAGCAATCTTTTAGCAGAACAATCCCAACCACAAGAGAAACAGCAGATGTGAGGTGATAGAAGGCATTAGCTCCTTCTGACATCAGAGTGATAAAATATTAGCATTCTGGACATTTTGAGAGATGGGAGATCATTTTGCATCTAGCTTTATTGTTTTTTCAATACCAGACTTGTTTATTCTGGTGCTGAGTTGTGACAATGAGGTACATACATATCTAATCATAGTGAGCCAGCTTGTCAGCCTGTACTCCATGCTAACCCAGAATACTTGGCAGCCTGAAAATCTGCTTTCTTGACATCTAATACTCTTGTCCACGGGATTATAATACCAGTTCAGTGATTAGAGCAAAAAGCCATTTTTTGTGTCCTTAGAAACAGAAGGGTTCTTGGATTTTGCCTTCAAAGAAGAAAAACAGAAAGATGATCTGCTTTTCATGGATACTGCACTTTAGAAAACTCAACAAGATCAAAATCAGTAGAAATTGTAAAGAGAAAATTACATTTGTTGGGTCTGTGATCTGAGCTACAGCACTCTGTCAAGGCTGACAGACCACATGAGGGGCTAGATGTTCCTGAACAGTTTTGGCCTTGAAAATGTGGCCAAAATACATAGCCAAGATCTACAGAAGAGCATTTTTCACAGCTCACCCACAGTCTGGCAGCTGGGTCTCACTAAACCCCAAAGAACAAGAAATTGGCTCATGCCACCTGCCCAATCCAATATTTAAACAGCAGAACCATCCCACACAATTAGGGATACACACATACTAAACAGAGAGTCAAAGCCTGTGCACTCTATTCACATCACAAAAAGAAAATGAGCATTGTGATTAGAGTATCTATAACATAATATTAATTTGTGAGGGGAAATCTCTATAATCATCTTAGCAAAGACAGGGAGTTCTGTGTATCAGATTTTTTTCAGAGACTGAGCACACAGTTGTTGGTCTTAATGAGGTGAGGAAGATAGGATTCCTACAATGCAGACATGACAGTAGGGATTGCTGAATATTCTTGCAGCCATGCAAAATTTCTCTATTTGAAAATGAAAAAAAAAAAATAAATTCTCCCCTTATTAACTCTTCCCCAAAATATGTGTGTCTGTGCTGCTGAATTCATTCAAATTCTAAATCCAGTGTCCATATAAAAAACTAGGCTCATTTCCTTTATCCCGAGTTTGAGTTAGGGTCAAAACACTTTTGAACCTGACCAAAAACTCAAACATGTGTGCAAGCTGTGAACCACTTGGGCTACTACGGTGATATGGCAGGGGTTACAGAGCAAAAGCTGATAACTGGGTACTAAGAGATTCCTGTAACTGTTTCTTAAGCTTATGGAGAGATAAAAAACAAAACAAAACAGGTCTAGGGAAGACAATTCCTGAAATCCTTTCACTGATTACAGAAACATCTGGTCAAATGGCTCCTATCACTCTTTGTTTCATACGAGCAATGTCTGCCCAGCCCAGCAACTCCACAGAGACAAACCCCAATAACCACAACACTGATGGAATTGACGTCAGCAAAAGAGTAAGATATGCTATTACTAGACTCAGACCAGTGGTCCATCTAGGCAGACTTAGGACAGCTGGCATCTTTGGCACTTCTAAATTTGATTGTTATCTCTTGTATCATGAGAAAGGAAATCTCATCCTCATCATTAGTTCGTATCTCACCTGTCTGCTGTCTCCTTGAGCATTAATCACTTCCCTTCTTCTTTCAAAACATATTCTATTTCTCCTATTTGGGCAAGCTGTGTTGAGCCCACTAGAGGACAGATGAGCTGCAAGGGCCAACACATATCTCACTGCAAATAGCATGTGGCATGTAACAACAAAGTTGCCACCCACAATGGAGGTGATCCAGTAAAGGACTATCTTCAGAAAAGAAAAGCTGGGTTATCTCCTCTGTACAGAGGTGTACGCTACAACAGATGAGCCTTCTGTGGTCAGTGATGCTTGCAGCTTGTAGAAAAGCAGCACATCACGTGCAAACATAGATACTCACACAATCTCTGCCTGGCTACTTCCACTCAGAACCTGATTCAACTACATCTGGTGCTGGCACAGTGCTCCAAAAAGCTCTGGGTAGAAAGGAAAAAGTTTACAGAAAGGAGGCACTGCCAACTCAGATGCCTTTTCATGTGCTCTTCGCTTCATTTTAAACCAAAACTAATGCTGAAGCTCCCTCATCGCACCTCTGCAAATACATCCTCCTGCAGGAAGGCTTGTAACAGCGCCAGTGTGTCACCCTCCTGCTAATGAAGCAAAGCCATCATCCAAAGTAATTTAAGCCATTCAGGATGGCCAAGTTCATCAACACAGTCATGACTGTGATTAAGATCCTAGCTGATGTAATCGTGTTCAAAGCCTTTTTGCATCTTTTGCTAATGGGGACACAAGGTTCCCAAGCTGAAGTTCAGAACTCAGAGGAAAAAAAGATTGCTCTCTGGAGCTCCCATCTCTTGGCAAGGTTATAGTATCAGATTAAAGATCCTTAACTAGGTATTTAAGATTAAATGAGATAAGCAATGAATTCTGGCTTCAGAAAGCTTAAGGATCTTTGTGTCAGCCTGAAGTGAGCTCTAGAGAGGAGTGAGCGCTTGCCTGGTCCATGATGGTGCTAACACTGATCTGCCCATTGCTGCTGCTGTGGTTTACTTTTCTGTGTAACAACAGAGTCAGTCCTTTTGCTCATGCAAGGACTCATAACATCTCACAGAGCAAATATTTCGCAGGAGGCTTCTGTATACTGCTATACAGAGCTACTAATGCTTTAGACTTCTTTCTCCTCTTGCATGCTTTCTCCAAAACCTGGGAGCAACTCCTTCTCAGTACTGCTTTGGGTGGCGGGGATGAACAGCCTCAGCGGCAGCTGTTCTGATTTTCTGTCTACTCCTACACTGTTCCTAGAGAAGCCAGGTAATTACTCAAGACTGAAATATCTATGTCAAAGCAATCAGTAGTGTCACCTCATTGTCTCCAGAGAAATTGCAACAGAAATTAACCTGACTCTACAATTCTTCCTTTCACTGTAGCAAATGGTAACAACCTATGTAAACCTGCCTGTAGGCAGCACCAAGTAAAACACCACTCCAGCCAAATGTGTGGGGGCTTTGCCACCCTGAAGTGCCACTTCTTCCCTCAGATCCTCCCAAACCTGCTGGCTAATGCCAGCAGTCGAACTGAAGCAGCAGGACACTGAGCTGTCCCTCATCTCAGACAATGAATGCAAGGGGAGAGCTGATAATATCACTGTTCATTCATTCTCCTCTTTCACCGTCCATACATAGAGACAGGCATCAAGGGTCATTGCTGGAATTCGGGTCAGCAGAGAAAACACACAGACACAACATAAGTTTTACATCTGAACTTGTGAAAATGCACATAGTCTGCCTTGCTGTCTAGACAGCATACAGAAGAGAGGGGAAGGATTTTAGCAGAGAGCTTTAAACCATATGCAAATAGATAATTAACCTTGCTCTAAATGCTATTTCATTTTTGCACTTTCTTTTCCCTAGAGATCCTTATAGTCTATCCGGTACCAGTCTGTGGAAAGAAAGGGAAGGACAGGAAAGGAACTGTTGTGGTGGATGCTGGTTTTACGGAACAAGTCAGCAAACTATGTGCAAATAAAAATTAAAAAAAAATATATCTCCAGGAGCAGAGGGGCTTGTTCATCATTTATCTCATGTGTTTACCCTTGGGCTATCATTATATTAGCAACATTTCCCGACTGAGCTGGAACACCTGGTAACTATAGTAACCACATTTTCATATCTGCCCATAAATTCCCTCGGTTCTAATTAGGGCACTCATTTATAACAGTGATGACAATGTGGGAAATGTAACTGCAGACTTAGCTCAGCCACAGTCACCTCTCTCTCCCTTGTGTTGCAGAAATGACCTGGATCATAGTTGTTCTTACGCCCTAAGAAGTTCCTTATGGCATAAAGCCTAACTTACCTGCAATGCCAAGTGTTTTATATCCATCTGCTACTTTGCCCATCTCCCTTTCTAAAAAGCCTGCTCATCCACCATCCAGTTCAAATGAAAGCCTGACTCGTCTCCTTGCCAGCAAGCCTTACACGCCAGGTTGCATAAATGTGTTTTTCTTGATAGAAGGAAGAATTCACATCTAGCCTACAACAGAAATCACACACACAGCACTATCCCAAATTTTATAAACAGGGTGTGGATGCCAATTTAAGCAGGAGGGCTGCATGGTTCAACTTACAAATCTACCTATGCAATCCAGATGGCTAAGAAGACAGAATAAACCACATCAATTAAAACAATTGACAGGAAAATGATGAAGACACATGAAAGAAAGTAAGACCAAGTAATAAATAACTGCAAAGGTCAATGGCTCAGGGTTTTCCACCACAAATTATTTCTTTCTCCATGAAACAATAAAACCTGGTGAGCAAGTTGAAATCTGTTGACATGATTTAAAAAGATGGATGAGCTGGTAGGTAGTTGAGAGTGTTTGTTTTATTGTTCACAGAGTCACTGTTCAGAAGTACATTTGCTTTGGAGTCTATGTGAATTATTGTCAAAAAATGACAAATCTCTCACTTAAGGCTACACTTGAAAGCTTTACATGAATTTCTTTTGCTAAAAGAAAAAAAAAAAGATGTCATGTTTGTGCATTGGCGTAAGTAAGGCGGCAAAGCTCATTTCAGCAGAGATCAAGAGAGAAGGGCTGCTTTAGCTTTAGATTTTGAAGGACTTGTTGCCATTGGAAAATCTTCCCTTGCTAGAAGAGCATGTCAATTAGTGTAACTTAAACATGGCTGTTGATAAGAATATCTCATCTTGAACCTTTCTCCACCTTCCCTCTGCTGGTCCTGGAGGCTGAGGGAACTGGGCAAGCAAACATACTGGAGATGCTACTGCTGCAGTTGTCATTTCCACTTCAGATTGATAAATATTCTATTAGTTGCCCTGTTTGCCTTCCTAGAGTAGCAGCAAGCTCTTGTGACAGGGAAAGTGAGGAAGAGACCATCAGTAAGCTCATGTAAATGGTGCTAGTCCAGGCTACCAAGGCTTGATGGCAGACCTTAGCCAGACTTTCTGGGGCCAAAGGAGCCTCAGCAGGTGTAAAGAGTACTAACCTGCTTATTGATAACCAAAAAATGAGACTGCATCTTGCATTAGAAGGCTGTCCACATTCTTACAACCAGCACCAAAATTCAGGAACACACTCAGGTTCACCTGGAAGGTATTTCATTGAATTTTTGACTTTGACATCCACTGGCATAAGACTGGATCCTGCGGCCACGCTATCCTATTCCTGTGTGCCCTGCTCACAATCCTACTAACTACTATGAGCAATGGGCAGACGAGGGGCCATTCAAGTGCCATCTGCTATTGGCAAAAGCCAGAATACAGTGTTCTCCAACTCTTAATTAGGTTCTACTAAGGCTCAAAGTGCCCTAGGCAGAGTTAGGGGAGGCAGCCTGAGGCAGTGGGTGTAAAAAGCAGCATCTGCTGCAGCTGATCAGGAAGTGCAAGGTGCTTTGACAACCAACAGACAGATTAGATATACACCGAGACCTCAAGCTTTCCTTGTTAGCAGAAAGACCTTCCATTGGCTCATCTATTGCCTTTGGACACTCAATGCACAGCTAACATACACTGAGAAAGCCCCACAGATTCAGCAGGGTCACAAACTGTCATCTTGCCACCTACCTAATGGCTTTACTTAACGTTAGATGAGCCTGGAAAATTTTCACACTGACTATTACAGAAGCAGAAATATTCTTTGTAGGTGGAGTTTGTTCATTGCAAGCTATTTTATTGCTTTATCAGTTCTTTACACCACAGTGAACAGTGTTGTGATAAGAAAATGTAAACTTCAGCAAATTGACAAAGAAATATTCTAGTTATTTGCCAGTTTAATCATCAAGCACCATTTAGAAGCATGGATGGAAAACATGTTGATGATCAAATCCTAATATAAGCACAAAAACTGATTTAAGATGCTGCCAAATTCAGAGCACAGTAACATTCACTTCCACATATATGTTATTTCATAAAATCTGCAAAAGTAATTTCAGTCACTGCCAGCCTGGGTTAATTTTTGAAGCAAGACTCAGTTCATAAGATGCTGCTTGGGACTAGAGAGGATGGTAGTCTGCTGCAAGTTGTGTCACTCATTACTGTACTGTCATTGCTCTGCCAACCTCTTATTGATTCAGGTTGTAGATGTTAAGACAGATGGGTGTGTGTGATACGCATGACACATGAGGCTCCACTCTCTATGGGAGCCTCTCACACTGTCCATAATACTTTGTTACTGACTGTCCTCATTTTCATTATGAGGGAACTTTTTCAAATTGTCAAAATCCTTCCAAATGACCCCACAGCAACTACTGTAGACCACAGTACATCTTGGCTGATTAAATATTATAACCAACATGTAATACTTATTTTTTTTAACTTGATTCCCCTAGTCAAACAAAGCAAGTCTTTGACAGAAAAATAATTATCCAGAAAAACAGGAAAAATGCAAATTAAGATTAAATAAACACTTCTACTTTCCCTCTCAAGCTGGCTTCACTCTAAAGACATCTATTACCTGCTGTAACATGTGGCTTGCGAGACCCTCAAATAAGATTAAGCATTTCTTGGTAGTCCCCTGGAAACAGTACCTATGACAGTTTGTTTTCATTACTGACAAATAATGCAGAGAGATTGTTACAATTGTATGACTGAAAGATTAAATCAATTCACTTTGGACATACTTTTTCTCTCTCTAAAGATGTAAATTCCGTAAGTGTTGGCAGGAAAGAAATTTAAACTTACATGCATGAGTACACACAAGAACTAATCTGAAATGACCACTATTACTACAGTCCTTTAGCCTAATTAGTTCTGAGAAAGAAACAATTGTTCCAGTTTGTGGGATTTTTTGAGGTTTTAGTGGTTTTTCCTTCTTGATCTATATCATGTGAAGAACAGTATTTCTTACAGAAGTCCTCTAAAAAGGAAAGAAACATCTTTCAAAGCTGTTGCTTGGAAAATGAATAGGAAGAGTAGCATTCCACTGCAGAAATAGCCACCAGCTCAGGAATTCCTTCTTGGAAAGGGAAGTCCACATCTAGTCCTTGTTTCACGCTTCACTGAAACAACACTACTGCACGGGGTACAAACAAGGGATGCATGTGCTCTCCTGGAGACACACTTTCAGACTCCCAGGTAGAACAGACTGTCATGTCCCCAAGCTCTATGACACATGCTACTTTTCACATAAGAATCAACTACTGAAAACATACATGCTCCAACTTGATTCAGATTTTCTGAAACAAATGTAAAACCAGTCTGCATAAACTTCATTGTTTCAGTCCTCTGTACCACGTCTGCTTTATATTTGCCCATCACATCTGCTTTGCCATTACCCAGTTAACGAGGCTGTCACCCCAGCTTGGCTCCCTCTGCTTTCCACTGGAACTTTCCTTTGCTACCAGGGAACGCTGCCTTTAATCACAAGAAGCACAGACCAATCAAGGAACTCTCCATATAGAAACTGATGACAGTTCTAATTCCTGATCACAGCAGGAATTAGAACAGTTTTAGCTTGTTTCAAACTGTAGGTCAATGAAAAGAAAAAACAAAACAAAATATTTTGGACTGTAGATGTGATTATTTATCATAAGCATTCCAGCCATTTCCTTTTGGTGATGGGTAGGTAGAGAGATAGATTTAATTGTGGTAGATTTAAGTGCCACAGTTGGCAATCTTGCATGCTGATTTAACATTTATCTGCAGCTTGCCTATTACATCAGATTTCCCTTAGATTTGCATAATCTATTTTGAATTGATCTGAGGGAGTGAAGGACCGCAGTGCTGCACGTATCAGATGCTTTACTATGGCCCAAGTCAGGAAATGTCTGCTCCCATCAAAACGCTTTCAATGGAAAGCACCACTATATTTAGTAACTGTACTAAATATACTAAATGTAGTGAATGCCATTCCATCACATTTAATTTTCTTCTTCTTTTTTACAAGAGAAATACAAGAGATTGGGAGGATGAATTAAATAAGAGGGATAGAAGCAGATTATTATGTTTCCATTTTTTGCAAAAAAAAACCAAACCACAGCGAAGATGACTAAAAGTAAATACCTTCCTAAATCCTTCCCTTCATTAGAAAGGCAGGATTTTCATGAGGTTACCATGAAGACAGGTTAGTGATCTGTATTTCTGCAGATCAGGGGCTGCTGGAACAAACATTAGTTGATACATAGAAGCTCATTTTGAATACTTCAAGGCAAATAACATTCACCATAATTTTTCCTCCTTTCTCTCATTGACCACAGGAAATCAGAACACATGTGCAAGCCCAATTCCATGCATGCTTGTTGGCTGGCTACAATTTTTCACACAATGAAGAGTTTTAGATATATTCAAAGCAATCAATTGTACTCACAAGTTACATCTAAGCTGCATGTGTCTTAAACATCTGTGTTACTCCTTTCCAACTAGAAGATTGGAACTTCCTAAACAGAAAAATAGTAAGACATGAATAAACAACATATTCCCATGACATGTTATCAGGTGAGGTGCTTATATTTTTCTCATTATCGTAGTACGGTCCATATAATAATAATTTTAGCCTTGTGAAAAGACTCAACACAAAGTTGCCTATGCAGATCTGAATCTGCATTACCTTGCACTGGCTCACTGCCAAAAGGGAAATTTTACTCGTGGCAATTAAAAAGCAGACCCAGAGGTAGGCAAAATAAACTGCAACTGATGTGCAATGCTTATATGCAAATTACGTTTTGCAACATTTGACTCCTCCTCCAGCAGTAACACTTCAGGGCCACATGCAAGACAACAGACAGATCTGCTCTAAGAAATAAAGCTTTTCTGATGATTTAGAAAGTGTCCTAGATATAAACGAACATTTTAAGACCAGCTGAGAAAAGTCTGAAAAAGATATTACTAATTCTATCAAATACATTTCATGGCTCAGTCGTTTTTACCCAGGGACAAGCATGCCTGCAGTGAGGGGCTTCATCTGGCTAAGAATTCATGTTTTTAGCCTAGTGTATCAACATTTGCAATATATTTATTTATAAACATTAAAAGCAGACTTTTAAGTAGAGTAACTAACACACAGCACTTTCCCCAGATGCCAAGTCATAAGGCCAACAGACGGATGTATAGCTGCAGATAACTGCTTGTGTAGACATCAGTACTCAAAAACATGACCTGAGTTTGGGATGATGAACTTATTTTTATAAATACAACGTTGGCCTCCCAAGACCAATGTAATCCCTGCTGCCATGTAGTGTAAGACATTTGAAAGGATGCTGACTTGACTATTCCCTCTTCCCTCTATTCTCTCTTTTGAAGTTTCAATAAAAACGCCTTCCTCCTATCTCGAAAATGGAATACTGACATGAAAATTTGCTACAAACTTCAAAACATGAATTCATTTAGTTTCCAGTTTTAAACAGGAGGGGACTGATTCTGCATGGAGGCATTTGGTCTCACATGAGCAAATTCTTACGCTAGCCAGAATTAAACATGCCAAAAGTGAGCGAGAAAAAACTACAACAGTAGAAGCATTCTTCCAAAATAAGTGTGCCCATAGCAGCAGTGGCCATGAGAGTGTGTCAGTGCAGATGCTTATTCAAGGACCATCAATATGACATCAGAATTTTTCATACATGTAATGACCATAAAATACAGAATAGGGTAAATAAATCTTCTCATTTCCTTACATCAGGCAGCAGGATTCAGAGTTCCTTTAAGAGTAACTGAGTCTCCATCACGTAATGAAGGACAGCTTGGTCCTGTTATCCTTCTATAACTCAAACAGGCAGATCCGTGAGGCAGCGCTGCAAGAAAACAAAAAATTCTGTTGGCAACTAGAGGTTTTAGGTGATACTGATGAGGTCTTCTCCAAGAAGAATTATTTACTACAACAAAGTAGCTAGATTAAGACTGCCAACACATTACCAGACTTTAAAGGAATCATCCTTGCATATAACATGTAACTGTCTCTAAAACATAAACATAAAATAAGCTGTTTATGTCATCCCATGCTGTTCATACATGCACGCACACATTGATAAAGACTAAGAGGTTTATTCAGTCTACCATGTAATATCTGCAGTTCAACTGTTCCTGTAAAAAGGAACAACAAAGGTTACTGTAAAGAAATGCTGCACATAAATATTTTTTTATTTTTCAATGTTTATCTATCAATAAATAAACAAAATGGCTTTCCACTGCAAAACCAGACCATTTACAAAATTTATAATACAGTTTTAACTTACTGTTCCATCCTTTGCTTTCTTAACAGATTGTTTACTTCTCCCAGGTGAAGCCAAAATATAACTGTAGGGGGAAAATGCAGTATAGAAGGAAAAGACTCTTTCAGTCATTAGGTCTTTTTCATTGCGAACTCTCTGTGTGTTTTCATCTGTGAATTTTCTAAGGTAATGGCCAATCTCGAGCCATGTGTTCAAGTAATAATTTCATGATAAAACTAATCTTTCCAATAAATAGCTCTCTGAAACACTCTATTTTTCATTTTCAAAGAGCCAGAAGGATTATGTTAGTGATTTAGATATCTATTTTTCTAAAATTGCCCTCCAAGTCTTCCATATTCTAATGTAATGCTCTGAATCTTTAGCAAATAGGAATTGCATCTGGAAGAGGAGGAAAAAAACAACACAGCAAAAACAAATGTATCCTTAGAAAATCACCGATGTAAGTAGTTTCATTCTTTGTACTAAAAACCATTTGAAAACTAATCTACTGCATATACTTTCCTTTCAGAAAATGTAAATTGATCTTTCAGTTTGAATACCTGTCAAAGCACAACCACTATAGTGCTGATAAGTCATGATGCTCATCAGTTGATAACTTCTGATACACTGCAATCTAACAGGTAGCTCCAGAAGAACCGTTGCACAAGACTGCACTCAAACTAGAGTGGAGGATGTTCTGCTTTAGAAAATTTGGCACCAGTAAGAGTGATGAGTTTATTTCTCCCACCAGCACCCTCCGAAGTGGAACAAGAGCGTGTTGCAAATAAAGGCAACTAAAGGAATTATGTTGAAACAGACAGGATATATATATATATATATATATATATATATATTCTTTTCAAGAATAAGGCGATTGCCTTTATTTGACATGTGCACACCTACACAGCCCACACTGCAATTCATAGTACATTTGCTACTATGTCATCTGATAAGGCTTCCTTCTGAATGCTTCCATCTCCCTCTGAAATCAAAGATTGCTTGCAGTTGAAAATAAGAACAGAAACAATAAGCATCTCTCTGTATTGCAGAGGTATATGGCTACATGAAGTCTAACCAAATCAGTGCATACACCTTTAAGAATCACAAAAACCTGAAAGATTTATCTTTTTCTTTTTAATGTGCTTACTTGATTATTTATTACTATTTCATTGTTAAATCATGATACTGTTTTCTAGTTCAGCCAGTGTCTCTGAAGTTTAATATACCTCAACAGGAATTAAGGACTGCAAGCTTTGCTCACAAAGTTCTCTAAGTGCCAAACTAGCCTACTACCTCCAAACTGTCCCTGGCTTTCATGCCACTTCCTTCCTAGTACGGACACTACTTCATATGTTGTGCAAGTCTCACGTTTAATTTCTGCCTGATACCAGTGGATTAACTCAGTGTCCTCCAGCTAAGCTACCTTTCAATCCCTCTTAATTGTTTTGGAGAAAGTGCTGTTTCCTCCAGAAATCCTCCAGTCTCAGCAACGAATTGCTTCCTTTTGGCTAAGAGAAATGCTCATCCTTGAAAGGTAGAAGCCACGGGTCAAGTGACAGCAGTGTAATAAATCTTCATTTCCTGCACAGTACCCTGAAGGTGATCAGTAAGTCACACATGGGCAGGTTCTCACAGAAAAACTAATTTAAATTTTAACTCCAGAGTTACTGCCAACTTGATTCCCATATACAAGCAACTTGATTGAATATAGCCAGGTGCTTGTAAATCTTGTAACTGGTGCGGAAGGACCTAAAAGATTTACTTTCAGTAAGCAGCTCAGCCTCAGCTAGGAGTGGAATCCATCCTTGGGTTCCTGGAGGCTCCCCTTCCTTCACAAATCCCAAAGAGTAGAATACATGCAAAAGCCAGCAGCCAACTTTCTGGTGGAAATGAAAGAAGTTTCAGAGAAACCTGAATGTGGATATTGAGGTCTTGTTCCCAACAGCAATTAAAGGTAAATAGCTCTACATTTTTAATAGCAAAAAGGAGTGCTGGAAAGCTATGCTAACTTTTCCTTGTTTGTACAAGGCGCATGAAAATATTTAGAGAGAATATAACAAGGTAAAACTTCACAATGCTCTAAATGATCTAAAGAGGCAGCCAAAGAAAATTTACAGCTTGGCGAAAAATCAGACTGATGTTATTCAAATTTACTTGCTAAGTGATAATCCAGTGGATTAGGCAGCATTTACTCTTTAAGAGAATTCTTGAACTTCACTGTGTTAGGAAGTCTGCCACCTTTGCCATTTGGTAGAGAAAGTGGACAGTGGGTTTTCATTTGGTTAAGAAAAAGATCTCACATCCATTTTGCTATGCTCAATGCAGTGCAGACACAAGGCTTTTTAATGGAGATGTTAAAGAAAATAGCAGAAATAACTGCAATTCAATTCTTAGACTTTATATCAAATGGTTTGCCTGTATGTTTACTTAAAAAGTCTATTCCAGGTTGTGGACAATGCCTATATGACAGTGACATTGCCCAGTGTGCTGAGAAAAAAAAAATGGTAAGCTTCAGAAGGGCACAGAAACGTTGGTTATCTGCTGTCCTTTTTGTTTATTTCTAAATGTATGGTCTGTCACTCAGCCTGCCCTCATCGTTTTGTACCTTCACTCCAAGAAGCAACCTCTCCTCAAAAGTTAAACATAAAGGCCTTTGTATAGAAAATACTGGGCAATGAGAAAATTGGCTTTGATTTTAAAGGCTGTTGCAGCTAAACCCAACAGGTGGCACAGCACCACAAAGTTTTTTGCTCACTCCTTTCCCTCACATTGCAATGAGGGACAGAATCAGAAAAGAACAAAGTAGAACTTGTGGATTGAGATAAAAGCTATTTACTAAGATGGAAAAAATGAAAAGGACAAAAGGACAGTAGTTGTGATAGTAATATATGTATATATATATATATATACACAACAACAACAACAGAAGCAAACAACAACAACAAAAATCACCCCAAAAAAAACCAAGTGATGCATAAACAGTTGCTCAGCACCCACCACCTTATGCCCAGGACATGTTGAGAAGGTGAGAAACTGAAATACCTTCAGTTCTGTGAAGCACTGTTCAGCAACAACTAAAAACAACAGGTGTGCTCTCCTAAAGTCAAAACACAGCATCAGACATTACAAAGGAAAAATCAACTCCATCACAGCTGAAACGAGGATAATGCTGGGAATTCACTCTGTAAGCAGTGCACTTCCTCTGACTTCACCTGGTTTAAAGCAATGTCTTGAATAATGCTGGGATGTGGGTTCCTTCCAGGAGCAATGAGAAAGGATGACATCTCCAAAAGTGGAGTCTTCTAACTTAATGAGTGTCTAGACCTTCCTGCTGCCTACTTCAGATTGCCTATAGGTCTAGTCGCACTTTTAGACTAATACAGCAAGGTGAGATAGGTCCCGAAAAAGATCTTTCAAATGATTCTGCTTTTCATATTATTCACCACTCCTATTTCTCACAACTGCATATATTCTTCATAAGCCCTCATCATGAAAAATGACTTTTAGCCCATGAAATGTATCTAAACACTTCATCTCCATTATTTGTTGTGTGGTGCAATTGGTCTGCTTAATTACTTGCTTCTGTCTTCTTGTGCCCTCAACAGATGGTCGAACACACTTAAAATCAAGAGAATAACTGAGCTGAAAAATAATGAACATTTTTTAGCTGAAGAAAGACTGATAGCGCACTTTGCTGGATTTTTACAAATCACCGCTTTTTAAATATTTGTGAGCAGTGAGTAGGTTCCATGCTTACACTGCAGAGTTTTGCATGTGTTCATCTCACTTGTGTGCAGCAGCTGCTGCACACACTGATCCTTTCTGTTTAGTTAGGTTTATTTCCATTAAATTCTGAGCAAAAAGAGCTGACATGAAGAATACAGAGTTTTGGGGTCCTTGACAATGGGTGTCACGTCTCAGAGAGGACTGGGGAAGCATATAAAGATACAGGTGGTATTTTTAACCTTCAGATGATAGAAGCAAGTGAAGGAGCAGGTTGCAGCACCAAAGAATCATCTTTCACCTCTAAAAAAAACCCTTGCAGGTGTTACTCAGCCCTCAACAGATGCTGCAGCTCCAGTCATAGCTCAGGCATAACCACCTCTGTAATCACAGCCTTGTGTTACCACACACTCTACAGAGCCTCAGAGCTATTTGAAAGACACCGTATTACTTATTTCTGACAAAAAGTATCCAATTTCTCTATGTCTTCCTAAACAAATTTGCTTGGATAGTATTGAAGTGTCTGAAAGTTACCTAAAAGCAAAACCCCATCCTTTCTTTTTTTTCCTGAAAGAAGAGGGGAGAACTTTGTAGCAAAGGCATATTTTCCTTTGCTATAAATCACAATACCTCCAGATAAGTAACCACAGCTTCACCTCAGACCGACAGAAATCTCCCCATCCACGACAGTAAGCATGCAATGTAAATCAGCTTGCAAATTTTGCTCAGGCTTATAACAACAACAAAACCAGAAATACCACAAAATCCCTTGAAGTCCAGTAGGCAAAACTAGAAACATAAATTCCACTATCGCAGCGAAATGCACGGATAGCATCCCACTGCCAACGCACAACATTTTGGAAACTTAACCTTCTATTTTCAGCTGTGCAACATCCTGCCTGCAGTCAGTGCTGGCCTTCCTGTTCAGCCACTTCTTTCAGGAAGGTTGCATTCATCTGGCTGGACTTTCCTCCCACTGCTCTTGTGACTCTGTCCTGACTTCTAGTTCTCATTTACACATTTGGATGAGGGATGTGAAGTGGATATCACTTGCCACCATGCCAATGGCTTTTGCTTAGTACCACCCAGTCAGGCATCTTCTCCTTAACGATCTGTGCTAAGTTTGGGGTATTAGGCAGAAAACTCTAGCTTTCAGTGTGGTTTTTAGTTAGGCTTCCTTTGGCCCCCTCAGGCGCCTTCTGCCTTTTCTAAATGCATATGATATCATAAAGAATTCCTTTACAGAACTCCTTTTTTTTTTTTTTTTCTTTTCCTTTTCTTTTCCTCTCTCTTTGTCAATCACGATAAAGCTGAGGTTGTCTCTAAGCTTCTCTCTGCTTTCAAACACAGTTTCACACTTTCTGTCTCAATTCTGTTACATGCTTGTCAATCCCATTTGCTCCTCAACGTGGATAAGACCAGACTGTCTCTGCTTAGAAACAACAGGGCTTTCTGAGAGTTATAGTATTTCCCAAATATTGTTCAGATTTCCTGCAGAGTGAATTGACTGCAGAAGGCACACAGCTATTTTTAAATCCTGGTTGGCTTTTTTTTTTTTTCTGTCCCAGATTATAACTCAAAAGGATTTAGAATAGATGCTCCCAACTCATCACAGTTTCTCATATATTAATATCTAAGGTCACCAGTGTCAGAAGCTTGAAATGTTCCATATTGTGTGCTGCAAGTTCAACTTCAATTTTCTTCTCCTGAATTTGAAAAAAATATTAATGGTTTTAATGTGTTGATCTAAAATGTTGCAGTTGCAGAGCCTGAAACACTCTGATGGGAGCAGAGCTCTCAAACTATGCCATCTCCTGTAAGAAAACAGGTGCTTTGAGAGTGGAATTCATCACACAGATCATTAGGAAAGGAGTGTGTAGGTTGTTAAGTTACCCTAAATTTTTGAGAGCATTGGTCAAACAAAAGTCTAGATTATATGGTTAGCATCTATTTTAGTGAAGAAAATGCATTACTCTTTCAGCACCTTGGCAGGCTCTGAGTCATACCCACAATCAAACCTCTCAAGAATGCCAAAGCCCAGAAAAGGATCTCCAATAAGAAAATTACACCAAGTGTGCAATGGACAGTATGAGCATGCAGGACTATGCACACACAAGTGAGAATGGGTGTGTGACCTGATTGAGTGCACGTGACAGCACAGGAGGATGCACAGGAATTATAGTGCAGACCAGTGAGAAATCATGTCTGTTGTTCTGGCCAAGCAAGATGCATCGAAGGTGTGGAGAAATAGGACAAAACATCTTTGCCGTGAGCAGACAGACATAGGGACTGTTTTGTCAGTAGCTTTCGTATGTCTGAGAACTCAAGCAACATGGTGCCAGCATTTCCTTTTGCTAATGTGCTTATTCTGTTGGGTACTGGAGAGCCAGAGGGCTTTGACACAAGCTGGAAAAAGGGTTAATGTACTAACTCAAGAGGAAGATGTTTGAAAGTTTAAGACTTTTTAAATCTACTGAAGGGTGAGGTGCAGATGTTGTAATGACTTACACATCATCAGATAATAGCCAACAGCTGCTTATTGCCATCATTAGAAAGAAGGCCGAACACATGAACTCTGCAGGGAGCAACGGGGAAAAATACAGTGCGACTTCTTGCTGGGACCTGCAGGAAAGATGAGAAAAAAGATCATGGTGAGTCAAACTGCACAGGTTAGTGATTGACATTAGATGCTGTGCAGATCAGCTGCCTCTGCAGTAGGGATGCATTTGGAGTATGTAACAGCAAGAAGCAATGCCTCTTAACTGAAGCTGGCACTGGGCATAAACTCAGTGAGATAAGCTGTTGAGGAGAATGCAGTGCTTGAAGTTTTTTATAATCAAGCTTTACTCTGTTGGATCTTGGCTCTGAGTCACAGTAACCGGTGAAGAAGCCCAAACTCAAAACTGTACTGATGAAAGTATGAGGCAGCTCCAGAAGAGAAGGGACTGGGCAGTTTGCAAGGAGAGAAGAGTCTGGTAGAAACAAAGTGCTTGAATTTTCTCCAAGCACAGCCAGGAATGACATTGCAAATATTTCTCCAAAAAGCACAATGTGAAAAAAAATAAAATTAGTTTTACACATCTGAAACTGTTTGGGTGAGAAACAGCAGGTACCTATAGCCAAAAACAGGATGTGGAGGGGAAAGAAAAAGAACAACCTATGAATTCTACATGTGAAATATCTTCTTTTGCTGTCTTTTATATAAAATGTTCAACTTCATATATTGGATCAAAATTTCTTTTTAAAATTGAAATAAAAATAAAAGCATCAGACACAGAACTGACGAAGTGAAATCACTATAAAAAGGTGTGAGTTTGTTATTTTCCCCCTCTCCATTTTGGTAAAAGAAAAGAAATCCAAGTTTCCTAGGACAACCATTTTGACAGTTGAACAAAGATTCCATTTTCCCCAGCAGCTCTCCACTGGCTCTGCCAGTCCATTAACACCTCTCAAGGCCAGGTACTTTAGGAGCTGAGATAACCTGACAAGTTTTGAATTAGAGGCACCAGAGTGATGATCTTAGACAAGGCCAGATCTTATTCATCATTACAGTGAGAGTAGTTAACTGGATTCCACCCCTACAAATAAAGGCATTTATTCAATTTCTCTACTTAAATTACTTCATTACACTGCCAGGTAGCATAAATGGTGAAAGTCAAGTCTCTCTCTTCCCAGGGGAGAACCTTGGATGGTTTCAGGTCAAGCAATCTGAGGGAAAACTCCAGAGATAGGAGAAATGTCCCAAAATAACCCCTGAGAAAGTCATTCTGGATACCTGTTATACCTGTTTGTATTTTAGAAACAATCACTATTTCTCCCAGGCATGAAAGTATCAGCTGTTTTCCAGACATACCGCTAGTTGCAAACCACCCATCTACTCTGTTATCAAGCACAGTTTGTTCAGGCATTGGAAGAACTCTTCCAATTGGTCTCAATTTCTGAGCAATTCTTACCATGATGTGGTGAAGTTCCTATGGCTTTATCTCATGAGGGTGCCACTGACATAGAAATACATTTATAGCAGCTTAGTTCCTGAACACCATGGTCCAACTACCTTTAATCTCCAGAATATTGAATATTTAGCTACAAACTGTGATAGTGCAGTCTACCCAGTACATTAATTCTGCCTTCCCAGCTTTGGACCAAGTATTCCTATGTGACCTTCAGTAAACCAATCAATTTCTGCATAATTTATTTTCCTACACATGAAGCAAAAAAAAAAATAAAAATTTAGTCCAATCTCTCCTTATTTTGCTTCACCACTAGCAGATGTTTGAGAGCAAAAACTGTCCTTTAGATATTTATGCCTCACCTTACGTAGACCTAAATCATAAAAACAACATAAATGAAACCCAACTTTTTTTTCAGAGGGTACATTTCTCTTGAGTGTTTTGTCATATACATCAGACTTCCTTCAAGGTCAAGATTTAGTTTGATGTCTGTCCTGAGTAAACAAAGGTAAATAGGAGAAAGAAAACATGCCCCAGAAAAAGAAACTGCTGAGACTTCTGTACAAATGTTTCCATTTACTCCCTGAGTTTGCTATGGATTTCCTTTATTTAATCTTTTACAACTATCTAAACAAAAAAGATGAATCCAACTGCCTCAACATTTCTAAATGAAAAAGTCAAAAAGCAGTAGAAATCACTGAGTCCAGTCAACTGAGTCCAACGTTAGTTTCAAGAGATTGAATCTTACACGAGGCCTGCAAATTATGAAACAAGTAAATGAAATGCCAATACAGATTATTTTCTTCTTCCTAGCAAGAGATATAGTTTTAAGATTATCTGCTCCTTTTTGCTGCATCAATAGAAAACAAATGATCCAGTTGGACTAGAGACGAATTAGAAATGATGATGGAAATGAACAGTTATTACTGGTTTACGCAGTAGGGGCCAGGGCTACGAAACTACATATCGAAGGCTAGAGAAATAGCACAGGGCTTGAACTCTGCCTTTCAAGATCATCATGTAGATATTTGGCTCTTCTTCTTTCAGTAGATGGTATATTTTGTAATGCTTGATGTCACAACCATTATAAAACTGGAGGGGATGCAGGAAATACAAACTAAACATGCCAGTATGAAAAGCATTTGCTTCCAGTGAACTCTTGAACATTGGCTATTCTTTCTGAGATCTGAATTTAAAAAAAAAAAAGAGTATGGGAAAAGGTGAATGAATTCTGAGCAAGGCATAATTGCAGTATCTCATGTAGAAGTCAAGGAGAAAAGGTACAGCTGTCAGAGAAAAGGAGTTTGTTTCTTCTTTGCTCAAACAGATCAAACAAGTTTCTGGTGTAGCCCTTTTCCTTAACTTCTCCCACCCTCTAGCGGGAACACCAAGGTCACCCTGCAATCAATAACTATTACCCCCTGAATGCAATAGTCCTCTCTTGTCCCTGTTCCACAGCTGTCCAGCAGTGGACAGTAGCCCTGTTGCAATTGCCCCTAGTGTTATTTGCTCTCCCTGAGGAACAACAACATACTTGGAAGTATCTCACCATGCAACAATTTAAAGTGACCTGAAGGATGGCCTATAATAGCAGGGACACTAGACATTTGTGGCCCGTTTTCCTGTTAGGAAATGCATAAAGAAAATACTCAAAAAGAACAAGAGATGATGTAACACAGTACAGCTTTAGTAAAATTGGTAAAATAAAGCCAAATGGGACTGTCTGAGAAACAAGCGCTTTTCCAGTGACTTATTTTTTCTGACTTGTTAATTTGCTTGTAAAAACAACTGCAACAGAAGTAGTAAAATATAACCTGAATACTGGTCAGCTACTGAGCTAATACAGACTTCCCATAAACGACTCGAAGGCTTTACAGACATAATCCACGTACAGCAGAACTCAGCATTGCCATGGAAACAATTACAATTCAAAGAACAAAATGTAATTGATATCAAGCCATTCAGAAGGCATTTAAAACTTGTTATGCACTTAAAGTACAAGGAAATTAGTTTGCTAATTAACACACTGTTCCCAACCACTGTGATTTCTTTCTTTAATGGTGAGGGTGGTATTTGCTGCCTTGCTTTCTTCCCTAATGCTCCCTCCAAACACACTTAGCTTAAATACAATATTTCAGCATTTGTTTCAAGCCACATAATAAAAGCTCAAACTGAAACTAGTCTTTATCCTTTTTTTCAGCCAATGCCTCCAATAGATCCTTTTTAATCTTCTCTAATGTCTCTAATGTAATGAATCCCATATATAATGACATTATAATGGTTAGAAAGTGCTTAGGCAAGCCCTCCAAAAAAGAAATAGACTTTAAACTCTTTAAAGAAAAAGCTTAAACAACAACAAAAACCCCTCCAGTAAAAACATCTTTTAATTAACTGCAGTGCTCAGAGCATTTTTTAATTATGAAATACGATTTCTAATATTGCAGCCCTAGTTTTGCATGAGGTCAGTCAACAGTTTTCTCCGATTTACAGAAGAGTTGTCTAATGATCCCAAACAATACCAGTGGTCGAAGTGCCGCTCTGCTACACAGGAGGCTCGAATCCCGGGGGTTGGACTCGATGATCTCTAAGGTCCCTTCCAACCCGCACGAGACTGTGATACTGTGAATACCTAGCATTTGGAAATGCAATGCTAGTTGCACGTCAGTAGAAAAAAAAATACCTTCTTCATTAAAATTTTAGTGTAAGTCTCCAGAAGTGACATGATACTAGAAGGGATTAAGCAGGCCTGAGCTCCAGGGACCTCCAAGAGAAGGGATATTATACTTGGAGAATTCCTTTATAGTCAGTAAAAATATTTCAAGCGGTGTAAATTTGGTAACATCTGTAGCTCTAATGATCTTGATTCATATCGCTTTCCTTTATGCATTTAATCAAGATGCCAAAAAAAGGACGTGCTGTTCCAAACACTGGACAGCAATGAAACTCCAGAGATAATTTCAGATCTCAGATGGGCTCATTTCCTCTCTGGAGTTTATGTTATCATATTCTGAGTTACATGGGATAAGTCCAATCCCAAATAGTACATTATATTATTGTCTTCCATTTTATTGTACAAAACTGAGGTGTTAAAAGATGCTGTGGCCTGGCTCTTCTTATCCAGCAGAGGAAAAGAATCATACATTTCAGTATCTCTCAGCCTAAAGTCCTCTGTAGGAATGTTAGATCTGTTACTCCTCATTCACAGGCAGAAATACTGACTACAGCACTAGCCAAAATAGAACTACGTTTATTTCTACTTTTCAGTCTGCAACATCCCATCCTGAGTAGAATCTGCATCAGGTTTTTCATCTCTTTGCAAAGAAACTGCTCTGCAACTGCATTTTTCTCTTTTTTTTCCTTTCTCCTCTCAGCATTGCTGTCGAGGCATAAAACATTTCCAAGCTCCTCTAATTCATTCACCAGTGAGCTTGAGACAGCTGCATTAGCAGTACTGTCAATAAACAGCATAGTTAGGGAGAGCAGCACACTTCAATCCTAAATAATGTAGACAGTCTGCAAGGATACCACATCTCCTGGCTAAAATGGTGATCCAATCTCCATCTTCAGGGAAAGAAAACACTGTCCAGTGTTGCTATACACAGCCAAGTACATCCATGGCAGCTTCCAGGTGAACAACAGGCCCTGAAGCATGGCTGAAGTTGAACAAAAGCCTTAGATTCACAACAATCCTAATACTAAAAAAAAACCAGAAAAGCAAACTAAATGCCTGACATACTCAAAATCCCTCTCTGAGTGGAACTCTTGGAAGAGCCAGGACTCAAGGCAGAAGAAATTCAAGTACTCAGTCTTAAAACTATGAACCTTCGAAAATGTAATGGAGATACATGCAATCTTGCAATGGCGAATCACGAGATTTGTTTGCCACACATTGTTACTGATCATAGCCTGGCAAACAGTTCCTTACTATGCTGTGGCCATACTGGTTGGTGACAAAATTACTGCTGGTCCCAACATCCTGAGACAGCATCATTTCCCACATTGGCTAAAACTGTAATTTTCCATTTATCGTGTCCCACCAAATATCCTTCCTCATAAGAACTACTCCAAACCCCACCCACCCCCTCTAAAAATCAACAAAACCCCTTCCCAAACCAGTATCTTTTCCTGCTGAGACCCTGTTCTCTGAAAGACAATCTTTGCACTAATTGTATGTTATAACTACTATTCTAAAGTCTTCCCCAACATAAAAAAAAAAAACAAAAACAACCACCTAGAAGCCTTGAAACCTACAGCATATTCAGAATATACTGTTTCCCTCTTTGGGTAAAATTCCTCTACTGCCACTGAACTTAATTTGCTTTCTCAGTAAGACTGCCTTTGCAGTAATATCAATATGTGACTTAGGAAACAGCTTATGAAACCAGAGGAGAAAAAAAATAGGCAAAATGAGAGCACTTTAAAGTGCTTAACCTGCTTCTAAAGCATAAGCATTCTAACTGCATCAGTATGGAGGAAACCTCAAATGAGGAAGCAGACCAAAGACAGAGGGCAGCTAATTCAAGAAAAGGAGGAGTACAAACTCACTGCCTCCATACCTTGACCTCTGTAGTAGAGATAACCACAAAGTACAAAATTCAGCCTAAGGGAAGGAATAGTATGAGCTTGAAGCAAAAAGCAGTACTCTGACCACATGTCTGATTGGAGCGATTGGAAGTAAAAAAGCGACTGGATGTAATCCATTATTTTCTGGATCATTGGTCAAATACAGGTCTGTGTTGCCTTAGGCTGAATTCAGTCTATGAAGGAACATAACACCTCATCCTTTGAAAATGCAGATGTGGCCTGTCTCAAGTTATAATCCCCAAAATTACAGAAAGTGTAACAATCTCCTTTTCACAAACCTGAGTCACCAATTCCAGTTTCAAAAGTTGCTGAGTCTGCTCAGGCATTTAAATAAAGTGATTTCTACAGAAAAAGTTGTCCTCTTCCTTGACATCCTTATTTGAAATAGTTTCCTATGTTCCCCTGTCTTTACCTTGTCCCATCCGCAATGATCTTCCCTTTGCACAATGCTCCATACTTGCTTATCCCATTAGCTCATTTTTGAACTCTGACTACCAAACAGAGGTCATGACTTCACAGTTTGCAGCAGATGAAGCATTGAATGCTGAGCCTTCAACATCTGTCTAGGCTCCATCTATTTTTCACAGAGAGACAGGAACATCCCACATCCTCAGACTGTTGCTACATTTGTGTTACCTATGGATCAACACTATTTGCAAGGCATCACGTTGACTTAGAAGTTTCAGTGTCAGAGGAAGGTATAATATCAAATAACAACTCTGTCAGTTCAGGGAAAATAACCATTTGGAATATCAGCAGTCACCAATTGCTACTTTCCAGAAAGCAGTAATGTATCAGAAGACACACATGAATATCTGAATAAATATTCTAACTTGTATGAATGCAACCACTGATCTTGGTGGAAGGGCACTCTCTGTCCATGTAGGCCAAGCCCATGAGTTTTCTATGCACAAGATCTCAACTGCATATTCAGTCACTGCATCTTCTCACTATTCCTCTAAACTAAAGCAGTACCTTCTGTGTGAATAAGCACGGTCATTTCATTGCAAGACCCATAATATTTAATCTGTAAACCTTTAACTCTCATGATAATGTTTCCTTTTTTAATCTGTTCTGTAACTGTCCAACACAGAGAGCTGCAATTAAAACTGAAGCACAAATCAAGCTGCTACTAAAGGATGAGAAACTATCAAACAGACAAAAAAACCCCACCACCAACAACAACGAAAAAAGAAGAAATCTTAGGATTTAGGTCTCACTCCTACTGCTTTGGAGATTGGGTTTGTCCCAATATGAATTGCTTTTTCCTCCCTGCAGTATTTCTTGTCTCTTCTATCAGAAGCAGAATAAAATAGAACACCATGGCAGTCCCTCTACATTGCCAGGGCCATAAATTTAAGAGCTGGGCTTGGTTTAGGACTACCCTTGGTAATATCCCTTCACTGAGCTTTTGTTTACTTGAATGTTCCTGAAACTCCTCCCCTGATTTCTGTCTTGTCTTCCTTTGATGCTACTTGACCATGAACACAGCACATTGATATTTAAAGACCTTTCTCTCTTTCTCCATCATTTATTATTTGTTCTGTGAAATAATGCATTACTTGCTCTACAAAGTAATGAATCCACTCTCACTACTGTAACAGTATCTTCAGCCCCACATCTGACTACTCCTAAATTTCACAGTATCAGAATCCATTTTTCATTCCTCTTCACATTAATTTCCCAGCCGATGACTACCATATACTGTAGAGCTACCAACAGCCATGTGTCACCATCATGTCTCTGCAAGATGCCTGCTGCTTGGATCAACCCCCAGTGTTAGCTCCCTAGTCACTTCTGATATAAGAAAATTAAAATCTATGACAGGTTCAGTCATAGAAGTGAAGCAAACTGTGCTTCAGCGTCTTTAGCTTCATTGCAGCAAACTTCAGCTATCTAAACAATTCCAGGATACCTTTGTTCAATACTCACTACTACCAACTCTTCAGGCTACTAAAAGACCTTGACAATCTATATGGATCTCTCTTCCCCAAATCCCTGCTTCTGGTTCAACAAGCCCCATGAAAAGTAGTCTGTCTTTGCATCTGTCTTGTGATTTGGAGTGAGCTCTGTGGTGAAATCAGTTCCACACAGGCACAGTAAGTGCCCTTGGCCCACATTACATGGAAGATCTATCCTAGAGCAGCCCCTGCTAGCACTGTAGGACAAAGAGCCCAGTGGCTGTTAGACAAAGAAATGCTAACTGTTTAATAGCATCTCTATTTAATTGGCTCAGAATAGCATAAACAGTCTGTAGGAACATATTTCAGGACAAAGTTATCTAAGTCTTTAGGTATACTGTATCCAATAAAAGAGCAACCCTGCCCAGAAACTTTGAATTGAGGGGAAAAGGCAGGCACTAGGCTAGGGCACTAAAGGCACATTTTGTATTTCAGCTCCGTGTTTTACGAGATAGGGTGTAGGGAATGACATTTGCTACCTCCCATCCATCCTGCTTGCAGCTGCAGGGCTGGCATTACTTTCATGCATCTCTCCTTTATTCCTACATTAACCACTGTTGTTGTGGTTAATGTAGGAAGAGGGTAGACTACTACCTCAGCACAAGCTAGGGCAATTATCATACCCATGGAAATACAATAAAAAATCACCCATTTTTCCTCTAATGCTTGGGGACAAAGCAGGCAGGGACCATACAGAAAAGTAAATATCATCCTTATTAATGTTTACCTCAAAGATACCTGTAAGTTTCATGTGTGTCTAGAGAAGACAGAATAGATCCGTAATATCTTCCAAGCAGTACAGAGTCCCTGAAGAGCAATTTATTTTGTACTGGAAGTAGATATCAGTGGTGGGGAGGAACCACATTTTCCTACCTAAATGTTTTTGTAGTATTATTTTATAATAGTATTGCCAGTGCTGCATTATTATTGTTCCCACATTCTTCCTTTCCTCTCTTGAAATATTCCTCTGGGCAAGCTGTGGCTTACTATGGGCTTTTACAGAAGACAGTCAAAGGCAGAGCAGATAAAAATCCAGTTAACTTAACAGGCAGTAAAGTGGAGCAGTGAAAAACAAGCCTTAAGGAAAGCAACAGTTAAGCCAGCAGAAAACAATACCACTTTCTGTAGCAATTTAGGACCCTCAGAAGAGGCAAGGGAGTCTAATAGTGTGCAGTGAGGGGGAAGAGTGTAAAAGCAAGACATCTCTCAGCCCTACAAACAGTCTAACCCAGTAGTGGGCTGGAGTTTGTATGCAGAGGCTGCACGAATGCATGTGTACAGCCTCTCAGGGAAGCTGATACCCAGCTTCACCTTACAGGTGACATCAACTAGGCAGGCAGCTGATGCCGTTCATTACAAGGTGCCAAACTGTGCCCACATTTTGCGGCCCACTTGTACTACACAGGAGGGAACAAAGAGTGAGAAGAGCCATAGCTCCATCCATTCCTAACTGAATTGCACTTGGGATGCAAATGGCTATGGCAGCAAATGGGCTTCATAGTAAAAACGAGGATGATGCAGATACACTGAATCGCTCTGAAAGGACAAGTACAGGCAGGGACAGCAGCAACATGGGCTTTAACAAGCCCAACCAGACACCCTGTACAACAGATGAAGCCCATACAGCTAAAGATAGCTTAGACATAAGCATGCATGAGCTGCAATTCAACATTTTTACTGCACTGTAAATATAAGAACAGAAAGCTCACATTTAGCTGCTAGTCTGCCACTGTCAAGTTGAGTCACCGTGAAAAAGTTATAGCATCTTCCTACTCCTCTGTTCTAACTGTACAGCAAGGACAGAAGAGGCCCTCTGCTACAACAAAACCTTAATTTGACTGGAATTTTTGATGCCTCAGTAATCCCAATAGTAAGCATTTCAGAGACCTAGGGTTATCCTCAGGCACTTCTTGCATTGCATATGTATATATTATAATCTAGGCACCTACATATTAACTGTAGGTGAAGGTATCACCTTGTTGTGCTTTTCTTACCCTCAAGTCCAAAAGACCTGCACATCCTAAAAAGCACCTCATAGGATGAAAGAAGCTGAAATGGTAGAATATGCCTTCAGCTATAAATCTGCATGGTAGAAACTGGTCTCTCCTTCGGTCTTTTCAAAAATACTTTTATCTACATACTGAGAAACTTCATACACAGTCTGAAATAAAACATCCATGGTAGGCATTTGGAGCCTCCTTCAGGGAAACTGATAAGTGAAATAATTGGCACATCACCACCAGAGACCCACAAAAGTCACCTTCCAAGTACAATGGGTTGCTTCTGACAAAAGCCAACTGAGGCGCATGATGTCGTTGCTCATTAGGTTCCCATTAACAACAAAAATGTTGATTTCAATATTTAATACACTTCAGAGATCATAGTACATAATTTAACGTGCTAGCAGATCACGGTACACCGTTCACATTAAAGCAGATGGTTACTGATTAACTGAACCACACATACACACATGCACACATACACACTTATTATGCCAGCCTCTTTTATCAAGAAGGCATTGTACTCTCTGAAGCTAGATCCTCATGGCAGACAGCTAAAACCTGTACACACACCATCTCTTGCACTTATTGTCTAAGTGCTGTATCATCCATATGCATATTGCAGTATTAGGACACACTTGGCAACAGTGAAGTAGTTCCTGTGTTGAGACTGCTATGCCACACAGCTCTCAGCATTACCTCTCTTTAAGCTGTTTACACGTCTGCAATGAAATCCACCCCTTGCTTGACATCTTAGGAAAGGACAGCAGCTCTGTGGGCAGGAATTGTCTTTTGGGGAGGTTTCATGCTTTCACAGCCAAGCGTGAGGGCACCTGGATGAATAGATATAAATGACTATTGAGCTAGTGTGCTTGAAGGCTTTGTGGAAATTGAGCTAGTCCTACAGGCTAAACCCACAGATGGACAAAGATGGGAAAGGTTTGGGTTTTTTTTCTTCTTCTTTCATTTAGCAGTTCAAGTGTCTCACTTTGCTCCAGGGAGCAGTAAGACCCAGATGCCAAAGCTCACAATGATTTGGAAAACAGAAGGGTTATTTTTCACCTGCCTCTTCTGTTAATTCACGTGATTATTTTAGAGTGGGTTTAAATTCTCTCAGGCAAGTGCTCCAAATTCCAAATAGCTGGGGCAGCTACTTCATAGGTTATAACCCAGCAGCACTTCAGGAGATGTCACTGCAACTATTTGGCTCTATAACTTACTGTAGCTGTTGATCAGGGTTATAAACATCCAAATCCATTTTATTCACAACGTACAAATTGGGCTGAGTATCAGCAAACTTTTTGGAAGCCCAAATAAAAGACCAGATTATTTCTAGGTATTCTCTCAATGCAAAACCAAATTTAAAGGAGGGATTTTAATTTAAAAAGGATGAGATACTGCAGGGTTTATTTTGAAACTATTCCACAACATTTTGCCTGAACCCTGTTCATTAACATGCAGCAAAAGCCCTGTGAATCACTTTGAAAACGTACCCCTAAGTCTGAATTTGTCAAGATTTCTCAAGACCTCTATATGCCAGAGGTCCCAGAAGGTACCAGCAACTCAAAGACATTTTTATATTTCCTCTCTGTCTTTGAGCTCAGTCAAATTAATAGGAATGTATTGCACCAACCAATCATGATGGAGGAAATAGAGCTGGCTATTAAAGATCTCAAACAGAAAATGGCCCCTGGGCTAGAAGAGCTCCCAGTGGAGTGCCAATCCAAGTTTTAGCAAAAGCCAATATCTGAAGGGCTTCACTACTCTCTTTTCCTTACCCTTTCATTGCCAATTCCTCCCAAACTTACCTTAGAGCACCAATATTCCTCAACAACTCCTATCTGCCTGTGTGCAAAACAGCTCTTATCTGCTTTAAATGGTACCTCCTGTCCTGGCTAATAGATGCCAAAGCCAAGTCCAGAAACGAAATCAAAAGTCAAAGCACAGAGATGGGGTCGCACCAACTGAGAGCTTGGCCTGGTGGTGGTTTTTAACTGCCAAGCCAAAAGCTTGTATCTGACATGCCCTACTCTGGGCTGCCCAGATTTCTGTAAGTAAAAATGCTTAGCTGATCTAAGTAGGAGCTGGGCAGAAAGACTAATTGTCAGTTTTCCTTCTCTCTGTGAAGATATTTGGGAAACTCTTCCCTCCTGAGGATGGCTGTAACTGAACGTTCTTCACACATGATTTCATGTCATTATTAATAATGACAGTCCTTGTCCTTTCATTAACATACTCGTTAAATTTAGTCCCTCTTTGAAGCCAAAAAAGGCAGAAGGGTCAGGAATAGAGAATCCCCAACCACTCGATAAATAGAAGAATAAAATAAGGGTAAACAAAATATCCAATTCCAAAACCAAAAGTCAGGTTTTCAAAAACTACCCTGGTAATATCCTTTGGTTGTCCGCTTATTTGGGCATCAGTCAGGGGAATGAGACCTACTGTACTATGTTCTCCTCATCTGTTGAATTAAAAGTCTTGACAGCATTTCAGAGGATCATCTTACCTACTAAAAGTCATGTATGTGCACGTGGCCTCTCTGCTCACCCCCTGCTCCCTTCCCAATGACTCCTGAAGACTTCTGCTATGCCACAATATTGCTTTGACAGATTGTGTTCCTCCTCCCCAGAGTTATTCCTGAGAAGAATAAATATTCCCTGACTGAGGACAGCCTGGGCTAAGGAGTCCCTCTGTTATTACCAGTGCACAAACAAAAAAGCCTATTTTTCTAAAGACCATAGGCAATACTCCTAAACCAGGGAATCTCCTCACACACCTCGGGGCTTGCTTTTGTCTATAAGTCAGCATTCCCAAATACTGTTACAACAAAAAGAAATGTATCTGGGCCAACATGTACCTTACTGCCTAGAACAAAAGAGATAGCACGAAGTTATACACAGAGACAGTGTTCACTCATGGTTTCTGGAGGATTCCAGGAACACACATAGGTATCTGTCCTGCAAGAACAGAAAGACCAGAAAGCCCACAGCAACCTCCCTCTTCAATGAAGTGTCTGAATTAACTCTTACCCGTTCTCAACACTTCTAACTGCAGAACCAACAATACTTTGGGAGCTGTGGAAGGGGTTGTGCAAGTCCAGCCAGGCTTGACAGCAAAACATCTGCCAGCGCCCTTCATGGTCATCCATCATTCTCTACATGAAAGATTTCCCACCAGCATATTTCAGAAACTGATGGAGGTATCTACATTAAATGATTCAGCTCATTCTGTCACCTGCAGATGGAGGGTTACTGGTCAAATTCCAGATGCCAAATCCCTCCCACTGCAGAGGAGGGTTATTCAGGGCAGTTCAAAACTCAGTTGAGCACTGAAGTCAAGCAGGATGAGGCATGAACTAAGAAAACTGATTTTGCGCAGTTTTGTCATCACCTGTATCAAAAAAATATCTTTCATTCATTGCTAGTGATTCTATGTCCCTTCTGCCACAGTCTACAAAAGTTATTGCCCCCCACCCATAGGCATCAAGCTCTGAAGATCAACAACCAGAAATAACCAAGTATTTGGGTAGTTATTTCAGAGTCAGTCAGGAACTAATTCTAATTCCTAGAGGAAAGCCAGAACACCGAAATGCAGCCATGAAGCAATACAGCAATCACTACACGCCATCCCTCCCTCCAGCTGTGCCAGTGTTAAGTTCAATGTTTTGCAGGTGTCTGCATGGCAGCAGGCTACAAACTAAGCCTCTCTCCAAACCTCTTCAGGTCAGAGATTTTAGGCTTTAAAACCTTACGCTCAAAAAGTGCACTTTGCAACTGCTCCTGTGGGTGTTATAAGAAGCAACAAAAGCTTTTAAGCACTCTTAAGAGAGAAAAAAGATGACAATGAAATTGAGAGGAAATGGAGAAAAAGATAATCATACTGCAAGTTGCTGCTCTCACCTCCTGACTGCTTCCAAGGCAGCAGGAACCCAAGCAGCTGGTAACAGCTGCCACCCTATTAAAGTCAACAATTTACAGGTGCTTGGAGGGAGCTCTTGCATATAATTAGCCAAGCAAATCCACTCACATTAAGATGTAGGGCCCAGCTCTCCATGCTGTGGTTTGGCTGTGCATTGTTGATTCTCGGGAGTTCCAGATGAGGATATGGTTGGTGGATGTTAAGAAAGCTGGGAAAGGCTTCAAAGTGCAAGCTTTTAGGTGACTGGAAGTGTAACGTGGTCTTCCTGCTTGGCAGCTACTCTATAGAGAGTACTAACACATGTCACTATGTTTACAGAAAAATGGGAGAATTAGACTTCATCACACATGGGCTTATTTCATAGTATTAAATCTAGCCAGCCCAGATAATAGGGATGGGAAAGACACAGAAGACTAGACTAGTGCAAGTCACAAAGCTTCTGTGGTGTCTTAGAAGTGTAGTTCAGAAAAAAATAACTGCATCAACACTGACTCAGGCTTGTGCTACAAAAATTCTAAAGATGTACTGTGAAATAGACCTGCCAAATCTGACAGCAGTGTGTACTGGACAGGCCTGTGCCAGATCCCAAGTGTGTACACAGAGCCCTTACAAGGAACGCTGCAGCTCAGAAAACAAATAGCAGAGTTGTTAATGCTGACCCTGTGGCCAGGTGAGAAAACTGCTCCTCCCTCACATTCAACCTCACGGGCATCCCATTTTTACCCCGTGCCTGCTACTTCTTGCTTCTATTACCTGCCAAAAATGATGATGATCATCAGCAGGTGTAGTCTAGCAAAGCCACATATACAGTGAGACCTGATTATATTATTTAATTATTTCTACCAGCAAGCAACAGGTAATTCAGTGACAGTGACCCTTTGCAATCATCAGGACTTCCTTGCAGATACTGCTGATGAAACATGGCCCACTGATTTAGGAATCTGACAAGGAAAAGCCAGGATCATTCTCTTCAGAATGGGATAAATACAAACACTTCATGATATGATGTATCTTCTAGCACTGTTCTTTCTCTTTCAGTTAATCTCATTATTGCAAATTAGAGAGTTTCTTTAGCAGATTAAAGGTGCGCTCTCACACAAAGAAAGGAAATAACGTATTTTGCTTCAGATCACAGTAGCAGTCAATTTATTCTTTGAGGCTCTTGACTTGATGTGTAAGACTTTGGTCTCATTGCTTGTATCAAAGTTGTGCAGAAATTAAAATAGCCCCTGCACACATCCACTCAAATTCAGTAGCGCTGCTGTTCTGATTTAGCAATGACCTGGAAATATTTCCATATTCTCTTTGTTTTTACCTGTCCCTTTATTCCCGTTCTCTCATTAAACTGCAGAAAAAAATCAAAGTATCCTCTAATTAAAGGTAATCTGAAATTAAAGCTGGTTAGAAGTCTGTAATCAGAGAGCTGAACATAATCAGAGAGCTGTTTGGCTTTAGCTAAGCCAAACAGTCCCATGATTACATCTAGCAGGGGATGATGCTTTCCTCCATAAAAGTCAGGGATGGACAGACAGTGCAGGAATATAAAGCACTGGGCAGAGCGCAATAAAAAGGTGATTTAGCATAATCCTTGGCTACTACAAATTATCATCCTACTGTTCAGAGCATGCTCTATGATGCTGTTCCTAGTGCTCAGAAATGTCCTTTTCCTCTGACAGTACCATTTGTTGAGCAAGAACAGTGCCTAAGAGTAACATGAGATGGATATGTTGGTAACTCCTTGCTAAATCTGAAATCTTAAAGCTCTTCAGGGGACTGGCTATAATGCTGTACTGAAGCTTCTGTTAGCACCTTCAGGAGAAGCCTAGTTCTTGGTCTCTGTAGGACATGTAGTGCTGAGTGCTTCAAGGTACAGTACCTATAGAGGGCAAATCAATCTCTGAAGATAACACTGCCACAGGCTGGTAAAGACAGCACAACCCACATGTACCCACCAAGGACTGAAGTTAGGAGCATGATTTCCCAGGGCTGCTGCTGTACTCAGTGGAGAGAGATGGTCTCAGCACAAATGCATCCACGTAGCATCTGAATGTCTCTCTAGGGATGTGCATCTCCGTCCATGAACTACAAAGATGATAATGGGTCAAGACCTAATGTAGGTGTCTTTCTTAGATCCTAAAGATTTAGGGTGGATCCAGTCTAGGTACCTGTGGACAGTTAGATTTAGCAATAACGTTGCCCAACTGCAGAGTTGTGGATTACAAGGCAAGCAGTAAAGAGCGAGGGATTTTTGCCCTTTCTACTAAGACTTGTGGAAACAACTTTAGACTGCATTAGTCACAGCAAGCAGTCACATAAGTGCAAGAAAACTTCAATGTGCCCCAACTCTATTTATTATGAGATCTAAAAAGAGACTAGTCCTCACATTCCATCTCTTAACTGAGTGGTAATCCCCCAACTTCACCTCCTATTTCCATTGTAGTTGCTGCTTGTTGCCATAATCCCTGCAAATAAACTTCCTTTATGACACACTGATTCATCCTTAGACAGCCTCAGGATTCTTCAGGCATTAACAGAAAGATAAGATCCATTGATAGATGTGAATGCAGGCTCAATCACCCAATAAGCAACCTTTTACCAACCAGGTATAATCTCTTTATCAGATTATGCCTGGCACATTGTATTCTCAGGTCTGGAGGTGTTTTTCTTAGAGCAATTAAGGAGCAGCATTAGAGAAAAGGGGAAAAAAAATCCTTACTGAGGAATTTTACCACTAGATAAATGATTTTTCAGTAGCAAACCAGATAGGTTGTTATAAAATTGGGGTAGCTTAAAGGAGAGCAACATCTCACACCACCTTAAAATGCATCCTTCTGAACTCCAGTGGGCACTGCAGTTCAACCCAGAGTACTCATAATTTATATGATGCCTTATCTGCAAATAGCAGAGAGCCAGGAGAGGGTGCTCAACAATAACTAGAAGAGGCCCTGTGTTTACTGAACCTTCAAATACAATGACTATGCCATGGCAACAGGGATGCTTACACATAGTCACATACATGGGATCATCAAAACCAATGTGGAGAATAGGGGACTTCTTAATTTCTGTTTACACGAAGATTTTAATCTAGCTCAAAATGTTTTTCAGTAGAGAGAATTAAGTCCATGTGATAAGATTTTCTTTTAATAAAGCATGAGTCTGACTCTCAGACTTCAGATGTAAGCAGCTAAAATTCCACTCAAACTCCTATGCCCTTATGTCCTATCAGCAAAGAGTGTGAAGGTCTCCAGTCAGTCCACAGAAAACACTAAGATTGGGAATCTTGAAGAATGTGAGTTAGCTGGATTTGTGCTTAAGTTGTTCAGTCAAAATATCACACCCTAACACCCAAACGTACTGAAATTTGACAAATAAAGTGGTATCATTTTTAAAGGATTTTTCAAGTAGAGAAATAGGGTATGATAGTATATAGAATGACAGTCATTGTATTTAAAATTATTATTCTGCAATGAAGACAGGACCTATTGCACACACAGCACTTGCAAGAGAGTAGAGCTGAAACCAGGACTCCATTGAAAGGCTATGTTCCTGTAATGTTGGTATGTGAGATACAGCAGGATGAGAATCTGGGGCTATGAGTTTACTAACAACCCATACTTTATCCTGCTAACTGGCAAGCCTATTACATAGTCTGTATTCTTTCTCACACAAATAACTTCATGAAATTACATTTGCCACAGTGGGAAAAAAATTAAAACAAAAAGAAAGAAAGAAGAAAAAAAGGAGGTGTGAATTTATCAATTAAATTTGAAGCAGGACTTTTGCTTGGAATCTGCTATCACAACCGCTTAAAATTAGAGAACAGAGAAAATTCAGGCCCTTTAGACGGAGTAAATGACTATAATTTGGATTTAAATGGCATAGGAATCAAAAGTAGATTCTATTTGTTGATTCTATAGCCCTGTTTTTCCTCATTGTTTCTTCCTGAGCCTCCCACTGTTTACAAAATTGGAAAATCAAGCTGAGCTGAATGACCAATACCTTCACCATGATTGAATCTCTCTTTCTTTCAGTCTGTGCATGTGATTGAGTGCACCAGAAAAGAATGTTTTCCTTAGCTAACAAATGTTCATTTTCACTTCATTTTATCTGCCCTTGCTTAGGATCACTCGGCTCATAGAAAGGATACCACTGGGAATGATCTTATGTTGATAATCTCTGAATAACATAGATATTAAAGCCAATATTCCCAGACAGGTGCTGGAGGAGCTGCATAAGTTGATACTAGAAAATGCCCTTCCATCTTTCTCAAAAACAGCAAAGCACCTTTTGAGCCCAGACAGCAAAGATCACGGGCTAGGTTAAACACCCTCATTCATTCTATTGTCTGTGCAGGGGAAAACACTGATTCACACAGGCATTATTTTCAAGGCCAGGCTTACTTCCTTGTAACTCTATTGACCTCTATGTTAGCACCACTTTATTCCCATATGTGGAACAGCAGTCTGATATCAATGTGCATTTTGACATGGTAAGTCCTGCTACCTAACAGCACATTTTGTTAATTTCTCATAGAAACAACTGACCACTAGATCTGTTTGATTTTCTATTATTTTGCTGCCTTTAGAAAATCCTAGGATCTTTGGTTTGGAAGGAACCTCTCTAGAGAACATCTGTTCCATGAACCTGCTCACAAGCAGCACTGAGAAAACTCCAGTCATGCAGGAGATATACATATCCAGGTTGTTCTTAAAAAGAGCTCCTAACAGGTAGTGTTTAAGGCCTGCAACCCCAGTTCTCAGGTAGTCCCGTGAGCTAACTCCCATGACCTTGGAACAGAACTGAGACATATTATGCTACTTACTTACTATATTCCCTTCTTGGCCTTTTCCTAATGTACATTACAAAGTCACAGCTAAATGATATCCACACATTGTATGAATAGTGTTCACCTTCACAGAAGCCCATCTAAAGACTTAAGAAGACAGATATTGCAGAAGTTGGGGTCTTTAATAGGACTACTTCAAATAGCCTAAGAAATTGTTTCCTAAGTGAGATAAGTTTCTACTACAACTATTAGCCAGCTTCTAAATCCAAATCAAATCACCAAAGGTAACAATGGACAGCAAACAAAAACAGATTAAAAAAACAACCCAAAATACAAAATAGAAATACTGCACTCTGTCCATCTCTTTATTACTGATACTTAGGGATCTCAGATTATTGCACAGTGCTTTATGAAATTTGGCTATTTAAGTCTCTGTATTCCAACCTCCCCCCTCTGAAATATATTCCTATGAAGACACCAGCAGTGGAGGGAAGGGCTGATTTTCACAGAGAAACATTATTATCCCTTATTCTGAGATAACAGAGATGTCTCTAGGCTAACCACACATACAATGCAGCACAATTACACTACAAACCAAGCAAAGCAGATCTCCCTTTGCTTTGGCAGCCCAGTACCCAGGCAGACAATTTGCAGACTCTGAAGTAGAGGGAACTCAGAGGTCACTGCTCATGTGTTTCTCCTAGGAACACCCAGAAACCATTTGATTCAATGAGCAATCATTGCTTGAGGGAAGATGGATAAGGTGGAGGAAATATTAATAGTAAGGCTTTTTTTTACAGCACATGCACTTGGTTGACCAAGTTTTACAGGGAAAGTTGCTATGGTAAGAGAAAAGCTGTGAGCTGAAGGCATATAAAATCAAGAAAGTGAAAACAGTGCCTATCTTTTGAAGCTGGGACCATAAGCAGCCTGGTCAGAACATGAAAAAATATTGGCATGGAAGGTTACGGAAAAAGAAAAACAAAGAAAATAGTGGGAAAGAGACAAAAATATGCTAAACTAATAAATAGGATATTCTGGGTTTCTTACTAGCAGCAGATTTAATCAGATAACAATTAGTTCCACATTTTCTACCTGGCATAATGTTGCCACAACAGTAGATGAATATCAGCCACCTGTTCTCAAAATCTCTGAAGAACTTCTTAAATATTCAGTCAACAGGATCCTTACCTGGTTGCTAATGTTGACAGTCATATTTCTTTGACTCAGAGCATTTAATTAGACGTTCCTGCAGTCACTGATTCATGTATTCAGTACAGTCCTACTGAAAAAATCTGCAGCATTTCCAGTCCTTTTGAAGTGGCCTCTTTGGGAAAAGGATTCTTGACGTCACAGAGGCTATTAAACATATAAACAAGCTTGACATTAAATCATTTTTATGTGACTGCTAGAATACTAGTCTGAATTAAAGCTTCATTTACATAAGCTGGAATGTTAATAGTCTTCTCCACCTTTTTCAGTTAAAAAAAAAGAGGAGAGAGGGAGGGAGGAAAGGAGGAGAGGGAGAAGTTGAAAAACAGTGGGACTAGATGTGACACTCAGCAGAATAATTCTGTGCTCCTGCAAACTAGCGCATAGCCACTCATGATAAGCTATGGGTATATATCAACAGACATAATTAAAAAAGCCAATCCCAGAAAAGAAGCCAGTGCTGAGATTGTGATGGCAGCATTCAATCACAAAAGATTTCAGCCTTTATTTATAATGTTGCCCTCATTACTCAAAAGTGATCTTCCTTTCCTATTGTCCCACAATGATGTTGTTTGGGTAGCTTTCAGCTTTGGTCATTCTATGGCCAAGTCCTCCAAAGATGTCTTGAAGACCAAACTGAAAGTGGCATTTCTCCTTTCTTTATATATGCTAAAACACTTCTCAAATTGTGAACTCTTGCTTCTTTTCCAAGGCTGAATTTCCATAAAGACTCACCTTCCAACAACTCCATCTGAGAACAATCAAATCCCAACCAGCAACCTCTGTGCATAGGTATCTGAAAGCAGATGCACTGGGCACCAAGCCATTTCCATGTCTGGCCTAACACCAACGGCAGGGCTATTCATGGCAACATGATGCAGAACAATAAATGTTTCTGAAGCGCATCTCATTAAATTATCGGTGCAAACTGATGGTAATACCTCTGTGAAGCCATACAAGCTTTAACAATGCTGGGAGCCTGCATGCTAAGAGCTGTGCAAACAGACGAACACATAGACACAGTCAAACTCCCACGGTAAACTCCACCTTAGCATTTCCTGCAGTGAGGAAAATGGGAAAGTCCAGAGGTAGCTCAGTAGAAACACCAGCCCAGAGGATTCCGTGCCAAATAATGCCACAATGCTTGTTAGAGACGTAAGTGCTCAATCTTCAGCACAAGTATCCATTTAAAGATGCTATAATGATACAGAAAGACATGAAAAATACTGAGTTCCTTGACTGCAATGAGTTTTTATAGATAGCAAATACAGTACTATTACATACTACATGTTGTACCAGGATAGCAGAGTTCAAAGTATTACTACCTGCCTCCTCCAGCCTAACATGTTGGCGCCTAATCTGGTTCCCCTATGAGGATCCCTACTATCCTGTCCACATGTAATCAGACCTGTGCAGCTGCTGACATGTTCTTTTTAATTGGATTGAAGTTAATCACAGTAGGATTAATTTGAAAAGATCAAGGAAACAGTGATTTTTGGTGGAAAGCAGATGGTTTCTTCTGGATGGAATAAAGTGCTGAAAGCAAGATGAGGTGTTTAACTTTTCAAGTTTACTGAGATGAAAAGCTGAGGGATTCTGTAACTTAACTACAGCATATTTAATCACATTTATGCCGTGTCAATGAAAGAACCCTTTGGAAATTTTCTGTGTGGTTTTCAAACAGAAAGTGACTTACAGACAGACTCTATCATCAAGCACTGTGAAGGGAGGACTGAAAACATACAAAGCTGGCGTAAGTTTTTTCCCAAGCAAACTAAAATTAAGCACTGGTATTTCATAAAATCCAAGAGTATCCTACCTCTCCAAATGGCGTAATATGCGGCATTGTTGAAAATTAACCACAATAAATGGACTCCTAGTTCAGCCTTGATTTGCTACTTTTCAGCTCTTTCCACTTTTTGTCCCCAAACAGAGCTATCAGAAAGGAGCTTGCTATCAAAGTACAGAGTAAATACACAGCCTCTTTAAATCAGACTGTTAAAATTCCACCACCTAAAGTCTCAAATACTTTTGAAAATCTTGGCTTAGAAGGTCACAATGAACTTGAAGAACTATTTCATTAATGAGCTGCTGTTTGTTTGGTGGGTTGTTTTTTGTTTGTTTGGTTGGTTTTTTTTCCATCTGAAATATATACATAAAATACATTTACCCAACCCCATAAGCTTAAAATATTCAACAAGAAGTAAGGACGTGCTGAAGAGTCATGATTTTTGTGTGATATATACATGTTAAGAGAATAGGAAATAAATGTGTTGCTATGGTATGAATGGATATGGTAAAGCTGGGCCAGGAAGACATAGTGGGTCTGCAGAGACAGGGAAACAGGAGGCTGGGGAAAAACCATGCAGAGTACCATTGGTGAGCGTCCTTCAGGTGCTGGGCAGATCAATGTTTTCCAAAATGACAAACAGGAGTAAGCACCACGGTTTTTCAACCATGAATAAAAGCACCAACAGATCATTCTCACTGCACACACACCGACTTCTTGACAGTAGCGTGAAAAAAACCCACATCATTCTCTGAGACAATGTCAGAGAAAGAAAGAAAATCTCAATCAGCCATTTTCAAACAAAACCAGAATAAACTGTCTTAGGCATGGATGGTTCTTTTTAGCAACATGTCACCAACGATTATGCACACAGGACTGACATGCTCAGAACTGGGATCAGCTAAGGCAGCACTAAGAGGAGGTCTACACAAAGGTTATAGGTTTTATAATTCGTCTAAGCATGACGTCCCCCTAATCTGATCAACCAATTTAGTTCTGCCTGGAGTTCTCTTCTGCTGAGATCAGTGCAAAAATCATTGAGTATAAACTTTATAGTGCTGCATTTCTATTTCATTTATAAAAGCACTGAACAGTAATGATTACTCAGCTATATTCTGCTTTTGAGAAGAGGATCCTGACTTGAGAAGTCTGCCTACTTTAATTACATCCAATTATCTTGTGTAGGGATATTAAATAACATACATCAGTAATATTAGCAGGGTCAGAATACTATTACAGTGAAATGCATTCCTTCATCTAAAACTACTAATCAGAGCTCCCCTATGATTTGAGACACTTTCCTACATAAGCATCCCCTCATCTGCCACTTACTCAAGTACAACATCCTCTATTACCACAATATATAAGAGCCTCAAAAACAGTCCCAATTTTATCTTCACAAAAAAAATATAAGTTGGCTTCATGTCAGTATTCCCTCTTTAGATACAGGGAACTAAAGCACAGAGAGATAAAATGCTGGAGCAGATACCTCTTTCTCTGCCTGCAAAAACGGATCAGGTGAAAGAACAGACTCCAAATATAAATAAAAAACGTTTGTCACTAGTAAAGAAGTCACAGAAGTAAGAGCACAGGGTTATTTCTATATGCCAAGCACAGGCCTTGTTTACAGTAAATTAAACTTTACGCAGAAAAAGCGTTAGGAAGATTGAAATCCATTAAGGTATATTTTAATCTGCTTAAAACACAGCAAAACTATTCACCTACTATATGCAATGTCTCTTTTAAACCCCAGGGTGTAGTTCTCCTCCCATTATATGCATTTATTTAATGCTTCATAATCTGCTGATGCTGAGAGGCAATTTGGGTCAGGACCTTATAGTGATTATCACTTAGGGCAGAAGAGTTTATTACCTTACACCCACAACCTAGAGCAGTCACTACAGGTATGCCAGTTTCAATCAGCCAAAAGCAAAGATAAGCTATAGATATTAATAGATACATGATCATTCTTTTCAGAAAGAATAACGTAACTACAGACTGATGTCCATTGTAAAGTTTTTCTTTTCATGATGTAATTAAGGGTGATCAAAAATAAGTTGAAGGTAATGACAATATTATATATACGCTACTGACAAATGAGTAGATATATCACTAATAGCCAAGTATATTTACTCTATAATAGTTTTAAGTCATGCAGAGAAATGTTTGATTATAATATTAACAGTAAACTATAAATATGAAAAAGAAGTGATTATTTTGTAACTAAAAATAATTACATAGCAAGTGCAGTACTCATATTAGTTTTAGATGTAAGTGCACATGAGATGCAGATATTCACTTTGGTTTGGATAGCTTTCAACAAAACGATACATAGCACGTGTATTAATGACAGAAAACAACATTCTGGCATTTCCTGGGCATGGAGAACATGGTAGTTGCAGAAAGAACAAGGTTTTTCACTAAAACTGTGTTTCATTAAATTATACCTTTGCTGTCTTTTTCATCATTTTACAAAATCAACACAATTTCCATTTGTCTTTTGAGTGCCTTAATCACCACCTTGGGGTCCACTTACATCCATGCAAAATGGGCAGGGATTCCAGTACTTCTAGCCAAAATGCACTGTAAGTTTAAATGTGGGGCTTGGGGACTCTCATCTACAAAGTCTGCTATTAGTTGACAATGAAAACAAAAAGATAGTTCAACTACGAGGAACAATCACAGCATCTGCCTCTCTTTTGAAAGACTACAGGCTTTTTGGGACAGCCTGTCTTTAGTATATGCTTATACAACTTTGCATAGCTCAGAATCTATGGGCTGCATAAGCACTGGTAATTTCCTGTTACAGTACTTTTCTGTAATTAGGATTTATTTTTAGAGAAAAAAAAATATATATATATTGCAGCTTACCAAATGTAGCACTTCTTGTGAGTTTGAAGCAAACAGTCACATTTCTCATGCTCTTAATAAAGAGTTCTGTTTAGGAGTTGTTTTCAATGACAGAAGGGGACAGGATTTCTGAGCTGCTTCTAGTCAAGCTACAAAAGCTCTCAGAGGAGTATGAAGGAATTAATTAGAAAAGAAGGACCATAGTAAAAGAGTAAGTGGAGAACAAATGACTGTTTAGGGGAGAAAATGAGATATCTATTTTTATAAAGGAAATCATATTCAAATGCCAACTTCATCTAAGAGTCTGCGTAATTCACTTAATACCTCAAGCCCATATATGCTGGTTGATAGCTGTATCTGTTTAAGGATATTAATCACATGCTAGAAAAATCAGTTATTGTCTTTAAAAAAAGACTGGATAGATAATGAAAGTAAGAGGTACAGGAGGAAACTTAACTCTGACACAAAGAAAACTCACATGTGGTGGATGCAGAATCTGACTTCCATTCCATATCAGAAAGAAAAGCAGTATCATTTTACAGATCATTATATTACTACGAAAAATTGAAATGAGTATAATATAGCCCAGGGGCAGAAATTTTATCTAATTCTAGTTCTGGAAAATAAAGATTAAACTAATTAGAAATGAACAACTTTCTGAAGTTGATTTTACCAAGAAAAATTCAAGGGACTTTCAAAAGTGCCATCATAGCATGGAAATAAGGCATCAGGTATTGCTGTAAAGAAAATAAATTGAAACTTTCTGTTTTGATTACTCAGAAAACAGAAAAAAGTTCCTCAAACAACAACCAAAAAAAAAAAAAAAAACCAAAAAAAAACCCCGCACTGAATTCAATGAGTACTAAATCATATCTTTCAAAGCATTCCTTCTGTGTACATTCTATGTATAAGGAAATATACTTATGCTGCATCATGGCTTGTTCCTAGTAGACATACACAGTTTGTTCTGCAGCTCACCAGGTTGATGCTCAATGCTAATCACTTCAATATGCAAGACAAAAATTGACTTAGGTGTGCCTTATTGCATTATATAGTTCCAGTGGGATAGTCTGAGTTAATGGTGCCTGAATCAGTATTGCCCTGGTGAGAAGGACTTGAGGCTTCTAGAACTGGATTCTGACTGATTTTTGCAGAGAAGCAAAACAAAACTTCTATTGGAGTCTGCCTCCTTAGCAAGGTCAGGAACAACCAACCTTTGTATCCCTTTCCAGCTCATTTTCCTTGTGCCTCTCTTGCTCTTACAATGAGGATTTTCCAGTGTTATGCTCTGTTCTCCCCATTGCATTTATGTATTCACCTGGTCATTAGTTAAAAGCAGGTGTGCTTAAGAGAAAACTCTACTTTTCTGCTCACCCACCTGCACAATTTGTCCTGCATCCTGTCCTTTGTATGTCAAGGACCAGGATCTGTGTACCTGAGTAAGTATAATAGGACAGAGTAAGAACAGTCAGTAATCAGTTATGCACACTGCAAGCAGCCTTCCCCTTGATTGCTCCTTTTGTGTTAAGAGCTTGTCCTTCACACATCTTCCATAGCAGAGAAATTCGGCAGCTAATCAGTGTGCTAAGGAAGCAGTTATTCTGCTAATAAATTTAGAAGCTGTGAAAGAGAAACAGTCATCTTTGCAGCCTCTCCAGCTAGGGCTCCCACCGAATTTGAGTGCCACAAAACAGCACTTCAGCAGTGCTTAGGGTTTAGGATTTTGACTGTTGATTTTGTTCTTCTTGAGACCACAGACCAATCAGAAGTGCTCTAGGAATTAACCAAGAACAACTATGTCAGTTGCATGCTACTACCTGGATAAAGTCATACATGAAAAGCCCCACTTGAGAGCTCAGCTCACCATCTCATGGACAGACCTAGAGTGTTCATTTATACAGACACAGTCCGTGCTTTGTGAGATCAACTGTGCAAGGCAACCATGGGAACAGAACCGCCCATTCTGGGACAGGGGCTCCCAGGGCCCACCCAACCTGGCTCTGGAGATGTAGGGTTACCCATTTCTCAGCTGCCTTATAGGCACTTATTTATAGCTTGACAAATTATCTTTTTTACTCACTATTAACAAGTCAGGCTGAGAAAGAAGAACTTCAAAGCAATCAAGGCACAATCCTGTTCTGCCACCTCTTTTGAGAAGGTAATAATTGACACCCAAATAGCACACGCAGCACTGGTCACTTCAGTCTCTCAAGCAGAAAGTGGATGCTTCAGGCAAATTGTGTAGGTGCTGACAGAAAAGTCATCACAGCTACAGTTCTGAGGAAAGACAACAAAGGGAAAACGAAATCAAAGAACACACATTTGCATCGTGGCAGCAAAGTCTCTGGTGACTACCCAGAGAAACATGGCTCCAAAGAAAGGAAATAATTCCTTTGACTAGAGCTGAAAAAAGAATTTTAGTTCAGTATCACAGCTGCACATGCCCCAACAACTTATTTTTTTTAAAGGCAAGAAGATTAAGGGAGAAATATAAAAAGGGGAAGAAAAATAGTGAATGAAGAAGCCAAGTAACCACAGAGAAAATAAACAACGCGTAAGTATACAGTAGGAAGACTAGAAATGAGTTTACACCAAAGTGAACAATTAATGATGCTCTATTCTCTTACGGTATTCTTCCTTTAGTTGTTTTTTGGGGGGTGGAGGGTGAGGGGAGATAATTTTTGTTTTTTATTTTAGTTGAGAAGGTCTCACTGTACTGGCAAAAGTTTTGTGAAAAAAACAAACCAAAGCAAAAAAATGAACACCACAACGTTTCATCTTCCTGCCTTAGATGCCAGAGGACACTAAGAAAAATGCCCAGCTTTGACCCACAAAGCAAAGAACTCATTCCCTGTTCTGCTCCAACAAAATCTTTCTACTCGAGGACTTAGCCAGAACTCTGACCACCTGGACAGCCAGGTTCCCTAAGACTTTAGCATGCATGATATATTAATCTCATACAGCATGCTCATGGGACCAAAGAAATCCTCTTTCCATGCTTGGCTCCCCCGAAAGGTTACTGAGAAGCATTTGGTAATGAAGAGACTACATGTCCTACCCAAGTCCTTTGGCAAAGGAAGACAGAATTTGTGTATGGTATTATTTTGGAAGTGAAATTTTAAGCTTCTGTTGTGTAGCATTAAGTAAATAGTTAAGGATAAAGCTGTTTTTAATTAATATATACATATATATAAATAGGTAGAAAGATACAGATTAGTTTTTCACTTTAGCAAACCTAAAAGAATCTTCTATAATATCTCCTAATTCTCAGGAAGTAGCTATTTCTTTTCAGTGATCCTGTCACCTTCTGTCAGCATCCCTCTACCTTTCTTCATCCTCTTAATTAGTGACTGCATGCTCTGCCTTTGTTCTCTCTACTCCCCTTTAAGCTGGAAAAATAACATCGGAGGAATCCCGGAGAAGGCTTTGTACCTGCACAGGAGGGTGTCACAAATAGCTTGTTAATGTTTTGAAAAGTGACTAATAAGTAGCTACAATGGATAACCTTTCAGCACACTGCCTAATTTGTTAAAAGCTTAATCAGTTTAATGGGGGATAGTTTAGTACCAGCACAGAAAGAACAAATTGAAACTAATACCAGCAATGCCATTCCTCTGCACCTCTACAACCAAGGGTTTTCTCCCCAGATGTCAGCACTCAATGGAATCTACTGAAGTGCCAAAGCTTAAGTTAGATGTAAAACCTGAGTTCATGAAGTATGCTCAGCAGAAAACACTGTAATTAAAACATTTCAGCCCAAACTCCTCAGGCAAAAATAAATGTCATCTTCAGGGAATATCCTCTATCAGTTAGATCCAACAAAAACTAATTTCTCAATTTTGTGCACCTATCCTATCATTACAATCTTATTTGTAATCCCTGTTTTCTTACGGTATGTTCAACATTAACAAAGCAGTGGAAATACCGAATACCTTACTATTGGTCTGTCCCTGCCAATATGCCTAACGAAATTGAAACCTGAGCAGTGGTAAGAGACCTCAGTGTAAATACTATTCACACCCACTGCTACATCTGCCAGTGCTGATTTTCAAAACCAGAGATGAAGACACACAAATTTAACACAATTAAGCAAAATGACTTGTTTACAGAAGATACCTTCCCACTTACCAGTTCCTCAAATCTCAATGTATTTCATACCTAAGGGGAACACACGTACTACTAACATGAGCTTTATTGATATATATATTGCATGGTAAAGAGACTCCTATTAGTTCCAGTCTTCCAGCCTGAGATGCAACATGACTGCAGAAGAAGTAGCATTACAATTCTAAATCCTTCTGGTGGAAAATTACCCAAGGCTAATTATTAAATATTAATAAATTAATTGAGCATTGACCTATGAGTTTGGTGAAATATTGGAAAGCTCAAGTCTAAATCTAATGTTATGTAGAAGCAATACTCTACAAAAAAATACGCCTGCTGAGAGCTCTGTATATCATTAACAGACATGACACTGTGAACAAGATAAAATACCTTCTTATTAGTGACAAGGAATCAGGGTGCTTCCCTTCTCAGTCAGGCCCAGCAAAGGTTCTTTTCAACCACATGACTACAGATTTTGCAGTATCAGCAAGCATGTTAACACATCCTCTCCCTGAACCAGACTCGCTGCTCTGAATCTGTCTAAGAATCTGTGATAAAACATTTCAGTTCTTCTTTTTGTAACAGTTACTTCTTTGGAAGTACCGTTGAATTTTTCTTCTTCTTAAATATTTCAGAAATCTTATTTAAAACACAGTGGTTCAATACGGGCTTTGGCAAAACCTGTATTTCAATGAGACAGAAAACATCTGAATATTTGTCTCGTGTTCTGGAACTGACAGGTCACCCTCCAATTTTCTTTAATTCCATGAGTTTTGTTTCCCACTTAATAGTCCCTGAGATTTGCATACACATAAGCCAAAGACAACCTGTGTACAGGGCACAGTCTGAGGTTCTCTTTTCTACTCAGATACTTACCCAGTGTTCCTGCCTGAGCCATCTCTCACTAGCCTTGACCAATTTTCAACTTCATAACTTAAATGCATCACATTTATGCTCCACTGTATTTCAGACACCTTGCTGCCCACTTATAAACATGAAAACATGATTCAGCTGTAGTTTCTTCCATTTGTAGGAAGATAAATATGTATGGCATCAGTGCTTCTAGGCTTTCTGACAGCAGAGCTGTCACCTCCTGATCTGAGGCAGGTTTTAATGATGACAATCAGCAGTGCCTTCTGATTTGGTACTCACTCAGATGGATTAGTGAGACAGAGCTCCAGGTATTTTTTGATTAGCACATCTCTCCAGACAAGGGTCTAACTGAGCTGCAATTTCCAGGCTGCAGCCCTCTGGGCCATGGGAGCATCCCTCACCCATCAGAGTGAACTCAGCAGCAACTAATTCCTTGACTTCAGCTGTCTAAGACCTTTCAAAACTCTGTTACACAAAGAAGATACCAACCATGACGTATTTAGAAGTAAAACAAAACCAAAACAACCAAGACCTTAATTTTATCAAGATTTCTGATTAGCCCAAGATTTTTGCAGCCATACATCCTGCCATATCTGTATTTTGAACAAGAAAAAGCAGTAGGGAACATATTTGTAGGTGTTAATCTACAAATACAAATACTGGAAACCTGTGTTTCTCCCACTGAACAAAACTGTAAGTTTAGAAATAGAAAAATCATTATCTTTTTTTTTCTTTTTTTTTTTTTTTTTCACAAGGATAAACCTATTGGTTTGGGTTCAATATTAGTGATTTTAAGAACTACAGTATAGTTCACTCCAGCCTATATTTTTCTCATTTCACTGGTTCGCAATACAGAAGCTTGCACAGACTTAAGTAAAACAAATTATTGGCTTATCTATCTTACAAAGGCAATGTCTCTGTGGATTTCACTGGAAAAATGACAGCTATTTTAAAGACTGGTACTTCTGGTCCTTCGTGCCAAAGAAGTCATTATGAGTGGGAATCTGCGAACACTGTCTGATGCTTTCCTGATAAAGGAGCACAGTAACAGAGCAGACAAGATCTAGATGTTTAATTCTTCTGGGATTTTCATATTGCATTTTTAAATGCATCCACTAAGGTCAAATGTATTCTACATTAAACCCTTTAGAAATTTTTAGCAACTATTTTGTAGAGTGTAAGCTTCTATTCTTTCCTTGCTTTGGTAAGTCGGTGCTTTGCAATGTTTAATGGACACATTTCAGAGCAAAAAATAAATAAATAAATCTGTGATTTCACCCACAAACATTTGCTGTAAATGACAGCAGCTTTATACTTTCCTGCAACCAAATAAATAGTTACTGAACCATAGTCAAAGCAAAACAACAACAAAACCCTAGTTCAAATTGAGTATTTATTTTGCTAGAAAAGAGAGACAAGGGCTGGTTTTTGGTTTTGTATTTGTCTTTTACGTTAAAATAGATAGTTTGGGAATAAATGTTATTTGGCTTTGGATCTTTGAAATTCTGACTTGAAAATGTAGCCACAAACTCTTCCTGCACAAAGCAATTTGGTCTCACTTAGAATTTCATCTTTGAAAACAGTTGTCAGTACGTTCTGAGGGACTGCTTAAGTTAAAACCTGCTGAAAACAATATGAGGAGAATAAAGGCAAATTTCTTGCTTCTGTGTCTTCCCAGCTTGACTGTATTACAGTGTGGAGGTACATTAGCTGTCACATGAGCCTCTGTCTGCAGTGATGTGCTGTACAGATTCCTCCACTAATGAGGAGCAATGAGCACACTCCTGTGTCCCGCTGCATTTTACCCAGCCTGTCTCTTTGCAAGGATCTCTTCTCATCACTTCTCAGCAGGAAATTCTTTCTCTTGCAGAGGAGGATGGAGGCAGCTTGGTGAGCGTGTTTGTCTGTACATGGCTTCAGAAGAATATATCTGAAAGCTGTATATCATACAGAATAAAGCTAATATGCTTATCCTTTCTGTCACAGTTACCCTCTAAATATTCAAGCTATTACATAGGGAGGTACATAGATTACTGTGTAGAAAAACAATTAAGCATGCTTTACTGCCCGCAGCCTGTGAAAATAAGTTATTGAAGTACTGCAGGTACAATTCAGGAAAAGCCTTGGAACCTAAAAAGATTGACCATAACTTAATTTCTATTTTTCTTTAATATCTGATTTTAGTATATGACCGCAAGTAAGACAATACTCATTTTTGTTTCATTTTAAAAGGAGAAAGTATCCAGAGGAGTTACAGAAGGCATCCCCTCACAGGCATCTACCTTGTTAAGCCTGCTGTTGAGGCCTTCTTGCTTCAGCTACAAGAGGAGTCGTACTTGCAGGCTCTCATCCTGATGGGGGATTTCAAACACCCAGATATCTGTTGGGAAAACAACATGGTGACCTGCAAGCAGTCCAGGAGACTCCTGGAGTCCATTGATGACAAATTTCTGGTTCAGAAGGCCCTGCTGGTCATGCTGAGGGAAAGTAAGGAAAAGTGTAAGTAATGGAAGCACAGATAGTGAACTGAGAATATAGGGTTGTCTGGATGTGCAGGGATGAGATCAGGAAAGCCAAGGCGCAGATGGAATTGAAGTTAGTGAGGGATGTGAAAAACAACAAGAAGGGTTTCCTTAGATACACTGGGCAGAATAGACAGGCAAAGGAGAGCGAATCTAATCTGATAAACAAAAAGGGAAAGTTGGCCACCTCTGACATGGAGAAGGCTGAGGTACTCAGTGAGTTCTTTGCCTTGGTCTTTACAACCAGTCAGACTTCTTATGCCTCTTGTATCCCCAAAATTCTAAGCAGGAATCAGGGAAACAAAATCTCTCCCAATGTAAGAGCAGAACAAGCCAGAATGAACACAAAGATGAATCCATACAAGTCTACAGGGCCAAATGACACCTAACCCAGGGTTCTGAAAAAACTGGCTGATACAGTTGCCAAGCCACTCTCCATCACTATGAAAAACTGTGGCTGTCAGATGAAATCCCCAGTGACTGGAAAAAGAGAAACATCACTCCCATATTCAATAAAGGGAGAATGGAAGACACGGGGAACTAAATGTTGGCAAACCTCACCTCTGTGCCTGGGAAGATCATGGGGTAGATCTTTCTTTCATGCAAGATGTGGAGGTGATCCAAGACAGTCAGCATGGTTTCTCCAAGGGCAGATTGTGCCTGATTGATCTAGTAGCTTTCTATGATAGTTACCTCATCAGTGGACAAAGAAAGGCCAACTGATGTCATCTATCTGGACTTGCACAAGGCCTTTGATGCATCATTATCTCTAAACTGGAGATATATGGACTTGAAGACTAAACTAGGTGCATAAGGAACTGGTTGGATGGTTGTAGTTTTGTTGTCAATGACTCTATGTCCAGGTGGCAGCTGATCAGGAGCCTCAGGAGTTCATCACAGGACCAGTGCTCTTCAACATCTTTATAAATGACATGCTTGTCACCCATCACTGTGCCCAGATGTTTACATTTTTGGATGAGAGAGGAACAGACCCAAGAAGATCAGCCTTCCTTGATTTGGAGGGGTCTGTGTTTCCAGGCTGATTCAATAGCCTGGACCCAGGTCTATGCTGCTTCACTGCTCATTCTCCAAGAAAACGTTGCAAGTTAGCTTTGCTAATGCATGGTTGGTTGACAGCCCCAGCACCTTCACTTTATTTGAGATAAAAGCACAAAGCTTCTGAAGCCTCTTGGATGCTTCCAGATCTGAAGGCATCAGAGAATTTGAACTCTCTGTTCTGTCAGCTCTCCTTCTCAGGTCTACTTCAGATGATGGCTTTTCTTAAAGCTTCCTGTATTGCTAAGCAGTTCTTTATGTTTTTCCTCAGAGCTTGCTTTTATAGTAGGGCAGCAATGAGCTTTGCTATACATAGAGCACATGCAAGTTTAAAAAGAGCAAGAAACACCTAAAAAAGGCTGTCAGAGGCATCATTAGAAATATATTGCTTAGTGCAAAGGGTTAAAACCGCAAGGGCCAAAGTCCATTTTGTTTTTGGCTGGGAGGTATGTCATATAGCTAAGGCCATGCGTATATGGAAAAAATGCTGAGACAAATGCTACCTGGCAGACCTCACTATAACAGTTTAAAATATCACTGCCCTGACTGCCTGTAATGTACTACAGCTAATGTATCTGGATGGCTCGTGCAAGCCATCACTGGGCAAAGTAACACAGATTCACTTAAAACTATTCACAGCCCTAAAACAGATTAGAGATCTTTCACAGGTTTGGGAGGGACAGGCAACCCTTCACAACTGGCAGGAATGGAAAAACAAGGAGCAGACAGTGGTACATCTCCAGCAGCTCCTTGCAGACCCACAGAAACACCTTGGATGGACCCTATATCAAGGGGGGCACACAGCTCTGCAAGGGACCTGCACAGATATTATCCAGATATTATCTTCACTCTTACTTATCTCACAGCACACCTAACAAAACGTGCTTTCTTTTCTGTTCAAGCACCGGCAAAACCGAGACACAGCCAAGAGAAACCGACTAAAGTCCAAGCTCTCAGCAGCTGAACCCAGCATATAAATCAGGTCTCAAGTCCTGGTCCATGATTTTACTAACTAAACCAGCCTTAGAAGAAGCCATAATCATATTAAATTAGGAAGAGAGAATGAAGTCTCTACTGGCCACTATTGCCTGTGAATAAACTGCAACTCTGTTATCTGAAAGAGCCTCCAATCGGTGCCATACTGTAGGAGGTGATGGAATTTGCCAAGAGTCTTTGGAGATTTGTTGCTTCCATCTTCACACTTATTCAGGTTTTAATAAGATCAAAAAACATGCAAGCAATTCCAGCCTCCCTTTTAGACACAAGGCTTTTTTCCTGCTTCCTTTCCTCATCCCCCTTCTGAGTCATCTCTATTTTCCTTCCTGCCCTTCTGTTTCCTGCTGTAACAAGTGTTTTGTGATACACTGTACTTTTCTTTGTGAGTTTCTCTTCAAAAACCCAAGAACCACGGGAAAAAATTTCTTCTTCCAAAAAGACCAATTTCACATGCTAGGAACAATTGTACATTATGTACAATGTTTCAAGAGAGAAAGTCTTTCAAGGAGATAGCATTACCTACCCCGCAATCATAAGGTCAGAGGCATTCTCTGTGAGGTAGTCCGCCTGTAGACCGGCCCAAAGGCAAGAATCCAGGTTCACCATTTCTCCATAATGCTGACAGGAAACAGAGGAAGCTGTCCTACAGAACTTAGAAAGGATAAAATAAAGGGTTCAAATGAAATGAAACTGAAAGATTCTAATAACACTCCATCCCTTCAAAAGCACTTGGAGCTCAGCAAGCCTTAAACGTCATCACTGTTTCAATAGTTCGCTCGTTGCTTTTACGTAGATTTTCCAGTTGCTACAACCTTCTGCTTCAAGAGTTTCCATTGCTGAATTCTATGGAAGATAAAGAAACCCTTCTTTTGAATTGTTTTAAGCCCCTGTGCAATAGCATTTTTCAGTGAGCTCTAGTACTTGATGTCCCCCAAAAAAGCACTGAACTATCATTTCTCTAACATAACCTCATTTCACAGTCCTCCAGCTGCTTTTCCAACTTGAAAAGTCTTAAGCTGCTTGGTCACTCCCTGTGCCGAAGATGTTTCATGTTTTGATTGCCTTTGATATGTCCTTTGGATCTTCTCTAGTTTTACAGCACCATTTTAAAAATGCAAGGCTGCCAGAAATATGCAGCACTCAAGATGTGGGAGTCATGAATTTATACAGTGCTATAATAATGACTTCTAACCTGTTGTCTGTTCTTTCGTAGTAATTCCTAACATCACATCTGCTACTGATCATTAAGATAATGTTGTGGTAGAATTATCTCTTTTAACCCCAACATCTTCCTCTTGAAAGGCTAACAGGTAGCTGGCGACCCATTGCTGACTGTGCAGTTAACACTGACTTTTCACCAATGTATTTTTTCTACACTGAATTTCATTTGATGTTTTATCATCCAATCACCCAGAATACTGAACTTAATGGCATTGGCTCCCTGTTCACGGACAAAAAACAGGAGAAAGGTGACTTGTCCAGGGCTTTTAACAAAGTGGAGACAGGTCTGTTGCATCCTCACATTTCCCTCCATGTGAAAATGTGTGTTCCTTCCAATGTTTTATATACCTGAAGTCTGTGAGAGAGTCCACACAAAAGCATCATCTTCCCTTTGCCTTCAGAAGTAGATTCACATATACAAGGAGGAGAAAAATCAAACAAACGCACGCCCTGATCATAAAGGACATAACAGAAGGACAGAATATACTATCCCTGAGAAGTTTTAGGAATGAAAGAACAAGCAAACAGGTCTTTAGTGTGCTACAAACTGGCTGCAAGGAGGCAGGTTATACACTTTATGCCAAGATGTTTAAAAGCATCTATCAAAGCTAAATTTAGTCAAGCTAAATCTAAACCCCCACTCAAAATCTTGACCTTGACATCTGGTAACAAGCTGATGTGCAAAGCCCACGCAAGCCACAAGAAGATGTAATTGGGATGGGGACACCAACGCAGATCCCCTGAGGATTAGGGCTTGATGTTTCTTCTGCTACTGTGAGAATATGTGCACACTGGCAAGGCTAACAGCCAGCTCCTATGCTGGCAAGGTTGCCATGGGCCGTATGCATTACCCAGGTACAAATAGACAGACATCCAGTTCCTGCAAGTTGAGATCTGCAACTGTGATGGCCTGATGCACACCTTTACAAAAGGATGCTAACTTCTAATTTCACATTCAAAATCCCCCTTAGCTACAATGCTATGGAAGATGTTACAAAGTTTGGAGTTGTAATCAACAGCACAACAGCCAGCACTCAGATCCAAGAAGCATATGGGCAATACCTTGCAAATAATTTACATATATAGCTGCTGTTTCAGGGTGTATGTAACTGCAGCTTGTTATTTCCTTTTCTCTCCTACCTTCTCAAAACCTTCCATCTGTTTAGCTCTCAGATTAACTGGGCATTTTAGCACAATGGGCAAGCAACTCCAGCCTATTACCTTTAAGGAAATTTGAATAACTTAGACTTGCTGGCTTGAATATTAACTCCTAGTTTCCTGTGACTTAATACAGGTCTCTACATGAGAACCTACTATGTGGCACACACAGGAGACTACTATGAGATTTCAGAGCACGCACGTCCCTGTGCCATACCCATGTCAAGAAGCGGCACAGTCTCACTTTCCGCAAATCAGGTTCAACCTTGCCAGTTAGTCCCACCCGGCTGCATTTGAAGGCCTGATAAAAAACACTGCTTTCATGTCACAGACTCAAGATTTTGCAGACACTGACCAAACTACCCTTGGCTCTGCTGCATTCTCATGGTGCAGTAACAACACAATTCTGTCCTCTGTCTTGGCACGAGTATTTATAAAAAATACTTTAGTAAGAAGTAGGCAGTACTTTGCAAAGCAATGAACTCCTGGCATGAGTGGGCAAAGAGCTCAGTGGCAGCATACTCTCCATGTGCAGAAGACCAGCCTGCAACAGTGTGAAATCTCACATTTCACTCCACATCACTGTACTGTAAATATACATCACCCAGCAATAAAAGGCCTATTAAATAATAATAAAATAATAATAATAAAAGGCCAAATTAAAAATTTTTGTCAAGGACACAATCTAGCCCAGCATGGAAAGGAGATTATCAACACACTCTCATGTCTGGATGCATACAAACACTTGGCTGGAAAAGAGCCCAGTGACTTGCCAAAGCTGACTGAAAGACATCTGAAGAGTCTCAGCAGCCTCCGTGAACTTGGCAAGACATCATCGTGAGCTTTCTCTTCTGGTTTTCAACACTGTAAAAAATCTAGGCTACTCTCAGACTCAACATTCTGGGGCAATATATGCCAACTATAACCAGAAGTGCCTTGTATTACAATTGTCGGCACTGGTAGTACACAGCTGCCCCTAGCCTATAAAACATATCACATATTTTTATCCTTGTGCTGTAGGTTCCCTGACTAGAGAATGTCACTTCCTCATGATGGAGTCTGACAGAACAGAACCTAGAGATGTTTTCCAGCACAAGCCCAAGGACTGCCTGCACCCCTGGTACAGAAGCTACAGCATTGTTCATATAATCCCACACACTGACTGGATTGCTTTCCTATGGAACATAGCCTAGAGGAGTCATCTATGGCCTGCAGCTCCAGTCAATAATTAAGTTGTTGGTGGGTTGCCCCAGCATTATAGTAAGCGATGATTAAAGAAGGCACAGGACACCACTGAGGCCTGGCACACAATAAGACTGCTCAGTTGCTTTCCTCTAAATTCACACCATTGAGCAATTTTGTTACACACATCATGTTCCAGAATGCTAACAGCTTTGCTGTTTCCTAATCAGCTGGGGCAATTTACATAGTCTCTGGCTGTGTTTTACATCAAACCTCATTTGATTCTCTGGTATGCTGCATTACTACTAAAGACAATCATCCTTCAAATATGCTGTCTGCATACATCGTTCCCCTCCTCTACCATTTTTAGATGAAAAGGGCAACACACAGCTGTGTGTGCTAATTAAGAGTCCTGTATACATTGCACTCAGCAAACCCCTCTGCTTGTTTTCTGAAACAGTTATCTAATGCCACAGTTGATACAGTAAAAGATTGATAATGACAGCGGTATCATTGAGTTTGGGTTTGGATGGAAGCAATGACATTTTGTCTTGTCTCATGAAAACAGCTCTGCATCTAACCAGCAGAGACACAGGAATCTGAACACTAGCTTAACTTAGCACTAGGTTATCTACATATGGAGAACAGAGATAAGAAACTTATGTCATTGCTGTGAACCAGTTTGTTGCTACTTTACAGACCCCTGCTCAGAAGAGATCTCCGATAAGAAAAGCTGCAGGTGAGTGAGAGAAATCTCCTTCAGTTTGAAATACTGCCTAATTGGAAGCAAAGTGCCTCACTATGTGTTGCAAGCAAATATATTTGTATCATCAAATGCTTATCCATAGGCAGATGGCTGAAATTGCACAGTGGGGTTCCTTCTTGCAATCTGCTGCCACTAAGAGCTGTTTGAGCCAGATCCAAACCCTTTTCAAGTTAACTGGAGTTTTTTCAATTAACTTCAATAGAATCTGGGTAGGATCCAGAGAATTAAGTGACCTGGAGATTTCTCCTGGGTGCCTGCTGAGACTCTCCCAGGGGGTGATTTCCACCTCTACCATTTTTTTTTTTGTTTTTCTTTCATTAGTTTATTTTGTTTTAAGGGCAATTCTGGAGCAGAAGGATTTTATTTTGATTTGCAGAACTCCTTAGTTTAGCACAACAGGAAAATCCTGGCCCTGATGAAGTCAGAGGGAGTTCTGCCATTTACAGTAATTTACACTGATGACTACCATTTGCCCTCTCCCATTAGGCCAATCATCTCATAGAGCTGCTTAGATAGGTAAACTGGTTCTTGCAGTACCAAACAAGCAAGGTCAAAATTAAGCACCTATATTACTGCTCTTGAGATGCCCACTACCACTATCTTGCACCTGGAAGCTTTCCACCTCTCAGTTTCTCAGGAGCTTATTGCAGCCCTACACCATGACGTCCATTAACATCAGCTTTCCAGTTCCTCCCACACTTGAATTGTTACAAAACATTCTGCAGTAAAGCAGAAGTCTCCATTAGTTTTGCATTAACCTGGTCCACTTCTCAGATGTGAAGTAAAGTTATCCGTCATTTCAATTTTACTTCTGTACAGAACAGAATGACATACTAAGTACTGTTAAGGGCTATGACATAGGCCCACTGACAACAACGCAGCTTCAATGAATTTATATGAAAGGCCATGACAGGCAGCTTTGGTGACTTCTTGAAAGAAAAAAAACTGTTACTTTCACTGAAATAAATAGGCTTGGATATTCAGGACTCATCTTTTCAGATGTCTGGTAAAGAGGTCCTAGTTACCTCAGGCAATACCTCTAGTAAAAAGAAAATAATAGAAGGAGAAAATAATCCAGGCAATGGTGGAACAGAGATAAAATGGTTCTTCAAGTTTCCTTGTTTCTTACCCGCCTAATTCCCCTCTGCCTACCTCCCCCCCCGCCCCCCCCTTTTATTTTTCTAATAGGCAGAATATTCTAAACAAAATGTTTAGATTTTGTTAGAAATGGAATGCTTTCAAAAGTCTCCCCAAAATAGCAAGAATGTGGTTTGCTTTTTTTGTTGTTGCTTGTAAAGCTAATATGCAGAATTTCTTTTTTAGCTATCAAAAAGCCTGCACTATCACCTAGCCAGTTGGATGCATTTACTTCTAGACAGGGGTCCTAGAGATCTACAGGGATAGCTGTGCACACCTCTTCTTCCAGCCCACCTTTGTTCTGTGCCTTCCACATGGATAAACCCTGGAGTCTTCACCCAAAGACCTGAAATCAATACAACTATAGACCTCTTTTAATTTCACCTTCTCCATCAGTTCAAGTCCCCATAGCTTATTTAAGGCTTTCTAAAATATTAACAGAATGGTACTGGAGAAGTCAATATTCTGTTTATTGACATTATCTGTGCCATCTCAGTTTGGACATACACAAATTCCTTGATATAACAAGCTCCCAAGGACCTAAATCTTGCCCTTATTGGAAGTACAATGATAGACAAAAAGGATCAACTTTGCAAAGAGTCAAAACACTAAAACAGGTTTTTTTGAGGAGGTAATTTTAGCTTTCATTACCTTTTGAAATCAATTTCACATAATCTTCCAAGCTGTGTCCAAACTACTGAATATATTTCTGTGCTGTAAGCACTAGAACTAAGTCGATCTAAAAATCTTGCCATCAGTTAAGGAGTTCGAAGTCTTTCCTGTACTTTGTGTTGACTGGAATGATAAATAATTTACTTCCAGAATATCAGATCTCAGAAATATATTACTAAAACAAAACCCCTGCAAAACACAATTATTATTCAACACATTTTAACAATTCAATAAATGCAGTGCAATGACTTCCGTTAGCTATTCTCCCAGCCAAGGTCTACTACATCATTAAATATTATTGAGTTGGGCCTGCCATTTTACTTGAAATTATGCGCCTGGCATTTTAGTCTATGGCCATAAATGCTGGAAATGTCAGTTATATAAGCATCCATCTTTTTCACTACTGCCTCCCATCAAACATTAATGGTAGGAGCTCTAATCCATTCTACACAGTCCAAGATATCTACATTTGCTAGGAAAGGAACTGTAACAGAGCATACTGACAACTCACAGTAAGTAATTACTCTTAGAAATATCTCAGTAAACTCAATTTGCTCCCAGAGGTCTTTTAAATTATATCTCGTTAGAGTGCAATGCTTTTTCAAATGACAAGGTCACACAAAAAAGCAAAACTCTATTTTATCTTTATCAGAGCTTTACCCCCCCACAATAAAACTGTTATAACACATAATTCCAACCAGATAGAGATACTATGTTTTACTGTTAGAGCCCAGAAAAGCTATAAAGCAAGCAGAGTTGTTGTTTACAGTCACAATAAATCTGGAATATCGTATAGCATCCTAGGTGAGGCAAATGCTTCTACTAATGTGAGCTGAGTAGGAATTCATTTTTATTTCTTTTAACTTCATAGGTAAAATAATTCTCTTTTAAATTTACACTAAAAATTCCTCGTGAATTGGGAAGATGAATCTCAAGGTATTTTAACACAGCCGAACACATACTTTATCTTATCACCCTGCTAAACTGCATTGGTGACATTATGGCAGGAGGTTGTTGAAAAGCAACGGGGATTGAGCAGCTTGACTAACAGTTCTAATTTTATTAAATATTGGTGTTCTCTCTTACAACCCCAGCTTCTGAAGCCACACTAAAAATCTTCATTAAAAATACTCTCGCCATTCTTTTTCTGAAGAGCTTTAAAATACCTTGTAGTGAACTCTGAGCTCAGAATCAAGATTCTTTCAAAAATGTAAGACATTTTGTATTTATATGCCAAACTCTTGTTATTTGAAAATGGGGTATAAAAAGACTCCTCAGTCAAGTCTTCATTAAAAGTACTAAAATATTTTCCTCACAGTCACATGGGCCAATGAGAAAGGCAATAATAGTGCAATAGTAGCAACATGATCACATTGTAGGAGCAGTCATTTTGGGTAAAAATTCTACACCTAGTATTAATAAACAGAGACTTCAGCTTAACAGCACTGGACGAGGTAGAAGCTGCAGATTCTTTGTTAAGTATATCATTAATTTTGTCCCCCATTAAAAACTATGCCATTAATTGCATATGTGTTTGTATTCTCAATTCAAAGTGATCTGGTGCAGCAGGAAAATGCACCAAATCCAAAACCATCAGCACTGGTGTTATCTTAGCAAGTAACAGCCTTCAGAGAAATTCTCCTAGGAATTCAGAGGATAACAAAGGTGCCATCACAGAAAATGCACAGCTCAGTTTGAGAGCCGTTATATAGAGAGATAGGAAATAATACGATTCTGCAAGCAGGAGAAAGCCCAAATCTTCCTACAAACATACTTCTAGAATCTCAATTACTCAAGGAGAGCTCAGGAAAGCAGGAATAACTTTAGAAGAATAGATGACTTAATTGGGAGGGCGTTTTTTTTTGTTTTTTGTTTGTTTTTTTTTTTAATACTTGTGTTTCACAAGGATATTTTATAGGAGTGATTTGAAAGATACTGCAGGAAATGTAAGGGATACGGTACAAACATAAGCAATTACATGGCAGTCCAAAGAGTTCCACTTTTGCATTCTTTACCACCTTGCATTTGCCTTACTTGCATTATATATTTTTTTTTCATTAACAAGCATGGGCTGAATTTCATGAAGGGAAAGCATCAACAGACAATCATCTTACAGACTACTATCAGAAAGCTTGCATCCTCTGAGCCCTACAACTCAAAACACAGGACTCTTCTTCTGACAGGAGATTCTCACATATTGCTTTATTTCCTTGCATTGCTTATTCAAGACAATATGCAAAAGGTAAATACCTAAAATGAGTGCCTGTAAGTACAGACCATAAAGCTAGAACATTAGCCTGGAACTGGAAGGAAAGGGCTACTAAACATCTTCCATCATGGAAGAAAATTATATGAATAAGTTAATGTTACAAATTCGATGGAAAGTGAGATGTGAGCTTTTCAAACATGGTACAGCTCAACTGTGGGGTTAGTAACAACAGCTCTGACATAAGAATTACCCAGCATCATCTCCTTCAGGTTCTTAATGGTACTTACAAATACAAAAAAAGAATTCAAAGTGTATCAGCAAGTCTGAAATTAAAACAACTTGATGGAGGGTAAATGAAACAAACAAAATGAACAAAAATGGCTTAAATTAATTAAATATTAAATTAAAATAAATATTAAATTAATTAAATATTGTCTTTTTTCATCATATCTTTTCTTTTTCTAGCAGATTTCCAGAACTACCAGAACACCGAAATAATCCATTATACCCAAGGCTCTGCAGCAGAAATCTTGACTCTGCTGTCACTCCTATTTCCCACTTGTAGAATCACGAAACTCAGACATCTCTGCATGAAACAAGTCTTCTAACAGAGCATTTTGTCCTCTTTTTACTATTCTTATCATGGAAATATCCCCTAGGCTTTCACCATGGTGAAGTGTAATCAGAAGTTTGTGAGCCTCTTGAGCTGTAGTTTGGACTTAAGTTTGTATTTCCCAAATACACAGAGGAAGATAACAAGCAGCCATTACCACTTCTCAGCTCCTGGCATCAGTCAGAAAAGTCAATGCATTCATGACTGCGTGGTACAGACAACCTTCCAAGACCTGCAGCAAGGTTAGCAATTGCAAACTAAGTTGGTAGAGGAAAAAGCAGTGATGGGGTCCTTCTTCCCCTGTTTTCTTATTAGCCAGCAGTTTGGAGTTGGAACAGTGGACAAGCAAGCATCCACAAAACCACTTCAAAACAATCCGTACAGGCTCATTAACAAAACTTGGGGAAAATACATTACATCCTACAAGTTTTCATCCAGATCTATACTACCATTGCTAAAAATGAAATTAACTTTTGCCACTTTGTGTTCCAGCTACAGACTTTTCTGTAAGTAAGATTAAGTTACCACAACTCTCATGCTCAATATCAACTATAGAAGATCATAAACTTGTAACAGCGATAAAGCCAGGCTTTATCCTTCTGAATAATCTGCATCTTAACTAGTTACCCCACCTACTTTTGCCTTGCCAGTTAAACTGAGGAGCCATAAACAAAGAGAAATAAGAGTAAATTAAAGCTCAGACAACGGAAGATGTCAAAGTGGCATTGTCCATCACTGACTTTCTGGCATGTTCAAATCCATATAGTGGTGTTTCAGGAAAATAGAAACAATCTGTAAAGTATATGAGAAATCAATCAGCAGGAATTGACTCTACTAAAAATGGTTAGTCTGGTTGTATCTAGAATAGTCTGTGGACATCAAGAAACAAACCTCTATCATCTCTCTACCGCCTGAACAGATGGTAACTGAGACGGGCTAAATTCCAGATGCTTGCATGTATTTCAATAATAATGCAATACACTGCTAACGAGGGGAACTGAAACAGCAAGGATTCCCCCAGTTTCTTTGTCTCCAGGCTCAAATTCTAGTAAGGAAAAAAAAAAAAAAAAAAAAAAAAGCAATAAATTCATTGGCACAGGCAATTTTACCTCAATTATCTGCTGCAAATACAGATAATGATAAAAGAAAAAAATGAGACTGTATGCTCAGCTGCAGACTCCCTTCTGCTTTCACAGACAACCTGCAGCATAACAGCACCAAAACATACATTACCAGCCCTTTGTCAATCTGCCATTGTTAATGCTTTTGCTGCATTGCTCCACTCAGTGGAGGAAAATATTCTGAGGGCAAAGGATATATATTCTCATATGGGATCTCTTGGATCACCACTACTCTCTGGCCTGTGCACTTCAGCAGCACCTACTACGGCCAGTACTGTGTTAAGCCAGTTAGCGTAACAAGCTGCTTGAGGCAATTTAGTATCATTAACCTGATTAAAAATGACTGCTCACTTATTGAGAACAGCTTTCCTGCTTTTAGTCCCTCTGGGTGCAGCTGCTGAAAGACATGCCCCTTTAATTCCACAAACAAATTATTAGACACAGGGCTGGCCATACAAAGTCTCTTTCCAGGAACAGGCTAATTTTGAGCATGATTGTGTGTGCATATAAGCACAAAAGAAGAATCTGAGGGAGCTGTCAGTTTTGAAACATGTTATTTGTGATCAGGTCCACCAAACACTAATGAGACACAATGTCTTGCCTGCAGCACAGTCTGATATATTTTTTGCCACATAATTATATGCTACTGTGGCAGAACATATTCTCCACAATGATTTTCTTTCTATCTATCTATCTACCTATCATGGGGGAGTGGACCAGCAATTTGCAAAAACCTGTCTTTAAACAATGATGAAAGATAAGTAGTGTCTGGTCTTACAATTTCTCTTACAACCCGACTAAATGCTCAAGTCTTACGATTCAGAACAAACGTCTTTTATCTTTAGGAAAAAGAAAGATAACAAGAGTTGTGGGTTTTTTTTTGCTGGATTCATCACCACCATAATCTTCTTCTCCTGTGGAACCAAAAGCTATTGTATTTTCACGCTGTAAACACAGTCCCCTGGTCATAACATGGCACTTCTAGTCAAGGGGTTCAAAAGTACAAAATGGCCAGGTAAGATGCCTATAGCTGGTGGAGTGAATAAATAGGGCTTATATCTCACCATTTTTCAAAGACTGTGGAGAGTAAATCCTCAGATGTACCACAGAACTTCTTTCACTACGGGGAAAAAAGGCCGGCAACTTTTCTTCCATTGTTATCCAAACCGTCTTTGTTATGCTGTAAGACTTTTGCAAATCTCTGAAAAATACCAGCTGACATATTTCAAGGGGATGAAATCAAAGCTTTAATTGATGGGATAGATTTCAATCCATATTCTACCCAGCTAAGACTGGGAGAATTTTCCATTAGATTTTCTCATTGTATGACCTCGTGATTTCAGTGATCTCCTGCCAATCCCCAAAGCAAAAGAGCAGTTGAGAGCTCACCTACTTAAATACAGAGAAATAAAGCTGATTTTATAGGCTATAAATATATAGGGAAAGAGTTGAGCATAGTTTGTTCTATGGTTTACTAAACGGAAGCTGTTGATTCATGATTATTTTGAAAACAACTTATGCTATCACCTTGTAATCTGATGTGCAGAAAACAATTGCACTGGTCATCACAGATGCTGGCTCTACATAACTCATTGCATGTTCATCAGCAGGGTCATGAAACCCAACCAACATTACCCACGTCTAAAAAGGTTTAATGTAATGTCTAGTTGTTATTACCTACGTAGAAAAGCTCAGTACTCAGAACATATTTGGTTAAATGCGTCACATGCCTTTTACTTCAGTTCTGTGACAATTCTCCTCATGTTTCCCTTCCCTCTTGGACAGCCAGCCAGCAGCCCCAGCAACATCCATCAAAAACATTTCCAATTCAGATCAAAGACGCACAGAAAAAGGTTTCACCACCTCATTCATACTAACATCACTGTAGACTTGTTCAGAGCTCAGTGCAACACTTATTTCTCTCTTCTTCTTGTTCCTTAGATATCTGGAGGTGGAGGGTGGGAGTTTATTGGAGGTTTTTGGCATATGCAATACATTTTGAGTGCATGCACCAGCACTTTTGTAAATCAAAGCACATGCAGCTATAGTAATTGAACACAGATTACTTTGTTGAATGGCTTTTTTCAAGCCACACTGCTCTGGGGTTGAGATCCTTGATATAGAGTTAACTGGGGAGGTAGAAGTCTAGGGTATTATCAGTATTCCCAGAAAGGCCTATTAAGCCCCCAGCAGTCAATCTTGTTAGTTTGCATAATGTGCCACTCTCAAGGTCCAAATCATACAAAAAAACCAAACAACAATCTTGTTCTCAAACTGCCCAGTATATTCAAGAGTCATTGGGTCAAACACAATACATGCTGCTTATGTCACTCACATACTGTCATTCACTCTTGGCATGGCTAAGAAAGATCAGTTCCCTTCACTAAATTCATCATTGACTGACACTTTTTCTAAACACGGAGTAAGTAGGATGGATCATCCACCACCCGCACTTTTTTTTTTTTTCATGATCTTATTGCATTAGATTTTCTACAGAACACTCAAAATTGGCAGGGCTTCTCATATCGGTGGCCCAGACCTTGCAAGCAAGACTCACCATAAGTAATCATACACAGAAGAAGCCCACAGGCTCCTTGCAATTTGTTGATGCATCTGCCACATGCGCATTCCAATCCCAATATCGACATATATTTCCATGCCCTTCTAGACACTGAGTGTAAGGCTGGTACCCATCAAACATTTGATTTGACAAAACTGGCAACAAATTCATCCACAAAACAGCCGAACAGCCAATGACTATAGCAGTTCCTCATTCTGTCTGCTCCACAGGGGCCAGAGAACAGCCTGTTGCCACAGTGCTGTCAATACCTAGTTAATACTTCCACTTCCAAATGAACTGGCTTGTACATGGAGGGGCTGTCAGCCATAAAAAATTACTCCCAGGATCACTGTTTCTTTGAAAGGCTGAGCTGAATCATCGTTTTCAACCTGGAGGAATGGGCTGGCTTAGGAGTAAAGGAGGGAGCATCGCAGTCACCTCAGCCAAGAAGAAATCAGGTTCATTGATCTGCTTCTGTCTGACTTGCAATTTGTCTGCTGTACTTTGCTTTGCTTGGTTATGTGCTGAACCTTTCACCGTTTCTCCTCCACCCTCCTCCATTCCTTCATTATCTATTTCTTGAATGAGGCAGAGTATCCAGCAGGAAACACTTCCCCATACAGAGGAGCTTCATGCTGAGAGGCTCTAGCTAAACCAGGGATTTACAGGGAATATAGGATTTCGCAAAGTTTTAAGTGCAGACTTGGATTAATGGAGTTCTGCATGTATGGAGCCCATCTCTGGTGCCATCACAGGCATCTCTGTCAACTGCAAAAAATAAGCTGCATCAAGACTCTCAGTAGGGCTATACTCTAGCTAGTGATCAGTGTTGTCATACAACACAGGAGACGAGGCACATAGCACTCTTCTGGGGAGACTCTCTACTTCTGCCCCCACTTCGGTGATGTCTGCAGTCAGCACCCCGCTCTTATGCTCTGGTTTTTCTTTAGTTCATCGCTTCTCTAAACCAGGAACTGCAGACACTGCATAAAAGCACTAAGCAAATTATATTTTCTCCCCTTTTCCTTTTTAATACAAATGAGATTCATGTTTGAATCAGACTTCAGGGAGAGGTTCAAGGTTAATTCTTTTTTTATCCAAATGGGCTCTTCCATCCTTCATTTCAGACTACAAAAAATGCCTCTGCTTGGCAATTTCTGACAGCCCTGGCTTTATCTTCACTGGTTGCTGAGTTGCTTTGGACATACTTAGCCTGTTCTCAGCTAAGAAAGTCAGATTTAACAAGGAAAAAAAAGAAAAAGAAGAAGATATGGGAAACAGTGATGAGCTCAAACCTTTTTCTTGCATGTCCACTGGGAGAAAACACATCCCAAATATAAGGTAGGTAACCAGAGAGGGGTGGCAGCTCTACCATTAACTGCTCCGTGTCTGGTTTATTTACCCAGTGTTGTCATTTCCTCCGGACATCCCTTATGATATTAACAAAATTCCTGTACTGCTGTCTCCCTCTCACCCACAGCAGCCAGTCCAATTCTAGTGGATTGGCACCTAAGCACTGACAGTAAGGGCAGAGAAGTAAAGGCATACAACCAGAATATAACATTCTGCATGATGGCAGCCCTTTAAATTTGCCTAGTAAATCAAAGGAATCTAGTCAGGAGAAAGGGAAGAAGCCAGACTGTCTCTCACTGAAATGAAGAGGCCAAGAACCGCAATGGAGGATGATTCACACCCTACAGGAGCCACCAACAAGCTGTATGTACAAGCTGCTCTGACCACACAGTCCCTACCTTTGTGTCCTGATAGGCATCAGGGTGGTGAAGAAACTGCAAGAGCAAAAAATGGTGGGGTGTATAGCATTGCCCATACCAAATCCCCCGCATTTGTCCAACAAGTGGATGTATTTGCTCTTAGCTGCATAAATTAGGCTGTCACATATATTCTTAGTTTCCCTGATGTATGGGAATACCTCATGTGTAGAGAAACCAAAGGATATCTACTCCAAATGCTTGAAAAATCCACCTGAATGGCACCATCAAGGCTCCAGATGCTTACTATTAGATTTTTCCATCTCTGCTCCAAATAAAAGGAGAAGAGTTAATGTCCCACACACACTTGGGGTGAGTTACAACAGGGTGAATGAGGTGAGCCTGCATAAATTAAGCAGCTCTAGAAACACGTTTCCTCTTAGGCAGGTCCGAGCTGAGTCCAGCAAAATGAAGCTCCATATGACTTAAGCATTTAGTCTGATAAATGTGAATATCTGTGCTATAATAAAGGAGTAATTTGTGTGAAGGGAAATTGCATTATGCTTATTCAAAGTCAAATTTATTTCTTCCCTTTCTTATTAGGAAACTCATTTTAAAAATCCCAGCCTCAGGTCAGGGTTATACTTATAGGGCTGATTTCATATCTGACAGTGCAAAATTCAACACTCCTATGGAATTCTTCACTGCAGTCAATCAGCACCATAAGCCCCCTACTTGGACAAGAATTTCCTATTTTTCTTTTAATTAAAAAATGGCTCGAGGGCATGTAAGGCTTAAATTACTTGCATAGAGAAAAATGCTTCTCTAAGAAACCCATTAGGAGATACAGCTTGAGAGCAACAGAAGCCCTTCAGAATAAACAGAAGTTTAATTTTTTAAGGTAATAGAGAGGAGGGGAGATATTCAGGAGTGTTTTCTTCAGCTCATTTTGGACTGGCATTTTCTGCCCTGAAGTCATATATAAGTTAGCCTCAGAGGACATGAAATGAGCTGTTAGGGAAAGAGCCAGTCACTTTGCAGAATGGTGGCAAGAACTTATCTGTGTGTGGACTCCCATCAATGTAGGTTTACTTAAAACCTGCATGCCTTGGATCCATGTCAGTTACAAAAACACAATCCAACAATCACTACAGCAATTTGGCTTGAGTATCAGCTGGCAACTTCATGACATGCACATTGTTAGCTGGCATATAGCGTCCATAAGCTCTAAAACAAACAAGACTGGCAAACAAACCCTACTGCCACAAAAACACAAAAGGGGGAAAGGCAAAATCCCAGAGCTACAATGTGGTCCTGTTTTGGCTTCCCAGAACTGCAGTGGACTCTGGACATGGAGTCCCTCTTTCCTGTGAGTATAGCTCCCAGATGCTTAGGCAACCTGCCTGGAGCCCCAGAGAGAGATGTAAAAGCCCAGTATAATCTGAATACAGGAGAAGAATGATTAGAACTAAGAAGACTGTGAGTTCTACGTTTTAGTTGGCAGGCAGTGAGTGAGATTGCAGCAGGTTGTACCGGGTCAGCAGGTGCCAACAGCAATGCAAACCAAGTCCAAATCAGTAGTAAACTTTAAGCTTTCCCCCATGAGAAAATTTGGCTAGTGCATTTCTTGCACTGGTTAGGGTGGTATGCATTTCCACTTAGACAGAACTAACTGTTTGGCAGCTTCAGAAATGCAAGAGGCATCAGAAATATGGCACTAGATGCATCCCCCACTCCTAATTTTCTTCTGATATCTCCAATTTGCACTAAAATAGTGTAGAATCCTCCTCCTGGACCTTGCTCTCTAGCAGTAACACTGAAAAATAACAAAAACCACCACATACAAAAAACCCTCTACCCAGAAACAGCAGATTAGGCTCTGAACTGTACCTCCATTGAGAGCCTACGACTGTGTAATAGTGTTACACTCTAGTTAGGCTTAAAAGCAAAGCCTTGAAACAGAGAGTAGATCATACCATTACACTGAGCAGATATCAGGCTTAACTGACAGAATTTCATGCAAAAATACTGATAGGCTCATTTAAACACTAACAAGCTGTTGCCTTGGCCTAGCTGCACAATGACTGAAAAGGAAAGGATGAATTTTCAAAGGGCTCTGAAACAGCAGCCGTGACTTCTAAGCTACAAACAGATCACCTGCAGTGAGGGGAAAGAACTAAACTGATGCTGGTATGAATGAAGGAAAACAGAATTTCACACAGAAGGAAGCATTTCTTATCACCAGAACAGGGAATTTCTTTCTTCCTCAGGTGCCTTACAAGGACTCCTCCAGTCCTCTGTACTACTCTAGGCTAAGACAAGTACCAAGTAGCACAGAAGTCCTGACCTTTGGTGTGCCAAGGTGTATGGAGGAAATCCACTGAGGAGAACAGCAAGCAAAACAAAAGGAAATTCAAATTCTGTGTTGAAATTTTGCGCATTTCGCACTTGTACTTCACATTTTGTAAACCCAGAGGATTAGTAGAGGATTTTGCAGGCTTTGTGAATGTGTGATTCTCATCTGGCTTACCTGCTTGCACGTGATCCTCGAGCAGCATGAGCAGCTAAGCTCCTTCAGGCAAAGACTACAAGCTGCAAGCATTTTTTCCTCAATCCCAGCTCTCTGGCCATGAGCAGTGACCAGAGACAACAAGCAGCTCTCAAGCTACTGTAAGAACTTAGTATAGGCTGGGACTTGAACTGGGACCCCCCCAGTCCTGCCCAGAATACTAGAATCACTTCACAAAGGAAACAGCAGTTTCTGACTCTGGACAAAACTTAGTTTTTTTCTATTCCGAGTTACAGACAATGGCATTAGGTAGCTGGAGGTGACTGCTGAAACAAACCAGCCTTGTTTTCTCTAGGTATAACATATACTGGAGCAAGAAACAGCTTGGAAGAGGCAGAAGCCTTCACTGTGATCATACCTGAACTTGCATCCTTCGGCCAATCCCACTGGGGTGCATTACTCACGTCTGCAGTGGGCACAAGAAAAGTGACCCAGTGGACAACATAACCTCTGTCATCCCATAACTGACTGTATGCTTCGCGGTGGTTGTACAAGCAAGCATTCAGTTTTCCTCTGATGCCCCCAGATAAGCAGCAGTACTTGCCTGAGTATCTTTTGAGTCTTCATGGCCAAGTTCTCAAGAAGTCAGTGAGCATAATCTCATCTGGAAGGTGGCAGTGTCAAGTTGCATGTAGGCAAATCCTAAAACCACCTTTGAGGTGAAACTGCTACAACAGCCCACAGACAGCAGCTTCTGCTGACATATTAAACTTTTCATGGAAAGAGAACAGCTGCACCACAAGCTCCATTCAAGGTCAGGTGTAAGAAGCAGTCGGCTCCTCACTGACTCTGATCTTATCCATATGACCTCAACATTCACTAATATATAACGCAGACTTGACCTGGCAAGTTTGATCTCATTACTGCCAAAGCTGGATTCTCCCTCCACACCTCCTTTTGGTAACAACCTCTAGGATGTAATGAGCATTTTCAATAGCTCAAAGAAACCTTTTTGAGGCAGAAAAAAGTGAAAGGATAACATGATTTGAACCTAGTAACCTTGAAATGTACTAAAATCTCTTGTATTTGTATGTACTTTTAACTACATACAGGACCTTTAGCTACCTAACAGATCCAGTACAGACTGGTACATCTTCCAAGTTTTATGGATAGTCTCCGTATCCGTCTATTTTAAGGTCTTCAGATTCTGGCATAGTGAAAATGAAACCAAGGTCATCTCCAAAAGCACAAGGTAATTCCCTGTTCACAATGAGGCAGAAAACATGCTACCACTTCTGGCAGTTGGGGCAGGGTAACAGAGACCAATGGCACTGACCTTCTCAGAAAAATAAGAAATAGATTCTGATGGTCTAATTAGGAAATAAAAGTAATGCTGTCACGTGCCCTAGCTTATTCAAACTAATGGAGGCCAGAGAAAGAATTTAATGTCAGGTTTCACTGTAAGAGATAAAAAGCAATGGGGACACAATAAATATAACACCTTCTGCCTGGGTTGCCTGGGATACAGCATCTAGGGAAGATAGACTGGGTGAAGTATGAACCAGTCCCAATTCACACAGCAATCATTGCCACCAGAATGCATTCATGTTGTGCCATTTTCCATCTTGTTATAACCTTTGTCACAAGAATGAGGTTATTGGATGAGAAAGGCTTTTCCATATTGGCTTTAGCAGCACTGCTGCCACTTGCTTGATCTTTTCAATATTCTGTAATTGATCGGTTTGCCGCCCCAATTTCCCTTTGTTTACAGCCTCTGTATCTTGAAGCTGGCCAGGCAATTCAAACAGATAAAGAACCACTGAAAAAATCCCTGGCTTATAGCATTCTCTCTGCCAGAGTAATCGAAGATCAGGGGTCACATCTTTCAGCTGGTGTAAATAGATGTAGCTCCAATTATGTCTGTTGAGTTTATTCCTTGCTATGAACCTTGAGCAAGCAAGGTCCATTCTACAGATTCGTTGACAAGCCACTGGCCTACAGAAATGCCAAAATATGTGGAGAGATTTCACAAAAAGATGCAGAACCCAAGTGCCTTATTTTGCCCATTACACCTTTTTTAGGGGAAAAAGATATTTAAGTAACTTCTACCTAAAAACTGCTAATAGTGAAAAGCCTGTAATATTTAAATCCTTAAAAATAGCTCTTAAATTCAGTTTTGTCTTCAGGGGAGGCAGAGCTCTGAATCTCTTCTTGGCGGTATTAAAATCAGCCCTTTGCAAAGCCATAAAATCCCTAAGCAACTTGTCAAAACCTGCCACAACTTAATGCTGCCTTTCTGTCTACTTTACCAGGCCTTACCACCTTTGGTCTGCAAGTGAATTCTTCTTCTGTACAATTCTGGACTTTTCTCCATTTCGTTTACAAATGAAATTCTGGGGCAGAGGTTCGAAGCTTTGTCACATCCAATGCTCTCATCAGCAGGCAAGCTCGTTCAAGAAGTATTTGTCCCAGCAAAGCATCCACTGTACGCTACCAGTGGCAAAAATGATTAAAACTGGTCAGCCGGCCAAAAGCATAGGTAAGAATTCCATACTAGGGCAAGAAGTATCTCTTTCTGTGTTATATAACACTTAATACATGGAAAACTTGGGATCATCCCATTAAGGGAATAACTTTCGCTTGCTGCAACTTGAGTTTCTTTCTGCAAAATTTGACACTGGCAGAGCCTCTCTGGCAGTACACAAACCCCTGCCCCTCACACTTGTTCTGGCCCCTACATATTGAGTAGCACAGAGATATCAGCATCCTGCAGAGGCAGCTCTGCCCAAACACATTCACACAGGGAGGGCAACTGGATGGCGTTCACCAAAATTGCCCTCACAAGCCCTGTGTACCTCTTTTGCTGCAAGGATATCATCCTTGCATGGAGAGCAGGCATCCAGAGGCTGCCCTCGAGCCCGTATTTACCAGCTGATGTTGCAGTTATCAGACAGCTCACAAAGTCTGCATGTAAATTTATGACAAAAGTAATCATCTGGGGAGAGCAAAGCACTCCTGTGAGTGAGACATTTAATGCATAGACTGCATTGGGCATGGACACAGCACAACAAAGGTCAGCACAGAGCTATTCTACAGAGGATGCTAACTTTTCCACTCTGCAAAAGTGTTTGGTTTGCAGTCCTACAGCAGTATTAAAAGGATTACACGGTGTATAGTTGCACTATACTTTCTACCACATGGGATAAAGCGCACATACTCAGAAAATTACAGTATCTTTGAACTTTGCAGATCAATCTGATTGAACTACATACATCTTTTTAAGCTTACAATACACTTCTTGACATCAAAGGAAGGGAAGAAAAAGATCCTGTGTTTTTTTAATCAGGCTGATTAGAAACACTGCTGTGACATCTTTTCTATGGAGTTTCAATAATTCAGTGATTTTCTCTTAAATTGCAGTATTTTGTATATTTTAATCTCTTGTTTTTCTGCCTTTGAATTTGTTTCTAGGGAGCTCTTGTGTTAGAATACCAGCATTAATTTTTTGTTTGCTTAGTATTCTGGCTTTTTCTTGTTCATAAGGAACCTGGGAACAATTTAGTTTTATACTGGTAAAACAAATTGATTGAAGACAACTCAAAAAACAATCCCCCCAAAAAAAGAAAAAGCAACTTGTACTGATGTGATTTATTGTGCAACTATTTCTATTTCTTTCATCCATGAGTTAATTTCAAGTGCATTGTCTCTATTCTTAGATAGCTCGTACACATTGAACAGACACATTTAATTTAGAATCAACACATAGGCTTGTCAGAAACTAAAAGGCACTTCATTTTCTCTATCTACATTAGCATAGTGAGTGTGGAGCTGCTAGTTTAGTAGCACACGTTTAGCACCCGTGGATCAGTTTAGTTGCCTTGGTATCAGCTTGGTTACACTGATTTTCATCTGTTAAGGATCAGTCCCCTGGTTTTTCATTAAATTCCTGACAATCTCAGTAATGCACAATTTATGCTAGAATACTAAAGCAGCAAAGCCTTTTTTCCAACCCTGCACACCAAGCAGGGGACACTAGGTTAGCTTTCTCTTCTTTGCTCTCTGAATTTTAATTGTGGTTCTTTCACAGCCTGGCTCTAATTTCCAACACTAATTTACAATGAAATCTCTGTATTTTGCTTAGTTCCTGTCTTTATGCTTCTTGCTTGCTATGCTGCTCTGGATATTGTTAGCTGACTCCCTGCTGAGAAACTTGACATAATTGCAAAAAAGAAGAAAAAAAAAAAAAAAATAAAAATGCAATGCCCTTCCCTAAAGGTTGTTCATATTGAGGTAGCTAGAGTTTGATTTCTAACCCACAGTTCAGCAACATTTGCTTCTTCTGCATCATCACAGTATAGCACAGTGAAGAAACCAAACTCACGGATCTTCAAGGGCACGTAAAACTTAAAATAATGTAGGTTCTAATTATGAAAACAGAGTTTGCCAAGCCTGTCACCAGAGTAACTGTTGGAAGACAGTCAACAAAGGCAATGGGATACATGACAGTGGCATCCAGAAGGACCAAAAAACATTAAAGTTAACAATCAGCAAGTTGACTGCACAAGGCATTCGGACATGCCCTCGCGATTCTCCGGCCAACAGCTCCCAGTGTTGTGGTTCATTTAGTAACATAGAGTCCAGAGTCAGACACCTTCCCCCAGCAGGGTGCTAGGAGCAGCCAGAACAGAGGCAATGGTCTATCTTCTCCAATTAGGAACTATTTGCTGCAGGAAACAATATCACAAGCACTCTGTAAATCAAGGGTATTTTAAACACCAGCCCTGCAAATGCCACAAAATACAGCAAGTGCAAGCCCAGTCACTGCAGAAAGATTTTACAACAGCAGCCAGATGGGCGCAGCAGTGATAATGCCTAATGGGGGATGAGATACTCCCTGCTCTTCACCAGCCTCTGCCGCATGGCAAGGCTGCAAGACAACTGAGAACATGCTCAGCAGAGCTCCATCACTCCTGGAGCCCTAGCTTCCCAGTCCTCAATCCAGCAAGCTGATGGGAATAGTTCTGAGAATAAGGTCCAGGCAGGCACTGTATGGTTTGCAAGCTCCTGCCTTACGTTCCAGCCTGGTGCCACCATCGTGCTGTGTTTGATTTATGGTTAATATTCCAGTCAGCACCACAGGCCTTTGACACTCAAACCACATTACTCAATTCCACCTGATGCTGCCAATAACAAGCGTTATCCCAGTGGCTCGATACGTGAAACCGAAGAACAGTTAGATTATCACCCATTACACAGACAGCACTTCTGACAGTCTCTCAGTGATGTTTTCAGCTGTCAGTTATTGCAGCTACATCATGCAAACCTCAAAAGGGACACAGCATGCAGTATGCACTATGAAGAAATCTACTTTGGAAGAGTCAGGCTTCTGTATAAATACAATTTATGACAAAATTGTGCTAATCACTCAACAGAGAGGCAGTTTTCCACATGCAAATTATAGTAAGCTCGATTCCCATCAATACTGAAAGAGAGGGTGGCTATCAACATTTTCAGCACATGAAAATGTCTATAGTAATAGAGCTTACCTCTGCAGACAACAGCTGTAAATGAACTGCATTATCTGGCCAGATTAAAAGAAATCATTCATTTCCAATTTAAAAGACTTGCCAGTGTAGAGGAAATAAAAGCTATAGAAGTCAGTATTTCAGTTTAAGAGAACACAGTTTACAGAAGGTGTATGAACAAGTTTTCTCTGGAAATCAGTCTCATTTACAGTATCTCACGCCAGGCAACTTCAATAATCTCTTAAAAATTTTGACTTAACTCACTTATTGGTGGAGGGAAGATCTGAAGTTGTATGTTTTACTTATATTATTTAATTGCTTATAAAGTAAAGTACTTTAATTAATTTTACTTATATTATTTAAATGAAAAGGCAACACAGAAACATTAGAATTCATTAGACTTCACCTTGAATAACGAAACCTTTGAGAACAGAATCAGTTTCTTTGAATTCTACCTTGAGATGAAGCAATCTACAGTCTGTCTGCAGGTACTGCACCATAAATAACCTGCTTTAGCACAATATATATGCAAGGAAGTGTCTACTTGACTGAGCTATCAAAGATACCTGACAACTATTTTAATTTTTATCCACAGTTTCTATAAAACTCGGAATAAACATACAAATTCAAAGCTCTCCCCCAAGCTGCTGTTGTTGAGTAAGTTAAAGGCAAGGTGCGATTTCCTTGTGTGCACAGTCATCACTAAATTCTTCTGCAATCATTTCAAAAACTGACAGTTATATACCCACCAAGTTATATTGGATGTTGTGTAGCAGAAGCTGGCACCTCTGATCTAAGTGAAGACACGAGGATATGTATTTGCTTACTTTTACTCCTGAGGAAGTTTGGACCACCCCAGTACTAAGACAGAAGTGCTATAGAAGTACCAGTATCTGCTAAATACTTTTGCTTCCTCTGCTACTAATCCCATAAGAATGTGGGGATATTCTCAGTGGTGATCAAACATTGGCCCAAAGGTCCAGAAGGATTGCAGAATCTTAATTCTTAGAAACACTCAAAACCCACAAGACCTAAGCAATCTGTTTTTATAGGACCCACCCTGAGTAAAAGATTGGACAAGAGACCTTCCAGTATCTCTTCCAGTCTATACTGTGCTCAAAATCTTGGAAGGCTTTAAACTTGGAGGGCTCTCTCCATTGCCGCTCCTATGAATGCTTAAGAAACGATGACATCACAGATGCTTCATTGTGAAGTACCCCCACTTCACGGTGAACAGTCCAAGACAGGTAAGTAAACAGCCTGTGCTTTAACTCTATCTGGCATATGCTTTCCCTTGGCAAATGAAGAAGTGTCCTGATTTACATCAAACGCTAAGCAAGTAGTCTCAGAGAAAAGGCTCACAACCAGCATTATCACACTGATGTGCTATTTGCTCACCACACAATGAATTCCACAACAGAAAACTCATGGAAGGGGGAGCAAGTTTCCCATTCCTAGTTTCATTCATAACAGAGAAAGCATGGGCATATTTAATTTGGGAGTGGCTGCATGCTTAGGAGAACTGAAGCATTTCTAAGGAGCTTCAGTAAAGGTTTCTATGCACAAATATAAGCAGCAAAGCACTGTTTCAAGCAATATTTCATTTAATCTTTCAAGAGATTTCCTTTTTTGTGGTTATCAGGAAAAAGTCTACTGGATTTAGCACACGAGGATAGGAAACTTGGAACACAGTGGATGAGTAACACAAACCTACGCTTAGGATTCTCCAAGCTGTACTAAAGCATTTGTCACTCAGCATTTTGACCTGCAAAAAGGTCTGCCCGGGGTTGATGGTGCTCCTCATGCAGCTTCAGCAGCAACATTCACATTTGGAGATTTGCACAGGTAAGACTCAGCTTTAAAAAAACAAAAAATGTCCACCAGCAGCAAGAGCATTCCCATTGATATCAAAAGCAGTGCAACATTAAGAGCAAACATGCTAACAGCAAAAGCAGACAGGTGTGCAGCTAAGCATTCCCGCAAAGAATAAAAATAGCACTTTGCAGGAGCGCAGCCCTCTGCTGAGCAACTAGTACTCAAGATTTATTGATTATATCTTCCTCCAAATGTGAAATAAGTGAAGCAAAACAAAACAGAAACTAAACGGAGCAGAACAACATGAAACCTGTGCAGGATGAACAGCTCTGCTCCCACTGCCTGAGGCAACCTGCTGCTGAAGGATACTATGCCAATGTTAATCAGATGATCGGATTCCTTTCCCATTAGGCATTCTGCTAACTCAACAGATGAGCATTCCCTCTCCTACCGCTCCTCTAGGAATGTCAGCTCAACTCTGAAGCAGCTCTGCTTCCTTTCTGAGCCACATTTCAGTATTCTTACTATTCCTTAGCCCCAAGCACAGTCCCGGAGATGCTGAACACTCCAACAGTGTTGAGTACCAACTGGCCTGCAGAGTTGCACTGTCACTCTGTATTACAAACTTTGCTACATACTTTGCCCTTTTAAAAACAGAGCACAGCTTTCTTGCAAAGAAAGGAGAGAAATACTGCTTTGGGACACCTCCAGGGACCACAGTGCAGACACGCATACAAAAGATTTGACTGCATTTAGCCTTGTCTGCTGAGTGGCAATGTCTGGGCTGGTTTACAGGGCCTGAAGTCAGTGGTTTCCATTATGCTTTGAATGCATCCCAGCAGCTGATTTATAAAATCATGGCCAGATGCAAGGCAGGATATACAGGAAAAAGACCTCTTACATACTAAGTAGGACTGATTAATTCTGTTAAGTGCTTAATCTTATCTGATAACAAAAATATAAATGCATGTGCGTGTATGTTCATATATACAGTCTCCACTGAAGGAGATATACTCCAGAATGAATGTTAGTCAACTGCTGAGTCAGACCTGTCATTCACCATTCCAGATATATTACCTACAAGCTCAGAAACATTGTCTGCTAAATCAGATTAGCTATCAGCCCAACAACTGGCTGTATTCATAACTGGATCAGATATGCAGTACGCTCAGAGTTAATCACTCACTGATTCACATAGATCATGTAGTAAACCACATCTGCACACTGTTTTTCCCATGACAATTCATAATAAGGTAAGCTTGATACAATGTGCCTACCTGGAATCAAACTATTGCTGAGCAACTGCCATTAATGGAGGACATATCACACTTGAAAAAAACAGATTTCTAGGTATTCAGTAAACATGACTAGGTGAAGTCACTGTCAGAAAATTATACAATCTCCTGCAGCTGCCCAGGGACAGGAGTTTTGTTGTTGTTGTTGTTAAAAGCTGATTATTACTTTCCAAACACAGGAAACACCAACCAAGTCATTCAAGTAACTGGAAAAAGGGATTGAGCACCAGCAGAACAGAAGTGCTCTCTCTAGCATTGGAGACTTGCCATCAGTCTTTTCTATCAGCTTTCTATGACATTTATGGAAAATTTAGCAAGAAAACAAAAACTCTTCCCCAGTTAAGCAGTGCTCAGATACCAGGCCAATGCTGATGTCTACACTACAGCATGAAGTGGTCGATTATCCATGTGTTTGAACACATCACTTTCTCAGAGCTCAGCGTCAGACTTCAGATGGCACTTTATGTCTCCAAGGAATACAGACCCACCGCATGGGATGACTGTAGATTAACTTATCCCTAACAGAATACAGTGAATGAGATAAGGGCAGTCATAGGACAGTTAGTCTCCATTTTGTTACACCAATTTCCCACGGTGCCTATGCAAACACTCCGGGAAGGATGCACCTATTTAGGGCATAACAGAAAGACTGAACTGCCTCAGTACTTATATTATTCAGTCCCGCACAATAACAAAAATTAATCTCTTTTCCGTGCCTGCCTATTATAGATTAGATAATAAAGCATGTTTTCTTAAACTCCCAAGCAACTAGTTCAAATTAACAACTCCTTCTGCCATGAAAACGAGAACCAAGAACCTTGCATTGCCTTACATATTGGGCCCATTCAGTTCCAGCCACCTAAAAGCATGAGCTCTTTTACACATACACATAAACAGCTCACTAATGCCCACTTGGTCCATGTCAACTCCATGGCATGCTCAGTATCATGTGGCATCAGGAGCTAAGCCTCCAGCAAAGGGAAGAACACTGGGTTACATCACTGACCTGTGTGAAAGGGGACAGGGCAAGAGCAGACGAGGGATGGGGGTAACCACAGGGCTGCATACAGATATTAGTTATCTTTTCCAAGTCTTCATTTTTACAAATATGGCTACAACACAGAAAGGACCTGCCAAGTACTGTAAAACAGAAGTGTCGAAAGCTGAATGTGAGTGCATCTGTACCTTCAGATAGCCCTTCTCTCCAGATGCATGAGATTGTCATATTAAAATACTTTCAGTCCTTTACAGACTTAACAGCAACTCGACCCTATGAGGTATAAATGTCCCTCACATACCCTCTCATCTTGGGGTCACTTTACTTCACCTGGATATTCAAACACTGACCTACAACTCCTAAAGAATTTGCCCAGCTGCACCCCCCCACATTATATGCAGGCAGTCCCATACCCTGTGAATGCTTCTATGCAAAGAACAGAAGCCTATCCTTGTTTCATCCTCCAGAGTAAGAAGGAACAAAGTTGTCATAACTGGTAATTAATTCACATCCCCCAATATTATTAGGACATTGTTTTCTCATGCAGCATGGACACGAACTGCATCTGCTCAGCATTAATCTAATACTGGGAACTATCAAGGTCTCAGCTGGAAGAAATGCCTAAAGAGGAACTATAAATCCACTCACATTCAGAAAAATGATCAAATATGCATCTCATGAGAAGACTACAGTCACTTAACAAAAAACTTTGAAGTCAGGCCCAGCAACAGACTTCTTCAGGATTAAGACTGCATTCCAACATTGATGGAGAAAACTCCCCATCAGTGCTTGTTTCAGGATAGGGCCTACTCTCCCCATCCCCCACCCCATCACTAGTCTGCTCACACATAGCAATACCTGTACTAGGTCCTCTCTGGCTTTATCTTCTCAATTAGTGATGAACTAGGATGAGGATTTCAAGTGTAAATAAAAAGGTGCAGAAGGGCCAAATCTAGAAACTGGCAACTTCCAGTCGTTCACACAGAGAAGCATAGGAACAGAGTGAGGCTGAGCCCTTCAGTGCCTCTGTTCTGTTTAAACAGCTGCCTAACAGGAGCTTAGCTCCATGGAAAATATAATTCATGGTCTCTGGTTTAATGTCGTCAATTCATTTCCTTTTAGAGAGTAATATCTCTTTCGTTATTTTAATTTAATCTTTAGGGTTTACTCTTTTGCATTAATTTTTATACTCACTTTACAGAAACAAACCAATGTAACTGCTCACTATGCAGGGTTTCCCTGGAGAGGTTCAGAGCTAAGACAGGATCACAAATAGAGGCACAGTGAAAGCCACACAGGTAAAAGAAGAGACAGAATTGAAAAGAGGATGGCACCATGCCTTTGAGATGAGGCCAAGCACTAAAAAGCGCACTTGCAATCACTGTAAAAAAGAAACCGCACTTTTTTAACAGCAGAATGTGAAAAACCTATAAAAAAACATGAGCTCTTTTCAGCACCTCCTTCTTATCAGAGTGGTGGTTCCCATTGCTCCTCTAGCAGACTAACTCAGAAGCTGCAGAGACTCCAGCCACACTGCTGCAGAGTCCGTGCAGTTATGGAGACCGACATCTATCAATCCAAAGATTAGCCAACCCCAAGGATACCATCAAATAAAGTTTCCTAGCAGACTTCAATGAGACTTTGCTTTCAGTAGTTAAAAAAACATTGACAGTGTTGCGACCTGTATTATGGTACATCAGATATTCGCCTCAAAACAATTATTATTAAAAAAAAGCCTGTAGGAAGAGAAAAAAGGATGTTATTTGGCCCACACAGGAACAACTAACAGTCAGAAGGTCACCTACTCCGCCCTTGCCATGTTTTTTTCTTAATTTTTTTTTTTTTTTTGAATCTCTGCTCTCTAATATGAAAAGTTTTCTCTGCAATAGGGACTACATCCCCTTCCTGAGAGTTCTCTAATGTGTGGTAACTGGCAGGTTTACAGAGTAACCTTTGTTTCTAATAGATAACCAAGTAAGCAAAGGTATTGCTACGATTTTTGCAGTATCCACAAGATCTCTGTCTATATGTCTATTCTTGGTTAGATTAGCCAATAGGCCCAAAAATTATCAGAGAGGAGGGTGAGGGGGTATCGAAGGGACAGACAGAGATTTCATTAGCTTTACATTTTTTGAACAAACAAAAACAATGACTTAGCCATTCTCTGCTTTCTTTCAATCAGTTGCAGCTATGCTTATGGTGGAAGCCAGAATTTTGTGTTCTTTGTACTGAAATGGCATTGGTGCCATATCAACAGTAGAAATGGGATAGGAGAATCTACAAAGAAAACTAAGCAGGAACTCAGTAAGATGCTGTGGTGAGTTGGAAGAACACAGCTAGACAGGGCTAGCTGGAAGGGGCCCCAGCACCTAGAAAGGATCTAGTATGAATTCCAAGCATCCTTCTGTCAGCAAAGGGCTACTTAAAATGTCATGCCTGGCACTGCACTTAATCATACCAGGTGAGAATCACAGAATCACTATGGTTGGAAAAGACCTAAAAGATCATCCAGTCCAACCATTCACCTACTACCAATAGCTCCTACTAAACCATGTCCCTCAACACAACATCCAGTCGTTCCTTGAGAACTTACGTTTCAGAGCAGCATACATATGGTATTAAAGGTGTGGCTTTGCTTTATAAACTTGAAGAATAAAACAGTATCAAAAGCTTGGTCTGCAGGTAAACATTCACTCCTGTGCTCTAATTCCGATACACTCTAATGCAGCATGCCTTTTTTTTTTTTTTTTTTTCCTGTAGAGAATTAAAAAAACTATTTCACACAGAGATTTGTTGCGTCATACAGTAAAATTGCCAGCTGTGCAGAAAACATGACAGAAGGCTGTATTTCAGACTGATGTCTAAAGATATTTGTTTCAGAGTCTTCTCCTACTGCAATGGGTTGCTTCTTGTTACAGCAGATTTGTTAGTGTCTCGCTGTGTTCAGCACAATAAACATCTGTAGCTATTCACTTGGCAATGTGTGGAAACAAATGGTTTTGATAGTTGGCATTAAAAGTGGGCAATAATGGATTCTGTTGTGAGCTGGTAATCAAAAATGAGCTTTAAGAGCAACCTCCACTCAAAGTTCAGCACAACAGAGTGTTTTAGTCAGTGCTTTGAAAACAAAGCATTGGCTTTTGCACGCCGGAATATTTAGGGGCTACTAAAACACCCCTACAATTGCTTATATCTTCAGAGGTACAAAATACTTCTGTTACTTTCTCTCTGGAAGGGACAAGTGATGCTTGCACTTCTACACCTGCTTAAACAGTCGCTGCAAACCCTACTGCCCTTATGAACATTTTGCACGGGTCTTTCACATTCTCACTGTTCATGTTAGGAATGAACTGTAGGTCAAACAGCCTAGCAATTCACTTGCTATCTTAATGGCCTCAGGCTACCCCAGGGCTTTTCACAAAGGAAGGTCACTGCTGATGGTCATTGCTGTTAATTAGGGCACTTGTCTATTCACATATCTCCATAAGAAAAGCCTTTCTCATCCATCCACACAGGTCTGTGTTATTGTAATACATGAAGAAGCACAAACAAGAGTGCAATAGGCTTTTACAATAAGCCGGGCAGCTAAAACTTATCCAGGTTATCCAAGGCTAAAGCCTTGCTCACCACTTTCTTGCCCTCCCTGCATGAGGAGGGTTACCTGTCATACAACCTCCCATGATCTTGAGATACATGGGATCCAGGCTGTTGACCAGTGCTCATCTGGGATAGGTAAGATCTGGGCAAGAAGACATAGGGTGGGTGACTTAACCTGAATCAGGCAAGATGTTTCTCAAAGGGCAAGGAAAACCCTGAAAAGAAAGAAAAGGCGATGCTAAAAACTAGTGTTCAGAGCAAGCCACCCAGAGGAGATCTCTGGGGCAAAGGTTTGCTATTATATATGATCTGAGAGATACTTGATGTGCAGGCAGACAAAGGCTGCAGTGAAAGATGAAAGACAAAGAACACTTTCCAGAACTGTACATGACAGCCAGAAACAGCTATGGTGTAGCACGCAGCCTCCATGCATACAACTAAAATCATCACAAATAACATACAACTTGCGTTTATTTCACAGGTTTATAAAAAACCTGAAGGCTTACATTTACAAGTTTATATTAAACCGTTTCAGCCCAGGAAACCACTGCTCACTCTTAGCTAGAAACGATGGACTGGAATATGCTCCCCATGGAAGTGGTTGAGTCATTATCCCTGAGAACGTGTTTGAAAACTGTCTGGATGTGGTGCTCAGGGACATGATTTAGCAGAGGTTGAGTTAGGGTGGTATCATTAGGCTGCAGTTGGACTTGATGATCTTTAAGGTCTTTTCCTACCTGAGCAATTCTATGATTTTGATCCACAGCTTGCAGCTCACCCAGGACTCTTTACACATACCTGTGCCATGTCTCCACAAAACTCGTAGCAGCAAGGAATCAGCTAAGTGACTGCTACTCACTAGCAAGAGCCTCTATCATAAAGCAAATTATAATCCCTCCACTACCAGCAAGAATTGCTGCAAGACACAACAATCCCTGCGGATTGCTATGCCTAATTGTCCCTGGAGGGTACACTCTTTTACTATTCTATCAGCTAGCACTTCAAATTTGGAGTCCTTATTGTATCAAACCTTGATTTGTCCCACAGTCTGTAATATTCTTTGGGAAAAAAAAAAAGGTTAAGGAAGCATCTCTCTCCATAAATCCAGTCTGAAAGGTCCCTGGGAGGTAATATGAATGCAGACTGTAGCAAATCATTTCTAATAACTAATGTCTAGTATGACATACAGTAATAACAGGCAAGGAGTTATCCTTAAAACTATCTGAAATGTGAGCTTTGCATGCTTTTCACTTCCTGGAAGCTCAACACACTGTATTATTCTGAGGTTGGACTCAATAGTCTAAATAAAGCTTCGTCTTGCTGTTCCAAGCTGAAACATAAAATAACATAGAATAGGCATTTCTTTCCTACACTGCAGCACATACAGAATCCATTCACTGAAATACGAACTGCAACAGTCAAATCTCTGGGTCATTCTTCTTTCTGTGAAAAAGCTTGTTAAAAGTATATGTTAATGTTCCCTGCCAATTTTTCTTCTCTTAGCCTCTGCCTTCCAGGGCTCTTATTACATTCCTCCTTCTATGTAGTTTTAAAAGATTTTCTTGTTTGACAATTTTGCTGAAGGCAATCATGTTACTCACCTTCTCCTGAGCTCAATATACTACTACAGCAGAAGTGGCACGTCATGCATATGGTTGAGATCTGTTTTAAAGACACTTGGAGCTTGCTATCAAATCTGGCTGCACAGCTTGTGTCACATCTGAGTCTGTGAAGCCCTGAGAGTCAGCTTTGGGATAGTCCTATATTAGAAACACAAGGGATGAAATTTTACTGTTCAACAGAAAAGATTTTTCTGTATTAAATTGGAAAGAAGCAGCCTACGTTCAGACACAAGTCAGGAAGATACACTCTTCGGAATGACAGAAGGCAGCACAGCTCCATGTTCTGCATTAAGCAGATGTTTAGGAGTCAAGCATACTCCTCACTCTTATGAGAAAAGAGTTCTTATTTTCAGCTTGTAATGACACTCCAGTTGATCTAAAGCTTTGCAATAGATCTCTAGGACCTGGCAACAAACTCCCAAAGGGTATATACTTGGTTATCCTCAATTTATCATTTTCACAGGGGAAAAAAAAATAAATCAAGGTTTAAGCAGAACAGGAGTTCGCAAAATACAACTAGCTGTGAATCAGGCACAAACAACTCCTTCCCCCCCCACCTCTCCCAGTGGAACATTTCTGGTGATAACAGGACTCAAGGCACTTCCCCTGTACCTTGCAGTGCACTTCATCCACCTGTCAAACACCAGCAGGACTGCAGCACAAGTTCTGCTGCAGGACTTGGTTCCTTCGTCTGAACACAAGATATTTTACCTACTTGGGAGTCTTCAAAGCCAAAGCACAAGTCATTCCACAAGAAGAAGAGATTTTGAAGCATGGTTTCAGAATACTTTCCTTTAGTATGTGCAAATGGGTTCCCTGATGTACAATTAAATAATTGAGTTCAATTTTCAGCCATTGCATTTAGTGAAAGAGAGCCTGCTGATCTGGGTTTGAACCCTTTGGTTGGTTATGTGGTTTTGAAAAAAATTGTGGAAATGCAGCACAATCCTGATTTCTCACCCCCAAAATTAGGCTGAGAACAGGTAACCAGTTCAAATATTACCAAGGTGGAAAACTGAAAGCAAACACTAATAATAAAAATAAAATTAAGCCAGAAACAAGGCCATGCATAGTGTGAGAAGCACATTAATAAGAGAAAGTAAATAAAATGTATACACACATACAATGACTGCAAGAAGGGTCTAAATCCTCACTGACAGCTGATGTGCTTTCCCTGCCCAAGCACTGCCCTCTCTGAGTTAGCAATGCACATGTTCATGTCTGCCTACTCCTACTACGTGTCCCACAGTTGCTATACATGGTACCCAGTCACTGAGGCTCTGAGTAGGATCAGTTATGATATGGAGCCTAACAGACTCTAAGGAAATTGAAGTGAATCAAAAGAAATGCAGTTTTTGGACTGTCCACGTTCTAAGACACTTTAAGGCCACATTAGCTTAAATTTTGTATTAATTTCTGATACTTTTAAAGGCTTACTGTCTTTGCCAAGCAGACTTTCCTATCAAGAGAATTTAAATGATGTAGTAGCCGTTTAGGTACAAAGCAGGTATTGTCACAGCACAAAGGACATTCAAAGAGTTGAAATTGGATGAACTCCGCAAAGAAAAGACAGCTTGGGGAAAGCTATTTCCAAGCATCACTGCCAAGTTTAAGTAATATAGTAATGGTATGAGGCTGGACACATAAAACACCATCTGGACAACTGAAATATACACAAAGGTGCTATGGGGACAAATATCTGAAGGCTAAAAAGTAGAAATCCGATTTGCTAAGACACACCATACACACACCGCACACAGGATGGCCAAGCTTATCCTGCAGGTCATCCCAATATTTTAGCCAGAATTCCGCAATGGATTTAATGTATGTTTAACTTAAAACATAGGCATTGTGGTTTTAAATTCTGAAACTCACACATGAAGCAGTGAAATGCTTTTCCTGACTTCATACAGGTTTCTGGCTGTCTCTCCCACCAAGTGTAAGAAATCGTACGTTTCCTTCATTGCTTTATACTGCTATACACGTAGTCTCACATATAGTGAAAGTTGGCACTGCAACAGATGGTGCAACATTGTTCTAACATTATTAAATCAGGAAATAAGTAATTACTGTTGAGTAAAAAAAAAAAAAAGACAAATTACTTACAACTCAGTTAACTGTCCCAAACTTATCAGAAGGTGGCAGTATTTCAAAACATTATTTTTTGTATTTATCAGGGGGGCATTTATTTGTTAATTTACTACTTGTTAATAATGCATTTTACTGTTCCTAATCTTTAAAGGTCAGGAGCTGTAACTTCTAGCGGTTGAGGTGAAGAGGAAATAGTAACCCCACGTTGTGCTGCAGTTCTGTAGAGCCTGTTGAATCCATTAGTATAGGGAAATATGAAAGGACATTTGCATCACTACTGCTTTTATTCACTGTAAAATGCTTGTTACTTTCTTTTATAGGAATTTTCATATGAATATGATAGGAATTTGCAAGGTGTCCACATCAGCTTATTCTTGTGTCAAAGGCAGTCTCTAAATTCAGCATTGTTACCAGGAATATTATAACTGATTCTTATCCTGTTCCTTCTAAAGGTTCATACATTACATCCACTTAAATATTTCAAACTGTCATCCTTTGTTTCATCAGCAGTTACACTCCACACTGCTCCTCCCGCAACTAAAAATATCCTACTCTTGTGTCTAAGCTGCCATTGCTTTGCCTTCTACCCATGTAAAACAAAAAGCATATTATAGCAGCCAGAACCCCTTAGCACTTATTGCTTTATCTATGCATTCACACTTTGTGGAAAGACTTTCACTGAACAGCTTCATAAGAAATATACCATTGGCTTAGAAGTCTGTTTTAAAACCCCTGGATCAACCAGGAGACAAGATACTTGACAAAACCATTACAATCAGGTACAATCATACAATTGTAATGGTTTTGTCAAGTACCTTGGCTCCTGGTTGATACAATCATGTATGGTCTTAAATTTGCAAGAAAATTAGCAAAGGTAAAATAAATAGATAAATAAAATAAAGCAATCTTTGAGATTTTCCTCCACTAAACAATTCTACTTAATTTCAACACATTTTGCTCCAACGACTCTAGAAATATGCTCCAGAGTATAGAGGAGGCAGTAGAAGATAATGACCAAAAAACATTTGCTTGGAGTAATACACCTTCATCTCTCCTGTTTTTCCACATATCTAAAGGAATTACACAGAAAACAAGCCTGTTTTGTCGGTGACCTGATGAGCCCACTTGTTTTACCATATCACCTGTGTCAACATACTTAAGGAAATTATTAACCATCGTAAAAATCACCCATGAAACAAAAACAGTGAAAAGATCCAAAATAATGACTTGAGCAAGCTGAAATAAACATGGGGAAAACAGCAATATTCCCACAACAGCCTTAAACTGCTGTGAAGTGTTTATAAAGGTACTTATTTGGATCTACAAAAAATGCTTAAAATCATTAAGCATATTTCTCTAGGAGTCTTTACCATCATTCTGGATATTGTGGCAAGTACAAGGGCTGCTCTGAAAGTATAGCAGAGAATGATTTCAGGTCTTCAAGCAGAATGAGAAGAAGAATGTCTCTATGTTAATTGGTTGATACTGGTAAATTGCATCTTAGGAGACCAAATGACAATGTCTGAGGTGAGGATTCACAGAATCACAGAATTATAGGGGTTGGAAGGGACCTCTAGAGATTATTGAGTCCAACCCCCCTGCCAAAGCAGGCTCCCTACACCACGTCACACAGGTAGGCGTCCCAGGCGGGTCTTGAATATCTACAGAGAAGGAGACTCCACCACCTCCCTGGGCAGCCGGTTCCAGTGCTCCGTCACCCTCACTGTAAAGAAGTTCTTCCACACATTTGTGCGGAACTTCCTATGCTGTACTTTCGTCCCATTACCCCTAGTCCTGTCCCCACGCCTTACGCCTTACTGAAAAGAGACCAGACTCACCACTATGGCTCCCACACCTCAGGTATTTATAAACCTGGATCAAGTCCCCTCTCAGCCTTCTTTTTTCAAGGCTAAACAGACCCAGTTCATTTAGTCTCTCCTCATAGGGGAGAAGCTCCAGGCCCTTCACCATCTTAGTGGCCCTCCGCTTTCCAAGGGATCCCTGTCTTTTTTGTACTGGGGAGCCCAGAACTGGACACAATATTCCAGATGAGACCTCACCAGGGCAGAGTAGAGGGGGAGGATCACCTCCTTCGACCTGCTGGACACGCTCTTTTTAATACACCCCAGTATGCCACTGGCCTTTTTGGCTACAAGGGCACACTGCTGGCTCATGGTCAATCTGTCATCCACCAGGATGCCCAGGTCCCTCTCAGCAGAGATCCTCTCCAGCAGCTCTTCCCCCAACCTGTACTAGTGCATGCAATTATTTCTACTCAGGTTCAAGACTCTACACTTGCTTTTGTTAAACCTCATCCGGTTTCTTACTGCCCAGCTCTCCAGCCTGTCCAGGTCTCGCTGAATGGCAGCACAGCCTTCAGGAGTGTCAGCCAATCCTCCCAACTTTGTGTCATCAGCAAACTTACTGAGGGTGGTCACTATCCCCTCATCAAGGTTGTTGATGAAGATGCTGAACAAGACCGGATTAGTCCCAAGAGGAGAAAGCAGTACAGCTGTATGAAATGTAACAAAAAAATCAGACTCATCACAGGCTGTGCCCAGGGCTGCTCCTGGTTAGGACTATTGATTCTTGCTTCCTCCAACAGTCTGGCTTAAATTCAACACATAAAAGAGAACTGAGACTATAAAAATGAAAAATCCAATTAGAAAGCTTTTCCTTCTACGGTCTGTGTTTAGGATAAGCATTCCTTATTCAGTGATGACATTATAAATGCATGCATATTTGCAACATCACCAATGCATGACACTCCTGCACAGGGAATTGCAGCACTGTGGCAGAGGAAGAAACAGCTTGGAATATTTTAATTCAATTAAATTGATAAACTTACCCCCTGAGAATCTGAATCCTGGAAGGTTTTATGACTTTTTACCATGTAATCGCTCCTCTTTAACAATACTGTCCCTTTGCTGCGATCTCTTCAGACAGCAAAACAGCATTTGGTCTACAGCCTGAAGAAAAAAATACAACAAAACAGAGTATAAAGGTAAACAGCGGGGAAAAATTCCTATGAATATGGATTCTCAGCTTCCTTTGAATAACATTGATCAAACTGACTTTTCACTATTCCGGGCTTACCTAGGAAAAGAACTTTTCAATACTGGATACTGAATGTAGGTTAAATTCTATTCACATTAAATCAATGCCTAACAGAGATATTTACTGGATATTCTTGTTATCTACAGCAACACAACTAAGAAGTTGTTTCAGACACACTTATTTTGATAAGGAAAAATAAAGCAGAGAGGCACAGAATTACAACACCATGATTTACAGTCCCAAATATCAGAAAATTCAGGCTTTTATTTTTTCTGGTGGCAGGTTTTCTTGTTATCTTTTTGCTTCAGAGCAATTAAGACCGACAGCTGTCTATTAAAAAAAAAAAAACTAACAAAAAAAATCCTTCTACACCACTATTTCCACCTAAAACAAACTGATACAGTCACTGCCTGACAATCATTTTTTGTGAAAAAGCAACACTCGGTAAACACTTTACAGTAGTCTACAGTGCCTTGGTTTGCTCCTGTGGTGAGGCATGAAGAGAAACAGCAATGCAGGAGCATTACCACAGGCACACTCTCTTCTCTTACAAAAGCCTGGCTTTTTTTTTTTTTTACAGGACCTCTGAATTGGCAGGCTGCTTTTCATTACAACAGGAGGGCCAATTTTGGGTATCATATGCAGCTGAAAAATTGTGAGTAAACTGTCATTACTTGCAGCAGGAACTCAAAAGGCTTTGACTTGCAGAAGGGAAGATCATAGGCCAACAAGAAATTCTTTCCTATTTAGGTGGACTGGAGAGAAAATGAGGGTTCATGCCCTCAAATTGCAGCAATCCTTTGTTCCGTTATCTCCTTATAAAATGGAGGGAGAGCCAAATACATTTCATTTGTACTGAGAGGACAGTTACCCCCACGTTCAGTAATATCGGACAAAGCCCTATTGAATTGGTTTGGACAAAAGCATGCAGTTTGTGTTAAGCATGGGCTCTCACAATGCCATCTAGTTTCCAAGGCACAAGTTTTACAAGTACTTAAGCATCACTTTGCCTAGTGCTGCAGTGTTTAACTGATTCAGGAACTCAATTTTTACTTTTACAAGGAAGTTAGGCACACACAAGTCTGTCTGCTTCTGGCATTGCTTTGTGGCTTTCTATACAGCCAAGGGTTAACAACAGCTCCTCACTTTTTCCCACCTGTAAAATCAGCCATCAAGAAACCCCAGGACTCTATAGACACTCCTCTAGACACCCAAATTCTTTAAGACCTGGCTCTAGATTTTAGACTAAGGAATACAAAACTCATTAAAGGTTATGTGACACTATTAGCCAGTTGTACTCTTCTGTAAATCCTATGGGCCACCTAGTCTTAGCAGAAACCTGGCTCAAGCATCATAGGACCACAGAATGGCCTGAGTAGAAAAGGACCCCAAAGATCATCTAGTTTTCAACTCCCTGACACTAGCAGGGTTACCAGCCACCCGACCAGGTTGCCCAGGCCTCCAGGGATGGGGCATCCACAGCCTCTTGGGGCAGCCTGTTCCAGTGCGTCACCACCTTCTGTGTGAAAAACTTTTTCCTAATATCTAACCTAAATCTCCCCTGTCTTAGTGTAAAACCATTCCCCCATGTCCTGTTACTATCAATCCATGTAAACAGTCATTTCCGCCTCCCATTTATACATTGCCTTCAAGTACTGGAAGGCCACAATGAGATCTTCCAGGAGCCTTCTCTACTCTAAGCTAAATAAGCCCAATTCCCTCAACCTTTCTTCATAGTAGTGCTGTACCAGCCCTCTGATCATCCATTCCAAGAGCTCCGTGTCTTTAGCTCGTGCTGGGGGGTCCCAGGCCTGGATGCAGTACTCTAGATGGGGCCTCACAAGAGCCAAGTAGAGGCACAAGTAGATTTTTCTTCGTACTTATTTCCAATACGCTTAGCTTCCAGAAAAGGATAGTTTTGCATTGGCATGAAGCAGATGGGAAGAAAACAGCTTTCCTGTGGTTTCTCCAGGTGAGGTACTGCTGCAGACAGCTTGTCTACGCTGATACTAAATGCTTTGATTTTCTGTGTAAATAACAGTGCTTAAGAAAAGAGCAAGGTGAAGTCCCTCATTACACCGACAGAAGGAATTTGGGAGCGCAAGTTGTCTTAACCAGAGGGCTCTGCTTTTTGCCCCCCCAGCCCCCAGTACTGTTTTTTTCCTGGTGATAGAGGCTGGATATTAGTTTTCAAATGGGTTATATTTTGTCTGCAGCAATTTCTGTCATTATTCTCTGCCATTGTTCTGACTCTTACAGACAAATTAGAGATATTCAAAGGCAATTTTCGTGACTGTTGTCAGGGGCGTATGAATAGCTGCTCTATTTTACTAGGAAGTTTCATTAAATAAACCAGGAGAGCTGTAAACAGCCAGGTAAAGATTGGTTTGTTTAGGGACAGATCCTGCCCAGTACTTAGGTCTGCATCCAGGAGACCTGTTTCCTGACAGTCTCAACTACAGCTTCTGTGTCTAAGAAAGGACAATATTGCTCTCCCCAGCTGCCCTCAGCCAGCCCCCAAAGGGGGTTGCGCTGTGACTCCAGCCCTGGTAGGAAGTGGGCCTGGTGCACTGAGGGAGGAGGCTCTGCTCTTCTTTATAAGCCTAGGGCTCAAACACAGGAATTTCCATCTGCACACAAGAAAAAATTCTTCATTATGAGGGTGATTGAGCACTGTTGCATATTCAATAGTCCTTAATCTGCAGCATCTTGTTATAGTGGTTTGAAAACCACAGCAAACCTATTCAGGCCTGTCTTCCCTCAGCACAGCACGAGAAGCTACACTGTGCCTCTGCCCTGTCCTCTACACGTTATCTGCATTTACAGATTGCTCAGTTCATACCTGAGACCTGCCTTGCTTTCACCTGTGCATCACTGATTTCATGCAACCCACCATTACTACTGGAAAAAGCCAAACATGTCTCCATCTTCTGAATCACTCCGCAAGTAGATCAGAGGTATCACTAATGTATCTATCGTACCCTCTGCTCATAAGGTACTTTGAAGATGACCTACTCCATAGCCAGAGGTTAACAACCCATTTCTTGTAAAACCTTTTCAGAGATGAATGCTCATAAGAATTTCTAAAAAACAACATCCACAAAAACAGACAACAAAACACAAACACAAGCAAAAACACTAACTCCAACAGAAGGGGATTAACAAACTCTCTTTTAAGTGTTCATCCAAGGCAACTTTAGCCTTGTTCTGGAGACGTAATTTCCTTTCAGCACATAAGATGACGGGAATGAGAATTGCTGAGTTCTTCTCACAGTACAACCACAGATTCAAACTAAATAAGCACATATATATCTAGCTATTAGCTATTAATATATATCTATAGATATACATATCTATCTATCTATAGCTATTAATGACTTGACTTTGACTTCAGTTTACAGAATCCTCTTTCCCTGCTGCCTCTGCAACATCCAACTATGCCCAGCTTGGTCTGATAAACTTATTCAGCCTCACCTTCTCCTGAACTCTCCAGGCCTGAAAACTGCCTACTAAGAGTATGCTTGCCATCCTTCGTGAATAAAAGCAGCAGTTTTGTTCAGAAAATACCTACACGTGTTCACTCAAAATAATATATAGGTTATTGATGTCCCCTACAAAAATGCAGTGCATTTGTAATAAAAGAAAAACTGAATGTATCAATGTGGAAACTGGCCACAGGATTCATGAATTTTAGTCTACATCATTACAGATCAACAACTTTAAAACATTTCTTGCCACAGAAAAATACAAGCACTTTTGCTTTCCTTGGACCTTCCTGTCTCTGCTGCCCTATGCTCTTTCTGCTTGCTGGCAGCCTCTCCCAGTAGACCACACTCACCAGCTAGAGTTCTCTCCCCTCTGTCCTGGCGGCTCATCTCTGCCAGAGAGCAGGCAGGACAGGGCAGATAGGTAAGTCCTTCTCAGATGCATAACTGTGGATAACACAGCTCACTGTATCCTTTTTCACACAATCATGAGAAAAGATGGATGTTCAAGAGCCACAGGGATACTTCACGTATTTTCTACTAGATAAAATCAAGTCCAGTCCTCTCCTTGGTCAAGATTTACACAACCATGATTTTATTCCCATTCCTCTTTTCCATAAAGAAATTAGCAAAAGAAAGGAATAAATCAGATTGTTTTCTATTTATTCAGGTGTTTTTGTTTTTTTTCTTCTTCTAAATCTAGGTTTAGCTAAGTTGCGAGAGAAAACACAAGGCAAAAGAAATCAGTAAAATAACCCAGGGTCTAAGTGACCACTTCACACCTTGGCTTTACTGTCATTCTCTGGAAAACTAAATTTACATATTCATGTGAAGGCAGAAAAATAATAAATACTTTCTAGAGCAATTATTGGAAATCTCTGATGATAAACAACTGAGAATTAGCAAAACAAACAAAAACAACAGAAAAACAATCAACCAAAGAAAATAAACCAAAAAAGATTTAACACTGTAGCTTTCTGAATCTGTTGTCCTCAGTCAGTAGAAAGATATAAGAAAAGGTTACAGACTCGGTTGCTAAAGAGCCACAAATAGTGGTACACTGATAGAGAAAGCAGGGCTGAGCAGCTAAAGAGAAATCATGCTTGTAAGCAGCCTGGGTATAAATTCCTTTATTGCAAGTGACAATTCTGCACATTAAGAATGATTTTAAGTAAAACACATTTGCCATCTCAATATACAACATCTGAATATTTAAGCAAAATGATGGTTTCAATATGGAGCTTTATTTAGCAACTAGCTGCTGCTCTAAAAGAGCCTGATCCAAAGTTGGTTTATGTAATAGAATTTACCTGTTGGAAAAGATGAAGTCATGAAACAAGGACAACTACTAAAGTAGACAGAAGACTAAAGGGCTGTGTAATGACAGTAATCAAACACAAAGAGCTGCAGAACAATCTGTTCACCAATTTCAGGGTGCATAGGAAAAAAGAAAGCTTAAGTTACAACAAGAAATGCTCACATTTCAAACGCAAGAATACCTTGTTAGCAATAAAGCATTGGACTACACTACAAGAGGAAGCTGTAGTCTCACATTCAGAACAGCTATTAGGCTCTTTCCTAGGAGCAACTGAGGCACATACAGGTCCACACAGAACATAAACAGAATTGATTACACAGACCTACATAAGCTGCAATCCTCCTTTCAGTGAGAGCTCCATACATTGAACAGAAAGCTCCATGCCAGCAGCGGAGCTTCCCTTCCGTTTCCACATAGCTTTTGAAAAGGTGTGGGCTTAAGATTAAAACTGCCTAAAAATAATTAAAAACAAGTAGTGCAACAACATATTCAGGACCGTGCAAGTGATTTAGAGGCCTAGTCTTGATGGGAATTGAGGCAAACACTGCAAGATGTCACTTCTAAAATAGATTCTGGTTTCTGGTGTCATAGGCACCCCTGCAAATAACATTCCATGTTTAAACAAAAATAAGAACATATAAACTACTTTTCTTAAGTCAATTTAGCATCTTTTTTTAAGGTCATGCTTGCTATTTGGTTGCCATTCATATATATTTCACGAAGAGCTAATGAAGAGTTAATTTGTGTGTTAATACACAGTTAATCAATTATTATGGAGTCCACTCATTGCAGAGGTTGTGTGTACGCTTGGCTTGCAGCCATCTACAATACCTTCAACTGATGAGCAAATAACCTCTGTAATACACACCAGCCGCTACTGAAGCCTTCATCTATCATTTATTACCTTTTCTAAACTATAGATGGATTCTTAATATAAAGAACGACCATTTTATGTTTGCTTGCCTGAATATATACGAGCACTCAGCCACATCATTAAAATAATTTCACTGCTAAGCCATACCTAATATTCCAAAGAGACAGAGCAGAATTTAAATTAGGGAGAAAAGGGACTGTGATTCCTCACGGAAGGTCTTGAGATGTGACAGGAAAGAAGAAATTTGTATGGGATCTGCAAAGAAATAACAAGCTCATAAAATGGGAACTTTATAATGCAGTTCTGAGCTTTGACTAAATTTCAGTTCAGTTTTAGTTTTTGCTAAAAACTAATTGCATGGATTTTATATTGTCAATACAATTTTTTTGAGTTCTGCTGGAATAGGAGTAAAAATAATAAAATACCACCAGAGAAACACAGGTAAATACCTTAAGTATAACTACTTGTGAATACAGAAATACTTTGAAGTAAAGGTCAGGCTATCATAGAAAAAGGTGAAGGTTACGTTAACAACCCTAACAAACCACTTTCACATACTTATTAACTTTATAATATGGCCCTAGAAAAGTGTATTTTTCATTCTGTAATCATAAAGAGAAAACCAATGACTCAAATGGAAATAAAAAGAACTTTTAAAGAACGCTTAATATTAAGATTTCCTAAAAGCAGTTTGTACAACTGTGTTTGGGTGAGAAGGCTTACCAATCACAGGGACTCAAAAACAATGGAAAGTAGTATTGCTCAGGGAAGAAAGGGACTATTTTACCTGCACACACTACCCCACCCCTCCATCAACACAAACTACTTCAATGTATGTGGGATGCTGCTTCTTGTCCACAGGATCCTGACCCTACTGCATTATAGAGTTAAATTTCACTTTATGAAAGATAACATTTCCTACAGTGATGCCATCAATGTGGAAAACTGAGCTTGCCTGTGTGTCTTCAGGACTTCAGCTTTTTATCACTGCTTTCTCCTTCTCAAAATCCCATCAAACTCTTGCTGCTTATCACAAGGACTTGATTTCTGCTCTATATGATTCCGGCACCTACAGACAGATTTTCATTTTATCTATATGCTGGCCAAGTAAATATCCACGTTAGGTGGCATAATGATGGTTGAAATCCCACTGTTGTCAGATGGGTGAAGAGTGGCTGTTTGCTTTTGCCTGTAATAGGCAGAAGAACGTTTCCCACCAAGACTATCTAGTCTCTCCTGTTCTGTGACCTCCTGTTGCAGCTGGGGAAGTGCTGAGCATAAAGAAAGGCAAGTTCTGAGAAGGTGTGAGACACACAAGGCTCTGGGTAGGGAACCCTTTGTGTGGGCTTGCACTCCAAGGACAAGATTTGACAGACATTTACATAGTGTTTCCACTTTGCCCTTCTGTTTACCGCCTGCTCCACACTCACTAATGGCAGAATCTGATTCTTTTGCAAATCACAAAGCTGTAAAACTGCAGAAATTAAACTCACGCAATGTGATTCTCTTGCCTTCTTTTCCTCAGAGCTGTCAAAATAATGATGTATTCGCGGTATTTTACTTGATGTATTAAACTTCCAGCACACAGATATGAATCAAAGCATTCTGTGCTATTTACCCGATTCTAAGCCCCTATTTCTTAGTAGATGGGAACTATAATTTTACAAGGTGGACAATGAAACTTCTCCTTACATTTGAATGGACAGCTCAAGGTGATAAGGAATACACAGCAAAGCAAAAATGTTTTATGCCCAGGTACAGCTTGGCCATTTCGTGTCTTGGCTGATTTAAGGGAGGCAAATCTAAAGTGCAAGAATGTGCAAGGATACGTGCATACAGCCATGTTTATCCAGCAAGATTTTCCTCTGGGACATGCATATACAATTGCAATTTCACAATTCAGAGGTAGGGAAGTGTTGTAAAGCCAGTGGAGAATGGAGGCTGATGGTGGATTACCGTGGCCTGAATGAAGTCACACCCCCATTGAGTGCTGCTGTACCAGACATGCTAGAACTCCAGTATGAACTGGAGTCAAAAGAAGCCAAGTGGTTTGCCACCATTGACATTGCTAATGCCTTATTTTCCATCTCATTGGCTGCAGAACGTAGGCCACAGTTTGCTTTTACCTGGAGAGGTGTTCCTCTCCAGGAAATTTGCCCCATTCTTATATGGCTAGGATAAATAGTTTCGCTGCTCAACTTTATTGCTGTAAAGTTGCTAGCTTATTCATGGAGGTAGCTTTAGTATCCCTTCAAGTCGTAGAAGAGGAAAAGCAGAACAGCAGAAGCTTCAGCAGAACTGGTTCAGACTGATGTACTTAGTATCAGAATGGCTTGGGTTAGAAAAGACATTAAAGATCATCCAGTTCCAACCCCCTGCCATAGAAAGCACTGCCCCCACCACATCAGGCTGCCCAGAGCACCATTCAGCCTGGCCTTGAACATCTCTAATGATGGGGCACACACAACTTCTATGGGCAGCCTATGCAGGGCCTCATCACACTGAATAAAAGTTTTCCTCCTAATATTTAACCTCAATCTCCCCCTCTTAGTTTAAAAAGGACCATTGGGGGATACCGTTCATGACTGACCTCCACCTGGACACAGAGCAGTTGACCAGAGCCATCTAACTACAACCATCCAACCAATTCCTTATCCACCAAATAGTCCATTTGTTCCCAGTTTAGAGTTAAGAATATGACCACGTCAAAGGCTCTACACAAGACCGGGTAGATGACAACAGTTGCCTTTGTGCATTTTTTATGCTAGATTTCTTCTGCTAATCCAGGTGAATCTTTTAACGTTTCTGCAGAAGATGCAAAGTCATTTCTCTAGATTTCAAGCCTCCTGAGCAAACAATTATGTTGATTGAAAATTGGTAATTTCCTTCACCAATTTCCCTCCAATCAGGATAACATCATTGCACAGGTTCCTAATCAGGATTCATTACAGTAAATGCAAAAAGTATTTTGAGATCTTCTTTTGGATTACTTGGCACTATTCTTTAGGATAAGAGTCTTGACTATTTAAAAAATAAAAATAAAAAATCAAATCACATGAGAAAATTACATGAGGGTTGCTCTGAAATTAATGCCTCCTATTTTATTATGTTGGTGGTACAGAAGTAAAGGTTGAACCTTCCCACCAACATTCCACTACACAGCATTGTTGTGACAGCAGCAGAGGGGCAGTCTGACAGAATGGCATCTGACATGGAAGCGTGTCTGAAGCAAAGAGGTGGCACTGAATTCCTCCACGCAGAAAAAATTGTACCCACTGTGTTTGCTGGACACTGATGGAAACCAATCTGTGGGTGTGAACACAGCGAGGCAGTAGGTTATGTGCTTCAGCAGTGATAACAGCAACGTAAGTCACACCATGGAGTTTAAGGGAACTAAAACCCACTCGCAGCATTTTAAAGATGAGAGAAATGTCCCACCACAGAAATACATTTTTGTTTACCATAATTAATGGCATTACTTTATTATTTGTTTAAAGAGAACCTTAATGAATGCCTGCAAACACCTTATGTATGTCCTCCCTTCAGGACCTTAACACTCAAATCCAATAACAAAAAAAACACCCTAGCAATTAAATAACCCCAAACTTTAGACATAAGAGAAATAACTGAAATAGCTGTTCAGTTTCTACCTGAATATATTGATGCTCTTTCAAATTCCAATGCTGATGGCTATTTCCTTTTTTAAAAAGATGGAGCAAACATCTTGACATGCTGCTAGAACTCGTAAGCAGCTGCAAGGCATGCCTGCAGCAGCAGGCCAAGTTAATTCCACGCCTGTCATTAGACCTTGCAAAATTGGATGTCATGTGTAGAAGCAAGTTATGGCATCTGCAGGCCATTTTACTACTAAAGATCATGTCTTGCAGCAATGTCAGAAGAGACACAGTGGGATTTACTTACAACCCGCTCCTTGCATGCTTTTCTGCTATCCCAGTTCCCAGTGCTGACTATTTAGTATATAAACTAGAAGTAAGCATAAGAGAGCTTTCTGGTTTTGCAGGCTCTATTCTCTGAGTATCACCTTTCACCAAGCTGAAAGTTTTGGCATAGAGCTTAGCAGCCACTCATTTTCTGGTGTTAATATTTCCAAATGCTTAATTGTTTTGTTAACTCTTTCACCCTCTAAGATATCCAAAATCAGACAGCAAGTTTTGCCAGGACAGGAATTCATGAATCCTTCTTAAAAGACGCTGTATGTAAACGCACATGGAAAATATTTCTTATCTTGAATTGAGATTTCTCTGGTAAACAATTTTTTTCCACCTTTTTTAAGCGTTCTGGCTACTTAAAAATTATTCACAGACATGATTTAATGATGAGACATTTAAATCATTCGATACTGTTTTCGTACTGCATGTTATTACTGTCTTCTTAGGCAGGTTGTTGTACTTGCTTTTTATTTTGTTTCTCATCCTTAATTAACTTTGCAATCTTATTTTTTTTTATGAAATTTCTCCCTTCCCTATGAAAGTTAATTAGCAAAATACAACTTCTGAAGTCAAAGACAATCTAAGCAGTAGATCGCAGGTATGACAAGTATCCAGATAAGTACACAAACATGGAGAGCTAATTAAGAAGAAAGATTAAATAAAATATTTACTATCCCTTGGATGGCAAGCATTGTAAATAAAATACCAATAGCAGTAGTGGTCCCTGACTTTCAGTAAGAAGGCAGCTACTTCTCTTTTTATGTATCTTTTATCAGTCTATTGGAAGTTAAGGTGAAAGCATAGATGTCTGAACATGTGGGTGTATATCACTGCAGGTATACCAAAGCTAAATCATTTTTGCCACGATACAAATAATACCAATACTCCCTTAGTTGGCAAGGCAATTTCAGAAAGGCTGAATGTTGGGACTCAGAGCAGAGAAATTCTAAGACAACAGAGGATGAAAACTGGGAGAAAAATTAAGTAAGACTAAAACAGTTCTCTATCCATACAAAAACAATCATGCACTTCCTACCCAACTGAACACCTTCCCCAAGAGCAAAGAGTGCATATGCTTTTTTCTCCTCTTTTCAGTTGGAGCAGTTTGAGACTCAGATTGAATACATGATCCTACCATTGTCAGGTGTCTTCCAACCAACACAATCCAAAATGCCTACAGATTCACAGGGGCTATCCTTGCAGGGTTACACTGTTGATTAATAGTGACAACTTAGGCTGATAACCTTACTTCACTGCATTCATAAAAACTGAATCATAGGTGTCTTTTAATGTGCTTTCCATTCCTGGGAACCTGAGAAATTTTACCACATTCAGTAACTTAATGGATGATTTGGCTTATAACTACATTCTACAACAGCAGAGCACCCTGGAGATACACTCACTTGTCATAATATATAAAACTTCTTCCAAATCTATTGTGTGTAGTTTTACACTGTTCACTGCAGACCTTGAAGGAAGAAAAGACTCTTTTCTTGTCTCATTGCTCCCAGGATGATGCTTGAAAGCCAGCAAATGAAATATTGGAGAGGAGTTTCAGAGTTCCGTTATATATTTGTTTTTCTCCAAGAAACAGAGCAGAAAACGGCTTCACAGAAAGTTGTTTCAGAGCAGGATTATCAATGCTATTTACACAATACCCCAGGCATTAATATTTGACTTTTACAGGTATGCTTTGTAGAAGAAAATATACACATAGCTTGTACAATATTCATTAATAAAGCATCCCAAGATATGGAATATCAGAGTGAGACACCTGAGTGGAATACTAGCTCAGACACCAATTCCAGCTGCAGTCAGAAATGTATTCCCAACAGTTCAGCTGATCAGTTCAGGTACCTCAGTGTCAGGTAGTCAAGTCACAGTCATCCAATCCTTAAACAGACGTGCTTACACAAATATTTATCATCTCTTTCTTAGTGAAATTAGTGAAGACTTTTCTCCTTGTCCACTTGAATTTTCATCAGTCTTGACATTTTGGTCACATAATTGGAAATTTCAAAAAGAAAACTTGTAAGAAGGGTTTTTTTGTGAATTTTTATTTATTTTTAAGTAAAATTAAACCAACAGCCCTGTCTCACCAGTGGTTGCACACATTAAGTATTTGCAAAATGAGAGGTGTTAGCTGTGTCTTTTTGTGGGTTTCTTACTAGAAACATATAGAAATAAAAATTCCCTATCTAGCAGTAGCATAAAGCTTTTGACTGCTGTTACCAACTCAGAAAACCTCCCTCCAGAGGGCCTATGAGTGAACAATATATATAGATTTAGCTTTTATATATAGTAGCAGGAAAGCTGAATGGCATTTTCATTTCCATGCCTGTGGAAATAGGATGAGACAGGCTCCAAATAGTCAATATATTTTCTGAATTTACTTAACTTGGGCATCTCAAGGATGCAAAATCGCACTCCTCTCTAGGATTTATGAGTGTCTCATGAATCCTGAGTATTAAATCCCACTCCTTCAGTGAATATGACCATTAACAGTGCGTGACAACACTGGTTAAAAATGGATAGGGGAATTAATGTTGCTTAGGTCATTGTATCTTTTGGACACTCACTTTAAATGATCAATTTGCAATCTCTATTTCTTCACATTTTCACTTTCATTCATATATGGTATGTATATGTCTGCAAATACATATGTGCAGATACTTTTAAAATACCAATTGAACTATTCCTCCATTTCCCAAATGATGTTGCTTCAAACTAAACTGACATGGATATACAGGTAACTCAAGGGCTTGAACCCGGGCTTTATTACAGTTCTCCTGGTTAATTAAAAACACAGGATCCAGGAGGAAAGACACAAGCATGAAATAAATAGCACTAGTTTGTCTGGCTGTACATCCCGCTCACACCTCACCAAGCAAGGTAATGATGGGGTCTCCAAGAAACCTTCTGTCTTCTACAACTCTAAATATAGTATGTCTTTTAGCTTTCAGCCAAGGGAGTATTTTTTGAGAGCTGTAGGCTTGAGGTCTTAACTAGCACATAGATACAGAGACACATACTGACACACAAACAGATATCCCCCCTCCCCATTTCCTCTTTTTCTGGTGAACGCGTTTAAAGGAAATATTGATACACACATATAGTATGTATGACACAGTGACATTTGCTTCTAACAGCATGAGTCTAGTGTTCTTATTTTGTTTACCTGCCACTTCCTCTTAACTGTGCAACTGAGGCAGTTACAACCAAACACAACTGGAAGGGACTGCCAAGTGCTTAATAATTTGTAGACTAATCTTCCTTCATGCCAGACTCAGTGCAAGCAGCTCAAAAGAAGCATGCTTGAACACTGATAACCAGGCCAGCTACTTGAATAAGGCTGAAATACTGACACCAACTAAAGAGGCGTTGAAGGCAAATTTCTGGCATGTGTCTTACTTTGTTCCTTTGCAAAGAAAAATATCAACAGTAAATGCACTGGAACGAAATGTTAAGATCATAAAGAAGGCACACAGTTGTATCTAAATACTCTTCATACAATTAATTCACAGGCAATAGAAGAGATGTTAAAATTACTCTGAGGGTCTGGGTAGAGTCCATACAAAAAGAAACACAGATCAGAGTGGTTACTGTACTGCGTTTACCTCTAGAGCATCAAAACACTACCCTACCATAATTGAGGCCATGAAAAATAACACTAGTGACAGCAAAAAACCAAACCCTGTTCTACTTATTCTGTGCTTATTATGTCAGTTCTTTGAACATCCAGTCTAAGATGCATTCTGGTCATTATCTGTCTCAGGTGACATCCTGTTTGTTGCCATTCCCAAGCCAAGGCCAAGGTCTTTTGCACCTTACTGTATGAGCAAGACCTTGGGCACACCAACAAGGCTGAAGGAGGAAGCTTGGAGTGTGAAGGGAAGCACACCTTCACAAGCCAAGAAAATTATAGGCAGTTAAATTCCTTTCAGCTAAAATATACCAATCCAGATCTGATCCCAAAAGATTAGTTCTAAATTTTCCAAGTCTGTAATTCCAACCTAATACTATATACTACACTCCACTTAATACTATACCTGTAAAGTCTCTGCAAAGCTAGGACCCCAGTGCCGGGGAAAAATAGCCATTCCATTAGCACCTTGCAAATGGCCTTTCTAGGTGAAATACTAAATCTCCTGAAACCACTTTAAAATTGTTCTATGGTATCAGGCCTGCTTACAGATAGCTAAGTACAAGCACTCCCCAAGGCAACCCAAGACCTGCTTCCAGGCTTTTTTTTTTTTGTTCTGCTAAGGAGGACAGCAGTGACAAGCATAGAACATGTTTCCCATAGAAGGGAAATGACAAATATACTCTCTTGAATGGTGTCCTGAAGACTACCTTATACCTTGGTCTGTATAAGCTTGGACACACAACAGGAGATGCCTCATGGAAGACAGTCCCACATCCTCACACTGGGTGAATGAAATTAAGGACAGAAGTATCTTCTAAGGAAAGAAAGCTAGATGTGTCAGAACAGGTATAATGGACCACATTTCCAAACTTCCTCTCACTTAGAGATGCCACCAGATACCTTGCTGGATTTTAAAACAAGTTCAGTCCCCAGCTTCCATTTCAAGGTGGATGCTGGTTTTTCTTTTTCCACAAGACAAAGCTCTGCAGAGCAGGCTGACCAGGCAAGCAGGTCACCCAGGCATTCTGCATCAAAGGTGGCTGCCACCCAAACCCTGAGGAAAATTGCATTTGTGTCTAAGTGTCAGTTTGAACCGCCAGTAGAAGAGTGTTGATGTCTTGTTAAAGCCATGTCTGAAAAGCCTCTGAAATACCTGTACATGTGTATTTAGTGACCAAGAACTGTGGGGGACACAGCTAACTGCACGCAAAGCAAAATGCCAGAGCTGTCACTACAAATGACACTTGTGCCCATATGCAATTGCTGATACTGGTCTCGGCTGGAAATCAGCTGTAGAGCAGCACAGGCAACGTTTTCAGCTGCAGCCATCACTGTCAGCTTTGTCTGCTTCATGTGTCCTCTGCCATGCTTGCTGCAATAACTTTAGGAAGGCAGACAGTTCAACTGCACAAAGCCAGCTGCTCATGTCATCATAACAGATTTAAAATGTGTTCTAGTTAACTAATTACACCAACAGGTTAAATAGATACATGAAAAACTTAACAGACTTTTTATAAAGCACAGGCCACCTCAATAAAGAAGCCATCAGTCTGAGAGGGATCAGACAAGCCCAGACAAAAAATTTCAACAGAACATTGTTTGAAGCAGTTTCTTCTTTCTGAGGCAAAACTTACCACTATGCCACTGTTGTTTTTTCTTCTTTTGATAGGCTTTATTTAGTTTCTACTAAAAAAAAAAGAAAAAAAAGAGTCCTGCACCAAGAGTTTTAATCTCTAAGCTGCCTGCAGGACTGTATACACAGCCTAAGGCTGCAGCTAAACCTGTGAGAACAGAGGGAAGGGATTTGCACTCCATGCAGTCATCAGTCCTTCTTTCCCCACCAGGGGAGACACAAGACTAAGAAATAACCAGAAGGACAGGGCTCAGACCTGAGCAAACCACAGAGACAAAGCAGAGCAGTGCAAATAAAATTTCCCTATTAATAAACTGCAAACTCAATTTTTTCCTTACTATTCTGATGCCACCTGAATCCAGGCAGGGTTATAAATCAAAGGGAAATGTACCATTAATCAAGGAGCAAGGTTGTTCTACATGAGGAATGGCCATTCTCAGACAGGGCAGCCTCCTGTTTTATTTGGAGCTGCTCTGTTGTAAGAAGGGCAAGAGAAAGGAGATACCTACTGTGTGTTCCTCTTCTAATTCTGAGCCCTAGGCTTGCCAGATTTTCTTTCTCTAGCACCAAAGTGAACTATACAGTATGGATTTTTACACCACTGATACGTGTAATTGACTTGTAGGAGTTACATCTGGATAGGAACAGTGTAGGAAGCCAGTAATTTACAATTACCTGGAAGGTGCTTATACATGGTCTCATTAACATACTGAAGCATGGTGTACCCAGAAGCGAAGCTGAAAGCTAAGCAATCTCTGGAAGACAGAATCCTCTCCCATATTTTAAATGCTTCCTATTTATGTCTGCTTGTGCACTACGTTCAACTGCAAATATGTTCCTTTTAAAAATAAGAAAAAAACAACCAAACAAAAAACACTGATAGTTTGTATCAGAACTTTGAAATTCCTATGGCTTTTTAACGGTAAAGGCATGCCTTGCAACATCATTAAGCTGTCTAAAGTACACCTTCCTATTTTATTGTCAATTATTCCTTTCTGCTGCTTTCAGGACAAGTAAATGGTTTTAGTGATTTATTCCTAATGGCATTTATAAAACCTGCCCTGGTAATAAACCACAAAACAGTTTCTAATGACAGATAGTGCTATTCCGTATGAAAGGCGGATGAACTGATCAGAATATTGTCAGTTTTCTTACGCTGATGTATCAAAACCTACAACATTACTATTATTTTTATTTCATGAAATTATTTCTGTAACGTCCAGTGCTTTGTTTAGATGCACGTCAAATAACTAGAAATTGCAGGTATTCTTTGATTTCTTGAATGAACAGGCATTTCAGATTATATATATATATATATATATATGCACACATAGATATCATGCTATTTTTCATATTAATCCTTTTCACTACTGAAATGTGCTTTTCTTCTCCTCTTTGTGCTGAGAAGCCTGAGCAGGGTTTGAATATAATTTTTCCTGGCTTTATTGCTTTACATCCAACTGGATAGATTTCAATAAAGCCATTTGTTATGATACAGTTTACTTTACAAGAAATTTCATATTAGTTATATATCTTTGAAACCAACCAAAATAAGTGAAGTCTCATATGGATCTTATTAAATAAACTCAGTGATAAATAGTCCGACGCTCAATAAAAATTCTGGCCTGTAGTAATTTTCTCTATGGATTCTCTCTGCCATGAGAAAATCATATTCAGAAACCGCTAAAATATGAGAGACATTTCAAAGAATCCTTAAAAATATATTCATCTATATTAAGGCATTAAGGCAAGAAATGAGCTCACAGCAACTGGCAAATCCACCATCCTCTAAAACAAACAATTACGGGAGTGTTGAGTATATACAAAAATCACATACCCTACAGCTAAGCAGGATATTAGATTTGCCTGGTTATAAGTAAGCCATCAACTGGATTACAGCTACGCTATGAGTTATGCTGTCTTTCAAGACAACTCACATTTCACTTAATATCATATGATGTATTCAGTTTAAATCAAGATGTGGCAGAGAAAGATGCTGTCCCTAATAAGTGACTCAAGTATTTAATAGTTCTTAGTCTTCCTATTCCGAGTAGGGGTAATGCAAAGGCAGTTCAGAACATCCTTCATTTTCTACAACTAATATTTCTTTACCTACAAAGTAAGAACATTATACCATTTTAAGTCTCTCAAGATGTATTTTCAACTCTGTAAGTAGCCATGGGGAGGACTTGTTTTTAAAACAGGGATTACTGTAGCTAACGTATATGTTCATTCTTTGTAAAATTATTAAGGGTGCCCACACATGTAGTGCCCTTACTGGATCTCCATCTGTGCTTATAGCGTGCTGGCATCAGGGCTTCAAGCACAGTGCTCACCATCCCATCTCAATCAGGATATAGAATACAAAAGAGGGGTATCAAAAACATCAAGGCGTTGTTTTAAGAGGAGACTTTATGGAAACAGACAGATGGACTTGGAAGGGAAGCGGTAGAGAGATTATTTTGACAGAGATCTGTAGGGTTGTGAGTGGAGAAGATGAATATGAAACTATTGTTTGCTGCTTTTCATATCAGTGAGATTGAAGTAACCAGGGAAATGGTGGTGCAGCATGCTTAAAAGAAACAAGAGAGATTCTTCAACATAGTGCATAATTGGCATGTGCAATTCAGTGAGATGTTACAGAAGCTGAAAAATAAACAAGTTAAACTGGATTCACCAGATTCCAGGAGCTTAGCTCTCTCCGGTACTATGTATAGAAGCCCATTTGCAATATGTGATCCAGAAGCAAGAAAACTGTCCAAAACACAGGTCATTTGAAATATGGTATGTTTGTTTAACTCTGGGCCCTAATGGATGAATAAGGCTTTTGGAGGGATCTGAACCAGCTCTTCAGTATTCTTATGTTACATCCTCGGATGACTGAAAAAGCTTCGTTCTGCATCTGGTTCCCAGCATCATCAACAGTCTGCCAATGCTGGGGCACCTAAATGCCAGGTAGGCATCTCAGCTCCTTACATGCAACATCAGTGCTTTTCATTGTTTCATTTCTTCCTAGTTCAGCATTAAGGACATGGCTAGCACTTCTCTGCAAACCATTTTTATGCTGGTGGTTTTAGTTATTGATATCATGAATCCACTGAAATCCACTGCTTGTGCCCAAGTGTCAACACTGTCCAGGTGGCCTGAAGCAAAACTCATAGTCATGCCAAATCAAATGCCAAAGATGCTTTGACAGAAGAATCTCTGAATGAAACTGTGATGTTAGGTGACTTGTCAAGATAACCAAAACACTCCCAACTCTTTCTAGTACCCAGAAAAAAAAAAAAAAGAAAATGAAAAAGAAACAAACCCTTCCAGTTCTTTGTTCTCATTGGAACTTGCTCCATTTAATTCTGAATCCAAACTAGATAATACTCAGAAATCTTCCACTTTGTTTCAAGGCTGAATCAAAAGCCATCCAGATTTTTTAATAACATTACAAATCTCATTCAAAGTTTTAAGCACCACGCGCCCATCAGCCATCTGCTGGTGTTGGATAGGATGGATAGGAAAATAAATATTTTAGCATGAATTCAATTACTTGATTTATTTTTTTTTTTAACCCAGGCAAAATAAAATCTCTTTATAATACTATGAAATACAGCCAGATGCAACGGGTAATGAGCAAGCTCTTGCACTTAAGGGACTGTGGTTCAATTCCATTATCTGCCAATCAGTACACTAATCAGAGAACAAAGCTCCTGGTAACAGGAAGGAAGGACAACCAAAAAGAAAAACAGCAACAAGAACAACAAAAACACTAGGAAGGATAAAAGCAATTGCCCTTTAAATTAAAGTTATGCAAAGCAAGAGTGCCAAGCTGGTAACAGCCCTAGAGCTGACAGCTTGCCTTAAAAGAAAAGGAGACTCCAAACGCTTCCTTTAAGGAATTATACATGATTACAAACACATCAAAAGCACAATCTGTCAGAAATCAGAGAACAAAGGTAATCAAAAATAGTCTGAGGAATGCATTTTCTAAAAGTAGCCATGAAATAAGCTTGCTGATAACCTATTCCAATATGTCTGGCAGGCAGCTACTGCAGTACTTCAGTGACAGAAACACTTCCACAAAAGAATATAGGCAAGAAGAGGTCACACCTCAAATCAGTGTCAGTACATTGACTTTGGAGGAACACCAGCGATATCTATCCTGACAGAGTCTCGCTCTGAGAGATCACTAATAGACTCCCCAGGAATTCTGACTCTAGGGATGAAGATGTATTCAATTCTTTTTAGATTCAATATTTCTAATATTATCTATAGAACACACATGTTCCAGTATACATGGCATGTACGTAAACCACCTGCCCTGTCAGCTACACACACTGTACACAAAAAACACAGAGACATGAAGATGTATTAAATTGAAGCATCACTCATGCACATGTAGCACACATAGGAAATACAACTCACACCTTTATATTCTACCTGCAAAAATTATACTTGTGTACATGTGCAGAGTTGTCCAATATTCTCCAATCTATACATCACAAGACATTTTCCAGAGAAGCAGCGAGTCCCTGTCACTTTAATCTATCAATATAAAGCTCTCTTCTTTCTAGCATGTTTGTTTGCTTGTTTTCAGACCTTTATAACTCAGGCACAGATCACAGAGGAGATGGAGACCTCAGACTGAACCCTGAGAATATTTAACAGTATTTAAGATGCAGACAGTGAGTGCAATCACTCCTGTACTCACACAGTCAGATCAACAGTGCTAATTTCCACCTTTCCCTTCAACAAAACTTAGGGGCATAGGCTCACTAAACCATCCTCAGCTCTTTCTGCACATCTCCCATTCAGGTCAGAAGCCACTACCAATTTCATAAGATGGTAGTTACAATATATTTTCTGTGACAAGAAAACTAAAAAGGAGACAAGGATATCCATAACTGAGAGGTGCTCCCTCTTGAAAGGCACTCCTAGTCCCTGGCAAAACAGCTATTGAGCAAATCTTGTGACAAAATTTGTCTGTGTCACTTCTCTAATAAAAATACAGCCGTTGCACAGTTCATTTTACAGCACAATTGATGAATTGATTGGAATGCTTCCTGCAGAGTGAAGAGCCCCAGACACAACTTCTCCAAACTTTTCCAAGAGAAAGGGTTGTATCAGCAATATCTGCTTGAGGAGGGGATCAAATAAGTTTGCCAATAAAATCAAACAAGCTGAAGGAAAAATCCAGCAGCAGGCAAGATACTCAAGGAAACTGTTGCCAAGCTCTCTCAGAAACCTGTCTTCTCCATTGGTAGTGAGACACAGAACTTGGAGATTGTGTATCTGCAAACTTCCAAAACAGGAAGGGAGAATGAGAAAATGTCTTCTACCTGGAATATGTAACTGTACCTTCTCTGTCACAACTGTGCCCTTCCTAACAATGCTCAACACAGAGCATGCAGTGAGACTGTGATGCTGGTCACGGTCCACAGGTTACAATTTTAATACAAATAATAATGAATAAAAGCTGTTCTCAACAGTGTCTTTTTCTCTGGCTTCTATAAAACTTACAGAAGCTGCAGACAAACTCTCAGTGTTCTCTGAGTCTATCTATAGAATTACTTTGAAGACAGAAATAAGGGTTTATTATTTCAAAGCAATGCAGCCTTCGACACTGGCAACTATTCCCCATATCCTCTCCCCCTCACCCCCTTGCAAAAATGGTAATCACTGTCATATATCTAGTTTTAAATCTAATGTTATGTACACATAAAAATGCTACATTTATTCTAAGCCCACAAAAGGTTACTCAGAATGAATCTCAGGCTAAATATATTTATATGTAGTGGTAAAACATTTTACATTAAAATCACTCCAACACTTTATGAATTCAAGTCTTCACCAATGTAAACAAAAGAAAGCCTTGTTATTATAAAAATGGAATTGGAAATAGAGCAATGATGGAATAAAGCTTTGAGATAAATTAAAGATGAAAAAAGTCTCATCCTGGATGAAGAGAACAGGAAAAGTAGCGAGACTGCAAGTCACTTCATGTTGCTGCATTTTCTAAGAAAGTTTTTAAATGAATTATCCTTTGACACAGTCAAGCGCACACACAAACACACACACACACAAAAGATGATATTAAAGTAGAAGGTGGTGGGAGATTGCTTTTCAGTATTGTTGCTCTTGGTTTTGTCTCAATGATTCCTATTAAACAAAGGAGCCACGCAGTTCAGATCTCGTTCAGCTCTGGAAAGTGCTGGCATTGGCTCAAAAAGCTCATCCAGCAAAGGCAGGCAGGATGCTGCAAATGCTGGGCAGCAACCAGTTTGCTGCAGAAGAGACTGCAGGGATCTCAGTGGGTTCCCCACTCCCCCTCCCTCAGCGCATCCTGTAAGCCCTGAAATGCACTGGATAGAAAAATCACTCCAAGTCACACAGAGGCAGTGCCTGAAGCGATGCCAAGAGTTACCAGGTGCAGCTTCAGGCTTCAGCATTCCTCAGCTATCTTTGCCACAGTGGAACTCCATCTTTGCTACCTGATGGGCCACGACAATGTACCTCCACCTCCAGTCCTCTGATCCAGCCTCCAGACTCTCAGAGCCCTGCTGGATCTCCTCAGCTGTCCACCTGAGTCACCTAAGCAAATCCATCCCCCCATGCCTTCCCTCTTGCCCATCTTTCAGCTCTGCTCCATTTCTCTTCATTTGTTTCATTTGCTTTATTTCACACTGTCCTACCCTATCTCATGATCTGCGCTGGAACCATAACCTTATCATCCCTGTGAAGAAAGGGCAAAACAGCAAAGAGATTTACTACTCTATATTCCAAATGAAAGAACTATAGAGAGGCAGCTAGCCCAGTGGCTAATTCACTAATGCCTTGGTGGTTTCCCTTTTCCAGGTGAATCTGCAATTGGTCTAGCCAAGAGTTGGTTTGGCCTCAACTAATATTTAATTGTTTATAGAACATGAAATTCCAACAAGAAATAATGAGTATGGTCTAATTTCCCTCTGGAAACTGGGAAGGCAACAGCTTCAACTAAGATCTCTTAAACTGTGTGTACTGCTTCCAACCAGTCACACCATTTTTTATTTTTTATTTTAATTGAAAAGATATGAGCAAACCAAAATGAACAGGCCAATGAAACCAATGTTTCTGGAATAGAGACTTGTAGCTAAAAGCGACACACAAAGACTAGAGCTGAAATGTCTGTATAAGGGATATGTGAAGAATGGAGAAGAAAGAAAAAATGGAGACAAGAATATGAGGAGGTAGGTCTTGAAGAAAGAAAGAAGACAAAAATGAATACAAAGAACAGAAAGAACAATGCAAAAGTGGGCGGATAAAGAAAGAAAGGAGAAAAGCGAGACAGAAAATCCATCTTGCCAGAAACAAACCTTTCTTATCAGTTAGACGAAAATGGTAACCTCTGCAAAATCCAATTTCAAATGTCAGGAGAGAAATGATAGGGAAAGAATGAATCACCTACATAAAGGTACAAGCTCCTTAATGCCTGAAGATCAACAATGGGAGGTGCAGAGAAGTCTGAAGGACACAACAGTTCGAAATGGTCTAGCATGAGGAATGGAAAATCATTTGACGCTTGAGGTAAAACCCTGCTATGGCAGTAAGAAGCTCAAGCAGCCCTCAAGCGCCATCCACACCTCTCCAGGTCACCAAGCTGCAGTGTAACCATCAATGGAGCTCAGAAACTTTTCTAGGCAAGTGATAGATGAGTGTCCTCATACTAACATTAAGTCATATACTTTGTCTTTAGTTAAAAAAACAACAAGAAGAACAACAAAAAGCAACAATTATTTCTCCCGTCAGGTCTATAGGTGCACCTACTTGGGAACATGATATTGCTGGAGTATTTGAGTCACCTTCTGACATTTGCTTAAACTCCTGGTCCCCAATGATACTGGTGTTGTACACTTGCAGAGATGTTCATGTAGACCCTACAAAGTTTCCTCTCAGTAGCACATTCCCTTCTGTTGGAGCCCCACAGCCTTTGTGTGGCCTCAGAAAGGATTAAAACTCAGCTTCTAAACAAGAAGGCGTTCTAAAATTCTACTGACTTGCATCCCTAAGTCCCTTCATCATTCTCTGATGATGAAGGACCCAACCATCTCAATATTATTTTTTATTGTTACTTCTTATGTACAATGGTTTGGAGCTCTATAGAGAGTATACCACTACCTGAAAAGGGTTAAATATTAATACAGGGGAGTGCAAAAGAGACCGTTTAACAACAGTCACTGAAATTCTGTTGTAATTTTTCCAAGGTAGGCCTGCTCTGGTAATCCTTTACATTCAAAAGATAACAAAAATCAGAAGCTATTAGTAAACAGAGAAAAAGCAGCATACAGTACCTGCACACAGATGCATCAGATAATGAAGAGGACCTCAAAACGCCACTTACTCCAATAGCAGAGAACTTTCCTTTCAGGAAATAAATAAGACTGCAATTTCCATCTCATTTTTGAATCTAGATGAGAAGGAGGCAACATGTGGAATGGAAATTGCCCTCTGCAGAAGCAATCTGCCAGTACATTATAAGACACCAGCTAACAGTTAGCTGGGACACAGCCCCTTGACTAGCCATAAAGGCAAAACACAATCATGTTGCAGAGACAAAGGTTTTAAAAGTACTGAGTAGACATTAGAACTTATAATAGCAACAGTGTTGTTTTTGCTTTATTTTTCTTAAACCATTTTCTTTCAAAACATAGTGAAACAATAAAACTATGTTACCACATGAATGTTATCACTGAATGGCAGCAAACTGGCCGTCAGCCCTTCAGAATAAACACATGCACCATCTGCAGGAGGCTCATCTCTTCTGGCCTAATTTTTGAAAGACGCCTAAAGAAAGGGACAGCACAACTTGGAACAAATTCTCTTTGTCCTGTCTATGGTGTGGAATAAGAGATGGACAGCATTTCGCCTGTGGGGAAATTCTGTGCCACAGCATCATATAAAAATTCTGGCAACTAGACAGACACTGCCAATGCGATGCTACAAAGATGACAGTTGACTGTGCCCTTTGATCACAAGGCCATCATAAAACATAATTTCTCTTTGTTATTTAAAGAGTATACAAAATGCCACTCACAAGAGTTTTTCAGGATGGTGATAAAATAGCATCTGTTCCTTTCAAAGCTTCTTTTACAAGATAAGAGCACCTCATGCTGGGATGGCTGCCACTGGAGGAACATGGCTTCCCAGAAGTGCAGAACTCTCATTTCTGTAACCACAGACCTGTCATATAACAGATTTGAAGCATCATGGCAGCTTTCTTTTTTGTTGTTGTATTTATATCTTTTTTTTAGTTCACTTTGGTTTTAAGGAGCACAGCTGCTGTATGTGTCCTACTTAATCCAACCTATGATTGATAAATTATATTCTCTGCTGAAGACCTGGGGCTCTGATTGTTGAGAATTTTGATGAATTGAGAAGACGCTTTTCTGCTGGGCTGTTTGCACTATCTGCAGTGTTTTCTATGGTTTTAACTTAGAAGAAAAAAAAATCCACTAAAACAAAACAAGCTGATCTTAATTACCCCAAAATGTGAAATGTAAGAATGACTTTTAAAACACCGGCAGAAGCTCCTTGGATCATGCAGGGATTATAAGAAAATTTAAGCTGTGTGTTGTCACTGATTTAGATGAATGTCTCCTACTCAAAATGACCATTCTGCCCTTAAGCTGTTTGCAATAGGACTAAAGCTATTCAGTGGTACTGGATCAACTCACATCACTGGAGGTGCTCACTATTCACTGTATATAATGAGCAGCCATTCATAAAACAGTCAAAGTGCCCACATTTTAAATGAGATGGAAGGCAATGGGTGCTCTCAAGAAACATAGTCCATATGATATATCTGCTGCCCTACTTTTCAATCTTTGGATTTGCAAACAGGTGACAGAAACCATCAAAATGTGTGACAAATCACCAAAAAAGTTAGCGTGCCTGCCTCCCAAGTGTCAAGGGGAGCTTATGGGGAGACAATAACATTTAAAGCTTGAAAAGCTTGAAGATTCCCAGTCCTGTGAAGTGAAAGCAGATCCTATGGTTTGCTGAGGTACAGATTTAATAACAAAGCAATACTCAGCTACTAGCACCAAATTTTGCCTTAGATTGGGGTGGTGTCACAATGCAACAAGTTCTCCAGCTTCTTGTTTGACGACATACTTTCATAGGCAATAACAGCTCTGGAGAAAACTAGTAAAAGAAAAGTTGAGCAAGGTCTCAGATACTCTGCCTCACCACAGCTGGAGGAATAACTCCTCCCTTAGAACGGAGAAACACAGTAAAGTTTTCACTAGCAAAAAAAACATGTTGTAAAAAAAGACCATAGAAGCAATTTACCACTTTGCTCTTTACAGGACTGATGCTGCTTATAGCTCATCCCCAATATGCTGTTTCTCTAAGGGTGCATTGGCCCTCTTAAGAAGCCAAGGAAACTTGGCCCAGGAACTACTGCTGCTGTTTGCCAACAATGACCATTTTCTAACATGACTGCAGTTGTACCTCAATGTTACTTGAATCTTCTACCTTCCTAGTCAGTCTAAAGAACAACTGTATAAAAAGATATCCTTAAGCTTGCTATCTATTCAGCCTTCCAAGAGGAACCAGAGCAGCACTGTTTTACGTTAAGGATCCAGGGAAAAAACAAAAACATTTCTTATAGGATGTCTGTGGCTTTTCTTATTTTCATCATATTGCTAGCTCAAATAATTCCAGATGCCACAAGCACCAGTCTGAGCACAGGGAACTCCTGGAAGTCAGTGCAGAAGCTGCAATGTAGGGACATAATGACCACGATTATTTTAGTTCCTATATAAACTACTTATACAATGCAATGGAGAGCAGAGACACAAGCATTTCATCCAGTCCTAGGCTGTGATGAACAGCCTTCTAGAAGAGTTATTTTTACTTATTTTTCCCCCCTCTCTCCTTGAGAGGAAAGAATTAGACAAAATATATAACACAGACATTTAATCTTATATTACATGGATCTTGACCTTTCAATTCAGATGGCTTTTGAAGCCAACACTCAGCTTGGCCAAGCCATGGCATTCCTTAGAAGAAGAAGGCAAAGGTGAGAGCTGTGAACCAGAGCTGCAGTGGTTCTTTATGTGCATAACGAAGCCCTGAGTATTTCCAGAAACACACTCCACAGGCACATAAAGCCAATTAAAAGCAAGATAATTAAAACACCCAAGTTGCAGGAGATAAATTGCTTAATCCTTGATAAAACTTATCTGCTTTCGAAACACTAAATACCTTTGTAGATCTGCTCAGCAGCTTAGATGTTGGCAAATGCACTTTTCTGACAAGCTACATGCTAACATAGCATCTACTTCATTGCCAAATCCTGAGCACTCTAAGGATCTCTCTGAAGCACTGAGAGTTGCTAGCAATGTTGCTGGTGTGCTTTCATAGCAATGGATTTTCAAAAAAGCTCTTTTTTTTTTTTTAAAAAAGTATATCATTTCTAGAGGTACACATCAGCTGTATGTTAGCTATAATTGCTCTTCAATCACTTTGTTTCATCTGTTCTATAGGGATAACAGTTTTTAGCTTCTGCTGTTTTACTCTTCAGTTTTAAGAAGCTTGCTTTCAAGGAGTAAAATTGCAAATGTTCTTATTCATACATTTGGAGTGATATAGGCAGGTTTTGGGTGACAGGAAGAACTTCAAATAGAATAAGTATCCTGCTAATAACATCTTACAGATAGTATTCAATGTGAATGTCAGGGGCACTGAATGTCAGGGAGCAAAAATACAATTGACTCATCTTTACAGGGAGAGAAGGGAGTATAAAGATACGAGATCCAACTCTGAGCCTCTTGGAGCAAAGCAGGGATTGTTCAGAAAATGCCAAATATCATTCCCGGGATATATTAAACACCGGGACATTTTCCACCCATGGCAGGGTCAGGGTTTTCAGGGAGGAAGATTAATTCTGGTTATATTAAATTGGGAGTTTTCTTCCTTCTGGTTTATGCAGAACCTGAAACACTTCAAAGCTTTTGAAAAACTGGGAACAGGAAATACTTGCAAGGAAGAACCATTTCACAGCTTAATTCATTTTCATTAAAATTTGTGTTTGAAGGGGGAAAAAAAAAAAGCAGTAAAACACCACTGTTAGAAAACTGCTGACCAAATTCATGAAGGTGACTGGGGAACAATCATCAAATGTTTGCATCCTCTGTAGAGATTAGAATCTTAAAAGGAACAATATTGAATCAGGTCTTGGATGGCAAGAGTCTAGATTTATACAAAATTGTTTCTGAGGGATAAAGTACTGGCCAGATTTCTTATGTGGTTCTCAGTGAAGTAACAAAGAGGAGTTAAGAGTTAGGTTACCTTAATAAGGGTTTATATCTAACTTGCTGACATCTGAGATAAAGCATTCAACTGCTCAGAAATCTGTGCAGGCTATTAGTTATAGAAAGAGTGAAAAGCCTTTTGTATCTTAAGAAAAAAAAGTTTGGATTTAAAAAGTCACCAACATCTGTGCATAAAGCCCAAAGCTCCAAATGAGAGAAAAAGAGCTTACGGCTTTCTGAAAAATATATCTTTTTGGGGAGGGCTGTTTTTTAAAAGACTTCCAAAGCTTCCATCGCTTCACTTTTCTAAAAACAATATTTCAACAGGAAATTTCCTTCAAGTTGGAGTGATCAAAGAGAAGCACTGTTTTACAGGTAAAGTCCACATTACCAAAACAATAAGGAAAGAGTGAAAAATCAAAGGGTATGATCATATGATCACAAGTAATGGGGAGGAACTAATTTTAATTCTCAGAAGCAAGTAATGAGGAAGAAATCATCAGTGAAGTTGTGAAAACTGACCCTAAAGTCAAATTCCAGGCAATACATCTTGATAGCAACATAAGAATCACAGAATTATCAAGGTTGGAAAAGACCTAGAAGATCATCTAGTCCAACCATTACCAATACTTCCTGGCTAAATCATATTCCTCAACACCACATCCAAACATTTCTTAAACACTCCCATGGTCGGTACTTCACCACCTCTCTGGGCAGTGCATTCCAATGCCTGACTACCCCTTCAGAGAAGTAATATTTCCTAATGTCCAGCCTGAATCTCCCCTGGCGCAGCTTAAAACCATTCCCTTTAGTTCTATCACTGATTACACAAGAGAAGAGGCCAACCCCCAGCTCACTACAACCTCCGTTCAGAAAGTTATAGAGAGCAATAAGGTCTCCCCTGAGCCTCCTCTTCTCCAGGCTGAACAATCCCAGCTCCCTCAGCCGCTCCTCGTAAGGCCTGTGCTCCAGACCCCTCACCAGCTTCGTAGCCCTCCTCTGAACATGCCTACCCATCTTTTTTATCTATCTTTGTCCCAAACAAGCACATGCTAAGGTAAGTAATTTTGCCCACACTGCAACTAATATTATAATAAAACTAGTGGGCTACACCTTTGAAACCATTAAGAACTGCAGCAAGTACCCCAGTAAAACAGTGGATGCTCCGTCATGTGGCACATGCAGCACTACGGAAAAAGACTTTAAGTAGCACTCTGGAGTGAACAATCCTGCACCAGAGGGGAGATGGACAAGGTGGTCTGTAAATCCTTCCTGTCTGCAACTTCAGTAATTAAGCAGAACACATTGCTCATTCTTACGATTCAAACATAATCCTGCTGTTGTCTTGGCTGTGCAGGATTTGTAGACTCTAACTGTTTTAATGACAATGCACCAAAGAAAGCTTCTCTTTGCTTTCACAAGCAAATCCAGAGGCCGCATCAGGAGGGAAAGAATCCAGTGGTGTGTGAGGGATTTGGGCCTTATAATTATCTTTCCAATTCTAGCATATTCCTTTATTTGAATTTTATTTAAACAGCTTTAAAGCTGGGCCAGGAGGGGTGTGGAGGAGGAAGAAAAAGCATTCATTTCCTATTGCAAAGAGATGCAGAAACTTGTATGATACAATGAAGATTCATGAACTCCAATACATACCTATAAGACGCTGCAAGTTTATTCTCAAGTAGATGCATGAAAGAGAACAGCAACAGCCTGCCTTCTGGTAACAAACAGTTACTAGCATTTGTTGGCAGATACATTAACAAAGGAAAGTTGAGCCCTGTACAGGAACGTACCATCACATTACTGGTTCTTCTAAACTCACTTTATTCAGTTTTTCCAGACGAGTTCTGTCCTTTCCCTACTCTTCCCAGCTTTCACTGTGGAAGTTTGATGGTTTGAGGCATTTTGCCTGGTTCCATAAAACCCATAGTTATGGGATTCCCAAAGCAGCGCTTCCCACAGAAGTCTGCTCTGCTCCAAAACCTGCTGCCTCCTCTAAAGGTTTTCAATGATCACCATTGACTTCCAACTATTATCAGTGACTGTGAGTGACTGGTTGAAGAGTGTGATAGAGGTTCTATCTTAGTTGTGCACAAGAAACACCAGAAACACACGTGTCACTGAAAGGCAGTTACTAACCACTCATTTGCTTTGAGACATGTCATAATTTCTGCAAGCCACCTACCTCACTACATATACCCATTGTACAGGTGATAAAACAGTCACAGAAAACATGCATGCACTTTTTACTGCGAATTCCACCCATAGGATAATTTACCTTCAACAGCATCAGTAACCGCTGCTCACAATCCCCTCTTCTCTTTATGCTTTTCTATAGTCTAGTAGAAGCATCAAAATAGGGACTTAAAATTTTCACTTCTATCTACACCACAAAGAAAGCTTTTTTTTCCTAAATAGTAGCCAAGGATTCTTTTTAACACCTCTGGCCAATTTTAATGATCCCAGCAGTGTTAGCTGGTCGCAGTGTGAAAAAATATAGGGTTGCAGGCCTCATGAAACTCAATTGCAGGCACCACAAATTTCTCATCCTTGTTGGCTTATAAGATAGAGGGAAAATGAAGTTTTGTTTCTAAAATGTATCAATAAAAAGTGAAAGATCTGACATCTATGAGAACAGAACACTCCCCACTGGCCACTGCCAAGGAACTGCTCAGTGTGGTGCAGTTGTTCAGCAGCTGCACAAATACCCTAAGTGAAATGTATGGCCTTATCTTCTCCTTTGAGAGTCGGGTTGTTCTGATCAATAAACTATCACAGATGCACAGAAAATTTTTCTCCTAAGGCCATATCACAAAGTGATAGGCTCTTTTAAGATCTTATCCTAGATTGCCCATGAGTCCATATGAATGCAGACTGAAGGCAAAAAGTATTGAGATTACTAGAAATGCCTTAGACACTTAGTGATTCTTCTACCCGAAAGATAAATTCAAAGAATTCCAGATCAGTGCTTACACTTAGTACAGAGCCTTCAGCTTTAGATACTCAGCTTAAGAATGTTATAGGAAACAGCAAGGAGGAGGCAAACCTATGGTATGATGTACTTCCATGGTGCTGGCTCTGAGATCAGCAGACTGAGGCAGAAATTTGTCCTACACCAGCTGGGAGTTTCTCTTAGAAAGTCACTGCCCAAGTGCTTTACAGTAGGCAAGGCTTTTTTCTCAAATTCCACTGCAAGCCAACACACAGCAGTACTCACACTGCCTGCAAAGACTGCTGAAAATTAAAGGATGGTTTCTCTTCTTTTATCATAGACTCATTAAGGCTGGAAAAGACCTCAAAGACTGTCATGTCCAACCACCAACCCATTGCCACAGTGCTCACTAATTACATCACATCCCTCAGTACCTCCACATTTCTTGAACACCTTCAGGGACAACGACTGCATCACCTTCCTGGATCAGTGTGTGCCAGCCCATCACCACTCTTTCTCAGAAGAATTTTTTCCTTATATCCAACATGAAGCCCTCTTGCCACAACTTGGGGCCATTTCCTCTCATCCTATTACCTTAACCTGGAAAGATGCTGACACCCACCATGCCACAACCTCCTCTCAAGGCAGTCATAAAGAGCTGTAAGTTCTCCCCTGAGTCTCTTCTTCTCCAGACTGAAAAATCCGTGTTCCCTCAGCACTCCCCATAAGACTTACCTCTGTAGCCCTCACAGCTCTGCTGTCCTTCTCTGGACACACTCCAGGGTCTCAGTATCTATCTTATAGTGAGGGGCCCAAAACGGAACACAGTACTTGAAGTGGGACATCACCACTGCTGAGTACAAACAGCCAGGAGTAAATGCTAAGGAGATCCTATGCATTTCTTCCAATTCATAGGCAAAAAGATACTTCAGCTATAAGATGACTGAGGACTAAAAATTTAAGAACCTAATTTGAATGATCCTCAGTGCTATATAAGTTGCATGGTCCTCATGCAAGGCCAGCGCATTAACTCATGTGTAATCCCTCCTCTCTCACTCTCCTGAAGACATTAAGGCAATTTATGTGCTGAGCCTCCAACTACTGCAGACTAGATTTACATTCTCTTGCACCAGTTTCTGATTCAGGGTCCCTGCAGCCGCACAAGGTACCACTTCACCTAAAAGTTTTCCTATGGGAGCATCACAGAAAGGTATGAAGTGCAGATTACTGTTGGGTTCCCACTTAGCACCACTTCCTTATCCAATTTAGAAAAGTTTTTTCCTTCAGTACCCCATTTCCTCCTCTCACCTTGCTACCATTTATAGACAAAGAGACTAAACTCTTCACACTCACATTTTTTAATCCAGCATGTAACATGTCAGATCTCAGCTGGCTACCTTTCTCTCCTTCTGTTATGCAGCACTCAGAGTTTGGCTGATTGACTGTAGAAAACCACAAGCTATTTCTGCATCACCTGAGGAGATCCTAAATCCCATGCAAATCAGGGACAGATACATTTGTTTATCTGCACAAGCAAGGACTTTAAATTCAAAGGAAGCGACAGTGATTCAGATAATACACAATCACTGTACAAAAAATTATGTGCTGAGTTGCTGCCATTACTCTTTTACTAATCTGCAATATCCAGAAACTGTAAATTTAATGAGCTTCATAATTATTTTGTTCTCAAAAGTCCTTACTTTTCGGTAATGACATTATCTCAAATGGTAATTTCTATACCATACCGCTAGTCGATCATGTCAATTCTCTGAAAGATGTACCTAAAGTAAAATGCTAAAGTCAAGAGAGAGAAGGAGAGGTTGATTTATCTCAAGGGCTTTTGCACCTTAAATAGTCAGTAAAATATTAAACATCCCTATCAGTAACAGGTAGACCGCATTATAAGCTTCCTCATAACTGGAGTTTTTAGGAACCAATGACATCTTCCTAAAAAGGTGTCAAGAATTTCATTTAGCCTTTTTTATAGTGGGACCATCAATCTATCTTAACGTCTATAGGACAGAAAATAATTGTCTTTTCTTTTTGGTGATGGCATTTCATTATATGCAGTAGGATAAATAACTAGAGTTCAAAGCAAAGTAAGATGAAAATGTTCCTGAATTTTTTTTCCAGGGTTTCTCTTCTTCTCCTTCTTTGTTTAATTTCATGATGAAAAAAATTATAATTAAATTAAGATTGATTCTGATTTAAATGCACATCTTAAAGTGAAAGCAGAAAAATGATTTTCGTTTTCAAAGTTGTTATATCCCAATTGATCTTCCACGCATTGGCATTATTATCTGATTGTGAAGATATATGCATTTATCAAAAGCTGGAGCCATCTGTCTCAATTCTATGTAATTTCATTACATATTCATCATTTATCTAGTCTGAGTATGTGACATGGGACCCTACTGACTAGCAATTCTATACTTATTATCACTTCACACTGTGTTTGGATGGACACGAGGCTGTCGACTTCCATTAATCTACTTTTGATGTAAAAATCATCATCTTGGGATAAGCCTCAGAGCTTCTGAATAATCAGACAGCAATGCTATGTAAATATAAAGGCACCAGCTTCCTTCCTAAGAAAGCCTGCAGCATTTATTCCTGCTTGTTGCTCACCGTTGGCAGATAGATGTCACTCTGCAGATACATCTGGCAATGAAGGATAAATGTTGGCATGTCTGCACACCTGTGCATGCAAGCTTGCACCATCCAAAGGGTATTGTTAGAGTGGCAAGAGTGACTGAGTGCTGAAATAAGCGTAAGTTAATGTATGCAAGCAGGAGTTTTCTAACTCATGAAAAGAGTCAGTTGATGGAAGGTCTAGCATAATTAGAGCGTGGCAGCTTTAACATCCAAAGACATATAGCCTAAATCCATTACACTGATTCAAAACTGCCAGTTCGTTTCAAAATGGACTTTGGAGAAGTTATTGCCTGTACACAATATTCAGCTTGATAGCTGACCAGCTGTCTTCCTCATCCCACACCACACTGCCATCCCTTTTGTTGTAAGGGTGCTTCAAAGAGCAGAGGCTCCTGAAGGAGACTCACAGGCTCAAAGCCAGATTTCTCCCAGGACACAAACAACCGGCACCTGCCAACAGCCCCGACTCTGAGTGCTACCCGTGCTCATGAGTTATCAACTGTACTGAGATAAAAATGCTACGAATAACAAAAGATGGATCATTATTCATGCAGAAGTGAATTCCCATTTTGAAGATAAAGTGACACTAACCGCTGCAAAGACAATTATTTGTATAATTCAAATAAATTTACTTCGACTGTATCCAATTCCAGTTTGCAGATTCTTTTTGTGAGTGCACTAGTGAGCGAGCTACCAGGCAAGAATATGTGCTTAAATCTATTAATACTGCAGAATACTTGAATCAAATTCAGTTCTGTGAACATGAATATTCACACAGGAAATCTCATTTTAAGAACCAGGCTCATCCTATCTGGAAACACAAAGATAGGCTATGATTTGTCTATCAAAAAGATATATATCAAAACACGTCTCATACCGCACATTATGCACACTTGAAATTTATGAAGCCTTTGCAGGAATAGAAAGAGACAGGATTTTTTCCCCCCAATGGCCAGCTACTGGCTCTGCTACTTTTCAGAACTTGCTTTTCATCGCTGTTTTCCCACCAATTAAATGGGGTGAGAGCATTCACCTTCATTTGCAGAACACTCTGACGTTTACAGACAAAAAGTTCCTATCATAAATCAACACTGGTAACAATCTGCTTACTTACATGGGTGACGATGACTAATTAACTCAAAAGCAGGAAAAGAAGGGCTGTAGTTGACAAGTGCACTTTGTCACTAACAACAAACCTGATTGAATAGTTCAGTCCACAGAGTCAGAGCCTAAACTCACAGGGCAGCTGCTGAATCTAGTGGACAGACGCCCTTGGCGTCAGGGTCCCTTCCAACTCAGGATGTTTTGTGAATCTGTGATCCTCATGAAGACAAGCCTTGTACTGTGTCCTTGCCTTCCCCTCCCCCGGCTTTTTTTAAACAAGGAGGTGCATCTTACTGTGAGAGGCCAAAGCCAAGAAAATCTGTGATGCAGAAAACAGTGATGAATGGATGTACAAAACTGCCTGCTCCCACACTTTGGAAAACAAAATCCCATCAGACTTTCTGCAGCCATGTGGGAAGGCTGAATGGTCTTCTGGAAGCATTAGGTCAGCAGCAAAAGCAAAATGCCGTCATCACCCATACTGGATGGATGCCATAACTAGAGCTCAAGCCTCAAAAAGAAGCACTGCCTGACCACATTCGTTCATGCACAAGTGAGCATTGGCATACAGCCAGATTGGATGTACATCACCAGCTACAAGGATGTACAGCTACAAGCGTCTGATCCTAGAGCTCAGCCAGAGATGACAGTGCTACAGGGTAAAAGTAATCCTAGTCCTCAATGCAAAAGGGCTGTTCTTGTGAGAGCAATGCAGGGCCATGTACAGCCTTTGAGACAGCTCTGAGCCTGTCTGCATGCACAAAATAGAGGGGCTCAGGTCTTTCTAGATCTGCAGCAGTACTGCCAACACACCCCAGCTTTGCATTCAGCTCTGGCACAACAGCAGACAATGCTTGCTTGAGGCTCTCTGCACTACATCAGTCTGCAGTGCACAAATGCTATAAATCACTCAAATGCCTTTAAAACTGTTACCCACACTCTCTCTAAAACCAACTTCCTGACCAAGGAAAGCCATGAAACACTCCATTACATTGCAAATTAACTGTAAAGTTGTTTCCAAGTACTGCTTTGTATAACTAAATTCCTCTTGCTTTCCTTCTATATAGGAAAATTCTCCTTTATTTTTTCCTACCTTACAGAGTTCCACTGAACAGTTATATGTTGACAATGATCTTCCTCATCATTATTAGCTATTAACATATATTTGCAGGGCTGACCAATCATCCTATAGTTGTTTAAAAGCAGCTTCCCCAACTTTACAAACTACTTCACAATTCTGACAGTAATAAGGCATATTCTAACATCTGAAATAATTTAATCAAACATCTGTTTACTACAGTTCCAATTTTGCCTATGCATACTTGTGAACATTCTCCTTCTAAAACATTCTTCCTTTACCTAAGTCACAGATTCCAGCAGTAAATCCTCATGTTATTAAAATATTAAGAGACACATTGGTCAAGATTGGGAAAGGAACATACATTGAACACCATCCGAAAGCAGGTCATTTGTAACTGTAACTGCTAGCTCTCATCTTTAATTACAATGCAAGGATTTCTTTTACCTCTTTGCCAAGGGTTCCTGTTAGCTCTGATAATTATAGTGAATACTTGCTAAAAATTAAGCCACCTACACAAATCTGTCCCCAAAATAAGTGCTGGAAGCAAATTTTAACATCTCCCTGTCACTGCATAGGTATCAGTATTGTCACTAGATTTATGTTCTAATGCTACATTATTACCTATTACCATAGTTGTTAAAACCTTACTTTTCATGCTAATGAAAATGATGAAAGACAGGGGTTTTGACATAAATACTGTAATAAGAGCCATATTAACGTGATAGACGATTGCTCCTCTGTGACAGACTATGAAATCCCGTGCAAGACTTACAGAAGGATCATTTACATGTCTGCACATCTCCCTCTCTCAAAAGAGAAGCAAAGGATACAAGCACAATATTGGAGAGGATGAGAACCATAAGTAAGGTCACAAACAAGCAGCCATACTAAAAGGAAATGCATCCCAAGACATACTTTTCTTAAGTGCCCATAAGCAAAAAAACATCCATTACAGGACCTAGGGTCAGACTACTAAAATCTCTTCTGAAGTATCTAATTATGTAGCTCTAGGCAAAACTTCCAAGATGCAGAACAAAAGCAGTGCCACCAGCAATGTGGGATTTGTGTTCCCCAGCCACATTCTGTTTCACATTTGTGGCACTTTTCTTTCATCAAGTTTGACAGGAATGCTGCCATCCTACAACCCCAATTCTTCCCACAGCCCTTCTAGCAACCTGCTAGATGTAATGTATTTATGTTGCTATTACTGGAGTTGCAAATAGACCCCGAAAATTACTTATTGTTTTTTATTATACATTACCTGGGAACTTTCAAATGGAGCGTATTGAGTTGCAATCAGACATACAACTCAAAAACGTGACCATGTCTCTTTACTAAGTCCTCACTTACCAGAGAAAAACATCACTCACTTCACAGTCACATATTATTTATGTCATCACTTTTTGGCATTACATACATTCATGAACAATTACTCTTAAGGATGAAGTACCACAGGAGGAAAATGTCATCAAAATCTCCCCCTAAGAATTGCAGCCACTGCCATCCAACCAGACTGATTCATTAGTTTCACAAGTACAGGGTCAAACTTCCCAATAGTTCTGTGTTTTTGTTGTACTCTTGTTCTTTTTAAAAAGAAAAAAATATGGAAGATTCAAGTAAGTTTTGTTACTTATATACACAAACTATATTTTATGAAGGCTGCTCCAAAAGTAATGCCTGCTACTTTATTATACTGGCCCACAGTTTCAGAGGCAGATGTTAGCACAGCAGTAAAGGTTGAACCTTCCTACCAATATTCTGTTCTACATTATTGCTGTGTGACTCATATCACAGTGCTGAATGAGCTGGGCCATGAGCCTGGCAAAAACAGCCACACTGCCTGTGTTAAGTGTATTTACGTTATGCTTGTACAACACCTTGTAGCAACAGCTAGTCTTGTCTTGGGTACACAAGACACCACCTTTCATGGTATTTCACGATAGGATGCTGCAAAGTCAGCAAGCTTCAATAATTCTGGGAAGCAAGGATCTTAGCATCACTGCAGGGTTAGTTTGGGGCTCATGACTTGTGCACTGGGGAACTGAGCATTGACTATGATTTATTTGTCAGCGCACTATACTGACAGATGAATCAGCCAGAGAGCAAGTAAAAAATAAAAGGGCAGAGGGAAAATAGTTGGGTTTGAAATTGTTCTGAAAATTTCTGATTAAAAAATCAATTACAAAACAAAAAAAACCTGTTGTGTAGTGTCTAAGGCTACATATACGAGGCTGCAGCAAGGAGCAAAGTTATTTATCTTCGAGGCAGTGATCACAGACAAAAAAAGGGAGAGTCATTTTTTTCTCCACTCAAAAATTCTAGGCAAATGGAGTTGTTAATTTGATTTTACCACTTTCATGAAATCCCTCCAATTACTGGTCAAATAGTTTTGCAATAACAATTTTCAAATGACTTCCAATACTCTCTTCTCAGACAAGTTGCATCATGAGTTTAAGATTACAACTAACAGCTCAAAATAATTTAACAAACAGCAGAGAGAAAGGACACCGCATGTGGAAAGAGAAAAAGCAAGGAATCAGCAGACTAATATTCAGCTCCTCTGTCTCAAACAATTAGCAAAGCACCTCCTTAGTTTTTAAAACAAGGGAGCCAACAATCTTTTTCAGGGTAGTGTACTGTCTGCTTGCTCTTTCAGACATAGCCCTGAATCTTCCCATCTTTCTGCTCACATAAGGATAGGGCAGAGCGGTCACGAGCACCCTTCATAGAGTCAGCAATAAGAAAACAGCTTGTGATATTGGGAGAAGGCACTCAGGGAATGCAACTGGTTGAAGACTTCATTCCCATTCATCTTTTCCATGTTCTCAGTCTTTGCTACTGAACTCAGAACACTGAAGGGATGGTTCTGCTCTAATTAATGCTGTGCATCCGTGCTGGATCTCAACCCTCATTGGCTGAACTTCAAGTCTGTAGCTGTTTGGAAGAACATGGATAGGAGGAAAAACAGTGGGCTCTTCCAGCTGCACACTGTCCCCACAAAGTTCATCCTGCCCATCCACTGACTCTGCCTATGTTCTCCCAGAAACTTGCTCTCAGACATGCTCAGCCTGCCCTTAGCTATCCCTCCTCTTCCTCCACAATATGCCCTGCTGTCGGGCTTATATGGTGCAATCACAGTGGCAAGTAAATATTCCTAGTTCCACAACAAAGTACACCTGCATTCATAGCACATTTGGAAAGACCCGGAATGTTAAAACCTTTAAGTACCAACACAAAAGCATAATTAAAATTGCAAGTGGATCACCAATGCCACATGTATTTCAAGTGAAAAAGTGGTAACAAACACTACCGAGCAAGCTACATTAAAACAAGAACTTGTATGTCCATTGTCATCATTGTTGTTCTTTTTCCTTTCTTTTTTTAACATCAAGAAAATGCTGCCACTCCAGCAATATTTCATTTGCATTATTTTTCAGATGAAATTTTCTCTTTTTTTCAAGCAAAATGTAAAACCAACACGATTTGACTTTTGAAAAACTAGCAATAGTTACTAGAAGCATGAAACTAACTTAAAGGAAAAAAATTGTCTTCATTATTTTTGTAAGACATACAGCTTGTAAATTAACAGACCATTTACTCTTGTACTAACGAGAGGAAGGGTCTCATTATCAGACAGAATCGCAGAATTGTAGGGGTTGGAAGGGACCTCTAGAGATCATTGAGTCCAACCCCCTTGCCAAAGCAGGCTCCCTACACCACGTCACACAGGTAGGTGCCCAGGCGGGTCTTGAATATCTCCAGAGGATACTCCACAACCCCCCCGGGCAGCCTGTTCCAGTGCTCCGTCACCCTCACTGTAAAGAAGTTCTTGCACACATTCATGTGGAACTTCCTATGCTGAAGTTTCAGCCCATTACTCCTAGTCCTGTCCTCACACACTACTGAAAAGAGACCAGCCTCACCACTATGGCCCCCACACCTCAGGTATTTATAAACCTTCTCCAACTACAAATCCAAACACCAACAGATGTGGATCAATGCTTATCCTTACCAGCACAGGAGCTAAAGACAGAAATGACCTACACAAGCATCTTAAAGGAAGATTTGTCTTGAAAAATAATTGCAGAAAATCAGCACCTTCTCATTCAGCAGACTTGCTTGCCGTGTTTATTCACACACATCTGCTCATTTTCTTATGAAAAATGGGCTTTTCACAAGCACCCTCTGACAACTATTGGCACAGATCCCCAGGACTGAACTTGAGTCTATTCTCTCTTAGAATGACATGAATCCTTTGAATTTTCTATCAACTCCTATGCTGCCAGCTCTAACAATTCCAAAATTGCAAGTTAGACTGTAAAACTAGCAGACTGGCTTCAAAACCAAGAGATTTTAATGAAGATGGGAAAAGAAAGGAAAGTCCTTTGTCTGACTCTTTGTGGGTTTTTGTTGGTTTTTTTGTTTTGCTTGTTTAAAAACCTATGCTCAACATGAAGTGACTTCCAGGTACCTCTTTTGGTGCTACTGACATAGTCAACTGAATTAAGAGAAACACAATCAAGGGAAAACTACTTTAAAAAAAAAAACAAACACACACACACACATACATATGTATATATAAATTTGCAAGAGATAGGTGCTCAGGGTAGCATAGACTCAATGAGGCTCTAATCTGCTCACTCTGAAAACTATAAGCAAGTCACCATTCAAAGTACAATCTCCTCTCAAAGCTTTGTAAACAAGCCTGCTCCTGTGGTCATAGACTATGAAAAATCAATTTATGAACTACAAGAACTTTCTATGTAAAAGACATCTAGTATTTCTCACATGCAACAGTTTCCTTTGTTGACACTGCAGAGGCAATTGGGTCTAAGCTCAGCCCTTCACTATAATGCAACACCTACAACAGCAATCTAGGCAATATGCCCTGCAGACCACAGAGAATAACAGAATCATAGAATCTTCAAGGTTGGATAAGAACACAAAGATAATCCAGTCCAACCACCATACCCACTAAAACCATGTTGCTAAAGAAAAAACAACATCTCCCTGCAAATTGCCAAAGAACCTTGAATAACTTCTTCCTGTTGTGAGCAGCTTGTCCACGGAGAGAAAGGAAAGTGAGATGGCTCCAAGCCTCTTTGCTTTATAAAGACAATTTATGCTGAAACCCACTGAAATTAACACTGCCAGGAGCTTTTCTTTCAAAGCAGGTGTTTCTGTGCATGTGAATACCAAAAACCAAACACTTCTTAGTGTGAAAAACTGTTTGTATAAATGCTAAAATTACAGTGTTTACGTCCTTATCGTGCCAGAATAATGTATTTCAGTAAAATAGAAAATTTTTTACACCATACAATGTGCTGCATATTAGACAGAAGTGTGAGCCTTCCCTTCTTTCATGTTTGTGAACTTCAGCACGGAAGCTAAAAAGAAAGTGATTTAGAAATATGTGATATTGATGTAACTCTGCTCTTCCTATATCTTTATCTTATACTATTGTGAGGCAGCTGGGAGACTACAGAAATAGCTTTCAAGAGATTCCTTTGGTGGACTTGTGTTTAGCACATGGGACGCACAGTTCTTGTGTCACATTCCTTTTCCTTTCTTTAAATAGCAAACCGTAACACACATAAAAGCACAAGGGATGCAAAACTTTGAAGATGAGAATGTGATAGCCTCTGCTCAATGGATCAATGAGTAATCAGGAATATCAGCCACTCTCCCACTGAGTAGAAGTACCTCAGTTATTGGAGGCATAACTGCAACGATACTCTCTCAAGACACCAAAGGAGCCTTCACATAATGCTGCAGCATTTTAATTAAGATAAGCACAGCTACTTGCACACTTATTTACATTATATAGTACATAAAATTCTTAGCAGTCAGACAGTGTCCAGTGCTGACACTACACAAATACAGGGCAGGAACATACTACAGTCTGATTGCTGGGGCCTCAAAACAAAACAAAAAGATAAGATCCATGAAGCATCAAGCTTTTAGGTGAGCTCTGAACCAAAAAAAAACAAAAAACAACTTACAGCCAAACTTACAGCCACCAAATTAAGGCAGATAGCTTAGATGTGAACCTCACTTCCTAATAGTAACAATAATAATGGAGCCCATCATGATGACGCACCTCACAATCTTGCTTCCAGTGAACTAAGTGGAGATAAACAGAAACAGGCTTCACAAGAAGTCAGAATATTAAAATCTGTTCAATTATTCGCTCTATCAAACAAGATGATGTCCCTGAAGAAATTCTGTGAGAACAGTACTTTGGTTTGTAAACCCTTCTTGTTGTAGGGTCAGGAGGAATTCTCTGTCTTAACGTACAATTATACTTAATGGGAAATGTTTAATTAAATTAAGAAATGGAAGAAAATTCCCTCAAGGCTAAAAGAACTCTGATTACAGCATTGTAGTAAGACTAAACAAGGCTTAACACGCTATAGGACACACAGGGCCAAAGTTTCTGGTCTATTTTTGAAATGTTACAGAATTGGTAATTAGAAATTGGAAGTGTTAAATACACTGATGCCAGGTTCACAGGGGGAATCACATCAAGTGATAATTAAAGGGCTTCTGTTACTGTGGTGCAACACTCACAGTTTTAGGAATAGACCAAACTACTTCATTAACATCTGGATTTAGATCTGGGGAGCCTAAACCAGGCTTGCAATTAATAGCAACAAAACAGATCCAAGTGGAAACTCTGATTGTTTCTAAACACAGATGTCCATCCCTTGCTAACAAGGGGGTTATATTTAAGCATTGCAATTACCTGCAATTTCTGGTGAAATCCACGTGGACTGTTTGTACATTAGAGGTAAAAATGCCCAGTAACCTAAGGGGAAGGTTTTATGAATTATTTGTAAAGAACCAAAAGATACATTTCTCACTAATGTTACCTAACTTCATCTTCACCACATAACATGTTCACATCACCAGCATGCCACCAATTATTGGATTTACTCCACAAATACAGAAAGCTGAGCTACTCATTTTACTGAGATAGAGTCAATCATGGCAGCTGATGGCCTGCTCTCAGATTTTCAAGAAGTTGCTGAAGTTTCAGATAACATCTGGGTAGAAGGACAAGGAGAAGAGGAGAGAAATGCTTCTTTAATTACACTGGAGTATTTCATAAATTCCCATCAATTTTGATAAATATCTCAAGGTTCACTAGCATTTTAAATGCTCCTAAGCATCTTTCAAATGTACTTCTGTGCCAGCACCAAGTCAACGCCTGCACCTCTACAAACTAGAAACACACCTCAAATCCAAGCAAAACGTATCCAGATAAGTATATTCAGCACTAATGACCAGAGATTTGTATCATACTGGAAGACTACAGAAACTAGTTTTCTACAACCTAGAAAATTATAGCCAAGCAAAGCCACAGTTATGAAACCCATGGTCTTATAAAGGCAATCATTCATCTCTCCTTTCACCAAAATTCTGCTTTCTCTGTCATTTCAGAAGCACTCATAAATCATCTCAACATCAAACAAAGCCTCTGCTGTACTAACAGCAAGGATAATAAAGGGAAGAGGATTTTAACAAGACCCTCAATTATGCTGTACAATACAATTCCTGAAGGACTCCTTTTGACTTTTAAAGTTTTATTTATTTATTTAGTCATCTTGCCCCCATAATTTGTTTGGGGCCTTTTGTGGTGGTGGTGATGGGTTGGTTTTCATGTTGTTTTTTTTCCTTTCACTATTTCTCCTACAAAGACAGTTAGGAGAACATTAAAATACTGGAATACTAGAATAACATACTTATCCCCCTTCCTCAGCATACAACAGCTTACATGAAGGCACCTAAAAAACCTTAAAGATGAGTTCCTGGTGGAAGGAGAAATCAGCACTATTCATGTGGAATACCCTCTGCAGAAGACAAAATGTTTTTTAACAAAGCATTTCTAACAACCTAGTGCTTTCTATTGTTCCTGTACTCCTTGTACCACCTCCTTTATTTATTTTCTGCTTATTTCTTTTCTGAAGTTCAGTACGTAAATGAAGGATATTAAAGAATTAAGGAGGCTTTCAGGTATCAGAAATACTTAATTATGAAAAACAGTAGATTGCATTTGTAGAGGGTAAAGCATCTGTCATCTCTAAACAAGTTTGAAGGATCATACCAGGTTAAATTCTTACACTGGAGATTGATGAGAACACAGGAAAAGCAGGTACAATTATTTTGTAACAACAATAAGAGTGAAAATGAGATATAAGCCCTACCTCCAGCAAGAAAATCCTAAAATAGCATAATTTTCTGCAGAATTATAGTTGGAGCACAAGCTGTGCTACTCACAACAGTTCTGGATTGTTGGTTTTTTTTAGTTTTTAAATAACATAATAATTGTTTCTTCATCCTATTAGAGCTTTTGCTCTCATCCTATTCCACACACAAACCCAATGGTAACTAAGAATGTCCCTTGAACTTGAGACAACAGAGTACCAAAAGCCTGCTGATTGTGAACCTACTCTAATCCTGCACAATTATACAATCATACAGTTATACAGTCAATCAGTAAAACAGAGGTAAAACAGATGTTACATATGAAAGATCATCATGATAGAAAGACAAGCTACAACAAATGGAAAGCACTCACCAGTGTTGAAGGATTGCAGTAAACTCCACATAGAAGTGATCTCCAGAGAAGAAACCCTACCTTTGTGGTAGTCAGCCCTTAAATGAGATCTGGGAGAGGCGGAGCCAAGCTCCACCCCTTCTGGTAGCACAGCTAAATTACCTTCACCTGTGCTCCCACAGCTGACTCACTGCTTGCCTCAGATGGTTAATTAAAGGTTCAGGCTGTGATCAAGTTTCCCATACAAATACTTGTGTGACAAACTCAGCCATCTAGATAATGAAGCAGTCAGCAGCAGTCTTAAGACTGCACCTGAAGATCCTTTTGCTTTTGTGAGATGTCAACAAAATTCATCTCACAAGCTGTTTTTGTCAAATAATGACATTTTAAAGCCAGACTCCTTTAAAACATTTCAGCTTGGGTTCCATAGTTCTGTAGCTGCTGCCATATATTAGAGCTTCAGTCCACAGTCATTTCTACGGCACAGTCAGATCACCCAGTGAATGGCATCATGGCACACAGAGCAGCACCCACATACTGAAAGGGGTTCCCAAGCACAAACCTCATCTCACTTTCAGCAGTCTTGTCTTTGAAAAATGTACTTCACCACTACAACAACACACAGCCAACAAGAGTAAAAGTAATGCACCCTCCTGACAAGATGCAAACAGACAGGGAGGTGAGAATTATTCAAAACAGGCTGAGGTCAGGCTTTCATGTCCCTCCTGGTCTTGTGACATGCACTAGTTAAACCTTAGGATTAAGACATTACACCAACACCTGAGGAACTACTAAATTATTTGAGGGGGAACAGAAAAAGACTGTAATAAGAAACTGCCATAATGGTTCTGGACACCTTCACAGCAATGCACTGTCTGGAAAATCATGACCCAACTTCAGCTATTAAGCCATTTTGTATCATCTCTCCTGCATTAACGTGCTTTGTACCATCTTTTCTGCATAAAGCAGAATATTTATTGTTCCTACTACAAATAAAGGAGAACTATCACTGCTTCTGTCACACATTCTGAAACCTGAATATCATGGTATAGTCCAAACATGTCCCTCATTAAAATGCTCTTTTTATTACTCTTAGTAAGGATCAGATTTACATATGTGTGTCTTGACTGATGGCAGCACAACTTCCAAAGACTTCTGAAAACATGGAAGAAAAAGAGGCATCTTTGTGAGAAGAGGTCTGAGCATCTTGCCTGTTAAAACCTTTAGATTCCAAAATATTAACTTTATTTGACAGCGTATTTTCAGTTTGTACAGCTTTAAGCTTAACTGTCTGTCAGAAAATTATACAAATCTGATTGTCCCTGTCAGAGTTCGATATGCTTTAGCTCTCAGTATTCCCAGGAATGTTGTTACTTATCCTTTAGAGAACGAAGCTGAGCTCTGCCAGTACAACCAGCATTTCATTATGAAGCCTGAAGCAGTTAATACTGGCTGTGCAGAAGGAGCAGTAATAGCTGACCCCAGCGAACAGGAAAAGCAGACCCATGACTGCTCTGCCCAGTCCCATGTAAAGCAGGGCTGAGAAACTGCAGCAAGTTCCAACTTAGCCAAATGGCTGCCACTGTCACAAAACTACCTACTTAAATGGAGAAAATGTCTGAAAAAGGATCAGTTGGACCAATATGCATTTGCACAGCCATTGTGATGCAAACCATGGCCTTTCCCACAGTCAGGCATGAACAACTCCATTTGTCGGCTAATCCCTCAGATTTTCTCACAAGCAAAAGCAGTTTGACAGAATATTTATATTTCCAGGTAAAGTCAAGGTGTTTTCGAGCTTGTATACCATCTTCAGAGTGCATCTCCTCCCTTAAGACAGGGGGTCCCTTCATATCTTTCCCCATTTTCTCCCCAGAGAGAAGGACACCAAGCTTACCCATTTTGCCCAGAATTGTCCAGTTAACACTCCCATCTCTATTTCTAAACTGAATATTTTCATATTTTCTCCAGACCGTTTGGAGGATTTCTGGGTTCCCCAGAAGGAAAAGCCCCATTCATGGGTAAAAAAGGATTCAGTGGAGGGACAAGCAAGGTAAGAAATAGAGACTGATTTGTGGGAATTTTTCCATTTGTTTCACCAAAGCAAAGCAAACAATTGTTTACATTCACATTTTAAAAATGTCTTTTTCCTCCAGTGCAATCTTAGTTAGGTCACATTGCACATATGCATCTTGACAGCCTTTAATTAAAGAACCATATGTTACATTTCTACAGGTTCTTAAAATATTAGCTTTTACAGGCCCCACAAATTGAAAAGTCTTGGTAGAAAGATGATCAAGGGACCTAAGCAAGCAGAATGATTAGAATGAACCTCAGCCTTTTTGAGTGATGGATCTGTTTGGGTGGTTTTAATGTTTGTCTTGTCAAAGAGACCAGCAGAAATGAGAAGCATCCTTTAAACAAACCAGTAGGTGATAAGAATTGCAACACTAATAACCATTCTACAAAAGTTTCTTCCTAGGAATAAAAATAGCATTCATTTTTATCACATGCTGTGTTTTTCTAGCATCGTTTTCCATCTTTGAGTAATGACTTGGGTATAAAATAAAACTGCTAATTTGCTACGCGCAAGTTTTCACTCTCACAACTGCTGTGCTTTAAGCTGTGTCTGCTGAAACCTGTATTTTGCATATGCCTCAGAAGTACTGCAAGATATTACTATATTGCTTCCTAGAGCTTGAAAGGGCTCAAAAATGGTTAAGGTCTCCTGGTGACAAGGCATACTGCATGAATTTTCCACATGCTGGCAGAGCAGCTGCTAAAACCAATTAGGTCATTATTCAATTTCTTAATTTTTGTTTAAGATGGGAGAAAAATGCAAATCTTAAAATCTTCCCATATGATTCCAATAAAGCCAGTTCTTTTACCTTATAAATCCCATTAATTTATTAGTGGAATGACACCTATCAGTAAGTCCTTTACATTCAAATGAGCATCAACGACATTAAGACTGCATATAGTAGAATGTGCTGGACGTTTCACCTCAAGAATACCTATTTTGAACAGTTTCTTGGACTCACTCTAGGCTCCATTTAATCCTGTAATTCCTAGGGTATTCTAGAGTATATACAGTGAAACCTTGATTGCTATCTGCATCTCATTTCTCCACCTTAATTTAGGTCTAAAAATAATACTTTCAGAGCCATAACAGCTCTCAAATATTTCCCCATTAGCAAAAGGCTAATTCCCAAGCTCATTCCAGGGGCAATTAAGCTGGAAAAGCAATTAAGGCTTCAGAAATCCCTGACAGTGGGAAAGGTTCAACCTAATATCCACAATCACATTAAAACAAAACATGTTTTAGGGTTATTAGAAAAATATGGCCTCAGACTGTGGCCAAGAGCTCACAAGAGCTGGGTTATTAATAGCCTTGCTGTGTGAAGCACGTTTCCACAGCAGGTGTCACATAGGTCCTGCAAAGCAAACTGCCAGCTCAGTGCTGAATTAGTCCATGCCACAAGAGCTAAAGAAATATTTTTTTGCTAGAGAGCATTGCTCTAAATGGGCTGTGTGCCAAGCAGACCTTTAATTTAGCTAAAGATCTGCTGTCTTTCCAAGAGCTCCTATCCTTTTTGCAGTGCTATTCAAGAAAGTTTCACTGCTTCAAAAGGCCTTGCTAAGCTGGTGGATTTTTCACTGTCTCTACTGGCAAACCTTTTGGTCCCTGGTCCCCAGTCCCATCACTGTCACCAGCTAGGCTTTACCACACACACTGTGGGTTATTCTAGTTCCTCCCACTAATAAGCTCTTCCTCCCCAATGAAGTGCAAGGGGGATGGAGAAAAAGAGGGCCTGACAAGAAGAGCGTAAATGAAATGGGTGATGTTATAAGAAAATCCCCATTTCAGCAGGACCATGCAGATACTTAGAGAGCAGAAATATGAGGTATAGCAGGAAAGCCGTAGGGCATCACTCACACAAAAGGAATAGTGTTATTCTGCATCTTCAGATGCTTACACACAGAAACAGAGCTTCAATCTGGTGTAAACTTCTCCAGTGTGCTTAAAGTTTGCAGGCTGGATGCAGCGAACACCCTCACATTGAATTACAGAATGGCTTTGGTTGAAAAGGACCCCAAAGATCATCTAGTTTAAACCCCCCTCCTATGTGCAGGGTTGCCAAACACAAGACCAGGCTGCCCAGAACCACATCCAGCCTGGCCTTGAATGCTGCCAGAGATGGGGCATAGACAGCCGCTCCGGGCAACCTGCTTCAGTGTGTCACCACCCTCTGTGTGAAAAGCTCCCTCGAAATATCTAACCTAAATCTCCCATCCATTCCTCCTTCTATCACTATCAACTCACGTTAAAAGTCCCTCCCCCTCCTGTTTAAATGCTCCCCTTCAATCTTGCAGCATGAATTTACAAGGTAGTTTGAGATGACCATGTGAATAAATGAGTGCCAGTATTTCCTATTAACAGTCATATGTGGAAAACGGGTAAATGCATCCCAGTCGTGCCACCTCTGTCCTTCTGCAGTAGGTACCTACCAGTCTCTGGAATTGCATATGCAGACATCAACAAATCAAATACAGCAGGAGGACAGCGCTATTGGATCTCAGCTGGAAGTGGCAGCACTGCTTGTAGTGGCACTTACGATATGGTACTCTTCATAGTGAATGCTTGACACTTTACAAATGCACAGAGAGAAAATGTCTCCAAATCCTAACAGCTCAGTTGTTCAGAAAAAGAGAGCGGGGAAAAAAAAAAGAAAAAAAAAAAAAAAAAAAAGCCAAGAATGTATGTGGGAGGAGGAGACATGCAAGAAGTAAAAATGAAATCAAATAAAATCTGCTGTTGGTGTTAGTACTTGGTTCTCTTTGACCAGAACCTAGCCTGAGCCTGCTAGCACTTCCCTTCTGTACCACTGTCACAATTTTTATGTTACTGATGCTGTGAACTGCTTAAGTCTTATGGGCTCCAACCAAAACTGCCTTAAAGCCCCTTCAGAACTAGCTAGTTATAATACAAAAATAATCATCACTAGCAACATACATCAGATCAACGTCATAGCACGTTTCCAAGAAGGATGCCACCTGCGAACCCATGACAGATGATGGCAGCTGAACCTGAAGTACAACTGTAACTCCCCTATCCCCAGACATAAATCTCTTGGTACCCTGTACCATAGGACTTCTTCTGCAGCATTCATTAAAAAAAAAAAAAAAAACAAAAAACAAAAAACAAAAAACAAACAAAAAAACCCAAAAAACAAACAAACAAAAAAAAAAACCACAAGAGAAAGAAGAAAAAAAGCTCATAACTTAGTTGGTAGAGTATAGCAAATCGTTGCGGTTTAGATCATCTTCTTGTGTATTTTTAAATCAGGAAACTTTGCTCCTGGCACTTTTGCCTATAGATTTAAAACATTCAAAGAAACGAGTGCATGCCCTCACCTAGTGCTACTCTCAACTAAACTACAAATTTCCATTCCTATAAGCCAGTTACACATTCAGCAGGAGGCATGTCCATGCTCTCATCAAGTGAATGAAGATGTTGGGACACCTCTTGGATACGCACAGACAACTGGGAAATACAGATCCTGTTGCCATTTCTTGATCAAGACAAATTCCATAGAAATGACCTAGATGAAGATACCAGCCTGCTTGGTAAGGATATTAAAGTTGATGAATAATGATACATCTTCTGTGATAGCAATTTCATTCACTGAACAGATTTGACAGTACAGTGAGGTTATTATGCATTATTTTTAGTACTAGAAATCAATGGCACTATTGTCCTTTTCAGTTCAATTTGATTTAGATGAAGCTCGGTGTGCAGAGAGAATAATGAGGAGCACTGCCTCACATAAAATGGAAACAGAAATCATGTTCTTAGCAGGGTGTGTTTTATGATAATGCAATTGTTCTGTGAGCAGCTTCTTATTTCAATATTTTGTATGTTTAAATAAAGTGTGTGTTCAAGACATATGTGAGTCTTTTAGGAAATACATCTCCCTAGCAGCTAAATGTAAAATTCTTCTGTGTGGAGAGCTGCTGTCAAAATGGTATTCAAGCATGGATTGACAGAAGGGATGGCAACCTACCTTAGGAACAACACGTGGTTTGAGCATCTGCCCAGGCTTGAGTTCAAGCTCCTTCTAATTATAGCTTGAACCCAGGGTTTTTATCAGCTAGGCAAGTCCCCCCATCTATTCCAGTGCTTGTTATTCTTGGTGAAGAACATGCTCAAGCTCTAGTTTTTATCTTACTGCACAATGGACTTTTTCATACATGCTTTTAAATGTCAAACATTTTTGCAAGGCAGAAAATCTACTTTCTCCTAATCAAGGAAACCAGCGGGAGAAATTTTCCTTACAGGGTTCTGTCAGAGGACTTTGACAACAATAAATGCAAGTTACCTCCTCTTGCCTTCTGAATAAAAAGAAGTGCAGCCTCCTTATACTGCAGTTCTGGGTGACAAATCCCTGAAATCTTACCTTGCCTTTTCCAAGTGCTAGAACTGCTAGTGCCTGTCTTTTATACAAGCAGGACAACCCTTCCCATCCTACCAAACTGCATAGAAATCTGCTCTGCATGAAAAGCAAAGCTGAGCAGCAGGAAGTAAGCTGAATTTAATAATAATAATAACAACAATAATAAAAAAGAAGAACTTCCTGGTGCTGATTACATTGATATGGCTCTGGTTTAATCAAATATGTTTATAAAATTAATTAAACAAACAAACAACAAAAAAGCCTCAACTCTCCTGATTTGCATTTCTTTGGATCTGCAATTGAATTTCCCATCTTCTCCACTCAGGTATTTAAAGACCCAAGAGAGCTTTCCTGAGGACATGCAAAAGAGTAACAGCATACTTTTGGCAGAAGCCAGGTATATACACCCTTCTGCAAGATACCACATCACTTAAGCAGGTTGCTACAATGTCATACATCACATTAGTTTCTCCAGGCAGCCCTGAACCTCCATTTAAGTAGCAGAAGAGAGCTGCAGCCCATGAGCTCTGCCATGGAAAGAATGCCAGGGCTGTCGTGGAAAAGAAGCACCGACCTGCTGAAGTTACAGTTAGACTGGCACCTTTCACTCAAGGCTCACCTAGAAGACATTTCACGTAAGCTACAGCACTGTGTCCTACGGATGTAGACAACAAAGGCACCGCGTGCCAGTAGATGGCACTCTGTTAATGACCTACACAAAGTTAGAGCCACACTTCTGCAGTAAATATAAAAGCCTACTGCTCAGTCTGCTCTGTGGAGGAGGCAGAATTCTGTCAGCGGAAGACGCCCAGCTCTGTTCCTAGACTCTGTACAGCTCAGTTCCTCTCTGTACTGCCTTAGGCTGTACAGGTTGATGTACAACAGGGCTGCATACTCTGCCTGCTTGCAACCCAGTCAGAGGCACAAGAGGGAGGCTCAGATCCCTCTCTACCAGCCAACCACTCCCTCACATCTTCATCTGCAGCACAACAATGATGCAGAACCATTCTGCACTGAGGACACAGAAGGTTGGGCCTGAAGCATAAGCTGTACAGTTACTTTTCAAGGCAGAAGGTTGCAACTTTCATTATGATCCTATCCTAAACATGAGAAAGCTCAGAAGAAACTTGTAACTAAACAAAACAGAGTGCCACAAGTTTTTAATTTCAAATGGTGGTCAGCTAAATTCAGTGCAGCATGAAGATCCCTAGCTCTCCTTGGTAGAAACCAATGCTCTACACACCAGAGGTGGAGCACCTTGGCAAGGCTTCTTCTCACCATAACAATGCACTAGCACAAATTACATGAAGCTTCCAGTCCTGTCACGCAGACTCAGGGAGACACAGGTAACTGATTCTTTTGAAAACAGGACACAAAGCTCAAGTTTTTCAGTAAAAGAACAGCTTTGCAGCACTCATCCTTTTCAACACCATCAGTTCTACAAAGACATTTCTCAGATATCTGCACACTGTTGAAGGGCAACTTCATAGCAGTTTTAAGTCACTGAGACTCTAGATTTGCACCATTATTATCTACTTGCTGGCATCATCCTAATTAACACTATTTCCTCCTAAGAGGCTGCCTTGAGTATGGGCACCACTGGATGCCTTCAAACAGAAAGAAGATCTCTGAAAGCAGCACACCTGCAGCTTTGAATAGCAGACAGCTCACTTGTTTCCTTGTAACACAGTTCTCCATTTGGTTATGAAGAAGAAAATGATCCTCCCTCACTTTGATCCCACTTCGCTAAACTACTATGCTTTAACTGACTTTCATATTAAGTATGTAGGGCAAAAGAAAAAGAAAAATAAATAAAAAATAGAAGAAGGTTCTTGGAAGATGGGACAGAACAAGTGCCTCTAGCAACATTAGTATAAACTAGTCGCGCAGGAGCCAGAGAGGTAACAATTCCCACATGCGAGTGGCTTTTGTTTATCCCATTAACCAACTTCATTTTCCTGTCCTGCCCAAAATGAGGTTTTCAATAGCAGATTGAAAGCTGGCATCTCATCCACTACAACAGTTGATTTTCCCTTTAAAGGAGAACTATCCACAAACAGCTTGGGGCACACAGAGTGGATGTTCCTGGTTTGTCTTAAGAAAAATAAACTATTTATTGATCTTTCAGTTTGGGAAGACCAGCCTCCAGCCAGAACGTTCTTTTCTTCATCACTGTTTGAAAACACACACTTCTGGTTGCGGTAGAGCTTTCAAGTAAGGAGGTTTCAGATTTTATTACCAATCAAAAGCAGCTAAATGGTCTATTTAATATAGCAGGGGAAAAATGTATAAGTATTCAAATGACATTTAACAAAAAAAAAACTAGCCCACTTGGAGTTACTCAAATTCTACTAAAGCTTTAATAGAACTTGAGGTTTTTCACTCCAATCAGTGAAAGGCTACAAACAATGCTGTTTAGAGCAAGAATGAAAAACTTTTTCCATTAGACAGCAGGCACCAATTTGAGTTTTCCACTCCTGTGAATACACGATTTATGTTTGGAGTGATGGATTGAAAGTCTGGACTGGAGTGTGGCTGCTGTATTCAAACTCTGCTTTGGATAAATAACTTCAAATATTAAGTACTGCAAAAGGCTCTCCCACCTTCTGTCTGCTTCGTATGTATGTTTCAAATATCTTCTGGTAAAGCACAGATTAGACCAGACATTGATCATGTGTCAACAGCAAAATGCTATTGATAACACACAAACATAAATGCCTAAGACTCAGAAAAAGAAGACCCAAACCCCTGATCCTTCTGCCCTGCTCCACACCAATCTTAGCCCTGTATATTCTGTTAGGTGACATACTTCAAGAAAGTAATAATCAATATAAATTATCCAGAAGGCATGAAGAAAACAAGTGTTGAAAACTCACATGGAAAATAGGAGCAAGGCACTCTGAGAACACCTTTTCACCTTGTATATTTGTACAAAAGCCTGAAAGATATTCATTTCCTAGAGTATGAGCATTTGAAGTGGTTATCCAAAAATGTAGATGTTTTTACATATCAATATATGAGCTAACTGAAACAAACAAACAAAAACCATAGGCAGCTCAAGAGGTTTGAAATAAGAATACAAATGTTTCAGTCCAGCTTACAGGAAAAGATGAGTGGAACACAACTACAAATCCCTGCAGTGGACCGTACTACCAATACTGAGAGCTAGCAAATACAAAGGAAACTGCTTCTAAGTGTTCAAAATAGGGTTTTGCACTTCAGTACCCATTTCTATCTAAGTTACTATTTTCACCTCTGTATCTGCATTTACCCATTTTTGAAGTATATATTAGGGAAGGGAGTCTGCAAACTCAACAAGGGAGCAAAAAATCCAGGTGTTTTTCACAACTGCTTTTGCAGCGCTGAAAGATGAAATGCTGTACACATAATCACAAGGCAGAAGCTGTTGGTTGAACCTCAAGTTTTGAAGCAAATTCAACTGCATTTCCTCTAAGATCTGTTTTTCACGTCTTACTTGCTAACTGAACTTTGAGAGTATACTTGTAAGAACAACATCTCTCATATTTTTGAAGTTGTTTATATATGTATAATTGTGAAGCAGCTGCATGGCTCTGCTTATGTATTTGTGAGTCTGTGTATTCAATCACATGATTATTTTATGGCTTCATAAGGGTCCTCCCCAAAATTATCTGGGCTGTATCTCTATGCTAGATACAACTGAATTATCTTAGGTACCAGAAAACAAGAGTGATCTCTGGGCAGCATCTGAGTAATTAATTGCATATATATGCAAAGTACAGTTGTCTACTGACAAAAGGCACCTTGTCAGCCAAGCTGAAAGCATTCAGTTTGGGGGATAACTTTAGCCTAATGTACCTTTTGTCCTCTCAATAGCATCATCTTCTGTCTCCAACTGCCAAGTAGCATTCTCTTTCCCTTCCTTCCTCCTGTCTCCCCAAGTACCACCAAGATGAGAGGAGATGTCCCACCACCCACAGCTGACCCATCTGCCATGATGTGGTAGCAACATCTCAGCTTAGTCAAGCAGTTTCAGACAGAAGGAATTGGAAGGTCCACGCAATGTTCTCCACAAGTTCTCCTCTGAGACTCGTCAGATCCTATTTGTAAATTGCCTGGAAGAGCACAATGAACTAGGTCTTGATTTCTGAACTCTTGTAAATTATTCACTGAAATGGTCCTGTTCCTTGTTTTCCTTGGCTCTAGAAAAGGCCCTGCACACGTACAAGGCATCCAATGGGAGCACTTCTGAAGGTGCTCAGTTCGTGAAACTGTTTTCAGGAATGGCTTATTTTCCACGTCTTCCTATACAGTTTCTGGTACAGAGATGTTTCTTCTCTTAGAAGGTCAGGCCAAGCGATCTGGGTATTAAGCTGATCTCAAAAGCTACTGACTTGCAATCTACTTTACTAAAGGTTATTTGCACCCACTGAATATAATGTCCATGCTGCAAAATTTGATAGATGAAAAATGAATTTTCTTGAAGAGGATGAGCAAGCAAAGAGGCACTTAAATTAGCACATCACTAAGCTAATACACTACAATTTTACTAAGCTAATTAAAGATGTGATGATCAAATTAAGGTCACGGTTAAGATCAAATCAATAAATCAACATGTTCATGTGATGAAATTGACAGTATGTCAGAATGAAAAACAAACAGCAATACTTCAGGTAAAAATAAGATCTTTTGTTCAAACTTTATTTTGGAAGAGGGTCAGAAAAGCAATTTATTCCTATTTGAGCCCTCTGCCCAACTTCTGGCAATAAGTGCACTGACACAGTTAAGGAAAAGCACAGATGAATGCTTATGTCCTACAGCATGACTTGAATGTTCAGAATGATCTGATGTCCTTGCCATGCATACTTAAGCAAGCACTGCACTACATTTAAGAATATGTTAGGGAGACATTCTTGCTTCCTCTCAATCCCTGACCTGATTCCACCTGGCCTTTGTAGGTGAAAAGGGAAAGTACTGTAGAGCTATGTGCTTGCAAACAGATAACCACGTCTCCATTTATTTGCACTAAACTCAATCAGTGATGACCACGCTCCACCTCCTTACTGCAGGATTAGATCAACAGTTCTTTCTCCTTAAACAGCCAAATGTCCTGCCCAGCCAGCTGGCCTAGCAAATATTTGTCCTCGCATGTCTACATTTTAGGGTGGGTAATAACCAGCAAAAGCTTTCTCTAATTCCCCCCTCTTTCTAGGAGCACTGTAGCCTTCCTACTTGATCTTTCCTCTTAAGAGATGAAGACAGCTTTAGGGATACAGTCTACATTTATTTTATCCCTTTCTTATCATGGGATACTCTGTCCGTTCTTTCTATTTAAAATGAGCAAGGTTTCCTTTCCTCAGGTAAAGAAGTACCTTTTAATTAACCTTGTCACTGTATTCCAGTTTGCTAGAAAAACAGTAATGATTTGACTATCAGAAATAATAATAATAATAATAAAAATACAACTTCTTCTACTTACACAACTTATTTTACTGTTATATATCTCCTACCCTGGATATTACAGATATAGCCTATATTTCGCATCTTTTATGTTTATTGATGTAGACTGATTGACACAATGTAGTATTGACAATACAGTCGCACCAGATTTTAGTAAGACACAGTCCCTATTGTCCTCAAAGGGAACAACCTAAATCACTTCCTCCTAAGCATTCTGCAATGCAAGCTAAAGTCCTCCAACCAGACAATAAACTGCAACTATTCAGCTTAAGATGCTGTGCAGTCATCTGCTTTATATTGCTTTGTTGCTTTTCCTTTTAATTTCACTGTTATTGCAACCTAACAACAAACAATCTTAAGTCATATACAGGAGGAATTTTGGGCAGCTTTGCTTTTTAACCCAGGAAAAATCTATCACTAATGAGGTCACAGAACACTGTTCCCTCCTGTGAGCCAACACCAGGTGCCTGTCTCAGACACACACACCTTGCTCAGGTATTGTTTGAGGGCCTCTCAGAATCACAATAACAGTGGGACTCCTGAGGCCCTGTAACTCAAAACACGACAGCAAACAATAGGCTGATAGAGCGTAAAAAGGGATAGGCTCAGAGATGACATGGGGAAATAAATCCACTGGATGTGAAAAGAGTCAAGCCACCCACCAGCTACTGAATCACCTGGAAAGCACATTCAGTGATTCAGGACTGTAGTGATCCTCACTGTGCACTTTCACTCTGGGATGGGTCTTTGATTTATCATTTTCTATCAGCTTTTCATACTGATGATATTACAAATTACAGATGAAGGCCCCAATATATTCATTTTTCTCTTTCACAGCAGTTACATTATTTCACAGGAGAAATGGTAAGAAGTTATGTAACCATTGCTCAGCTTTACCAACACTGGTACTGTCACACTGCTTCTGCACGTGAGGGTATGCAATATAAAGCAGTGCTTCTTGGAACAAGTCTACCTAGGAACAGCTCAAGCTTGGAACAACTCATAATCAGTATAACACATGATTAATAAATGAAATACACTGCTGTTTTTAAGTAGCTTACAGAGGAAACAATAGATCAGATTAGATAGGATTCTAGGATTCCATTATTCTTAACTTGCTGAATAGCTTTACTTTCATCATCAGAACTGTTAGTTAAGGTACTTTGTCTATTACACAAACATTACCATCTACTACAAAAATATGCTGCATATTACCAATATTCGTTACTTTTTGATAGAAAATGAAAAATTAATCTGGTGAATGTCAATTTCAGTTCATGTTACATTGACTGATTCTCAAAGAACTAAACAGCCTATGAAATCAGATTTATTTTAGTCAGCGACCATGGCACACATTCCTTCACTGAAAGAATGTATTCCACTTGAGCTGTATGTAGTAGCTTAGTACAATTAGATCTACATGCTCTACTTGTGGTTTCATGTCCCGCTTCTGATCAGTTCACAGCCTGCTACAGCTGTTTAGTATCACGCAAAGATAATGCTTCATACCTCCTGCTGGCTACAGAAACAACTGTGCATTTCAGCAAATCAAACACAAAGCTACAGATATTAACCCCCAAAGTCTCTAGTAGAAATATTTTTTAATCTAAGGTAGGACAGGCTCATAAATAATTCACAGAGAGTTATGACTCTATATTATCTGGGTAGTATATCTGGGAGGCAGGACTAGAATCAGTGGTGTGGGCTATTCCCCTTTGAGATCTGTAATAAATTTCTTACATTACAGTCTGTTGTGAAAAATATTTCAGTTGTCACGCTCCATACTCTGGAGGCATTCTAAGTGGTCTGCCACTGAGTCCCCATTGGATGATAACAGTGTCCAAATTTCTCATCATTTCACACTTTCAATCCATAGCTGTGTGCTTGTTACAGCTCACTGCAATAAAAATGATTTTTAATGGAAAAGATCTGACAGGAACTTTATGTTTCCTTGACAAAATTTTTATTGGGCTGAATACTGGAGCATTACTGACGTAGCTTTGGATAGGCAGCTATGCGCTGAGGAATTGCTGCGGGAGGAGGGTGGGAAGGAAGCTTTTATTACTGGACTTATATTTCTCTGAAATGAAATGCCCCCAGAGCAGAAGGAGGAATTTGGATGCAGCTATCAGAGAATGCTATGACCCCATGGGGCTTATCACCACACTCACACTATCTGGAAGAAAAAAAGTCACAATTTTTCTCAAAAAGTTTAACGTACACTTAAGTCTTACAGCCCCTTACCAGTCTAATACTTAAATGCCTCTTGCTTTTGTGCTCATCCTCAGCTGACACCTCAGCAGGGACTAAAGACTTCTCAAACAGATTGCCCCATTGTCTTCTTCCCCTCAAAATCCCCAGTGTGGGATTTAAGACTGCTGCACTTCCTTGCCAACAGCAACCTGAGGAGTCAATGCAGCACAATATCCCAAGCACCATTCAGTAACTCTGCACACTGAAGCCACCTGTGAAGCCTAGCACTATAAGCTGACCTCCTTATTAAGAACCAGGGACCCATTCTAATCTTTGTCTTTTCCCTCCATAGCAGTGCGACCTTGTACCCTTTCAGTTGGATCAGAAGAGCAAATTAGGAGAAAATAAAAGTATATATATTATTATTTAAAAAAAAAAAAAAAAAAAAAAAGCAGATAAGCAGATTCTCCTGAAGGCCCTACTACAGCACGTGGAAAATAAAGATGAGGTGACTGGTAGTAATCAACATGGCTTCACCAAGGGCAACTCATGTCTGACAAACATGGTGACCTTTTATGATGGAGTCACAGCGTCAGTTGATAAAGGAAGAGCAACTAACGTCATTTACCTGGACTTGGACAAAGCATTTGACACTGTTCTGCATGTCATATTGGTCGCCAAACTGGAGAAAAATTGATTTGATGGATGGACCACATGCTGGATAAGGGACCGGCTGGATGGTCACACTCAGAGAGTTGCAGTCAATGACTCAGTGTCCAAGTGGAGACAGGTACTGAGCAGTGTTCCTCAGGGATCAGTGCTGGGACCAGCGTTAACATCTTTGTAGGTGACATGGACAATGGGATCAAGTGCACCCTCAGCAAGCTTGCTGAAACCCCTTTCTTAGTGTAGGCACCTAGATTCACCATTCCTGCTCAGTGCTGAGTAAATAGCCATGAATGTACACCCTCTGAACAACATCATGCAGTGCCCTCTCAGAAGGAGAAATCAGAACTGTTGGATTAACTACCTTACCATTTCTTCATGTCAAAGCAGGCAAGTCTTATTCAAGATAAACTTAGTTACAAAACCTAGAAGCAGCATGCTTCTGAGAGCTAAGCACATTACTAATGAAAGCCTGACCTTCAGAAGTTCTGACTATCTTCTGCTGATTTCCAGAAAGTACCATGTTTATTTGGCTTCACCAAGAAAATTTTAATGCTAAAGTTTAACATTCAGAAGCAGCCTCAGGATGTTAGGTCTGGACTTACAGAAGTATTAAAGGGCTTAAAGATGCAGATACAGGCAGTAGCATAATTATGAAAAATGCCTAAGTATCTAATATTATGAAAATCCTCTGAAAATCTGACTAGGTAGATATCTGTATCTTGAAGCGCTTAATGCAGAATTCACTTAAGTTCACAGTCCCCCAACAGTCTCTTATAAATACTGCTAAAAATCTGGCCTAAAGGAGTCAATGCCTTTTACAGAGAGAGGGAGACTTAGGGATTTTTGGCTCAGACCTTGAGAAGAATTTATGTGCCTACAAGACATATAGATACCTTCCTCTCTTAAATCTGGTCTTTGGTGTATAATTGCTCTCTCTCTCTCTCCTTTTTTATGGTAGTGCTTTTCTTCAACTAGTATTGTATGGTATGAAAAATTCTAAAGCTACCTTGCTGGCATCTGTCAGTTTAAAAAGAAAAAAAGATAAACACTTAGAGGAGCTTTTTGATTAAGACGCATCAATGGTAACTGAAATTAAGCGCTTAACAAAAAGTACTGCACAAGATAGCATATGGTATAGAGACCTCCCGCTGTTCCCCAAGTTATCTGTTAACCTACCAGATATCAGCACCTATTGAATTAAAATTTATAAATGATTTAGAACTTTGAGCTCTCCCTCAAGGGACTCCTCAATTATATGAAAATTGTCGTTCACTGGGAAAAATACTTCAGAAATTTCAGCAAAGAAATAAAGAACATGCAGTTTCATCTTGTAGTTCAGAATATGACCTTGTAGTTTAAAGACTCCTAATGCATGTCCTAAGACTTGCAAAGACTCACACTTCTTCCACTGACTGAGTTTTACAGATGAGGACAATCCATGGCCATTCAATCCATTACACAGTTCAAATGGCAAGAAGACAGTTATTTCTCTAAAGAATTATTTGATGGCTTTTAACGTAGGTACCAGAAAAGAAAAACAGTCGGTAAATGCAGCATTTCCATCCTGCCTCATGGACAGTGCATCTTTTGTCTCACTTGCTTCCTGTACTGTGTATTATGGCAATGTAAAGTTGTTGGCAACCAAAGGCTCTTCTTTGTAATACTGTGCACTACCCACTGAGAGACATAGGCACAGAATATTTAAGGCTGGCTCTTCCTTCTCAAAGTAGCATTAGCAGTCATAATATAATCTGCATTATCTAGAATAAAGAATCATTCACTGAAACTGCAGTAGTAAAACCACAAGAGATAAAATGGCACCTGATCATACCTGGAAGTCCTTTGTTTGGTGGTAATCTCATTATTCGTACTCACTGGATATTTAGCCTCTTTCTGTGAATCAGTGATGTCTTATGTGTGGAAGTGAGCATAACAGTCAGGCAGCAGCTACTTGGGCACCTGTCAGCAGAAGCCCAGAGTAGTTAAAGCTCAAGTTCTGGAACTCTTTTCCTGACAAGCTGTGTCACAACAATTGCTTTGTGTTGCCAGCATTTCCATGTCACTGGCAGGCTCGTGTGGAAAACAAGAAGTGTATTTAATCACAACTGCTGAGGCTCTGGCATTTGGTTCTGTTCCATAAAACAGGAGGGTGTCAAGAACTTTCACTGAAAAATCATGACACAACATGCAAGTTGAACACACTCTTCTAGACAGACAAAGCAACTACTATGGGATTCAGAGAAGGAAAATGCTCAGGATAACAAATGCAGCTGAATGCAGTCCTACAGAACACCAACAAGCTACTGAATTAGGCACCTTCTCCATACCCCATATTGAAATATTTGGTGTCCCCAAGAAGAAACCCAGCCACTGAAACTGCAATAAAGCTTCATTCAAGTTCTTGCTCCCACTTACATTCAGCAGATCTTTACATCTGGGAATTCTGAACAAGAATTATTAATTAGCAGTGCAGAGATTACTGTTTTCTCTTAACATCTCTAGCCAGAAACACCATTCTGAGTCTGAAGTAAACCTGTTTTCGAAAAGCATTCTGATACAGAGCCTCATTAATCCCACTTGCACATTAGACAGATTTTTTCTCTTCTTCTCAATGCCATCACTAAGAAATTTCACTGAGTAGACCCAAAGGTGTTTGGAAAGAGGAACCAGTGCTAGCAAAAATCTCAGCAGCAATATAAAAAGCAAGAGAAGAAGAGCAATTCAAGGAAATTTATGTTTTCATTTATTATTGTAGTACCTTTCTTTACTCAGAGGGAGATTGAAAATAAATGACATGCTCTAGTGAGATACTGAATGGAACAGGTTTTTGTATTGTGAATATAAAATCGTGTCTGCTTTAAAATGCTCTGGGAGACTGAACACTTGAGATGAAATTGTGTTTTTATTTTCACATGAAGATCCTGCATCAATAGCAACAAGTAAACATTGCAGATCAGAGAAGACAGCTCTAGGACATTTTACTTTATATCACTTGTCCCACATCTCACCAATAAACTTACAACCAGTCCACTTGTTGGAAAGTGAGTTAACCATCTTAGAAGGTTCAGTACTGGCAGGCTAAAAATACAGAGCATCAAGCTGCAGACCTCATATCTTAATTCATGCATGAATCAGAGACTACTTAAAAGCATGGAAGTGATCATAAAGATTCGGATCAAGTATTCTGTCCAGGATAATATCTCTGGCAACAGCCAGTACTCATGCTCAGAAACACAGAGAAAAGCATTAGCTGTGCTTAAGAGTGGTAAGTGCCCTAATATTGGCCATGCAAACCCTGAAAGACTTCTCAGAAGGTTACATATGGACTGCAGTGTTTACTAGTCATGGACTGACACACCATCTACAACTTATTTAATGCCATCTCTTGACCACTACAGCATCCTGAAGCAACAAGTTATGTGCACAATTTAATTCTACCTGTTAAAAAGAAAGCTCTCCTTTTATTACTTTAATTTCATGCCTGTTTACTTAGTAAGAAGCCACAAATTAAATTCCCATTCATCCTCTTCACACTTCTCATAATTTCATAAATGTCTCCTGTACTTCCCCTGTCATATTTTTCCCCAGCTAGGGAATACTAGTCAAGTTAGTCTCTTCCCAGAGAGTTCAGAGCAGCATGGAGCCTTTTGACATCCGGTCAGCCTGGTTAATATACTAATAGATGCTGCTTACCCTTGTTTCATGGGCTTAAGTGCACCTCACCAAAATACAGGACCAGTTGCTGAAAGAGGGAAGAACAAAAGGGCTGATTGGTATGGAGGAGACCTCTGCCCACCTCAGCTCTGGGATGTCTTCCTTGCGAATGAAGGAGGAGTGTGTGACAGCGGGGCATAGGATGAAGGGTGAAAATGTCTCTCATGAATCTCCTGCTGTTTTACAGCTTCTGTATGTTCTGGCATGGTCTCTCTCCTCTTCTACTGGCTGCCTGACCTCAGTCACTTATGGCTCTGCTACTGCTTCAGGATGACAGCCCTTGACCTTTCATGGCACACTAATGCTCTGAAATTCTTCAGTTCAAATCCAGTTGTTGACCTGAACTAGTTCCATTGCAAAAGCTGTTTAAAACAGGCTGAATTGTATGACTCTACAAGGTCCTCTGCAAAGGCCTTTTGCTAGGCAAGTTGATAGATTCCAATAGATAATGGTGATTAAAGTGATGGCAATTTGTGTGTTGTGAGTCACTGGCTGACCAACTTCATTTACTGCTGAACAACTGCCTTCTAAAGCTGCTGAGAGCAGTATGCTGTTCAAAGGTCTAGTACATGTCAGCATGCCATGAACTCCCTGGGTCAACATGGTGCTACAGCACAAAAGGGAACAACACAGAAACAACAAGAGAGGCAGGACTGCAGCCTCTTAGCTCACAAATTCTGTAATGGTCCTGGATGAAACTGGCCCACAGCAAGCTCTGAGTTGCTACAACAATGACAGCTATCCAGGCCTGAAAAATCACCATCTGGGGGGGATCTGTGCCCTGACACAAGCTGCTGTTTGTGAAAAGCACAGAAAAGATTTAAAACTGCTGAAACAGCAACTGTTAACAAAGAACTGTGGCCATTTGGCTTATGTACAATAAGCTTGGCAACCATGCGTATAGGGGTGGACTTATAGGAGACACCATGGTCCTTAAACTTCTGTTGTTTAGAGGCAAAATACTGTCCCAGTACACATGAAGTCTCACGTGACTGTCAACTTAAGCTTAATTCTCACCTACCTCCTGCTTCAGCAAAAGAATGCTTGCCTGGATTTAGGTTTAAATTTAAGAAGGCACTGATAGGGACCAACTGATCTTACCACCTCTCTGTGACTATGAAGATGCTGTGACTGACTTAACAAAGTGAAAGAGAGAGAAAATTATATGGCTGTATGGAGTAGATCATTAGCAGAGCCGAGAGCCCAGACCACTGTGTCCCTATCCTCTCCTTGCAACAGACCACTGGCATTCCCTTTCCCTTTCTTTCCCTTCCTTCTCTGTGTTATGGCAGAGAAGAAGCTGTAAAGTACTTACACTGCTTTACATCCATCTCTATTTAGTTATGTGCAAGTCACACCCATTTGTGTAAATTCCCGCAAGGCTTTGAACTGCAAAAATACCTCCAAAGTTTTTATTCACTGAATCAGAATCAACCCTCATACTCCAACCAGGTAACACTGATTAGAAAGCAAAAATCAGGATTTTCATATATTTGATGTTTGTGTTTATAAGCCCTGCATAGAAATACCTGTTGTATGTGACAAGGAGAAACCATCCATTCCTTGCTTTTTGCCAGGTAAGCAAAATTTCCCTTTTGCTTATTACACACATGCTGTGTTACAATCAGAACGGGACATGCACGTATTAGCTTCATGGTTCTAGCGACTTAATTCCAAATCCTCTGTTATTACCTTAAAGTATCACTAGAAGTTACAATAGTTAATACTTATACTTGATACGGTCGCTTTTTCAAAACTAAGGAAATGCTCGTATATTACAGTTTCAAACTGTGAGTGAAACCCCCCACTACTGTAAATAGTTTTTCAGCTATTACAAAATTACATCATTCATACACTATTCACATAATAACCAGACATTCGGTAATAAAAAATACAATATTCAGCACTTGCTCAGGAAATCATTCAAAAAATAAACTAGATATGGTTACACACATGATATCGGTTATGTTAAAGCTCGCTGAAATCACGTGTTTGTTACTGTTGAAATTAGAAGCTTTTAAAAATACTCTAAATGAAGTATTTTGTGTGTGTGTGCACATGAGTTAAGATACTGTTAAGACAACTTGGAGATTGCCTAAAAGGTCAGTCTTGGGGTTAGAAACCTAAACACATGCTTGGGAACCAATGCTGCCAAGCAAAAATGGTCCACCACTTGTTTTTGTCTTTTCATAAATACCCTGCACATCAGATCTATCCTCTGACAGGTGGCAATAGGAATTGGATCCCCATCCTCAGGCTCTGTTCTCACAGTGAACTTTCCTTACCTGTACCAAGCCCCACACCTTCAGATCCTGGCTGGGAATGAGATTCTAATGAGGCACGAGCCCTCTTTATGACATGCTGATGGTTACATCACAAATACACTTTTCAGCATTCTGGAATGCATAACACATGACATACCAGAGAGTGAGAGATGGTCATATTTGTCAATACGGATGTATACGTTTGATTTGGTCCCACATCTTTTGAAAACCTGTTGTTCTGAAGGCAAAGAAAAACCAGAGAACAGTAGACATCTGTTTATCTTGTTTGACTAATTGTACAGGGGAAAAAAAAACTACCATCAGAGAGTGATCAAATTCATCCCATGTTTGGGTGTCTAGATATTGTACATTATAAAAGCCTTTATTCTAAATCTTTTAGTTCAATAGATGATGTACGTTATTTAGAGTGTAATTAGACTGGAATTGTACTTCTATTCCTCCCGTGACTATTCACTCAAAACCAGCATTTGCTGTGGCTGCATTCACATTTTTGTTCTGCTCCCTCTCTACAGAGTATTTCTGGCAAATGAATTTCCTGGCAGGCACATTAATGGAGGCAGCAAGTTTTAATTTAACACTGGAGAAGACAGACAGAAAGTGGATTTTACAACTCATAAATGCAACTATTCATAACAGAAGCTTGTTTTAAGAATTACTCTCATTAATGTCTGAATTCATTGAAGTGGTCAGGAACACACTTACCTTTAAGCGTTTTTAAGCAGTTTCAAAATCTCTTCAAAATCTGTTTTAATATTTCGCTAAACTGGAATCTCCATCTGGGGAGAGAAAAAATACCTTGTTATAAGTGATATGTCCAACAAAAATGAATCAGCAGAGTTTGCATTTTGATTGCCAATTACTTGCAATCAAGTGCTCACAAAAACTCGCTGATCAAGAAAATATTTCTAAAAATATTCATTAAAAATTACAAACAACTTCAAGTGCATATGGAAAAGAATATCTGTTAACAAGTTCAACTGAACGTTGGGAAGAAAACAAGAATGTCATGTCCTGAGCTACGAGGTAAAACTTCAAGAACTAAATACATTCTTTTAGATCTATGATTTTCTTAGCTGCTAATATAAGGCAGTTTTCTGTTTGAATCACTAACAGTGCAATTAATACCAATGGTTAGCTTTGGAATATGCTACAATAAAATGCTTTATTTGAATGCATCTATATTCACCATGAGAAACCTCCATTAAGTTTCAGTTGCAGCAACTACTCAGAATTGAAGTTAGACAAGAATATGTCATAAATACTGAAGGAAAAATTAAGCCTATAAAAATCATTGCAAGTAATCAGAAAGGGAAGCAAGATGAATATTCAAATCTATTTCTATTTCATGCACATTTCTAAATAACTATGAAAGTAGAAAGTACCAGAATGGCTAAAATGGCTATTAAAAAATAACTCTGACCCTAAAATATAGCCCTGAATTGAACTGAAAGTATATGCTTATTCAGCATCTTAGTAATGAGAGAACGTTTGAAAGGTTCAAAGACGGAAGCATTTGAGTTCCAGAGAAAGCTGACAAGCTTTGAAAACCTAGTTCTCATTTGAGTACTAAAATCACCCCCTGCTTCTTGAGAAGCTGGATACAGTAACAAGTACAAATCAAAAATTACATTGTTTTTTTCAGGTGGCTCTTTTTAGGAAATGTGTTTCAAAATTAAGGCTTCAAAATTTTGCTGAAGGATAATAACATGGAAAAATATTTGAAGAAATGAAACATTTTGGTACTTCTAAAGCCTGAAAAATAAGATACTTTTTCATAGAACATATGTACTGTTCTGGGCAAGGATACTGGATCATGTATTAAAAACCTTAAGTGAACAGCTATGACATGTAAGTTTAATTCAGTGGTATCTCAATCTGAACTACACAATCAGCTGGATTATTTCTGTTCAGGTTGTTTTTTCTTCTGGACAATCTAATCTAATGGTTAAGCAACAATCATAAAAATCACTAACATTCAGCTGCAATAATCCAACCTCAAGGATAGATCCCCTTTCTTTTGCATTCATGAAGACTCGGATCCACCACTTAGCACACTTTCTACAGGCAGAGAGGAACATATTAGTAAATGCAGGATTATGAGAGGGCTGTTTTGCTGTTTCAGAAAGTTATTTCTCAGTGGAGGCATACGATGGGGATATGTTCAGATATCTCCTGCTGAGTCCCAAAGCAATACAAGCACAAGTATCGATGTGATCATGAATAAAAAAAAAAACAATGAAGAGTTGAGTTTCCACTGTTGACTCCAAATCTTGCCATTGTCTCCTAAATGTAGCAGGTCGTGGCACATTACATTCTATCATTATGCTGAAATCATGGTAAAGTTCAAGGCACATTTTACTGCAAAAGAGAGAAAGACTTGTACTGCTGCTCCCACAGACTTTCTCACCGTTCTCTTAAAATTTGGCACAATTTATCCCTCTATTATTACCTTCCTAAAAGGAAAATATTATTTGTATTAAGCAGGTGACAAAAGCTTTAACTTCATTTAAAAAAGAATGAAATTAGGAAGAAGAAGGAGAATTGGATAATGGCAGTACTATTCATAGAAAAGCATACCTAATTTATATAGTGGTGCCAGTGTGCCATCTAAAATTGCTGTAACTCCAATTAAGCCCATTTAAGTAATGAAAAAAACTACTGTTTCCGAATATTAATTTCATGGTCTTTTTAACATGTTAGAAAGTAAAAACTTATTCCTAACCTGTTTAGTCATTTTACAACTATTACTAGCAAAACTTTCCAAGGTTCAAATGCCTTTCCAAACAATATTATTCCTAGATCCTATGACTAGATTTGTAAGTACTAGAGAGCACAACGACAAAAATATCACAGAGATTAATTCTGCATGAAGGTACTTAGATACCTGAATTTGTAAGAAAATATAAGTTTTACTCACTTTAAATAATCCCCAAAGACCTAGGATTATCTTGCAAAACCAAACCCTATAAGTGCATCTAAATTGGAAATCCATAAAATCAGGTAATAGATTTGAAAGACTTGGGTACTAGAAACCCTTTATAAAGTGAAATATAGAATAGTAAATAAACAAAAGCTTGCTTTCAGTTTTACACAGAGTTCTGTTTTTCTAAAAGACTGTTAATGAGCTTAAACATATCTCAGATAAAGTGAAGAAATTTCATTGACATTGGCAACTAACTTCAGACAAGGGATAACCTACATTTCTGAAGCAGTATAAAAAGAATGGAATTCACTAAATGATATAAAAAATACATATTTCTGGTTTTTAACCAGTCCCAGAATGCATATCACATTACTCTATAATGGTCCTGTGTCCCACAGGCTGGTATGCATGCTCAGCCTTAACCAAGTAACATGCACACTACTGGGCACATGCATAAGCATGTGCAGGGTGGAGTCCAATTTCAGCAAGAACAAAGAAGATCTTAAAGATCTGCAGAATGAGCGGTAAGTCTGCAAAATAACTCTCCTTGCAGCTAATGCTCAACTGCTGTACATCATGTGCCACTCAAGAAGGCACTAAAGTAGACACTGTCTGTACCACTAGTAGAACTCACACACACAATTTGCACTCCCCCCCCCTCCCCCCCCCCAATCCATTAGTTTCCTGGTAAGTCATATGCAAGTCATTTCCTCTTGCTTTCTCAGTTTCTTAACCCTAAAGCTATCTCTTGCAAACTATTTCTACTTCTTAGCTAGCAAAAGATAAAAAAAAAAAACACTACTGAGTACAGTTATGGTAACATTTTGGAAAGCTTAAACCTTTGAAATTAGGATGTGAAATCTAGCAAGCAAGTAAAGAAAGGAGATGAAGATAAGATTGATGCAGCGGGAGTTAATTAATACAAATAGTTTGAATTCCCAACACCGACATTTCTCGTGTAACATAAACATCTCATCTGAATCTCCTTGTACAGTTCAGGACTTGCCAGAAGCTCCACGGGGATGTGAATGATCTGATGCCCAGTACTGACCCATTGCTTGTTCTTATGTTCCCTAGGGAAATGAAGGCAATGACTCAGAGGAGGTATAAAGGCTCCTCACTGCTTAACTCCCAACTCTGATGTTCCTGAATTTGTACTTCCAGTAGACAGTCAAGAGAAACATTTCCAGGCATATAAATACATTTGATTATGAATGAAAAAAAAAGGAGAAAGGATGAACAATTTTGATTTTGATTTTGTCTGAATTTTGATGCCTCAGAAGATACCACTTGTTTTTCACATCTTACTATCAAAAAGAAGTAACCTCCATCTATAACTAGATAAGTAGTAGGCCATGGGCTTCATACCAAGTCTGCCAGGCCTTAGAAGTAAGACCTCTTTGGCTCACACTGCTTCAGTGTTTGGTTTTGTTTTTTGTTTTCTCCATGGTTGGAGATAAAATAATAATTTTTCTGATAATCAGACAACAACAGAGCTAGCATGGAAGAATACAGGATGACAAATACAGGCACAGCATGTAAAACAATGTGATTGTCTTAGAAGATGGTCATGTATCCAAATCTCTGTTTCTGAAGGTAATGGCTGGGAGGGGCAGCCAAGGAGGGTAATCACAGCCAATATATAAACACTAAGCTGAAAATGGACTTTACTTGGGGGAAGCAATTGAGAGCGTGATGCCCAGTTCCACAAACGTATTTCAAGGATGTAAATCCTCCTCTTTGTCAATCTTGGATATTCAGGTCTCTGTTGTCCCCTCTTTTAGGCCACAGTCTCGCCAGTTCCATAGCAATGACTACAACTGTTTCCACAGCCAGATCTGGTCTCATTCAGGTCCTGTTAGCCACGGATCTACAGTAGTACTTATCAGGGTACAAACTGAAATAAGGTGCAAAAGGTTGAAAACAACAGGTATGACCATCAGGTGGACTATTTTATGCCCCAACTTACCAGAACAAACAAAAAAGCAACACAGACACAGAAAAAGCAAAACACAAAACAAAACACAGCAGATGTTTTGAAAAATGAATTAAAAGGGTTCTGCCCAACTGAAAAACTCCCAGTCAATCCCCAGAACAAGATGAAAAGTAGATATGTATTAAACACTCATTATAACTTAATTTCAGAGGTACAGGAGTGAACAGTTAAGGTCACTCCAGCTGTTAAGAAATATGATTGTCTCAAATTTGTTCCAAGAAAACTTTAAATTAAGTAATGCTGCTTAGTACAGTATAAAAGACAGGTTGAGAATTAGATGTACACACTCATCTTGTAATGAATGGATTATAAATAGACTTTTAAGACAGCAATAAAATCATGCACTAGACTTTTTAAATGAAAAGTTGAAGTGAAAAAAGGAATCGGTGTAATATTCACTATGAACAGCCACAGCTGGCAAGCAGCTGGATTTCAAATGAGCTTTCTTTCCCAAATGCCAAAAGCACTAATTCACTGCTGGGACTCTGTCTATGTGAATTACAACTTTCGCAAACACTGTCTATTAGCATGATATACACAGCCCCTATGTATCCTGTGCAGAGCACGCTGTATTAATCTGTATAATGGCAAAACAGAGGGGTAGAGTATGATCTATGTCAAAGCCAACAGTACAAGCATGACATTGACAAAACTTCATACTCAAGCCCTAACTTCTGAACTCAGCCTTCTGGAAACGTGAGTTTCAGAAGTAGGAAAAAATACCCTAGGAGAATTAAATCCCCGCATTCTCAATTGGGTAAAGATACCTTCATACTGAAAACTTCTTCAAAAATATAAAGTTACACACACAAGCTCAAATTCCCAGCCCATCTAAAACAACACGATCAACTCAAGATAAAATGATTTATACTGAAGTTTTCTCCTGTTCCATTGAACATCCTTCTACAACTACTTCTGGAATTATTAATCAGATTCTGTAAACATGAGCAGTACCCAAAAAGTATTATAATTCATAAGAAATCTGCATAAAATAAGCCGTTTGTGTCCACTGGCAAAGGACAAAGTTGTAGCAGCCACTGCAGTATCTAAAAGAGCGAACTTCCACTGAGTAGTCTGGATAAGCAATGGAATAGATCTTCAGACCTAAGGGATCTTCAAGATTATCTGCCATAAATACTATCACAGTAAGACTGCTGTCACTACGGTGATCTAAGAACACAAGAACCTGATAAAGTTTGCAATTACAGGTCTGAAGATCTATGTCTATCCTTTACAAAAAAAGCTTCCCTGCTCTTTTTAGCTAGAAAGGGTAATAGATTTAGCTGGCCTTACATTGCATCAGTGCAAAAGACTAGAGGATGGACCTCTTGCAATTCCTTTTAATTCTGATTTCTGTGAACCTTTGACTTGGAGATCACAACACAGGATACACACTTACCATTCAAGATGAGACTAATAAAGAGTATGATTAAGAGGTTCTGAAGGAAAAGGAACACAGATCAAAGAATTACACCCTCCTACCATACACAAAAGTCCCTGTGCACTAAGGTACATAGGAAAGTTACTGCAACTGAAAGACAGGGCAGATATCCTTGCTGTGCCTGTGTAACGTGGACCACAGCAGGTCTTGGGCATCTATGTCTGACTGCAAGTATCAGTGACAACAGCAGCTGTGTTTAAAGCCCTATTTAAAAATAGAGCATGTGGACACATTCATATTGTGGAAGCACAGTACTGCCAAATATAAAGCTATCTTTGAGGAAAAAGTCCCCAAAACAAAAAGGAATGAAGAAAGTGGGCAGTCAAGTCACACACAACTGGCATCTTTTGAAATTATTGTCTGAACTTGGCCAAGACCCTGAAAAAATCCTCCTTTTGATTGCTACAAGCTGCCTTAAAAACATTCCTCTTTGGCTTGTCAGTAAAGCATTCTAACTACTGTATTATCCCATGTCACTAAAACAATCCTCATTTATCACAATTTAACTCAACTGGTACCCTTTGCCCCAAACATACTGAGTGAAATAACAAGCACAGAGAAGAAATAACTGTGAGTTCAGCGAAGAATACTAACCCTGCAGGTACTAAACACACATTTCTTAGCATATTCTGCATAGCAGGGACATAAGAGCCTTGTATTGTTACCTATTACCACCTGTGGTACTTTCAAAGCACAGTGGTACATCCATTAGCATAGTATTAGGGCATCCTGTAGTCTTTAGCTTGTTTCTTGCATGATTCCTGATACTTATATCCCCATGCTCTCCCACTAGAAGAATGACAGCACAAACAAGCTGGCCTGCTTATGCTCATATGAGAACACTGACAACATGTGAAGTTAAACCTGCATCTGGCATTAGCCAGCATCCTTTCCCAGAAACAGTAGTGCTCATGTAAAACCTTCTGACTGTGCTGGGGTGGTGATGGAAATTCCTATAGTGTTTACATTAACCTTGGGCCATCACAGTTTCCCCCATCTGGCTGTCTAATCCACTCTCCAGGATAAGAAATGGTTTAGCAACTGTTCTGTGGCAGAGAAAGGCTCACAAGTAAGCAGAACGTAGATGCTTGGACGCCAACAACAGCTACATAGAGTTAACTAGAAAAGTAGAAAATATTTTTTTTTTCTAGAACACAGCATCCAAAGAATAAGCATTAGAAAGAAAACACATGACTATTTCTAATTGTCTAGCATTATGAGCTAAGAGAAAGATGGAACAAGTTTCCCAGACAGCATGACACATCAGAGGTCAGCTGGTGCTTCAAAAGGAGCCTTGCAATAATTCTGGGTCCCTACAGTCAATTCTGCATGCATATCTTTCCTTCAAGGCTAATTTAGACATGGCTTGCACTCTTCCTAGCCATGTTCCCCCAGAAAACATTCTCAGTCTCGTGGCATCTGTGACTCACACTTCCTTAGCCACAGGTCTGTATATTAGCCCCGTACATTTTTTCAGCTGCTTTTTGTCTATTTGTTTGATTTTAATAATGTAAACCTTCAGCATTTATGATGATGCAGGAGTTCCATGGGAACCTAGGTAAGATATTCCATATGATTCATGAGAACCATGGCAGGAAGAGGGAACATTATATTTATTAAACTGCATTTAGAGCTGCCCAGTTGCAAACAAAGCCTTACAGATGTCACCACAGAGGCCGCTTCAGTAACTTCAGAAGAACTCACATACACTCTGTAGTAAAATATTACCCTTTGCTGATTTTCTGTTTTTCTGTTTTTTGTTTGTTTGTTTGTTTTACTTTGTTTCTGTTTTTAGATTTGAATCACTCCAGGTTTGGTTTTCTGTTTGCTGATTTATTTTAATTATTATTATTCCTGCACTTCTAGCACAATCCAAAATGCACATCTTGGCAAAATCATACAGGTTTCACTCCTGATAATGCTTCTCATTCCAGTTCCTCATAACCTATGGTATACTGTAGGAAGAGCAGACAAACCAATTCAAGGCTGAAATACTTCAGATGCCTTATGCAGCCACAGGACAGTAAGAAATCAAGAGATCAATAAACCATCTCTCTCACTAGAGTTTTATTAGAGTATTCTGGATATCTCACACCATGACCTAAACATAAAGTACAGTCTGCAAGATCTGCATTCTATAAGATATTAAGAGAAAGGTTCCCATCTATGTTTCAGTATAACATTTTTTTCTTATTGATCAACAGGTACTTTGTAATCCACATACTTCTTTCTGTATTTCTTTTTAATATGTCCCTTGAAAGCTGACATCATAAGTGAAAAAAAAAAAAACTGCTCAAATGTCACAAATTCAGGCACTTTCTCTTCAAGAATTTGGCATTACTTCTCACATATTGAATGCAAGCAAATAGAGAACTAAAGGAAATACACATGCATTTTTATGCTTTCTTTATATCATTTTCACAATGGAATTTCTTCTAAAGGCTAGGAAATCTAGCACCCAAACAAATCAGTGTTATAACAAGAGACATCTTGAACTCATACTTCATACTCAGATATCTTTCTGTTCTCCTACTGAAGAAAAGTCATGAGTGAATGATCTGGTATCAGAAAAGACAGGCTGTAATATTCTGCTATAACACGAGCTGACAGTATGCATGTATCCAGCAAAGTGTGAAGCGCAGGTAAGCAGCTGAGACAGATGTCTGGTTGTTGTTTGGGTTTAGAGTTTGCTTTAAACATAGTAAAAAGAAGAATTTTAGGACAATTTTTGTCTCAGGGCATTGTCACAGCAGCTGCCCACGCGAAGTGTGGGGCACATTGAGGTTTGTCTGGCAAGTTTTTTGGACAACGAGCCCTGTGTAAAAGCTGTTGAAAATTAGCCCTGTGGCAACTTCACAGTGAAGCCTGGAAGTGAGAAAAGCAAACTCAACCTATCAGGGAGATCAACCTCTTTCTCCATCTCTGCCCCATCACAAACATTTAAACAGAGTTTTTGCTTTCAGTTTGAGTGCAATCAGCGAGGTCAAACATACCTCCATGGAAATAAAGGTTCATATTTATTCTCTCAACTAACAGAATCTCCTGCAACAAGATGTAAAACATCTCTGGGAAGTAAATCACCTCTTTTCTGAGCTCCTAACCTGGGAATGCAAGGGTATCACACCTCCCTGCCATTCAAATATAAAGCACAATCCCCTTGGCTCCCCTTCTAACACAAAGAGCATATACTTGAACGTAATGAAAAACAAAACAACACAAAACGAAACAAAACAACCAAACACTAAAATATCCCAAATAAAGCCCCTGTACATGAAATTCTGCCGGAGGACAGGATGAACCATAAATAAGAGCTATTAAATACATTACTTACTGCAGTATTAATACTCTGAAGTACTAGACTTTGGAAGGAAGAGAGAACAAGTACTGAACATGAGGAAGTGCACACAACTTTTCAGGATGGCACCTCAACATAGAATAAAGGGGATATCAGCATCACACAGACTGCTGTGGGTTCACCTGGAACCCACAAATAACAGATTATTCTATGATAGCACAAGAAGGGAAACAGTGTAGACAATAAAGCCAAGCATTCATTCAACAACTGAAACATGAAAATTAGGAAGTGAGACTCCCTGAGCCTTCTACAAATCATTAAAGATGGGTTTCTGCAGAAAGTAATACAGAGCATGTTTCCAAGGCTTCCTTTACAGTCAATGGAGAAAGATTAGCCTAATCTATGCACAAAAAACAAAGCTACATGCACTAGATTGGGTGGTATGAACCTCCTGTGGCACAGCACGGTAGGTGTTTCACACACATCCAGGAAGACAACAAACTTGCTCAACAGTTTTCAAAAAGTAGGATGGAAGATGGTTCAGGCAAGAGGTATCAAAATAAAGAGAAGCTGTGATTTCTAACATTTCATTTATTTGTCTGCCTTTTTTTTTCCACAGGGCAATGCTCCCCTCTACACCTCTTCAGACAGCATAGAGAAGGCAGATGGGTACAGTTTTCATGGTCTCTAGCTGAAGCACATAATTCTGTTCTCCACATCAGCATCCAGATCTGACAGCTGGTGTATAATAAGTAATTGCCACTTCTCATTCATAGGAACCATTCAGGAAGAGAGACATTATCCGTGCTCAGGGGCTGGTATAAAATTGTCAGGGAAGTGACTGCACTCCCCAAACATGCATTGTTTATTACCTCTTATTTTCTGTCCCCTCTTTATCTGAGTTTCATCATTTACTCTGTCTGCAGACAGCGACCAGATCTCTCTGCCTTACGCAAAGCTTTGTAAACCTTCTTGTGCCAGACTTCCTTCCTTGAGTGGGAACACAGCAAAGAATACAAGCTATTTTTTGCAGCTGTACTCCTCTACACTCAAAAATGTCTTTAAGATCAAATCCAAGCATGTCTGAGAAGATGCACAATAAAAGCACAGTCAGCAACAGTACAGTTTGTAAATTTACAAAACAAACTGAGTCCTACGGAATAAATTCATGCAAGTAACTCAAAATAAGCAGCCACCTCTATGAGGAGTGCCAGGACCATACATGCCTAAGAGTTCTGCTAAATCTTATCCAGGGATTACTTTGAAGACCAAGCCAATAACACCTCTGAGAAACTTAGATAAGATGCAATTAACTACACACCTTTTAAGATTTATGAGGATTACTTTTAGCACACTAAAGGTAAAGCTGACTGCAGAGAAAACTTTTCTCTTGCAAGGTTGCTCCTCATTTTGTTTGCAGAATCATTTGGACATGGATAGTTGAGCCCAACTTTCATAAAACAACCTGTAAGACAGCATATTTAGCCCTCCTTACTACTGAAAATGTGAAAAGGCTCATGCAAGTCATGTTACAACTGCGATCAGCTTTTTACATTTACATCTTGTCAGAATTAAGAGTTAATCATCTACAGCACATATCTGGTCACTACACATGGATGTATCAATTACATCTCATCAGCTCACACTTTTGCTCCAGAATATGGATGCAGAGGCACCCAAATGGGAAAATCAGCTCCTCAATTCAAAAGGGATTAACAGTCCAACTGAGAACAGAAATGGTCCCCAGAATAAAGGCAGCCCATAATTTGTCGGAACAATCCTCCCACAGGCCTATAAGTAAATTAAAAACAAGTAGATTTTAAAGGAAATACATTAAAATTGAACAGACTCTTGAAACACTCTTGTCTCTTTATGAGGGGCTCAATCATGCCCCATCAGAGTGCGGTCACTCTGCAGAGTACTATGAGAAATGCAGGGCAGAGCAGAAGATCAAGCTCCTAATCACATCAGTCAAGTGTGCTGCAGGATCTGAACAGAGCACAAAACAAAATCACGTATATAAGCAAAGTGAGTGAGGGAAAATTAAAATTCAGGAGGCAAAATAATCAAAATGCCAACTTAAGTCTTAATGCAGTTCTAATTTAAAGCTAGTTTAACAATATGGGAATGGAGAATACAAAGAAATGTTAGTAGATCTTTAGCTTAATAAACAAAAAAAAAAAAAAAAAAAATCGTTTATTAGATTAGCCTGGAATAACAACATTACACCAAGGAGACCTCAGTGATCATCACAGGTGTGTGACCTCTCTCCCCATCCAATTCCATGATGGTTTTTTTGTCCTTGTTGTTTTCCTTAAGACAGAAATTGGCACCAGGAAGCCCTATTTCCTTGCAGACTTCAGAAGCTATAAAAATAAGCTCATTATATTCATATTAATGAGAAACTGTTTTAACTCACTGTAACCAGTGTACTGGGGCCACGGCCCATATCTGCCATCACCTACAATGAATTAGATGAGAACTAGGAAGCTGCAATGGAAACAAGGAAAGCATCAATTATGCAGAGTAAAATACTAATTATTTATGTTGCATTATTAAAAGAGACACTGCAGATCACAGAGATTTCTAGAATCAGGGGGACATTTACTCAGCTGAATACAAGAAGAGCAAAGTTCCAGCAGACAGTGAATGATTTTAAAACTGTGAAAAAATGTTGGAATCAACAGTGAAGGAAAACACTCCTGTTGTTGGCTTACCTTGATTTTTTTCACTTGAAAGAACAGCAGTACAAAGAGATGAAAGCTGAAACAATAGATTGAGAAATACAGTGTAGATCACTCTGAGCTGCCTGCGCGTTGCTGACAAGTCAGCTAGGGGCATTTCAGCAGCTAAGATCACTGACCAGAACATAGGATTGTCTATGATTAGAACTACCTAAAAAATCTTATTATGATTCTACATCATAAACACAAATGAGATTATTTCCTTTGAAGAAATTTACCACAAAGGAATGTGGCTTCATCTGAAATAAAACCTTGTCTTTTCTCAAGAGTCAAAACTTCATCTGCGGTAGCAAGGTACACACTGCAGATTGCCAGATTAAAAAAGAAACCAACATTTACCTTACTTTTGTGTATAACATTACATTAAACAATGCATTTCTCCAAAAGAGGTGATCATGCCAGCTGAATGGGACCGCAACTTCTAAGTGAGCCAGAGGTGGTTCAGCAGCCCTCCTCTAGCAGCCTATAACTAAGTGCTGTGTTTACTCATGAGTGGGATCTCTCTTTACAGCTTTTTTGGTATCCATAGGATGTTTCTTCCAAAAGTCTTCTGAGATTTGTTACTCCTCAAACATATTTGTCCAAAACCAGAGTGTTCAATTTACAGAAATTCACAGGAAGGAACCTACTGGATGTTCTTATGAGGTGACCTGAGATCTGTGGATCATGTACCACCATTTTGGTCTATTCCTTCATTCATGATAGCTTACAAGGCCTACTGTGCCAGAAAGCCACTAAAACCATTGCAATTTCCAACAGAGGTCTGAGTTACCTAAATTTCAAGTCCCAAGAGCTGGTTATGCTGCTAGACAACAACATTCCCTCTTGGTTTGACAGAAGCCTGTTACTTTTCCCTTTTCTTTCATTGCACTCTTGCTTGCACACTTAGTGTCAAACAGCTTGCAAAGTTTGGTGTTTCACGTTGCCCAGAACAGCAAAGATTACTAGGCGGCTTATCTTCTTCTGCAGCTTGTGGCATTTTCTATTGCCGAGAGCATGTAGGTATTTTTGAATCAGATAAGATCCACAGGGATCCCAGGTTTTGGTAGTTTTCATACATTTTCTTATTCTCTTGCAGGAGCACATTGCTGTTGGCGAGGCAAGAAGACATATGGACTCTTTTAAATCAAACATGTAAAGGCACCATGCTTAAGGGAGAAATTTATATGCAAAAGGCCTAAAAAACGTCCACAACGTGGGCAGGTTCTGTTGCCGTCTGCCTTCTCTTAACATTTGCAAACTTTTTTAATGTGTTCAGAAAATAGAAGTGAATAATTCTATTGCACATAAAAAGACATTACAGTCTCCTCCTGCCTTTGACAGTGTGGTAAGCTTAGCAGAATTCAATTAAAGTTTATAGTGCACTTTACCAGAAGGGCAATTTTGATGTAATCATAAACAAAATCAGATAGGAAAGTTGTCATAATGGTATCAAAACAATCACAGACAGAATAGCTAAAAGAGAATTTCTGCTGTGCATTTCATGTCCAAAACACATTTCAGGTTATCCTTGAAGGCCTCTGCTTTGACCTCTTAATCAGATAAAAAAAGCCACCTTAGTAGGAGGAACAATTTCTATCCAGACCTCAGTTTGGGGTGCTTTCTCAAAATGAGAAAGAGTTTCACTTTATTTTTACCCTATGAGGTTCTCTAAATGAACATCAACATGTGGAGTTTAAGGATTTTAAGTAAAGAAATACAAATTAGAACTTAAGACTTCATTGCCTCTTTGGTTAAATCTCATTAAAAATCTCAGGTTGCCCCTTGTCACCATTACCACCTGATTTCCTTCAATGTCACTGCCAGAGGTGAAGTTGAGGAGTGAAGAATCTATTCTGATCTTTCCAGGGACCTCTGTTAATCCAAGGATAGCAATATCACAGCCATATACAAATGATACGCGCCATTAAACACTGAAGACTACAATGCCACGGTAATTTCTGGATTATTTCTAAAAGCAGGAAGTCAGAATTTGTGTTATTCTCCCCAAAAACACAAGGACAAAACACAGATGAAGGATTTTAAATGATGTCAGTTGCAAGCAATGTTGGATCCTCTGATAACAATGCTTCACCACACGAACAACGCCTGGGACTGAGGACCCATGGATAAAACACTGACTGGCATGGTGAGATATCTAAGAGTTGCACACCAATAGAAAAATATCACGAATCTTCACCCATGGGATTTTTACCCACACTATGAGTTGATTTCAGCTTTCCAATGTGACAAACACCCGAGCTATCCAATTTAGTGAGAACAGCCTCTCTAAACTGCCATGGTCTCAAGCCCCAATCTAACCTACTGTTGGAAATGGAAACTCGGCCAGTTTATCTAAATGTTATTTCAGCATAGCAGAGTTTGAACTTCTCTACAAGCCTTTAAATAATTCTATTTTCCTTTAGGAAGACTGACAACGGAAGAAGACAACTCAAGCTATATTTCTTGCCTTCAATTTCTAAGGCAGTAAAAACTTATAAATATCAGAGAAAGTACAATGTCCATCTGTTCAGAACATAAGAGTAAAACATTGGGCCAGGTCAAAGGTACCATCTGAGCCAGTATCCTCTCACTGACAGTTACCAAAAGCAGAAGCCTAGGGAAAGGGCTAAGAACTGATTCATCATATTTGGTACTTTCACCCCAAGGAACCTCCTAGAGACACCGGAGAATCGTTTACCCTCTCCATGAACATTACCCACTGCTTCACAGAAACCATGACATTTTCAGCTCACACAACAGCTTGTTACAAAGATTTCCACTGTGTACTGAAACCTCACATGATGACCGCTTTTGATTCTCTGGAACCTGACCCACAGATCTGGTTTGGAAGAAATTATGATCCCTGCTGTACCACCCAGTGCTGTTCACCTCTATTATACCCCTCCAAGGCTGTCTTCTTCCCAAAGAAGAGGCATGGAAGCCACTCCACACATCTCTTGAGTTGCTACTGATCTCTGAATCTTTTCCAGGCTCCATGAAATCTTTGAAGGGACCAGAACTGCACAAAGTTTTCAAGATGTAAGCAGTTCACAGCCTTGTACAGGACTGTGATGATGTATTTTATATGCTCTTCTATTTCAATTTTAATATTCCCAATATACCCAGGGCATAATGGCCGGTCCAGAATCCATTGTATAATATACAAATGTGGGATTGTTTATCCTTCTCCATGCATCACTTAACATTTATCTATACTTAATTTGATATGCTCATCTCTTGCCAAGCTACTGAGTCCCATAAGGTCTGTCCATAATTTTTCAGTCAGCCTTCATCTTTACTGTTATGAGAAATGTTTGCTGATAGTACTAATGCACATCCCTAATAGCAATTTGCGCCTTTTCCAGCTCATTTATGAATATATTGAAAGTGAATAGATGAATATGAATGAATATCAGCACTGATCCCAGCAAAACCCTTTGGAAGTCCACTGTAGATTTTTTTTTTACTACTGTGAAAACACATTACAGAGTCCTAATGTCTCTTTCCTACCTTTTAGGAGTGCTCTTTGCAGTGCTAACTGAATAGTTTTATATGCAAGTTCATACACAGTAAGTGCCCTGTTTTCTTAAAAGGTTTCAGGCTTGAAATCTTATTGAAAGGCCTACAAAAACATCATTTCTCGTGCCCTCACATCTTTTAAGAAGCTTCCTTTAGCAAGAGACAGAATAATTTCTAAGTGCTATATGCACAAGTAACTAAGCATTTTACCTTGTGCAGTCTGAGTTGTTTTGGGGTAATTTTTCTAAAGAAATAATTCTTATTTCTCCCTAAATAATAATAATAATAATAATAATAATAATAATAATAATAATAATAATAATAATAATAATAATAATATAAAGTTGTAACTCATCAGTAGAAGCCTTACTTAGCTCTTGCTTAAAGGGTTTCAAAAAAAATCCAGAGTTGCACATTGACATCACAGTGCGCGCCCAAGAGAAACCAAAGCAGGCCAAGACCATCTGCAGATCCTGCAAGGACCAGCCTTTTGTCCCCTGTGCACAAAACCATCCCTTGCTTACTGCACTGTACTTCAAGATATTTTAAAATACTGTTTCATTAAATGTTGCATTAAAAAATTAAAATATGGGTTAAATATAAACATTTATTTTAATGGCATTAAAATATTGTTTTTCATTTATTATCATGTTCCAGTAAAGCAGAAACAGACATTGATCAAGACACAATGTATCAATAAGCAATCTGAGTATCCTATTTCCAACATTAGATGCCCCAGCAATACGAAGCTATACTTGTATATACATCCCAGAGTATGGAGACTTTTCTCACAATTTAGAAGTTAAGAATCATGACGACTGATGTAGAAGTTATGTTTTAGATGGGAATGTTAAACTGCAATTCCATAACTGAAATCTGAAGAATCATAAACTCTCCTGCACTTGCTTACTCTATGGAAATTGGGTTCAGTTGTCCTCTCACTGACACTACTCTGAAGTGTTGAGCAACTCTATTAAAGCCAATGAAGCTATACTTAAATATATCCTCTGGGAGCAAATTAGATCTGCAATTTTCACACCGTGCAAATTTCCAATCTATTTCAACACAATTAATTGTATTTTTGACATCTGCAGATGCTTTATTTAACCCCAAACTACTAACTTTGCAGTGGCTATTACTTCACTCTTATAAACACATTTCAGCCACCTCCACCTCATCATTGTGGGAGGCCAGATATCACAGGCTCCTGGGGAGCCTAAGCTCCTGAATCTTATAACTCTTACAACCTTTTATTGAAGAAAATGTGCTTCAAGTTCATGGAAAACAGCAGTCACTTAAGGTTCGTCTCCAACTCATCACTGTCAGTTTTTTAATATTTTAAAAGGAAAATCAGAAAACTGCAAGTCAAGCCTCAAAACTCTAATTAACAGGAAATGCTTTGGATATTTATAGCTGGCTATTCCCATTTAGCCGGCAGTATTAATTTGCTTTTTATGACACAAATCTCCTTTTTGCTGGGAAGGAAAAGAGAAAGTTAATCCCAGCATTAATGTTATCAGATACTGGGGAAGGGAACAGTCATAATAACTGCACCTCTGAAAACGGAAATAATATTCAACATAGCCATGCAAATACACAGAGCAAATTAAAGTCTGCTGACGACCTTCGGCACAGCAAGGGTCTACACTTAGTTACTGTTACGTGCTTATATTGCACAACTTGCAATCTTGGTAAAGCACTCAAGAAAGCTTTATTTTGATTAGTAAAAAACACTCTTTAAAGAGTGAATTATCCAGCACTATAGATTGTAGCGTTCCCTTGAAAAACATTCATGAGCAAACCAGAAAGAACCATCAGAATATTTCTTCTTTTTCCTTTAAAAGAAATTATTTCATTGTAATTCCTTCCTACTCTATTTATATTCTTTTTATTTATTTATTTATTTTCTTCCATTACAGAGCTAATATCTACGTTAGTGTTTTGGGGGGGGGGGGGAGACAAAAAAAAAAAACAACCAGAAAAGTCATTCTCAAAGCATTTCCACACACCTTACCACTCATATCCCCAACCACCAGCAACAGCAGCAAAGTGCCTGAGATTAGTTCTTATCACCAGCCCTGATGGCTGTCACGTATGGGGGCTTCTGAATATATCTCTTCTGGCTCTTTCACCAGCAGATGCTGGAGGTGGCAACAAGAAAGAAAAAAAATAAGCAAAACAACCCTAAAGCTTTATTCATCAAACAACAATAATTAAATGCTAAGTGGCAGTGCCTGCCTTCACTTGCAACACCCAGCAGCAAAGCAAAGACTACAGCGGGACAATGGCTTGCTTTCCAGTTCCTAATTGCTCTCCACAAGTCCTCCAGAGAGTGACAAAAGACTAAGCAATGACTAGTCTATGATTCCTTTATTGATGTACTTACCTGCTCTCTTGGCTTTCCTCTCCTTCACTGCCTTCTCCCAGCTTTCCCACTCTGTGCAGCTCACCCCTTTAGCATCATCCCACAGGCTTTCTCCAGACCTGTGACCATGTAAGCTCAGCAGGAACCTGGAGATGCCCCTGCTGCAGGTGAAACGACCCTGATCTCTGCTGCAAGGAGCAAATCAAAGCTGCTGCATCTAACACATAATGTTAGCCTAACTTCTCATAGCTGCCCCAATCCTTTGCCATTAGGGTCTCTCTGTAGGTTTAGTTTTGCTGTTCTGGGCTGGACAGGTGAGAGAAGCTGAGATTCAGGTTGTGTGCTTTCCACTTCATTCTTGAATCAGACAAAAGGGTCTGGGGTTTCATTCTGACATCAGCAAACTCTTGAGAGTTTGCTTCAAGGAACAAGTAAATGGAATTATTTTGTTTGAATTAAACAGGTCCCAAATGATCAAATGAGACTATTGGTGCTGGATACTGCTGTTAAGAAGGGAGATTTTAAAGGAGGGTGGAAGGATGGCATAAGTCTCATTCAATGGCATTTGTCTTATCTAGCATAATCTCTCCGGAGACATTTTCTCAGCATCAGGATAAACTTCCAGTTATTATTATTACTTTGCCTTTTTTTTTTCCTTTCCTTTTCTGAGCAGCACACTCAAGCTATAAAGTAACTCTGGCTCCTAATCAGAGAAAAAAATCAGCCACATGAGGCAATTACATTTCACTTTCTGAGCACACATTTACTTCAGCATTACCAGCACTGAAAAAATCAAGAAAGTTATCTTAACTAAATATGCAGAAAATTTCTCAGTCTATGCCGACGTATTTTTTATGTTCTCCATAACATAAAAACATATGGGTGTCTCATATGCTACTCTGGAAAGGTTAAATGAATAGAGGAGTTTGAAACATCTTAAATGTATTTCATTTAATCTCATCTCCTCTATCACCATTTCTGCAATGACTCCAAAACCCCCCTGGTATTCAGATAGTGCTCAAAAGGGCAAGAAGTGTTTTAAGACATTAATCCCTGAAAATAACTGAAAACAAAGAACAAATGTCTTGCTTCAGCTTGGAGAGCTGTTCAGGAATGTTCTTGTCCAGGCTCTACTTACAAAGTTGTAATTCAGTGAATTCCCAAGAACTAGCATAAGCAGCTGGTGAAATGAGATTGATCGGGCTCACATATTCCCAAGTCTCCTTCTCATGCTATCACTTGGCCATGAACCTTAGCCTGGGGTAACTGTCATCCTTCAGCCAAACAGTCCAGACATGCGAGATGATCTGCAGGACCAAATTCTCTGGAACTCATGAGCCAGAAGATACTGGCTCTGTGACACTTTCTCTTCTCATGAAGTTTCTGGCAAACCTTATTCTACCTCTGGTAGCTCAAGAGAAGCAGAATATCCCACTGCCTCTGTCCTTGGACTACATATGCAGATTTCAGCTCCTAACTATGAATTAACAAGACCTAATGGATGACTCTGTAGCAGCAGAGATGCTGGAGACAGGAGGAAGGCAAATACAACAAACACAAGTGACAGTAGAGATGAGGTTGCATACAGGTAGACAAAAACCAAATAATACCTGCAGCCACTCAGGACTAGACAAATGTTAACGTTTGTGTGTTAGATTACAAACAAAAACAAACCATCAGAAAGCATCTGAAAGAATTTAACAATTTGAGGTAATAGCTAAACAACTAAAAATCACATGCATACATAGCCAATTCATTAAAATAAGCCATTACAGCCAAGCATTTCCTAATCAGATAATTAGCAGCCTCTAATGACATTAAGTTTACAGCCAGCTAGCACAATTAAAAGACATCACTGAAACAGAACCATTATCAAAGGATAAGGGTCTTTTGTCTGATTTTTATTTTTCTTTAGAAAGGGAAAACATGCAGATTCCATTTAAATACTAGATACATTTCTACTGATGATAAAAGGTTATTCTCAAAGAGAAAGATAAAAAAAAAAAATCAATTTAAGTGACAGATGAACATTTTACCCACTAATATAATCATGTTATATACTCTACTAAGTTTTACGTTCTACAATTTTGTTATGACTGAATTTACCATCTTACTATCTGCTCTTCCAAAAGCTGGTACCTTCTTACAGGTCCCACACCAGGGAAAGGCACTCAGTGCTAAGTTGCAGTTACAAAACTTTCTTAAGCCATCAGGCCTGCAAACACAAGAGATGTACCTAGCTAAACAGCAAACAACATAAGCCTAAAATTCAGTGCAAAGAATTGACTAGCAAGCATCACCTCAAGGAAACAGTACAAGTGATAGATGAAGTAGGCAGTTTCTGCCACTTGGATTTGTTGGATACTTCTTTAGTTGATAACTAGGCTGGCAAGTAGCTGCCACCAAGTTCCACAAGAAGCAGACAACTCTGCAGAACGCCTTTGGGCTGATTAAGGTTTCATGTCCTGCAGTTTTCTGCTCCTGGCTCTGTTACATAATCACTATTTCCACTCTAGTGGATCCTTTGCAAACAGAAACACTGGATTTCTACTGCTCACTGCAGATTAACTGCAACTGGATTCAGGAATAACAATGACCATTCTTTTAACAGCTTGTTCTGGATTATATGTCTCTTTTTCTGGACTGTAACAGTAATACAGTCCAGAGTGTAAACAGTAATACAGTTCTTACCCTACTGAAATATGGAACTTTATTTACATTCACCTAGAATTGAAACAGGCCCAGCTGCCACCTGTGATAGTGCAATTTAACGCTGTGGTACTCAGTGTAAAGTAAAAGGAAATAAAAGGGACCTCAATAAATACAAAGTGCTCAGAAAGCACCACAAAAGCTGTGAATTCTCACCAGGAGAAGGAGAATCTGAGAGAAGAAAAATAAGAAAAGAAAGAAAAAGGAAACACTCTTCTACAGATTTTCAACTCACACAGCACTGGCAACCATGTTAAGCAAGACCAAGAGATCTGGGGCTGGACTGGTGGACAGGGTCACATCTCAGGGACTCTTCTGTCAGCTGAGTAGCCAAAACAATTTAACAAAAACCAGTGAAACAAGTGCATGGCAATTACAACAATAGATGGGAGAAGAGCTGAAATGACTAAAGCATCCATGTACATCTAAACTTACACAAAAATAAAATTAAGTGACACGCAATGGTATCTAATAGCCTTTAGATTGTTTCCAATGTAGGTTCTTTAAAGGATTTAAAGAGAAAGATATACCATCCAAATTCATACACATACAAAAACTCTACTCCAGGACTGGTACAAAAGACTGCATGGAGGAGCTCCCTACTTGACTAAATTAGGCATCTTTACTTCCTTTCAAAGTAAATATGTAATTAGATATGGGAAACCTCAACATCAAAGCAATCCTATTGTGCTCCACACGAAGATGATTTAAGAGCTATTTAACTCTGTTGTGTAATACAGCAGTCTTACGAATGGAGGACAGAAGAGTATGACAACGTAGAGCGAGCACCCAAATCATGTTTCCTCTAATACAAGTGACTGCAAACTCCAATATATTGACTACAGCACAGACTACCTCAGCTTTGTAAATACAGATTTGTTATGCTTTGTTTTACTGTGTACTTCAGAGAGAGCATGCCCACACACCTGCCAAATAAATACCACTGCTCTCTCTCATACAAACACAGAGAATAAAATCTACTTTGATTCATCCAAAAGGAATCCCTTCCCATTACACTGAGGATTCTGAGGTTCTCAAGCAAAACGAGCTGTTTTCTGTTTCACTCACAGGAGTGTGTTTGACTCTCACAATTCATAGAAAATGAGTTTCAGGTCAGAAACAAGTAAAAGCTCTTAGAGAGAGAAGCCATGGCTAGGAGAAGAACAGAGACTAGGTTTCTGTTTTAAGCTCAGACTAGTCCCAGCAATGAGTTAAATCTGATTTCTAAACCCCATCCACACCTCCTTTACCGCAGAGTGGGAGAATGTCTTGCATTATAAACAAACTCCTACTGCAAGCCCAGGGACCCTGCAGGCTACCCTGTTAATAACAACTGGTCTGTGAACTACGCAGCCTGATTTCCTACAGCGTGCTCCCATACAGAGTCTCTAGTGCCTTATTAAAGTAGCTGTGCTCAGGCTGTCCTCTTTTCCACCGTGGAGGCATCAATTTCGATGTCATTCTCCTCTACGCCATCATGAGTTTTCAGGTATGGTTTAGGAACGTTTTATTTTACAATCTCTGCCCTTCAGCCAACTTTTGTTCTAAGCAGCAAGTAAATTCAAATGCTGCTGAGGGAGCAGAGTGGCAAGTGGTCTTCCTAGCCAAATGAGCCCCTTCCTTTCCCCTCCCTGGAAACTGCAAAGCCCTTAGTTAACTAAAGGCTGGAGCTTGATAGCAACAAGGAAATGTTACCAGTGGTTTGGGAGAAATGTGTCTCATTCTTTACAAAAGGGTACAGGCTTGCATATTGTTTGTCACCTGCAGTTTCATGCATGAAACTGTAACAGATGTCAGGTGGAGGCATTTTCAAAGAGTATGACAGTTGTAACAATCCGCTTTTCCCGTAAATGCTGTTTCTGAGAGGTCTGCAATTCTCAAAGAAGAGAAGCTCCAAAAAACTTCAAGGTGACTTCTCAAGTTCTTCCATATCTGTTAAACGTGCCCCTCTGCTCCTAGTCTAAAACATTTATCTCCAACTATCTGAATAATCAGAGGAGTGAAGCCTACTGCATGTACTCAGCTTGGAAGCTTACTTCAGTGCAGGTAAAGAAATACCACTGCAAGCCTGAGAGTAGGCTCCTCTGGCTGTTCCTGGGTTAGAGTTATAAATTAATAACTTAGGGTCTCAACTTAATGAATTGCTGTGGTGTAGTTAAAAGGGCATCATTTTGTGACGGTAATAACTTCATATCCTGACATATTCCTCTCCTGTCAATAAATATAAACTGCTATGTCATTGTGAACAGTGCCAGGAAATAAACAGGAGATGATCAAATTGACTTGCTTTGCTCTTTTCCCCTGCAGCTGCAAGTGGTATCCATTCAAAACGTAAACAAACAAGAGTAGGAACTGGTTTGATTGAATTACCTGTGATTGGAAAGATGTGCCTTTAACCCCAGGGCTCAGTGTTGCCCAGCTTCTTTAATTGCAGCCAGTGGAAAAATTCCCTTTGATCTTAATGGGAACTAGCACGGCACTGATGCTGTGCAAACCTTGTCCTAGAAGTTTTAATAGGGTGATTGCAAATCATCTGTGATTTGCAAATTCAATACCAAGACTGCTCTACGTAATGCAGACTTTCATGACATGTGTTTACAATATGAAACACAAAGTACCAGAATTATATTTACAGTCCAGGAGTTTCTGTTAACCTCTTGAAGCGTTATGACACAAAATCATTATTTAGAAATCACACAGCAATTTGACATGGGTAGGAGGGGGCACACAGTCTGCTTAATGATCTCAAACAGCATGAACAACACTAGCTGAATAGGAATTGTTAGCTTATTATTTACAGTCTTTCTCAAAGCACCACAGAACTCTATCAAGTACATGAAGAACATTGGCTACAACACAAGAAAAGGGGAAATAATGAGTTTTAGGAAGAAATCTGTATTGTTTGCAGAAAACTTAATCCTGCTGCCTGCAGAGAGCACCAATGACTACTGTTTTACATGCTTGCAGCATGCACTCCTGAACTAAAACATGACTCCCTAAAACTCTGCTGTCTTCCTTTTCTAATACTTTACTTTGTAACACCTCAGAACATCTTTACACCTGTACACTGAATTGCACAACCCTGCAGGAAGTCAGATTTCAAAAGAGACTGTGTGATGATCTCAGTGCTCACAAAAAAAACCCCACAAAACAACAACAAAACAACCCAACCCAAGACATGTCCAGCAGTCTCTTAAAACTCCTTTTTGCATAATACATCCCCAAAAAATGAAATAGAAACTTATGAAATCAGAAGAAAAACATTATTTATCCATTCTGGACTAAAGTCTGAAAGTTTATAGCACTAGATTGTAAGAAAACTGCTTCCAACTGTCTGCAAGAGTTGCTGAGTTTTGGTGGAGAACACAAAGAGGAAGTCAGTGTGTGGGCTAGGCTGGCAGGGAGCTGTCACAGCATGGAAAAATTACCCCAACTCCACTATATACAGCATGGGACATTCAACTCATCATACTATGTTTACCTCAAGCCAGATCTCTGCAGGCAGCAAGGACAGCAACCATCATCGGGCCACTTACCCCAAGCCAGCTGCCATGACAGCTAGTGATTAGGTAGCATAGCTGTTTTATCTTTTCATGTTTAATGGCAGGAATGATGAAAGCACACCCCCTGTGCAGTAGTATATGTCAGAAGGAACAATGCTAAGAGGAAAATCTGATAAGCAATTTAACAGATGCACTTCCTGCCAGGAAGGGGAAGAATGGAACCAGCAGTGCCTCAGTTCTCCTGCAGCAGGCACCTGGCCCTGGGTGCAAGCGGGAATCCAAGCAAGAACAGAAGGAAACTTCAGGCTGCAAAATTTCAAAACCCCTGGTTTTGAAAGTATCCAAACTGCCTATACTATGGTTTTCTTGCTTGTTTGTTTTGTTTTAATAAAAGTATTCTCATGTTTCTATTTCTGATAGTCCAGAAATGCAGAAATACCTAAGCCAGCTCTTCTGGATGTTTCAGTTCAGCTTCACAACTAATGCAGCATCAAATGCAACAAGGAAGCTGTAGGAGACATCTCAGAGCCTGCAAGCTGAGCAGACACAGTGAGAGGCTGTCTGGGCTTTGTCAAAACAAGACACCTCATGCCACACACCTGGCAGTGCCATGCACATAGTCCCTTCACTTCTGCTGCTTGTAATTATGACACCACTAATGCAGTCACATTGGGAAAGGAGATGTGACCTGCCCAGTGTAGGGAGGGATATTAATTACTGGTAAAGTTTTCAGCATCTAAATAAAGCTGAGCATGTGCTTTGCGCTACAGCCTAAATGGAACTGCATCTGGATCTCTCATAAATAGCCTAAGCACTTTCTCTCTCAGAAATGTATCAAAGACTGTAAAATGAGGTGCTGGAACACTTAACTGCTAGCGCCCAAGCAAACAATATCATTACAATGTATATAAAATTCTCCTGGGGATAGGCTGGGCATAAAAATTCAGCTGGATCATTAGGAGCTGATGATTTAACCGAGAAAGCAATTTAAGTCTCCAAGTTGGCAACAGGAAGACATAAACTGGGTTGGAGAAATTATTTAATGACTAGCAGACCAATAAAGGAGATATTTCATGGCAGTGTAAGATACTCCATGTCATAGGAAAACTGTAATTTATTAAATACAAGTTGTTAGGGTTTTTCTTCCCCTGCAGCTAATTCTTGTCATGTCAGTGACACTGGTGTTTTAAAGAAGTCCCAAGACAAAGAAGCATGAACAAGAGTTAGAGAAGGCCAACAGCTCTGAGTACTGAGCCTCTTTGGTATCAAAGAGGGCAGGCACCTTTGCAGCTTGCATACACTGCATAATTTTGCATGTATGAGAAGCAACCTCCTTGCACCCTATACAGCCTGAGGAGGTAAAGGGTACTGGTCTTGGATGCCAAATGGCTGCATTCAAACCACTGGCATGCACCAGATGAAAAATTTTGCCTTGACTCATGCAGATCAGAATCCAAAACCTCATTCATTTGCACGCCAGGACATCCAATACAACTTCTCAACATTGCTTTCAGCAAAAATGCACAGCATACATTGACCAGCTTGTCCCAAGGCTTGCAGGCACCACAGACAGGTAGTCTGTGTGTTCATCGTGCTTGGCTCCAGGAGACAGGAGGTGTCTCCACTGCTCCAGAGCCACTTCCACTGTACTGAACAAACTGCTGCTACTGCACAGCACCAACGGAAGATCTGAGGGACATCCAGGCTAAACCTAGGCCCTTCTTAAAAAGCTGCAGAAATTAAACAATTATTGCTAACAAGTAAGCTCCCACTGGGTTTCAAGCAGAGTTGAAGTCCAAATGTCACTACAAGCCTTTGAGAACAACATGACAGAAGAGAATGGATAGGGATTTCAACACAGAAAACTAAGTTTATTGTGTTAGAGATCCATACGCCTAAGATTAGCAGGAGATTAAAACATTTTTAGCTCCTTGCTATCTCCTCTTTGGCCCAGAGGAGAAAAGTAAAAGAGACAAACACAGATGCAAGAGTTTGTGGGCGGTGAGGCAGAAGAGAACTCCCTCAATGCCCACACCAGAGCATGAAAGGAGTATGCCACAAGGACTATGTTCAGTCAAGCCCTAAATTCCAACCTGGCTGCAGAAAATAGCATTGGAGCCCTTTGTTTTGGAAATCACTGGAGCTCCGCAGTGATTTTTTACTGCCAGAGATGCTGTTAGACTTTTGCACGGCCCTTCATGAGCCAGGTCAATTGCTAAATGCACCTTCCTGCTTTACAGCAGTGAGAGGCTCACTGAGACAGTTGGAAAACACCAAGCGGTGTCAGTGGGAAACTTTGAAAATGGTAAGCATTTGTGCACTGAGTATTTTTGGAGATGGTTTGAATTTCAGAATCAACTTTCCACTGAGACAACAAAGTAAAATGGGAAAATGGAACTCTAAGAGGAAACCTGTAACACAGACCCATCAGACTGCAAGGAGGCAGAGTTACATTACGCTACAAGTAGGCTTGTGAGCTACCTTTTTCCCTGCTCTGGTTGGGGAGCATTCTTGGAAAGAAAATGGAAAGTTTCTAAAAGATTTAAGGGAAAAAACCAAAAACAAAAGCCACAACCAATTCACTCTTTAAAACATGCTTGGTACACGTTCTTTCAGACACATAAACATTTAACAAATTCTGTGCAATCTGTATTTCTGCCATCTTGAGGCTAGCAGAAATATTCAGTCTTGGTACATAAATCAAGGTTCAGATTCCCATAAATCTCTATTGAAATGAGAAACATGTGAGCACTACAAAGACCAAAAACATTTGGACGTCTACACAGCACAAATTTCATTATGAAAATATTGTCATCAGGAAGCATGTGACACATACAAACCTTGGCAGATTGGATATAAGCATCTCTATGGCTCACAAACAGTATGGAGTTGACAAGTCTAAACGGAAAGACTTATTTTTAATGTGCTCCTTTACGTTAAACGTTTGTGGCTTTGGGTTTGCTTTGCACAGGTTGTTTCTTATGTATCTGGGCTACTATTTTGCATTGCAATTTCTTCCTAAAACAACATTAAGCAGGAGTGCGCTCCCTTTGATAGATGAAACAGCACAGTCTTCAAAATACCAGGAAATCTCACAACTGAAGGATATGCCCATTTATTAATATTTTATTTGGGGATGTTGGGCATTAGTGAAAACAGCTAACACTTCAGTCTCCCCTGCATGGTCTGACTCGAGAGCCAGAGAGCCAAGAGTGAAAGGAAGAACTTGTAGAAAACTAATGTCTCCACTGTGTCTTTCTTTTGTCTAAAGCTGTCCAGTGAGAGCATGTGACTGACAGGACAGGTTTGTGGTATGATAAGGAGCTCAGTAGCTCATACAGTACGATAGTCCAGCGTAGTCCCTCCCTCTCTGGCTAACTTAGGAAAGCAGTCCCAGGACAGAAAGGCTGTTGCTCTATGCTATATTGTGTATTATTCAATACAGGGCAACTTTTGATTGTCTTTCACCATTCTCCCCCAGTATTTGCCATACATGTTATTAAATTACTTTTTTTGAGAGAATGGGAAAGTGGGGAAGAGGGAAGGGGGGGGGGGGGAAGGGAGGAATAACTAGTATTCTCATTTTCTTTTGCTACAGAAAAATTGAACATAAAAATTAAAACATTATTAGCGTAGTCAATTCCTTCAGTGCAGCTATTACAGCTATCTAATATTTGCAATTCTGATAACAAATTGATTGCTTTTGCTGAAAGGGAAAAAACAGCATTATTGGAGTGAGGTGGTTGTTGCTGATGATACAGGTTGATGTAGCGTAACTGCTGATTTTTATTAAGGAGAGGTAAAAATGGGCTCAGAGCTTTCCAAAGGATTGACTGAAGAATGCACATGCAGATATAGTTTCAATGCCACGGTGTTTATAAACTCCAGAATGAATGAGCATGTCATTCTGCCAGAGGTATGATAACAGAGTGAAAGAGAACCTAAAAAGCAAATGGAGGATGTGTAAAAGTGGAAGAAAGAGGCATGAAGATGCATACACTGGTACCACAGAGTGATGGGCCAGAAAGAATCCCTTTTCAACTTAGATAACAGAAAAACCCAAATATCTAAGATATCCATGAAACAAAAGTTAAGACACCTAGATGAGTTGTGTTGAACCTTGCCACAAGCTCTGCCTTTGTCTGCTGATGACAGAAAACTGATTGAATTCAATGGGATGCACACCATTCCCAGCTTTCTTTCTCCTCTGATTAAAGAATCCCTTTACTCTCAGTCCAAATACTCCTTTCCATACTCGCACATATTGCAATCCTCTTGCGATGCTGGAATTAAAACATATAATGCTGGCAGAAGTAAGGGAAGGAATAACTCAAGCTGTGTGACAGAAAACATCACAACCACATACCCACAACTTATGCGTAAAGGGGGCAAGGGGTGCTTCTCATGTTCTCCCATTCATATTTACCACAAGCTTCTCACATCACTCAATCCTGTTTTGATTAAAATAGTTTTCAGGGTAGTCCCCCTTGCATCTGCAAATGAATCCTTCAAACATACAAATACCTCACTGACGCCAATAGCTCAGTTAAGCACTGTTCCTCTGTGGAACTCTTCCTAAGCTTGGAAACAACCAGCAGCCATAGAGATGCAGACAACACAAATGAATAAGATAGCTCTTTTTCAAGCTGTTTGGGACTAAACAAAGGATCAGATAGATTAATGACCTTTTAGAAAGCTAACAGAAAAAAAAAACAAAATAGGAAGTACACCATCAGGGAAGATTAATTGGGTTATATCCGTATTATGCAGCTGATTGCCTGGGGGGCAAAACTATTTTGTGCTAGAACATTCATCCTGTTCTGGCTTCTGGAACCTCATGCAGGCAGCGCTTAAAAACTTTTCTGCAGATTTCTACAGGACTGAATCTACAGATCTGAGTACAAGATGACTCCCAGAAAACAGCCATTGGAGACAGACAAAGTTTAAAGATCTAACTTCACAAAAATCTGTTCTGGAGCAAACCATTCCAAGATCAAGGTCCCTGAGACAACAGAGCTGATGGCAATACACAGGTAGTAGCATATGTGGAATCTCACCAGGAACTACACATATACATACACATATATACATATAAATGAACTGCTCAACTGGCACCTAGTCCAGGAGATTTATCAGTTCAGCTGTCACATACCTTGCAACTGGAAGCTGGCCTGTTACACACTCCCAGCATAGTCCTATTCAGCACAAGGATGTACTGATTAGCCTTATCATCCCTCATACACCAGGAGGTTATGCAAGTTATAAGCAAGAGCATCACCAAGTTAAGTCTCTTTGAGCACTCTTAGGAGACAAAAAGCACCTAGATAATGTTTCTGAAGTCTGTTCCAAACACCAGGCAATTTTTTAAATAACTTGTTGGTCATATTTTCTCATGAATGTTCTGGATTGATTTTGAAATGCAAGAGAAAACTTGGTCCAGAAGTCAGTTTAAAGGAGGGTGACCAGAAATCCACAAATCAGACTGTAAATTCTAAAAGCACTGCATAGCCTGAACAATGTCATGAAATTGTTACTATCCTAACAAAAAAACAACAAAAAAACAAAACAAAAAAAAAAACCACTATATGGCAGAAATTTGGGGTGCCTAGAAAGAAACATATTGTACTTCTTATGATGCTTTAGAAAGAACAAATACTTTTCATATCTATCGAAAGCTAATTCTGCTTGAGGCTGAGAAAGCACATGTAGCAAGTTATCTCACAAAATGCAGTATTTTCAAGCTTATACAGTAGCTTGAGAGGAATGAGCAAGTGATAGGAAATTACAAACAAGAACTAGAGGAGGAAAACTTTATTTCAACATATAGAAGTCCTGAGCATCTTCAAATGTGGAACCCAAAGCATATCCTTGATACACCAGTCACGTAGCAGCAAACAATCTGCAAATATCTTGTGAAGAAAATCTAGAAATACCTCCTCTCCTCAGTTTCTTTAAGCCTACAGGTTACGTACTAACAAGCTTTAAAAACAAAAAACATTGCTGCTGATTCCCTGAAATTTTATTTCCTCCCCCCTCTCAAAAAAACTTTTTCAGTTTCATTAACTAAAATCCCAAAATACAAAAATTGCTGAGAGCAGGAAATCCCTACAATCTTGCAATTGATCAGCAAAATGGATTTTCTTGTCCCCCCTAATTCCAATCACAAAACAAACCCTAGGATCCTAGGAAGTAAGACAGGGAGGACAGTGACCAAAAATTCTTCCTGGTATTATCTCTGTGCCCTTGGTTGTCATCCACACAAGGATTCTTTGCCAGAAGTACAAGGTTCTGAATGTTTTCAATTCGAGTTAAATAGCAGTGACTCCCAGATACCTCAGTCTTAAGGAATGAGCTCTTCATGACAAAACATCATTTTGCTGGACAGATTCTGGTTGTAAAATTACCATGAGAAAGTTGCATGAAATGGCTCTATGATGTTGATCAAAGGAAATCAACTGGTGGATATCTCTTACTGAGACCACCAAAGGGAATGCTGTCAAAACTACTTCCAACAGCTAAAGCCTCAGCAAAGAAATGAAGTGCTTAATAAACGGCCAACAAGCTTTTACATATGGCTGCACAAATACAGCAGCTATATTTTCCTCACTTGTACATCCACACTGTCTTTGCTACTTGGACAAAAGCAGGGCTTGAATCTGCAGGACTGTCCTACACAGTTTCCTCTGGGAAGAGTTTCATGCATTCTTGCTTTTTTGAGGGTCCTGCTGGATGTTGTCAGTCGCACACCATGTATTAATCTAATGTCTGTTGTTTGCATTCTACTCTCAATTCCAAATATGACTGATCTTGACAATAGAAACAGGGCTCACACAGCAATCTAGAAAGCCTGAGATGTACTCTGTATGTTTGGACTAAAGGAGTAGAAAAATTAATGACATAAAAGTCCAAATAGTCTTTTTTAAGCAGTATTCCAGCATAGCTCAGTGACATGCTTGAGAGATGAAGTGATTAGATTATCACTAGAGAAAATTGTATTAGTTTGGGAGTTTTGCAGACATTATTATTTCTTTTATGACAGCAGTTAAAGAGCACAAATCATGCACTGTGAGACTTGAGGTGGTGATTATACAGAGAGAAGAAAAAGAAAAATCCCCACCCAGGGAGTTTACATTTTAAATGATACTCAGGTACACTAATAATTAGGTTGCCTGGTATTTAATCAATCACTGTACAATTTAAATGCTTGACAGAAACAAAATATCTCCATTTTATTTATGTATGAACAGGTTTCTAGCAGCAAAAACTTAACATCTATAAACCAATTATTATTTCCATTACCTCATCCTGAGTGACTCTCTGGGATGATAAAACCCATCTTATTTGGACTTATTACTGAGAAATAGACTTCTAAGGCATAAGGTTCTCCAGATGGATGCTTTTTGGGAATTAGTTGAATAAGAGAGATTTAATCCATCCAACAGTCAGTACACTTAAATACATGATGAACATAAAAAACTCACTGCTAATCCAAAGTGACAGGTACTAATAGGGTACTTAGTGGATTAATCGCTGGCATGCTATGTTGCTAGAATCATGCTGTTTATTTCAGTCACGTGCCTGAATGGATGCAGAAAATAAACTTACTTGCTTAGGCACATTTAATTTAATCGAACAAAGTCCATGATTATACATCTGTGAAGGCAACCGAAAGTCTAAGTTTATCTTTAAGGTGTCGTATTACCTCAAGCTCTTGAGAAAAGAGTAATAAACTGATTTTGGAAGAATTATCATGCTGCTTCATGTGGAGGTTTTGCTGGTTTTGATACTGCTACCTTTTGGCAAAGGGAATTTTTCAGCTTTATAGCACTGTCTCCCCAGGTCTTAATTAATACTATGCACAGGTGGCATACAGGATACCCACAGTAAATCACATAAAGGGTTATGAGTCTCTGAAGAACTGTTATTAAAGATAGTCACATCATAAAACAATAGGCCAGAAGGATTAAACTGTCACATACTATCCATTTCAGTTGTGTCTTTTCATGTCTGCAATCTTTCCCTCTGCTGAAGGAATCAAATATATTTCGCCAGAGGTCCAACCCACTGAGAATCATAGAGTCACTCATGTTCAAAAAGACCTTAAAGATCATCAGAAAAATGGAAAGAAAGAAAAACACGTAGTAAGACCCCATCCTCAGTGACTTGGGCTTTGACTTGAGATGCTGCAAACTGTTTACTTGATGAGCTAATGACAGCCTTCATACTCTTGGAGTATAATTGCAATTTTTGTTTTGACAAAGTTAGCGTAAGACTCCTGCCAGCTAGCCTCTGAAATCCCCCAGTACATTAAATACCCTTATACATGACACCAGAAACTGCAAGGGCCTGATGACTAAAAAGTAGAAGGAAAAGTTACTCTCTGTGATTAGCAAATAACCTTTCGTTTTCCATATTTCTGAGTAGAAGGATGATTGCTCAGTGCAATTCTTTTTAAGAATCTGCAAGGACTGGGCACTCAGTGCTATTCTGCACCCTGGAACCTGCTCTGAGCAGCTCTGCAGATCCTTGGGGGAAACATAAAACAAACAGCAAGAAAAAAAACAAGAATCACAGAGTCACCAAGGTTGGAAAAGACCCACAGGATCACCCAGTCCAACCATTCACCCAACACCAATAGCTCCCACTAAACCATGTCCCTCAACACAACGTCCAAACATTCCTTGAACACCTCCAGGGTTGGTGACTCCACCACCTCCCTGGGCAGCCCATTCCACTGCCTGATTACTCTTTCAGAGAAGTAGCGTTTCCTGATGTCCAGCCTGAACCTTCCTTGGTGCAGCCATTCCCTCTAGTCCCATCACCAGCTACATGAGAGAAGAGGCCAACCCCCAGCTCACTACAGCCTCCATTCAGGCAGTTATAGAGAACAATAAGGTCTCCCCTGAGGGGAAAAATAACAAACAAACAGATTTTTAACTCTAGGCACCACTTCAGAGTTCCTGCTCTAAAAGGATAAGAAATTCAGTCCTTGAAAGCAAACTAGCTGATCTTTCATGCAGTGGGCTTTCCCATCTCAGTACATTGTAAACAGTAACAACAAAGGATGAATAGAACACTGAAATAAAAGACGTTGATGATAATGACCAACAACTTCTGCTCTCAAAAGCTGTTGTTGCAAGCAGACACAACACTTTCAGCAACACATCAGACTCTACTAGCTCAGTTTTCTATGTCTAGCAGTTGATACATGAGAGAACAGTATTAGCAAGAGCATATGCATATAGTAGCCCTTCTACCATTTACTTTCCCATGTATTAGCCATCCTAGACTATGAAGTAATTTCTCACTATACAGCGAGGTAGTCACATAAAGGTATTATAAAACATTTTTGAGTTTCCTGTCAGCAGATATTAAGAGTACCAAAAGCCAATCCCAAAGCTGCTTAGGAAAGCTTTCTGTCAACCAGCCACAGGCTGGTAGAAAGTAGCAGAAATTACTAATAAGAGGAAAAATATACTACCAAAAATCTCCAAGACAGAAAAGATCTTTGACTTGGAATTAAAACTGTCAATGATTTCCTATTCTTAGCAGATACCATATTTCACTAATCATCCCAGAATAAAACCAGTTTCAGCAATTTGTATACTAAGATTTTGGAGGAGAAACAAACATGCTGCTAAAAAGATTTTAGAAGAACCATGCCCAGCTATGTACAATCAAAGGACTCAGGACTCTGGAAGCACTACTGGTAGTTTTTGTACACAAAAACCTCACTCAGTAATTTCTTATTAATTAACAAACCCTTCGGTGAAAATTCCTTATAGTCCTACTTCAAAATCCACTCCTACTTGTCATCCTCAAACTACGCAATCATTCTTACAGGATAACTGAAGCACATCTGTAACCATCAGTGACTAAAAATACATTTTGAAAGTGGCAGACTGGGTGCATCATGGAACTTTTTTACCCATTCATCCAGGGTTCCCCATCAGGTGCAAGCAGACAGGGAAGGGTATACAGAGCCCCAGGACAGTGCAACAAACTGAAGGGTGTACATAAATTGGAAGAGCACTTCTTGTTTCACTGACAAGACAAAATGAGGACAAGTTGTGCCTATCCATTAAGTTAGCCTAGTGATCCTACTCAACAAGCATGGTACAAAGCAGTTTCCGTGTGGCTGGAACTGCAATCACAGGGAATACTCAGAGTGATCAAATCTGTAAATCTACAACTCAGCCAAATACCAGGCATTTTTTTTACTGTAGCTTCATAAACAAATTTTGCCAGCTCTGCTCACAAACAGCACAAATATTGTACCTCTGTATGTTCATCTAGGGCACTGAAAGACAAAAATTTGAGTGAGAATCTACTGTGCATATGGTGCTCCCTCTCTAACTGAGATGGTGAGTCATTCTACTGGATCATTTGGCAACCTGGGCTCTCATCATCCAGCAAGTGTAAGGCACAAAACTTGCATCCTCCTGTGCAGTCTGGAATGGTGTGAGGATGCTAACAGTACATGAAAGGATAAGGAGGTAGTGGAAAGCACCAATGCTACAGTTTCAGCTCCGGTCAAGCAAGCAGAAATAAATACAATTGGAGACCAAAGAAATAGGCTTAAGGACCATCTCCAGCTGCCCCCTAGAACAAGGTCTTACTTTTCTACCTGTCTCACGGTAAGCCTGCCCTGAAAACTTGCTAGCATTAACTAATCTGTTTCTTCATATCTGTAGAATATCTCAAAACTGCTTACCTGTTCAGAAACCCAGATGCAGTGTGAGGCCATAGCCACATCTTCTAGAGCCCCAAATGTGGACAGTCCTAGACCACTGCCAATCCATCCAATGGCATTCATCACAAGATGTCTGAAAAGGTACTTAATTTTACCCTTGTTCCCTAAATGAACTCACAAAAGAAGAGAAAATCCTTTGCTTGCACCACCAATGTTTCCCCTTTCATGTATATACGCACTTAAAGACTACATTATGTATTTACTTTAAGACAACAATCATACTATTCCTCCCAGAAAGCTATTTGGTAAAGTGACACAGCTTCGCTTCAAGTATCGCATTGTCTCAGAACAGAAATCAGCAGGTACAGCTGTTCTCAAATGATCATCTACTCACATAAAGATTACACACTAATTAGGAAGGGCTGAATAGGTTCCTAAAGAAACTTTGTCCAAAATGTTAATTAAATACCACCTGAGTTTACTGCAAGTTTAACAAAACTACAGCAAATTGGTTTCACCAGTATTGTTAATTCTCACAGTCCTTTTTCTGTTTTGAGTTCTAGCCAGTCATGACAAACCAAAGCAGCAAAGATACCGTAAAAGGGCAAAATGCTGTTCTTACTGATTTCATAATACACAAGTGTTCCTTATCTCTGCTGCACTCATTCTCTGAACAAACAATCTCTACCAAGCCATGCTGACTTCCCCTCTAAATTAGAGTTTAAAAAAAGCTCTTAGGAGCAGTGAACTAATGCTCCAAGACTCCCTCTAAGAGGTATTAAATGCAGACATAAGGAATAAGGCTGTTCCAGTACTTCTTGATTCTTTTTAGAACAATTTAAAAGCACTGAACACTATCTATTACTAATTCCCAGAGAGAATGGAAAAGCACTAGAATTACAGCCTCCTTACTAGTAAGGGAGCACCTCTTTTTAAGAGCGATTAGGTCTGCCTAACCCCAAGCAGGTTAGGATATAGTAACACCTCCCATGCATAAACGAAAGGAGCAGCAGTATGCTTAGAAAGCTGGAAGACTCCAACTCATTGTTAGATTCCAAGGCTGTAGAGATGGTGACTCATGAGATCTACTGCAACACCATGTGATTTCACTCAAAAACATAACCCATCAGCAATTCAAGAAATACGCTCCTGCCAAACATCTGATCTTTATTTGAGATGCTGTGTCTTCTGTTGTTTTTTCTCCAGTGGAGAATATTTTAATCACCCTTCTGGAAGTTCTTCCACTGTCAAAGTGCCTTCACCATTTTCAACTCGCTCCCTTTACCTAAGGTCACTTTCTTTAACAACTTCCTAGCTGACTGCCAGATACTGACAGACCTACGTCTAGACAGCAGTGTCTTATGTTATCTCCACAGTGCAATTCCACTCAGGAATGCTTTTGTGGGTACCACTTAGCCATGATCCCAGCTCCACAAGCTGAACACAATATTATTCTCTTCTGCTGCCTAGAAAAGCTGGTAATGAACCAGAAACTGGGCTGACGCAAATCACACAGGATTCTGCCATGTGGAAATAGCAAACATTAATTAGATCACAATAGCTTAAATATTCCTTTTACAAGACTGTAAATTTGTTTATTATTTATTACAGGCAATTTGTTGAGAGAAAATTCAATCACTGAATGTTCAGTGAACCTTGTGTGGCCAATTATGATTATCTGCTATTTCCTCTCATTACTGTCCATTGCATTTTGTTTGCCTTGTCTTCAAAATAAACACCTCTAATAAAATAACTGTTTATTTTTTAAAAACACACACGCACACAAAAAAAACTCCCACCCTAACCACTCAGATTGTTATGACTTTAAAACAGCCTGAAAAATCTCAACTGCATGAATCCTACAACAGGACCCGCAGGTTAAGACTCATAAGGCACATTACACGTTCAGGGATCTAGCTCCAGTCAGAACATAATGCATGATAGAATGTATGAAGTTTATTAATATAGCTATTAATATAGTTACCCCCCTTACAGATAACTGGAAGGAATTGTGGGATCTCTAGATGTCTTGCTTGCTGAGCTCCAGTACTTTAATGGCTTGCAATGAAATCTACAAGTACTTGTTTCCTGGTTCAGAGGTTTTAAGGATTGAAGAAATATAAAAAAAAATAATCCTTCCCTGTAGGAAAATTATGATAATGCCATCATTCTGCTTATGTGCTAAAAGGCTGATGTCATGAGCTTATTTTGTACATGTGTTCCCTGCGCCTGAATTCTGAATTTGTTAGGATCTGCCAACAACTGAAACACATCTATGGAGCTCTGATGAGTATTTCTAGACTCATTCACAGAAAACCAGAAATGTCTCCTAGCTAAGAACAAGGTTTTGTTTGTTTCATGAAAGATTTTACATTTCCAGAGCCCACTTTATGGTGGTTCGCTGCAAGACAAATAGCAACACTGTAAATTTAAGAAGTCCTTTTTTTTTTTTAATCTGTAGTTCCACATTTAGAAATCTTATCAAGGTCACATTGGTTAAATTATACATGACTGACAAGAAAAACATAAATAGCAAACCACAATAACTCAAAAATTAAGAAACTTAACATAGACAAGGGCTTCAGGATCCCAGATGACAGAGAAACAATACGGTCTGAATACACTCAACACAATAGAAACTGGCATGTGACACCAACTTTATTATAGGAGCTATTAATTTGGATCCAGCACTGTCAATGAGCATTATACTAATGAAACCGTCCTCCAAAATGTCCAACTCAGTTAAGGATTTGTGTACAATCTTGTAAGCTGCCCTAATGCTTGCAGCTTGATTTGTTTTACAGTTCCACAGAATTTCAGATACCTTTCTAATGATTCCCTTCTGCAAGAGAATAACATACAGAGTCAAAATCACACATTTTTCCTTATATTTTGAATCATATACAAAACAGCAGTGTAGTTAAAAAACAATTCCTCAACAGTTGAAGGTCACCGAGAGCCAAAACAGCACATCTTTGCACAGCAGTTCAGGGGCATAGCTGAAAACGTGTAATATGCACACAAGAATTCAGCATTTGTGTTTCAAAGAACAAACCGTCAGTTTAGGCGCTGGACAGCACTGTATCTCAGTAGGATTGTTTTACATGCTCAAGATTCACATGGTTTTCCCTGTAAGCATCCCTGAAGTCAGTGTAAATCTTTGCTTTTTAACTCAGAGGGACAACATATAATGCTGCAAGATATACAATTTATAAAGTGTAACAGAACTCTGGTAGTAATAATAGATGTTGAAACTCCTTTTTTATGGATAAAAATACTGAAACCATTTTACAGTGCCAACACTACCTCACTGTTTAACACTCTCTTGTTTTCCAGTAGGATTATCACATGATGACTATGAGGAAAATAAAGACCCATCACTGAGATGGAATGGTTTCCAAGTCACTGTTACAATAAATCTTCCACTGATGGGAGAATCAGGGAATGGATGAATCATTTCTTGGAACTTGTAAACTGCATCTCAGGCAGGAATATGCACAAAACACATATATGGCTGCTGTGGAGAACCCTTTGCTGACAGCCATGTTTTAGAAAAGAGATGGGCTCAGCTGTATCTAACTGCTTCTCACTGACGTTCACTACAGACAGACCTACATCAAACTGGGGAAGTCCTACTGTTCTTGCACAAGCATGCCTTGTTCACAACACATATATTCAATTTATTTACCTTATTTGTTCATTTTGTTCTGCATTGTTTCAACCCTGATTTACTTTCTATTGACACCCAATCTATGTCCAAGAGAGAGGAAAAAAAAGTTTCTCTAAGAATTTAAGCCTACCCACATCAGATGTCAAGTGACTTTTGGAATGAATTGAGTAAATCAGTCCATGATCAGTCTAATCAAAATATGGGTTTCACATAAGAATGAGACTATTGTGATCCTTGGGTCATCAGCGTAGTTTGACTGAAATCTCCCATGTACTTTTCACTGAAAGTTAAGGTTTGATTCCCTTTCACTACATCACCTCCCTATCTCCCTTTCTCTTTTGGTTTCTCTATAGGCTACTTACAATCAAAACAGAAAACAAAAAATGGGAAGGAAGAATGGAATGGAAAGCCCAGCTCTTGGTCTAGAGAGAGCACGTTTCTCTAACTCCACTTCCTCAACAGTATCTCACAGTAAAGATATGTATTATGTGACATTTGGAAAACAACAGAATTCAACTTCACAAACCAAGCAGCTTTGAAACCAACCATTTAAAGCCTGTTGAAACCTGTGGAATCTAGATGGATTATTGGAAGATGTTCTGGCCTCACACGAGATTAGGGATTCTTATTTTACAGTTCCATAAATAAAGGAAGAAACTTTCTCTGCTCCATATAGCAGGTACAGCCACTAAAGGAGTGATAAAGCATGGGTCAATTGCCCAACTCCTGGAAACGCCTTCCTGCTTATTTGTGTCAGCTCCTTCATGGCTCAGGCCACCTCCTGCAGGAACTCTGCTAGTCCAGCTTTCAGAGACCAGGAGCTTTGGTTTATTTAATTAGCAGGAAAAGTGAATTAGTATAAACAGTTGTGGCAAGCCCTCAGGCTCTGGGCCTGAGCAAGAGCCCATGTGATATACCTGAAATCAGCCCTGCTGCTGCTACTACTAACGCTTCTTCACTGAGAAGCCCTTGTTTGCTGGTGACAGGCTGGACCCAGTCAACCACAAATTCCCAAGCAAAACATTGCCATATAAATGAAGCTGATAGCATTTCCTCGTGGCTTGTCACATACTGCTGCATTTCCCTAGCACAGCCAGCTTCCTTGTGTGCTGGATCTCAGCACACATTTGGACCACAGAATGAGGGAGTCTGTACCCTACCCACATTGTGGTATGATGGGGAGTAGCCAGGTGCAACCCAGAAGCCTCCCTGCCCTGGGAGAGGCAGGTCCTGGGCACTTTCTTGGGCAACTGGGAGGCCCATGCATCATTCCACAATATCTCCCTGTGCAAGTCCATGTTCCTGGACCCTATAATCTTGGCTATGCTTCCAGCTCTAACTCATGTCTTCACCTTGCAAATACAATACTCTTACTAGTGCCTCAGGAATAGCGGAGTCTAGGATCATTTCTGACCCATGTTCATTTGTCTTCAGGGAGATGCTGGAGCATAAACATCATTCAACAAGGGTAGCCTTTTCTTCCCTTTCCACAAAGAGGCATTTAGCTAGGCTTGGCAGAAGGAGGTAAGCCTCTGGGAAGACATTATCCTGACAGCAAACACTGGTGACTGGCTTTGTATGTATGAATGTGTATGTTTGGCAGGCTCAAGATGCTAAATAAATATGGGTTATTAATAAAGCGCTAGCTGGAGATGGAAAATAAGATTGAATGCTTCATCTTCCCAGAGCCGTTTCAGGATCTTAGGGGAGAAATAAAGAAAAAAGACAATGGAAAATGGAGAGCCATGGGGGAAGGGCTCGGGGGAAGGGAAACCAATAAAGAAGAAAATAGCAACAAGGAGGAGGCAGTAAATTTGGTTGGCTGTAAAAGAGACTCAAGAAAACAAAGGATAACAAAATAGCACTGGTAGAAACAACACAAACCACCTCTTGACCCCCAAGACTGAAGTCAAGATGTGAAAGATCACTACCTGTAGTGATAGTAGTGTAGTAAAAATACACCATCTTAGCTAAGAACACTTAGAATAGACTAAGAAGGATTGAAAGAGAAGTAATCTGAATATGGAAAAACAAAATGCAAAAGTAAATTCAAGCCTAACACATGCACATAGGAGACCACACCAGAGGAATTCTGAAGTGTTGAGAGCCTCTACAGAAATGGCATTGAGATTGAGGGGTTCTGCTCTATGTTCACCTATCTTGATATCCTTGCCAGCACAACTGTAGGCTGCAGTTGCTGTCCTGTACCACAAGTGAAAGCCTGTACTTAGAAGCATGACAGCATATTTACTTTTCATCTTGCCACTTTCATAGCTCACAAAGTAAACATACCTTGCAACCATGTTTTTGTCACCTTCTGTTAACTTACCATTCACCACATGCATTACTTCTTTGTCAGTACTGTAATGGCACATAGTGACACTAATAATCCAGCTTGCCAAAAATCTAGCATTGCATTAGTCTTAAAACTTCGTCTACATGTATTTCATGCTATGAAGTCTTTACACCCTTGTACCTCCAAGTTAACAGAGGGCTACATTTCTGGGTCAAATAGCAAAGTGCTACACCTGCCTTTATACAGCTGTAAGTCATTGATTTTCACCAAAAAACAAAGCATTTCATCAATTAACTCTCTTGGGCCTAGTTCTCTCCTACTGGTGCTACAATATTCCTAAAACATAAAGACTAAGATCTTAAGAGTTACTGTCATATGTTTGACCAATGCTATAAAGTACTTAAAATTGGAGTGAGTGGACTTAATGGTCCAATTCTATATGCAAATGACTGATTATATGCAGTCTGATTTCCAGAGAGAACAGCCACATTTCCACTGGTTTTAGTGGCAAGCTTATCCATTGTAAGAGATTCAGAATTCTGGTGCTCTACATTTCTTCTTTGCAGTAGAGTCCCTTACTCCAGGGCTTCTGAAGCCTAATCCACTGTTTCTTTTTCTCTCTCACACACACACAGACACAAACGTTTCTGAAAAGCATACCCTTCTTGTGTTTTGACTTGTCTCACCTGGGCTTTGATACATCATCTCCATGCTCCAAAATGAGTAGGAATCTTTCAGGACATCAGCATAAGAAAAATACCACGTCATGAAACTACCTAGCTATTTCCATGTGCTCTTTTCAACATGACTCAGTACCCACATAATACGGGTGTGTTCACTATCTCTTTTTACAGAAATGCAGCCATACTGTTCAATGTGTCTATGTACAGATGATGCACGTGTGTGCATCTGCTACAAGAAAGCACACTGGTCTGACAGTCAATGAAAAATTGATAGATACACACACAGAGAGGCCAGAACACTTGGGAGGCATTGTTTTTGCCTTGCACATTCAGTTATGCATGAGAAAAAAATGCAGCAAACCTACTGCTACTACTATTCACCAGCACCCAGCAAGGACTTGCAAGGGAACCCTACCCAGTATGTAGGATAGCTGGACACTGATTAGCTGTCAGTCTTATTGCGGAGCACTATTACCAGAAGCAGCTTATTGAAAAACAGTTCACACTCCTACCGTGCTGTTCAGACAGAAACAATGTATAATTCCTTTGTCTTCCTCCTCACAGCAGGAATACACGATACTCCTGGAAGGTCAACGTGCGATGTTCAATATGAGGCATATGAGATGGCTTTCAACTTTCGAACTTATTTTAGCATTCATTTCTACTTCTACTACTGATACTTTCTACTCAGGTCACTAACTCAACCTTTTGTGAGAACACTTTAATTAAACTGAAAGCACTGCATGATGCTGCACGTATGGACCTTCACATGGTTCTTAACTGAAAATATATGAATGGATGTTTCTGGTATGGCTTTACAAGCAGAGAAAAATGAGCTGATTTTACAGAATTGAGTGACTTTTTATGTCTTATTATAAGTATTCAGATGGAAATAAAATGTACTGGTATGATATAGCTAGCACTCATTATCTACAGCCAGCTAATTAAGTGGAGGTCATTTGTATCTTCAAATAGTTGTGTATATACTATGTATCACTCAGAAATGTGTTTTTTTCTTAACAACCCCCTTTTGAAGGTGACTTCAAAAGCCAGAAATCAAGACACTGCTCTACACAGTGTGAAGGCAACAATGACAATTTTGCTTTGCTTTATCATTCAAAGAAGGAATTGCCAAAAAAAAAAAAAAAAAAAAAAGCCACTGGAGACTAAAACACTATTAGAGATGTCTAGTAAATTAAAAGCTCAATCCAGCGTATGCTAAGCAAGAGCCTCTGAAGAAGTTACTGCAAGCTGCAAAACTGGCTTGAATTTTTCAGGCAGAACATTTGAAATGTTTCTTCTATAGAAAACAAAACTAGAAAGTCACAGCGCACACAAGCAACAACAAAATCTTGTGACAAAGAGCAAACTACACACTCACTTTCCTCTTTCCTTTCTCAAAAAGACTAATTCTCTCTTCAGCAGGATCAGCTCAAGGCCTCAACACAACTTCGCTAATCTGGCTACTACCAAAGACAAGCATATCCCACAACGTGACATGCAAAGAAAAATTAAGACGACTGCTGATGAATCCCCTGCAACACCTTTCTGCGAGGTATTCCACCCTCCTATAAGCCCAAATTTCAGAAACCTTGTAGCAGATGCTGCCTGCAGTACAATCAAATAATATGTGGCTGGGGATTTCTAGCTGCCACAACTTGTCATGGGATTGCTTGGAGGAGCTTGTAAGTTTGATAAAGACAATAAATACTTCCCTAAATCCATCTCTTTCACATAATTTATACTTAGATTTCATGAGCAGCAGAATCTACAGCCAACAGAACCCAAACCGAACAAAACTCTGAATGCACTTTAATAGAAGTTGTCTAGCTACTGGAATTGAAAACAAGGTGATAAAACTTGGTAGTAGCTGGTCTGTGTTGAATGGGGTTGAATTCATTTCTCAAATCCACGCAGGCTAATACACTGTGGTGTAACACTGTTCTTAGTTACCACTATATTTCCTTATAACATGTTCCAATGTTAAAAATCTATACCTGTTGATATAGATTTCAGATGACATGATGGTGGTGAAGGAAGCATGGTGAGACAAAGAAAAACTTGTGAGAGAATCCTGGCATGGGTGTCAAGCACAGCACAGAAACACCAATCCAGCTAAACTAAGTCTGTGATTGAATTTCTACTCTGCAAGACATTCCACTGAGATCGAAAGGTTACTGTAGGATTTTTACTGGCATGAATTCATTGGTCAGAAGCTCATCTATCCGAAAGACGAAGTATATTAGTGATAATTTTCAGGCAAAATGGAAAAACATAAAGACTTGAATTATGTAATTTCTATCTATCCTATTTTTGACAATTTTCAGATAATTTATTCTGTCCTACAGAGTCAAATTGATGCGTAATAGATTTGAGCACTCATTACAGGCTCTTTGTTCACAGTGCGAATAAAGCATCAGCAGAAATAGTCAACTTTAAAAAAAACAGGGCTTTTCACCCAAAGAAACAGTGCAGGGAGACTCCTGTACATAAACTTACCACCACTCACAGTGGCAACTAATGCAGTAGTGCACAGGACTCCAAGACTGAACCACCAATAGCAACGGAGTGACAACCAACACTGGAAAACCAAAAAGCCCTTAAACCCTGTCCTAAACAGCCAGCAAGTACATTTCTTTCCATGTCTGTATGCAAGCTCCTCTCTGCTACACACCATCAACCAGACCAATGCTCTCAGCCCTTCCTACTCTATCCCACATAGACCCTTATCAGGGCTATACCCCAAACTCCCAAACACACCAATTCAGATTGTTTATGTCAGTATCTCAGTGCCACCTACCCTTCTGCTCTGACATGAAATATATCTGCTCAGCTTGGGCTCCTGATACTGAAAACCTCATCAAACCAGGTCCCTGTCATAGCAGTTTTCCACATGAAGGGTCAAAAAAAGGTAGGATGCAAAAGTGAACCAAAAGATCTTGGAGACAGTGCCTGTGCACTGTTATGGAGAAGGGTGTTAGCTTACTGCGCCAGCAAATATACATCAAGCAACAGAGACTCAGCAGGAAGTGTGCCAAATGTACTCACTCTCACATCAACAACACTGGTAATTTGTACATGAAGTCAGATAAGTTCAAAGACTGCATTCACTGCTCATCGTCCTGATCTTAGTCTCTGGTCTTATATTTACAGTGTCTGATTAAGTGACTGTTAAATAGCCCAAGCTGACTACATAGGCTCAGGAGAACTCTTTCTTAATCTGGAAGCATTAAAGTAATCTCTGCATATGAATTCAAACAATGAAGGGCACGTGCCCAGTACAAACCTATTAAAGCATTGACAGATCCCTTCGCTAAATTATGTCTACTTACATCTGATAAATGATAGGGAAAAACACTTCAGAGGAATATGAAGCAAAGTGACTCTTTCTTTACTGCAGTAATTAAAGTAGTTAACAAAATACATCCCAATCTCTGCTACCAATGAAGGAAATACAAATATAAGGAAGAGAAAATTGTTCGTAAGCAGGAAAAGAAATTGGATCTAAGTCACCCACGGTCAGCTGCTTTTTCCACTAGGATGCTCCTCTTCCTAGGGAAAGCACACCTCTACATGTGATGTTGTCTTCTGACACAGAAATAAAGAAGAAACATTCCCAAGCTCTCTGTAAGAATATCAAAAATATCTTCATAGCATTATTCAAAATATTTTTGTTATCCAAACAAATGAAATCGCTTTTGAATGAACATGAAATGATAAAAGGTTATTAAAAATATTAACAGGGCACCATTCTGGCAATCATTTTTACAAGGTAGGAGAAAGGTCTCATGAAAAAGAAATGAAGGTTTCTGCTAGTAATTGCATCACAAAGGGAACTTGAAGAACAGCTGAGTAACTGGTTTTGGAAACAAATGCTCCACATCTTGCTTTAAGTCCCCACCTGTGAAGACGTGGGGAAGTATTTGTTCTGTTCGTGGAACTGGGTGTTTGATTGTACAATGATTTCCATATGTTTATCACATCTAAACAAGAACGAGTTGGTATGGTACCAAGTGGTTCTGTTTACAATATAATTTAGCCACTACATTTGTTTTTTGGAAAGGACGCTTGCCAGAGGCAAACTAATGCTTTTCAAAATACCTTTCATTCTGACACTGAAAACAAAGGCCCTGCCAGTAGGGAAGGGAAAAATCTAGATTCCTTTTAAAAAATAAAGTAAGGTCAGAACAGCATGAAAAGAATGCTCAATAATGTAAATGGAACTGGCAGTAACTCCAATGCTTAAAGTAGTCTGACACGTCTTGTTATAAGATCTTGCTTTCAATTACTCAAAGCTTTGCCACATTAGCTGGTTTGCCAGAAATTCCTTTGCTGGGTGTCTAACTCAGGCTGTTTGTTTTTGTTGTTTTTCTTCAGGTGGGGCTTCAAAAATAATATGCCATTGTTTCTGAAAATTGGAAACAGATTTTATTACGAAAGCCATGTCTGTTTCCCCCTTTTAAAAGTAAGTAAAGAGACAGATTTGAACAACTTTTTCAATGAGTGACAGTAATATTCTGGAATGAAGCTCAATTTCACATTGATGGCTCAGAAGATAAAATGTTTCCATTGTCTTTACAGGAAAAAACAAGCAAACAAACTCCTCAATGCAACACACTTGGTTAAATCATATAGAGAAATTAGCAACTGTATGGCAGTATCTTCTGAAAGTGTGGAATCAACAGTGAGATTCATTCCTGATAGGTTAAGGAGGCTGTAAAAATGAAAGCTGAAACCCTGATTAGCAGCAAGGGACTAGGACTGAGCATCTGAAAAGAGGAAGTGATGGTTGCAAAAGCTGAAGGTAGATGAGAAGCTTTCAGAAAACTGGTGCAAACAGCCGTAAATGAAAAACTCAAAAGAGCAGAAAAACAGGTGAACCGAAAAACCAGCTTAGGATGGAGAGAAGAAACCAAGGGGCTGGGAGAGAAAACTGCTACAAACATTGCATCACTTCAAAAAATAACTGGGAGTAAACTAACTCTGAGGATCCCAATAGGTCTGAACCAGGAATTGGGTCTGCATTTCGGAGTCTGAATTTATCAGCTATGACAGCCAAATGGTCTCTGCTGTTCATTCAGAAATGTCTGTATAGCACTGAGTCACAGAACTTCAGCTATTTTACAGTGCTACAAGTAATCAAAGCTGTAGAAATGACAAATACTTCTGTTAAAGTCAAGCACTCAAAATCTAGGCAATGCACCCTTAAAGTCATCCATACAGTCTTGATATTTCCCTTTTGTGACTCTACCTTTGCTGAGTAAGGTAGTATTAGCCAGTTTATGTTCTGCAGGTCTTCATGAATCACCACTAGGGACATTCGTCACTGCTATGGCAAACACTGGGGACTTCAGTGAATCCAGGTGACAAGCTTTAAGAAGAAACAGGAACACTAACAACTACAGCTTGATGACAACCACAATACCTCAGTTCCAGAAAGACTCATTTCAAACTAACCCAAAATAAAGTCTTTTCTTTTGATTTTTCACTAACAAAAATATAATCTAAAAGGATGTTTTCCTCATTGAATATACTTGCAAAGTCATGCTGCTCAGCAAAAGTCTGATTCTTGGCACTAACAAGAATGTAATTATGATTGCCCAAGACCTTGAAGAACCAAATCTAAAAGTAAAAGCAGAACCAGGAGCAGATAAGTGTTTAGGTTTGGCAGGTGACAACACGGGATATGCTAAGGAAGCATATCTGTCTCAAAGCCACAATTACTATCAAACAGAGAAAAACAACAACAACAAAAAAGAAACAGGTACAGGACAAGAAGTATTAGTTATCACAAACAACTGTGGTATTGAAGTTACTGCAGACAATGCTGGCATGGCCATTGCACCTTGGAGAGTCCACTAGATATATTCCTTACATAAATCCATGTGACCCTGACTAAAGAACATATCCTCACCTCCCACCCCCTATAATAAACTTGAGACCTCTAACAAAACAGATCAGCATCCACAGAAACCATAACATGCTTTTTGCAGGAAGGTAAGACTAAATATATCACCAGATTCCTAGGGCTGGGCAACAGCAGTAGACTTCTTACACTTTATCCTCTAATCATTTCAAGCTAACATAGTTTATAACAAAGAGCACTTAAGAGTGATTTTGGCACTTAAGTAAATCTGGCATAATGTTTGGAGAGATTCTAAGCATTGTCATGTTTTCTCCAGCTCTTATCCAGCTGGAATGGCCATAGCAGCACATCATATTTGCTGCTGGCTCAGCACAACTAGATGTGGCAGAACTGGAGGTCAATACCAGCAATCAGACACAGCTGCAAATAAACTCCCTACCTATGCTCTGTTCTCTTGGCATCACCAGCAAGAATTTCTGGAAAAGATTATGCAAAATGTTTTACACATATTGGCACGGCGTTTTTGCAGCAGCCCCTGAGCTACAAGAAGAAATAAGCATATATCCGAAATACCGTTCATCACTTGCCACAGTTTCTCTGTGAAAGCCCCAGTTTGAAAGGGGAATATCATGTCACTGGAAACACAATACACATTTTCTCTTATAAAGGGCTGCCCACACTCCTGAGGCAGCTCTCACCCACTGCACATGAAGAAGCAGGTTGATTCCAGCACTGCTGTTGTTGGGAACTATGCAAACATTTAGGCTTCTTTTCTCTCAAGCAAAAATGCTTAATTATTGCAGCGGAAGTAAAGAATAAAATAAAGCCTATTATCAGACAGCTGACATTTACTTAACTGGAGTGCACACCTGCACTGGAAAAAATTCCAGAGATCTGTGAATTGTGAAGGCTGAAACTCAATGGTCTAGAAAAAACACCGGCATAGAAAAAAAGAACAATCTTTCTAAAAGCTATAGTAAATAATCAGAGAGCAGCAAAAAAAGTCTAGGTGACAGAGGGCAGAAGCGTAAGAAGAGAGGAGCACTGGCCAGTAGCAGACCTCAAGAGATATGGTTTAGTGGTTTGCTGTAGCTACGGTAACGGGAGGACAGTTGAACTAGATGATCTCGTAGGTCCTTTCAAACCTTATGATTCTATGATCATTGAGTCCAGCCCCCCGGTAAAGCAGGTTCCCCACAATAGGTCATAGAGGTAGGCATCCAGATGGGTCTTGAGTATCTCCATAGAAGGAAATTCTACAACTTCTCTGGGCAACCAGTGCTGTTACCCTTACTCTATTCCAGGGCTCCATAACCTCAACAGTAAAGAAGTTCTTCCACATGGAGGTTCCTATGTTCAAGTTTTAGGCCACTGCTTCTTGTTCTATCACCACACACCACTGAGAAGAGCCTGGCCACATCCATTTGCCTCTCATGTCACCTTAAATACATATAAACATTAATCAGATCCCCCCTCACTCTTCTTTTCCCCAGGTTGAACAGATCCAGGTTTACTCAGCCTTCCCTCACGCAGGAGATGCTTCTTGCCCTCTTTATCATCTCTGTGGCCCTCTGCTAGACTCCTTCTAGGAGATCATCCTGTTTATTATCTTCATTGATGACCTACATGAGGAGATTGAGCGTACCCTCATTAAGTTTGTAGATGACACCAAGTTGGGAGGTAGTGTGGATCTGCCTAAGGGTAGGGAAGCCCTTCAGAGGGATCTGGATAGGCTGGATCTCTGGGATGAGTTGAATAGGATGAGGTTCAATGAGGCCAAGTTCCAGATCCTGCACTTTGGTCACAATTAACCCCATGCAGCGCTATAGGCTTGGGGTTGAGTGGCTGGATGACTGTGAAGAGGAAAGGGACCTAATTTGCTCATGTTTTAATAATGATGTTGCATAAAAGAGAGAAATCTAGATGAAAACATAAATACAGCTTTCTCTTATTAGAAAAGATACAACAGATGTAGAACTTCTTGATCTGGTTGATTTTTGGACTTCGTGATCTTGAAGGTCTTTATCAATATAAATGGTTCTATCTCTCTGTGATCATCTGGTCAAACCCAGAAATCCTGCTCAGTATTTATAGTTTGTTTGTTTTTTAAAAACTTTTCAACGTATGGTCAAACAATGAATAGAACATGAACCTTCAGCAATTTTTAGAGGAAACATTGTCTGCACCTCCCACAGAACTCTTGCGGTATGCAGAAATAGTAATATTCAACATCCTATTTAGTAAGAGCAGCATCCAGAAAACTAAGGGTAAATAACTAACATTTCATTCATTTACTCATTTTCTTTTAGAAATCGTGTTCCAATGAGAAAACATGCAATAAATTTTAAGTGGAATATATTACACCTTCTAGGACAATAAAATCAAGCACTACATTGTTCAGATTCCTGTTGATTCCCATTCCCACTGGAATACTCACTTTCACTTTTATTTTACACAAAAGAGAATTTATCCAGTAGTTCCACTCACCAACACATAAAGTACTGTTAAGCTCTACCAAAGAAACAAGAACACGCACTGAAGTACAAAATGAAATACAAATCTCATACTGACAGCTGACACACTCAATACAGGACTTTTCATTTCAGAAGCGAAGAAAATAAACAAGGGACATAGTTGCCACATCCTTCCTGCTGATGAAAGGTTTACTTACTGTATGGCTTGTGTCAAACTCTGACCAGCCAAGAGGCAAGCCCAAGGGGATCAGCTGAACTGAACCTCAACTAAAACATGTTCTTTGAATTTTGAGATTTTTTTTGTGATTTTTTTTTTTTTAACATCCAGATTTTAGGCTATTTAATTCTTATTAAAAGAGGAACGATTCTTACATATCCTAATAGCAAAAGAATAACAGAAGAAATCAAACAAGAGAAAAACAGTCAAAGACTGGAAACGATCATTTAAACATAGCATGTCCATGATCCTAAAAACCAAAACAGCTCAACTTTGTCAGCACAAACCTCAGTGACAGCTACATTCTGTTTGACCACAAACTCCTAGAGAAGCAAACACAGATGATGCTACGAAGTTAGTTCTTAAGAAATTTCATTTCAGAAGAAACCTGATGCAGGGTGAGAAGAGGCAAGAAATAGTGAGGTTCAACTTGCTTCTCACCAAGAACTTTCTTTCCTAGCCAAACTTCACTGGGAAGTACACAAAGAAACTCCGTTGCCAGCTAGAGAGGAGGTCTAGCTCTGCTAGACATACATTGTGACCCAAGCCCACAATCCCTCCTCCTGATCCCACTGCCCTCAGAATTACACTTTACACTGCTTGGATGACCATGGTTGAAGCTAACACTCCCTGTTCAGCGTTAGATATTCTGTTGCTTTCATAACCAGCTAGTCTTCTTAGTGTCCCACGTAGAGATCATGAATGTAAGCTTCTCCTGAAGGAGGTCTGGAGTATAAATACACAAGGTGCTTTGCAGTGCTCCCTGTAATTTGGGCATAGTTTAGAAAGATCAGTTTCTCTTACTGAAGCTGAAAGTAGCATCATTTTGAGGTTAAGTATAACTAAAATAGCCTCTGTGGGCTCCACCAGCCCCCCTTTTCATATTTAAAGCTCTAAATAGCTTTAATTCATACAGGAAAATGTAGCATTTTATAAAGACATACAGTTTAGTACCTAGCTAATTTTGCTAGATTTCAAAGAAAATAAGCAAAAGAGCCAAATGGCTTTCAATTCTTTAAGATTTAAAGAAACTAGCAAAACAGACTGCTAAAGTCAACAGGAGTGATGATCACAGGGATTGAGATGTGAAAGAATTTATTTCTATTAAGATGCCTCTCAGGCAAGGCAGAAAATACGCAGGAGTAGGTGCAGCCTTGAGCAGATTTGAATGTATTAAAAAAGAAAGTAGTATACCTAGAGAAAGAAAAAAAACTGACTGATAAGCAAAGTGTAGGGCTTATATGAATATTACCAATGCTCAAGTCAAGCTAGATCTTGAACAAATACTGAAGAAAAACAGTAAGAATACATTAGGTTGCAGAAAGCATGAGAAAGGAGGAAGAAGGCTTTTATCCTGAGAAGGCTGAGTCAAGAATAAACATTGCTCCCAAAACTAAGCAATTACTAGCCTCATTTTCAGAAAGAACACTTGGTCCCAAATGAAGAAAAGAAGATGAGGAAGACAAAAACCTGATTTATAGACCTGATTCAGGTGTGGGGGACAAAGTGGTGAGGCCAAACTCTTTTCAGCAGTGTGTGGAGACAGGACAAGGGGAAATGGTCAGAAACTGGAGCATCGAAAGTACCACACAAACATGTGCAAGAACTTCTTTACGGAGAGGGTGACGGAGCACTGGAACAAGCTGCCCAGAGGAGTTGTGGAGCCTTCTTCTCTGGAGATATTCAAGACCTGTCTGGACACCTACCCGTGCAACCTGGTATAGGGAACCTGCTTTGGCAGGGGGGTTGGACTCAATGATCTCTAGAGGTCCCATCCAACCCCTACAATTCTGTGATTCTGTGAGGAACTAGCAATGTGCCTTCATAACCCAGAAAACCAACTTCATCCTGGGCTGCATCAAAAGAAGCGCGACGAATTCTTAAGTCTCTGAAAGTTACTGCACAGGTTGAGCCCAGATTTAGTAATGAATAGGAACATAGGATCATGTTTTCCATGATCCTTTAAAACCCCGATCTTGTTACCATACTGGCAAATCCATACAAGAGCCGCAATTAAGTAACATGGATTTTTATCTTGAGAGCTAAATAATACCATTCCAGGTAAAAAGAAATATACATATTTGACTGAAATGGTAAAATCTGCACCACTGATACTCAAAAACAAATGCAACATTACTACATGGGGAAAATAAGACCTTAGATATTGTAGTAGGTGAGAGACACTGTTGTCAATCTCAGTAGCTTTGTTGGGAAAGAGGGAAAAACTGCATACCCTTTTGAGTGTTCTGGAAGGACTGGGGTCTCTAAGTAGACATGTCTGGTGCTTCTGAGGCCCCCTCCAAAGTGGTGCTTTCTGTGAGTGTACTTCAGGCACCATTTATTTAGACATTGTTTGATGATGCCAAATGAACTGTTAGCTGGACAAGTCTTGATTTACACAGATGAACAGAACAGTCTTTCCACTGAGATTTTTGTTGGGTTTACCTGTATTTTTCCTGTTCCAACCCTAAAAAATGATCTTGTCTTATATGTGCCAGTCTCTTAGATTAAGTCCTTTGAAGAGATTACAGAGAAACCAAGTGAATTCAGCCTCTTGTCCTCCTACAGAAACTAATTTAAATAGATGAGATTTCCTTCTCTCTCATCTCTGATGGTGACAGTAGTCTAAAATTCCCTTCTAGGTTCAATGTTTCAAAACCTTGTGAAGGTTTTTTCAGCAGATGCTCATTTTTTTATGATAAAATCTTGGATAACTGCATTTTCTTACAATCACTGAAATGCAGGCATTCTTAAAATTGTACCATTGTAAAACTTACAAATTTTTTTTATTATTTCAAGAAAATTTGACACTAAGTGGAGAGAGGTGGAAGTCTAATCCTGCCGCAGCATGAAAAGAGTGTTATGGCTTTTCTCCTTAACACTGGTACACATGCATAAACAGTGAAACAGCATAAACAAGCGAAACTCTCCTAATTTGGACTATATCCTAGGAACATCATTATTTCCTTTGTGAAAGGTTACTTCTCTCTCTGATTTTTGAGACTTAGCTGTATCCTGTTTTTTTGTTTTTTTTTAAGAAATAATGTTCAACATTTTTAGGGTTTCTCAGAAGAGACAGAGCAAGACTTGGCATCCATAATAACTATCTGACATTGGAAATATCTATGGTTTTTAGCCATGTAACTAACATTGCTTCATTTTCAGACAGTTCTTAATATAAAAGCTAATTTATCAAACTAGGTAACCCATTCAGCTTTACAAGACAAAAAGAAAACTCTACAAACAGACAAATACAAATTCCAGTGTTTTTCCAGTTCAGTAAAAAAAAAAATAATTTAAAAGAAGATATTTTTCATACAATATGCCTTTTGTTTCTTGCAGTTCTCATAACTGAGGAGTATTTCAGTGACCACAAAAAACCCCAAAGCTCCAAAGAAACAAGTAGTAGTCCCACCTCAGCCAACATTGTGCAACTTGCTGTTAGAGGTCCATGCATTTAAATAACCAGGCCTACACACAGAACTTCTGAGATAATGCACTATCATAGAATCATATAATTAGTCCAGTTGGAAAAGACCTTAAAGATTATCGAGTCCAATCACAACCTATCCATACTACCCCAACTCTAGCAACTCTCTGCTAAATCATGCCATGTAGAAATGAATGGGATTTTAAATTTCTGTTTCTTCCCAGCTGGTACATATCATTGCATAACAATTTCCGATTTTCTGGTCTATATACAAGATCATGAATAGTGTGTTAGCATACCTGAAAAAACATCCTGTACTTATAAAGTAATACATCTGGCTTTCAGCTATTCATTTTTCTCACACAACTTGAGATGTCTTTGAAGTGCCCAATAATTTTCAGATCATATACGAGCAAAGGTAATTTCAAATCTGACTGTATTCTGAACTCTGCTTGTCCCAAGTCCCGCTGCCCCTGAAGATACTTTTAATTCTTCAACTCTTTGGCATTTCATATGGCTGCAAGTAACTAAGCTTTTGTAAACAGCCTTTACAAACCAGCAAGACCAGGCACAGGAATGAGTGTCGTCTAGCACAAAATGATCAATTAATACAACTGATTATTTCCAAGTGTGTTGTTCACTGAAGTTTCAATGGTTGAGTATTTTAATTGCAGTTAAGTATATTACAGGAAGTTCAACAAAATACAATAAATAATTTTGCACATCGTTTGATGTTTTGAAAGATTGCACATTGGATCAGCCATGGCATAAATTATATAGCCATAAAACTTGACAGGACACACATTTGGGAATGTCAGTTACACTTCCATGACTTCAGATATGCTTTCAAGGTAAATTTTCTAAGTTGCAAAAAGTCAAAATGCAACAACAGAAAAATTGTGTGCCTATGACCAATGTTTAGACATCTCTGAAATCACAGAAAGACAGAATGGCTTGGGTTGAAAGGGAACATATAGATCATCCAGTTCCAAACCCCTGCTGTAGGCAGGGTTGCCACTCACTAGATCAGGCTATTCAAAACCTGTTCTTCAGCTTCCACATTTCCCTACAGAAAACTGCTTAGTGTCCTTCATTGTCATTTTTCACCCAAACTGACAGAATATCAAGAAGAGTCCCAGAAAGGTGTTACCTGCTCCAGCATTATTCAGCATAATTACTGACAGCATGAACAGAAGGAAACAAAGCACTCTTCTGAAATTCATAGATGATCTCCATGCAGGTAGGGCACAAGCACCCAGAATGACAAAATATAGATCAAAACAACCTAAACAAATAAAAAAGGGACCTTCAATGTATAACATTCAGTTTGCATGGGAAGGCTTCTGTGCACAACACCAGGGGGCTATCAGGTAGAATCTGTGACTGTGAATTATCTCTAAGCAAGTCAGAACAAGCTGCCACAAATAAGACAATCACTGCAGAGAGATGTGAGGAGGTAGTAACCTAAGTAATAACAGAGTGCTCCTAGTCTCAACAAGAAGCATACAGAAGAATAGCTCAGCAGTGTTTGCCTATTCAGACAGGATATGGGCAAGGCAGGAGAATGCCAAAGGAAGACAACAAAAATAACTATGAAAGATGTGAGGAAGGCTTAGCAGGCTCTATATGAAGCATAAGGCCACAGCTAGAGAGAAAGGGTGTTGAAAATATGAAAGGTTACTGCAAAGGGAATTGCCTGTTTACCACCACCATGAGAAAAAGACTGGGGAGTCATGGTCTTACACTGTGTAGATGCATCACACTTCATGGGAAAATTTCCATCTGTAGGTGAGTTAGAATTGCTTAATAAGGATGCCAGAGTTTCAATTCCTGCAGTTTGGAAGGGTGACTTAGGCATATAACAACCAGGAGAGATGCACAGTCCTGTTGAGACAGCTGTACAGAAGAAGCAGGTAACTTGGGCCCATACTTTAGTTCCGTAGCATTTTAACTATGGGCAAATAGGAGCAGAGCTTCAGCAAGAAAGTGGAGGTGAATGCACTCAAAATGACCACACCATAAAACGTGTGAAATTATCTTCTGTTGCTTGCTACGATCTTTAAACTAATACAACTGAGATAAGTAGTCCTACTGAACATCCCTTATTATACAGTCAAACGCTTGCCTAGTTGAGACCACAGCCTTAGTTTATTCTGTTAAATATTTGATCTTTGATAGGATTGAACTGCTGGATCCTTCAAAATTTCTCAAGTTCAGCATGAAAGTGAATTATTCTGGGATGCCTGAGGAAACACAAATACTCAGCTGGAAATAAGCTATCTCAGACAATGCATGGTACTGTTTGCTGTGCCTTATTTGAAAGGCTTTTTAATTAGAACATGATTGTACATGGCATTTCCAATCTATAAGCACCATTTTCTGTCATATGCAACATTTCAGTACTAGCCACTCGATTATTATGCAAAGCCCCATGACTTTTCATCTAGCATGCTTTTAGTTCCACCATTCCACAGTACTGCTCAAATTTTACTTTATATATTTATTTTTCTTTTCTGTTAAGGTTTTCCTAGCTAGATTCTTGTTAAAAAAAAAAGATGAAGGATAACAATGTGAGATATTCAATTTTTTGCTAGTGGTCTGCCTAGTGTTAGGAAATGAAGGTGTCAGTTGAGCTCAGCTAAGGAACCTTGATTCATGACAGTGAGCTCTTAGATACAACTTGGTAAATCCAAGCCGAAGGACCTACCTCAGTAAGATGATGAAAGCTTTCAACTGTCAAACATATAAGGAGCGAGTCCAATGCAGACAACAGAACATGGCTATAGAAATAAATTTGAGCTTTTCATGAGAAAAATATCGTATCTCTTAAGCTAAGTGGGTAATCAGACTGTGCTGAAGTAATCCAGATTCAGCTTTGAACAGGAGTACAGCATCTTTTGAAATACACCCTAAGAGAAAACAGCTTTTATTTTGGATAATATCACTTAAACATCAGTTTCCTGTTCTGTCAGCTGGGCAAGCCACATTATAAAGCAAATATAAAACCTGAGAGTGTTTAATGGCTCATGCTCAGCAACATGTTCCATTTCCCTTTCCACCACTGCATTCCCACCAGGACAACATTCCCCACATTGGTAACAAAGACAAGGCCAGGTTGTCTAAGAGGAGTCCTAATGAATGTCTGTGAAAAGCTGACATAAACCTGGTAAATATCAAAATCCTCTATCTGTAGCTTTCTCTGAAATACAGCACACTCCTCATTCCTTTACCTACAAAGAATTCCTCACAGAGACTTACGTAATGCCTGTACATACAATGCTATACTTCCTTGCTCCTTCGCATCACAGGAATAAATACGTGTCTTACACCAAGATTACACCTTCTTTTTCCATCAGCTTACGAGCCAAGGATCAAATGTCTACATCTGAAAACACCACAATTCTGTCAGTTCAGCCAGCACCTGCTTAGTTCACCTCATCTACTTTACATTTCATTATGCTAATGGACACCCAAACCTTTCCAAGGTGTGCAGTATCTTAAAATACTATTACTCAAATGAATAGTATTAGCATACACAAAACATTTTGCAGAACACGGGGCATAAATTCTGGCAAGTTAGAGTATGTCATTTTAGCTTAACGACATGGACATTTCAGACTCTAGTTTTCAGTAATGGTAGCACCTAGTAGAATACACAAAATATTGATATAATGTTCCCAGATACTGAGAAATCCAGAAGATTAAGGAGTAATTCAAACAGTGTTCTGAATCACTTGACGGGATACAAATATGAGGATGAGTCTTTCATGATGAAGGAACCCCTACCTAATTACATGGTTTCAAACTTAGACTGATCAGAGCGACACAGAAGTGCTCCCAGACAGATGTCACCATAATGGTATTTGCCAGATAGGGGAAAAAGAACATATCAGGGAATTCAGGTAACACATAGCTTCTCTTGCTGGAGCAATGTAAATGGCAGTGGTGGGGTGTGAGAAGGATCGAGGCATAGGTCCACAAGCTTGGCAATACACATAGCTTCCTCCATCTCTACTGTGAACAAACAAACACTTCTCTTTTTTCAAACTCTTTACACAATGGGAGGATTTGGCAAAGAACCAGTTAGGATGATTCAGATTTGTCAGCCAACTACATATTTCTCTCAGAAACATTATTTTTAAGAGCTCAAAACATCTCTAAAAACAGGTTTATTTACAAGTGTGTATTAGACATGAAGATCCAAACTGGGGCCTTGAAAGATGTTTTTCACGTCCTACTTATGTTTCTGGAAATATATCTCTAAGACTGACTCCAGGTCGCTTTCTGTTCAGTAGCTTGCTTAAATCCTCAGACTCGTTCCACCAAAGCCTACAGAGGCATCAAGTTTCCTTTACTGACCATGCTAAAGGTAATCAGCCTACCTAAATACAGTCCCTAGCTTTCAAGCCTTGGCCTCCTTTCTTATTTGGTGATGGGAAAAAGGAACATACCAAAACCAAGTTTCCTGTAACATACAGTGGCGTGCCTAAAGAACAACCAAAACAATGAAAAACATCTCATTCGGTGAACAAAGAGCTATTTGTAACTCAGGTATGTTCTCTTCAGTAGCATCTGATTTTTACCCATAATAAAACATACTGCTTTTTACTTACCGCTGTTTTTTTCCTTCCACCAAGGCATGCCCAGACAAACAGTCCAAATCACTGCATCATGTTATGAAAAGATTACTCAGAAATCTAGTAGCACTTATGTTGTAAGGGTCATTTCTTTACATACAACAAGTATTAATCACCAGCTTCATTGTGTTCAGGAAAAAAAACAACACAGCTAGGTAAACGCTGAGCTGCTAAAGCTCTTATATATAACAAGATGTTAAATACTTCATTTTGTTGAGGGGTGAGAGCTTAATTATTATGGATTTGTAACCCCCCGTGTTTGGCACTTTGGAACAGAATTTATAGCATTTCTTTCACTCACCAAGGAGCCAGTCTGTATCACACACAAGTGTGATACAGAATTACGCCAGTTTATGCCCTCCTCAGCTCTGATCCAAACGTATGAAAAGCCACCTGCACTTTAGCTTATAAAACATTCTCTCGTCATCTATCTAAACATCCTCTAGAAGAACACAGAAGGAAACTACCTTATTCCAAAAACCTAATTCCTTCTGGACTTATCTGCCTGTCCTCTTCAGTATAGTCATTAATGTCTTGGATGAGGACACTAAGTGCACACTCAGTAAGTTTGTAGATGACACCAAGTTGGGAGGAGTGTTGTCAATCTGTCTGGGGATAGGAAGGCCCTACAGAGTGATCCAGACAGGTTGGATAGCTGGGCTGAAGCCAGTGGGATGAAGTTAATCTCGACCAAGTGCCAGGTCCTGCACTTTGGCCACAACAACCCCAAGGAATATTATAGATTTGAGGTAGATGTTGAGAGAGAGATGTTGAGGCCCTGGCGCATGTTCAGAGAAGGACAAGAAGATGGTGAGGGGTCTGGAGCACAACCTTACAATGAGTGGCTGAGAGAAATGGGATTGTTTAGTCTGGAGAAGAAAACATTCAGGGAGACCTTATCAGTCTCTACAATTACCTGATATGAGGTTGTGGTGAGGTGGGAGTCAGCCTCTTCTCCCATGAAACCAGCAATAGGATTAGAGGGAATGGCTTCAAGTAGCACCCACAGAGGTTTAGGATGTTAGGAAATAATTCTCTAAGAAAGTAGCCAGGAACTTGAATGGGCTTCATGGTAAAATGGTAGAGACACCATCCCCATTTTCCAACTGTGGCAATTCTGTGGTTCTACAACTGGGGGGAATGGCCTTCAGTTTCACCAGAAGAAGTTCAGGTTGTATATTAGGAAAAACGTATTCTCAGACAGAGCCATCAGGCACTGCAATGGGCTGCCTGAGGGGGTGGTTGAGTCTCTGTCCCTGGAAGTGCAAGAAATGTTTAGATGTTTTACTAAGGGACATGGTTTAGCAGGGAAATATTGGTGGTAGCTGGTTGGTTGGACTGGATAATCTTGGTCTTTCCCATCCTTGGTGATTCTATGATTCATTTTGTTGTCTTCACATGTTGAGTATAAGCTCATTTTCAAACATAAGGAGATTAGAGCTATAAGGAAAAAAAAGCACAGAAGGTAAAGTTGCTCTTCAGCTTCCAAGTGAAAAATTTCCACGTAAGGCATGCATCTCAAGATTAAAAACAAACAAAACAAACAAACAAACAACAAAAAAAACCAGTTACTGGCAAAACTACTTGTAAATATTTTTGTTCCCATCTTTTCCTGTGCAACCTCAAGATCCTCAAGTTGTTTCACTGCCCAGCCACAAGATCAATATCATGGCTAATGCTGCTGCTATGGAATCCTGGGTCACGTGCATCTAAGAACACAGCTGTGTTACAATCCACAGAGCTTAACAATGCCAGATATACTTATTTTTGTCAGATAAACTTGCTAATGGTCTTTTCAGAATCAGTAGCAGTTTCTCCTCATCTTCAGTGCTAAATTTCCTATGTTTAATTTTATTTTAATTTCCTATTTCACAGCCTAAGGGCTTCTGCTCCTCCACAGCATTCTCCATACGGGAAAGCTATGCTATACTTGAAAAGGATGAGCAGAGAACTGAATACAGATACCAGTCCACACAAAAGAGGCAGCATTATTTCCTGCGATTGTCAGCTGCCACATCACAAGTTCATACTCTAAATGAGTCTTTAGTATGAAGAGAAGGGAGAAGAATTTCCCTTCCCATCACAACTTAACTCTAGTAAATGGGGCAAAAGACATTGAAAGAAGAGAAAGCAGCACTAGCCTGAATGCTCTCCGCATTCTAGTCTAAATGATTTAATACATGGTTCCTTATCACTCACTTGGAAGACTAATGAACCTCACTACTAGGAAAGGAAGGCAAGAGGTAGGCATGGCTGAACCAGAATCTGCAGGTCAAAATGAAGAGCTAGAGGAAAAAAATATACATATATATACAGGCAGTTGAAGCAGGGACACTTCCCCCACAACGACAGGTTGAGAGAGTTGGGACTGTTCAGCCAGGAGAAGAGGTGGCTCTAAAAGATTTGATAGCAGCTTTCTTTTAAGTTACTCTGCTGCAGCACAGCCAAGGAAAACAATTTTTGACCCTTCCTCCACTTGAAACTCTTGAATTCTGTCTTAGAAACACATTTTCAGATGAAATTTGATATGTCAAAGATGCAGGCAAAAATCTTAAATTCAAATACAAATCATTTGATGTGAAAATATGGTATGGAGCTGACTGTGGCTTCAGATTGCCAAACCTCTATTCTCACCAACAGTCCGGGTTCCTTGAGACACCTCAGTCTTTCCCTATGTGAAGTCCTGGCAGCACACTGGGGGGTAGCTCTTGTCCATTCAGGTTTTCACTCACTGGAACCCCCAAAGGCTGCTCACAATGTTTCCATCACCCAATCCTATACATATATGAGACTGTTCCAACTCAAGTGCAACTCCTTGCACGTGGCCTTGTTGAACCTCATTATGTTCTCATGAGACCACTTCTCAAGCTTATCTACATCTCCAAAATGAGCTGGTCTCTTTTAGGGTTCTTTTTTGTCAAGTCTTTTTTCCTTTCTTTGTGAGAGACAATTTATCACATTTACCAAATGAGCTGTACCACAAGGTAGCAAATGCAGCTCAACTACTTCCAAATGTGACCTTTCGTATACTGATACAATTTACCATCCATATGCAATTTTAAAATCCTTGTGGAACTCCTGCTTCAAAAAGCAAAAGTAAAAAGCATTACCATGACTAGCAATTTGGATGTTCTTTATGGATATACTTCCTACAACAAATACATTCCAGCCTGACTGAATCTGGACCAGCTCCAGATTTACCAAGGAGTCTACACTTACAGATATTTAAAGAGAGAAGAAAAAAAAGTACCTTAAAACATCATGCATTTCCTAGGACTCTTGTTTTGAATCATCAGTGCTTTAGGATGAAGTCTGCCCCTTTTGTCATGTGTTCACACACAGTACCTGCTAAAAGGCATCCCTCTCACCAGTCAGGTTTCCTAAACACTATGGTAATAGAAGCAGTGAAAAACTTCATAAAATTCCAGTCCCTTATGTAGGCATAGCAACTGCTTTGAGACAGATTCTGAAAATCTCTTTTTAATGAGCTTTCATATTTCTGTTTAAAAGTTAAATTACTAGATTGGTGAAGGTTAATGTGTGGATTTAATCCCTGTGGAAAAATGGTCACTGTGGGATGCTACTTCCAAGTAGTACGGGCATATATTATGAGCAGTACTGCTTGGGGATGGCATCAAGACTTTCCTCCTGACGTGTCCAGATGAGTAGTTAATTCAGAGAATAAGTAACTGAGCTCAAAATGCTTTCTTGCTATCACTCTCCATATACCCCATAAAAGTTCCTCTTACTGTTGTAGTTCATCCTCATGGGCTCTGATCTATGTATCTCACAACTACTGCAGCTAGCCATATTGATTGGTTGATACAATGGCTTTAACAAGGTTTCCTCTCCACTTCCAAAGCAAATTTTAATCAATAAAGATCTGCAATTATACTTCACTTCCTGCACCGTATACTTTCCTTAAGAGTGTAACTCCATTTTCAAGGAGCTACCGACTTTATAATTTCTATAGATGTTGTACTCCAAAACAGCAGTGTTCCATTTTCAGAATAGATGTTCTACCATCATCTCCAATTATGACAGACATTCCTATTTGTCCTGACTAGTTCAAGTGTTCTCAGAAGGGCTTCGCACATTTTGGATCAGTCTAGATGTCTCCATGCCCTGACAAATTTAGACTTCATATTTTCCAACTTGCTCTTGTTGCTATTTCCTATCTTAGTCTTACCAACTCTTGTCCCACTTATTTTCTTTTAAAATACTTTCTTAACTTCTCCCTAAAATAACACTTCTCCCATCAGTATCTCCTCTCAGTGTGTCTGTATTTCTTAGCTTTTATCTACCCGCCTGTTTAAAACTCATTTGGGCCTTCTTTTCAGTTCCAAACGTCACCTGCAACATCAGTTCCACGTCAGTTCTCTCTCCTCATACAATCTCCATCTACTCCAGTTTCCTCCTTTTTTTCCTAACAGATATGATGTCCTTCTCCTATGTTATTTGCTTTTACACCATGACCTGAGACTCCCCAGTTCCATCTGTCCCTGCATGTGGCACTGGCAGCATTTCAGAGAATGCTACCACACACTTTCACCTCAAATCTACTACCAGAGTACCTGAGGCCTTACTACTGCATTCAGTAACTTGCCTTTTTCTTTTGCACATGATGAGTACGTGCATGCTGAGAGCACAAGCAGCAGCTGCATTACAACATAACAGCTGTACCTGCCATACAATTCACACATTCAGCTAGTCCTCACAGAGGCATGATTATCTACACATATTATAGTTAAATTCCCAGTTCAATAACCTCCCTCGTAACAGCTGAGATACATGTTCCTGGGCATATACACACAGTGCATTCTCTTCTTCCTAAGCAGAGGAGAATGCACACTCCGGTAGTTGAGACACTGTATTACTTTGTGGGCCATGAGCTACTGAACACTTAATGTAAATATCATCTACTCAGAAGGCAGAGAGCACTAGCACTCAGGATTGTAGCAGTCACACAATGCTCTGCATGAATCAAACACACAACCTGTTAACTTCCCACATGCTATTGGCTCTGCTCCCTGCTCAAAGAATTTGGTTTCCACGTTGGTGCTGCTTTTCTTACAACCACTGCTATTAAGGAATGCCACATGGCCTTGAAACCAGAACTGACATGAAGTGAATATCTCTGAGCCACACATATTTCTAGTCTCCAAGCAACAGAGTAATCAAATCCATGCCCCCCTGCTGTATTTCAAAAGCAGGACATAAATACTGCTTAAATAATACAGGGCTGTGGAAGCAACAACCACATACTCTTTTAGTTTGAAATCAACAGTCCCTTTATCTTCTTTCTTCAAAATAATTAGTCTTTCTAGTGGTGATACCTAAAACTAGACGTCCTCCAGCTTTGCTTTTCCTTTCGTTTAACAGCTGCTCTATTCAGACCCTCTCTGAGGTATGAATATGATTCTTATGTGAAGCGTAACATGCAGAAGGAACACAAGCCTCTCAACTCTGTCAGGGCTTTCCAAAGAAGAAAGAGCTTTTGAAGTCCAGCTCATATCCCCTAATGTTTTCAAACATATACATACAGTAACATTAGCAATTAAATTAGAAAGTATGTCATAGATCAGGTAATATAAAGAAAATATGAACTTCTGAGGCTGATATGGCACTGGGTTCTTACGACAGACCAACATTTAATTCACCAGAGAGAAGTTTGATGAGATTCTTGCTTAATCTTCCTTATCTGCCGAACCAGTAGAATTAAATACTTTGCAGTAGGAACATAACAAAACAAAGCAAACAACAACAACAAAAAAAGCACACAATCATAAATCATGAGATATTGGTTACAGTGGTGGATAGAATCAAAGCAGTGTAAAAAGATGAACTATTTGAATAGCATTCACATGGGGAGATGGAAATGAATCAATTTTCTTGAATGGAGTATTTAGTTCTCAGAAATGTGGGATTATTATATTTAAGGTTTCTCATGTCAGTTAATCAAACAATAAAGGGACGCAAAATCAATAGTCCCTCTACCGATGCAGATTTAAAATACTAAATGTATGTCAACAGTAACAGGGAAGAAATTATGAGTGTAAGATGGCTGATTCAGAAGTTAATAGACAAACAAAAAACTTTTGATGTGATGAGGAACACTTCTTAATTTACCCCTTTTAGACATTAATAGCACTACTGCAGAGCCTTGATAATTTCTTCCAGACAAAATAACAGTCACCTACTTTAGATCATTGCAATTATCACTGGTACCAGATGTTCATTTACACCTTCAGAGACAGAGATTTGTAAACTGAACACTTCTGTGTTATGCTAATCTGATTTTAACACCCTCAACAGGATTCTTATTTCTTTATCTTCCCTATCTTGAAACCTAACGATAATTTTAATCTAGGAATATCACACCAAAAGATCTAGAATAAATTTCAATCTTGGTGTCATTTGCTTGGGTGAGTCAAGTCCCCCAGGGGGCTATATACTAATGCATCAAGGACACCTATACACAGCTGACAAATATAACACTATGTAAAACTTGCAACTTTCTGGATTACAAAGGGTACTAAAATAACACAAAATTTATCTATTACATACCTCAAATGCTTATCCAAAATCTTTGATAACCATAAGGCATAATGGCATTAATTTTTCAAGTAACAGCTAGGAAGCTTAAACCTTAGCTCAAAGACAGAAGTACGTTCTGCAGAGCACTTAAGAATTCAGATTTCCAGGTTTCCCACAGTCTTTGTGTGCTGCAGCACTTCTGAACATTTCATGTTAACCTCCTTTCTGTATGTATAAGTCCTACTCTATTCAGGAACTGTAATCTTGACTGATATCCATACATTCCAAAATCCATCTGATCCTAAATCCATTCAAAACTAAGACCTATGTCATCTTTAATTAATTAATTCCTGGACAGGTACTGAGGCTGCAGTATGCCCTGATGGCCACCCCATTCCAGTGATGACTGTTCTAGAGTTTCTCCATCAGCAAGTTTACAGAATGAGCACTTCAGATTAAGCTCTACTGGAAATGAAGGACACTACCTTCAGAGCTCTCAACAAAATCTTCTTACAAAATCCAGTGTACCACTTCAACACTTTAAAATAAATAAATAATGTTTTCCCCCCTTCACTTATAGAAGTCTGGGGAGGTCTCTTTCTCTGGAGACATTCAAAACCTTCCTGGACACATTCCTGTGTTACCTATCTAAATGCTCCTGCTTCAGCAGGGATTTTGAACTAGATGACCTTTCACGGTCCCTTCCAATCCCTGATATTCTGTGATTCTATGTTACCAATCTTTAAGGATAGAGACCAAATAAGAAACTTTAGAATGGAGTATTTCCAACTTAAAAAAGAAAAGAAAAAAGGAGAGACAAAAACGCAAAAGGAGGAGAGGGATGATGATCAACAGCACCGTCTGAAAGGTACAAGTGCTTGATAACTAAAGAAATAGTTTAATGTAATGTGAAGAATTTCACTACAAATAATGAGGGATATTAAAGTATAGAAAATATAAGCTGAACATCACAGTTGAAAACTAATGCTATGTAACAATCACACAAAGGAAACAGAAGTTTCTCAACTGGCACACCTATTATTAGATCGGATCAAACTTTACAAAGGATAACTCTTCTAACAAGCTCAGCACCCAGCAGCTCCCAGCTCATCTCCTGAAAGCCAGAGAAGCCAATTCTGAAAAATCTATCACTTTATTTACTCAGTGCCTCAGCAGGAACTACAGTAGAGAGACCTGGCCCCAAAACTTACATTACCCTACCCAGATAAGATTCCCTATTCCACCCAGTGTTTTACCTCAAGCGCGATTAAAAATAAAAATGAAACACTCAGTGAATCGCAGCATCTATTTTTTTCTTCCTGTAAAGATGTCAATGAAGGTTGGTAAAAGTAATCAAAAGGAGTGTGATGGACAAAAACAGCTGCTGCTGATTTAGATTAGCTTTACAAAAACATGGTTTTTGCCCCTGTACTCATCATTGGTGAGGCCTCACCTCGAGTACTATGCTCAGTTTTGGGCACCTCAGTACAGAAAAGACATGGAGGTACTGGAGCAGGTCCAGAGAAGGGAAACAAGGCTCCTTAAGGACTTGAAAAATCAGCGCTATGAGGAGAGTCTGAGGGAGCTGGGGCTGTTTAGTCTAGGGAAAACGAGGCTGAGGGGAGACCTTATCGCCCTCTTCCAGTATCTGAAAGGTGCTTACAATGAGAGCGGGGCAGGTCTCTTCTCACTGGTAACAAGTGACAGGACGATGGGAAATGGCCTCAAATTGTGCCAGGGTAAGTTTAGGTTGGGTGTTAGGAAACACTTCTTTACAGAAAGGGTAGATACTGGAATAGGCTCCCCAGGAGGGTGGTTGAATCACCATCCCTGGATGTGTTTAAGAGCCGTTTGGATGTGGTGCTCAGGGTAGTTAGGGCACTATGGTTAGGCTGCAGTTGGACTTGATGATCTTTGAGGTCTTTTCCAACCTGGGTAATTCTATGATTCTATGTTTAGTCAGAACACCATTACAATAGACAATTAAACTGCACTGAAGTTATAATTGCAAATATTTTTTCAATTACAGCAATCCCCAAATATGTATTCCATGTACTTCCTGTACTTCCATGGTTTAAACTAATGTGGATATCTAATATATGACTTCCTAGAGAGCTGTTTAGATGTTTAGATGTGTAAGACATTGTCCTTTTGGCTACATATACAAAGGCAAAGAATCATAGAAAAGATTTTTACTGTAACCAACACATCCCAAAGGCTTCTGTAAAATTATCAACCACTGTAAAGGGTTGAAACCATGAGCACCAAGTCTCACATCCAACCTCTAACAGCAATTAATGCCAGGTACCTCAAAAGAAGATGCACAGAAGACTGCTGGACCAAGATACAAAATGGCATCCTCCCAGCTTGCAATGGACAGATGGTGATTCCTGATAAGATCTTTTTTTTTATCTCTTCCAAAAGTCTGTTTTGTTTAGTATTTTCTCTTGCCAGTATGTAATCTAGTTACCCCTGCAATATCCAAGTTTATTTTTAATTCTATTTACATTTTTCACCAGAAATGTGCTGCACAGGTGAATGCAGAAGAAAAAATGATGCCTTTATGCAGGTTTTCACTATGTTACTGTGGTCCCTTCATCAAGAATTCTTTTGGCCTACCCACAAACTTATGATATAGGGGGAAAAAATATATATTTCCAGAGGTAGACAGAACCTTTCAGAGGAAATCATGAGTGTTTCAGCAGTGAGCTGTCAACTACCATGTATTGCCATCCTAGGGCCCTAACAAGTCTCTGAGAAGAAGAAACTGGGATGCAGGATTCCTTCTGGGTGTCTGCTGGCCTTAGAGAAAGCTGAAACTGAGCAGTTCCTGAAGTCACCAGGCTTATTTAGAGGGGAGGTCTCTGCACAGATGGGGAAGCAAGGTGCTTTCATTTATAACCAAACCTCATGATGCTGAACCATGAGATGGTTTCAACAGCTTGCTACTTCACATTCATTAGGAGTGCACTGAACATGTATCACGCAGGTGCTAATCAAAAAGAGAAGCCAAAGTCCAGTCATTCTTCAGATAAATAGTCATTTAAAATTAAAAAACAAAGAAACAATTAAAAGGCTTTGGCAATAAACGCTTAGCAGATGACGCACTGACAAACCACTACAATTACAAAAATGTATTTTCAGCATAATATGGTTAGCATAATGTTATCCACATGCATTAATGTATTATCAGGGCAGCTGTAAATCACTTTTTATCAATCATTGAACTGTAATAAAATATTCATAAATGGGTTCTTAATATCAAATGCAACTGTGCTAATTTTAAACTGTGGCAAATGCATGGGAATGTGCTTATCTTTTCATTAACAAAAACTTGTGGAGTGTTAATAAATGGCTTTGTTTTAGTTCATGTTCTGCATGCTTCCATTTTCAGTAGTTCTGACTTTTAATGAAATGTTAGTGAACAGTCACTGCATTTTGCTATTGAGTATGCAACAAAGCAGCCCATTTATAAAAGTACTTTAATATTACCATGAATTAGAGCCACCTCTAGGTAAACAGAATACCTGTTTTAAGAGGGTAAAACTCTAAGATCTTGTATGACTGCTCTTTCTACTTGCTCCTCACAATAAGAACCAGTCTGAAACCAATGCATTTTGGGGGAACCACACAAATATTTTTGATGAAATGTGTATGTGCAGAAATACTGTTTTGGCTCTCTCTGCTTTCTCCCACCCACTTTCTGAAAGAAGAACAAGTATGCAAGAACAAAAAATAATCAGTGTAAAATCTGAACAATCACTCTAAAGAGGTGATGTGGCCAAAAATCCATCACCCAAAATGTCTTTTCAAAGGTTCTGTACGATTTCCCATGAAAAGGGACATCTCTATTGAAACCTCAGGAGTCATTGCCCTGATACACTCAAAGAAAAGAGGAAGTTAAGAGACAATTATAATAGCAGCATCTAATAAGGCCTCCCCCGCATCTCTGAATGAAAATCATATAATTGCTTTATAATTTTACAAGGTTAAAATTTCCAGGATATCATTCAATATCAAACAAGAACAAAGCAACCAGACTACTATTAAATGTCCTGTTGGAGGTGCACAACAGTACAAAGATGAATTAAATTAGAGTGAGAACTTCCACATTAAGCTATGACTAACTGCATTCTCCTGTAGAAACCTGCTTAGGTGTAAACAACAGGAGACATGACAGGGTTTTTCTTGTCCTGCCCTCAGCCCAGAAATCTATCCAGGGTTCATAAAGGGTACAAAAGAAAAGAGGACTTAACTGCTATTTACGATGGACTTTATGCAGATGCAAAACTGACCAACTCCCACAGTCACAGAAAGATTGCACAAGACAAAGCATTCAGCCCACTGCACAAATACTTCTATCAAGCCTTCTAGATCAGACACTCATAGCAAAATCACAGTCAGAAAATGAGTTGCCGAGAACTGTCTTTGTTCCTGCCACTATAGCCACAAAACTGCAGCTCTCAGAGTGATTCTGTGCAGTAAACCATCTAATCACAACTTGATTGCAGAGTCCAAACATCATCTAAAAACCTTAAAGTGTTGCAGAGAGCATCATTTTACTTTATAAAACAAATTGCTAAATATCGGTATACTTGATGGGGTGAAACTACTATGCTGGAGAAGTCTGTATTAAACTAGTACTGCTCTCCTAAATGTCAGGTGAAAAACAATCTCATCTCACCATGCAGGCTCAGGAAACTCTCAGCAAGATTGGATATGCTCTGTTGCTAATTTATGTGCATCTGAGTCAACAAAACCATTAGTACTTGCTGGAATTAGGAATTTTTAGTGATTTCTTCAGAGAAGAAAACCTTCCAAAACCACAGCGGATAAAAGGGGATATATATAATGTTGATCTCAATCTAGATCCCTATGGAGAAATGTAGTTTTTGAGACACTCACAGCAGGTTCTTAGAATTCACTGTATCAGCAGCCACATCTCAGGGCCTGACAATGAAGCCTTAGCTGAGGAAGGCACACAAAAAGAGACCCTGCAGCCTGAAGGAAAACTGTTTCTGAAAGAGAACAGGAGGCTGTTGGCAGCCTCCAAACCAGCTGACACGAGACGTTACAGACCTGTGCTCCTCACACAGCCACAGCAGCCCATTCAGCACAACTGAGAGTCTGTCTCTCAGGTTATCAACCATTCCTATTCTGAAGGCCTTCCTTGGTTCATCTTGCTGTGATCAAACTGAACTTGGAGAAAAGGAGACAAGATCATGCTGACAACACTGTCACTGTGTTTCCTTCAGGGACAGCAGCAGTGTGTCACAAAGCCTGCAGATGATGACTGCTTAAATGAAGCCCAGCTCAAACTGTGTAGTCCTGGCAAAATCCACTAGTCTGTTTTGCCTGCCAGCTTCTGGAAGCGTGTCCAATCAACCAGGTATGTCTTACACTGGGCAGTAACAAAATTTGCTGAGCAGATCAAATCTCCTTGTATTTTGCCCTCTGGGGAAGCTTCTCCTATTCTTTTTCATGTCAGCCTCCAGTCATTTCCAAAGGAGGTAGGCAAGGAAAGAATAGATAACATTTATAGCCACCTCATCTGGTTCTCTTGTACTAACTCACCATTCCTTTTTCTTATGCCAGGCAACAATGTTTAGTTATGGTTTTGTTTTTTGTTTGTTTGTTTTTTGTTTTGCTTTTTTTTTGTAACACTGATGAAAAGATGGAGGTGATAAAGAGAACTAACTGTTCCTAGATAAGTTGCTCAACAAGAATTTACATGCAAATGTAATTAACTATACTTAGCTTTGACATCCAGCCCCTGAACTCTTATGAAATGTGAACAGCACTTTGAAAACCTGCAGTAAAGAATCAACTTTGCTTCCCTGTGAAATTAATCCTGATCCTAGAAGACTACACAGCCATGCTCCTCTTGCTCCCGTGCTACACATAAATTATACTCTCCTCAACACTGAGCTGACTGCTTTACTGCACATGACTTTCTAGTTAACCATGAAAAGCATTTCAAGTTTCTTAGCTTTCCTTTGCCGTATATCAAATACACAACCACAGCAAATTCAGCAGGGGTGATGGAGTGAGTTAGATGCTGCTGGTATCTGTAACAGTTGCAGTCCTGCGGCCACTCCCACAGATTACTTCTTCAGAGAAGCTCCACAATGATTTACAGCCCATGGTATTAGTGTAAACCAAAAGCTGTACTGATTGCTTTAATGCAGCAAACAGTGAAAACCCAAACTTTTCAGGCAGCTTCCCAAGAGCTGTAGCTTCTCTGCAGTTGCACAGCATCCTCAAGGTGAGAGACATAATAGCTGGGGACAGCCAGACACACATAATACAAATGTGTTGCAAGCCCAGATGTGCTGTGCCACACTGAACAACTTTCATACAAGCAACCTTACAGCTGAGCAGTTCTAAGAGAAGTCCAGTTTGCCCATGTTCAGTACCTGGTTGGTTGCAATAAACACACAGAAGACACTGAAATGTCAGTGTCAGTATGCATGTGAAAAGCACTAAGAAGGATGTCTGACAGACTTCTTTTTCAGTTACTTTGTCATGATTTTCCTTAGCAACACAAGATAATTGTCTGGGGAAAAAACAGTTGGGCAGAGTCAAGGACATCCTGATCATAAGCCCCAGTAAAAGCCTGATTCACCCCAGAGATTTTTTGACAGCTAACTCAATGCTTCACCATCTTCATGCTTGTTGCGGGGAATGGACAGGAACGATGGGCAGGGAATATACTGTCTACAGCTAAAACATCAGCAGCCATTCATCTTGCAACCAGGAAATTCCCTTTAGAAGCCAAGGAGCGGGAAAATAACTAGTCTTACAATTCATTCTTTTATTACTATTTATTTCTAGTCTGAGATCCTGTTTGTTTGGTTTTTTTTCTAATAGAGTATTATTGTTTTGCTAGAATCACAGAAGTAACTGTCTTCAATTTCCTAAGCAGAACAAAGGGATATTCAGTTTTCCTTTATCCATTTCTGCAGCCTTTGTTAAAGAACTCATTATAGAAACACATCTGAATGAATGACAGTACCTAATGATGTTCTCCATTTAGCAGCAATACACAAGTGAGATTACTTCATTTAATATTTCTGCAGTGGCAGAGCACCCCTGCCACAAAGTTATGCTAACTCAGGCTGCTCTGGTCTTCCCTTGTTATTACAGTGACACTTAAAATGCAAGTCTTAAGTAGACCCTGTAATTATCTGGGGTTTACCTAACTCTATGATAGTTACTCTACTCAGCAAAGATTGCACACCCTTTACATCGCAGAACAGTTTCTACCTCATAGGACAATAAATGACTTGGGAAAAGGTCCCTGTGTACTAAATCAAAGTATAGGGGAAAAAAACAAAACACGAGTCAAACTTAGTATTAAAATAACCCCAAAAATTTGTGACTGATGTTCAGCCACAAATAGTAGTTTTACAGGATAGATTGTATGTTCCAACATTCAGCACTCAAAAACAACTGCAAACAGCTAGTTCATAAGTCTGAGCTAGCAAAATTGTTGCGCATTTTCTGTTTTTTATCTACTGCCAAAGACCTCCTTGCTGATTTGGGCTGGTAACTCCTCTCACTTCTTTTGCCACACTCAGACCTGCATTTCTGCTCAAAAGTAATGCTCCTGCCCAATAGAAAATACCTGCAGATTTTGTAAGCTATTTTATAAATGTGACTTTATGTACTGAACTGCCACCAGCATTTGGAAATCAGAGTGTACAGTCCCTTATGTCTTAGTATATCCAAATACTTTATTCATTAATCTTCCCAGTACATTCCAAAAGCTTCAGAATACAAGAAAAGTGTTCTGAATTTCTCAAGACACTCCTCAACAATGCTGCCACTCTAATGGATTAAACAAGTACCAATATACAAATGTATAATTCTCAGTAATCAAAATAGTTAACAAGTTGGCTTATGAGGAAAGGAGCTTTGAGAAAATGTAGCTTTCGTTTAGTGTTAAGAACAAGTCTGCGCAAATACATACAGAATTCTTCAGAGAAAACAGCATGTTACTGGAAAGGAAGCAAACAGCTGACATATCGTGAGGAATCATACCCTACTTTTCCTGCTTGGATTGTGTCTCACAGCTGGAGTGAAGTCTTGTGCTATAAAGATAATTGCCCACCAGCAAAGAAGTAAGACATATGTAGGCAGCCTCCACTAGCCTTAAACAAATAACCACTGATTTTCCCTTCTCATGATGGAAATACAATGAATTTGCCAAAACTGAGTTTAAAGAAGGTGACAGGAAAGGAGAGGAAAGCAAGACTTCATAGAAAGCCTTGGACATGTTAATGTATTAACCTTCGAAAATTCAAGCTGCTTTTGTTTCTAAAAAGCCCAGAGCTCTGAACACAAGTTATTAGAAACAGAGCAGAGCCAGATCAAGCCGAGTTACACTTACAGTGTGGTAATTTCAGAGCTATTTTCTCACTCAACTAAATATACAGCTTGATTCTCCTCACTCACCTGTTAAGCCATAATCTGCCCCAGGCTAATGCACATGTCACTTGCAAACATACAGGCTCACAGTCCTGGACATGCAAAGGTCACCTTGGGACAACTGGGACAGAGACAGCTGCGCAATTAGAGGCTGGGATGCTACTAGAGGTTATAAGAGATGAGCTCCATGGAAGTCTTCTAGAAAGTCTTCATGGAAAAGATGACATTTAAGAGAAAAATTATCTTCCATAAAAGTCATGTAGACTATTTCCAGTATTGCATTAATTGCATGCTGCGGCACCAGCATTATCACTGTTTCAGTAATTGCCACTTCGCATTTTTCACTTTGACAGAGAACCCCACTTCTCACTCAAGATCACCCCCAGACAAACACTGCCTTATTAACCATACAAATAACAAAATACAGAAGTCGTATGTAACTACTTCATTATATCTGAGCTCACATAGATCTTTAGATCTACTTTCCAGAGATGCAGATCCTGTCTCAAATAACAGAAATGTAACAGCCCCTGTTTTGTACTGGTTCCTTCTACCTTCCTTTCAGAGAAGGGTATGAAAAAAAATGAAATCCAGTCCTCTCTCTTATATGCTGAGCATCACTGCAGTACTCTGGAATCTCTTTTCAATTTAATGTAAAAAAACTGATGAAGTAATATGATTTTCCCTGATTTATGGAGTGGTCAAATAATGGAGGAATACAGATCTAAGAGACACCTTCAATTTCTTTAGAATGAAACAAAGTCACACAGTTATTGTAGCTACACCAAGGTGCATGGTAATGCGCACTCTCCTAAGCCACTTGCCCCAAATCACAGGCAGTTGCAATGACGATAAACACAGCTCCAGGTCATCCGGGTCGCTGTTCCTGTCAGGAGATGTGAAAACATGAGATGGAAGCACTCCTAGAAATTACCCTTCAGGTCTGGTCTTTCAGGCAGTTTAGACTATCTCTAAAACAAGGACAAAGCTAACAGGATCACTAAGGCTCTTGCTGTGAATCCTGTAAGACAGCAACAGTGCGCCACTATAAATGGGTAAACACCTTTTTCCTCAAGTAACTGAATAGTAGACCAATCAATTATCATCTGCTATGGAAATGAAGTTGACACAGGATATGAAACAACGCTGCTAAAAAAAAAGGATAAAGATCTTCCCTATGCTGTGACAGTCTTTTAAGAATCTGCAGGGGGTCGGGGCAAAATCTACTGAACTAAACTTGAGGATTTAATGTTTTCTAAACTCATGTAATATGGCAATTCCAGAGACTACTGCTTCAAAGATAACTTGACAGACTTCAGTAGAAGATAAATGCTGGCATTCAGAAGAAAGGAGATAACTGAAGAGTAACCTGAAAAATAACTTAGGAGCAAGACAAGAATAAAAGAAAGGGTGTGGGCATAAAGAAAATTTCCTGCAACATCCTGTCACTGACAAGTAAAAACTCTCAACAATCTCAAGAGAACCTGCCATGTGTACTCTCTGATTGAGAATGCCAAAAAAGAAAAAAAAAAAAAGGAAAGGAAAGAAAAAAGCCAAGAGTGATTCCAGTAGGACTGGACTCCTGGTACTCACCCAATTGGACAAGATAGACCTTTCTTGCTTTTATCCTTTAAAAAAAATTGAATTTAAATTAAAAGCAAATAAAAAACACCCATATCTCTAGAGATATTGTTTCACTCACAAGGCTCTCTTTAAACTATCCTGTGATCTCACAGCACAGTTTGTTTTAATTCAAAATAAAGCACTTGTGATGATGGAAAGGGCATTAATTTCTGAATAGCATCCAGTACTGTTTCAAATTGTAAACAAATAATATATAAACATGAAGGAAGTATCGCATCATTTTGCTACTACTCATGAGCTAGATTCTCCTTGAAGATAAACAGACTCAAATTTACCAAGGCAGTGAAGCTGAACCCACTTACACTGCATGATACTCAGCTCCTTGTATGGACCTTAACCATCCACAATTTAAAATGCATGCTTTCAAGCAGTACTTGGGAGGAAACACGATGCTGTGTTAAAGCCTGATTTGCCACAGCAGTAGTACTCCTTACTAATAAACCTTTGAGAGACATGCTGAGGACTCCCAGACAACGTCACCTATTCAAACTGACATCTATAATGCCAACCATTTTCCTGAATCATAAACATGGCAGAGAGCCAGTGAACTTGGAACACTAGGAGATTGAGCTTATTGATTTTTAAGCACCAAGGGTTGCAAACACTACCAAACAGAAATGTTTGCAACAAAGAAATTGTTTTGGGGAAGACACAGGAAGCTGAGCAAACAGATCTGCCAAACTAGCACGTATAAGAGAAAACTGGGGAAACAGTACCCAGACAGTAGGCTGTAACAAGTACAAGGTTGTACAAGGCAGCTTCAAACTCCTGAAGGTGAATACAAGACACTTGGCTGCCATTTACTGTCATCTAAGCATACATATGCAGTTCCCATAAGCTGGTTGAAGCGCCACAGTCTGATGAGGATATCAGAATATAACTGCTGATCCAGTTGACTGTAACTGGGGCAGTTCTTTTTCCCTGCATATTTCAGAAAGAAATGAGCCGTAAATAACTCTAGTCATTGTTCTGCACGAGATGTCTTTCAAGCAAAACATAGGTGTGAGCACAGCAGAGTTCCTTTACTACCCTAACAAACCATTTCTTTTTGTCATATCTTTCCAAAGGAAGGAGAAAATTGCAATACATCAGCAGAATCCACAAAACCAAGAAACGTTCTTTGCTTACTGTAATAAGAACAGGATTAATCTGTGTCAAAAGAGAAGATTTATAATTCATAAATTCTCACAAAAAATCATCATCCCCTAATAGTTGTTAGCTTACAGATGACAAGTCTTATTGCTCAAAACTCTCCTGAAATGAGGAATAAGTTGATAGTTAGATCAAGATCTGTTCTGTTTTGCATGCATTGTTTTATACATTAAATAACTACATTTGCTGACAGTATTCTCACAAGAATCGGTCTTTGCACTTCACAGAATGTTGCACCTGTTTTATATAAACACCATGTAATTTTTATTTACTTCTGTTCTCACACACACTCTATTCTTGGCTCAAACCGATTATGTGATATACACTCGAATCTTTCCTGCTAGGTCGATCAATATTTTATTTACAAGTTAACTACCTTATTTACATTGTGGCAGAAGTAAGATGTTTGCTGATACACTGGTGCATAAATAATATGTTGAAGAAGAAGCCTGAATAGGAAATTTTAACTAAAACACTGTCTGTCCCACATAGAGTGCAACTGGTACCTTGAGTAAACAAAATCACAGCGCTAGCATTACTTCACATTGTAACATCTGCTTTAGGGGCCTCACAGACAGCAGCATGCATTAGAAATACTGTAAGCTTTCTACTCTAATTACTGCTCAAGAATAAGCATGCAGAGCTACCCTGGCATTTTCGCTAGCTGTGAAGGGAACAGTTTCCCCATCTTCAGACTCTTATGTTCACAGATCTTCGGTCCTGTATCTGGACAGAGAGGGTATTTTTTGAACAGGTGCTTTTACAAGATGTTATTAATGGGGAAATCTGCTCCCCAGATCAGTAGGTATCTCAGCTGATGAAGAACTCACTTTCATCATGTCTCAAGATAACTCCTGTGAATTACATTCCTCCATGACAGCATATAACTTTGCTTCCCACACCCCACACAATTATTCTTCTTCTGTTGGCCTTCCTGAAGACTTTTGGCTCAAAACTATATCCAGAGCTTGAGAAACCTTCCTCATAAAAACTATTCCCCAAAAGGGTACCTTCTGGTTTCAATTCAAAACTATCTCATTGGAAAATTCCTACTCAGTTGCAATTCTACCACCTGAGAAGACACATAATATAGATATTACTCATATCAGTTCAGTGAGATTACAGAGTCCTTTTACTCCCCAGCTTCCTTCTACTGTAAAGGTCCTTCAACTGCAATTAGGTCACCTCCCAGTCTTCTTTTTGATAAGATAAACAGCTGGAGAGCTATGAAATCTCTGACCTACCAGGCATTTCCTCTAGCCCTTAATCTATTTTTATGGTTGTTTCCAATATCTGCACCAATTTTCCTATTATATATTTAATATACAAATAATATATATATAGTATATATAAAATATGTACTACAAATATTATATATATATTTAGGTATCTAAATAAGAACATAAAACATACCTTCTAAGCAAGTCTTATTACATCAACAGAAATCTAAGGTAAGATTTGTTCAAGCACTCTCATGTTCTAGCTAAACCACTTCCAGTTAAGCATAAAGCAAGGGATGGAATAAGCCTCAGCATGCTGCCCCGTACTCCACAGGCACCCCAGTATGAGGTAATACACCGCTACAGCAGTCTGGATACACATATCATAAATTACTTCTGAAGCATGGAGGACTTGAGCAACAGGGTCTATAAGGTTCAAAAGTATCAGCCTTAGAACTTGGGGGGGGGGGGGGGGGGGGGGGGAAGGGAGGGCCACGACACACAAAGAAACCCAAGATTCTCATGGGAAGATGTACATTCTCAGAGTAGCCTCACAATATGATAGGGGGTCAAAGAAGCTGTGAAAAATTAAGCACAAATGGCAAGTTCCTCTTCTGGACTTAATTAACTGAAGGCCATCTCTCTTTACGAAGAGAGTTTCTTTCAGGCAACTGCAGTCAGAAGCATTTGCATCTTTTTCTGTCATTCACAAGATGAAGTACCCTGTAATATTTAAATAAGCTGAAAATGAACATCACTATTAACATCCTGTCTTTAAGCATGGAGGAAAATGCAGGCCACAGCACCACGGTGAAATGACCTTTAAAAATCATCTTATGCTGCAGTGGATATGGGCACAATGTCCCAAGGCAGAGCTAAGAATCCTCAGCATTTAAAAGTTAACTGTGGCAAAAGCAATAGGGGAAGAAGAGGAATGTAAGGATAAAAAGCCTCCTGATGGATGAGTTATAAGTGGATTTCCCCAATGCAATTACTTCCCTGCAAATTGGAAAACGTATCTGTATTATGTTCTTGGCTCACAAGACTTTTTATATAAAAGATTATTTAATTAAAGTTAATGTTTGTTTCAACAAAACACTTGTAATGCGATGGAAAGCACAGCAATGACAGCAGAGCAGCAAGGTCCTAGCCTTCAGCAAGTGTGGAATTGCTCAAATGTAACAGCTGTAGGCATAGAAATAAAGGAAATATGTTGTTTACCTTCATAACACCTCAGGTACGCAGGGATCTCCAGCAAGATACCCCTACCTCCACTACCAACCCTTAAATGAGATCTGGGAAGGAGGGAATCCTGGCTCCACTCCCTTCCAGTCATTCAGGTTCACTACATGCACCTGAGGTTTCCTGGGTTGGTACTGCCTTCCCACCAGGTGCTCAACCACTCTTTCAAGCCATTATTTAGCATTTCTGCTACAACACTGTTTTAAATTATAAGAAAAATGTGTCTGAAAAGATGAGGAAAAAAATGTTAGGAACATTTTTATACAACTACAGTAACTTGAATACCCCAGAAGTTTTTCATCAAGTATTTTGTTGGTATAAAATTGCAAGTATGGGCGAAATCCACTGAAGAATTCCATCTGGCTTTTACAGAGGAGGAATAATGGAGCATCAGAACCTGGCTGCAGGCAGGTATAGTAAAGGAGTACGTGGAGGGGAAGATGGCAGGAATGCCAGGAAATGTGATCTAGCAAAGATCAGTAAAACAACAGAGGGAAGCAGCTCTGTGTTTGGACAGTTAAGCAACTCTTGCTGTCCTATAGAAGGTTGAAGAAGAGAGCTGTATAATATCCTCACAAGGATCTAAGGTCCATGCCCTCTCCAGTGCTTCTATTCTATGTCTGCCTGAACTTGTACCCTTCTCAGATGTGAAGGGCCTTCCATTCCCTCACAGACTACTACTGTAAAGGAGAACCTATGTATCTTTTCTTCCAAGCAGTGAGTAAGGCTATAGTTTCAAAGCACAGTAACCAAAACAACTCTGATCCACATCACTTTGAGTCTCTTACAGACTCATCCTCCCCTTTACTCTTACTGATTGTCAGCCACTCTTGTTTTCTTTCTGCATGACGGAAGGTGAAGAAACTTCAGACAATATTTTAGTCTTCTTATTTAGTGCATTAACACAATATCCAGAGTGGCAAAATCAGGGATTAAAATCTCCCTTAAGCTGAGGAAGAATTGACTGGATGTCTCCCAGCCACCTAGCAAGTGTTCTGCACATGAAACCCTCGGGGAAAGTTGGAAAGAATCTAATAGAGCTATGTGTGAAGCAAAAGCAATTACTTGAACTGGGTCAGTCTTGGACACGAGACAAGTCCCAGTTTTACTTCTCTTAAGGCCCTAGGGAAAAAGAAAGCCAATACTTACAGAAGCAGCACCTTTGGTTGCTTGCATTCAGCTTGCAGCTTTTTCTAATGATATTTTTGGGCTCTGATCCCTGAATTGCTGTGAAGTTTTGCTTTCAGCACCTAAAGATATTAGGAGGCTATTTCAGAGACACAAGGAAGCTCAAGGCTCCATGAAGGACATCAGGACTTCAGATTGCTTGGTGCAAAAATCTCTTTTCAAAATAGGGCACAGGCTTCTACAAAGCTCTGGGCAATCAGAAAGTTTTAGCCATCGCAGATCTCTTCTGTACCAAGACCTCAGCAAAGGTAAAAGTCAGCAGAAACCAAAGTTCAATGAATGGCTGAGCCAAATGTCTAGTCCTTTAAATAGTCAATTTAGTGCTATGAAAGATGGCATCTAGTGAACGCCTATTTCTATCCAACGAATCCTGTGATGCTTGAATCTTAATCCATTGTTCAGCAGCTGATTGGAACAAGCTTGAAATGAAATGTTTGAATAAAGCAGAAAAATCAGTCAAAATCTGCTTTCAAGCTTTCTGGCAGTCGGTGCAACCAGAATAAAGCAGAGGGTTACATGAAATTACACTGGAACACCTAAGGAAATTTGCTGCAGCCATGCCAGTTGTAAGCAGATTTCACTAAAGAGACCTCAGCAGGAATAAATGTGCAGGTTTTTTCAGCCTAATGTGGATGGTTTCTGAGTATTGCTGCAAAAAAGTAGCCTTCGTTCCCTTCCTTTCTGTAAAACCCAATTCATACGAGGCAAGCTTAGGGGCTACCACGGCATTTTTTCAGTGAGAATTGTCCAGTGCCTTCAGTTCCCTGAAAACAATAGAAGTTGTTTTTCAACCAACTCTGAGTGCCCAACAAAAGAAATGAACAAACAGAAAAAAAAGCAGCAGCAAAAAACAAAAAAAAACAAACAAAAAACCCAAAAAAACCAACCAAAAAAACAACCCTAAGCAACAAATCCTAAACAGCAATTACACAACAGCTATAGCACAAAAGGAGAACAAATTACAGGAATTTAGGAGGTCCTGTTGCAGCATTCAACAGCTTCTCAACTACAGCACATCTATACTATTTATTGTACAGCGGCATCATATATCCTTCATATGTCCTTTATACTGTTCTTGCCAAACAGCTTTAGGGTCAAATTCACATGTTATTCACACAGTGCCACCAGAATCACAGACCCATAAAGCTGGAAGACCGGGAGAGATTCCTACAGATCATATAGTGAATCCCATAATAAACATAACAAGTTAATTTTACATTCCTTTCTGTTCCAGTTTACCTATCACACCCTCCAAACCTGCCAGTGGTGCTTAGAACTGTTGGCCAAACTCCCATACAGCACCATAGGTGGTGCTAACAGGACAACAGCACCCAGAGGCTGAGTCCTGGACAAGCAATATGTTATTCTGCTAACCTTGATAGTTTCATAGGCCAAAACACAGCCTCTGTCCCTCTACTGCTTGGGGCAGACACCATCACCTAGAGCAAAGCAGTGAATTCTCTGCTAAAAAGATTGGAGAGAGAGAGAGAGATTTAGTTGTGATATTGCAGGCACATTGAAGGGTTGTAAAAGGACTCTGAGACATGGACCTTCCCAGACTCAGCACTCAGGAATCCCAAAAAGAGCAACACCTGTGTGAGACACCACACTTTGGTACAAGAAGGATGCCACAGACCTACTGATGGTACAACATGTATTATTCCAGGACAGCAGACTTGGATAAGCAAAAATTGGCAGCGGCTACCAGCCTGGATACAGTCAGTAGAGGTAACTGACTGACCAACACACCAAATGGCACACATGCATCTTTACCAATCACACAGGAAGATGAGAAAGTAATAGTCCCATTTTCAGGAGTGCCAACAACAGTAACCCACTTGACATCAGTGACAAATCAGACTCTTGAATTTTAAAGGCAGTACCACTTACACAACTCTTTTGTGTATCATTAACAACCTGGAAGCTATTCATCTACATAATTGCAACAGTAGCTCTGTGTCTGAGGATGGGACTTCATCTTTTAGTATCTGACAGTCACAGTTTTCAAATTACTATGTTTTGGGGTTAAATGTAAGTGCTGAAAATTGACAGGAAACCTTGGAGCTATTTCCATCACAGCCTAAGCTCTTTCCACCTTCCACTCAATACACCTGCTCCTGTTTCTTATCCCAGAACAGCACCCCGGCACTAATCTAGCATGAGATCAATATTCCAGTAATCACTCTCAGAAATATTCTTGCTTTTCAACTGCAAAAATACTAATAAAAACGTTAAACCCCAGTATCACAAAATATACCTAGGATAAATAAAATTCAATGTTTCAAACTCCAGATGGTATGAAATTTCAGCATAGATATGAAGTGAGATTAAAATTGAAGTACAATGTAAATCTGAATTAACAACGAATCAGTTAACAGGAGAATAGTGAAGTGATAAATTGTGAGCAGGTGCTAATAGAATCAATCAGCCTTACATGAACATAAGGGAAGAAGTCACAGCAGACCAACAGTGATCACAGAGTAGCCTGTGAGATTCATCTAGAGATACGAAGGAGCAAAAAAATAATCATAGATCAGAATAACATACAAATGTACTTTTGAACTCCCCAAGACTGTAGTTCTAACAGGGGAAGAACAAGTTAAAATTTGATATTCTGATGAACAGCTAGATTTCACATAGGAAGTTTTCATAGGAAATATGAGAATCTACTGTAAATATGCAGCCTACTGTAGGGAACTTGCTGTAGCAGAGGATTTGGATTTGATGATCACCAGAGGTCCCTTCCAAACACTACAATTCTGTGACTCTATGAAATAAAATGGAGGTCTGAAGCCAAGCTGCAGAAGTCAGCAGCAGGACCAGAATGCAAATGTAAGGGCTACGTTCTACAATATATTATATAGTATATAGAATCATAGAATCACCAAGTTTGGAAAAGAGCTAAAAGATCATCCAGTCCAACCATTCACCTATTACCGACAGCTCCCATTAAACCATGTCCCTCAACACAATATCCAATTGCTCCTTGAACACCCCTAGGTTCGGTGACTCCACGACCTCCCCAAGCAGCCCATTCCAGTGCCTCACCACCCTTTCTGAGAAGTAATGTTTCCTAATGTCCAGCTTGAATCTCCCCTGCTGCAGCTTGAAATCGTTCCCTCTAGTCCTAATAGTATAGTATTTATACTACAGATATATACATATATGTACACATACAAACACATTATTTTTAGGAATGTCGCCTACATACTTAAGAGTTAGAGTGCACTCCTTTCCAATAACCATCAGAAGATCACTAAAGGTGATGCAACTCTGAGTTTTATTTTCTTTTTCTGAGTGTAATGGCCACCTGACTTCCAACTTGATTGAAAGAACCATTATTTTCTGCACTTATTATCACATAGCTGCACACATAATTAAGGATTTAAATAATGAATAGATATTAGCAACATGTAAATCATCATCATAGTTTTCCACGAATGGAATCTGGCGGTAACTTCTTGTGAGCCAGAAGCATTAGAAATCAGAGTCATACATTTCTAAATTTCAGACTATCTGCCTCTTACAAATTACTATCAAAACAGTTCTTTTGACTGCTCTTTGATTGTTCTCAATTCAATCTGTTGCACATCTGTTAGCAAAACTTTGTGTCCAAGGGCCTTAAGAGAATATGGGATATATTAGTGCTCGGAATGGTTGAATCATGATTATCCCAACCAAAATTAAATCCCGAGTTAACAATATGTATGTCTATTTCAATTACATTTAGCCAAGGTTAGTTATGAAAAACAATTGCCATCTCAACACTTACTGCTCTCATCCATCTTTTTAAATAAATTCATTACTGAGATATAATTGGAGAGGTTTGCTTAGGCTAGCAATGTAAAGCATTGCATGTCTTAATTCTTTTTGCACTCTTTGCTCTGTTTCCTCCATGGCTTGGAGCTTAGAACAACTGACACCCCAAAAACACTTGCAACAACCAGGCAAGACAACAGAAACTATTCTAAACAGTACACTGCAAAATTTTCTTGTTCTACATTTATAAGTTTTAACACCAGTTTCAGTGAAAGATACTAAATCAGCAGCAAAGGCTAACAGATGCTCTTCTATGTCATTCTGAAATGCTTGGGAATCTGCGATGAGGTTCATAGTGCTACCTTCACAGCTAACTTCATGCACACCTTATCACTTACGAGGAATTAGGTCCTTAAAACTGTGACATACATGACATACCTCTTTTCACAGGTTACACAAAAAGACTAGAAAATCCAGTGCTAGCACAGTAGATCAAGAGAAGATTTGAAGAAGAAGGTCTGAAACTGGAATCTCAGGATTTAATCTACTCTCCCTTTTCTCAGTGCTCCTATTCTGCAGTGTAGGACTGGCTGTGGAGAAGTCTGCTTGGAGAAATTCTACATGACATCCATTTGCATATGTACAGATTCTGTCATTGCCACTGTGTTTCCTTTAACAACCATACTGTCTCAAATTCTGTCTAATCGTTCACATCCAAAGCCTGGATGTAAATCTTTTCCAAAAGCCACATTTCTTATATGTGAGATTATGAAATTTATTTCGGGGAGGGGTGGGGGGGAAAGAACATCAAGTAGACTAGCAATACTTAGAAATTTCTGATCAAGTAATTCAAAATTCAAATAAATTAGTGAGACTTTGAAGTAAGTAGAAGATCTGAATAACTTGGAGTGGAAAGGCGATTCAGTTGTACTGCTTATGGGTGCATGGTCAGTCGAAGACTTTAATATGAAAAAAAGAATTCAGGTACTATAAATAGTTGTTTAAACACATATGGATGTTCTGTGCTTAGCTTTGTTTGCTGTTGTTTTGTCATACTCTTCTGTGAAAACCCCAAACTATGAGTGTAAAGACTTTAAACATAATGAACTTGGAATACCAGAACTACAAGAATGTCCAGAGTACACATAAAACAGTACATATTCTGCAGCACTGGGGGAGGGGGATTTGTCTACAGTGGAGAAAGAACGGGGCAATCAAATGGTAGTATTTCCTCCAAATACTTCCTCAGCTGCCAGCTGGTTTTGGTTCATTGTACTTCCTGACTTTGAGTCACGCTGCCAGCTTTGTAATAACCAAAGGTTCCCTTTTACAAATGCTCACCTAGTCTCCTCAAAACCTTGTGAACATCTTGCATCCACAACACCCTTTGGCAAGCAATTCAAAAGCTGTGCATGCTGCACAAAAAACCTCCTCTCATTAGATGTACCTGAATCCAACAACTGTAAGCTTCATTTGGTTAGATTCTTACAATAGAAGAAACAAAATAAAAGCATCTATATCCACCCTTAAGCTACTTATCATAGCTCCTATTTTGCAAAAATACGTTTTGCAGAAACAAAACCAGCTTAGCAAACTACTCCTTATTCAGAATCTTATCCATACCTCTGATCTTTGCTGTCTTTCTCTGAAACTTTTCTAGCTCTACACAATTGCTTCTGAGAAAGGATGACAAAAACTGCAAATATTTCTCAAGGTATGATGTTGTTACTTCTTTTTGCATAGCACTCAACTATTTTTGCCCTCCTCACTTCACAGCTCTGAGTTGGATGTTTTCATCAAATAGTTTTCAGAGCTGCAAGACTGATGCTTGTCAGTAATGATTCTCTCAGAGACCACTATTGTATATAAGGCATTGTTGTCCTCCAGTGAATCCCTTTACATTTGTCCACGCTGAATTTCATCTGCCATTCTAATACCCATTCACTCCGTTTTGTAAAATCATTCTGTAGATCTTTACGAAGCCTATGCCTCTGCAAACACAAGTAACTTCACATCAGAAGCCACATTTATCACTTGAATGCTTATACCCTTTTCAGAATTGTTTATGAGCGTAACGAGCACCATAGACTTTGCACAGAATCCAGTGATTGCTAAACTTTCATCAAAAGAACCATGAATTTACAGACTCTTTACCTTGCCAACACACACACATGCACAGAGTGCATTCCAAGGATTAACCTCAAATGACAGGGATGCAGTTGGTTTATGCAACTTAGAGCCCTAGCACAAACATCCTGAATAAGGCAACAGTTTTAATTACCATGGCTTATAATGTTTGTAGCTTGTATGCAAGATCACTACTCAAGGAATGGTTTCACCAGTAGTAATGAAACTTCTTAATTAAGTCTCTGTGTGCTTTTCAGAGTGATCTTAAGCTGTTTGGGTTCCAAGATCAACTTCCTAACTATTCTAAGAAATACTGGCATGTGCACTACAGTAGATCAAGACTATCCAAAATGTATTGTAACCATTCTTCATACAAATGTTCATATTCATGTCTCAAGTTGGTCTGGAAAATCATGAGAGGTTCACATTTGGTACATGTGTCCTGTAAAGCTGATCTGCACAGGTGCAGAGAACACACTTGTTCTAATTCTATCAGGGAGGAATCCATTTAAACCACCCCAAACTGCACAGCATCCATGAGTGCTTGGCAAATAATCTGAAGCTCTCTCATCCTCACCAACACAAAATTTCTTGGGGAGACACACAAGAGGTTTGCAGGAAACTAGACACTATAGCGCTACACTCAAATGGTGACTACCCAATTACTTTATATTAATCCCATGAGGTCTTGCCTCTTCTCAGAGCTGGGATAGAATTCTTGAATAAAGTACAGTGACATTTTGTAATGAAGCCCATGAGAACTGATAAAACAGCCCTGAATGTTGTCTGTATTACTTGCTCATACAAAAGTCCTGCCCATCAGTCCAGTAACCCAATGCTACTACTGGCAGTATTACAATTTGGCTTTATATTCTAATGGATGAGCTCAGCTACACAACATCAGAAAAGGAAATAACACCCAGATAAACTATCAGGCTGAGCTAAAGAAAGGAAGACATTAGACACAGGATCACAGTTCATACTGCTTCTTTCCCTGGCACAACTCCCGTAGATGATACACAACAAAATACCAGAGGGAAGTTACGTGATCACGCTCCAAATGTGACACAGGGTTGCTTGCCAATAATATGCTAATTTTAATTAGAAATATCAAAACAAACACTTGCAAAATGTCATTCAATGAGCCAATACTCCATAAGTCCCTGCTGCTAGTTTGGAACTAGGGAGTTAAAAAAAAAATCAAGCCTTTCCAATTCACAGTTAGCTTGTCCTGATTTAGCTAATATTACCACTCTGTTGAGTTTCCGTACATCAAAAAAAGCACACAAGTTGTTGATAGATAACTTCAGATATTCTTTAAAAACAACTGCAAGAATCTACTGATTTTCAAAACACAAGCAAACCTGAATTTTTAGAACAAGGAAATTTGTCTGTAATATAGTCTGTTGTGTTTCTCAGCTTCTACACAGACAAGTCCACCTTCCCCTCTCTGTAAACCCTTCTTAGGTACAGTAGGCATGAGTAGCATCTATACAACCTACTATTTCCTTGTCCCCACACATGCATACCTACTAGAGACAGCAGGACAAATCAAAACATATCTCCTCTATAATCAGGGAGTCTTGGTTGGTATATTATTGTGTTAATGTTATTGGTGCAATGTCATGGCAGCAAATGGCACCTGCTGTAAAAAAACCTCAGCAGCCCCAAAACAGAAGGGTCCTAGCAGAGATCAGTCAAGTCATACAGCTGTTTAATGTCCTCAGACTCCAAGGCACCAATACCAAAAACCTACCAGTACCCTTTTCGGTCCCTGAAGTACCCTCTCCTCACAGTCTATGCCAAAAATGCTTATAGCCTCTGTGCTAGTCACAAAACAGACAGGTGACATTGTACTCACCTAGGCAATGGCTGAAATCTTTCCACATATCTCCCAGCTCAAAGAGTAAAAGAGGTTAAAACACAGAGGAGCAGTTAAACGAAAGTGCCTGAACAATCACAACAATCCGTCTCAAATACCACTAGACAGACAAAAGAAAAAGTTTGGACCATCATTCAGTAAAGATGCTTAGAATATTGAAAGGGTGTAACAGCTTTCTGTATGAATTTTTATTATTCCCTTTGAGTATTCAAAGAATAAATATGAGGTTTCATTTCATTTCAGTGATTTTCACAACGAGGAAGAAAAAAAAAAAATCACAACACACAAAAAAAAAGGTTAGATATTTCAGTTTGTACTATCAAACTGCCTCTAATCCCCAGTTCTGGATGAGGAGCTCTTCATTTGGAGAAAGAAAGGGTCTGCCTTGCATGTAATCTGTTAGATAAAAAACAGACAGGAAACAAAATAGAAGGAAACAAAATTGTCAGCAGCATTTGGTGGACTGAGCATACCAAAGGGAATAATTTGACTACTTAATTTTAAAGTGCTTAGTTAAGAGCTTTAGATAAGTACAGTGGGAAAGGTAATGGTATTTAAGTGCTTTAGAGCAATAAAATTAGGATATAACTAGACATGAAATGAACTGATGTGGAGAATTTTCCTTCCACTGCCCAAGCACTGCAAGACTACTAAAATGAGCACATGGCCAGATTCTAACAGAAATTGTAACTTCCTGGTTTAAAATATATTTATCATAGCTATTTATGAGGTCTAAGCTTAAAAAAATTCTAAATGTCTTAATGATGGATGAACATTTGTTACATGCACCCCCAGATGGCATTCAATCAGGTGAGTAAAACCCCTGTCTTCTCCGTGATCTCCTTACAGACCACAGACAGTGGAGAATAGGAAGTAAGTGAAATTGAGAACATCCCCCACTTCCTATTTTAACTGTTCCGCACCTGCTGTTCCCGCTGATGAGACAAAAATTGAGTGTGAAAAACATAACATTCAAGGAAGGGTAACAGTGCTAATGGTCGCCATTTTCAGAAGTTAGGAACATGGGAGTCGATTTGAAGATTCAGTAGATCTATGAAGAGCTTACTCCTTCAACTGAGTTGACAGAAACCAACAAACAGGTCATGTATTTCATCTCTCTGACAGAATAAGATTGCTCCATTTATTACAAAGGTTGGAAAGTGACCTGGTTAAGTGGCTTGGTTAACGGCTAAGCGTCTTCTAAAGGTGAAACACTGCCTAAAGCAAAACATCATTTAATTTTAATTAGCTTCCAGAATTGTGTTTAATTCTCCTACAAGCTCAGCATTCTCTCTGTACCTGCTTAGCTCTAGTAAAAGAAAAAAAGGTATCACTGTGTTTGGAGAGAAATCTAGTGGTCTGGAAACTGTTTGGCCAGTAACCAGGCTAAGCAGCTCTGCAGACCCACTGATGAAGGAGCCCATCATCGCCTTGCCAAAGGTCTGAAGGATAGGAAACAGACAGAAACTGTGCCAGGGGAGGTTAAGATTGGATATTAAGATTTCCTTCATGGAGGGGGTGATCAAGAATTGGAATGTGCTGTCCAGGGCAGTGGTAGAATCCCAGCCCCTGGATCCAGTTAAGAGACCTGTGGATGTGGTACTATGGGACATGGTTTAGTAATGGTACTCAGTAGGTCAGCTTCATGGTTGGACTTAGTGATCTTGAAATTCTTTTCAAACCTAAGCGATTCCATGATTCTATAACTTATGAAGGATGAGCATGGCCCAGCCTCAGTTCCCTGCTAAGCCTAACTCAGATTTTAGGTCACTTTAATTACAGATATATGGTTCATTTTTTGGGTTGCCTTTTGTGGAGCCAGGAGTTGGGCTTGATGATCCCTCACAACTCATAGTGATATACACATTGTATTCTCAACTAAAATCTTACCTAAAACAAGCTGTAGTTTGCTATTCTTTTTCACTAAGAAAATACAGTTCTTACAGCTGGCATACTTAAATGACTATAATTTCTGAAGAAGTGCAGTCCTGAAACCTCACAGAACCTTGTCATCAATTTGCATGAAGCAAGGAGCATTTAATACCCCACAATACATAAACAAACAATCTTATCTGGATAATTAGCATCTCAGTGACTACTTGCTCAGGTTCAGACAAGATTATTTCCCTGATCATGTCAGGCCACACAAATCCATGAAATAAGCAGAGGCAACACTTTGTCTAAAAACTGCAGTCAGATCACTGCTCAGTTGCAAACCTGTGATTAAAGATGTCCAAGACACATCCTTATCATTACTTGTATTCAGTTTTAAGCATTTTCCTATAAGCAGACCTTCTCTCTCTTATTTTAATTAAAGCTTTTCTTTAAGACATTTCCTCAGATGACTGAAGGAGTATTCCCCAAAGATATTATACTGTTGAACAATAAACTACTTTTGGTACTTTCCCACATTTCTTGCCAATGTAACCATGGAGACCTTGCCAGCTGCTACAACATCCTGAGGAATTTTGCCTCTCACTAGCTTTCCCAATGGCAAAAAAAATCATGCAAAAATGCAGCCACAATGGCTGCAGAATTATTAAGTTATTATTATTAAGTAACAGCATTTGCTATTTGCATAAGAACAGCGTGTAAAGGAAATACACAGATGTGTATTACACCACTGGGTGTATACACCACTGGGTAAATGCACGTACTCTGTCAAAGGTACAAGGCTCAAACCCAAATAATGACATAAAATCATACTTAAATTTTAAAATATTCAATTAGCTGAAACAAAAAACTGTTCACCTGCCTTCAGATGGTGTTACAACGTAACTACTGAAATACAACAACATGGACTTTCAAGTCAAGAAATCTAGAAGCATATTCTAGGATTACACATGACTGATGAAACTATGAACATGAAACACGTTCTGTTTATCATCACCTCCTTCCAGCACCCTTCCTGCAGAATAGGTCAAAAAGCGTAATTCAAGCATGATACCAAGAGAAAAACTAGGAGTGGGAAGCACAGTTTCTACCATTTTCTTTGACTTCATGATGTTTTTCCATTCCTGCTGTTTCCAGTGCTTGAGTAAAGTTCTGATTCGTTAACAAGTTAGAGAAAAAGACTTCTTGAAGTCCTTTCCTTCCCCTCCAATCCTCATTTCTTTGTTTTCTTATCACTTTTTTCTTTCCTCCACGCATTAAGTCTGTGGCCTGTGTAAACAAGAAAGAACTTTCTGCACTACTTGTATAAATCAACAGGAAAAAGCACAGTGGAGATCAAAGCCCTTAGCATTCCAAAACAAGCCAGTCCAGAACAAGCTAGCCATAATGGACAACGAACTGTGTCCATTTCCATAGTACCTCAGCTAAGGCAAACAGCCAACAGTCCATTTATTTTGATGTTGTTTTGTCAACTCTCTGAGAAGAATTTGTTTTCAGCTCCTTTCAGGGAAACCTTATCACATTTCAAGAACAAGAACTCCAGCAGTTTTAACCCATCTTGTTGATTTCACACTCTATTTCAATCTTTAATACTAAAGCCCTCAAAAGCATTCTTCTCAATCACTTCTAAGGACAAAAAAAATAAACAATAGTGGCTGAATACATCTTCCCCTTTATCCCTTTATATTTCAACTGCTACAGTCATTTTTTAGCTTTTCATATTACATTTAGAAGTGAAACGTGGTATTACTGCCTATACACTAAAAGTTCAAATACATACAAGGTTCCTCTATGTCTTCCTGACTCCAATTAATCCATCAGTGCTGTGTCCACACAGCAACAGACAGCCTCTATCATGAACACCTTACACAAGCTAGAGACAAATAGACAAGGTTTATGGAGAAAATGAACCTTTCCCCCCAGACTCCCCACGAAATTGTCTCACCTACATCTCATAGATTCAGTCTTTGACTAGGCACATTTGCTAGCATGATGTGGGGCAACTAATCCTGCTTGGCCTGTGGTGTGTGGTTGAAGAGAACACTCACAACTTCAGACCAATTTAAAACATGTAAGAGTGTCAGAAAAGGGAAAGATCACTATTAACGCCATGAACTTGTCTGAGGCCAATGGCAAACTACAACCTGGCATTGCTGTGCCGTGGATATTGCTGGAGACTAAGGGAAGAGGAGGGCTGCACAGACTGTAAAGAAAAGACTTGTCACAATATGTTGACCCTGCTGAAGAGTCAGTCAGACAACTGTACAGCCTAGGAAAAAAAAATAGGATAGTCTGCCCAACTGAGCCCTACTCCTACCTGCTTTCCATCATTAGCTACAGTGAGCTAGGTCATCGAATATACTGGAATGGCAAAACACTCCTGATAATGCAAGACACTCAACCTTCTAGATTTTCCCCCATTCACACTGAGACTGAGTAGGAGCTACACTGATCCTGGGACCTTAACAGCAAGGGCAAGTCGTTCCCATACAATGCTATCCATGGAATAGCATTGCTTCTTCATTAAGAAGATAGGGCTTGGGATCTATTGCAGGTAGCAAAGTATTTTCTGGAGACCTAGCTTTACTTTCACAGTGACACAGAACTGTCCAGCTTGACAGCAACTCTTCTACTTCAAAGCTCTACAAGGAAGCTGAAGCATATCTGTTAAGTGCACAGTAGCTTGTTTTGTATGGGTGATATTCGGTGAGGATTTTTTGTTGCATTTGACTAAGACATATTTGTCAGACAAGAAAAGGGAGAAGACTACACCTTTCCAAAAACTTGTAAGGAGAAAAAGCCAAACAACAGAACTCAGAAAGGTTCATATCTCAACTAACCATCAGCTTGACTGATGCATTTGCCAACAGGTTTTACACTATGTTAGCAGGCCCTTCACATGAATTGATCAATGTACTCCACTCACAAATTTTGAGTTAGTTCTCTCCCCTAAACTTCTTCCCATCCCAGCCTCCTGAGCTATCAGAAGGCTTGATCATATTCAGAAGCCATTTATGAACCTCACATGATTACTTGCCAGAAATATAGATAAAATTAGGCTATTTATTTTTATGAAAATCAAATATCTCAGGGTAGGGAAAGACTTCATACTGAAAGCCTCAACAATGCTTTAAAAGTGGAAAAGTTCAATCACATACAGGATACATGTATGCTACGGCAGCCAGCAGTAGGTCACCCTTCCAAAGATGTAACAGGGAAGAGAGGGAGGTATGAAAAGTATGGGCTGAGAAATGATCAATAACCTGGAAAAGATGATGAAAAGCTCCTCAAGCATGTTCTCTTGCTCTAGCAGAGTCTTTATTAAAGAGAGAAGACAGAGCATTGAGTAGGAGCAAGTTTTCTCGTAGCATTAGCCCCAGTTCAGCAAGCAAGAGATACTGAGATTTAACACAAATGTCTTTCAAAGATGATCCTGCAATAAGTAAGTACATTATTTCTTTTCCTTCCCCCCTCCCCCCCCCCCCCAACTTAGTCATTATTAACATCACTTACTCTATCTACTTAGCATTTAATTAGTATCTTTAACTTGACCCCAGGTAATTCTGTGCTGACAGATCTTCAAATCAAAGCAAATACCAATGAAAGCTATACAGCATGAAAGCTCTGGCAGAGTGGGGCAGCAGGCTGATAAACTGAAAAGTCCCATGGGGGCACGTAACACCCTAAAATCATGAATTTGTTTTCAGTCTAAAGGGTGAAAGCAATACTTTCACTACAAAAATGAATTCTCCCAATCCTGGACAGATACCTGAGCTTTAAAAGGCTGGCAAAGCAATCTACAGTTTTCACAATTGTTAGCTGTGAAGGTAAATTGCTCATTTTTAACTCACCCTGCTAATACTCGAGGAGATTAAAAACTGCTCTGCCATGACTAAGATTTTAATTGAAGTTCATTAGCTTGAATTAAGTACATCCTTTCTTCTCTACTGCACCTATCACCCCTCTCGGTGGTAGCAATGGAAAGATGCCATCCTACTTTGAGAGCATGTGTAAATTGGCTTCTCAAATTGCTCATCAGCAACATGCCAGGATTGCTAATCCCAAGGACAGAAAGCCCAAGGCCAAATGCTTCTGAAAATGCTGCCTGGTACAAGTATGAACATAACTGTTCATTAGAATTAAGGTAAACTGGCACCTTTCGCATTGCCCTCAATTCTTAAGAAGAGGCCTTTCATTTCAAACATCTTATGTTTTGTTTCCCCCAGCATCAGCAGTAATATTAGTGGTGAATCATACCAAGGCCATCTGAGCTTCCTTTATTTAAACAGCAGCTATACAGAACACATTCACTACACACAAGTTTTTTAGTTGCAAAACACTAAGAATTATAATCAGATTTCAAGGGGAAAAATTTTAAAAACCTACTGATTTTAGCACAGTTTTGGCCTTGGAGCCTCCAGGTGATTATCACTGAATTTGCAGCAAATGAACCCCTCATGACTTTGTTCAATTTCCAATCCTATTTTCTACCTGTAGGCTTTCCCCCAGTGATTACTGGGCTACAGTGCTTCAGTTTAATGGCACTCTAGCTTAACAAAACTCTTCATGATCATTAAGAGAAAATTATTGAATTAATTCAGTAACTCAAGAGCATTCAGCTTAACTGATATAAAACCTCAGAATACATGAGCCAAAGTCCATTTAGGAAAGAAAGAAGCTAAAATGCATAACAAGAAATAGGCACAATACAGTTTTAATCGAACCAAAGCATATTAAGATGAAAACACTCTAATGAAGCACTTAATGACTACTTGAAATTATTTTAACAACTGATGACTTCAAAGAGTTTAAAAGATAATTTCCCATCAAAAAAGCTTAATACAAAGTCATACCACATACCCATTAAGTCTAAGAGTACGGGCTGAGTAACTCTACATGACCGCTTCACAGAAGAAGTACGTACTTGCTTTCTAAGCAGAGATGGTGATGTTTCACACCGTATTTTCTTATGCTCACATAATAAACAGAATTTCACTGGAATATAAGGTCATTAGACTTTAGACATCAAGTCCAGATCTAGACTCTCCCTTGTTTCTGTCCAAAACACAAGCTAGGAGATTTCTTTCAACATGACATATAAAAAAATGAAGTCCTTCAGAAGGAAGTACTCCAAGACTTAAAAAAAATAAAATAAAATAAAATAAAAATAAAAAAAAAATCAGAATGGGATATAAAAAGAATCATGAATCCCTAAAATCCTTGAAATACCATGGACTTTGTCAGATCACAGAATCATAGAGCAGCCTGGGTTGAAAAGGACCACAACGGTCACCTAGTTTCACCTCCCCCCCCCCCTCCCGTAATTTGCAAGGTCTCCAACCACCGAGAGCCCCTCAGGGCTCACCCCCCTCTGGACTCATCAGTTAAGTGAAAAAATAATCAGATAGAAATACTAAACTAATTCCAGAAATCAACCAGGTTCCATGCTACAGAGAAATCTGTCAATTGATTTAAAACTGAGCTTGTAGAACCCTGGGGATATTCTGAGCATTCATAAATGCTATGCTGTGTTCGTATTTTCTCCTTTCACCTTTTCCATCTCATATGATTATGCAATTCTTATCAGAAAAGTAGAGAAGGCAAAAAACAAACCAAAAAAATCAATAAAATTAAAGGGTGATATGATACCTTCATATAGAAGTCTACAGTATCCTTGAAATAATCAATCCATTTGCTCAAATAAACTCATACCCTTTCATTCTGGCCTGAGCACTAGATAGCAATATCTTATCTATTACCTCCTCCTATATGTGTCTATTCCCCCCTTATTTCTCCAGTAGCTTAAAAAGGTAGAACTCTCCTAGGTCGAAAGTCTACCCACACTTACATAGTCCACCAGGTTCTCTGTTTCTGTAGTAATGGCAAAAAGTGGAAAAATCTGTCCAGCATTACAGTTCATTCTGAAACCCCTACCTAAAATTTTCAGCTACTTCATTTACAACTATGTCAACTCCAGGTAGTTTCCAGCAGGAGCAAAGGTCAAAGTCGCTTGAGATCATCATGGAGACTTGCTCCATGAAACTGCAAGTCCCATATATCTCTCAGCCCAAAAGAAGGACAACTTGCTAATCAGGCCCAACTCTTGCAATTTTCTTGCAATGCAATATATTCCCTTTTGTGCTCCCTCTAGAAATCAGACAGTCCTACCAGTATTCAAATCTCAAGGCTCTCAGTCTTCCTCCTGACTCTTCTGATATTACAAAGGCTCTAAGTCACCTTCTTACTAACCCTAAGGCTTGGAATTCTTCTCTCTGTGGTAAACTCTGCTCTGCTTAGGCAGGCATCCAAGAATATGGACTCCAGGCATCATAAAGTTGGCCCTCAGCTAATATGTCTGCATTATAATTGTTATATTACTTCACAGTATGAGAAATGCTGCTCAGCAATTCAGCTTTTCATCTAAGCTAATCATGTACTAAAGTGGCAATTCTTATACCTGATTCTCAGCAAGACAATTCTTTTACAGATGTTTTCATAGCAAACTGATTTCCCTCGTGTTTCACTGTAGCTACAGTCAGTACCGTTAACTTATTTTCCTTTCTACACAGCAATAAACTGTTGCACATTTTCCTTGGAAGGGAAAAAGATTACTGATTTATATTGCATAACAAAAATGTCTGATACCAGCCATTAATATAAATGAGCAAAGATCACTGCAGAATCTTGATGGAGTCAACACAGACTACTGCAAAATATCAATAGCTTACCAGGCAACAAAGGCAACTTCAGTCTTGTCATTTATTTTCACTATCTTCTGAGTAATTTATTTGCACTGTATAACTACTTAAACTGTATCTTAGGTTATGATGCTTAATGCCTCAGGCTTGCCAATTGTCTGAAATTCACATCAAAAACGTCCTGGATATAGTAGCTATTCATAACATGGTTCCGTGGGAAGTAGTGTTTGGCATTGTTGCAGCTCACAGATGCAAAGGAGAGCTTGCACAGAAGAATGCCTCTCTCAAGCACCAATACAAAAATGCAAGGCTTCAAGATCCTGCAAGTCAAGAGGAAGAGATGATCTTCCAGAAGACTTTTCACTTCAGGCATGCTTGACTGCCTCAAGAAGAATTGTGAAATGGCTCCAGTCGGAAAGGACTTCAAAGATGATCTAGTACTAACCCCTCTGCCACAGCCAGGGTTGGCACCCAGGAGATCAGGCTACCCAGGGTTCCATTCAACTTGGCCTTGAACTCTTCACTGACTGTCTAAAAAAGGCTACAATGGTTTCCATTGGAAGCTTGGATTTCTCTGGTATCTCACCGAAAAGACACTGATTTGAACTGCACTTGCTGCTAAGACAAGGCATCTTCTCAACACAAGCTAGGCTATTTAAATCCTGTGTGGAGCTGCTATGCTAGAACAGTACAGAGCACCAAAGATGTGGGGCCAAGTCCATGTATTATATGTGATTCAGTTAAATATTTGTAACATAATGATGTAGGGTTAATTCTCTGTATTAACAGGTTCATTGTAGGCTTACAAGGAAACAGTCAAGAAGATAATGGAATTAATGCTTACAGATAAAGTACTTCCCAACAAGCAGGGCAGGAGGCAAGTAAACAGAGCCTGCATTCAGTCAAATAGACCTGACTAACTGGTATGGAGATCCAAACTGCATAAACAGGGAGAATGCTACAGGCCAGCAAACCCCTGCTCAAGCCTCAGACAACACTAGTATTTTCACAAGTTTCTAGGAGATAGCAAGTCTTAGAACAGATGGAAGTCTATGCGTAAAACTGTTTTGTTGTTTGGTTTTGGGTTTTTTTGCAAGTTTCTTTCTGACAGGCTAACCCATTTCTCTTTCTATAAAGATTTCATGCTGTTTAGTTGCACCATCAACACCAGTTAAAGCTTTCGAAAAAAACCTGTGCATTGCCCACTAAGCAGTCACCACTGATCCACACAACGCGTTTCTCTAGGGAAAAATCCACCACAAGACTTTCATACCCTTTGGCTACCCTCCAGTGCGCATATACTCAGATAAGAGGCGCATGTCACTGCTGTAGCTTACTTTAACTGAAAGGAGACTCCTCATACCTTCCATTCAGTCTACTTTTTTTCAAAGTAATGTTGGTCACAGCCTCACGCATACCCTGGGCTTTGTAGAATTAAAGAAAATGCATATATCATAAAAATGTGTCCCCTTTGGGAATTAAATTCACTAAAATTGACATACCATGAATGAAGCATGCAAAGAACAGAATAAGGCCTTTTGTTCTTCTAGTTTTATAACACTACAGCTTCAAAACTGTTTTGTAAAGTTACGATTTACATGCACTAAGTCAAAGAAGTTGACTGATTTTGTTATAGTGCGCTACTTTCATGCTCTATATCCCAAGGTAGCAGTAAAGTATAAATTCACAGTATCTGCACCTGTTGTCCCAAATAACATCCCAACCCACAAGGCAACTTAAGCAAGATCTGAGAAAGGTTTTGGAGATGGATTTCCATTGTCTGTGAAGAAAGTGGCACATCTAGAGAAGAGAAAAACAGGACCAGTGGTTACATGAAGAGAAAAGGCAGCTATTCATGACAGGGAATCCACAAAAATGAGATCAGTAAGAAAGTAAGTACAATTTATTCTGCTACTTACACCAACTGGCCTGTCCTGCTGTAGCTGAGGTGAACTTATTGAGGTGAAGTTTTCTGTGCCCAGAAAAAAAGCACTGCCTTCAAAACATCTTTATGATTGTTTCTTTGGGAGTTTGTTTGGGTTTGTGTTTTGAACTAGTTAATATATGTGGATGCAGCATTTGAATAAGCAGCTTCCACTTAGATACCTAGAAAACAGACAAAATTCCTTGAAGCTGAACTTCCCATGACACCAGAGGAAACACAAATACAAAAATTTGGCCCATTATGTCCTCATACAGGTTTAAGATTTTGTGTTATCAGCATTTCACAAACCAATATTGAAGGTAGAATCACTGCCCAGTAACAATCCCTGTTAAAGAGGCAAATCAAAGGAGAAAATAACAAGGTGAGCAAGACCAGAAATTTAGCTGTAGAAGAAAGCAGGAGTTCAATGTTTCCCAACAGGAAGCTGTGGGGATATACCCAGACTCAATGCCTTTGTTTCCAAGTAGAGACATAGAGATCATATATCAGTATGTACCAGATCCATCACTGGATATTGTCATCACCATGAAAATCAGTAGGGGAAATTACTTGTCCACAGAATACCTTAAAGATGTTAAATTGTAAGCAAAAGATGTAGTTGAGTATGCAGTATTCCCTCATATAACAATATTTTCCTGAAAAGGAGCAGTAAGCTTGAGAGTACTGAGTCCTCTCTCTACCTTACTTCACAAATACTAGTCCAAGAATGTTTTTGTTCTAGTAAACGTGTCTCTGTTCTTTGCACTTTCAAGGTTTGTAGGACAATCTGCCTAATTTGCAGGGAAAAGCCTGAAGACACAATTCTGAAGACTGAAAAGTCAGATGAAAAATAAATACCAAAATGGTTCAGTGGGGAAAGACCTTACTGTTGGTTACTATTCTATGTGAATCATGTTCTTCTGATGATGAAGAACAGAGAGGGAAGAAATAAAAGGCTTGATGAAAACACCTGAAAGCCCTGACTAGACAGTAATACCCAAACATATGTCTCCAGTAACATAACAAAAAGCCAGGTGCATCCCCATCCTGACCCATACTGGTCAGAACTCTCTATCAAAGCCCTGGAGTTCATCTGGGAGCACTGTCCTGAAGGAATAGCATATAACAGCCAAGTACTATGTGGCCAGCAAAAGGTGAAGATGGTGAGACTAGCTACGATTTCTATAAAGGTACAACATACTGTTTAAAAAAAAAAAAGCAAAACACCTCATCTCTACTTATTAACCAATGTATGGGGTGGGATTTTTGTTGTTGTTGTTTATTTTGGTGACTGGGTTTGAGGGCTTGGGGTTGTTTTGTGTGTGTGTGTGTGTGTGCTTTAAGATAAATGGTGAATTACAGTCCAAGAAACAATTTGGATTGTGCGAGATACTGCCAGTACCCTTACTACCATTTGCTTTTTCAGTACTTTAACTCTGAAAAATCTTTAAGCTATTCAATGGAGCTCATTATTTACTGTCCAATCATGTTTGGTACTTTACGGATCCATCCTCTCATTTCAAGAGCTCGTTTCTCAAGACAGTAGATGTCAGCAGCTGAAATTTCAAAAGCCATCTCAGCCAGGACAACCCAACTGCATTTGGTCTAGTAGTTAAGAGAAATTCCCTCTCTCTGAGCTCATTCACCAAAACAAACTGATTATTCAGAAATACTTTGTTTATCAGTTCCACTGAAGTAACAAAATCACACAGATTAAGCTATTTAAAAAAACACAAAATCTGCTTTTCCCAGTATAAAAAACTGTTGGTTTTTTGTTGTTGCTTGTTGTTGTTTTTTTACTAAAACATTAATAAGCTATTATACGATCTATTGCCCCAAGATTATGTTTTCTAAATCACATAAAATTCAGAAAATTAGGATACTACTGAAAACTACTTCTGTCCTGATCAACTTTGCTTTTGAAAAGGTTCTGGTTTTGCTGTAGAACATTTATATTTTAACCTAAAAACCTGCTCACTAGCACTCAGCACTACCATGTAACTATAATTTTGCATCAAAGAAACTCAGAACTATATTTGGAAAGGACAAGCAAGAGTTAAACATACGCACCATTTATTGAGGAAAAAGTATAATTTTTTTTTCTTTAGAGAAGAAAGTATAATTGCCAAGCATTGATAAATTGTGTAAGGAACGCTATTGATGATTCATACCAGTAGAACTTGCTGCTAAATAAACTCTGACCTTGATACTCAAGAGACCCACTTAGAACATTCTGCAAGACAATGATATATTTCTCTCCAATAACCTTTGTGAGCAGCCTGCCTCTTCAGCTTCTTGAAACAAGCTAGTTCCAATTAAAGAGGAGAAGTGGAACTGTTTCATACATTTGTTTTAGTGACAGGATATGCAGGGGTTATGATGTCATCGTGACAAGAATATTGGGCAAGAAAAACTGGGTATAGGCTTTCTTCAAACAGGCATTGTTTCAACACCGCATTAAATTCTTTTTTTTTTTTTTTATGAAAAAGAAAAGAAAAGCAGTCAGAAGAAGGGAGAAGGACAGAGAATGATGTAGAAATGATGTAGCTTAGAGCTGAAAGGAGGTAGATGTGTTAACATTCCTTCTCAGTGCACTCTCTGCAGAAAGAGACAAGTTATTTCATCATTCTCACAGTTCAGTTTCTCAGCTGCAATGTGGAGTACAAACTTTCACCAATTTCTAGCCTTTTAGATCTTCCTCATGACATACTCACATACAACAAAATTTGGGATTAAACTGCTGGGGGGTGATGGTGGGGTAGCTCTCAGTGAAAGAACAATCCACAGGTAAGACAACCACAAGATGGCATAGCCTTCATGGACAACTATCTCTACAAGAAATCTGAAGTCCTTCCTGCTGAAGGCAAGAAAGGCACAGAGGAGAATATCAGAAACACACCAGTAGATGTCAAACCTTTTCAGCTCAGTTTCTGAATGTGAGAGAAGCAAAATGTTGAAAGGGAGCCATCAGGAAACTGGAGGAAAGATCTCACACTACTCATCTATTGGTCATGCTTTACTGTTAGTGGCATCCTTTACCACAAAATATTGAAACTGTGTCCAAATAGCAAAACTACCTGTGAAATTAATTACCAAACAAGTTGCTTGTCTCATCCACAGCTTTCTATTGTAAACACTGTCCAACTTGGCACGCACGTATCCACAAAGTGCCTGAAAACCATACACGTTTAATGTGACAGACACTTAACTAGCACCAAGAGATCATTAATCACATGTGTCTGACAAGAGAAATGAAAGAAAGAGCACCTCTGAGAGACATTCCTAAGAAACAAAGAGTACAAATAACAAAGCAACATCCCCTGTGAAAAGAAAGCATCATTTGCAGGGTTGCATCTCACTTCAATTGAAGATATTGTACAATTTTCTATTGACTTAGTGGAAGTTAAACTGAGACTGATGACTGAAATGTTATTTCCATAGAATACTCTTCATCTAGATAATAAGATTCATGTACCTAGGAAATGTTTTACTTTAATTTATAGCAAACCTGCACAGATTTGTTTTTGTCTCCACGAACACTTTTTTCTTTTTCCTTCTCCCATAACATTTTCTCTCCTCTCTCTTCTTCCGTACACACATAAGCAGAGTAGAGTTGCAATTGCAGGCAGAAACCTGATTTCACCTACGGAGCTCCTTCTTTCCCAAACAGAAAAATGGAAGATAGTGCTAATACTAAGAAGAAATTCTGAGCTACAAAGGTTCATGGCATTGAGTGACATGTTTAGTGGGCAAGATAGTGATGGGTTGATGCTTGGTCTTGGTGATCTTTCCCAACCTTGATGATTCTATGATTCTAATACAAAAAACATCCCAAAAAAATCTTGAAACAGACCTTCAAAACAAAACATCAATGGCAAAGAAATAAACCATCTACAAACCTAAAGAACAGAGCAAGAAATGTTCAGAGTGGCACCAATGTCTAGAGTCAGTTTTCCTTTTCACCTGAAAAATTAGTCTAAAAAAGCCTTACTGCATGTGTTTAGGACCTTCAGTAAGAAGCTCCTATGCATCCAAGCTGTGAAACAAAGTCTTCATTCTAGAGCTTCTGGCAATCTAGGCTTATGACTCAAATTTCAGCTGGAATAGACTTGTTCAGTGTTGAGCAGGAAGCCCATACAGCAAGTAGAAGACACGTGCAAATGTACTCACGGAAAGGAGCAGCCAAGAAAATGTGACAATTTGCTCAGAGGGAGTAAGGAACAAGAGAAGAAATGACAGTGATGGAATAGGACAGCCTATAGGGGACGTTTCATAAAGGTAACATCAAAGAGAGATTAGTATGTTTGAAAGCAAAGGAAGAAGACAGTGACTGGTAGAGTGCAGCAGTGAAAAAATGAAGAAAAGAGCACAGCTAGTGAGGACATGGAACAAGCAGAGTCAAAGGATTCATTTTCAACCTGGTGTATACTGAAAGGAAGTCTCAAAACATTTATCTTTTCCTGTGAGGGAAACTATTCTCCATTCACATTTAAAGGAAAAGTAAACCTGGTGTGGACTCAGTTTTGAAATTTCCCAGGATGGGAAACTTCAAGTTGGCTTCTTGTTTTTAAAACCTGAATGGCATCGGGTTACATCTATTACTATCAGCTAATGATGACAGAAATCAACCCAAAAATTAATGAAAAAAAAAATCCTCTGAATTATGGCATTTCCTTTGAGTCACTTTTGCCTGCACCACTGCCTGCAAATGGGATATGATTTAGCAGAAGGTTGTTAGAGTTAGGGTACTATAGTTAGGCTGTGGTTGGACTTGGTGATCTTTGACGTCTTCTCCAACCTGGGTAATTCTATGATTCTATGATTCCCACTGCACATCAACTCATTAGCATTTCTGCTTTTACTTTCAGTTCCTTCTCAGAGCTTTGGAAATGTATTTTAAGAGATAAAACTAAAATAAAACCCTTCACCACTTACCAAGCTACTTGTGTTTAAGACCAGTCCTGCTATTGCCATTAAAAATAAACAGCAATTTCAGATATTTGTAGTGGATCCCACTGTTACTGTACTTGTTCAAGTTAACTAAGTTAAATATTTCTCAAACAAGCACACAGAGACGAAAAGGACTATTTAAAGACACCAACTGCTTGTCTTACAAGTAAAAATGCAATATGTATAAACAAGACTAAGCAGTAAATAAAAATTTATTCCTAATCCCACCCTTACATTCACAGAAAAAGTAACCTCAGGTAGCTGAATGCTGGATCCCTCTCCTCTACTTTAGAAATATTGTGCCTGTTAAAGAAAAACACAGCAAGATATTTCATTATAAAATGGAGCTGGTAAATTCAAGTCCAAGCTATAAGCTTTGCTAGAAGAGGTGTGGTCCCACTGATCTCTTCACACCTAAAAGCTGTTACAACAGACGCTAATGGCAGAACATTCTCTCCTGCCTTCCAGATCTAATCATAGAAATCACAGAATCATAGAACCACTCCTAGAACCAACCACAACCAAACCATACTACCCTAACTCTAACAGCCCTCTGCTAAATCATGTTCCTGAGTTTTTAAACAGTTTTTAAACGCATCTAGGGGTGGTGACTCAACCACCTTCCTGGGGAGCCTATTCCAGTGCTTAACAACCCTTTTGGTAAATAAACCTAGCCTGATATCCAACCTAAAGTAATGCAAATCAAGGCCATTTCCCCTCATCCTGTCACCAGTGAGAACAACCCCACTCTCATTGTAAGCACCTTTCAGATATTGGAAGAGAGTAATAAGGTCTCCTCTCAGCCTCGTTTTCCCCAGACTAAACAGCCCCAGCTCCCTCAGCCTCTCCTCATAGGGCATATTTTCCAAGCCCTTCACAAGCCTCGTTGCCCTTCTTTGCACCTGCTCCAGTACCTCCATGACCTTTCTGTACCGAGATGCCCAAAACTGAATACAGTACTCAAGGTGAGGCCTCACCAATGCCAAGTACAGGGGCAGGATGACTTCCCTAGTCCTGCTCACCATATCATTCCTGATGCAAGCTAGGATGCCATTGGCTGTACTCAGCCCATACTCAGCCAACTGTCCATCAGTACACCAAGGTTTCATCAGGCAGGTTTCCAGCCACAGCTATCTTTCTCAGAAGACTCAAATAAGTTCACCTGATTTGTCACTAACCCTTGCTTTACAAACTGAAGTAGCCAGTTTCCACAGAAACTTATGTTTACAAGGAATCTGATACTTGAAAAGGAGTACATATAATGTACAGAAACTTAGTATTTGATATAGGTTTTGGGGGTAATTTTCTGTGTACTTAAAGAGGTTGTGCACTTTCCATTTCTCTCAAGTAGGGGCTATATTTCTTACATACTGAAAGATTTTGTACTCATGCACACAAAACACATCTCAAACTCAGAACCAAGCTGAGACCAAATTTGAGTCTCTGGCTCCCAGCAGTCCTGTTAAAACTCTGTGTTCATTTTAGAACGCAAAGCTACAAGGCATTATTTTTTTCCCCACTCATCATATATTACACTTCTATTATCATAGTAACAATTATTCTCCACTACCTACCATATATATAATCTCAGAAAATATTAGTAACTATGCATTAGATGGGTCTGATCCATGGAAGTTAACGGGAGTTCTTCCCACTTTGGAAAAGATGCAGTAAAATCAAAATAGAAAATAACCTACTTTTAAATTAAAAATGCAATGCCAAATGCTTATGAGCAGCACAAACAATTTAATGCGAGAATGAAGAAAGATCAAACTACCCGCTAGAAAAGTCACTGTGACATAGGAAAGGGCACACACAAAGTGTTGGTAAAGTAAAAAAGGAAAAAAATCTTACTGCCAATAAAGCTACACCATTATTACAGCCAACCTGATTAAAGAATAGAAGCCTTCTCCAAAGGTAATAGCAATGTTTAAATTCTTTAACAGAAAACAAACAAACAAAAATACACAAATGCCTATTTCCCATGAGACAAGGATTCCCCAGAGTCCCATCAGAAAAATATGGCAATTTGTTGGGTCTGGTTTACAAGCCAGCTGCCTTACACTGTATTACTGACAGAAACTGGCTGCTTCTGTTCTTCCTCCAGTTGCTCAGGTAAGCAGGTGCCACCTGTTATGCAGCCTTCTTCCAGGAGAAGGAAGCAAATGAGACCTTCCAGTACAGATTTCCAGTACAGATTCCCAGAAACAATGTGATTCTGTAGGTGTGAAATTTGCTATGTGAAAATCATCTGCCTAGGAAAATGTCAAGAAGATGCCTAATGAATCTGGGGCAAAGACTAAAGATACATGTCCCATAGAAGAACTTCAACTACACTTCAGGGGGACTTCAAAATCATTAATCCTATGTACATTAAAACCAAAATCTTTCACTAGTTGTGTCAGGTGAGTACAGTGACCAGAACATACACCACATACACAAACATTTCAAATTAAATACTTTAAAAAAACCCACAATTTGCTCTGAACTTTGGCCTTTCCTCCAACTACAAGTTCAACGGATCTACAGACCAAAAAAACTTGACTCACTGACTACTACTGTATTTTCAAAAAAGCTCCTGCAATCAGCATTAATCACATCCAGGTCACCTGGTTCCACAGATTGACAAGTACCTGCCAGATATGTTCACTGCAGAATACAATGCAATGCATTCAGCTAAGGAACAAATGTCTCGGTGGCAGCTTTAACACACACCCACTGTACTCACCTCAGCTGCCTAGTGTAAGAAATGAGTATTAAATAAAGGTTACATTAATTCATACATATATAATGGGTACAAGATTGCCATACTGGTGTCTAAAAGGGGAGCTAAAACTATCTTTTAAGTCACATCTGTCTTCACAAAAAGCATTCAAGTTTGCTAACCCAAACACAGCAGGATGCAAAAGTAAAAACGACACCAGATAATTGGTAAGATACAAAGAAACTTCTACTTTGACAAAAACTTAATTAGAATTTCCTATCTGAAAGGATCAGAACAAAGCAGGAGATCTTAGAGCCATTATGATACCATGGAAAAACTTTAAAGGGGTGATTCTTATCACATCCTTCCACTGACTTAACAGGAAGCATTCCAGTTTATAATCTAACATTTTGCAATAAAAATGTTACAACTTCAAGGCAGTGAATACCTTAATATTTTTCAGTGGGTGTGGAAGGAGGAATGTAGCAGAGTGCTGGACCTCTTAATTTAACACAATATAAAAATGATTATACGTAAAACAACAGGAATCTATAGAGATAAAACAAAGAGGCATGATGCAGTTAATTACAGAGATTATATTAAGAGTGCTGACATTATTGGTGATAATATTGTAAGATATAAATCATGCCCTAGTTTATTTCAACAGAGGAGTAGTCTAATATAAGCAAATCATCTCTCACTGGACTTGAAAGTATTTTTCATTTCCCAAAGCACTGCCTCAATCCTTCAGATCTCTTTAAGGGAAAAACAAAATTGGTACGGGGAAAGCTGGTCAAAACAGCACTGATAGCCTAGGAAATGTTAGAGGACTGGAGCTGGGGGAAGTTTAGAGAGCTTTCATTTGCTTTTTTGCATTTGTTTCAGCTTGAATCAAACACCAACTTCTTCATTCCTCTCAGAAAAAGCAAGATGTCCACACCAATTTCAGTTCCATGTGAGCACACATGGTGAGTCTAGAGGCTCTGTCCCAGCTGTATCAACCTCACTGAGGTCTGATACCAACTCTTAGAGCTTCCTGCCCTTCAGGAGGGAAGCCTGAAGGCCTGGATGCAGAATTAAACAGTTCAAATGAAGCAAGGTCTCTTTGTCTTACAAATTTACTTTCAGCAGAAGCCATAAAACTTAGAGAAGGCAGCATGGACAGCAATGACAAACAAGGACATTTGTTGGCAATATCAGACAGTTTTGAAGTGGCTGTGTAGAAAGCGGTCAGCCCCTTCTGACTGGTTTTACATTCACACTAATGAGGCCATACATAGACATTTGGTAATGTTCTGTCCTAGAAAGATGGCAGTCCACAGAGACTAGTTTCCACTGCAGCTGGAGCTTTATAGTCTCTAGGAGTACTCAACCAGACAGATGCCTTCCTTTATAAATTTCTTTCCTTCTAGGAGGGAACATGGTAACAAAACCAGTGACATGAAAAAATATGTAACTATGGAAACACACCATTCATCAGTAGGCTCTGTAACAGAAGACAGAATAAGTTCAGAGAAAAGCACAATAACTTGATCATAAGAAAAACTACATTTGGAGAGAAGACAAAGTACAGTACCCACAGCTGCCATGCTCCAGAGAGCCAACACAGGGAGAACTCAGTAGAGAAAAATGTACCTACTCTCCTTGCTGGAATGAAGGCTAGAAACAGAAAGCTTCATCCAAGCACCACAACAAGGAGCCTTACAATACATAACAAAAAGTCTTGGTGATGAGTCAGATAACACAAGGAAAAACCTCAAGAGTACGGTTCTGCTCTTGTATCATGCCAAAACAGTACCAATACTAAATTAGGTTCCTCCAAATTAACTTCATGACCTAACTTCTGACCACTTGCCTCATTAGGGAACAAACTCTAACTTCAGAGTTATCATCCCTCAAACTGCAATAAGAATTGCAATAATCCTCATGATAATACAAATCACATTGTTCACAAAACTGGTGGATGGGAATAAATTGCTGTAGTGAGTAGAACACTCATTGAAAAAAAAAAAAAAAAAGAAAAGGAAAAAGTACATCCAGAAAAAAAGAAGAGAAAGATACTGACTCGGCACACTCTGTTAGGCTTCCTTTGTCAGCCATGTTTTCCTGTCCTGCCTGACTAAAAATATCTATTTTTTCTCATTACAGAGGGATGAGACAAGACTTCATAATTATTCATTAGATTCAAACATAAAATAAATTGATCTTTGCACATCTTAGCACTTCAACATTAAATACATGGAGACATGTGGTTAAATCAATATTCTCAAAGGAGACAACAGTCTCTAATAGCTGGCTTTAACAATCATAATTTTGCAACCCACTGTGCTTTGAACATAGAAATGAATTAACTATGGAAAAGGCAAGTCCCCTCAGGAAGAAGGTCAACATCAGTATACCAAAGTCTTTTTTCAGCTGTGGAATATGAAGTCAAAGGTTTATTGGCAGTGTTTACAAAAGGAGGAGGCACCTAAATCCCATGATCCCACTGGCTTTCAGTCCATACTTACAAACCTAAATGCCTAGTTCACTTCTGAAATGCCTATATATTTGTATACACTACGTATTTATATATACATTGTATTTGTATTCATTTAATGGCCCAACATGAAATTTTATGATTCACGTAGCAATGCAGAAGGTAAGTAACAGTTTCCTTAGCCACAGTGCTACCAGAATTGCTTTCCTATGAGTAATTTTAGAAGCTTATCTAACTTCTGAGTTCACACAAGCTCCTGACAACACTACTTCTGCCTCACTGGCACTGCAGTAACATGGCCTGATCCCCACACTATGCTGAGCCCAGCCATGTTGGCTTAGTAGTCAGGCATTAGCCCTTTTTGACATCCTAATGGTAATGTCTATATAGCATGTAAGCACTTCATGTCTCTTAAATATTTCATAAAGGGAAACACACCTTGAGTGAAGAGCAACCAAATCCTGGAGGTCTGTGGGTATTAAATGAGAACATATTGCAGATGTCACTCTTTACAGACTGAGCCTCCTCAGGGCAATCAAAAGGAACATGTCTGGGTGTTGGGGAGTGATGAAATAGCTACATGTGTGTCAAGGACCATCAAAAGGGGCTTCAGGGCCCTGGGATGACAGCAGAAAGAATTGAATACACAGATAATCTTTTCTTCTCTGCCTCCTATATTGGCTAAGGATATGGAAACAAACCAAAAGATCTTATCTTTAAATACGTGGCTTTGTGGCTGGTGCCACCATTAGAACTTCGCCCTTTCTGACAATCAAATAGCCTACACAGCACCAGGTTTTTGGGCACCAGATGGGGTCCCTAGAGAACAGCTAGCAGACTTATTTGGAGGACTTTTAACTAGGGTCTGAAGGGGGATGGTGAGCCTTCCCACGATAATGTGTAGGATGGCATAGCCAGACTAGAGGGACATGGTGCTAGCAGAGGCCCTCGACCTGATGCCATGGGAGGTGCTGGCAATATTGATGCATATACAACATCCTACAACAGTGAGGCAGTGGCTGCTGCGACAACAGGAGAAATCAATGACAAAACTGAAGAGAAATACCTAAAAAGGAATTAAGGAGTCATCCTCTAAGAAAGGGACAAGATCAGCTGCCAAGCTGGAGTGCCTCTGTACCAACGCACACAGCTTTGGAAACAAAGAGGAGGAGCTGGAAGCCACCATGCTACTAGAAAATCATGACATAGTTGCCATCGTTGAAACCTGGTGGGATGATTTTCTTGACTGGAATATGGCTACTGATGGTTACTAGCTGTTCAGAAGGGACAGGCAAGGAAGGAGGGAAGGCTGCGTTGTTATCTACATAACAAAAGAAGTAAAATGTGAAGAGCTGTCCTTAAAGAATAGTCATGAGTAAGTTAAAAGCCTACAGGTAAGAGAGACCAAGGCAAAAAAGGGAACCTTGTGACTGCTATCTACTATAGGCTACCTGATCAAGCCAAGCTTGTCAATGAAGTCTTCTAACTCCAGCTACATGAGGCACTGGAATCACAAGTGCTCATCCTGCTGGGAATTCCACACATTTGCTAGAAAAGTAGTGCAGTGAGCTGCAGGCAATCCAGGAGGCTCCTGGAATGAATTAAGAATAACTTCTCAAGTCATGTAATACATGGTTCTACCAGGGAGAAAGCAATACTGGACCTGTTGCTCACCAATGCAAATGAACTTCTTTGTGACATCAGAATTGAATGCTGCCTCGCTGTACTGGTCATTCTATGGTGAGTTCATCCTCCCGAGGGATGTGAGAGACTGTAAAATTAGGGAAAAAAAGTTTTAGGAAAGCTTATTTCCAGCTAATCCTGGGAAACTATCCTAATAGGCAGAGCTGGCAGATCTCTGCGCCTTTCCTCAGGGTGCAAGAGTTCTCCATTCAAGTGAAGGAAGTCGGGAAATAAAGGCAAGAGACTGGCATGGTTGGCCTGCTGGTCAAACTGAAGAGCAAGAAGAAAACGCACAGGCAGAGGAAACAGGGACAGGTAACATGGAAAGAGTATAAGGAATCTTCTAGGCTGTGTAGGTGTGAGGTCAGGAAAGCCAAGCCTCAACTTCAACTAAACTTGGAAAAGGGTGCCAAGAAGAACAAGAAAAACTTCTACAGGTACCAAAATCAGAAAAGTAAAGTCCAGAAGGGTGTGTCCTCCTTAACAAGTGACATAAGCAATCTGCTAACAACAGACAAGGTGAAGGCTGAGGTACAACTTTTTCACGTCAGTTTTTTCTGATAACTGCTCATTACACAGTCCTTGAATTGGTTTGGAAGGAGGGGACTGAGGAAACAATGTTCCTCTCACTATGAGCAAAAATCAGGGATCATGACCACATACCTAAGGAATCTGAATATTCACAAGTCTATGGGTCCCAATGAGATGCATCCCAAAGTCCCAAGTGAACTGGCTAATGTAGCTGCCAAGCCATTCTCCAGAACCTCCATGTCCCTTCTGTACTGAGGTGACCAAAACTGAATACAGTACTTGAGGTGAGGCCTCACAAATGCCAAGTACAGAGGCAGGGGAATTGGACTAGATGACCTTTAATGGTCCCTTCCATCTGAGATACCTATGATTCTAGTTATGGTGTCACATTCCTAATTTCACAGTAGTCCCTTGTAGAAGGGACCTGCTATGCACCTCAACTGATTAACAAACCAATTCCGTCCCCTACAGTCACATGAAGTAGAAATGCTGATTGTAAACTGAAGTGTTGAATCTTTTTTTTTTTTTTTTTTTTGTCGCATCTCCACATAAATTATGCATTCAAGTCTGGAACTTTACTCACAGAGGCTAATCTATTGGTTTCTTGCTAGGCAATTCAGGCCCAATCTCCAGTTTTAATAACTATCAGTGTGTGACATTTTTTGGATCAGAATGTGAGCAGATTTAATGATAATGACAATGGAGCAAGGAAATCCAAACAACTATTCCAGGATAGAAACACCATTACTGAAATATTAGGCTTTTTCAAAGCCACCAAGAACAATAAAGGACACAAAGGGCTGAGAAGATTGTAGAACTGAGCACTTCTACTACACATCCTAAGGGAAAAAATTACACACCATTTTCCACAAAGAAACATATTAGCGAACAAAACATAACCCACAAAAGTGACATCTGTGAAGATTTTTTTACCATAGCAGAGGAAATAAAATTTTTTTTCTAGCTGATAAACTGCTGCATCCTTTAACTCAGGGGACTATTGTACTATGATGTACAGGACCTTGTCATTCTTCCCAGCATTACGTTTGTCTTGGGGCTACCTTTTTCCTTTGTCTTCTGTTTCTCTATTATGGCCCTCTCTACTACCCAAGACAGAACTATGCTCAAATACAGCATCAGGATACCACAGAAAACTATTTCTAGGTTTCACAGAAACACAACACCAGAAAAGTAGGAAGAGTCGCTCATAGCAGCATCCTCAAAGAAAGCACTTGGCTTCCCTAGGGCTTGTTCCTGTGCTTGACCAGTTAAGACAAGCAAGATCACAGTGGCAGAGAAACCAGCAAAGGTCTGCACATAATGCCACTTTTAAATTATCAGTACCACAACTGAAGTTTTCTAGGCTACTTTGTAAATGTTTATGTTAGTATAACCTCCCTAAGATTCTGTGCTTGCTGAAATTAAAACACATGGAAAACATGCCAGTTCAAAACTCACCCTCAAAAAAGTGACATTATTATAAACTAATAACTTAATTGCTTTGTTTAATACTTAACTCCAGCTTTCTGAGATCACATATTCTTGGAAAGAATGTGAGCATTTGAAGAATTAGATACAATGCCAGGGTTGGCTGTGCCAAGAATTACAAAAACTACATATTAAATGCACTATCTTATAGAAATATCTGCCCTGTAAAATTGAAGCTGAACAATATGGCTGCATGAAAAGAGGTTTGTGCTTGCAGCAAGCAGTAGTAGCCAAGAGTAAAGCAGTAGTATCACATTTTCAGGTTCAAATTAACAGTCATATTACATATTCTCTAAATATCCATCTTCTAAGTGCAGGTTGGTCCTGCATACGTTTGATTTTGTGATCCTTAACAGAGCTGATAAAGTTTCCCAATACATCCTAAGCCTACATAATGCATTCCCTTGCTTTCAGTTGAAATTGCTGGAGACGTTCTGGTGCCTGGTAGCAAATGAAAACAGCAGAGAAAGATCTCGCAGAAGGATCCTAATGCAATGTCAGGGACATTTGCAAAAATCACATTTATGAAGGGAATGCGACACCACTTGTTCAATGTGATTGAGCTATTGCAGAGATTCATACTAATTAATAACTGGGATAGCTAAAGGGGAAAAATCCTTTTCAGGCACATTTACAGGCGTAGCAGGAATATGCATGGGAAATTGTGCTTTCCTTCTGTGTGTGCAAAAAAAGTCAATTGTGAGGCTGTCACTTGCATTACTGATCAGCAACTGGACTAACAGTGTAACGCTGCTCTGCCAAAGTTTGAAAGCCTACCCTAGCCTTAAATAGATAAAGCCCTTCTATGAGTTTCTCCTGCAGAAGCAGAGATCAAAGCTGAAAAATCATAGCAAATATCAGGCTCTGAGCTATAGTGACAGCTGGAATAATCTGTTCAGTATTTAAAATATTTTAAAATTCACTGCTATTTTTGGAGATCCTGATTTTTGTCATCCTTAAGCAACATGAAAAGAAATATGCAGATCAACTTCCTACCATTAATGCAGATGAGATCTATTTTTTTATTTTTTAAATCAATAACAATTAGTTTGAGAAGTACCTTCCAAAATCTTCCAGAGTACTTTTGAGTTTTAAGTCCTCCTCCCATAAAGCTGTATTCATATGTGAAATAGTAAGCTTACAAACAGCAATGCTGCACACTGCAGGAACACTAATGATGCAATTCCCATCACATTCCTACATGGAAAATACACCCCCTTCCTCCAGTGACTGGAAATCCAGTAGGCATTGGCAAAAAAAGCCAAGTGCACTTTAATGAGTGCTGTAAGAAAAGAGCAGGAAAACATCAATGAGGAACAGAGAAATAATGCTTCCTATGAAAGATAAATGCACAAGCAACAAGATGACTCAGTCCTGTATGTTAGTTTAGCAAGCTGCATAGAGACCTACAGTCTTCAAACAGCCTAGACTGATTAGAACTAGTTCCAGAATCTCCCAAATTCAAACAAAAGTATTTCTACTGATTTCATTGGCTAATTATTCCATAATCAGAGCGATACCAACTGAATCCGAGTTACTGGATTAAAAAACAAACAAACAAAAAAAACCCAACAACTATAAGAGTTGACACAGGATGTAAGTAGACCAAATTCTGAAGTGTTCCAATTACGGTTCTGATAGAAATGTCTCATATCTTGACACTAGTAGGACAATTCAACTTAGTCCAACTAACCACACAGGTTCTCAATATCAGTCACTCTACTCATTGTCTGTTGCTGCCTATACGGACTTCCTTTGATATTCCCTTCTGGCAGTTCTTTTAGACCACAGGATTCATACATATTTCTTGTATTAAGATTTCCTCATGACATCCTGAACCAGGACATTTCTTTTTCCAGGTGCCAACTACTACTCTAAAACAACCTGTAGAGATTTTGATTAAGGAAAAAAGAAACACAACAGTGTTCTCTCAAAATGTCTGTGCCTTGAGGTACAGCAATTGAAAATGCTTGATTATGTAGCAGCACAAGTATCTCAGGGTTTATAGTATTTTATTGCTAAGTATGCTGGCAAATTGGATTTTAAATACATCTCAAATTGGTCATGGGGTGCGCTGAGGATGGGGTAGTCCCTATTCTGTTGTTTCTTCCTCCTCCTTCCCCTTCCTTGTTTGATCACCTTCTAGCAAAAGAAAAGAGTACTACATACTATTTTCCCAGGTGAGGACACTGAACATAGGTTTGTTTATCATGGTCCCAGGCAAAATGAATATGCCAAATATACTTAACTCAAGACCAATTTGAGGCATCATTCTGCTACAGGGAAGCATGTGACTATCCCAGAAAAGATCAGTATATGCTTCAGCAGCTTTCCAACACCAGGGTTTTAAGGATATAATTGGGAACAATTTTCTTGCCCATATTCATAGAATCATAGAATTACCCAGGTTGGAAAAGGCCTTGAAGATCAAGTCCAACTGCAAGCATATGTCCTAATTTGCCAAAGATACTTTCTATTTCGGTACGCATTTCAGTTCATAGTAAGTTAAATGTGATCTTTCTGAAGATTGTTTTTTAATTTCTTTTTCCTCCAAAGAAATGCAGCCTTCCTGCATCCAGGCACACACACGCATTGATATCATTATTCAAGTGGAAAGATGTTGCTCAAGTTATTGATTTAACTCAGGTGAAGCAGGATCTCCTAATCCAACATGAACTGCATCATCAGCTGCCAGAAACTGAGAAGCGGACATCCCCAACTTGATTTCAATCACTGATTGCTTTCAGGGCATGAGGGGATTCTTTTGCACAAGAATTAACTGTGGTGGAAGACTCCACGTAAGACTGAACCTTTGAACTAATTTTATATGCAGGAAGTGAATACGCAGGAAGAGCACATATTTGCTGGAGTAGAATCTTCCTTCACCTTACTCCAGCAAAAGGCCACTACTTCAAGGATCACCAGCTTCCTGGAGGAAAGAAGAGGGCTATGCATGTTACAGTGCACAAAGATACACTCAACAGAGCATTCCATTTGGTTTCCATCTGAAAAAACTCTAAGGTAAGAACATGCATCTCCCCAAGCATAAACACTGACATTTTTTTAAAATGTACTTGAGAATGGTTACAACCACGTTCCTGGGCCTCCTATGGTGGCAGTGATCAGGATGAAATAGCATCAGTGACATGAACAGTATGACAGCATTATATAAGGGATTATGAAGCATTTTCAAAACCACTTTGATACAACATTAACAGTCAGCAAGAAAAGCTTTGTTTAATATTTCAACAAGTTTAAAAGTTAAACACTTTTTTTTCCTCTGATGTAGTACCAAGACAGGCAAAAGGCTTCACGCATCTCCTTCTTTTTCTACAATGTAGGACTATGGAAGAGATTTTTTTGAAAAACAGCCTTACATTCTCACAAGATACCCAACATCAGCAGACGATTTGACTCGCAGCTGTTTCCAAAGCATTTCTTTGTGTATTGCTTTCCCTGTCATTTTCAGAATGCGATCTGAGTGTAGTCAAATTGAAACAATTTTATGGAGTCTGAATGAGACTGAGAACCCATATCTAGCTCTGATATCTTCTGGGACTTGGGCAGAATGATGGATAAAATTGATTTCCTTACAAATCTGCTGTTTTCAAGTGAGAAAAGCTTACTCTCTCACTTTAAGCATAAAGTCAGAATAGTTAGAAGGATAAGACTTAATTTTAATATTCACTGCTCCCTGGAAATAGGAGTCAAGAAAATTTACTTGAGTGATAATTCAGCTAATTCCCTGCTTAGAAATTGTGAAGTTATAAGTAAATATGTGTGAACACAAGAGAACTGTGGTTCCTTTAAGAGATGTTATTTCTCTATAGTCACAGTGTCAAAACAGAGTAAATATTTAATTTACATACGATGCTGCATGCTCCTCTGAATATCTTCATATTTCTGTAGCTCAAGGCATACTTCCGGTTCACAAGTGATTCCTGCTCTTCTCCCACTGTTATGTATTTTCAAAATCAAAGCAAAGACTTACTCTGAAAATGCACAGACTTCTAAAGGGATAATTAAGCTCAAATGGAAGCTCCACACCACTTCCTACAAACACCATACAGATGAGAACAGTTAATTATGGATTTAGTATCTGTGGCCTCAACTAATGTATGAATGACAGTGAAGAGTACTCTGGTCAAGGTATTTTTCAACAAATGTATTTGGTTTTTTCTCAGAACAGAATACTATAGGTTCAGTGGGAAGGAACACAGAAAGATCATTGAGTCCAGCTGCCTGAAAACTTCACAGATAATGAAAAATTAAAGCACAGTGCTGACAGTGTTATCTAAATGTCTCCTGAACATCTGACAGGCACAGGGCATCAACTTCCTCGCTAGGAAGCTTATACCAGTGTTAGACCATCCTCACAGTAACAAAATTCTTCTTAGCACCTAATTCTGAACCTCCCCTGTTGCAGCTTTATGCTCTTTAGCATTTATTCATCAGTTTCCAGACAAAGGAAAATGGCATCTTCCTCTCTAATTCCCCTCCTCAAAAAGTTGTAGGGAACAATGATACCACTTTGCCTCCTTTTTTCACTGGACTAGATAAACCAAGTCCCATTCCCTACAACTACTACTGCTGAGTCAGTTTGTCACCCAGTATAACATGAACACCATTTTCTCATAGTTGGACAATTCATCCAGAAGGAGGATGTGTGGGACTGTGTTAAAAGCCTTACTAAAATCCAAAAAAGATCACATCTACCATCTTTCCTTCACCCACTAAACACACAATCTCATTGTTAAGGAGATCACTATACTAAGGATGGATTTTCCCTTGGATGAATACATGTTTATTATGCCTGGTAACTGTTTTGCTCATTAAATGCCCATCAGTATCACTCAGAATAACCTTCTTCATATTTTTTCCAGTCACTGAGGTTTGGACTAATACAGCTGTAGCTTCCTCATCTTTCTTCTCTCATATTCTTCTTGTAAACTGGTATAACACTGGCTAGCTTCCAGTACATCAGGACCTCATCACATTCCCAAAACTGATTCCCTTGTTCCAGAGAAAAAGTGCATATTCATTCACAATTTCAGCTATATGAAAGACAGCGTCTACTTCAGAACAACATTTTAAAGCAATCTGGTAAAAAGTATCACATCTTAAACTATTAAAGCAATCTGGTAAAAATATCACATCTTAAACTATTAAAATTGGCTTCCCATCAAGTCTTCCATTGTAATGAGAGTAACACACTGATTAATTATATTTTCCGTTATTATTCTGAGTAATAATCAACCAATAAAGCTATTTCATCAATAAAAGAAACTACAGCACTTTCGCTGTCAGCAGACATATTGCCATACAGGGACTCAAAGAATCATTCATACCCCTGTTCAAAACAATCATAGTGTCAAAGAATCCTTAGAGCTAGAAGGTAACTTTGAAGGTAATCTTAGTCAAACTCCCCTGCAATGAACAGAGACATTCATAGCAAATAAGGTTGCTCAGAGCCCCTCCAGCCTGATCTTGAGTGTCTCCAGGGACAGGGCACACACCACATCTCTGGGCAACCTGTTTCAGTGCTTCACCAACCTCACTGTTGAAGTCTTTTTCCTTATATCCAACCTAAATCTACCCTCTTAAAGTCTGAATCTGTCCTCTGTGAGTTTGAAACTTAAGTTTGTCATGTCTGAAAAACTGATTCTCACATTGGCACATATCTGACAAAGTAAATTAGCACTGTTAAAGTAATGCACACAGAATCTTAGTGAAGACAAACTGTGAATACTGGAACTGAGACATAAGTTCTGTAGAAAGAGAGGCTTCTCTGAGAATCTAGGCCCTACCAAGGATTAGGGAATGCAATTATAAACGTTTCATAAACGTTTCCTTGCCATTTGCACAGGGCAGCTCAGCTCCATATTTTCAAATGCCTCTGTCATACTTTATTCTTGCACTCTATGAATCAAAATTATCAGTCACAAAATCATTACTGCATTGCCGTACAATTAACTAAGTTTAGATAATTTGGGTAATGACTGCTATATTATTAAGGTATCTTTAATAAAAGAAGTTAAGTGAACAGCACGTTTCCTGCTGAAATTTTAATACAATTTATGCAGTTTTTAATGGTGCATTAAATCATCCAGTATTTAACTCTGGCACTATGATAGACTCAGCTTCACAATGGAATGCAGACAGGAGTGTCACCAAAAGCTGAAACATGCATATGTTAAAAAATAATGCTATAGGACCAAGTTTTAAAGTTATTTTCTTCCTATAAAACTGAGCTCTAGTAGAATAAGAATCCCAGATCAAGATACTGGATAACACCAAGAGTTATGGAGTGTTCCTTTTTTCTATTCTTCTCCTGTCTGTACATCTTCAAATATCTTCCATTTTCTACAAATTGAGTTTCTTTTCACCACAGCCTAGGTAAGACAAATGTAACAACATAACATATTAAGCTCTGTGTTATTTGGCACCTGCTACAAGTCATACCAACGCCTTTGGCTTCCTGTATCATTTGAGTATATCATTCCAGTAGTCAGAGGAAGCAAAGATCAGGCATCAAGTGTATTCTCAGCCACTGGCATGAGTACCTGGCACTTACAAAAAAGAAGCACACGCTGTACAGAAACAGCAATATTTGTATAATCTCACCCTTCACGCTACCTAACTTGGTTAGTGTCAAAGTAGGAACATCAAGTGTTTCAGCACAAACTTCAGCTCAGCACACCCAGAGATCACATTATTTCTGATCAGCTCCAGAAGTTGCCCCATTTTAGATAAGAGTCAGATCCAGATGGCTTCTAAAGGGAGCCACTGCTGGCCTGAGCTGCACCATACAATCACAGAATCATAGAATGGCTTAGGTTGGAAGGGACTCCAAGGATCACCACGTTCACAGGCAGGGCCAACAACCTCAAGATCTGGTACTGGATCATTTTGCTCAGCACCCCATCCAACCTGGTATAGAACACCTCCAGGGACAGAGCATCCAGAACCTCACCAGTCCTTCTGTGAAGAACTTCCCCCAGACATCCAATCTAAACTTAAAAATTAAGCTCTGAGCTTAAAACTGTTTTCCCTACTCATATCACTACCTGAATAAGAAGTTGATTCCCCTCCTTTTTATATTTTTTTTAATTTTATTTTTTTTTAAACACTGCAAGGCTGCAATGAGGTCTCCTCACAGCCTTGTCTTCTCTTCAGGCTGAACAAGCCCAGCTCACTCAGCCTGTCTTCTTAGGGAGGTGCTCCAACCCTCTGATCATTTTCATAACCCTTATCTGGACCTTCTCCAACAGCTCCATATCTTCCCTGTACAGGGGGCCCCAGACCTGGATGTAGTACTCCTGATAGGGCCTCACAAGGGCAGATTACAGAGGGACAATCACTTCCCTGTCCCTGTTGGCCACCCCTCTTCTGATGGTGTCCAGGATACCATTTGCTTTCCCAGCAAGAGCACACTGCCAGCTTACATTCTATAGGGCCCACAAATCCTTCTCTGCAAGGCTTCTCTTAAAGAGTTCTTCTCCCAGCCTGTATATGCGTATGACCCAAGTGTAAAACTCTGCAGTTTGCTATGTTTAACATCATCAGGTTCACATGAACCCACATTTCAAGCTTGTTGAGGTCCTGTAAAGAAATGCTAAGCCCTCCTCAAAACTATGAATTTCCTTACACTGCATGACCGTATGCATTAAATACCACAATGTTTAATGCAGCCAAATATAACCCATCCACTTGAGCAAGGGCCAAACACAGAGATGTTTAGGTGCCAAGCAGTTGCTTATTTATCAGGTGTCTGAATACATTATTAAAAAATACTCGCAGTAGTTAACTAGAGGGGCTACAGATTTCACCTGGAGCTCTGAAAAATCAAGCTTTCCCCTCCTGAACAACATACTTTGTATTTTCCTCCTAGGAAGTTCAACAGAAAATGTCAGTGATCTCCTGCTACAAAAACAAAGAACAACAAAAATAAAAAACTTAGACATTCTAAATGTACAGAATGCACTGAGAGAATCTATAATTATTTATTCATTTTCATTTCTTATTTTTAATGCTTTGATTTCTCAGAATCATCGCATAAGTTTTCTGGCATAATAATTATAAATACTTCATGATAGTGTATGGATATAGAAATTCTATTTGAAGTTTTGATGAGTCTGCAATGAAATGTTCACGAATTGTGTTTTTACTCCTGCGAGGACTTGGATGTCACAGTCATCTTGAAAAGATAAAACTCCTGCATTATTTCCCACTTTCCTCATTATTTATCATTCCCTTTCTCAGCTCAGAGTGTCATTTCCCAGCAGAAAATTCCACTGTTGGTTTTAATGTGACACATACACTTAAAAACTAGAAGGAACTGAGGAAGGTTCAGCCAGACAAAGAACATATTCTTGGCAAGACTGCGCGAGAAGAAAAAAGCTTATTGTAGAACCAGTAACAACAAGAAAATGACATGCTGGAAACTACCTGTATCACCATCAAGTAGAGAACATTCAACAGCACAACACTATGATGTAGTCCACTCTGCACACAATTCTGTTGAAAAAAAATTGTAATTTCCAAGCCCAAACTGCCACCCACAAAGGCTTATACTTCTGTTTCCTCCATTCTTTCTGCTAGTCTCTTGTGGCTCTAAGACAGGGTTCTTTCAATACATGTCACATAAAACCCCAAACAAGCACTCATGTTAGTTGCAACTCCTGAAAAAACAACTGTAAAGCTAGCAGCAAGGCAAGGCACATTTCCATTTCTCAATTTCAAGATGAAGCTATATATGCTACACCTTAAACTGCAGTATATCACCTTTGCACAGCAAAGGGCATGCAATGATACTGAAAATACAACTCATCTTTAAGGAGCACCAGAATAGAAAAATAGAGCATAACAGCGCAATTAGCGTAAAAGCAATGGACAGGTAATGTGGACCAAGTAACTTACAGAAAGTAAGAGAAAAAACAATACAGAGAAAAAACAATATAGAGAAAGTGAATTCCTACCCATTTGTCACATAAATGCATACAGCAATTAATTCTATAATGCACGGCTTATAATTCAAGGTTAATAGAAACTTAGATGTTAACAATGAGCCCTCTCGTAGAGAAGTAAGTCACCTAACAGAGAACAAGGTCTTCCTTAGCTGAAGGAGCAGCACAGGAAGAAGGCAGCAGGCTTTGTTTTTTTCAGAGATCAGATGGACCATGTTCAGCATGGTCAGAACATATACATACCAATCAGGATGTACAGCTTAACGTGCTCTAGAGAGGTGACTCCCCCATGAACAAGGAAATCCATTTACTGAATTGAATACATAGTCACCCAACTCAGTGCAGGAGCAGACTCTTTATAGTCATCGTCAAAGTTTTTAGATGAATTGAGAAGTTGCAGTGCAGCCCCCCTTCTTTCCCTTACCACATTCGCACTAACCCAATCATGCCACTAAGCAACCCTTTCACATCACACAAAAGTTCTGAAGCAGGTAATCTGGAAGTACGAGGAAAACAGTCTTCTGAAGTAGAAGTATCAAAAGCATTGGCAGCAATGAAGTGTAGTGAAAGGAAATGTTATCTTAAATAAGCACAATGGTGAGAAGCATTTCAGTAAAAGGAAAAGCACCTCAGCTTTATTTCAGCTCCTCACATCACATCAGTAATTCTGAAGAAGAAGCTAAAGAGTATCTATAACCAGCTGTATCTTTATACTCAATTGAAGCTCTTATTACAATTGCGACCTCAGCTTTGAAGTTCATATTTATATTTTACACAGCACTTGTGATCTGTTTACGAAGCTGACATTTTCAATTCAAGTTCCACAAAATATGAAGACAGAAAGAGACAGCGTACAATTAACTACAGAAATTTTCAAGCAGCCCACATAAGCAACATAAGTGAAAGGGCTACTGAAATTACCAGAGTTCAATTAGTTCAATTGCTCAAAATAATAATGATTCCAAACAAATAACAAACCACAATAACAAGCAGCCTTATGAAATAACATCTCCTTCCCTGAGCAGATCCCCTGCTTAACTTTGCATTTCAGGTTAACTCAGGAAAACACATCAGTCACTTTTAAACTAAAATAATAAAAGCAGTTTCTACTTCAAAATCTTCATTAGTATACATTACATCCATTTCTAACACAGTCGCAGTACTGACATTTTTAGATTTTCATGATACTGAATGTCAAGCTCAGAAAGAAGTAAAAGCCACAATGAGATGTTTCCTTTTGAAAACATTGTTCAAAAAATAAAAGGCAGAACTACTGATGAAAATGGTGATAAAGCAGCCAAATCGTTATAAGACTAAGTATTATTATGCAGAATAGTGAAAGGAAAGCTATATAAAAAAGGCTTTTAAAATCACATAGTTCCAAACTACACTGTGACTGGTGAATTTCTTATGTGATGACTTCTCCCTGTCTGAGTCAGGAAAATCACACGTGCAATCCCACATGCATAAAAGGATGGAAAATCAGAGGCAATTTTTCCCTACAGAGAATCTGATCCATTGGACCCTTACATAATGCACAGCACTGAAAGCGCAGAGGATATCCAGAAGTGTCATTCATGACATTTTTCCACTGCCACATCTTTAAAAGGACTACATAACAAGATTACATAAACAGGGACACACACATGCATGGACACAAGCCTCTGCTGCTACTGAGGCATATGCTCCCTTTTACATTCTTTATTACACATAAAATATAAAAACACTAGTGCCAAGTTTTCAAATAGCCACCACTGCCAATAAGCTTTTTCCATTTGATCATTAATAAAACCAGAAGTAGTACTGGAGTAAATGCCATTTTCATCTCTTTTTAAAAATACTTTCTACTTGATGCATTGTATTTTGATACATCTCAGATGAATTAAGCAGAGACTGGCAACTACACATGGCAATCTGATTAATGACATATAATATGATTTATGGGCTTCACTTTCATACACTGGGTCAGGCTGATTTTTTAATATACTCCTACAGATGCAAACGAGTACCACATTAAGTTCTGCCTGGTTCAAAAAATTTCCCATTGAGATCAAAAGGACCAAACATTTTCATTTAATAACGACTGTGTAAGGTTTGGGGATTAGAAATTATTTGTTTTTAAGGCGGGCCAAATACCATCCAACAGAATTTTCAGGGAATCAGATAGCAGCCCTGAAGTGTACATCTAGGCAACTGAAGCCTACAGAAGATTCAAGCATTTTCAGATTTGGTGGTTCTATGTGTCTACTTATCAGCCTGCACCAAAGACCAGCGACATCAATTTTATACAGAGGGCTGTGTCAAAACCTCAGCTGTAGATTTTCACACATTTGCACTGAGCAACAGAGCTGAAGAATGTGTAAGCCACACAAAGATGCAATTCCCATTCAGTCTGCAACAAGATAACCTTCCCAAGATATGGAGGCAGAACCGCCATAATTGCAAGTTTCTTTGAATTTGTTTCTCCCTAAAGGATGTAATAACTGAAGAAACTACACAGTCCAACTAACTTCCCCAACACTGCACCACTTTTAACAACTGCTTATACTACACACACAGAGGAGCCTGACTTGAATCAATGAAGTGTTTCCTTATATCACTGGTTGTCTCAAATGATGATGATCAACCAATTAGAAGCCATAACTTGTGCTTATTGGTTTGTTTCTTTGTTGTTGTTTGTTGTTTTTTTTTTTTGCCATGAGATACTGTCTAGATTTTGTTGTTGTTCTATTTTACAGTTCTGCAGAACTGAATAAGAAACTTGTCTTCAAACTAGCTAAAACTGCAATATTACTTAGGAGTTTTCTATTGGTGCTAGTACTGCTTCTTTTCATGTCAAACAATGAACAGAATTAGGCCATTACTAAAAACTTTGAAAATCCAGCTCACTAATGACTACTTGGATCACCCAGCTTCTTTCTCATTAAAAGTTTCAGAAATAATACAAGAAAGTAAGCTAAAAAAGACACTAGGAACACAGCAGCAAATTATTTGCTAGAATTCTAAAAACTTATAGCCAGACTCTACAAGCAGGCAGCAGAAGAAAACAAGGTTCTAGCATGGAACTACAGCATTTAATTTACATATTTTTCCAATAAACGTGCTTTGGTCAATTGCTGATATTTCTATATTAAAGAGGCAAAATATTGCAATATCCTTGCATTACCTTTGTAAACATACCTGCAAAAAGGTTTTTATTGCATCTCTTCCCCTTACCGTTTTAAATAACATTTGAATCTCTCTGATGGTAAAGACAATTCAAATTGCTAAGCTTAATTATAAGGAATTAAAGTCAGGGATTAGTTTATTGCTAAGTATACAAAGTAATTATTATTGATGTTAAGAAGGATATATGATTGCAAAAAAAGCTCCTATTGCATTGCTGCTGGCAGCACCGGCAACAGATAATCAAAATTGTGTCTTCAGGGTTCAGTGGCACCACAAACATACAGAATACTTTTTTAAAGTTTGTTTTTTCTATGCTTCTGGTTTTTCTTTGTTTTGTGGACCAATACAAGAAAGAAGGGAAGAGTCTTATTTATCTCACTTCATTGGGGAATATGAGTAACCAGTAAGACTCAAACAAACCTTCAGAACAGAGAAGGTTTCGTCCCAGGACTTAACGCTCCAACAGTTAAAACAGTGAACTCCCAGAGATGCTCAGAATTTTAGTCAAGACGGTTTCAAGTTTCTCAATTTTTCCTTGACAAAGCAGTGCAGAGTTTGCAGTTTGCAGCATGAAATAAAACCTTCTCTAGGCGAATTCATTCTCACATTGTGAATTACAGTTGCTCATCCAATGATCAGGCTGCATTTTTGTCTTTGCATCAATTCCGGATGCTTCTGTCTAGTTCTATTACAGATGATCGGTTTGGTGTAGAAAATCACATCAGAGGAGTCTCCAGACTAAACTAGGTAATCACATTATTGTATCAGTGGTCTCTTCTCACCCTCAAAAATAGGCCACATGACACTGAAGCAACTGTATTTCTGATCCCTTGCTGGTGAAATGACACAAAACACAAAAACACATCCCTTCCTCCTTTGTCTTAACTCTTCAATTAGCAGCTAAGCTCTTTTTCCAGTTTAATACCTATCATTAATACAGTTCTTTGCTATACTTATTTGGTCTTTCTCCACTTCCTTTCTGTCAGAAAACCAAGATATTAGATAGGCAAACCAAATAGTCTCTATACAAGCCCTGTCTTTTGGGCTGACCACTAAGAGCTGTGATCTATTGCTGTCTGGAAGTGCCTAGTTTAATTGAAGGATAAAGAGACATGGACAACTGAAATTTAGTACAGATGCAAGAAGCAACATCTGGAATGTGTCAGCAAGACAAAAAAGTTGGAGAGCTGGACAAACAAGAAGGTACTATGATGCCAGTGTTTTGCAGAGGGTATCACCTCAGCAATCTGAAGTTCTCTTCCATTCGAAAAATCTTTCCTTATCCCCATTACAACAAGAAGTAGCAATCCAAAAATCAGACTTTCCATCCTGATGAGCTACTAGAATGTTTGCAATTTCAATAAATCCATTATATTATTACCCACACTTCCTTTAGATCAACTATGTGTCGGCACAATGCTGACATGCCCTTAACTGATTTTAAGCAAAGTTGCTGGACTTCTCCTCTCCTTATCCATACTAGCTACATGTACCTATCATATTCACGTAAATAGGGTCATTTTATAACTCCCTCTGTAAAAAGAAATCCCTATGAATCCTGACAGAAATTATATATGTTAATATTCCAATACAAAACCAAAAGTGCATCATTATTATATACTCACATGGGAAAACAAACGCAGAATTAAGCATGAGGTTATTTGCTTTGTGTGCTCTCACAGCAGGTAATGCTGCAGCTCACTGCTCTGTAATATACTGCGGGAATAGTTCAAAAACAGGAATGATACTTCAGCTCAACTGTTCATCATAAACTCATTTGTCTGTAAAAAATATTTGTCTGGAATGCATAACAACAAATGATGGTAAGCTACTTGATGGCACAAGCATTATATAGCTCTTACAGATATTTTTCTCCATGAATAACGAAGAGATTGCCTAATAAAGATTTCCAAATATGGAGAAGGAAAAGAACCTGCAATCAAATAGTTTTAATATTTATGAAACATTAAAAGATTAGTTTTCATTTGGGTCTTCCAAATGAGTTTAATGCTAAACAAAATCTCATTTTCTTTAAGATTCTTTAACTGCTTCTGGAAGTTCCACTCTAGCTACACCATTTGTTAAATAGCAACAACAAAAAATCCTGTTTAATGCAAGCATCTGAGGTATTTTATTTCTAAACACTTTCCCCCCACTTACTGCTATCAGCTACCTCAAAACTACACCTCTCCTGTTACGGGAGAAGAAACACTACAGATCACTGCATTCAGAAGCAGATGATAAAAGAGAAAAGTCCTAAATACTTGGTCCATTTCCCATTCCCTGATGCTGAGCACAAGTCCATTGAACTGTTTTTCACTGTAGTTTAAACTTCTTGGGAGCCTGTGAAACAACCTGAACGATGTCTCTGCCATCCACAGGCCTATTCTTGCCACAGAAAGCTGAAATAGAAACTCAGAACAGCTACTGGACATCAGTTATAGTCAGCAGTTGCGTTTTTTTTTCCTCTTTCTTTTCAATTTCCTCTTTCTTTTCAATTCAGCCTGATCAAAAAAATATGCCAGATCAGCAACAACAGCATTACTCAGGGGCAAAGAAAACTAACTGGAAAAAGGCTTCTTGCAAGAAAAAAAGAAACAGGATTTTGGAGAGCAGATCCCTTCTGTACTTTATGGGAAACTAAGCAAGTCAGTAAAGCTCAAAAGGAAGAAGGAATCATACGTCTTGCAAATTCAGCAAGGAATTCTCACTGCAGTTTCTCACAAACCTATCCAAGCTTTGGAATCAGTATGCCTACAAGGGAGAACTTGTGGTGTCCCAATACAGGCTGGCATGCCTCAAAGACTGTAGAAGTACATTACAAACCATGGAACTGTACATCTGTGTTTTCTACCACAGATGGTATTAATAAAAGAACTAATAGATAACAACCATCTGTGAGAAGAATAACACCAGTCTATTACTAGTCTGTGATTCAAGGAAGGCCAAGTAATCTAAAGTACTTGGTTTTGATCAGGGTATTTCCTTTTGTGGACTACACAGCTGGTCTACAAGTTTTAAGAATGATTTTTTGGGGAGGGCAAGAGCACACACAACACAGCAGGACAGCTCTATTCGATCTCTTTCCAGAATGCCTTTGTCTTCTAGCTCATCACCGACAGTAAAGACTGCAGTACATGCAAACTTGTTTAACATGGCAAGCACCTGGTAACACAGTTTTAAGAACTCTTTCACTAGACCTGAATATTACTTGTTACACATTTAAAAGGAAAACGCTGGGAAGTTTTGAAGCTTCCTAATGACACTCTGTAGACCCCACGTTACCAGGGTTACGTTGAAGAATGAAGTTGCAACCCACTATAAAATATGGTTTGTTGAATCACTAACAGTAGATCTGTGACCTTCAAACGTACATTATCCAGAGTCACAAAACACAGTGCACCCAAGATGAGGAAGCCAGGAGGAATGATTACCATCTCCTTCATGTGATCTTTTTTCAAGTCACCATGCATGGCCCAAGCTCTTAATTACCAGATCTGTCAGATCCTTAGCAGCTATTTGTCAGAGTTCAGAGAGCTAGTTCACGTGATAATGAAGTTGTAGTATTGCTTAATTACCCGCCCAGCCAAAAGAATGTGCTTTACTCTTAGCTTCTTGTCAGGTTTTACTTAGCAGAAGCAACCATATATTTTGAATTAAGTTTACCATTATTGCTAAGCTTGCTTTCTTTCTGCCAATGAATGAACAAAATGGATCAATTTAACTATCAAAACAACTTGTAAAGGGACAGCAGAATCATCAAAATCGCAGTTCCAGCACAGAGCAGGACACTCCATCTGCTTACATACACCAAAAAAGATGAAAAGCCAAGAGGTGGGGAAGCAAAACGCTTTCCAAACAGAAAATGAAATGTCAAGCCTTTGGATAGCCACTTCCAAATGGACAAGTATTCCCACATCCTGGCAACTTGCACATGGAAATATGCCTAATTACCTTCACCTGACCACACTTAGAAAGTGTGAAGTACATGCACAGAGCATCTAGACTGTAGGCAAATGCACATACTTTGCTATAAAAAATGTTCTCTCTGTCCCTGGCATAAGTATAAAGGTGATAGAATCACCCAATCAACAGAAGAAGTGAATGCACTTCACAGGGAGAACTATTCTTACTGTAAATTTCCAGAGGGAATTAACCAATTTTCCGCACTATGATAGAATCAGCATATTGTAGATTGAACCTGTAGATAATGTCAAAGCAGAAGAGGTGCTTTCAGATTTGTGTGTCGGCTGAATCTCAAACATAAAAGGCTGCCTCACTTCCGTTTGCTCTGCTTTTTTATTTTTCAGTATACACATTATTGGAACATAATGCAGTTGCAATAAGCAGTTCAGCCCAACTGATGACAGAAGTGAAAATATCCCTTAAATCTTATATGATTCAGTACTTGACAACAACTGACCTCCCTCCCGTCAACATGAGTGACCATGAAAGATCAGGAAGGCCATGAGATCATGGCCATATTCAAAGAACTTTTTGAGCATAGGCACTGCTTAAAATAATAATACTGTTATTGCTATCCCACAATTTAGTCTTGAATATGATTACTTTATACAGAAAAAAGGTTGGCAGAGAACTGACAGGAAAATAAGGGTAAATAGAAAATAGCTAGGAAAGAGTTCAAAATTCAAATCCCACTTTCCTACACACAATTACCATATATACTTCAATGTCTGCTGCAGTGTTCAGAAAAATGACATAATGCCCTTCTTTCTGAATAGTTTTTTGTTGTTTTTTTTTTTTGAAATGGGTAGATTTAATGACATAAAGTATTAATTGAATGGATTTCATAGAAGAGCAAGCATGAGTGAATAGAAGAAATGACGGTACTGAGCTACTCCAGTAGGAAGCTATGACTTCAATCTAATAGACAAGTAACCTTAATAACACTGCTGAAATGGGGTACCAATTTCCCACTTTTCATCCTGTTCTCAGTGGTACAGACCACTGCAGCTTCTTATCTTGAGGACAAGATACAGGACACATGCAGTTTTGTAGAACTGGAAATAACATGTTGCACCTAAACCTTAAGAGGCTTCAAAGAATAATAATAATCACAAAATAAAGGTTAAATCTATATGGATGACACAGCCATCCAAGAAGCACTTGGAGCTTGTAGCCACAGCTCCAGTATGAAACACACTAGGACTGATTTCTCATATAATCTTACGTACAGTGGGTCCAAAAAAACCCTTGAAAATTTGTTTCAGTTATTAACTACCTGATCTTTCAAAAGGAAGCTACGCTTTCAACTTGTAGTCACTGTATATTGCTGTGCATTCATTTAATAGCCAGATATCTGTGATCACATCCTTCAAAATTCTAAATTGGTATTGCCAGACCATGAACAAATTGATCTACTTTTCTTTGAAAAAATAGAATACATCATAAAGGGTGCTTATAAGAAATAGCTCAATTTTCAGAATCTCAATTAGCCTCCTTGCAGTTCTCCTCAATTTTCTCACTCCTACTTAAACTACGGACATGAAAATTAGAGAGACATTCCATTAGCAGTCATGTCAGCACTAAAGCACAAATTATCTAAATACTGTACTACTATTGTGAATTGGTCTTTATGCATTCAGAATTCACATACATCTCTCCATTCATAATCACAGTAGAGGATCCATCATTCAGCATCATATCTATAACCCATTACAGTGCTTAGCTCCATCCTAGGAAGATAGTACCCTAGGACTGTGGTCACCTGGTCACCAACCACACGGATGCGGAGCACTGTTTGCCTTCTCACTGATCATTTCAGAGCACATAGTACCCATGTGTTTTAGTAAACAGCATGCAGGCTATGCTGACTTTGTCCTTCTTAAAAATTTATTCACTACTCATCTTAACACCATCTATAAAGATCATCAGTAGTGGTGTTTTAGGTTGATTTGTTGAAAGCACCACAGTGAAAGCTAAGTCAGAGATAACCATCCAGGTCCCTGCTATACACACTGGTACTTCTGCCATGATCCTTGATTCACTGTTTCAAGATGAAAGAGATCAGATACAGCCAGCATGGGTTTATGAAAGCAGGTCCTCACCCGATCAATCTGATCTCCTTCTATGACAAGATGACCCACTTAGTAGGTGAGGGAAGGGCTATGGACCTTTTACATTAACAAGGCATTTGACCCCATTCCCCCACAGTATTTTGGTGAAATAGCTGTTCATGGCTTAGTCAGGTACAGTTTTCTACAGTTTTCTCAGAGAACAACTGGATGGCTGGGGTCAAAGAATCATTCTGAACAGAGTTAAATGCAGTTGTCAGGTATTAGAGAGAGATCTGACAAATATTTTTATCAGTGATCTGTATAAGGGAATCACATACACCCTCAGTGATTCCAGGGATCACAGCAAGTTGAGTAGGACTGTTGAACTGCTTGAGGGCAGGAAGGCTCTGCAAACAGAGTTGGATAGGCCAGATCAATGGATTCGACCCAGTCACATGGTATTCAAAAAAGGCTCCACACCAATTGCTGCACTGCAGTCACAACAACCCCATATAACAGTACAGGCTCACAGAAGAGTGACTGGAAAATTATGGGACATGGTTTAGCAATGGAACTCCATAGGACACATAGTTGGATTCTGTGAGTCTTTTCCAATCAAAATGATTTCTATGATTCTACTGTGGTTTCACGTGGACCATAGCAATTTTGCATTTTTTTCTGTTCAAGTAAAATGTCATGCAACAGCATCTCTGTAATACATCTCTTCTGCAAAACAGGTAATAGAAGTATTTTTCTGCTTCACAGAGATATGAGTGTCTGTATAGAAGCAGTGTCATACTGTGACATTAACAAGCATAGATATCTGTATTTAAACTAAGACCATTCAACTTTCTTACCCCCAAAAAAACAGAAAGCTGAGAAGCAGCTACTGCTTTAGCACAAGACTTCAGAGTGAAGAGATCTGTATTTCTGAAAAGTCAGATTCTGTGAACAGTTCTGGAGAGAGCTCAAGGAGTACTAAGGATACAACAGTTCATAGTCAAAAAGAAGTAGGCAAAGACCTGGTCTTGTCAGAGGGAAGTGAATGTCAAAACCAAGGTAGAAAAAATAAATAGGTAGTGGGTTGTGGTAGATCCATACTAAGCAGCAATGAGCCAGTGGAAAATTTTCTGGTTGAAAAAAAAATAAATTCCAAGCCTGGAATCTTGGAATCATCTACTTTCCAGTAAGCCATAGCCTGCCCAAACCACTTGGTGCTATTACCTGATGAAGCCACATCTTTCAACTGGAACTTTCAGAGAGAATCCTTACCAAGATGCCCTGTTTATTGCTGTTAAGATGAAGTTCCAAACACGCTCACTACCTCACAGCTCCCTTTGTCCTCCAAGAGGAAGCTCTTCTTCACTGTTCTCAGCAGAAGCACCTATAAGCACTTTCAAAACTACAGCCCATCATCTCAAAACCCCTTCAATTTGCAGGATCAAAAATAACTTTCACAATGAATAGCTTTGCAGTCAAGAGGAATGTAATTTACACCAGTGCTGGATAAATTATTTACTCGTGCATTTATTTTAAGCCTTAATGCTTCTAACAAGCAAAGCAATAAGGATCTCTCTATAAATGCTGATGAATCGTTTTAGTAACCAGAGATAAAACAGTACACATGCTAATAAAAAAAAGACAATGTTTTTTTCCTGCAGAACTGTACACCAATTGTTTACCAAAAGAGCATGATTAAAAACTATGCACAACCATGTGAGGTAATTAATATGTGTACCCTCCATGAGACAGGCAGATTCATCCTCTCAGAGCAGCAGTATTTCCAGAGCAAAAGTTCAAAATGCTGTAACAAAGCTCTCTAGAATGAGCATTATGTTAGTTACATTACCTGCTTGATTTGCTGGCAGGCAACGGACTCTATGATCTCAAACTGAAAAAGAAAGCATGAATAGCCCCCTGACACGAGTCAAGTACAAGCAGGAAGTCCAAGTTAGCATGTGAGCGAAAGCCTTCACAGTTGGTGGTCACAATAACAAATAATTTGATTAAGGAGATGTTAATGTACACCAGAAGATACAAAGGTAGAAGACTACACTAGTAACAGTAAAGACTCAACTATTTTTCCTTCCTGGGGATACAGCTGATTTCTCCCTTCCTCACAGCAATTTCCATCTAACTAGCCTTGATTAATAGAGGATTGTCTTGTAGAACTATGCACAGCCTCACAGAGTTGCAGCATTGAAAAGCACCTTGAAAGACTGCCTAAGCCATTCCTATCCTCTGCAGAAATGTGCCCAGGCTTTTCCTACAAAGCCTCCGCTACCTGCAGCACTGCCTCATATCCAGGCATTCCAGGGCTTTTAACTACTCTTACTATTAAGAAGTGTCACATAACAAACCCGTTACTTGATGATCCTTGGGGTTTCTTCCAGCCCAAGCCATACTATGATTCTATGATTATCTAAATAGTCTTTTTTGAAGTTTAGGCATATCACCTATCAGCAAAGCAGCCTTTTCCATACCTACAAAGAGTCAGGGGTCTCCTTCAATTTTCCCTCTGCAGGAAAGATCCTTCCATTTACCAACAGCAGAACGTTACTTCTTTACAGTAAGACAAACTAAACACCAAAAGCTCCACTAGCTAATACGTTCTAAAGCAAACTGACTACATAAAAATAGGCTGTAAGGGAAAGAACTTGGCATTTGAAGGAAGACATTCAAGCTGAGTAACCCATCAGAAGCGTTACAGTTCCTATAGACAATATATAAGGAGGGGCTCAACCAAGCAAGTTAATTCTCAGAATATTGTTTTCACTTTCCCTTTCTAAGGGTCTTAGCCACATAAGTCTTTTGCTGAATATACTTTATCTGTGTACTCAGGAACCTTATCACAGATTAGACATCAAATTGTCATTTCAGTAAGCATGCAAATTGTAAACTGATATTTGATCCCAGTTAGTGTCAACTGCTTATCTTTGGAGCATCCTGATTATCCTCAAACAAGTAGAAATATCATCTCTGTTATGATCCACACGTCTTACATTTACAGAGCACTTCAGAAAATCCTAAGCCAATATTTACTCAATAAACTGTCTTTGTTTCTACTCATTTCCTTCTACAAATTCCAATATAGCTACTTCAAAAGCAAGTTTATATTTAATTTTTTCAAGCCAGAAAATATACGATGAAGGGGCAGCAATGAGGGGAGACAACACTGTTATTTCAGCATTCTAGTGCACAATATGCTGGCGCCATGAATAAGCATAATAATCCTTTCCTGCTCTTATTGTAAAAGGACTCGGCACCAGCCTATGCAAATGGACTGTAATTACTCTTGTAACCTACAATGACCTCAGACATCAGTATCTGGTGGAAAAATCCACAGAGCAAGTAGCTGTGATTTTTCTAACTTGACATATTCCTGTTTGCTAAGGATTTTTTTATTTTTAAATTGAAAACTTCTCTGGTGTGAGAGAGATGTTTTAATCACGTATCAATCTCCAACTTAAAGATGTAAAGCAGGGAAAAAATGAATTGTGAAACTAAAATACTTCTATGTGATGAATTCTCAGCTATTACCATTCAGGAAGAATTATGAGGAAAGATTTAGACATGTAGTTACCTTTTTTAAAATTAAGTAATATGTCTTCTGAACATCTTGCCTTTTGTTATCAACTAGCAAAATAATCCATGGCACACTGTCTGCACACTATCTCTTGTGATGTGAATAAGGAGAGCTATGATTTTAGACTTTCAGACGGGCTTCCAAAAAAATTAAAATCATTACCTTCACAATTAGCTCTGTAAAAGATGGGTACATAGATTTTTGCCACGTTGCATAAGACAATCTTTCTTTGGGCAAGAAATCAATGTGTGACATTCTCCGCTCCTCTCCTATATCACTTTAAAATTACTTGGCAAACTGTCTCCCAGCATAATTTGCAGCGAGAGGGTCACAGTCAATCCTAGAAGCTTGGGAAAATTCCACTAGCAGGGCCCATGTTTTCATTAATCATGAAGCAGTGTTGAGGATCTACTTTTCTCCTTCATTGTTCTACAGCGCCTCTGCCATCTTTAACTAAGCTTTATTTCGCTGTGAGTGATGAGACTTAACTTGATGTCTCCACATGGTATTTGAAACACCCTTCACCAAGATGGGTGAAGACAGACATCCACTCAGAAACAAGACAACTCCTGTAGTCCTGTTTCCCAATGTAATTATAAGTCCATATTTTCACTTATTTGAAAAGTAGAAGGGCCAAAATGTTCAATATGTTCCAACATGTATTCTGGAACAAAAGAATCTGATTACCATAAACACAAAGGGGACTGTAGAACTCCCTGAGGCTGTCACTCTGATAAAACAGCTGTTGCTTTAAGGAAGCCAGACTTCTGTCATAAACTGAGATTCTCCAGGACTTTTTTTAAATTGATTTTCTCTCTCACACAACAGGACATCATGAGAGTGACCTGGAACTGATCAACAATAAAGCAAACAAACAAAAATTAGTAGTCATTTGTCAACAGAAGACCAAAGAAACTCAGAAAAATGCAGAAGAGTTGATAAGGCCGTCATCCCCCTCTCATACTCTTATTGCATCTTTACACATTTCCCACAGCAGATGAACAAAGCTGAACCTTACACTACGAAGAAACCATCCTGACTAACGAAGGCACGATCTTACTGCTCTCACTTAGGCTAAAACCAAGAAAGATTAAATATAGTGTGACTGTACTTCAGTGCAGGTGCTTCCAAATCCTCTTGCCACTCCATCCACCTTTAATCCGTTTTACAGCATTTGTGTGGCAGCAAGCTCAAAGATCTAAGTATGGATGAGGCAAGCAAGTACCAATACACTGCAATAAGATAACAAATACAGAAAGCTGCAAGGAGCAAGCAAAGCATGTCAGAAGAAATAGTGCATCATGTTAAGAACTGCTCTGGGTTTACAGCCACTGCAGAGCAGCGCTATTCAACCAGATCATACAGCTCATGACAAACATCTGGAATACCAGCGATCCTTAGAGTCTTTTTGACCTAGCACACAACAATATATTTTCAAATCATTTTTAAAAACATAAATCTTGAGATAAAATACAGAGACATTACCTTAGCATTCAAAACCCACTTTCCCAAACTAAGGAATAACTGGATGAGAACTCCTGGGAAACTGACCTCAGGGACACAGGAATGGAACAGAGCTTTTTAAGTCCACCTCTCTGAGAATACAAAAGCTTCCCCCCTCCCCCCCCCCAGCATAATAAATAAATCATGCAAATGTGTAGGGAAACTAGCATGACTGAACAAGAACCTGCTGCTCAAGTTCCTTGCCTTGGTCTTCACCAGAAGTCAAGCTTCCTACACTTCTCACATTGCTGAAATTCTAGACAGGGAGAAATGAAGCAAAATCTCTCCCATTTTAAGAACAGAGGAAGTTTGAGACTGCATGTGTAAAAGTCTATGGAGCTGGACAACACATCCCAAGGTCGGCCAGCAAAGCTTCAGCAAGGACAGATGGTATCTGACAAATATGGTGGCCTTTTATAATGGAGCAACAGCGTGGTGGACAACAAAAGGGCAACTGTTGTCATATACCTGGACTTGTGCAAGGCCTCTGACACAGTTCTGCACCACATCCTTATCTCTAAATTGGATAGCTATGGATTTAAGGTCTGAGATTAACAGTGGATAAATAATTACTTGGGTGATCACTGCCAAAGGGCGTTTATGGCAAGGTGTCTAGGTGGAGGCCAGTCACAAGTGGCGTCTCCCAATCTGGGACCAGCACTCATCAATATCTTTACCAGTAACATAAACAATGGGATTAAGAGCACTGTCAGCAATCTTCCCAGTGACACTAAGCTGACTGATACAGTTGATAAAATAGAGGAACGGATGCCATACAGAGGGACATGGACAAGCTTGAGAAGACCAGGAGAAGAATTCACAGAGATAAGCCCTGTGGAGAAGGACTTGGGGATTCTGGTGAATGAAAGGCTTGATGCTAGCCAACAACATGTTCTTACAACCCAAAATGCCATCTGTGTCCTGCACTGCATCAAAAGAGGGCTGACCAGCAGAGAGAGGGAGGTGTTGTTCCCATCTGTTGCACCCTCATGAGATGCTACCTGGAGTACTGCACCCAGGTCTGGGAACCCCAACACAAGAACATGGAGCTGATGGAGCAAGTCCAGAGGATGGCTGCAAAGATGATGAGAAGGATGGAGTATCTTTTCTATGAAGACAGGCTGAGAACTGGGCTTTGTGCAACCTGGTGAAAAGAAGACTCCAGCCTTCCAATATTTAAAGGGACCTTATAAACAAGAGATAACAGACTTTTTGCATGGACTGGTAGTAAGAGGATAAGGGGAAACTACTTTAAAAAATAAAGAAAAATAATAGAAAAATAGGGAGATTTAGGCTAGGTGTTAGTAGGAAATTCTCTATTCAGAAGATAGTGAGGCATTGGTACAGGCTGCCCTGAAACATATGCCTCATTCCTGGAGGTGTTCAAGGCCAGGCTGGATGGGGTACCAGGCAGCCTGATCTAATAGCAACCCTGCCCACAGCAGAAGGGGGTTGGAATCTTTAACGTCTCTTCCTACTCAAGCCATTCTACATTAATGATTACCTATACTAAAAAAAAAAAAGTTAAGGGCTTATGACTCCTCTCTCAAGACCCCCTTTAGAGGCAGCATTTCCGAAACATCTAAATAGTTTAAAAACCGGACAACTTATAGTACACAGACTTTGATAAGAGCTAGGAGGCTTTAAAAAAGCCTAGATTCTTCTGAAAATCCCACCATCTGTTTTGATCACTATGAACAATTTTCTGTGGTTAAATTGCCTCATCAAAAGTAGGCCACTAACTGGCACTGTGGAAATGGCACTGCACATCAATCATTTCAAATCACTGTGCTAATGTTTCTATTCAATTTATGTAACTATTCTCAGCATAGAAGCCTCTGTTGATATGAACAAAGTAATGCCAAGTAATCATAAATTTTTGGGAAGGAAGATAAACAGATACCTAGGAATTTATGTTAATCCTGGTGAGAATGACACATTGACACAGCAGTGAGCAGAGGATATTTTCTTGCCATTTGACTATTTGTTCCTGAGAAACACAGCAGCAACTCTGTTTGCAGATGTTAGCTTGATTTATTTAAATCTCATCACCTGTGATGCACGCTTACAGAAAGTTCTTATTTGGAATAATGAGCAGATGAAGTAATTCAGTATGGAATAAACTGTAAATAGTGCTAGATTCTCATGGAGACATAAAAGAGCAAAAGGATAGAGAGAACAAGTTCTCATGAAACTGAGCAAATGCATTATTCAGTTACCTGTTATTTAATTTATCTGCTGCCATTCCCTGCCTCTCCCCAGCAACATTTCAGAAGCTCATGAACTGCTAAAGAATCCAAGATACCAGATAGAAGTTGCCAGGAGTCAGGGACCCAAACACCTTGAAAGATTTGGGTGGTTAGGTTTATCTGCTTATATGTTCAGAATAATTTCATTTTAAACATGTGTAAAAACCTTTCAAAATAGGATTAAGCATTTATCTTCAAATGACACTTGAAAACTAGGTCCATGCTCTGAACAAAAGACCAAGCAGAGTATTTTTCCAATAATATTCTTATTGTTCTTCCTAGGTTGGATACTCACCAGAGAACTCAAGTAAAAACCCAAGTAATAACCTATCCATCACTTATAGCTTTCAAAAATCATATCTTGTCAGAGGGCAAGCAAAAGAACCAAGGCACAACAAAGCATCACCTCCTTACTCTCTGCAGTGGACATACTTCCTTAAATTATCTAGAAAGCACATGACCAGAGCTACACTGACTACTTATACTTGGTGCCAAATTTTAGGGATAAATTGCTCAATACCAATTACTTAGTTTAATTCAGATACTATATAAGTAGTATCACTGATTCAGAGTTAAAAAACATGCTTCAACAACATGAGCCAAAAGATCTCCAAATTTTGTAGTATTTTAACACAATCATCATGAGGAGAGCTACAAGAATCTCACTTGGTCACAAAGACAATGAAAGTGATTCCATTTTGACCCAGAAGGGAGAAAAAAAATGATTCTATTAAAATACAGCATTCAGACTAGGCTGGTTTCTTGTGTTCTAGGTTCATGTCCTAACAGACAAGCCTAGTTCATAGACTATTTTAACTTCTCTCTGGGCCAGTAACATAGTAGCTTTGTTTTTTACATTAGACAAAGATAGGAAACTCGCATTGCTTACTCTTGTAAGCAGATTTGCAAGAGGAAGGACAAAGAAGAAAAAACTCTAGCCTTTGCTCTGAGCCACATAAACCAGAACTCTAAGACCTAACTCCAACAGGGCAGAGAAACATCCTAACTTATGAGCTGTTTGATGTGAAGGTATCAAAAAATTTCCATCACAATCTGGGGCACATTGCCAAATCCCCAGAGTGAATTTCACCATTCTGAAAAATATCAACAGTATTTGCAGCAACCACAGAAGTAAGATGAAAAATCATTAATAGCAGCTTGCAGTTCTGCATCAAGTCCAATCTCTTCTGAGCAATTACACTTACTCTAATAGGGTCAACTCGGTGGCAAGGGGCAAGATGCTGTGTCTTCTTTCTTGTTAAGTAAACCACTAAACAAGTCAGAAAATGCAGAACACATACATATATAAGAGGAATTCAGGCACCCTCCATATTTTTAAGTCTTTAAGATAAACTGTAGAGAGAGAAAACTCATCATTTTCTATGCATCTGTATCTTGTCAGCAAAGCTGTCCAAGAGCCTACAAAAAAACTATGATGCTTATGTATGCCCTTCACAAAGCCTTATGAGAGGCTTTTAAAACACAGCAGGGAGAACCACCAGAAATGATGAAGCAATTAAACATTTAGTATCTGGTGTTGAAACAAGAAAAATACCCTTACTGAAATCGGCAGTAGGACTTCTGGGCTCAACTGTCAGTGTCAGGAAGCCACAATTTCATTAGGAGTAAAGTTGAAATTAAAATTAAACCACTTTTTTTCCTCACTGACACGATGATAGCTTTTGACCTTCCTGTTTCCATCCACATAGGTACGCAGCTGCAAGTGGTTTTCCTTCCTAATCATCCTTGCAAAACACTTGCAGGATGATTTCCTTGGTATTGGCTGGCATTTGAATAGCACTATTTCAGTTCCTTTTCACATGCTCAGTCTGTATAATTAGATTAGGTGAGTATCTTTATGGAGAATTCTCTAAAGCCACCTTTTCATCCCCGGCTATCCTTAGTGCTTACAGGCAAATTCTGTTACAAGGTAAAGGCTAAGGGAGCTATTGATTATAGCACTATCACCACCAATATCACCTTCAGAAGTGTGAGATGTTAGCTGGTCACAGAACAAAGTAGACAGGATTGCTTCTAATATGCTTAAACATGCATGTGCATAGAAGGACTGTTGAGCAAGCAGCATTTATCTGCAGAACTACCAGCTGTGCTGGAAACTAATGAACACTAGGCAAAAGTCTGAAGGAGTATAAATTAATTAGATCAAGACAATGGAGAAACTGAGGCACCCAAAGAAAAGGTGTTATATACCTGTCTCAAGGTGTTCTACACACCTGTCTCACTTTGGCCTTTTGTTCCAAGATCCTTTTGCATGAAGCAGAGCACACACTGTCATTAGTCACCTGAAAATGACCCTAAAATCTGAAGAAACATGGGTATCTTGGGTTAAGAAGGAAGTCTGGAAACAACTGGCTCCTTAACCTGCTGACTTCATTCAATATTTTAGGTAAACACCAGTAAGTTACTGTTAAGTAAGCTACTATTCCACATGTTTTCTTAGACTTTTTTCCACAGAACACATTTTTTTAACTCATTCAAGGAAGTGCTTCTTTCCTGAGGGGCCTGTCACCACTGCAAGGGATTGTGGCATCTCACTAATACACATTAAATTGGTATTATCACCATTACACAGATGAAGAGCTGTGGTAGCTAAACTAAGGTGGGAAGCACATCGTAATTACTGCCACCAACATTCAAACACTAAAGATTTTTTATTTTAGTCTTCAGAGCAATCAAGACCTTGCAACTCTTTGTATACCCATAACACAGCTATTTTCACACCAACTGTAAAAACTACTGACCACTAAACTCAATAATCCAGCTACTATGCACTCTGAATTAATTAAAATCTAATGAATAATACTACACTGCAGCTTTTTACCTACTGGGTGGAATCTGAATGCGTGAAAACTTTTGTCACAACATCCCAAAAACCAGAACTAGTGCACCAGCCGAGCTCTGCTTTGAGTAAGGACTACTTAATGTCTTATCAGCAAATAACTGGGAGTTATTTTTCCCAGTACTTAATGACACTAGATAAGGTTAACACTTGCTCAGTAGGCAGCTAACGGATATGAAGGCTGTTTCGCTCTTCAGGGGTCAGAGCCAGATCATCCAGAAACACTTGGTTACCTTTGCATACCTTCACACTCATGAAAATTAGCTCTGCAGCTATGTCAGTGTGTGAACCTACCAAGAGGTGGCACTGGAAGGACACCTTTTAGAAGAAGCCAAGCAAACTTCTGCCCCAGACAAAGGTGATAAGAATCACCTTGCACATAGGAAAAAAAAAAAGCCCATGATTCATCTGTTTCATCATGAAACTGAAGGCAGCACTTCCATGTCATTCTGCAAGAACATCACACCAAAATTAGTTACACAAGAAAGCAACAAGCACATAAACCAAGGAATTAAGCACTCTTTCACTGTTATTTCTCTTTAAACACAAACACTAAGAAAGTCTAGCTTCAATCACATTTGTTTCACTCAAATCTATATATGTACCATAAGACTGTTCTGGTATTTAAAACGCTGCTGATAATAGATTTAAAAGGGCCAACAAAATATACAAACTTGTTTATTTTGAAGCTGTTTTGACCTTGGAACTCTTTACAAATCAATTTCTAAGGTCACCAGTTTGCTTTTAATGAATTTAAATCTCCTACACAGAGATGCACATCTCCCACAGGAAAAAAAATATACGTATATAAATATAATATATACATATCTATATAAGGATTGCAAATCATGGTTTTGGGAGAGTACCTGTAATACAGCATATAGCAGGGCATTCATACTCGTAGCATGCACAAATTATCAACACAGCATCTAAATTAAATTTTAGACACTTTGTTTAAAAAGCATTTCAATAATCTCTAAAGAAAAATGTATCAACAATTCTGAATCAACTTACTAGAAATTTGTATTCTATGGGAAGCATCAGAGCCAACTTTTTCTTTCCGGCTGGTAAAGAACAATTCTCATCTTACCCTCATTTTCCACCAAAGGAAAGCAGCATTTCATGCTCAGATTATTTTTTTTTTTAATTTTTTTTTTTTGGCTTGTTTATAATCATTCCAACAAAACAATTTACCACAACATATTTATGTCCCATTCCTGAGAGAATTTATACACAATTTTTAGTTCTTTGTAAACAAGCTGCTGCAGTTAATGAATCTACTCATAAGTAAAGCTAAGTGTGTACATTTGCATGACTGGAGTCTAAAATCAAGTTACTCAGGAAAAAAATTGGCCATGTACAGTCTAATCACATATAATATCAGGTCCACATCCACAGTATCTGGTGCAATTTGAATAGCTCATTTTAAGCAGTTTATTTCTATATTAAGGTTATGTGTGCTGACTCGTGTGCAGTGGCGCAGCTGGACTTTTTCCCATATTACAAAATGGAAATAAAAATATGCATTTCATTGCAGCTGACATCTAATGTAAGGCTGGTCACGAGAAAAAAAAATGCAAATGTCTTTACAATTGATTATTAAATACTGAGAAAAGTATTAAGTGACTGCAGAGTTTTGCAGTTCATCATAAGAAATAATTCAATTACTAGATAGAGTAATTTTAATACTAGCACATGAAAACTGCAATGGCAGACTTTGGACTTGATGTGAATTCTTCATAATCTACACCTAAATTATACCTCCATGTGTGCCAAACCATGCTTAAAACTGTTTCAATTAGATAGGAACAGATTTGATGCTGGGTTAATTTGGTTGGTTGGGTTTTGCTTGGTTTTATTTTGCATCCAATGGACATCCCCATGGAAAGACAAAAAAAAATAATTAAGATCCAGTACAAAAAACTAAAATAAAATGCTTCCTAAGTATTTGTATGGCAAGCAGATGGAAACTCATTTCTTTCCCCTGCAGGAAAACAACAACAATAAAAACAACATCTGAGAAACAAGTTCAACTCACCAATTTGTTCCAACAAAATGTTATCTGAATCTGACACATTTCAATTACTTATGTAATCAAATCATAAATGAAAATCATCCAGCATTCAAAATACCTCTAATGTTCCAAGTCAAAATATATTCTTTATAGAGAAGGCTAACTCACATCATTACTGCTCAAATTGATTACCACAAACTGTTCCTATAATTAGATACAACTAACGTAATTTAAGGAAGAGAAAACTATTATTTGAAACTTAGAACTAAGTAATTTTGTTGCCTTCCAGTCAGTTACCATGCAGGAAACGTGCTACCTTGCTAATTGATTATTATTTGAAACATCACACAATCTAATTCTGAAGACACTTTTTTAATGTGGTACCTTCCAAATATATTTCAAAATAACAAATCTGGTGAGTTTTTGCTGAAGAAAAAAAAGCACACAACTCCTCCTGTTAGTAGAGAGCACAAGCTCCCTACTAACCAGTAAGCCCAAGGCACTATAGTTTCTGATCTGTGGGCTGAAGGCCTCACATGAACAAAGGCAGGCACACTAAACACATAAACTTAGTTTATCTCAGTTTTCAAGCCATGAAATACAAGCCCAATTTACAACAACACTTCATATTGAGCATGACTCACCCACCTACAAGTAAATAGTCTGAGACCACCCACTTTTATGAAAGTCACCGAGTAGCGTTTTCTAGCTAATAAACTTGCCAGCATAACACATTTTAGACTATTGATATCACACTAAAGTACCTCAATGACTGTTTTTCTCACTACTTACAACAGCAGCAGCACTCTCAGGGGTGTGTTTGCAACCTTCATCTTAGGATAAGTACTGTATGCACACCCTTCATCCCACACAGAGAAATGGAAAGTCATGTTACAAAGACGATCATCATAGCATCATCTGAGTTCTTGTAAAGGCACATGCTCATGTTAAAAGGCAGTACTATGGAACCAAGAGAAATAGTTACTTATTAAAAGTTAATAGCACACCCATATTCATTCTATGGAAGTTAACAGGAAAAAAAAAAACCAACAAATCGATTTCTAACTTTCTTCTAAATAGCAAGTGCCAAAAAGTCAATTGCTTTAAGGTGATCTCAGTTTGGCATTGGGCAAACCATACAATTACAATTCTCTTTTACCCATGTGACCCAGTTTAAGGTCTAGGACATGATACTTTCTGACAGATACAGCATTCCCTTTTTACCTTGAAAGTGGGAACACCTGACTATTCAAAAAAGTAAAGTCACTGAGGTGGGTAGCACCAATACTGAAATATTTGATGCAGTCTGAGCTTCAGCAGGATTTCTCAACTGACTCACAATTTGGTATATTGCAGGCAAAAGCTCTGAGCAAACACCCCTGTCTGCTGTCAGGTCCAAACCTAAAGCCTGCTAGTTCAAGCGTGAACCTCTGTTATGCTAAGCCTTAATACCAAAGAGACGGACAAACAAGAAGGTGGGTGGCTATGTGTGAGAACTGCAGGTGAGAAATAAAGACTCGCCCCCATGATGTACATTATTACTGTCAAAATGGACATAATCATGCATGTGGGGATCAATTACAAAGCTCAGAAACATATCCTTGACCTTCTCCAATTTCAATATATTTAAAAGTAGTTGTTTCTATTGATATATCAAGAATGTATTTTCAGAAGAGAGCAAGTAAAATATAACACCCTGAATGAGATTCTGAATGAGATTCTGCATCCATGAGGACAGAATCGTAACATTAAGCACCTCAGTACAACAGATAAAAGTACCACTCCCCTGCAGTGGGAAGTCAGTCATTGCTGTCAGGACAAAGTATCTACAGCGGACACAGCCGGTATCTCCTGGAAGCCAAGATTTGGTTGCTCAATATTTGTCAACAGTTCTCCTCCATGACCAAGTTCACAAATAACAAGGTAAGAAACATATCTATAAGGTCGTAGGTTCACGTTATGTGTTAAGCAGTTAAGTGGACACAGAAAATCCCAGTTGTCTTCTCTCAGAGAAGGAAAGAAACAACAGGTAGGCACAGAGCAGTGATGATCATGTAGGCATCATTGAAGAGATCACCACAGAGTCCACACTAACACATCACTGCCACTTTGTTGCCTGGGTCAACTTGTGAAAAGATGCTTACTCAGCTCCACAAGCTCTTGGAAGAATTTTACCTCCATTTAAACCATTTTGAAGGTAGTCCTGTCTTCCCCCCAAAAAAACCTCTCAATTCTACCACAAGAATAAGTTGGCAACACACATTGGTATGCAGAATATAACCAGAACACTGTGCAATAAGAAAATATAATTAGAGCAGGGCGTGGAAAAGAAGCAGATCTGTCCACTGGGAGAAGAAAAGCAAACTGGCATCAAAGGAGAAAACACTTTCAGTAAACTGAGAATTGTTTTTGTTCCAATATTTCATTTGGTGATGTTACTGTTCAAATTCTTAGGAACTGCCACTTGTCAACTTTTAAAGCACTTTACCAACAGTGTTGGAACATTAACCTTAATGTAACTGAAGGTTGCTACACACACACAAATCCCTGCCCAAAAACAGATATTGCAGTTAGCAATTAAATGCAAAGAAGAAAAGACAGATGTAGAGAAACCAGTATTATGCTTTTATAGCTCCCATGTTGATATTCAATAGTGAATGTTGAGTTTTAGTGGACACATCATTGGTTTGTTAATAGCAGCAGTTATAAAAGCCTTAATGAAGCTCCATGTGCACCCTGACCATGTGAAATAAAATCCCATAATCTTGTTTCACCACCCTGAAAATATATGTAATATGCTGTTACTTTCAATTATTATTTTGCTGTGGAATCAGGTTCATATTTGGTTTACCTCTTCCTGTCACTAGCTATTTCTTCCATTGTTTTAACATTCTGAATTATTAAGGGTCAATGCATAACAGCTCTCAGATTTGGTGGTCAGAATACTGCAATGATTCCCTTGTGTTCATCTTTGCTCTCTGAGCACTTGCAACGAAAACTGCCCTCAAATTCAGTGTTTGTGTTTATGAGGCTGCGGTATCAGCTAAGTAAGCTCAGAGTGCAGTTCTGGTGATATACCATATTAGGAAGCTAGTATCAAAGACATCCAGAGCTTTCCATACCCATCTTTTTACTATGTAACTCAGGAACAAACATTTTTTTCCTGTCAGTCCCTCTCTGGGAGACAGTTCATTAAAAAAGCATCAGAAATTGCTTGCTCTTTTGGTGATGGATTTTGTGCTCATAAGAAGTGACAGATAATGTTGGTAGCTGCTGTTCAGTCTTTGGGATGTTCATCTGCCCAAGAAGCCATCCCAATTCCCAGTTCACCAGTCAGGTTTATAAATCGTGCAGCAGCAAGTTGTGTTAAATGGAAACACTACAGTGTTCATTGCCACAAAACACCATCTCCGAGCCTTTGACACTAGTGATTTAATAAGTTCTTCTCCATGCTGTTGCCACAGGGTTTTAAATAGACCTACCTTACAGACTATCATCAAATGAGACACGGGGCACTAAACTGCCTGCTGTCTGAAAACGGCCAGCATTCAAACCACTTGTAATAACCACTTGTAATAACATATGGCCATTAAAAAATAAAAAAAATGCAATGCCTTCATCTCATTCCACTTTGCTGGCAATTGTACACAACCATCCAGTTACAGCATCAGCTATAGAAAGTAAAGATCACAGTTGAACTTCATAAGATAGTTCACAGAATCTGGTGGCACAGTAAAGGTCATCATATATGTACACTGGAATAGTTACTAACAACATAAACGTCCTTATACCTAGATTCTTCCTTCCAATTCACAACAGGCCTAACATTCCATATGTTCCTCTTCTGACAAGTCCAACTAGTTTCAGAGCACGTAACATGTCTTTCAAGAAGACAACTGCACACAACCCACCTCAAAGTCATCTTGACAAAGCCTGACTTGATTTTTAACAGTGGTGAGAAAGATTCATTATTTTATGCACAGAGACAAACACTCATTTCCAAGGAAAAAATAATGTGCAAAACAGAATGTCTCATTTTAGTTTCACAAATCTCTATGATGGACTAGTTCAGAGTTATGATAGCCTTGAGATGCCCAAGGTCTACCAAACAGATTTCAGGGCCCTGGGAAGATTATTAAAGGAATCAAGAGCATAATCAGTGTTTTCTTCAATCCCTTCTGTAACAGAGAGAAAGGGAAAGAAACAGTTGAGTCCAGGCCATCACTGCTGGCTCCAACACTGATGCCTCCACAAGAATTTTGGGTTTTATCATCACAGAAAAGTCTTCAAGATGAGATATATGCTGGGGTCTAAAAGGACCTATTTGTCTCAATGAGGGAAATGTTTCTTGGTCCAGACCCAGTCAAAATAGATTGAGAGGGTTTTAAACCAGGATCAATGAGGGAACATTTCATGATGTTAAGACAACAGGTGGTACACAGCATCATCTGAGTATAGCAAGGCTAACAAGGTGCATCTATGTTGCTCCAGTGGGCAGAGGTGGCAGATTCAGGAGCACATCTGAAATGCTTGTATACCGTCACACAGAGTACGAAGAACTAACAGGATGAACTCTGGTCCTGTTCCAGAACTATGATACTATCAGTGTTAGTGAGATCTGGTGGGAGAAGTCCCACAGCTGGAGTGCTGGGATGGAGGGCTACTGGATAGTCAGAAAGGACAGGTGGGACCTGTGAGGTAGAGATGTTGGACTGTTCATACAGAAGAGATGTGCATTTTGAGAAGTCTTGTGTTAAACTTGCCCCACAGCTGGATCTCTGAACAAAGAATATTCAAAGGGACTCAGACCCACTCAAGGGGAAAGCCATCGTGCCTTTCTTTGCACATCAGAATTAATGTCTAGCAATGGATACACAAGTATATATTTCTGGTACTAACTCATTCTGTATCAGAACATGGGTAGTAGAAAGTTAGGTTCTCACAGTAGTAGTTTGTAGTCTCCATTGCAAAACCATTGTTACTCTTGATTTATTCCTCAGGAAGCTAGGCTCCCATCATAGGATATAAAGGCTAGCTATGCTCATTCAACCTTACCTGAGAATGCCACATAGTAATGTCTGGGTTTTTTTTAATCTCTCAAAATTCAATAGGAATTGTGAAATGCTGTTTTTTTTCTCCTTTACAGCTTGAACACTAGAATGCAGGCACCCACAAGTTACTCTTCATTCATCCACTAACAGCACAGCAAAATTTTGAGCTGATGCCACAAAGACTAGAAGCTGTAATCCAGTCTACTCCATAAAACCTAAAAGGTATCAACTTCAAAGTAAGCACTCAATTTATCCAGAACTATGGAGTGTACAACTTCACACATCCAGACATCTGTGAGCCAACCTAAAAGCTACACATTGCAGCGTACTGCAGTGTTTTCTGAACTAAGATTATTTTTATGAACACGGTACTAGTGGCTAGCAGAATCGCCTATGAACTCAAACAGGATGCACAACACTAAATCATATATCATCTGTAGTGGGAATCATAGAACTGGAAGGGTACTCACCAAGACACTGTACCTGCCTCATAAACAGCAAATAGTAGTAGAAGCATTTAGTTTACTTGCACACAGTTTACTGTACCGTTGAAAACAAACAAAAAAAAAGCAGTTTTTTGAAAGATTACATTAGCTGAATATTGAAGAGGGTACCTTTCTGCCTTGTTCCAGAGTTGGCCCCTGCATCTCATGTTACTTTTTAGAAAAGGAGGGACTGTTCCTTCCCTAAGGGTACCTTAGGAGTGCTCTGTAGAGCGAGGCTGATGAAAGACCAGAAGATCAAGCCTAGAGCCTGACTGTGGTGCACAGTACAATTTCACTTAAATCATGGAAACGATGAAAAGAAATTTGATTTTATAAGAGACTGTACTTAGTCTGGATGGGATGAAGCTCATTTTCCCCACAGGAGCACATGTAGTGCTGTGCATTGCACCTGTAGCTAGAGCAGCATTGATACTGCAGTGACACTGATGCTATTGTTGGCACATCACAGCTTTCTCTCTAACTCCCCCACCCTACCCCCTCCAAAAACCAGCGGGCTAGGGGTTGGCAAGAAGCAGGGAAGGATACAGTCAGGAAACTGACTTAAACTGTATGGCATTATGCTCAGCTATAAATAAATTGAACTAAAAACAAATAAATTGATATGAAATTTGAGTTCTGCCAATACATAGACCACACATGTATGCAAAACTGTTGATCACAGCCTGACCATCTGATTAACCACCTGAGGCAAGCAATGAGTCAGCTACAGGAACACAGCGGAAGGTAATTCAGCTGTGCTGTCAGAAAGGGTGGAGCTCCCAGATCTCCTTTAAGGGCTGACTACCACTAAGGCAGGGTCTCTTTCTCTCAAGATCACTCCTGTGTGGAGTTTACTGCAAACCTCCATCATTGGTGAGCATTTTCCATTTATCAGAGATTATCTTTCTATCGCAATAATCTTTCAGAAGAAACATCTGCTTAACCTTTGTTTACCTATCAACTGTATAATTGTGTAACTGTACAATGTACTTTGAGTGTTTACAGTAAGGAAGCTTCTCCTAGTATCAAGCATAGATCTTTATTGCTTCCAATTAGGTTAAATACTACTTCTTGGCTTAGCCTCAAAAGGAGAAAAAAATTTAATTGCCCTTCACTTGAAAGCACTTTGTACATTGGAAGAGATCTAATTTTTAGACTAAGCAATCAGTTTCTTTTTCTTAAAGGTAAAACTCAGTAACATTTACAGCTTATCATTCTTGTTAAAAATGGTAAGCAGTCACTGTGGGACTCTGAGATCAACCTACACTTTCTTGGAATACTAAGGCTACCTAAATCAGTAGTCTAACTGGGTTCCTACTCCTGTCAAATAAAAGAATAAGTACCTCACTTGACTATTAATGTATCCCAAAATACTAACAACCATCTTTTCTGCAACAGTATTGCCTTGTTGACTCTACTACATACTCCAATACACCAGAAAGATTGCTCCCCTACAGCTGCCTGAGATTCCAAGGGATTGCTTGTGTCTGAACCGAAACCAAATAACAGAAAGCTCTTAGGTTCAGACCAGCAGGGGAGATTCAGGCTTGACATTAGGAAATATTACTTCTCAGAAAGGGTGTTCAGGCACTGGAATGGACTACCCAGGGAGGTGGTGAAGTCACCGATCCTGGGGGTGTTTCAAGGAACAACTGGAAGTTGTGTTGAGGGACATGGTTTAGTGGGAGCTATTGGTAATAGGTGAATGGTTGGACTGGGTGATCTTTTAGGTCTTTTCCAACTTTGGTGATTCTATGAATACAAAATATGAGCTTTAAGTACCATAGTGTATGACTTGCTATGACTGCTACTGGTAGCAAGACTAAGAGAACTGGAACTGAAGGACTAGACAAGATTCTTAAGCCTTCACATGTCTAGCTCTTTTCTGTGCTCACGTGTTCTGTCAGGGTGCAGCTAAATATAAGAGGCAGACTGCTGCAGGAGCTCCTGGATAGTAATAGATGGAAGACAATCAGATTTATATACACATGAAACAGACCTTATTTCTACAGTGATATCTAATAGGAGGCAAGTTACTATTTTCAACACTTGCTAAGGTCAGTAGGCAACAGAATACAAGTTCAGTTTATTTTTACAATCTTTTATCCATTTAACACCTAACTGATAATGATTTTTAGGTCACTTAATCCCTGGACTGGTCTTAGCTAAATTAAGATTGAATGAAAAGTATTTTCTATTCAGAAACACACTTCCCTGTACCACTGTCATGCAGAAGAGAAACTTAATTGAGGGAAGCATAATTACTATCATGAAAAATCCTGTCCAAAATTTCCAGAGGCATAACAGGATAGAAAAGTTATAAACTTCAGCAGTGATAATTACAACTAATGGAGAAAATAGAAGCACTCCTTGGACTAACCAGCACCATCAGATCATTGCTATTAACAGGACACAACCACAGAGAAAAATGAAGACGTTTCCACTGTTCTTCATCATATGGTGCATGAATTCTTCAGTCCACAGGAGATGCAGGATATCAATCATCATTTTGTCCATAATTCTTTTATCAGAGGAGCTTTAATTAATACACATAGCTAACTCCCAGGTAAGTGCAGCACACATCATCAGTATCTGACCCATGTCAGTCCTGACTAGCAAGTTTTCTTCAAGCTCTAAGCTTCCAGAAGTCTGATAACTCACACACAAACAACAAAGAACAGTATTTTCCAGCGATGGAGGTGGAGGAAAAGCAGGGGGGGGGGGGGGGGGGGGGAAACAAAACAACCCACCAAAATACCAACCTACCTGTGTGAATGCAATTTTAAGTATCAACAAGTCCTTCAGCCCAGTCATTTATAATTCCAACCATTCCTGATCATTGATTGCTCCTAAATGACATGGCATACAGTGCAATTGATAACAAATTATCTCCCTTCATCTCACCTTGACAGGAAAAGAGGGATCTCACTAAGTCAGTCTAGAAAACACATGTATATCCTTAAAATTGAAGCCTTCTTGCTTAAATTTTTATAACCTCTGAAGCAATTCTGCCAATCCCTTAGTTTGATTAAAAAATAATAATAAAAACGTGCACACACATCAGAAACAGGCCACTAAAGTTAAGCACTGAAAACCTTAAATGGATATGGGAAATACAAATCAGATTTGAATAATTCAGTGACCAATGCATAACCGTAGCAGCATGCATTTCCAAAGGGTAAGCATATAGCACTTAAAAGAACAGAGGAAAGGAATGAGAATAAAGAACCAAAACAAGACTGTCATGCTCATACTTGGTAGCAGAGACTCCAGCACTCATCTCTAGAGCTGAGCTACAGCCAAAGAAAGTGCCTTTCCTTCCAGCCCCATACCCTCAAAAATCCTGAGTTTGCTTCCTGAGAACCAAGACCACCTTATGGTTGACACAGACATTTGCACACATGAGCAGCTTGATCTCACACAAAACTATGGGGTGGGACAAGACTGATTTTTCTAAAGAGCTTAACCAAAAACTTTTCAGGCTTAAAATGATCAGAAACTGGAATGTATGAACCAAAGCTGAAGTAGAAACATGTATCTGCATCTATGACCTGGAAATGCATTTCTTGGAGCTGTGGATGGCTGTACAACTAGGTAGAAGCCAACATACTACAACTCTTCACAGTGCAAATTCCTTGTTTCTGACACTAAAGTCTACAACTTCTACATAGTGTTCCCAGTTTTCTTTCAGCTCATACATGAGGCATTTCATTTTTCCTGTCCATCTTCCTCTGCCATGCACGCTCACAGTTTCCACTTCTTAGCCTTGACAGGGGTTCAATTAAATGTGCCTCAGTGCCCATCTCTGCAATGCACAAAAGCAATTGAATACCATAAGAAAAAGTTACTCTGAACCTATTCACATTATTAAAAGCCACCTGACTGCCTTTTGAACTTCTTTTTTCTCCCTCTAAAAAAAGATGACCAGCACAGACAAATGTCCTTCAGAATTCCTTCTGCTTTTGTCATTAAAAAGCCATTATCAAAGGAGATCTGAACATATTATTTCTGCAGTTATATTACAGACACTCAACTTACCCAAGAAATGGAAGACAGCACTCAAATCCTCTTGAGAAAAAACAAAAACATCAACAACAAAACACCAAAACCAGCCACATGCACACGCTACAGCACCCACCACATCTGTATTCTTTGACAACTCCGAAGAAAATAGCTGATTTCCAACCTGCAAAGGCAGTCATGAGGAAAACAAAATTCAGCTCTTTTACCATGAACTGGATTCCTCTCCTTTTTAATAAAAGGAATCAGAAAATAGGAGAAACCAATTTCTATGGAAATAAGTGTTCCTTCCCATCACTGTTATATACCAAACATTTCCCAGAGTTCTCATCAGTCTGAGAACAGAGCCAACACCCAGTAGACTCAGAAAGGAACTAGGAATTTCTTCATTATGCCTCAAATCAGAGTCAGTACTAGAGACTCTGTACTGTTGCCTAACTCCTTTTAACCCTCTGAGCACACACTTGAGCAAGATGACTTAACATCAGCAGTTTCACTAGAGAATCATAAAATGGCTTGGGTTGGAAGGAATGCAACCCCTCTGCTGATGGCAGAGCTGCCAAACACTAGACCAGACTGCCCAGGGCCCCATCCAGCACTGAATGCCTCCAGGAACTGAGCATTCACAACTACATCAAACAACCTATTCTGGTACCTTACCACTGTCCAAGTAAAGAATTTCTACTTATCCTGTAACCTAGACCTCCCCTCTTTTAGATTGGAGCCATTCATCCTTGTCCTGCCACTATCTGCTCCATCTTGCTCAGTATCATCTTGCATCTGTTACCCTCCTGCTCAAAAGCTCCGCTCACATACTGGATGGCTGCAATAAGGTCTGGGAAGAGTCTTCTCCAAGCTGAGCAAGTCCAGCTCCTTCAACCTTTCTTCATAAAAGAGGTGCTCTCCAATCCTTCAATCAGCCCCTTGGTCCTCCTCTCAATTCAAGAGTTCCTGCATACTCTTAGAAACTCTAGAATAAACAGTGCCATTGCCAATGCAATTTACAAAGATAAGTTATTTTTACTTAAAATCAAGGAGAAATTAGGGTTCAGTATTCTACAGAATAAAACTTCATGGAACTCCTACTACTACATGCACTTTGAACAACCTCCTTGCTCAAAAACAAGCTGCCAAAAATACAGCTAAGTGACATTGCATAGAGGGAAAGTCACAGAAGCACAAAATGACCTGGGTTGGAAGGGACCTCAAGGATCATGAAGTTCCAACTACCCTGCCTGGCAGGGCCACCAAACTTCCACAAGTTGCATTCACATTGAAAAAAAAAAAAAAAAAAGAAAATGAATGTAACTAAAAGGCTGGCAAAGAGCAAAGTGGAAAATTCATTATTAACTAATCACCTAATGCCATATTCAGAAGCTCCATAAAAGCACACTAGAATGCTCCAGTTCAGTTTCCAACCAGAGAATCTGTAGTGGAGGTGATTCAGCTTCCTGTCCTGTAGTTTAGATACCAATTTCCCAGTTGCTCCATTCGAGTTATGGTTGACACTGCAGGCTGAACCCTCACAGCTGAAACAAGGTTAAATGTTTAGAAGCCAGAAAGCACAGTATGTCTGGATCATCATATGTCTGCCCCATTTAAAGGACTCTCCAGTAGCAGATATTAAATCTCCAAAAAGCCATTTACAAGTGCTACTAAGCATTACACAGTGCTCTCTTTCAACAGGAGCTAAAGATGCTATTTTTTGGCTCCTGCCTGGAGCACTGCACTCTCATCCCCATTTTCAGAGAAATTTGAAGGATGCATATTTCTCACAGAAGACAATAAAAAGCTACGCTGTGGGGACCCTGCCAGCAGCAACTGCTGGAAGAACTCAGCATAGGAAGGACTCTAAGGGGCAAGGCGACAGTTGCTTTGGTCCTCCTGTGTGTGACTTGATAATTACAAATGTAAAACAATTACCAACATACCCAAGAATGCCTTAATATCATGTCCAAGCTTACCACTCCTCTGACAGACCTGAATCTCTTATAACAAACAAATGCCAAACAACCGCAATTATTTCTGATTATCCAAGCTATGTATTTTAGTCTGAATTTGGCATATCCCCAAGTCTTTTCCTCTTAAATAGTTGCTTGTCTTCTCTCATAAAATAAATCCCTTGATCTCTTTGTTTCTTGGTTGGCAAGTAGATATAACTGCTGGGGTTACTTTCAGCCTCCAGATGTGACCAGTAGAGTTGACAGAGTTGATACATAGCTCTTAACCTTTTCTCTGTGAATCTAAGGAGATTTTAAACTACTGTTTTTGTAATAGCCTGTGTGAGAAAGTCTTTAGCTATCTCCTTCCCAGGCTCACTGCTCAAATGCTCAAAATAAAGTCATTCTCCAATATAATTTCAATACAGATATCTTTAAATCTACCCTTTAGGAACCCCCTGCATCAGTCAAGACCATAATTGTACACCGCTGGGCACAATTCTTCTTGTCATTCCTATTAAAAACGGTAGCTCAGAGTTAAAACGACATCGGTAATTAGCCATTCTGTATCTCAGAATAAAGGGATTCTCTTTAAGAATCTACATGTTCTGCCAAATATTTAGGAAGCTGGATTTCTTTTTAACTTGAAGAATATCAGTCACTATCCAAGACTAGCTAGCATTAACAAACTAAGATGACAAGAAAGCTCCCTGGCCTTTCCACTCAACATAATAATCCTCACCCGTTCTTTATCACTTGTTCATTGGTTGTTCAAAATAGTTTCTGAGCAGAGCTTCACATAGCTATAGAGTTGGACAAAACATAGCACTAGATACAGAAATACAAGTCAAATTACCTGGGCTGGAATGATAAATTGTCTATATGCGTCTTGTCTGAACACTCATTTCCAAAACAGCAATTTATTTTCTCTTTAAGATGTACAACTTATACCATTTATATTTGAAATGCAAATGGAATATGCTTTATATTATTTACTAGTGAATTGTTTCAGAAAAAAAGCATCCCGACTTCTAAACTAATGCCATGAGTTTTATGAGGGATTACATAGAATCACAGAATGGTTTAGGTTGTAAGGGTCTCAAAGATCATCAAGTTCCAGCCCCCCTTCTACAGGCAGAGTTGCCAACCACCAGATCAGGTACTAGATGGATTTAACACTAATACTTCTATCAATACAGTTATAAATCAATCATCTTGAAAAGAAAAAACAAGGATCTCCCCACAAATAAATGATCCTCCATCCAAGGAAAAAAGAGAACAAATCAGCAGATGTAACTGAGACAAATCTTAGCTCAACATCCTTCTCAGGCAGAAAGGGACTTGGGTAAACTCAGATTCAGCGGCAAAGCACCTATTTGTATCCACAAAATAGCTATCAATCATCCTGATATTTTTGTTTCTTCCATCAGTTAAGCCAAACCAGTACAATAAGGAGCTAGCTGTTAGGCAGAAAGAAAGGAAAACTATCTCCTAAGGCCTGCAAATCAGCAAACCACACAGCACCAATGGTGAAGTCCCAATGCACTGATGAAGGATCACTGCCCCATAGAAAAGGAATGGATTTAAGCATATTATTAAATATTTTGTTAAACTTCAGCCTGACTGTCTGAAATCTATAAACAGAGAGTTTAAGCCATTTCAAACATGTTTCACAACTTTATCACCGTAACCCCTCATGTAAGTTACATCACTTAGTTCACGTGACTGAGCTCCAGACGCCACATACACAGCTGTCTCTGGAAAGAAAGACTATGTTGGGGAAGACCTAGTGAACAAGACAGCAGAACAAAGGGAAGATGTGGGGCATTAGAAAGAAATAGCACAGATGTTGTTACATATACACAATACAGCCACCACCCAGCTGTTTATTACACAAAAGTTTTATGCAATCTATAATGGGTTTACTTTATAACCTTCTCTTTCCTTAAGTATTCTCATAGAGCAATCACAATCCCCTTATAATACCAGAAGAGAATCCAGTTTCTCTCACAGAAGCCACAGTCCAGAGAAGGATTTACTTTCTGTTTTGTCCCCATTACCTCTTACGGTACTCTTTGTATTTCTTCAGAAATTTTAATTGGGACTATAATTAGCTCCTACCTCCCTGCCATCACATGCCTTTCCCCAGCTTCGTTTATGAAGTGCTAGATCCTAACAATATTAACATTCTCCTCTGGAACCTCTTGAGATCCTAGCAGTAATTTCATGCATCAATAATGTTTTACTGAAAATAAACAGACATAAAACATGGCTAACTTGGGAATAATCAAGAAATTGCACATGTCCTGATGTTCAGCCAAACTGCCTAGTGACCTCTGTAATTACGTCATTCATTTACATATCCCCATCCAGCCCAATTTCCTTCTTCATGATGGAAAGCATACCTGTCTAGCTAAGCAGACTGAAAAGGTGTGACCGACAAAAGCAATGAAACCTAATGAGACAGAACCCAGATGCCATAAAGGCTTAGACTCATTGGATTGTTTTCATGTAAGGGTTGACGATCAAATTCCAGGACTACAGCAGGAAAGTGTTATTTATTCTGGCACAGTTCTCATTTATACTTTTTAAAGAATTCATACCACCTCTTATGTTTTCACTGCTACAGGCCAACCTCTGCCACATCATTCTAGACAGAACTACTATCCAAAATAACTACACGCTTTCAAAGCTCTGACATTTCCATATCCATAGCCCTCCTTCTCAACAGGCAAAATGGGAACCTTTGTCATATGCTAATAAATGGGCAAATGCCAGAAGAGGGATATATTAAAATTAATTAAAATAAAAATCAGAGTTTAATCCTTCAAACATCAAGATATATTTAGAAGAAAAAGACAATTTCCATCTGCATTACATACACTAATCTCTCCATCAGCAAAACATTCCTGCAGTCCCTTACAGCATAAACACCTGGTAGTCCTTCTCCAAATTATAAACACATTATAGACACATCCGCACTTGGGGGGGGAGGGGAAACCAGCTTTTAGCCCCAAGAGAACCTTGCATTCCTAGTTATATTCTTTATTGCAACAGGAACCAGAGGGCTTCAAATCACTGAAGGAGTGAAAGAGATTTCACAGGGAAACATGGAATCTCCGCTATTACTGAGTTTTTGGAACCTCATCTTGAGTATTGTGCACAGTTTGGAGCACCACAATATAAGGAGAACATCATAGGACTATTAGAGAGCATCCAAAGAAGGGTTTTGAAGATGGTGAAAAGTTCTTGACCTTGTTCTTACTAACAAGGAAGGGCTGGTTGGGGATGCAAAGGTTGGGAGGAGCTCAGGATGTAGCAATTGTGAGATGGCTGAGTTCAAGACCTCATACAGAAGAAGCAAAGCAACAAGTAGGATTGCTACCCCAGACTTCAGGAGAGCTAACTTTGACCTCTTTAAAGACTTATTTGGAGTTATCTCATGGTCTAGAACATAAAGCAAGGGGGACCATGAAAGCTTGACACTTAAACTCTACTTCCTCTAAGCTCACTGAATGCCTTCTCTGCTTTGGTCATTAATGTAACAAGCCCTCAAGAATCCCAAGCATAAGAATCCCAGATCCTGGAGGTAAGAGAGACAGCCTTGGGAAAGGAAGACTTCCTGTTGGTCAAGGAGAATTTAGTCAGAGAACATCTAGCCAAAAAAAAATAAAATAAAATAAATGGATATAGATCCATGAACCCCAACAAGAAGCGCCCGTGTGTGCTAAGAGAGCTGGTAGAGGTGATTATTGAACTGCTATCATCTTTGAAAGGCCTTGACAAACAAGAAAAGTACCTGGAGACTGGAGAATACAGTGTCACTTTATTCTTCAAAAAGGGTAAAAAGGATGATCCAGGAGGACAACTGGTGGGCCATGAGTCAGTGTGCCCTTGTGGCCAAGAAGGCCACTGGTATCTTGGGGTGCATTTAAGAGAAAAAAAAAGAAACACTGCCAGCAGGTCAAGGGAGGTGACTCTCCCTCTCTACTCTGCCCTCATGAGGCCACATTTAGAATATTATGTCCAGTTCTGGACTCCCCAGTTTGAAAGGAAAAAAAAAAAAACCAAAAAAACCAACAACAACAAAAAACCAAAAAACCCACAGATCTTCTAGAAGGAGTCCAGCAGAGGAACACACAGGACTAAAGGGCCTGGAACATCTCCCATACAGGGAAAGGCTGAGTAACCCGGGTCTGTTCAGCCTGAGGAAAAAACAACTGAGAGGGCAACCAATTAATGTTTAAGATTTATCTAAAAGGAATGGGAGGCAAATGGATGAGGCCAGGCTCTTCTCAGTGGTGCATCGTAACAGGACAAGGAGCAATGGCTAAAAACCTGAACATAGGAAGTTCCATATAAACACATGGAAGAACTTTACCATAAGAGGGACAGAGCACAGGGACAGGTTGTCCAGAGAGGTTGTGGAGTCTTGTTCTATGGAGATACTCAAGACACATCTGGACACCCACCTACGCATCCTATTGTAGGGAACCTGTTTAAGCAGCAGGGTTGGACTGAATGATCTCCTGAAAACATTTCCAACCCCTACAATTCTCTGTGACTCAGATTCTTGCAAAGACCTAGAGGACAAGTCATATGAAGTTCATTGGTTTGTTTGACCCAGAGGAGACTAAGAAGAGACCTCACCACAGCCTACAGCTCTCTCATAAGGGGGAGGGAAGGGAAGAGCGCAAACCTGGGTCAGATGGATGAGAGGAAGATTACTCAGCAAAGGTTAATTGGGCACTGAAACAGACTCTCCTGGGCAGAGGTCATGACACCAAACCTGCAAGTTTAATTCTTAGGTAGACCTGCAAAGAGTCAGGAGTTGGATTCAATCTTTGTAGGCCCCTTGCAACTTGGCATATCCAATGAAACATGCACAAAAAAAGTGCATCTTTCTCAGGTCATGGAAATTGAGTGCTTGGCCTTCAAAATTCATCCTTAAGAAGCTTTTTTGGTGTGATTTAATTTCAGAAGAAACTTTGAAAACAACTAGGAGGTCAAGTGAATCTTAGAGTACCTTTCTTTCTTTGCTGAACGATCTTAGATGAAAAAAGTTTAAAGGTTAATTTTCCAAGTATTAAGTGAAGTGTCTCATAGTTACATTTTAGATGGTGTGCTTCAGCAACAGCAGGTCACCTCCAACATGCAGATTTCTTTTATTTTTACAAGCACAGCCCCAAGTTCTTGATAACTGCTGGTGAAAATGCATAGCTAATGGTGGTGACTACATAGGAAAAAAAATAGTCACTTGTAACTGAGAAGATGCCCTATCAAACAACACTAGCAATTGCATAATTTATCTAATTCACAAACTCCAATCGCAAACATCGTACATAAATTTCATCAAGATAACAAACTACAGTGAGTAAAATAAAAGCACAGAAGTGTAATTATACAGTTTCAACAGTTGCTCTTGTCAGGGCTGTAGAAAGTCCCTACATGAATCTGAAACCTCACTCAGTTGTGCCACATTCAGCCTAAGAACCACTTCCCATACCAAAGCTCTTCAATCCCAGATTCAAGGTGAAGTCCTGCCAAAGGCTAAGTGCTTCAGGAAAAGGTGTTAAAATATCCTCACATCCTAGCCTTCACAGATTCATGCTCACTCTTATTTGCAAGAAACGTTCTCTTTTTAGACCTACCAGTATCATTAAATACTATCATTCTTGGTATTAAAGACAAATCTCTAATCCATCATTCCAGTACTAAGGACTGAGACACATCTGAGCTCCCCTTCCTTGCTGAGCAGCAGGTGTGAATGAAGCAGAAGCAGATATGTCACATCACATGTGAAAAGAACAGAAGTAGTTAGATAAATGTGGCCCAACAGACAATGGGCTAAAGAAAGACTCTAAAAGATGAGAGTTATCTCTGTCAGAGACTTTGCAGTGTCCCTGATCCAACTGCTTATCGTCTTTCCCCTATCATAGCAGCTCAGATCGAAGCTTGCCCAGCAATGAAAAACATCTATTTACTTGGCATAAAGAGTAAGAGACCCTCATCTTAATTTGATCCTCTTGGCACCACTGTAATTATAAACAACAATAATCAAGGGAAATGATCAAATAACTAGTGTGAAAAAAAAACACTGAAATGCATCTTATAAATTATTCAAGCAGTCACAGTTATTAACAGCTTCCTACATTATTGAAAGTAAGCCAACAATAATTTTTTGTTTTAAATAATTTCCATCCATTACCATCACTTAAGACAAAACTGCAGTGGCATATTGAACCTCAGAGAGGACATCACTACTGCTAAATGTTGCTTTTGGACAGAAAGCCTTGCAAGGAAATTCTTACCCTGCAAGGATTTGCAAAGTCATAATAATATTTCTGTGTCCATATTAAATGTTATAGGCTTTTTTTTATTACCCAATATAAATATGGGACCTCTATTACTTGCCATACTATCTTAAAATAATTCCAAGGTTGTGCTGTCATACCTAAACCCTAGAAATTTGTAACCTTAATTCAAACACTGGAAATGTAACAACGTGCAACAAAAGAAACAATGTAACACCAAGTACAGTTTTCTACTACAATAAACTGGAGAGTGGCTGAGCAGAAAATTCATCTCGTGTTTTAATACATATCAGTTGTGTTATGCATCAGTAGTCCATAAGCAGAGATCAGACCTCTATCAAATGCTTGAATGATAATGTCTCCCGAAGCCATTTCTAAAGAGTCAAAAGACAACAGCAATGGCTTTCTGAAGTCAATTGTTCAGTTCTCTAAAGTTGATGCAACAAAGGAAACTAGTTTCACTCACATTCACTTTGTACTAAATACATCCAGTCTTGGCTCCTGATCCTCTGCACTGCATTTTATCAAAGTATTTCTACAAGATTTAACTTCTGCACTGATAGAGAACAGTAAGAGAAAGCAGACATATCTCCTTAGCTGCCAGGAAGTAGGAGCAGAGAAATTCCTTGTACTTCACATTACTAAGACTTCAAAAAGGGCAGCAACAACACACATCATGACGACTCTGTCTACCAGCCTGTTTGTTAGATCTTAGTTTTTTTGCACAATAACTCATGACTTAATCCAACAGACAGTCAAGCACACCACTTGCTCACTCCCCCTCATTGGGATGGGGGACAGAAAATGAAAAATATAAAACAGTAAATAAAGGGATATTAGTAATAGTACATGTAAGTACGTATATAGAACCAAAATGACGCAGACTTCTCTCGTAAAACAGTCTAGAACACCGATAAGAAAATGCTACACATTAAGTCACTGTATCATATCAAACTATAACTCCACTTAGCAGGAAAACAACAGGGCTTACAGAGATAGGAGAGAATCTGCTACCAAGCACCAGGTTCAGCCTGTAACATATAGCATAGAAGTCCTGGACTACAAAGATCAATAAAGCAGTGGCTTTACTGAATGCACCAGTCTACCTATGTTACACATTTCACACTATGAAACAGTGAGAGCCGCATCCCACTGAGATCTGTGTCTAAGCATATATTAGGAGACCTCTCATTTATCTAACCTTCTCCAAAATAGACACAGTTTAAAGAACCAGAAAGGTCAAAGTTTGAACAACAGCAGTTTAACAAAATTGCATACTCAAAGTTGTTGGTTGCTGCACTAGGGATGCCTCCGCTTTTCCAGGCAGCATAGGTTTCATAGTTGAAAGTAAAACATACTTGAATAGGACCTCAGAGAATGCTGTCTCTGCCTCCATCCCAACACTGGAAGAGTGCAATTTTGTTGTTCTTCGTTATCATGAAAGAACCAAAGCACCAAGTCCTGACCATCCATCAACAGACATAACACAAGAAGTGAAGCACAGACCAATGGCTTGTGGAAAATACCTCTGCTTAAGGAAATAGCTGAGAACAACCACATTAATCTATGTGGCTATTGTCTTGCATCAGAAAGGGTGCTGCTTCAGGAGTAGCACAAGATAGGGCTCTGAACTAATACCACTACTTCCTGTATAGTCAAACACCTGACAGAGCATAAAGAACTGCAGAAAATTAAACAAACCATTGGCAGAGACTTGTTAGCAAATATACTATTACCAGTACCAAAAATTACTAAAGGTTCAGAGCTGGCAACATTGCTGTACTGACACATGAATTACAAATATCCAAGTAGCACATAACTATACCACCCTTTCACACTCAATAACCAAGCTGTATTTCAGAAATACAACAGAATTACAGATCTTACAATTTTCAGCCTTAGTACCATTACCACTTTGTGGCATGAAAAGGCTAGCAGCAAGTCAGTAGCTCCAGACATTACATTTACATCTTTATCACATTTAGCAACCAGCAAGTTCTGCTGGATCTTTAACAATACACCTCTCACTTTCTGAAAACGCAGGTTGGAATACCCAGTCATGGAAGATCATGTACAACTGCTGCTGCTGCCCAGAGACTGCAGTTTCACACCAGAAAAGAAAACAAATTTACACAGCCAAATATTCAGGACAAGCATTCTTACCAATTCCAGCCTGATCCCATCTATGACTGGATCTCAGCTACAGAATTAAACTAATTCAATTAGAGTTCAGCATTCCTCTAAGAAACAACGAATGCAATGACTGGAAAATTACCATCTTACCTTCAGAGCAAGATAAAGACAGTGCACAGTTGAAGATGTATAAAAACGGATTCCAAAAAGCACAATCAACAGGAAACAGTTCTGCAAGTGCTCTCTGAGCTCAGGCTGAGACAGGGATTCTCTATAAAGACAAACAAACAAAACATTATCATGAAATCATACCCAATGAGAACACGTAGAAAGCAAGAAGTAATCAAGGCAAATTCATCCATAGTCAGAAAGCTTTATAATTATTCATCATTTGATTAGGAAAGCATATCCATGTTCCTTTTTCTCATGGTTGTTCAGATTACATAACACATACCTTATTCTTTGCATGCAGGAAGAAAACCACATATAGAATCACAGAATTGTAGGGGTTGGAAGGGACCTCTAGAGATCGAGTTTTGGGAGGGAATCAACTCTTCCTACAAGCACAGTATTTTCTGTAATGTTAATAAACATTTGTACATCAAGGTTTTACCTCTTACAATTACAATACCTCCTTACTTTCTGGCCAGCATAAGTTCAGTTAAAAAACCTAATTTCATTGAACACATTTGGACAGGTACAAAAACGGAGACATCTTAAGTGTCCCACAAATGAATGTTTATGTTATGCTTTTAACAACAAACACTCCAGAAAGTGATCTTTGAAGTGCAAACAAATCAAAAGACCAATCAACACTTCATTAGAAATAAATACAGCTAGTCAAAACTCCCCAAAGTAATTCTGCTTGCTCTTCCTTCACATGTCTTCGGCTAGACCTCCTATGCTCTCTGGGTCACTGCAAACTCTGCATGAGACCTGTGGTTCCTACACAGGACACATGCCCATCCTACACAGCAGAAGCCAAATTGCACCTTCAGTCCCTGTGCTCTGCAGAGCCCGATCTTTTTAACAACCCAAATCTTTCTATCCTTCTCTCAAATATCAACTCTCCTTGAAGAAACTAAGTCATGCATGCAAGAAAAATCTATGTATATGTTTGTATAAGTGAGCTCTGACTCAAGGGAAAGGAAATAAAGAGTGGGATTTTCTGGGAGGTCTACCACAGATCTGAACAGGAAAAAAAGAGTTAAGCCAGTATCGGACACATTCTCAGAAGTAACTGCAAAGTGTAGCAGTACTAAAGCCAAAACAGCTCAATAAACATCAGGAAAATAATTTCAAAATAAAAAACAAACACCTCAACCGTTTGTGCTGTCAGTTCTTCAAAGAAAAGTCAACTAGACCTGAAGGCAAACATGCATTCTAAAGCCTCCTCAGAAAAAGTTACAGCAGCAGAATCTGGGAATTTCTCATATGTATGATCAAACTGCTAGCAGTACATCTCAAAGATGACTCACGACTACATGGAAACAGCAGCATATCTCACACAGCAGCTTTTGCCCTTGCATCATCATTAAATCTCTCCAGTTTCAAGTGAGAAGTCTGAGCACAGAAGCATTCATCATTCAGATGAGGTCCTTCCTCCAAAAAGTAGATGCCTGGCCTGTTTACCATAATCACATTCTGTAGAATGGGAAGATGATGCCCTTGTACATAAGGATGGCAAAAGGTAAGTATTTCACTTCCTAATTAAATGGTCTTGGAAGAGCATTTGGAGGTGTGGAATGAGCTCTAGCACATACATCCTTACCCTCATTAAGAAACAAAAAAGGTATGTTATGAAATAAACATGTAGAGAAAGATCATCCTGCATCAAGGGCAGCCCTGCTACTGCATGCCTAAGGGGCAAGTCTCACAAACTCAGGTCTTCAACTTTACTACACCCAATGGCGTGTCCCTATGCTGCGCATCACATCTACTTGAAACCTCTTTGTGAACAAAAGCACTTAATCACTAGAGCAATTCAGCCCCTCAGTCTTCTAACACAGCTTTTGACCAATCTCTCACCTGCACTTTAAAGTGATAAAGCCCTTCCTTCTCTATGACACTCAACGGCATTCAAGATTAGTTTATAGTAAGTGGAAATTAAAGATTAGCTCTCAGTCAAAAATAGTGGTTCACAGTTCTACACACAGCTTGCAAACATACTCTGGAAATGCAAGATCCTAAATAACAGATGATACTGCAAAATGAGTGGATGCCACATGGCGACATACAAAGCCGTCAAAGAAAGAAGATATTTTGTAAAAAGTAAATAAAAATGTAGTACCGAAAAGTGACTATATTTATTTCATACCCCCGTAGGATTTGGTTTCATTCCCAAATGTTGCTATACCAATAAATCCTCCTTCCTTCTGAAGTTACAGCAACACAAAGGATAGAGGAAATGACACATAAACAATCTGCGTGTTGACAAGAAGGCAATTTTGTAATATGTTGTTATTTATGGGCAACACTTAAGCAGATGGAAGATGCATCAAAATGAGTTTCATTTAGAACATGCAGGCCATGAAGAAGTCTCTGCAGGAGTAGAGCATCACAGGAAAATACGAGGAACTTCACAACTATAACTGCATTACTACATCTAAAAGAAAGAAGATGCAGCACAGAAAGGGTCTCTGAAGTAAAAAGAGTATAGAGTGAGGCCTTACCCAGTGGTGCACCTAACTATGAAGAGCCTTCTCACTTCTTAAAGAAGCAACTGGTAGAGAGGGCTATCAGTAATGCTGAAAGCCTCACCAGTATAGATAGATATCCATCATTTTACTTAGTCCCTCCCCCCCCCCCCCATACAGCCTTTGCTTTTCCAACTGTAGGCCCTAACTCACAGTCACAATAGTGAATGCAGCCTTTACTACATGCACAGCTGACTGAAATTGTATTCATTACTCCACTTTGTGAGTTTCCAGAGCCTTCAGGAGGAGGAAAGAACAGGCTGACCTAACAGTCCAATGAGCAATTTCCACCCAAACTCTGAGCAACACAGCACGAAGCTCCCCGTGAATGCACTCACTTTAGCTGCATTGCTCTCCACTGCATTAGCTCATGCTTGAAAAGGGGAAATAAATTAGCAAGGGAAAAATATTTATGCCTCCTCCTCTCCCTCCCCACTATTTCATTTGATTCTAAATCAATTTGGAAGCCTCGCTGGCATCAGAACCCTGAAGTGCTGACAGCCACAGGGAGCTTTTAATAACTGAGAGTCCAGCTCTCAATTTTTCTCTCTATTGGCAAGGCCCCTTAGTCATACCACGGGACACAAGAGGGAGCAAAGCAGTTTCAGAATCACAGTCTTCTTCTAATAACCAATTTCATTCCCTGATAAAAGCTGAATTTTAAGAGTTTCCCACACACTAATGAGGCATCCACACACACTGCTTGGATAATAACCATCTCACCCCCTCTCCTCCCACACCCTCTGGCAATCTACCTCCTTACCTCATATGATCATGTTTACTAGAGGTTTGCCTTGTAGCTTGATATCCCAGTTATATGTTGTGAGTGTACTTTTCTGTCTTCTTTTGCTAATTACAGGCTCATTAGACAATCTTGACTGCATTTGGCCAGAAACAGAAGTCCTCAAAAAGTCTATGCTTTTTGCAGGAATTGGTGGCAAAGAGAGTTTAGGACACTGGCTAAGGAAAGACTGTACCATTAGTGCTCCCCGAATAGGCATCAGAGAACCCACACAGGTGTCTCTCAAGAAACAAACCCACAAGAAACAAGTGTGCATCTCTGCCTCCTTCTAAGCTATGCCTTCTTTTTTATAGTCTTCCTTCAGCTTCATTCAAGTTCCATGAAACAAAACACAAACTTGCCTGTCTGGCAAAGCACTTCACACAGTGTTATGAGGGTGTGGGAAGCAACAGCAAGAAGCCAAAAGCAGCGTGCCCAAAACAGGCAGCATCACAGAAGGACACTGAAATCAAGTCAGGCTCCTTCCACCTCACGTAACAAACATCAGAACGTGTAACAAAGCAATGACACTAAAGCAAAGAACCCTGAATTGCTCTCCTTTCCCAGCAACTCCCTCTCGTTCCTGGAGCATGTGGAAACAATGGGGCGAGAACAGGCCCATTGTGACTGAAACAGTCACAGTAAATACGGTGGGGTATAAGCCACAATGAGGGTCTCTTTGAAGCAGTGCAGGTGGCTCAAATGCAGAACAAGTTTCAGTTTCAAAACATATTTCTGAAGGTGCTGTGAGCTCCGTTATGCTGCTAACTGCCAGACAACACTCTCCATGTGACTATAAAATCAGCTACCAAGTAATACAGGTTTAAAATATAGCGTTTGTCTGTGCTTGCAAGCTCAAATTAAATTTAGCTGATAAGCACAGCTAGGGGTTAAAAGCCAGAAGAAATGAAAATAGTCAAAGAAGCTTAAAATGTACTATTTTGACCCTTCATTTCGAAGTACTTCTCTCTCCTCCCGAGCATCTACACTTGGTAAACATCGTTATTTTCTTTCACCTTTCACTAACAAACATTTTTTCACCTATTCTACAGGTTTCCATAGGCAGAGTAGCTCAGCTTTCAGCTTCACAAAAACAAATGCACTCACGCAACACAAGAAAAGTTCTCCCTTTCAGATCAATAGGAAAAGGGGTAAGTTTCTGGAGAAAAGAAATCTGAAACACCCGGAGTTTCTTTTCTATGGCTCTTCACAGCTTTGCATAGTTAAACTGCAGATCAGGCTTGAATGCTTGGTAAAAATGGAGGTTTTAGACCTTCAAGGTCTGAAGCCTATGAGGATTTTCTATGGCTTAACAGAGCCAGCCGAACACAGCACTGAGACTACAGATACAAACATACCTACACATTCACTACAGTCACTCTAACCTGCCTAAGATTAAACAAAGAGTAAAAAAAAATACTATTTCACTTCTTCCATAGTTTTGCCAGTCCAAAGAAAGCAGAGCACAGCTAACATAGCAAAGGTGAGAATACCGTAAAAGATGCCGTTTGCATTAGAAAAGGCAGACTCGTACCCTCCAGCTTCTGGGAGCACAAGAAACGACCGTCTGGGGCACGAGAGCCACCGACCTCCCCTTTGATGCATCACAAAGGGCCGGCACCTGCCGCGGGCTGGGAGGGGCCGGGAAACTTCTAGAAACCAGTTGCGTCTCCCCCTATGCGAATGACGGCACGAGCCATTCGGATGCAAAAACTAAAGGGCGGAGTTCTTTGCTCTTCCCATCCACTCGACCACAAGTCTGGCTGTTTCCTATCATTGTTTCAGATGCCATTTAATGCCTTTCTGGCTAGTGACGCCAGGGCAGCTGCCTTAGCCTCCAAAAGTCATACACAGCTGTAACACAATGGAGGTGCACCATTACCAGAGTAGCAAGGTCCTAGGCTGCAGCAAGCAAGGCACAGAAACAAAGGAAAGAACTTGCCTACCTTCAGAAAGACTCAGGTACAGAGATATCCTTGCTTCCACTGCCAGCCTTTAAATGAGGTCTTGGAAGGGGTGGATCCTGGCTCCATCCCACTTGGTCACTCAGTTGCACTGCATGCTCCTGAGCTCCCCTGGGTTGCCCCTGCCTTCCCACCAGCTGGCCAATCACTGCTTCAAACCACGACTCAGCATTTCCACAGCAACAGCTCACTGGAAGCATCAGTGCCCTTACTATATATTACATCCTTGTTGGTCCACCTCTACTGCCTTCCTTATCCATGACAACGTGGGTAACAGAACATTACAAATTCGCTGGGTCCTGCTAAGCACATGCTTATTTTACTACCAAGCACCAAAACAAAATGCCAAAACAGTCCACATGAAGTGACTCACCACACAGTTTCAACCGCTGTCACCACTGATGGTAATGGAGCAGGTTCACTGACTCAGATTGCCTTGAGATCTGAAATCACAGGTACAGAAGAGGCATCTGCAGCTCTAGAGGGTCATCCTAGGTCTTTCACAGCACCTCAATCATCCTCTAAACCTCTCTTACACTGACCTAGCCTGTGCTTCCTGACCCAGTCTTACCCATAAAAGCACACATGAATGTAATGAAAGAAGATTCACTAGAAGAGCTTAGGAAGCAGCAGAGGAAGATATAAAGAACTAGAGATTCAAGGACATAAAGAAGAAAAAAAAGATTGGTGAGAAATGGTGAAGGGAAAACAAAGCTGGGAAGGTCACATATGGTTTTATAATGAAATGGAAGAAGGAGATGAAAGGTGGATTGCCAACAGCTCTGTAATGATCTGCCTCTGCTGTTTATCTAAGTGATAACACTCTAACTGGTATCAACACTTAGGTCAGCACTAAATAGATTAGGAACTCCCCACAGGGAGTGTGCAACACAGACGCATGCAGAAACTGAGGAAAAGGGGCTCAGGATGAGAACAAAAAAGGAAGAATAGGATCCCACCGTGTTAGCAGTCGTGTTCCTTTGTGACTATACGTGCTCAGTAAAGTGCTGTTAGCTTTCTTCTCAGTCTTGGAGAGTGGGAAAGTCCATACCTATGCAACCATGACAACAGCACACAAATACAGATTGTCTGCACAGTAAAATATGCACCTTAATAAGCAACAAAAGGCCAAAAAAATAAAAGATAAAATAATCCTGTAAGTTTAAAGCTTGAAACTCTTCAGTCACTGGATCACCAGTCAGAAGCTGACCACCACTATCGGTTTGGAAAAGCCTCAGAGGTTAGTTCACATTTCTAGCAATTTCGGTATATCTACAAAAAAAGAAAACAACACAGTAAGACTAAGCAGTAATTTCTGAGTTTTAAAACTACTGATGTTTTTCTGTACTAGCATTGTAGCTTCAGACTGACGTAAGCCTTCACATCTGAAATAACTGCATTTTTTCCATTCACCACCATCTGCTGCCAGGAAAAAAAAAGTGTCAAAAAAAACACTAATATCACTCAGATTCATTTGAATGCTGTTGGAAAACTAAGAGCCACCTTTCCCAAGGTAGTGACACCACATCGACTGCATCCCCTCAGGCTACTAAAGAGCATCTGTGAAACCTCAGCATAGACTCATAGTCCCACTACTAATGTCTGCTCAAATCCAGCAGAACCCAGTGCATCAGGCTGTAAAAAAAAGCTTGGCATTAGGGAGAGGTCTATAAACCTGGTCAAATAGATGTCAGAAAGAATTTCGTGTAGAGTCCTGTTGGAACAACTTTGCTGTTCTGTCTGTAATGACTAATTATTACAGATATTACTATTGTGTTAGCACCTAGAAGCTCCAGGCAAAATCAGGACCACAGTAAATTTTTATCACACTGAGACAGAATCTCTCCTACCAACCTCCCTAGTTGAAAGCCTGACCTGTTTCAGCAGAGCCAGGATACAATCCTGAGCAAAGCAAGCGGCAAAAAGCCACACAATACACTAAGTCTACAGGGGAACTCACTGCTGGACTTCAGATTTGCACTGATACATCTCCTGGAAGAGCACCTTCCTCTGCAAGACATAGTTAGTATGTCAGTAGGCTGATCTCTGTGACGGCAGCTTTACAGAAGGGCAGCACTGTGGCAGTACAGGTGATTCTCCTGGGCACATGCAGACAGGTAGCTAACGCCAGATAACCATACAGCCTTTCACACCACAAGAGCTTCTCAGCAGGGAAGCTCCAGTGTCACTGCACATATCCTCCATTCTCTTGGTTTGTCTGAAAGCTGATGGCACTAACCTTCAGAGCTCTGCATGAGGACTCTTATGGCCTGGTAAAGAAAAGAAACAACCTGCAGGTCATCAGCTGTGGATCAGCTGCGAGAGATGTATCTCTCAGTATCAGAGAGCTGTAATCTGTGACCACTTCAGAGGTGTAACCGTATACTCCTGTTCAAAGTGGGGTTTGCCTTTACTGGGCCACACATAAAGGCTGATGCATTGGCTTGTGCAACAGAATGATTATTTCAGCTGAAGCTGTAACTTTTACAGAACAAGCCCTGTTGTCACCAATCCACCACAAGATGCTTTACTTTACAGCATCTCTGAAGAGTGAGGGTTACCATGGCTTCAAGTCTTCTGTGTTACTACTCTTAAAAATCACAGCATCCACTAAAAATCTACCATCAGTTTCTGTGTTTCTCAAGGGATTGGAAGTTCATGCTTTATGGCAGTAATTACACTTTTTTTTCCCTACCATTGGTACAATATACAAACCAGAAAAGGTACCATGCACAAAACTGCACTTATAGTTTTTCAAGTCACCATGATTCATTCTCATGCCTTGTAATCCTTCCAGATTAAAAAAAGAAAAGTGACATCCTTCTCTGTAAAGTAAAGCTAAGCACATGGCGATCATTACTGACTACACAAAGGGCAGATTGTTGTTACTATGACAATACAGTGAAAAAATGAAAGGGTGACTTCTCAATCTGTTCCTCCCCACTTCACATTTGAGGCACAAGCTTACTCAAAAGGATCACATCTTTTAAAGAAAGAGAATGGCTGGAGGGATATACAAGGCATTACTTGCAAGACCAGGAGATTAAAGTTCAGGAGCTCAAGGAGGGATTTTCAAAACAGCTTAGCTTTGTCATAACTACACTTTTAACACATCAGTGATAAAACTCCCATTGTCTACAAAGTATGAAATGCTGCTGTTTTCCTTGGTGAAAGAGAATTAGCAGCACTGGATTTTTAAAATGCCAAGCAGTTTTGAAGTTGTTTGGTACCAAAAAAAAAAAAACAACAAAAAAAACCCCCATGTTTTAGAATTTCTTACATGTTTTAATCACAAAAGTTTGGAGTCTAACAGTCACCTGCCTTAAGACAGGACACTGACTGCTAAGTCAGTCTTCAACTGATAACTCATAAAATCCTGAAAGCCAGTGACCTTCAGTGGGGACTGTAGCAATTCTCTGCAGCTTATCCTCTTCTGTTTTTTCCCCTCAGCTTCACAAGGCTGATGCCTGTTTCCGCACTTCAGAAGAAATCTCTGAATGGGAACAGAATGCGATGCTACCCAGGTAGATGGCAAAGGACAAAACAGAAGCAGGTTAAGTGAACAACTTGGAAACAAATTTCTTTATCCTCTGTATCCCTGTGAAGTGTTTTCACTTGCTTTCCAACTCCAGGGCTGAACAAACTGTACCCAGTGCTGATTCTTTGGGAAAAAAAAAAATATATATATATATATATACACATCTCCAAGATGCAAAAAATACCACCAAAAAACATTAAACCAACCAACCCAACCAAAAATACCCACACAACTGGGAAAAAAACAGAAGCACACTGACAGCACTAAGTAGCCTACTGAAGGGTTGATGAAAGTCTTTTAATGGCAATGTGGTAGAAAGAAGACCAAGTAGAAATTGATTGGAACAAAGCTCTGCTGCTCCCAGCTGTACATCCTACTACACCAAGATGGGAAACCTCAACCAGCACACAAAAAAATAACATAATTGGGAAGTTTCTGCTCCTGGAATACTAAGACAGTTCTGCCAGCTGCAAACAACTCTGTGCTCGAGCAGCTCTAACAACTGCAGCAAAGCTTCTTCACTTGCACCCAGGTTCACACATACAGGTAGATTTCAAAAAGCATGGCTTAAGCAGATGGCTCTGATGCTCTGCAGCCTCAAAAACAGAGTCCACTACTGAGGATGATCCATAAGCTTGGGTCAAGCAATACCTGTGACCTGTTGTTGCCTAAGAGGTTACTTCTGAACAGCAAGGAATCCTTTAGCAAAGGCCTCCTTTCGTTCCTCTCTGCAGTTTTCCTTATGCCATTTCCAGCTTCCCAATCAGCCCTTAAAGTTTTTTATTTGTTTGTTTAAAATGAAATGAGCCTAAGGCTGTGCTTGGTTTCTGCATATTTTATTTGATCATGCTGTACTTCAAGTATTACATCCCTTCAGTGATGTCAGGTCTCGGCAGCTCTGCTGGAGCTCTAACACACAGAGAGGATAGATTCATCACTTCTTGTACTTTCAAAGGAATTTTTCTCTTCTTTCACTGAGAATTATGCAGGAAGCTCAAGCAGAACCTTCATATATTCTGCAGAGACCTTTAATTATAAGTTTCTAGGATGTATCCAGCTACTATATTGTACCATCCAAAGTCAAAGTAAGAGAACTTGGTGCCCTCTTGCTCTGCCACTCATACAATAAATTAGCATTGGATGCCTTCCCTAAAGGAATGCATCATCTTTAACCATGAAGTGTGCATGTTTCCAGACTCATCCATGCAGGTCTCTTGTTCTCACCCTAACCACAGCCTTGCTTAGCTTTTCCAATTAAATTAATTAGACCTCATCTACATGCGATATGAGATCCTTTTAGTTTGACTCCAGTGGGAAAAAAGAAGTTTACCTCACACTGCACAAACTCAGAGGACAAATTTGGCTTCGATAATTTCCTGTACAAAATCAAGAGCCACTCCTGACAGCAGTCCTTGTCAATTTACTGCTCAGGCTAAATCCTCGTCTTACCTTTCAGGGCATACAGGCAAAAAATCCACAGTCAACAGAACAGACCTTGCTTTGTTGGTCCTCAGCTCCAGGTCTGTCTGACAATACTACATTCACTTTGCACATTAACTCAAATAGCAAGCTGAAAATCCATCTACTCTAGAGAAGGGGAGCTGAAGAAGGGCTTTGACCTTCAGGCCCAAAGGGATCAAGCAAGGACACACTTGTTTATTGCTGCCTGAACACACTCCTCAACCAAGAACTGTCACAATAACAGATCAGAAAAAAACATGCTCTGAAAGAAGTTGATCTCAGGCAGCAGACATCTTTGTAATGTGGAATAATACAAAAATGGTAATAGATATTGTAAGATGAAATAATACAAAGGTAGTAACTGATATTCAAAAGATCAATCATAGGGAAAAACTCACCAACATGAATGCCTTCAGTCCACTGGGAAACACTGAGGCAATCACCACCAGGGAGCAATCTCAAAGAGATGCTGCCTTAGTGGTGGTCAGCCCTTAAATAAGGTCTAGAAGGAGGTGGGGTCAAGCTCCACCCCTTCCGGGAGCACAGCTAAATTACTCTCACCTGTGCTCCCACAGCTGACCCTACACTTGCCTCAGCTGATTAATCAGAGGTTCAGGCTGTGATTACTAATTTCCCATACATGTGTTTATCTCCTTCTAAGCTCAAAGGCTTTTAACTCTTGCTCTGTAAAACATACAGAGCTAAAGCCTATGGTCATTACCTTCACTTAATCACTAGATCATACAATGCTTGTGAAGAGGAATGAATCAACAAATCACAGGCACAGCCAGCACCAAGAAACAAAAGTAGTTTCAACTGTCAAGGCCAACTTCTGTTAAGTTTCTAGTAGCTGGATGAAGAAAGCTGCAATTCTGGGAACAGGGATACAGAGCACCTGCAGTTTTCTAGCAAAACAACAGGACGTTTAAAATACAATGAAGCTTGAGCAAAGACATGAAGAACAATTCTTTTTTTGTGGGGGTGTGATGATCTTGGAACAAATCAAAATAAAGAGAAAAGCTGTCCTATACCCTTAGAAAGTTTCGGCTCCAGTGAGAAGCTGCTTCAACTTTGGAGGCAGTAACAGTCACTTCAACAGCAAGCTGCAGAGAGACTAATATTAAAGCACCACACGTTAAGCCAAACTTCCAGGAGTTCTTTGCAAGAGCATGAAAACGCAATAGAACAGGTACCCACATATGGCAAAGAAATCAAGGGTCTTTAAGTAATGTCTGTAGGCTACAGAGATGAACTTAGGAAAGGCAAAACACCAAGAAGCTATAGAAGAAGCTTGAGAGAAAAGAAAAAAAGAAGAAGAAAATGCCCAGACACTGCAGGATGCAGAAATGACACTATTATCCAGTGTATGTATTGTTCAAACACACCTTCATTTGTATCAACAAACCTATGTGTGTATTTCAGTTACCTAGTGGCATACGTCGAGAAGAAGAAAGCTTTGTTCATTCCGATCAACTGAAACTACATAGGAGGTACAGAGATACTTAGGAAGCTGAATCTTATATTTTAGAGACTGAAGAGCTTTTTCCTTTTGAAAACTTCAGCCTCAGCATTAGAACACATCCTATGTTTTGTACATAGCATGAGGTGGTGGGCATTCAGTATTTTCTCCTGCTGCTGGGACAACTACAAACACCTTGTTTGTGTGCTTTCAAACAAGCACTGCTTCTGAAATCACCCAGTACTATTGCTGAATTTCTAACAGGATGAAGGGAGGGACAATAGGAGCTCCTAGATTTCACTAGAAATAGCAGCTGCATGGTGCTCTCTCTGGAGAGGAATATTCAGCTGTTCTGTATCATGCTTGACATCAGCTGACCACCAGCAAGATGAGGTGAAGTAATTAGTATGGGCATTGCCCTAACTACTTCATAGCCTCTGCCGTAAAAAGTCTGGAAGGAAGTTTAAGTTGTTTATACTGTAGAACAACCTGAGAAGAGGTTAAAAAAAAAAGCCCCAAAAACATAGTTTCATCATTTCTGCTACTTACAAAACTGTTTATTCCAAGTTGCACATCCACAAATAAGATTTCAGTGAAAGGTTTGATGAGCTGTTTTATTTGGATAATTCTAGGCAAATAGTGCACTGCTAGAGGTACCCAATTCCTTACAGGCTCAATTTGTTTGGTTGTGAGTTGAAATGACCCAAAATTAATTTCCTTTTTACATTATTGAAAAATTTCATTCTGTATTTCAAGAGGAAGTAACTGCTGATATGGGGATGAGATTCTGCATCTTGCAGGCATAACAGAAAGATGAGCTGTATCCTTTGGGAACAGAGCACACCTGCAAAAGTAGCATTCACAGCATTCCCCCCACCCACCCACACTTTGCTCACAGCTTCATTGAGAAGCTTCCTACATCCTCACAACCACATAAAATAAATGTTTTTCTTCCACTTTACACTCTTAATTCATTAATTTGTCTTATTTTGCTTCATATGGTTTCTTCATTTCGCTCCTGCCTCTACTTGTCGGGTGAGTTTCTTCCAAAAGTTCAGCATTATTCGAGTTTCCTCAGGAATGGGAAATTTCATCTGCTCTTGCATAGGTTCCCAGACCTTACTGCTCAAAACCTAGCAGCAGTGTTTTTATTAAGAAAAACAAAACTCGGTTGGAAAGTTAGCTGTTTCATTAATAGAAATAAAAGCACCACTGGTTTGGCAGCATTAGAACAGAACTGTGGCTAAAAAGCTTATCTATATAAAGAGTGGGAATGTTATGGAATTACATTGTTGCCATTGCAGAGTCAGATTTCACACTAGGTTGGCCGCTGCATCCAGAGATTAACTATTTTCTCATTTTATGTATTTTATAGAGACTCAAGCTGCACCTCTTAGGGGTTTCACCATGAGATACAAGAAACCTTTCTTTCCAGTTTATTAGAAAAGGTGAATAAATCTAGTTGTAACAATAAACACAGGGAGAAAAAATACTGGTTGGTGAGAGCTAGACACGGCTAAAATTCTGAATAAGAAGTAAAATATAAGTTATTCTCAATACCTGAGATAAAACTAAATTTCAGCACCGCACCCTGTAGGTTAGTCTGCAAGACCTGCCAGACTAAGCTTTCCCTGATCCAGTTTCTGATTCTGATACATAATGCAGCATCTCATCACATCTAGTGGTGGGTTGCTCCACTAGTGGATGAACAGCATAAAATATGGGACTGGATCTGAACTTAGCCTCATAGTCTTGAAATTCCTTTGGGAGTCCAGAACTACCTGATAAGTCTCTCACTTTCCCTCAGCTCCAGTTGTAGCCATCCAAACATACAGAAATTCAATTCCAATGTAAGTCAGTGTTACCTGAAGACAGTGAAAACAACTTTCTTTGTTTGGTTGATTGTAGCTTTGAACACTCTAGAGATGCCATGCTTGTCTGCATTTGCAAGGTACACTTTAGCATACTTAATTCAGAGATGATGTGTAATAAGTAGGGAAATAATTATTCCTTACAAATTAGCAATGAATGATTTTGACTTCAGGGAGAAAAATATGACCGTAAGAGAAAACCTGGTTACAAATGCTGTGATGTAACAACAATCTCAGAGAGCACAATGTCCTTTCCCAGAGTAATTACTTCCCATTTTCATCTGAGGGAATAATAATTGATTCATGGTGCTTGATTAAGAGGATTCTACCATACATGCTACTTAATATTACAAATACTTAGCAAACCTTTATGGCAACTTTTTATTCATAGGTAAAACTCTCTTTGCTCATCCATGAAAAAACAGCGCCATTACCTACCAGGTAAAGCATGGGAGATGCTATTAGTTTTTATGATAGAAAAACACTTCTCTCCACCAGTACATTTGATTTTTCAATTAAGATTTGAAATTCTTCATTGGAAACCATTGCTGCCAGTACTCTTTTAATTAAGCAATATCAAGAGTTCCATAGTTTCTGTGTTCTGCACATTAAACCAGCTGTGCACTTATGTATTTTGTTTATTTCATCTTTTCACTGTATGGGCTGGTGCTTCAGAAGAACTAAAATGTGCGGAGCAGCACCATAAGAAAAGACATGATGCTTTAAGGTTGGTCCTCTAAGCCAGAGAGTAGAATTAATTTGACATCAGCTCTGTCAAATGAGGTATGCGTTTTATCTGTATGTGGGAGATGGATGTATGCTATTTATTTTATTATTATATGAGACTCCTGATTTTATTAGGATCATTTTGCAGGTTTTCAAGGAGGATTGCTCTTTCGCCAGTATTATTGTTCAGTGCCCTCTGGAAGCTGGTAGGGGGAGCTATTATCACAAGATGTCAAATGTCAATAATGCAGAGACCGATTTTTCAGACACATCCTCTGCAGGGCAGAGGTAGATACAACAAATTTGGTGCCCAGTCAGTACTGGGACATTCTGACATTCATTACAGGATAAGCAGTAGTGAGACTGCCACAATGAGAGGGAAGTTTTTCAGTGAAGCGGAGCAGGCTGAATTGATGCTCAGAAACACTGACAAGTATTACATCTAATTAGTATGGCTGTGCAAATGATGTAATGAGGCATTTGAGAATGAAACTAATAGCAGCTGGATAAAAGATTATTAATCAACGTGTCTGCCATCTATCAGAGGCCCAAAAGAAGGCTGTACAAGACACTTCTCTTGTTGTATGCATCAGAAAAGTCTAGATATAGAAATATACACTGAGATAAGATGGTACAAACAGATGTCGGAACAACCAGTTAAAGGGAGTAGATGAGCAGCTGCAGAGTGGAAAGCTGAAAACAGATAAGTCCTTATATCTCTTTCACTTTGGACCATGCTGCCCATGGCTTGGAAAGCCAGCTGCCACTTTGGCATCAGTCTGCCTGGTGTCCAGCTTTGCTTCCTTTGGCTTGAGTAGAACCTCTGATTTGCCTAGATAAGTATTATCATCAGAGGAGATAAGAAAACTGCCAGGTTCTCTCTTTGTCCCATTCCAATATACCACCATTATCTTTTTGAGATGGTATTAAAAACACAGAGGGAGCTTTTCATTTTCAGAGTTATGGTTTCAGGCTGTCTGCAAATTTGGGAAGAAATCTTAGACTTAGCTCATATTGATTGTTGTTGTTGTTATTTTCAGGCTTCCAGCACAGACTTGGGAGCTGGGAACTTGTACCTCATCAAGGTGGTACAGAAACAGCACTATAATCCCATAACTGCAGAAGCTGGAACCAAACTTGAGCCTGACCGCTAGGACGTAAGCATGTCTAAGGATTCAATTTTTCACATATTATTTTACAGCAATTATTGTCACAATTAAAGAAAGCAGAGGATAAAGCATGAACTTTGCACATAAGTCTGCTCAGTGAGGATGGTGAAATCTGCTGTTTTGCCAGAAATTTCAAAGCAGCAACAGTGTCAGTATTTACTCACTAACCACAGGAGATGGCGAAAAGCTCAAACAACATCTCATTGCTCCATGAGTCAAAACAGATCCTAAGTTATTTAGTGAGGGAGTAAATATCTCTAATAATATTAAAGAAGTTAGACTAACTCCTATTAAGGTTTACTCAGTGGGCAATGACCAGACCTAGCTAGTTATTTAAGGATCTAATTCATACCTAATGATCGCAGAGAATAACAATCTCATTGTAAGAGGCAATCTGACGCTTTTTCACTCTTATCTTTTCTGCACATTTGTAGTTACCAAGAAAGGATCTGCCTTTGATCATTTTTCCTGTGCTGCCCTTATAAGTCATTTCATTAAAAGACCAGAGAGTTTCCTGGATTAATGGCCATTTGTCATTTCCCCAAATCAATTTTGCCTCCAGTCTGTTGAGACTTCACAAACATCTCCACAAATGCTTTTCAGAATTACAGTAGTTAGGAAGGTTTGCTCAGAAGAACTTTTGTCTTTAAAACAACAACAACAAAACACCAGAACAGCTGCTGATGCTTTTTTTTTTTTTTTTTTTAAAGTTGTATCTTAATTGAATTTTTCATTTTAAAAATGAAAGAAAAATATTGATTGACTTTTGTTCTGTCTGCATCTCTGACAAGTCTTCATTAGTTCAACTTTTCTACTTGAATATTTCTGTTGAATTGTCTCCAGAGCCTGGGCTCAGCCCATCTGGTACTGTTGAGCTCTTTACTGTTTCATTTATCTGTCTCCAACAGCTGTTTTTCAGGTTCAATCCTGACCTGTGGACTTCTTTGGAAAGAGCGCTGTATTTCAATAAAATCAGTGCCACACTAAAAACTCTTTCTTCATAGGGAAGACTTCACCACTTGCATTGTCTCGAAGAAGTACAGCCATTCTAGTTGCTTGTGAATTAAATTCTCTCCTTTATATCACTGGAGGGCTGAAGTTTAGTAGCTGTGATTTTCTTCAGCATTATCAGTTATCTAGAGATGGTATTAAAGCCATCCTAGGAATTAATATGGACTTCAGTGTTCAGCAGGGATATGGTTTTTGTTGTTTTTTTTCCCCCAAATATTAGAAAAGTTTTAGTTCTTCATGGCACAAGATGAGGGAAGTCCATTCCCATTCTATGCCAAGGCTGCTTCTTGCAACTCCAGAACAATTGCTAAGAGGTACAACAAATTTAACACAAACCTTTACACAGAGATTTCATACCATTTTAAACCAAGCCAAGTGGGAACAGCTGTTTGCAAGGTTCGATAGTGATAGGACAAGGGGGAATGGTTTTAAACTAAGACAGGGGAGGTTTAGGTTAGATGTTAGGAGGAAGTTTTTCACACAGAGGGTTGTGACACACTGGAACAGGTTGCCTCTCTCTGAACTCATCTCTGAATATCAAGTGACAGTTATGCAGTCTGGTCTGTGTAAGTGAAGATATGGAGCCTGGAGACTATGCAAGCAATTCCTGTTGCTAACAGGGTAAGATTATGCACGCTACTGCTAGCAAGTTGTAGCGGGACATTACAAGTTGTCCCACTAGCCCTTTTTAGTGAGTCCATGCTAGAGCTGGACCTACAGACTCAACACATTCAATGTGAATTGACTCTGTTGAAAAATGAGGCTGTCAGGGGTTTGCTCAGGGTCAGTCACAGCATTGTGTAAGCCACAATACTGCACTCTGGTCATCTCATTAGATACCTCCATCCAGTACAACCCAATTTGTAAATGTGGTTGTATTGCTTTGATTTTTAATCTTTTTTAATAGTAATTCACCTAAGTGACTCCCATCCAATTGACAGGCATATGCAGGTCTCACTTCATTTAACTGAGGCACTTCCGTTCAATCAGCATTCCATTCTTTTCAATGAAACCTTCCAGAAGTGGGCTGCCCAGGATGAAATTGTGATAATAAATGCCAGACTTTTTGAAAGAGTTCTGAAATGCCTGAATGGCAAGACAGAAGGCAGCAGAGAGCTGCCTGCATAAGAGCTCCCCTCGCACCCAAAGTGGTCTAGCTACCAAGCATCTGAATGAAACAATAAATACTACTTTACACAGATCCAAAAAAGCAGGCGATCCAACGAAATGTTCCTCCCAGCTGAATGGGCATTTCCCAGGACTTGTTGATTTTATGACCTCATCTGTGCCCTTAGCTCTCAGCAAAACAGTGCTGAAAGCTCCTCATTTAAAGCAGGCCATAGCAAACAGAGATTTACCATCTATCCAAAGCTTGTATAAATTTACTGCGGGCAAAAGCTCAACAAAAGCTTATAAAAGTGGGACCTGTGGCTTCCAAATTAAGCCCATTTTCTCTAATTAGGCTCCTTTTTCACAGCTTTCCCTTTTCCTCCACTCAAAAAATAAAAAAATAGCAATTGCAATACTGTGGAGGCCATAAAAGCCATCTGCTTTTACTGAGCAGGGACCTGACAAATTAAAATCTTGCTGGAAGAGAAGTAGAAACTTAGAAACTTCTAGCTCAATTACAAGGCAGACAAGGGAAACCACGCATTCTGGTTGACTTGGATGTAGTTGTCAGAAACCTGATACATTTGCCTAGCATTAATTTCCATCTGGTTATATTCTGATAGAATCTATCCTCTTTTTGGACAAAAATTCCCAGCATAATTGTTCATTGTTTACAAGCCAGTTTCTCTGTTACTTCTTCCAACTTACAGAGCAAAACTTAATTTCTTCACATAAAAGTGAATGGCTCTAGTCATTAGCAACAGACTACTAGCAACAGACTACTAGCAACAGAGCAAAGAGCGAGGTGCTCAAGCATCCTATACTGGACTCAGCTTGAAATCTTGGCTCTGCAAAAGCCCAGTTCATCTAACCTAGTTTTAACTTCTATCTGAAGCACTGGAAGAGGCACATACAGAGAACACAAGGTGAAAATCCACTGTTAACTTTGGCACTTCAGCTGAGTGCATGTGTTTCCAAGAGCACCTTAGCTCACCCAAATTTACTGTCCATCACAAAAGGCAAGGGATACTGCAGTAGCTTTCTGTGCATGAAGCATGAAGCATGAAGCATGGCTAGAAAGCTATAGCCTGTGCCAAGCAGCAGAGCTAGCCCTCCCTCGTTTTAATTAACTTCACCTTTCAACCGGTTCTGCCTTGCACTGATTTTTTTTACCTCAATGGATAGGTAAACGTGACCCACAGCAGCAGAGTCTGATTGCACGTCTCTTCCCAGCAGCAGCTCTTCTATCTGAAGAGCTTCAAACCCTCATGTACCCTCTGGCTCTCCATCAGTGGCCACTTCTGCTCCCTGCTGTGGATTACCCACCTCCAGACCTTCCCACTCATGTAAGTACTCCATGACATTTCTCAGTCAGAGTCAAGTGTAGTTAAGCCCAGTTTGAATAACTGCTCTTTTTTAACCATTAACCTCTTGGCTGAAGCAGGTCTGAAGAAACAGGGACATTCAGATGGGAGAAAGAAGTGAAGAGAGTGGACAGTGTTCTCTGCAGCGTTTGCAGCCTAAGGATGCTATCTAAACATGCCCTCATTTAACTTACATGTATCTGTCTCCACAAAGCAGTGAAAAATAACTGTGCTTCCAAGCAGTTCTTTACCCTGACTTAATTGCAAGAAGAGAAAAATAAGTTGAACCACCAGGACTGGTAGCTGAATCACTCACAACTTAGCCTGCAGGAAAGAGGCTGGATAAGCAGAGAGGCTCTTTCTGCTCGTAATACACATTGATCTATTCACTGCCTGCTGAAAACCTTCAGGCTTTCATTCTGTACCAGCAAACAGTGCAGTCATTTAGTTGTACCAGATATTTACCCCCTCCCTGTCTCCCCTCACAGACATGAATACCGTTATGAATGCAAAGAAAGTACGTGTGAAAAATAAAGAGTCTCACAATCAGCGAAACCCAAACTGAGTTTAATAGAGCAGGCCTGGAAAATCTTCAGTAACAAGTTCTTCGTAAATGTATCATGTGGAGGCAATGTGCATGTAATACAAAATGTTGAGTTGGCTTGTTTGTTTGCTTCAGCAAAGCAAGTTGTTATCAAACTACTTTAAAATGTTTACGCTGAAGATCAAATTTTCTCTGTTTGTTGGCTACAAAATATAGTCATCTTTTCACACAGAGAACTGGGTTTGTGCTTGTATCCAAAGCTAGTGATGGTGACCCAAAAATAATTCAATGAAGCTGATTAACAGAACAATAACAATCATTTCCTTCAGAAAATGTGGAGAAATTAAGGACTAATAAACTGAAGAAATGATAGATCAAAGGGCTTGAACAATCAACTAGTAGCTGCTAAGCCTAATTTAAATAATGGAAGAATATCACATTTCTTCATCTTCGATATTCAGATTTAAGAGCTTCTCAAGTTCCTCACTGATACCTGAAGTGTCACCAGCACATACATTAATGCTGACAAAATCAATTTACTACAGGAAAGGTGTTCATCTCCCTGTTTTCCCCAATTACATTAATTTTCCTCAGTGTTCTTTGTTTTTAGAAAAGAAATAAACAAGCACTTTGTGTTCATTAGTCTGAAGCTCTTCCACAATCATTTATGTACATTTCAGGACTGTACTTATGAGTACTGCTTGCGTTTAGTCTAAACGTGTTTTGAAATCCCCAGTATGTTTTACTCTTTGTATGTTGTTCCTTCATATCTCACTACAATAAAATATAAAACAGCCTGGCCCTACATAAACACATCTCCTAAGAGGGTGCTTACATCTTCCAAAATATGAAGCCATCCAAATTTTAAATAGTAATTAAAATTAACAATAAATGAAAACTTTCTTAGAGGCTCCCAGGTATTAATGTTTAAGGAAAGCCATGAATCCTTTCCCACCCTCCCTCAGCCATGAAGAGAAATTCTGGGAAAGATGACTCACCACTTTTCCAGCATTCTAATTTGTATCATGACTTTCTTCCACTTGTGTCCTGGGAGGAGAAACAGGAGGAATTTACTTTACAACTTGATTCTTTAGTATTTGACAGGGCATGTGCTGCAAAGAAAGCTCTGCCTGGGCCACAAGTCTCATGGAACTAAGATCATAAGGCATCTGGCACCTCATTCACTTGCATCTGAAATTGGCTTATTTAATGAGATATTCTTGAAGGAGTCAATAATTTCATAGCAGCCTCATATCTTTAATGAATAGGCTTAAATAAATAATAATAATAATAATAAATTAAAAAGTTTCTTTTCAGATTGCTTCTCTTTAGGGAAAGATTATTTCCTCCCCCCACATAGGCATAGCCCCTTGATACACAGCCATTTACTCTTCAGAAAGCCTGCTAGATGAGTCAGACAAGTCCATCTCAACATATGTTGTATGAAAAGCAAAGAAACATAAAATAGTGTCAATTCATCACCAAGTTTCAACCTGCCTGACTAGAACAACCACAGCACCTTAGAACAGCTGAAATACTGAACTAAGTCCTTCACTGGTGTTAGTTAGTTGCTCTCCGTTGATTTATACTTGCTGTCATCTGCCCCATTCAGGCAGTATTTGCAGTGCTGCTGAGAACATACCACTAGTAAACAAACAAACAAGCAAAAACTTTGGACATCTCCTCCTTTGTTTGGCTAGCATATCTGCAAATATAAACTCCAGTGTTTCTGCACCAGCATGTATGAGCACACCATGGCCATCCCAGAACTTTGGTCCCATTCCAGAAGGTAGAGGAAGGCTGCTCACCTCCTACTGGTTCCTGCTCCCTTGCAACCTCACAACTTTTGCCCTAATTGACCTTGCAGGCGCTTCAAAACCTACAGGGGACTTCAAGAATGGGCATCTCTTTCATCCATGCCTCACACCAAGCATCACTTTGAGCACAGCCCTGATAGTAAGGCCTTAAGCTAGATACCTATAAGTCCCTTTGGTTCAAAGTCTTGGTGCATTCTCATCTTCTCTATTACCTCTTCACTGCTCCCCCTTTTCCATTATAGACCACGGTTCTCTAAACCATTAATTCCTTGCTCAAGGCAGAGCTCAACTTGCTCCTCCCCCTCATTGTGAAAGAGTGGTTAGGACCTCCCTTGATCACATATTTAGTCAGATGACAGCATATAGGGACATACCCGCATAGCTCCGTGCAGATGGGCTGCTTATAACTTCTGGACAAGTCCCAAGCAAGTGAGAGAACACAGAGGACATATATTGTTTGCAGTTTTTTAGTGACAGTGACAGTAGAGGCCAATACCTTTAATTCAGTGGGAAAAAAAATACTAGGATATTTTCACTCTTAATTGTTTGGGGTTTTGTTGTGTTGGGTTTTTTTGATTGTTTCTTTGTTTGTCTTTTCAAACTGTCATTTTCCTGCTTCCTTCTCCATTTTTAATCTGTTTGCCTCTATCCAGAGCTGTTTTACTCCTGCTGTTTCAGGAACTGAAGCAAATTGTCTTCAGTGGATCTATCTACATGTCTGAAGATAGGCACAAACAGAACTGCTCATAAAATCAGCACCCTAAAGAGATGAGATCATTTCACACATGCTGTTTATTTCCTGTTATACTGGAGAATTTATAGTGGCTGCTGGCCACTATAAATACTGAACTGGTACGAGGTGTTTCTCATATATTTTATCACAATGTTCACTGCTGCATTTTTGTCCTTAGAGTCATTTGCTTTGTTGTAATTGATTTGGGTGGCTTTTCATTCCTAATTAACTGTTGTTATGATGGAATGATGCAATCTTTGTTCACAAACCAGAGCTCAGAAACGAAATTCAGAGCAGAGTAATAGCAGGAGGTTGGAGGAGAGCCCTACCTACCAAGAAGGCCTTGCAATGGGCTGGGAATCCAGTCAGCCATGGTGTTGATTGATGCTGTTCTCATTAGTGGTGCATGTGGACACATCCAGTTTTCCCACGCTTGTGGTCAGAATCCTGCAAAAAAATTTCATCCTAAGACTTGTTAAAAAGGACATACCTCATGAAGTACCTGAGTAATATGGTAGAACTTGCATTTTAGCTGATGGTTGCCCGTCACTGGCTCTACTACATGAAGGGTGAGGCCATGGAGCTCTGCAGGCACATGCTTAGCCACGGACTCTCCATCTGCACACAGATGCAAGCACAGCAGAAAGAAAGATCAGACAAGGCTTGTAGAGAGAAAGAACATCCCAGCTGCACCCTCAACAGTCTTGATTTACTTTTGGATGCTGAAGTCCAGGAACATATGCAGAAACACAGGGTAGAAGTGAAAGCGTATGTCACCATTTATATGTCAGGCCAATGCATTTAGTTTTGCTTAACTGGAATGCCTGCTGTTATTTCTATGCTTGCTTATTTTCACCAGACAGTTGAGAACACTAATGATTTCTAAGATGGAATTCTTTTCGGTTAACTTTGATTCTGAAGGGGATTGAAACCAGAACTCATTGAAATTATTCAAGAAAACATGAATCTTCAGTCTTATTTTGAGAAAATGGTCATACAATTCAGAAGGTCTCTGTCAGCACAGGCTTGAGATGAAAAGACTATAATTAAAGCACTAAAACTCTCCCCTGCTTTGGCAATACTGCTGTAGCTGCTACAGCACTGATACAAGGTACGTTCTGTTTCCCTGCCTTGGTATCTCCATCTTGATTGGATAATATGAGATGTAAAAGCACCCATATGTATCACTTGAAGAACTCAAATATTATCATTCACAAATATTAGCTAGTTCTGCCTGGATTTTTCTTTATAAGGGATGCCAAGCAGTGAAAACTATTTATTTATTATGAAAGCATAAAATATCCATATTTGACATTGATTTTGGTATGCTCTTTGGCACTCTGGGGCTCAGAAACTACAGGGTATTATTCTCTTCTCCAGAAAAGGATCTAGTCCAGGTTTCATGAAATACCAAGGTCAGGACTCACATGGTATGTCTGTCCTTCCAGGATTCATTAAGGACAGTCTATAAGGATCAAGCCAGGTTACTTGGGTACCTGAGTTTTCTACTGAAGACACAATTACAACATCCATTAAGCAAAACAGAAGCATTTTTAAACTAAAGTCTTTCTGAATATAGGCCAAATAAAACCACCTGTTTTCCAGTAGAATATTCTGATACTTAAATTTCCATAGGGGAGAAAATATTCTTGGCTGTGAAAACAAAATATACTTTTTCAATCAGTCCTGGTAACTAGTTCTGGGCACAACTATGCTTTACCTTGAAATAAAGACATTACCAATGTTCATATTGATTTAGTTTTAAATACCTTGAAATAAAGACAGTACCAGTGTTCATATTCATTTAGTTTTAAATAGGTAAGATAAGATAAAGGCAAACTTTCCTCAGATCACAGCTTTTATGTCATGTGGTTGTCTTTATCTGAAAAAATAATGGAGGTACAAGGAGGAAGTAACATTAACAAACTGTTACAGCAATCTTTAGCAAAGAGTATAAATGGTATCTCTTCTAGTCCTGGATGCAGATACATGTTTTGTTTCAAACCTGAAAAACGTTATTTAATTAAATAACATGACACAATTTTATCTTCACTGACAAGTTGATCCTCATTCAGTTTTACTCTTTCCCATTTACTTTTGCCCTTTCAGTTCCTTAATAACAGATGGGTGCAGTGGTGTTAAGAATATTCCCAGCAAGCCCAATGGCAATGCTGAAGAGATCTATATGCTGCTATTAACATTAATAGGCAACATTGCCCCTGATGGACAAGCTATTATCTTCCTAAGCTTTAGTTGTTCCAGTCTGAATACTTATCTTTATCCAACCGGTAAAGTCAAGGTCCCACTCTATTGTTTTCTCCCACAGAGGGCGATTTATTTGATAATATGGTTTCAAACACAATTTCTTCCTAAATTATCCTATCCATTCCATTATTTCTTTTCTATTATCTTGAAACTCCAAAAGACTAGGTAAAAAAATTAGGTGCCAAATTCACTGGAAGTTTAGAAACTCAGAATGACATCTTTAAATCCTTTTGATGAGATTCTGTGATGTCCTTCTGTCTTTCCAATTAGCTTAGACTGGTGCAGTAGTGATAAAAAAGATCTGGTCAGTATTTGTCTTCCAGACATGTAAATAAAACTATCTGCATTTCATCTACATTTAGTCACTGTTACAGTAGCAATGCACGTTTTTTATTTGATAAAGGTCATATGTACTTCCCTTCCATGCCACAGACTCATTCTGATTGTGCACAGTGTCATGATTAAACAAAAACTAAAATAGGCAAGAACAGGTACTATTCAAAGATGCTCTTGGGGAAAGCAGTGACGTTTATCTTATTAGGACAGCCGAGTCTTTAATGATGTGATAGTGTCATAGCAATTCAAAGCTAAGCCACTTTATAAATGTTAAATTCCTCAGAAAATGGAAATTCACAGTGTACTAGTTTCAGAACGTTACTTCCACCTGTCACTTAGATCCTGAATGTGTAGTCTGTGTACAGGAAAGGACTTTTCCAATATGAAGATGTAAGTGTCAAGATTTTTCTTGTAGATATTTTTTAGACTTGTATGAAAAGCTCAATTTTTGTTGCTCTGTGTTTTGTTTGTTTGTTTGTTTTTCCCTGAAAATTATGTAAACTACTTTTGTCACAGTATTACCTTCAGTTCACTAGCAGAGATTTGGGGTCCAGTTCTGTTGATGTATATCTTAATTAACACCAAGACCCACACAGTGCTAAACAGGAAGAAACAAGAAACATCTTTCTGTTGCCCAAGGGAATATCTATTTGAGACCAGCACTGTTGACCAAAACTCATAATCTGACAACAAGACCAAATGGCAAATTAATTTTGTCAGGCTGACACTCAGCCTCCTTGGCCCCATTCACTCAACTTTGCTCAAGACAGGCAATTACAGAACAGGCACAAAAACCAGTAAATTGGCTGCTCAAGACCTCTGCAAAAATACCTAAGGCACCATCCCAGAAACAGGAGAAAGAGCAGTTCTACAGAAAATTACATTTAGCCTTCATATGCATAGTTTCTCATAAGGGATCTCTGACTTTCTGACCTGCGCATAAGCACCTGCCCAAAAGCCAAATCTTAAAAGACTTATAGCACACATGTTTTGCACTAACACAACCCCTGGGTGTAGCTAGTTTGCTCATATTCACCCCGAAGCACAGACTCTATTTAGCTAGGTAGGGCTGAACGGAACTCTGTTTCTTTGTTACTGCCTTAAAAGCTCTGTAATAATGCCTTACCATTTCTTCTTCCAGAGGGTGAGAGCCCTTCTCAACTTTCAGGCAACATCTTGCAGACAGCCAAGAGATCCGTGAGTTCTGCTTCTTGTAATAACTTGAAATCTTTGCTTTGCTTCAAACTCACAGCTTTCTCAAGAGCAGGGTCACTGTACTGAAACAGAAGAGAGCAAAGCTCCAAGCTATCAAGCAGAGTACAAGCAGATTATGAAGAAATGAAATTCATCAATACAGTGCCCTCTTGGTCAAAAGTTCACTAAGAGAGAAGGGAGCTGTGTGATGCACCCATCTCCTTTTAATTGGCTTGGAGCTGTTTCCTACAATGCTCAAGCAGACACGGTGTCAATAGAAGTCATGCAAAAGCAGAAACTTTAAATTATTTTAAAATAGCCTGCTTTATCTTGGGGAACTGTGCTTAAGACTTGAAAAAGAGAGAAGGAAAAGAAAAAAGAAAAAGAGAATGAACTAATATTTGCTGGACTAAATCTCTGAATCTACTTCAAAAACATGTGTGCTCACAGTTTATTAATGCAAGAGTTAAACTGTTTAGCAGCACAAAAGAAAAAATAAAAATGCTGTAAGCATTTTTGCAAACATGAGTATTTGTGGCAGAAGCATTGTGTGATTATGTGGGATTTATTTAAATCCTTTTCTTAACTCAAAAAATTGCATCAGTATGGGGAGGGAAGAAAAGTATCACCGTGCAACCTACTGCAAATCACAAAACAACTAGCTGTGTATTAGATATCTGAAACTTCAGGCAGAAGACAGAAATTAGACAGAAATACCTTAACCACAGTACAGGGAAAAAAAAAAAAAAAAAAAAAAGTTAGAAATATGGTCACAATGAAATCGACCACAACTTCATGACAAGGCTATTAGCAAATATGAAACCTTGTGTATAATGAGTTTATGTAGAGATGAGCATCTGGGAAGGAATATCCCTAAGCACCAGTACAGGTTAGGGGCTGACCTACTGGGAAGCAGCTCTGCAGAGAAGGACCTGGGTGTCCCAGTGGACAACTGATTGGTCATGAGCCAGCAGTATGCCTTTATGGCCAAGAAGGCCAGTGGGATCCTAGGGTGCATTAAATAAAAAGAGTGTGGTAGCAAGTTGAAGTCGAAGGAAGTTATCTTCCCCCTTTACTCTGCCCTGATGAGGCCACATCTGCAGTACGATATCCATTTCTGAGCTCCCCAGTTCAAGAAAGATGGGGATCTGTTGGAAAGAGTCCAGCAAAGGGCCACAAAGATTATATGCCTGGAGCATCTCCTGTATGAGGAAAAGCTGAGTGACCTGGGTCTGTTCAGAACGCAGAAGAGAAGGCTAAGAGGAATTCTTACCAATGTATCTTAAGGGAGAGTAGCAACAGAAGAGGCCCAGGCTCTTTTCTGTGGTGCCTCACAACAGGACAAGGAGCAACAGGTACAAACAGAAAGACAGGGAATTCTATCCACCATAAGAACAAACTCCATCGTGAAGATGACTGAGCACTGGAACAGGTTGCCCAGAGTGAAGGGAGTTGTTGAGAATCCTTCCCTGAAGATATTCAAAACCTGCTTGGATGTGCTCTAGGTCACCCTACTAGGAGCAGGTGAGTTGGACAAGATGATCCCAAATGATCCCTTCCAACCCCAACCGTCCCGTAATCTCTAGGTCTTATCGTGGAAGAAAATGCACCACAAATGCACAATGAAACATTACAAAAAGCGGAAAACAACTTAAACTCTACAAAACCATTAAAAGTTCTTTATAATGCTGGTTTGGCACTTCTCACAAAGATTTTATCAGCCCATCTTTCTTGGAATTGTGAAATAAAGCAACAACTGAAAACTTGCAGCAAATTTAGCATCTGAGTTCCATGTCCTACAACGCCCTACTACCACTAACCAGTGGAAGTTTGAAATGTTCTTACTGTTGACATAACTTATTTCTCGCTGGTGTTAAATGGCACTTTACACCAAGTTCAAAAAGAGATTAATGAAACTACTATGGCATGCTTTGAAAAATCCCAACCTACCTTTATTTTCTGTCTTATGAAGCAAAAGAAAGATCAGAGGAAATAATGTGTTGCTGATCTAATGATGTTGATTTATTACAACAAAAACTCTGACCACTTATGATTATCTGCCTCCCATGTTCTTGCATGACTGCTCTTGGTACCTGTGTCCCCTGGGACTCATCTTAGTATATCAAAGAGTCCATCAGCACCAGTACTCCTTCGTGGCACTAACAGGATCAGTTCAACAGTATCTCCCCTTGAGCACGAATATATAGAGCTGCTGGAAATCATCCTAGCCAAGAAAAAAAAAAAAGAAAAAAAGACAAAATTATGTAAAGGGAACAATAACAAAGGAAGAAAATAAGAAAGAAAAAAAAATCCATTCTGGTGGTTATAACCTAACAAAAATGAGCACTTGCTACAAAGTCCTCATATCTTTCTTGTGACAAATATCCTCTTTTAAAAAATCAGAAGTTACCTGTAACATTTTGCTTTTTCACAATACAGCATATCCACAGCAAAGCTTCATTTCTGTCAGTGTCCCTGCATGGAGACATTCTGGCAACACAGACAGTCCTTCAGTCCACAGGCAGCCTTCTCTTCCCAGACGATGTAGGTCGTGCTCTCCTCTCCTTATGGGCTCTCTAGCCTGGCAATGTGATTTGTGCTAGTGCACCCATATGTCTGGCCATACATTCAGCAGTGCACAAGCCCATACTTACAGTTCACGTGTCTTTTCTGAGTACAAGCATGCTTTCAAAGGTGACCTTGATGCCATGCACCCCTTACCTAATGTGTCAAGTGCAGGGCACACTTATGTGCTTGCAGAATTAGAGCCCTACTCAACTCAAAACATAATCATCCTGAAAGCTTAACTGCTTCATACTATAAATAATTGCTTTTCTTCTTTCCCAGTGACTGTTTTTTGCATTTCTTTAAGCTTCACATTTTAAAATAAACACAGACAGAAACAATGCATTAGAAGATGCCAAACTGTACATAAGGGAAAGGCGTGTGGAAGAGTGCAAGCTATTTTTGAAAGGCTGACAGACTCGTGCGATGTTTTTCTTCGTTTAATAATAAATAATCATAACATTCAAAGCACACATACAGCATTAACAAGCACAAGATGACACGAAGAAATGCTCAGGTTTTTGGCTGGTGGAACTCACTTGCACAAACCATTTGGCAGAACTGACAGCTAGAAGGGAGATGGGGATGAATACCCTTGGATCATATGAGCCTTTCATCTAACTCCTAATTACTGTAGGTGCCTCTCGTGATTCTCTTCTCTTGTTTTGACCCATTTCAGTTGACACAACTTCTGGAGTTTTGCAGTAAGGATCATTGAAAAAAGGCCACTGACTGCAGCTAAGTGAGGACTTCCTAGCCCAAGGGGGAACCCAGTACCTTCACCAAGGTGCATCCGAGGCCAGGAGTCTGAACAAGGATAGCCCAAAAATAGTCCAATGGTCAGCCACACCCAACTCCCACTAGAGGAAGGACAAGGCTAGCAGATACTCAAAGACAAGTCTAGATAAAAAGAAATCATGGAGAACATGTAGATCAGAATGCGAGCGGATGGCTTCTGGCCATTATTTTTAACAGCAAAAGAATCGAGCCAGCAGGGCCAGACTGTGCTGCTCTGGTTGAATTTTGACCCGCAGTATTATGTTGCTGTTCCTCACAGTTATAACTAAAGGCAAACATGCCACAACATACTCTTATTCTGGTCTCACATCTTCTCACAGTCTCTCCCATCTGGAAGAGCTTGACAGCAGACAGCAGCTGTTGCTCCCAGCTCACCTTCCTTCTTTTCTCCTGTTGGCTTTTTTCTTCCAACTCTGGAAACCAGCTAGGTCACTTGCTTCACTCCACACATACAATCTTGCATTTTGCTGGGCAGCAAACCATGCTGGCATTCAGGTTGAGATTGTTTTATTCAGCTGTTTCCCAGCCACACATGTATAAAAGCTATTTTAATCTCTCACCTCCCATTCAGATGTCATACACGCCTCCACTTTTCTGGGTCGTACTTGCTTTATAACCTGCTGCTCAGCCAGAAAGCTGGCAGGTGTTTGGGGCATTCACATCGGAAATATTTCTCTTATCTTCAGCAAAATCATCTTGGAGATTTTAGTCTAGGTCACATATTTTGTATGTTTTTTAGATGTCATCTGGGCCTAGCCAAGAAAACCAGATTATTAGCATGTAGCTCACACAATGCAGCAGTACAGTCAAAACAGTGTGGGATACCTGTGGACGTGTCTCATCCTCATGAATGCAAGAAGTACCAGCCTGCCTTCTGGGTCTGGATTTTTCAGCAGGTTGGAGGAGCAAAGCCCATTTGGTGTGGAGGGAAAAGCTTTGGAGGTACAGCAATATTTTAACCCCAGAAATAAATGCTCACAGTGATGTCATACTCTGACATTATGGTGGCTGCAGCTGGAAAGCATCACGCTGCTTTCTAAATGTAAAAGTCATTGTATAGTTATATTTCATAATCATGCACACCTTACATCTTTAACATTGCCGGGAAGACTATTTAAATATCTCAGTGCGAAGGGAGTGTTTGCAATAATCCTGTCTCCTGAAGAGGCACAGCCCACAGAGCTCAGGATCGTCTTTGCTGCCAACTCTCCTTTTAGCAAATGAATTCCCATCTGTGGGGGGCGGAGGCTGCACTGCAGAAATTTCGGTGAGGGATAATAAGACATTTCTCCACCAGAATTAAATACAATTTGGCATAAGCTCAGTCTAGTCTAACCTAACAAATACCAGCTCCTTAGATTTGTTAACTAGTTTGTCATAGTTACACACACACCTCTATATATGCACATGGTGCCTTGTAGTATTTTTTTTTTTTTAACATTTAAAACTACTGAGAGCAGAAATAGTACACTGAAGTCCAGATTGTGCAATCAGTACCCTTTCCAGTAATGTTTTCTTCCTTGATTACCCATACTGATTTCATACTGTTAGCACTCGGTGGTGTCTTCCATCAGCTTATGAAAAAACGTACATGCATGATTGTACACTACATTTAGATAACACAATGAATATGGAGCTGATCAGACAGCAAACCCATTTCTGTTTCGTAGTAGCTCTGAAAGTTCTGAACCACAGCGTGGAGACAAACCAAACCCTACTTAGATGCTTTTTGCAAAAACTGAATCTGATGGTATCCCCCACCAGCCCCATTCTGCTGCCCATGGATCAGAAGTTAAACTTTTCCTATCCATAACCTTATAGGCTACAGCATTCATCTAAGCTGCACAAAGTGCTCTTTCTATTCCTCAGTTTAAATGAAGGCATGATTTTTCACCCTGTATTACTGTAGCTCATAGAGTGCAATGGTCTGAACTTACATTTTGAAAAATAAAAATAAAAAATAGAAAATAGATTTTAAAAAGAAAAACTTGATGCTAGCGTGCTAAAATCCAGAAGTTTATGAAAACAGAAAGATGTGGGATAATATCACTGAAAGCAACGCACAGCTCAAAAGTGCTATGGTGTGACATGACATCACACACTGATTGAGACTGGCTTTATGAAAAGTGGTCTCTGTATGGTTTAGCCAAAGGCACCTCCTGTAAGCATCAAAAATGGTTACTGAATTGCAGACCATATTTTGCATAGGGATCTACCAGTGAAATGAAATAATTTCTAGGACAGAGTGCAGGTGCCAGGTTTTCTGCTGCTGTAACTCAACATAACTCCATGCATTTAGACCAGTTGAGTGTCCTATGCATGTTGTCCACCTGTTTTCCCAGTTTATTAAGCCAGAAGAGGAAAGGCGTTTTGAAGATAAGGGTATACACCCTATACCAAATGTCAGCACTCTACATATTGCTTGTGTCCCTTATGTTTTCATCTGGTGGTAGATCTGCGGTGTATATATGGGACCAGACCTAAATGTGCCTGGACTCTTTGGTTCAGCATTTCAGTCAAAAGCAACTGCACACCAAAAGCTGCTGAAACTTGTTGAAGGAAGAGATTCTGCTTACTACAGAAGGAAAAACACAGCTTGAGGTTTTCAGAATTTGTTCACCTTCTATGGATCAGAGTCCTTAGCATGCTGGAACAAGGAAAAGAGCTTGGAGGGACATGGCTTTACAAAGTCAGAGTAAATTATAAAGAAAATAGATCAAATCCTCTCATAGTTCACTGTTAAAGAAGAACCATACAGCATTCTATCTGCGTTCGTGTCTGTAGCTGCATTACAATGATGGACACAGTCTCTCAAACATATTGCTGGTATGGCTTATCATCTCTTGCCTTTCACCCTGATCCTTCTGCCTCAGTTAAGCAGTTTTCCATTGACTTTTTCTGATCATCTTCAATGCTGTATGAGCTTTTGATGACATTGGCTGTTATGAGACTTCTAAAACTCAGATTTTCTTTAATATAAGGACAATCTGATTTTTATTTTTTTTTTCTATCTTTCCTTTTGCACTTACCCTGAAATTGTGCAGCCTGTGATAAGGGACTCAGACCCCTAAAATGGAGAAGGATTTCTCTAGAGCTCTCTTCTCCTGTAGAACTCAAAAGCATGGGCAGGGGGGAAGAGGAATGCATTCCTGAATACGCACTGCTTCTGAAATTCATCTTCGCATTTACTTACACAGAGATGAGGCAATAATGCTAAAATCTTTTTAAAATCTCACTGATTGAAAAGTTTACACTTTAATCTCACTTTAATGGACCCTCTGCCTGTGAAGAAACAGTAACCTTTCCTCCTAATTTAACCTTCATTTTACCTCATTTATTTATCCTTTTCTTCTTTCTTTCTTTTTTTTTACCCCCTTTACATTTAGCTGGTAGCTGGTTTCTTTTAAACGTCACCTGTTAGGAGGAAGGTTGTTAACCTGTTACAGATCTCAGTTGGATCGTTACATCCCCCCATCTGCTCTTGGTAATACTGCAACTCTGGAATTGGTAGCAAGTCATTATAGACTTCCCTTCCCAGATACTTGCTTCTTTCATGCTGCTGTTACAAAGATGCTTTGAAGCTTTCAAGCAGTCCTGGTTTATACAGATGTGTTGAGCCACAAAAACAAAAGACAGTTTCCATAGGAATATCCTGTAGCTCCTAAATGTGACCAAGCCTAGACTGAGTGGTGCAGAAAATAATCTCTCTAGCATTTGTGCAAAGCTGATTTAGTCACAGAGAAAAGACTGGCTAATCCATGAACATGCATATGTATGTATGTATAGACATATGTATACATCTATCAAGAGCTACTCCACTCCTTCTCTTTAGGTTCACGATAGCATCAATAAATAAATAAATAAGTACTAAAGCATTCTGCAAGGCAGTAGCTTATGAGTGCAGAAGCTTGTATAGAGGTGACACTATCAGTGAGGGCTAGCTGGTGCCCAGAGAGGGCAAGCACAGATCAGAGCTTACATACTTGCTGCTCTGAAGGGCAATACCATTAAATCCCCCAGGTCATGGCATTTGCTGCCTTGTGAGATGCTCTTCCCCACACTGCTTTAAGGTCACTGTCAGCAGACAGCAGGAATCACAGCTCCTTTAGCCCCAGGAATTATTCCCTTCCCATACACAATCTTGATGCATAACTGTGATTTAAGGCCGCCGCCTGCTTCTTTGCTGATCATCAGCATTTGACAGAAGTCTTAAATTTTGTGCAGTATCACCAGGATAAGTTTGGATGGTGCTGCAGAGCAAGGAAATACAATGGCACAAAGCACAGTGAATAAATCTTACGCATTTTTGTATTTGCCATCACTAAAATATTTAAAATGTTGACAAGGAGAAATCAAAAGGCTTTGATTCAGAGATGTGAGGCAACCATTAAAAACATGCTTAAATGGAAATATAATCAAACAGAATCATAGAGATTGGAAGGATCTCTGGAAATCTCCCAGCCCAACCTCCTAGTAAAGCAGCTCCCTACAGCAAGTCACACAGGAAAGTGTGCAGGCAGGTCCTGCATATCTCCATAGAAGGCAACTCCAGAGCCTTCAAGCAGCCTGTGCTCATGCTCAGTCACTCTCAGTAAAGAAGTTTATCCTCATGTTCTTACTGAACTTTATATACTCTATTTTGTGCCCATTGCCATTCATCCTGTCGCTGCACACCACCAAAAAGAGCCTAGCCTCATTCGCTTGTCTCTCACCCATTAGATACTGGTAAGCATTGATCAGATCCCCTCTCAGTCTTTACCCCAGGATGAACAGCCCCAGCTCTCTCAGACTTACTTCATACGGGAAATGCTCCAGGCCCTCATCACCTTTGCTGCCCTCTCCTGGACTCTCTCCAGCAGTTCCCAATCTTTCTTGAACTTGGGAGCAGAGAGCTGGATTCAGTGCTCCAGATGCAGCCTCAGCAACCAGGGCAGAGTAGAGGGTGAGGATCACCTCACTCGACCTGTTGGCCATGCTCTTTTTAATGCACCCCAGGACACCATCAGCATTCTTGACCACAAGGGTACACTGCTGGCTCACAACCAATCTGTTGTTCACTAGTACCCCCACGTCCTTCTCCGTAGGTCTGCTTCCCAGTAGGTCAGTCCCTAATCTGCATCGATTCATACATGTTTAAATATCCTCCTGAATTTGGGCCTAAGTTTTTGCAGATTGAATCCAAGCCGACTAGTACTGTTAGCTATGCTAAATTTCCACTGGGACCATAGTGTGGCAAGGGAGTAGTGTACACTCAATCCTTATTCAAACACTTATGAAATTATTTTGATTCCAGAACTAATTAACTGGACCGTATCTTAATCATTCCTACTAGTATCATATAGACTGTAAGCAAGCTATCATATGATTCCCTACCAGCCTGATATATTTCAATTTAAACGTAACTTAATAATTGCTGTACCAATTAGTTAAAATGTAAGTACAAAAAAACATTGGATAGAGACATCTTAATTTAAATATAATCCATTAAGTAAAAACTGCTATTCTAATTAGTGATAATGTTGCACAATTAGGAAATTAAATTTGATTGGTACACTGGAATTTAAACTCAATTAGTAACTGTTATTCTAATTAGTAAATGCAATACGTTTCTTGCAGGGTTTTGTCAGGGAGAAGTGCACATACGGTAGAGATGATGGCAGGGGAAAAACATACAGGGACAGTTGAGGCAAGCAGTGCAGAGCAGAGGAGTGCAGCCAAACACAAGCTTAATGCCCACTTTCTTAACCAGCACTGACCTTGCAGGAGGGGTTTTATCCACAAAACTTGATGTGGAGGAGAATTCGCCATCACCTTTGGCTGGTACGCTCCCACGGTTTAACATTCTCAGCATCTTGATTGGTGTCTCCCTTTGGCTTCTACAGTTTTCTGTTTCCAGATATGAATTGGCAGGGCAAATTTCGATGAACTAGGGAAAAATAATTGTGGAAGTCAGCTGCACTGGAGAGCTCGGGGTTTTGAATTAGGAAGTGTTTAGGACAGTTTTACACCAGACAGACTGTAACTAAGACAGGTTTGCTCTCTTAGGAAGGGAAGAAAAGAGTTTGAAGCTAGATCAACATTCTTCTCAAGAAAGATTTTTCAAACTCTTTTTTCTTTGTTTTTGTTTTTTTGCAATATGAGAGGGGAGAGGGGAAAAAGAAAGGCATTGTCTGTTTCTTTTTCATAGACTAACCACAGTAGTTGCAGCATCTTTGTTCTGGAAAACAGTTCATTTAAACCCTTCCTAGGCATGCATATTTAACACTGTTCTTTATTGCATTACTTTGCATTAGTGACACTGACTTTTGCCCGCTGTTTTTACCAACCGGTCACTTACTGGCTTCAGCACTTTGCTGGCAGTTTTAAATTTCTGTTTCTGAGACAGTATATTACTGTTGGGAAAATTCCTTGCTTCACAATTACTCTATTTTCCAATCACCTATGGCTGCAAAACAAACCAGATCCTAATACCAATCACTAAAGGATTTATTCTTCCTTTCGCTGCTTACCCTTTATTAGAGGAAAAAACTCTGTATAGAAATAAATCCATTACAAATAATTAATATATAGAAATGCTACACATAAATTAATGAACCTTTTCCCTTATTTCTGATGGCTTTAGGAGACTGTGGTGAAATATTCTTTGTCAAACAACTTTCAATATCCAGTGTTTGGTATTGACAGGATTCTCTTTATTAATATATTTGATGCTACAGAGAGCTTTAATAATTTGTATGGTAATAGCTTCCCTTCTTATAATCTACATAGACTTATTTTTTTTCCCACTGTATCATATTTATCCAAATGTCTAGTCATTCCATTCTTAATTACAGTTTATACCAGATGCTCTCAGACTTCACTTCAAAAACATATGTTATATATCCCATCTCCCATTCTCCTGATAGCACAGGCTATTTAAAGAGCACATGAAAGACACAGCTGGTAGGTCAGCACTTTCATACTCTAATTCCTTTATACCTCTTGTGAGAATTAGTTAGCCTTCACAATTGGTTAGTGCTCATCTTTTTAATTTACTTGGAAACCTTTTCTATCAGTAATTTAATTTCAGAGAGTTCATCACAAAAGCACCCCAGAAAGAGATGTTGTAATGTGGGAAAACTCCCTTGGTTCCATCAGAATTAATTTCCTATGACTTTTTATTACATAGTCTGATCTTTCCTAGTGTCCCCAATTGTGTCTCCATCATTCATTATCCCCACAAACTAGATGGCAACATCCCTACCTCTGATATGTTTGTGAAGTGAAAAATATTATCTTGCATTTAGCAAAAAGCATCTTTTGGGGCTTTTCTTAGAGTTTAGTATTTAACTCTCCAGAATTTGGGTGGATTTTTATGGGGTTTTTTTTGGTGTTGAAAAAGAATTTTTTTGTTTCTTTAAGTACTCTGCTCAACAAGAATCCCTTTAATTTATTTCTTCCTGATGGATAACACATTTACTCTGAATTTCTACTGTGCCATTCATATTTATGTTGTAATCCAAGAATTTCACCCTTTCAGCTGCTCCTGTTATATATTTATTCCTCTTTGGTTTAGCTAGATGGCTGGAAAGTAAGCTTTCTCATTCAGTCTTGATTTGTATTTTTCCTTTGGAAGTTAAAAAACAGGAAATGCATTTTCTGTTCCTGGATGTGGAAGTGGAGAAGCAAAACACCAGCATGCATCCCCCATGTGTGGTGTGGGGTTTTCAGTGCCTTCATGAATGGATTATACAAACACTAATCAGGAGCTTTATGGGAATTTCTAGGTTGGCTTTGAGGCAAGGACAGGGAGTAGATAACTGTAAACGGCTCCCTGCAATGCTTTTTCACTGCAATTTTATAGAACATAAGAGCGTTACAGTGAGAAACAGAAGTAATCTTTTAAGCTGAGGAATAAAACTATAAGAAGACAAACGTATTTAAATAATTTGCAAATAAAATAAGGCTGCCATTTAGAAAATGGTTCACAGCTATCAACAACAGATTTCCAGCCACAGTACTAGGTTAGGAAAACATTAACCGTTTTCAATATGAGGCTTCTTGCACCTACAGGAAGGATTACAACACTTGATTTCAGTCATGGCAAGTCTCAATGTGCTGACTGAGTAGATCTTTCCCAGGTCCTTCAGGACGTTTCTGTGCTCTTTTCTGTTGGATTAGAGAATCCCCCCTATGGGGGGGATAAAAACCTTCTGTACTTGCTCCCCACCTTGAAAACTGATTCAATACGCTATTCTCCCTAAGATTACCCAGCAAGGAGCTAATGTTCCATCATCTAGCACTTGCTTAACCTATTTCCCATTACATGTTTTAAATAGGAGAATACATGAGTCCTTCAGTGGCAATGTTTCACAACCCAGTTAGGAAGCCTACCTGCATTTTGGCAATGCAGCGTCAGATGGCTATACTTCCAGAGGTGGTCTGTTAAATCCAAAACTGCATGAATTCAAGTAAACAAGAACATAGGATGTACATAGATCTACTTCCCTGGTACAAGGGATTGCTTGAGCCAGAAGAGGCACAATCACATGAAGCCATCCTTGATGGGGTTTTGCTCCCAAGAATTTGTCTAATCTCTTTTTGAAGCCAGGTATGTTCTACGTGAGCCCACAGCTTTGGCAGCATAATTCTCAACTGTGAGGGGAAAAAAAAGGCTGCCTTTGTTTGTACCCAATCTTTTGCTTCATAATTTAAGCTTATGTTCCTAGCTCCCAAACTATAAACACGATCAGCCTCCCCCTCTTCACACTCACATTTCTTTAAGTTTCCCGTATACATACCCCAGGCACCTTTTTTTTTAAACCAAAGAGCCTTAGGCCACTTAGTCGCCCTTTATATAAAGCCATTCCATACATCTGATAATCCTCATTGCCTTGCTTTGGACTTTGCCCAGCTCTACTAGATTATTTTTGAGCTAGACAAACTGGAATTGCACAGAGTGTTCAAGATGTAAAAACATCATGCATTTAAACAGTGGCCTGAGGGTATTTTCTGTTCTCTTTCCCTAATAATTTTTAGCATAACTACTAACAAGGACTGAGCAGATGTTGGAGCTCCAAGACCTCTTTCCTTACTGGCAGCACTCACTTCAGAGCCCATAACTACATGAGGAAAGATTTGAAAGCTTTTTACCCCATGCAGGGCTGTTGTTTCTAATGTATTTTTCACATTTTGCAGGAAAAAAAGGCTTTGAGTCGCTCCATTTGGCAAACTGTCACCTCCAGCACGTAATTCCTGAACTGATATGTACCAGAAGCCATTCACAAATAAACAGCTACATCCATTCAGTGCTCCAGACATTATGCAAACCTGAATTCTGGATGTTTCTCTCATGCAATACCCTCTCAGGTCTCCTTTAAGAAACTCACTTAAACATCTGCTTAATACTACTGCTGTTTAAGCACAAAGTTACCATTATACACCTGGCAAATCCTTTCATCTTCAAGAGCATGTCAGTATTTGTTTGAATTTAAGTATACACTTATATACTTTCTGAACTGAGATGCTTTCTTGAACAACAATCTTTTTCAACAAATTCACTAAACAAATCCATGTTTTCTAAATCCTAGGCTTTAACTCACTGGAAATACATTGAGTGTGCATAGCTTAAGAAATCATTTCATTGCTAACGTCACCCATCAGAATTATTTCAGACTAGCAGGTGTAAATTTGTCCTACACTGTCTTAAGAAATGAGAGCCATGTGCAAGCCAGATTTTGTGAAACAAAAGGAAGAACTTTTGAAGATAAAGGCAACAGAGGCTGACCACTGGACATACACACTGCCATTGCCATATTTGAGTCAAAATAAACCATCATCCTCCCTCTTGAAAAACTCCTCTGACTTTGCTGTAATGCCACAGAAGCCCCCTGATGAACATTCACATCTGATTGTATTAAAGCCATGACACTGCCCTGCTGTTCTACCTGCCTTTTGTTCAGAGAAGCAAAAGACATTCAATTTGACTTTTTGTGCTCACTGGGGAAATATTTCTTTCCAGTTCTCTTCCACTGCCTAGGACTTACAAAGCCATACTAGACTCGGGTGCAGAGCTGGGAGAAGGCAGTGGGCATAGAGAGAATAAAAACCTCATGAAGGTGAAAGATCTTGCTGCAACTGCCAGCCCACATGGAGTTACAGGACTGTATGTAGACCTACATTACAAATTTTGCAAAATGCCTTCATTTCCAGGGCTTCAAAAGCCTTCTCCAGCTTTTTAGAACAGCCTCTACCATTTTACTGCATGTTTCTACAGACTAACACAACTGCTCTGAAAGTAATACCTCCTATTTTATGATATGGGCCTATAACATCAGATGCAGATGGTGGTAAGGCAGTAGAGATTGAACTTTCCCCCCAGTATTCCATTATACGGTGTTGCCATGTGACAGACAGCAGAAGAGCAACAGTTTGACAGAATGGCACCTGATGTGGAAGCACAATACAAAGCAATGATGTGTCACTGAATTCCTCCATGTGGAAAAAACAGCACCCACTGATATTCATCGATGTTTGCTGGATGCTGATGGAGACCAGACAGTGGATGTGAGCACAGTGAGGTGGAGGATGGTGCAATTTCAGCAGCAGTGACAGTGACATGAAACACAAGCCACATTTCAGGTGGTCATGCAGGTATTTACAAGCACAGCATACAGGCTCTTGTTTAGCACTGGTGAAAATGCATAGCTAATGGTGATGACAGTTGAAAAGCAATGTTTTGCAGCAGAGAATTTGCTCTATCAGTGTTACTGTGCACTTTGTTCTTTCCACGGAAATAAACAGGAGGCATTACTTTCAGAGCAACCTACATATTCTGATTAAGCATTCCAGCGAGCCCCAGTGAAGAGTCAGTCAATGTGCCCTCAAGCACACAAAGCACAAGAAGAACAACCTAGCTAGTTTCAGCTGTCCACAGTTTAACAGCTTGATCACAGCAATTACCTGTACAAGTCACATTTGGGGGAGGTTCCTGGTTCCAGCAGGCCCCGTTGTCCACAGAGACACCTGCCGCTTTGTGGGAGAAAGTGATTCATTCTGCACTAAAGCAGGCACACAAGCCAGGGACTTGCATCACCTTTTACTCATGCTTCTCTCAGCCCTTGATGACTCTCAAGGGTGCCCAGATACCCAGGACCAAGCCCAGGGCCAGGTGGCTAAAACAATTTAAGATTAAAACTCTCACAGAAAGCCTCTTCTGGCACCAAGCAGCCAGCTGCCTAAAATGGGCAGATCCTCAGCAGAAAGCTCTGTGGCTGTCAAGCCTGCTCCTCTGTGCAAGAAAAATATCATTCTCACTTAAAGACAGAGCTGGCACATGACTGCATTTCAGAGATTTTCTATCCTCATCCCCGCAGAGCCACACAGGGATGTTCTCATTTCAACATATGACTGAGCTTGGCTTTGGCGTGTTCCGTGCAGAGTACATTTGACATTTTAATTGATGCCATTTGTTAATTAAGAAGGATAAATGATGACAGGGAGAAGGGAGGAGATCTTATAAAGAATGAGTAATAACCTCATTCAAAAGCAGGTAATGAGGTACCAAGTTAAAAATATGTAAGAGCTTGCAAAACTGTCTAAATGTTTTTCAGAAATCCAGCACTGCCTGTCTTGTCTTTTCCTTATCGCAGAAATGTCAGGGAGACAGATTCATCAGCCACTTGTAACGCATGCTCTTTGCTCAAGATTTGCTATTAGAGAAGGCACACAGCCCTTAGTGGATCTCTCCTGCCTTGCTGTGGTTTACTGCTTGCTCTTGTCTTTCTCTCTCCTGGCAATTACTGCAGTGGCTACCATACACAGGAACTGGCCACTACACTCAGGCTGCACAAGAAGGAGGAGGGAAGTGAAGTCAGTAGCACAATTCTGACCACTGATCCTTTTTCAGACAGACCAGCAGCTGTGTTTGGGGGCCCCCTAATAGTGACAAACAGAGCAGTTTCTGTTAGCTAGGATGGCAGCTCTGCAGAGAAATGGCCAGAAATGCCCCAGGTCTGTGCAAACTCACAAGATATGGAAGGAAAGGCCAGGCAGAGGCTGGAGAGAAGAGAAAGACAATTTGCACCCGCTACCATGGGAAGAAAGACTGTCACATCCAAACTCCCCGTAAAAAAACAAACACTGCCTTAGCACCCATCAGGAGTCAGACTGTCCTTCCTCTCTAGTTTCACCTACTCTTTCCCACACAGTTAAAAATGGCACTCATGCCTCTCCTGCATTCCCTCACAGGGCCAGGCTCGGCCCAGGGTGTTCCCTAAGCCATTCTGCTCCTCACGTGCATCTGGAAAACCACTGATATCTATTCCTCTCTCTGCACTGGTACAGCACTACAAGCTCTTGAATCTAGAACGGACTAGAAAGGCTACATTTGTGCAGGATCTATTGACCACAATTCATAACATACAAACAGCTCATGCCTCTGAGGATAAAGAGTAAGGTAGTTTACAGGCCATCTCCACATCCAGGCACACAGCAGTGAAGGTGCATTTTTGGATGAACAAGAAATGCACCCAGAAGATTCCAAACCTGCATTCTGGCTCTTTTCAGCAGCCTGAATGACCACCAGCAAGCCACCCGCTTTCACCAGGTTTCCATTTCCCACAGTACGAGAAAGAAAAGCAAGGGTGAACACTGCTGTGACCCTGCCTGGAGCTGGTAGACAGCCCCAGTGCTGAGAAAGTGGTAGGGGTTTCCCATACAGGTATACTGCAAAATTGCCAGAACAATGCATGTGAACTTCCATTTTAAAAATACAAATAAAAAAAAAAAAAGAAAAAGAAAAGTTTGAGGAGGGGATTAATCTCATCTCCAGATTAGTGCAGGCTGAGTGTTTGTTGGGTTTTTTTTGTTTTTGTTTAAGTATTTGTTTTAGTTTGTTTACTCAAAGTATTCATTTGTTTACCTTGTTGTTTTTCCACTCCCTGCATCTGTTCGTTTGTTTAAGTACAAGTCTCCTCATTTTCCACTTCTGCTTCCTCTCATTACAGTGGAGCATCTGCTTACCACTTAAGAAAATCAATCAAAAATAATCTCATACCGTGGAGCAGAAAGTTTTCACAAAGTACAATTGAAGAATGATTATTGTCTGCATAATCCCTTTGATTATTACTATTTGTTTAGAATCCAGCTTGACAACAACTCTAGATAACTTTGACAAACATTTTGTGAGGGGAAAACAAAAGCACGGGGAGAGGACGGTCTAAAAGAATATCAACAAAGAACATTAAAGAAACAAAACTATTACCTTTTCATTCCTCCCATAAGTCATTTCAACATTCAGCTTAAGAGTGGGATAGTTAACAAATGTCTAGGTTCTTTCCCACTGGCTGGAAATTCTAAGTAAGGATGAGACTGGCTGTGACATGACTATAGAACCTCACCTGACCAGGTGACATTTAGAGGAAATTGTTCTGTTGACTAAAAGAAACACGTAGGATCCAAGGAAAAGACGTTAGGAGAACATAACGTAACTTCAGGCCAAGTGTCCTTTTGCTGACAGCAGGTGAGAGTGATTTATTAATGTAATCAGGTCACATGAAAGTTCATGTGAATATTGGGGAGTTTGGAATTAGTGAGTGACAGGTAGATGAACCTCTGTTAATAAGGGCTTGTGCTTTTCTACTAAGAGCCCAGCCTGCCTCCATGTCCAGCTTACATCTGGGAGCTGATCCCATTGCCAGTACTCAGTCACAGTAACTCAACCCATCCATGGCTCAGCTCTGCCCTCCAGCTTATTCATTTTATTCTACAGACACTTCTTTCAAGGAGTTTTGAGCAGTGACTCATTAGATATTTCCCCAGGCAGGTTAGTTATTGTTATTCTAAAGTAATAAAAACATAATGCTATATTTTCTCCCTAAGATACAGTTACAGACTGTACTAAGACCTGATTTCCAAACAGCACGGACAAGTCATCTTCACCAACCATCCACATTTTTTGTATTTTAGTGCCCTTGGATGGCTCTGAGTAGGGCAGGCATCTACAGCAGGACTGTTTTCCTCCAACACAAGCCAAACAAGGTCAAACAACAAAGAACTTTAGGGCTGGGTTCAGCCACATGTTGGTACCCCCTCTGCCACAAAGGGAAAAGTTTGTCACGGACATGGGTATGAATCCTTACACTGCCAATGTGGAGATGCATCACCAGGTCACATCTCCAATAGTGATTCACAGAAGGCTGTAAGGAGGCTTAGAAGAATTTACTCTGAATTCATGATTGCCTCTCCAAAAATGTCTGCCCTATGATATGCCCATCAGGTTTACAACAGCAAGGCCTCAGCAGGGCATACAAATGTACTGCTACGGCCTCCCAGCCCTTTAGGTCACCACAAGCACATCTCTGGGCCTGGCAGCTTCTGAGAGTTGCAACATACTCATGTGGGCCTCAGCAAGGCCTTGACACACTATAACATCAGTGCAAGGTATCAGCAGGCAACACTGGTCTTAGCCCTCACTTCTGCGTCTGTGTGTTTTGTTGTGTTTTCTTTTACCAAAGGGGCCAGAGAAAGCAAAACTCCTTCAGTTCTGGCATCCAGCCCAACAGTGCTTAGACACTGCGTCATTGGGAATCCCCACTACCTACAGATATTCAGAAATTAACTGTCCAGATAGAGAGAAAGGATAGACCTACTCCCTGGGAAGAGAGAGAAACTGCAGCAGATCTTTTCTACTCATTCTTGGATGTTTACTCAGACACTTATTCTTCTATCGCCAGACACAAGACAGGGAAAAAGTTTCTACAATACAAGATAGTACCTACTACATAAAATACTGTTCCTCTAATTAGCAGAGATATTCAAGGGAGTGAGTAGAGGAAAGCTTTTTTTTTCTGCCTTACTCCACTGTAAAGATATGCTATCATTTAAAACAGCACTTAATTAAATACTAGAAATGAGGACACTTTGGAATTGAATAATTATTTTCTCTAGCAATTCTTCCTAGTTTTCAAATATTGGTCATAGAAAAAAAAAAATCTAGCCTTGTCATAGTCATCTGGTACTTAATTGGTTTTTTATTTAGCTCTATATTAAAGCATGAACTTTGAGGAAAAAAATTAATTCATTGGTCTCCAGTGTGAACAGCTCACAATGAGTAATTGTGCAGAAAGAAAGAAAACAACTTAAAGTCTTTATACAGCCCAGCATCTGATCTCAGCATCATCTATCATCCTTTACAAAACTCCAGCTAACACAGGATGTACATCTTTCCTATGATAGCATTATAAGGCAAACTGAATGTAGGATTTTCAAAGGCACTTGTTTCCTGCTGTTCTCTTTCTTGATTCCCATTCAAACCACTGCTAAAGTCTTCACTCCTTTCCCAGAGTCCAGGGCAAGCCAAACACATCCACATACATGAAAATCAATAAATACTTGTTCATATCATCCTGATTGTGTTAGGCTCATGGTCTGGAGACCTAAAGGTCATTTGGACCAACCCAATTCACTGGGCTTACTCCTCCCTTCAAGTTGTCTCTTTAGCCCACAGCGAACCTTTTCTTGTGGTGCGGTTTGCTGCCTTTCTCTCCTTTTGGATTTGTCTCAATGTAGCGGGCTATGGAAAAAGCAGCTAGGGCCACCAGCAGCAGGAGAAAAGAGCAATGGGACTGCTTTGAGCTGCATAGGATACTGCCAGCTTCTTACACTGGGGGCCTGGCAACCCATGGGGCAACTCCTGCACTTTCTTCAACATCACGAGCCAAATTTGCTGAAAAACTATAACTGGATTTGCATCAACAGTGGGAGCTACAGCAGGGCTTAATACATTCCTGGTACATCAGGAAATTGTGCAATACAGGAAGAAGGATAAGGAAAGGAAAGAGGAGAATGGGGCTCAGAAGGAAACTATGTAATCAGTGGAGACAACACACAAGGAGACCGCATTCCTTTTATTAGCGCTCAATAAGAGCAGTTTCAAACACATGAAACCCTTGCAGAGCCTTTTGCTGCACCATCTGTTTTGTCCAGCTAAATTCTCATATTAATCATCTTTACTCCTTGTGAGTAATTCCCTTAGGAAAAACCTACAGAGAATGTTTAAATTTATTAGAGCTCTTACAGTTTATTAAGAATCCATACCCAGTATCTTTTGCCTTACACACCTGATAGTGCAGACATAAAAAATGGTTCTAAGTTGAAGAACAGTTTCCTCCCATCTCTATAAACCCCACCATTATTTGCAGCAGACATGGGCACTGCATTTGCCGTAACATCACAGCACCTCTGCTGCAATGTATCAAACTTGTCACATCTCTCCAGAGACCTTATGTCAGAAGATTAAGGAAAACAGCAGACATAGTTTCAATCAGTCTAAGGAGAATAAGGATGTCCATGAAAGTGCCCAGCTGCTCTCCCATCATAACATGTACGAGCCCATACACTAAGAAAGATCTGCCAGTCAGCCTAGAGAAGCATGCCTGTTGTTGGTCCAGAGCTGACATCCCCCGAGAAGAGATGTTTGCAAACCCCTGCCAAAGCCTATCTAATCTGCACAAGTTGTCAGAAGAGCAGCTGTACTAGCCCATTAACCACTTCATTAACACAAATGTACCCTACTGGGATGTTGGCTACTGCATCAGACCCTAGGCTGGAGCAAGGACAGTGCAGGCACGTTGTCCACCGTACCCACGTTGCTCCAAGGGTGGTAACTTCTGGGGGCTGCTGCCTCCCAGAGCCCCCAGGTTTTGTCCAAACAAAGGACAAGAAGAACTGTTTCAACTCACACATGCCTTATCAGAGCTACGCCAGGCCTGGTTTATAGGGGACAGAGCCATATGAAAATTAAGCACAACTGAATTTTCTATCCAAGACCAAAACAGACAATTACCACTGAAAAACTACTTTTTGCAAGCTTAACTCACTCCATCCAGGCAACTGCATTAATCTGTACTGACCAATGACTCCTCAGTGAATTAGCTTACTTCTTGAGATGGATGCCAGCCTAACTTGACTCATGCCTACACTGGCAACCCAATGAAGCGTAAATAGGCCATCTAGGGTTTTCAGAAACCCATTCCTGTGTAATTGGTTTCCATAATGACTCACACACACAATCACCAAATATGGGAAAGTTTCCCGGTTGGATTTGCTCTGAGTACATACAGTTTTTCACCTGTAATGAATAACAAAAAAAAAACCACTTACCCTTCTCCTCCTTCCCCCTCCCCATTGCCCCCCCACCCGCAGTGTTCTCTGGTTTTTTTCGTGAATTAACCAGGCAGGGGAAAAAAGGGGAATCTGGCTGAGCGCCATGGCTAAAGGATAGAAGTTACATGTGGAAAGAGAAGGGACATGCCAAAATGCCATATGGAGAGTAAACAAGCTGTAGTGACCTTCTCTGGCTCTATCAAATATTCATGGGAAGAAAGCTCATGGGAATACAACACTAATAATAATGAACCCACTATCATCTTGGCAAACTCCCGTGCTGCCTGCCTCTCACGCACCAGATGACTGCCAGCTCACCAGCTTGGGCCAGACCTAAACTTAGCTGCCTGGTGGGCTGCAGCCCCTTGTTAATGCTTGGGACTAGAGGCAAAGAGAGAGGGGACAATGTTGTAGGAGATTTCTTTACCCCTAGGACTTTTATATAGAAGAAAGTGTTGGCTTCGAGAATGATGCCAAACGTGGAGAAAGAGACCAGAGACCATTAGGGACATCTGGCAACCAGTGGACTACATTAATCTACAAGATTGAAGTGAGTGTCCTGCAACAACAGTGTAAAATCTTCTATACTGTACCTTGAAAAAAATAAAAGACTTTGTTTGGTTTTTTTCTTTTTAAGCGTGTGAAGCATGTTCAATGGGTACTTTCTGGGGATCAGGGAAAGCATGTGTTACCAAATTACTGACCTTGAACATGAAAGAAGTCATCTTATTAGAAGCCAGCCACTCAGCCGTAGCAAGTTACACTTCTTGAAGGATGACAGCCTTGAGTTTTCACTCTACAATACATTTCAAAGGAAAAATAGGTTCTCCAAAACACATAGCTGGAAGACTATACTACAGAAGACGAGATGATTCTACCAAAGGACAATCATCTATTTAAAAGCAACAAGGGTACACTGAATAGAAATGAATCGAATTAGATTGACGTGAATACTTACGAAAGTTAAACACGCGTAAGTTTTAGCATCAGTGCCTTCAGCTTTAATCTCTTAAGAAGAAAGGCAAAAATGACAACGTTGTCATTGCTTGAAAGACAGCAGCAATATCTTGATTTCAGTATTCTCTGTTTTTCTTTGAACTGTTTTCCTTTCTCCTACACACTTCAAATTTAACAGGTGTTTTAAAGTAGATGTTACTGCCTGGAGGTGAGATGGAAAACAGAAGCAAAAGACGTATATAAAGACAGAGGGCAAAAATAACCGGACAACATATATAAAAACCATCTGGTCCTCAATAAAAACAGATTTGGAAGCTCTAAAAAAAATAAACAAACAAAACCAGAAAATATATATAAAAAAAAAACTTAAATGTTACAGAAAGCAGCTTAAATCATTTGCAGTAACTATCTGAAGATGAACACTAAAGCTATTTGAATAAAGACCTTTATTTACCTTTACTTAGTAGAGCTATAATTTTAACCACCTGCCTTATGCTTAACCCATTCATTCAGCACACATGGACCTACTCCTAATATCCCAAACCTTTGAACAAAGTCCAGCTGCTAAAAAATAAACAAAATAAAGAACAAAAAACCCCCACCACCCATGCACACAGAAAGCAAAAGCAATAGGGAAAGAGAGAAAAGCAGAAAAAATATTTTCATTACTCTCCTGCAAAGTTGATCCAACAAAATTGTATTTGTGAGTGATTTATGTATGGAGAAACTGGCATTAAAGTGTAGGGAAACAGTGAAGAAGGCCAAAGAGAATTCAAAGCAAAATTCTGCCCTGCAACTACCAGGGAAGGAAGGCTTGAGGTCAGAGAGAAAAGAGGTCGAGAAGATGATAGAAATGGACTGGGATGTGTGATGTACCAGGGATGAACAGAAAGACAAGAGCAAGCAAATAACTGCACAAAAAGGCAGTGTGATAATACGTTATTGTTAACCATTAAGCTATTTTAATGTTCTCTCATTATTCAGGCGAGGTTTTCCTTCTCACAAGCAAGCACTTGCACTGAGCCCTGCAAGTATGCATCCATCCCACACATCTTAGTTGGCAAGCAGCATCCACATCAGTAGTGGTCTTTCCCTTTGGGCCAGGATATCTGCAATTCTGGAGGGAGCATCTTTCTATAGTGCCTTATTTTGTCCTGCCCTCAGGTACCAAGGACCCTGAGTGCGGTGCTGTATACCATCTGACCTCTGGGAACAAGGCTCACTTGTGTTTCAAGTACAATCCATTCTTCCATTCACTTTGGTATTCTTTGCTCAATGTCACAGCAAGAACAGCTTCCTGATTACCTTGCTACATGTTTATAATTAATTTCTCTCAGGAGGATTACAGCCAATATTATTACCAAATGCATTTCCTAAGTATTGAATCAGCACTGGTTCCAAAAAATACATACAATTTATTTTTTCCCCAGGGAGTTGGTATTTGTAAGCAGCAGATTACTGACATGCTGTAACCAGAAAGCAAAACATATTAGCAATTAATACAACATAGTGAATGAAAGCCTGCTCACTGTAGAAATCTCTCAATGGCAGCAACTCAGCAGTACCCTTGTCATGAAACCTGCCTCAGGACCCAAAATACCAAACACAATTAAGATTAAAAACGGGGGATTTAAACTCTCTGTGACAAAGACTATCCTTTTATTTTGTCTTTGAATGGCACTTAGCAGACAGGGGTGCTACCTTGCAATATCACCATTCTCTGAAAGGAGCAAAGGAGCTCTCTTACGAATCCCTACAATTCTGTGATTCTGAGTATTAAATATTCAGTGGCTCACAAACCCACTTCACTGGTGCTAGCTAAAATCACCTTTGCCAGCACAGGGCAAGCCTTAACACCACAGGAAAACTTTCTTTCCCCTTATGTCTCAATACTGAGCTCTTCTTCAGCTGTAGCACCCACACAAGCAAGCCCAAACCCTCCCACTCACAGATGATTTGAAGATCAATTTCTAATTGCCAGTATAGGTGTGGCCTCAGTTGCTACTCTGACTAAAAACTTGATATGTTGTACAAGAAAAACTGCCTTCTCTGAGAAACCACCAGTGAGGAACTTCAGCCCTTTCCAATAGCACCTGGTCAGTGGGGCTGAAAAGGTCCATCTCTTGCCTTTATTTACTCATCTGTAAATCCAGCACCAAAGTAATTTGCAAATGTTGGTAAAATGTTTTGCAAGTCACAGGAGAGAGAAGGAAGGAAATTTTGAAAAGTGTGATTTTCCTTCTCCTGCCGTAGCTTTTACAGTTGTTCTAAAGGGCACGCCCAGGGCCAGTGGTATTTGGTGCATGGGGGAAGCCTGAGCATTGCTGACGTCTCCCCACGGATACCCTGGTTGGTACAGCATCCCAGTTTTCACTTAAGGAAAGCCTTTCTACCTACAAAGATCACTCAAATAATGTAAACCTCTGACCCAGAGTCCACAGGGGAATGAAATAACCGTGCTAAGAGATACAGGAAAATTCTATCTCCCTCCAACATAATGACAAGTTTTTAAAATATAATTAATAACTTTGAAAAGTCACAAACTTAACTTTTTCACTGCCATTTGCTGAAGCAAAACATCCAATTCCCATGCCCACAATCTGTGGTTGCCCCAGTATCCCTTGATGCACCATGCATTTGAAAGGATGACATGTTACAATTAAGTTTGCAATTCCAAACCACAAAAAAAGCGCTTAGATGACACAGCTAAGTGAGCTAATTCTCCAAATTAGACCAGCAGGGCTGTTGATGGTAACACCAATTAAAAACAAGCAACACTGAAAGCTTTCCCTGACCCCAAAGCCCACACTGCTTCACGCTGTCTTTCTCTTGATAGCTCTTAACTTAGAACCTGGCACTCAGCAAAATTTGAGATTCCCTCTACATTAAAACAAAACAAAGCAGTAATGGAAGCTTGATGAAATACACATGTAGGACAATCCAGATTTTGTTATGTGGTGTTGACTACCATCAAATTATGGCTATTAAACCATGAGATCTCGACAAAACTTCTAGCTTTTGGTCTCAATTGTGAGTGTACTTGCTGGAAGACACTGTTGTGTGCAAGAATTCATCTTCCTTGCTTATCTCCTTTGAAAATGGGTTATTAGCCAGATGGACCTGCGGTCTGTCCCAGTAAGGCTATTCTTACACTATTCCAGATATGCATGACAAAAATCAGTAGGCTGCTGATGTAACTTGAAGTATTTTGCCAAAAATGCTTCAAAGAAGTTTTGTTTCTGTTTTTGTTTCCCCCCTTCCCACTTGCTTTAATGAACAGAACAGATTTTCCAATTCATGATGTCTTGGGTCACAGCACGTGCATTCACTTTGTAATAACTGGTAATGCCTGCAGCTTAGCAGAAATGTACAAATGTAAATGTTTTTCATAGTATAACCTCCAAAGCAGAAGGAACTCAGAAGTCTGAAGAACAATTTAAACAGAAACATATTTGTTAATAAACAATTTGGCTGCTTGCTTGAAAGTCTTAGCAAGATGAAATTCTGGGTTGTTTGTTAAGGCAGAGCAAGAAGGTTTTGTTTGTTTCCCCATAACAGTAGCTCTGAATATGTCACTGCCGCACAGCACATTTAGAACTTGGATTTGATGCTTTAAACTGCCTGTGTTTGAAATGGTGAGCTGGTCCTCAGGGAATTGAGAGAACAGGACAAGAAGAACACAATTTTTTTAAAAAAAAATTATGCTTTTTGGGCTCTCTGCATCTTTGACATCAACAGTCTGGAGAGATAAATTTTACTTCCCTTTCTGCTCTCTAAAAGCAAATTCCTGGCTGGGAGTACCTCAAATCCTGCATACTTAGTTGAATGTGGAAACAAGGAGAGGAATTCCTATAGGGAATGCAGGTTTCCAGAGGTTAACTCTGATCTCTGCTTTCAAAGTGGTATGCTTTTTCTGCATTTGGTTCCTCTGACTTGGGAGGATCATAACTTTTTTTCCCCCATTCCCCCCCCCCCCCCCGTAGCAAGCAGTGTCAAGGCCAGGAGAATTACTTGTTTTTCAGGTATCTCAGGGAGGAGGAACCTCTTCTTTCTTGTAGTGACAAAGTCTGACCTCATCAATGTTTGGAACATAACACTCAGTTTATTCACATCTCATGAGATCACATTTCTCTATGCATTCTCTGGGAATGGCATACTACTGTATGAATTTGTAGATGATTTTATGTACCAGCAAAAAAACCAAAACCTTGTTCTAATTAGTCTCATCTTTAATAAGCAAATGAGTAAAAATTCAGCATACTAAAGATAGAGAGACCTGGATCAGTCACAACCCATGTGATGAGCATGTAAATTACCCCACATTGCCCTATCGCATAGTCATAACTGCATAATCTGATTGCTAGAGTCCAATTATTTTAGATACTCCCAGCAATCAATAGAAATTCATCCCCATAAACCTGTATGACCCCTTTTCTCATTGAAGCATGATTACACGCAAAATAGTCCTCCATTAACCTTTGACTTAGGTAGAAATTAGTGATGGGATCAGACATATGGATGGAAAGTTGCCAAGCAGCCTCAAAAATCCATCAGCGGAATGAACCCAATACTGCAGCCCTTTCAAGGAGCAGAAATTCACCTGACAAGGTGGATATTAAAAGATAAGAGAGGCTTTATTGATCTTTCATTTCTTACTACCACACTGTTGTTAATTGCAAATGTCACAAGGAAAAGTATTCGGAGTAAGAAAAGTTTTTCAACATTAACCTCAATAAGTGAATTAAGCAGCAATACTTTGCATAAAATTGGAGATCACTAATGGGTCAAAAAATGCAATTCATTCTTGCTCTGGGCAATCAAGACTCTCAAATCATAGACCTCTGCAACTGCTAATTGCTACCCATTACTGCAATAATCAGACTGACCCCAGGGATGAGTGGTACCAAAATCCTATTGGATTTCAGTGGCACTGGGGCAGCAGCCTCCACCAACAGGCCCATGCTTTGAAAAGCTCAGCCAGCAACTGATCCTACACGCTTGAACAGTGCAAAGCAATTTAAACTGCTTCCAGAAGAGCAAGGGGTTAAAGCCATCCCGAGGCTATCCTGATGGAGTCATGATAAATCCGGAGCAGTGTTAATTAACAACCACAAGAGAGTCTTTTCCTATTAGCAGTAAAAAACATCCATGACCATTCACAGGCAGCTGCATTTCAGAAGTAAACGATTAACTGATATTGTGAATTTCCAAGTTAGCCTCTGAATCATTCCTTAGCATTGCAACACTCAGACAAAACTCAGAATAATTCTCCTCCTACAGAGGCAGGCACCAAGAGCAGCTGCACAGGAGACAATGAAATGGAACTGAGAAGATGGGTGAGATATGAAGTCTAGAATAGCAGATATAATCTTTGCCCCTACCTCAGTACAATGATTTTTTACAACGTGCAGAATTTGTCACGCCTGGTTCAAAGATCCAGCAATGCCAGTAGGCAGTCTTAACAAAAACCAGCAACAAAGGCTTTGAAAAAAGGCAGAAACACCCAGAATCTATGAAAGCATGAATAAACAGCTGTAATTTCCTGTATAAAAAGGAAAGCAAAATCTTCTAAAGTATACTGCAATGCAAGAAGATGCTGATACATCATCCTACTAGTTCCTGGGTTTACAGTGCTAAACACCAACTTGCCTGTGCTCTCTGGGGAGTACTGCAGAGCCTAGGGCTATTTGCAGTGCAAACAAATGTGCAATACTCACCTCAGCAGAAGGGAAACTCTGATCAATAGTTACTGAGAGCAACTGAAGCTACTACAGCAGAGCTCGTAAATGGTTGAAGTTCTCTCCCAGTGCTTTTGTCTTTATAGCTATGAAGGAGGTGAAGGAAAAGCAAGTGGATTTTATAGTTAGCTTAGTGGTGACACCTGGAGAAGAACTTATGTGACACACCTGGGGTGAGTCTGGATTGATTTTGTGCTTGGCTTGTCTATCAGAAATAGATGAAAACTGGCAATGTGTGTTCCAATTAATTTCATATTTTGTGGATACCTACAAACGGTGATGTATTATGATGCAAAATTAATAATCTCAGCTGTATGACGGTAAACCATGTGAAAAATGCTAACCTCTAAATTAAAAGAAAAAAATATATATAGAACAGCAGATACCTCATATTTGAGCATACACCTTAAATTTTGTTTTCAGCCTCAAACAAAATTACTTTTTCATCTTGTTTGCAGACAGAATTCCTAAACTTCTGCCCCAAAATCAGCTTGACAACTTGCAGACATGCCACGATTTTCCTTTGTCCTTTCCTCAGCACCCTCCCTGAGCATCACCCTTGTGAAGCAAAGGAGATCTATCATTCCCTCTTTGCACAGATGGGCATGAAATAGTTGTCTTCTGTCAGGCAGCAATTCCTTCCACTGCGTTTCACTTTTAGATATCCAAAAGCCTGCCTCTCTCCTTAACCTTTTCATCTTAGCAACTTGTGAGCTTGGAGTTGGTTTGCACCTTGTGTCCTAAGAATCAACACCTGACTACTTCCATCTGCTACTTGCAGCAGCGAGCCTACAAAGAGCATGCTGCTATGTTCTGACCAATGATTTTGAGCTCCTGAAGCAATGGTCTGAGACCGCTGGAGGTCTGGGTCCTGGAATAGTTTGTACCATCTCCAAGTAGACAGGAAAGAGGAAGATAATAAATCCCTGTCAGATCAGAGACACACTAAGCTTTTCCTCTGTTTCCTTTTTATTCAGCAGATATTTCGCCTTCTTTAAGCTCTTGATTAAAGCATGCAGTTCTACACTTAAAACACACGTGCCCATGTTGTACTTGAACCCCTTCTTAATAAAATCAGTGATGCTACTGACCTCAAAAATCACATCTAAAATTTCCTTTCTAGCAGAATTTTCAAAAGACACTGGGGTATAATACTTGAATTCTGCTGTGAAATAATTGTACCTTTTAAACCTTTATCTTACTCTGGCACTGATCTTGTAGTTTCAATATATTGAAGTTCTCTGCAATTTGATGACATGAATGGCTAAGCATCATTTCTATCCAGCTCCAGCCAGCTTGATCATACAGCCTGAAAGCCAATGGCAACCTACATTTGTGACAGCCATTGGTGAGCTTTGGTTATGGAGTTATTCTTGCCGACGTTCAGAAAACGTTTTGTTCCTTACAGGCATTTCAGTGAGCCATCTGGGGAATCAAAGAGCTGCTTTACAACTCTCAGTGCTGTTTTGGGTATGTGACTAACTCCCCTATTAATTTCTTATCTCTAGCGTCCCAGTTTCATCTCCCACTATTAAGTTGTTTCCCTGTCAGTCATTAGTGATTAAAAAAAAAACCAAAAAAACACCAAAAAAAAAAAAAAAAAACAACACCAAAAAAAAAAACACAAAACAAAACCCAACACTTTCAAAGTAGTATTTGCTCTTTTGAGATCAACCCTTTTACGATGGATCAAGTGGGGAAAGCAAGCACACAACAGCGGGAAGTATCAAGGGAAGAAGAGCTAAAAAAGCATGTTAAAAAGAAGTTGCTTATGTCATTCATTCATTTCATATCTAACTATTTCTTTTCCAATAGGCAATCACACTGTGCTGGAGGCTGGTAAAATTCTCATTAGATAGCACAGCTCCTCAAAACAATCCCTGAGAAGGGTGGACATGACTCATAGAGGACTGCAAGGTAGCACCAAATGTTTTAGTGCAACAGGATGCTTTGTAATATGCGTAGAAGCACATGCAGAAATTATGATAAAAGCAAATACTGAAACCCTTGCCGAGTTATCTGTTACTTCCCCCGAAAACTGCTGAGAAGTATGATATATCCCTTCTGTGAAATCTGCGTTCCTCCCTCCCCACCTGCAGTGTCTGTAACGGTCTCTCCTTTGCTCCCAATTCCTTGTTGCTTCTCTTGGAAAGGATAGCAGTTCATCCCATGCGGGCAAGAACAAAGATGCCTTAGAAATCTGTTCTTTCACACATACTTGTGATATTTTATTTCTCCCAGTTCTGCATGTTTGTTTGCATTTTGCAGCTTTCAACAATTTCAGAGGGCTGCATTCATAGTTTATTTTTATCTTGTTTCCATGGCTCATAAAGAAAGGCACAGTATCTCATCCTCCCAGGTAACACAGAAACAATTTTTAATGCATTTTGCTTTAAAAATATGCTTTGTTCTTTCCTTGCCCTTCATCCCACAGCCCAACAGTATTGTATAGGTAATCAGACACAAGGATGGGGCAGCAGTGCCCAAGATTTACAATTCTCATTCCAAGCTCTCTGCAGCCTCTGATGCTGTGGAAAGGTGATGAACAGACCCAACTTAGCTATGTTAAGTCACCCACAATTTGGCTCCATTCCCATCTTTATTGATTTACCTCCTTCCAGCCTCCATAGGTGTGGCTATACATGGGCACTGTCTGAAGGGGTCATTCCCAATTTACATCACTGCAAGTGTAAAGAGAATCAGACTCAAAATCCAAAAGGTGCCACACTCTCTCTTCCAGAACATACTAAATGCAAAGCAATTTTATTAGCAAGTCAGTCACATGAGTCTAACCAGTTTCCCTTTAAGTGGTTGTTTTAGTATGTTTTAGCCCACCTAAATATGTCACATAATTAGGAGAGTCGATCAACTGAAGTGCAGGCACAGGTGTTTCTGCTTGTTATTTATCTGTGCTGCATGACATTTAGATCAGAAACAGCAAATACTGTGCAGTGCAGCTTGCAAAAGACCCAGCCTCACCTTGGAGGAAAATGTTCATCTCAAAAACAATATACAGAAACTGTGCCACCCACTGCAGCATCCACTGCTGCCATAGGGACTCAATGCCTCAAGGAAGACACTTTCACCTCTCTCAGTACTTAGCCACCGTGGACAAAACCAGATGCAACTATTTTTTTTTGTACGTTATACATTTGGGTTTTTTGGGTCCTTTCCCTGTAAATCTTCAGGGGAGTCAATCCATTCATTGCTGTGATTACCAGCCAGTCTACCTCATTTGGGAATAATTGGCTGCACTTGTGCTCATGAGGTTGCAGAAATGGCACTGCTGTGCCTTCCCACCACTTCCAGAAGGTTGCATCCCAGGCCACTTGGCCCCACCAGTTCTTTCTGCTTCTTCTCAGCCTCTTGTGCTACAGAGAACAGGGCTTCCCTTGAAAACAGGGACAGAATTGCCCTTTATACTGCATTTTAAAGGTGATCCTGAGATTAAAAAGTAGAATCTATTTGTGTTCTAATCCCAACAGAGTGGAAAGTCACACAGTTTCCCCTGACTTGGTGTTTTTTAAATCCCCAAAGAAATTCCATTTAATCTAATGAAGTAATACTAAGTCAAGGTTCATGACCTCTGACTCAAAGATGTAAACTAGGGTCCCTTAAACCTGCTAATAGGGAAAAGCAGGTGCAAGAGGTGAGATCTCTGCTGGAAATATTTTCCCATAATTTAATTTACTCATTTACTCAATGACTACCATTCATCCCCATTTGCTGATGCCCTTTTCTGGCATGGAAAAACTCAGGTTCCAAAATTTTGTTTAGTTTGTATAAATGCAGAGAATATTCCAAGTGGCACTTGAGATCTCCAGTAACTGTATGCAGCCCCTCCAGTAGGATTTGCATTGGTTCCACACAGGTTACATTACGCCATAGTACGAAATAGTTCAAACCACATCTGTGTAAAAGATCAAAATCTCAAACAGAAGCTGTTGAGTGGATTGCAGGAGAACGCTTCCTCAGGAAAGATCAGACCAAACCTTTGAAAATTGGGCCCTGATGTTTTCTGTTGGCATTGCAAATGTGACTGTAATTGGAAGCTGTCAGCTCTTGGACAGCAGTAGCAAATTAAGGAGATGAGCCAAGTTAAGTGAGGGAGATGATAAAATAGAGACACACTTCACTGTCTGCTGACATACACAGTCAGTCATACGTAAAAGCTGCAAAGCAGAGCACCTTTTAGAACAACATTAATTTGGAAAAAGCTCCTAATACTATTCTAAGTTGCTATAGGTTTGAAAACAGTAAAATAAATACAGAAGAATAAAAAGGGTGGAAGTAGTGCAGATTTTCTGAGTTTTTTTCAAGTTGCTTTTTCCCCAACTTTAACAGTGCTGAATTTTCCCTGTGGCTCTGTTTGTTCAATGCATTGTGCAGGCCCTACGTTTTCTCTTTGCAAAGTCAACAAGAACTGCAAATGAAATTACTACTCATTTTCATAACTGGTTTTAACTACAATCTCACACGTGTATTGAGGCATGTGGCTCTACACTAATGTATATCACACCAAGATCCTGGTCTTCTGGAGGAGGTTTTGATGAGCCACAATTCTGTAGAAATAAAACAGAAACATGTTCTCATGCTGCTTCAAACATTTTCTCTCAGTACTTGGCCTAGAGGAAGTGTGTCCATTGCAACGGTAACTGCTATGGACAGATAATCTGCAATTCCTGCTGCAAGGGCAACATGAGTTAGTGACCTGAGTTGGCCAGTCACATTAAAAGAGATGGTTCCAGCTGTTTTGGCCAGGTCCAAGTGCTCCTGAAGCCAAATGCAGTCATTCTGCTGGCAGTTTGGGCTCACACATGACTGCGATCGTGTTAGTTCAGCACCCATTTTGCATTGTAGCAAGTGTTTATGGGAGGAATGAAGCAAGAAATCAGGCTTTAACAGGGGAACTCGACAGCCTGGGCAAAAATGCTCTCCTCCTTGTATGATGGGACCAAATGTCTTACTCAATGTGGTTTTTTTATGTCTGGAAAAGCCTCTGAGCATGGTAAGGCTATAATACCTATGTAGAAAAGCTAGTTGCAAATTTATAACACAATAGAGCACAATTGCAGAGTATATTTTACTAGTGACAGTAATTACTGATCACCTAATTTGCTATTTCACAGTACAAGACCTGTACTCACCAGCTTTTGTCAGCTCCTCCCAAAGGCTGGCACAGGCCACGGATGTGACTCTCACTTTACATACTGATACTCTGACACACTTCTCCCCATTTAAGTGGATTATGGCTAATTAAAAATTTATATTACAGAAAGACCAGATAAAAAGCACTTTAAAGCTATTCCAGAGCTTATATCAGCAATAAAATAAATACCTTTCTTCCAGGCCGTATTTTAAATTCAGACTGAAGAGCATTTTCTGCTCTATATTTTACTACTCTGCATATATTTTCAGGCTTCCTCATTTTAAAGGAATTTATTAAGTTCAGGAAGATGTCCAGCACCAAGTCAGCTTTTTTTTTTGCTAGGGCAGTTATACACAGCTAATGATGCTAAGTTGTTTGCAGAAGCACGTGTCAATGAAGTGGCTGTGCTTGCTTTTTCACTATGTTCTAATGCCTCAGCCAAAGATTTCTACCAACCATGGCTGGGAGTGCCCCACTGTTCTACACACTCTTAATTTGAGGAAGCAAGCCTCCACTCTCCTCGTCTGGAGGCTTCTTATCTCTTGCCCTCTAGGCCAGATGTACTGCAGGAAGGTTTCCACAAGATGTTTTGCTTGTGTGCTGTACATATATAAAGCCATGGGCTGAAGGCAACTCATCTCAAACACCTGCTGTTACTGCTTTTTATCACTACATGCCAATTTTCCGTTTAATATAAAATGTATCTTCCTTACCATGTTTAACTTTGAAGATGACAGTCTTCCCATTATAGCATGTGCTGACAGTGAATTAAATCAATAAGTAGAATAAAGGAAAAACATCCTTTCAAATGCAATAACTTTCACCAAAACTTACTGTTAAAACTTACAGTTTTAAACATCAAAAAGTTACACCAATTTCTGACAGCTTTCCTTGATTTACTGACAGTATTTAAGAAGTCTGCATTTCATAGTATGTGATGCTACTGAGCTGTATTTCAAAGCATTGTATGGGATCATCTTTTTGCTACCCATCCATAGAGACTCTAAAACTCCCAAGGTTTGCCTAAAGTGGGACTGGGATGTCCATCCTGTTGGCTGTTGATCTGAAAAACACTGGGAATTTTCATGGCATCTTCAGCAACAGCTCCAACAAGTTACAATACAAGAGAGAAACTTACTAAGTAAAACAAAAACAAAAAGAGCAATTCAAGCAACATAATCACTACAGCTTCTATATCCTAGACCAAGGAGGTCTGCCACGTGGATTCTGTGGATAGGAATAACCAGTGATGTGGGTGTTTTTTCTTGTTGTGATTTTTGTTTCTTTAAACAAGAAGGAGCTTTGTATTCCCCCTGTGCTTCAGTAGTTTGGTGGAGCAGAGCTCACGTACATCACTTCTCTGAAGCCATGCACTAATGCTACAACACAGGCTGTCAGGTTAGTGGGAGTGACACAAAGTGGTGGAAATAGGTGCCTCTATTTATAGTGAAGAGGGGGTAGCTAGAATCAGCTTCTAAAGTGCCTTAAATGCCATTTTTTCTCAGTGTAATTGCAACACTTGCCAGAGGCTGCCCACCTTGCTATGAGAGATGGTAACTGCAATAGCAGCTAGGAGCACACCATCTCTCCAGCATTTCTCACAGCAGAAAGCAATTGCTCTATCCCTGTTTTGTGACCTCCTGCAGAGCATCCTGCTGGGAAATATCATTAATGGAGCAGCTCTGCTGAGACGGAAGCCAGCCCCTGTTTGCCTCCCTGGAACCTCAGGGCCAGACACTTCTGTCACTGCCTGCTAGCACTCCCACCCAGCCTGGTTTTCCCACCCAAACATCTTTACCTAAAGACAACAGACAGATCTCTTGCAGGCATTTAGACCCCATGCATGTCTGATGAAGTTGGGATGTATGCTGGGAAAAATTCCTCTCTCTCCTTAGCCTCTAGGGAAATATCTAATTAGGTTTATTAAGCATTAACATACCTGCAAAAGAGAGAGGCAGTGGAAACCAGGCATCACCCCTTCACTGTCTCAAAGAAGCCTAGTTTAAAACACTGTAATGTCTAGCTGGGCCAGCATCAGCTGAGTATTACAAGTACCCAAAGGGGCCCATGAGGGATTATGAGGATGCTCTCCCCTGATGCATTAGAGATCCCTGATTTTTGGATGCCTTCATTTTCTTCATTCAAAACCAAGTGTCTGGGATTTAGAGTCTAATGACAATGAAGAAATCCGTAATGCAACACAACTTGTGTTTGTTTGTCCTGAGCCAGCAAAGGGCTTTACCTGGATAAAAAGGCTGATTGGGACAGATAGACCATCTGTGTAGTCTATCTAAATACAAACATGAATCCATAGTGGTTGCTCTGTACACAGTAAATGTCTGAGCACACTGAAACCCCCATGCTGCCTTCATTGGTACCATGCCTGTGACTCCAGAAGATTAGACAGCTCATCATACACAGAATATCCAAACACTGGGACATGACAATGACGGGAGAGCAAGGCTGGGTTTATCAGAAGCCTATCATGGGCAGATGCTCAGCAGACTTCAACAAATACTTTGCATTTCAGTTCTTTTCAAATGGAGCTCTGTAAACAGTGAATAGTCCCACTGTTAATGACTGGTTTGCTGTATTTATAGAAGGCCAGATGTTATTTAGCTATAGTGGGATTTAACAAGCAGCCTAAGAACTGAGGACTTTTTTCCCCTTTTTTCTTCTCTTTTTTTGGTCTTTTTTTTTTTTTTTAATGTTTTATTTTTAATTCTCAGCAACTGAACCATTAAAGTTTTGTTGCACCAACAGCTCCTAATAAAAGGGCACCTACTCAAGGCTTAGCAGAACCAGCACAACACAGGGCAAGGGTATGATATTTTTTTTCTAGGAAAAGTTACGTGATTTGGAAGAGAGACCTGAGTTCAAATAGAAATACTCCAGCACTGCAGCAACTCTTTGTACATCAGTCTCTTCCCTTCTTTGAGCACAAACTGAATAGAGGGAGAGTTCCCACAACACATAACTAACAATACAGAGAATAATGGAGCTCTCTTGTTGGCAATGGCATCTTTCGACATTGCTAAGAAACTGATAATAATAAAAAAAACTCCACTCATCAACTTTAAATCTTTTTTTTTAATGTTGGCCCCCATCAGTTTTAGGTGCCTACTGTTTATGTCAGACTGTTTTTCTTCCAAGCAGCTCAGATCCAGATTGGAAGCACAAGTCAGAAACAGACAAGAGAGCAGAGAAGAAGTGTATGAAAAAACAATTGTTAAACAAAACTGAAGGTCTGATGCACTAGATGTTTCTTTGTCCTTTAAATACAGACCTAGAAAACAGGCATTGCTTCTTTTTATGTCATCATCTGGCTAAGCGCATGCAGAAATAAAGGCTCCTTTCATAAACTCAGACTGATTTCTTTCCTCCACCTGAGGAATGCTCCAGAAGATATCCATGTGAGGCTGACTAGGATGCCTTTCTTTTGGGGTTGTGCTGAGTAAGACAGGAACCCATTCCTCAGATCTCTGATACACATGGCTCACACTATCAGCCTGGATTTAAAGAAAACACATGATCACGCCTCTGAGAGGACCTGGAAGCACAAGCCAGAAATCATAGGCCACCTGTCCCCAAAAAAGGGAAAAAGTTGATAACAAGAGCTGAGTTTGCCTTCCTCCCTTCAGTGCCTCAGTCTTTCTCCTATCATCATTCAGGCTATGGCATTAGGCCTTTGTTTTTCTGTAGGTAGAGACTATTCGGGTCTCCACACACATCCCACAGAATAAGAGGGTGTCAGGCAGTAGCAGCCTCTTTAGGTTCAAAAGGTGCCATGCCACTAAGTGACATGCTTGCTCTGCAGGTGAAGGTGCTGGAAAATAGCTCAGAAATCAAAAGGAGCCAAAGTAGAGCAATGCCATAAACTGAGTGTTGAGGAGCCTGATGCCCGGTTCAGTAGAACAGCATTTTCCTTGCCAGGCAGCAAATCATCATCTGACAGACTTATGTAGCAGCGATTAGCTGGTGTGTGCTCCCCATTTGTGCTCAGCTGACTTCACTGTGCAGTGCAGAGAAGCCACAGGCAGATGAACCTGTTGTTGCTAAGAGCCTGGTTTCCAATCTCAAAACTCTGTGCGAGCACCCACAGCTGCACTTAGACCTAAAATTGGCACTTGACACCCACTGATAGAGGTAGAGCACCAACAGGCTTTCTGAATCGCTAATCAATGTGCAGGTGTTTAATTGCTGAATTAAGAACTTGATTTTGAAAACTGAACTCTAAGTGTCTGCATTTTTGTACCAGTTTTAACACCACCTTTGCAGTTATTCTAGGGGGGGAAAAAAGTGCATCTGCTTAGGACAGCTCCCGCACTTCTTTTACACACCAACTCCCTTGCCTACCATCAGCTTCCCACCCTATAGTCCCCAGGCAACGAACACAGCAAAGAGCAAATTAAACCTCTCGTAGCTTCTGTTCCTGAGTATCTCCCAACATGTTCCTGGGCTTCCCAAACTCCATGAAATTTGGGGGAGATATGAGAAGCCTTATTGAGGCCTACTATTTCAACGTGGTTCTGAGCAGCTTATTTTTGTTGAGATACTGAACAATTTTATTTAATTTTCTCAATAATTCAAAGACAAGGTATTAGAAATGCTCACGGTTGAAGTAAAAGCTAGAAGAGAAATAAGGTGCGAGATCACTAACAGCAAGAAGCAGTAAGATCCAACATTCCAGAAATTACTGTGAATTCCCTCCTTTCAAATTCTTATAATCAAGTCTCCAACTTTTCATGAAGATCAAGTTACAGGTAAAGAAGGTTGTCAGGTTCCCTGTAAGAGCAGCTGGATGAAATATTCTGCTTCTCTTCCTGTTTTGAAAGAGAGACAGTGGAGAATTCTAACTTCATTCTGGCTTTCAGATTCAGCAGTCCTTTATGAAGGGCAAAGGAGAATAGCCCAGACACAGTTAACAAGGAGCAAAGCCCATTTCACTAGCAAATAGCACAAAACTTCTGACAATGCTCTGGAACAAAATTTGATGACACATCTATGGATACAGGTTTGTCCAGAAATAAACTGGAGAAATACTGTTAATAGGAAGCTTTGAGAGACACATTCATTCAATCCAGGTAACCCCAAATCCAACATATATGAAGCAGGAGAAGGCGAAGAAGTTATAGAGAGGAAGATGGTGATGGAAGTGTGAGTTAGGATGCTACATAAACTGTACAGCTAGCTGAACATTATCCCAGGCAACAGATCGATTTTTATAAATATATATTCTTATATTTCCTGTAAAATGAACCAGAACAGCTCTGCTGGCATTGAATAATCACATTCTAGGGGAAAACTAAAAGACTGAGTGCCAGGCATAAGAGTTCAGAAATCCCTGAGCATCTTCTCTGCACACTCCTGTACCAGTTTTGTGCTTTGGGATTTTTAGAATTCGATCAGTATCCTCAGGGTTCAAGTTTTTGTTGTGTTTTGCATTCTAAGTACTAATATTGACTATCACTGTCCCATAATACCAGCATCAACTGCTGAAAAACAGTACTACTCTATCTAATCATTTGCCTTTCCTTCCATGCACATAAGCACAGTTTTGAAGTAAATGAACAGACTTCAAAGGTTGTAGATTTGTTACCTCCACAGGCAGCTCAGTCCATGCACTTCTGGCCAGCAGTTAGAAACACTCTCTTTGTGACTAACCTGAATTATGCTCGTGGCAGTATAAAATCATCATTATGTGTTCACCATACAGCTGATCTCCAGGCTCTAACCTCCCTCAGTTCCTTAAGCAAGGCAGCTCATACCTTCAAAGAATTACTCCAGATTAATTGCGAGTAGTAACAGCTGGTTTGTGCTCTGAATTCACATGTAGGGTGCTCCCTATAGCTGAGAGCCTTTTCCCACCAACACGCTGTTCTGAGGGACCACCTTTGGTTCTGTATTTTTTTATACTGTTTTATTCTGTATATTTTTATACTTTTTTCTTTAAAAAAAAGATTTTAAGAGTGTCTTTCCAATGCCAGTCTATCATGCTTTACTCTTTTGTACAATTGCCTTCTTAAGGAACTGTCAATAAATCAACACCCTGCTCACAGGTAATTCTTCCCTCAATCAATAGATCTTCCACCAAGCCCCAGAGGAGGTGCTTGCTCCTACAATTCAGCTTATCCTTTCAGCACACCACCATTCTCTCTGTTCTTATTTTGACACTGTATCCCTTCTCTGGAAAGACTTCCTGAGATCTCATGAGCGAAACAGCTCATCAGGAAGTGGCATCACATTTGCAGGAGAAAATGCCAAAAAAACATCCAGTACATGTGTGACACAGGTTCAGCATTTTATACCATTCTTCCTTGACTTCTGATAAACACTGGGGATTATTTCAACTACTAGACCAAAGTTTTTGTACCAGCTGACTACCTACCACATAAAATAGACTAGATGACTTTATACAGGCTTCAGAGGATCTGATGCCACCTGTATCTTTGAAGATGCCATGTAGACAGTTGTGCCAGGAATCTGCAGTACCAGCAGTTAAATTCAAACCTTCCCTCCACCCCCCACCCCCCCCATTTCTGCATTCCCTTTTCCCTCAAAAATTATGGCTGCATTGTTTCCACACTGCTGCATGCCCCCCCAAGACAGACAAGAAAATGTTTGCCCCTTTGCTTTAAAGGTAACAAAAGACCTTAATAGCAATGACAGTAGAGCTTAGTCTTCACCTTGTGGTCCCTACTTGAGCACTGTTATTTTATTACAATTAGAAAGCATATTGCATTAGTAACATATTTCTATTTGTTAGAATAACAATTATTTCAAGTTAAATAATAAACATATTTCAAGTTATTTTAGATCTTTACTACTACTTATTTTCCAGCAATTTTTTTTCTATAAAGTATAGAACTTCTTACTATTACATCTAACTCACTCTCTGTACAGTATTTCTTGTTCAAACTTAGCTCAGTCTTTCCATTTAACTTTTCTGAAAGTTTCAGAGCAGAGATATCATCTATTCCCTTTATTCCTTACACAAATACATCTCTTGCAGAGCAGCTTGGTGAGGACTCAGACAGTGGCTAATTCAGCCTTTTGGGCCTTCTGGAGCTTTGATGTGCCGTCAGAGCAATGGGAAAACCATGGATAATCTGAATTTGGTAAGGGATTTAATATCAAACTCAGATGGAATAAATGAAATTGAAAAAAGATGGCATCAAACAGACAAGTTGGGGGAGACCATGGGGGGTTAATTGGCAACCTTTCCCTTTGATCATGGTCCAAGTATCTCTAAGCTTAAAAGCCAGACATTTGGTTTGCTATCTTGTAGAGTCAAAGGGTGTACATGTTCATCAAAAAATAAACAAGGCACTATTTTTTAAAACTCTACTTATATACATGAACTTCTAAAACTTCCTTTGTAGATGTCTACTCAAAGGCCTTTGAATCCAGGCAGGTTGGCCACAGACAAGGCCCGTTTAATAGATGATTTGGGTTGAACGTGACTTTCTTACATCAAAGTTCTTTAGATAATAAAACATTGGCCAGTTTCATTCTCTTTGATTCTTATTTTAAAACTTAAATGCTATAATGCCATTGGCAATAAGAATTTCTAAGTATAGTTGTGGCAGCACATGCCTACACTCTGAGGACAGACTTCCAGAAAGAAAATCTGCATTCTGGCCCATCAGCAGCATCTCTGTGCTGCACTCCATGCAGTGTGATGTACTCTCTTTTAAATTACTCTTGCACTGCTCAGTTCTCTTTTGCTGTTTTTTACACTTGACAAACTACTCAATCAGTAGTACAGTTGCTTGCATTCTTCTATGGGAAAAACAGGATGTTTATGATGGTAGGACAGAATCTGACTCTCTGCTGCACATATCATCAGATCTAGTCCAGTGAATGAGATGTAAAGGAGCAGTGCAGAAGTATATTAGACATCCCACTATAGCTGCTTCAATTTGGAGATGCTTGGAAAAACCAAACACACCTGTCAGGCTCAATAAAGGCAGATATGCACAATTTAATCCTCAAGTTTTAGAAATATGATGTTAGCCTGTGGCAGATCACATATTACAGGTGCCAGCAGTTCTGTAAGCCCTGCAGCTGGAGATAGCAAACTGGCAATCAGTGCATCTCATCCCAGGACTCACAGTGTCTCCAACGTTTTATTCTGAGAACATTTTACTCTGCTACTTCTTAACAGAAGATGGGGTGAAGCCAGGCCAGACTTGCAACCAAAGCGTCATTTTAATTATTTCATTTTTAAATAGACAAGAAAAAACACAGAAATAAGTGATGTGTGCTTGTTTTTCCTGGACGTTTTAGTTATGTTTAGTTTATCTGAACCACCAAAAGAAATGAAATTATATACCGAACAACAGCTACAAGTAATATATTAGCTAATTCTGTCCTCAGAGTATGAAACAGAGGAATTGAAGCACTGGCTTAGATGGTAAGTTCAACTCAACCCTGCCTTTACATTACTGCCAACCTCCGTCCCTTTCCTTTTGCGTGCCCCAGAGAGCACTTTGAAAAAAAAAAAAATCAGTCACTACCTAGAAAATTCAGAGCAAGCTTGCAACGTTGATAACCAATTGTAAATAAACTTGTGCAGTACATTTCCAAACTTGAACAATTCTAAATCTTTTCATCAAATATTTACAGAGCAGCTCATATTAGGCTGAAGACAAATGCTCATTTTTTTTCTGTGAAAGCCTCTCCCAGTGCTTCCTAGGGGACTGAACACATCTAACTCAGAGTGGAAGCTTTCTGATGATTTGCAGCACCCAAAGGCTGTATCGTACATCCAGACAGCTAGACAAGCCTGGGGAACAGACTGAGCTTCTGCTGCTCATTTGAACCGAAGCACCCAAGCCTTTTGACATTTTCTCATCATTAATTATTTCAGCATCAATGTTAATTGCCTACACAATGCATGGAAATAACAGTACATCGAGGACTCAGCCTGTCTGCTTTGTAGCCAACTAGCTGGGGACACAACTCTTTGCTGTTCTCATTACTATTCTCATCAGGCCAGACATGAAATAAAAGCAGTGACTATTTTTTCCCCCCAACACAGTCTGTTGAGGGTGCGAGTCAGATAGCTACCAATGAGATTGGATAGCTACCAATGAGAGAGAAAATGGGCTAAACTGGCGTCACAATAGAAGTCTACAGACAGCATTTTTCTCCTTTTAATTATTAGCTTCAAAAGATATATACAAAGACATTAAGGTGGGCTTAGAAGAGGCGGCATAATATCTTTATACATGCTCTTACCACAGGGACCAATTTGCAAAAATTAATACAAACTGGAGACAATATATTCAGCAGATGTAAAGCAAAACCATACTGAAACAAAAAGAAAAAGAAAAAAAGAAAAAAAGAAAAAAAGAAAAAAAAAAGACAATAGGATTCTTACTTTTCTGCTGCAAAAGTGCATCATTAACATCATGAATCACACCAAAGGTAGTTCAGGCTCAAACAGCTGGGGCTGCTCAGCAGTAACCCAGTGTGCCCCATTCCTGTAATTACAGCCCAAGCTGCTCCCCTGAGTTCCAGATGTGCATAATGCACATGCTCTGCTCAGAGAGATGATGGCACCTCAACCCCCAGCATGCACAGGTAATCTCACGGTTTATGTCCCTCATGTGTTTTCCCTCTGATCCCAATTCATCTGTTTTTGTTTTGCTAAATTGGATTGGGTACAACTACATTGCAGTTATGTTGGCTGTATGAAAATGATGATGGCCAGCAGCAAGAGGTAGACAGAGGCATGGGGAGAAGGGCTTCCTCCATGAAGCTGCAGCTGGAGCAAGATGCACAAGCACAGCCTGCAAACCCTGTGCCAAGCCCTTCCCAACACAGTGCAGCAGATTAAGAAAGCGATACTTAAACTGCTCCCTTCAGCCGGGATTGCAGGAGGCAGTTCAGCTCTGTTCAAATAACGCAGTCAATATTTTGCATAGGAAAGCAAGGTTTCACCAAACTCCCTGGGACCTAGGAGGCCAAAATCACACTACTACGCATGTATCCACAGGGATAACCTTTACATGTCCCTTGGAGTCACAGGAGGAATGCAGAGAATCCCTGGAGTGTGACCAGCTCCCTGCTGCTATGAGCAGGACATGCTGGTTTACAACACCTAGAAGTCACCAGAAGGACAAGCTTCACCAGTTAGAGAAGTCAGCAAGCAGCCCTTCTGGATTCTACTTAAACATAGTCCAACAAGCTACAGCAGCCAGTGCAGGAACCTCTCAAAGGCTCATTTTCCTGCAGAAAGGCAATGATTCATTTAATCAGCTAGCAAGCCGTCAGCACTGATCCCATGCTCCACGGTACTTGAAGGAAATGTTTGTTTGTACCCACAGCACGCACCAAATCCACACAGCCACCTCCACACCAGCCCTCTCCCAGACTGAGTTTGGGTTTATTTTTGAGTCTTCATGGCAGGATCGCCCTGTTTCAGCCCCCATGTCCTCCTTAACACAGATGAGCAAAAGCAGATGCCATGAGAGCTGTCTTCCACCACACAGTGCTTTCATGAGCCAGATTCAGACTGTCGCAAGCTGGCAAAACAAATACCAGATGGCTGCTACTCATATCATGAGGATGTAACTGAAGGACCACAATGATCTAGTGCACATGTGATCTGAGCACACTGACACAATCGTCTTGTAGCTATACAAATAAGTTTGAGGATGGCTTTGTGTCACTTGAGCTATATGTCTCCTCCTGTTACTAAATCAGGTTTCCTCAAAGTTTCCAGGTCGTGGTGGCAGCTTCTATTTAGATGGCCACCCTTTTATCCACGGTTCATCTCGCTTGCTGCAGTTTAAGAGCAAGTTGGCAGCAAAGTTTGGAGCCCTGATGCTTGAATTTCGTTGATGTCCCACCTATGATGATTCAACAAGAAGCTATCTCCCTTCTACCCAGACTGGGCTAGCTCTCCTCTCCAGCTCCCTATGTATTATTAGCAGAGGCCTTAGACATAGCTCTTGTATTACCCTGGTTTAGAGTGCTTAGCACCACAATGCCACTTACTTCTTCTGCCAACTGACTTGCGTCTTTTTGACAGCAAACAAAGAAGGTGATAATTTGAGATGTTTGCACCTAATTCAGCACCTGTAGCAGTGTTTATGTCACAGGGAGCCTGTGTCAGTGTGGTTCCAGTTTCTTCCCCTACAGTTTACAAAGGCTCCTTTGTTACACACACACCTTCCCTAACAGCTCGCTCTTGGCAAATCTGAGCAACACTTTCATTGGAAGGAATATTTATGTGTTTTAGCAGAAAAAGGTATCTTAGCGCTTTGCTCAGTCTTAATTCTTGCTGCACCTTCCAACATAAGACGCACCAAAGGCAAACAAGAAGACTGCCTAAGCAGCACAACACTCTGCCCCAATCTTACTTAGGTCAGAGGAAAGCTTAAGTATAAAACACAATTTTTGTGTCTTATACAGAAACCTAATTTTCTCCCCCAGAAAAAGCAGAAAGACAACCAACCCACAAACTCATACATGGTCAGATCTGACCTAAGCAACTATTTTCTGCATGAAAATCATAGAATTATTAAGGTTGGAAGAAAGCTCTAAGATCATCAAGTGTAATTATCATCCCATCCCCACTAACCATGTCCTTCAGCAACACATCTCCCCATTTCTTGAACACCTCCAGGGACAGTGACTGCACCACCTCCTTGGGCAGCCTGTGTCATCAGCTGTCCTCATAAAAACAGCATGAACATGACATCATGTTCCCCAGCTGATTTAAAGGAAATGTAACCCTATGTATGGCAAGGAGTACACAGAATTTAGTTAGTAGGAACAAATGGAATCACCACTGCACTTATCTCTGAATACTCATGGCAGTCAAAAAGTCGTGGATCTCCAGGAGGACAAACTCACGTCTTTCCTTGGAGGCAACGTCATACCAAATACTACGTATCAAAAGTTTGTGTGCTGCGATTTGTCCCCTTTTGGGAAATGCTGGTCCTAACAAGTAGATCTCACTGTCTGAAAAAATATATGGGTAGGCGGAGCAGGTGGAACAGAATGGTAAAGTGCCCTCTCTGAGGTATTCAAGGAACTGGTTGTTGTGCCAACTGATTTGCCTGTCTTCTGTACCCCCTTCATGCTGCTTTATAGCAGGAAGCAGCCATCTGGCTTTCCCTTTGCTCATGCTTTATAGTGCCAGGAAAGCTATATTTAGAGGGTAGGAACTTCAGCCCTGTCCAGCCAAACAGGTGGTGGAAGGGCTTCTGGAGGCATCCCTGCCACACCAGGGGGTGGAGGAGGAAAAGCAGACCAGATACCCTGCATCTGTAACCTGTGGTCATGCCAGTGCGGAAGGGAAAGCAATGTGCCACCTGATATAAAAGCAAACCACACTGCAAAGCACAGGGGGGGAAAAAGAGGAAAAAAAGCAAGATAGGGCATCTGCTGTTGTATGCTCTGTGCTCCTGCATCTTCTGCTCACTAATGGAGTTGCAGAATTACTTCAGGAGTGGGTCTGGAGAAGGATAATGAAGCAGGCTCCTGCCAAGCCAAACACGATGCGAACAAAAGGAGGCATGTATGTGGCAGAGTGCATCTGCAAGCCTGAGAGACTTGACAGTGAAATGCCTTTTCTTCTTCCTTGTTGTCTTCTTGTTACAGGGAAATAGCAACTGGAGAGGATTCTCCTGCAAGTTTTGCGCTGTCTTCCCTGACAGCTAAATGATATGTTGATTTTGAAACCTGAAGCCCGCATCAAAAATGGATCTGAAAGTCTTTTTCTCCCCCCTGTATACAGCAATTTCTTTCAAAATAAATAAATAAATAAATAAATAAATAGAAATGCAATCAGAAAGGAGTTGTCAGCAGGCACCAGTTCAGCTGCTCAATTAGGGTCAGTGGCCCAGTACCTGCTGTGTCCACAAGTGAAGGAAACACAGGGGACATGACCATGGCTCATTCTCACTTGACCCAGAGCCAAGATATTACTTGTACCTTCACAGATTAAATTGTTAGGTTTGCAGATGTTAGAGCTGAAACAGGAGAAATGTGGATACCCCATCCCTGGAGGTATTGGTCAGGTTGGATGGTGCCCTGGGCAGCCTAGTCTGGTGGATGGTGACCAGCTCACAGCAGAGGGGTGGACCTATGTTGGCTTTAAGGTCCTTTCCAACCTAAGCTGTTCTGTGACTCTATGATTCTACAGTATTAAAGGTGAGACAGGGAGCAGCACCGCCTGCAATTCAGTTCCCTCATTTGGACGTGGAATTAGCATCAACTGTTCCCCACACTATGCCTCTGTCTCCCTGTTTTCTTCCTGTTGTGGTTTTCCTCTATCTGCTTGGTCTGTAGCAGCTATGGTACAAGCTAATAGCTTCTGTACCCTCTCCTTGCTCAAGGATACTAACAGAGAACTGTCACACTGGGGCAAGCAGTACCCAGTCCACCAGACCCTGGGAACAAGAGAGGCCATGTCTCAGTGAGAGGAGCAATAAAATAAAACAATCTCCCTGGCTCTCATTATTTTTCATGCAGGCTCTGGCCATCAAAACCTATTAATGTAAAGCGCATTAGCTTCAGAAGTCACAGCAGCCCAAACTACGCAGATGGCCAGCGGTCTCCCCACACTAATTCAGCCTTATCTAATGCTTGCCAAAGAACTGTCATGTCCTCTTTTCTTTAATGCATAAAAAAAAGAGAGAGAAAAGCAAAATGCAAACACATACCAAAATAATGAGTGCAAAGGGTTATTTATCTTTTTTAAGCACGTGAACCATCTTTTTCTCTCCCCTTATAATCTCTCAAACTCATCTGACTGCAAAATTCTAAAGGCTACATTAGCCTCAACTGAGTAACTTTTATTATCACTTCCCCTCCTCCCCTCAATCAGCAGATGTAACTTTCCTCTGGAGCAGCAAAGCTTTACAAGCTTTCAAAAATAATTCCAAATAAGGACAAATGAACAAGCTGCCTTTGCGTTTCCCTCCAGAGTCTCCCAGGGCAGCTCCTGACAGCGCCCAAAGTGCGACTGCAGAGCACACCGAGCACCCCAATGTACCCATTATCACAAAATACCATTACAAGTCTTAAGGTCAAAGGGCATTTGAAATCTGACTAACAAACTCGCACCTTGGCAGCCCTTCTCATTGGGCTGCAAGCTGGCAGACACACTGTTCGTTGCACACTTGGATGCGCCTTTCAGAAAAGAGAAGTGAGCGCAAAGAGATCTCCGCTGATTTTTCTCCCCAAGCTATTTTCCTCCCAAAAAGTGCATTGCATTCAAAGAGGCCCACACAAAAGAGAAGTAAAATGCTACTTTTGCTGACACGTATTAAAAAAAAATATCTCCTGAAATGTTCAAACTGTGATTATAGAACTGAAATATTGATAGCCTACAAGTGGTTGGGAAAAATACGTATAAATTGCAGTTCAGTGTTTTACAACAATTATATTTTAGCTCTTAAACCGACTCGAGATCCTGACAGATTTACCGTGGATTCAAATTAACATACCATAGCTGAATCTTACTGTTGCCTTAAGTTTTATTCTAAGTCGTATTTCCAACAGCAGCAACTAGACTTTTACCGTTGAATAATTATCACTAAGTAAAATAAGCATCCTCTGAGGGTCAGGCTTTAGCCTGAGGACACTGCCGCTCAGCACCCATGGCTCCTACCATGGGGTACAGGCAAAATGCATCATGTTGCACATGAGCTATAAAAGCACAAGCCCAGGGTGATGGCCGTAGCACATCATGCAGTGCTATTCATTTACTGTGTTCAACATTTGTCCGCTCCCTTTTGTTTTCCTCTAAGCACCTCTGGATCTCACCCAACTGAAATAAATGCTGCTTGCTTTGTTTTCCTCCACGTCCCTGTTTCTGACAAGAAAGTTCGGTTTAAGGATTTTGATGCTCCTTTAGAAGACAGACTAATACTTGGAGTTTGAGATAATCCCCCTGATAAAAACTTGCCTTAAGTGGTATTGAGATATGATTCTATGACAACACCTACTTACTTTCAAAAGAAAAAACAAACTAAAAACATCACAACTTTCTTGCTAGAATTTGAAAGTCTGAGCTTATTCAGAACCAAGAGCAATTGGAAAGATCCGGATTTGTGTTAATTTGAATAAATTCTCCTTCTGATAAGGATCGAGACATGCAGCAGATCTGTACATTCAGGAGCTCAACAGTACTCTTGTGCATGAGAAGTTTGGGCAGGAAATGCCCTGGCTGTGCTGCTTCTTGCAGGCAGGGAGTAACCTTGTCCCCAGTGCCTGGTGCCACAGCAGCTGACTCACCTCCTGCGATAACACCACAGGATGGCAGCTTTCCCAAGGGAAAAAGCATCCTCTACGTAATCAATCACAGCTATTTTTAAAGACCACAGGAAAGACTTAATGCAAGATGAAAGGCACACTCATGGCTGCAGTTAGTGTCACCAACAGGAGCCCTCATCCAGCATAGTCATGGTGTAGGATAGCAAAATGCATTACACAAAGGCTGGCAATCAGACACAAGATGCACTGAAGTCCTGGTTTGCATGGCAACTCCACTCTTCTCTTGGCAAATCAGCTCATTTACACCTCACAATATTTACACTCCCACAAACGCAAACTGAAATTGGCCATTTTCAGGTCTCACTGTGCACCCAAACCAAAATTCTCAGAAATCATCTGTTATTCACTGTGATTGATATGTTATGAATGAAGAGAGTTGGCTTTGATTTGGGGAGGACAGGTTCAAATGCATTCAATTTCTTAATACAATATTGCTACTGATATTTGACAGACAGTAGTTCAAGCCTGCAATTAAAATAGGCCTTTCTTTAGCTGTGAAGTCTTCCTCTGCCTTCACCATTAAGATGCTTCACAGCATTATCTTGGGCCACTGCTGACAAAGAGAAATTTTTTATTTAATTCAAGATGACTTCATTATAACCTTGTTGGGCTGCTGGTAGTTTATATTAAAGTTACCGTACACACACATCAGCCAATTGTTACCATTTGTCAATTGGTACGTTCCATATATCAGTATAGATGGGAAAAAAAAAAAAAAAAGTTATTATGTCCAATGTCCCTTGCTTACACAAGAAGTTCATGCTGAATTTGATGTTTCAAATCACACACTTGACAATTTTATTGTTGTCAGTGATAAGCGAAAAAGCTCAAATGAAACCAACGTCCTTTGCTGTCAAAGACAAGGGTATCTCATGTCTTGAATGCCATCAGAGGCAGGAAATTGCCTGCACTGGTTTCAAAGAGATTTCTGGAAGAAGAAGGGAACGACTTCTTGACAAACCACACTCTTTTTGAAAATTGCCTGTCAATCAAGGAAACCAAATCTGTGATTAGATGTTAACTCTTTCAAGGGGCTCATTGACCTAACATTGTCCATAGGGCATCCTCAGGCACATGCTTCAGGACAGCATTATTTGGCAGAGAACAGCTTACTGTGATTATCCAAGTTGTTGGAGCAATGCTACTGATTTGCCAAAAAAAAAAAAATAAAAAGAATTAATCTGTTTTAGTCAACACCTATTTATCATTCCTCAATCTTAATGTGGATATTGCCTCCAGTAGTGGCTCTGCAAATGCTCAAACAACACTTGTTTGACTCATAAGCCCAGAAAGAGGCAGTCATGTTCTTCAGAGCTTGCAAAAGAGTAAAGTATAAAAGGCAAAACTCAATGGCACAAGTCTGATCTTTGATAGGGGATGTCTCTGAGTACAACTGCAAAATGAACATAAGCACTAAAGCTGAAAGTTCTGGAATTACAGAAAAAAATAAAACAACAAATGGATGTTCACAACAGCCCATCCCTTTCATCCATTGGCAAACAGTTAAGACTAACCAAACTTTGCACCAGGGAAGTATGGAGCAAGAATTTTTCTATTTAGATTAGATTTATTTAGATTTAAATTAGATTTAAAAAAATGCTACAATTAAAAGCAGCGCAAGAAAACACCACGTTATACAATGCAAAATGTTAGGAGACTGGTGATGGTAAGATGTTAACAAAGTCAAATCAAAATCCGTGAATCCCAGGATCAGACACTTACGCAGCCCTCCAGAGACGCAACAATAAATATTGCAGGGTTATATAATCCCTTGCTACAGGATTTAAAATAATCTCTAACTATGAAATAAAATTAATATGAAGATCAGATTATTCACTTTCTGCCCACTCTTCCTTCTCCCAAGGCAGCTGGGTAAACTGTTCAGGAGACTTCAAATTGCTGGGAGGAAACCCACTAAATCTTTCCCCAGCACACTCTGGGTCTGATTGGAAATGGGATTTCAGCCCATGCATCATTTAGCTGCTTTTGCAATTTTTATCTCAGTTGCTCTCCACTCTGAGACCACATCTGGCAATATCTACAACCACTCTCTACACATGAAAATGTGATGAATACCAGGGATTGCCCAGGAGATCCATATTAAATCTAACAGCTTTATAATAGTCAATAACTTACCTGTCAGGTCAGGGTATTTTATTAAGGACCATACTAAAGGCTTTTCACTATTATTACGTTATTGAATATATAGGTGGCCCACACAACAGAAAAGGAAAATGTCACCTCTTCTAGCTTATTAGCTAAATAAATACACACATTTATGGAAAAAATCTGCATTAGTTAGCTGCTCATTTTCAAAATACCAAGCCCCTCCTGACATCCACATAAGTGTATTTCCACCCTTTCCCTTAGGGCAGGATTACTCTTGGCTAACTGCTGACTATGTACTCCTCTGCAGCACCTAAGGCTGGCTGCAGTGGGAGAGGTGAGGATCTGATCCAGTCCTGAAAGAGCAACATTAGGATTTACAAGGGGGCTTACATAACCAAGCATCACTACCAGAGGCTATAAGTTCTCTTTGCAGTAGTCATGTCAGCCCTCACCCTTAGGCATGAGCAAATCATGAGCCCCTCCACTCCATTACTGTGGGAACCACTGGAGATGCTTCTCTCCGTGGGGCTTTTGAAACAGAAGTGCACTTTTGTGTGGGAGAGAAAGCCTGAGCTCTGGGGGGCTCAAGTTTCCTCTGACAAGCACACCCAAGCATTGGACAAACACCTGCAAACAATTCATGGGTCACATAAACACCATGATATGTCACAGTGCGTTCATAAACAAAAGAACTGCTCACCACAAACACAGGATGAAGAAGCATCTTAAATCTCTGCACATTTTGCAGTCAGAGAGCTCAGGCACCAGTCTGCTAGCACTAATGTACATGCTCCAGCTTCATCACAAGCAGGAGCAAATACTGCAGCTTTTTAAGCCTATTTAGCAACAATTAGGCTCGCTTACCTGTTTAATATTCAGGGGAAACAAGAACTATCCCATAGTTCTCTCTGATATTAGTGCTCTTAACAGTGTAAGCTGCTTCCCAGCACTCACCAAAGAAGAAGAAAACCTTACTTAGGGCTGGGGCTGAATGGCTGCTGTGGGCAGAGGCCCATGTGGGGCCAGTATAGGCAATTAGGGGGAGCTCTGCACTTTGCAGAAATGTTGATGGCAAGGACTGGGAGAAAGATGGGATGGCTTTATTGTAAGCTGCAGCTGGGTTCAGTTAAATAATGCAAACAACAGCACCAAATCATTCCTCTGCCTGTGACCCCAGTGCAGTAGCTCTTCCGGTCCATGTTATACTGAGCATGAAGCAGCATGGGTCTCATTTGGAAACGCAGGTGTTGAAATCAGGCAGGAATGCAAAAGGCAGTGGTACCCAAGCCAATAAAGAAAAGAGAAAGTACCCCTGACACAGCCCCTCAGGATGCTACACCTGCACACCCCATTACATGGTGAATGCACACCTTTCTCTCCCTCCCTCCTCTGGCAATGGCCCACATGAAATTTCTTACTGATGAGCAAAAAGGCACTGGGAACTGCTAATGAACTGCGACCAGACACTTGGCACTAGCAGAAGAAAGCCTGCAAGTCTTCTGTAGGTGTACACACAGATAAATCCAAAAGTAATACCTCCTATATATATATATATATATATATTATTTTTTTTTTTCCCCCATGGAAACTACAGCAGATACAAAGCGCACAATAACACTAATCAACAGAGCAAAATATTCAGATACAAAATAATACTCTTTTTTCAACATAGCTACCACTATTATCTATGCATTTTTGCCAGTGATGAACAAAAGCCTGCATGCAGTGCTCATAAAAAACTGTACCAGAGAAGATGACTCACCATCAACGTCACCTCTGCTGAAATGCACCACCCAGAGCCTTGCTGTGCTTACGTCCACTGTTTGGTCTCCATCAGCACTCATCGTGTTCAACAAATGTCAATGGGTGCTATTAATCCCACGTGGAGGAATTCATGACACACCTTTGCTCCACACACACTTTTAACCTCACGCAATCAGAGCGGTGCTGCCCAGCAGTGCTTCACCCGAGGACTTGCTGGGTGCTACGCTGCATAGATGCATGCCACAGAGGACAGGGTCAGCTCTGAGGGAATAGCCTGTGCTGGGTATGTGCAGGGGTCTGTAAGTAATTGCTGTACTTACCTCGCTGCTTCAGAGGGTGTAGGGACAGAACTGACCTCTGCACAGCAGTCCTAGATGCTGCAGGGCCTGCCCCACAGCTGGGGTGCAGTGTGCTGGATCCTGTAGCAGGCCCAGAGAGGGAGAAGCAGTAGGATTTGATTTCCTCATTTGTATTCCTACTCAGAGGCAAGAAGCAAATCTGTTCTTCTGCATTCACATCATGTCTCCAGCCAAGCCGCCGCATGCCCTTTGGACGGATTAATCTACCTGCTTGCAGCTTCACTCTCCAATTCCCTCTGCCTCAGCTGCTACACAGTATTTGTCATAATGCCACAGGAGCTCTTGTCCAAACTCTTACCTAGCGCTGCCGGACACAAGACACAAGTGCAAGGGTCTGTATGGCTGCTCTCCCCTTTTTTTGCCAGCCATGTGTGCTCCTGCCTCCCCTAGGATGACCATCAACCTGCTCATTGCTCCTCTGGCCTCGAGCCTCCAGCCAGTAATGCCAGATGAGCCACGGGAGTTTATGGGAAAATTACTATTTCAGTTTGCCAATAACTTCATTTTTCCTTGTTACAACGGTGTAGATGGAGAGTAATTATTTCTAGAAAGCCGTTTCATACTCCATGGAGTATTAAATAGGCAATGCTGGATTCCCTTCATTTATGTAGCTTCCTTCGTCAAGGTAAATCCTGTGCTCGACCTCCCTCTGTCTCTTGCTCACTTTGCTGGCTTTAGCAGCTCGAGTCTCCCTAATTGACCAATTATGACCACTGTAACTAAATCAACCATCCTTCTAGAGGTGGTTGCCTGCATTTATTTGTCTGGATCAGGAATACTGTAGATAACGGGTTATTGAAAACTACACTTTCCATACCACAGATATCATCGGCCCTACTGGCAAAGAATGAGCTTTCAGATAAGTAGGAATGCTTACGAGGGTCAATTAGGTTATAATTGACTTGGATCACTGCCCTCTCATACACCAGCTTTATTAAAACCCTATAGCTGGAAACAATAGCTTATCTTTTCTTCAGCACAATTATTTTTAAAGCAGGGCTGCACAATTTGTGGGTTGCCAGCACCTGATATCCGTTGCTGACAAGTCTGAGTTTATGAAATGCTCGGGGCGATCTGACTGTGATGACTGTGAAGTCAAAGGTCATCCTTGGGAGAAGATGGGGAGGACAAAAGTACTCTTCTTCTGAAGCCTTAGCAAAGCACGATTGACTTCTGAAATAGAGCACTACTGATCTGAAAGGAGCCAGCCTGCCCCAAGTCACAGAGCCCTGCAGCTGAGCCATTCCTGTTGGTGCTCAGATGGGGTTTCCTCAGCCTGGAAATATCTCCAGGAATAGCACAAAGCAACCCCCTGTTACAAGCATTCGCTACAGAAAAGGAGAGAGAAGCTCTTTGACATCTTTCTCAAGCTTAATTTTTGCCTGCAACTCAGCTGGGAAATGGTAAGGGCATTTCACAGCTCCCCTAATGGCAGTGGAGTTTGTGTGGGGTCAGCCCTTAGGCATTTCAGATAACGGGAAACCAGATTGCTGAGAAAGAAGCATCCGGAATAACACCAGAATGAGCAAACAGCACCTGGTGATCATCATCAAGTTTGGTTTTTTTTTTGTGTTGTGCTGCTGCTTTCACACCTCATCTTTGTATGACAGGACTTTGTGTGAAAGGCATGGGAACTGAGAGCTCTGGAATCCCAGCCTCATTTCTGTTCCTTGCTTGCCATTTGGCTCGGAGCAAGATATTCATAACCTTACACATCCACTTTGGAAGGTATCATGAGGACTAATCAGGCCCAGATTTATAAATAATGGCTTCTGCATGCAGCATTATGAGGCTTACAGTCAGCATAATGCTGGGCCTGGAGAGCAAAGGCAAAACAGGTGTCCTGAGGACTGTTACAGCAAGGGCTTCTGAGAGGACTGACAACAACCATACCTTCCAAATTAATCTTCCACATAGAAATAAACTCCAAGGATGGATTTGGAGAGTTCCCCACATTGCTTTACCCATAAACTTCCTTCATATTCCCCATTTCTTACAGGCTGGTTTCCCCTTCAAACACTAGGGAAAGGAAGAAGAAAAAGGTTGCAAATACTTATAACTTATTAATCCCCAGAAAGTGCAAAAATACATTTAGATCTCGTCCCAGTTTCATTCACCCTGAACACCCACACTTGTCTTAACAATCAGAGTGGTGACAAAAGATTTCCCTCTTTTATAGGTCAAGCAGCATATTTTGATTAAGCATGCATTCATTGAATAAAATTTCTGTAATAAGTGTCTGCCTTTTTGACCATATATTATAAAAACTGTCATCTACATCTTACATGCATGTGCAATAGCCACATATTTAAAAAGAGAGAAAATGCATTCATTTTTTACCCACGTTTAGCCTGAAGAGGCTTCATAATTTATGACCTCAGTTTGTTACTGCTGTGACTGAGTGCTGGAGAATGGGAAGCCTCCAAGCAGGGATCATGGGAATACAAAGGGAATTGGCACTTGCAAGGAGATGAGAAAGTCTTGGGCTTGTGGCCTCATTTTGACTTCTATCAATGCCAAGTGTAAAATAATACTCTGATTCAGAGCTAAATGCCATCTAGATTTCCCCCTGAGTCCATTAATTCTCTTCTTTTATTGTGCTGGAAAATATTAAATACCTCATGCTAGAATCAGGGTTTTCGAGCAGGATTTGTATTCCAATTAAACAGCATCCCTTCCCAACTCAAGGCATCATATTAATTTCTTAGGGGGGATAGGGTGGAATTCTCCCCCTTCCACTCCACCCCGCACCTAAAAAGAGCAGTTTATTCATTCTTTATCCAGTAGTTCAAATCACAGATTTTTGGTCAAGCTGCTTCCTATCAGAGCCAGTGCATTAGCAAGGAGAATTGTTGCTTCCCCCCAAAAAATGTGAATATTGGACTTGCTTTGTCCAGTCAGATCCCCTCTCTGCAATCTTCGAGGATTATCACCAACTATGAATTCCAAAGTGACACCTGCTAGAGACAGTCCAGCTAATTATTTGCAAGCTTCTCTGCTTCTGCTTACGCTTTGGCAACTGGCCCGTAAAGAATGACTCTGAGCTGTGTTTCCACAATGAAGTGCCTCTAGGAATGACACAAACTGTTTTTCCCAGCCAATGCAAAAGGCATTTGCCTCCCTCTCACCACAAAAACAATATTAAGCAGCTGCTCAGCACTCTTTCTGAAGGCACTTCTGTCACTGATCAGAAGAATTTAATAACGTCTAGATTTAATCCAGCAGAACAGAGCTGGGCTCCCAGCAGAGACAGGGTGTACAGAGGCTGGATTTGAAATTCAAGTTTGTTTTTTTTTCAATGGCAAGGGAGCAGCTGGAGGTATTCTGCCTTGATGCATTTAGAAAGGCCAAATGAGCAGACTGGACAGGGCTCTGGCAAACTGTACTTCAGAGTTTATACTTCATTTCGTGTTGGAATTACTCTCCAAAAGAATCTGGTGAAGAGTTCTCTACCCACCCATTCATTCTCTTCCCTTATTTATTTTTTTTTTTAAATGTGGAAAAATTGCATTTTGAGAAATGCAATGAAAAGGATTAATTTGGCTGGAATGACAAGCAGCATAACTGATACCCAGGAAGTTAGCAAAAGCATCTTTGTGGTACACACTATCAGCTCCTATAACACTGGGCAGGGGAACATGGGTCTGGAGTGTTAATGAACACAGCCCAGAGTTTGTCTACTGGGAAGTAAGAGAGCAGCTTCACCACTCCAGGCTTTGTGGTCCTTACACAGAGGCAAAGACCCTCTGAAGGTCAGTGCACCTCGTGTTGTCCCATACTCTTAAGTTAGGTGCTCCCAGTGGCTGGCATTTAGATGGTGATAACCCTCCATTTCTCTGCTCTTCCACCTCACCCTTATCTGTTCATTTATGAAAAGGTCACCTTTATACCAAGATAGCAATTTTGACTCTATTCTTCCTAAAGTGTTTTTTGGCTAGTGTTTTTTGGCTAGTGGTGAAGGGTGCTTGGCAAGGTGTGCAGAAGCAAGTGGTCACAGTGAATGAAGCATTTGTAGAGATTTGCATAAAGCCCAATCTTAGTAAGACCAGATGTTCATCCTGTGAAACATATATTCTCCCTGTTCCTATTTTATTATTTTGCCCTGTAACTCTAGAGGAAAGATCGAGTTAAAGATCGTAAAGCCTGCATAGAAACAAGGTTTAAAAAAAAAAGTTCCAAATGTCCAATTGGAGGGGGCAGGCTGTAGAGGAATACTGAGTATTTAAAGGAAAGAAAGTCACAATTGCTGAATGCTTGATCAAGATTCTCTTCATCACACCCCACACCCAGAACACCCCCCTTCAGACTTCATCTCATGATGAGGCTATCTGTGCCCTTCTCACTACTTCTGAGCCTGTGCCTGTTGGTAAATAACACAGCTCCTGAAAATACTAATCACTCTCAGCATTCGCCATCCCCTCCCAGCTAGCCCTCCTCACTCAAATCATTTTCCATCTCTCCAGCTTTTCCAGCAACCCTGATTCAGTCACCTACAGTCACCTTCCAGCAAGAACCTGCCAAGTTTGGTAGGACATCACTGGTAGTATGCTGTGAAGGTAACAGTGGTGAAACATCTCTTTTTACTTAAATGAATACATGAATACGTATTCCAGTGAGCTTCTGTTTCTGAGTTTATTTTAATAACAAAACAGTTAGCAAAATTGTCATTTTCAGCCAAAAAAATGTTTGCTTCCTTCCACCCCTTATGGTGTAATAAATCCCCAGCTGGAAGCAACCCCAAACCTCAGCCAGTCCAGTACAGCACTTCATACCCTTCTTCCCTGCAGCTGAAGTTTGTTGGCCAGACTGAACTTTCCTTTTGGCTAAGAAAAAGGTACCCCGCAGAGGCTGCCCACATTCCCCACAGGCTACTTTAATGGGAAAGAGATGTGGTACTGGGGAAGAACAAGGCACAAAATCCTTCTGGTGGTACCACCACCAGAAGATGCATTTTAATCCTCCCCAAAACTGCAGATCAGTTCTAACAGCCATGATTTTATACCTTTTTCCTTGATTTGAGGCTCTTAAAGCCTATCTCTGGTACCTTGCCTTGACAGCAGCAGCCTGGCAAAGCCAGAATCCAATCAGCCTTTGCACCAGAGATGCTAAGAACCAGCTTCAGTTGCCCTTAACATTAACAAAATTACTCATTCTTGGAAGACGGGAGTAACCTCCCCATCACAAAGAAATAAGCAAGATTATGGGCGTGGTTGGCAAAAGACTTTTTGCACACTTTTTGTCTGGACAATTCTGGGCCAGAAGTTCAGCTCACAATAGCCAGTATAACTTTTCAGTATTCACTGTAGCTGGGACACCCCCCCACCAGCTATTAGATGCAACAGTTCCCCCACCCCCCCACCCCAGCACTCACCCTATATAAGCCCAAGTTCAAGCCCGTCTGAAGATGATGGGTTCTAAAAACTCACTGGCTCCCACTAAGAAATAATAAATTCAGTTTTCAAAGTTATCTGAGCAGTAGGTGGCAGTGCTAGGACTGAAACCTGAAAGGGAGAAGCTGGATGCAAATTTCATTCTCTGAAAGGACTGTTGGGATTATAATTGCTGTAAAATATCCCATACGTGCAGGTTGCCCTAATAACCACGTATTGATTATAAATTGTTTCCATAATTGCATTTTTAATGCATGGAGCTTCTAAAAGGGATGTTGAGTGGCCGCAAGCAAACAAGCAGGCTGGTAGCAATTACATTTTGATTTGTGTATCACAACATACACCTTATAGTTAAGCTTTTTTAGAGTGTGGCTGATTGTTTATCTGGCTTACAGGGTAATGAAGAAGTTTCCTATTGTGGGAAGCATTTGATATATAGCCTGAAAAATATCCTTCCTGTTATTTAACGGGATTATGCAGAGTTCTTTTCTTGGTCTAATGTCTATTAGATATTGTTATAAAATGTGGTCACACATCATTTAAGTCATGAACATGTGTAATACTCAGATGGACTGAAGTTGTTAAGTGAATGTACTTCATTTCTTGGAGAAAATCTGTGGGAATGTACAAGTCTCGTGATCACTGCCAGCAGAAAATGAAACGACCAACTGGACTCCTTCCCAACTTTATCTTTCATTCAGGTGACTCATCATCCCTCATGCCTTAGATCTAGAATCATTGAATCATTAAGGCTGGAAAAGATCACCAAGTCCAACCACCAGCCCAACCCCACCAACCACGTCCCTTAGTGCCACATCTCCATGTTTCCTGAGCACCTCCAGGGACGGTGACTGCTCAACCTCCCTGCCAATGAATCATCACTCTCTCTCAAGAAGTTCTTCCTGATACCTAAACTGACCCTCCCCTGGTACAGCTTAAGGCTGTTACCTCTTGTTAGTGGCTCAGCTCTAAGCCTACAGGGAGGCATTTTCATCAGTAAAGGCAAATCTGGAGCAACCCCATCCATTTCTGTCCTTGCTGTTAGGCTCTGCATCCCGCAGGAACATGTCCTGCCTCAGCATAGCCTGAAGCAGAGGGCAAAGAGATGGATTCAGAGATTTCACACCACAAACGCCCAGACCCGAGGATCCCAAGGGTGAATTTCTACACTCATATGGCTGAGGAAGTTTGGAAACCACAGCTGTTGTTAAGGAAACCACTCTGGCATGTCTCACTTTGAGGATGCTCTTCCATTCTTTTGATTTCTGTGGGATTTGGGGCTGCAGGGCAGTCAACCAAAACCTCTGTTTGCACACAAAAACCTCAAGCCCACAGAGGAACATGCATCTGCTCTGACAAAACCTGCGTCAAAGCAGGAGAAAGCACAACTGGCTTTTCCTGTTGCACAATTTTCTATATGAATACCAGGTTGTGCAAGTTCTTGGTGAACAGGCATTTGCTTAGAAGGATGACTGAAATAAAAATCAAATTGAAAAAGCTGGGAGAATATTTCCTTGTATGAAAAAAAAAAAAATGTGCAGAAACATCTCTTCCACAGCACAGCTCTGCCTGCATTCAAGGCTACAACTGACATGTGAAAGCAAGAAGTACCATTTAGGGCAAGATTTCCAAAATAAGATATGCTCTTATAAGTCTTATGAATTTTGCACTGGAACAAAAGGAATTAACAGCAGTACGCTCACAGAAGAAGCACATTCCAGCAGATCTTCAGTTGCTACTTGCAGAAATCATTGGACAAGAAACTGAGAAGTGATGTGACAGGGATTCACCCTGCGTGGATCAAGGTTTTAGATGGGTATCCCATACATCCTCACTGCAAGTACAGCTCTCAGTTTCAAGGCTGAAGGTCTCACACCATTACTGTGACACCACTTCTGTAGCTCAAGGAAGCTGGGCATCCAGAACAGACTTTGTTTTTCTAGTCTGTGACCTTCTGGAATTGGAAAATAGGCTTTTTGTTTGTTTGTTTCCAGACCTGCTCAGAATAATAATTCTGCAGGTATCATTCTGAGTACCTGTTTCTGGCTTCTGTTGCCATGCCAGTGCATTATTAAAAATACCTACAGAAATTACTTTTGAAAGTAACTTACCATTTCCCCCCTCCCTTTTTTCCCCCCTCCATCTCTTTTCACTTTGTTTTGGTTGAAAAGCAACAGTAGGAAGCCAGAGGTGGGAGGAAAGACATTTTTGTGACAAGACTGCAGAATATGCAGCAGCTCAGAGAAAAACACTTCTTGCCACTCGTTTCTACTCAATAACCCATTAAAAAAATATATAAATGAATGCGCAGACACTGCCAGAATAATTCACCTTTGTTGTCAATGTTGTTTTTAAGTAATAAAAATGGTCTCAGAGTTTCATTTGAGAATCAGTTTGTGCTCTGACAGCACCTCACTTCCTGTCATCTTAAAAACAAAGATGTAAGCGCTCTGCCCTCAAATTGCATTCTTTGGGTTCTGAAATCCTCCCTCCTGAAGCAATAAGGAAACCAAAACATTAAAGGGCTGAGTATCACAGACAGGGCAGCTGTTGCTGTTTGTAAATAACAAAGCCTATAAAAGACTTTAATGTAGACTAATCATTTCATTCAGCCTTTCACTACCCTACTTCTCTGGCAGTCCCATCATTTCAGTGGTATTTTAGGCAGAAAGTTTGACTAAATGGTGCTTATTTAGCTCAGAGTGGATAAACTAAAACTACTACCGGATCAACATTTGGGGTTGTTACGTGTGGAAACTGAACCACATCTTCTGTAGCCACTTATCAGACTAAAACCAATTTCAAGACCAGTTTGGTTCAAGCTGAGGTTCTCTTGACAAATGACTCCATGCCACTCTCCGTGCTTCAGAAGGCCATTCAGAAACATAACCCTGCCCTAATGCCTGGGTCCAGGACCCCCAGGCACAAAAGGGACCCCTTCCAACAATTTCAGCGGGGTTTGGATTAGCAGTCTGAGGAAAGTTGAATTTTTTAAACAAAATTTTAAGAACTGGGCAGCTCCTACTGCAACTTGATAGAGGCCTCTGGAGACCCCAGCTGGCTCAGTCGTTTGTAAGTCATGACATAGAATTGGCTTCTAAGGCATGAATTTGGGAGTCTACGTGTGTATGTATATCTCTATGTAAACATGCACTAAACAGTAATCATAGCTTTAAGGTTAGCAGCATTTTAAATTCAAGAAGTCCATTTCATGGTGCTTTGGACACAAGAAAACAATGAGACTTGGATGCTTTTCACTCGCAGGTTTACTCTATTGTGACTCCCTTAGTTATGGCAGGGCAACTTCCAGTTCATGGGAGGGAAGCAAAATGCTGATTTGTCACCAAGGCTGGTATTTTCCTTACTGTCCCTAGCATGATCTTGCAGAACAATGGGAAGAAGGGAGTGAACTACTGAACATTTGAAACAAACGCTATGGACTTCAGAATATGTGCCATCACATTGGATCTCATGTCTACTTTTGATGATCCCTTCAGGCACTCCCTCCCCTTCTCACTGGTCATTGTGACTCAGTGACTTCAACACACCTGCAGCATGGCTGGGGAGCCCAGCAATGAGGAACCAGATGTTTCTGTAAGTATGAGAATAATGGCTGTGAAATCTCTGTCTACCTGTCTCATTGCAGAGGAACAACAGGAAAGCTTACATATTGCACTCTTGGCATGAGCGCTATAAAACTCAGACCAAAAGAGACATTATTCAACATTGTTTGGTCCTTAAGGCTCATCTTTTATCCCACTCCACTCTCCCAATGTTAACTATTCAAAAGGAACAAAGATGCATGAACAGGATATAACTCCTCGAAATAGATGCACAAACATCTTCTAGCAGTGCTAAGTACCTCTTCTTAGAGAGACTCTTTTAGGTCCCTACTTGAACAGTTACAACAGTGGAGGGAGGTAAGGTTAAGGACCAGCAGAGAGCAGCCAGGCCACAGACCTGCTACTGGAAAATCAAGTTCTGAGACACACTCAAAGATGCAAATCTCACACCAATCTTGGGCACAAACCCTTTCTGTCTTATTTGCCCAAGCACTGAGAAGTGCTCATTTGAGCACTTTTTTTTTTTTTTTGCACATAAAAGCAAATCAAGAGCCTCACCACCATAGTCATAGACTTAAGATTCAGTTTGGCAGAAGATGAATAAGAAAACTCTGAGCCCTTGGCTTATCAGCCTGCCTTGTTTCCTCCAATCCCTGTATCCATAACCCATAAGGGGACAATGCACCTCCCCGCATCCGTCACCTGCCAGCTCTCACAGCTCCTGCCCAGCCCACCTCATGATCCTGGCACCAGCCTCCCCTTCACTACAGCAGCTTCTTTTGTCACTTGTCAACTAATTAGACCTTGCAGGCACATTACCAGCACGTACAGGCTGAAAACAATTATAGTTTTAAAACAAAAGAGGTACCAGATGTTGACTGCATCTTATCCAAAGGAATTTTATGGCAGCTTCGGCACAATCCCAACAGAAGAGCATCTGTGAGTCTCAAAACTGAGAGATTTCATTAACTCCTCAATAATCCTACATTTCTACTGATGCCTGGATTTTTCTCATTTTTCCCCCTCAAACTGTGCATCAGATCTCCATGGAGCAGAATCACTGCCTGTGCCACATAGCATCATTTCCAGGCAAACAGGACAATATGATAAGTGGTGTTGTGCCTCCAGTCCTTGGCACCAGCACATAAGCAAAGACACCGACAAATTTTAGGACTAGTAAAGCACTGCATTTCTATGAATTGCACCTACATGCCCCAGTTTCTCTTGGATCTTACCTATGCAGTTTCCAGTATATCACAGGCCACAGGTGACCACAAATATTTTTTCAACACTCCTATAGACACAGTCTTTGCTATTAAAGGAGAGACAACATAGCTGCTGGGGTTTGGCATGGTACATGCTTTTTATGCTGGGTTCTATTTCAAAAAAAAAAAAAGATCTTATGGAGGTAGGTTCCTGGAAGGCGCTGTACTACCCATGTAGATTGGGATCTACACTGTGAAAAAGCCAGGGCTGTGCCCACCCTTGCCAGGGCCACACCAGGCATGGAGAACAATCAGCATCAAAGGCAGCTTCAGCCTCAACAAACGGGCACTGTGGCAGACTCAGGCAGTACCCAAGTCATCTCCTGGAAAAGCTTAGGTGTGGTTTGGGGTCTGGCTTTCAGCACTTCATTTCACTTTGAAGATTTTGAAATGCTGCAGGCTCACCTCCTTTCCTTCTGAAGAGGGGGACAGCAGGAGAGCATCTTCCAGCATCCAAATTGCCTAGCAAAGAAAACACAAAGCAACGCTTCCTTTCTTGGTTCCTGGCTCTATACATTTCCTTCTCATTTCTTTTTCCCCATAGTAATCTAGCCCTGGTCTCATTTACTACAGCTTGAAAGACTGTTGGAACATCACAGTTCTTACAACCATCACTCTTCAGCTCCCAACACAATCTCTTAAGCTGATGAGCAGAATTTCAGTTGCTGATAAATGCACACCTGCTCCTGTGGAGACACAGGAGTATTTAAGGAGACCTCATACACATCTTCTGTTACTGCAAAATAGAGAGAATCCAACTTGTGGGACAGGAGAGCAGTGGGCAGGGGTTCAGCAGGTCAGCTCCAGTAGCTACTGCTTATCAGCTGAGCCTCACTATGAGATGTTAATGGAGGGAAAGGAAAGATCTGAAAACTGAGAGCTAAATTCCACTGGGAGGTCATCTCATGTCCTCAGCTGAGCTCAGATCCCATTGCATGGATTCCAGCACTGATGAGGGCCACCATGCTGCAATCCCACTCACTGTCAGATGTATTTTTGAAGCGCATAAAAAGCCTAAGAACGATCCATTCCCCTCACACTACAGCCCCTGAGGTGGCACATGGGCTGATGGAGTTGAGCTACTTAAGAAGACAGGGATGGGCAGTCAGTGCTTCTGTCAGTGGCACTTTCGAAGGGCACTTGAGAAGTCAGGGGCATGTAGCTCACAGCTGTGATGGGGCTGTAGCGTGCTTTAAGGTCTTACACCTCATTCACCTGCAGAAGCAGGCAAGCTGAAAGCTACACTCTTCAGGGTAAAGCAAGAAAACTCACAGCAAAATTGACAGCAATAGTAATTTTAGTGGAATGGTGTATTATCAGCAGTGTTATTGCATCCACTGCCTTTATTAGGGTGTGTGCACAGTATGTAATAATGTAATTAGATTTCACAATGTGTAATAATGACTTTCACGCAACACAACAACTGCACATTAGGGAAGGGAATTGGTTCCCATTATGGAGCCAGAACAAACCTTGTGCTATCAGGTGTGTTGTATCAGCCCATCTGTCAGCTGCAGGCCCAGGCTGTGATGAAGACAGCCTGGAGGAGGGATTTCACCCTCTACAGCTCCAGCAGTGCCTGACTGCTTCCCTCCCCACAGCTCTGCCACAGCACTCACCAGACCCCAAGAGATGCTGGTCACAGCACCAACAGAGAGCTAATATTGACTACAAACATATCACAATGCCAGGATAAATCATTTCAGTGCCCCTCCAACAGGGCTCCTTTCAAAGCCCACCCTCTCAGGCACCACTGCTAATGAACACAAGCTGGCTCATTTATTTGCTGCTAAACTTTCCACACCAAATCACAGCTTTACTGCAGAAGTACAGAGTATGAGAGCCCCAATTTCATCAGCAAGATTTTTGCTTGTGAACCCATTAGTATTTTCCCTGAGCAGCAGCTCTCCCCCCTCCCTGCCCCTCAATCTTCCTAGGCCGGAGAATTTCACTTTCACAGGTCTGCTCTTTTTGTTATTCCCTTGGCTTTGGTGAAATATATATGAGATGACTCAGAGTTTAAACTCCCGCTTCACGTTCCTAACACAAAGCTTCCATGTGTCTGGGGACCCTTGACAAGTATTTAATTTTAGATGAGACATACTGGTGACATCACGCTTTTGATTCCTGCATGCATCAAGCACGTGGGGCAGTGGCTTGGCCTCACCTCGTGGAGAGAGCTGCTTGGTGTTCAGCACAGGCAGAGCCATGGGCAGCACTCCTGAACCAACAGGAGCACAGCACAGCACTTAACCCTGTGCATCCACAGTGACACGCACTGGAGGATAAAGGAGTTCAGAAGGAAAATGAGTTTTTCTAGGGCCATTTGACACAGCTGCTGCAGCCCCTGGACACAAAGCTCTTACCAGAGCACATCAGCAGTTAGTTCACCTACCCTTACCCCACACCTCACCATGCAGGCAAGGATTTTGCCCCTCACATGCTAATAGTGTTGCATTGAACCTCATCACAGGTGACTTCAGCACTCCACAACAGCAGACATCAGCAAGTGCACCCAATCGGAAGGGTGCACACCACAGCTTCATTTTTGGCTTTGCAGCTAAAGAAGGACATGTGACTCCTTTTGATTTTGAGACATGACTAAAAGCTCAGATGCATGGAGAGAAACTTGCAAAAAATACAGGTTCCTGCAGCACCACCTTTTAGATAAGGCCACTTCAGTGGCATTAACTTGCAAATTTGCAGCCTTTCCTACAATTATATATCTCTCTGCACAGCAGGCACTATCCAGAGAGAACCAGGATATATAAGCATAGATAATCAGAGCATAAGGCAAGAAGTAAAACTGACTTGCTCAGACACGAGGCAAACTGCAGAACTAGCACATTGGCAGAGGGGTAACTTACCAGAGGGTTCAGCAGGCTCCTCTTCCCCTAAAATCTGCAGTCATCTGAAGCACCATCCTACAAGATAGTCCGTGGCTCAGTCAGTAATGGCACATCTGGTGCCAGCACCATCAGCCTCAATTCCTTGGGTCTGCACAGAGCATCAACACACCCTGGGCTTGTTCCCACCATGCTGCTGCTACAGGATAAGGGCAGAGCTACCAACAAAACAGACTCAGAGCTGGTGAAGCAGCTTTAAGCAAACACTTCTACCAGGTGGCAAAAGCCGTCTTTATATAGAAGAATCCCAGGGTATGCTGGGATTTTTTACTTTATTTTTTTCTAGAGCCACTGCCAGGTGCATCTCCTAATTGCCTTCAATTGATAACTGACATACCAGCTGCAAAACCTCTCACAGCTGCAGTGCTATTGGTACATACCACAGCCCAAGGGACAAATCAGCCCCTCAGTGCAAGTGAAGATACCAGTGGGGTTTCATATCCATTCTAAAGCATAAAAGTGACAAAATCAGTTAATTTCCCAGTCCTAATGCTAAAAGGCCAACAGGTGCCTTCCATACAAACAACTCATGAAGTAGCATCAGTTTGGACTGATGGATTTTGATGAGTTTTGCATCACTCACACTTACAGGTTGTCCAAGAATAGCAATTAAAAACTTAGTTTTATGATCCCAAAAGTTGTCCACTAGTCCTTGGTGAAATGAGTTTCCTGGGGCTCAGCTGCTCCTGCTGCGTTTGCCCTCTGCTGTAATTTCCAGGCACTTAGAGCCCCTCTGGTTTGCAGACTGCAGAGCATAGGGAGGCAGAAGGGTCCCACCATTGAGGGAGTAAAAGCTGTGCTTCTTATGGGCAGTGTCTGCTGAGTTGAATGCTGCCAAATATAATGTATTGAAGCTCCTTGTCCATCACCTTTCTGGTATAATGGGTTAGGGAATCCGTGGGCTAACCATGTGCTGGGTAATGAAGCAGTGCCTTTAAATACGCTGGAGCTCTAAGCTGTGGTGCATGATGGTGACTTTGGCACACTGCCACTCAGGCCTCCTGTAGGAGGGTCAAATGGGTTTTATGCAAAGTATTGCAGTCGCTAATTGCAATTACCAGAAAGCAAATACAAGAGAGCTTGTTGATTGCCAATAGACAAAGGCACTTTGGAAATCTTGGATTTTCACTATAGATGGAAGTCTATAAATTTAAAAATAGACACCATGTTATCATTTACAATTTCCATTTGCTAACAAATTCTGCTAAACAAAATCAGTGGCTAAGTAAACATTTATACATAAATAAAACAGTGAAGATCTCGTCAGTTATTGAGATGCTGCCGGCTCAGTCTCTTGAAAATAATAAAGCAATGAATTCTGTTTTTGCAGCGCATGTCAATCCTACCTTGCCTCAAAGTCTTCGCCACTCAGCCATTTGCATGAGAACCCAGCTCATTCTGGTCACACTGGCAATACAGAAGCATCATGAAAATCAGTGCCTGAAAGAGGTCCCAGGTTAACCCCTTGACGTGCTCTCCACCCAACAGGGATGCAGAGCTTCAGCACAAGCAGCTTGGATGAGGCATCTTAATAGCAAATGCAGGAGCAGGCCTGTAATGAGCTGGCGTGGATGGTAAAACCTGGTGTATTATTCATTTTAGACGGTACCCAATTCTTTTTCATAATGTACATTTTATTAATGCTCTCCGTGATAGCTTTTCATACCGTTTCATCAACAGGAGTACAGTAATTACAATGTATTAAGATTCATTCCATGCCTGAGGAGTAAGGAAGTCCACTGAAGGTATGCAAAGCGAGTGAAACGTAAATCACTGTTGACTTGGGGCTGGCTTGAACCAAACCTCTGCCTGGGGAGCAGCATGACTCCGGGGTGCTAATGGGATGCACTGGCTTTGCCAATTAAATCTCGGATCCCTCCAGCTGTGGCTGGTTGCATTATCCTACGTCATGGTGGTTCATGTCTACGGCTGCCAACCTGTGTGCCATCAGGGTGGAAGGGCTGGATGGGATTTGTCATTTTTGTTAGGAATTGTGCTGGGCTCTGAGCTGTCACCATTAGTGACAAAGTGTCAAAGTGCACCCAGTGCCACTGCTGGCTGTAGAATAACTCCTCTAGACATCACGCCAAAAGCTTTGGGTGCAGGAGGACAGGGTTATCTGGGGACAAAAACTCCTAGCAAGGGCTCCAATGAGAAAAAAAAGCAACCCAGCTGCTTTCCATTGATCTACTGAAAAACAAGCAAACAAACAAACAAAAAACCCCAACAACAACAAAAACAACCAGGGGATTTCTGCTTTCAATCACAGCTGGCTTCCATCCTATGCAGCATCCCACATTTCCCCAGACCAGGATTCAACCCTAAACTTTTGGGCTGTAAAAGTTTAGGCATCTCCTTGGGCTGAAATCTTTCATCACTCTTGAGAGGTTTTTTTCTTCTTACTTTACTGGTTAATTTCCAGAACCTTTCTGGCACAAAGCAGGGGGGTGTTCATTCTTCTTCCTGATTTTCATAGAATCACTAAGGTTGGAAAAGACCTCTAAGATCACCGAGTCCAACCACAAGTCCATCCCCCTCACACCCACTGACCACATCTCTCAGTGCCACACTTCCATGTCCCCTGAACAACTCCAGGGATGGTGATTCCACCACCTTCCCAGGCAGCCTGTGACAACATTACTCTTTCTGAGAAGAAAGCTTTCCTATTTTTCACCCTGGGAAAAAAATAAAAAAGAAAAAAGAAAAAAGAAAAAAGAAAAAAGAAAAAAGAAAAAAGAAAAAAGAAAAAAGAAAAAAGAAAAAAGAAAAAAGAAAAAAGAAAAAAGAAAAGGTGAGAGCCTTTTATGTCTAGAGGAAGTTATTCCAGGTCTTTTTTTTTTTTTTTTTCAGAAATATCCTTTGTTTTTTTTCCAGTCTGGTACGTATTTTCCACCTGCTGCATGAATCCATGCAGTCGGACTGAGAGTAAAGAAGGAAGAAGAACCCTTGAGTTGTGCAGGGTGAAGGTGTAACCTCATGGCCCCTCCACCGTTGCCATATTCTTCACAAACCTGTGCTGAAGCACAGCCCTGCTTGCTGCGTGGCATTGCAGCACTGAGCTGAAGAGTTGGCCCAATGCCTTCTAAGATCTGGTGTATTTTATTTTTTCTTTCTTTTTTTTTTTTTTTGTTTTTTTGTTTTTTTTCTTAATTAATGTTAAAAGACTCGGGAGAACCACACTAACACAGCTTGTATCCCTCATGATGATGCTGCCCATCCCACCTGCACCTGCACCACGCTACACAAGCCCTCAGTGGGTACAGCTCCATGAGGAGAACAGAGGCCAGAAAGTCCTCCCTGCTGGTAGGAGTGAAGGAGAAACTCCTACTGAGTCCTCTGCCCTCCATCCTCTGGCTGCATTCCATGCTGCTGCAGTATGGCTGGGCTGCAGGACTCTTGCCAGGCTCTGTGTCCATCTATCCTCAGTTGAGCTGATGGAGAATCATGACCCGCAAGAAACTAAGGCTTATTTTTACAAAAAAAAATATCTCTATTTACACATGACAATAAAATCCAAGTGACATTTCCCAGAAGCCTTTGCTAGGTACGTGTGCTGGTCGATCCCTATTTACAAGTGATGGCAATTCACCTTCTTCTGGCACCGGGGTCATTTCTTTGTGTACTTTTTCCTTCCCTCCTTGACCCCCTGTATTTACAGCAGGGATCTGGTTGCAGCAGAGCAGGGTCCGGGAAGTGGGGCAAGCACGCTCCTGTCTGTGTTTTCCAGTCAAGAAGCCAACATTAGGAGAAGACAGAACTACAAAAGAATTTTTCTTGTATTTGTTTCTTTTTTCCTTTTTGCCAGTTCTGCTCATCTTAAAATAAAAAAAAAAAAAAAAAAAAAGCAGCAAACCAGCCAAGCAAGAAGGTGTGGTCCTCAGTGCAGCAAAAAGCCTGGCCAGGCTGGTTTCTCCGTGATGATGAGAGGGTTTGCTGAGGATTCTCTTGAGGCTGGTGGCTGGGCCTCTCCCGTTGGGCCACCCCGTGGCAGGATGGACAAACTGAGGCAGTGAGGAGCCAGGGCAGTGTGGTGCAGATGCTAGATGACGCTGTCTTCCATGGTGACCCTCCTGAAGACCGGCTCCTGCTTGGGCGTCCGGCCGCTCTCTGTGGAGAACAAGGGGAAAGAAGTAAAGCCCAGAGCAACACCTCACAGCCAGCCAGGGGGCAAGCCAGGTGAAAACCTCTGTGATCACACAATCATAGAATAGTTTGGGTTGGAAGGGACCACAAAGATCATCTGGTTTCAGCCACCCTGCCGTGGGCTGATTGTATCTCCACCAGATCAGGCTGCCCAGGACCCCATCCAACCTGGACTTGAGTGCCACCAAGGATGGGGCATCCACAGCCGCTCTGGGCAGCTGTGCCAGTGCTTCACTGCCCCCTCAGTGCAAAATGCACACTCCTTTGAGGAGCATCTTAAACCAACCAAAGCATCTGGAGGATGGGCTGCACTCAGGTACTCACTGATCCCATGGCAAGCACAGCTCCAGAGCCACAGCCTTGAGCTTGTACCAAGCTGCAGGGCTTGCTGGAGCAAATGGCAATTTCTGTGGGTTTCCCACTTTTTAATCAGTAGGAATCACTGCAGAGTAAACAGATTTGTTTTGATATCAGACATTATCTGAAGGGTACTTCACAGGCTGTCTCTGAGAGCTCTACCGTACAGCTGTCTCTGTAATAATTAAAGCTCCAGGAGCAAAACGCCTACTTGCTGGGGCATGGGTCAGGAGAGGCAGATACATTCTGTGTGGGGCAGAGCGGACACATACAAGAACACTCAAGGAACGATTCAGGTAACAGTCTCCCTTAGCATCCAGGGAGAGGTTAAGGTAGGCCATGCATACTCTGGAAGAGAATTACAGATGTTTTCTAAGGGTAAATCACTTCACCCCATCTTCTGTCCATCGAACAGCCATCAAATCTCTGCTGCAGCAAACCTCACACAGAAAGTGCTACCAGGAAAATGCTGGGGGTAGAACCAGAAACTATTCACTTTTGTTCCTCAGCTTGGCTATTTTTGCTGCTCTTTGAAAAGGATGAAATTTCTTCCTCTCCTTGTAGCTCATCACTTTGTTCCAGGCAGTGGGATGCACTTTTTCCTTTCATTTCTGCACTGCTTTGTATCACAACAGCTAAAAATGTTTGGGTGTATATTATACACTGGGGAAAAGAATCCCAAATCCCACCTATTAGATATGAAACACTCTTTAAAACCACCTGCATATATGAATGGCAGCAATCAGGAACCTGCTGAGATGGAGGCTGTGGGAAGGCAGAGCCCAGGTGCGTGCAGGGCTGGGAAGGCACAGCATCAATGTACTACATCATTTATCTATCGGAGAGAGCCTTGCTAACAGGGCTGCCATAGCCCTTCCTCTCCAGAGACAAAACTAGGGGGAAAGATCCTTTTATCCTCCATAAACTTGGCCCAGCTAATGAAGTTGTTGACCCCTCATCCCCCAAAACCCATTTATCAGTGGAGGTTAACAGAGACTTGTTCCTGCTGAAAGGCAAAGCCTCCAAAGCACAGTATTTGCTCTTGCATTGAGCTTTTCTGCCATAGGGACCTGAACTAAATTCTCCACGAGATGCCTTGGGGGGAGGTGGGAGAAGACAGTATGAAAAGAGCTTCATTATAATCGTAATTTATTCATGGAGCATCATGCTGCTGTTTTGAAGTCATAACAGTACATACATTTGACTGTAAGCAGCAATGGAAGATACTGGGTCATCTGTATGTGCTCAGAGCAATGCAGCATTGCTTTTCTGCACCAAAATTCTACATTTAACGTGCTGTCCTGCCAGTGTGAATGAGGCACGTATGGCACCAAGAGAAGCCATAAATATTCAATGCTTTAAGACCAAAAAGAAAGAAAAAAGGAAAAGACAGCTGTAGGCTCTCACTATATTCCTTCTTGTCACCAGAACACAACCATTTGCCTGTTAAACAAAAGTGGATGCTTCTTCTCTTTGGGCACAAGATTGCTCTTATGGGACGTGGATTTAGGCCTCATCCAAAACATGGCCATGCACACCATGCAGCTCTGCTCCTGCATTTCAGTTGTTGCTTTGGGTTTAAGCAGCACTGTCAAAATGCAAGCATTTGCTTCCAGCACATAATAACTGCTCTGGGTTTACCAATATATATATATTTTATTATTGAGGTTTTAGTTTGTGTTTTTACATGTGTACAGAGTATTTAAGGAGTAGAAACATAAGAAAAGAAATGAGGGAGGGGGGAAATCAAAAAGACAGCAAATAGTTAGGAAGCTGAGTTGTTTTGTTGGCATTGTGCTGGAGGAGACTATCACCATCTGGAGTACCAAATACAACAAACAGTAACCACCTGCTAAGAGCTATTCTGGTGTGGAAGGGGAAGATTTCCAAGTTCTGTCTATGCTGAATAGCCTCAATATTTCAGCGTTAATCAGACCATCTCCCCTGAACTAGGAAAACATGCCACCAGCTGCATGACCCTGCACATCCCCAGGACATGCTGCCCCACAGAGTGTTTATCCAGCCCTGGCTCAATGTCCAGCAGCAAAAACCGACTGCAGAGCGAGGGCTTCCCTGTTCTGGGCCCACAGCCCCACTTGCTTTTGCTGGTATCCCTGCCCAGGATGCCCACTGACAATGTCTGCTGCCTTCTCTGGCAGCGTTGATCACTGATTTTATCTGCTTTCAGCTTTGTGCTGTAGGATGTTCTCAGCTCTGTTACCAGAGAACCTGTGCCGACATGACACTTTGAGAATGTTTATGAGCACAGACTATTTAAACCCTAAAATATTCATTGAATAAAATTTGCATAGTCTAGCTGAATGCAGCAGGTAGCTAAAAATAAAGAACTTTTTAGATAGAAGGAGGAGATCACAGTGAGACAGATGACCAAGCCACTGCTCTTAGGCTCTCCTGAGACTGCTTTTAATAAGATGAGCTATCCTTACATTCCTGTTGTGCAGGCAAGTCTGCAGGGTATTATATTCTTTATGAACTGTCAAGATCAAGAGTGTGTGAGGGCAACAGGGATGCAGGCAGGGACATAAGGACCTTCATCACTCAGATTTCAGGGAATTAAATGCAATCACTAGGAGGAAAAGAGCAGCACCGTAGTAAGCAATAATGTCTACGTGGTGTTTCCAAAGATGTGATGAACACCCTAAACTTGTAGCCTATGTAGTCTTGCAGCCTTTCTTGTTATATCTTTCTCTCCTTCACAATTTTTTTGGGGAGATCTTTATAGTCTCGTGCAGCTTGTCCCTTATGGCTCTTGCAGAAAATGAGCAGCACTGCCCTTAGGAGCCTAAGTGTCCTTAAGCAGTAGGAAACTTAGTGGTAGTCCAGCAAACTGGTGCATCCAGTAGCTATGGGGCAATCTGACATCCGATATGGGATTACTCAAAGAAAGTAATCTTGTTTATCTGCAGGTGAGGAGGAGCATGGGAAAAAGAGATTTGCTACTTGCAAAATGCCCTAGGATGATGGGACATTGCATGCAATGCTCAGTGCTCACCTTGCAGCCTTGCGTATCTCCATTTCCATTTCCCACCTGCAAGCAACACTTTCAGAAGAAAGGATGACTCAAGCTATGCATTGTCACTGGAAATCCTCACTCCACACATGCCCAGCAACCAGCATCTCCTTAAAATGGTCCCATGCTTCCAGCAGGGAAGCTCTGTATATAAGATTGATGGCTCTGCAGAACCAAGCATTTCTTTTTTGCCTCTACTCTGTTTTCCATGGAAAGTTGGATGCTTATTGCAGTCAAAGGAAGCTTCAATATTCTGTAAATCTTTTTTTTTTTTAATTCACCTGCCCCTGCCCTTGCCCCTGCCCCTCCCCCCCCTGCTACTCCCCTTTCTTTCTTTTATCAAAGCTCTATAGAAGATCCCTCTGATACAAGGCTGCTTACCTACTTCAATCCAGCTGGCTAAGTTGTGTGCTCCAATCACAGGTAAGGGACTTAATACCATTATCATTACTGCCTCTTTGTCAAGCATCATGAGTACCACAAGCTGCTCTCCTGCATCTCCCTGCCTTTGCTCAGCATTAAGAAATGCCTCAGAAGTTCTGCAGTCCTACCTCCCACTCCAACAGCATTTTAGGCTTCAAAGGCTTTAGATGAGTTTCACGTGCTGCACAAAAGACACCGCTGTGCTGCCAGTCACGTAACACATCTATTGAGTTACTTATCAACAAGCAGAAACCTTCGCCATGCCAATAATCAACTATCTGACACAATAAGAAACTGTTCAAAAGAGGAAAAAATGAAAAAAAATTACCTCCATCTTGCTCCCTCCCTCCCCAAACCAAATGACAGTCTTAAAACGTACTTGGCTTGATGTAATTAATGATATCTATTTCCCCTCTGTTTTGTGATTCAGCTGTTTCCAAATTTGTAAAAAGCACCAACAGTGAACCCTGTGGTGCCAGCTCAGCCTGGGGATGGAAATAATCAGCTTGAAAATAAACAGTGGTTTTTGCAATCAAAGTGCTAATAGGCATGGTAGCTGGAGGACAGAAGCTCTCGTGAGAAGGGGAAAAAAGCCTGTTTCCTGCTGCATCAGAAATACATGGGAAGGGGTGATGTGAGAACGACCATTTGGACTGAAGAAAGCCATAGCTATTTCGTAGGACACAGTCATCTCATAGCAAATCCACTACTGGTTTGTTCTTGCAGTTTCAGGCACGCTACACTGATCACCCGCCTCCCATTTTATCATAGCAATATTTGCTACAGTGAATCTCACACTCTGTAGGAATTTAATCCCACCAAATCCTTGGAAAACCACTTTTTGGAGACTAATATGGTAGGTGAGCTTTAACTTTCTCCAAAACAGAGGTATTTCAAGGCCTCACAGCCTCAATTGGACTGTGGGAAATACTGGTTTGGCTCTGGGATCTGAACAGTTGTGTGCATGCATCTACCACTTGCCTCCCAGCTCTGACCCTGCTGGCAAAGAAAACAGAACCATGCAAGGAGACAGCGAGGCAGAAGCCAGTGGGGCAGAACAAGGGCACAGCCAATAGCTGTTTTGCTGTGATTCCCCAAACTCCTGGTGGGAAAGGCCAAAACCCAGACCTGGCAGGAGGCACAGCCTGGTCAGAAATGAGGTCTCCTTCCCAAGGCGTTTTGGTCTGAGCTGCTGGTTGCAGAAACACCTTAGGACAGCCCTTGCACAGACCCAGTTGCTCTGGAGGGACCTGAAGAGAGGCTGGGCCACTGGGAAGTGCAAGGGGGTTTCTAGCACACGTCTGCACACATCTGGAGCAGGAAAATAATGAGACAGCAAACAACGACTGAGGCCTAACGGGGACTTGTTTTACTCTTTGACATGCTACCAGCGGTATTCAATCTCAAAAGAATCATAATTAAAAAATAAAAAAAATAATTAAGAAATCATTACAATGATTAAAAAGACACATGAAATACTATGCTCAAATCATCTGCATGTCATTTTCTGGTTTATACAGTAGGCACAAAACAGACCTAGGATAACCTGCAAGAAACGTTGGGCCAGCTTTGTTCTCACCCAGAAACAAGCGCTGCTAGATTGATACTTCTACTCAGCTGTAGCTGGGTAACGTTTGTGCTTAAATTGCTCAGCCAGGCTTCCTCTCTGGCACTGCTCACCCATGCCCTAAAGGAGTTGGAAACTCGTACTGAAGACAGCAATGGAGAAAGGAACAACAGAGAAGAGCGATTAATTGTACAGTACATACATACAGTGTCTTCTAAATTGTGATCAGTTGTTTATTGGTTGGCAAACAAGCTTCACTTTTACAACAAATATTAGTAATGAGGTCATTCAACTGCTGAGACCATACAAAATGATCATAAATTAAAAAAAAAAAAAAAAAAAAAAAAAAAAAAGAAAAAGAAAAGAAAAAACAGGAAAAAAAAAAAAAGAAGAAATTATACTCCGTGCTGCTAATTTACCTCTGGAAAGCCTATGTTACTTAAAATCGTGTCAAATAAATAAATTTTCTGTTAGGCAAAATAATGAACAGAAGACTTTTTTTTTTACTTTTTTTTTTTTCTTTTTTTTCTTTTTTTCTTTAAAAATCACTGCAAAAAGTACTTTTTAGATCACTACGCATCAATCAATTTTCTCCTTAACCACTGCAGTACAAGTGCCTAAACGGGGACCGGACGAGGCCATGAAGGCCCTTAGCTCCTATGGGGATATCGCCGTCTCATGCAGAAGCCCCGCTACGACTACAAAAACCTCTTGGCTTCTAGATGCGAACCTACGGCCTGGGTGAGGGGCTGCTTGCCAAAGATGCTTCACAGGATTCTTGTTATGATCGGTTGTGCACTGTAAACAAAGTTTGCCTGCTCTATTCTGCAAAAAGTCTGCCAGCCATGTGGCAGCTCGAGAAAGATACACAATGAGGAAAGAAAAGACTCTCTTGGTTGAAAAGAAACTGCCATCACATTCCTAAAAATGGACCTTAGAAAGTGGTGTTCGTTTTTTCTGCCCAGTGAGACATTTTGTTTACCGGGATGGGAGGGACTGAGGGGAGGGGCAAAAGGAAAGAAAAGAAAAACAGGAGTTATGAAAAACCTTGCTCCTACTGGTAGACAAACTTACAAGACCAGCACAACAGAAAAAGTTCTTATTATTATTATTTTTTTTTTCCACTACATTAACAGGGACGCAAGTTCTGGAGGAACAGAAAGCAGACTATATGTGCAATGCTAGTATCTGTACATTACATAGAAACTGTTCGATTCTCTTTTTCTGCCATTAGTTTTGATCGTCAGTTAATACAGCAAAACATAAAATATGCCTTTAGCATATAATTCTAGGATTCCCTTCCGTATCATTAATTTTTGTTTCGGTTGCTCCCGCAGCGAAGGGTGCTGCGATCAAACCGAGTTGTGAGTGACCAAACCCCGTTGCACGATCCGGATTTGTAACAGACAGTTTGCTAACTTGTTTGTTTTGTGCAGCACTCCCACCTAGATGCGCCATCGCTACTAGTTTCAAATGCACATTTTTGGCCTTTTTTTGTTTGTTTGTTTGTTTTTCTTTGCTTTTTTTTTTTGTTTGTTTTCTTTCTTAAATCAGGTCCTCAGTATTAAGAGCAACACAGCATCAAGGATCGTTTAAACAAATACAGCATAACTTGAGAAGGCCACGAAGTGTGCCATTATCTGTCCTATCACTTTCATTAACATAATGAAGTCTGTCTGAAGGGAGGGAGGATGGGGAGGGACTGGGGAGAGGGAGGGGGCAGCAGTTCCTGTTCTCTCCGGGCTGGCCTAAAAATTCCAGTAAAAAAAGTCCAAGAGTTTCATTTCGCTTAGAACAGCATGAAGATTTAGGAGTACACACAATATTACCACTGCTTGTATTAACTCAGAACAGTAAACCGAGCGTTACGGAGGGGCCGTGGGTGTCCGTTTGCTTCATTTTTGCTTAACCTTCTATAGACTAGTGACCAAATGAGCGGGTCCTTTTGCACTGCCGTCCGGGGAGGTTCCCTCTTTGTTCGGCGGGACTATAAAGCCGTCGCTACTGCCTCGGCCTAGCTGGTAGTACGTGTGTAGCTGATGGACGTGGTTCCTGGAGCCGAGGTTGGGCATGCTCTTGTAGTAAACATCATCAGCGTCGCCGCTTTTTGCCGCAGGGGGGTCGGTCTGGGTGCTGGCAGCAACACTTTCCGCCACGGGCATGCCGGCCAGCGCAGGCATACTGGTGTACAGAGAATCCCTGTTGGGCGACTGGAGGTCGTCCGTGTGCTCGTTGGTCAGCAAGGGGAAAAAGCTCTCGCTGTTGTCCTGTGGGATGCGCCGCCGGCTGTAGAGGTGGGGCTGGGGGCCGTCAGCCGAATACACGCGGGGGGGCAACAGCGGGGCGTCCGACTCCTCATGGATGAGCTCCAGGCCCAGGCTCTCCTCGTGGGTGAAGGAGGTGGCGTCGTCTAGCACAATGGCGTCGTCCTCGCTCCCGCCGCCCACGCTGTTGACGAGTTTGTTCATCAGGTTGCGGCTCTGCTCGCTGGAGCGCTCGTGGTTGTTCAGGTAGGAGGGGATGTAGTTGGAGGTGAGTTCCTTCAGGATCTTTTTCTCGAGGGCGTTCTCGGTGTGGTTGTACCCGCGGTCAAGGATTTGCACGCAGTTGCTGAGGTACTCGCCGCTGGCGATGCTGTAGCTGTTGCCGTGATTACCATTCAGTGGTAGAGTATCCGTGACACTTGTATCCCTGGCATTGTTCAGAAGCCCCTCTGAAAAACATTACACAAGAGAGGGTGACTTGTACAAACAGGACACTCACGCGGGACGTGCACACTCACACCCTTCCTAGGCTGCCGCGGGGCCAAGGGGAAGCGAGTGGCGTGCCGTTTCAGCACTGGGGAGTGTGCTTCAGCACAGGTGTGAGTGTGTGGCTCCACTTCGCTGGCTTAAGGCCTCGCTGCTGGCTTAGGGCCTCACTGCTTGAAAACGGAGGGCAATAGCTAGCAGAAGGGAATAACCTCCCCCTGCCAGTATTTCCTCTGGCTGTTGTGCACTGCTGCTTCCAGAGGCTCTGGGATTTGCTCTACACATTCCCAGGGAGCTGAGTGGTACATGAGCCTTAGCTGGGCCAAAGTGCCCTTGCTGCAGGGCTTTGGCAATTCACCCCAGCTGAGGAGAAGTATTTGCTGTGTAGGTTAATCATTAGCCAAACTTCACCTGAGACTGTATCCTTACTAGCTTTGGATGGGGAAAATAAATCTGCACTCCCTATAAGAGGAAAGACATGAGTGCTAAAGGCAAGATTTGTGATTAGCTCATGCAGCCAGCATGGGGCTACAAAGTGCTTCCTGTCCAAAGCATTTCTGCAATGAGGCTAAATGTCCTACCCCTCCTGGCCCAAGAGCACAGACAAAATGATTTACTTCATCTTGGTCAGCTGGGAGTTTCCTAATGTAATCGGTACCGGGGACAGCTATAGCAGGGTCTTGCACAGGCTTTAAGAATACATTCCATCTCCCTTTCCAAGTGAAAGAAGAGGGCTCAATGGAAGGCAGAGCAAGTACTGTCACTGCCATAGTATGGCAGACATGGTAGGACACACATTGGGGCTATGGGGACACTCCTGAACCTTTCTTGACAGCCTTCTTCCCTGCTGCTGTGTTAGAAGAGGCAGCCCAGGGAAATTCAGATGCCTGGCTCGCACAATGAATTTATATATGCACAGACAGCTGTATAAGTGAGACGTCTGAATTTCAGCAATGAACTGGCCTGCTTGCTTCTGCTGTCTCATATTTTGCTGGCCTGTCAGCACAGCCAGCACAAGGCTGGAGCTTGATGCCATCCTTACTCACTCTATGGGGTATGGTGGAGCAGGTAGGCAAGTGAGAAGAAACCCAGGCCACAGGCAGGTTAAGCTGCCACACATTGTGGGGTTTCTTTATTTTTGGATTATGGCCTCCCCAGAGCAAAGACAGACATGGGAAAGCACAAAATCCTATACCAACCTTTCAGCTAAGGGTTGTGGGTGTTGCCAAAAAATCATAAGCAACTCCCAGCAAGCAGCAGTGGATGAGAGGAGCCATTAGCCAACAATTTAAAAGTTGCTCTTACCATGCTTGGTACATGGCATGTGTACCTTCTGAAAATACAGGATTCGGTCTATATCTGCGATGTCATAGTTGTGCATGACAACGGCTGGAAAGTACTAGTGCAAGCTTTTATTCTTTCTTTTGAGTGAAATACCCAAATGTGTCTGTTGTCTTCTAGGTTTCTGAAGCTTGGAAGGTGGTGCCGTATCCCGGGTTTCCAAACAAACAAGGGAGCTATGCGAAAAGTCAACTAGCCATCACAGACATAGAGCAAAGCCGCTTATTTTCATGTTGGAAGCTCTCCAAATGAGCCATGATGTCTGGGAAGAAATGGGAAGTGAGCATTTTAGGGGAGGATAGTATGCAATGGGTGACGGACATGACAGCATCCGTCTAATAGCTGAGTGCCGTATGCATTGAGGCACCAAGCAATGCTTCCACTGCCAATGCATAGAGCTAGCTGGAGGCTGACAGGGTTCAGAGGGAAATAAATGAAGGCATCACATGTGAAAACAGTGGGGTCTGTAATAAAATGAGCCATATAAAAATGCCATGACCTTGCAAATCAAAAGGTGAAGTTTAAAAGAACTGCACGCATAGCTAAATGAGAAACTAGTTTGGGTAAATGATACCACAAAAATGGGAAATGAACAAGGAAAGCATCATCTAATCTTAATTATATATATATGTACACATACATATATATATATATATATACACACACACACACACACACACGCATACACAGATATATACATATGTATATTCATATGCTTTAGATTCTTTTGATTTCAAAACTGTGAGATGAATTTCCTTTATTAACTACATCATCTATATGTGATGCAATAAAAGTGAACTAAAAAAAATTACATTTGATATGCAATGTTTAGCTTTACTCCCATACTTGTCTCTCTGTAGGGCTCTAAACGACAGCATGAAGAAAAGGAAAGAAAAAACAACAAGTAAGCTTACAGCGACAGTAGGAGAAACATGAGTAAAAAGCAAATTGATGATGTGCAGAAAAGAGAGTTAACGGAAATAATTTTCACTGCCCAGAGTACATGAATTTGTTACATGGTTTATTTCAGGTTAAAAATATTGACATTTTAGACAGAAAAGTATTTTACCCGCAATATCAATGGACTACAGTTTTATTGAAAATATAATCACATTTAAAACTTTATCCAATGCCATTATAAATGTTCAGCGTGCAATACATCAAGAAATAATCCCTGGAAATTTTAAGAGAAGTTTAAAGCTGGCAATGGTCATGCTTGAAAAGACAGGCACTGTCAATGTCATTTCCAGAGTCTTAAAATGAATGGCTTTACTTACTGTTAGTTCTAATAACCCCTGGCAGTTGAAACTGAAATCCATTTCCTTGCTAAACTGTTTTGCTGTCCATCCTTTGCAACAGCGCTTTGCAAGAGTACGACTTAGCTCGTCATGGGGCTGTTGGCATTTAACAAACTTTTGCAAGGAAGCGTTTCCTTTCGGTTCTTTTTATAACCAAACACATGGAAAATTAGATGGACTTTGCAAGCAAATGTGTGAGAAACAGTAGTTCGAATAATGGCATCTCTAAATGAAGCTGTTGAGAAGGAAGGGTTAAAAAAAAAAAGCAGAGCCAGAGATGAAGATGAAGAGCCATTGTTAACTGTCAACTTCTCACTTTGCATGGGTCTGTGGCACGCTGTTATTTAAGCAGAGCTTGTTACGTGATTTCCTTCTTCTCTTAAACTTATCAATCACAAAAGCAGTTAGGCCATTTTGAGACACTTATGCATCCAAGAGACCGAGTGAGTACACATCCATCAGATGCAAAGGGCAGTGAGCGCTTCGCACGTGCTGCGGGGTGCCAGGCTCCTCACCTACCATCTCCTCCTCCTTTTACACTCTGTCCTGTGAAGGAATTGCTTTTGTCACTCGTACTTGGCCTCTGGCCTGTTGGGTTCCCATTCTCAGCCTCTTTACAATGCTTTTTAGGGCTCCCAGCCCCTGCTGAGACGGGGCAGCTTCAGCTTGAACAGAGAAGGCATTTTAAAGCATGGAACTGGAGAGGAGAAAGGAATGGGCAGACCGCCCCAGACTCCACATTTATCCTCTTTATAGTGTCTGTCTCTGTCAACGATCAACACTAGATGTGGCAGATGAAGGTGCAAAAAATCATGTGGAATGAGTTAGTAGGGCAGTGTTAGCTAGCATACCTTCCCTGCACACCAATCCTGGCCAAAGTACACTCGTAGATGGTGACAGCATCTACTTTTACAATGCGTTATCATTGCTTTAGTTGGGTTGCTGGTGCAGTGCCCTTAAACCGCAAAGAACCCAAATGGGTTTTGCTAAGTTTCCCTTCCACTGCTGGTTCTCCTAATATACACACTTTGTAACGGAATGCTTTGTCCCAGGAAAATAGCCAGATTGAAAAGCAAAAGCTCTATCACTTTCTTCAGCCATTAATTAACTTGCAGCCTCCTGAATATAATGGGTTGCATTTTGCTGCCTCTGAAGTCATTGGCAAAGCTCCAGTGGCTTAAACGGAATCAGTAGTGGTCACACTCTCTTTAATCTCCTAGGAATGTAGTCTGGGCAACTTTCTCTGTCATCCACCTGGCTGCATTGCACAGAATAGCACGTTCAAATCAATAACACTGTTTGTGGAATAATATACTGTTAACTTAGGTAATGGTATCAGAACCCAGTCTTATAAACTAGAAGAACATAAGACTATTAAAATGCATGTAAAACCTTTTGTCACATTTCTGCTCAGATCTCTTTTGTCTATTTGAGGCACCCAGACCTGAACCTCAGGACTTGCCTTAAGTTAGATACTGACCCAGCATTACAGGCTGCCGCTTGATTTCAAAGTCCCTTAAATCTCAATATTATCATGCAAAAAGATATACAGAATATCAAAGCTTGTTTTGACATTTGTGATACACTAAAGATCTTAAAATTCAGAGCATTTCATGCTTAACAGTAGCCCCTTTCTAGAAGACATAAGTGGAAGCAAATTTATTGCACAATGTTAGCGTAACTTAAGAAATTAATGAACAACAAAAAGGTCAAACACTTGTTTCCTTGTGGACTGATTGAAAATACCCTATTGATACAGTTCAGTATCTGTGGCTGTTATTAAACAATGCACTGCTATATAGCACAATGGGGGTTTTACTGCTTGCATTATAGCCATCATTACTCTCCCTTCCTTAGGGATCCTTTATGGGAAATGGGCTCCTTCATTGGAGAGGAGAGGTGAAAGAGTGCTAACTCCCACAGGAGGTGACAGAGCATGATGGAGCCGGAAAGTTCCACACCTTGGCTGCTCTTCTGTCCTGGTCAAATACCTCTGCCTGACCTGGGCAGTGGCACCAGGACAGCAGCCTACAAATACCACCTGCCCCCACAGCTGGAGCAGAGACACACAGGCTGGGGACAAGAGACTGACCTCACAGTGGGAGCCTTAGCTGGATACAACTGACTCTACCTGCTCACTTCTCATTGCCAGAACAATGTGCCAAGAGCTCTGACCTTCCCTACACCTTTTTCCAATCTTTCTTTCTTCTTACTTCCTAATAGCATATACAAAATGTATTAACACAAACGGCAAAACATTTCCTCCAATGTCTACACTCTGCTCTCTGGAGCTGACCTACACTCCTTGCTTCAGCTGTACTTTTTTTTTTTTTTTCCTACAGATCAAGGGTCTTTTTGATTTGTTTGGTATTTTTTTTTTCTTGTGCAACCCCCGGAAGACATGCCGGTGTGCTGCTGACCACATTTTAGTCTGCCATTGCAAACAAGAGCAGCTTTGGTGTCAAAGGCCATTTTAGCTTCACTTACCTTCGGAGGTGTTCCTGCTTCTGAAATGAATGGTTTAACAAGGAAATGTGCTGACAACAAAGAGAGGAATGGATATATCTGACAAAACACACACACACAAGACCAAAACGATACAAAAGCAAGGGGATTAAAAAGAAAAAAAATCAAAATCAAAACCACTATGAATGTTTTGAGTAGAACTGATGAGTGTCTCTCAAAGTGAACTTGATTGCTCATGGAAAAAAAGCCTACAGAAAATGGAAAAATGCGCTGAAATGAAAGGAAAGAGAGGATAATTTTTGTGCCCAATTCCAAAAAACAAAGTGTGTGTGTGAGGGGGGAGAGGGGGAAAAAAAAAAGAAAACGGAAGAAAAAAGAAAGAAATGGGCAAAAATAAGCCACAGAAAATGGAATTCTCACTAGAAAAGTTAGAGAGAAACTCCTGCACACCTTGTGCGTTGTACATGCTGACAGAAGGGTTGTTATAGACCGCCGATTCCCCGAGCAATGTATTATAAGGGTTGTTAGTGCCATGAGGACGAAGCAGAGCATTGGTTATAAGATGATTAGCCATGGCTCCTGGAGCAGCCCGATAGGAAGACAGAGAAAAAACAAAAAAGGTCAATCAGGCAAATGTGGCATAAAAAAAAGGGAAAAAGAACATTCAGAATGACAACAGTTGAATTAGTCCTGATTACAAGCAGCCAGCTAATTAGACTTGAGAACTGTATGCCACTAAAGCAGCACAGATGTTACTGACAATGCACAAATCCAAACTGATGCAAAAGAAAATGGATCAGAAAGCAGATAAGCTACATTTATGGTGGTTCCCCAGTCGCTCGGAGTGTAAGCAAGGCTATGCCCACATGCTTGCTACAAATAAACAAAGGAAGATGGCAGCCTACACAATGGCGGGGGGTGGTGGGGGGAACTGTCCAAAAAGTGCCAAATGAAGAAGAAAAAACAAAAAAGACTAACATAAAACAGCACATTCAGTTCCCACTATGGCCTAGGATCTCTCTTACTGGTCCTTTAAAATGTATTTGAAACTGAAAAAGTATAATAAAAAAGAAACGATGGAAAATGCAACCTCTCCAAAGGCTCAGCCCCTATTGGAGAACTCTGCTCTGGCAGCCAGTTTCTTGTATCTAAGAGTATGAGTTCACTGCAGCTCCTACTCTAAGAGGCTGTCCAGTGCCTCCTGGCAGCTGGATAATGAGAGCACCTCAGTCTGGCAGGGAATGAGAGCAGACCATTGGGGACGTATGCTTGGAAAGTCCCTGTTTTCCAAACAAACACCTTTTTGCCCTCCTTCCTGTCATTTATGAGTGCACAGCTAGCAATCAGCCTCCATCTTAGGTTTTCCCCTTGGAGCTGCTGACTCCGGACTTCTGCTTTTCAGGACCATCAAAGCTTAGCAGGTGGCTGCCAAGACCCACCTTGTTTCCCATTGCAGGTATCAATCCCCAAAACAAAGCCTCCCCCCTCCTTCTGCTGACCTGCAAGACCAAAAAACCATTAAACCCTTGACCTGTTAAATCTCCCCAGGGCTTCAGAGTGGCAGCTGACTCAAAAACTCACCCTTAGGCAATTCCTACTCTCATCACAGGAGTACTCAAGGGCACAAAGTAATTTTCATTTACTTCCTGGGCTTAAACATTATAACAAATCCTTCCTACTAGGAAAATAAGTCTTTGATGGGGCAACTCCAAGGCTATCAGCAGGCAAAGAGAAAGGGAAGGAGCACAGAAAACAGACCACCACCTTTTCCTCATCCCAGTCCCCTTCCAGGACACCAAAACCTCCATCCCAGACCCCTGCATCCCAGCTTGGCCCCTAGCTGGAGCAGTAGGGTTACCTGGCTGTCACCAACATCCTCTGCCTAAACCCAAACAAGCATTCAGAAAGCAAATTCCTCAACACCAGCCATTCTTGCAGGGTCATCTTTGTCACCTATGGGGTGCGGAATCCACCATCTGCCTATCTCGGGGGCGGAGGTGGCCCTATGGCATAGTGGAGGCAGACTTTGCAAGATGTTGATGTTTTGGGTGCAAACTTTCCTCTGCAACTAATTACCTGGCTTCTACTTTCTTTCCTCCTTTTGTTTTCTTTTGGATGATGTTGCTGAGGATATACAAGCCCTAGGTTCGTTTCTTAGAATTAAGCTCTGTGAGAGATCACTCCAACAGAGCACTGAAAGAAAGCAGAATCCATCCTGCCTCTCCTTTATGATTCCCCAGCTCTTCCCGTCCTGAGGTGAATGGCATTAGCAGGTCACCCAGCCTTTTGAGCGCAGAACAAGGTAGAAGGCGGCACTGTATGAGGGCTGCATGCCAGGGAGGCTCCTTGATACATGCAGCTGCAAAAAATACTGGTTTCTCTCACCTGATGTTTTGGCTATACTGATGTAAAGCAAGATGAACTGTTGTGTTTGGAAATAAGGAAACAAAGCTGTCTCCTGTAAAAAAACATTATATGAACACTTAACTAAGCAACCTTGAATATAGCTCATTGTCACATGAGTCATTCCTTTTGTTCTGGTGATGTGTTTATCTATTAATATCACATACTAGACTGAGGACGAGGACTGTAGGAACAACTTCTCTTCTTGCACTTGTTTTATACCAGTGTAACTACTAAGGCCATGAAAGTAGTCTACGCTTTTATACCACTTCCAAACAAGCTGGGCCGTAAAAGACTCAAAGAGGTATTACTTTTATACAAGTATCAGTGAAGTCTGGAGTTAATGACAGTCACAAATTCCGAAGTGATGTAATCCTCCCATTTGAGATTTAACCCAATCTCCAAGTTGGTTGCCATGAGACTTGATGTAGATTAGAAGGCTGTACATGCCCCATGGCTTTGAGCTCTTTTGCTCAAGGTGTCTTTCAATGGCAACTGCAGAAAGAAGCATCTTATATGATGTTTTTTTGGCCTGATCTTCTCTAACACACTGGGTTTCCACAACAAAGATAGCGATGCTTTTCCCAGGTTTGTACCCTGCCTGTTGTGATGGATGAGCTTCTGCTTTCCTCTCCCTTTATCTGTGAGGGTGTAGAGATTTTTTAATTTGCTGTCAGTTTTGAAGTCAGTTTTGAGTAATTCTGGTACAAAGCTGAAGTAAATCCACTGATATCTCTTTCTGATGCCTTTCAATATTTTGGGCACTGAAGAGTAAGTTCACATCAGGGTGGGCTGCCCACAGTGTACTTCACTCTTTGTGTGGGTCATGGAAAATACAACCTCTGGCATCTTAAAAAGAAAATCACATATGCCTTGTGTTCATTATCTGGGGTCTTGTTTCTCCTTAGCTGCTTTAAAGCTGCAACATTCCCTGCCTCATAGGATTGAGAGAGAAGAACTGCATTCAGGCTCCAGAGAGCCTAAAGTTAAAGCTTAAGATAAAACAATAATACAACAGCCAAATCCCCATTATTGAGTTCCTCCTTCCCAGGAGGGAGAAAGAAAAAGGTATTGCGAGCCATACATTTAAGTATCATCCTGCCATTTTCATAACACTTTATCATTGCTATAGCAACCACAAGGGCTACGGGAAAAGCAGATTAAGTCTGCAGATGAGGTATGAGCAGAAGAAGCAGGTGGGCTACCCATGAAAACAGCCATGGTAGTAAACAGCTAGTGAAGTCCAACAAAGAAAGGCCAGGATCAAAATGCACACCTTCTGAAAATGCTAAGAGAAGAAGCAAATAGGCCTATCTGGCACAACATGTCATGGCTTTCCATGGCATGACACCAATTACTCCCAGCAAATCAAGCAGCCCAGTGTCATCCTTGCTCTGCAGCACTTCAGTGGTAACATCCCCTATACAAATTCCTTCTCCGCCATTTCCTGAAGCACCTGAGCCCAGCACACAGTCACCAAGCATGCTTTTTACTTCTTTATTTGCTTAGTTATGCAGGCTGGCTTCAGCTCAGCTGCACTGCAACACCTTCAGTTCTGCTACCCAAAGGTACTCTACTGAAGGCAGACTCGCCTCATTTCCAAACCCATCTCGTGCTGTGTGCATGTGGGCACACCTGCTCTTGGGAGTGGGAAAAAGATGAGGCTTCAAAGCCAAAAGTTCACATGGGCATCTCCTTATTCAATGGGATGAGAAGTTCACAAGCAGAGCCCACGTTTAACAGCAGGACAGCAGGAATTTGACGTATGAACATAACAGAAGGCTACACCTTGTTAAACAGGTACAATTTAAACGCTCAACTAAAAGCAAAGGGTGAAAAGAAAGATTACAAGCATATGTCACCATACTCTAGGTTGTATCGCTCAGGAACAAAATTCAACTACTTTCTTGTGGGCAGCTGGCTGACAAAGCCATACAAAGGCATTTAAGCTAACTTGAATCATCTGCGTGGTCTGCTCAACAGAAAGGTAAACATATCCAAGTACTCCTCCAGCCTTTCTGAAAATTAATGTCATGCAGTGTGGCCTAAGCAAGCTGCCAATGTATTGGGCATCACTGCTCTATTCAGGGTCATCTGCCCACATAGGTAACAACACACTCACATATCTCTTTTGGCTTTGTATCTCTTCAGTGACTTGCCAAAACCTTGCTTGCCTTGCTACGTGCATTTTAGCAGGCTGGAAACACACTGGGGAAGGGAAGATTTCCCCGCTGCCCAGAAGACATGCCAAGAGTGCAGTTTTGCAAAGAAAGGAGACTAAAGCATTTAATAAATGCAAGCTGGCAAACTAGTGAATCAATCAATTGAACATTTCAAAAACATCCAGAGAAGCCCAGTATTTTCCAAATGAAATGTTTTTCTTTTTTGTTTCTCAAGAGTGGTTTGTATGAATGCTGACTTCGACTCTTTCTTATGATGTCATCTTTTCATTAGAGTAGAAACTAAAATAAATAGTTCAGAAAAAGCACATCTGAGTTGTAACAAAATATTCCATTGCCTCTGACCCGAGAGTCCAAAAATGTAATTTTTCTTGTCTTTTTTTTTTTTTTTTGGTTGTATTTTCAGAATGTACTGATGAGTTTCCGCTCAATATTTATGTTTTTTCCCCATTTGCCATCCACACAGCTTTTGCTGCTCCCATCCCACAGGACAGGGTAGGGAGCTGTACCCCTGCCCACTCTGCCTCCTGAAAGCAGCCAACTTATTTTTCTGTCCACAGACCTCATCAACTGAGAACCCTGGCTTCTCACACTTCATATATTGAACTTCAGACCACCCTGCAGAGAGAGTGTGGCCCAGTCCCCAGAGGTACTGCAGTGCCTTGGCTGCAGGGAGTACAGGTTTATCCGCTCTGCGTTATACAGGGCACCAACTATGTGGTTAGAGATGAATCTTTTCCTAAGTGTCCACAAACAAGCAAAAACACACTACCTTACTCTAACCATAATAACTCATCTTAACTTGAACGTTACTGAAATAACCTTGCTGCACAGATCCATTTGTAAATTCTTCCTAGCTCTGTATGTCATTGAGCATTAACTTATTTATTCCATTTTACTCTCAGGCAAAGAAAATACATTCCAAGCAGGTTTGTATGAGTCAAAGCTCCAGCCATCTCTGTGACTTTGCTTATCAGCATTCAGTACCGCTCTTTACTGTGTTGCAGGAAGAATTTTGAAGTATTTTAAACAATTCTGGTCTTCCACAAGTTCTCTTGTAAATTATTCAAACAATTAATACAACTATGAAAAGTGAAATCACACACATTTGCCGAAGGACAACGGGTATCTTCAGCATTCTTCCTTGTTCCCTTCAACAAGCGCTCTGACGTTCAGATTTATCGAGCCGTGTTCTTATAATAGCCAACAGGATTTAGTTAATAAACTTCAATAAACCTCCCTATTAAATTTCTCTCAAATAGGTTTGTTGTCACTTGCAGCATCTAATCTATTCATTGAGAAGCTATTAATACTGACTGAAGTGAAATGGAATTTCAGCAAATGAGATTGTTAAGCTCTGGGCCATCTTCTGCGAAATGAAACATCCCATGCTTTTACACAGAAACAGGGCAGGGATAGTAGCTTTTTTTCCCCTTTTTCCCTCCTTGCTCCTGGAATGATTTCAGATGATAAGCCTCAGATGGATTGTAATCTGCAGGCAACGTTCAAAACACATCACTAGTCCACAACAACTTATAAATGTTTGCCATGGGACAGAGGCCATCATTTCACTGATTCTTTCTCAGCTGCTTGGAGCAGAAGCACATTCTCCAGATGGGACATTTCTTTTTAACCAATGCTGCTGCTTCAAAGAGTTCTATGCCTTGACTAAATAAACAAAAGTGCATCATGGCTCTTTGTTCCCCTTTATACTTATTGCTCACTAGATGCAAGCTCTTAACCAAGACGTGAGGAGCCATGCCTATGGTGGAAACTGGCCTGTACTTGCAAGAGTCTGTAAAAGCAGCCATGCTTTCTTCCTTCCTCCACAGTCATCATGCTAAGACTGCTCTGCAGCAATACTCTGCTGGATCTAATAGTCCCCAAAGCCCGCTCTGATTTCAGAAATTGCTTTGCCCTTACTTTTCCTCTTTAAATCTGATCCACCTAATGACTGAACTTCCAATTATACGGCTGTCAATCCTAAAATCAAAGCCAGTTCATAATATCTCCCAAAGGAAGAATGCCACGTCACTCACTGAAATCACTGCAACAAATCTCAGCTAACTCTGTCCCAGGCAGCAGAGAGGCAAAATAAACCAGAAGACAATCTGCAGTGGGATTCATTTCACACGTAGGCAGAAATATGAGTTAAATTCCCTAAGTTTTGATCCCTGATGCAGAAAATCATATTTTTCCTGGCATATGTAAGGCTGATTGAAAAAAAGAAACAAACCAAAAACCCACAAACCATAAACAACAGGAGAAAAAAAAGTAAAGTCAAGGCAATTGCTAGTCCAAAAGGATATTGCATTTTCCTTACAAATAGAAAATATTCATTTGCTTACAGCTACCTGGAATTCATCTCTACTTCATATACAATTATCAGGATGGTTCATTTTGAGGCCAGATGCTGACATTTAGTTAAACCAACAGCCACTTAGCAGGGCTGCAGAGATTTATGTCTTGCAAACAGCAATCCCTCTGGGCTGACTCAGTGCACGTGGACTACTCCATCCCAATTTGTGATCTGCCTGGGTGTGGGACCCTGGCACTGGTACTTGTGGGGTCAGGGAGAATCAGGGAGTGATATATATGCTCTGCAATGGTTACAAAGAGAAAGCAGAAAAGCAGGGGACACGGGACAAAGCCAAAGACTGAAAACTTAGGCAGTCTCATCAGGAAAATGCCAGTGGCAGTGAGATGGTAAAGAAACAGCCACCCACGCTGGGCAAAATGGAAATTTTAGAGTTCTGACATAAATTAACCTTCTGAAATTCCTGTGCTATTCCCCTGACTGTGAGCACTGGCAGACATGGCATTTGCAGTACAGGAACCTCAAGTGCTCTTGAGCATAGCCTCCCCAAGAGAGGGAGCAGAAGCCACAGCTCTTAAGAGACAGTGGCTAGATGAAATGCTAGAACAGAGCCTGCAGGCTTGCTCTGGATTGGTGGAGAGATGCCTCAAGGGACTCTCAACCTGCTTCTTGCCCTTTGACTTCCACCAAACATCCAAGGGACACAAAAGCACCTCAGAAAAACACTACTCTGCTCTCAAGAGGCAGATTCAACTGAAAAGAAACAGAAATGGAACTGCTAATCATACTCCTGAGGCCGGAGGAGAGTGGGTTCACATTGCTGTTGCTGTTTGTGGCTAAATCAGCCGCCTCCAGGCTCCAGGACTGCTGAATCCCCTGCAACAAAGCTTAACCTTCCCAAGGCTGGGAGCTTTGCTAGATTCTGGGAAGGGAAATGCTCGAAAGCAGTGTTTGCTGTGCCCTTTGGGCTGGTGCAGCAGAACACACCTGCTGGCTCAGCAACGGTGAGCAAGGCCAGTATCAAGCACAGATACTCTGAAGAATGGCTGGGCTCTGAGGGAAAAGTGCCATGCCATCGGTTTAAAGCAGTGATGATGATGAAATGAGATTTGCGCATTGGCAGACGATGGTCTCCAAATGGTCACTGAGGCTGCAGCTTCTACCATGGTCATCCTAGGCTCAGCTTTGAAAAGTGCTTCCCTCCAAAGGACCCTGACAACCACTAAATATGGAGCACAAAAAAAAGAAAACAAATGGAAAGAAAGCGGTATTTATTCTCCAATACCTTTGAGCCTGAACTTGAGTCATTGGTGTTGCTCAGAGCAAGTAAGAGCTGTTTAGCCAGACTGTGACATATCAGTGGATGGCGCCCTCTGAATATCTGATTGAGACAAGTAGAGGCGTTCCTACCTCTCCTGGAGTTCCTACCTCTCCCGGAGTTCAAGTGCTTGCTATTTGTTTTATATGCAATATAAATTCTGAAAATCTGTCTGTCATGCCGGCCACATAAATCCATCAAGGAGAGAATGAGCATCTTGAGATAGACTGACACATGGCAATGGGAACGATCCTGAGATCCAAATTTCCACTCACCCTCTGCTTTCCCTAGGCACTGACAGCGAAGGGTCAGCTTTGCAAATGGGCTCAGATGACCAAGTCATTCTTTAAAGTGTATGGAGAAATTGCTCTTCATTTAAGCTCTTGAACTGGGGCTGACAGCTCAGATAGAGCACAGCTCCGAAGCCAGAACCAGAAAACTGCTGAACTGGGTTAAGCTATTCCTGAGCAGTGTGTGTTGATTTTTCACTTTGCTCTTCCTTCCCCTTTGCTTGTCTCTCTCTTTAACCGTATCAAAAGTCAAACTGTTTTCACTGCTGTATTTCCAAATCATGTCCTACCTAATACACACCAATCCTATGCAGACACTAAACAGAAGTGTATTCATCTCGCCATACAGAAGGGGAAAATCTGGGGACAGCAACCCAAACTCGATTCACTTCAGTGCCCCAGTGCAAACCTGCAGCTACCATCTTCTGAAATGACAGCTTCTGGCCAAGGCAGAATATCACCTTCTAATGTGTTTGATGAGGAAAAGCTTCCTAAAAATGCAGGCAGATATGGCCACCTGAAGATAATTTAAAACCTCCCCCCCTCTCCCTAAAACACACACAGACAACCCTGCTGAGTTAACAGTGCAGATATGGTTTCAGCATGGAAATCACAGCTTAATTATATTTTTGAGTGGGTGGTAGGAATTTGATGGGAGATTTCATTTAGGAAACAATCACGTCTTGGGTTAGAAATCAGGATATTAATGTTCTTCATTTTAATTTTCCTCTCTGACTCAGATTCCCACTGTTTGAATTTGAGCTCAATTTGTTCTGTTCATTATGAAGAAATCCACATGAATTTGACATTAAACTGATTATCTCTGAAAACAGTAGCAATAATTTCCCTTTTTCCTGTGTACGTTTCAGATTATGTCTTTGTGGTTGATATAAAAAAGCAGGGGAGAAAAAATAAAGCAAAGAGAAATCAAGTACTTATGCAGGAGCACTACTTACAGTCTGAGACATGCAATGACACTTAGGCATTTGGGAGGAAAAGGCAAAGGTCAGGGACAAAAGAATACCCTCATTTCAATTTCCCATGTCAGAGCATTTGCGGTGGAAAAATAGGAGTGAATATGGCTTTCCTAGCTGGGAAAAATAACAAATGCACTAATACTGGGGATCCTGGAGCTTCACAGTGACTTTTTGATGGAATTTTTTTTTTCTTTTTTTTCTGGTTTTCATATACTCATCCAGCACCCAAGGTTTGATAGTGAGTGCAAGGATGCATCCACCCTCATAAGCAGACTCCTGAGGCCAAAAGGAACAATTAAAATATTTAAGACTCTTCACCTTGCAGCAAGAGTTGCCAAAGGTCCTGGTGATCTAGTGCCAGCTTATAGGAACTTGATGGCACTCACTCGACTTAGTGTCCCCCATAAGCCTCACCTGTGTCCCAACCCCCCTGCTGGGCTACCAGTCCTTTCCTTCTGTCTGTCTCCTGACCAGACAACCTTGGATGGTGGTTGTAACCCAGCTTCCAGCCTTGTCTTTGCCCCCACCCTTTACTGCTCTGTGCTGGACCCTGGACCTGGGGATATAAAATGATAGCTCATTTTTCCCCTAGAAGAAAATATCAAATCTCCAACTTGAAAACTTGAAAGGTAACAAAGTACCATAGGGTTCATGATGTTTTCTTTTTTCTCTATCTGCTGTCTCATATCCAGAGAGAGACAGTAATTATTGTTTTACCTCTCACCTGAGACATGGATAAAAACAGGCTAAAGTTGCATTGCTGTTTTGCACTGCAACTGCTTGTTTGCAAGGCTGTCTGAGCTTCTTGAGTGTTTTTTGACAGTAATGCTCCCAACGTGCAAACAGACCTGTCCCTCATGCTTAGAAGGAGGCCACTTAGATGTCCCCAGAGCTTGGGTCCATGCCATACCAGCAAAGTTTCAACAATGTTCACATTTGCAGTGGTCCTTCACAATCTGTTCCTCTTGATATCAGCACAGTGCTGAGTGACATTCCCTTTCCACCTGCGTGGACTGCACAGGTCCATGACTAGATTTCAAACGTACAAGTGTAACAGAATTGAAACAACAGTAATGATATTAACTGCTTTTCATCTCTGCTCTTTTTAACAACTGTTAACCCGACCACCACAGAATACCCTGTCACAACCACACAGTTACCTACTGTCTTCTCCTGATGAACTTGTTGCTTTCTCTACCTTCTGCTTTTCAGCCTTCAAGGAAACAAATTGGAGCAAACATTCCACCCTACAGGCAACTCAGCGTAGCCTTTTGGTCCACTTTTTTGGCATTTTGTCTAAGTGTCTGCATCAAGACCTCTTAAACCTCCCAATTACCCCTTAGGCAAAGGAAGACTTATTCTTTCCCATTCAGAAAGTCATCGGCTTGGTTCAGGTTTTACCCTACTCACCTTTTGTAGCTAACTCCAAAACAGCCTGCAGTTATAAGTTCAACAATACTAGCATGCTCAACCCTTGCACTGTCTCTGACTTGGGCAGGCTGTCCCCCAGATGTTGCTGCACATCTGGGCTGCTAATCCAACATTGTTCTACAGCTCCAGCATTACTTTGCCATGTGGTACTTGTCTGAGCTGAGTACAGCTCTACAGACTTGGCTCAGGTGTAGCAAAGTTTAAATAACTCTGCATGAGACTTAGACTTGGGAGACTGAAGTCAGCTGGATGCCATGGCATTCAGACCACAGCTGCATCAATTCCTAGTCAGGCAAGGAGGATAACAAAATGCAGGCTTGGGGACTTTGCAAACACGCTATTCCACAGTGAATTACAGTCTAGTCATGCCTAACATAAATAAAGGCCAGTCCATGCTGTGTCACACATGAGATATAGCAGAAGAGAAATGCAGAGAAAAACAGACAACAACACTGAAAGGATCACAAGCACAGGGAGATGAAGAAACTCCCAAAATAATGTCTTCACTTTTTATCCTGCAGAGATTGGTGTCACAGACAAGCTGGAAAACCACTGAGATGAAGACGTTGAAGCAGTAGGTCCAGCTCAAATTTTCAGTGCTGAGAGAAGCACAAGATGGATATAAAATAGATGGAAGGAATACCCAGCCATGGTATCCATGGTGGGAAAAATGGCAAAGTTGTACAGTTGGAGTGTGAGGAGCAGGAAACCCCCTATCTCTTGAAACAGAGTAATTGCCTACAGGGCACACCAGCATGTTCCTCCTCTGACAGTAGAAGGGGTAGAGTGCTACATCCCCAAACACATGAAGCTATGAGCAGCAAGGGAGAACAGAGCCTAAAACAGTTTGTACTGGTCTGCAACTGGAAGTTGCCTTCAGTAGATACCTGAAATTATCATGTATGTCTTGACAGTCAAGAGTAAGTATTGGTTTCATTACAGAACACGTTATACCAGGCGAGTTTGGGAATATGCTGGAAATTCCCAGTGGGATGAATGGGAATAACGTAATGCAGAAGGTGCAAAAACAATATCATGGCCCATGACATTGGCAGGGGAAGAAGGCAGCAGATGAAAGAGGGGCTGGAGCTGAAAAAAAAGCTGCAAGGAATATGACATCTGCTAAGTCAGAAAAAGATACAGCTATGTGTCTAAAGGAGGGATGTGCCGTACAAACACGATATTCCAGACTGACATCCATGTGGTTCATGGAAGGAGAAAAGCGGATGAAGTGGGACAGCAAAAGCTAATCATAATACAGGAAAAAGAACAGTAAGGGCAGACTTGCCTGGGACATCAGCAAGCAGCAGGGGGCTGTCAGTACTGTGTGAGTGACCATGGAAAAAAGGCTTAGATGAGAAAGTACCCCAGTTAGAGGATGTGTCACTGCTGTCTGCTTTCACAACAGGAGCATGAAAAGTCAGCAGCAGCCTAGGAAAAGGAGGAGTGGAGTCAGGCCAGGAGCTGGAGGCCGGGTTGATTCTTGGGAGAAAGGATAATTTTCTCTCTGCTTTAGAAACTGGGTTGTTGACTGAAGGCACTGGGAAAAATACCTGTGCATAAAGTATGTATAATTTGGGTAATATAGTTTCATGTAGAAGGTATCTAGGCTGGGAGGGCTGAAGAGAGACTTCTGAAAGTGTATACAAGCCTGCTGTATCAACCTCAGGCACAGAAAGATACCATCCATACAATTCAAGACTCATACTTGATTCCTCTAAGCTTTAATTGCACACTTGTAAATAAAACATTAATGAAATGTCTCCTTTAAAGCTTGATATATATTGTAATATTAAGAGGAAGACAAGGATTGTGAAAACCACATTGCCCTACTGATCTGTTCAGGCTTCAGCTCTCCTGAGGGAGAGATTGAAGAAACAACTTACACTTTATGCAAAGCCCTAGGACCATGAACATTTCTTTCCAGGCAGAATAAAAGGATAAAGTATGAAATATCTGGGGCCCTCTACAGCAGGATTTCTGTTGATGTCAGGTGTAGCAGAAACGACCACCTGCTGCTTCAGAGACACTGACTCCCAAATAAGTGTTTTAACCTCCATTTTGCACAACTATCTACTACAAAAAACAACAAAAACCACAACCCATCAAACAGAAACAATAAATTATGTGCCTGCTTGTGTGAAAAAGAGGAAGGGTGACCTTGTATAATAGCACAACTTATTCAAGACGCTTAAGCATCCCACCACAAAGCATCCTTTTGAAGACAGTTACCAGGCTATTTCTGCAGTCTGTGGAGAGATGCAGGCCCTTTGGGTGATTCATCTCATGTGATGGCACACAACAGAAATAGCTGGATGAAATCCACTTTGAAGATGCCTCCCCCAACAGTTCATTTCCCAACCGACCTTTAAATAACAGGTACATCTAAACGTGGGCTCTTGCCACACCGGCATGGAGACTACTCACTTAAAACCTCTTCACAGCTTTCCCCATTTACAGTCATACTCCCATCTTTGCACAAAAAAAGCTAAAACTGAAAAAAGAAATGCCTTTTTTTTCTGCCAGCAAGTCCAAGATGCTGTTTGCTAAAGCATTTCCCTTTGTAGCCTCAGCTGCACTGGATAACAAGGAAAATTCTGTGCTAACTAAAGGATTGAACAGTTCATGCATAACACATTCTGGTTTGCTGCTGAGATGGATGGCAGAGGGGAACAGTGGTTCGCTCTGTAACCTTTGTACAACTGATCCCCCACTAAATTAGCCCCAGAGAAGCCTGCTTGTAGCAAAGATGGAGAGAGACGCAAGGGCAATGCACACAGTTAAATCAATATGAGCAGAGGCATTTGCAGTAATGGCATCTTATGGCCACCTTTATCAACAGATCTCTAGTGCAAAATGAAACTACACAAGCACAAACACCTTCAGAGTGGGTCAAGGGACAAAAGTACACTTCCCAGTTAACTATGCCACCTTTCCCTTTGCACTGATTTGGGAATATATGTATAATGTAAAGAAAAATTAATCACATACACTTAGCTCCCCTGCACTCTGCAGTCAATACTACTAACAGCGCAGTCAAAATTCTCAAAGCGTACCCTCATAATATTACACAGGCAAAACTCATCCTAAAAGCAGTGGGGATAATGGGTGAATAAAGATTGGAAAAGAACCAAAGTCCCAGTTCAACTCTCAGTTATCTGTTCAGTGCAACCATCAGCAATGGAAACACTTTCCATTTTCACCGTCATGATAACAGCTGGGCTCAGTAATCCAAATTCTGCCCCATCTTAATTCCAGCATAAACTGGGTAGAGATGCAAAACAGAATTTAACATCATGGTTAAGCCATAAGGTAACTGTACTAAACTACAGACAAACCAGTCTCTGAGTTTTTTCCCCCCCTCTTACTGTCATTTTCCCATAACTGACTAAAAAGACCTTTCTAAAAAGAAAAAAAAGCTCAGATTTCCTCTAGTGCCAGGCACCACATTGTCTTTGGCATGCCTCTATTTCTGTACGTCTCTGATAGTCTTTCCTCCACAGATGTCTATATAAAGTTCACATTAGTCAGTTCTTCAAACTAGGTATGAACATCAATGCAGACGATTTTGTTCCAAGCACACAGTTTTTCTTACGTATGTGCTCTGCTGCTCATTTTTGCTTCCACAAAGACGACAAAATTGCTATGTACCCAGAGCAATCACAACTTAATGCAGGCAGTTCACTGTCATAACGGCCCATTTTCACCATCAGCAATGAGGCCTGATACCACAGCAGCTTATGGCAGTTTGTTGGGGGAATGTGAAGCTTTCTTTTTGACTATGGGGTTGGTTTGGGATTCTTTTTTCCCCCCTTTTCCTAATTCCCATCCAGAAATGACATTCCTTGAAAATGCACGTGTAAAATTAAATGAAGAAAAGAAAAAAAGGAAACAACCAGCACAAAACCTCCTCCCAGTTAATACTGTAACATTTCTTGTGTAAACGAATAGGGTCTGGCACCATCTGAAGTGAGGAAAAAGAGGGGCAACATATTTAAGACTCATTACTCATCACAAGAGTTAGAGATACAGAAAAAAGAAAAAGAAAAAAGAAAAAGAAAAGTTTATAATTACCTCTGTTGAGTGAAGCTGAACTGTTTATATCTCCAGTAATAAAGGAAGACTCGGACTGCTTTCGAACTGTGTCGTTCCACATCCTACGAATCCGGCTCTGAAGAGGGATTGAACCACAGCAGGTAATGAATTTTTAGCAGCTGCAGATAGGTTTCTTTCTGCCTCACTAAAGATGGGCTATTGGTGTGCCTAGCTCAGGATGAGACTTGTTTGTATCCAGCAGTAAGCAAGCAATTGCTGTTTGGTTATAACCATCTCGTGCATACCAGACACTGCCTGCCTAACTTCATAATACAAACGCCTCTCTCAAATATGAAGTGCATAATAGGATTGCTCACTCTGTTTACATCTTAATTAAAAACAAAACAAAACAAAAAAAAACCCCTTAGAAATCACATGTGAGAGGAACCCAAACCCATGCAAGCGCAAGATTTACCAACATTGCACTAAATAACTGAAAAATAATTCACACACAGAAGCACGCACATTTCTCTCCCATATTACCTAGGATAGTCTGTGTCAATTTTCTGCAGGGCATAACAGAACAGTTGATTTGTTTCTTGGTGTCCCTGAATGCGTGGAAGTTTTGTATAACTACTATCTATCTTGGGAAATCTAGGTAAAAAAAATCCACAGCAAATGAGTAACTAACTTCTATTCCCCTATTGCAAAATCTGATGATTTTGCTATCAGTGTTATAGCTTCTGCTGCTGGGGAAATAGTGTCCCGAATGTGTTGGCCTTCTGTTTTGTTTCTCAGACTCAAAGTAGAGCATTTACTTCTGTGGCTTTTACAGCACTGCCTTGCTCTTCCCCAACTAGACCTTTCAGAAAAATCAGAAAGTCAGCTGTGTGCATCTTGTGAACAGTCTGCTGCAGACCCATGCCTCATCTCACAGGGTATGATGGATGTACCCTACAGCTACATGGAGGGGCTGCTAGGCCATCTTGGAGATCCAGAATGCTCTTTGCCACTGTGACAGACCATGTTTCTCCTAATCACTGAAAAGCCAGTGCTCCCCATGGTGGGGTCTTAACCATGTGAGATCTTCCAGGGCTCACTCACTTGGTCACAGCTCCCTCTCCACTCATTAACCATGTACTAATGGCATCTCCTAAGCATGCATTAGCCCTCTATAAAATGAATCAGAATGTATCGTGCGGCCGGTAAACTTTTATAGCAGTTCTTTTTCACCTGGACATTTAATCTATTGCATTCCTCTGACATGATCCATATGGATTAACTATTTTGCACCCTAAGTGCTTTTCAGAGGAAAAAACAAAAGAGATCTAATGAGTTTTGTTCCTCTTGCACTTTTCATAACTCAGGGGCCATATACTCTACAGCGCAGATCTCCATCCACTCTCTTTCTCCCACATGAGGTTTCTCCTGCCTGTGACAGGGCTTGAACACCTGCATGCTTTCCAAGAACAAGCTTGTAACAGAAAATAACCAACCACAATACTTCAAGCAGCCCCTGTGACAAGGGAACTGCTCTCAGGAGTCAGTGCAGTGCTGAGGCTGCCAAGGAGGAGGCCCGAATAAATGTTGCTGGATACAGTATCTTTGTACATTATTGATTACCGTGGGATTTGATGTCCTACTGGGGAGAAGCTCCATATTCTATTGCTGTTATTTGCCCTGTATTACATCCACACTTAAGTAAATGCCAAAGTGGAGCTCTTGGATGACATTTTGGAAGCCATCGAAAATTAATAACAATTTGCTCCAAGATATAAATCACAAACTGTGTTTTCCTGGGAGGTTATAAACTGGTATTCGCTGCATGTGCTTCATAGTTTAACAGCTGAACTGTCACGTATAATTACTTCCATTAGTAATACTGAATAAATTTGTATTTGGTTTCTATTGATTAAGAAGCAAACTTCTTCATTCTATATGAACCGTCCATCCATAAATCTGTGTCTGTACACACAGGTTAGCTTGAAAATGACTAAATGTACAAGCTACACAAAATATGAAACTTATGTGACCAAAACATAACAAATCCAGTGACTAAATGAGACAATCTTGCCCCAGTGGATTACCTTAAGAGATCTATAAACTGAGGAATATCAAGCAAGGTAATGGAACTGATCAAACCACTGAATGCCATAAAAATATGAAGGTATGAAGGCTATTGCGGCACTCTGGTAGTTATCCTTGTTATTATTATTTTCAAAGCAAGAAGAACAGTTGTTATTTTATGATTCCTGTACGTGGTGATAGCAGTGACAACATACTTGAGATGGCAATTAAAGAGCATGCTGGGCTGTAGTACAGCCAACAAAATGTTCCCAAGCTCCTGATCTCCATGGAGAGCAGGCAGGATAGCTCAGGTTATGAGCACTCACCTGCCTCTGAATGGCAAATGTGAACTTTCTGTGTTCATTGCAATTATTCATGAGGTTCTTGGAGAGGCACAAATTGCAAACACATCCCAAGAGAAGCAACCATGTTGAATTCAAGTCTGGGAAAGGGGGAAATCTCTGCAGCTGCAATGGAGGTTCCTCTATGGCAGCTTCTTGGGCTCCTACCAGACTTGCTGGAGGGTGAAGCACAGAGGAGAACTTCCCACCCAGCATGGAAATTGATGTGGAATTGCCAAACCTTGGGGCAAAGACAAGAAGCATGGGTTACCTGTGAGCCTGTGGAATATCTTCCAGGTGTCCGTGACCCCGAGGTTTTTCCTGAGCCAATAGAGCTCTCTGTACTTTTCCCACTACAGCAATGTGTGCGCAGGCATTTTCCATACTCTTTACGTACCTAGACAAGGAAACAGCAATGGTGGTTAGTGAGCAGCTCCTCCTCCTCCAACCCACAGCCTTAAAATTGTCAACATGGCTGCTGATTTTTCCTTGGTGGTTCATTAAAACGATAGCTATTGTGGGGAATTAGCCTATTACACCTTGCAGCTGACTGCTCCTGCAGTGTTAGCTCACCACTTACGAGGGCGTAAGGGACTGCTTTTATCTGGCAAAGCTGCTCATTGACACCAGTCAGCTGTAGCTACCTCTGAGGCACATCAAAGGAGAGCTGCAGAAACTACAGATACACTATTTATGACTGGAAATTAATACCCTCATAGATTTGATGTAAACTGGCATATTGGCTCATCAAGGTACTAAAAGTTATAGCTTCTGGCAGGGGACTAAAAAGAAAGATTCCAAAAGAAACATATAAGAGCTATTTATTTATTTATTTTTCAAAAAAAAAAATTATTTCTTGCAGTTAAACTTAAATTTGAGGAAACTGTACAGCGAGTAGCCCTAGAGACTGTATTCTCAGCCTGTAGGGGCAGCTAGAGCCTGCTTCTCCACAGCACTGTGCAGGTCAGTCATGTTTTAAATGGGCACTGCAGGCAAACCCAGCCACCTCTTCACCTGCAGGAAAGCCATGTCACCTTCATGGGAACTATGCTGAGCTGTGCCAGGGCAGGAGCTGGGCTTTGACTGAACTTCATGTCTGCATAGGTGTGATTTTAATAGGCAACAACACCTGGAAAGTAAATGGGACTAGGCTGAAAATGAACATGCTGTACTGAAAAACTAAAAGCAGGTCATGTTGCCCATTGATGAAAAAACATAATAATACACACATGACTAAAACACCAGTTGAGGTTACTTGGAGCGCACAGTCAGCTGCGAAAATTTCTCCAGACCATCTATGAGCATTTGAAAACTCTGCAGAGCAACTGTTTAAACAGCAAATTACAGCTTTTTCATTAGGCTTTTCCTTAAGAGCTTGAGACCAACACAATACCACGAGTGCCCAATATGGTCGAGTGCCTAATCAATCCTTTGCTGAGGGAAAATAATTCAATTGCTTTAATTAGTCACCCACTGCTTGCCTCTCTGCAGCTTTCTGCTGATTTTCTAGTCCATGATAGATAGGAAAGAATTTTTTTCCCCTCTCAAACCATTTCTCCCTCAGCTCTCGGATTGGAGAGATGTATCCCCCTGCAGCCAGGTACTGGCTGCACTCTCCTCTCCTCTTTGCAGCCATAAATCAGGAGCAAACTGACATCAGTGGTGGTTTAAGAGCATAGACTGGCTTGAAGCAGAATGGCACAAGGGATCTGAATGCCTAGTAAGCACCCTGGCAGCCAAGGAAACTACAGTGCCATGCTGGGATGCCACACTAGGGACTGAGGCAGCTTAGTTACATTGACAGATTGAGACTCAGATGTATCCACATGTAAACTCTTCTATATGCTTATCTTGGTTATGGAGTCTGGCCCATGAAACCAAGATGTACATCAACAATTATCAGCAGGTTTGCGCAGACTGGGAGAGATCCGCACTACTGAGTTCCAGTGGAGAATAAAATGGTTCTTAAAAATATTTATTACTGACTGTCAAAGTTTGTAAATTTGATCTACATATGCATGAGGAGATTTTTATTCTCGTTTTCCAACTGGGGTTTACCTAAGTTATTCCACTGTTACCTCGCAATGTTAATTGGGGCATATTTCAAGTTCCACCAAGAAGCACTTACTGTGCATGGAAGATTTTCAAAAACCCACATTAGGACCAAGCAATGCAAAAGCCAGTGAACTGTTGCAGAGCATGCTCTTAAAAAAGTGGGAGAAGCAGCCTCTGTTACATACTTTCCCCAATATATACTGTTACAGTAAGGGGTTGTTTCCTGCAAGGACAGCAAATGGAGATGTACAGCCCCATTTTGCTGTGACACATGAGGACCCCTGGATGCTTGTGGCATCACTTCTGTCTCACACTGGTGTAAGGAAAGTGAGAATCTGGCCAACAGCAGGCAGAGTCCTTTTGCAGGTTTGCTATCACAATGCCCTGCAAATCACAAGTTGCCTTGTGCGCTGCCTCCAATGTGCTAACCACTAGCGCCCTGGCTGCTGAAATGCCATTGCCACATATCTTCGTTATCGCCTCGTTCCCCTGCACCTGCCAGTTTCCACTCTAAATACCACCCCTATTAGGCACACGGAGACAAATCTGCTCGATATGAATTCAGAGCACATGCACAACACTATGCTGTGGTTGTTAGGCAACAAAACACACTGATACCACCGCTTGTGCCGCTGGGAACTGTCTGTCTTACCTTTTTCTGGAGGACACAATGGAAAATGAATATAAACATTCCCTGCAGAGAATTGAATATGGTGAAGAGATACGCCATGATGACTGTGCTTTCATTAATATACATGAGTCCAAATGCCCAGGTCAGTCCTAATAGGCAGAGCAGGGCTATCGCACCTATCACCCAGGACCTGTTAGAAGAAACAGAAAGAAAAAAAAAAAAAAAAAAAAAAGAAGAAAGAAAGAAGGGATTGGTCTTTCATCTATAAAACGTGGCACATGTCTGCAGACAGGGAGAGCTTTGGCCATGGCTTTTGCGAAAAGAAAATAGCACATCAAAATGAGCTGTAAGGATTTTTGTCTTCAATTGGATGCAGTTTACAAGTCTTCAAGCTTGAGTAAATATACGGAAATGGAAATGTTATGAGAATGGAAATTTATCATAACCAAAGCATCTTTGTAACTGCAATGTTTCTGGCTTTTTTTCTTTCCCATTTGTTTAATGTAAAAGCAGTGTTTATGTATATGACACAATGTAGATGCTGTTTCTGTAAATGGCAGGAAAAAAAGAAAATAAACCAACCAAAACAACTCTGAATGTCGCTTTTTTAATGGCCACTGGTTTGCCTGGGGCATGAGCACTAGCTGAATTAGCTTCTTTACAACTACCACCAAGACACATTTACTGCTGCCCTTTAGCTGGTAAACCAGCCAAACTACAACAAACAGGTACTTGCCAGATCAGCTCCTTGCAAGAATGCTCTCTGACATTGCTTCACGCTGCTCCATGGCGAAGGAAAATACAGACACATGCATATGTGCTCACACACCATGTCTGCTCCAACAGCAAACTCTGTCCCAGCAAGCTTCTTCAAGGACAGACAGCATCCAACTGTCTTTCCACTCTGGGAAATGGTACCTCTCTACCCCTTGGAGAGGTCAAGGACAGCCAGAGGCCACAGGATTGCTGTTGCATATCATTTTTCAGTTGGATTTTAGACAGGCTGGGAGGGCAGGAGACACATTCCACGTTTCCCTGCTAAATAACAGTTAATCATGTGCAAAATTGACTTCTCAGAGGCTGATCTTCCAATACCAGAACAGGAGGTAGTGTGGAAAGCATCATGGGGGCAGAGTGGGGGCTGGCTCCTCCTCCTATCCACCAACTTAAGTATTCAAGTGCTTAGTTATCTTGGCTTTATGGGGATGGCTGCCATGTAGGGGAGAGAACCAGCTACCAGCTGGAAGACACAGCTGCACAGCAAGCAGCACTGTGAGTAACCCTTTGAACATTCCCTCATGATCTTGATTTTTTCCTCTTCCCTAGGAACAAGCAGGTACTACAACATAAAAATGAATGTAATGATACCCATCAGAGATGCCCAGTTCTGCACCCCTTCCTCACCATTAACCCTTTGGTTCTCCAAAGCAGACAAGCCTACAGCCAGCCAATACCTCTGCTTCTTTAACTGCCTGACGCACCCCCAGCTGCTACCAAAAGGCACAATCTGCCTATGTTTTGGTTCACTGGGATGCTGCAGCCTCATAGAAACATGAATGGGGTCTGGGAGTATCTGGGTTGCTCTCTCCTAGGCAGGGCACGGGGTAGGGGAGAGAAAGATGAAGCAGCAGTAGCTCAGAGGAAGAAGAAGCTTGGTGCAGGCAGGCTCACAGTTTCTCCTGTTGAGATTCCATGGCAGCTGCAGCTCTGAATCCTCTTGCTTTTAGCAGGGCTTGTTGCAAACAGAAGCACACTGCTGTTCTATTAATGTTTACTGTTGTTTTTCTTTGGGTATTAGAATGAAAATACAGCAGTATTTCTTACACTGGAATTTATAAAATATTTATTTTCTGAGCACATGGCCAGAAGAGCTCCCCAAGGTAACTGCTTACTTAGGCAGTTCTTTAAAAATCACTATTATGTATCTATCAGACCAGAACAGCTCCTTTGAAGCATTTCCAGCCAATCCTGCTAATAAATATTTAGTACGATGCAAATTGAAAATGCATTCTCAAAATCCTTCGGAAAGGTAGGCGCTAGATAACGTTTACAGCATTTGCCACTTGGTATATTTTTTCTCCCTGAGATTCCACCATCAGTGAGAGCACATTAGAATCTGAATAGTATGCCAATTTTAAAAACACAAATATTTTGATGTTCTTAATAAAATAATAAAGTAAAATAAAATAAAACAAATAAAATAAAATAAAATAAAATAAAATAAAATAAAATAAAAAGCATGAAAAGAAACCCACCAAAAACAAATGAAGTGGAAAACGCTGAGTTTTTTTTCCTCTCCCTTCTCTGTCTCGCCACGATTAAAAGGTTCCTCCATTTACAAAGACTTTTAGGAATGATCCACAGGATATCAGGAAACTATTCTGCCTTGCACTGCAGCCAACTCTTGAACCTGGTTAAAGAGCCTTTGGCTGCCAATGTATGAAACAATTATTGAGCAATGAGAGTGCAAATATGCTACCTTCAGTGATGGAAAGGAATCTTTGGGTTAGAAGACCCTCAACAGTGCAAACTGTACGAGATACAGGATTGTGCTTCAGAAAACAGACCTGGAGATAAAGAGGGTATGGAGATTACTTTGAATGGCTCCATCCCGTGCCCACAGAAAAAAGAATCAAGAAATGAAAGAGAATATGGGAATGATGCTGCAGGAATGAACACAAAGGACTCTTCACCAGAAGAACAAACTGAAAGTCTACTGCAAAGTTGGTCAGCTTTTATCGTGTGTTACTGTGCTTCACTTTTTGGTTGCAGGAGAGAAAGCACGGATGCCCTAAGGCATGTAATTTCTGAGCATTTTTGGCTTGCTTTGCAGGGTTTTGGTGGGTTTTTTTTTTTGGTGTGGCTTGTTTGCGGTTTTTGTTTTCCTTTGTACAGACTTGCTGTTGGTTTTCCACAATTTCTCTTTTCCATAGTGCAATTTTGTAACAATAAAGAAGCAAACATATAATGTTTTGGTATAATTGAAAATTAGAGACAATTGGGTACTCCACTGTGGAAGGAGATTACAGGCTGAATACAGATTAGTTTGCACTGCACCCATCAACCAGAGTGGGAATCATGTGGGTTACCATTCACACACTTTTCTGAACATTTTCTTCTGTATTTACATTACCACAGAGCACTCTCAGTGCTGGAGCACAGTGGATTGGAAGATTGCTATTGGTATAACAAGTCTGTATTAAACACCATTACTTCAGAACGTTCTCTTGAATTCAAGTTACATCCAATCAAAGAATATACAGCCAATATAGTAGCAATCGGTTGGCAATACATATGCAGCACATTTACTCTGCATGTTAACTGTATGCCTGGCCATTTTTCTGCACAGTTTGCTCTTCTGCCTCAAATGTGAATGACAGAAGCTTTAATGATTTTTCAATATTGATCTGACAGCTGGTTCATGGGACCACACTGATAAATGAAATTTATCAGCCATTCAGGTCATTCTTACTTGATGAAGGGTCTGTTATCCTCATAGCTAAAGAATGCATAGACATAAAGACAAGAACACCAACATTAGAAATATAATGACATATAGAGAATACAGCTTGCTGCTTATATTCCCCCCACCCCCCTTTCTCCCATCAGCAGCCACCAAAACAAAAGCAGAGAGCATCAGGTATCATCAGGTATGCTTGGCACATGTGAGCCAGTCTGGCTTGCTGCCCTGTGAGCAAGGATGGCTTTGCACGTGGAAGTGAGCACGACCAGCTGCGAGCTACAGCCACCCCTCCTTGAATTGGCTCTGACACTGGTCATGCAACTGTCAATTGATGTTGAAATCTCTGTTAAAAAGCCTGGCTCTCCCTGGAGAAGACTACCTTTGAAATTCCAGCATAGCTACACAGAAAGCCTGCACACATTCTGAAGATAAAATCTCACTGCACCGCCAGTGCTCTCCACCTGACACACTGCAGTGTGTTACTGGAGCCTCCTTATTGCTCTTTTTCATAAGCATAACTCCCAACATACTAGTCAGATAATGCTGCTCAAAATCTTCTTTGGAGAGAATGGCTTTGAGATCTGCCAGTCCCAGCCTCAACCCACGGCATGGTCACCCCATGGCCTTTGGGACAGGAAGGGAAACATCACTTTATGGGCTGATCCAGTCACTCTTTTAACACTTGCCCTAAGCCCATGCTGAGCAGTGAGTTACAAGTAGATGGGCAGTAGACTTGTAGACTGAAAAAAATCATTACATAGATTGTAAGGAGTTCATAAGCAGCTTTCAGAGCTTCATGCATTAGCATGTGAGCAGACAGTTTTGCTGAAGCTGCCACCTAAACCCATGTCTGGCCTCAACAGTGCCCATCTGCTGCAAGAGGCCACACAATAGGGACAAGGTGGCTGCCCCAGTGTCACTGACAGGAAAACAGCTCTATACCAGCTTGAGCTGTAGCATCCTGGGCCTGAACTTGATGGCACCCCCAGCTCTGCTCTGGCAGCTAGCCAGTCCCTTCAACTTCCTGGGCTGCTGTCCTCTCTGGGTTTCCCCCCTGTTATCAGCTGTCACTCTGAAAGCTGATCATCTTACATCTCGTGTCACATCATCGGGCTCTGAAAGGACATCCAGGCTACCCCATGGCAATACATGCCATTTTTTTAATGTGGCCACCAAGATTATGGTCCTGCAGAGACACAGCTAGCAGCATGGGGTGGCAGCTCCCCATTAGTTGCAACAATGGGGACTCCATCCCATCACAGCTTGTTGTACAATGCTGTTCAAATCTCTCTGGTTTTTGCGGTAAAGATTTTACTGCTGAAATGTTGCCAGTGATAGCTTTTAAGAAGAGAAAATTATATATATATATTTTTGCCCTATTTTTGCTGTCCAGAGCCTCACAAAGTCTCTTCAGTGAACTGCAATAGCTTTTCTTCAAGGCAACTGAAGGCCCTGTTTTATCTTTGTACAGAGCAGAAACGTGAAATCGGTAAACTTGGGTTGCTTTTTAGCTTGAGGATAACACTTCAAAGTGGTTCTGGGAAGAACCATCAAAAACACCCAAAGAGTTTGCACCCCATTTCCAACCCGTTTGGATGTGGTTGTGCCTAGGAAACTGCCCAAAGCAAGTGGTTGCATGAAGAAGTGAGATATTCGCAGCTCCCAAGCACTTCAAATCCCTACATGAATGGCCTGTAGGACTTAGTCTCTTACATCTCTCATGAAATACACATTTTTCCTTTTCATTTTACCAACTGAAGTGTTGTAAGAAGCTTAACTCTTGTGTTAGCAACAATTCCAGTCTCACAAAAATTACTCCAGAGTGTTTTTTTCCAGGTAAAGTCTGTGAAATCTATCAGTGCTGCATTAATACTGTGTCATTATCTGCAGTACATAAAAAACATCTCTTAGACAAGAAAAAAGCCTTGGAACAGTCTTAGCTCAGGGGAAAATGTAGCTGCTAACTGAAAAACTGAGATTATATTTACAAACAGTGCATGCAAATAATAGCTGAAGCATAAATCCTTGGAAAACCTAGGTTAATGCAGCTGGAGAGGCTGGAGCTAAAATGGGTTCTCTAGAACTGATCTGGATAAATTCTTCTTTATTCCTGGAAGTAACCAAAGGATTCAGCCCATTTAATTTTAACTAAGCACCTCTGATTCCTGGAAACTGGCACCCACAAAAAGCAATTTTTCTCATATAAGAATGGGTATTTAAGGCGCATGAGTCTTTGTCACTTCCTGAAGAAACACATTTATTTAATAATTGTGGAGGAAATCCAAAGGATCGCTTAGGCGAAGACTTCACTTTCAAATGTCTGAAATTAAAAAGCCGATCTTTGGTGACTGTATTATTTCTATAACCCAGAAAATCTTACTTTACCCTCTTGTGTTTCTTCGCAATCTAGATGATGGATAGTGGATGGTCTACCAAACCATATAAATATCAAATCCATTTTCTAATCTTAAAAGAGCCCTGACTTTACCTTGGCCAAAAGACTTCTTAGGGTTAATTCCACATCATGTGAGATTCTTTTAAAATCTTATTTAAGTTAGATGTCTTTCAATTTCCCAAAGTACTTTCTGCTTTAATTATGAGAAAGGATTGTTTGTATTATCCTCTATTTTCTATTTATTTACTTATTGCTTAGATTATCTACTTATATCCTTGTTTAGATGCTTAAGGAATTTTAAAACTAATGCATCCTAAGCTGCTTTCAACAGACTAAAAAGACAGAAGCTTGGAAATCTGTTTCACACTGCCTATCTTTAAAAACCCAACATGTACCTTTTTGACACGACGTGACCGAATTGCCAGAGTATGTACAGGGGCACAGAAAACCTGTGAATTATATATTACAGTGCAAGCCACTTCCATTTATGAAAAATAGCATCATCCTGCTTTATCAAGGGCTGCATTTTTTTTCTTTCTTCGCAGCAGAAACAGTAGGGCAAGAATTTACCTTTATACACAATCATCTTAAAATGCTTCCAAATCAACAATGACTGTTATCAGAAAGCAGCTATCCAACTCTCATTTAAAAAGAACATGTGTTAATAAGGACAACATGTTCTTATTTTCAAAGGAGCTTTTTTATATCTAACAAAGAATAGTATTTGAGCCTGATTTAGAGTAAAACAACGCATTTAAAGACCTATGTAACTATTCAATTTTGCACTTTCACGTGTTATCATTTTACTCAATCCTTTATGGTTTAACTAACTCTTATCTATAATTCTTTTGAGAAGTTGAAGTATTTTCCCATATCTCTGTTATCAGCAAAAGGCCTGAATGGAGTAAGGCATGTGGACTCAGAGCTCAGGCCACAAAATACATGATTTGGCTAGCAAGCGAAAAATGCCAAAGTGAAGGCACGGCAAACAGAACCTTTATTAGCTGTTGTGAGTGATGAAACTCAAATAAAAATAGATGGATGATGTGCACCACCTAACGCATTCAGAAATGCCCACAGAATTAATTTAAGAATGGCAAAATTAAAGTACAGAGACAGATGTTTCCTGGAGGCGAGTACCAGCATGACACAAAATAAAGCATACTATTGTCTCCCCTCTGTCTACCAATATGAGGGATGTTTGGTTTCTTTTCCTTTATTTTTTTATATTTTTATTTTTATTTCTTTTAAGTTTCAAGGATTAGAAAAAAATTGATTTATTGAGCTCCTGAAAATCTACTGGAAGTAGCTGTAAAGTCCAGAACTCTCCTCATAAAGCAAACGGGTTCACTGCTAATTAGTGAAGGAGCATCTTCATGTGGAGAAAGATCAATAGCAAGCAGTAGAAGAGTGCTTAAAGGATTTGTCTTCACATTTTGTGACAAACTTTCCACATCAGTGGCACAAAGCCAAATCTTTTTCTAATCACCCTCCTCCAGCCACTGATGTTCAGCACAACATTCAAACAATAAGACACAGCTCTTGTCTTATAGCTGCTTCACCTTGATGGCAGGCCTCCCTTTCTCCCCAGCCACTGGTGCTCATTTGTGGGGTCTTGTTTTGAAGGCAGACTGGCTTGGCCACGTGCAAGGGGCTGTATGCCCTTCAGCATCCTTTGTAGAAGGTAACCCTAACTTCACACCCTCCCTCAGCCCTGCATGGTGCCCCAGCCCACCAGGCGGGGTGGCCTATGTCTTTGCTCATCAAAGGCAGAGATATCATTCTTATCCCTCTCAACTTTCCAAGGGAAGTCATGGCCCACTTTCTGAGATTTGCTCTTAATTATTGCAATTGGGAAGAGCAGTTCTGTTGAGCTCGTCTAATTTTCCCTAAGTAATTAATTACCCTCTGAATTGCTTACCCTGTTTATTTCCTTCCTTCTAACTTTGCAAAGGTATGCCATGATTATTCAAAACACGCTAATGTGCAACCACGTATCTGATTGTTTCCACACTATACAGATTCTGCAAAGCCTTTAGACACGTTTGTGTTTCACAATCAGCACTGGCAGGGCTTGCTGACAAAATACTTAAAATGTATGGCCTTTTAAAACAATAATCATGATTTATGGGTGCACAGAAAGACCTGAGGTATTTAATATCTTCCAGAACACTCTCTCAAATCAATAACCACTGATGGATTTTTTTTTTCTCAAACTCTTAAAGGACGACACCTGTCAGTGGAAAGATTAGTGCTTTACAATCACCATCCGACATTAACACAGCCATCACAAAAGCAATAGATAAAGAGGCAAAACCTAAAGCCAAAACAGTCAGACATTAACCAAACAGCACTGCAAAAAACTCAAGGAGCACTGGAGAGCAACAAACAGAATCTGATGCTGCAATCAGCATCAGTGGGTAAGAAAGGCACGCAGATAGAAATGCAAGCTCTGATGTTTTTACAGCATAAGCAGGGTTTCTGTCTCTGGGGTGCTCACAAACCCCACACCCTGACAAAATACAAATGTGCTATGTCTTCTCTTGGCAGGAAGCTTGTAAGTACTTCATTCTGTGCAATGTGCAGCAACTCCAAGTGGTTTTGCTGGGTTTGCTTTAGGCTGCCTGCTCAAAGTTTGCACATGCAGAGATGCAGATGAAGGTTACATAGAAGCAGCACTGAGCTAACCAAGGGGACTATGAAGCATGGCACTTTCTGGACAAGGTCCAGGAAGTTGTGAAGCCAACCACTGGGCTGATGAAGGCATCGTACTAATGGACTGCAGCTCTCACAGCTCTCAAAGCCATATGGGACACAGAGATCATAGCCTGAGCTCCTAGACTTTGTATGGTGGGAGGTTTTCCAAGCGAGAGAAAAAGCTATGCCTCATTTTCAGCAGTATCCAGTTCATATGGCCATACTTACAAAAAAAGAAAAAAACAACATAAAACAGTAAAGTCTTGCAGTGACAGAGTTCCTTCTTATGTCCAGTCTAAACCTCATCTGATACAACTTGTGGCCATTTCCTAGGGTCCTGTTTGTTGCCTGGCAGAAGAGGCCAAGCCCCTTTTCATCTCAACCTCCCTTCAGGAAGTTGTGAAGTGCAACGAGGTCTCCCCTGAGTCTCATCTTCTTCAGGCTAAACAATCAAGGGTGCTGACAGTATGGGATTGGGCCTTCTGCATCCGCTGTCATACCCAGTCACTGTGCTGGGCAGGCTTTTAAGAGCTGGACCCCCTACACCATGCTGCATCCTCTGTGAGCTCCTAGGCAGCTGCAAAGCCAGAAGTAATGAGGGATTAAAGTGCTTCTGCTCTGCAAGCCCAGTCCCCCATGTGAATCTAATGCGATTAGATTCCAGACCCTTCAGCATCACAAACTATTTCCAAGCTGTAGTGTCTGAAAATCAAAGATCCAGAAACCAGCAGATGAGTTGACCAAATCTCAGTACAAAAATATGAAATAATCCTTGCTCTCCCTCTGCACTGCCTGTATCAGTGAAGTGAGCACTCCTGCTGCAGGAGAAGGCATCTCACATTTTCAAAACCTAACTCGTTCCTCACTGCAGCAAACCCAGGATGTTTACTTTTACTGCATTTCAATCAGCTGAGTAAATAAAACGAGATTGGTAACCCTCTGTTCCTGCCAGCACAATACTGCTGTGTTAAATCAAGGATTTCATTTAAACACTTCTGCAGACAATTTTTGGAAGTTCTATTTAACCTTTATGGTAAATTTCATACCTAACTCCTCATGAGGAGTTTTTTAAGACTTAAGAAAGCCCACAGGAGGTAAGAAACAAGCTAATCTGGGGGATGGAATTAGTCATGTCTCCTTAAATAAAATACATATGTTGAGAAGCAAGAAAAATGAGCAGATAATCACTTACACCCATACAACATATGGGGAGAGCAGGATATGGAAATGTTTGTGAAGCTGAAAAGGAGGCACATCTTGAAACAGGGGCTTCCCATCTTTGTGCCTGATGCTGTATTACACCTGACCCTACTTCCCAGCATAACAAACTCTGTCTACAGTACACAACTTCCCTTCCTCTCCCCTCCTTAGGCCAGACTCCCTGAAAAAGCCCAGATTTGGCTCTGTGAAGTTTTATACAGCAATAATGAATGTTGAGTTTTTTTCATTTGGCTCCTGCTTTTTGCTTTTAGATTGCACATTCTCAGGTTTGTTTCTGTAAGCCTGTCACCAAGAGATTCCTATGAAAAAAGAAAAAGCAAGAGGAGTGTGGTATGAGTCTTGTTTAATTTGGGAGCTGAGGCTCCAAGAAATACAAAAAGAAAGGTTTATCATTGCAAGGCTTGCTGTAAACTCCAAGTGGCGATGAGAGTGAAGTTTTTCATTGCCATCAACTCTCCATAGAGCTCTGTGCTTTGAAAATGAGGCCTGAATTTGATGCAAAAGGATGTCCTTTGGGGAGCCAAATGCCTGTTCTAGAAACATTGCAATGCCTGCAAGACACATTGATGTCTTGCTGCCTGAATGAGCATCCTCAATCAGGATGGTTAACCTGCTTCCTGGTGCTTAAGGACACAGACAAATGGTATTTCCCCTCTCCCAGCACCTCCTCTAGAGCTTGGGTTTCAGTGATGGAGTCTACGACAGCGCCCAGGACTACTGGCCTTGTTTCTTTGAAGAAAAATTATCAGATGAGAAATGTGGTTATTCACTGTGGAATAAATCCAAGTGAGAAAAATAATTACTGAAGTCAACTGAGACAAATCAGCTTTCTTCAATTCAAAAACTGAGGAGAACGTATACTTTTTTTATTTATCCATTAAATCAGCGCTGTGTGCCTCAAGCCTCAGCCCACATGAAGCTCCCGTGGCAGCCAGTGAGCCCAGGGGGGCTCATTTTGGTCATCTGGGGACTAGGGAGTGGAATTGATTTCTGAAGTGTGGGACATTTCTGCATCATCCACGTTAATGGGATTTCAGCATGTGTTCCTGTGAATCCAGCCACAGTACCAAAAAACGTTCCTTCCTGCGTGTTCAGAATAAAAATGTTTCGAAGGGAATTTTACATTTTTGCTGGAGTACATATCTCTTTGTTGAAGAAGGGATGGGAGCATGTTTATACAAGAATGAAGAAAGCCGCAACAAAACCACAGCGATTAATGCCAGGATTAAACCATTACAAGGCGCCCCTAATTAATACTGCCTCTTTAGAAACAAAAGGAGCTCCCAGCTAAGAGCCTGCCTATCCCTGTCTGCAAGAAAGAAAACTGAATTTCTTGGATGACTTTTGGGCAGGTTTCAATTGCTCTGGATGAGCCTTTCCAACAAACCTGGGACTACAGCCTGACACACTTCTTTTTGAAAGGGTCCCCACGAGCTGTGCTTTCCAAAGAGCACCCAGGTGGTCTTGGCATAAGCCAAGCTAAAGCGATAATGCACCTACATGGGACAAAAGAGGAGTGAAAAAGCCCTCCAACTGACAAAGCCCTCCACTGCCTGCCTTCTTTTTAGTGGGTCTGTAGCTTAGCAGCTAAAGCCTCCATGTCACTCTTCCAAAGCAAATAAAACCAAATCTCCCTGCCACATAACTGCAGTGCAGAAGAATGTCAGGAAGGCTGGTGAGGCTGTGGGAAACATCAACAAATCTCAGCACAGCAAGGTGCAACACACAGCAATGAGAGGACAGCAGATTTCAGTAGATCTGGTGAAGACCATGGCTGGATTACCATCAGTATGGCCCCCTCTTTCTTATTCCTTTACTAATGCCCTGTGGTCTCTAATGAGGAATGTTTAAATAGCTGCAGAATAGAGGCTTAGAGGCTGTCACCTAAGCGCTGTGTACTGTCACACAGCACAAAGGCGTTTTGGGACGGGGTTCATCTGAAATCTTGCATTTTGCACAGAGAATGAGGGTTATGCACTAGGAAACACCTGGGTGATTTGTCATGCTGCAGCATCTGGCACAGGTCAGAAAAAAGCCTGATGTGTGGTGACTCTGTCCAGCAAGCAGCCAGGCTACATGCCTGACCACCCGGGAAGGGTTTGATGGATGGAAAACTTCAGAACCGTGCTGGACTAACTCACATATAGATGTATTCTCCTTTGTCACATAAGACTTCCTACAGGAATGTGAATATAAAAAAAGACGCAGAGTACTCCTGTCTCCGACAGTGTGAGACATTTCACACATCTAACATTCACCCAGCACGACAGAAAAGCATGAATCAGAGGCTCAGAGCTGCTCAACTCCAGAAATCCTTCTACACAGCAGCAGTCTCCAGTAAAACAGCCTCACAGCTGCTCTAAAGTATTCCAGCTGGTGTCATGTCTTCCTAAGGAGCCATCTGCTAGCAAGAGTGCATCAATATCGTACTGATACGCCAACAGTCTCCACCTTCTAGGATAGAGATGCAAGTGGCATAGTGCTTGCCATCCAGAAGCTGGCATGGTCCCTGGCTTAGAAGAATAACGTTCCTTCAGCAGCATGCTTTACCAGTAGGTTCTGAAGAACTGCAGCAATTAATCCTCCAAAAATAAGCCTTGCTGGGTCCATTTGTTGACAGTTGATCAGTTTGTGCTCATGAATAACCTTGTGCACAGATCCAGCAATATCCCAGTTACACTCTCAGATGGGCCACAAGTGATGCTGGCAAAGCTACCAAAGACAAAATGATCCTTCCTGACACACATCTAAGCTCACCCATCCCTGCTGACAATCAATGAAAAGATGAGAGAGTGATGGCCACACTGGACTGCCTTGACATCACTGTGTGGGCTGAAGGAAGAAGCTCCCAGCCTAAAAATGGCCATTGGAAAAGTCAGGGATGAAAAATCTCTCACCCAGCAATTGGGGAGGCAGGGTCAAATGATACACACATCACCCATGCACTCAAAATTCTGGCATCCTTCTCTGCACTGCTTCATACTGAAGTGATCTTTAAAAGGCAGTAAAGATCCTCACCCAGGGCAAGCTCTTAACATTTCTGTTTAAATGTACTGAAGAGAGAAATCAAACTCATCTTTCTCAAAAGATCCTGTTGACAGTACCTGTCATTAAATTGCAGCTATTCTGCCCTCCCGTTGTCAGCAGCTGGCACAGAAACTCATGCAGCGCTGAAGAGCATATACCCACGTATACAAGCTCACATCTTTTCCTCACCATGCAGAAATGTTTGATATGGAAATACAAGCCAAAGAAAGCCTCCCTCTCACAAAGTGCAACTCCATCGTGAGAAACCACACACCTCAGCAGCAGGACTAGGGCACAAACCTCACTCTTTCAGTGGGTGCAGCCTACTGAACTGGCTCAGTACCAATCTGCCACACAGGGAGGATGTTCTCAGCATGGTAAAGGACCCACATACTGGCTGCAGCTACTCAATGGATTTGTCCTTCTTCAAGGTGCTGGGTTAAGTTGAAAAATATAATGTGGGTAAAAAGTAAACCAGCTATTTACTCTTTGAATTTCTGGCTGTGTAACTCTTGGGTACCCAGTGCTCCACTGAAGGAATGTCAGATTCTCCCATGCTGGCACAATAATACAGAGATTGTTTCTGAAGGTTAGGGAAGTTTATTTTTACAACTTTGCTCAGTGCCTACAAATCTTTCAGCCACACAGCATCTGGTTCAGGCACTGCCCTTTGAATGGCTTTTCTGTTGGTGCAGTAATTAAAGGTATCCCAGGTGACACCTGATCCCTTATCAAGTTCATTAATTTAAGTGGAGTTATTTGGCTCTCTATTTTCTATACTTCATAATGTATTTCTAACCTTTAAAGTGACATAGGCAAGCACCAGATTGCAGGAGCGCTTATTAACAGCCTATTAAAATATTTTATGGCCTTTATTTTTACGTTGCCATAGGGAATCAAGTATTTTGCTGTTGTTGAACTGGCTCGGGATTTATGTTGCAACAGCTTCACCACAGCCTAACGCAGAACAGCACAAGGAAATGAACTGGGAGAACAAACTCCCATTCAGCTCCTCATGTGCTGTAAACCTGTCAAATGCAGATCACAGCAAGGGGCCCTCCAATCCAAGTCTTTGGTTTCGTTTGTTTTTTAAATATAAGCTGACAAGACAAGATCCAATGCTCTGGAACCATGTTGAGAGCCACCATGGCAATATTCTTGTAGGGAAACGTACCTGGGTGTCTTTTTTTACCAACCCTGTAAACCCACAGAGGTAAGCTCAGAAAGGATCTCTGTGGTCACCTCCAAAACCTAGTTTGTTGCTCTTTATTCTAGAGCTTCTGTACTGCATCCACATTTTGCAACAGCGTTAGCACAGAATTAGGAAGACCATGAGCTTACCTAGAAGACCATGATCCCAGCTAAAGGACTTCTGGAGATGGTGAGTCCCTTGCAACCCTAGAAAAGCTTTCATAAAGTGAATTTTCTCCTCTGTTTAAACTCAAATATTGAGTTTTATTGAGTCTCTGATATTGAGACAACACGTGCCTTTGATTTAGAAACTTAACTGTTTTCTGCTTACGTACTTAGAAACTGCAAATCAAATCACTTCTGAAAATCTTGTTTTGATAAACTTAGTGGGGTGAGCCTCAGGATCCTCCTGAGTTTACACAGCATTTCTCTCTCTTTTAAAAAAAACATAAGAAGTTATTTGTAGTGAAGAAACATATTTGGAAGGGTATCAGCAACATACTTAGAGTACTTTAATTGCTTGTGTCTCCAAAATGTTTTAATGAAGTCAAATCATGAATAGATGCTCCTCTGCCAAAGAACCAATAAAATATTTTAAAATGACATGATAACTGACAGAACTGGTTGTATAAATTCCTGGCATTTTAAACAAAGATACTACAGATTAGCACAAGCAAAAATACTCAGTAGGCAGTTATTATCTCTGCTTTAACTATGAAGGCTTTGGAGGGTTTTTTTGTTGTTTTGTTTTTCTTTTCCAATTTTTAATTTAAATGTCATTCTGAAAGGTTTTCTAGACAGATTTTGTGTGGGTAACCTTAGAAAGACTGTCTCAGCAAGTAATTCCATATCACTAATGCATGACGAGAAGTCAGTCATATTGCAAGTCTCTAGTGCTATTAAATATACCATTCCTTTAACGCCTCGTCCAAGACTGTATGAAATGAATGGAAGATTACCACGCTGAGACTGGTCCTGGACATCCAGGAGGGACTGCTCCTCCAATTTCATCTTACAGCTGAATGATGGTAGGAGGAATAGTGACACACCACAGAGCAGCCTGCCCCCAACCCAGGCAAGGACAAACACAGCAGATAAATACCCTGCAGGTCCCTGAGCTCACAAAATCACAGGCTCACTCAGCTGTGCCTGGATGCATGCAAGGCTGAGCCTAAGAAACAAAAACTTCACCCTGAAGACTGATGCCATGGTGTGCCACTGGCACCACAAGATTTGCTCTTTGGGGAAGTTTTTGAAGAGGGACTGATCTACTTTAAGTTGAAGGGACATCTGCAATTGCTGCTCAACATTATCAACAATAACCTCACTGAGAACCACCTTGCAATGCTACCATTCAGCCATTCCTAACACGCTCCCCTTGCGCCTCTTCCCCAGCTCCTGCCAAAGAAGAGAAGGGATACCAGCTTCCACTGGTGTCACACAGTGCTGTGCTTTCTTGGGTGTGCAGTAAAGCGCTGACACCAACAGTTTCCTCCAGAAGTTCATTAGATTGTTTTATTAATTAGCAGGCTCCCCATCTTATCACATGCTGCACCTGAAATCCCACTTGTATTTCTGAATCAAGTAATTAAAGGCAGAGGTACTTGAATAAACAAGCAGTGACGGAGAATAATATTCTATCAATGTAATGAGGCAGCTTGCTAGACAGTGAGATGCCCTGGCTCAGATGTTATCTAAGTCCAAGGGCAAAGCACACCTTGGATGGGGAGTGTGTCCTCTACAACTGGCACCCCCAGGTAAACTCCAGTAACCTGGATGAAAGTAATCAGATTCCAGGGAGAATTTGGGTCATTAAATCTGTCAGTGGCCAAAATAAACAGAAAAGAAGAAAGGCTACCGCACTCAGAGCATGGAGAAATAGTAATGATCAACAGTTTCAACACCTTCCCTGTAGAGATGGCAGTAATTACGTGGTAATTATCAGGTGCAATTTCCTCTTATGTAAAGGGACTAGGTTACCTTTTTCAAGGTTAGCAAATGTAACTTTACTTTCTTCATGCAAAATTTGAATGGAAAATGTACTGACTGAACGCTAACACGAGTTGAATCGCTTTAAAGACCATCTTTCAACAACAGCCATTTGTTGGTATCCATTAGAAACCGTTCTGCAGTGCTGTAATCCAGTACCTTATTATCACTGCTGTCAGCTGAGTTGGTTCCCTTGCATGCCACCATAGAGAAACAGGGGCATAAACAGCACAGGAAGAAAGAAGCAGAGAGAAAGAAAAAAAACAAAACAAAACCACTTACTTGATATTGTCAAGACATCCAGATTCAGGTTTCAGTATGGCAGTATGATGAAACATTTTATAGAGAGCAATCCCAAGGAAGATTACATTAAGCTGCAAAAAGAGGAAAGAAAAAAAAGGCAACATGACATGGCAGAATGCGATAGGGAGAAATCAGACTTGTCTCTGTAGCAGCCTCAGTCTCTGTAACAGATGAGTTGCTCTAGAAAATTAGCTCTCACTACAGTTTTATAAAGACTGAGTAACAGAAAATTGCCAAGTATTTTATAAGGTGAGCCAGCCTGCAGGCTGTGGAGCAGGGATGCCACAGCATTACAAAGCTGTGGAGCAGTGCAAGTTACTGATATAGGGCTGGTTCCAACATCAACTCTAGTGCTTCAAATGATGCTATGGAAAATTAAGAACAGTTCTCTAATGGCTCATCTGTGTCTGAGAGGTATACGCTCGTGAGAAGTCTCTCAAAGCTTCTTGCTTAGCCAGTCTCATTGAAAGCAAACCAAAAAGCAACTTTTTCTGTGAATTGAACTGTTAACTATGGTGCAGTGGGGGAGATGGGGAGGGAGATTATTCTTGTTGAAGATGCTTAGCAATGTGCAAAGCAAAACAAAAAGAGTCTGATGTATTCAGCAAAAGACACGAAAGTGTTTCAACACTTCAGTGTTAGCAGGGTCACCAGTTCCTGGAAAGGAGTTCCTAAAAGCCCAAGCCAGGGTTCCAGGCATAATCAAAAATGGAAGATATCTTTTCATGAATGCATTGTTTGAGAGGAAAAACAAACACAACAGATTTGGCTGGTGGTGCAGTTCCCTCCCTGGTGTGGAAGGCTGCTGAAATGCTCCCCAGTGGCAGGAGAGCCAGAGACAATGTCTGTATTGACGTGAATGCCTGGTTTGCTGTGTTAGCCAAACTCCAGACTATTCAAAACAAAGGATGGTTTATTTAAGCCATATTATAGTGATTAAAGTATGAGAAAACTTCAGCTGTCTCTAAAGTTGTGTTCTTTACCTTGTTGCTGCGGTAGCTGATATGCTGGCAACGTGCTAACTGTAAAGTCACAGAAGTTTCAACTTCTGCAGGAGAGGAGACCCCCCCTTATAAAACCTCTCTTCCAGTTTTGACTTTACTGCATTGCCTTCACCTCAGATCTCCCTTTCTGCATGATCCACACAAAAGTTTGCTCAAGTTCCAAAGCAGGAACAGTGGGTGGTATCCAAATAATAGGTTGGTACTTCTGAGCACCTGACAGCACAACACACCTGCTCCGAGGCAGTGCCCACAATATGTACTACATGCCCTCCCCTCCCTGATTTGATCGAGTATTTCACCATGCAAAGAGCCTCCTGTAACAAGCCTCTAATTGCTTGTGCCAGGTGGGGTCAGAGAAGAACATGCCTTTCTCAAACTAATCTGTGTAAATTAAAGATACAGAGTAAAGGGACAGCAAAAGTTTTATTTCTTGACCTGAGAGATGGAGTAGTTAATTAGGAGTTCTTACCATAATTATCAAGGTCGCTGGTCCTATAAAGCTCCAAATGAAGTAGGTGTCAAGTCGGAGCCAACATCTGTAATGAAACACAGGGGAGAGAAGGCATTCAAGGACTGCACCCAGGACATACATCAAGAGTGAGCGAGTGACAGAGAAGAATGTGAGCTGCAAAACACGCCAGTGGGAGACAGGAAATATTACATTGCTTGTTCATTTAAATGCTGAATTATGTGCCCGATTTCTGACAGTGCTATTGATGGAATAAGATAATTACCTCTGGAGGAAGCAGCGGGTAAATGGCACAAGGCCTATCTGTTAGGGCTTTCTGTGTCCATCAAAAAATACCTTAAAACATTTTATTTTAAGGAAGGGGTCCAAGGAGTAGCTATGGAGCCTTATTTGCTTCAAGCTCAGCTTTCCTCTCCAGCTCTGATGCAACACAAGCTGTCTGTCAGCTGTCAAGTGAGATGACATTTTTCCATCAAGCTGATCAGAGCAAATTTGGTGCAAACAGGAAGCACGATTTTGATAACAGAAGGCTGAGGTTTAATTAGATTCAGTGACTTCCCCTTTAGAGCCTTTTATTTCCCTGATCCTCCAGAGTGCTTTGTTTCTACTAATGTTTTGAACATTGCATATGGTACGTGTGATCCCATGAAGTTGATTCATGGCCTAAAACTAAATTATTAATCGCTTAATTTCAACTGCATTTAATACTCCCCCCATTTTTTTCAGGCCCCTGGGAAATTATATTTCCATTCCTAGTTCATTCCAGGCGACAGGAAGATAAAATGGAAGTGACTGGTTACAAGACAGATGAATATAAATTCTAAGAAAGTTTCACATGATGTTTAAAATAATAATATCTTGTCGTGTTTGCAACGCTGCAAATCACAGCTCCATTTATACACAAAGGACTAAGAAAGCGTAAAAACACTCTTATAGTAAATGTCCGATGAAATCTCATAATTAGATAAGTGACAGGAACTGTATATATGAATTTATCATGGTGGAAAAGATGGCAATTCCCTCAAATGACAGCTCTATGCACGCATTGAATTTTTCCCCTTCCAATGGAATTTAAATAGGCAGAAGGGTCTGTGCCAGAAGCCCCACAGCAGAGATCAGCACAGTCTTCTGCTGAGAGAATAAAACATGCCCTGAACCTCAGCGACCGAGAAAAGTCAAGATATGAATAAATTCAAGGCTGTAGATAAAGCTTCCCTCTTCCCTCCCTGACTGTATAAATTTCAGGTCTCCACAGTCTCAAAGATGTACCAGTACTTATGGTCATGCCAGTATTTATCACAAATTAAAATACAGGCACTTCTGTGACTGTCAGTCTTGAATCAATTCTGCAGCTTTCTACCAAAGGACTAAAAGAAACTTTATCAGAATTGTAATGTGCAAGGCAAACTGGGAGATCTTCAGAGAGACTGCCCAGAAATCTTGTTTCTTCCACATCTGTGCAAGTTCAAGGTGATTTAGATGCAGCTGGTGATGGAGCAACATGAGTGACTTCAAACTATTTGAGCCTGATTTCCTATAGGAAAGACTTTATGTGATCATGACATCTGTGCATCACTCATAATAACACCTGAAATGTCAGCCAATTGCAAGTAGATTTGACAGAGGAATAGAGGTTTCAGAATAATGAAGTACCTGTAAAGAGTCCCATGCCATCAAAAAAGAGATCTGCATAGCAGCAGCTCACACACTTTGGGACATTTAAGTCTTAATACCTACTCCATCCTACTGGAAAAATAGCAACCGGTGCTTATGCTTTAGCTACCCAATACAGATCAGGAAATATGAGGCCCCACAGCTTTTTTCTTACTGATATGTATGCTGAGTAGACTGTGTGTGGCAGAGGACTCGGAAGTGGTATGTTTTTCTTTTTAAAATTACAATATTTTGAACTTTTTTTTGCAAGTTCATAATCCAAAACAGCTCCCAGCCCCTGCTGCACAGGCATTGGGAACATGGTGAACTGCAATTGCTAAGCAACTTGGTTTTCCTTCAGTGTGAAGTGCAAGCTGGTTTTCAGAAAGCCAATGCAAGAAGAAGGCAATAATAAAGGCAACTCTTCTTTCCTTAGAATTGAAGAATCATAAAGGTCGGAAAAGACCACTAAGATCATCACTACCATGACCAGTAACCATGACCCTAAAACATCATATCCTTAAAATACACTGGCCAGCCACAGGATTGCATTTGATGTAGTTGGTTCTTATCATGTATAGATTGAGACGTGAGGAAAATCTGCACCCATTTCCTTAAATCTGAGCCCTCTGGGAGAGTCCCCAGAGCCTGGGCTTCCCCATGACCTCCAGGCTTGTCAGCACCTGGCAACAACAAGGAACTCAAAGGTGATCCATTGAATTTCTCTGAGGTTGATTTTGCACCATTGCTTCTTTGCTACGCGAGTCAGAACAGCTTCCTTATGCAGAGGTTTCCCATACCTCCAAGATATTTTCTTCATCTGTCCTGCTCATTAAGATATTGTCATAGCTTGGTGAAAGCTGAAGTACAGCAAAATGAGGGAAAAGATGGGCCAGCCTGAGCAAGGCAGTGCAAAGCAACCAGTGCTGAGCAACAGCAAGACAGAGCTTGCAAAAACCAGAAAAGGCTTTCATGCCTCTCTGCATGCTCCAAATGAGGTGGGGATATTTTTTATTTTAATATAAAAAACTGCCTTTCAATGAAACCTCACATGACTAAACTGCAGCTAAACTGAAAGCTGTATGGTTACGGCTAACCTACATGGGGATTCTATAAAGCCAGTCTTTTTTGTGGTCATCGGCAAGTGATGTGACTTCGAGCCCATTTAAGTCATACCTCATTAAAAATGCAAATTAAGAACGAAACATCAAAACACAGGCATCCCGCCAACTCTGTTGCAGAGATGTAAATTGCTAATCAAACAAGTACCACACTGAGCTTTTCTTCCCTTAAAGACAAAACCACGCACACAATGAGCTGCATAAATGAGCTCCTTGAAACAAGGAAGCAATCAGCTAACTCACTTCCAAAAGTTGCTAATCTTGGGCTGCCGGCTTACTTCTGACCCCCCATGCACAGCTGCACTGTGAACACGGACTTGCTTATTACAAGTTTATACTCTGTTGTCATTAAGCAAACAAGCTGCTTCAGGGCTCAGCACAATGCAGAGCAGATTATCCACACATCCATGGATGTGGGAAATGCTCAAAACCCCATTACTGTCTCAAAGAGTCACACCAGCATGTTCAGTGCTGTGCTTGTAACGAGCTCCATGCCATCACTTTTCTTTACTTTTTAATTTCCTCCCTTTCCACAATGTCAAGTCACTATATTCACCTAAAGCTTTTCCCAAGTAATAAAGACTACAAAGAGTTTACTCTATTTTCTGCATGAAGAGAAATCAAATACTAAACTATCCCTGGTGTGTATTAAATATAACCAATAAACAATCATTAGCTGCCATTGGACCATAAAATTTGAAGAGCCCTAACATATCATGTTGTTCATGGGAGTTCAGTAGTTCGTTTCACATGGCCATGCAGCCTTCTCGTCTGTGTGTGGTAATGGGATATATATGTGCAGGATGTGCCTTCCAAGGGTGCAATATATGTTCTGCTTAACGTAGTCCCGCATCCGCACTGCTCACGCTTCCTCCACCAAATACCCAGAGCAAACACTGAAAATAAAACAAGTTCATGGAGCCATCCGAGACAAACTGTACTGTTAGAAGCTATTTTCCAGCAACATTAACATGCAAATAATGTTGGTGGCCGGCTGATGGAGTTGGAGGCTGTGTACATACACCAGGCTTTCATTTTGCTTTACGACAGCTGGATTGCTTACCATGTACATTGTGCTTTATAGCATACCAAAGTGTGTGGGGGAAGAGAAACAACAGAAAGATTCCTGGCACAATGAATTTGATCACCGGTGGATGAATATACCTACAAGTACATTTCATAGAATATATTGAGCCATTCAAAAACATAGCTGCTCTCCTCTGAGATTTGTAATAGGCATTGATATAAAACCCAGAACAGAATGGGAATATGGAATAACTTCTAACTGTCAATTTGGGATGGTCTGCTACTTGAGCAAGTCTTCTCAAAGGGATGTTCCTAAAGTCCATTACTGAATTTGTGAACACAAGTAATGTTTGCATGCTAACAACTGCAAATGTTATTTTCCCTCTGCATTTTGCAGCGCTGCCCACCACAGTGCCTGACATCAGATCCAGGCAGGAGATGGATGGATTTGGTTAACGCATAGGACGAGGCAAATGGTGTAGCTTTATAAAACTGCAGTCTCAGTACCTTATTTTTCTGTAGCAAAACTGGAGACATGGACATTTAAGACTCAGCAGCTGATTTGTTACAGCCATTAGATTGTGATGTTTGCTTTCTGTTATTTTTAAGACCTCAGATTTTCTTGTGCTACTGAAAATAACTGGCCAGTGTATGAAATGTCCACTTAGAAGTTAACATAAGCACTGCTGGAATCACTTGTGGTCCCCCAAGCACAGAGCTTGCAGTCAAGCTTCCTGCTTTGCACCTTTGCTTTAGAAATGACAGTCAGAATGACATGAGACATAATACTGCTGAGTAATTTGGGCAAAAGGGACCATGGCTCAGCTTGCTCACACAAACAGTCCCAACTGGCCTGAATGGGATGGTCTTTTAAAGCAATCACTGTGCTACTGCCTAGTTACAGCATCAAACTAATTAGCCCTAAATCCCCTAATATGGGTGGTTTGAATTGCTCTTAAACAAATAAAAACAAAGAAAAGAAAAGGAAAAAATAAAGAACAAAGAAAAAAAGAAAAAGAAAAAAGGAAAAGAGACAATGCCAATTATTGGCATAATTAAGTGTAAGACGGTATCTTCAGAGGGCAGCTACTCCAAAGCATCAATATGAACGCCAGGGCAGAAAATCACAGGCACCAACTGACGAAGAAAGAAACAGAGAGAGGAATAATTGCCTGCTTCTGGCCATGTAATCTGGGCACGATGGCTGGGTTTAGAAAGGAAAATCGAATCAAGAAATCCTACACGGGGTGTCTAAGCAAATCTTTCCGAGATGTATGAAGGGTGGCACCGAATGCCAGGTGAAAAACAAATAACACTAACAGCTCCATAAGTCCTGCTTAAACAAATGCAATAAATAATGGAGGGAGGCAAGTAATATATTCCAGAGGATGTTTTACAAAACCCGGCAAAACCAAGCAACTTCTTGCAATCAAATTATGTATGCCTGGCATATAGTTCACTACAAATTCTAATCAGTTCTACCCTTCTAATAACATTACACAGAAAAATACATCATCATCCATCAACCAGATGGAGCATGATAGTTATACAAAACATATTGTATATGTTTTATTTTCCACTATGAGAATGTGATAAAATTGTGCACACTAGAATTAGAGATTATAAATAAATATTTTTGGCTCTACAAATCTCTGTAAATATTTATTTGCAAAATATTATATATACATGTTTAATCATTAAAAATACTACTTTGTGCCATGGGGAGGGAGAGAGATTTTACTGGCACAGGCTTTTGACTGCTGCCTTGTCAACACAAAGCCAGTATAGTTCTGTAGTTCACCTCCAGCAAATTTCAGCTTAACTTTCTGCTCCTACCACCTATGTATAGAAATATTTGGGCTAGGAAAAGGCAGCATTTTCTACAGAGGTTGTTTATCCTGATGTGCTACAAAAAGGAGCATTTATTCCCATTAAATGTGCAAATGTTTCAGCAAGGCAAAGCTGCTCTGGTAATTTATAAGAGCTGTGGTGAGGTGCCATGTGTTCCCATGCTACAGATAGGCTGCTGCATGCAGGTAACTGCCACTCAATTATACGTGGCTTGATCCTGCAGAGCACCAAGTGGGACTCTGCATAGATGGGAGAAATGCAAATCAATTCAACTCCAGGGCAGTGCTACTGCATCATATCACCACGGGATACCCTGGATTTGGGCAAATTCTTTTACTATAAGAAATTTTCAACACCCATCAGCTACACAGCATTATAAAACAACGTGATCAGTGTTATTTTTCATCTCAAACCAGTATGAGAATTGTTCTGCTGCTACAAGTCCTGCAAGAGTGATGCTGCAGAAGACACAGGCAAACTGTGTGAAAGGCAGCTGGGCAAGCAAATCTGTGCTTCATCATCCCAGTGATTCCCTGAAGGTGCTGAACAACTAGGCTGCAGACCAGACTGGTGGAGACAGGGAGCATCTCAACTGGCCTTCTAGGGATCTGGACTCACAGCCTTATGTGTCTGGGGCTCGCAGTACCCCATAGGGGCCACTGTGAAGAGATGGGTCTCGGTAGAAACACTACAGCAAAAATAAATTTGCCTTCTGCCTCAGCAGAATGTTTCAACACCTGATTTAGTGGGGGATTATATATCACTCAAGACAGGATGTGAATAGCAGAGTTGATTGGGGCAAAAAGCAGGAGGTGACTGATGGAAACACTCACATCTACTACAGGAATTCCAGAAACTGTAATTGGATCTTCTGCTACCTTTTCTTTAACCCCTAGGCCTGTCAAAGTAGGTCACACTGCTGGGATAAATTGGTAAAGTTCCCTGAAAATTTACTCCCCCTTACCCTTATCTGCATGGGCTACTTCCTTTCCACAAAGTATGACACGCATAAATTCAGGTTGCTATTTTCCCACTTGTGGAAGGAGCATGATGCAAATATGCACCTGAGGTGAAGCCTCACTGCTGGCACAGTAATGCTCCATAAGCAGTTCCAATGTACTACAGACTTGCTTCTGCAAAGACTCAGGTTCATATATGCCGATAACATTTTCAGGAGAAAATTTTGCAGTTGGTTTTAACGAAGTATCAACTAATGCCACTCTCTGACCCAAGCTATGCTGAAACAGAGCTTTAGAAATGTCACTTGCTCTTTGCTATGTGTTCCTTCAGACTGAACACATTAAAATGATAATGGAAAGGCAGCCTGAAAAGGGAAATAAAAAAAATAAAATAACATCAATAAAAATGCACTGTAAGTGCCATTGTAACAAAGCTGGCAAAGAAAATTTTCCCTCTGTTTTCTATTAGATGGTGTTGTATGAACATCTAAATTGTGCTTTGATTCCAGTTTCAGCAATGTTGAAAACATTTAAGAATATTCATAATGGTAAATGATGTAGCTGCTCTGATTCACAAAGAGCATAAAGCACTCTACAGCCACCATCTTGATGAGCCTCCAAGCAAAATAATTTGATAAAACACTTAATAAAGAAGAAAAAAAGCTATGTTTCATCACGTAAATGAGAAACACTCTTTGGTTAGAGAAGAAGGGTGACCTTGTTGATACCAAAGTGAGACTTGGAAGAGCTACCTCTGCTGCTGTTACAAATGATGTGACAAAACTTTACGCAACAGAATTTTTCAGGAAAACACCTTTGCAAATCTCTACATGGTGAGGAATTTGTTCTGTATGATCATGCACCAGGAGAGAGAGCTGTATCTCCAGCTGACAACTGCCTGCACAGCATCCTTCACCTGCTGTGTCCCAGATCCTTGCTTCCTTCTGTCCTCCTCTCTCCCATCCTCCTGCCCAGGCCCAAGCAGAGCCAAGCCCCACTCACACTTTGTCTGTGCCATAGCTTCGGTAGTCCACTGCTGCTGACACGGCCACGATCAGTGCAGGCATGCCATAACCAACCAAATAGAAGTACTTCCTCCGCGAGTGTTCACTCTCAAAAACCTCCACCAGCATGATGTAGAGCTGCACGCCTTCCAGGAACATCCAGGTGAAAGCCGCCAGGAAGAAGAAGTGCAGGAGGGCAGCAAAGACAGCGCAAGCTATCTGTAGGCAGATTTGAAAAGAGACAGAGGTGTTTGTACCATTCAACTTAATGTAACACTCAAGTTTACATGCAAACATACTCTCATTGGAAGGTTTAATAAGAATGAAGGAGTTCTTGTTCTTCCATCTCCAATGTAACATTTTTTTCACTTTGAAAATATACATATGAACTATTTTTAAACAGACACAACTGTACATACAAATTATATTCAAAAATACAAAAGCAGGTATGTACCTACTCTGGTAAATAAACACATAAAGATGTATATATATGGTATAAGCAGCATAAGCACATTTGTACAACCTGCTGATTAAACATATGCACACATGCTATTTACAAACAATGCCCCTGCATCCTCTAAAATCATGGCTCCTATGGTTTTCAAGCAAGACCTTAGATTTCAGTGTGACTCTCTGGCTGTTAACTCCAGGGTATGTGTGTTTATGTATAGACAGATTTCTCTTTCTTACTGGCGTTTATGTTGACAGAGTTATGCAGGCGTACATGCACACAAGTGTGCAGGCTAGATGACTTAACTGCCCCAATGCACTGGAGTTTGTCTGTAGATTCACAAAGGCTGTTTTTGCCTAGGCAACTTTCCAAACGTCAGCATGCCCTGTGAATATCCTTGGGTACTGTGGACTGTCTGACATGCACACAGGGCTTTCCAATACAGCAGTTATAGGCAGGATATTACAGGAAGGGATTTGAAAAACAGGAAATACCATGAAAATCCAAAATCCATTCCAGTGCTAGGAAGAAGGCCTTTTCTTTTTAAAAACAGAATACCAAAATGCATTCTAGAGTTAAATAAATATGGAAAGACATCGCTTAGGGAGCAGCTTTTTCCATCCACCTAGCAATCTCAAGGCAGCTAATACAAGCAAGTATCTCAATCTCCTTTCGGTAACCAGGATCTGACTCCCAGTTGATAACTTCACCCCGTAAGAGCTCAAACAGGGCTTGAAGTAGCAACTGGAATATATCCCACTCCATGGTAAAACATACTACTGCAGTGAGGTGAGAGCCTGCACCAGGAACAGAAAGCATTTTGCCTCTTACCGGCTGGTCAGTCCGGTTGATGCCAATGAGGAAGAGAAGTTCTGCTACAAAGAGGCTGATGCACAAGTTCTTGTGAATTGTGTTGCGGTCACTCTGTAGCCCACGGAAGAAGCAGAAGGTGAAGATGCAGATCAGGAGGCAGACAAGTGACAACAGGATGCCCACCCAGGTGATAAAGTCCAGAAGCAGGTCATGTACTGCATCGCTGTGCTGGAGATAAAACAACAAAAAGATCATCAGCCACATAGCGCATAACTTCTAATCCATCCCAGGCAAACAGTGAGGTTATCTGAGACACTCAGGCTCACCAAGCCGTGGCCCAATGAACTACAACTAATGAAGGATATTAAGACTAAATGAACCTAGACTTGAATCCAGCAGCCTGAAACTCATACTCCAGAGTGCCTGGCAAACTATGAGTGCCAAAACAGATTCAGACCTCAGAATATCCTAGAAATAATGATGTTGTTGCTGAATACATTGAGATATCATAGCTAGTCTTGAGTGCAGTTCCATTTTTCACAAACATGGCAAAGAAGAGGATGTACTGTATAAAGAACCATCAAACACTGTGATTCAGGTGTAAAAATGTTTCATACACAACACTGTGGAGCTGACAACCACAAGTCTGTTATAACCATTTAACAGCGAGAAAAGACTCTTTACACATCCACAGACATACATGAGCTTGAAGGTTTTGGACAGAAAGAGAACACTTAAATGTCTTGTCTTTCTTTTCAACAGGGAACAAGAAAGTACATTTTTGTTTTTCAAGAACTGAAGCTGTATTTTAAAACTCCCGGTAAGTCAAACTGAGCCCTGGAACATTCCTCAGGAAAAAATAAATAAATTAATTGAAATAAAGACATCTCTTTCCACATGACTTTTGCTTTAAATTCTAACAAAACAACGGTGCTAAGAAAGCTGGGCAAGTGAATGTTTCCCTTGCTTGTAACACATTTACCTCAAATCATGCAAGCATGGCCATCAAAGTTAAGTAATTCAGCAGTGTTTTGCAAAGTGCAGCACAGGTGTGCTTTGACTCTTGATAAACATCTCTGGACTGCTCCTGAACTTAGCAGAAAAAAAAAAGAGGGGAGAGTTCTGAGAGTCCAACAGTGAGGGTGTTCCACCACCTTACCAAGGCTGTAAAACTCATGAGTAACTCCACAGGTTTCCACCAGATGTGGTGAAATTAGAGATATCACTACTTAGTAAAATGTAAATAAGAAATAAGAAATACATGGCAAGTCACAAAGTGGCTGCTCAGGACTAAGTGGTTAGAGTCAAAGAGCTAAGGGAAAGACCGCCTGGAAGTCTCCAGGGCCTTTTCAAAAAGACCCAAGAGCCTTGAAACCCAGCTTAGTGGTCCACCAGGCTGTGTAACAAATGGTGTTCTCATTCCCCTCTACTTCTGGCATTTTGATGACTTAGGCGTTATTTAGACTGGCAAATACAGCAGTGTCACACTTCAAAAAGCCAGGACAAACTGGAAACATTTTCCTCCCTGTGGGATAAAAGCCTATGACAGATGGAGGAAAAAGGTGATTAATTTATCCATTTTCTTTGCCTGCCTGCCAATGATAAAGCCACATCAAATGTCAGGCCTTTCCTGATATACACTCTGCTATGTCAGCACCCGTGAGAAACAACTCAAATCTTTCAGCTCTTTGGCTTTATCAGCATGAGTGATAGGCATCAAACGATAATGAAAGATGGGGAGTGACTTTTCCCCTCCATCTCTTCCATGCTGGAGGTTTTGTTTCGAAGGAGACTCCCTGAAGGAGGCAGAGAGATGAAGTCTCCTTTCCCCAAATGCTCTTACAGAACCTTTTGAGCATTTCTGATACCAAAGGGGCTAGCTGTATCAAGTACAGCACTGAGGCATGAAATCCTACTGCATTTACTGCTGACCATGATAGAAATGCCAATTCCATGCAGCTCCTCCGGCATCCAGCAAACCAAGAAGACAAAGTGCACATCATTTTCCTGGTGGCCACACATTCCTCTATCTGTGTCATTCCAGCTCATCCATCTCTCTTAACTCAGTGCAAAAACATGCTAATGCAAACCTTGAGCCTTTCAAATCATTCTCTTTTTCATCTGAGGCTGCAGATAAGGTCTCCCTGAACAGCCCTGCCAGCTCACCTAATCAGAGGGACCTGCCAGGCAAAAGTGACAGAAGGCTCTGGGACTGGGAGAGCAGGACAACATTGCTAATGCAGGTATATGTAAGGAGACAACAACCATGATGGCTGTGGAAGAGCAGGTAACATGAGGCCACTGGCTCTGACTTAAAAATTCCAAAGCACAGCCATCCTAGCAAAAGGAACATTCAAGGCTTCTTCCCATAAATAAGACAAAGTTCAGAGAAAGGCCATTTTCCAGACTCTTGTCCTCCAGTTTGTACAGATAACCAGACTTGCCTGCTCCCTGCTGCAGAATTCAGCTCCTGCTCTTGTTTATGCATCCCAGCCCTCTAGTTTGTTAGGATTTCTCGGCAAGGCCTCTCTGTCCTCCAGGGAGTCAAAAGCTCCTCCCAGCTTAGTGTCATCCATAAATACATCCAGTATACCTTCAAGTCCAGTATCCCAGTCAATGAGGAAAACATTAAAGAGAACCGGCTCTAAAATGACTACTCCTCTTTCTATTATTAATCATAATGATAATACTGACTTCATGCACACAACATCCATCCTTGAAGTACTAGGAAACAGTATAAACAGTTTCTCCATAATTACAACTTCTGCTCAACTTCAACTTTGCAGGGCTAAGTGTTACAAACAGTGCACTGACATACTGTGCCAGGGTTGCAGCATCTGAGCTCATTCCTTCAACCACTGAGACACACAAAACAAGCACATCTTCTCTTTTCCCTGCTCCTCCCCAGCACAGTTCAAGTACTCCCTGACCAAGGACAAAACAGCTTTGACATATACACTAATGATATCCTTGTAGAACCCTGCAAGCCCTAAGGTCCCTAAAGCATGTGAAACACACCCAAACCATCACAGTGCTGATAACAGTCAACTTGTTCTTCTCAATAATCTCCTGAAGATGCTGGCAGCCAGAAGAACCCATGGGAGATCCCAGATGTCAGGACAAAGATCAATTTCCTGACAGTATCAATCAAACACCAGCTTGCCCAAATGCATCATGACTGCCAAGACCTGTATATCAAGACTTTCATGGCCCTTTATGCAAGCCACTGAGTTTTATTACAGCTACAGCCTTGCTAGCTTTAAAGGTAAGTTGACACAAGGATTATTCTCAGCATAGGAGCAATTATTAAGTGAACTACACAAAAACTTCCAGGTGGATATGTTCCTTTGGATTCCAAAACTGCAGTGTAGTCTTAAATGCAGAAACGTTTGGACTAACACTGTAAAAATATATATTCTCTGCTGAGTAAGTTTTACATCTGCAACTTGGAGGAGAACCTGACCCCAAACTCAGTGAAGGAAGTGCTCCCTGGCTTTGGAATGAAGCCTTTCTTTTGCACAAGTGGGGCCAAGAGCTTTTGGAAGAGAGCACTGATAGAAACATGTGCAGGAGGAGCTGCAGGAACCCTGATAGCCACCAGAGTGGATGAACAGGCAACCGAGCCATTATTCGGGCTGTGAAATCAATGAGCAGCTCTGGCAGCACCGGCACAGCAGAGCTGAGCTAATAAAAACAAATCCCAGGGAATGTCAGCTTATGACAGAATGGCTCTCCCTGAGATGAACAGCCATTTCCTCCCTTATTAAAAACATCAGTAGAAGAAAACAGCAGCCAAACCAAGCTGCCAACAGCAAAGGACACATTCCTTTGCCTAATCTGTCCCTTCAGGAAAGGAAAGAGTAATATGTTTGGAGGTGGAGGAATAAGCAAGCAGTAAATAATAACACAATGCATCGACTCACTCAGATATGACCACTCGGCGCCCAGCAGGAGCTGGCAGTGCTGGGCTGGGCAGAGACCCAAGTGGGGCAGATCTGAACTCCTGCGCATTGCTGCTTCTGCAGCTTTTCAGATTTGCAGCTCTCCAGAGCTGTTTAGGCTCTCTCTGCCCTCTTTCCCCATCATTGGTGTCAAGAGAGGATTACTGTTGCAGCCTTGCTGTAATGCTTCATGGAAAAGCACAAAGGACTTAACTTTACAAGCAAATGGTTTTGTAGATATGCCAGAAGTGTCAGCTGGGCTTCCTGGACTGGGAGGAAATCCCAAGGGCTCCCGGACTTCCTAACAGCACTGCTTGCTGTGGTTATGCAGGCATGAGAGGTTCCAATGGGGCTTTCCTTCCTCTGTGGCCAAATGGGATGTGCTGGAGAAGGTGGGGGGGGGGGGGGGGGCGGGGGGAAAGGGGGGGGTGCCTCTGCTCTAAAAATCATCCTATCTTTCCAAAGATGCACCAAGGAAGGCAGCCAGACCTATTCTTCTGGAATACAGTAGCTACCTAGGTGTGCACACCCTCCATGCTCTGCAAAGGCAGCACATCTCTGCCCTGCTTTCATGGGCACCATCAGAATGTAATCCAGGAATAGAGCCTGATGCCCCCTCCCACCTCCCCCCCACCCCGAAGCCTCTGTGCAATGTCACTGGCTCCTCATGATCATATTTTAAATAATGAATTCTGAGCACTCATGCAAGGTGGTTTAGCTGCCAGAATAATGTGCCACAGGGGCACACACAAAGGGAAATAGGTACAGATCTCATCTTACCATGCACTATAAACCATGCTGTGGATATGATGTGTGGCAAGAGCCCAGGGTTTCCATCTCACTGCTGACACTGCTGCAGCTTTCCTGTGGCAAGTCACACTCAGCTGTGTGGTGCCAGTGAGGAGAAGAAGTTTGGATCAGTACTAGCAACACCCCAGCCCTGCCCTATGCTGGCTGGAGTTGGTAAAGTGGCACAGCTCTGCTTACTCATAAGGCATCTCTAACTCAAGAAACAAGCCATAGCGGTGGTGCCAAGCTCACAGTGTAGATGTCTACACAGCCAAGCTGGTCACAGCATCATCAGCTCCTGCTGTCACACTGATGGCCTTACCCAGCCCAGTTCCAGGAGAGCAGGGATAGGGCTAGACCACACCACAACCTTCCCTTCCGTCCTCATACACGCAGCCACACCTTCCAAGATAAGGAACAGCACAAACTATGAGGCATCTCATTCCCCTTTTCCCCTGCTTATTCTTTAAAGAGCCAAAGCATAACCTTTTCCTCTCTTTGTTCATTCACCTCTTTCAAAAATGAGATTTAAACTGGTTGTCATGTCAAAGAGGCAATCCAAATGGCTGAGACACACAGCATCTCTGAAAAAAAAACAGCTAAATATGATCAAGGTACAACAGTCTCCCCAGTTTAAGGACTTTATTTAGGGGAGGGTAGAATGAAGTGGTCACAGACATAAGGACCAAAGAGATGTCCATGTAGTCAGAGATGAATAATGTGTTTAAAAGTCTTAAATCCAATCAAGGAGGGTCTTGCTTTAAAAATTACTCTCAGTGAGAAAGGAAGGGGATGGTAATATACAAGATGAGGCATGGTGTTTGTAAACGAGTGCTATTTCCAACATAAATTTTATGGTAGAGAATCAGGAAATCCTGCAGGTTGATGCTGTCCCCATTCTACAACACAGCTCCTTACCATGGATCTAGCCATAGCTCATGGACCAGAGGACCAAGAAGGATGATATCAAATAAAATAAATACCCATTGAACTGGGAGGGGAAAAGAAGCAGTGGCTAATGATTTGCTGTGCTCTGACATTTCTGGCACCTGTAAGCAGAGAACCAAGAAACCAAATTAAATAAACTGCAGCTTCCAGCATTCAGACTCAATCTTTTTAAAGGTAGGCTCTAATTTTTTTCCAGGCTGAACATTCTGAAGTTGTTACCTGGGAACATCTGAGCCAGCAGTTCAGGGAGTGCAGAGATGCAGACCAGCAAGAAGTCCGATGTGGCAGAACAAGAAATAGTAAGACTGAGCTGTGGCTCACTTCAAAATGCTGTGTATCAAACCAAGACTTGGGAACTCAGGGAACTCACTGCAGTGATTTACAGCCCACCTAGACAAAAAGCTCAAGGATTACTACCAGATACACCACACTGAATTGACCCTGTAGGCACAGATTACTTGACCTAATAGGTTTCCTATCGGTAATTTCTGTGATTCATGATAGGTCAGTCAGAGTATGATAGATTTTCTTACCTACAGGGCTTGTGTAGTTTTCCAGGGGAGGCTACACAAATGCTAACAGTATTTTGCAGGTAAGACATTAATAACAGCAGAAGCATGCAATACACAACCAGATGTGCATTTTACATCCCTTTATTCTGGGAGTTCATTGCTGTCACAGATTCCATTTCATAACACAAACTCAAATACAGCTGCATTTTGAATTTTAAAATCCCACTGAAGACAAGTAGATTCAATAACTTTTATGTTTAATTAAACTAGTTCCTATTTAATAACATTACAATGTTACTTTCTACAATATGTAACATACTTCTTTTTGAGAACTCTTTTAATGGTACAAAATGATTTGTCTTGCAAAATTCATCACATAATCTTTCCAGTAATTTAATTCTGCAGTTAAGTGTTTTTGCAATCCTGCACCCGTTTCTGCTTCCATTCAGTGCTGTTTAATCCCACAAGTGCTAATATACAGCTAAGCCAGCACTGTAATAACTTCAGCTTGCTCTTTATATCTGAAATGGCTGTATTGCTTTAGGCAATAGACCACTGTATTCCATTTGGACTTCATATATTTTTATTCCTGTCTCTCCTCTGCTTGCTTTACACTTCCATTCCCCAAATAATTAGCATGATGTAACATGTGGTATAGAACAACATCTGAAAGCTTCAGATTAATTGCTACTGTTAAAACACCTTTATTTTTTGCCCTTTTCCTTCCTCTTTATTTATTTATAAACTTATTTAAAGAAGAGTAAGCTCTGGCACTCACTACACATTGATAAGCAACATTTATCTACCCTAAGGTACCTTTGCTTATTCTGTTTTGGGTGGTTTTTTTTAATTGCATTTTCCCACTAGCACTGAACTTGTTTTCTGGCCGCATATTTTTCCCATGGTACATTTAAGATGCAACTGCTATAATTATTATGATGCAAAACACGAGCTTATATGAAAAACAGTTTGTAAATTTTGAAGAATAACCATGCAGCAATTACATAGGAAGAATGACTTATTTAACTACTGGCTTTCCTCTCTTGGCATGGGAACTACAATGTTTTTACAGAATTTAAGGTCCATAATGATCATTTCACTGATACAAACAATAGATAGATATTTAACACAGACCTCATCTACATTAATTCTATTCCGTGATTTAACTAAATATCCACAAGACTGCAATAACACGGGCCAAATGTACTTCCCAGCTGATGAAAAGAGTCATTTGCTTCCAAGTCTTAAATTCTCTATTCAAAAAGAGGTTCTTGTTTTCCCCAGAAAACTGTATGGAAGGGCAATTTGGACCACTATGGGTCCAGAAGGTCAACCCTCACTGGGAGGATGCACCAACAGGTACAGGCTCTTCCTAACAGTTCTAAGCCCTCTGTGTGTGCATAGCAACCCTCTGGGTTAGGGCACTGCTGTTCATTATACTCAAATACATTTGCCCCAGCTCTGGGAAAGAACATCTAGGGCAGGATTTTTCTAGACATGCCTTTTTTCACAGCCACCATGCAATCTAGCCCAAAGCCACTTTCAGGGAGGCTTCCAAGTACGTTCAAACCCCTGTGCATGTAAATAAAGGGTGGACTTCAGTTTGGGCACATAAACAACTCTGAGCCCAACTAATTTTAACAGTCAAAACGTAACTTCAAAAGTAAAGTCTCCTCCTCTTAACTGGGAGTCCTATTAAGACTGGAATTGATCCCAGCAACTTCTTCTCTTGAAGCACACCAATAAATCCCCAACACCCGTGGTCAGCCAATGACATTTTCTGCTCCTTTGGACAAAGACATATTGCTGTTTCGAGTTGAGAGCCACACAGCCATCAATCATTTGCTCAGTGGTGCTACCTCCCAGCTCCGCCTTGCCATATATGCTCTGCTAATAATTAAATCCCAGCCCATAACTCCCAGAGCAGCCACCAAGGTCTCCTCTGGAGAACACACTCTTTTGCCATGCAACCAGGGAGGGAGATCATTCATGAGTAGAAGTGACACTTGTCAGATTGGTGTTGGCTTTTGATTAAGGAGCAGGACTCAGATGTCCACTCCCCACGATGCGCAGTGTTCAGTCTCATTAGGTAGGGTATTAAGGATATTCATTACAGCAAAGGAAGCTCCTTATGCTTCCAAAAACCCACCAAACTGAACTCAGTAAATCACAGATCTTAACTACAGAAGAAAACTGTTAATGTGTCAAAAATTTCAGAATATCATTAACAGTGTTTAGGACTGTTCCATTTAGGGATGCTAGTCCATTGTCCCCAGCACCACTTTGAGAAGTCCTGCATAAGCACTCAGCATCCTCCCCCCAGGGATTGTCCTATCTCAAAGACAACTACAAGGTTTCAGATGCACAAACTGCCTTTTTGTACAAGATGCAAAGCAATAAAAAGATGCTAAAGCATGCCTGCAAGAGATGAGTGCGAGTCAATGGATGACAACAATTCCCATTTATTTTTAAACCACTACCTCTCCAAAGCAACAGGTTTTCAGATGGAAGGGGTTTAAAACTCATTGCAGCAAGATAAGAAATGTGTCACTTCCCAGATTTTCACTGAGATAGCCAGATGGCCAGTTCCACCAGCAGACCAGAGGAAGGTGGTAGAGCAAGGAAGAGCAAGGTGACAAGTAGCTAGAGAGAAGAGTTACAGATGTTTGCAGGATACCCACCTGCCCTCCACCCTCAGACTGGCATGATTGCTAAAATAAACATGCCAGGAAGCTGTCTGGTTGCATCAGAATCAGCAAAGTGAAGCCAATTTGGCTGTTAAAACACTGACACTTTGGCTGCAGCCAAGCTATAAAACATGACCCGAAAGTTGTGAGAGCAAACATCCAGAAACATCCACAGGCAGACAGCACACTGGCTTGGCACTCAGGAAGCTTCCAGCTGCAGGTCTTTCCAACCTGTTGGTTGAGCACGGGCAAGCTAGGGTCTTGCCTTCTCTTTCTGCAAGATGAGATAACACCAGTGCTACCAGTCTAATGAGGTGCATGTGAAATGCCATGCAGACAAGGCTTTCCTAGCTGCAGTTTGAGTAGAGGCTTGTTCAGTGCTAGCTTATATCTGCACCATGCAGTACAGATCATGCTTGTTCACATCAGTGGAGTGGAAAGCTATCTGCATTTTCCAGGTGCAACCTCTGACTTCAGTGACTCAGGTGTATCTGTTAACTCCAGGCAGGTGATAAGCAGCCAAACATACGTTTCTTGTGAAGATTCAAGCAATTATGAGAAACTGGCAAAAACACTCTTAGACTGCAGAATACTGTGAACCTGTTGTCACATAAACACATGCTCTGAATTGACCATTTCTTTGGACAACTCCTAGGATAATGTCACAGCCATTTAACGGCACAGCTCCTTGACTGGTAGTGACTCCTGCAGAATACAGAAGATACATAATCCTGCAGCATCAAATCTATCCTGTTCCTCTCAGCTGGACCCAGCTGTTGTGGCAAATGAGCTGCCAGGCTCTCATTTCTTTTTTGTCAAGCATTGGTCATGCATGACAGTGCTTTAATATATATTTTATTTTGCTCTTCAAATTGGTCTTCAGATTAGTAAGTGAAACAAACATATACAAAGGAATGATAGTAAAAGACTATTTAAGAAAAGGTATTTTAAAATCATAACAGCTTTTGTGGTTATGCAGCCACAGAATTGGCTCTGAAAAGGTCTGCCCAAACAGAATCCCCTAGAGGGCTTCAGAATGGTCGATTTGGCTGCATTTGGCACACAAAACAGAGACAGCGCAGCAAAGAAAATAAAAAGGCCAAAGTCCTTCAGTAATCACAGCCCCCTTTCTATAGCACATGAAAGTGTTTTCAACTAAAGACAGAAAAGACAGCTGAGGAAATGAGAGACAACTCAAACATTGTCTCATTCTTGAAAAATATCCCAAACGTGCACTCCTTTCCCCACTAGCACCATAAGGAATGTTTACTTTCAGGAACAAATTCATTAGGTACGACGGGGCTACTCATATGAGAAACCAGTATTACACCAAGGAGGCAGGCAACAAAACTAACTGATATGTACCAACACTGGGGGATGTAAAATCGAGACAGGATGGTATAATGAGCTTTTTTTTTTTCTTTTTTTTTTTTTTAATGTGTAGCTTGCTGTCAATGAATGTATCTTCCTCCCATAGTTGGTGTCTAGAAAAGATTTTTGACTCCACACATGCACCTCACAAATATGTGCAGAATGTATTATCAGCTGCTGCAAACAGCGCACCCAACTCACACCCAACAAGGCAGTCTTGATTTGCTCCTGTCCCACCATACAAGTTCTCGCTGCTCCTTGTTGGCACAGCTAGGACCCTCAGAGCAAGGATCAGGCTAGGATATGTTCTGGGCCAGACTGCAAAGGATGTGTGGAATCAATGGCTAGCTTGGCTCACCAGTCATCTGCAGTTCTAAGCTGCTCATGCCAGGAGATTGGTGCAGTCTTTGCAGAGGTGTGATCGTCTACTTTTTCACCACATAACAGAAAGATTTACAGGAGATACTTTCTACCATTAGAGTTACTCTAACATAGCAATTTCCCTGTTCAGCTGCCTTTTGCAGTAACAACATGGTGTTATATTGGCAACTGTTCAGTACATTGGTAGCCTGTAAATTTGCAAAGCCTACCTTAACTTCCACATGTGCCATCAGGACTGCAAAGTTGGTTAGGTGATTGCAGGAGCATGTGGTGTGCGTCTTGTTAGTTGTCAGAAGGCGACATCCTTGTGTGGACCAATACCCTGTCATGGTACGCTTAGTATAGCTCCAGAATGAACAGTTTGGATTGAAATTTTCTTCTGACTGCTGCAAGGAAGCAATGAGTAAATGCAGTAAAATGATAAGGTTTCAGAGATTTCTAAACACATTACTTTTTTTTTTTTTTTTCCCCAGAGGCTCTTTGTAACTCTTACTCTTTAATTTTAGATAAATAATCAACAGTGACTTCGAAGTCGAGTATTACTTGTCAACACCAGACAAAGTTAGGTTATTGCTGCTCTCTTTGCTAATACAAACTTAGTTCTTTGTTCTTGATTAATTTCAGACACAGACTAAATTCAGCTCTTCAAAACCAGATTGCTTCATTTGCATTGCAGAGCGGAGAAATTAATTGCTTTAAGCAATCAACTTTAGCAATGACTGTGCTTGGCTAACAGGAGTGCTAGCTGTCCTTTTTCACTGTAATTCCACTTTCCTCTAATATCCCCTGCCACCATGATAAAATAATATTATGGACCATTCTAATATATTGTTGGTTTTTAATTACAGAATGACGTGTGTCAGCAACTGAGCAATGGGCATCAGCTCAAAGGAGACTTTCTTTACTTTTATTAATGCAATACAAAAGAGACTTTCCCCATAAACAACTCAAAGTACAGAGGAACAAATGTGTAATTCAAAATCTAATCAAGGATTGCTGGGGGCCTCAGATGAGCAAACTTTTGAGGCACTTTGTAACAGAAACAGATTATTATTTATATTATTTTTTTTTAAAGATTTTCAAACTTGCTCACCTTGATATGCTTGACAGTAAAGACCACAGGATCAGCTAGATAAACCTTATTGCTGAACTCTTTGTTTATTGCTGCCGTGATGACAGGGGAGTTGACGATGACGGAGTGATTAGTGGACATTGCTTCAGTTCCTAATTTCATGCTAGCATTCTCCGTGGAGAGATAGGTGCCCAAGTTGTTGTACAGCACAAAGGCCACCCTGATTTCACCTAGAAGAGCAGCGTGAAGTTAGATATCCAGGTCAGTGCACTGGCTTTCATTTTGGATGACAAATTTCTTCTTCGAATGAACTTTATTTTTATTTATTTATTTATTTATTTATTTATTGAGAAAGCATGAAAGAATCAAGATGTGGTGTATGAAAATTCACTTTCTCCTGCCTAGACCAGTGAGCACTACGAAGTACACCAACTGGTCCAAGGACAAGAAGTTAAGAGCTGCCACTGGAAAACAAACTCTTATAAGCAGACACATTGGAGAAGCAAAGGTGAGCTTATTTTTGGCATCAGTAGAAAAACTGACTCCAGAGAAAAGAATCCAGGTGATGCATTTCCCACATGACTTAATGCTATTCTCCAGGCAACGTTTGGAAAATGTATTTCACTCTGGCCTGCCACAGAGTTTGCAAAACTATAAGTCCAGTGCAAGCTCCATTAATAAATGAAGACTACCTCAAAGAAGTGTGAGTTCAATTCTGGGAGAAGAAATCCAAAACTTTCCAATACAATTCCAATCTCACATGAAGAGCAAAACAAAACCAGCAGAAATTTGTCAATCAGATATCCCTCTTCCAATAAATACACCCACCAAGCTTAATTTTTCTACAGTAATTTCTTTCCTAGCTCTTTGGCAGTCTCTAGCTGAATGCCAAGCTGATAAAAATTGATGGGGCTCTCTCAATTTGACTGGAACTCCACTGATATGCTTAGAAATAAAGACTTACTTTCCAACACAATTCTTGTTCCTTACAGATCTTCTCCAAAGCTCACCGTTATTAAGATTTGCTGCTATTGCTTCTTCCCTTTCTTTTCAGAAACCTGCATAGTGCGCCACTGTGAAGTAGGTTATTCATACAAGCCTCTTATTCCATGTGAAGGCTCCCATGGAAGTTAACAGTAGTTAGAAGTACTTCTCTAGATGCAGTACTGTGCCCCAACAAACATATCATGTAGGGATCTGGCATATTTCTACAGCCAAAGGTGCTGTACCTACCATTTCGGCCATTTTGTTTCAAGGTATTTGCTGAAAGTTGAATGGCGCTCCCATGGCCCGTGTTCTGGGGAAACTTCAGATCTTCTAGATTGCCATCTGTGCTTAGTCTTGCAACTTCCAGCTCTGTTTACAAGAGAGACCAACAGTAAGAAAAACCATCACTGAAAATAATCACCTACACAATACTTGGAAGTTTAAAAATGGTGTTCCAGACCATCTGAAAGCAGAGGAATCAAGTTACAAGGTTTCATACTAGACTCTTTTCAAATCTTTGCCTTGAAGAAGTTTTAGATTTAATTAAAAAATAAAAATCAAATCAAATCAAATAAATTCATTTCTCTGTGGAAGACAAAAGACAACTAGTTCTTGTAAACAAGAACCTCAGGATATTAAGGACAATGGTTAAAATGAAAATGTGAAAATGCTAGTTCTTCTGCCACTGGCGATTGGTACTTTCTGCAAGTGTTATCAGTGCTTGGGATCTGTATTCATAGAAAAAGAAAGAAGAGTTGTTCTCATTTTACATATGCACAGTGGGAGTGCTGGTGCTTTCCATCATGCTTGTTTTTTAATTAAAATCAACAATCAGCCAAATAAAGACACGAATTTGTATGAAATGAAACACAATTGCATTACGATGAACCATCTCCCTGTGAAGCAGCACTCTCAATGTGCTAGCGCAGATTTTGCACTTAAAGACAGGACTAATAAAGGCGGTTTAGTTGTTCATTTCCCATGAGATTTCAAGGACAGGGAGCTATTGTATTCCCTTAGGCTCTTTTGGAAAGACTTCCAAGTTTTTCAGACCAACGGCCAAGACACATCCAAATGAAGTCAGGTATCACAACCCTTACTCCCTCTCTGGTGCTCTCAGTATGTACAGGCTCTGTCTCTTACGGATATTGTCGGTGTTTTCACGGACAATGTCAGTCTTCAGCAGGTTATCAGCCAGCACAAAGGCACTGTCCTCCACGGTGTCAAGCAATTTGGTGGCTGCACGTTGCTGTTCACTTGAGTTCAGGTCTCTCCAGGCATTCAGAGCCTGCGGCTGCAGGAGGTTGTTCACTGTCTCCACCATGGCCTGCAAAGCAGAGGAACTGAGTAAGAAAGTACTTGAGCACCTCTGAAACCTCTGACATATGCTCAGTTCCCTTCTCAACACACATAGGGACAGGACAGCACCACTTTCCCCACCCACTGAGGCAGCCTACAGTGAAGCTAGTCATCATGTATTGCATTAGATAACACTGGGAGAAAATCTTGATTTTACTTGATTATCAACTTCTGTGATCATCAGCTCTGAGCTCAGATTAAGAAGGAATTAAGAGTCAGGGGTGGTGGAGGGGGGATGGGGAAATCCCTAAAGAAACGTGCAAGAAAATATATTTCAAAAGCTATCTGTGAAGCAAGTTGCTGCTATCTGCTGCATTAAGATTCAGAAGCTGAGCTGGGACACCCGTGGAAGGTCTCTAGTATCCATTTGCAAGGGCTACACTCCTTCTAGAGCACTTCCCACCACATAATCTCTAACAGGCTGTCACAGAGACTCAGAAACAGTTATGTTACACCCCTTCATCCAGAGAACAAGCAGGTGCCCATAGAGATTTAGATAAGATGCCAAATTTCAAATGTCTCAATTTGGGAAGGAGTCAGCCATTTGGCAAGCCTGCCCCACAAAGAGACACCTCCATTGCCAGCTATCACTGACTGCATAAAACAACCTTCCTTCTAAGATGAAGCTGCCATTCATAACAATACTCTGCATTCTGAAAGTGTAGACATCAAACCCATAGCTCTGTTTTTCAAGACAGACAGTCCCATGGGCTTCCTACATGCTGCAAACCTAAAGCACACTCTGTGGGTCACTTTCATGGAAACACTTTAGTTTTTACTCCTGACTGTCTCTAAATCCACCCACAAGATGATGCATGAAAAGAGGACGTAGCATGGCATGCTCTCTAGCAGAACCCTAAGGAAAAGCGTTCAATGGCAACACAAGGCACAGTGAATTTAGGGCATCCTGACTACCCCTCACCAGTCATGGTCAGATACGAACGTGCAGAGGAAGAATAAAATCATACTGAACCAGAGTAAAATGTTATTGTTGTATGCAGGTGACCTTCAGGAGTTTTCTGCTACAGCAATGTTCACAGAAAAGCAAAGACAGCTGGGCCTGCCACTCCTGTTGCTTTTGATTCCAGAAAAGACAATTAACAGAGACAATGTCATGAGCATCTTCATCCTAAATGTCCTTCAGGTTGAAAACTTTCTCATAACACTGCAGCTCCAATTGGAAGACTGAGCCAGAATTGGGCTGCTCTGACAGTAAAAAGCTCAGACTTTCCAACTTACTTAATTCATGACAAAATAATTCATCTGTTCTTATGCCAAATCTCTCTTTACCTTAAGTAGATCTTTCCCTACCTGGCAGCGACTGCCTTGGTCAAGAGGCATTTTTCCTGAGCCTCATAGCTTGGTTTCCAAAGGATAGAGCACCCAATGCTTCCACCGCTGAAGTAAGTTGAAATGGCTGAAAATCTCTACTGCAAAAAACTTTTTGCTGTGAAGCCTTTACAACACAAGACTTGAATCCCTTTCTCATTTGTTGTTAAGTAGAACTTACTATACATAAATCAATTTTTTAAATTGATTATTAAACTCATATTCTTCAATAGCCTAAAAGTCATCTTAACAAATGTGGTATGCGTGCAGGGAAAATGGTAAACTTTAAAGGTGAAAAAGAAACACTGAGAATCCACTACATTTTAGCATGTTTTTCTGGTGTTTTAAAATCTTAAAGCCTGATTGCTGCAGTTCTCATAAAATGCTGTGTTTTACTAAAGTAGTTTGTCTCTCTGCAAGAAGAAAGAAGGTGTTACTCTTTCACAGTGAGCAAAAACCTTGACTATTTTACCGTGGAGGTTCTACACAACGTAGACTTCTTGCAAAGATCTTATATTCCTGGAAAGCAGAAAAAGAGCATTTTTCTCCCTTTTCAATGTTAGCATGCAAATTACAACTTGCCTTACATCCATTTAGCTCAGCTCCTAATGGTGTTTTTAAATCTCTATTAAAATAACATGCTGGATTCTTTTATCAATATCTCAGTGGTTAAAACAGTCATTGCAGCAGATCTAGCTCCTGACTCTGGATGGAAAGGTAACGTCTATTTGTCTAAACATGAAACAGATGCCAAGATATTTCTTTTACAGTGAAACACATGCTACAAAGATTTTTCCTCAGAAAGGAAGTAACATATATACCATTTATTTTAACAAAGCGTGTGTGCATACAAAGCTTGACAGAGAACCTCAATTAGGCCTTATGTGCCACCTCCTGCACACTGAGCTGTACTCTCCATCCAAGAAGCATCTTCAAGTGACAAGCCTGAAAACAGCCATTTCATGTCACTCTGGTTCCAGGGCCTGACTCTAAACCTCCTGTAAGATTTCCAAGGACTTCAGTTCTGGTCCCTAACACATATCTGAGCAAGTTGGTAGACTTCATCATTGGCAATACATCCGAGATGAATTTAGTCCATTGCTTTTCCCAGAGGGTCAATCCCCTCACCTGCCTCAGTGCATTAATCAAGTGTTCCTCACATTATATTTCTGAGTGCAGCACTTCATTATGGCTGAGTGCTGTGGGCTGAAGCCAAGGAGATGAGGTGCTAATGAAATGTTTGCATTTTGGACAGGAGCTGAGGTAGGTGTTTAAATGAAACAAAACAGCTGTTAAAGCAACAGTGTCTCTTGAGAAAAAGATGCCAAATGGGAAAAGTTGGACAGGAGAAAGAGAACTGTGGGAAGGCAGGCACATGGGACACGGATTGGCCTGTTTTTGCGTTTTGCTGAAGTTTAGGTTGGTTTGCCACCAGTACCAACAAGTTCGTGGACTGATGAAGTTCTAGCAAAGAAGCAACAGTGCCCTTCTAGTAAAGCCCCTCAGAGACCAGCAGAAGGATTAGCCCTGACAAAGGACCTTTGAAACGAGGAAGGCATGAGATAACCTAGGAGCTGATGATTTGATGAGTGTTACCCTTGGTGACCTTGATGAAAGTGGGGATTTTCAAAGGGAGCTAAGGAAGTTCTGACCAATTCTGTGCATCTACCTCACTGAAGAGCTTGACTCTTTCCCATACTAAAGCTTTTCTGCTGCTGTGATCTTCTCTTCCAAACACAGCTCAATTTGGTGAACAACTTTCAAGGGAACCATGGCATATCTGTAAGCCTCAGGCAAAATAAAAGTATGAGCTCCAACACATCTCAATGTCCCCTACAATACAGAAAAATAAAGAAAAAAAAACAAACCCCACCAATGCCAAGGTTGCTGGGGCTTAATGAACAAAGAGCATGAACAAGTAAGCACACAATCAGGGAGAAGTATAAAAGCAAGAGAAATTACACAGAGAGTGACCTTGAGAAGTGTGAACAAATGAAGGGTGAAGAGTATTTCAGAGAGAGACAGGAAAGAAGACTTTCCATCCATCCTGGGATGTGTAGGTGTGGCTCTATGTTAACCTATATATAGAATACTAAACTTCCTAAACACAAACTTGTCTTGTGCAGAACAATCATCCTGAGTCAGATGACAGGTTGAATGTGTCTAATACACTGTCTTCAACAGTGGCTACAAATGGACACATCAAACATAGAAGACAAATTCCATGGTGGTGAACTCTTACACTGTGCAGTTAATATGGCACCAAGGAGTGTAATTTCAATGCAAATGAATGTGATAAACTGCAGAGGGATTTTATTTTTTCCTTCAGATAAGCACATATGGCTCATGATTTTTTTATTTTGTCCTTAGGTGACAAAACAGAAGCAAAATGTAAAGTTTCCCTCCCAAACACTTATAAAATGGTATTAAAAGTCATACTGTCAAAAAGTAACTAAGAATCTTCAGTAACCATGTATTCCTAAAGGGGATCACGTATATCCCACCAATTTCCTTTGTGACAGCTGCTTCATCCTGTAAAACTGAAGTTTGTTTGTCCATCTGTTTTTATGTTCTGCCCCCTTAGGAATACTTGGCCAGAATACATGATTATGTGACACACAGTTTAAACCTAGAAGGGAGGATATACACAGTGATACCATACCCATTGGCTTATCTCTCATCATATCAAAATCCAAAGCATTACTCTTTGACAAAAATAGATTCTGTAATGTAAAATCTGTCTTTATGCGGGAATTGAACCTGGAAATCACCTAAAGATGTTAGATCTACTAATCTTCTTGTCAAATTTGGGACTGGGACTCATTGTTAGGCACAGCAACCTTAACTTTAGAAGACCAGCAACTCTCCAGGTGTCAAGTCCTAAAGGTACAACATTCTAAACCTTAATAGTCCATTTTGTCCTCCTGCTGAGCAGCTGACAGAAAAAAATCAACCACAAACCCACAACAAAATGCCAACAAAAAACACCAATGAACTGAGAGAGCATGTTTTCAAGGGTATGTGAGAAAATACCTCTTCATGCCAAGTGAATACCAGCAGGCCCCTCAGGGAATACTGGTTGAGTCCCTCTGCATAGTAATTTTCAAATTCACAGTTCATCCTTCTTTGCAATACAGCACCTCCTTAGGAAGAGACTGAAAACGAACTATAAATTATTTTGCACGTAACTTATATCAAGGCCTCAGCTCCTATAGCAGCTCTGGCATTAAAGCACCACTTTTGCAACGACATCTCTACTTAAAAGAAATGCATTTTATAACTTTTAAAGCCTTATCTCACACTGCTAACACTTGCCTTCCTTGGCCTGAAGGGAATATTTGATGCAATGCACTTTCAAAAATGAGTACAGAAGGAGCTTCGTCAACAAAGCTGTGCTTTGCACTAGTATACTCAGTCAAATATAAAGCCAAAGTTGATTGTGTGAAACAAGCAGTGCTTGTACGGCTACCCCTACACAAAAGGTGTTTGCTGGCATAGTTTGCTGAGAAAAGCCTGCTCACCCTTTCCTAGAACAGTGGTGCTAAGGCCACAGAGAGCAACCACAAAGTTGCAGCCTTAGACGGTTCTTTGTCTGAAGTTCTGGTTCTGTCTGAGGCCTGTGGGTGCTACTCCAAAACAAGTGCATCACCATCTCTATTCAAAGCATGCACAAAACATTATTATCCCACTTTTTAATAGCAGCCTGAGGTTTTATGGTAAATTGGTGGAGGAAAAAAAAAGTATGAAAACCCTTTCAGGTCTAAAGTGCACAGTGAAAATGAAAAACACTTCAGACAGCAGATGTACTGAAATGTAGATATGGTTCAGTGATCACAATATTATGCTCTTTTTTTCCCCCCTTTCCCTATTAGAAACTGGGAACGCTTTAAAAGAGCTTACCTGCCTTCAAGAACAGCTAATTTTTCTCTGTATTCAAATGAAACACACAGCTTTAAAACAAACCCCCTTTTAAGCTATCAATATTTGCAAACCTCCAAAGTAATTGAGTTAAAGGCACAATCGATGACCCTGATGACAAATTCTGCTGGAAGTTTGCAATTGTTGCCTCTGGACAGAAAAAGCTCCAACAAAAGAGAATCTCCCATTATCTCTGAATATACCTGGTGCAGACTAAATGGACATCCAAGGTGAGAAGACCTGGATGAAAGCAGGTATTTGGGCACGCAAGGAGAGGCAGCCCTGGCAAGGTTATTATACTGAAAAGGACCAGCTCAGGAAATGGTTGGCCTTAAGGTAACAAATGAATGACACCTTGATCCCTCTGCAGCAAGAAATGCATGTGCTGAAGCTGTCATCTGTTACGTGGGAAAAAGTAAGCGCACATGTTACTTCTTCAGCTCCCTAAACAAGGAAAATGTTGTCTTGGCTAAATAATGATATTACATCACATTTTTTAGCTGAGATGTGTATTCAGATCTTTCTGTGACATGGCCCTTTGCTTTCCTGGCATTTGTTCTTTTAACTTCAAATTATTCTCTAGTCAAAGCACCAGAACACAGCTTAGCTTACAGGGAAGCCCAGCCAGTCCAAGGCTTTTTCCAAAACAACTTGCTCATCATAAAATATCTATGTTATTCACTGAAATGGATAGGCACATATTTAGATTAAATCTAGCTTAACCACAACAAGAGGTTTTACATATATATATATATATATATATATATATATATGATTAGTTTACCTACTGCTAATCTCCACTTCTGCCTTCAGAACTAACCCAGAAGCACCAGTCTACACCCACTGACAAAGTAGGTGACTGACAACTGATGGCATCAGTTTCAGTGAACTGAACCCAAACCCACAGTTTGGTGAAGGCAAATGGAGAACTTCCTTTGAATCTGCAGAGGAATTTCTAAAGTGACTCCATAGATTCAAGGGAAAAGGTGTTTCTGTTGTCATTGTAAGAACTGTAGGAAACAGCCTGAATTTCAGTGGCAATGGGAACTCACTGCACTGAGAATAAAGGTACCGACCTTTATTAAAATCAGGTCATTTACAAAATGCTGAACTATGGAATTAATGGCCTTGCACTAGGCACACAAGGTTTGCAATTGTGGCCTTGAACTACTAATAATCACCTAATGGGAGGAGAGAAAAAAAGAAAAGGAAAAAAAAAAAGGACATCTGAGAAATAAAAGAAGGTTACAAATTACAGGTTACGGTTTTGCTTTGCTTAGTATATGAGGAAGAATATTTTAAGGTCAGAAGGCCTTAAGTAGGACTGAAATAAAAGGAATTGATTGCCAAGAAGGAAATAACATACGATCTATTTCATCTAATGAGATCTTCCCTACGGAATAAGCTGAGAACTGCATTTATGAATCATCTGTATTTGCTGCCCTACTGTTTGGGATGTGAGACCATACAAGCAACTGCTAGAATAATCACACAGGGGAAGTGAGCAAAGATGTAGAAAGAAAGGAAAATGGCTTGCCAATGATAAATGCTTGTTTGATGAAATATCCACTGCCTTCAAGGGAACTCCTAGGGCGTCTGTGAGATTCATCTTCTCCCAGTGGTCCAAATCAAAGGGACATCTCCCACTGGTCTCTACAGCAATTCACACTGAGATTTTTTCCTGTGCCTCCAGATATAAGGGCTGACTCAGCCTTAAGCAGAAAGTAAGCACACAGTAATACAGAAAATGTTATATTTTTTTTTCAGCTTTGCTGTTACATGTGAGAGCATTGCTACACATGAAGCTTAGTTGTAGGCAGAGGAATATATATGGTCACATTCCAATATCCATGTGAAAAATGTCAGACTCCAGCGACAAACCCAAGGCAGCCGCTTTGAACCTCCTCTCCCCTAACAACAAGCTCAATGCAGCAGAAACACACAGTGTGGGGATTTATATTTTGCTCTTACTGACATAAATCAAGTATGGGTCTATCAAGCTGTGAAGTATATTAAGTTCACAGAGTTTTAACAAAGGGCTACCCAAGCACTGAACCCTGCTGTGAGTCACACTTCTTTCAGATGTCCTTTTAATTACATTAAATGAAAGTCCAGAGCACTTTGATGCTTATAGGCAAACACCTAGATACCTTGAAAAAGCTGCTAAAAGTACTCCCCATAGCTATAGTTAATATACTACATTGTATGCACACTGCTAGCCAATTTATTCCAGCCACTTCAACAACGATACCTCTCCTGACAGGCTGTGCAGAATAGCATCAGGAGTCGAGCGAGGCACAAATCATTAGAGGACTCTGAAAGTTGTTTGACATGCACTGCAGAGCTCTTTGTCATACAGCCAATTAAGTGACCAAACAAGGAACTTGAAAATCCTCATTAATTTGCCCCTTTCTTTATAAATGGAGGTTAGAGTCTTTCTTGTTGCAGGCACAACAAGAACACAACTAAATGCGGTATAATTCAATTTATTCTCTGTCTCAAGAGCTTCTCTCGTTTAGTCTTTGCAGAAGTTGAGGCCAGCTGGGCAAGCAAGCAAGAAGTGAGAAAAACAGAATTAATCCACTTTAAATACTACTGGCAAAGTCCCAAACACACCTTTTATCTGCTAAGAGCTACTAAATTTGCAAAGGAAAAAAAAAAAAAAGTCTCCTCTTTTCCACTGCTCTAAACTTAATGCCTTTAACCTTTTGGGGGAAAGCCTTTCATTTTTGCTTAGTACAGCAATTCAAACAGCCTATGTTAGAAGTATGAAGCATACAGAAAACTTCCAAGAGAACAAGAAGGACAATTCTGATGGCAGCCACCTGGTTGGTGGCTCTGATGACATCCGTATCCAGAAGCTCATGGTCTGTCTGGATAGGGTGGCACCACCATTACCTTCTCTATCTACTGTAAACGTAAGCTCAGATTTACAAATCTGGGCAAACTAGTTTTCAGCTCAGCCCAGAGAACAGCAAGAACCAGAGCATGAAATGCTGTTAGAGCAGGAAAATGTTACAAAAGTGACTCTCTGCTGCTTCCTTCCACACTCCCCTTAATCAACCACTCAGTTTGGTTACTGTATTCACCAACCTATACCTTTGAAACAGCTGAGACTAACTTTAAGAACAAAGGAAGAATGGGAAATTTTTGACTTCTGCAGTGTCTCTCAAATGCACCACACAGTTGTATACAGGAAGGGGTTGCTGGTTGGCACTGCAGAGAAAGACATCAGTCTTGTGATGTCCCCAGGCTCCAGACCAAAAATCCAAGCAAAGCAAGTAGATGAGCTCAGACTGTAATCAAGTACACACCTGTGTTTAAGAGGACTTTGCATGCCTGCTCTATGTGGTATGAGCCTTTATTAAAGCTCTTGTTTCCACCTACTAAATCTTGCAGCAAACTTCTATATTTTTTCTCATGTTAATAGGGCCTCATTTACTGTACCAAGTGTTCATATTTTTCTTTACTATCCTTACTTTGTATGCAGAAGCCAGGGGAATTGATTTGATCTGGGAAACTACAGGTCAGGCAGTTTCACCTCTGTCCCTGAAAAGGTGATGGAACACCTTGTTCTAGATGCCTTCTCCAAGCAATTGGAAGAGAAGAATGTCATCAGAAATAGTCAGCATGGATTCACCAAGGGAAAATTGTGCTCAACAAACAAAAATAGCCTTCTATGATGGCATCACCAGATGGGTAGATGGGGGGAGAGCAGCAAATGTCATCTACCTTGACTTCAGTAAGGTTTTTGATATTGTCTCCTATGACATCCTGATAATGAAGCTGAGAAAGTGTGGAATTGATGACTGGATGGTGAGGTGTGTTGAGAACTGGCTGACTGGCTGAGCTCAGAGGGTTGTGATCGGTGGGGCAGAGTTGGTTGGAGACCTGTAACTAGCGGTGCTCCCCAGGGGTTAGTGCTGGGTCTGGTCTTGTTCAGTATCTTCATCAATGACCTTGATGAGGGGATAGTGTCCATCTTCAGTAAGTATGCTGATGATACAAAGCTAGGAGGATAGGCTGACACACCTGAAGGCTGTGCTGCCATTCAGCAAGACCTGTATAAAATGAAGAGCTGAGCAGCAATAAATCAGATGAGGTTTAACAAGAGCAAGTGTAGAGCCTTGCACCTGGGAAGGAATAACCATGAGTATCAGTACAGGTTGGGGTATGATCTGCTGGAGAGGAGCTCTGTGGAGAAGGACCCGGGGGGGGGGGGGGCAAGAATCATCTCTGGAAAAAGAACAAACATCAACTCTATCAACTCTGAAAGAAATACAGAAAATTCTTATTGGTTTATGTCACACACCAGTCACCAAATGAGGCTACAGCCATCCAATGTGTCATCTGTTGTGACTCACTCTCTTGCACAATGACTTTGTCATTCCTTTCCCAAAATAGAGTGCCAAGAACAGTGTGTTACATAAAGGTGGGCATGATCATGCAGGGAGACACAGCTCCAGAAGGAATCTGTGCACAGATCATTCACAACCACCAAAAATTCTGACACCTGGCCTAATGCTCCTTAGCCAATGGAGCACATTTCCAAGCTCCCTCCATCCATCCTGGAAATCCACCACAGCAATCCCACCTTCTCTACGTGCCTCTTAATATTGCAAGTTAAAGCTCCTGTGGAAGTTTCTTCACTGAGATGGGCAAATCCCAAGCAGCTGTCCTGTCATTATATAAACATGTACTATTACATCACTCATCAGATTGGATATTATTTTTTTTTTTGAGAGAATAAAGGTAATTTACCACATTTTCCACTAATGAAGGGGCTTCTGTAACCTCTGTCTTCAGTAAAAAATATAAATAAATCCCTGAGCTTATATCTCAAGAAATATTACTTCAAGTTAATCAAGAAATATTGTAGCATTGTACAGATAGATCTAATTGATTATTTGTTTAAAATAGGTATTACCAAGGAGGATAAGGTGATGATCTAGTACTGCACTCTAATAGTCTAATCTTTGAATAACTACAAGTTAGCTACAATTTTGTCAGCCCCAACAGACCATTAAGACTAATTTTAGTAATTATTATCTTCTCAAGTCACCCTCTCTTTCCTCAAATCCACCTTTTTTCAATTGTGCTTTTGATTTTTACAGTTAGTGGGCATCTCTCATATACACTTTGCACCGTGTTTTTCTTTTTCTAAGGAGGGCAGGACTGCAGCTACATTTCAACACATACAACAGCCCCCCATGCTGCATTCAGTCACAAATGCTTTTCATGACAAAGGGATTAGAACAAAGAGATTGTGACAGAAAGGCTGAAAACGCAATTTCTCTGTCACTGGTGACATATTTCCAGGGACTTCCCACCTCTCATTAACTTCAAAAAGTTCAGGATTTCCCCATTTAAAGTATTTTGAAAAAGCTCTGCAAAGCTGCCTTTGACAGTACAGACATTTCAGTGCCTGCTGAAGCATAAGTGGCATGTAACGGGAATATGTGCAGTCGCATTCAGTTGTTACTACAAATAAACTCTCCCCCATAAGATTTTTTTATGACTTTAGCTACATGGTTTGCAAATGGAAACATACTGTATGAAAATGTGTCTAGATACATTATTTTACCCCCATGTAATACAAAGTAGAGTTGAAAGGTTCAGTTAGGTCATCCAATTCATTGTTCGCGTCCTCCATTACAAGACTGTCCTTTTCAATACATTTACCAGCTTTGTCCATATTTATACTAAACAGCTCAGGCAATGAGCTTTCGTCAGCTTCGGTCTACTAAAGTGGTAAGCAAATGATTAATGTTTAAACACACCAGTAGCCTTTCCAAGAGAAAGGCAAAGAGTCCTTGAAATTAAGGGTAAGTTTAAGTTTGTGCAGAATTCAGGTCCTATTCTATCAATGCCAAGCTTTTGTAGAGTACATTAAATCCACTATTCACTACTGCTTGAAAGAAGACAAAAAGACCAGGAGCATGTATGCAGCCTGCAGAGTGTTTCTATGCAGCTAGGGAAAGGACAACTACAGACTGAGCAGTACACAAGATCCCCAACAGGGCTGCATGAACCATGGTCAAGCCAGCCTAACCCTGCTTACGCTTTCACCAGGGGACAAGACAGCCAGCTGCAGTGCAAACATTCCTTAAAATACTAGTTACCTTCTCTGGGATCTTAACAGAGGCCAGACCAGCCACAATATGTATAACTTCACAACTTGTCTTTACCCATTAATGTATAAGGAAGGAAACAGATGAGAGATGGCTTTCTGTCAGAACCATATCCAAAGGAAAGACAGACAGCTACCAGTACAGAGGTGTACTGTTTTAAAATTTAATGCCCTAGAAATCTAAACCACCTAATCCCACACACTAAATGAAGCATGTACTCACAAAGTAAAGTCAATATGGGAAGTAGGAAGTTCAACTTTGCAGACATAGAACAGGTATAGGCAGTCCCTTCCAGAAATGTGGGTTTCACTTTTACACCTCTGTTTTGTACACACATATGAATAATGACCAACCATCCATAAGTACAACACTGAAGTCCATAAGCACAAGACAGAAAAGAGGGGGTAAAGCATTCACATTTTTAAAGCAGTATTAACTCACCAATAGTATACAAACAGCTTTATATAAAAGTCACTGGAGCAAATGCTATAAAAGCCTAGGTGACAGGATAAATAATGGCATAAGCCAAGGCCTCACTCTTGAGGAGACTACAAGCAGTCTTTCCAAGACACCAGGCCTTGACTTTGTTCACGTAAAACACAATGCAAGCCTGCAAAACTCAGGCTGCAGCTGGGTGAACTTTATGGGACGTTATGTTCCTAATCCTATATTTAGTTTTCAGCACTCTCCTCCTTCTTACATCTCTCTGTAAGGACACTGCATTTCATTATGATTCTACCTCCTCCCTTATGCCAAGTGCTGCAATTTTGAATTGTTTCTAAATTTGCAAGTTCAAGAGGAGAAGAAGGAAAACCAAGAAAATGCATAGAGCCATTATTTGAGTAACATGTTGCAAGTGTAATCCAACTGGTTTGGAGAGATCTTTGTGAGCAGTAGTTCAGCATTCTTTATGCATGCATACAGTTCTGCTTACTGTAATGGCTGAATGGGTCTTGTCAGAGCTCTTCTTTTTATTTTCTCTCACTTTTTTTGTGTGTGGTTCCCCCCCCCCCCCTCCAGGAGTTTTTGTCCCAGATTTTTGTTAAGTCTGTGGACCTGGGCAGGTGTGGAAGGGAAATGAATAATAGAAAGGTCATATTATCCTGTAACCTTAAAGCTTGCTGCCACAAAGACAGTAAAAATCAGACCGACAGACAAGAACCACTTCACAGTCATTCAGTCAAACAACTGGACGTGCATTAAAAACACAAGAAATACCTGGACATAGGCCCTGCAAGAGCGCTCCCTTTTCTGAAGCTGAGTCCACAAAGACAGCAGATTAAAGACGGAATAGAAAAAACAAGTTAGTGACAGAACAAGGGGAAAAAATTGAAGAAAATGCCTACATAAAAACCTCATTTCTCTTTTAAACAGCTCTGAAAACCAAACCAAAGGAAATATGTGAGTTAGGCCGCGTTGGAAGGCAGGAAGGATGGGATCCAGAAATATGTGTTAGTCCTTTTTCAGTAAAGCCCACACATGCAACTTTGCAAGAGCAGCTGTTAGACGGTGGGAGAAGTAAAGTGGAGGTACTCAAGAAACCACCTTTCCTTGGAAAGCACGCACAATATTCCTATGTCAAACAAGGCTAGAAAAGATGAGCTAGTTGTTATTTATACAAGAGAGGTGTGGGCTATGTGCAGCTAGAGAGTGTTTTTGTGCTGAGCTTCAGCAGAGTTTTGGACATGCAGGGAGCAAGCCATATGCAGGACAGTGGTGGGGACTCATCCTGACATGACTGCTCAAGTCTGTTTCAGGCAGAGCCTCTCACGGCCCACCTTGTGGTCATGCCTAGAACTCCAGCAGAGTGCATTGCCCAGAGGTTCTGAATACATAAAGGGCCACCTAAGAGGCTGTAACAATGAAATGCGGATCACATTAAATATTTCCAGTTGAGGCCATTTTCTCCTCTTTAGATTAAACTACTTCTTAAGGGCTAACCTTCCCAGTTCTCTTACATATTGAGTTGTCCTTTCCTTTGTAATTACTGGGCCTAAACACTTCATATGCTAAATAGCCTTTCCATAAAGAATCCCACCTTTATAATAAGAGCCACATTTAAGACTGTACGTTGGTATGTACTCGCATGCCTCCTACCAGATAACTGCACTTCAGCGTGTCATGAAATTCAAATAGGCTCTTATTTACCTCGATGGGACTTAGCAGGCTGTCTGCAACAATGAGCAAACATGCTCTGCAACAGTGCAACTGAAGTCTGGCTGCTCAGAGCTGCTGCCTTTGCTGGGTTGTGTTTTGCAGATCTACCTGGGTTGAAAATGGAGATGGAGAATCTCCAGGGAGATTAAGGGGTGACTTGTGCTCTCTACTCATGTCAGTGCCATCCCATTAGTACAGCGGAGAGCCAGAATTGTCCCTGAGAGTTCTGAGGCTCCGAAACAAACAAAATACACTGAGGTATTGTGCAGTGCCTAATTTCAATTTCTAATTCATCAATTTGTAACAGTGGAAATCTTCCCCTGGGTAAATGTGGCCCTATGAAGACTTTACAGACAAATGGAGATCAAAGAAATCCTTGCTGGAAATTACAGAGCTATCCACTTGGGGGTCTCACCAGTCTGCTACAGAACAATTATTACCTTAATTAAGCCTGATCCAGTGGAAAGCAGAAAGCTTTTAGTGACAAGAAAGTGGCTCGTGAAAGATGATGGCTTTTAAAAACTCTGATTATGCCAGTTTATTTCAATTCATTGTACATCAGGTTGTAAAAAAAGAAAAAAAAAAAAAAGAAAAAAAAAAAAGACAAAAGCAAAGGAGCACAGGTGACTACTTTCAAATGGAGCATGAAGGCAAATCCCCAGCACATTTCCTCTAATGACTGAAAGAATATTTAATGGCTAGTGCTCACTTTATTTCTCCTTTCTGACCAAACAACACTAACTAAAACTCCTTGCAAGTGACTTTTTCCTTTTTATTTTTTTATTTTATTTTTTGGAAATACTCTTGATCAGCGAAGGGGAAAATGGAGCAGTAACTCTGCTGCCTTTTGTTTGTCCAATACTACTTCCAAGCCAAATTCATGCATTCTTAAACGAACACAGAACAGTTGCTCTTCTAAAGAATTAAGTGGGGAATGAGAGCAAGTAAATTACCAAACTTGTCATCTGGATCACTGACTCGCGTCGCTGTTTTGCAGGACTCCACACGATCCAGAATTCTAATGTGGAGTGCAATTGATTTGTATAAGCTGCTTGTGCAGAGCTGATAGTGGGTGAAAAACCTGCAAAGGGAGCCACAGGAGTGACAGCAGAGCTGAGTGCCTCTGCCTCACAGAACCCGTCAGTCCCCTTGGTAACTCCCACCTGTCACCAAGACACAGCCCCATTTTGTGTAATAGGAATGAACAGCAGGAGGTGGGGTTTAAAAGATGAAAAATATGTGCTTGCAAAGCTGAAGTGACAAAATGTTGGGTGTGGCTAGGGCATATTCAGAACAGCAAGCAGACTACAATCATGAAACCTGTTAGTAGGTGACATTAATTGCTGGTTCTACCTGATATTGTCAGATATCACCATTATTTCAAACAAAACCGTGGTTTGATTATAACAGAAATGTTATGTTGATGTAACAGTTAATATAATTATTTCTGACATGGTTATAAAATAGCTGGAAGCAGCACTAATTACAAGCATCAGGATAACCCAATTCACAGCACATGCAAAGCACATGATATGCAGGACGACTTCAGTTCCCACATGGCCATAATCTTAAACAATCCTGAAGCCCTTCACATTTAAAAGACAATACATCAACAGTAATATCTTACCACAAAAAGACAACATTACTTCTCTGAAAAACACGTCTCTTCTGAAGATATGGAAAAAAATTCAGGCTTAGCTGAGATCATTTTTTCCCTGTATAACCTCACAATAAAATCCGCTTTTCACTTACGTGGATGCCAGGACTGTCAGAGCCGGCTACGTTGCTAACAGCAAAATTTGGGATCTTTTTTAAAGTAGGTGGCCAATAAAGCCACATGCAGGCAGCCACAAGGCTCAGTTGGTCATTGTTCTGATGCCAGGCCTGCACAGCGCACTGCCTGAATTCCAGGTAAGTCTTATCCCATGTGCTTACATGAGATTCCGTGATGAAGAGGGCCCTGGACCAAGGAAATCCTACATTTAAATATATTCCTGCAGACTCCACAGCCAGTATTTTTCTCCCATGACTGGCAATTTCTAGCGCCTTTAATATGTAGCAAGTACACTTTGGCAGAGGACAAAGAAATCACAGAGTCATCATGCAGAAAAGTGCTTCTGGGCTACATGACAGGCAATCATTTCAAAGGCCCTCTAATACAAAGTCATCTTCAGCACCTCAGATATAAATATGCTGACATCTTACGTTCCTTTGATAAATGTATCTCAAGTGTAAATAATTTTCTGTTTGCTTTTATTTGTTTATATTTATGCACACTAGTGCCCATTTGAACTTCACATTCAGCATTTTTTGATGTTACACAATGAAAAATCAGACTCTGCATTTTTGGGTTTTAAAAATTCAGATATCATGGCTTATTTTACTCAGACAGATTCAGTCCTGGAAATGCTACACAAAATTCTGGTCTCAGTCACACTGGCACAAATCCACAATAATTGCCATGGTATCACTTGGCTTATTCTCATACTGAGCTATGAGAGCTGAGACCATGACGAAGTACCTGGAATTTATCTGTCTACATATCTAAGGGTATACATTTCCCAGCACCAACGGTACAGTCAGCATTTACAACTTTTTCATTTCTCAAGAGAATAAAATACACTGTAAACAAAAACTGCCAGGTACTCTTGTCTACTAAGAAAGAATCATTGCCTTCAAATGGCACCCGTTCAGAATGAGATTTCTAATAGCTCTCTGGGATCAGCCAAGCCTTTCTCCAGCCTCTAGTACTTTCCCCAGCACCTCTGTTCTTACCTTATTCAAGCTACGTGCAGCGCTGTCCTTCCCACCTGGCGTCAGGTTTCGGAGCTGCACATCAAGCAGGTTCACCAGCTGGACCATGGCAGACACAGAATACGTGATGTCACCAGCATACAAGTGGTTTCTGGTGTGCTCTGCAAGCTCTCGGGCAATATTGGCAGCCATCTCCCCTGACTTCATCTGCAATGGAGAAAGCAGGATAAAAGGTTGACCCTTAGCACTTAGTCTGACATTACTCCAGCCCTCTCAGCCTCACAGGTTTAAGTGAGCCAGTTCCTTGCAAAGCAGTGTTCTCAGGAAGGAAACGTGTATATAGGCTCTTCTGTCAAGAAAGAGCTGATTTGATTCTAGATTATTAGACAGTGACTAGGTGATTTCTGTTACAACTCCAGCACCAAAAAAAAAAAAGTTCCTTGCAAAAGTAACAAAAACAGATGACACAGTTCAGATGAACATGAGAAAAACTACTGTCAATTCCCGTTACCTGGATTTATTAATCAGGCACTAGTTTAGCACTTAGCACTTGCACACAGGAGATGTACTCCTCACCACAATGGCTGCTACTTCTGCAATAAGCCTAGTGAGTCTTAGCTTAAAAGCACACTAACTCAGGAGCAAAAGGCTTAAGGCTTCAAACAGAGGCCTGTAAGAAGGGAAAACCAAGTATGCTGTTTGGGTGTATTTCCCATTAAAAGATTTTTATTGCCTAATTGAGTCATAAAATTCATGAATCACCTGTAGTGAAATTCACTGCATACTTATTTGGGAAGTTCTTTTTTTTTTTTCCTTTTCTTTTTTTTTTTTTTACTGGCTCTGTATTGCTCTCCTTGCCTTCTGCCCCCTTCCCCTCCTGTGCCATGAGGATGTGGGGAAGGGCAACTGGTCCCATGGCCTTCCTATTAGCAGCTCACTACAGAAGTGCTATTGTAAATTTCTGATCCTTCATTACATACTACTCTGTTCTGGAATGCATATCCATGGGGAATACGTCAGGCTTAAAGAGAAGTTACACTGGATGACATTTAAATGAATCTCTCACTTCTCTGTCAGGTTCAATGACCAAATCTACTGGGTTCTTCACATGAAATTGCCAATTGTTTCATCTTCCAACAGTTAGAAATCAGATATCTACCCTCCTCTCTCAATTTCTGGTGCTTATTATAAAAACTGGATTCTAGGGAAATACTGCAGGCAGAGCTTCTACCTCTCAGTAAATCAATTAGCTCAGTTATAAATGAATAACTTACTTCCATCAATTTGACAGCAACAGCCCATCTGATTTAATGAGATCTAACTGAAGATGTTCATATGCTCATCTTCAGAGAATTAAGCCATATGATGGTATAGATAAGACAAATAAAGGAGATAATGTGTTGTTCTTCCCAATAGAGCAATGATAACATATATTCAAAAACTGAATTATTTCTTCCTTGTTACACACAAAGCTAATGCCATAGAAACCAGATCCTGTTCTTACAGCTGCCTCTTTTCATAAGCAGCTGAAGAAAGCCAGGAGTCAGCATAGAGGCTGAATTTTGACCACCTCTGATGGTACCCAGGATATTAAAGAATGTCTCCATCAAGTTCCTTTATGTAAAGAAATCAACTTCAAGATTTTCCTGCAATTTGTCCCTGAAGCTTTACATGCATCATGACACACAATACTTTTGTAAGCCTTACAGAAAACTGCAGAAGTGTTTTACTCAGAAAAAAACCTGCTACTCACATTTCATGCTTACATTTTCTCTTGGATGCATCTTTGCAGACTAGCCTACTCAAAGCGAATTCCTCATCTGCTACAAAGACAAACCCAAGAGCATTCTTCCCCTGGAATAAGGCTCTTGTACTGAACTGCAAACTATCAATCATTGCTCCTACCTGTTGGCAAAAACAACATGGGCTGATCATTAATAAATTCCTTTGCTTTCATAGAATCATAGAATTACCCAGGTTGGAAAAGACCTCAAAGATCATCAAGTCTGACCACAGCCTAACCATAGTACCCTAACTCTAACAACCCTCTGCTAAATCATATCTCTGAGCACCACAATCAAACAGCTCTTGAACACATCCAGGAACAGTGATTCAACCACCTCCCTGGGGAGCCTATTCCAGTGTTTAACAACCCTTTCTGTAAAGAAGTGTTTCCTAACGTCCAACCTAAACTTACCTTGGCACAACTTGAGGCTATTTCCCCTTGTCCTGTCACTTGTCACCAGTGAGAAAAGACTTGCCCCGCTCTCACTGTAAGCACCTTTCAGATACTCCAAGATAGCCATAAGGCCTCCCCTCAGCCTCCTTTTCCCCAGACTAAACAGCCCCATCTCCCTCAACCTCTCCTCACAGGGCTGATTTTCCAAGCTCTTCATTGCCCTTCTCTGGACCTGCTCCAGTACTTCCATGTCTTTTTTGTACTGAGGTGCCCAAAACTGAACACAGTACTTGAGGTGAGGTCTCACCAATGCCTCACCAAAGCATTCTGTTCAAACCAAATTTAGTTTCTGGTTGTTCTGGGTGATTTTTAGCTTTTTTGCAAACTGCTTAGATCTAGTCTTGGAATGCTAATTTGAAGGAAAGAGGATGCTTTTCCTGTCAAAATCCAAACACACAAAACAGATTCTTCTGTCTCTGTCAGAAACCGCTCCCTTGCTTTCATTTGAGCATGCTGGCAGGATTCCACCCAGACTTATAAATGAGCATTGACACACCTGAAATTGCGCTGTGCAACACTTGCTAACATTCTTCTTGTTTGTACTACTAGCTCTCTTATTTTTGCAACTGAAATGACTGTGAAGTAATAGTTGTTAGATAAGGCATAAATTCTTTCCTGCTTCATATACTCAAGGAAGAGAATTAGTAATAGTAGTAGGAAAGCATTGGAACAGGATGCCCAGAGATGTGATGGATGCCCCATCCCTGAAGACAGTTGAGGTCAGGCTGGATGGGGCTCTGAGCACCGTGATATATCTGTAGGTGTCCCTGTTCCCCACATGGCCTTTCAAGAGTCCCTTTCAACTGAAATGATTCTATGACTTACGGAGTTTTGTTTGGAAAGCCTAACAACTCTCCCGTAGCGTGTTTGCTGCTTCATTCCTACCTTTCTCAGGGGCAATCAACTGCAGAAGAGGTCAGTAGAATAAAAATGGGGGAAACTACAAAGAATAATTTATGAACGAAAATTCAGAGGAAATAAAAGATGCCGGGGAAGAGAGAAAGTGTGCTGAAACATCAGTGGTCATAAAGGCAAAAATATTTTCCTGCAGCCTGAGGCTAACAGTGATATAAAATGGTGGTATGAAAGTCTGAATGAGGATTTTCAAACCAGTGTCTCACAGATGGACCAGTCAGCTCCAAAGGCCACGGTGCTGATGTCATTTTCCGAAGGGGCAAGCATCTGACAGGTTTCACTGGGCACCACCAGCTGCCAGCATGGGGCTATGGGACAGCTTTCAATACTGCAAAGACTTCATGGCCATTTTGTTTCCCTGGTAGTGGTTTCATCACGCACATGCTCATTCATGCAGTATAGTCAGAGCACATCTACCACCCTTTTTCTGAAGAAGAAAATGCCATTCCACCCAATTTTACTTTTTTTTTCTTCTCTTCGATGATATCTAAGTATATAACTGACGTGTTACAAATGCTGGCTGTCCAACAAAGAGGTGTATTGCTGCTCTCTACGGAGCACAACAGACCTAGAGAACAGTGAAAAAGTCTATTTGAAACTCTACTCAAACAACTTTCAGGAATCTGCATTTAACTTGCCCTTACTAATCTGCCAGCTGCAGCATCTGCTGCTTCAAGTACATTATAATGCATTGAACACAAACTGGCAGAAGCAACCTGGATGAAGAATTGCACTGCAGTATCGTTAGGACTCTGCCCTCACCCTCAGGCCTGGATACTCCTGGAGGATGTAACACTTTTTATTGTACTACAGAGAGGTTATTCTCTCTTTCAGAGCCCAATATTATATTGAGCCTAGTGGGGCCTCTCCACCCTGGGAATCACCCTCAACTGAGAGCTGCAGCAAGGAAGAGAGATTTTCAGGCGTATCACATACTGCGCAAAGGCCAGTACTGATGAAAGCAAGAGGTAAAACAAACAGGCTAAGGCTGAACATATGACCTCATGATTAGGACGATGCAATGTATCCAAAGCTGACCTTTTTGTTTCCTTTTACTGCTTGACTCTAGAAATAACCCACACAGCAGTGCATAATTCAATAGCGCTGGCAAGTTTATTCTCCTGCTATGTTACGAGGGCATGGTAGGCACCAACAATAAAGTTAAAGTAAATGTCAAGGGGGCAATGAATTGCTGAAGCGGACATTTGTTCTGATCTTCCATCAAGCACAATAACTCTAATGGAAGCTAACAGAGAGTTGTAAAACCTAATACTATGATGCAAGCAGGCAAAAACTCAGTGTACAGTCTGAGCACAGCAGGAGAAAGAAAAGAAGCAAGTAACAATCCTTACTTCACTATAGATACAAGAAAGCAAATACGGCATTCCCCTGCCATTCCTTCTGGGTTGGCTGAAAGGGAATCCCATCATCCTTCTTCCTGAGCAGTTTGGACCCAGCAGGGTTGCAGTGACAATTTCTGAGGCGTACAGCAGACAAAAATGAAGACACAGTGGGTAGGTATAAATCCTGACTGCCTGTATGCAGTGCTATGATTACAGAGGGATGGGTGACCAGGGAGGATCTGAAAGCTGGAGACACAGGATAGTTTTAGCTGCAGGTGACAGACATACCCTACCTCCACTGCATGGTTGGTTTACTGCTTCATCTGGCTGGCCTCACAGCATCCAGAAAGGAAGCTGGCTCTGCCCTGGAGGAGGAAGGCTCCTTTATTAGCTTTAGAGAACCAAAGGAGCAAATCAGCAGGTTCAGGGCAGTAGAGTCCTGTCCACGGTGGGGATGTGTGAAACCAGTGACCAGATGGATATAACAGACACTGACTCTAAGCACAGTGGTGATTTACAAGCTTCTCACTCAGGCAGGGATACCATGAGGCTATTGGCTATTTCACAAGTAATCTGAAATCTAGCTTTCCATAGTGGTTAGGCCACATAGTCCCAAGATCCCAACCACTCAGGCACAAAAAGGTTTGACCCAGAGCTGTCTGTCAGGCCCCCTTTGTCTTCCCACCAACTTGTGAAAGGTTCCCAAAGTTGAACATAGCTAAATTCCTCCAGAAAACAACACCTTCTTCCTCCTATCAAAATAAAATAAAATATATACATATACATATCAGTCCCAGTTGTGGCCTGCTGGGCATCTCTGGAAACCTGGCTCTTCAATTTTAGCCTGCTTTGAAAGCGCATAACAAATTAAATGGGGCTCATTTGTTACACAAATGATAGCTGTGGTTTCAAATAAAGTAAGCCTAACCTTGATGGAAATTTCATCAGTGCAGGCTATTATTTCCCTCTGCTAATGGCTAATGGCCTAGCCATCTTCACTGAGCAGCAAGAGGTCTCCCCGCCGCCTGGGTGAATTATGGCTGGAGTAAGCAATATTAACCCCTCCAGGATAAGTACGTGGGTCATAAAACAGGAACTGCACAGCTGCTAATGGCAACAAAGGCAGTATTTATTAATCAGCTAGCCTGAGCATGTGGCAGGAGAGCTGCCCACCCTCCTGTGCGGGACAAAAACACCAGGAAGGACCAGGGGGCTTCCTAACAGCTGTACTGTGTCACTGCAGCCTTGCCTTAATTTATGTCTTTCCCTCGTTTTGGGGAGACATGGGTATAAACACAGATGACGTGGGATAGGGTTGACTGGGGGTGTACATGCTAGTTATTCACAGGTTGTTGAGCCTCAGCTAAGATGGGAGATGGGGAGGAGAAAGACAAACAGGCTCATCTGTAAGGTCACCTCTTCACCAGTGAGGACAGGTGCTCCTGGAGAGCAGTGCTGCTACCATGCTGTAGTGCAGCTAGCCTGCAACAGTGGGACTTTCTTGCTCCTGCTAAAGGAGCAAATAAATCCACACAAATTGCTATAATAAGGATTCAGCCCACAGACTCTGTGGCGTAAACACACATCTGGTCTCTGTAATGAAATCAGCTGAAAGCACCACTGTGCATTAATAACAAAAATGTTCAACATATTGCTACCAAATAAGCTCTGCTTGTCTTGAACTTCCATTGTCACATGTTAATGTACTTTTAACAGTGATAAACGATGAAGTGCTACAAAACATTCATCAAGGGACTTATGAGTAAAAAGTAACACATTACTGCAGTGTTATTTTCTATTCTACTAGTCTTTTTACAATTCAGGAAAAAGTTAGGAACAAAAAGTCAGTAGCACAATGCAACCATTTCATACGGAGCTTGCTTTTCTTCAGTACAGATTTCTCAGCTACAGGGTTTATCCTGTGCTGCACGGCAGGAGAAAATCCTTGGGGATGCATGCAAGGGAAAGTTTCCTTTTGCAATAAGTTGGCACTTTCATATGTCCACCCACCACCTCCTCCTCCTTCTTCCTCCTTTTCTTGCCACAAACAAGAACTGTCATTCATTCTACATTAATTCCGCTCTCCAGCTCCTTTTCTTTGCCATTCCCTCACCCTCTTTCCCTTAATTTCCATTAGGTTTTTACAGTCCTGCTTTCTCCTTGCAATTCTTAGCTACTACAGTCTGCTCATGCTTTTAAGGGTGATTGTTGGTCACTTTGGGTTCTCTGCTGTGAGAACAACCAAGGAACTAATGCAGGTCAGCACAGAGACCCAGTCTAAAGAAGGTTTTACCTTTTGAGTGATGTGGTTGATCCAGGGAGAAGAGCAGTTGCTGAGATCTGGTCCCTGGGGCTCCCAGATTCCATCTGGTGCAAGGCACCGGAAAGTTGCAACGCCTGGAAAAGGAAAGCCACTGTATTCAGTGTTACTGGTCACAAACTCAATCTCCATTTCACCAGATAAAGACTATAGACAGGGGGCTTTGCCTCAGGTCAGACAGAAAAAGTTCCCAGGCAGTAAGAAAGTGAAGCTGGATCTCAACCACTGAGTCATCACCCCAAGTGCTGGCCTAGCCATTCTGCCTACTCTCCCCCACCACTAGTGTCTTAGGATCAGATCATGAGCTTCCACTTCCTTGTCCCCTGATGCTTTATGAATTTTTTTTACTGCTCTGGATTAAACCATTTGGATGGAAAAATACAAAAGTTTAAATGCTATAAATGCTAAGATTAATACTGAGTTTTATCATCCATCCCTGACCATCGAGATAGACGTTAGAGGAGAGTTTTGCCTGGCATAAGCTTCCCAGATCCTAGCTGCAAAAGACCATAGAGAGTCTCGGGACAAAGAGAAACATCTCCAAAATGGTGCAGTTAAAGACTTCTGAAAAACAAGAAAGCAGAAAGCCAGTACACAGATGAAAGACTCTGCATCCTGTAAAGTGGTCTATCCTGCAGAGCCAAACTTTTCAACGGGGGAGTGAATTACATACTAGGTCTGATGGCAGTGCCGATTAAAACCAGTGAGAGTTTGCTGATGCCTTCAAAGGGAGTGGGAAGAGGCCCACTGCTAACATACCGCAGCTTTTAACAAATGACATGAATCACTGAAATCAGAGATTGGAAAGGCTTATTGCCTACTCCAGACCGTCAACAAGCTGGGTCTGTTCTTTTTTTATATTCTTAGCTATTTTCATGCAGTCCTTTGCTCTTCTGCTCAGAAAATAGGTCCCTGCATTCAACGTTCATTTTCCCTTTTTATCGTTTTCCCTTCTTGAAGTTTCAGTTCAGACTACCTCTTCCTCTCTCTGGGAACCACATGATACCTTTTGTACACCTAATTTTACCAAGAGGAGCTGAGAAAGACAGTAAAAACATTCTTTACCTACTCTCACCACTGACGCCTTTCCATGCCTCTTATAATCGATGTACATTTTATCACCCTGATCTCACTGAATTCAAGAAAGAGTCAGAATTCGAATACAGAGGTGTGAATGGCTCTCCAGGGCAATGGAGTGGAGAATTAATAGAGTCTCCTCTGCAAGCCAGATCCCCCCAGCCTTTATTTTCAGGCAATTTCCTCCATCTTCCGATTTCTTCTTGGCAAGCAGGTTCTCAGGGCTGGACACCAAGACTAGCTTGAAAAATAAGTTCTTTTTGAAAGCAGCATTTGCTAAAATAGGGTAAACTAAACCATATGCCAAAGCCCATTATTCAGTCAACTGTGTTCTGATTTGGACAGAAAATATCCAAAAGCAAACTTTTGGGAGAAAACAACTGAGGGAAGAGTAGAAGAAAAGGAACAAGACCCAACAAGCTGTAACCATTCTGAAAGATTTGGCTTTGCTGCTACTCTGCTTTCCCTGCTGATGGCACCAGATGCTGGCTGTCATTTGGAAAAATTACTGAGGAGTCCAGTCTGGAAATACCTGTGCTTAGAAACGTTAGCCATAATCTTTGGAATGCAAACAGTGAGGTACGGAGTTTTGGCAAAATATATGTTTTGTTGTTTATTCTCCTCTCCAAATAAGTGAAGTGTCAGCCATCAGTATATCAATCAGTGAGCCTGGAGGCTACAAATACAGGCAGAGCAGGGATAACAGGTACGCTGCATACAGCTTATAGAGCCAAGATTTCCTAGAACACATCAAGCTCAACTCCACAAGTTGTTAGCTTCACCTCTCCTTCAGTGAGACTCTGGAATGGCAAAGATCCTATGCAATGTGCTCAGCATATGGAGGTTTTGGTCAGGCCATAATACACCAGAGTAACATAGAGCTGACAAAGGGACAATGCAAACATACTGCATTGTTGAAAGTACATATGCCACAGAAGCCCAGAGTCATCATGATCACACACTTGCAGTACCCTACAGACAAATGCCGATGGCTCACTGTGTCCCCTCAACCCTTCACTCACCTATTGAGCCCATGGGACACGGTTGCTTTGCCACTTGTCCCTGCCGGGTCCGAGACCACATAATATCACGGGCTTCCATGGGATCGCAGCTCTCGGCACCAGCTGGGGGCAGCTGGGAGGAGGCAGGAGGGAGGTGTGTGGTCATCTCATCAGGGACATCAGCCATGGGTGAGGGCATGCTGGTGCTCCTGTTCCTCCTGCCCAAGGCCGAGGTGGTGGTGGGGCGGCCAGTGCTGCTGGTGGCCATTCGCGGTGTGGTGCTGGCAGTGGTGCTCACCGGACCCAATGCCCCTGATGTTGATACCCCTGAAACAGAGCCAGAGTGAGTTAAAAGCAGGGAGGAGAAAAGGGACACGATGCGCACCCAAGCCTTGACCCAAGAATGTTCCATATGCCTGCCACCCAGAGTGGCCTGCTGGCTATAGCAGGAGCTACAATCAGTGCAGTGCTTGCTGCCATTAAGAGGGACATGGCTAGGGAAGCACACAGGGGAGTAATGATCCCCAGTGCAAAAAAGACTTTCCAAAAGCACTAGCATCTGATAAAAATAAAGCAGAATTTTATGCTCTCTCCATTTTTCTCTCTGTCATTTTAATGTAAAAATCTTATTTTCCATCTTTTAGGGAGCATCTAGCACAGAAGTGCTTTTAATTTTCTATTTTTGTTGCTGAAAACCCAGCTGGTTTGGTCAGGAAAATGTTTTCCATGGTATAGTAAAAAAGCAAACCCATTTCCCAAAATACACAGAATGGCAGCAGAGGGAAGGATGAACACAGGACATTCTGGAGCAAGTTGCTCATTTCCTCTCTCTTGCCTTGCTGTCTAGCCCTGACACCATGCTCAGCCCCTCAATCAGCAGGCTGTATAGCAGCACAAAGGCACACAGCAGCTCAGCTACATCCTCAGGGGTGTAATCCTTAGAGGCTATTTCACTTAAAACTGGGGCTGGGTGTCCATCAGCAAGAGGTGGCAAACCTGCTTTAGAAATGCATTAGCCTGTCCTACATCCTGCCACAGATGTGCTAAATGTAGTAAAAGTTGAAGATTTTGTCTCCTATTTAGACCAAGGTCTTGGCACTGGTTGCAGCTTTTCATGGATTCCCCCATCTCTTGCCTGGAAATTTCAGGTGGAGAAACCAAGGCAGGCTCACTTCAATTGCCCTGCCATATTCTCCCATATCCAGCTTGTACAGCAGGCTGCTTCTCCCAACTCCCAGAGATAAGTGTCCTTCTGCTTCTCTTAACATAACACTTGTACTCCCACCAAATGATACACTTTCACAACTGTCTCACCAATCTCCCCAGTGGTATAGGCACAGCAAGCCAAAGGAGGACCTATGGATAGCCATCCTCCTTGTCTGATACCAGTCCCTCTTAAATTCTCATGCCACAGCAGCTCCTTAACTCCCATCTCTCCCAGCGGCCAAAAATCTCTTAGTAACACAAGTTGTTCCACATCCAACAAAAGGAATCTGAGTTTTTATATTAAAGACAGCCATGTGTGAATGCCAGCCTAGCCAGAAATTAAAATTAAATGTGAGAATCACCCTGTTGCCCTGAGCACCAACCCCCCAGCTACTCATCTATGTAAGCAGGCTCAGTGTGTGAGCTCCTGAGAGCAGAGACCTTTTCTTTTAGCTCTGGTGAAGCAGACCATGCTCACTATTAATGCTATATTAGTTATTAATGTATAATGATATTGCTGTCACTGGAGTTCAGGTAAATGTTCGTACAAGTCAACCTATTTAAAGCACAGAGATGCCTGCCTCTAGTATAGAACAGGAATTTTTCCATGCTGAAAGTCTTTCTTTTTTTTTGTGTGATTTAAGTAATTTGCCTGTGCAAAGTCCGTGGTGTAGTGGGCAGTTCTTCTGCCCCAGGAGAACCAATAATGTGGCAGCTGAAGCACACATTTGCTCTGGTTGTAGTTTCAATCCAACTCTGAGAAATTCTCTACGCAGACTAAAACTAAGTCAGAAACACAGTAAAAGCCATTCTCTGAAGAATCAGTATTTTTGCTCAAGAAAGCATTCAATTCAAAAATTCCAGCTCTGTGATCATTTTGGAAATTGAGATTATCTTCTCACCCAGCCTCCAAAAAGGCAACTAGTTGCACTATGGGCACTAAGTCAGCTGAAGATGAGGACACAGGTTAAGGAGCCTGATATACTTCCTGGTCTCCCGAGCCATGGGCTTTAGTGATGCTCTTTTTGTGCTGCAATGGCAGTATATCAGATGCTTGTGCATCATCTTGCCCTTCACTTGCAGGTTAGCAGCGCTTACAAGGGATTGGACTCATTTGGGTTACAGACCCCGGCAGTAGACTTGAGCCTGTCAACACAGGAGGCTGCGGTTTGTGCATGTACGTGCATACACACACACTCATGGCTTGCTCAAGGTTTTGGGAAATGTTGACATTTCAGCAGTCACAAAGCTCATTGATCAAAATTTCCAGCCTTCTCCTACCACCTCCCTTCTACCAGGTTTGAATGAATTCCAAAAAACACAAAGTAAAACCCTGCAGACATTGACAGATTTCTTCTAGTTTCTGCTCAAAGCTGTGCAGGATCACCAAGCAGCACACAATTTCCATCTGACATTATAGGGAGGATCAAAATTTGTGGAGAACTTCAGCAAAAATTATCTGGTTTTATTACAGCAGGCCTTGCCATGAGTACATATTTTATTTCTTCATAACAATGATTAGTTTGATAAATCACAACCTGCAGCAATTCACCCATTTAGTCACGTAATAACAAGGTATTTTCCGTTTGCAAAACGAGCTACATCATGGGCTACAGGTGCAGAAGTACCAAATAGAAACAGCAGATGTGGTTCTAAGGGTAAAGCCGGTAAATCAGCCTTAAAATCATTCCCACAGCCATTTGCAAGCCTATGGAAACAGATCTGGAGCGGGCAACACAGAAGAGGTATTAGCTGAAACTTAAGGGACAACAGAAGAAAATGAATTGTATGGGGCCAGTAGCTTGATTTGGAAATAAGCCCCAGTGAACGCAACCACCATAACCACCGAGTTGCAGAGGCCTTGCCTGTTGCTCATTTTGCTCACACAACTCGGTGCTTTAAAACCAAGTTAATTGGTTAGAAGGGTCAGAACAAGAGATCAGCATCATTTACATCTAAATGATTCTCAGATCCAAGCAAAACCACGAATAGACTGCAACCTGTGCACAATTACCTAAGTTCTACTGCACAGAACAGAGATCAAACCTCCAAATTATCTAAGGCTGCCAATATACTGCAAATCTTTAACTCAGAGAAAAACAGCTTTGCTTGAGGACACACTAAAAGAAGGATTCTTCAGATAATATTTGATGATGCAATTCTTGTTCATAGATAAGCAGTGACCTTTAAAAATCAGCACTTATTACAACCAGGAGCATATAACCTTGATTATGTTACTTCTACTGCTGCTTTAACCATGTTGTGCCATATGAAGATTTTAAAAACAAGTTTTAGGTAAGAAATCACTTTCTATTCCTTAGCTTCAAATCCCAAATATTCATGAGATTTTGCCAACTGCAGTGTTATGAAGCACCAGCATGGTGCTGGGATGAATATTTCCACAGTGGATATATTGGTAGCAAACCGCATCCACCAAAACATCTCTTTCCTAAAGAAACCCAAAGCAATACTTGATCTTTTTTCTCTGCTGCACTATCTAGAGAGAAGGCACTAATGGCAGAAAACTAAGTTTTGCCATCAGTCAGACCAGAGCTGTATTTCCAATGTCCACAGGGGAGTAATTGCAACTCCCAGAGGAACCTCTCTCTGTTCCCAGAGCATTTACTAGGAAGAAAAAGAAATGGCCATTTTTTTCCCTTCTTTCTTTTATTTTCCAGCCATTACACAGAGCTCAGTCCCCTGGAGGGGGAATTATGCATGACCAGGGGAAAATCATGGGAGGAACTTACCCACAGACAAAAGAAATATGTATAAATGAGGGGTTCTTTCTTTTCCTTCCCCATTTCCTTCTCTCCCTCTTTTCTGGTCTAAAATGACGACATGACCAGCACTCTGTATCAGCCACTGGGACAATCCAGCACAGATGTCCCCTTCTGCTCTGCCCACATCTTCTTGGTGCTCCCAGACACAAGAGACTGCTTTTATTCAAATGACTTAGAAGTGTTTTCCTATCACAAAAGCTTGTGCAAAGCAAACCATTTCAGACAAGAGTATTTGAGATCACTTCCTATCTCCTTTTTCCCTGATGTTTTTTTTCTTCTTCTGCACCTAAGTATCCAGCCTATGACCCACTTCACTAAATAATGAATATCATTTTTAAGAGGCACAAAGATTTTTCTGTCCCATGCATGCAGATAGATGAGTGGCTTTCTCAAAGCAAGCCTGCCCTTCAAGCAGAACTCAAGGTACAACTAATCCAAGGGTTTCGGCTTTGCAGGAGCACAGCATTCCATTTTCTTTTTTTCCATTCCTTCTTCTACTGAACAATGGTGGAAGTTGTATTTATATAGCAATGAGAAAGTGTAGGCAAGTCATGAAAGAAGCAGCAAAAAATCCTAAACTCTTCTTTCCTATCACATAAATGCATCTTCTGGGAGTTACTTTTCTACAGGCATTTTCAAATGCACTTCAGAATATCTTCTGAAACTCACTAAAAAAAACCAACAAACAAAAGTTACTTGAAAAAATAAATGTTCCTGCTTTCTTTTGCCTATCTTTCTTTTCCTGGGGAGTGCTGGGGAAGAGAGCAGCTTTTCTCCAAACTCCCTTTAAAGTCAAAGCAAAGGATGACTGAAGTCAAGGAGCACCAAGGTTGAACCTTGCACAGACACTGCTATCCCTAAGAGCTCCAGGAGCTGGCATCCAATAGCTCAGCTCAGAACACTGGTGCTCCACAATGTTACATCAAGCAGAAAACACTTCCCCTGCAAAACCATCTCATATTGGAAGTCCACTGCAAGACCAAAGGCCACACTCCATTGCCACCCAGGAGAACCAACAAGGAGAGATTAAGTCCTAAATTATGTGCAGCTCCTTTCATGTGTTTGAGAGAAACTATGGTTTATTTTTATTGCAGGAGAAGGCCAAGAAGGCTTCACATCAAAGGTCTCAACAGCTCTCGCCAGTACTCACACATGCATTTATTTGCAGAAGCTGGGCCAGAATCATATGTGAACAAAAAAGTTCACACGCTGTTTTTGAAGGGGTTTGGCTTTCAGTTCTTTTGGGAGCTTTGTTGAAGGAGACTGAATAAACACTCAGAAAAACCATCCATAGGAAGAAAGACTGGGTATGTGATACCCCAATGTGTTCAGTGATACATATTGTCTTGAACAATGGGACTGTGCGCAGACCTGGGCTCCAGAAGAGTCACATAAAGTATTAATGTATACTCACAGATAGGCAGCTTCCTACTGTCTGAGACAGTAGAGGAGGAGAACACTGCACCTGAGAGACAAAAGGTTCATTCTCTTGTGGACTGCTGCCAAGTGGAAGCATCCTTTCAGGATTTTATTTTCCTCTCTTCTAGCATGAGATTGTAAGTCGTGTCCAAGGCTACTCTATGCACATGTAACTATTCTACAGAGCCTGGATGGATGCTGCAATGGGATATGGACCAGATGTTGATTTAGTTCCCAGTACCAGGGGAAAACTTTCAGCTGTCGTCCAAGATCTGGTGCAAACTCAGCTGTTTCACTGCACTGCAAGCTGGGTTCACTTAACACACCTTCCCCCCCCCCGAATCTTAGTTTAAGCATTTAGAATTAACCCAAAAGACAAAGAGTGTGAGCAAAATTATCTCATCAGGCTTAAATCTAGTCATTGTGCCCAAATCCATCCTTTCTCACTGCACTACAAATCTCAGCGAGACAATTAATGTATTCACAGCAACCACCACATGGGGCCAATTTCCAACAGGCAGAAACTGTCTCTACCGAAGCCCATTTAAAATAAAATCTTTACATTTGTGATGATAACCAATTGTTCATTATGCATGCTGAATTGGCATAGAATAGTCAAGTTTGGTGAAAAATATTCTATTACTGCAAACCTCCACACTCTGCTTGAAAAAAATTAAGAACCTAAAGTCCAATCTATTTTTTTGTAATTTGTTTCGGTGGGGATAAAGCACCAACTTTTATGCCTTTATAGGGGTTTTTGTGTGTGAATGAGTGCTTAACATCTTTTTGGCTCCCAGCAGCTCTTGATGTTAGGCCCCCAACTCACTTGTCATTTCTTCTTTTGTGTTCCCTCTCTTATTCAAGAAATTATGGGATCCTGCTTGAAATATATCACTTCAGAGACACTGGACAACATTTTACCTATTATTTGTATGGGGATAAAGTGCAACAGCATATCCAGCAATGACAGAAATTAAATTCTACAGTATGTGGGCATCAGCTATTGTCTTCTTAATACCAAACTGCAGTGGCAGAAGACAGTACTGATAGACTTCGCTGTTTTTCTATCCACAATCTCTGTCAAATCCACCACTGTGTATTTCTTAAATCCTTCAGTGCCCATCCAATGAAGGTATTAACGACATATTGCTGTTTCCAGGCTTTGCAACTCATCCTGAACATTCAGGAAGAAATATAACTGGACAATCATATGTAAGTCACAACAAATTAGCCTATTTTTATTTTTTTTTCAACATGATGCTGTAATGCTGTTAGAAATGCAGATAAACTATGCCCATAGGATGCCTGGTAAACAGGAAAAGATTACAGAAGAGCTGATCTAATAGACAGTACATCAGGATTTATTATAAATGGACTAATCTAATAGGTTTGAGAGTTCAGTTCAAAAGCTATTTTTAGGCAATCTAGCTTTAAATCGCTCTGGTTTTCAAAAACACTGTCAGATGTGGTTGCATTTACTTTGAATTTATAGACTTTAACGTATAAAATCTGACGACTATTTTTTTAATCCACATATTATTTCACACAAGGGGAAAAAAAAAAGAAGCATTCAATCCCCTTTAAGGGCATACCAGCTGCATATTATTACTGAATGTATGCAGTGAACTTCTAACCTCCTAAACAATCTCTATCCCCTGGCATGATTCACGACCATCAGAGCCAGTGGTGCAGATCTTATGCACTGTCTTCCAACCTGAATCCTTCAAACTCTATTAAAGAGAAATCCTGTAGGAATTCCTCACTATCCCATTGTTAGAGAAAATCACTTTTGATTTCAATAACAGGTGCTGTCAGATTTTCATTCAGACCATGCTAGAGTAGACACATGAGCACTAAGCTTACAGATGTAAAAGATTTACTATAGGCTGAGGTTTCCAGGTTTGTTTCTTTTCCTTTTAATTAAACTATGTGTACATTTTATCCACGCAAACTGAAACCTTTAGTTTCTGAGCAAAATAAACATGCATGTAAGTGATTAAGCGGGGAAAAACAGGTTTTCCCATCCATTTAGCAGCGGATGTAGCTTCATCTAATTTGTATTTCCTGCCTTTTACCTACACTTCTGCATCTTGAATTGAACAACTTTCATGTACTCTGCAGAGGCAGTGCCAGATGGAGCTGGTCTTTCTCCAGCAGTTCTCCACCTCTGCACTTGTGCTGAATGGAAAAAAAGAGCAGGAGTCACAAAACGACTGTTTATGTCCCATCATTTTTTGACCTACCCAATCAACGTGATGAGTGCTTCCAGGTGCCAAAGGCTCTCAGCTTATAAGGCTAACTGAGATGTTTCTGTAAGTGCAAGCTACAAACATAACTTTAATATGAGAAAACTATCATCTTCAAGTAGTTTCTGTTCATCTGTGTGTGTAATAACTCCAATCTAGATGTTAGTCAGCAAGATGGCCAAATGCATTCAGATAAATGCTTTGGACTCTTTTAAACATATCATAATCTGCCTGTGAAATGGCTGGATAGTTACTTTCCAATTTGTGAGACAGTTCAAAGGCTGTAAATAAAAAAGAAATTGGACAGCTTTCAAAAGTTCAGATTAGAGTTTTCAATTCTCAGTGATTCGGTGCTTCCAAGCTACACTGCTGTGATCCGCATATGAATATTGAAAACCTGATTGTGCTGTGCTCTTATCTTGAAGGAGAGAGCAGAGCACAGCCAAACCTAGCTACAAGATGGTGAGTCCCCAGCCCCGCAGCACATGTGGTTGCAGAGATGGGCGAGCAGCTTCTGGCCCTGCTGCCTCCCATTTGATTTGGCAGACAGAGGCTGCTATATGCACTTGCTGTGCATCTCACCTTACATCACTGCACTGTCCTTCAACCTTAGCTGCAGCAAGGCTCAACATTTGAGATCTCTCTCAGTTCTGCATATCTCTGTTAGGCTAACAAGTCAGCTCCAAAGCCCAGCATTTCAAATGCAAACACACTCCACAGGTGGGCTGGTCAACAGAAATGAAAAATGAAATGGAAGGAGACCCAAAATGCAACAGGTGGAATTAGGGATTCTTACATCCATCCTTTCCTAAACCCCTTCAGGGCTGACTTCAACATGCACATCATTCTGCATTTCCAGACATGAGCTAGAGTTCTAGAAGCTAGACCTACTGGTTATATAGAAGATGTTAAACCCATACTGTACTTTGAGCATCCTTTGGCGCAGTGGGGATGATAAACCTGACTGCAAAAGATTACCTTTTATCTTCCACCACAACTGTCTATTTTATCCTCTTGCTATACAACCCACTGGTTATTTCAAACCTCATTCAAAAGACCAAATCCTTCTCCAAAGCTGCCAAGCATATATATATATATATATATATATATATATATATAAAATTCTTTTATATATATAAAATTCTTATTTATTTATTTATTTATTTTATTTTTTTCCTCTACAGTGCACTTGCTCTGCACAGTCTTTGACTGCATTGGCTTCTATATTATTTACTTATTCAATTTACACTTGCAAGAAAAACAGCCTGAACTATGAGAAGAGCTGATAACTCAAACCAGTAGAAATTAGGAAGTGCTGAGAAAAACTGCCTTGTTTTGTCCTGCAAGAATGCTCTCATGCACCATGGTGTGGATATGGTGTCAAGATCTCTCCTGTAAATGAGTTCTCCTGAAGAGAAGGCTGCTATGGGCTCTTTCTCTCGGCCAAGTCTCATCTTGCATCCTGTCATTCGCATTCAGTTAATGCTCTCACCCAACTTTCCAGCGGTTGCCTGTGGCATAATGGATGGAAGGAAGGGAGGGAACAAGCCTGCGCTAAACAGAGAAGTCTATCATGAAAGCAGATTCTAAGAAGCTGACAAAACTCCATTGTGAGAATATCAATATTCAGCTACATGAAGAAATAAAGCAGTTTCCCTGACAAAACATAAAACACTGTTTAGCTCCCTTCCAAAACTCTTTAGTACTTGTGTAAAAATGTCAATATTTTGTAAAGCTCAATTCTAATAGCTGTATTCATGTTGGCTCAGGGATCTGCCTAAACAATGCTTAACTGGGGATCTAGCGTCTGAATTGCTTTATAGCTATCTGATGTTCTGCAGAGGGCTTTAACAACAAGAGAGACATTAATATTGTGAAAAACACATTTGCTTTAGCAAAACATGTTTATAACAAACTGACTGTATAATCTACAGGAAATTTTAAGTTGAAGCGAAGTGGGTAGTGGTTTCAATCAAGAAGTTGATACTTGTGGACACAGGCAACTTGGTGCACTATGAAATCCACACTCATGCTCCAGTAATCCTGCTACACGAGCACTGCTTACCTGCATCCTGGGGGAAGAGAGGACCTTGGTGTGTGAGTAGTGATGCTGAATGTACATTCATGTGCCCCACTATCTCAGGGAGATGCAAAATTTCCAGCCTGAAGTTTCCAGTGCTGGACTCACTGCCAGGGCTTGTTGTCTCTATTGGAAAATCATGACATGGGCTGAGAGGAGCAAGAAGCAGCAATCAAAGCCAGAGAGAGAGGTTTGGCCCAACTTGTTTGACTTGGCGCTGCTAAGGGCTACCAGCTCTCAAGTAGTCAGATCTGGCCAAGGTTCAATCTGAAACTAACTCATAACAAGATGACAACATATTAGAACTAAGTGGAAAAACCTACAGTATGGATTCCGAGCTTTACATCTTCATCTCTCAGAGCATTCCTGTTAACGGCTAGTTCAGACCAGCACACTGCAACGTAAGCCTAACATTCTTGCAAAGAGAAGAAATACACCTATCGACCTTGAATCAGTCCCAAAGAAAAGACAGACATCAGGAATCTACAAGTGAATGGTGGTGTTGAAACACAGTTTATCTTAGGATGAAGCCACATGACTGTCTCCTTGGATTTGGCATCTGGTTTTGCACACAGGCAAGTGCTAAAGTTCAGGTGGTCAGAGGAATTATTAGTTGAAACTGGAGCATCAAAAACACAGAGGAATGTCCTGATGTTGCTGTGCCAGAATAGGGATTTTCTATAATGTCCTCCTGGCCTGGAAGCCTAAAATGCACCTGATTCACTTGGACTACAAAAATGGAAGACACTGTGGATCCTTCCAATCCACAGTAGAAAGAGGAGAAGTTGGAACTGGTAAAGAAAAGCAGATAAGATGATACAAATGAAAAAAAACAAAAAAAAAAAAATGTAAGTAATAACCTTAAGAGACTTCTAAGATGTGTAAACTCCTTGCCATTGTGTAATATATAAGCTAGGAGAATTAAGTACCTGGCGGCACTACAGAGTAGAAATGTGATAGTTTGAACAAAAGAATCATAGGGAAGAAAAACAGATGCATATACACAACATTTGAAAAAAAAGGAGAGGGGGAAGAGAAGAAGTCTGATCTGGTCCAACACCAGATCTTGAAAATACATCCAGCTCCTAAGCTCAATGTGACTTCATTCTCATCTGACTGGAGGACTCAAAAACATAACAGAAAAACAGGAAAAAAAAAATAAATTAGTCAAGCAATTCGTATCCGATTCTGAAATACAGCAGAGATGCTTTGTTCAGGTATCACTATAAGTATAGGATAAAACTAATGGTACAGCACAGGGCTAGAGAGCTGCTGTACGCTTCTAGCACAAAGCCTAAGCCTCATTTATAGCTCTCACAGGTAACATAAAATAAATGCACCAATCTACAGCATGATTATTTTCCCTTCCCTCTCCCCCCCTTCAGTGTCATATATATTGAAATGTTTTTGTTTAGTAAATATTTTCCATCAAACCATTAAAGTGCACGTGTTGTGACCTGTAATGCTATTAGCCCTGAGCCTTTTGCATTCCATGCATGCATTGAGAAGTCCTGTCAGTTTGCAAGGAAGAAGTATATTAGCTTTTGTAGTCACTGTAGTGCTTTACAGGTACTAAAACCTCAAAATCCCTTATATTTCACATTATCCAGGCAGAAGTCTCATTTTATAACAATGCTAACCCAAAATCTAGCTCACTTATGTCATCAAAAGCAACTCTTCTTCCATTATCTTAAATGTAAATGAGAAAAAGCAGGCAGCTGAAGCAGACAGAATAATTCATAACAGAGAAGAAATCTGTCAGGCTAGGAATGCTAAAAACAGGGCATAAAACTAAACTTCTTTGGAAATGAATGAAATAACTGAATTCATGGCAGTCAGGCATACATGAGGTGCTCTTAGGAGGTGCCTCACTACACTGATGGTAACAGAAGTGTACAACGTACGGTTCCTTCAATGTCTTCACTTTCACTGTATATCAAAATCTCCATACCTGAGGCCAGGCTGGAAAGCATTGCCACCCAAAAGCAAGCAACTTAAGACTCTGTCACCTAAAAAGCACCGTGCCTTCTACAGCAAATCCCTGGGGTACAAAATAAATGGCAAAGTATCTCAACTATTTGCTCAGGTTTCTTTAGTTGGCACTGGTTTAGTAAACCAAGGGTGATTACAAAATCCAGAGTTGCAGTGCGGACGGCAAAAACAGCCTTATAATGCAGAGAAGCAGGGCAAAACTCATCCTGGACCAGACAATTCAATGTCTTAATTCCCTTCTCCTGCAGAGAATATAATTCAACATAGTCCACAGCATGCTTCTGGGAGGTGCTGAGATGTGCCAAGGATTACAGTAAGACAAGGAGGACAAGGAATGCTTTCGTCCCTCTGTGTTACAGCATGAGCAAATTACTAGCTAATGCAATACAAGAACCCCTTTTATCGATTCAGGTTATTGCCTGAGCAATTTCCCTGTAAAAAGTCCAAAGCTCATACAAAATATTAGACTGAAGGGACCACTCTTCCCATTTGCACCAAGCTCAGTATGTCCACAGTACATTTCTGAGTCCAGCATACAACTCTCTAACTCTCTTGGCAGAAGTCATTTGTTCAAGGTCAGACTCCTTGGCCTACAAGATGCCTTTCCAAATTAAGCTGTTATTTTCTCTTATTAAACTTCATATTTGAGATAAAACAGTGACGCTGATTCAGTTAAAGCAGCGCTGTCTCCAGCTCCTGTCAAGAGCAGAGCATGCAGAAATCTCATAGACTCTGAGATGCTTGGTCAAACAGGCTCCAGTGAACAGCGGGCTGTCACTAAGGGAGATGCAACTTTATTCCAGCAACATGCATCACTTCCAGCTCCAGGGGCAGCAATGTGAAATCACGCTTCCCAGATGATATTTTGTCTCCTGTAATAGCAATGCATATCCCATACTGAAGAGATTCAAGAGCATGCCCAAGAGCAGCTTGCTAAGCATGCCACAAGCTACCTGTACTTCACAGGGAATGCTGACCCAATATTAATTTGTCACATGCGGCTTTCAGCCCAGCAGCACTGCTGCTTTTGACAGAGACAGCAATGTTTGTCCCTGCAAGGAGCTGGTATTCCCTGCAGGTCATCATCACAGAGGGAAAGAGGTTGATATAAGGAGAAAAATTAGCCAACTTTCAAACATGAACGAGTACTCAGTAGACAACAAATCTGACCAAGCAACTTTGGTTGAGCATGCTCCGATATAAAGGCAATCTTTTGCTTGTGCAAATAAAAGCAAAAACCAAACAAACAAAAACAAATACACAAGGAAGGAGCTGAATCTAAAAGCATGTATTAAATTTCTTTTCTCTGTTGCTCACTGAGCAAATATTGCCCAAGAATATTTGACAATCCATTTGCCAGCTGAAGTGTGCAGGACTCCAATAACAATATAACAGAAAATTACACGTCCATTTTCGTCAAGCCAAGGCAAGTCCAATCTGTATTGTTTGCCTAAATGAAAAACAAAACTAAGAAGAATTGACCTGGGACGGCATGAGATTGCATTGGATGAGCACTGGGGAGCAGTAGAAAGAGGGAGCAAAGGATGCAAAATGAGAATGAAGTGCAAGGATCCACTCAGCTTAACAATTCCTTCCTCCTGCAATTAATATGAAGTTGATCCTTTTGAGGTTGCTTATTTTCCTTTTATCTAAACCTTAATGCCCAGCCTGGCTGGACGAAAGCAGTACGAGCTAGCCAGTACCAATGAACATTTTTTTTTTTCCTGAGACAATTTCCTAGCAGGAATCCTGCAAGTGGGAAACACGGTGTTAGGTTGCCTTCATCAGCCAAAAGAAACACGGGATCAGCAAGGCTCAGCCCTTGCAGATGATAGGATTCCTGCTGAAACTTCAGTCTGAAGTTCAGAAATTCCCCAGTTTCCCTCTTACCCAGATTTTTCTCCCTGCATGTTGAATAAAATTTCATTCATGAAGAACCTACATTACAGCTCTCTGGGCACACTGCTGGCTCACTTCCACTAGGAGAGATTTTAAATCATTATTTTTAGCTCTTTTCCTCATGCCAGGTCAGTTCCAAAACTTACCGCTACATGTCTCACCTGTCATTGCCTCCAAACCACTTCTCCATCTGCCCCTAGAGTAAAGGGTTGTGCCTTCCAATTTTATTTCTCCCGCTGCTTTCCAACTGCCTTTCTGTCTCAGAAGAGCTTCTATTGGCAGACACATCCTGACCTGGTCCAGTCCTCAATTCCCCCTTTCCTTAACTCCAAAACCAAAAGTACTCCTAATGCCAACAAGTTTTGCCTTGATGCCAAATCTTCACATCCAACCCCTCAAAAAAGTTCAGAAAACACAATTTATTGTGCTGTGTCCAGATGGAGGCTGGTAGTGAGAGGTATCCCCCATGGGTCTGTCTTGAGACCGGTATTCCCTAACATCTTCATCAATGACACTGATGATGGAATTGAGTGCACCCTCAGCGAGTTTGCTGATGACACCCAGCTGAGTGGTGCAGTTGATACAGTTAAGGAAGGGATGCCATTCAGAGGGACCTCAACAGACCTGAAAGGTGGGCTTTGGTGAATCTAATGAGCATAATATTAACACAGCAAAGTGCCTGTGGCCAGGGGGTTGGAGATTCATGATCCATGAGGTCCATTCCAACTCAGGCTATTCCATGACTCTGTGATTCTCTGAATTTATAGCTGAGTACAGGGCTGTGCCTTCAGTTCTCATTTATGCATTTTCTTAAGGATTACCTTGGGTACTCTAAAGAAGCAAGATGTTACCATTTACCGTTATCTTATTATCAGAAAGAAGAAACACAAGACCCGAGAAAGGCAGATGACTTCTCAGTGACCCTGCAGCGACCGTGTCCAGAGGACATGACAGTGATGGAGTACTGTTTTCCCCCATCACAGCAGGAACCCACTGTCAATTGCCCACCAACTCAACCCAGCACAGCAGCCCTGGAAACTGTGGCATCCATCATCTTCTGTTCAATAAAGCCCTGGCTTTGCTTTGGTAGTATTTCTGTCCTAATTGCTAGCCAGATCTCCTCCTTGCATCTTTGCAGACCCCTAGGGATTGCTGAGGCTCAGCTGTTCTGATAGAGCCACAGGGTTTTAAAAATTGCTTTGCTTTTCCCTAAGCACTCCTGCACAGAACAGGAATGCACAGGGCCCTTCTGCCAAGGGCTTCCGATCCCCAGTGCATGCCTTAAATTCACCTGACAAACTTTTTCATATTCCTGGTAGGAGGCTAATGGACCAAAGGAAACGCACCTGAGCACTGAGGGCAAATTAAACTTCCCAGACATTTGCTAACATTTATCAGCATCTTTCCTTCAGTAAAAACCAGCACAGTGGGATACTGGATAGGGAAAGAAAAAGCCTCCTTTCTGGCTGATGTTCTACATCCCACTGGTAGTATTTGCTGAATAACCACTTTCTCCACCTTTGCTGAGCCATAACCAGCAGGGTAAAGCTCAAGTCTGATTCTAAAGTGGAAACAGCATCAATTCTCCCACCCCTGAAACTAGATGAACAGCAAGACGAACCACCTATGTTTGCATATGTGTTATTTCTACATAGTCTTCTCCAACCACAAAACAAATTACAATTAGAGTTAACTGCATCTGATAAAAAAGAATGTGGCAAAAGAACTGCACTCACAACACCTGTCTAATTGGTATCCTTCAAAAGAGTTCTTTGTTCTTGTGTTGCTGGTTTGTTGTGGATTTTTGTTTTTTGTTTGTTTTTTGTTTTTGTTTTTTTATTTTAAATACAAGCTAGACTACAAGTGATACCTATAAAAACTTCTGTGATTTGAGCTTCCTCAAGGTAGGCATGCTCTATCAGAACTGTAGACAAAGGCCAATTCTGGCCAACAATACCTGAGCTTATTGAAAAAAAAGTAAATGAAAAGTAAATCATAAGATACTTGATCCTCTAACAACTAAGTGTGAAGCCAAAGGCATCTTTCAAAGACCAGAATATATTTTGCAGAATCAAACTTCCCAATATAATAGATGTGTCAGCAAAGTCTCCCACACAGCACGTCTCTGCCTGCCATACTGCCATGGAAGCACATTAAAACCCTGTATATACCTTCCTTCTTGTAAGGCATCCCCATTTTCACCTTTGGAATATGTACTCCCATCACACTGTCCTTGATGGGCATGGTGAGGTGGAAGGCTTCCTTTACCCTGAATTTATGCTCACATTATTGTTTCCATATGAAAAAAAATGCAGACAATGAATAAGACATTTAGGTTGAGGCTTTCATAAACAGTATCCTAATGGTAGTCTCTGAGCAAGTGGCCTGATTTAAAAAGTACTAAGAAAGCAATATCTCCCACTGACTTCAGAAAGTATTGCTCTGTGCCCAGCTTTTTTTTTTTTTTTTTTTTTTTTCCCCCATATATCAGGTTGTTTAGAGCTCTCAGTCTTACTTGCCCTTTCAATTTCATCTATGCATAACACAGGTTCAGTAATGGCTCTTGTGTTCAATCTGACGAACTTGCACATGTGAGGCAAGAGCTAAGAAAGTCCTAAAGAAAAAGAAAAAAAGGCACCCATTTCACTCAGCCAAACAGGGAAACCATGGCTGCACCTTGCAATACTTGCATTACCCCTGAAATTCCTGTAAATTACTCGGAAACCACAAGCACCCACTTCAACTTTGGCACATGCTCACCCAAATCTGAATCTAGAGGTATCCCTCTCCCACAGTGAGGAAGGGAACCCAATGAATAGTTCATTCCAGCTCAGGGTGGTTGAATACCTCCTATCATTTGCTACAACTGCACGTCATATCACTGCATTCACAAGGCCAATGTTTATTATGGGCATGTAAGATCAGTGCTGGTACCTAGAGCGATGTATCAGTTCCGAGAAGCTCAGATCCGCTTTGCAGAGCCTGAAGAGAGAGACTTTGCTGCTCTATTTCTCTCCACTTGCTGGCAAAGAGCCCTGTGACAGCCTAGATGTACCTTCTGCCTCCCACATCACTGGTAGAGCACCACATCGATTGCCTTTGGCAGTTGAAAAAAAATCTCTTTTCTTATCAGCTTTTTAAGAAGTTTCACTGCTGGAAATAGCATTTCTATCTATGTATTCTGGAATTACGTTGCACGCTGTACTCTAGAGATCTTCAGAAAATACAGTGAGAAATGGTGCATGTTGCATCGAAAGTTTAATTATTAATAACAATGAGACAGCTTAAATAAAAACTATGGCATGCTAAAAGCCTACAGCGTGCTAACCCTGTTAACACGGTAGTGAAGAGCACAGCAACATACAGTCCCCAGTTCAGCATAAACCTTAAGCCTAGGCTGAAAGTTATTTAAGCCTACACTTCAGAGTTATAGCACAAGCTGAACTCGTTTCCTCCAGTTCACTCCCACTCTCTCTGGGAGATGAAAACAAAAGGCAGATCAGCACCAAAATACAGGACAGAATTAACACAGCATCCAGAATCCCTCCCAAGCAGCATCCACCTGGCAACTGAGATCTCCTGAGCCCAGGGCAGATTATAGAGAAGAAGAGCATACGAAATGCATTTTGCTAAAGACTAGAGAACAAATGAAATCATATATAAGGGATGAAATATCTCAACAGCACAAGGCAAGCACTGCTCTATCTGCTCTGCCCATCACCCCATTCCCAACAATGGGTGAATCAGACTTAATCTTTCTCACAAACTCCACCAAACGCTGTTTCAATTGAAAAAGGCTTAAGGTGAGATTTACTTTTTTCCACGCAAACTCCTGCCACAAGCACTGTCAAGATACTTGCATGCATTAAAAGATGACAGACACGAAATCACAGAGTGTGTTATATTTAAACACAACTAGGCATTTCTTAGGAAAAGACTTGCCCCGTTCCAAATTTTAATTCAGATCCCATTTGTCTAAAATAAGTCTCATCCTCTGCAGCCTCCCTGTGCTTCTGGGCTGCAGTCAGTGAGGCTGCCACAGCACTACACACCCACAGGGAGGCAAGCACCTAGTTGTCATTACTCTGGATATACCTATAAAAAATAGATGAAGGCTTCTCCAGCCTTGTTTGCTGCTTGTTTGTCCTCTCCTTGCACCAGGAGCATGCACTGGTATCAAAGAGCAAGGCAGTGCTGATGTTACAGTGTCACAGGCAGAGCTTGAGAGAAAGAGAACACGAAACAGAAATAAATTAGTCTCTTACTGAACAAGGACTCTGTTTCTGAATAAATGTCCTCAAGAGGATGGAAAATCTGCGATGAAAACCTAAGATTTATAAAACACAGCTAATTTGCTAAATTGCCTCAGAACAGAATGTTGGTTTTGGTTTTTTGGAGGTTTTTTCTTTCTTTTTCTTCTTTTTTTGAAGATTTCCAGGGAGATACCACTGCTCCTTACACATAATGTTCTAAAAGCCAATAAAACACTTCACAGAGACACCCAAACGCTTGGCGCTCTGTTGACCTGCTCTGGTGCTCCAGGTGCTGGAGGTGACGATCCAGCGTTTTGGCTGTTTGATTAGAAGCGATCACTGTCCAGTCATTGCTAGTTCCAGGTTTTCAATTTTCCTTTCAGCTGCCAACAAATTTTCAAACACATTATATGCCGCAGATCTTGTGGTTTGGATTTCCTCCAGCGCTCCACTAACATCTGCCAAATTCCTGTTAAATCCAACACTAGTTGATGAGCACTTTCCGATGGTGTGAAACTTAATGCAAGAAACTAGTGGAAGCTTGGGAGCAATTAAATTTTAATCAGAAATAAGTTTAGTTTTCAGCACTATGAGTTATCTCCAGTGTCTAAATACCTAATATATATAATGACCCTCTTCTTCCTTTGTAATCAGCAGCGTCGAGACACAAAAAGAGAGAAAAGTAACAACTTAAGAAGTTCCACTCCCAAGAAAGTCACCCACCGTATTAATAACCTATATAGCCTTCCCCTCTGACATGCCATCTGCAGCCCAAACACTCAGCTGTGTTTTCCAGGCAGATTCAAGCATCTGCCCCTCTTCTTTCTCTCCTGCCTGAAATTGCCCCTTATCCCCTCTGCCTAGCTCTGCTGGCAGAGCTGCTCAACTTGCTGCTCTCCACTGCATATGAGACAAGGAAGCAAGATTAATGCTTCCTTTTGAAATTACACAGAGTTTCATAGAATGACACAACAGCTTGGGTTGGAAGGCACCTTAAGGCCCACCTAGCCCCAACCCCCTGACACGGACTCATTGCCTCCCCCCCCCTCTGACTAGCTCAGGCTGCCCAGGGTCCCCATTCTGCTGGCCTCAAGTGCCTCCAGGGATGGGGCATCCACAGCCTCTCTGTGCAGCAGTGCCAGGGCCTCACTGCCCTCTGAATAAAGAATTTCTTCCTCCTTTCTTCCAGCATGCAAGTCTCTGGGCATGAGTTTGCTTTTACCTAAGACCTTGGCTTTTTCCTCCAGCTTTGCTTGGTACAAAAGGACTCCCCAGACCTCTTCCAAATCCCTTCTTCCCATGGGCTATAAATTTAAGTTTGCCTCTTCTAGATCTCTTGCCAATCCCCTGCCAAACCCCCATCCTTACAGAAACACATAGCAAGAGTGATAGCTTATAAATAATAAAATAAATCAAACTTTTCTACCTCTCAGTGAGTGACAGATGGAAGTCACAATCCCTTTACTACAGTGCCATGGCAGGCTCAAAGCTATCCCTCTGCTCTTCCAAGTTCAAAAATCTCCTGTTGTCAACCTAGAGACTATTTTTATGTGTGCTCCAGCAAGACCAATGCAGCAAGTAGAGCTCAGCAACTCCCAGGCTGTTTTTAATGGAAAATGTACCCCTACATAAAATAGTTGGCGGCTGAGGGCTGGGAACCATTTGGAGAGGAAGTGGAAAGATGCCTGCAAAAGCTGCTCTTTGGAATGAAATCTTTGTTTGAAGGCAGCCCCACAATCAGAGCCGAGCTTTGGGGAAGCTCAGAACACAGCAGCATTCTCTTGCCTCAGCAGACTACATAGGAAGTGGAAAGAGATAACAGAAACTGGATATTTTTCACTTCTTTGCAAGGGAAAATATCCTAAAAACCCACAGCATGTGCAGCTTGGGGAAGTTAGATTAACAGCTGCCTGGATCGCAGTACTAATTCATCCATTTTGCTCACTGTTAATGAATATGGACAATGGAAAATCAGTAGATGCAGAAAACCCACGATTTTTATAGATTTACAGACTGATTTCCTGTACCTCATCTAGTCATTTTATGCCTGTGAGAAGTGACAGCACAGTTGGTGTAAAATAGTACCAAATCATCACAGATATATTTTTACCCTCCATTTCTATTGGTGCAGCTACAGGTGTCAAAAGCAAAGAAAATGTCTTCCAGCACGGAGTATTCAGCAAAGCTAGAACAGAGATGATCTTTGTTATTCCCACTGTTATCTCCTGTTCAGATAATGTTCAAGGACATGTAAGATACTGTCTCCAGTAAACCACGTTTCCCACATTTTTGCCACAAGTGATTTGTGACCACCAGGATCACTTCAAGAAAGGCATGAGAAGCATCGGTCCCAGCTGCAGTTCTGTGCTGGAACAGCCTGTCTCTCTCACATTTTTCACCTAGCAAGAATAGTACTCCACTCTACATTTCTCTTGGTACACTACAGCTTTCAGCTCAAATCCAGCTGGATTAGTAATGGACTGTGCTGGGCTCAAGGAGAGATATAGAATGTGGAGTGAACAAACTCTACTGTGACTTGCACGGTCTCTCCTGGATCCTTGCTGTAAGTTCTTTGTTGCTTATTTTCTTTTCCCCAAAACACAGCATAGGGTGAGAGAAACATTTTCTTAAAGCGAGTGCACAGCTATGAGACGATCTTTTTTTAGTTAATGGCAAATTTTAAGGTCATATTCATTATGACAAGACAGCTATTCCCATGCGCAGATGCAAAATCCCTTTGATGTTGAATATATCAAGAGTTTAAAAATGCACCACCAAGCAGAGAAAAGGGGAAATTTCATTTCCAAACAAACAGCAAGGATGGCACAGCCTAGCACAAGGTGATTACAGGATGCACATTATAACAAACCACTGCTCTTCCAAAATACAAATTGATACTCTACTTCTCACACTTCTATGCAGAATTTAAGCAAGAAATCGCCACAGCATCAGCTTGGGTATCTCTGTCCCAAATTCAGACTCTGGCATTTGTGTCACTATCAGAGCAGCCTTGCTGTGTGCAGTGCTGGATCTGCCTGCTGAGATAGTAATGGCTGTCAGCCAAAATTCAACTTGCCAGTCTTTATTTGTGATACAGCATTAATGGCAACGAGTTACTACAGAGCTCTTGCAGCTAAACCCCAGTATCAGCAAGCAGAGCCCAAACAACACACTATTGGTCTCACCAATGTTATTTTTGTGCATGCACACAGACACGCACATAAAAATACCTCTTAAACAGAAATGTCTCTGAAACAGAAACACAGTCCTCCCTGAAACAGACAACATCTCCACTGTAAACAACAGAGAAAATCCCATCACATTTTTCCAAGTGAAATTAGCTGTGTCTACACTTGTTATCTAAAACACAGTGAATACCACAGACCCATTTTGGGAGATCATGCCCCATGTTTCTACAGCTTTTTGTAGAATCACAGAAGGGACCTTTAAGATCATTCAGTTCCATCTCCCTGCTATAGGCAGGGATGCCTCCCTCTTCACTCAACCGCATTCGAGCAAAGACTTCAGCCCTCCCTCAGCTCTCAGCCAGTATCTCTGTGTACATCCGTCTTAGGAAGGAGATTTTGTATCCAGTAAGTGGTTAAATTTGAAAGGTATAACAACGAGGTATTTTTACAGAGACTTTTCACAATGCTATATGATGCCCCTTTCCCTTTAATTTTTTCCTTTTGTCCCTTAAAAAAAAAAAAAAGAAAAAAAAGAAAAAAAAAAGAAAAAGTGAAATGCTATCAAACAAAAGCAGAGCAACAGCTCCTGTTAAGGCCTCCTCCCAGCCAAGAGAATAACAATTTACAGCTCTCTCCCTGCAGCAAGGGTAGAGATTACTGCCATTTAAACCCACTTCCACCTTGCAATTTCCACCATTTCCTGTTACTTTGCAGCCTGGCCTATTAAAACCAAGATACCAGAGCCAGATTGGAGTTGAAGAGAAGCCCTTCTGCTCAGGAATTACATCATATTTCAAAGCAACACACATCTTTCTGTGGACAAAATTAAGTCCAATAAAACCAATTTCCGCTCTGACATTATTCAAACATGGCCACAATCAAATAGAGTAGAAATCCAAATGAAAAACCCAAGCACTAAAGTGATTTCATATATGCAAGCTGAAAAGCTCCACAGATTTGAGCCCTTCCTCCCAGTGAAGGATGTCCTGCAGTATATTATGATCCACAGCAAAATTCTGAAGTCTGTCTTTTAGCTAGACTCATCATTTTAAATGGATCATGCACTATGCTCTCTTCTTCAGCAGCTTAAATCCCACAACGTGATTATCTTTTCCTGTAATACATCCCTTTTCAGAAGAGCAGCCCATCAGTGCTAGGAACAACCCCTACTAAAAGAAATACAAGGACAAAACAAGACCTCGAGGGATACAGACTGTGGTCAATCTCAGTAACTATGCTGTGGATGGCTGCAGTCACCTTGTGTGCGGTTGAAACTACGAGCATTACCTTTTTCTTTTGAAAGCTCCTGTACAGAAATCCCTCAGTTTTCCAGTCACAATATTAGCTTCTTCAAGACTTTATGATAGATGCAACTTTCTCTCTCCAGATCCAATGAGTTCCCTGTGTTTTTTTTCCCCTTAGCTCATTTCTTCACCTGTGCAGCTTTTGTTCAGCTGCCCACAGAAGTCCTGCTCTGTTTCCTGAGGCTGCAAGAGTGGCAGAAGGGTCTCTACATCTTTGTTGATATGACAGTGCCTGCAATCCCCAACTCGAACTCTCTTATCTAGCATGCTATCACAAAAATGCCCATTAGCAACTCACCCCAACACCCTTGCCACAGATTCAGGAAACGAAGTGCAAGAGCATATGCATCTGTGTCATTTAGATACAGCAATGCAGGCTAAGATAAACCTCTAAGCAGCAAATTCAGTGTATAACATGCCTTCCCCTCTGCGCCAGCTGGCAAGGCAGGGAGAAGCAATAGCTGCACTACCACCCTGAGGACACAAAGAGCAGAGCCAAGGCTGCATCTCAGCCCTGCCTGCACGTTGCAGCCCTTGTTTCCAACCTTCTTCCATTTATTTATTTTTTTCTCTCTTCTATTTCCTTTTTTGTGTGTCTTTTTTGTTTTGTTTTCATAAGCAAATAACTCTGAGATAATCAGAGAACAAAAGGAAGATCAAAGATTGCAGGTAGCTAGATCATTATGTATTCCAGCTGGGACAAAAGCATAAGCCTCTAGAACTTACTTGCCAAGTTGTTTTAGAGTTATGCCAAGAGAACTGTGCCCTCTGAAGCTTCCTGGCATAGGAACTGTTGTGAGGTAAAGCAACGAGGTTTCCAGTGCTGCGGGAGTGCTGTCAGGCTGTAGGAGCCACCAACCACTCAAGCGTCTAGTTAATTCAAGTGCAATTACAGTCAATAAAAACTGCTTGTTACTTACATATCTTCAGTGTAGGAGCTGGAGAGATGCTGGTTTATGTACTGGGGTCCTCTCTCAGAGCGAAGATTTGAGAGTAGAGGCTGATGTGCTACACATCTAATCCCCCAGTGGAACTGGCTCAGAGGCAAAACTCAGGACTGTACCTGTAGCTCTGGCTCTATATGCTCGAAGCCCCTCAGGCTCTGCATTTTCCAGCAAGACATAGATGGATGCTTGGTCTTAACCCATCCTACTATCCTTGAACAACACAGAAATGCTCAAAGATGTACTTTAGCTGCAGAAAGAATGAGAACCCACACTGCTCAGCACCCACTTCTGTTCCTCCATTCCTATCTTCTCAGCACCTCTTGCACAGCTGAATGCAATCTATACTAATTCGCTCTTTTACACAGCTCTTTGTTTTCTTCTGTTTTGCCTTTCCTCCCACATTTTTCTTCTTTTCCATTTCTATTGAATTTTTGCAAGGCTCTTAGCTTGGAGCCAGCAGTACAGGCTACGAATGGGGCTAACACACTTTGTACTAATACATTTTCCCCTTCCCATGCCAGTGTTCTCTTACAAAACACAAACATACCTCTGGGAGCACATTTTCTTGATCTAATTTGTAATTGTCTGAGCAAACAAAACAGAAGGAATATGCTAATTTCACCAGCTGATTGCAAAAGTTAGCGCTCCGTGGGCTGCTTTTGCCATTTCTCATGGTGCCAATTCTTTCAAATAATAAACTGTCAGAAAGTGCAAAATATTTTACCCATGTGTGCAGGTCACAACCAACATTGCACAGAGAACACAAAAAAAGAGAAATGTGTTTAAAAGTTTGTTTTTTGTTTTTTTTCTTTTTCTTTTTCTTTTTCAAGTGAATAGACAAGAATATGCAATTCTGTCATTACCTGCTCATTTAGGAAATATTAGCAACTGAATTGTGCTATGTCAGCAGTAACTGGCCAGCTCCATAGTTACTTTTTTTTTCTCAAACCAAAAAAAGATCACGGGACATGAAATATGTATTCATGGGGCAATAAGGTGCCACAGTGAAAAACCCCTCCATACAGCAGCTAGATCTAATGGTGGAAGCACAGCACTATCCCTCTACTCCCTATCAGGAGCTATGGCCACCATGAGGCCTTCCCTCAGCCACTTCTGCTGTGGGCTGAGCAAACACAGGGACCTCAGCTGTTTCTCATACATCTTGCTCTCCTTCACATCCTCACAGTCCTCCTACAGACCATCTTTAATAGCTTTATGTCTTTCTTATATTGTGGTGCACAAACCTAAACAAAGTGCTCAAGGAGAGGTTGCACAAGCACAGAGCAGAGTGGGACAATCCCTTCCCTTGTCTGGGCAGAATATAAACATCTCAAGAGAACCTACACCAATGAAACCAGAAAGCCGAGGTAAGGAGCTGTCTGTTCGACCATGCAGAGGCCCTACATGTAAAAGCAAGGCCTGGAGGTTGCACTGTGAGCTGAAAGCTCCTGCCATTCTCCAGTCCCAGCCATTCATTTGCTCCAGTAATGAACACCTCTGCAAAAACTGCTGTAGATTAGAAAAGGAATTAACCTCCAAGCAAAGGAGAAGCTTAATTAAGCATTGCTCTAACAGAAAGCAGAGGGGAAGTACAGGTTAAAGAAAAAAAAAGGCAAGAAAAGACAAGAGAAGACAAGACAGCTGCATGGACTTGATTCCAATTTTCCTTCTTGTAGGTCATTTTACCCAATGTAATTTCCTTTCTGTATTTGGGCAAGTTTGTTACTGAGGAAATGCCCATTAACAGAAGGGGTTTTGTTGCTTCCCATTCACTCATACTTTTTTTAATGCTCTGCATTATGAGTCCTCCATCAAAAAAGCAAAACAGATTTAAATTAGACTTTGGGAGTATGCCATTTCATAAACTTCTCCCCAAAGAGCTTCAGCTAATTAAACAAATGATTGCAAAATACTCACAGTGTCAACCCTGTCAGCTTATATGCAAAATATCTACTCCAAGCTGCAGTTATTTAACCAAACACAATGTGGAGGAGCAGTGTGCTTTAAAGATAAGCACTGGCCATAAGGGGGCACACAGTTTGTAAAACCATGGGTGGATTATGGGGACAAGGACTTTGGACATCCCAGTCCATGGACTTGGGAGACAGCATGCACAGCTGCCTCAGTCCGTATAAAAGGGACAGGAACAGAATACACATGGAGTCAGCTTGACAAGAAGACTTGACCAACTGCAAAACATCAGTGGTTGGTGCCTCTCTCAACATTTGGGCTGAGTTCTGCCTCACTGCCAAGAAAGCAGGTGAGGAGCAATTAAAGATTTTCAAGGAGAATTCTACATTTTTGCTGTTAAATTGCAGCAACTTGGCGTGAAAGTCAGGAAGAAGAGAGTCGGTAGGAATGGCTGCTGAGGGTGGGAAAGCAGGAGGGTAAGTGTTGTGTTATTACCACGTATGTAACTGCTGGAGGTAGTGGTCCATTTACTCCAGCAGCTGAAATTCCCAACTAAAGGGAAAAGCTAAAGGATTGGAGGAGGGCTATTTTAAACCTCTATATGTGTTATGTATAACACAACACAGGCATTTAACCCTTCCTTTTCCAGCTCATCTAGCTTTCCACCACTCCCAGCTGCACAGCTTGCTGAACAAGCCCTCTGCACTCACCCTCTCCCAAACCCTGTAACTTGCCATTACCCTCTCGCACATCTCCCATGGGCCCCATCCCCAGTCCATGCTCTGGTGAGGCATCACCCCCAGACAGACCAGCTCTCCTTACATCTCTGTGTCTCAGTGTTCCTGCTACTATCAGCACATTCTGCCTTTCCCTGAGAGCTTCTGCAGGGTCTTTTCTTTTATGCAAATCTTTCCTCCTCACCTGCACTGTTATTCCAGCTTCTGTTTCTCCTCCCAGATCCTCTCTGAATACAAAGTAATACCTTTATCCATTCCATTTCCTTCTTTAGGGCACACATTTCCAGCATTTAGTACCCACTGCCTCCCAGTACCGATTTCTACTTGCCTTTCCATGTCTCTATCTCCCTCTATTTACTTTCCAAATGAGTGAAACTTTCCAAGTCAGGCACCTTACTTTCTATGCTCAGGTGTGCACAATGAGGTATAACGTGAATTATGACAGCTTTGCTAGCAATATGCAATATTAACTTTACTGAAGCACTGTTATGGGTCATAGCATCCACTGTATAAGATCGGAGCAAAAAGTGCTGCGTCTGTGGTCACCCAACATGCTCCCAAGGATGCTGTATTTGTTGCATCAGCAACATGCAGTGCTCGCGCTGCAGGGTATGTGAACACTCGGACAAGATCCTACCCATTCAAGCCCTCTCTGCCTGGCTGTTTCATGCCTTGGCAGCATTATTATTGAGAAAGCAGTTTGGAAAGCAGAAACTTGGTTCAGAACATTGCCTTAGGAAGAATGCCAAGATCCTTCCTTGTTTATTTTCCTTGTTTTGTAAACATTTTTATAATACTCATCAATACAGTCTGCATAGCATATTTTTTAGAATACCCAGCATGGACATTGTTATCTTTCTTGCAACTCTGGCCTTTTCTTTGATACCGCACACTGAAGTGAATGCATTATGTTGCCATTTTACTTTACTTATTGTGCTGTGTACTACTTGACTGTAGGCTCTTAGTGAACCAACCTAACATTAAATGAATCAGAAGGTACCTAAATCACATAATAGACACCAGCACTGGAAACGGTCAGGAAACGGGGATTAAGGATGAATGTTCTGTTTACATGATCAGAACACATTAAGGCATAAAAAAATGCTGAGAAATTCTTCACTGAACATGTCTGGTAAAAGCATTTAGTTTGCTTCTGCCAAGTTTTCTCTTAGCCGGGCTGGTTCCAGATCCCTACTGCTAAGCAAATCAGAAGTTCAGTAAATAAATTCTGTCAATTGTTTGGATTTCTCACGTTTTCTCTTGATTTCTCAAATTCAAGCTTCATTTATGTCTTTAAATGTGACCTACAATCTATGGAGTCTCTAATCAGAATGGTGCATTAACTTCACTTTTTTTTCCCCCTTAACTTCATCAGTGTACAGAACCTAGCTCGCATAGTTATTATCACAAGATATTAACATAATGTACCTTTTCCTTAGCAACAGCTATAGTATCTGGGGAATGCAGCCCGTAATAATGCAGCTTGATCCAGAAGCACAATAAAATATAAATAAGCTTGTTACACTTCAGTGGCATACAGGATTCCATTGCAAAGGGCCTTCATGAATTTAGAAATCTCATCTTCTTTCTACTCCCAAACATAGATTTTGTAAAGGAAGACTTATGAACACACATTTCCTTTTATTCCAGAAAATGAAATGTAATTGTTTACTCAGTATTATTTTGCTGCACACCTACTACTAAATTTGTGGGAACAATAGAGGCACATGTATATGCAAACATATCTATGCAAAGCAGCACTCTTAATGAAATAAAGATGAAACCAGGATGTAGAGAAAAACAGCAAATCTAAAGCAGAGACTACCAGGACAGCACCCATAATTGCGGTCATTTTTTAATGAAGAAAGCACTATCAATTTTCTCCAGGAAAAATAAAGCTGCAATGAAGCAAGAGATACTGCTTCAGATTAGCATACTTAAGCCATCCGTTCATAAGACTCCTAGTGTACCACATCTACATAAGGAAAAAGGTGAGAGCCTGTTTGGCCCTCAGTCCACACCCATATGAGAGAGGAGGATTTCATGCAAACTCATTTCCTTACCTGAAGGCTGATATGTTTGGCTGCACTAGTAGCATAGCCTAAACATAAAGCTAACACATAAAGGTGTACTCAGCTGGGTATGGGCAAAGTCTTCTCCTTGCTCCATGTCCATTTAGTTCTCCCCATCTCTAGCAGCTCCTTGGCCAACAGCCCCATGGGCTGGATTGTGCCCTACCATCCCTCAGACCTCTAACCCTTCTAACTAATTTTACCAACCCAAATCTCTCTTTCTCAAAGGCAGATGAGATATTTTAAATACTGCTTCCTGAGAGTTTTTAGGGAAAATGAACTCCATTGAGCCAATTTGAAGGCAATAACAAACCATTAGGATCTAGAAGATAGCAGTTCTTGTCTTCTGAGCAAGTATCATAGTAATCACACCAAATTTACTAGGCTGAAAAGCTTAAATAACAAGACCTCTTAAGAGAGAGCCAAGACACAGTCTTAACAACAAGGCTTCATAATGCTTATCTGTTAATCAGTATTTAGCATGCATTTATTAAGACTGAGATTTCCAAAAGAGCTTTTCAGGAGCTAGGTACCCGATTCATTGGAACAAATCTCTTTCTGAACAGACTGTAGCGCCTCTCAAGAATTCTCCTGTACAGAACAACACAAAAAGGGCAGAATAAAAATTCAACAATTCGCCTTTAGGAAATTCAAGGGCTGAACAGGACTCTAAAACTAAGCATGTTAGAAGGAACTGGACAACTGACTATGTGCTGGAAGTATTTTTTTTTCCAACAGTTTCTGATTCAACTCCAAACAATTCAAATGCTGTAGAAAACCACTACTGTTTATCAACAAAAAATACCACTGCATAGATGCCTGAACAGCCACCTTATGAACACAAAAACTCTTTCATCTTTTGACTCAATGCTGTCAACAGCGTGTGCGAACCTAAAGTGATCTGCTTGTACGGGAAATTGGTTGACTTTTTAGAGATGCCCAGAATGAGTCTGATGAACTTCAGAGAGATTACATCATAGTTGATAATGACTATTAAGATGCTTCTATGTTTTAGTGGAAGGCAGACAGACTTCACTAGAATAACCCAAGTCTTTACCAGTTGACTTCCCTAACTTATACTCAGGTCTAGGTGGCACAGCCACCTGGTTCCTTTGGGTCATTTTTGCCAACTAATTTGCTACCAACGAATGCAGTGGGACATACTGCTTGAAAAGGATTGAGTATGTTTTTTCCTGACCTTACTCTATACCACAGATTTCACCGAATCTAACTGCAAACTTTCATTTCTTATATTACTTTTGCAAAGGTGAAAAGATCTTTCAAGGGACACAGTGAGTTTTCTAGAAGCTTTTGTTGGTGACTAAAATCTCTAATATAACAGCAACATTGAACAAAAAGTAGAAAAACAAAACAAAACATTTGCCAGTCTGAAATGCTATAGATGTAACAAGGTATTCCGCCATTTCAAATACTTTAGCATATGTACCATTCAGAAATCCAATCTAAAAGCCCAGGAAGCATTAATATTTTGTTAGGTAAACATACCATTCATTATCTACTGTAAAAATAATTTTGTTCTGGCAATGGAAAACTCCACCAGACACTCAGAAGTCATCTGCTAGTATAAATAGTGTTAACTGGGTAATTTTTCATCCAGATTTATACTCAGTGAAGAATAAAACAAACACCACCTCTTGTAACTGCAATGGGATAAAATATGTTTTCCTATTCAGCAACTGCTCTAAAGTACTGCCACATTAGAAGTGGCTTCCTAGCTGTACTGCTAACAAACTGTCTTTCCAGATTCAGAGTATCAGTTTGTTCACCCCTAGAACTCTCTACCACTCAAACAAGGCCATATATTTTTAAAAAGTCCCATAAATGTATAAAAGACCTTCTGTAATGAGACTCACGTCTCTCTAATCCTTGGAATTTTAACTTCTTGTTTATATCCACAGGTCCTGCCCAGAACAATCCCCATCATCCCCCTTTAGTTTTCTTTAGTTGTTCAGGAGATAATGACATACTTCATCATGTATGTCATGGAGTGCTTCTACAAGTAGGCATCACATGATGTAAGAAGCAGGACCTCGCAAATAACACAAACAGCATGGCAGATATAAGCTTTCCTGGGCTACACTCTTCAACGGTGGCAGCAAGTTCCTGTAGGAAAAGTTACCTCAGATTGCACACTTTTTAGCATCTCTGAATGGGCAAAATGAAGACCAGTTATGCCTTTCAATCAAATAGCTACAGACTGACACCATTCCCTTCTAAACAGACACGCGGTTTTGGAAATCGGTGGACCTGAAATTTGATCTCTTGTATGATTTATTTGCTATCTTCTCCCATTACACAAACATAAATATAACAGGGGTTTTTTTGTGTTTTGCTTTTTTGTAATTTTTTTTTCTTTTTTCTGCAGCCCTGAAATGATTCAGAATTAATACCAGATGACAAAATGGACTGTGTACCAGGAGAGGAAAAGTTACAGTAAAAGCTCCTTCCCATTAATGGGGCCATTCATTCATAAGGCCACTATTCCACAGGGAAGCTGGACATAAATTATGGATTTGACATCTAGTTATAGACGATTATATCTGACATAATGAAGTTATAATGGAAGGAGTTTGCACATTGTTTGGTTATTAAGTGCCCATTTCTTGTCCCTGCACCAGGTGCAATGGTGATAGGCCATACAAATCATCCAGAAGAAATGCCAAAATGGGCTCCCTTACTGATAAAGCACCACACATGTTTATTAATTTAACAGCTTGTCTTATGTCTCCCCCATCTGCTCATTTAAAACAGTTATTTGCCCTATAAATATTTCAGAAAAAGAAGTGTAGCCAAAAATTAGTCTGGCAGAAAATGAAAAAAAAGGAAAAAATAAGTTTGAGAAGAGTCTCATTCTGTAAAGAGCATCGCATTCATTTTCCACATTGAGTTAGTTCAACAGCTTTTTCTCAAGCTGGTAATAGGACATTCACTTTGGATTAGTGATGCTTGAGGGTGTACTGCCATAGCTGGCTCTGCTTTCCAGCTGTTACCACTGCTGGGCAGGTGAGAATCTCCCCCACTGATGGTGAGTGGCACGACTCAGTACACTGGAAAATGAAACCCTCTGTCAAAACAATCTCCTAGGTAGGCATCTCTGTCCACTTTGAGCATATCAGATCAGATCATACTGTATCTTAAAAAAAAAAAAAAAAAAAAAAAAAAGCCTAAAAATAAGAACAATTCAAGGCATCTTTAAGTACATTTCATGCTAATCTCCATAGAAAAGTTCCTATGCAGGGAGGCAGCTAGTTGGCAAAAAAAAAAAAAAAAAAAAAAAAAAAAAAGATAAAAAAAAGACAAAAAAAAAAAGACAATTTTTTTTCTTTTTTTCTTTTATGATTTGTAGGAATAATGTAAAAGGTGTTAAACATCACTCAGACTCCTTCTTCCCTTCAATTCCTTAAATATTTTCAAGTCTAAATACTTTGAACAGTTCCCACCAGCACACACGATTTAACACTCCTCCTTGAGAGACTTTGTTAGCTCCGGCTTTCTGCTGGAGAGAACGCTGTTATCTTATAAATAAACAGCAATGCCCCGAGGTCCTCCTCTGCTATGAAAACACACATTCCAAAGAAATAAGAGCAACAGTTCAACACCAGCGTAAAAAGAAATCGGTGAACAGCATGCAATTAACTTTCTCTGACTATGGATTAGCTACAGGACATAAAGAGGGCCTTGCTGATCGTAACAAGCCAACAGGAGGACTCTTGGCCTGCTGTGAGACTTCCAGGAGCTCTGACCACTCGGGGTATGACACCAGCTATTATCGCTCATGGTACCTAAGTGAGGAATTTATAAATACTGAGCACAGCCTATGTTCAAAGGAGCTGCCTGCTTCGGGGAAATCAGAATAACCCAGGAAGATGGACATTTCAGAACAAATCTGAACCGTAACAGCAGATTTTTGAAGAGCTGTGGATCACACTGGGAAAAGCATCATATACCTCAATCAGAGCTCACTCTCCATTATTTTCACAACCCTCTGTCACCACACTGAGCTGTTTGAAGACTCATCTCCAGTGCAGAAGCTGAGGCCTTTGAATGAGCTGCCCATCACGACAAAAAGTTGAGTTCAAATGAAAAAATAATTAATCCAACAAATGATTCTATACAGACGTCTTCAAAGTAAGGCAGCTGAAAATTCACTGCACATGTAATGCTCAAAGCCATGGCCAAACTTTTACAATGACAGCTGCTTCACAGTGAGCTTACTGTGAATAGTCACCTTCAAATTACTGGTGAAACACCAGCTCTCAGATGAGAAAATTCTGCTTATGTTTGTCTTACTTGTTGCAATCAATGAGTGTTTATTCCCCAGCTCAGGAGGAATGAGATCCTCTGGTGGTGTGCACGTAGTGGCTGTAAAGGAAAAGCCCTGAGAACAGTCGCTGTTGGAGAAAAGGCTGAGCAAAAGCAAAGAAAATGTCAGGAGAGAGACAAAAGGAAGAGCAGAATATCATATAGCAACCCAGCACTGGATGGGGACAAAGGGAATAAGCTCACAAGCATGGGAGGCCCTGACCACCATCCAGTGCATCCAGCCATCTTGGCTCTAAAGTGGTGAAATAGCCTGTCACCTGGACACTTCCTCCTAAAAATGGCAGGAAAGTAATTTTGCCTTAAGAGTCTGAAAGACATGTTGCTGTAACTAACCCCAAAGGGAAGGAACAAGGTTAAGTACAATTGGGAACTAAGAGGGACACCATAAAGGACTCCCAAGCTGAGTAAATTAAGGAGACTTGAGCAAAAACTGGAAAATCCTGGAAGGAATGAGAAGATACTAGGCCACCATTAGCACTAAGCAGAAACATCCAAACAACACATCTCTCTTGTAGCCTTGAAAATGGGAGGGGAAGGCAGGACAACGAGTGTTTCAGGGCCTGGTGAGCACAAGACACGTGGCTGTGTGCGTCGGCTTGAATTATCACAGGAAGCGCCACGGGGCCTCACTGTGCTTTGTCCCCCTTTCTGGGTCTGGGAAGGAGTGCTGGGCTGTGCAACCAGCCCTGCTGGTAACCGGCTGTCACATCCTCCCACATCATCTGCAAAGCCAGCGACCTTCTCTGAGACCTTTGGGAGGAGGGAAAAAAAAGGCCCAGAATGCGTGCATCCCAAAAACCAATCTATTTTTGGTAATAAGATTCTGCAGTGCTTCTGATGCTCGGGAGCAGATGACAGTTCCTTGGACTTTGCAAATGTAAAGAGGAAGAAAAATGATAAAGTGGGCCCAGCTTTTGAGGGAAGAATGCACAAAGGGGCACACCACTGAGCTGGAGAGGAAAGGGGAAAAACAGCAAAACTTCTGCTTGTCTCTCAGATACCAAATCCTACAGGATTCCCTATAGGAGGAGATTCTGTGCCTAAGGAGGCTGAACCACATAACTGAGACTTACAGGAAAACAGTCCCAATACTAGAACTGGGACCAGAACAACCTCCTTGCTTGAGAAATATGCATGGAAGGGGGAGAACCTTCCATCTCTCCTTTATCTGCTATACATTCGTAGAGCTGGGGAGCAATACATGGTTTTGCTTATAATTTCATGTTTTGGAAACACACTGACTTGAAGTGTATCAATCTCCAGGACAACTACTCCCCTTGAGCTTTGACTTTGAAGGAAACCTTCACAAAATGCTAGCTCAATGGGGGAGGAGAGCTTCTTGAACTGCCTAGCTGTAAAAGCCAGGCATATATTTCATGTTTAATATGATTCCACATATACACTGAAATCTGCTTCAATAAAGCTTTATAAATAGTTTTAGTGTGTGGATTCACTAAGTTTAATTCACTCTATCTACTGTATTTTAGTACCTTGCAGAAACTGAGTCTAAATGCTAAATTTAATTTATTGCTATATATGATAATTCCATCAAATTTCTAAGGCAGTGTATCAGAATCACCATTATCTGCAAAATTCCTTGCTACTGTCAGTAACCAATGATCCATTTTTAAACACAGGTTTAATTCTCAGCCTCTGAGATCACAAGTATGGGTACAAGAAAGGATTTGCTGCCATAGTACAGTGATTGACAACTACAGCTCAGTAAGGCAGGACTCTCCAAGTGAAAAGAAAGGTTCTTGGAACACTACTGGCTAGTAACTACCCATGGAAGACAGGGAACAGAGCTCACCAAGGTAAACAGATTCCTTCTTTTTATACGCTAGCCTCAAAATGGGAGGCTCAAGAGGTTGGAGAATAGCTCTGTGGAAAAGCAATCTGGGCATCTTGTTGATGATGAGTTAGATCTGAGAAAGCAGCGTACCCTGTAGCTAAAAGGACTAACCACACCCTGGGTGCTCCAGACCCAGCAGTGCCACTGTGCAAGGGGAAGGATTGTTTCACTCTGCTCTGCACTGTGCAGCCTCACCTCCAGCACTAGGTACAATTTTGGGTGCAACAATACAAGAAGGAAAAAACCAAAACTATTAGGGATCATCCAAAGGAGGCCCACAAAGATGATGCTATGATTTCAAAATCCAGCCTCCAGTCCTAGCCTGCATCATCATCAGGACTGTGCATGATGAATATACAACTGCCACTTTGGCACCACCATGGCATTTTATCTGTATTCAGAGGTCCAAGGCCTTATCTACTCCTGGAATCATTCTGCATATGGACAGTGTAAACAGGTGTGCAAAAATAATGCATCTGAATCATCAGACTGAGAGGAAGTATAAAAATAATGGGTAACACTGCATCATATATGGAACTAATTTGAAAATACTCTCAAATTAAAAAGGGTGTGGGTAAAAATCAGCTTCTTGTTTCAAATGCTGATACAGCACCTTATTTCTATTAAGTGATTTACGGTGTCATTACTGCATTACTATACAGAGCAGTGGCTCAGAGTAATTACCCTTTAATGTATGATGACACTAATGTACTAGTAAACTACTGGAGTTTATACTCTATTCAGCATGAGCATCAGGACTCTGAAAGGCAGGTAAAAATGCACTGCATGCATAAACAATGTGGGTAAATGTCACTAGTGATAAAATTTTTAAGAAGGAGAAGGAAGAAGCAGTTACAAATAAATCTGCCAGCTGAGAATTGCAACTGCATAGACTCATAGCAGCACTAAATCTGTATGGTTTTTAATACAGGAAGGAAAGATGTTTTTATATCCCTAACCTGGCTCAATTTCCATTTATTATAATTAAAACTGTAAGGTGGCTATCACCTATGTTCTTCTTGTCACTTTAAGTGCAACACTAACCGGTAACTGGTGTACAGCTCAGCGCTAGGGAGAGCATGGAAGGGAAATGAAGGGTATCAAAGCAACTAAAGCATTTAGTGGTTCATGTTCACTGCTGTAACCTGGTACTCTAAATTTAAAGTCCCAGCTACTGAAATTGTAGAGAATCAACAACAGCTTCAGGAATGTAGCCCAGAAAAGCTACCTCATAACTGCTACATACTTTGGAGAAAAAACAACCACCACGTAAGTTTTAGAACACCCTTATGAATTTTGGGCACTAAGGCTGGAAATGAGGTGGCATATGCAAAGCTAGATGTACATGTCCCAGGGCCAAAGGAAAGCCCTGCTCTTCCCCAGGTGACAGTACCAATTATAATATTTTTAACACCCCCCCAGACACCAGCTAATGGATTGGCTGCCTCCCTGGTTTGCTTCCATTAAATTACACAGGGGATTCAAGTTTTTCCGCCAGCATGTGGCACCAGTAATATCATTCCTTCCACACTAAGGAGTCCTTTCTTTGAAATGTCTCAGTTGGGGGGTGGATGGCCCAGTGGAAGCAGTTAATGTAGCAGTTTACGTTGAACAAACTCCATTTTAGCTTCTCTGCAAGTGCTACGACTGTTTTGCGTGACAGACACTGCCCTGATCCTGTTGGTAGTGGCATTCATCTTGCAGAGGTAGCTATACTCTCCCAAATGGAAGATTACTGAAGGTTTTTTATAATCCTTCTCTTTCACCTTGGAGAAGGTAAGGCACAGCATCATCTTTGCTGTTGTTTCGTTCTCCTTGCTGTTCCATTTCACAAAGGCTGCTTCAGACCCCATGACAAAGTCATACATTGACCTATTCTAATTAAGTTCTGAATCATTATGTTCAACATCAAAGTAAGATTTGGGTGAGAAGGTGCTGAGATTCCTATCTGTTTCTGCTTTACTGGAATGCTTCACTAAAATATCTGCTTCTGGCTGGCAAATTTTATTACAAACCTGGAGGTTTTCAAGTAGCTTAGAATAAGTTGACAACCTCATATGTGTCAAATCTCATCTTTGGGTGTACCTCTCCCAAAAATGAACGGAAACTGTAGAGTGCCAGGAGCCTGTACATGATTGATCTGACTCACAACTAGCCTAGCTTCAGAGACAGCACTGTGAATCCGGCATCCTCTGCCATCCAGAACATAGTTCTGCCTCACAGAGATGCAAGACGAACTACCAGTGAATAATTGTGCTGAGGCTGGTTATGTACAGCAAGAGTCAATTCCTTCATTTTCATTACTTCATCAGCTGAGAAAACACACATTCACACTTACAAAGGGAATCAAATGAGTTACAGACCAAGACGCATGGATGGTGATGGAAAAGCTCACTCGAACTTAAGACAGCCTTTCATGCCAAGCGCATTAATGGTATGCTTTCATTTAGTCTACAAAGTCCTTCGGCTATTGGAGGTGTAGGGATATGTTTGCAGTCGCAGCTGCAATTCACTGACACAAAGGTTGTTCTGTCCCTCAGAATATTAGAAATGCACAAAGAAGTGAAATTTAGAGGACAGATTTTTTCATATTATGTAATGACGGTGAGTCTATCCAGATTAATCTTTCATTAATATATTTTTCAACCACATACTCTTAAAGAAACATATACCCACACAAACATGCTCTCAGCCTTACAGTGCTGGAGCAGAATGGCATAATCTCTGCAAAGGACAAGCTAGTACCCTTCCTGCCACTGCAACACATTTTGAAGGGTGGGAGAAAGGAAAAAACAAACCAAGCCAACAAAAAACCCTAATCTATAGCATATCTGCCTGCTAGCACATTGGCTGTCATATTTTCCTCCCATTCCTTCCTTACATAACACTCCTTGTGTTTGTTGTTCATACACATTCCAGAAGCTGATCAAGAAATTTCTTAGTATGCTGCTTGATTTGTAGCAGTATGAATGCACACTCTGGGTCTGAGCCCATTTCCCCAGGCCATGGGGAAAACAGCGAGGGTTCATCACAATGCAGCTAAATAAGGCTGAGAAATCAAAGGTGAATATCTCTCATATAACACTTCCAGAGGAAATAATTTGTTCCTGAGCACTTGGATGAAGCACACTAACTTTCCTGCAGCCACTCAATGAACAAACAAATGACAAACACACATGCCTTTGGCCCTTTCACAATGCGCATGCATGGAGACTGCACATCTCTGACTCACCCTTAGATGGCGGTCGCTCCAGATCCGAATCCAGGTGGATGGGTGGGGCAATATAGGAAACCTGCCCATGGTGAGCCTGCCCTGTGGACAAATAAGTGTTTTAGTTGTGCTGTTTTCCACAGAAATCTATTAGGGTATAATGAAACATAGAACATCTTTGTGGCTCAGGACTCAGAACAGGTTTGTGAGTATTTTTTCTAAAGCACATTTTTCAATGTCCAAAATGAAGATATACTTCCATTCTGTAAAGGCACCTACTCACAACTTATACCTGTTTTACCACTACCATGTACTTTTGCACAAAGTTCTTTTAAAAGGCCATGTGCCACAGAAGTTAACCAGTTTCCTACAGACCTATTCCATCTGTTAATTTCACTCCAAGAGGCAAGCAAGTACTTCTGTGTCACAAAACTTTCTAAAGGAAGTAAGGCATGAAGTACAACTGCATCTGTTTGTCCCACCTGCAGAAGACACACATACTGCTTTGTAGAGATCAGCATTGCTTTCACCTGAATGTGAGCTTTTCACTTCTCAACACTGCCATGCGGCTTCCCAGTAGGTAGAGACTCAATTCTTCTCCAGTAATTTGGAAGTAACTATATCAAGAAACTTTTATTTATAATAAAAAATATGTTGTTATAATTCATCTATTTACTGTAACAATTTACAGGGTTGTTAATCTCTTTTTCTAAACACGGAAAGTTAATGACACATAGATTACGATAACAGCTAGAGTAACCTTCCTGTTTCAAGTAATATTCGTGCTGCAATAAAAGCAGTTGATTCCTCTTATGAGGCACATTCCAAATAATTAATATGGCTCCCTGTTGACACTTGCTGTTGTTGCTCCAAGCAATTTCCAAGCTAGCATCACAAGCAGCAGAGCAGTGGTACACTCTTCAGGCTTCTTTGTAATGAAATCCAGGAATACCATGAGCACAGTATGCTGGTGCACATAATATGTTGAGAATGTCTCTTCAGGGGTATAAAATATTAATGGAAAAGGGGGAGAGGGGTGAAAGCATGTTTGAACGGACAGCATGTATTTACTGCTTTACACCAAGGCTGACTTAGATAATTTGCATTATTAGCCATACAACAACTGGACATTATTCAGGTTTAAAGTCTACTGACACACCATAAATTCTCTATTTGCTTTTAAGTGCTTTAACATGGGAAATCTGCTTCAGGCAAACCCATCGCTAATAATAAGTTACCCTGCTTTCTCGTTCTTGTTTCCATGTTAAAAATCCATTTAATGTCATTAATGAATACAAGTCATCATCTAATAGCTGATTGGTTCTGCAGTGCAAATTCTGCCTGCTCTACTCCATGCTGCTCAAAGTGCAGATCAGTGCCCTTATGACTATGCAACAGGCTCCCTGTTTGCTGCATCCCAGACACTACCAAAATGCAAAATAACTGAGGTTGGAAGAGATGTGGAAATTACTAGTCCAGTCCAGGGACAGCAAAAGTTAATTGCTCAGAACTGAATCCATTTTAGATTTGAAGGTCTCCAAAAAGAGAGACTTCACAGCCTCTCTGGGCAACCTGTGCCAGCGCTCAGTCACTTGAACAGGGGGAAAGAAAAAAAAGCTTATTCTTATTGTAGAATCACAAAGGTTGGAAAAGCCTTCTAGGATCATCTAGTCCAAATGTCAATCATTGTGTTCAAATTGAATTTCTTGTTTCTCAGTTTGTGCCCACTGACTCTTGTCCTGTCACTGGATGCATCTGAGAAGAGTTTGGTTTTGTACTCTTCATTCTCCATCTCTGCACTCCAATCATGAATCCAGGCACATCAATAAGATGCCTCTGGACCATGCCTGCTCTCAGCAGAACAGTCCCTTATCTCTCACAGAGAGATGCTTCAATCCCTTTATAATCTTTCTGGACTGGTGCCAGTAAGTCCTTTTCTCTCCTGTACTGGGGAACCCAAAACCAGACCAAGAATCCAGGTGTGTGCCCACCAGAGCTGAGTAGAGGGGCAGGATCACTTCACTCAATCTGCTGGCAATGCTCTGTTTAATGCAGTCCAGGATTCTGGTGGCCTTTTCTGTCCCATGGGCACATTGCTAGCACATCACTTTTTTCCCCCTTGTCAAGGGGGGGGAAAGCCCCCTAAGCGATCCCTAATACAAACAAAAGTGATTCTGCTGGTTTGAAAGGTTAGGTTGGAGTAAAGAAGACACATGCACAGTATAAAAGGCTGATGAATATCTGTGAGTTTCTTTAGACACTCATTATGATTCAGGAATGACTATGGATGTTTATGAATGTTTTATAAAAGCTTTTACCTAATATGGAGGAAGCAGTAGCATCAAATGCTCACTTTTGACAAATGAAACAAGTTGCTGAAGGCTTTTATCTACTTGCTGCTGATACAAAACATGCCTTTCCCAAAAAGTATCAAACTTTACTCCTGTTAAACCGTATGCTTTTCACAATGCTAAATAGTGCTAATACTGTATATAAAAGCAATGCATACAACACCTGTGCTTCATTTCTGGGCATGAATGCCAACTTAGTCTGGAGACTCATCAGTCTTTCCATAGGGGAAACAAAATTTCTCCAGCTCAGCACTGCTATCTGTAGCCCTCATTATGCATTTATCATCAAGACCCCCTGCAAACCTTGTTCATCAACAGAATCCTACTTTTTCTTTGATTTTACTATTTCTGGCATTGGTGACCTCCTAGGGGGTTGAGGGAAGAAAGCCAAGGGGCAGTGGCTGAAGAAGGCCTCAGCACAAGTACACAGAGGAAACTATTAAGTCAGGGGACAAAACTTGATTATCAAAGTAATGAGTCCTTCTAGATTTAACAGTATTAAATGTTTTCCCAATGACTCATAGCATCATAGGACTACAGAATATACCAAGTTGGAAGGGACCCATAAGGATCACAGAGTCCAACTCTTGGCTCCACACAGGACCACCCAAAATTAAATAACACATTAAATAACACAACTCCATTAAATAACATAATTTTACCTCGTGAAACTATGTAAGATCTTGAAGCTGATGTCACTGGCACAGCTAAAGTCAGTCACGAAGACTGACAGAACAAGTTTCTCCAAATTACAGCAATTCTTGTCCCTTTTATATGAGTTTAGCACTTTTGGATGCTTACCTCAAGCCTCAGCTCTAGGACTGAGCATCCCCAGGCAATCACCTCCCCTCTCCAGGACCAGCTATCACATGGAAACACTTGGAAAGGAGAATGTGTAAGTCTTATAAAAAGAGGGTAGAAACACTCAGCCTCTCCCTCTTCAAATCCCCATTTCTTCAGCTGTTTACAGTACATGCTGGATCTGTACAGCAGACCTTATAGCGTCATAATATGGGACGTGGGCCTCCTGTGCCCACATGACTGTCTCTCGGTCTATTAAGCTTTGATGCACACCTGCACATCTATTACTCCATAAGCCTATTTGATCTCACTCAAAAGCCTGAAGAGGTGCCCACTCTGAACTGTTCCTTGTGTATCTGTGCCTATGGGGGAGGAAATGGATGGTGTCAGGCCCTTCCCAAATTTCATGGAACACTCCAAAAATAACTGCACCTCTTCAAATTAGTGGCCCACTTTTTAATAATATAAAAAAAGAAAATGAAGAAAAAGAAAAGAAACCTATTTCTAACAAAATACCAAAGGTCAGGATGCCTCTCTTGCTGATGGAAAGCTGGGCTTGCCTTGTATTACAACAGCTTGCACGGCCCTCTCCAAATCCCACTCTGACTATAACCATCTGGTGTTTCAGCAGCCGGCTCTCAGGTAAAAAAGTAAACAGCAATCAAACGTAATCATCAAAGTAACACGTGATGAAGTTGCCAATTTCATATCTAATCGCTTCAGTCAGGCTCCATTTCCTTTACTCTTCTTGCCTGTGAGGAGCAGCCACCATCATGGCCCGCTCAGGAGGGTGGACAGGGATGGCTGATGGCATGGTGCCCTGTGAGCAGCAGGAGAGGGGCAGAGAGGCTGCTGTGCCATGTGATCGGCTGAAAAAAAGAAGGGTTAATGCTGGAGTGCTGCTGTGGTTCACTCCCTCACTGCTGCTTTTTTGCATAGTGTGCTGCAAGGAGTCAGGCATGGCCAACACTGCATAAACACCAAAAATGCTGTTTTTGCCAGTGGCTTTCATGCTCTCACCAACGTGACCAGTCAGCCAGCACAGCCTGGCTCTGCTCCTTCCCTCTGCAGCACAAGCCCTCAGGTGAGGCAAAGTGAGCACTGAGCTCGGTGTGGGCACCCCAAAGGTGCTGCTTTCTGTGTGCAAGGTCTCTCTTTACACTCAGTCACTGCCATTTTGGCAGCGTAGTACAGAGGTGGCCTGGCAAGTCCATCTGGTGACATGTCCTCCCTCTAGAGGAGGAAACAGAGGAGATGTGAGCACACTGAAGGAGTGCCTGGTTCACCGTTACCTTCAGGTCTGACATATGAGAGACTAAGCATCTTAGAAAGCCACAAAGTAACAAGAACAAAGATAGCGTTTTGTGAGGAATGCCGGAAATGTAATAGTATGGCCCGAGGGATAACTTTGTTAAGGGATCTGGATGCTTACAGATACAAAATCAACATTCACACATCTTCAGAAATCTGCCCTTCAGTGATTTTAGTCATCTAAAGATTCCATGATAATGAAACCACAGGAAAAAAACGCAGGCACTAACCAAAACCTAGCAGTACAGCAGCCTTAGCTGTTTACATATTAAAAACGCTTCCCCTGTTTCTTTTTGGAAACATACCCACCGTTTGTGCACATGACAGTGCAGACCTCCCTCCCAACCCTGATCCAAGCATCCAGTGCCTGGTTTCCTCTGGAGGTGAAAGTTCCCTTTCTTGACTGTCCCCATCCATAGGAGATCACTGCAACACGTTCTCTTTCTGTCATGTCAGATTCCATCGCTTGCTGCTCTGTTTTCTACCCAGTTTCCAGCCTCCTTCAGTATGTTTTCACCTTCCACTGGCTCCCTTCTATTTTTGAGATCCTTCTAAGACTGCCTAGCTAGCATTTCACACAGAATATTTCATTTAATTTTGTGCCTGCAGCTCTCACGACCCGGAGTTCCCTTACACTGCCTCTGTCTCCTACATGCTTTCAGCACCTTCAAATACAGCCACCTCTGTGGACTAAATTCCTCATTCTGTTTATCCGTTCGCTTGGATTACTAATGAGTAAGTTAATAACCGTGAAACCGCACGTTAATTCCCGAGACTTTGATTTCAGTTCTTCACCTCATTTTTTTTTTTTTTTTTTTTTTTTAAGGTAACAATGGACTCTGGACACACACCAGTTAATGGTCTCAGAAAACACATCACCAGTTTTTTACCAAAACAATTACATATACAATTTCATTTCCATGCTGCAGCTCTCCCCTTTCAGCTGAACAATTTGATTTTTAAAAGCAATCTAGTTTGTCTGGTATGAGCTGATCTGTAAAAGACAGCATTACTTTTGGACCAAATTTCTGTAATCCTTCATTAACAGGATTTAAAAAAAAATAGTAATAATACAAAATCTAATTTATTATCTAGCCACATCCAATTTGTTGGATTGTTGTTTCCAAGATCATCACTCTTATCCTCTTTAATTTCCAAAATTAGCACATTTTTCTTGCCCTTTTTTTCCTCCCCTCATGGGTCTTTTTGAACAACAGAACATGTAGGCATATATAAAAACATATGGAAAGAGAAATTAAAAAGCTGCAGGCTTGCTAACAAACTCTACTGACATGCCATTAAACAAATTTCATTTAGACCTATTACTCTGCATATATTCAAACTTCTCCCAGCAGCCTTTTTACTTTTACTGATGATTATCTTTGCTAAACATCATTTCCTCACTGCCCACCCTTTTCCATTTTGCATTAAAATCTTTCTTTTTAAATAAAGCTTTTATAAAGCCATTCCCTACCGCAGACATGTCAGAGTTAGCACTGATTCTGTCTACTGCTTCATTTACTCACAGACTTCATTGGAGTTTCTTTTTTTCATCTGTACATCATTCTTTCATTGCCTTTTTAACTCCTTAGGGTTACTGTAACTCACCTACTCTCCCTTCTCTCCCCCTCAGGCTTATTTCCTTGTCCTTCCCTGGAAGCCTCACACACTTTTGAATACAAGAAATCCCTCTTTTCCAAACAATGTTCTCTGAGTACATTAGCTCTGCACTTTTGCCATTTTGCCTCTTCCATTTCATACCTGAAATGATTGTGAGCTTAAAGCAACTGCAAAGAGATAAGCACAGTACCTGTGAGCAAAGTTGCACAATGTCTGTGGGCAGGGCAGGGATGCTAGGAGCAGCTATAAAACAAGGAGGATGGGGTCTCTGGCACCACAACCATAGGGTGAGCACGTGGTGGCTGCATGCAGTTTCCTGATCAAGCTACTTTATGCACTTAGAGGTTACCAAAACTAGAATCTGTGGACAACCTACAACAAAGAGGGTGTACCTGCACAGTTAACACAAGCAAATGTTTCTTCTCCCATTCCATGCTTGACAGGAGTGAAGTTATAACACTGCAACTTCATTCTCTGCTTCTGAAGTTGCTTCAAAATGTACATAATTGCAGCTCTCTGAAATGTATATATTGTGTAGATACATCTTAAGATACATGTGTATAATGTATCTTCAATTCCACATGTAATATAAAGTCTGAGTGTAGGAGATGCAAGACTGCATAGCAAGACACAGCTGATTTTCTCAGAACCTACCAGGGCAACACAGGGCTGTCAAATGCAAACCCCAGAGCCAAGGAAGAAACGTCTCCAAAGGAAGCAGGGAGAGAGGTGAGTTGGGTGGATGTTTAGCTAAGGCTCTGTCATGCATGCACCTCATGTTTTAAAGTAAATGCAAATCCACAAACAGAGCCTGGCAGCATATGTGTGAGCAGAAAGCATGATAAAATAGGCTAATCTTTTCTGAGGATGTACTATTCTTGCTTTGAATCTGTCACAACAAACAGCAGCCCTAACCATGAGGGAAAGGAAATCAAAATGGCCTTTTTGGCCATTTGACAGTCATTACTTGGGTGGCTCTATGCTAGCTGAGTTTTCAGGAGCATTTTGCAACTGAGATTGGAATTACATACAAAAATGTTGGCAAGAATAATGCCAGAGGAATGGGTTAAAGACTGATTATTACAGCAGCTGAAGCAATTGGACACTTTTCACTACTGGCAGCTGCGTACTTTCAAGAGAGCTTTTAGGAGTCAGAAACTCAAGACACAGTGGAAGTCAGGGGCAAGGAAGCTTCTTCAAGCCACAATGAGATACTTCCCTTTGCTGTGCAAATGTTGTAGTTTGAGTTCTGTGTTTATATGAACCTTACCCCTCTGTTAAAGACTTAAAACATTTGTTTTAGGAGGGCTTTAGCTCTGCAGACTCCAGTACGTGTCTCAGAATTTATCCTGACTGGTATACAAGGGGGGATGGGAGGGGAGGGGGAAAGGAAAAGAGTCTGGAAATATTCCACACATGCTGTTATAATTGAATAATGTTAAATACCTCCTATCTTCCCCACAGACAGCAGCAGGTGAGGGAAGGCCCCCTCCAGGTCTAGCTTTTTCCAGAGCCCAAAGCAGGGAGCTGACCTGCATTTTCTAAGATCTGCTCCCCAAAAGCTTGCCAGCAAGCTAAAAGAAAGACAGCACATCATATTACTCTTCTCTTGCCAGATGTGTTCATCGTGTTATGAAATATGATTTACCTATCACCTGCACTGGAAACTCAGGAGGGGAGAGTGATTTTGGTTCAGATGAAACCAAGGGGTTTGGAGCAAATATAATACTCAAAGCCCTGGAGGAGATGACAAATATCCATAAGCAAGAACTGCCCAGAGAGGGTTTAGCAATGGCAAATACAGCTGCACCTCAGGAGGTTTTCTTGGCCACCTCTCAAAGATTTAATCTGATACGAGGAGGGCTGTGCCAACTCTTACTGTCCTTACTCTGTTCTTTTCCCAAAAGTCAACCAGGAAGTTTTCATCTGCCTTAATGGGTTGTGGATCAAGTCCAGCAAATTCTGCTTCAGATGAGGCTGAAAAGACTTGATATAGAAAAATTTAGAAGAGTTTTTTGGGAGAAACCTAGCCAAAGCCATCCAGTCCATCTCCTGTAGAGGCAAAATAGTTCCTTATGTTGTTTTGAAAGGTATCTCCTTGAGGCTGCCCACTGCTTCCTCCAAGGTACTAATCAACAGATCTTGCTGTCAAGATTTCATCTTAGTTTTTCCTTTCTTGGAGGAGAGATCCTAATCCCTTCCTGCCTGAGATATTTCTGCCATATTTTTTTCCCTCTTGCTTGTTCTTTTTCAACAGCTTCACTTTTTAGGGCCCTGTCCTTCATTGCCGTGCTCTCAATAGCGCTTGTATTTACTCTCCCTACCCCTACTATCAGCATTATTAAACAAGGATGCAACTTCACATTATAGCTAACCAATTTAACAGTGGTCTTCACAAGGCCATGGACTCCCACCCCCTCCCTTGCAGCAAATCAGACAATTAATGCAAGTACAAACCACGCTAGAGCTGATCTGATGGAAAGCAACCCAACAAAAACACTAATTATTAGTTTTCTGCTGGCTCAGTGAGCCCATCCAGCTCATCCTGCCATAGGAGCAGCACCAGAGCCAATACAAAGGGAAGGGTAAGAATGAGAGAGCCAGGGTGGAGGGGGAATAGGGACAGCTATCAGTCTCAGTGTAACATACTGTTCACACCTGTGAACAGTAGGAGCACTGTATCTAGATGCTCCATTCTTACACAAGACTCCTTGCCCTGGAGACTCCCACCAGTTGCTTCCTTTCTTTGCCACCTTTCAGACAGCTTTTAATCTACCTGCCAGTATATTTTAGAGTGCTATATCTCACTGCTCCAGGTTAAAGGTTTTACTGAAAGCCATACGTGTGACAGCATGTTTATTCCTTGCATATAAAGCCTACAACACAGCTCTATCTTTCTGTTAGTTGGGCTGCTGTTGTTAACACAGGAAGGGGAGCAGTGGGGAAGAGAAGAAATCAGGCAGTAGTCCTTGTTACACTTAGCTTAAAATTCAGTGGTGAGGCATCTGGGGGGTTGTCAGAGAAATCAGCAGAGATGCTGGACTATATGGCAGGAGACACATTTGAAGCAGACAGGTAGATGTGTGACTCACCAGTATAGAGAGGGTAATTGAAATGTCTTGTAGTTTCAAATACTGTGAGATGTGGTCCAAGAATTTGTCACTCTCGCTTTCTTCCATTTGTGACAGCCTACAGCAGATGTCCACTACAATATGCTTTTACTTCCCAGTCTATGTCTTTGCATGCTTAGCATGGTCTCCATCCCCATGGCATAGTTCCATAGTAATACCTATATCCCAACTGTGATCTTTTCTCCCCCATCAGTTCCCAAGTAGGTAAGATCTCACCTTCACTCACCTTCTGTGTCAGACACATCTTTCCCCAGGAATCCATGATGGCAAGTCTACAAGAAACAGTTTCAGCATACAGGGCTGCTTCTCCAGCTCCCTTACATGCATCCACTCATCTTGGTAAATGACCCTCATCACCACACAACCACAAAGCACACTATAGCTCTGCACTTTCTGTGACTCAAGAGTGACTGCAGCCCAAATGGGACTGCCAGACAATAAAGAGTTACAAGAATCTTCTTCATTACAGGTATTTTTATCCACCGTTGTCATTAAGAAAGTGCAAGAAGATGAGTAATTTGTTTTCCAAGAGGGTCAGCACACCCTAACTTCATTAATCACTTCTTTTGATCTACTACAGAAGCTCTGAGACAAGTAGTACAGCCTGCCTAGCTCTGCTTCCAACTTATTACCAAGTTTGAGCTAAACTAAGGTGCAGAGATGTTGCAAGAGGGGATGTATTTAATCCTACAGCAAGCAATCAAGCAGGAAAAGAGATTAACACTAAAGAAATTAAATGAGAGCAGGTATTTCCTCCACTAACTTAAAAAAACAAACGAACAAAAAACAAAAAAAAAAAACCACAAGAGTAATCTAAGCTCTTTTTTTCCTTTATTTTTATCTTTTTTCTTTTTGAGATAATATAAGTTATGTCTCAGCGTGAAGGACATGGCTGCCTGTAGAGAGATTTTGACAACTCCCCTCTGAGTGCTAAAATGCTGTCAGCTGAAAAACCGAGCTGTTTGGGCAAATTGATCCAGCTCTGACAGACTTCCTCTCTGTTTTAATGTTTTCTCTCTCAATCAAAAACCATCTAAAGAAGTCAGGTTTGCAGATCCATTTGGAGAGGGGGGAGAGGAGGGCATATCACCTACCTTTGCAGCACAGCTCTTTAACCTAGATGTCAGGACAGACCTGCCACACAGAGGGGAAGATCTCAAAAATCTCTCATCCTTGCATATAGCAACTGTGTATGGCCTCACTGACTACCAATGAGGGCCGAATCTATATATACATTTTGCAGGTAAACAGTAACAGTATAGTGAGCAGAGCTTATAGGCCAGGATTTATCTCCAATGCCACTAACAGGCAAGCAGCTAGAGCAGCTGCCCAAGAAAGCTTGAGATTTCATCAATAATCATTAGGAATCATCACCCCCTTCCTCAGCCCAAAGAAAACGAAATCTGAGCATTTTTAAGCCTTGTCCCTAGCTGTGAATATATCTGTAACCTTTCCGCATCAGTGACAATTTTGAATACAATTTTTGATGGTCAAATCCTGGGAGTACTGTTACCACTTTGTAGCAAAGATTAAGCATGCTGCTGTCACAGTCAGTAAAAGAACATCTTTTCATATTGCCTCAATTGGGCACTCTAGAAATCTCAAGTCCACTAGGGTGAAGCAGTGCCAAGCAACTTAAAAGTGTCTTATAAAGTCAACTTGGGGCATTGTTTTTGCTTTCTTTTCACCTTTGCAATAACAGAGCTTTACAACTTGACTGCTGTCCTGCTCATGGGGTGCTTCTCCACAGTTTTTTCTCTTTCCACTTCACCCACTTGTTGTCAACTGAGCTAGGAGAACCTATGCTCAATGTGACCAGCTTTCAAAGATTACTTTAGAAGATTTGTGCAGTAGAACTGCTAATTTATAAATGATAAGACATCTAAAGTCAGTAAGTACTGTAACAATGACAGTTCCGGTGAAGCTCACTACTGACTTCATAAACATAATTATGTCCCCTTCTATTGCCTCACAAAGCCAGAAACAACACGGAATGCTTCACCATCTGTCCCTCTCATTCTGCAACCCTGCATTTGCTTCCTTACAGACAGGAACTGAGAAGTTTGCAGTGGGTCAGAAACTGTACAAGCCCACCAACTTCAATATAACTGTGCAGAGTATAGGTCCATATATCAAACATTGTTCTACAGAGCAGATGTTTGTTTCATACAAGACCAAATACGTTTTATTATTATTATCAGATTTTTTATATTTGGAATCTAAGCTTCCTCAACCATGTGTCTAGATTATTCTTATCTTAGTTCCCACGATGTTACTGTAAGGCCTTTGGATGACAGTTTTGATTACAAGTCTGCACATTTCCTAGAAAAACACGATCCTGATTGGTACTTGTTGAATAATGCATACTAATTCCAGCCTGAGCCTCCTTCGCATTGAATGAGTCATGGTGGATGTCTATTCTCTGCAGCAGGCAGCAGCAGGCTCTACAACAGCGCTGCTCTGTGCTACCAGCACTGCGACAAAGTACTTCAGGTTTCCAGATTTCCTGATACGTCAGTCTGTCTGCATACACGCAAGGGGAAGAGCCAAGCTACACTACACAGTTTGTTGCATCTGTCTGGCTCAAAGACGGATTACAGGAGGCATACAGCATGACTGGAAATCAAGTAATAGAGTCTGAAAAGTACATCAAAAAATGGCATTTCAACCCAAGCAGAAACTCTTTCAGCTCCTTCTGCCTTACATTCATCTTTTCAGTGAAAGATGATGCTACAAAATTAATAGAAAACTTCAGTTCTGAATATTTACCTTTGCAACAGATGATATTCAATTTGTACTCAGTCATATATTTCACCACCTCCAAAACAGAATGATTGAACAGCTCAATGCAAGAAAAAAGGATTTTCTTTTTCATTTAGAGGCTCAACTCTTCAGTTGCTTTAATGAATATACACTTCCATATGCCCTTCTCATGATCTGAGCAAAGAAGGAACACCAGTATTTCTGAATAGTTGTGCAAACACTGTGAGATTTGAAACTTGTGGTAAGTTGGTTTCACACTGAGCAATGATTATGACTTCCTCATTGCTGAGTATGGATATATGCTTGTCTTCCCTGGATCAGGGAGAGGACAAAGCAACTGCATTTAGTCATTGTTTTGCATCTCATAGCATTTGGGGTTATTCCAAAGAACATGTAGATGATCTGATGTTACTCGAAGGAAGGAATTATTTCTGGGTTTGCTCATTGGGACTGAATCAGAAATACTGGCCATTACAGCTCTGATTGCCATAATAGTTTCAATTGAAGTAGCAGTGGCTACTGAAGCAATGGCCCCTGCAGGTGGAAGCAAGTGTCACTTAGGAAGGTGGCTTTGCTACTCCCTGTGTCAGTCTATCATTTCAAAGTGAGCTTAAGCTCATTCTCAAAGGCGACCTTTTTAGTGTGGGAACTCAATCTTTCACTGTCCTTCCCAGCAGGGACAACTTAATTAGATATAGGGTTTCCTTCTCAAGTTACTGGGTTTGAGGATTCATGCTGTTGTTACTTCCAGGCAATTCAAACAAAGGCAAACACCAACAACAAATAGAAGGGAAAATTCTGAAAACAAACAAACAAAAAACACAGATAAAACCTGACACATCTCTGAACAGCACAGGACTTGCTTTCACAGTAGGATGGAGACCCTGGCATTCAATCCCATACTGCTAACACTGAGGGAGCAAGTCCTCTGAAAGCATTTTCCTTTTCAAGAAGCCAGTAAAAAATCTCCAGATAGTTTCACGTAGTCGAGAAGCCAGATTGCAAACTGCCCTTTACTTGAGACAAAGGTGACTTTTTGCAAGGTTTAAACTACTGGGATATTTTATTAAGGGGTGAGACCAGGGGGAAGGGATCAATTACAGGAAAAAGTGGAATGGAACAAAATATCTCTATTACTGATGGAGGGCAGATTCTGCACTTTTTGCTTACGAGCTGGATGAGCAGGTAAGCAGATTTTCCCCAGGTACCTCAATCACACTGATTGCAAAGGTTACAAATGACCGGAACAAGCTTAGAGAGCTCCCAGAACAAACAGGAAAGAAAAAGAAAACAAACAACAACCTGCGAAAAAGCCTTGCTCTGTAAGGAGCTTGAAATGATAATGCTCTAAAGCTGGTGCTGGAAAGACACTTCACAGACAACCTCAAGGATGTCAAAATAAGGAGAGACACCCCCAAATTCTGAGATTGCATCTTAGTGCTTTTAAACCCAAAGCAAAGAAAACCCACCAAAATATTTAGTACTATGGATCTAGGCATTCCTTTCTTGTGTCCCAGATCTTCACAGATTATATTTTAAAGCTTTTCTTCCCACTAAGAAGTGCAAGAATACCTTTGTACTTTTAAAGAAAACTGAATATGTCATGATCATGCAGACAAGCTCAACAATGCTGTCAGTAGAATTGACAGCCCTGAAATTTAACTTCAGAACCAAAATGCAGAGCTCACTCTCACAAAAATACTTGCACTTCTGAGAGGCAATGAAGAGACGAAGGGAGCAGAGTACAGTGCCAGACGTCCAGCCCCTTTGGTGCTCTGATAGCAAAGTCAAGCTGCTGAGCTTTGCACAGGAACCTTGTCTTGCCAGATCCAATGGGTCAAACCACCACAGGGAGATGATGAGTTGGGAACTGGAATATCTCTAAACAGCCAAAACGAACATCTTCAATCCCATTCATAAATGTGGGCACTATTCAACAAACTGATTCATCTTACATTTTCAGTGGATGAAAGACAAAGGAAAACTTAATGATTATCTACTAAAACTTCAACCAGTCTCATCTACAATGATCTCCTGTTAAGTATAAGGTTTCCCACATGAAGAAACTAGGGCCATCTGAGGTCAGCAGTCCTACTCCTCATATGTAAGCTAAGAAAATTGTAGGCAAATGAAGCCATTGAAAACTTCAGAACCGATCAGTATGAATAACCAGAGGACAGGCAGCTGTCAGGGAGAGATTGTGTAGACACACTTTGATGGCAGCAAACACTTTCTGATCTAGTTCACATCTCCCAATTTCAGACCAAAGGTCCAGAATTCAATTTTAACTACCATCAATACAGCTCTAACATGGACAGAAAAGATTACAAGATAAATGCAGTATGGGTGCAATGAAATGAGAAAATATCATGACCATTTGAGGATGCAAAATATGACTCAGCTAGAATTACAATGAACCACAAGGTATTCAGGAGATGCTGTTGAAGGAGAGCCCTGCAACATCAAGAGGAAGACTATGCCTGCACTACTAGGAAAAGACTGTGCACCTTTCATATTAGTGAAACTCTCATTCAGAAACCCTGGAAAGGCACCAAGGCTAATTTTTAACCAAAGTCATCTGTGCTTAGCTCTGCAACAACTGATGGCCTCATAAAAAGACCGTATTCGCAGCTAGCTCTGCTGGCCAATTCTCACTCGCGTCTCTGCTTCTGGCATTCCACATTTTCAGCCACATTATGCACATTGCAGCTCCCCTTGCTGGTTTGTTGTTAGCACGAGGCACCCAACCATCACAAACTCTGGCACATGCTGCAGACCCCGCTAAATGCCAATCCCTCTATACGAGCCTGAAGCTGAATCTCAGTCTCTGCATCTAGCAATAGACATGCAATATGCAGATTTGTCTTAGTATGTAATTAAACACAGCATAATCCTGGTTAACTTGAAATTCGAAATGCAGGGTGAAACACTAACGTTTGCTCACTGTGCAGAGTTAAGGCGCTGGTTTTTAATGTAGACAAATGTCACCTCTGGGCATAGTTAGAATATCTTCCTAACACGAGATTTATGAAGATAAAAGATTCCATCCCGGAATTTCAAATAAATAAATCATCCGGTAATTCATTTGGTGTGCTTGCTCCTTTTGCTCCAAAGTAAAATACAGGGTACATGATTGATCTTACCCAGTGATCAACAAAATTCAAGCAAACAAAATTTCCTGGTCAGTCTAGCAAGGACTGCTGGGATTTTCCAACATTTGTCACCAGCACAGGAAAGTTATGAGCTAAAGAAGAAGGAAGAGTAAGAAAGAGTCACAAAATAGCCACAGGTTCAGATAGAAAGGTCAGGAAATATTCCTTGGTAGATCCTCTTTAGGCAGCTATAATCCGCAGCTTCTCTGCTTGGACTAAAAATGAAATGAGTCCAGGCTCAAATCAACTACAAGCACTTTACATCACTCCAGCAGGGCTGAAGGGCCACGAGTCCAAACCAGTGCTGGGCAGAAAAACTTGCCCTCTGAAAAAAAAATCTGACATGCAACATCCTTATTTAGTCATTACATTGAATATAAAGCCAACATTTCTGGAGCAGCGTGATTTTCACTGAATGCTGACTCAAAACCAAACCTTTTTTTTGATTCCCAGAACTGACTTCTTTTCTCCCTTGGGTAATATTAAAACATTCCATGCTAAACATAACATTAAAATTTAAAAGTAACAATATTTTAACATTACTAATGGTAACAGTAGCATCCAAATTACTTGTTTTGATACTTTCTGCCAAAAAAAGTGCAAATTCCTGCAAAGTCTTCTGATTTTGCACCAGTGGGACATTTTCCAACATTAAAAAAAAACATTCTGATGAAAATGCATTAATGTGCTGCAGTCTAAATGTACATTTTCCTACATCTAAGGCTCAGGGCAACATAAAAAAAACCTTTAACCTTACTAGAGGAAGAGGCTGCAAGCAGTAGTGTCCCAGCTGTCTCCATTTGCCAACTGCATGACTTGGACTGAGTCTTCTCTTCACTAACTGTAGGGTGGCTCAGGAAATCTGCCCATCCCTTCCCAACTGCAGTACCAAGCTTTGCTTCACCACTGCGGTTTGGTCCAGTTCTTTTCCCAAAGCTTTTAATCTTGGTTAACCATCTGATATTATCCAATAGAGCCCACAACTGTTTCTACTTTCCCCCAGGTCTACTTCACATTAGTCTCGCCTAGAGGACTCTACTGGCCGGAACATAGGAAAAGTGATAGAAACATATCAATTCTTTACATTGCATTTGGAGTGACATGGGGAATCAGACCATTTGTTCTGCATAACATCTTGATGGCTGACTGAAGTTAGGGAATCCTACCAAATACTTGTATCTAGCAGAGCACATGCATTGCTTATAAAAGATCCCACCAAGGAGAAAAAAAAGCACACATACACAACACAAAAATCTCCTGTCTGTAAAGCAACAAGTATGTCCCTGCCTTCTGTGAAAACAAAAGTATATTTAGTTTAATCACCTTGGCAACTGAGCCAGCTTGCAAACTCTACTTTTTCAAATATATCTAATCAATGTGTAAATATCTCTCCTCCATACAGAAACACATGCACATATATATTTATATAAAACGTGTACAGCTTACTGTTGATAGTACTTCCTCCAGTATTAGCTGCAGACAAGTCTGTACTCAGTGTCTGATTTCAGCTGCCAAAAGATGAAGTCTGAATACCAAACAGACCTAAATTTAAATCTCAAAGATGTGAGTGCGGCTTTCTCCAAGCAAGTCAAAGGGCCCCGCAGATGCGCCTCCAACAGAACCACCCTACAGAAGCAGGATGACATCCTTCTGGAGGAGTGCTGCTTCCATGACACAGCCATGGACTCCAAGGCATTTTTTTCAGCTGCTATTTAGAAATGAAGGTAACTCTGACCTTGAAACACTGTCCATAAAGAAAAAAGCACAATGTATTTCAGTAGATAACAAATCAAGTTATATGGAAATCTGGAAAGATGATTTTTTTATTTTTTTTTTTTTTCCCCTAATGCTTTGAAATTGCCTGAAAAATTTCTTCCCTAATAACTGGATCTATTTTTCAGGCATTCAGTAGAATGATCTTTATGTTGTTAATAAACACGTTAGTCTAATGAATATCTCTTAGCAATCTTGCCTCTAATTCAGGAAACCCAAGTGCAGCTGAGATAAAAATATGCACATACTAAAAGCTCAAATTGAAGAAAAAAAAAAAATCAATTCGAAGTTAAATTACCCATCTTAAATTTCAGTATAAAGCCCACTAGAAATACTGAGTTCTTGAACCTCAATTAATCTTTAGCTCTTAAGCCAGAAGGGAAAAGGATTCTTCAGAGTACCAGAGGGGAAGCTGCAAAGAGCTCAGGCCAGCTTGCCAATGGACGTCACCATCGCTTATACTTCCATCCGTGGCTCCGCTGGGCTGCTTAACTCGTGCTCATCTCAGACTCCTTTGGGTTTCTTTTTCCAGGCACTTGTGTGCCTGCATGCGTGTGGCATACATTTTCCAGTTCCACTTCTCAGGAATTAATTGGCAGAAGTGCTTGTCATGGTTAAATAATTTTATTTAATTTGCACCGTGTGAAGATATTTGGGCAAAAGGGAAAAATAATTAAAATTTAATTACATTTTTCCCCCCTTTATAATGAGAAACAGTTGCATCCCTTGGAGACTCAGCTAGGAATAGAACATCATTCATTTTTATTGTTAAGTGTGTGATTCAAGGGAAAAAAACAAACTTAAAATAATTTAAAAAAAAATAAAAAATCAAAGATCAATCTCTTGTAGTAGAAGAGTGACATGCAGCCAAGCCTAGAATAGGTAAAAACAGATCTCTAGAATCAACGGCATCTGAAGCTCATTAAGATGCTGAGAGGATAAGATAACGTCAGTGTCCCAAACAGAAACATCCAGGGGACCTTCTCACGGGTTTCTACATAAGTACATACACACACACAAGTACATTTTTACTGAAAGGCTCCGAGACGTCTCCTTCATGAGTCCTGTCAGCTCTAGGAAGCATCATCCTCAGAGGCTTCACCACACACATTAAAGAATTACATAAAACTGAAAAGCTATCATCTCCACTTTTTTTCTAATTTCAGGCCCATCTCAAACTGAAATATCAGTTTGCTTTCTCTAATTTCTAAGTGGGGAAAAAAGACTGCCTAAGCCCTCCTCTCCCCTTCATGCTCTCTCCTTTTACACATAACATTGGGAAAGGATTTCCCTTCATGTAAAACACCTAGAGAAGGGCAAAGGAGGCAAACAGAGGACAGAGATGATATATTATTGTTACAGACAGTCCTGTGATACACAGAAAAAAACATTTCCCATAACTTCCCCCCGAGCTCTCCTGGTGTAGAAATAACCAGGAGGGCAAATTTATGGACATTCATAAGCCCATAAGCAAGGTGACAGAGCATATGCTTTCTGCCTTCAATGTACAGATCAGTTTGCACAGAGATCAGCAACACAAAACTCCCGCTAGCATTACCTTATACACCAGTTAGCCCCCACGCCATTTCAGCATCACTTGGGCTGCTTCTCATTGGCTACAGTTGATGCCTCTACTGCCAAATACATTGGGATGATGATGTCCAAATGCACTATGGTCACAGATTTCACTGTCAAAGGAAGACGGGACTTTCCTAACACTCCTTGATATGTGCCCATGTTGAAGTTTCTTTTTTTCCAGTACAAAAATGAGATAGGATAACACAGCTGTTTTCATAGTGCTTTATGTAACAACATCACAGCCGAGGTGAAGCCTCTCCTCTCAGCTATCCTGGTTTGTGTTTGTCAATAACCACAGATGCCTGAAGGTGAAACTTATTCAAAATATCACAAAATACACCAACCAAACAACAAAAAGACCAAGTGAAACCAACCAAACAAAAACATTCTGACACCACATTATAAGAATTTGAGTTAAGACTGTTTTTAGTGCCTCCAATTCATATTTGCGTATTAAGGAATCTGTCACTTCTTTCCACAAGAACACGTGAACAGATTTTGATGTAAAAAACATAGTATGACCATGTCCTTGATACAATTTAATGACAGTTTCCCAAAGTGCTTCTTCTATCCTCTATGGTTTACTTCCTTGCATCACCATTTTTCACTCAGTGTAAATACAGATTCTTTTAAAAAACAAAACAAAACAAGGCATGAAAACCAAAAGGCAATAAAATCAAATCAACAATAAGGAAAAAAACAAAACAAAACAAAACGCATTTGGAAGTAAATCTTCCATTACCTTATGGAAAAACTGCTGGAACAAGCTTTTGCCCTTTCCAATGGACAGATGTTCTCATCAACGAGAAAATTAGAACTCGATGACAAACTCCAAGGCTTAAATGTCATTCCCTACCAACTCTGGTTCAAATGAGAATGGAAGTGGCATTAAGAGAGCAGTATGCAAGCGCTGCAGACTGGTAATTTCCTCTAGTTAAAAAACAGAAGTTTACAGAAGCATTTAGCAATGCTCACCATAAAGTATAAATCTGAAAGTAGGAGGTTCCTTCCTTGTTTTCAGTGCCCAGCAAGCTACTTTTCTGCTGCTAGTGAACTGTTTGTTTCTTCAGTCTGTTCAGGAATTTCTCACTTTACATAACAATTTTCCAGCGTCCTTAAAAACAAAACTCTCAGGCCTAACAGTAACTCCTGTAGAAAGCACCCTCCCGAGCACTGGGTGAGTAAGGTGCAGAGTGTAATTCAAGCAGATGTGTGATTGTCTTTTTACATATGAGGCACAATTGGACTCAAAGGCTGGGCAGTACAACCTTGCATTTCCAATGCAAATGCTACTTTACCTCAGTAACACTGGGAGAGAATATCCACACAAGAAATGCATCATGAGAAGTGACACGCTGATTGTCTCCTGGAGCCTGGGTGCCCTTCTGGAAGACACGCTTTAGTTAAAGTCAAGTCATTAGGCTCACTACAAGAGGAAGCGGATGAAATCCAATCGAATGCATTACAGAGGTCAGACTAAATGAGCTAATGGTCCCTTCTGGTCTTAAAAAATCTATTAATCTAATTTAATTCTCTGTTCTACTCTTCATACCAGAGTCAATTTAAACTCATTTATATGAAAAGAACACATTACAGCAGCCTTGCACAACACACTACGTTCTGACTATCCAGTTTTAAGCTACACGAAAGCTTCATTTAGGAACTCAGGAGGAGGTTTTTGTTGTTTATCTGCAAAGAGAGCTTGTGTTTACAAGCAAGGCACCAAGTAGAGGCATATCTCCCAACTCAATATTGGATGAATCTGCATCTTAAACAGTGTGAATACGTCACAAACTTTCCTGAGTACTTTCTACCTTGGCTTGTATTTTGGTTGCTGTCATTTCTCACTTGCACAGATCCTTGCCATGCTGAGGACAATGGCACTTTTACCAATAAAGCATTTACAGGAGCTCCAAGGATATTCCTTGTGAATAACTAGTAAAATAATACTGCAGTAATAAAATACTTGGCAGTCACTGTCCAGGGAATAAATCAAGTACTTAGATGGAGAGTCTCAAATTATTAATTGCTGTTAGCAAGAGTCCCTGCACTATGTACATATGCTATGGTGAAGCAAATACATTTTACTACTTGAAAAGAATCCCCTCGTTTTCCTTTTCATGTTGCCCTCCCTGCTGGAGCCTCAGCGCTCACACCACCATTACTGGTCCTTTGCTTAATTCAGCAGTACAAGAGCTCCAAACACCACGTGAGTTCAAGCTGATCCATCCTGGCTATCCTCAGCATCCTTCATGCATGCTTGAGGGAGACAAAATCAGTTAATGCAGTCAGGGAGACAAATGAATGTGAGCCCAACACATGGAAGCTCACAAAAGTTTTTCACTCACAATGTTGGGAAGGCACTACAAACACACAGGAATTCCTCATCTCTGCTGGCATGCACATATATATATACTGGTTGCCTTCTTTATATTTTCTCTTTCTCAGCACAACTAAACCCTTCCTTGACCCTTTCCCCATGTCCATCTTAAACACCAACAGTGCAAAGCATTGCAGAGCTGCCTGATGCTTGGTATCTCCAGGGGCTGTGCTATTTTATTCCAGCTATTTGAAGCAAGCATGAATGGCACCCCAGTAAGCGTGCTCAGACTGGGATAAAGGCAGCTGATTTTCTCATCTCCTCCCGTGACCACGAGTTTTCAGTTCTGATGTTTCTTTTCTTCCTTTTCCCCAACCCTTTCTGAGTCTGAAGCAGCCACTACTGTGTGAGAATACAGAATGTAGCAGGTTTGTAACATGAAACACCCAGTTTGCTTATTCATTGCCAGACCTCTTAGACTGAATCCTATCTTTCAGTGAAATTTGCCTTAAGACCTGTTTCCTCTCAGCGCATTTTAATCAAGCAAAAATCCCGTTACAGTGAAGAAATCCTGTTACGGAGAACAATCGCTATGTTGTTTTAATGGACACGTCTCTTTCAACTAAGCCTTCATCATCTGCTTTGCCACCCAATCATGAGCATACCCTTGAAAAAAAACCTTTTCAACGTAAAAATGTAGGACAGATACTGTGACTTCAGCGAATATGGACAGTCACTGTTTGTTCCAGCTTACAATTTATATTATCCTCTTCTGGTGCTTTCAGCACAAATCAGGAGGCTAAAAAGCTTTTCACTGACAAAGTGCAATTTCTTCTCACTCTTGAAGCTCAAGCCCAGACTCACACCAGCTTCAGAGGATTTGGCTGAATAATGGCACTGCAAGAGCTTAGGGATTTTGTCCCAGGAACTTTTTGGTTTGGGTTGTTGTTTTTTTTAGTGCATTATCCTTTGCCCACACTCACCTGACTGACTGCTCACCCCAAACAAACGGACACTGTTTTACTCTTGCTTTCTTCATTACCAGGTCTCTTGACTTAATGCAGTCACTATGCCAAAACACACTTCAAGAAGGTGTGCTACAGAATGTATGTTATCTCTGTTTTCTAGGCTCTGCCAATCTTCCCATGTCAGGCTGTTGACGGCATCACTGACTAGCATTTCACAGCCCTTCATGGTTGGTCCCATTTCTCCAAAAATGCAGAGATCTGCTAACTACTTAACAAAACTTTTTCTGCACATTCAACCTAAATTCACTAATAATTCTACAATCAGTCCAGCCATCCAACTCTATCATGAGAGTTCAGCCAGATTTCTGAGGGTAAGGCTGACCTTTCCACTCCTCACATATACTTTGGGTACTTTTTGTACCTACAACTGTACCTTAAGTGTTTGGAAACTTACTTGCTGTCACATCCAAAGGACAAGGAGTTGCACAGCTTTCTGGAGTCAAGGGACTCCGTAAAGCCTCTTGTAAAAGTCCAGCAATTATGCGGTTTACTCATTGAATGTCAAGACAAGAAGTCTGGAGAGCATCCAGTGCATTCCCTGCCTACTTTGACTCCAAACAGAAAAGATCAGGGCACCTGTGAATAGTGGGCACAGTGGTGAAGGGCTGATGGCTCGATTAGATGATCTTAGTGGTCTTTTCCAGCCTTAATGATTCTATGATCCCTTCCTCACTCTTATTAGTTAAGAAGAGGAAAAAAAGGCATGGCAGCACTGCTGAGCACTGGCAGCATTGAAGAAGTTAATTTGAAATGTTGAACAAGGCTTCATGAGACGAGTCTTAATAAGTAGCGCTAAAAATATTACAGTATTCATTTTCAGAACAAACACAATCAGTGGCAGACATGCTAGGAGGGCCATGGTGGAGGTATTTTCAGTGTGGAGCAGGAAAAAGGCTGATCATGAAAAAAAAAAAAAAGAAAGAAAAAAAAAAAAAACAAAAAAAAAACAGTAGCAAAACCCCAAGGTGCTATATAGAATAATTAAGGTTAGAAAAGGCCACTAACATAATCTAATCCAACCATGAAATAAGGAGCTATGTCCCCATGCCCTGAGCCAGGTTAGTGGCTCTGCTGCCACACCAGAGCAGAGCTGCAGTGAGCACAGAACATTTGCATGCCATGGTGCAAGCCATGAGGAATTAGCTGCAAAAATATCATGTAGGTTGAGAGGGTATTGCCTTGAGAAGAAACCTGGCAGATTATAATCATCTTTTAGAGTAAGAAGAGAGGAGATGGCAAATGTGACAGCTCAAGAATGGAATATCCTGGAATTTGAACCCCCCAACCATGCACAGACAAACCAGAAAAACCTACTGGCCAAGGGTTATATCACGTATTTTTTGCTAAAAACCAGATGCAAATCTCTAATGCTCCCAAAGTTTCTCCAGTACATGATGCAGCCCCTTCCTCCTGCAAAAGCTGCCTCAGTTGTTTACTCCAAGTCACTTCTGGCACACAGCTCCAACCCACACTTGCCCCTGACATAACTGGGTTTGGTGAAGAGGATTTTCATCAGACAGAGAAGCTGTGGTGGATGGCAATGCAATAACCTGGTGGTCTTGAACTTAATGAAAGGACAATTAATTTCAGCTCCAGTCTGAGTCCTGAAGCAGCACAGCTCACCGCAGAAGAGGAAAGCTGCTATCCTTCATCCACAGTTAATGTCTCTTTCTCTCTGCTATCACCCCACTATCTGCCACAGTACATCCTATGCTTCCTGCCACAACAGCCGCTTCGGCTTCTCAGACATGTTCTTGGCAACATGCTTTCCCCCTCCTGGTGTTTGACAGGATTATGAAGTGCAAAAATCACCAGCCTCCTTTTTTTTTGAAGCTTGAAAGTGAAGTTTTGCTTTATCATTTGTCTCTCGCTGCCCTTCCCCTACATCAAGCCATCAGCCTAGCCACAAAGCCCAGCTTGCATTCCTGTGTTTCCTGGCCTGTGGGGACTAAGAGGTGTGACTTGCCTGCAGATTTCATGAAAAATTCACATTTGGTTTGGAACAGGGACAGCTGACCTCCAAAGAGACACATCAGCAGCCCAGTGTTTCTCCTTGATGGGTTAAGCCTGCTGTACCATCTTCCCAGGCTGGCTTACATAGGAATACAAGGGCTGCTCTGGATGGCCAGGCTCTCTCCCATTCCACACCCACTGAGAGGAGTATGCTTTTATTTAGGAGGAGGGAGCAACCACATATCTGTCTGTACTGGAGAGGCACTGAAGATACTCCCATTGTGCTAAAAAAACAGCAAAAAAAAAAATTGTTATGAAATTTTTCCAAAAAGACAGGGCTTTGAAGCTGAGAAATCTTGCCTTTTAGGGTGGGGATATATATATATATATATGTGTGTGTGTGTGTGTGCGCGCGCGTGTATATATATATATATATATACATATATATATAAAATAAAATACAATTTATACATATAAATTTCTTTTTGTGAGAAGGTACAGAACTCAAATTTTCTGGCCACGAGCAAACATTGCTTTTTGAAAAGCATCCAGCAGTGTGATTCTTTGGTATTTTTTAATCAAGTACTGCTTTATAAAGGGGAAACAAATTAAACAGGACAAAAATGAACAGATAGCTCAGGCCTCAAACTGGTGAATAAATGTGATTCATGCCCTTCTGGATCCCCTTGCACCCCGGTTAGGTGAAACACCCTCCTCTCTTTCTAAGCCTAGGGTATTGGCTGGCCAACTAACATAGGTTGAGATGCCAGCTCTGTTAGGAAAGATGCAGTATCCCTGCGCTGCTTTCTTCACCTCTGTACTTAGCCACATCTTTCTATCATGAATAGTAAAAAGGAGACTGAAATATTTATACAATAAATGGGCAAATAGTGGAAGATAAAAGCCAGGACTCCAGATCATAATGTGAGTTAGCAAAGGTTGCTGAAAGCAAGGGCTGATCTCTGCAAACTTCCAGCAACACTGTGCAGCCAGCAGCTGTCACTGTAAGCAACGAAGAGGAACAAGAGCGAGAGAGCTGGGGGATGCTCCTGGATGGGAGGAAAGCAACTGGAAAATAAAAACACAGGAGAAGCTACAATTAAACACTCAGCAGCTCCCCAAAACCATCCCCTGTCTGCCAGGAGAAGCTGCTCATCAAAAAGGCTCAGCTGGCCTTTTAGAATGCAGCCGGAATCTTCCGAGATGCTAAGCATGTCTTATCGCAATGGAATCACGGAGCAATGGCAATTCATATCCTGTGCACAAGTGGGATTTAAGATTGGGCAGCCCTCACGATGTATTTCCCAAGCAGGGCTGAGCAGCATTAAAGGCAAACATCATAGGAAGCCTCTTCCAGCTACCTATTAGCACGTGACAGCTTTGAAACGTTCAAGATCCTCTGCCCACTATCCACATTACTCAGCTGTCAAAGTAAAGGCCTCAGATTTATGATGTGAAAATTACATTTTAACGAGGTGTCATATGTGTTTAAAGTTCTTATTCATCACCATCCCGCCACATCTTTTACCCAAGACACAAATGCACTTAATTAGCATATTATAAGGACAGAGGGTTCACCTTATCTGCATTGTAAAACTGCTTTAGGAAAAGAAACCACCACCCTTACTGAATAAAATGGATGCAGTCACATGTCAAGAGAGCATTTTGAGATATGGAAGGCAAACGTGAAGGATGGAAGTTTGATGGGCACCCTCTGAGGTTTTTAAAGTATCACAGATATGGATGGAAGCTTCATATCACATTTCATCACCAGGCTGGCAGTCCACAGGGTTAATATGCAGTATAGGAAAGCCACTTAAGCGCAAAGAGGCTTCAATACAAGTCATATATCAAGTCACTATCTTCCTTACAGATAGGGCACACTTATTTATTAACATCATACATCCATTAGCAGCCGATATCTCATTTCCAGGGTCTCCTGAACAGAACTTACATGGGAAAAACAGAACACCTCGTCAAAAGCAGGATGTCTGTATTTTCCATCATGCCACGGGAAACAGCCAGTAGCCCGAGCAGAGCTTTACCAGCAGCAAACAGCCATGGCCTTAAAGCACTTTTCTCTACAAGGTTCCATTTCTGCTAGCTGCGTGCCTGCAAAGAGCTCTGTGTCACCGCGTGTCGCTGCCAGGACACGCAAGTGGTGCCCTCATCCTGGTGCCAATTTACCAAGGGAGCTTACTGCAGCTGCCCACAGAATGGAACACATGTGCCCTGCTGAGGGGGCTGATACCGAAGTCAAGCACAGAAACTCCAGATTTTGACACTCATTTACAGTGAGATGTAAAAGCCCATTTTTTTCCCCAAACAATGGTGTAGGAAAGCCCTGTGACAGTGAAGACCTCAAGTGTGTACCAAACCTACCTGCACAAATAGGCCTTTAATTAAAATACACAGAAAATGTTTAATCATTGTGAAGAGTCAGAGGATATGACTCCTGTCTTTCCTACAAGACAAAAGACTCCCGCCCCCCGTTTTCCCTGGATGGTCTGGGAGAAGACTGCAAATGTCTGAGTCAAGTGATCTGGAGCCTCCAGCACCTGTTTTTATTTCCCATATCCTTGAAATGTATGATACTAGAGATTTCAAGTATGTTTCAAATACGTTAACTGGCTATTTAGGTTGCTAAATATATTACTTTTCTTGTAACAATGCATTTTTGGTTTTAAGAGCTCTGTTTTTAAAACTTTACCCTTAATTGCTTTTTAACAACCAATTTGCTTGACCCATCAATTTTACAATCTCTTGTTTTCTAATTAAGCAGATATTGTTTACATATTTTGCTACTCAAGCTGTAAAGCTATAGAAAATATCTGCAAAATGCATGCATTCTCTCTTTGAACGTCACCTTTCTTAAGGAAACTGAGAAATGATGGCAATTTTGAAAGAGAAAGGAAAAACGTATCAACAATCTGCTCTTTGTGGAAGTATGTTAAAAAAGGAATCTAAAAATACAGCCCAGATTTTCACTGCTTTCCCAGTATCATACAGGCTCCTGTTCTGCTCTTTGTTGGAGGAGTCATGACAGGTTTAATCCAGCCACATACATGTATGTATATTCATATATATAAAGAAATTCAGTATGAAATTTCACATTAGCCAAGAATTGTGTTTGTTGGATCCTAAAGGGGGAGGTTCAGATTGGATATTAGGAAAAAATTATTCTGAGAAAGAGTGTTGATGCATTGACAGCGGCTGCCCAGGGAGGTGGTGAAGTCACCAACCTTGGAGGTGTTAAGGAAACATGGAGATGTGGGCATGGTGGGGATGGATTGGTGGCTGGACTGAATGACTGAATAAGTTCTTGTCTAACCTTAATGATTCTATGAGAAAGAGTCACACATCTTGTCTACCAGCTTCTCTCACCTCAAAAGAATTAGGTGTTGAGCAAGTGTTTGCTCCCCTACCCAACTCAAAACCAGTGCTTTCATTTGACTAACTAGTAAAATAATGCTCCCACTAATCAGGCTGTGCAAGTAATGGAGCACTGAACTCCCTCTGCAAATTCATTCTCCTTTGCTCTGAAGCGCCTCAGCCCCATTCTGGCTGTCAAATCAAGGATTTCACTTTCTGCCAGTGCAGCCTTCTTACTGAAGTCCTGCAAACTCAGGAGTGAGGTAAAGGGACACCAATGCAGTTCTGCCAAACAATCTCAGTAATTTTCAGATAAAAGAAATGCATGTAAAATTTAGCTTTGTGTCCATGTTGCAAAGCTATCAAAAGCGTACAAAAGGAACATCAGAGATCGCTTACCAGATTCCCTGACTCAACTTAACCCTCTTTTTCCAACATCCAAAGCCAAAACCTACTTCAGCTTTCCATTTCAGAGGATAGTGGGTTTTAAATTACCAACCAAACACCAGTGAAATCAAAGGGACTTCAAATCCCACCCAAACAGCATGACACGGGAATAACTCAAAGCCTTATGCTTAAGACATTCCCAGCCCTTTACAAGATTTTCATCTGCTCTCCCATCTCATTAGCTTACACTCTGCAAGGAAAATTGGATGGGAAGGTGTATAGTGACAATAATGAAAAGATGGTAGTTGTAAATACCCAAAAGGTTATTTACAGGAAAAACTCACCCGTATGGAAGCCTTTGGTCTACTGGGAACCACTGAGACAATCTCCACCAAGGAGCGATCTCCAAGAGATGCTGCCTTAGTGGTGGTCAGCCCTTGAATGAGGTCTAGAGGAGGTAGAGTCAAGCTCCACCCCTTCTGGGAGCACAGCTAAATTACTCTCACCTGTGTTCCCACAGCTGACCCAACACTTGCCTCAGCTGATTAATCAGAGGTTCAGGCTATGATTACCAATTTCTCATACAGAAGGTATTTCATTTTCTTACCAATAAATAAATAAATAAAAATTAAATAATAATAATTGAGTTTTTCATTTAAAAATGGCTTTTTTGGATTAAAGATGCTTTTACTGAGAACAGTCACTACATGAAGAAGAGGCAGTAGAGAGTCCACTGTAATACCTGTAAATGAATAATTGAAATAGAGAGAAATCCTGTGAAATAGGAGGGATGGAATTGATTTTCACTCCTTGGGGATAACCAATAACTCACAAATTGCTCCGCTTCACTCGACCACTCAGAAAGTACACGCTCATCATTAAGTTGGAAGAATGAAAAGTGTTACTTCATTTCTTGCTCATTTTAGACCTTGCAGAGGTCAACACCATTGAAAGGGTCCCTGCTCTTCCCTTAAAAGTCACTCAGGCTCATTCACTTGGTTCTTCAAGAAATCCTTCTTGTCTTCCTTATGTTTTTGTATCAAAATTGGAAATTCATTGCTCAATTACAACCTCTATTCCACCCCTCCCCAGATTTTCATATCCTCAGTTTCTTTCAGCATCTCTTTTAAAAACATGTTTGACAGGCTGCACATAGGAAAAGAAAAGCTCATCAACAAAAACATCTTTGCTCCTTTTTTGGCAATCTGAATCCACTCTTCTGCTTCTTAGTCTTTCTCATCAAAAAATAATATTTTGGAAATAACAGTGTTACTAATCATCTAGTTGACTATCTAAATTATACTACTTCCATCTTTCTCATTCCTTTCTCAGCATCTCTAAAGACATGGTCCTTCACAGGAAATACTTGAAAGCTCTGACGAAAATAATTTTATGCACAGCAGTACCCATTTATAAAAGGTTTAGCATGGTCTGGAAATTTCTGGCCATAGTAAGTCTAAGTCATGTCACTAGTCAAGTGGCAACTGTGAATGCAATACTTGGAAAAAGATGAAGATGGTAATCTTAAGTGACTGCAAACCAAATGATTAATTGACAGTAGTTTTGGATACCAAAAAACATAGAAATGCTGGACATACTCTGAGAATGGATAGGATGGATGTTTCCCTCTTAGAAAAAGTATTGTACAACGTCAATCTGAATCATATGCTTTGAAAAAAGAGCAACTTAAAAGAAATGAAAACAACCAACAATTTGGAATATTTTGCTATCAGTTCCTCTCCTGATTCTAGAAACGCACTTGTGGGTGCTCACATTCACAATAATTGGTGGCTTCTGTAAAAGGCACATGCTCCCTCATCTTAATGAAACTAGCTAGCCTGCAATTTGTCCCATGTTGTTTGCAGTGAACGCATCTTCCATGCTTTGTTTTGCCAAAAATTCCTGCAGAAGAGGTGATGATCTTATGTATGCAGCAAAATTCAATTAAGAAGAAAATAGTGTTGCTATTCCTCTGATGTGAAAAAGAACATGGGCATTTGGAGACTGTTTTAGTTTAGTTCTGGGTAGTGTACCTCTTTCTCTATTTCATTTTGGACTAAGATATTAAAAAAAAATATTCCACATGTATTAATGTCTGAACATCCATCATAGGTATTGCGGTAGGGCTTAATTTACAAACACATGCAGATCATTAACACAGGAGCATATTTCAATTTCACACCCAATTTGTGAGAAAAACAGAAATCCCAGTTCACATTTTGGCTCAGTATTAAAACCCTTACCTGCTCTGCTGTCCAGCGGGCCAAAATCCAAGGAATACTTCACTACGTGATAGTTGTTCCATACATAAAGAAGGTTGTCCCGGGGATTATAATCCACAGCAGCAATGTACTGATAGGAGTTTGGAAAGGGCACATCCACCATGCTATCCTTGCTTTGGTCAGTGTTATATATGTAGTCTATTTTATTCCCCGTGGCTTCATTGTCATCATCTTCATACACAGACTTGACCACATATAAAATCCCACAGATCATAAACGCGTTAGAAGCCGACCTCTTGTCATAAGCAGTATCCCATGTCCCTTCAATCCTTAATGTATAAGGGTTTAACTGGCTAATGACTATTTTGCCATTATTTTGTTCTGTTGCATAGATTACCCACAGCCCATTCTCATCCACAGCCAGGTCTATATCAGACTTGCCTCCCCAGCGGTAGGGAGAGGTGTCATGGTAATTTGCATTAGCTATGATAGCCTCCCCACTTTTTATCCTTGTCCGCAAGTCAAATTTGACTATATTTCGGGTTCGCTCCTTGTTGAAGAACAAAGCCCCGTCGTACACCACAAACCCTGTGCCGTCCACTCGGTGCGGGAGTTTGTAGGTTGTGGTTGGCCTCCCAGCGATGAAGTCATCCTTGGAGGAGTACTCTGTCAGTGTGTCTGTCCGATAAGGCGTCCAGGGCATGTAGTAGATCTTGTCAGACGCCTGCAGTGGGTCTTTGCACCAGGCACCAGACTGGTGGTCGGATTCAAACAGGTGTTCGCTCTGGTATACTCCTTTTAGCAGTCCAGGGCAAAGGAAAACTGTTGGAGGGGGAAAGAATTTAAAACAAAAACCAAAGTTAATGAGATTCTGGAGGTGGTTGGACCAAACTTCTCAATAGTCTGCAGTTCTGCAGCAGAGGACACTCGAGGTCAGAGCAATGCCCTGTAACTGGAGACCAGCCATCCTGCTGGCCAAGCCTCTAGAACAAGACTTGCTCCACCAAATTGATTGTTTTTCTGCTTTTTCTATCAACTTTGGCTCATTTTCTTGTTACTTTTCAAATCTATTTTTACAGGTGTACTTACTTGGACCGCTCGCCTTTGTAAACTCTGAAATGAGTATGTGCCCCCAAAGGATTTCTGGGTTTGTATTTCCAGATTACATTCTGCAGTGAATCTGTACCTACTAGGTGAAGGGGTAAACTCCGGGGGAATTGTTTCACATAGTTATTTTGAACAGCCCACTGCAGAGTGGCCTAGAAATGGAAATGAGAGAAAGAAATTCCCATCCTTACGGCCCAAGTAGTATTAAATATTTAAAGGGTACCAATAGCAAAGGAGAGGTGAATCCCTTAGCAACTCAGAAGAGCATTTAAAGCAAAGGGAGCAGGAGGGAATACCCAGCTACAGACCAGTATTGGAACTAGAGATGAGGCTTCTGAAGCTGCTACAGGACACACGAAACATGCAGTCCACACAATTAAAAATGAATGATGTATGAAGGCTGGAAGGAAAAGGAAGGAAGGAAGAAAGGAGAGAAGGAAGGAAAAGAACTGGAGAGTTCCCCTGCAAAGGAACCCGAGGTCTAGATTTTAATCAGTTAAAAAATGTCCTGTTAAATATAGTAGTAACTCATAACTTAAAAACATATACCTTCTATTGTTACATGAGAGGAGTGGTTTGACTAACTGGGGTGCTTTGCTGCTCAGACTTCTGCAGGGATGGCCGGCCGGCTCATGGCTGGGGCATGCCTAGGGCTTGGGAAGAGGTCACCCCTGCCCAGCTGATGCTGGCATCCCAAGAATGCCAATGCCTAGAGTCTGGTCGGCTGCATGGGGAAACAAAAGGGGCACGGAAAGGATGTGCTGAGAGAATCACGCTTGTTGGCCTTCACTGTGCACCTCAGCATCCTCTGACCCGGAGGGCTGCACATACTTCAGGGGGAGAATATTTGTCAGTTATTTGCAATACCGATTTTCAGGAACTCAACCACCAGGATGAGATGCAATGGGGAGCTGTGAAGAGGCATCCCACCCAAGTTTCTGGTAGCACAGAGCTGGCAGATGGGATCCCGCATTTGTGCTCCCCGCTTGGAGTGTAACCAATTATTTTCTAAAATTCAGAAATTGGTAATATCCTCTGGAGAGGGAAACAGGAGGAAAATCAGATTTAGCAGCTGGTGTAAAAGTGTATTGCCTTACTGGAGTCTCAGAAACCAGCACGAGCAGCTGACAAAGGGGTGCCATTTCTAAAAGGCTTTTGCGGCATAATTAGATATACTTATGCACATACATATGTACGCAAGCTTTCCAAATTCTTTGGGGCAGGAGAAAAGTGAATTATCTAAACTGTTGAATAGAAATTTAATGAAAGAAAGTGGTACCGGGAAAACTTTTCAGCAAAAATGAGTTATCTCATGAAGTTGAGCAGCAGAGAGACTAAATAAACTTTAACAAAAAAGTAGTGAGAATTAATGACAAAGTATTTCAACTAAAACGTTAAACTGTTAAATAACTTAGCCTACACATAAGTAATATATATATAATTTGAAAGGTATTTAATTACCTTTTTGCTCCACTTCTATTGTAGAGAGAGAAGTAAAGAGAGAAAGGAGAAAAGAGAATAGATTAATGGTACTGTATTGGCCAGGTACTTTTCTTTACCTCTTTCATACGAAAAGGAAGATTTAATAATTTACTTTAGATACTGCTATAGTATGTGAACATTTTATATATATAGGTATATTTAAAGCCTTCCCTCTGATATACACTGGATAACATGCAGACAAGCTGAAGAAAATACAGACATAATTTCACTTTACAAAAGCCTTTAAAAGGAAGAAAACCAGCACTTGAGACATACCAAGCCCCCTAAGTGCTCTGAGATACCTCAGTAGCAGCAGCGTTGGACTAAGTTCATGGAACAAAATGAAATACCCGTACTCTGAAATATGACTGATCCAGATTTATGTACAGAACGAACTCTTCCAGGGAGAAATTTTATGAAATATACATTGTCATATATTTTGCCAAAGTCCTGTAAGTTAGAGATGCGTACTTTATTGAGCAGGAGAACATTTCCTTATGAGACTTATAGAGAGCTTAGGTAGTCAAATGGAACACATTCATAGACATTTGCAGAATCTTGTCTTATGTCTCAGAGAAACAAGCTTCAGCACAGCTCAGAGAAAAAAAACCAAAACTTTCTAAATATTGTATTACTTACATGACTGTCAATGACTTACATGACTGACCAAAAACTTACAATGCTTATGAGTTAACAATATCTAAACATTCTTCAAAATGTCCAACCCCACAACCTGCAGGATATTTTTATGTGAATTATTAACCACTCATAATAAAGCTCCCAAAGAGGCTGTGTCCCTTTGGAGAAAGTCCCTTGCAGACAGAATAAATAAATACAGTGCAAGAATTAATCACTAAATGCTCAGTTACAAGCTTCTATAGCTAACAAGGAAGCTCTGGGGGCCCTCATCCAAAGGCCTCCTGTGAACGTGACACCAATTCCTTTTTTTCACAGCCAACTGTGGCTGCAGCAGCAGCTGAGCACAGCTATCCTAGCAGGATTGGAGTCCTGTCTGTCTTGGCTCAGTGTTTGGCTGAGCCACTCAGGGCAGGATGCTGCTGTAGGGTCAGCAAGGAGCTGGTGCATCAGTTGGATCCCCAAACACAAGCCTGTCTTGTGACAGCTCATGAGCCATGCTGCCAACATGAACCATGCAGCCCTCTTTTACGAACACTTGCCTCTCTTTCAAGAGACACACAGAAAACCATATGCCAACATACTGAGACATCCAGATACAGCTCCTGTGTTTGCTGGTTGGGATGTGTTTTGCACAGCAGCACTCAGGGCTTCTCTGAAAAGTCAGAATATGGCAACGGGAAAGCAGGCCCCAAACACCTCCTGCGCTCCCCGCCCTCAGGTTTGCCAGTTCTGCAGGGCCCCTTCCCTGAAGCAATAGGAGAAGACAGGGCCTGTGAAATATCACCAAGGGAGAAGAGAGAACTTGCCAGTAAAACAGTATGGTTTTGACAGCTGAGAGATCTCCGTTCAGAGAAGCGAGACAGGAATGTAAAGGTATGCACACGTGCTTTGTTTTTGCTTGCCCAGAGCTTGCTCCATCCCCTTCCAGACCGAGACACTTGCCAAATGACTGTCCTCTGGTGCTGCGACTGCAAATCCCTCATGTTCAGAAGTCTCATTCATTTGGATGGGAAACTGCAGTCTAAATGGAAGATCAACAGGCTGAATGATTTCAGGGTGAGACTGCAAATGCATTGGCTAGACATGCGGGTCTGCACTTCTCCATGTGCAGAGATGCATGTCCAGAGCCAGCTATGTAACAGCAGCTCCCAGAACGAACATTTCCAAGCTTAGACGGCCTTTTCACCTGGGCTTTGATTCAGGCTCTTTTCTATCTTACAGCAGGTTGAGGTTAAAGGTAAATGTTTTCACCATGTGGCTGCCAGGACTCTAGCAAGCAGAGACAACGCTTCAGTGCAAGTACCTGACTTAGCAAGGGATAAAGCCAGCAGGACTAAAAGGCACCAGACCAAGCAACTGGAGAAACTCACACAGCAATTGCTCTCCATGTCCCAGGCTGTGGCTATAAGGTATTAATAAAAACATTAAATTTCCCTTGCAAAAGCAAAAAAACTAACACGACAGCCCTTCCAATATATGCCTTCACACAAGAAGGCTGATTTTCCTGGTCTGATGTCTTACTGTAACTCTGGCAGTGCAGAAGGCAATAATTTAGGTTTCAAGATGAGCAAAAGCTTTTGTAATGCTCTCTAACAGCTATGCAACATTGTAAAGTAGGAAGATGGAGGCTTCTGCATGAGATAATGTATTCATGACCAGCTGAGCTGAGTGACCCAAAGCACTGATTACCCTTATCCTGAATAGCCTGCATGTGTTATTAGTGGCCAGTGCCACACCTGGTTCTGTTATAATTCCAGACATTTTATAAGTTCTGGTGAGCTCCTGCATGGCGCTCTTGATGCTTTCCATTGTATGCATTCCAAATACATACTTTCCTCCTGCTGACTGAAGACCTAATGCTTTTGAATTTCACTAATTCCTCTGTTTATACTGGGGACAACATTGTATTATTCGAACAGATTGCAAGAGAAGCTTTAACTTGTTTAATTGTATCAAAAGGAAGGGTTGAATTGGGGTCCAATTATCACATCAGTTATGCAAAACATCACCGTAAATCTGTCTTCACTCAGTAGTGACTGAATTTTGCTAGGTTACAGTTAATTTTACATCTCTACAGTGAGAAAACACCTTAAAATTGCCAGTTTGCAGCACTTACAGCACAGGAGGCCTCTTACCTTCCTAAGGGGGTCTAAGATAAAAAAATCTACATACAGTTATTTCTTTCACAATGAGATCTTCTGCCCCTACTACTGATACAACATTCCTTTGAACAGAACAAGGATATTTCACCTTGATTTCTTAAACCGCTTGCGGGCCAGTGCCGTTGGCTTCCAAAGCTTGAAAGACTGGAAGTAAATCAAGACCCCTTCTGTGAGTCTGCAGGAAGTTACAAGACTTTCCATGCACCCTGACTTTCTCCCATTTCTTCTGATAGAAGAAACCCAGGTCCAACACGTGACTGTCGGCCGCTGGAGCCTGCTGTGCCCAGAGCTGTGCAATCCAACAGGTTCCCTGCCACTCGTTTAGAGAAATCACACAAACAAATTAATTAAATGCTCTCAGCACCACTGGGTAGAGGCTCTGAAAACACACTCCTAATTTCCGGCACAATTAACACTTGAACAACATTAACTGCTCATTTTCTTACCACCACGTTGAGTTGCACTCAACTATTTAAAGCACAAGCATGCCATGGCAGTGGCAGAGTCCTGTAGAGAGCCCTCAATCTGGCACCACTTCAAACCCACAATATGAGCAGAAAACTCCTGGATAAAAATGATCTGAATAGGGGGGGGAGTTAAAATACAATTGCAAAAGTAAATAAAAAGTTGTGCCCTGTGTTTCACCAGCTGTTGTTTTTCAGGACAGATGTTTAATAGCAGAGTAAGTGAAATCCAATCCCTGTTGCTGTCCTTTCCTGATCAAGCTTAATGTACAGAGACTCAGCATTAAACTCACAGTTAATGATGAAATTGAAGGACTTTGAAAGCAGGTTTTTGAGGTTGACCTTAGTAGTATAAGATGCAGTGTTTCAGTCATGCTGAAGGTGCCTTGTGCCAGATGTGACTAACTGCTGCATCCTGCACCCACCATCCATCTTGAACAGGTGCTTGTGGAGGTCAAGTCAAAACGTGTAGCAGTAGGGAATAAACTGGGGAAAACCATTTCCAGAAGGTACAGTGCTGGCTTTGTGCCTTGTCCCAATACACCAGCCATGGTAGCAAGATGGTAACTTTCACATCGTTTATACCTGAGCTCTGCTAAATCAGGCTCAAGCAGTGAGCTCATTCTAATGTGAAAAAGCAAAGTCTGGAAGCTCCCTCATGTCAGTGCTCCTCATGACAATGGCCTTGGGTTTCTCTTCCTTGTCTCTAAAATTAATAACAGTAGTTGAGGGAAGGCAGCAGCCAACAGGCCAGAGCAACATGTGAGGGACACACAGACTGCAACAGGGCCATCAGCTTCTCACTTGTTCCTCTGGTCCCTCATCTCCACACCCAGCCTGAAGAGAAAGGTACCAGTAGATGTTTCTAGGAGGCATTCCAGTGGGAAACACTGGTGTTACATAGATTCTAATTGGGTATCAGAGTTACAGGAAAGGTGAACTTTGCAACAGCTGCTCTAAAAGAGATACATCTAAATCCAGAGAATGAAAACAGGTATTTTTATTAATTTGTGCTTAAGAACACGCAACTGCCACCTCATTTTGTTTGCCAGAACAGCTCGCTCAGAGTGCAAACAAAACAAGCCATTTTGGCAACCCAAAGTTCAAAATGCTGCAGAAGGACTAGTTTCTGCTTTGTTTTCTTCTCCCAGCACTAAATTAAAAGGGCAAAAGGAACCACACAGCCAAGCTCAGAACTCATTCTGTGCAGTACAAATACACACGAGAGAAGGCAGGACTATCTGTCTCACCCAGCCACTCCTTTCAAAAAAAGCCTGGGGATCCACTGCAGCACAGCTGGGTGCCCCTGGACCTTGATCTCCCTAATAACGGGCAGAGTTAAAGCATCAAGTTAGAACCAGCAGAGGGTCGGATGACATTCTGACTCCCAGGAAAGGGAAAGCAATACAGTGCATGGCAGGTTTGTCTTAGGTCTGTGCCCCTTTAGAGGATCCGTTCCAGCTACAGAGGACACAAGCCTTCATTCTCAAGTTGCCCTCAATACAGTACTTAGCTCCTGTCCAGTTTACCCCAGTGAAGCACTTATTATACGAGTTTTTAATGTGAAAAGTTTTAACATGCAACAGGAAAAAATCTCATGTGTCTTGGCTCAGGAGCAATCAGGGAGAATGGAAGAAGTAGGTTTTCTATTTTGCAAATACAATTGTTGTTATTACCTTCCAATTTTTGCCACCTTATTCCATTTTACTTTTTTTTTCTCCCTTTACTTTGCCCTCAACATGACAAATTTACTGGAAATCATTTCCCTTACTTTTCAGAGCAAGAACAATGTCAGCTTCCATTGGCAAGGTACAAAAATTTAATACATAACAGATTGTGCTTTGTGCCCTGCCACTGCATTACCTGGGGGATCTTCCCCTGGGGAGCAGGCTCTATTAATGTTACCTGGCTTAGCAGTCCAAGAGCAACTTGACACTTGAATGTTAAGCAAACAGACTTTCATTCTCCAGCCAGAGGAATGAATAGATTATTCTTATCAATTATTGCTTTTAATTAACTTTCTCACAGCTGCCAATTTCTGTTAATAAAGAACCCTACACAACTTCCAGCCTTTCTACTGTAGTTCTCCTCCAGACCAAAACTGTTCCACAAGCTAAGTTTTAAACTTCGTTAAGGTTTAGATGTTGGTAATGGTTGGTCCCACTTTGCCTACAACATTATCTATTATTTCCAAGAAAATTTAAGGTTTCAGTAAACAGGCAGCTTCCCTCTTCTTCAGTGTATGCATCTGTGCGTGTACATTAAACAATCATGGGATCATTTAGGTTGGAAAAGACCCTTATGACCACCAAGCCCAATCATTCACCTAGCCCTACAAAGTTTAACACCAAACTATGTCCCCAAGCACCACATCAACGTGGTTCTTAAATAGCTCCAAGGGATGGTGACTCCACCAGTGCCCCGGACAGCCTGTTCTAATGTCTCACCAGCTTTCCTATGAAGAAATTCTCCCAGATATACAATCTGACCGTACCCTGGAACAACCTGAGGCAGTTTCCTTGTGTCCTATCACTTGTCATCTGAGAAAAGAAACTGACACCTACCTCCCTGCAGACTCCTTTCAGGCAGTTATAGCATGATGAAGATTTCCTTCAGCCTCTTCTCTACACTAAGCAAACTCAGTTTCCTCAGTTGCTGTCCATCTGTCTTGTTATCCTGACCCTTCTCTGGACACGCTCCAGCACCTTGTTGTCTTTCTTGTAGTGAAGGGCCCAAAACCAAATACAAAATTCAAGGAGCAGCCTCTCCAGAGCCAAGAAGAAAAAGCTTTTCTAGAATCTATTCACAGCTTTTCCCTCATCCAATAAATGAAACCCCTCATCACAGAAAGAGATCAGGTTAATCAGGTAGGACTTGCCTTTCATAAACCCATGCTGGCTGGGCCTGATCACCTGGTTATCCTATATATACATAACTTCCAATGAGTCTGTGAAAAAAATCATTATTTATTGCACACCAGAAATTCATGCAATTTACAGTAAATGGAGTGCTAATCCTTTATTTAATAAAAGCTTGCTTCACTTACAAATTACGTTTTTGATATAATACCCAGGCATCACTAAAGTGCTCTGTGGGTACCTTGTGTTACAAAGGCTTCACGTAACACGTTCCCAAAAATATCACTTCCTAATTATTTTCTCTGCAAAGTACAGAGATTGGAAATGTCAATAATCCATAAACGCTTTCAGAAAACACAACCTAAATTAGAACCTTAAATATGGTATCTATAGATTTGCAGAAATCAAAGCTGTCGTTTTTCATAAATGGATATGTGTGTTTTTTTCCTAGATTTTCATCTGATAAATTTGTGAAACCTTTCAAACCATTAATTTGGGCTTCCTTAAAATGTCAGTGCTTTCAGTCTGCTTTTTAATACGTAATAACTAAATCTCATGAATTTTCACTGAAATAATACTGAGGATTATTAATGTTAAAACACATGTCAGCGTAACTTACAGTCTTCAGGACCCAGGAAACCACTACTGCACATTAACTCTTGTCCACCAAAGGTTTCCGTGAGATGAAAGAAATTACAGTTTCCTACAAAACTGCTTTGTGTATTATAGATCAAATTTTGGACTTCTTGGATAGAAACCACCTTTTTGTTAGATGTTTGTATACTGAATGACAGGCATTGGAGGCCCTAGCGCTCATATGGACTCTCCCCAAAACCCAAGAAATAGCAAATGATTTTCATGGCACTATCCTCCCCACAAGGCCTGGATTCTGAGCCTTAGCATTAAACAGTAAAGCCACTGCTATGCATCCATCTCTGCAAGCACCTACGCTCTTTGGTGGAGCAGAGACCAGTGAGGTTCTCAACGGTTTTGCAACATTCAGATTTCGTGAAGTTCACTGAGTAATTTCTGCTCTTTCTTTGACTCTCTCCTCTCTTTATTATTCTAGGTGGAAGTCACAGTGACTGGCTCCCCTGAAGAAGCAGGTACTTAATCAGCTTCAGCAGATACTGAATGTGATTGCACTGCACTTCTAAATGTATTATCCAAGAGGTAAATATTTTTTGCTTAAGGAAAGATAATTCACTTAAGATATAATGAGTCCTGAAATATACTGCACCGAAGGAAAAAAAATGCAGCAAGTATTGCTTTATTCATGGTTCATCTTCAGCAGAAATATCTGATTTTTTAATGTGTATAAATCACTTCTGTGAATGAGATTTTATGGCTAGAGTGCCATTCTAGAGATAAAGCAATCTCAAAAACCAATTCATCCCAGCTAAGGCATTCAGGAAACAAAAAGGTTTCTTATGTTAGTCAGTGTCTTCATCAGAGGTGAATCATCTGTGCTATCTGAAGACATAACAGAAACAGGCTGCTCAGCGGAGTGGTGCAGGCATTGTCCCTGGAGGTGTTCAAGAACCATGGAGAAGTGGCACTGAGGGACATGGTTAGTGGGCATGGCGGGGGTGGGCCGATGGATGGACTAGATGATCTTAGTAGTCCTTTCCAACCTTACTCATTCTGTAACCAGGCAAAATGGGTCAGAGCTGCACAAGCACTGGCCATTGCACATCATCAGAGGCAAAAAAGCCAGACACATGATGTGACCCTCTGGCTGACTGCACATCCCACCATTGCCGCCAGCTTGTACAATAATAGCTAGTATCCTCTTAATTTACTGCAACTCTCTCAACTTGTTGTACTTTCAAATTCAGTAATTAAAAAGAAACAGCAAGATGAGGTTAGTACAAGAGAAAGAAAAGACTGTACAAATCCTATGTGAAATTCAATTACAGCTACGTGTCTTTCAGCCAAACTTCCATTGGCAGTTGGCCTCTTATTATTTCCAGCATGACAGCAGATGAGTGAGCGGCCATTAAATTACAGCAGTATCAGCCACCTGGACATCATTCTCCCATAATCCTAGAATCATACAATTGTAGAATCATTAAGGTTGGAAAAGACCTCTAGGATCTTCTCGCTCAACTGTCCACCTACCACCAATATATCCATTAAAACAAAAAAATGAAAGGGGAAAGGAAAAGTGGTGAAAGCCCTGATCAAGAAAGGGATGTAAGTACCGCAGGGCAGACCCTCTGCAGCACTCTGCAGCATCAGGCTACTGTTGATTAAGATGTAAAGCACCAACCAGCCCCCTGCAACAACAGAAAAAGAAAAGGTGGAGATCAGGCCCCTGCAATAGAGGCATGAGCTAAACTACATTCAGGCTGTGAGCTTGTTTGTAAAAGGCATTACTGTGCATTACTTCCAGCTCCACATTAATAAAATAATAATAATAATAAATAAATAAATAAATAAATAAAAATAGCTTAGTATTTTCCAAGAGTGTTTCGCGTTCCTCTAAAAAAAGGTCACAGCACGAAATGAGTACCAAAATGTTGCTCCCTTCCATCAAGCACACATAAAAAATCTTGCCTGGTAAAATCTAACCTCTGGGAACTCTTGTAAGGAATTTGGAGCCCAGATCTTATTCCCCTTGATCATCCAGTCCACCTGCAGTTGAGCAGGGTGAACAGAGCCAGATAATCATCCCATTTCTTCCTCCTCCTGCGATGTCAAAAGCACTGAAACATCACTTGGCAACAGGGCAAACGTAGCTAATTCAGAATAATTATTATTTGCATAGCTATTTATATCTTCCCTTTGCCAGATTAATTGTAAACCCTCCTTGTCTGACTTTAAAAGGAACAAAAGCCTGAAGTTCATTAAAGATTTGTTCTCATCCAGGAACGAGATAAATTTGGGATGTCAAGAGCCTGACAGAACCATCAAGGCAAACATTAGGTATCTTGCCTTAAGCAATGAGCGGGAAGGGAAAATGTCTTAGGTAGGGGAATGCTGAATTAAAGCTCTGTGTCTTTTGGTCAGATTTCTCTCCAAAGAGGAATAAACTGTTTGTCATACTGCCAGCTCCGAGACTAGCTATAAAATAATGGATTCCACAGGCCCAAATGAGGCTAATCATGATTGCCAAGGCATGTCTGTGCTGTGAGAAGTGAGTGAAATCTGATGCTCTTCAGAGAAAACATTTTTTGAAAAGCTCTTTGCTCTGCAATAAGCCTTGGCAGTTATCTCATGTCTTTGAGTATCTACCATATTTCTTGTTTGATTGTGAAGCATATTGCTGACACTGGCTGCTATGGCTGAGTTTCCCTTAATAATGCTTGGTAGGTAAAACACCACTTCTTTCTTGCTATCAAAAGAAATGTAAGGATGGATTTTGCATCAACTGTCTCTCCCAATACTACTTATTCTTAAGTGTCTCCAACTGGATGCTGTAATAAAACGCCTATCAAAATCAGAACAGGATATTCACCAAGTGAAGCAATAAACCAACACATTTGTTTTCTCCTGTCTGAAGTGGGGAACACCTATGAAGTAGTTGGAGAGGTAGGATTTTGCCACAGTTGTTTGGAGAGTGAGTGAAGAGCAGAGAAAGGAGACACTGGACTTCCATGGGAATTGGTCCCACAGAAGAACTAATTTGCCCAGCAAATTTTAAAAACTTGTACCATTTAAAGAAAGAAAGAATAGGCAGAAAAAGAATCAAGACACAACGTGTAGCATTTTCAGGTGTAAGTAATCAATCCAAGTTACACACGTGCACAGTCCAACTCATATGTGACTTCCAATATCTTAAAATCTAAATACTTAGCCATAGCATGCCACACACACATATACTCAACTAAGGTGCTGGCATGGATTACACTTCAAGGCACACTCCCAGAACACTCTGTATAAACAATCCCGAGAGCTGTAAATAATCTGACGCCCAGATCCCAAATTGCTAAGGCAAGTACTGCTACTTAGAAGTCTTCATTTCATTTTCTTTTTTTGCTGCAGCTCTTGATACACGGAGTCAACAAAGCCTAACCCAGGATGTAGATGTTTTAGAGGAGATCGTGTGCTGGTGAAACGCCAGGCTCCCATGGCTTTTCCCCAGCTCCCACTCCAGATGTGCTGGGGAGATGGGGGATGGTGTGTGCGTGCCGACATATATGTGAGACAGCCATAACTGTGTTGTCCAGAGATGCTGGCTAGAAGGTAACACTACATGCGTTACTTCAGAGCAACTCTTCCACTGCATCTCAGGGTGTCCTCAAACCCCAGCTGAGCAAAACTCACTCCTGCTGTGCATAAGCATCTTCCCCTCCTCCGCTTCGCTTCATCTCCCTGCCACACCAAATACTCATTAATCACTACCTACCAACCCGTGCAGAAAGCCCTCGCATACTTGCAGAGCTGACGAAGGAGGAGAAACCAAGCCAAAGGCCAGTGGGGTCCCCGTGGTACTCTTGGGAAGGCTGCAGCAGCCAGACCGCCCCTGGTAAGGCTACCACACAGGCAGACCTTTGACAAGCTGGTGTTTCAGTGTGTTGACTTAACGAAGCATGCAGGTAAATGCATTAATGGAGAGGGGTTTGTAACAAACGTGTGTTCTGAGACCTAGCATGAAGTGGAAGCACTTAATGTGTTTCAGGATTTGGCTCCCTACTCTATGAACCTAGGACTAAGAAGGATGACATTATATTTTATACTTATTTTTTAATGAATAAGTACTGATATAAAGCAGGGACCTAGCTGGAATGAACTGTCACTTTAAAGGAATACATCTGAGACCTTTAACTTGCACTGGTATATTCAGTGAAGTAAAAATATTATTCTGCATGGGAGAACCACAAATTACAGCAATAAAATATATGCAGTGAATACATAGAAATTTGGTACTATATGCAATGAACTGAATATTAGGCACCACGAAGACCTATCATTTTCCCCATTAATGAAAAAAAAAAAAAAAGACTTCTATTTCTAATTTAAGGCATACAAATTTATTAAGGTTCAGAAAAGTCTTTTGTGTGCTTTTGCAACAGCTTAACTTCTAATATATTATATGTTCAGAAATTAGGATCCTTGAGCTCTTGCACAATATTTACTGGTGTACGTTATTAGAGTGGTCAGTGTGTGGTGCCCTCTCTCTATTTCATAGCCAATGCAGTATTTTCACTGTGGCAACAATAGATTAAAAAAATGTCTCGCTAGGGTAAAAAAAAATAATAATGTGACAATGAAACATGCTCATTTTGCTATGAGGTAATTCAATAAATCTGTCTGCTTTGCAAAGGCTTATTTTTATGTAAAACAACACTTACTTATCTTGCTAACTTCAAACTGGAAAAAGAATTAAGGGCGAGGTTCAGTTTTCAGCCCAGCTTTTAGTAATCTGAAAATAGGAAACAGGGCTAAGAGAGACCCTGAGAGGTCAAGGGGATGCTGCCAGACACCAAGGCTATGCATGTTTTAGGTAAACGCTCCCTCTCTTGAAATTTCTCTTTGGACAATTTAGATGAGGAAAAACCCAAGAATCAAATGGTCACAGTGCCAGACGTTCCCAAAGGAATACTGATGGGGCCGTGCTGATATGATAGTGATAAGGACGTAGCCCTTTCCTTTATTTGTAATCTGTCTCTTCTATGTAGCCTCATCTAACAGATCTGTTGGGAACGTGTGGTAGCCCAAGCCCATGAACATCATAAGCTGGTCTCCTGGGAGAAGCCTTTGAAGATGCAGCTTCCTATCAAAATCCCAATTAACCTTGGAGGTGGGAGGTAAGGGGACAGGTCTTGGTCCAACTCAAATCAAATGGTTCTGACAACCCTGTCCATGGCAGCGATTTGGAACAAGGTGATCTTTAAGGTCTCTTCCAACCTAAGCCATTGTATGATTCCATGAAAAAGGTGACCTACAACCGGTGAGAAGACACTGTGCCAGGCTACAATTGGAAGTGAAACAATTTAAGATGCATCACTGCTAAGACTGGTAAGAAACATAACTCAGAGACCGTGCAACAACATGAATCTCAGTGAGCAGCCATCACAGTTTGTTGCTAACCCAGCCTGTTTTTTCCATCCCTCAGAGAGAGACAGCAGTTTCTGACAAACTTATGAAAGCCTAAAGTACAGCACATCTCCATCACAACCTGAAGGAAAGAGAAATACCTTGAGGTAGGGCTTCTGGGTAGTCTACCCTACCAGTAGAAGAAGCTCACATGGCTCACAAATACCTACTTTTATAAAAATGTTAAGAACTTTCAGCATGCTACCACATTCTCTTTGAGATTAATGCCCTGGATGGAAGAAACAATAAAGTCAGTGGCCAACAAACTCCAAGATGTCAGCTTTGGGGAGCCAAAAGGCCAGCACAGAAGTGTTGGCATGGCACCTCTCCTTCAGTGTCTGACCTTGGTGTTTATTATCTTATGTGCTGGATGCTCAAAGTTTTTTTCAGGTCACCAGACTGTGTGACCTGAAATATAGAGAAAGGATGAAGGCATGTGTATAACTTAGAAAGGTTGAGAGACTGTCCTTCTCTAAAACCAAAAGGAGTGAGTGATGGGAAGCAGGAAGGGGGATCTTAGCAGCTGGTGCTGCCTGTTCTGGTGTCAAACTCCCAAAACAGGGGAAGGAAAATAGGAAGATGAATGCTAGCTGCATTCAGCAAGCAGCTGGGAGACACAGCTGATGCAGGAGGAGGAGAAAGACACAGCAGAGCCATCCTGACCTTTGTCACACAGGTCAGCAATGCAAAGCACTGAGTTTTCAATGACCCTGGGCCAGGCTCTCAGCAAAGGAATCCATCATTGGTGCAGTGCTCAGGCCAGCTCATAGTCTAGGATGTTTCTCATGATTTATGAACTTATAATTTGTTTTCTCATTCTTTCTTTAGGCCTTTTCAGTCCCTTCACACAGCATTTCAGGGTGCATTAGAACAAAGAAAAGGCATCCTTACTCCCACGGAAATCCTCAAATCCCTCTTGCAAAAAGGCAGACCCAGAAGAGTCTGAACCAACACTAGTTTCTTGTCCCTTGCTCACGTAACCACACATCCATCCCTTCCAGCCAATGTATCTGCCGTTCTGGCCCCCACAGCTGTGCAGCAAATACAGAGTCTCGCACAACAGCTGCAAGATGTATAGGTAAAGACAGAACTGATCAACTTACAAGAATCCCTGCTGCCAAGCTGAGCTGCTAAGCAGTTCATAACCCCAGCAGATGCCTCTGCTTTTAAGCCCTGGGGAAACTTCGGGGCAAGGCAATGGTATCTCTCTCATGGCCTACAGGAAAGAAAGGTAAACCGGAAACAGCCCATATCTCTAGGCTGTTCCAGAAGACCTCTTTGGCAGTTTGCAAAATACATACCTTCAAACTGATGGCTTCTGGACTGGACTAGAATGCCATGTACAATGCAAAGTGTAGATATTTTACAGTTATTCCCTCCAAACTGAACCTGAATAAGTGCTACCCCTGTTTCACAGTTCAGGAAGCAAACATAAATGCCAGCACCCCAAAGTCATGGCAGAGCAAGGATTGGTGACCTGGCACAGCTGGCCATTTGTCAAGCGTCCAATCCACCGCTTACAGCAATTTGCTGTTCACAGATACTCTACTGCAGTTCTCAGTACAGCAAAAGATAAAACAAACTAATGAACCCCAAAAAACCCCCATGAAATTTACAGTTTGCTTCAAATCATGCAACAAAATCAGGGGAAAACTGGACCAAGCGCTCACAACACAATCTGTAGTGAATTACGTGAAGTGAGACTGTGTTTGACATACGCAGGTCCGCACACAAACACAAGGACAGGAGAAGTATGTTCAATGAAAAACTGAGATGACAGGTCTAGTAGATCAGAGCTCTTTAGAGATCTAGATGCTCCACAGAAAACCTTCATTTGCTAAACACGCATCATCCCTTCTTGAATCGTAAGAGGAGCTGGGAGAAAGCATTTACAGGATAAAGAGAAGGAGCATGTTACAATGTCATCTTATTCTTTCTCTCCTCATGGGGGGGATGAGGGCTGTGGGAGAACTCCACGTAGGTTAAATAATACACACCTAAACAGGTACTGTAAAATTATCTGTAATTTCCTTCCAAAGCCATGCGTCACTTTTTCTGGGGTTGCAATTTTAACACCTTCTCAGAAAACTTATTTCACTACTTACAATTCTGGTCGTCTCTGACTGCACCACAACCAAATATAGAGAGAAAGCACCAGCCAAAAAGAACAAGGCTTATTTTCTTAAAGAAAAGGAACGAAACAATAGCTTCATACTTATGTGTACAGGAAAAGAAACACTGGTTGGTTTTAGAACTACATACATATTCTCAGCTTACACAAAGTCTTTCAGAGATAAAAGGTATTTTGTTTTCACTCGGTAAATTTAGGAAAATAATGTGAAAAGAAGTAAGTCCCTGAAACATTGGGTTTTGCTGTGAAGAAAGATGGCTATTTCATGGATGTAGCTCGTTTTGTTCCTCTTAATCCTATTTTAAACACAAGCCTCACAGATGTTGCAAAACTGCTTCTCTGAACATTCCTATTATGTATGCCGGGATTAAAAAATTCAGAACTGTCAATCAACAAGCCAGAGACAGTGGGTGTGACAACCACAACTGCAAAGGTAACAGGCAAGGAAATGTACTGTTATTTCTGATAGTACTTATACTATACCAATACCCCAGGGCCAGAGTAGAAATAAGCAGTGGTCCACTTCTAATGTGAGCAATGACTGCTCTCCCAACAGCTTGCAAGCTAAACAAAGAAAATAGGCAGGGTTAATTAAAGATTGATTAAGATACCCATCTGGGAACAGCAGCAGGAAAACATTTCCTGCTTTGCCCAAGGAAGCCATGGCAGAGCTAGGAAATGGTGCCATATCTGGATTCCAAAGCTTTAATCACAGACAAAAATCAAATAAAAAATACTGCAAGGGTAAGGAGTGACCATGGATGCCTTCCTCAAGAGATTACAACTACAAATGCAACTAATGGCACCCTTCCAGTGTGCTGTACACAAACTGGCAAGGACACCTTGCCAGGGTCCTTTTAAGGATAGTTGCGGGATCATGGTAAGGTAAATTTCTTTTAAGAGATACTAAGCACGTGCAACAGATAATTCTTTTGTTCCCCTACTCTTGCAGATTGTGAATTCTCACGGATCACTTTTCCTCAGTGGGAGCATGGACTAGCCAGCTTTGGATGCAGTCGTTCAGGCCTCTGATGCCTTTCCCCTGAAATCAGAGCTATATTTGCCTGGATGCGTCCCAGCAACCTAGGTGAAACAGGAGAATGACCGTGCATAGGAGAATCTGCTACAGAACTCAACCGAAAACATTTGTTACCTTACAGCATTGTTTTCAGGTACTGGCTTTACAAATGTCCACACACTTACGGTAACAGCCTTGTAGCACATTCAGCTGTGAAGGCTGTATTCTTTGAGCAGCCAGAGGAAGAGTAGCTTGCAGAGAATGTTCCTCTGTCTTCTTCAGCTTGTTCAAAGTCTGTTTCTCTTCATCTGAGAGCTGGGCCTGGGCTCAGTCATTACGAGGTTAAACTCCCAAAACAGGCTGCATTTTGGAAAAGCATCAGGGGATAAGAACTGGTGCTCAACACAGCTGCTACCCTTTTCCACAAGCCAGATCCCAAGAGGAGGAGCCACGGCCTGTGCTCTGGACAAAGTGCCAATTGCCTTCTGGATGCACTTCAAGCCACCACAATGCTTGGCAAAAACATAGAAGCAGCTCCCCCTGGCACCCTGTCGTTGGGGCAGCTGTATGTGTGCAAATCTGCTGGCGGTACCATCCCAGCAGCAGGGATGGCCAAGGAGATGACAGCCTTCATCTCCAGCAGGAACAGCATGGTGACTGGTGGTGATGAATAGTGAAGATGGCCTGAGACAGATGGGGATGGGAAAGGAGATGTTGCTCAATGGAGTCGGAGCCATGACCCAACTGCAAACTGGTCCAATGATGCCACTGTCCTTCCCATCTCTAATGCAAGGGCATGTGTTTGTACTGGTTTTACGCCAGTACTCCTTTTCCCTCATTCCTGATGTCTACACAGTGATCCCCAGTTCATTCTGGGAAAAGATATGTGCTTACTACTTGCCCCCTGTTTGACACAAACAGGGCTGCACCAGTTTGCAGCAGCTTCAAATAAAGGCCCATTTTCTTTCTTGGTGATGGCAGAGGAAGTGAAGGATCACCAAGAAGATGCTAGCTATTAGATTACACCAAAAGTCATTCAGAGTATGCATGCTGTGAGAACAGAGAATAAAGGAAACTCTAACCTCTACCCAGAAAAAACAGAATGACATACCAGTCTTTCCACGAAAGGGTTAAGTGGCTCTACAAAGCTCATACCAAAGATAAATGAAGAACACTTAGTGTCCAGAGGACCTCAACTCTGAGTAGTGAAGTCCTTGGGAAGGAGGGAGGAAGTCAATGGGAGTGGCTCGGCATGCTTTTTGTTATTTCTTTGTTAAAAAATCTAAAGGGGACCTTGGGCTTTGCACGTAACATGGACTTTATTTATAGAGCAGATCAGGGAAGGCTTCAGCTCACCAAGTCGACAAAGGAAAATGGCACTGCTGTACACAATATCATCACAACAGGGACCGGAGAGTGCAGAATGCTGAGCTTGTAATCAGAATTTCTGCTTTGTCTCTCAACCTTTAGACATATAATGACTACGTTTCACAAGTGGAAAACTGGAATGGAAAAATAGTAACCAACAGGTCAGGGCATAACTGGGTTTTCTTCTGGACCATCAGAATTCATCCAAGTCACATTCAGTCAACAGAGTGTTTACAATCATGACCTTCTCTGGCAATTACAGCTTCACTTTCCTTTCACTTTTTTTTTTTTTTTTTTTTTATCCAGCTACAATTCTGCAGCTCCATGAAGCATTCCTGATTAGATTTTCAACACTGTTACACATGAGGTCTCTTGTACAGAACAGTTTTCACACAGAGAACGTAAGAATCATCGCTCAGCAGTTTTCAGTGCACATTTGGAAGGAAAATATAAAGAAAAAAATCGTATTTTATGTGTGTTTTTTATAAAGTAATTTTAAAATGTTTGAAAATCCTTTAAAAGCAACACTTTTTTTTTTTTTTTTTTTTTTTTTTTTTTTTTCCCCACAGGTGCATTTAGACAAGCAGCTATAAGTAAATGAAGGGGTATTCAGAGCAAAAATTTAACAACTCATAGGATCTCACACACACATTCAGGAACTGCAAACCAAAATGAAAACTATCAATAGCATCATCATAGGCTACTGCACTGCAGTTAAAGGGCAAATAAAGGAGGAACAGAGAATTTCCAGCTTAACCAAGATTAATTCTATGTACTGTGAATTGGGAATGGGAAGTATGGGTGGGATATCCAAGTCTGTAAGAAACCTTCAGTTCATATCACACAAAGTACACAGTGGATATTTTAAAGCAAAAGAGAAAAAGAGGAAGGAGATTCATTATGACCAAGGTAGTTTGCAGTTAAATAGGAAGAACAGCAAGTACATTACTAGTGTTTGCTTTTTTAATTAAAAGTAATATTCATCAGAAGGGAGGATGGAGTGGAAGACCTTGCATCTATTAGAAATGAAGCCAATAGCACCAACAAAATCCTCTTTCCTGTCTGGCAATTTAAGTCTAACACAAGAGACTCAGGGCATTAGCAAAAGCAGAACAGGAATGACAAAAATCAAGAATTCCCTTCATGTCTTATCTTCCTTATATCTTAACGCGCAATACTTCTGACCAAAGTATAAAACATGTAAATGCAATTAGTCCAAAGGATCTCCATCACCACAGCCAGCCTTCCTTTCCCCATGATGCTGCGTGGCAAGCCAAAGCATCCCTTGAAGCACACACTTCAAACAGCTTTCATTTTGCAGCCTCATTCTGCCCCTAGAAGCCAGGAGAACAGAATGAACAAGCTGTAATTTTGGCTCTGCAGGGACATTTGTGTGTTAGAGTAACAGTTTTACTTCAGGAGAACAGGTATCAGAGAGAGACTGAGGAACCGGTGTTTTGTTCACATTGATACTGGCAACTCCAGTGTTTTGCAAAGAGCCCAAAAGGAAGTGGAAGAAATGATGGGATGCAGAGAAGCAGCAATCAGATAGCATTTGCTTACTCTATTTCTACGTCTCTCAGCTAGTACAATTCCAGCTCCCTATGCTTATGTCAAGGATGCACAGATCTTGGTGATAGACTTTTTATACTTCAGTCAGTCTGCTTAAGCAACAAGGAAACCTTTGCATCAATACATCTAGTAAGGTTTCACCCAAAGAAACTAAACAACAGGAGCTTTACAAGCCATTGCATCAGCTGTGAAAGAGTCAAGAATTTGTTCCTCTGGACAACAAGAGAAAGAGTGTACCAAAATTCTAAATGACTTCACACTAAATGGAAGATTATTTTTTCTATTATTTCACTTTAAGTGTTCACCTGCCAAACTTGCTATTTTTCTCACTCATCCTTTTAAAATTACTCACTCGAGCAGCCAGGAATAGCTCAAGTGGTACGAAATGTCCGCTGCAAAGCACCTTTAGCAGGACAACCATCAAACAAGGCTGCATTCACCACCTCCTGCAAACTAAATTTTCCAGAGACATGATCAGTTTCTAAAAACATTTCTAATTTTTCCTGTGTGCCTATTACAAAATATTCAGAGCTCTTAGTTAAAACGTATGCTGTAGATACACTCAATAGAGTATTTACATTTTGGAAAGCCTTTTTCACTCAATACTCAACCAGTAAGGAAGCTTTGCCCTGGTACAAGCATGACTGATCAGGCATCTCCCTGGGAAACGAGAATGATTTGTGTTTCGATTTAGGGTAAGAAGATGGCTTGAAGGTTTATGCAGCAAAGCTGAAATTCTCTTCCCTGTTTAAACCCACCCCAAGTTAGACTAAAGCCTGCCCAAAAGGCCCAGTCCCCTCCAACAACCTTTGTAGTTGGATAAGCAACTTTGTAGTTGATAAGCAAAGCTAGAGTTTTCCTTGCTTGCTACCCAGAGCATCACCTGCTTTGCTGTGTGTATTTACAGAGCTGCCACGTACCATCACAGAAACGTCTCTGCCTCAGGACTGAGTGAAAAGAGACATTGGGATGCTGCAAAGTTTTAATTAACACGTGAAAGGAATTCTGGCTTTTCAAATAAAATGTGTTTTAGAGCAAGAGATACTTGCACATTTATTTTTTTTTAATGGAACTAACAAGGCACATAATAAAACCTAAATTCAAAGGGAAAGAAAAACACTATAACATTAATTTTCTCTTAGGTCTTTCCAATTCACTATTTGCTGTAGTACACCATTCTATGGAGCTTTAATGTCTGTGCTTTTATAGACCTAAAGCAATTCTTACTATTTTCTTAAAAACAAAAACACCTGCAGGCTGCGAAAAGGAGGCTCTAATTGACTTCTTTCATGAACAGCCATTGCCCAAATTCTTTACACAGTAACTTAAGTTTTCAAACCAATGTTTATCATATGCACAATTGTTTCCAGAAATGAATTTTTAAAACAGTGAGAACAGACAGGCCACTGGGGTAAAGAGCTTGCCTGGTGTTTTTGAAACTAATGGTTGCAATAAAAACACTGGTCTGAAGGGGAAGTAACAATTTTGGCATCTACTTCTAATTTAGTAGGTCTCAGAATTGCATTAGGATGTTCATTTATTGCCATTGTTTATCAGGAGACATATAGCTGAAGGTCAGCACAGTTGCATGCACCTAGAAGCAAGTCCACCATTTTGGCATTCGATTTTCTTTGTAGGTTAGGAATAGTTTTACGATGAGTATATTCTGCTAGTCTCCAACAAAGCATATTCCTCCTTATTTTTAGATCTGCTACACATACACGGTTCATTCTGGGAACTTCTGAAATTCAGAACGACGGGCTGTATTTAGAACAGAAGTTGTTCTCAGTTTGAGGTTTTGGTGTTTTTTTTTTCTGATCATTAACTACCATGCAGCTTGGCAATGAAATCAACCTCACAATTGTCTTTTGAATGCGATAAACACATAACTGGGTCATATTATTGCCATGAATCATCTGTAGCCACTTCTACATCGTGTAATTTAATATCCATTTGCAGAAGAGCTGACACTATCACTCTATTCTTGCTCAATATTGGAAAATTTAATTGGCTACCTATTTGACTTCAAGCAAACAGTGATATAAACCAGACAAACTCTCACCTCTTGACTCTATTGATTGACCGAAGTAAAACACACTACTGACACTACAAAACCCACGTGAGCATGAAGTTAGGCTAATTCTGCATTCTTGAGACTGAATTGACTTCTAGGACTCTGCTGACACAACAAGTTATTAAACAAAGTTTGAGTTGAGCGATTAGTAGTAAATCCAACGCTCTACAATCTGACATCCCCCTGTAGCCCAGTCTTCCAGAAGACCCTCTGCTCCTGAAAGGCAAGGTCAACTGAGAGGAACGCTGGATTTAAAAGGCTGAACCCTGTAAAGCTGCAGTCACAGCCATGCTGGTATATTTATGATAGAGTAAGAATCTGAGAAATGAATTGGAAAGAGCACAGAAGGGGGAGAGGAAGGGTGAATTTTCAATAAAACCTCCCTGAATTCAGGCAGAGAGAAAGAAAAGCGATAAATAATCTCTCTACAGATAGCTTGCATCTCCACACTGTTTAATGGTATTCATACACTCAATTTCCATGGACTCTGATATCGTAAGAAAAACAGCAAATCTTGGCTACCTGGGGCTCCTTCTGACACATCCCGCCTTGCAATGAGCCTGGCAGCCTGCTCAGATTTACTGTGCCTGCAGTCTGCACAGCGCAGCTAACTGGCTTCAGATTAAACAGAGGAATTCAGTGCTGGAATGAAAGAATCACAGGGAGAATGATCACGAGAGAGGGAAGAAGAAGGAAGCGTGCATGTCTTATGCAGTTTCAAGCAGCCGGATTGGGCTGGTGGCAGGAGATGTAGGCTGATGTACTCTGGCCGAGATAGGAACACACGTCAAAGTCTGCCCCTTCTCACTCTCAAGACCAGGGAACACAAAATGTTTGGGCCTCACACAGTTACCACCACACTCCTGCAGAAGATGAGGAAGACTCATAGAGCATCAAATCCCACCACAGAAAGACTAAAGAGGCTTTTTCACTGGAAAGCCTCTATATCCGGATCTGACAGACAGCATCATGTAAAGAGTTTTTGTCCCATGGTTAGCAATGAGCACTGCAGAATTCCCCCAATTTTGTCTGATAAAAGTGAAATAAAATGGATTTTTTTCCAATTAAAATAAATACCAGATACGGTACTTAAGAAACTTCTTGGTTAACTTCCGAGCTTTATTTTTATTTATTTTCTTTGCCTGAAGAGAGAGCTGCATAAATGCTGCACTGTTTAGGGAAAGAAGTTCGAGCTTTATGTAAGGGCTTTTTGCCCAGTGTCTCTTGGCATGCTTCCTTGGGTTTCAGATTGCTTTGTATGGTGAAGCATTACAGAATAAGATAACACTGTGTTATCTAGGCACTAAGGAAGGGCTTTGCGCTAAAGAAATTGAGCCAGAATTTCTTTTCAAGGAGAGCAGAGAGTGCATTTGAATAAGCACTAAATTCAGCAGGGGAATAACTAATATGATTGGTTTTAAAGATGCAGAAATGAATATTTTGCTGTATTATGAATGTTGTGTGAATTTTAAAAAGCCAGGGGTAGAACGTACATGCTTTCTACTCCCATTTTCAGTCAACACGCTGTAGCAATTCTATAAATCAGAAAGTAAGCAAATGCTTGTGATTTTATTTTTGAAAGGCTGCTATCACAAAATACCTTTGGCTCATTTGTTCTGGCAATATGTGCCTTAATGATCTATTTTGTGTCATAGACAGCAAAGGTTTTTGCTGCGTATTTTGCAGAAGTGATGAAGATTTTTAACAGCCTGTTCTCCACCAAATTAAGCACTGATCCTGTAAATGCTTACACAGTTTATTTCAGTTACACGGTTTCCAGATAAGGCATGTGCACATATATTTGTGTCAGTAGTAAAAATAGGCACATACTTAGAGAATGTAGTCTCCAAGATGTTAGTCCAGCTTCTGAGGACTGCTGAGCTGCAATCATCTGAATGCAAATGAGTTACAGCACTGCTATCAGCTAGATTGCTTTTTGAGAGCCGTGCTTTTATCTTGTAACAATTTTTCACTTGCTGTATTTAGAGAAACCATTTTATTTTTAAAACAAAGCTGTGCCACAGACATAGAATGAAAGTGGAATTGGCTTAATAAGGGAAAACGAAGAATTTTCTGCAAAACCACACACCTGACAAAGCACTCATCAATGTCATGCACTGGTCTTTGATCACCAGCTGGCCCCCTGCTGTGGCACTGCACCAGCTTCTTGAAAGTTCAGGTAAGAAGTTATGCAGGACAATCATTAACCAAGGCCCCCTGGGAAAGGCTGAACCATACTTGTGCTGCAAACACAGATTTCACCCTTTCCCAGACAGGTGCAGCTCCCAGCAAACTGAGAAAGAGCAGGATCCTCTTACACCGGAATTGATGTTTGCTTACAGTGTTTTCATCATGCACTATTTCATGGTCTCCATTTTCGGGTTATTAAAATAGGATATTATCCAACAAGTGGAGGCGAAGAAGGGGTCAGGGAGTCGGTTCCTGTCTCAGGAGTGGCAGCTAAAGCTGCTGAGCAACATGTGTTTCTCATTTGAAATGTATCACTCATTCTTAATAACAATAATATGTGCCATCTGTTGCAGCCATTCATAATTGATAAGATTTGGGCTGACTTTGACTGTGAAAACCCATTTTAACATGAGTATCAACATGCATATGAAGAAGCGTTGCAAAGCAATTTGTTGTTCCTTTCCATACATTATAGGCAACGACGACCAACTGTCCCTGGGCACACACACACGCTTGTCTGAAAGCCCCGGTTATCGAGATATTGTAAGGAATCAGCATCTGCCCCCAGCAAGAACAGGCTAATAATTTGGCACCTTTGCTTCCAACAGCTAATAAACAAATTGCTAAACGTTTGTATGACTGGATAGAGGGGTTGACTCTGTGTCAACAGGGCTATTAAAATGCAGGGATACACAAAGGAAAGCGTTATTTTTCTCAGATAAAGTGAAAAACTGAATGGTTGCCTTGTACACTCTAGGCCTGGTTAGAGACTTTGATAGTCATTTAATTTAGTCCCTACAAGGAGAAGGGAGGACGGAGTAGTCCCTTTTGAGAAAGAAAAATCTTTCCTTCACGCTGGAAATGTCTCTCCCTGTTAACATCACTGCAACTCAAATTTCTCAGCTCACAAATCTGAAGCCCCAGACTCATCCAGTTTATTAACCAAGGCTACGTGGATCCTAATACTGCCCGATTTCACTCCATACATCCAAATTACTTCCAAGTCAACAAGAAAACTCCCAGGTGTTTCTGTGGGCTCTCATCAAAATCAGGTGCTCAAGGACAACTACAACTTAATATATCAAGTCTGCTGTTTGATTATTTTTAAACTTAAGAAATTAATTTAACTTAAGCGTAACAATTGAATCAGGATGTATTTTTAATAGGTTGAGTTTGAAACTCCGCTTTTTTTGTTTTCAAAGCACCACAATGCAGATTTGTCACTTTATGACAATCGCTGTGTCCGTCCCCCCCACAACACAATCATCTGGAACATATTTAATTATTGAGTTCATTTAAAATGTACACAACATGTGCTCACTCTTCTGAGCGAGTCTTTAAATGGACAAAGGCCAATTTGTTCCTTCTCCAAAAGCCCAGCCTTAGCATGTAAAGTTACCCTTAGATTATGTTCCCGTTATTTGTATATAGCATACAGAAAATGTAAACACACAGGCTGACACTGGTCAAGCATTTAAGCTTGGTCTCCAAAGGAAAAACCCTACTGAAACTAGGGCTAACACTATGGCTAACATACACATTTGCCTGGCAAACTGACTCCTGCATTACCACTTGTGCCTCTGCATCCCACCACCTAGCCCATATCCATGCTGTACCAGGTGTGCCCATACAGCCTGTAGACTTCCCCTACATAACGCATCCCATGCAGCATAGACACACCATGCAAAACCTGCTGGCAGTGCTCAGATACCACAACATTTTCACTGCTGCATTTCAATATGGGGTGCATCCATATTAGCTCCATACTGAGTATCAACTAATAGTCTTTCCTTTTCCAGGTGCTGCCAACTAAAGTACAATACCTGGGGCAGCAACAGGTTACAAATGCAATTATACTCGAAGCAGGGCTAATTTCAGTGTATGATAAGAGAAAGACCACCAGTAGTGATATAGTGTAATTTTACACCAGTGAGAGCCACAAGCCGCTCTTTTCTGCTCCCCTAAGTGAGGCTAGAGTATCAGCCATTTATATCACAATTTCAGTGCTTTCTGCCAAATCTTACCAATAATGAAAAAAAAAAAAAAAGAAAGTCTCTAACATCACTTATGTATCATTTCCTGAATTTTCATCTCCTTAGGGTCAAATTTTCAAGTCTGAGTCTGCATTTACACATACACACAGCCCCTTTTTCGTTCTGCTGCAGAAACACGGGACTGTCTGCTTAGGCTGCATGCAGAATGGCACTTAAACACACCTTTCGTTGCTTCAAACAGTAACAAGGGTGGAGTAACTCTGAGTGTTTTATACACAGATATTAAAGGCAGATTTCAAAGGAAACAGCTTTCATTAAATGCAATGGTCACATTTTCAAAATCCCACAGAGTGCAATATCTGCCGTCCTGTACAGCAGAACCATTATTTTGCAGATCTGAACATCCGAAGCTTCTGAAGTTTTCAGGTGTGTGCATGTCTGTGTGGTCCCACAAGCCTTAGCAAGAGCTTAAATTGAAGAATGTGCAATTATTAAATTTTAAAGTAAAAGGACAAAGGCCTGACACTGCTTGTGCTGTGATAAAAGAGAAGAGATGGGTGGATTACACAGGCACATGTGAGCTCCAGCCTCTGCAGAACTAGCCCGTGCTCTAAGGGAAGGAAAAGACAATGGTTTCACTATGACAGACCATACACTGTGTGAGAGAGAAAAAGCAGAGAGTTAATGAGGCACTGCTGAATAATACCATCAGAGAAGCAGAGAGAGAAACCAGGTAGATGTCATCTGCTGCAAGGTAAATTAAAATTATACATCTCTGAGGATTATCAGTGAAATTTGAGGTCTGGAAGGGAATTTGCTTTTGATATTGGAAGGGATAAATACTCCATGTAAATCCTTTTATGTGGGCCTGTAGAGCGGAACAGAGAAATTAAAGATAAATGAGATTAAGGCGTTTTTTAAAACTACATTAGACATATTTAAGTTACCCATGGAGGGAAAAAGACTTTGGAGGAGGAGATTAGTTTAGACCCTCAGCAGTACATTCATCTGGGAAATTAATTGGAACAAATCTCTTCTAATCTCAATTGCTTACTTCCCCCCCCGCCCAAAACCAAAAGCCAAACACACATCAAAAAAACCCTTCATGAGCAACCTGTAACAACCTTTCTAAAGCTAGGTAGTACCTGGCTCTAGAGCTGACGTCTTCATCCCGCTCCTGAGCGTTGGCCAGCCAGCTGGCATAAGCCCATCTGTAAGTCAACATTCCTGTACTTCCAAGCCATCAGCTCATGACTGTACCATGCTGTGCGCTTTGAGTGGCTTTTATTTATCTGTTTATTTTTTCTGTGACTTTTGGAAAAGAAAACTCATACGGATAAGTTGCTTTGTTTCTTTTTTTGCAAAAGGATGCCCTGGACAGAGCACCTTTGCCTTAGACTCCCACGGATCCTAACATTTAATTCCTCTTGGAAACAGAAAGAGAAGCTAACCAAAATCGAATGCTGTGCAGTCCGTGCTTCTGTCTCCTTTGCCAGAGTTTGAGGTATATGCAAGCACTATGGTTTTATGCAGACCTATATTGTTATTAAAAGTTGACTGGAAATGTTGTTAGCAAGGAAAGCAGAGGAAATGAGTAAAAAAGTAATACATTCAGCTCCATTTGGCTCTCTTCCTGGGAGCCCTTTTAATATAAAGAAACTCAACAAAGTTGTATTTTTAGATCTGGAAAGATGCGTTTCGGTATTTCACACACTAAAGGGATTTACCTTAATACACTCAACATTCTCCCCCTCTCCTCCCTCATGTGCTAGAAGAAATGAACTTCAATCCTAAACCCAACCACTGGATACAGATATTCTGCTCTCCCTATTGGCCAGAATAAAAACCAATAAATGTATTTCATTTCTTTTGTGGATTTATAATAGCACCTGGCAAGGATGGTCTTAATCTCCTTACACTACTTGCATCAATGAAAGAAGCCTTTGCAGTATTTATTGAGAGGGAGATGAAAGGATAATAGGAATAAAATCTGGAAATATAAGCATTATCTCCATGAAGATCTGTTATAAAATGTATGAAATCTATATCAGCGTCTCTGGAGGGTGCTTGGCATAATAGCGCAATTTAGACAATAGGTTATTAAAGATGGAAAGAAAAATATTTCTCTTAAGGACAACAGAATTCTTCAGAGACAACTGGGAGGTACTGGGTTGTGTTTAGACAGCAAATTGGTGGCAAATAGCTAGTGGTATACGCCAGTAATAGAAGAGAAGCACTGGGTGGTACAAATAACCTAAAGCCAGTGGTTTCTTCCACAGATAAGCATGATTGCACGGGTCAAACTGCTATGTTTTCTCACCATCTTTGTTAACCAAATGCAAATATATTTCAAAAATTAGAAAGACGTTCCACTGTTTGGATATGAAATTGTATGTCACTTAGGTGGGGGAAGAGAATGGATTATTAATATATTGAGGAATTCACCAGAATTTCATTCTTCTTTCTGCTCAGCATGGTTACGATTCCCATTATTAGCTGAGATAGTATCAGGTATTCACTATGCTGGAAATGGGTGCGACAAAGATGAATTTCATGAAAAAAAAAATAATGACTTCAGAAAGCCTCAGGTTACTGGAAACCTGACCCAAAGATTGCTGATGTTGAAAGAAAGTTTCCCAGTGATTTAATGACCTTTGATTTAGGCCCAAAGGCAAAAGGCATTCAGACAATAGATTTAAAGATTTAAAGCAAATTTTAGTTTAAATGGCCAAACCCAGAGCAACAGTATACACTTTCTCACCAAAAATTCAGCTTCTATGGGACAAGATTGGAAGGAATAAATAGTGCACTGAAGTCACATTAGGAATTAAGTTACTCCCCTAGATTCATAATCTTCATAAAATTAGATAAATCACACTATTCATCACAGTCTTCCATCTCCAGCTTCCATAATGGAAACCGATCACAGAGGCCTTAGGGAGGAATAACAGCATTCTGCATCAAGAAAAACACTCAACTTAAGAAACACATGACATATCCACGGTAAAGTCTTCCAATTGTTTCAAGTCTTGGCCTCTGCAAGCCAAACTTTGTGAGCATCAGATGATGGTGGGGATATGGACATGAATGCTTTCTCTCTTCTTCTACCAAAGAAACCTTCTCAGAATCTCCAAAGAAGGAAAGAAACCTCCCAGGTGCATTTGCCAAAAACCGTAATCAATATTAAACTCATGTCATGCTTTCCATGCTCCCCCATATCCTTCTTGCAACATGTTTGTGAATTTCTTTCTTGCAAACTTGTCACTGGTATCCATTTCACTTTACACCTACTTAAGTATTAATTGGAAAGGAAAAACCTAATTTCTTCTTAATTAAATCTGTCACTAGGATACTCAAACTTTCACAGCACAAGAAAGAAAAGATCCTCTGTATTTTCAAAACAAATGGAAAAAGCAGCTCTGAATTTTCCTCAAAAAATAACTAAGCAGAAAGCTGCTTTTCATGCTTGAAGTCTGCTTTCACACCGTGGGTGTGGAATGTGTATGGCACGTAGCCCCACACATCGCAGAGCCTGCTGCAGGCTGCTCCTCTCATAGCTCATCATGGAACAAGCTAGTTCAGCCTTGAGTCAGAAAAGCCATTTCATAATGCTGCAAACAAATAGTTTTTCTTTGGTTTGAAAAACATAAAGCCTGGAAGTAACGAAATTCTTATACCGACAAAGGGTATATACAGAGGTCTATAGCACCTTTCTATTTACTTGTGGTTCTATTAAACTCTTCCCTCCCACCTTCTCTAATATTTTGGGTCTTTGGTGGGATTGAGTGCAAGACCTTCAACAGCTACACAACTTGTAGGTGTTCAGCTCAAATATCAGACCTCATTTTAAGGCTTACCTCATTTACATGATTAATTAGGAGTGCAATTTCAAAATAGGATGGCCAGAGAAGTGAGTCTCAAATACTCATGTGATTGAACGTGCACTTACTCACTGCAGTGACTCTTCCCTAACAATCTGTTCATCTGGTAAGCTCCAGAGCTATTTTTCTAAGCAGTACTAATACATGTCCATCAAATGATGGCCCTACCGACTTTCACAGCAAATGTGCAATACAACACCCGCAATCAGCTGACAAACTCATGGGTGTCCAAGCTACAACAGCCTCCAACGTTTTTCCCCTGCAGCTATTTAGATCCAATCCAGTTAAGAGTGGCAGAAGCACTACAGTGACTTTTCAAATAAATAAGCATGAACAACTCAAAGATACATGGGAACACACCCTGTTGGGCATTTGGAAATACAAAATCAACACGTGCTGTGAAGACAACACATGTCAGGGAATGGAGGTACTTTGAATACTCTTAGCCTAGCGGGTGAGAGAAGACTCCACAAAAGTACACACTTTCTGGCACGAGTTGGGGACAGGAAGAAGCATCCCTCAACCTAAAGAAATGGATGGAGATGACAGGAGCCAGCAGGAGGTAGCCTTTCAAAGGAACATGGGGAACTGTAAGAAATAAGGGGCCAGACTCTGAGGCTCTGTTGTGACAGGAAAAGGTGAAACAGTGAAAAGAGATATAGACTGGATACAAGGGAAAAAATATATATGATTAAGGTGGTGAGGCATGGAAGACTTTGCATTCACCTACGCAGATAGCTCAGCATCCAGGCTAACAGACTCAAGGTTCCCAAAGCCCCATAATATCAGGTTATTTTAATTAAGGGTGCTTTCCAAGCAGCTATTGTATGTGTGCAGTCTCCCCATAAGCAAGCAATGAAAGGAGGCTGATAGGGGAAGCAGCAGGTCCTTTGTTTCTGCTTCCTCTGACAAAGAAGAGACAAGCAGAGCTGAGAATTTCAGCAAATACAAAAAAAGGGGTTTTGGCTGCAATGCCTGCAGAATTGTATGCCTTGGAAGAAAGGCAATTTGTCAGCAGGATACAAAGTAAAGATTCTTTGCCCTGAAATATTCATAATGGGTGCTTAGTTATTTTTTTTATTATCGTTACTGTTACTAGCCCACACATGCAAATCAATTATTTAACTCACTAAAACAAAGGATGTCTCACTTCAGACGGGGGAATTCACTCCTTCCTGACCAAAGTGCCAGTGGCTGTTCTTAACCTCCCGGCATTTTCTCCCACAGGCTCTAGAAGAAGTTCTTTTGGGAAAAGCCAAAAACAAAAATATGGCAAATAAAACTGGAGAAGGAACAAGCCTATTTGCTTAACAAAACAAGTCAATGTAGGCAAACATTGCTTCTCAACCAACAGGAAAAGTGTCAATAAAATGCAAAAGGGAAAGCCTAGAGGCTGCCTAAGGGTCTTACAGCACCCCAGAAATAATTAAGAATAACATTCTTTGAAAAGAGTGGTCTCATTACATTGATTTCAGACTGTAATTTTCTCCCCCCTTTCTCTTTCCACCAGCAATCTTGTAGCAATGAAAATATCAGTTTGCTTTCTACTGTTTGTATTCCCTTAAAAATGTCATTATTCAATTATCTGTCTATTCACAGGCCCTAAGGTCCAGCACAGCAGATATTGTGAGCCTTCATTTAGGGTTTTTAAATGCACTTCAGTCCACTTGTGATACAATAAAACCTTATTGAATTCTGTTCCCACACCACACAATCCCTCACTTTTATTGATATGTGAGTCCATCTACTCTTCCGTCAGCAATAAAAGGAATATTTCTAGCAAAAAATGACCTTTCCTTCTATCAATACACCAATTGGGAAATGCGATTTCAGCTTCCACATTTAAAAAAAGAAAAAAAAAAAAAGCCTTAAGAAAAGAAGAGGTGAACAACATTTCAGAGTTGTGTTCCTTCTCCTTGTTAGCACCAAGAAACTAGGAAACTGTCTGTAAGCCCCAAAGAAACTCCATCCCTCCCTAACATTTATTAACCTGTTTACCCAGGGGAATGGAATGGAAGGACAATTTATCCTTTCTCAGACATCACAAACATTTTTCCCTTGCAGGAAAGAGTCCTTGGAATAGATCTCTCCAATATTAAAACCTGGCGGTAGACTTGTTGCCTGGAAGAGAGGTAAGTTATCAGCATGATATGATAGGTGAGCCCCTGCCATGCCCAGGGCACCGCTCATGCTCCCTCCTTTCCATCACTCCAGCAAACAGGCTCGTCCCTGTGGAGCTCCCACCTTTTTTCCACTTCGTCCTCTTCTGTGCATCAAAATCTCCAGTCTCCTGCATGCTTTCCTACTCTTTATTAAAACAGCTCAGTTTTAAAGGACAGTAGTGCACAAGTTTCTCTGTTTAACTCCAGAACCTACAACCTACAAGACTTAGGAGCACAGGAAAGACTGAAGTTTCACCTACCAAGCAAAATTTCCTTTTCAACAAAGCATTGGGAGCCTGTATGGTTGTCTGTACGCAAAAATGGCCAGATAAAATGCTGTGATGCTTCCAAGCTAAAATAGAATCTGATTTCTGATGATCCCCAGTTTCAGTCAAAGCCAGTAGGAAACAACCATTTGCAGATCAGAAAATCTCCCTGTCTGATTTTAGGCATAACTGACTCAGCACAGCACTTCAGCCACAGGCCAGGCTTTAACTTTTAAATAACGTCACCACAGTAAGTAGCATGGGTGATCCAGACAACAAGGAAAAGAGCTCAGCAAGCTTGAGGTGTGCTTCTTTCATCTCAGATACAAATAGGACTACTGAGATACAGATGGCTTGAGCTGTCAAGTACACAATACAAAGGCTGTATTTGCATAGGCAAAGCCAGCACACTGGTTTGGATTTATCAGATTATAAATCGAGAATCTGGCTACTTGCAATCACATCGGACTCAGCAGCTCTCCTATCAGCATTGACTGTGCAAGACTGGAGTCTCTTGCTTGTCACCAGCCCCGTGTATAGCAGTGAATGAACTGCTCATCTGTTTCCTGCACTGGCTCACGAGTAAAATGGGATGTCCCTCAGAATATTATAAAGATGAAATAAGTAAAATTATACTCCTAGATGTACTGTAATGATGAGAACAGATCCATAAAAGCACCAGAAGAGGATACACAAAAAGTATTCCTAGTGAGAGGAAGACCCAGCTTCACAAAGACAACCCCATCACATTTCATATTTAACAGTTGTAAGAGAAGGGGAGAGGGATGCACTAAGAAATAACAGCAGAACACTGGCTCACAGGAACTCTTACAAAGTGGGGCTTCTCATACACACACACAGAGTAATGTAGCCTAACATGCAGTTTCAGACATCCCTCTGCAGCTTGCCTTATCTCCACAACTTGGCAATGTTGTCTACAATAGCACATATTTAATGGAAGACTACAGAAAGCTGCCCTGGTCAGTAACCACTACAATAACATTCAATCGAAAGAAAACTAGATTAAGGATTTTGGTATTTCAGAAGAAAAGGAGTGGTACTTAAAAGATATATTGGTAACTGTTTCTGATATCAGAAAAAATACAGTAACTCATGCCAGTCAAGTCTATCAACATACAACCAACTGGAGGTTCTTGCTGTGAAGGCAGCATCTGTCATCACATAAACTTACTGCAGGACAAGGAAAATGAGGAGAGGATGGAACTGCTTCTGTAGTCATCTCTATCTTCCCCATGTGCTAAGAGTAACCTCAGCCTCACAAAATTCCCCTTGTCAGGGCATCTGTAGTTAGCACACACGGATATCACAGGGAGGGAAAAAAGGGCATTTTAAAATAGATACGGAAGGTAAGAAAGATATTTCCCTCCTGAGAAGAAAAGGTATATTTGATTCTCGGAAATGATTCATATTAGTGGAAGAATTAAGAAATAAATGAAAAATAAATAGGTAAAACCACAAGAGAAGTGAGTGACCCAACCCAGAGTTTAACGTTCTATCACTTTCTCCAAGGCAGTGCCATACACTAACACTTCATTGAGTTAAGTGTCTATGGTCAGTGCTAACATCTGCTAAAGATGACTCTTAAATACTGCTCTGTCGAGAAGCATGCAAGCTCCTCTCTGCTACTGAGCCAGCACTTGGCTAAACTGCACCTCACCATCTACTAAAGCCTTAAGGAGTAAAGCATTCAACCTGATGGAGCAAGCTGAAATTGCACACACATTTAAATGCCTGCTGAAATATTAATTCATTTGTTATGCAGCTGCTGTGTTTCTTTAGAAGATGGCCATATGGTTGGTGCTGCTGCTCACCAAGGGCTTGGTGCATAGAGCTGCAGAGCCAATGCCAGTAGCTGAGGAAGGGAGACCACAGAGCCTGCTCCTTTCCCACACCATGCACGCAAAGTGTGGCTAGGTGCAGGAAGCAGTGCTGAGGAAACTGAAGCTGCAAGGACTTGGGTTGCAACCAAAATTTGGCTACAGGAGGCTAAAGCACTTGGGCTCAGTGATAAGAACCCAATAGGCTTCAAGCACCCAGCTGAACCACGGCAAATGGGAGAGGCCTCACCAAGGGGGAAAAAGATTTCATTAACCAGGAACAGTTTTAGTCCAGATACAGCTTTGCTGACCCCCTGCACCAGGCCTCATCCTTCCCCATCCACCTGGGTGTTTTTTGCTCCTGGCCCTTGGCACGGGACATGAGGAAGGATTGCCTGCAAAATCAAGTTGGCAGCCATCAAGGATGAGAAGTGGAAGGCAGTAACAAAGTCAGAAAGAGTCCGGGCTATGAGATTTCATGTTTCCCACTGCATTGCTGCAGGTGAAAATGCACAGCTTACATGAATGCAGGCCTACCAGCCTATTTCCACAGTGCTACACCAAGTAACAGTTCATTAAGATTTGACTCAAAGTTTCCTAGGCAATGAAGGGTACAGAACAACAAACTCAGGAGATGAGATCCCTATTTACAGCATGCTTGCCCCTTCTTTTCCACCACAATTCTACTCACATAAGGCAGTACCTTGGACTCATAAGCAAATCAAGTGGTCATCAAAGCCACTAACTTAACTGTAGAGGTAGTACAGCTTGTTGGTGTTGTTTTCCTCATTTCATCCAGATCATTAAAACTCATTCAGTCCCTGCTGTACATTTCATACTGAGCAGCCTCTCACAAGAGTTATTTTACATCTTGTACACAAGGCCAATTAACACCTCAGGGCACAATATCCACATATTACCTTTCTCACAAGGCACCGCTATTCTTTGTTTATATGCAACAAAGGCTACAGAGGGGTACTACGCAATGGCTATTGCTTTACCAGCTCAGTCTCAGGAGAGAACAGCACACCTCACGCAAATCACAAATCATAAGGAAATACAACCTGCTACGATAAGCAGAAACCTATCCCCCTCCCCATACACAGCACTGTTTGTACAATGAAAGGCCTCATTTAGAGCGGAATACCTCCAAATGGTCTGCCTGAGCTAGCTCACTTGGTATGAGCTTGCTGAGGCAGACCTTAAGCCCCTGATGTCACACTTTCCATGGGTTTAATAGCTCACCCTGTAAAAAAATAATCCCTGGCCACATTTAGAAGCTTCACATTTTTTCTTGTATAGAAAAACACAATTTTTTTTTGTGTAGAAAAGCATTTATTTTTTTTTTCTGTAGAAAAACATAATACAGACAGGTTGTGCTGCCCATCCCTCAAAGGACCCTTCTGTTCGGATATGAGGGTTCACCCCTCTAGGACCATAGCTGGATCTAAGGGATTCAATTCCCCAACTCTGACATTTCCCATTCAGCACATATTGCTGTAATCCTACATATCTGCCTTTCCACTCTCCAAGATTCAAGCTAAATTGCAAGTATGCAATTTGCTTTCATATCTTTCGAAGCTTATAAATTAGTTGTTTCTACCATCAAACATCAAATTTCCCAAAACATTATCTTTCTGTCTCCTTAGTGATACAATACTATATTTAAAGCACTTACCAAATGTCATCAGTTAAAAAGACATAAGTCAGTCCAAAGTGCATTGCCATTCAACTACAAGTATAAAAGCCTGGAAAGCAAAGTTATAAGCTAGCAATAATGCTTCATTCTTACAGTATGCTTTCACTAATAGGGCTTTTCCAAAAGGTTACTTGTAACTCTTAACACTGCGCAGCTAGGCATCCTGGGGTATTATTAGGATGTTTTTAACGTAAGCACAAACCTTGCACACTAGACAATTTTTCATATTTTATCAGCTCTGTCTCATATGATACACATAGTTTGTCGTCAAGTGTTCACTTGCCCTCAGGCAACAAGAGAAAAGCTCAAGGCTGGATCATTCTCAACATTAATTCAATTCTCTGTCAAAGAAACAAATGCAAATATATCAAGATACATACTGTAAGGGACACATTCATACTGAACCTCCAGGTATTTGTATGTCCCAGGGCAAGGGTCTGGAAACACATCAGGGCCAGCCACAACAGCACATTGGGTTCGATTACTGCATCTGAAAAGAAAAAAGAAGAAAAAAAAAAAAAAGAATCAGAAAACAGAAAAATAGTCTGGCACAACTTCTGGCACAGCATCAGAAGGAGAGAAGATGCAGGAACTGAGTCTCCAGCATCAGCTCAGGAAGCTCCCCAGGGAGCACACACAGGCTGATGGCGAACACTGACGCTCACATCAGCTTATTGCCACTTCTCTTCAGGCTGCCATTTTCTTGCATGCTAACTACATTTCAGCTAATCCATACCCCTAGGATAACTCTTTGCCTGTGCACAAAACGTGCTCTGATTTTGGAAGTGACAGTAAAGAGGCAGTTTTTCCAAAAGGGAAGAGAGATGGTGGCACAACCCCTTCCCCTTCAAGCAGTTCTTACAGCACCAGGAGGCATCTCTGTAAAAGCAAATCAAGGAAGATCTACAAACAAAAATGAGTGTGAGTGTGTGATCCTTTACTTGTCGAAGTACTGATCACACTGACCCCAGCTAACCTAAAATATCAGCATCTCAATCAAATGAAATGCAAAAACTAAAGCAGCAACATTTGTGGCAAAAGTAATCATTGTATATTTTATGGCAGACATAAATAGCTTTTACAAAATATTTATAAAACACTCCCACGAAAACAGTCATCTTGAATAATGCTGTTTAGTGCTAAGCAAAGACTGGAAACAGTAACACTGAGAGGAGAAGGAACAGTTCACCAAATATGCTGTCTAGAAAACAAAATAGTAGTTTTTCATACATAGCCAACGTGCTTACATTAGTTAAAAATGATTCAACGGAGAAAAAATTCTTTCACTTTATTCCTTTTATTTTTTATTTTTAACAGTCAAGAGAGAGAAAGAAATATAATTAGTCTTTGATATTTATCCTTCCTCATGCCAGAAGCAGATCTCCTGGGGGTTGGACCACTGCATTTACTTTCTCCAAGCTGCTGCCTCCTGTGACAAGACAAGGGACCTCTGACCCCGCTGCTCTGCTGGCAAAAGCCACAACATCCAGCGCAGAGCTCATTTAGTTCTGCAGTGGAAATGCTTCGTGTTTACCTGAGGCTATAGTTTGTCAGGCTTAATGAGGATTTTATTTGAGCCCATAAATTAAAATTGATTCATTAGTCACTGCCTTAAGCTCCATAATTTCTTTAATTTTACGGAAAGATTAATAAGAGCTGATACGTTTGCTCATCAGACTCGTTTGCTGGATAACAGATAATCCAGAGGGCTGGGACATTTTCATGTTTTCTTGTTGAAAGAAGTCAGTTATCACAGCAAGCAAGTAGTTTTATCAGATACATAGAAAAATAATTTTATGAACAGAAAGGCTGGCTTTGTTGTCCTCTGCCTCACTGCTGGCAGGCAGGTGGCTTGGCGAGGACATCACAGGTAGCTGGGCTGTGCGAGCGGGCAGCCTTCCAGGAGAGGCACTGAACAGCATCCAACACTTTGCTTTCAACAAAAAGCCTTTACCGGGCTCAATGTGCCTTTCAACAAGCAGTCACACTGGCCTAATCAATAGTTTCTCTGGGTTTGGGGACAATCCTGGCCATGCTACACAGAGTAAGAGCAACAGAACAAAGAGGCGTTTCAAAATTGCGAGTCAGGATCCAAAATGATTAGGATGTTTGAAACCAGTGTTTGAAAACTTGGGTTAGAAGCCCAACTGGGCTGCTAACAACAGCTTCAGTTTAGCATGCTGTATACCGGGTCATCATCAAAGATACATGAACCATGAGTTAACAGGTGAATAGGGAACGCAGCAGAAAAAATACACTAGCACCCTAACTCTGGCAAGTGCCATAGCCACCTTAAACACTTGCAGTGCCCTAGATAGGGGATGGCAAAATACATGACTACCCAGCACAGAAACTTCAAAAGAAGGTGAGAACAAATTGACAGTGCCACCCAGGGAAGGGCAACAGAAAACAAAATGAGAAAGTCTACCCAAAAATCTGAAATACAAAGTGGTGGCAGAACTCCATGGAATTTGCCAAGGAAAAAAAAAAAATAAAGGGCTCAAAAAAACCACCTTTCCCATATATATCTCAGCATATTTCATAGTGACAGCAAAACCATACCCTGTACTTGGCATTTTGAGTTTCTTTTTAAGGCCTCAAGATGAAATATGGTTCTCATGCTGGTTCTCATTCCGGTACACTTTAAAATAAGGCAATTTGGACTAAAAAGGTTAGAAACACTAACACCCATTCAACCATCTATTACTGTCAGACATCAGCCTACAAAAATTTTCAGGAGAGGAAAGGGTAAGAAACACTCATCAATACAACCCTGATTGACACGGTTTTGTTTATAGTTTTTTCCACTTTCGTAAGGGCTTCTCAGTCTCTTTGGCTTTATCGTATTTCATTCCAGAAAGATTAAAGGTCCAGCTGATACTAAGTGACACACAAGAAGTGACACAGAAGAGGAGATTCATAAAAGAAGATGCATCGTAAGCCTTGGAAAGGGAGGGAAAAACATGTAATTGTGCCTTACTCCCTTCCCAGGAAACCAGCCCATGAGCTGCACTGCTCTTCTTTTCAAATGAAGGGATTTTACACTGAATCTTGTGATTTCTTGGCACTAATGGCAAAGCGGGCTCTTTTAATATATCGAGACAAATTAGGGCAACCGCAGGCCAGGAAGAGATAACTGAGGGATATGGCAATTTTCACCTCTACCTCCAAATCCTGCCCAAGGCTCTAATTCCATGAAGTCATTACCGCAGGAAGAGTGCTTGGCATTCTATGCCTGCCATGTGCCTGATGAGCTGGGCTCCATCCAGTTCCTAGCAGGCATATGTCTATAACTCTTCTCATTTGCAAAACTACTTCTATGCTGAGGCACAGAAGGTCACCAAGAGACCAAGAAAATGAAGCATAATCGGAGACCTCAATTTTTGTTCAAATTAAGAGACAGAAGGCTGTATGCTCAAGGAAGAACACACCAAATCCTCTCAAAAATCAGTCAGAGGTACTCAGCAGCCTTTAAACATCCAGCATCCTATAAACAGATAGTTCACATACATGCTTTAGAGAAAAAAAACTATCTCATACAAATTGTGCAAAGTGCCCCACTCACTAGAAAAAAAAAATAGGTGATTATGTTGTCTTTCTAACTCTATTTAATCCCACTTAGCAACACGCCTGTTTTATCTTTCAAACATGGAAAAATGTTTACCTTAGAAGAAAAGTGTCAATTCAGTGTAACACACAGACTGTAATAAAAAATGAGGATTATTTTTGCAGAATTTCTCCCTGCTCCAGTGGAAAATGAATTTCAAGAGTTTAATGTAAGACAATAATAAGTCAGCAGTATTTGTTTTCCATTTGCAGCAGTGGCACTGAAGGAAACATTTGAGTTCAGTACCAGCTGCAGGGCTCAACTCTGTTTGCAACTCTAAACTCAGATTTAAAATAATGACAGCAGAAAAACAAAAAAAGCAAAAAACAAACTTCATTTCCCTTCAGTGCTCTTCCATTCCTTCTCCCCAGCAACGTTTTTATGATTTTTAAGTGACAAGGTCATCTTATGATAGCGAGGGAGAAGCACTTTCAGACATAAACAGCTGCTTATTCCTCCTCTGACATCTTTGATTTTTTCCAATGCTGACATTGTTGATATATTTACCCAAAAGAGAAAGAAAGGAAGAAATAATAGTTTGGCAGGTGATGTTTATTTTAGGCCTTTCCAGAAACTTTAATAGCATAGACACGTCAGCAGCATCAGACTAGACATGTCTGGGGTGTTATGTTTGCCAGAACAAAAACGCCAAGGCAGCACAAAATGAAAGATCGATCCCAAGCTAAAGCCCTTCAGCCTGAATCATTGCAGGCACAAGCCTAGGTCGCCCCACCCAGGTGGAGACCATCTGCCCCAGACAAGCAGAAAGGGTTCCAAAAAACACAGGGACAGCACTGATCGTGCTGGGGAGACCAACCAGAAAACCTTGAGCGGGGCTGTAGAAAGCCTAGAGCTCCAAATATCCACCTCACATCCCTCCATGCTGCAACTGAGCCCTGTTCATAGCTTGTGCTAACCCACACAAGGGGGTTCTTCGTGCCCACCAGATAAAAGAGATGCTCGACTGAGACATCTGTTTTACATGGACTGTATTATTTTTGCAAAGGCAAGGCAGTCATCACATGAATGGACACGCTAATATAGCCAAGACATCAATATCCAAGACTTTCTCAAGGTCTATTATACTTTTCTCATGGTTTTACAGTAAGAGACAGACTTAATTCATTATCCTTCATGGCAACGCTGCAAGACATTCTTTTTCTTTTCTGAAACACAGAAATCTCCTCCCTGGATGATTGCTTTAAGAAAAAGCTTGTCGTGGTGAATAAGTCAGCCAGAAGTGTCTTCTTTCCTGTCAATATGTGGTATTTCCAAGTCAACTCTTTAGGAAGGGCCAAGAGGAAAAAATAAATAAATAAATAACAATACCCTGGAGAAAACAGACAGGAAGTAAAGTGAAATTTTACTTTCAAGAGGAGACTTACGATGGATTACAAATAAGGGGAAACAGTAATAGAGAAAAAAGGGGAAAAGGGGGAAAAAGGGGAAAAAGGAAAGGGAAGCAGAAGAGAGTGGAGGGAGAGAACAGAACCACGAGCTCTGGGTAAAGCCTCTGGTTTACCACATTTGCTTTTAATAACATGTTACACAAAAGCAAAGCTAAATCCTCAGCTCGCTTGCCATTCAAAACCAAAGAATTCCTCAACAGAATCTTTCTTCTGCCTTTGCAAAACGATATAAGTGAAGGATCTAATGACAGGGAGATGAAAATCCAGTTCCTGGACTATTTTCTTCATTACGAATTGGTCTGTTTTATTGATCTTTCAGAGAAGGGAGAAGCTGCCTTTCCAACCTCTGCTGCGATGTAATTATCTGCGGTGTTTAATGCTATTGCAGCCGAGTCCCTCTGCACGCTGCATTTTGTTGTTTTATTGACGGGTTTTAATTATCTATCCAGGTGCCAGAGCTGTCAGTGCGGCTGCTTCTTCCCTGATCAAACTAATAGAGAGAGAGGCACAGAGCACTCTAATTGTAGTCTCACCAAGCAGTTTGGTGGCAGTATGCCAACGAGATGCATTTAAACCGCTAAGGCTATTGTAAAAGCTTATGATGTTTTATTTGAAAAAGATTCCTCTTTCCATCGCTTCAAGCCGTTTCATTCCTCTGATTATTATTTTTATATTAAGCGAGGCACGACTGAAGAAAAGCAAACCACCAAAAGCCACACCAAAACCTGGACCAGCCAAAGAGCAGAAAAATCTGAACAAGCCCATTCGGAGCTGCAAAGGTCACTGAGGGGACTGCCTGCATGTGTCACGGGGAGCCTGTGAGAGGATGGAAAACAGGTCCTGGAAAGAATTTAAATACCAGTTTTACATAGGGAAAAAGTTTAAGAAGGGAATTAAGCTCTTGCAACTCATTGATAAGGCCTTTAAACTTTAACAAGAAGCATTTAACAGCAAATCGGCAAAATGTAATGGATTTAAGGGCAATTCGGGGCACCCTTCTGCACCGCATCAGGGGGCTGAGCACTGGGCAGCACCGGCAGTGAGACCGTGCTTCTCTCACCCTCCAAGGACAGACAGGAGGACTAAGCAGCCTAAGCCACCAGCTGTGTTTAGGCAAAAGGTTCAGGCTGCTCCAGCTTCAAGGAGCTAAGGGTGTGCACAAGGACATATTTGCAGTGTGAGCCCTCACCTCTTGGATGACAATATGTATGGCTGAAAACAAAACCAGGCAAGCCTTCAGGCTGTAAAAGCTCATCTTTTAAAGGACTGCATCTCCCCTTTTACAGGTACTTTACTTCTTCCAACTCCATAAACTTCTGTAGCACCCTAATAAAAATCCACTTTACAAAACACTGGCAGGATATCTGGAGAGGAGAGTAAACACCTAAAGCAAACGAAGCAATAAAAGGCTTGGTGGTTTAGCCAGAGTTAACACTAGTTAAAATAACTGTGAACAGAAAACAGTCTGGCTTTTAATTTGGGTTAGGAGGTCAAATTAAAGGCTTGAGGAGGTCTGGGCTGAATTTCAGCTGGCATTCCACCTTCCTTGGTTTTCCTTGCTCTTTCAGCACAAATCAGTGCAAGCTGAAGCCCATTCTTTCTGCTTCTTCAGTGCTACCACTGGGAGCTGAGGTAGGCAGAGGAAACAGCTATCATTTTCTGGTGGCTTGAGGTATGCTAAGAGGGCTGGAGGGTTGCCACAGTAAAACCCATTAAAGATTACACATTTCAGGGTGGATAGAAGTGGCAGCTCACATGAGGTGGGGGCTTCTTTTTCCCAGACACCTATGGAGAGACCTCATCTTCCTCTCCTGTCATTCTCAAAAGCTGCTCCTATATTCCATCTTCTCTCCTCGGAGTCAGTTATCCTTAAAGCAAACCTGAACGCAAACATTCAGACATCTGCTAAATATAATATTAATAAAAGTAAATACAAAAGATATTCTGTCCTGCTGTTAAAAGAGATTCCTGTATCGCTTTCACTGCACCCAACTCAATAATTGTCATGTTTCCTTGGAGTAAAAGGAATTAACACAACTCATAACAACAGCAGTGCTGCTGCTTACTGTCTCTCCCAACCAGAAATAGGTTCCTGCAAAAGGAAAACGTGAGATTAGAGAATGCTGTCTCTAAATGAGCTCAAATAATCTGTATTCATGGGCTGGTAGGTTTAATGTAGTAGCCTTTCACCTCTGCCAATAGGGTTAAAGAAAGGTTTGGGGCCTGAATCATTCGTACTGCCCTTCATCTCAAATTTGACATAATAATTGAATGTCTGAATGAAACAAAAATGAACATGTCCAAACAGCACGAAAGGTCAGCGCATGGCACTTCCCCAATGAACTCAGGAGTGAACCGAAGGCATTGAGGCAGTGCTGCTTCCAAAGCCCAGAGCAGCCTCCTCCTCACTGGTCCTGCCTATGGCCCGACGCTGAAAGGATCTTTAAGTTAAGGTCCATATTACAGAATCACAGATTGTTCAGTTATGGAAGTAATGTCCCTCAGCCTTAGGCCAGCCAAATGAGCTGTAAGATCAACACGTGGCAGGTTATGCCTTTAGCATCATGGCTAAATCTGTTCAGACAAAAAAAAAAAAAAATCATAGTATTAATGAATGAAACAAATGGCCTGCCAGGGGCATGTGTCATTAACACAGCATTGTTAACAAAGCCTGAGTTTGCGCAGCACCTTGAGCAAAGGAGCCTTGGCCTGTCTGTGGCTCCGGAGGTAAAAATAATAATGAGAAACAAACCAAAATTTCTCACAAGAGTCCTGAAATGAACCAAATATGTTTTTGATATTCAAAAGGGATTATTTTTTCTTATTCCAATGTAGCCAACTCTGTCTCTTTGATCTTCAGCCCAAAGCTTGAAGAAAGGCAGCCTGCACTTTGATTCTAAGCTCAAGAGAAAGCACAGCGTCACAAAACCTTCACGCGCTTTCCAGCCCAGTACCGCCTTGCCAAAGTATATAGGAAAGGAAATGTTTAAAGAAAAAAAAATAGCCTAATCTTAGACATGTTACTCGAGACTGCCATTGTCAAGTTCCTCACATTGTCAAAAGATAGCACCAAGCCTTCTGAGGGTGCATGCAGCCACGTGGCATGGATGGAGGGATGATGTTCTAAGCACATCTGTCTACCAGATCCACTGAGGCATTCTCACGCTGTGCTCAACAGAAAGCCATGACAAGTAGAGGATCACACACCTCTACCCTTACCAACCTGTCCCACCACTCCCTCCACATGTTTTCCATCCTTCATCAGGAAGTTTTCAGCACACCAGCTCCTCACCCTGCCCCTCTCTCGCTGGTCATCCTCTATGACTTGTGCATTACGTTACTTGCCCTTAATTATGTGGTCAAAATGCATACAGATTTAGCTAAACTACTAGGAAGAGGATAATAGGGCATCTGTAAAACCTCCAGTCTTTGTACAGATGAGGAAAATGCTGCATTAGTGGGATACTGCCTATTTCATTGTACAGAGGCTGTAAGACTACGTTCACAGAATTAACCTTGCCATATATAAGAAATCTTCTTTGGAGGAAGCTAAACTCAAGGGCCAAGACTTCCATAAAAGCTCTGCCTTCCACCACCACCGAATTTTTCCAAAGAGCTTCATTCTTGGAGCAGCTACAAAAAGGTCCAGCTGTTTGAAAACGGCCCGAGACTTCTCGGTTCTCATGGAGAACACAAAGCTGCTGGCTATTATGTTCTATTCAGACAGTGGGTATGTCATGGAGCGCATAACCACTGGGTAATCCAACCCAGATAGCTCTGCGGAAACAAAACCAACAAAAAAGCCCTGCCTGGGATTGCAGGGCAGCATTAGGTGGGGCAGAAACTGGGAAAACCACATTCCAGAGTACAGACCATGTCTCCCGCAAGTCAACATTAGAAAAATGTGACTGATGCAGCTCAGACATACTAGCTGAAGTTCAGGGAGACAGATGAAAGGGTAAAGATGCGGGATAAATTCATCAGATGTCTCCATAAATCATTCTTATAGTTCACATTTGTTCTCTGCCTGTCATTACTTACATTTCTAAAGCCACTGGGTGCCTTGGTACACTGGATCTAATAAAAAGGAAGATAAATTTTAACATCCCTTTTTGAAACATCTTAAAATGATCTAGCTTTCTTCTGAATGCTAATGGCAAGCATTACGAGAAAGGCGCTGTCTCAAACCAATTCACCAGAGCTAAACAGAGCCCTGCAGGAACCCAGAGTCCTGGTTCATCCTCCTGACACTTCCTTCAACTGGTATAAAAGATTTTATTCCTGGCCCTAATGTTCTGGCAGCCCTAACTTTGTCATCGAATCCCACCACTGCTTCTCCCAGACCCTCTGACTCAGGGGCGAAATTCCATACTTGAGAGAAGGAGGAAATAGTTTGGCCATTGGTAGTTTGGAAAAGAATCTGAGCTGCCTGACAGCTGCTTGGAGACATGAGATGCCAGAGGGGTCCCGACGGAGCACACACTACTACACAAGCGCACACAAAATCATTAAAGTTTCTCTCTCTAAAGTTTCACATTCAATAAAATAGAGCAAGCAGGATACGTGAAGAATTCTTGGGTTGTACCAGCAGCTAAGGACTTTCACTCTGCCCTGAGAACCCAGCAGCAACAGGGAACCGTACACACAGGGACAGCGGTCCCTCCCCTCCTGCAGCGGGTGGGGAGCTTGCTGCTGCATCGCTGGAGCTGCTCCATCACAGAAGCAAAGGCCTCTGTAAGAGAGCTTAATCCGTCGCAGGTTATACAAAACAAATGACTGCACAAGTGAGCAATTAAGAGAGCATTCCACAGCCGGCCCTCGGACAGCCCGGCCTTGCCTTGATTAATTAGGTTCAAAGGGGCAAGGCTAACCTCCCTAGTCCCCTGAGAAGGAGACCACTTAGCCCCTTTAAAAAATAAATAAATAAAAACCCAGCGTTCTAATTTAACACTTGAGCATCAGTTAAACAGCTGCTAAAACACTGAAACAATTACTTGAGACTGACCTACATTCAATTGTATCACTTTATTACATTCAGAAAAAAACACTTAATTAAGCTTCTGTTACTTAATAAAAGCAAATAAAATCCTCCATTTTATGACAAGGAGCTGAACTGTTGCAGCCACGTGAAGCTTTTGGATCTTGCAGTGGGGTTTCCCAAGAGAATGCAACTACCTCCATTGCAACCCTCCCCTCTGCACTTGAGGGTTAAGATAGGGAACATTTTGATGCATTTTCCCTTCTTGCCTGATCCACATCCCAGTGGGTGAACACCACTTACAGGTCCCATGGAGCATCAGCAGGGTACGAGCTGGGGAGCAACTAAGCATATGCCTCTACTAAAAACTACATGCAAGAAGAGTTTCACTAGTCCCCAAACCGCCCACCTGAGACCTTCCTTGAATTGAAGCATTTTTACCTCTTGCGAATAAAAGGACCAGCCCGCGCACGTGAGCCATGGGGTTATGCATCTTGGAGCTCCTCTCCCCTCCACAAGCTGATCACAAACACCTGGCTGCCAGCACACCCACTTACTTGGCATTGTTCTCCTTAGCTAACATGATTCATCTCAACAGCTCACCCAAATTAACCATGCAGCAACACCTTGCAGGCTTACAAATCACAGAAAGCTCGGAAGCCCCATCAGGACCATAAAGCTGAGCCTACTGCTCTGACCTTACTTTGTCCCTCACACCTACTTTGTTCCTACTCTTTAGCAGTTTCACAGATGTGTATTTCATTGAGGATCTGAAAGTTGGATTTAATTTCATAGATGGTGATCAGCCCTTTGCTTACATCTTCAGGAGAACACCATTATGGGGCAGGGCCTAGTTTCTTTCCTTTGCAACAGGTTCCACTTGTTCTTGGTAATGGAGGAAGCACATTGACAGGGGCTGAAAATGGCATCCTATCTTCCTAGTGAATGCTAGACTGCTAGAATTAAGCACCAGGCAGACTCTGTTGTTATCTGGCTTGGAGATTTGACCCTATTTATGTATAGGTGAGAGCAGCAATGGAAAAAAAAAAAATAAATGAGACATTCAGTTCCATGTAATGCCATTAAAATTGTGAAGACTTCAAATCCTGAAGCACTTCAGTAGTCCATTTTGCAGCCTGGCTCTTTGACCTATTTTGCCAGTAAAATAGAAGAATGGTGGTGAATGGTATCTCAGGTGCTGCAGTGAGCAGTCAAGGTGAGGATCTCCCAGCTTCAGGGTTACTACTGCTCACTACTGCTAACCTCGACAAACTAAATATAACAGGTGACAGTCAACATTCTATTTTCTTCAACTGACCAATTTAGAAATCTCCTTTGTCCCAACCGAGCCTCCTATCTGTCAGTTCTTGGAAGCACGCAGCCCAGGAAAGAGATGCTTCAGCTCTGCAGCTAACAACTACCGCCCCTGCAAGTGCCAGGGGCTTGGGCATCGACACTGCGGACCCTGCCTTTACAAATACTCTGAAACCTCACTCAAAAATCCAGGTTAATTTCACTTATTGCAACGTGATCGAGTAAATAAATAATGCTATGAATGCACTGCACACTATTTGTCAAACCATTTGTCATTTCCGATCTTTCACTGCTCATGCAGTAAAACTATGCGGGATTTTATTCCAACCTCCCCTGCAGGTGTGATGAATGCTTTATTTATACAGCAACATTTCATCATGCAGAACTGTTACCATGCAAATACAGGCCCTTAGGTCCCTGCGTGGTGTAAGCAGAAGGTGTAAAGAGAGGTGAAAACTAGAGGCAGTGCCATAATTAAAGTCAATGGGGGAATACAGCTCAGCTAAAACTGGGAAAAGTATGCCAGAGGAAACATACTTCTCCAGAAAATGAGTCCACTCCCCATCATAATGCAAGCTGGAAAACATGGACCTGTTCTCATACACCATTTCAAAGGTCAGTCTGACTCTGTCAGGCCATGCTTATCAATGCACTCATCACATCAGTACTCAGTGTTTCTAGCAAGCGCATTATTTCCAGGCAAATCATCTCCTATTGACTCTCCCCAGTCAATATTTTGGCTCAGGAATGAAAAACCTGGAAACAGATGCTGCTTGAAATCACCACAGCTGAGTGAGGGACGTACAAATTCCCTTAGGCAGCCTCTTCTAGTGGCTAGAAGACCTGGCAGGGAGCAGCAATGGGGCTCTCCTATGAGTTCTGCTATAAGGCAGTGAGCGTCACTCTTCTTTCTCCATCTGGAAAATGGGAACATTATGCTGACATCCCCACAAAACCTTCTGAGATCCTTAAGATGAAAAAACACCGTTACTACTGTCACTTACTGAAGTAAATCTACTGCCTAATGGTGCTGAGAGACCTGCAAGGACTCCTCTGGAAGCAAAGCACTACTGAGATTAAGGGCATCAGAATATGCCCTCACTTTCCACTTTGCATCACAATCACTGCAGTGAGGCTTGGAGTGCACAGAATGCATGGAGTACACCAAATGCATCCCCTGTGTCACGGGAGCTTCACATTTGTTTGAAGCAAGCCAGTACACAGTAAAGGCATGAAGGATCAGCCCCGCACTAACTGCCCTGAGAAGGAGCATCTGAAGAGCACCGGGGCAAAATATCATTGACATGATTTTCCTGGCAACTCCTGCTTGCCTTACATAATCTGCAGCAAAGGCTCCCACCAGGTTTCATATCTTTGAGCTAGCAGGAGGAAAAGAAGAAAAAAAGGGTGAGTGAAACAGCCATGGGTTGATTTTGGATACTTCCATATCAAGTCTCTGCTTCCATCACTTCTTTTAATTTCAAGGGGGGAGGGGGGGGTGTTCAGAAAGAACTGTGAAAGACATCAGAATCATGTTTATTGCCTAAGCAATAAAAGATTAGAATTGACAAATGGAGAGGTTTTTGGAGACACAGATGCTACAATCATTTTAATATAATTTAGATTTCCAAATCAGTAATTACTCTATCACATATTTATAATTTTGTAGATGCTACTAGAAATGCTGATGTCTTTTTCTATGCATAGTAATGAGCAACAACAAGGGCTGTTAATATAAAGCCTGTGATGTTTGTATTCATATGTAAATAGGTTATGTAAACGTTTTAGACATTTCTCACTAAAACGCTGAGTTCTACTCAAAGTGGCTCTATTCCTAAGCTAGAAAATCACACTCTGCATAGAAATTGTTTGCCGGTCTGTCAGCAGAACTGCCAAAGCAGCACGCTAAATTTGTACGAGGATTTACACCTCTCTGCCAGTGAGCAAGTGGCAACCTATCAATGGCCAGACAGGTATGAGACAGGCTGATACACAGAAATTTGCTCACGTGTTGTTGCACACACATTCAGCATGCACACGTCTGAGTACATACACACAAGCATGGGCAACTATTGTGGGAGACTACCTGAAGAATGCAGTAGTTTTATTTAATTAAGCCAATACAACCCCCTGGTTAAGAGTAAAATGATGTTTCGTTTCTACCTGTTCCTAACTGACTTACAATGAAACTGAATAAAGCACATTAGAACAGCAACATTTTTCTTAGGAAGACTAAACTCAACTCAAAACCAGAACGTTGTGCAAGTCCAAACAATGCTTTAGAGAGAAGGAAAAAAAAATAGGAAAAAAAAAAAAAGTGGGGTAAAATGCTCTAGGACACCCTCTTACCCTGGGATCTCTCAGCTTTTAATATCATGTAAGTAACTCTCATAAACTTAGGTGAGATTGGTGCTTACCTATGCAACTCAGAGAACCGTATCAGCAGACTTCTTTGCTCTAACAAATCACATCCAGCTTCATCCCTTTCTCTTCACCTTGAAGGTATTAGCAAAGACTTTGGAAAAAAACCTTGGAGAGCTCTCGGCTCTGCTGCAGCACACAAGTAACTCCCATTTGCACAAAAGACAATAGATGGCTTCTCTTCATCAGCAAAAACAAAATGGAAATGACAACAAGGAAGCAAATACCCTGCAGTTGCTGCAGCAACTTTCAGCATCTTCAACCATCTAGGAATACCTAAAGAGTACTTTCAAGATCCATTCAGTCCTTCACTTTTGATGAGGCTGCCAAAAGCTGTAGGAGTAGCTTCTGGCATTTTGACCTTGCTCTCCCTCCTCCTCCTTCCTCCCCAGTTTCTCCCTGTTCCAACTTGGAGGATCTCCTGCTCAGCACCTTGAACTGCATTAACATGTGAAGACACACCTCATGCAAGTGCAGCACTGCTCATTCTGCCCACCTACCTGCTGCCTTGCACAAGACAGCAGCATAGTGCTATAACAAAACAGGCAGATCACTTACTGCCATTTCACTGGTGGGACACATTGATGCAGTATGACCTATCACATACACCAGGCAGTTTCCACTGGAAACAGAGGAAGGAAACAAGAGAGAAAGAAGAAATAAAACTACACAAGCAAACTAGGAAGATAGCCCTACAGGAAAAGCATAATAAATTTCACCATTCAAGAGTGTGGACTCTATTATGTCCCTGCCAAGAACTCACATGAGTAAAATTAAGAGGACTACTGACTAGGTGAGTAAATCCATGTCTGCTGTTTTTTAGCACAGAAGCTCTGCAGCGAATCAAACTCGCGGTGGTTTTGCACCTACAATTAAGTTTGGAGCACCATAATGCTAACTTCTAGCTTTTGTCCCTTTTGAAGGGACACTCCTGGATGTGATAAACAACCAGCACTTTCTCATTATGATATAGGTGTTATAACTTGGTTGCATTTAGGAAACAACAACAACGGAGACATGAAAGTCATTTTCCCTGTTCACCTGGAACTCGTTACATCAAGTGAAATAGTGGACAAGCGTTCAAAGCAAAAGGAAAGCTTTTTGCTCCAGTTTGGTGAGCCTTCACCTATAAATTTTAAGAGGAAAGGTAAATAATGGGACATATGGCACATCTGTGCACCAGCTCTGGTGATCTGACATCACTATGCTACTTCACTACACACCAAATCTGATCAGGTTTATCATTGCTTGTTTCCAACAAGAACAATTATTTTTACTGTAACAGTCTGATGAGAGATTCCCATTAGGGGACCAAAGAACCATCTGATTTTGTAACCTGATGAGCTCATACCATAGCCTGCAGGCACAACCATATTAAAACTAAATCAACTCAACACCATCATGCATAAATAAGAATGATAAAAGATGGTTTTTGCTGGTGGAACTTTCCTCATCCTCTCTGTAACACTGCCTATCCTGGCAGAATATATTATTTTCTAGTAGAGCTGTCCTCAATCTATGAGCCCTGGAGGTGCAGCACAACTTCCGTCTGTGCTAAAGACCAGCATAACTGCAATGGCAGAACTGCCTAATGCAGGCCAGACCAAAGATAGATGTCTTGTGATTGCTAAATGCTTCCCCATATGTCAGGAAAATCCCACTCAGCTTGTGGCTCCTCTGGTGACAATGTACAGTTAAACATCTGCTCTTAAGACTATCCCTCCGCATTACTTTGGAACGTAATTACAAGGGTGGAAAGCTGGAATCACCCTCTTTACTCACACCAAATCCTCTCTTGCACTGCCTGCCCTTCCCGTGTTGCCCTCCATTTCAGGCAGATGTAAACCTATTCCTATCTCACCAATAAAAAAAATTACAATAGTCTGTAGAAAAGCTAAAAAATTACTTTCTCCCTTTCTTTCAGTTATAGCTGCAATGTTTTCCTGTAAAAGAGATAAATAAGATATTTAGGCCCCAATTGATTCATCCTAAATCCACTTGGCTGTAGGTAACATAGAACGCAGCAAGGAAAGCTAAAGCAGAAGAAAGCTCATCATTTTGTACCATGCTTCAGAGGGCTGCATAGAACATCCATCTTGTCAATTCATCTGTTTAATCAAAGAAGTTTAATCAAAGTGTGGTTCTAGAAACCAAAGGCTAACGTGGACAAATGATAATAATAATTAAACCGCTCAAATAATCTGCACCTTGTCTGTCATCTACTCCTAAGTATGCTGAGGGCTTGAGATATTTTACCCACTTTTTTTTTCTTGCATATTTAGCCAGCTGGATCCTCAGAGATCCCTTGCAGCTGCCACTGATTCCCAGTGAGTGTAGAGCTGTTACCCACCACTGCACTGCTCCAGCTTCCATGCCCCTTCAGGTACTCATATGCATCCACACCAACTGATGGCTGTGCTGCTCCTTATCAACACAGGTGAATCCAAATTGCTGACACAGCCCATTATTTTTAATGGACTATTTTCCCATGGAAAATGATAAACTACTGAACCAAAGCGGAGCATGGGAACCTAACAGTTGCCTACTGTCGTTTATGAAAACACTTTTCAGTTTAAAATGTATCTTATGCAGTCTTATTAAAATTAGCGATCTAGCTTTGAAAAGCAAAACATTCTGATTCAACAGACATATTTCTTTCATCGGGAAAGTAGTTTTATGGAAAATATATAAACGTTTGATCTTGCGCCAATTCAGATTTGTCGGACACTGTCATGCAATGGCAGAAATTCCTGCAGCACACGACACTCAAGTCTCCAGGCAACTCCAAGGATTCGCTTTGCTTTCTTCACATCTTTTAACTCTATATACTGTTGCTTTCCAGCAGCTGAGTGTGTTTGCAGCAAATGTCAAGTAATGCAGCCCTCTTTCATAGCACATGGATACCTTAAAATGACCGGAGACTACCACAGGTTCTCAAAACATACAAATACATATACAATAGATTTTTTTGAGAGTTACAGTAGAGTCACTCATCCTTAGTACTTTGCTGACCAGTCATAAACCCTTCCTTGGTTCCCAAATGTGGTTTTTTTATCATATTTCAAATGCTTGGCTGAATAGGTTTGCAGGCATTAAAATGCAAAAGGAAGCACAGTTGTGACCATGAGAGCGCCAAAGCACAGACATAGGCCAGCCATTATCTTTTTAAGAGCATATTCACACTATTCTGATGAAACCTGATTTGTTCATGTTTTCTTCCAGATCCATATATCTTTTATTTTAAACACTGCAATGTTTGTCACACTGGTAGACATTTTTGTATTATTTTTTTTTGCCTTCTGTTTATCCTTCAGTCATCCTTGTGAATTGGAAATGTGCTGGCAAGAGCATATAATCTAGCATGTTGCAGTGACAACTGCTAGTTATTATGAGATGCTACAGCACCACTTACTCAAACACCCAAGAACAATTTCCCTTTCTACCTTACATTGCTTCTCAGGGTACATGCTAATATCAATGCTATGCAACATCCAGTTAAAATCACATGTTAGAAATATAAGCTTCTACCTGCTTGACCCCTGATTTTATCACTGATGAGCAGATAAATCAAAGCAATGATTTTCATTTTTTTTTTAATATCTGCTTCTAAACACATCCTACTGAATGTTGTTTTCACTTGGGTCGGGAGATGGCTATAAAATACATTAGACATTCGCTTTTGCAGACTTGGAAAGGGATTTAATCAGTACATGAATGAGGCTTAAAGAAACAGAAAGCTTCCTAATGCAAATGCAGCTGTGACTGATAAGAAGGACAATGGACAGAAATCCTTGACTTGATTAACTTATTGACCTAGAAAGAGGGATGTGTCTCATTCCAGCAGTGCAGAACAGAGAAACACTCATTAACTGTTCCATTCAGCTGAAAGGAGCCCCGCGCTCACTTCCGCACCCAAAGGAGCCATTCACCAGAAACTTGGACACACTAGGGAAGCCTTTCTTTCAGTTTCTGGCTGTACAATATCAAACAGAGGGACAGGCCTCACATAAATAAGTGTCTTTCTCTCCCCCCCCATCCCTGCTTTGGCTTTTCAGAGGATTCAGCTGGTCCTAAACCACATACAGTAAGAAAGATTATTTCAAAAGGGCTTAATTCACTTTGATGTGCTGTTTTGTTTTAATGGGATGCCTTTTCTGAAGGCACATGAGGCCTATTAACTATTTCCAATCTGCACACATGCTGTGTATGTATGTACTGTCATTATCGTACAAGAAAGAGAAGAATTCAGCAAGGCTAATCTTAGCAATGCCTAAAAACATTTCATACATACCTTGCACCTTCAAAAGCCTTGTGGACAGCAGCTAATTAAATCTCTCAACTCTGTTCTGGTACAGGTAGGTTAAGTGCGGTTATCTCCATTTTGCAGGTGGAAGGCAAGAAACAACATAGTACCAGAATTTGTAGAGGGTGCAGGCATTTTGGTTCACCGGCTCCTAGCTCAGAGCACCCACCCCAATACCAGGCAAAGCTGCGTGGGCAGAAGGGTCACAGCCTGGAACAGGGGGTCAAGCACTGTGAGCAAACAATCCAGAGCCAGAATGCTGACCTCGAGGAGACTCCCACAGAGCAATGCTGAATAACTGCATGGTTTTTTTGCAGAAAGAAAAGAATGGAGGTTCATCAATTAGATATTACAAGAGAATGCAAAATAAAGCGGGGAGAAGGGGACAGACTATCGCATGGAAAGCCCTAACGTGGGAGTATTTTCTCCAGAGTACCCAAAGGCTGGCTCACATCCCTGCCCTAGCTATTGTGGAGCTGATCAGCATGCAGGAGGGTAGGAAGCCAGAAGTGTAACAGATCTGGAAAAGAAGCCTGATCTTCCTTATCTTGTCACTGTAATCCCATTCCTCCAAATAACAGGGGTTTTGAAAATTAATTAACATTCTGAAAGGAGAACCTGACCATAAGAGCGGGTTTCTAATTAGCTACAGCTCGCACTGGCAGGCTGCTTAAGAGTCAAGGCTGATCCTGCTGACCAAATAGGGTGCGGGCCCTGGCCAACCCTAAAGCAAACAAACCTGAGACTGCTTGCTTGTGATTCCTGGATAGCAGGACAAAAAGAGCATACTAACACTGGCTGCTTCCGCTGCAGTGCATCTCCAAAGATACTAGCAGTGTTTCTTACAAATTAAGACATGAACTCTTCTGAATACCTATATGAGCTTAAATCTTTTTTCTTTGTCTCATAACAGAAGTGTACAAAAATAGCATAAACAGCCACAAGGCTTTAACTGAGCTTCAGTTCTCTTTGAAGAACATCACTAAGCACAACTCATGCTGTTCTAAGGATACAGGAGGGATGGCATAAAGGTCTGGGAAGGCAGTGGCAATGCCAGGACTCTTCGATGGATGGAGCTCTTCTGCAACCCTAGGATGGTACAGTAGGAGTTCAGTATCAGATGGTCAAAGGAGCAACAGAGATCTTCAGGGGCTTGCACAGTGGTGACAACCTCTTTTGGAGGGGTCCAAATGCAGCCTTACCTGAGTCAGAATTATGTTCAGGAAAAGTTGGAGCACAGGGGAGAGCTTATAGAGAACAAGAGCTGGTACAAGAAGCTGGCAATACAAAGGGAAAGGCACTGAGAACAGGCAAGATGAAGAGCACCTCAGTGCAGTTCAAGAATGCATGACTGGCTGCAGAGAAGGACAGGACTACGAAGGCAGAATGAGGTGCATGTGGAGCAGACCAGCTTGAGAGCATGCAGCACCCAAAGGGCATCAGCCAAGCTTCTGGCATGAGGAAAGCAGCAGTCACACAAAGGGACCCTTTGCTGGAAAGAGCAGTGTGTGCTGGCTGCCTCTGCCAGTCGCCCAGCTCAGCACAAGGGGATGGGATGGGTGGGAACATGTGAGGTGCAGAGACAAAAGGAACTATGGTTTGGGCTAGGTGGGAAGGTGCTGGGCAAAGAGACAAGGCACTTCCTTTGCAAAAAGACTGTGGAAATGGAGATGGCAAGGAGAAACACACAATGTGGCTAAAATAAAGCCAAAAACCTCAAAAACAAAGTGTAAGAAGAAAGGAGGTAATGAAGGCAGCTCGACCTAGAAAAGGAGTGGAGGACCTGACAAGAATCTAAGAGGATGAGCTAGTTGGGGACAAAGGAAAGGGGAAGGAGAGATTTATAAGTTTGGAACAAATAACTTAATTACAGATGAAACAAATACAGCTTTCAGCTAAACCTTACTTCTTACCACAGCTTACAGATATTTTGTTGTGATAATGAGTCCATGGGGCTCACCCAGCAAATGTGACTGCAGCCAGCAAACTCAAAGCACAGACTGTTATCAGCCAGGAGAGTCAGTTTGGAACCCCAGGAGCAGCAGGGCTCAATGAAACTGTTACCATATGGGTACCTGGAGGCAAACACCCACACAAGCTGGCTCTAAATGAGGGGCACAGGTACAGTGAGAAATAGTCTGCAACTACAGTCTAAAAAGGAGGGGAAAAAAAAAATCACCATCACTCCCTAAAGAAAGCTCGAATGTTGTTTAATTCAAAGCAAAATGATTGAAAAATTGCAGGAACCTCTCTAATCCCATCACTGACACCTTATTTTCCAGCCACCTTATCTAATCTTTTTTCAGCAGGGAGAGAAAAAAAGGTTTTATTAATTGAATTAATAAAATCCCTTGTTGATTCCAGTCCATCCTTGGTGATAATAAATCCTTTCCAGATGGATTGTAATTTCCATTTAATCTTTTACTCCTCTGCCTATCAGCAACCCACTCGGCATGAGAACTCCTTTCTGGCTATCACTGGCATGGCGTTAGATGCTCTTCAAAGAGCCCAAGAACCCTTAAGGGGGCACTTGGGGAAGATAACGCTAATTTAATAAAGGTGGGAATTTAAAGGTGATGAGTTAAAACTGCATTAAGACAACAAACGGATTCTCCCAGTCAGAATTAAAGAGGTCTTAATTGAGTTTAGAACATTTTGGAAAGGAAGTGCTTGACATAAATTCTCCACTTTACTGAGAAAATGAAACAAGTCACAAAGAATCAGAAGCGTTTCTCCATACTGATGGAGGCAGCCATAACAGTGCTTTAAGTTATTTTAATTAATCCATTTAAGAACACATTCAAATCACTTGCATTTAGCATCCTCACACAGATTATGCAGTGAAGTGGGCCCCACCCTTCAGCAGCATCTGAAAGCCTCTCCTGCTAAAATTTATCCAAAGATAGCGCAGTCTGCTAACATAAGCTTGATCCAAAGACTGGGGGCTTAGATTTCAGAACATGCTCTGTGCTCACATTCTATTGTATTACTTACTATTACAAATCATGCTTATTGGGGTTGCTCAGTATTGTCACAAGCATGTGTCCGCATTGCTAAATTACTTAGACTGCTTTTGCACATTCTTTTGAAAGCTGTATTAATAGCATGATCAAAGTCTGCAGGAAGCAAGTGGGAAATGCCATTATTCTTAGAATTAAAAAAAAAGAGAGGGAGACTATGGACAATCAAGAGCAGAAAATCCCATTTCAGAGCTGCAGATCATTCATGAAGCCCACGTACGTCACAAGGTTCAGTTCTCCAGTTGTGCCAGCAGCTGAGCTCCACCAAGGATAGGATGCCAGCAACTCCCTGCCCTCCTCTCCCTACCTCACAGAGCAGCCCCAAGAAGACTCATGCACTCAGGGAGTGCAAATACTATTATTTTTTATCATTTTGTCATCGCTGGCACTTCCCTGTGCCAGCTCAAAAGAACAGCCTCCTTCCCTGTTCAAGGATAGTTAAGGGATTAACAGAAGGATTACCTCGCTGTGACTGCACTGTGCAATACCAACTCCTGAACCCCAAGCACACCCAAAGAAAACATTTCTTTAAAAAACAAAGGAGGGACAGAGAGAGGGGGAGATGCCAAAAATCCCTGAATAAAAAAAGAATGTACATACTAATAATCTCAAAGCCACATGCTTGTTGGGAAAAACGTAAATAAATGCCATAACTTCTCATTTGCAGGAGGGAACACGCTGTTAAATTCTGACTGCCATTATCCCTCAGATGGGCTAGTTTAGAAAAACAGCAGCAATGGAGTCTTTAGGGTTGATGTAAGCTGGCCACGTCGTTGCACGCTTTTCCAACAAGGTCTCTATGGCAGAGGGGGGCTGCAAAATGCAAAGGAACAGCTGGAACCAGGGGGAACCAGCAGTAAGCTGGGCTTGGTTAGACCTAAGGTTTAGATTTCCATCCAGAAGACAAAAAACACCGCTCATGCAATTCAGGATAGAAACCATCGCTTTTTCTTCCTGGCTTAACAGTTTCAAAGCAACTCCAGTCCCATTAATTTACCTATGTTTAAGTGTCGGAGTCACATAAAAGCAAGTAAAAGCAGAACTGAAAGCCATAATGAACTAGCATGCTAAATGAGTTCTGACTCCTCTCTTTAGCGGTCACTTAACTCTGCACTGAGCCAATGAAAATAATGTTTATTTAAAGGACTAATAAAGAACAGCCTTAATAAAATAAATCATGTTTATTTTGCCTAATTATTTTTCCTGTTTCCGTGAATGATTTGCCTATGCTTATTGAAATGCCATTACTGAGTACCTGGAGGTAGACAGCTAATGATTTTAATAGGGATAGCGTTTTAAACATTATGTTCAGATGTTAATCACATCTGTACAAAATCACATTCCTAATAATAGAATTTAATTCTGTACATATTCACACAGAGCAGCTACATACAGGGCAATGCTAATATCACTACCTAGTTTGAAACACAACTTCATTTATCCTGTAGGCATATGTATACAAACACACACACTTCTATTTCTTTGTAATACAAAGGTATGACATTTGCAAGAAGATGCCATTCAACAAACTAAAGGAGAGAAGAGTCAGAGTGTGACCAGCTATTTGTAAGGCTGCTGCCTGTACAGATTTCCTAGAAATGCTGCCTGGATGACTCTGATGGTTGTGTGTGCATCCACAGTTTGAATGTGGGGATGTCTGGGCAGCTGGTGGCCCAGCTGGAGCTACTGCGTGTCCAGGCATCTCAGCTGTGCACATTGTGCAGGCACCAACAAAACTGCATAGGAAGTGCACAACAAGTCTGCTCGTTTAGAGAAATAGTGGGCTTAAGGCACATGCATGAGGAAACTCATGTACATCCAAATGCACACTTACAAGCAGCATTCAGTTACTTTCTGAGAAGGAGAGATCAAGTAGAAGGCCATGGACACAAAGCTGAGAGCTTCCTGTACTGCATCACTGTATCACAACTTCACAGACACCTGGGACAGAGGTAAAGTACCCCTAAGCATTGGGGCAAGGAAATCTTCAGTGCTACAGACACTAACATTTTTCTTCACTTTCATTCAATTAAGAAAATATTTATCTGGTTAAATGCAAAACCCCAATTCTAACACATAATTCCCATTTAAAAAGTAAGAGATAAAACCCAATGATTTATTAAGCTGAACTAAAATCAAACATGGTACACTAGTATACTTCTGATTTAAAGCATCTGAGGGGACAGTATGATGACAAAGATCTATCACACATTCCTTAAGTGCAGAAAAAGTCAGCTGAGAAAATCTGACACACTTGCCATATTGGGAATTGCGAGCAAAACAGTTCTCATTTCCCTCTCTTCCTCTGGCTGTCAGAATGAAAAACTGGGAAGCATTTACCCAAAGACTGGCAGAGTCTGTCAAAGATTTAGCAGTATAATTGATGGGAAATCTAGTGTGTTTAGACAGCACTGCCTGAAATTAGCCTCTACACCACAGCATGCCAAAATTCTTATGCCATTACAAAACATGTCCAAGGAAAGTGGTCCAAGTTCTGGCAGCTTGCAATGGCAGCTTGTTTGGATATGACTGAAGCAGCTTCATCCAAATATGGAACACAGATTCACTCTGCAAATGATTAAAACTGGGTGTGTGGCCAGTGACATGTAAATGATTTGCCATTAAACAAGAGGCATAAGGCAGGTGATAACATTCAGTAATAAATTTGTGTGTATTATGATGCTGTTCACATGAAAGAAAACCAACAAGGACATTGAATTAACAACAACATAACTACCTAAGAAGCTTTCCAGCTACTTCGGATATTAGACCATTAATATTATTTTTTTTGTATTTGACGGCAGGGAGAAGTCTGGAAGCTGAGTGCAGCGCCATGAGCAGCAGAAGGAAATCAGCCTCAAGCTGCAAGGTAAGCTTAAGTGTCACTTTAACCCAGTGAAAGTTTGGCCAAGTAAAACCAAATGCATCTGAAATATTTAGCAAATAGCTTGTAACTCCCCACAAAACCACCTGCATGCTGCTCTACTGCACCTTATTAATAACCTGAGCTAACCAAAATGTTGTTACTTACTCCATCAACAAGTCCATGCAAGATGTTGCTCAATCCTCAGCAGATCTAGCAAAATGCAGCAGTGTCATAACAAGCATGGATTATCACTACCACCAACAAGTACGAAGGTTTCGCAATAAAGACACTATTCATTAAGACACGAGGTTCCTGGCATGGAAGATCTCAATATATCAAACGTGCTGTCAACAAATGCTTGTGATTTAACTGTCTGAAAATTTTTACATTACATTTCCTGCAAGGCACATTTTGTGCGATACACGCAGGTTTATTTAACATGACCGTTCAACTTCTGTATACTAAACTATATTATATCTTTGTGGGGTGTTTTTTGCTTTATTTCCTTTGAAGACATCTGTAGGCAGACAGAAGATACACAACTATTAGAATACCTATTGGGAGAAAAGCTTTCAAAGATCAAAGAATTGTCTTTGCCTGCAAAACAGAAATGATCACAGTCACTTGAATGGTATCTTTTTATTGGCATCCTTAATAAATGCAATTGCAACCAAATTCCTGTCTGTCTGTCAGCCTGTCACCCAGAACCAAAGCTGTGTCATGCCAATGCAAGCTTCTTGTGCAACGATACCCTAAGACGTAATGGATTGTGGATAGAAAGCAAGGCAAGGTCTCTTATTACATATGCTGAGCTATATTAGGCTAGCTTCTCAAACATATTTATGTATCTACATGTATGTATGTATATATATGTATAAAGAGAGGATGTGTGCTTAGAAGTTAACAGAGTCTAAAAAGTACAAAAGGAAAACACAAAGTTATGTGAAATACTGGTCTCAAAGACATGGAAGTACACACTTACTAAAATTAGTACTGCTACGTGATAAACAACCTCAGATTAACACATGAGAAAATCTTTCTTTCTTTCCCCAGCATCTCCCATGCCTTAAACAAGGCTCTGATATGAAAACAAACTCCACATTAACATCCAAGCTTTATAGCATTTGTACTTAAGAAGCATTTCCTGCTATTCAATTTTGCATTATTTTCTTGGTAGCAAACTGTACAGACCAACCAAAAATAGGGGATTCTAAAGTGGGAAATAGTGTTAACCAGGAATAAGGGCATGCACCAAGGTGGCAACATTTCCTTTATATACAATTTTTGCTGGGCTATTTATTCACTGTAATAATGATCATTGCTTCATTACACAACACAGCAAAGAAACACAGGGAAAGGGAGCAAGTATTTTGGAAGTACAGGCAGTGGCTCTCCATTTCAGTATTCTGACAGAAACTCTTTTTATGAAATGGCTGGAATGGAAACAAGATTCACCTGAATCATGTTTTCCTTTGGAAGAACCTGTGCCAATTGCTAACTGAGCAGTACTGCCAAGGCGCAAGTGCTCAAACATCATGAGTTAATCCCATTAAAATTACAAAATTGATTTACAAAACAAACTATGAAAAAGCAGACATTGGCCTTATATCTTGGTGCACAAACCCTTCTCTCAAAGAATGTATTACTGAATAGCTGAAGTGTAAAAATATTGTTTTAAAAATCAAAATGCTCAGTGCTACATGCCTTCATCAGACTGAGGAGAAAAAGAACATTCTGTTTGCCAAAGGCGAGGACAAAATCCCTACCACTGATATTTCAGAAGACTGTTCCTTGGTTTCTTCCCTCCTCACAAAGCTGGGATATTATTAAAGTTGGGAAGGGCCAGTTTCTCTTACAGAAGCAGCAAAAGTCCTGATCCTGCAAAGAAATTGCAAGTGTTTCCAGGACCAGAGAGGATGAACTAAAATCAATGCCTTTTTACAGCTTGCAAGAGCAGGATCATCTGTATTCTGCACAGAAGAAAACCCATTGCAGGCAGACGAGCAAATTAGATATTCTTGGGGTTTGCAAGCTGAGCCTGTTATTTATCATTAACAACTGCAGTAATTATGCTGCAAATAGCCACCTGTTTAAATTACTCAGGTATTTGTACTGCAGTCAGACTGCTGGCAAATCTGGGCACTTGAGGTTTCAAGTAAGGAAGTCCATAGCTCAGTAATTGAGACAAATCTTACTGAAAATAGAGGGATCCTCAGAGAAACCATAAACACGTGCAGACTGGGGAGCAACCGTGCACACACACTGCTACCACACACACAGCTTTGCAGAGCATGGCCTCACCCTACCTCCTCGATTAAGTGACTTCATTCCTGATTTTCCTTCTACCTTGAGTTCCCGAGCCCAGTGCAACTGCCTTAATTCAGAGCTGCTCCTTGATGCGCTCTGGCTTCCCAACCTAAACTTAAACATTTCCATTTTGCTCCATGTTTCCTTGTCGCAACGCATTTGGTGTTTTCCCATCCCAACCACTGCTCCTGAAAAGACACTGTCAGATTTTGTGCAGAAGAAAACGTCATTTCTGCCCAGAGAGCACAGCTCTGGAAGGCGGTTGCATGGCCCTCGCAGAAGGCTGATAGAAAGCTCAAAAGGTTTAAATGTGCTCTTTTAAAATGGCTATTTCATAAACCTCAGCTTTCTTTGGATGAATGTGACTTGTTGCTTATTCTTTGTGTATTGTGATCAAAATACTGCAATGATTTCAAAGCCTTCATGTGCATGTGACAGTGTCAATAATTGACAGGAGTTTGGTCATTAAATGAACTACATTACATTCACTATGCAACTCAGAGAAGGGAACTGGGAAGCCAAAATGACTTGCAAAAAGAGAGGCAAGGATAGTTGTTGGCACCAAATGCATCCTGATAGACTACTAATAGGAAATGCCTTAAACAAATATTCACAGGTTCCAAATAAGATGTGAAGAGCTTCTTGGCATCGTATTAACAACTTCCATTTTCTTAAGATAACACCATGGTATACCCAAACAAGCTCTTGTATACAGAACAGAAATGTTAAGCCTTAGTTCCAGCTACCACTAGCCAGTTTTCCAAGACAAAAGCTTTAAGGCTCCTTCCCACTGCTGGAAAATACCCGTATTTTACTCAAAGGGTTAGCGATTTTATGGCATGTATTTGTTGCCAACTCGCCGTCAAATTATTTTCCAACTAATTTAACACATCTTGACTCCAAAGTGTTTTTTATTTTCTCCCCTGCTGGTATCACAAAGTCAGAGATCAAAGGCTGCTTCCCATCTTCCAGCTCGTGCTACACTGAAGCAAATTACCAGATACATTACAGAAAATTTGCAGCACTCACGCAAACATGGTCACGAACAACCCAGCAAACGTTTGAACAACATGGCAGAGGCACGGACACTGACAGGCTGGAGCTGGCAAAGCATGAACTATGAAAATGTGCCTCCTGTACCAAAACAGGGCTTGAAAGAAAAAACTAAAATCCTACTGGGGAAAAAACAAAAGAAGGGAAAAAGATACAGCAGGTTTCTTTTAGCTTGTTTTAATGTAGCTAGTAAAGAGATTTGTAAAGCTTTGGCAGGTCTACACATGTTGTTTTGTGTATTTTTTTTAACCTGTTCTTGCCCATATGTGTAAAGACAGACTTGCAGAACGCTCAAAGAAAATAATGAGTAAACGTCTATTAAAGACCAGGTCAAGCATTTCTAGCTCACCTCTCTCCCCCTTTCAGCACGAGCTAATCCTCCTTTGGCACTGAAATAAAGAAATACAAACAGAAATCCCTTCTGCGTTGGCTGCCTGCCTGAACTATAGTGTCTGTAAACTTTCATTGAAAGCCATGTTAGAGTGAAAATGAATTCAATGAAGACAATTCATCGCTACAATAAGTGGCCCTTTCATAACAAAACATACCTGACAGTTTGGTTTTATGACCTACATCGGAGGAAAAGACATATGTATACACAACACATGGCAAGCAGGCACAGAAAATCATGAATAGATGGGTTCTGGCTTAGTTTGGAAGAACACTTCAAAGTAAAAGACCTCCCTCTCTGATAGCAGTGATATTGCACGTGGAAAAAGAAAGTGGGGAGAATCTCACTTCTGTTGTAAGTACTTTCCTCCTCGCAGCAACCACTCCCACCCTGCAAGAGAAGTAATTATCTCTGATATTCCCAAAACAGTAACTAAAAGATAAATTAGGTGAGCAAAGGGATTAAATCAAACCAACACCACTGGCTGCATCAGTCTTGATCCCAGCTTCTTTTACAGAGAAGCAATCGAACCAACACTTTGCAAGATGTAACTAAACAACCCTACCACCACCAACAAAAAAACTCCGTAGCAAAAAAATACATGCTATCAGCTACAAGTATCAGAAAACAGAATGAACCCACTGACTGAAAAAGCTTCAACATCAGTTTAATTTAAATCAATACAGAAATGAAAGAGTTCCTAGTTTGAGATTTCTGCCATATTAAATGCATATGGAAAGCCTTTCAGGACCTTTCATGGCTTTTTTTTTTTTTTTTTTTTTTTTTTTTTTTATCATTAGTGCATTAAAGCAATTTCAGTAACACTTTTGCATAAGCTCAAACTGGCTAATAAACAAGAAGAAGCTTTCCAAAATTACCTGTGCAAACCTAAGTGGATTACACACACACAGAAAAATCCCAGCTGGCATCCCTTTAATGACCTTTTTGACCATGCCCCAGTGGTTTTCATGCCACGGACCTTCAAGTTATTCAGCTGCATTACAGATCAGGTGGAATGCCTGGGATGGATGAGGGATGATTAGAGTCAGAAATTCCTGGTTAGGTGCTGAAACTCCCAGAGCAAGAAAGAGAAAAAAGAAGCAGGACTGAAATAGCATGAATAATAAAGGGTGATTGATAATTCATTATAAAAGTGCTTCTCCTGCTTTGTTGGGATGGTGGCAGTTACAAGAGCCAACAACGAGGGAAATAAGACAATCTTTACAGGTACTGGGGCTACAAAAGCAACAGTTTCCACAGGGAGAAAAGCTGGCAGGTACAGTGCCCAAGCATGAAATAAGTGAAAATACTAAAATTAGACATTTATACAGTTATTTTTTTTCTTTCTCTCCCAACCAACCAACCTTCCAGAGCTGTAGTCTTCTCCCTACTTGTCCCCAGAGAAAAACCTGAACTTGACTGACACTTCCCAAGCAACTGTGAGATATGCAGTTTTAACACCCAGTTACTTCCCTGATACAGCAGATATCAAAACCACAAACCCTCAAGCTCACAGCTCCCTGTGTGTTGACACAGCACTGACAGCGTACCTCAAATGAACTCTACCCAAACCATTCTTGAGCGTGTTGTCTGCAGCAAGCTCTCAAATATTGACTGTCAGGACAAAAAAGAGGACCTTTGGACTTTCCACTGAACATTTTACATTATATGACATCCAATGCAAAGTACAATGTTGTTCCAGTTTTAAATGAAAGGCGCAGTGCCAAAGAATTCTGATTCACATGTATCAGTGAAGTGGCATCCAGCAGGCCCAGCCAATGAACATGGAACAGCTTTCAAAACACTTATTTTTCCACTTTTACTAGCATAGTTCTTCTAACATCGCTAATTATCCAACCCTCCAGTTACCATGCAGCAGGCAGACCTACCAGTTACACGGAAATAAAAATGGTGACCAAAGGACATACATTTCCAACTATGTTTACATCATTTTTTTTCAGTCCTCTTTTCCAGTAAATGATAATTGCATGCATCTTGCCCTGTAAACGTGAAATATCCAGCACTAGGTTATATAAATGACCACCACATTTACTCAAACAGATTCTCTGAAGCACTCAGTTCCTGTTTAGGTTTTCAAATGAACCAGCCCATCTTTAAAGAGCTTGGCAGTCAGCAAAATAATCAGTCTCACTGCTATTCCCCAACAAAACTACTTTCCAAAATGACAAGCCTTACCCCATTCAGCTGTCAAAACAGAGCATACAGCCATATCGCCATGCTTTGTCTGGAGCAGAGATTGTACAGACAGTAAAAGCCAAATCCCTCCAAACACAGGATCCTCACACACATCCTTACTAGAAGCACATAGCTCATAAGGTTGTTTTCAGTTGGGTTATTCATATACTCTGTGTCAATTAAAAAACAAACAAGCCTGTCTTCCAGCCGCGTTATTGAGCAAGCATTTAATTTTAAGTGTGGATCCATCCTACAGCTAAATGCATCTCTAATTGCTTCTGGATTTTCTGAAGTTAGGTCATTGTGACACCGGGTCTACACAAGCAGGGAATTAGCACTACTTGTGTTAAAAGAAGAGTCAGAATTAACCTCAGCAGCATGAAGGAAATACAAACACAGTTCTTCTTAATGGTGAGGGGAGCTTGGTCACCACAGCACGCTGACTCAGGCTACAAACCCGTCCGCAATTCTGCCCTCTGTGAAGCAGGAAGCTATTTTAACTCAGGTTGATGCTGCCTGTCCAGTTGTAATCGCCTTTTTTCTTTCATCTATTTACTCCCTTGATATTCCTTATTCTTTTAAATCCACACACAATCCTTCTACAGCTTCTAACTCAGACACTTCAAAGCCTCTTCCCCAAGCAGTTTACCACATGCCCTGGCTGGCTCCATGTATTTCAGCATGGAACGCTGATGCAATGCGAAAGGTTGTTTTACCCACAGCTCCATGAGCACGCGAGGGAGCATTCCTGCACTGTGAACACTCTGTTGTCACCTCGGCTGTAATCCTCCATTAAGGACACTTGGAGATGGTGCCAGGCCACAGCCCCTGCACTGCAACCGCTTTTCTCCAGAGAATTGGGAGCTCGCTGTCTTGATAAAATGACACAGAATATCTTCCTCAAGAATGAAAGCGATTTTCTAGCCTTTGATTGCTGAAAGCACACTTGATAAATTGAATGGGAAGGCATAAAAAAAAAAAGAAAAAAAAAAGGGGGGGGGGTGACTGAGAACAAGAGATGATAACAATGAAGCTCTTATGTGAGGAGGATTCAGGTCATCAATTTTCCTTCAGTATGAATCAAATGCTGTTAGCAACATGGAAGCGGCTCCACGATAAGACACACAGACACGCTCGAGAAATTTAATGCTTCGCCCCTCACCACAGAATTTACAGCATTTAATCGACCAAATGGAAAGGCAGAGGCTCTTATCAACTGGAAAGTGGAAGGTATGACAAGAGACCGGGCTGGGATAACGAATGCTCAGTGAAGTCATAGGACTGCTTGTAAAGCCACTCGGTGTCTCAGCCACGCTGAGGTTCTCACAGATAATTAAATTACATCTCCCCCATGGGCACAACCTAATTTGGGATGTGATGGAAGTAAGGGATGGCCTCCGTTTTCTTCCATGCCCCAGAGGACACAGAGGATTGCTGAGTTAGATGCCTGATGATCCACATCAGGGTTTGCATCCCCATCAGCTAGCATTTCTGCCTTTACTCACTAGATTTCCCCCTTGTTCCCCTCAGCTCCTCTCTCTAGGTTCATTTCCAGAACACATCCCTTGAAAACTCTTCCAACCATTATGCAGACTTCCACCCCTGCCATCATCCCCACTTAAATCTAGTAGTGACCATATTTGTCTGCCTCTGAGTTGTGCCCCCTGCATGCCTTGCTCTCTTGCCATTCTCTAGATTCAGCTCAGTAGTACACAGTACATCACACAAAACAGCAGCAAAAGAAAAAAAAAAACACCTCCACAACAACAAAGCCAAAATCATCCAGCACTGCACAAGATCATGCAGTCCTTCATCAGACCTTCATGCACATCTCTTTTCCCCCAGAGGTGTTTACAGTAGCTTGGAGGCTTGTTTCAACCTAATATCCTCTAAGAGGCAGAAGCACCTGTCAAGTGAAAGAACTGCTTGATACGGATGCAAATCTTTATGTGCAGAACAATCTCTATCAAACATTGTAAAGGATGCAACGTTCCATTAGAATTAACAATCTGCTACTAAAGATACTGTCATCCTTCCCTGTTATGTTTTTAAATGGTAACTGAAAGAATACCACATGAGCTTTACAGATCATCCAATATATTTTTGGCATCTGTTGATGTAACCAGGTATTATAATATAAAAGATTGTCACAGACACCAAGTGTTCTAGCATTTCTTGGAAAAATAATTTTATTTACCGTTTACAAGTTACCTGTTCCATATAAATTAATGTTAAAATTAATATATAGCACACATTTCTACATCAAACAACCCAAAGGCAGAAAATGGAATAGAAACGGAAGGTTATTGGCAGCAATTGTTGCAAATGGCTATCCAGGAGAGTTCTCTTTGCTCACAACACTCATCTAAACATTGATCCAGCACACAAAAGGCATCTTTAGCAATTTGAATGGGATCTGCTAGTGAATTTTCTTTTTTTATGTTAGTTGAATGAAACAGTCTTTTGGCTTCTGAAAAGCCAGGAGACAAATATATCTCTCCAGTAACAAGGGCATTGGTCTCCCCAGCACATTCTTCCCAGAATTTCTGTGTTGACAAGTGTTTTCTTCTTTCTATTGATTCAAAGCATGCTTTAAAATTGCTTGCAAAGGGGAAATTGCTCTTTTCTTACTTTGTTCAATAGTTGTCATTCCATAGTGTCCAAAACCTAGTGCCATTAAATTAAAGGGAGTATACAAGTTTCCATTCCATGTAAGCTGTGGCAGATCCCTGTAATAACCAGCTTTCCTATCCAATCTGGTCTCAGCAAACCTTTCGTTCCATGAAGATATCAAACCTTCCATACTGCCTTTCTGCAGCCACAGGGACCTGCCATATGTCTGGGAGAGGCTCCACATGAGCTGTGCCATTTGTGGCAGTCTCAACACTGCTGGTGTGACTCTCCTTATAAACACCCAGAGCCAAGCCATCATCTCTGCATGGGAAGGATCCCCACTTCTCCTGAATGCACAAATTCACTTACAGACAAAGGACACCAGCAACAAAATCTCAGCAAGCGCCCTCTAACCTTCATAGGTTTCACATCAGTCATGACAAAAGAAATACAGCTCTCTCATGGGAAGTGCCCACAGGGCTGCAAACTCAACAAGGTCTTTGTCTCTTGGTAAACAACACGGAGGAAGAAAGAGTATTTTCCATCTAACACTAACAGTAATGCAAAGCGTGATTATTAAAGAATTCTCATGCTACATTCTGATTTCAATCAATTCTCTATATATAAGAGCAAAGATGTGGACACACAAACAATCATTTCAGCACAGGAAAGTCTACCTGAATAGGATTTGTGCTCGTTTCAGAAAATGGAATCTACTGCAAACGACAACTGAGGAGAAGTCTGTTTTCTTCAAGTTGTTTCCAAAAAAGTACAGAAGAGAGAAATTATACAAACCTCTAGAAATGTCAGAAGCTTTGACCATGCAACTCAGCACCCACTGCCCTGCTGAAATTCTCACTCATCTGTCACTAACACAGGCAACACAGCTACACACAGCAATGAAACGCTGCTACTGCACCTCACTTTTTGATGTGAGCAGGTATATGCCTTTCTTTTTAGAACAAAAGGGAATGGGCTGTATTGCAGTGATCCATGTACTGCTTGTTTTTGAGTGGAATCAGGATGAGAAATTTGGGAATGAGCCCTTTTTCCTCTGTGTTGAATGCAATAGTGGCGTGTCTGCACTGAAAAAGTGACCAGTTTCTCACCTTAGCATTGTTTTGGATTGCATGTCTAGCAAACTGCACACACACTCCATTTTACTGCGCAAGATCAATTTAGAAAAGCAGAAAAAAAGGAACAGAGAAAATGAAGAAGCTCAGTTTTGAACTCTCTGCAAGTGTGATACAGCATATCTGCAAGCAAACCATATGTTTTATGATTTTCATGACTAAAGTGACAAATTTCTGACCGCATTATTGTGGGTGTCACAGAGACAATTAAGTGATCACCCAGAGACGCAGACTATCACACAGTCTCACTGTCAACGGCAATCAGAGTCATCAAGCACATCTGCAACAAAATGGATTGGCAGAAGCAGAAGGATCAGCAGCATCAATTCATTCTGAGCAAATTACAGAAAAGTAAATGCCACAGATGGGCAGAAAAGCAGAGATCTCTACATTATACCAGTGTATAAGCATTAAAAGACCTAGAAGGTGTTTGCACCAAGCAAAACAAAAGCACTGTGCAAGGCAACAGAAGCCTCTACTACTTGCCCCAAAGGGTACTCAAGAGCTGTAACACAATATTAGGATGCCAGAAAAAAGAGAACAGAGAATAACATGACATGTAATATTATATCTGGTGAAACCCACTTGCTCAGTGAGAGCAGGGATCAGAGAGGAGAGGAGAGGAGGAAAGAATTTGCCCCAAAGGCAAATTACACCACAACCGCCTGCTTTAGGACTATTCTTGTCCTAAGCACTGCTCTAGTAAACTCTCCATGAAATCAGCAGAGGATACTGAATATTCTGGGTTTCCAAAATCATGATAAGGATTAAAATTTACAGCGATCGAATGTATTTGCATACACTGTAAGTGGAAAAGTCGTTAGCATATAGTGCATGAGTTCTGATAAAGACAGAAAAAAACATTCCTCCCTACACTGCAAAAATACTTGGTCCACAGCATGTTAGACGCTGCAAAAGCACTTACTGTATGGTTTTAACCAGAGGATCTGTCATACCCCAGCCAACTTGAAGACTTTCCCTGGAAATGACCCTCTTCCCCCACTTATTCCCTGACTACTGTAAGTTAATACTTCTTTGTAGAGATTTTCACTTCATAGCAATGTTACTGTGGCTTTAAGTAGAAAGCTCTGCCATGTCTACAAGCTTCGGCCACCTTGAAGGTCTGAGCAATGAAAGATAGCCTGAGATACAGCCATTCTGGGTAAATTCATCCTCTCAGCAGAACCAAGCTAGAGAAGCCAGGAGTGTTTGTTTCCTTATATTATTAACTCAATTAAGCATGCAATAAAGATTGCTGAGTAAAACACAGTGTGTCTATGTGCATGTAGAATGCAGACTCAAGAGTCTTAATATGCCCTTATAAATACAGCAAAAAATAGACCAATAAAATATTTTGTAATGACTATTTATGTGTATACAACAACTCATTATTTCAATTCTCCGCATCAGGGATTTCTTGTTTCTTTCCTCTATCCCTTAAATAAATCTAAATAAATTATACATTTAAAAACAGTCTATGCATCTGTAACAACAGAAACAAATTTCATTTAACATCCAGCTGTCAAAGCCAACCCTTCTGTCACTCTTCATTCAAGTCTGCTTTACATAATTCATGTTGTCTTAATTATTTCCTTCTCTTTCTGGTTAGGATGGCACTTAAGGACGAGTCACTTACAGAGCAGTCATTTCCTTCGGAGATGACATATCTGGGTGACATGATCACGTATAAAAGACCACACTGATGTTATAAGGTCTCCAGGAGGGGAATTATGGATACAGAGGGACTATCGAGATGGGACATCAGCAGATCTGTGTATTACAGCAATAAAAATTGTAGCGCATACACGTGATACTAGGTTTTAATACAGACATACTGTGCCATTAATAGGACCCCTTTTTCCTCCTTTATTTCCCTTACAAACAGAAGCTGATAAGAGTTTACAAGAAACAAAGGAACAAGATACCAGATCAAATCAGATTAATTTTTCTTCTCCCCCCCGCCCCAGTCAATCTCCCAGAAGAAAAATTCTCACACCAGAGTTGAGGTCCTTTCTAAACCCTCCACCATTCCATGCCACTAGCAGTTGGTAGAAATTAGAAATACAGCCTTAATCACACACACACTAAACGATATCTACAGCAATACATGCAACACTCTAGAAATATCCTATTTCTACAGGATGAATACTTAAATTGTTTTAAGTGGTCTAATTTATTAATGCCTGGAGAGGCCTTCATTTCTGCCACTACATTTCAAGAAGCTATGTTCATCAGCTCAATACAGTCAACAATCATAAATCAACTTCTTCACTGTATATGATGAATGAATTCACTATATGATAAAAAGAGCCAATTTCTCAAATTAAGGTTTCACTCTGAGATGTGCCTCATTTCCCTCTCTATTTTTATCCTTTCTCCTCTCTATGAGCTCCCAAAATCTGCACAAAGAGATCTTCAAAAGCAATAGGCTGGATCCTGCAAGTATTTGCTTGCAACACTAACCATTACCACTCAGGCTAAATTCTTGGTTAAACTGAGCTATCGACGAAAAAAAGTTCTTTAAAAAATCCCAGACCTATCAGAATTGGAGTTGGGCTCTTGATGCTTTAAAATCATGGTTAGAAACTTTAGTGACCACTGCAAACACTTCCCAGGCTATTCGCTCAAGTGCTTTTCCTCCTTGTATATACACTCCTATGCTTTCCATCCTCCTCTGCTGCCCTGATTACTTTTCATGACATCTCCAATTATTCAGAGCCTCAATGAAGCATGACCACTTACTCAAAGCTAAACCAAAATGGCAGCAATGGCCCCCACCTCAAGGTTTTCAGTATCTCATAGCACAGCCTGAGGCCAGGACTACAAAGGTGGATTTATCTACTGCAGCTGGCCATAGAGAGCCACATGCATGACCCAGCAAAACTCAGCAGTCCTGCCTCCCTAGGTGCTGGAAAGATCAAAGGGAGCAAATGTTGTCACAAAACAAAAACCTAGTAAAATATTAATATAATTGAGTACCAGCTGGCTATGCAACTAATATCCTTCTTCTTCAGCTGCGTGTCATACCCACCAAGATAGAGACTGCCCGTATCATGCCAAATCTGGATGCAAAGATAGCCTACCAGTCCAATTTTCATTATACAATTGGTAAGAGGAAATTACTGAAAATGGAAAGGAACCTCCCTGGCACATACAGAGCTAAACATGCAGAATGCATTTGCTGTTGCAGCAGTACAAGGACTGTATTGAACAGTGTAGCTCCAGTTAGCGAATCAAAGTGCTCTTACTACAGATGGCAAAGTGCAGCTCACCTGAAGCAGTACAGGAGAAGCCTCCACATTGTCTAATTAAAGTCCCTGCAACCACATTAAAAATATATAAGGATTAATCAGAAATTTGCAACGCTTTCAAAGGAAACATGATCATCACCCGGGAGCAAAAGGACTCTCAGAATCTCCTAGCAAGAAAGAAGGAATCTAGCAGATGTAAAGCCTGGAGAACACAGAAAACATTAAAGAAAGAGTTACAGCTTTCTCCAAGCCTGATAATAAGATAATAACAAAAAGCTCGGATAAGATGAAAAACTTTAAGCTGTTTAAAGCCAAAGGCTAAATTCTTGAGCACATTACGATGCCAGCTTCCTTGAACCCTGCTTGCAAACTACAGTCTCGTATACCACTGGCAAAACAAGGATATATGGTCACTGTGTCAATGTGTAGATCATTAGTCAGAAAAGTCTGGAGGTGCTGAGCTGAATGTCATGACACCTGTGTGTGATGTTAAGACAGCAGTTTTTCAGCATTGTATGTGATGAAACAACACAAGTTTCACAGACTTTCAGGGCACTGCACCTTTCTTACTTGCTTCATGGTTTGGACAAAAACCAGATGACCAGCAAATCACTGACAGATATCCAGTATACAACAATCTGGATTTGCCAGCATGCTGCAGCACCCTGAAGGTCTTTTGAACACTGATATGCTCCTCTAAAGAGACACGTGCTGCTTCTGCTTTCCTTCCTGACTTCGAATCAGTTCAACTCTTTGTAGAAAGGAAAGGCTGTCATTTGCCATCTTTCTGTGCACATGCTGCTGTACTTTTTTTTATATGTACATTCTCCTATACATATATGCAGTCATACTGGAAGTCTTTATATCAATATATTTAAAACATCATACTATATACAGCCTATTTTGGCAACAGCCATCTGGAAAAGAAAAAAGCAGAGAAGAAATAATTAAATGCAACCAAACTAGATTTTGTATACTTTTGTCAGCCTAGAGAAAGAAAAATTACTCCGTACTCCATAAGCAAATTTACCACTTCGGTACCAACAGCTTTACCCATATGGAGACACCCAGGCTACACTGTACAGCAGCAAACTTCAGCAGAAGACCAGCTTGCATGTAGGCACGCTTTTAACTGCCACCAACGAGGGGACTAGACTTTCATCACCGTGACAAAGGACATAATTCTGTTTCTTCTTGTAATTCTGATTTCAGTCTTTCAAAACCTTCTATTTTGCTGTGTGGTCAAAACATCTCAGCATCCTTTTGTTTCAGTTAAGCCCTCCCATGAACCAGTTCAGGGTAACCAACAGCAGATGACGGCTACTGCCATATGCGGGGATCTCAAAGATTACTCAACGTTTACCTAAGGGCCTTATGCTCAGGACTAAACATTCTGGACATTTTTGTTGCCAATGTTAAGTGTGCCTTTAAATAAGCGCTGCAGCTACTACTGCTTTGTTCCACTTCTAGCTGGGCAATGCAGCTGTGACCAAAGCTGTACCTTAGATCCTATAGATTGCCTCCCTCCTATAACATCCCTAATAAAATTTGTGATATTCTAAAAGTGACGGGCTCTTGATTTCACATTCCTCTTACACAGTTGCCTTATTTCTGCTGAAATAGTCAGATGAAATTATGCATGGAAACTCTGCTGAGAATTTTCTTCTTCGTGAAAGAATAAAAAATGCCCGACATGCTCAGAATTCAAATCAAGACCAGAAGGGCCCTAATTCCATGTACGTGTTATCAATATGGTACACATTTGACAGACATGCATTACTTGCCAAACTTGAGGGTACCCCCCTGGGAGGAGGGGATTAAGATGCAACCTTGGATCAAAATGGGCTACGCAATCAGGACTTCCCATACCAACAGTGAGGAAATGAAATTCATGGTGGAGAGGTTCAGTTCCTAAAATGCAAGGAAACACTGGAAGAAAATAATGTGATTAAAAAACATGAATTAATTCCTTTACGCAGAAGAGCCCCAAAACACACGCTTGGCAGGAACGCTCCACAAAATCACTTATTTATTCATTCACTTTAGTGGCCATGCTCTACTTTGTGAATTATTCCTGATAATTCAAGCGGACACATGAAAATGGACTCACTTTGCACATATTTTAATACATATTCTGGAATCTCAAAAGTAAAGCCTTTGCACTATAAAATGCTTTCTAAGTATGCATATCTACGTACATATCAGAAGATGACAACTGAAAGTGGGTATATTTGTTTTTAATCACTTAATTATACTTTCTCCCCTCGGTGCATTAATTTGGCAATTAAAGGATTCTGCTCTCACCTAAGGGTGAGATGACGGAGCCTCTTGGAGCCCTGATTTTTGGCACCACCTCACTCCCTCTTTATGCTTGAGGCTGCTTCCCCTCTGACTGATTCTTAATTCGAACGAGATTTCACCAAAGACTGTATCAGAACTGCAGCAAGCTAATCTTATTAAACCATACGAGTTTAACAACTCAGAGCTTGACGTCAGGCAGGCTGTTTCCAAATTGGTGTACTGAAGACCCAAATTAGATCATGAGTGAAATATTAAAAGGCAGTAGAGCCACTTAAGAGTGAACTTCCATTTCCAAAAGAAATTTCTGGACAGTGAGAAGCCGGGACTCATGCCAGTTCAGTGGGAGTCAGTCTCCTGGCTGCAATGGGTGCTTTAAAGTGCTTTAACTCTTAAAACGTAAGCTACTGAGAAAGACTGTTAAGACATAAAAGAGTTCACTTCCCATTCCCAACACCAGCACAAACGTCCTCCCATAGGGTTTCCTACTACAAGGCTCCTGAAAAAATACACCTTATGGGCACACCATGGGCAAGGCATTATAGCTTCACTATCATTTCAGCTATTGCTGGGTACAGAAGGCTGCAGAGACTGGAAAAGAGGAAAAGTGCCAACAGCAGGATGCAACACACCCAAGGACTGCAAAGCTGCTCCCAAGGTTCGTGAAGAAATGAGTGGCTGGCTGATCACCCCTAGGTCTCCTCAGCCTTCAGGTACTCAGACCAGCTGACCACCAGGTACCATTGCTTCTTGGATGCCACCCAGACAACAAAAATTAAGTTTGCAGAGCTTGTAGGGAACTCTTCTATCTCTGCACTGACTTCAGACTGCTCCTCATACACATGGCTTTACACGAGCACACAGCTGTTTGTTGGATTCCAGTCTGACACAACCAGCATTAGTTTTCAATGTTAGGTGCCTGGCTTTAACTCTTTACATCTGGCTACAAGTGCAGCTAATCAACTGAAATCGATTTTCCAGAGCTCAGTCTAATCCACTGCGTAGAAGGTGACCTATATTCTTTGTGTATATGTAGTTGGGGTTTCTGGGTATTTTTGTTGAGGTGTCTTGAATATTAGATGCCTGTGTTCAGCTGTCTGCAACCTTGTAAGTAACTGAGAAGGGTGACAAGGAGAACTTGTGACACAGACACATTTCAGAGGGATCTCAAAATATTTCTCCCCTGTTCCTGCAAATACCAGCAGAGAGAAGTCCGGCACTTGCTTTTGTACAGTTATCTCTCAACCAGCCATGGGAAGACTGCTGCATGGGTTAGCTTGAGTGCACCCCTTAGTCCACCAACATCCCTGCCAGCAGCACAGTGCTTTCATCTGCATAGCTCAGACCCCAAACACCTGCAGCAAGCACTGGCTTCCCTGTGCTAACCGATCTAATGGTTGCTTTTACATTTTACTCCAGTATTTGCACTAAGGAATAAAGGTGTTTGTGGTGTTTTGGTTGGTCGGTTGGTTCCCCTTCTCTCTTACCAGTGCTAGCCTGGCACCACTGACATGGCTTAACTGGAGCAATCTGTTCCAAGTGACCAAAGAGCTAACCATTTATCAGGGCCAGAACAAGCATTCTGGGGAGAGACACAATTATATTGCTGGGGTTTGTAATATGGAGTCAAATGGGACATTCTGTGTAATTCAAAGCCACCTGGGCAAAGGGAGAGAGGAAGCAGACTTTCCAAAGAGGGCCTTCCCTCTGTCCTTTAAAGTTGCAATTAAAATAAAGAAAACCATCATCATCTGAGTATGCATCACAGGGGACAATAAGTAAAAAGAGTGCAGATAATAAAAATAACATTTTTCCTTTACATAGGTGGATGATGCAGCCTGAACTGGAACGCTGTGTACAGTACAGCTCATCTTGTCTCACACGTGGCACTGCAGACTTAAAGGGCATCCAGAGATAAACAATAGCAACCTTCACACTCTCATAACAAAACCCTGAACAACTCCTATAGGAAGGATATGAGAGATCACAACTTTCTCCTTTGGAGAGATGATGCATTAGAAGCAATGTGACAAATACATAGAAGTTAATGAATGGAAATGAAAAAGGTAGATTGGATCCCTCTGCCTTCACAGGCATGAGGACATGACATGAGGGGGATGATGATGATATTAAAATCTGACAAAAAGCAATTTTTTTTTTTTTCACACAATCAGTTGTTAGCCTGCTGGACTTAAAGCTCGTGGAAGTTAAGACCAAAGATTTAATGAGATTCAGAAAGGGTCTGGAGATTCATACAGACATCAAGCATATCCAGCAATTACAGTTAATGCTAACCAAGAAAACCTAGACAGAAGATGAAAAGGTCTTGGGCACTGGGTTAGAGCTCCTGTCTATTGACAAGGGATGGGGATGAAAGGAGGCTTGTGGGTGGCAGAGATCTGCACTGCTCACAAAGCAATGCTTCATCCTACCCTGAGGCATGCAGGACTTGGCCTTGCAGGACAGGGCAGCAGGGCAGAGCAGCAACTGCAGGGGAAAACCTTCTGTTCTGACATACTTGCTTCCAGCCAGCTCCAAATCCCACCACCTCCTTCCCCCCCCCTTCTACCCTTGCATTAGTTTTATAGCTCTGTACATTTCTCTTGCCCATAACTCCATCCTCCATTCCTCACCACATCTCCGCAATAAAGTTCTTCCTTCTTTGTCACCAGTCCTACTCTGAGTAAAAGCACGTAATATACGGCCTACTACCAACTGCAACACTCGGTAACAGACTGAATGCTGTGGCCGTAATTCAGTCCGGAGGCTCTACTACTGCCCATAAACTACACGCTGTCTCCCAGTTTACGATGTCAGCAGGACTCCAGCTGAATTAAGGCTTCTACTGTATATAACTGACACCAATGCATTATCTTATGCATAATGCATCGAAGATGGCTCCAATCATAAATCCCACAGCCTGCCCTTCTTTTCCATCACAGATGCGGTGTGGCACCTCATACGCTCTGCTTACTGATACATAAAAATCCTTCTCCTGAATCATAAAGGCAGCAAAACCTTTTCTTGGGTCACTGCTTCCAATAAAAGCCTTTCATTCTCTCTTTTCCCCAAAGAGATTGAAATAAACTTCAGTTCATCCCACTAGCAAAACTCACACTTAAATTTCAGAACCATGCTGAACTGGTGATTCAGGAACCAGACCATATTTATGACATTGGAAAGCGAGGGATCTCTTCTTAACACCCTGTCTTTTGCCTGTGTGGTTTCTCATCATCATGCAACATCTGGAAGCCCAGGCAAATACACTGAAGCTGCACAAGCATTTGGGATCTGCAGAGCAATCATACGAGATGTAAAGCCACGTGGTGGCTGCCAAACTGTTGGTGTGTGAAGATGAGAGTGAGGTCTGCAGAAAGCATCTGTAGTCCTGCAGAGAAGTCAAGAAAACCAGGCATATACATACAGGGGGTGAGGTATTGCTGGTTTCACACATCTGAGAATGGGATACGGAGTTAAAGCTCTGAACAGTCAATACGCGACACTGTCAAGGCATCTACTGAATCCTGAACTGACAATCCATTGAGAATAAACCCAGTTTTGACCTCAGGAATAAACTAATGAACTCTACTGTACCAAAATAATAATAATAAAACAGAAAACAAACAAACAAACAAAAAATCCACACACAACCTTCCTCCCCCAAAAAACACACACACCAAAACAGCAAAACAAAAAACAACCCAATAAAGACCAAAACAACAACTAAATCACCAAACAAATCAAAATCTGATATAGGTGCACAATGTTGTGCAATGCTCTAAATCTATTTAATCTTTGTGACGAAAAGACCAGGTATCTGAAGGCTAAGCCCTGTGACAGCCTCATAAGGCCACCGCATTGAGAAAGGCTTAAGATATGGAAAGGCTGAGCAGAAGCATCTCAATGCTCATCACCTCAGTGACTCAGGGAATGTGTAGCAGGTGCCACAGTAAGGATGCAGAAGCCCAAATTCAGATTTTGCACTTTGGACAACTCAGATAATGGTACAAAATCTGTTTATGGAATACAAAACTTGTTTCAGCAATAGCAGAGTATCTGAGGGCCCAGAGCAGCATCATATTGCATTGCCCCCCTTGCAGCAACAAGGTTTTCTGTGTGCTTGTACCCACCTCCTGCAACGTGGTAATGAATGCAATACACGTTTCAACTGGCAGACTCCACTGTCAGCAACATCTCCATCTCCTCTCAACAGTTCCTCCTTGGGTGCAAATCAGTAGCTGTTCTCAACAAACCTCGAATGTTTAGAAGAAACAGATGACAGGAGTACATTTCATGTAGGTTTTCTCCTACTGGAAAAAGGTACCTGCAGCTGCCAGGAGTTAGCCAGTCCCTCCTCTCTGACAGGCTGGAGCTGGCCATTTTCACACCAGCAAGGTACTGGATGGAATAAGTATCCTGGCATGGCTTCCAGCACCTCATGCATGTAGCAGTTCTGAGGCCACTTCACAACATGACTTATCCAAGAGATTATTCCCATGTCTTCTATTTGTTGCTAAGGCCAGTGGAAGGTGGGGGGGGGGGGGAACAATTAAAAAATAAAACAGTTGGCAAACTGAACCAGTCCTACAAGACAGCAATAATGAATTCTTCCAGCTTCCAGAAGGAAAGAAACTGGTAAGTTTCTGCAGAGAAAAGTGGCTTTGGAGATTGCCAGTGCTGCAAGAAATAGGTACACGCAGAACCTTTTCTGCAGAGACGGCAGAGAGAGAACACTTACAGCACACCATCCACTTCACACACATGCCCAGGACTTGGGGATGGCTGGGTCAGGGGAGAGCCAGAAAGCTGAGCTCTGTGTAGAGTAAAGCATAGAATGACAGCAGGAGGAAGCAGAGCCAATCCAGAGCTTTCCCTCCAGTCTGCACACCTCAAAGAGGCCTTTATTTGGCCACAGAGGCTGCCGGTCGCCTGCCGCTTTCTCAGCTTGAGCCTGGATTTCTCCAAACAGGAGCACGTTTGGTCTTATCAGTGACCAAAACCCAGCAGTCACTGCAGAACACAACCATCTACTTATTTATTTATTTTTTTAACTGGGGTGTTTTATAGCTGGCCATGGCTACCGATTGGTATCTGGGGAAGCCTAGAGCATTACTTTTGATCTACAGAGCCTTCCACGGCTTGGAACCTTATTACCTTCAGAAACTACTACCTTCTCCTCATCTGTTTCCATGGCAGCTGCAATCAGCCGAGATGCTGGGACTGACAAGCCCTGATTTAATGGGGTACCAGGGCAATTCCAGGGGGCTGTCGTTTTCAGAATTTACTCCTGCTCGGTCTGACAGCATTTTCAGTAAGGGAAGAGGTAGGATAAATTAAGACTGTACGGGCTGGGAAGTAGCGATCTTTTTTAGAGCGATTCAACAGTTCAGTGCACACTGTTCCACTAGCACTTGATTTTTTTTTCCCCTCTTAGTAATGGTGTACGTGCCCTTGTCCCAGGGTCATGGTGCAGATGAGATTAGTAGACTTTGCTTCGTTTTAATCTATCTTTCTGCACAGCAAGAGAATAGATTGCTTAACCAAGGTTTGTTTTCCAGGATTTCAAATCAGAATCTGGGGAATGTGAGCTTTGGTATTCCCTGCTCATTTCTGCTGGTTACAGAAACCACTGTTTAACCGAAACATTAATATTTCTCCATATTGATGCTTTTCACAATCATGATCTCAAAGCGCCAGACTTGTGTTTCCCAGAAAGAGAAAAGCCTCGCTTCCCACTGCAGCATCTCAGTTCTTCAGAAACGCACTTCCCAAGCCATCTGTGTGATACCAAATTTAGAAAAATGAGTAGTATCTTGGCAGTCTTCACAGAATGTACTCAGGATGCAGGGGAAAGCAGGGGGGGTGGGGGGTTCCTATCCAATGGGGCACTTGGTATCTGATTCAGAGGTGATGATGACAACGTCTAAGCAGGGTGCTGTTTTCTGAGAAATATGCCATTAATTTCTTTAGGGCATGACACAAGTGTGCTGCAATTCAAATAAGGGCTGTTTGCTCAGTCCTACCTACGGCCTTTGTAATTATGGCACAAGGCAGAGCCTCCGGGTCTGCAGCTCTCCTCGTTTCACACATCTTCTCCGCATTCAACAGAATGAGCTACTTTACATAAAAGATTCCAGGAGAACAGCCCCAAATTGGTATGATCAAAACCAGCAGCCACTTTAAGAATGATTAACGTGAATTACCCTATCTGTGAAATACAGATAACCCAGCCTCTTTATTTCCTGACACAAGAGCAGATCACTAGCATTTGAGATGTCTTGGAAATCACAGGTGCTGATAGCATCAATAACAGCACACTATGAGATGCAATATTATTAGAATAATAATGACACTCGTTTCAGACTCCTGCATTTTTCAGGTCATCAACCAAAAACATTAACAAAACACAGCTCTTCAAGAGATGAAAAATCTTTGCAATGTGATGCAAGCTGTTTCATACAGTTTCCTTCCTCTTCTCCACCCTGTACAAAGTGCCTGCCAGCATTCTTCCAGCTATCAGAGAAATTGTAAATGTCCCTCCTTACATATGAGATTACATACAAGAACCAGGCCATGGCATGGAGCCTAACAACACTCTTATGTTCTTAATATAACTGATTGGTTTTTTGTTTGTTTTTTTAAGGTCTTGACTTACAGGCTTCTTCAGCGATGCCAACACCAAAACCCCATAGACCAACAACAAAGACTGGCTTTGAACCTAAAAGAAACTAGCTCGGGTACCCAACTGCAAGCCCCGCTATGAGAAATTCTCTCTTCTGCTCAGCCACCAGAGATGAGCAAAGTGCAATGCCAAGATCCTGCTTCACATCAGAGTACATTAGTGGAAGGCAAAATGAGCCCAATGCTTCCTTCAGGAGAGAAGGGAGCGAAACAGCTTTCAGTCAGCCTCTCTAAGCCTGAAGTGCTGACATTGGCATGGAAGAGTTCTGCAGCACTCTGCCTGGACAAAAGGCAGGACCTGTACAGATTGGGCAAAGACTTGTGCAAGTGATGGCTTTTGCATACAGAGCTCTCTGAGTTTCCAAGAGATACAAGAGAGCTTCCCAGCAAGAGCTTCCCATATTTTCTACCTTCACATTTTTGAAAACTCAGAAGGAATTTTGCTTTGATTTTGAGAACAGATGTTAAGACCTATGAACGTTTCTCCCCTGGCTCTTCCGTTACGCCCGCTGGTTTTGTCTCATTATTCCCTCCTTCCTCTCTTTCCTCCAACTTAAGACTAACAGACAATTGCTGGGGTAGAGAAGGATCCTTTTACTCCTCATATCTGGAAAGCAAAAGAAAACCTTTATCTTGTCTTTAAGGCAAAAACTGCCGCTGTTTTGTGTGCACATATGTCTGCATGTACACTCAGACTTTCTCCTCCCTTTTGACATCCAAGGCTAAAACCTACAGAAAAGGGTAATAAGCTCAGTAAAATGGTCTGTTTCAAATTACAAAGTTAAAAACAAAGGTGATATCAACAGCATGCGCTTCTGCGAACATACATGCAAGCCAGATCCATCCATCATCTTCATTCCATTAGTTTTAACCCGGAAAGTGCACGGGCAGATCTTTGTTCAACAAAATACTTCAGCACATGCCTAAAAAGAAGTGCATGCTGGCATGTGTGTCTGAAACAAGGTGGCAAATGAATGTTAAAATCCCTTGCCTGAGTTGAAGCCTTCTACTTGTGTGCCATTGCTAGCAGGTGACTACCTCCACCAACCACAGTCAACCCACCAGCAGGCACAAAGGGACACACAGCATTTGTGGTTTTTTTCAGTAGAGCAAATGGCAGTGTTAACATTTATTAATGCAAAGAGAATTTTTGTGGGAATGGGAGTTTGCTTTTCCCTATTGTTTGAAGAGGACTCAGGCTGCCTAAATGGATGATATGTGGCACAGTTGCTCAAGGGCAGACATGGTGAAGTCTCCCATGGCACAACACGCTCAGCTTACAGTGGGTATGGTTATGATTCAACTGTTTGTTACAGCCCTCAAAAGATATTTCTCCAAAGTAAACACACTATGAAGTACATTTCTCACTAATTATATTAGAAAAATCTTCAACCCATAAAGCACTCTTTCTGAGCTTTTATGGGCAGCTGCTGCTCTAATGCTGGAAGGAAGAGTCCGCAAGTTTGAAAACAAAATAGGCCACAAAGATTTAATTTCCTATAAAACAAGCTGTTTAAACTTTCTTTACTTACAGCAATGCTCTGAAGAGTTTAAGAGATTTTCAGAGCAACACTCGCAGTGAAAACTTCTCGTGTCCTAACTGCTCAGGGGGCTCCGCAAGCACACCATCAGATTTATGCCTTTCCCTTTCAAAATAACTCCATGTACTCGTCTGCAAAATTAATTTCAATAAACATACAGAAGAAAGGAACGTGCCAGCTCAATTTTGGGGGGAGGGGATGGTCCTTGGGGGAGCAGTCGCTAATATCTGCCATAAATCTGCTCACTCGCAGCCTTGGCTCACATACTAACATCTCTGTCTCTCTGACATGCTTCTCTCCCCACCTTTCAGTCTCCCCCTCCCCTCAGCCATGCCATAATGCATATAAGTTGGCTGTACAGAGTTGCTGATTAAAAAGTGCTAGCAGTTAGACAACTTCTTACAAAGACTACAAGGGGGCTGTATTTATGAACGTGATAATTAATCAATGCATAATAAGCAAGCGCTGTGCATACAGTTTTTCTTTCAGCATGCAGACAGCCTCGATTACCATGCAGGTTACACTGCCACGAGTAGCTGCTTCCACCACTCCACAGCATTAGCAAAGACAAGCTTATTGTATTAAAACCTGCATTCCTCTGCAAAACCGCCCAAATACTGCTGAACTGATTAATTTTGCAGGTAGAGGCTTTCAGAAGAAAATGCCACCGTTAGTGCCACAGTGGCTGGGCTGTCAGGATTTTCCTTCTATGCTGCTGTTTTCAGATGCTCAGCTATAAGGCGGCATCTGAGCTGTGAACCGGCGGGCTGGTTTGCATCTTAAGAATGCAATTCATTTTAATAGTTTTAATTTTAATTTTTTGTTCAACTCTTTGAATTGAGGGAGATTAAAAGAGAAAGGTGAATGGCATAAAAAATGCGAAGTGGAGTATTTCCCCCCTTTTTAACCTGCCTTTTAACTAGAATCAGTTTGTATTTACTTCCAAGAAACTCAGAAGTACCCAATTAATAACATGATTGCACACTTCATGAAAACTGATCATCAAATAGCTTAAACAAAAAGAGTTATCACCCTTTCCTGAGGCTCCTCACTGACACACACACAATCAAGCATGGATTTTAATATTCAGTCAGCGGGGATTCCCATTTCTCTGACAAGAAACATCCCCTTCAGTGACCATCCTCCATTGCAATCCCTCTCTGCTCAGATGGGAAAAGAGATGCTTTGCCCTAGAGAAGTGCTTCTCTGCTAACTCTCTGCAAAGCAGTTCAAGCCTGCAGTGACAGCAAGAGGAGCCGAGTAACCGACGTGAATTTTCATCACACAACATGATTACATGCCCTCTCTGACCGAGAGGCTAATGTTTATTGCAGTCTTGCTACACCTGGGAACTGACCAGGAGATCATAGAGCTCTGCATGTGGCTAGGAAGGTTGAGTCTGGAGGACGCTACCACATATATAAAAAAATATTAATACATTGTAATGGCCCACAAAGGGGATGACATGGTTTTATTCTGCCGATGTGGAGAGGATTAAGGGTTTCTGCTTGAAGCCACTAACAACTTGAACAGGAGAATTATAGTAATTCCACTAAAACCATGCTGAATCCAAGGGACTGGATGATGTCACATTGTTACCCTCACACTTGTTTTGAAAAAGCAACCAGCACAACCCCACAGAAGTGATTTCAAGCAGCTAGGCAGGGAGGTCTGACTTATAGAAGTGCCAAGGGAAGCGGGCTTATAGAAGCCTTTTGCAGCAACTCAGAATCTAAATCTCTGACATGGAACAACTCTGAAGGGAGCTCAAAAATATCCATTAGCATGTCAAATACAAATGAAATCCACACTTTCTTTTCTGCTGCTTACACAACTCCATTTTTAGTGCAAAGCGTCTTACAGCAAACAATAGCAAGACACTCCATTTACTCCATTAAAATCCTGTACGGCTTTGGCCATTAGGTCACCATACAAACACCGCTGCCATGCCTTCAATTAGCAACACTTTGCCTATGTCGATACTATTATTAATATCCTAAAACACTCATTTCTATTACTATTAAATTAATAGTAAAATGTACCGGATAATTATTCATGTGTAGTTATATTCGGAGAAACACCCTGTATGTGATTAAATGTCAAGAGCTGTGACTTACAAATCCTTCCCACGCCAACTCTTATGCCCAAAAAAAAAAAAATCTGGAAAAATTCAGCAACAGTTAAAGTCATTCCAGAACGAGGATATCTATAGGTTGGAATAATCCATTCAGCCCTGGCTCTGAAATACAAGAACCTGCCCACATGCAGCACCTCAGCTGCCATTTCCAGATGCAGCGTTAGCAATTAACAGCAATGGTAGTTATACAGAAAGTTAGCAAATCATCTGCAAAAGCAACAATCCTGGATGAGCACTTGACTGCAAATTCAGATCTTGTCCATAACTGAGCCTGGCAACTTGAAGAACGATGGAGACTTTTCTTTGTATTTTGAAAAATGAAAATGTTATTGAGAAAACACAATATTTATCACTTAAAGGAGATTACTGGTTATCTGTATAAGAAGAGCATCAAAGAAAGAAGGTACATTTGAGAAAGGCTTCATTTATATATTCACATTAGGAGCATTGATATTTAGGTATTTCAGAGGTAGAATTAAGACTCAGCAGGTATCAAGATAGCTGATTAGCAGTACTTACTGCAAATGTTATTTATATTGTGTGATCCTAGCCCACTCTGGTAAATCACAGTTTATCAACGACAGCTGTAATTCTGTACACATACATAGAGACTAAGTACCTGCATTTTCTCGTGCAAACATACAAACAAACTGCTGTGTACATTCCGGATTTAAAGGGGGGGGAAAAAAAAAGCAATAGCCATCAAACAAAGAAAATTAAATACTATACCTTTGAGTCATAATCTTATAGGCATCTGGCAGATAACAGCGGATATTCTCCATCTGAGCAGGATCAGAGTCACAGATTTTATCATCAGTCCTCCCATAGTTGGCACTTTCAATCATGATAACATCTGTTCCTGGGCAGCGAAGCTCTATGGGGTAACTCTCACAGGACAGTTCCCTTCGGACCACAGCCATGGGGACCGGGGCACGGCTGAAAGCTGCAAGGATTAACACAGAAACACAGTAAACATTTACTATTCCACAATGAGACAAGGATTAACAGCAGAATGATTTTAGCAGCAGTTTTTAATCCATATGCCATACTGAGATCTGCTCCGGTATTCTTCAGATACGGCCTGCTGAAAAACAAAGTCTGGAGAAACTGCTTCTCTGCTCATCTACTTAATTCTCTCATCACTAAAACAGCAAATGATCCCTTTTGCAAAGGGCTGTAGAAATCCCCTATTGATAGAGGTAAATAGCAACTACAGTGTTGTTATTACCTCTGCTCTCCATGAGAGAAGCTAGGTGACTTTGATCTATAAAATTACAGCCCTGTGTTGTAGCTGATCAGCCAGGAGAAATTTTCTGCCAATGAGCCATCCAAACACCGGGATCCCACCTGCTCAGTGTGACCGCATGTAGTGACATCTGCATTGCCCCTAGTCCTTAGAAAACACATGCCTAGTGCCTTTCACCATGGCCTGCAGTCTGCCAGGGGAGGGCCTGTGTGTTCTGGCAACCATCCTGAAGTTTGGGCCCTGCAGTGATATTTTCCATGGAAATGCCAATACGTGTGAAACTCAGCGATTAAAGTTTCAGTCTCGGCTTTGCTTTGGATCTGTCTGAATGTTTGAGACTGCCACACATGTGGGAAGTTCATTCAAACAGCCTTCAGAAACCTCACTTGTTTTAAAAGAAATGTTGGCTACAGGTTGCTAATTAGAGAAGAAGCGTGCTTTGAGATAACTTGAAAACAAAGCCCAAAGAATTAGCAAGCAAATCCACATGACAAGAAGAAACCATACTTCCCATCTCCACAGACTCTTTGATCTGAAGATCACCAGCATCCTAACACGAATACAAGAACCTGACAAATACCTATTGTGGAGTAGCTACAAGTTGTTGCTCTTGTTTGGGCCACAGAAGGTTTACGTGGCTTCAGAAGATCTCACAGGAAGCCCACTGTGACACTAGGAGCCAACTATGTGTTTTCCAGCTGAGTGTGTTGGCCATGAGCTGAAATAAAAGCCAACTATGCTCCCTTATTCCTTGAGGATGAAAACCCAACAAAGGTTTCCAGCTGTAGGGACAATATGCAATTCTGGCTTGATAACGTACTATCACAAAACCCTGCATCACATATAAACCCGTATTTATGTAATGTGAACATAACAGTCAAGGGGGAGGCTTAACCCTGACTGTAACAGACCCAGGTGCCATCCCACACTAAATGTCCTCAATCAACAAAATTGAACCTCAGCCCTATTACAGAAACACCACAACACCCTCCCAAAAGAAAAAAAAATCCTTCCCATGCACAGCTGTCCTTTCCAATAAAACTTCCACATGGTGCACACACTCCACATTTCCTCATGGAAAAAGAGCACACTGATGTTCCTCTGTATACCCCTTAGCAGTATCAAGGCTGCCTCTGTCTGTCTGTCTGCAGGCAGCAATCCAACACATTACATTAACTACTGTGCAGCATTCTATTATTGTCAATTGTCTCATTTAGATATGCATTACAGGACAGAGAAACATTTCCATTTCTGTAAATTTGCAGGGATAACCCGGTGATGTGCTATAGGGTTATGGACTAACTGCCAAACTCCTGAGACAGACATGCATTCATTCTTCAATAATAGCTTCTCCAATTACCATAGCTTTAGGGTTTGTATCATGTAAGATGTGCTTCTTCCCTGCCATTAGACTAACAGTTTTGCCCTAGTCTCCTATTGCACCATACATCTGTTCAATGCAGCGAAACCTTCGTGCAACCAGATTCTCTTGTTTCAGAAAGAGGGCAGGAGAACAAGCACAAGCCCCTAGGATGCAATACCTCATATTTGCCCTTTTGCTCCCAAACATCTATGGGGTGCACAGAAGGAGGATAAGAGTGGAGGTATAGACAAGATTCGAACAAAGAAAAAAGCCCAACAGAAAGTCAGAGTTGGCAAAGCCCAGAAATTTTAGCCAGGCATTCAAATAACACAATGAAGTTTCAGATCTGCTGGAGAGGATCTGTTTGTAGAAGTCCATAGCAACCTCCGCTATGTGAAACATCGGGCTTGACGGCAGCAGGGAAAAGTTGTATTTTCCTCTATTAGCTTCAGTGTTCACAGGCCCATCGTGGACCAGACAATTTCAGATGTGATGTTGGTTTTGGAAAGGGCTGCAGAGAGCTCTTTTTTCGAGACTCTTCTGTACTAAACCTGGCAGATTGGCAGTATAGGAGACAGGTGGTTTCTAGCAGTTTTTGGCAGAATGCTAAAGCCAAGTGCACTCCCTCCTACTGCCATGTGCTTAGATGACTCTCATTAACTGCCAAAAAGAGAAAAAAAAAGGCAAAATGAGGTCTATGCAATCAAAATTAGCTGTCTGGGGCTATGCTTTGGTCAGCATCTTGGGTAATTTAGACACTTTTCTTCAGTAGACAATGGCCATTTACGCTTTATGCAAAAGAAAAGGTTGGAAAACTGAGCCACTTGCTTCAATGTTTGGATTGTGGATGTGTCTACAGACTACAGTAACTGCAAAGATAGATGCTAAAAATGTCTTACTTTTACAGTTGCTGCTCTAGGAAACAAAACTCAAACCTCTGACCCATATGCTTCAGAAAACACATTTTTTGCTGTGAATTCCTATGCATTCTTTGCTATAAATATTCTATATTGTCAAGGCAGGTAAGCACTAAACATAATGTCTGAGGGAAACTCTGTTTAAAAGTCACAGAAATTAACTGACTGGGAATTAACTTGTCCAAACCTGGTGTATTTGTCAACAGAAATCCTGTAAATACGCAGCTAATCTTAATTCTCATGTTTTGTGGAAACAGGACATTAGAAGCTGCTAACAGCAGTACGGTTTCATAAAAATAGACATTTATCTGAGAACAAAGACAGCATCCTAATCACACAGCAAGTCTATCAATAAGGAAGATGTAGTGCTTCAGGCTCCTTGTGGAGGATATTACAGTTAATATGAAAATACAGAGGTTTAACAAAAGCTGTTATACACGTTTCCGCAGCAGATGTGAGAGGATATTTCCTGCATATTCTATATGTACATGAGACTTTATGACACTGATCTACTAAAAAAGCATGAATCCCCAGTGAAGTATCTCACAGAATCACAGAATGGCCTTGGTTGGGAGGGACCTCAAGGATCATGCATTCCCAAACCCCCCCGCCACAGGCAGGGCCACCAACCTCCACATTTAATACTAGACCAGGCTGCCCAGGGCCCCATCCAACCTGGCCTTGTGACAAAAAAAGAAAGAAAATAAAACTCTTGCATTCTATTCCCCATAAAGAACGCCTGAACAGATATAAACATTTCTGGATGTGATTCACCCTGTACTGGAATTCACCCTCTTGGTTCTAACAGTCACTCAATCACTTGCCATCAGAAGGACAGCTTTCACTTACAGACACTTCACTGCAGTGTCATGGAGTCAACAGTTATTTCCTGGACCTGCGGCATAAAATAAATGCGACACCCTGGACAAACTTTATTTGGATCAGGAATTAGGAATAACTGAAGAGCATGAAACATTATGATAGGAGAAAGCGATGGTGTGTGTTTTCCATCCTGCCACCCTCCATCAATTGAGCATCTCTACATGGCTTTTTTCTATCCTGATATCTGCAATAAACACTCCCAAAAGACATTAGAGGTTGGCTGTTTATCTCCTTTGTGAACACATTTGTCAACACTGTACCCCTATACAATAATCTTTATCATTTTTACTGGTTTTCCTGCGAGGAGTAAATTATTATTATTTTTTGCTTCTTGCTATGACATTACAGAAAAGCCCATCTGTGAAATACACAGCACGATTGTATTAGTTCATTAATACACTTCTCTCTCCTTTGAGCTGCTCCCTATCTTTGCAGTCTCTCACTGAGCTCCTTATTTAATCTCCTAAAGAAGTGACCTAATTGTTGGCTGGAAGTCAAGATGAGCTGACGGCTGCCCACTACTTTGGAAAACAGGTGCCTTTCTGCGAGATCCTATGTGCAGATATCTATCTAAATAAGGACAGCTGAACCTAAAAGTCTTCAAAAACACCTTTTTTTTTTTTTAATATTTAAACATGTGCCAACTCGACCTCTGCAAATGTGGCCATTCTCTGGAAAACCCCATTCTGGAGCTTATACAAGGTAAGTCAGATCAGAGGAAGAAACAGGCACAGGATTTTAACTGGGCAATTTAGAACTTCTTCGTCTCTGCTAATTTCATGAGCTTGAGAATTAAGTCATCAAAATCTTGTGCTTCTTTTCCCTCTTGCTTTTGACCTCAGAACATAATTGCCTCTTGTCATGCCTGCGGGGCATGGGCTTGCAGTTATCACTGCGTGCTTAATCAAAATGCTGAAATAGCCTTTAAATTACGGGTCCTCTTGGCTGCCAGAGACTCGTTGAGCTCTGTTACATTTAGAAGCATGATGGTAGTAGGCACTTTTAAAAGAAAACTGTGGGATGATGTTTTTAATTAGGTATTATATGCAATTTTCCCAGAGAAATGTTTTTCTGGCTCAGAATTTTCAAAGCAAAATTTAAGTGCATATTTAAGTGCTGCAAAACAAAAAGCTGAAAATGTAGAGATAATTATTTTTACAAGCGCTGTGCAGGATTTGGTCTGCCTAGCAAAACACCTGACTTATTGCTCCCAAAGGCAAACACAGCATGCCAGGAGAAAAGGTTTCCTACTGGTTTGGAGAAATGCCTCTGTGTCTGTAATTTCACAGTACTTAATATTCCCACCATTCATCTTGATTCTGCAGAAATAAATATATACAAACCTACCTCTGGAATGGGTACAGACTGAACTCCCATTCAAGTCAGTAGGCCTTATATGACTGTTGCTCCCTAAAGAGAAGCACACTCTTAACTGTTCTTCTAAATCAGGGTGCCACTTTTCCTATTAAGATATAAAGCAGCATTACTGCGTTCATCTGCAGCATGCAAACACAGCTCACTATTTCTTCTCTTCCTTAATCCAAATTACATCTGGCCTCTGATCTCAAGAACAATATTAGTAGCAAACAAAAACTTGGGTTAAAGATAGTGATAACAAACATTTCTCCCATTAATACTGTGTCCATTCTCCTAATCTTTTCATGCTCACAAATATTAGTTTAGTTCTGACAAGCTTAAAAATCCTGGTTGGCCTAAAGTTCTTGGAAAGCTTGTGCTTGGAATACAAATACAGAAATACTTTTCTCTTTCTCTCTCCTTCCCTATGTACAGTGACAACAAATGAAACAGCAAAGAGCTCTGCATCTTTTCTACAGGGATTGGTTAAGATAGCCTTTCTTCCACTCCCAGCCCGCAGAAGGGTTAAAGGTGCATCCTACAGACAAAGGTTGATGCCAACTCATAGCAGCAAATGCTTCCAACATCCATTTCCAGCTTCTCCAGGGAGGAAAAGAAGACTGACTGCAGACAGAGTGGCCAAATGGTTGGAGACATTGACTGTCCAAGGCTGGAGCCGGACAGTGCTGGTTTCCACTCCTACGCCCGCCCCCCCCCCCCCAACTCTTTGTTGATTGCTGACTAAAAATGGGAAAACTACCTGAAACCCTCCATTAAGCACTTCAATACCTGTTTGAAAAATGAAGGGAAGAACTAGATATAATCCCCTGAAGATGAAGAACGTAGCTTCAGTCTGTGCTTCCTTATACATATCAAATATTCCCAGGCTATTTGGGGCTTTCCTATTTCATAGAAGATATCAAGAACAACTTACAACTTTCCTTTATGCTTTACCAGAAGCAGTGGCAACCCCCCACCCAGCAAAATGCCAACTAGGAACAGCCCTCACAAACTGCAAGAGCAAACCCTCAGCAGTGGGATGCAGTACATAAAAGCAACCAGAGAGAAATGCAGTAATGTAGAACAATCTAGCAAAGACAGGCAAATAAAAACAAGGGGAAAAAAGCACATACAAAAGCAACTCCTTCCCCATGTATTCTATGTGACATTTCAGGTCAACTATCTCATGGTTCCATAATTTGCTTAATCTATCTTTATTGTAACATTCAAGTGGCATCACCGGAGATTTGCTCCCAGGTTACATGAGTGAAATTACAGAAGGAGCTTGACAGCAAGCTTACATTCAGCATGCTCCCCCATGATGCAGAGGGCACACAGGAGAAAGATGTAGCAAACATTTCTACATGGCCTGCCAGAAACACAGAGTGCAACTTCCAGAGTGATGCAGCCAAGGATATAGACAGGAGCACAAAGACAATTTCATCAAGTACAAACAGCCTTTGTCCCCAGGCACCAGCAGGTACCCTTCACTTTCACGACAGCTCTTTCTGTATTTCTAGGTGCCACAAGAATTTAGAACAGACAGGACAGGCAGAATTCCTATTGGCCATGGGACAGCCAGGGACAGCAGCCTGAGAGTTAAGCACCAGACAAGATACGTCCCGAGTTACTTCTGCTCACACTTCATATCACTGACTGTCCTTATCTCCTCTCTTTACCAGGCTCAACTGGTAAAGAGTTCTCCCCTTTACTTTCCCACACTTCAGTCTGGGCAGAAGCTTTTCTCAAAAATGAAAGTAAATTTGCACAGATTAAACAAAGAGGAATGGCAGAAGACCATCACAAAGAGAAAAGAACTGTGAAGGGGATGAACTTGCAAGTAGATGCCATCTCAACAGCAGGCCAGGCATGAGGAGACAACAAAGGATGGATGCTCAAAAAGGAAAACTGCTGGCAATGCTGTGCATCATTATGAAGAATGATGAGGAAATGTGGTTAGGTGATGGGAAGCAAGATCACAGTTGCCACATGGCAACTACGCTGTGCTTCAGCTGCAGATCCTGTGCCCGAGCTGGTGTTCACTGGGCCTGTTTATGAGGCAGGTCAGCTCATTTTCATCAAGGCACTAAACTAGCATTTACATTTTAAAAAGTTTTCTATCAGGCTGTAGAATGTATCAGCTCACCAAAGGTTGGCTAAGGTCATAGAAAGGAACCAAAACATTCCAGGAGGAAGGAAACAAGGTTGAATTTAATGTGCTGTTCAAAATACGTGACAACCTACCTTCAAAATCAGAGGTCAGAAGTACAACCCAGCCCGAGTTAAATGCTACTTAACTGAATTTAATTAAAGTAGAAACAACAAGTTGAGAACAACAGACAAAAGACATCCTGCCTTCAAGAGGATGGCCCAATGCAAGCATATTAACATTCAGGCCCCATAATGGGAAAAATCTATAGCCAAGCACCTTTTCCCTTGCAGTGGATCATCTCATTTCTATTAAAGACACATACAAGAAGGCACTCCAATAAAATTGCTCTTTAAATGCACAGTCTTCCTTAGAGTTAATTATCTTTAGAGAGCAGGAAAACTATGCAGTGGTAAGGTAAGAATCTGTGCCTGAAGTCCTGCACTGCAGTACAGAAGATGTGATAAATAACCCTCATAGAATTATAGAATCACCCAGGTTGGAAAAGACCCTGAAGATCATCAAGTCCAACCACAGCCTAACCATAGTACCCTAACTCTAACAGCCCTCTGCTAAATCACATCCCTGAGCACCACCTTCCAGCCTAACATGGACATTGGTTAAACATCAGGCTTTCACATCCTGCTAAACGTTCAGACTCTAGAGATCTCAATAACTTGAATAAAAGAAGTTTTCAGTTCTATGCAGCAGAAAACAGTCCCTTTATTTGAAATAAAATAAAATACCAAATCCACGTATCATAAACCCACATTAGGGCCATCTAGTTCTTACTCAATTCAAAATTACTGCTGTTACAATAGACACTAAGCAATCTCTAGAAAAAATGGAAGCTTTGACTTTGACATCGCCAAACAACCTTGAAGTCTCCAAATTTAATGCAGCACAAATTAATGTGGTGAAGCGAGTAGAATTTGAGTAATAACAAAATTCACCCCATTTTAAATTACTCCACTGTAGCTTTTTATTATAGCCATTAGTAAGGTTAATTTTTTAATCTGAGGTAAAAACTTTTATAAACCACCATGGCAGGCAGGTTAGTAAAGGCACTGAGATAAATGAGTATCAAGGACTCAGCTTCTCAAAGAAAAAGAGTATGTTTATCATCTTCAGGTTTCCTATTAAATCCAAAGTTCATTTGATGCTATATTTTATTATTGTTTCCATTTAAAATACCAGTTTAAATTCTCACCCTTGCTAAAATAATTTGAATCTGGAATAACTTCCATGAGCTAATAACCTCCAATGATCAGGATGGAGATAAGGAGAAGGAGGCTCTCAAAACTGTCCTGGAAGCTGACAGCGTGCAAAAGAACCTGATTCTCATTTATATCCCATAGCAACGACAGAAAAAAAAAAAAAAAAAAAAAAAGTCCCATATTCAGGAGCAGATCCAGTGAAGTCATCAGGCAGAAATCCTTTTAAGGCAGACGCAAATCAGATGGATTGGATGTATTTGGGGTTTTGCTGAAACAGTGTGACCTGCAAATAATATATTCCTACCAAGTAACATCTCCTCAAAGTTAAAGTTTAATTTTGATTTACAGTTCCCTGAATAGTCTCTGAAGGGGAACGTTAAAGCTCTTGTAGAAATATCTGCATTATTAAAGAAACGATGAACAGCAGAGTGAGGATTACTTTGTGCTGTTTATGGACTTGCTTACCAGAGCAGTAAATCTATTTTTAAGTTTGTACTGCCCAGAAAGGAGAGCTGTGTGAAATCTGAAGAGCTGTTTGGAGAGAAAGGATGGTATCTAAGGGGAAGAATTCCTCTGCAAGCATAGAGACTATCATTCAAATGCCCATAAATAAATTTGGGGTTTCAAACATTGAACAGTTAAACAATTACTTCACATCACAGAAGGCCACGAATGACTCCTGTAGAGTTAACTTTACAAGAAATTACCAAGAACTTGAAGGCCAGCCATCTCCGGGAAGTACTATGGATAAACTGTAGACTGTTAAATAAATGACATTTTTCTTCATGTTTTAGACTTCACAGCTCCTTAGAGCCTCTGCCATAAATAGCAACAGAGAATTCTTTTCCACTAGCCATAACTCTGTAAAAGTTTTATAAAGTCTAAGACTGCTTTGAGATCTTGCCTTCTCCCAGAATCATAGTTAATCATAGGATTTATGTATATGTATGTATATAAAATATGCATACCCGTAGAAATATACATGCACACTTCTATAATTAAGTGATTTATATACAACAGGCAAAATATAAAGTGTAAACGTCAAGATGCAGTTTGGGGTCCCCTATTCAGCACACCGTAAAGGTCACTGCTTTTTAGAAACCATTGGGTGCTCGTCAGCAAGCACTGTGACTAATCTACAAAGGCAACCTGTCCTCAGCTGCTGGGTGGGGATTTCCAAAGTATGACATCTATTAGCTCCATCTCAGAAAGTAAGAGAGGCGTGAGATCCAAGATCCTTCTTACTGACACGCTAACGAGAATTAACAAAGTGAGCTTTTTCAAGCCATTCTTCGTGGCCCTCTGAATCTCAAAGTCTCTCTTAATCAAGTCTGCAGCATAACTCCTCTCTGACTTACAAAGGTCAAAGGTTTCACCCAAATATCCTAGCATATGAAAAAAACTTTGCAGAAATGTACACATTTCTCTGACCAGTGGCCATCTTTATCTGCTTCCACCAGTCTTACAAATACAGAACAACAGAGAATTAAATCTGGGGAAATAGCTGAAACATGTATGCATGCTCCAGGTGGAAATACATCCCGAGTAAAAACATATTTTTATCCACAGATACACATTCTCCTCAATGGAAGATAACAAAACGTTAAAACTAATGAATTAGATTATCTCCACAAAATGGTTCAATTTCTAGGAAGCAAAACCAAAACCCTAAGTTAATAGGGTTTCCTACTGCACCCACCTGCTCACAGCAAATACCGTGGTTAAACATTTTTCCCCTAATGTATGCTGTGTGGATATTGATCTGTAAACACTGCATAAATACATATGTGCGTACAGTACCTGTACAGCGCTGATCACCTCAAGGCGAGCCAGAGAAAACAATCTGAAATAATGCTCACCTGTAGACTCCCAAACTGCTCTGAACAGATTAATTGCTCCCAAGAGAGCCAGGTGAACTGCTCTACAGAAGAGCCAAGAGCCCCTAGGCAAGGAGGTGATTCTTGTCCTGCAGTACCGCTGTGACTGCCCAGCATGAATCAAGTCACAGAGGCACTGTGCTCAGTAAGAAGCAATGTGGCGCCAGTTAGAACCTGTGGAGTTTGTGAGTCCTTGTTTTATGAAAGTCCCCACAACTCTGGATATAATGATTTATGTTTCATCCTGTGGGAAAGCACAGGGCTCTGCCACAAGCAAAGACATTCGCACTCAACTGACCCAAAGCAGGCCCGTGCTTCAAAGGGCATTTAATCTAAAATAAGAGAGGAGGAAATACAGATCAGAGACAGAAGCTATCATAGCACAGAAAGGGATGACCATGCAGCACGAATAACAAACAGATGCAGATATTACAGTTGAGGGCACAAGGCTCACGAGTTCAATGAAAATACGGTTGAAGAAAATCTAACTTGGTTCAGGAAAAACACACTGCAACCAGCTATGATGGACTGAAGACTCTTTCTAAACACAGTCACTACTTGTGTTTCAAATTCTCACCCTTCAAGAGCTCTCTCTTTAGGTAGATGAAAGAATTAATTTTTTTCGCTGATCTCTCTGTCAATGAAAGAAGAATTGCAACTGCCCAAAACAAACAAACAAAACAAAAAAAAAAAAAACCAAAACAGACAGATACCAGGGCTAATGGCAAAGGATAGTTTTCAACAGAATAGCCAATGAATGATTCTGTTCCTGCAAATGAGTCCATGCCCCTACCAAGTGCTGTGTCAGAAGAAGCTGGGCTTTTTCAACCCCCTGATAAGATGAAGCTGCAGGGACAGAAGAGGGGGATGCAAGTGTGATTGGCATGTGGTCATATCTATAGGGTGAGAGTCCCCAGGACAGCAGCCCAGGGTCAGAGGACACTCCAGGAAAGCAGTGTGCAGGCATCCTCCAGGCACAATGCCCAACTCAGAGTTGAGCTACCAAATATTTCTGTATTGTCCATGCCAAGACTTTCCTGAAGGATTCCTCCAAGCTGAAAAAGAAGCACGGAACAGTTTTCATCAAATTGCTTCTGGGAGATGATTAGTTAATTTCCAATGTAATTATGTTACAGTACATTTAAGTGCACTTTCTAAATAGAAGCGGATTTTTATCTAACAAAGGATCCATTTCAAGCACTTTTTTCCTGTACCTTTAATATCCATTTCCTTCTGTACCTATTTCAAGCATTGTTCTTCTGGAGTTATTTATACTCAACATGTAGAAATTTCTGCCTCTTCTCTGAATAAAATTGTTGTGTATTTCCATCATCCTGTTGTGTCATTCTTATTGCAGGAAAGCATTCTGCTGTCACTGCCCTCCAAACATACTGCTGGACTACAAGGAAAAGTCTCCAGAAATGAAATCAGGCTTTCTTTTTTTTATTATTTTTGCTTCTTCTGTGCCCCCTATTATACCATAATAAAGCAGCTTACAAACTCTCCCGCAGCAATGCTCCGCAGAGGTATGGTTACAAAAATGTTTTGCAGGGGATACAGGAAACTACCTGGGCAAAATACTACAGGGTCACAGTGGAAGTCTGCTACTGAGCTCATTCTTTCTGAAAAACAGTTTTCAAAGCAGTGGAACATTTACTCTATTTGCTTTTGAGTGAAGGTGCTTGCACAGAGGACGTGATGTGCATAACCCCCAGTGCAGATGAGGAATGGGGAAAAGCATCTCCTAAACCTCTCTAGAGTTTTTTCATTGCATTACTATCAGAGAAGTATATGTCAGAAGTTTCATATCATGACTGGCAAAGCTAATAAGGTATTGATGTCTATTTTTGAGCTAAGGAAGATAAGAAAATCTTATAGTGAGACTATCTCGGGCTAATTTCATACAGGATCCTGTTCCTATATTTTTAGGCTGATTGAACACAAATAAAACCAATCAAGAACTAAAACAAAAAACAAAACAAACAAACAAACAAAAACCCAGCAAAATCAAGATGCTTATGACCAAATAGCCATGAACCAATTTAAGTGGTAAAGCAAGATGATCACAGTTCTAACTGGTAACATATATACTTTGGGGTGGAGGGTGGGTGGAGGAGAGGTTATTCAGAACAGCATCCTGTAGATGAAAATATTTCAAGCAAAACTGAAGAAAAAGATAAAATAGCCATTCAAATTGTGGGCAGTAAATTGTTTCCGTTTCCAGGTGACCAAATCCCCCACTCTACAACTACGAGAAAAGCACAACATAAAAACCTACTCTCCCCAAATCTACAGGCAATCAGATTAGAAGAACTGTGTTTTTTAAACATATTAAGCAGCAGCAATAATTTTAAAAATAATAAGGTGTATGAGACAAACACAGTTCTTAATCATGAAATCAACCCCTTAGAATTGTCCCATAACTCACTCAAATCTGTGTTTGGAAGGAAGCAAATAGATGTATTCATAACTCAGAGTAATAAAGAAATGCTCTTTGTTCCATCTGATGTGAGGAAAGATATAACAGCAAGTACTAAAACCCAATATTTTTTCATTTTGCAGAATTAGATAGCTTATATCGAAGAGTTTGTAGAAAAAGAATAAAACACACAGTTTTAGGGACTCCATGCTGGTTTTTTAACTTGATCTGGGATACTGGCACATTGCTACTGGCAACCCTTAAAGAAATCACGGTTATGAGAACAGAACATAGCTCCCATCACACAGAAAAAAAATGCAGTAGCTCTTGCTTCTCAAAAGGTAACGTAAACACAGAATCGTCATCCCAACTAAAGCTTTTCTGGAAGTTCAATAAGAACCTCATCACTCCAATATCATTCAACACGCTTCTTGATGATCTGAAAGAAAATAAACTCCAAGCTTGCCAAATTTGCAGTCAGCGCAAAAATTGATGAAATGCTAAGTAATGACATGGACCTTGTCGGTTGTGCAGATTGATCTGTATACTGTTTGAGCACACCGTGCTTTAACACAGACAAATACAAGCCCATGTAGGAATACAAAAAGTGCTCATTATGTCAGACCACAGCCTAGCAAGCAGCCACTCTGAAACAAGACTGTTCTCATGATTGATTAGCATTTGAACACCACGCAGTGGCTCCAAAGGGCAAACATGATCTCTGCAAGTATTAGGAGGTGAATAACAAGGAGAAGTGGGAAGATGAAATTGCCCTGCATGCAGTAGTGAGGAGACCAGCACTTGAACACGTATCTTGTGGTGTCTGTACTTCAAAAAGATTGTCAGAAAGTTTGACAGGGCTTGCTGAAGAACTTAAAATATATGTATATATTTAAAAGTAGTCTCTAGAAAACAAGTTTTACAGTGAGACACCAAGGCAGCTCAGTCTGTTTAACTAGTCCAAAAGAATCCTGCAGTCTGCAGATTTTATAGAGGTAAGGTATTTCTTATAACAGTGAGCTCTTCAGCAGAAAAAGGCAAGCAAGATGCAATAGATGGAAGCTGATGCTACAGAAGTTCTGGTTAGAATTAATATTTTTTAACACAGTGAGTAATTTAGCATGGAAAAATTTACTTTGGTATTCAATGTATTTCTTATCAGTTGAAGTCTCTATAAACTGACTGGGTATTTTTCTGAAAGATACGTTACAGTTCAAGCAGAAGATGGGGGAGCCTGAATCACAAATCACTGGGTGAGATCTCTATTGTGCCAACAGCCTGGCTTGTTGATCATAATAGTCTCTTTGTATTTCAGAAATTTGTGAAGATTTAGGAGAAAGAAAACAGGAAGAGAAAGGGACATGCAGCAGCAAGGAACTCACTGAATTTATTATCTCAGTTTAAAACAAAATTAAAACTATCTCAGTCAGCTTTTATGCAGATACCTGCTGCGCTTATCCATGCAAAGAAGGTTTGTATCTTGCCTTTTTCTAGGGGCGGTGAATGGACAAAAACGTTCCAGGACAGCTTCTTTGAATTCCTAGGAATGAGAGACGCCAAGGAGGAGGAAGGGAATTGCTTAATGCAAACCAACAGATGGGGTTTCAGTTAGAGGCTTCCTTTGTTTTCATAATGAACCATAATCTGTGTAATCTAAAACAGTTTTGATTTGTTGCAGTGAAACATAAAGACTGTAGCTATGGCACATAAATCGTTTTCTCAACCATTTGTTTCCAAAGGTACCCCTTTCGTGCTTGAAGGCATATTGGACCCCAGACCAGGCAGCCAGAGTAAGTTCAGGATAGATGAAAGCATAGGTGAGGCACTAGTGCTTTCAGTAAGTCTGCCTGTGTTTATCTTATTGGATAACCATGTTGGAAGGCTAATTCAAATATTACAGTACGGCAAAGCTGGTCTCTAGGTGCTGCTATAATCCACATTAAATCTTTGAGGTGAACATCATACAGTATCAAATCAACAGCAGGTTATGGTCTTCATATGATGTTACTGGGACAGCCTTTATTTCCAAAGTCCTAGTGCCCAGGCCCCTGAAGTCCTCTCCTGTACAAGGGTAAGCAATTCTGTGTTAAAGTAGAGAGCCAAGAAAAAGTTCAGCTACCCAGAAGCCTGGAGATGCAGTGTGTGCTACATACATTGCTTATTATGCTGCCACAGACCAATATTTAGGCCTTGGCGATGTCAGACATCTACTTATATCCCCATAATGCTTTGCAATTTAAAACACTGACTCCTATTCATACGTATTTCCCCATGTTATTTAAGTTTATCTTCATATTAAAAATAAATGGATTTAAAATGTAGGCAGCCATGCATATAAGCACTCTGCTTGAAAGACATACTTCATCTTTAAATAGCAGCAATCAATACAAACAGTATATAACCTAAACAAATTTCTATTATGAATGCTTAATGGATATATGCTTTGGTCATTTTTATTACTAATACTGTATTGATTTACAGAATACATTACCACCTTAGGCACCGGGATCTGCTGGAGTCCTTGGACCCTGTATACCATTTTAGTCAAAACAGGAGCTGAAAGTCAATAACCCATTTACCACCAGCGCAGACCCTCTACGGTGTTAGATATTTTAATGACAATCTGATTCTCACAGAGCAATCATTTGTCATCAGTGGCATTTATAAGTCATCATTATTAATGTAAAGTTATCCATGAGGTCTGTCTGCTTATCTTTCACACTTCTTTATTGCCAAAATGCTTTAGGAGTCGCAATGAGAAGGAACACTTGCAGTCTAACCTTGTGGAACCCTCACAGGGCAGGGGTGTCGCAAAATCAAAGCATCCACTTGGACTCTTTTGCTCTGAATCAATGAGCGGTTTCTCTGCCTTTGTTGCCATTCACATCAGGGAGTGGTGACCGACTCCTGCAGTTGCCCAGGGGAAAAGGAAGCAAGAAGCTTTCTTTGATATGAATGCTAATGGCACCGGGCAGGGAAAAGATGATGTGCCACCACAAACAGACTGCAGAGAACTCACTGTTGCTACTTGGTACGTCTTCAGGAGTCTGTAATGAGATGGGGACACGGTAATATTGCTACACAAAATCTAACGTCTGTTTTCTGCTTCAGGCAGAAAGGGGGGCAAGGAGACGGTTACAGTCACTGTGAAGGAACAACCTCATATTGTCAACTCACTGATTTATGTAATAAAAGGTGCAACAGCATCTCTGCATTCCCAGGACATCATGCCCCAGGCAAATCAGGCTTTGTGCCAAAAGCCCAGCATAGAAATGGCAGAGATGCAGCATCACAAGCATCATGTGTTCTGCTGCTGCTCAGTGAGATTACTTCATAATCTAAAAATCAGCTGCTTCCAGAGTAAATCCTAAGTAGTATATTGCTCTTTTGCTTTTAATACATGTTGAGAGAGAGCTGAGAAACCTGCTGTTTGCAGAGAAAGGTCTGCAAGGGGAGACCCCACCCTGCTTCTCCCTGCTTCCTCTGTGTTATTTTTTCAAACTGAAGCGTAAGAGGACAAATTAATACATACAGAACAGGAATGCTTTGTCCCCCTTCTGCAGAAGAACAAGCAACCGCCACAGAGACAAAGTAATCAGAAACATGCCTGAGAAAATAACAGCCACAAAAGCAAAAGTCGTATCAATTGCTTAGGCCTCTCTGCACACAGAAGTTAAGTGAGGTGAAGCGAAAAAGTTTAATTCACCGAACTGACTAAAATTAAACAAGCCATCAAAAAAGTGGGATATGAGCTCCTAAAAAGCCGGTCATAACACACACTGAATACAGATTTCTCTCATCCTCTCTCCTTTCCCTGCCTGTCGCGAAGTGCTCGCCCCACTCCTTGCCAAGCAGGGATGGTTCCCAACAGGTGCCTTGCAGCAGCAGCCTCATTTGGAAGCTGGCACGATCCTGGCCCTTGCTCTAACAACAAGACAACAGCAGATTTCCAGTAGCACACTGGGGGACCCTGAGCACCACAGGAGCTTGAAGGCAAATTCCTGTGTTAGTGGCCCTTTTTGCTTTTACCTTCGCTCATCAATGACAAGAAAAAAAAACAAAAACAACCAAGGCCTAATACAAAATTGTTTTGACAGACACCCATTAATGTATCTGTCACACGAAGTGGAAGCCTCCCTGTGGCATGGTTTGAGTCCCGAACACCTATGCTGGATGGCCACTCCCATTTTTGTGAATACATTTACCAAACCACCATCCCCTCTCAGCACAAGTAGAGCACAGAGAATCTGGTAAACTTGGAGTTTATTTCTGTCTACTTTGTGCTGGGCAAGGATATGACAAAATACAAAAAAAACCCCACTACCAATAAACAAAAAAAAAACATCCCACAAACCACCATGTTTCTAAAATTAAACTCTCTCTATTACTAGAATTATACAAAGAGCTGCCACAACTGCAGTAAACTTCAAAGCCGGAGGAAGAAGGTGCAGCAGTTGCTTTTATCAAATGTGTGATTCACCCAGATTCACACTGAACAAAGCAATCTGCAAGGCACGCCAGAGCTGGAAAGTAATACTCGAGCAATATCTCCCTCTCTCATTTTTAAGTACACAGCCAGCTCTGCTCCATTGTAGCATCTCGCAAATAAAACAAATACCTTGCAAAGATATTTCTGTATTTCCCCAAATGCACTTTAAAACAACTAAGCAGAATAAACAAACAAACAGAACCTACAGGAGACGTTTCCTTCTAGCCCAACTGAAAAGCTTGGTTGGATTCCACACAGCAGCCCAGAGGGCTTTTGTTTTTTTGTTTCCTTCTCCTCGGTTGCTTTGGCAAGACAACCAGGCAGAGAGATGCTGGGTGGAAATGAGGAGGGTGTGAGCTGTCAGCAGTCAGGCTTGGTGAGCTTGCCCAAATTCTGCATCATCCCTTCCTTTATGTGCACACAGACCTTTGCGTTGCAATTCCCAGTGATCATCATCTGTGGCATCCTTGGGCTCCTGCCATGCCAATGCCTTCAACAAGAATCTCCTTCCTTGCCCGGAAGCCCTCCCACCACAGGCAAGTATGTTCAGAAACACTGCAGTAACTTCCCGAGGTCAGGAAGCTGAGCAACTCAATTAGGTCAGTCTGCCATAACCCAGAGCAACAGTTGGTTTTATCACCAGTAAGGAAGCACGGAATCTTTAACCCCTGGCAACAACTTCTTTTCTGCACCCTCATTAGTCTTAGACTGGACCAACTTTTCAGTTTGCCAAAGGACTTTCGATGCTCTCTGGCACCCACTGAGGATGAGGCGGTTTCAAGAGATGCAATGCTCTTCACCAGCACTGGCATCACAGAAGTCACAGGAGCATAGCAAGGATGGAGAGAATAGGAGACAGGGCTGAGAGAAAAGGCATATTTTTATCATCTTCACCTTACCCTGGAGACATTCATTTCCTTCAGCTGCATCCTCATGTTACATTCAAATACTGGACAGGACCCAGATATCTGCTCTGCCTCCTTGCTCCAGGGTATCCTCCAGTGTTGTCCTACAATTCCATCCATGCCCCGCCACAAATGGTATAGCTGTACGTCAGCTGCATGAACCTCCAGGCAAAAACCTCTCCTCTTGCATGGGTTTGTTATCAAAACATGCTTGCATTTGCCTGCTAACCACAGTGACTGCACTCTATCTCACCAACGCTAGGTCAGATTTCCCTGGGCTTATATTTTCCACTTAAATGTGTGGCTGGGATTACATAGCAGCTGGCTTGGCCACCCAGAACAAAGTGAATGGGTTGCTGACTCACAGCATAGCTGCAAATATGGCAGTCAAATGTTTGGCAATCTCTTCTAGCCCTGTACATACACAGGTTAGATCTGCATCTCCTGTGCTCCAGGTTCCTGCAGTCTGTGTGTGCTCGTACCTTAGTCCTTCACTGTGTCTTTTCTCTTCATCCACACTCTTCCCGTTAGCAAAAATGTAGCATGTAGATTCCCTTGAGAGAGGATCTGCACCATCTCCAGGAATCCTGTGCCGGATCTAGAGGGCTGGCAGCTCTAACGGAATCAGTTTTCCCTTCTCCCCCATCTTTGTTCTGGGGTAGAACTGCATGTCTCCACCTGGCATGAGGACACTTGTAAACTCCACTCAGCCTTGGGCAGTGTTCACAACAACAGCTCCCTGTCATACGAGAGAGCAGAGGCCCCAGGGCAAGTTGGGAAGCCAATTTTATGGTTGCTTTCTTATCTTTACTCTCCAGAGAGATCTGTGTACAGACTCACGTTTTCTTTTCCCTACTGTTCCTTTCCCTGCAAAGGACTTTTGTTCAACAAGAAAGTTTTGCTATGTGTTTGAGACTGTGCATAGAACTCTTTCATTTATTGTGATGGTGATAGCAGTTTTCTCTCTCTTTTCCTTTTAATCACACTCCCATGTCGATGCATGGTTGGCAAGCATCCTGCTTTGAGCGGGAAGTTGGACTACAGATCTCCAGAAGTCCCTTCCAACCAGCAGTGCTGTAATTCTTGCCTGCTGTGAGTCTCATTTGGCACCACCATATTTTACACCTCATATTCTAGAAAGTAGCCCAAGCGGAACCACTGAGAACAGAATTAGCAAAGGTAGTTAGAATACAACACATCCCTAGCCATGATCACAGCCTGTCTCTCTCTTGCTTCTCCAGCGTGGTTTCCTTCCTCCCCACGCCAAGGAGGTTGCTATGGAGATTTCTTCAGAAACAAAGAGAAAAACAGATACAAGAAATACAAAGCACTGAAGAGGGTATGGAAGAAACAACTGTAAGGGCACAATATACCTTTCATCAATAAACACATTTTCCCTAAATTTTCTCCTAGAAATCTGCCGATAGAGAGCAAGCCCCTCAAACTCTCCTGCCCTGCAAGGCCCGCCTTTGCTGTGAGAAGGCATCAGGGACCAAGCTGCACTTCCACATGCTGCTAAAAGCCAGACAGAACACCATCCTCAGCCTGCAAAGGCTGGGCAGAGCCTCCAGGCAGTGCATCCGTGCACAGCTCCATGTTGTACAACGGAGATTGCTCCATTTGCTATAGTCACGCCAGGCTGGGGAGGCAGCCAGTGGCTGGGCAAATGTGTGGGCGGCACCATGCATGCCAGACTGCTGTTTGTTACGGCTTCTTCTACATGGTAGCAAGTATGTGATCCCCTTCTGATGGCGCAAGTGCTCCTACATACTTACAGGAACTGCTGTATGAATGCAGCAAGCACAAAATGCTGGCACTCATGTCACAAAAGGCAGTAACATCTTCCACTAATGCATGTGCTAGCTGGTTAATGGCTCTGGGTAGGCGTTCTTGTCATTTTGGTTTCAGATCTGTTTTGCCTCCAGCAAGGAGTTCCTGAAACCAACTGGTCACAACAATTAGACAGAAAAGGTCATAAGACCTTTTTTCCCCTTAGAGCAGTTGCAAATGCCTTAAGTCATCACTACTGGCTTTCAACACTTTCTCTGAGATGTCTATATGGCTCTCAAATGAAAAGAAACCTATGGGCAAGAGAGAGGGAAAGGGTAAAGCAAAGAAAAAGAAAGAATAAAGCAGAAAAAAACAACTTGGAACAAAATTTAGTGACAAATTACAGCAGGCTCTATTCTCAGCAGTACTGAGGGCTGCTAAATGATCCTACAGTCATCTATCTCCAATACACTAAGAGGATAGAGAGAAACAAGGTCTAAAAGAGATTAGAAAAAAAAAGCACCTGTAACTAAACAGACTGCTCTGGTTTTCCAGGTTATGCCTTATTTTAGCTCCTTAAAACAAATGACAGCACCTGATGGCTGTTCAGTGTTTTCAATTTCTCTCGATATCGACCTTGTTATCCTCACTTATTCCCAGTATATTTGTTTATAGAGCAACATAAGGACCTTAACCAGAGTCTGACGATGAATGCAGTCCCTGGACAAGGCTATTTTACACACTTGTGGAGGCAGTTTCCACACCATTTGAGTGCATTTCTCAATTTCTTGCCTGTTCTGTGATGGGAGGCAGAAGGGAGTATGGGCCAGGAGCACAAAGGAACAGTTGGAAGGACCAGTACAAGACAACATACGATCAGTACAATGCTCACTCCCATTCTGTGCCTTCCCTACAAGCCTTAGTTTTGTGGTTCTGTCTGCATCTCTGGTGGCTTCACTCTTACCAGAGCAGCATGCAAGCTGCTACTCATTCCTCATCAGCTACCCCACTGAGCTTCTCAACACATGGTAATGAGTCCTTGTAAAGAAAGCCTGTGTAAAAGCAAAACCCTCAGCTGAATTAGTTTCACTAGCCAGTTTGAGCAAGAAAAGACAACTCTGTGCCTTTCCCTTGCCTCAGGACAGGTCACAGCAACGTTGCACCCTGCAGCAAGGTATGCTGACAAGCAGCTAACATGCACATGCTCCATAGTCCAAACCCTTTTACTAAGCATTATCTCTCCCAAGATTTCCCACATCAAGGAATTTCCTCACTTTATGAAGCCTTATGGCTCTAACCAAGATGAGATACTGACACAAAAGAAGAGGTGAGGCAACACAGCTCTGAAGAGGGCACACAAGGCATGAAACCTTCCCTGATGCAGGAACAGCTGCATCCTGAGCTGAAGTTAGAACAGCAGGCTTCATGTCTTCCTCAGCTGCAAACAGGCCCTTCCAAAAAGCATTCTCATTTAGATTTCACTCAAAGGCTGCCTGCTTCAGAACACCAACTGGTGATAAGGATTGATGGAGAAGCTGAAGTCTTCCTTGTAAATACTGTGAGAACACTGAAGCAGCTTCTTCAGCTTGAAAATGAGACAGAGATATGTTTGAAATGTAAAACATCAGCAATGGTAGAAGATAGACAGGAAATGGTTATCCTGTACTTCTCATGCTACCATGCACAGAAGGCAACCAAAAAAAGGCTCAAATAAGCACAGTTATGGTTTTCTGCATGACATGTAACAACCTTGGCAACTCACTGCCACAAGATAATGCAGAAATCAAAGACGTTTAAAAAGAGCCCGACAAACTCATGTAGCATAAAGTCTGTCAGTGGCTTTAACACTGCGATCCATTTGTTATCTCTGGATCAGGAAGTTTTAGAATCAGAAACAAGGACTGAATGCATTCACCACAGAAGTGCCCTTATTCTGCTTTTCCTCTCACCTACTGCTATCAACTGATGGAGCCAGGACACTGAGTTGAGAGGGCTTCATCCTAACCCAGTGTGGCTTTCCTTCTGGTTATCACTACAGGGAAAAAAAAAGGATGAGTAAGGTAGAGGGATACTAGAAATCACGCTAACATTTGTAGGCAAAACCAAGTGTGATTGTGAGAAAGAGGGGGAAATTAGAACCAATTAATGTAAGTCACATTCCAGCAGCTATTGAGCAGAGAAAACCTTAAGAAGTGTTGCCTTCCTCTTCCCTGCACCCCATTGCTCTATTAAAGAAAGTATCATTAGACCAATGTAAAAAGTTATTTCCTACAGAAAAGCTTCTCCAGCTTCTGCTGGGTTAGCACTGCTTTCCCTGAACTCTGTGTTAAAACTCCCATTGAGTTCTATGATAGCATTCGCAGGAGGCAGATCTCATATGCTAATGCCCCAACTAAAACTAAAAACCACTAAGGGAAACATTCATCAGGAGCCCAACACACATTTTCTGTCTCTGTCACCTAGAATTTAAGGATTGAAAGAAGATACAAAGTTTTCAGATACCAATGCACAAAAGCCAAGTGTGATCACAGGAGCATGGCTAGGCTCATCACTTGCACAACAGTAGTAGAAACAGGGACAGACTGAAGACCTCAACTCTTAGCCTTTTATTCTGTGTAGTAACCTTTTAGTAACTCGAGTGTGACTTCATACTCTGCTTGGGCTGAGTGCTAATCCTGTTTCAGATGGGAACATAAATCACGGAATACTGCTATGTACAGATCTGTATATTTGCATCCCACCAAGCCACTGATTTTTGAGTCAAGGAAAAGAGATTTTTCTTATGATCAACTTATTATATGTTTGATAGGACTGAGTAGCTAAGCAGAAGAAATGAACCCTACCACCACAAGAAAAGCTGTAGTTTGAGCTCGGGTCATGCTACATAAAGAAAATCCAGTATGCTCTGTACTGCCCTAAGTGTTACCAGTCACTCCTCAAGCAGAAGCATACAGCAGTGAGCAGGGCCCCGCTAACCTGAAGTCCATATTAAGGTCTCAGGGAATCCCATGCCAACTGAGGAACCATTCCACATCAGTTTGGCCTTGCTCTGCCTCCCAAGTATCGAAACACCTTCCCTAGTTCAACCCTCAGCTTCCAAGAGTAGAAATCGATCTCCAAATCAATTTCTCTTGGGTGAAGAGCAGAATCCAAGGAGTTAACTGTAAAATAAATATTGATCAAATTCAGTCTGTCCCACACCCAACCAGATGGTGCAGCTGTCAAACAGCTCTGTCAGCATTTAAGAAGAATTAATTGTGCCCTATCAGTCCTACCTTAAGCTCCCAGCACAGTTACATTCTAATAGTCAAATTAATTTCATGATTTCACTTTGTTCTTGCCTTTTAAAATCACCATAAAAGAAAAGATACAATATTTCTGGAACATAATAAAACACTTTCCCGTGATCTCCAGCATGGTTCTATTAATATACATCACTCAGCTTTTACAGTTTCTCCCAGCAAGTCTCACGTGACAGCCATGCAATAATTCAGGAGAGGTTTGCATTTGCCCTCATACATACCTGAGACACTTCTCCACTGCATTTTAATCAAATCTATAGGCTGCATAAAACTAACAATGTATTACTTTACACAGTACACCGCTGCTCAAGATTCACATACTAAAAAATGAAGGAAAAAAAGCTTACCAAGCAGCATGTTTATAATGCCATTCTATAAGCGTTTAAAATATTCATATAAAAATATGTAAAACATTGAAAGTAAAGAGCTACTGTAAAATACAGTAACAACCTGGACAGGCAAAATCTGCAGGCTGCTTCAGAACACTGCTGTCAATGTCCTCAAATAACAAAACCAATGGAGAACCATCACAGGAAGGAAGCTGCAGAAACAATAAATTGCTGGACTACAAAGACTCCACTGCAGTAAGGAAATAAAGCCAAGGAAACCTCAGAACATTCACTTTACTTAGCAGAAGTCACGTGACACACGGCAGCATTCAGTTGAAAAAACCTATCCAGAACTGAGCAACCAGCTACCATATTATTCTGTCTGTCTTTTCTACCATAAACAACCATGGGAATTGCAGCTTCCAGGCTGCCTGAAGCATCTGCACCACTGTATGTTAGAGCTTTGAAAGACAGACACTCTGTGAACAATAACAGAGATGCTTTCTCTGAAAGTTAGTAGGATGGGTGGATGAGGAATAAAAATAGAAGAAAAAATATTGAAGGAGAAAAGCAAAAGAACCACTGCCTTCTAGCCTGGGTCAGGACAGTGTTCTGAGCCTGTGATGCACCAAGCAGGCCTCTCATGTCAGGTAGGAAGGTTCAATGAATGACTTCCACCCTCTTATTATCCACAGGGCAAGCACATAGGAGCCTTGTTTGCTGTGTGGAGCAAGAGCAAAATAACCTCTGGGCTAAAAACCCAATCTACAAGAAGTCAACCAAAGCTTTAGCAGCTATCCCACAGCTGTTCCAAGCCAGTAAATTGCTGATCTACAGCCCAACAAGACAAGGGCTGCGTAACGAAACAGCACAGATTGTCAGGGCAGGGTTACGGCCTCATCAGATAAAACAGAAGCAACACGTATCTGCAGAAGTAGATGTTTCTTCTTTCTTCTGTTTTCTACTCACAAAACTCAGTTGCATCAGTGTAACAAAGACCTATGGGTTGCTGCACATGGCTGGATCTCTGCTATCACAATCTGTACACGAACTCATCCCCTCTGTGAATGTGAAGCCTCTTCACTTTACTTAAAAGGACCATAAAAAGAGTATTTACTAGGAAACATTTCTATCTATTTCTGCAGGGTAAAAAAAAAAAAAAAAAAAAGGAAAAGAAAGAAAAAAAGAAAAACCAACAAAAACTAACTGGAATATAAAGCCAGATTTTTAAACACTGTTCCCAAATCAGAGACAGTCCATTTTCACCCTAATCTAAGAGCTGACTTCAAGTAGAAAACATTCAGTCTATATCACTGTTATTTCAGTTTCAAAGACATTGGCTTTTCTGCAAGAAATGTGAGCATGCATCCTACAAGGCCTGCCATGTGTGCCAAAGCCATCTCCACAAGTTACTCATTTGCAAGCTACCCAATATAGTCTGCATATGCTCTGTGACAGAACAGCACAACTCACTAACAACAGTCTGCTACTACTTCATTTTGCTACTGCATCACCTGATTTCATAGTTCTTTTTTCCCCACTACAGAATTTACACAGAAATACTTTTAGAGTTTCTATGGTAAGTTCTGTAAGCCACCACTGGTTTAGCTCTAACTTACAAGGATACTTGGTAATGCCAAGACACTTGAAGAGACAACAGAATCTGAAGTGTCATTCTGGAACAGCGTCCACCTGCTGTTACGCTTTGCTTGACACACACGTGGATTAAGAAAGCATCCTTGTCAGGCTGATGTTGTTCAGTGTGTGCAGTACTCGGAAGAGCTGAATATTTTCTGACAAAGTTTCTTCTTCCATCACTGGATGATGATCTGTCAAAACTAAATCTGTCCACGGGAAGAGGGGAAATTCTAACGAGTTTTATTTTGGGGAGAAAAAAAAGACATATCAAAAGAAAACTTCACAGTTGTCAAAGTGTCCAAAAAACATCTAAATAAAAAGATTAATTTTGAATGCTTATGTATTTCCAAATTCATATATTTTTTTTACTCAAGACTTTAACAAGTTGAAATTTAAAACACAGTGCTTCCAAATGCTGTAAACGCAATGTTTTCACTAAAGGAATTTCACACTCTCTACCCTACTCCCAAGTGAACCACTGACTGATTGCATTTGATAGACTACATTCCAGTTAGGATGAGAAAATGCACCTTTCTTTCCCCTCAAAGTCTTGGCCATTTCAGCATGATAAAAAAAAAAGCCTTTCTTTGACTGGCTCTCCTCAGTAGATAGAGGGGTTTGTATGTCACGGTCATGAACACAGCCACACTCCACTGAGTCCTTTTAGCATTAGAATTTTAAGGTACAAATTATCTCTGATGAATGTTAAATACAAGAAATAGAAGACACTGTGAGAAAACAACCGTGTTTATCATAAAGTTCCATTTCTAAGCAGAGAAGTCTCCCTTAACCACAGCAAAATCTTGCCGTGATCATGCACTTTAGGAGAGAGCTGCATAAGAAGAGATCTAGGATTCCTCCTCTACTTTCTGGTACAAGTAACCCGCCTGACAAAAACTGCAACACAAATCCAGACTCAGGTGAAGTAGTTATGGCAGCAAAGCCATCAGAACCTTTTTTCTTCAGAGCTAAAATTACCGTTGCCATTTTCAATCCATGCTTCTGACATCCAAGACGTCAGAAAAACCTTTCTTTTTCCAACTTCTATCGAAGTCCGACTCTGTTGGGAAGATCTGAAACAGGAACATCTACTTAGTGGTTTTTTATCAGGACCATGGGGAGAAAAGACTGTTCACAGAGATTCTTGAAGACTTTTGCTCCCTCACCTGAAACACTGGTTTTGGCTGATCCTGTACCATGGTACTCTGGCATCAGCTCCTCATCCTACTAGCAACATGCAGCTCCAGAAGGGTGCAGCTGCTGAGCAGCTAACTGGGGCCTGAAAACCTGAGGCCTTGGTTATTCTGAGGATGAGAAGTAATGGCCTTAAGTTACACCAGAGAAGGTTTAGGTTGGACACTAGGAAAAAATTATCCAAAAGAGTGGTGATGTAGTGGCACAAGCTGCCCAGGGAGGTGGTGGAATCACCATCCCTGGAGGTGTTTAAGAAATGTGGAGATGTGGCACTGAGTGAGCATGGTGGGGGATTATTAGACTAAATGATCTTAGTGGTCTCTTCCAGCCCTAATGATTCTATGAGTCATGTTAGTGCTCACCTCTGCACTTCCTGCACAGCTGCCACCACTTCTTACTTGTTTCCAAAGATAAACTCAGCACTATTTATATGAGTATTCTTAAAGGTGCCTGGCTCAGTATTGTTGGTTCCCTCCCTTAGGGCTCAGCCATGATCCCCCATTTCTGGGTCCAATGTGAGCCTACATGCCAGCTGTACCACAGACAAGCTTTTGGTTGGAGCTATCTTCTCTGTGCAAGCTGTTTCCCTGCCTTTTGTGAGGAAGGCAGACCAAACCTCAATCTCACCAGGGAAATGATGTCACCATTACTTCAAGCTCCACCTCGTACATCTGCAATGCCCATGCTGGCTTGCATGGAGCCTACAGACAAGTCCAGATGCTTTCTGCTAGCCCTGCACAGGGCAGAACAACCAAAACCTTTTGTGTTTATTGATAGTAGCCTGTTAACTAATAGACACCATAAAATAAACAGATTTTAAACTTGATTGAAGGCCTCTTTAGCACTTAAAATCATCCAAAGCAGAAATGTTAATTAAAATGAATATATCCTGACTATCACTTGTGGAAAATTAGATAGGCCATAAATGTCATTCACCTCCAAAAACTTGCATGTCTCCAGGAATTGCCCACTGCCATTTCAGCTCTTTTCCAATTTCACTCCCTGGCTGCAAGCAAAAAAAAAGCTGCAAGCATGATTCAGTTCTGATGAGCAGCGTGCTTAGCAAATAAATAAACAGCGGCACAGTGGTACGGCTCTGATTTTGTTGTTTCTCTGATTTCCATATTAAATGTGAGCAGCATACACACACAAAGACTGCAGGTTTTCTGGGGTCTTTCAAACATGAAAACAGCACAGTGATGCCTCGCTGCCATTGCCAAAACAAACTGAGATTGGAATGTGAAAAACAGCCTAGGATACTATTTTTTTTCCCCTCCACACATTATCATAAGTAATAAAAGTTCTTCGGGCAAATTAAACCACAGTTGTCGCTGTGCAATTTGATGGAATTTACTGGAGCTGCACAAGTGTAACTAATTATCCATGAAGAAGAAATTTAGTAAGCTATGCTTTCTCCAGCAAGGCAGAGGAAGAATAACTAAGTTCCTTTGCTCTACTTTGCTAGAAGGAGTTTTTAAAATACATATATTCAGCAATATCGTTGGCTACTGTGGCAAGCAGCAAAGATGGGCAAGGAGGTAACATTACACCACAGTGACTTAGGCAAAGTGGGCAAACTCTTTACTATTAAAAAGTGCATTTCCATTCAACAGCTGTCTGAGTAAATAAATGCTGCAGCCTGTAAGAACCAGGCAGCTGATGCAAAGCATGCAGTTTTGTCCTCTCTTCACTTTAGTATCGCTATTTCTTTCTTTAAGTTTTTGCTCTGTTGGGAACTGAATGCAGTTTAAGCACTTAACTGTTTTTCTGAATCCAGCCGTAGCTCCCTTAAACCTCCCAAACCTCCCAGCCTGAGCAGGAGCTGATCAGCAGGCAACTCATACTGCCTGGGTACAGCTCCCCTTGTGCAAAGGGACTGCAGCTGAAAAAACCCGATATACCAGAAAGCCTATCTCCTTCCAAGCTATGTGCCTGGCATCTCAACTCCCTCTCCAGTAATGTAAGCCATACAGAAAGAGCAGCGCTTGTGCTATTAGCATACCCAGCAGTGAATATCAGAGCCCAGTAACTTTTCGTCACTTTCCACCCCCCACACACCCCAAGCACACCTATAAAAACATGAGACTTTGAGTCTAAATGCCTACCCAATGAATGTAGGTGTCATTTATCTTGGTGCTATTGACATAAATCTTGCACTCCGGCGTTCTGCTGGTGATATCATGCCAACAGAATCAGATCATGTTAGGTAGGAATGTTTTCTGATTTCATTTTTAAAGGACCTTCAGTTTTCCCTCTCAGCCCAGACTGTTTCATCCAAAGCATATAGGAAAAAAAAAAAGGGGGGGGGGGGCAAAGTTTCAGCAAGGGAAGATCTAGGCAGTTCTTCCCCCGTTACCATCACAACAACTGCAGAGCTGTAAATGTCCGTGGCACCTTCCCAAGCAAATAAAGATGACACAATTGACACACTGCATGCCCCAGAGAACTTAATTTCTGACACATCTTGAGACAAAGAGCGGCAGTTCAAGCATGAGAGGGCAAGGGGTCATTCTGCAGACCAGGGAAGAGACTGACAGCAGAGCCAAGAGGTAGAGAGAAAAAAGTCATCCCTTTCTTTTTTTGCACAACAGGCAGCTGGAAAGAGGAGGGGAGTAGGCAAGGGAAATGAAGGATTCAGTGAGTATAAAGCAGGAGGAAATACGAATCTCTACCAAAAGGCAGGAAGAAAAGCAGGGAGAAGATTGATGGGAAGAAGCAAGTGTTGGGGACAGAGAGAGCATCCTCGTGCATCTCACTCAAAATGTCAAGGCAGTCTCAGAGCATCCACGGCACATTTAACTCCTGGCACAACGAGTTTGCGGTGACCTTGAGAGCAGAGATCTGCTGAAAGGACCATGAGCTTCAAACATCTACGAAAAAGGTCTTCTGGCAAAACAATGCAGCAGGAGTCTGCCATGCTCCCTTCTGGCTGCCACCTTCCTGCCTCATTCCTGCAGCGCTTTCTTTACCAAATTATTTACTAAGTGCATTAACATAAATGGGACCAGAAGATTTATTTTTAATTAAAACAAGAAAGAAAGAGACCTAAGTACACTGTTAATATTGCCAATGCCTTTCATGACTTCATTAAAAAATAAATTTTAAGATTCACCTTTAGTAGCTATTGTAATAGAGCTATTTTTCTTCAACTCTGTGAAATTCCTTCTGCGTTCCTTTTATTATGAGAATGAAATGTAAAAACAGATCTTGTTTTTTCTAAAGCAGAGACTTCCTCCAATAAGGAAGCAAAACAACTAAATGATTTAACTGCCATGTATGGGAACAGTGAAAGGAAAATTAAATCATTAGCTTTCTTCAAAACAGGAAAAGAAAGCAATCTCTCATCAGATCCTTGCTTCTTCAGCTATGAATGTTGCACTAATTATATTCAGAAATGCACAGCAAGATTATTAGGAGAAGAGGAGGCATTTTCTAGCACTTTCAAAATTGAACTTGTGTTTGATGCCTTCCTGTGTTCCCAACAGTCAGCAACCTGCCTGGTCCTTGAAGGGCAGCCAACTGCTCCCATCCCTACCCGTGGCCAAGAGAAGGAAGCACTACCACGGACGCGTGGGATGCTCCGCCAACATAACACCAGCTCTACCACAAAGCCTGAATCAACTGCAAATTTCAGAAGTCATTTCCCAGAAATCCAGGCTTTCCTCTTTTCACTTTCCTCTTTTCCACTTGCTGTGCATATAAACTGCTGTTTACAACTATTCAAAGCGTGTCTCAATGTCCCAAAGTGCCAAACAATGAAGCTGAAAGCTCTGAGCTAATCCAACACTTGCTGTACAAAGGACTGCTAAACCATAAGCAACTGCAAAAATCGAAGCACAATTAATACTTTTCCCCCCCACAAAGGAAGGGCGAGTAGCAGAAACAAAGGGCTCGTACACTTTACATAAACGTGTGTGGGATTATGATTTCCTCCTAGATATTAAACAGAACAAAAACAATTTGTTTAAAGGACAAAAATTCAAATAAGCAAAATTAGAGATTCTGTTCCCTTTGATATTCCCGTCTACGTTTCACTGCAATCCATTAAGCATGGAGCAGTAAAACCTTCTATTTTTCAAGGAAGTGAAGTGTGAAAACGTGCAGTTACATCTCTATACAAACATTCTCCTGTTAGTACTTTCATTCCTCTTATCCTATCACCTACCCCGTACTCCCCCGCGGCCGCACCACAGAACAACACCAGCTATTTAAACAGCAACCTGAGATTTTCACAGAAGCCCTCAGCAAATTCATCTGTGCACCCAATCCAGGTATGCCAACGTGGAAGGCAGCAGGAGCTATGCTGCACTGACAGTTCTGCTGCTCACCCCAAATGGGACCGAGCCTCACCAGAGGGTATCCCTTGGAGGGAGGGATGCCATGGCATTTGTAGCTCTGTGGGAGACAAGACACGGGAGACCAGCTGCTCTCCAGATCATGCTTCCTCATTTCCTTCAGGGGTTTTGGTTCAGTGCCACAAGATGCAGTCATCTGTCCCCAGGGCCCTGAAGAAGCTGCAGGGCACAGCTTCTGGACAGCACTGCTCACACAGGCAGTAGGCATTGCTCCCTATGGTGGAATAAATTGCAAGATTCACCTGCGCCCAGGCCCCCCAGTCACTGCAGTGCATTTCGTGGGAGCGAGCAAAGCACACTGGGCCCCTGCAACACCACCAAGTGTTGGAATGCTTCTTTTGCCAGGGTAAGCTGAGCCACACAGAATAGGGTTGGTGCAACCCACTCTTGGTTGCCTTAGAGAAAGGGGAGATCCGGTCACTGCTGCTTGAAAAGTGAGATATTCCATCGAGTAAAGGATCTGTGAGACACACTGCAGAGGGTTTGGTTGAACACAGTTTCTACTCAGTCATAGTAAAGCAGCCTCAAGTCTGTAGCATTTATATGCTGTTTATACATGAGAATCATTTTCAGCAGATCCTGTTATTTAAAATCCTTTAAACAACTTCACACATAAAGCAGACAGAAGAGTTAAGGTTTCATTCCCCTGGTAAACTCTTTGCATAAACTGATGTGGGTAAAGCACTAGTTTTGTTGACCAGGTTCAGTACAGCTCCTCGCACATCACTAGAGGTGCTGGGGACTCCAGGCTGTCCACCAGCCCACTGCACACACCCTGGCATGAGCTTCTTGCACACATATTTCTTACAGGAAATGATTTGCAACAGCTTTTATGAAATGCTAACAGAGTTAGTATTTGTCTCTACGTCCTAAAGCACAAACTATACCCACGTCTCCCATCACAAGCAGGTAATGTGACCCAGAGCAATGCCTCAAAAATTTGGAATAATGGCTGTAATCCTCACATCCCGATCTTGCGAGACTCCTGCTGCCCACAGCTCCCATCCTATACAAGCCATGCAGCAATGAGGTTACTCTGCTTCTGGCAAAGAATGCTTTATAGCACCTCACAGGCCTGAGCTCTGCCTGGCCTCCTGAATCCACAAGCCACGTGATACAGCTTGTCTAAATCACTAACCAAAATCAAATCAGATCAAATCATGCACCGTAAGTGTGACAACCAAACAGAGCCCTTAATCTCACATAATATGACAGCAGCACATGAAAGGCAGGAGTGCTAGCGCAGGGCTTTCAGATACGTTTTTTCACTGTACAACAGCCCCAGGTCAGGAACCTATCACCAAGAGCTGAATCCTAAGACTTCTGCAGCATGCCACGCTGCCAGCAAGGAGGAAAGCATACAAGCTGGCCTGTCTGCTTCCCAGCAACCTTCACATGCAACTCCATAGATGTTGTGCACAGGGAGAGCTGTCTGCACAGCCCTGGAGGTAACCCAGAAGAAAGGTCACCATGTGAGCAGTCCCCTTCATCCTGATGTTTCAGCTTCTCTTACCAAACCTTTGCTCTTAATTGTCAGGGGAAAAAAAAAAAAAAAAAAAAAAAAGAGAGAGACAACAGCAAGACTGCATTTTCACACAGCAACAACAAATAATCTGTGTCTGAAAAAGGAGAGGCGCAACAGAAACACTGCTCAATCAGAACATGCCATGCCTCAAATAGCATGTAAGGACGGCTGCAATCCAGCCAGCAGAGGTACAGTGGCCTTAAGCCTGAAGAAGCACAAGGTCTAGTCACCAAAATCCAAAGACACTACACCAGACATCTACCACTGCAGTCCCTTCCTTTCTGTCACTGATGCAACTTAGCAAAGATGGGAACCTGAGCTTTATGCTGTGTGCAAAATGCATGGCAGGGACACGGGCAGGTCTGACCAGTTCCTGTACTTTACTTGATATCAGATATTTATCTGTCACTTGGTATCAGAGATTCAAGTGTGTGTGCCTTTCTGAACATTCATTCATATGTGATTCCAGTAACTGTGTAATCTTTCACAGTGAAGCAATATCCACAATCAGTGGTGGTGTTGATGTTAATTACTTATGTTTAAATACAAAACATAATGAGATGCTGTGATTCCATTTTCAGACAGTTTTAGCCTGAACGTTAAACAGAATTCAGCTTATAAAAAAATTCACTTTAGCACAGTCATCTTAAGGGACTTGCATGTTTTAATCATCACTTTTAATTAGGCTAAAAGTAGAGGAAAAATCAAGGCCTTTTTTGAGGCACTCTCAAAAGACACAAAAAAGGTTCCATTCTTTATTTGACTGAAGTGTGCATTATGCTAAAGTGTTAATGAGAGCAAATGAGTGTAACTGAAATCAGTCTCCTGTTAATTTTCATAATTTGTAGTAGAACACTTTTTCTAATTAATAGTAGACTTCTAGAGACATCTATGTTGACAAACATACACACACACATCACTTCTCTACCTTTCTTGCACCTCCCCTCAGAGGCGATGTACGTATGAAGGTGGTTTTGTACCTTTTCTTCCTACTGAAGGCTATAGAGTTTGTTTCCACACATCACTATGTGTGAGTTAGCACTGAGAACTGGCATTTCATAGAAGCACAGAAAGTCCTGAGTTGAAAGGGATCTCAAGGATCACCAAATTCAAACTCCCCTGATACAGACAAAATTGCCAACCACTAGACAAAGTTGCCCAGGGCCCCATCAAACCTGTCTTAAACACCTACAGGGACAAGACCTTTGATAGCACCATGCTGCCCCACCCTTTGGAAGTCTATTCTAGAGTATAATGATATTTTGCATGACCGAGAAACCTAGTTACAGATACATAATTCTGCATTCAGATATGCACTAATGAAAAAAGTCATCCCACAGTGCACATCTGCTGATTGCTCTCCTCAAGCATTGCGTATGTCAGAACTGCATTTGTGACCAAATTTGAAAGCATTTGCCTTGCCCTCCTAAGACAGACAACTTCATTTTGTTCTCATTTGGTTTAAAACGTTGTGATCTCTCACCAAGTTCACCACTTGCCCAGCCCCCTGCTCAGTTCACGTTTCTCTGTGTGTACCAGCAGCAATTCTGAATGACAAAGCAGACAACAGCTCAAAGCATGGGTTTGAGATGGTGCAAGCAGCCTCTCCTTTGTGAATTACATCCACCTCCACTGAGCAGAGCACAAAGTCCAGCTTAGCACACAAACTAACTTTTACCATGTTAGAGTCAGATAAGCACAGGCTTCACACAAAGCAAGCAGGAAAACATAACCAAGCTTCACACAATAGACAGCTTCATACACATACTTTACTATTTTGGGTCAGCTAAGCCAAACTCTTCTGAACAGCAACTTTACATAATGTTTTTAAAAGGCTCACATCACCGCATTGAAGGTGATCACAGAGACATAGAATGGTTTGGATTGGAAAGAAACTTAGAGCTTAGAAGACAAGCTTTTTCAGCATAACAAGTGATTAAAGACTTTCTAAAGTTATTAAGTACCTCCTATAATTTTATTTTGAAATAACATAAGAGAACATTATTTTTAAAAAAATCTAAAAAGGATGAGTACAACATTTTGTTTGCACTCACGATGGTGGTTTTGGTCAATAGGTTTTCTTTTTGTTAGAAGTTTCACCTTAGGAAATTGATCCCCCACTCCCAAGGATATGAAAGAAAACTATTTTTCTTACTCTAGTGCTCCAGTTTCTTGCCTGGTCTTCAAAAAAAATAAAGAAAGAAAGAAAAAGTCACATTTTTCATGTGGGTTTGTTTTTCTCCATCCAAAGAGGGCAAATGAAGCGTAAGAAGTTTCCAAGAGGCTCACAATGATACAGAGTTTTCTTAACAAGCACACACTGAATATGTCTCCACCAAAACAGCCAACAGCTGGCTCTGGTGGGGAAAAAAAATCACGCTGCAATAGGAAAAATGTCAAACCTCAAAATAGGAAATCTTTTTTCTTTTTTTAAGTTAAATCGTGAGTCAAGTGAATTATTCCCCCCTCTGTGAAAGTTTCCAGCGTTTTTATATAGTGCCTTTAATGTCAAGAGTTTCAGAAATTATTTGCATCTTCGCAGGGATCTAAGTGCATACGCTGTTTCTGACAATGACCCTGCTTATTATTAAAATAACTGGTCCAAAACTAGGGAAATATAGTTAATAAGAGTGATTAAGGATAGAATTCACATAAAGCAAACATTTTTCCTGGATGTTTTTCCTGGACTTACCCAAAGCTCATTCTCCACAGAAGTGGGAGGGAAGCAGCTGTTAGCTTTGACTTCAGCAAGCATTGCGGTGCAATAAACAGCAAGGTGAGATTTGGTGGTTTTACCTCAGCTCCCAGGGGGAAGCATATCTCCAGCACCACGCATTTCTCCCATCTCTACCTAGATGCACCAAGACCAGCTGCTGCTCTTCTTCACATACCATTCCATAACACTGATGTTGGCACAGCACAGCACCCACTGGTGGTACTGCTGCTGACCAGCAGCCCCAAAGGCAGAGTTAAATAATCACTGCAGCAATTTCTCGGTTCAATCTCACAGCAGTCTAAGCTAAGTGACCTTTGGGAGAGATTGCAGTTGAAGGCACTGTTGTGAAAATTACCCTGTGCTACGAGCGTTAAGACACACAGATGCCTGTACCCTCTTCATATTCTTTACTCTGCTGCTTTTTCCTACTGAAACACTACTTGCATCTACAAGACACCTCAATTTCACTACACACCATGTAAAAATACTACACTGCTTCCAAAAAAGGAGAGCTGCCTACATTTCAGATGCAATTGCACAGAAGCCTCATATGAAGCCATCAAGTGGGAACCAGAGCATCCAGAAAATCTAACAAAGCAATGTTTGCAGGGAAGACAAAATAGTGATCACACCACCACCACGAAGCAGATGGAAATAGTAACAAATGACAGATAGGAATAGATGTTGGCATAAGGAGATGAAATGAAATGAAAAATGAGATGTACTGAGACAGTCGCTAGCTTGCAAAGACGTTATGCTAGATGGTCCACAATTACTGAGCCAACAGACTATAGCTTCTAAAACTTGACACTTGTAGCAGCCCAGCAATTCCCTAAGCCAAGGACACTTGGATTTTACCACTTCCATAGTTTTCATCACTGTCTACACAAGCATAAACTTGCATTAGTAGCAGAAATAAAATTAAAGCAGTAGGATGAAGGCACATAATATAAATACAAGCAGCAATGAGCGTACCCGTAAGGTACAGAGCACACAGAGCATCTTCACTGGAAATCAGCATCAACACATTCTACGTGCTGAAATTTAAAGGACTGAAATTACGTTCCATAAAGTACACAAAGCACTCTCAAAAAACATTATTCTGTTTCTAGGTTATGAGATTTTATTGAGTTTTGTCAATTAGTCTGTGCAAATTTCCATGTGATTTCTTGACAAGAAAATAAGATTTCACTCAGGAAAAAAAAACAAAAAAACTCTGTATAAACACATTATGGTATTTAAAAGCAAAATAAATTCAAAGCCTGGGAGGAATTAATTTTTGCAAAACACAAGAAATGAAGTATCCATTTATTGCTAATTTGCTGTGCCACAAGTGTCCGCCCAAATGCAAATAAACTCTGTGTCCTTTAGGTCAGGTAAATGAAAATAGTCTTTACAACCTACTACCAATAAAAGGCATCTGTCAAATTTGTAATACGGAGATGAAAAGCATTTGAAAGTTAAATCTGAAACCCCAGACTGAAACAACACTGAGCTTTAATTTAAACACATTACACTGCACGGTTATTATTAAGCTCTTCACTCAGAGTGCAATTTAAGTGCCATTTTGATATTCTGTTTGAACAAAGAGGTGTCAAATTAAGGAAACTGGTGTCAAGTCCAGAAGCTTTGGGAAAATGAAGCCATATATGTAATAGCATCCTATAGGGTTTCATTACAACAGCATGGTCACATAACTTCACCAGTGCCGTAACATCTGCCTCCTGTAGACCCCCACCTTTAACCACTGCATCCTTGTTCTGCTCGGCCATGAGTGCTGCTGACAGATTACATACAAGCAGCAGCTCACTCTGTATAACTAAGGCTGTAATTTTCAAGTAAACCATGTGACTGCATACGGTGTCTGTACTGCTAGAATGAGACTGCACAGCTACACTAACAGCCCATGTTGCCCTCCAGGTTTACTTGTGACATTCAGAGTTACAGAGGACTGTGACCCCTACTTGTAGTGGGTCAGATTTGTAGTGCAGAGAGGATGAAGGTGAGGGGCCAGCAGTTGCTGTCCTCACAAGGAAGCAGCAGGCAGTTATCAACTGAAGGAATGAGGGTTCAGCTTCATTTGTTGTTTTCTGAACTTGTTTTGGCTCTTGCTACAAGGATACTGAAGCTAATGTGAGCCTGCAGATCGCATCTGTTGGTCAGTGCACCCCTAATCATTTTTAGCCCGCTGTCCATTTGAAATCCAATCTGGCAAAAAGGACAGAAGGCATATACATAATTTGATTTCTGCAAGTTTCATGGACATGAGCAAACAGTGCAGACAGATCCTCCTAGGCTATCCACCAAAGAATTCAAAGTAAGAAACCAAACTCTATTGATTCTTCTACCCAAGAAACAGGATGTTTTCAGAATGACAAAGCTTGTTGAAATTGCACCTCCCCTAAGGGCCACCACAGAAACCTCTCCGGGTGCCCTCTCAGAAATACAGGGACAGAAAAGATTTCTGACATTTCAGGTCTTTTTGCACTGGACACAGTGATATGAAGGAAAGAGTTTCCCAATACTGATGTATAACCTGCATTAAAGTTGCAAGAAAAAAAAAATAGAAAAGCTCTCTTACTTCCCTTTCTTCTTGCTAAAGGAATGGATTGCTTGTGCTATGCCAATAATTTCAGCCAGGGCTGCTGGTGTAATAAATTATTTACTGCAGCTCTGAATTTGAAAGGGAGTCAATTAGTTAACTGGTCATCAATTAATACTCAGCAAGGAACAATGTGAAGAGAAAGAACATTCTGAAGAGCAGAGTTCTTGAAACAAAGAGTGTGCATTTAAACCAGATACTTCTGCATTCGAGCCAATAGCTCCCTTCGCTGAACGTCTATTTTAATAGATAAGCGGTTACATTTGCTAGACATCCCGTTGACACCTATTCAATCCTGCCCTGCTTTGGCATGACAGTCTCGTGCATTCTACAGGGTTCAAATGAGTACTCAAATATATCCAAAGCATTATAATGCAATGTATTTGACGGCAAAAAGGCAAAAGCTTTGTTTCTCAGAACAAAACCTGAAGGGCAGCACCCCCCCCCGGGACCTTACAAACAAAGTTACCCTGGAGACAGTCTCTGAGGAACGGTCACAGTTCCCAGCAGACCAAATGATCTTCTGGGTTTAGTATTTTAAGGGGGTGGTTCCTCGCTCCTTGTCTCAGAAGCAGGAAGGGCATGAAAGTGAGGGAGAGAATAGGAAAGTTGATTATAATTTCTATAAGTTGTTTAAGGATCTTTATCATGAGAAAAGTTCTTCACCCAGCTACACAAAAGAACCATTTTACTGGCGTAAAGCACACAGCATTCATAGTTGATTCACTTTCTTCACATGTTTTTGTCCTAAACGTTCCTTTGAACTCTATCATCTCCTCAACTGAAAGCTGAACTTGATCAAAATCTCGGCTCAGGAATGGAGGAATGTTCAGTGCCTGCATACACAACTTTCGTATCCACGGCTTATTGAAAAGGATCAGGTCCAAAAGATTAGCCACAGACGTGGAGATCACGTTTAAGATTTTAGCAAGACATTTGATTTGCACACCACCTCCTAGTTAATTTTGAGGTCACACATAGAGTACATAGTACTGTAACTGCTCTAATATCTTCCCAATCAATCCACCCCACGTATTGGCTGCATCCCACTCCTCCTCTCTGGACCTGCAGAAGGAACACAGTCACCTCGGGGAAACACATTTCAAACAAGGACCCCGACCAGGAGAAGGAAACACCCACAGGAAGCTGCGGGATCTGTGACTCACCAGAGACATCTCAGCAAACTCTGCATCTAAATAGATTCTGTATGTTGTCAAAGCCACCTATTCAGCTTTCTAAACAAATATTCCCCCACGCTTCCCCAGAATGAATACACATTTGCTGTAACATTTCTGCACGGCTCTGGATATCATGAACAACCCTCCAAACGATGTATCTGGCTACTATTCATCTCTGTGTGTTTTGCCTCATACACTCATATGCTGGGTTAAGCATTGTTACTGTATAACCACCAATGAATATATTTAGAAAAACTAAGGAACGCTTGACAGCTCTGCAGTTACCACCTTAGTGAGATTTTCAGATTGCCATATCCCAGTGCAAATCATCAAAATCACAAGCTGTGGTGAAGTGTACTAAAACAGGCTTGGCATCTAACCTAGCTACAAGTCTTGCTTTCATAGAGGTCTGTGCCTCACTGCTCTCACCAGCTTCAAAGTTTACGCTTTTTAATGCACTGCATTTTTATGAGTGCTAGCTAGACTGATCCCATCTCCTTGTATCAACTTTCTCGTGCCCTAAGCTTGTTCCTCTTTAAGCTTTTCATGCCGTAGTGTTCCAGAGTGTTATTGGATATGCCGGCTCTCCTTAAAAGTTATTCTTGATTGCATTTTGCCAACTGGACAACGAGGGATAATGAAGTTCACCATGTCAGCACTCCCCCAAGAACTGGAGCATTTCACATCTGTCACATATTTACTATCCCAAAAGAAAGAGTCTGTATTTCTACAAGGGATAGGGCCCCAAGAAACAAGGCTGTCACCAGATGTTCCAGGGCTGAAAGTCTGCATAGCTTCAAGATGCAAAGCTAATCGGTACAGACCCCAAATAATTATGTTACTGTGCTTTGTGAGATCTGTTGGCTGGTTAAGAGGAGAAAGACCACAATTAAATACCATACTGAGAAATGGGCAGGAAGAGCTCAGACGTTATATATGTGAATGAGGACACCAAGCACTACTGGGGCGGACAGAGCACAGAGCATCAATCCACATCCAGCCAGACATCAGAATAGACTAGCCCTGCCTCCAGAAGCCTGCTAGGAAGCTTTTGGCACTGCTACAAATCATGGCATATAGCAAGACCGCCTAAATCATTCAGGTTTCTTCTAACCGAGATCCCTGCCTCCATTTTTGATGCTGTTCCCCAAGGACACCAAGCAACAAATGAGTTCATCCATTTTGCTCCTCACCGCCTCCATCTTACTACTCCTCCTCCCCTTTAATTCAAGACTCCTGTGAATTCAGGCATTCTCTGACATAAAGACTGGAGCTATCGGAAAGTACAGACATGCTTCCAGGTCCTCATGGTGGCTGCTGTTGTCATAGGCAGAAAGTTAGGCAAGTACATTATTTTTTGATGGCTGTCTGATACTGTAATGCATGGCTTCCAAGCACTCCCATCAGCAGGGCTTGCAGACTCACAGGTGTCTGCTGACGATACGAAGTCATTATGTTTTTGGCTTCTGATCAACAGGCCCATTTATTTATTTATTTTTCCCAATCAAATTAAGCAAAACAACCGAACATTATTAGATTTCTTAGATGTTACTCTGGGGGAATTCAGAGGACTAATAGTAAAGATTTTTAAGTGCACATGCCTATAAGATTACAAATTTCAGTGTTAGTGAAGGACTGGATTTCAGGCCACGTAAACAAAATAAAGGTTTGTTAAGGACACCTTCCTTTAATCCAAGTTTAGAAGGAACACCTCTTTATAGGTTTATTTGTACACATAGTATGAAAAAAAAATATAAAAGCACAAATACACACACAGTACCCAAAAGTAAGTTCTATGACCTGGATTTTCCTATAGCTATTCCAAGTAGGTATTCTTCCATAATGCATGCTACAAATAATATATGCCAGAAGATACAGTTTTAAGCAAAAAGTAAGACTTGGCCACAGATCTGTCTCACAAAGACAAGCCGTACTTTCACCAGAAGAGTAAAGTGTGTCTTTGACAACTTGCATGGGTTTGAATCAAGCCTTAAAACCTCTGTGTTAATATGCCACTTGAATACAGCTCTGGAAATTTCAGAAAAAGGGACAATCTGACAGTGCTTCTGCAGTCCTTCAGGCACTCCAGTTTCTACAGATTAGGGCATGTGAGGGAGGGGCAGTATTCAAATTACATACATCTATCTCATACTTCTTATTCTGCCCAACCACTCTAACGCTTAGACTGACCTGAGAGTATTTTTAGCACCATTTTAGCATCAATCTTAAAATCTGAAACTCACAGCTCAAGATTCATAACAAGGAGCCCAATATCCACTTCAGAGTGCAGCACAACATGGCAAAGCTCAAGGAAATAAAAAAAATAGGAAATAAAAAAAAAGGATATTGCTTTATTGCTTTGCCTACAAACCCTTGAGTTTAAGGTCTGCCATTTGATATTGCACTGACTACAAGCTCCTTAACCCAGTCCTACACACTTCATGATAGGCAGACTACAACAGCTGTGTGGTGCTGGCTGAAAACCCACTGAACTTCCCCCAGCTTGGAGTAGATCCACGAAGGAAAGAGATGGTTCTGCCAGCACCAACAGTTTCCTGGAAACTGGGGGAATTCCAAGTGGGGAAAAGCTTCTGAACTCTGACATGTTTTTCATTCCTTCCCAGAGTGTCTCTCCCAGATGAGCTGCTCATTGAGCAGCAGGAAATCTCTTCCAAATTCAAATGAAACCACATTACCAACCAACATAACCAATTCAAAAAATTGTGATTACTAATGGAACCAACTGAACACCAGCGAGTGCACCCTCGGGTAATAAGCATCAGATGGCTCCAGAATTCACTTCACATGACTGCAGAGCTGATAAAATGGATGTTAAAGATTTCTTCTAGGGAATCGACAGTTTCAGTTGCAATAAAGAGCTTCTGTTTGCTATTCGTGCTGGGCCAAAGGTGTTCTTTCTAGAAGAGGAAAACAGCAGATTTGCCCAGATCTCGTGGGAGCAGGTTAACAGCAACTGAGGAAGTGTGAGAATGAAGGTGCCCATAATTCATTCCCCATTCTCACTCTTTTCTCATTTCAGCTTCAAGTACTTCACCATGCCCAGCTTACATGGATGAGAGAACTAAGGGCACATCACCCTGACAAGTAATATTTTTTCCTCTCTCCAGCTCTAACAGTTTAAGCTTAGCTGCAGTTATTAGAGAAAGAAACATGAGTGACATCCCAACTGTGGTGGTACTCACATCCAGAAAAGATGTGGCACAGCTGCAAGCTTCTGTTCTTTCAAATCCTGGCCAATGCAAGTGTTAGCACTGCTGAAAAGAGCGGCTCATTTCCAGCACTGCGCAGCTACAATGGCTGTGAAACTGTGATCAGGTCCCTCACTTCTCCAAGCACCGAGGATGAGATCCTTTTGGCACAGCTTCATCCATCAAAACCCCGCACACAGCCCAGAAGAGCAAGCTCTCTCCATCCCAAGGTAACTTCCTATCATCCTTGCCACAGAAAAGCTTTATCAGGAATTTTAGTAGTAGTGAAGTAATAGCTAGAACAACAACCAGCCAGATAGATTTCCATACTCCTATTTAGGTAGAAATGCAATAGGTGGAAGCCAACAAGGAAGGGGTTAGTAATCACCTCCACTATTCCATTCTGAGTATGCTATGAGGAAAGAGAAGCTGACCATTCCTATTTCTATTTCTCCACCACTCCACTGTCCCACAGACAGCCATCCTCTGTTCACTCAGCGCTTGCTGGGATCAAAACCAAGTGTGCCAGCAGGAACAGGAGCTTCTGACATGCACATTAGCATAGCCCAAACTGGAAAGGGATTAAATGGCTTAAGAGACCGGTTGTGAGCTAAGGTTTCCAGATCAAATCAAGACCAGGTCAGAAATGAATAAACGTAGCCATCCTGCATAGTGACTGCTTGGCAGCTAATACAAAATGAATAGTCGGCATTAGGTCAGTTTTTAGACAGAAGATGTCTGCAGCACAACACCCATTTATTACTTAGGCCTAATAACTAAAAAATATGACTGAAAACCTACAGGTGCCAGGATTCCACAAAATTCCTTCCTATATCTCCCAAAGCTCCTCATCCTGCTTGGTGACAAGAACTGTGCTGAAATTTTCAGTACCATATCTTAGAAGTTAACTTTGCTTAAAGAATCTCACTAACAAAAACAGCTTTTATAATCCCAGTAAAATATAATGGGAATTAAATTATGGCACAATAATTCACACTTAGCTGCACAGATGCCATTTGGCCTTCATCTTAGTGCCTGAATGTGCTGGGCGTGAATTACTGCGCAGTATTTCACATGCTGTCACATCTTATGGCTTAATTAACACGACAAAAATCAGAGTGCCCAGAGTTGATCACTAGCGATCAGAAGGCAGTCTTGTCAGGAAACGGTTAAAGCACCAGAGGTGACAGGTCTGCAGGACAATACCAGTCCCCACTAGGTAGGGCTTCCAGAGTGAAAGCATTTCCTACTGCTGCCCACAGAGCAATGCAGACATACTGCTCCATGCCATGCATATTCAGAAGGTTACAGGAAAGGGTAACTCCTAAGCATTAAGTCGGGTCCTAGCACCAGCCCTCATCTATGGTCCCAATCCTGTAGCTCCAACTTCATGCAGCCAGATTGATTTGGTGCGTGCATATCAAGCACTGCAAACGGCAGCTCAGAGCAGGAAAAGATCTTGCTTCCTTCCCTAAGGCAGGAAGATGCTACAAGCAGTCACATCTGTGAAATATTGAAGAAAAAAATGGAGGGGAAAAAAAGCATTATCAGAAAATCCCCTTAAAATCTCTTTCCTTATTTAGTGTGAAATTTAGACATGGGTGAAGTGGGTCTGCACACAGACCTCTGCACCGCTTAATGGCTTAAGTGGGAATTAAGTAGTGTACAGAGTCTTTGCAAGGTTGAATTTCAGCCTCTATCAGCTTATAGATTGGTCAGTCATCAGATGGAGAACTTAAGTCCTGATTTTAGCACACTGCTGCTAATGAAAGCACGCCAGTACGGGCAGAGAAAAGCAACCTCCTTTTATCAGGAGAAGCCTTCCCCGATCACTTGCTCCACTACAGAGAAGGTGGCACTGCTGCAGGTGATACAAATTGCCAGGAATAGCAAATATTATAAATATTTCAAGGATGATTAATCTTTTAAAACAATGAAGTTAGGCAGAAGCTTGGAAGTCAGCTTGGCTATTTCACAACTAATAAAACACGTCTCTTGTATTTCATTTTGACTAAATAGAGAGTATTGTAGTAAAAGGCAATTACCCACCATTCACTAGCTAACATAACACTTTCACAAGTATAAAAGAAACACAGTATGTATTTTAAGTAGCGACAATATTTTCACCGTATTAAAATAGTAGTGAAGCAAATGTTCAGTTCACATTAAACAGCACTCTGTCACCAAGGACCAGCTTGCTAGCATCATATATTCCCCCAAGAAAGATAATGCTGCTTGCTTTAACAGAATCATTGTCACCAGGCAACTACAAGTGCCGCTCAGTAATAAATATTTCCACTGTTCCCACAGAAACCAGCTCGGCATCTCAACCTGCTAGTGCCCAGAGAGATCAGTTTGACCTTCCAGAGCCATTTCCTTGCAAAGACACCCATTCCTCACCATGGGCACCTCCTAGAAATAATGGGATGGTGCAGCAGGAACACAGGGTCACAGAAGGACAGCAGACAAGGCCCTCTTCCTTTCAGCTACAGTGGCTCACGGAGATTCAAAAATTCATTGCTTTTACCTTGTAAACAAATTATTTCAGTTCCATGTGAACTAATTCTCCTACGGAGAGACAAGATGGCTTCTATTCTACATGCAGGAAGGTCATTTCATAGCTATGCTACAACTCTGCATAAATGAAGTCTCAGAGGCAACTTGGTTTTTGGAAATTCAGAGTTGGGTCAGCAGCAACTGTAGGCAAGCCAGTTGGGTGTTGTCAAGTGCTCGTAGTAGGCCTGAGGCTTCCTAAGAATATCAAGCTTTGAGACCCAGCACACCTTGTCCAAACTGAAAATACTTAAGCTTGAATTTAACTCCATCTCCACAGTTATGTAAAAAACCTCAGCTACACCCGCATCTTATCCCGCAATCAGAAGACCGCTGCAGTGGCTATTCAGGCTGTAACAGCAGAACCACAGTAGTGTCAGAGATCTATTGAACTGTTCTGCAAAAACATTGGTATTGGTTAGATTATCACCCAACTTTTCTCATTACAGTCCCGCTTAGCTTTGAACAAGTGTATGGTTCTATTCTTTCCCCCAGACCCAATTTTTATATGGAGAAAGAGATTTACAACTAATTTTCCTTGGAGAGAAAAGCATGTAACTTGTTAACAAACAGTGTTAAAACAAAAAAGCTGAAATCCCCACCACTGACATTGCGTCTTGCCTATGCAGGAAACTGGAAGCTGATGGCTCTCTCTCATAAATCACTGGCAGGGAAAGAGCTTAGCAGCAGAGGAAGTGTGCAGATAGTTTGTGCCCATTGATTTTATTGCATTTGTAAGGACCCTCAAGAGAAACCAGGTAATTTGAGTTATTCCTTCATTTGGAGTAAGAAGTGGTAGTTCTATTTCAGATTAGATTGCTAAAGCACTAGAGTGACCCAGAAAGTCATCGTTTGATCCTGATATACAGCATGCTGCACCTGTTCATCATGAAACTGCACAAAGTAGAATCCCTAAAACTAACTAAAAAAATAAAACAATGCGATGGGAAAAGACCTGTGGACACAACAGGCCTTCAGTTCTCTTCTAAATCCTAAAATAAGTTACTTGATGAAAACAAAACATTTCACCTCAAAGCGATCACTACAGTACTTTGTTTTTTGTCCAGCAGCCTGGAAGTTTTAATTCCCAGATCTCAGTCACACGAGCATGAAAGCAATGTGACAGAGCAGGTGTACGTCTCCCCAAGCTCTCAAGCTGAGCTGCTGCCTGTCACGTCTATCTCATTTCGGGTGAACTTCGACAACTCACATTTGTGGGTTAAAGAGAAACCTGCTCTGTTTGGGGTCAAGGGGAGGAAGGCTAAAGAAGATGAGAACAGCTGCTCATTCCAGAAAATGCCTGTGGGGAATCTGCACATTGCAAGCAAAGAGGATGAGCGTGCTCAGGTGCACATGGGGGGGATGCAAGCCAAGCAGAACTTTTGTGGGAGCCCAGGCTTTTGGATGCTTTAGAAAAAGCCTTCAGTTGGGCAGAAGGGAATTAGGGAGTGCAAAAGTTCAGCATATCGCAGAGCCTTTTATGTGTGTTGGTTGGTTTTGTTGTTGCTTCTGGTGTCAGTGGTCTGATTTTTATTTTTATTCCCTGGCTTTGTTGTTTTTATTTTAGCTAATTATCTAGGTTGTGTGTGCTTGTTTTTATTGTTGTTTTTTAATAACTGGTTTGGTTTAATCCAACAGATGAGTTGACAGGCTTTGCTGGAGCTTAAAAGATGGATTCCTGGGGCCTTTGCACTGGCCCATCTACACAATCAAAATGGGCAGTGACAGTAAAGGAAGCATGCACTACTCTGCTACTGATCTTAAGTACACATGGGCTCATCTGTTTATGAACTACGATTCAGAGCAATCTGGACACATCACAGCACCATGCTTTTCAGATACAGTAGATTAACACCATCACCAAAAAACTGCAAAAATTCAATGCTTGTTCCTCTTTCATTATCTCTGCAGAACAACACAACAACAGCGAAGCATGGCAGTGTGCTGAAAAACTACTTTTCATCCTCCAGATCACTTAAGTCAAACAGTTATTGACTCCACACTTCTCACTGTAACCCAAGTCACAACATACTCCCAGAAAACTGTTGGCTAAAAAAGACACACACATTCACATTCCATAACAAAACAAAACCATAAATCGACAAATGTATGGGATCATCAGCCTAAGAGATTCAACACATAACTACTTTTACAGACGAACAGGCTGCACTGGGAAACTCAAACAGCGAAAGAGATGTAGTGAGCCATGAACTATAAAAGCAGTTTGTATCTACTCTGATAATCACTTAAGGACAAGAACTGTTAGAGTTCCTGTTAGAGTCCTGGTAAACAAAATACAAAAGCTTTCTATGTATAATAAAGTGGACTATTAGAAGGGAAAAAATAAGCAATTAAAATTAATTAAAATTAAGCAATCTTCATATGCAAGGTAAGTCGTGGTATGTGTTTAAACCCATGCATACTGTCTTAAGGCTATAGCAAGAGCAACTTCTGCACTGATACTGCCTAGCCATTCACTTCAGGCAGCCTTCTGTGAGCATTTACAGGTGAGAAGCAGCAAGCAAGAGTACCTTAAAAGCATCAGATATTCTGCGTCCAACTTCAAAGCTTTGGAAGTGCTGCCAGCCCATTATTTTCCAACCTCTAGTACTACTCTGTTACATGCATGTTCTTCATTCCTTAAGGGAGACTGAATGGGTTTGACTGTTCAGTGAAGCTGATACCAAACATACTCTTACCACGTGACACGGCTATACTGCAGTTTTCTCCCTTTGCTTAGCATCAGGAACATACCATTCCTCAACAATCAGATATTCCATTCACTTCCTCCAAGAAAAGCAGCAAGAAAAAGTTTAGAGTTTAGAGATGGTAACCACATCTTGGTCAATAAAAGAAGTAGAGAGAGATTCAATTCTGAGAGCAAAGGTCTTCACTCTCCACAGCTCAAAAATTGCTGGAAGCCTCTACTGCACTCTTACTAGTGATTTACAGGGATGAGATAACATATAAGGGTCAGATTTACCACTACTGACTGTTAAAGAAAACACACAGCAGCCACCCCAGGCACCTACTTTGTAGAAAAGCATAAAGGGTACCACTGCTGAAATTTTTTCAGGCACCTAATTTCTACATCTATAGTGCCTGCTCGCCGGTAGCACCACATGACTCTTAAAATACTCGTGACATTTTCATTTATTGAGACTATCATGCAGGATTTCCCAGCTGCAGTGGCACCATGAATTAAAAACAGAACCGCCAGAGGCATATTCAAATTGTTTGACTGTTTAACTGTTAGTATTAATTTTAAAGATTCACAAAACATTGACCAGTTAAATATGCTAGAGAAGAATGGAGAGCACCTTTTCCTAGTAGCTCTTTCCATTCCACCCCAATTGGTTTGCTCGGTTTAATTATTCATTCTAATTTTCAAGATAGTGAGCAGCTTTGCTTAAGGAACAATAGTAGAGATAACCTTCGTGCACAGAGGTGTTATAAGTGATATGAGCAGACAGGCCATGCTCCAGAAATAGATACACTCAGCCAATTACATGCAATCTGTTTTTTTTTTTTCCTTTTTAAACTTCCTTTGCTGTGAAATTTCACTTGAGTCTTAGCACACACACACACTGGATGCTATGCACAAGAAGACTGGAGTATTTTCAAAGCAGGGGTGCACAAGCTACACGAAGGGAGCCCTCTCATTTACAAACACATTCCCACAGACCTGCAATTAAAATGGGATTCTCAGAGCTCATGTTCCATTGGGGCACCAGGGAGCAGCCAAATCGTTTAAAGCTCAGCTCTCACAATTTAGCAACCATTACTGAAAACAGGAGCTCCTGAACCCCTCTGCACTTCAGAAATTTAGCGATTTACTTTGTGAAGTCTTATCCCTAAGAATTAAATGTGTTAGATTTCAATTTTCATGGCTAATAAAAAGACCAAATTTTTTCACTTAAGAAAACATAATGGACACTGTAGGCAGTAGTGCGCTGCACACAGGCTCTGAAGCTAATACATCCCCACAGCACAGCAGTGATGTCTGATAACATTAGCTCAGCTCTCACGTACTGCCTACTTGCATCAGCATGGTGCTACTGTTGATGACCTCATGTTGCCAGGTGGGTTACACAGTGTGCCAGGCTAAAGACAGATATACCGGTTTGGGCTCTTCTAGACTCAGGGTCACACTGGGTATAGGAGTGCATGGAAACATGCACTGCAGTGCTTGAAATCATGATGTATCATGACAGTGAGGAAGATCCTTCATTCTGTGGAGCTGAGGCTGAAAGTGGGATACACAAAGTCCTACTGAACAGCATTCACAAAAGAAGTCATTTTCACATAGAGGCCAGGAGGGACAATCCCAGTGATACACAGCCAGTAGAGTAGGCCTGGGCATCAGGATGGAAGTCAGCCTTAACGTGGTAATTAAACTTTGTAAGAGAAATATTTATGTGACCAAAGTTCTTTGTTTCATGACTTAATTAGTCACACAGTAGCACATAAATGCAAAGAACTGGGTGGTAAGTGGGGAGAGAAATAAAGATCCTGAGAAAAAAACAACACAAACATTAGGTAGAAGAGGCAACATCTTGGCTATTTTCCTTCATTCATTTCCATTCTCCTTCCCACAGTCACATTCCCCCATCCCTCACTCACCATGGGCTAACGGTGTTAAGAGCATTGTGAAGAACAGCAGCTGTGATGACCACATGACTGTGAAGGAGGGCTTGAAAGTATCCCGGCAAACAAGGGTTCAAACAAAACAAGGTGAGTGTCCTTCTGCACTGGTTTTCAACACTTCAACTGTTGGCCTTCAACTCACATCCAAGAAGGGAGAAAAAGCCAATCAAAAATAACAAAATAATAATAATAAAAAATCCCACAGCCAGTATCCAGAATCTGTGACCTAGAAACAAGAAAGGGGAAAAAAAAAAGGTAGTTAGTAAAATGCTAAGATAGGTGTTTTCAATCAAGTCTTGCTGCATTTCTCTGCTGCCAACAGCTGCAAAGGCAAGCATGTCTACCCCCCCGGCCCTTCAGATGTTTTTTTATGTACAACAGGAATTAAAACTTGTCTCCATGCAGTCAGTTTATGCATCGCTAATGCTCCACTTCCTCTCTCAAAACAGGGATTAAGATAGAAGTCTTGAACACAATGCCCATGGGCCCAGGGAGTCCGCAGGCTTGAAAGGTGACTGGAAAAAGTGAGTCCATATGCTTTGCACTAAAATCTACATACACAGGAGTTCTAAAACAGCCTGTAACTCCCTTGGAAACATTTGGGTATTTATATAACAGAAGATGACAGAAATCCCGTTGCTGAAATGGATTTAATCAGTGCCTAGGCTCTGTGCTGATCTCTTGCACAGAAATACATTTCTATTTTCTATTACAGACACCTCCTTTCCACCCCAAACCCTCAGGTATAAGGCCTAGTAGTAGAAGCTAGCTCCTGAAAGAGCATATTGGCCAGCACGATGACAAATCAACAGACTGCAGGTGTAAGCTCACTGTTTGGTCTAGGACATATCTGCAAGAAGTATGGAAAGTGCAGTGCTTCCAATCATGGAACCACAGAACCACCTAGGTTGAAACAGAACATCAAGATCATCAATTCCAACCACCAAGGTGACCTACCAAGTCCTGTCACTAAACCATATCCCCAGAAGTCATATCCATGCATATCTTAAATACCTCTGGGGATGGTGAATCTATCACTTCCCCGGGCAGCACATTTCAGTACTTGATATTGCTCTTAGCATCAAATCTGGACTAGGCTTTGAACCCAGGCAAAGACTAAAGACCACCTTATCATGCTGCTCCCCCACCTGCGGTGACTGCCAGGGATTCAGTCACTTTTGTCTACTCAAGCTCCACAGCTACTCATTGTGGAATTAAAAATAATGGTCTATCCATTCCAAACTCTTACAGGGAAGCACAGGGAAATCGGAATCCGTGCCTGAATAGAAACATTCACTCATATAATTGCAGAAATGATTCCAGCTTCCCATCATTTTAATCTCTCATGAAGGGGCTAGGTGGCCACAGTGACTCAAGCTTGGCAGGAATAAAACAACAACTGTACAGAGTTAAGCCATAGCATCAGTTTGAGACTTAGCTCCCTGCTGACTTTGAAATGATGATAAAATATGAGGAATCGTAAAGTACTTTGCATATCTGTTTTGAACTCCCTTGACTCTGCAGCCTTCACAGCACTGGTCTAATTAAAAATCTCTCCAAAAAATCTCTGATCAACAGAAGTTATTCTTCTCTGAGTAAAGAAGCTGTTTTTGCCAACTTTTGTTCCTACCCAAAACCCAGTTTGAGCCAAAAAACTGTATGAAAAACTGTGCTGCATGCCATTGTGATGTGGATATATTTCTGAAACTCAGGCATGACAAAGTGGCCTTTGTTTGGCCTCCTCTCTTTGCTGATCAACTAAATCAAACCTCACATTGTTCAGAACCGAAGTCTATAAGGAAGCTGCATTTTTTTCTGATAAGTATATCTGCTTGCTCTGCCAAGATTTTGTTCTCTCTCTCTTCTCTCCTCACCAGTCTACCCTTGCAATTTGTTCACTCAAATACAGCATTTAGGGTCCGAAGCTTTTTCTCAGCTCTAACTATAGTGATTAAAAAGCCCAAGGGCAAGAGGAAGGCAAATGGCTTCTTTACAGATGAGCAAGAAATTAAATCACTGCTCAAGCTAGAATGCTGGCCACTAATAGCATTTAAAGCCTGCTTTCCAAAAGGCTCAATAATATTTCAAATTATAATTCTGAAATACTGACTAAGTTTCCTGTTTGAACTTTAGAAAGCTCCCTGCACACATCAAACCAACCTGCTGGCCATCACCTGTGTCTTTTCTACAGCATCATCATTGTAAAGGGTTTACAAAAGGGAGAGACTTTTTGTGCTACAAAAACTGAAAAGGTATACACAAAAATGGAGGAAACAATTGGTTGTACTGCCCTGAAAAAGCTCAGTCAGGGAGTGAAGGAGTAGGGCTTGTTCTCTAATTTTTATTTAAGCTGGTTCAAGTTCTGGATAACCTAAACCTGTCAGAAAGAGATAATACTATGGTGCAGTAAAAACTTTTTGAGTATAAACTCAAGAAGTTGCAAATGATTTATGACACCTACCCCAGAGAAAGGATAATTGTCAATAAATATTTACACAGTAGCCTTTCAAATACTTTTTATCTGTCTGCCTGTATTCCCCTTCACGATAGGATTATTTTTCTTTTTCTCTGGTCTCATGGGCTGAGACTCAAGAAGCAAAATGATTCATGCATCAGTGGCGGGCACAGCCTTGCCTTTAAGTTTGCTCCTGCTGAGACTTTTCCAAACTCTTCAGATTCTTGCATGATGCGGTGCCTAATAAACCCACAGTGTGCACAGAGAACCACTGAAGGTGTTTCATAACACAGGATACTGCAACACAAACCAAACACATAGCGCTACACAGCTCTGGTTGGTTTCATACTTTGTTCATATGATTAAATAATCATACTGTGTTTGTGAGCTCGGCACCTGCAGAACAGCAAGATAAGAAATGAGCTGAGCTTTTCTTAGTGGCCGCACAACCCTCTCAAGCAGTGTTGATGAGATGCAGGAAGAGGCCTGCAACACAAAATTTACTTCTTCTTCAGATTACCTCCAGGTAAAAGTACAGCCAAGGAGAGAAACGAGAGCTCACAGCTGTGAACTTTTGAGTGCCGTTGCATTTATTGATACAAAAAGAAGATATACTATCACAGTGAGAAAGTTAAGGGTTACACTTGGCCTGAGGGGCTTGGATTTGAATGATGAAGATGACATGGAATGCATTAATTTACAAGGAAGTTCCTCTGCTCAGTGACCTTCCTGCCCATAGGGCTGCCCCAATAGCCTCACAGCCTGGGCTGCTGCCAAGCATCACCCAAACCTGATCTGCATGCTGACAGTTCTTAAAATCCAACTCAAAGTGGTACTGACAAGATATAAGAGCCAAAGGAAACTGTGGACTTGTGGTGTAGATGTACAACAAGGTATTAAAGAAGGCATGCCTTCCTGAAGGGATTAATACCCTTTATGTATACACTAACTCAACATCTACGCAGAAGTCTCTGCTTCAGCAGTTGATGAGAAGCCACACAGGAAGCATTTGCTGAGCCCATCTCCTGACGGCATACAGACAGGGTGAAAAAGATAAGGAAACCAGTTCACATCCTGTGTGAAAAACAGCATGAAGTTAAAGTAGAATTTAAAGTGGCACAAGCCAAATCTGTTACAAGTCCACCTAATTACTGCCTTCAATCAAACGTGATCATTTGTGCCCATACCAAACAGGATGCTCCTCTTCTCACCGGGCAAAGCCTACCTGCCCCCTTCTGACACCTGGCATTTTCTCAACCCCCACAGTGTGAACATTGGACAGACACAAGTATTTTCAGCGACATTCAGTAGCAAATGCCAAGCAGAAACATCCTGCTTTTCTTGCCTGGTTATGCTTCTCCCTTGAAAACACGAATAGTAAAACTAACTTGAAATTACAACTCAGCAATACAAGAATTGCTTTATTATTCCTTAATAGAAAAGATTCCTACACTTATCTCTTTCTTTAGAGTAAGTTGCTTACTATGTAAAAAATAAGCATGATGTTTCAAACAAATATTGATTAAAACCACAAGAACAAAAGCCTGGAAGTAATAAACCCTTTGAAGCCAATGGGCCAAATTGGAACCAAAGATGTAATTCCCCCATTTCAGCATCTACTACTTGCACTGCAATTTGTATGAGAAATCATTTTCAGAATGAAAATATGCAATCTCTTCAAAAGTGAATACATTAAATGGAGTTTAAGGGTAAAAAAAAAACAACACAACACAACCAAATACGTGAAAGAATGTCCTGAATTGCTGTTCCCATTATGAATGGCTGTACTAAAAAATTGCTGCAACACATTTAGCCATGATTTATCAGAAAACACCTCTCCATTTCATTTATTTATTTAGTATCACTGCAAAAAAAGAAAAGTTTTGCCCTGCCTACCACTTTCCATTTTCAGCCCATTTTCAACCCTTCCTTCAACTCAGCATGTCACTCCATGGTCACTCCACAGTGACAGCGACACAACCTGTGAGATAATGGTCATACAAGCACCAAAGAGGGTACAAAGCCTTGGAAGCAGGGCAGCAGAAGGCTGCACTGAGGCATTTCAATGAGCACTCGTGCTCCTTCTCAGGGCAGCCTGGTCTCATGGTTGGTGACCCTGCAGATAACTGGGAGGCTGAAACTAGCTGATAACAGTCCTTTTCAACTCAAACCATTCTATGATTCCCAGCCAGTCCAAATTGTCTGTAAACCTCTACGCATTTATATTTGGCCAAAGAGGAAAAAACAAACAACCAACAAAAGCAAAAGAAAAACAGGAGAAAGAAAACCGAAAGGCATTCTGCCCTTTACTCCTCAGTTATACCTTATGTAGCACTTTGAGAAGTTACCTTAAAAACCTTAAAAGCAACACCACCACCAACATGTACTAACAGTTCCCATTCATTCTAGATTCTCAAATATCACAGCAGCACTACTTACACGCCTCAAGAACTACCCCCAACTCATACCCAGCCTCACTGGCCACCTGTTGAGGCTATAATTCAAAGCAATAAAGAACTCTTTAGAACTACTATGGGATGCTCTGCAAAATAATCCCAGTTTTAAGTGAGTTAACAACTTTCAGATTAATCTAGCCTTTGGTAAGAGCACACTCAAATACAGACCAGCTAAATCTAGTAGTGGTATGTTGTTTTATCCCCCCCACCATGTGGGTGAAATTGAGGATTTTGTTCACTTCCAAAGGTCAAAGAGGGATTTTCAGCTATCAGCTGCTTGTTAGTTCTCCCATTGAATCCAGCAGCAAAGCAGCTTCAGTAGAAAATAGTAACCAAACTAAAAGAGAACTTCTCACCTGCCCTGTGACTGTGCACTAGAAGATATGGCAGAAGAACAGAGAGGAAAAAAATGTGTCTTGGAAACATGAAGCTTATAAAATTGTACTGAATTGTATGTCCATATTGCACAACTGCTGAGTGCTTTCCTTACATGCCTGCTGGTTATCCTCGACAACATTCTTCATTGCAGATTTAGGAGAAGAAGGTACAATATTCACAGCATCCCTATGTCTGCAAATACACAATATCACTTACAAAAATTTACAAGGTTTAGAGCATAATTTGAGCAAACGGTAAAACATGCAAATATTTCTTTGCTTTACTGCCCCAGACTAGCAGGTATAACATAAGCTGATGAGAAAAAGCTTTGTAAGCCTCTCCGGTTAAGCACTGCCTGCAACAGCAGCTCACGGCTCACAAGAAACACATCAGCACATCCACAATTCCATCAGCAAGGAACGAAAAACACATCAGCTTTGAGAACAACTACACAGCTTTTGGCACAGGCTGTCCAGTATCATCTGCTTATGACCACCTGAAACAACTCAATTACATTATCATGTACAGTTGTTATTACCAGTATGACCCAAAAACTTCTCTTTTTTTCCACAGAAAGGAGGGAGAATAAAGATCCTTCTCAAAAACATATCATACCTATATAATTTGCCATCTTAAACCTATGAAGTTGTAGTACATCTCATCCTGAGAGCCAGCCAGGCACTCCTTTCAGAGTGCCAAACTTTATGGTTTCACCATGCTACAATTGGAAAGATTAACACAGTGGAAGTGTGATACAGATGTGTAACAGCAAAGGGACTAGCACAAACGGAATGGTGTTACTAAGGAAAAGTGCTCTCCTGTCTCCCAAGATCTAGGCTCACAGTGGCAGTCAGCCCTTATATGCGGTCTAAGAGGGGTGCAGCCAGGTTTCACCCCTTCCGGTCACACAGCTGAATTGCCTTCACCTGTGTTCCCAGGGCTGATCAGGTCCTTTTCCCAGGTGCTCAATCAGTGGTTCTGGCCATGACTCAACAGTTACCATAGACACTGCATGACTGTCAGTATGTGGAAAACTCCTTGGAACAATCGGTGTTTCAGTTCTTCTCAAGTAAGTTCCTCCTTACAGAGAAAAGCTGAAAAAGAAGACTTAAAGGAAAAGAGCCTTGAGTCTACCTTTTGATGGCCTCCTTCACAACCCAGCTGGCCCCCTAACTCTTTGCTGGGGTACAAAGATTAAACAGCAAAGTAAAGGCACTAACAACTATAGAGAACCGAGAAAGGCAAAGCTGCAACAGACAGCCTGGTCCCTGCAATTGCTTTTTGTACAGAGGCCGCAGCAGCAAGGGCCAGCCAGCCAGCAGCAAAAATGAACCAAAATATCAGGGTCAAAACTGCATTTGTCATGGGAAGCAGAACTTCTGACAGTGCTGTATTTACTGCAGCTGACCCCGGCTCTGGTCACTGCTTGCACTGTGCAACTCCATTCAGTAACCAAATGGGAAGAGTTGTACTTGCCTGAGCAACTGCTCTGAAAACAGCACCAAAGCTGTGATCCATCTCCTACATGTAACACATGTCTACTGAGCATTCCTGTTCTGCTCTGGCTTACTATTCCTTTCTCAAATGGCAACATATATTACTTGTTTTGTACAAAGAAAGTGCAATTTTCTCCACTTTTGTGCTGATTAGGAAATTAACAGGTGGTATAACCAAGGTTAATTGCTTCTCCTATTTAAAACAATACTGTTGTTGAAAGAATCAGAGCAACAATGAGATCACCTATACACATAATTGTGTGCATGTGCACCTTATCAAATGAAAAGAAAAATCACTGACAAATTAATGGCAAAAGCCAGATGAATAACACATTTATTTTATTTATTTATCTTAAAGGAGAAAGTTATCTAGGAAAAAGTTAAGTTTAATTGTCTTTCAGATCTGTTATGATGTAATAAATGTCTATTAATGTTTAGCAGCAAATTGGGTTTTAATGATCATTGCTATTTTTGGCTGGTGGGTGACACGTAGTTTAAATATAAAACAGATTTATGTTTTACACCAGGATGACTTTCTCGGACGACTCTCCTTGACTTAACCTCTTCACACCCCACAAGACATTTAATATAATTTTGTTTCTAATAGACTGTAAGCCAATAGGATCATATTTGCTACTACTGATGTTTTCAATGAGAAATGAAATCAATGAGCTTTATGCTGAAGGTAAGTGATTACTTAAATGTAAGTGGCTTGGAAGATATTAGGAGGGTTGTATTATTCAAGTAAATGATGCAAATTAAGGAACAGCCTGGATAGGAATAAGATCTAAGAAATCTCCTGACCTTACCACATAGAAGAGGCCTCAGATTTTACCTTTTTGTTAGTTTTTGGGAGGCATCCACAAAAACAAGTATTAGTAAGGGAAAGACAACACTCAAAACAGGTGGTCAACCTTAAGCATTCACACCCTGTGGTGGAAAACAGAATAAAATGAAACTCTCCTCTTAGACCCCAAGACAATAGAGCAGCCTGGTTGCTAGGAGAAAAACAAACAGTACTCGCTGTAGTAGAGAAGGACAGACACATGAGGCAAAGGCAGTCCACAGACGAACAAGGAGCAAGGCGGTAATGCAGAAGAGCTTTGTGTCAGAAATAGTGTGAGAAAGAGATGTGTGCAGCAGAATAAATGTTGCATCTACATTTCCGGATGTGATATTTTCCAGTGAGCTACATACACAGGAATAACAGAAGGACAAATAGGCCAAATATCAGAACTAAAGACATATACAGTTCCCTACAGCAAAAGCTTGTGTAGTAATAACAAAGATATTTTACCGTGTCAATGACTTCTGATACACATTAATCAACAGTCCAGCCCCTTTGGTCTTTGAAAGAAAGAAAAAGATTCCATCATTGTACTCATTTGTCGTGCAAGCCATCTAACCCAAAGTCTAGTTTTGAAAGGGCCTGGGCATTCTCACAGCAAAACACAGCTTTTGTCTCCCTTTCCATTTCCTCCCTCACATTATCCAATCAACAAAGGATGGGAGAAACAGATCACACTACCAATTTTGCAGAAAACAGAGGTGAAGAGGTAAAGGCTGTGATTGCCCCATGTGCCTTTCTATAACTCTGAAGCCAAGCTAAGTAGACTATTTCAAGCAGACCTGGATAACAAGTGGTAAACATTTAGCACATTTTTAGATCCAGAAGAGACAGCTCTTCCCAAAGACAGCAACCAAACCCGAACTTATCTCCGATCAAAAAATTTATTGCCAACACTGTATCAAATGCTACTAACTTCATCTGATGAAAGAGCAAGGGCTCCGTTGTGTGTGAAAGTCCTCCAGTGATACCCCAAGCCAGGGGTTTAGTCCCCACCCCAGACTCACAGACCTTCTCTGGCCCCTTTGTAACAGGGAGCATCACCTATCGTCCTCTGATGACGGTGATTTACAGTCACAAGGGGCCACTGTGCTACAGCTGAAAGCCAAAGTTTCTCTTGGTACTACAAAGGAAACATTTTATACCAGGAACTCTCAATGGATGAAATATTTATATAATATGGATCACATACACTTCTCTTTCCCCCTTTTGAAGTAAAACAAAGGCCAGATATTTCCAGCTGAAATTACAAGAGGGATCTTAACTAAACAGAACTTTTAAACACGGTTGGAACTCCACCAGAAACTTCCAGCTGAAGTCTCGACTCTGGCATCGCGCCTTGCCATTACGAGGATGCATGTGGCGGCCAGTCCTGCTGCCCAAGGGGTGGCCCTCCCATTCCTGCAAAAGGTATTTTTAGAGGCAACACAGCTTCTTTTCCTCTGGATGAAAGTAGTTCCAGCACATGGGCATTCTTTTTAAAGGCTACTATAAAATGTCCAAACAATTAAACGTTTGGGTGGGTAAAAGGCTAAAATTAATTAATTCCTTGAGTGCTTTCTCATAGAATTTAACTGCTAGGACAAGCAGGACGAACGTGCTCTTTCAGAGGAGAACTGCCCTGGGCAGCAGCGTAAGGAATGTGAGACATTTGCCCTATTTTCATGCCTCATAGCTAAGGATCAGTAGCAACTGACCAAAAAGAGAAAATACACCTGTTGGGAAATTGGTGGGTCTGAAAACCTGCCTGCCTCAATAAACCTCAAATGAAACATATTTCTTAATGGCCTGTTACAGAGTATCAGCCTTTAAGTGATTAAAGGGAGAACTGAAGGTGGTTCTGACCACAGAAGGTTGGGTTCTGGTCTCACTTTTTGTTGTTGTTTTTGCTTTGTGGTGGTGGTGGTTTTTGTTTTTGTTGTTTTTTCGTTTTTGTTTTTTTTTAATTTTAATTGATTTTTATTTTTCAGAAAACAATGTAATATAAGATAAAAACAAAACTAAAACAACAACAACAAAAAGAACAAGAACCTCACTAGTATACTTGGTATACTCTCGTTCTATAATACTTACATTGACAGCAATACATATATGAGCAGAGCTGTAAAACATACCATGTGATGCATGAAGTATGTTTCTTTAACCTTTTATCATTGGTGTTCTTAGCTTTTAAGAGGAACATTTTTAACTGCAACACTCTCCGCGCCTTTTTCCCCAGCAAACTCCAACCTGAAATTTGGGTACTAAAATTAAACTTTTAGATTAATTACTGCAGAACTCGAGCGATTATATTCAACAACATTGGCCTCATTTGCAGGTTGCCAAACTGAGGCGAGGATCTTCTACACCATTCTCTGTGTTTAAATACACGTTGAACTTAAAATAATCAAGAAAATGTAAATGGGAAACTCAGAGGCATTTAGCAAAATCAAACACATCAGATACAATCAGACTGAAATGAAATGGCAGCACCACTGGGACTCTGCAATGAAGTTAATTACACAGTTCCTATTATTTCCAAGAAAATAGTAAACAGTAACATTTCCATATACTCTAAATATAATAGTTGTACAATTTGCACTAATGCCTTTATTTATTAGAATAGAACTAGGAAAGTTCATTTCTGATTTTACTCTTAATGCAGTGTTTCTACCCAGAAAAAAAAAAATTGTATGTCCCAGTCATCTGGGAGAAATATTTAATTGTAGATACCACATTTTATTTCAACAAGGAAATTAAGTACCTATGGCAACTATAAGAGAAGATAATTTATCTCAAGCATGGGTCTGTCTCCTGTGATATTTTGTAAGAGGCTCTAGAAAGAACAAAACATAGCTAGATAGCTATATTTGATATGCAAGAAGGGTTGGTGGCTGGGAGAGGATAATTCTGGTGCTTCCTGAAATGCTCCCTCTGCAAAGAAGCCCACATTTCTGATCTGTCGATTCTGATCTCAGTCGATGGTTCCAAAAACACTGCTCTGATACCAGAACATCTGGGGTCACTGGGAAAATCACACCAATTTCTGCAGGAAGTATCACAATCAAGATAGGGACTTTGAAAATGTCACCCTAAACAGAGTAAGCAGCAAGTAAAATCTTTGTTATTTAAGGTCATGGCTGGAATAGGAACTGCAATAAAGTATTTTCATTCAATTATCCAAAAAGCCATTTACAGTAAACAACAAAGAACTACTTTTTACTACATCTTTACTTTGACTTATTTTACTGTAAGAAGAGCAACTACTCTAGTTTATAAAAACAAAGGGAAAACGGACAAAAAAATAATAAAATCAGCTCTAAACGTTTTGCTAAAGCAATCACTCCTTTGTTCATTTTGTTCTCCCTATAAGGGAGATTCACAAGGGCAAAGCAGGAACACCAGGCTTCAAAAGTAACCAAAATTGGCAAATTGTGCAGAAAGATATATAGTGTCATTGTTTAGCACTTGGCAGCAGCATGGATCTGAGCAAGCAAGAACACAGATCGCCTGTGATGAGAAATCTATCAGATGTAACAGAGCCAACTGATGGCAAAAAATCTAACATTAAGATCCTTTCATCCAGTGCTTACCTTATATTTACATAAGCTTAACTTCCAAAGCAAAAAGAACCCAAGGATGCAACATGTGAACTGAAAGAAAAGACCTTCTGTGATCATAATTGACCATTAACAAAAAAAGAATGAAAAAAAGGAAAAAAAAAAAAGAAAGAAAGAAAAAAGCAATGCCAAAAAGAAAATAAGGCCTGACAAAGAGAACCCCACTGAAGTCAGAGAGGTTGAATCTTCATCCACGACAAACCAATGCTGAGGTGCCAGTCCCACATCAGCTGTAGGTAACAAAATGGCTTTTACAGCAATCATGTGGGGAAACCTCCATGAATTTCCTTCCCTGTTGCAATTACACATAGTTACAACATGCAGGCTTCTTGTTCACTGCTAATGGTCAACACAGTCAAGTGCTAAAAAAGAGCGTTCTGTAGCTGAGAGTTTGCTCTATTAAATAGCATTACTGTACTGTCTGTACCTGTTGTAGTTCCCATGGAAATAATTAGGAAGCATTACTTCTGGAGCAACCTTTGTAGATGTAGCCCTAGACAATTCCTCTTCACCCAGCACAATCCAGGGAAGCCAAAAGGTTGGACATCCATGCACTAATACTTAGCTTTCAAAGAAGCACAGTGTGAAAACTTGGGTTTGCTCATAGTGATCTTTCTCTGATCTAATCTGGTTCTGCCAGATCTACAAAAGATTGGTACTGGAGAGAAGCAGACAATTCCTCCATCATGCACAGCAGCATTGCCCAAATGAACAGTAAAGATCTACCTGGTGTACATCAGAAATAATTGAAATTAAAGTTTGTACTTCAGGGTTGTTTGTCAGGGGAAAAAAAAAGAAGAAAAAGAAAAAACGCAAAAAGAAAGAAGAGTGAATCCCAAATTAGTTGACATAGTAGCTTTGATCCATAAGACTTCCTTGTGCCTTGCTCTCTGCAGCACTACTCTACCTCTGCTTGCCAAAACAGCCAGCCCTTTTGATTTGTTTCCGAATACGAATCTTTTAGTCAGCATCAGGATTTTATTCAAGTTAAGTAAGAATGTGAATCAGGCTGATTCATCTTACCTAATGAAGCCCTTGTCACATGCATATTTTCAGGGAATACCTGCAGTCCATGCTCCAAGACTGCACAAGGACGAAGCCTCCCTTACATCCCTTCAACATCTGTATATCTCATTGCTACAAATTAAATTGGAGACATTCCTGTGAAACTCAGCAAGCTCCAACTGTTAAAACATGTCCCTCTGTCTTAACCAAATAACACCTGAAGTAGGAATATCAGAAACACTGCAGTATGCTTATTAGAGTCAGAAGTGAAATGATTGCAAGGATAACCAACAAAGTGAGAGCTCGTCTTCACAAAACCAATAATTCCATCCATTAGGCTGGCAATTCCAAAGGGAGTCTGTATGAAAATCACTGTAAACTGGAAACACGCAACTTTTATCTCTGTGATAGAAAGCAAAGCTATTTTGTAGTGATAGTGTAAAAAACAAATCAATACTGTTCAGGGCCAATACTAGTAAGCCGCTAACCAAAGAGCAGTGACATGAGCCTATTGATTCTGTACAAGTATACTTCTACATTATTTTCTTCTCAGCCTGAAATATCTCTATCACTTTACAAAATGGAAAACAAGAGACTGAAACCTCTAATTAATAATTCCTAAAAACCTGAAGTTACGCTCAGATAATTACAAAAATCCTTGGCAGTATGTTCTACTTTACACATTTGTCAGAATGCCTTACACTGAGAGAAGAAGTGTTACGGTGTTTTTAACGTTTATGTTTTTAATGATTCAGCTACAGATTTATCAGGCTGAACACTGAGTTACGACAGTCTCAGATAGCTTACAATGGTTGCCTGGGTTGGTCCATGACACACTACAGCTGACTGACAAATGCTGAGACTGCAGGAGTGTGGACAAAGCAAATGCACGATACAGCTTAATATTTAAATAAAAGCATCAGTAGATCCTCAAACAGTAGTAATTAGGGTCCAACCTGCTGAATTACAGTTAACTATCGTACTGGTTGTTAATGGGCATTTACATATCCCTGCAAAAATTTATTTCCAGATCTCTCCAGAACATGTTTTTACCATTAAATAGAGAAAAAGTTAGGTCAAAAACCGATACACCTTAATGTCACCATAAGACCCCTTCAGGAAAGACTAGATGATCAAAACTGTACACATTATTTTGTGGGGACAAAAATGGGTAAAAGTAGCACATGGTTTTTTTAATATACATCTATGGAGAGAAAAGAACATCAACTACCAAAGAGACTTGGCTGGGAGCTTGGGTCTTTCTTCCCACCCAGGTGAGAGACATATGGAGATGCCCTTACCTTCCCCTCCCTCGCCTCCTCTGCACTGCTCCCTCCTGTTCCAGGGTGAAAATCAGGGCATGATTAGAAAAGAGCTCCGGGATAAACACATCGCTAGAACAATAAATACCAGCTAGACAGCTACGAAGGTCAAGAGATGTTTACGGAGATTACAAGTTCAAAGACCACAGTCGCAGCAAGTACTGACAGATAAAGCATACTTCTGCTTCTGAAGAATATATGCAAGTTGCATACAGCTTTTTACTATTGTTGTTTAAAGTAAAATAACAGTAACAAAACTTAAAGGTGAGGCTGGAACACAAGGGGCTACTTCACTTACCACTGCTTTCCTCCAGCAGGTCACATCTCCAGAGAGGGCTGTGTGAGGAGGAAAGCCCTCAGCACAGTATCAACAGCCTCCAAAGGAATTTTCTTCAATAAGTCAGAGGTTTGGGGTGTGTTTTAAAGTCAGCAGTGAAGATGCAAAGCAGCTGCATGGGTCCTGTGCACCTCCTGAGTTACTCCCTCAGGGAAGGTGCTACCCAGCCACCATGGCTCACACTGACAGCACTGCTCCCTCCCCTCACCATGAACAGCTAAAAGTCTGATTGTGGCAGCATCGTCTTCGAGTACTCAGCCTGACCCTGTGTAGCCCTTCTAGCACCAGGAGGCATGCCTGCCCTACAGCTTCCTACATGGGGCTGACCACCAAAAGGTCTATTCCCCATAGCTCCCCCCCATAGCTACCTGCCAGGGCTGAAAAGCAAACCTCAGGCCTCACTTTATTGGCCCCAGAACAACTTCCCTGCTAGTAACACCCCATAGCAGCCCCTTATCCCCACACAGCAGTACAACTCTCTCAGAGTTGCCTCTAGAGTTTGCTGTGAGATCTGTGAAGCACAGCCCTCAGAATTGCCCCATGGTGGCCACTGAGGTGGCCCAGTGTGGAGACAACCTTCTGTGCTGCAGGAGACCCTGAGGCCCCAGCACCCTTCCCCTCTTCTACAGGGGCCCCAGTACATGCTCATGCTGCTGACACTCATTTCCACTGATGTCCTTCAGTAAAAATAAGGGCTGAGGCTCCTAGGGAGCTCCAGCCATCCAGGAGAGGAGAATCAGCCGCTATGATGTTTCTTTCAGATACTGTTCCAGGAGTTATTTGATATACCAAGAGGCTGTTAAATGGATAATGTGGCTTTTAGGCCAGTCAGGTCTGTGAGCATAAGAAAAGAGGAATAATGGCTTACAGAAGACTCATCATCTGCAGTTGAGTATCTTGAAGTCATCAGGGGACTGTAAAACGGCCCAGCAAGCCAAAAAGCGTGGCAAGAACTTGGCTGCCACCATTCACCAAATAAAGAAAACATAAGTAATGAGCTAGCTAGCAGCAACAAAAGTCCTCTAAAAACAATTCATCGTTTGCAAAAGGTAGCCTAAGATCTATAACATTTCTCTGCCCCTCTCTCCTCTACAATAATCAAATTTTAAACATATCCTTTACAGAAATGATCTGGCCATTAACAGTAACTGTTTCTTATGTGCATCAGTAAAAGACGTAGTGCTACAAAGACTAAATGAGACTTATAGAAAAGAAGCCATAAATCTTTGTCAGCCTCTCAGAAATGAACACTTAATACAACTAGCTTGGAGTACTCCACTTCTCCCTCAGCCGAGGTACCAATTATAGTACCACTATGATAAATTTTAATCATTGTTGTTAATGGCTCCCCCAATTTATTTTATCCCTTCTCTGCACTAATGAGCTGTACTTGAAGTCTCATGATTCAAATACTATTCCCTCCCCACACGTAAGCAGGATAAAGCAATCTTTTGGATTTTGAACTGTAATAATGCTGACCTATTCACTGACATATGAAAGGGCTTCCAACGTTTGGGAACACAAAGTTTGGTCATAAAGTACAGTTACAACACAGCCAGAAGCCATTCATTTTCACTTTCTCTCCCCTGTTTCTACTCCCATGCTTCCCTGCTTCCCCCTATTCTCCCTAGCACTTTAATTTCCTCACCAGCAGGTAAATACTTTCTTTTCAAAGTGTAAAAGTAAGTATATAACCAACACATTGTTTAAGGCCACAAACAGAGTTGCCTACTAAATCTCCACCACCCCTTTAGTTATTAGTTGGCACTAATTTAACAAGCAGTTTTACAGCCTCAAAAGGAGATGTGTGCTATAAGCCAGGAGAAAGATGCCTTTACTGCTTCTATGAAAAGAAGCACAACTCCAATATTTTGTACAACTCCCAGTGGTGCAAAAGAAACCAGTAATTCAGGCATGACAAAGCAGTGCCAACCACAGATACTCTGTGTGCATATATTCTGTGCATGATGGAAGCACATCGCTTAAGGCAGACATCACTTTCAAAGCAATCTTGAAGAAACTTCGTTACAATAGAGTGATTCAAGCAGCCCGGCTCTGCTGCTCACCTTGCTAAAATATAACGGGATCAAGAGTCATGAAGTAACACTAAAAAGCAGCACTTCAAAATGGCCCGAGGTAATTCCCCTCGTCCCACCTAAGCCAAGGAATTCACTGCCACAAGAGTGTGATGAAGTCAACCCACAAAGCAGCAGATGTTTATATTCCAGCCCCTAATCCCCTAGAGCTCACAAAATCCTTGTGACCAGGTTATCCTGGAACCATTTATCAGACATTATTTCTACAAAGTGGAAAGTTCAATGTTGTTAACTACAATTGTTAACGGAGGGGATGAGAGGGAGCTGGCACTTTCTGCACAGCTCATGATCTAAGGAAATGAGAGAGAAAAATCAGTCATAAAAACTTTCAGATTTGTTGCAACAGCAAGTGGGTAACTTGGATGTGAATGTTCTGACTAGTTTCTGACATCATCCCCAAGGAATTCATGACAAAAGTCATCCAAGCAACAGCACATCAAAAACAAGATCTCTTCTACTTTAATGGTTAAAAATAAATAAATAAGCAAGCAAGCTTTTTTTTTCAACCGATCAACCATAGTCTTTTCTAGCTTGTTCTAAATTTTTTAACACCCTTACTGCTGTGTACCAAGAAAATGTGAATTTAAAGTAAAAGCCATTTTAAGAATTGTTTTTCTGGTTTTATTTTATTTTCTTCCCTGAAAATACAGTGCATTCAAGGCACAGTGTGTCACAAGCAGTCCTTGGACTACCTGTCTGCCTAAGCTCAGAACTACAAGGAAAATACATTGCTAAATAACCCCAATGCCCTCTCTGCATGACAGCAGCTCTCTCTGCACCCAGATGATCCTAATAGTCCCCCAGAACACACTGTCCCCTTTTCCATGGGCGGTACAATCCTCTTTACGACAAGATTTAGCTCACGAGTTGTTTTATCTTTGGCAGAGCTTTGGATGCTGCAGGTGCCTTTTGGGCTAGGAAGACCCGCGGCACTTCGATCCCATCCTGCTGTATGAAAGGGGCCGAAATCAGGGTTTGATCATGGTGGTGGCTGGGTAGGGAATGATCCCACAAAACACAGTAACACATTTCATGGGGGATTTCCTTTTTGCTCTCAGCCTACAAACTACATGCCATATGGAGAGCTGGCAAAAGGGAGAGGACAGATGTCTGGAGACATTATAGTTACTATGTTAACTGCCTGCGAGTTTATTCATCAAAAGGTGATCACCCTTTGTTCTGGTTAAGAATTTATTTTAACTTCCTTTGCAGCTTTGAGAGGTTGACAGCAAATCACTATTATACAGTTCTCAAAAAGTACCAATGATTTGCAGCTTGATTAAAAGGCACATTTCTTGGCCTGCAACACCAAACATTAAGCTAAGCCTACTAATGCAGAAAACAATGAAGAGTTGACAGCAGCAGAAAAGGAGGCAAATGGAAACCCTCACCATAGCTGGGCCGGCTGTCTAGAGGTTCATATGTCCGTGAACAGCAGTGTGCCAGGCTGGATTCACAGGGATGCACAGCTATACCTGCACAAAAGCATTGCTAGACCAAAGAGAAGCTTCCTTCTTTGAAGGCAGAGAGGAGAAAGTCTGGAGCAGTGGAACAAATGAGCAAAAAAAAAAAAAGCCCCCTTTTCTTGAAAATGGGACGTGAATATGCATGCTTACAATAAGACAACAAAACCCACCACAAAAGCTGTTCACTTTCCAGCAGTGTTTCACAGACATCTCTCATGAGACATCCTTTGATTCAACCTGGAGTTAATTTCCTGTGGACTAGGGAGAGCATTAAATGCCCATGTGGTTCACGGATATAAAAAGCAAAATTGGAAGACTTGCTCATTTTGAAACCCCCTTTCAACAGTACATCTGCTTTTGGAGTTTGCATCCCTTAAGCAATGTTTCCTGCAGAGGAGTAGCCGTTGGCCATACAAGTCTGCAGTCTCATGTGCTGAAGGAAGCCCAAGTGAGAACTCAGCTCACACATGAGACCAAAGTGCCAAACTTCTCAAGCTGTTTGGAAGAGCAGAGATGCGCAATGAATTAGTTTCATCCAATTCCAACTGGTGAGAAGCTCAGAAGAGGCCACCTACGCATTACCTTCACCTGAGCACTGAATGGACCGTGATGGTGAAATCACAGGTGTTCAGCCAGAGACAAGGCAGGAGGTAACTATTACTTCCTCCTAGGAAGTCACGTTTTGGAAAGAAACTCACAACTCTGCTTGCAACAGAAATCACAGTAAGCAGGTGATGGACTAATAAAGAAAAAGGTGTGCGAGTTGGTGCCATTTTCCTCAAGTTTGCTACCATGATGATGCTCCTCAGCACAGCAAGATTATCTTAATATTTGCCCAGTTTCAGGAAAAAGGTTATAAAATTTCACCCTGTCCAAGCATGGCTGTAGAAAAGTATGAAATAAAAAAGATGCCTTTATACAAAGCAGTCTTCATTAAGCCAGGGAAAAAATAAAAATTAAAAATAAAAAGGAAAATAGAATGAGGATATAATGAGGTATATCCACTCTTTCTTTAAGTCTCACTGTCTCTTGGAATTTTCCTCAACACAAACAATGGTTATGCCCCTCCTTGAAAGACTTTATCTTTTCCAATTGGAAGGGGGAAATGGCTGGAAACCATGCTAGCAGTTCAGAGATTAAGAGCAGTGCTGTTCTCTAGATATAACATTATTTGCCAGTCTATCGTTTATTTCATCTGGCATTTGATGAGACTGCCTGTCTGTTTTTTCCACCAAAATTCAGGTCAGTCACTGTTCCTCATTCACAGTGTCACCGTCGCTCTGAAAATATACATCAGAGCATTAGCAGAAATCAAACTGCCAAGCACCACTGCAATGCAGGTCAAGCACACGAACATTTTTCTCTTTCTCAAGCAAAAGACCATGCTTTTTCCCCCCAAAACTCAAATCCCAGCCACCGTCAAGGAGACAGATGTAACAGCTAAGCCAACATTGCCATCCCTTTGCCCCACACTATGATGCCTATGGTTTAGCACCGCAGTGCTAGTGAGTGGGAAATAAGACATCAGCTCCTGCAGACCTCATCTCAATGAGTGATGTGCTGGGCAACAGTACACACCTGCACACCCTGCCTGCTCCTCTGACTGCCAGCCCACGCAGCCCAAAAAGAAGTAAGGATCTTCCCAAGGTCCTTGACATCAGAGGGTGTTTTTAATAGGTGCTTCTCCAAAGGAAAGAACTTAAGAGCAAAACAGAAGCTTTGATAATTAACTGTTCACAAGGGCTTTATCTCTGCAGGGGACAGATTTGTTGGTTTTAAATTCTCAGCCAGCAGATGATGAAACTGTTCTCCCCGGGGTTTACTGACCGATGGTAAACAGTATGCACGTATGCACACAATTTTTTAAAGCTCCTATTTCCCATAGCATAAGTTTAAAAGAACCACATAGCACCGAGGCAGCAACAATTGCGTAACAAGCACAAGACCCAATTTCAGGAGTTGTTTCTTGTTTTTTTTTCCACCTCCTGCAAATCCTCTCTTGACTGGCTGAGAGCAAACCAGCACAGAGAAGAAAAGCACAAGAGAGGAACAGAAAGCATTTACAGTATGAAAGAACTAGACAAGGTTCAGGAAGCTGGAAACTGGGCCAAAATAAGAAGGAAAAAAAAAAAACAAAAACCAACAACCAATCACAATGATAAAGAAAATTAAAAAACAGGACACAAAAGCAGCCATGGAATTGTTCTCAGACATCACTTTGACTGATTGGATTCTTTTACCCTTTAGGTTTTTCAGTTGTGGTGGGGAAGGAGAAAATCTCACCCTGCCTTATCAGAGAATGACTTGATGTTTTTGGGTTCTTTCTACAGTTCGGAGACCAAACCTAAAGCTACAGTTCTGCTGCACTAACAGGACTGAAGGAGCTGAGGCTTCAAGAAAGACACCAAATACAGAATGTTTCCCAATGAAAATGCTGGAAGAGACAATTCTGAACAGACATTCTCACCAGGTTGTGCTGCCAGCAGACAAAGGCACAGCTCCCTTTCCCCAGCCGAGGTTCCTCTCTTCTGAGAGCATGACAAAGGGAGCCCCTGAGCTTCCACAGCGAAGGCAGAGGAACCCTATGCTCTTAAGAAGCAGCTCATTAAACCAAGCTCTAGGCCAAAATATCCCATACAACGAAGTAGCACAAAACTGCATAGACAGGCAAGGATTTAGCCTGAACAGACATTCTTTCATCATTTTTGAATGCTGTGTTACAGCCTCATCCAAACTGCACTCTGCAACAATACAGAAGTACTGATGGATATGAACAAGCAGGGAACTGATGCTTAGCTGAAAACACCAAACATTAAATTATCTTGGCCATCACCATTTTTTTCAATTACAGTAATAAATTTTAACAATAAAAAGTCCTATTTCCCAGATAACCAATTGCTTCTACCATAATTAAAGGAAGATTGTGGGAATTAGGCCAAAGTAACGCTATAAATGTCTTGCAGGCAAAGGAACAATTCTGCCAATGACAGCAACACATCTATGTACTCAGTCTAGCAACACACTGTCCTAAATACTATGTTCTGAAACAAGTTATCAAAGATCACATTCCATCATAAGTCAGCACACACACTTAATTCCATGATAAGTTGAGGCAGCTCTCACAGGAGAGGAAGCTACCTCAAATTATTTCATATTTGCTGCAGGACAGCAGCAGATGTGTGCCCATGGACCATGAAATGCCAGCATGGAGTTTCTCACAGTCATCTGCCCATGAATGAGGTATTTAGCTGTTTGTATAACCTTCAGGAGGAAGCACACCTTATATCAAGAACTGCACTCAACAAGAGTGGTGCCAAATGCTAAACCAGTCCCTTCCCTGCAACACTCCTGCCTCCCCCACCCTGTGCTTATCTTGTTCCTTGGATGAGAACGCAGACAGCGTTTACATATCTGGCAATCAGTCAGCTGCCGCCTGCGCGTGGATTACTAATACTGAAGAACTTATAAAAATACTGCAGATTCGCAACACAAAAATAAGCAGAGCTCTAAGTAGCAGCACCTTACTCATTCTCTGGTTTATTCCAAAATCAGAATATTATCACACTTACAAGTCACTTGAAAAAAAAAAACATATTCAAAGTGGGCAGGTACATCTCACCTGCCCTACATCTCACACACCCAAAATTCTGCATTTTCTCTAAGTACCCATAACCAAAAGTACCCCAGAGCAATTCTAGGACAAAGCACCTCAAATAAAGCATTGCTGGAATGACATCAAATATGAAGAACAAAGGGAAAACAATGATAGAAACCAATAGTATTAATCAAGTTTACTTGTGAGAAAGTTCAGGCCTGAAGGCCAGAGAAGCAAGAGCCTAACACCCTTTATACTCACAAAGGGCTTCCAAAGTCCCTGCCAAGGAGGTAAACAGGAAAGGAGGGCAGACATAGCTTTGCCCAGAGATCTCTAGATGCTATAACAGCATATTCCTGAGTACAAGCAAGGGTATGAATAACAGCAGTACTTAACAGCAACTAAAACTTGGGCTACAGGGACCTAGGGAGGAGTACCTTGAAAAAGAATATGTCACTTCTGACACGCTAGAGGTTAGAAATGGATGGTCTAATGGTCTATCCCAGAAGTAAAAACCTGTAATAGCTAAATCCAAAATGTCAAGCAAATACCTATCCATCAATTATGTATTATGAAACACTCCAGCAAGGCGCACGATGGTTCTGTAGATGAAAACACACAAAAGTTCAGGGACTTGTTGCAGGCAACAGAGGAAATCGCTGGCCTCCAAGTAACCCAGAAGATTACAGTTCCCCATATTCTATACACATTCTTCATTTGCTTTGCCCCTTGTTCAGGCTGCCTGACAGTATTTCTGTTTTGTTTTTAAGCCACTCAACATACGTATCACCAAGATCTTATCAATTAAAAATGAAAAAAAAAAAAACCAGCCAGTGAAGCAAGAAAGGCAGGTAGGTGCTGCTGGATCCCTGGCTTTGGGAACCTTCCAGGGGGAAGCACAGCTACACAGATTTCTTCCTACTTACATTGGTACAGCTGCTAAAGGAATTGGCTGCGTTTGTGCCATGTTATAAGGTCCCTCTGAGAGGGGGAAAGACAGGTCAACGGTATCGTTTAATTTGGATTCAATAGGTACCAAAGAGAGCGGCCCTAGTTGGAACTGATTCATTCTTGGGGGCTGAGTTACGGTCACCATTATTTCAGCCCCCTGGAGAGCTCAGCAGGCCAGAATACAAATTAAAAGAATATAAATAGCATGGAGTGAGGTTTTGTTACCATCTCTGTGGCAGCACTACACTGACCTGCATTCAGGTTTTGCCACAAATCTGAAACTCAGCCCAAGCCTCCAGCAAAGTTCATGGCAGTGTCAGTACAACCTCAGCAAGGGCTGTGAGTCGGGATAACCCCTCGCTTTCTCTCACGGTGCCAGAGAAGTATTTACGACTTCAACTCAAAGCCAGACGTAAATGGATGATTTTGCTCAGCCTTAGCCTAAGGCCTGACACCCTCTCCAAGTATTCAGAGCAGCAATTCTGCATGCCCCAGGGGAGGAGAGATAGTGTGCAGACCAGAACCAGTAAGCAAATGCAAACTTCAAACCTTCCCTTCAAGTCTTCCATGAAAACAAAACATTCCTCTTACCCTGCTTAGTGATAAGCAGTAGAGCAGCACGATCCACCAGAAAAGATTTAACTTTTTTCTTTTTCTGTTTGGGCCTCCAGTTCCAAATCAAAATGTTATCATGGAGTAAATTCTGCAGAATGAAGACATTAGTCCTGGCTCACAGCCCCACTGCCCCAGGTGGTATAAATTCAAGTAGGCAGAACAACACTTTCACTCCCAAAATCTCACAATTTCCATATAGAACAAGTGACATCTGACAGAAAGATACCAAATAAGCTATAATGACCAGCCCCACCCTTTGCAAAAGAGTCATTTTTCACTACAGGGTTCTTCACGTTCCCATCTCATTCCAATTATGGCAGTATAGCAGGCATGCATTCATTGTAACGAATCCACCAACTTCTAGCAAAGAAGAGAGAAAAAGCAATGTCTGGATCACTTCAAACTCTCCAAGGCAACAGCCAAGCCTACGTACCTTTCAAGAACGACAAATGCCAAACCGACCGCTCAATGTGATGTTTCCCATACAGAGAGGTTTCTTGCCCTCAGTCCTCCCCTTCAAAGTTTTTCATAAGTGCTGTGAAAAGTGACTGGTCTGAACAAAGGAATCCTTCACAACTATCAGGAAGCCTTTAGAACAGGCTGATGTTAAATGTCATGTTTTATGCTGCTATCTCGTGGACCACAAGGAAGAATGGAGCTCATGTCAGAATCAGCACTTGTTTTTCCTTCTGCGGAGATACACACTTCAGCATGACAGCTTCTCTCAAAAGACACATTTCTTGAGAATGATAGCAATATGAAGAATGCTTTGAGAATTCTCCCCCCCCCCTTTAATTACAGAGTTTTAATATAATGCTTGTGGTAATAAGAACAGATTATTCCACCAATGTTTGCCTTGAGCAGGGCTTAGCACACAAAAGCTCTCCCCAAAACCCAGGGGGTTCAGAAAACCAACCTGCTGTGAGCAAGCAGAGTTGGCAAGATCTGTCTCCAAGAAAATTTGCAGGAATAATGGTCTCTCATCTCTACAGAGGTCCTTTAATCAGAACACAATCACCAGGCAGCTGCAAGATGACCCATCTCTGCTCAATACCACACATGCTATGGAAGACATCAGAATCCCCCAATTCTCTGCCACTAGTTGCCTTGATCCTCACCAGCACCCAAGAGCCCTGTGCCTGCATGCTCCGTCTCTGCCCTTCCCCCAGACTGCTGCTCTCCCACCTTGCAGGAAGGCCCGGTGACTAAAGGAACGGTTTGCAAACACAGCCAGACTCGCGGCTCTGCCCGCAGGCGTTCACCAGCACGTTTTAGGAGACGGTTCGCACAGATGGCAGCAGGTTGCTGGAAAACTGTTTAATCCTCCTCCATGTGCTTTGAAGACAGCATTATGCTCAGAGCAGGCAGCACTGCCTTGATCCACTGTACCAAACCACGGGTTTAACAGCATAGGTCTGATTAGACACCAGCAGCTTGTCCTGAAAAATCAGTGCCAAGGCATTTTTCCTACACATCCGTTAGTACTAAACACTAAAAACAAACAGAACCCCCCCAGATTTCTTCCAGGCAGATCCTCCAGTTGCTACACCTGGCCACAAACACCTGCAAACAGTCTGCCATGAAAAGAGTGCTGGAAAGCAGCACCATGAGGAAGCAGTTAAGACTGAACAAAGTACTGTGTCATGAACCCTGGACATCTCTTAATAACCATCTGGAAACAGCTCAGCTCAATTCATTTCTATTTTTATTTTTTATTTAACAAAACAGCCTTCCTACCCTTAAAGTCAATGGACCCAGCTAAGACAAAGACATACACTAGACACACAGATGACTCAGACCAGATAAGCTTGCTTAAGGACACACGTATAGGAGTGCATCTGGCTGAGCTTCTCTCCTAGAGATTGCACCCAAAAACCCTTTCTACAGATCAGCACAATTGCTGAACAAAAATGTCAAATGACAAAGAAGAAAACAGAGCAAAGGCTAAACTAAAAGCACTTCTTAAGAAGAAAGCCATTTTCTGTCTCGAGTCGGACTTGATCCTGCCATCAGCTGTTCTTAGTGAAGCATCTATGTAGAGTTTAGAAACGGGCACAAACACCTGTATCCTGCTACTCTGGGCTCCTAGATTGCCTGGAGAGCATGCAGGAAGCTGTCTCAAATACCCTGGCGATGCACCTTTGATGCTAAGTATCCTCTCCAATTTCTCGTCTCTTTAGTTAAAAGTGCTTTGGTTTGGGCTCAGTGTAGCTTTGATACTTATACTGAGATCTTCCTGTCTTGTAGCCAGCAGTAGCAAATTTTAATGCTACCATCCAGTACCTCTGCTCACAAGTAGCACCCACAGATCATCTCTTCCACTGCAACATCCATTCTTTATTGGAAGCTTCTAGTATTTTCCTGTTGATGGTCTGGGACACAGCCAGACCACAGAGATTAATTTAATCATTTGATTTTCATGATTAATTATTTTCTGATAAGCATCTTCCCCCTCTCCCCCACCCCCCCCCCCCCCCACACACACCTTTTGCAAGAGTAGTTATTGCCTAGCCCTGCTTGCAATTCATCACATCAAATCTTATTTCTCATATCACGCTCTGATGAGCTGAGGACAAAGTCACGAATGAGCATCGCCTGGCTGTGAATTACCTCAGCATGTTGACAGCCATTGAGATGGAGAACTGACAGCCTGGCCTGAAATTAGCTCCAGAGTCAGCCTATTGCCCCAGAAAGGCATCTAGTGCCACAAGGAGACATTCACATGCAACTCCTTGTCACATGAGCTGGTTGTCCTGACCCACTTGTCTGTTAGTCACTGGTGAAAGGGCAATGAAAAGAAAAACACCATTCCCCTGTTCTCTAAATGAAATCCTTTCCTTTCTCTTTCCATTCTCAGGGACCCCCATGCTACTTCACCCTTCTCACAGTGCTGTCTCTTCAGATTGCCACCCAACCCCGTTGAAAAAAAAAAGAAATTACCAGCAGGGATTATAAAGCAGACAGTGGTAGCCACAAACAACCTAATTTTCCCCAGAGGCAGGCAGTGTATGCTTTTTGTTGTTCAGAGCCATCTGCAAGGAACTGGATATTTGCAAATAAAAGGAGATTAGGACAAGGCATTAATCCAGCGTCTGCTGCTCATTCATGCTGTCCCCTGAAAGAGAGCCCAGACAGAACATTTAAGTCGTAACATTCAGTTCTGAGCTGCTGGTAAATTAAAAGAAGAAGAAGATAATTAAGAGACACCAAGTTGGGTTGCTACTTTCAATACCAACTAAGCCCCAGGAGGGCAGTAAGAGGAGGAGCTGCAAGGAAAGTAACGATGCAGCCTTTGGGACAGGCAGCTCCCGTTGGCTGTACCCACATGTGGATCCAGCAGAGAAACAACACCGCCAGGAGGACGGTGGGAGCAGAAATAGAGCTTGTGGAAATACTTTACCCCAGAAAGGCCCAACTTCTTGAAGCCTATTGAAATATACAGACCAGGGCTGTCACTCCTGGAGCACTTATACTCAGCAGTTATCCCACTGTACTGTGGGGGTGGGAGGACGTGGCAGAAAATGGCATCCTTGCCTTTTATGCTATGATCTGTAAACCACAGTCTGAGAGAACAAAGGCATTAAGTTCGCTTTTACATTTTATCTGTGTTTCCTTCAGATGCACAGTAACTGTCAGTATTGCCAGTGCCGCTTTTCCCAAATTAATTAATTAACAATAAACTAATCTTGGTGAAAGCATCCAGTTCAGAATCACAGATAAAGAACATCCGTCTCTGCACCTCGCCTGTTTTTCCACCAGCAGCCATTTTCACAAGGAATTATGCCTGACAGAGCTGATGAGGGATCCTCATTGCTGAGATTTGGGGTTTTCTACCTTTCAAATGGAGTTGGGACGCTCATCGTTCAGAGGCACAGCATGTGTGGTACCCCATGTGTCTCTCACCTCAGGAACAGGGAGCACATTTTGCATTACCAACAGCGACTGTTGGCCACTGGTGTCTGCTGCCTTCTGCTCAATGTTCTTCCAGCTTCATTGTTTACTTTACAATGAAAAAGAGCACTTCATTAGAGACTCTTCTCACACCCTCCGAATAGCATAGATGAGCCAACAAATGTTTTCATCTGCCCTGGTCTCCTTGCTGTACCTTGAACAGCATGTCTTTAGCAGATAGTAACAAGTCAGCCCAGTAAGCACTACCTTACAATGTCTTCACATCTTCTAGATACAAAAGCTATATGGAGGTGGACTTACTACAGCCCAACACGGCCACATTCTCCGAGGCAGAGGCTGGATGGGCCAGCTGCAGCTCCTGAAGAAGTAGAACACAAAACACTGTTTTTCACCTTCCTTCTCTCCAAGTGTTTCTGAAACCAGTCCAGGCATCACTCAACACAAGCAGTGTTTTGGTATCCATATGGCATTCAACCCTTGTACTGTCATGCCATTAGTTTAAAACCTTTTTACGGTCAGTTCCTCGATCAATAAAATGCAGAAACATGACTGGAGAAAGGAATTAGCATCTGTAATCCCATGATTACATAAATCCCTCTGGTCAATCAGTTATTAATGGTTGTTATATTTATTGGGGTTTATAGCAGGCCTACAAACCTGAGCCTTCAGAAGTAGACACTGAAGGAGACACTGTAAAAAAGCTATTCGATTACTGACTCCTCGCAGCATGTGCTGACAGAATACAAATTTGGCTCGCTCTCCCTCCTCTTAGCAAGCCTGCTAATGAGCTTGCCAATTAAGAGCCAATCTGAAGACCTTGGAGGGGAAGTTGTTAAGAACATGAACTCCCAGGCCTCCAAGGAGCAGCTGCGGGACCAGTGATGAGGGCCACCTCCACCCCTCATCTCACGCAGCTCACTCCTCTCACCCAGGAAATACAAACTCCTTTCACATATGCACTGTATGGCACGGCCCCTGAAAATAAACACATGCCAAGGCACAGCAAAACCTCCCCTGAGTCTTGACATTGCAGAGTGCTTACTAGGTCAAATGCTGGAAACACTGGGAAAGTGAACAAGCTTTAAAATGATAATAAAATCATCACTAATTACACATCATCACATCTATCTAATTATTTTTGGGATACGTTTTGCATTTTTGGATATGTGTGTTTCTATTTAAGGAAACGAGGACAGTTTGGGCAAGGGAATTTGTGCTCCCAACTCCCTTTGGGTACTTCTGTGCACGTAGCCACCCTCACATCAGCAATTAACTTCATACACTTTATGAAACAAAAGACAAAAGGATAAATATTGTGCCAATTCCAAGGACTACAACCAGCACACTTTGCCCTTGACGTCCCCCCAGCAACTGCACATAGAGTCTGAATGCTCTTGGGATACTCACGTTGTCTAAGAGATGTCAGGAACAGAATGAGAGCATGACTCCTGCTCTAGGTTCTCTTCCAGATTTATCAGTCCCCCATTTATTTCATCACACCACACAATGAGAAACCCTCTGGAAATAACCTTTAGCAGAAAGCACTGTTACCAAAATAAAGAAATGCCATCGTTTTTGTGAAACCATATCCTTCTGCTGAAACTAATTATGAGAAAGCTGTTGCTTAATGAAAGTTTGCTTTAATATGACTTATGCTATTCATAAGTTTGCTTTGGACAGCATCCAGCTTTTTAAAATTAAATATTAGCAGTCTGTTAGCCTATCAAACAAACCTAAGCACGTCAGGTTAGTATTTTAACGGTGTTTTTTTCTTTTCTTCTCTTCCCAGTCTTAGCTTTGGCTTCCTAATTGACTTGCTGCTTTAAAGTCAGTAAACTCAGAAGTCTGAGGAGAAGATGTCACACCTTAATGGTTTAGGAGTGCACACTTTGTCTGGGTGATTGATGGATCAAACGTGTGCCGAGGAATGCCGCAATGTTTCTTTCATCATTTCAGCTTCTCGTGGGGATGGGAGCTGGACTATCGCAAAACCTCTTTGCTGCTAGCAACAATAATCAAATTATCTCATTCATTATAAATGTAAAACGCATCTTACTGTCCCGAAGCGATGTTATTGAACTGACATTACTGCACGAGCACTGACAAAGGTATACGTGTGAATTTATCACCTACGATGCCGCTGAGTATGTGTGCCGGGTCTAGCGCTCAGGCATGCTGGGCTCTCTCTGGCTCATTACGCTCCTCTCTGGTTATTGCCAGCTCCAACCTGTTTGGCAAATGAGATGTGGAAGAGCTGCTCCGACACCGTGGTGACATGTCTTTCAGAAATGCATGCAGTAAGTGGGTAACATTCATAGCTGAATGGTAAGGGGAGACTGACACGTTAATCAAGGGCTGCACATCTGACAAGAGACACAAATGTAGACAGAGAGCACTTATTAAAGCAATATTTAAAATTTTCAGAGTTCTTTTCTACTGTAATTATTTACATTCAGTGCTGCCCAACAGAGTGAAGGACTGCACCATTTCTGATCTGGAGATGAGGGCTGAAAGGCAGAAAAGGTTTTAAAGTGATTATTCTAGGCTACACACAGATTCGCCTGCTTGTATCAGATTTGCTGGGCTTCTGACTGCAAGCTTTGCCAGTGGGATGTGAAAGTCAGGCAAGTTCCTCAAAGCGCTGACATCCCATTTATTAAAGGTTTTACATATAGAGCTTAGTTAACAAATTCGCTGACAGTGCACAAGCCAGAATAAAAGCCTGCTCTTTCTCAGGAGCAGGGATGTGCTCCCAAATTAAATATGAACGAAAATGGCATTGCAGCTTGCTGGAGTCAGGTAAGGGGGCTGACATGAATATAAGCATAATTAGGGTAAATTTGCTGAATGAGTCCCAGGAAGAGAGGACTGCAAGAAATCCCTTGGGACATTGGAGTCCAATCCACTCAAGCGTAAGCAATCAGAGAAAGAATGAGGCACGAGGGATCAAGAGTACTGCCAATACCCTTGGGCCCTGAAATAGTAGAGGATTTGTTAAATCCTGGGGAGCGGCCCTGACTCTGTTAAGCAAAGGAGGATAAAGCAAAGCCCCTGTGGTGATGGCAAGTCTGGAGGGGTGGGAGCAGCCCTTCTGATCCCAGACCTGGGGAGTACAGCTCAAGATGGTGAGCAGGACTCAACAGCATCCGAAACACAGCCAAGCAGCTGCCAGTGCCTGCCATGCACCATGGCATGTGGTTTTCAAAAGGACTCAACTCACGTTTCAGTCCCTGCACAAAGTGGCCTTTATTGAAGTTGGTCTGGCATTTGACCTCACTTGTCAGCCTTACAGCTCTTTCTGAGTCTCAGTTCGTACACCTGTGAGCCTAAAGGACGATGCCAAGTGCTTTAGCCCACCAAATTCTCCCCATCTTCCCTCATACAACTCCATCACAGTGCTTAGCCTGCCTAGGTTCTCCATCTCTTCTTCTAACCATCCTGGTGCTTCCTCCTTCCTCCTCATGCTCTGGCAGGGATGCTGAATGCTGATGAGACAATACTTGATCCATCTTCAAGCACTTATTTTCGGGCAATTAACTTGGCATCATAGAAGCACTTAAGAAACCTGGCTTTCCGGAGTGGGAGACAACTGACTAAAAAGCTAAGCAAGGTAGTAAATTACTGCCAAATGGCTAAAAAAGAACAGGAAAGGGGGGGGGGGGGGGGGGTGTGGAGAAGAATTAAAAAGAAAAAGAAAGAAAAAAAGCTAACACTTTGATAGAAGACATTTGCAGACTGAGTCTGAGATTCAACAACAAATCCAACCTAACCCGTTGAGCAGCCATTTGCAGGAGTTAAATACCAGCCACTATCAATTGTGCCTATAATAATTCCGCTTTGCCATTCAAGGGTGGATGCTTCTTTTCTGACATCTCCTGATTGTGTGTCATCAATTCATTCTTGCAACAGTTAGCTCAGGCAAATGATCTATCTAGATAGGTCCCATTATTCTAATGTTCATAGGCCTACCAATCACTACTGGACTTCATCATTAACTATCTCTGCCACAAAACCTCTTGCTTTCTTCCAGTGGTGATAATTCACACATTATCAACACTGTACTTATTGACCAAGACCTAATTTCAATTCAGAGAAGCAGAACCAGAAGCAAATAATTCCATGAAGCAAATTCCCAATTGTTTTCCATGGTCTTATTTTCCTGTCCCTAAAATGACACTTTCAAGACGCATTTGCTTTCCACACCCTGGAGGCCAACCCCAGGGCTAGCTGTGCCACCTAGGAGGACCACATGAGCAAAGCCAACCTGAAAGCCACAGAGCAGCCTGTCCCCACTGCACACCAGGCTGTTCCCTCCTATCTCATTAATAAAGATGTTGAAGAACACCTTTATCAACAATGTAGATAAAGGGACCCAGTTCTTCAACAAGTTTACTAATGATGCCAAGCTGAGTAGTGCACTTGAAACAATAGAAGGAAGGGATGCCGCTCAAAGGGACTCTGTTCAAAGGGGCCTGGACAGACTAGAAAAGTGGGCACATGAGAACTTATACTTAGATCAAGGCAACCTCAAGTATGTGCAAACACTAGGAGAAAATTCATTGGGAGCAGCCCTACAGAAAAGGACCTGGGGGTCATGGTAGACAAAAAATTTAACATGAGCCAGCAGCATGCACTTGCAGCCCAGAAGGCCAACAGTAACCTGGGCTGCATCAAAAAAGGGATGAGGGCAAGCAGGGAGAGGAAGATGATTGTCCCCATCTACTCTGCCTTCATAAAGCCCTACCTAGAGTATTGTGTCCAGGCCTGTGGAGCTGCTGGCATGGGTCTAGAGGAGGGCCATTAAGATGATCAGAGAGCTGGAACAACTCTCCTATGGAAACAGGCTGAAGGAGCTGGGCTTGTTCAGTATAGAGAAGAGAATGCTCCAGGGAGATCTATTTCCTGACTTCTAATATTTACAAGGAGATTACATAAAGGAGAGAAATCAACTTTTTATATAGTTAACGATAGGATAAGGGGTAACGGTTTTAAAGTAAGAGAAGGGAGATTTAGTTTAGATGTCAAGAGGAAGTTTTCTGGTGAAAGGGTAGTGAGACACTGACACGGGCTGCCCAAGGAGGCTGTGGATGCCCCATCTCTGGAGGTGTTCAAGGCCAGGTTGGATGGGGCCTTGGGCAGATTGATCTAGCAGTCAGCCACCCCACCTGTGGCATGAAGGTTGGAACTAGATGATCTTTGAGGTCCCTTCCAATCCAAGTCATCTTGAACTTAAAATCCCCTGATCCGTTCCATGGCTTTGGCAGAAGTAGAGATGATCTGGAAATCAGAAGCATGTCAGTTTTGCAGGTAGAGCTCCAAAACTAAACTTAATAAATTCTAGCTACCTTCCACTGTTTAATATGACTCTCTTTGCAGACACCTACAGGCACAAGAAGCCTACACACATCTGCATTATAAAGAGTCTCTTAAGAAAAACAAAAGTTCTTCAGCTTAAAATGTGCTTTGCTCTGTGCTGCAGTTCACTTGCATGCAGTTTCTCCTGTCAGCCTTTCCAGATCCCTCTTCATCCTATCAATGAATGATGTCAGAGATGGAGCTCCAGTACAGCATCATGCAGACACGAGCATCAGGGCTGCCTTCAGAAACAAAGAGGTAGGAACAGACAGACACGGAAAGAAATTCCTACACTCTTCTAGGTTTGCAAAACTGGCAAACTTGAAGCATTTCCTTTTCCCTGACTGAACTGACATAACAACGCGAAACCAACGCATAAAAATCCACAAAGCGCACACAGAAATATAAGCTTGCCATCCTCCTATGCACCTATTTACACAAAGAAACAGGGATTTCAAACAGCCAGTAAGCCTTATGCTACAATTTATGACTTATTCCCATTAACTATTCAGTGTTATAAATCAAGCCCTCTATGTTCTGATACTTTATATAAATAAATCATGGCTCGTGCACAATAGCATCCTACTCGCATACATCTGCATTGTTCCCTCAAAATAAATGTATATAGAAAAAAACAGTTTATTTCATGCAATACTATCCATGATGTCCTCTTCTAAGAGAGTTTAAAGGGAACAAGATCTAAGAATGAAGGCAGGCAGTACCTTTAAGAAAAAAAAGTCTTCAGGAGAGAATGGACAAGGAAGGTATACAGGCCATTCTAGAGCACAGTGGGTAGCTCAAAATCACAACAGTTCTGCTACTTGCACTCAGGCTCTGCAAGAGATGGAGTCAAAAAGCCCTTCTTTCCCCATCTGGTCCTTTTAACTCTACAGACATCCTATTGCTAACTGGAAGGAGCTGGTATTGCTCCAGAGACACAACAGGGATGACTTGAGAAAGAGAATCTGGCTTACTATTTTCACACACACACAAAAAAAAAAAAAAAGAGGGGGGAGGGGGGTGTAGCTGCGACACTCGCATTAAGGTTGAATTCTCAGTTGCACACTAAATAGCAGAACTGCATTCAGGAGGGTTCGTTTCATCCCTTGGCCCTCCCCCTCCTACCTCCAGCTCCACCACACAGGCCTGCACACACTGGGCTTCAGGACAGCAAAGCATGACATGGGGCACTAGAAGCTGCCCCAGTCCTTCTTCCCAGGACCAGTAGTTCTACTGCCATAAGCCCTTTCATGATCTTGGAAGCATGGTCAGTGTTGATCCTTCAGTTTTCTTTGTTTTCTCACCCTCTTGGGCATGCCCTCATCCTTTCAGTTAGATGAGAATGCTGCACACTCCAACCACAAGAGAAACAAAATCTGCTTCCACCCAAATATCTTCACTCAAACAGCCATCCTGGTTTAGATGAAAAGCCTAGATGTGCTGTTATCTTCAAACTTCACTCACAGAGGATGACAAACCCAGAGTGTTGGGACAGAGCAACCATTTAGCCACAGCCTTCAGTATATTCTCCCAGATTTGAGCAATTCAAGACCTGAAATGAGGCAATGCTCAGTGCTGTACACAGGTCCTTCCCAACCAACGGTTTTCATTAGTGCTAAACCAGCTGCAAAAATATTTGTCAGTGCTTCATTAATGCCAAATGAGCCCTGCAAGTATGCATGTTTTGTTAAGAGATCACGAAGTACTTGAAAGGTAGGAGGTTTTTGTTGTTGTTAGTTTGCTTTCTTTCCTTCCCTATTTTAGATATTATTACATATATACATATATATATTTGGTCTTATTTCCCCTCCCATAAAGTTCAAAAGCTGGTAGCAATTTACAGTAATTTACAATTTAAAAGGTATGCACATACATATGTGCCTGTGCACGCAAACAAGCCAGAAAAGTCGGCAAGTCTCTTTTAGGGAATGAAATTCCATTGCAGGATTCTGGACACAGTCCTCAAAAGTCAAAAAGGGTTATTTACTGGCTAATCCTAATGACAGCCCCAGGCTAAATATATCATACAGGCAAAATGTTTTTTTCAGAAAGATCACAGCAATCATTACATACCACTATTACCAAAATCATGCTTGGAAACGTAGAAGCCTCCATGCCCCAGGGTCTCAGGTAGCACCTGCCAATAGACCAGAGGTCCTCATGCACCAACTCTACCTTACTCCTACCCCAGATGGTCTTCACGATCATGAACAGGATGGAAATCACAACACAAACTCTAATAGAATATCAAAAGAAAGAGCACGCCACTCATGGTTCTATGATCTTCTGGCTTGGCAAACTCTTCCACATCAGATCCATGGGGATTATAATGGACATCCCCACTCGGTTTGGGATTTGCAAGTCTCTGGACCTGAAAAAACAGACTCATGGGCTGTATGAGTACTGTCGATTGGCCTGCCTAGCTTTTAAATTTCATGAGCCCTGAAATGAACAACTAACTCATAGAGATTGTAAAATGTAACACTTTGCTACAGCACTTTGTCAGCTCGATAAAACTTGAAATGAGGGGCTCATGGAGTATTGCAATATCCACTGGAGGTGTCATCTGCAGACAACAAACTTGGACTCCAGCACATTGCACCGTCTCTGAATCGGCATGCGCTGGGAGGAGCCCACCATAACCAGTAAAGAGATTACAGTCTGTAAACACTTGCAACATCAGCAGAAAAAAAAATAATAACCATCATTATGTTTGTGTATTCCTTGCATAATGCCAAGTGACCTCGCAAGCTCACCAAAGTGCATGCTGAGATGACACAGAGGCAGATAATAAGGCTTTTGCCTTCTTCTGAAATGCCGATGCTAACAGGAAAAAAACCACAGCCCACCAGAGTCTGGCACCCAAACCCTACGATTGGTTTCACTTATTCGTGCTCAGTGAGTAAAATGGTGATAGATTGATGTACACTTAAATAGACTCAGGGCCTTTGTGAATTTTAAAACACTTTTAACATATCGAAGAATACTTTCTGAAAAGACTTCAAATCCTCTACCAGAGTTCTCCTTTTCTCAAGCTATTTCCTCATTCAAGAGAGAAACTGGTCAAAACTCCAAAGGAAAAATAACCTATTGCCCTCTCCTTCCTCCAGGAATTGCTCTGGGAAAGAGAAAATAATAATTTATATTTAATTACTTTCGTGGCCTTCTTAAAAGCTTCCTCCAAGGTTTTCTATTCAGTGCATAGTATTCAAAGCTGCACACATGAAACTCCCAAGAGTATAGCAAGACTTCTAATCGCACCACTTAAACCAGCTCCCTACCAAGGACCCATGCCAAAAGCAGGTTTGAAGCTTTCAGAGCAAGGATATTTTGATGGATGCTGGAACAGCAATAAGAAAAACGCAACAGAAGAAACACACAGTGTTTCTATACAATATGACAAGCTAGTGTCTAAACCATCACCCAGGTACAATATAGAGCTTTGTTTTTAATATCATTGCTTTCATGCCTCTTGGAAGTTTTCAAAATATTGCTTATTTTACATCTTTGCAGAACAGGCAGACTGGGGTTGTTCACATCTCTGTAAACACACACATTTTAACAGATCATGAGTCTACATAGCTCAGAGGTGTCAAACAGAAAAAATAGACTGCATCATAATGATGCTCAAGTAAGGAAAGAATTTAATTATGCAGACTACTCCAGTGCCTTGGACGCTGCTTTTAAAGGAGTGAAAGTGTCATAACTCAGAGGTATTTAATCTAATGAAAAACTACGATTGTTCATGCTGTTTCCAATATATTACAATAAAAGAAGATGGGTTGAGATTTTTCCCTTCAAGAAGAAAGCCCAGGAAATTACATCCCATACAATCCTCTCCACATCTTTTTTGTCAGCAAATCCTATAAACCCACAAAATGCCAGGAATTAAATGCTAAGGTTGGCAGTCTGTCACTGACATATGCTCTTACCATTTTTTCCCCCACTGAGTCCCGAGACAGGGTTGCAGTCGCAGCCTCAGCATAGAATTTCTTAGTATCAGTTAGTCTTTGCTGATTTTCATCCTCTTTCCTTCTTCCCTTTCCTTTCTTTAATCAACGTGATTTACTTCACTGTTCTACAAGCCAGTTTTTCAGGAGTTCTTCAGAAATATAAAACAATGAAACTTGCAGGGACTCAGGACCCTTGATCCCCATAGCAGCACGCACTAAAGCAGGATCATCAGCTTCCAGCACAACATGCAAAGGCCCTGTAATACACTGCCATGACAAAATAGTTTCTTCCCTTTGTGAAACCCTCACTGAAAGCTGTCCAAACTTTATTTATGGTTTTGAGTGTTGCTTTATTTATTGCTGAAATTCTCCTGTTCAGAAGAGAGTGAGATTGAGTAACTTATTAGGAATGTTCCTGGGGAATGGGAGAAAGGGAGAAATGAGATCATTCATAACTCCAGAAACATTTACAGCTTTTATGCAAAATTTAGTATTGAAGTACTATCAACAACAAAAAAATAACAGTAATAACCACAACCTCAAACTGGTAGTCTGCCAAGCTACAGGTGGGATTTGTAAGAGGGAAAGGATTTCAGATTTCTTGTTTGGAGAAAAGAAGAAAGCATGACTTCTGGGACGATGCAATACTTGAAGTAGATATATTTACACAATATGTGGGAAGTGTGAACAGATGCTACCTAGGAGGCCTCCCTCACGACAGCATCTTCAGAACACAAGGCTTGGCTTTTAAGAAACAAAAAATAATTAAAGGAAAAGTGTTTTTCTATTGGAAACATTGGTTTCTATGGACTTTCAGATGCGTTTATTAATAGCTTTTCCAGTACTTAATAGAAATTATTATTATTGCAGCCTTCTTAGCTGCATCAGCACTTTGTGGCATAGAGGTGGTGATGCCAACACACATGGACTTCCTTTGAGTGCTGAATGACATTAAATGCAGTTTCTCCAGTAGTAGGTACCATTGCTTTCATTGAAATCTCTACCCTTACTGGTTGCTCCTTATGACTGCAAACAGCCCAGACACTGCAGTTCCCAAAGCAGTGATTAGCAGTTTTTTTGCTTCAATGTAGGCTTTCAAACTTGTGGTAGGGGAGGCCTTCTCTTTCCAAGACAGCCCAGGATAAGAGAGGCAAAATGAGTCTCACCTGACAGCACACCAGCAGAGATAGCAATGGGAGGATTAGGAAAAGAAAAGCAACATGTGACCACCTGAACTTCTGTTTAGTTCATTATAAAGCAAGGCCTGCACTGCTAATGATAAAGAAATGGTATCATGATTTGTTTAGTTACAGCTACAGACATCATCATTTTGCAGAGAACTGGCAGCTCCCAAATACTTGTCTTCCAGAGAGTTCAGTTAAATATAACCTTCTCTGCCTGAGCCAGGAATAAAATCTATCCCATTTAATACGATATCAGCTAAATCTGAAGAGTTAACAGTCAAAGAGCCACATATTGATTATGCCACTTGCATTCCAATGAAAATGACTCGGAAATAGCACCCAGATTCCCAATATTTTCCCTGACGCCATTACCTTCTTCTATCAAGTTTCCTAATACCCTGTTTATTTTAATTGTAACATGGAATACTCACAGACATATTTCCAGACCCCACTCAGACATTTATCAACAAATACACAAATACAACTGTATTCTCACACATACACATGCTCATTCTTACACATTCACTTCCCTTTGGTAGTCTTAGGGTAGAGAACACAAGGAGACTGTATCTGTTTCAGAGGTTCAAACCAGCAATGAAATTGAGTATGCAATGTTGTTTTCAGGCTGTCAGCTAGACAAGAGCTACCCTAAGCTGCTGATGGGAATATAGTCACTCAAGCTGTTCCACTCAAAAATAAATAAATAAATAAAGTGTGATCTGCACATACACAAATACCATACACTACTAAAATGGCTGGTTAGACAACCTGCCAAGTCTCTTCTATTGCTTCACAGTGATTTAGCTTCCTACCCCGAGGGCTTGGAGGTAGATAGACAGGCAGTCTGAAGACTTTCCCCTAGCTCATTAAAAATATCAATCAGGGGAGCTCTCTTCTGAAGCTGAGTGAGCAGCAGCCATGTTAAAGGAATCAAAAGGACTTCACATCAGCGTTCATGTGGCATCTGTCCTTGCGCAGTGCCAATGCAAATGCTTGTTCCTCATAACTAACTTTTTATTGGAAAGATATTTTCCTCCACCTTATGTCACCATGGAAAAATTATGGGAAAAAAAAAATAGTATGACAGGATGGTCACAAATCAGGCTTTTACTTGATACAGGCACTTTAATTGAGCTTTGTCCAAAAATAACCCAAATTAACATGTTGTTCTTCCAAATACTTTTAAGATGGCTGTAGATACAGAGTGTGCTGGGCTGGACTATGTAGAGGGGGGAAAAAAGAAAAGAAAAATAAAACACACAGCGAAGTTCTATGGTCTATGAACTCTCAGCTACAAAGGAGCAGTTTTTGACAGCTGAAATTTTCTTGTATGTGGTACAACTCTCTGGAGTAATGAACAGCAAAGATTAGAAAAACAACAACAACAACCAAAAACCCTCAAAGAAATCTTTTAATATGTTCATGAAAACACCTAAGGGATGAGGGACAGCAAACACTCCTATCCATCTCTTTCAACAGACTGTCAGTAATGAGATGCCCTGAGTGCTTGCTCACTGTTCCACAAATGGCTCTACCAAATGCAGACCAAGAACCACACTTGTACCAAAGACAGCAAAAAAAGCAGTCTAAAAATCCCTGTTAGGACCATCACAGCACCCAAACAGCAGCAGATGAGGAATCCAGTGATTTCAGCTCTGCACAAAGATGAACAACTCTTTCCCTGAACAGGGCTTAAGCTCAATAGGTGGATAAAACTCCTTTAGTTCTGATCCTATTTCTCCGCAGTGTCTGGTCATCTTCCAAGCAGCAAGAAAAAGCAGCTCTGCTAACATTTACTACTTTTTTTCATCTTGTTTCAGTATCAAAAGGAATTCAAGTGCAACATAACTCCTCACAATCACCTTTGTCAGGCACACTACCAGAGCATTATTTCACCTCCTGCAAGGAGGTTCAGAATTTCTAATGCAAACCTTAGTAGCACATTCTAAATTTTCCCCTACAAAAAGCCATTTAGTCCATTACCGGGATGAAGTGGATCTGCATTTCCTGCTTGTTTGGCTACATTTCTCCATCCCCCTGCCCATTTTTAGAAAGGAAAGCAGGAGGGATGGGAGAAACCAGTGAATTTCATATTTTTTGACCAGCTTAGCAGCCTGATTGTACAATGCACAAGTAGGGCGGCTCAAATTTGAGGCATTTAATTGAAAAAAGAAGTCAACGCTTCCTAGAATTAGCGTCAATTAGTCTGCAAACAGATCGGTATGACTAAGGCTGGTCTCAAGCGTAATTTTTCTGTCTTCACTAGTCCCATAAACAGCCTTCACCTTTCTATACTGAAAACTGTCAGGTGAGAGATCATCAACACAGAACGTCAATCCTGCACAGACATATTATAGGGAAAAATGAACTGCAAAGGAAACAGTGTGTAAGGACATCATATGTTAACCATTCAAAAGAGGTATTAAACTCCAGTAACTACGTGTTGGCTGAAAAGGCTGATTTCAAGATGTATCTAATGACCAGCAAGAGCTTCACTGGGTCAGATGTCCCATGATTACAGAAACACAAGCCTGCCCCCATGGTCTGCTCTCTTTCTTCACAATGAAAGAGAACTAAAGTCTTATCTTGAGAGAATAAGAAAGTGTGGCATCCTTCCACATTCAGCTTCCTCCTCCCTCTGCTCTTCACAGAAAACTTCCTTTCCCATGGCCTACCACATCACCGATCAGAAGTTAAGCAACCTCAGTGCAGTTCTTAACTTATCTCTTAACTTTCTCTCTGTAGCAGGCTATGGATGTGGAACAACGCTTATGTTCTTAATGCAACATTCTAACTTATTTCAGCCAGAGCTCCAAGAAAAACTGCAGAAAAGCCAGAGGAGAAACTGATAAAAGAAACTTTCTCCTCCCTTTTCTCCCTTGAGCCAAAGTACGGCAACATAATGTGTTCCAGAAACGCTCCAATTCTGCATTACAAGACATCGAAATTTTTGAATTCTTTGTTGAACACACTCAGCTCATACAATGTTAGAAGTCACAGGCACGGCACAAGTCAAACCAGAACGCACGAGCAGCACAGCAAAAGCGCTGTGTTTTCAGCCACTAAGTCCAACTTACTCCTTTAATGCCATTAAAAGAAAATTAAAAAAAAAAATGTTTGGAAATGTGCATGGATTTTGACTTTGGTTTGGCACGGGGATAGCAGCCTAATTTCTGGTTGTTTGAGCAATACGTTCCCAAGATTCAGGCTCATTCCAAACATCACGTTGCCTCAGTTTTTCAGCTTATACAACTTTGACTCAGTACATAGATCCAGCTCTCAGCAAACAGATGCTGGAGGCTGGGGATTGATCTCAGCTTGCAACCAGCCCCAAAGCCCCTTTGGGAAACACCACGAGGAAAGCTGAGTGGGTGTTAGGGAACAGCACACCTGAATGACTGTGGCTGACATCTGGCTCATAACGCCATGTAAAAGCTCCTTGCTGCTTTGATTTAAAAAGCTCCTATTTTGGGATCCTTAAAAGAATTAAAAGCACGGGGAGAGGAATGAAACACCATTTGTAGGGTTTTAAGAACTAATGCGTTTCCTCCATAATCGTTTTCAGCTCTCTCTTGACTTCAATGGGACTGGAGTTTAAAGACAAACACAAGTTACTCATAATTCACTTGGAAAGCCCCAAAGAGGAGTGATTTTAAACACATGCATTAACTAAGAAATAAAACATTAATTTGCTCTGCTTGGGAAGCCCAGCAGACATGAACTGCAGGAGAGGATTCAGGGAAAAGAGAGCATGAAAGCTACTGCTGCTCTGCAATGACGGGATGAAGAGAAACTCAGTCTTTTAAGAGTAATCAGGTGCTTAAAACAACTGCTTGTTCACTTTGAGTATAATCTTCTCATTTGTGAGAGCCTCCACCAATGGCCACCAACCAGATTTTGTCTCACCTTGGAAACTAAGCACAGCTGGGTCTGGTCACTGCTTGAATGGTAGAATAAATACATGGACCCTGAGCAGGGGTGGACCACTGAATCACTGCTGGACAATCATGCTTTTTCAACCATGGAAATGCTGAGCATAGTTTCACAGTGAGGTTTCCACAGCAGCCAGAGACTGGAAGAGAAATACTCAATAGCAAGTACACACTGAGTCCCTAAGTCAGTCTCCTGCTCACAAATCACGCAACTCATACTGAGGCACCTGCTCATTTCAGAACATAAAAACAAGATACTGACTTGCTTAACGTGCAAAAATTAAGCTGCTCCAAAATTAATTATAAACATTCGCCTCACTTAGCTAAAATCTATTTGGCACAACAGTCAAGAGTCAGATTAAACTTCCAGTCTGTCCAGCTCATTTCTCCGACTTGATAAGTTAATACCTTGTCATATTACAGGTGATGTGCTCTCCTCATTCTACTTTGCATAACATTAATTGCTGATCTTCCTCAGTGCCTTGGTTTGGGGCAAAATGACCTACATACATGTTTGCTAACTTACAGTACAATGCAGAAGCCAAAGCCAAGTCTTCTCACATAGAATAAGCATGCAAAGTTGTGCTAAGATTTCATTTTTTAATGCATCTTTTTACTCTTCTCCCTCTAACCTTGTTAAACAAGGATAACTCTCCTTTCACCTTTGGTCCATCTTATATACTTAAGAGATGTACATTTTTCAAGATGAGAATGGTGTTGAACTATATGCCTAAAACAATGATGCCCTCACTTTCACCCTCACAAAGTAAACACTACCTATTCCACTTAGACATCACTTTCATTAGAAAAAGATATTTAATACACCACTATAAACAGTATATCACACATTGAAGTTGAATAAAGGAAATTTCAAAAGATGGCTTGCCTACACTGAGAAATAGCATTGTGTTAGTTCATGATAACACCTTCAGATCGGCTTCTCAGATGATATCGCCTGGCACTACTACTTGAACTTTTTTTCATGAGATTTGCACAAATTTACATCAGACACAGACCTCCTTCTCAGTGTTTAAGGGCTGAAAGAACAGTCACCTTCTGAAGGTACAGTACATAGGGACATATGGCAGAGTCCAAACAAAACTGACCCATCCCTCCTCTCCCCAGAAAAATTTATTACATAATTTTAAATACTTTTCAAGACATAAGCTTTATCTGAAGTACATAAACCAAAACAATAAAAGAGGAACTCCTATGATTCTGATAAGAGTGCTGCATCTTGAAAGAAGAAAATGCTACGGAAAAACTTGGTGCTACAGGAGAGGATCAAGCTGGCACAGGTTTTATGGTCACTGGCCAACATGTGGGGTGACTGCTGTAAGCAGGCACCATCTAGAAAGCACCCCCTTCTAATAGACTCAGCAAAACCCCATTTGGTGGAATCAAGTGCTGACTTACGGTATACTATTTGCATCTCTTTGCCACTCATAAGCATGCATACAACTTCCTATTTCCTTCCAAATACAAGTGCAAGATGGCACAGGCGGGTGGGGGAGCGTCATAGTCACTATCTTTGATTCCTGTTAAACAGGAGAAAACACATCTCACTCTCTCCTATGAAAAAGAAACTGTTGTAGACAACAGAATTTTTCCTCAAATAAATGAGTATGAGTCCCATTTGAGAAATTTTGCAGCATAAAAATGTTGTTGATATCCCCTGCTTTCAAAAATATGTTTATGCACTTCTTGCAAGCAGTACAGACTTCAGCCTGAGGGTCAAAATTAAGGACAGGGAAGGCCTGACATGTAGAGGCAGAGAGCTACAAGATTTCCTACCGCCATTTCAAAACAGCTTGATCAAGTTGTTGACAGCACTGCCCATGGTCCTCTCCAACCCAAGCCATCCTATGATTTCCCCATGGCTTTCAAGTCATAATGGCTTTTCACAGGCAGTGGCAGAATACTCCCCAAAACCAGGAAAGGCCTGCCCTGTGCGGAACAACAGTCATTGCCGTGGATGTTCACGTTACTTAACACAGCCACGCTTTCTTTTCCCTTTGGCAAAATTGCTTAAATGCTTGTGGAACTGTACACTTTGAATCATGCTAGATTGATAGTCACAGGGAAAAAATATCATGCCTTTTTCTTTCCTTACGCTAACTTACAAGTCATAAAAAATAATAAATTCAGACTTACGTCCTGATAAACAAAACCGCAGCAGAGCACGGCATAATTCCTCCTCTTCTGCTGCCGTCTCCCTCAGCTTTCTTAATTCATGCCATATTTAATCTACGTGTAGGAAGTCTACATTTGTTTCTAATAACAGAAGGAAAGTAATGAGTTGTCAAGGAACAGTTTCCTTAGGCCAGAGACTTCAAAGGTGAGTCTGGCAGCTTGTCCCGCATTTATTGTTTGCATCAACCTTCAGATTTTCTAAAGAGCAACTGCCCATTTAAAATAATTATAAGCCACAACTTAACCCTGATCAGCACATGAATGTATGATAAAACACACCAGCATCCAAGTCTCGGTGTCAGCCGTGTATCACAGAACACGTAGCTCCAGATGCTAGATTAAAACAATAAGTACAAGCTGAAAATGAGCAAATAATTCTTTCGGCTAATGCACAATGGCCATGCTACTTAATGCAACAGCGACGTTAAATGAAAGTATGGACTACATTATCTCAACGCATGAGCTGCAGCAACAGCTACTTCTGCTGTGCCTATTGGCTATATCTATCCTGGAGAAAGAGACAGAAACTCCAATAAAAAGGTAATTCCACCAAGGAATTATTTCTCCTCAACTGTTCTTTTAGTCAAACTTCTGAATAACAGCCGAATTAGAAGAACTGGGACCATATAAGGGAGGAAAAAAACTAAAAAGGAAAAAAATGCCACCCTGCTTATCTTCTAGCAAGCTGCTCCATACAGGGTCCTTTGGCACCAAGCCTTGCTGCTTCTGAAGCCAGTGCAAGGGTTTGTGTAGGGTGCTGCAGAAGGGAAGCACTGCCCTGTCCCTTGAATGGCAATGCTGCACAATGCTGGGCAATGCCATTCCTTCACTTAAATGGCACCTCTTCTGCACAGTCCCTGCTGGATTCAGAAGAGCATTTCCATTTGTATACCTCTGGTCCTGCCAAGAACATGGGGTTGGCAATTAGCAGAACGAGGGCATCAGCAAGCATTTTTGTAGGGCTCTTCAACACTAAGCATGTATCTCGCATATAACAAACACACAACTATTCCAGTAAGCGGACTAACTCCAAACACAACCTGCCACTTCTCTGTGGAAAAAAACACCTCTGCCTATCACTGCTGGCACTGTTGATGCCAGTTGGTAACAAGAAGGAAGGAGAAGCCCTTAAAAAAGGATCAGGAAAGCAGATAATAAACATTAGGATTCAGGTTCAATACTAAAAAATCGAAGCACAAAAAAGGTAATACCTCAGCATCAACAAGCACAATATAAAACCTGCAAGCTCCAGGTTGAGCAAATGGTGAGAGAGTTCTAGTTGTTAACCAGGCAGACCATTTGTATACCAACAGCACCATTACTAAGCAAGTAATGTACCTTCTAATTAATACCATCCTTTATGCGTGCGTGTGTGTGTGTATTTATAAACACATACACACTTCACTGTTTATCATCTTTCAGCACACACTCTGAGTCAGCAGATAGAGGGAAGTATGTTTAAGCAGTGTTTAAAATGACACCCTTTACAAATGAAACCATCTAAATCCGGTGTTGGAGAATTAATGAGCTTCTCATGTAAATCACGCATAATTTACAGTGGAATTTGTCCTTGTGCCAGCAGCCACTTGCACTGCATAGTAATGAAGGCAGGGCTTTGGAGACATGGAGCTACCCGCAGCCCACTTGTGCTTTGCCTCTGCTTTTCCCTGAGTAACCAAAACACTGTGAACCCTTTCAAAGAGCAATAACACGAGGCAGCAAGTAACACAGCCTTCATCTCTCGTTTCTCATTTCCACCCCTGGCTGAGGAACATTACAAACATCCCTAGCTCTCATTTATTTTAAAAACCTATCTGTTCCAGCACTGGGTTGCAAAGCTGAAAGTTAGGACTCACCATCCCACGCTGGGAAAGCCCGATAAGCTGCCGCACATCAGCCAGCGTCCCGGTAGGATGGAAAGGGGCTGAATGTCTCATCCTGCACAGCTGGGCCACAGCTGAGAGCCGTAACACCACAACACCTCCACACCAGGGCATGGTGCAGGGTTAGGTCTGGGGCTGGACCCAGCACTTGCTCCTGGTCACTGAGCTTTCCCTTCTCTCCATGGGGCTGCAGCCCACGCGTGCTGCACAGCTGCTGGGATGGACGTGCTGGGTCAGCAGCACGGGGCATGCACAAAGACAGCTAGCTACCCTTCCCTCCCAAAGCCATGGATATAAACCTCTCTATCACCTCCACAGCCTCTTCTAAACATATTTACAAGGGCTCCCCTGTCTGTCCCTTTCTGTTATTACAAAGCATTAGTATTTGATGCCTGGGTGATACAAAAAGGCATTCACCTATCATTTCCTATTGCTCTGCTTAGTAACCTCATTAATAAACTCCCTGAAAGCTGAGGCAAAGGAAGCCCACACTATAAAACCTGGGGGATCACACTGTCGCATTGTGTGAGGCAGTGAGACTGTGCAGGAGGAAGCAATAAAAACCAGAGTTTGAGTTTTTCAAACAAAGGGCACATTCTGTACAAGCAGGCTCCCTGCTCCCAGCAGCAGCAACTGCAGGGCAGGGGAGCAGCAGGTGGAGGTGTACACCATTAATAGAAGGACAACAACAGCAGAAAAAAAGCAACACAGCACAAAGCACATTCCCAGGGACATTAATATACCCAGAGGTTCAAGTGGAGCCAGAATATTACATCAGTTGTCTGCTAAAATAATGATATTTTCCCCTTTCATTATTATTTTGAAAACCCGATGGTGAACAGATTTTCAACACAAGTACAACTATTCTGACATTTCCTGTATTTTTTCCCTCACTGAACCAGTCCTGTAAAACCTCTGGGACTTTTGGTAGTGAACTCTGGCCCTGTGGGAATGGAAGGGGTCGTGATCTGCACCTCATTCTGCACAGCAAACTTGGCATGAGCTGATGTACACTTCAGAGACATCCAGTCTATCATCATCATCAGGTGTCATTAAAACTCTAAGGACATTGCTCAGGCAGATAAAAGAGCTGAGGTCCCAGGCTCTGCATCCCTGAAGAGCTCCCTGGTGGTCCTCTTTCTGGCATCACCAACAAGAGTGCAGCGAGGAGCAGCAACCTGAAAGGTCTTGTGATGAGCACTGCTGAAAGCAACAATTTCAAGGCCAGCACTAAGTCATCCTGCATCACCATTTGTAGGGTTTTAAGAGCTAATGTGTTTCCTCCATAATCGTTTTCAGCTCTCTCTTGGCTTCAATGGGACCAGAGTTTAAAAACAAACAAGTTACTCATAATTTACTTGGAAAGTGAATTTCTTCCAACCACCATCAAAAACCAAGGATTTCCTTAGTTACACTATTTTGCAAAAGGTATCTCACAGACTAGCAGCAGGATGTTCAGTCAATCCCTCTGGGTGTAGAGTCCCATGCTTGTCTGCAATATTCATTAAATAAATATATACATATATATAGATAGAAGTAATGGCTTCTTTGTCTATATATATAGATAGAAATAATAGCTTCTTTGTCTGTGGGTGGTCAGAAAACAATGAGTTAAAGCTCTAAGCAGCCTTGACTTCTCATTCACTTATCTCAGTGGTCATTAATCGGTCATTAATGGTGGAGATAGAGGCCCCTAATGCTTCCCTAAAATGCCGCACTGCCTGCACATCTCCACAAGGTCCTACTGCAATGAGGCATTCACAGCAGATAATAACAATGCAATCATGTGTCATCTATATGCAGGCGTTCCTCCATAAAGCAAAGCCAAAAGACAACAGATCCTGGTAGGACAGCGCAGCACCTGCCTCCCTCCTTCACTTTGCAGCCTCTCCTCTGGACCTGGCAGCTCATCTCTACACATAAGCAAAATTAATTCCCACTCTTGTATTCCTCCTAATGAAGCTTCTCAGAGCAGCCCAGAATTACAAACATTTACATAATGACTTAATTTTTAGAATTAATTAGGACTTTCTAAGAAGTCTTTCCACCACCGAAGCCTTGCACCAAGCCAAGTGCTTTGCGCTTCTCTCTAACAAAGGCAAGGGAGCTTCCTTCCCATTTCACAAAGCAGAAAACACTCAACTGGCGTGAAACACCATCAAATTACAAGCACTGCAACTGCAAAAGAAAATTAATTACCTTGAAGTTAAGGTTTGGCAGAAGTTCCACCACATTTAAATCAAACAAAAAGAAATAAATATAAGTCCCCACCACTTAGCAACAATTACATTGGTTTAAGATAAAAAAGCAATCCTTCTCCAGCACCCCCCTCCTAGTTTGGGGGTAAATTTTCAGCTCATTTCCTAAGGCAATAAGAGCAATACAACCATCCTTTTTCAGCCTCTCTATTTGTCTTCCCACCCTGTACCTCTGAACCCAGTGGTTGCTTTCAATCATGTTTGAAGGAAGGGCAGAAAGACAAATTGATTTTTCATGATTTGTGAGTGCAGGCAGCTGGAGAGAAGCAGCGATGCCAATCAGCCCACTGCCGAGGGAAAGGCAGGTAACATTCAGCTGCTGGATGCAACTTAGAAGTAGATGGGTGACTAATTAGTAGACACAAGCTAAAAATTAAAAGCTAGCATTTTGTTCAAAATTGAAAACAGAGCTTAACAAACCAGGAGTTATGCTACGCTGCACACGAGATCTCAGGATGAAACCAGCTTTAGTGACGTAATGCAACCCAGAAACCAAACTCAGCGATGGAAAACAATGCCCACGGCTCCCTAAGAATCAGAGCTCTTCCCCTCTACGCACTCACAGTTTGGTTCCTCTTTCTGCGGCCTCAGTGAGAGCCATCCTGCCACATTTGTTTTCGTTCAGCGCGTTGCCCTGAAGATATCCTTTCTGCACCTTGTTGCTCTGACCACATCCCACTTCCATGTTTTTCTTTCGCGGTCACTTCTACTTCACACATCCAGAATAAACACTGTGCTTTTTTTTTTTTCATGGCTTCTCTCCAACTTGAGCATCACCTCTCACACGCTATGGAGACATACTTCTACTCTGCCACTAATAACAACTTTTTCCTCTAAATTACCCTATTTGAAAAACAAACATACTTTCTCCTTGGTTGGCATGCACTGAAGAGCCATGTGCTGCTGAAAACCTCTGTGGCCCTTCCCTAAAGCTCTGCCATGCAACAATGCAGACTATGGATCCCACATCTAACTTTCAGATTCCACAGGCATATCCATGTGCTGAGAAGGGCATAAAATGCACCCCCTGGCATTACATGTCCAATCAGACTAGCACATATCAGGCCGCCCTACCTGCAGCTAGAGTCCATCTGTACACACCTGTGCAGCACCCAGCACATCCAGCCCCACACCACTGCTGGGACTTCCCAATGTTATGGAACTGGATGACATTGGGATATCGATAGCAACATGCTCTGCTGTTTGCATGGCAGCACATAACATCAGCAAGCTTTACATCCTCCTTCAGCTCGTCCCTAGCAATCTCTACACAGTGTCTTTGGAGGAGTCTCAGAAATCCTGATTTCCCTTAAAATCACTGAGGATGCAGGAGCAGAAAGGGAACTCCAGGGGATAGGCGTATGGAGCTGGCTGATGCCCCTCGTGCCTCACAGTCCTCACCCTTCTCTCCAACACACTCATACATCCTTGCCCTGTTCCAGATAGGCCATACGTTTTTAAGGGCAGGGATGAAACACACAAAGAAGTTCTGACAAATTCTGTGTCAATTTTGAAGGAATTACAAGACATGTAAAACAAAACATTGGGTTCAATGTACTTCAAAGTTCCTTAGGCTCCTTTGAATGCAATGCAAAGAAGTAGATTTAAAAGAAATAAATAAATAACCAGGCAGTTAGACATTAACATTATTTTCTCCTTGCACACTTGACTGGCTGTTTGGCATTCCAAACCTCATGTCTGCACAGAGAATAAGGCAAGACAAAAGGTTCTGCAAATGCAAATATACAGCTCTACATTAAGCTGAGTATCTCCTGATATCTCTATACAAAATGAAAGCGGTGCTTAAATTCTAGTTCTGAAGTACCTGAACTCCACAGAGGAAAAGCAGTTCTTAAAAAGATCTATTATTGAAGAGTCTGCAGGATGACACATCTGCCTGTTAATATATAGCAGGCTGGGAAGGCTGTGGCTGTGAGTGATGGATTCTGAAGCAATGCTTATGTACATCAAATCAGACCGCTTTTTGTCAAAAGAAAAACAGAGGCTTGGGAAACAGAGAGCAAAAGAGAGAAGTTTTAACAACAAAAAAAAATACCGGTAATAATTATTAGCTTCCATTGTCTCCGCAGACAAAAGGGCAATCACTTGAATTCTTCTACTTCACGCCAAGCTTCTTATTTCTAAACTCCAACAATTAGCATGCCAAGTGAATATGAACCAGGATACAATTGCTGAAGTGCCATGAAGGGGAGGGGAAGGCAAAGGGAGAACAACTTCACGCTCAAATTATTCCCCTTTAAGGAACATCTCAGTGAAAACTGCTCAGGCACACTATTAGCTGAGGTAAAACGAGATGAAAAACGTGAAAGAGCAGATGAGAAACCAGAGCCCTGCATCTCCATCCTATAGGGGCTGCATGTGGGAGGGAACCCCTCCTATGTCCTGAGCAAAGACCTCCGATCTGTCACTGCTGCATGCACATCTCCTCAATGCAGTTTTAATGACAATTGATTAAAAAGAAAAGCTTCTTCTTTCTCCTCAGATGAGGTTTATCTAAGGCAGATGAATACCTCGTGTCACCGGTGTCCTCAAATCTCAGCAATCCGTTTCAACAGCTTTTCTGTTTTAAAACCAAAATTAGGTACGTGCAAATTCTGTTTTATCTCAGAGCTGCATAAACCTCGCCTCTCAAGACAAGCAAGGTTTTCACACAAATAAAGAAGTTCTGTTAGCTGGTTAATATTATTACCTTTTTTAAAATCTTTAATAGAAAAAATAAAAAAGAATCTATTTTATCTATTTTCAGAAGCCAGAATGAAATACATAAACACAGTGCTTTTATTGTGTTTTCAGTGACCTTTTCTCAGTGTTAACACTTCCCACGTGAACTCTTCCCATAGGACCTCTCTGGCATTTGAAGGTGAGGGACAGCAGCAAGGCATTCATGCCAGCATATGGCTTTATGAGCCAGAGGAAGACCAAGAAGAGTCCAGTGGGCTGCAAGATGGCCACAGGTACAGGTTCAGGTGCTGTATGCCTGCAGCTTTCCCTTTGCATACAGTTTAGCTTTTGCAGCGTGCAGCGCATTTGCCCTACACAGTTTCTCCACAGCCCAGTGAATTTTAACCTTTTTCAGCCAGAGGACAGCCCGGACCTCGAGCTCAGAGTGAGAGTGGATTTTTGCACTGACTTCCCTCTCCTGGCACAGCACATACATATACATTACCCACATACACATGCGCATGGTTATATAAACCTTCCAAACCAAAACACTCAACTCCACAGCCTTCTTTCCCTGGGGAGCAGATGAAAGAGCACATACAGATGTGCACTGCTGGAAGCCATTTGGTAACTGCAGCGATAAGAGCCATATCAAGAAACGACAGAGCAGAGAAAACAGAAACACACGAAATCAAGGTGAAGTGGCATGCCCACCTGACCCAGTCAGGCTGATCAAATAGATTGGCTTTCAGTTAAAAACGACGGTAGATGAAGTGTTGGCAGCCTATATATGTGAATATATAATACGTATTTTGTGGTAAAAATGCGTAAGAAAGAAAAAAACTGACAGAACCTTCAGGAAGCCCGTGAACTTCCTGACAGAGCTGCAGCTAAGTCTCTGCCTTAATAATGCATGTGTTTTGCATTATTTTTTATTGACTTTTCAAACTCATAAAAGGAGAAATTAAAACAAAATCTCAACGACTAGTCGCACAACAGATCTATCCGGGCTCATAATCCCGCAAACCTTTACAACCCAGTCTTATTTTAAACAGGGGGGTAATCCTATTGAAGTCAGTGAGATTACTCCTGTCCCCGAGGCCCGAGATGTGAAGCTCAGTGCGTCCCTGCTGGCAGGAAAGGCACGGCTCCCACAGAGACCCTCAGAAAGGTAAAGCAAGCACCAGCCACAGTGGTGAGTGCCTGGAATTCTTTTCACATGTTTCAAGGGGAAAGCTAAAATAAGAAGTGATGCAAGCATGAGACACATTGGTCTCTTGTCTCAAGTCTCTGGAAAATCAGAAATCACTGAAAGAACTCAGGAGCTGGGAGCGAGATGAAATGTTAATGCAACCCTTGCCTGACCCACAGTTGCAACGTAACTTCTAAAGCCACAGCAGATTCTAGCAAGAATGAATACAACCTGCAGCATCTTTACGGAGACCCAACAAATCTCAGGAAGGTCACCAACTAAGCAAGCATCAAACGAGAGATTAGCTTTCTTTATAAGGAACCTACTACAGGAGGGAAGCGAACCAAGCAACTTCCTTCTCCAGCAGGATCACATATTCTACCGACTTGAGCTGATGGCAATCTACTCCATCAACAAAAACTCCAATCTGGGAAGATATATATTCTACAGACAGATAAATCTTTTTTTCCTCCTGTTGATCTCCCCTTCAAGTGCGTACCATTTCCAGCCCTGACTCTCATTTAAAGTCGCACAAACCCAGGTCCAATATATCAAGTATCTGGTTTTGAGTTGTCTAATTGCGACTTTCTTTGACTTCATGATTTATTCATCTCAGGATGCACTCAAAAGTGTAGTGTATCGCTGTGATCCCTGCACAGCATACTGTTAGCTTTAAAATTTCATAAACCACCACATACTTGACAAGTTGAAAAGTTAACAAGGGTGATAAGGCAGCAAAAAAAAAAAAACAAAACCCACAACCCAACACGCTGAGCTCTGATCAGCTCAGCCCCCAGAACTCCAAGCTTTTCAGAAGCGCAGCACACAGCTTGCTGTTAAAAAGGGAGACTCTATTACAATATTGGCTTTATTGCCCATGTTTCCCCATTCCTCAGTCAAGATAAAATACATGTCTCCTTTTTAATGAAAGCCATACCTGCTTCATGCATACTGGCTGTAAACTATCAAATAGGATCTCTGTCTACCGAATAAATGAAGTCTCACCAGCCGCCTTTTCTAAAGAACCTTTGAAAAGAACATGCTCTGTGAGGCTGCCTGCTCCTGCACACGCACGTGAAGAGTCAGGAGCAATCTAAACCCTCTCCAAGCCCCAGGCACAGAAATGTCATTCTCCACACCAAACGCTACATGCTCCTGAGCAGCCCTGCATGTGTCTGCCATCATCCTCCACAAACAGGGTTCACCTATTTCATCAGAAACACAGTTTGGTACTTCAACAGTAACTACATACTGGGCATCATGAAATGCAGGCTGACTTGCATCTGTTTTATTCCTCCATCAGGTTACTGAGCCTGAACCAAAGGAAACAGCGGAGGAGTTCCAGCCTGCCTCAACCATCAATTTAACTAGCTGAGGTTCCTTTGGCCCCAAGCAACAGAGAGGAAGAGAGGAAAAAACCTTGCAAATTTGGAAATGAAGGATGAAGCCTACCCATTTCCCCAGCCCTTGGCTCTGAGCCATTAACAGACTTAGATGCAGTTATATCCTCTCCAGAATTCTTAATGGCAAATCTTGACTTGTAGTGAAATCCATGGGAACCTCATTAATGACTTTGAAAGCAACAGGATTTCAAATCTCTCCTCTCTCACCTCTTGCTGTGTTGTCACACTGTGTTGTATCCATCCAGATGCAATGTCAGGATGCTGTCCCTCGTCCCTTAGTCAATAGGACTATTCATGATACTAGAGTTAAAATAAGCAGCCTCTTTACAGGAAATAACTACCCAGAAATTCTGCCCAGGAAGGATTTGGCCATATACAGAGAGAAATGTCCACAGCACCTGCAGCACCCCACTGCTCCTCAGGGCCAGCATTTTTTTTTTCTTAGGTCTTAAAGAAATGGCCAAAAATGCTTTGTCTCAAGGCACACCATTTGACAAACCAACAATGCTGGTGCTGGGACTCTTGGGAAGCGAGGAAGAAGCAACTTGCAGTACCCTGAGCACACCAGATTAACAAAGAAAGTACCAGAAGATGACATTAGTGCCTTTCAGCAGCTCTTCCAGTCAATAACAATAAGTGAGCGGCGCAATGCTGCCCTGCCTTGCTTTTGTCTACATTAACAAGGATGGCAACAAATTTGCAGTGCAGGGCAGGGGACACATAGCTATGCATCAACTTGCTTTCTGCACCAGGCTTAGAAATTAGCCAGGCCAGTGAGAAATTTCAAGCTCACCTGGCAAACACTGAGCTTATGAGAAAATACAGGTTAATAAACATTGGGCTGCAGTGACTCTCCTTGAAGTAGTGAAACTGCAAACTCAGACACATAATTTAATAATATGAAGTGGGATTCAGGCTAATCATAAAGCTTGCCATGATGAGAAGACTGAACAAAATGGCTTCATCTCAATAATTATGCCTTTATTTTTTATTATGGAAACAAAAGCTGAGAATCAAAATGCTAGGGTTTTTCATCCCTGATGGGTTCCTATGGATACTGGAAAGGAAGAAAGAGCCTTATTTCTTGTAGAGATAATTAACAGACTTTCAGAGTGAAAAATAGGTAGGGGAGAGCCGTTAATGGTGGTCAGGCAGCTCCTCCCTGGATGCTGAGGATCTGTATGCTCAGTCTCCAAACACAGGTACTACCAGCAGCAGCTCCAGCCCCAGTCCATGTGCCTTCCTAGGCCTGCCTTCTTTAACAGCCAAAAGCTGCCCCTGCTGCAGGAGCTCTCCTTGCAGGCATTTCCTCCTGGTCAGGGCACCCCTTTGCAAATGGAAAAAAACAAGTTGGGCTATGTGAACTTCTCTCCAGTACATCTGAGTGAGATGGGATGGTTTAATATTCAAGACTCAAATATTGGCTGAATAGAGACCTAAAAAGCACTAATAGATCTTAATGTTAATACTACACTAGTATTAACATATACATGTTCAAGATATTTTCCACTAAATCCATCTGCTTTAGCATACCAGTTAAGCAAAAGTAGCTCTGGAAAGACTTTTTAATGAAAAGCCACATCTTATCACTACATTGATTTCTAAAATGAGTACATAAAAACACATTTATTTCATGCACTTGCCATGACATTTCATTACTTTCCAGAATACGATATGCACTGGCTCTCGTTTCTTACACATTAAAACGTACATGGCACTGCAGTTTGAAGTATGGAGTAAAAAACTCCTCAAGCAGAGAGAGTAAATGAAATGGATGACTCAGTACAAAGCTTAATAAAGCTAACTGGCATCACATGCAAAATCATCCCCATGCTACTTCTCCCCAAACTCCTATCCTCTCTCTTTTGTGGCTATTCAAGTTGTTAAGTTGGGTTTCTTTTAATTTCTATCCCCATGCTTCCCAACCAGGGAAGAAAAGACTGACTAAAAATCTGTGATCCTTCCCAAAATGATACGCACTTGCATCTGCCCAAACATTTCAGCAGCAAGCCTGCTGCCACCAATACTCACTATAAATCTGTCATCACTGGTTTATTATTCCCTCCAAGCACTATTTGCAAGCAGAAACAAAATAGCATCACTTGATTATTCTTTTAATTAGCCTTACTTATGAGCAACAGTGACATCCAGAAGACCAAAAACCTAGATTGTTCCAGAAAGAGGGATTTCAGTGGTCATCCATGCACCAGGTTTGTGAGAGCACTACAGCCTGACTTCCAAGTCAAACTGCAAACTGCATTGGTGTTAGTGTTGTCTAAGGACAAACCATGCAATGAGATCACTGACTGTAAGTGCAACTGTCTTTCACTACCACAGCCTATATGGTTAAGATGATTAATCACTTCAGCTCTACCAGTCATTATTTCTAATTAAAAACTATCCCATAAATACGTATTTTATTGCTGGGTCTGTGTGGTAAATAAATTCAAGTGGTCAGTAAAACACTCACAAAGGAAATTACCTTTAAAAAATGACTTTCCATTTCCAAGCGTATCTTCCTAATTAAAATGGCTGTTTCCCATACATCCCAGCAGTACAGTCTGCAATAATTTAAGAGTCTTTGAAAGCACAATTCTCAACAAAACCATTAAAATAACTTCTTGCCATCATCTGTTCAATGGAAACTATAGAATTTTAATATTATACTACTGCTTTACAGCTTCTCTATCTCCCAGACAGGCAGCAAAGAATTTAGGCACAAGCAAAAAGAAAACATGCAAAATGTGCAACTTCCTAAACAGGCAATTTTATGCGTGTAGATTAAATTGCCCCCACCAAGTTATGATGACAGACACAAGGCTCTATGTATAATTTTTTCAGTCTTGCTTTCCAGGCAAATTGTGAAACTAAGAGCTACGTGGGGCACCCTGGGACTTCCCTTGTGGAAGAGAATTCCTTTTCGTCACAGTGCGAAGGAGCAAAGAAGCTTCTTCGAAACAAACCCCAAGATGGGAACACCGTGCCAATACACCGTGTGTGTTTGGCATTAAAATGCAAACGTTTTCACCCTCCTAATTATCTCTTTGCATCTAGAATAGTAATAAGTTATGTTCTGTATGCAAGGAGCCCTTAAACAAACTGCTCTGACTTAGGAGTCCCAAAAGGGCACACATCACTGGGAGCAAAGTAAACTTTCTCTGCTCCTCTCCTGCTGGAGTACATGGTGAAGAAATACCACCCTGCTCCTTGGCATGGCTTCAGTGACTGCAGTACAAACTGGGACCCCAGGAACTGAGATATGCTACGCTGTAGAAGCGCCAAGAGGAGGACGCAGACGGATGGTGCTGGGCACAGTCAATGCTTTCAGTGCAAAGGAAGGAAGGAAGAATAGCTCAACTGAGACTTAAAGAAAAAAAAAAAAAAAAAAAAGACAAATGCTGCAAGCAAAGCAGCAACTGAACTACCAACTATAAATATTTGAATTATTTTATGCAACATTTCAGAACATAACAAACAGGCAGCACTGGGATTTATATTAAAATTATCTCTCTGTGTTGGTTCCTGTATGTGCATATGAATCATACATATTCTTCTTCAGATGCGCTGCATATAAAATTATAGATCATATAAAAGCTAAGGACCAGAATTTCAAAAGCGCTCAGCACCCGTTTAGATTCCAACTGGCAGCAGAGACTCAAGAAAAATCAGCTGATTTTTTTTTGAGGACAGAGAGAATGGCTGATACTACCACCACGATCTTGAATTTTGCTGAAGCACCACCTGGGCGTTAAGACTTCCAAACACAGGCCGCATTACTTCCACATTAAACCGTGTGCTAAATGCACTTTAAAAAAAAACAACAAACCAACAAAAACAGTAAAACAACAGATCCTAAATGGCCAATATTACCTGTGTCGACTCTGTTCAAAACCACAACAAAGCTATAGCTTAACATCTAGCACAACCACAGTGCATCTGAAACATTTAAAATCTGCCGTATGCATTACTGGTTATTTATTCTTTAGACTAAACACTTAAAAAATTAATTACACGCTCTGTCAGAGCTGTCTGATATATAGGCAATCTCAACTATAAAACACCACTGTGCTCTTATCTCTAACCTCCCCCACCCTTTGAAATTACCTTCAGATGTTTGTTAAGGGACATTAATGCCTCTGAAATCTATCGACAGCAAGAGGTAAAGCATTGCACTCAGTTCAGTGCCATGTATTTTAATTCCTGCATCATTAACTAGCGGCCACTAATTCTATCCTTAAATGACGATACAATTTTATGGGACTTTTCCAGAGATCAATTGTTGTAACTCTTACCACTCTGGGAGGACCAAAAAAAAAAAGAAAAAAAAAGAAGAAAAAAAAAAATCAAAACAAGTCTACCCTGAATTGCAGTCCTCCAGCTCAACTAGTTCTAGTTTTATAAGGCTGTAAATGCTGGGTTGAGATGCTACTATGGAATTTTACAGCACGATTCTCCATTTGCCTAGATGGACACACAGCAAGAGCACTTTTGGCAGAATTGCCTTCAGCATCACTTCCATTTGAGCTGCAAAGATTTCCCCAGAGGTAACCAGCAGTAAAACTCTGGAGCATACGCACAAAGCCACCTTGGGCAACAGGACATCAGAAAAAAACACACTTGGAGATACATTTTTGAAATGAAAAAGGAAACAGAAACATGACTGTGTCCATGAACATGAGTGAAATTTAACAGATGACCTTTCTGTCACGAGCATTGGAGAAAATGATCTCTATATACTTTGGAAATCATGCAGGAGAAAATGAAGACAATGCATTTAGCAAGAGGTGTTTTCCTTATTTCATTAACTGCAGGGTGATTACCAATCAGTTGTGAAAGTTATTAAAGCAATTTGTAACTTTAGGCATCTAATGGCGTTTATGCAGGAGGGAACTGGCAATCAGCACCACATAATGCAGCTTGCAGTGTTTCTGTTTTTTAATATATCATAAGTGAATTACAGCCGTGCCTCTAACTATACAACACGTCTGACTCCTGCTCTTTGTTGGTGCTATTAATTTGCAGCTTTTTAAGCTGACTGGAGCTCACAACCAAAACAAACCAAGCACATTCCTGCAGTTCTGACCCCAATAACTGACCATGGAAAATGCCCAGAAATGTCCACTAGCTGAGGATGGCATCAGACTCACTTTCATTACTCCCTTTTTTTGACATATCAGTGAGAAAAGAGACACCTGTCCTTAAAACCCTGTTTTGCTCTGGAATAAATGAAATTCTTCTTGAACATAAAGAATTTATTTTGATAAAGTAAATTTACAAAAATATCTTACTTCTACCCAAACATGTGGGACTCCTTCCTTCTCTCACTTGGAACAAGGTGCAGTAGACACAAAACCTGCACTGAAGCCAGATGAAGGGTTGCTATGATAAACACACCTGCCTGAATCCACAACCATATTAGTGAATCCATATCACATTCCCCATGTATACTTTTTGCCCCCCCCCCCCCCCTCAAGCAGATGTTTCTTCTTCTTTTCCCTGACCTGAACATCACTGAAAATATGGGCACAACCTGCTGACAGACTTGCCTTCAATTCCAAACACTTCTACCAAATCCCTTAGTAATTTCAGTAGACAATTTTAACAACTCCAAATCCTGCTATGCACAACACTTTACAGCATCACATCAGTTTCCTAGGACAAAATGTTTGCAGTGGCTTCAAACTTAAAACGCAGGGAAACAAAAAAGCAAAGACACAGCAAACATGGCCAGAGCCAATAAGCGCACTTCAACATACACCATCTTACAAGATCGCAACTCATCAACAGAGCAAACACAGAATGCTTATAGAAATCAATTACTCATTAAGAGCTTCTTATTTTTTTTAGCATTAAATAATTCTGAATAAACAAAGATACTGAGGAGCAGAGAAGCAAAATAAATTTATTGGCTCCTGCTGCTCTTATTGATTTACCACCCTGCTCCCCAGGCATTGCAGCCCTTGGGCAACAGCAGCTTCTATCGGCAGAATTACGACTTTGTTGGTAGGCTTTCTTCTAACCTTCCTAAATGAAAGAAACCACTCATCAATTAAACTCATCATAGCAGTATGAATTATAACCATCCTGGTACTGCTACACTAATCACAAGCCACAGCTCATCACAACTCTTAATGTGGATATAACAGAAAAAAAAAAAAAAAGAAAAAAAAAATCAGCACATAATCCCATCCTAAATTACCTACTACAGACTATTCCCGTATTATGAGACTACAGGCCAGTGTGTTCTCATTTGGAGCCCATTGCTGAGAAATAACTGAAATCTCAATCGCCTGACATTTGAATATAACGTTGACTTTTGAATTGCTATTTTAATGGCAAGGTTAAGCCATGTGAATACGATTGACTTATTCAGAAATAAACTAATATACTTCCATCACTGAAATAAAATAAATAAAAAAGCCCCGTGGAATTATTTTGACTGCAATAAACCCAATACTGCTTCCCCCACTTTCCAAGAATGTTTTTTTCCTTTTGGGTGTGATAGTAAATCTGTCTTCGTCTCTTCATTTTACAGATTCCAGCCCAGGGGCACTTGCTAAGGTACGTGTCTTAATTTCTGACACAAGCACTGCTACATTTCTGAAGAACTTATTGGGAAAGTGTCAATCGGTTCTGCATGCCTCTGCATCCTCCCACATGTGCCCATGTCCTCAAATGAACTGAAGCAGCCATAAAAAATGGCCAGGCTTTTTAAGCAGCTCTCCATCAAGCAGACCCTGAAACGAATGTGGAGATCTGCTGACTTCAGATTCCTCTGTAAAACACCTCTCTGCCATCTCCCATGCAATCTTCCTTCATCCACCAAGAAAAACCTGTGAAGCCTGTTATTTCTGGGATAGACTGAGCAAAAAAGAGATCAAGCACCTAAGGCAGAAACTGGGGAGAAAATAAGCAGCTCAATTCTGACGCTGTTAAAATCCAGATGTACCACTTCACACATTAAAAAATCTCCAACAGCCTGAAATTCAGCTTTGCGGCCTGCACCAGGAATGCTTCAGTAGTCCAGCCGATGATGCTTAATCCATAAAGTCCTTGGAGAAGGGACTAATACCTGTGTTTCCCTCATCCAAAAAAGCAGCTGTAGAGATGCTTTCAGAGTTGCATTATGTCTGTTCCTCCAGCTATGGGATACAATAATTTCTTTACACTTGGCAAAACAGCGCCCAATGGAGAAATTACAAAAGGAGTAATACTTGCTTTCTTACTATTGCTTTTGGGAAGGTTGGGGAAATGACCAGATTAACGTCAACAGAGTGTTCATGGCTGCAAATAATAGAGAGGAAAATATTCTTAGATAATACCGTGATGGTTGATAGCCATGCTCTGAAGCCTACACTAAATCTTACCTCTGAGTTTCCTCTGGGTAATCTTATGACTTGCCATTTGGAGAGTAGTTTCTGTGATTTAAGCCCCCAAACCTTCAACTTTCCCTTCTCTATATCCAGAAGGCTGAGTTGCCTAATCTAAAAGTAAAGTGCAATTAGAGTCTGCAGAATGCTGGTTGAGATCAGGGTGGACCAGAGAAAGCTGAAAGCTCACATAAATCCTCCATGTGTCCTGGCATTTACTATACTTAGTTTTCTCTCCATACTCAGGAAGGATGAGGAAGATTTTTCTTTTCAAGGGTCTTCATTCCACATTCACCAAAGAACAGTTTTACTTCAGGAGAGGGGAGTGGAGGGTATGGTGAAGCAGAGCAAGTTCATTTGAAGATGACTGGGAGAAGCTCTTTTTTATTATTTTTTACTTATAACTCAAGACTTAGTGAAGTTTAAAATTTGAAATGTTCAGGTTGGCTAATCCCCTCCAGGGCTTTGCATCACTGCTAAAAGTTATGACAGCAAAAAGACCTGGATTAGAAGTTGTTACAAACTCCATTTTGTCCGTAGGATAAAATTGATGGGAAAGCACCAAAAAAAAAGAAATTTCTGAAAAAATTCCAGTTTTATAATACCATGACACAGGTAGCACTGAAAATCTACTCTGCTTTGGCCTCTTTTTTTTTTTTTCATTTGTAGTTTAAATAAGCGTTTCAATGTGCACCCGAAACAATGCATGAGTATAAACACATAGGTAAAAAATTGTAGAAAGAGGAGTTGTGTTCAGAAGCATGTCTGAGACACTGACAGGGTTTTATGCACATACAGCACAGCCACACAAAGAAAAAGCATGCAGACAGGTTGCAGTTCTCTACAAACAGTACCAGTTCCCCCATTGTCCATCGAGCCTAGGAATTGGCTCAGGGTCCCACCAACTAACCGAACACAGAATTTTTATACAGCCTTTTGTCTTCAAATCACGCATTTATACGTAGTCTGTTAAATAACTCCTTAAAAGACACAGGCACCAAGCTGCCTTTTTCAGAGCACACTGCGGATGCTGTGGATGTTAAAGAATGTGAAGTATCAGCGGTCATGCCCATGCAGGCACAGGGACTGCTGTACCGCAGGAGAAAGAACATAGCAAGCAGCCTCCCTGCTGTATTAACGCCAATGAACCAGGACATAACTGAATGAAAAAAAAAAATAACGTTCAATGAGAATTACTATTATTATTATTTTTTTAAGCTGTTGTGGCACATAGCAAGTCTGGTCTATAACCCACCAACGCATACTGCCTCTCTCCCCCCGCCTGGGATTGCTTCCCATCATGAAAATCACTGAACCAAGCTCACAGGCTAACATGCACAGTTCCAGTTATCTAGCAAGTCTTTCCTCTGGGAAGGGAGAAAAAATAAATAAATAGAAGACAGTCAAAAAAAAAAAAAAAATGTTGCAAAAATCAAGGAATAATTAGCTTTCATAGAGCTACACATATAGGATTTATACAACTATTATGGGGGAAAAAAAATGATGCACAAACCGTAACACTTATACCGGTGTATTTTCTAAAGCGCCTCTTGCTGTATTATACAGCAGTGTTTCTATTTGTACATAGTGTTGATTTACGGCCTGCCCTTCTACAAATGAAACAAACTGACTATTCTCTGCAAAAAGGGTTAAGCGCTTAAACTTGTCACTTCTTCAGAGAAATTACAGAGCAAAAAATGAAAGGAGGAAAAAAAAAAGTCGTAAATGGATAAACAATTCTAGCAAGCTCTGTCTGCTGTATTGAAAGTACTACCTCTTTTTTACATTACATGAAAAATCTAATTAAGTGCCTCAAAGGGGAAAAGCAAAGTAGTTCTCAGGCAAAATATATTTGACCTTTCTTCCTTCAAGGTGACAAACAAACAAACAAGATGCTAATTATTGTCTCAGCTTGAATTTGCACTTAAATAAATAAAACAAGGTTCACTTAGGTAAGATCGAAGGGAAGGCCATAAACTCTCAGAATGTTATAGCTTGTCTTTATTTTAGTCAAAGAAGTACCCACTCAGAACTCTTTCACCAAGCATACGGTTTGAGCTGAGCTGTGAGTGTGGCCATCAAATTTGAGTCAGCTCTATTCTGACCTGCCAAGCTAGAAAGCACTTGGTGCAAAATACAATACTATGAGAAATAAGAATATATGAAGAACAGCCTGATCAAAGATCCCTTGGATCACATGTCATAAAACTGGACTTCTGTCATCGCAAAAGGAACCCACATGCTCTGGTTAGGAGCCTCCTGCAAAATCCCAACAGTCGTGCCTACTGCAGCCCTGCAGAGGGCTGTGTGGGGACCAAGGCAGTGGAGAACCCTGATTCCTATTAGGCATCGGTTGAGGTGTACAAGCCACAGTGTGGCCTTCATCCCCCACTCAGGCCCATATGCCTCTACCAGCCCCACACTGCACTCTCGGTAGCAACTTGTTATAGCATGTCAACACAGAGCCTTTTTCACCCAGAATGCCAGGTATCTCCACAGCCAATCTATGTATGTTGTTCCAAAAGTCATGTCTCCTTGTTATTTCCATGGAAACTACAACCGATACAAAAGACACAACACTACTTATAGACCAAAATCTCAGCTACAAAACACTATATTTTAACAGAATCGCCACCATTAGGTATGCATTTTCACCTGTGATGAACAAGAACTTGTAAAAATCTTTACCAGTTCATCAAGCATTGGTGAGTGTCAATGGGTGCCATTTTTTCTGCATAGACACGCTTTGTCTCATACATGTCAGACACCATTCAGTCAGGTCATCTGTCCCACAGCAACAAAATGTAAATGAACACTGGCAGGGAGGTTCAACCTCTGCTGCCATACTGTGGGCCAGCATCGTAAAATAGGAGGAATTGCTTTCAGAGGAGTTTTTTTTTATTTTTTTTATTTAATCAATGATTCTGTACTAAAAAGTTATGAGAGTTGCTAAATGTACTGTTTAGCTAGAAAAATAAAGCCAAACTGCTTTCTTATTCAAATGTCTATCTTCAAACATCTGGTTTTATAATACCTAAGCTTTGCAGCAGTACGTTATGACTTAAACTTTTTATTTCCTTTATTACTGCTGTTGGCTTAGCAACACTAAGATCATGAAGAAGGTAGCCCCACAGCGCAGAATAGGTGCCTAACAAATATTTTGGTCCAAAGAGAAAAGATATCGCTGTGGGTTAGTCTCTGCTGCCCAGAGCAGTGCTGCGATGAGAGAGGCATGCTGGCATGAAACCAGAGGGCCTGGAGAGAAAAAGGATAAATCTGTGCTAGCATTAAGCCCTTGGGACACTGCTATCCTGCTTCCTGGGCAGGAGCTGGCTCCTCGTAGTGCAAGTAGCATGAAAATTTGCTGAGGCAGGAAACTTGAAGCAAAGAAAGAAAAGTGTTCCCTTAATAGCTACTGATGTCTATATGGCATAAGTCATTGGTCACTGTCATGAAGCATTTCTCATATTAGCTGTACTATCAGAAAGAAAAAAAGGCAGACGACACTTCTTTGTCCTATTTAATGCCAACAGTATGGATATACCCACCTGTTTGCCTTCCAGCTGCAAAAAAATACATGGCTTTTACAAGCCACATTATGAGTCTGAAGAACACTGTCAACCACAACATACGTACCACTGGAAAGAGCTCAGAAAATCAGTCCCAACCCTGGTCTACTTGAGTACTGGTGGAAAAATGACTCATGGACAACACGTCAATGCACAGTGAGAAACATAACTGGGAGGAAATGCAAACAAAAAGCTATTAAAAAAATAAAATACATCAATAACACAAACACTGGTGAAATTACCCATGTTCCTCAGCAGCGACACCAATGGTTTGCATATGCTGTAAAAGCTCACTAGCTATTTTGCATGGTAAGCCAGGGTTCAGAAGAGTTTAAAAAAGGAAAAAAGAATAAGAAAAAAAGTCAAGGCCAGGGTCAGGAAATAGCTCCTCAGAATAAAATCCATTATACGCAGTCAAGAAAATGCTTTTAGAAGAACAAAAAAAGACTTATGTTACAGGTCCTTTATGACACATTGGGAAAGAGCTTTTGTTCAGTGAGACTGATTAAAGTATTTTTTTCTCTTCCTTGATCTACGTGCCAGTGTTTAAGCTACAATGAAAAACAATCTCATGCACCTTTAAATATTTTATTGTTTGAATCAAAATGGCTCTTCTATGCCTAAAATGGACAGCGGTTTATTTTTATAAGGAAGCACTGCAACAAATCTTTTAGAAATCTTTTATCAATGTTCCACTTTGCAACATCCTCGCTGTAAATTTCACAGTGAGGAATTCATTACATAATTGGATGAGCCTCTACCCAATTTATTTCAGCTTCCTGAGAATCTAAACGTAATTCATGATTCATGTATAAATTATACACAAGAGCAAAGTGATCTGAAAGCAAACCTCATATTGCAGTAAAGAATACTGTGCTGTTGAGCTTTGCCATGTAACAATTCCATTTTAAAGCAGGGAATAAGTAGTAAAAAATTCTTGAGCTATCCTCAAAATGTAAGAAACTGCCAAACACAGCGATTCCAGAGGGTGAAGTCTCTGTCAATCCAAAACAATGCCAAAGAAAAATGTACATCAGTAGACGTGCAATTTAAATGCAAACCTCAGTTATAGCAATCCAGTAATTAAGTTAATCAAGAAAACCAGCCAACAGGAGCTGGGAATGGAGAGAGTTATATATCAGGGCAAAAAGAAAGCTTTTTTTCTAATTTATTCTTTTTTAACTCTATCTCAGCAGGTTAGTGTAGGATCCAAGAAATAACTTCAGACTTCTAAAATAGGTAGAATAATTCAGGGATAAGTTTTAAAAGTTCTAAGCCTCCTCAGTCAAGGCCAATTTTATTTTATTTTATTTTTTTTCAAACGTGCCCTATATAGCAGCTTCTAGTCAGAATAACAGGAGCTTCTGAGTGCTAAGCTTCTCTGGAAAAGTTTTACCCTTAATCTTTTAGGCAGAAAAGATTCCCCCAGCCTGCAGAAAGGAAGAAGAGCTCTGACTGCCTTTAATTTGGTACAGGTATTTCAAGAAGGGCAAAACCTGAGCTGGCTAGAGAAGCTTTGGAAATGCTGACATTTCATCAAGAGCCAATAAGAAAAAGCATAAATAAATAAATAAATAAATAAATAAAATTCACACCAGGAAAACCTAATCAATTATTTCAGAGACTCAATTTAATTGAAAAAAGCCAAAACTATTTTGGAAACAGGTTTCCTACCAGCCTGCCCACTGTGGTGCCTCTTGCAGCATAGCCCTGCATTGCTCCTCTAGTCCCACTGCTTCCCCTGCAGTGCTTGGTGAACTCTGTTCCTACAGGAATTTTAAGCGTCAATGCCCACACAAACATTCGGAAGAAGTTCATGTGTGTACTATGCATATTATTCTTGCACAGTTATCTTGCTTGTTTTCAGAAGAGCAAAGTTTACCTTACTGGTCTGACTGGGGACTTCCTGATGTAGTATTTCATACAATCACAGAATAGTTTGGGTTGGAAGGGGCCTTAAAGTCCATCCATTTCCAATCCCCCTGTCACAACCAGGGGCACCTCCCACTCCTTCAGGATGCCCAGGGCACCATCCAGCCTGCCCCTGAACACCTTTAGGGATGGGGCCAACCACCCTCTGGGTATCCTGTACCAGGACCTCATCACCCCCTGAATTTCCACATAACATCTAACCTAAATCTCTCCTCTTTTAGTTTAAAGCCACTGCCCCTTGTCGTATCACTTTCTACTGATGTAAGAAGTCAGCCCTCCTTCTGATTATAAGCTCCCTTCAAGTACTGGAAGACTGCAATGAGGTCTCCTCGCAGCCTTCTTTTCCTGAGGTTGAATAAGCCCAGATCCCTCACAGGAGAGGTACTCCAGCCCCTTGATCATCTTTGTGGCCCTCCTTCAAACCTACTCTTTCCAGAAGAAGGAAAAAATGTTTTGTACAGTCCCAATCCTTTTACATTTCAAGACCCAGCATTAAAATCCACCAATCTACGATCTGCCTTAAAACGCTAATAAAGTGTCAGTACAACTAACAAGGGCACAGTATTGTTACTGGTCAAGTACAATACTGAAGTGTTTTGAAGAAGTCAGGGACTACTGAAATACTGAAGATTGGTCAAGGGGAAAAAAAAAAACATTCATGATGTTACAGCCATGAGCTGACTGCAAGGTTCTCTGCTCACTGCAAACCAAAACAGAATTGTGCTGTGATAAAGGAGGAAATAGAGATTTCCTCTCATCTTTGCAAGATGTTTCAAAAAAACAATAACTGTTGATAAGAGCCACTCCTTCACACTTCATGAGTGGAAAATTATCTGGTTTAATATACACACACTTCTAACTTCTTATTTACAAGCACTGGGCATAATTTCTAATATAAATTAGGTCTTTTTTAATGCAGAATTACAGAGGCCTGCTATGAACATCAACAAACAGCTTGACTTAGAGCATTTCAAATGAACCAAATCATGGCCCTCGAACCATATTAAAGTAATTTTTCTATGGAAAATTGGGTTTGCAATTCTCAGGCTCTGCTATAATAAAATACCCTATTAGTATATCCATGTGGCAGCTGATTCCATGGAATGATCTGCGCTATATGCTTGCAACTCTTAAGGATATACCAATGGCACAACTCTATGACTACACAAACTACACTCACCTTTTAGAGAACAATGCTCAAAATGTTTTTGTATTAATCCTCTATGTAATTTATGGTTACCTGTAGTTCTAAAATCCTAGAAATTCTTGCAGATTGAATCAAATGCTAATCTCCATTTTTTTAATGTTCTTCAGCTCAACAGAGAGATAGTATCATTGATTAATAACCAAATTTCCCACCATGTCATCTTTGAAGGATAGTTAAGGAAAACTCCCCTGTGAAATGTACTTTTGAAAGATTACTGATGTCTGAATTTCTTTGATTTTCCTTGCTCTTTCAGTGCTTCCACCCCATAAAAAGATTTCTTGTAACCTTAAGAAATTATCTTGGTAAGAAACTTCATCCTTACAAGACGAAACGCGTATTAAAAAATTATATATATTTTATCAAGCCACCAATCAAGTCTGGTCTTTTGACTAAAATTATGAAGTTATGGAACTGAAATCAATCCCCTAAGTATAGTCATGATCCCAATGAAATAAACAGGAATAACCACCTCACCTGGGCCAGTATTTGACCTGCTGCAATTTTTACAGGAACTACTTACTAAACACCTACCCAGTAATCGAGCACAGTTTTTGAGGTTTACTCTAGCCATAACTTAAGCAGAGGCTTTACCTTGTTAATATGAGAGCAACATTAGTCCTTATTAGAACTAATTTGTACGTGCCTTGGTAGCACCACCTTATTCAAAGCAAAATGTATGATAGCCAACTAATACCAATAGAACAGTAATTATTTAGACAGGCTTGCAAAATAATCCAGAATTAGCACCTCAGAGTATTGCATCCCAATATGATATCCTGAATGCTCCTATACATAGCATTTACTCTACAGCTGGTATGCAGGCAAGTCTTGCATTTGTTTTGGTAAGAGATTTCCCAAACCTTAGAATGAAGAGTCTGGGCCACTGACACGCGAATTTACATTCTGGAACTGACACTCACTCTTGAATTACTCAAGTGTTTATCCTTCTCTTTGTCGTCTTTCCTAAATCTTGGTAGACATGGAGCATCTGCCATGGGGTTATGCTGAAACCAGCAGGCGGGTCCTATGAAGAAGCTAGCTCTGCTCTGCAACTGCTCCAGCAATAAGATGCAATCAGTGCCTTCCCAAGATCGCTGCTACGCAGCCACCAAATGAGAAAATACTGGCTGATTAGAGGCTGTATTCTAATCAAGTGCAAAAATAAAACTTTCCCCTTCCAGAGGGACACAGATTATTAGTGATTATTTTCTCTTCAAAAAATTTCTGTTCCAGTAAATCATCTTTTCTCTCTTCACTTCAGAAAGTTTACACATAGCTTTCTAGGACGTCACTAAAGTGCGAGCAAACTATTTACATTCCTGCCATATGTCTACCAATATCCTGCAGCTGTCTGTCTAATTTACAATTACACATCAAACTTCTGCTTGTGTAACCATTTGCATACTTCCCTAATTGTGTGTTTTTAACATCAGTTAAATAGATTAATTTATTTATATATGTATTTATATATATATAGATTTATTCATTGGATTTCACTTATTTTTTTTTTTTTAAACCACCACAACTGATTCAATTCTATGCATTCCTCTTCATTTAAGCATTCAATGTCCTGGCACAGGACATCAGAGGAGAGATGGTAGTATCTCCACCGGTGGAACTTTTCCAAGTATAGCCTGACAAAGCCAGCTGAGCTGATCTCGCACTGAGAATCCTCTCCCAACTATTAGGCTGCATTGGTGAGCATGGCTCCCATTCCAAGAGCCCCTGTACACCGTTCCAGTGCTGCTCCCATCCCAGCACAGGAAGCATCATTCCGTACAAAGCCAGACACCAGGAAAAACAGCTCTCATCCTTAAGAGACAAGAAAACTATATTGTCAGAGGTATATATAGAATTAAAGCTTGAATTCTGCAGGCATCCACAAGCACATTTCTTACCTGTTTCACAGTCTAACCAACTGAATGCAACATGACTCCCGAAAGACAGCTCAGTACGACCTAACATACCTTGCTACATCAAAACCTGCACCTCCTCTATCCCCGTTGTATTTCTCCGGTGTAGACTGAGCATAGAGCTTCCACACGCCCCTCAAAGAAAACGTTACATAGTTCAAGATGCAACTGAACCCAAATGTAAACTTCAGGGCTGTGGTTATTCAGGGACATATGATGCAAATTTCTTATTCATTCATTGCAATGACTTTTCAGTGACCAGGTGCAGAATTTTCATCTTTCACCAGCTCCACATTTGGCTGCCAAATAAGCCATCAGCAAAACCCCAACTGTTCTGTTTTGTGAGAGGCTGCGATAAAGGATTGGTAAGCTTTTATTTCATGTGGTACCCTCTCAACATAGACTAGTGATTGGCATGCAAAGAGGATGGGATCTCTGCAAGGCCTGGGAAAAACCTCAGCACATTTATCTCTGAGGTGAACCAATAACTGACAGGTATTTTTTACTGGACTCCATGAGGCAGAGTGGAAAGATTAATTTTCTAATCTAAAGAAAAGATCCTTGGATTGTTTCTTTTTCTTTTTTCTTTTTTTTTTTTTCCTTTTTCTTTTTTCCCCTTCCTTAAACCAAAATTAAAAATATAGAGAGAGATATCAGAAAAAGCTAATGAAGTTTTCCCTTTTGGTAAAACAACATTCTAAAAAGAAAGTCATTTTAAGCTAATTAAAATAAGTTCCATTAGATGAAAAGAAAAAAGCCTCATATTTCCCTTTTCCCATTAAAACAGAGTAAGTCAAAACTCTAAAGAAAGTCTTTCCATACAAAAATTATTATTAATTCTGCAAGTATCAAAACAACGATCTTCGGACATTTTCTAAATTATTTTTGTCTTATTTCCACTTAGAAAAAACCACCATTAAAACTGATGAGCTTTAACAACCAATTTTGTTTTGAAGAGATGGCCTTTTCTGGGAGAAAATTGTTTCAATGGAATTTCTTCTGTTTTGATCACTAGCTAATTATTCGAAGACACTGGAGTTCTCTGATCCTGGACATATGACATGGATTATAGCGAAACCAGCTGGAGATTAAATTTCTCACTCACATATGGAGCTCATGACCCTCTTTATGAATCATCACACCGTTTGTTTAATATTTAATGCAACTCTTAGTTACTCTGAAGAAAATGTTGAACAACAGGGGCCCATAAAATTAAAATCACACAGCTACTTGCAAATCCTCTCTCTTCTCTGGGACTTCATCACAAATCTGTCTGATCTAGGTTCATTAAATTTATTTTTTCCACTCTCAAGATGGCAAAATAAGACGGAACACTAAAACTTCATATAAACATGTCTACATACAGCTTGCAAGCCTTAAGAGATCCAGCCTTGACTTCCATGCAAACTTAGGCATGATAATATCTTGAGCTTCAGAAGAAATATTTCAGAGTGCATTAATCTACTGAGCTCACAAAGTGTAGGAATTCAAAACTGTGCAACAGAACTGTGCTACCACTGCTCTACATATAATTTCCCTACCTTAAATGTACAGACAGTGCAAGCTTAAAATGTTACTGCCTCAGTCACACTCACTCTTGACTCTGCTTCTGAAATAACCAACTTGATACATAAATTCAGAAAACTATCAGTAGGCAACTACATATCTCAGTGAAAGCACATCTGCACGTAGTCCAGAATATTTTATCTACCTATTTCCCCAAAGCTAAAATAAATGTGTATTTTTCTAAACGCACTTGCACAGCTTCTAAGCATTGCCATCACATTATTAAATTAGCTGTTCAAGAAGTTTAAAGCTTCCCCAGCCCTCACCATCTGAGCAAGGTCAGTGAAGTCAAGTCAAAACACAGTTCCCATTATGTCAACCTGAATCTGCCTTTTGTTCAAAGAACTGTTTCCACTCAATATTAAGACAGGTCTAGCCTCCAGCTTTTAGACCAAAGCACAGATTTGCACCCAATCTGCAGCAGAAATCCAACAATCAAGATTTCTTTACAGCTACACTACTTTCTAACATCACACTTCCCTTTGCCTTCCTTTTTGGTCCCATCAGAGCTTGCACACTTACCACTGTAATACCAACTAATTGCAGGCTAGGAAGGAAATACGGAGGTAATTCCAACAGAACTCATGCACATCTCTTTTTCCCTTTGTGGTTGAATACTCTAAAGGCCAGCCTTTGGCAGTTTCATTGCTAGGGCTTACAAATGCTTTTCAGGATAGCATCACTTTCAAATAATTCCCGGCAGCTGGAAACCTGTGTGCAAAGGGCTATCTTTGCATCACAACTGTGTTGTGATCCCTTACTCCCAAAGCCTGTGAGTTAACCACACAACTCAGCATGGAAAAACACTCAAAAAGACCTCCTCCAAAAAAATAAGCAACTCTTAGGAAGGGGTAGTAACACGCTGCCTGTCATGAATCAACATGTCCCAGCTGGGTAGCGGATCTGCTTGCATTAGTCTACACAGGGATCCTGCAGCTTCTTGCCCTTTTTGCCCCCCATGTTTGCCAACAAATTTCTTCATGTCAAGAGCTGGGGTATGGACAAGACACAGAGATCTCCAACGCAGCTTGCTGATGCATTGCCCACCTCCCCCCTCCTGGCCCCTGCCCTCAGGCTGTGTCTGAAACACCAGCTCAGTCCTCCCCTCCCTCAAGCAAACCCCACCAGTTCTCCCAAGGCCCTTGAAAGACTTGAAAAGAAAAAACTACAACTTATGAACAAAATGCCTATTTTCACCTGGAAGTGAGTGACAGAGCATAAGTCAAATCATATAATCTTTTCGTGGTTCACTGTTAGCTACCTGGCATCACAGTAGGTGTTATCATTAAAACGTCCCTTATAAGGATATAATGACTGCTTGATTGGATTTCAGTGTTACACCCCAATAAAAACACTGTGGCACCATGTCCATGCTCCTGAATAGTGCTCTGAGCTCTATATGGACAGCATGAATTGCCCCCTGCTGTATCTGGTACAGGCTGTTGCTGTGTAGAACTGATGGCCCAGGGGCGCTCCACCTCTTCCCCAATCAGGTTTGCATGCACCATACAAAAGGCTGTTACACTGCTATGATAAACAGCAAATTACAGGTTATAGCATTGGCCTTTTTGCCAACAGTGGCCTGAAAGAAGCAACTTGATGCAATAACATCACCAACTGACCCTGCTTCTTCTTCTTCACTCTTATCCAAGCCAATGTCTGTGCAGGCAAAATTATTTTTGCATATGCAAAAAGCCTAGCATCTGTGGAAAACAAAAATCTGCATGTGCTGCAAGCAGTTCATATATTCATGAGAATTTCTCCCTCTGAAAAGCATGCAACAGCACCCCTGTCTTCTACACAGCCTTTGTCTCAGCACCTACCATCTGCACAGCACTCATCTGGCTCCTGAGGTGCCTGTCTGCAAGTCTGAACCCACCTGAATTGCACAGAAAACCCACGGCTGCAGCAGTAGGGATATCAATCTTCCTTTTGGAGTTCTGAGCACCTACCCAGTGTTAAAAACAGCATCTAGAGGAGTCTTGCTGCCATTAAACCACTTGTTGTGGAGTCTTCAGTGGAATTATTAAAGTATATATAAATATATATATATATGTATATATATATACACACACACCTGAATCCCAAAAATACTGCCTGTCTCATATCTCCCTGCTTTGCAGCCTGCATAGCTATTCCAACATCACTTTCTTGCAAGCTCCCCAGCAGAATTAATTACTGTTTGCACAGTTCTTTGAAGATGAAAGTACCAAGTGAGTGCTAAGTATCAGGCCAGATTCCCAGCTGGTTTAAAAACTGGCATTTAGTGCATGACATTGAGGCCCACCATCACCCAGCCTCATTATAGAGGTTCTGTGAAGAAAAAAGAACCAGACAAAAAGAAAGAAAAAATACATATAAAAATTATATATATTAAAAATACAAAAATAAATAGAAGAACACCATGGTTGCAATAACCTTCATGCCTTGTCAGAGTCACTCTTTCTGCAGGTAAAAACTACAAATTTGCAGAGTCACAACACTGCTCTCCTTAATATCTCCTTAAAACTCACTTCTGCTATGATGCCCACAAATCATTCAAAAATGATTAACCAGCTGGTGTTCTGTGGCTTCTATACATTACACTCACCAGAACCATCCTGCTCTTACGTTGGTCCACCCCGGCTGCTTACTCTATGTGCTGCTTCTTTCCCAGCCTCTAGTTGCATACTGGTTGGGCTTGTGAAGGGACAGAATTGCAAACATGTGGATCGAGAGAAAGATTCATCAGCAAATCAGCCTGTCACTTGAATAAACCACAACAGTTGAAAGGAGAGACAAAGAGACTCTTTAAATATTATAAAGCCTGGCAAGGCTGCCTTCCTCTGGGGGCCTGAAATCCCACAGCTGCTGCTGAGCAGAGAGGAGGCACCAGCAGCCTGCACACACTTCTTGTACCACATCCACATAATTTAGGAGGCTAATTCAGATCCTATAGGACACCTCAAAATATCACACTCACATTTATTTCAGAAAGAAGCCATGCATGCAGTTTGCTGACACTCTTTCCACAGCCTCCACTAGACCTCATGTTCCCAAATCCTTGGATAACCCAGCTATGTGTGCTACTCAGAGACAACAGAACATCCCTCAAGTCTTTTCCGATGCTCACACATACAGCTAAGATAGTAATGCACTTTTAAGAAATAACATAGAAAAAAAAAATTGTGCTGGAAAGGAAAGGAGATCCCATACAACAATATTCCACTGCATGTTACAAATCCCAAGGACATCGGCTTTACAAAACCTTCCTTCTGCCACAACACAAAAACAAAGAGGTAAACCTGCAGCTGAAAGTCCAAAGCCTCTGATCTGTACTGCCTTCCCTGTGCAGCTGCACACATCACAAGCAAAGATGATGCCCTACCCACCCAAAACTAGGAACTCTGCCCATATACACACACCACAGGTAGCACCAAATTATAGATGCAAACAAATGGCTTAACTTTCAAGCCCCAGCTACTAATGCCTGAGGCAAAGCTGGATATTTTCCCATTTGACTGTAGCTCTTTCCAACCCCTCTGGTCTGTCTCGTGCTCTTGCTTTCCTACTGAAGCTTCTCTCCACTAAGAAACATCCCTTCTGCCTCTTCAGCATGACTTAGGCTGATGCTCTGCACTTGTAGCCTTAATCTCTAGAGAGCCTGGATGAGATTTTCAAAAGCACTTAGTGTTGACCTACCTCTGCTCCAAATCAGTCTGATCATATTAGGTTAACTATATTTAAGTTTGGCCATGTATATTTTGTCATAATAAACTTACCCCAAAGGAATGCAGCTGCTTTAAACAAGATTACTAAATCCATGACTATTTATGCATCTCAATAAGGAATTTGATTTTCCACTTCCAGTTCTGCGGATTTTTTGGAGCACGTTGAATATTTAGTACTGGAGAAACAGAGGTCAACACAATTATAACCTACATCTTAAAAAGAAACAGTACCCTTTAAATTCAATGCTATAGCAGGGCTGCACTAAAGACCTGAAGGTTCAGAACTCTTAAAACTGTTGATTAAAATTAAGACCCATCTCAACTCAGCCAGAATGCTTATGCTTCAGTATCTGTGAAAGGCTCTGCAAAGCCATGGTCGAAACACCAACTTAAGACCTAATCTTTCACCTCCTCCCAATTCATATTTTCAAACCATCAGTCAACGACTGGTTCTAAATGGTACAGCAAGCGACTGTCAGTTGTCCCCAGATGTCTTCTAGCACAAGAATACTCAAGAACCAATCCTGGACTACACGATCACTAGAGTAATAGTCGGAAAGTACGGGCCATGAATCTCAAAGTGTGGCACTAAATGTGCCCTTCACAGACTTGTTTTTTTATTGTAAGTTTTTGTTTTGTTTTTTTAATTTAGTATGTTGAACCTTTTTCTGCTGCATTTTCCCTTTTGATACATACATACATATATATATATATATATATATATATATTTAACTGAATCCACAATTGGTCTATCTAAATGATTGACAGCAAAGGTGAAGGAACAGTCTGTTAGCCTTGACTGCTGGGGTAATGAATAGAGAAGCTGACACATTAAATTTCTTCATCTCCAATTGGAATTATAAATTATAGACTTCTTTTGCATTATCATAATACTAAGTTCATCTTATAAATAGAACAATTCCTTGGGGGTGTATTTCTAGTGAAAAAATACATATCTAATGCTCCTGTGCTTTGCATACCTTCATATTCTAATGTAATTGGATTGATTCTTCCCATTATGTTTTAATTTTGGAAATGAAGAATTATAAGCAAATCTCTTTAAAAACACTCCCATTTTGCTCCAGCAGAACATTCTGAAATTTTCCAAAGTCATCAGTGATTTAACATACCTTCCACAGCTACTTTGACAGGTTGCATCTTCACACATGGGCCAAGGGCACTTGATCTGATTTTCTACAAACTCTGCAGGATGCTGAACCAAGAACTGAAATAGTCTATAGGAACTGAAGTTTCCACCCCATAAAAAGGCTTAATTTGGCCTTCATCCCTGTGCAAACTACTTCTGTGAAACAAATCATCAAGTTCAAATTAATCACTTTGTGTGAAAGCAAACATGGCCCATCAATAAAAGCAAAGTAATAAACCACAGGGAAATGCCTCCAAGCCAGACACAGTGCATTTAAACTCTCCAATTTATTTTGCATTGGAAAGAGGGGGGAGATAGCTCTTAAAACTTTGGTCTAAATTAGACTTAATTCAAATCACACTGTTAGAAAACCTCAAGGCCTAGCACTTAATAGCAGTGCAACTGCCTGTGGAAGTACAGAGGAGATGAAGATTATCTGCAACGTGGGATGCCAAAAGGGGTGGGAAGACGCCTCCCTCCACAGTGCCAGGGGAGGAAGAAGTAGAAAGAGGGGCATGAGAGAGGAGATGAAAGGACAGGAAAGCACAATAACCTTCAAACTGAATTTGCCACTGTTTAGGATTTTTATTGCCTCAGCAAAAATCCTCTTATATCACAAATATATGTATCTTAAAGTAGTAGGATCTTCTCCTAACAGGACGATTAGCTTTCATAGGAGGCAGACCCATGCAGTGTCTTGAGAATAGACTCTTGGGCATACGTAGGTGCATAATACTGGGCACACTTCTCGCAGATTAAAGAGAATATTTTCAACTCCAGTATTTACACTGAGAAAGCAGTGTTTTAATGCTGCATTAGCATCAGATCCCAGGGGACAATTGAGCAGCCTCTAGCAAGGAACACTCACCCAAGCAGAGGCCACATGAAGCAGAAGCCCTGGCTGCGCCTTCTTGGGCTAACACTGCCAACAGGAGTTGAAAATCTGGTGCCAGGGCAGCAAATTCCTGCACACAGTTCTGACTGCCTGCTGTATCAGGGCAGTCATCCTGCAAAATGTCTCAGACTTGCTCTGGCCTGGCTTCCCTGCTCTTCTCCTGGGAGGAGAGGAGATATTCCTGCAACAGGAGCAGTGGAGTCCATGTTAACTACACAGAGACGTTCCTCTCTGGTTTAAACAGCGAAGCATTTTTAGGGCCTGGTGTCCTCCCGAGACCCACACACCGTGATCACCTTCTGGACATGCTACTAAACACCCATGTGTCGCCTGCTGCTCTGCAGATTAGGCAAAAGCAGCTTTGTTTTATTTCAATTACTCTGGGGTTGGTAAATTGTCACCCTTATCCATCAACAGGATGGTCTTCATTAGTCTGTTCCCCATCATTTAACATGCCTATAAGCCATCACCAAACAGATTACACCAACTATTCCATTAATATCCTTTATTCAGCAAATGGGAAGGAAATTGTATTATTCTGGTAACTGTTTAATGTTTGCCACCAGACACATGAAGCAAATGTGTCCAGGAAATGCTTACTTGCCCAATGTCACCTGATGAACAAATCCAGACACCCTATTTATCAGAAAGGAAGCCATAAGAAATAACTGCAAAGAAAGTAGAGCGCCATAGCATGAAGTAAATGAGCTAATAAATATTGCAGCATTTTATCCTAGCGTGCAAAGTAATGCTTTATTACATCCTTTAAAATTAATACGTGCTATTTTGTTGGTATCAACACACGCTCGGAACATCTGATCCTTTACACGCCACAAACCCTGTGCAGCGACAAATCAAACCCACCAGTGGTACTTCATCACCTGAGCACAGGCACAGAATGAAGAGCCCAAGCACCCGCTCTCCCTCCCCTTTATGCATAACCAATATTAAAAGCGGCGTGAGCCATTTTATTCTTGTCAAAATCAGTTTTCTCATCTGGCTCCCACAAGCCATGTTTACATTTCCCGATAATAGTTTTCCCATGTCTCTTCCTTCACCAAAATATAACCTTTTAACTATGTTATCAGCCTGAATTCAGTGTACAAATAAATAATCATCATCATCATTAATAATAATAAAAGCAACTCTCTTGTTCCTTCTGTGACCAGAGGAGAAGTTGCATTTCCAAGCAACATAGCAGATGAGCTAAATTACATTCTAAGGTTGCCCAAGATTCTCAGCCAACGAGAGAGAAGGTGGCAAAGCTTTCCATGCCAGCACCCTCAGAAAGACACATCCTGACCCAGCTGGAGTTTATCTGTTATTTCCCTGGTTTAGTGTTCACACAGGGATGGGAACATACTGACAACAATACCCAGTGCTGCACAATTTCCAGCTTTTTTTCAGTCTATCCATTTAATAACTAGAACATCTCACAGCTATTACACTACTAACTGCAACAAATAACTGCAAAATACACTGGGGGAATGTACAAATAAATTCTGGCACATCAGCAGCTCCATAACAAGCTGTATAGGAGACTGGCAATTGGTATGCTAGGATCTCCATCACCACAGAAACAGAAATGGGGAATGAAGCCAAAGCTCACCATGCTTCTTGTGAAGGGGTTTCCCAGGCCTGAGGGGCTCTTGTCTGGGAGTGGTACCTCACTGAACCACCTGCCCACACAGCTAATGCTCTTCAGTTCTGTCCACATTTAGCCAATCCATTACATATATAAGCTACAGCCAAGCTTTTCAAAACCTGCAAGCCCTGGCAACAAACACAACCCAAGATATGGAAGCAACAATCTGAGAAGATACTCCCCAGGAATTAGATTTTGTAAACAAACATTTCAGCTAATTGCATTCTTGTTCTCAGTGCAGTGAAGGCCCCATTTAACCAGAGCATTTGTCTACGGAGTTTAGTTTCTTCCATTTAATGAATGCTGATCCTGTCTTAGCCTCAGCTGGTATATCATCAGGATCAACATGAAATGCTAATGGAGAAAGATGCTTAATATCATTTCAAGTGTTTAAGTTACAACCATGGCTATTAAAGCAAATCCATTTTACCTGTTCCTCCTCAGGCTCCCCTGTGAGACAGATTTAAAAGTTTCCGTGGGGAGAAGTGATTCATAAATGGCTGCACAGATCAGAGAATAAAGCCTTTCACTGTTAATTACAGTCAGCGCTTTCCAAACTGAAGCCGGTCATTTCACCGTCACAACACATAATTAGCAAGGCTCATTTTCTATCATCGCCTTCACAAATCAGCTCACTTTCTAGAAAGCAAGGTGGGTGCCTCGAGCAGCGGGCACAGGCAGGCCAGCCAGCAAAAACAAGGCTTTGTGCTCACTCTGCCTGGAGTCCACAGCAGAAAATCCTGCAGAGCACCCAGTACTCATTTTCAAACTGCTAAGTTAAAGGCCTGAACATGAAATAGCCATGACATTGAGGACAAGGAGGTGGAAGAAGGAGCGCCTTTGGCTAGGAGGCTTCTTGGCTTTCTGACATTTGTACCCATAGTGCAAGTAACACTGTGTCCATCCAACCCAAAAAGCACCTGGGACATCCTTGCTTGGGAATTTCACAGAAATAGCTGGAAAGAAGGGTATGTTAGAGATGTTGCTCTTCCCTGGCTCAGAGAGAGGCCTCCCAGCCATCATCTGCATTTTAAAGCAAGACTGTCTCTTTCTTTCCATGGCTCACACTGCCCCTCACCTTTCTGAGGAACAACTCTGCCCCAAAGGCATCCGGTTGATGTGCTGCCAAGATCCCCATCCTTAACAAGGCACCCAAAATACCGAATGGGGCCCCAAGCACTAGCACTCGCCAGACAGAGCATGCTTTCCTTGCTGTGCTGGCAGCCATCATTCGAAAGGCTGAAGTTATCCTCACACAGATTTTAAAAGGCCACTGTTTATGCATGTAAATTCTGAAGGGCATTAGCGGCATAGCTGACACACACTGACAGCCAGCACAGCTCTGGGAAGGGAATAAAGCAGCAGCAACTGCCTGAATAATTGATGTGCTTTTACTCTGCCCCATGGCCCAGTTATTACATTGCTCACTCTCTTCAACTGCCTGTGGTTTCTAAATTAATTAGAAATCTTAATGTCATGGCCAGCCATTTAAAAAAGAGAAAAAGGCACCGAGTACAAAAGAAGAGAGTGCTACGGATGCCCTTGAGGCTTGGGATCTCTTATTTTGACCTGGGTACGCAAAGAAAGAAAATAAAATCTCAAATTTTAAAAGTTCAGGCCAATACTAACAGCTGAGACAAGCTGATATCAGACCCTCACATGGTGTGCAATCCATCCTTGCCAGCAAAAAGCCCCTAATTCCTATTTCATAAGGATGGATACCCACATAGATGTCACCTCTCCCAGACTATGGGGCAACAGCTTTTCCAAAGTACAGCATGCTATAGAAGCTGGTATCTATTCAGTACAATGGAAAAACAACACAAGCATCTGACAAGTATCTGCCTGGCTGCTGCAACACACTGCACCAGATGGAAGGACACTGCTGACCTAGGTCTGGAAGAATCACAGGGCTCACAGCTGCCCTGCTTATACAGATGACAGAGCTAAATGGCTCTGTGGGATCCCTTTTGCAGGCTGAAATTGTGTGTGGCCACCTGACCACAGAGAACAGGAGTGGCTGATAAAAATAACACCTTGTTCAAACATAACAGTGTAAGCAGACATTACTTTGAAACGTACATAGCCTTATCTACTTATGATATTGCTTATGCTTAGACGTTAAAACAATGTCTATAGCTCTTAAGAAACCCTCTGGGAATAATTCCTGTGTTCGAGCCATGCTGCATTACAGCACAGAGAGTTTCATTCCTAGTCCTTGGGAAGCACTTAGCCATGATGAATCTGGGAGTATATTTAGTTTTTTTACTTGCTTGAGAAATAGAGATTTCTCGGAAATCTCCTTAAAATTGTACCAAAAGCACAAATAAACACCAAGGATTGGATTTGCTGAGATTTAAAATTGCTCAAATAACTTAGAGTCTAATCTTACTTTTTTTGTGTGTGTGGAAGAAAACCAAGCAATCAAAATATCAGTGGACTGCACAGTGCTGTACAGTCCTTCTCTTGGCCAACACACAGCATTTTACTGTGATCTGCAAGATACCTAGGCAGAAAAATGTAAAAAACAAAAAACAAACCCAGAAAACTTATTACTCCCTTTTTGAAATTCATTTTAAAGAAATTTGATTTGTGAATTACTTTTTGACATGGATAAAATAGCCTTATAGACAGAGCAATAAATTGTTTGAGCCCCCATTACATTTATCCTACAGTTTCCACACACATTAAATGCCCACATATAACAGTCCCAGGGCAGAGCAGCAAGATGGCAATGGTAACACAACATATTACAGAGCTTTACATGACACTGTAAATCCCAATCGAAGTACCCAACAAAAGAGTCCCACTTATCATCATGTGGAATGGAATTCAAAACACTATGATGACAATACAACAGGGGAGCATGGTTTATAAAATCTCAGTGTATTTTAATCAAATGTTTATTTAATCCTAGAGCCTTTCCTTCAGTCTCCTGTTTTTTCTCTCCCGTTATAACTTTGTATTAAATTGATGCACAGAGTCCACCACAGAAAGCAGGCAAGAATAAAAGCAAGATGCAAACGGGTATTAGTTGACAACATCTACCCTTGACCCTTTCAAGAAAAGGGTACACGTGGCACTTAGTGATGTGGTTTACTGGGCACAGTGATGATGGGCTGATAGTTGGAGGAGATGATCTTAATGGCCTTTTTCAACTTTAATGATTCTGTGATTGAATGTAGGCCCTTTTATTGTGTTCCTACACACTTCCTGAATACTGACAGGAAATATGTTGGGAGGGAAGACAGGCTTCCAAAGTCTGATACACAAAGAAGGTGGCATCAGTCAACTTCTGTGATTTGCGTTTTCCCTCTTTGATTACTGCTGACTCCAAAATGAGCATGCTAATTACTGGCAGCACAGAACTGCAGACAAAGTGAACATAAGATGCCACTCACATCCATTTTCCACCCCAAAATGACAACGTGTCTTCTAAGAACACGTCAGCAGTTTATACATAAGCTTTCCTGATCACCCAACATTCCTTGTTTGTACTCTCTATGCCGTTTCACTTTTGCATCTTCACATGCTAGCTGTTCAAGACTCAGATTTTAGACCTTCATGCTACATATTTCCTTTGTTCTCCACGCTGCAGCACCTATGTGTAAACATCTCGCACTGAAATTACTACAGCTGTACAGCGGGAAGGATGTACCAGCTGTAACATGACTACAATTCTTCAACATGGCCATGCCCTCCTTGTTCAACTTGTATGTCACTTGTCTCTGAAAAGGAACAAAGTGCAAAAACACACAAGGTCCTGCAGACATGCTTCCTTCTCAGCCTTGGAAAAAAGGTGAAACAAAATACACGAGACGGTAGCAATACAAAGCAGCATCGCTTTCCTCACTGCTTTCCTGAGCCTTGTCTTTCAAGATGTAGCCCCTGGTAAAGTGGCTCATGAAAGTTTGATGAACACCATTTTGTTTAACACCGGCAACAGAGCAACAGCCCTGTCGAGCTGCAACACCCAAGCAAAATGTCATGACCCAAGAGGATCAGGGCTCTTGGCTACAAGAGGTGGGCTCACAGTTGGTATCGTGTTTAGAACCTCCAGCGCAAGATGCACCACCCCCACAGGTGACTTGGTCACTAGAACATCACACTGCTGCAGCAATGAATACTGCGCCTCCTGCCATGCTTGCCAGCTGTCTGAGGCAAGCTTGCAAAATACAGAGTTCCTAAGCATTGTCCATTAGTAAGTACACCTAAACCTTCATTCTCTTCCCCTCTTATAATTGCTTAACATGTACACACACTGAAAAATTTCATAGTGTGCCATTCTGTATCGTTTTACTTCAATATTTTATATGCTTTCCTGCTTTTGTTTCCTTGCTCCCTTCCTATAAAAGAATATTCTCCAGAAGCTGTGAATGTGAAACTGAAAATACATAAAATCCACATACAGAGACAGTACTGCAGACTCACGTGACATGATTAAGTTGAGTGGTTTAATATTAGCACGGCTAACAAATAGTACTAGAGCATAAGATGCAGTAATTACCTTTTCTTGTTCTTCAGGTGCTGAAAATCCATACGCTATTTTTGCAGAGTATTGAATTCAGCATTTCTGAAAACAAAGAGAAAAAATAATTAAAAAAAACATTTATACTCTCCTCTGAGGACTTATTAGGCACTCATGAACCTTCTGCTAGACAGAAATTTATAAACTTCCTCTGCAATAAAGGATGAAGCAAAGAACAAATGTTCTTGGACAACAGATTTGCTTTTTAAAAGCCTGTGTGCGTGTTTTTTTTAATCTCTATGCAGCACATCTCTGAATTCAAAAACAATAATAGCATGCAACTATCAAAGGCTACTCTTGCCAACTGCTTACAAAAAGATTTACAGGTAGCTAGCAAATACACATGCACATACATGAGTACTTCTACACTACAACAGACTCCAAAGTGATCTTGATAAACTACTGTTAAGCTTGAGGATTTATCATATGTATTTTAGATAGTTTAGATAGCTGATGCACTTGAATAATAAAGAAATATCTGGTTTGAAAAGTACATTAATCATAACTGTACGGATTACTATTCTTCAGCACTTAAATGACAAGCTTCAACCCCTTACGTTTTCAGTGTTTTCTTTTAAATGTAGTGCTTCACACTAAATGTAACATTAATTGATAAAAGCATGAAATGCATGGATCCAGGTCAACCTCCTGTAAGTGCTGGGTTTAGCGCAACTATTTACACATAAAACACTGCTCCTCATAGTTGGGGTTGCCACATACGAAACTTTGGTTGTTATCAGTTTTGCCAGAGTCAAGCTGGATGGCATAGGACCTGGGGCAATCAACCAGTTCCACTTAAGCAATTAGAACATTAAAAAAATTGAGGCAAGTGAAATAGGAATGACTTCTCCTGTCTTGTTTGCTTCCAACAAAAGTTATCTAATTTGGAAGAAGTATATTAAAATGGCAAGAAAGCCAAAAGGTGCAGAGCCCAAATACAAAAGAATCCAGTGTTGAGTCCAGTTGTTCCCACGGACTCATGAATAGCAGCTGGTCCACGAGACTTTCCTTCAGGGACAACTCTCCCCCTGCTCCTTGCAGTCATCCCTACAGCACAGCCAGGCTACCCCATAGCCTAAAAACATTACAGATCAAAAAAGCAGCTCCAGGGCTCTGGTTCTAACACACAGTTGACCTAGAATGGTCCTGCTTTTATCTTCAGTGCCCCAAAGAGAATTTCCTTTTACCCCAGCACTACACATTCTTTGAGAGATAGTCCTGTGGGAGTAGGAAAGCGAAGGAGCTCATACTGCTAAGGAACCATCCCTTGTGCACAATTAATCTTATTTACGTACTAAAGGAGCAATCACTTGCATTCAGCAACTTTGGAAGTCAGACAAGTAAATTAAAACTTAAAACAAGGCCTGAGAGTCCAGCATGCATGCCACTTTCTGAGTGATTTCTCTATAATAGGCATGAATGGATGCTTTGGAAGAAAGAAAGAGACCTTTTCCAAGTCCATCTGTCAGCAAAACTGCCTCTGTAAGCAATAAACAGGTTTTGTGCCATCTAAGAAATTTACAGACAATCTCAGGGTAGGACTAGCTATTATTTCTCACTGTACAAAAGAAAAACTCCCCAGATGTTAGCTGTTTGCAGCCCTGGATTTTGATCAAATACATACAGTTTCGGTTAAAAAAATATATATAAAAATACAACAGTTTTACAAGTGTAGAGTAGACCAGGCAACACCTCGTGAGGGCATTCACATGTTTTACTTCCAGGAAAAGTGCCATTTGTTTGGACTACTCTGCTTATATTTTATAGCAAGAATGCCACCTGACTCCAAGAAGCTTTTGGAGAAAAACCGAATTGATGGCAGCAGTAAGGAGCAGAAATGGTGGTTTCCCTAGGCTGACAAAGTTAATGTTTGTTACCCATTACCTTGCAATGGCTTTTTAAATGAAATTAAGATGAGATCTTTGTTTCATTTATGAGACCCTGGATTTAACTTCTACTTGGAGCATAAAGGGCTAGAGATAGCACAACTTACAGTGGTTTATGGCTCTGCTGTGCCATTTTAAGGATGCAGTACATGCTCTCCTCCCAGTTCACCTTTATTTTATCATAATGTGAGCGTACTGACTGGTAAATCTTTCTTGGTTTCCCTCCCCAAATGCCAAATGTATAACCTTGAGCTGGCCTCTGCCATATGCTATTTTTATGCAGATTTCAAATGTAATTTGGGGAATTCTTGTTCTTATTTTAATAACAGAAGGAAACATATATGGATTCCAGCGCAGCAAAGATTCTGCAAAAGACTTACAAGAGAGACAGCGCTGATGAGCAGTAGGTGCACAGCAGGAACTATAGGGATTTAGAGTTAGCTGATGCCCTAAAACATAGAATAAACGTATTAAAGGAGACATTGCTTTATATGTGACTCCTGTTAAAGCTCACAGTCTCACAGCACTTGGCCCCTGCGCAATGGGAGATCGCTTTAGTTTTCTTCCACTGCTCTCCACACCACTATGCTAACCCGATCCACTCTGAAACCACCAGCACCGAGTGACGCATCCGCCCACACAGGCCACGGGCGTGCTGCTCTGCCTCACTAGATGCCAAAAGAAGGGCAATTAATCTGCAAGCCAGCGCGCTGCTCAACCTCCGTGCCAAAACAGAAGCTGCTATTAGAGAGAGCAACGATAAACACTGTCTGTTCAGCTACAGCAGTGGCTGCAAAGAGAATCCATCAAGACGGGATGGCTTACCCCTGAGCTGCTGTACTGCCGCAAAGTCAAATGTCCCGGCAGCCATTAACTCTAATGGCACAGGGACCCACAGAAAGCCACACCAAGGTTTAGACATCTGACAGGAGGCTGGGGAAATAGTACCAAGCACCCCATTTCTGCCTCATTTCAAGTGCAAGAGCAAACAGCCATCACTGCGCTTTGGGAGATGGAAATCCATATGGAGCAGCTCTGCATCAATCCCAGGAACCAGCATCTTCCATCAGCCCTATGAAACAAAATCAGCAACCTTCACCTATAGTGGTTTAATTTAATATGCACCCTACAGATCCTTCTAAATCCTGCACACTGCCATCCTCCATTACCAGGCTTTTTCGATGAAAGTGATTAAAGCTAACAATTATAATTTGTGTTTGAGAAGTCCCTAGAGGCACTGGGTAGGCTCAGACTTCATTGTTCACAGAACATAATGCAAAGAAATCTGCCTCCCGAAGAGCTCATCCTCCCAAGAAGATGAGGCAATCAAGGAACAGCAGAAAGAAAAAGCAGTTGCTCAAGGTCAAACAGCAAGCCACTGGAGGAGATGGAACAAAACCAACCCCTCAACTGCTCAGCCACAGCCCTGTTCATGCTGACTCTCCAGTACTAAGTCGACCAACTAATACACTTTTATTCATCAAAACATGCTTTTTAGTACAAGAGAGAGGTGTACCCAGCCCTTGGATGACAATGCACCTACACATCGAATCACAAAAAGAGAAGTAGTCTATACATCCCCAGAACATGACAGTCCTACATTGAGACCAGATAAAAATGCACTGTGTGACAGAGGTGGACAAGTGCCTGCTTTGTGACAAACCAAAGCTGTCACCTACTAATATGAGTATGGGTATCATCTGATGGAGGACATCTCTGTGGTTTTCAGCACACGGTTTTGACAGGAACATTTCCAAGATGTACAAAATATAGTCCCGCTGGATGCTTACAGGCTTAGATTTTCCTGGCCTATCAGAGCAAGTGGGATGGAACATCAGCTTTTTCCCATCTCCCAGCATGCACTTCCTTCCACCTTCCAAATAAATGCTTCCCATACTTTTCGTGCACATTACTGACAAATCGATCCTTCTTTATTCTTCCATCAATGCTTTCAACATATGATTGCTCAAGTGACCTTCCCTATCTTGCAATTTTTTAAGGAATGGTCAATCTCAATATGCATAATTATAATTGCAAATGGATCATTTTACCTTGTACTCTTCTGTTTTAATGGGATTATGTACAGCCAAATCTCTAAGGTAACATTTAGAGTCAAAACCTCCTATGTCATTCATATGTGTTTTAGATACTTAAAAATATTAATATGCAACTAGTGATATTATCCAAGGTTAAGACTTCTAACTACCCTGGCCAGTTATGACACCATCAATCTGAAATAGTTTTCACTGATTGCTAGAAAAAATCTTTCAAAGACAGTAAAATTGGAATTCATAAAAACTTCTTCCCATACAGTTAGTCTGAAAGAGAGTGCTCCTGTTATGCTCTGTACTGTTAAAGTACAAAGTACTAGTGTGTAAAGTGAGAGAAGCTTTTAGTCTTTGCAAACAACTTTAGTGCATAAAATATTAAAAGCGATGCTAAACTAATCTTTGGCAAGAATTACAAGCAATTCAGTGCAACTCGTATTATAATTCCTTTGGTTTATCATTTAAAAAACATTAGAGTCTACCATTATGGTTGTGTATCACAGTGCTGTACATTACATTAACCTCTATAATTTTCTAGCGTGGGATATTGCAGTAACACAAATTAGACTATCTGGCATAAAGGCTTAAAAAGATGCAATATTTAAAGTGAGCAGACAGGAAAGCTCTTTTCTCCTTCCTGCCAAAGACAGCAAGAGAGAGTCCAGTCCTCCTTTCCTCAAAGCAAATGGTAAAATCCCATTAATTTCCACTGGAACTGACAGATTCAAGGCATCTGGGAAAGGATTCAGTCTAAATACATCACAGACATAACAGATGAATGATTTGGGGTAGAGGGGTCGCCTGCTCTCATTTTAACACTTCTGTGTAACGGGAACAGAGCAGGTCATTTCTGCATGCTTGAAAATGCTTTGCGGGCTTTCAGTAGGATTCTCCCTTCAGCAATTTTTTTGCCTCCTGTCCCCATTTTCTTCTTCTCCATATGCCTAATAGCTTTAAAATCTGCTGTCTGAGTGCAGAAGGTAAAGCCCTGCCCTTAATACCGCTGCAGGGCCCACAGATGAAATTTTGTCCTCCTATAATTAATAGGAAAATATTTACATTCCATATACTCTGAAACAATCACATCCCTTCCACTAAGGAAACAAACTGCAGCTAAATTATGTGTTATCCGTAAGTCTTCATAGCAAGACAACTATTTCAGGTACAATAAACAATCACGATAAAATACCCATCGTCTAAGTAAATCACTCTAACTTCCAAGATATATTTGTGAGTGAACAAACTTAATCTAGCAACTGAAAGATTAATTTGATTTTGTAACAGTTTCTTGATTTTTTTTCCTTCTCTGTGGGACAAGAAAGAGACAAAAAAAAAAAAGCTAAAAAAAAAAACAGAAATGGGTCACTGCCTACTGTTGGGACAATGGCTCTCACCTATGGCATGCTGGATTTGTGCTTCTGCTCTGCATTGTGCAGAACACATACTTCAGCTTCATGTTCCCCTCTACGAGGCCACTGGGACATTGTTCTCCTTCCAATATAACTACCTGGCCGCCTTCCCTCATTTTCCACTTCTAACATATCAAACAGAACCTGAGAAAACTCCATCCAAACCCATATGCTTCTGTGAAATATATTGAGTTTGTGGATAAAAAGGTCAGCTTCATTTTGTCTCAACTGGCTCCAGCTCCCAGTTGTGGGGGCTGTGGGGACAGACGGCTGTTGGGTTAAGCAAGATTTCTGTGCGTGTCTATGGAACAGAAAGCAGCCATTCTTTCATGTTGGCTTCCCAGGGACTTTTCCAAGCAAAATACTGGTCTCAAGTGACTCTAGAAGCAAGCAACCAGGCCCTAGTTCTGGAAGATCCAGTGGGTTCTCTGCAACAGCATGTCATTTAATCTGAGAGGAAGAGGGAGCCAGGGGTCCTGTCAATTCTAATCCTGGGTATACGTGCCACAGCTGGATTTTTTCAAGTCTGATCTATTACACTGGCACACCACTGACCAAAGTCTTCTGTTTCATGTAAATTCCCAGAAAAAAACCCTAGGAGATAAAACTGATTAATCCTAATTAAAATGAGAATCAAGGAAATGACACAGTCTGTTGAATCTATTTGATTAATCAAAAGCCTCCCTCATTTCTATGTTAATTGTCTTTTTACAAACGTGCAATACTTTCATACGCACAGAATAACATTTTCATATTCTTTTTCAAATAGGGCATCACTGGCCAGTTGTTAGAAAGCACTTAGAGAACCCTTCTGCCTATCAGGCAACTCAGAAGTACCTAAATGGATGCTGAGTGGTTCTCAGACTTCTCTTGGAACAGCCCAAACCCTGCACCCAGGGCAGAAGAGAACCATCACACTCCCGGCCCCAGAGACAAAGCAGATATCTGCTAGAAAGAAGGCAAGCAGTAACCAGCGGTTAGTTGTGTTCATTTTGTCAATGCAAAATGTGAGTGTGAGCCTGGAAAGAAGACACACAGCCAGTCTACGCCCAGAGCATTTCATGCGCAAGGTGCCCCATCAGCACCTGGGAGGAGATATGGAATGAATTAAATTGAACTAAGATAAACCCACTAAAGCCCTCCTCTCTCTTTGCACAAGACTGGTAAGGTGAAATATCATTGCTTGATTTTTTATTTATTTATTTTTTATAAAAAGGCTACTTTCATATAACATGCACATTTGGAAAAACAATCAACATTCAAAGACATTCTTGAAATGAAGAAATACAGAACAGACCCCTTCAAAGACAGCTCACCTTAGGATATGAATGATTTACAGGGGAATGGACGCTACATAATGCTAACATCAGCAAATTAAGGGATGGGATGCATTTGCCACATCCAATTTGTATTCAGTCAAAATAGAACATTGCCTAAAGCTGGAGGGGGGGAGGGGGGTGCAAAACCAACCTAAGAAAAGTGGTAAGGGAAACTGGATGAAATCCAGAATCTGCTGCCTTACTTGCTTAGACAACATTTATTATGGTTAAGTTTTATTATACAGTAGTAAAAAATTACAAGGCAACATCCTGTGCTATTTCCCACTGGGATAAATGATACAGATGTACTATTAAATCTCAAAACCAGCACCGGTCTGCCAGGCTACATTCCATTTGTGTCTTTATAATGTGTCAATAGGCTGACATTTATGCCTTCTGATGGTAAAGCTATTTATGTTATAGACATTTAAATGTGCCATAAAATGCTTAGCACTACACAAGCCTAGAACCCTTCCAATCCTTACCAAAACCACACACACAAAGCAAAAATCCTATCAGACACCAGTATCCAAACTTAGGAGGTATTAGCTCTATCTTTTCCATGGCAAACCAAAATTCTGAGTGTTTCTTTTATAAATCATATACAAGAGAGTTAAAAACAATCTTTCTGCTGTGTAAATGTTCAAGCCATACCTGGATTTAGTTTTGTTTCATAGCCCTTTTGTCCTTTTCTAAAGCAGCATTCTTCAAAATCCAAATCATAGGCTTTGTGACTTGCTGGGTGACAGGAGGTGCTAAACACTTAAGCAAAGCTTGCAGGCCAGCAAGCAACCCTATCCTAACCCTTGCAACCTACAAAAGGAGCTGCAGGTCACCTATCCAAGCTCTATATTGCCGTTATCCACAGCTGGGAAGTCCCTCACTGAAGTCCATCAATCCCAAAGGCATCCTGTGCTTTGTAAATATACTGGTAAATAGATGGTCCCACAGGGATCCCACTGAACCTCATGGAGAGCAGACAGTCACTACTGGCCACAGGCTAGACATAAACTAAGACACACTCTCAGCATCACCACTGGCACTAAAGATTTGGAGGGCATAAAATCTCCTAATTCCTAGTTAAAATGAGATTCCTCTTGGTATCCACCAAGTGCATTTGATAAGGCCAACCTTGTGAGAAATCATGACAAAACACCCACAGTTTCTGTTAGTAAATGTCCCACTTAGGAGAAATGCTAAGATAAAAAAACATGCAGACTAACATACTGTAACTGCGGCCCCATCAATGGTCTCTCTGAAACACTAGCACCAAATTTCATTAACTGGAAACAAAGCAAACAGCTCTTAGAAACACAGGTCAGAAAACCAGACTCTGTGACAGAGAAATTCATTTTCAGAGCTAGGTGGTTGGAATTAAGAAGCCCATCCACAGCCAGAAGTAGACTCGGGTTACTGGTAGTAAGGTGTGGGGGGCGTATAAACAACAACATATAAAGGTTTGGGTCAGAAAACAAAGCAGCCAGCCTCTCCATGCCCTAAGGCTACTGTTGAGACATTTCCTGCACCTATCAAGTTCTTTAAGTCTGTGAAAGATAAGCAGACAAAAACAAGGAGGAATTGGGAAATAGGCAGCCTGGGAGAACATGCTGGAAGGAGGGCTACACGCTCTAGTTGCTATCCCCCAAGCAACTGGTATGCAAGGATAAGGAAAAGTTACAAACATGCCAGCTCAATAGCTAACTGCAGGGATCACGTCTTGAAATGATTAGGGTTGAAGTAATGGCCACTGATACTTCAGGGGCTAATTAAAAAAAAAATCTTCATAAGAAAATTACCATACAAAACAAGTTCCGCATATTTTTTTCTCCACAAACAGCTTCAGAGCCTAATGCATTAGAAACGCAACTGCATCAGGCACAGCACCAAGCACAGGCCATGCTCAAGCTCCAAACAGGAAAATGCCAGGCAGAGCCACTTCATTACAGTGCTTACAATCAAAATGAGACAGAAAGTGGCTGCTTCTCCACTCTGACAAGTTTTTAATTGCAGCTAGAAATTACCTTCTACTTTAAATTTCATTCTGAAATAGTGCCTAATAGAGGCTGCTCAAGATGAGTTTTCCACACTTCTAAATAATTATTATTAATATGACACTAACATACCTCACTGGAATTTTAAGCCACCTAAAGCATCTTTTAAAGATGTATTTATCATTAAACTTCACATCCAGTGTGACTGAAATGCAAAATTATCTTGACCTTTTAGTTCTGAATAGTTCACCCATCACAGTTCCTTCTTCATAAGGAGACCCATTACCTTTTCTATTTTGGTGACATTAGTAAACATCTTTTGAAGTGCAAAGGAAGACCTTCCCACGTCAGCGTGATTAACTCACACACACGCACGACCTTAGATGATATTAATATCCAACACAAGACTAAAGGTTATTAACTGATTGCATTGTCTAAAGGCAATGTGGTCCAATCTACAAGTCCCAGGGTGACCAGATTTTCGTGAGCATCTTACATGACCTTTAAATGAGCTTTTACGAGTGCATTTTATGAGCTTTGCAACCTGTCAAAGAAAATATTGAATACAGTCCTGACACACCAAAATAGAAGCACTTTGGGGGCAGCACGAAAGCACAGGCTTTGGGAATCCCGTGCTGTGATGGAAGTGAGAACTTATAAGGTAGAAAAGCTGTTAAAAGATGTGCACTGGCTTTTCTGTCATCATTGTTTACACTGACAAAATGGAAGATGTGAATAATATTTAGCATGAGGAATGGATATGAGTTACATGGGCTGTAACTCTTCATCCCGAAGAATGACAATCTTCATCTTAACTCATGGAGGCTCTGCAAATACTCTCAGAAATTCAACCATCCAAACATACAACACCCCAATCAAGAGAAAAGTCTCCTGCTAACAGTAAAGACTTAAAAGAAAAAAGAATGTTTCCTTCTTCCCCTAAAGCAAAAGGTAACCTAAAAGGAGAAGCCGCAAGGAAACTGCACAGTCATGCCCTTACTTTCTCAAATTTTCTTTCCATTTGCTAAGGCACAAGGCACCCCAGAAGTTTTAAAGCTCTGTAAGTGCAGCTAATTTGGACACTAACAGGACTCTACAAGAGACACAGCATGAAGAAACCCATGAAGGAAAATTCCAGAAGCACCTCCCCAGCTAGTGTGCAGCAGGAATGTTCGATACCTGTTTTCCTGTGAAGTGAAATACATCACAAAATGCCATATATGAGTAAGAGACATATAAAGAGATCTCTGCCTACAACTATGTTGGAACTGATTTCAACTGTCTTTGGTACATTATATCAGACAGCATGATGTCATCAGATGCTTTTCAATGTCTTTTAAGACCTTTTCCAGTTCTTCCTAAATTATTAGGTGAGAATATGTGCGTGCGTGTGGTATTCCTTTATTTCTGCAACCAAGTGATAAACTGCAGTGCCACAAGATAAATTGCATTCAGTTTACAAATTTGACCTCCTCACTTGAACTCTGCCTGCTAATCCATTTCAGCTGGGACTATTCCTAATACGCCATACTTCCCAACAGCTTTCAAACAGCTGTAGGGGCTTTCTGTGTGTATATGCGTGTTATGTTTTAAAATGGATTTTGCATTAAAAGTTTTTTTTTTTTCTTTGCACCAGAAAGTGGAACAGATTAGAAACAGAAAGACAATCCACCTGGCTCTGGTGGTCTGACATGGCTCCGGCTTCCAGGCATGCAGGACAGCAGCCCACCTCGCTGAAGCCATTGGAGTCTCCGCTTTCCACGGTTTTCATTACGTGCTTCTCTAGCACGCAGAGCCTGTGGTTCACAAGAAGTCACACCTTCCATCTGTAAACAGGGAGATTTATAGCAGAGCTATTTGAACAGCTGCCCTGGCTCCTAGGAGCACTAGGATTGAGTATCAGACACATCTCAAGCCAAAAGGGAGCAAGTACTGCTGGAGGTGCTCCACATTTCTGATGGGGACACTCACACATTGAAGAGGGTTCCTAACAATGTCTGCCACACAGCTGCAATCCCATTCAAGTCCTCTTTGGCAACCAGCAATCTCTCTGTAAGAGTTCTCATGAAGGTTTGGAGTCAAACACCCAGTTCTCACATGCATCACCTTACCCAAGCTGGGTGAGGCATCAATGGCCCTGTCACAGAAAGAGAGCTGCTGTGACCTGCTCAACTCCTGCCATACCATTTCTATCACTCCCCCTTCTCAAGAAAGTCACTGCAGTTTCTGGAATTAAGAACTAACATGCTGGCGCTTGCACTGTGATATTAAAAGGGTAACCAAGAACAAAATCAATTTACTTTTCACTTCAAAGCAGATAACCCTGCATTTTAATTGTCATTGGTACCCAGAGGTAGCACGCAACCAGCCCTCACTAACACCGATTTTCTCAGTGTATTTGAGAAGGTCACTGATTTTAAACAACTTAATTTTTTTTTTCTTTCTAAATTTTCTCACTTGGTTTCACACTACATTTTTTTTTATAAAGGTAAACGATAAAGTTTTGTTTGCAGTTACTCAGCATAAACAAATCATCTCTCAAATACTCGCTACAATTTTTCACAGAAAGGACAAGAATAAGTGTTATAATAACTTGCTTAAATATCCGTGACAGAAGAGTCCTTCTGCTGCAAAGCTGCTGCTTGCATTTGACACACCTGAGCAAATAGCAAAAATGCCCCTTTCTCAGCTGCTTCTTGCATCTCAGGCAAGATGGATGCTCTTTTCCTTTTGTTCTGTTTATGAGTACGTTTACTGTCCATCGTGATGCCTGAGAGCATCTGACTGCACAATATAAGCGTGAGCTTAACTCTTCGTATGCTCTAAAATGTCAGCACTTACCAGTATATGCTGCCATGTCATTCTTTATTAATGATATAAAACTTAAAATCACGTTAGTGCTGCAGCAAGTGAAATGAGCCGGCCCCTTCTCAGTTTCCAACAACTGAGGAGTATCATCAACAACTGTAAAAATAGCATGGGTGAAAATTAGGGATATACTGAGTGGCTCTGCTTTACTGGAGCCTGACTGCATTTTTCCAAAAGCAGCTCAAACGTATCAGATATATAAACATGAATGGCTTGGGCAATTAGATCTGCATTTGTTATAAACTGCAATCAAATACTCATTTCATTTTGCAGTGTCATCTGTAGTCTGACACAAGCAGAAGCAAATTAAAATGCAAGGAAGTATTTCAGGTAAGCATACAGTTCTGAAAAGGAGCTAAATTACTTGGTCATTTATATTAAAGAGATACTGCATGGGATGGTGGTGAGAAAAACCTATTCTAGCAACTTGCAAAGACACTGGTTTCAGGGAAAACAGCTTTTGTATGGTGGCCCATGTTAATGAATGCATCAGCACACAAGGTGACATTTCTGCACCCACAGTAAGCCCACATTACAGATGCTTTTGACTTCTAGAAAACTGTACTTATTATGAGCCGATAGTTAAGGTCTGGTTGTCTTCTAGGCACATTGGTTTGGCAGACATGTTTTTCCTAAAGTCAAATATATGAATGAATAATCCCCACCAATTTTTTATTTTATTTTTTCCTTTCAAAAGGATTTTTAAAAGCACATTTTTCTTAGGTGCTTCTTTGAGGAAGCTTTGCACAAATAGGTCTCAATGGATACCATGATTTCACTTGTAGCTGGCTTGTTTTTGAACATTAGAGTGGGATCATGGACTCAAAATGACAAGCTCTGCTCAGGCTTTCGTTAATATGGAAGCAGCAGTGCCCAGCTCAACTTTTCAAAGTGTTACTACTGACAGAGGCTAACCAAAGGGGGAGCAGGAGATTTTACTAATGGTTTGACCTGAGAAAAAGAAGGCAGATCTCCAGTAATGAGAACAAATAAAGCTTTGAATGTCTCTTCTTTTTGCATGAATCATTACAGAGGTCATTTGGCCAAAAAGCATCAGCAGCTGAACATCACAGAGAAATTTCTGACTATCCCAATCCCTGCTGGTGCTTCTTCATTAATATGAAGTAGTGAAAGCAGAGAAGCATTGTTCTAAACATCTTACAAGAGAAAGAATATTGGTAAAAAAAAAAAAACAAAAACAACCATCAAACAAATGACAAAGGGGAACATAATCATTTAAACAGCATGAAAAAAAAAGCAGTGGTAGCCATTTAGCAGAATACTGAAAGGCAATATGTTTTCATACAGTATTAGATTTACTGGTAAAAACACCACTTTGAAGAAATCTTTTATATCTGATTATGGTTGGTTTGTTGTTGGTTTGTTGTGGATTCTCCCCCCACTCCCCAACAATCTGTACACAGACAAAAGAAAATAATCAAAAGAAAAATGAGTAATTGTGCCTCAGTGGTGCATGCTGCCGTGGCTGGTGCTGCTAAGCATGGCTCACATGCACCGAAACAAAAGTCAGACCCTTCATACAGGTAGAATCGTTAGCTTTTTCACAATAAGGATGGTAAGGCACTGGCACAGGTTACCCAGAGAGGTGGTAAATGCCCCACTGCTGGAGACACTCAAAGTGAGGCCGGATGGGGCTGTGAGCAACCTGATGTAGCTGTAGGTGGCCCTGTTCATCACAGTGGAGTTGGCCTAGACAGCCTTTAAGGTTCCCTTCCAACTCAAACAACTCTATGATCACAATCAGTGAAAATTATGGTAAAACACTATTGACCCAAAAAGGATTAACAAACCCAGCAGCTTTCAATGCCAACCACAGCTCTATGCAGGACAGCTCAGGGGGCCATGCCAGATGAACCACAAATCTCCTTAAAAGGCAGCCCACACACAAACCTGACTGGCATCCAGCATCGTGAGTAATGTCCACCATCCTCAAATTGAAATTCATCAGGTACTTGCCAACAGGAATCTCCTAGAATGCTTATCAGACGCTCACTTCTATTCCCATGTCTGGAACGAGCAACTCAAGTAAGCACTGCATTGGGTAGAAAATCTGATAGGCATTGGTCTGAACCAGGATATCAGCAATCCCTCACGGCCAACCTCTATTTATCATGCTGGATTTGAACCTCTGTAAGGAGTCCTGCTGCCCCTGGTGCTATGCAAACCCTAAGCTGTGGGTGGTCCCGGATAGAAATGTGAGATGCTGTTTGCAGAAGTCAACCCCTTGCTCAGCACCAGCAGGACAAGGACTTCTTTATATCTCCTATCTTTACAACCTCTTCTCCTTCCACTTCAGACTGTATTTCTGCTGTTCACATGGTATCAGCAGAGCTGGCAAAAAAAAAAAAAAAAGTTGGACTTGAAGTAGTAAATAAAATGTAGTATATAAGTGGAGTTGCCAGGAAGGTGTGTTTTTGCTGAGCAGTATCAGAGAAATAAATTATAAAGAAATGTAACTGCTGCCTATTAAGAGACAGATTTATATGATAGCTAAAGCTTTCATAGTTTATGAAACAATGTCTAATAAAATGGCACAGCTATGATTTAGTAAAGCGTTTAAATTCATCGTTACATATATTTTGTATTTCAGACTGGTCTTCACTCCCAAGTCATATATTGGCTTTGCTTGATATACACATTCTTTTTTGCATATGTAATGAGCTTATCAGCTTCCAGTAGAAAAGGCAATTTCAGCGCTATCTCCTCCTAAGTTTTGCACTTAAATATGCCAGATGACTCATTCACCATACTAATATACACATCGAATTAAACAAGGTGAAGAATGTTATAGGCAGTCACTGTGCAGCACAGTAGGAGGATGACGAGCATAAAGGAACTGTACTGAGAGGGACTGTCTTACCCAGCAAGACATACTGGGGGTGGAGAGGGAAATAAAAAAAAAAGAAAAAAAAAAAAGAAAAAAATCTCCTACCACATTGTCATCGTTTTGTAGGAACACAGAGTTCTTTGTAAGTCAGACCTTCATCAGGCAGCCTCTTTTCTGCTGCAAACACAGGTCTGAGGGGTGGCACTGCCCAGAAGATGAGACTCTTCCAGAATCATAGGCTGAGATCTCTAAAATTCAGTCCCTAAGCCAACCACTTTCAGACCCTTGGATAAAGTTTTTTTTACCCTCTGGTGTGCTGAAGCTCCCAAATCAGCCTCCAACATCAGCAGGAGGCGTTGAGGGTTCTGCTTGTCTGAGGTTTGGGAGGCTGTATTGCAAAGCCTGTCTTTGGGCAGCATTCTCCTGGATCCTGGCCCAGATTCACAGATCTCCAGGCTGGAATGGACTGATGGATCAGCTGCCTCGTGGGTAACGCCAGCCAGAGGATTTGAGCCTGGCTGGTTCCTGTAACAAGTTCAGGAACTGTGCCCTACTCCAGAAAGCAGGACAACAGAGGTTACTTTCACCAGAAACAATATTGTTAAGGTTCAGGGAAGAAATGCACCTAGCTTTCACTACTCTGCCTGGTCTCAAGATACACACGTTTATTATTCCAGCCACAAAAATGAAGCAATATGTAGCACACGATGAGGCAGTCACAACACAGAACCAGCATGAGATATTAAGCCAGACATTTGAATACAACATGAATACTATCTTAATGGAATCTTTTCCTCAAGTTTACCTTAGATAAATTAACAAAACCAGAAAACCACAATAAAAACTACTTGTTCAGTTGCAACATTCTGAAATTAAAATAAATATTCTAGTGGATTTACTAAGTGCTTAATTTCAAATGAACATTCAGCATTTGCTGTTTTCAGAGCATTGTGTAAATGGAATTGTGAATAATTTGTCGTCCTGCTCACACTGCCTGTGATCTCATATTTCCTGGATATCTGCATGCTCCAGTCAGACTTGTGCCCTGCATCCCTGTGATCTGAGGGCCACCCAACACTGTCACACTGACAAGGTCCAAGAAATTCAGATAAACAACAGCTCTGGGTACTATGGTGAGATCCCTCATCTCTATGTTTCGTAAGAGTTTTGAAGTCAATTTGCAGCTGAGATTTAGTTAATACTGCTCATGAAATACTATTACATGCAGCCAAGTAGGGGAAAAAAACAACTCCCAGAAAATAAATTTAAGTGTTTTACTGATAAGATCTCATGGACCATTTTTGCAGCTCCGGTGCTTTTGCTGTTTTTTTTTTCTTTTTTTGTTTTTCTTAAAAAACAGAAGTTCCTGTTTATTATAAAGATTACAATCAAGTTCTCTCTTTCAGACACAGCACTTGAGACTGTAAGCAATCTTAATTGTTTTGCACATTGCTGACTGCAGCAACAGGGATACTGTACAGAAAGGAATTGGTATGTCTCGCTTGTCATCAGAATTCAAAGAAATCCAGTGGCTAAAATCAAGTAAAGAGACAGTAAACCACCCTGCAATTTACAGCAGACTGTATCCCCTTGAGGAAATTGGGGTAGTGCCAAGAGCAGGTATGGTCCATTCAGTACAGCGTACATTTGCTCTACGTTTGCATGTTGCCAGTTAATACACCATAACTGAAAACCCATTCCCTTAGCTCATGGAAACATGGCAAGCCAACATGCATTCAAGGATGGCTCCTCACATCTATATAAATACTGACCTTTTCTATCTAGCATGTTTACAAATCCATGTCCAACAGGGTATCCAGCCTCAGATGGGAGACTGGATCAAAGAATTCCTACAAGAAACAAAAACACCCTACAAAAGATGGATCTATTTGCATAAGCCTTGTCAGACCAAAGCACACACCTGCCTTTCTGAAAGCCGAGATGCTGCTGTTTTTTACTGCAAGATTTGAATTAGAACCTGGAGTAGAGAGCAAGAGAGGCACAGGCTTGTATTTCTGGAGAAACAGCAAAAGTAAAACTAAGAAATAGGTACAGATGCTGTTTGAGAGGCTTGTGCTAAGACTGGAATCAATGATCTACAGTTGCTTTGCGTATACTAGAATACTTCTATAGCATAAAATCTGGAAGTGCTGCAAAGCCTGAGAGCTATCAAGAAGTCTGATATTTTTGAGAGCACACAAGAAATTTTCTGAGCAGCACCCTGCACTTCCTATCAGGGAATCAGGGCAGGATTTCACATACCTTCTGCAAACATCAACCTGTGGCTGTAAGCGTGAGGAACTCAACTTCAAACAGGCAGTTGTGAAGAGTGAGGGATGACATTGCTGCTGGGTGCACCTCATGCTCCTTCAGGTGCTACTTACCCTCCCCTGGTCACCCCCTGGTGCCTTTCTCTCCCCCCCCCCCCCCCCCCCCCCCCAGTGCAATGATTGCCCCTTCTGCCTCTCCCTGATGCTCCTGTTAGGGTAAAAAAAAAAAAAAAACACACACACAAAAAACAAAAAACCCAAAAAAGTAAAGGTCTGCCTAACCCAGGGATAAACAGCAGCACACAATTAAGCAGTACTCCCAAATTAAATGCCTTCTTTCTACTGAGCAACAGCAGGAGGTTACTGCCCCAAAAACTTCATCCCACCTGCATAATTTATGGCACTTAGCTTTGGGTGACCCATTTATCTGCCTCAGGGAGAACAAAGCACAGACTGAATTATCACCTACTCTCAGTAGCCCTGCAGTCCTTCCTTGGGTCATTTATAGAATTGCACCAAAACTGCCAAACCCAAGGAACACCTAGATTTGAAAATAATTTTCTCAGGAACACTAGTAGAAGGCAGGTTACTCATCTGAACTCTCATAAAAAAAATAATAAACAAAATTCTCCACATTGCTGTGTGATATCTGCAAATCAGTGTTTCTTTTTCTTCTGTCTCCTGCCTTGACCTGCATAATACATGGTGCATTAACACTTGCCAAGGCTGCCCTGGATCCTTCTGAAGTAAACGACAGAGATTCTCACTCATTTCTACTGGAACAAAGTCAGACATGGGGGTCCTGCATCAGTCAGCAATTCTCTGGTTATCAAAACTGAAGAAAACCCAGACAATGCAGGCAACACAACCCCATAAAGAAAAAAGCTCTCTCTCTTCTACAAGAACAGAAGAATAACACACTGCTCCATAAGGACATAACAGCAGAATGCCTGAAAGGCAGACAGGTGAGGCGTAAGCATAGGCAATCAACAAATTGATGCAAAAGAGATTTCCAAATCAGCAGAAGTCTTCCTTTACTAAAGCTTTACAACAGAGGACTTACATGTAAACAAAACAGATAAACATCTTAAAAGAGAAGACTGATGTTTTCTTGTATGGTTTATCTCCTCTCTGCCAGAGGGAGGCTAGCAGAGAAGGAACACTCTGCAAGGGACCATCAGTCCCTCCAGGGATGTCAAGAATTTCTCATCTCCTGGACTGCAGAAGAGAGGAGATTTTACTTTCAAAGGGTTTGCTCCTCTATGATGTTTCTTGGGTAGGGCACCTGCTTGCTTGCTTCAGGTCCTGAGCTACTCTTGGCTTGGTTTTCTCTCCCTGCTTCTCACAGCCCAGTTGGAAAGGCAGGCCTAAGAGCACATCAACCATTCCCTCAACTCCACAACTTCCTAAGGCATTGTGCTGCCTTGAAAAGAGGCAGCTGGCAACCAGCACAGATTAATGGGAAGAAAGGCATCTGTACCAAACACATACCCACGGCAGCAGGGACTCTTTGCTCCACTCTGGCTGTTTCAAGACAAGGACAGTTAGCTTCAGCTTATCATCTGTTCCTGTTGCTTAAGGGCAAAAATATGCTACACTGCATGACAAAGCCAAGGGGGAGGCTTTGATAGCTACATTATGCCTAAGCTTGGAAATGAGAAAACACAGAGAACTCTTACTTAAGAGGAAGAGTTGAGCATTTCACAAGTGTTCCCCTTCTTTCTACTTTGTCCACGTTAAATGGTGGTTATTTCTCCTGCTGTCAGATACCTTTTCCTTTCCCTTCCAATCCTGTATATGCATTGCTTCCTTCTGCTCCAAGAACACAGTTCCAAGCTCTTTCTGTGAGGACCCAGATTGCCTCAAGGCAGAAGGCATCAGCATCACTGATTCCTTTCCAGACATTAACAGCACCTCTTTTTATTTTGGACCCCTCTGAATGAAAATGAACCAGAAAAGCTGGAGGTGAATTTCCAGAAAGAAAAGCCATCAGAAATCTGAAGTGAGAACCACTGCACTGCACATCTAGGTCATATCCAGAAAGCAATACCCAGAGAAGATGAGGCTCTTTAGAAATTAAATAAGCTGCTTTTCTCAGGGTTTAAGCCCCCAGCTCTGCTCAGCACAGGTTCCTTCTCACCCATTAGGTAGCCTGAGAGAGGACAGAAGTATTTGAGCTCCGCAGCCTCAGAACAGGGAGCTGTGTGTTGCCTTGGGGAATCAAACTCCATTCTTGCTGCCCTGAGCACTCACTGATGAAGGAAGTTTACAGCACACATCATTTTAATTTTGCCAGTCTCACAGCCATTCTTCAAGTTATTTCTATGCTTGGACAGTCTTCAGCAGAAATTCTAAGGAATTACTTTGTTCTCCTTACTGCTACATGTGTTTGCTACAGCTGGGAATCCTCTTTAATCCTCCACTTGCAAATTACAGACAGAGGGTGGCATTTAACCCCACGTGGACATGTTCTAAACAAAAGTTAGAGCACAGTAACTGATGAGTGACCTGCACAATGCGTGTCTTCCAAGCAACACCTTGCCTAAAAGACAAAAAGAAGCTACAGGCGCTGGGTTCTAGACATTCCTCTGACAAGTTTGCTACTTGACCCAAAGATTTTCATAATCTTAACAAAAAAGCTTGGTTGGAAGCTTTTGTTCACTCGCAGGAAAGAAGAAAAAATAAAAAAGGAAAAATCAAAAGTAAAACCACAAGCATCAAGTCTTTTAACTACAGAGGGGAAATGCAAAGTTCACAGTGTAAAAACAGATACACTTTAAACCCTCCAGGTCCGTTTGTAGCTGCTATTTATAAAAACAGCTGGCACAAAGTGGAAAAATTAGGCAATCGTAATTCTTACAGTAAAGGGTATCTCTTTGACTACACACAGAACCTCCTTCTACCAATCATTTCATCTGCCTCTGAAAGCTGCAGAGAGCCCACTAAAACAAAATACAGCATTTCATCAATACTCACACCAAATTATGCTTGTTTGCTTTTATTGGCAAATTATTTTCAAGGGCTGCAACAGACTGCCTGAAGGTTTATACTTTACACTGGGTTCCTTTGCCACCTTGATGCATGTAAGGCCAGAGCAAAATGAAGTTCTTTCATTCTCCCTCCCTCATCTCCCCTCTCCCCCCCACCATTTGGTACAACTGTACCCTGACAATGTGACAGCATGTTGTATTGCCTAAGGCAAGGATATTCTGTAGTAGGTTAAGAGAAACAAACTGCACAGTAACATCCTACAACTATGCAGCCACCTCCTAAGGTCTGTTTTCTTATTCACAACTTACTAAAAAGAACTGAGATCAGCAGAGTCCCTTCATATGAGTGTAGCAGAAAATCTCAGACAGCTTTCCACCAAGGGCTCCCTACAGTCTTCCCTACAGGATTTCAAAAAGGCTTGGAAGAGGCCCAGCTAACTCATCTCCTTGGCCAAGGAAACACAATGTAAATGTGCAGCACCTTACTGTGGCTTGATAAAAGAACCCTTTCTGATGCAACTGGTGGGGGTGCATGGCCATAAGACTGCACTTTGGATAGCACAAAGCATTCAAAGCAGCGACAGCATCTCTAAACACAGCAAGCAGCATGTTACACAACACTTGACAGAAATGCAGATCTTCATGCTTCAGGAATAACAAGCCAGCCATGGTGAACAGTGGCACCAAGACTCCTGGCTTTGCAGTCTGGAGCTCTAGTCAGCAACTTTACACATCTCAGTATATGGGTGGGAAAATGAATGGACTCACACACACACACACAAGAAGTTTTAGGGACGACTGCACTCTGGCAGTGACAAGGGAACAACGTACAGGACTTTGTTGGAAGGTTATTAAGTTTTTTAAATGTTTTTATTTTTAAACTTAATAAAGTTTTAACCGCATAAAATAGAAGTCCCCTGAAGAGCTACTGTGCTAAATTCACAGGCTAAATCCAGTCATTAACATTGAAAATAGAAGGACATTGGTGCACAGCGCTGTTCAGCAGCACAGCTGTTTGTCCTGCACTTACAAACCATCTCTGCTTCTGTCCCTCAAAGGCTAAAATTGCACCCTGCAGTCAGAAAAGGAACTGACATCCAGGATCAGAAAAGTTAAGCCTTCAAAATTCTGACATATGGATATTAGAGCATGGTTCAAAACATAAAAGTCATTGCCGAAGGATTATTTGACATGAGTAACCATACATCTTACTGTGTATTTATAATCCTTCCAAACAAGAAGTGGGAAATAAATAAATAAAAATAGTGGAACAACTGTAAAAATTCATGTTATTTTTCCATTTCTGGAATTATCCGAAACAGTGCTGACAAAGACTTTCTATCTCATCTAGTACTACCTAGCTGGCAATCCTGCCTGTGGCAGGTAGTTTGCAACTTGATACCTTTGATGTCTCTTCCAATCCAAGCCACCCTGTATGATAATTCAGAAGAATAGGTGAAGGTCGAATACCTACTTAAAAATGGAACGTATATGGCTAAAGCACAGTTCTGAATAAGACCCATAAAAACCTCAAACTAAGCAAGCTCAGAGGAATTCAGTCATGTTTATCCTTTACAGGCATTCAAAAAGCATCTTCTAGCTATTTCCAATAGGTTAAAAAAAAAAAAGTAAAAAAAAAAAAATCAGTTATGATGCAAAACAGATTGTGGGGAGGAAGACAGATTTGCTTTATGTTAGAGAACATCGTGTGTTTACAGCCCTGCCCTCCACCCCCAACAAACGCACATTTCAGCTATGAACAGGTGGACAGGGAGAAGTTGACAGTGAAAGTCGCACACAGAATATGCAGAAGACATCTTTTTCTTCCCTTCCTTTCCCCTCCCCCCAACCCCATATTAATTTGGGAAATTAAAGCTTCAGCTTTTAGACTCTGGAATTAAATAAACTGATCCAAACTCCTCATTACTAGAAAACTTGTTATCCAAAAAAATCATGGAGGACCATAGTCAAAGTATATCATTGTCTCTAGGAAGGTGACGACAATCTTTACCTTGTCCCTGAAACCCTGAGATGATATCCAGCCATACTGTGCTCCTAATCTGCCACTAAAGTCATGGAGGAAAGAATTGGAGACGCCACCAAAATGTCATTGGGGCAGCATGCTGCCTCTGCATGCAGTTTGGCAACCAAGAAGATAAATACTCTTCTTACTGTTGAGTTACCATAAGGCAAATGTGTATTTCAAATATTCTATCAGATGAAGTTCTGTTTAATTAGTCTCTGATAACTTTTAAAACAATGCATTCCTGTGATTTGTATGAGCCCTGCTGGTCATGACAACCGGCACATATACAAAGAGGAATTCTGAGAACCAAATCAATTTGCCTTAAAAATTATTTAAAAGCCACTTGGTCTAGTACACTCTATTAGTGTATTAGTCCCAGAAAGTCTATTTTATAGATTTTCAAACACTTAAAGTTTTATTCTAGTGTATTCAAGCCAGAATGCGTCTAAATTTGTGACAGTTTCAGCAGTGATTCCTGTTATAGCAGGAATAACACCTTAAACTTATCAAGTCTGTGTCAGGTTCATCTCTTCTCAAGTTTTCAGCTATACCACTGAATGTTTAAACACAGCATCCATAAATAATAAGTTTACAGATTGGAATCATTCCTCAATCAAGGCCTCCACAACCGGTAATGAAATAAAAATGTAAAACACACATCATTTGTATAAGCTTCGTATCAGTTGTCAATTGTTACATGAACTAACGGTTGCGGGAGACCATTTCAAAGTCAATGTGGTGGCTTTATAGGCAGAAGAAGGGTCAGGACGGTGACAGTGATAAAGTGGGAGGAAAGCAGAATACAAGGTATCATTCATTATTTTACTACCATGATACCCAAAAAGTCCCAGTGGAGTCCTTAGCTCCTGCCCACTAAGTACTACATACACATACAGAAAAACCCCTTCTCTCCTGAACAATATATATTCAATATGTCTGAGGACAAAAAGACTATGAAAGAGGCAGCAGTGTTGTCCCTGCGGTGTTGGTGGCCAACCAGGGCAGGAGGAGGTGACAGGCCTTGCTCGAGGTCACATGAAAAATCGATGGCAACGCCAGGAAGCAAGCACAGGTCGCTGGAATTGCTGTTTGGAGCCTACCACAAGGCCAACCCCCTCTCTGAAGCCCAGGCCAGTGCTAATTGCTGTGGTAAGGTACTTTGAGCATCTCTCTGAACACTGCTCTCTGCAATCGCGGGTTGGTTATTTGGCAAGAAAAAGGAAAGGAGGCCTGCAAAAAATTAGTGTTTTAGAGCCGTTCTCTGTGTCTCTCAGTATTTCAGGTCCTGATACATGAGGTAATCAAATGCCCCAGATACTGAGTGTGCAGAACATATGCCCCTTAAGGGATGCGAAACCTTCTGATAACACACTTAGAAATGTCCAACCAGCACTCAAGACTCCTTAATTTTTAGCAACATTGTATAAAAGCAGGAAAAGCCCTGTTTGCAGGGAAAAAAAAAAAAAAAAATGGCACAAGTGATTAAACCCAGCAATCCACAACAGAAGGAGAAAGAAATCCAGTGTCACAGTGCTCTCTGGAGAAGTTCATGTTGGTTCAGCAGCATGGCTCACTATAAGAGAAAAAGAATTCAGCCCAGCAGCGTTCCCCCAGCTCTTAAATGCATGATCCATCTATGTTCTTTATTCACATCAACTTCACAACTCTGTTTCCCTCTAAAATAACAGAAGACTGCAAGCCCTTATCATGTATGGTTTTGAAAATCAACATAAACTCTGTTAAATTCTTACCTGCTGCAAGCATGTTTTGCTCTAAATGGTAAGCAACATCTCAGTAGCAGTTCCCTGTACTAAATGTAGATTACTTTGGTGTTTTATTTACTTTGGTAAAAGAGTTTTTCAGACCTAAATCTCTCTTGTCTCTTTGGATCATCACAGTGAAGAGAATAAATACCATCATTTTGCTTTTCCATCAATCAAAGCTCTTTATCAGAGGCTAAGAGTTCATCCATTAATGGGATAAGGATTCATAATCTATCAAAGATATATGCCAACATCTAATCATTAGTTTCTCCATAAGCCTATACATTATTTAGTTTTGACATAACAGATTAGACAGCTTTTTTTTTTTTCCCTCTTAAATCAGACTATTGAAATCTCTTCTATCCTTGCACTGCTCTTGAACAGAAAAAAATGACAAGAGAATAACGTTTAATACAAGAAAACTGGAGGGCCTATATCAACCAACACTAGATAAACCAACACAGCTACTGACCCACTTTCAGTGGCGCTAAGCTAATTTACATCAGCTGAACACTGGGCCCATCATCAATAGATTTGGAAATGAGCAAGCAGATGCAAAAACTTGTTTGGCCTCGAAAGAATGACAGCACGAGTATATTGGGAGGGTTTCTTACTGAGGGTTTAGTTTTTATGGCCCTTCTGATGAATACCTGGCTTCTCCACAAAGTCTGTGGAACAAGTCTCCGTGGATATTTTCACATAGGGCACTTCCAAAGCATGATTCCTAGGACAGAATAAGGGGCTTCGCAACTAGGTGATTTCCACGTGCATCCCCCAGTGACATGACATGCTCTTCTCCCTTCATTCTGCTTACCCATCCACAACCAGAGCACCCATCTTGCAGTTTTAGCCTGGAAAGGAGCTGAACCTTGGGCCTCTGAATTTTGATCTAAGCAGACAAGCTGTACAGATCAAACTTGAAACTCATCAAATACAGAATTTTACAACATGGGTATCTGGTCTTGAATTGGGGCTCTCTGGACTTGTACAATATGTAAGCAGCTGCACTAGAAATGTTTAAATTCTACTACAAAACATCAACATCCTGCAGCCCATGTCTTTGCATGGACTGAAACACTCCTCTGGGTGCTCAGAGGTGCATGGTTCATTACACTGTACTGTGCAGGCTGTGCAGCCACCGACACAGAGCAGACCTGTTTGTTTTTGTACTTCTGGAAAAGAAGATAATCCAGACTCAAGTAAAAAGATAACTTACATATTTAAACAGCTACACAAATTTCCAGCCTATTTCAGGAGCACAGGGAAGATAATAAGGAGCTCCACTTTCCAGGCTTACCATGCTAAGAGGATAAAAAGAGAACTCTTTTTAATGCTTGTGCCTAGATAGTAGAGCATTATGGCTTGGATTCACAAAGGGATTTAGGACTCTAAGTCCCAATGAAATCAGGAAATGAATGGGACTTAGGCTCCTAAGGGCCTTTGTGAGTCCTGGTCTAAGTGCCTTCTCCTTTTGAAGCCAATGGGAACAATGCCACAGCATTAAGCAAGGGCAGAGCCTGCCCACAAAGCTTTAACTCTATTAAAAGACTGGAGGTTATCTTGTGACAAACAGGCACAACACATTTGGTGAAGAGTCTCCAGCTTGAATACCTTTAAAGCTCCCGCTACACTAAATCAAACTCAGCTGAAGCATAGCCCATACCTGTCAACGGGACATCTGTACTGAATTAAGATTTCAGACCAGTCCCTGGAGTCAGGCAAAGGAGTTGCCACCAGGAAGAGAAACAGGGCCATTAACAAGCCATGTATTATTACTGCACAACACTGTCATGGTAGGCAAAGCACAAGGTGCAGTGAGCCTTACTCTGCTCTCTTATGGTTAAACCTTGACATCCCATGTCCCACACTAACTTTTAAAATGCTCTGTGAGGTAAATACAGTTTTGATATTTGCACTTTTTTCCCATTATTGCTATTTTAAACACATATTAATAAAGATTGGTGGTATGCAGTCCTGTAGGAAAATAACTGGGTTTTCCAAGTTAACTATTATCAGCAGAGCTAAAATTTCCACATTGGTAAGGTGAAGGAAAAAAAACAAAACAAAACAAAAAAAACAGAAAACATGCTTTCTGTAATCCTTTACAAATGTTAAAAGTAAATTGTCAAAGGATCAAATATTTAAATATTATCCACTAGTAAGTCCCTCATTAGGCTTGCATTAAACATCCCCTTTCCTTATACAGAGCCCAAAAGCTTCTTCCTGATGCAGGACTGGTGCATCCATACATTGAATGAAAACCACATCTGCATGGCAAACATCACTCTAAACCAGGCACTTGAAAGATTCATCTTGCCTGTCCCAAGGCAATGCTCATGGGCTCATACAACATATATGCACATCCACGTAGCCTCAATTTTTAGACCAAGTACTCAAACAATTAAGTTCTGCATTTAACAAGTTCTGACATGATCTACATAGCCTGTGAGCTCAGATCAGTCTCCAAAAGCCCAAATATGCAAGGCTGATACACAGAATGTGAAGCACTCAGCTGTTCTGCCTTGACCCACACACAGGCAAGAGGACCATGAACATGTTTCTCACGTCATAGCATTTTTGACAAATTGTCTTTCCTTAAAATTGGCCCTGAAATCTTCCAGTGCACGCTGCAGACAATTTGACACAGAGTCAGAAAAGATTCATGTATTGCTGCAGCAATGCTATTCAAACTCCCTGTGAATGCAGCTAAAGCTGCATCTGCTTCTCCTCTACTTAATCAAGAGAAGGAAAAAAAAAAGGGAAAAGAAAGAGAAAGGAATCAATAAACACCAACGCTTCATCTCTGCTCAATTTAGCCCTTTCTGGGAGCATGGATAATTCCTGATGGCAACTGTCCAAAGTGTCCAAATTCAGACAGTCTGATAGCCCTTTCAGTCAGGTCAGTCCTAGTGGAGACAATAATCAGGCCTCCCACGATGAATTTCATTCACAGAGCGGTGCTGATTATGGAGTGGGTCGAATCATTGCACAGTATTGACCAAGAGATCAATTTTTACCTTGAGGTATTGTGGAGAACATACAGTACACAGCTAAACTAAAGCAGGGAGTAGGAATTCAATAAGTCTACCCAACCATGTCAAATAAAAGCTTGCACAGATAGATGCCACAATTTTTATCCCCTGAAGCCTGTGTTTTTGAGGGTACATGCTATGATGAAACACAGCCCCTGATGGACCATATTTCGTCATTAAGTTTTGCTGCATCATTAAAACTATCATTTGATTTCTCCATCCCAAACTTCCTTTGGGTGATGCATTTTCTATTAAAAAGACGACCGGCCTGAACAGTTGTTCCTTTGATCCCATCTGTCCCAAATTAAAATTCTCCTAACAAAGTAATGACTGCTGCCCTGCTGCTGCTGCTGAGTTGTTTCCTAGCACTTCCCTCAGAGCTGAGCCCCAGCACCCAAAGACAAAAGACATGAAAAGTGCTGCTTGATGGCAGCAAAATGAAGACAATAAATATCATGAAACTGTGGGCCATCAGACCCATGCAGCAGCCCGAAGCACTGCCTTCACAACTGAAAGCCTACAGTGATGTATGCAAAGATGACTTTGCATGGGGCCATTTTTCAGGTGTACAGTAGTAAAGGTCCTAATCTCCTAGAGAACAAGAGGCCTTGATGGTTTTATAACTAAGATTTTTTTTAAAGTATCATAGTATCATAGTCTCGTGCGGGTTGGAAGGGACCTTAGAGATCGAGTCCAACCCCCCGGGATTCGAGCCTCCTGTGTAGCAGAGCGGCACTTCTACCACTTGCACCACAGGGGGGATTCAAACCCAGGGCCTCCGGTGTTGCAACGTAGCATCAGTTATTTACAGAAACTATTTTATAATTTCCACAGAGTTTGAAGAACGTTAATGCAATGTCTTTCAAAAACAAACTTGAAAATAGCAAGAATAAATATCAAATATAATAATGTGAAGTGCAAATTCAGCAACAACACAACTGCTTGCAATATCACTGAATAATACCGCCTAACTGGATGTAGTGTCTGGAGATCTGTGCCTCCTTGCTACATCTGCCTCCCCACCTGAAGATCCAGCCTATACACAAAAACCAAGAGCAACTCTCAGCTCTCAGGTGCAGCTCTGATCCTCCACAAATCAACAGCTGTATGGACTTTACCTCCCACATCTACACACAGAAAGGAGCTCAATGCACATGGTAACATTTCAGTGTTTTGCGTAAGATCCTGCTGTTTCTCTTCTCTAAGTTTCTGTTTGCCTCTAGTATTCTTTAAGCTTATAGACATATTTAAGTCCTCTTAGTTATACACAATTTTTTTTCCCAACTGGAACCGTTCTCTCCAATATTCCTTTACAGTTAGTAAGTTAAGTGCCAAATCAAAAATAATTTGGCCATCAATGATCAATAGGTAAAGAAATAAAACTACAGTTTTGCCTATTTTTTAACTAGCCACAAAATACAGTAAGACAAGGACCAAAGTAAAATCACCATGACAGAAAGCTACAGCTGTATTCAACACTTGAAGCAAGACAGTGAATTCAGCCCTCAGAGAGTCAGCTCACAGACTCCTCATCTACGTAACTCCCCAGATAATGATGCAACACTAATGGATGATGCAATGCTAACAGAGAGAAGTATTATAGTGCTTCTGAGTTGCAAGCAAGGGAGTGGTATCCTGCAGTGATAGAAAATTCCTGCTGGATGACACGGCCTGCAAGCTTAAGTTGTATTGCATTTCCTTTTCTTCTCCTTTAAAGCAGAGTGCTATGCAGTAGACTATAACATGTACACGGCAAGATCAGAGGTCTCTTTCTTATTATTACAATATTGTATCGGTAAAAGCATATCAAATGAATTAAGGAACTTCATAGTGGCTGAGAAGTAGAAATAATTCAAATTTAATAAAAATACATAGAAAAAGACATGGCCCGAAGCTTAGTAAATCACTGAATTCCTATTAATACAAAAAATACTAAATGAGAATTTTTCCTGCTTGGTTTACAAGATGCCTTCTCTCTTCCTGAGGGAAGAAGGGATAAGATGTTCATTCTTCCCTAGTGTTAACCAATTACAGACTGTTACAAAGATGTTTCTGTGCCTTAGTTTCCAGCTCTTCCACCTACAGTGCTTTATACCACAGACCATCACTTTCAAATGTTCTAATATTCCCCTAAAATTGGAATAAGTCACACATCTTACGATATTTAAAGTTCTCTCTACTGCAACAAGTGCCAGACTCGGACACAGTAAACAAAGAACAGCCATTAAGTTGCTTGATTCAAAAACAACTAGTGCTTTCAGCATGCAAAGCAATTTGCTATTAGAAGAATGTTTCTGGGTTTTTTTGGGGTGAAATGGAGCATATCTGCCCTCTAAAAATGAGTCCTTTAAAAAGGCTCAGCTTGAGCTTCTAGTGACACCCAAGATCTCTGAACTGTTTGAAACTTATAACTATGTCTGCTAACTTTAATCCACTGCCTCTTATCTTTTGAAGAAGTTTATTCTAAGCTGGCCAGTTCAGCTACTCAGCAGTAAAATTAGAAAATACAAATTTCCATTTCTGTAACATGAAAGCCTCTCTAATTGAACAAATCCAATCAGCAATCCCACAGACTGGACACAGCTCATATTAAATTGAGAAGGGGTAAGATAAGAGGAACAGTTCAACACGACCCCTGGTTCTACACAGAAAATTCAGTGCCAGTCAAAATGCCTGCACTCAGGGACAGGCAGAGCCTTGCCTTTCTGCTGCACAAAAAGCCTAGAAGCACAACCCCAGCAGATCCTTCTCGCTGATTTTATCACTGCAGCTTCACCACACCACGATTTACAGGCAGCTCAACAAAGCTCAGACAGCTACAGTAAAGATACTGAAATAATTTGGTCCATCACTGTGAAGCCCTGAGTGCCTGGGAAAGCTGGACCGCATTACCTCCGCACCTAGAGATGGATTTCAGCGCCCCAGGCTGCCAGCAATCGAGGTCTGTCAATACTTCCCTGCAAACGCTCTCCCCATCCTGCAGCACACAGGCTCATTTTAAAGAACTTGTTTTGATTACTACCATGTGTCCTCACTTACAATATTTTATTTCATGGTGAAATTCAGATGCTGTTGTGATTTCAAGTTTTAAAACACCGTAACAGTGAATTTGAGTGGATAAACAGACTAAGTGTAGTTAAGAGTCTCACCGGGAAGTCTTATAAAGACTGAACTATGAATATGCAAACACTTTACATGCCACTCAATTCTGATAAACTCCAGTTGCATGAGCCCACAAGAAAAAGCCAGCAAGATGAAGGAAATATGATACTAAACAAAGTCACAAACTGCAAGAAGAGCCGCTTACAACAAAACAATTGCACGGAGGGACTTTGCAGGTTTCCTCTCAGACATTGCTGATTGGGTTCTGCTGCTTTCCCGAAGACCTCAGATATTGCTCCTTTGTGACTGGCTTTATCCTTATGCAAGCACAGTGTTAACATGAGAGTATAACATCTGCATTAAACTATCCAATGCAGTACTGCTGTTTCCATAGCAAACTGTCTACAGAAATGTGACTTTTTTCTCTAGCATTCAAAGTTACAGAAGTGAAACAACTTCTATATCAAGAAGAAAAAGCTCACTAGTTGCCTGCAGAAAGCTTGTTACACATAAAAATACACCTCTAGTAACACTAGAAAAGTGTCAGTGGTGATGCATGAGGTTTGCAAAATTATCTCACTCCAGCTTAATGCCGCCTTTGCTGGAATCAGCAGTAGAAGTGCCATCATTAGCTCCAAGGTGCAATTTTGGCGGCTGCCTTTATTAGGAGCGCAGGCCAAGAGGGAGCAACCACCCCCCCTTAGTGCAATCAGTCATTACATGTTGGGATGCAAAGCAATTTTGGTTATTGAGAAGCACCATGTGCAGCCCCTGTGCTATTGTGCACAGTTAGGACTGCATCCTGACCCAGCCACCTACTCTGTTTCAGCTCCAAGTGAAAATATAGCTCTTTTATCGCTGTCCTTGCTGTAATATTATTCAAGGTACTACGGATGATGGTCACCTAGGGGCTGATGAAGCTCTGATGTTAACAGCTGACTGAGCTCTCCACTTGTTCCACTTCGGGGACAGGAGAAAAATCACGCCTACACTATCAGAATGCTTGGCAGGGGCTGACACAAGACATACATAGAAAAGCACCACAGTTCTTTAAACACCAAAAAGCCCTTAGTCCTATCAACCACTGGGAGAGCAGATGAGCCAGTGTCCCGGTAGGGCAAGGGAGAAAGCTAATTGAAGTGCTAAGATCACAAGGCCCCTGCCATTACATCCGTCCCTGGATGCCAACGAATTATACGTGGACAGCCAGGTCTGCAGGTTAAACAGAAGCACATTACGTGCCCCAGACTGCAAGCACTGGGTAGATTTTCTCCTTTGAAATCTATATGCTTAATTTTCGTTTTTCCTTTCCTGGTTAGCCTGGTTTGAGACCACCACCACAGGGATATCTTCTAATTTGGCCAAATGCACACAGATCTACCATTGGACTGAGCAGCAGCAATCCCAGCAGCCAACATACATGGACTGGAATGAACATGACTTTCAGAAATGGCTTTCACCCTACCAAAAGGACATACATCATCCTTCCATCCTACCCTGAAGTTTGTGGAGTTCACACACAAAGCAACCAGAATAATGAGGTAAAAAACAAGAGCAGTGCCACAGTTAAAAACTCCTGTTATCAGATACTTGCAAGGAATACTTAGAAAGAGGAAGCTGAACTAAAATGCCTTCTATGTAATTTAGGGCCAAAGCCTTTTGCAGAATGGAATCACAGTATGGCTTGGGTTGGAAGGGACCTTAAAGATTATCTAGTTCCAATCTACTGCCATGGGCAGGCTCACAGTTTCTGGCAATTTTGAATGATGGATTCCCACATATAAGGAGCCCACAATTACTAGATGTAAATGCTGAAGGATACAAAAAGACAAACTTGTTTCTTTTCAGTACATAATGACTCATTTTATCCTTACTGAAACACTCAGGTATTTCATAAAGCTGCATCAATAAAAGATTAGGACGATATCTTTAAGAATGTGAAACTATTATCCTTTGCAAAAACTTCTAATTGTTTAAAAATAAGAACTCCTGCTACTTGTAAATACACCTTTATGAACAAGAGGAGGATGTGAAAAGTTGTGGAGCAAGAATCCACAACAACAGTGAAAATGGGTAAGCTCAGCAACTTGAATGTGAGTGTACTGATGGTGCAGACCACAGGAAAGCAAGGTTTCAGCACATGAAAGCCCATCCCTTGCCAGGCTGACTCTAGCCCTCGTCCACTGCAGGAGCTGCTACCCTGCACAGAGCCCATGGCAGCCCAAAACCAAACCATTACCAAGATGTTTGATTAACAAACAAGCTGAAAGGATCAGCCTGTATGACTAAGATACAAAAGAAACCAAATTGTTACCTTATAAATCAGTGCATACCTTCATCCAAAATGGATAAAACAGAGGAATAAATCCCAACATTATCAAAATGCATCAGAAGTTAAGAGACAAAGTTTGTTTTGTGGGGGTCACCCGGTACACTGAAGACAAATTAAACTGTATATGAACAGAGCAGAAACACTCTCACAAGCAAGACTGGGGCATTCAGCTCTCACCTCTTCAACAGAGAAGAAAACAGAAATGCCTCCCCAGCAAACATGAAGCAAAGAGAGAAGGTTGGGCCTATCCAAGGAGGTATGGACAACCCAGGGGAGACAGGAGAGGAAAACATAAGGAGCATGCACAGAACTAAATCAGAATAGCTCGGCTGGGAAGGAAGCATTTTATTTTCTTTGTTCTCCCTAAACAACAGCTCGTGCTTTGGGTGGGGTGTCAGGCCCTGCAGAAGCCACAGCTGCCGGCAGGGATGCTCCACAACACAGAAAAGGCCTTCCCAGGGGGCTGGCATGGCTGCTTCATTAGAACTAGGCAAACAGATAAAGCCACAGGCTGCACGCAGGCAGACGAGTGTGCCTGGGAGGAGCAGCCAGCTGAGCATGGCAGGAAGCAGCCCCATGCCACCAGGGACCCCTCCAAGCAAAACAGGAGAGATGGGTACAAATCTCCTGCAATTATCAGCAGCTGCTCCTCAGACAGCACAGCAGCTCTCCTCTACCTGGGGTATTTGGCTGCATCTGCTGCCTTTGTTAGGGAACAGGGGTGCTCGAGAACAGGAGGATGGGGAGGTGTTGCCACATGCTCCTCCCCACACTCAGCAATTTGTCAGCTTGTAGGCCACTGACATGCAACAGTAGCTCCAGGGCCATCATACAACCAAGAGGTATGGGTTTCTATGCAGTTGCCTTTGTGCATCTTTAAAGACGAGTATTTCAGACATGTTTGTTCTGATAATGAGGGTAGCAGATATACTATTTGCTCCTGCATCCATAAGTGGTTTGATTCACAGGAAAGCTGCTGCAGTTCAATACTTGGCCACTCTGGTATTCTGCATAACACACCAGCATAACCCCAGACCCTTTCAGCAAGCAGTAGCTACCCCAAATCCTGGGACAGGGGCTAGAGGGTACATGGACAGAAAAACCTTCCTCCTATATGTCCTGGAGACACATTTCTGGCTGACAGGGGAAACCAAATTTTGGGTCAAGATTTACAGATTTTGGGGTTACCTGCACAACAGCCAAGTGAAATCCTGAAATAGGGAGCTTGGCTCTACATAACATCAACAGGAGTGATCCAGAGGGCTGCAGACCCACCAATTGCCTTCCTCTAAGCTTCTGGGGAGGATCTATTGAATTGTGGCAAGGCTGGTGGCTAGAACAGAGGTGGCACTAGGTTCCTTCTTATAGTCCCCAGCTACCGAGTCAGTACAGTCACAGGGGAATCCAGGGAACAATTCATTCGACCAAGATAGGGGCATCTATCCACACGTACATGAAGCGAGCTGCTTGCCAAGAGGACAGGCCAGCAGAAAATACGCTTGTCTTCATAGCTGCAACATAACTCATGTAGCTACTGCACAAAGATGTAATTATGCTCCTTCTCAGATTTGTGTTCAATTTTGCAAACAGGGCCCCAGCTGTCAAACTGAGTAATGCCTACAAAGGGAATCAGACCTTCCTCAGCAGGTCCAGTCAGTATTCCCTGCCTACAACATGTGAACTGAACACAAATCAGTGTGTGAGCATCCTTCTTCCACCACAGAAGAGATCAAGATCCGTCCTGCTCTCCTTCAGGGGAAAAAGAGGCTTTTCCCAACACACCCTCAAGTACCACAATCAAAGTAAAAACATACAAAGTAGAAAAATACTTATGAAGTGAGGGGTGGGCAGACAAATCAGTTATAGGTGAAGAAGCAGGGAGTGACTGGGAGTTACTTCACCAATAACCAGGATGGAGATGCTAGACATAGAGGCTGGAAGCCAGTCTACTTGGAAGCAAGCAGATCTGTAACCCTTTGAGGATGCTTCTGCTATGCAAAGGCGTAGGCTGAGATCCTCTGCAGAAGCTTAAGAAAGGAGGTGTGGAAATAGGAGGAACAAGGCTGGAAGCCAAACAGGGGTGTATGGAGGGTGTGGAGGGAGGGAGGGAGGAGAAGAGCTCTTTGCGACGTGACAATTTAGGAATGCAGCTCGCAAGACCAGGCCAAGCCTGTCCTCTGGGTTCAGAGTTGCACAAGGGCTTACCAACGTCAGATCAGTTCCAAGAAACAAAGCATGCAGGTAAATATCCAGCAGCTGTGTTGCCTGAGGATGCTCAGATAAGTAGGGGCTGCCTTAAGCTAATAGCTCCTTGAAAGGAAAACAAAGTCAGTCCTCCAGAGTTGCAACAGTTGAGGACATTTTTTGTGGCTAAGAAAAAATAAGGAAGAATAAAGAGAATAAGTGGGCTGGAGAGAGGTTCTGACTGGAACAACAACGCTGCTGCAGCACTAACAGTGAAGATAAAAAACATGGATACAGGTTTGAGTAGCAGTGCCCAGTCTGTGAGGTACAGAGGAACATTAGAAGGAGCTGCTGATGCTGGTGAAATAGTTAAAAACAAATTATGTCATTTTTGAATACAATCTCTATGCACCTCACCAATGAGAAGAAGACAAAAAACAGTTCAAATGCTTTTCTCCCTTTCTTTTTTTCATTACACAGAGCAATTATGAAACACCTGAGGACAATTGGGTGGGACAAGAGAGAATAAGACAACCTTTGTACAGACCTCGTAACTGGGCTCAGAGAGAAAATCCTCCCAGAACCTTTTCAGATGCAGTCTTACATTTAAATCAGAATTAAAGTGGTAAAGAACTTGACAAGGTAAAAAAGAGGTTTCTCAGTTCCCCCAGAAGCTACCCCATCCAAAATAACCTACAGCATCCCCCAGCTATGGTGTGAAACAGATTCCAAGACCTTCTGAACTTCTCTCCACCACTTTCACTATTCTTCTTATGCAAGCAGCATTCCCAACAATCAGCTAATGTCAGCCTTTCGGGAACATCTGTCTGCTTCCGTACAGTCCTCCCGCTCACTTTAGAAACAAAATAAACCAGCAAATTTTCTTCCGTGCGTCTCCCATAAACATCTAAATGACTTCCCCTAACAGAGCAAGCTGCTTCCATGCAATCAATAGCAGTTTTCAGTTGCATGTGGCACTCTTTGTGCTGGCTGGAAGAGTTCAGCAAAAGGTGGTAACGTTGCTCCCAGCCTGGAGGAGGCATCGGAAACCAGACATGCCTGAAAAGCAATAGGCTTTCCTTTGCTTGTCTCAATCAACACTTACATTTTGCTCGTATTTAGATGATGAACACAACAACGGCAAAAGCAAAGTGTATCATTTCAGATTTTGGGACAGGATGACATCTGGATAAAGCCAGCTTGGATTAGTCAGCTAGCAGGGAGGCTGAAGGACTGATATCTTGAACTCATACTGGACGTTTATATTTGCATACATCTGCACAGGAAGCTTGTACAAACTGTTTGCAAAGGACATGGAAGGAATAAACCTGCTTTACTTTGTAAATTACATCCCTTATCCTAATGAAAGAGGAAGAACGAAGCATTGCACTAACATTATTATTAGCTCCTTAGATGCATTCATTTGGAAAAATACAAGAGTAACACCAAAAGAAGCGCTTGCCACTTATTTGCAACCCAGCTTTCATATAACGAATAATCATGTTGTTTGCTAGACTGCGTTATCTCTGTATCTCTACGCATACCTGCAAAGATATTAAAGGCGAATACAGTGAAATCTCCCTTCAAATGACTGGAACATAAAAATAATGTCTGAGAAGTAGGACAACATATTGAGAACGTACTCAAAAACTGGGCAAAACTTCAGCTCTAACTCCCACTGAAACCAGCAGGAAAATTACGCAATGATTCACTGGGAAAAGTAAAGCTTCCTGTGACTTCAGCCATATCGAAACATCCCTTAGAAAAACATTCCTTCCTGAATGCTAAGGTTTATTTCAACACAGATAGTGAGGAAAAAAAACAACAACCCTTCTCCTGACTGATCACTGCCTTCTAGGCAGGAACGTGTCAAGAAGCAGAAGACAGCCACGTTGTTTTCTGCATGCGAGGACCTTTACTTGTTATTTTATTATTATTTTAATGCAGAAGCGGTTGTCCCAGGGCTTATTATTTGGCTGAATGAGCTGAAGTGAGACTCCCCGGGCAGCTGCTGACATAATGAATGATTGTGTGGTGAAGCTGAGAATGTGAATGATGAAGAATTTTGAAAGGCTCTGGAATTTGTGAATAACAAAAGTAGCTACAGTCCCCAAAATCTCACCATTTGTTCTCCACAACAAAAGAGGACTCAAAGGCCTTTGTTTAACAAAATGATTCAAAAACAGGATACGAAAGGAATTAAGGGTTATCTCTACTGGTATAATACAGCAAGCAAATTGTGTCCCTAAGTAGAAAGAGTTATGAATGTATTCTGTCGAACATACTGTTAACGGAATTACTATGGTTCTGCTTCTTTTATGCCTTTTACAGTACCGTTACCATGTTTCCTGTGTCAGTAATTCTCAAGACCTTGCAGTCCAGACTGCCAAAGTCTTTCAGCACCTTCCAAGGGAGGTTTCCCTCCTCCAACACGCAAGGGGAAAGCAGCAGACCAAGCAAGACTCTTTCTCCTGGCATTACCATCAGGTACGGGCTCTTGGCTCAGCCAACTTCTTCAGCAGCATTAAGAAGTAACCACAGTCATACTTCTCTTACATATTCAATTTTCTTGGTGGCTATATGCTGGATGGGCATAAGGTGAATGATAGGTATGCCCCAAAGCATACCCATTTCCTCTAAGGGCAAAATAAGCCCTTCAATGTGGGATTACGTATGAACTCGGCAAAAGATGAGTGAATCTGATGAAGATTCATACCACACTGACAAGTGCTATCCAAACAAATATAAATTCAATTAAAAGACTCTGTTGTAGGAGCAATAGACCAAGGAGAGAGCTGTATCAAGGGATGGAAAGCCAGCTCATCCATGAAGGTCTTCAAGCATGAGAAATCAGACACAAGCAGTGCTGATGCTAAACCCAAACAGGGCACCATATATTGGAAGGACAGTATCCTAGAATGGGAAGGAAGAGACGGATACCCACAAAGGGACGGCTCCTCCTGGTTGGGATCCTGACTGAGGTGCTGGCTGGGCTTTGCACCACTGCCCATAGGATGAACTAGGCCCAAAGCCTTACTCCAGGTATGGAGGCATAGCTCTTCCAGTCCAGCTCGATTCCTATCTGTAGAGATACGTTTAAAGGCCTCCCACACAGAATGATAAAACCTGTTATCTCCTCTCACTCACAGAATTCTGTCTGCCCAAAAGTCCGCAAGGGTCAAGCTGAAGCCAAAGGGTTTTGAAATCATGTTTTTAACATTTCCAAGCACTTAGGAATTCACTGTATTAAACTACACACATCCTACTGCAAAGTCAATTCTGCCTGTGGTGTCTGTTCTACAAATCACTGTAATGCTCCAGCTGCAAGCAGGGCAATAGCATAGCTTGTGCTATCCTGCCTGCCTCAAGTCAATGCAAATTTGGCTTTCTTTTAAGAAACCAGGGTTTCATATTGGGATGCAATTCAGACATGGAAGAAAAAGTTGTCTTTCCATTAATTTCTACAGGTGCCTCATCATCTCAACCTGCCACTCAGAAGCAACACTAATTACACTGCAGTAAAAACACAGCAGTAACCTGTGACCAAAGAGCATCTTCAGTTCCTGGCCTCCTCCAGTTCCCAGTGCACCATGCAAGCCCTGGCAGTAATATCTCTTGAAGAACACAAGTTTTATCAGCAGATCTTTACAAAGACTTTTGTGCACCTCTGCTGACTTTGGAAGCTTGGTTTTCCTGTGCAAAGTATATTTTTAACGAAAGCAGAAAGTACCACTGAATATTTCAATTCTAGGAACTGTGCCAGAATTAAAAGGTAAAATAAAATCAAGAGAAGCATGATAAAAAGCCCCAGATATGACAGCAACATTGAGAAGTTGCCTAGAGAAGATAAGATGAAGAAATCTAGTATCAAATTTTCGTGTCCAACATGAAATAAAGCCTCTAGAAAACAATGAAGACTTAAGCTGAAGAAGTGTGCTTTCCAGCAGTGATACCTCTGAAATATGGTTTAACACCTGTTATCAATTCTGCTGCGTGGCACATTTGCACCATTACTTCTTCCGTCTCAGCTACAAATTCAAAAGACGGTGTCTGAGCCTGACATTAAACTATGGAAACACCACAGCCAGAGTTCAGCTGTCCTATACATTCAAAGGAAAGCCTTCTGTTATCTACATTTGCTGGGCATATTGTATTTTGACATGCAGTAGTCTTAGCTTACCATTTAAAAGAAAACTCTTAATTCCAGTCCAAGACCTATTATCCCTCCCTGTCAACCTCATTTTAGCCTTTTGCCTTCAGCAATGGTAATTTATGGATAAAGATATATGGCATGGCAGTAACTGTATTTTAGCTGCTGATTTGCATTATGTATTATAATAGCTGCTCCTATTATGTATTGAGCCTCCAAACCACAAGTAGGCTCCCCAGCGGATCGCTGTTACATTTGCAAGATATTTAAGGAGCAAAGCCTTTGCCTTCTCCCCCCCCCCCCCCCCCCCCCCCACACACACACCCCTCTCCTGACCTTGCCCCCAAGCCTGAATGACTTGTCTTACAGACAGAGTCTTCTTGTCTCCATTTCATTTCCTGATTCATTCAGGAACACAGCCTTGAGTATTTAAGAGAACTTTTCCTTACTGCTACTTGCTTTTAATATGGCTGGCTACAGAAACGAATAACTGCATTGGAAATACCAACAATTCAAGAACCCAGCACTATGGGGGCAACAGGTAAAACACTGGAGCAGATACTCTCAATCAGGACTGCTCCTCCAAGCTCTGGGTAAATCCCCATGCTCTTTAAAATTCCCAGACCCTACATTTACTTAGAGATTTCTGCACTGGCACAGCTTGGCACTGGGAATTACTTGGACCACACCACTCTTTTCAGCTGTTACAGCACACCCGCTCCAAAACGTTCTGCAGATTTCAATGTGTTGAAGCCAAACATCTCTTCTTCCATCAGTTCTGCCACATCTGAAATGAAGGCCCTAATAATTCATCCAACAAGGGCTAGTGACAACAAGTTGTGGCTGCTTTAAAAGACCTCTGATGTCCTCCACAGGAATGCTCTGGAGGAATAAAGCTTTGGGATTACTCTCTACTATAAAGCAGGTCTGTCTCATCACCACAGCACTTTCAGAAAGGAGAATCCCATTTGTGCAATGATATGAACAGGAAAATGGAGTTCCTGCTTGAAAGAGCTTCCTACCCCTGAGGTATGGGGAAGAGAACAGATTCAGCAGGAACTTAAGATAATTCTTTTGTTCCTGTTACTTGCATCTAACGTGGCCGCAGCAATGAGTAGCTGCACTAGTAATATCAACAACTCAAGATGAGAGGGGGACACCAGTGTCCAATGCACTTAGGCAGGAACAAACCCACTCGTAACGCTTTCCCTGCATCGTCTGCCCTCACCCTGCTGGCATACAAGAATTGAGTTTGGCCCCCGAATTTTTCAGCTGCCTCTGATCTCAGTGGTTATTAATGTGCAGACAATAGGCTTAGTCCCTGTGTCCCTGCTGCCGTGCCCCACAAATGACCTTTAATTGGTGCGGGACACAATGGGACACAATGGCTGATTCAGAGTCGCTCCTGCCGACCATGTCGCTTCTTATTTACACTCACCAAAGCACAATTGCCGCTTCTTCTGGGCAAAAAGGTTATGGATTTACTTTGTCGGGCTCTGTAGGAGGATGCAGATGGTTTTGGAGGCAAATTGAAGCTCCAGTTAATCTGCATACTACAGTGCACAAACACAGTGCCTAAAGGGCAGGGGGGAAGAGATGCTTGTCAGGAAGGAACACGCTGGCAGCATGATTTTATTTCTCCAAGACATCTGACTATGGTATTTTACCTTATCCACTAGCAGTCTACTCAAGTTCTGTGTTACAAATTAGAACCCTCTCTGTAGTATTCTGGAGCACTATAAAAAGGAAATCTCAGCAACCCACCCTCTCTACTTTCTCAAATTTTACAGCAAAATAAAAATCAACTACAGAACTCTTAACACCTCTACTACAAGCCCTGCTCTGTGTTGAAAGCAGCAGACTCTGCTGTGCTTCCCCATATTGGGTCCCTGCTCTTAAGCCCCCTGAAAAACTCTCAGCACCTTATCTGTGGGTCATCAAGTACCAGAAGCGTTTGCCAACCAGTTGGGACCATTTTGACAAGGCTTTCCAAGTCACTGACTTCAGAAAAATCATAGAATCACAGAACTGCTTGCATTGGAAGGAACCTTAAAGATCATCTGGTTCCAATACCCTGCCATGTGCAGGGAAGCATTCGCCAAGATAAGTTTGCCAAATGTCTCCATCGTTGTACATTTAGTGGGAAAACAGCAGACAATTCCTCAAGAAAGGCTCAGACAAAATCACTCAAAGAGGCAAAAATGGCACCAGAAGCTGAAACCACCCCTTCCCTTCTAGTTACTCACTACCGAAGGAAAAGAGCACAATATAGGGCTGCAGTGGCATCAGGCAGAAGGCTGGAATTCTCCTGTCTCTTTATATCTCCTGCTGGAGCACCCATTGCAACCAAAATAGTTGCATGACAATATGAATATTTTCAGTTTCACCACCTTTAGCATCTTAAATAGCATCCCATTGCTCAAAACTGTGTGATGTTTAATGCTGCCAGACTTCCCTTCTGGTCTGGGTATTGCTTCTCCAAACTAAGTTAACTAAGACTGAAAATCAGCTCCTAAGTGGTGGCATCATCTAATCTCAGCACCTCTTTTAAAACACAGCCTAAATGAATAAGGAGCAATACTTCCCCCAGGAGAAGCAGCATGTTTTCCATGGGCCAATCATCATTTTACTGTGTTTGCTACAAAATGCGTTTTAAGGTTTACATGTGTCCTGAAAAACTGCAACATTTGTTTAGGCATAAAACTGCCCTAGAAGTAATACTAAGGTAAATTAGCTTACTTTCTTCAAGTGGGCTGTTTTTTTTTCTGCTGCTGATGTTTATGCTCGTGGTACACATTCAAGGTAGCTTCACCAGACAAGTATAGTGCACTGGAACAGAAATGTCAATATGGTGAAACAGGATGTGTCACGCTAAACAACATCATTATGTGTATTTATACTGCAGGAGGCAATGACCACAAGATGCAATGCAATAGCAACTTCATCTGCACGTTATTAAAAACTTCTCTAGCACATCAGGTATCATGGCTACATGCTGCATAACACCTATTAACAGCAAGAGGAATGGGCATTTTTAAAGATGTTATGCTGATAACAAACACGATAAACTTACCAGGAAGACAAAAATTCTGAAAATAATTTTTAATGTAAAACCTAAATAATTAAAGTTACCTATCTCATACAATTACAGGCTTCTTAAACTTTGAAGATTCTTAGCACAACTACATCTCAGCTAAGTACACAAGGAATTTAAATGGCTGAAACTTCAAAATGATCAAATAAATATTCCTCTACTACTACTTATTTCACAGTTCCTACCAAGATTATGGATGAAGCAGCTAAGGGCTATATGCTCCTTAGTTCCGCCTTCCAGCCTGACTTGCTTGCTAGCCAGCTTCATTCTTCTAGCCCACAGGCTGGTCCCCTCCTGCATGAAATCTCAAGGACCTACCTGTAAGACCACCCCACAGCAACACTGGTCCCTGTAGCTCTAAGGTATAAACCATTTGGATACCACCATGTATTTTTCCAACAAGGCCATCAATATTTTGCTGATTTCTGATCTACAAACATGCTTTTCTAGTCTACTTTCTCCCCAGATACAATTTACTCTTGCTTAAGACAGATAAGAAAAAACAACAGACTTCTATAAACCTGCTTTAGGCATTTCAGCTTAGAATTTGGGGAATTACAATTTTGTTCAATACGCACGCATCACAGATCCTTTTTAAAAGCCATTTAAGAAATCCAGGTCCCATTGAGGTCCACATGAATATGCCTTTCAACCTCAATATAGCCAGGATTTCAAGGTTGACAATGTAATTAAAATCTTTAGATTGCTGTCTTGCTGCTGCAGTTCCTGAAGATAGAGCTGTTTGGGGGCTTCTTTCTCCACAGCACAACAGAGAAGCTTGCTACCAGACTCCAAAATACACTTGCAGCCGTTTCACATAGCTGCTTTTCCCACTGCACTCTTACACACAAACACAGTTCAAATGCACCAACTAGATGCTTGAATGATTGAGTCCAAAGATAAATGTCAAATGCCTTTCAAACCTCCAAAGAACAGAAGGGTTTATTAGCCTTCCACCAGCACCCAACCCCTCTGCCACACCACTGGGAAGGAGAAAAATAAGGCACATTTTCCCATGCAAACCCAAAGCCTTTGCTCAGCATTGAGGTTTTGCTTGCAGTTGGTAAAACAGCACACATCTCAAAATCTTGTTTCTTTGATCTTCCCCTGCCAGAAAGGTCACATATCTGCACATGTGAACAGTGCCAGAAAGGTCACACTGGTGTGTGAACAAGCAGATATTGACCTCTCTTTCCCCTTGCTTCCTCCATGGCACAGGGTACAGTTTAGTGCATACCCAAAATGCCCCAAAAATACTGTTCCACTGGAACAGGGAAGGGAGGAAGGGAAGTTACCAAAACACCATCTCAGCATGTTTCAGAGTGCAGCATTCGCCCGCTGCTTTCCTAATTCTCCCCCTTCCTTAAGGACTGTGAGTTCTGATGAAATACCAATGACATGCACATCTTTTCCATGTGTTGGAAGAAAAATATCTGAAGGAAAACAGGAAACAGTTTTCTTGCAAGGATGTGTGGAAAGCTCTGAGACATCTAGAGCACATGGAGACTTGAGGACAGCCTGAGCAGCTTTTCACTCATGAGTGAGATGAAACAACCTATGCTAATAGGAAATTTCTTTTGCAACAGCATTTTCTTTGGATATTAGTCATTTTAGGGAAAAATTGAAATAAAATTATGCGATCCTGCAGGTACAATGTTTAGCTGGGAAATAAGATTCTCAGAAAACCTCTTCACAGAGAGAGAACTATGATAAGATTGCTTAACAGGGAGTGTTTGAGGGTCACGACTAGCACTTACTAACCTACACACCAGCAAAAAGCATCCTAGAAAGCTAAGGGCATGAAGAAGGTGGCAGAAGATCAGCCCTTAGTGATGCACAAACAAAAAGACAGTTTCTCCTTTTTCCCCCCTCCCCTCACTGTGTCCACATTCCACAACCAGCACTACGAAGGATCACAGCATCACCAAGATTGGAAAAGACAACATTATCCATTCCAATTGCCCACCTTTCACCAATAGTTCTTACTGAACCACATCCCTCAACGCAACATCTAAATGTTCTTTGAAGAACTCCATTAATTAACACTGCATTAATATTACAACCACAACCACCAGTTATGTATCACAAGGGGATACACCCTAGAGTGAGAAGGAAGGTGGATACTCTGGCTCACTGACAGCATCTGCAGGACTCTGTGCTTGTTACCTGTAAAACAACGTTACAGCACGACCCAGCAGGAAGCAGGAGGATTTCCATGAGGTAGTCCACTGTGAATATGAAGAGGGTAGAAATATTCAAGTAGAAGAGAGCTCTCCTATAGCGAGGGCTACATAAAGCCATTCAGAAACATGAACAGAATACTGGACTAAAATTAAGAAAACAATAACCAAAACAAAATCTAACACTGCCTTGGCTCAGAGAACCACTAATAAATAAGAGCACACTCATCCGATGATTGATTAAGACTTCAGCAAGCAATGAGTACTGTTTCCACCTCAGGAGCAAACAAGTTTTAATAGTTTGCTTGGCAGAATTGTCACTTTTACTATCCAAAACTAAAGCAGATCCAAACCCAAAACGTGCAAAAATTCAAGTGTCTGCCTCTTTTTAATGGACAAAGACAGTAATAAATACAGTGCTGATAATTCAATTACTCATAAAAGACAAGTGTATTTTAACCAAAGAGTTGTTACTTCTTAGTAGATAAAATTACCAGACCATTTGAATTATTTATCCACCAAGTTTAGCTTCAATGCAAAATAAATGGAAATACATTTATGGAATGCACCTTATGGCTGAGATAAAATAGAAATGCTTACTTGCACAGAATGTGTCCTTTTACAGATTGCTCTAACACCATCTTGATGATGCATCATGCACATCTTGAGAAAACTACAGACCTAAGCAAAGCCTTACAGTATTAGCACAAGGCAGAGGTAAAGTGAATAGAATGCCACACAGGTTTAACAGAAAAAATAAATAAAGAAAGAAAAGCCACCTTGGTGTCAGCATCTTTGTATTCAAATGGAGCAGAAAGCACGGCTGGTGATCTGCCAAGGCTGCTAACTCCTCCATTCACCCAGATGTGCTAATGACAACCAGAAGAATCACTGGAAAGGTCAAAAGCAACCTCACTCAATAATACTCATGTCACCACAGGCAAGGTACCGGTACATCAAAATTAACAAATTGATTCAAAAGTCTTCCCACAGCAGAAAAGCTGGAGCAATGTCCAGCAATACTTTCTGAGACAGTCTGATTCAGCAGAAGCCCTACCCATCCTTACTCAAGAAAAAAATCTGGAGTTTATGCTTGGCTCCAGAGCTTAATAATCACAGAGGAAGAACTGAAGCAAGCCCCAGAGGAACATGTCTTTGGAGCCCAAGGAAAGACAAATGATGTGTACTCATCACCCACCGCAGCAATAAACGCAGGCACCCTTGAGAATTAGTACCAGCTCACGATCAATTCAAGCCAGAACTGACATCTGCTCTGTTTTCTAAAACCAGCACATCATTTAGCTTTCACAAATGCAGCTTTATATTTAATATTAAAGTCAATGGCATTTTGCTACTCTACACTATGCTAATACTCATTCAAGATTTCATAGCAATCAAAATGATGACACCAGACAGCTTAAAAGATAAACCGTAAGTACTCTAAAAACTGCTCACTGAACATTTACTTGAGACTTAAGAACAGCAAAGAGAAAACGATGGTAGCCACACCAGCAGTCAAGCAGCTGCATTAAGAGAGCAGCTCCAAGCCCCCCAGAGACACCAGCAACAGTTCACAACAACCAGGGAACACTGAGCCAGCAAACTTCCCAAGCCAATCCCAGTTGCTTCCCTGTTGGCACTTAGGAGCCCCTTCTTCAGGGCTGGCAGGACTCCTTCCCCAGCTTCAAAGCCACAGGACCTCCGAGATGCTCTTGCGTTTACACTGGCCAGAAGACCTAATATATTGGGTTTACACTGGCAAGAAGCCCACGGACTCTCACACCTGGCTGACAGATTCCTGCAAAAGCTGGGCTTTGCTCCAGAAGCTGCTATCTTTACAACTGTTTCAAAGAAAGTATTTATTCACGCGCCTGAAAGTTCCCCTTTGAAGAAACCTTGTGGAAGGGCTGAAGAGGCCTGGAGGATCTCTGTAAATAGTGGTGGTGAGAGGGGGGATAAGCATTTGTGTGTTTTGGGAGGGTTATGTTAGTTCTTACACATCACCCTGTATTTTACGGCAGGAAAAACTGCCCAGAAATATTTTGCATGAAAAGTAAAGCAAAACTCTTGAGCAATGGAGAAAAGCTAAATTTAGCAGGTAAATCCCTAAGCTTTCCTACAGCATCCCCAAGCACGCTAGCTGGCAGCACTGTTCAGAAAACAAACCCCTTAGTTCCTAAATGGAAGGTGTTACAATTGTTCAAATTACCCTAGGAGCCAAAGCAGACTCCTAGGTTGAGTTACATGCTTTCACTTTTTCTTCTCATAGCTTGTTACAGCATTTATTATATAAAGCTCTTTTAATTGCAAAACATCAGGAAATTTCGGACCCCCTCTGGAAACTCCACATGAAGCCAATAGCAGGATCTCATCAGTATGCCTCAATCCCAGGAAAGCAATGGTTTAAAAGTATTTTACAGGCACTCAGAGCCTTCCAGCAGGTTTAAACTTGCCGTCACACCAAGACCATGATTCAAGGAGGCAGTGCAACCCAGGGCTGGAACTGGCCAGCTTTCACCCCAGCTTGGGGTACCCAGGCAAAATTAATGGGGATGAAAAATGATAGTCACGCTTTACAGCACCCCTTACAGCTCTTACAGTTTCTTTAAAAATACAGATGTATTTTCAAATGTTCTAATGTTAAGAGGAGATTTCCAAAAGACCCATCTACCATCCAGTCTTCCTTTAGTGCCCCCATCATCAGCCAGGGCAGCAGAAAACAGACAGGAGAGGATAAATCAGGATTGGTTTAAGAGGGAACAGTTTTCACCCAGGATAACTCTCAGCAGAAAACATTCCTTATACAAGGCTCTCATTCTTCTGAAAGGTCATCCTGCACTTCTTCATGGGGCAACCTGTTCCCTCCTGAACATGTTGATATGAGATTTACCAGTATTCTGCCTTCATTGTATGAATTCATGCAAAATTAAAAAGATGGGGAAAAAAAAGGCATGTTAAACTTGCAACTCCACCTGAAATTGAAATCAGAGATCTTCTGCACATAAGAATTTACAGACACATACCTTTCAGGCATTCCAGGCTTCTAGCAGGAGCTCCCTTGAATTTAGGCAGTGGAGCCAGTGTTAGGGTAAACCTTTTGCAGAGAGCCAGCAGCAACCAGCCCACAGAAGCGTTGCAGTCGCAATATCCCAAACTCGATTTTGGGCTCTGTAAGACTCCTGATGAGCATTTCCCCACATGCAGCTCAAACTCAGATCAATCTGAGTGCAAATTTGTTTTGAAAGTCAGATAGGAATTGATCTGCCCACTTGTCTGAGGAAGGATAATACATCCTATATTAACAGCAAAATGCTTTTCTTCTCTTCCATCTTCATAATTAAGATTTCTATATCACTTTAGGGAAAAGCAGCTTCTAGAATCCTGCCTTACAAAGACCTCTTTAGTTTCTACTTTTCACATGCAATAAAATAGAAAAGGTACTGAAAAATGATCCTTGGCCAAAGGAAAGGGACTTTAATTTGTTTTAAATAGGAAACCCACAATCATTTCAGGTTATCAGCAGTGCCTAAGCAACTTAGTAAAACAAATCCCAATAGCTTCCACCGGTGTGTCTGCTTCCAAAGCTGTTAAATGTGATTTTCAGAAGTGCTTCGATGACATAAGCACACAAATCCCACTGACTTATAAAGTGCCTTAAGTGCTAACAGAAAGATTTTTAAAAGGTGTTTAGGCTTCTATTACCCACTGAAATCAACAAGAATTAGGCACAAACCTTTAAAAATATTCCCCAAAGGCAATGAGAATTAAACTTTCAGGCTATTTAAAGGAAGCTTTTTCAGTGTTCATAAATTACCAGTACTTTCAGCTCCTATCTTTTAATGCATGAGGGAGAAAAAAATAAAATACAAGAACTAAAAAAGAAAAAAAAACAACAAAACCTTCCTCTCTTTCTTTCTAGAAAGTTTTTGTGATACATGTTCTTCAGAACAGCACTGAGCATAACACGAAAGCAGAAAACATTGATTAATTGATAGAGAGATTAAAAAGCTCACTAAGTTACTTAGAAAAAAAATATCTAAATTTGTACATTCTGCTAACATCTTCACAATATATTCCAGTGTTTCCTCATTCAACCTCATCAAAACATATTTGGAATGCAAGGCTACCAATGAAGCATCCTCTTTCACTGTCATTAATGAAGGAAACAAATGTAGAAGAGATTGTTTTCAGTCTCTGAGACAACACTTTAAGAAAAAAAGATCAATGTAGGATTTCAGCAGATCATAACATGCCATGTTTAAAGGAGGCATACTACCTGTGGCTTAGAGGACTTCAATACATGGCTGTGCAGCACAACCTATGTGGTCAGTTCTGGATTTACACAGAGGATTATTGAGTTTTTTCCCAACCTTCAGGACTGTTTGTAAAACCCACCTAACAATGCTTTGCAGCAGTGAGTAAGATAAAGTAAGCCCAGATGGCTTGGTGATTGTGTGATAATGATTCAAAACAACCTTGTGCTCTCAAAATTGCAGTAGTACATGCAGGAGCTTTGTCTGTCTGTAGAAATGTGATGCAGGATGCATTCCTGGATAAATGCTTGCCCTGTGGATATGCAGGGAGATGAATAAGGTCAAAAGTCTAACAAAACTCAGATGGTTCAGACCATTGCCGACGAGGTCCTCAAGTCAATTCAGAAATGGCGTGGCCAGGCCTACATCTGGCCTCTACACAGTCCCACATTAGAATAACTTCATTTTTTTCCCTTTGTAGCTGCAACTACAGAATCACAACATCATGACAGAAGAGATCACTAAGACTATCCAAGTCCAACCATCAAGCCATCCCCACCATGCCCACTACCTTCCTTCAGTGTCACATCAGGCCTTTTCTTGAACACCTCCAGGCACAGAATATTAGGCTCTGAGATCAAAACTCCCCAAACAGGCCAATGGGCAGAACACCTGATTTACCCCAATATTTATCAACCTCACTGCATAAAATACACGAGGGGAAATTTTGCTTCCCCATTAGTTTAGATATATTGCTCAGATGCAATATAACCTGAAGTGCATCTTGTCCGTGTGACACTTCAATCCTGTTTGTCAGCAAGAATCCCCAGTGAGAACAGGAAAACAGGTGAACAGCCCTGCTCGTGGTAATATGGTGCAACAAAAACCTGCCTCACATAGAAAATGGCTAAACTTCTCAGATTCATAAGAGAAACTGCTTTAATACTTTAAAATGTAGTGGTGAATTTAATGAAAGCACAAAGCAATTCATAGAACTAGTTATAAAATCCATCTGCACAGAATACAAAGCAGTAAGATTTTTCATAAACAATCCTGAAAAAGAAACATAAAACTATTTTGTGAAAATGAGAAAGTGTTATAATACCAATGTTTCTGATTAAATAAATTACTCAAAAAGACTACTCAATAACAAAGCAAAACTTAAAACTGGAAAACATGTCTGCAGTTATTAAATGGTAGGTAGTAAACCTGCACTCTATTTCATTCCTTTTACTGTTAAACAACTTTCTTCTTCTTACACTAAACTGAAACTCCAAGTGCAAAATTACTGCTTTTAAGTTGCAAGAATGCAACAATTTCAGATCAGAGCCCCGCCACCAATTTGTCCAGAATACATATTTTTAACTCTAATAACTCTGTGTTTTCAATTCTACTGATACAGAATATTTGCATTCTTCAAGGGGTTCCACAGCTGAAAAAGGAGGACCAATTTTAGAAGAGACTAAAGGGAACACATTTTGTTCCATTAAAATGAAAAAGAGGCAGAAAGTGTAACTTGGTCAGCACACACACAGCTTTATGAGCTTTCTTCTGTATTAAAGGTAGTCACTTCCTCCCTAAATGTCTCCTGCTTTAAGCCATTTTTTGAAGGAAACAGTAAACTTGAAACAGCTGCTCAGAATTTGCAGGGCAGTTCCTTTCTCTACTTCCTCCCTCCGCTATCATTCCACTTACCCAGCTGCATCCTATTCTCCTAATTTTGTTTTCTTCACCTCCTGATTTAACCATTGTCTCTCAACACTGCAAGCAAAGCACCTCCTGCATTATCGCCCAGATGAACAGCTTGCAAATACTGCAAGGCCAGTTTGGGATTAATTACAGCAAGTAAGTAATTCATTCATAGTTATAAGCTACATACCTAACCATGAGCCTGACAAAAGCTGGGAGAAAGGGGTTGATATGGCAACCCATCTTCTCTCCTGGCCCACACTAAGCACTGCCATGTGTGAAAAGCAATGGCTTTCCATCACGCAACACATGAGCCTGTGGGCTAGTACATGTGGCCAGCCTCATGGCTTAATTGTTCATGAGATATATTTACCCATGTGTTTCTAAAGGCAAGAAGCAGCTTTGAGATAAGTCATCTGATCGGGAAACACGTAAGAGAGGTTTTCAGAGACAATTTCTGGCCTTGCTCACAACCCTGAGTCTTTGTAATCAGCTGCAAGAGCACATCTGCAACCAAAGGAAGAATTCGTCTCATTGAGACTTAAGGTATTGAAGAAAATAAGGCTGAAAGCATAATGCAAGTTCATCTAGTCCTCCCCTCAATCCTTCCTGCAATCCTTCAGTCCTCCTCCCACCCCTTCCTATGAGTCACCTCCAACTAAACAAACCCTCTAAGATAGTTGCCTATTTTTTTTTTATTTTTTAAGCCAGCAGTAGTGAGTATTTCAGAACCTCTAGAAAACAACTATACCAAAGCAACATCACACTTGCTCTCCTCTCTTTCATATCTTACACAAATCCCTTGTAATGCAGGTTTGCGCAAAGGACACAGAGGCAGGCAGGCATTCCTTCCTGAAGACTTCAACTTCTCTGCATAGTCTCAGCATGAGCTCTGGGAAGCCAACCCCCAGCAAGGGGAAAGCAGGCGATTCAGCAGCATTCACTTCTCACAAACAAAGAAATTTGATCAGCCCCAGTAATTTCCTTAGGATAGATTGCAGGAGAAGCCTAGAGCAAAATTAACTGAATGTTCTGTCAAAGCCATTAGGCCTGGACTGAACTCAAAGAAAATTATGTTCACTGATGTCTTCATATTTACTTTAAAATGCAGTCATTCTGACAGGCTCATGAGGTAGAAGATCTCATTTTATGAAGGTCTTTAGGGACAAGAGGAACAGAAATATAACATGCTGCTGTCTCAGTCAGCAAAATGATCACAAAATTACTTTACAAGTGACTTTCAAAACCAAGAATCCAGTTATTTGGGGAAATTTCAGTCTCTTTAAAAGGCACAACGGTGCTTCAGGTTGACCAAAAAAGCAAACTCTATAAGCACGATTGGGACAATTTTCCTTACTCATAAAATAGTGTTTGTGCACACAAGCACCTTCATCTCCTTCAACTCCAGAAGCACAGCCTGCCCACCAGACAACTGCAGAGCATAGGCTTCATGTACAGCTTGAGCTTTTCTCTAGCGCAAGACAGTGCAGTATTTTAAGTCATTCGCAAAAGGTCCAGAAGGAGAGAGAGAGAGATCTAGATTTCTCCAACTTCCAATCCTCTGCTTTAATTCATTGCCTGTTTTACATCCAAGGCATGCAGCAGACCTGTCTGGGATGACATGGCAAAAAGGCAGAACAAGGAGAGACAAACTTTGATAACAGGAGGAAGCACTTCTCAGAGCTGGCTGTTACTGCCTGTAAAAGCACCTGGCCAGCAATGCCAGAAAGGGGTTTCAGAAAGGCTCATCTTCCCCACAGAGCCAGCACTCTTACTGAAGGTGTTTCTCCTACAGAAGGTGGGAAATATACAAGTTACTGACAAACACAAATAGGGGCTTACAGAAAACTCCTAGGAGTAGCTCACTTGGAAACTATCTCATCCTTCAGACGGTACAGTACAAATTGGAAAAATAACTTGATGCAGTAACAACAACTGGCTGTAATCACTGTATTCGCCACTCTTGAAATTACAAAAGTGCTCAAAAGCTTTGCTCGCAAGTGGCTGCTGCACCAAGGGATGAAGAAATGTGGGCTTTCTGAAGTGATTTCTAACACTGAAACTCACCATGAGCAGAGCTGGGGGACCCACAGCCAGACAGAGGAAATGGAAAACCCAGAAATAGTGGTTTTTTTTTTCTTTTTTTTTTTCTTTTCTAGGATGATTTGTTATCTATTCCCACTTTCAACATTCAAAATCCTGCCTTAAAAATAATCCACTTCCCTGCATGCATTGATTCATTTCTTAGCTTCTGCTCCCATCGCATTTTAATTTCATTTCCTATTCCCTACTTATTTCTGTTGGTATTTCTAAATAAATCCTTTGCTCTGCGTAGTCTCAAATGAAGAACAGAAGAAATCCCCCAAAACAGGCGCTTCAAGACTTCTGCCACACTTCATGGCATTAAACAAGAAATACCCACCTAGCAGTCAAAGCCATACAACACAGCTACCAATTGCCTTTACAAATCCCTGGGAAGGGCCATTTTTTTCCAGTCTGTTCACAGTATTTCTCCACCCCTTAACCCTCGGCATCTTTTAAAGGATGTTCTCCAGCTGAGGCCAGGAGCACAGAGATGGGCAGAAGTGATAGACTGGGAGCACTGCCTTGCCAGCAGAGCCAGGGCCGCTGTCGCAATGAAGCAGGGAATAGCTCGGAAGGAGCAAGAGCCAAGGTGTGGGCAGCAGAGACACTGCCAGGTTATCTTTGAGGCAAGAAAGAGCTATTTCTGCCAGCCTGCCACGAGCCCCAGCAAGCCCAGGAATGCACCACAGCTTTAAATCCCTTCCTGGGAATCCACAGCACGTGTGCTCAGAGCTACCCTGACATCACAGAGAGCCCAAATCAATTAGGGACTGAATAATTAGGCAAAAAAGCATCCTGTAAAATCAAAGGCATCTAATATCCAAAGCGCACGCAATGTTACAATAACTGCAATAACTGTAAAACCTGTCAGACGCAATATGAATAAATGAACGTTTCTGTTATTAACTGTGAAGTACTCCTTCAAACCAATAAAATCACCATAGCCTGAGATCCAGGGAAGAGGAAGGTGGTGTAAGAGATACACACTGATTACAAGGAAGAGGAATCCAGTCAAGCTGGTAGATACGTTATTTCGTGCAGGCAGATTGCTCTGAAAAAGCTATTATTTCTTGATGAAAGGGAGCAGATTATTGGACTGCACCAAGAAACCAGAAACAAATAAAAAGAAGAATACTAGCATGCTCACCATCCTCCCCCCAAAGTGGAATATATTCATTGGTAATTATATTTAAAAAAAAAAAAAATAAAATAAAATATATATATATATATATATATATATATACACATATACACACACACAAGCTTAGTGTGGTTTTCTACACAGAAATAAATTAACAATAAATTAGCAAATAAAAGGAAACCCAACACAAAACTTGTGGTCAGAACAATTTGTCTTTATAGTAACGAAGAGGGATAACAGATAACATTAACAGATAAATGTTGATTTTGGCAGCCTGTTGTTCACCCACAAGCAGTCACTTCTAATTTCTGATCACCATCAGCATTTAGAATTGACCACAAAGTGAAACTGCCTTAAGTTACCAGCAATAAGACCTGAGTACCAAACCTGACCATCAAAATTAAACGCTGATTTTCAACAAACACAAGACTCCATCAAGCGTTCCCTGCAAGGAAGCAGATTAAGAGCAGGTAAAGGCAAATTTGGGGTTATTATCTGGGACAGAGAATGGCATGCCTGTTTTAGTCGCACCCAGATTTTGCAAACACTCACATGCAATGCACGTTCCTGGAGCAGGACAGCACTACGTAAACTGAGAGGGCTAGACCCAAGGCTCACATTACAGATGTAGGTCAGGGATAAGAGTCACTGTGAGCTGAAGCCAAGAGTATGTCAAAGCTTTCTTCATCATGTACAGGCACTGAGGCACCCACCGCCACTCATCAGGTCCTATCAGTTCCCTAAGCACTGCATTGCGATGAATACTGAAGAATAATAGCAAATGCATCGAGCCTGGAGTTCAGGGTAGAGTTCAGGGCAGGCAGCAGGATGATACAGATGCTTTCTCCCTCCCTCCTGTCTCAAAGCCAAGCACCAGTTGCAGTGTCTCACACTGGGATCTGACTCTCCATACTGGCAGGGCTGCAAACATTAAGAGCTGCTGGATCATGAAATCTTCCAGCCTTCAGTGGAGTCAAACACAGGTAACTCCTCTCCAAATTGCAGAGCCTGCAAATATTTTAGGAACAGCTGCAGCCCTGTTAGACTGCTGGAGCTGCACCTATCCACAAAGCAATGCAGACAATGGAGCTCAATACAGGGTATACCTAAAGCTGAGGTCTTGCATGGACATTTATAAAGCTTCATGGGAAAATAAAACAACACCAAAACAAGTGTGAACCAAGAAGCGTGCCTTCATTACTGTGGCTTTTCTCTCTTCCAGTGAGGGGGTATTTTATCATCCATAATAAAACAGGGGCGAAGGGAGGCAGGGAGTAAAAGCAGCTTTGTGGTGCCAAATGTAACCCAAGTAACCCAGCTCTGACATGAAAAAATGTGATTTTTTCCAGAGTTCAGCTCTTTGCAGTGATTCACAACACTACTTTCTTCACAGCCAGCAGCAGGCAGCTCGCTCACCAGCTCTCACAAGCAAATTGGTTTGCTCCTTGGGGCAAAAGCAACTGCAGATTCTCTTTATAGAAATCCCCAGGACTCAGCTTTTAAGGATGATTTTCTGTACAGGAGCTCTTTATTATCTAAATAAACTTCAGGTGGCTACACATCCATTCTCACTCCAGCTACCTAACTCTATTTCCACCCACAGCCAGGATGGCACAACCAGCTGCACATGAGGCAAGCAAGCTTGGCAAACATGAGTTGTCACCCAGCACTTCATAGTTAGCGCTCCTGATTGTAGCTTGTGTCACTGCCAAGCTCTTCCTTTTAATAATGTATTTACCAGTTCACGCTGCAAAGATCCTCTCGCATGTAATTAAGCCCAGGGAGGTATCACAGGCACTAGGATGAAACTGATACAGTGCTATGTGAAGTCTAACGTGTAGGTTATACAGTTGATGGATGTATATAAATAAATACACGTATCTGCATATAACATCTTCATTCCTTTGTACACCCATGCCTTCTGAACGTATTATTAACAGCAGTGGATCTCTGAGCACCGCATACATAGTAACATTGTTGACGTAACATTTCACATGTTTATTCTCAACAGATATTTGTGACTAACGCTGTGGGACATTTCTTTTGTTTCTCTGTCAAGAAAATATTATTAAATGGAAATATCCCCTTTCTTGCAGGTGGCCTGCAGAGTTCGTGTTCTGTTCCAATATTAGTTACAAATTAATTTGGAAAAGATGGTTGGAAGGACAAGCTTCAATCATTTAATTAGAGTTCTGGTATAGTACAGTCCTTCGCTTGGAGTTTTCCTCTGTTCTGAGCTTTCTTACAGAGGAAGAACGGAATGAGCAGAGACTGCAAAATCTCACCGACTCCTAGACTTCACGTAAAGCCTGGTGAGCAGAATGTTTAATTCCTCTCAAATGTGAAAATGATCCTGAAGATAAACAAGTTGTTCTGCCCATTCTATTTCTTAAGAGTTTTCTGAAGAGAACTCCTTACACAGTTAATAGCATCAAAAGTTAACTGCCTAAAAATTAACTCCCTTATATTCATGCTGTTAATTACGCTGCAAAGAATAAAAATCATAATCCTTACTGTCACTTATCAAGACCATTGAAGTTGACTCACTGGTGTTGAAAGTTGAGCACTGGTTCCTGATTCAAAATACTATAATACAAATTTAACTGAAATGTCATCCATCATCCTAGACTTAACCTACAGCATCAAGCATCCTGATTTCAAAATGTGACAAAGATGTACCTGTGTGCACACAACATGGATGTGAAAGGTGTTCTGATACCAAGTCAGTGTTCCCAGCTTTTCCTCATAAATTCTCTTTTTGGTTTTATTGATAAAATAAAAGCTCTACACTATGCTCAGGTGATGACAAAGTGGCCCATAGCATTCCCACATACCCTTTCACCTCTCTGTAAGCAGTTATGTAGAATCAACCAGAATAGATCAAACGCCTACCTCATACCAACGGCGGAGCACCTCAGAGCTCACAATGCTGTTTTTCAGATTTCTGCCTTGATCCCAACCCTTCCACTTGGACTTAGATGGTGGGGTGAGGAACACAGGGCACCCCACATAACAAAGCAGTCCTCCTCTTCTTCCCAAATCTCAGCTGAACTGCGGTGGCTTTGCAGGGTAGCTCTAAGAGCTGGGCCTTGGCCACGAGCTCAGCGCCGCCCCACAGGGAGCTGCGGGCCGCACCAATACACCCACACTTGCTGCCAGGTATCGGGCATTGTGCTGTTTGTCTCCCATCCTTGTTCCATATTGCTTATTCTCAATAGTAGGGCTAGACCCACCCTGTTCTGGGCCCTGTCCTTCCCTAAATCACTAGGTGAGCCTGCACTATTAAAGCCTGTGGTGACGCCCACAACCCACCCACAACAGGCAGCAATCAACAAGGCCAGCAATGCTGCAGACCAGCCCAGGGACAGGACAGATGTCACGCTGGAATGCAAACCCAAAACACAGTCAAAAACTGCCTGGGAACAACACCCAGGCATGCACGGAAGACCACACTTAGGATCTAGGATTCCACTTGTACCATTAGGTTATCCTCAAACTGGTGCTCCCATAGGTTTGCTCTGAAGATAAACCAAGCTACAAGCAGAAAGAGAACCCCAGCTGAGCCACAGACACACACAAAGCGGAGGCATTAACCTAAAAGTTCAGTATAGGGTTATTCCATGTCCACTTCTGCCACTCTTACACTGTTAACCAAAATATTCCATTTGTTGGTCCACCTGATCCACATAGAAATACTATAAAAATAACACATGTGTAAAACAAGCAGGTCTCAGATTCGAAAGAGAGCCTGTAATAAAGGTTAGAAGTCTTCAGCTTAAAGCTGCTTCTTGTACCTTTTTAGTTATTACTGATATTTTCCATTTACTGGAAGTTCAATACTGGGATGCCTTTGCTTTCCCTTCAGAAGCCAATAGCAGCATGTTTAATGATTTATTATCATTTCAGAGACACATGGCTCACAAACCATAGCTGAAAATTCACTCTCCATTTCACCAAAGAGGCTAAACAAAGTTTGAAAGAAACCCTTCAGAATAAGGCTAGTTTCAGTAGCTTACACAGAGAGCTCCCATCTTTCAGTAGGTCAGTAAAATATTGTGGTCCTCATTGTGGTACAGATTCTGAGAACTATAATGCTACAAATACATAAAAGCTAGTGCGAGAAAAAAAAAAAAGAAGAATTTATGGCCTGTCATACTGCATGCAAGGAAGCAAAATAATAATAATAAAATATAATGAATAATGCTGGCAGTGCTGTCTTTAAGGATAAAAGCATTATTACTGATGGAGCTGAGCTCTGCCAGCTGTCAGACAAAGATGTGGAAGTTGTTCTTTGATTTGTATCGCTGCTACTCAGGCACTTAGAGCATTGGGCAGGGTTTTGGTAAGCACTGTAATAAACCCTAATTGAACCTAGATTGCAAAATACCTTTATCTAAAATTATTGTTAGCAGAACTAGGACTCAACAGGTATTTCTCTCTGCTATGTGGCACTAAGCGTAGGCAAACATCAGCTGCTCACAATGACCACTTTCCACTCCTGTAAAGAGTCATATGAAATACAGGCTAATAAATAAATACTGCCATGTAAACTGAAGACAGTGCTTTAAAACACAAAAATACATGGCTTGCTTGTGGGGCCATACAAAGCAAAACTTCCAACGTAACATTAATTAGGAACAATACAAGCCTCCTGGAAATATCAGGAAATCTTTCCTTCTCTGTGGACTGGAATTCAAGTCCCTTGAAGCGATCTATAAAGAAGGCATCTTATCTTTCTAAATAGCAGTGTATCCTCAGTCATGCTGTAAACCTGGAAGATAACATAACCACATACTGGGCATGTGCATCACCAAATGAGAACCACATCTAGTACCACGTCAAAGATGAAGATGGTTATACATGAGATGAGAAGCATGAACAGCCAGCCCTGTCTTTGACCATGCAGGAAATCACTGCTCCCGTCTGCCTTGCTTGCCCTTGCTTTCGGACAGCCTTTTCTACAGCACAAAATTGCATCAAACATCATCTTAGCAACCACCAGGGATGCCAATTACCTCACTGCCTTTCCCAGCAAAGCATCCCCATGCTTTCTCACTGGTGGAATTCCAGCAAGTAAAAAGGAATAGCTCAAAACTATCTTAAACCAACTTGTTGCTTTGCTAAGCAAATGTGAGTCAGAGCCCAGTGTTGCTAGAGACAAACTGAGATACCTCCTATGAAACTACTGCTTTCAGTGTATTATTTTTAGATTTCTAATTATACTGTTACCAAACATACCAGTAAGGCTGAACAGGTCCCTCCTTAAGAAAAAAAAATAAAATAGGAGTGGCAGCAAGTGAACAAACTGAGATGGATTCCATATGCCAAAAAAGTGACTACCGGCACCGGAGACCATAATGCACTGAAATCTGCAAGTCTGACAGAGCAGAAACACAGCAACAAGTTACACTAAAGAAAACACTGAGAAACACCAGTTTGATGCAACACTACCAGTCCACCTCCCTTCTCCTCCCCACCCACAGAAAGCTACCAGAGCACAGAAGACCTGAAAATTATTCCATAACCTCTCCATATATCCTGGGGCAGTGGCTGACATTTCCAAGCACCTAGTCAGCTGTCAGTAGGCAGACAGAATTGTTATAATAGACTGTCTATCAGCAGCTAAGTTGCATCATAAGCTGGTAATAATATCCTGGGATGGAGCCTTTTAATTTATTTTTAGTACTGCAACACCCAATAGTACGGAAAGAATACATCTACAAATGGGTTTTCTGGCTCACCCTTTCCTTCTCTAAAGGGTTGGCTGCTGCCATGAGGGTAGGGAGAACAAGTGACCATCTAGAACATGGCAGCTGCCTGAGATAAGTCAAATTTTTCATCATTATGAGGATGGATCCTCCCTTTATTATCACAATACAAAGTTGTGCCTACGGATCATCGTGGCCTAGATCTCTTACTACATGGTTATCTTTATATTGACCAAAATGAAGGAAAAACATTAAGTGCCACTCCATCATGAGTATGTAAAAAATTCACAAAAGTCACCACAGCACTCCCTCCTTAAGGACAGTCCTTTCAAACCCACACTATTTTTAAACAAATAATAATAATAAAAAGCTAATTCCACCTATGCTTTTGGAAAGTTGCAAAGCATGGAAGATTTCAGGCCTTCATATTCATAGCTGAAATTTGCTTCCTATAATAATAATACTAAAAATAATAATAATAGTAATAGTTATCATTGATAACAGTTATTAACTAAACAGAGAAAGTCATTAGGAAAAGGACATTCAAATTTAGCAACCATCCACCATCGGCAGAAAGGTAGCCTCCAGCGTGGTCTGAGCGTGTCTCCATTGCTCCTGCCTTTCCACATCAAAATCCCTTTGTATTTTACCTCCCATTTCTCAACCTCACCTTAGAAATACACGTGCTGCAATGCAGTCAGTTGGTACAAAAGTTTTTTCCTCCTACTAAAACACACATGCCAGCACTGTGCGACAGAGGCTGCTATTTACTAGTAATTGCCATTCTTTGCATTTACAGGACATTCCCACACCACAGGGCACTGATGCACTTTCCACAGATTAAAGCCTTGCCTATTTATAGTGCTCCGAGATGTGGAAGAAGGAAATCAAGTCACGTTTACAGTGATTCTTTCTGATATCTAAGAGCGTGCTTCAAGCCTTCCAGTGCTCCAAAAGTCCCAGTCCTGCAAAACTGAGTGTTTCTTTTGGAGTCCTGCCTACACAAAGGGCATTGTGCAACACAGTAAAGCACAGTCTGAGAGAGCTGATGTCTTAGCCTACAATGCCACTCCCCCAATGAGAGATCTTCTCACTATGCAGATCTCAGATAACACCAAGCCCTTGGCAGTGCTGCAAGTAGTGCCCCTAAATCCCATCTCTTCCCAGACCAAGTGACTGACCTCCTTCTAGAAGTACAGAGTATAAAAGCAGTTCCCACTTGACAGAAGAGACCTTCTTTGGGTCACCACCACTTATCTCTACCTGCTGCCCCTTAAGCAGAAGTGCATTTCCATCCTGTATGACACTTGTTCTTGCTTTACATCAATCACACTATAAAAATACATATGCAGACAAAAGTTGCACACTAAGAGTTTGTTCTCCTATCGGTAGAGTTTGATATCACAGTAATGTCAATAAGCTGCAAAGATGAGAGCAAGTGGTTACAGCTAACCAGCAACTGCCATCCTGTGCTGATGATGATCAGAAAGACCAAAACAGGCTTGGACCAGTGAGAATTTCTCTGCCTGCAGGAGGTGATTTTACCTTTCCAGATAGCACTTCACTTTAAAATAAGATGCTGCAGGTGTCACACACAATCATTGACTGTCAGAAATTACCACTCCACTGCAAAGGCTTAGAGGAACAACCTCTAGCTTAAACACAGATTCTGCTTCCAAATCTAAACAGATTTGGTGTTAGCTGAAAACAAGATGAAAAAGGCACAGTTTCCTATAACTAAGAAAACATCAGGACTTGAGCCACTGGAAAACCTACTAGTTTTCATCCTTCCCATTGTTTTGCGCCTATTCCTCTAGACCAGGTTTGTGTGTGCTTAATGTGCAGTCATGACAAAATCTTTTGTTTCAGCTCTGCTCTAAAACATTGCAATATCTTAGCAAGTAATTCCGCAAACAGGCTGGACTGAATGAGCAGCATAGCAAAATCTATTTCTCCCCACCTGCAGGGCAGAGTACAAGATCGCAGTATTTTTAAATGAGGAGACATATGAAAGGACTGAAGCTGTATCCTCATCTGCTGCTCTTCACATACAAGACAGACAGATGGGCAGATGACATTCAACTCATTTTACTTGGGCTCTGAAGCATGCATGTGTGCTACATCCTCCTTGTCTGCAGAGCAAGGCATAAATTACTGTTCTACCTCAGGTTTAAAGTTGACTGCTGCTCTTCACCTGCCTCAAACTGCTCCTGGGAAAACGCCTAAGGAAAATGGGAACCCCAAATAATGTTGGGTTATTCTATGCTTTTTTTTTCTTCCAGTGTTTGTACCACAATCATGCAGAACTTCAGGTCCAGCCATGCCAGCTGCAGGCATGCAACACAGCTGCAGATCAAGCCTGCCTCTCCACCCTGTCTTTAGAAATGTCCTCAGCTGTCATCAAATATAGGCATGACAACCAGACTGCCACAAAAAGCACATTTCTGGCAAAAAGTCAGAGGGGCGAGTCAGCTGGGTATTAGATCTGCAATGGAAATCAAAGAACTGCCAGCCCAGATCTCTGTCCACATCCGCTGTCCTCTCCCAAGGAGTCTGTGCTCAGCTGAAGATGCCATCGGTTCATGCCTGGCTCCCATCCCAACTATCTGGGCAACGGAGGCTGAAATACCATTAATGGATTAGCAGAGATAAGCAGGATTGGGAAACTGGTTCTCTGCTCTGAATGGCAGGTGTTGTAAGGAAAAACAGAAACACTGAATGCGCTTTAACAGCAACAGGAAGCATCTCGAGAGGACTGGCACAGGAAATCTGCCAAGCTTTTCTGTTAAGAGATTTCATCTTATTTCTTGAGGGGTCTATTTTAAGACAATTTCAGTGACCTTATTTAACAGAGATTATGCTGTGTTTCAATTAATTTTTACAGCAGTCTAATTAATATTTTGGTGTCTGCTGAAAAGCATGCTGAGCTGCATAAAACGCACCCGTGCAGCAAGATGACAAGTGCTGTTATTGAGGCGGAAGGAAGAGGACGAGAGCCCTCAAGCCTTACTGCTAGGGCAAGCAGCACCCCATCCTATGATAACTCCTGGCCAACACACAGGAAAGGTCAGCATTCCTCCCCATATAGCCGAGCCACAATTATCAGGGCGGGAATGTTTTCACCCACTGACAAATTTGCCTCTGCGCTCCCAATGCAAGCAGAGAATGTTCCCAACGCTTGCTCCAATAGCTGAAACCTGGGAGGTGAATCAGCCCAACCATAGTTGTTTATACACATGTAATTTGTGTTAGTGCCACTTTTGGTTTTTTATTTATTCCCTCCCCCCCCCCCCACTGCATTCAGAGCACTGAACTTATCTCAACCAGAAAAATTAATTCATTGGCACGTTGATCCCCTCCTAAGTAAATAACTGTCAAATACCTACATAGTCTTCTTTGTCAAAAACTTGGGGTCAAGAGAAATGCACTAATCAGTTCCACTTTTTTAAGAATTTAAGCTCATAAAACAAAACCCCTCAAAGATTCTGAACAATGTGAGAGCAAGTAACTTACAGCCTTGGAATTTCAGACAACTGCAACTGCTGAGCACTGCCACAAACGCAACTTTTAATCATCTAAACCTTTCGCAGGAGATTATGGCTCTACCAGTGGGATGCTGCACAAGTAAGTACCACCAGTGGCCTTGGTAGAAACTGCCTCAAACATTTCTTCCTGAGTCTGTAACAAATCCTAAATCAGAAGGAAGCAAAGGGAGGTCATAAAGTGGAGAAGAGCAAAGTAACCTCCTTCATTTTTTATTTCTTCTCCTAGCTGAGAAAGACTGACTTCAACGATCAAGGAGGCAGGAAGCAGCAGCCCACGAAGGGCTGCTTGCTGCAACATTTTCAACTCCCTTCTTGGTATAACAAAGCAAGCATGCTGATGTTACAGCACAGAGCACAGTCTCCCCCATGAAACGAACTGTGGGTCAGCTCAATACTGTGCAAGGGTTGCATTTTCTGAACAGTTCTGTAGTTCAGAAAAATAAATAAATAAATTTTAAAAACCCTGATAGCACACAGGAAATTGCAAGTTCTTTTCCAAAACAGCCTTATCATGGATACCATTAACAACAAATGATATATGACAAACTTCACATAACTCACATCTGTGGCAAGCTTAACGATGTTGACACCAGGCTGGAAGCATTCCAGCTGAGGTATCTCCTTCCCTAAGCCATTCACAGTGCTACATGATGTACAGAGAAAAATAAATAAATAAGAGGTACTTCCAGTGCTATTTCTCCAAAGCAGCTCAAAAGCCTCTTCTCTTTCAAGCCAGCACAGCAACAACTTCAGGGTCTCTCCACACAAAGGTGCAGCCACTGAACATGTCTTGGGTTTCAGGGTACAGCCTTCCTTATAACTGAGATGGAATGAAAACTCAAGCATTCAGAACATTTCAATGAGAATTTACGTTCACTACAAGCTCTAGTTTTATTTCCTTCCTTGCTCTGAAACCAATTATATATGCTTTTGATAGACAAAAAATGGTTTGAATCTCTGAATAAAGCAAATGGGGAAAAAAAAAGTTTAGTTGAATGCAAAGAATCTACCTTCAGATGTAAAGCTTCTGTCATACACTTACAGGAACCAGTTGGTTCCTCGGCATTATTTTTAATCAGCAATACTGAATATGTCTTAAAGCTCAAGTTCAGACTGAGGAAGTAACCTCAGCAGATGGAGCAAAGATCTCTGGCCAGTTCAGCACATTGTATATGGCTCACTTGTTCCTACTGAAAAAGGTTTTATAACACTTGACAGAATTATGGAAAAGCAGAAGGACTTACAAATACATAGAACAAGTATACTAGTATGAGCAAGTATGCACAAAAAGTGAGCACAGGTGAAAAAAAAAACAACTGTAAAAGCTATGTACAAATGGAAAGAGCCAGCACAGAGCACATCTTCCCTACCTGGAGAGGGTCTGAACACCTGCAAAGAGCTAGCAGCAGCTATAAACAGGCTGGCTTCTCTTCCTGAAGTGAGCTTCGCAACTTGTTTCCAAAATGTCTGCATCCTCAGTCAACTCTTAAAAAACAGAAAAAGAGAAAGAAGAGTGCACACTGAATTCACTTTTCCTGGATGGATGGACTTTTTCTAAGCCTCCCACTTTTCCTCTTAAAAGAGAGCTGGTGTACAGTCAGCTGATAGCTATTCTGACAGCTGAAGCCAAAAGAGAACTAACAAGGTAGTACTTATGGCAAGACCTAAATCCTCAGAGCATTAATGGCTGTGCCGCCTGCTTAAAAATGGATTTAAAAGAGGGATGAGAAAAGGAATGCAAGAAGAAAAGGGGAAAGCGAAAAAGAGGGCAACATTGGCCCTAAGCCTGCAGTTATTGATCCTGCCACAAGGAAGAAACAAATGCCAAATCTATGTATTTTCATTGCTCCTCAGCAAAACGATCTACTATGCAGTTGCTTTCCCATGTTTCAGTGGCCTTTTAGAGCACGTCAGGAAGGAACAGCCTTGAGAGCCAGTGTATGCACAAGGCTCTTCTACCATACTGCAGTTTCCACTTAAAAAGGCCAACATCGCCTTACAATTCACTAAACATATTTACTTGCACACTGTCTACATATGTTGTACTTAGATGTCACAGCAGATTACTTGCTAATTACACTAGGAAAAACCCAAGTAATTACCACAGCCTCTTTCTTCTGGTTCAGAAGAGGTTGGAGTCAGGCATTTACATGACAAATAATCCCACCTCCAACTTGCTGTGGCAGCTTCAAGCAGAAAGAACTCCTTGCCTTCGGATGCATGTCATTAAGTAATCCATTTATTTTATTTTTCAAACACAGTAAAAACTGGAGTTGCACCAGAATACAAACACTGGAAAAAAACTCTTACAGATTCAGTCTGTTCATGCCAACAGAGCAAAATCAAATTCTTTCCAAACGTTTTATCTGATATTTTAGGCTGATAAAAACTTCTTTTCTGCTACTGAATGAAGGAAATCGTATTACCAGAGCTGATATTCATCAGAAATATTTTGAACTGAATATGTGAATTGCTTTTAACTGAATTTAAATCGATAACTACACTACTGTGGTTAGTTTTATTGAATTGTACATTGGAATAATATCATTTCAATTATGTTATGATGATAGTATTACACTCCACTACATGCTGTATTTATTCAGCTGGAAGGTGAGATGTACTGCTTCTTCATTTGAAGAATCAGACTCACCATAGTTTTAAATGCAATTTTATTGAACGATCACTCAGGGTTTATACCACTGTATACGTGGATACACATTTCCTTGAAAGGTCAACACCTTGAACAGTCTCAGTCTTGGATATCGCTGCTTCTTCCTCTCAGAAATAAAGTACTGGGTGGGGGAGTGTTCAAAATGAGATTTTAAAAAGAAGAATAGGTAGCTCCTGATAGAGAAATTAAACCAAATTATCTTGAGCAAAGAGATTAATTTGCTCTGGCTGACATGTCACACAGTTTGTGCCACACCTCTACTCTTACCACGGAGGCCCACAGCAGTGCTGGGATGACAAGCCAGCCCTCCCTGCTTCTGGAAAAACAGAACCACATTTGGAATTTATAAGAGAATCACCTTTGAGATTAATTTAAATCCCAATCCACTCCCCTTGCAAGCATATAAGTAACATAAAAACACACACCCAAACAGTGTATATTAAGCACATGTTGTCACTGCGCCTAAAATTACTAGTGGTTGCTTCTGCAGATGGGATTTTGGATGCAAGGGTGGGTGTGTTTTGGGGTTGTTGGTTATACACACAAGCATTAATTATTCATGCAAAAAGATATCTACATCTTTATCACTTCTCCCTAGCGGAAATACAAGAGGGGAGCAGACTGTCGTCTACTATAAACATCTGAAAACTTTATTGCTTCCTAAAATTCAGCTTTAAAATGAGAAGAAAAAAAACAAACACATGTATTAAAACTTTAAGTCTCAGCTCTCTCTGAAAATATTTTTACTCTTAAAACATCAGCTTCACATGCAGAAGTTTTGCCTTTTTTCCTGTTTGCCTCCCATAATATTCAAAAGACCAAAACCACTAAGATAGTGTGGGAACTCTTAGTAAAACATCCTGAGACACACTTGCCAGTAATTAATTACAGAGTACTGGGCAAAGGGAATCAGAAGTGCTAACCCTATTCCTATAGGTACAATAGGAAAACCAAAACCCAAATCATAATCCGTGCACTGGGAACAGGATGCTGCCCTCCTGTCCAGCCCTGAAAAGCACTGCAAACTCATTTCCCTATTATTAACATTATGATCATTACCACAGATGTGCTTACTGAAAAGCTCTCTTTTTTTCCTGTAAGAACCAGAACCACAAACCCTAAATCTCAGTTCCTGAACTGTCAGTAGTCAAGTAGCTTTTTTTCTTTTTTTTTCTTTGGTCTACCAAAAGCCAAACTGTTGAGTTTGACTAATAGTCACCAAAACAACCATTGGCTTCAATTACCTAGCAGCATCATAAAGGACTATTTTTTCTTAAATAGAGTTTTGCCACAACAACCAATCATTGACTTTTAGATACAACATCAGTCAATTATGCTTTCTCTCCAATCACTTGAACAATGCAGATTTTTCATCAGCATCAGAGGTAAAGCATCCCTCCAAAAGACATTCTTATTTTGTTTCTTCATGTATCTGGGTCCATCTGCAAATCTGACCTGTGATAAATGCACTGCCCTGTTCCTCTTCTCTTGTGTCTTTATACTCTTCCTATGTATTTCTCTATTTGAGAGCTATCAGGAGGACCCAGAGAGCCATACAAGCCCAGTCCAGGTGAACCCTGACTTCTGCTAACAAAGGCATCAAGTCATTGCTCTTTGGTTCTTTAATTTTGTCTGAAATGGGTTTGTAAACACCCCAGATGTCCCATGCTTAAGCTGGGTCTCTCCTATTCACAACACACCACTCCCAGAAACATCCATACTCGCTTGTGCGTGCTGCTACAACCTAGCCAAGAAACTATTACCATTTCAATTTAAGAGCATCAGTGTGTGACAATTAGATATATTAAATTCTGTTAGGCCAACAAAACTTATGATTTAACTAGTAGAACACATACCAATAATTTATATGTAATTTGTCTATCAGCAATTAATCCACTAGACTTCATGCACTGATCATAATGCTTGTGGGTTTCGCTTTTCCATAAAAACATTACAGATATGCAGTAAAGCGCCAAGTTACAACACTACCTATAATTTCATTCCCCTTGCTGCCAAGTTGAGCTTGGGTCTTTTGCTATGCGTACAAATGCTAATTACAACTCAACACTAATGCTAATCCTGACATCTGCTAATTAAAAGATCACATCTTTTGCAGAGTCAGCAGTGCTATTCAAATGAAAACATTAATCAGTTTAAAATTAAAGAAAAAAAATCAATCAACAAAGCAGGAATTTTAGTCCTTGGTTCAAGTAATATCAAAGTGCAAACTGGGAGTACTCAAGAGCAAGTGTCAGTACATTGTCCAAGCATATCTGATCCTCAGTTAAAAGGGAATTTTTAAACACTATGTGGTTTCTCTATTCTCAGTAATTGTCTGCTTTCCCTCTTGCTCCTTCTTTAATCCTCATTTCCCTATAATCATAGCACCCCTGACGTCCAAGCCAAACTCAACCCTAACCAACAGCTCAGAGTACACTCAACTACACAACCTGCTTCTAAACAGCTAGCATGTCCCACTTACCCTCAGTGGGATTACTCTGCTCTACAGTAGCACATGCATGTATGGGTTGAGGACCCTCCTGAGTAATTACAACCTCACCATTCTTTTCCATCAGTCACTTCTTGTACAAGACAGCCCTGATGTGCTTCCAAATTTAGCACATACAACAGACAGGGAAGAAAAAGCAGAATGCAAAAGCCACTTTTTGCATTGTAACTGAGGGGTCCTTTCTTCAGAAACTACAAACAGACCATGAAAGTTAAATATTCATACTATAAACAAAACCATCAAACAGCCTAATAGGTAACTCAGAGCTGTTTCAGCCAAGAAACTCATTCCTTCTTCTAGCAGCTTCCTTAGCACTGGGAAATCATGGTGCAGATGCTCATGAAGTAGCTCTTTATATGCAAGGACCCTTTCAGGCCTTAAAATTTCCAATTTCTGGAAAGATGTCTTCAGTTCCAAAGGAAATGAGGACATAATCACTGGAAATTTTGAGAAGATGACTTCAGCTTGTTTTAGTGGAGAAACAGCCCCACAGCCTCCAAAACTAAAATCCAAAACATAATCATCCCAGCAGAATGAAAAAGCCCAGCAGCAACAGCAGCTTAAAACCCAGCACTGGGTCAGCAGCAAAATTCAGCTTTTTGCTTGTTTAGCATTCTGTTGCTTAAAAATTTGTTTTAAAATGCCCTATGTTTACTGTTTTGCTGTAGCATAACATTGGGGGGGGGGGGGGGGGGAGGGGAAGGGGGAGAGCTCTTTGTATTTGTTATTCCACTTATTAATAAGGAAACTGCAAAATGTGCTTACTGCCTTTTGAACAATGCTAATATTGAAATGCTTCTTTTACATACGGTGCCAAGGTTTCTCTCCTTCACCTTCTCAGCCATATCCCCTGCAATTGTCATCTCGCACTTCAAAATTTCCTCTCTGGAGGAGTCTCATACTCTGATATATCAAAGGCTAATAATATAGTGTAGCCAGCTATGTATTACTCACGTTGATAAAAGGTGCAACAAAATTACCAGCATTGTTCTGTAACACACAAGCAGCATTACCCAGTCTGATTTAAATAGAATAGGCAATTCAATCAAGGGGGAAAAAAAAGTGACAGAGCCTTCCAACTGCAAAAGAATCGTAAATCATTAATGAAACTAAGAATTTAATGTATGCAAATTAAATTATATATGCATATTTCAATGGGCTAAAAGTTTATGTGCATACTTCACACACGAATCTGTCTTGTGATACGATTAGGAAGAAATGGTGACAATTCAGATTTTTTATTACTTTGGACTGTAAAGCACTCATAATTTATGTTCACTTAAAAAGGTACAAAAATCCATCAATTAAAGCCAGACCTCAGATGGTATAAATAGACTGTAGCCCCGCTGAAGGTGCTAGAAGCACTGTCACAATACATCATTGAGGATCAGGTCTTGCAAGTCTAAGCTCGTTAAAAAGAAAAGAAAAAAAACAACCTAAGGAAAACCTTGAGGTTACACAAAGTCCCATTTGTAATGTTATCAGTAATAGCACCCTCTCCAAGAACAATTGACTCCACCAAGCACGAACTGAAAAACCTAATTTATATGTGACTTGCTATGGAAGAAGCAGGTACTTTGAAGCATCCTTTAGGATGGATCTCCCGATGAGTTCCTTACAGTGAAGAGACGCTGGTGGGCTTTATCTGGGTACCAGCTTCCACAGACTTTGGAGGAATTAGAGACCTCTCCGCCTTTGACCACGAGGAATGAAATTCAGCAACAGGTTAAGAAGCTACCGAAGTTCATCAGCCTACACAGCTGTTAAATAAACCTACTGCTTTACAGAATACTTTTTAAGGTGGGAAAGAAACAGAATGATTTGTGACAAAAATACTTATTCCATTGGCTGTGTTGTAACAAGAAGTTACAATCCAATTACAAAGCATGACATTTTGCATCTAGTATGCTTCTCTTACAAATGAGTATGTTGAAATTTTTCCCAGTTCCTAGCAAAGCAAGAGAGAAAAATCCCTGCCTCAAAATGTCAGGGTTTTGTTGTGTTGTTTTTGACTTCTGCAATCTGACTGACTACAAACCATCTACTGGGAAGACACACAAAATCTGGGCAGCCAGTGGGCCCTATCAGAAGCTTCCCCACTTCAGACAGAAAGAATTGCTCTACTGTATTGATGAAAATACACGTTTCTGTTACAACAGTGAAAGCACCCATTGGAACTCAGTGCAGTTCAGTGAAAAACAAGATGCCCTTTTCCATTTTGAAACAAAATTTACTACTTTTTTTTTTCTTTTTAAACAGGTGAGTAACATTGCCAATGCAGAAACACAGCAAAGCAAAATACCACAGCAGACTTTCCCAGTGTGCAGCACCACTTCCAGCTAACTGAAACGTCACCCAGGAAACCAAACTAAGTTCACCAGCTCCTCTATGTGAACCACACATGCCAAAGCACCGAGTCCTCCCGGAAAGAATCCATTTGTGTCTCAAATCAAAGGAGGATTTCAACCTTAGCAGTGTATCTGCTTAAGTGCTTCATTGAATTAAGACCCTGCCTGTGTACACCTCTTCCTGTTATCACTGCTTTCGGGCAATCACCCAATGACACAGGATCTAATGACCCAATTAAAACATTTCTTTAAGCTCACAGCATTTGCTATGCCAGCTTTCAATACAACTAATAGCAAATGAAGGTTAATAGCTCATAGTTAACATGCTCAAGATTTTTTTTTTTTCCTTTAAACAAGAGAACGAAAAGAAATAAAAACTGCTGTAAGTAAAGAACAGACACCATTCCTGAACAGTGCTAAACAAGTTGATACTATTAAATACAGGTATATGGTAAGCTATTGATGCCAAATATTAAAGAAAAAGCCAATGTAATCCAATACTACAAATGCAAGAGTCTACATATATCCAGAAATTCATCTTTAAAAGCTACCTGGTAAAAAGCTATCAAAATGCCACCTTACTGCAAGATCATTGCCAAACCTCAGCAAACCAGACATAGGATCTCGACTGGAATTCTCTCCAAGGTTTTAGGTTTCAGCCCAAGCTGTAGGCAAATACCTGCAGGTCACTCCCTTGAGGCGGGGCACTGTGAATTATCTTCAGAATTGGAAGGGGAACAGACAAGGGCTTGTGCCATTATGCCTTCTCCTGCCTGAGATCACATTAATATGGATTAACAAAGTCTTGACACTTGACACCTCATTAAAAGCCTGGAAAGGTAAGCTAGCAAAAATCTGAAAAAAAAAAAACAAAAATAACACAAGAAACCCTGAAGGGCAATTCCATGCCAGTGCTAATGCTACATCCAATCTATTCAAATGAGACTGATGCTTCCTAAGATACCATACTGAAGTGCATCCCTAACTTCTCATTGCTCCAAGGTCTCCAGACAAGCCAATTCTTTGTCACAGCTGTCCTTTCACATATGCATGCCATCTAGCCCCTATGCCCCAATTTTTCTAATCGAGCTCCAAATTCACATTCTTTCTAAAAACAAAAATAGGAAAACAACCTGGAAAAGAAAAGTCAACACTGTGGAAGACTACACCATTCTAGGAACAGTTTGCATTAACAGCCGCTCTAAAGCCAGAGGGAACACGAGCCTACATTAAAATAATATTTAAGATGCTCACAGCAAGAGAGTAGATTTGAAAAAAAACAGAAAGATATACAGAAATGAGTCAATACTCGGTCTTAGCTACAAAGCTGCATCCTCTGGTAGGAAAGCTGGTCTTGATGCAACACCTCAATGCCATTCAGGCTCAATCAGAGCTTTCTTACAGAAGCAGATGCTAAAGCTGTATTGACAGGAGCCCCAAGTGCATCATAAGCTCTAATCAGAAATCTAGTTTATTTCCAATAAGAGGAGGATTCGTTCAGGTTTTAAATTGGCAAATATTAGGAAAATGAAAAAATAAGATTCAACTAAGATATCATTAAAATATCATGTTTAATTCCCTTGGGCCCTGGCTCTGTTTCTAAGTGCTGCCCTGGAGAGGAACAGGCAGATTTTGAACACACACAACTGTTTTTCTGCAAATAAATTTTATTCAAGCAGAATGCACATGTCTTTGTGACCCAAAGACATTGTTAAGAAAACATCTGTGCAAGGGCACATCACACAGCCACAGCAGTTCAAGGATAACACCAAGCTGAACGTATGCAAAGGTGTTTGATGCACAGATAAATCCACAGTACTTGGTGCAGGTCAACACAGCCACATTGAAAATTGCAGAAGTGTCCTAAATCACTGCAGTGACGCACAGCGCATTATGGAAGAGTACGGAAGGCAGGAATATCCTTTCTAGCCAACCACTCTGAAAACAGAACTACCAAGTCCAACGGCTAACAAGTGACCCCAAAGAAAATACTCCAAATCACCTGTATCAGAACATGGCATTTTTAGCCAGTGCACTGAAAACGTATGTCTCCAATCCCCTCTTATTATTTTCTCTTTGGAGGCAGCAGGTCATTTGGTTTTGTCCTTGATGGGATCCAACCCCACATGGCTTGCCTTTGATTTTTTAATTTGATCTGACAACTATAACTGTAAAGCACAAATTGGATTTTTAAACCACACTGAAGTAAAGACTCAGCAACATCTGCTTTGTTTTCAACGTTCATTTAAAACTTATTCAAAACAGCAGAAATTTAATATTTTTCCTCATCATTAGCTGGCACACTGTTTTTACATACTGGTATCAGCTCTCCTTCTACTTAGCTAAAGCAACATATGCTACCTTATATTATGGCTGAGGAACAAAGGAATATTGCCTTAGCCCTCTAATGAGGGCAAAGCTTTCCAAACAATGGCACTGCACAAATTATACCAGATATTTGTGTACACTTTCCCCCCCCCCCCCCCCCCTTTTCACTAAGGCTAAAATGCAGTTTTTCCACTGCAGGACTCGGCTTACCAGTTTATCTACCTCACACTCTGAAACCAGAAGTACAAAGATCACTACCTCATAACTTAAAACACATGCTACCATGGAGGACACAAGCGATAGCATCCCAGTAAATGCTCTCCTCACAGGTTTGCAGAGACCAAATTAAAGCAGTCTCTGCACATGCTTGCACAGATTCTGCCACAGCTAGCTGTGCATCACTGCTGTAGCACAGGCCTTAAAATCTGCATCTCTATCCTATTCAAAGTGGAAGGCTGCTCAAGGATCCAGTCACCTGCCTAAAAAATTAAAAGCCAACAATGCAGAGAGGAAACCAATACCAAATAATTAGGAACAGGGTGAGTGAATTTAACACTACGTATCTTCAATACTGATAGATTTGGACACATGTTGTGCATATATATTGCACTGTGTTTAAGATGCAGGAAATGCATTGTGCTCCCACTTCTCTCAAAAGTTATGTGCAAGTTGTAAAACGTGACTGTAAGAAGCTGAACTTCAATTCTGGCATATTTTTCTTGAGGAAGTCAAAAACAGTAGGAAGATCAGAATACACTTTACACACTAAGTTTTAACATACTTACAGAGATATATACACACTGTGTATAATATGCACACACACTTATGTATACATATATATCCTGTATGTGTATATAAACAAGAGTTGCTCCAAAAGTAATGCTTCCTATTCTACTCTGCTGACCCATGATGTTAGAGGTGGATGTTGGTGATAAAGCAGCAGAGGTTGAACCTTCCCACCAATATTCCATTATATGTTGTTGCTGCTTGACAGATAGCAGCAGTCTGACACAATAGCACCCAACATGGAAGCACATATGAAGCAAAGGTGTGTCACTGAACTCCTCCATGAAGAAAAAATTGCAACCATTGACACTTGTTGATGTTTGATGAACACCAATAGAGACCAAACATCCCTTCCATCATAGCAAAGGGGTTCGAGTGAGGGTCACCTTCAGCTTTCTACTATTTTTAGAGAAATAATCATGAGGAAGGAAAAAAGAGACGTGTAACACATATGCATCTTAGCTCAACAAGCACTTCCATGAAAACACTGATGCCATTTTAAACAGATCTGCACTCCTCACGCTGTCCCATAGCTTGTACTGGTACCACACAGCTACAGAAAAAAAATCAGCTGTGAGCCTGCCAGGAAACAAATCCCAATTGAAAACATCCCAGCCAGAGCTACAAACCAAATGGAGCTTCTAAAATTAGAGATGCATTTCCCAGGCTGGTTCCTCCCCATACAGCCGCAGAAACAGATGGCAAAACCAAGAGTTGGGTTTGGGACCCAAGAGGAGCAGCCAAAACCTTCACTGAAACATCTGTCTAGACTGCAGCTCTCTGTGACTCAAGAAAGAAGGGAAGAAATCATTTTTTTCCAAATGTTATGAAGAAAGACTTCAGTAGGATCTATCAACTCCATACTCAGAGGACACGCTTCATTAGCTCAATCCTCAAGTTGCCCAGGGTCAAAGAAAGATCTGGGCTGCACAAAAAACCTACCCCAGGATGGCTTTCAAATGAGTTGAGGCAGACATGCCTCCCAACATCCACTTTATTAATGTTTTTGGGGAAAAAAGGGGAAGAGCAAAGGTGAAGCTCAGCTCACAGCCTGCCATACTACACAGAAAACAGTAGAGATAGAAAAGCATGCAGTGAAAGTCCTACCCTCAATGCAGAGCACAAAAACTTCATATCCCACTACAACAAACAGGAGGGGTCGCTCACATTCTAGCAGTCCTACATTAAGGTATGTGCCTTAATACCTTTAAACTCCCCCTGGATGCAAGGTGGGGGCAGGGAGAGGAGAGGGGATCTGGGGCCACCTTTATTTCTCTATGGCATCACCAGCCATCCTGCTGGGCTGGCACTGCTGCTGCACTGGGCACCTGCTTATCACACAGCCAGATTTAAACTGGAAATGTACCGTGAGCCAAAGCCAGCAATTTCCTGAGGTGGGATTCATCTCCTCTGACATAAGGTATCTGCAATGTAAACGTCTCTGAGTTTTCACCTTAGGCTTCCCTTAGAGTCCGCAGAGAGAAATTTCAGGGTGGAATTCATCTGACCTATTTGAAACGTCTGCATGAACAGGAAGGTAAGGAAATCATGCCACAGACATGCCTCTTTCTTCCCTTTGCTAGGAGGCCAGGCTTAAATGATGAGCTCACACACAGATACTTCTGCACAGAGGACAGCAGGTAGGCTGCAGGCTGGAAGCTTTTTTGGAGACCCTACAGGCTCCAGTAATCTTGTTCAGTAATTCCAGGAGGAGAAAAACATTAACTTGCAAGGACACTGCACTCTGTCAAAAAGCAACCAAGCAATTTGGAGTCATGATTAGTCATAAGAGAAACCTTAGTATTTGTCAACACAAAAATACACAGAAGTAGCATCCAAGCGTTATTCGCTGTTTCTGCATAAAATAACAGAGAAGGTTTTGCATCTTTCTCATATTCCTTTCATTTCCAGCTTACAACCTGTTATTTCCAGATCAGCAACCATTAAGGCATCTCCAAAATTCACAGGCCTTGGCACATCACACTTTTGGTGAAGTCACTGTACATATGCCTCTTTTGCTGAAGCATTGAAACGTTATTTTTAATTAGAGGCACATACAGAGCTGTCTAAAAATAAAAGGCAAGAGGCCATAAAGGTCAGCAGGAACAGCAGCAAGTGCAGCAGATCGATCACGCGCACAAAGGGATTATGCCAGAAGAGACAGCACCACACTTGTGCAATGGGCTGAAGCTGAAACGTCACTGGGACGTTCTGAGGGATAAGCAAAGACACCTCCTTCGTGGCAATCAGCAGAGGCCAGTACAGAGTGAGACATGAATAGAGAGCCACAGGTAAGCCAACCTTGTATATGAATGAAAACTGCACTTTTTAAAGAAAATTCAACTCCCCACATATTTTACTGATCTCATGAGTCAGTACTAGGATACTTTTCAGGATAACACCTGAAAGCAATATCTGGCAAACAGGGGAAAGGAACTTCTGATCATCTGCCCTGACAGTATTACATAGATTATGCAGACAGTGGCCTCGCTCAGGAATTCAGTAACAAAAGCACATTCAGGAGCCCCCATGAAGAGATCCAACCTTGCCTCTCCACCAGCAAACCCAGCTGTACTGCATAATGCCTGCTTACAGCAAACACAAATATATTTCTGAAAGACACAAAAGTGACAAGATGCTGTACTTCTTAAAGAAAGTCCAATTTCTCACATATTTTACCAATGTTACGAGTCAACACTAGGCTAGTTTTCAAATGCATCTTTATCCGTCTACAAATTGAAGGAAGCATCTTGAAGCAGATTCACTCTTGCTCTTCCAGAAAAACACTCATCCAAGATGAAGTGCAGGAAAATTCAAGCTCACAACATTCCGCTCTCAATTAGTGATTATTTTTAATGAGCTACAAACAGTATTACCCAAAGATTATCAGCAGCAACTGGCCTCAATGAGCACACAATTTTTGAGGAAAACAAACAAAACAAGCCCACACAAGAAAACCTCTGCTGGCCACCATCCAAGCAGACAAATTAAGGGACATTTTCAGATCATCCTGAAGAGTTCTCAGTACTAAAGCTAAAAACAGACTCAAAAGGGACAACTGCTGCTCCTCCTCCTAGAAAGGACAACTGCCTCATTGCTTTATGTTAATCTGACAAAAGCAATATTGAAACAAGAGCAAGAAAATCCTACCAACGCAGTGTCTTAGTTTCAGCTGGGTAGGAATTGTTTTCTTCAGAGTGTTTGATAAGATGCTATGTTTGGTTCTAGGAGAAAAACAATACTGGTAACACACTGATGTTAATAGTTGCTGCTAAGCAGTGCTGTACAGAGCCAAGGCCATTCACAGCAAAGAGCCCTGGGAGCTGGGAGGGAACAGAATTAGGGCAGCTGACTTAAACTGGCCAAAGGGATATTCCATACCATATGGCATCATGAGGAAGGAGAGTTTTGAAAGGGGTGGGGCACAGGTCACTAAGTGGTAAGCAACTGCTTCAGAATTACTTGTTAAATATATTCATATATACATACAGTCGTAACTATTATCCCTTCCCTTTGTCTTAGTAAATAGTTTTATTTCAACCCATGAGTTCTACTACATTTTTTTCCCCCCCTCCAGTTCTTTCCTCCAACCCTCTGGGAAGGGATAAGCCAACAACTGCATGGCGCTAAGTGACATGACAGCTTAAACCACAACACGTGGAAAACAAGGGAATAGATTTTTCATTGGCCTGATATACTAAACTGCAAATAGAACAAAAACCAATGGGAAAAGTGGGCAATGGTGGAAAAAGAAAAATAAAGGGGAAAAAATATATATATATAACTTCCTAGCTCATTGCAGCCACAAAACAGGGACAACAGTGAGACTCTGCTCATTCTCCCCCATCAGCACATGCTGACTTTTTATTTGTCTTGCTGTGATGCAACATCAGCACCCATAGCTGAGCACTTCAATGCAAATACCACAAGGAAACATCAAGATATCACAATGTGATTAATCTGTGGCTCCCATCAGGTCTTCCCAGATGATCGAGCATCTTGTCAGCTGCTGGAGTCTCAGCAGCAAAGCCACAGACCAGCATTAAACCAAGTAGCATTCCTACTTTATTATCTTGCCCTACTGATGAAAGGCATCCTCTTCCTTAATTTAAAATAACTAATCTATGTTACACTAGTACAAGTGGATGCACATTATATCTTTGTTGTATACCCTGGATATCTGACACAATTATTCTGAAAATCAAGGAGTAGAATCTCTCAGAAAATTGAGTAGGTGTACAACCAAGAAAACAGCAGGCTGGGATAGCTGGACACCACCACCTGCCTTGCTGAAAGGGAAGACACTCCTTAGGGCAAAAAGAGATAGTCATTTCTCCCCTCAATCAGCAGAAAATTAGCAAGGAGGCTAGAAATTTAATATAATTACCCTGAAACCTTTGAACCTTATTACTGCAAACACACACAAGTTGAACTGAGTGGTTGTGATTAGTCCCTTGCTCCCCAACATGCCAAGAATTAGTCACATGAGACTCGCACAGTTTAAGCCATAACACAATACACATGTCAGAGGAACAGTAAGCTAAAGAGAGGTTAGACATCCTTTCCTGTCAAGCACAGATACAAACCCAAACCTGGTAGAAGACGTAGCTGCTAAATGACAAGAGATGAATAATTTAATTTCCACTTGAGATAACCCTAGTTGTAATAAGAAAAAAAAAAATAAAGAATCAACAGGAAAAGAAAGTAAGCAGTGTTACAAGGTAGAACAATTAGGATATGCCACAGCAGCTGTGGACTGCCTTCAGTGTGGGCAGTGGCCCCTTTTTACATGTTTTTATAACACCTGGCACAGAGTTGGAACCTCACCAGTTCTAGAGTCATGTTTTAAGGAAAAATATTCCCTTCCTTGTGAGATTCATGCAGTGCTAATTTTTGCCACCAAGAGTAAAAACAGCACTGGCAGATGTGGGGTCTGCAGCAGGAATCAGATCCCTGAAGTTCCTCCCAAGAACAAGTTCTCAATTTTCCATGGCTGGAAATGGGATCATAAAAACCATAGAATCATTGAAGACAGAAAAGACCACTAAGACCATCTAGTCCAACCATCAACCCATCCCCACCATGCCCACTAACCACTTCCATCAGTGCCATATCTCTGTGTCTCCTGAACGCCCACAGGGACAGTGACTCCACCCACCCCCCTGGGCATCCTGTGCCACTGCATCACTACTCTTTCAGAGAAGACATTCTTCCTAATATCCAACCTGAAATGTTACAGAATAAGCACTGCTCCTGGGCATCCTTACCTGGGACCCGTTTTTCAGAGGAACAGAGCATCAGCAGTGTGTTCACAGCACACACCCAGCACCCCCAGCTTGTGCAGTAAGTAACTTTATTTTTTAATTTAAAAAAAGCTGGCTTATCCTTAGGTGCCTGTTTAAACAGACACCATAGACACATGTGATGATTTTTCTTCTCATCTTATAGCCCCAAAGATACTGCTCTGCAGTGTTTGTATAGAGACAAATATATATGTTTTTATATATATATATATATATATATATATATATATATATAAGGTTTACCATTCCCAGTTCAGAAACACATTACCATGAGTTCAGCTCTGAAACTTCCCGTTTCCCACTGCATATGAAGTTACTTAAACCAAATTACTTCTACAGAAGAGAGATGGCAAACAGACTTCATCTTAGAGAAGTTTCCGTCTTGATTTTCCTGACTTTGAGCAGGACCATCACTTTCTCTAGCAAGCTACCCTTTAGCAGGCAAGTTTTCCCTGCATAAAGATTGAATCTTAAAACATTTAAGATAATACATAACATTAACACCACTGAGCTGGCCTGACAGCTAAGCAGCCTTTCCAAAGAATAACCACATCACACAGAGAGGAGGGTAGACAAGCAGCTGGACCATCAAATGCTGGAGGATTCCTAAATCTCACATCTCAGCATATTGTCAAGGCATCGAGCTCACATCTTTTAACCAGTTCTTGTAACTGAAAGCTTGGTTTTCACCTCTAGAAGGATAAACTGCTTAATCACCATATAACCTGATGTAAAGACAGCTGCTACACAAGGCAGGGGAGCACCAGGACAGATGGGAGTTGATCAAAACGCACTTCTACAGCACAGGCACTCCAGGACTCCTCTCATTCGAAAGGAAACTTGCTATATAAAAAAGGCCCCTCTGCAGAGGGAGGCAGAGCTGCTCAGAAAACGCACATCTCTAGCCCTCAGAGATCACCATGGTATACTCTTACAGTTCCACAACTGAACACAAAAGTACATTTCTAGGTATCCATGTTCCTGCTCAGCTTCACCTTGGGAAAAGTAAGGCAGACAATCACTTGTTAATAGCTTGGAGTTCTGTGCAGCCCACATGCTCAGCAAAAGCTTGTCCCTGTGAGCTGCATAGTAAATGATAACAAAGCTAACTGTTTGGAGGGGAAACAGATAAAGCTGACTCCAGGAAGTAACAGCCAAACTCTTTGGTTCGTGGTTTGGGGTTTTATTTCTTAGCTTTGGTAAGGTTTTTTTGTTTTTTACTTCCACAAGAAGCATCTTCACAACTCTAACCAAAGGACAACGTTACTGATACAGAATTAGAGATGCATGAACTTCGCTTGATATGCCAAAGAACACATCAACACGTAGCGCCCAAACCATGCAAAATCTTGGCAAAATTAAGGCTGAATTCTGCTATGGACAACATCAAAAGTAAGATTTCAAATCTCTACTGAGACACCAAGATAATTTCTCTACACATACACTCTATTCTCATTTCTGCGCACTTGTGTTGTCTTCTCCTCCCATTGCAACACTGCAACTCCCCACACGTTTTTAAAAAAGCCCAAGCCCAAGCACACGTTGCAAGCTATCTCGCTGTCATCTATTATTCAAGAAAGGTCTCATTGAATAAATGTCTGTTCAGAGGCTCTAAACAAATTTCATTTCTGAACACCACTGTCTGCAGCCCAGCGGGCCATTTCACCAAGATAAGATCACACATTTAATCAAACGCTTCAAAAAAAAGAAATACACACCGAGTTTGCTTAATAACGTCAAATAATAAAAGTGCAACACTGGCAGCATACTAATTTTTAGTACTCTTTCTTCTTTGAGGGTTGTCTCAATAGTCAAGGTCAACCGTACATGGGATTTCTTCTAATTAGGGCCTCTGGTAAAGGCTAGACCTGCTTATTCTCACCACTTAACCACGGTTTTCCCTAAAATGAAGACATCTCTTTTTCATTTTAAATTAAATCATTGCAGTATCCCATCCAAGTGTGACAGACAAAACTACACAACTCAGTTAATTCAATAGAGGATGTATGTGAAAGACAACAAAACCCACATCTTTTGTGGTCAGTGAGGAACCACCCACGCAAACGTCTATGGTACAAAAGAAAAACTGATTTACGGAAGGAAAGAAAAGATTATCTGCTCAGTGTTTGACTACAGCTCCTACTGCAGAGCAGCACAGACACATTGGAGTTGTGAATGAGGAGTGGACCTGCTGCCCCTACATCAATGTATGTTTTGTCATTTATTTTAATGCAGTAGGAAGAAGTAGAGACAGCTCAAGAAGCAGCATTATGTCATTACAACTACAAAATAAGACCGTATTACTACTGATCACATTTCCACGATATTCATCACTAATTCTCCTAGTACTTTGTCACTGACTTCTATCATTTCATTTACATATCGAGCTACCAGTTTTATCACAATTACTGCTTGGCCCCACGTTACATGAACTTGGGAAGAACCCCAGACCCTAGCTGTGATCAAGCATGCTGCTTGAAAGGGGTCAGACAAAAGCCTATATCCTCACCCCTGCATGGGCCCATGGGTTATGCTGGTCTGCCCTCTGCTCACACGGGACGAGCGAGTGATCAAGCGTGAAGACATCAGGGCAGACAAGCCCCCATCTGCTACTCCCAAAGCTGAAGGAGACAAACAGAAAGGCAGCTTCTAGGCATACTCCCCCACCAAAGTTTTGCTCTCCTGCTGCAAACATCCCCATAATCATCTTTTCATAGACACCACAATGTTCACAGCAGAGACCCAGATTTTTTTCCACAGAAAAGAAAAATTACAGCTTCTCAGTTTAAGCTGGCATAAACAATTACTGAGGTCCACACACAGCATCCTTCCACTGGTGCTCACCAGTAAGCCAACATCTCATCCCCACTGCATGCATGGAGCTGCTCATAGGAACAAGCATTCTCTGGACAAACAACTGATCCTAAAGGATCAGTGATACTCAACCATGTTTTTTATGAAATCAAGTATATTTGCACAAGTACAATTTTCTTGTTGCGCTACAGACTTCCTTCCCAAATCAGCAATGTTACACGGAGAAGCACTCCCCATCCCACAACCTAAATGCATTACACAGACTTTAGAAAGACTCACTGCCAATTGGTGACCTACTTAGATCTATATAGCACATTACAGTTGTAACTGTGGATCACTAGCCAGAAGGTCAGAAGTTACAACCCTAAACAGTGTAATTGCTATATTTTAAACACCTTTCAGGATAAATTTTACACAAAGAGACACACAACTTTTGGAGTTAACTAAACTAAGCTTGTAACAGCACAGTCCTTCTTTTAAAGTACAAGAAAAGGAAATGTAAGACAGAAGAGAGGAAAAAAGACACAGATAAGAACAGGCAACAGGTGACATGGATGCCATTAACCAGTTTCAGAGCATACAAGAAAGACAGCAGTCACAATCCAGTAATAAAGAAGAAACAACTTACTCTTTCCGATGGTAAGAACTTTCCAGAAACTTCAAAACGAGGCCATCTCTAAATAGAGGCCCTTCCCCTTTGGCTGCCAGCACTTAAATGAAGTTAGGAAGGAGTGGACTCTGGGTCCACCACTTGTGGCTGTGTAGGTGGATTGCACACACCTGTGTTCTTGGGGCTGGGCCTGCCCCTTCACCAGGTGCTCAATCACTGGTTCCAGCTGAGACCAAACGGTTTCCATACAACCACTTCACACACCTGCATCCATTAAAGATAATCCAAACTGACATTCTCTTCAAGTCTGTGCTGTGGGTTTAAAGTGTAGAAGTCACATCATAATTTCCCTTGGAAATGGGTTTTAGATGCACTGGATTTCCAAATGATTAAAGGCCATGTTTATAACATGCTAAATCTGAAGGAAGAACAGTTTAGATAGTGCACAAACTCAAGCAAAGTCGTAGCATCCACTTGAGCAATTTGTTGCATGCTGCAGGTTTAAAAAATATAAATGTTTCTCCTAATAAGCCATCGACTATTTGATTGTAGACCAGTTCTATGTACCTCCAGAAAACCTTGACAGAAATAGGCCTTCAGGATGGAATCCAAAAGGCTTTTGTTTACTGTGGGGGTAATATTGCAACACTACCCAGAAGATGGGAAGAAAAAAGAAAAACATCACCATAAAAAACACAGCTTAAGTATCCACCTTACCTAAAAAATAGATAAATAAACAAAAACCTGTCTCCTTTGAAACAAATGACAGGAATCTCAAAGGGATGTGTCAGTCAGTAACACACACACACAGTTGCTAAAGAGGTGTGAAAGAAAAGGAGTTAACATGATCTCCTAAACCCTCCTCAGCTCTATCCAACAGTGAAACCTATTCAAAGAGATGGCTTCGATGGGTGATTTTTTTTTTCCTCCTCCTTTCCCTCAGCAGTCTTTGGAATGGCTTTGAGGGAAAGAAGAGAAAAAAAGGAAGAAAAAAAGCAAGCCATTGAAAATCTCCTTACAGGGTCAGCTGTCACTAAAATGCACTTTAGTATTCAGGGTACCCACCCATGCAGAACATCAAAAACTGGGCTGAGGTCCCTCTCTATTCTCGCAGGCTCAGGCCAGCACGGAGTGTGAGACGCGATGCGGAACAGCAAGGCACACTGCCTCTGCAGGGCTCGCAAACAGCAGCACCAGCCCATGGAACGCGACGGGGGGTCACCGTGCTTTGCACAAGCAAAGAGGCTGTGTGGGCTTAAGCCGGCTTGTGCTGGCACTGCTAGGAACTGAAACATCTGCACAACTGGAGATTCGTGGTCTCATATCGGTATGCAAAGTTCAAGCTTACTAATGTGCCATCTCCTAAATGAACTCCCCATTATCTCCCTTCTTTTTCCTGCTCTTTCCAGGCTGCCTATGGGAACACAAGTCTTAGCATTCACCCATCATTTTGTGGAAATAACAGGAAAGAAAATATAAAACAGCAGAAAGTCAGGCAATTGCACATTCATTATATTTCCATAACTTTTTCTTCTGCTGTATTAAGCTAAACCTGAGCTTCACAGGCTGCTCAGCATCTTGGCCAGGCTTTGCAGCTTACACTAAATTCTCCACCTAAGCTAGATGAGCTCTCAGTTGGCTACCATGCCCATCTCTGACACATCCCTGCCCCCTACATTAACATATTCAAGAAAGCTGCAGACCGCACTTCCATGCTGCAATGACTCTTCTGCTCTCTTCGTGGAAAAACTTCTCATTTAGGCAGTCCTGGGATCAGTAACATCAAATCCAAAACGGGCTGCTACAGCAAATATCAATGACCAGCCCCTTAGTGGTTAAGAAACCCCACCCCTAAGAAACTTAGTGGCTCAGCACACCCCAAAAAAAATCTGTTTTGTTTTGGTGAATACACATACCTACATACATATGTCTGCGCTTATGTTTGGAGTATAAGCGCAATTCTTAAATACCTATTTTCCACTTCATCAGGTTTGAACAAGAAAACAAGAAGACCTCTGTCTGTTCCCCAAAAGATCACAGTGCTTGGTTGCATGTGCCCATAGGAGAAGTAAATGCACTAGGACTGAAATAATCAGAATATTTCTACCTCTCTCATTGGAAACCATGTCCATTCATTAAGGTTCCTTATGTCTGTAACCAGACACTTTGTTTCTGTGGAATGGAAAAGGTTAAAAGTGTTAATAGAGAAGGGACTTGTATCCAATGAGCGTTACAAGCAGACTATGCATCCTTGCTTTATACCACTTAGAGCATTTCTGAAGTGTTAGCTGAAGGTGTTAGGTTCAAAGGAGAAGAGCGCCAGCAAACATGGGCACCTTTGCATGGGACGTCAGAGTAGGACCACGCATTGATAACATTTTAAGGACCACTCCTGCAAAAGCACATGTATTCATCTTCACCTCATTTCAGCTTTGCACTATTGCAAGAAAACATTCATGCTGATCTTTTGTATTTATGATGTTTCATCAGAACTTTAAGAAATGCATAGCTTCACTGAGAAGTGCAATCAATGATTTGAATTGATTTATGCCAGGTAAGGATCCAACTGCAATCAAGTCAGTAAGCTTCTCCAATTAATAGTAGCAGAGCTATGAACCAATCTATTCAAAACGTAGTGCAAAAAAATCCAAAGATATTCTCTGTAAGGCATCCCTTGCAGTAAACCAGAGCTGTGCTATGGACTGCTACAGCGGTCTTAAAACTACCAAGATGCTTCCCATGGAATTACTCATATGTTGACTAATGCACTTATCAGAATCAAAAAATATATCCTGTTAGTCTCCGGCCATATGTTAATGGCTGCTCTGTTGAAGTTTTTAACTATCAGCCGTTTAAATAATGCTCTAATGACTGTTTCCAAACATTTCTCTGCTTCCTTCTGAAAGGTATCTACTTCGTGGCCATTGAAACCAAAAAACATCAGGTCTGAAAATAAAACATCTTCACTTTTACCTCTTTTCATAGACAGATATTAGAAGTGGGCAGTCTTCTAATTTGTAGCAGATCAAGCAACTTCATTCAATCTGAAGTACCACCTCTATCAAAAGCATTACAATCTACAGTGCTGAAGTGAGGTTTGTGTTTGAAAGGACGTCACATCGTTGCTTCTTGACTATCAGCCTCTCTCAACTGCAACGGGAAAAAAAAGTCCCCATCTCCACTAATCAAATCTCACATTAAAAAAAACAAAACAAACAAAGAACAACCACAAAACAAAACCAACAGCCAAGACCTGCAGAACAGATAAATGAGGGTTGGTTTCACTAATATACAATGCCTGCAGGTTCCAGCGCTGTTCTGAGCAGGCCACACTTCCATCACAGTGCCCTGTGACAGTGTTCCTGGAGCACACATGAAGCTTATACACAGAGGTCATCAGCCTCCTCCTTTACCCTCCCTGGCACCTCAAGCTTAGTAAGTAAAATATGGTCCACAATACCACTGAAATGAAATTCTTATTGCCTGAAGGGGCTGGTTTACTTGATATAGCCACAGATGCACGGTGCATTGGTGACTGATGAACACAATGGAGAAGCTGAGGATGCCCCCTCCCTGGAGTTGCTCAAGATCAGGTTGGATGGAGCCCTGGGCAGCCTCATATGGTGGGGGGCAACCAGCCCATGGGTAGGGATTGGAACTGGGTGGGCTGTAAGTTTCCTTTCAACCCATTCCATGAGTCTATAACTAAACACATTTGTCTCGCAGCCAAAACCAGAAGTCTCTTTGAAAAGGCTGCTGAAAGAAAACTTGCAGCCTACACACTTTGCCCACTGTTTTTACCAATCAGTTTGTCCCAGCCTTTCCCATCCCATAGGTGTCTTCTGCAGACACCACAGTCTCCATCCTACTTCATTCCTCCATAGAAGAGCACCTATTCACAAGGAACAATGCACTGTAGACATTTCTCTAGTGAGAAGCATGAAGAAAGCATTACACTGCATCCCAGTGGGAGTGCATCTGTTGGAAGAAAGAGGAGCTGGCAGGGAAGAGCTGGGAATCCTCAAGAACCACGGTAAGATCTCTTCAGAGCTCCCATGCTCACCAGGTACATCCCACCTGACAAGCAGCCTCCCATCAGAAGCGGACAGACAACACGAGTTTGCTCTGCAGGGCCGTCACATTGCCTAAGCACTCCCCACTCTCAGGGCAGTATCAGTACCACCTCCAATGTAAGAATTTGGGAGCTGCATTTCCAGTGCTCCCTTGCGATGAGAAGGAATGCTCCAAAGAATACAAAGTTCTGCCAAAATCACTCCCATCAGAGCACTGAGCTGTTTCTACAACCAGCTAGCAAGACAACGAAATAAGTTCTCTTCCCTTATTTATTTTTACGCCTTGTGCCCAGCCTTCCTATCATAGCTTTTCCCTGATTCATTCTTCCTCACTGAATTCCACACCTCTCATCAGCCTCTAGCCCTTCCTTTAAGCCATGCCACACAAGAAACAGTTTCCCAGCCAATCTACGCCAGTCCCAACGCTATTAGTATCAAAATTTGCAATAATAAATCAGCAGCTCCCAGGACTGCTCCATTTACAAAGCCTTCCCTCTCCCGTGTGCATCTCATTTACTGGCATTGATGATGCATGCGCTCATGCTCTGAATGTGAAAGCCCTCCCAGCGGCACCGCACTCCCCAGCTGACGTGCTGACCGAGGCGAAAGGTCGGGCGAGCTGCTCTCCAGTAATCCAGTCCACACACCATTTTACACCTTCCATTGGGCAGCGCAGACACCCAGCAAGCACCCTGCGAGCACCTCCTCCTCTGAGCTTGCCTGCCTTCCCCACATGGCTAGCGAAGGACACTGGGTTCGTGTTGTGCTGTGGGAGCAGCCACGCCGGGATGAGCTCCTCCAGCCCTGCAGCCAGCACAGGATGAGAGCAATGCAGCCACCGATGGGGACAAATAATGGAATCACACAGAACTCATGTGCTAGCTCTAGCTTTATGAACTCCGGTCCTTAAGGCACAACAGAGATCCATGCCAGCCTCCTTGCAGGTAACAACACAACGGCTACTTTGTAGTAAACCACGCTCAGTATGGAAAAAACTCTGCTAAGGAGCCCCAACCACAACAAGGGGATTGTGTCCCTCCTGAAACCGGAGCACAGCCGTTTCACCTTCAGAAAAGCTCTCAGCCCTGCTCTAAACTTTGTCACCCAGCGGCAGCACAGGCAGGCGGCTCTGTGCCCTTCCTGCTCTGCTCTCCCAAAGCGATGGCTGCAGGCTCGCCGACACCAGCCTCTTTAACCTGCAGCACCTGGCCTGCCCCATAAAACTTGGTAGAAGGATTTTTCCTAATGAATACACAGTAGAAGCCTGTTCATATTGCGAGCCCCTGGAAATTATGATAAATGAGCTTGACGAGGCACACGCTGCTACTCAATACCAGGCAAGCAGCACTGGCTGCACTCTGAGACAGCATTCCATAACAAAAAGAAATGCATTCATTTCAACTCCACAGAAGATTTTTTTTTTTTGGTTGGCTTTGAGATTCTCCATCCAGTGCCCTGGAATAACCAGTATCAAAAAGGGACAGTGACTTGCAGGCTCTCTTGCTGCCCCATAGCAAAGCACAGAGGGCATTCTCATCCATTTATGTTTGCACCTCAGCCTCCTTCTAAGCAGCAAGGGCTGGGAGAGGGGAAACGTTAATACCTCCTCATGAGTAATCCAAACAGGAGCATAAATACAACAGACTCGGTTGTAGTGGCCAAAGCTGGGAATGCTACGGTGACAAGCATGCAACAATACATTTCTTTTGGCCACATATGAGTCGTTTTAACTACAGCAGAGAAGAATAGAATGCCCATCAGGATAGGGAAAGAGGCTCCCTTCCTACCTTGCAATCCCTCCTCAAAAAACAAACAAACAAACAAACAGCTGCACATCCACAGGGTGAAAAACCAAAGGAATGCATGGCGGGCTCATTGCTCCTGTGGACAGCTCTGGGCACTGATGAGATGCAGACCCTAAAGTAGAGGTGCCCAGGGAGCATTTCATAGAACCATTAAGGTCAGAAGAGACCGCTAAGATCATCCAGTCCAACCACCAACTCATTTTTGGGCATCGCAGCTACAGCTCCACCAGCTATACAGGCACTGGTTGAAACTGGGCTTCCTACACTGGGAAGGCAGACGAGTGCTCCCTGGTTTGTGGCAGGCGGCTATCACCACTCTCATGAGTGTATTTCCAAGTTAAATAGTCATAAGATTGTTGCAAGGGGAAAGCAAATAATTCAGTAAGCAAATAAATGAGTTTAAAAAAAAAAAGAAAAAGAAAAAGAAAAAAAGAAAAAGAAAAAAAGAAAAAGAAAAAAAAAACAGGGAGAAAAAAAGAAGGGGAGAATAAGGGGAATGCAATTTTTACCATTTTCTTCCTCCACCCATGCACACTGGCCCCTCTCGTCCAAAAAATGTCCCTGCTGAATGCAGACCTGCAGCCAGCCAGCAAACACCGAACACCCCAGCCAGGCACCAACCCGGGCTGCGCGTTTCCCTCTGCCTGCAGGGACGGAGCTGCACATCCCTGCCCACCCCGCGGCCGGGCACACGCAGCCCCCGACGCACCCCGGTCCGGCAGCATCCCACCCACAGCCCCGTCCTCCCGCTGCCATCCAGGAACTCGGCGGCTTCTCCAGGCACCCCTCCAGCAATGCGATAGGAACATCCATCCTCCGAGGGACACAGGCATGGAGCAGCGAGGGAAACTCGGGGATTTCTACGGGTAACAGAAGCAAAGCCTTCCATGGAGAAGGAAGAGCAGACACAAAACCCACCGAGGCTCTTCCATCTCGCAGCCATCCGTCCCCTTCATCCCCAGCACGCAACTCCCGTTACCTGCAGGACGCAGCCCACCCCTGAGGACCACCACCCTCCATAAGGAACCAATGGGATCTGATGGCAGCGGGCAGCCCTCAGCCCGGTGCGGGTTGGATGCGGGGCCGGCACCGATTCATGAGGCGCCCGGCGGATGGAGGGCGCTCGGATGGAGGGTGCTCCGTTACCTTTAGTCACCTCCGGCTGCCGAGATGCCAATCCCCATCGGTTCCTCAACAACCTGCAGCGGGGGAGCTGCTGCTGCTGCTACCACAATCCAGTCATAAAAAGCAGAGCTGGCCACGGTACCAGGAGGCACACGAAGAGCAGGGGATCGTCGCCCAAGGAAAGAAAAATGTAAGAAAAAATAATATATATATAAAAAAATTAAAAATGGAGAAAAAAAAAAGGGGGGGAGGGGGGGAAGGGGGAAGGAAGAAGAAAAAGTCTCTCCTCCGCTGCCTTCTCCTCCCGCAGCACACGCTGGATACCGGAGGGTGTGTGGGGATGGGGAGGCGGTCTCTCCCGCTCTCCCCGCCGCCAGCCCCCGGCCGCAGCCCCGCGGCTCTATCTCCTCCAGGTGGGCAGCCTCAGGGCCGGGGGGTGGCCGCGGAGCCCGCACCTCCGCCCGGGCGATCCGGATGCGGCACGGTCATCGCCTGCCTTGCTGCTGCTGCTGCTGCTGCTGCCGCTGCTGCCGCCGCCGGGGACAAGGAGCCGCTGCCGAAGAGACCACCAAAAAAAAGGAAGAAAAAAAGAAAAAAAAGGAGAGCAATCTTCCACCATCCCCCTTTTCTCTTCCTCCTCCAGCAGCACCAGCCGCTCTCCGCATCCGCTCCCTGCCCCCGGCCCCTCACTCCGCCGGGGCTGGGGGACACAAAGGCTCCCGCTCGCAGGGGGGCGGCCGGCCCTCAGCTCCCCGGAGCCCCCCGGAGCCTTCCTCCTCCTCTTCCTCCTCCCGCTGCGGACACCGCCAGCCCCGGCTCGGGTGGGCTGGGCGGGCGCGATGGGGGGGGAGAGGGGGCACGGCCGCCGGCAGCACGGCACGGCACGGCACGGCTCACACACGGGGAGGGGGCGGCCCGGCAGCGGCAGGCGGCGCGGCGCTGCTGCCCTGCCCGGCGGCGGCCGCACGGAGCCGGGCGGGCGGCGAGCCGAGGGGCGGGGGAGCGCCGAGGGCCCGGATCTGGGTTGCGTGGACGCGGGCTCCACCTAGCAGCCGGCGCCGCGCCGCGCCGACCCCGGCCCCTTCCCTTTTCCTTTCCCCTTTTTCCGGCGCCCACCTGCACCCGTCCCCATCGCCGCTCTCCGACACCCGCCGAGAGGATCCCCCCCGCTGCCCCCAGCACAGCGGCCAATGGCAGGCTGCCCACCGAACGAGGAATCCCCCGCTGGATTCCCCCACCTCCCCATTGGATGCTCTGCTCATTGTAGCCAGCGAAGCGGCCAATCATAACCATGCAATCCAGCGCAGAACCCGCTGGATTTCTCACCTTCCCATTGAATGGTCAGGAACAGAGCATTCCTTGCTGGATTCCCCATCTCTAGATTGGCCGCCCTGCTTGTGATCCCCAGCCCAGCAGCCAATCACAGCCAGAATGCTGGGCTTAGAACCCCTTCCCACAGCCCACTCAGGATTAAGGTTCTTCAACAGGCTCCTAAGGATCTCCAATGGCAGATCCTACAGCCTTGTAGGATACTCTCTGCAGGGATGAAGGCATTAATTAATCCCATTTGCACACACAGACCACAGATCAGGAAATGCCTTCACACATTCCTAGCTGCATTACTAGGTCAGGTTGATGGTTGGACTTGATAATCGTGAAGATCTTTTCCAACTTAAATGACTCCATAGGCACGGAAGCACACATTTTAGGTTAAGAACTGCTGTTTTGGAGGCACTGGTGTGTTGAATTAAATCACAGAATCATTTGAGTTAGAAGGAATTCTTAAAGGTCATCTGGTCCAGCTCCACTTCAATGAATAATAACACCTACAGCTACATCAGGGTGCCCAGAGCCCCGTCCAACCTGGCAATGAATGTCTGCAAGGACAGGACATCCACCACCTCTTTGGGCAACCTCACTGTAAAGAACTTCTTTCTTATATCCAATCTAAATCTCCCCTTTTAGTCTGAAACCATTTCCCCTTGTCCTAACACAATGCACTCTGCTAAAGCGTCTGTCCCCTTCCTTCTTACAGCCCCCTGGTGGATGCTGGAAGGCTGCTATCAGTTCTCCCCAGAGCTGCCTTTTCTCCAATCTGAACAGCCTCAGCTCTTAGCCTGTCCCCGTAGTTGAAGTGTTTTTTGTGGCCCTCCTCTGGATGTGCTTCAGCAGGTCTGTGTTTCTCCTGTACTGAGGGCTCCACATCTGGACGCAGTGCTCCAGGTGAAGCCTCACCAATGCAGAGCAGAGGGGCAGAATCTCCTCCCTCTCCCTGCTGACTGTGCTTCATTGGATACAGCCCAGGATACAGTTGGCTTTCTGGGCTGCAAGGGCACACTACTGGCTCTTGTCCAGCTCACCACCCACCAGTACCCCAGGTCCTTTTCACCAGGGCTGTACTCCATCCTTTCATCCCTCAGCTTGTACTGATAGCAGTGGTTGGCACAACCCAGGTGCTAGACCTTGCACATGGATTTGTTGATCCTCATGAGATTTTCCTGGGTCCATTGCTCAAGCCTGTCCATGTCTCTCTGAATGGCATCCTGTTCCCCAGGCATTTCAACTGCACCACATGGCTTGGTGTCATGCACAAACTTGATGAGGATATACTCAGTGTTGATGTCACACACACACACACAAAGAAAAAGAATAGAAAATAAAACAGATCTATATGTTATAACAGATCTGCCCCAAGAGTTTCTACTTCCAGCAGACCTCTGTGAAGTCACGCTACAGAACACCTGGCCTCTCCCACCAGGCTGCAGAATTATCCCCAAAAGTCCAAGCAAACAGCACACAACCTTCTGCAAATGTTTACCTTATGTAAAAGTGGGTTTTAAACCAATTAAAAAGCCATTGTGTTTTGGCCTTGCATTTGGCTTACCAAAATTGTTCTCTCCTTGAGTGGGAGCCTCAGGGCATCCATCTCTTCAGTCTCAGCAAACTCCTCCTCCAACAGCCCTTCTTCGAGGGGCCACGTGGGAAAAAAGAAAAAGTGGGGAAAAAAAAGAACCTCAAAGTTCTTTTTCCAGCCTCTACCAGGATACTTGGAGATGTGAGACTCTCTGAGATGTGATTATCTCTCCAATGACATTCACCACTTCTGCTCTGGGAGTGAAACAAAGCCATACAAGCTGCAGTGAGATTTGCTACATATCTTTAAGCTCTGTTTTAATGCAGAGGTGAGAATGAAATCAATGTTTAGTCCGCAAGTGGAAAAAGATGAAGTACCACTTGCCTTACAGTGGGATTTTATTTTTCTCTCATAGAACAACAAAAATGTTTGGGCTGGAAGGAAACTTAAAGCCCACCCATCCCAACCCTCTGCCGTGGTCTGGTTGCCCCCTTACCAGCTCAGGCTGCCTGGGGCCCCATGCTGCTGGCCTTGGAGAAGTTCAGTTGGGTTGTGCAGTTTTAGTCTCCACTGGCAGCTGCGAGTTGATTCCCTGAAGGACATTTTCCCAGCACTTTGTCCAGTGAAAACTGAAAGGTGTTCAGGTTTCTCCCCGTTCCCCTGAGTGATTACTCTCCACTCTCACATATCTCATCATTTGGAAGATTTTCCTGCTGTTCAGCCTACATTTTCCGTTTCTTAATTTCATCCCATTACTTGTGGTTATGGCCCCAATTAATCAAAGTACTTCAATGCGTGCTTAAATTTAGGTATGTGCTTAAGCTCCATTGAAATTACACATGTCAGTGTTGTGCAGCCCTGATGGATATGCGCATGTGTTTAAGTACTGTGCTGAATTGGGACCATGCATCATCCCAAATGCTTACCCTTCTCTCACAAGTTTTTAAACAATTATCCCTTCTCTGCTTGACTATTGATTAGATAAGCTATCTATTTAAGCTATCCAATCTTTCTTTGTGTATCACTCACTCCACACAGTTGATATTTTTTCTTCTTTGAGCAAGAATTCCCTCAATTTATGTTTTGTAAAGACAAGCAGTAAGGTATCACAGTTCAGTGCCATCTCCCGGGTGTGATGATGTGATATTACTCTTTGCTACTAAAGAACACAGCAGCCCCAACCTGCACTGATTTATTTCACCGCTCTATCAGTTCATAAGACTCTCTGTAACATACCCCATGCCTTTTCCATATCCATCACCCTGGCATATTGGGCATTTTGTTTGCATGGAAAGATGGACCTTCAGTCTTCAAAATCAGGAAACCTGTGACAGATCCAAATTGAAGCCTTTGAGGTTTCCAGAATTCTTTCTCTCGTGAAAAAGAAATCTCCATCCCAAGCCATGATCTCCAGATGCATTATTTGAATGAGCTCCTCCAACATTTTGGGTCTCTAATCTGTTTTCTTCTTCAGGAGGATTTGTAAAATACTCAAGTAATATTCTTGGCAAATACAATTTGCCAACAACTTTTACCCTTCCCCGTGAAAGATCATGAATAAAGACACAAAATAGAGCATTTGTCACCGTAGTGCCTCACCAGAAACTATCTTGGTGTGAGAACACCGATAGTGAATAAAAACCCACTGCCAGACAGCAGGAGTATCCAAAGCAATTTAAGTTAAACGCGAAAGCCAGCTCTCATTTCACAAGACAGGCTTTGCTCCTATGCTGGGGTGGCAGCTCCCCCCAGCCACAAAGATCACTGTCATGCAGAAACAGCAAAGACCACGCAGGGTGCCCCAGCCCGGCTGCTTACCTCTCGTTATTCCTTTAAGCCCCAGGTAGTTGTGAAACCTTAATAATGGTTTCATTATTTTACTGTGGATTAAAGTTAGGTTTGGTGGATTGTAATTGCCTGTGATTCTCCTTTTTTTTTTTCTCTCTGAAAATCTGTGTCCCATTTACTCTCTGGCTCTCTCTCAGATTTTCATGAACTTCCATAAACAACTGTCACTGAGCCATTACATTCTGTAATGAATTACCTTATTCTCAGAGGTGCATGTCATCTGGACCAGTTCACTGGTACACATTTATGCTTTTCAGGCTTTTTGTTGTTGTTGTTTTTTAAAGCCAGTTTTCCACTGCTAGATACATTTACTGATGTTTTCTTTACTTCACAATCAAGTATTCTGTGGCTCGTTTTTCACTTGCGTTTCCAATGTGATGTATTGTTATGACAAAAATATAAGAACTGTAAAAAACAAATGCTATGGGGTGATACAAATAAACAACACAGGCTTCCTACCAGATCCTGCAAAACTCAGCTTGTCTTCTGAGCAAGATTCCCATTTTTTACCCATGTTCCCCTCATAAAATCACAACAAATCAGAGCTTATCAATCTCACAGGGTCACAGAATCACAGGGGTTGGAAGGGACCTCTGGAGATCTGCCAGCCCAACACCCTGCTAAAGCAGTTTCCTGCAGCAGGTCACACAGGACAGTGTCCAGGTGGGTCCTGATTATCTCCAGAGAAGGAGACTCTGTGATCACACTGAGTAGCTGTTCAGTGCTCTGTCACTCTCACAGGGGTGTTACTATGGAATCTTCACTGTTCCAGTTTCTGTCCAGTGCCTCTTGTTCTGTTGCTGCAAGCCACCAAAGGAGTCTGGCCCCATCCACCTGACTAACATCTATTACATATTGAAAAGCATTGATCAGAGCCCCTCTCAGCCTTCTCTTCTCCAGGCTGAACAGCCCCAGCTCTCTCAGCCTTTCCTCATACAAGAGATGCTCCAGGCCCTGACCACCTTTGTCACCCTCTGCTGGACTCTTGTCTCATTCTTGATCCAGCAAATCCAGAAGCGGGCACAGTGCTCCAGATGTGGCCTCACCAGGGCAGAGTAGAGTGAGAAAAGAAGCTGCCTTGACCTGCTGTCAGTGCTCTGCTGAAGGGCTGCACAGCCTTCAGGTGAGTCAATCTCTGTAACAACTGATGATGTACAATAGCAAGGAGTGGGAACCCAACAGACCCCGCTTGCTAATTCCTCTGTTCAGGACAACACTCTGAGATCACTCCCTAACTAGAATTACTCTGCTGTTGTATATGAAGCCATGGAGGCCAAGGCAACTGGAATTAAAAACTGAGTGTGCAGTGGCTTTTCATGTGCAAAACACTCATGGTAATCTTGCTTTTTTGTTGCTGTGTAGAGATGTCACGCCATACCTGTATCATTTGATTAAAGCATTTTACCCTTTGCAGATTCAGTTTGAGTTGAACTGTTTTTGAAACACATCTTCCAGTTTTGTCAGGATTTTTTTGCTTTCATAAGGATCAAATGCAGGTCAAGGGTAATTTTATAACTGCAGACATGCTCATAAAAACACACACACACACAAAAAAAAAAAACAATAGAAAGCCAACACACAACCCACACATATTACATTAAAAAAAATAAATTATTTCTATCATTTTGAAAATGTATAAGGTAAAAAAAAAAAAAAAGAAAGAAAAAAAAAGCCTTTTAAGTTACCAGTGAAAGCATGTTTCTAATATCTTGGCAGAGCAGCACAGAAGATACAGAGTGCCATGGAGCACCCAGCCCCAAAGTTGCTGCTGACATATTTCCTTACATTCTTTATGAGTCAGCCCGATGCTTCACACTAAGCCATTACAAGTGGAAGGGTTGTACAAGCATTGCAGAAGCTGGTGGGATCACAGAATAGCCCTGTGTAAGGATGATCTGAGCTGCTGACCCAAATCTGGCTGTCATGGAGGTAATAATGCAATTAGACACACACAAAAAAGTCATTGATAATTTAGCTTAATTGAAACTTAACAGCATGGCCTTCCTGTAAGGCTTCAACTGTTTGAAAAGTACGACCTACGTTGTACCAGTATTTAAATACCATGGGAGAAAATAGAAACTGTCTGTAGAATCAGTATTTAAAGAACTTGTCTTTTTCCTTAATGAATGTGGACTCCAAAATTAACAGTTTGACTTGTGAATTCACAGAGCTGGCTTGGTATTTTTGAAGTGCCTTGTGCTTTTTGCAAGAAGAAGGGAAAAGCCTCTCCTTGTGGGTGGATAAGTGAGTCTGGAGGATGTAACCAACTGCTGTAAGAGATGGACTTTGATCCAGAAGGCACGTTAAAGGGCATGAGTGTGCTAAGTACACTTCATCCGGGCTAAATGGAAAGAGCAATTAAATGCTCCTCCATATAGCTATTATTGAAACAACAGGAAGCAGAAATAACAGCAAAAACAAGCCATGAAGCCAGAAAGGTTTCCCTGGGACAGGCAGCAGGTCTGGAGATGAGGCAAGGGGGTGATTGGTTGCAGGTGCTAGTATAAAGTAGGAAACTTCAGAGAAATCAAGAGGAACTCAACCAGCCAAAGCAGCAGCTAGGATTAAAAAGGAGAATCGCAAAATCATAGAATGGCCTGGCTTGAAAAGGACCACAATGATCATCTAGTTACAACCCCCTGCTATGTGCAGGGTCACCAACCACCAGACCAGGCTGCCCAGAGCCACATCCAGCCCGACTTTGAATGCTTCCTGGGATGGGGCATCCACAACCAATCTGGGCAGCATGTTCCAGTGTGACACCACCCTCTGTGTGAAAAACTTCCTCCTAATATCTAACCTAAGAAGAGGCAGAATGACTTCAGGAGGTTTAAAGGAGGTGGGCAACAATTTCTAGGCTGCCTGTCAATTTATTCTTATGGTGTTCGATAAAGTAGGACACACTGTAAATAAGCAGTGATACACTATGTAGTATCTGGCACCCATATTCCTTAAGAAGCCAATGTACTAGCCTTAAACTATAGGACATTTGGAGCTGCATGCTGTGCCTCAGTGGGACTCCATCAGCAGGAGCACAAAGCCTTTCCACACTACAAGTAACCAAAGTCTCTTGTGAAGAGGAGGAAATCCATGCCTGGCATCCATCGCAGCATAAGCATGCGGGATGAATTATGCTGATGTCCGGAAGAATAGGGTTCCCACTCACGTTGCTTGCTGGGTTCAAGAGAAATCTGAGCTACTGGCAGGAATATTACATTGCCCCTTCGGGACGGCTGGGCACATGCACTTCTGCAGTGCTCACAGCATGGATCCTACAATGCTCCTATCATCTGTAACCACTTATCTCACCTAGCTCCTGGAGAGCAGGATCGAGGGAAGGCACCAAGAGCAAACACTGCTCTTCTTGCAACACCATGAAAGTACTTAAAGCCATTTGTGTAACACAAGTAGGAAATGATCCCAACTAAGAAGGCACTGCTTTAACGGGACTCTCCAAGGACTTCGACCGCAGTGATATGAGTTTAGCATGCGTGGTATTAATGGTGAAACTCTAAACTGAATAGGAAATTAACTTTCTCACTTGAGGTTAGACTGCAGGGGTAAAATGATCCTAATTTTTAAGAAGGCTAAATCAGGCTACAAAAAGAAAGAAATCAATAATGCAAAGGAAAAAAAGAAAAAGATTGGAACACTTCAAATAATGAAACCATGAGACTGGTTTATAACCAACAGTAGAGAAATCTCCTTCAGTGAAATGTTCATAAGGTGAAGTCCCAGGTGGGCACCTGGTGCATAGAATTTAATGAGAAAAACAAAACAAAACAAACAAAAATGATAGACAACATTAGGTCAAAACAAAGCCAAAGTGATTATAACAAAAATCACAGCTTTAAGAAATTGGTTACTTTGCAAAGACATGCAGTTGATCTTTTTGGCCTCCTCCATCATCTTTCTGCCTTCTGGTCTCCATTTCAGAAATCAGTGGAATGATTTTTTATTAAGCACAATTTTCTTTCAACTTGTATCAGCGGTCACCAAAATTGTGTTTTTACCCCCTTCTGTACACTTGATTGGCATATCCTTGTTTTGCACGTTCGTTTCATAAATCTTTTAATGCTCTCCTGATAGGGTCAGAAGAAAACGATCCGAGACAAATGAGAGATCTAACCCTCAGATAGGCAGTGCAGTGTGTTGGTGGCCAAAGAGAAAGCAAACAAAACACTGACACATGTCAGCAGAACAAATCAGAAGAGATTACTGAAACACAGGAATGGCCATTAGATGCTGACCAGAAGTCTATGTGAAATGCTGATTAACCCACTGCAAAGACACAGGCATAGTAACACTGCAAAAAGGGCAGTTTCAATGCTGCATGTTTCTAAGTATGGCTATAGATGTACCCAATTAGTTTTGTGCTCATACCAAACTGGATAGCAAGACTGTGGGTAGCCTAATAGTGTGTACGGAACACATAGTTGTAGCACATCAGTGAGTTTGAACTCATCACTTCTATCCTTTGCCTGAGCCCAAGTTTCTTATTTGTAACTCCAAAAGCCATCTCATTTCATTTTCTAGTATACACTGTACTGGTTTTCCTGTGTAATTTTCCAGTAATTGCACTTATGCTTTCCACATCACTGTGGATCATACACTTCCATCTTTTCCCACATTTTCAGTTTGATATTCACATGAAGTAGAAGAGCAGTGCCTATGAATCTGTAGTCTCCTTGCTTACTTTTCAAGGTTGTCATGCTAGATCTGTTAGCATATACCTTATGTCCATTAACAGCAAAAAGCAAACGAACAAAACAAACCTCACTCCCCTTATTTTCAAGCTACTGTATTCTGTGGTTATTGCAGAATGCATTGTGCACAAACTTGCAGCCATTTAGGCTGCACCTTTTACTGATCCCTAGCCACACCAATATGATTATAAACAGAACAGCTTATAATCTCAAAAACTTGACTGAAATTCCTATGCACTGTCCTCCTTTCCCTCCGTCTTTCTTTTATCATCACCTGTACAAAAAGCCCATTCCTTAGCAGCTGTAATTAAGCTCTCAGTTTCTTTTTCCAGTCTTCTTCTGACAGTGATTATCATGTCTGTTTCTTTTTTCCAGTTGCTGAAGCTGTCAATCCAAAATGCTTCCCAAGAGCCATGTTCATGTTTACAAAAGCATGAAGCGAGCACAGAAGGAAGTCCCAAAATTTGATCATCATTTGAAATGTAGGGTCCTATCAGGAAGAAAAGGATGCTCAGTTTCAGAAGTTGTAAAAGCAGCAGATGGTTCATGTTCTGGATGAAAACAACTTACACACACACCACATGTTCCTCCCTAGATGTGAGCTTAGGAGTACAGCTGGAGTGCAAGAACAGCATGAGCACACATGGTACTTTCTTCCAAGTCCTTTCCCACCCATTTTCTCCTCAGGGACTTCCTCAGTTAGATGTGGCTTCTTCACGCTTGATAATGCTCTCTGGATTTCTCCCACAAACTCATGCATCTTCTCCCTTGTAGCCACTTAAATGTGTAACAGCCATAAGAGCAGCCCACAGCAAAGCTTCAGAAAGGCTGCAGCCCACCATCTCCATGCGTTACTTCTGTGTCTGCTCCTCCTGGCACTGCAGCCCATGAAGACCAAGTCTCCTCTTGGTCAAGTCTTTATCAGAGCAAGTCATAGCAAGCTTGGTCCTCATCCTCTGTCACTCTGCTCTGGATGTTTCCAGCCTTGTCACATTCTGTTCACAGGTAAAGGGGACAAGGAAGCACACTGCATGAAAAAATGGGGATCGACTAAGAACTTGTGTTGGGGTTGAGCAGTGCTTTCTATTTGTTCTCTATCCCTTCCATCCTAACTTATTATTCACTGTTTCTGAGCCCTGAGCTAGTGTTTCTGCTGGCTCACTCCGTGTCAGTTAGTGGCATTGACCTGTCATTCACATGTGTCCCTAACCTATTTTTAGGGAATCACAGTAGGTGTTTTCCCCTCCTTGTTTTCCCTATTAGGGCAACTTCCAGGGCACTAGACAACAAAAGCTCTGAAGAAATACCAAGAAACAACAAGAATACTAAAACCAACCACTGTATTCCAAACAAATGTGGCACCACTGCACTGCCACATAAACAATTGCTTTGCTACCAAGATACATTTCCCTCTTCTCTAAGAGCAATTAAATACACAGAGTTCACAGTACTGGAAAGCAGTCACTTACTGACAATGCAGAACGATTTGCAGATGAGGCCGATTACACTGGTAGAGTTTAACTGAAAAAAAAATAAAACAAATACATACACTGATTGAAGCTGCCTAAATAACACATGAATGGCTTGTAATGAGAACAGCAGGCAAAATGGTACTTCTAGGTCTAGGCAGCAACATTTTTCTCAGTATGGAGTCAGAGAGACAGGGCTAGTAATGCTCTCTAAGTCATTTGCTAATTTACCACCTTTAGGTGCATCATTTCAAGTCTACAGATGTATGAAAACATCTTTGGTATTATTCATCCCTACAACAAACTTGGAAAACAGGGATTTCACAGGTTTTTGAAAGTATTCATAGCATAAACAACAGATGTATGGCTGCCTTACAGAAAATGGAAATTAACTTTAGGTGGTATCCAAACACAAATGACACCATACAGCATGAAAAGCATTTTCTTGTACTTTGCCATAGTCCTGGTTTCCCCCACATCCTTTATCAAGGGATTGCCATCAGCTTGCAGACATCCATTCTCAGAATCATCAAGACTAAAATAGACCAATTAGATCATCTCATTCAACCATCAACCCACATTCACATCTACCCTCTTCTTGACCACCTCCCTAGGCAGTTCCTTCCTTCAGTCACTCCCGCTAGCTCCACTGACTCTTATGGAATTACTCTGATTATTACTATCTGTGAACCAGACAGTCAGTGCATGGCGATTGATGGAAAAGTAATTTGAGACCTGTGATTCCCCTCCTAAGTATGCATGGGAGATTTTTCTTCATTTGACTTTTAGCAAGCAGTGATATTTTATTTGATGCTCGCACACCCAGATTCTTTTGTATTATTTCCCTTTCCTTCATAGCAGCATGGACAGTTCCTGCTGGCTGGATGCAGGTTTCATTAGGCTTCTGTTTGTTCCCACTTACAGGTCATTAATAAGGATGTTGACTAAGTCAGGACCTGTCAGTAATATCTATGTTATATGCACCAGATCACGCCTCTCCATTTTATGTGCTGTTATTCAGCATTACCTTTCCCATAGACTTTTAGCTAGCTCTGAGAGCAGAGCAGAGGAATCATTTATAAATGGCTTTTCGCCTTGTTCTCATTCATGAAGTACGTACAAACAATCAGATTGTTACTGATTTGTTACTTGAAAATGTTTGAGGAACACTTAATGCAAACGTGTTTTAATAGGCGGGTTGCTGGCAAATTACCTCAATACTACTTAGACTGATTCTTTTTGCGGTGTGATCAGTTACGTTAATGGTACAGCAGTGTTTCACCTCCCTTGTGAGCTAAGTGAATATTTTAAGAACCCCAATTAAGAAACTATAAAATGACAAAATCGTACACGGGGCATTTAGGAGACTGTTAGTCAGCTTTACCAGAAGAAGTATCTCGCAGCAAAATTTACAGAGAGCAAATAGAAGAGACTGTCAGCGCTTCAGAGCTGATTTTTCTTCTGGTGAGTGATCACAAACACCTGGCTTCTGTATTATGCATAAATCTACTTCAGTCTGCAAATCGGTTTATATTCCTAAAATATGGCTCCAGGTAAAAAAAAATCTTATGAAGGTATAAAATCAATGATACCACTTTTATCAAACCCTTTTTATTCCCTGATTCAGTATTCTATTTTTTATCAACAAAACATATATAAATACTAATAATATTATTGTAATATATAATATATTAAAATATAAAGCAACAAGCCTCAAATAAATAAAATATTGTGTTATATACTTGTATTTTACATATTTTTTATATTTCCTGTTAAAATATATGTACGTATCTCCATGGAGATTTATTTTTTATGAGATGTGCCGGGAATGATACATGTTTTCTGCCTCTGTGTGTTCAGTGATAACTCCGCTGATATTGGCTCTTTCATTTTTTTAAAGGATTTATTTCGCTATGAAGCACTTCCACCTCTTACTTTTGTTTTCCTTTGGAAAATCAATACCATATTCACCTTTCACTAATATATTGATGGGTCTCTGGTTGTTTATGAGTTTCCAGTAGTAATTGTTGTGCTCTAGTAGAAAATCAGGCTGATTTTTTTTTTTTCTTTGTAATGCTGCCTATTGAGAAATTGATATTTACCACATTTAGGGAGAGAGAAAATATCTGTTCTGTCATTAATAGCTTCACCCTTGTCAGAAAGCTGATTTTACTTCATCAAACGAAACGTGTATTTGAAGGCTTCTAGAATTACAATGCATTTTTTCCCCTTCTTTTATAAGCAGGGTGGGGAGAAGGGAGGGAAATCAGTTTACTACCTTGGGATTACCTGAACCCTGTGATCTGTACACACCTGCATTTTTCTAATATCAATATACTTGTTTCTATGACTGCATCTATGTGCGCATCCATATGCAAATACATACACACATACCTCAGTATATATGTGTGCACATCTCACCAGTGCAGAGCTTTTTCATATCACTCAGCAGAAGAGGAGATTAGCAGAAACAGGAGGGGAACTGTGGGAAAATCGCTCTCAGAGCCAGGGCACAAAGTCTTCCCCATATGCAACAGCCGGGAGGTTCCATACTTTGTGGAGTGTGGTTTTGCTGGCACAGAGATGTGCGCGTTGGGTTGGTTTATTCTCCTAGCAGAAATGGGTAAGCAGTACCCATTGGCTGTGCTGTGCCCTGAACAGAGCTGCTTCTCACCTTGCAGGTATAAAAATTGCTGTACATCGTCTGGTAGCCAAAACCTTGGCATTCTGCTTAAAAGTTGACGTCTTAGCTCAAGTGCCTAAGAATGTGGGTGCAAAAGATTGTTATACAGTGAGAGATGCTTTGCCACCAGATCTCTGAAAGAGGATGAAAATAGAGAAGGGAGAAAAACAAACCCTCAAACCCAGACTGGAAGCTCAACACGACACTACTTCAGCGTATGTCCTATTTCCAGAAAAAGCTACAGGAGCTGAAACACAATGGGCAATGATTTCTCATATTGTTCACGACAGAAAGTATTTGTATAGTAATGCTAATAGATGGCGGAGGCCTACTGGGCTGTTTTTGGAGGGAAATGTGTGCAGGGATGGTGGATGGATTCCCCATGGCCCTGCAGTAGGCCCTGCTGGGATGCATCACAGCCACAGGCCAAGCATGGATCACAACTTCCACATCCAGATCCATGGGAACACACCAAGTGCCTACTGCATGACCTCACTGTGGGGATGTAGGCACCTGTACTAGGTGGGCTTGTTTTCGGCACGCTGCCAAACACTGAAGTTCCCAGTGTTGTTCAAACACTAATCTTGCCATTGCTACTCCATAATACGAAGAAGAAATAAAAAAGCTGGATGATGCTGGTTCTTTGCTACCAGCTCTTGCCTCATCTCCCACTCTCACTGATGGAGGTGGTTTTCTACTTGAGCTTACTATAAGTGAAATCAAAGCTGCTTCTCCTGGTGTCCAGCAGAGGTCTGGTATAGGGATGCTCCCTCACTACAGCTTTAAGGCTCTTGTAGGACTAAGCAAATACTCGGCAAATAGTGTTAGAAAAATGTATTTATAAGCCACCTTATTTAGGACTGGATCCTTGGCTCATGCAAACTGTCGGAGCTAGGTTGAAACCAATGGTACAATATGGATTTTGCTTTAGTGTCCTGCCAGAAGCCATTAAATCTCAAATACCCTTTGCAAATGGTTGTATCAAACCCCTTCCACTCCGTGATCTGCTGAAAAAGCAGTAAAGTCCTAGGTTGGTCTGTTAACGTAGGGACACAAAGAAGGAAACCAACACATGATAGAGATGTAAAACACAGGGTACACAGCAAAGCAGGTTTTAAAAAACACCTTGTAAATGGGGACAGATGTTTAAGTGCTCTCCAGGCAGTACCATCCATCGCCACACCAAGGAGCTACTGGACACAGGCAACTAACAATGTTGAAAGTAAAAAAACTAGGTTACTGTGCCAAGGACTTTCGGATTTAGCCATCTTTGGTGCTCTCATGAATATAATACTGGAAAATGAAAATCCTGTAGACAAGACTTGGGTACCTTTATGTGCTTTCAGCACAGATTCAATTAATATATGTATATATGTATATATAAATGATTTAGGAATATACGTGTTCCAGACCACAAAATAACTAGGAAGCATGTAGAATGGAACAGGGCACCATCTCTTTCAGACTGAAAGCTAATCAAATGAAACCAGGCAGAGACAGGATCAATACTTGTCCTATGCATATTTCACTGAGGAGTACACCGGAAGAATAACCAGATCTGCTTCTTACCTTCTGATTCTCTTAACTTACAGCCATTCTGAAATTTATTTCCTGTATTCTTATTTACTGGGTATATATTTTCTATGGTGCTCAACCAAAACATCAGATTCTCTGAAATATGGGCTACAAGGATAGCATGAACAGCTTCCTCTATTCTTTTCCAGCTTGCACTAAAGATTTTCCACTTTACATTCAACTTTCTCTGTTCACTGAATTTACACAGATTCACAAGTAACCTTGGGTTGATGGAAGCTGTAATTTTCTGTGGATAAATTATTTATGGACAAAAAACCAAAACACACACAAAAAAGCTAAACCAAAACAAAAAAAAACCCTTCAGACTGTTCCAATTTGAGGACTTTCTAAAAATAAAGAAAATTATGCCAAGAGTTAATCTAAAAGAAAAAGATTAATTCATGCGGGAGACTAAAGTTGGGAATTCTTATTTCAGTGTGTTATGCTGTTGGAAATATTGCCTTTTTGCAAATCCTTTTTCTTTATTCCAAATCCTTTTCCCCCTTGGAGAGGTATGCTTGTTGTCACATACTTGTAGTAGATGTGATTCACTCTAGGTGAGAGAAATCATCTCTCTTATGATGGCAAGGGAAAGAGCAATTGTGGATTAGTATAGGAATTATATCTAGAAGGAATTATGTATTTTTTAATATTTTTTCCCTTAGAAGTATTATATATATTTATTTTAGGGCAGTCTGGCTTGTCTTATACAACAGCACTTTTGCTTATCAGAATGACATATTTCTTTCACTAGCATAATTAACTCTTTATCTTCAGGTAATTCAGCAAACTTTACCACCTCTCTGCACCTACCCAAGACTAGTACAGCACCTAGAAGGAGACACATGGGAGAAAGCTCCTCTTTCATAGGAGAAAGCTGATTATTAGCCCTGTAAAGTAAGGTTGCTTTCTGAAATATCAATACCTGCCCTTTAAGAATCAAAGGGATACCAAGTTATGTGACACAGCCCACCAACGATCTTGACTGCAGATAAAATATGCACTGCACATAATCACTTCCAGCCCTGAGTGTAGAAGGCTACTTACTTGTGTTGCAATGAACTATGAGCCAACACCGGAGAATTGCAGAACAGACAGAGCAGCAAAAAAACATAAGTAAGACAGGGTTGTGTGGTATTCCATTTTTTCTGTTTAAAATGAAGCAAGCACTTGCCTGGTATTGGGAATCAGACCAACAGGTAGCAGGCTGTAAGAAAGATAAATAGGAAAATTAATGAGAGATGATCGCTATACCCTCATACTTGTAAGAATTATGTGCAGGGCAGCTGTGTCACAGTAGTTTTTAACTTAACTCTTTCCTTTTCTAGAGTTAGAGTTAAGCTGGGCTGCCCTCAGTGAGAGCTGAGAAAACCCATGACTGAGTATTCTGCAAGAATCAGAAGAGCAGAGCACAAAAGCAGAATTTTATAGAATAACTAGAAAGATGCATTTCATCAAACTAAGTACCACTTCTTAGGTAGCCTAGAGAACGTGGCTGTACCCAGAAGGTAAAAATCTGCATGAGATACAGAACCAGGTTTATAGGTGCTTTGCAACATAACTGGAGCCAGATTTCTTCCTTGCTCCTTGAGTCAATTCTTTCTATAAGCAGTGAAGGATTTTGGACGTCCTTTCTCTGCAATTCAGAGCCTTGCTTGTCCTATGCTTTGCATTAGCTCTTTCAAAGGATACAATAATCCTTGAAGGTAATCCTACACAACAATATTTTCTTTGAGGTAGTTTTAAGAATACATCTCCACACAGCATGGTCAGCAAGCTTCTTATATTTTATTTAGAGTAAAAGTTTTCCTGTTCCCATCCTTACCTTTAAATGCTAGATTGAACACCACCGCTTGTTAGCTGTGACAGCAGTGAGCCTGCATTATGGTCCACATATTTTTCAAGAAGTTGACAAGGAACATTTTTCCAATCAGGAATAAGCTATGGGAAAAAAAGTGATGAGGATTAAGTTTTATTCATTTTACATTATAATGACTCTTCCAGCCACTTGAGAGCCACATGATTGCCTTTCATAACTCCTGGGAATCTCAACTCAGTGAGTGGGAGATGTACTCTGAAATAATGGCACAGTTCTAGATTTTCTCCTTAAAAATCTACCAGACGTTGATGAATCATCTTATTTGCACAATCTCAATCACTGTGCAAGTCTGCCCTCTGACACTGTCTGCATGCAAATACCTCATTCGCTGCTCATAGCAAATCAAAGCCTTCTGGTGAAAAGACTGAAGGTAGTTGCCATTTTCAGTAGCCCTACTGGCCTATGAGGTAACTGCCGTTTTGGTTACTTCTGTGTTTTTATTTTATTTGCCTCTGATCTGTTCTTTGCTTTGTTTTGTTTTGTTTTTCTTCATCTTTCTGATATCAAGTCCTTCATACTCAGACAAAAACTGTATTATCATAGAATCACAGAATAGTTTGGGTTGGAAGGGACCACAACACACAAAGCCTGCTGAAGTTTAAGAAGTTTCTACAACATCCTCAGATATAGGGTTTGAATTTCTGGTGTTCCTGTATGAAGCCTGGACTTGGATTCAATGATCCCTGTGGATCCCTTCCAATTCAGTATGTTTTACGACTCTATGGACCTTAAAGTCTACTCAATTCCAACCCTCTGCCACCATCTGGTTTCCCCCCACCAGCTCAGGCTGCCCAGGGCCCCATCCAACCTGGTCCTGAGTGCATCCAGGGATGGGGCATCCGTTACCTCTCAGGGCATCAGTGCCAGGGCCTCACTTCAAGTGAAAAAATCCTTCCTTATAATTAATCTAAATCACCTCTCTTTTAGTATAAAGACATTACCCCTTGTCTTATCACTGCATGTCCATGTAAAGTTGCTCTCCATCTTTCTTGTAAACTCTCTTAAAGCACTGAAAGGCCAGAATGAGGTCTCCACAGGGACTTCTCCAAGCTGAACAAGCTCAGCTCCCTCAGCTGGTCTTCAGAGGAGAGGTGCTTAAGCTTTCTGAGCATCCTCATGGCCTCCTCCAGATTCTCTCCAACAGGGCCACTTCTTTCTTGTGCTGGGTGGGTCCATCTTGGGAGAACTGACTCCTGAAGCTGCAGAGAGACAAAATGTGAAGTGAACACTCAAATAATGCCTTTATCTCATACTTAAAAATACTAACCTACATTAATACGGGCCATTCCACTGGCAAGTCTGAAATACACCTTTTAGTTGATAAGCTTTCTTACTGGTTGTAGGACTCTGTAGCCAACACAAAAAGGAAACCTGCTTTCTAAGAGCATCTGGCACAAGAAGGCTTCTCCCTTCTCCCCTTGCCTCTGCAGAACCAGACAGGGTTAAGCTACCTTTAAAATGAGATTGGTTTTTGATGCTGAAATGGGAAATAATCTTATATATTTTTAAAAATTTAACCCACTATTGCATAGTGAGTACTAGAGAGGAGCTAAAAGCTAACATCAAATTAGCATTTAAACCATCTCTGAAACCACAGAAACACAAGGTACAGTCTTTGAAGTTTAACGATGAGAAATATCCAATTCCTACTTTTATTTCCTGTTTTTTAGATGGAAGGCATACATTAAATGAAAGGCTGTTGTTCTGCTTTGTGTTATTGGTGCTGCATATCTCTCATCTCCCCATGCAGGTCTGGCAGCTCCGCACTGCTCAACCCACTAGACTACCAAGAACACTTCTCTGGGATTCAGAATTGACTTTAATTCTTTTTACAAACAATTGTACTTAAGAAGCACGTGCATTTATTATGAATTATTATGTTTTCTGTTATCCGTGCATAATGAATTTATTGCAGTCGGGCAATTTAGCACACCCTTGTTTTCAGTTTTAATTGGATTCTTTATAATGCTCCTACTTAAGCCCCAAGCTGAAAGGTTTGATATTCCTTCAAGAGTTGTATTTTGCATCTTCCATTTTACATGTTTACTTCTCTCCTTCTTGGGAAAAAAATTGATGCTCCAGAAGGCTATCAACTTCAAAAAACTTAATCTTTGCATGTAACAAGATAACTTACTGTGAGAGCTTGCTACAAACACAGATATAATAGAAAAATGTCTATTTTTTTCTCCTAATAAATATTTTCAAATCTCTTCAGACATTTCTGAATCTGTAGATGTCAGATTTTTAAACTGGCTACAACACAAACTTTATGTAATAAAAATTGTTCCACTTTTTCAACGCCTCCACACAGGTCTGCCTGTGTGCCCACATTAACATGATGGGAACTTATCTGCATATCCTTAAGTGCGTTTCAGTGTTCCTGATGAAGTCACTGGGAGTTGGTTACCAAAACATCTTGGAGAAAGCGGCCTCCTCCAACAAGTTGTTGGTGTCAAGCAGCACCAGGAAGACAACCTTGTGCCTTGCTGGAGACAAGGCTTCCTTGATTTCTTCTGCAATTACTGGGAAGATCCCTCTCCAAAGAGCAATCTAGAGCACACTCAGGAGTCATCTAGTTCAATGCAGTCTCTGCATCAAACCCAGGAGACAACCATCTCCTGATGTCAAGAGCCCAGTTTCTATAGCACTGACATGAATGATCCCCTGAGGTTATTTAGGAGAGTAAACACGGGGGTGTCACAAGCCTTCAAAACCCCCAATTAGCCTTCTCCTAATGAGCTTTCTCTTTGCATGTAGCAAAGCTTGAAGCAATAAAAACTTGCACTTCACAGCAAGACGAAGGGGATGAGAGTCTGCCACTCAAAGTCTGGGGTACTTTCAGCTGTGCTGTTTCGTCAGAGCAAAGCTGTTCTCAGTGCTCCTGACATCTTTCAGATGCCTGCATCATTTCATTAATTCCTTTATTTTTTAAAACATTTAAAGAATCTGTGATGAATACCCTGTCATCTCTTCGGTGATCCTGTCATGCCGCCTTCTGTAGTAATGTTTCCACCTGAATCTTAAATAATCTGTTTTTATTTAATTTTTATTAGACTCCAGCTGCAAGGAGCATAACATATGAAGAAAATGGTCATAAAACGGTGTCACAAGATTCGTAAGATCTTGGTGCTGTGTTTCATCCCTTTTCATTTAGCCTGCAGCATTTCAGGCAGGAAACATATCAGCTGTTATTCATCTCTTTAGCAAGAGGTTTTGATAGAGCCAAAACTTTTAAAGAGTTTAGGAGGTGGCAGGCCTATTCAGCTGAGCTGTGTCATTAAATGCAAATGACTACATTAGTACAGTATTAAGGTTCAGAACTCAAACACACATAATTCATGAACAGGTTCTCTCACCGATGTTAAATCAATCCAACTGCTCAGACTGCACTCATTAAAGTGTGTGTTTAATTGCAGAAACCAAGCAGTTGAAATAACATCTGCACGCTGGTGCCAACTTCACTTCAGCACGGCACGCTGAGAGCAGAATGAGATGTCCCCTTCTCTTTGATAACAGAGCCTGGACCAAAGGTGAGAAACTTGATGGAGGAGGACACATGGATGCATAGGGCTGGGGGTCACGTCTGAGTTCTGGTTTCCACCCTGCCTGAAAACACCAGGAAACATTCCCAAGCCATCTTTTCCACACCTCTGCTGAAAGGTTATGTCCTCCCTCCCATTGAGACAGCAGCAGCTCAGGCAAACAAACAAACAAGTCTGTTGTAACGAGATGTCTGAGACGCATTTACAGACAGGAGTTTTATTCCCTTGGTCTTGGGCCCATAACCTAAGTCTGTCCAAGCATTTCAATAGGTGACCTCTCCTAGGGCTGGAGGGCACCAGCCACAGTGCCTGAATGCAAACAGCAGGCTGACTTCTGCTGATGACTTAAGTCACATCAAGAGAGCAAGTGAAGAGTTAAGGCTCTGACAGTACTCAGACGTAATGCTATTCTGAGTACCTCTATTTTATGGTGACTTTTCATGTCTGCTTAGTTTTACCATTTCCTCTGTGCTCCGATCTCCGAGTTCTGAACAAGAACAAGAAAGGCAATATTCTATTTTCTTTCCAGAAACTGGCATTTGTGGTAGGAGGATTAACAGAGCTTCAGCCAACTTCCACTGCTGGCCAGAGGACTCTGGGTTTTTTGCCTAAATATGATGCAAAAGTCTATGCTTTTGGTTTGCACTTCGAATTTATTAGTGGGCCTACTTAAATTCTTTATATTGGTATAATCCTGCTACATTAAGTAAGGCAATATTTGTCTAGTGAAAACACTACTTCTGGTGACAAGGCATAGGAAACTTGACCTGGCTTTGTCAGTGTTCCATGAAATGCAGTGTGGCAATGTGTGACGTGTAGTAAAATCCCCACTGTTACAGTCATCTTTTCCCAAGGTATATTTGGCTTTTCCTTGTGCTGGGCATCCTGAAGGGGTAACACAAGCAGCTGCTTACAGACCCCAGCCCTGCAAATACTTAATTGTCACAGAAATAAGAGTATGTACGTGGCATGTGGGATTTGCAGGACTTGAGCTGTTTAGGATGAGGAAAAAAACCAACTGAATCCAGACAGACTCATAGTGTAATACTACCCAGCAGATGGTGACGGCAGCCTGTTAAGCTTTTTGCACAATTTCATAAGTAGACGTTTTTGTCCTTTTAAAACTGGGTGAAATGTTTTGTAGGTTGCACACTCCCTACTGTTTTTAATAAAGCCAGCATTCGGTTTCTGGGGCTGAATCGTGACTTCTGGGACTTTGAGCTGCATCGTTTCAAGAACTGTTCTTTTTTTTTTCTTTTTTTTTTTTCTTTCTTTCTTTTTTTTTTTTTTTGGACAAATTCCTATTTCATTTCAACCTCAGTGGAACGGAGCCTTCCCTGGAAATCATTTTACATAAGAGACGTTAACACTAATGTAAGAATTGATACAAATGTTCCAGGTGCCACCGAAACAGTCTCATACAATACCTGATCTCAAATAAAGTAGCCCTAACGTTTGTATTGCAAACAATTGCTTAAATTTAGGTTACCCCCCTAAAATGAGGGCAAATGTCAAAATGTCATAAGTTCCTAAAGAAAGGAGTTTATTATTATTTACTAACTCTATGGATTTCAAATGATTTATAATAGATAAAAACAGCAAATCAGCTGTGGATAACACCACTAGCTGATATTTTAATTCAACATATTTAGCTTGCAATCTTCTGCTTACGTTTAGTAATTTCCTGTTTGGGTACCCAAGGAAATTTAAATATACAACCCTTCTGCTAACAAAGCTATGGCCAGTGTTCTTATTTCCAGTGTCCGACAAGGCTCTCTGTAGGCTGTAGTTTTCTCCTCTTGAAAACTCTCTTAAATTTTAAAGGAAAATTATTTTGCCTTTTGCCTAAGAATTTACTAAGAATTTTAAGAATTTTGCCTTTTGCCTAAGAATTTTACTAAGAATTTACTTTTCACCACTTTTCAGAAAACAGATTCATTTTAATAAACTCTGGAAAAGCACATACATTTGCATGGACATCAATACCATTTCTCATTTCCATGAGTGTTTTCCAAAATTGGTGTTTGCAATTTAGTCTGCTCATGGGGTGATGATATGGTACGCCCTATGATTTGGTTGCTCTGCAATGGCAGACACTCTGGGCAGCCCTTTCAGTCCTGGTGTCCAAGGAAGAGGTGGAAGAATTGTACCAGCTGCGTTGTGCCTTGGTGTTTAAAGAACTATAGAATCATTTGAGTTGGAAGGGACTCTTCAAGGCCATCTGGTCCAATTCCTCCACAGTGAACAGGGACACCTACAGCTAGATGAGGTTGCTCAGGACCCCATCCAGCCTGATCCTGGGTGTCTCCAGGGGCAAAGCATCCACCACCTCTCTGGGCAATGGGTTCCAGTGCCTCACTACACTTACCATAAAAAACATTTTCCTCATATACAAGTGTTGCTGGAGGCTGCCTAGTCACTGCCACAGCTCCATCACAGAGTATGGGTGCATTCACTAACACCATATGACCTAATTGCAAGAACAGGGAAAGAGCAATTATTATGCCTGATACAATTTGCATTGAATGACGCACAATGTCTCGTTACTGTCTTTGTCTCTCCCTGCTTCAAGATATAGAGGAAGATGCACTGGGAAGTCAAAGTAATTAATTAATGGAAAGGTACTCCTGTCTACTCCTTCTCACCTTCATTTCAAGCTCCAAAGCTATTCAAACAGTCAGAAAAACAGGAAAACCAAAGCTCTTAAAAAGCAAAGTCTGCTGAGTGATCAGCCTATACAGCCTGTTGCCATGTGATATCCCAGCAAGAAGAGGGTGAGATTGTTATATAGGTCATCAAACAAACAAACAAAAAAATGTAACCCTAAATGATCCCAAGGATCAGGATTCAAAAAATGCTTGCAGCCTTTCTGCCTGATGGCATAAGGCTATGTGTAATGAATGAGACTAGAGAACAAAGTTTCTCCAGCTACAAAGTATCCTCTGACACTTCTGCTGGAGGTTTTCTCCTATCATCCTCACATGTGTCCTTTTCTGATCACCTCTGGAGACAGGAATACGGGACAGGTAAAAGTTAACCTGATCCAGTCTAGTAATTTACTACATTAATCCAGCTGAAATGCTTTCCTTTTCTAAAAATCTGTATGATCAACTGCACCTTGGTGTATCCAAGAAGGTAGTTTTCATGTGCGCATCTGTATATGACTGTTTTCAGAGCTCATAGAGGTCACACAGCAGCAGTGTTCTTCAGGTCAGATAAAAACAGCAGTCACAAATATAGGGGTGGGATGCACATATCAGGAAGTCACTTTTTGAAGACAGAAAACAGATGTTGAAAGGGGAGTAAACAAATACTTGTGCAAACCAGGACTCTGAGGGCTTCACAGCAACCTGGACAGTGAAACCCATTAAGCTCCTCCAGAAGTTATTTATATACAACTCAAGCAAGGATGCTTTTCTATTTTTTATTCAAGTTCAACAGCGGAGTTCCATAAATAGGCCATACACACAAAAGAAAAGCATAGCTAAAGCCTAAAGATAGAAAGATGTTCTTTCAGAGTTGCAGATTTATCATTAGCTCAGTTACCATAAAGCTTATTTGGGGAACTCGCAGTGGCAGAGAGGTGACAAAGGAAAACTGGCTGAAGTTCAATGCCCCCAGAGCAACCACCTATAATATAATACAATACTTTTTGCCGTGTTTATTAGAGTTCAAAGATGAGTGCTCCTAAAGATGAAGAACTAGGGTTTTTTGGCCAGAAAAGTCTGGAAAAATGAGCTGCATGTTAAGAAAAAAAAAAACAAAAAACAGGACTGTGCATTAAAACAAAAGGCAAAGCAGCAAATATCCTGACTCTAATCTACAGCTGCCTCCCACCCCAACGTTCCCCCATCCACTGAAGTCTTGATCTAATTAAACTGTCATCACACTGTTAAAGTAATACTTCCCAGCCTTTTTACGGAGCTCGGATGAAGTGAGAAGGGGGGAAACGAAGGATTCATGATGTCCATGACACATGGCATCACACACCTCATTTTGGTATCTAATCCCCCCTTATAAAAGTGAAACAGATTTAGAATTAGATGAGGAGGAGTAAAAGAAGCATGTTTCAGGATGAGCTAGTTGCTTGACCTTTTTTCACAGTATCTCTGCCAGGCTTGACATGATGGCTTCCAATACATCTGTGCTAAACAAGGGGATGTACCAGCTCAGAGACAGAAGCCCTGAGCTTTGGCCCTGGCGCACCCCAGGAGGGGGGGTACTTCCCCTGCAGTAGGAACAACTCAGCATTGGCATGACAGAGAACAGGGCCTGTGACTGTAACTTCACGAAGCTTTTTTCACCACCCTAAGGGTGCTCTAATTATACAAAGAGTGAGTACCATTACACTTACAAGAACCATGCTTATTTCAGCTAAAGGCCCTGCTCCTCCTGAAGCAAGTGGGGAACCTGGTGATGCCTAAGTAGTTCCCTACTTCATGTTTTGCATGCAGCAAATCTTTCTGTTCCAAAACTGCCAGGTTTTCACCTGCTGCATCAGTGGCACCAGGCGCTCCCAAAGTTCTAGGCACCAAACCTCCTGCAGCATGAAAAAGCTGCCAGCTCTTGTAAAGGGCTCAACTTCATGTGCCCTGAAAAATCCCTCATGCCACAGAGAAAGAAATGTGGAGATTGAAACGTGTAAAACACCATAGCAGAAGAAATCAAGGCTGCTTACATACATGTTGCACAGAAAAAAAGTGGTCGCATTATAAAAGCAAGGAAGAAGAAGAAAAATAATAATAACACAGAGAGTAAATTGGAAGATTTCCATTAAAACCTTCCTTTGTCAGAAGATAAAGCTTAGTTGAAATCAGAATATGCTTTGGAAAATGTGTCAAAAAAAAAACCATTATTTTTTTTTCAGAGACTGGTTAACTCTTCAGTAATTCTCAGGGTTGAATTAGTGTGAATTTTTCCCATACTTTGTTCCTATAGATTTCTAAAGCTGATTCAGCCTGTGTAACTCCTTTATGAATATGTCTATGGTATGAAAAGCTCCCAGCTTCTTGCTGTTGAACATGAATAGAAACACAGACCATCTTGCTAATATGCTCTTCCACCAACTATTCTGGTCCAGTGTTCTGCAACCTGTATACTTATTAACACCGAAATAGAACAAATTAGTAACAAAATCCCACATTTAATTCATTGAGTAATTAGCTTGTTTACTAAAGTGTGTAGAGGACAAGGAGCCCCTGCTCAAACCACTCTGGAATTAAAGTGGAGCAAATCAGAACAGAGCTTGTCCCCCGAGGACTAATCCAAAGATGCTTGAACCCAACGGGAGGCATTCAAACTTTTGCTACATATCTGTTCCGGGTGGGATTTTTAATTGTTGCTTTTTGTTGCTTTTTTTCCCCTGTCCTTCAGAGAAAAAGGGACTGCTCAAACGACAGTTCTGTAGTTTCCTTCTTCTTCAAATAAACAGAACCCTGAAAACTTGGGGTGGATTTTCATTTCTGCCAAAATTATTTCATTAAATCAATGAGGTTAAAATGAGGTAAAGGAGTAAAACCAGTTTGCCTAATTCAATATCCCTGCATAAAATGCACAACGGATTTTCAGCTCAATGAGGCATACACCTTTTGTGCATGACTATTGTCTTTATTTAGCCAATTGTTTCAAAATTCAGAAAAGAAAAGAAAAAAAAAGCAAATCATGCTGAATTTGGAGATTTACTTATATGCAATAACACTAATGATTTTGGCGTTACTGCAGCAGGAGGAGATTTATGTTGGCCTGGCCAGCCTGCTTTACAGGAAAACCTGACGCTACGTTCCATTTTCCTATTTAGTAAATGCATGAAGTAACATTCTGAATATGCATCTAATGGCTTTTGTAACCTTTTGCAAACTAATTAGAAACAACCCCTAGATGGGTTTACACAGTCATAATTAAGCTGATCAAAGGCAGGTGTGCGCTAACTGTAACCAGAAAAAGATGTGTTATCTTTTGACACTGACAGTTTTGCTTTGCTGGTTTGTTTTTTTGTTTTTTTGTTTTTTGCTCCACTTGAGCTTATGTTTTCTACTGTGGCATGAACAGCATTGGGCAGTTGGTGCCCATTCCCCCTTGAGTGAGCAAGCCCAGCCTCCAAGCACATATGCCTTTAAGTTACCAGCCCTATTAACCAGCCACCTTGGTACAGCAAATCTCTTGGCCAATGCATAGAACTAAACATATCTCAGCGAATAATGTCCTTAAGATCAAAATCAAGAACAGGTCCCATTGTTTAGCCCAGAGCAGAGGAGGCTGAGGAGAGGTGTCAAGGCAGCCTGAAGCTCCTTACAGGGAGCAGAGGGGCAGCACTTATCCATCACTGTCACCCGAGAGAAGAGGACTAGAGGAAATAGTTGTGTCAGGGGAGGATGTTAGGAAAAGGTTCTTCACCAGAGGGTAGAACAGGTTGCTCAGGCAAGCAGTCATGGTAATGACCTGCTGCAGCACAAGGAACATTTGGACATAGCTCTCAGACACAAGGTTTAGATTTTGTGGAACCCAGAGTTGGATCTCATGTTCCTGTGGGTCTCTTCCAACTAGGATTATTCTGTCATTTGGTTCTGTGACCGAGGAAAACTTCTGGGGGCTTCTGCACAGGCAGCGGGCAGACTGTGCTCCCCCTGCTCCCTCTGCTGGGCAACGCATTCCCTCATCCAGGAGTAACCAAAGTAGTGAGTCCAAACTTGGCCTCATTGCAAAGGAGTCAATAAAAGCACTCCTTAAAACTGCCCCGTGGCCACTGTATTTCCTTTTATTTTCAAAAGGAAAATTTCTGAAACATTGCTGGTGATGAGAGAGAAACCTGTCTGGTGAGACATCGCCTTGAAGCACAGCTGCTACTCAGATGCATGCGTGCAGCTCTGGGGGAACACAAAGTTTTTCTGTTCATACTAGCAGGAGGTTACAAAACGTGGCGCACATTCTGCATGCACAGGGTATGTAACAGAGTTTAAACAGAAAGCCTGCCTGCTGGAAGGGGCTCCTTCCTTCTGCTGTGGCCAGCAGCAAGAGCCAAAATGCTGCTTTTGACAACCAGTTGTAAACTGCCTGGTAAACATTAGGGATGAGGGTGAACGTGAGTTTAAGATGGTGATGAAGCCACTTAAATGCCTCCTAGGGGCATTAAGGTCGTAGAACAGCAGTACTTAGAATAAAATAACACTTCAAATTGTCTCATAATCTGGAAAGCATCTAATTGATCTTCACAGCATCCCTGAGAGGCAGGAAGCTCTCACCAGTATGAAGCTACAGGATGAAAAACTGAGGCAGGGATTTTAAGTGGATGTGATTTCAACCAACCCCATCTGCTGCAAACTTTCCTAGAATTGGGCAATGACTCACTGCATCTTTATTTCTGAGTGCTTTTTTTAAGTGCTAGGAAAAAACTACAAAGTGCCAGGTAGCAATGGGAGCCCCCTGCCTGCTGTTCAGGATGTGGTGGTGTTACAAAGACTTGCTGCCTTTTAAAACCAGACAGATAAGGGGTAGAATTAAACCAGTGCCAATGCTGTTAAGTCAAAGTCAAGCCTTGCAGGCAGCCTGTGACCTGCCTCCCTGCTCAAGCACTGCAGCACATCTATTCCTACACCAGTGGGAGACTTATAGGAGCCTGGCACAAACTAGAGACATTGAGGGCAAAGTGATTTTCCAATTCAGAATTTCTCTTTGAGCTTCAGGACATGATTTGGTGCTCTGATAATTGTTAATTTAGATAGAGACTGTCATGAATTCACTCTTTCCACCCTCCCCCCTTCAAGCAAGCCACAAATATTTAAGAGATCCATTTGGGGATTATAAGATATGGAGTACACAAAGCTTAGTCTGAGTGATTTTGAATCACAAGCCTAGCTTCTCTAACAGATCCTGGGGGACCAGGAGGCAAGCAGCAACCTGTGTGCTCTAGCTTCAGCTGGAAGGGCTGGAGTACAGCAGGACCATGGCCTCACTGGAGGCCTCTGGGACTTCCATGGCCATGAGTCCTGGGTTCAGCCTGTAGCTGCGTCCCTTTGCCACCATCCTGCTCTATTTGTACAGTCAGCCTCAAATCCAATTTTAATAATTACAGGGTAGAAGATACACAAAGGTTATTATTGTCTCCACTACAACAACAATGAAGCCTTGTTAAAACCAAATGATGCAATTAAAACTATCCTCTGAAGCCAAATGAACATACTGAATAACACAGGGGAAGGAGGTTGGATAGAAATGGAAGCAGCAAAGAAAATTGTGTGAATCTCAGCAGCAAAGCTGCAGCATCACATCAGTATGAGGAACTGAGGAGCAAGAAGGGTACAAGAGGGGCAGCCTGATTTAGTGACTGGCATCTCTGCTAACAGCAGTGGGTTGAAACTGGCTGGACTTTAAAGTCTCTTCCAATCCAAACCATTCTCTGGTTCTATGGCAAGAATGAAGAGAGGTGTGAAACCTCTGGCTGGGGCTTCATTCTCCACCCCACAGTGGGGTTCCCATCAAACCACCTCCTGCCACCGCCACCTCCTGGTTATGTTACATCTGTCCTCAGTGTTTCACAATCCCTCTGCAGGGTGTTTTTCAGAGCACAGTCTGCTTCAAAAGCAGAACCCCATGCTAGGCTCCCCAGGAAGAGGGTGGGAGATGAATGCTCACAATCATTATGCCTTGGAAATGCTGCTTCTCTAGACCTCAGGGGCACAGGAAGGGCTCCTTTAAAGGCCTCCTCCTGAGGCTGATCATTATATATAACTGTAGTCCTTCATCACCCTTCTTCTATTTAACTGAACTCCTCTAATCTCGCCACATAAAAAAAAAGAAAAAAAAAAGTAATCCCTTTAATCATTGTGATGGTTGTGGCACAGTGTGATTATAAGGCAGGATATGGATGTCACAGATATTGTAGGAGACCTGCATATATCTCACGAACAAGATGACACCAATAAAATTTATAAGCATGAAGATGCTGTCTTCAAAACCCTCTCTCTCCCATTCCAATAATTCAGTGAAACTCTGGGCTGCATGCACAGTGGTGATCACAGAGAAAAGGCTTCGGAGCATGGAGCAGACGAAGACAGAAGCCGTACAGACAGTTGAAGTGCCTGGACAATCGCACTGAGAGATCTGGCTGAAGATCTATCTGACTTACAAGAAACTGAAGGCAGCCCACAGTAGTGATCTATAAGTTCTTTTAGCAGATAGATAAAGCTGCAGCATTCTGAGCTGCTGAACACAGCAGCAGCGTTTATCCCAGGCAGAGGATTACAAGCAGCTTTTAATGAGCTGTTTAAGCATCTCAGTATTTTCATTAATTTTTTTTGTATGCCCATAATGCATTAAGGAAAAAAAAAACCCAGACAAATGTGAAATAATCTTAAAAAGAAGGAAACAGTATGAAAGGGAAAATCAATGAGGGAGAAATAAATTATATAGCAAAAATAGCAGCTAGAACAAAGCACATCCTGTACAACAGATAAACTATCTGATGTATTTCATCTCTCTGTATTCACAGACTATCGATAAGTAGATCATGACTTCTTTAGACTTAACACTTACGGTTCCCTTTAATGAATTTCTAATCACTTTCTAAGCTACACAACTTGGCCTCTTATTAATCTGTGCTTGGAAGATATTGGCTTTTCTAACTGGAGACTACGGGAGCCCAAAAACCCAGTGCCACACATTTCCCTGTGGACTGCATACAGCAGAATTTCACTGTGGTCTGTGAGCACTGCAATTACCCAAGCCTGGTCTAAAACTTCTGCACTTGGAGAGCAGATTGGCTTTCATACCCAAGAAAACACAAGCTGCCACTGGAGCTTTTCTGGTTGCTTGATTACTTGTAATGGCTCCCTCCTGGTGACTGAGGAAGCACTGGCTCCTCCCGAAGTCACCTTCCTTGAGGCATTTCCAGTCAAACCGGTTGCCTCCTTCTACACACTGTAGGAAATTAAAAGCTTGAAAAACTGCCCTGTGTAAGTTCTGCTTCAGAGAGGTCAAAAAGGTCCAGAGTTTTGGGAACACAGATGAACATCATGATTGCCTTGCCTTGCTTTCCACCTGAAAATACAATAATAAAAAATGACCTCATTATCACTAACCACTTGTGAATGAACGCTGAAAAGGGAGTGGCTAAAACACATACAAGCATTATATGAAAACGTTATCCTATATCTAGCACAGAAACCAAATAAAAATTCCTGTAGATTCAATAGAAGCTAGTTGGCAGGGCAAGCTGAGTACATCCCCTGGTACAGCACAAGATGCAATTACAGCGTAGAGTATAACTGGTGCAGATGAAAAACAAGTATTTTTCTCACCTCAATATCAACTCGAGAACAAAAAGCAGTGCTGTATTTCTATCCTCTAGATATATTTAAGAAAGCATCACAAAACATTATCAAAAAGTTTTTTTTCCCCCTAGATCCACTAACATTCATTATAACTAGTATTTGGTGCTTTTCTACAGAGCCATGTAGATCTTTTCCAGAGATTCATCTCTGTTACCTAAAAAGACAGTGCTTTAGCTCCCAATATCATAACACTCTTGAGCTGTCTTTTTGCCTAATTGGCTACTGATCTTATAATCATTCTTGCTGTCAAATGTGCTCTGCTCCACTGATTTCAACACAGCTTTGCTGGGGTGCAAAAACATGGGTTAATAGCCTCAGCTGCGGGATTAGAGTTTATAGGAGACTTGTATGTAGGCAGCTGAAAACCACCAATTATTTTTCATGGGATTTTTTCATCCTAAAAAACAGTAGAGGAAACAGTTTGCATTGTTACAGATGAAAAATGAAACTGAATCAGAAATGACTGACCAAAGCAATAAGAAAGTGCATTTTCCTGCTTATTTATTTATTTAAGGAAACAAGAATTATACCCGATCCATGAATGCCCATTTTGCATACAAAAATCTCATTTTGGGTGAAATGATACCAGTCAGTTTTTCCAAATAAGGCCACAAATGGTCAGGATCATTGCAACAGGCAACAGAGGAAAGGGTAATCCCCTTAGCCCTGCAGTTACTAAGCCACACTGCAGCGCAGCTACTGTGGGAATTCCCTGAGGAAAGCAATAGCTCCTAAAACACCAGCACCTCTCACACATTGTGCGAGTGTTTTTTAGCAGTATCTCAATAAGACCTGCCAGGACCCTTTCGTGCTTGGGTTCCAGGTTTCGGACAGATCACATTTGATGCTCGGTACAATTTGATAGGCAGACTGTCAAGCTTGAAGTAATTCTTTCAGTGATACTCTCAAACCTTTAAGATCAAAGGTGCTGACTGATGTTGGTTTTCACATAGAGATTACAACATTATTTGATTTCATAGTAGTGTAGTCCCTAGAGAAGACATGAGTTGATTATGCAATAATTCCAGGAGTGCCTCAAATCTCCCAGGGAGAGATGAATTCCATGAAACCAATTTTCAAGAAAGGACAATTGACCCCAGTGGCAATATTTTTTGCTGTTGTTTTTAGGAAAACTACAAGCTCTATTAAGATGTATTGCAAATAATTGAGTCTGACAGCCCGTGGCTTCAATAAGCTCTCTGCTGTGGATGGGGGAGAGTCTAGAAGCCAGACGAGGGTTACATTGTGGATCATAGCCCTCACTCCCTCCTTTGAAAGGCACACTAATAAAACAGAGGTAACAAGAAGCCTGTGAGACTCTAGGGAGAATCGTACGGCATTTTGCTGCAAGTCTGCAGGGAAGTTCATGCTATTCCGTGCAGCATGGGATACATATGCAAGTTTGGTAAGTTCGTAAGAACATCAAGCCCACAAACAGACCTTGCTTGTGGGACTACAGATCCCTTGGGAAAGAAGTAATACAGCAATACCTCCCACTAGCAATGGCATTGCTATTTATAAATGTAAATGTTGTATTCAGTTTCTAAATGTTATTTAGAAATCAATATTAAAAAGCCACTATTTCATCCACTTCAGCATCACTTCTGATGTTGATTTCATCATAAATTGGTTTTAGAACATGAAGTCATATGCACGTGACCTGGGGGTAGAAAACAATAGAAATATATATATTTTTTTTCCCAAAGGAATAAAAGCACCAAAAAGAAATTGCTAAATTTTTTATTCCAATTAGTGAACTGGAGAGAGTTCTTTTTCTTTTCTTTTTTTTTTTCTTTTTCTTTTTTTTTTTTTTCCCCTCAAACCATAGTCTGAGGCTTCACAAACACCTTTTTCCCCAAGCAACATACAATGTGAGAGACATATCAACAGAAAATCAGAGAAGAAGCTAGTTGACTGTTACCCAGATTGCCCACAGATCTCAGGCTTTTTCAGAGATAATTGGAAAATGCAAATGTCTGCGTGTCACATCAACTACATATTATACAAGCTTTAATTTTCTTTTGAGAAATAAACACTACACTTTGAAAAAAAGGTAAGCAATGCGTCACGGAGAATGAATGTAAGAGCATGAAGTGCTTTGCGCTTTAACATGCTGCTTCCAAAGTTAAAACTTCTCAACCTTTTTGCCAAAAAGCAAGATCACCTTAAGATTACAGTCAGTGAGCTACTAAAACTGAAAAGCCCAGAGACTGAGGTATTAGCACTCTTATTAAGTACATATGACCAATAACCAGAACACAAACCTACTTTCTGATGATATTCAGCTGGAGTCTGACATGATCACCATACCATCCAATTCTGCACAGTTAAGTGTGAACATAAATGCAGGGGAAAATCCTTAATTTTCAAGTTTCTCTGCAGAGACAAAAAGCAGAGAACTTTTCTAGTAGACACTAGAAAAGATCTGAACATCTCTTTTGGTAGCAGTGACTCACAAAGTGCTCCCAGTAGGACAATCCAATCCTCCCTGTGAGACCCAACACACGAGAAGACAGCAGTTAGTTTCTCTAGGAAAGAAGCCAGTAATTGAGAAGCAGAAGAAACAGAAGCTAATTTCTTCTGTTTCTGTTCTGTTCTGTTACATTTCTGAGATGTCTGTCACTCATACATAGCTTTGGAACTCTAGTGATGAGGGAATTATTTGTGAGCAAGAAAGACTAATATTAAAGACAAAACTATTGGGAAAGACAGACAAAACCCTAGAGAAATGCTCCTGAATAGCAATGGATCTTGGAGCATTAGAGAAAGACAAGTCAGGATCAATTACAAGAACAAAGTAGCACCACAATAAGATACATTAAGAGCGAAAAGCATCACAAATGAACACCAGAGGGGAAGGTAGCAGGACAAAGCTTCCAGGTAGTAAAGACAGCAGGTTGCTAATGAAAGGCCCAACAGCTCAATCCTTGAAGTTGTTCCAGGACACTTTTTGAAGAGATAGCAGTTATGCTGATAATACATTGTGCTGCTTAGCAGGACACAGACGTCTGCCCTAAAAACTCAGGAGAAGAGAGTGGGCTCACACTGACAATCTGAAAGGCATGTGATATTCAACAGGTTGGAAATACTAGAAACTGTGGTTGTGACTTCACATCATGCACTCATGGAATATTCTGAGTTGGAAGGAACCCACGAGGATCACAGAGTCCAACTCTGAGCCATACAGGATCACCACTCAAAAATCAAACCCTATGTCTTAGAGTGTTGTTAAATGCTTCTTGAATTATGACAGCTTGGAGCCATGCCCACTGCTCTGGGGAATCTGTGTGATGCCCACCACCTTGTGGTGAAAAGCCTTTGCCTGAAACACAGACTGACCCTCCAGTCATATCTTTGGAGTCACTGGCAAAGAATCCTTTCTTATCTCCTGGAAAGAAATGCAGTATTGTGCCTATATGTTAGTGTATGTTCCCTTGAGCCCCAGAAAACCAATCTAATGTAAACACATTTTACTGTAATTTTTTGAGCCTGAACCATCAGCTAGTGTTCACTCATCATATTATGTACTTGTCTAGCTGCATTCTGTACAATTTGCCCAGGTATGAGAAGGATGCTGTAAAAAATAGTATCAAAAGCTTTGCTGAAATGCAGGAAGATTACATCTACTGGATTCCCTTGGTCATCTCAATAAATATCCTGTTTCCCAGCTGGACACCAAGGCCTGCCTTTGTCACCAGAACAATTCAGGACTACAGACATTCTCTTACAGGTTATGTTCTTGCAGTCCTGCTGAAACCTATTGGCATTAACATCTGCTTAGAAAAAAAGGTAGAGTTTGACCTTGTCTGCCTTCTTAAATTGTGCTTTGGCATCTCAGTTTTTTTCTGTGCTCCTCTTCCTTTCCTTATTTGTCCCTGGTTGCCTTACCTCATGTGTTTTTTACTTCCCTTGGAGATGCTATTTTGAAACCAAAGTACTCGATAATTAACTTTTCCTCAGAAATTTCTGCAGCAAAGTTTCAAGAAAGGCTCATCTGGTGACATGTACAGTGGAATAAAAATCACATATTGCTGATGGGGAATTTTTTTTACCTGGTAGCACCAAGAGATGTTTGCAGAGACTGACAGTGTCTGAATACTTATCTTCTACTGCAGGTATTGCCTTGAAAAGTCTTGATTTTGTGTCAGCTTTGATTAAGCATGGCTTGTCTCTCTTACATGAGAGTTTGTGGCAGGTTTTCTATCTTTCTACCATGCCAGTTGTAGGTGGCTCTGATCAACTCTTCCTTTTTTTCTCACCAGTAACCTAGATGAAAACACCCTTCTTATATTTTGCAAGACATTAAGGAAGACTCATATTTTGCTCGATGACTACTGATGGAAATACATCCATTTTCTTCAGTACAGTGCTCAAGACAAGAATTCCTCTGGGCCTCGAAGCAAGACTTACAGGCACACTGCATAGCAGGAGGCTTGTGACCTTGCTATAGAGCAAATGCTTTGTGCATTACAGAGGTTTCTATCCATTTGTGCTGTGTATGATTGCAGCTTGGTGTGTAGTGCACTGTGGTAGCATTTTAGCAAGCCATATTAGGGATTATACATGGCGATGAGTGGCTGAGTGAGTGAGAGCTGTCCTCCTGGCTGGGTGAGGTGTGCTTGTAGTAGCTCAAATAGTAGCATCAGCAGAGGCGTTCCACTGTTGCCACTTTGCCGTGTTCACATCTACTGTTCGTTCTCCATAAAGATTCATCAAGCATCTATGAGTGTCGATGGTTGCAGGCTTTTTTTCCCACACTGAGGAATTCAGTGACACACCTTTGCTCCATCCACACTTCCATGTCAGATGCCATTCTGTCAGACCACCCCTCTACTGCCATCTGACACACGGCAACAACGCGTAAGGGAATACTAGTGGAAAGATTCAGCATCTAATGTGGTAACACCAACTTCCACCTCTGATGTCATGGGTCAACAGAATAAAATAGGAAGTATTACTTTTGTAACAGCCTTTGTAAAATCAATGCTGCAGCTAATGTGCATAAAGTAACTACATTTATTTAATTTTTAACGTCTTTGTGTTGATGCACATTTTTAAAAGAGAGCAATAAAAACATTGAAGTAGTGGGATATGTGACCTTGTTTTAGTGAAACTAATGCATCAGGCTGCTTTGATGGTTGTGGCTGCAATTCTTGGTGTACTTTCAAGGTATTCATCAGATTTTTGATGAAATTCTATTCTTTCTGTACTTCATCCTTCAAAATAGTTATTCACAAATGTTCTTACTGCCAAAAAGCAATGACATGAATAAGGTGTGACTGTGAAGTGAAGGATATTTTGCTTCAGTAAGAGATGGCTTACAAAGGTCAGGTAAAGAGACACGATCACATTTGTGCAACTCCATATATTCTGTTTGGAAAGTTACAAATTTTCAAATGTATTTGTGCTGACTGAAACTGAGCTTACAAATAAACAAAAAAAATTATTATTATTATATTTTTTCAATCTTGAAACTTATTCTCAAGTTCCTGTATTAAAATGGGAAGCACTAATAACTCCATACTACTAACTAATAATAACTCCAATGAGTTTTTGTGACCACCTCAGTGTGAAGCTGGAGCCGGAAAGGGCGCACTTGGTGTGTCCTCCGGTGTGAAGTCCTCCTTTACACAGTTTAAAGGATATGGGCCCCTCAGCTCCCCAACAGCAGTACTTTACTGATGATCTGGCACATAAAAAAGGTTTGACCTGGAGCTTCCTATTATGATTTCAGCAGATTCAAATTACTGACTTCAGCCTGTCTAACCACTGTAGATGAAAAAGCAAACCCGTTTTGCACCCTGCAAAGAACGGCCTTATTCTGCTGAAGACAATTCACAGAAAATTCCGCATCATATATATTAGGGTGGTCTGGTACATTTGGTACAGGTGTTTGGTTTGTATTATTGTGCTGCTGTTCTAGCAAACTGCCTCTGATTTTGACTGCAAGCATGGATTTCAAGTGAAAAATGGCTCCTTCCTCTGAGCTTACAACTTATTAACATTTACTACCTTTAAAAAACTGAACAAAGCTAATAAATGCTGCAATAGGAGCAATTCAGATCCTGATGCTTTTCTCCAAAAGAGATGCAGACATACAACGAAACACAAATGCAGGCACAAGTTAAAACTGGGAGAGCTGAGACCAGCCTCCTGTCTGCTCCTGATGACTGAGACATAGGAAGGAACTACTTTCCTACACAAACCATAGGTTTTTTGGAGGGTTCAGCCTGGATGTTGGCTGCTTGCTGGGCATAGACTGCACACATTTCACATCGCTTGCTAGCTGCTATGGACTGATGGCTCTCAAGACACACTGCAAAACACACTTGTTTTTTCCTCAAGCTACTGGAAACCAGAGAAGGTAGAGCGATGACAACTGTTGCATGCAATTTATCTTTCACTGCTTATACTTCTGGCTACTTTTTCCAGGTTACAGAGATAACAGCTAGGTTAAATATCTATTGAGATCAGGTAGAAGTGAGAGTTTTCCCCACTTGTATGCCAACACAAGTGAAGAAGTAATAAATTTCCAGCTTGGGCTTGTAGAATATTAATACACAATACACCATTAAAAACCATGTGATGTGCTGCAGACTGGTTCATTCAAACCATACCTTCAGCTGTACTTGTGAATGCCTTTGTCTATGCCACTGTTCCAAAAGTATAATGGGTGAGAGGGCTGGTAATTAAATTCACTTCTCTGACTTTGTGAACTGCCTTGGTTGGCCCACTGGCCAAATTGCCTGTAAGCTCCTGTGGTTGTGAGAGCTGTCCCTGCAGGTTGCAAAGCTTTGATTTAATCATGGGCCTGACCAAATGACTAATAGAAAGTGATCAGCCAGTTAAGGGTGCTTAAGTGGATGGGATTCCGGGAAGTTATTTACAGCTGCAAGGCGCTTCCTGCCCTGGCATTTAACTCTTCAGGTATGTCCAGTTTCCAATTAACTGACTGCACCAGATGGGCAAAACTGCCCTAGTGACTGAGAATCATTACAGAAAACCTTGTTCCCCTGGGCACTTTGGCTAGGACTGTCACTTTAATAATCCTCTTGCTACTTCATTCAATTTCAGTATTATGATGTGCAGAATATACGTATGGAGGCACTTACTCCAACAAAACTAAGTAATACTGCTGCAAACCCCAAAACAACTCCAGGGGTGTAAGTAACACCAGGTACAGGCCAAACAAACACATGCACATGCACTGTGAGCATCCACAGCAGCCCCACTTTCCCTGCCTCAGTAGGTATTTGGCTGTTGACCATTGTCTTGAGTCTAAATGTTCTCCTGACAAAAGCCTAAGTGACCAAACAGCTGGGTAGCTTCCCAGCCAGTTTTGCTTTGAAACAGAAACACCTTCCATCAACTGCTGCCATTTTTGTCACCATCCAACATGGAACCACAAGGATATATCTGTTCTCTATACTAATCCCTCCCTACTTTCCCTACCTCTGTCCCCCAAAAAAAGGTGGACAGAAGATTTCTTTTAGTAAAAGAAATAATTATCATGCAGCACGAGCCCTACAGAAGGCGCACACCAAATTTGCACCACCATTGCATGGTGAAGGACATGGTTTTAACTCACCTTCCTGTTTTCTTGCATACCATCAGCTAGGCATTCAGCAGCACAGAGGTTTGTACCAGGCTCTTAAGTAAGTGTTTATCCCTGCTAGTGTAATTGTGGCAGATTGCTTGTGGTGGCTCAGGGCAGCTTCTTCTGCTTTCTTCTACAAATGAATTCTTTTGGATCCAGAGAGATGACTCAGTGCTAACATACAGACCACATCCTGAGACTGTTCAACCTGAAAGATAATTAGCAAGCATTTCTGTAGGGAATAATTGAAACACTTGTTCCCTTGCACAAGGAATAATCCTTCTCACTAGTTAGTGAACAAAAGGAAGTTAGCAGATGGGAGGCTGTGAGTAAAAGGTGAAGGTATGCTGTTCTTCTGGAGGGCTGAGGTAGGAGCAAGTCTGTAGTTTTAAGAAAAAGCAGTAGAGGAAAAAGAGATAGTAATCTAAAGGAAAGACTAATTTAATATTTTACATATCTTTCACACACAAATAAAGGCTGGGATACAAATTAACTGAAGGGGGAAAAAGAAACAATCATTGAAGAGCAAAGATAAGAAATCAGCTGAATAAATGCTTTTGTTGTTGTTGTTTAAAAAAAAAAATTAAAAAAAAAAAGAAAAAAAACTACGTGCCCAAATGAGCTCTTCCTGAAGTTTAAAATACATGAATAGAGAAAATGTTTCCTTGCCTCTCCAGAGATCTTATCTCAGTCTTCAAACACACCCACTCCCCATCCTCAAACATCAAAGCATACATTGGGAGTTTGAGGTAAACACTTTCTAGATGTATGGTACAACTTACTTATCTCAAGTCCCACAGACAACTTCTAAAAGTGCTGTACTGCAGCTGAATGCAGTGTCTGTGTTTTCATTAAACACTGCACTGTGGGCTCCCATTCTCCATGGGGAATTTTCTTTAATATATGGTTTCAATTTCAAAACGACATCACTTTGGGGACCTATTCTGCTTTTATTTATGCAGACTGGCAGATGATGCATCTGCCTACTGATATCAACTTTAATCAAAAAAGAATCTTTTCAATACAACACTAAACAATTAATTGGATACTTTAGCGAACGCGTACATTAAACTCTCATCATGGGTCTTGGGAGCAGCTACACTTTAAAACTGATAAATAAGGTGTCCTTGTATTCCTTAACCATCCCCCAGAGAAAGTAGTTTCTAAAATAGTAAAATTGCTAAGGCACAAATATTTATCACAGATCCAATAAGATTTTATGTGGCTTGTAACTACAATATTACATGTTTTATGCTCCTTCAATTTTTAGTTTAGAGTACTTCCAGTTTCTTCAGTATAGACAATTTCACAACCAGTGAAGATCTGTAAACAATATCTCGTTACAGCCCCATGAATACCAGGTGTAATTATTTCTCCTGCATTTTCAATGAAGCTTTATTCTTCCTGAACACACATTGTTCATGTGCTAAAAATGTCTGGAACACAAGGCATAATTACCTTTATTTTATTGGATTTGTCAGGTTTACAAAGTTTTCAGTCCATTAGAATTTAGCCTTCATTATGCAACATCCACAGTTAATTTTAAGTACTGGGCTATTTTGTATCATTCAGGACAGCTTGTCCTTTAAAAACAGAGCATACCATCATAAAGCCAAGGCATCCACTGAGGTGTGCTGCATTCTGCCCCTTTGATAAAAAGATAGTTAATGGAGGTATTAAATATTGCATCTTTAGACATACAGCTGCCCAGGAGGCACATTGCTCCTCACAAATCAGTGCAAATCATTCATGTCTGGCTGGAAGCATTAGCATAGCTGTTGGAGGCAGGACTCATAGATCCCAGCCCCAGACTTGTCTGGGGCACAGAGGTTTTACAACCAGCAGACTGAAGCTGTATTTCTGCTGAGAGTAACCCCAGCTGGTCAATCTACTGCAGGTTTGTGTGGCATTTCAGCTCTTACTGCAGGCTGTAGGGATCCAAAAAGAGCACCATGGCATTATGCAGCCACTGCTAGACCACTTGTTTCTGTCTGCTGTGTCAGCATGAGCACAGAACTGGTCAAAGGAACTGATTTGACTGCAAAACATTCCCAGTGCAGGCAGGGCAGCAGGTAGGGGATGGAGCAGTTGCTGAAGCAGCAATGTTGTTGGCTGCCCAGCATAGGGGCAGCAGCCCTGACAGAAAGAGGGTGCCCCAGGCTCATTAAAAATGAATAAGCAAGTCTTAATCTCATAGATATGCAGCCCTCCCTCTGGGCTGGTGTGGGAGCTGTGTGCACACAAACTTCACAAGCTGGATACTTAGGGCACATCAATTACTTACTGACTAATAGGTGCAGTATTAACAGACTAAAAAACCAGGAGACTGGGAATTAGCACATTCACCATCCCAGCAGAGCAACTCCTGCGTCTCTCTTGGCTGCATCCCTCTCACTGCAGGTGAGAAAGGGGCTGCCTCCACTGCTGTAAGATAACAGTCTGATCCTTGATGTTACTTAATTGTCATCAGAATGATTCCTTTTCCCTTAGGACTTTATGACTTTCTCAAGGCTGCATTACTCCTCTAGGATCCTTGGCCTGCTGGCCATCCCTGTCTCAGCAATCACACCTGGGTGGTTTTAACTTCTCTCATCTTGAACTTCCAGTTTCAATAGGTACATGAAGCCTCAGTGACCTTCATTTTATAGCAAGAGAATAATAGGTGGTTTGCTTGGGTGAAGGTTTCTTAACCTCCTCTGACGCTATGTTGAGCAGGCTGTAAATAGAAATGCCATGGCCTGTAGGCAAAGGCATCATCTACATTTGACAGAGGCAGGACACAAAGGAAGACAAGGCTGAAACAGGCAACATATTGCCCCAGTGTCAGTAGAAGCAAAGCACTGCAAGGCCTTCACCCATGTGCATCCCTCACTGCAGAGCTGAAGAATCCCTCCGTTTCAGTAGTACAAACATCCTAAGGCTCCTGATACATTGGCAAGAGGTATTACACTCAGAGCATATTTTTCTTTCTGAGAAGCAAGGATGGCTTTTGGACAGCAGCAAGTGTGCCTGATTCTGCAACACCGTGATTTGCAGCTTACTTAAACAGCCTACAGAGATGTTCTGCATTATGACTAAAAGAGATTGCATATTCAGGGTATTTCTAAAATAATTTCGTTATTAATTTTCTTGTATAGCATCCATTAACTTCATTAATACATATTGGGACCATTATAATAAGTAAGTGGCACAATTATCAGGCTAATTGTCCAATAAGCTAAAACAGTCATTCTAATGAATGTTTCTGCTGCTGTCTCAGCTCTCTGTCTGGAAGCTCACCATGGCTCCTTGGAAGAGAATACCTTGCAGTTCTTTTCCCTTTGGTCCTCTTCCCCACACCCAGCATTCCAGCATGCTCTCTGCCTCTCATCTGCCCCTGTATGATCTCTATCTTCCTCACTCATGAGAAGAAACAGCCATTTCAAGCTGAGGAAAACTCATGACATGGCTGCCCTGTTGTCTTTGATGGGCAGGAAGAACAAGCTTTCTTATTCTATTTTTTATGACCTTAATCACTAGGCAGTAGAGTTGCTGTCTTGGAGAGGGAAGTGGAAAAACAAGTATTGCATGACTCAGGAGATGTTTTTTATTGCAGAGGACTCCAACATAAATACCAAGAAAGCCCTGCTTCCTAGCTTGTATGCAGGATGACATCCATAGTGCATTGCTATCCTCCTGTTTCAGGTGTGCTCAATTAGTGTGCCCCGGTAGCGCAAGTGGTAGGAATGCCACGTTGCAACACCGGAGGCCCTGGGTTTGTATCCCCCCTGTGGCGCAAGTGGTAGAAGTGCCGCTCTGCTACAGAGGCTCGAATCCCAGGGGTTGGACTCAATGATCTCTAAGGTCCCTTCCAACCCGCACGAGACTATGATACTATGATACTATGATGATACTATGATGATCTTGGGTGCAGATCTTCACAAGGCCAAAAGGGAAAAATACTAATTCATATAGGAGACAGACAGAAGTTAAGTCTTTTAAAAGATCTTACATTGAGAACTAGCACTATAACAAGCAATTTATTCACTAACAAGAAGTTGGACAACTCAGTGGAGGGAAAGAAGATAAAAATATGGAAGGGGCCAGCTGAAAGACTCAGCAACCTACCATAGTTCCAATTAACTACAGAGAAAGTTCCAATTAAGTAGAATGTCTAAGAGGAACAGAAATTAAACTGGAGTGATCATATCACTGCAGATGTCCTGAATTTTTCATCAGATACTGTCAGTTGGTAAAGAAGATTGATGTTTGTAAGATTCTTGCACAAATATTGTTTAATGAGAGACTGAGTGAGAGATTAGACTGGATAACCTCACGATGTCATTTCCACTCAGCACCTCTGTGATTTAAAGAGTTGGAGCACTGAGGACAAGAGACCTTAATCATAGGCATACGTGTGAAGGATTGGGGCATGAGTGGAGAACAGACAAGAAATTCATGAACAGTTCTTCTGAGCAAAGAAGTGAAAAAGTAAAAACCTGGTGGCTGAGGAAATATTTTGAAAGGAGAAATTTTTAGAGGCTTGTCTACAAGTCACTTTTTATGTGATTTATTTAAAGATATCAAAATAATAGCCTTGAATTCTCAAAAGATGAGCAAGTGCATGGAGGTACTAATTTTCTTGACTGATGTCAGCTGGCAAGGATTGCTCACCTTCTCCATCCCTGCTAAAGTTAGTCACAAACCTCCCAGTGACTTCAGTGAAAACAAGCCCAGCCCTCATACAGTTGAAAACCACTGTCCTCTACTGTCCACACACACTCATACAAACACACAAAGAACAAACACTTTATGATTATGTTGCTGGAACTTGGAAAAATAAATCTTCTGTTGGAGAGTTGCTGTGGGGAATGAAAATGTTTCCCAAACCCCCTGTTCAGACAGAGCAAAGTACAAGAGCACTGCCCCAGCAGCCTCTACGCAGTCAACTCTGACAAGTGACCCCATGTTAGCTCCTAGGGTGGCCACACTGCTACGAAAAAGTAGAAGTGATTGCTTATCCATCAAATTCAGCTCCCTGAACGTTCAAGGAACTGAATCTTGGTAGCTCCTATGTTTGAGGCCTTCTTTGGACCTGCCATTTGGCAAAGGCTGTAGACATAGTTTTTACTTACCAAATAGCAATGGAGATCATGTTACAGTAGTGCTTTTGAAGGGAGAGAGAACATGCTCTAAATGTATTGCTGATTCCCATTTTTCTTCATCTCTGATGTTTCAAGAACATATACATTCATATGGCCAAGTCCTCTAGTGTATCACTGGGCAGAGAACCAAGGCTGAGAGGTTTTGCAAAGCCTGTTTTCACCATTATGCCTCCTCCTCAGCACAGACATGGAGACGGCCAAATTGAAACTGAACACTTCAGAGGAACTCCCAGGTCAAAAGAGTCAAATCTACATACTGAAATGACAGCCCATTGTACACGTTAGCAACAAATGCATTATTCAAAGTAAAAAGTCATTTTTTAAAATGGAGTTTACTATCATGCAGCCTAATTAAAGCTTGACTCTTGGTTGAACCATAAATGAAACTACTCTATACTTCACTGTTTCAGGTCAATTTCTCTTTAAGTTGCAGGGTACTGTCAACACCAACTGTGTGTATACATATCTATATATAAATATAAAAAACCAACCAGCTAGGTTGATCTTACAAAGTTAAGATCACAAAAGCCCTCAGGACATTAATCTCATGCTTGAAGTCAGTCGTTCCCTTTATTCTGGAAGAGGGATCATCTTTATTATTCTCTTACTGCAACAAAACATATTTAGGTAAAGTGGAAGCTTTGGGAAAGTGACTGTCATCTCTGTTGCTATTTGTATGTTGTTCTGGAAATCTTCACTCCAAATATCTTTGCTCTCTCAGCTAAGGTTTCTCAGTAATTTCTCAGTATAATACCTGAGCTTCATTTGGAAGTTGGCCTTAATTAGGAGTTCGACATTTGTTTTCGTTTTGCAATATATATTCAGTTTGATAAGGAGTTTATGTAGTGACTCATCATCAGCAGGGGCATTTAACTAATGGGCAAGAGCACTGCCCGCCCTGTCTTTAGTGGGTTACTTTTAATTTGACAGCATACAGTGTAGCTGTTCCCAGATCCCTGGCTGATTGCTTGACTTGGTTTCTAACCTCTGCAACCTTCTTTTGTCTCTCCCAGGCTCAACAAGGACAGCATTCTCTGTGCTACTTACTGTGAGCCATTTTATCAGATGTGTGCATTGCAATCAGATTATAATATTTAATATTCATCAAGCAGTATTTGGCTGTGTTTGCCAACCATTTCTAATTAAAGTGTCCACCCTTTCCATCGGGAAGAGGCAGACAGGTCCTGCCTCCTGGACATTGTGTGAGCACCCATGACATCACAGGCTGTACATAAGACACAGTGTTCCTAAACCATCTTATTTTTTTCCATGACAGGAGCATTGGACAGTGAACTCCAACAGTCTTCCTACACTTTTCCTCTGTCTTTTCCCTCTCCCATTTCACTGCAAGTCAGCGTTTGCTGGGGATTCATGCTGAAGCCTGGACAAGTCAGGAGGACAAATATCAATGAGCCAGGGGAGATGAGAGGACTAACTGGCAGGGCAGGCAGTTGCTGTAGCTTTCATAGATAAGGCTAATGGAAACAGCATCAAAACTGTTAATCTGCACATTTTTCATTTTTATGTGCTGCTAGTAGTTACACTGAGCCCTTCTCATCACACTTTATATTTCTAATACCCTCTAGCAATGTGATAACTCTTGATCGCTCCCTCAACCTTTGTAGACCGGAAAACCAATATTCAGAATATGAAACCATCATACAGTTTTCAACAGGCATTGATAAAAAAAAAATAAGGTGCTCACAAAACAAAGACATTAACATGTTCCCAACATTTTCTCCATAGAAAGCAGTGCTCCTTTAACAGAAGAGGAATTTCTATTTGACAGACTGCAAAAACTTCACTTTAGCATCTAATATTGTAAGCTCAGATCTCTAAGCCTAAATGAATAAATGGAAATATTGAATAGACACTGCAATGAATGCCTGCTCTCAGGGAAAAAATAAGTGTCTCAGATAATAAACTACAAAAAGTAAAGACTATAAATAGACGAGGACAAACTGCACCTTTGCTTTTCTACATTCTTACTATCCCAAAGAAAACATGAGGAAGTTGTTCTGAAAAACAAATTTAAGGCAGCAAAGGCTCCCATAGTTCATTCAGCAGTGTGTTCCATAAAGCATTGCACAGGAGGAGGCTACAAACCCTGAGTTTCTGCTGAGATGATTCACTGCAGCATTACTCCAGTTTTATCTTGTGTATCCCAATGGATTTCAGCATAAAACTGGAATAATGCAAGGATGACTCAGACCCACTGTTTTTGTTTCAGAAGAAACAGAATGGAGACATCTAGGTGAAGTATATCATTCTCTCATTTAAACTCCCCCAAGTCCTTGGAGGATGAACATTGATTAATTTAAAAACTCCTTCTGAAGAGCTCTGATGAGAGCACAGCTTAATGGATGAAAGAACATACCTTCCATAACTAGATTAAGCACAGCCTTTAAACGAAAAAGTGCAGTCTCCTCTTGGACAAGATGGCACAGCGCAGTCACAGCAAGATGATGGCAAGGAACTGACATTTTAAGTATCAAAATAGTGGTGGTTTTGAAGTTGAAGTTAGCATTAAGAGACTGCGGAGCTTCAATATCTTATGCACTCCAAGACGTTGCCTGAAGAGAATTTGAGGACATGTATTTCACTACTCTGCTATTCTTCACTGCATTGATTCAGAACTTCTGCAAGTCATCTCCAGAAATACCAGAAGAGAAATATTTTCTATTTTGTACTTAAAAAAATAAGGTCAGAATTTGCCATTACTTACAGCCTACTCAGTACATCTCTTGTGCTGACCATATCAGAGTCGCTAAACAAATTACTTATTATAAGTTCCTGTCATCAGCTAGAACCAATGATCTGTCTACTGTCACGTTGCATGATGGTCTTCTGGACCAAATTAAGCCAGAGAAACTAAGAGTCTTCAGTTTCTTAGAGGGTTTTGGCCTTACGTGCAGTGAGCTAACTAGCTATTGCAGACTGCCTGAAGCCAGCTTTAATGTGTAAACCCTACAAACACAAGCATCAAACTGCATGAAAGCACAGACGGTCGCTTTGAAGCTCCAGCAGCTTGACAACAGAAAAAAACCCCACATTTTTGAAGTGACATCCTTGTTCTCTGGTGTGACCTGCAGAGGTGAAGCATTGAAGAGTTCTTGACAGTGGCATCACTCGTATCTCACTACACTGATGAGGAGCTTCATGCTGACTTGGGAAAGAATGAACTAGAAGGATGCACCCAGCAGGAGTAGGAGACTGGTTGATGAAGGGAATGTTTGAATGGTGGTTTAGCAGAGTCCACAGCCTGTTTGCCTCTTATCATTTTCCTTTGTCATCCCATTACTTTCTCCTCACTTCATCTGGGATTTTTAATTTTTTAAATTTATATTATTATTATTATTTGATAGCTCTATTCTATGCAACAATAGAACAGCACAAAATCAACCAGAAACACCTTGAACCAGTACTAATTAACCTCTTCCAACACTGCAGGAAATTAAGATATACCACATTAACTCTCAAAGAGAACAGTCCTCCTTGTGAAGCCTGTTGTGAACATGCCTGAAAAAGACACCAAATGCACAGTATCTTCTGGAAAGACACATAACCCTCTGAAGGCACTATAAGATTGAGCAGGATGGGTATTCCCATGTAGACACTTGAGTCTTGTTGCTTACTCTCTGGTGACTGTTCCCCAAGCAGCTTCTCCCTGTGGATAAGCACTTGAAGGAACCCATTTTCTGCATCAGAACTACTGGGAAGTTACAAGAGATACAGAAGATCTTTCATACAAATCACAGACAACTTGTCAAGAAGCTGAATCAAGAAGCCAGACATTATTTCTTAAGGCAAGGGAAAGCAGCCCTTTATTCCCTAAGTTATCAAAGTCACATGATCAAAGCCCCACAGCTGAAGTCAACTACTAAATTGTCAGTGACCTAAGTGAACAGATATTACAAACAGCAGAAATCCCACTGGTAATTGATTCTGTAACAGCAAGGAACAAGTGATGAGAAATCAGTAATAAATACAGATTTTCAGTTCCACTTGAAAAATGCCTCAGCAGAGAAAGGCCAACGCCAACTACAAAAGTGTAACCTATGCTCCGACAATGGGAGAAACACAGAGGGTAGGAGATGACAGGAAAGGGAATAAAAGGCACAGCAGATCCTCTACACTGCTGTATCTTCTTATCAGACCAGCTGCCATAACTTAAGTCAGTTAGAAGATTAGTTGAGTATAAAGTGTTATCAATAAAGCCATACATTATCTTTTTTTAAAAAAAGAATCTACAAAAGGCCGCTGCTTTGAAGACATAATTAAGAATGCAGCAACACAACTGTATGTAGTTTGCAGCTCTGAAGTGTCTACCACTTGGATTTTGACCTTTTAAAACTCCATTAGGCTATGTAAATATAGTACAAATGAATGTGTACTGTTCACAGTTTGCCAGCACCAGCTGGAGAAGAACTTGCTCTCTTCCCTCCATATAGTACTGTTGGTGATCAGACACTGATAAGGCCTCAACACTGATCTGTACAGAACTGATCGACAGAGGAATGAGGTGTTATGACCCCCTTCCCTTCCATTTTTAGACCTCTTTGTCTTATTCCTGGTTTTGAGGCATCTATACAACAATGCCATCCCCGCTCCCAAACAGCTAACTTATGAACTGAAGTAACCCATTTGCTATTAAGACCAGAGTCATTTCCATAATGGAGAGGGCAAAGGAATAAAAGAATGCCTCCGTACATCTCTCATGACACTGAGGCATTTTCATTTTAAATTATTTGCCTTCTGCTCTACTGCAGAAGTTCTTTATTTTGTTTCTTCTTCTGTTGCATTAGAAAAAAGGTGAATAGCTCAGCAATCAAAGGGCCAAGCCCAGAAGTGGTTTTAAGAAGCAGCTGAATTATTCCGTGCAAATAAATCACCTTGAACATGATCTTTTCCACCTCCATTCACTCATCTAACATCTATTGCAAGTGTTCTCTGTTCCCAAATATTTGCCACATAATTGATGGTAAGGAAGTAAGACAACACTGCTCCTGCATTACAGGCCTATCCCAGGTACGAAACAACAGTCTCAGAGAGATAGATTAATGCACATGGATTTCAAGCCTTGAAAAAAAACTTTCTTTCAAACTTAGCTATACAGAAGCACTATCAAGAAGCCAAGAGTCCTGGGGTACATGAGTTTCTACACAACCTTTCATGTTTCACTACTGAATGCTACAACCAGTTTCTTCCTCCAACTTCCAATAGCATTTGAAGTTTGCAGAATCCTTTCTGGGATAATAAACATACAAGTACTCTCAGCATCACATGAAACAGATGTATTTCCAGACCAATAGTTCTGTGTTAAAATTGGATCTACAGGAAAAAAAATAAATAAATCATTAATAAAAACAACAAAATAACAACTCACTGGAAGTCTCCTCACAGATATAGTGACCTTACCACATTTGTTTGACAAACATCTCTGAGCATCTTTTTAAGCTGTAGGCAACCTACTTTGAAGATGCCTGGGGGGGCATAAATCACATTTTACACAGATCCTTGCAGATATGCATTTAGGATGCATGGGGTAGAAAACCAGATAAACAAAAGTTTCAATGGGAATTTACTTGCACAGCCAAGAATGAAATAAGCCTTTCTTCAGCTCATACTTGAGAAACTAGGGCTGAAAACTGTGCAAGTCAAGCTACTTCCTCTGGACTTCTGTCCAACTCACAGTTAATGGCACAGGTGAAGCATAAATGTTGCTGCTTAGATGGTACAAGCTGCAGTACATCAGTTCCAGAGTGCTCAGGAAAAGACCTGATATTTTACCTTTGTTACCAGACTCTACATGGACTGGAGGGAATTTCATAAGGAAATAATACACACTCATTTACGTGTATGCATTGTGTGATTTTGGCAGATCTCTTAAGCATGCTCAATACAGCATGCAGACTTTCTTTATAGCCAAGCCAAATGTCCACCAATACAGCACTCACACATACACACGCCCTTACTCCCTCTCACAGTTAGGGAATTGTTGGCAGCATGATCCTAGAGGGAATCTCAATTGGAGCAGTATGCACATATAAGGGAATTGAAGAAATAAAATCCAAATACATGTATAAATCGGTGGCCAAAACAAGGTGACATAAAAAGCCGTACATTTCAGGCATAGCACAAACTGTCTTCAGCTTGCACAGCTGGTAGCACACGCAAGTGGAAGAAGGTGGAAGCAATTCTAGTTTGGATGTGCTCCTCAGATTTTGAGTCATGATATATACAGCTAGCCAAAAGTACGCAGAGCATACTTCTAGAAATGCTCCTAGAAAGGCTAAAGAAGGGGGAGGTGAGTTGCTTTAGGCATTTTCTCACATTATAGAGGCTCACATCTGAATTTGTTTTGGATTCTTATCCCCAAAATGTAGAAGATGCACCACAAAAATGTTGCTGCTCTAGCTATAGAGAGCACAGAGTTCACTTGTGCTCCATCTGCATCCATCTCAGTCACATGGGGTCATTTATACAAGCCTTGCTTTCCAGCACAGCCAAAACACAGCCCTAGCAGCACTGGAGATGCAAGAGCTAAGAAATGATCAATGCAGCCCTCTCTTACACCAACACCAATCAATTCTACTGAAGCATTTCCACAAAGTATCACATCCCCTCTGTGGTTTTGCAGAGCTCTTTGCAGACTAGAAAAGCCATTGTAGTCATCTTAGGCTCATCTGTAACACATTACCCAGCAAAGCTTAGCCAACTAAACCATTTCATCCATTTCATACAGCCCTTGGCAAAGACCTTCCTCCATACTTCCACTGGGATTCAGACTCAACACACTGCTTTGGTAATGTACAGCAGATAGTACCTAGCTTTCCTGGGTATCCTTTTTCTAGTTGCATATTCCTGAAGAGTCCACACCACAAGCTGGCCTTGATTTAGGGTCTATACTTCTCACCATCATTGTAAAATTACTTCTCTACCCATAGAGTTCTTTGCTTTAATTCCCTAATCAACTTTCTAGACTAGATTCTTCTTTGATAAAATCCAGCGGAGCCATTCATGGTGACTTCAGCAAGTCTCCACCGGCTGTGTCAGCTGAAGACTATTTCCTCTGGCTCCACATTGCTCAGTGGCTTCCCTTTTTTATACCAGCAAGTTACAAAACACTGCTTGCAATTAAGCATTTCTATCATAACATGCAGATAGGAAATTAGTCTTCTGAGGCTCTCCCTTTGTCACCCCCACCCCCCACACAGTCCTTGAAAAGGCCATTTGAGCATACAATATTAATCTTCTGCTATGCAATAATCTTGGAAAAATGTAATATATTCTGGCAAATCACAGGGCCTCCAGAGGAACCGCCTGCCTCTAACTAACGGCTCCCATCCATTATCAGGCAGCCACGAATGCAGCTCCCCACTTGCTTGCCCCATCAGCATGCAAACAGCGACTCAATTCAATTGTGAGAAATGGGAGGAAATGATCTGTATTAATAAACGGTGAGAGACTGAGATCGCCTGATTTCAGAAAATAAGATCAAAACTACTGAACTCCATTGTCTCATCTGATACCTTCACTTCGTTGTAAATGCAGCACTGGGAGTAATTAAGCTTCTGAAAGAAGTTTCGCTGTGAAGCCACATCACCCAAAACAATTAAGACAAACATTTTGTGCACATTGTCATCTGCCTTCATTAGTGTTTAAAGGTCAAGGAAACATTTCATTAGGAAAAAAAAAAAAAAAAAGAGAGAGAGAGAGAAAAAAAAAAAGAGAAGGTAAACTGCAGCACATTCCCTGGGTATGTCTGAGAAAAAATGCATGCAAGAAATTAGTGTTGAAGCAAATGAACATGCAGAATACCATCCATCTGGGTTGCAAATGCTATGCAAATTGCTTGTTGTACTCTGATAGTGTCTGGAAATCTCAGTGAGAAGGTAAAGTCTGCATAAGCCAGGGGCTCCAAGGCAACAAAGTGGCTGCTGCCCTGGCACCAGGATGCTCTCACAACCTAATCACACCAGTGGACATAAGAGGTGGACCAAAGAAGATTTTGATGATCGTTATCACATAAGCATGCTTTACATTTGCAAGCAATGAACCCAGATATTCTCTGCCAAGAGTGCCAGAGAAATGTTGTTACTAAAATGAAAAGGCTTCTTTAACTGAAAATAAATAAATAAATAAATAAATAAATAAATAAAGATAAAAATAAAAAAAGAAAAAAGAAAAAAGAGAAACTTTGCTTGCACAAAAGTATATCTGAATTCTCCCTACTTCTAGCCTGTTCCTTCCCGTTGTGGCATTTCCTGCTGTGAAGAGCACTAAAAACACTCATGTGAGATCTGCTTTCACCAGACTTTGTTGTTGGCTGGTTTCAATGTGGATGAAAGAGCCAGTGGTGAAATCAAGTTTTAGAACAGTTCTTCGGGTGCTCTTACTGGCATGCTTTGAAGAATGTAATTAGACTTCAGCTATAATACCCGCTTAATTATAGCTACAAGCCCCCTTGGAGGAATAGAAAAACACATTTGTCTTTCCCCTTCCTAAAGTGCACTAAGCAATGTGAAATAAGCTAATTTATGGAGCTCATACAAAAAGCTGTCAGATGCATTCTGATTTATTTTTATTCCATCGACTTTACTTCTCTGGATTAATCTAGGTACACATCCTAACCAGTTCAGATGAACCATCCTCACAAGTACACTGTTAACACATTGGTCTGGATCTCCCTATTGGGAGTACAGAGGCACTGAAGAAGTCATAACCATCAAGAATCATCTCCATTTTAGAAATCACTCCATGAATCTGGCAATGAGAGCAGGCAGACACCACTTTTCAGAACATTTTTTCCCAGCATCAAAATCAAAACATTTCATGGGAGTATGTCAATATCAGATTATTTTTTGACAGAAAAAATGTTTAAATGAACCATTTCTATTTTCTTGTTTTGTTTTGATAGGGCATGAATGTTTCATTTCAATAATGTGAATGTGTTTTGTTTCTGCTTTCCCAGTTCTGTTCATTTCAGCTTGCATGGTACAGTAAAATCTGTATGGTAATATTGAACTTACACACCTCCTTTATTACTTGTATCTAGCATATAATTTTGATAATAAATGACATAATTCAGCTATTATCAAAATGATCATTTTATCTTACCGAATGAGATGTTTTCATACTACTTGATTGAACAGACTAGAAGCCATCTAGATTAACAATTTCTGAAAGTTCAGAATTCAGTTTTACTGTCTTATTCCCTCTGTGACCTTTCTTTCATTGACAGCCTCCAAAAGCTACCAGTTCTTTCTCTTTTCCATTGCTCAGCTTGCAGCCATCACCAGGTCTTCCACTTGTGGGCGCTATTTGTATTATCACTATTACCAACAGCCATTGTAATGCATCAACAGAATGTATTACACTCTTCCAAGAAACCATATCATCATATTCTTGCCCCAAAAAGGCCTGGTTGAATTTGGCTCCAGGAGCTTTATCTCGTGGCTGGCAACCCTGCTCATGACAGGGGGTTGGAGTTCGATGATCTTCAAGGTCCCTTCCAATCTAAGCCATTCTATGATTCTACGATTCAATGCAATGGGTAGGCAGGTGATTATCTAAATCAAACCATTAGGGAGCTGGAACAAGCCACTGCTAGCTAGAGGCTTTGCTTGGGCAGCATTTCTCCATTTAATTTCCCAATAGTGGGTTGACTCCTAGGATCCCCCCGGCAGAGAGATCAGACCTTCTCCTCTTTAATGAGTAAATATTATTTATGATATGCCAGCTCAGGTTCTAAGTACACAAGCACTAGATGGGGTTGCACAAGGATTCATCGTAGAAGCTCCTGTTCCCATTGTGTAACCTACAAATCAGAGCTGCCTTCTTCACTGAGGAATTTATTAGCCAGATTTGTAACCTGGGAAATCGTAAGATTTAGGGTGTTGGCTATTCAAAATTAGTAAAACAAAGCCAAATACATTCATCGTGTGACTGTTCAGTACAAGATGTGAGAGAGTAGAATTTAACACCTCTGTACTAAGATGAGGTCAGAAAAAAAAAAAAAAAAAAAGATAGTAGCAAGAAATTCCACAGTTACATCAACAGATATATAAGAGGAGGAGGAAAGAGGCGTACACCTCTCAGTGGACTGATTAAATCCTCTTTAATTTGGTAAATTAAAATGAAGGGAAAGCAGTAACACAAATTTGAGACAAGATGCTTGGTTTTACTCTTGTCTTTTTTGCTAACTACAGCAAAGAGAAAAGATCACTTCTCTGTAATATCCGGACTCTTTTCTCTATGACTGCATTTTAATTATACATAATATTGTCACACAAAATTACATTTCTAATCAATAAGAACCACTAAAATAATTCTGAAGCATCATCTTAATCTGACTGTAATGTGATTTCACCCAGCATTTGCTTCAGCATGCCACTTAGCATGCGATTCGGTACCAAAAATTGCTTCTGTCAAATAATGTTCTGGGATGCTATGTTTATTGTATCATTCTAATCCTGCATCAAATGTGCTCCACTTCCAAGCAAAAGAGTTCCTTTTCTTTAGCTGCTTTGCCTTGCTAACAGTCTGTTCCCACTGAATCATTTGTCTGTTCCTTTTCATGCACCATCATGAGTAATGAAATTCCAGCATATCTTGCTGACCGCCTTTAATTGCTTTGTAAATGTGACTGGTGGCATGTCCTAGGACAGCTTTCCTCCACCTAAGCTCAGGGACGCACCCTACGTTCTTAGACAACCACACTTTTTATCTTTCCTGCCCTGAAATACAGAGCTAGGAAGGGATGTTGTTGCTGCCCACATCTCTCCAGAGGTGGGAGCTGCTGGTCCTATGGTTTAGGTCCTGAGGCAAACTAATGTCACTGTCAGTGAATTTTTGCTGATGTAACAGCCAAGAGTTTAGCAATTCTGCCAGTGATGTGCAGTAGCTGGTATCTTGGTTGATGCTAATGACAGGACCAGTAGCCTTCGCGATCAGAAGCCTAACTAGATAGTTTATTTCACACTGTCTTAGCAGACAACACATCATACACAAAAAGCCAGGGCATACGTTCCACCCTCCCACTTCTCTGCTGATGTTCAGGAGTTAATGGGAGCTGTAAAACTTTCCTGTTCTGAAATAAGCATCTCATTTTAGCTGATTATGCACCAAGGACAGAGATACCAAGCAAGGAGAAGCTGACTCAGCTTTTCGGGGGGACTAATGGTTCTTGACACCTCAGTTTTTGGGCATCAGACTTGATGCACTCTGGGATGTGGTAACCAGAGAGAGCAGAGTGCATGTCTTCAAACATGAGATCTCTTCAAGGCATTTTGTGATGCTTCTCCACCACCACTTCTCACTTTTAAATGCTTCAGCTAGCTTTTTGACAAAGTCATTTTTCAGAGTAGCACTGCATTAAAAGAGCAGAAGAAAAATATGAACATCCAGGATCTTCAGAAATCTTTTATCATGTCTAATAATAAACCAAGGATTAGTTTTCTTGTCATTCGGCTAAATACTTTGAATTGCAAAAGCTTCTAACTGCAGTTCTTTCATTTCTTTTCCAGGTAGCTTTAGCAGTACAACTCAAATACTTCTTTAGGATGCACAGGTGAGCAACTGACATTTTCCAACTTGATTGCAATTATTTTGGAACACATTTCATACCATAGTTATTTATAGAATGGGTCAAAACCAGAGGAATTCTAGGGAACAAATCAACTCACTTCTCTGAATTATCCAGTGTGAAAATGTCTTTCTCCCCTCTCTCCCCTCATTTTTTCCCCCTATTTTCCAGGTGTTCTCAGGGGGGTTTTCCTGGTTGCTTTGCTTTTGTTTCAGTTACTCTAATATTCTATTTAGCAACTTGGATGAGTGGATGAGTGCAAAAAGCACTTTTACAAGAGATACATTCATCCCAGCTCAACAGAATACCCAGAATACCTGGTGGGAAGCAGAGCTGGGCATGTAACCACATTCTCACTCAAGAGGATCAGAAATTAAAACTTCCTCACTTAACTCTCCATTGTAGTGCAGTGAGCACCAGGGTGGGCACTCCTCATTTGTCAACCCCCAAAGTAAAACAAGTTAACTTTTTTAGCTTTTCTGCTGTGAGGGACTCTTCCTAAGGTGTCTCATTCACACGACAGGTTCTCATGACCTGGTATTCATTGCTGTGATTCCTGACTACTTGCAACCTTGTGCTGCCTCACTTTTCACCAGAGCTTTAATGGCACTGACATCCATCAGACAACCCATCACAGCTTTGTAGATGGGTTATTGCTGCCAGTCTTTGACAGAGGGGAAAAAAATCTCATCTCTTCTAAGAATTCCGCACTACTCTGAGGCCATCTTCCCAGACTTGTCATGACATAACATTGGAAACAATGCAGCATGCATTTTGGTCACCAGCACAGCCATTTCCATTGGAAGTCCACACTTTAGTCAATCATCTCATCAGCCATTTGGGTGAGGAGCCATGTTGCATGATGTCCTTGCAGCAAGACCTGACTACCTTCTGCATGAGGCTTCTGCCAGGTCTTTATCTTTCCCTTAAAATTAACCTGCAAAAAGCTGGATACAATTCTGTCACTTGTTTCTCCTCTTTGATCCATGTGGCCCCCTGGAGTGTTACCTAAATGGTTGCTGTCATGTTGGAAACACGGTGAATTCTTTCTTCCTTGTTGCTTTCTACCCTGGCCAGAAGTCTTTTTAAAACATCTCCATTTGAACAGACAGAATATGTGAGGTTCAGACAGGATTGTCTAGTCTGACCTATAAGAATAAAGGTGGGCCTAGAGTTAGAGTAGCACCTTGTTTCATGGGAAAGTTTATATCTTACAAGAATCAAAGTATTCTTCTAATAAGCACATTTCACACATGACCTCTGAGAGGAAAATAAATGCCCATAATCCTTCATTTCTTGTACTGATGTTATCAAAGCCAAATGTCAGAATTTGTTCCCAAAGAAATTATGAATTTCCACTATGTTATCATAGAATCATAGAATTACTTAGGTTGGAAAAGACCTCAAAGATTATCAAGTCCAACCACAGCCTAACCATACTACGCTAACTCTAACAACCCTCTGCTAAATCATATCTCTGAGCACCACATCCAAACAACTCTTAAACACATCCAGGGACGGTGACTCAACCACCCCCTTGGGGAGCCTATTCCAGGGTTTAACTATCCTTTCTGTAAAGAAGTGCTTCCTAACATCCAACCTAAACTTACCCTGGTGCAACTTGAGGCCATTTCCCCTCATCCTGTCACCTGTCACCAATATGTTATAATGTTATGACTTTATTTCTTCTTCATCCATTCCTTTGAGTTCAGATAAAAGTTTTCAGCCTTTTCCCCCATGGAGAATTTTCATACAGTCAGATTTAGCTCTTAACTGGAAAAGCTGAATGTCAAAAAACTCAAAATCCTGCCCTCCTCACAGCTTTAATGCAGGACATCACATTAGATGATTATATGGTCCCTTCTGGCTTTAAAAGGTATTAGTCTATTAATTATAGATCAGTGTCAGCATTTCTGCCTTAGACTTCGGCTGCAGCTTAATTTACCTTTTTTTTCTTTCTCTCTTTTTATTTAGGTCACCCCTTATTTTGGTTCTAAAATGGACTAAAGTTCCATCTTCTTACTTTTCCTTCCATTGCAAATATCTTTCTTCTTAATTATTTGTATGGCAACACTCCATCCACTTTGCGTGCTAGCTTCTTGTCAGAAGACATCAGTATTTATCTCATGTTTTTCCGGTCAGACTTGTATTTCAGGTTGATTTCAGGCTGCTCCTTCTCTATTACCACCTTCATTCTCTGTTACAACCTTTGCCTTGAAACATTATCAACATTGTCTTGTCTGTTAATGGTTCCTTGTCTTTACTGCCTATCTAGGGGCCTGTGAAAGTAAGAGGAAGAAATCCTCCAAAACAGATCTCACAGATACCTCTCCCATGGAAGCTCTCTGAAGTTATCCAGAGTAACATGTAAGTCATTTTGTGTTCAGCAAAATGCAAAGCCCTGATTCCTGTGCTGTCTAAACATAAAACTTAGTTCATACTGCTGTCCTCAGCAGAGGGTTCCAAAGGGGTTGCTCTTTTGTTTGCTGGCCTACAAAAAAACCAAACAGATATCTTCACATGCCTTTTGCACTTTTGCCACGCTTGGGTGAAAACAGCCCATGTATTCAAATGTTACTGCTGCAAGAATGGAGATGGCGGACAAAAAATGCCAGGATAAATGTGAGCAGGACGCTAGTCAAAAGTAAACAGGTCATCACAAAAAGACTATTTTTGTTTTAAAAGCATTTAAACTTCAGTACTTTGGACTTAATTCTCTCTGAGCAAATTGCATCAAGAGGAGGCCTGGAAAATAGGTCTTCCATTTTATTTTTATGTTTGGATTCAATTTACTATATTGAAACAATTGCTTTGCTCTGGGATCTTTCAATGTTTTCTCTTCCAGAGCAGGAATTGAACTTGGATCAGTCACAGAAACTAAATGACTGTGAGCATCTTGCATGAAACCTGCAGTTTTCTTGGTGATTCTCACATTTGTCAAATGCACATGAACTCACATAGCGTAGTGCCATCACATATCGTATATGAGTCTATTTTTAAACATGATTTTGTTCAGGATGTCAAGTATTTTACACAGGAATTTTAATGCTCCCATCAACACACACTCTGTAATTTCAAGGCCACATGGGATTTCTTTTTTGTTTCTCTTCTTGGCATGATACAGACTTATACTATCACTCTTCCTGAGCTTATTTCTGTACTAAGTTATACTATAAGTTTTGCCATTAACTTACAAAAGGCAATATAATGCTGCTTACAGGCACAGTAAGTATCTTTGCTTTGGCTTTTACTTTGGTAGTCCTGTCCTGATCATGGCTGAACAGGTGAAAGCAAGAGGGTTTCTCCATGTTCAGAGCTCAAAAGGTGATCTGCAGCATCCTCAGCTAAATTCTATGGTGAGGAAGTGGCAGAACAACATAGAAGGCTGATATTGTTCTTCTACTTCCCTGTACTCCAAAACAGGTTTCAACACAGCAGCCAGGTTCATTCTTTTGGCTGCACACTCTGTGGTCAGTCTCAGGGAGAGCTGTTTGTTACGGATATGTCCAAATGAAGGATGACACCTGCCAGGCCTTTGACAGAGGGAAAGAAGGCTCATTTCCTGGCTAAACAGGGAAGACAGGAGACTTTTCTGAATACATTTGCTGTTCAAACATGTTGTTTCTTGGGTTATGAGCTCATTTGTGCAAAAACTGTCATTTAGCTTTGCATCTGCACAGTGACTGGGGAACTGAACCAGGAGCAGGTCTCCAGTGATGATGATACATTATGAAAACAAATAGTAATAATAACCACTAATGCTTTAAATTGCCCACTTAGTCTCCAAGTGCCCCTGAGCCACATTCTCAATCAAAAGGAGATAATGCTTAGCCACCTACAGAAAGTTCTTGGAAAGATATGGTCATAAAGTACAGAAATCACGCTCTCTTTTAGCATATGATTTACATTGCAGCTTTCTTGGTAAGAATGTGAGTGAAAGCCTGGTGTAAGATGAGAAGACAGCCTCCAAGTAGATTCTCCATCTGCTCTGGAGGCCAAACCCTCTTCTGAGTTCTACCACTGCCAGGTCCCTTTTCCCATGTCATTTGTTGGAAGGAAGACAGGATCAATTCATATGCATTTCTGGACTTCTCTCCAACAAGAAAGGATTCAGTACTAACAAAATTAAAATACATCCAGTCATGGATAAGGGTGCTTAAAAAGCCATTGGGAACTTCAAAATCCCATCAGCATTAGGTGGTGGTATGCAAAAGAGAGCAGCCAGTCCAGCCACAATGGGGCTCCCTCCTGTTCCCACATGTGATGTGCTCTGCAGCCAAGGCATTACGAACTGTCCACTCCAAACTGGATATGAAAGCAGAAGTATGGCTTTTTTTTTTTAAATCTTGACTGAATTAGTGTGTATTGGGAATTTGGCTGCTGAATTCTTCAGTGTGAGAAGCTGTACTGAGCACTTGCATTTCCTCAAACACTACATCTTCATGAATTACGTAATCAAGAGAACAGCAATCCAGAATTAATCTCACACAGATTAAGTCATATTCTAGTGCAACCAGCACAGAACTGGAAAAACAAATTCTCAGTACAAACGCAAATCTCCTGCAGACCTCCAAACTTGACAATCTCTGCATTGCATGAGTAGAATCCAAAGGGTGGCTTTGTTCATGCCCAAATCCTGCAGTCCATGATCTCGAGGCCAGGTTTGGGGCACTGCTGGTATTTGCTGCTTTTCAAGAGTAGGAGAATTCTCACCTCCCGCTGCCTTAGTATGGGGTGAGCGCAGTTTTGTGTTTGGCAGATCTGCAGAGAAAACAGTGGGTTCTTCTGAGAATTCCTGGTCTGTGACAAGCTCTAAATCACCACAGTGCTTCCCTCACGCTTGCTTAACCTCATTTTTGAGTCACTGTCCATGTGGAGCAATATGGCTCTTTATGTGCTTTTTATTAAGCAGTGAATATAGGAAGAATATGTCTCATTCAACACGTACCTAAGAAGACATGAACATTCAGTGTGCCTGTCAGTTAGGATCTCATGCGTGCAGAGAGCAGCTTATATTCACTCCAAATGGTTTCATTATTAAAAAACAGAAAACAAAAACAAAAAAAAACCTCGTTCCACATGTATGCAAAATGCATAATTTGGCCAAATCTGAGCTCATTTTCATCAGGCCACTCAAAAGGCTTTTTCAGTGTGGCCTGTTTCCCTTGCCAAGAGGGATCTGCCTATAACTAGCACTTGTGAACTGCTTGTAAAATAGGAAACAGTAAAACTGCTTAAAATTTAAGATTATTTTAAGGATCAGGAGAAATATATTCTTTCTCCTTCAGAATTAGCATTCATTCATATTTACAGTAACACCTGCACTCTGTTTGCTCTGGCTTACAAAGAAGTGGAGCACTGAGGGAAATAGCGAAAGTGCTAATGCAGGAAATACATAGCTCAAATGCCCTCGTGACATGCTCTCCTGGTGCTGGTAACATTTCAGCTGCAATAAATATAGTTGCATCTTTCTCTATCCATTGCATAAAATCCTTAAGGCAGAACACCCAGCTGAACTGTAGCAATTAATACATCCTCCCAGCACTCAGCCCTGTCCCAGATCACAAGGGAAGAAATCAAGGGCAAACTCAGCACCATTAGTAGACATCTCACCCTACTGATTTCATGTTAAAACTGACATACAGTCAGGTAGGAACTCATGTGCTTCCTTTGTTCAGGTTTTAGATGAGTTGTTTCCATGGAAATAAGTTGTTTCTGTTTATTCAAGCCTGTATTCTGCTTAAAATCCTAATTCTACAGTTGTTTCTATCTGGGAATGCCTGAAGTAGACATCCTGAACTTTCCTGGTCCCTTACCTCTCAATTTAGCTTTCCCCTTAATTTTACAGACAAAAAGTTTACACAGTTTACATCGCCATGCATGTATATAATTAATGAAAAACATCAAGCAGTGATACAAACACGTACTGCTGACTTTAGTAGAAGAACACAAGTGGGTAGCAGAGGAAGTTAATCTTCACCTGCTTTAAAAAAAAAATGGAAAAAGAAAAAAAAATCCATTAAAATTCTTTCTAAGAGAAAACTTACAAATTCACAGGAAAAAAAAACAAAATCAAAAACAAAAAAAGTGCTCTTGCATGAACATTTCAGGAGTTTCAAATGTCACCCCAAAGCAAACCTTTTCTCCTTTCCAAAATTAAAAGTGAAGGATGTCAGCTTTCTGCTTTTCCTTTTTCATTATTTCACCCAGCAGAAAAAGAAAAAAAACACAAAACCAAACATCCCTGGAAAGCTGCTATCAGAAAGAGGCAAAATTTGCATTGGAAAATACATTGAGAAACATGGTATTTTCTACTCAGTCTCCTCTCCAGCGATATAACATATCGCAGGACAGTAGTGGCAGGCATACTGCTATGTGTCTAGCAGAGATATGACTAGATATAGAACATATGTCACAGAAAAAAAAAAAAAAAGAAGATATTGCCTCTCCCTTACGTCTTCAGTCTGTGTCTTATCACTGTAGGAAATTCCTCAGTAGTGGTAAAATAGTAGTAGTGCATTTCTGCATTTCTTCTTTAATCTGCAGAACCTTTTAGAAGAAACTAGTGGGCTGGGTCTAATGATGCCTGTGGAAAGAAGACAAGCATTGTCTTCATTTTATACAGGATGAAAATGATAGATAGAAGCATTTAAATGATGAAAGGGAACATAGAGCTTCTCCCTTCACTCGAGGACATTTGGCTTCAGGCATCTCAGTTAAGGTAGTTTTGTTGTACATGCAGAGAAATACTGTGCATCCTTGCAGGACTTCCCCTCATGAACTAAGAGCAAATTCCTACTCTGGGAGTCACAGATGTGAAATGGAGCCAAAATCTAACATTGTGACACAGGTACAGCTATCTACACGTATAGCTCCCTGACACAATGACAGGAGATGGCATGCAGGTTCAGGTGTGAAAAGAAGGGATTTGTGAACCACATGCTTTAACCCAAATGAATGTATTTGTTCCAGGGAAACAGAGGTGGTGTAATGATACATCGTGGCAAAAAGAGTACATTGCAATTACATTGAGATGCTCCCACCACAGTCATTATGTACTCAGATTATCTTCACTGTCTCTCAATTGCATCAATTAGAGCAGTACATTCAATTCTGGGGGTAATTTTCTCAGTTTGGCACTGAAAAAGGGTGCTTTTACCTTCCTTATGCTGCACAGGTCTTTACTTCTTTCTTGGCCTATTTTGAAGCTGTTCTGAGCAATATCATGCTAATTCACTTGTGTTTGTACTCCTAACACTTTATCATTATTATTACTATTATGTATTATTATTAGGCAGACTTTCTTCATGTTACAGCCAAACTCACTTTGTCAGTGAACTGGACACTCTTTACATCATACGACGAGTAGGCCTTTGGTATTTGATGCAGATAAATGACCATGAATAACACAGCTAGATTCTTTAATGCAGACTTCATGGCCCTGTCTCCAGTTGTAACTGGTAGAGATTTCTTCAGCCACACCTGAGAATCCTGAGAGTAAAAGTGGAAATGTTTTGCTGAGAGCAGAGTTGGTGTGAATTTATCAGGTCTTCTGTGTCAAAGTGCTTGAGGTAAAACTGGTCCTGCATGTGTAGGATAAACTTTCCTCATTGACATGGGAAATTAGCAAGCCTGCTGAGTTATCACAGGTTACAGAGAATGGAGTCATCATCATCTTAACACTGCAGGTAGAGATCTGGTGCAGATGATTGGCCCCACAACATCAGCCTTCACAAAACATCATCAGCCTGCAAATATTCCAATTTCACAACACACACAGATACCTATCCACCTCCCCGTTTGGGAAACAAAGGTGGTGAGGCTTTGCAAACTTTTTTAATATGTGAACAAAGATGTCCCCACATTCATAAATCAAAGCTGTGGTTTTTGGAGCACCTGCTTGACTGCTTTAGGCATCACTATAACGAATGATCATCCAATCGATACTAAAAAGCAGGAATTGTCGGCTAAGCTGCAGAACCTTTCTATCCCGCAGATTGAAATGGCTTGCTTTTCAATGGCTCCTTTGCATTAAGGATTTTGCTTGGGGGGCAGAATAGGGGTGTGCAGAAGCAGTGGAATGGATGTGGGGATGCTGGGTCTCTGTTCTGCTCTGATTACATGGGAATGGGCCTCATAGACCACACATCTCCTGCTCAGGTTGCTGTGAGGAGGACCCATGTTTGCCTGCTGCTGACAAAAAAAACAACTTGCATGGGATTAAACACAGCATCTCTACAAAGAATGTTCTGGGCAAAAGTATGATCTCCCGTTATGCTTCAACAGGCTTTGGCTGGGACTGGAATGTTAAAACACCAGCCCACAGCTTCACTTGAACAACAAGGCAATAACAGTATCTCCAAGGAGTTTTCAGCATACTCTAGCATGTCCTAGCAGCCTAAATTTTCTGACAAATTCAGTTAGCTATCATGGGGAAGAAATGTTAAGTTACTGAATGCTAGTAATTTAAATCTTTTGCCTCTTGTCCAAGTCATTAATAAGTTGTTAGCTTTTTTGTAGTTCCTTGTAGTTTTGATGTATTTTTTTTTCTGCATAATGGGCACTGGCTTGAGAAAATGGGTTTAGCAGATGTCACGCTACAAGTGGTGCTGGAATTTTAATGACATAGAAGGTTTCTTTCATGATCTGTCAGAAGGGAAGGAAGCAACATTAAAGAAAAAAGACCTGGAATGACACTTCAGTTGCTTAAGTCACTCAGAGATTCACCTGTAGAAACCTAACACCTGACAGGAGTAGTTTGGACCCCTAATGCTCTCCCAGATTCCTGAAAGACCAGTCCCTTATGTTTTCATGCTGGCCACACTCTAAAGAACCCACCTGTATGCTGTGTTCACTCTGACCTGGAACAGCCACAAACATCCCTGGCCACATCTTGGTTTCCAAAGGAACAAGGTCTGCTGGCTCACCAGGGTGGGTGGCTGAAGCAGAAGATGGCAGTAGATCAAGCAGTTAGCCAAAAATCACAACTGGTTTTGAGACACAGGGTTCTAAGAGTTGTAGGTCAAGTCCAGCCCAGGTGCAAAAATGCAGTGTAGAAACATCTTGTTCTTAGCCCAGTTGGCCATTAGATCCAAGAGGATGCAGGACACATGGTCCTGCAACACAGCCTTTCAATGTGGCAATTTGCAGGGCTTAGCTTGCCCTTGCTATGTTTTCTATTTGTGCTCTGATGAACTTCTTCCTATTCAAGCATGCCGAAGACAGAAAAATATGTAGCAAACTGGCTTTGTTATATATAGCACTGATTTCCCTGTGGGAAGCTGTCTGCAGATCATTACTTGCAGTTCATTTTATGTACCTGAACTGTAACTTGCACTTCCAAACCTTACTGAAAATGCACTGCCTTCTATCTACAGTGTGTTTCTAATTTATTAATTCATTAACATTAGTCATAACTTTTAGTTAGAATATGACAGCAAAAAGTAAAAGATGAATTTTATTTCAGAACATTATTATTTTCACTGTGATATTAAGATTTGGTCAGCAATGAAAGAGAAAAGGCATGAACATATGAAAGAACAAGTTTGTGAAGATGTTTGGTAGGATTTAGAAAGTAAAAGCTCTCTTTCTTCCCTCTCACTGCTCTGATTTGGCACCAGCACTGAGCAAAGCAGATGCTGCTCAAGTCACATCATTTTGTAGAGAAGACAAAGAGAAAGGTGTACACATTTAAATCTGCCATAGGGTAAAAACAAACATCTACTGAAGTTAAAGACCATTTTGCCTTTGCCTTCAATGAAGTCATGATATCATAGCTTCAGATTCTCCTTCTCCTAGGGTTCTGTAAATAGGAGAGAAGGAGACCAGTCCTTTCCCTGTCCCTCCATCCTGAACCTGCCCAGTTGCTTTGCATGGTATCCAAGAACAAAACAGAATTCAGGCACAGTGTTTACAGTGCTTTGTAACCCTATCACAGGCTTGTGAGCAATCCCAGCAAACTAAAAATGGACCATTCAAAATGTTGCTCTCAGCAGTTATTATTTACAGTTGTCCTGACAAGATGCATCCAAAGTATAAATCAAACTTTGGAGCACAAATCTTGTTAGTTGCCATGTTAGTAAATCAGTTCACCTAAATAATCTTGAGCTTTTGACAATGATGCAGCCTTCTGGATTGAAAATTCAGCTCCTGCGTGTGCAGTGAACTTGATCTGCTGACATTTCAAAGGATTGAGATCCTATTTCTGATGGTTCAGTTTATACTCAGCTATAAACTATTTTGAGCAGTACTGAGCTGAATACAAACAGCTGATGTTCAGGTCTGGAGTCAAACAGTCTGTCTCCTCTGGCTAAGTAGAGTAGGTTAGAGAAAGTGTGTAATTTGTGCACATTTTCCAACAGAAAATAACAAGCAAACATGGGAATACAGGGAGACAAATAATGCTGCACATAGAAAGAATGCTCCTGAGTACTGCTCTTTGTTTAACTTTTCCATTTGGAAGGAAAATGTGATGGTTTCAGTCCATACCTCCAAGCTTACACCCAGAATAAAAGCCCTATATTAAAGATACATGATTTCTGATTTTCACTGAAGGTCTCTCATTGTTTGACAATAAATTGTGTTCGATGTAGTTTCACTTACAAGCCTGCTCAGATCTGACAGCCCTTAATTAGACATGATCTACTAGAATCTACATCTGGAAACGATGTCACTTTTTGCTTTTGGCACTGCAAAATCTAACTTAACGTTAAGCACATACTCTTAAATGCAAAGCTTTGAAGGAAATTAGTACAGCTGAATAGTCCTCTTACAAATTAAATTTTAAAATAAACTGCACATGCCTTCTATTTAATAGTTACAATCTTTCACCATATTTCAGTTTGTTGTGTTCTCTCTATACATCTACTGCTTGTGTGTGCTTCTCCCACAGATCGGAGGCTCACTCTGGTGTGATTTTCCAGCACAGCTGTGGCAGACATCAACACTCTCCAGGATGCACAGCCTGGCTGCTTTGACACTGCTGGATGGGCGGACTAGATTTTCTGATAGATGAGCACAAACATTTCTGCACCTCCTCCAAACCCTATGAAGATGCTTACTCTTATCATGAGGAAAAGAAAGCAAAGATTTTCTGTTACTGTTCACGTGGAGCCAGGGATGTTTTGAAACTAATACACTTTTGCTTTAGTGAATAAAGATTTCAATTCAGCAAATCTGAGCTACTGGCCGAGCCAATGGTTGATAGATTTGAAGGCTACTAAGAAATTTTGTGAAAGAAAAAACATTTCATTTTTAAGTAAACTCCGAGGAAAGCCAGACACCAGCCTCAACTCCATCATGTTCCCAGCTTGTGGAATAGTTTCCCAAAGCATTTGCATTCCGGGTAATCTTTTTATTAAAATGATGGAATGCTGGACTACATTCCTGGCACACTCGCCAATGGCATGGCTGGCAGAACTGGCAACCACAGAAGATGTCTTTAGAATAAGTTTGTTGTTTTTCATGGCTGTTTTTCACCCATACTTACACTGATAAACACGTCTAATAAGTTTAGCAAATATCTTTCTGCCTCAGCTTAATTAGACTGGCATTTTATAACAGCTTGTTATTGTAAATCATACCCTGCTTTGATTAGAATCCTTATATATGGTACAAGGTGGAGTCAGTTCAAAAAATATTTTGTTATGGACACACTAGGGTATGCTTGGAGATCACACTGCCACCTGCCATCCTGATTAGACTGGTATGAAAAGCTTTGAATCTTACTGGCCAATAGTATCTGGCAGCACAGTGGTATCAGCGCTGCTGGCATGGAAGAGGAGAAGAGCAACAAAGCAATCAAAGCCTGGCAGTGGTATGACCAGCCTGTTGAAACCCAGTGTTTTTTATTGCCGAAGTCCTTGGAACCCTGAGTAGAAAAGTACTGCAGAGAGGAAGGATACTGCGTGATGTAGTTGCAGTAGTTGCAGTTCAATAAAAATCTCCAGATTTTTATTGAAACTCCTAAAAAGTTTCAAATGTTGAAGTAGGAGCACCAGTATGTAGAACCCACTAGCTGTTTTCCTCAGTAAGCTCCTTTTTGGCAACACATAGTGTTTCTGAAGGTTTAATTAGTATCTGTACACTCTTCAGTCATTATGGAGGAGGGAAAGGGTTTGTTGAGACAGACAGGAACATTAGTGACACGGAGGGACACAGCTCAGTGTGCATGGTGGCCATGGGTTGATAGTTGGACTAGATGATCTCAGAGGTCTTTTCCAACATTTATGACTCTATCATTAAAACCCCAAAAGTGGACATTCAGAGGATGTTTCTAGCTCCACGAATATTCCATCATGAAATAGCAATGCTTTCAATTCCAAGACATCCTAAAGCTTTCCAGAGAAAGCATCACAAGCTGCACTACGTTCTGGGTAGAAATGTTGATAAGATGGGATGTAGCCTGGTTTCTGACTGCAGACAGTTCCATCAGAACAAACACTGCAGAAGAGAGTTGATACCTTCTTGCAGTGCTACAGAGATTTTGCATCATATTGCATCTTACAGAGCAACCCAAGGAAGCTATTATGCACCAGAAATAGCCCTAGGGCTAAAAAAATTGCACTGGCTTTTCCCAACTTCTCTATAATTCCCCAAAACTTTGAAGATGTAAACAGCTTTCAAATGGCATCACTCCCACCCATTGGTGAGCTCTGCGACATATTTCTTGTCTATGTTCTGCATTAGGCCCGCATAGATGCTTTTAATATACTGAGGTCCCAAGTCACTGCTTATTACTCACTGGTCTGTGAACATGTGTTGTTTTGTTTTGCTTTGTTTTTCATCTTTTTTCATCTATTTTTACATATATCATCTGTGAACCCACCAAAGGAAAACAGTCACACAATGGCACAGAACCACATAACGAAATTGTGCACAGCTATTAGAGCAATTATACTGAAAAGTGTCAGCTTCCACCCTTGGTGACTGAAAGTAAGCAGAGCAAGTATGTTATTTGCAATGTGTAAGTTCTATTTTGTATGAATTCATACAGGCAGGTTAGCTAACAGCAAGCATAGGAAAAGGTCAAAGTCCAGCCCTGAAGAAAATAAGAGAAAAAATGTAATGTTTGGGTCTCTACTTGTTTTCCTTCTGGGCACTCTTGGCTCACATTTTCAAATTTATCCTCATGGATGTATTTTAAGCAAAAACTACAATCTTAATATAAAACCATGTGTTGCCAGGAACTGCATTGTAAAGTAAAATCTCACATATTGTAATGTAAGCCCAAAAAAACTGGCAGCAATGTGTCAGAGGCAATATCTGATCTTGGTTCTGATGTGCAAAATACATTCTCCTTGTAGCACTCAAGCACAGGCTTGATGGTATTCATGTTCCCCAGGAGAGACAAATGAGAGCTCTGTCACGTTTCATAGGCAGTTATTGTATTTGAGTGAGGGCACCAAGCTTAAAAATACCTAAGTGTCTTCAACTAACAGTGACAGTGTTATCTTTCTACTATTGTTTCATCTACTTGTTTACAAATGACATGATTTCAAGTAGGATTTGGCATTTTCACAGCCTTTCTTTCCCTCTTTCTCTCTTCTGCATCTTGGCAAAATGCTGAATTGAATCTGTTACAGGGACATTGCTTTCATACCAACAATTTCATGTTATCATCATAGATTTGTGACTTCAGTGCTGAGTCTACTAGAGAACAGGGTGGGCCTGAAAACATTTATTATTTGGGGGGAGAACAGGGAGGAGAAAAAAAGAAAAGGAATGAATGACCTAGAACTTCTGTTCTTTCCCATGTTTGTTGTGGTGCAAATTTTTTTTTTCAGGAACAAAAGTAAGGAGTTCAATCCGCATTTCATTAATCAAGCACTCTGCCAGTTTCCCACTTAGCAGACTGCAAAAACAGCTAATAATTTCACTGGAAAACATTTGTTAACCTTTTAGCAAAGAGATGTATTTTCATGGCTAATTCCTCATTCCTGTCTTAAATACTGGGTGTCAGATTAGTTTCTCTGTAGTCCTTAGACATTTTATCCAGTATCAATGAAAATATTACAACTGTCTACAAGTGGGTTCCTTCTAATTCCATCTGAGTTCCTCTTCTCTCAAGTTCTTTTTTGCCTGATCTTTTTTTTTTTTTTTCCTGATTCTTCCAGTACTTTCCTCGCTTGCTGTACTTCTCCTTCCTTGCCTGCATGCAATGAAATTATTCTTGTTTCCTCCACTCTCCCAGATGCAAAAAGTCATTGAGATTCCTAGTCCCATATGCACTTCTTGTCTTTCAAAGCCAACAGTGTTCTCCCAGCAAGATTACTACTTTACACGGGGAAAAGCCTTTTGCTCATCTTCACAGATCAGCAGACCCAGTTTCATTCTCACTGCTGGTTTTCTAAGGCCATTTATTTTATTCCTCAATCAACACAAGGTTAGTGTTTCATCTACAAGGTTAGTATCTTCATACACCTCTCTTCTTTCCTCTGTGAATATCTGTGATTACCAGTTTGTTGTTTACTACTCCTAGTAAAAGATTATTTCTGTGTGATTTTTATTTATTTATTTATTTATTTATTGCATTGGATGCTCATCCATACTCATCTCTGTAGCTTTGTACAGGCCACAATACAGTGAGAAGTTATACAGCTTTCCTCACTTAGGGTGTTGAGAGAGGTGATCTTGGAGGAGTACAGAACACAAAAATAGTTTCAATTTTTCAATACTCAAATAACGGCCTGTTTCCTAATAGCTAATCCTTAACAGCAAAGGCACAGCTGGTGAAATCACCAGATTTTCATGGAGTGGAGGGAGAAAGCCAGCAGAAAACAAATTCACTTGTTTATCTCTTGGATTTCACAGTGAATGCTGACAGGTAAAGGAAGCAATTGAATGGCAACAGTGAAAAACATTGTTTAATACTTGTAGTTACCTTAGGGGTTAAACAGCTCTTAATTGCAGACTGTCCTTTGCACAGCCCATTAAAGAAAAGCAATATTCCTAATGTCTTCTTTTTGGCTGAAAAAAGTAAACTGACAACAAGAAAATCAGCCATAATAAATTATAACCCAAGAGGCCTGCTGATCCTAAATCCCCTAATTAAAGGCTTGTTAATTGTAAACCACGTCCCATTAGTGGCTCGCTGCTAAGTTTAAGCTCTTTGGCTCTTTAGAAAGAGGGAAACTTCCACTATGTGGCTCATAACAAGTATGTAAACTTCAGCAGGTCATTTTATTTCAACTTTCCAACATAGACTCACTCAAACCCACTGACTCCTTGCCTGTCCTCACCACCAGCAGGCACGTTTAGCCCCCTTCCTAACTTGGGAGCAAAACACCCCGACTATATGGAAACCTCTGAAGAGAAAGCTGCAGTGGGCACACTGCAAAATAAGAGTAGAAAGTATGGGAAGCATTAGTGCCGAACTCACTGCACGATGGATTATTTCTGCAGTCATGCCAAGCACCCACTTTGGAAAGAGTGTTTAAAAACAGTGACTTCAGTCTATAGCTGTAGGCATAAGCAAGCTTTACACGTTGTGTGAATAATCTGACCTAGCAACTGGAATATTTTTTCAATTAGATGGACTCAAAGTTTAGCTTCTGGGCAGTTCATTTTTGATTTACTCTGAACCACAGACAAATTGATCTGTGAACAGCCATTGCTTTCACAGAGGGATTTGATTTGAGGAATTATGGCCTAGATTCATCATACCGATGACAGATAGATTTTCATACTTTGGATTTTATTAATGGCATGTTCTTTGCTTGTTAACATTCAAAGGAGATCAATCACAAGGAGCTCTGTTGCTATTGAGTTTCTCTGGAAAAAGGACATCACATGTGGAGACAAGAGCACAGGTCAGCCCGGACCAGTCTGAGAATACACAAAGAAACACAAAGCCTTTATGAGCAGGGAATAATTGGCAATGGGCCCAAATTTCAGCCATTACCAGAGCATCTCTGATCTCATGCAAGACTTTGCATGGACTGATGTGTTATCATCAGTGCGGTTTTGCTAGCAATGCTTTGATTATCCCTCACACTCAATTAAGGGAAGAAAATACAAAACTTTGAGCCAAGCTGTTCAGGGAAAACACATTATCAAGTACTCCTTATAACTAATGCTGTGTTCAGGTTATTAACCCCTGGTGCTTTTCAACATTGATAGACTTGTCCCAAAGAACTCTTCAGTGTTAAAAACCTGATACTACTTATTCCCTAGAAATACCTGATACTACTTATTCCCTAGAAAATTCAGCTGCCAATTCTTCGAGTATGCATCATTTAACTCCTTGAACCTCTGACACAGTAATCAGTACTATATGGGAAAATCATATTAACTTTAAGGAACCCTTTTATACACCCCATGCTGTGCAGCTTCTTTTCAATATTTTTGGCATTCAGTACTGTAGTTTAAAAGTTTTATTCACTATTAAATTAGCTGAGTGAATAAGCTCTATGTAGCTCTGTCCAGTTACAGAGGATAGTTGAACACGTGTTCTGCAGGACTGTTTTTTGTAAGATTGCTGAAATAACTACCTTGTATCTTTCAATTCTGTTCACTCTAGGTGAAACTCCCTATTATAAGGAGTCAAAGCATTACTTCAGCGACCCAGTCAGTCCTGATCTTCAGAGACTGCAGTGAGCTGAAATGGATGGTTTTTTGTTTGCCAGTCACTTCAGAGCATGGATCCAGCTTATTAACTTCAGTTTTCAGACAATTCCCAAGAGCGCAGAAGGCATGGGACAATGGGAGAATGGCATAACAAAAGCATAAGGCTGACAATACATTGTCCTGGCTTTAGTATCAGTAAGTTTCTTAGCAACACAAATGCTTCAGATGATCACATTAATCATTCGAGAAGGCCGAAGTATTTAACTGCCCAAGGGATACTTAAAATAGACTGCTATTTCACTTTATTTTATTTAGAATTGTAGAACCACCAAGGTTGGAAAAGACATCTAAGATCAACCAGCAGTCCAACTGTCCACCTATCACCAGTATTTCCCACTAAACAGTGTCCCTCAGTACGATGCCTAAACATTTCTTGAACATTTGCAGGGATGGTGACTCCATTTACTTTGTTTCATTTCATTCCCTTACTTTTGGTGGAAGATGATTAAGAGACAAATGTTTCAAAAATGGGTAGTTCACCCACAGTATTCTTTTAACTGTGCCACTGATTTCCCTTAGGAATTTTTGAGAAACAAAGCCAGTACTTCTTCCCATTAAACTAGTTACTCCTACTAAGGCTGACATGCTTTCCTTGCTGTTTGTTGATTCCTTTTGAGACAACAGTTTTCTCTTGCCTTACTTCAGAATTGCATCTATATTCTGGAGGTGGAGGCGAAAGGGGGGAGGGGGGGCAAAGCTAGGGCCAAGCAATAGCCTGACACTTTCAGAAAGTGGGCATTCAAAATAGACATTCTGTCCTTGATCAGAAGCAAAGGAGAGGCTTACATCCCTTAGGAGTTTTGCTGTATCTCAAAATTTACTTGGAAGTAGTAAATGTTATTGCATACTATATATTTTACAGGGTGAATAGAAGTGCCTCAGTGAGTGCTGTGAAAACGAAAAAATGCTAGATCCATTTTCCCAAAGACATTAGGCTGTCAATTTGAGAACATCCCTTATGGAAAATACAAATGCACTTGGCTCCATTAGAAAGTCGCCTTTGCTGGAAGTAAGAGACCGACTCAGTCTCCTTTGTAAGGACCTGCAAAGCTAGCTTGACAGGATTTAGCTGCAGAAGGTCACGTGCAAATGAGCATTTGACTTTTTGAGCTTGACCATATATCAGTTCCCAAATACAACTCTGCTTGCTTCCATAAATCAGGGGTACGACTTCTATTGACTTCAGTGGGATTTGACTTAGACACAATCTGCCTGTTTTCAAAATCTCAGTCTGGGAATCTCTGTTTGCTTTATTCTATGGGAAAGAAATTGAAAAGGTGCAACAAGAAGCCAGTCACACTTACTACAGAAAGCAGAAGGTTTTCATAGACATTTGGTAGCTACAAAGAATGTACCTTCCAAAGGTCAGGTTTTATACTTAAATTGCTGTCTAAATTTCAGGCTCAAAGAACTCCTCCATACTATCATTTAGGTGACATCTGTAAATATTAAGACTGATTCTTTTTACCTTCAAGTAGTGTTAAACAAGGTGTCTTCTATTCCTATTTCTCTTTGGAGACGTATGTATTCACACCTGTGTGCAACTGGTTTAACAGCCAGTTTCAGAAGGAGTTGCAGATAAGGATATAACTTCTCATTATTCTAATCTACATTGGCAAAAAAACTGCCATAGCAAAAACTATCTTTGACTAGAGTCATGAGCCTAAAGACTTGGGAGTGCACAGGAAGGCAGTGAAGATGAAGATCATAACTGTTTGATTAGAGTCTGCCTCCCAAGCTTGTGTTAGCCTTACAATTCATAGTTGTGTAGGTGTATTGCAGGATTTAGGATGTGCTGAACATTATGAGTATATCACTTTGGAAGTTCACACCTGGCTTTTGGCCAAATTATATCTTAATTCAACTGTAAGTGGAAAACACTCAATTAGATTAATACAGATCTTAATAAACTGCCTGCTTCACAGCACCACTTAGAAAAACTTAACACTAAAAACTTGTTAAAAAATGCAATTTCACATGTGAAAACTGAAAAGATGGCCTATTTGCCCTGTAGCAAGGAAGGACGGGTTTATTTGGGAAACCTGCTTGCTCGAGGATCAGCTACAATTGTAAAGGACAACACATTAACAAGCCAAGGATGTGATGACCTTCTGAAGATTCACAAATCAACCCCTGCTCTCTCTTGGAGAAAATCAGGAATAGAACACACCAGGCCACAGCAGACGTGTTCTTTGCCATCAACCCTAAGATGTACAGCTGAGGGATCAAGTCCCACACTGTTCTAAATACTGAGCCTTTGATAAAATCTTCAGCAGTGGAGAGCACCACTCACCTCTCTGTAAATAGCAATACCTCTGTCAGACCAGCACAGTCTGCAAGCACTGTGGGCTAAGCAAATGCTTTATCCTTTTATGAAGTGTCTTCTGTGTTTGAATTACATCAGCACTTGATTCATTGTAAAGTAGAGGAGTGGGAAAGCCTGTAATAGAAATGCTTCCATCCTTCTCCATAAGGCAAAATGAGGTTTACAAACCTAGTTTCTTACTGCCCTTATTACATGGGAGAAATTAGATACTGAAACATCTCTTCACATCTTACTTTGAAAGACAAAATTCTTCCCTGTGGAAGTGAAGATTAACTATATGTAGCAACCTCGTATATTACAGATTACTTTATTCTTTGACTCCAGTCTGAAGTCGCCTACTCAAAGCCTCTCAGTAAATGTAAGGAGATACTTTACCTGATTTCTACCGTCTATATCTAGAGGGATGGGCTGCATCACCTACAGGTGAAAGAAGAAAAGGCACTGAAATGCTGCAGATGCAAGAGCCAACAGCTCCTACAGTGTTTTGGCATTGCCCACCTCTATCAGTGGCCAGGTCAAGAAGTGCCTATGCCACAGCACAGCAACTACAGCCAGATACAGCATACAGAACTACTACCTACATCAGCTGCTTTGCAGGCTCCCAGATGTCACTCATTTATAATCTACAAAAATCTCCTCACCTCTACGTGCCATTGTCCCATTCATGTTTAAAAGAAATAACAATAATTAAAAATAAATAAATAAAAAAAAAATGTGGGTTTTTGGGTTTCTTAGCTGTATTGGAGTGAGTGATTTGTATGAATATTAGGTTAACCGGTTTAGGCTATTAGACATAACACCACTGAACAAGTTACAGTGACTTTGGGTAGCTGCTTTCATAGACATTTTAATTCTGAATTCTATCTCTAGAGTGAAACACTTCATCTTGAAATCTGAATAAGACATGTTTCTAGATAGGAGACACAACAAAATTACAGGAATCCCTAATTTTCAATACTAAAAACAGCAATTCGGGTTTCACTAACCCTTCAACTTCATGTGGCCTCAGCTTCTCCTTTGTGATTGCCTGCCTTGACTGGACTGCCCACATCCACAGCCTCTATGCCAACCCCCCACTTTACCAGCAGACAAAAGCCACAGCAATGGCGAGTTAACAGTGCCTTTATCTCATACTGTTACATCTGATGCCAGGGCTTCTTTGTAGCCTTGCCAAACTTCTGTAGACACAAGCAGAAAATGCAGGCCCGCATGGGAATACTTAGGTAAAATATTAAGTGTCTGAACTGTAGATTATTCAAATAATTAACTCAACCAGCTACTTGGTGATCTACCTTCAATGATTAAATCTCTGGAGATGCATGCTGAATCAGATTTAAAATGACAGATATGCCTAATTACAATAATTGCAAGCAGAGCACATATGAAGCATTTTTTCGCAGACTTTTGTGGACTATTAAATGTCTGGTTTAAGTGACAAACTAGTTAATCAGAAGAGAAAGACTGGTGAATTTGTGTAAATGACACTAGTCTAGAAGGTTTTGTGTTTTGCAGCCTGTGGCTTTGCCATTGGGGCTTTCTCAGGATACTGATGATATTTACTCTATAAAGTGTCTAAGGAGAATTAATGCAAGAAGGCAGAAGGATCTTCCCTATGCATTCATGTTCTCAAACTTACACTGGCTGTAGTGGTACTACCATCTTTTGATAGCTGATTTCTTTAAATATCTGCAGAAACAACCTTATGCTTATAAATCTGTCTGCCATAATGATATGCATGACAGGAGAAACCTGGTCAAGACAAGTTGCAGCCAATTTTTTGGGCTGGCAGTTTTCAGGATCATTTACTATTTCAGGAAGATCTCCTCTGCAGTGGATGTCCTGCTCCAACAGATCCTCCTAAAATCCTAACTATGCTTGGTAATGAAAGAGTGGAAAATACCAACATATGCCAGTAGATAAGTTGCACAACATAAATATGAGTTAATTAAAGGGGAAAAAAAACGTAAAAACAATCCAAGAGCTGAATTTGCAACAGGGACATGAGCACTAACCATGGCATGCTTTCCATATGGAATCCTGATGACGCTTATTTCATGGCTTTAAAACTCAAATTAAGACCGACAGTTGAAAGACCAGGGAAGATACATTAATACGTTCAGAAAAACTGAGCATGAGGTTTTTATAATATCAATCCAGTATATATCTCCTTTATCCATATGCAGTTTACTTAGCAAGAACTAATACGCTTTGAATATTGAAGCCATCAAATTAAATATATATGTATGTATATATATATATATATGTATAAATGAATATTATCTGAAATTCAACAGAGACTGCAAGGGATTCATTCTCTTAACCTTGTGATTCTTGATTTTATAATGTGGTTGATAAATTGACTAATTATGTTACAACACAGATTGCCAACATCTGCAAAATTCATCAGTTTGAAATTAGAATATTCCACTTCATGTATTCCCTAGTGAATCTTCATTTTTTTGGCAGTCTTAAAATGTATATATTTAAAGATTATTTTAATGTATTTCATTAAACTATCAAAAGAAAACCCATCTGACTTTTTCTCTTTTTGGAAGGAGGAAGAGAGGACACGCTCTACTTCAGAGCTACAAGGATGGGTCATATTGCATTCTCCTACGCAGAAAAATAAATAGCATGCAGAACTAGCCTGAAATGAGATAAATAATCTGGAGCTCAGAGGTCAAGAGCATGCCTGTGGGAGAGAAAAACGTATATGAGAAATACCTTCCAAGGTATTTCCGTGTATGCATTTTTCTGGAAGATCCATTTACAGATGGTATTCCCTGGTGAATTCTTAGAACAACGATGAGTTGTGCTTCTCTAGATGCTTATAATGAATAATGGAATTGCAACCACAGAAGCAACAGCAAAAGGTATGCAGGGAGTGATAGATACAGAGCTATGAGAACGCAGGTACTGCAGCCAGCTGTGATTTGAGCTGGGAGGAAGGAAGGGGGTAAGGAACAGAGAGGAAATCAGTGCAAGGAATGCCTCCAGCCTGTGAGACCAAACTGCTTCTACAAAAGAGCTGGTTGTGAACAAGCTTGACTATGGGAATTGATCAGCCTTTCATCCTTAGTCTAAGGAATTGCTGCATCGTAATCCTGACTGCAAACATCTTAAAATGATTAGCATTAGTATTAGGATATTTGACTTCCATTCGTGACTTGATGGGCTTTGAAACTCTTTTATATCCTGTTTGCAACACGAAGACAGGGGAAATGAATGGTCAGAAAAGAACAGGGAGTAGAATGAATGAATAAATAAATAAATAAATAAATAAATGAACAAATAAAAGTGCAGATGGAGAATAAAAAATAAAGTGTTGGTTTAGACAGATAGAAACCAAACTTTTTAAAACCAACCATCCAACAGATGATCAGTGGAGTATATTTGTAACATACTGGCCAGCATCAAAGTAAATAAGGGCTCCTACAGTTTCAGACTATTGTTTTGTTTCGTTTTCTTTTTCCCCATCTTGGATTAGGAACAGCACTTCCAACTAAAAAGCTGAAACCTCTCCTTTATAAAATACTGAAACGCTTCAATATTACAGCCTACACTTTTTCCTCAAAACAATTTGTCAACTTGAGCCCAGAAATTCATGAAACCACATTTTTGAGCTTGCTATCTTACGAAAAAAAATTTGCCCAGCTGTATTTTCAGACATCAGTGATAAAGCGCAAATCCTTCAAGTCTCAGCGCATGTTTACTGAATTGATGTCTTGAATATTACTACAGCACTGTGCTGGCAGCAATTTTCAGACATCTTCAACACTGCTTTAATGCAGAAAGCATTTTCTTTTCTTTTTTCCTTTTTCCTTTTTTCTTCTTCTTTTGTTTTTGTTGTTGTTGTAATGATTATTTCCAGGGTCAGTAATTCTAGAGGAAGACCACAATAAAATTAAACACGTACTATTCATACATCCCTGATCTGCACACCTCTAGATGTTCCAATTGAGATTTGGATCACTGTTGATTGAATTCAGTTTACTGGAAATTGGCTTTAACTGCCTTTTACAAGGCTTACAAATACTCCATACACTTTCCAAAGACTCAGTACAGAGGACTGCTGAGCTTGGTGGAACAAGAAGTCTGTACTTCAGCTGGCTGGGCTTTCATTTATATTTAAGTACATCATGGAGAAACTATTGGAGTGGAGCCCTACTCTGTCTTTTCCAACATATATCATACCACCTTTAGCATAAAACAGGGAAGATCAGTATTTGTTTTCACAGTTTCACTATGCACAGTGAGTGTGATCTTGCAAGTTCTATAGATTGCAGAGGTAGCAGTAAACACGGGGTTAACAAACCTCAATGCACAAGACTGTTTTGAAGGATGATGTCTCTCCTGGAATTGGCTGGAGTAGGTTTAGATACTTTAAAGAGGATCTCACTAATGAAATAAGAGCTGAGTGCCTCCCTATTGCACAAGTTCTGCCTTAGGAATTAGAAAAATGTGGGTTCTGATGCATTCTGCTTCTGCTGTGTTTTTAGAAAATATAATTGCTTTTTGCTGCAGCTCCACCTCTGTGCTCAAAGGTAACGTCAGACTCTGCTAATTGTTTCAGAACCTGTTCTTATTCTTTCAATACCCCAGAAGAATGTCTTTATTTTTAAATTGTTAGAATGTATGAAATTATATGCTCTTAATTTCTGCTAATACTCTGTACCTGCACTTTATCTCTTAATTACAGCAAATACAAAATCTAGACAAGCATGAATACAGTAAGAGAATGCCTTTTAACAGTAGCTAATTAAGCCACAAAACAATGTGTGCTATTTAAGGGATAATGTTCATGGCACTTGAATGCATCAAGTGATAAGCTGTGTTTGTAGTTGATTAAATGTCAGAGTGAATGTGAGGCATTTGATAATTGTGGAAGTCATTTCCTGCAAGTATATTAGTAATATGAATAGGTGGAGTTCTACAGTGTGTGGAGAATGGATGGAAACACTGTACTTGCAAAGTAAAGGAAATATTTGATCCCAAGACAGTACTTCTCTGCCCTGCACTGTACTGGTGCTTTTGCATGGTGAGAGACAGGCTGATATCAGTGCACTTTAGACAGCTTAGGTTTTTGGGAAACCCAAACATTAAACAAGAGAGTAAAGGAAGGGTATGGAAAACATTGCAGCAGATTCATAAAAGAATCAAAACTCCATGCTTTCTCAATTTCTTCTCATGCTTATGATCCAGTATGCTAATCTTTGAGTCTTTTCCCATCTCAGTTTCTAGTGCTGCTAAGAAATTCCACTGCAAAAACCCAACAAACTATTTCCATTACAAAGTTAAAAACAAACAAACAAACAAAAAAAACAAAACAACAAACAAACAGCACCACAACTTTGCTGCATGCAATATAAGTTTACAAAGCCCTGTACAATATGCATTCTTAGGTAGAATTATTTACTGTAAAAGATCATGTATGGGAAAAAGATATTTCATTTCCTTTTCTTCTGTGGATCCGTAAATAGCTCCACAAGACTAGATGAGCTTAGTAATCTTTTCCAACTTAACAACTCCATGAAATAGCAATTCTCACTGATTATTAATACAGTTGCTGTCCTTCCCTGGGTCTCAAGTTTCATTGCATAACTATTAATGGAAACATTCTGTTTGGTGAAATGTGTAAGCTGTTTGATCAATAGACACATCATTTCTGGACAAAACCTCACAGTTGAAATTCTGTGTCCTGTTGCATTGCGGGTAAGTTTCGGACTCATTTTAGAGTACATGCTTTGCAGTTTCTGGCCCACGATTGGTGGCAGTCCTTCTCCTGTCATCATGTAACTCTATAATGTATCTCAAAACAGGATAGATCTGGCTAACAGCATTTCAGTGCCATATAATTATCAGACAGTATCTACCCACGCTGATTACCAGTCAAATTAGACAAGGAGTTTAAAGATGGATTCGTGAATCTGTGTGTAGGTGGTCTTGGTGGCTCATCTGTGCCCAGAGCCTTTGGCAGTAGGAAGAACAGGTACTGTGTTTCCTCTAGTAAGAGCCCTGAGAATTCCTACCTAGAAGAAAAGGAGCCTCAATCCAAACTGTTTTAAGAGGAAGGAAAAAAAAACGTTCCTTGCTTGGGTTTTGTTTAACATCAAGGGGAGCTATTGCTGCTGGAGGCTCTGTACTGAAAGTTATTGCATTTGTACAGTTTGCTGTCTTCCTTCAGTTACCTCTTGACCATGTGATGGTTGATTTCTGGGCTTATAATAAGTCAATACACTTTGCTGGAGAGAAAGTGAGGTCACAGAGCACAGCTTGCTGGTTTTTGCTCACAGAGCAGGCGGATGCTGTAACTATGGACTAGATGAGGGCAATGGGACATACAGTCACTAAGTCAGATAGTAAGAACAACAGCTGTTTCACTGATTAGCCTTGTAAAGTTTTCCAGCCACTCAATGCACATTATTCTAGAAAGAATCATAAAAGAGCCTTGATTTTCTTTGTAGCTCACAAATACAGATGACTATGTACTTAAGTTATCCCTCTGATACACAGTACAGATTTCTGACCGGGACTTCTGCTAATGTTTGACCAGGCTGCCACGTCATGTTAAATAAGATTACCTACAACATCATTCATTTTTCACTTGGATTGTTAACTGGACAAACCTAAATACAAGCTTGATTATTCCAATGATTTGATTTACAACAAGGGGATGTGCAAACAGATGTGGAAGACAGAGCCATTATGCATCAGTCCAGTTGTAAAGAAATTATTTTACAGCTTGTTTTTACCAAAAAGCATCAAGGCTTTTCTGAGAGGCTAACCAGCTTCACTCCAAAGCACATCTGTAGTAGACACATCCATTTCCAGACTTCTGATAGAGGAGAATAAAGTGTGTGGCACCCTTAAAAGGCAGCAATTAGAGTACAGTAATCACTACTTGTAAATACTGCTATTTTCCATCAGTGCTATCCAACAGCATTCTCTAAATCCTACTTTAAAGACCGGTGATTACTTAAGAGACAGGATCAGGCAAACCTGGATGCTTTCTCAAGTACACAGAGATCACTCTGTTACTGTAATATCGAAGGTGATTTTGGTCAGAAAGATGACATGGGCATTTAGCAGATCTGATCTGAAGGAGTGCAGCAGGAACACAAATACAACACACATTACTGTTCTACTGACTTCTGGACAAATATTAAAGAGATTAATCTGCTAAAGTGCAGTTAAATATCACATCAGCAAAACTGAAACAGGACCATTTTACTGCTATTACACATGAGTGTCTGCATATTAAAACATTTTAAGTCCAGATCTCATTACAAGATGCAAAATGGTCATCTTTCTGAACCATAGAGGAAACTTCTGGCTTTGTCTACCTCTGATGAAAAAAACAACAAATTGCAAAGGGCATTCCTTTGATCTGCTTTGGTGTACTGTTTCTCATAGAAGGGCTGCTGCTGAATAGGTACCTCAGGTTTACATTCTTGAGATGTGCAGCATTAGATGAAGGCATCACAGCTCAAGAGAATACTGTAATTCAAGAGTACAGAGTTGCATTTCAACTCAATGTTACAGCAGTGGTGTCATCAGTAATCAGTGGGTCAGGATCCAATTTGGGTCAGGTTCTTCTGCTTATATTACAAAATAATTCCCACCTCTGCTAATTATAAAAATTTTTACAAGTTCCCCTTATCTGAACAGAAAAAAACTTTGAGTGTTACTTCAAGTTATGAGTTTAGGATTTTTATTTTTCAGACCTTCTGCTAGCGTAAGTTGGTTTATAGCCCCATTAGTTTGGGTTTCTTAAGTGTTACACAAAATAGCAGTAGCATTCTGACAGATTTTGGAGGTGCAGAGCCATAAATTTTGGCAGCATTTTGTTTGATGAAAGTAAATAGTGTCATTTTCCACTTTATGAACTCCATTTGACATACACTCTGATCTTATAAAATTTATTGCATTTGGAGAATGGCAGAGATTGGCCGTTCAAATTCTCCATGACCAATAATTTATCAAATCTGTCTACCATTTTTTCTTCAAATACAAAAGACTGCTCCGCTAATGTCCTCCAGTACTTAAAGCTAATGGGCTCTATTTGGGGTATTCTACTATCTAAAATATGTGACAAATATTAAGCATTAAAGGCGTCTGCTGAAAGGGCAACATGATTTATTATTAATCGAAAGAATAAATCAGGTTTTCTTCCTCTTTGGCAGGCCTTGTCCATTTAAATGGGTTGATAATATTCAATTTCTCACATCTCATTGCTAGTGAAGCTTCTGTTTCCTGAGGGGCTTTAAAACATTTTCACCAATTCAATATCTAGAACTCGACAAAAGGGGCATCTTTATTTTTTGTTTCTCTCTGTTTTTGGACTGAAAAGTGTGTGATAATAACAGAATACTTGGCTTCAGTATCAACGCTGCATTTTTCTGGGAGCATACTTGTGTTCCAAAATAAAAATAAAAATCATAATTGCCACCAAAAATCCTTCAGGCTGGGTAAACCATGTCTTTTTTGTTTGGTTATGAGGCATCTAGAAATGCAATGACACAGCTTAGTGTAGGTCAGAGAAAAGACTTCAAAAAACTGTTAATTCCAATGTTAAAGATCCTTCCTCAGCTGCATTCTGTAACAAAAAATGATGGCTAGCCCCATCATGTCTAGCTTAATGCACTGTCCTGCAGTGTAACCATGGGAAACAACGCTTCAAAAAAAAAAAAAAAAAAAAGAAAGAAAAAAAACCAAACAAACACTTCTGTTCGCTGAGCCTTTCAGGAGTGGAAATAAAGAGGTACTAGAACATCATGACAAGAATTACCTAGAATACACCTAATTCCACCAATTCCCACTTCACAATTCCCTGGCAGGCATGACAAGTAGCTGCAAGTGGCTGGATAATGGGGGTGGGTTATTATTGCAGTTTCTGTGAAAGGAAGTCAAACAACATCAAAAATCCTTCAGGAATAAGAATGATGTGGTGCATAGAACATGATGCTAGGAAATACCACAAGAGGCAGCCAAAGATTTCCAGCTGGATAGACGTAGAGAGCCTCTTATTCCTGGAAAGTAAGTTGAAAAAAAATATATACATTTGTTTTCATTCTTTGCTCCTTCATCAGGATCCAGTTAGAGGATAAAAGACTTGATGTACCTTTCATAGAGATCAACATGACACCACTTGCGTGAAGAATCACTTCTTTGGGTTGACGATAATTTCACAAATCAGCTGACTGTTTTAGATAAGGAAGAGGCTTGTGGGAATTAAGACTTCCCATCCATTACATTTTTTAATAAATACATCTGTGCTTGGCGCTCCTGGTTGGCTTTTCTCCCTCAAGGAGGGAGATAAATCATTCCAAATAAAAGTATAATTTTTTACAGTTTGGGGAGGAGGTACAGGGGATGAAAGCAAGAAAGAAGAAGTCTCTGACAAACTTATTATCTGATTCTCACTGTGTTTCTTTAAATCCTTAGTGTCCAGCTCTTCAAAAGGAACTGCAGTTTGATTAAAGACACCATGGCTGTCCTAACTCAACAAAAAGTAGATACAAATAAACCCCAAACAAACAAATCAAACCAAAACAAAAAAAAAGCCCAACATCTCTTTGTTTACCCTCTCTCAGTCCATAGCACATCTACCATATCAGAAGGGCTAATGGTGCTTTTGCCCAAGTAGGAGGACAAGCCTCTTCCCCTCTTAGTCCCACACTCCTCATAAGCCATGTGCAAGCCCCTTCCGTGAGAGTTTCCTGGAAAGAGAAAATTTGTCTAATCTTTTCTCCTTCTCCTACTCTCCATTTCCCAACTTAGGGTTACAATAAAATCACAACTTATTTCTTGAAGAAGTGAAGAACAGATTCCTCTTCTACCTACATTGCTAGTGATCTTGAACTATGGTCAGCTTGCAGATCAGTATAGAAAGGCTCATTGTCCCATGATCCACCCTCAACGACCAATTCCCAGATTACTCTCAAGAGATGACTACTTCGTTGCTTCTTTGATCAGCTGAAATTTTTACATGAGTAGGTATTCTGATGTAGCCAAAACCATGTGGGGATTTTAATCCTCATTCTTGCCTGTGGTTTGATGTGCAATTCCTTCTCTATCTATAAATTGAAATAGCATGAGAAAAGGGTAGAAAATGATGGGAAGAAAGCATTAAGAGGATCTTCTTAAATACAGCCTCAAGACTCATGCAAAGACCTCACTATGGAGATAAAACACTTTTGTTATTTTACTGTATATTTTAGGAGAGAATAATGTCTTAATACTGGGGCTGTTATCATTTGCCTTTGAGATGTTTAGAAGCCTTGCTCCCTGCCACAATATAATTACACAGCATAGAATAATTATTTTACAGTCAATTGAGTACACTAAGTGTGCATATTTAAAAAACCCAATTTAAACGTCATCTCTACCATGTGGCATAGAATACTTGCAATTCTCCCATCCAAACCTGAGACCAATTACATTGTTAATGAAGCTTGATGGATCAGCCACTTCCTGAAGCAGTGTTTGAAAGTTCCTTTTCAAAAACTTCCCTCAAAGCCTGTTCTACAAAGTGCAATGCTAAAATCAAAACTACGGAGAACTACCATAGAATTTCCTGCTTCAACTCAAAGAATAATGTTTTCTCATGGCAAAGCATTACATTTTTAAACCACATATCCCGTAAGTCAATGAGAGCTTACATTTTGTAGCAGACCAGATTCATGGGGTGAACAGATACTCAGTTTTAGTTAATGGCTGAACAATGGTTTATGAAAAGCTCTTACTGAGAAAGATAACATAGTCATGTAGAAGTAATCCACTGTTATGGGAGTTTCTTCAAATGTTATTATAATATTAGAAGCATGAATAATATTACAGCATGCGCACAACTCTTTCATCTTTTTCTGGGGCACAAGTTCTTTTCAGTCCATAGAATAAATAATATGAACGTGAGAGGGAGAATGATAACAATTCAAGAAGGGAAATGTTTTCAACCACTTTTCACCTCAATATTTCACAGCACAATTCAGACAGTGAACTTCAGACGTGGCTACTGGGATAAGTAAGGGATCAGTCCCAGTAAATCTACTGAATATCTCCATCACTTTAGACATTTGTAAAAATATGGATATCAATCTGACAGGGATGTTTATGATAAATGACAGGTGCTATCTTTCTTGATTTAACTGGGCTGCTCCCAGTGAAAAAAAGCCTGGTGACTTTCAGGATACCTGAAATGATCCCCAACTTTTTAACTCCTCAAACAAAACTTTCCTTCATTCCTTTAAAAAACAGATTTAAGACATACTCCTAAAGCAACCCAGATTGTTCCTATTCTTTATCAGGAACTAGCATCCCAGTAGAGAGAGAATGATAAATTGGGTGTAGAGTGAAGGAAAAGGATGATTGAGCACAGACACTGTCAAGGCTTTTCTGGTAGAAAACGCTAACAATGTACTTAAACTTTCCTGATATCTCTGTCAGATGGTACATTACTGGAAAAAGTCTTCCTATCCAACATCATGCCAATGTGGTCACAGAGTCAGAATTTAGAAGCAGGGGCACTTAGAAAATACAAAATGGGGGTAGTTTTCTTCTCTAGGCCCCAAATAAATCTTTGAAATGAAAGCTTTTCTCCTTTGACTATAATGAATACAGTCACAGTAGTTAAGTGGGAACAAAGTATAGGAGGTTTGTGTAGAAATTCAGTTGGGATACAAATTCAATGAGTTATGTTCCTGGCTGTACAAACAGAGATTCCTTAAGCTATGTGTATACAAGGGAAATGAGATGTGCAGCCAACTCACTGGACTTTAAACATTTTAATTACTCAGATTTTAAAATATAATTTAATTTCAACGTTAAGATAGGGCATGAATCCAGCTGCTGAGAGGAGACATCTCCCAAAACAGAGTAAAACAGGGAAAAGGAGACAACCCTATTTCCTGACTCAGACATCAAATAATTTTGACATTCTTTTAAATTTAGGAAAAAAATTAGCATGATCTCTCATGGGTTGCTGAGGGCTCTCCATTAACTCCAGAGGCCAAGGCATTTTTGCTTTGAGTGGATATGCTATTTCTGCTCTGTAACATTAATTCTCGACTCAAATGGAATGAAATTCCTTTAGCTAACCTTGAAATAAAACCAGATTGATTAATTCTGACATGTGATACTGAAATCAAAACCCTGCCGTGGGTGGGAGGTGTAGAGAGGGGTTGTTGAAGAAAGGCCTCTATCTTAAAAATGAAATATTGTTTTCCTTGTTTTCCTTGTGTAAGGAAGAGATTAAAAACCCAAAAATGCAAACTCTGGCAAATTGATCATCAAGTTAAAAAGATAGGGAGGGCCTGACCTTTCAGCCACACACAACATTGTATCTAACACCCCTATTTGTTGAATGCTGCCAATTACTGAAGACTACTTGCTGCTTTCAGCAGCAGCAGCAGCGTAAATAGTACCTGGGCAGGGAGCTGAAGATGGATGATTGCTATAACTCCCTCTCTATGCTAAAGGATGATTCTTGTAGAGTGGAGAAACCCTTGCACATTTGCCCGAGCAGAGAGCAGCTCCAGTTCTGAGGCAGGAACCTCAAAAGCTCTGAAGCAGCATTAAGAAAATTGACCATGTCCACACAGCACTTCCATTTCCAACTTAACAACAAGCAATAACAGAAAGAAAAAAAAAAAATCCTGTGTAAGCCTGTGTAAGCAAAGGAGCAGCTCTGGATGTCTTAGGAGCTCCAGAGGATACAATAATTACCTCTCTCAAAGTTGGTCTGGGAGCATATGAGCATCTTTGCAACTGTGACTCTGTAATGCTCCCCATAAAAGGCTTAGTCACAGAAGAGAAGTCAGAATAGTCTACTTTAGCTGTTTAAAAGTAACTTTTAAATCATAAGGCTTGACGTTAGCATACAGTTCTCATAGTTACCACACCTTTTCCAGCTGCTACAGCCTGACCCAAACTGCATGAATGATTCTTTTTTTAAATGAGACTCTGAAAGAAACTCCACCAAGGAAATACTGTGTACGTAAACACTGCTATTCCAAATTTGAATAAGTGATATTCACCTAGAAACTCACAGGATATAAAGGAAAACAAAATAACAAGGCACATGGCTTGAGTTTGTATTCAAAATGCATGCGCTCTAATAGAAAAACAAAATCAAAGCAAAACCTAGGAAGTCTTTGGCAATTACAGTTACATCAGAGGAATAAAAAGGTATAAAAAGAAGTATGCAGAATTGTGAATTAGGAGCTGATAAATGAAAGAAGTATGAGTGCCTATGGAATTTATTCCGCTCCCCAGTAAATATGCTTTCTTAGGAAACAATTACAGACTGTTTATTTTCCCATAGGACACCTGCATCATCCATAGCATAAGAGGAATGGTGTCTGCAGATGAATCAGGCCTGCGGAGTGAAGGAGAATGTTGTTTGTGGGTTTGCCTCCTCCCATTTGATCAAATCCCTGCCAAGAAAATTCTGGCATATCTGTACTTTCTTTTAAATTGCTCCACCAGATGGTCATTATTCAGCTTACGGGGGAGGAACTGGGGGAGTTGTTTAGGAATCCAGAACTTTTGTGTGTGCATGTCATCAGATTAATACGGACGGTTTCTCTCAAAAGTCTCAAAAGAGAGGTTGATTTCATATGGTACAATGTAGGAGCCACTATACAGGACTAGAAACAGTGCAATTCCAGCATCTATCTGCTGCTTTCCTCATGTTGCAGTACCTTGCACAGGTTGGATTCCATTGCTAAGGCAGGACATCCCACAGAAACACCCAGTAAGAAGTCAGGATACTGGACATACAAAAGCTGGACTAAGGGGTCACAGAAGGGACCCACCTAGAGCAAGATCCCCCCCCCCCCCCCAGCATCTCATCTGGTTACTCTAGTGAAGAGATTAGAGCACCTGCTGGTAGGCAGCATCCATCAGCTCTCTACTTCTAAACTTGTTTTGACAGAAAAGTCAAACACATTTCTGGAGTCGGACCAGAGTTAAAATGATTCCACCTGAGCCCAACAGGGAATAAGAAAATGCAAGTACGTTACCCTTTAGGTGGGGAAAATTGCCAGGGGTTGGTATCCCTGTGTTTTGTATTTTCTTAGCAAAGCTCTCTGTTGAGAAATTCCCTAGTACCAATTTGCCTTTTTTATTATTTATTAAGTTCACATTCTAATTTTTATTTTAATATCTTCCTATACTTAGATTTTGTTTTCACTGTTGTTTAAACAGAAGGTTAGGGGGAAAATGGGAGAGAGACTACATAGCTGTGCTTGAAAATACCTCTATGTATATAGAGGAGAATCTGCAGTTGTTTTGTCTGCTTCGTTGTCCTGATGTGTTTTTATCAGTCAGGCTACTATCATTTATAGGTGGAATGTTCTGTATGTAGTATTTGATGAAGCAGATTTGATGGTCTAAGACTGAAATAAAAATATTAAATAAGACATGAAATAATTCTACTAAAAGTTGCCAATGATATCCTGAGAATATCCATTTTGATACCCATTTCTAATGGATTACATTGGATACCAAATCTTATCGCTATACCCACACAACAGCACACAGTATTTCTGCATCTGTGCACACAAAACCAGCAACCAAGGATCCATACAAATACAATACCATGTGATTATGTCTTTATTCAGTTACTCAGGTAGTCATATCAGAGCCCTGTTTTAGTTTGGCTCAGTGAACAGAATCTACCAGGTGCTAGAAGTCTTTGCAAGTTTGACAGATTTGTTTTCAGCCAGGCTCTGTCTGTCTCATTTAGATAAGCTTTTTGAATCAGGCTCTCTCTTTCTTTGGACCTAATTCTGAACCACCTAAGAAGTTAGGGGATTTATATGGTCTTTAGCAAGACTTGGTGTCAGTAGGTTCTCCAATATTAGTATTGATTATTAAAGACAACTTATTTCTGTAGTCAAGAACTGGCAGTATTTTGTAAACAAGTTACTCCCAGTTGTAAGTGCTGGGTACTTTTGTTACATAGCATCCTTAATTGAACCTTGCAGAATAAATGCAAATAAAATTAGGTATGTGGGCTCTTCCAAAGCACTCATCACAATTGTAGCTCTGCTGGCACTGGTAATGACAGAAGGCTCCCTCTGGAGTTCAGAGAGTTGAAACAGGTCAATTGCTGAGTGTTTCTGAAAAACCCAACCTTACCATCCATTTATTTGAATGGATTCATTCCCTTTAAAAATGAGATACTGAAGAAGAATATTAATGGTGAAATGCTAATGTCACCACAAATAATGTGCATTTACCTAACATCTTCCAGCCTAAGGAGAATATGCTCAAACCATCTGTGGTGTGTCTTATATCCCAATGAACAGTGAGTGCATTAGTGGATTGTTCTGCTTGGTAGAATGGTTGCTACCACTGAGCTTTTGAGCAAGAACATTAAGACAAACCCTTATTCTTAGCTATTATCCCATAGGAAGTTTAATATCCACGCAACAAGGCGAGGATGTCACCTTTTCGACTCCTGTCTGGCTAACGTCCAACTACTGCTTACCTACTTTTGTAGAATAAAGGCATGAATTGACCCTGCCAGCATGCACAGTCGTGGATTATAGACTTTGATAGGCATTCACTCTCTGACCTGGAAGGGCATGAAGCTTCCTCTCTGAACAGCTGAAGAAAATCACAATTTTGTATTCACGGAAATAAGGAGAACAGTTATCATCCTGCCCTCATAACCTCCTATTCTGTAGCAGAAGAGTACAGCCAACAAATGTGATAATTGATGAGCAAAGTAGATACGAACAAAACTATATATTACAGATGTAACCAGTGTAGCATTAACCATGTAAAAACATGATGCTTCATGCTTCCACTTTTTATGCCACAGGCATTGCACACCCTGTATTTGTTTTAGAGCGCATTCCATAGGCTCCTGAACTCGAGTAACACTTGGGGGGGAGGAACTGCCAAAGCAACAGGTACCTGCAGAGGAAAGGCAGAAAAGGTTGACAGCAGATAGCTGCAGGTGGTCATCTAAAGTTGGAGGGCATGTAGGAGGAAAAGATTCACATAATAAGACCTACTGCAGTAGAGGGGCAAGTGAAAACTGACTTAAAACGTTGAAAAGATGAATATATTTGTTGGGAGGAAAATAGCTGCCAGCTGGAGACTTTCAGAGTAAGTTTTAAATATTGCTGAGACTACACTGCTTAGAAGTCAACTGAATCTTCTGGGCATAAAATTTCATTTAGCACATTGCATTAAAGTGCCACAGCTGTCTGTAAGGGTGGTGAGGTTTCTTGTGCTTGTACATTATACCCAATACTGTGATATCTGGAGGTTTGTGCATAAAAGCAATCTGACTCTCTCTCATGTTACTTCTCCTTCCAGAGGGCCAATTGTGTGCACATTATTAATGGATAAATTTTGCATTCTGCTGGCTTTTATTTCTTTTGTATTTTTCTTATTAGATCAGGAGCAAACTTAGAACTAGCTCAGAAGAAATGTTTGTTCCTCTACGTAAGCCTTAACTGAACACAATTTACTTTGTTTTCACTGCCAATTGCATTCAAAATGTGAGGTTTTTACCATAAACCTGTTGTATTTTGATTAAAAATGTAATTGGTGCAGGTTTCCACTTTACAGAAAAGCTAAAGCTCCTTCTTCCCAGAGGAAAAATAAGTTCTTGACACTTTTTTTTTTTTTTTTTTTTAAAACCAAATTGAATAATAATGAGTTTCTCATTATAACACACAGCACTTGTCACCCCCAAAGACCTTAGACTTAGAAAGTAAGCATTACTAGGAACAGCTCAGGAAATATTTCAGCAGTACATAAAAGGCAGTGGATGAGTTTAGGTTGGTTGTATAATCTTTCAAGTGAGTAAAACTGGATATTTAAATAAAGAAATCTTACTTAAGTTGGAACCTTAACCTTGGCAAAGGTTCATATCTCGACAGAAAGTGGATTCTATGTTGCATTGCTTAACACACCAAAAATCCTTCTCCTGTATCTGAGTAGCTGGCAAGTAGGTATGAAGATAACATTAATGTGATTGTTCCCTGATATTTACAGATATCCCAGATCTTGGTAATTGTGCCTCTAGGAGTGTATCAAAAGGGTAAGGTAGCAATAAAATGCCCTTGAAAAAGACAAGATGATTGAGGAAAAAAATAACCCATTTTGATCTGTATGATAAATGCATGCTACAGCACTAAAAGTACTAACAGATTTTTAAGACTTTTTTTTTTTTGTAAATGAGAAGCTTTGTCAAGAATTATAGAGTTGGGAAGTTTTAAGAGGCCCATTAATACGGTGCTCTACTTATCTGTGGCTTCTGTGTGCAGCTGCAGAGCATTATTGTGTCAAATGTATTAAAATGAAGCACTGATGTACTTAAAGGGACTCTGTAGGAACTAATGACAGCATTCTCCCAATGAGGAGGGAAATATGCTTCTCCAGAGCACTTGGAAGGGACATTTTGTCAATGCATCAAGCAAATAACAAATCCAAACTAAAACATAACGTCAGTGTCACATAGTTATTGCTCTGTGATGTCATGGTGAAATACCCTTATCTCATTCAGAATATACTACCATGTCTTCAGCCTCAGGTCTGAGTTTAGCTCTTCCTGATTTCAGTGGGAGATAAATCCACACCTAAGCATAAAGCACATATGGGAACTACAAATCATTGTGAAGTGCAACAGGTACAGAGGTTTTTACATGTTAATATGCAATAAATATAACTCTTAGGCTTGAAAATATCCTCTTTGTGCTAAAGGATTAAAACCTGAACTTTCACATGCAAGTAAGCACCTTGGTCCTAGCAATGTCACTGGGAATTAGACATTTAAATAACTCCTGAGAACCAGAACAACACAGTGCAAAGGTATTTAGGCAGCTAATGGTGCATGCCAGATTGCTTAGGATTCTAAACTTCACACTATGTTTAGTTTCAGCTGCTTTTTAAAGATACATCATTTAAATGTCCCACATTCCTAATAGCAGCAATAATGTTGTTCCTTTGCAAATGCTTTCAAAGTATCATATGACTTACATAATAACATGCTGTGTATCTGTTCACCATTGCTTCAGTGGGATTAATGGGATGCAAGACAGCACACAATACTTTGCTTTTCTTTCTTTCATAACTGCTGATTTGCAAAAGCTAAACAATATTACCCTGAATAAAACCACATTAAAACAGACTACATATGGGGTGCGATATAAATAATGTGACAAGATGAGACAATACTTCTCCATTCCAGCAATTTGAGAACAATTTCAATAGAAGAGTAGCACGTTGCCGCCCACACTATTTATTTTTCCTTCTATTTTTCAAACTCAGGTACAGGCTTATGATTATGGAGATACTGTTGTGCTTCTATAAAGGAAAGCCGCACGGACAACTGAGCTTGTATTGATTCACTGAGTTTATCACCTCAGTGATCTGAAACTGATTAGCATTCACCTTGCAAATGCGTTTTAAAATCTGTGCAAACATATTACATTTAACTTCTGGAAACCTGATAGACTAGGTGGAACATTAAATGGAGCGGATCTTGCAAAAATAAACCAAGTTACAAAAGCCAAGAAGTAGTTTGCCAAGGAAGTCATAGAACATTTTTTATTTAACTTCTTCATGCAGTCTCAAAAGTTGCATTCGTTTTAAGTAACTCCGCTCTTTTGAAATCCTTTTAAACTTTTCTCTCTGAAATATTTCCTGTGGCATTGAGTTCCATAGGCTAATAATGTGCTTTCCCTTCTGCTCACTTCACCTTTTCTGCCTGCCAATTTCATCAGCTTGCCCCTCATCTTTGTGTTACGGGGCTGGGACTGGATGTGGAAGAAGAATACCAAATCTCTTTCCCCATAAACATCCATTATTTTTGGTGAAATTTCTGAGACCTCCACTTTTTTCTCCTGCCCAAGTAAAGCTTTACTGCTTGTGGCACATTGGAGAGAGACTACAGTGAATACAATGAGAGAAAGAGCGTACCACCAAATTATAAAATCCTAATTCTGCTGCAGTATTTTCTTTAGCAATCCATGCCATTTTTTATTATTTTCATAGAATCATTTCTTTATTCTAAATTCCCATCAGTACGCCAGCCAACTAACAATGAATGCTAGATCCCATTCCCAAAATCCTCTAGGTAATTTAGATCCCAGCAGCATGTGAAAAATACTTAGGCTCTTCCTCCCACTTCACATCACTTCACATTTATCTAAACCTAACTGCGCTGCTGACAGGTTTGTTCAGTCCTGTCTGAGCTCAACTATAAGCTAGCCACATTAATCTCATTTTGTTAACTCTGAATTAACATTACTTTTCCTCACTCCCTAGAGACACAATGAAGCTGAAGTGATAACGGGGTTGGTTTCAGGGCCTAGACAATAGGGTGCTAGGACTGCTTGGCCTGTAATTCACCTCATATAGAAGACAAAACATGTATGTGTAAGATGTAAGGTATTTGTTGCCATCAGAGTATATAAGGAAAAACACTTTTGTTTTGTTTTTGCTAACAGACAGTGACAGGACAGTTCTTAGGTCTCTCAGACTCATCTGTTAAACTTTGGATTTATGTTTTCTTTCAGATTTGATTATCAATGCTTTTCACAATAATCCACTGAATCTGTACAATTTTTTGTTCGGATTAGAGGTCCAAAGAATGGTGACTAGTGAGACCTAAAGCACGGTTTTGCATCATATGCTGCATTTTTGTATTAACTGGGTGAAATTCAGTATTTCTAACTATGTATTTCAGATTTGAATTCAGCGAGGCTTGAATTCTAAAGTATATAAATCAAAACTGCACGTAATGACCAAAGGAAATGTAAAACTACCTGTCTCTGTTTTCTGCAGTGTCTGTTACCATAGTACCTAAACAATTATGGCATATCAACACCTGCAGCTGGTGCCAGCTTTGAGAATACTTCCGGATTCTTCAATAAAATAAAAAAGAATATTTAGATTTTAGATTAATCAACATTCAAGATGTTCTTATTAACACCCACCCACCATTTTCTTCCAATGTTCAGGAGGTTCTTGCATAAACCTGATAAAATACTGTAGCCAACAAAATAAGCAGCAGCAAAAGCAGAACCTTTTCACTCTGGGGTCAAAGCACTCCTGCACAGACTGCATCAAACACACGCTTCCCAAGTTGCTCTAAGTGCCGACTGCAAGTAAACTAATACAATACAGCACTTGTTTTAATTGCCTGCCACACTCATTAATGTGGTATTCACTGCTAATGAACTAAAGCGTCATATTAGCAGCTTGATCACTGATAATGAGTGAAACTGGCAAAATCTGTTTGTGGTTGGCAGCTTGATTACCTTTCATTTTCACCATCATATAGATCTTTGTTCGATTAACAAGAATACCACAACAGTCGACAATGATAGCTCATCAGCTACCACCATGTTATCTTTTCAATTAACTAGAAGTGACTCACTGCTTTTCTAATTGTTAGATTTAACCCTGGCAGGCAGTTCAGCATAACCCAGCCACTCACTCACTCTCCAGCATGAGACTGAGAAACCAGGAAGGTGAAAGCACAAAAATTCATGGGTTGAGATAAAGACAGTTTACTTGGTAAAACAAAAACCTTACATGGTAACAAAGCAAAACAAGGAATTCATTTGCTGCTTTACATCAGCAGGCAGATGTTCAGCCACTCCTAGGCAAGGAGGGCTCACCATATGTAGCAAGCTCTTGGGAAGACAAATGACATCACTGCAAACATCCTGGCCCTTCCTGCTTCTTTAACCCAGCTTCTATTGCACAGCAGGGACATACACACGGGATACTCCTTTGGCCAGTCTGGGACAGCTGTCTTGGTTCTTCTCCCACCTAGATCTCAGTGACACTTGTGAGGGACCCCTACTGGAGCAGTGAGAGTGAGAGAGTGACGAGCTGTGGTGGAGCTTAGTTGCCTACCAGTTAGAAATGACCACAGATGTGGAACTGTACAACAGAGTTTTTCTGCTTTGGAAATTAATGATATCTAGTAAATATGGAAGAGACTAGTAGAGGAATTTGACATTTTGCTGTCAGACTCTCTCAGGTTTTTAAAGTAATTGTGATTGTTGATTATAAACTCATAAAAAGAGATGCACCGTGCAGAGATGGATTAAAGCTGGCTATAGGGCACTGAGAAGGTCAGACAAAAAGTCTTTAAAAGGAATGTAGTTTAGCTTATCAGATACTGTCCGAATCTACAGAGAGCCTGAAATGATGGCCAAAAAAGGCCACTGGATGATGTTTCTGTCAGTCAAACTGTACAAACAAGATAACAGGGCAAAAGTAGACAACCACATATGCTGTAGTGTTGTATAGACATTAAAATGCTGCAGTCTGACACAAAGAACAGGACAGTGACTGAGCTGTTTGTGCTTAGACACCCATTCCCTTCCACCCACATTACAAATGAATTTCATTAAGCCTGGAGAGACCATCAGAAGATGATCTCAGATGAGAAAAAGCTTCTAAAAGAAAAAAAAATAAAAAAATAAAATAGAAATAGTTGACCAAAGATTACAAGATTAGTGATTAATAGCTTGGATGTAAGAGTAGGAACTTACTACAGGAAACTTATGTTGCCATAGCCCAATTCCTAGCTGCTGCAAATTAAGAGAAATTCAGTCATGCTCCAGTGAATGAAGCAAGACCATCTGGACAGGGACTGACTACCAAACACCAGTGTTATTTCACAGTCCTTAAATAAATATTTGTGGTTAGTCTTGCCCAACCCACCAAGAAGCTCCACTGGAAGCATTTACTCTCCCAGATCCAGAGGAACAACTGCACCTACAATATTTACTCCTGAAATCTGAGAGCAGGTTCTTCTTCAGTGCACTTTCCTGTTGAAGATTGTTAGGATATATATATATATACACATATATATATATATATATGCTTCTTTGTCTCAGTCTTTAGCATATATATATATATAATCTATGGAGGGATTGCCCTCCCTTGTGAAACATTGACCACTTTGACCTTGGAGGAGTACAGTAACGAAACACAAAGGTATTATTCTTAATGCAGCTATTCATTCTTGTCTCTGGGACCTGAGATTCCTGATGAGCTGCCTTGATGGTAAAGACTGAGACAAAGAAGCAGTAAGCACTTCAGTGGTTTTACTTCCTGGATAACCAGGTCTCCTGTTTCCTTCAGAAAATGGATCACATTTTCCTTAGTCTTCCCTTTGTCACCACGATACTTGTGGAAGCCTTTCTTGTTGACCTCAACGTCTTCAGCCAAACTTATTTCTATCTGGGCCTTAGCTTTCTTAACTCAGTCCCTAACTACTTCAACAGCATCTCCATATTTCTTCCAAGTTACCTGTCCTCGAGTACACATCCCACATGATGTACTTCAGCAAGTATATTAAATGACCTCAAGGAAATTACATGGGTGAAACCAAAACAGCCACTAAGCATCAGACTGAGTGAATAACTGATGAAAAACAGATATACTCCAGGATCCGAGAGAGAATATTTCTCACAAAACAGTAATTTCATTTTTGCCTTTTCAGTCCTTGTTCTCAAGGGAAACTTGAGAAACTGAAACCTTCAAAATAAGTCTCTGGGAACTAAAATTCATAACACTACCGGATACCAGAAATCACAGACTGAGCAGAGAGATACTAGTCCTATGGTAAATTATGCCTTTTTTTGCCCACACCCAGTAATTCCCACAAGTTCAGTTGATGATAAATTGCCAATCTCTTTCCCACAAGAGATAGCTATCAAATCATCTCTTCTTTTGCAAGTGTCATTCCTCTGTTCCAGAGGTACCTGCTGCCTTTTCTCTCAAATGATATAACTGATTAACAAATTCAAAGTGTTCTTAGTTCAGGTTTAACTCCAAACATCTCTGCTTCTCTTTCAAGCCTGAGGAAGGACTTGTATGCTGGAAAGCTTGTCTGTTTTGCCTCTATCTGCAACTATAACAAACAAAAAAAGCAAACTAATCTAAGTAATCAAATGCAAAAACAAACAGAAAAGGAAAAGCATTTCCCTCTCCTCCAAATTTTGCCTAATTTAGGAAGCATACCTGTGGTTTTTAGGTAATCAATCAATTATATCATTAAATCTCATATGGTAGAAGACTGAATAATTTTATTCTACTCGGATATGCTGAGAAAGAAAAATCATTTGTTTCATCCTTTGAAGTAAGGACATCCAGAACCATATCTTACCACAGGAATTAGAACAGTGCAAAGATAAACAGAAAACTGATTTTAGAAATACTGTTCAGCAAAAGGCTAAAGGAGATAAACTTCTCAGAAAATTGCCTCCTGCTGTCTTACACATTTTATAAGCCATGCTGGGGCACATTTGAATGAAGTAATTTGCCATACACAGTTCTTTTAACTGCTCAAATGCATGCAAAAAGCACTGCGTAGAAATCACACAATAATCAGTTTAAGCATTCATATCTCAAAAACATTAACAGTTTCCATTCATCAGAAAAATTACTTTCTTCCCTTTATAAATATCTCTGAATTGTAGAATGGCTTAGATTGGAGGGGACCCTAAAGCCTACCTGACCCCAATTCTCTGCCATGGTAAGGTCGCCATCCACCAGCTCAGGCTGCCTGAGGCCCCATCCAACCCAGCCTCGAGCGCCTCCAGGGACTGGGCACCCACAGCCTCACTGGGCAAGTGGTTTGGTTGTGAAAACAATTTGTTAAATGGGATAAAGAACCATGACTTATGCTTTTAAACAGAATGAAAACTTCTTTTGTAGTCATTGTATTTATGTATTTGCTTTCCATCCAATTTATTCTTAGTTTTTTGTTTGTTTGTTTTGTTGTTGTATTAAACTTACTGCTTAAAACTCTGGTATGATCAACTTGATGCTGTCGTAATGAGTTAGGTAGCCTATATTTCGATTTTCAATGATTACAGAGGTAGACAGATGCACTCACAAAATTTGTCTGAAGCAGAGCTACCTACATATCTACAACTATCTACCCAGGGGATAATAGTGCTAGTCTTGGTAGTAAGCACTTGTTCTGGGCTTGGCAAGGAAGCATTGTCTTGTCTCTAGGGAGTTGTGCCTTGGTTTAAAAAACAAACAAACAACAACAACATCAACAAAAACCAACACCGTCTGTGGAAGCTTTATCCACCACATTTATCCACCCTTCCTAGGCTGTTCAGCCCTGCAAGAGACTCCTGCAAAGAATGCAGGCACTCTTCCTGCCAACATATTCCCCTGTAGATCTATTTATGTTATTTATGTGAACCACTGGCTGGTTCTTACAGAGCAGGACAGCATACAATGCTGTCTAATATCATCTATTTTCTACCTTTCAAAACACATTTGGATAAACTTAGGGGGGAGTGACTATAACACTGAACACCAGCAATGCAGTTTAAATCACTTGTACACACCACAGACTATTTTTTCCTTTATGCAGCTGCACTTGCTGTGAAGGAATTAAGTTAAATTTGCAACAGAGAGAGTATACTACATTACATTTACAGGTATCACAGCCTTGGGCATAGGAGAATTGGAACTGAAACACTCCTGTAAAAGCAACCTAAGTGTAAGTGCTTGCCCATTTTCTCCTTCCCACCTCTTGTACAAAATACTTTCCTAAGAGGAAAAAAAATAGTAATGATTTAGCCAGAAATGAGCGGTGTTAGTTGGCACATCCAAGTCCAGAACATCAGAAAAGATGAGCAACATAGAAAGCCTCCTGCCCCTAAATATGGTGAAACTTAAAACATCCCTGAACTGTGCACTGCACCAGCTGATGGCTGGGATGAATCAGAGCAACCATATGGCAGGGAAATAGCTGAAATGATGAAGCAAGAGGCTTAATTTCCTCAGCACAAGCAGGGATGCTGTATTGCCACTAAATTAGATACATAGGTAGATAAATAAATAAAGGAAACTGCATGAGTTAAGGAGAAAGAACATTTTGAGGTTGGATACATACATAGGCATACAATACAAACACACCTAGTATTTTTCTAATGCTTCGCTCATCTGCACTGTTGAACAGCTGGTTGAATGTAGTGGCTATATAAATATCCTGCTTTGTAAAGCATTCCGTGTCTTGTGCTTATGATTACAGCAACAACAACATGTGCTGGTTTGTTGTGGCAGGGTCTGCTCACGCACAGTGGTAAATCAAGTGGTTTTTGTGGCCCATTTGGGATTTTTCATGCACAGGGAGGAACTGCTGAACTTATTTCATCAAGACACTAGAGTACATTATTACCAAGACTCTTAATTTAGATATAACCTTCATTGTTTTAAGATGTCAGTGTTCTTTCTAGAGTGCCTTACTCCTGCAGCAGTATCTGGACATCTAGGTAATAATAATAATACATAATAATGCTATAGAAAGCCTTTGACTTTCTTTGACTTTTTTTCCCCCCCTGCAAAGAACTGATAGAGATTTCCAGCTTGTAAGAGTAAACAAGAAGAATCTGACACAAGTCTTTAGATTACTTAGAGATACTTGAACTTTAAACAGTCCAATGTATTTAAAGAGATAGCACTGAAGAGAGGAACTACAGTCTTCCTGATTAACTACGTCACTATACAGAAATAACCAAGATATACCTCCTTGCAATTTCACCTAGTCCTTATGCTACACCTTGCATACAGCAGTGTTTCACATTTATATTGCTGAAAGGGTTGACAAAGATTCTGCCTATTTCCACAGCCAGAGAAGATACTTCAGGGTTTGACTTGATGACCTCTGGAGGTCCCTTGTAACCCCCATGATTCTGTGATTCTCCCTGAGCCTGCAGGGCCTCCCTAGAAGTCCTCTACTCACTCCTCATCACTCATATCATAACAAGTAACAGCAATGTTTTCTTCCTGAAGCAAAGAACATTTCGTTGTGCAAGCACTCAAAAAACATTATCGCACATCGTAAACTTTATGGGAGGATGGTTGGAATAGATGATCTTGTAGGTCCTTTCCAACGTTGTGATTCTAAAGTTCAATGGTTTTATCTCAAGCCATGGTTTCTCTTCACAAAAGAAAAGCAAATTCCTAGTGTGTTTGTTTGTTTTTTTAAGCTGGTATATGCAAAGACTTCTCTATTAGAAGAAATACAGACAAAAGAAACACAAAATTTCTGAAACATTTTAATTGCCAAAATATTCTATGCAAGACCATAGGTAATACAGAGCTATTTAACTGTAGGAAGCAGTATGTTGAATGGTATTTGAGGTGCTGGCAGCATCTCAGGAAACTCCTGTGACTCAAAGCCTCACCTATTCATACCCACACAGCAGTACATGGCATTTGCTTTCATAAATGGCTCCAACTAGTTTTAGATCAGTATCTCCCTCATCCTGTATATAATACTGAAGAAGAGCTAATACAATGGCTGCTTCAATATTATGCTATTCACATAGTCCCTATGATGAAGAAAGACAAAATCAGAGACTGAAAACAGAAGCAGTATCTCTAAAGGGATTCTTTGCCAAGTACTTCCTCTAAGTGTATCTCCTTCTTCCTCATTCAATATACAAGGTGGCTACTAAAAGAAATCAAAGATTTCATTGAAACTACAATAACCAAGAACCACGGAGATACTTATTCCATTCCGTTCCGATACGTCCATTCTATTGTCCAAAATTTAGACAACAGTTTATGCCTAAAAGATTACATGTGCCCAATCAAAGATAAAATTTTAGCAAAGCTAATGAAGCTCAAAATGAATCATTAGTTACTTACCAAGGACCTACATCAGCAAGGTATCTCCTAAGATCAAGGTGTGAGGGATATTTGTGCTGACAAAGCCCCAGGAAATGCCCCTACAACCACACAAAAAAGCTCCAGAAGCCCTTTGGCTGCTCACTATATATGGGGTAAGAAGATTACTTATAGCCATAGTATTTAGCATTGCTCAGTTGGCACCTGTTGAACTAGGTGCCTGTTATCAGTTCTTTCGCCATCCAGTTTGAGACATTATTGTGGTTGTTAACTGTTTTAGACCTTGCTTATTTCAATCCTGTGCTGTTGTCTGCCTGAGTAAGGCCTTGACTGTACCGGGCAGATCAAAGAAGGAAGCTGGGGGTAGGGAACAGGATCCGGCTCTATCTCTTCCCCTCACTCAACAAATCCATACAAAGGAGCAATAGAATGGTTTGTGCTTCTCTCAGAGACGCATTGAACACTGAATGAACTCCTAGCGCCACGCAGAAGTCAGAGCCAGCACAACTTTTATCAGGGGATAATGGTCTTTTTATAGTCAGCGATTTATTCAGCGCTGTATTTGCTGACTGCGAGCCCCACACAATAAGCCATGGTCAGCTTATTGCACTACCCACCGCTTACAAACAGAGGAATGAACCTGTGACCCTCCCTCTCTTCATTGCTACCCAAAAGCCGCCTTTTTCATGCAAATAGACTTCTTTTGTTTTCTGGTGTTAGCAACAATGATGTCATATATTCAGCGATCTCATTGTTGCCAAAGGGTGCAAAGCACTCGTGAATGAAAGCCCCGCAGTGGTTCGAAAAGGAAGGCACAACTGTTGATCAGAATTAGAGCCCAGCATTGTTAAACACCGTGTCCTCTGCTCTTGGCAGAAAACGGGAATGCCTTTCTTTAAGTTATTATTAGAATGCTAAGGCAGAAAAACAGTCACCTCCCCCAAGCTTTGGGAGCTATAAAATATGTATATATATATTTTCCTTTTTGAAAAATACTCTCATTTGTTTTTCATTTTGGTATGATTTAATAACAACTACATTTTCTCACCTAAGATGTAATGTACTGCTTGTCAATAAGAGGTCAAATCATGCAGCTACACAGGAGAGCTGCTTTGGAAGTGTTTTCTTTTGGCACTCTGCTGTACGTTTTGATTTATTGTAGCAGGATTGCTTGCCAGTTACCACAGTAAGATTATATCCAAAATACTGTCAAGGATCTGGAAAGCAAAATCTATGGTGTTTAATTAAATACCACCACAACCACCACCCCACCGACTTTCAAAGGAAAAAATCAACCAGGAGATTTTTGATTTATTTTGTATTTTTAAAAAAATTTTTTGGGGGTGGGGGGGGGAAAGGAGAGAGGATGAATTCAGCTTTAAATTGAAGCCGAATAGTTAATTAATCATTAATTGAAAATATTCTATGGTATGTTGGGTTTGTTGTGTTATACTTGAAGAGGGAAAAAGAATCTGAAATTCAAGTGAGAAACAAATACCAGTATAATCCAACATGGGATTTTATGAAGCATTCTTTTGTTCTATATGCCAATATCCAGCCAGAATTAGCATGTTCTAAAAATAATAAGAAAATCTCTTAATAATTCATATCTGCTCACTTGATTATTCGTTAGAAATGCGCTGGTTGTCACATTAAAGATGAAACTCAAAAATGTACTGCTACCAAACTCATTATGGTATTTCTGTTGCCATAGCAAAAGTGGACAAAAGTATGCACAAACATCTTTTTCTGCATGAAGAGGACAGTATAGAAGAGGAAAAAAAGAAGAGCAAAGGCATAATAAACAGAATTTATAAACCAACACTTGTACATCAGTTGTATCTGTCAAGGTTTTGTGCCTGCAAGGATTCATGTGAAGAGACTAGTTGGAGCCTTTTAGTATCACGGCCCAAGTCATCTCTGTGTGTTGAATTCACATGTTTTGGTTGTAAAAATGAAAGCAAGCATTAGTGTACAGGTAGGTCACAAACTGTTTTATTTTTTTGAAAACAGTGCACCTTCAGGATACCTGCCGTCATCTTACAGTTCTTACAGGTAGGTCAGGTCCTTGGTCAGTGCAAAGCTGTACAGCTCTACTGAAATAAACAACTCCTTTCCAAAGTATATAGAGTGAACATTTAGCTCTGAAAGCTGATTCGGGATAGTGGAAAATACAACAATTGAATTTCTCCTACCAGAAGAGATCAATCATCACGGAAAGAAAAAAAGAAGCCCAGGACTCAGGAGAGCTGATTGAAGACTCCATCAAGAGAAGACTAGTAAATGGAAGGTAAAAATGGATTTGTTTGAATTAAACACCTTCTCATAATTAAGCTTCACCCAGAAATCAGGTGCTTCTCTGAGTATGGACCACAAGCAACTACATGAAGACATCTACTAAGAAGCCCCTTAACATACAACAGGATCAGATGTCTGCCAAATGCCCATATTTTCCCCCCCCATGTTTCTGCTCAAGGTACTGCTGGAAGAACAGTACCTTCCTTTTTATATGGAAGCAGTCATTTGCAGTTTGCTGAAGAGGCAAACCTACTTTAATATTCAGGGGTTCAGCTCCACATCTTTTATTGCCCTACAGAGCAGCATAGCTCTCAGGCTGCCTACTTTTCAGAGGTGTCTGTGTAAAAGGATATTTTCTGCTCCTCCTGTTTGCTTTATGCAGAGGGCACTATAGGATTCATTTGACCAGAAAAAGAGAGTGAAAGCAGATGTGGCCTTTCCTAATGGTTTGGGCAGTCATCCTGAATAGTTAATATTAAGTGCTATTCAGCAGCTAGGGAAAAAAATCAGGTTTCCTGGTTAAGATTTTCTCTTATGTTTGTTTTTTGTTTGTTTGTTTGTTTGTTTTATCCATTTATCTATCTATGTATTTATTTATCTTAACATGAAACAGTCACTGGATAAAGCTGTGGAACTTGAAGTGTAAGAGCTTGTGAAGAATGCTGCCATGCATGATTTTATCTAATGACTCATTCGGGTAGAAAAGCAATTTGTAAAATGTAATGTTTAATCTGTTAGTTAGTAGAAGGAATTCAGTTAGGTTCTGGATAATGTTAATGAATTAATGCTTTTGAAGTCTTACTTAATATTTACTCTGCAGGCAGTGGCACTTAGCTTTGAGCGTATGCTTCATATGGGGCTGAATTCCAACCTTAGGACTGTGGTATTGAATTAACTGCAATTATTCCATTGGACCCACTAGAGGAGTAGGGTCTTGCTGCAGAGCAAGCAAGTTTGAGCTCCAAACCCTCTTGAAATTTACCTAATGCATGAGAATAAAGATTCACATTAAAAAAACCCACCTACTGTAATATGTATTTAATCTTAGCCACCCCTCCAATCTGATCAGCTATTGTTAGTGATAAAATCAGTGGTGGTAAATTCATGGCAGAAAAAAATCAGAAGATAGCCTTGTAAACACTGAATATTCATCTGAAATATTCTATAACATTTATCCACACCTGATTGTTAAGAAGGAAAGAAAAAAATGTTGGATTCTTAGAACTTCAGTTTCTGGTAAAGATGTTATGTTCTGCTGCTAATGATGCATCACAGTATTTGCTGCTATTAGGTACAAATTTAGACATGGCAGGTGTTTTCTGATCAACCAGATTACACCTGAGACTTAGTGTGATTGTGATGTGCTGATGTCTGAAATCCCCTATTAATGTATTCACTCCAGAATGAAAGGCTGGTGATGGCAGTCCAGAAACTAGAGACTGAAAATCACAGGCTTGAGAGGATTTTGGAGCAGAGGAGAAAGGCTATCAACAAGGTATATAAAGACCTAAACTTTAAGGGCTGGATATTGCAAAGCTTCCTGTCTACATAACCAGATCTGGATTTTCACTTCATATTTTTAAGGAAAGTGTTATAGAAAGAAGTGAAAGTTGATATAAATAATTGCTTGTTTCTCATTCTGCTCCACTCCTAGACTCGGGAGGAGGTGTACACACAAGGGTGCAAGAACACTGCCACAGATGTTTATTATCAGGGTTGCTGTATACAACAAAGTGGGATCTCAGTAGGGTTCACTATGAAAATAAACTAACCACATTCTTTTTCTTTTCTTTCTTTCCTTTTTTTTTTTGTTTCCTTTTTTTTTTCCCTATAGCTCACTACAGTCTATTTTTGTGTAGTAATTTTGTTTGCATTGCATTTAATTATTTTGAAACTATACGTATTTTTATATATGCTCTGTTAACCAAGACAACAATGTAAGGGAAACAAGGTGATAGAGCATTAAAGCAATAAATAACATCTAATAACTCCCAGAGAGAACAGTCAGTGTTTTTACAAGAATGGAAGTAGAGATAAAGACATAAAAAAGAAAACAGAGGAAAGGTTTTTATGATGGGATTTAAAAAAAGGATCATAAAAATGATGATGGGAGCAAAGAAGTCAAAGAATTTGAACCTGAAATAGAAAGAAATATTGAGGAACAGCAATGGACAAGAAAATATGCTGAGGCTGTTTGAAAAGGATGAGAAAAGAAGGCAGGAAGAGTTCGTTTGAGCCCAGTAGTTACTGGAATGTTGAGGGTTTTAAAACAGTGATGATAAAAATAAAGCTACTAAAATGAACAAGAAAATAAGACATGCAAAACAAAAGTTACAGCAAAACTTAACCTGGTAGTCCAGTCATGGCTGGCATAAAGTGGACTAAGAAAGAGGTAAAAAAGGCCATGAAATGAATCGCACCTCAGTCTGGCTGGCTTTTGTACTTTGCTGTCTTGAAACAGATGTCTGGAACTTTGCAATGCTTTGGACAGGGCAGCCCAGGAATTACCACTGAAAGAAAGTGCTGAAGGAAGAAAGTTATCTCAAAAAAAAAAAAAAAAAAAAAAAAAAAAGGAAATACATGAAGTTTCATTGTAGTGGCTTCTGACACCCTAGTAGCTTCAACTAGAGAAGACAAGGAAGAAAAAGAACAGATACACAAAGTAAACAGATGGAAGAATAAAACGAATAAATGAAGTAATTAGGAAAGCACAGAAGCATGTTCAGAAACATACACGTGCACCGTTGTTTTGTTTCCACCGAAACCATAAGCAATGTGAAAGAGTTTGAAATGAATTTATGTAAAAAACACAGCTTTTTTTGAAAATCCTGCCTGACAGTTCATTTGACTTGCAGATAGTTTGGAAAGATTGGTAACAAATCATCAACGTGTTTCTGGCCAATCTCCATCTCTGGCAAGAATGTCTGGCCACTTTTTTTTTGTCAGAAAATTTTGTCTAGTTGAATCCTCGTACAGTAATAATATTCTGTACATGAGCACAAAGGACTTAAAATCCTGCAATACAAATGGAAATGCATTGCTGTTTATCAGTTGTTGCAACAAACCAAAATAAACAAATATTAAATATAGCACTGCATGTTACACTCAACACACTGTATGTTAAACTCAGTACAAGCAAGGTTGTTTGAGGTGTCTACATACCTCCATTATATACTGAAGAATACAAAGAAGCAGATATCCAAAACCACATAAATGCGCTGCCATAGTTTTGGATCACAGCATAAGGACATAATTTCCAGACTATTCCTTACATTGTGATGCAAAGAAAAAGCTTTTCCCTTTTCTTTGAGAGCACAATTTGTGCCCAAACCCCAAGTAACTTTGGACAATTGCCTTTGAATACTCCCTAGTGTAGTGCCTAGCATGATGCTGATTTTACATCTGTTGGAATAATAACACAAAGAACTCATAATAGGCTTTCTAAGTGAAATGATAGCTCCAGCCATCTGGAAATAGTTATAAAGTTTATATATGCACTTCTGATTTTCCTGGAGTGTTCCTATCAAGCATTCAGTGGCAAAACTTGAGAGTACAAGAATAATCTTTGTACGGTTGCGTTTCTGTAAGTGTGACATACACAGGAACTTTTACATGCCTCATCTTTTTTCAAATGGAAATACTGTTGAGTGCTTTAGAGGTCAATGATATCCTAAGTAGTCTGTCTGTGCTACTGTATAGAGTGTCTCTTTAGTACTTCACAGAAAAAGTTTCATCCAGTCTGTGGGTAATGACTCATATCCTGCAGCATCAACTGGCAGCCAATGCTTCCACCTGACCAATCTTTGCAGAGAAGACTTTACCTTCATCGAGACTCCGTTTAAACAACACATGATGATTACTTTTGTTTTGGCAAGCTCATTTCACTAAAACCTTCTTATCTCTGTGGGTCCTAAGTTAATTCACACTCCAGAGCTGCCGGCAAAATCCTTGCCTGCTCCTGAACAGCTCATACTACAGCACTGTCAGACTAAGCAGGACACAAGTCAGAGAAGAACTGATTCAGAGCCTTAGACTTCAAATTTGTCCATCCCAGACAAGAGTAGGAGACTCCATGGAACTTGCTTCCCAGCTAGACAAAATCCTCTTACTCTCTGCATTATGTTTGGTTTTATCCTAATAGATCAAATAAGGCAATGTTTAGCTGAGAATTTTCCAAAGACAGAAAACACACCTAACCTCACTTCTTGGACTTCTTGCTGCTCAGCTTAGTGGCAGACTTCATACTGATACCTTTTACTGGCTAGTTCTCCCTTAACAATGCTTTTGGAACACTGCACTTGTGACTGTGTCTGCTTAAGTCTTCATTAATTCACCTGCATCTATTTTAAGCTGGAGTTAATTTGTAAGAGATGGGTAGGTGACAACAACCAAGCCGTGCAATCCACAGACTCCTGTCCTCAGCTCAACTCCTTGCTCCCCTCAGAATGTTAGAATTAGATTGCATTTGCCAGGATTCACTGTACAGTATTGAATCTGAATTTCCTGTATCCACTTCCATTTGAATCAGTGATCCTAACAATTAGGTTACCCAGAGCACTCGAGGGGATGTGCTAGGGTGAGATACGAAGCCTCATTGAGAAGGAGTTATCAATTAGCAAAGGCACATTTGCTATTCAAGCTGCATTAGAAAGTAATTAAATTCAAGCAGTCCTTCAATCAAAGCTGCAGGGGCAAGTAAATAAACTTAACAGAAGCCACAGCCACTAAATGAAGACATATGGCACAGGCAGTCAATAGCAGTAAAAGGCTTCTGAGAAAAGAAACTCTTTCAGCTTATGCTTAAGGAGGGGCATTACAGTGGACTCTGGCCATGTAAGCCTTACTTTAGACTTTGGAAGCCCTTGCTCACAGCACTGTTAAGTTGACTCTTGCTCTTAACAAAGGCCTGTCTGTGTGCAGTATGAATTTGCCAAGGCATTCCCAGTAAATAATTTGTTTTCAAGTACCAACGATTTAAACTGAACGCAGGTGAAACATTAAGGTGTGAGTATGCCTGGTGTGAGCAGATATGCAAGACTATTTCTCATTGCTGATGCCAGTGGAAGGCAAGAGAAGAAACCATGGTACCTGTAAACAAATCAGTTTCATTTCATGTAGGTCAAACGTATTCAAGTGCTTTTGTTGGAATCAATTAGTATCACATATACCAATGGGAGAAGTTAAAATTTCATTAGTGCCAGAAGTATGCACTTGTCAGTCTTAGCATATTTGAGCTTTTTCACTTTTAACATAGAAATTGCTTGATTTGGCAATGCTCGTCATTCACACTAAGCATGATTATATGTTTTCTTTCCTCATCTAGAGCTGGTAAGATGAGTTGGGTCTCTAACAGCTACTGGCTCACATCAAAATCTTTCACACTCTTGATGGAGAAATCATTTTACACCTACCACTTGCAGTGAAAACAATAGGATAGGCAGTATTCTGTTCATGCAGTAAGAACTCATGGGTACATCTCTGTAGATTTCTTCAATCTGATAGATAACTGAGGCTTCTTTGTAGGATTTAGTTCTGCAGTGCTCTGCTCAGCATTGTTTGCTGATGTCATTTGATCCTCTGGTTCCCTCTATAGTCTGTGCTTGTTTCTATGTTCAAAACTCTCGATGCAATCTGTCCCAGATAATTTTACCTATCTTCATATTAGGCATACAGTCTGAATTGTCTTCCAAGCCCAGGCTCCCTTTACTGTCGAGGTTTGTTAGTTGTCTCTCGTGGGAGATTAATCCCATCCTTTGTGTTGACTGTGGACAAATCCTCCATATTTCAGGCTATGTGCCTATACCTGAGCTGGCAAAGACTGGGCTAAATGAAACCCACCATTTCCAGCAATCTCCCATTTTATACTGTAGCAGAAGAAGTTAAAGGTGTTTGTCATTCATGGAGGCGAGGCAGAAGAACTATAGGAGAGATGCCTGTATTTCACATTTATGCTTCATTCCAGCTGCTGACACAAAGGCAGTCTCACACACTGAGCTCATCAAAAAGCGTTTTCAACTTGATCTTTCTGCTTTGTGTTTATAAAGCTTTATCATAGTCTTTGTGGTCACATGAGTGATCATAATACCTGGCAGCTGAGATCTCAACAGTCTAGCAACAATTTAGGACAAGATGTATCTCTAGGGCGACTTGATAGGATTAACTAGAGGGATAACTGGACTGGAACTTTGTTTTCCAGCCTTTTAGGAAAAGCATCCTCTAACAATTCAGACATCATTTTCCAAACAGATAGTTACTTTGTAGCTATCTTTCACTTGATATGTTGTATTCAAATCATAATCTTTGCAAAACACTTAGATTCAGAACAGACAGACTGTAACCCTTCAGCTGGCATTAATATAATTGGTATGCATTATCTAGCAAATATCAGTGTTATGCACCAGAACCCTGACACTGTGGTTTCTGAATAGCTGGGGTAACACTGCAGGAGTCTTATGCAACCTTTCAAGTCGCGCATACAAATCTCTGGCAATGCTGGGTCATGGAACCCAAGTTCTCTTGAGAGTAATTACATGTACAGAATCCTACTGTCTTCTGTACCATACATTTTCTCTGCTATCAAACTTTTTAAAATTACACTGAAAACATTTGTTTTAGGATCTTTCCCTGTGGAATTTCCATATGTTCTGGAAAACTGCCTTTTTCTTTATTATTTCCAGATTTATTTTAGTTTTCCTTTATCTAACTTTTTGAATGCGGACTCCTGTTTCTGTACAGTTTTTTTCTCTATAAAACTGGTTTTGGATACATTTTCAGTGTCCATCTATTCTCTACAAAAACCTTTGCTTTTTTCCAAGATTTATTTTTAGCTCTTTCTCAAGGTTGGATGCTACTTTTGTTTGTGTTCAACATGAGAAGAAAGCAGTTTCTCTCCTTACTCTGGCCCACTATTGATGGAAATTTTAAGCCTCCTCATGCTCTCTCAGTTTCAACTTGACTCCATGTGATTTGTAATTTGGATTTAGTTCACTGAGCACTGAACGTTCTCTCTAACATGTGGAGACCAATTCTACAGACCGACAGCATTTCACAGTTTTTTTCTAAGACTCGGCCATGATCTTCTAATTGTCATCTCTATACCACTCCTCAGAAATCCCCAGAAACTCACTTTGTTCTTCCTTGTAACATGTCTGTTAAACAGATCTAACAGCATTGTCTTGATAATGTTAAATTAAAAAATCCTCTTTGTTCACATTTCTTTCTCTCACACTTCAGTTAACTTTGCTTAAACAGCTCTTGGATTTCTGTGGCTGTCCTGAGGTCATCCTCACTACTTCTCCCCAGTGGTTCTATGCCTTATCATTACATAGTGGTCTTTTGTCATGATGAGCTTGTTTCAACACATAATAAAAGGTATTATTCATCAGACTAAATACATGAAAATAAGAAAAGGGATAAGAATGTGGATTTGTCTCCTATGGTACTGCTGTTGTTAGTGCCTTCTGGCAATACACTTTCTGGCAAAAATAAAGATGTTGTGGGAGGTTAGTTGTAGCATAACGGCACATCACATGGTCTTTGACCTTCATTCCTCCACATGCATTTAGGTTGAAATCTCTAGATAGCTCACTGTAGCTTTCCAGAGCCCATCTGTAGACAAGCCTTCAGCACCAAGTGTATCCAACTGCCACATAGCATTGCAAAACACAAAATCACAGAAGTCTAGAAGCTAAACCAATGTGAAAACCAAAGAAAACCCTAGTTCTCTCTCACTTGGAGGACAGTCAATTACCAGAAGATCCTGGCATCTTCTGCCCAATCCAGCTGCTATCATCAATGTTCATAGGGGAAAAAAAGAGTAAAAAAATCCCCCTAGCACACAAAATTTATCTTAGCCTTTCAAGACAACACCTTTAAAAAGCTGGTGACAGTAACAGTCTCAGCATTACAGCTGTAAGTGTGCACATACCCCCACATTAAACAGAAACCAGAGGCATCATTAAAACTCAGGTACAAATATTTACCTCCATTTTTATATGTTCTTTTCTGGGATTACACAATTGTTTCTTTCACCTCAAATATTCCAGATCTGTAATGCCTAAAAATGTTTAATATATCTGACATGATGTGTTACTCTGTGTCACTCTGTTACACAGGCTGCTTCCTTAGCTGGTGTGACACAGTGTCACAGGGGGACACACATCAAGAGGAAGTATAAAAAAATATTTTTGAATATCACCAAAGTTGCTGGGATACAAGGAGGGAAAGGTGCACTGTTTGTGAGATGTAGTAGAGTAGTGCACTTACAGTAGACAGAAAAGGGGAGTAATTTGGGGGTGGTTGTTGAGACATCTGCTTTTCAATTGTAAAGGATCAGAATCTCTAAAAGGATCATTCTTTACAGTCAGGACTCCGTAGTTTTGGGGTGCTTAATGAAGTCTACTGGAAGTCTGTAGGAGCCAAATTCACCACAAAAAAGCAGCCACTCTAGATAGAGACCAGAGTCAGAAACACTTGCTTAATGTCTTTGAAAATTTAACTTCTTTTCCCATGCATGCATACAGGAACAAAGCAAGTAGATCAGTGCCTTGTAATGAAGTAAATCAGGTGCTCAGTAGATCTGAATAGGCTGTGACATCTATTCCATGAAATCACTGGCAACAGTGTGGCAGATAAGGAAACAGGAACTCATCAGCAGGTTTTGTCCTGTGAGTTGCTCAAGTGATACTGAGACAATATTGGCTGTATTCCCACGGGGCACAAATAATACAGTGGTTCAGGAAGCCTGACATTAGCTTACAAAATCTGATGATATTCACCAAATTTCCCTAATATTTCAGCTGTAGCTTCAGTCAGCCACTCAATTCACTTCTTGTAAATCCCTTTCAAAGTACAGAAGAAAACAAACAAACAAATAAAACCACAGAAAACACTGTACAAATCTGCCAGGTCTTTTCCATCTTTCACACTTCTTTGCATCCAGAAGGGCTTTGGAGGTGAGACCCAAGAAGATAAGTCATGTCAGGTATGCCCCAAGCAGTTGTTGGAGCTAGAGCAATGCTGCCCCTGCGAGACAGAACATTTGGATATATCATCCCCTATGCATTGCCAGGGTTGCGGGGGAATGTTTGAAGAAATCAGCCAGGTATTTAGTTCCGTAATGCTTCTAGCTGCACAAATTGGGCACAGGCATTCACTGGCGCTGTGATCATGCAACCATACACTGTAACTAAATAGGTTAAGCTTGCAATCTATGTGTGATGGAAATGAAAGGTAACACTGTTACAAGAATCGAAACAGAATTGCTTCATCTTTCTGGTCACAGGGTAAGTTTCTTTTTCTCTTTCTCTCTCTTTCTCTCTTTTTTTCCTTTCCTTTTTCCTTTCTCTTTCCTTTTCTTTTTTCATTTCTTTTCTTTCTTTCATCAGGTAAGTTGATGAATAGTGTTTTGATTTTTAATCTCCCAAATGACCTTTATCGATCGCTGAAGGTGGTGGGACACCTTCACTCAGTGAACAGCTGCAGAAGTGCATGGATCTATTCTTCACATCTAGTTCCAGGGTTTTTTAGTCACTGTTCAGAAAACTGTCCCATTCCACTGCAGAGTAGCTTCTTGTCTGAGTCCCCACCTTTTAAACTCATCAGATTATTCCTTTTAGTAAGCAAGTTCAGCAGTCCTAATGGGGCCTTCAAAAAACACAGTGCTTTTTGAACTCAGACTTTCCCAAGATCTGATTTTATTTTCTATGTGTGAACATCTCTACTGGCAAAAAAAGCCCAGTTGAACAGATCTGGTTCTGCTTGATCCGACCCTCCAAAACACTCCTGTTTTAATACTGTTTATTTGCAGAAATAAATGTGCAGTAACATTTGAAAAGAGCTCTAATTCTCTTAACTGGACTTAGATTACTCACGGTGCCCAAAAACTTTCTCCACTCTCTTTGCGAATAGCATATACTTGATATATACAATTCCATTACCTTTCTCACTGATACAGAAGCGTAGAATCATTAAGTTTGTTAAAGATCTCTGATTTAGCCAACCATCAATCCACCATCACCTTGCCCACTAAATCGTGTCGGTCAAGATGTATCAAGCTTTGTAAAAATAAAAATTTATGAAATGTAGCCGATGTAAATTCTAGTTTAGTGTAAACCTGTTACAACTGTAATCTTATTTCATCAAGTTGGCACTTAAAACTTCGCTAAAAAATGTCATTTTTGTTTGAAATTGGTCATAAAAAATTCTCAGGCAAAATAAAAACGATTAAAAGGCAAAATAAGTATTTTTGAATGATACAGCTTAGGCTGGAACAAATGAGCCAGTTTCAGGCATCACCGTATAAAACAGAAAATACAACTTGGCAAGGGAGTGGCTCATCATGCAACTTATTAGTCTTTTTCATCAGCTTTCCAGATAATTTGATAACAACACTGAAAAACAAGGTAGCTCCTCATAGATCACTTTATAGGTCTATTGTCACTAAAATACATAGCTACTTCACATTGCAGGTGCAAAAACTGTTTGCAAAACTGTCTCCATCTGTTAAATGAAAACATTTCTGAATGAAATAGGTAGCAATGAAAATTGTTTTAAATACCCATATAAATAAATGCTTGTATACTTTTGTAACTGCAACAATTATCTGGAGAAAAACTCCTTGCCTTGTACTTTTTTTTTTTTTTTTTTTCCCATATCCTAAATACCTCATGGCTCTCATGTGAGACATTTTGAGATGGGTTTTGAATTCATATAGTAAATTATAGAATGGGGAGATAGGGGAGATATGCAGACAGCATACTTCAGATTACCTCTTCAGACCAAGACCAGAGTGGACTTTAAATCAACTTAGTTCTGTGACAATGGTGTACTCTGACTCCTGATAAACTTAAAAATAACACAGGCATCATACATACAGCTTCAGATTTTGCCTCTAAAATCATGGAATTACAGAATCATTAACGTTGGAGAAGACCACCAAAATCATAATGTCCAATTATCATCTCATCACTGCCACATCCGCTACCCATGTCCCTCAATGCCACAACCAACTCCCTCAAAGCAATCAAATTCAAGCTTTTAATTAATTCAAATGTAAACTACATTCTGAATATAGCTATATCATTCAAAGGAGATAGCACTGAAATCTGCAGTAGGTAAATGATAGATTTGTATTACGTACAGAAAGCTATGGATTAAAATTCAGGTAAAGCATACAATAACAATATCTGAATAATCCTAAATATCCCTCTTCAAACTTTGCAGAAATGTCCTCTTTCACTTTCAATATGACTGGGGCAAATTTCAATAGAAATAAAAAGAAATGATTGAATAAATTTAAAATAGGATTTAATTATCATGAAAGAAGTCTATAGCTGCTCCGTAGAAGAACAATTTACTATTTCTTCAAAACACACACCAATCTGTCTGTCTGCCAACTCTCTTAACACAGAGTACATATAAAATTGTGTATTAAGGAGAAATACCTGAGGGTTTGCTTCTGACAGGTGCTGAGTGCCTGACAGAAGAAGCTCAGAAGCTGTCAGAATCCTGTTCAAAATATATGATTTTCACAGAACAGAATGGCTGTGAAAGAACATTTCTAATCTCAACAAGCTACTATTTTCCAACTGCACTTTCTAATCTGAAAGGAAGAGAAATAACAGAACTTTTTGCTCATAAGACGACTTTCTTTATATTAATTTAAATTTATAAGAGAAATATGCTTAAGGTTAAGGTACATTTATTTGTGTTTGCTTTTGTTTCCAGTTTCCCATCACTGCAACTGGAGAAACTGAAAAATTCTCATGAAATGCTAATTCAGCTGCACTTTGGCCTAGACTCATGATTCGAATGAGATGCAATGGGAATATTTCTTCTAACATGAGGCTGGTTCAGACTAAGTCTCTCCCTAACTGGGTACAGTGTGTCTCCAACTTCAGCTATAGCCCTGGTTAAAATGCTCTCAAATGCTAGTGAATACTGCTGAAACATTTTTCCAGCCATGAAATCCAAGTTATTATTATGCCTTACTTAATGCTTGCGAAAATCGGTGAATTAATGATGTCTCTAAGTTTGTGCTTTAGGATTTTTAGTTTGTTTGGGCTTCTACTTTGCAGTGACTGGAACATAATTACTTTTAAATTGCCTTTGCAGCCATTTTATGTGTTAGCAAATCAGTTCTTGAATCCAAAATATTTTTGTGTGTGAATGTATGTTTGTCTGCAGGACTACATTTTGCAGACTGTAGGAAATAAACCTCGGATTGCTTTGACAGATTATATCATACAATTTATGCAAAGGCAAGTATTCAAGCAGATTTTTTTTTCCCTCAGATCAGATTTTGTGTTTGTTAGGCAATCTTGAACTTGCGATGTGTGAGACAAGGTAAAAAATTCACACAGCTTAACACATCCTGTGTAAATTTCTGTGCTTAATTTTATGCAGATTAGCATGTAAACACAGCTAAGTATAATAAGACAGAGTGCTGCTGAAGACTAACTAAGGTTCTGAGTACAAGAGAAAATTAATTGGCACTTGAATAACTGTGGGGGAGCCATACTCTAGCAACTCCCTGTATATATGATTCTGAAATAAAAATGATTTTATTCTGGAGTGATTATTCCCCCTTGGAAGTAGAGTAATTATTCTGGAATAAAATTGCTTTTATTCTGGAACTGAATGTCTGCACAAGGGAGTTATTCCAGAGCAGTTAAATTATACCAAAACAACTATAACGGAAGTTATTACAGAATGGCTGTACTGGTTAATTTCCCCCGTGTAGCACAGGCCAAAGGTTGAATTGCACCAGGATGTATTATATGTAATTATGTGATCGATTGCTGTAGAGTAAGAGGGGTTTTAAAAGAGAATGACTCCTATTTGAGGCCATTTCTCATACTCCTCCTCCAAAATATAAAATCCAATATAATTAAATCCTGCAGCTAAGTAAGCTTTGATAGAAATTCTGAATGTGTTCCAGAGCAGGACGTTAAATTACTGTAGCAAGTCCTGCCCAAATTAGAAATAACATCTGCAATCGGCATTACCTTGTTTACTGTCTCATACATGTGTCATCCATATCATGTTTACCTCCTCTACATTCACAGTGACAGATGTCATAGTATTCAGGAAACAAAAACCTCTTGCATCTGTTCTTGTTAAGCCACAGCTGTTTCAATAGGTTTCTCTGTATGTCCCATAATGTGTGAAAAAAAACAGGAAATATCATGTGAATCTGCCTTTCTGGTACAAGCCCTTCATTCAGTGCCTCACCTAGCTAATCGGAAAGAGGGGTGGAACAAAGATGAGACTTATGTCACTTAAAAACAGGTACTTAGCAATAATAATAAAATGAAATGAACTGAGAGCCTGTAGATAACACAGATCTTATCTTCTTAGGTAGAAAACATAGCAGGGATAAGCTTGCGGGATTTTGTAGAGCCTCTATCTAAGGCTTTTATCACTGTTTCAGTAGTAGGAGCTGAATACCAAGGTGAGGTCCAGAATTTGGGTTTCATAAAAACTAAGGCTAACTCATACTACTAGGGTTGCATTCAGTGTATTTAAAACAAGAAGTATTCATTTGCATTCAAAGGGCTTACTCCAGTTTTCTGTGGTGTACACCTGCACCAGTTCAAAAGCCTAGATATTCTGATCCTTGCTGGCTATCTGGTGCTAAGCCTTTGCTTTATGCGCTGGAACTCCCTTGCACTGTTTTATTGTTTTATTGAAAATAAATTTTTAGCTGTTATTTTTAGTGAGAATTAGCAGTGTGAAGGAATTAATCTCACTTGCAAGAGGCAATGCGCATCCATAAATATGATGAGTGTTTTATTCTGGAAGTCACATTCTCATCTGCTCACAGGTGTTTTTCAAGTAATTGGATTAATCCTTTAAGACTAAGAACCTGGGACTTCCATGCTGGTTTCTTTAAAATTAAGCTAATAAAATCAATTTAGTTATCACCAAGAGGATGTATCATTTAGTTACTGAGTTGGCCACTGCTTTTGCCCAGTCAATGGAAGACCTTCAGGAACAAATATGCAATATGGTGGCACTCAGATTGGGCAGTCTGCTGTATCATTAGGAACAGGATGCAAAGTTTGTCTTATGGTCATCAAGAAACTTGAAAAGTTAAGGTCAAGTAAGATCTTCAAGAACTTAATTGTTTTAGACAATGTATACTGAATGGGAATATCTCAGTGTTGAGCCCGATGGCAATTTTGCTCAAGAAGATGTACAAATCTGATCCATTGCATATGTCAAATTTCACTTTAGTTTTTGTCCTCCTTATATTTGTCCCACCGTGTGTGCAGAATATTGGGAATCCACATTCCTTTCTCCCTTTCTCCTCTCAGAAAGTCAGACAAACTGCACATGGGCTTTCCCAGCATTGTTCTAGCATAACACTTATAAAAAATGAACGATGATGTACACTACAAATTGGTCTACTATTGGTAGAAGTCGGCATTACCCACTAGAAGGTTGGGATGCATGAGGAAGTGAAAAGACTGTGTACAAAATACAGACGTGAGAAAAAAAATACTTCTAACTTGTTTCCCTTTCTAATTTAAAATCTGCTTGGCTTTTCCTGTAATCTAAACTAAGGAATTCTTGGCAGTAAGGAATTTTTAACAATATATATGTGCTCTGAACAGGAAATGAAATGGTATTTCATTATGGCATTTTTAATTTTCAAGGCATCAGTATGATTGTAATACCGAGTTTACTGTTTTAGTCTCATGTTAAGATGCTGGAAATTCAGGTTGGTTACACTAATTACAGCTTATTAATTGTCCTTACTATATATGCCTACTACATCCAGGTTGTCAGGCAGTGACAAAGAGCCAAACCACTATCATCATATATTAACTGATCACCAGATTAAAAAAGAATAGAGTAACAGGCAATACAAATTGTCTGAAGTAAGTTGATTCCAGCTCATGACCTTGCCGGCTGGCCTTCCCATTACTGGAGAAAGAAGACTCCTGTCACTTTTGCTGTCTTTTCAGCCTTCAGTTCTCAATTCTTTTCTATTGCAATTTTTGCTTTTAAATTACAATATTGTTAACACTGAACAAATACAACCTTATGAAATATTTAAATATTGAACTTATTTTAATTAAATAGTAGCTATGCTGCCGACTCTTAAATGACCTTCTCACCAAAGAACTCAAGTGAATGTATTTTCTGTATCATTTTTAATATCCCTCCTTCAAGTTTGGGACACCCTGCTCCTTTTTTTTTTTTTTTTTTTTTTTTTTTTGCCACAGGGTCATTCATGTGTCATTGAGAAGAGACACTGCTCTATGATTTCATAAATTCAAAGACTTCAAGGTTACAGGGTATCTGCTACAATCATTTGGTACAACCTCCAGCAGTAAACAGGCCATACCCTTTATACTTCCTTTTCTTGGATTACACTTTTGCAGTGACGAAGCAACAGCCATGAAAGCAAAAACAAAATGTTACATGCTGGGTATTTTTCTCCAACTGACTCGATCACCTCTTTACCTGTACACCACAAGTCGGAGAGTATTTTCTTTCTGCCCTCTAATAGCTTCTCTCTTAGCAAAAACAGATTTAAGGACAGCACTCTTTTCAGGACAGATTTTGATGGATACTAGCACATTAAATGTCAAACACAAGAGAAATTTTCTTGTTGGGGTCATTTTCTATTGTATTGTTGTGTGCAATGTGACTGCTTATCTCAGGTTGCAGAGGTTATTTGCTGCAGGGAAGGCTGAGAATGTCATTAGTGCACTGTGCCCTGAGATAACCTGCAGCATATCATTAAACCATCTAATGACTGTATGGCCCATTGACCTCCATCACTCATTTGCTAACAATGTTTATTATTTACAGGCACTAGGGAAATTACTGTTGAGTTATTACTCACCCTTCTCCTGCTGCTGCCACCACAATATTTGGTGATACTCAACAGGATAATTTAAAAAGCCAGTTAATTGACTTTAATAATACGATCTGGTGTGCACACAAATTAAGTCTGTGGGTGTGTTTACCCAGTCCCCACGAAATTTGCCCCTCTTCTCCCAAATATTCTGGCAAATCCCTCTTGTCACTGAAATAATATTTTCATTTAGCAATGTCTTGCTATCCAGCTCTGGGTTCCACTGGATGCACTTTTCTTTTAAAAGCATGCTACAATCTCAAATAGAAATGAATCCAGAGATGGAAGAAGTTTAACACAAAAATAATTGACATTTGCAATGAACATGTCACTTTACCCATTTTATTTTTTATTTTTTTTTAAATAGAGCAACTGGAATTCTTAAATTACTATCTTTTATCTGCTGTTAAGAAGCATTTGCTACCACTCTTACTAAAATACTGTTGCCAGTAAACTGGTTATATTCAAAGGCACTTAAGGCAGTTAAACCTCACTAGAACTGAAAGGTATGTAGCTTTGAATTTTGTTTGTTGATTTGTGGGGTTTGGGCGCAGGGGGGTGAAGAGAGTGAATTTAAAACAGTTGTTGTTTTTTAAAAACTGTTTTGTAGTTAAAATGTAACAGACAAAATTCATGGCATTTTCTGTAAGTAAATAGTAAGCTTTCCTTGTGGTTAGAGGTTTATTGAGCTGACTAAATTCATCTGCTCTTTATCCTAAATGTGAGCAATTGAACTTTTCTTGAAGGTAAAGTGGGGCTAAAGAAGAATGGGAAATACATATGAAGTAGTATTCCAATCACGTGCCTGCACAAAACCTCACAGAAAGGGGTATAGCTTTCACTGCCTTCAGTGAATTATGACAGTACAGAACAAGGCGTTGTGTACTGCTAGAATTAATTAGCATTGCTGGCTCCATTTGAGGGTGACCAGATGTCCACAGCCAAAGCAGGATGCCTATAACTGTCTGCCAGGATTTCAAAAGTGATAGGACAACAATGTACAAATAAAGCTAAATTATGCTGATACTGCAAAAAGTGCTTCAGCTTTTGGGTTTTCCCATGCAAAAGGATAAAATGACATAAGCAAGGGCGTTATTACGGCTTTTGTAATGTTTGTCCTTGAAAGAATTTAATTCAATTACTAGAGCTATAGTTGTTTTCCTTTTTGAAGCAACAGTAACTATGCTGGGTTCTTGAAAGTTCCACGCACTATCACTTCATCACTTCAATTTACCATCTGTAAACCGAGGTTAATAAATAACAGTATTGTAAAGGTAACAGTGTGAAATGCGCTGGATCGTGTGTCTGGGATACAGATTCAGCAGCAGTAAATAATCAGGTCAGCTAAGGACATTCTGGGCATCAGTTCAAATCAGTCTATAGAGCCCCACAGTTTAAGGATGGCATTAACAAGACATGGTATTAAGAATCGAAATAGACTTTTACAAAGCTGAATAAAGTTACAACCAAACAGAAGGTCCAGTGTTACAGTCTAATAATATGAAGTTGATCATAATCTAGAATACACCAACAGCCGGGAAAAGCTTAGCATGATGATGCCCAAATGAATCACCACAGCTTAATGACGTATCGTGCATCAGCTGACCTACAGGAACTGGCTACAGCAGCATCCTTTGCCACCAGCAAATGCTATCTAAAATACATTTATCTAAAGAACAGTGAAATTGCTGCACTGCAGTAACTTATCTCTATGCTGTGATCCAGCCCTTTGAATTTTCAATGGGTTTCATTTAAGTTAATGTGGACTTAGTCACTGACTTCAAAACTCCAGACCCCACATTCAGCAGGGACATTACCACATATCTTCATCACATTTCAGAGTGAAGACTTACACATCCAGATCTCCAAACTCTTGCGAAAATGCTGAAAACCCAACACAAATCTCCTCGTTTTCTTTCAGGCTCGTCAGTCACTTAACAAAAAAGCTTTCCACAGTTCTCTGTATTTTATTGCTGATCTTCTTCAAGTAGTAAGTTCCTCTGGATTAGGTGGGCAGTGAAACCGTCACCCTATCAAGAAAGTAAAGCTGCTGTTCTTTAGGTCAGCAAATATTCTGAAAATCAGTCCAGCTCATTTCAGACTACAAATCTGAGGAGAGTACCCACACTGCATCAACTTCTCTAAGTAATATCAGATCTTTCAGTGCTTGTGAGATTATTACGAAGATTCCAAGTGGCATAGATACCATATCCTTCACAAGTCATTTCAATGGCTAACTGTCTTCCCTGCATGAATAAAAGGTTCCTTTCAGTCTGAGATAGTCTTGCTTCACATATCACCCATAGGAGTTTACTATGATTCCTGCAAGGGAGTGGATCTACAGCACCAGAATTTTCCTGTAAAAAGCTGTTGTTGAAACATCTTAAAAATAAAAATAAAAGAAGCTGTAAGGGACATTGGGCTTCTGGGAAGAAGGGACAGACACACTTTTGTTGCAAGTGGACCTGACTCAGCTAGTTTACAAAGTAGGATGTGAACCTTGAGAAAGAGAGATTGTATGACACAAAGAAGAGACCATATCAAAACAAATAATTCTAGATACCTCCAGAAGTGCCCACCTATCTTCAAAGGCTGACCAGACGCGGTGAAAAATATGAGTAGGGGAAATGCAACTGGACAGTTCATATCTTATACCATCACATTTTAGAGCAATCATGTATAGAATCACTGGTGTGGGCTCTGTATCTGTTTGCTATTAATTACCAGATGTATTCACCTTAGGTCAATTCATAAATCTGAAAAGCCTGCATGATTCGGGAGATGAGAAAGCATTACTAGATAATCTGGGAGCAATTGCCCAAGAGTTGTTGGACAGTGTCATGATATAATCTTATATCTGCTAGGAAATTATGAGCTGGAGATATCATAAAGAATGTGGAAGGGAAAGATGGCGCTGTATCATTCTCAGATAAAAGGAATGCATGGAACTGACTTTCTGGATTCAAATGCATCAGTCTGGAAAGATTTCGGGTAAGGAAAGCCCATTCAAAGCTGAGTGATAGATACTCCCAGTTTTATAATTACTCATTCTTATTTTACAATGACTTGCACACTGTGACAAAGCTACCTTTTGCCCTTCTCTCAGTTTAATCAGTGAGGCTAATGCTGACCAGCCAAGAGCCCAGCAGGGGAAGCAAAACCTAGACAAAACAATATGAGAACAACTGAGCACCTTTTGACTGGGATTCTTTCTCTTTTGGATGCTAGCCCCTTTGGATTCCATCATTAAAGGCATAAAAGTTTGCTTTTCAATGGTGCTAACATGTAATACATGTTGCAGTCCTGACGTTAACTGTGCTGGTTACTGCATTTCTCTTTTTGGTATCCTTCAGTACTTTACTGCCTCCTTGGCAGTCTGCAGAGGTGATAATTGTGTGTGGAGTGGGTTTTCTGAAGGTTTTACTTTTAAAAAACTTAGTAGCTATTGTGTATTACTGTCACAGCTTTTATTATGTTCCAGTGATGGTTTGACAATTTTTATTTTCAAATTGACAGTTCCGATAATGATGTACCACTCAGGAAATCTGTAAATCTTGTGGTGGATAAATCCTCTGTATATTTTTGTTTAATGTATTTGGCAGCATTATAATGGATTCAAAATTACATTTGTTGTTTGTGTTACTGCGTGACAAGGGATGGATTTCAATCATTCATTTCCCAGGAAACACAACATTATTACTTGATGCAGAAATACTGCTTTTACATATAGGCTACTTATCACAATTTATACTTGCCCTCTGACAGTGATTCACATAAACCTCACGTGCTCTATGGCCAAATGAGAAAGCTTAGCAAGCACTGAGCATTATCAGGGTCCCATGCTGCAAAGGAAAATGTACGGATTATGAGTACATTAAAACTACTGGTCCTCTTTTGTACTGCACCACCATAATGTTGCCAGGTCTAAGAGCATCTCCCAGCTCGGCTTCACATGGATTCTTCCTGTCTGACCACGTGTGCTGTTTGTATGCATCTGACGCAGCAGGGGAGTATGAAATGCAGAATAGCAGGGTGGGACACCCATCTTCTCTTTGCTCTTGTATAGGTTGATGAAAGATATGTTACAAGTCCTCATAATTCAGTTTCATTATTCAAAATTCATTTTGCATGGGAAAGCACATTTTTAACAAGCAAGTCAAATTCATAAGCTTATACCATGGGAATAATACCATTGCCAGCATCAGAATTATTCAAGAACCCTTTCCACCGTTCAGATCATGTACAAGTTGTTTTCCATCCTACTGTAACAACTTTCTTTGTACTGGAAGACTTCTATGACTTACCTTCTGTGAGAGGGTTTTGAAGAGTCCAGGGACACTAGCCCACAGGACTTTTGATTAGCGTACATATGTTCAGTATGAATCACCAATAAGTTCCAGTTTTGTGTCATTACAACAGATCTATTTCAACCCACACTTACATATTTCTGGCTGAGATGATCCTAACAGTAGCTTAATGCTCTTCCAGGTTCCCATCATACTCCAGTGTCTCAGAGAGACTTACATCCTTAAACAGACTCCCTTATAAAAGGAACACCTTTAACTTTGTTACTCCAGTGTCTGCATTTGCTTCACACAGTTTGTTCATAAGTTATGTCTATCAGACTGCTAGCATAGCAGTTGAGTAGCTAGCACAGGCTGGTCAACAGGCATCAGATGGACTTTCACACTCTTCCTCATCTTATCCCTCCTTATTCAGTGCACCTAAGACTGCTTATAACCACAGATCCTATTAATACATAGTGGCACATGCTAAGCTGAGGGCACAGCTCCCTCCCTCCTTTCTACCTGTGGGTCCCCCATGGCTCTTGTCAGCCTGCGGCCACCATATTTACCCCAGATTACCGCAATTTTTATTCCCTAGAAAAGTAAGAAAAGTGAATGAAACATTTTGATTCCCAAGTGTTTCAGAAAGGGAATGGGAAATGGCAACACTTCAACTCAATCAGAAGATTTTATTCTGGCTTTGATGTTTTTCCCCTGTGATTTAGACCTGTCTTTCCTCAGTACTCCTTTATTTAGTATGTGGGTGAGAGGGTAAGAACACAGAGAAAATTGATTTTCCCCTTCTTTCTTCTTCTATTCCCTCTGGTGAAACTTGCAGAAGAATTTTTATTTAGCTTTTTTTCCCTTTTCCTCCCTTTCCTTCCCCCCACCCAATAAAATGAGCAAACTACAAGAAAATTCCTTCCTTTCACTTTCTAGCTTGAGTAAGTCAGACACTGGTCTCTCTTCACTCTCATGAGATAAAGTATTGTTACTGCAGAACAGTGCAACTTTTTCTCTAGAATGGCATTCTCTGATGCAGATTTTACACCACCATAACTATAATGGAATCATTTTCTGTCTTACCTGCAGTAGCTACAACTGCAAATTTTCTGTACATGAATTGTGGATGTACAGAATCCCTTGAGATAGCTGCCCTGTTCATCAATTAAAAAGCATTTCTGGGTTGACTAACTAAACATACACAAGGTGTTTAATGCAATTTAATCTGGCTAGAACATCCCACCCCCACCAGTGAGGTCAGGAAGCTTTGCAGTCTGAAAGTTCCTTACAAACATTGAACTGTGGGCCCTACTGAATGTCAATTCACATTACTAATTTGAATGCAACAGTGAAATCTCAGTTTATAATGCTGGGAAGGCTGCTGCCTTTCTGGGATGGTGATAGGATTGCCTTGGCATTCCCAGTTTCCTGTGTTCTTCCTTTTCAGGGTTTTCTTTATTACATTTTTTTAGTCTGGTGATGGTAATGTATTAGAGAACTGCTCATCTGAAGGAGGGGATTATACAAATTCTTATCCTCCTTTTTTCCAGGGACTTGGGTTCACTACAACTGTTGTTACATGTTTCATCTATTTTTGTCTAAAACTCATGCACTCTTTTTCCAAATAAAAACATTCATATTCCACTGCAGAATTCACACTATCAATGAATATTTCCCTGATAGAAGTTAGTAGAAGATATATTATAAACCATATCAGAACTCAAATAGAAGCACACTGTACGCAGTAAGATTTCCTAATACAATTTGCTACATTACAACCACCATTAAATCATTCATGAAGCTATGGAAACTTTTAAAAAATGTTAACTTTGATGTTATTCATTGGGACTTTAAAGTGAGTAATTAGCATTTTTTTCTCCCTTGACATGATGACTGCTATTCCTTCATCTTGCCAGAGAATCCTCCCTCTGAAACACAACTAAATATTATGAAAAATTAATAAGAAAATAAATGTGGGTGGGTAATATCAACTACACCGAGTGTTGTGACATAATTCCTCTCTCTCATCAGCAACTGCTTGCATAAGCTGGCAAGTCACATTTAGGAAAGTCATAATCATATGATCTGTTCTAATGAACACAAAGCCTTGATTTTCTACTGCATGCAACCCACAAATTCCCTTCACCCTCCTTTAGCATAGGATGAGGGTTGAAGAGGTTAGTATGTCTTGCTAGCAGCCACCTATTTCATTTCCAGATGTTACTGTCTTTCCTGATTTCCTAAGGGAATAATCTATGCGAGTACCCCTCATCCACTTCAAGCAAAATTGATAGGGTTTATTCATCACTGGCACTGAAATCATTGAAGAAACACTTAGCTAGGGATGTTCCCACTCTGTCATCAGAATGGCAAAGGGGGACTTCCAGCGCAGAGCAGAGACAAACAGCTGGGGAATTCAAATCTTTTTACTGGTATGGATGAAGATGTTTATCCCTACCAGCACTCTACACGTGTTAAAATCCATCTTACTTCCCAAGAAACACTTTTGCATTTGTTTCCCCAAACAGCAGTAGTCTCAAAATTGAAGATGATTACCTAATGAGATCAGAAGAAAACAATTTCACCCGAGTGTATAACCTTCAATTCAGTCTCCCACTAGTGATTTTTTAAGGTGTGTTTCTGATGACTCAAGGCAATCTCTAAATTATACATTACTAAAAGACTAATGAAATTACTACAGGAAACACTTACTCTGAAAGTAATGCCTCCTATTTTAAGATGTTAGTCTGCAACGTCAGAGGTGGATGTAGGCAGAACGGCAGCAGAGGTTAAACCTGCCTACCAATGTTCCATTCCATTTTGCTGCCGTGTGACTGGTGGCAGCAGAGGGGCAGTCTGACATGACAGTGTAAATGAAACAAAGATGTATCACCCAATTCCTCCATGTGGAAAAAATGGCACCCACTGACATTCATCAATGCTTGCTGAATGTTTAAACCAGTGGATGCAAGCACAGTGAGGAGTGAGTGGTGTGTTTCAGCAGTGGTGACAGTGGGTCACTCTCACTGGTAGAAACTGTTATGAACGCATCATGCAGGTCCTTCACCAAATGTCCAAAGAATCCCTAGCTGAGACAAAATACTTGCTTTCAGATGACAAAACTCTGACAAGATGAACCCTACTCTAAAGTAACATAAAAAGCACTAAGAATCTTCCAAAGTACTTTTTCAGCTGTTATTTTTAGATGGTATTATCTACTTTCATAAAGTAAACAGAGCAATTACTCGACAGTGTTTATAAAAATCTGGATTTATAAGAAAAGAGCCTTCAGCCATATTATGTATTATTCTAAACCTAGTGAGGTCTTTGAAAAAGCTCTTGGTTGCCTTTAAAACTCTCTTCTTCACTTTTATTTAAAATAGTTGTGAAAAGCATGCTCGCTGTAATCTGGACAAAGATGGTCCAGGCCAATTCTATGCTCTATTTCCAAGCAGCTCAATCCATTGAGGTCATTGATTTTTATTTTTGATTTTTGGCCTTCAATAAAAGCAGCAGTTCATTTTGTAGCTTCAGGCCATTATTTGGTACCGGGCATAAGTGTTATTTACCCATTCCATGGATAGAAATACAGCTAAAAGAAGCAGCCAAGTATTTTGGTCCAATTTTTCATGGTCTTCATGGAAATGAAAGATGGGAACAAAATCCGCTTATTAAAACTGGCCCATCTCCATTCAATTCAAATGGGTCGCAGTTCATTTCCTAAGTTCCTAAAAAGATATACTTCTGCTAGCAATGATTCCAGAACTTATTTAAATGAGCAGGGAGAAGACTTATCCGCAGTGACAAATTGTGGATGGTCACCTGCTTATAATGTACTTCTAGAATATTTCTCTTTTAAAATATTCATAAGTATGTTACAATTTGAGTCTTACAGATTCATCCTCTTCTTGGACTTCAACAGCATTTTCAACATGACTAATCCATTTTAATTCAGCTCTGCATTACTTAGTGAAAGACATCCAGTGAGAATTTTCAGTGACAAAACATAAAATAAGGTAAAAAGAAAAAACTCACTAAACCTCCTCCAAAATCAGCCATATGAGAAATGAATTAATTAAAAAATAAAAAAATCTGTGACACAGTAAAACATTCAAAATAAAATTCCTAAATTTATCCATGCTGAATCTTGCTCCAGAGTAGAAATACTTCTCTGGGATGGGTTTCAAAATGCTATTATAAATGTCAACTAGGGAATCTGTACATTTTAATATCTGAACATTTAACTATCTCTCTCCCTTCCTCTCTCTTTCTTGTTTTTTATCATTCTAAAAATCATTTTTATTATTATTAGTTTTTAATCTCCAAAGCTATGAAGGAAGTTCTTTGAGTCTTTTACATCACTCTAATGATTATGTTGAAATACTAACAGCTTATGCTTGCTATCCAACAGACCCCTTGCAACCACAAGCAACTGTGTGTTCAGGAAGGAACTCCTCCTCCTTACACTGTTTTTTCTATAGAGCCTACACAACTAAATTTCTTGTATAACTTTAGCCTTTCTGTGAAACTTGGTTTCGCATTTCAGTGTAAGCTATTTGGTCCTTTTCTTCCATAAATAAAACATTCCATAAAATGAATATTCAGAGAACCAACTCAAAGCTCCTATGCTTGAAAACCGTGCCCTTACAAACAAAGGTGCAATTGTCCTTAGACATGCAAATTCAAATCTATGAATGCTATCAGTACTTTTGGGCAAAATTCTGTTCTTTCTTTAATCATAAGATCAGGTTTTGATTTTCTTTTGCAATTAGAGCTGACCAGAGAATAAGATTTTATTTATTTATTTTATTTTGTGGTAACTTCGAAAGCTTCTGAAAGCTTCTTGTTCATCCCTAGAAGGAACAGGCAATGAGGCAATCCAAAGCTGCAGTGATATCAGGAACTTCAGGAAAACCTGTCTACACTTGAAGTGTGAAGGGATAAAAAAGTTGTAAACAGGAAGACCATGTCACTAAGGAACTGAAGATGATTTCATACATTCATCCTGTATCAGAATTGAGACCTTTCAATATATTTTTTTAAATTTATTTCATTTTATTTTTTGTCAAAAATCCCCAGTAAATTAGACATGCTCACTTCCTTCTCCTCAAGGACTGGATTATTAGATCAGCCCCTCGGTATTTCTTTTGGTGTCTGTTTTTGCTTCTCAGCGCTATCCCTCCATGTAAAATACTTTTAGGAGAATTTTTCTTATAGAAGAAATTTTTGCTAATGTTTGTTGTTGTTGTTGTTGTCATCTTGTATATACAACTAATACTAGTTTTGACATGTCATGGAGGTAGGCAGCCTACTCTTACTTAAGATGCCAACACATTGCCTCCTTTTCTTCTGTTTTCATATGCAAATATCAGCAAGACTAAACCATTATATAAAAGAATGTAGCAGCAAGTGCACCGAATATCCACTGAAGAGGAAAGATTTACTGCTGAATAAATATGCTGTCTGCCTGCACCTAGTTTCAATTTTTCAGCTGTTCTTCAGGCTATTAAATTATCAACAGGTGTTCACTAATGAGAAGAGCCATGGTGTTGATGCTACACAGTGCAATTCATTCTAACCCTGGGTCACCAACACACATTCAGAGGAAGGTACTGTGTCAACAAGGCTATGGAAAGCCACCCACGATGTCAACTTCCTTCAAGACACTATTGTGCACTGTTGTGTTTCTTGTCTTGTCTTCTCCCAGGAGTCCCGTGTTAATGGCAGCTCAGTGGTTTTGTGCAGATATTAGCATCTAGCAAATACCCTGGTAGAAAAGCCACCGGAGAGGGGCAGGGGATTTATCTTGGAGTTTGTCTTAAAATATTAGAATACATGCTTGTAGGCAGACTTCTTTGGAGCATTCAGTAAACATATTAGCATCAACTTTAAGCTCAAGCTAAGAAATACATCATTTAAAGCATGAAACTGAAAGTAGGTTTCCACATCTACAGACCAGTTCCTATATGATGTACAGGCATTTAAATTCCTTTCATATTTACCACTGAAAACTCTTCTAAATTCCTCACAACAGATAATCTCCAAATGTAGGCACATTTTGTGTAGTCAAATAGCCTTGGTACACAAACATTAAAGAAAAAGGAACTGTCCAAATATGCTTGTTACTAACACAATATCCAAAGATGCCAATTCTTGTGTGAGGATATAAATGAGTTCTCTCAACCAGTGAAATGTAAAACGACAACTGGACTACAAAACAGGTTCCTCATGATGCTACTTGTTCTAGAATTTAGGTAATAATATGGCATCTAACAGTCTATTCCAGGAAATAAAATGTTTTTTGAATAGGACACACTTAAAAGGAAAAATAGCATCATCCCATTATGGTTATTATCATCATCCCATGGTTCAGATGAAAAGTAGTAAAAGAAGACTGGTTTCCTTCAAGACTAAAATCCAACATATCAACATGAGAAACTAGTTTCACATGTGAACTGTGTTTGGATATGCATGTAGAGAGAAGTTTATAATGCTTCAAAGAAAAGATCTTAAAGAAAAGCAACTGGGGGCTATACCAATGCATGCACTGTAGAAGCAGTGGTTGTATGAGCAGGATTGGCACAGCTTGTGATGCTTAATTAAACAATTAGTCCATACAATTGTGTATTTTCCCTCATGGATATTCAGGGGGAAACAAAACTAATGACTAGGTAATTAGCTCTATGAGGGCTGCTGTGAAAGTAACGTCTCCTATTTCATTATGTTGAGCCACAACATCAGAGACCGATGTTAGTGGTACGGTAGTAGAGACTGAATGTTCCTGACAATATTTAAATCCATGTTGTTGCTGTGTCACAGACGACAGCAAAGGGGAAGTCACTTCTTGAACATTCATAGAAACCAACCAGTGGATGTGAGCGCAGTGAGGTGGTGAGCTGTGCATTTCAGCCACATTCTAGCCAGTCACGCAGATTTTTATGAGCACAGCGTGCTGGCACTTGGTCATCAATGGTAAATAGGCACAGCCAATGGTGGTCAATATGTTAAAAAGGAGTTTTGCTGTAGCTGAGAATTTGCCCTATCAAGTAGTGTTACTGTGTTCTTTGTTTCTGTGTAGTTTCCTTGGAAATAAATGGGAGGCATTATTTTCAGAGTGAACTACATATATTCTTTCTCAAACACTTTGTTGTTAAGTATAAAACCCTGAACAGTTTCATCATCTATATATTAACTGCAATGCTCGTAAGTTCCTTTTTATGACACTTCGTGGCAGTGAATTTCACAATGGAATGATGCGTGCTGGAAACATTTTCCCTGAAATCAGCTTCCAATTTGCCATCTTTAGACTTCATTTTCTGCTTGTGAAGAAGAGTCACTTCCCTCTACACAGCATTTTGGTACTGTGGGTACCTTTACCATGGTATATCTTGCATTTTTGTTTACTAAAATTAACAGCACATTTATTTATTTATTTATTGTCTGTCCTTAAAGAGACATATCTTTACACTTAGTTAACTCCCAGGGTTAGTTTCTGGCTTTCATATGGACTGTTTTGTGTACTGTGGCATCTTTGATGAAGAATCACAACTGATGTAGAATTTTCAGAACAGTCTTCCTTTGTATCTTAAATTCATTTTGCAGCTGTGATTCACTTTAGCAGGAAAAATAGTCAAGCCTTTTTTTTGGGAAAGGGGGAGGGGGGGGAGGGTAAGAGATGATGGGAGGAGAGGTGTTGAAATAACTTAGCGAACTTACCAGAAATATAAATTATTCCTAGTGCAAAGATTACTTTGTCAGCATTAACTTTCACCTGCCACTGCATTTCCCACTCTCATAGTTTACTTACATCTCTTAGAAACAGTGGAACTGCTGATAAGGTCTGATTTAGACAGAGGAGGGCGAACTCCTCTCTTTTCATGTGACTGTTCAATCTGTTTTTCAAATTTTACAAAAGTCCTGATTCTTCATTAAGGTGTGATGAGTTTTGCATGTTAAACAGTGATTTGGTCTCTTCACTATGTATGAAGATCTTTTCTTGCTCCTTTAGAATTGTAGCTCTGACTTGGCAATGAATGAATTCTATGTGAAATTCTAAGTAAATATATTAAAATATTTACGAGATGAAACCACTCATAATTGGATTTGCTTATAATATGTACCATCAGTATGTTTTTCAGCCAGGAAAAAAATATTGTTAGGCTGTTTGTTCCGATGTTCTATGCATTCAAACTCACTGAAAGCTCTAGTGTCAAAATGAGGAAAAATTATATGTATATATATATATATATATATATATATATATATATATATATATATATATATTTAGCTAATGTATCATTTTAAAGCAAATATGTATCTTAAGTTATGATATCTATTATACATTAATCAACATTATATTATTATTGCATAGCTTCATTAAAAGCTTTCAGTTTCTATGTTGTTCTCGTAGGGCTTTACCACATCTAATCTTACTTATCCCAAACCTTATTTCTGAATCTCTTGGACTTATGATGTATAAGTCACACATAATTACAATATCTCTGAGATGTTTGTTTAGTTGTTTTCTTAAATTACTTCACTTCTAACCCTGTTGTCACTTCAGAGCTCTTGTTAAGTGCTGGCAGAGGTCTGGTGCAAAACAGGGTATGCAACATGGTTGTCGCCAGCACTGCTGTCAGCTGTCTCAGAGCAGCTGCCATACTGTGTGTTGCTTCTAAATAGCAAAGGTAGGAACTCCCGAATTAACTTTTATCCATGAAAGATGCATTTTGTGGCATCAGATCACTACTCCAGTGGGAACGCCTGTGTTTGCAGATTGCTAAACTGCTCATCCAAGCAGCATTATCACTCTCTGTATTCTTCTCATCAGGCTTTCATTTAATATTTTTTATATTTTGCTACATGGCAGTTGTACAATTCAGGATTGGAATGGCTGCAGATTCCCATGTGGTCATCGCAGAGCTCTTACTAAAATGGGGTCTACCTGTGAGGCATTCAGCTATGAAAGGACTGCTGTGGGTGACAGCACAAAGTAGACAGTTATTTAAAATGCAATTAATGCACAGCATATCACAATGCATGACCCAGCAGGTACACCAGACGGTCAGTTTATCTAACTGTTTCACCTCTAGCAGGCTATAATCAACAACATTCCACTTCGCCAAAATTAAGTTCTTTCAGCCAACACTTCCTACAACATTTTGTCTCAACCTGATGTTCCTCTCCAAGCGACCCAGAAAAGGCACCTCAGCAGGGCTGAACAAAGATTTCGTGGACAATCAGCAATAATGGATATGGTAACCAGAAAGATTTTATTCCATCTTTTCTGATTTGATTGTAGGGAGAAATAAATGGGAGACACACAAATAATTTCAATGGCTTAGCACAAAGAGGACTGTAGACAGATTTAGTGACCTATTAACCTCTTGTGAAGCAATGTATTTCCAAATATATATATATTTAATTTCAGAGCTTCTGATCTAGGCCTATGAGCCAGAAGGACGTTTTAGCAGAAAGCTGTTGCCATGTTCTAAGTACTGGACCACACTGCCTGTGGGTAAAATGAATCCTGGGGAATTCTGACATCTCTAAACTAATGCTCTGCATTGCAAAATTGTGTTAGTATTTCTAACTAGTCAGAATAAAGCTCATTATGCTGAACTTCAAGAATGACATGACATAGTTTTACATTTGTGATTTAGAGCATTTTTGTTTCCCTGAGCACAAAAATGACCTAGTGAGCTGCAGTACTGAACCTGGCCTTGCAGCTCCAGTGATGAGCTGCAAGGCCAGGTTCAGTATTGCAGCTCACATTTCTCTCATTGGCCTCCTCACTAAATTCTGCCCAGACAGTCCCCTACCCAGTAGCTTTTGTTGTAGCTCCTTTCTAATTGATGCAATTTCTCTTTCTCTCACACAGAACTGTCTGAGGCCTGGGACAAGCAAAATCCGTTCCTTGCCTGGTGACAGAGCAAAAAGCTAAAATCCTAGATGCAGGAATTTCGGATTGATAATGGAAATGTATACAACATAACAGCCCATTGCCTGTGATTTAGGTCCTGTCAGTATCAAAGATGGAACTTTTTGGTATGCTTAGATCATTACCTATTAGCAAGACAAAGACAGGAAATGTCAAAAACATATTTGGTGCATATTTTTCTCTGCCTGCAGTAAAGTATCTGAATTCATTGTACCAGAAGGTACTTGCTGATGAGGTAGAAGAGCACATAATAACCATTATTTCTTGAAATTCTCTAGAATAGACAAAACGTAGGCAGATGGCATACAAACACATCATAATCATGAATGTGAGAAATAAGGAATTTGTGCACGTGTGTTTGGAATGTTACTGGCACTTTGCTCATATCTGCTTCTTAAGAACAGCAGATGAATTTCAGGTTTTGAATTATACTCCTTAATTGCATATTCTCCCAGTGTATTTATATATATGTATGTATTTATGCATCTGTGTGTCTCCCTACATAGGTAACTTCATAAATAACTAGAAAAATATTATGGTGGCTTTATACAGCATTCATTAACATACAGAGCAGTAACATCAGAGCTATTTGTGAAAAATGAAGTAACTGCAAGGAATAAAAAGCTTATTCTTGAAAAAAATCTGCCACATTTTCTTTCAGTGATTATGCAATAAGTTGGAGGAGTCATCTAGTTTTCAAGTGAGCGTTAGGTGGTCCAGTTGGTATAGATCAGCCTGCTGTGAGGTAGAAAAAGAAAGGAGTACGCTCTGGCTTTGGTAGTGGGGTTTTGTTTACTGCTGGGGAGAAAAATCAGCTGTTGAAAAGGAGGGCTTGATTTTATTTTATTTGTTTGTTTGTTTTATCTTTTCTCATAAGTCAACATTGTGCAAAGTACTTACCCTGGGTGATGCACTCTAGCTTACTGCACCTAATAGAGATACCCTAATAAATACACAATGAAAAGGTCCCCACTGTTTTCCTTTCACGTACTAGACTAGAAGAACTGTTGCTTGGTCAAGAAAGGCAGCAAGCTTGCGATAATAATATATTAACATAAAACTACGTGGTTATCATTTCACTTACTATAAAAGCACTTTCCACTCACTTCTACCCTTCAATTTCATCATTCATTCACTCTTTCACCTTATCATCTTTATGACTCCTTGTTTTTAACCTCTTCAGTGAAAACTATGATCTGTTCTGTTTTATCAGAAATTTCTGGTTACTCTTGGACTTTCCCTTGAAACAGGAGTATGGAAGTGGAAAGATACCTAACACCAAACTAAAGTGTTGAGCTCTGGTGGGCTGGTGCAGGGCTGCCACCCTTTCTCTGGACATAAACCAAAGGTCAGACAACAATATTAACACATTCTAACTGTCAAGTTCTGAGAGAAATAAAAACAGAACTATTGTAGGTTTAAACTGCATACATTCAAACTCATTTCCTCTTAAACCTTGTACTACATTAATTCAACTTCAAGAACTCCTGCATTCTTTCACTATCAGTCACTGAATACTGTATGGGTACTGTACCGGCTACTGTTTCCAAAGCTGATGATAAGATAGATAAATGCTCAACTAAGGGAAAAGTCAAACACTTCTCCATTTTATTAATATTTTCAAATACAACAAAGTATCATTAGAATTACTGAATCATTAAGGTTGGAAAAGACCACTAAGATGAACTAGTCCAACTGCTAACCTATCCCCGCCACAACAACTAACCAGGTCCCTCATTGCCACATCTTCAGGGCTTTTGAACACCTCCAGGGATGGTGGCTCCACCACCTCCCTGGGCAACCTCCATACCTCATCACTCCTTTTGAGAACAATTTTTTTTCTAGTATGCAATCTGAACCTCCCCTGGTGCAACTTAAAGCCACTATCTCTCATCCTATTAATATTATCTGGGAAAAATATAAACTTCCATCTCAGTATAATCTCCCTTAATGATCTGTAGAATCCTAGCAGTCCTTAGTACTGTCTTCCCAAGTTAACACGCATTCTTTAAAAAGTAGAATATATTTGAGAAAGACTTACCACAACATTTTCCTTTTGCACTTAAGTTAATGGACAGTTGTTCTTCTCGACCATATTTCAATTTTCAAGGATCTTGTATTTTGTTTTAGTAATGCACTGGAAGCGTAACATTACCAGATCTGGAAAAGCAAGAAGAGAAAAGAGTTTCAGTTTAGGCATTCACCTTTCTGGTTTGAAAGACTTCTTTTAAATCTTTCATGTAAACTAAGAAGAGCATATGAAAATAAATCTTGAATTTTTGCAATGCTCATCCTACAGGTAAATTATGAAAATCCCTACAGTACGTAGCTCCTGAGATGAATAATATTGTTTAAAATGTCAGATAAAAATTAAATTTTAGACCGATCTGCAAACTAGAATAATTCAAAAAGGTAACATTAGGAGGTATGCTTATTGCTATTGCAGGAGCTGTGAAAAAGTGCAGTAACCCCACCATGAAAGTTCCCTACTGACAGCACGTGGGAAAGCTGAATTCATTCCTAACTTGAGAGCAAGAGTTGAAGTGTATCTATGAAAAATTTGCTTACATTTTCAGAAAAAAAAAAATAATAAATGTGCACACATGAGACTAAAAGAAGTTAAAGGATTTAGGTACCTATGTAGCTCTCCAATATGATTATTTGAGCATTTACTTGGTATTCAAGACCTGGCTCTCTGAGTATTTGATGGAGAGATGTAGTTTTAATTTCTAAGTTTATATCCTGTAATGGGACTGTCTGTATCCTGAAGGCTATTCTGGAAATCCTGTACCTTCTGATGCTCTAATATCTTCAGGTTTTCTGAATCAATCGGTAACAGATATAGCATGCAATCCTCAAAACCGCTGAATGTTTCTTTTTTAACTGAATATATCTATACTCTTTTGGTTACTGATAGGAGGAGGTAGTTGTGCTTGGTATTAAGGACACAGTACTACAGGTGTGGCCTCACCAGGGTTGAGGGCAAAAATAATATAGTTGAAAAGAAGATAATTATATAATCTTGTCTTTTTAATGCCAATTGCAACCTGCTCCAAATAATTTTTTTATTTTTTTTTCTTTCAAAAAGATCCTTGCCTTTGTCCTTGGTTAGTAACACAGCCTTGAGGAATGCCATCTAGATGCCAATCCTAAACACTCTTTAAAAAGAGTTTCTTTCTTTCTTTGTGCTTCTGTTCTCTCATTCTGACTCCTGTCTTTTGTTACTTCTGTGAAATCTAGTCTCCCACAGATTTTTTCTCACTTTCTTAAGTACTATGGATGACTGTGGTATATTGGTTTATTTTTCCTTTCAAAATTGACACTGTTGGTATTGCTCTTCTGTTATTCCCATTCTGTTCTAACTTGTCTTATGCTTAACTGTGTTTCTTACTATAGTTTTGATTGTATTGTCTCTGGAATTTGTAGAATATAATCCAGGGCTCCTGTCTGAGCTTCCCAGAGAAGCTAAAAGAAGATCCAATCTTCCTTTAGATTTCCATTTGGCTTTTTAAAAAATTCAAATATACCATACAGTTCCACCACCAACCTCTTCACTGATTGATTCTGTGTTGTCCTGATGGATACCTAGGCCTACGCAGGGTGAAACAACTCCTGCTTGGAAGTACCAGAGATTAATTTTTCAAGGAAAAAACAAATAAACACCTGATGTACTATTTCTGCTTTCTTTCATTCCTACTATAGGTTCGTCTGCCACTAACTGCAATCTCTGCTTCTGTACAGCCAAAGATAGCAGATTATCCTGTTCTCTGATGAGTTCCTCTCATTTAGCTGGTATTTGTGGAGCAGATTCACAAAGGCCACAAACCTACTACAAACCTTCCTTTCTATCTCTATGTTACTTTGATAGCACACTGTTAGATGGTAAGAGTCAGATCCATAGCACACAGGTTTCTAATTATTCTTCCACACATTTTCCTTTTCATTTACTTTTTACTTTGCCTATTCCACTACTTCTTGCTTGTTATAATCCTAGGGTGTCTGACGTTGTGTTTTGTCTGCACTGTATAGGGCCCCAAGTCAAGGATCTTTAATACTTGTTTTGAACTCTGTGCGTTCTGCTGTCACATTCAATAAATACTTAAATGTTTCAACATTTTGTGTAGTTCCAAGTAAATATTTCAATATTTAATATCACATTCTATATGACACGTATGTCAATAAAACTATTTTCCTTTCATTTTCTGTCTTATTAAACTATATTTATCTCAGCCCATGAGTTTTACTGTCTCTCCCCAATCCCACTGTGCAAGTTGTGAGCAAATGGCTCTGTCGTGCTTAGCTTCCTGCTGGGTTAAACCTCAACACCATAGCAATCCAAGCAAAGCCAAATGATGTTGGGGAAAATGTGCATCTAATCAAGACTAAAGACTTACACATACCTTATTGAAAAGAAACATTTCTGAGTAAAAAACAGCCCTCCACTGTTAATGCAGAAAGTGGAGGAAGGGAAAACAAGAGTAAGAACTTTATGTGTTCTTTCATTGTAGTTGGTTGGTTTTGTGTGGTTTTTTCTTCTTCTTCCTAAAGTTTATAACATTTCATTTAATTCTTCTCATTTTAATTTTCTCATACATTTTCACTCTTTCTTCTCGCATTTATTCCTCTCAGACTGAGATTCTTAGTTTCTTTTCAATGGATACACTTGATGGCACAAAGTATCATTCAAAATGACCAGGATGGACAGAATTCACTCTGGCACTTTTCAAAGGACTCTTTCTCAGGATTACATTAAGAAAATTATTTTAGCTGATTGTTTTCCTTAATTACTGCTTACACTGCAGTCTCTGACAGTCAGGAGTTATCCCAAGTACTGTCCACTACTCTAAAGAGCTACGTGAAAATGAAGCATATCCTACACAATGCAGTGCTGCTTTAAGGGTAAGAATTGTTACTTGGCATGTTGATGGGTTTTATGCTGAAATGGCAGGGTTCAGTACTCTGTCACTTAGATGGTTTTCTGTAAACTATTAATATAAATGGGAAATACTGTTAATCCTACTCCAAAATAAATATTGCTAAAGAAAAAAAGTAATATGGAGTTTGATCGTATCTGCATGGAATGTATGAAACTGCAAAGAAAATAGTAGTAGATTTAGTAATTGAGATTTGTTTTTCCACTTCTCTTTTGCCTTAGCCCTTTAGGTAGTGGCACTGTGACAGATTTATTGTTGTTCCAGATTTTGTACATACTAATGCTGCTAACCATCCTGACCCCTTTGACATGTAATGAACATGTTTCTTATCATGAGTGTCAAAAGTGAATTCCATTTCTGCATTTTGACTCTTTCCTTTTCACTTTGAAATTCCCTCTTCCTTCTGTCAGAACTTAATAGCCAGGACGAAAAACACATGCATTGGATTGGGTAAGTTTCATTGTAATCTTAAGAATTTCTCACAATTCTGATCACTTTGTTCCAAAAATAATGATTACAATTAGTTTACTAGCTATAATTGTTTCTGTGGCAAAGAATACACTTCTCAGATCAAATATTAGCTTTAAAAGTACAAATTAATTCTTGCAAACAACTGGCTATTAGAAATCTGTTTAAGTTTTGCTCTGATATGCTCAGAACATAGCTTACAATATCATCAGACCTTCAGCTGTGCCTTTTGTCTTTGTTTCAGTTCTTACCCTGCACCTATGAAAATGGTCATCTTTTCTTCACCTAAACTGAAGCAGATAAGAACTGCAGATGAATGCAACTTCCAAAAATCAAGACTCACCACTGGCTTTCCTAAAGGACTCACTGCTGAGTCCACACCCTTTTCACATGGGTTTTTTGGATGCATTACATTAACACTTTTCTCCCATAGACAGTTACACACTTGTTTTGCTGTTGCTCACAAGCCAGGAAAACCGCACTTTGGGCCCTTCCCAAACAATATTATTACTTCTGACATTCATAATTTGACTTCCAATCTGGTTTACTGGTTCTATTTTCCTGTAAGGCAGAATGAATGCCTTACAAGGGAATCCTTGAGGGACTCTTTAACTGAGATATGTCAGAAAATTTATCATCTAACAGTAATGACTACTTACAGAATATAAAGTCCTCACAGGCATTAACCAAACCTAGTACCATCTCAATAGTAAACACATGAAAGATTTTTAACTTGGGGACATACACTGGGCCACCCTTATTTTATTTATTTATTTTTTTTAAATGGTTGGGATGTTTTGTTTCTTTCTTTGAGGAATTATTTGCTTTCTCTCTACTTTATAAAACATTCTCAAATGGGTGGAATTACTCATAAATAATTAATTCAGGCAATGATTATATCATACAGGCTGTGTAGTCATGTGCATTCTCATTTGAAATTTTCAACAAGTAAACAGCAACTATTTTTGCAGGGCAAGAGGTGGTAGAGAGAGGAAATAGTAATTAATGACAATTAAAGCAACAGGCCTCTTGGGATTTTTAGTATCACGACCAAGGGCTAGAAGGATCTGCTTTTAAGAGAAGATCTGTGGACAGAAGCCCTAAACCAGATGAGCATTGACTCAAAACAAGTCAAGTTTTATTCCAAACAGGTAGATTTCAGTCACTTCTGAGGTACAAAGTACTTCAGACTGTCAATAATAAAATACTTATGAATCACTTTAGAGCCCTTCCCAAGGGCAAAACTGTCTTCCCTTTTAGATAACTCATGTCAGTCTTCCTTGGCCAAATACACCAAGCATGAAAAACTGAACATTCAGCCTGACAACAGAGCTTTGAACCACAGACATCTGATTACTAAACCTGCAGGGCAATTCAGTCAGCTTTTACCTTTTTTTCTTTTCCCCCCTACAGCATGTGCATCGTTTTGAAATTTGCTCTTCATAGGAAACAGGAAACCAGCCCACAGGGTTCTGTTGGTCAACATAGAGAGAAGCCAAACAATGGGGAGATGGTTGATGTCTAGATGGGGAAATAGGAAGGGGTCTTGAAAGAGAAACAAGAACAGTTTCTCATAGTGTTTCATGCCACTTAAGTTTTCCATCTTTGCTCTCTGGTATCTGAAGTGGATGCGTGGGCAGCTGGGACAAAGCAGACAGTGGGGTCAATAGATAGTTATGGTGCAGATCTTGCTGCATTCTGATCTTACCCTATGTGATAGCTGAATGCCAAGCGTGCATGTTAACATTACTGAGTTAATTATCTCTTGGCAGTATGATAGCAAGAGTTTCCAACCTCATGCTGGACTGGGTGGGTTTGTCACAATCACATAGTTGATATCAGACAAAAGGAAATTCAAACATAATGGAAAATCAAGTGTGTATAAGAAAACAAATCTTAGCAGTGTGCAGGATAGAACTGGGCTTCTCTAGAACCAGCCCTGGTTGTGAAAATGTGTACATCACTGTGCTTTATTCATGTCAAACATGAACCTACAGAAATACATTATTTACACCTAAGGAATTCCTTTCCCTTGACAGAAGTAGGAAATGGAATACTCAGACTGCTCATTTCCCTCCCTGTACTTTTAAGTACTCTAGGGTCATGAGACAAGTCATTACACTCATGGAAAATTGAGAGATTGGAGAATCATACAATAATAAGGCCACAGAGTATCCCGAGTTGGAAGGCACCCATAATGATCATTAAAGGCTCCACACAGGACCACTCAAAATCCAAACCCTGTGCCTGAGAGCATTCTCCAAACGATCCTTGAACTCGAGCAGCTTGGGGCTGTGCCCACCTCCCTCTGGTGATGAACCTTTTCCTAACACCCAATGTGATGCACCCCTGATGCAGAAAGCAGAGATCAGCATTGCCCTCCTGCTCCCCTCAAGACAAATTATAGGCCACCATGAGGACTCCCCTCAACCTCCTCTGCTCTGAACTGAACAAACTGAGGGATCTCAGCTGCTATTCATACATCTTCTCTTACAGACCATTCACCATAGTTGTCACTTTCCTAAACGGCCTTTAGAAAAGGCCAATGTGTTGAAATGCAGGCACAGCACAGTCATATCTTTTGAGTTCTTGGCAAAGAAGTCTTACTCATCTTCTGAAAAGAATGCAGTATTGTGCTTATATTTTTGTGAATGCTTCCTGGAGAGAGAGAGAGAAAGCTATGCTTATATTTTTAAAATTACCTGACCTTAGCACAGCCCCATCCTCAAGGAGAAAGGAATGCAAGGATTGAAATCCTCCTTTTCCAGCAGCACGTTAGTTTGGCAACTATTTTGGAAGCCTGCTTTAAGCATGGAGAACATTCTGGTTGCAAGAGCTTCCCACCAGATTTTATGGATTTCAATCCAAAGCTAACAGCTTTTGAAGAGCCTCCTCCTACACTCTCTTCTCCTTTGGCAGCCTCTATGCAGTCATATGGAGCAAGGGATGGTATTTCAAAATGTTGTGGCTGGCTTGTACAACCCCATTGACCACATTTTAAATGAATGTTGCTACAATATTTCATATGGCTGTTGTCTGGGGGGCTTTTAAGAATTTATAATCATAAAGATTTTGCCTTAGGCTAGCAGCTGAAATTAGAAGAACGATATCCTTAAACAATTTAACAGAAGATTCTTCTGGCAGGTCAATACAGACTTCTGCTTGATCTGCAGATATGGTAAGAGAAGAGAACAAAACAGGACGATGCCTGAGGATAAAGAATAATATGGAAACAATTATAAATGTTATTCTTTACATTACAAGTTCACTCTTACTTCAAAAGCTATGTTCAGTTGTGAGTACTTGATCTCAAAAAGGATAATGAAAAATTAATTGAGGTTCAAGAAGAATGAATAGGGACATGGAAAAAATGCTTGTAAAAAGGGAGGCTGCATTAATTGAGGCTTAGAGATTAGGTGTGTGACTGCTTCAGCTCAAATAATGCTGGAATCACCATTGATCTTAGTAAAATAACATCAATGAGCAAACCGACTGAAGGTGACACAATAAAAAAGGTGCAAACTAAAAACTGTGACAGTGAATCTGCCACGGCTTCACAAGCGAGAACTAGTAGCACTAAACAGCAGCAAGTTTAAGCCTTCTGATGAAATCACTGAATCATAGATTACAGCATCTACAAGATTTCTGGAAATGGACAGAAACTACAGCATAAAAAGTTTCGCACGAATGTGCTCAAGAACTTCTTTACAGTGAGGGTGACGGAGCACTGGAATAGGCTGCCCAGGGAGATGGTGGAGTCTCCTTCTCTTGAGATATTCAAGACCCACCTGGATGCCTACCTGTGTGACGTGGTGTAGGGAACCTGCTTTGGCAGGGGGTTTGGACTTGATGATCTCTAGAGGTCCCTTCCAGCCCCTACAATTCTGTGATTCCGTGATTCTGTGGTTGCTCCATCCCAAGTGCAGAATCCAGCACTTACTGCTGTTAAAATTCATGTGGTTGACAACTGCCTAGACCTCTAATTTGTCAAGACTTCTGCAAAGCCTCTCCAGCCACAAGAAAGTCAACAGCTCCTTCCAAATGTTTCTGCTCAATAGGCACAATTAGGTAATGCTTCTCACTATCATCAGAAGCTTGAAGGCCAGCAGCATTCAGCTGTAGGAAAAAGACTGGCTAATTCATTAAGAAAGTGAAGACACTGTTACAACAGTGATTCTTTAAAATCATCAAATGGTAAAGGCTTTGGGACTCTTCCAAACAGTCAGACCTTGATGAATTCAGCATCTTCTATGTAACATCCACTTGTAAGTTCTGAATTGTAACTGCAGCTCTGTGTTTTCATACACATGAAGATTTGTTGATTCAATAAGATAGGAATCAAAATCCTAAAGACAGCCCTTTTCCCACAAGTAGAAGGCTGAATAGGGTGTTCTAGATCTGCCAGTCAACTCTTTTGTTTCTTCAGCTTGGCAGAGGATTCCAGGGTCTGATTTTTCTGAAATTATTGCCATTAACTTGATGAAAGTGCACAGGTACATTTGTTTATTTCAAATGTAGCTTAAATTCTTCAAGAAGTTTTATCTGTTCATTAAGAAAGGAAAAGAAGTCATTGAACCCTTGATTTTTGTTTAGTCATAGCAATGAAGCAGTGTTTGTTCCCATTACTTTCCCTATTTTTATGTTTTCCTTCCCCTCCTCATTCCTTGCCCTCTCCCCACAATCACATTCAAATATTGCTTTTAAATGTTATTTGCTTCCCTGTCCTCTTCTGTAACTCTGTCTTCACAGGGTTAACTGTTGTCATTCCTTTTTGAATAGCAATACAGAAACATTCCCAAAAAGAGCCCTGTTAAAGCTGAAGTACACAGGCTTTCATCTGTCTTTTAAATTGCATATGTGCATAGAATCATCACCAGCAACAGAACCAACCCATGACTGCACCTTTGTCATTCTTTGATGTCACCTTCCCAGACTCTTGGCTCTTGCCATTACACCATGACACCTACTGCATATGGCCATGGTTGGAAACAAAAACCTATCTCCTCTCCAGTGATCCCAAGAAAATCTATGGTGGCAGGTACTTTCTAGTGAGCTTATTTTAGAAGTATTTTCCTCCTTTTTGGCTTCTGTTCCTTACTCTGTTCCTCTATAGGGCAACCATTTTCTTTTCTTCTCCTTGCCACTGATTTCACACAGGTGATTGTTAATCATAACACGTTCAAGCAGTTGTTTGCTTTCTCATTGCCTTTAAAGGGTCAGCTATGAAAAGGGAGATGGAAAAAAAATAAATGGCCTCAGTCAAAACCAGAATAGAGGAACAAAAAAGGGAAAAGACAATCTTATAAAAAGACATTATCCAGAAGAAAAGGAGCTGTAATGAGGAAAAAGTATGACTCTTATCTGTATAAAGTTGTGACCTGGGGTTTCTTTCTAGGGCCTTCCCCTCAGATACTGCTTAACACAGTGCAAGTACATGATTTAACTTGGAAATTGTCTGCTTTGGGAGGTTTCTTTATCTGACATTCGAACCAAAGTACCTTCCAAAGATCTTATCAGATAAATATGTGTTTCAGTACATCATGTAGCTATTGCATAGGGATTAAGACAGTGTAATTGCTACCTGGTCAAGAGGTCAAGGAACTATTTATTTATTTATTTGGGGGTAATATAGTGTCTTTACATTTCTCCCAGTTTAACACATTTTGGTTTCTCTTCAATTGAACTTTATAATGAATTTTGTGAGCCTTCCCAGGAATTACAACAGCATAATACTACTGCAACTGATGTGAATGAGCTCCAGTTTAACACAGATTTTCCCTTACCTTCTTTTCAGCATTTAAGAATAAATTCTATCAGTATGTTTAATGAACCCAGGATCAGTATCAAATTTGCAAAGTTACAAGCACTCAGCTTACCTCACCAAGAGGTATGCTGAAAATTCAGCGGCACTGAAAATTTGATGAAAATGCAATGAAAATTCAGTACTGCTCCTGCACTGCTGCAAAAGATCTACTGACCTGACAGACAGCAAAGGATACCCGAGACATTTATGCTTCTTTCCCCCCCCCCCCCCCCCCATGATGCTTCTTTTCTTCTGTCCCCATGATGATAGGTTGCATGATGCTCTTGATTTATTGTAGCAGGGCCTTATGTTTGTGGCTGCTACTTGTAACCAAAAACAGTATTTTGTTTAAAAAATAAGTAAAAAGGAAAACAATATTCTGTGCTAGAATCAGGTGACTGATTTGATTCCAATTCTGTTTTACTTGTCAGATTGCATGATGTAACCACAGGCTGAATACAGGAGATGTATGACTAACATGGGCTGACTCAGAAGCTGACCATGCTTGGGGAATTTTATAACTTACTACTGGAAGAAAAGGAATTTTTAGAAATATTGCCTAAATCCTTACTCAGATCTTAAGCAAACAATTGTTTATAGAATCCATCTCTTATCTGCAACTCAGTTCTGTGAACACATTCATTTCATTATCCATCTACTGTAATTTTGACAGAGACATCCACAAAGATGCGCACTCTGCTTTGTTGTTAGGTGTTATTATAAACACCATGTCTCCTAACACTGAATTCTAATGTTAGTAAAGAACTGCACTTAAAACGAACAAACCTCCCGTCACCCTTTATGTATGTAAAACATACTTGATAATTCTTTTTCATTACTTCCATTTTGGGGCATACAAGCAATAATGCCTTATGATTTCACCATTTATAGCTCTGCCTACATTAAGTGCTGCAGCCTTCTCCCTGGCAATGATCTATTCAGCATCTCTCAATTTGTTGATAGTTTTCTGGTTGTTTTGAACCTCTGTGGCAGGACATGCCCTGTTATTTTTCACCTGATGTAGTCTGCTGTAGTTGCAGTTAATGGAGTGAAGTGTAGGGCTTTTCTGCCACCATTAGGGTGGGAGGCGTACTGCAGCAACTCAGAAGCAATATTGGAGAGGCCCTTGAACAGACAGTAAAATGAAGACTAAAACAGTACTTTTTTATTTGGGAATGGGTTCCAGGTTTACATAACCAAGACAAAAGAGGCTAGAACCCATTATTCCTGTCTTGCAGCTCATGCATCATTGTGGGTGAAACAGCGATATGTACAGTGAGTGATAATGTACATGTAGGTCACTCCAAAAGTAATGCCTCCTGTTTACTTTTCATAGAAACTACAACAGAAACAAAAAGCACAGGAATACTGTATGATTGAGCAAATTCTCAGCTACAAAACACTGTTTTTTGAACGTCACCATCATTAACAATATATTTTACCAGCAGCCAACAAGAACCTGCAGGTCACACTCATAACTATGTGCACCGGTAAAGGCAACCCACTGTCATTACCACTGCTGAAACACATCACCTACTGCCTCACTGTGCTCACATCCATTGGTCAGCTTCCAGAAATGCTCAGCAAACATCACTGAATGCCAGTGAGAGTCATTTTTTCTACACATCAGATGCCATTCTGTCAGACTGCCCCTCTGCCACCATCTGTTGCATGGCAACAACTTGTAATGGAATACTGGTGGGCAGGTTCAACCCCTGCAGCCGTACCATCAACATCTGCCTCTGACATTGCAAGCCAGCATCATAAAATAGGTCCGCATTGCTCTCAGCCCTCTGAGCTTATGGTTCATTCTGACACGTTAACAAAGCTTTCTGCAAATTGGGCAACTGTCCAAATGGAGTCCAAGACAATCAGAGAACCCTCAGTTTATCAACCAGAAAGTGAGCTAGCAAAACCAGGAGACATATTTTCAGGGTCTGACCTTCTTCAAAAACCTGACTGCTCAACATCCCACTTGCTCAACAGAACCAAACAATGTTATTTTTACACCTGTCTGACATTCTTTTTCAGGTTCATAATATAAAATACAATCACAAGAGGAAATAAAATGTTTTCAGTGATACACCTTTAGGAAATGTAAAAGGGTATGAGGAAAATGATCAACATGAGAAGACTTGTTATATTTTACAGAATTATGGAGAAAGGTTACATGGAAGAACATTTTCCTGATTTCTCATAGACCTGTCCTTCACATTTCTTCTGGAAGAAGTCCACAGATATAATTACAGATAGAAAGAAGCATCTAACTTTGTAGGCTAAGAGCTGGGGAGTTGAGAGAACCTGTTCTTACACGAACCTGTAAGAAGATGCTGTATGACCCATATCAAAACCTACAGTATACTACTGATAAGGATTCCGTTACGGCAGATTGATGTATTTTCTTGAAAGGAGACACTGCGGTACACCTGTTCACAATAATTAGAGACTTGAACTAGATCTTCAGGACTACTTCAAGTCTCCAGGAAAATGTGATCCCTTCAGAAGAGCTCAGCAGTTTCCAGTAGCACACGGTTTTCATGGAGATAACAGATTTTAAGATTAGTGCAGCAGCATGAACACTCCACGTCCCCTTCCCTCCCCTCAGTGTTCTGTAAGTGTGAAACTGTCTTTGAAAAAGATGATCTAAAGTTCCAACAAGGAGAGTGTTCCATATCCTTTGTTGATCTTTGGATGAGGACAGAGAGATTACCAAGTTGTTTGAAATCCTGATAATAAGCAACATCTGCTGTCCCAGAAAGTGGGAATGCAGGCTGGCAAGGCTGGTAGGAGAATAATAAGCTTTGACGCTATGCTAGATTGAATACTTTTCACAGTAAGCCTTTTTCTGGGAGGAAAGGAGGAATGGGGAGATATTTAAAAAAGATCATTTGCCTTTTTTACAGGATCTTATCAGCCACAGCTAGAAATGACACATTACTGGTACTGACTTTAGTTCATTTGCACTATATTTGCTTTTGTTGCAATGAGGAGTTTGTTTTTGTCCCTCCCTCCACCCCCTCAGGTTCACTACAAGCATTTCCACAGAAATCAATATAGGTTATCTCATAACTTTGGAATGTGCAGTCAATAAAATATGAAGAATCAAGTATTGTCTTCACAAAACTTTGAAGATAACGTGGCTAGAATGAATCCTTTCTATTTCTGATAGGCAAAGGTGTGTTCTTTGTATTTTCTAGGAATTGTGAGAATTGTTAAGGAATAAAGAATTGAGATACGGTATTAAGTGATAGAATGAAGTCATTTGTCATGCATATCCCTCCCACTGCTCGTCCTGTGAAGGACTTGCAGATCTCCTTTCCTGAATGGAAGAAACACAATCAGGCTGGAAACCTAGATTTCTCTTCTAACACTTATCAGTTCTTGGCAAGTCACTCCACATGGCTCTGTTTTGGCTTACCCATCTGTTCAATGGCAATGATGCCTAGGATAAAACATTCTGGGAGCTTTTAGCAAGATGAAAAAGACTATGGGTCTCTATGACTGTGAGTGGGGAGTGAAGATAGAACTGAAGCACTGTGATGGGGGTTACTGAAGGAATATGTTATTGCCATGAGGAACTGGCAATTAACTGACCCATTCTGTTCTCACTTTCCATTTTCTTTGATGTTTAAACAGGTTGATGTTTGGTTGAAGTCACAGGTATTTTTGATGTGCACAGCATTTTTGAAAGGGAAAATAGGGAAGTTTAAAGCCCTTGTTTCATTAAGAAACTGTTTTTCTCAGGAAATACATTTTTAATAGACATTTTGCTCTTACTTTACCCACTGGATAGACAGCAAAACTGAAAGAAGCTGTTCTTCACAGGAAATACTAAGAGAAGGGTGAAGCATATAGTGACCTTAGCATAAATACTTCCTCAGAAAATAATAATAAACTAAAGTATATAGTTTCTGTTTCAAGTTTTCTTTCTTTCAGATACATACACACTGCTGTGAAAGCTGTATAGTTATGGAAGTTGCTATATATATATATTGCTAGTTATAGAAAGTGCTTTCAAAAAAGGGGGGGTACAGGGCAGTGGAGAGTGAGGTTGTATAACTTGTCTTTTAAGAGAAACCTATCCCAGTGCCTTTCTGTTTTGCAGCTATTTATAAAAAAAAAAAAAAGCTCAGTGTGTGCATGAACATCAGGACTGTAAAAATGCCACCAAAATATTTCTCCCCATAACTAGATTAAAATTTAAGAAAAGTGCCTTATAATTGAAGGAGAAACTCCTCCACTCCTCACTCAAGTTCAAAAAGATAAGAGATGGATACTTCAAAATAGAAAAATCAGTACAGTTTGTCATTCACAGGAAACCACCCAATCAAAAATTCATTTACTTTACCTCAAGCGAGCTAGATGACTCTCTTTATAGATTCCTATCCATTTGCACTAGCCATCTCGCAGCACATTTGAATAGACTCTAAGGTCAGCCTGCCACATATTCAAGTTTTACAAAACAGTCCAGAGTGAAGAAGCAAATGGAAAGAACTTCCATAAACTTCTAAACTTGGGGAAGCTGGGATACAATGGGAAACAAAAAGGGAATGTTTTTGCATTTTATGTCCTCCTGGGTTAGTACAGTTGAGAGCAAATATTTTGAAGCGATCAGAGGAAAAGCAAGTAGAACTGTTTTCTCTCTGCAGTGACTGAAGCATCTATCCTCAAGCACACACACACAGTTTGGGTTGAATGCAATGAATAATGCAACCTTATGTTATTTTGATACTGTAATTACTCTCAGTTTGTAGTGACTTGTCTAGCTTTCCATTCTTTTAGGCCTAATGGGAGCTTGCCTGGTAAACTATATAGATCATTCTCACTAGACCACAGTAATGGTGTCATTCATAAATTGCAGTAATCTATCCAAACCATATTCCATAACCCGTACTTATCCTCGAGCTACTACTGGCTGAACTATGTACACTGAACAACAGCATGATGGCATTGCTTAGCCAGCCTGAATAACAAATTCCTAGAGGCCAGATTCAGTATTATAGAAACTCCAGGTGGGTAATGGCATTGCACCAGGGTAAAATTCTTCCCACTCAACTAAATGCATCTGATAATCTACATTACAGATGCAGATAGTTCTGTTGACTAACAAAGAGAAAAGCATTAGGGCTGTGTTATCATTATAGTATTTGAGGAACTCAGAAAGCAAAAATTGCTTCTGGGCAAAACTGCATCATAAAATGCAATCCAAATCTGCATAAGAAACATACACATTTTCACTAGGGAAAAAAAAAAAAAAAAAGAAGAAAAAAAAAAGGAAGAATCAAGACATCAGTTTTTAAATTACTGGTCCTTCAATTCCAAACAAGCAATAAGAATCCAGGGGCAAGTTATAGGAGGCTAAATCTTGATTTTCCAACTCCTACATGCACCTTGTTCTCTCTTCTGATGGAAACTACAAGCCAGGAAGACAGAGCATGCATAGACCAGCTCTGTCTACAGAAAAGCAAATCAAGGTTCAGGGTTGCAGCCTTCCTGTTTCCATTTTTTCCCCTGAAACCAACTTTGTCCATGACAGCCACAATTCTACAATGAAAAAAGTGAAGCGAAATTTAACTTGGAACTGAAAATGCACATAAATACCAGAAGAAATGTAATCCTCATCCTTAACAACTAGGGAGATTAAATTAATAGTAATGAGAAGTTTGCTTTCATCAGATTTTTTCGCATATTCCTGCAGACACATAAGAAAGGCACCACACCTTATTTCAAGTAGAAAATATTTTGAGTAGAGACATCCAAGCAAAGGTGCAGGCAAAGCAAAATAACAGTCTTCTTTCTAGTTCTCTCATATCTACCAACTCTTGCACTGCTTCTGGCTATGTATATTACCATCTAATCCAACCCTCTTTCAGGTGAAGAGACTTTATGAAGAAGTTGCTTTTTCACTACATAATTAGTTTTGGAACAGACATCAGGTTTCTTTTCGTAACAGTGACGCGTCAGGATGTCTCACAGAACAGCAAATATTTCAGTGCTTTTAATAGACGTCTTTAAAAAAACAAAACAAAACAAAACAAAACAAAACAACACTATAAAAAGGAATGCATTCTTTATGGAACAAGATTCAGACCTGATAAATCTATTTTTCGCAAAACATTAACTAATGGCAGTGGAGCAGAAGATCTGTCTTTTGAATTAGAGAGGAACCTACAAGGTGAAGTAGCAGGGAAGTTATTAAGATTTGGTGCTTCATTTTCTTGCTATTCTATTTCAAATTTTTGTTCCAATAGGTGCCGCTAAGCGGAAAAGTAAGTTAAAAGGGAAGATGACAGATTAAATGTCATCCATTTTGAGGAACTGCATCCTAAACTGCAAAAGAAAAGTGGAAACAACTAGAACTCAGTAATTTAGTACATTCACAATAGAAAGTTGATTCTTTTATATAGAGTGAGTGATAAAAATCAGCAAGGCTTTAAACCACGAGCAAAGAATCATGTCCTGTTCAGTACAAACAGTTTGCCTACCATAAATTCAGACAAAGTAACACTTGATTGAATAAATATGGAAAATATTGAGATGGGAACAATTCAGTGAAGAAGAAACTTAACAGAAATCAGAAAAACATTTTCCATGGTTGCTGCCTAGGTTTAAAAAAAAAAATAAAATAGTACATTGATGTTCTCAAAGTCACATCTTTGTAACTTCCACTTGCAGTGACCAATATGTGACTTGCTAAGGCTGAGATGCTTAGCTTCCCACAAGAAATTTTTGCACTGAATTCCTATTTAACATCTGTATTTGGAAGGAGAAGAAAAGGAAGATAGAGTCTAGAAAGAGACCGTGGTATCCAGTAACCTTTTGGCTTGCTAATGCAGCCCTTTCCATCTCCAATTTGTACAATCTCCTAGACCAATCAGTGATCCTACACCAGAAATTTTATCTTGGGATTAAGTCATCATGATGCCTTCAAAGAATGGCATAGAACCTGGAGTTTCATAGAATTATATATGTTATACTGCTCTAATTTCTTAGCATCACACTTTTAATGAATTTTAATCTTATACCTTAGGCTGTCCATCATTTTTTCATAGAAGATTCTGTTGACCAAAGGGCAATGATTCAGACCCCAGTTCATCTCCACTGATACTCTAAGGATTTAGCAAATCCATATTCCAACAGCATTCAGTAGATTAATTCTAGCATAGATAGGTTTCTACAATAATAGTCCGAAATCTACTTCTGGAAATACCCAGTTTACAACCAGCATTTTTCCAGTGAACCTGAAACTAGTAACAGCATTCAGAGGAAGAGAAAACCTTAGCAGCAGAACCTACACACATGCTTTTGGGATTCTGCCTCCAAGCAGTTCACACCCACATTTTCTCTTTAACAGCGCACAGTAAGCTTCAGATTCCATTGAGTAAGCCAGATAGACATGCCTTTAAAAAATTCTATATTTCATGTCCTGATACTTAAACTTATTAGTTTCTATTTTATTTCATTTATTTCAACCACATTAAGTAATATCAAACAAGTCCTAGAGGAATTCTCTGCCTAAACAGATGTTCCACATGAGGATGTGAGAGGCTGTGCAGTAAGGTGAGGGAGGGAACGTCAGAGCCAGGCGAAATTATCCAGGGCAGAAACCTCCCAGTGAGCGCTGAACTGCTGGGCTGCTCAGTACTCTGGGATGATTTTGTTATGTTTCCTTGTTCCAGCTGTGCCCTACTTTTATAAGTAATTAATAATAATCTAGGCAGCAAGAGAGAGACTCTTTCTATTGCCTGGTATATTTATCTGGAGTTAAGGACAAAGTGGCAACTTATTCCTCAGCTTGATTCATTACAGGTTCTGAAAGGGATTTCGTGCATTCCTGGGTTTCTATGCTCTTTGTTCTCAATAGCCTCGATCAAGTAACTTAACTGTTTCATTAACCCAGAGAGTGTAATAAGAAAGAGTTAACACTGTAACGTAGCAAAAGAACAGGGAGGAGTGGTGTGTGTAATTGTCCACCTGTGTTGGTGCCGTGATGATAGTATGTTGACATTAGGACAGGGAATTCATATTCATTGATGTAAGTGGAATTTGTGAAGACTGTATGATCAATGTTTGTATCAATGAGAACTATTATTATTTCTACAGAATTTCAAGTCTTAGATGGCAACATGATCATGTTCACCAAGTATCTGAACAATGTGATGTTAAAAATCACTACTGGAAACCCAATATATGATGTATACAAAAATACAAGTTTCTCCTACAGTATCTGAGCCTAGAGCTTTAAAGAAGATTTTTACCTTCTTCTCACACATGGCTTGAAAGGCAAACATCATAAATAAAAAATTGTTGTTTCAATAGAAACCAGATAGTCAAACTTAACACAAGGACACTTTCTCAAGAAATAAGTTCTAGGCTAACAGAAAGCAGCAAACAAAATAAATAATGACATAGAAAAGTCAACAAAAGCCTCCAAATTAAAAGAAATCTGGCATATATAAATGTTTTGTGCAAGTGCAGAGGGTTGTATGTTGCAAAGACAGGGAATCCCTAGGAATAATTCAGTGCTGCTTGTTAAAGAAATTACGGAGCAGGGATCTGAGCAGTTCCCCCAAAATCCTGATGCAAAGAAAGACATTTTTATCTGTACTATATGTGTGAGGACAGTGGTAATACTCTAGTGATGTTTATGAACATTTTATTAATATTTTATTTAAAGTTAATGGATGTTCCCCCGAACTTTCTTTACATGTTAATATGTATTTGCTAAATTTTTAATTCCAGTGGCTGCAAACTGATAAATTGTTTCTAATAAAATACTTCAAAAATTACCTTTTTTCTTTTTTATTTTATCTTTCATACAGCTTCAAATACATTTCAATACATATTGGAGGAAAATGACTCTGCAGAATTTCTGGATTTCTGCAGTAAAACATTTTCAAGTTACTTATTTTACTGTACTCTTAGGTGTTAAATACCAACTTCTCACTTACGGGATTCCTTTTAAAAAAGGAAATCATCCCACTGGCCTAGGCAACAGACCTCTAGTGCAGTGGGCAGGTGAGATGCTATTTAAAGAGAACACGTGCCCCTGGTTACTACTGATGCGTTCACAAATACATTCACTCTCACAGGCAAGGTCTTTGACTTCTGAAGACATTCCAGCCTTCAGATATGCATCTGTGTACTCTCCTAGCCTGCTTCTCACTGCTGTGAGAGATACTCCACTCGTGGTTGTACTGCACCATATATATTTTCAGAATTTATACCATAAACACTGGAAGTCAAAAGACAAGGAAGAAGATTCACACTGGCTGAGTTTTAGTTAGTCAATTTAGCTGCTTCGAAGTACTTTCAGGAAATGTCTCCTAGTACTACAGGGAATATATACCCAGAAACTCAGATGTGGAAGTGTCTCATCATAGATACCAAACTATTCTAAAACACCTGGTAAGCATTCTGCTGAGCCAAGGGAATTCAATTTGGGAGTAGAAACCTTTGTAACAACAAGCCTAAGAGAAAGTGTGCACAGTGCGCTATGCATGGCTAAGAAAGGGAGTAGGAGTGAATAGAGAACTTTTCTAATTCATTCAATTAAGTTGTTTTGATGTCACACTGAGACATCATAAAAGTAGATCTCAAGATACAGTTGTCCTTAAATATTCTCATGCCTTAAACTAGCTGATGAGAAATTTGTGATTTCTGTATTTTTCTAATAAAAACATGTATGGTCAAAAGTTACCACTGATAAAAGATACCACTGTTTTCTCTGATAAAATGTAATTGTTTTAAAACACATTTTAACGTGGAATTGTTCATAAATTTGCTATCACTTGAAAAAAAAGTTAAGCTTTGCCCATGCCAGACAATCTAGACTGTATTTTTACCTTTGAACTGGATTTAAATATCTCTATGAAAGAATCGTAGTAATACACATAGGTTCATACCAGGTCTATATTCACGAAGATATTAACCACAGCTTAGTAGCACTAGTAGAGATCTATGATTGACACAGAATTCTATCAGGGAGTGGAGCTGTATCCCCAGATATCATTGGGATTATTTGTATCTGATCACCTTTCTACTTCTCTATTTCCAGCAATAAATGTTTCAAACATATCTGAATTGAAGGTAGACCAAGACAAAAATCCAATAATTTATCCACCTTTGCAGCTTACTCTGTAGGCTAACTATATATGGCAAAGTCCCCTTACACATTTTTGTACAGAATCAGGAGATCCTGACAAGATTTGTCAAATACCTACTATACTTTTTGAGAGTAGGTAAGCCTGTCAGCACCTGAAGGTGGTAGGGTACACATTTAGGAAGATATCAGAGTACTAGCATCTTGCATGTTGACTTCCCAACTAGAGACAGAATCTCTGCTTTTCCTAATTGTACTCTAAAGTACATTCCAAGTCACACTAATAATTAAGGAAGGAGAATGGCATGTAGGATAATCTTTTTTTTCCTCCAGTAACTTCAGCTCTGGGCCAACAGCTGCTTCTAATGAAGAATTCAACCCCTATTATTAAATAATTATAGCTCCAAGAAAATAAAAGGAAGAAAAGCCACTGATAGTGTCATCCTTCCTTTCCAAAAGTTTTGCCTACACTTGAAAATGCTTGCAGTATAACCAATCTGTTGATGAATAGAATTTTGACACCATACTAGGAATAAGAATCAATAGATGTTTCTTGCAACATCTTAATCTGAAAACTCCTGCATCACTCACACCCAAAAGTCTCCCATCCAAATAAGTGCACTTAATTATACACAGTGAAAACTAGCTGGCCTAAAAAATCCAATTCAAAGCATATCAGAAAACAGAAACTCATACTTGTGTGCATATGCAGAAACCTGTGCACATACAGTTAATGTATTTTCTTTTCTTTCCTGGAACAAAGCATTCCCAGAAGACTCAGTTCTTTGAGTCAAAGTGAATTTTCAAGTACTCTTGGTTTAGGTAGTACTGACCTTATCATATACAGTTTTTTGATCCCATCCATTCTGAAATCTTAAATAACTACCACCAAAGTCAGCTTTACTTCTTCCCTCATACAACTTCCACCCTTTCCTACCATTGTTATGTACTTTTCCAATCACCTAAATTTCTGTTATTGCTTATGAAATAAACCTGAGCTACAGCACATTCAATTCACCACCTAATTTCCTATGCAAATACCCTTTTGTATTAAGCTTATGTGGCAAGGTTTTAATAGCAGAGGGACAACAGGAGTTCCTGCTGTGATAAGAGTCCAGAAGAGAATACACAAATGCAAACTTGGATAAAATGGAGACAGACAACACAGAATCTGGACAAAGGAGACAAAAATAAACATTTGTGTGCCCCGGTGGCGCAGTGGTTAAAGACGCCATGTTGCAACACTGGGGCCCGGAGTTCAAATCCCTCCTGTGGCGCAAGTGGTAGAAGTGCCGCTCTGCTACACAGAGGCTCGAATCCCGGGGGCTGGACTCGATGATCTCTAAGGTCCCTTCCAACCCGCATGAGACTATGAAACTATGAAACATTAAGGTAGTTTTTTTGGAGGGACTAAGGAAGTTAATGCAAACCAGAGCCTGAAGAAAGGAATTAAAAAATAGATAGGGAGTAGACTATCTATGAGAGTCTCCAAAGCTACTGCATTTGTTCATAATGCAAGGAGAGAAAACTATACCTGATCTTGAGACACTATCAGGAACAGAGTAACGTAAGGGTTACGTCGAGTTACTCTCACCCACGCTCCCTGTGTTCCTCAGAATACAGCCAGAACAAAAGAAACATTACAACATAATCATAACTTCAGTTAGAAGGGACTTACAACAACCAATGAGTCCAAGTGTGAAAGTAACCCAAAACCAACCCAAAGTTCACATATATCATTAAGACTATTGTCTCAATGTCTCTTAAACACTGACAGACATAAGGTACTGATCACCTCTCCAGAAAGCCTGGTCCAGTCTAGAACTACTCTCTTAGTAAGGCATTTTCTCCTAAAGCCTATCATAAACACCCCCTAGTTCAGCTTTAAGCCATACTTGCACTTTTTGCCCTCAGTAACCAGCAAGGGGCTCCAATGCCTTTGGTGCTCTTTAAACCATCATAAATACTTCTAGTAACAATCCCATCATTTGTTTTACCTGCATCCTTCAATCCCAGTTTGAAGTCCTCTCAGCCTTAATAACCTACAGGTGAAGAAAAATTTTCCCTTTCCACCCCTGAGACCTGCAACCTGGGATGTAGGTGGGTGCAAAGACTACCTCCAGGTCTGCTTGCTGCTTCCTGTGGTTTTAGATGACAGCAAGGGCAGCCAGCATAGCTTCCAGGGTCTGTCACCTGCTGGGTAGGCTCTCCACACATGAAAGCACAGAGGATCAGAAACCTGGAGACACCTCATAGGGACTCCTTAAGACTTGCACCTTGTAGGGTACAATCCTTGCACTCTTCTCAGCAATCAACGACTTCCACTGCTGTCACTACTGCTAAGAAAGTTGCAGCTTAATTTCTCTCCTGCAGCAACCAGTAATTATGTGTTTGTTTCTAATTAGGCTCCTAGGATTGGGACAGCTGAACTGAGGAGAAACTGTTTGTTAGGTGGCAAGTTTGCAGCAGAGATTGTTAGAAGTCCTGTTGATGGAACTATTACAGAACGTGATTAGAAGGGTTCAGCTTCTACAGGAAAACCAGTATTCCATTTTGTTGGAATAATTTGATCAGGTCCTGCTGATCCAAGGCATTTTTCTCCAGGAACTGCAGTGGGTGGTTTCAATTACTTCTATTGATGATCACATACACAACACACTACTGAAAGACGTAAGACTTGCTTTTTCAGGATAAGCATCACTTACATGTGGAGGAGAAATAAGCTGTGTTCAATACTCCTAGTTACTGTAGCAACCCTACCAAGGATATGGGTGCCACTGTCGGAGGCTGAAAGATTCAAGTTTATATGCTCAGCTACAGGCGAGGATAGTCACTGCCCAATGGCAGAGAGAAAATGCATGTGATCAATAATCATGTTTCAAATCACAAGTGTTCTGTTCATGGGATAATGACACACAGAGCATGCTATGGTAGTTACCATGGCCCTATAAGCACAGAGAGTACAAGAAAAATGACTCAAAACCTAACAGAACGAATAACTCAGAGTATCTTCTGGCACAATTACTTCCCCTATTTTTAGCTGTGTGGTCTGATGATATTTCAATGACATAGCCAAGCTTGGAAAAAAAAATGGATTCCTCCCCCTATGAAGACATACTTCTTTAAATATCCTACTAGCTTCTTTTCCATGCACTGGAACTGTTCATTCATTTATGTTTCTTCTGGGATTCTTCTCATGATCCTGTTTCTTTCTTACTTTTGGAAGAGCACCCTGTGCTCCTGGCTACTTTTTTGTCATTTTTGTAACATTAATGTTTGCTTTACTGGGAAAAAGTCAACATTTCTCTTGTCCTTCTTTCACTGCAGAAAATAAAAAGCTGTATTTCTTCTTTTGTCCCTTATACCTGTTTTTATGGCCTATTTTAATATTGTGTTTTTCATTCTAGAAATAGAGCAGTTTGAAACTCAATCGTAAATTTTGTCACAGACTAACAAGATGATTCTGATATCAATTTAAAACCTAAGAACATAAGAATGTAAAATTCAAAGTCCTATCACAGTAATCTTGGCTTATTTCTTAAATATTCTGTGAAACATTAATGGCTTAGACTGTACTTGCCAAGTAACTGCTTGAATTTATTTTATTGAGTTCTTAACTTCATATTACACATACATATTTTCTTATAGATTTATATAAAATATTTTATATAGTTAAAAATCTGTCCCAAAAGATCCGTTTGATCTGTGGACTGCACTTTGCTTTTCAGAAACTGAGCTGGCAGAATATGATAAATAGCAATTAAGATTCATGCAAAACCTTACACGTGAAATAATAAATGTTCCTATTAAAACATGGGCAAACTGGAATTTTTTGAGCGTGTAGAAGCAACAATTTGGAGTTATAATACTTCAATATCTTTTCTGAGAGCCAAATTTTGTTTTTTGCCTATCTCTGTTACGGCTTTATTTTCCTTGAATTTGATCCTGGGAATGGTAAAAATGAAAAGAATATTGGAAAAAAGACCTTACTTAAAGAAAACGTAATATTTTGTATGATGGGATTTTTCACTGTAGTTCTGGAATTCCTTTGCCAAAAGGGTTGATAAAGTGCAAGCATTCATGCCTTGCATGCAAACAACCCAAATACTCAAAAAGACTTTAACTGTCATACACAGAAGGTAAAGTAGGACAGGATTTGACTCAGTATAAAAATTGCATTGCCAACTTCAGCTTGTACAGAGCTAGAGCAGTGGATTATTGTACAACTCCTCAATGCCCTTTATCTTAAGGAAAGTATAGAATAAATATGACCAGTGTGATGATGCTTTCATTCCTCCCAGATGTTGCATGATCTGCTGAGGATGCTGCTCCTCACCCCCATGGAGATTAGTCTAAGAATCACTGCTGTTCTCTGAAAGTACAAAACAATCCTTAGATCCAAGGAGAACTATACCTATCTTCTCCAATCCCTCTGACACACACAGGCTATGAGAGGACAGTTGACAATCTAGCTTCACCATAGTTAATTGCTTCTCTCTGAGGGGAAAGCCAGGCAACTTTCTATAGCTGTAAGTCAGAGTTGACACTTGCCATCTGGCTCCTCAGTTCTTTCCCATTCAATGGCACAAAAATTCCATTAATTGTTCCAGGGCCTTTTGTATTTTTCATTAGGCCCTGCTCTCAAACAGATGGTTTCAAACAAATGTATTCAATTATAGATACATATTCAAGCAAGCAAGGGCAGTGAGAATAGCTGAGATTACCAAACAAAATGGTGGACTTCACTCTGATACATGCACTAATATTTCTATTCCCTTGGGCTGGGCATTTTTCCTGTCTCTTTGGGTACCTTGAGGCTGTGGTATATCTTACAGCCAGAAGGCCTCTTACTGTGTGCTAAGCTGAAGACTTTCCACCTTCTGAATATGTTTGGAATTAAATGTTTTCCTTACTCAGTACCTCAACATGCTTCATTTTGACAGAAAGTTTCTCAGTCACTGCTTTAAACTCTGACTCCACTTTCCAAATAATCACATACATGAATAGATGTGATGGGAATTGTTTATCTTTAAAGTAGCACTGTTATTTCAGAATGAACAACACTGAAGTATTTTCACTTGATTTTCTCCTTTCCCAGTGCAATCTTTGCTGTTGTCATCAGCTCTATAAACTGCTAGTGCTTTTTGCCACAATGTTCCATCATAAACCAATATGAAGATCAACTGTGAACAGGACGTGGTTAAATGGAAGTGATCAGGCGACTCCAGGACTGAATTTTATGCCACCAGTATTAGCACTTTTGGCTGTGTACCCAGCTTTGAAAGAGAAATATGAAGGAGTGTACCCTTCTGTCTACCTTCTGTAAGTACAGTACAGGTATTTGAAAGGACAGGTTCTACACTGAACCTGAGATTCTGCACTCAGGTAGAAAGATTTAAATGCAAATTTAGCCAGTATAGTTGTGGGTTTGCTTTTGTTTATGTTGTTTGATTACTCAGATGTTTTCATAGTTTCATAGTTTCGTGCGGGTTGGAAGGGACCTTGGAGATCATCGAGTCCAACCCCCGGGATTCGAGCTTCTGTGTAGCAGAGCGGCACTTCTACCACTTGAGCCACAGGGGGATTCGAACTCCGGGCCCCAGTGTTGCAAGGCGGCGTCTTTAACCACTGCGCCTGGTTCCTTACAAAAGTTGGGCTGATAGGTATTTATATTGAGGAGATATGGCAGACGGAAGATGTGAACACAGCTGATCTCATGCATATCGTGCTCACACTGCCACTGAAAGCAGAGTACTGTATAGCTATGGCTCTGCACCCAAATGGAAACAAAGGCTTATTAACATACAGTTGCAGCTTACCTATCTAGTCAGTAACCTCTTTTTCATCCTGGGTGCTGCAGATATTTATATGAGTATGAAAAAGGAAAGGAGAGATTCTTATTAGGATCTGGTGAAATGTTACACTGCTGTCAGAGTTTAATCCACTCTGGATGTATAGTTTTGCACTGTGTTGTACTTCATGGAAATGATTGTTAGTTATTTTAATTGCTACTTTTTCATTTAATTGCTAATTTTTCATTTCTTTATCTTCCAGATTTTGCTTATATTGTGTTTAGCACAACATACTAGACATATTCGCCATCAGGATCTGTTAAAAATACAATTGTCTTTTGGAACAGCTCTGTATTCCATTTCTTTAGCTTGGTGTGCTGTTGCCTCCTTCTACTCTGCTGATATTCCAGATGGGATCCAGTAAAGCACACTGAATTCTTTTTAGCAGAGAAGAGATAAATTAATTTTCTTCTGTGGGAATCAAAATTATTGGAGCAGAAAAAAAATTTAAATACTATCCCCAACTTCACTGTGGAGAAAGATGGTTGGTACAAACACAAAACTATCACTTTTATTCTTCTAATTAAGAATCCTGTCGTTGAGATCATATCTGGATGAAGCAGAATACAGGAGATTTCAAGAAGGTGAGAAAATAAAACATGAGCTAGTTCAAACCTATACATCAAGTCTATGAGTCAATCTGTGCATCATCCTCACAACCAGGGCGAAAAGGAAAAACAGTCTTATTTGGAAAATCAGTGTTTTATTCTGCCACTCACTGCAGTCTCCCTCCTTTCCCATAACACGTAAATGCAGAACATCCTCTCCACATCACAAAACAATAATGTAAAAACTGCCATGTGCTGAGATAAAGACACAATCGTGATGGTGCTGAAAAGACCAAAGGAAGCAAAGTTGTGGGATGAGATGAGAAAGGTGAAACTATTTTCAATTGGATATAGAAAATGTTGCCGCATTCCCAGAATGCTCCTCTAAACAGCACTAACAGATAAGTGGTGATTTAATATCTGGGCTTGAAGAATGGGTATGGTCTATGATGTTATATAATCAGTAATGTATTGCTGCTGTTCTATGACACTGTATTACCTAACTGGTTACATGATAAGGGATCTTTTGGACTCCTTAATATCAGAAGCTTTTGTGAGACATTGCTTAATACCACTTCTGCTCTAGCACAATGTACTATTAAGTCTGTAGTATAACATCTTCTAGGCAGTGACCAAGTTGAACTATATACCACTAAATAAAGCAGAAGCTACTTAGAATCAAAACTTTGAGAACAGCCACCCAAACAAGCAAGCTCCCACTCATGCTCTTATCTATTTTAACCCACAATTATTTTTTTACTTACTTGGAGCCTTGTAGTCTCTATGACAACAATAGAAATAAACTGGGACACGATTCGTGTTTCTGGGCACCCTGCTGCTGATTTGTCTACCCTATCTAGAGCATTATAGTGAGTGTATTTCTTCCTTTAGAAGGGCTGAAGATGTCCATGATGGTGATCTGTATTTATGAATTGACATGAGTTTCATTACAATCTTCTGAACGATGACTCGCCTTAAAAAGAAGTGATTCATGCTGCCTCAGAAGCAGCTTCTACTCAACTCCTCATGCATTTTCAGAAAACTGACATTCTCCTCATCTCATAGATGTATGGAAGTATGGATGCACACTGATATCATAGCTACTTCATGAGTCAGTGCAGTAGATTATTCATTCTACTTGAGAGCTCTCCATCTTTGTTCTTCTGTTGGCAGGAAGCATCTGACACTTCCAGGAAAAGATATAATATGAAAAACATACTCAGAAAATCTTCCATTCTTCCTGGTATCAACGTGGTCCTAGCTTAAATGCTATTCTAGTTTTGGGCTCTGATCTTCAAAAATAGCACGCCTCTCTTGGGATAAGCACACAAAATGACAAAAGATCTTCTAAAACTTTCTAGCAGCCTCAAAGAATTGTAAGTGATGTTTAAATTCTATACAGATGGGAGACATGATTATTGTCTTTGAAATATATAAAAGACTACAGAAAGGAACAAGAAAATAAATATACAACTCTAAGTTCACTCTGGATGAAATAATACTGTACTGCAAGCTGCAGTAAGGGAAATTCCACTGGAATGTTACTGATAAAAAAATAGTTTGGGGGATGGTGACACATGGAATAGGCAACAAAAAGTAGGAGGTGAAGGATTTTAAGTTGATATTAAATATATCTGTTGGGAGGTATGGGATTAGAGATACATTTGTGCAAAGAGTTCTTCATGGTTCAGCTTTGTTTTTCTGGACTGGTTTGTCCAGTTTTTGATAAAGTTATTAAGATGATGCTTATCTCTAAGGCCTCCTCTCAAGGACTTCATATTTTCATGTGTTAGATTTTTGTGGTCATCCAGCTACGACAGATGATTATACTTACTCTGGTGATTTTTCAAACCCTTTGTGCTCATAAATTCCTCTGTTGCTGTAATTGTGACACAATCTTTTGAGGCCCTGGAATATTTGATGTGAAATGGGTGATTTAATTGCAGGAGGGAATATTTTGTGTTTGGTAAATCAGAAACTGTAAAAAGGCTGTAGATGCTGGCCACATCCTAAGCTCTCTCAGTAACAATGACTGAAAGTGAAGAATGAATGACAAATGCATATGAACGTGAGGAAGAAGCTCCCAGTGAATAATGACATTTTCCTCTTCCATGGATCAGTGTGCACTGATCTAGTGCTCAGCAGGCACAAGTATCAGACTCCACAGAATGAAATATAATTCCAAATTGCCTGCTTGTGATAATTATTCTCTAGCTGACAGCCTTTAGAACAGAGAATAACATCAATACCTGAAAGGGGTATAACATTTTTCATTTTCAGGTAGTGAAATCAACTAGGGGCAAATGAGCCCAAAATGGCATACCTGTTTATCAGAGATGGCTTCCAGTGGGAAGTCAGCATCAGCTGGTGCTACAGGAACAGTCTGGAAATTGAATTTTCTTGTACTAAGTGATCAAATTGAGGGGCTACTACACTACCTGAAAGCCAGCACACTCACTGCACAGTGTTTGATCAAGGTGGGAGTTAGTTAATCCCAGAACGGAACTACAACACGTTTGCTCTCTGAATAACTAGATTTCCTATCTCACTGCTTCGCACTGTTTAAGTAATTGAGCGGTCACAGCATTATTTCACAAGTGCTGTGCATGCTGTCTTTTATCTGACACTGATTTCTACTGTAGAAGGGTTTATAAACTGGGGTTACTGACCCATTTGATCTGCATGACATTGTCTACTACTGAAGAGGAATCTACAGCCTATGAAACATGAGCACGTTCAAATTGTTTTTCTAGGTGTAGGAAGTATTTAACATCTCTTTCTTTAGTTGCATTCCTATGGGTTTTCCTGTTTGAAATGCCTTGTACTCATATTTTCATTATAAATTATATATAAGCCTTTTTAAAACTGTGTTAGCTCACAGTTTCCCCATCAGAGAACTTAATGTATAACATCAGATTGCTGTAAAATGAGATTACTTTGTTCTATATGTCATGTTTAAATCCAAAGCCTGCTGTAACCAATTGAAAGATTTCTATTGATTTTAGTAAACTTGGATCACACCACCTAAACTGTAGCACAATACTCTAAACACAAGGGACATACTCGGACATTTATCTTGAGAATATAAAGAAAACAATACATCCAGATTCATAACTATGGAAAGAAGTTGCTGATCTAAAAACTGCTAACAATAATAAGCTAATGGTGCTGACTACATTGAAAAATAATGTTTTGTAGCTGAGAATTTCCTCTATCAAACAGTGCTATTGTGGTCTTTGTATCCACTGTACTTTCCATGGAGATAACTAGGAGGCATTACTTTTGGATCAGTTTACACAGGGCCTTCTAAATACTTCAACATATGCTGTATGTGGATCCTGCACATAAGCTTGGAAAGAGAGAATGAAGAGAGGGAGAGCTAAAACCAGATGCACTGCAAAGGTCTCACTGAAAGGTGGACTCTCTGTGAAAAGAAAGAGCCATTAGTTGGATTTTTGTTGCTGACCATGACATTTGATGCTCAGCAAACTCACTAACACAAATATAGTCTGGGGGAGAACAAATTTGTTTACAAATCAAAGTAAAATCTTTAGGACATGTAGGCAAAAGCCATGCTGAAGTATCATATTGAAAATCCAATGTATTCTAGTCCTTTCAAGATAATTCTTTTTCATTTCCAAAATATTTTAACTTGACACTCCTGAAATGAAAACAGACATATTTTTAATTGTAAAATATTATTCAAATGATATGTATAAAAAAAAATACCACTTTGGGAGGGCCAAACTAAGACTGTTATCCCAAAAAAGGTGGGGTTTTATTGCTTTTGTTTTTTTTTAACTTTGTCAAAAAAGCTGTATTTTCATTACTAGGCTCCTCTTTTTGCAAGACCTATAAAATTAAATGCAGCTTTGGGTTAGCCACTATCTGACCTGAAATAACCAGATACACATAGAACTTCTTTATGGAAGACCTCCTAAGCCTGCCAACAATTTCACTCTCGCTTTCCCTACTGTACTAGATATTATTAAATACTAAAGCCTTGCAAAAAAAAATTACCCAGGGCCTGATGTAAAATTCTTTGAAGTTAGTGGGAGTCTTTTCTTTGACTTCAAAGAGCTTTAGATCAGGCCCTATTACAACATTTTAAATAACGCAGTATGTGCACAGCGAACTGAGGTTTGCCACATGGATGTTACAAAATCTGAAGTACTGAGAAGCTCTACATTAGATTGGCCATAATAACAATGGTCTGGAAGAACAAACCTTGCATCCAATTAATTTAAATAATCAAATTGTTAAACTTGTTGACCTTAGAGTTAATAACCTTGATTGGGCTGTTAACTTTGATGGTAGGAGTTTAATAGGCAAAGAGAAGGTTTCATTTTTGAATAGCTATAGTATCCATACTGCAGCTAAGATTCTCAGAGTACAAAAAGGTTTGTTAAAAATCTTGATTAGTTTACACCTGATTGTTTTATTGCTTTATTTATTCTACTTGCAATTCATTTTAGCACCGACACATTTTAGTCAGTAGTTTCACAGGACATTCTTGGAAGGAGCCGATCCTCAGTACAAATATGAAAACATATGTCATAGCATAGAAATGAACACTTTTGTCTTATGCTGTTGCACTGATCTTTTTGGTAAAGACATCCGAACGTTTGTATTTAGTTTTAAACCACATCTTATTTCTCTTCTGTACTTCTCTTATTTTTAATATTAATTTACTTTATTTTTAGCTTTGTTTTTGCTATTACATTTCAGAAAAGGCTGTGCTATTTTTCCTTTGTATCAAGCCAACACAAATTCCATCAACTCATAAAGGAGCTGTGATTAAATAATAACTGAGAGTCTCATGAAGTATTCATTAGTTCTTTGTATGTCAGAGCTGCAGTACGTTACTCCCACAGATGATAACTGAAAGGCATAGAAGGGAAGCAACCTGCATACCACTACCAAATCTGTTAAGAGCAGATTCACAGTTTCTTGACAAATAGCCTGTGCCCAGTTTCAGCAAAGTATCTGAACCCATGTTTAACCTTGCATGTGTACTTCGGTTCTATTGGCTACACTGTAACAGGCTTAAGCTTTCTGATGAATAAGGAGTAAATTATACGTATGTTTTAAAGCAAATGTGCTTTAAGTTCACTTACTGAATGAATTTTCCATAATAAACTATTTCTTGGGTAAGGTTTTTTCAACTTTTCTATGTGGAAGCTGTTTTTTCTCCTTTTATAGCCTTCTTACTTTTAGTAACATAACAGCAATGATAACAGATACAAATGCCTGCTTAGTTGTTTTGCGCGTGTTTCAAGAGAATACTTGACTTTTATTCTAAGTTCTGTAGAGAAATTATCTCAGCTTAGATTGTAATACAATTTTCTGTGCCTTATGACTCTTACTATTAGTGTTCATGCTCTTCTGGGAGTCAAGCCCATGTACTTCACAAATCCTACTGCACTCTAAATGCCTCACTGGAAATCACACGTTTTGAATTTCCCCTGAAAGTGTTTAGGATGCCAGTTCCCTGGTATATCTCAACTCAGATATATGGACATTGATTTCCCCTGGGGAAGCATGCCATCACTCCCTGGAGGTCTGTTCATTTCTGTGGCCACTGGACTGAGGAAGCTGGTGAAATTAACCAGCCACACTCAGCAGTGGCATCACACCTTGTAAGCCAGCATTCACGTTGCCAGAGAAAGGACAAAAATGGCACCAAAAGATGGTAGAAATTAATAGAAGTGATTTGCTTCATATTTTAACCAAATTAAGATATGGACACACAAGCAATTTTTCATTTCCTACTCCAGTACACAAAGCAGACTGCTTTACTTCTGCATTTCATCCCTATTCTGTTCAAATTTTGTCACACAGATCTCCTCTTCTGTCTTCTTTATTTCCATAAGCAGTCCATAAAGAGACAGAGTAAGCTTGCATAGCTACTTTGGATGATCAAAAAATACATATTTTATTTCAGAATTTATTATTCTGATGCTGCTTTGCCAAATGGGTAACTGAACTCACATTTATCAACGTGTAGCTGAGTTCCATTTTGCATGGTACAATCTGAAACATCAGAGTCATGCTGCTATTTGAATGATAGAAATAGCTGAGAGGATTTAGACTTGATTTAAAATCCTACTACACACTCACAAGTGGATTTGTCTTGGAATTGACTTAAGCGTTTGTAATTCACAAGAGGTGATATAACTTTACCTTTTTGCCTGGTGACAAACAGGAATTTCTAAGTAAAAAATAGTTATTTTGATGTAAATTATGTACTCTAATTTTAGAAAATTCTCCCATGTCTTCTATTACTACCCCGGGAAAAAAAACCAAACCAAACCAAACCAAATCAAACCAAACCAAACCAAAACAAAACAAAACAAAACAAAACAAAACAAGCAACAACAACAACAACAAAAACCAGAAAACCTCCACCCAAAAAAAGAAGGAAATAAACAAGGAAAACCTGAAGTCTGACACAAGTCTGAAAAGCTTTAATCTAAGTATTTTCCAGCATTCTCCTTTTGCATGTGCATTTAGCTTTTATATGAAGTAAACATCTTCCCCGTGGCATCAAATCCCCCAATTTCCCTCAGTAAGTAACCAATAATTTCAGTCAACTCTGATTGTTAATGAAAGAACAATACTTGTCTCATGTAAATTCCTCTTCTATCTTTTTATTTCCTCCTTATTCCTTATGGTTTTTTTAGTCTTGTTTTATTTTGTTTTCCTCTGGACTGTTACAGGGTTTTTTGTTTGTTTGTTTTTTGGTTTGGTGGGTTTTTGTTGTTGTTGCTTGGTTGTTTGGTTGGGGGAGGGGGGGGGGTTGTTAAGCTAAAGTCTGTCCTTCCTTCTTCCACTTCTTCCTCTGCTTTTAAATTTTCTGATTTCATTACTTTTCCTTCCACCTCATCTCCTCCTAATCCACAATCTCATTTCAGTAATGGCTAGTGTGCTCCTTTCACTCTCTCCCCATGTATCTATGTGGAATCCATTCATCACGTTTCCTGATCGAAGACTATTCCATCTCTATAAAAACTTTGGCTTGAAGGTGATGCTATGAAACATAAGCTTTTGTTGTCAAATCCTGGCACTGTAACAACTGGTGGCACATTGTCCTCATTCAGAATTCATGTCCAAGGAGAATTATCCTCACTGCAAAATGCCACGCTTAGATATCAGAAATTGATTCTGTAATAGTTTCTGTAAAGTACTAAAGTGCAAATTTATCAACATCAACTGCTCAGAAGACAAGAGCGTAAGTCCTTCAGATTGTAGGAACATACAAATCTGTGGGAGATTTTACAAAACTTGACTGCTGTGATTCCTGACAGCTTTATGAATAGTAGTGGTCAGGGCCTCTACAGTCTTTGCATTTTTCAAAGAAGGGGGAAGGGACTGTGATAGCAGGGTGATTGTTTTTCTGTCCTGTCACCAACATGCAATACAAACTCTACCGGTAAAATGTAAGATATTCAATTAATTGCCTAAATCCAGGAGCCAAGGTGGGAAGACGAGGTTAAATACCTTGACAAAATCATGTTATCATGGTTGTTAACTGTCCCCTGTAATCAGTTCTGAGATTGTGAGAGATAGCTAAATACAAGTAACAAAGAAAATCATAAAGCAGTGTATTAAAAGATTCCACACTATTTGACACCATTAACCTTCATGTCAGCACAGATCTGTTTCATACCGCTGTTTAATCACATCTATGACAATGAAAACCTCATGCCTCTCCTGTGCTTTGTGTGTGATTTCTTTGCTACACAAACAGTCTCACCACTGTCCACAATCTGAGTCAGAACCAATCTGTCAGTGAAGCTCAAGCTCTTCCTCCAATACAGTCATAATGATGGTGACTTTCAATTATGACATGCTCATGAAACTACCTTACACACCCTGTCAAGGTGAACAACAAGAATGGTAGCAATGCATTCTGTTGTACAAGTTGAGGCAGACTTCAAGGAACAGAAAATTCTTGGCAAGCTTTTTAATCCATGGTGGCTGTTCTGCTCTCAGGCAAGTATCCTGAGACAATCCAGACTGTCTGGAATGCTCAGTTTTAATCTCCAACAGCATTTGAACTAGAAGAACCCCCTCTATGTCCTGCTAAGGTTTATGCATAACAGATGGGGATTAGGTTTTATAAAAGTGGATGTGAGTCCTGGATTTCCTGTAGAAAATTTGTTTTTAGATAGTATGATTCCTCACAACCAACTTTCAGATCTTTTCTGATGTACCCTTTTTTTTTTTTTTTTTTTTTTATTATTATTATTATTATTTTTAACCTTGTTGTGACTCAGAGCCCTTTCTGTCTATTTCTTTTCCTATCAGTCTTCTTTGACCTCACCCACTCAGTGTTGAGAAAGGGAACTATGTCCAACACTACTGGCACTAGTACTGTTTTGAACTCCTTTTATTCTTCATAATGCCTAGAATTAAATTAGCCTTTAGTGCAGATCAAACCTGGATAAGCTATCATAGAATCATCAAGGTTGGAAAAGACCTCCAAGATCACCGAGTTCAACCATCCACCTACCACCTATATAATCCCACTAAATCATATCTCTTAGTACCACACCTAAACAGTTCTTGAACACCACCAGGGACAGTGACTCAATCACCATCTCGGGCAACCTGTTCCAGTGCCTAACCTGACCACAAGATTGGAAAAGAAATTTTATCAGTGTCATGATCAAAAGACATATGAAGAAGCCTTTCACCAAAACCCCACTGAACGTCGTTAGCCCAAGGATAATATTCCATGACAACACACCTTACACACCTGGTTGCCCACTTGATACAGTATTTAGACACCAGTACTGTATATCTTATTAAGAACTGAAAGCTGGACACGTTCTGAAAGAACACTGAAATTTAGGAGCTAATGGTATCTGAGTTTCCCTTCAGTTTACACCAACAGCTTCTCTCTTAATACTCCTTGCAGCAATCAAAGCTTTTAGATCTGGAAATGCCATACTATGGAAAGGTCTACTGTGTTTTGTTATACTTGCAAAATGCATTAGAAGTGAGGCACTGAAGTGTTTGTGGAAAATTCGAAGCTCACTTGCTTATACCAATGTTAGCTTTCTTTATCTATGCATTTCAAAAACTCCTATGTAGTTCTCTAGTAAGAAAAAAGATTTGATTGCCTTATATCCCCTCAAATAGAATCTTTTCCCCTCTCTTTGGCAGGGGAAAGGAGAAGTTCCCCAAGAACAAAGTGGCTAAGGGATCAACATTGTAATGACTAATAATGTATTTATTCTTTAGAGGAAATAAGGGATTTGAGCTGCTCAGATCTCCGAACATATGGAAACTCATTGTTGCAATAGTTTCTCAGAGACATAGGCAAGAACATAGGCAAAAAAGCTTAATTTGAAATCTGGGAAACATTATTGCCAGTACCTGAATCACTCACAGAGCAGGACATTTCCTGACACCATTTGTTTAGAAATACTTTCATAGCTCTTTCTTCCAAGTCCTTCATCCGAACTCTTCTTGAATCCACATAAAGCTCTTTCATCCACAAGTCATTTAGATAGATGTTGAACACGGACTTTTACATCTTGTTGCATGAAGAACTATCTTCAGTTTGTGCTGCAATAGGCTTCTGCAATCATTATTTGATGACTCCTGAGTCTTGTACTGGAAAATAATCCCTCTCTATCCTCTGTCATTCATTCATGATTTTGTAACAGCTAACACATCCATCTTCAGTTGCCTCAGTCACTCATTCTTATTCAGAAGCTGTGTCAGAAATTCAACATTTTTTCCTGCCATTCTCAGACTTCATTCCATTTCTAGTAAATACTTTCTCTGATGAGGGACACAAGTTGTGCACACTGTCAAAGGGGTGTAAGAACCATGGATAAGTATGTTGGCATAGTATTTGTTTCTGTTTTGCCACTTTCCTAGAAAATTTCAACTCTTGCTTTTTTTACTGCTTCTGCTCATGAAATAATGAAATATCAGACTGATATTTTCATGGAATTATCTACCTTACAAATTCAAGGTCTTGTTTCTGCCTGGTGTCAGATCAGAGCCATTGTTTTCTGTGTGAGGCTAAGACTGTTCACATCAATCTACAGCAAACATTATTTGCTTTTCTATTGTTTTCATTTCCCTGATATCATCTGTAGACCACCTAGCTGTTTTAGGTGGGATATGCAGTGCGTTTGTTTGGTTGTTGTCATTCTTTTCATTTTCATGTTGAAAGAGTCAATTTTACAGTAATAAGATTAGAATTGAATAACGATTAAAAGAGAAATTACCAATCAATTGTAGATCTCAAAGGCTTTTGTTCTTAATTTAATTCAGCTACACACAGAAATGCATTCAATGAATTGTAAACACACACAGAACAATACAAAAAACAAAAAATCAACTCTACAGTTTAGCATTATGTTCCTCTTATAACAACTTCTACAGTACTGGAAGTACTGACATAATATTGGATCTAAGTGAAAATAATGCATTACAAATGCATTCTTTTCCATTTAACTAATTTTTGAACATGCAGTGTGTAGACTCATATACTCAAAAATACATGAAAGGGCATAGCTACAAATGATAAATGTTTGGGGTATTTTTTGTTGAGAAATGGAGAGACAGGCCAAATCTCTGAAAAAGGGAAAAACTAATTTTAACGTGATTAACACAGAGAACTTGTTAGTGTACCTGCTGAATGCATGTTAAACTCACATTTGGAAATACTCCTCCTGGCAGAAAAACTAAGTCAAGGAGTATTATCATGGCCTATGGAAAATTATGCAAGAGAAGTATCTGAGAAGAGAAAGAAATGTATCTTTTGATGGAGTTTAAATCAGTAGCCAGTAGATCATCAAGGGGATTCTCATAATTTAAGTAACTCTGAAAATCACTATGATTTTCACTTCATTTGCTAGGCAAATACACTCATTCGCTAAGTAAACAACATCAGATGTCTGGCACCATGTTTACTGTTACTCAGATAGAGAACTGTTACATCTAAAGCTTCATCCTCAGAAGAAGTTTCAGATTCATGCAAAATGTAATTATAAATACAATAGGACAAAAGAGAGTGGTTTACAGGGTGCTGCATAACAAAGCACAATTTTCAGGCCATTCTTTTTGCCCAGGTTCTGTAGTTCTTCAATAGACAACTGCAAATATCAAGCTCTCATCTGAAAGTGATAATGATATAGTCTGTCAAATGAAACTGGTTTGATAGACTTAGAACAATAAGTGTTTTTTCTTTCAAAGTATTTCTTTAACATCTTTATTATTCGGGCCTATTTGGACTAGTCTGGAAATCTCTAGCTGATATCTAGTTGCATCCCTCAGCTTCTTTCTTGAGATTTCCAACGCAGGTGATGTAAATAAATGATCTCTAGGAACTCAACCTGACACAACAAAGTCCATTAACAATAGTAGCTTGATATCTTTCAGGAGCAGCTGACCCTGAACTAATTTGGTACAAAGATCTTAATGGTAAAGGGTTTTGTATTCTCATTATTGTCCTATCTCCAATTATCTTTCCCAATAGTCCTTCTCTAGAGCATAAATTCTTCCTCAGTCACTGATACTGCTCTGCAGACCAAAGTACTAAAAAAAGTTTGTACTTCATTGATAACTGGTTACTACATGGATTTACATTGATTTACAATTATTCTAATTTATGCCTCTTACCAGCTTGCAAAATCTATAGTCATATTATTCACTCATCTTAAATAACTTTGATTTCAGCCCATAAACACAAAGGTGTCATGTCTGTTCTAGAGGCTCCAGATTTTTAATAAAAATACTCTTTCACATAAAGACAACGTGTGCTTCTGGATAAAACAAACGAACAAACAAATAAACAGGCATATAGAGACCAGAAATGTTTGGGTAGTGTCAGATATGTACATATGATGTAAGTATTACGTGGTAAAACACATTTAAAAACTAAAGCTCCAAAACTAAAACATGGACGAGGAAGTGTAGTTTGTTTCCTCTTATTGTTAGTAAGTAGAAATGCTGTTTTTGCATCAAGGTGATAAAAAGAAATAGTAGTGCACACAGAATCAAATATAATTGCTAATACAAAGCTAATTCCTTCCTTTTACAACTCCTTAGGGTTTTTGGGGAGAAAGGGGAAGACAAGAGTTTTCTTTAGGTTTGGAGTCCTATTAGGAATATTTGTCAATCTATACATTTTTATATATGGTTAAGCCAGGTACAACGTGCTTATTAGTCAGTGATAGAGATAAATAATTTTTCTGCATTTAGCGGAGAGAACTTGACATAAATGCAAAAGTTGACCTGAGAAAGTAAAATGTAAATGGACAGGAAGCAAAATTATTGGGTTGAGAGGGGTGAGTGTGGGGTTGCGAAGGCAAATCATAAATCAATAAATGCTGATCAGCTACATCTGGTCTCACAGCTTATTCAGAAAAACAAGGACTTCTTTATATGTGTTATTACACAGGCTTACATGTGTTATTACTTTTTGTCACACTGGTACATTGTGATTACTTGGAATGCAATAGCCTCTCCCACATACAGAGCACTGATACTGAATAAAACAATTAAGTTGTGACTTGTGAATGCAGTTGTGCTGATAATTGCTGGCATATCTACTCAAATTTGCCTAATTACACAATGACTTAACAGAAATTCCTTACTAATGTAATTAAATTGTGTCATTTTGAACAAGGTGATCTTTATAACCTGAGGATCTCCACTTGTAGAAAATTATTTTACCACTGTTTCTCTTGTCTCAAGCTGTTTCTTCCCAATATGGATGATATTATCAGGTTGAGTCTGCCACGCACCATGTATCTGATTTTGATCTTTTTAGAATTAATTTGTCTGCAGTTTACTTAGCAGAAATGACAGGTCCTTCCTTATTAAACAAGCTCTGATTCAAGAATAAGGTTTGTCTGGCAGTTACCAATGTTTCATGTTATGTGATTCCCAAGTTAGCTGGACAATGGGACTATTTACTGTAAACTTTGGAAATGAATACAGCCTGGCCTTGAAGGTGTCATGGTCAACCTTAAATTAAGACCCAAACAGTAGAGGTCAGATAAGAGGCCTTTTAATTGCCTTGGTGGTTGTGCTTGTTTGTGTGGGTTTTTTTTAGTGGGGCATATCATGTGTGTGTTTGTTTTTCCAAAGTGGCAGTATTTTCCTAGATGAGCTGCCCTGAGGGATTATAGTCTGTAAAATGCTGTTCAGGTTATACTTAACTTGTACTCTCAGTTTAACAGACAGAAGTTACAAACCTTTGATAATCCAGCCAACAAGGCTGGATCTTTAGGTCAAGCTGCAGAGTTTTGCTGGAGATGCACCTCTTCAAACATTTGTAGGAAAGAAGTACTTGATCAGAAAGGGCCGCATGGCTTTTCTGAATAAGGGTGACTTCCGGAGTCTGAGCTACAATGGTTTGAAAACACTCTAAACAGTTCTTCTGATCACTCCCTCAGCAAGGGTCACATTTTTTGTCCAGGGAAGCTGAGAAGCAACAACCACGACTCCAAATTTTATGCTGGATAAGACTATGTATGACACATTGCTGAGAGAATACTAGCAGAGAATGGAGCCCGTATTGGCATCAATACCTATAGACAGTCTATATCCATCACTTTGTACTACTGTCACTGCATCCAGGTTATAGGAGAGGTAGCAGCCTTCAAGTGACACAGGTTCAGGTACACAAACTTTTTTGAAGCTGCCTGTGTTTGGAGATGGCTTTGAAGATAAATCAATGAGAACTGTAAAACTGACACTTAATGCTGACACAAGATGAATAGCAGTCGTCTTTTATTAGATAAATGTAGTCCTCCAAAAACCAGTGTGACCTTAAAAACTGCTAACTACATTTAGCACCTCCTTGGAGAAACTTAAATTTTATTCTAACATATGAGCTTTTGTCCTATTGTTTTATCTGAGAATCATAAATCTATTGTGAAAAAAACGAGCTGCTACGGAATATTTTAATTTCTTCTCTTTCCTCTTCCCTTTCTCTTTCCTTTTTCCCTTTCCCTTTACATTCCTCCTCCCTCTGCATTTAATCCATTACCTACAACCTCTGGTTTCTCCTATTTTCTTTTATACATGTGATTCTCTCAGTTGTGCATTTGACTGCTTCACTCTCGCTGAGGTAGCAGTTCACAAAAGCTTACACTGCAGTTTCATTCTTTTACACACTATCTGTCCCTTGTTCTGCTTTTCTGAATGCCTTTGGAAGACTTCTGCTACCACCACAAAATACCTTTTCTTTTAACTTTTATGGTCGGAGAAATATCTGCTCTGTCAAATTGTCATCCAAAATCAGGAAATGATTTACCTCTGTCTCTGACTGACCATCTCTTGCATTCTGCTTTCTGGAATAGGCAGTAAGCACAGTTTAATTCATAGCAAACTGGTAGTGAAACAAAAGACAGAATATTCTGGATGAACTGAAGTCAAAGCCTCTTCTCAAAACTGTCAGGTAGCAATAGATTTCATAGGTTGGCTGTGAAAGGGTTAAAGATAAGTTCTAGTCAGAAGTACATTTTCAGAACTAGATGGGCAGCCCAAAGACTACATTATGTTTTCAGCACATTATTTCTTCAGCACAACCACTGAAAGAAGTTACAGGAAACAATTTTTTTTTCTTATTTTTTTTCTTTTGATTGGAGCTAATTGTGACTGGGTTAATTAGGCCGGAAATGCAGAAATCAAATATACTCTCATCAAAATGACTTGAAGAGAGCCTTTCTTCAAAAGAAAGAAAGAAGGTCTTGTTGAATTTATTTGGATATATACATGTGTTTGTTGGTTTGTTCTTTCTTTGTTTTTGTTTGTTTTTCTTCCTTTCCAGAGGAATATAACTTTTCAGGAAATTCAGTCATAAAAGACCACAATGAACTCACAGAAGAGCTATGGATGGAATTTATAAAGTACAAGGGGAAAGGCAATTAGCTACCCAAATCCTAGCAGAAGTCAATAGCCTTAAGCCACTTCGAAAATTCAAGTGCATAAACTGAATAAATGGAAATTCTGCAGTAAAGGTAAGTGACGTAGGGGAGCCAGGAAAAGAATAAAGAGAAGACTGATATAGATATTAAACAGAAAGGTGTGGACAGGTGAAGAATGTACAGTAGATAAAGCTAAGATGGAAGATGTACACACACACAGGTTATCTAGTAATATATGCATTGCTCTCATTACAATTAATTCACCATGTTTTCTTATTGCAGAATTATTTATCACCTTTTCTGCGTTCCTCTCAGTTGTTGGTGTGACTGCTTCAGTCATTAGGAGTACCGCCTATGGGCAGCTTGCTAACCACTCGAAGTGTGTCTTAATGGAGTAGCAAAGTACAAAGTTGCTTCTGTAAGTGGCCTGGGATAGCAATCAGGAATGCCCTTACTCTAACTGTCCTGAAATTTAGTGGCTATGGAGATAAACCTTTTCAAAGCACAATAATTTTTCTTATCACTCATTTTCCCCAGCTGTATGCATGGTCCAATGCCTCAGCTGTTAAAATAAATAAATAAAAATGAGATCCATCCTTCTCTGCTGTGCTTTAAGAGGTAGAAGTATCTGTCACTGCTACTTCTCCTTCTCAGGCAAAGCATGGAGAAATCCCCTTCACCCTCTGCTGAAAACCATGGAATTGAGGTAGAACCATAGTAGCACCTAGTAGGTCATGTTTCTCAAAGTTAGTCCCTTGTACTAAGTAGCCGATTCCTTGGATGTGAAGGATGAATGGTGTGCAGTCCTGTATTAATTAAATGAGAAACATTGCCCACAATCACTTCCCAATGCATCATATTACTGCAACGGGTGTGCAGTGTCATTTCCATGCAGGCCATCTGGAAATGTGAACCGCTGCTTCAGCAGTTATCAAAACCTTTTCTCCTGAATTTTAGTTTCACTAATTAGTGTTATACAGTAATTGCAAAAAAAGTTTTGTATGATTTGTTTGCTGCTTCCTTACAAATAGGACACAATCATTTCCTAATGGGATGCCTTTTCGCTAAATAAATAGCATTCCAGCCATAAATCAAAAGAGCAGCCATGCAGGAATTGCTTAGATTAAGATACAGTCATAAAAACAATTGGTCTTTCTAAACTTTTAAATGGTACTGAGCTGTGCATTCACACAATATTTGAGGAGGGGCATTTTTAATATGGAACAGAGGAAGAAGTGTGAACAGAGGTGATCTATCTACTGGCCTCTTTCTTGCTTTGGCTATTACATGTCTGTTCATTGAAGACACTTTGTATTTCAACTAATTTGCTTTTCATCATGCTAGGTAGATATGATTTTGCAATTAAACAGAATGTAATGAAATCTGGCTTATCATTCATCATGATTAGTTAAATATTCTATTTAATGAGTTTTAAAATGCTGCCAGAAAGCAAAATGCACATCCCATGGCAGTAGGGATGTCTGTGAATCCCAATTGCTAGTAGCTGGAATAATAATTCTGTCCTTCATTGACGTGCTGTTTCATGTTTTATTATACTTCACATAAAGTCCAGGAATCACTTCACTACCTTTAGCACTTAAACTTTATTTATGCGTGCTGCTTCAGCTCTAGAGCAATGGCCATCTTCTTTCTCTATCTTAATGGAAGACCTAATCCAAGGCTTCCTAAGACCAATGCAAACCTTCTTGAGATTTCTGGGCTTTGAATGAAGCCCACAACTTACTGCCAGCATGATAAGAAGTATTCCTAAATTGCTGAACCATCATATAAGTCATTATGATAACATATTTGTTATTTTCAAAGCAAATGACTTTTGCTAATTATGATGGTGATTACAGTATTCATCTTTTATCTCGGAAATTGTTCTTGCAAGGGAAAAATGCTAGAACACATCTGATAAGGAACAAATGAGCATCCCAATACTCTACTAGTTTAGATCTCACAGTTCTGTTGGGAAGCTCTGGCACTTGTCTGAGCAAATTTCAAAAATACATACAGAAAATACATGTTTAGTTTGGATTCTTCTTGAATGAGACAAATCTTATTTGAAAAAAAAATATTTGCTGAGACTGGCTACTCCAGCTTAACTGAACATCAAGAATACTCCTCTGGGTTTCTACGCACATTATCTCAGGGTCGGAGCCTCTGCAACTTCGTTGTCTATGGCTACAAAGTCAACTTTCAGACACTGTAAGCAATGTTAGCATTCAGATGCAGGTCACTCAAGTTTACCCTTAAAATGTGCATAAGGAGATCCCTGGCTACTTCACTCAAAGCAAGTACTGAAGAATCTGTACTGCTTGTCAGCAAGTGTACCTGGCTTTTAAATTCTGTTCCTCCCCAGGCCTCTTCCTCAGACTCATTCTGTGTTGACACAATGAAGGGGGAGGCATGTCTAATCTTAAGAAAAGGTCAGCTGACGTCACCTCGTGTTCACAGAAAGTTGCTTTTCTTCCTCCTGTAGAATAAACTTGGGTTTAAGTGCATTTAAAGATACGGTGATAATACTCAGCAGTGGTAAACTGTTGCAGGGCAATTCTTATGCAACCAGAAAAGCATGTACAGAGCAGTGCAATCTTTTGTTCTGACTTCTAATAGAACTCACAGAAATAGCTCCCTTGCTTTGCAAGCAAAGCATGACTGTCATGTTTGTCTTGCTAATATCATGTTTAGCCTAGATTTCAAATTGAAAATTTTACAACAGATACGTTGTACGTCCTGTTTATTCTCTTTTCCCCTTTGACACTGGAAGTAATTTTCTAAAACTACAAAAATATAGTTCATATGTTGTAAAGGAAAAATACAGAAATATGAGTCTGTGTCCCAATAGAAAAAAACCTTCAGTTTGCCACATTATCGTTCCACAAGACTTGACATTATGTTCTTCTGGTCTTCTTCAGGGCCAATAGATCCTGAGATATGATATAGTATGTTGTAAACATGAAAATGACAAGAACTTTGCTACACTTGCTCTGCAGCTCAGCCAGTACAGGCAGACCATGCAATATCACGGATCTCCACGATCTCCATTACTTCAGCATGAATTAACCAGAATAAGACCTAAGTGGATTGCTTTTATAAAGCTAATGTTATGCATATATTCACTCACCACTTTTCTCTCTGGATTTCCTCATCGATCATACAGAACGGCGCAAAGCTGATGCAGTGGCCATGTGAATGCTATGACATAGCACAACAATAGGAGTTAAGCACACTTCCAAACCTGGAGCCCAGATTGACCCATTTCACAAGATTTGGAGTTTCCCTTGTTTTGAATACCTATACAACAGCCAAGTTTGATCAAATATTTCTATCTGGTCCGTTGAAATTATGCACATAACAGTGCACAACACATGACACCGGTTGTTCAGAATTACAAGAAACAAACAAACGAACAACAAAAAGCAGCCCAACAAAACAAACATTTGTGATGGACCAAACACCGATGGCTTTTTTTCTTGGTAAATTGCTCTATTAGCATCTTGTCTGTCAAAGTAAAACACAATGGATCAAGCTTCACAGGATGAAAGAGAATTGTGGCCTCACCTCTCTCAACTGGCAAATGTTAAACTGAGTAGCCTTGGCATGTTACATATGGGGAAGATTGAACCATGATAAAGGGGGAGGAGAGTTTCCAGCTTGGCAACCCTGCAGGCATGCATCTGTTCTTATCCTCAGCCATCCAGGAACATCTCAAGCTCTCAATTCTTCTTTTCCCCTGGCACCACAGGAGAAGCTCATTACACAGCCCCATTCCTTACCCCAGCATCACCCCCAAAGGTATAGATTAAAAGGGCCAAGTTACTTTCATAGCAGAGATAACTGTCTGCATATCATCTAGAAATGATGATATGCACTGAAGAATTAAAAATGGAGAGAATTTAGTTGATTGAGCAGAACAGGGAAAGAGATAAAATCTAACAGCTCACTTCTATGTGGTACCCCACTGCTTTTCCTCATTCTAAGTTCATTTCAAAGCTCAGTATCCCACCATAAATGTGGCTCTTTTTTTCCCTACAAAATAAGCCCTTACTGGTGCAGTTGCCAGCCTAGAGCTAAGGAACATGAGGCCTTTCCTCCCTTACCCTTCTCTAATGTCATTAGCAGGTAACATAAGATCCAAGAATATGGAAGCAAATCCTCTGTGCTACTGCCATCCTGCCAGCTGACCTGGGTCAAATACACTGCAGTGTTACTGTAAACCTCAACAGCTGATGTGGGGCACGGCCTAGGGCTCATTACACAATTTCACAAGTGCTCACCCTTGTTAATACAAACCCCACAGTACTTAGGATCACAATAAATACATAGCTTTAACACTATATGCTTTAGTCTCAGGTTCACAATCCCCACCACGTTTTCCTCTACAGTTTAAGAACAAAGAATCATAGAATCATAGAATCATTAAGGTTGGAAAATATTTCTGAGATAATCTAGTCCAACCATCAGTCCATCGCCACCATACCACTAAACCATGCCCCTCATTGCCCTATTTGGCAGAGGTGCTGCCCAAAAGAAGTACTAAGACAGAGGTCTTGTGAAAAGCAAGTAGCAGTGGTTCTGCATAGACCTTAGAGAGAGGAGAAAAATAAATATAGCAAACCAGATCTATACAAGATGGTTAATACACTGTCTTTTGTGCTTTGCTTTCTTCATGCACCACCATCCAGTAGGAAAGGCTTCCAGTTGCATAAACTGCTGATATTCCAGCACAACAACACTACATGCAGAAGACAGTTTTAAGCAACTTAGACCAGATTATTCTTTGTGCAAACTGTGATCCTAAGGCTGAAGATGGAAGGTGCCCTTGGAAACATATTTTGCCTTTGGTAACTGATTTGGAAATTAGTCATGCCCAGAAGGGCTGCTGTGTGCAGGATGTTGTGTGCACACCAAGTGGACAGAGCTTCCGGTACCCATCATTCACTCTACAGACACGCATTACAGACAGTCTCTACAGCAACAGCTATGTGCCAAAAAGATGCCCACAAAGCTCTCTTCTCTGAACTTTCCCCTAATTCATTTTTGCTGCTCTCTCAACATTAAATAGAACCTGTTTTTTACTTTAGCCTATCTTCTTGACAACACAGGTTGAAAAACACCAGCTCAGAATACCTTCTATTGAGTCATAAATAATTATTTCGAGAGCATATTAATAGTCGTGTTTATCAAGGTTGGAATAAGTGTCTACTTGCAACTATCAGTTTATCTTTTAGGTATATTTGATCGGTGACTTTTTTTTTGGCTCTGATGAGTGCCAAAAAGTACAGAGGAGTATGACTTCCTTTTGGATTACTGTTCTGCACCAGGTGAAGTGAGGGAGAAACAATGCAGGAGTCTTTCTGGATCTAAATCAGAGAGGTCTGACAACAATTGGTGTAACAAAATAGTTGTTTCAAAAAAATAGAATAAAAAGATGCATACAGATAGCAAGTAAATCTTATGACTCTTCAGGTGCAGAGACCTCTGCTTTCCTGAAGCAACGAATGGATTGTGTATGGATTTTCCCTCATCATGCTTCACAGAGCAGATCCTGCTTACGAACAGAGAAACATTCCTTTTCTTCACTCTTTTAAGATACTGTATGCAATTTTTTTATAATAAAACAGCTCTATTTCTAAAGGCTATTCATGAGAGCTCCTTGCTACACTGTTAGATAGAGGCCAGGCCACACAGATGGTGTAATGGATGCTACCCAGCAGGAGCTCCCCTCAAGCACCTCTGTTATGAGGAGCTGTCGATGTCATTCTGTGGCCACAGGATCTGCACAGCGTGGCACAGCCTGAAGGCCACGCTGGACACACACACAGACAAGATGAGCAGTAACTCTTGGCACCACCTTTATCTGGCTGCTTTCCAGCAGAGATTAACATTTGGTTGAACAGAGAAAGTCACTACATCTAAACCCCATAAATCCTAATCCAACAAGTTGTCATAAAATCATAGAATTGCACAGATTGGAAAAGGCCTCCAAGATCATCAAGTCCAACCACAGCCTAACCACTGTACTCTAACTCTAACAACCCTCTGCTAAATCATATCTCTGAGCACCACATCCAAACGGCTCTTAAACACATCCAGAGACAGCAACTCAACCACCTCCCCGGGGAGCCTATTCCAGTGTTTAATTACCCTTTCTGTAAAGAAGTGTTTCCTAACGTCCAACCTACACTTACCTTGGTGCAACTTGAGGCCATTTCCCCTCGTCCTGTCACTTGTCACCAGTGAGAAGAGACTTGCCCCATTCTCACTGTAAGCACTTTTCAGATACCAGAAGAGAGTGAAAAGGTCTCCCCTCAGCCTCCTTTTCCCCAGACTAAACAGCCCCAGCTTCCTCAGCCTCTCCTCATAGGGCTGATTTTCCAAGTCCTTCTCAAGCCTCGATGCCCTTCTCTGGACCTGCTCCAGTACCTCCATGTCCTTTTTGTACTGAGGTGCCCAAAACTAAACACAGTACTCAAGGTGAGGCATACATTGCCATGCATTAAGTCATAAAGATCAAATCCATCCTTTTTCCTGTATAATATTTTCATGCTCTTTATCCCTATATGTATTATTTCATATATACTATTTCGCAAGCCATAAACCCCAGACAAGCAAGCAAAGAAAACCAAACGACCAACAACTGAACAAAAATCCAGGCTGTCTTTCAATCTGAGCATCTTTCTCCTAGGGGAGAAAGAGGCAAAGATAGTTCAGATGGTTTGAGAGCACAGTTTCCAGAGTGCAATCTTTTTCAGAGGAAAAGAGTCACACACAAATAAAAGTGGGAGAAAAAGAGTAAAGATAATTTCTCTTCACAGGCAAATTCTACCTGAAGGATTGTTCTGAACACCATGACAAACACAAAAATACAAAATCTGCAGGTAAGGGTGTACCTATGATATTAAACAATAAGCAAATGGCTTTACCTGGATACATCTTCTTTCTTTCTGAAAATCTACTGCCATTACTTATAATCACAGCTGTGAAAACAGAAAATGCTTCAGTGGTAAAGAAAATGCACATTTCAACTGTGAATGTTACAGAGCATGCTGTGATAATGTTAAATCATAGCACACTGCTTAGGATAAAGTGTGCCAAGAAATAAGAACGTAAGTCTGACTAGATATATGCAACAGCTTTGTCTACTTAGTATCCTGTCTGAGAAATTAGTGGTCATTCAGTAAACTGGTTCAGTGCCAGCAGTGAGAGTTTTCAATTATTAGAGCTAGATCGGATCCAGGGATAATTTAGTATCAGCACATTTCTGATTGAAGGCTTTCTCCCACAAAGCATCTGATGAGGCTAAGAAGTTCTTTTCTAATTCTGTTTCCTCACAGTTGATTTTCCTCCTTGCTTTGCAGTTTCCCATAACTAATATTATATTTTTGCTAAATTAATGCCATTCTTTCTTCTTCTCATGTGTAATTTCTTTCCTCCTAGAGAAAGTAATACACAAGAAGGCTGATACTCAGTTGAAAAGGAGAATGACAGGAAGCGAAGAAGTTCTCTTGGAATTCCTGATTTTTCTCTAACCACTCTCATCCCAGTAGGATTGGTTCCCAGCACTACTAATCTTCCTAATCCTGTGTCTGCAGTTAAGGCCCTCCTACAGCCAGCAGTTCAAAGACATGCACCAATTATCTCAGGCAGCAAAGGAAAGGGTTCACAGTTAGCACCAGATAATGCTTACACTGATCTGTCAAGGCATGGAGCTGCAATTACAGAACCTTGTTAGCAGTGCAAACTGACTAACAGTGAAATGCTCCTTCGCAAGAGCTTCCTTGGAACTGAGCCTTAAGAACCATATCAAGCAGGTCGTTCCCTGCTAGTTGCTCAAAGGAACGTGATCCTTTTAAAAGGCTTGTGGTATTGCTCCCAGTCTGGTAGCAAGGAAACATCCTGCCCAAAGCTCCTGACTGCATTTACTCAAAACATTATAGACACAGGCAAAGACATTTACAGGAGAAAGAAGAGAACAAATCAATCTTCAGCCCAACTTTGGTAGCTGCCAATTATTGTATGTAGGCAGCATTTAGCTAAAGGTCTGTACACAGAAATGACACCTGGGAACGAAATTCAGACTTCCCTTTCACTCTTACTTGCTCCCCATCACCTTACAGAACCAAATGTGAAGGTGTATCAGTGGATATAGCATTGTCACATAGAAATACTAGACATCAGTGGTAACTCACAGTTATTTTTGAATATAAATGCGTGTGTATATATATACACACATATGTCTTTATATGTATATTCTCTTACAATTTTCTCTCCACTGCTTTTTTTTTCTTTTCCTTTCTTGACACCTTTTCTTCCCAGAAGCTAATATGAAGAACAGGGAAAAAAGGTTAGACTTGCGAATGCCTGCAAAGATGGAGGTAAATGCTCAAGAGAATGGTGTAACTGGGAATGCACTGAGGGAACAAAAATACTTAGGTAAACAAATGACTGAATCAGAGGCTGTAACAACCAGATCTCTGCTGGAAATTAATATGAATGAGATGTTATGCTTCGTTGACTGAGTTTACTTCATTTCTTTAAACATCACTATTGTTTTTATGTTGCAGCTACCTAACTTAGTTCCAACTTGCCATTTAATCTATAAAGCCATTACCAGCTGAACGGTGATTAATAAAGCAGAAGGAAGATGCTCTGATTATACCTTAATTATTGCCCTGAAACTGATCTTTGCAGAGAAGATCTATATTCTTAGCCTTCCCTGCTGCTCTCAGCGATTCACATCTGAGCTATAACTAACACTATTACACCTGTTTAAGCTCAGAACTAAATGTGTTTTCACTGATTTCCAGAATAAGCTGTAAGTCTACAAAGCTTTGTTTGCCTTCCCCCCTCCTTCCTGGTCCCATGCATCAAAAGGAGATATTTGATTAACAGCTAATTAAACACTTCCAATGAGCGAGACAGAGCTCTGTAAATCCACATCTTCCTAGCCACACATTGTTTAGAGTCAGCTAAAAGTTTTGAGTTTGCATTTTGCCAAGTTGAAGGCTATGTTCACACAAATGGAAATTGTGAAGCATGCAGAGATAAAGCAAGACATCATGCTCTTAAATAGAGGGATACGAAGTGGAAAAACACCCAAGGTTCTCTGTTTAGGTAAAGACCTGAAGATATCTCCTTAATAATGAGGTGCCATGCTGGCTTATTAGATCCCTGATCATTTAAAATGTAAATCCTAACAAAGGCACAAAGAGGTACAACAAATAGAAGGAGTGGGTTGGCTTTTAATAAAAGAACATGCCATCTGCTTCTTTTATCTCTCAATGAATCAAGCATTGCCATCTTTGCAATTAGCACTGACAAACCGCAGACTCCCAGGAAACAGGACAGTAAAATACAGTGCATTGGTTTTGCATCCTCAGCTGAGCAAGCAGGGGGACTAAACTTGTTTCATGTTATGAGATGATTGCAGTTCCTGCCCAGAAAAGTGCAGAGGTACAGAAGTACAGAGGCGCATCCTCCTGAATCTGTGGTTACACCACTCTGGAGGTGCCATTTTAAATCCAGTGGAAGGCCATAACTGGGTGGAAGTGGGACTTCTTTCTTTCATACTCACTCAGCAAGGAGCACAGATAGATGAAGAACTAATCCTGATGGAGGGTCATGATACCCTCATCAACATTCATCAGCAGAAAATGTTTGACCTGAAAATTGGAAGAGGAAGACAGTGGTCTTCTGAAAGACAATCTTTTCTATTTTATTGAAAGTCCTTACCAATTCTCTCTTCACAAAGCAGATTGCTGGGAAGACACTGAATTGGTTGTTTCGGCTCCTTCTACAGGCAGCCATTAAAGGGGCACTGATATATTAAAAATGAATGTTTCAGTGTTTACAGATTGTTACAAAAAGAATCAGCATTTTGCCTCTCCCTCATAGGAAAGAGAGGAAATGGCAAGCTTTCACTTCACTGCAGTTTTGCTGGTCTGCACAGGAGGGAGACACAATTTACCTCTTAAGGCAGTCACAGAAGCTCTGCTTATTCACACTCACTGGAGATACCACTCACTTGCAAACGTGCACTTAGGGATTTGATGGTGGAGGAGAAAACACACATGAAACATGCAGAAAGCATTCACATGAAGAGAGAGATATGCAGTAAATAAGTAAGGAAGTGAATAAATACATCTGAGGTGTTTTTCAAGGTTTTTTGGTTTTTTTTGGTTTTTTTTTTTTTAGGGTATACATAGTACATGAGTAGAGCTCAGTTTGACCTGTTAGACTTGTCAGTCTAAGCTTATCCATTTTCCTGGTTGAACCTGTTGGAGGATATTTGCTGAGAAACGTGACTGATGCAGGATCACAGGACATACAAGACTGCCCAACAGAGTTAATAGATGTCTAGTTATACCACTGGTTCCAGAAACAGAGGTTTCAGGATTAGATACTGTTCACTACCAGTAATTTACAGTGACATGCAGGAAAAGTCTCTCCTGGAATTCTTTTCTATTTCTTAGATACCATGTAAAGTGAAAGGCAAAAAAGACTGATGAAATGTTTCATTTAGCAACTCCAGGCCTGCAATCCCAGAAAAATTTCATACTGTGACAATGCACATTGAAATCTGTAGGGCAGTATGGCTTAAGATCTATATCTATGTCAGGTAAATACTAAGAACATCAGTTTATCTTATTTAGAGATACTTGTGTGTGCACACTTGACTGCAAGAAAAGGCTAGTCAAAAAGGACAATTAAGTTTTATAGAGAAAATTAACAGTTCAAAGATGACTTCCAATGCTGGAAGCTTTTCACATACTGCTTTAATTTATAAAGAGTTCTTTTAAATATGGTTCACTTTGTTTTGATGGGTACGACCTACTTCTTGTTTTTTAACTGCCTCTCTCCAGAAAAAAAGGCAAGAGAATAAAAGGCTGAGATAAAATGAGCAATTCCCATTTATTTTGAAGCAAAAACATTCAGAAACTGCAAAGAAGATGGTTGGTGAAATGATGTTATTATGAATGTTGTTGCAAACAAAGAGCGTTCAAAGAAACTGTAGTTCTTTTGCAAAAAGTAGCTGAAAGAAGTAACACTGCTAATGGCCTATTTTTGATCAAAATTCCCATACAAATAAGCAACAGACTTCTACCTGCTCTACTATTATAGTTTTCAACTTTATTTCAGGATCAGTGGCTTGCCCTAGCTGTAGAGTAAAATGGATACATTCTACATATGAGCTTGATTTTTAGCATGACCTAAATGAACAGTGTACATGATTCCCTGGCAACAGCCACACCAGACTGCAAAGTATTTAGTTTCATTATTAAGAACCTCAGACTTCTCGCTGGCTACATCAGATTTTGATATGACTGCATGCAGAACTGAAGCATCATTCCTAACAATTTAATTAAGTCACATTAGTGATTTAACTTTTAAATTTAGTTTAGTTAAGCTACTCAGAAAGAGCACAGATTAGCAGAGAAGCACTGGGTAAGTAAAACAGAACTATAAATCTTGCAAAAAGCCAGAATTATTCTCAGAGAGAATGTGGTAGGAAAGTTCCATAAGTCCATGGAAGTTTGGAAAGAGCCAAGCAGAAACCGTAAAGCATGAACATGAATGAGTAAGATTGAAGGATGCTACAGATTTGGTGTGTCCTGTTCTGGGGATCTCCTAGTTCCTTTTTCTGTGGTGTCAACCACTTTTTTTTTTTTTTTTTTGCTTGTTGTGCTGCACAAAGCTAGATATGGTTCAAAACAAACAGATAATTAGGTCAGCAAAGGAAGCATCACAACAGAGCTCTGTGCTGAGTGAAAGGAACAGGCAGAGTTTTGCAACAGAGCATTCTCTGTTCTTAGTCACAACAAGAAGCCAAAACACTTTTGCCTTGTAAACAAGAGACCCTTAAAGCCAAAAGAGCAACCATAATTTTCCACTTCAAATGATTACAGTTGTACATAAGCACAGCTCTCTTCCCTCTCAAAACACAGCCAGCATAGTTGTCCTTCTCCCAGTTAACTATTTTAACTAAAGGATTGAAGGAACCCACACACCTTAATAGCTGGCCAGATCACTCCAGTGTGTGGCAAATGCCTTAAAAATTTCAGGGGAAAGAAGAACAGTGCTAAAGATAAGAACGCTGATATAACCCTAAATTCATTATTCTGATGCTTAAAGACAGTATAATGTTCAAAAATATTCCTCATGTATCGCACAATTTCTGGGCACTTCAGAAGGACAGTTTCAGTTTCAGGAACAGCTTAAAAACAGATGAATGATGAAATTGGAGCAAGAGAGAGATGGCACTGCCTCTTTCCTCCCACAGGATCTAGCTTGCCTAAGGTGGATGTCTGAAGCAGGTCAAATGACAGATGCTACAGAAAATATATCACTCCAGATCTACCTTCCAACAGCAGTCATCTGGCATCATCTATCTCTTAAGTATTCCTTCAGCTTCCCCTTCCAGTTCTCTGAGGCAAGTATTAGAGTCCAGAGGCTCATAACTGTGCACTAAGTGTAAGGAGTACACAGCTTGTACAGTGTATAAGTCACCTGCTGTAGTACAAAATGTAACCAATAAAACCAGAGAGTATGGTCATGCTGAGTAGCACAAAACTGAGTGAGAGGGGATTAACAAGGAAAAGAGAGTAAAGCCACATGGAACAGATGAAGTAGCTCTACATTTTCAGCTGTATTTAAGTTTGTGTGACATCTACAGAGGTTATGGCTTATGCAAAAGTGATGAAGTCAGTGGCTTCTTGTGACTCTTGCCTTGTTATTTTGAGCAGCATGATATCTACTGACTATCTCCAACCTCAATGCGGCTAGTAGGGACAGAGGGGAATGAGCTGAAATCTGGAAGACATCAAAACAAGTGGGCCTTCCAATGGAACATTTATTCCAACTTGCAAATTAGTTTATCTAAAGGATTCCTTGTTTCATAATAGTGAATATAGCAGAATACTTACAATACAAAGATGAAGCTGGAAATCTGCATAGGAATAGCTTTTTTAAGGAACACAGGAACATACTCCATGATATGTGCCCAGTCTAAGTTGTTCTCTTTTCTGACATTTATGATCAGCAAGAAATGGTTCAATAAGCTAAAGACTAAGAATTATTTACAGAACTATTCAGTCAGTAATTCTGAGTACCTCTGAGAAAACTGTGGTGTTTTGAACACTTCACTAATGGAAAACAGCCAAAATTTATCAAAGAAACTAACTATAAATTATTTAGTGATCTTCAGTCACAGCCTTCTTCTGGAGGGGCAGGAAAAGCTTGTGTGCAGTGCTGTTTGATCTTTCCTCCATTGCAATATTTGTACTTTACTACAGAGGTGGTTGTATAATTAAGGCAACAGACTGTTGAGATCACTTACTATTAAGGACACTTTTGGCAAGCCTCTGGGTAAATCAATTAGAGCTAGACACACGTAAGAACCTTTACCAGTCTACTGGTTGGCTCTGCACTCTCCCTTCTTCTCCTAGCATTGGCTTTGGGCCTTTGAATTCATGTCCCAACATCTATGCTTTGTTGACTCTATTTAGGCTATTTAGACTGGACACTCTTAGGAGGGCAGAGCTGCTATGGCTAATAACCAGACACAGATCTCAGGTGGCATATTTCTGGCCACCATAAAGATAAAAAAATAACTCCCTGACAAACAGTTCACCTCTGCTCTAACTCCACCACTATCCACCTGAAAATGACATTCCAGCTGTGCTATATACTATTGTTCAACTTAAGGTAAAATTTCTGTCTTTAACTAAAGCCCTTGTGCAAGCTCCTGTACCTCAGCAAAATGGACTGAGCAGGTTGGTCAGGTTCCTGCAGGTTTCAGAAGGGCATTTTGCTGTGCAGCCGTCATCCGTTTTGAGAAGCTTAATGCCTTTCACACCTAAATCTTAGAAGAGACAAATGAAATCACTGAGTGCTGAGGAATAATGCCAAGTACAAAATGTTTTGCTGCATGATCTAACCTCCAAGCTCTGCCTATCTCAGGACTAGATGTCCAGGAGTGTCCCTACTCATTTCCATTGCCTACATGGCATTGTGAAGTTGCTTAAGCATATCCAGTAGTCATCTGTTTGACTCAGCTGCCATGGCTGGGACCTCCAAGGCACTGTAAATAAGACATTTTAATCACCGTGTGCCCTGGTGGCGAAGTGGTAGGAATGCCGCGTTGCAACACCTGGGTTCGAATCCCCCTGTGGTAGAAGTGCAGCTCTGCTGCACAGGAGGCTCGAATCCCGGGGACTGGACTCGATGATCTCTAAGGTCCCTCCCCGCATAAGACTGTGATACTGTGATATCACAATGTGCTTCGGAAAGGAAGGATGGAATTTCCTACCTGCTGGAAACAATGTGTTTTCAACCAGGTTTTCATACAAAAAATGCCTAAGACCTATCCATATTCAGTCTAAAACATTAAATCAGAAACATTAACAGCTGACAGGCATGGCAAAAAATCCTCAAACATACTTCCACAGCAAAGATATGTGAACTGAAAACTAAATCCAACAATACAGATGTCATCTGAACAACTGAAATAGCTTTCAGTAAATATTCTGTAGATGCATACAAGAAATATAATGGCTTTAAGACCTAATACCCAAGGACATTTGCATGAAATTCTTGCAGTCTGGATGCAGTGTTGGGAATTAGTCTGCACAAGATTTCTCAAAAGTATTAAAATTACTTTTTTTTTCTTCAGCCTTGCAAAGCTGGTATACATTTAGCCCGCGAAGACCTTCTTCACAACAAACTCAACATCTTGAAAATGACACTTTAAGTGAAAAATATCTAGTGTTAGAAGCATCTACTTCATTAGCAGACTGAATCCTACCCCCCCAGTGGCTTTTAGAGGCTGTGCAGGGACAGCAATAGTTGAAATGATGTCATTCTGTCATATTGCTCTGTCCCCTACACTCTACCTGCTGACTCTACAAAGAACAGTAACCAGGGTAGCTTATAGTTCACTGCTCTGCTACTGTTGCCAAGGACGAGGCATGTGTCATAAAGCACAGGCATTTACTAGTCTTGCAAGCAGAAAATCCCAGGCTGAGTTGTACAGCCCTACTGCAAACCACCTGTGGTGCTGTCACCTGCACCATTGTGGCACAAAGCACTGGTCACATGCTGAAGCAGCAATGTATGGTTCTGGAAGGCACCGTCAGATTATATAAGAACAATGCATCCATATCAGAATAAAGGATGAAGTTTTGAGCATTTTATGGACAAATCACAGGAAAGATGCTTGCAATAAATAAAATCAGCAGAAAAAATGAAGGACTGAATGGAGGGAAGCTTCATTGTTAAAACAGACACACACATGCACACAAAACCATCAACCTGCAAAACTAATTGGCCTATTTTATGGTAGGATAGGAATACTCATATTTATGCAAGGAACACAGCAGTGTATGTATCCTACCTACTCATTAGAGGATATATCCCTCATTGACAGAAAGATTCTAATTACAGAATACCCACCTTTGGTCTAGAAATAAATTTCTGGTAGTGAATGTTTTCTAAAGCACAAGAGTGACTGCTGAGCAGAACAGGCCAAGAGCATGATGACTGAGATGCCTTGGCTTGTATTGGAGGGAAGTTATGAGGAGTGGAAAAAGCAAGAGGATAAAAGTAGAAAGGAGACTGTAAAGAAGACATATTTAAGACATTTCCATAATGATGGTCAACACTGTCTTACTACCGAAGCAGTAACTTGAGACAACCTGGAGTCAGCTTAAAAAGTTAGCAATGGACTCACACTCAGTAGCAAAAGGCAGCCACAGCAGAGATGGTCAGGAGTCTCATATCTCTGAAACTCAAATCCCTGCACCTTTAAGTGGAATCTAGAGGAGCAAACTGATATCATTTACATGGACTTCTTAAGGTCTTTGACATGGTCCCCCACCACATCCTTATTTATAAATTAGAGAGATATGGATTTGACAGATGGACTGTTCAGTAGACAAGGAATTGGTTGGAAGGTCACAGTCAGAGGGTTGTAACCAATGGCTCCGTGTCCAGGTGGAGGCCAGTAATGAGCAGCGTCACCCAGGGTCTATCATAGGTCTAGTACTCTTTAACATCCCTATCAGTGACATAGATCATAAAATTGAGTGCACTCTCAGCAAGTTTGTTGACGACACCAAGCTGAAAAGTGAGGCTGTTACAACAGAAGGAAGAGATGCCATCCAGAGGGACCTTGATAAACTCAAAAGGTGGGCCCTTGTGACTGAATGAGGCTCAACAAAGCAAAGTGAATGGTTTTATGCTTGGGTTGACATAATTCCAGATATGCACACAAACTGGGAGAAGAACTTGAGAGCAGCCCTGCTGAGAAGGACTTAGGAGCCCTTAACCAGATTCAGCAGTGCATACTTGCAGATTGGAAAGATGTGGAGATTTTTGAAGGGATCCAAAGGAGGGTCATGAAGATGATCGACGACCTGGAGCAAAAAGGCAGCTGTGGCTAGATCCAGGTACCCTGAATTGGTTTGGTGGTTTACCTGGTAATAAATAAGTGCCCCAAAGAGTACAGAAGTGGATGAGTTTCTAGGGAGCTTTCCCATCAGAGGGAAGCAAATTTTTCACTATGACTTTCTGCTCTATAGTGCATCCCGTCTAATACCTTTCAAGCTGTGTGCCAGCTCTCTGGCCTTTTGATTCAGTGTCAGTCCCAAGAGGTGGGAAGTGATTTTCTAAAGCACCTTTCAACTCATAGGATGCTGAGAGCCTGATGTAAGCTTCAGAAAAAATCTGGAGACTTGTCATACGCACTTATCTATGTATAATCCAAGGAACAGTGCACCAGGTTATGGAGGTAGCTTATTTGTTTCTCATCTTGAAATTGATGCTTGTTTAGAACAAAACCACTGAAACAAAATGACTGCTTTTTAGTAGTCTGAGCAATGTGGCAATACCACTTCCCTGAATGTCTCTAATAGAGATTGAAACACAATGGGAATAAAAGTCTGAGCTTCAGTAAATCTAGATGTGATGTCTGGAAACCTTAGGGGGGAATAAAAGTTTATCAGCTCTTATTCTTAAACCTTAAATACAAATGAAATTGTTTCAAGCATTATTTTTTCCCTTGAAATATATTCACATCTTTATATATGTTTCCATGTTACTTTATATTACAACTTTCTGCAGCAGTAATTTCCTCTGTGACACTGCTAAACACAGGAGGACTCAGCAATCCCATATATATATACCTCTCTCTCTATATAAATGTGTGTAACATATATATAAACACACATACAAGTATTGTGGAACCCAAAGATTTAGAATCCCACTCACAATTTTTCTAACTTCCAGTTATTATTTAACTTAAGTCTCAGCAGAAGACTCCTTCTCCTTTTGAATACTACTGAAAAACAAAACACAAACTGATAGAACGATCATCAATCTATTTTAGTAGAAAGCCTCACAGAGAAGTCATTTGTAATACATTATCAGTAGATCAGGTTATGCTTCTGCTACCCTGTGTAGTCCATAGGTGAATATTTAATGTATTTCCACGTTTGATACATTATCCCCTGAAAACCACAATTATGAGGAACTGAGAACAGTTTAAGTAGGTAGGTGGTCTCAGCAGAAGGCAGCAGGTATTAGAGCTGCCCTGAAGGAGCCCATGGCTGCTGCTTTCATGTAAGGGTTTATTTATTTTCTACATTCAATTTTAATGAAGTTCATATTGCTTGCTAGCTTTGGGACATGGGGTACCATTTCATAGGTATCAATAACTTACTTCTTTGTTTTTTACACTTCAGTAAAACATTCTGGTGTAGCTACAACATTCTGTTCCCCTGCAAGTGGATGGACAGTGACAAGTATTTAAAGAAAAACAGAATATTATTAAACAAATTAAAATGTTAAGTTTTCATATCCACAAAACTCTTAGTATTTTTACTTCCAAGTGCAAGAAACTTTACCATTGACCTTGCTCTCGCTCACATACATGTATGTGTACAGTTAAGAGATACCCACCATAGGAACACAGAGGGAAAACTGAGAGAACTAGAGGATGCTGCCAGTGTTAAACCAGGCAGCTTAGCTCTAGAAAGTGCCTGAGCCCAAATACAGTATGACATTCAAACAACCATTCTCCTTCAATCAAAAGTTCACAGTGGTGATGAACCATTAAACAAAGCTGTTCAAGTCTTCTACACATCATCTGCAAAAGCAGGCTCATACCAACAAGGAAACTGGCCCAGTCTCCTGTAAGTAATGTGATAATGCTGGAGCTTCCCACAGAAGTGCTGGTTTCAGCTGGAGAGATGAAATATACTAGGGAAAATCCATACTTTAGACAGCGACATGCTGTTAGGATATAGCAAGTTCTTCCTGGTGGGACTTTACTGGCTGGGGAAAACTTCCCTCAGTGCACAATGAGCATGAAATGCTGCATACCATGATAATCCTCATTAAACTTTCACAGGTGATTTTAACTTTTAACTTTGCTAGAAATGACTGTAAGAATGTGGTTATCTTTGCCTCCCATGTGTCTCATTAAGCTGCATTAACTGCACCGTGTGCTACAATAATGCAGTGTCAGCCATAGGATGTATATTTCTTATGCTACAGTTGTCAACAGCCAGAAAAAGCCTCCCTCCCTCATATTCCTACTTTTACAGGAAGAACTGTCTTAAAAATAGGAAACCAGGGGACACATCACAGTTTTTTTTTGCAACCCAGGGGCAGAGAGGACTTTTAAGCAGAGACGCAGAGCTGTGTCTCTGATGGAAGCTGGTGTCATCTTCAGCTCCCCATGTAATTGCTCTGGTTGTCAAGCATAAGCATAGCTGGGAGCTGTGTAGAAAGGCTGTGCATGGGAAGCTATTTGCAGAACAGTTTTAAACAATCTTATTGGATCTACCAAGTCCAAAAGCAAAGTTGTTGTTTATAAACTACTGTTTCTATACAAAATGGAGACTTAACAAAAGCCAACAACACTCCCATAATCAGTGACTTATCATACTCCTGGGATAACCTCTGGTAATTTTAAGCATGAAACAAATACTTGGAGGGAGGCCCACAGTGTTTTATGACATACTGTTACAGTAACTCTCTCTGACTCTTTTTATCTCAGCTGCACATCCCTAAAACTGCTTGGTTTGTGTTCTTTCCCCTTTTTCAACTTGTTTTTATTATTTTTTTTACCCTCTCCTTTTCCTGGGTTTAAAGTACGCTATATATTTCATCATCATTGAGTTTAAGCTTAAAAAGTTAATAAATGTCTGCAGAAACAAAACTGGCCAAGAACCACGGGAGTTGCTATGGGAACATACATTACAATTGAATCTGCTGTGACATCTAGAGGACCTCTAAGAAATGTAAGAAGGCATTTCTTCGTGTCCAAATTGGTTGAGTTGCTCTTCTTCTGTTTGGAGTCAGATTCTGCCTCAATAACTCCTTCTCCTGCTTTCATAGAGAGTATTCAAAGAGCAGAGCATAGTTAGAATCTGGTTCTAGGAGTCTGGTTTGGTGGCGGTGGGTGCTCTCCTTGAACCACGGGAGGTCAGACCTTATCTCTTTTTGAAATTCAGAGCCCTTATATACCAGCTTCAGACAGTGGAAGAACTAAATGGAGAGGAAGAGTGAGAAAAAAGAAATTGTTTTGCAAAGGGACAGGTTGTTAACCACATCTAAGCTAAGATAGTTATATTAAAAACCCATTGATACTTTATATACGAATAGTCGTTCAATATTACAAGTAGAGCTGCTGGTATAACTTTTAAGGGATATTTCTTCAGATAATGGCAAGGAAAAAAAACCTTACACATTTTACACTTATGAAGTGTTTAAACTTTCAGAAGAGAAAAAAATAAAGAACTAAAACAACACTTTTCAGATTGCTTCACAGGAAAAATAGAATTTTCACTCTAATTTGAGAAGAAATTTAGAGATGAATTCTGAGAAGACATAATTACATATAAAAGATTCACAAATTGGCTCATTAGAATTCTTGAAGTTCCTAAATTTTCATCACCACATTATAGGAACAAGGATGGTGCTATTACAGAGAAGAACATTTTCTTCTTCATGTTTTTCAATGTCAGTTTTGCATCCATTTAAGAATAAGAGAAATTAAAAAGAAAAAATTAAAGCGTTACCCTGCACTTAAGACAATTGGAAGAAATGTTGGATCTTGTGTGATTATTTGAGGAGAATCATCCTTAAGGCTTTGAAAGTGACACAATTACTGAACTATACATTTCTACTTTTTCTTACAGCCTTGGTTTTTGCTACCTGTTGTGCTGTTGGATCTAGTGTTAACAATAATTCATAAAGAGAACAAGACAATAAATATGTTTCTTTATTCCATAAAGCCCTTTTATGTTATGCTGTTCTGTGTATACATAGTCTTTGCTTGTGTATAGGTAATATTTAAAATGCAAACAGTCAGTAATAGTTACACATATGCAAGTGCCACAGCAGCATAGAAAAGAACTTCTCAAAACTACTAGCCTTCCGCTAGGCTGAATCCCATCTGATATTTCAGTATCTGCAGAGTTTAGTTTTATTTAAGCGCAATTTCTCAATGTGCTTAGAAAAACACTGTATTACTGATGCTACATATAATACTATTTGCATTGTATCAAGCAATGAGATTCTGCAGATTTCCAATGGGCTCTAAAGCTGCCTGTGAAAAAATGCTTCAAAGGATTACAGCTTTAAAAATGTAATCAGGTTTAAACACATTTTCTATTATGACTTTTTATTTATTCATTTTTAGTCACTCTACCTGTATATTGCATCAGACAATTGAAAAAGAGGACTTTGTTCACTTACACTAGTGAGAATTTTCACTCCTGAGGAAAGAGGGATTGAGCAGGACAAGCATCAGTTTGTCAGCTCACAATAACTCTTCTTTAAGAGCACTGGGAAAAAAGTACAACTAAAGGCAACTGCAGGAAGAAGGGCGTGATGTGTGGATCTCATCCCTTAAAGAGTCTGTCTCTGTTCCTGGGCTGGGTCTGTCTGTTCCAGCAGTGCAAACTACCTCTTTAATCCCCTGTAGTCTTGTGTCATTGATTTAATTGTCACCCTCTTTTTCTCAAAGCCTGGTCTTTCCACTGCCTGAAAGTTTCACATAAAGCTTGTTTTCAGAGAGCAAGAAAGTACAGGTTTCTCTCTCCCATGTGTTCAGACCAGCAGAAGAGAGAAAGCAGTCCCTGGTTCTTTCTGTTTTGTAAGGTGATGTTAAATAACAGCTCCACTGTTTTGTCCGCATCCCTAAGCACCAACCCATCAGCATTTTCACATTCAGTTTGCATTTCCTTATACTACTGGGGTTAGAGACAAAAATGCTTACAGATCGCAGGTATGAAAGCTAGCAGTGAGTATGACAATGGCTATTTTTATCTGCAGGATGCTGAAAGCGTTCCTAATCTGCCCGATCATAAAGAGTGGCCAAGTGTTCTCCTCTGATCATGAGAATAAAGAATACCAAGAAAAGGTCTTGAACACACAATCCTATTTTGTCATGGATGCCACCAGTAAGTGATGGAAATTGTCTATATAACCTGATGTTCCTGACTGCAGCAACAAAGCCCAGGTTTCAGGCAGAAGACCATGAAATTACAGTACAATGAAAGAATTTATTCTTTTTTTTTTTTTTTTTTTTTTTTTTCTTTCATTATTTCATCTCTCCATCTCTCCATTTCTCTGTTAATATTCTAGCCTGGAAAACTGATGTTCATTGGCCTAGAGAACAATATATATGTCATATCATCTGAACCAAATCACAATTGTCTCCTCCAATTCCAGACCTGCAGCTACTCCATCATCACCAGTAACTCTCTGGCTCTGTACTTGACTTGCTAATAGGACTTTCTAATAACGACACTTTGTATCTGTTCCATCTCCTTCCATCTTCCTCCCTGTACCAAAAACAGGGACACTATGCTCAGAGCTCCCCACCTTTAGGCATCTTAAGGTACAGCAAGTCAGTGCTAGTTCATACCACTTCTACTGTGGGACACAAGAGTAGTTGTCATGGATATATCAGTAGTATGACCATCTAAATAAATTAGTTATCAATGAATTGAGAGTCAGGCTTAGGCCAGAATGCTGAGGGAGAACAAAGTGAAGGCATCCAAGTCAGCCAGTTATGAGTGGCCTTGGGTCTGGAAGCAATTTAGCTACCTTCTCAAATGCTGTTCTAATGAGCAGTACCATCAGTGAAGCAGTAGACCACCTGCAACTATGAAACTCATACAACTTCACCACTGCTTCCAAAGCTCTGATACATTGCCTGCAGGTTAGGTCAGCATCCTCACTGGAGGATGTCACTGCATGTGACCACTGCAAAGATGCCTACATCTCTGTTGGCTTTGAAACAAGGCAGATGTTCTGCAAGTGGTTATGCAGTTGGGCAGCCAGATGGATGCAGTAGCTAGACATACAAGCCCTGGATGTAAAGTGACGTCAGCACAAATGTGCTTTCCCATTTCTGCTCCTGTAGGAGCTGCAGCTGAAGATGCTAACTGGTATTAAATCAGTGGGAATTTCAACAGAGGAAATGTCAGAGCCTGGGCTGATGGTACTACTCTCTACACTGTTATTTTCTGCAAAATGTATTCATTGTCTCATTGAAGTGTTCTGTACCAATGCAATGTGTTGAATTATCTCCCCTGCTTACATCTTATTGAAGGCTTTTTACAACCCATTGACATGATTTCAGTCTTAGCAGATACCTTATGAGTTATTTCAGTTTTATAATGCTCTATCAGCATAACTGAACATGTTCCCTTTAGAACCTTACTAAAGCAATCTTGCATTCAATATATCATTAAGAAACATTGCATATGTTAAAAAGCATCCCTTCCCACCCCCAAATCTATAGTAATTTTGTTCTGTTACACTTTTTAGAAGGTTGTAGAACATTTACAGTTACCAAGAATATAAGAGCTGATGGCTGTTTGTGTTTGAAGAAGCATTTTTTGGGCACAAGCCAAGCTATCCTCAATTTCTATAAAAGCAGTGAAAATTACTACAGTCACAATTGCCTGATTGCGGCCTATTATAATGGAATTAACATAAAGCATTTGAAGAAGCATTTCAAAGCAGTACATTCTTATACAATAATCTGATTTGAAGCTATCACTATCTGAGGAAAAACTACTTGAAGATTGACGTGATGCTCTGCGTTAATTTAGAGATAAACATGCTCATGCTCCGATTGGAAGCAGCCAACTGAATGCATTTGTCTCAGTGCACTACTACAGGTCTGAGAGAAGCAAAGAAAACAATGAGGATTGAGACGAGGGAAGCACATTGTCCCATGGCTGACGTCAACAAAAATTAATCAAATATCACAAATCTGATCCACTTCTAGCATATAATTTCTTTTGAAATAATACAGAATTTGCTTAAACTTGAGGTCATATTTTGTGTTTTGCAAGTTTTCAGCCACTGTGGTAGTTCTCACACTCATTTTAGATTTCACAGCCTACTGCAATATAACATATCACTTTCCAGTACTATATCATAGGCAATCTGATAAAGAGCCTACAAACCTCAGGCTCAGCAGTACAACTAATCACATCAGAGCATGTAAGACATCAGCCTATAAAGCAGTTAACTGGCTGAAACAACACAGAGCAAACTTTCCAAAGTTTAACAAAAAAGAATCAAGAGTCATACCTATGTTAAAAAAACTAAAAATGGAATATTGTACAATAGTAGACACCAAATCTTCACATAGCTATCACCTGATCCCCTTGGTGTCTGAATCTTCGTGGGTTTGGCCCATATGTAGGAGTGAAGCTTTCCACATGGCACTGCTGCTCCAGACCCAATGATCTGGACAGGCCCCAGAGCCACATTCGTAGTCTGGAGGCTTTTTGTCATGAAACTAAAGGCTCCTGTTCCTGCTTTTGCATTTGATCCAGAGACATTCACTTAAAGTGTAAACACTGTTTCTGGAGCAAGGGCTCAAGCTAGACCTCCTCCTTTCCTTGTGTGTCCCTACTTGTTTGATCTCTGCCCCTCTAGTTTCCAAAAAGATATCTGTGTAGGACAAATATTCCTCTAAAATTAACACTGCAATGCAAACAGTGCAGACAATATGTGTTTTGAGGACAATGTACGTCATTGCAAAGTACTTTTTATGGCCTGCAGGAAGCTGCCATAAGCTATAAATGGGCAGAACTTGAATCCCTTCTTTGAAGTATCATGGTGCAACATCTCCTGCATTACTGCATGCCAAAGCAATCATTTTTCAAAGAGACATTCAAGTAGGGAACACCAAGAGCCAGAGCCACATGAAGTGTCAGACTTTAACTCCAGCATGCTCTGATTTAATGCAAACACATTCCCTGCTTCTGGCTGTCACTGATTCTTGTGGGAGCAGGCTGGTATTATAGACACAGCATACAAAATCACATGCCTTGCCACAGTGGCTAGGAAGATAACACATCATCAGCAGAACAGAGAAATTTATCAACACACAGGAATGCAGACACATTGCTTATGTTCAGGGTATTCAGCACTGGTCCACTGAGAGCATGGTAAATGCAGATGGTAATGAGCAGCACCAGGGATAGACGGATTTACCTCAGCAGGCAAAGTATCAGTTGTGCAGTGTGGGCGGAGAAAGGACATCATAAGCAATATGCAATTTAAATTGAAAACAAATTATTCATCAAACCTGAGAAGCCATGGTATGCTCTGTCACTCATTGCTTCAAATTACCAAATGGTTAATTTAGCGTTGTTTCTTGTGTGGGTAGCTCTGTTACTGGCTGAGTGGTTCATTCTTTTAGGACTAAAGAAGACATTTTCAAAAGAATGCATTTCCACGTACTTCAGAAAATGGCCAGAAATTAATAACTGTGCTTAGAGGGAACTGCTTCTGAAAAAAAAATATATTTTTTTCATACATTTTTGAACACACTGTTCAGATGCTGAAGTAGATCCATTCATATATTTATGATATATATTGCTGCAGAAAAAAATATCTCCAAAAATGTCATCTCAAGGCAGTATTGGAGTCAGTCATGCTAGCCTCCTTCTTTCTCTGAAGTACATCTACCTCCTGGTATTTTCCATTAGGCTTTTTTAGTTTTCATCTTAAATAGATTTTTAAGATAGAGGAATAAACACATTATCCATAAAAATGCCAAAATAGACAACAGTTTTAAAACTGTTTCTGCTTTATTTTTTACCTAAACAATTCCTCAGACTTGGGACATACTTTGTAAACTTTTCAGTATTGTCAAGTAGGCAATTCTCAGATGAAAATAAACCTCAGTTGAAAAACCATGCCCAGATTTCATGTGTGCTTGCTCTGCTGGACTTGAGACAAAAAACTCTAAACTAAAAGATGTTCTGAATCAAAAGAGGGGAAATTTAGGTTAGATATTAGGAAGAAACTCCTTATTCATAGAAGCATGAGGCCCTGGCACAGGCTACTTACAGCAGCTGTGGACGTCCCATTCCCAGAGGCACTAAAGGCCAGGTTTTACGGGGCAATGGGCAACCAGAGCTGGTGATGATCAATTTTCCCATGGCAGAGGTTGGGGTTGGGTAGGCTTTAAGGTCCCTTCCAACCTAAGCCATTCTATGACTCCATGAAGGTCAGGTGGTTTCCTGAAGGTCACACAGAAAAGACTAATACTGGAGCTCAGTATGGAACCAGACACCATAACTGTTGGAATACATGACCTCCATAAACCTTCCCTTTGCAAAGAGTCAGGCTGGGGATGGCTGTACCAAAAGACTCAAAATAGTAGTCATTAAGTCTGGGGAGAACACAGAAGGCAGCAGTGTTCCTTGCAGCAAGGCAATGGAGACAAAAAACAGCACCCATACTCCTCTGTCAGCTTTTACCACAAGCTCCTCTCATAAATTCCTTATACAGCACCTAACTGTTGTTAAAGTAGTTGGATTAGGGATATATGACAGGACTAGTATTTTGAACAGAATTAGAAGTACAATTTATTGTTTTTATTAGCTGTTCTTCAGCAACCTATCGAGGCAACATTATTTATGCAGTTCTAACGTAAATCAAGACTTTACTGCCTTTAGAGTATCCAACTTCCCTATAAAGCCACTGTATATCATTTTCTGAAGGACTCACAGATTTAAGGCAGAACCACATCCCACTGTAGAAACTGCTCAACTATTTAAGTCAAAGGCATATGTACCACAAAGCAGAAATGAAACAGTAATTAATGCACAGCTCATGCTCTTTCACATTCACAACAGTGGTAACACAAAGTGATGAGTGTTGTCAAATTAGATGCTTGAATTCAGGTATTAAAGCTCTTATCCCATTTCTCTTAAAAAATAGCACTCCAAATAGCTGACCATCATGCTGAAATCAGTGGAACAGATATTGTTCTGTACTCAGAAACTCATGTTGTTTCAAGAGAAACTAATACAGGTGCTGCACTAGATTGAGAAAGTCTGCCTGATTTTAAAAGACACCAGACACCCGATCCTATTAGAACAGCAGTTACACACTGTCTAGATGTGGAAGTAAAAACTCACCTGAGGTCAAGGCTGCATTCCCTAAGGCACTAAAAAAACACATAAGGAAAGAAAATCCTTGCCCTCCATAGGTCATGTTCAAAGCTGAGAGGTGAAATGAGCTGTCTAAGATTTGACAGCTGCCAAAAGCACAGGCCTCACAAATATCCAAACTTAAGGTCTTATGTACCTATCCATATACTAGGGATGAAACATAAAACTGAAGAAAAAGTTGCCTTCGGAAGAGTTCATGCCAGCTGATGCTTTCTTCCAACAACTTGGTCTGAGATGAAATATAAAAGGCCTGTTTCCATGTAACTGAGACATGAAAAATACATGCTTTTTTGACTAGAGAAAGCTTTCTGATCTGGAGCCTAAAACAGAGAAGACAAAAGGTAGCATTAGGGAAAACTGGACTTCTACTGGAGCCTAACAGACATAGGTGGATATTTTCATCAGTACTGGCTTACCACTTGTGACAGTGATAAGAACACAGGGCAATGCACTACTTCTCTAGAGCCTCCTCCATACAGAGGACTATCCTTTCAGTTCCTCAGGAGCTGACACATCTCAAAAATTTGATGGGAACTAGGAACTGATTCTGGCTAATCTGGAAAAGAGTTGTTGGCCTGGAAGGCAAGCATTCCTTGTGTCTATATTATACCTGTATGCATTCTAAGCACAGTTCAGGCTCAGCTTGCCCTTGCAGCAGGTAATGCTAGTGTCCTTCTAGGCTCTCAAGCTATTTTATCACCAAAGTGTTGCCAGACTAAGCACAGAGCTCCAATACAAACAAACTAAAAATAAATAAATAAAAAGAGTGGAGACCAGGGTCTTCCTGACTACTCACTTCCTGACCCCTCCAGTTATATCAATTCCATTTTAAGGAAGGATGTTGGAAAATGGAGCCTGAACTGCCTCCCTAACTGAATTAGGGCTCCAGGGGAGTCTCATCTCTAAGCCTGACTTTAAGTAGCTCCAGTACTCTCTGCTACCTGGCCTGTTCACTAAAATGAGCAGATTATCAGGCTCAGTAGTATAAATGCATGGCTGAGATCACAACTACAGCTACTAGATATACAGGCTTGGTAAAGAACTTGTCTCTTCTCAAAGTCAGCAAGATTTCTACAGTCTTCAACATGATCCTTCCCATCACTGCTGTGTTAAGGTCAGGGAAAATCAGAACAAGTGTTTAGAGGGATGGACTGTTATGAGAAAAAGGAAAAAAAAGGAAGAAGGTTGATCACAGATAAATATGTCCTGGGAGATGTCTGAGATTTATATTTTTGGTCTCCTTACCAGCTATTGCTACCATTCTCTCCTGGAACACACACTTATTTTTGTTGTCAAACAACCCTTAGCAAGTGTTATGTTGAAGTTGGTAAATTCCATTAGGAGCTGTGCACCTGTTCTCCCATTTTAATCTTCAAAATCTACTGACAGTTTCTTCTAGGTGCCAGAGTACATCAAACCCTATCTACAGGATATGTCAGTTCACACTGGCAGGGAGTGACATTGGCATAAGGCATGATTCGGAATCACATTAAGGCTTTTGGCATGCCATTCCTTTACATTCCACTTGTAATTAATTACATCCAAGACTACCAGATGTGATGTAGAATACACTTTAGAAGAGTAATACTGGCTTTTCTGTTGGTTTATTTACACTAAAATTCAGGGCTTTCCTTTTTTAAACAGGAAAGAAGAGCACTGTTGTGCCACAAATGATGTAAAGAGTCTTTTTCAAAATATGATATTCCCAAATGTGTAGTCAGTGAGGGCAGTTACCACAGTAACACAGTCCAGATTTTGTTTCCCCAACTGGATGATGAAATAATGATTAATTATCCTCATGTTGGGACAGTTACCAAGCCAAACACATTTATTTAAAACTCTGCTTTTCATGGACAACTGTATTGATTTTATCTACAACTGAGAAGTGGATCAAAAGGCATGTGAACAAGGTGAAAGAAAAATTGCATTTCTCAAGATCTGAATATATGCCTAATTATTTTCTCCTTTAATCTATCAGTAATAGTTGATCCCAAAGTAAAACTTTTTTGGGTGGGATCCCTTAAATAATTTCCTACCACTGCTCAGCCTCCTAAAGCTATCTGTAAAACCTACATGAGTTCAAACAGATTTTGGCCATTGTTTAAAGCACTTCAGAATCATACCATGAAACAGCTCTGAGAGCCCTGCAGTATAGTCAGATATTTGCTCTGGACTTATCCTGAAGGCCACTTCTAGTTGTGTATGATCAGAATTCATCTTAGGGAAATGAAGTCAGCAAGCTGCGAAGTAAAATTATTTTCTGTACTGTAAGTTCTAGTTCTTTATTATAAAGTAAGTTACATACTGCTTTAGCAGTACAGTAGCCTGACAGTAAACTAGGCTCCAGCAAACATAGACAACTTAAGGTGTCCACATTCTCTGTCTGAATCTACATTCTAAAGATCATAATGCATGAGACAGCAACTAAAACAAGACTTCCTGAAAAATCTTATATTCTCTAAAGCCTCAAATCCTTAATAGAGATACAGAGGGCAGAACTGGTCAGCTTACAGTGTAGGTCCAAAAGATTTTGTCCCTCAGATGAAAGAAGTTGACTTTTGAGTAATGTCAAGGAAGACAACAAATGATAGAGAAGGAGATACAGTTGCAAGCTCAGATTTTCCACAGACATATTTTTTTCGGGAATAACGTGTAAAAAGGAAAAAAAAAAAAAACAACAAAAAACCCAAACCTTTTAGGAAAAGAAAAATCATCCAACCTAACATAGCTATGTTAGTGTAGCAAATGATGGGATAGATTGTTTCCACAATGAATATTTTTTGCTGGAAAAATGTACTGGAAAGCCAAGATGATTGGGAAGACTGTTGCCTACATGAATAACGAGTCTCAAATATGTTCAAATGCATTCAAGATGTGTCCATATGCAGAGGGACTTCTTGATCCAAATTCTAGAAGTAGATACTTAAGAAACTCAGAGAAGAAAGAACATATTCTCTGTAGTGATCCACACTAGGTTGTTACAAAAAGTAATTACCCTCTGTTCTCCTGAGTATCTCTCCTGAAACAGCCAGGCCTGTTGACATTCGCACTGCAGGGTAGTTTCCAGAGTCACCAGCAGTTCTCGCACCAATGCCAGCAACTGCTGTAGTTTTCTTATTTCAATGAGAACAAGTGAATTTTAAAGCTACACTGAAACTACAAGGGCATGTAGAGAAAAAAAACAAAACAAACAAACAAAAAAAAAACCCCAGCATCTGGCTCAGATGCCAGATAACTACTTTGAATAACAGCTTATCAACTGTACAAGTGTAGAGAAATCAGTTAGTTAAAATGTGGTGTGATCGGAAAGCTGAGTCTTCATCTAATCAGAATAGCTACCCCTTACTGACCGTATCATCACTCTGACGCTTTCATAGACATTTTGTAAATTAATAACTTGGCACATGTTATTTTTAACATTCAATATATTATACTAATAATATAGTAGCACTTTTTCCTAGAGCTGCAAATCTAAACACACTACTTCTTTTTTTATACTATGTTTATCACAAGGAGAGCTTTTCTTTCTTAATGGGATCATAATTCACCCAGAACTGTTTGTAGGTTCACTTTTCACAGTAAAAATATGATTAAACATAATCATATGCATAAAAATAAACATCCATCATGACTAAGGTGGGTTTTTATCCTAACCAGGAGAAGTCTTCTACATTTCAATTTTTTTTTGCTGATAATTTGAAAGGCTACTTGCAATTCTGCTCATAGGTATCAAAAGGGAATCTTTAAGAAGTGATCTGATTTTGCTAAGGGTAAAATATCCAACACCACCCACAGTGCTTCTCTGTTTCTGAAAAATACGGCTTATGTCCTGAATGAATGTGAAGAAGAAAGCACAGCTAAGGCTCACAGCCTTACATTTCATACCTTTTTTCTTTTGCTCATGCTTGAAACCATGTAGCCCTCGGTACAATCTTAACACTGGTGAGGGAAGTATGAGTCCGATAAAAAAGCCTGCATCAAATGCCTTCAGCACATGAAATCAGTAAACTTCACAGTGCACTTCAGAAGCATATAAAGTTTTTAGAATATAAGCCAATACCTGAAACAAAATCTTATTTTGTATTGTTTACGACAAGTTGGACACAAAAAGGAACAATATCGGAAATACAAGTAGAAGGTGAGAATATGTCCAGTTCATGAGGTAATGTGCAACATTAAAGAGCAACAAATCTTTTGATGGGCACAGTAGGAACTTTAAGCGATTTTTAGGACTTGGTGTATTGAAAGAGTCCCTGATAATGAGCTGTTGATTCATCTGTCTGGGAGAAAAAAAAAATTAAATGGAATAAGAAATTTTAATTGAAGGGAAAGGGAAATCATACAACCAGCATGAAGAAAATAAAGGAGAATAAGATTACACTCCTTTCATGCTTTGATATGGATATCAAATGCAGTCATGTCAATACCACTTTTTGGGCTTTCATTTTTTATATGTGTATCGTTGAGCACTTCAGTTTGATCCACAGTTCTGAACAGCATGAAGCCTGGGGACAGTGTAATGTTACAACAGCTGACTTGGTAGCTATCTAACATAGTAAATAGAAAACTAGTTCACAAACACTACCTCACTCCCTGCTCTCCAAAATGAAAACAGATAGACTGACCTCCAAGTTTGCTGCTGTTCATAAATAAAACCATCACTAGACATGATCTTCATCTGGAATGAACCAAGTGAACAGACAACAGACGAAACTATTTGCAGACAACCTAAAGTCTGCTCTTTTCTAGTTAGAAGTAAAGAGATATATGTCCTATGTCCTTTTCCCAAAAGGAAAACCAGTAGTTTGACTAAAACACCATTTATTGAAATGCTTTAAGAACTTCAGAGCCCCACACAGTTACAAGTTCCCTTTTTTTTTTTTTTTTTTTTTTTTTTTTAAACAGAGCTAAGTTATACCCAAAATTTAAAGTTAAACCATTTTTAAAATGAAGATCTAAAGCTACCCAGTTTCCTTTGGCAAGCTCTTGTCCCTTATTTTAGAGTCCATTTCCTGATCTGGAAATATAAAACAAGAGATGCAGCCACTACTTCTTAATCGGCCCTCATTCATTCTCAGTTTTCATGAGTGACAATTCCACCTCTAATAAATAAGGCACGTTCCATATTAAAAGTGGAGGGTCTCACTACTCTGCACACACACTTTCATTTTCCTCCAGTGTATTTTTAGTTGAATTGAGTAACTTGATACTGACATTAGGTTAATGCATGATCTCTATGCAAGGAATGCACCAAGTACGCCTCTGCCTGAAGTCACCTGAAAGAGTCAGGGAGAAAAATCTTGTTCTTGAAATGTGTGTACACTTCTGCATAGAATCCACTTTTAAAAATAAAAGCATTTTACACCAATGTCTTAGTGCCTCCTCTGAAGTCCAGTTACCAAGGCATGAATTCATGAAATAATTCACAAAATACAGTGCCATTACTTTGCCCTTCAAAGATGCATGCTCACCTAAGAATCCCCTCCTTTGCTAATTACTGTTAATAATTATTTAGAATGCAGTGGAAATGTAACTCTCTTTAAAATCTTTTTTGTTTTGAACCCTTTTTTTGGAAGCCCCCAGAAGCATTTGATTTGGAACTGATACATGCTCCAATATCTGTCAACGAGGCTTTGATATCCCTTTGTTTCTCCCACCTTCTCTCTGTCACCACTTTACATTTCACAAGCCAGGAATGATAAAAGCTGAAGGCTAGGAGCTAATATTCCAAATGTACCACGGGAGAAATACAATTTGTACCAGTGCCGTTTATCTTCCAATCAACTAAAATAATCACTAGTATTTCATGAATGAAAGAGGAAAATTAAAATGTAACCATTGCAATTGGGTTGGATTATAGATAATGATAACTAGGTAGATCTCGAGAGCACTTAAAAAGACAAGTCACTGAGAAGAACTGAGATGCATTATCCTATATGCCCTAATGATACCTTGTGAAAAATATTTCCCTACATAATTAGATCACTTTTAAAAATACAGCAGAAACACAGTGGGCAGTATTTTGGAAAGGCATGAATCTGACTTGATTACCAAGAGATCAGAGCTTGCTGACTCTGTGGCCTGCTTATGTCATCACACTGCAATGTGCTACAAACTGATCTGCCTCCTACCTTGTACATATACTTTTCCAAGACATCTCCATCTTTACTGGCAAAGTTTCTGGAGACTCTTCTGTTTCTCTGTAAACTGGTAAAGCTGTTGTTTCAAGCCTTTTTAGCCTAAGCCTCATGTCTCCCTTTGCTTCCTTACCTACCATCCCGCTGCTTCCCAACTTGCCCTCCACCTTCCACAGTGTTTCTTATGAACTTTCCTCAGCTTCCTCTTTAATCCTGCCTCTTGTTCCAGTCATGCCAGCAGGGACCCCAGCCTAACAGGCCAAGCAAAATTTATTAATTTAGGACCTGCTGTAGAGGTCTCTCCCTTCAGTGCTTCAAATTGTGAGTCACTGTTTCAGCTAAAATCCAACACCACCAGGAAACAGTGTTCCTATGGATTCTAGCTTTTATGATGCATTATTATTGATTTCTCTGTTGCTTCACGTTGATTCACCTCTACTGAAATGTGTATTTTTGATATAAAGTAATTCTCTGTTGCCTCCATTTCAGATCTTTAATTTGAGAAAATGACCTGTAGTAATAAAAGGAACTTTTGAAAGCTAAGGCCACTAACAGCCAAAGAAGATTTGGAGAAGAGTTTTGTCATGTGGCAGTCAATATCAGTTTATCAGATGGAAAATTTTCTCTCTCCAGATAGTATCACAGCTACAGCAAAGCCCTGCAGCAGCAGGGTCAACACCTTCTCTTCATGCTGTATCCAACAGAGATGTTCAGAGCCTACTGACAAGTACGGTCAATTTGATGCCTCAGCCCCCATTTTAGCCTGCTAACCTGCACTTGCGGAGGAACATAAGAACAAGTCAAACTTACAATGTTGTTTCTCTCGTATATTCTCCAACCTCTGGTTTCCTCAGCTGGACGCTGTTGTTATGCCTTAGAGACCTTTACAGTATACTTTGCTTCAATAGCTTCTCCTGTCTTAACCTGAACCTGCTAAACTTCTTGCATCCAATGCAGCTTTGCCTGGTGCATGTCCCTGAAGAATTGCCTGTATTTGTTTGCTATCATTCTACTTCCTGCTAGTTTCATCTGACAGCCTTTATTCCTCTTTAATCAAGACAATGAGCAGTCATTTCCCTCTCCATTCACTTAATCTCTTTCAAGAGAATGAAGACAAATATTTTCAAGACACAAATTAAGGAAACTAGGAAAGAATTGCTGAACCACTGTATTCAAACTATTTCACTTGCAAAAAGTTCTCAGGTTTGAGGGATTTTTCACTGGTCACATAAAAAAAGAAAGCAAGGAATTCCTAGCAATTGCCAGCAAAAGCAGTCTAACACTAAAGCTGCAAGATCATCTTTCTCCCCCATCAACAGTGTGCTCTACAAGATTGTGAAAGTTGGAATGCAATCACATACAACACATCAGTTCAGCATGTTCTCCCATAATAAACAGTGCTGCTTTTCCCTGAAATGGCAACGAGGGTTTCACGCAGCTTCTCACATACTTTCAATGAACAAGTGTGATGATGAAAGAAAAGTCTCTTGAGATGGAGAGAAGATGTAATCCCACACATCTAGAAGCTGACTGTACTTAACTTTAAATGAAACTCTCTGGAAGGGTCCTATGGATGGAGAACAGTACTGAAGCCCCAGCATACTGTTTGTGAGCTTTCATTTACATTAAATAGAGATAAGCTGACCGCCTACTGTTAGTATTTGCATATCAGATGGCTTTGTCTCACATCAAGAGAAACTAAATGGTTTTAGTTTTAAACAGATGGCAAACGGTTGGCAGGAGCTTTCAGAGGCATTGAACAATTGTACAGCAAAGTAGGACTCATAGGACAGATGAGAAATGAAATACTCAATGATAGAAAGTGACCTGAAATGAAATTTAAGGTATAGGCCATCACACAGCAGGATATTGAAAACCTTCCTACCGATCTGCATTCTGCATCTAGCTGCTCCCATCTCTTTCAAGGACAGAGCAAAAGCACCAGGTTGAAAGTAGATTTGCTTTTTGGAATAATGAAAATCCACATCCAAGTTTGGATCAGAGTGTTTTCATGTTTCTCACAGATTGTTTCACACAGAGTTCCCATCTCTCCTGAGCCAGGTGAGAGTACCTCTAGGTGAGACTGAACAGCTGAAACAAAACACTGCAAAAACAATTTGCAGTAATAAACGCCAGCCTATCAGACTATCAAACAAGATTGTACAGAAGACATTCCTGAAAAACACACATATAAGTGTCTTTTATCTATGCTGTCACCTGCAGTTCACCTGCCTTAAATCCTTATTTAGACACCAGGGGAAAAACAGCTGTTGGGATGCACATGCAGCTTAGTAAGATTGAGCATACTAAGTGTATCCCACAGCTGGCAAGGTTGGAAAGACTCACATTTTTCCTAGTCTTAGTACAGTCTTAAGTACGGGGAGCCCATGGGATCATGGCAGATTGTCTGGTACAGGAGCTGCGGGTGGGATGGAAAGCAGTGCCTGAGAATAGAGACTGAACTGAGATGGTCCCTGTTGCAGAAAATAAATCTGAAGGTTAATAGGTAAGTTTTCTTTGTGCACAGAAAGAGAAACACAAGACAGAGGCTGTTTAATTTAGTCTGAAGGAAACAAGTCATCTAGCCACACAGAGTGACAGCTGTTATGTGCCACTCAGTTGAAGCTAGCCCTACAAGCTTTTACATCAGTGAAGAGCCCATGTCAGTTAAACCTTCCTCTGTCATTGTCATGTCCAATCAACCACTGTTCCTAACCCTCCCTCTACCATCCCTATTCATCCCTTCATGATGCCTTGAGCTTTTGATGTCATGATATATGAGCAAATACCCCTGAAATGTACTGGAGGTAAGAATCTTTTTGGTTCTTTTCCTGCTGGGAGCTTTCAATAACTATAAGACAGTCATCTTGAGGAAACCCAAATTAAAGCTGTAGGTTTTCTCCTTCTGAAAGTACTGACAAGTTAAAGAATACTTTGGATCCTGTGGAAGAAAATCCAAATGCATTTAAAAAATGCATTAAATTCCTTTTTCCAGGGCTTCAAGGCTTCTCTTATACAGAGAAGATGGAAATGTTCTTATGTATAGATGTATTTTATCTACCAACTAGCAAACTAAAATGAACCAAGTAGGGAAGGAGGAAGGCAGTGCTTTGTGAAAATGGTAGGTTGACAGTTTCTCCTGTATTATGTCTAGGATAACACAGTCTTTTTCCTTTACACTTTATTATATCTCTAGCAAGTCAAAAATGCTTTGCAAATGCTTTCAAAATATGGCATAGTTTTGCCCCACGGTATAGTCCTCCATTCACATCTCTTTCTGGAGCTTAGTCTTCCTGGGCTCGCTTCCCAAATTCACAAAAGAAGAGTCATGGTTAAGGAAAATCAGTGCTTAGGTTTCCATTTTCATGTGACAGATTATGTACCACTGATTTGGCTACTGTTCTTACTGAATCATCAGAATGAAACTCCATTACGAAGCAAAAAAAGTTGCACTTAAAACATAGTTGACTTAAAATATTTTCACTTTTTGCATCCTTTTGTATCCAAGACAAGCTGGCAGGATTGCTATCTACACATACCTAACACTGCTGAATCCCTAGTTTTTAACATAAAAAAAATTCAGTCCAAAAATTTTGCTCCTCAGTGTTCTTGCCCCCTCTTTCTCTCATGCAATCATTTTCAGCACACATTACTGCTTATCTCTGCATCTCCAGTGTCCTACTGCTGGAATTCATTTCATGCAGTAAAAAAAATCTTTGCTTCGTTGTACAGAAGTGCTGACATTGGTGAAAAACATATACATGCTCTTACAGGCAATTAGAAAACCAGCACGCAACCATAAAATCTTCCAATATAATTAAAAAAAAAAAAAAAAAAGAGAGAGAAGAAAGCAAACATTTCTCCAGAGAACACATGCAGTTCCCAAGATGGTCTTCTATTTTTTCATCCGTCTTTCCACTTTGCACCCAAAACAACTCCAACACAGACCAGCCAGCCCAACCCATCTAGAGTATGTGTTTTACCAGACCCAGCATGAGCACATTCTGTTCTATGATTTGTATGCTTGGAGCCCCTCCAAGGGCTATATACATCTACTTATACTTCTACTATATACTTATGCTTCCAAGTATAGTACAGAAGCACTTACCTCCTGAAAGACACAATCTTATCTCCCCATCCTGATCCAAGACTGCAGGACTCCCAAAGCTAGTGCTTAGTGTTGATACCAGATCTTCCTTTTGAGTAACTGAGAGCAGCAGTCAGACAAGCACTCCTTGCCTGACACTCACATCATGAAGAACTGAAGGCAATCTACCACTGCTTTAAGCAGTTAACAGTATGGAGCCAGAACCTAAAGAGAAAGCACAGATGATTTTACAAATAATACACATATATACACATATCTTCTTCTTAAAAACCTGTCGGAAAATCTAACCTTTCCAGCAAACACGCAGTAAATCATCACAAACTGGCCTGTGCTACAAAAACAGTTCACAGTTCCCAAATCCTCTTAAAAAAGCAAAACTAGAGGATGCTCTGCACCCTAACTATAGGTAGAGGATTCAGGTGGGTACATGGGTACAGCAGTTTGCAAACAAACCCACTAGACTCTGCACTAAACTTTTAAATCCTTGGAATTTCATTGATTTTGGATACATAAGAAATTTCCGTTTTGTTCCTTTGCATTCCTGACTCAGGAAGAAGGATGAATCAGGACAAGTTGTAGTGAAGTAGAATAGAGGGATACCAGAAGAGTTAGCGCAGGATTGCTATTAAAATAGTCATCCTTCTGCAGAACACATGGCCACCGTGTCCTGGCATCAGCATATACTTAAGAACAGGCATTGCCTCTCTCTTTGCAGAATATGACTGTTGTGAGCAACAGTATAAGCACAAACTGAGTCCATATGGTAGATATCTGACTCAGAAGACACTGAAAACTGTTCTAAAGACTCACAGGAAGTCAGGAAAGGGTTAATATTCTTTCTAAAGACTTCCAGTACTCACATCACAACACCGTGAAGCATACTAGACGTACGCAACAAAGGATGTCTTCTTTAATTCTCATTAAGTGATTCCTTTTTCTTTTCATTCAGTACCTGTGGGATTCTGGTATATGAATTGCCTCTACCAATGGAGGCTACAGAGTGGGATGGGATTTAGCTAAGTGCAGTTTTTTATCCTCAAATACCTGGAGGCAACCTGCTATGGACACACTGTGGCATAAATTAACATCTATTATCTCTATCATTCTATTTGATTCAGCCAGTAGAGCATCCAAGCAAAAACGTTTCTTTGGAGTTCTGAGCCTGACTAATTGCCTCAGGTGCATTCAGTAATTTTTTCTCTATGAAAAACACATCCCTAAATAATACAGCATTGTGAAAAGTGAACAACAAACAGATCCTGCTTTGTTCATTAGCAAACAGCATGGGCTGGGAACACAAGACCTGCCAGGCTGCATCCATCTAGCTCAGTCACTTCTCTTTGGGAACAACTGATACCAGGTGCTGCAAATATGACTAGAAAAAAACAATTCAGACAGACACAGATAAATATGCCTCCATGATGGCCACTTTGATTACTTTGATTACAGATATACTATAGTGCCTCACATTGCAGAAACTCATCACCTTACCCTATCCTACTACAGAGTGGAAGCAATTAGGTAAGAAATGCAGTATGGAGGTAAGCACTCTCAGGACAGAGGACAAAGCATGCCCAGAGGAGAGAGGAACCACATGGTGATTTAATTTAAATAACACAACCAGAACTTCATTCACTGCTGCCAGATGATCCAGAGAGCTCTGGGGCTGAAGCAACATCATTCCTCTCTCCTAAGACAGGGAGGGCTGAGCATGTGCTCACCACAACCCCTGTGTAAGGAACCAACCTAGAAGCTGCTCCAAGTTTTGCTCCAAATGAAACCACCTGGGGCTAGAATTTTGAAGAATGAATAAACTGGGAGAAAAAAACATATATATATATAAAAGACAGTTTAAATGCATTTAACTGTATTTCAAACAATTTTTATGTCTTCTCCTCCCATAAATTGCTGTCTTTCTGCTTCAGCGAGGGGGAATGAAAAACTGGCTGCACAGGTTCATTGCTCAGAGAGAGAATAGGAATGATCTGTAAAGAAACTGTTCAAAGCTCAGAGATTAGTACAGAAGACTGCACGTTCATCATATATTAAAGGAGTAGTTCTCCACACAAGAATAACAATGGCATGAAGAAAATGTCTAAGTGGTGGGGAAAAGAATCAAAAATTAGGCTATCACAAGTCCTGAGATTGCTGAAAATTCAGGCTACCTATGATGGAAAAAAAGAAAAAATAGGATCTTGCTTTATTTCTTGGTTTAGATGTTCAAGTTGTCAAGTTCTTTCTCACCACAGTTAAAGGTTACAACTTCTGAAAGAGCGGAATTTCCTTTTTATCCAGAAGTTCAAGCACGGGTGTAAGACAAGGATGATGTGGGCATCCCATTTCTGAAATGACGGAAAGAATATTCTCTTGTTCTTCTCGGAGAGAAAATAAAAAACATTTTGAAAAACTGTTGATCGTAACATTGATTTTTCAGTCTGAAGCTGTTTCTCATTTCAATTTCTTTTTGTTAGACATGAAGTTGCTATAAAATCAAAACTGAAATGACGCCACCATATTTATATATATTCTGTGGAAAATTATCAGCCCACATTCCCAGCTTTGGGACAAAGCCAACCTCCAGCACACAGTGCAAAACACAGTCTCTTTCCTCTGCCCATATCCTGGTCAACACAAAGCTGCACAGATGTCAGGACCATGCTCAGTTTTACAACAGCAGAGGCCTGGACTGAAAACAACTGCACATCTGTGAGAATGATCATTCTATAAATCAAACTAACACATAAGTGGAATAAACTCAAAGAAAAAAAAAACCACACTTAAGGCCTATTGGATTTTGTGGCAAAATACCCAATAATATTAAACATGTTCTCCCTGCGAGGAAAATATTGTATAGATACTGCAGATATAGGTACTGTATCTTGTAAATGCAATAATAAGCAACATCAGGGAAAACTTTCTGTGTGTGAGTAACACCATGCCAGAACAGAGAGCACATCTTCTGTCAGGGAAGGGTATGCAGGCAGCCCCAGCAGAATATAAGAGGCATGAAAATGAAGATAGTGTGTAGGAACAGTTAGGATCTAACAGCCTGTAGGTCTTGAAAGCATTTATTACCTATAAAGAAGTGATAATATAAGAGGCTGTATGTGCATAGCATTTCTATTTTCTAGATTATAGGCTTTATTAAAATACCTGACTAGCATGCAGGGCAATAGAAATTGGGGCAGGATGCTGAAAAGACCCAAGCAGTTTAAACTTCTTATACTTAGTTGAAAGAAAATTAAGAGGAAAATGATAAGAATCAGAAGGCTATAATTTATCTTGAGCTCGTCAACTCCAACTGAACAGCAATTGCTTAAGAAGTACATTACATACACTCTCATAAATGAGAGTATAATGCTGGCATGTGAACTTTCCCTTACTGCAAAATTTACTCATCTATGCGGTGCACCAAAGAGACAGTCACTCTGAGTGAGTGCTTAACACTGCAGCTTTCGCCTGACCACAGAGTTATAGGAAATACATGCAAGACTCTTGTGGTGAAAACACTTATTAATGGGAAAGTGTTAGCAATTTTTTTATCTGGAAATTGACCTTGAGCTTTCTACTGTATGCAAGAGGCTCACCTTTTCCATTTAGTGGCTCACAGGGCAATGTTCTTAAGACCTACAGCTTGGTAATGATAAGGAGGTAACAACGAGTAGCTGAACTAAAACAGAAGTTTCATGGCTGGACAAAATTGCTCCCAGTTGGCTTTAGAAAAAATGGAATGGATAAATCTGAACTGAAACATTTTCCAGCTGACCACAAAGAAGCAGGTTTTGAAAACAACCAAACAAGATGAATAGCAAGAACAACAAAAGGCATGAAAAGATGGAATACAGTGATTTCTGATCATACTTTACATTAAAAAAAAAAAAACAACAACAAAAACAAAAATGTCTGAAGCATGCAACAAGCAGTATATTTATAATCACAGCCTTATATTATCCCTGTTATAAGCCTCAGGATAGGATCACGCTGGGTCACAACAGAGCACCATGCTTCTCCCCATGGCTGCAGGGACCTGATCTGACATTACACATGCAGTACTGAGGCAAACTAATGGAACAAATGCACCTATCCTCCACTCCCTTGCTGGAACTTCCATTCAGATATGAGCAGCTGAAGGAATTACCCAGCTCACATGGTGCAGCTGAAGCAGAAAGATTATGTTTGCCTACAGCTTTACACTTTGGCAAAACATGAACATAAGGGACCACATCATCAGCTACTGTGGACAAGCTGTTGAGGATCTCCTCCCATCTCCACAGACTGCTGGAGCCAGGCAGTCTCTTGTGGCCATTTCAGCTGTTTTACATAGCGTTGCCGCATCAATTCAATTTCCTATCACTGATGCCAAAATCACAAGCGTTGCGTAAAGCTACTAAGTAGTAACATAGTTATGATATTAAAATTGTAATGACAGGGAGATGAAGTAGAGTTTTTTCCTCCTTTCACAATCTAGTACCTGCATTAAGGGTCACTTTTTGGACTTCAGTCCACCTAGATAAAAACTATAGTCTTCCCTTTTAGCTTTGTGGGACACATCCAACTGCAGAGTCAGTTCAATTTCACAAATTAGGTTTGAGAAAAAATCTTCCACTGACGGAGGTGAACAAGAAATACTATGCTGAGCATGACGAATACAGACATTCTATGTTGCTCACAGCTCTGCAGAAAAAGAGGTTCTTTAGGACCAGGGGGTCACTTTTGCTCTCTGAGACACAAGCATTCTCATTTGTAAAAAAGCATTCTTCATTCTCTTTGAAAAGCATCTTGAGAGACATAAACAGAATCTGCAAAAGCCTTGGCAAATATTATAAGATATAATAATCTGAAAGCATTTCTGATCTACAGTAATCATATACCAGTGGCTAATGGTGCACGAACTGAGTGCATTCAAAGAAGAGCTTACTCCTCCTTTAAGTGGTTTGAAAGTAGCAGCAGGAAAACTATTTTGCAGAGCTGGATGTGTGAGTACAGAGTGATACAACAGTGCTGGGACCTACCCAGGAACCACATGCTTTCTTTTAAAGGAAACAAGTGAACAGGGTGTCTTTCAAAGCTGGAATCTGTTGGATTGTAAAGGGTTTGTTCATTTGTTTTTGGCAAATATATTTCTACAGGGAACACAAATGGCCTCTGTGACAGTACAGGACTGAAAGGAAGTTCACTTCACTATGAAACTGCTCAGAAATTTTTGAACGCAATACTGTTAATGCTTGGAAACATTTAAGCAACCTTTTGATCTAACTGTGGGCTGTTTGAAAACAACAATCATTCCATCTAGAAGAAAGATGGGTGAAGCACTTTGGAGATAAAAAACATTGCAAGTCTGCAAGATTACTATCAAGTAATTTAGGCAACAACCGACACTAGCAGAAATCTTATTTTCTGGCACTTTCCTCATACAATATGGATTACTGCCCAGGATCCTGATTCCCGGTGAATTAGAGGTGTGAATTTTGCTCCATCCACCTCAGTAATGCTGAGTGCCCCACAAAACCATTCACAGGTAGATATTCCCTAGTCAGACCCTACTTCTGTGAGTGTACATCAGCTGGTTGTGGCATTTCACAACATAAAATAAAAGATAGGAATAAGCAAAAAGATGCCAAGGAGGAGTAGCCTATAATTCTAAAAGCAGAAAGTACTGAAAGAAACCTGACATCTCAGCAAAAATTATTTTTCCTTCACTTTCATGAGGGAAGACTGGACATGGGAGAATTTCCATGAGAGAATGTGGTCCTTGTCCATAGAAGAAAACAGAGCAGAAGTGTCAGCTCTCATGAAATACTGAAGCAAAATTGTCCTAGTTTAACACCAACCAACATGAAACCCAGCACTGATATTTCCAAAACATTACTTTTGTTCAGAAGTATATAACAGCATTTTCAACATTTCAGCACATCTGCCACGTTCTTTCTCTACTGATTAGGATGAAAACAAGCACTGAGATGCAAGATCGCATAACAGAAATCCTGTTTTTTTCAGCCAGCCTCTTCCTTCTATGAAGAGTCTGTTGGAAAGACGTGCATTTCCTGGTTCATCATTTATCAGCAAGAACCCTTTCAAACTTTCTTGTGTTTCCTCACCTTTAGTAACTCACACACAGTAAAGCTGTGGCGTATCTCAGTGATTTAGCTGTATTTTTTCAATCATGTAGGAGAATGGAAGGAAGGTTTAATCTTAACAAATGCTTAGGTTGAAGTAGAGACTGGGAACAACATTTCCACTAACAAGGTTGGTTCATTCCTTCTGGTTTTGAGGAAGAATCGACATTTGTTACCTAACATTCACATTCTTGGTTTTTCTCTTAATGAATGCACGAAAGAGAGAAGTTCAAGAAAAGAAAGGATTTTGTTAGACATCTTTTTTCCCAAGCATAGAACATGCATTTTACACATGCATGTAATACTAACCGATAATTAACATTTTCTTGAAATGAACCTGTTTCAAGACCCCTTGAAATCTGTCCTTCTTAATTCATATCAGTAATAGAGCTAGATTTTTCAGATAAACTCAGTGCACAACAGCTGAGGTCCAAAAGGCAAAAGGCACTTAAGCAAACAGAACTGGTGTCAGCCACATGAATACATTCATTAATACACTTCTCTTTTTCACTACAGTGTTATTTCTCTCTTATGGCACTTTGTTACAACTACCAGAATCTTTTTCATGCAGTGCTCTATTTGATGAGAAATAAGGTTGTTGATTCTGTGATTTGTTTGCTAATTCAGGCAGAGAAAAGGAGCAATTGCAAGCATATCACCTGTAGAAAACTCCTAATTTATTTAGGCTGACGAATGGACCACACAGATGTGCACTGCTCATACAGTAACAACTGAAGCAAGAACAAAAAGCTCACTAGACCAATGCAAAGCAATTACAGGAAATGGGTGTTCTTTCAGAACTGAGAATTCCAAACTGTTAGAAATTAAATTGGTCAGGAAAGGTTCAACAAGACATGAAGAAAAAAATAGATAGGAAAAAAACACTGTACAAGCACTGGTTTATAAAAGCTGTGGGAAAGTAATTAAGATATTTGTGTTGATAGCCTCAACGCCCAGATGTCTGCAAATAATCTAAATCAGCAGTCTACTTTAAAGAAATTGTACTAGAAGAGACTCACTTGTATCATTGTATGTTTATCTTGCTTTCTCCCTCTGTCATAACCAATCTTTCCTTATTTTTCTTTTAGAACTCACAGTAAAGTACAAATACTTTTAAAAGCTGGGAAATATAACTTCAGAGCACAATCACAAACACCAATATAGACACAGTTTTTCAATTGTTTCTTTTCCATTTGTCTTTTTCTCTTGTTAATCTCTTTTCAGTAACATTTCATCTTAATAAAAGTTCATACAATACTATTTTTCTGGAAGAACATAAAAATCTAAAGGGAAATAAAATGATTAGCAATACAGCAATACTAATCTACTAGTATAACACACTTATCACACCAAGTTTCCAATAAGTTGACCTGCATTTTGGTAACAGCAAGAAAAATATTAAATTTGTGGATACTTAGATTTTAATACCACACAAGAATTTATTCAGCTTTTTCATCAGCTGCCAAAACACAAATATTCTTACAAGTCTTCTGGCCAAACACAGCCACAGTGAGCCAAACCCAGAAGAAAGAAAATACATCACTCTTGACTAAAGCCTTGTAGATATAATAATGCATAAAATATGTAACCCTACCCAGGTAAGGAAAGGAAACATACAATACTTTAGGTTGGAAAAGACCCTAAAGATTATCAAGTCCAAACAACAACCTAGCATTACCAAGTCTATCACTAAACTATGCCCGCATCTCTTAAAGACCTCTGGGGATGGAGACACTCCCACTACCCCGGACAGTCTGTTCTAATGCCTAATCGCTCTTTCTGTGAATAAATTCTTTCTGATATCCAATTGAAACCTCCCCTGGTGCAAATTGAAGCCATTTCCTAGCATTCTATCCCTTGTCACTGTGAAGGTTCACAGTGAGGGACAAATGAACCCAACCACACCATTCTCCAAGCCCCTAAGAAAGAGGCTCAAGAGTTGAAATTAAAGACAGAGAGATTGCTCACCAATTACTGGAGCTGTATTGGACTGGTTCTTACCTTATACGGGATAGCTTCTGGACTTTTCTCAGAGAGGCCACCCCTGAAGCCTCCCTGAGACCCAAACCTTGCCATATAAACCAAATACAGTCACACGAGAGAAAACTAACATCCACCTCATAACAATCTTTTGTCAGGTTATTGCAGAGACCAATGAGGTCTCCCTTCAGCCTGCTTTTTTCTAGACTAGACAGACCCTGCTCCCTTTTCTAGTCTCTTCACCAGCTTTGTGGCTCTTCTCTGAATGTATTCTAGCAACTCAATGCGTTCCTTGTAGTGAAAGGCCCCTCTCCATCCACTCAACAAGACTGCTTAGCAGAGAAATTAGCAGATTTCTCATCTTTCCATCAACATCCCCAGTACATTTTTTGCACTCTATCCTCATTCACTGAAAGGACAGCCACATACAACTTGATGTTTGCAGTCTCAGTTGTGGTACTGAAGTTGGCATCTAGATCTAAGTATTGAAATGGAAGAGTAGTTCTATTGGAAGTCCTAAAGCTTTCTGCAGAATAGACTTTGTTGAAGCTCCACACTGAACTGATTAATTTAATATTTAAAGTTGATTTAATATTTTACCTGGCCTTCTTTTTTTAAGAATCATCTGACTTAATAAAATGTCTGTAGTCATCAGCAAGAATTACAAAATAAATACAATATGAAGAAATTAATAAAAATCCTACTAAGTACTTAGCATGTAATCAAGGCACTGTCACATCGATATTTTTCTATTAATGATCTGCACATCCTGATCATGAATTGAAAGCATGCCAGAAGAATTATTACTTATGGAATCATTACTGATAAAATTGGCAGGTGGTAAACACATAGAATTCAAGGTTGGGAAATATTGCATAAAAGGACCTATAGGTACAGGGGGAATGGTATGCTGAGTACAAATGTGTGGAGCCAGGAACTGGACTCAATGATCCTTGTGGGTCCTTTTCAGCTCAGGATCTCTGTGATTCTATGACTGAATTCTCCTGTCAGTTTTGACATCATGGGTGAGAGATGTAAGCATTCATTTTTCTCTGTGTATTAATTCATGCAATCACCTCTTTCCCTTGTTATTACTCCCTGCTCAGGAATAAAATCAGAGGGCCAAGTTATTTCTTAGGACAATGCTGATGCTTTGTCAGCTGAGGTTTTCTCTATTTTTTTCAGGTTTTATTTATTTATTTATTTATATTTAATGTGCTATTACTGCTTCAAATTAGCATCAGAACTGCAAATGGATGAATGGAAAAGCCAGGTGTTTACCTCAGTGTCTTGCAGCCTCCTACTGTTAATCTGTGACTAACAAATTATTTTGTAATTCCTCTCATGTCACTTACATGCCTTTATTTATCTGGTCCTGTATTTTTTCAAGCACAATTCAGGTCCATTCTGCACATTTTATTGGTCTATTGGATTAACATTAACTGGGAACAAAAGGTGGGGAGCTCTACATTACTGCTCTCTTTTGGACAAATATCTGCCCAAAACTGAACACAGTACTGGACGTGGGGCCTAACCACTGCTGAACACAGGGGCAGGATGACTTCCCCAGTCCTACTCACTGCACCATTCCTGATACAAGCCAGGATGCCATTGACCTTCTTGGCCACCTGGGCACACTGCTGGCCATGATGGTCGTGTCCACTCAGAATTAAAAAAACAAACAAACAACCAATTGAGACTAGGTATAACTTCAAGGAACAGAAGCAGAGGAAAGAGTTTAAAGCAGAAATCCCACCTCAGCTATTTAAACTGCATAGCTAAGTTTCAGGAACACTTTGATAAAAGCAGATGGGAAACAGTCTGGGTGCCAGAACCCTCTTCTGTTAACTTTACTGACAATAGAATATCTACTAAAGATAATGTAATATATTCATTCTATTCTTTCTTGATTACATTTATTGGCTATAGGACACTCATGGTGCTCTTTCTCACCTTTTGTACCTGAGAATCCCTGAATTCTCTCTGCTAATTTGTAATTCTATACATTTCACCATGCTAAGAATTAATTACATTGATTTAGGCACACAGCCTATACGAGTTACTTATAGATATTCATTGTTATCCTGTTCTGTCCCTATGGCTACCATAAACTATTAGTTTGCATTAAATAATGTAACTAGCTTCACTGTCATAGTAAGGATTAAATTATAAATCTGCTTAGATTATATTCTAGCAGTTACAGTGATTTTCCCCTAGAAATTATTCTTTTCAGCATTAGTCTAAAGTGATTTCTTCAGAGAAAGAAGACAGAAAGAGATGTGTGTATGCTAATACCTTCTCTGGCATTAAGTGAATGCAGCATGGTTTGATACTGTCTATAGTCTAACAAGCTAAATGAGAGCGTTTTTTGTAGGAAAACTGTAAGCTGCATTTCTTTTAATTGGTCATTTGCCATTCATATTTTAATGTACAAACCTTTATAATAACTTGAAAAAGTCACATGTTGTCAAAAACAAAATAAAATTGTTGTCTTCATGTTACTACAAAGTTCCTATACACTCAGCATCATGCTTACAGATCTGATGAAAGTTTAACTTAGTTAGCTATGCAGGAGGCCAGAAATTTAGTGGCCTGATATTTTATGATTCAAGGGGATTTCTACAACATTATATACAAAATAGGAAATAAAAAAATACATCCAATTTTCAATGTTTGGTTTATTTTCAAACAGCACTGAGTAGTTGTCTACACTTTGTGCTCATGTTTCAGCCTAGAGATTTTAACAAAACTTCCATGAACATCATTCCTCCATTTTAAAAGACAGTAACCGAGGTACAGAAAAATAATAGAAAAGTCCATGTTATGTAAGGGAAAACATAATAGTGGTCATAGTGCTTCAGATAAAAGACCATTCCAATGCAGTAAAGGGTCTTTAAGGCAAAGAGCACAGTTCTTTCTTACCAGTGAAATCCCAGCTCTTGAAAATCAACTTCTGTTATTATCCTGAAACAGAACTTCAGATCATCGTGTGCATGCATACTGGATGTGCCCAACATTACTCTGAACTTATTTATTCTTGAGCTGCCCTTCATGGAGCTCCACAGGTTAGATATCTGTACTGCAGTAAAAACTGCATCCTTTCATTCATCTATAAGTTATTGTACTGTGGAGTTTCCTTAGTATTAGGTGTCTTAGTTCCTTCATTACTAAAATGAGTGACCAACTTCTCATCCTCATTCTCTGTGGCAGCCAACATATTATACATTAGCATTAAATCACTTCTTTCAACAGGATAATTAACACCAAGGCTCTCCAAAGATCTGTTTAGGAAGGACGTTGCTTATCATGCTCATTTCATATCATACAAATGGATGGTATCAGTATGTTCACATTACCAGCAGAAGCTGTGATAAATTTTAGACACAGCCGGCAAAAGTCAGCTCATGTGGGATGAACTGGTGGAGCAGTTCAATGAAGGACTGTTGAAGGGAGAAGTCACCTGAAGGAATGTACACATTGACAATACACTGCTCAAAAGAGCCCAGATAGTCTCACACACTGTTTTAAGGCTATAGGAAAAAGAAAAGAAAAAAAGAAGAAAAAAAGGAAGTACTGAAAATTGCACTGAAACCATTTAAATGCAGGAAGATAGTATCAACGTTGTATTCTCGGAGGGAATCCTGTTCAATTCTGGTTATCTGTTGGAAGGAAACTAAAAAGAGGGAGATGGAAGAGATTCTGAGCAGGGGAATTGAAAGAGCCTGAGGCCCATCAAGACATGGGCTGCTGCACAGAAGAAATAAACCAACAAGCGAAGATGTTGGAAAGTGTGGAAATTAGTGACTGCCCTAGAATATTTCTGAGAAGGTGAATTATCCTCTTAGTTTAACAACATGGAGATATTTGATATTCAGTGAACCAGAAATGTAGTAAGTATGTAACAAATGCAATGCAATAAAGAAGTGGCAGGATTTAAAAGAAATAAATAGAAATAAATCATTAAACAAATAACATTCCTGAGTATTTTGTGGTGTATTTCTCAAAATCTAACACTCAAACTCACAAAATTACTACAGTAAAAAGGGCTGTAACAAGCTGGTGGTGGGTCACTAGCAAGTTCCTTGGGGCTCCATTTTAGAGCCAGTTTTTACCAATGTTTTTATAAATGAACTTGATTCAGAAATGCATATTAAATAAGTTTGCAGATGATATCGAGTTAGGAAAAGCTGATGACAACCTTGAGGGCAGAGAGGCTTTGTAGAGAAAACTTGACAAACAAGAGATCTGGGAAATCAACCACACAATGTTTATCAACAATCCCTTCCAAGGGAAAATTCTCAAACTATGTACAGTCTGGGGAATAAGAGGGTGGACAGTAGCTCTGCAGAAAGAGATTGGGGGTTCTGGTTGATGGCCAGTTAAATATGTGTGAGGAGTGTACCATGGCAGCCAAAGGGCCAACAGCATCCCAGGGTGCACCAGGCCCAGCACTTTCAGTGTGTGATGGAAAGGAGGGACTGTCCTGCTCTGTGCTGCCTTGCCTAGAGCACTGTATGCAAGTTTGGGCACCTCAGTATAAGATGGACATAAAACTACCAGAGTGGATCCAAAGGTGATGAAAGGTCTGGAGGCAAAAATGTGAGAAGTGGTTGAGATCCCTGGGCTTGTTCACTCAATCAGAGGAGGCTACAGCCTCAGTTCCTTCAAGGGAAGAGAAATAGACGGGAAATCTGCTTCTCCACAGGAATGAGCTGCATAACAAACAGCTCTTGGATAAACTAACCAATCAAAAAAGACATTCCATCTCTGTAAGGATGGTACAAACCTCTTCTCCAAGCATTTTTCACACAGGTCACTGATTCCTAATCATTTTGTTCAATAAATGATAGTTCAGTCAACTACAATTAAAGCTGTTTTCAGTCCTGCACAGCATGTCCAAAATTCTAAGTGAAACTTCCTTTTTCTTTTCTTAAATAGATGCACAGGGAGAGAAAAAGAAAGAGAGAGGTCACTATTGCAATTTTGCATATACTACATCAGGATAGGAACTCCATGTTGTCTGTAAAAAGAATAATTTGTTCAATATTTTATCTGAATTGAGCTCTGACTACAAATTTATTCAGCCTTTCTGCTGCCTTTCATCAGGGAGACTTTCAGAACTCATAATATTGCAACCCTCTGTAGAAACACAAACAACTTGTGACCACTTGAATTGAATTCAAAATGTTTATCTGGATTAAATTATACAGTAACAAAGTGTTTTGACATCACCTTATCAGTATGCTAATTTGCTTGTGGTTGAAGCTTGTTTATATATCTACATTCAAGAAGTGTATGCAAGGAATCCAGAGGATAACCTGGAAAATAGTCTTTTCCTTTTTTTTTTTTTTTTTTTAAAATTTCTAATCTGAGGTCCTAATAGCAATGGCAAGTAGGATTTCTTTCCAACTGAATAAGAATTTCTTTCCAGTTGTTGTGTCCTGTTCCATGCTTTAATACAGAGAACATTTTAAGCCATTCCCTGTTCATATCAGTTTCACAATGCTAACAACTTCTAGCATATAAAATTGAATTATTTCATTTTTCAGAAGGGACAGATCTTTTTCTTTAGGTCATGCTTCAGCAAGCTTCTTAAAAATCTTAAGCTGAGATTTCTGGCAGTTAGAAATGCATCCTGGATAATAAAATGTGTATCAAATGTCGTAGTGAGTATGTTCAAGATCACAGAATCATGTAATGGTTTGAGTTGGAGACCTAGATGACAGTCCAGTTGCACCTCATGACAGAGACCCTGGGATGCACGTCATTGGGTCCTATACACTCATTCATACATGTTTAGTTTCATCAGGTGGTCTTGAATCTGTTCTTTAATTACAGTGGGACAGATTTTGCTTAGGGGTTTGAGGACTCCTTCCACTGAACACTGAGGCAAGGAACAGAGTACCTTAGCCTTCTCCATGTCTGAGGAAGCCAGTTCTTCCTTCTCATTTATGATGGGAGGTACACACTCCTTGGCCTTTCAGTTCTGACCAATGTACCTGTTGACTTCCTTCTTGTTATTTTTAGCATTCCTTTCCAAGTTCAGTTCCATCTGTGTCTTAGCCCCCCTGATTCCATCTCTACACTTGACAACATCTCTGTATTCTTCCCAGGACACACAACATGCTTCCACTGACTGTTCATTTCCTTATTGTCCCTCAGTTTGACCTGCAGGCCCTTGCTCAGCTATGCCAGTTTTCAACATCCTCTGCTTGATTTCTTCCATTTGGATATGGAGAGCTCTTGCACTCTAAGAAGGGTATCCTTAGAGAACTGCCAGTCCTATGCTATTCCTTTGTCCCTAAGGACAGCTGCAAGATCACAGACCCACAGAATTGCAGGGTTTGGAAGGGCCCTCCAGAGATCATCGAGTCCAACACCCGTGCAAAGCATGCACCCTACAGCAGGTTGCACAGGTAGAAGTCCAGATGAGTCTCGAACACCTCCAGAGAGGGAGACTCCATAACCTCTCTGGACAGCCCCTGTTCCAGTGCTCCATCACCCTTACCATGAAGAAGTTCATACGCACATATCATTTGATGCATAAGAACACACCTAAAGAAAAAGAAGCTATACATTTCACATGAGCTGTAAACTGGACATCCAGAATACAGATAATGAAGGACATCAGGTGGGAAAATGATAGAAGAATAGAAATCAACATATAACTGTAGTAAGTTATTATAAAGCTTTGTTGGAAAAACTGTAGAAATGATCTCAGCTTCAGTTTTGTAACTGAATTATTGTATATTTGAGAGTAGGAGGACAGAGTTTAGTCCATCACTAATTAGATTTTCTGAGTATTGGTATTTCATTCTAACAGTGGGTGGAAAATGCTTTGTCCTAAATAACATCTAGAGTTAATAAGGAATTCTAAAGTAATTTTTAGATGTTCTGTGATGTTTTTTCCAAAGTGTCATATATATCAGAAAATTCAACTGAAATCACTCTGTGGGTTGGTTTTGGTTTTTTCTTTTTGTGTGTGTGTTTTTTTTTTTTAAATATATTTTTATTTTTTTAATTACTATTAATCTATATTCTGCATGAGGTTTTGTATCCAGATACTGGATGTTTGCATTGAAATGTGCCATTTACTCTGGCTTTCGTAAGTGTTGCTTTAATTAGTTCTGTTTCCATGGGACCCTAAGTATCTTGAGATGTGGCTAATGGGCAAGGACAATATTCATAAAACAAGTGAGGTCACTTCTGTAAATGTTTGCACAGCTTTTCCAATATAGGAAACAATGTTATCAGATGGCTTACACTACAGAGGTCTTTTTCCTCGGGTCTTACAAGAAATAAGGTATAGCCCTGTCGTGTTCACTTCAAAATGTCAGTTCATTGGGAGTGAGGAGGTGAAAAACACTACGAACTATACAGATGTTTTCATATCCATCGCCATTCTCCCATGCACCAGAAGAAAAAGAGTTTGGTCAGCTTGCAACACAGTAAACACCTGAGGACCTCAAGCAAGATAAGGGCAAAGGCCCCCTAATCCTGATGAGACAGGACTAGGGCACAGGGCAAAACAGCTACTTCCCAGACAGGCTAAAAGAAAAGTTACAAGATATCATGCGATAGAGATGAAACCAAAACTTGTAGGAAAAAGCCCCCTCCCACTCATAGCAGTGATCCCTATTATATGGCAGAGGAACACAATACATCGCAGACAGATGGAAGGATGGGGGATACATGAGTTTTTACAAACTCATTTTAGTACAGCAGTCCTTTGGGAGGGATGTAGGCAAAGTGAAATACACCATGGACCACACATACACAAACAAGCCATATGTGGCGTGAAGGAACAAAAATACACATGGAAGTCATCAGTCACCTGATTCTAGACAACCAAACTGTATTAATAGCAGCATCTCAAAAATTATAATGTTTCGGTTATTTTTTTGTTTATTGACACCATCTGATACCCTATGATGTTGCCATGGTAACTGGGAAAAATCACCTTGGTGAAGGCATTTCATGTTAAATGACTGCTTTTAATGATGAGTCTGTGTTAAAGGTTACATTCTCAGAAGAAAAGTATCTTTCGGAAAATGCCTGCTGACTCTTTCCCTTGGAAACAAGTCTGGCCCAACCAGACAGCCAGGACTCTTCTGGAGCATTTCTGAAAAGAATAGAGGGGAAGGAAGGAAGGAAGGAAGGGGAAGGAAGGAAGGAAGGAAGGAAGGAAGGGGAAGGAAGGAAGGAAGGAAGGAAGGAAGGAAGGAAGGAAGGAAGGAAGGAAGGAAGGAAGGAAGGAAGGAAGGAAGGAAGGAAGGAAGGAAGGAAGGAAGGAAGGAAGGAAGGAAGGAAGGAGGAAGGAAGGAAGGAAGGAAGGAAGGAAGGAAGGAAGGAAGGAAGGAAGGAAGGAAGGAAGGAAGGAAGGAAGGAAGGAAGGAAGGAAGGAAGGAAGGAAGGAAGGAAGGAAGGAAGGAAGGAAGGAAGGAAGGAAGGAAGGAAGGAAGGAAGGAAGGAAGGAAGGAAGGAAGGAAGGAAGGAAGGAAGGAAGGAAGGAAGGAAGGAAGGAAGGAAGGAAGGAAGGAAGGAAGGAAGGAAGGAAGGAAGGAAGGAAGGAAGGAAGGAAGGAAGGAAGGAAGGAAGGAAGGAAGGAAGGAAGGAAGGAAGGAAGGAAGGAAGGAAGGAAGGAAGGAAGGAAGGAAGGAAGGAAGGAAGGGAAGGAAGGGAAGGAAGGGAAGGAAGGGAAGGAAGGGAAGGAAGGGAAGGAAGGGAAGGAAGGGAAGGAAGGGAAGGAAGGGAAGGAAGGGAAGGAAGGAAGGGAAGGAAGGGAAGGAAGGGAAGGAAGGGAAGGAAGGGAAGGAAGGGAAGGAAGGGAAGGAAGGGAAGGAAGGGAAGGAAGGGAAGGAAGGGAAGGAAGGAAGGAAGGAAGGAAGGAAGGAAGGAAGGAAGGAAGGAAGGAAGGAAGGAAGGAAGGAAGGAAGGAAGGAAGGAAGAAAGAAGAAAGAAAGAAAGAAAGAAAGAAAGAAAGAAAGAAAGAAAGAAAGAAAGAAAGAAAGAAAGAAAGAAAGAAAGAAAGAAAGAAAGAAAGAAAGAAAGAAAGAAAGAAAGAAAGAAAGAAAGAAAGAAAGAAAGAAAGAAAGAAAGAAAGAAAGAAAGAAAGATGAGCAGAGAGAGAGAGGGAGAGAGAGAGAGAAGAAGAAGAAAATCAAAGATCCTACAGTAAGGTAAAAGACTCCCCAAAAGTTAGTCATGATAGTCAAAATGACTTGCATAGTGCCCTTGCCACTAAAACTACTTAGAACAAAAATAATCATCATTTCTTTATGTTCAGGACAGAGATTTCCTTTGTTCTAGTGACAATTTGAAATCATAGTTTGAAAACTGAAACAGTCACCTCAGAGAAATGCCACACCAGGTGATCAACAGCAAGTTAGGTGCCTCCCTAACATCCCTAGGAAATGAAATGTCACTTCCCTCATCCAGCTTTGGCTTTGTAGGTAGAAAGCACATCACCAAGCAATGCAGACTTACTCAAAGCCAAACACAAGAATAAAACCTATCTTTCCAAGATAGGACATCTTCATAGGACAGATGTTAAATGTCTTTAACCATCCTCAATTGCTCCATGCTTCCAGCAGCAATCAGTGCCTATGGTCCCTGAAAAGGAAATCCATTTCCAATCTGTTTTGTACCCAGGCATAAGAAAGGCTGCTTTTGTTATGCCAGGCTACTGGCATTATGGAGAGGCATAAGTCTTTGCATGAGACCTTTAATTACCAACTCAAAAGCATAAAGATTGTTTTCTTAACTAAAAAGAAAAACCAAAGCTGTTCTCTTTAGTAATTCTGAATAAAGTCTTTCTGTATTACCAATCCAATATATGAATTTTCTGCTGTGCTTGGAAGAATCACCATCAAATTAATATTACTGCTGAAACTTTATGATGTTGTTAGGACATTTCAGTCAAAAGTACTGGATCTGAACCATAAGCAGAGCAATGATTTCATTAACGGTCAGCTGTAAAATACACTCTGAAGAGAGATGAGTACAAAAGGTTTGTCAGTAACAATATCCAGTTGACTAGTAGTCATTAGTTCCAGATGATATCATCTTCCTTACACAGAAGAGGTTCATTTCAAACTATTTTAATTCAAGGGGTCTTCTCATAATGAAAATGAATAGCCTGAGGTGAGAACCATGGAGTTAATGACTGAATTCTTCAGTTATTACAGTTTCACAGCCATTCCAGTATCACAACTGTGTTAACACTTTATGTTTCATTGAAGACATTGTGGAGGATCCTTCTAGGCAGGAACTAGGTGCCTTCTATGGACTCTTTGTATTCACAGAAATGAAAACACTACTTCAATCCTCCATAAGATAGCCAGAGCTCTGAAGTACAAACTTTTGATTTGAACTAAACGGACAGATTATAGAGCATGCTCAAAAGCACTGAACACCAAAAACTGTATGCATGAAAATCAAGCAGCTACTTGCAAAAACTACTACTTACTAAGCTACTTACTAATGAGTTGGTTATACTGAAGAACACAGTACATAGAACGACTTAGTACATCCCACACACCAAAAGGTAGTTAATTTGCCATCAGCTTAAAATAATGTGGGCAGAATGTCTTTGAGTCCCTGAATTCTTACAATCTTATTATTTCATTTTCTTTAATTTATAAGCATTAGTCAGACTTCAAGGAACTGACTTCAGGCCCCAGCAGATAGACTCCATTTTGGCTATACATATAACAGCCTCATGTTGTTACCATCTTACTCAAAAGTGAGCTAAAATAGAGCTAATCTTTGAACAACATAACAAATGTGATGAGCTCTCACAGCATCATCTTTAATAATCAGAAACATATATATGCAATTCTACTCCTTATTGGCTTTGTATGATGTGAAAATGTTGCTCATCACTGAACAGGTATTGCTGGAACCCAGGTTTTGCATACAAACAGTAAAGCTAATTAAAGTGCAGCTAACAACACACACAGGCAAACCGTATGAATGTATGAAGGAGCGACCAAAGCTAGAAAGTTTTAGGTTTATCAGTTCTAAACTGGCATCCAACCAATTAGAAGCTGTGTGCTTCCCCCTGTTAAGATTACCTCCACTGAACACTAGCTTTGAAAGTGCTGTGATTCTCAGATAAAACTGGTTTTCTAGATAAGCAGACAGGGGCATTGCTGCACTTATTTCAGAAACCTTGGTCTTCAGAAGAAAAGGTATTCAGTCTAAACTGAAACTGGAAAACACAGAAAAAAGTCCATCAAGAAAAGTATGGATGACAGCTCTTGACAAAGACCAAGTTTATGTCATGCAAGAACCTCTCTCCTGCTAACTGCCTTGTTCAACCCTAGGAAAAGGAAGACAGGACCCTTTAGTAGATCTTTTCCCTGTTCTGACTTAGATGACAAACGAGACTGTTTCATTTAACAGAATCCATTTTAATCCTAAAAAAAAACCAAAAAAAAAAAACAAAAAAACCACCAGTAAAAATCAGCAGAAATAACCAATTGCAGTGAAGAAGGTGAAGAAGAGAGTAAACTTGCACTTGAGCTAATTTTGCATTTAAGAAATTGATATGTAGACAACCTATCTAATTTAAAATCATTTGAAAATTCTAGGACACGTTTGCATCATTTGACAGCTAAGAAAGAAAATGAAAGCCATTCTTGCTCATTTTCCATAAGTCTCAATGTTATTAACCTTCCCGAATCTATGAACGTTCGGGGTCTATTTCAAATAAATGTCTTTGTGACATGTTTTCTTAGTGAAAACATTGGTTCAGCTGAGCAAACCAGTTCAAACAAACAACATTTTTGGTGTAGACTCTGTGAGACTGCTGCAAAGTGCAATGAGCTGGAATAGAAGCACCTGCTACATACACATCTGTAACCCCAGGTATCTATAAAATCCTTGTGAGTTTCACTGAATCATTAAGCTATGATACTGCTTCAAAAACTATTATGTACCACAGAGGACCATAATTATGGGAGTGTCATAATGGTACCAGTCAATTAGTAATCTGAAAGTACAATACGACTTTTGGAGACTGCGCAACAGAGAGGCAAAGCAGTAAGAAAGTTGCTAACAGCAGTAAAGCTATGATAGAAATACAGCTATACTAGACCACGCTGTGTCTCTATAGTAAGACTGCACCATGAAGAATATTATCTTGTACATGTCATAGACATGCCAGTTTTTGAGCCAAAAGAGTCATGACTGAAGAGAGTATGAATCTGAAAGAGACTTCCCTTTGAAGGGCAACACATTTCCACCGTTAGCTCTGCTTGAAAGGATTCCTTTCACAAGCCTCTAAAAGCTCCCCCTAGAATTAGCCAGTTTCTTTGCCCTTGGCACTGGGTTCTTGAAACTTGCCACTGAGATGACAGGAACCTCCTCCTAATTTCTCTGCTTCAAAAATATAAAGAAACATTCCTGTTTATTTATTTTTGTAACAGATTGGCCCTTTGGCTTCAGCAGTTTTTCTCATGCCCTGGTGCTGATCTAAGATGTTTACATCAATGATACTTCCTCAGTTTTTGATTTGCCAGACCAAACTAGCACTTCCCACAAACGACAGCAATATTCATCTGTCTGCTAGCAATACTCTGACAGGCATGCTGTAAAACCTAAGCTCTCGTTTTCACAATTGCACTGTTAGCAGCCAAAAGCCATCCTTGAAATTATTGAAGTCTTCTTGAAGTCCACCCCATGGCCTTTCCATGAATGCTCTGCAAGGTTAGAATATTACTTCTACAAAGAGATCCCGATTAGTATTAATGATTTGGTGTCAAAGAGCCCTCCCTTTCGCAACAAAATCCTTCCAATGACAAGTTTCCTTTGGCACTTGAGAACATGTACTGTTCTAACTGCCTATAAAGGTCTGCATTAAGCTGTGAAGATTAGAAAAGTCAAAAATAATATCAAATGGTCCAGCTGGGTCAGAACATCATTTCTTTCCAAACCTTAACTCATTTTACATTCTGCAGGAAATGAGAAGTGGTTCGGAAATATCAGACCTGCCCGTTTCTGCCTGTTTTCTGTTTTTTTTTTTCCCTCTACAGACTCTTCCAGCCAGAAAGTGAGCCTCAAATGAAGGATAAAACCTGGCGATTAAATGAATTCAAAGGAATCAACTAAAATCTTGAAGGGCCTTTAGAAATTCAGCTCAAAGTGTTCTTCATATATTAGAGTTAGTAGGTTAGCACTGAATTATTTAAAAATTCGGTTAGCTTCCTTTGCTTTATCAACAAATGTTATTAAATTTTAATGAGTGAAAATGCTGCAATAAAACTAAGGAAGTTGGTTTTACTAGGAAAAAGCAATAAAGAACAGTAACTTTTATTTTAAAGGAAATATGTGTTTAGTTCAGTTTGTTTTATAATTATAATAAAAGGAAGATTATTGGTTTTCATAGTTTTGGCATAACCATTCAGTCTGCAGTGAGGTCTACAAGTACAACAATATCCTTAGGCAGCCATCATGTAAACACTTACTCACACAAGCACGCTTTCCAAGTAGAATCTCAAGGGAAAAGAAGTCACCACAAGAAAACTTAAGGCACCTTCTCACAAGTGTTTATGAGTTGAGTGCACTTGCCCAGTGCCGTCCTTTAGGAGAAAAAAAATAAAAATCTGATGACAAAAGAACTCACAGGACATTAAGCCATCTGTGTTTTAGATATTAACCAAATCTTAATATCCCTCTCTCAATTAAAGCAGCCTTGGAAACAGAGTGTGTGATAATCTGTAGCGATATGTAACGATGGGACTTGACATCAAATGGTATCATTGCTTTTCAGGCCCTTCTGGTACCCCCTTGATTACCACTGCACAAAGAATGCAGAAATGTTAGTTCTCTGGTGGCTTTTAGACTGGTCTTTTCTTCCTTTAAATGCTCACACTGCATAATAACAATAGACATTTTGGAAGCATTTGTCATGAGCATGGGCTCATGTTTAGGCTTGATTTCATTTTTCCTAGGAATGCCAGTGAATGCTTTGACACCTGCTACAGAATAGCTGACAAGAGCTGTCATTTAGAAGACAGCAGATAGTAAGGGGATACTGCAGTTCCTGACAGTGCCCATTACCCCGTACAAGAACATGATAGCTTTAAATAGATGGATATGCTTACAACACAATCTTGTGTGTTAGCTTCTTGAGGGCCAGTCACACTAGTACAACAGGAACTGTGCTGAGAAACTCGCCAAGACCCACAGGGGGCAGCTTTTCTATGCAAGGGCAATAAATGCTGCAGAGTCCATATCTAGAGTACCTAGAAAACTCTAGGAGAGAGAGTGTGCTGTTCATTTGTTAGCAGACAACCCCCGATCACACAGCCTGCTTTTTCTTGGGACAGTCTCATTAAGGAAGCCCAGGCATCTTATGAGGCAAGAACAAAAACATTCACAGGGAAGTCAAACACCTCAAAGCTTCACCAAAATTTCTAAGGGATACCCTTGGCCCATTTTGGAAACCCTTCTTCTGCACCTTAAAATCCTCTAGAAATCCAGCTCAAAACTGTAGCTGTGAAATGTTAACCAATACATCCAGCATTCTCTAGAGATAGGCCAGGTATGTTTTCCATAAAGCAAGGTTGAGTCCAAATCTTTATAACCATGCTTTGAAAGCATGCAGGAATCATGCTGCACTGAGAACAAATCAGATAGCTTAATTGTTCAGTAAAAACTTGTATTTATGGATTTAGAAAAAGAAAATGTAATTCACTCAGTATGAATAAGCAAAATCACATACAAAACTTGAAGGTAAATAGTTGGTTTTCTTTCATTTAGAAGGGCCTGCTCATACATTTTAGAGGTAACTGCTGAAAGTCAAAGACATCAATGCCTTTTGATAGGAGAGTACACACTAATTTAGAAGTACTACTATTTAGTATCATGGTTGCTATTAACAGACAAAGCTTCAGAGACAAATCTTATTTGCAAGTAAATATTGTTGTGTTGAGCTAGGTCAAAAACTGTCCTCAGTAAATACTGTAGTGACTCTGAATGCTGGTAACACTGCTCACCATGGGTCAAGAAAAGGGCAGGAAGACAGCTTGCCAACAACCATCATGGGTGAAGCAGACTCATCTTTGGGAAAATTAATTTAATTTATTGCCAATTAATAACAGAATAAGGCAGCAAGAAATATTCCGCTACCAAAATTTTGGCACAATCTGCCAATAGAATAAATTCCTAATTTTACTTTGCCTTTACATGTACTTTTTGTTTTCCCTGTTAAACTGCCCTTATATTGATCCACAAGTCCTCTTGCTCTCCTGTTTTATCTCTATCCCATGGGACAGTGTACCAAATTAGGGTCTCTGTGGATGCTGGACAGAGTCAACCTAAAAATTTTAATTTAACCATCAATTTTAAGACTTCCATGAAAAAGAAGTTTAGGGGAAAATAATATTCTCACCCTCAGCCTTCCTCCAACATTTTTTTTTAGTAATAAAACACACTTTCATGCATTCAATAGTAATCACCACTGTCTTCTTATTTCCTACACAAATTTATAGTACCAATTAGCTGTATGGCAACTACCTTCATCTTGCTACAAACGCCTGCTAGCACCCTACAGATTTTCCTCCACTTTATGGTTGGAGCTTGTCAGCTGTGGTCACATTAATACAAAGTGACTGTCAACACACAGAGCTAACACACACATACAGACATACATAAACACAGCCACTCATCTAAAGAGGGAAATTTCACAGAAACATGCAGATTAAGCTGTTATCATACATACCATTACAGAAAGATGGAACAGCAATTTCATTTGTTTAGTACAAATTTAAGTTTAATTACAGGATCTTTATTTCCTTTCTATTAGACACAATAGCCACTATTTCTACAGATTAGCTGAGGTCTTCCTTAAAAGTCTTCAAGCAACTCAGGCTGCCACATACTTGAACAGCTCTACAGCCACAGAGCTGTGTGCAGTACTGCTTTTCTTGTTCCTTTTCAAAAAGCATCACTGTTTTAATTTAATATATAAGTGATATGTTCACTTACTTATCACCACTATCACTCTCTACAACCTCCTAAAAGAAGTCTGTAGCAAGGTGGGAGTTGGCCTCACCTCCCAAGCAACAGCAATAGAGTGAGGGAGCAAAACCTCAAGTTGCACTAGGAGGGGCTCATGTTAAATACAGTCTCTTCTCATAAACAGTAGAGATGCACTGGAACATACTGCCTGGGGAGTAGTAGAGTCACCATCCCTGAGGGTGTTCAAGAAACACGTAGGTATGGTACTGAGGTGATTTAGTGGGCAATATTAGTGGTAGGTGGGGGGATAGATTGGATGATCTTCGAGGTCTTTTCCAACCTTAATGATTTTATGATACTTAGGGCCATTCCCAGGCTCAGATACTGGGAGTATTAAATTCCAAGTCAATGGCAAATCAGGTATGTAAACTTCAAAGAAGCAACTGTAGCAGCTCTTATTCAAAGCCTTGATGCCAGGTCTACTTCCATGCAGGACAAAGCACATCTTACTGACTGTATGAAGACAAGACTTTTGCTTATCTCATATTGTAGAAGTTGTTTGCCAATCCAGCAAGATATTCAAAGCCAAAGGATTCCTGTTCATCTATTTGCGTTTTTTATTTAACCAGAAATAAAATAGAAAATCAGAATAGCTCTGGTAATGCTATTGCCTTGTAAGAAAACTGACAGTATTCAACAGATACAGATATATTTAGTGCTTTCACCCTCCCATAAAACACCACCGTGGCATTAAGCAGAGGATATCTGTTGCACAGCAATTAAAATTTAACTGAGTCACAGGAAACATGTTTCAATTAATTTGAATAACAAAAGTCAAAGCCTACTCTATTTTCAAAATTAGTATCATATATGATTAACTCAAGTCAGTGTTTCACACATTATTGCATATAATTGCTCTCTGAGAAAAAGTAATCTAATTTGAAATCATTTCTAACGACACTTGCTTGGAAGGGCTTGATTTAAAACGAGTATTTTTCTTCCTCTTCCATTGGGACATAACAGAAGCTCTCTCATTCTGTGAATTCCCCTCAATCATGATTTTTCATGGCAAATACTGGAATATAATAAAGAAATGAAGAAAAAAACAAAACAAAAACCTCAGTGAATGGTAAAGAAAGTCTGAAAACAGGAGTTCAATAAAAAGAGAACAGCAATCAGTGATTATCTCTAGCAAGATCTGAACGTTCCTAAGTATAAAAAAAATAAGGACTCATTAATTGCCCTTCATCATTATGAGGAAGTGGACCTGAAATCATGCTTGTAGAAGATCAATCCAAGAAGATGCTCTGAATGGACTCTGTTTCCAGATACAGAGCAACCATTTGCCTTAGTATAAATGGAGCAAAGATAAGGACAACATATTAAAGTCAACCACAGCATGGGAAGCAAGAGGCATGCATGCGTGGAGCCAGGAGATAAGTGGATAAAATTCTAAAAGCCTGCGTGAAAACCATCTTTAGATTTCTTTCTGGTAACATGAATAGTACTAGTTGAAAAGTCTCCCATGCAGCAAGGGCCATGTCAGGGATATTCTGTTCTATTTTAATTTTCCCCTTCTAGATCAAAAGTATTAGAGAAGGACATTTTTCCCCCTGCTTCTAAGTCCACCTGTTGTGATTAGGGTCTAACAAGCAGTTTTAAAAGCAAGATCGTTATTCAGGAGCACAACTATAAGTCACTATGTGTGAGATGTAACTTAGTCTTCAGTTCTATGGATAGAATAAGACAAGCCATTCAAAATAGTGATATTATTCAGTCATTTACTAATGCAGATTGCTTTTCAGTCTATGCTGTTGGTAGCACTGTTATCAGAGTCCTCTTCCAGCAGACTGTGTCTCAGTTGGAAATGTCTGGAAAAGAGATAGGTAGAGGTAAAGGCAAAAAACCTATGAAATTCTCATGCTGTGATTGTATTATCTCAGTTTTCCTTCACTGTAAATGACAGTATGAGATACTTAAATTCTTGTGCAGCAAACAAATCATCTTAATTGAACACGGTTTTCATTTGAAAACAAGCTGGGGAGCTTAAGGCTGAAGTCCTCCAGAGAGAAAGACCCTATGATTTATATGAGTACTGTTAGAAGTAGAAGCAATTTGCAAGGTTGTGCATGAATAATGCAGGGTAAGAACAGTACAGGATGAAACCACTGAAAGAAAGTAAATGAAGTCGCCTTTAAACTACTTATGCATAGAAGAAAGGGCTAGGTACAGAAGAAAGTAATTTTAATTATTTACCAGTACTGGTGATATTGCAGAACCACCTCAGATCAGTAATTATTTCTTCTCCTGGGACAGCACTGTTACCATTAATTACATAAAAATCCCTGCCTCCTCCAAATACATAAATGCCTATGAATATGCAAGGAAACACACTAATGCAAGAAATGATGCATAAACTATGTAAAGTGCAACATCAAGATTATGGACTTGAAACTAGGATACAAAACCTAATGCAGTTCAAGGGGCATTAGAAGAAGTTGCTTTACTTGACCCTACCTAAAAACAACCAAACAGCAACAAAAACAGGGATAATTTCTGGAGCACAACAGAAGGATTCTCAATTCTAGCACACTTTCAATGTTATTACACTGGACTGTACAACTGTATGCATTTTTTCATTCCAATTAAATTTTCTTTGAAAAAATATGGAAACATCATATTTTGTCAGGCAGTAAAAGCAGTAAAGTGAAATTAAATGTGTGATTGAGGTAAGTTGGTGAATTTTAATAGACAGTGAAGCCATTCATCTCTTGGTTCCTGGTTGAAATTTGGTTAGGGCTATTAGGGAAGAGAAGTCATTAGCAACCAATTGATTTTTGGGAAATGTGCTAGGAGTGGAGTGGGCTGGTAACTCTATTCACACTCCCAGTGAGTAGTTGTCTATTCAGTCACAATCTGTCCTAATTACCTCACTGTCAAAGCAACACAGGAGATGGAAGATAGCCACATTGTTTTAACAGAAATTAATATTAGCTTATGCCAGCTTAAGATCTAGTTAAGAAGCCAAGCAGTGACAGCGAATTAAACCTTCTTTTACCCCTCCATGCATGTGTGCAGGCAGGGAACTTCATGGAGTGAAGACAAGGAGCCTAAACCTGGTTGAGCCAGGGACTCAGCTCCAGGCCAGGCTTTCCTGAAGAACCTACAAGTCAAGACACTGTATTTTCAAAACTGATTGGCTAAAGAGCCACTGTCTGTTCTCTGCTGTGCTACAGAAAATAAGGGCAGTCCCTTTGAGGGGTCTGACACTCCTGCTACTGTAGGATTCACTTTGAAAACATTTCCTCCAGCACTAAAAATCACAAGCTGATGCTCAGAACTGAGTTCAGACCACCTACACTGACCTCTTCAGTGACATCTCTTTCTAACCTAGTACAGCTGTCTTAGCAGGAGTACGAATTTACTTGTGACCATTTACTCTCTTCAAAGAGATTACAAAGGACGGGCTGGTGTGATGTCTTTTGTTTGTTCCCTGAATAAACAGAAAAGCTCATTTCTCCAGCTCCTTTAAAAATATATATATTAATTTAAAAAATTCAACATAAAGCCCAAATTTGTCATCTACAATAATAGTTCTAATTCATTATTGTTTAATTCCCACTTTACATCTATGTAGCAGTCATTAAATTAGCAGAACTGTGTCATCAGCCAAGGCGACTGAAACAGCAATGCAGATATCAAACAGAAACACTATTAGGACTCCCAGTGATCTATTATGTCTTTTTGCTTGTTGCCACTTTGTGGTTTGATGCACAGCAATGTGACTATGTACATCCATGGGTCCAACAAATCAAGCTGATTGGCTATAACCACCCACCACACAAAATAAATCCTTTTTAAAAAGTCATTAGAAATTTAAAAATCCACCAAAAAAATCATCATGTTTTCCACTTATTTATTTATTTAGTTCACTATCCACCACAATCTGGTTATTTCAAGCATATAAGTCTAATTATACTGCAGCTTTAGCACACAATCCAAATTTGTCATTTTCTTTTAGGAAGATTAGAATTGAATAAAACTATACTTGTACTTCAAAATAGACCTATTCTCAGCTGAATAATTTCTAAATAAGTCCCCTGTCTATCACTCTGAAGGAGCACCTGGCCATTCTGAACACCTACATACCTTCTGTAGGGTATCTGGGTTGCAACTGTTCTGCTTCTCATGTGCTGCCAGGAGTGCAGACTTTCCAGTTTGCTTAAACAACTGCTCTGGTTGTGCTGAAAGCTATTTAGCAGGGCTGCTGACATAAGAATTAAAAGCATTCCCTATCTCAGAACACTAAGGAGGGCATTTACTGCAATGCTAAATGTTCTCTCATGGATCTAAGCAAATGACAACAAAAAATCAAGCAACCATTTTCAAATAATGTGTCCTTTATGGAAGCAAAAAAGCAAGATATCTTAACTATCCTATGGATGAACAGTATCACTTGATACTCAGCTCCCAGTCTGATGTAAATGTAAAGTAGGAGAGCAGAGAGATCTATAGCACTATATGGATAATGCTCTTACATAAAAGTGCAGTGTGCAGAAAGGGAAAAAGAGGGCAAGTCTGCTCCCAGAAAGCACTGTTGGTAAATAGGTTGTGCAGAACTAGATTCTTCATCATCATGTAAAGTTACAAACATTTAAAGAGCTTTTGCCAAAATCAACTGTGTGCTCATCCTAGCAGAAGATTCTTCTGAGCACAGAATCATTTCTGTTTTCTATACTGGGAACACTGTGAAGGTTTTACTGTGATTGAATCCTTAGGACCAAAACACAAACAGGAATGTCACACAATGTCTTTTAAGCCCCACGTAACAAAAGAGCAGTTGTCTACTGAAATCTGTGTAGGGAAATAGAAGGTCATAGTCTGTGCAGCCACCTGTGAGAGATGAGTCAAGCTCAGGGAGGAGCAGCTTATAGCAAGAGCAACAATACAGAATCCCAAAGCAACTTTAAATTTTTTTGCTGTATACGTGTTTTTCCTATCTCATAGAAGCTCAGCAAGGCAAGCCACACAATCCCATACCACAGTGATCATCTGCGGATTACATATTTAATGGGAGGCAGCCACTGCATCTGGAACTAGTCAAGTAGTCTGAACACTTGAATCTGTCATACAACAGTCAAACCTAAGTCAACACACATTTGTGTGTTGTCCTCCTCGGGGAGGCTGCAGGAGTGCAGGCAGGGTAGATATGAAAGGGAACAGGAAAAGGCAGTCTCCAGTAGCATTAGTTACTGTCTGCTGGCCAGCAGCAGAGAATGTCAAACGTTGCAAGTTTCTCTCAGTGAAAAGTGGGAATCACTTTCAGCTGATTCCCCCTGTGACAGGAAGCATTACCAAATGTATACCAGAGAGGCAAAGGAAGACAATAGCTGTTTTTCCCCTTGAGCAAGAGTGAGCTCAGATTCTCCCAAGTCCCAAAATACCTACAGTAGTTGAATCTCAGAGACTAGCCTGCAGCCACGAAGGAAGTCTGCATCAAGGGTAGAAAGTTAGGCTGTATTCCCAGACTTCTCCATCAGTACTGAAGCCACTAAGTTCATTTTGCAAGAGCTGACTGAAGGAAGCAATGTGGAAACATGACAGGCCATTGCTACTGCAGAGCAGCTATGCATGGGAGGCACAGCCAGAAGTCGTAGCGTGTTTGGCATCTCATGCTCATCAGCTATACCTGCAGTAGCAGATGCACCAGGCTCCCCCAGCAGGATAGTGATGCGATTGGTTCTCTCAAGGCCTCTTCTGTGCTACTGTGGAAGAGTGTGGCATCTTCTTCACATTTCACATTTGTAGATCTATTTAAGCAAATGGACTCTTAGTAGCAGATAGCCATAGCTGAAGGGATGGAGGCACTTTAACATGAAAAGGATGTATAACAATGAAGAGGAAGGAGACATCTGAGTGCACATTTTGTGCCCACCTTATAAGGCACAGCTGATGAAACACACTGCTTTTTCCTTCCTGCATCAGCCAGAAGTTATTTTAGTGCACTTGGTTGGCTTTCAGCTCACCTGCCTTCTTATGGCTAGCATCCCACTACAGATTTTTTTGTCAGAAAAGTGCTTTGAATAATACAGGTGGTGATGGGTAGCTGTTCCATAAAGAAAAAAGGTACATCAAAACCTAATGAATTCATTTAAACTACAGTTAGCTTTTGGGAAGAAAGAAAAAAAAAAATCCCACAAACTAATAATGCAAAAGGTCCTGTTTTGATGACAGATTTATGGTCATTTTCTGTGTGCCAGTTGAGCATCAAAGACTCCACAATATTTTCACATCAGTGAGTCCTCTGCTGCTTTAAAACAACATGCTGTGAAGTAGGCAGGCAGCGTAAAGAGACAGCATCAAAGTAAGCGTTTAACAGTATTACAGCCAGATAACTGCAACTGATTGTTGAATGTGTAATTGCTACACTTTCAAAGAACACATATCCAGATGTGATCTTCCAAACAGGCAGCATTTCATGTACACTAAGTGGGCTTACTTTTGGCAAGATATACTTCAGTGCAAGTCCACTTCTAAAATTGTTATTCACAAGCCAATTAAAAGGATAGGGAGTGGGCAGGAGGGCAGTAAAATCCTCATTAACTGGCATGATGCAGCTTCTCTAGCAGTTATACATTCTGAGTCTTTTTCTGGTTTTCTTTAAAGTTCTATGTGAGTTTGTCCACGGGAGTGCTAATTATTGAGGAAGACAAATTTGGAAACTATAGAAATCCACATTACTTCATACTCAGATCTCTTACATGCTAGTTTAGGAACAACCTGTATCTGTCAAATGATATCAAAAGGCATGCATATCTAAGGGACAGAGTCAAGATGCCATCCTTGGAGGTGCTCAAGGCCAGGCTGGATAGGGCAACCAGGCAGCCTGATCTGGTGGGGGACAACCAGCCAATAGCAGTGGATTGTAACTCGTTGAGCTTTCAGGTTACTTCTAACTGAAGCCTTTCTATGATACAATTTTTTTCTATTATAAATTAAATCCTGTGCTTAATTGATCCCTTAAAGCAGCTATGAACTGAGAAAGCATGGGATTTAAACCCAAAAGTTTCCTAGACTACATGGCTCTTTCAATACAGACAAGCACTGCTAAGATTATTGCCTTAAAAATAGGGAGAAATCAGAGATAGAGCTACAGATCTCAAGTAGTGGTTTCTAATGAAGGAAAGGGAACTAGTAAAGCAGTTTTTAATGCCTGTGTGATTTGAAAAGGAACCTAACTTCTTTACCTAATTCCTCCAGTGAACAGTGTGAGGTGACATTATCTAGCCGACTGAGCAAATTTTCACAAGTTCATTTTGATTCAGATATGCCTTGAATTATTTTATTCAAGATGTTGTTTGAGAAGCAACTTGCCAAACCCAACGGTCTGATCTCCAAGACTCATTCAGGCACAATAGAGTAGCAAAGCAATAAACAGAGTAAATCTATAATTTATTGCATGTTTTCACTCTCACTCCAAGCCATTCAAACAAGACAGCATTAAATGATATCAATCTAAGCTTATAAGACAGACAATTCAGTAGGCAAGAGTTCTAAAAACAACCCGAAGACAAAGCAAATCCTTCTGGGCTATGCTTGCATTCAACAATGAAAAATATTTCTCTTCTGATATCCGGACAGTTCAGAAACAATATAAGTAAAGATTATAAAACGTAGCAGAGAGATATTAAGCTTCTAAATCTGTATATAGTAGAACTGGATCAAAAGTTTTTCATCAAAAGTAACTTCTCAGGTCACCCAAACATGTTCATGGAAAGTTCACCAAGTTGTCTTCCAGCAATCCTTCCTCTTTCACTTTCATAAAATTCTTGTCCATGGGAAAAAAAAAGGGGGGGGGGGGGGGGGGGGGGGGGGAAGGATTTCCCAAACAGCTCTAGTAGCACTAGTATATCATTCTCGTTTTATTTTCTGTACAGATTTTAAGGCAATGATACATTTTTATCATTTATTTTAACAAAACCCCAATTCCTTACTTAATATCAAGTCTCAAAAAATTGTTGTCATTCTAAACCCCTTCAACAGTATATACGGCTGTAGTTCTGAGAGAACAACACAATTTTGCACAAAAAAATCAGTCCAGCATCACTTAAAACTGCAAGCTGTTAAAGGACTTGACCTCATTAAATTAATAATGATCACAGAAACGAGCTCTGACTATGATACAACAATCAGCCATATAGTTTTTCTCTTAGACAACAGTAAACTCAAGAAGGCTTTCTACAAACATCACTTTCCAGTTACATAAAATGTAGATACTCTGAGAAACTCCTGTTTTGTTTTGTTTTTGTTTTTTTAAAAAGAAAAAAAAAAAGAAAAAAGGAACTTAAATATTTTAATGCCAGTTAATGCCAGAAACACTAGCAAAAACCTACTGAGAAGCACCATCTTCTTAACACCTATAGAGCAAGTAAGTCCTAATGGAGATTTGACACCTAGCTACTTCACAAACCACTATTAGCATTATTATTTATCTGAAAACAGTGCTCTGGGGACCAACTCTCTCCACCCCCTGCTGCACCACAGCAATTAGCAGTTGCTGATGCATTAAAATTAACAGTCCTCTGCCTTATAGGAGCAAGGGCTGACTGATGGGTATTTCCTGTGAGGCAGACCCCACTTTGGGATATCACTTCTCTCCTAAATGAAAAATCTTACAACATCTGACCTCAGTGTAGGTCTTAGAAGTTGCACTCCTGAATAAATATGTCACTAAAAAGTTAATGGAGTTAGAAACGGGCTGAATAATGCTAAGTTCACCATGCCTCGCTGCAGTCTGTGATGAAGTGCCAAGTCTAAATTCACTGAGCATGGCGGTTTTGTCATGATTACAAAGGTATCCCTTACTTTGAGTAATTTAATGATAACACAAAAGGCTTACCTACCCCCGGACATTGCTTCTAAATAGTATCAGTTGTTTTCCATTAGTGACCCACAGGAAGTAGATTTGCTTCTGCATGTGTAAGTCAGCTTATGTTTTAACATCTAGAATCCAAAGGGCAATATCTGCTAAGCATGCATTCCAACCCATGTAACACAACTGAATGGTGCTTAAATCCACAGACTGTAATAAGGTCTTATTTAGAAAACAGGATGCATCCTCAATGGCTGGGACAACTCCCAGCATTTACTTCAGTGTATATGTTATACAAACTCCAAATGCATTTAAATTGCATTCATATTCATAGTTCAGCTTTCTGAATGCTCACCTTCACCATAATAAAATCCAAACACAAAAATGATCCAAACAATGGAACACCTCTCCTGTGAAGACAGGCTAAGAGAACTGGGGCTGTTAAGCCTAAAAAAGAGAAGGCTCCACAGAGACCTGACAGCAGCTTTTGAATATCTAAATGGGGGCTGTAAGTAAGAAGGGAACAGAGTCTTTATTGTGGTCTGTTATGATAGGACAAGGGCAAATGGTTTTAAGCTAAAGCAGGGGAGATACAGATCAAATATAAGGAATTATTATTATTACTATTATTATTATTATTATTATTATTTACAGTAAGGGAGGGTGAGGCACTGGCACAGGTTGCCCAGAGAAGTGATGGATGCCCCATACCTGGAGACATTCAAGGTCAGGCTGGACGGGGCTTGGAACATCCTGATATATCTTTAAGTGTCCCTGTTTCTTACAGGGAGTTGGACTAGATGACCTTTAAGAGTCCCTTCCAACTTTCCAACTCAAACTATTTCCAAAAATCCTAAAGAAAGTACATTAACATCACTAAAAAAAAAAAAAAAAAAAAAAAAATCACTTTCAAGTCACCGTGTAAAACATAATGAAAGCCTTACCCACACATCAAGACAAATGCAGTAGTGATGATTATAGCTTTATATAACATCATTCACAAGTCACCCTTACCTACAGGGACTGGAGCACAGTCTGTTCTTCCTTCTTTGCTCTATATAGTTATTACATTTCAGACACCCCAGCTATTCAGCATCATCATCATCTACAGCTTTCCACCCACCCATACAGCTCTTCCTTTCTCTCTCAAAGGTCATACAGACCCATTCAAGCATTTATTTCACAAGGTAAATGAATCTTATTTTTCCAGCTTGCTCAATACTTCCATCTGTCTTTTTAACTTCCAGTTTCTTTTTCACAGCTATCTTCCAGCTTCTCCCATTAAAACTAATTCATTCAATTTGCATAGGCAAGAGCCCCAATAAGCTGGGTTTAAGCTTCTTACAGTGACTAGGAAAACAGCTTCACCGTAGTATGGCAAAAGCAAATATTTAATTTTGCATTGCTGCACAGACCCATAAATCCTGAAAGCCCTGGTTCTTCCCAGCCATTCCTAACTTAACATTGTTACATATTTCAGATTGATCAAATTTAGCTTGAAGTCATGCTTGTAAGCACAGAAAGGGAAAGACTGATGTAAGGGTTAAAAATAGTTGTTAATGGTTCATAAAGCACATTCAGAAAAGCTACTGCTCTACTACCCAGCCTGTATTAAAGTAGACTTGCAACAAGACAGGTAAGGAATGACCCAACAGAAACCCTAGAACACCTTCCTTTAAGGAATACTTTCAGTTGATATTATTTAACACACAGTTCCAGCAGCAGCAGCACATGGTGAACACACCAGCAGTGAGGGCATGAGCAGTTCTTGTAGCCCACTTTAGTAGGCAGAGAAAATGCTTGGCAGCTTCAGGCTCAAACATATGGCAAAAACTACCACACACAATCAAGAAAGAATCAAGTCAACAGGGGGTATGTGTGGCAGAAGGTGTTTGGAGAACCATGGTACAAAATTGCGTTGTCTCATTTCAAAACAATTCACAATAAAATGGGGAGCTGTCATTCATCGACATTAAAAATTTGGAGGAGGAGAAGGTTACAATCTGCATTGTTTTGATTACAGATGGATGACCAATGGGCTGGAGGTGCCTGCAGTAAAGCAGATTTCCTGGTGAGCAGGCTTTCATAGAAGCAAAGGAATAATTCTAGAAGATTAAACCAAAATGTAACACCAGTCTTTTTTCTTTTTTTCCTTTCTAACTGACAAAACAGTAGCAATGGTTGCTTGCAGTATGTCCAAGGGAGCAGCCTTGTGATTTAGGTGAAGTTAAAATGATGCTGCTGGGAGAAAATCCAACTTCATAGCACAGACCCTGCTGAAGTGCCTTTAACACAGTTATCCAACTAATCTAGAACAGAATTTTTGTGCTAGTTAGTGATGGCACATGAAACTGCAGGGGGAAAAAAAAAAAAAAAAGTATGAAAAGTATGAAATACTCATATTTCTTTGCAAATATATTTAAGGAAATTAATTCTAATCTCTTTCTGAAGCTAATTCTTAGCAAGGGAATACAAGGCTATGGATTCAGTTTTCCTTCTTGTATTATAGTATTATATATACTATCCCCAATGCATTTATTCATTGCGGTTTGAAGAGAGGGCAGAGGATGGAATGGATTTTAATAGACTGAGAGACAAATTTATTCCGAGGGTATACACAGGTACAGCTCCTACTGAAGTCTACTAAACCGCTGCACACTTTAATGAAGTCAGACAAGGCTTCAAGTGGCAGCATCTTCTGGCAACTAATCCATAAGGCTTGGTAGGCAGACAACAGTATTAAGAACCTACTCAAATATACATTATCCATTTTCACTTATTCAACCACTGTGGTACAAAAATTATATTCTGTTTGGGTAAACAGGGGTTGTTTAGTCTAGGGAAAAGGAGGCTGGGGGAAGACCTTGTTGCTCTTTACAAATGCCTGAAGGGAGGTTGCAACAATAAGGATACTGGTCTCTTTCCTCTGCCTGTAAGTGATACGTGCAAAGAAATGGCTTCAAGTTCTATCAACTGAGGTTTAGACTGGATATTGGGCAGTGGTGGAGTCAAAGAATCACACAGTCTCAGGGGTTGGAAGGGACCTCCAGAGATCATCGAGTCCAACTCCCCTGCCAAAGCAGGTTCTCTACACCACGTCACACAGGTAGGTGTCCAGATGGGTCTTGACTATCTCCATGGAAGGAGACTCAACAACCCCCCTGGGCAGCCTGTTCCAGTGCCCCGTCACCCTCACTATAAAGAAGTTCTTGCGTACATTTGTGTGAAACTTCCTATGCTGTAGTTTCTGGCCATTTCCCCTTGTCCTGTTTCCACACACTGCTGAAAAGAGCCTGGCCTCACCACCATGGCTCCCACACCTCAGATATTTATAAACCTGGATCAGATCCCCTCTCAGTCTTCTTCTCTCAAGGTTAAACAGACCCAGTTCACTTAGCCTTTCATCACAGGAGAGATGCTCCAGGCCCTTCACCATCTTCATGGCCCCCCACTGGACTCTTTCCAAGAGATTCCTGTCTTTTTTGTACTGGGGAGCCCAGAACTGGACACAGTATTCCGGATGAAGCCTTACCAGGGCAGAATAGAGGGGGAGGATCACCTCTCTCAACCTGCTGTACATGTTGTGTTTTTTTTAATACACCCCAGTATGCCATTGGCCTTTTTGGCCATGAGGGCACACTGCTGGCTCATGGCCAACCTGCCATCCACCAGAATGCCCAGGTCCCTCTCTCCAGCACTTGTCACCCCCTAACCTGTACTGGTGCATGCAGTTATTCCTCCATAGATGCAAGACTCTACACTTGCTTTTGTTGAACCTCATCTGGTTTCTTACCACCCAGCTCTCCAGCCTGTCCAAGTCTCACTGAATGGCAGCACAGACTTCAGGAGAATCAGCCAGTCTTTCCAGCTTCATATCATCAGCAAACTTGCTGAGGGTGGCCACCATCCCCTCATCAAGGTCATTGATGAAGACGATGAACAAGGCCGGACCCAGCACCGACCCCTGGGGAACACAGCTAGTTACAGGTCTCCAACCAGACTCCGCACCACCAGTGATTACCCTCTGTGCTCTGCCAATGATGACCCTACACCTCAAGCTATTTAAGAGGCACATGGATGTGACACTAAGGGAGATGGTTTAGTGATGGGACTTGGTAGGCCTGTTATATAGCTTGAAGATCTTTCCCATCTAAACAAATCCTGGATTCTAGAATATTTGGGAGTTTTTAAAATTTATTTATTAGCTCAAAGCTGTCCTTTTGTGATCCAGGAAAAATAAAAAATGTTAAACTGGAGCTGGGCGACATTTTAGGAAGCTGCTACTGCTGCCTCTTGTATATTCCCAGTTCCTGAGTGAGACCTAGTTTCTTATTAAATACAGACAGATTTCAAAGAACACTGCACTGTACCTCTAGGGCAGTTTGTGGTAATTTAGTGCTTCTCATTCAGTCCATAACCCATCCCACTTGTGCTGACTATCCATGGAAACCAGTTAATTAAAACAGTTAATCAGAGGAACTATAATGTGTGGAAACTGAGTGGGTATGTAGTTTGCAGGACAAAAAAAAAAGTAGGTAAAAAAAAGTTAATGCATACACAGGTGCACATGGACAGTAAAAATTCCAGCTTGAATTAGAGTATCACAGATCTGTTCACAGTAAGGTATCCAGCATGGACATAGATTTGGCATTTTGCCAGTAAAACTACATAAGAACCCCAGGATGTTGATCAAAACCACAGACTGATACATAAACACACAAATAAACATTACATATTCTTGAAAGACAGCTAGGCTAAAAGCACAGCTCCTACAAATTTCAGCATTGGCTCCACTGTCTTCTGATAAATCCACAGCCTTGCCTGTGTGCCCATCAGCACCACCTTAACTAACTGTGCTTTTACAGGATAGACAAGCAACAAATTTGTTCTGAGTTAATTAAAATCATAAATATTGTGCTAACAGCAAATAGAAAGAAGGTATCTGGCTGTCAAGTACACCATCATCAGGAATTCTATAAGCCTGGAGTGCAGCACATGCTCACTGAACAAGTCATCAAACGAGGTCTAGTTCGATCAGTACCTGGGGTGCTCTGCAGGACAGGAGGATGTACCTTTCATAAAGGAAGACACACCACTGTCCAAAAATCTGTCACTGCGAAGGCACTGATTATTCACGTTAACAGAGCTGTTTGAAAACTACCCGAATTCTGGCTCATACAGGGATGTACTAGAAACTCAATGGAGAATATCTGTGAAGTTTATATGTTAGTGAAGAACTTTTTCTGTTCTTTTTTTTTTTTCTTTTTTCTTTTTTTTTTTTTTTCATGTATTTTCTCGAGTGGGAGATGGGATTCAGAATAATCTGTGTTTTCATGGTACATACACTGTGGTTCATCCCAAGCACAATGTTATTCAATACATTCTTTGTAATACTATTTCTTGCAAGGAAAAGAGAAAATAGTTACACTGGGGACTTGCTTTGTACTGTGGAAGACCAAGATGTATCCTTTTCTGTGTATCCTTTGAGCAAAACAAATATTGCCCTTCTCTGCACTTCAAAGGTTGCACACTCTTCATCAATAGTTTATTAGAATTTGAAAACAGTGACTACAAGAAGGTGGATGCGATTATCACTGTTAATACTGATCTGTTTGCCCAAAGAAATTTTAATCTTCAAAAGTATAACAAAAGCACAATGTATGAATTGTCAAATACTAAAACCAGCCTATATGGACAGGAATGAAACCATCAGCTGATCAGAGACAGAAGCAATCACCTAGCATCTGCATTCAGAACACCACAGTCCAACAAGAAAGGATTTCTGCAAATTAGGTACAAGAAGTAGAACTATTGCAGCAACTTTATATCTAAAATGAAGAGACTTTGGCATATAAGGGACAAAAAGACCCCCAAAAAACCTACTATTGTACCTTCACGACCATGTAAATACAAACAAATACTACAAAGTGCAGGGGAAAACAGCAGTAATGTTTAGAAACTCATTTTGGGTTAAAGTGACCAAATCATTTTGCCCTCAGATCTTGTCCTTTTTCCTTCCTCTGCTCTCCTTTCCCGATTCTCCTAGCTTCTTAACTGACCATGCAAATGCTATGCTTTTAGTTCTTAGGATAAAAAAACAGACACAAGTCTGCCGGATAAAGCCTTGAATCTGACTCCTGATTGCACCTAATATCTGCATTTTGGAAATATTTGTGACATTCCACAATTTTTAAGACAATTTCCAGAAAACAAACAGGCAGGTCCATCAATCTGGCTTCCTCTCAATTAAGCACAACACAACGTGCCGCAAAAAGAGGATGACTCACCTCTAAATCAAGAACAGAACTTAGGAGTTACTCAATTTTAAGTACATGCCTGGCTTAAGCTTTTCCACGTATAATTTCCTACTGGAATCAGAATCAGATTCCTCTGTGAAAGGACTTTAAAGTCCCATTCATCTGCTTGGTGATTTCTAATAATCAGAAACCCACTTAAGCTCCAGGGTTGTAAGCCCTTCCAGATCACTTTGTTGTTAACTGTGACAACTCATGACATGTACAGGAAGACACAGGTCCTTTTTTTCCCTATTTCCAGACATCTCTTGGCCTCAGAACTCCCATGAGAGATTTCCTTAGAAGGGGAAGTTAAAAACCACATTCCAAAGTCAGTTTATGGAGTGCCTGTCTCCAGATGGATAATCCTGTCTGCCAGGGATTGACATGCTTGGCTCTGCTCCAGAAATGGCTTCATGTAAGGAGAACTGGTTTGAAAAGATAGTTGGGGAAAAGTCTACTCTGTAGCAGAAAAATTAGTTATTGTGAGTGATATGGAATGAATAAAGCATCCGGCAACATGCTTGATCCATAGCTCCAACAGATTACGGTTACAATTATTCCCTTAAGAGGGGTGCATCAAGATATATGTGACTGCATAAAATGTATAGCCAGGACTTGGATATAGCATGGTCATTACTTATATGAATTAGATTAGGGATATATGAAGGTCCTTCAGCCTCTGCCTGTTTCTAAACAGGTAGCTTGCCTGAGCTACTCTTTGCAGTGAAAATTTCATTAATATAGACAACGAAAGTTAAAATAATGTAAGAAAATACTCAGAGTACTCCCTGTCTGCAGCTCTCATCTAGTTCTTCTTTTTGCTTCTCTCCTCCAGGATTTCCCATCTATTTTTAGAGTTACAGCAGAAAATGTTATTGCTTGCTTTAATGCCATATATATTTGATTCCTTCAAACTGTACCTTTTTTATCCTGGAGAAAGATTCTCTAAAACATGAACTCACTCCTGCTACTGTCAAAAAGTATCATTGTCCTAGCTATCCATTATCTTCTTTCTAACATAAGCTTCTCTCAAATAAGTCCTTTATTATAAGTGTTTTCAAGAGAAAACGTCTCTTCCACCACTCAGAACTGTTATAGAGTGTTTATATTGCCTGCCTCCTACCCGCTTTGTTGAGTTAGGCTCAACTGCCAATCCAGCCTGGATTACAAGAACTAGCTAGCTCTAGTTCACTATCTTTAGCTAAACAGTCTTTGAATCCTTCCAGAAGCTTTTTGCTTTTGGATTTCTGAAGTCGCGTTCTTTTACCTTCAGTTAGGCAAGCAGGTATTTTGAAGTCATTTGTTTTCTCCCAAGTGATAGGATAACGATCCTCAGTACACAATCACTGTCTTGTATGTTTGAAGACATGCCTGAAATTCTATAACCTATCTGCAACAAACATGCAGTTTACCCCCACTTAGTACCAGAAACTACATTTGTCATAAGGAAGAAATAGTATTTCAAAAGTATTTCAGGCAGCCTGACAGTCAAACAAATTCTACCACATAACTATATAAAATCTTTGACCTAACTGATAAACAGTGGCTGAACTGAAGGCACTGGCAAATATTTTTCACCCAAACCAGTATGAAAATTCAGTATGTCCAGTTACAGAGGATCTGAGCATATTCTTTCATAAAAAGTCACGATCATTGCCCTGTACAATTATTTTGAGAACAGTTTTCTGTTAGATGAAGATTTCAAATACAAGGTACTTTTATTCTCAATGGAGTAGCTGTCAGGCCCATCACTGTAAGATTTAATTACACTAAAAACTTATGGACCCTTGCAAAAATTATTTGGCACCCCTGCAAGACAGGAAGGGACTCAAATGCAGACCACTGGCATACTTGGCTGATGTCACTCATTTAAGACATACCTATAAATACTATTTCTCCAGAAAGTGCAGCTTTATTCCATATAGGTGTGTACTACAGGCAAAGTCTATGTCTTCCTATGTGTCAACTGATAGCTGTGCACAACATTTTATCACTAAAGTTGCCCAAGCTGTGTATATATGCTTATTATCCAGGCAATTAGTGAAAAAAGCAACAAGAGAGGCTGGGTAGTTCCCAAGTCACTTAAATGTTTTTTTCTTGCTGCATAAACTTAGCAACTAGAGACATAAATATTGAAAAATTCCTGATAGAAAGAGAATTCTATGGTAGGTGAGGAAATAAATAGGACAAAACAGAGAATCCATGAAGAAGACAGGTAAGTACAACTGAGCTGAGATGTAACGAAACTATTCAGAAGATATAAATTGGTAAAAGAGATCTGTGTGACAAATAGGCATAAAAGCCCTCAATACTTCCTGTGGTCTGTTGGAGATCTCTATCATGAGCATTCATCAGTCATGCATGTATAATTCAGGGAAGATTAAAGAAAGATCCAAAAGTGGTATAAAATATTTGTTGACCAGATGAGCTTACAACAGTATGAGCTCCTCATTGTGCTTGTTAGTATTCCAGCTGTCTAAATTAGGGAGGAAAAAGCAGGCCTGGGGAAATGTGTGACTGAGTGATAGAGGCTTATCCCATTGATTGACACTGTGCAGTCAATAAGCAAGTCTAGCACCAGGCTGAAAACCACCACTAAGAAAGAGATCAGACAACTAAAAACTACTAATGAACTCCAAAATGCAGAAGAAAAACTGAAGAGAGCACCTTTGGCGTCCCTGTAACTAGAGGTTCCACAAATGCAGAGTTTGGTGGGGATGAGTTTCTATGTAGCATAGTTGCTGCTGTGCAACTTGCCATTCTGACCGGCGGTGATACAGCTCTGCTCATCCTCAGCACAGGAAACAGCAGATCTCTGTACTCCAAATCCCATCAAACAGCCTAACTTGTAATAAGAATTGGCCTGGTTTTCAAAACTCAGTTTATGTACTGAAGACAAGTTGCCAGTGATGCAGAATCGTGCACTGGTTGTTCTATAAACATGTATTAGAACAATCAATTATTTTGTATTAACACTTATTTAAATGTGGACCTCATGCCAGCCCAGTACATTAGTCAGTGTTGGCATGGTGTGGTTGAAAAATGCACATAAGCACAATATTAGATTACTACGTGCATTTACTGCCAAGACAATGTAAGACAAATTGTTTGAGAAGTCATATAAAGTTATTTTACTCTGCAGTGAATACCAAGCTATAAAGGTGAAAACAAGGTCACAACTATCTAATTGTTCTTTAATACCGTTGAAGAACAGTAACTGGCTAGTGGTTGTCAAAGATTACTTGCTTATTTATTCACTAATCTCTTTAGAAGTTTAGAGTTCCATATTGAAAGTTTCTGTCCCCTTATTTGCTGTTGGGGGAAAAAAAAAAAAAAAAAAAAAAAAAAAAAAGAAAAGAAAAAAAAGAGAAAAGAAAAGAAAAAGGAAAAAAAAAGGAAAAAAAAAAAGAAAAAAAAAGAAAAAAAAAAAAGATTTGAAATTCAGTACAATTGTGGGAATGTAAATCCCTAGTGGAAAAAACTAAAGGAAACCTTCGGTTTTGGTAATTTAGTTACAATGTGCACTTATGAAGCACAATTAGCAGCCCTAGATGATGATAAACTGTATCAATGGGAAACAGAACTACAGACGAGCAGTTCAGCTCTCAAGTAGAGGCTGGAACATTTAATGGTGAATCCTTGTTTTCTGCAAGGGTGAATTAAGCTTCAAAGAAATCAAACATCACTTATCGGAAATGTTATAGTCTTGCAGAAACATCAACATCCCCAGCAGGAATTGTTCTTGGTGGTACTGAAAGTGACCTGCAAATCACCGATAGGCCAGGACCTGGCTGTGTACCATTCTCTAGTACATGCAGGGGCAAGAAACACTTTATGGAACAACAACAGAATTAATTCCTTAGGTCTTACTGCCTGGACACCTCCCAGTGCTCGCTCAGCCCAGATTCTTGGAATCCTGAAGTAGCATAAATGTTGCTAGCAGCTCAATGAAGGCAAAAAAGTCCCTAAATACAACTTCATTGTTGTGGTTGTTGTTGTTGTGGAACCCAGCATATTAAAGTGACATACAAACTGACTGCACAATACAGTAGCGACGTAGTGCCTCTGCAAAAGTATTCAGAGATCAATCTAAGGAAGAGTTCACCAGAATAAAAAGCACATGCAGGTAAGCAGGCAATGAGTGGCACTGCTTTGGGATATTGTAACCAGATGCATGAGGCACTTATCTACATTCTTGTAAAATGATTAAGGCAGAAACATGAATGTTTTCAGACTGGAGGGAAGAAGTTTTTATGCTTATTGCTACCAAAGAAAACTGGTCAGATTTTGCACTTTTGCACACCAGGCCCGTGCTCTTCTTTTTGTGTTTTTTGCTAGTAGGATTGAGCTCATTCTTTTACTCAGGACTATTTTTTAAATTGCTATGTTTAGATGTTGATCAATAAAAGTTCATTTTTATCCTAACAGAGAAGAAAAACATTACTATATGGAAGAAATCTACACAGCTGAATTTTATTTCTTTCAACTTTTTTGAAGTTCCTTCTGCTTCCCATTGCATTGGCAGCCAGGCACACATTGCCTAAGGTGCTGTCTCTAGTACTCAGCATATATCAAAACAGAGAAACAATAAAGCAAGCTTTTAACTCTGGCATCCAGAGAAACAGACAAGGAGCAGCACAGTGAAAAACATTATCTGTTCACCATCTCCGTAAAGGAACACCTTTCCAAGGATGAAAAACGTCCTCCACTGTGGAGATCAGCTCTATTTACTCTTTCCCCCTGTTGTGCACTCAGCCTTCAACATTCTGCTATCTGATGTTCTTTTAATTTAAAGTATATGCATAAGTAAAGAAGGCTCCTCCCTGCAGATTCACTAAAAGTCCCAGGGTACTTGGCAAACCCTGAAGCACCGATTAAATGACATATATGCTTTTGTATCTGAGTTCTCTTCTTTAACAAATAAATCAAACTGAACTGGCCTCTGAAATTACTTCTCCTCCCTCAAGTCAAAGCCGAGCTCTTAACAGTAGCGAGAAAGTTAAAGAGTCTAATTGTAGCGCTGGTGGTATTTCCAGGTTACCCAGATTGGATCACATCATCCTTTTCTTTATATAAACACTGTGCAAATTATGATGACTTGATAGAGGGACAGAAGGAAGTTAAAAAGAACTGCCAATACACTTGCAGTATTTGGCTTCTTTCGAGAGTGCAGCACCTTCCTATTGCTTACTGTTATTAAACTCGATTGCTCACTTATTTAAAACTAATAATACTCATTAATTCTTGCTGTTCATTTCACACAGTTGCAGGGGTTGAAAGGAACCTCTACAGATCGTCAAGTCAACACCCCTGCTGAAGTAGGTTCCCTAGAACAGGTCACACAGGCAGATGTCCAGATGGGTTCTCACTATCTCAATAGAAGGAGTCTCCACAGCCTCTCTGGGGAACCTGCTCCAGTGCTCCATCACCCTTACTGTAAAAAGCTTTTTCCACATGTTTGTATGGAATTTCCTCTGTTCAAGTTTTAGGCTATTGTTTCTTGTCCTATCGCTACACACCTCTGAGAAGAGCCCGGCCTCAGCCATTTGCCTTCCACCTTCCTTTAAATATTTATAAACATTTATCAGATCCTCCCTCAGTCTCCTCCTCCCCAGGCTGAACAGACCCAGTTTACTCAGCATTTCCTCATACAGGAGATGCTCTAAGTCCTTTATAATCTGTCATCCTCTGCTGAACACCTTCTAGGAGATCCCTCTCTTTTTTGAAATGGGGTACCCAGAACTGGACACTGTATTCTAAATGTATCTTTGCCAGAGCAGGGTAGAGGGGTAGAATCACCTTCCTTGACCTGCTGGACACATTCTTTTTAACACAACCCAGGAAACCACTGCCCTTCTTGGCCACAAGAACACACTGTTTGATCATGGACAATCTGCTGTCCACCAGGACACCAAGGTCCTTCTATGCAGAGCTCAAGTAATCAGTGTTTGTAGCTGAGAAAATGCATGCAATCTTCAGGTTACAGTTGGTCAAAATGCATTCAGGACTCCACAGTTTCTCATTCTCTCAGCTGAAAAAGCTCTGGTCTACACGTTCTGTAAGAGTTCTGCTTAAATTATTCAAAGCAGACTGTACTAAAACAACAACAACAACAAAAAAAAACCTGCTATCATCCACCCACATGCTCTGCTCACCCCTGCGCAGCTAAAGCCATTCCACAGGTCTCACTTTTCACACAGGTACACAAACAGTCATGCTAGTATAACTGAGAAATGCAGGACGAAGTGTGAAATCATGTGGATGCTAGGCAAGAGCAAAATATCCTGGTTTGTTCTGTGCAACACACAATAGGTGTGCACAGGTAACTGTCAAAATTTATATTCTGATTTCCTTCACATACTTGCAGGTCAGCATGTTCCAGGAGCTTACTGCTCCAAAAATATTATGAAACAAAACTGATTCATCCACCCTCTGGCACTCCGTTGACAGAATGGGAATAATTCAAGGACTTTAAAAGTGTGCATTTAGTCACTCCGCTAGGACCTGACCTGAACCTATCATCAGACATTTCTGAGTCATTTCATCATTAGTTTATTTGATTCAAGAAAGGACTGGTATTGCCAACAGTTTTAGTCTTTCCATTCCCAGGCTGTCCTTTCGTGATTGTTAATATTCAAGAGATGCATTGCCAGATATGCATTTGATTTAGATCTGACATAACCAACACAAGTGTGACAGTAACTAGATAAAACACTATTCAAAGTGTAATGCTAAGCTTAAACTAGCTGAAAGATATAATTCAGTTCAGAACACAGAATGTGGAAAATCGGTAGTGCATCTGATCAAATGTAGCAATACCAAATTAACCTTTTACCATTTTGAAAGCAGCAAGTTTATCAGAGGTCAGCAATGGGAGCTTTCTACAGAATTCAGGGAGATTTAGCTTAGATTCAACATGATCCCAATTTTACTCATCATAGTAATCTCATCAAGGGCCTTTTCCCCACATCTCCATCCATAACAGTGATAAGGAACTAAAGAGCAGACAGAAAAGCAAACATAGTATTTACTAACGCTTATTCCAAGCATAATGTCTTGATGCAAGAAAAGCACTCTTTCAGAAGTTTCTGAATAGAAGGCAAACATATCAATAAATTTAAAGATTTTAATCCACATTGCCAGGAAAACAAAATTTCTTGAAGCTTGTCATCACATAAACATTGAAGTTGGAAAAGAGCACTAAGATCATTAAGTCCAACTCCAGCCCATCCACACCATGCCCACCTCACCACAACCCTCTGTGTCTCATGCACCCTTTTCTTGAATACCTCCAGGGACAGTGACTTCTCCATTGGGCAGCCTGTGCCATTGCCTCACCACTCTTTCTGAGATGAAATTCTTCCTTGGACCTCCCTGGAGGTAACTTGAATCCACTGCCTCTCATTCTATTGCTGTTATCTGGAAGACCCTCACCTCACTACAACCTTCAGGCAGTTGTAGAGAGCTATGTTTCCCCTGAGCCTCCTCCAGAATGAACAATCCCAGTTCCCTCAGCTGTTTGTCGGAGCACTCGCTGCCCTTTGTTATGCTTTAGAAGAACCCCAAACAATCAACTTTTCACAAGTTTAATACCTGAAATACCACATGGACTCCCAGATTATCTTCCTTAATGTGTAAGGAGAGATGTGCAGATGTGTGCCTGCAAGGTTGTGGCTATAATAAATTGTGGGAAAGAGTAATCTCACACTCTTTACTTTTAAGGAAGTAGTGTTTTTCTCAGGATATTTCCTGTTAGCTAGAAGAACTCCCATGACAGACATTAAGCACTGCATACTAAGGGAGTAGCAGTAAGTGCCAAAAAAAGGTTCATTTACAATATAAATTGCTTATTTGTAAGCAAACAAGGCAAATTCAGAGTTTAAGAAACTGCTTTGGAATACAAACTAAAATGAACTCATAAAGTTGTCTGCACCCTGTAATGCTATTGAGCTGTGAGTATAAACCATGTAGGAACTTCAGCCCTGGAATGCATTAAATATGCATATGAGTATCTGCCTTAAGGTAAAACAGGAATTTAATGGCAAAGGTGAGTAGACAGCTGTATATTTTTGGAGAAAAAAAACCCACTAAAGGTCAAAATGAAACACAACTGGAGTGAAAGTGGGAAGAAGACAAGGAGATCACAGTAGCAGAAAACAAGGAGATCATGGTAGCAGAAAACAGTAGGTCAGAAGACAGCCTTAGAACATAAGGAACACAATATCTGAATGCAAATGTACCCATGGTTTTTGAACTCGAAATTACACATCAAAGAGTGGGTTTGCAGTGATTTCAGTCTCTAAGAGACTGTAATTCTGCACCTGCTGGAAGGATACACCTTGGATAGCAAGGTTGGTAAAAGACTGTGCACAGAATCTGAAACAAAACAGCCAATTTGTATTACAGTCTCCTGCCTTCTTAGTTCTGGCAGAGAAATAAGGAAGCTCATTGGCTTTGCATCATCATGATGATCATGATGGCATTCATTTACCTAAAGGGAAGAAGGGAGAAGACAAATCCAAGGCAGACATTCCTATACCAAGTGCTGACACCTTACTTCCAGAGCATTAGTGGCATCTAAAGGAAGAATCCTTTCTTTTAGGATGCCAAGATACTTCTGATCTACCACAATAAGGGGCAAGCTTAAACACAAGAATTGGCAACTCTAAATTATTTCTGCAGGTAGTGAACATCACTTCAGACTGGGCACACTTTTTCCATACAGTGCTTGTCGTAGCAGAAATACCTTGATGTGATTTTCTACACCACCGGATCCGTATCAGGCTCTGGCAGATCCTGCTTTCACTTCTTTCTAAATGGATTCAGAATGGCTCTGAGACCCAAGATTCCTTCTTAAGATCAAGTGGAAACCCTAGTATGAAGCTCAACCTTAGAAAATGCCAGTATACTGAAACCTCACACAGCTGCAACAGAAGACTGTCAGTATGCCAACTTTTACAAAACCACTTTATTTAAACTGGTCATAAGACTCTTAGTTGAAATAAACAGAAAAGGTAAAGAAGCTATTCAGGATAGAACTGAAGACAACATAGGAAAAGTTGGAAACAATCCTTTCTTCAAGGCAAGCCACTGGATCTTCAGTTCAATGGGTGCTGAGAACAACCACTAATCCCCTTCTGCACCTGCCCATCCAACTGTCTGTCAGTAACATAAAAATCTCCTGACCGTAATGTTCCTGTTCCTAATGCATTTAAGAAAGTTTAATATAATTTGGTGACTTGTTCCTCATATTTCTCTTTGCCCTTTCTGCTTCCATTCTGAAGTATTATTGCATTAGAAAAAACTGTGAGATCTTCACCACAGGATGAAATAAGAACAAGAAGATAAAATATTGCTCGTTAAAGAAAATATCAGATATTTCTGCAGAGAACCTAGCTGATGGATTTTTTCCTTCTCACATATTTTTTCCTCTTTTTTTTTTTTTTTTCCCTTTTCTTTTTTAAAGCTCCACTTCTCATGCCACAGGTTTTTTTATTCTCTTAATATCACCTTTTTCACATTTCTGCTTCCTACACCAAACACAACTAAAGCAGTCTGAACACTAACCTAACTGCTGAGGAGCAAGGGGATCAGCAAGGTGAGATTTATCTTGCCTTCTTCAAAGATTTTCTCTTCTGAATGTTGCAGCCCAGGGGCATTGCGTGTTTCACAGCCACCCTGTGGGCTGCAGTGCACTCAAAGGAACACTCCTCTGCATGGTACTTCGAGAAGCTCACCTTTCCAGATACAAGAAATTCTTATTTCGGGTCTTGCTGTTGTCTCAACTAGTGCATTTCCTAACAAAAATTTAATTCTATTTCCTGAAAAATATCTCTATCCACTTCAACCAAATGGGAGTTCTCATGACTCCTTTGAGAACACTGAAGATGCTCTAACAACAATTTAATTTCCTTCTTCCATTACTAAAAGTATTTTTAATAAAGAAAACTATTCCCATCTCTGACTGGCATTTAAAATCTTACTCAGGAAGGTACAATTAGTAGGCTGTCATAGGGTCTACATTCCCATGACTGCATGGAAACCTTTCAACACTGACATCCACGAATAGTGGATCATCAGCCATGCAACATCCCATCAACATCCATTAAGTGCTGCCATATTTGTTGGGCCGCAAGTTTTCTATTAAAATTATTTCTCCAGTAGTTCCACAAGACATTAGTATTTAATTTCAAGAGCAAATACTACACATCTGACATTTTGTTCCAAGACTGCAATTTTTTTAAGAGTTTGATTTGTTTGTTTGTTTGTTTCCCCCCCCTTTTTATACTTTTCTATGGGGGATGATATTAATTTAGTTCAATCAGTTATTCTGATAGTTCTTAATTGCATACAGCTTCTGTAGTTTTTCCAGAACCACATTCTCCATGAGGCTTGTGAGGGTCTTGTAGAACAGACATGACAACACTAAAAGCAGAGCAACATCCATACCTGAACAAAAACATCTTACCACTGTTAACTGGGCCTGAATAATGCACTGGGAGGTGGCAAATGCACCTAGGTCACCAGTGACTGAATGGCATTTTTTGGTATTTGGTTAGTTTTACTTTCTTGCACAGAATTACGGGGCACATTTCACTCCTCAGGTCCACTGGGAAAGCAGAGGTCAAGTTAAATGTGTGAGGAATGCTTTATATTTTGTGTAATAAAAATGTGGAGAATCCATGCAGGATACTAGACTAGCAATGTTCTACTGCAATTTCAGATTCCCAAAAAGTTTCCATCTTCATAGATATTTATTTTAGATTGTACAAGATTCACTTTGGTACAGAAGATAATCACTGACTGTGTGTGTGATTTATAAATCCCATGCATCCAACCCTTGAAACACCTATCCTTCAGGGTATACAAGAACAAACTCCCTGCGCAGACCGCTGCTAAGTGAAAGGATGGGATATGTTATTCATTCTCTTCAATCTCCTCTTTAGTAGATCAGGCAAACAAACAAAGTAAATGTTTCAGAGAACTTTTTAATTATTCAGCTTGTTCAGATCTCCTTGGGTAATGATAAAGAAAACATAAGAAGAATATTCATGTTCTTAGTAATGTTTTTAGAGTCTGGTCCTGCTGAGGATCTTGCAGCAAATACAGTCCCTAGCAGAGGCAGTAAGTGATTGGAAACCCTTTCTGTGACTCTGTATCAAGTATCATCAGCAGTGCTTTTACATATGCAGCTCAGCAGGTCCCTTTACAACCAAGCATGCACAGTCGCTCTATTAGTGTCACGTAAAAATGCCCTCAGTATACAGATGTACTCCAAAGAGGAAGGAAATCGCAATCTACATTCAGTCTACATTTGTCTCAAAAAGCAGTGGTGTCGCTAACAATTTTTACTTTACAATTATGGCAAGGACAGAATAATCACACAGTTGGTTACCAAGGTACAACCAGTAAGCAGACACTTTCTAAGTGACCATAACTGTATTATGTTCCATTGAGAAGTCATACTCATATTTTCATGAAAGTAGTTGTAAAGGAGATGAAAAAGAATATTTGTAATGAACAAGCCAGCCTTTCCAGCTAGAGATCAAAGCTAACAGTGAATCAGCATTCATTTCATCAGGTCCCTGGAGCAGATTTCCCCCCACTCTGCTCACAGCATACCAAAATTTTCTATGTGAGCTGGAGCCACTTCTCCTTTCACCGACATGATTAGCAATCCAGGGTAGAAGCAAAATGAGTTGGATTTTACTTAATGGAAAGAAATCTCTAAGATTGTCAGAATACAGGAAATACCTATTTCAACCTCCTAGCACCAACAGTTACCTAAGGTATCTGAAAAACCTTTCAATTAGGGTAGTCTCATTAGCATGACAACTTAATTCAGCTTCAGGTAGAAGCTTTCATAATTGAATTAGAAAACCTACATTCTTACCTCAGTGCTATATGTGAGGGCACTCTCTCCATGATGGAAGCAACAATTCCACCCACTAAAAAATAAACAGCTACTTAGTCATATCTGAACCTTCCACTAACGTAAGTAAGGTGTAGACATATACATACTAATGCACAGGTATGCACACAGACCTCTTAGTTTTAACTGTTGTTCAGACTACATATTACAGGTGCGCACGGGTTTGACTGTGAGACGGTTGAACCTGTAATTAGCAGCCACTTGGGAAATGTGGACACACATTCCCTCGCCATTTCCAAATGGGATTAGCCAGGTAATAAGATGAGAAGGCAGTCAATGAGAATTTTCCAGCGAAGTGTCTTATATTATTGATCTTTATTGTGCTCATTGTTACACAAAAATGGAAACTATCAAGTAGACAGCATAACACAACATGAAGAAAAGTTAAAATAAATGTGCTTCCTAACCACATAAAAATAAAAACGAGAGAGGAAGGAAGAAGTAGAAAAAACATAAGACGGTTTACAGGAGACCTGAAATGTTAAGATACCAATATTCAGTTTATGCTATGGTTTTAGACACCAGTTTATCCTGTGCTTATGGACACTGCAGCTTAGAGGCTACGTATGTCCAGCCTTCTTACACTGTATGTTCTCTCTTTGCAGATGCTTCTAAAAAGAAAGACCACAGTGAGAGATGTAGGATGATCTCAGAGCTGAGAGTGCTCCAGAGAAATGGCACAAAGCATCTAAACCAAGAACATTTTGTGGTATAGACACATAAGCTAGTACGAGGAAGGGCAATGCGAATCTGTCATTCTGCCTCCGGCAGAGGCACAAGAGGTATCAAACAGTGGCATGAATACTGATCACCTAAACTGAAGTAAAAGGGAGGACAAGGGAATGAACAGCTTGGAGTAAAGACAGGGATGACAAACTGTGAGGCAGATGGGCATATAGCACTCTGTGAAGAAGCAGAGCAGCACTCACACACTAAGCCCAAATCTTCCTACATTTCTCTTCCTGAACCCCAGTGCAGCAGCACAGACTCATGCCAAGAGCATCCCTTACTTGAAGCGCTTAAGAACAAATCAAACAAAAACTATCAGATATCAGAGACATGTAACCCTGTTGGCTGATGCTTCATTGTTGTTTTCTTTTCCTCAAGACTTTAATTATTTGCTAATTCCTCCCGGGAAATCTGTGTCCTAGTTTTCTAAGGAAACGTAGGACTTTGTAATTACATAAAACTGACTACTTCTCAGTTAAAGAAACAAACCTTGCAAAAAAAAGTCTGTGAGCTGTAAATGGTAAACAAGTAGAAGCTAGCGGCATAAAGATTAAAAAGAAGGATTTATTATTCAGAGCATTAATAAAAATGAATGCAAAATAAAATGCAAACTGCATTTACATCATGTTAGGTTCACTATAATTTTACTTTGATTTTGAAATGTGCTGTGCTCCTTGGATCAGCAGACAACACATCTCTCTGTGACACGGATTTCCATTTAAGTTGGTAAAAAGAAAAGTAAAAAACAATCTGATGGAAAGTTTGTGAACTACAGTGTTTGCAAATGGTTTTAAAATGCCGTCTGTTACACAAAGATCCCTTCCCACTGACCACTCTATGGCTGAAATAACAGAAGGACATACAGCAAGCTCAAGAACTCAGTGCCCTTGTTCACTTTCTGACCTAGCACTCTAATAAAAAGCAAAGCACTGGTTAAACTGATATGCTGAGTGAAGTCCCCCATATTTTACCTTGGCCTTTAGTAACACTTTGTAACTTCACTAAGAGCAAGCAGAGGGATAAGAAATCTGTTCCTGACTGTTTTACTCCTAAATTTATTTTAGGGCATTCTTCAGCCAACATTTTCATCAGGTTTACTCCAGATTCCCTAATATTGCCTAATACCTGTTGTTTTAGTATGGGAAAGATGACTTTGGATGTCACTCACCTTTAACATATTTCCTTGTCATCTCACGTAACTCAAAAACAGGCTACAAAGACGTATGCAACTCCGAAACTTAAATCTTCTTCTGTCTTGTATCAGGAGGAGACAAAACACTGGGCTAAGGTGGCTGATACTCAGTGGTCAGTTGTAGTGTGTTTATAAGGAATCAGCATGTGAAACACCTTGGCAGACTCCTTACAGAACCACTAATACTGATAGGACTCTGTTCAATGAATTATTCATTAAATGTCTTTGTTTTTAAGAATAAACATGTGCTTAATTTACCTCAGGCTATGCAATAATAATTCCCCAACATCATATTTTTGTGCTCAGAGCAGCTGTGTGATGTCTTCAGCAAGATCATTCCAAAATGCCTCCCCAGCAGCTAGACGGGCACATATGAAACCAGCTTTATTCACACAAGATAAATTACTTCTGCAGTATTACCATAAAAGGGACTGAAGGCAGTGACAGAGAGAGCCAGCGTCACTTCCGTGACATGTTTCCCTCTCTGACTGTGAGGTCCTCTGGGATGTGTAGTAGTTCTTCTCTGTGCTCCACATGATGTTATGATGTGGAATACCAATAGAAAAATTACAAAACCATGACAGAACTTCTCAAATATAGCAGAGTAAGAAGCAGGAAGATTAGGCTTGTGTTAGGTTATATATTTCCCTTCATTTTGGCATAGTCAGATTCAAGCAAGCCAAAGCGCAAGATGACAACAGATTCAAAGAAAATGAAAGTCACAGGCCGTAGAATATACAAAAGCAGGCCATGTCAACACTGTAGTCAGATTTGTAACAAGTCTTTAGCATCCTACATGCAAGTAACATTATAGCAAAACTGCCAGAACAATAAGAAAATACTATTATTTTGAAGACAATAAAGTGCAATTTTCTGCTCGGTTTACACTGAAAGAGCTAAGAAATCAGGGATGCCCTTGGCCCATTTATTTCTGCCTAACCAATCCCATAGGCAGGAGAGCATCAGTACCTGTGGTAGATGTGAGCAAAGTACAAAATTAAGAAGAAAAAAGAAAAAGCCCCACATCTTTGCTGATTCGTAATAGCAAAACCTGTCTTAGCTCTGCATTAATGGATAAAAACCTCTCCCCTGTTTACTTTTGACCTTCAGATTTCCACTACAGAATGACACTTAACAGACCCAGATTCTGCCTGGGAGTAGTAAATGGTGGAAGAAGAGAAGAGAATGCAGTCTAATACTTCAAAAAGAAAAAGACAAAAACACAAACCATGACATTTACAAATCAATATGTTGGTAACATTCACTTTTGTGAGAAATGACAATATTCCATTCTGTGTTCTGTTCTTGAGCTGGAAGAGCACACAGGAGACCAAAGACAACAAACACCAAAAATTTTGACTTCTGAATGTTTTCAGTCTTCTGAGAAGAAACACTACATTTCAAGGTTCAGAGTAAGCATTCTCCAAACCCACAAAGTTACTAAAAAAATCTCATGACTTTTAGAGCATAAGACACCCATTTTGATTGTTTTATTTCTCCCTGTATGCTCTGGTATAGTCCTGTATCTACAGAGGATGCAGGATGTCAGGATTTTCAGTCTTAGGGGATAGGACCACAAAACTCAAAGTGTATTACTGACCACTCACCTAAAGACTAGGCCTCCCCAGTCTATGTGAACTAAATCCTTTTCTGCTTGTTCCCCAGACCCTTGATTGCTCACACCTCCTCCAGAGCTGGTCGTGGCATCTCTGCAGAGCAGACAGCTTGTGAGCCTGCATGTACACAACAACCTCTAGTGATCAAACAGGTAACTACAGATTATAAAGGCAATGGTGACTTTGTAGCCAGACTGTGGAGTCTCCTTCTCATTATGAAAAAACACTGGATCAACATTTGTGACACAATCCAAAGCATCTCTAATATCCAGGAATGATAACAAGTACTGACTGCACTCAAAGTAAAACTCTTGTAAACTGAGCACTTAAAAAAATCCAGTTATTTACTGAATAAGAGAACCAAGAGCAGGTGTGTTTTATTTATAGGTAGACAATTAAATCTAGAACATCCTGTTTCTCCTGAAGGAAAAAGAGCCTGAAAACTCACTGTCCCATCCTAAAGAGATGTTGCTTTCCTCCAGCAGAACTATAGCAGAAGAGCTGAAAAGCAGTAAGGTCAGGAAGCACTGTATTACTTCTTAGGACACTGAATAACGTGAGCAGATTTCTAAATAAATCCTTACTGGATGCAGGGAACAAACAGGAACCCCAGCTCACTTCATTCAAGTGCCTTGTGAGAAAGTACACTTTCTGGGAGTGCGGCTCCAAACTTTCTATGAAAGGTGATGCCAAAAAGCTTGTGACAGAACTGCTCATTAACTTATTAAGAGCTTGATCTCCAAATTAATAGATAAATCTTTTTGTCTATAACTCAGCTTTTGTACCTATTGCTTCCACTCTCTGTTTACACACAGGCTGGAAGAAAAACAGGAAACAACATTCATACATTTTTGTGAAGTGTTTGTAGCTTTATGGATGAGAAAGGACTTCTTAAATAAGAAGCACTGCGTCTGAACGTATTTTTCAAACAAAGTCTCCCACTTCACAAGAACAATTTCCAATTAGCGGCACAAGCCTCCTGTCACTGAACATTCCTGTGCTCCCTAGAAAAGCATGTTACTTGACACACTCAGGAGGAATTGCACTCTGGAAGAAACTTTTACTCATTCATCAACTACAAAGGCAGACTAAGAAGTGCAGCACTTCAGCCAGCTAAGTTTTGGGCATGGCTTATCTCAGCTAACTTCAGAAGGCAGTCCTGACTGCCTCAAGTTTCAGCTGTGCTCTGCTCAGCTGCTTTAGCCCCTTCTAGCAATGGGCTCACACAGTCCTTACTACAGTGAGACAGTCAACAGCAGACTGTGTTGACAGCCAGATATTCCAGAAGGTCCCTAGCAAATCCTGAACACAGGCATCACCATTTCTTATTGGCGTATGATTTTCTCAGTTGTAATACTATTTATAGTACTTCACAAAAGCTACACTTCCATTCATCTATACAAAATAAACCAAAGCAAGGAAAGTACTGAATATGTTAGAAAAGATTGTAGAGATTACCAGTTACAAGATACTGAATAACTTCAATACTCGAGAATGACAAACTCCCACATGCCTCTAAAACATACGTTATTCTAACCACAGAGAACAGAATATTTATCTGTAGAAGCATTAACACAGACCCCAAATAAACTATAAATCCCTATATATAATGTTGAAATATGTGTGTGATGACTGAGGGAAAGACTGAGCATATGTCTTAAACTTTTGGTAGGTTCTACAGCCATTCTTAGGTTCTGCTGACCAAATTCTCATAACAAGGAGTAAGCAAAATGAGCACCTCTTTCTGCCCCTAAATAAGAGAGAGTAGATGTGGCCCCCTACACCCCAAGAAGGGTGAGTCTCCAGCTATGATTTCTGCAATGCCAGTGCAAAGCCAACAGACAAAAAATCCCAACAGCCCACCAAAACAAACCCCACCTTTAAAATATTGCACAACATAAAAAGCTGTCATGAGTTTCTCTCTGAAACAGCAAAGATGTGAAGTACAATTTCCAGGAAGAAATCCTTCTAGATTTTGACACGACTTACATCTAACAAATTCTTGGGGAATAAGACCTTTCCCTTCCCTGCCCATGGGTGCCCACAACACTACACTCCCTGGACAGCTCTCCTACTCCTTCACTCACATCCTAAAGAAACTTTTTCAAGTTCTTTTAATTGCTTTTTGGGGAAGACTTCTTTCATTTCAGAAAACTGGTCCCTGCTATCCAAGCTGCTCACTTCATGTCATAGCGTATGTGGAAGAACATTATTACTATTATAATCATTTCCTATTAAAGGGCTATAAATCAGATGCATCCCCCCATTGCAAAGATCACCTTTTTTCTACCACTTTTCATTCATGCTTGTATAACATTAACAATAAGGGAAGTTTGTGTGTGGCTTTTAGGAGGCAAGCAGATTTACAGCAAGTATACATTAATAAAGTGTGCTTTAATATGTACACTTGTCAAGGTAAAGTGCAATAGTAAAGTGATTTATAAAATGAAAAATCAATATAAACAAACTCTAGTGAATACATATGATAAATTTATCTGTAGAAATGGATAATGAAAAACTGTCTTTTGCTGTTTCCAACATCTACAGAGTACAGTTCTTTTAACATGAAAACACACTTTTGATTATTGCCAATCTAGTATTGTTGGAATTTGAATTCTTGTATCCATCAGCCAAGAAAACAAAAAAATTGCCCTTCTTTGCAAATCCAATATTCCCGTGACTTCATAAGGAACAGGACTGCTGCAGAATGAGCATCATGCTGACAAATTACACTAAGTCATTTACTATCTAAAGGTAATTCTCTGAAGAACACATTTCAGCCAGCTGGTGTATTTACGTCCTTTCACTGAAAATACCTTTAGAGGTCAGTGTATTCAATACACTGAAAAACAAAAAGTCTATTTACAGAAATATTCAAATACTGAATATCCACAGCACTAAGGAAGTATCTGAATCCGGAGTTTAACTTTAGATCTCTCTCTGCTTAGAAAAACATTAGTCTGATAGAGAAGAAAAATTACTGGCCTCCATGAAAACAAGCAGTCTTGGGAACTACATTTCAAAGAGCACAAGGACACAAATTATCAACTTAAAATAGATGGGGAAAAAAAAAAAAGTTTCAAACATCGAAGTCAGAACAGTCTCAGAAAAGCTGAAATTTTTTTAATGAGTTTCCTCTCTTTTCAATCTCTGCAGGTTACCATCCTTACTGCTCTGAAAACGAAACGCTGAAAATTCCCACAAAAGAAAATAAACCACCATGCCTACTCTTAATTACAGCTTCTGTCAATGTAAACTGCAATCCGTGCTGGGGATGAATTCAAATCAAGGGAGAAAAGGAGTCTTTGGATTGTTAGTACAGAAACTCAGCTGAAAATCATCTCCCTTTAACAAGAACACACCTAAGGATACTCTGCCAGCATCTGAGCTACAGGTCAGTTGATCTGTCTAATTTGATAGTGACTTTTGAGTGTTGAGTGACAAAACCCATTTCTTCAACCTAACTGTTGCAGGTTCTTAGTCTTTGTTTCAAGCCTCGTAGCTTTTAAGTATTTCAGTTCACGAGATCAAGAATGGTGCTCTACATAGAGAGAAACAGTGCAGGAGGAGGAGAAGGAAAGAAAAGATGGTCATACTCTTTAAGGTGATTAATTTAAAGCAAAAATTAAGCATATGATAACCTCACCCAGCAGACTATCTATTGCAACTTTCCAGGCACATTAAGAAATTAAGAATACACATGTTGCATCAGCAAGGACAATGGAATAACCTACTCACAACCCTTAAGCAGAGTATATTTAGAACCTCTCTTCATCCACCAGAAAAGAAAAAAGTCTTGAGCACAAGCTGGAATGGCCTGGCAGACTCTCAGATTGGTTTCAGAGTTCTCCAGGGAGAACCATGTATACACTCTGGTCTCTCAAAGTGTTAATGGCTTGTTTCACATTTGGTGTCAGTAGTAGCAGAAGAATATGGCCATAGAGATGGTGGCCTGGTTTTTCTTTTGGCTGTATTTTTTTTGCCTGCCTTAAAATGTGTTCTCTCTGTAGCACTGAGAGGCTCTAATGTCAACCAAGATTTCTGGGTGTTATTTTAAGATAAACAAGCACATATGAACAACACCAAAGGCAGCTACAAATGCAAAATATAATCCCTAACTTAATAGTTTGCGTATTTCTGTACAGTGTCCATTTTGCACTCTGGAAGCTGGGACTGTCCTTTTGGTTACGTACAGATCTCTACAATAGGTCATAACATATCATATTGAAAAGGACAGTTACCATGCCGTAGTTGCTGTCTACCAGCCTTTACTGTGTGTTCCAGGTAGTCTAACTGGAGAGGTACTGCATAGTACTCCTTCTGTAAAGTAGCCATCTTTGCCTCCTAACTCCCACCTCTCTAAAATGAAATACCTTCCTCCATGTAACACATGAAGGGGAACAAGCAGGCTGCATCCAAACAGCATCAATACATGGATCACACTGTCAGCTCTTTCAGCTCTTTTGGCTACAGAACATCACATTAGTTTCCCCAGATGCTGTCAATGAGCAAATGGTTCCGGATTGTTTAAAAGTGATATGTGATTTGCATGGCAATGCTCTTCCCTGCTTCCTTAACAAGTACTGCTCTGTAAACAAGTGTGAAAATGTCAGACTGATATATTAACATTTGTATTAGCAATTAAATTGAAAGATTCCCTTATTTACATACATTATGGAGATGTTATCATCTCAATACTCAGTGACTCTGTAGCATTCTGGTTTACAAAATAAGCTTTTTTTTTTTTTTTTTTTTTTCTTACAAAAACATTTTGGGGCCTGTAACTCAAGGTCAAGATCAGACAGTACCAGAACAAATCATCTAGGCTGCCTAGATCAGAAGAAATCACGCACAGGTTCACACCCTGCATAACTACAGGCTTGTCTCAGGCAGATCCAAGCAAAGGGTCTACACTTTTACAAAGATTATTCTCCACGCAGTGCCTGGAAAAATAAACAGGTTTGTTCCTTTTGGGAAAAAAAAAAAAAAAAAAAAAGGAGAGGAAAATAAACCCAACAGCAACACCAAAGTGAAAATAGCTTTTTGCTGAAAACAGGAAAATCACCAAGCGATGGTTTTGTGACTCTCTTAAAACTATGTGAGAGAGACTTTTAAAGGCAGATACCCTCAAGATTACAAAGTTTATACCTCATGCTGTATATGCCAGAAGAAGATGCAGTAAATTTAAAAACACTACATATAGCAAGGACACTTCCACTGACAACCATTTTTTTCTAAAATCAATTTCCCACTCCTTACTTCAAGCTTTCTATCTTAGCCATGAGCACCAGCTAAAATACCAAACTGTCCCAATCATTCTCAAAGAACATCCATCAGTTGCGCCTTTCCAAATTACAGCAGCAGGGTAAATCTGACACTCTAAACCCATGTCTCTTTCTGGAATTAACGAGTCAGCTGAACCATGGAGGAGATAACCAAAGTGCTTTATGTGACTGCAAGGAACACAAAGGTCAGTTGAAGGCATTTTCTGCATCCTGAATCACCCATTTCTATTACTGGAATCCATGCAGACTGATTTGGATTCTCTGTGGTAGAGCAGAAGGACTATAATTTCTCTGAGCTGCAAGTAAGCAGCAGCAAAAGACAGAAACCACACATACACTTACTCTGCAAGAACTCCTCCTATGGAGGATGTGGTGTTCACAAAAGAACAGTAATACTTTTGAAGGAAGAACTGACAGCTGAGAAGATCTATAGCTGCTTGACAGGTACAATGAGATTTGCTTTTTGAAATCCTAGCATAAAATGTTGTTCTGAGAGTCTGCTAGTTGGGATGATGTAGAGCAAGACATTACTGTAGTCAGACAAAACAGCAAAAGGCAATCTATGCTCTCCAGTGAGCTGGAGAAAGTCAGAACTTCAAACTCCAAAGTCAATTGTTATTTTCTGGATTTAAAACAAAAATGTTTAGAAGAACTTGCCACAGCTTCATGAACTTTAGTGCGTTACTCCCAAAACACAATGAAATACACACAGAACACACTGAAATTCTGGTAAGAATGAGAGTGAAAGATAATTAAGATAATAAGATTATTTCAAGATTAATCTGTATCAGTCAAGGAAGGAGTATTTTACTGCCAAATCTTTATCTATAAATATATGTTAGGGAGGCAAAACTAATGCTAACAAGACTAACTTCCTTATATGATTTGATATGCGGTACATAGCACAGGAAATGATAATGAAAGACAAGTTATATGAATGCAATCAGCCTCCCCTGCCTGTAATACATGCAGCACTGACATCAAACTTCAAACTGAAGTAACTTCACCACCATTTTACTACTTCTTGTGACATCACTATAGTTTTCAAGGCACTTATTTTACATGCACTGTAACTATCAAGAAAGTGCTACATAAGATCCTCAATGTCCATCAAAATGCAGAAATTCACCCCTAAGGTGACAGGCACCCTAAGAGTGACAGAGAGAAGCTCAATCCATGATTGTAGATCATTAAAAAAAAAAAACCCAAACACTTATAAACCCAAGAACAGATTTAAAAATATTCTTACAACAGTGAAAATATGTTAATACTTCAGTAGGACTGTTTTAAACTAACCTAATTAATTTGGGTAAGGAAAGCTCATACTTTCTAAGAATACCTATCACTGAGATTACTATATCCAGCACAGTTTAAAGCACAACTCCTTTCCTAGCCCAGGATGTTTCCGCCAAGCATGAGAAGTATACTTGTTTTTCAAGAGAGTGGATGGTCTGAAATTATTAGTTTTACAGTAGCTGGGCCTCCTTTATAAAGTGCTGCTGTGAATGAATTAATGTAGTTACGAACAAATGAGTCATTTTCTGACACATTAAATTAAAACAAGGTCCAGATTTATGAGCTGTGCAGTGGCAGTCAGGATGACATGCACTTTCTAAAACAATTTCTGTTTCTTTTTAATGGAAAATTACAGACCTGGCAGCCTCCAAACACTGAGAACTTAATATCTGTACACTGCATACTCTGAGACCTAAAAGGACTCATTGGAATTACTTTGAAAATTTTGGAGGAGAAACATTTTTTTCTGAAAGGAACATGGGAGCAGAATGAAGAAATAGGAATGTATTTGCTACATTTCTATTCTGACTCCAGAGCAGCTCAGTTCATAGACTCTATTTGAATTCAGGGGACAGAGAAAAAAAGGAAAAACAGCAACAAATACAATTTTGCATAAATTTCTTTTTTTTTTTCCCCCCTCTCTCTCTATTAATTGCTAAAAGACGAAATGAGTTTTCTCACCCTAACAGATGCAAGCCTATCTGAATATTTTTGGATTTGGGATGCCCAAACAGCTTGTGCAAATAATCAGTTATTCAATTGGTTACTCACTTTTGCTAGTTGTTTCATATGCAGTTCTTTTAATGTGTGGCTGATTGCCATGCAATCAGCATGACACAAGTGGAAATTTAACAAAGTCAACTTCAAAGTAAACGCTTTTTGGAGAATATTTAAGCATAGCAACCTTAATATTTGATATTTACCAATACTGTAATTATGTCAGCAAAATTCCCCTCTCGTACATCTACAGAGCATGATCATCTAAAAGACTTCACTTTAGATTTTAATTAAACATCTGTGAGCAAATGTACCTGCTAGTAAATGACATCTCCTGCTTCTCAGTTCGAATAACACTGCAGAAGTGGCTGAAAATCAAATGTTGTCATATATATGCTCCCTCTCAAAGAGATGATGAAAAGATAAATGGTGTGCATTTGTAAGAAGTGAAGAACCAGTGAGTCACTTTTTTATGTCTTACATAGTAAGTTCCTCAGTCCTATGTTAAAAGCTGGCGGTTTTTGTTGTTGTTGTTGTTGTTTTTGTTTTGGTTTGTTTTTTTTAGTCATGACGTCGTTTCATGGGCACTGTAACTATCAAGAAGATGCCACGTATGATTCTCAGCTTCCATCAAAACTCAGAAGTTCAAGAACTGCTACCCCTACGGGTGACAGAGAAAAGCCTGAACCATGATCACATGTTGTTAAAACTAACACCAGATCAGCTTATTGTCCTATTTCAAAACATTCAATTCAGTTCAGGATAGAACCCACATATAAGTATGTTTGTTTAAGATGCTGGACGACATATACAAGGTGATCAGAGACATCCTAAGGAAAATAGTTTGAAATGTAAAATATTTGTATTTTAAAGTTAGTTACCATTGTTTGGTTTTGTTTCTTTCTTGAAATTAGAAGAGAAAAATGCAACAAGACAACCTTATTTATTTCTCTCTACCATACTATCCAAAGAAAAGAAAGTGCAATAAGTGCCTAGTAGAGATGAAACATCCAGGTTTCTTGGTATGGCACGTCAAGTACAAAGATGACTACCTAGATGCTCTATGTGGTTCTGAGAGGCCATTTGCAGCCCCTATGCTTTGACTCTGCACTTAGCTTGAGCACCTCTCTTTTCTCTAGCTGTGAAGAATGTGTTACAGACTGCAAGGGTAACTGGGCAGTTGAACTCCACTTTGATGATCATTCTCTTAAAGATAAGGTTGTCCTCTGCAATATCATTAGGGAAAAAATGAGGATAGAAGCTACAGAACAGGCACAAACGCGTTTCTGTATTGGCAACAGTGCACAAATGAATTCACAGACAGTGTGAATCCATTCCTGCACCCTCAGCTTAAGGATAAGATATAACATATGCAACTTTGTTTTTCTCTCCTGAAAAGTGAAAACTAAACACCACAGTTGACACTGTAAAGACAAAGGAGAAAAAAGAATGAAATGAACTTAATTATAAAACAATTTTAGAAGATCTTCAGAGTGATGGAGATAAGTTTTTATCAGCTGGCACTGCTCCACAGAACGGTGCTTTACTTCTCTAAAAATTTAATCCTACAATTCAGGGGAGAGTAGCCTGAAGTATAATGCCAGCCTGGACTCCACCTCATAGGAAACAATTGGATGAAAGCCAACCACACTGCAACTGCGCTGAATTAAATTGTTTAAAACATTGATTTTTTTGCAAGCTTTCAAATTTCTCTAGAAAACCTTAGGGAAAACAGTGCTGCATTTGCTCATTTGCAAGGAAAGAAAATCTAAACATAACTCCTTTTTATATCTGGTATTAAAAACATCTGTATATTGTGTTGGTGTCTTGTTTTCATAAATTTCAGACAACCTGTAAAAACACAAGGAGTTATGACTTGCTCCACATTGCTGCAGTTTAACCCCAGCAGGCGGCTCATCAACACCCATTTGCTCATCCGTCCTCCCCAGGTGAGACGGGGAGAGAATCAGAGAAGTGAGAGCACAAGAAATCATGAACTGATGTAAGAACACTGTATTTGGTAAAGCAAAATTTGCACATGTAAGCAAAGCAAAACGAAGAGTTCATTTGCAGCTTTACACCAGCAGGCAGATGTTCAGCCCCTTCCAGGAAAGCAACGCTCTCATTACATGTACTGGTTTCTTGGAAAGATGAATGCATCGCTCCTAACAGCTCCCAGTTTTCATTGCTCAACAAGCTGCCATGTTATATGGGGTATCCCTTCAGCAGTCTAAGTCATCTGTCCTGGTTCTGTCCCCTCCCAGCTTTTAGCATCTCTCTCTCCACAAGTACTTGCTGGCAGGGTAGCATAAGAATCTGTGCAGCACTGTTCAGTAACAAAACCCAGCAAAATGCATATCATCCTCCAGAGCGCCATGAACTCTAGGATTTTTCTCTATATATTTCTTTATATATTAAACAGCAACGTTATGCTTTCTGAATATACATCACACTACATACTGAAAATCAAAATGCTGCAGTCCATAATAAAAATATTAGATTACATTTAACATAGCATGTTGAATAAGACTTCTCTTACTGTTAGCCTAGTAAAAAATTCTCCTTTCTAGTTAATTGAGGTTACTGAATGGTTTCCAGAGCTCCTGGGACTCTCAAGGCAAGTCTGAAGACAGACTGAGTCAGATATCGGATCATCATCACCTTTCTGGCATTTGAACAACTTGGATTTCTGAAGGTGCCCATCTAGCACTTAAGTGGCTCAGCAAAAGTCCTAGAGACAACAAGCGTGACTTGATCCAAACACCTAAAAGCTTTGTTTACTTCTTTAAGTACGTCTAGGCTTTTTCAAGTACCTATGCAGTGCATAGCTTCAACATTTAAAGCCTAGCCATCTTATGAAATTGCCTGCTCTATATTTCTCAGACTTTCACAGCTGAGGTTTGTAGTTTTTTTCCCATATGCTCTCACAACTGCTCATATCTCCTTAGGTCCAGTTGCTTCCCTCACAGGTGTTGTTTGTGGTCCAGCAGTTTCTCCTTTTAAAAGTCTCCCCAGAAGAGACAGTGAAATGAGGCACCGAAGCAGGGTTATAAATCACTACCTCTCCTCCCAGCACTGAAAAGAATGTATCTGATACTTTCAGGACTGGGCTTTAGATCTTGCACACACACTCTGACACTTTAATGTCTAGGTCAACCCCCCCAATCAGCTTTAAAACAAGGCTGTGTACATTTACATTTTACCTGCCCTTTGTAAATAAAGGAGTTACTGCCACTCTGACAGCAAGAGACTAACAGTTCTTTCTAACAAAACTTCCAGACAGATAAAACTGGTAGAGACAAACCAAATATTTTCATCTAACCAATAGACTCACACGTGGTTATGTTCCCATGACTGAAATCTAACCAGCAACATCAATATGGTAATTTATCAATGAAAACGTCATTTCAACTTCATACAGCTCCTTATTAAAAATGCTGTGAACACTGAAATCCTGCTACCTGGCTAAATTCATACCCTTTTTATGGAACTCTGAAACATGGCCCTGGAATATGACTATTCTTTTTGCAAATTACAAAATAATGATAAATTATCAAATAATCTCACATTCGTTCCATGTTCTTTTCATGATTCTGAAACTATAAGTGACATCAATGAGCCTCCTAATACAATGAAACTAAGTGTGCTTAGCAAATAAATGATTCATGACAATACGCATCTTCACTTTACCTAGCAAAATAGCTTTGTAAGGTAACAGTGTTTTTCCCCTGCTGGACACAGGCACATTTATCTCTAAATATTGTGATGCAGGGCTGACATTTCATTTAATCATGCTACCTTGTTGCACCCTGTAATGTGCCGTAACAGAAGGATGCACTGGAGTGACAAGCTGTCACCTCTAATAAAAATATATAGAAGTAGATGTGCTTTCATTTGAGGAGGCAAACTGTTAGTTCATCCAGAGGTGTGCAAGCAGAAGGCAGTGCTGCCAACATATCCTACATTACAGATGGGGAGTTTGAGACCAGGAATAATATAGTGATTTGCAAAAGTTCATTTACCTGCCCAGAACAGAGCTTGGATCTCAAGCCAGATCTTCCTACCTTCCCCCCAGACTGAACCATTTAATAGGTTCTATATCCAGCAGTAACAATAATAATAATAATAATAAATTAAATAAAAACTCAGAATTAAGCTTTGTTTGTGAATTAACTGCAGTTAGCTCAACTGTTTTCTTGCCAAAATTAATCTTTAATTATTTAATTAAATTAAACCTTTACAATCTGCCTATGATACTGCAATGAGAATGAGAAGGGTCTCAAAAAGGGAGAGCCACGCTAGCAAGGCTTGAAAGAGGGGTCAGTCTGTCTAAAAGAATCAAGGTGAATAGTGTCTTCCAAATGATTTTCATGGACTTTCTTGCTTCTACTTACAAAATGAAACAAATCTATTTTAACAACCAGCGAAGCACAGTAATCTTATGCCAGGAGTCTCATGCCATGTCTAAACAAAAAACACGTTTCTTACACGAAGAAATCATTTTCTGCTTATGACAGGCACTGGTGTGGTGGTGCAACAAGGTCATGGCATAGCAGAATTCCAGGACCTGAGAACTGAAATCAGTAGCACTGCAGCTACAAGAGCATGATCACATTCTGTATTTGTATTGTATATTGCATTACAGTTTGTTTCCATGTTCTTTGTATGACAAGAAATCAAGAAAGGTGCTTGACACCTAGTTACTACAGGAGGGTCTCCTCTAAAAGCACAATGTATGTCAGATAACATGAGAGAGAGGAAAAAAAAAAAAAAAAAAAAAGGTATCAAGAGGCCTTTTATTCCTCCCTTAATGCTTACTGCCGCTTTCTACCTCCTGTAATCAAGCCTGTATATCTCTCCATCCATGTGTTTGCTGAGATATGTAATTCCACTTTCACACATTTCCCTTCTTAGATTTCATTGTCAGTTCTTTTGACCTTTAACTGTACAGGTCTTGAGATTGACAACAGTGAAAATTCTATTCCTTTATTCCATTATTCACATGTAGCCAGATGCTTTCTTCCTTTCCTGTGCTGTATTTCCTATCAAAAAATGACAATCCATCAAATAAAAAGTGTTTTGTGAAAATTATTTTTGAAACAAAAATTGAAAAAAAAAGTTTAAAGTAGGTTTATGGGAAATTGGTAATCACAGCCTGAACCTTTGATTAATCAGCTGAGACAAGTGTCAGGTCAGCTGTGGGAGCACAGGTGAGAGTAATTTAGCTGTGCTCCTGGAAGGGGTGGAGCTTGACTCCATCTCCTCTAGACCTCATTTAAGGGCTGACCACCACTAAGGCATCATCTCTTGGAGATTGCTCTTTGGTTCCCAGCAGACTGGAGGCTTCCATATGGGTGAGTTTTTCCTGTCAATAACCTTTTGGATATTTACAACTATCGTTTTTTTTATTATTTGTCACCATACAGTAGGTAATGACATTTCATTGTGATCTTTATGGAACAAAACATTTTAATCCTCTATTTTGAAATCACAGGATTTTCTTTGCTTAATCTTTATAAATTAATTCAAGGAAAAGCTTCCCCAAATGAATTGCAATATACTGGCTTTTCAACCTTAATGCAGTACTTGAAGAGCAGCTGTGTTAATAAAGGATTTCCAGAAAAAAAAGGCATTTCCAAATCATGAAACGGATAAAGACAGGGCCTCCCATGCAGCCTTTATGAAAAGGTAAAAGACATAGCAGCAATATTTCATGAAGTGTGCTATCATTCTCTTAGCTTAGAAGCATGCCACCACACAGCAAGCTCATTGTACATCCTTTCAAACATTAATATAACTCCAACAAGTGCTTACATGCTGAAGCATACAGTTAGGATTTTATAAAATGTTCATCTTACCCTAAGTTTTGAAAAACAATTGTTCCTCAAGCAAAACATACCATGAAAAGTTGAAAACGAGTAAACTTCTCTCAGGTCCATGAAATAAAATACTGCCTATGCCAAAATTTGGCATACAGGTTGATAGACTTAAAAAAACTACATACAAAGGTACAGAGAACATCTGATTACTATTTTAGTTAGAGATCTAGGAAAAAAACTAAGTAAACCAAGCACCCTGCCCTTAAGAAGGAATTACTGATTAGCCAGGATACAAAAGCTTATGTGAAACACTAACATAGTGTTTGTAAAGCTCTGCAGCTCAATCCTAGGTTTTAGATGTTTGAGCTCAAGTCATATTTGAGAAGCAGTTAATTACACTGTGAAGGATGACAAAACCGGAGAAACAAAGTTTTGAAAAAAGACTAACAATGTGGGGCATGAAAACTTGTCTTATATATGGATGTATTGAAAACAAGTATTGAGAAAGAGCAACCTCCTCTACTGCCTTTGAGGATGCGAATTCAGAACTTCGATAATGCAGAATTAATACTGTTTTCAAATTTGGAATGATAATCCATTTATATTTTAAAGTGCAACACAGATTAATTTCTAAAGAAGAATAATTCTAAGGAAATCAACAAGTGCAGAAAGAAAGGTCCAGACTTTGGAATACAGAACACAATTGATACTTCTGTTTAAGAGGAAATGTTACCATGTGTCAACTTGATACCTACGTTGGAAAGGTAGGAATTCCCTGAATTTCTGAACTATGAGGGAAATGCACAGGGATTTATCATGGAATAATAGAATCACAAGGTTTGAAAGGACCTACAAGACCATCTAGTCCAACCAAACTCCCATTACCATAGCTACAACAAACCACTAACCCATATCTCATAGATCTTCATCTAGATACCTCTTGAACACTGCCAGGGGTGGTGACTCCACCACCTCCCCAGGAAGCCATACAGGTGCCTGACCACTCTCAGAGAGAAAGTTTTCGTATGTCTAGTCTAAACCTCTTCTGGTACAACTTGTAGCCATTTCCTTGGGTCCTGTTTGGACACCTGAGCACACTGTCAGCTCTTGTTCAGCCAGGTGTCAACCAACACCCCCAGGTCCCTTTCCTCTTTACAGTCATCCAGCCGCTCAACCCCAAGCCTATAGTGTTGCATGGGGTTATTGTGGCCAAAGTGCAGGACCCAGCACTTGGCCTTGATGAACCTCAGCCCATTAACCTCAGCCCAGCACTCCAGCCTATCCACATCCCAGTGAAGGGCCTTCCTACTCTTAGGCAGATCAACATCACCTCCCAAATTGGTGTCATCTGCAAACTTACTAAGGGTGCACTCAATCCCCCCATCTAGGTCATCAATGATGATATTAAACAAGATTGGCCTCATTGGTTCCCTGGGGGACACCACTTGCAATGGTTCACCAGCTGGACTTAACTCCATTAACCACTATGCTTCTTGTATCCATATATCTGGGCTTCACGACAATTTCACTGCAATCCAATGCACTTTTTTTTTTTTTTTTTTTTTTTTTGTTAAATCAATTTGAAACCATCAGTAAACCAGGAAAAAACGTGGGAGAGGAGTGGCTCCTACTTTTAAGCTTTTAAGGATATCTACCCATTTTTCCTCTTCCTAGTCTCTGCTCGTTTTCTTCTTTGTTCTTTCTCTTATTTTTCCCCCTTCTTCTTTTTAATTTTTCCTTTTCTCACTACTTGCCTTTCTAACCCCTACTCTCCTATTCTTTTCTATTTAATCTCTTAGGTAATTCAATAATTACATAATATTGTGAAAAGGAAACTTTTATGAGATTTAATTACCTGAGCCAGCATCAACTAGACACCAGTGAACTCTGCAACATGCTCATGTCTCTAAAGGTAGACCCTTGCACTAGACCCAGGTAGGACATACACAGTCAGAATGAAAGGCCCAATAAGGCTGGCAGCAAGGTAAGTGTTTTCCTTCACTCAAAGATTCTGCTGATGCTTCCCCAGCAAAGAAGTGGCAGACTTTGGCACAAGCCTCCCAGAAGTAAATATGCTGGTGGGACATCAAAGACAAAGCAGCTGATTTCTTGAAAATATTGATGTATTTTTTCAAAGGACATCTTGTGATGTGCTGAGACCTAATTCAATTCCATTATCTCTGAGAGTTTATCTTACTTTAAATGCAAAATTCACAGGCAGAATAATGCCAAATATCTCCAATTAAACAGGAATTCTGATAAAAATTCAGCACTGCCTAATTATCTGATGAAGAATTACAGCTGTAACTGCTGATGCTCCAGAGCAGGCAGCTGAGAGCCCATATTATCACAGGAGTCAGTAGCAGAGGCCTGGACAACAGTGTTCATAATTCATAACCACAGCCTATTATTTAGGATAAAGCTTTCCCCTCTAAAGAAAAGATAATGACAAGTGCATTTAGCCACGAAGGCAGCCGACAGCCTGCATAAGGAGTCCTCTTGGTCCAATTTATTTTTAAGAAAGAATAAGAGCTGCATTTTTTAAATCAATTATTAAAATGAAATTACCATGAGGAAAAGAAACAGAATGAAATTCTGGTCCGAGTGAAGCCAGCGGCTGTTGCGATAAATAGGAACAAGATTGATCTCCATAACCGCAGTTTCTGTTCATAGCACAGAAAGCCAGGTTTCACCATTCTAGGAACATCAAGCTATTCCAACCCTGCTGTTTATTATCATTGTATCACACCCCTATTAGCAATCATCTTTTTTTCACCTTTATGGACCTCTGCCTGTAGAGAGATCATTTTAGCTAATTTCCAGTTAGCGATTCGTGTAGGATTGACAGACCTGTAAAACAGCATTCTGCCAATCAGAAGCAGATCATGTTGTCATAAAGCATCTTTGTGCACGCACGCACTGCCTACAAACAAGAAAACTCTTAGGTGCACTTCTTCAAAGACAGTGTTGAGTTTTGTTGTGTGAAAGAAAAGAGGAAAGAGAGAACTAAGGGAGCCTCTAATTTAGCCAGTTATGTGCTCTCAATTTGCTGCTTAAGGAGACAAGTGATCACTTTCTTTCCAACTGCTCATTAGAAATAAGGTGAGACTGCAAGGGCTGGATTTAAAAGCCTGATCTTAACTCTGGGATTGAGTCAATTGTCTGCTGGATAAACAGCCTAGAAGCACAACAGAAGAAAAAGAGCTTCAGAGTATTTTCCAGATCCCATTTTACTGCTCTTGCAGTGAAAACTGATGTGTGCTGGGCTAAAAAATTCAGTTATTTTGTGTTGTTGTTTCCTTCATTTTCTTTCACACTGTTGATCTTCCCCAAATGTCTCATATTTCACAGGCTGTCACCCATGGTAGCCTTGTCCAGCTTTCCCAGTATTTCCTTGCCTTATTTTTTTCTTTATTCCATTGGAAAGTGACTGACATGAAAAACAAATAGAACCCATCACTGCTAAAGGATGAAGTATCAGCATGCCAACGCAGTTCTAGGGAAAATTAGTTACAGTCCCAGAATTTGAAGGACTTAGCATAATTCTTTTCTGTGTGTGCAGTTCATCAGTGTTTTTGTTGCACACTGACTTCCTATTTGTCTTAGAATAAAGAGGTTATGGCAGTGCAGCCAGATATTTCTGTACTCTGCAGTTCAGGGGCCATGTACCTCTCAAATCTCATCTCGAGGTAGAAAGAGGATGTCCCTTCTGCCCTTGATAGTCTATACCGTGATTATGTTCTGAAAGGGAAAAATTAAGAGCATCTTCTACTAGGCCCCTCTAGTAAATATTACAGGCACTTAAATGCTACTCAAAACTTTTTTTTCCTTAACCCACTAATCCTCAGAAGGCAGCAATGACTTTACATATAATTCAGTCAATAAACTTAACAGTGAGATCTTAATGAATGTTTTGTACCCTTAAGAGCAGGAAAAACTAGTCATCAAGCATTTCAAGAAACCTCTCTGCTTGCAGTGTTCCAGGTGAACACTGTAGAAAACACTCCTATATAGGAGTACCAGCTCTCCCGCCTTCCCATATAGCAGAGATCCTCTAGTTCCTCACACGTTTTAACAGTCCTTTGCTGGGCTCTCTCTAGTTTATGTCTCCTATGTACTGAGTGACCCAGAACTGGACACAGTAATAGAGATGGGTACTCACCAGTGCTGAATAAAGAATATATAGTAGAGGGGAAGGAAAATACAGTACTGTTTTTAGCCCAAGTTAGATTAAAAGGAAGGTTCTGTTTCCATCAAAACTTCTTAAATTTACATTTAAGAACAGAAGATTTTTTTTTTTGTCTGGCTTTTAACAATTGGAGGACAGCTGCTGCTCTTTCCAACAAAAATCAGAACATTTTAATCAAACAGTTCCCCCCACTCTCCGTGTTGAAAAAGAAGGACATTATTCATTAAAAATAACTTTGAGTCATTGAAACACAGCTTGTTTCCAAGATATTTGCTTAATCACAAAAAACATCTGCAAGCCAGCAACTAAGCTCATATAAATCTACACTGCGCTGCTGGCTTCACTGGAATGAAGCTGGCTGATGCCAGTTGAGAAACTGGCAGACATTTATTTGCTGGCATCTGCATGATTGTTGTCCAACTTCACTAGCAAAAACAAAAAGAGAGAGCAGCAGAAAGTGAGTACATTTAGCTCAGCTGGTTTAATGCACACTTGCCAACAGCTTCAGTCATCAAAATGGCATAACTTGTGGTAACATGGGGGAATGCACTTCCATCCTGTCATTACACAAGCAAACAGTGATAACAGTCTCAAACTCATTGGTGTTTCAGAACTACCATTTCTGGCTCAACAGACAATTGACAGAAACAAGACTTGCTCACTTTTTGTACTGACCAGTTTTCAAATCCAGGACACAACAATTTAGTCACAGCACTTCCACACAGCAATGAAGTTTGTGACCCTTCCTCTCTACCAGTAACAGTGCTTCAAACTATGCTCTTTGCATATACACCCCAGTCACAACTTTCTTCTCCATCTCAAGTCATTCTAGTAAGTTTTCATACATTTAGTTCTAACCTCAAAGCTTCACTTTAATCAATGGATTGTACAACATCTGAAATGATGCTTTATTCCTCCACCAATATAGCAAATGCAGAAGCCTAAGTTGAAACCCTGCTTCTCTAACTCAATCCATGGCCGTAGACTGCAGAAACAGGTGCTTCTACAAGGGTTGCCTTTGTTTTACAGCTGTGCAATGAACTGAACCGTACCACAAGGTATCATGTGCTTTTGACCATCTGCATGTTGGTCTCTTTTCTCCCTTTGTCCTGAACTAATGCTGTTTGATGAAAAATGGATTTATTATCTGACATGCTCAATGAAAAAGAAGAAAATATTTTCAAGCAAAGAAACCTTATTTCAGACTTAGCTTATCTAGGAGTTTGAATTAGGTCTCAGTCCTAGTGTTAACAGTGAAGTGATGACAGCTGTAGCTTGACTTTACTAATGATCACTTCACAGCAGTTTGCATGAATTAAATTTGTATCTGAAATAGCGGTTAGTAAAGATCATTAAAACAGGTCTAGAAAAAAGATCCTAAGAGCAACTCTGAAATGCTCCCATCTATTTCTGCATTTTCATTACAACATGGAAAGAGAAAAAAAAACCCATCAGCAACCCTTAATCTCCACCTCCTGACTTCCCATCATCAGTACGTCCTCCAAAAACCAAAATTTAGACATCATCCATTTGACCCTGCAAATTGGGTTTTTAAATAAGGCTTTCCTTTATCACTGCTTTCAGGATTCTGTGCCTTGAGGAAGCACTTACATGAAGCTTTAAAAGCTTTCTCTCCGGAACAAAATTAAAATATTGCTTGATTTAAAAAATCAAATAAAAATAAATGCCATTTGCAAGAAATCATCCTACCCTATTTCTGGACTTTGTGTTTGTGTGGTGGGGAGAAATAACTTTTCAGCATAACATACATGCAAATTATGAAAACTACTCAGGCATCATTAGGTCAGAAGAAAGGGTGTTTTTATCATATGCAAGAGCCTGTTCACAACCACAGCAAATATAATGGCAGAGTACACAAAGCATCTCCAGCATGCGATTCTTGAGATGGATGCTACACACTGATCTGTCCCTGGGTTCTCTGAAGCAATTGAGTTTGGATTAAAACAACACAGAAACTGGTACAGAAGCCCCTTGGTCATCATGTGCAGGACAGGACTGTTCTAAACTTTTGCACTTGTGCAGAAGTTTCTATCAACTGCCAGGGCTTAACTCAGGAGATAATGCAAGATATTAGGGCTTGTTTTTTTTTCTGGCACTAACCTCTGTTTTTGAGATTTTGGTTTCAAAAAGCCTTTCTCCACTGTAGAGCATTTTCTTTCTTTATTTTATTGAGGTGCTGCAAATCTTTTTGTTCAGATCAAATAAAACTTTCCAGATCAATATATAATTTTGTCATCATTCTTTCACTTCATTCTAAGTCCCCCAAGAATGGCTGCTTCACTTCTACTAAAACTCCTCCCTCCCAGTTTTTGATTTTTCTTGTTAGCTTGTTTGTTTTTAATAGTTATTATTCTGACATTGAACAACAACAACAAAAAGGCCATTATTCACCCAGCTTGTCTGCATTTTCACACTTCACTTTACCCTCAATTCATTTACCATATCACCCTGTCTACTGCATGCTCTACATCAGCAGTAGCATGTGAATGGTCTGTGTGTTCATCTTTTCCCCCCAAGGTTAAGAGTAAGAGGTGGTTTGAAAGGCAGGTTTTATAATGTTGTTGTGTTTTGTGATAAACATAGCCATTTAATCTCCCTAATAGCTGCTCTAATTAAGGATGCAAATATTCAATTAATCTGGAATACACAGTAGGTTTCACAATTGAGTGAAATAATGTGAATGAAGTAATTGGCCTGGGACTACAATTTATCTTTATATTCTCTCCACAAAAGCACTGCTTTGCTAAGAGTTATGTTTTATTCATACGCTTGGGTGCCAAAGCCCTGGGGATTTGGGATATTTAATTATAACACATCCACACCCCATGATCACACAAAATGTTGACAGTTCATAGGATGCTTTTCTGGTATTCCCAGCATTGCTAACATACTGCCTGCCCATTGCTGTCCTGGGAAAAAGGTTCATGGAAGGATGTGGTTTTGAAAACATCTATTTACAAAAGGCTTAGAAGCTTGTATCTCAAAGCCATTCTTTTGCAGGGGTAAGACTGACAAATTATCATTACTGTAACTAAACCTTGTATTGAAGAATTTCAATAATAATGGAAAGAAACAAAATAAGGAGCAACCCTATAACAGTGAAAAGACTTCTAGCACCATGCAAAAGTCTCAGATCTACTGGCTCAGGAAGTGTGAATTCACGTTCCATTTCCACCCCAGAACTTGTGTGATCTGTTGGACAAATACATCCCAAAATTCTGCAGCCATTTAATGATGGGTACAGCATTTAGTTTTCTCACTCTAGCTCCTTTATGATAATGTTAGGCTTTCTGAGATAAATACTATTCATGACATGGAGGTTGCCCAAGGGCCACAGTGAAGACAAACTATTCCAGTTGCAATCACAAAAAACAGCCTATAAACCAGAATAATACATTCAATTCAGCACTATCTGGAATCCTGCTATAGAGAAAGGTCTCGCCATGTAAGCCTCTCTAGTGGGAAGGGATACTGGGATGAGCCTGCTGTCCTAGAAGCCTTTTGCTCAAACATAACAGGAGGGCAACTTAACTGGGATATCAGGTTGAGCTCCCCACTGCTTAGTGATATGTGTTAAAGCGATGTCTTATTTCACAGTAGCTGCTCAGGTGAGGCAGTCATTTTCCAAACAAAGCAAGGAAACATCCAAGGCATTCTCAGCCAGAGGAGCATTCTGCCTGGCTGGAGAACAAAACTGAAAACCTGTCTAAAAAGCTCAGGAACAAGCACATTTAAATGAATGGTAATTGCTAAATATCAAGTTCCAGGGCATCTATCTGCTACCTTAATGCCTTTCCATCTCCAGCGAACTGCAAAGCCTTCATATTTATAAATGGTAATGCTACATACAAGCAGTCAGGTAACATGTGCCCTCATTTTCTCTTGACAAGACGCATACAGCATGTCAAGTTCTGCGTCAGAAATCAAATCCAGCCACTCTCGTCAACTGCACATGAGAGAGTGGCCTGGAAAACATGAGCAAGTATGTAAACAGAGTAAAAACCATAGGGAAATGAAGTACATATTGGGTCCATACAAGAGTATGATCTTATGGAGTCAAATTCACTTGCATCTGAACTCAGGTATTATACACTGTCCCTTGAACTACGCTGTGAATTTCAAACCCTCAACCCAAGTTTCAAAGCTTTAAAATCAATCTCGTAAGAAATTCTCATTATTTCCACAAAATCGATTTTATGGTTCTAATCAGGTGACTGAAAAAATACACCTTACTCTTCTCAAAGATGCATATTGTTAAAAAAATACCTTCTACCTAAAATTATGCTTTAAGTTGTTCTGGTTTTTTTTTTTGTTGTTTTTTTTTTTCTCCTTAAATTGTTCTCCTTAAGTACCAGGAGGAAGGTAGGAAATGCGCATTCTTTTCCAGATGCCACCCACCAGCTCAGGTTGCCATGGGCCCCTTCCAACATGGCCCTAAACACCTCCAGGGATGGGGCACCCACAACTTCTCTGGGCAGCCTGTGCCAGGGCCTCACCACCCTCTGAGAATGCATCTTCTTGCATCAAACCTATATGAAACTAGCTTGCTCAAGTAGCAGCATTAGGGAAGCATTAGGAAATGCCAGTGAGGAAAACTTCCACACTCACAAACTAGTAAATCTGGCTTCACAGCAGATACACAGTCACTGCCATAATTCATTACTGCCTTAGCTGAGTTTTGTAGATGCCCTGCTTTCCCAGTGCATACTTATATCTAAGCTTTGGTAGCACACTTAAATCTATCTCACTTAACCTGTGGACTTAAGCGAGCAAGGTGTTCTCTTCATTTGTGGTGAGCATCGTGCTATGAAAGACAAGGAGGCTCTGACTAACTGTAGCTCACTGCATTCTGTACTGCAGAAGGAAGAGTTAAGTGAACACAGGCTTTTTTTCAAGTAGTGTGAAGAAGACTGTAGAGTCAACTCTTCAACTATTTAATTATATTTGATTCTGAACATGTTTTTTCCCCTTCTGTAATTGCTTGTTTACTTTCAGTATCAATAATTCTATAGCAGTATGGAGTCTGTACTCTCTATATAAATCAGGAATACTTAAAAATGCAAACATCAGCATTTTAACAAGCCAAATAAGGGACAGCAATCTATTTCTGTATAGGATTTCTAGGTGAGCTATCCTCAATGGACCACATAATCATTAAAATAAAGAGGTTTGAAAATTGAAATTAATAATGCACTTCATCTTGTCACAGAAAAGTCTTTCCTGGCATTATGTATTTCTCTTAGCTAAAATGCTCTTACTTTCCTATGATTGTAATCACTTGGCTGTTATTTATTATTTGTGTAGATGTAAGGTGGAAGACAGCAATGAATCACTCGTGCCTTGGTAATCACTTGAGGACTTTGCTTTTCTGTTTTGGAGTAATAGGGACTCTCAGGTGAAGTGTAATAAAGGTCAGAAAATCCAAAGAAAAAAATGAGACAGGAACAGTCATGCTGGCAAATGTCTAAATATAATATATAATGCCAGGAAATCCACCTTCTGTAACTAAAAGATTAGTAGATTTTGCAACTTCATTTACCATGAGTAAGAGATGTATTTGGGTGGAACAGTGAAAGACACCTAAGGGAATTAGATACTGAAATCCCATTAAAAAGTTAGGTGCTCTTTAAAATGCTGTCGTTCAAGCTTAAAAGAAATGCTCCTACCTGGCTTTCCTCCATACAAAGGAAAAAAATTGAACAGATAATTACTTCTATATTCTGGAAAGGGCAAAGAGGCCAACTGTATCCTGGCATAAAACCATTGCAGAACATCCAAAGTGGGGCTACAAAGATGGTGAAGGATCTGGAAAGTAAAAAGGTAAGAGCGGTGGCTGAGTTCCCTTGGTTTGTTCAGCCCAGAGCAGAGGAGGGTGAGGGGCTTCATGGAGGCCTACTGCTCCTCACAAGGAGCAGAGGGAAATTGCTGAGCTCAGCTCTCTGGTAACAACAAAAGGTCCGAGAGGAACAGTACAGAGCTGCGTCAGGGGAGAGCTGAGGGGTGGGATTAAGAAAAGAGTCTTCACCAGAGGGTTGTGGGCACAGCACGGGATCCCTAAGACAGTGGTCACATCACTGAGCTGCTGGAGTTCAAGGAGCATTTGGACAATGCTCTCAGACCTGGGGTTTGATTTTTGAGTAGACCTGCATGGGGCCAGTGGTTGGATTCAGTGGTTCCCTGTGGGTCCCCTACAAATTGGAATATTCGGTGATTCTAAGAGAGAAGTGTCACTTGCAGGGAGCTCTCAGCCTTCTCTGGTCAGTACAATTGCAGGTTGTCCTTTTACAGGTGAGATGAGTATGCTTTTCACACAAAATGTAAAATCCAGACAATAAGGTGAATAAGCCAAGGTTTGAGGACACTTTGTTTCTGAGCCTTGGCTTAGAAAAGGTTAGGAGAAAGTACTTAATTTCACAAGTAAACAAGAATAACATTCAGCACAATCACAAGCCATTTACCGAATAGTATTAGATTCAAATGGACCACACTGATGGAGGTGGCAACCCTGCCCACAGCAGGAGCACTGGAACAATATGAGCTTTAAGGTCCCTTCCTGCCCTAGCCCTTCTCTGAAGGGCAATTGTTCGCCCTGCTAAATCTCGTGTATAGACTGGTACCCAATAAGCATCCTCAGAAAAGGTAGTCAGACTTTAAAACATCTAACATACTATGTCCCAGTTTACTACCAGTGGTGGAAATTGGGCTCGTTCTTATTAAATTTTATAACATATATTACCAGCTCTCAGCAGTTATGGATGGCACGGGCTTGACTGAAAAAAGGACTTGTACTCTCCTTGTCTTCCCTTCTTAATTTGCCTATGCTTCTTTTCATTGTGTGGCAAGATGAAAAGCAAGTGAGATTTCACTGCATACTCAAGTTTAGACAATTTCTGTCTGGCTACCTTTTACTTTGCTTTCTAAGCATATTATTTCCTGAAACTTTTCAATGTCCTTATTGCTGTCTTTCCTCCAACTACATTCCTTCTTCTCCTGACATTTTTGCTGCAATAAGAGCCACATGTTACTTAATAGGAATAGAATAAAACTAGATGCAGCAGTCATATTCTGTCACAAACACATACCTTCAAAAAGCCTTTGTGAAATACCACCCATTCACAATAGTGAGGACTTAACTGGTATGACATTTCTTAAGAGAGATAGAAATGGCTCTGAAAGACCATAGATCGTATTATTATCAGAAGATCAGACTAACATCTTTAATCTTAGTTTAGCATTTGCCAATTATATCATCATGCAAAGCTCAAACATGCAAAACAGTGTAGAATTTTAGCTGTTATTAGAGAAAAACAACTACCAAGCACAAACTAAAGCCCTACTACATGCTTTTCTGTTTATAGTGGTGATCTTAAAAACACAGCTCAAATATATGCTGAGATATTCTTGTCTGAATTCTGAAGAGTCTTAAACTATCATCTCAGAGGCATGAAACAAACTTTGCAACCATAAAGTGTAGCTTGTTTTTAATGCTACTGTAGAATCTGAAGAAGGCTACAGGGACAAGTTACTACTGATTCCAGATTAAGGGCATATGAGAAAGACAGAGAGGGGCTCTTTACTATGATGTGCAGTGACAAGAGGTAACAGTTTTAAAATAAAAGAGAGTAATTCAGATTGGAAGTTAGGAGAAAATTTTTCACTCAGAGGGGGGTGAGTCCCTGGCACAGACTGCCCAGAGATGCAGCTGAGTAAGGATGGGTGAATGAAGCCTTGCATGAGAATACAGTGCCTTCCACACCTTTTGTCTCAGATTTAAGAGGTCAAAAGCATTCATTAGCTGAGCAGTTTGATAACCAAAGCCTAGAGAATACGTACAGACACTAGTCTCTAGAGCAGACTGCAAGCTTCCCAAGTATAGACAAGCATGGACCAAAGGGGATTCTGAAGCAAGTTTGCATCATTCTCAAACTCCATTAACTTCTCTAAATTCATGTAGGTTTCTCTTTCAGGTAATTAATAAGCTCTCCAAGTTGCTATGCAACACTTTTTCTCTGATTGCAATATCTACAGTTAATTTGCATTTTCTCTGTGGATCACTCTTAAGAAACTTGTGGGGTTTTTTTCTGGTCTGCTAGTGAACTGGGAAGACCTTATTTACCAGATCATAAATATTTATTGTACTTATTTGCTGACTGGTGACTACTTGGTCTGTTTTTCTAAGGAATTCTGAGAGGTCAAAAAACCCCATTCTGCTGTCCACTCCAGCCTCAGAGAACAAATTCTATTGATGCTCTTCTTGTCTTTGATTTCCAAACTTAGGTAGCACTGTTGCAAAGTTGAGTTTCTCTGAAATACCTGCAGAACTACAGGAGTCCCAACATTGCAGGATGAACCTGACGGCCTATTTGTGCCATCTCCACAGGCAGGAAAAGGAAGAGGGATGAGCTCTGTGCTGTTCCTGTACTCAATGGTTTGGCAAGCATTAGCCCCTGGCATCAGGGAGGCAGTAAGGGTACACTAGCAACTGGCCTTGTTCACTCCTCTGATACAGCGGGTGCTGGGGCTGGGATGCCAAATGATGGCTGGCTGCTTGCTATTCTTCTGCCATCTGCACTGTGTGGTAAGGCTGCCTTGGAATAAGCAGCATCTACTCACACTGGGTGGTGTACAATTGATGAGTATAGCATGCTGCCTATGTGCCAGGTTTTTACCTAGGCATCCCTTGAATTATTTGGGCTGATATAAGCATCTGAAGCAACATGATGTTCCATATAACAAATACTGAAGACTAATTCAGTCTACTGACCACGTAAAGTAAAATTTAGCTGTCTTGTACAGGGCACGATTTTCCCTTATAAAAGGTTGGCTTCTCTTGTATGAAATAAAACATCTTTTAAATTTATTTTTTTGGAAGCCACAGAAACACAACTGTTTTAATGTTTGCTACATTAGGATGCTCTTCAAGTTTACTGCCATCTTGCCTTTTCTGTGTTCACCTGCCTTTCATTATGCTCTTAGTCACTTCCTTCATATTGAAGGCTTATGAATACATCCTTCCCAACTTCATTGCCACTGCAGTTTCCCTAAGGGAGTCTCATACAGTTATGACAGTGAATCTACTTGTGCATTCATCACAATTGCCCTGCGGAGATTCTAGACTCCCCACTTCTATTAAATCTTGACTTCCATGCATGAGTTAAGAATAACCTTCCATCCTATAGACAACAAAAATAAAGCTCTCAAGAAAGTTCAAGCCAATTTATTTGCATTGGTTTTCTTTTCTTTTCTTTCTTTTTTTTGAATTCCCCCTTCCTCCACCATGTCACTTGGTTTGACCAAAGCCTACCTGGCTCTAATTAGCTCCTAATAGCTTGGCAATATTCTGTCATTTAAAAAATATAAATAAAAATAATCAGTCATGCATGTGGAGGGAACGTCCTTATTTTTTCTACCTCTAAAATACAATCAACTTTAAATACAACAGTAGAAGAGGGAAAAAAAAAAAATCTGGATAAATCTGAGTGCAATTACTGAGATTTCAACATGCACAGAGATGTTATTTAAGGATTTGGAGCAGCAAAAAAGAAATACCCTTTGGAGAAAGAAAGAAAAGGAGGAAGTGTTGCTGCCAAAGAAATTGAATACTATCTCTGGAAAACACCTTCCTTGACGCTAAGATGCTCTGCTAACTAACCAGTAGGGAAGGAGAGGCAGCCAAGAGTCTGGTTGACCACATAGCAGAAGTACTCAGCCATACAAAGGAGAGCTACCAAACACCTCTGAGAAGTTCACCAACTGCATGGAATGCTCCTGGTGGCTTTTTGTAATCTGTTAAGCAGGGTATCATCACACAAAGCACAGCGTCAATAGCAGTGTCACAAAACCAGTGAGATTGCCTGTTTCCCAGATTTAACCTATTGGGTGTTGTTCGGGAAAGTTTTCATGGCTGCTAGTGGCTTAAAGTAATGTCCACAAACTGAAACTGCTCCAGATGTTCTCCAAGGCAAAACCAATGTGATGCCAGAAGGTTGAAGTTCACTATTTGCTCTAATGATTTTTCCAATGCCACTCTTCTAGTTTCTATTTAAGGCCACCATGTAGAGAACCACTCATCCAATAGGACTACAAAAGGGAATCGTCATAAAAAAATCATCCATCACAACAGAAATAATCTAACATGCCTCAGACTTTCTTTTTCTCAGAGGTTTATAAAATAAGATGGGGGTATTTAAATCCCACTAACAAACTCCATCCCCATTAGGTGGCTGCATCTGTATCCATTAACACATTGTTACTGATTTATAAATTCATTTGTCTACAGTTTCACGATAAATGCATTTACTAATTCTCCTGTAAATATGCTACCTCTAGGAGTCAGTCATTAATAGCAAAGAGAAAGTAAACATAAGCCACAAGTATGGTAAAATAATTTCAGAACTTGCAAAATCCACTTAGCACTGCTGACAAGGTTGTTTGAAGGATGTATATAAGATTGTCTTTGCAAGTAAGATTCCGTATAACATAATCCCAGGCTGAGGTGATTTAAAACCACATTTAACATTAACATAGATGAATATGTATATAAAATTCTTCTTTACAGAGGAAGTATACAGCACTTCCAGATCATTAACAAACTGGATGAAATGCCAGGGACCTCATTTCACCAGGTGCGCTCACATCACAAATGAAATGTGAAAGCAGCTCTGTAAAATGGGGTGCTAGATAGGGGGAAAAAGCAGAGCAATAAAGAGAAAAATACCAAATGAAACTTCACGTGCTTCACCACTCTTCCTGTGTTCCCTTTTATATATCTATATCTATCTATCTATCCATCTATCTATATATATATACATACATACAATTATGTACCCACAAATATTTTTTAAGACTTACAACCAAGGGAAAATATTTTTTAAAAGGGCACACAGTCATAATGGTAAAATCAAGATAAAAAGTTTTTAGTGAAAAAAACCTCTGTAGAATGACTCCTCGTTATCCACCTCATGTCTGCAAGACTGCGTCCCTCAGATTAAGAGGTTTGGCTCAAGTTGACATAAAAATGGCAAAATCAAGTCCTGAGGCTTTCTGTGCATTAACCCTTTTATAAAATCAGTAGGATTCAATGCAGCCACACAGGATTATTTGCCTAGGTTTCTCACAGGTCATTAATGTTTAACATGGTCTCCATTAACCTACTTAAAGTTGCAGTGTAACCACACATCCCCTATACAGTATAGAAGTGGGGAGGAAAATATAAAAGCCAGGTCCTTCACGAGACAATGCTAAAAAGTTGGTTTTCACCAGCTGAGCACATTACTTCTTTATTATTTTTCTTTACTGATGGCTCAAATTATAACAAAGCAAACACTTGTGATAGTTAAGGTATGCTACTCAACCTTTTACATTATGTTCAGACCTTGTCTCAGAGATCAGAATGGCCTCCCAATCATTTACTTTGTTAGGTATCACTCATTTGCCCAGGTTAGGTCTGCTGCCTGGAGCATAGGTCTTGAATTCAAGCAGGGATGTTTGCACGTTACTGAAGGTCTCAGTTATGAAAGAGGATGTGTTCAGATAGATAACTTTTCTGTGTTTAGACAAGCAGGGCTGGGGAATAAGTGCCCAGATGCAAACAAAGAAAACTGCAGATGAATCTGAACTTTTGGTTTGTTTGTTTTCTGCATAAATAGGAAGGGTTGTAATGACATCAATAAATAAACCTATTCACTCTTCATCTTCTAAGGATGTCCATGGTACAGACAAAAATAACTGTGTTAATTGTATCCAGGCACTGCTGCTCAAAGCAGCTACAAAGAGTATAGTCCCTGAAGAACTCAGCACATTATGAGACGTCACGCAAAAACTCCCACTATTGTTCAGCAGGAAAGAAAAGGGATAAGGTGGTAGGCTGACTGGTTCACAGTATGACAACTAAAAGACAGACAAAAACAATAAGGAACAGTGAGTGAGACCACAGGACTTGGCACTAGAAAAAATTCAGGTTTGTTCATTGCATGAGAGCTGTCCAAACAAAGAACACAAGAAGAAGACTCAAAGCTATCCTAAAGCAAAGTATGTCCCAATACAGGAAGGATTAACAAGGGAAACATGCTTTGAAATATTTTTCTATGTGGGTAAGCATACATACTATCAAATCAATGATAATATATAATTATCATAAACTCAGATTTTTGAAGTAATTGTGAAAAAAAAATGCATCCTTAAATGCCACCAAAGCATACCAAGTCTGGGGTAAAACAAAGACAGATAGGATGTGCTTACCCTGAAACAGCCTTAGGATATTCCTGCTTAGGAAGCACAGGCATACTTTGCATCTGCAATTTTAATCTTTTGGCTTGCTTGCTACAGACCTAAGGCACAAAGTGACAGCAGTGCTTATGCACTACTGTATTCTTGAACTGATGTATTTAGCTCAGCTGCAGAAACATTCCAATGATAGGTGTCTTTAAGGCAAGAAACATGAGAAGGAAATGCAGAAAGAAACAAGAGATGGGATCAATTTTCCAGCGCCGGAAAATTGACAGTGCTATTCCTCGTTACAGCAATGTTTTCGGCTTAATACATTTTTTTTTTTTTTTGTCAAAGTCCTCTATAAGGAAAAAGAGATAGATCCCCACCTTCACTAGCACTGCTCTGAGCAGTGAGCAATGCTTTGACTTAGACCAGACAGCACCTCAAAGCAAGAAACTGCTGGGAAATCTGTCCACAACGTCTGAACAGCCAGGCAGGAGGTGCAAGGGTGAGCAGAGAAGGAGTGCCTCACAGTATGGCCCCATGTCTGGGCTACCACATGCTGGATCAACAAGCAACAGTTGATTAACATTTTGCTCTGTAACTTTCTTCTACAACTTGAAATATATATTTTAAGTAAACAGACGTTTTAAAAATTGATCTCAAAACACAGTTTGGCAGGGGAAGCTGATGGCATTAAAAAAAAGCAATGTTGTATGAAACTTTTAGTTACAACAACAACAACAAAATCACTTCCTCATGAGCTCAAGAATTTATCTGTTTGTCAGAGCCCCCTTCCATGTATTTGTGCAATCCTGAACAGATCCCCTAGGAGGCAAAACCGGTCTCTCATTTTGTTACTTTCCTTTCATGCACTACTAATGCCAAAGTGGTACTGCTTCAACATTTCCATGTGAAATAAGTCCGAAAATAAAGTCTGAGACTCTTTTATATACCCAAGCCTCTCTTCCTACTCTGATAGTACAGGCACATGTTAGTGTGGCTAGAAAGGTTTGTCATGCTCTAAGGAACCCCTACAATGCTGAAGGAGTGTAAAATTGCTCAGTGTAAGTAAGGATCAGACCTTCACGTATTCAATATCAGTTATCTCTTCTACTCTCCTCATTAAAGACAAACTCCATTAAAGACCCATTAGAAAGCCTATTTTTTAATCAAGGCTCAAATTATAGTGCATGCTGCAATCAGAAGAACCATTGTGTGATAGCACGAACTGCAAAAGCCGTATATAAAGCAGCAAAACACTGAAATAAAAATACATTATTATTCTAGGCACAGTGTTAGGAGATAAATTTGCATAATATTTGGGTACCAACCAGAGCTACAGGCACATAAACAAACTTTATGCTCTTGATTATTCACCAGCTTACATAATGCATTTGTTTAATCTTCCACAATTTTGTCTAGCTGCTCTTTTCCTGATATAATGAATCAGACTCCTCATATGCATTATAGCATCAGGCGTTTGTTTTAAATTTGTAGGCGTGTAGTCTCCTGATATAAATTTGTATTTCCCATTGCAATTAATAGGAGATGCACATGCACACATCATCTTTTGAAATGCTGTCTGTCAAACCTCATGCAAATCCCCTGCCCACTCACATGTACATTCCGCACTACTGCTCACTTCTGGCATTTAAAAGAACTTTAAACACATTTTTAGTCCTATTGATTGCAGGAAAGAAAAATCACACAAAAGAAACACTCAAAACACTAACCTGCAGGTGACAATGTAGAAAACTAACTCTCCTTTGTAGTCAGCATTCAATATTTTAAAATCAATGCTGACTTGTCAGTTTTTCGTTCTCTTCCCCACTCAGTTTCCATGGGGCCGACTTCTTCCCTGGCTGATCACACCACCCTGCTGCCACCTTCACAAACTTAAGTGCCCTGCTTCCTTCAGTCTGAGCCTCAGCAGCTCTCCAGTTCAGTTGGAACGTTCCTTTTCTCCTGCAGCTGGCCAGTGTCACAGCCCAATTTCAGCACTGGGATGACATACTGTGATATGCTTATCTAGAGGAAACAATGCAAAAAACAAAACTAGACCAAAGATTTAATATGTAGAACTGAACAACCATTAAAATGTATTAATAAATAATGATAATTATTAATATTATTATTGATAAATAATAAATTAAAAAATTATAAATGTTTAAATAAATTAATAAATTTGTATGCCCACACAAATATACTCTGTTGCTCTTCTGTGATACAGATGAAGTCAAAGCCACCAAGATTTCACTGCCTTTAACATTTTCTCAAAACCTAGAAATGCAATAGTCCCTCAGTGCTTCACTGACAAGCACAGCAACTACTCATTTGTTCCTCCAAAGCAAAAAAGCTGGCTTAAAGATTCTCAGCACCCTACACCTTCTCTCACAACTGCTTCTTGAACTCCAGACTAAGAAGCCCAATTACATTTCCTTCCTGCCAACCCTGATCTTATCCCTAACTCATGCATCGACAGGAGCTCACACTCATTGTCTATCTGCTGAGATGGTGCTGTGCCCGTTCACAAGCCTGCCCTAAGGCCTAGGTGTCAAGGCACTATAGACAGGCAGCTCGCACAAAGCAGCAGCTTCATCACTTCTCCAAAAGCAATGAAGCATTCCCACAACACTTCTTGATTTTCAGTTCCAAAGGGCCAGTTCATTAACAATTTCATTTCTCCTTACTTTTCACACTCTTGCTATTGAGATATTTGCTTGCATACAACACAACTGCCAAAGACAACTTGCTTCTTTTTTTCCTCCTCTTAATGCCATTAACCTCATCTGCACCTTTACACTAATTCAAACCATTTCTGTTCTAGAAAACGTGCCGCAGCCAAGTAAGACTGCATGGTAAGCATGGAAACTTTCACTGGCTCGTCACCAAGATACATAAAATACTCAAAAACAAAACCCCCAGAGATATTAAAGTTCATAAACACTTGTTTCTTTTTCTCTCAGCAGCATTCTGTCAGCAGTGTTTTGCATTGCTGTCACTGAGGTAAACCCTCTGACGCTTTCTAAATTCCCAACATTTTCCCACAGCCCAGCTGCGTGCAAAAGTCTTTTGTGTAACGCAGAGGTGAACCTCTGGTCTAAAATGAACGTGGAGATCTGAAGAGACCTTCAAGCCTCTCTGGAAAAGCTCACAGATGTCAGTGTGGTTATCAGAACAGCAAAAAACCACTTCATATCATCATCATTTCATACTTTTTCTTCAGCAAGCAGCATCTCAGTCTGATGTCTCCTCCTAGTTCCTCTGTTGTAAAGTCTGTAACTAGTACAGGGCATGAAGGCTGCCCATGGTTCTCCGGCTGCAATTGTTAGTCAGTAGAGAATTCTGTGTGTCACCAGTGCTAGGGCAAGCAGGAGCCAGCAGCTGGAAGGGTCCTTAGGGAAGAAGACTGTTCTTGAGTCAGGGAGCAAGCTGCAGAAAAGTCGCTCACTGCAAAAACTTTCTCCAGCTCTGCCTCTTCCTTAGCTGCTTGCCAGCAAAAGGAAATGGCTGTAGGCTAATGTAGGAAATAAGAAAGCTTAAGAGCAAATCCAAAGCAGGAATGAAAATCATCCTACTGCCTCCTGCTGCAAATTAAGTAGTTCTTCATGAGCTGAGGTAAGGATATCAGGAATTACAGCTCTTAGGTGATTTGTGCATCAGAAGAATAGGTGACATGCCAGGTGATGCATGTCTGTTTTTTTACTGTGCATTTGGCATCTGCGATGAGTGTTACTGGCTGGGCTGTACGCCCCAGCAAGTTGGTGAAGGCCTCTAGAGGGAAGTGTGGCTCCTTGCTCTTCATGCAGCCAAGGATAGGGTTTGAAGATGCCAAAATACATCCACTGAAGAAGAAAAGCAGAGAACAGATCAAAAAGCAAGCACCCCAGGAGCTCTACCCTTTGCAAGAATCAGCCCTGTATGTTGCTTTTTTAGTGCATTCCTCCCACTTTCTAGAAACTTTTGTGTATTATTTTCCACATGGCAGTTAACAGTTATTTTGCTCTCAGTAAGATTAACCACAGTTTTTTCTTAGGCCCGCTTTGATCTAGGAAGAATTAATGACACCAGCAAGTCCTCTTATCACCAGTGCAACTTACGCCAGTAAGAGAAAAGTTTGCCTGTATAACATGTGCTTCTATAAACCAAGGAAGCTTCATTGCCAGAACGTGTTCTCGTAAGACATTAATTACAGCATTTTCATTTGAGCTGTTCTGAGTACAGAACTGTAATTTAAAATATCCTCATCCCCAACAGATTTTTACAATGCTACATTTTCTTAAGTCAGACCTCATCTACCTCATGGTGAGTCCTTTTCTCCATCACCAAGAGACAGTACAGAGAAGTCTCTCCCTTTCCACATCAGCTGGCATAAAATCAGCCCCTCTAATGAGCAGCATTTACTCCTTTGAGGTTTGCCTCAATGTAACGCTAATATTTACAAGGGGGGACGGGGGAAGCAAAATGTTATGCAAATCCCCCTTACTACAGGCTTTAAATGGAAAGCATAAACCATTCTGTGCACAGCAACACCATACAAAGAGCTATCAGGATGATATGGTGATCTTTGAGCTTAATGGATCAAATCAACCTGTAACAGATGTGGGCCAAACTAGCAACAATGCACCACAGACCAGTTTGTGCAAGTTGCAGCAACAACAGTATTTCAAGAATGCAAGAAGCAGAAGACACAAGATGACGGAATGAGCTGGGAATTGGTGGGTTTACGGCAGACCATTAAGGAACATGAGACCTAAAAATTAAATTCTCCTCCAGAGCTCAAATCCTCAGCAAGCTGTATCCAAGCACAAGGCCCAGATGGGTAGGCTAGATCACCTATTCTGCCTTTGCTAAACTTAGCTCACATTCCTCATAAACACGATGCTCAGAAATGATGTTGTGTTGCAGAAGGTGAGCAAGAAAAATAGAAGGCACTAAAAAAAAAAGTAACAACACATCAACCCACAAGCTAACACAAAAAAAATCACAAAAACCCACACACAGGTCTCTTCCTCAGTGCAGGACTGAAACTATCCAGATGCTCCTAAGTAGTCAATCACATCCAATACTGATGAGAAGGAAACGGTTCATCTGCACTTGTCAACCTGACCCAGAGGAAAAGTCTTTATCTACTGGTGCACAGTTTTTATCTAAAGAGAGCAAGCTGTAATCAACATACATTTCTGTGGGAGGCTGATTAGTACAGCCGATAGCCTGCAAATCTACTTACACGCTGAGAAATGGGGTAAGGATACCAATATCTGGGCAAGAAAATTGCAGGTAACATTCCTTATAAAGTGAAACAAGAAGAAACAGTCCCACCATAAGCATACAAATTCAGCTTCTGAACTGACAGTTACTGTTTAGGAAAGAGCTGCAGGATAGCAACAGAACTGCACAGAAATCTCAGTTCATTATTCAGGAGCAGTCAAAGAAAAGAACAAAGCAAAAGATCAGAATTATTTGGAAAGTAATAAATGGTACATTATGGCATTAAGTCAATGCAGCATCTGCATTATCAGTGCTGAATAGAGCTCTCAGATATGACATATAAGAACTGCAAGAAGGGGCAGAAGGTGGTGTCAAGATGACCAAAAGCCTCAGCAAAAGGAATAGATTAAGAGTGAGCTTCTTCAGCCTGGAAAAAATAAATATACACCATCCTCCACATGCTGCCTTTTAAGAAGCCTATCAGTTCTTCTTTACCATCAGAGAGAAGTATACATGAAAGAAGAATAGAGATAGTTGTTTAAACCTTTGCAAGTCTGAGAATAGTAAAAGCTTGTCTCAGAGGTAGAATGTGGAAATTTTGGATCCTGAGGCTCTTTGAAGATGGAACACTCTGAGGTTTAAACTCTATATTCTGGATCAGATCGTAAGCAGTCTAAATATAATTATATTTTTAAACTGAATACTCACACTAGTAAGATGAGTGTGCAAATCAGGTTTCCAACTTTTCTTCAGAAGTCATTTGAAAAAACAACTTCATGCATGTCTAAGCATCATGGCTCTTTACTCTGCTGTATATCCAATAATAATGCTTACAGTAAACAAGTTACATTTACTGCAGCACACACACAATGCTTTTGAAGCCTCATGCTTTAACTATGTATAATTGTCTTGATAGGATATTGGATTTTTTTAATTTTTTTTTAATGCTTTCAAAGAGCAGTGACAGCAAAGACCAAGCATGACTTGTAAGCACAATTGTTTGCTCAAAACAGTTACAGACTAGACAATCAGAAGACTGTTAAGTCCCTAATATCTTTTCTGTCTCACTGAGCCACTCATTCACAGCAGCATTACAGCGCTTGGCATGAAATGCTGTGATTAGCAGCAATGTGAGACATCCTAGAGAAGGGTATGAGCGTGCAAGATGGGATGGTAAGAGTAGTGACGTGTTCAAGTGTACTGTTTTCATGGGGCTTAGGTTTCCTCAGACCACATTCTTCTGTGCCTGCATCAAAAACAATGAGGCTTAGGAGAGAAAGGCAGGAAGGGAAGTTCAGCTACTGAGGCTGCAAGTACAGAAAACTCTGCAAAGCAGCAGCAGCATTTTCAGGTTATAAACCAAGACTTTGCTCAGATTACATATTGATAACAAAGTTTGCCATATTTCTCTTCTTTTTCCCCATAGCACAAATAATTCAGTGCATATTTATTCTCATTTCTTGAAAACGATAGATGGATTTCAGATTTCAGACTTTGAAAGAAACCATTAATTGTTCATTTGGTGCAGACTGTTACATTTTGATTCTGCTTCAGAAAATACTGAGATAAGGAAGTAATTTTGTTTTCATAACGTACTGCTGTGTTGTTCATATAGTTTAGTGTAAAGAAGCCAGTATCTGTAAGTGACAGAAGTCAAACAAAGAGTGAAATTGTTCTTAGTTTATTGAAAACTCTCCAATTTCTCTTCACCAATGCATAACCATGAAGCTTATTTGATACTGGTTTCTTTTAGGCAGTAAAAGTATCACAGAGTCTATTCCTTCATTATTTTGTTATCAGTAAATTTCAATGCATCTCAAAAGGTGGAAGTACACTATAGCCCAATTCTGTTTTTCAGCATCATATACAATAATCTAACACTTACGTACACAAATGGTGTCTTCCAATGTCTAGTGATGTAAAGTACATTAACAAATTAAATAGCGTATTTTCTTAATTAAGAACAAACAATAATTCTACATATAAGTGCTTAAATCTTGTGAGTGAAACAAGCATGTATATCTGCCAAGAATTTAAAGGAATTTCCTCTGCCTGTGGAATAGCACAACATGCATGCTATTACTTGTCAGCATACTGGAGAGGAAAACTGAAGGATTATGTATCTAGAGCCTGTTGCTCTACAATTGGTTCCAGTTTCTGTAGTTTTGCACTCATTAGTTATACTTCACAAATGCATTTAAACCATGTTTAACTGTATACAACCTTTTGCCCTTCCCAGACCGCAAGCCACGTTTTATCTGAAGGTCTCTATGCTTGGACTGAGAACTATAAAAAGGAAAATAATCTCTTTTGAAGTTGTTTTTTGGTTTTTTGTTGTTTTTTGTTGTTGTTGTTTGGTTGGTTGGTTTGGTTTGGGTTGGGTTTTTTGATTGTTTTTTTAAAATCAAATAACTACATCTTGGAAAGTGCCACCATTAATAAATGGCCAAAATCACTTCACATCTAGATAGGCCTGAAGTTGAAGAAATTAAAACCAACTACACCCATCAATCATTAGACTGTCTTTAACTTTTCATTCAGGGAGTGAAGTCAGCTTGCACTAATTTGCATAGCTAGGGATGTGATAATGATAAAGCTTGGAAGAAACTTATACGAACTCTTTACACATGGTTCAACAAGTTGCTAAGTAATTGACGTGAATGTCAATGACTGCATAAAGTGGGTATGTAGAGCTTCATTAAATCTCCACAGAACCACCAGGAAGTATGGATGGCAATTGGTATTCCTCCAACTCTACCCATTTAATAAAGTGATACAGTGCTGATTTCTCCAGTCCACAACTCTGCTGACTAGCCTTATCAAAGGCTATCATAAAGTTGAATTCCTTTAATAGCTGTATACATAGCTTGTGCCAGACTTCTCTCAGAAATTATGGGATTTTTCTTGTGCAGGATTATACTTTACTGGTCAATACTGCTACTGTACATGTGTCTTGAAGCAATTGCTATGGGCTGCTTTTGTGGTTGTTTTTTTTTCCCACTTTGCTTCTTCAGTGTTCATTTACATTGAAATACCTGCTTTTACACATTCAGATCATCTTTCCTTGACACATCCTGCTTTGGCAAAAATTGACTAGAGAAGAAAGTACTACCAGTGCACAGCAATAGTTCTGGCTGGGATCACCCTCAGTGCAGCTGTTGCTCAAGGATACTACAGAGCATTCTCCAGAGATGGAGTTGGAACTAAGTCAGACTTACCAAAATGCCATAAAAATTATTTGGAAAACTTATCTAATCCAAGGACATATAAAAATGTCAAATCCTGACATGTAGTCTACTAGCTTCAGCCCATCTGTTCCAAGTACAGAATACACAGGTAAACAGACAGGGTCACTTCTGAACAGACAAGGCTCTGGCTCTTTGACACAAACTCAAAATCATGATCTGTCCTCACTGGTCAATTCAGTCAGAAGAGCAGCAGATATTGCTCTGTCAACTTGTCAAGGTAAACGGCACTTCAACTAACAATTCTGACCCTGAAAGATAGAAATAAACTTATTAAACCTAGAATTCAGCAGACAAAGGCAGATGAGTTCAATATCCAAAGCATATACCTCCTTATGAAAGGCCCTTCTTGCCTGAAGGGAGTTTCTCCTCTACACGTCATTGCAAGCTTTTGATTAGATCAGCAGTATATGTATGTAAGGAGACAATGCAATTCAATATCTAAAATACCATACCTTGAGAAGACAGCATCCAGCTCTTCTCATCCCTCAAGAAAATAAAAAGCTAAAAGAAGTAAAGCCACATTGCTGCTTCTCTTCTTTCTTTCCCAGAAGGATATACTGAGGCAACTTCTTCCTTATCAGTCAACAATCCCAACCTCTTTCATATCTAACAGATATTATTATATACATCCTGCTACATTTGAATGTCTCGTTTGCTTGCTTCTCTGCAGTACAATACCAACCAAATGCAACATGATGTGACTTGAGGAAAGTCCTGGCCTTCTTCTGTGGCTGAGGAGAATTCATTTAGCCAAGCTTAACAGGTACTGTGTATCCTCAACTCTAACTCAGCATCCTCATAAAGTATGTAGTGTCTTCAGGCTTCTAGAATAACTTAAATATTTGAAGAGATTATCTCTATGTAGTTGGTTTGACAACAACAGATTCATTTAAGTTCCTACTTATTAATTTCTAATAACTCATTTCCATTTTGGAAAACTGGAAGCTGCAAGGCTGATTCATAGTAGAGGCTTTACATGCCCTTCATTTAAATCAACAGAAACTTTCACATTCCTTTTCCTGGGGTTAGATGAAATAAGCCAGTTCACTTAATGGCATCACCTAAAGAGGCTGCTTGAGCCCTTTGAGACAGCCCAAACACTTCAGAGCAGTTTCTTCTTAACTCCAAATTATCTTGGCCAAGATTCTAGGCTGTGACTGAATTTAATTGATGTTTTTGAGTTAATGCCTTTTCTTTGTAACTCTAAGACAAAAGTGTTTAAAGAAATTAATTCTGTCAAATGACATGCATGGTAATGTCAGAGTAAGCAACTGCAGCCCCTGCCAGCCCTCCACTGTTATTTCTTGTTTTTTTTCCCCCTACCAATGAGGGCATCTCCTCTTCTCAAAATAGGTATAAGGTCTTAGACAAAGCATCCAGAAGAGCCTCATATAAATTTCTTAAAGGACTGTAGGCCTGGGCTACATGCATTTAAAGACAGTGGAGACTTAAATATAAAAAAGAGATTAAACAGATCTCAAACAAAACTCTGTTGGACCATCCATATCAGCAGCTAGCTCCTGCTGTGTTTAGAAAGGGTTTTACTTGTCCTTTCATGTTTGCAGTGTAAGTGACCATGGAACCTACTTTTCTAGTTCTAAGGAGCTTACAAACAATACAGCTACGTAGTGACGTAGTGACACTAAACAAATCCCAAGGCCCATCAGCAAAATTTAAAGAAGCCTCTAAACATGGGCTGGCAAATTATAGTCCTGTTATTAAAGTCATATCTATGTCTCTTTGGGAAATCCTTCTGAAACAGAAACAGAATTTGTAAGTGTACTTTCAATCCACATGCACAGCCTCTCATATAGATGAAAAAAACATAAGACAAAGGATACTGTTCAGAGCTGAGACATGGAAGACTGGCAGAGATGCATGCACAAGAGAAACTGATGTTGACACCAGCATGTAAAAAAGAGCCTCTGATTAGCAAAGAGAAGTCAGGAGAGAAGGGAATAAAAATATCTGTCCTGCAACAGTACTGAAATATTTGTGCAAAATAATGGAATTCTGATATATTTGATGGATTACGAATTTTACATCTAAGACAATAAACTTAGATGGCTTGGCAGTCACCAACCACGTGAAGACTAATAAGATCAAGTACTGAATTGCACAGTTTGGCAGGGAAAATCCTTGATCTTTGTAGAAATTGGGGCACAAGAGGCTGAAGAGCGGCCCTGTGAAAAGGAACTGGGGAGGTTCTGGTTGACAGCAAGTTGAACATGTGTCAGAAGCAGGCACAGCAGCACTAAGAGCAAACATTGCCTTGGGATGCATCTGCTGCAGCACAGTTCCACTTTGCTGTGAGCTGGCATAGCCTCACCTTGAGCACTGTGTGTAGTTTTGGGCACCTCAGTGCAAGTACATAAAACGGTTAGAGAGTGTCCAAAGGAGGGGCTATGGGGATGGTAACAGGTCTTTATTACAACTTCCGTTATACACTTGAAGCTGTGAAGTTTCCATAGAAGAATTTGCAAAGCTGATGTGACGAAAGAAAAAGAAGTCTATTCCTTTTAAGATTGTAAGGCCTTATGGAAAACTCAAAAATCAGGAAGATCAAGATGCCTACCAACCACTGCAAATATAAGTCTCATTTTGATGTGGCTGTTATGAAGACAAGACACAATTAAGCTAGCTTTTCATGATTCACATACTTAATGACACTCTATTGCTATTTATAAATTTGCAGCAGTTATAATTAGTAATGCTATTAGTGATACCTCATCACAGCATTAAATATAGTGCTTTTACTCCACAGAAATTATAGTATTAAGGTTGGTAATAAATCAGTTTTCTTGTCATCTTGTAAACTTAATTGGGAACGCTTCTCACTAAGAAAAATAGGTTGATTAAAAAGGTGTCCCACTTAGATGAAGAACTGGCACCGTCAAGTTCAGTGGAAGTGCTGAGATTCCAGTTTCTGTAAAGGTCGGAAGATGCAGATCACCTTGACATGTTTCACTGTTCCTAAACCCAGAAGTCTCAAGGTACTGTTCAGGGCCTGAGGAGAAGGCACCAGACGCTGGGCACCCAAATCCAGCAACAGCAGTACCTATGTGACTCCTGACAACTCCAGTTCATCTAAAGACATCAGTCAACCATGCCAAACTATAAAAGCTTTCTCCACTTAATTTTCAGGACCTTTTCTTTCATTCTATAACAGAACTATTTGGGCCTCAGCTAAGGACAGAATAATCCACTGGCAAGAGAGCTCCATTAATTTCAAAGCTTATCAGAGGAATTCACGCTTGGAAGTAAAAATAGGAAATCACTTGGTTTCTTTTTACACGTGCATCAAACCTGAGTCTTCAGCAGAACTACTCCTGACTACAATGCTTACGGGACAGAGCAATCCAGCATAGAGTACAGTAGCCCAACAACAGTAGCATTGATCTCTCAGACTCAATCTGATCAGATTTTTTGCCTAAGTTTATGACCTGTTGAAGGAGGTAATGTTTCCAAACAACAACAACAACAAATGTACAGAGGTGGACACAGAAGATTCTTTTAATAAGGGAATAGCTTATGACACATCAGACCAAGCACTGTGGCAATGTGCCATGCCACTGTGCCACTCCAAAAGCCATGCAGAGTAACAGGATGGGATCTGGTCTGACCTCCTTCAACTCAAAGCTTCACACTCTGTCTCACTGAAGTGAACTGAGAAGCCTGCAGGTTATGGCAGAGCCATGGTTTTATTTTTACTCTCAAGTACCTTCACTTCCATCAGAGTAAATCTAACAAATGCAAAGAGACTAGACAACATTTGCAGCTGCTATATTGTGTCAATCAAGCATTCTATATCTGCTCTCAAGGAAATAAGAGGCCCTGAAAGTACAAAAGTTACATTGAAATACAAGTTTTACTACAGTTACCACATCTTAATTGCACAGGAATGTGAATAGTTGCAACAAAGACGAGCTAGATATAGACTCCTCTGTGAAGACTAAGCAAACTAGACTTACGAGATGGAGTAATGCACAGTCTTTCCTTAACCATTGCCCCTGCAATTTTGGTCCTTCGTCCATTCCCAGGCACCTGAATTAGCAGTCCCTCACAGTTCCCCAACAGGAAATGCTGTCTTGACATCAACTGCACATTAGCCTGCACAAGTTATACCGCCAAAACTCAGTTACTTTCCTTTCTAATGGAAGGAGTCATAGAATTGCTCAGGTTGGAAAAGACCTTCATTCACAATCAACAAGTCCAACTACAGCCTAACGATACTACTCTAACAACCCTCCACTAAATCATGTCCCTGAGCATCACATACAAACAGTTTTTAAACACATCCAGGGATGATGATTCCATCACCTCCCTGGGGAGCCTATTACAATACTTAGCAACCCTGCCTTCACTGTAAGCACCTTTCAGATCTTGGAAGACAGCAATAAGGTCTCCCCTCAGCCTCCGCTTCCTCAGAATAAACAGCCACAGTTCCTTCAGTCACTCCTTGTAGGACATATTCTCCAAGTCCTTCACAAGCCCTGTTGGCCTTTTCTTTGGACCTGCTCCAGTACCTCAACTTTCTTTCTGTACTGAGGTGCCCAAAACTGAACACAGTACTCGAGGTGGGGTCTCACCAATGCTGAGCACAGGGGCAGGATGACTTCCCTAGTCCTGCTCACCACACCATTCCTGATACAAGCCAGGATGTCATCAGTCTTCTTGGCCACCTGAGCACACTGCTGGCTTATATTCTGCTGACTGTCCACCAGCACACCAAGGTTCCTTTCAATCAGGCAGCTTTCCAGCCACTCTTATCAAAGCCTGTGGGGTTACTTGGGGTTGTTGTGACCAAAATGCAGGACCCAACACTTGGCCCTACTGAAACTCAGGCAGTTTGCCTTGGCCCATTGATTCAGACTATCCAGGTCTCTCTGTAGTGCTCTTCTGCCCTCAGGCAGGTCAACACTCCCTCCCAACTTGGTGTCATCCGAAAACTTACTGAGTGTGCACTCAATCCACCAATCAAGATTGTTAATAAAGATGTTAAATTGAATCGGCTCCAATACCAAGCCCTGGGGGACACCACTCGTGACTGGATGCACCTGAAATTATCCATTCCATAACCTTCTTGGGCACTGAGGTGAGACATAGGTCTGTAGCTACCAGGGTCATCTTTCCAGCCACTTTTGAAGATCGGTGTCACATATACCAGTCTCCAGTCTGCCAGGTCATCCCCAGTTAGCCAGCACTGTCAAAGAATGATGGAAAGTGGCTTGGCAACCACATCTGCCAACTCCCTCAGCACTCTACAGTGCAACCCATCGGCCCTATGGACTTGTGAGCATCCAGCTTTTGGAGCAGGTCCAAAACAGGGACCTGTTCTGTTCCCTGTCCCTATCCACCAGGGCAGGGTGCCGTGTTCCCAGAAGTTAACAACTCTTACTATTAAAGACTGAGTCAGACTCATTCAGATGCTTCATACACACATATGGACAGTTCTACTATAATCAACACCAGTTTGCAAAACAAAATCTGAACTGTGTATTCTTTCCCTTTGCAGTGAATAGGCTTTTTAGTGAGCAGCACACATGCAGCTACCTAAAGCAGAACAGAAAGTGGTTTACATAGCTGTATTTGTTAAATGACACTACTCACAAAGCTCATGAACCTCTCTGTTGCAAATGATCAACACAGACTATCATCAGGGTCTCATGATGTCAGCTAGATTTATTAGTGTCAACTAGACATTGAACCAAATTAAAAGCTCTGAACAGTTTACCTGTAGTTATAGCTTACTTTTTACATGATACAGTGCATAAGTATTTCCCAGGAAAAAGGTCAGATCATTCTTTGAAGGACATTGTTTGTAATGACTTGCACATTACATCTTTCTTATTAGACATTTTATACCATGCCAGAGGCCAATGTTTTATTTCACCTGTTTTAACACCACACGTCCTTGATTTACACCAGCAAATGCATGTTATTTTTCAAGTTTCCTTTAGAAATGTGGAGTTGAGACAGTCCAAAAGAAAATGCTTGTATATCTTCACAACTCACAACAAGCCATCCGTAAGAAAAAAAAAAAAAAAAAAAAAAAAAAGACTCCTTGCTCTGCAACAGATCTAGGTGACATAACAAACCAGGCTAAGGAAAGCTCCAGTGTTCGCATTGGCTTCACTGCTTAACATTACTCATATGCCACGTGACAGCCAACAAAAATCTCAGATGTGAGTAATACACTGAAATTGCACTGCAATTCTATCCAAAGCCTGAACTCTAACTTGAGACTCTGACATTTACTATAATTGATAGATAATGTCACAATTTCTAATAAAAACAAATTTTAATCCTCTAAGGAGCTGTCATAAGGGGAAGAAACACAGCCAGTAACTATGTGAGGATCAGGCAAGCAAATACTTCATCTTTTATTAATTTTACTACATATTTAACAGTTGAGCAAAGGACTCTGGTATCCATGCCTTCAGTTGTTGCCTCAAAGTATTTATCTTTGAAGAAAGATGATGCTTTAAAACTTCACTCTTGGCAAAAAGTAGCAAAAACAAAGCAAGGAACCTAAATATTGAACAACAAACTACTGAACAACTTAGACAGTCAAAATGTCAATGAGTTCAGAGAATTCTGAGAAGCGTTATTTACTAACTTTGGAGTCAGTGTTTGACTAGCAGAATAGGAATTGAAAATTTCTGATAAAATTGACAAAGCATCTTCTGAAACACTTTATATTATTTTGCTACAATTTTTCCCCCCGCATTATTCCTTGATTTACAGAAATGCAACAAATTCAAAAATACAAAATCCTACTTCAAAATGTTGATCAACCTTTATGAAAGCATTTGTCTCTTAAATGAGGAGGGATAAAGAGCAAACCTTGTCTCTAAACTACAGTTGTATCACACACGCACATCTCTCACGGACAAGCTCATGAATGTAATCATTACACACAGTACACACAATGTTATTCAACACACGTTATTACTTCTCTGCAGTACAAATGATTCAGCACTTGTGGCCTGAGTACCTAGTATGTCTCCAAAGCCTGTAATGAACATTCCCATAGAAGAAAGTGAATCCCAACACACTCACTCTGGTATGCAATTATAAAAAGAAAAGGCTACTTTGATTAAATAAAAACATGCTCAAATAATAAAAGCTCAACTGCAGCTTAGATTACTCCATACTTTCAGCGCGACCACAGAGTGAACTCTCAGCCAATTAACCTGTAATTCTGCCTTCTAGCTCTTCAGTTGTATATACCTCACGTCACTGACAAAACAGAGATGCGGAGCTGCCTTCAGAGACAATACTGTACACACCTGAAATAATCATTTCAGTGCAGAAGGTTGGATGAAAATAAATTAACACTGTCCATTGAGGTCAGAGTAGATTGTACTAATTGCTTTCCCGTCTCAAGAATCACTTTGTATGTCTAGCCTGTCACTTTAAGTCCCGTCAATTAGTACTGTATTTACGTACTCATATTATTTTAAATGTAAGGTTTAATTAGAACACCACAGAAGCTTTTTTCAGATATGTCTGAGATGACAGGTTACAGATTACTTACCATTTTACCATTGTGAAGTAAAGCCGTAGCCCCTCATTTAACCCCTCCTACAAGTATTTTTCAGGCCTGATGAAAAAGGATAGTCCCATTCAAATCTCTCAGACCAAACTTCTGAGTTTCAGAAGAGATAAACTGTAGGATGAAAAGAAACAACAAAGATACCTATATAGTCTGTGTTCATTTGGGAAGCCACAGGAGGATGCAAAGGAGACTCCACAATGTTTCATCTTTCTCACTACTGCAGAGGCAAGGCCTAAGAGAACAGGCAACCCTAGAGTTTTACATTAGACTGTAACCAACACCTTACACCTCACGTGAAGGTGCAGTCATGGTCAGTTCTGTCACTGAACCTATGAAATTTCGAACACACTCCTCACTTGTCAATGAACACACCATTACTCACTTTGGTTCCGTACTGCAGTCCCAGGTAGAGCTCCTTGTTCACCAGCTGATCAAAGCAATAATAAGCACAAGCAACAAAGTACAGTTGGATTGTTTTTAGGCACTCTAATTCCTTGCCAATTTCCCAAAATACAATTGAAAATATCAGATACTAGACTCCACACATAGCAGCCTGAACTGACTAGAACAATTTGCAACACCAGCGTGGAAACCATTCCAAGACTTTACACAATAATTCTATTTTGGGGGTGCTGATGTTCTCATGCTTGAGATGTGCTGGACACTGCAGGACAACAGGTTGAAAGAAAGATGAGTTTAACCACCCATTGCTGACTTTTACTTTACACTTTACATTTGATTAAGCATGAACACTGAAGAAAGCCGCTGTTGGATAGCATTGTTAGGAAGTTAATTAGATCATGCATGGCTGTTACTTTCCAAGCTGCAGAAACACACAATGAGGTCAAATGAAATAAGGGATGAGATACCATTTACTCCAGAACATTTGATGACACCATTTTACCACAAGAATAAAGGGAAGATCTAAAGGAGAACTTACATTGCATCACGTATGACCAACAGAGCAAAATTATACTGTGCTTAAGTGCTTGCAAATGTAATTTCGTATACTCTAACAAGATATGACAAAGATCATTATTTCCAGATTCAGAGAAAAGAATAGGATATAGATACTTCTAGAGCACACAGACTGTTAAGCAGGATCTGTTGCAAGAGGACAAGGGGAAATGCTTTCAAACAAAAAGAGGAGAGATTTTAATTGGAGAGAAGAAAGGAAGATTGTTGGTTTCTTCGTTTTGTTTTTTTAAATACAATAAAGCACTGGCACTGCTGCCCAGAGAGGTGCTGGAGGTACCATCCCTGAAGGCACTCAGGGTCAGGCTGGATGGGGCTCTGAGCAACTTGACTGAGCTGCTTGTGTCCCTTTTCATGGCAGGGAAGTTGGACTAGATGACCTCTGAAAACTGTTTCACACTCAAATGATTCTATTTCCAACCTAGATGACTCTATGAACCTATGCTGTTTCTCTGACTGTTAAGACTCAGATTCATCAGGACCCTGTCATTTGGAAGGACAATCTGACAAACTACTGCCACAAAAATTCAGGATCCGGCCCAACTCTAAGCAGTACATAAGGTATATCTTCCTATGAAAATAAGCAAATTGTATAATACTTTAGAAAGCTCAACTGTTTAACTCTTCAGAGTGTATTTTTATTATACATCCTCTCTCCCTCACGTAATACAATTTTGTGAAAATTTAACAAACAGGATCTAAATTCTGATTGCTGATGGTAATTCTTTAATAACTACAGTTTAGAAGGAATTCACCCCCAGATTTGTCAATTCACTTAGAGAGTAACAGTCATTATAGGACATGGCCATCAATGGATGCAAAGGAAGAGGAAGAGGTTGCTTTTTATCCCTCAGAAAAGTGAATAAGAAATTGAGAAGAAAAATGAACAAGGAAAAACTTGAATTTCAAAGCTTCCTTTGGTCTTTCTCCTCTTGACAAAGTCATCAAAATTAATGAGAAATTAGCTTTTTAATGAAAAAATGCACACCACTGAAAAGCGACCATAAAACTCTACCACTGCGATAAATCTTCAGATTGAAGAGCCTAGTGTAAAAATAAATTAACAAAGGGTAAATACGACCTGCAAGATAGGCAGGGTTAGAGAAATGCATCACAAAACAGAGGGTTCAGAAGTGCCTGATTTGTCTGAGCAGCCAGAGATTCGACATACATCCTTCAGCAAGGCAGGCAGGGAACCACATTAATCTCTGGGTTTCTGGCACTGCAGAGAGATGTGTCTGCTTTTTGGCAGTGGCTGGTTCCCTCCTCCAGAGACAGACACATGAGGGGAAAAAATAAATAAATTCTAACTTATCTCACCTCAACTCCAGGTTTAATCAAGTCCTTTTTCTCACATTATTCTGCAAGTAAAGACCCTTCCCACAGCAGTTCAGCAAAATATATTCTTCAGAACCTTAAATAATATACCATATCACTGCTTACATTAAATTGAGGTAGCCCAATAAGAAGCTTGAATCAACTTGTAAGCTATTTTGGCCAATATCACAGCATACATTTCTTAATTGTCTAGAAGTACCACTCCACCATTTGTAAGGTGGATTTAACTGATGCTTGATAGCATTTCTTTTAGGAGACACTGGTGTTTCTGTGGGTAGGAACTGAATTTCACTTCTACTTTATCAGTTCAGGAAAAGAGGTCTTACGCTACTGTTGTCTGTAATGAGTTAGCTGAATTCCAGGACAATACTTTGGGATATTTAGAGCAAGCAGTCACTGAAATTAAAACATATGTTTTTTAAATGCTTCAAAGGAGCCCATTTAACTTTTGCTGCCATGGGGTACCTGCCTGTTCCTTGTAAAACAAGAGAGTATCTTTAACCACAGAACATTTGTTGACAACTCTGACTAACCCACAGTAGCTGTGGGTTAACAAGTTCCTAATTACCTTCAAGAAAAATAAATCAGCTGCTTCTGCCTCCAGCCCCACAAACATACCTCCCACTAGACCATCTATTTTCTTGTTAGCTGGCATTCTAATTTGTTACTATCACCACGTGTGCCCAAAAATCTCCCCCATCCCTGGGAAAAGGCAGCAATCAATTCCAGTTCTCTTTTCACTGCATGGAGGATTCAGACCAGCAATTCATAAACTGTAGCCCGAATACATTCATAATTTCTCAGAGACAGTGATGAAACTTTTCCTTGAAAACTATTCTCAGAACTTTTTTACTGTTGGAAGCCCAGCAGTGTTCTGAGGAGGCAAAAAAATAAAAATAAAATAAAAATCTGTTAGTCTGTAAAACTTTCAGTTTGAGCATTCACTCCACATTGACTGCTTTCCTCTGCACAAGAAACACTGCAAGCCACCTCCCATAGGAAAGTCTGCCAAAGTATTCCGAGTTTCTTAGCCTCAATAAAAGCCAGAGAAATCAACACAAAATAAACACTCTCTATTGTGGCAGCTTATTTGCTGGCATTAGGATGATAACTGATCACCCTAAAGGGAAGAAAGAGAAAAAACAACAACTAAAAACCACAAAACACAACACTTGTGATCAGGATGCCAGGAAGTTTTCTTAAATAGCAAAACTGCTTGTAGCTATACCAACCCTGCTCTAAGCACCTTTCAGGTATTTGAAAAGAGCAATAGGGTCTCCCCTCAGCTTCCTTTTCCCCAAACTAGACAGCCCCAGCTCCGTCAACCTCTCCTCGTAAGGCATATTCTCCAAGGATTTACAGACAGCAGTTCCCTGCTCTCAAGATGACCATATCTTTTTTCAACCTCCATTGTTTTCATAAACAGTACAAAAGAACAACACTCAAGCAGATGACTCAAATGTTAATTAAATGTATAAAGATGTTCTCTCATTTCATATGATACAGTAAACAGCACTACCAGGATTAAGCTATAAGAATACAGCTATAAGAATACTACCTTACTCCTACATACGGCAACTGGCAAAATAGCTAACAGACAATACTGGCATAAGCAGGACAAACTACATACAGAGCATGAAAACTGTGCAGTTCTCACTAAGTAGATGAACAACTTGAAGAGATGCACAAGAGTAGCAAACAGAGTACAAGTAACGGGATTTTGTTGAAACTGTTCATATAACTTAAGCCATTGCATATTGAGTACGCATTTGCCAGATGAGCAGATTGATGCATCAAAATCAAAATGAGAGATGTTGGACTGGAAGAGATGGAAATACTACAGAGGCTGTATTTATTCTCACAGTCCGATAACATGAAATTATGTTACAATAGGAGCAGAGGCTCCAGTCCTGGAAATACTTAGGTGGGTGTTATTTCATTAGTTTCTTGTGGCCCCAGTGATATCTGAGGTCAGTTCCATTTGCAGGTGATCCTTCTCAGGATTGAAGATTTCCATTATTAACTTCCCATCAATACTGAAAATAAACATTGAGTTCACCTTCTTTTTATCGCACTACAGAGTTGACCTATGGTTCTTTATACAGTTATAAAAAACTTCAACAGAAATCCAAATCAATTACACACATGCTATCAAAATGCTTGCATTTTTAATTCAGCACATGTTTAATATTTGATCCTATATGTGCAATAAATGCCTTTATCGCATGTAGTAATTAATTTCTATTCACAGATATTTATGTGTGAAATTAAATGTTTCATACATTCATTAATTTTATAATTTTAGAAGCTAGCCACTCTGAGGTGCACTAATCAACTTCTCCATTTTATGTGAAAGCTAATTCTTTAATGGGTAGTAATAATTTTCTCTGCATAATAAGTCACAAAACGTGTTCCGAATCCTGATCCCTTTAAATATAGACCCATCTTTATCAACTTCAGCAATATTGTCTTGCATTTTTATTCACTGAAATTTATTAATCCCTTCACCATCCTCCCCTTACTTCAATCTTTCTAGATTAATCAGGCCCTAAAATGGTTTTGTGCTAATAAGTTTCTTGTTTTTCTTACGCATCCATCCCAAAGTGCTCCTGTCCATCCACAATGCAATATTTTTAAGCACTAGCAGGAGGTGTCCCTCTCTCAGGACAAGAGCAAGACTGTAGCCTGAAACACCCATCCAGGCAGTCTTCAGTAAAAAGATCCTTCCTCTCTTCCTTCTGTTTGACCTTCAGCAAAAACCATTCTGTTTTGCTCAGCTCCTCTCAGTTTATAAAATCACACACAAGGTTGGAAAAGACCTACCAGATCATCTAAAGCCACTAAAGCCATATCTTGTAGCTCCTCATCCAGATGCCACCTCTCAAACACTACCAGGGACAGTGACTCCACCACCTCCCTGGGCAGCCATTCAAGAGCCTGACCACCCTCTGAGAGAAAAAGCTTTTCCTTATGCCTAATCTAAGCCTCCCCTGGTACAACTTGTGGCCATTTCCTTGGGACCTGTTTGTTGCCTGGGAGAAGAGGCCAAACCTCATCACAGCCTCCCTTCATGAAGTTGCAGAGTGCAATGAGGTCTCCCCTGAGCCTCCTCTTCTCCAGACTAAACAATCACAGCTCTTTCAGCCACTCATAAGATTTGTGCTCCAGACCCCTCACCAGTTTCGTTGCCCTTTTCTGGACATGTTCCAGGGCCTCAATGTCTTTCTTGTTGCGTGGGGCCCATAACCAAGCACAATACTCAAGGTGCAGCCTAATCCAACAACAAATTCATGTAGATTGCTTATTTTACTCTCCCAGATGTGAAACACTGAATAGAGTAACACATCATTCATTTAAAGCTCTACTTCATTGGCCAAGCTTTCTTGGGTGGGATGGTTTCAAATTAGTTATTGTCTACCCCATAATACAAAGGGGACTGTCATAGCACAAAAATACCTATCTGCATTGGACTGAATTGGCTGACCCTCCAGGCTACTTGCTTATTCCCACTCCTCAGTACAAGGAGAGAAGAAAATAAAATGGAAAAAGAAAATCTCACAGGCTGATGGAATGACAGGGAGATAATTTGCCAATTACCACCATGGGCAAAACAGATTCAGTTTGGAGATAATTAATTTTATGTATTGTCAGTTAATAATGGAATAAAGCAGTGAATACTTAAAGCCAACTTAAGGCCCATTACCCTCATGCCAATTCTTCACAGATTCTAATTCATTCTCAATTCTTCCATCTCACATCCATAGCAAGTAGCACAGGGATATGGGGAGCTGGGCTTGTGGTCAGTTTACAGCTCTTCATCTCTGCTGCTCCTACATCCTCACAGAGCAGTAGCTTTACTGGCACTAAACATTCCATGCCGTCCAATCAGCAACCAATTCAAAGCCAGGTTTGTTTTTATTCACTTATTTGTAGACAGAACTAATCTGTATGTGATCCACAACTAATATAAAACAAAGTTTCTATACTTCAGCTGCAGAAGTTTGGGATGAACTGAACATTGAAGTCAGTGAACATTATTAATCATGTACCCATCAGTTTTCCCTTTGTAGTTTTTACTTTGAGTTTCTTTTACTGAATCATCAATAAAAAATACGCCAAATCCCATTTTCTCTACAATTCAGTCCTCTACAATACATCAATGTAAAGCTCCTTGAAACCTCTAGGCTTCAACATGTCAGAGGTTTCTCCCCTAATTAGGATTTGAAGACTCCGCATAACCTAAAAAATATGCAAAAGCCTGATCCCATTTGCCATATTACGAGGTTCTTAAAACCTGAATCCCCCAATCGATGTTTCTTCTGTGACAATGAAACTGAATAAAACATATTTCTTAATAATTAATAAAATGTTGGAACTTGAGACAGAGGAGGATATATAGAAAATTAGTTGTGAGCAGTACTTAAACTAAAAACACAGAGGCAAGTTTTGCCTGGAAGGAAGATCTCTAAAACATCTATCCCATAAACTGTGAGCTTAGATAGCAATGTCATCTTCTGGAAAAAGAGGTAACTTTATGTACAAGTTTAGGTCCAAAGACAGATGTTCTCATTCAGCACCATGACTTTCTTGTCATGCATATCCATGCATATCCTGGTTTTCAGCTTGAACTGGCCCCTGCTTCCACAGAAGCCTGACTTCAGCCAGGTTGCCAGCTGGATACCAGCTGCAAAGGCAGTGTCAAAGAGCAAACAGCCCTTACATTGACTTTGAATCAGTGGATCCCACACAGTAGCTCAGTGGCCAGATTCAACCCACAAAAATCATATAACATTATGAACCTTCCTCCTGTAAACTGGAGATACTTCTAAATGCACACAGTGGAAAGAGGAGGTCCTTCCCCAGTCTTCAACTGCCAGAATTCACGAAGCAATGCACAAAGAAAGGCCAGCATTGCTCTGTGCTGTTCCTGGTAGGGAATGAATGGCTCCAGAGCACACAGTAGCTATTTATGCTTGCTTAACTGCAGCTTCAGTCTGGTTCCTCTTGAAAGAAGCACTCACAGTAAAAGGTGTTGATAACACAAGATACATCTTTAACTGATAGACTCATATCTCTGTTTCCCTCCTATATATCTCCACAAAAACTGCTCAGTGCAGTCATCTGTACCTACCGTATGCAGAGCAGGTACCATCACTTACTGCAATTGCCTGGTGTTTTACACCCTAAACCCTAATGTCTACCTATGCTTGCTAACTTGACTCTTATCCTGCTACACACTGACCACATATTCACATCTAACAAAAAAACATAGGAAAAAATGTTAGTTTACAACACAAGCAGCCGCAGATTGGTGAAATCACAAACTATACAGGTCCAGCTCTGCTTTTCCATGACATACAGACATCCAACATGCAATAGTCTCTGCTGTGATATCATACTCTAAAAATCACAGAACAAACAAGAAAGTTGCTTGAGTTCTGATTGCGTTTCTGAGTACACTTGCTTCCTACTAGTGAACTGTAGACTTGTTTTGTAATTTTATCTACTCCACCATTTTTAGTATTTTGTCATTTAAAAAAATATAGAAGATCAAAGAAAATTCACATTAAAAATTCAGAAAAGTAAACCAGATGCTGTATTTGAATAGACTATAAGAGAACAAAGGCAAGAGAAAGACTGGTGGGGTCAATCCTAAAATCAATTTAGCACCTTGTCCCACTGTTCCAGATAAAGAGGGTACCACTTAGAATTACAGGTTCTATATTCAATCATCTTTCATTTAATTTAACATTGTGCCATTTATTCTCCAGTGCACTAAAAAACACAGTGCAAGATATTTCCTGTAGACTCTTTTCAGTACCAAATGTCAGGAGTTCACTCTGAACATCCCTCAAGATTAATATGTCTGGGAACATGCAGATCAAACATTCTTTCTCATTTCAGTTTCTCAAGTGAGATGCTTTTGAGATAGCATCTCTCTTTAGATGTCTGGAAAACTAAACCAGCAAGAGCATGCTGAAGAGATCAGAACTCTCCCCTATGCTAGAATGACTGAAGCACACAAGGTAGCAGAGAGCAGCTCCATACACTGCCACTTTCCCAGCTACCTGCTGGATTTTCCAAGCAACTCCAATTACCCCTTTTAGAAGCATAAGAAAATCCAGATGACGCCTCCCCTGAAAAGCAAACAAGACCACGTGCTTGTTCTTAGCCACTCTTTGCTCTCTTACAAATCTTGAAAAAGCTGGCAATCCAGTAGATATCACATTTGCTAGGGAATTGGGGAAATGTCTTGAAAAGAAGGAGAGAAAATAACATGTCCTTTCCACCCCATGTGAGGATGCTTACTGCAAATCTTCATTCGTCAGATAAAAGAGTGGCTAAAAAAGGGTTAACATTAATCAGTTTTATGATTGTAGTACTTTGGGTATACAGTCATTTGTTCCAGTAGCAATGCCAGAGTTAAACTGGGTCAAGTTTCACATGCTAGGCAGAACTTAAAATCCTTGGTCTGTTTCAGTACCACTGGTATAAATCATGCTGTCAGTCCGTTATATCAGCCACAAGAAGAAGATACTTGCCATAATTATATTGCCATGCCTAAAGGACTGCAACAGGAAAAAATTATCTAAATTAGTGGCGTCACAATGTTTCCAGTCATTGACGTGTACAAATTAATTGTATGTCCTACCTGAATGGTGTCACTTATCCATTTAAACAAAAAGAGTGTAAATTGCCAGTGTCAAAGTTATATACTAAATGAATTAGCTGCTGAGTTTACTAGAGTCAGACTGCTAATAAATAGGTTCTCCGGACAACATTTGTTAATTAAATGTGCCTAACAGCATCAGTGATTAAGTCTGAGAATTGCTTTATGACTGAGAACACAAGGAGAAAAATATAACATAGAAATAACAAAATAGCCTAAGAAAAATCCTAGAGAGATTCATTCTCATGATTACAGATGCAGATTTTCCATCCACCCCTCTTTAGATGCCTACTGCCAGAAGGGCCTCAGCTGCTGATACGAACATCTTCCCATGGGATGTCCTACACCAGTTTCTCAAGAATTCTCAGCTCTACATTAAACCTGGTCTCACCTTACACTTCTGGTAAGCACAGCAGGACCACTACTTCATTGTGACATGATACGGACAAAAGCAGTAGCAACACAGGAGTGAAAGAATAGGAAAGAAACTGATCTTCTAGCTCTGCAGCCTACAGAAGTCCCAGTTTGTCACCTGGCACATCCCAGCTATTCAAAGAATAGATATTCTAAGCTCACATTTCTGTAGAATCTTCATTTTTTCCCCCAGCAGCACTGCTTTATTCCTTGCTCATTAAAACAAGATCTGTACGTACTGTATCAACTAGCAGCAGGACACAGGGAAAACCAGAGAGCATCTGGCAATCCTAGCCAAACACGAACCAGCATGAGATTTAAAAGCAAGCCAGTCAGGAATTTGATTTCCAACAGGCAAGCACACACAAAACCTCTGTCTACGTACTATCCCCCACAAGACCATGCTTTCCAGAGAGGTAATCCTTAGTCCAAGGGAAAATACCTCACCTCTTAACTCACCAGAGGAACATAATCATGATGTCTTCCTCATAGCGAGGGGCCCCAAACTGAGCAAAGTACCCAAGGTGCAGCTTCACCAGAGCTGAATACAGAGGGATCACCTCCCTGCTCCTGCTGGATGCACTATTTCTGATACAAGCCAGGATGATGTCAGTCTACTTCAAGAGCCCTCTGTAGGGCCTTTTTATCCCTAGGCAGATCAACACTTCCTCCCACTTTGCAGTCAACCGCAAACCTACTGAGCGTGCACTCAATCCCCTTGTCATAATACATCAATGAATGTATTATATACAACAGTACTAACCCGTCAAGAACACCACTCATGGCCCATAACCAACTGGATTTAACTCCATTCATCACCACACTCTGGGCCTGGCCCTCTAGCCAGTTCTTCACCCAGCAAACAGTGCACCTATCAGCCATTTAGCTGACTGGAAGCAAGAACAGTATACAGTCATTGTAACATCCTAACACCTCTCCTGTCCTTTACAGCAAAATGCAACCCACTAGATCAACAGAAAAACTCTGAGAAAGAAATAAAGAACTGTATGTTAACAAAGGAGATGAACAGCTCAACTGATTCACCTGAATCATCAGAAAAATCATTCACTGAACTTCTGTTAAACACTAATAAATTAAAGCTCATTCTTCCTTCCTTGTTACATATTTGCATTTTTAATATGGAGTACTGAGGCACAATCAGGATGATATCAGATGGCTTTGATCTACCTTTAAAATTATTCAGGGCTGACAATTAGACTGTTACATCCTGCGTCTAAATGAATAATACCAAAAGAATTCACCATGATTAATGTTTGTACAATCAATGAAGAGCAAGTAATTTGCTACTTGTTGCACACTGTTGCCAAATTACCCTTCTGTAATGTTCTGATCATATATATTTCCATTACATTCTGCATCATCAGTATAAATGAAGCGATAAAATCCAAGAGGCAAGAATGAACAAAGACAACTTTTAATTGTTTTTGTTTAAATTAATTTGGTTCTTGAAAAAAGTTCATTCCTTACACTATTTTCTTTAAATTCCTTTTTAAAGTGATGCCTTGTATTCAGCTTTTCTACTTACAGACTCACCGATGGGGCAGCTGGGCAATAATTTCCAGGTGAACATATTCAGAACTCACTCCCAGGACACGCTGTTAAACACTAATTCCACAGAGGCACTTGTGGAACCATCCAATACTTAGTTTAGATGCCTTTTAGGGATGGAGAAGCACATACACAGCCAAAAGGCTTCAAAGCTAACACCAAGAAACAAGTGGCCAAAGTAAAGGGAGGAAAGAAAGCTAACTCAGCTAAAAGAGATTAGGGAAAGAGCACAAGAAACAGATCAGAACAAAATATATTAGCAGAATATGCCAGCAAAAGAACCAGTTTCATGAGAGCAGAGTTTTTGAGCCAAGCTCACAACTAAGACCACTGTGTCATGATCACAGGTAAACTGAATTCTTATTGTGCTTCATGCATCCTCTTTATTCTCTTTATAACGCTCCTCCATCCTCACCTCTTATCTATCTCTTCTCTTCTAATGTCCAATGATACCTTAACTGGTTACACTGTATACATATCTTTTATAGCACATGAGTTTATCTGGAGACATGCCCTAACAGCTAGTGCTACCTGGAGCTCAGATCACAGGGTGAACAGGAAGACCTCCTGCAAACCTTTCCACCCAAAGCAAATCTGCAAGGAAAACAAAAATTCTACCCTATAATGTTTGATGATTCTGCTGCATTTATTTGTCCTCCCATCTTTTATTTTGCCACCAAGAATTTAACGACAGGCATCAGAACACTTCCAGGCCATCATTTCTTCCTTTCTTTCATAAAAAGTTCCTTTTTATGTAAAAAGTAAAGTAAAAATAAAAATAATAATAATAATAAAAACCAAAATATATATATTTGGTATTCCTATTGTGTTAATACCCTTACTTTCATGTCTTTAAGACAAGATTAAAAAGGTCTTAATGGGAGCTGTTAACAGCCAGCAAAAACCAGTTAGCCTGTGCTGCTTTGTGCCCTTCCTTGCCTTATTACACAGACTTGTTTTTTCTTATGCCTACCTTTCAACGCAGCAGGGACCAGATTTCCAAAGGGCACAACTCCCATGCAGCAAATGAAAATGAAGCAGCCAAATGGCAGCATCAGATGTGCCACTTACTCTTAATAGGAGATGTTGGATGCTGAGACTTTCCAAGTCTCTAACAGGAGTAATTTTCATTTCAGTAAGTTTCCATAAGCCTTTGCCTGAGGGTTGCCAGAGGCAATCTGCCCTCTTGTTCAGGCTGCAGAGAGCAGCTTGACCATGCTGCTGAACACTGACGAGCCAAAGTAGAAAACCCAGAAAGAGAGAAAACTAAGAAATTCAAGCATGTTATAATACATATGCATTTTGGAGTCTCGGGAAGAGGAATAAGGTCACAGTCTTGAGATATTTCCATAGTATTAATATGAGATTTTAACCATCTGAATGAACTTCAAAAATATCAGTGCCACAGATTCTATTAAACATATATTGCAGACAGAACTTCACTTGAGCATTGTTGCCAGAAAAGCAGATCTAGTGAGGAACCAGCTACAAACTTCACTATTCAGAGATGGACAATGTATTGAAAATACGTGTTTATCACATTCTTCACATGTTCTTACAAAAATGACAGTGAAGACAGGTGCATGAGACTACTAACTTTGTGGCTCTGAAGTGGGATTTTCTAAAAGCACAAATCTCAAAAGTATTCCATTAACTACCTGATACCACACAGCTTCCTGTGGGGAGGTCTTGTGCATTTTACTCTGAATACTCTGCTACTGAATGTAGCCAGGCACCTTTTGTCATCTCAGTGATGTGGGTAAGTGCTATGTAGCTCTTGAAGGTCAGCAGAACAGTCCTGTCAGTGGGAGCTGTACAGCAAGAACAATCACCAAGAACATCAATCATGTTCCAGATGCTCCATTAGGAGACTTTCCAATGGATCTAAACAACACAATACAGTTGTGAAAATCAAATTGCTAGAATTCCCTGTGTTGCATTAGTGCTCACCAACTGCAGCTCAGCAACCATTTTGACACACAAGAGTTCAGAAAAGGAATCCACATCCCCAAGTGGAACTCCTTAGAGCATGCTAGGATTCAAGTTGAAGCAGGTGCATGTTCATAAGCAGGCCCACAGACCTGCTTCCTATAGAAGTTTTGTAGAATCAGGTGGGAAGGAAACCAGCATCCCTTGCCTAGTGTCAGAACTGTCAAAGGAAATCAGACATTAAGAAAATCCCAAACAGTTAACATGATATTTGCCACAACACTTCCACTTTGATACACAGCTCTGCTCTGCTTTATAAGCAGTGTTTAATGAGATCTAGTCCTGCCATAGATCAGAAAACATAGTAAGGCCACCTATATTACATCTGTCAAATACATGCAGATGCACACACATCAAGAAATTTCCTGTTATCAAACTATTATACATCACTGTGTTGCCTCAGAGAGGTCAGTCCCTGTTATCCTCAGCTATTTGATCAATGCACCTATTAAGTTGAGTAAAAAATAAGGTAGCATCCCATTCTCCAGCACCAGTTGTTAAAATTAACTTTAACATTAGTAAATAATAGGCATATTATTCAGACCTTAATATACAGAATAAAGTAGGAAGCGAATCTAATTTACTTAAAAGGAAGTAGCATGTATAGTAAAGTGCTGTCATTGTAGAATAGCAATAAAGTTGCAAATATATCGAACTACATATTATTGCTGTCCGTAGTGGGAAGCCAGCTTTCCTGCTGTTTAATGTTATATTTGTTGAAGAGTTAACTAGGAAAAGAAAATCCTACCTCCAACATGTGAAAAACACAGGTTTAATTCTGGGAAATGACTCACTTGTCAAAATCTCTTCAAAAGTTATTGTTCTTTTCTTCAGATCAATGAAGACTCACAGACAGCACAAATGAGACAACTCTTGACAGTCCAGGAACACTAAGCTTTAACATCAGCCATATCCCATAAGTAGGAGACATCAAATCACAACCCTCTCGAATAGCAGGTGAAATTTCATCTTAATATTTCCTGGGTTTCATAGAATGGTTTGGGTTGGAAGGGATTGTTAAAGGTCATCTAATTCCAATCTCCTGCTACAGGTAGGGACACCTCCCTCTAGACCAGGTTGCTCAAATCCCCATCCAGCCTTGAATGCTTCCTGGAAGGGGGGCATCCACAGCCTCACTGGGTAAAAAGTAAAGAATTTCTTCCTGATACTTAGTCTAAATCTACCCTTTTCTAGTTTAAAACCATTTCCCCTCATCCTCTCTCCAGCTGAAGTTTGTTTTTTTTTTTTGATTGCCTGTTGTTCAGCTATGATCTTTGATCAATATACCCTATACATGCACAGATAAACTTGTGTCAGTTCTTATCCCTTCCTTTGAAATGTCTCTTCACCCTTTTCCAGTGTCTCGCTCTCCATCTCCCATACTAAGAAGATAACCCAGAATCCCTCTACTGTTGATATTTGTGCCAGAGTCTGGGCTCTAATTCTTTACTTCCCTATTTCTAAATTGATTGTAAAATTTGATCCTGATAGCTCAGCTCTATTCCCAGGTTTTCTGGTCTGGAACATCACCTGTTTTTCATACCCTCATCACATGAGCAAGTTAGCAAGTCAACCAAGTAACAGTAAGATGGGAGCGTGAACTCTCACAACTGCACTGTAAAGATGAGAAGTTCTAAAGCTTAGTCCCAAATACACAAGCACTGAGATTTGCTGAGGAAGATGACTCCAGGAAGATATACTAAGCCCTGTCCTCAGAAAATAATTTCATCTTCTGGAATCTCAAGTAAATGAACTATTCTCGATACTATATGCATTGGTGGAGGGAACAAGTAGCATGCCTGCAGTCAGTCTCCCACATCTGCAAACTCTGCCTTATAGTCATCAACTTAAAACACATGCATTTATGAGACTTCCTCACCTGTGCACAAGTGCAGCTGCTCTACCATCACTACCTGAGCCTCTTCTGGGATGAGGGCCTGCTCTCAAACATCCTTAGCAAAAGCCACATGCACCAGCGGAGAGCCATGGCAGCAGGCCATGATTTAAATGCAACTTCACATAGACTTCCATCTGCTTGCAAATGCTGAACAAGAGCAGATTTATTTACTAACATGTAATAGCTGTTAATATATAGTGCACGCAGGCTTTGCAGAACAACTTGTAGACCCGGTAAGTGGTTGTTTTACACAGCGCCATCTGAATGGCCTATACAGCTCCCTCAGTGGCAGAAACATAATTCTCAACCTTTCTATGTGCTTTGCAGCATTCATACCTGTCTCCATCAGGTCCACAGTCTTGCTCATTCTACAGGAGCCTTCCTTTCATATATTCCTGGAAGGAAATTGCTGGAAGTTCTGATCTCATCAGTATTTATAAGCATCTAAAGCATGGAAGGGGCCAGACTTCCCAGCGGCATGTAACAGAACAAGGGGCCAGGGGCACAAACCAAAGCACAGGAATTCCACACAAACATGAGAAAGAGCTTTCCTTGGTGACAGAGCTTTGGAACATCTGCCCAGAGAGGCTGTGAAATCTCCTCCTCCAGACATATTAAGACACACCTGGATGCTTCCCTGAGTGACCTGCTGCAGGGAAGTGCCTTAGCAAAGAGGTGGGATGGGAGATCTCCAGATATACTGGTGGAATTTGTTCTTCTCAGCAAGCTGCTGTGCTGGACTGTGAAGGAAAGCCTTCCTACCACCAGGAATATGGGCAGGAGGCAAGTTTATCTCACACTGCACATCTGAATTTTTTTTATTCTAACTAAGCATCTATAGGAAGTTCTTCATGCACTCCCTAACAAAAAGGTGCACATTCTGGTCAGCTTTGGGCCCCAAATGTCTGTTCTTTTGCATGTTTGTAGTAAACTGGTCAGACCAACATGTTGTTCCTTAATTTTATCTCACTTCACTATTTTCCTGCTCTGTATCATCTAAGACCTACTTTTGCCTATATCTAAGCAGTGCCCTTGATACCTCATTTTAGAAAGAGTGAAATCAATAAGATGAACGTCTGTCCTCCTACAGGCCCTTGTTTTCAAGTCACAGGTTTTCCTTCCTACAACAGTTCTACAATCAGGTGCAGCCAGATACAGACATCAGTTGAAACAAGGGCCCAGTATTCAGTCTTCATCAAGAGGAAGAGTAAGAACAGCTTGGACAGTACCTGGAAAGGGATGTTAAATTTCAGAGGAAGGGACAAGAACTGCTACAGATTTATCTATGTGCAGATATAAGGTACACTGGTCAAAGACTGTCCCTGAACAACAGGCAGTTTTCTAATTTGACAACCCTGCGAGGCCCAGCTGTAGAACAAGTGTCATTAGAAAATATTATGCAAGGCTTTCAGCAAAGAAGCTGCACAGCATGCAACACACAGCAGCAGCAATACAGAAAGGATAGAAGAGAACTTTCACCTGGACCTCTGTGGCTTCTGGCTATGTCATTATCCTCCTTTCCTTCAGCAAAATAATAAACCTGCTTTCCTTTCGCTGTCCCCTTCATCTTGCATCTTTGTTCTCCTCAGGCTACAGCTGTGGCTAAGAATCCTAATGAGTGACAGAAAGACCCTTCCCAGGGCAGACAGATTTAAGTAATTAGAATGGCTGCTCCACACGTCCCTGTTACTTGTTGAGTACTGAACATATAATATAATGCACAGGCATTTCCTAGTTCCTGGGAGTTATTAAGTATTAAAATCAATGATCTAGGTCTAATTATTTCTTCATTCATTTAAGTGAGGTGGAGGAAGATTTTATTATTATTATTTAATAATTCTTAATGTTACTTGTGACTGAGAAAGGCTACAGCATGGTAATTACTCTGATTACTGGTTTTATTACACAATTCTATTACACATCTTTGAATCTCAATCCTGAAATGTCAGCTGGATTTCTTCATGTACTCTTTCAGAAGACCTATCATCTCTCTCAGCACATCCAAACCCTCTTGTAGTCAATTCACTACAGGACCCATTTTCACACTGATTGTGGAACTGGCTTGAATTATGAGAAAATATACTTTGCTTCCTCAACAGGCATTTCCCATACCTACCTTTTCTACACCGAAACGTACTACAAGAAGGAAAAAGAAATGCAGGCCAATTTGCTAAGTCTAACATAGCACTCTTCTGACCAGTGCTAGGGCCTGACGACATGGCAGTTTTAATAGAATCAGGATCTCTTTTTATAAGGATCTCTTTCTCAGCAATAGCTTGAGAACACTGAGCAATTCCAGAAAAAAAGGCCTCTTTGTTTTGTGAATTTCTAAGAATCCAGCTCATGATTTGGCAGCCTCAAATGTGTTTCTGATAAAATGGCCATCAGGCAGTCACAAACAAAATACAAAACACAGTTTGTTCACAACAACAAGAAAGGCTAGAAGGAACTGAATATATTGGTATCAACAGAACAGCTCAACCATCTTTGTTCAGATGATGGAAGAACATTTTGTCTATTTTTGACTCACTTCTTTTCTAAAGCTGTTTAGCCTTTATTTCATATGCCTGCGGAATGCAAGTATCTGGCTCAAACCAAAGCATCAACATTCCTCTGCTTCAGCTACCTTCTTCAGCCAGAGCCTCTTAACACAGAACTAATTGCGAGGTATGAAAACCCATTTTCATATTTTCACTGTAAAAACAATAACTTTCTTGATTTTTCTTTGTTCAGCATGCACCAGTGTTCCCTGATAACATCTGAGCAATGTGAGGCAAAAGCTGCATGGCCTCAGGTGCAACCTGGGTCCCACCTTCCACTTAACAGTTACAATTAGATTGTATTAACTGCTGCTAACACCTCCTGCATCTGAGTTCCATGGAGACTGGCACAAAGCAGATCTGCTCAACTTCTCCTCCTGCCCCACTCTTTTCTAGAAGGCTCAATCTGTCATCTGAGGAAGAAATCTCATCACTATTAGCTCAGCCTATTAATAACAACTGCATGGTATACCATACCCTCATCTCCCAGTTTCTGCAATGACCACATTTCTAGACCTGACCATCTCAGACTAAAATTGGGATATAAAGTTAAGACTGATCTCATCATTTTTACAACAGCCCAAAAAGGTATCTATGCATATCAGTGTTGCAGATTGTGTTATATCCAGATTTCTTGAGAATACCTATTAAAGCTCTCCAACTATCCCACAGCTCTGTTTAGTCAGGCTTGTCTGTCTGCTTAGCCATAGGAGGCCAAAGAAAAAGCTGAGAGGTATGCTTCAAATATCTGTTTAAACACCGAAATAACTGATCTCATAAAAAAAAACTGTTGATCCTCTAGAAGCTCTAGGGGTAAGTCTTGGCTTTGTTTGAGTCCTATAGGACTCTCACTTAGCCTGTGGATAGCTTATTTTCTTTTAGAACAATAATGTATTCTCTCCAATAGAGAACATGAAGTGCAGGATTCTCCCAGGAAATCTTTGCAAGGTTTTTCACCCCTTAAGTGTGACTCAGTAGGTATATAATAGCAGCCAAAACACAGCTGATTGGCAGTTCTTTGTTTAAGTTGAAAGTTACTCATTCTTTTCTTTATTGTACAACTCAAATGGAATCTGAAACTAGTGGAGCTATTGAAATCTAGAGCCAAAGAGTGAATCAGGCCATTTAATTAGAAAGAACACTGCTATTCATTAAACAGGTACTGTCTCCATTGTGGCCTTAGTATTTCCAGCTCAGTCGAGCTGGATGAAGTTTTCCTCTGTCTTTGGAGTCTATTTCCTTTGCTTTCCAACTGAAAAATAATGCATGTTGTTGTAACCACATACATTCCTCCGCCCACAATCCTTTTTTAAAACAGGGAAGGTAAATAACAGTCAGCTCAAACACTAGCCCAAACTCACCTACAAGGAGGTATACTTAACGTTCAAGGCAGCGGTAAGCTATATCTAGCATTTGTGTAACTTGAAACAAGCAGAGAATGCTACATGGCTAAACAAAGCACAAGCCAACTGCTAAGTGTGGTTAATCTTCACGGGTTTGCAGATTTCTGCTCTTCTACTCCCTCCAAGTTCGGGGTCCATTGGTTCACAATCTCATCAGGTGCAAGAATCATGCTTCCTCAAAGCAGTACCAGTGGCTTGTGCCCTACAGTGTTTCTTTCTAGTGATTGTTTCCCAGCTTAAGAGTCCATCCCGTCAAATAACCCCACTGGAAACAATATCCCCACATCACCCCATTAATTAGGATGAGTGAACAGACTCAAGGCCCATCCACTGCCTCCCTTTCTCGTCTTGGAAAAGGGCCCTTGACCAGGTACCCCAGAGTAGCTGGCATGCTCCTCATACACACCCTTTCACTAAGCACCTCTGAATATATTTTTTCCCCTATATCCAATTCTAGTAAGAGATCGTTTGCAAATCAGGCTTTAGTAATACTTTTGAAAATAGATTCTAGAAAGCCACTGACTGAACAATGATCATTTTCTGTACAACCCCAAACACACCTCAATGCAAACATATGTTCTTGTACAAAACTGTACCTCAGCTGATCCTAAAATACTGCCAAAATCCCTCCTACTCCATCCAACAACCTGAACCCCACACAGATAGCACCTCATTTCTTATAAGGCTCCACTTCCCAACTGGCTGATAGGATATATCAGGGTTGCCTCACCTGTGCAGAAAGAGTAGTCTTACCAGCACAACTGTGCATAACATAGGTTCAGTTATGTTAACACTCCTTAGTGAGGGGATTTCCAGGTGTGTTACATGCTTTCCTATCAATTAACAAGGGGAGTAAGAACAGTATTTGAATTCCACCAGTCTCTAATCAACTAAGAATTCTGCTTCTGCAGCCTTTCAAGTTTCTTTTCACTTTGAGAGCTGTTTTCATTGAAACAAAATCAGGTATGTCTGCTAGAAAACACCAGCAAACAAAGGAGGAAATAGTACGGAATCAATACAAGGAATAAGAAATACAATCAATAGGCAGCTCCCATACAAAAGCAGGCATGGTGCATATGCTGAAGACATTTAATTTACCTTCAAACACTATTTTCAGTTTATTCAATAGGATTTTAGTACAACTCTCATTTAAGACAGTAGAAAAGGCATGATTAAAACCTCAGTGTGTGATATTTCTCTAGAAATTTTTCAATAATTTTCAATAAAACACTATTTTGGTATCTTCAGAATCCTAAACTATTTAAGGTAATGAATAATTTATTCTCTTGCTCATATCTAGTGAAGCAGAGCCCCAATGCTTCTAGTCACAGTTAATTTTAATTGTTACTCCTAGTAAAAAAATGGCCAGGAAAAAATGCAAATGCACACAAGCTAAGTAAAGTGAGTATGTGAAGTACATTTGTATTACTCGATTATCAACATTACTTGTGACAGTTAACTGGTACATCAAATTAATCAAAGATAAGACACACTGTGATGCATTTTAAGAAATTAATCTACAGTTAGTAGTTATCTTCTGAGAACAGAGCAAACCCAGAAGGGTGAGCTGTTACTGGACAGAATCACTGTGGCATTTTTCCACAGTCACTGCGTAATTAAATCATCCATTTACAAAGTGCTTCCAGAGCCCACCACATGCATGGCAAAATGTAGCACCAAATTTTATTCAGTATTATTAGAGCAGCCTTCAACTGGCCATGTGGGAAACACACAATTTATATGCACGTATTTGAAATCACCACTGACAACCTTATACATTTCCTATACCTTCTGTGCACACGAATGCCCCAATGCACTGATGTGTATCTGCTTCAGGTCTGGTTGGCCTTCAGAAGTTTCATTTGAGAGGAAGAACTCTGCTGTATAACAGACACATTGAGCAGCAAGGTTGTGTCTGAGCAGAGCTGCCTGCTGACTGAAATGCACAAACAGGAAGTGGAAATTGTAGAAATTGGGCAGATGCTCTTTTTCCTCAAGGAAGACAAAAGCCAACTAGAAAACCTCAAAAACCCACAAAGAAGTCATGTACATTCCCCTCCAACTATCCAGCGGTTACTGAAGAAATTCAAGGAGCCAATCGGATTACCATTATTTTCTGCCTGCCTGTTCCACGTTCTGCAAATCTTTCTCTCAAACATTTGTGCTTTGACAATGGAGGCATTTGCATGCAAGCAGCATGTCTGCAACTTACTAATTTGTCTGCTCCTGCTGTTCATTCCTCACCTGAAGTCATAATGTGCTCTCCTTAACATTATAATCACCTACACAGCAACCCATGCTGATGTCACAAACAAAGGCTTATGACTTCAGCTGAGAGATCAGTGGGAACAGAAGGGCTCGCATAAAGTGAGATACTGTCTGCATGCAAATGCGCCCATTTAAGAGGAAAAAAACATAAGAGTCATTAATTACCAAGAGATATTTTAGCTGAATTACATTCTCATGGAGCATTTTTCAGACTCAACAAAGCATTCAGTGAATCTTAAAAATAATCTTTAAAAGAAAAAAACACAGAAAACCACAAACTGGTTCCAAATTACCCCTGTTATCAATTGGTACAGATCACTGGATTCTAGCCCACCTGCAGTCTGCAACAAATTGTGGTTTGCCTTTTGCTTACTGTATGAGGAAGCTGTTGATTCATTATATCTGCTTTTATCAGCCAATCTCAGTTTCAGTTCTGTTTTTTATCTGAAATCCCTCCTACTCAAAGGCAGCTATATGCCAGAGAGCTGCTCTAGAGCTTGGCATCAACTGTTATTAAATAAAATAGCTGAACAGCAGATGGGTGTTTGAGACCCTGCTCACACAGAAGGTACCAGTTGAACTTTAGTGCCACTAGGAATGCAAGCAATCTGCAGAGAAGTTAGTGGTCAAGCTTCTACTCAAAGCTTCACTCAAAGGCAAGGAGCATGAAAACATGACTGAGGGACACAGCTCTCCTTTCTTAGCCAGGAGACTTCCTGCACTGGACTGACCATCAGCTTGTACTTTAAGGCTATTTGGAAAATCCTTAAACAGTGGGAGCCACAATTTAATGGCAGTCCTAAGATATAGAGGGATTACTTTATTCTATTCTCAAGACTCTTCAGTCCAGCAACTAGATGGGGGTCTATTAGGAAGATGCCAATTATTAAAACCACTCTTGACTCAAGCTGAAATAAGGCATTATTTCACTTGTTTACCAAAATTCTGCCCAAGGAAAAAAACAAAGAAAAAAACCCTGAGATTGAGAACAGATGTGAGCAACAGGAACTGGATACTCATGTCAAGGGTCTCTTGAAAAACTTAATCCAAGACCAAAAAGTCTAAGTACCTAAGGTACAGACTTCCCTCATGTAACCTTCTGCAGCTCATTAAACAAGCTTGTTCTCAGCTCCCTATAAATTCACTTAAGAGAGTCTAGCATAGGCAAAAAGCAAACAAACAAAAATCTCATGGTCTGCCTGTGCTTATCTCATTCCACTGATTGAAGTAGCTCTGAACCACTAGTCTTCTGGCTTCAGTGTCTCAATTAGGTGCATAAGTTTAGGGGATAAATTCAGACCTAAGTCTATCTGCGACATTTCATATAAATATATATGTATAGTTTTCTACATGTCATAGAAAAAATGGTGTGTTTTTTATTCTCCATTAAAGAGCCCCAAAGCATAAAACCCCACTTTATGTAAACATTACAAAATACTGTTTTGAAGTCCAACTTTTTTTTTTTTTTTTTTTTTTTTTTTTAATATAAGCATCTCTATTCTTTATGATTTCATTTCATATTGATGCCTGTAATCCAGATTTTCTCTTCTGATACAGAACTGGAATGCCTAATTTTTCTATAATCCTGGTGTTTTTCAGTTGTGAAGTTACACTTATCATCCTACTTAAGGAATGATCACTAATAACCACAGTATTATTTTTTTAATACAAAGATTTTCCTGAAATCCACCATGTGGAAAAAAAAATCAGTGGGAATATTTTAAGTCAGCACAGAAGAATTCTCTTAGTACCAGATGCATCCAGGTTGATTACTGAATTGACTTCCTCGCTGCATAACTTCACTGCCCAATTGCTATGTAAATTACAGATTAAGCTGTGAACTCCAACTGAGAGATTATTTTTAAAGGTTGCTGGCTGATGAACTACTCAGAGTCTAAGAATCCCAAACCAGCTGAGAATGACAAGATTTTTACAGCTTCCCATCTGGGAGAAAACTCTCAATCGCTTTTCAAGCGATACCTGAAGAAGTTATGGCTGGTAGGCAGCAGAACTGATCATAATGTTTTCCAATGGAAAACTTATCCTTGAAAAAAAAACCACCTTGCTACAATAATGGCAGTGTTCTAAAATGTCAGTCTTACTGCAGAACTAAAGGGAAGCATTAAGGTCTTGATGTCTCTCCTCTATATACAGGAAGAAATGACAACGTAACTTAGACTACTAAAGCTTTGCCACCAGAACAGTAGTGTTTAGAAACCAACAACTTTTTCTATTTCCACTAGTATAAATATCACAATGTACGCTGCCTTTCCTTGTTAACTGAAGCAATTGATAAGACTGTGGGATCTGGACAAGATTCACCATCAAAGAACTGTATCTTCAGCACACCCTGAACCAACACCACTCTCACAATAGCAATTCAGATCCTAAAGACTTAGAAGCAAATGTGCAGTGTAGCTTAACTGTAAAGGCCTGGGAAATATTGCACAAGCTATTCAGACATTCTTTTCCAAGATGTAACAGACTACAGTCCACCTTGCAAGTTGTCTTGGGATAGAGTCCCAACAGCAGTGAAGTAATTCAGCTTCCTTTCTCATGTCACAAGAAGCAGCCAGATATAAATGATTTATTTCCCCAGTTCAGTGTCACCACTCAGTCTGTCAGCTGACCAAATATATATGCTACTAATACATGGATAGCAGGACTGGTGATGGAGATCCTGAGTCTAAGAACAGAGAGAGAATGTACTGCAAATCACATTTTCAGTTCCTGTACACTTGGGTAGCAAGTATTTCTGAGCTTAACATCCCACAAATTATTTCTAGTGTAGTATAATAGTACTGCTATTTTATTGTTTCATCCCAACTTCCATTCAGTTATATTCTCACTTATCCTTTCAGCTAACTCTCACAAGAACTGGCTTAGAGAAGAAAAACATGCTGAAAAAGAATATATCACTGAAAGTAGAAAAAAAACCACAGACCAAATAGCAGCACAAAATAGTACAACAGTGGAGAGAAAATGATGCACTATCCAGCAGTGTGCTCTTGCAGCTTGAAAGGCCAATGGTATCCTGGTTACTATCAGAAGAGAGGTGGCCAACAAGGACAGGGAGGTGATCATATCTCTCTATTCTGTCCTCATGACAACCCAGCTGGAGTAATGCACCCACTGCACTGGACCACTCCCCCCAGGAAAGATGTGAAGCTGTTGAAGAGGGTCCAGAGGAAGGCCACAGAGGTGCTGGAACAGGCTGCCCAGAGCAGAACTGTGGATGCTCCATCCCTGGAGGTCTTCAAGGAAAGGTTGGATGGGGTCCTGGGCAACCTAATCTAATACCAAACCTGGAGGTTGGTGACCCTGCCTGTGGAAGGGGTGTTAGAACTTGATGATCCTTAGGTCCCTTCCAACCCAAGCCATTCTGTGATTCTATGATTTATAAGCCTGTATTCTAAATGAAAGACATTGAGAAAGTAAACATTAATCGATGTAATGGGCACACTGATGCAGTGCCCACTGAAGCAAGCAATAAGGAAATTGTACGTACACAGAATAAATGTTAGACATAAGGCGTATGGTTAGAAAATTACATGCATCTCAGGGCTGATATGCAGTATGCAAGGAAAATGCCTTGAAGGGCATAAAAAGTTTCCCTTGTGGTACATTATCTGAAAACTATTTGTAAACTAAGAGGTGCATTATTCAAACCACCTCATGAGTACTATGTTTTAAGGCTATGTATTTTTGTACTTTCTAAAAGCAATAAAGATGTCCCTTTGGATTATTTTCAGATCCATTTAGAAGACATTGCTTAGAGAAAAGGGAAATATTGTCATGGCATACAATAAGTAAACAATCCCAGATAACTGGCTTGCTTCTGTCATCACATCCTCGAGAGAGAGTCAGGCAGTGGAAGACAACTGGACTCCACTGCTGGCTGCCTCCATTCAGAGCAGTCACACAATCTTTAGCCTGTTGGTCTGCAGTCCACCCTCTAGAAACCCACTCTAGAAACGCTGCACTTGAACCAAGTACAAAAGAAACAGAATCTCAGAAGATTGAAGACTTGCAAAGCCCAAATTGGCTAACGTCTGGTGCCTGCCTGCCCAAGTTGTATCAGTAAAGAAAACTATGTAAGGACATTCTATTATCTTGTCATACTTATGCTTTCCAGTTTGCCATTGCAGATCACCATTCCAAATTCAAAAACCCTCAGAAAACGTTGGGAGCTGAAACTCAAACGCATTATCAAGAAAGCCAGTTATGTTTCAACATTTAAAAAAAAAAAAAGGCTGAAGGTGAAGTTATTTCCTGGAAAAAAAAAGCAATGGGGTGTTGAAGAAACAAAACAATGGAGTTTGCCAATAAGTAAAAGATGAAATCAAAGTAAAACCAAAGAATGACCCTGAGGACAAATAAAACTGTGTATGTATGGTAAGAGCCATCTAAATGTACACATTTAAGCATAGACAGAACTAAATCAAGTGTTGCAATTTAGGTCAGTTCACTGCAATACATAAGTGAGCTAAAATCTACATTAGAGATCTATAATGACACACTTCGTAACACTGAGGGATGGACTTGCCATCTTCTCCCTTACTGCCTCGTTTGTCACCTGTGGAACCCTATGGAGGACCTCATACTTTATCTACAGAGGAGACATGAGCAGGCAATGGTTTTCCAATTGCTGTAATGAGTGAAGGAGAAAAACAACAACAAAAAACCTCTTATACTCCATACTACTGTGCCCTCTCACATTCAGCCTTTAAGGGCCACTGCCAAGCTTCAGAGATGTTATAGAGTCAGCTTCATCAGATATCTCACACAGCCAGTTGCTGGTTAGTAAGCACCTCTGTTTCCACAGATGAACTGTGGTGCTACTGGGGATCACAACAGATAGCACTCTCAGTCAATCTCCAGCACAGTGCAGGGAATGACATTAACATCAGCTGACACTGCATTTTTTCAAGTTGTATTTACATCACTACAGTAACTGTTCTGATAGATCATTATAGTCAATTACATCCAATGGAAAACATCACAGAAAATTAATTAATCTCCTTTCATAGAGTAAATCCTCAAGTGCTTGCATTCAATTTTCCTGGAAGACCTGACAAGGATATATATATATATATATATATATATATATATATATATATATATCAGAACTGGCTCCAGCATATGCAAATGGCCTCCAAAAGGTCTGTAGAGGCCTGTGCCTGAATAGTTAAAAGCCTAAATTTACCAGGAGATTTCTGAGTGCAGAAACGCTGAAGTCTGGTTTCATGGCTGTTCATGTCCCTGGTAGATGCTGTGAGAAAACATCTGGCTGTCTTTCTCTCATGAAGGCTTTACAAGGTTCTTTCTTGACTACTTAGGCTTTTTAATGAAGCCAGTCAAGCACATTTTTGACTCCTCCATTCTTGCAAATTTGATTGAAGTAGGCCACTTTAAAAGCTGATTTTCATAACAAAGATATACAGTCATGCAGCTATGTTCACTTCATGATTGTATTCGCCATGTTTCTTATTTTAAAAGAAAATCTGCCTTACTGGACACAGCTTCAGGTTTTCAAGGCAATTGGGCCACACTCTTAGCACCTATGAATGATTTAAATAGTTGCATCAAAGCATAAGTACTCTGACTGAAATTAACAGCAGTATTTGTAAAATCCAACTTCTATTGTTTTTAAGAGGAATTACCACTTTATCCACATGGAGGACCAGTGCAGTAGAAGCCCAAGTAATATTGAGAGAAAACAGAACTCAAGCTTAATTCTCATGTGCCTTTGGAAACCCACTGTTGAGAGCCATAATTTCACTACCTTTTAGTAAAGTCTGGTCTGCAACTTTAAAAGTTCCTGGTTCAGAGCAAGTTAAAATTTACTTTTAATGTTCTCATTCAGTCATCTCACACACAATTATTCCTGTTGCCTTATTTTAGGAGTGAGAATTAGACACTTCCTTTTTGCTTCCACAGTATCATTTGTCTGTGCTAACCATCAGTAGAAGGAGGTGACAGAACAAGGTGCTTTTTCATCATATGCACACACACTTTCCAGAGATTTGCAGGAGAGGCAGGAAGAACAACTCTGGGTCAGTTCTTCATCTGTTTTAAGCTATAAGAACTGTGCTGAAATCAGTAAACCTTGAGAATCTCCCCAAACCTCCAGGCTTTACAGTAGTGAATAAGTGATATTTCAGCAGCTACATGCACTCACACCTGCACAAATATTATTGCATATCATGGCAGGAGAGCTCATTTGTAAAAGCCAGGATAGATGGCAAATGAAGTTAAGTAAAGACTATGAGCATCAGAGACAAAGAAGAATGACAGCACATCCCAATCGCAAAGATAACTGATTTAATGGGAGGAAATATATTTAGAGTGACACTGAGACAGGAAACAAAGCCAGAGGGAGGAATATAGACAGGCATGGAAAAAATCATGGAGGGAACTGAAGTATTCTGGGCTGCTCACATTACCTGAAGGATGAATATGTTTAGGCACTTACATCTTTCCAAAGATAGGCTGCCAGGGACTAGAGACCTCAAATGGTTTCAGCATATTGCTTTGCGTTGAGACTGAAACATGGAGTAACTTGAGATGCAGAAGTGAACAAGCAGCCCTAGGAGTGTTTTCAGCAATGAAACAGCAGATAGAAAGACAACAATAATTTGCATGGGATTTTTCATCCTTGAATAGTTTTATGTCCCCTCCACTCCTGTAAATCATCAGAAAGACAGAGATGCTTTACATCAGTTGTAACAGGGCACAGCCAAGTTCAGCCTTGGCCTGAAATGCAACCCCTTGCTCAAAAACTAACAAAACCCCAAAAAAACCACACTAGACAGAATGAGGTGTCTCAGAGGCAAAGAGAGGTGTAAATATATGCCTAATGTTCTTTCAGCAGTTTGACTAGAGCCCAGTGCAATTGTATGACTGGACAGACTAATTTCAGATCCATCCTTATAAGCAATCAAGAATATTGTTCAAACACATGTAGCATGATATAATGTAGCCTCAAGTTAAATGGCAACATACAGGTGATGTGATGTGTTTAAGAGAAGTAGCCTTAGCAGTTTGTATCATGATTTTTTGGGGTTCTTTTGTTACTGGGACATTAATGCAGAAGTAAGACGCGAGACCCAGAGTCACCCCTACTGCTGTTTTATTCTGGCTGAAACAATCCTGTGAGGAGATGAGAGAAAACATGTACAGAATGAGGAAGTATTTTCCAGAGAAGAAATAGCATTTTCTATACTTTTTTTCTAGTTCGGGACACAAGCCAGTCCTGATGGGTAAAAGGAGATAGAAATTAAATGATCTTAATCTACTGACAACACGGTAACTTCAGCTCTAGAACTTCAGTCACCACCATCACATAAATACAAATAACATTTTTTGTAAAGACATCATTGTAAGTTGTGTTCAGGGTTGAGTTTTACTTGTGTTTTGCTGTTCTTCTTATTTCTAGTTGTTGTGGTTTTGAGTTGCTTTTTTTTCTCTCTCTGCATAAACGATGACAACTATATTGTCACTCCATGTCCTCCTCTCAGTAATGACAGTAAAAATATAGCAGCAGGAAAATAAAAAAATAAACCTTATCTAAGCAAGCTCATCATTTTTTAAGCATTTGAAATCTAAATTAGCTTCACTTCATTGATTAAAAATAGTGCTTCCAACGAATTGCCAAAAAAATGTGTTCTGAAATTTAAATTAGTTGAAGTATATTGTAGCAGACTGCCATAATAATTTTCTAAAGTAATAAAATCAGTTATCAGAATTAATGATACATAAAATTCATTTTATGATTTTACTTACATTACCTTACGTCCCTCCCTCATCTGTTTTCAAACCAAGTCACAAAGCTCCATAAAGTTCTTTTACACCATACAGTGACCCTTCTTGCAGCTAAAAGGACACACCAGTCAGTACAACCCTTTTAAAACTGCCTTGCCAGTTCAAAACTTAAACCACAAGAAAACAGAAAAAAAAGGCAAAAGAACAGCTTTACTGAACACTCCTAACTTCACAACAACTGAAAAACCATAAAGGTGGCAGAACAGTCATCAACATATGTCCTTTAATGTCATAAAATGGTGAACTCCTGGATTTCCCAATTTTTAAACAGAGTGCATGAAGTAGATCCTGCTACTAAGATATGCTAAATAAGCTGCAAATCAAGGGTATGGCTTCCCAAGTTACAGCTGAAGTTTTTCTCCATCAAGGCACAACTACTTTTCTAGCTCCCTAGAAATCTTCCCTTCTTGACAGCCCATACGGAGAAACAGTCGGCTTCTTTACTACTTGTCAATCCTGCTCTTGTGTTTTACTTGTGAGACAGAAGCAAAGAAATGGAACTACGGAAGTTATCTTGCATGTACAAGGTGAGAAATGAGGGCATAGTGGCTTATGAGTAAAGCCACCACTGACAAAAAAAAATCTAAGAAGTGCTTTCTATGCACACTTGGAATAGCAAAAGCAATGAGATGATTCACAGGCAGATGCAGCGAATTGTCATACTTTCTACAAGCTGCAATAAGAAGCTGTACTTTCACTAGCCATATTTTCAGTCTATCATCTCTGTGTGATGAGACAGACCTCGCAGAGCTGGGAAGCATAAGAGCTATTTTCCACCACAAAATATAAATAAAAAGCAGCTCTATTCATGAGCTCTGGGCAACCACTTGCTCAAAACAGCAGAAAGCTCTACCCAAAGCCCAGTTACTGAGGTAAGAGATGCATGACTCTGGGAAATAAGTCTGAGAGTAGAAGCAAGAATGAGACCAAATGTGAACATAGCTCAAGAGTGGGTGCCAAATGAGAGGCAGCTGCACACAAAGGAGTCGACTTCCTGGTATTCAACTTCTTCCATCTTCAAGGAAACAGGAAAAAATAGATAAACAATGCTAATTTTAAAACATAACTATTGTTTTCTATAATTCTTCAGATCAGGTTTTAGCTGTTGTAAGCGATCTAAATTATCAGCAAGTTCTGAGTGCACGATGTCCAGATTCCTACAGAACTCTCAAAATCAGACAATCGGCATCACTAGTACTGGTTTCCTATTTTTTTGGCGCTACAGGGCTGTGATGAACAAAATCCCAATGGCTTTGAGTTGTTCCTTAGATGCACTGCTTCCTATTGGAAAAGTTTAAATAGTAAACATACGAGTAGTACCTCTCGTGGGAAAGCAACATGCATGGGGCAAGAGTAGAGAAACTGTAGAATATTTTCATAGCAGAAGGATCCAGAACAGTCAGCTCAACAGTTTAGACTGAAAGTCAAGTTAATTCCAAATTCAGATTTCAAACATACCTTGAAAAAATTCACCACTAAGTATTTAATAATCAGAAAATCTTAACATGAGCACTACTAATAACTTGCATGTCTTGATTTGTAATAACACATGGCATATTAGTATGGGTAGTTCAAACCTTTAGCTGTGAAAAGGCCACAGTGAATCACATCTCTATGGACCTAGCAGTACATTTTAGAGGATAACCTGCACATTTCTTACTTTCAGCAGATGTTGAGGATGATTGTCTCTAAACAATTTCTTGCAAGTAGGTGGTAGATTGCTTCCCGTGTGTTCATATTCAAATATGTGACATAAAACCACTACGGTAAATTGCTTCTTAGTCATTTCAGAACAGTGGGACTGCAAACATTTGATCTGAGCAATGAACACAAATATAACAGCAAATAAAAGGTGGGACTCATTTCCACCTGAACTCCCTACACCTTCCCACCACTATAAATACTTTAAAAAGGCTTTGCAACAGGAGAGCTGACCTACATTTTTTGGCAGGTTTGACAGTTTGGGGTTTTATTAAAGGTTAAAAACAAGATGAGACTGATGTCATCCTGCTAGATAATCTACACTACTGATACGTCAATACAACCACTTCTGCAAAATAACTATGGTACGGCAACAAGGCTACAGCCTTAATAAATCATACTGTGAAGATCAGGGAATAAGAAAAATAATATTTTTTCTGTGAAAGAGGACTAAAGAATTGGCCTGGATGAGATAAGCAGATAGGGAATCTGCAGTTCTGGCTACTTGGGACTGCCTCAGGCAAGCAAGGATTCACACATGCATTTTATATGATCGCACAAAGGGCTCATTGAGTTTGGCTGGAGTCAAGGTACAGTAGATCAAAGCCTGCTCATCTTTCTGATCTAGTTCTGGTTCCAATCAGAATATTTTTGAGCCCTTCCATTTCTTTCAGCCCCTAATGCGCTCACATTTTGAACTAATGCAGAGCAGAAAATACCATACATCATGCCGGAAAAACACATCCTTTGTATTTTTGTATTCATTTCTCAAACTACCTCTATTTCTTTTCACAATGTGAAGGCTTAATGGCTTCACCATGAATGCATGTCCATTCACATGCAGATTTGGTACGTAGATAAAATGTGACAGAAATTTCCACAAAGAAGAGATTATATTTTATGCTATGACATTTCTATTCTTTTCCTCCTGGGATGTTCAAGCTTTTTAAAAGATAGAATAGATAAATACGGAAACTCTTGTTTCAGAGGGGAAATGTGATTGCCTTTTGAAGGGAAGGGAAAATGCTATGATAACAAAGAAAACAATTAATAATACTGAGTGTTTGTAAACTGGCTTTCATCCAAGTGTCTCAAAGGCACATTACAAACAGTAGCTAGGACTCACAACAACCCTTGCTGATCAGATAGCTATGTGTCTATAATAGGTAATCTCTACCATAGGAAAGGGAAACGTACTTCCTACAGCAGAGAGAAGGCCAATACCCAGAAGGGGCAAATTACCCATTTGGGGGCAAATATGAAAGGTAGACAAAACAGAAAAACTTAAAAGGTATTGGCTCAAGAGCCAGGAAATGCCAGGGGGATGGTCATCTGTAATAAGACTTGAATGGCCAATGTTGCCTTAATGGTAAAATAGCCATACAAAAAAAGTGGTCAAGAAAACACTTTTGGCTGAATCCTGCTATCCCTCTCTTGTTGGGCTATGTGGCATTTGCATGAATACTGGCTACCAATAAACAAGCTGCTTACCAAACTAATTTGCAGAAAAGCAAATTTAATGTCAGTGAACATCAGGATATAAGCTTTGGTCTTTGATACTAATTTTTTCCTTCTTAAACCCAAAGGTGTTTGAGCTGGCAGTCATTTGAATAATTTCCTAAAGGAATTATTATCTGCCTGAAAATCCTGAAAAGGAGAACATTAAGAGGAAAATGCCTTCCATGCTTCTCGTCTTTCATTTCGCATTCTGGGATATTACTGCACACCCAATTTCACTGCCTTTAAAGCAAGTATACTGGACTGTGAAAAGGAATGCTAGTATTGCAGATGTCACTACCAAAAAAGAAACATCCAGTAAATGGAAAGGACTGCAGAGTTTTAGTTGCTATTGCTGGTGGGCCCAGAAGAGACTTTCTGTGAAGCACCAGAGAAAGCATCGGAAGTTTTTAGTAAGAAATAATTGATTTGTATTCCATTTCAGTCTGACACTGGTCTATGCTATATTTTGTACATGCTATTATAGGAGATGCTTTGCACTCAAGTACTTCACAGACTTGAAAGGCCTTAATATCTTTGCACACTTGACCCTTCTGTCAAACTAGCCTGAGGTTAACAGATGCATAGAGCGATTATTGACAATAGCTTGAGGAGAGGAACAACAAACACAGCACGGACAGCAGACTAGAAGTGAGGTTGCCTGATGTCCTCTGTGAGGATCTGCAGTCCTGAAGGAACCATAAAAGAATCCAGAAAGGAACAGCAATGCCCTGAGTACATGGAAATACATACAAAATGGCTTTCAGTTCTTTGTGCACATCACTGAAAATATTTGGCTAATTAGACTTGGCTAGAAAAAGAATGTTGGTGTACTTCCCAGCCTGCTTGTAATTACATGCAATTATTATGAATAGATATGCAATTATAATGTGCCCAGTTATGGTTCTGCTACAGAGACTAAATGTATTTTCCCCTCTTGTCTTTCTGAACTTTTAGTGCTTTATGGGTTAGCTACTAGTTTGTTCCCACTAAGCAAAGGGTCCAATTAACGGGTCATCGCAAATAGAGCTAATGGATGTCACTACAGCCCTACCTATTATAAGGATGAAGAGTGGGTCCCATGCTAGAGCACTGAGCTTCAGTTCAATTGATGGCATTTATGAGAGCAACAGTTCTCTGCAGCTTTGATGAGACTAAGTTCCATATGGGGCTTTAGTTTAAAATGATTAATCTGAAATCCTTCACTCAAATCGTCTGTTGCTAGCAATAAGGTATAGGCAATTACATGTAAATACTATTTTGATTCTCATAGAACCTAAGTAATGGTGCAGAAGGAACTGTGGCCGCCTAAAAATCCTGGAGTACATCAGAAGTTGTATGTATGCATCATCATAGATGGCCAGAAGTTAAGGAACAAGGCTAGTGAATGGTTAACATCCATGGCCACTGATGTCAGGTAAACATGCAGAGAAGTCATTAAAGGAAGTAATTGCACTGAAAACCTACGTCAAGAGCACTCTCCAATTGCTCTGGAGTACATGTGTTTGGCTTCATTGCTTGGTTGTGTTTTCAATAAAGCCAGAAAGCTGAAAAATCATATTCTCAACCAAATAACATGCATATTTCAACAGCCAAATGCAGACAGAAACAATACCGAACTATTATGCAAATTCTTCTGTTTATGAAAGGACAAGGACAAAAAAAATGAAGGAAAGTACTGTACCCAGGCATGGAAAAGGTTTGTAGTTCACCTCTAAGATGCTCTGGAAGAGAAGCATCCTTTTAGGCAATAAATACCTGCCATTGTCAAGGAATGTTCTCTTCTGCCTATTTAATAAAAGTGGACTCCATAAATTTTTGGTAAATAAACCAAAGCACATCAGAGAAGGAACAGATTAACATGACCTGTTCCCTCTGATAGAGAATACCTGCAAAGTCCTAAGTGATGCAGATGTGGAACTATTACACAGTATTTTGGTTAAAAAGTTCTACCACATTTCTATGATTATTAAAAAGCTCATTCTGACTGTCTAGACACACTTTTGCTTTATACCAAACATCATCAAGTACATAAAAATTAGTTCCATATCTTGCTTCATTGAATCAGGAAGTTTCCATTTTGAATTACATCTTTTATTGCAAGCAAAAAGCAGAAATTGCAATCTAAGTTGTGATAGAAATGTTAACTAAACTCTGACATTAACATAGAAATGTGTTATCTTAGCTCCTTCTGTACTGGAGTGAAAGTACTGTGAGCTCAGAAACAAAATAAAGCTGCCGTATGTGCACTTCCCACTGCTGCTCATCAGCACAGCCTTTCTGTTGCTTTGTGACACATCCCAGTAAATGCAGCTGGCTGGGAGGTCACAGGTCAGCTCACAAAATTAAGCTACATCTAAGAAAGGCTCAGCAAGGCCAACATTCAATACTCCTGGAGTAAGCGCAGACTCCACTCTCACACAAGCTGAGTGGCAACTGCTGGACCCAGGTGTCTCCCTATCCCACAGTCATGTAGAATTCCCTATTTAAGAGCTATTGTTTAGATATCTAGTCAGACCACTGAAGGCTAATTCTAAACAAACTGATCTACATTAGCCACATTAGATATCACAAGAACAATTCATTAGCCTCCTTAACCAACAATTTCCCTGAGCCAACAGGCCTTGAAGGACAAATCATTCAGGATACTTCAGGGGCATTACCAACTTACCAAAAAAAAGGTCTATGAATCCTCATAATTTTATGAAAATTGCTAACCAATCATCATGAGGAGAAAGACTGGAAAAATCCCTAACTTTCGTATATAAATATAGTACAGCTAGTTTCAAGCATAGGTGCTTGATCTGTGGGAAAACACTGAGCACCCAGGATTGCACCATCTTGAAATACATAAGCAATCTTCTCTCCTGAATATCTGATAACTGACTTACTTGCACACTGGTCAATCTCCTTTCCAGCCAACAAGTCATACTCATGCTCAAGTCCAAGACAGAAACAAAACATGTTTAATTCACCATCTACCCATACCCAGCAGAACTCAACAGGGCTAGAGAAGTTGTTTAAAATTAAGCCCAACATTACGTGCACTATTCTGAACAGGAAGAGGCCCTCCTTTTAACTGCATTCACTCTTGTGAATCCTCTCAGCTGTTAAAGATCCGGTAAAATAAACACATACAAAACTGAATGATGGGGTTGAGGGGAGAAAGGAATTTTCCTCCAGATATGCTAAACTAGGGCATTTTGAAGGTGAACTTTGCTCCTTCAACAGATCAAGATACAACATGCAGGGAATATCATCCACTTCTATTACTCAGAAATTCACATTAAAGTAGCTGTTTCCAAGAAAATAAGTCTCTAATTAGTATAATAAACTTGCAACCAAGTCTCAGATGGCACTGCACAGCACAATCAAATAAAAATCTGAACATGAAAACCAGAATACTGACAGATAACATGATAGTTGAGTAAATTTCTTAGTAAAATATCAAATAATGAGAAAAATAGCAAATGCATTGAATTCTACTGGGTTCAAAACCCAGTTCAGTGGGAGGCAGGCTGTGAAGGATACCGTACAGTGAGCTCAACAAGAAGCAGGACTCGAGCTCAGCTCTGTCAACACTTGATCACAGAAGCCCTTCTCCCTGGTGAAAACAACAGGCTTAATTATACTCCCTCGAGTTTAAGGAGAGCTGGATTACTGAGACAGAATAACACTAAAGTTCATGCAAAGCCAAGACCTCATTCTCATGGGTTGCTCACACTCCAAGCCTACACTAGTGTGATGAAGTGCAATATAACCTCAGCTTTAAGATATGTACATAGGTATCACACCTAAACTTAGAAAGAATGGAGGAGAAATACTTCAACTAGACAGCAGCAAGACTCCTGTAGCTTCTCTCATTCCTTTCTTATTCCAAGAAAAGATCATGATGTATAAATGCTAGATATGCTACGTCCATTTTTTGGTTCATTTGCCTACCAACTCATGTTTACACGAAGTGCACATTCAATGCCCAGGGGAATTTTCTGACCTACTTACTGAAAGCAGCACTAAATGTCTGATATACTTAAATGAAACTAGACAACTTCTCAGGTTAAATGCTCCTTGTTTAGTCCTACAGATAAAAAGATGAGGCAGAAAGAAGACCCTGACAACATTTATTTTTTTTTTCTTTTAAGGCATGACTGTTAAGAAATGGTCAGCAATGCTTCCACAGATATGCAAGCAGCACATCTCCCTTGGGCAACCATATTTGTACAAGGCGATTGCATTCTTCTCCCTCATCATGATCTTTGTGTCCAAATACATTCATGAAGTGCTAACAGCACCATGACAGGAGTAGCCAATCAACACTGCCCAAATAGCTTAGATGCCATCATAAAGCTGACTTGTCAAGGAGCAGGAGCCACTTCCTTTGCTTCCTTCACAAGAGCTATCTGTTTTTTTCTGTTAAATAATTTAAGTCGCACCATGTTTTTTATTCGTACTAGCACTAAGACAGAGGACAGGGCAGAAAGGTGTTGCACCCTACTCTTACAATATCTAAGTACTCCAGCTTCATTATACTTTTCTAAGTGAGAACTTGATTCATGCCTTACTCCAATTTGCTTGTTGTAAGTAACCGTATATTCAAAAAGCTCCATACTGCAACTCCATGACAAAATAAGTAGTAGTTAGCCAAGTCGTATATTCATATCCAAAGTTACTGAGTCATCTGTTATTTAAGCACAAATAATTTAAAAATTAATAAAAAGGTTTGTAAAGGATTTTTAAATGCCTTTGAAAATACAGTATAAGTTAGCGTCAGTTCAAAAAGTGGCATGTATTTTTGTCCAGTTTCCTTCAGATGGGGAAGGAGAAACACCATGTCCATAAGTCATTTCCCACTAGGCATTATTCCACCAGCATTTGTGCTGCAACAGCATTTCCTAACCACAAAATTACTCAATCCATTTGATTATCATAACATTTTACACAAATTATTTTAAGAGTAATCTTTGTTTCTTCTGGATATTAGCCCCTCTGAACTGTTCAGAAGCAGCTGGTTGGCTTCTTTCTCCCAAAGGTTTATTCACAACACTGAACACTAGAATGTTGCTTTGATGGTCTGAATTAAACTGAAACTACCACAAAATACAGGAGTCCAAAAGCAGGTCTTGGCAAGAGACAAGCACTCAAAGTGGTGCAAGCACCACACGCTCTACATTAAGGAAACGGCCGATGAAACTGTGAAGAATTTACAAAAAAGCAAAGTCTGATGGAGACCATATTTACAATAAAATATACCCCTGTGGAATACTATTTTTAATAAGTGCTTGTAAAATATTGTTTTATGCCCATGCTCTGAACTGCCAGCTCAACAGTTTAATGAAAATTTGATAAAAAAAAGGTTTTATGCAGTTGACTATTACAGGGAATAGCAAGCAATATGATGTTCTGCCCATTTGCAAGCCCCTGCCTAAAAAGGATGCACTCATTTCTGAGATGTCAGTGAGTTCCCTTGTTCCCTTTAAGACCTAATGGAACTCAGGGATGCTCTACACATCACACAACTCCACAAGCAACTGAGCTTTAGAGGAGTGAAAGAAATTTTCTGCAGAACAAGAAAAATGTTTATTTTTTGTTTTGCTTGCTCAGAATTGCTGTAAGCAGGGCATCCATCAGAAAGTTCGCTATTATGGCAGGTAATTTAATTCTTAGCTGGTTCTGTCTATGTCAGCTCACCTCTACAAAGGTCATCATGACATTTCAGGAGATATTTGTATTTATGTTTCAAAAATCAAATAGTTCATTAGTAGTAGTGTCCTTTTCATGCATCTTTTAATTGTACAGCACAGCTTTTCCCTATCCACTTGGGAAAGACTTTCTGGAGGACAGTACAGGGAAGAGAAATAAATACACACAAGAATGGGGGAAAAAATAAGTAAATAAAAATCAGAAGTGAATTGTTATCTTCACACTTCTTTACAGTTCTGAAACAGCAATAGTTATGCTGGATTATTGTGGATTAAGAAGCACAGGACGTTTAAGCAAGATTTCTAAAGAATTTAACTGGACAATAACCATTAAGCTCTCTGTAATGATGAACCAGTACTCACAGTAAAGGACAAAGATTTCCCAGTACTAAGATTTTCTGAAATAGTGGATACATGTCGATTTAATATTTGAATAGATAAGTAGTGTATTATGAAATAGCCTCATGGACTTGCCCTCCCCAACATGGCATAAGCAAAACCACTTCTGACAGGTTTGTATTTGGCAATGCCATGCAAAGAATTTACACATAGGCCAGTAATCATACACATAAAGAAGAGCTGAACTCAGCCAACTGGCAAAGGGGAATCTCTGGCTACACAGCACTCCTCAGAAAGCATCCTAAGTCCAAAAGATGCTCTCTTGAGTGGGTGGCCCTTATACAAGCCCAGGATGGCTTTACTCTGTGTCCATCCTTCTAGATAATGGGGAGCACAGGTGCAAACAACTTTCATGTGTTTCACAGGCCAGCCACAGATTTTCACCAGGTACTCAATCACAAGTTCAAGCTGTGCAATACCAGTTCCCTTACACCAGTCCCCTAATCAGGCAGACATTGCTGCATTAGGAAAAAAATGCAAAGCTTTTCAAATCATTTTATATTTCAGATAGTATGTTCTGACATTTGCTGCTGAGCCCTGGAAAGAGAGAGCTTATTACTGATTGAGATCCTACACGTTTCAAAATTCCTGACCACTAGTGTATGGGAAACTGTTGATCACAGCCTGAATCTCTTATAGACCACCTGAGGCAAGCAATGAGTCAGCTGTAGGAGCACAGGTGAAGGTAATGGCTCCACCTATCCCAGATCTCATTTAAGGGCTGACTACCACTAAGGCAGGATCTTTTTCTTTAGAGATTGCTTTTGTGGGGAGCTTATGACAAGCCTTTAATATTGGTGAGCATTTTCCATTTATCGTAGATTATCTTTCTATTACAATAATCTTTTGTATGAAACATCTGTTTAACCTCTGTTTGCCTATTAACTGTATAATTGTATAACTGCACAACTAGGTGTTGTGGTGTGGGTACTTCAAAACTGCTTCCTCTTGTACCTTTCTCATGTAAAGTAGTATATTATTACTACTTTAGTACTACAGAGTAGGTAAATATCCCTACTCTGCCACAGGGCTGCTTGACCTTTAGGTAGCCACTAAGTTTGCCTGTACTACCAGCATCTTGTCAGCCTACTGGAGATTAGGTTTTTCTACTTCACAGGGCTGCACAGTGGTCTAAAGTATGAAAAATATACTGTCATATAAACAAATACATCTTCTTAGCCTACAAGAAAGCTGGGTGAGCACAGGAGCCACAGAACAGTAAGAATAGGGTGAAAGGACATATCCACGTGCTCCAAAAGCTTGTATCTAGGAATGAAAGGAAGGGGGAAAAAATGAAGGGGAATAAGGATGAGCTATAGACAAAAGCATTTACCAACAAGAGAACTGTACTTTCTGTCACTAATCTTTAGAAGAAAAAGATTGTGAAAAGCACAGAGGGAAGGTGAGAACTGCTAAGTAGAGAAGTTTAAACTGCGGTTTGAGGAATGGCAGAATGATAAAGGAAATGCATGAGAACAGGCTCAGCTGTTAGCGGTGAGAGGGGAAATACTGGTCTAAAAGATCATGGCCTCTAAACAGAGAACCTTCAATAGCTGAGACAGCTTTAAGGCGTGCAGATAATAAACCAGATTAAATGCTTCTGATAAAGACAGATATCTATTGCCCAGGATTCCTGACATAAGACTAAAGAGTGTATGCAGAAGCTGCAGCATCTGAGTGGCACTGCTCAACTCTCAGAATATGGTGGAGAAAAAAGAGGATTTTTGCTGTCCTGTAGCTAGAAACACTCTAAACTAAATAGCCCTTAGTAACAACTGAGCCTTTCAGCAGGTGCTTATGCCTCTTAATATGTTACATACCTGTATGAAGCACTTTTTGCATCAGTTCTTGTGTTTCAAACGTATAAGCAAAGCTTCAGAAAGCATGAAGCACAAGACTACTGATCCAAGTATTATTCCAGCAGTATGTCCACAGCATTGCCCACTCACCAAGACATTGTGTGTATTTATCATTCTACTCTCTGTAGTATCCAGTAGGCCGCTGATAGGTAGCGGCAAATCAGTAATGGAAAAGGACACATGCAGACTTAATACAGATGCCTGGAATAATATTAGAGGATTGCACTGATATATTTTTTTCCCCTCCCCTTTGTGTGTTTCAGTGCTTTGTATGCTATTGCAAAGAGATAATGGGTTTTCAGGAGTGGATGTCAGAATTGCATTCATATGCTTGGCCAAATGATAGCTGTGAGTCAATGAAGCAGAGAACCATTCTGACGCAGTCGCCTGGATGCTCAGAAATCCTGTAAACTCCAGTAATAACAGCTGCATTTCAGAGCGGCTATTATCAACAGAACTATATCCATTTATACCAAATACCGGGCAAACTATTACACATTCTGAGTACATCTGAGAATTGGACCTTTCTCCCCTTAGCCTAGGATCTGAGGCTCAGAGCTTATGTGTTTTGTGCTTACTGAACTGCTGACATTCTCCGAGGCTTAGATTAAGAAGGCTTTACAGAATCACAGAACTGTAGGGGTTGGAAGGGACCTCTAGAGATCATCAAGTCTCCCCTGCCAAAGCAGGCTCCCTACACCATGTTGCACAGTTAGGCGTCCAGGCAGGTCTTGAATATCTCCAGAGAAGGAGATTTTTTACAGCAAAGAAAGTGTTAATGAGCAAGAAAAGACTCGAAACATTTGCTAATTTGCTAAGCAATTCATCTAATACCAGAATGCAATATTAGCGTAGTACTTAGATCTCACACAAAGCTTAAAACTTAGCTAAATTCCTTATATGTTTCAGACAATCATTAAGAGAATCGAGTTTTAGCTGATCTTCAGGACTTTTGTTAACTAAGAGTCAATTCCATTTTCTCTAGGACTGAACTTCTTCAGCTCTGTGTAACGGAAGAATTCCACCTGTTTTAGCATTGCAGGTCTGTTAGAAACCAGCCACAGTACTGTACCAAAAAGATACTTTTTGGGGGCTATTCTTTGCTGTTGAAAAACAATCCTAGCAATTCTTCCTGCCTGACCACAACTCAGCATACATGCATTCACGTACCAGATTTTTGTTTTATGACCCTTTTTGTAACCTTGGGTAGTATGATATGCTTTAAGAAGAATCTGTGGTAAAACATTGGTTTCATACTTCCTTTGTAGGAAAAAAAAATGGGTTTGCATATGCAGGTACACACACACACCTTGTTGAAAATAGCAACTTGAGCTTAGCAACTTGAGCTTTCAGGTGAAATTTAGTGGAGTGAAAGCTTTGTCTGCTGTGCAACTGTCTCATGTATTTGATACTTTTCCAAAGGGCTCCCCGTGGAACAACCACAAGAAGCTCCGCAGGCTAAAAAGCTAATACTAGTTACGATTTGTAGCAGGCCCAAAACTTTTTTTCCTCCTATTTGTTCTTCCACAGAAGTTCAATAAAGCGGCAGACATTTCAAAAACAAGAGCAACGGTCCTACCTTAAACGAAGGTCTCGCCCACGGGCCTCCTCGTGGTGCTTCTGCAAGTAAACGCCTCGTGCTGCCGGCCTGCTACACCTGCCGGGGAGGAGCCACCTCCCCACCCCCCATGGAGCTTCCACAGAACGCAGCTGTTAACACCTAATAATTACCGTTTTGTGACTCCGGTACTGGGAGCGGCAGTGGCTGATGCTGCTTTTGAGACCGCTCGTCAGTTAGGAATCGCTGACCCCCCGCAGACAACGCATTTATTTAGGTGGGTACACAGTCAGAGCCCTTGAAAACTAGGCTCTAGAGCTTAGTTAGCAGCACGTGGATCTCATGAGGTGGAGAGGAGCTGCGGAGAAACTAGTACGGAAGCCTCTCAGAAAGCGTGGAGCAAAGTATCAGGGAAGTTTTGCATGTGCCCTTAGTGCAGTGCAAGGGTTTAGGCCCCCAGCAAGGTCTACTGTCTGGGCTGCGTCTGACCTAAGGTCTGTCAGGTATGTGATCAGCTTCTGAAAGGATAACTACCTCCCCCAAGCACCTACAGCAGACGATACTGAAGTGAGTTAATTTTGCGGTGGTAGTACTTAATTTCCACTGAGAGGTAAATTGACTTAGAAGCCTCAAAGCACTCTTGTAGTGCAGGCTGGTGCCGTGTTACTCAGCTTTGCAATGGCTCCCAGGTATCTGAGCGTTCCTCATCGTTTTTGCCTGTGCCATTCTGTGAAACAATTCTCTCATCTTGGATTCAAAAGGAAATGTGGCATACTCAGTCTAAACTGAGATGGACTTGGGCAAACAGAAATTAACAGTGGATAAGGTATCCCGTTTTCTTATATCTGTAGGTGAAGTGTACTGAGTGAGAGAAATTTGGAAATAAAAACACCTAGGTTTTCCTTAATGCTTATATTGTTACGCTTTAATAAGCAAAGAAGATACTATTTTGCCTAGCTGTGAGCATACGAAGTTCAAATTTAGGACTGGTTAAGGATGAGTACACAGCAAGCTTGCCAGCAAACTTGAAGTGTAACTTGAGTGTTCTTAGTCAAGGTATTTAGGTTGAATGAGAGACCTTCTGGAGATCAATCAGACCTATCTGTTCAAAGCAGGGCTTTAATCAAATGACATTCAAATATTGAAGTTGTAGCGACAAACTGTGGTATCTCTCTGACTACAGTTCTACCGGTTTTGATAACTTAATGCTTTTGCTCTTCAGAACATTTTATTTGGAGTTTTGACCAGAGACAACTGTAACATGAGCATTGAGGAAGTCAATATTTTAACTTTTATTATTATTATTATTATTATTATTATTATGATATATGATATATTATATATATGATAGTTGAGAACCTGTTATAGAATCAGAATTATACCGAATGTTCCTTACATTTTGCTATGCTTATATAACAGTTTATTTTAATAATTGTAAGATTTTATATGTATTTGAAGAAAATGTGCATACATTATTTATCTAGTTCTTTTGCTATATTCATATTGAAACCTGAAAGAAGCCTATTTCCCAGTAGGTTGAGATGCAGTCAAAATAGTAGAAAGCATTCAGTTTTGGTAGATAATTGGATCTTTTAAAAGAAACTTATGATCTTAAAATTGAGCTCAAATTTACACATAAATCTCAGATTTTGTCTTGATTTACCTATAAGTAGAAACATCAGAAAGATTAAAGAAAAGCTCTGGATAGCAGCATCTTTTCTGCCTGTCTTCAATTTGCAATGTTTTGGCAAAATACCTTCCTTCTTCTAAGAAAGAGGTTTTGGTTATTATACTGCTTCTTATTTTCTTGTTTGCAGTCAATGGAGCTGAAACATATAAAGTTACTGTGACAAAGTAAGTTAGATGGTTCAGAAAAGTTTGGTTTCTCCAGCTTTTTTAGACGTGGTAGCAATGTGTGGGGACTCTCACCGAGGTCTTGTTTGCCTTTAAAATGTCCATGAGGATATGTCACATGTTCTTGCAAAAGCTTTCTATTTCAAAATAGTTATTAACCAGAAAAGTCACTTACCTGCACAGCTTCTTCTTGAACAAGGAATATCATGACAGCTGAAGTTTGGTGTAGATGGCTTCTAATAATTGTGGTTTGAAAATGGATAGCTTTAGAGTAACCAGCTCTGGAGTAACTGTATGGTGACACTGTCATAATACTTCCTCTTTAATGTGCATTTCTTAATGAAGTTTTCTTGCAAGAATACTTCTGGGAGAGGAGTTGTCATGTTTCTGTCCAGCTGATGTCAGAAGACTTTGTGCTGATCTACATGGGTCCATTTCAAAAGAATGAGAGTAAAGTAGATGTGACAATGACTCACTGGATCTACTATCTGTACAAAATATTAGCTAAAAACAGTACAACAGTACGCAGAGATAGAGCTTATTTTCTGCATAGTAGCTTACTAATAGAAGTCTGATAGTTGCTCAGTACCCTGAGTAATTGCTAGGGCTACGGAGTGTTCTGTGTTGGGGATCACACAAGTATTACACAATTATTTTGCTATGACCCTGAGTTGGAAATGAATAGTGCAGTGTTTTTAAAACATGTAATAAAATCCTGATGGTGTAGAAGATGTGAAGACTACTGTTATTTGCCCAGAATCAGGTGTTAGCCTAGAAACTGCATGACTGGCTCACAGCAAGGGCAAAAGATGCATAGTCTGAGGACTGAGCTGTATTTAAGTACCTGTAGAATACCTAAATGAGGAAAAAAAATGGCTGACTATGAAAGCGCTAGTTAAATATACTCTCTGCACTGATGTGTAAGACAGTATGGAAATCCTTTTTGTGTCATGGGACTGATTCATTCTACTGTGTGGAAGAGGGATGTGGGGTGAGGTAGTGAAGCCAACACCTCGTAACTGCTATCATTTGCAGCCTGACTTCTCCACCATATTAAGGCTTTAAAAAGATCTTTCTGCTGGATTCTTGTGAAAGTGAGACAGTGATTTATTTGATCTTCCTGCATAGTCACTAAACCTTGAAGGTGAGCAGAAGTAGGAAAGTTGTATCAATTGCAGCAGCAGGTGCTAAACCTTGCTTAGAGGGCTATTTTGCACATAAACCACTTATTTATAGCTTTTGATTTATTCATCTGTGGTCCTCTCATAACATACCAGCAACAGCCAGAATCTGTCAGGTTGCTTTGCTTTGTTATGCCTCAGATCTTACAGAGCGTAATGGTAGCCTGCATAGAAGTCTGCAATTAAGCATGACCCATGACTGGTTGTTTGTTTGCAATATATTTTTATTCATATTAATATTAGTTATATTAGTAGATAAACAAAGGGTAAAAACAGGCAGAGAACAAACTTCTCTTCCTCTGCCTTATGTGTAATTGCAGGGACATGGAAAGACTTCAAATGAAATTTCCCTTTTTGACTGGCACTGCAATTCTCTGGATTTAGGATACCTCTGAAGGAATGACGAAGTCTCTGTGTCTGAAAAACATAAATGGTGAACCTCCAGTGCACCCTATTTCTTACTGTAGTGTTCATGTGTTCCAGAATTTTTCCTCTATTGTCTTAAAACATGATGGCTTTTTTATATAATTAGCCCAAGTTTCCAGAACTCTCACTTTTATGGCTGAAATACATACCATTCAGCTATCTACCTGGACAAGAAAGTAGAGCTGTGCTTTTTTGGAATGTCACTAAATGTCCAAACAACAGAATTATTTGTTTGCAGTGATCAGATTAGAGCCTAACATGCATTTAGGTGTAACAGATCTTTGGGGCCAGCTGTATGTTTAGATTTGTTTTTGTACAGTAGATACTAAACACAGCTGGTAAAAGTATTAATCTTCTTTAACCTCTAGTTTTGTTGTGTAAAACTTCCTGAAAAAGAGAATACCATAGTGAAAGTAGAATCCTGGAACCATCTCCAAGTTAATTTGGAAGATAAAAAGACATGTAAATCATAACCAGGGTGCAAAAGTGTATGTTACTAGCACTGGATTTATTATGCGAATAACTGGTGAGGAGGAAAAAAAAAAACAAAAAAAACCCAAAAAACATTGGTGCATGTTTATTTAGTGATTGGATTTAGACTAATGATATTGGATATCTAGGGATATTGGAAGTGGAACAGTCTTTTGTTATTTTTCCAGAGCCAGACGAAGACATAAGTATCCCACTTAAGAAAATATCATGCCTTTAATCCCAGTCTCTCCCAGATGTTCACTCAGATCATTCCTGATGAGTTTCTCTTTAGACTTGCTGTAAGGATGGTCTCTACCTTAAGGTACAGTGACTTTTTGCGTGCAGTCTTTTGATTCTTTCAGTAGTAGGGCTTGTAAGTGAGAGCAATCCAGAGGTTTCTAAACTAATTTCTGAGTTAGTTTCTTGTGATATACTCTAGAAAGAAATCCAGGTTAATCATCCAGGGGTGCATTTAATTTTGATGTTGTCTTTCACAAGATCTGTTCTTAAGTAGTATCTTTTCTCCCAACAGGAGTAGGTTTACAGGGTTGTGGAATATTTCAATAAGAAAACCACGTATGTCTTTTGGCTTGCTTTCTATTTTGGTATAGTGCTCAGTTTGTTTTATTAGCCTTATAGAAAGGGTCAGTAGGAAAAAAAAAGGAATGAAAATGTGCATGAGTGTAGCTGAAACTGTTGAAAAATTCTTCCTAGGTGCCATAGTGCTGCTTTTCTGAACCAAATTCAATCAGAGAGGAATGAGTGAAAGAACTGCTTAGGTAATCATAAGCATTCTTTATGTTGCCTCTATGCTACTGAATAGCTATGCGTAAGCCTGCTTTACTTCTGGTGTATGGAAATAATAGTGTTGCTGCAAAAAGTAAAAACAGACTGAGTGTTGTGCTTATTCATAGTATCTCTTGAGAAGGACTACGTGCCTGCATGATGCTGTCAACCGAGTCCTTGCTTCCCCTTTCATTTCCAAACAGAATTCAAGTACTGCAGGAGAGAGGGATTTGTTTTACCTCAGAGGCACCTCTATTGAATGCTAGTTGGGAGTTTTTGGGAAAACAACTTAATTATCTACCTGCTGGAAGTGTGATAGTTTCCTGAAGAACCTGAATAAGCATTGTGTCAGTGCCTATGCTTTTGGTGCAGAACTGAAAACCTTTTTTTCTGCTATCTTTTTCTTAAGACAAATTCCAGCAGATGTCTGATTTTCAGTTCCTTTTATCAAAATTGCTTTGATCAAATGCAACCTTAGCTTTAAATCTGCTGCTCCCCTTCTGTGTTCAGATTATCCTGCCTCCCTGTTCAGTAGTCCCTCCCCGAATAAGATGCCATTTTGGAGGTCAGTGGGCTAGAAGCTTTTTTTTTTTTCTCCCCATTGGTTTATTGGGATTACAAATAAAGGCAGACCTTCTGAAAGTGGGAGTTAGCATTTTTCTGAAGAGGTACTTGTATAGAAATGTTACCATGTATGTGAAGGCTTTTAATCTTGCAGAATACAAAGCACTTCATCCTCTCTTAAAATGGTATGTCTTGTGAGCTCTTCAGTTTAAAGTAGCAGTCCTGAAGAATTCACCATTGCCCAACCGAAAAGTTCAGTATCCAAACTTGGCACAGCTATCCTGCTGCATCAAGCAATGAGTTGGCCCACCTAAACTGTAATCCACAGAGATTTAGGGAAGAGCTAAGCCAATACTATGATGATAATGTGCATCTTACCTTGCTGGTATCTTCAGGACAGGGTAAATATTAAATAGGCTCAGTACCATCTTGTGTTACAGATTTTGAGGCTTACTGCTGGGGTGTCAAATTGTTTATTCTTCTTTGGATTTGTGTTAGAAAAATAAGAGAGAATCCTCATTGGTTGAGAGTTGTAAGAATTTACACAACAGTAGGAACTCAAGGCTTATGAAGATGTCTGCTTTTCATTTCTTTGCCCTGAATCCATTTTTAAACAAATGGGGATGCATACATCTAAATTTCTGGAAGCACCACTGCATTAATGACTAGGATGAATAATATACTTAAGTTTACTCTGGACTTTCCTTAAGAGATCTCTGATCTCCTTGTAAGAAACATCTCCTAAACTTTTTGTGCTGCCTAATATCAGAAAGTGGTATCTGGAAGTGTTAAATAAAATTTTGGCAAACATAGCATAAGGATTTAAAAGCAGTTTAAGTAAGGTGCTACGTAAGAGTTAACAGCATGAGTAATGTTGTATAATGACACCAGAGTGCTTGCTGCTTGCTATGGAAAATATATAGAACTACATATAATTGTGCCCCAGATGTGGATGGGTGAAGGCAGGGTGGCTAATCAGAGGTAAATGTTTTCTAAAGTCAGCACTTCATGCAGTGATACATCATTTATTTTTTTTTTTCTTCTGACATTTGCCTAATTGGTTTTTAAGTCATTAGTTCCAGTGTGCACTTCATACAGTTTTCAGCAGTGGTGCTTTACCTTGTTGTGGATGAAATCTTCTCCAGCAGAAAACTGCATCAGAAATAGAAAAGTGTAGTAAAAAGAAGTTTACGTAATTTTGTTTAAGAAAACATGACAGTAAGAGGATCTTAGCTGTTTCTTTAGAAAAATATATTTTTGTAGAAGAATATATGCATATATATTGTAACAATATAATATATGTATGTGTGTGGGATGCCAAGTACTGTTGAATATTAACTCTGCAACTCTCTGTAGCTGCTTCACGTTTGTTTTAGTTCCCTGTTGTTCACATGTACATAACCCGGTGTTACTGTTTGCCTGTTCTTGTGCAACAGCACTGGTGATAAATTGACATAAAAATTCTTGTTTTGTAAGCTTGCAAAATGCCAGTCTACATTCAGTGACAAGCAGGAAACATCTACCAGCTCTGCAAGGATAATGATTTACTGTGTTTTCATCCTATTTATGTAAATTGACAGATGTGCAGTGTTTTTGTTACGGTGGTTTTTCTTGTAAATAAAACAAATGGCTTATATAGAGAGCACTAGACATTAGAAACATGCATGTTAAATGACCTTTTATTGTGTGACTAGCTCATATCAGTAAAATGATGCCTCTGACAGAATTCTGGGCAACTATGTAGTTCTTTGATTGTGAGGATTAGTAATATTCTCCCAGATATCTTTTTACTGCAGCACTTCTGTAATAATGTTTCTTTTTAGGACTCCTTTTGAACTGATCATATAAATCATCTTAGTTTTGCTTTTTTGTTGTTGTTGTACTCCGTTTACAGCCTTCCCTTCCTCCTCCTCAAAATACAAAAGTTTAAACTTTTTTTTTTTTTCATTGGTCCCCACCGAGCGACTTATAAAGTTGTTAACCAAGTCTCATGAGTTAATATCAGAACTCATCTTTTACCAGGATTGGAGGGGGATAAAAATGGTCCATCTGGCTGCAATCTGGTGTCTCTGCTTACAGAATGATTTTGTCATGTGAAGTTCTATGTTAGAGCTATTTACTGACTGAGGAAGACAAGCGCAGGATTTACGTACTCACCAGTTCAGGATGTTGTTGTGCTTATGTTTGAGCCTTGTAGAGGCAGATCATAGATCTACATTTCAGCCTGTGCCAATTCCTTTGCTGTTCTAATTTTCCCCTCATATAGCAAATGCCTTTAAAGGTACTACTGATATGTATGTATACAGCAGATATATAGTGTGCATGTATAGCCAGGAAGGCTAAGGCACGGCCTACTTGAAACAGCCAGAAAGAAGCAGATCCTAGAAGCAGGTTTGCATCTGTTTGGAAATCACTGGATATGTAAGTGACGTTTCAGAATTCACATTTCCCTCCTTATCCTTTTTTCAACCTCTCATTCTATCTCCTAGTTTTCCAATAAGTCGGTAATCAGAGGTTCCCTTGCGAGTTTTCAGCTTGTGCTCATTCTCTGACAGGTTCAATCTTTTAATGCTGTGGAGCATTGTGAGATGGGCTTTTCTCAGTCACTCTAATTTGAATTCTCTTTCAAATATTAATTAGTGATTTCAGTAGGGATTGGGATGTAGATCTCCCTGGTGAGTGCTTTGTGCCCTAGACTCTGGGAGTTGATGACTGATTAAACATGCTGTACAGTACAGTAAGTTCCTTAGAGACCTCATCAACAATTTTGAAAGTGATAGCAGCCACGTCATTCACTTGGAAATTAAGAACTTCACATTCAAATCCCAGCAGGTTGAGAAAGGATCTGTAATATGGACTGCCAGCTTTCTGTCTCCTGGGAAATGGGTAGCAAGGTAGAAGTTGCCTTTAGTTTGCTATGTTTTGTGTGTCCCACATATTAGGAGATGTTTAAAACTACAGATCAGATGGGATTTGGTTCTCTGTTTGGGAGAAATCCTGGCCTATGTGTTGCAGTTACAGTGTTGTTTGGAAGTTTAAGAGCAGTCATAGTTTAAACACTTTCAGTCTTGCTTGGTAGGAGACACTAGTAATGCCTCAGGAGTACCACTGGTATAAATAGAGCTGTTGCTTCTGAATCTGAGCTTAACTGATTTCCTCCTGGTCATAAGAAGAGACTTTGTGGCAAAGGTAGGAAATTACCTGAATAGTCTTTTGTACTCTTAAGATACCTGTCTCTCTTGTTTATTGTAAGAGTTTTCTTTCTACCATCTTCTTTCTTTTTTCCTCTTATACAAATTTTAGTTGGAAAGAAGAAGTTTCTCTGCCACCTGAATGCATTTTTGCTTCTGCCCCAATAAATTGTGGCAAGTTAGGATGACGTGTTGCAGGGGAACAATTAGGGCTTGAACCAGTGATGGAGCACCTGGTGAAAGGGTGTGGATGGCATAGGGAGCAAGGCAAATTGCACCTGTGTTCCTTCATGTGACCAGAAGGAGAGGACTCAGGCTAGGGCCACTCTGGGCTCATTTAAGGGCCAGCAATCAAAGGGAGGACAAATGTTGGACCTGGATTTCTTTCTGTGAAGGTGTGCTGTATGGTCAGAGATTTCCCTTCAACAGTAGGGTGAGTTCCTTTTTACTTTTTGTACATGGCTGTTGGTCTACCTGTGAATAATTTGTGTGGTAACACCAAGAACTTGAAGTGATTTTGCTTCTTTCTGAGCAGAATAGATAACAAAGGATATCATCTCAATATATATGCAAATGATTGATTTTAATGCTTGCTTAAATCTGTACTAATTTGTAAAACCAAACCCAAAAATTCATTTATCAGCAGGAGTCCTAGGGTGTGGGCCCTGACCTCAGTGGCTGGAGGGTCTTCTCTAGACCCAGGGCCTTTTGGGGGGAGGAATTACCTGTGCAGTTTTATTTGGTGTGCTGCTACTCCAGTTTGAACTGACTCAGCAAGGAAATATCAAGTAAGAATATGGATAGCAAAGCTACTGATACTTGTCCCAATCTAATTGTCACCTTTCAAAAAGATGTATTGCTTTTCTCTGAAGAACTGTAAAACCAAGTTGTTGTTTGGAGAACATGCCTAGTATAAAAACTAAATAAATTGAGTTGCTTGCCTGTCCAGGAGAAAGATAAGAGGTAACTCGTTTATTGGCCTAAACGAGGCAATATGATGGAGATTTCTGATAATAGAAAGCTCTGTAATCTGAAAGAAAAAGCATAATGTGATTGTAGTCTGCTTTTGATGTCCTGGTGTTTACTTTTCAAGGTCATCACTACTGCCATGATGGCAGCTGACATCTCATTATAATAGCCTGTGCTGCCCTTTCTAGCTACTCTTCTTGAGAAACTGTCCTTGGTGGAGTCTATTGTAGTGCTTGGATGTCAAAATAACTTCAACCTAGGTCATCTAGCTCTTTCTGTTATTGTTTCTGAAAACATTTCACCCTTATGTATAAGGTAGCATACTGTCTTTTTTAATTGGTATGGATTAAGGGCATGATCTTGAACTGCCTCTGTCTTTATAAATGATATATAATGCTTTCTTTGGAAAGATGAGGGAGTGAGACCCAGTGGTTTTGTGTTGATCTGAAAATAGTCCCTCAGGTTGTTCCCATACAGCTGGAACAAAAGCACTTATTGGAGAGATTTCACTGTAGAAGTACTGCCTTTACTTCTTCTCCCTGAAGGCACTTACTGGTCACTTCTTAGATAGGCTATAGAGGTATACCTACCAAAGTGTACTTTGCTTTCAATTAGGCTGACCAGAGGCTTGGCAATACTGTGTAGAGAATGTGTGAAGACCAGGGTGGAGTAATTTCTGTTATTTGTGCTGCTTTGATTGAAAAGTGTCCCCCAACTAGGCAAAGCAAACATACTTTGCCTTGAACTTGCATTCAAAGTTAGTTTCAAACACAGATGTTTCTAGAAGCAAGAAACAATTACTTATTGAATTCACTGTGATTTATGATTAACCTCTGGTACCCTTGTGACATTATTCTGCTTAGTCATGTGTGCAACCCAAATTTTAATTTCATTTGTTTAATTTTGCTCTGTACACAGACAGTATTTAGTAAATTCATTAGGATTCTTTTACACTTTACCCTCTTTATGCTTAAAAAAGTGATAGATTAGTTAGTCTTTTTGAAGGAGCAATTTGTCAAGCCTCTAAGCCATTAAAAACTAGGTGCATAAATAATTCATCTACTGTAGTAGTAGGAATAATAGACATTTGTAATTAAGAAAAAAAAAACCAAGAGATGAATCATTTGATAAGGCTGTTTAATAAATTGAATTAGTTCTCTTTAAAGGTGTGTTTTAAACTTGGAGTACAAATGTATTCTTACACAGACTTGATGAATTAGAGCTTTTTTAATCAACAATTTCATATAAGATGTAGCAAATTGCTGGACATAAACATGTATTTTTTAATACTTCATGCTTCTTGGGAAAGATCATTTAAGAGAATGTTTTTCAAAGGAAATTACCAGCTCAATTTCTTGTACTGTGGGTAGGCTTCAAAGTAAGACACATTAAATGAAACTTTGTGTGTTTCTTAGTAAGTAACTTAATGCAAAAAAAAAAAAAAAAGTGCAGCATAACTGTTGAGCCAAGCTACTCATTATAAAATAGGATTATTCATTTGCCATATGTACAAATATGTAAAGGAAATAATTTTATTTGTATGCCTATAGACACATAATGTTAAACTTCAGAACACACTGAGCCAGATTCAGATCCAGCATGACTTATGCAACATTATAGATTACCTGTAGCAGTAATCTAAGGGAGAATGATGAACTCAAATCTGGTAGTGCTACATGTACATGAAGGTCTGTCATCTTTGAAAGGCTGTACAGCAATTTACCCACATCAAATATGTTACAGGATCATTTCTCTGCTCTCTGTGCCTTGAACACATGGGTAACTGTACCTCTGTGACTGATCTTATTGATGGGGGAAGCATGGGAGGGAAGGGGAAAGAAAGCAGTTTTTGTACATACTGCCTGCTTGAAGGTAGGAAAAACTAGTAGTAAAAAGGAAGCTCATTCAATAGAAAGTTTTAGTGCTTGAGAAAAGTACTTGCAATAGGTGAAACATGACCACAGCCTGGTGTTTTGTTTGCTTTCAGGTAGCAATCACTTTTATCTGAAAGAATTAAAATGTGCTACTAGAATGTTACTTTACTTATAAACCAGTACTCCATTCTGGTCACCACACAGTGTTTCCTATGCAGAGTGGATAAACTGATGCTTCAATCACAGTGATACAGCCACCTGTTATTTGAATATATGGTTTTTTGTTTGTTTTTGCCTCAGTCAGTCCAGCAGACATTTTCCTATGCAGTCTGTCCAGATGTGTAGATGTCTCTCTTTGCTCTCTTTCCTTGAGTGAAACATGAGTAGTTACTTGGTTTTAGTTTAAAGAGACTAAACCAGTAATTTCTGTGTTAGATAACTGGATTGGTAATAGTACTTTCAGTTGTTTATGCATAGGAATAAGTAGAAATTTGATATAGTGGGTTGTATGGGAAACTGTTGATCACAGCCTGAGCCTCTGATTAACCACCTGAGGCAAGCAATGAGTCAGCTGTGGGAGCACAGGTGAAGGTAATTCAGCTGTGCTACTGGAAGGGGTGGAGCTTGGCTCCCAGATCTCATTTAAGGGCTGACTACCACTAGGACAGGATCTCTTTCTCTGTTGATTGCTCCTTTGTGGAGCTTACTGTGAGCTTCCAACATTGTTGAGCATTTTCTGTTTATCATTGATTATCTTTCTATCGTGATTTTTCATATGAAACATCTTGTTTAACCTCTGTTTACGTGTCAACTGTACCTGGGTATATAGCATATGCAGCTTTTAGGCCACTGTGTTTCATGCATATTTAAAGAATGTTATCTGATACTTTTTGCAATGCATTCAAGAGTGTTTCTACAGTTTTTAGAAAATATTTGTATTGCAAATGAAGTTAGATGCTCAATTTCAGTTGCCTTCGCATTTCATATGACTTTCAGTTAATCTCTGTCAATTACCTACCCAAATGAAGAGAAAGTAACAGATACAAACCACAACAGCCACTCCATGAAATCTGAACAAGAAGTTGAGGCTGAGAATACTGCAAGACATGTAGCCACAATGATCTTTGAAGGCTCTTTAGCCTAGAACAGCTTCATCTAGGCTGGGAAAGGCCAGAAAAATGCTTAAGTGGGTGAAGTCACCAATAAAGGAAATAGAAGGAAGATGCTAAAATGAATATGTTTAGAAGACTTGGGATGTGATCTGCTTTTGGTTATTCAAGCTGGATTATAGATCAAGATCAGAAAACTATATTGTCTTTAGTAGAAAGTGTCAAATCTTTTGAACAACTTGGTTGAAAAGGTTTTACTGGTTTAAATGAATGTTGTACAAAGACTTTTCAGCTCTGAGATGAAAAATCAGGTTGAGGGGGGTATTTACTTAGCTAATGTTCAATAACTTGTTAGAAGATTGGTCTGCTACATGGAAACCCTCACTCTTAATCTTTGTTTGTCATTGATCCAAGCAGCCAGTTTTGACTTCTTGAACGTTACAAATGGATTGTGTAACTGTGAAGATTGTCATGGGGTTGAAAATCATGACATCCCCTGCCCCCCCTCTCCACCTCCTCCCCCCATCCTCCACACACACACACTATAGTACCTATAATTTTAAGTACACAGCTTGAGAAATAGAATTTGAATGCTGTGTTTAGTTACTCAAACGCTTGAACGGTGCACTGGAGGAAACATGACTATTTTGAATTTCTTGTTAGATTTTTCCCATTAGGAAGTTTGTGAATGACATAGATATGGACAATGCAGCAAGGTTTTGGTTTAAGGTTGTATTTTAAACTTGAAAGAGTTTATCTTTTGAGTAACACTGAAAAGTTTTGATGCCATGAGAACCTTATTATCCAAAGAACTGAACTCAAGTTAGATTGGCTGTTACAATTGGAAAGATTACTGCAGCGGAAGGGCAAAACAGGAGTGTAAGAGCAAAGGGACTAAGGCAAGGAGAATGGTATTTCATAGGAAAAGGAAAGGTGCTCATGTGTCTCTGCAGATCTAGGCTCACAGGAAGGACTCCACAAGGAAGGTATCTCCAACCAGAGATCCTTCCCCTGGGGTGGTCAGGCTTTAAATCAGGTCTTAAGAGGTGCAGCCAGGCTCCACCCCTTCTGGTCACACAGGTAAATTGCCTTCACCAATTCCTTTTCCCAGGTGCTCAATCAGTGGTTCAGGCCATGACTCAGCAGTTATACACTGACTTAATTCTTGGTTCCAAGTTGTTGACAGTTTTCGAATCCATGTCCAAGCGAATCTAAAATGCCTTAAATGTTATGAGATTATACACATCTCTATTATGTAAATAGCATATGCTAGAGAAGCTATTTACTTTTTATCATTTCTTTCTACTTTCTTTAAAGTGAATACACTCTGAAATCAGTCTGGGAAAAGAGTGATGTTGCTTTTTCCTTAACCTGATTTAACAGTGGGGGAGGGGGGGGGGAAATATTAGCTATAATACATAAAGAAATACTGCAGTCCAAGATACAAATTAGCATTTCAGCAGAGTCTGCAGAAATACTTGCAGGTGAGTCTGTGGAAATAAGCAGCTTTCAGTTGCCTGAGGTTTCCCTTTCAGGGCAAGTGAAACAATAATAAGTATTTGCAAAGTAAATTTAACTGTATCTAGGGAATTTAAATAAGAAGTCCAAAAAGAAAACACTGTGTGGGCCTCCAACAACTTGACAAGTCTGGAATGTGGAGCGGGGGGATAAGAAATTCTGAACTCTGCAAGTACATGCCATTTCCCAAATTTTCTACAAGAGATCAAATCATGTCAAATGCAAATGCGGGCATCAACTGCAGAAATCTGGTGTTAATTTTCAGTATACTCAGCCAATGTGACACTTAAAGCAAAAGTTTAAATTCTATTAATTATGTACTTTGCAAATGTGTGTTGATCTCTGCATTCTGACTAACAGAGTGAAACTGATCAACAATACTCAGGGTAAGGTTGGCTAGACACCTGTTTATTTGTATAGATAGGCATCTGAACCAACTCTTCTTGAAATACAAAGTCAGACAAGAGAATTCTGTTGTTGATTCTTTCCCACACAAGTAAAAGTACATTGAAAGAAATATCAGAGCTTAAGTTTGTAAACATACACATAACATGAGATTGAAAAAGCTGTCCTGTGAAAGTTTACTGGGGTTGCTATTTAGTCAAAGTAGACAGCAACTGTATAGTAGACAAGAATAAGGCTATATGAGCTGTGTCTGAGCTGCTTGCCAGAGATTCACTGTGCGAGGTGACTGCTTCCAAGTAAGTCTGCTCAAGAGAACATATGCTTCTGATGTTGTCTTCCCCTGAATTACTAACTCTGTGAAACAGAATTACTGGTAGGTGGGGTTTGCAGTTCTATCATGAGATGATTTTAGAATTGATTTGTTATAGTGGCCCCTTCACTTATTTTCAGTTTCTGTAGCTGCTGCAGATTTCAGTGACTTTAAGTTTCCTACTCCCTCAGTGGTTGTTCTTGTTCTTGGTTTTTGACTGCAGAGGATTCAGTCAAAAGCACTAAAAGTAAGGTGCTCTTGATATGTATGTTTTCTTCTCAATTGTATAGCAGTGAGGTGATTGTATTTGGAGTCTACTGCTGCGCTATGGGAGTGTGCAATGTTTCTGGCAGCTTGAGGGAAAAGTGTATTTGATCTTGGATGGAGGATGTGAAGAAGCCCAGTTCTCTTCTCCAGAATAATTTAATCTTTACTGTTGTGACTGATAATGAATCCTGTGACCTTTTTATTGTGGATCTGTACTTAGATGCATCATTGTAACATGTATCTCTATCTCATGTATAGGTACCTAACCTTTTATTACATATTAAGGAAAGCTTAGTGTACAACCAGATGAATCTTTGCAGATAAATGTTCCTATCATTAAAAATAGATTCTTAATATTTTTGTCTGGCAATATATACTCCTGCTGACCTTTACTACATTTTCATTTCTCCTAGTGATTTAAGTCAGCGTATTAAGTGATATTCTGTATCTAATTTTTTGTGATATCTATTGAAGGTTTGGGACGATGGTAGTTTTTCACAGCATGTTTCTTCTGCCTGCTTGTAAATATGGCATGATATATAATTGGCATGAGAGTTGGAACACTTGATTTAATTTTTAAGTTCTGTGTTTCATAAATACAGTTTTTTCTAAGAGGTAATTGTTAGAATTGCAATATCTTTTTGTTTGTTAATGAGGAGGATAACTTATGTTTGTCCTCTCTGGTACTTTAATTACATTTCTGATAAGTTGGCAGCTACTCTGTGTGCATGTGCGCTGCTGTCTGAGATGACCAATTGTCCAATTCTGCATCATTTTTCTTTCATTAAGCCCAAGCTGACAAACAAGAGTATTGGATTGTTTGATAGTGATTATATTTACAGCAGGTTGAGTACTTGAGAGCCTCTTCTTCACCAGGAAGTAGATGGTAGCATCTCAATTTCCTCAGGTTTGAGAACCTAGGCTGAGATGTTTTTAATTCAGGCCTCGGTGATTTTTGTCTCTGAAAACTTAGGTCTATGTTATTTTCAATTAGGTCAGTGTGAAGCAAAGCAATAAGAATAGGAAGTGGAAAAATTAGTTCTTACAGTCAGAAAGATTAGCGTGGTGGAAAGGCAATACTGGAATAGTAAAATGGACAGAAAGGAAAGGAATGTTCACCTGCCTTCAAAGATCCAGGCTCACAAGAAAAACTCCACAAGAGAGAGATCTCCAACCAGAGATCCTTCCAGAGTGGCAGTTAGCCCTGAAATGGAAGCTAAGAGAGGTGCAGTCAGGCTCCACCCCTTCTGGTCACACAGGTAAATTGCCTTCACCTGTGCTCCCAGGGATGATTCTGTCCTTTTCCCAGTCAGTGGTGCAGGCCATGATGCAACAGTTTCCATACAGTAGCACTGTATTTTCAGTTAAGTTCGATTATATAAACTAGGTACTCACTGAAATATGATAAAACACATAATGATCACATATTATGTAAATAGTGCGTGCTTATGAATAGTACTTTATCATTCTGTGCAATGCTTTGTCTTTTGTCAGAATGAGGATAACAGTGTTTGCCTTGAAAAGGATACATTCATTTATTCTCTTGCAGTTTCTTGGATGTAAATCACAGCTAGGAGTAATTTTGCACAATCTAAATGATAAAAGACTGGGACCAGGAACCTTTACTTTCTGTTCTTAATAACTCTCTGGTTTTGAATTGTGTTCATAGAATTGTAGAATGGCTTGTGTTGAAAGGGACCTTAACAATCATCTAGTTCCAGCCCCCCAGCTGTGCATGGTCTTGTGACTCACTTGATCAGGTGTTACTAATAATTTATTTTGTTTCAGATCCATAGGTTAATTTCCATTGGAAAAAGCAAAGCAAAACTAACGGGCAAAAAAAGCCCACACAGAACAACTTTCCATTGTACTATAACTGCTCATTTTTTGTTAGGCTTTGAAGTCAAACTCTCCAGGTCTTGTTTATTATTTTTTATGCTCATTTTATTTGACTTACCTGTCTCAACTGTAATACTCTTAAAAATGTGAAGGCAGTAGTGAAGTGTGACCTTTTCCTCTTCAAACAGTGTTGTCTGGTGCTCAGTCAGCTATCTTTCTTCTCAGAAGTTTCACTGCCCATTATTTTATTTTCTTCCTGTAGTCTCCGAAGTAAAACATTGTTTCACTAGTGAATTGCTTAGAACTATTACTCAGATATTTAGCATGTACGGATTATTTTTGAAACATAAGATCACATACACGTATAGATCTCACAGAGTGTGCTAGGTTCTCCTCTAAGAGTGTGTTGTTAAGCTTTTGTGAGGTGTGATTACTTTGCATAAACAGCGCTCTTCAGACTAGTTTAAATTGTTGCAGGCTGCTGTAAGTGAGCTTCTTTTGGCATGGGTGTCATTGATATGTTTGGATCAGAATTGTTTGGGATAAAAGTACTTCAGAATTGGGTTAATGTTGACAGGGCTTTATTTCTGCTCATTTCACGCAGTTGGATAGCTTTTTCTCTAGTTTTTCTTCCAATTTAGGGTTGTCCTAGGCTTACTAGGTGGGAAGATGCTACTATTTCATTGTCACTGTGATACCCACATTAAGGCTGTTTTTATCACAGTTTTACTTACGTGTTGGGAGTTATCTAACATTTCTGTTTCTTAACTTCATGTGTTACGTCTAGCATTTATGAACTTGATTTTACTTAAGAAATTTACTGCTGATTTCAATAACAGCTGTTAGTACTGCTAGCCTGGAAGTTGCAGTGTGTTCTTCTGTTTCTGCAAGACTGAGCTGCTGCTGCTGCTATGGTTTAAGAGTGACTGATCCTTTGGGGGTGTTTCACTTAAGTTTAGGATCTTGATGCAGTTCAGTGATCCTTGCTATATTTGGGGTATTGGCCTTGTATTTTGCTATAGGTCCTTTTGAGTTCTGTATGTATTTCTTGTTAACTGCATGGGATCTGCTTATTTGTTTTGTAAAACATAGCTCTCCAGCCTCTCTTTTAGCTGACTGAAGAATTCGTTTCTTTGTGTGTAGGCAGGTTGCACAAATCTCATTGTTTAACACAAACTCTTTTTTTTTTTTTAATTTCTAGGACTTTCTTAGCATTTAGCTGATAAGAGCGTAAATCTTTCCTTTGAATCCTTGCAATTTAAAGTTAATTACTCCTAATGAAAAATATCGTTTTCTCCTAGGGTTTCCTTACTTTTCATGGATTTTCTAGATAACTTGATTTCAGTTAGCTATCAGAGTTGAACGTGCCGTACTCAAAAGGGCAGTTTAACTGATGTAAGTAAGGTTTGTAAATTAAGGAAGATTGAATCTGAGGAGCATGCGAGTGGCTTGACTGAAGGAAGTGGAGCTAGAGCCTGCAGTAACAGTGTAATAGAAAGCTTTCCTCTGGCACTTGATGAGACTGTAAAATGTATGTTGACCGTCTGGAGGTTATTGTTTGGTTTTTACCTGTGCATTTGGAGAGTTTTGGTAATATATATTGCTGAAGTAGTCGTTCTGTGTAAGTGGATCTTCTCCTTCACTTTGTAATCTTTTATCTTTTGTTAAATATAAATTAACATATCTGAAAGTTTGACAAAAGGTCTTGATGACCGTGCTAAACTAGAGAATGGCTTGTAGGTGTGTCTTTGCATTGCAGGCAAGCACAATTTAACAGACTGACAGTCTGTGCTGTCCTGTAGGATGGAAGCAACAAAAATACAGGGTGGATGTGTGTCAGTCCACTTGAATCAAATCAAGTCACCTCCACTGTAAGGATGTAATAATTATTCTACTTAGAAGTTACAAACTGTTTTGCTTCTGTGTAGAGTTTGTCTCATTTAAGAGTTGGCAGTGGAGGCAAGGGGATCTTGCTGGAGATCCCTGCCCACTGAAGACCTTCCTACGATAAGTAGATAATTTTCTATGTTTCTGTGCGTGCTGCTGCCACAATTGAGCAAATCCTCACTTGCTGCAGTCTAGGACTTTGCTACTCTGCTGTCATTGCTGCACTTTCCAGCATGTTACAGCATTGCACAAACACAGAGTATATCACCATATCATCACTATTTCACTGTGTCTTCTACTCAAAAGATTTCTAATTTTTTTTATTATCCCTAAAAGAAATTGTGTTAAATATTGATTTCAGTTTCTATTCTAAGGAGAAGTCATTTTTCCAAAACAAGTTGAATCATTAAAAAAATGTTCTCATATTTCTACAGAAGATTTCTACAGAAGATGAAAGAACTTTAAATTTGTGAATTAGTTAAGTCTTTCAAGGGAGATGGAGCAAGTAGTTAAGAGAAAAATGAAATACTCTGTGGTTTGAATTTTACTGCTATGGTGTGTCTGTCTTAGAATTAAGTACTTTCCAATGAAGACTGTAGTCTTTTTTTTTTTTTTTTTTTTTTTTTACCATCTCCGGATCCCTTCATCCACTGGAAATGCTACTTTTTACTTCAAAATATTTAAGGATGTTGTGTGTTACTTCTATTCTCATTTCAGAAGTATGTTCACTTCTAAAAGAGTGTAAGGTCTTTACTGTCTCTGGAGAAGCTTCCTGGGTATATGTTTTACAGGTTTATGAAGTCTTGTGAGAGTGATGATTGATGCTGTTGATTCTTCTACTTGAGACTTGAAGCTAAATAGAAATATACCAGGAAATAGGTACTAACTAGTATTAAAGGCTGAGACCTTCAGAGGGCTTGAAATGATGTCTGATGGGTCCTGTGGTGTTCATGTCCTCATCTTGTTGGGCCAAACCCAAAAGTTTGAATTCTGCTAATTACTTTGAAGGTGTTATTTTTCTTAGAGGGTTGTCTTTGGTATAGTTTCAAGAGGAAAGATATGATGACCAGAAGTCAGGGAGTGACATCTGTAATGGTGCATCTTTATAACAAGGCCTTCCTGAGGTGCTGGTTCCTATTAAGATGTTGTTGGAACACCTTGGATATTTAAGTAACATTCAGAAGGTCTGTTTCAGCTGTTATGTGTTATGCCCTCATAGAAAACAACAAAATTTGTACTGATTAAACATAAAACATTAAAGTGGAAGCTGAAATATATTCTCATAGGGTCTGTTGTCCAGAAGATGAGTTTGCATGACATAGCATTGTTATGACTAAGTGACAAATGCAATACAGGAGTGAAAATAACATCAAAGGAGTTCCTAGTCTATACCTGTGAGGCAAAAAAAGGGTTGCAGTACATAGGTAGTCTGAATAAAAGAATGCTTTAGTTGTGAAAGGTGGCTGTACTGTTGTCACTCAAGTATTTTCTATGTTGAAGCCATTACAGCCTTTGGTGGCTGAGGCAAGATAAGAAATCACACAGCAGTGCTACCCTTTGAGTACTATCCTGATGTTGCATCCTCCCGAGCTCTAGGATTTTAGCATGACATCAGAATGTTTGGAGATATGTACTGTGTTTCTTTAATAGAAAGGGAAAATGTAGTGTCCATGAAAACTGCTTCGTGGTAGCATCTGACTGATGCTGTCTGTAGTAACTTTTTACAAGTCATTGACATCGGGTTCATTCATGTCTTCCATTGCTCTAAATAACAGTGCTTAAGTTGAAACTTGAATTTTTCCACATGACAATTTGCTTGGTATTTGATGAAGGGAAAGAAAAGAAAATGATAATTGTTAATGTGGCCACTGGATGAATATTGGAAAAATATATAAGGAACACTCTTGTATGGGTGTTCTTTCTATCATTAGCCCTCTGGCTATAATCCTCCATTCATGTTGTCTACCTTCACATATCATGCTATTTATTGGAGCATATGTAGGGTGCTATTTTATTCTGTCTAAAAAAACCTGCAGGTATTCTGGACTTGGGGGTATTGCAAGTAGGGCAGTAATGAGGAGTAGGACTAACAGTGCTGATGCCACATGCTTTGATCCACTGTTATGTTTATATTCTGGCTCTTTTTTTCCTAAGCAATTGTTGGTAAAAAGACTTTCTGCTGTTGTTCCAAATGTATGATCTCTAAAACCAGTCGTTAGGAAGGGTATTCTCAATCAACTTCAGAGTCAGCAATCAAATCCCTAGCACAACAAATATCTACATCAATTAAGTATGTTTTCTATCTCAATTAGAATCTTCTATAAACAGACATAAAATCACCCATAATTGCTACCAATAAAGGAGAGAAAATGCAAAGGAAAAGGCAGCTTTCAATAGTTATCATGAAAATGTAATCCTAAAATGAATGATAAGGCCATTATATTCAGTACATTTTCAAAGCTTTTCCACCTATGTACATTCAGTAATAAACAGTATATTAGATCTGTAGTTGATGAGCATTGGTTTGGTTCCTTTACAGTGATTTACAGTGACTGAGGATACAACCCCTCGTTCTTTCCAGTAGCAGCACTATAAGGCTCGGCATATCAACAAGATATAATTTCTGATGAAATATGCTTGAAGAGTAGTTGTTGTTGTTTGTAACATGAAAACTAGTGTTTTGTTGTTGTCTCACATGGAGATCTGAGTACAGGATAAATCAAACTTATCCCACTTAATAAAATGGTTAAAACTGGCAAAATTTTTAAGTTATATCTAAATGGTTGAATTTAGCTGTTCTGTCTCTGCTTAGGGTTGTGGCTTTGCAAAACAGTTCAGAATGCTTTGAATTAGTAGGGATGTTTTGACTTCTTTGCATTTTTGAAACAAAATATGGTATTGCTTTTTTGACTTCTTAGAATTTCATCTTAAGAATGAAGTCTAATATATTTAGGGTGGAGGAGATCAGCAGAAGTTTTTCTTTTCCTTTCTTAGGTGATGATTAAACCTTCTTGCAAGTAGGTTGTTTGGACCCTCTTAAAGTCATCTGTGGTGTCAAACAGTGTGCTACTTTTACCAAACATATTGTACCTGGAGCTGAAAAACCTTCATGTTTCAGCAGATGAATATGCAGAACCTTTATTTCCACATATAGCTTCAGTTTCTAAGCCGTTGCTAGATTGTGTACCAGTAAGGCAAAGCTCCCTGTTAGAGCAATGCACTGCCATATGTTGCACTGGCTGTAGTCAAACAGGTCAGGACACAAGGCTTTGTGATTTTTTTGTGGGGAAAAAAAGGAGTGGAAAGTTGTACATTGATTCATGTTTCTAGCTTTCTAGAGACCATTTGATTCACATTCTAGTTTATATTAATTAACATGTTCTTTTCTTCAGATCGGTTTCCTTTTCTGCAGGTTTTTGCTGGTTTGTGTAACATACAGCTTGAAGTGTTCTATAAATATCATCATTTGATATTTTTGGATAATACAAATGTTTTTAGAGAACTCATTCAAAACTATTTCAAGGTGTGTGGATGCTATAAAGGTCTTAAAGCAACTTATAGGCATATTGATTCAAGCATTTCATACATCTATACTATTGGGCTACAGTGAAATGTAGTTTTGAGAAATATGGGGAATGATGCCCTGTATGTTTGGTGAGGTATTTTGGGACAGCCTGGCAAAGAAAAAATAACCAGTGCTATAAGAGACTTTGAGGTGGTGTGCTTTGACTCAGCTTGCTTTTGGTAATACTGTTAGAAATGTAGACAAAAAATGGTAAACTAATTTGAAGATAAGCATCAACTCAATTTATCCTTTATGTATTATATATATAAGTATATATATAATATATAAAATATAAAATATATATATTATTATTATCAATTTATTGACTTTTTTCCTTCCCTTAGTCAAGAGTGTTGTTTAAGCTGTATTAATATTAAAGACTTTGACTTGGCTGCAAGGAAATTAAAATTGGAGTAATTTAAGTGCTTTGTCCTTCCTCATGATATGGTTGTACTGAAATGTAAATAAAATGTCTGAGCTGAATGATGACTATAGCATCTCTGATGTGATGGTCTCTGGTTACTGGTTGCAGTCATCTTGTTGTATGATCTGTTGTTCTTTTGCATGTTTTTTGGAGTATCCTTGGTAAACTGCTATTGTGCAGTTGTGCATCTTCACTGCATTTTAAGTATGTTTAGATTTTTAGATTACCTACAATTCATAATGTGTTTTAGACATTTGGTTCATCAGGTTTTATAGTTACGTAGCTGACTAAAATGTATTTTTACACCTGTTTCCTGACTGAATTCAATTCTTAAATTTTCTATCCTACTGAATATTACACATTATGCTGAAGGGGTTGCTTCAAAGCTTGTAGATCAAATGAATAAGTTGCCTGAGTGCCACTGAAAATACCAAAGCTAAATAAGCAGAAGATTTAAACATTAGTGAAAATGCTGATTATTTTTCCCATCAGCCATGGAGTTACTTAGATGACATTGCTGTACACATGGGTGTAGAATATCATTGAGTGCTGAACAGAATGGAAAAGAAAACAATCACCTGCCTAACACCTTTAAGCAGAACAGACACATCCAACCCTTTTGTATTAGGTTCAAACTCTGAAAGAACATTTCACCGTTATTTTGCTAGTTATGACTGCAATTTAGAACTCTGTTTTGATAACTTGCAGCTGGGGAGGATTTGTCAGACAAATAAAAACATGCAAGTGTTCATGATCTTGACATCTTGCAATTTCTCCTCTTCTAGTGGTGAAGTTATTTGTGCAGTCCTGCCACAAGAACTTTGAAAGGCTAATACCATCTGAATGAAGCCCTGGTTAAGTGTAAAACCTGTCTTACTGTTCTGCTTGCTGTTCAAACACAGCAAACCACACTGCTCAGCATCTCAATCTCCCCTTCTGTAAAATGAAATATTGATATTTAGACAATAAGAGATTTTTTTGGATGTATATGAAGTTATGTAGTAAGTAGAGTAAGAATACTGATCTGTGGTCTTATGCTTCATTTATCTCAGCTTAATGTCAGTGTGTAATTAGAGAGTTCATTTCAGGATAGAAAACTGAATGTATTAGTGCTAATGTTGACAGTACCTTGGTTACCATAAAAAGATATATTTTTCTATGTGTTTTCTTCCAGAGGTGTTTCCATCAGCCTTTGCTCCTGCTGCTCTGTGAACCAGCTAGGGATGAATATGCCCTGAAGGTAGTATTGAGATAATTTTTCTAAGCAGTAGCTCTTCTTGAAATGCACATGCCTATTTCCTTAGATTTGAACACAACAAACATTAGGAGAATAAGAAAAAAGTAACCTTTCCTTGCTTTCATATGACTCGCTGCAAATCAGGAGTGTCATTATTTTTGTAGCAATTTCTTTTTCCTGAAAAGTAATGCAGGAAGCAGTTCTTTTACAGTGTCAATCACTGGAAGTACATGGTGTTGGCTCCCTCCTGTGCGTGGCTGTTTTCATGTTTGTCAGGTGGATTCTGGCTGATTTAATTGAAGCACTGGAGTGAGAATAGGTGCCTTGACAATATTTCCAGGGGCAGTTTTACAAGAAGGAGTTTCCAACTTGCAATGTTACTACTTTTGTTCTATTTGAGCATGTATGAAACATACCTACTGCATTACTGTGTCTTCTGCTGACAGTGTAGAAATGGCAGCCCTTGAGGACAGTAATGTCAGGGAAAAAGGCTGAATTCAGTAGATTAATTGGAGGTTTCCAGTGTACCTCCAATTAAGACATTATCCCTGTGTTTCCCATGGGATAACACACCCATAGGTTAAAAAGGTAAAAAGTTGATTTAGAAATTCCACTGAAATAATTACTATGGAATAATCAATTTTTGTTTATAACTAGTGAGCTGCACTGAATATAGAATTTGTCCCAGAATGAATTTGCTTGCAGGTCACTTGGTGGCAATAAACATTACTTTTTTTCTTAAATATTTTTTGGCACTATTGGGAGTGCAGAGGGATGTGTTTTGTGTGATTTAGATCTGCCGTGAAAGGATTTGTTTGAGGATGAGTAAATAAAAAGGCATAAACTGTACATCAGTTATGCTGACACAAAGTGTTGGTAAATTGGGTATCAAGAGCACAATAATATTTATGTACATATTGTTTTATTTTATTCAGTCCTATTGCATAGGTTTTATTGTAATGGTATATTGTTGGTGCTACAGCACAGTAATAGTGGTTTTGTGGTCTCTATTCCTTCTTCAGTGTGATCTGAATATATGAAAGTAGTAAAACTTTTGTATACATCTTGATCTGTGTATTTCTCAATAGGTATTCTACAGATAATAAGCAAGCTCCTCACTTCTTTCTATATTGAGACTTTATGAAAATAATGCTCATTTATTCCCTTATCAACATTTACATCCACACTTCCTTTTAGTCAATAGGAAACTATTTAAGCATGATTTTTAATTAGGGTGAGCCAAAATTAGATGCATTATCACTCTGTTTTTAGGCAACAGGTAAGTGAGAAGTATGAATATGTGTGAAAATGCAAAGAGAATAAAAAATAAAGAGAAAGCAAGCCAAGACTACCTTGAATTTCAACACAATGATTTAGAATCTTCATGAACTGAATATTCAATTGGCCACAAATTCCAGCTGCTCTGCATTAATTGTGCTATTGTGCTGTAAACAATCAGTCTCACACTGACTGTATGTTGGTCTTCTGGTTTTGTTTCTTCCAATATATAATCAAACTGTCTGCCACTAAGGAAAATGTTTCATGTTTCTTTTTTTTTTTTAATAATCATCCTGTAAGGGTAAGTCTATGTTTTGCTATGTTCCTGCTCTGCCAATGAGCTGACAAGTACAGCTGTGAAATAGCGTAGCTTAAATACAGTAATTTTTGGTCAATAATCAAGTTTTATACAATGACTGCATCCCCTGTCTCTTTTCTCATCTTCCACAAGCTACTGTTTCTACTGGAGAATCCACTTGCTTTGTTTCTTTGAATCTTTACCTTGTGCTTTATAAGAGTACCTGTTACCTTAGAAGCTGCTGGTGAAAATAATACTCTTAATTATGGAGGTGATATGCGTATTTTTCATAGTACAGTCTTGCTAGTCTGCATTACTGCAGATATCCCTTACCCTTTTGTGGCTTATGTTACTTCCACTACAAGCATCTCTGCATGGGCTACAGAGTTCTGCTGATGTAGTTAGACCAGTACAATTTATGTTGATGCAAAAACTAAGGATCTTGGAATTCATATAGAACTATTTCAGAGCTCGCAGTGCAGTAGTTGAAATGTGAATGTTCTTTGCTGCTCTGTCATTTTGTGTGGTAAATTGATTGCTGATGTCTAGTGATTCCATGTTTTCATAACCTTTTTGTATTCATTTAGTAAGGGGATAGAGGTGGATAGAGTCAGTTTGAATTGCTGCTTGTACATTTCCTTGCTTTTCTACATTTAAGTATTTTGGGGTGATATATCCTATGTCATGTTTTAGTGTGTGTGTATATACGTATACATGTGTCGTAAATAAATCCATTGTGAACATCTTTAACCAAGGAGTTTAAGAAATAATTTGACAATCCATGATCTAACTCAGCATGAGTTCCCTCTGGTTTGGATCATAGACTGTGCTATTTTCTGTATGCTACTCACCAGTATCTAGGTATCATAGGTGAACTCAACTATCTGCTCAGGAGGCAGATATGCAGACAGGATTGCACATAACTCACTGCATCTCAGGAAGTTAAAATCTTAGTTGACAAGGTAGCAGAAAGATGTTTGTTGCAGCTCAAGTTTGTCTCGGTTGAGGGCTGGAGGATAAAGAGAAAAATGTTTGACAGTGCTTGTGATGCTTTGAAGTTCAAGTTTACTTGATTTCTGAATTGGAGCTTGTCACAAGCAGTCTGGAAAAAGCTCACGCAGTGTAACGGGAAAGTTATGTTGGCTGTAAGCTTGACCAATTAAATGAGGCTAGCATGAGAGGAGAGCAGATTAGGACAGGGAACTAGCCTGGTACCTCAGTTTAGGAATACAGTCTGACCCCAGAGCAGTGATTGTGCCACTGTGTGTGTGTGTGAGGGGGGTGGGAGGGAAGACTTTCGTTTCGTTATTGCCTTTGTGTACTCATGTGAATGTGTATGCATATGTGTTGAGATGTAAAACTGCTTTTCTGAGCATGATGCATTTTTGTTTTCAGGACAGAAGGTATCTACTTTGTTTAATCTGTTTTGATTTATTTATTTTTTTCCCTCTTAAGTGTTTTCATAAAGATTAAAAAAGTAAAAAATGAATGTAGTTTCCTAAATATTTTTTTAATCAATTAAGCATCTTTCTATATCAATTTAATGAGCAGATTGGACTTCATATTCACAAAAAGTAATTGTTGGATTTTTTGAATTGAAAGAACTTTTTCCTTGAATACGCAGCAAGAGTAGGAATATCCATCCCCCCTTCTTGCTGCCTTAACAAAAGATATTTAAAGCATAAGTTACAATTCTTCCCATTTGTGTGCTGGATATGGCTACAGAATTTTGAAGTTATGTAAGCAAGTCAGCCTTGATAATACTTTGTGACCTTCATGGGTATTTTAGGCACTCTTAGCATGTTGCTTCAAGATACTGGTTCTTTGTTCCATTGTCTTTCTAGACCGTGTTTCAAATATTAGCTTGTAGCTTTACTAGACAGACTTAGAGTTCCTTTTATAATCCATATGAAAGTGTTTAACTTGGAGTTGGACAAAAAGTGGAGTGACTATTCAGATGTCATCCTGGAAATACAGTTTCTTTTGATCCCTAAAGTATATTTCCGTTTGTTGCACACTAGTGTCCTAGGTGTGCAGGTACCTGCCTAAGGTAATATGTTGCCATCATTAAAGTGGTTAAATACAAACTTCTTTGCAAAATACCTGAAAATTGTAATTAGGCTTGAACAGGGTCATGTAAGAACATCTGATGCTTAAATGTTAATTTACAAACATACTGAACCGGGATAGGAATGAATGATAAACTTAATTTCTCTGATTCTCTATTAAGGGGTATTCCTTCCCAGTGTCTAGCTCTCCTTACAGCTCTCGTGCTATATAAATTAAAATCATGATTTATTTGCTAGTCTTTGCTTCTATGAAACGTAGGCCCAAAATACATAATAACCATACAGCCATTAAGGCATATGTGTACCACTATTCGTATTTGCTAAATATATGGTTGTGGGAAAAAGCTACACTAATTTGACATTTTTTTGATTTGGAAAATAAAAGTTTAGGAATGCATGAAGTTTTCGTGATGTAGGACTATAAGCAAGGTGAAGTTTTGTTGGTCAAGCGGTATCTGATATAATTGACAAGAAAATAAGCAAACTCTGGAGCGTGCAAAAGCTATGGTTTTTCTTAGCATTTAGTTTCCAAGCCATCATTATAGAGAGCTGTATGTGAAACTGTAAATCAATACTACTTTGTTCTTCATGTTGTGGTGTTTTTTCTTTAAGGGCAGAGTTACAGGCTAGGGAATGACACTTCTCCTAAAGTGGGAACCCTGCTTTCCCCTCACTTACTGCTGTGTTCTTGCTGTCAGTCCTGATCATCACTGTTTTCATTTCACCAGTAAACTGAATGTTTGCTCCATCAACATAAAATAAATGCATCTGCAACAGTCACCCAGTAAAGCACGGTGTTTTGTGAGCTGTTAAATTAGCTTCTCCATCTGACCTGAGATACAGACCTTATTTGTAAACATTAAATTCTGATTTAACTTCATAGAATGATTGCTATGAAGAAAATTGTGTTTCCTGATCTTGTTTTAAAATATATTTACATTAAGCTTAAGATGTTTTTGGCATCTACACTGATTTGTATGCTTGAAATAATTTTCCCAGGTCGTTTATTATTGTATTGAAAACTTCTTTTTAAGAAATGCTGAATTATGCCTTTGTGGAACTCTGCTCCTTGCTTGTCTTGAAGATGGATGCATTCAGCTGTGGGATAAGCATATGCAACACCCTTGAGTTGTACATGTTTAAACCACTTAACACTAGAAGGATCAAGATCTTGACCCTGTATCTCTCCAACTGATACTTTAGTTCATTTATTTTAAGTAACATTAAATTTTTGTACTTAACTCAACTGTGTTTTTTACTTACTTTTCCCTTTTGTTTTCAAATACCCGAGTAATGTCAACAAAAATATTATCAAAAACTTATCTTCCAAGCATTATTTCCAAATTTTAGGATTACCACGTACACAGAGAAAAATTTTCAAGTTTAGTCTGGTAGACTAAGGGATATGAGTAAAACTTGTTGAATGAGATCATAGAAAACACTTCGAAAAGGCAATCTTAGAACATATATTCTTAACTAAGACACTCAGAATTGTGGCCTGAGTAGAGAATGGCACTTGTCATGTCCTCTTCTGTCTTTTACTCAGGAGCTAACAGCTCATCTTCTCTGTCAGAGATCAACTACTACCTTCCTCTTTAGCAGTACAGTTTTTTTTTCATAATTAGATTACATTAACAGCTGTAATCCTTAACCTGTACTTAAACAGAGTTGTTCTGCTTTTAGTATAAATTATGGATGAACAATAATTTGTCTGGTTTTGGCTGCAGTATCAGTTGCTTTAACACAAGATAATTACCTTTTGAATGTTGCCCCCACTAATTAAAAATCTATAGCATTGTCTGAATTGTTTTCAGTAGTTCCTGTCCAGTTACCAAGGCAACAGAGTTTTCTCAAATTGAAGTAGTCTGTTAGACGATGTGCTTAAATACTAAAATATAAACTCTATTTTTCCATGTGAAATAATACCTTTTGAAGGTATCATCTGTTATTTCAACTTCAGTGTGTTTATGGCACTGGGAAGTCTGCAGAATTCTTTCTTTAACATGGAAACCAAGTTAAGACTGCAGTTCTCTCCTTGCTTTTCTTCTGGAGCCTGTAGATAAATTACACTAAAAACGTTTGATTTAGATTCAGTCTTTCATTTTGAAGTATTCCAACAGAGTATTCTGTTATGCTAAGAGAGGTAATGAATAAAAACCAATGATGTATTTTTTTAACAGTTTGTCTATGATTTGCAGTATAAGGGGTATTTCATGGGAACCGTTATTTCATTGTCTTGTGTAGCGAGTTTGACTTCAGCTTCACTGTAGGATCAGCCCTCATATAATTACAGAATAAATTGAATATTTTTAGCATATTTGGGGTAGACTGGAACTTTTTATGAACAATCCAGAACTTTTAAAATGAATCGCTTCTGATTTCGGGTGTGTGTTCTCTCTCTCCATTTAATCCTTTTTATCGTTGAAAGAAGGGGAGAATATCCTCTCTAAGTCTGGGAAGAGATTATATCCGATGCTTTTGATTTAGAGCCACTGTCACTTCTTGAGTTGAAGTGAACTGAAGACACTTAACTCAGTGTTTTGAAAAGTAGTAAATGCATGTATTTAAGAAGATAGACTTTATTGGAAACTGAATAACAAGGAAGGCCTGCAGTATTCTAAAATCTGAAATAATTCAGTAAAGCTATCTGCATGCGCTTATGTGCAAAGAAAAAAGATTCCAGTGAACTGACAAGTCTCAGTATAATGGACTGAAATATTCTTTTTTTTGCTTAGTTTTTCGTAGTTTTATCTGCTCAACTGGTTAGGCTGACAAGTGTTCACACCTGATAGTTCCTCAAGGAATATGTTTGAGTGAAAGGTAATGTATGCTCTTCCTTTGTAATGGATTTTGCTATGCGTTGTACATCTGTTTGTCATTTAAGGACATATTGTGGCCCATGTGAACCTCTTTTGTCTTTGGACAAATAGTCTTAGTATGGAGATGTTGCTTTTTGTGAACTGTCCTTTGATTTCTGTACACTTCTACATGCTTAGAATTCATAGAGCTTTTCCTAAACATTTGCACTGCGGGAGAAATTAAAGCTTTGGTCTGTTACAACACAGTTAGGACCTCTTGTTTTCTGCTTCCAAATTTGTGTAAATAATTGAGTGGAATGGAATGTATGAACCAAGCTCAGGAGGATAATAGAGGTCAGCATCGAAGGAACAATGAGATAGGTAGCTAGAGAAATACTTACTTCCCTTATGTTGATGATACAAAGTGTTATTTAGAGATACGGTTCTGTAATTGTACGTAATGGGAAAGCTGTGGCTGTCTTTATGTGGTTGTTTGCTGCTTCTTTGACTGAAAATAGTTTGAGAGCGTCAGTTGAAACCAGTGCTATTCTAAGTCTTGAGAAATGTGCTTCAAGCTTAAAATCAAATAGAAATATTCAGAGTAGAGACTTGGTGTGAACAAAGCAAGTTATTAATTCCACTGAATGCATGATTTCATTTAGTTCAATTTCCCTGTGGTCATTCAAGGAACTACTTTGTATTTCCACAAATAATGCAGTGTCACAATCAATGGAGATAAATTCTATGGAGCAATCTTATGAAATCATGTGTTATCTACCAATTTTATTTTTTTTTTTTGAACAAGTTTGAATGTAGTGGAAACTAAACATGAGAGTACCGACAAAGGAGATTATAGGAGTATGTCTTCACAGTATGAATGCAGTAGTAAGTGACTGTAAGTTATAAAAATGGATGCACAAATGTAATTTCAGGGATTGCAAGCTGCCACATCTAATAAAAATTTAAAACGTGGGTGGATTTTTGATGCTCAAAAACCAGTAAGAAAACTAAATCAGACTTTAAGTTATTAGAATTTGTCTTCGAATAGAACCCTCTCTTACTTTTCTCCCATGAGTAGAGTAGCGCTTAGGGGTGGGGGTTGTCTCTCACATAGTTTTCAGCCTTAATGTTTGCTCAGTGTACATCATATATATATATATATTTTCTATAAGGGTCTTCTTAGAACTGCTGCTGGAAATGCTGATGTTTAAGCATTGCTATAGCAGGTAGAAAGCTCTACTGTGGCCAGCGTCTTTAAGTTGCAGAACAAGCATAGGAGGGGAGGAATCCTGGAATCATAGAATCCTTAGAGCTGGGAGGGACCTCTGAGGGCCGTCTAGTCCAACTCCACTGCAGGTGAACAGGGACACCACAGCCAGATCAGGCTGCCCAGGGCCTGATCTGACCTTGCCTTGAAATTCTTCTGGTATGGGGTATCAACCACATTACTAGGCAAGCTGTTCCATTACCTCAACCGCCCACACTATAAAAGACTGTTTTCAATATATCTAACATAATCTACTGTCTTTGAGCTTTTTGAGCTATTTCCCTTTGTTTTGTCACCATGGACTCTGCTACAGAGTCTGTCCCTTTCTTTTCTGTAACTTACCTGTAGATACTGGAAGGCCACTATCAGGCCACCCTAGAGTCTTCTCTTTTTTAGGCTGAAGAGTCACAGCTTGTCCTCATAGGAGAGGTGTTCCATTCTGTGGATTGTTTTGTGACCCTTCTTTGGATGCACTCCAACAGATTCATGTCTCTCAAGTAGAGAAGCATGCTGATTTACCAAGGCCAAACAACTGGCAGATGTGTTGCTTACTATTCTCAGTGGTAAGCCTGAAACTTACCTTAGTGCTCCAACATATAAAAGCTTCACGATCTTTTGTGTATATATATGTATACATTTCTAATGCAGCCTGTCATAGTTGTTGGACACTGAAAGGCTGAAAATTAAAAAAACATATCTATTCATAGAGTAATGTAACCCTCTACTGTTTATCAATACTTAAAGCACCTTTTTAAACACTGGAGAAAGCTATTCAAGTGGGTGTGTGCTAAAGAAACTGAAAAGAAATCTTGATACTCTACTTTGAAACAAGCAGAATGTTCAAAGTTTTTCTTTTTTTAGATATGCAGAACAATGTCAAAAAAAGGAGAAACTGTATTAATAAGTACTTTATTACCTTACATAATGCTTCTTTTAATTTGAATTAAAACAGTAAAGCCAAAATTTTATTTTCATATAAACTGTGCTGTATGAAAAGAAGAACCAGCAAACTAACTGTATGTGGAGTTGAAGCTTTGTGGCCTCATCTTCTAATAAGCTTGTGTATCCAACAGCAAAACACAATCTTAGTTCAATGGAGATGAGAGAGAAGATAGAAAGGGATGGATTAAATTATGAATGAAATGTAATAATTTATTCACCTACTGCAGTTCACAATCACAGTGAGCAAGAGATGTGATGAATTTTTAAGTCTTTATCATCACTTAAACATTGGAAGCTCTGAATGTGTATTTTGCATTGTACTGGGGTGAAAATGTTATGTCTGAGCTAAGGCCACTGTCAGACATATATAATAGATTATTTAAAAAAGAAAGAAACAAAAAAAGAAAAAGTTGTCTGGCTTAAGTGATAATGCTGGGTAGAGAGCAAATGAGCATTTGTATGGCATGCAAAAAATAAGATTGAGATGCCAGGGCCAGCAGTCCAACAAACCTCCACAGCTACCACATCATCATATGCCCCTTTCTTAAATATATATATAAATTGGTTTACAGCTGACATGGTTCCATGGCTGTGATTATTTTGGACTCTCACAATATAAGCATAGATGTGACACCTGTTGTCAGATCTTGGAGCTGCAAGTCTAAGTTCTATTTGTGTTGGGGTTCTTTCACTCCTGATCCCCTCTCACTGCAACAAAGCCTTTAAGTTTCTGAATGTTTATTATATGCATTTTGATGCTACTTGTCTGTAAAGGACTCCAGCTGAAATTAGTTGTTTTGCACCTTCTTTTGTGCTGAAGTGTTACTTCTTGTGCTGTTAAGAAAATGCCCTCAGCCAACCTGCTACGTGAATTGTTCTTCCATTTCTGTACTTGTAGTTTAAACCGAATGCAATGGTAACCACCTACAGAATCACAGAATGACCCAGGTGGAAGGGACCTCAAGGATCATGTAGTTCCAACCCCCCTGCCTAGCAAGGCCACCAAACATACAACAAAAACCTACTTAGTTTTAACTTTTAAATTTAAACTGTTTAAGGCAGTTTATATTTCTAAGCCTATTTTTCTTATGCATTTGGGCAGGAAGTTGGGAGGTCTGTGGGAACTCCAGGACAAGGAATTGCAGGATTGCTGAAGCCAGGCTGTTTTCAGATTATATGATTCTCAGAAGTGCAATGACAGAAGAGTAAACACGGTTAGGTCAGCCTCAATCCAATAGAAGTAATACAGCTAAGGAGCCTTCCTGCAGGCAGGTGGTAGGCTGGGATGTGGTTAAAACCACAAAAAGTAATTGCTGGTCAGGAGATCATTAGCTAGTTTTTTCCTGAACTTCCACAAAACTTCCATCAGTAGCAGTATGGTTAATGATGCAGGTTGTCTTTGAAAGAAAGCTTCTGTGGCAAAGGTGTCCTTGAACTTTAAATATTCTCTGAAGTTTGTATTTCTAGTTCTTTCATGTTTTGAGCTTCAATTAGTGCTAATGGAATATATATATATATATATATATATATATATACACACACTTACAAAAAATATATATATAAATATTTTTACTGATCATCATTTAAAATCTCATCAGCCTAATGTGATTTGTATATTTCTTGCATGCACTTAATCTACACTTTTGTTATCTGCCAAAGCGTAAACTGCATAATGAAACAGAATGTTGTGTTCTAACATCCCAGATAAATCATCATCATTTCAGTCCTCATCGTGGTAATACTACTAATAGGTCTGTGGGAAATTGTTTTCACTTTGGTGCTAGGGGGATTTGGGCCTTGGAAATCAGCAGTAGATAAATCAAGATACTTGGCCTCATAATTGCAGAGTGAAGAGAAAAGGAACAAATGAATATTTTACATTCTACTTTTTATTAAATAGTTAAGTTGGCAATACTAGCAAAGTATTTTCTAGGAGCGTGAGCAGACAGCAGAGTTGATTCCAGTTGAACTCACTCCCTTTCTTGAGCTGCTCCTTGCAAGATCTTTGAGAGAAGCAGCTAGACATCTCATAAAACAATGAAGACTGCACAAACAGCTAAACTTAGAGTCTGGATTATCTGGACTGTAATCAATCAAAATCTAAGTGTTATTACTTGTCAAGTAGTAGGTGGGTGCTATTAGTAAAAGGAATAAAGTGCTTGAAATGCATGAGATGTTTTCAGCTATTGCAGAATGGTTAATGATGGAACGGACCTCTGGGGGGCTATGTGGTCCAACCAATTTCAGTTCTTTACAGATACTGAAATGCCCCTGAGCTGCCTTTTCCCTTGTCCAGTCAGGCCCAGATTTCTCAGCTTCTCCTTGTGGGAGAGGTAAACTTTCAAGTGAGTTTGGATTATACTTTTAAAACTGTTATACAATGTTGGAAAGCTTCAAGGAAGTTCTTGTATGTAGTGATTCCCTTTAGAAATGAAGGCACTGACCACTGTTAGAAAACCCCCTTGTGTAGCCATGTGACTTAAGAGTTTTATTGACCACTGTAGCAGCTCTTTTTTTGGATGGATGTAGCGTGAAGAATTGTGAATAAATTGTTTATGGTTCTGATTGTTTAGTGGGTTTAGAAGCCATTTCACCTTCAGAAATAGGAAGGAGTGTCAGTACAATTAAGGAGTCTTTGAAAATGTTTTGTTATCTAACCTAATGTTAAATGAATTCTTTAGTCTTTTGGTGTTGCTTATATGCTTTGCTGCAAAATAAAGCTTTGCATGGGTATTCTTTTCTTTCTTGGATGCAAGTCAGCCTATCTACTTCAAAATCTGACAACGTATTTAAAATACAGGACTCTCTGTATTGCGATGAAGTCGTGTTTACATCACTTGTTTAACTATTGACTTAAACCAGCTGAGTTGCTGTATGTATCAAGGTTGTTTTGGTTTTGGTTTGTTTTTTTCAGTTTAAGTACCGGCACTAGTAATTCAGCCCCAGGTCACTAATTACAAAACAGGTTCCTTAATCTGCTGGAACAAGTGTTTAGTAGTATTAACAGTGCTTCTATTTATAAACTTTATGACAGTGTATCTTCCTTTGTTAAATGCTGAGTTGTTTGGTGCATCCTGCCCTCAGACATGTACTCTTGCAACACTGTCAGCCATTGAGTTAGCTGTAAATCAGAACACAATTGTATCTGGTTATTTGTTGCTAACAATAATGTTTATATGGTAGTTTTGGCATTGCTCCTTCCTAATCTGGAGAATGTAAGTGAACAATAACTCTAGAACTGTTTCTTTAATGCGCATTTATTCTGATTCCTAGTTTTTATATTTTCCTATTATGTTAAGAAACGGAAAATAAGTTCATTTGTGTTTATTAGGCAAATATGTTTTTATTCATTGTTTCAAACTAAATTTGTATGTAAATTGGTATTTAATGCAGTGATGCAGAAAACAATGTTGCTTCTACTACTTAATAGAAGGGATTCCTGAAACCTTAACTTGCCAGATGTTAGATATCCCTAATAATAAATTAAGAAAGGAAAACCTAAAGACATTTTTGTTTCAACTTAGATTTTATGCCTTTCATGTGTCATAAGTATAGAAGTGCTTTGATTTTTGGGGTAGTGTTTTAAGTAGATTTCGCTTTGATTAAACTTCAGGCCTCAGCTTCTTAAATATGGATGTCTTTTTCAATGTACACTGTCACTTTTAGTGATGGGAGTTTGTCTATTCTATGCTGTGCACCAGCTGTGCACTTTGCAGCAATGCTCAGAGAATCTGTAAGCCAGGTAGCGCATTACTGTTTGGAAAGCTTCATTTCTTACGTATGAGGTGTTATTCTTTGGTTTGAATGTTTCTGGTTAAATGGTCTCTTCCTTGGCAAGTATGAACTGTATTTAATTGGTTGAGTTCCTCTATTTACAGCTTAAATTTGCTGCTTTAATTTAGATTTGTATACATCTAGCTTTGAATATATTTATTCTTGCAGAACCTGTAACAAAAAAATAGTTACGCTTTGCTTATTTGGATGTTGTTTGCCCTCTTTATTTGCCTCTTCCTAGGCAGAATCAAATAGTTCAGACAGTAATTTGTGAGAATTCAACCCAAGCTAGGAATTGGTTATTTAAGTGACATGTCAATTTATATAATTACTGGAATTAAAATGCACCTTCCACTGAAATGTCTAACTCGCAATTTTTCCTTTGCAATAACAATTGATTGTTTTTGCTCAGACCCCTTTCCAATGTTAACTGTTTTGAGTGATTGAGTTTTGCAAACTTTTAAGAACAGCATTGTATCTGCAATGCGTTTTGTGTTTGAGTGACTGAATTATAGGTGAAGGCCTATTGTACACAGCTGGTATGTTTTTTAGACCTGACATGTGGAGGAAATAAATTGCATACATGACTACTTAAACAATGACTTTTCTCACTTCATAGTTTTCAGTCAAGGTCTCCTGTTCAGCTTATGGCTTAAAAGTTGGTAGTGTCTGTACCTTCAGTGTTGTACTTAATACTTAATTTTCTTAATATGTATCATGACTTTGCATGTGCACCTGTTTTTCCTACAGCACTTTGAACTATTAGAGAAGCTGAGATTTAAATTAGCTTCAACTCTAATGATTACAAACAGAGTTCTACATTTACAATTAATAAATATGAGAACATGAGTATCTACTGTGCAGGTGACAGAGTGCTTGAACAGCTGCCCAGTGCAGTCATGGAGTCTCCTTCTCTGGAGATATACAGGACCTGCCTGGACACTTTCCTATGTGGCCTGCTTTGGCAGGAGTTTGGGCTGGGGGATCTCTAGAGGTCCCTTCTGACCCGTGTGTTTTTGTGATTGTGATATCTGTTGATATAGTAGCTATAGGGATTCATTGGTTAAAGGGCACAAGTACTAAAGATCAGAGTTTAGTTTCCTAGTAGTTGCTTTTGTTGTATTAGAAGTTCTGTGTTGTGGGTTTTTTTTGTTTGTTTTTTGTTTTGTAAAAGGGGAGGGGTGGAGTTGGACATGATTGCTCTTCACTTAACTACATGTACGTTCTCCCACACAAATATTTTCTCTCAGATGATACATAACACAAAAGACATGGCCAAGGTCATAATTTAATCATAAAAGTGTCTCTTAGGAAGCAAATAAGTGTGTGTTGTGCTGGGAGACAAATACATGTATTATATTTTTTCTCATTATGAGTAGGAAGAGCAGTGGAAGCTGACAATGTTACATGTAAAGAAATGAAGGAGCCCTTCTTTCAGAATAGCTGTTTTTTAAGCCTTTCTTCCACTCTCCAGTTCATTGCTATGGATATTGTAGCTATATTAATGGCTAATGAAAATATTTGTTTGCTCTGAGTTGATAGCAGGGCAAGGACAGAAATACCGGTTTTTAGTTAAAAATAACATTGTTTGAAGACTACAATGTGCTGCCTTTCAAGTAATTTTATCATATTTGATCACTGACCTGAAAAAGAGTAACATTTGTGTGAAATCTAATTGTGTTTGGGTGCGGTTAACTAGAATACACCTGCTGTTAGCCTGATGCCAAGAAACTTGTGAAGCGAGTATTGGTCCATGCATTTCCTAAAGACAGAAGAGTCAGCTTTTTACTTTCAATTGCAGGGATTTGAAAATAGCCAAAAGGAAGAGGCAGATTTTGCGTAAGTTTTTTCTGAATCTAGTAGGCGTGCCTGTGTCTCCTGCCTTTGATCCTGAGCTTGTAAAGCAGTTGAGCACTTAAGTATGTCCAATTTAGCAAAGTATGAACTTTAATCTTAAAACTTGAATATAAAACTGCTGTTTCTTGATGCAATGGCAAATATTTTATGAGGCAATCTCATTCTAGCAAAACCACACATATTCATATCTGTAACAGGTTATTAAATAAGATTACCACGAGACATGAAACTTTCCTCAAGGAAGAAGCTAGGATTAAAGGTGAATGAAAGGAAAAGAGAGTGAATCTGTGGGCTGTAAATACTTGCAGTCAAAATGCTTGATATTGTTAAATATCAAGTTCTTAGAGACAGATCATTATCAGAGATATTATTTAGATAATCATAGTTTTATTTTAAAACAAAATCTTCTGGTTTAAAACAATCTTCTTGGGGAGAAAGAGGCAAAAAAAAAAAAAAAAAAGTATGTGCAACATGGTAGTCTTTGATAAGGGATGATACAGCCATTGTAGATGGTTTAGATACAGTAATCCTTTGTGATTCGTGTCCCTCATATCTAGAGGCAGAAACTTGGGAATATCAGTTACATGAATCTGAACAGTCCAAAAAGCCAAACATCAATGGGGTCTGCTCCACAACACACAATCAAGGAGGAAAAATTATTCAGGAATTTGTTCACATCGTCATACTCACGTGCCTTGATTCTGCTATGTGACTTCAACCATGCAGACATCTGCTGGAAATTTGGTGCAGGGAACTGCAAGCAATCCAGAAAACTGCTGGAGTGTGTTTAAGTTATCTTCCTAGTGCTGGCGACTGAGCCCAAACAGAGGAGAGGCATTACTGGACCTGTAGTTAACCAATGCAAAAGAACTGAGAGGTGAAGATGAAAAGTAGCCTGGGCTGCGGTGATTGTGACCTCATAGAAGTCTTCACCTTGAAGGTCATAGGATGGGTAAAAATCAGAAACAAGTCCCTAAACTACAGAAAGGTGAACTGAACTTTCAGCTGTTTGTGATACTAGTGCATGGAATCTCCTGGAAAAGCAAGGGCTGAGCGATGGTTCCAGTCATTTTTCTTAGGGCACAAGGCTTCTCAATGCTGATGTTCAAGAAGGCAGGCAGGGAAGGATTTCAAACTAAAGCACAAAACCAAATTGCATAGGTAGTGGAGTCAGGGATATTCTTCCAGGAAAGATGTAATGAGTTTTAAACTATTTGGACTGGTGGTATTGTATCATTAATTGAGCTTTCATTGTTACTTGTTTGAAAAAAGTCTAGGCAGTCCTAGCTGCTGGAGTGTAACTACATTATTAAAACAATATCGGAAAGTATGGCAGTTGTACAGTATGCCGGTGTGCTCACGTGGGTTTCAAACGTGGGGTTGTGGTTGATAAAGAATGATCCAATCATGCTTAAGGCTCTTTGTTCCTGGTTTTCTACAACAGATATTTTTGCTTGAGAATTTAAAATCAGACATTGCATTGTCAACAGCTGGAGTGACTGTGCAAATCATCATCTGAGCTTATTTCATTCATTAGGAATGAATCAAGTCTTCCGAACAAATATTCCAAATGTAATTTCTTAGACATTAGTAGATTCAGATTTGCATTTGTTCGAATTCTTTTTACTTTAATCTTTCAACTGAAACATCTTTTTCTTCCCTTTCCCAAGATAAATGTGAAAGAGGACAAAAATCAACAAAACCTAACCTTTTCAGTGTCAATTTTATGAGTTATGGAATTTGTATTCCTCAGGGCATTTTCATAGACTCAAACTAGGTGTTGTTGTGTATTGTTTGCTCTGAATAGGGCATATTTTAATGTATACTTTGTGAAAATTTCCGAGTGTCCAGATATATTTCCATGGTGATCTAATAAGCAAAAAAGTATACAATGTGTTCACAAATCATGAAGATCTGCTTGCCAAATGCAAATATTTCAGACTTCTCTGTAGGCACTGTGAAGCACCAGCAGCTGTGCAATGTAGAGCTCATTGGCTGAATAACGATAAACACCTCTTCAACCATTATCCATTATATTTGACAGCTAACGTGTTGTGGACAGGAAGGGTCTGCCCATCTTTGCAATTTGGTAATAGCTTTTTTTGCTTTTATGGGATAGTTTCTGCTGAGATAGTTTTAATGGGTTAAAAACAATCTGCCTATTAATTTTCAAACTTGTTGGTTTTGCTTATTATCAATAGCAACATTGTCAGATGAGATTTCAATATCTTAAGCAGAAGTACTTTGGAATATGTTGAAAGAATAACATTTCTGAAAGCATTGGACACTACCAGGCTGTCCTGGTTTCTAAAGTAGTTTAAAAAAAAAAACAAAAAAAACAAAAAAAAATCCTGGTGAAGTCTTACTTGCTTGTTGATGATTTGATGTCTGATACAAGGTGCAATTTTAACTTTAAAGTAGGGGGAAAAAAAGCAGCTTTATTGCTTGGAGACTTTGAATCAATCACTACCTCTTTGACAGAAGTATTAAAGCTGTTATTTTTGTGCAGACCTTGGTAGTAGGTTATACTAGTGAGTGTAATAATGCATTTTGTGGGACATCCTGGGCTTTACACCATTTCTCTAATGAATCAATCCCTGAAATTTTTAGTATGATTCATGACTTTTCGTTATTTGAAGTGGCATTTAGCACAGTTGTCACTGGAGAATTACAGTGATAGCCTTTTCTCTTTGGCACAAGATCTACTTTTCCCTTTTAAGGATTTCTCTAAAGCTATTTTATAACCCTTGTTCTTAAATAAAGTTTTTATGACGTTATTTGGGACCAATTGATCAAATCAACTTTTTAATACTGCTGACTATTTTCTAAACGCAGTGTGAGAAATAGCAAATTGAAGGCAGGTAAATCTTTGCTAAAAATGGGTTGGTGATGTTCTGCCTTTAGTGAGATCCTTTCTATGATTATCATTACAAAAAGAAACTTGTTTGTTTTTTTTTTTTTTCTTACCTCCTCCCCACCACCAGATAGTCCCTTTGAAGCTTTGGCAATTCTTTTCAAGTGATAGGAATGGAAGAAAAAGCAGTCTTTCCATGGGAAGCAGTGGCGAGCAAGAGCTAACTTATTTGGCAATGAAATGGATGTTTGCAGAAGTTTTATTGAAGCGCTTTAGGAGCAGAATTCTAAGTTGCTGGTCTGTGGAGGTCTTTCTGGTGCTGTTATACAGAGTTGAGATCAAAAAGTGAGTCATAAGCAGAAGAAATATCGAAGTTGTCAAAGGCACATACCGAAAAGTTTAGAGGGAAGTATTAGATTCTGTGAGTGGAATGTGTATATCATACTACACTGAATAATAGTTGTTCAAGTGTATGATGGATTTAGCTTCCTAATATGAGGTTTAGTGTATCTTCCAAATACATAAATGTCAAAGTTCTGACAGAATAAAAAGCAACTGTGTGATGTTTTCTGCTTCACATGTGTTTGTGTGTATGATAACCAAGACACTGCTTTTCACACACAGCTTGAAACAAGCTAATTCCATTACTAACATCAGAAGAGTGTTTTCCTGAAGCTGGGGCCAACAGAGTAAGGATGTGATGATGCTGTCTTTATTGTGGTTTCACCTCTGATCTGATTTCAACTTGTTATCTGCATTGTACCATTTCCAAGGGCAAATGGGAGATATTCAACTCAGGCTGCCACTTTTCATTACTATTGGTAGTGATGGGGTTTATGTTTAAGAAATGTAAGGAAGCTGACAGCATGAGACTTAGCATTTTCATGTGCTAAGTTTAATGTAATTTTCTTACACTGAGAAGAAACAACAAACCTTATACACCAGTGGATTCACTTCTGGTTTATTAAGGCTCAAATTTCAATTGTCACTTAAAAAGGAGGAATTCATTCTTGATTTACTGCTACATAACACTTGGTATGCCTTTGAACACCATTATTTGGAGGAGCATGTTATAGAAAGATTTCAGAAATTGCTCAGATCTTCATCTGATGAGAGAGAGGTATGCATAAAGGGAAAATAGCTAGCACAGGGAAACATAAGAGAATGTATCAAGGAAAATCCTGTTGTAGATCATGTTTTGCCATGTCTTCTGAATCACTGTTTATTCTGTGTTTAAGTACTTTCAGAAACTTCTAGTTCAATCCAGTGGTCTTCTGTACATGTTCACTTTGGATATGATGATGAATATGACGCAGACTTTTCCTCCTTCATTCATCTCATTTGGTCTTTTTTTGTGTGTGTATTTTGAATACCATCTTATTTCCAGTTATCTGCTTTTCTCTTACCATCTGAGGAGTTGGGTGAAGACCGTGATAGTCCTTAATTATTGAGAAGTTTTGCTGTTTCAGCTGAAAGAGAAATGAAGGAAACAGATTGCTAGTGATTTCTCTACTACCCTCATGTCTTCAGTCACTTGGGTTAATAGCAATATTGTTCCAACTCTGTAAACTGTAAGGATTTCCTCTTCTAGAATGGAACACTAACAAAGTTTACATGATTTTGTAAACCAGTTTGTTTCTTTAAACAGCATTACTCAAACAATTGAGTTTGCAGCCACAAGTATGAGTAGCATACAGGTTGCCCTTTCATTTGCGTTTGTCAACAATATTACATTTTACGTGTGCCTGAGCTCAGGTGGAAGTTGTAGGTGATCACATTAAAGCTGTAATTCTTGTTTCAGAATTGGCTCTCTCAATAGACAAATGCCCAAAGAAAGTGTTCAGAGTGCAAGAAAACTTCTTGTCCAAGGACATCAGAATTGGGGTCTCTTATCTTCTAGCTTAACTCTGCAATCCAAAGAGAGGAAGGAGGCTGTCTTCTGTAGATGTCCGCTGTATAGATGTTCTTGAAGATAATGAAGAATCTGTTAAGACTGTGTGAATGAGAAGAGTAAGGGCCAAGTTATCATGTTCGCTTGGAACTCATTTCTGAATGCAATCAGTAAAGCACTTTTTTTCTTAAAGCAGGAGGGAGGTATGAAACATAGCCTGAAAAGAAGAGCCTGGCTTAAAAGTGATCAGAAAGAGTTGCTACCCCTGAAATAGAAGTTTCCAGTTTAGAATTTAGTTATTTGTTGTCAGTGTTGGGGTTTAATAAATGTTTTTACACATAGAACTCCAAGCTCTGAATGGAAGTGTTGGGGCAACACTGCTTTAAAAATAAAGAACAGAGGCCTGGTGGACTTATATTAAATAGTAAGCTGTTCCCTCAACATTAAAATAGTGTTGGAGGAATCTAACAGACTCCAAGTATGTTGTGACACCAGTACAATTTAGATACCTTAATTGACTACAATCATAGTGAGAGAACTTTTGGGCAGCCTCTCCCCCTCTGCATCCCTGTTCTCTACCAGGTGATAATGGAGAACTGACTTCTATACTGTTATGAAGAAGAAGAGGGGGGACAGGGGGTAACCAACAAAACATTTCAACATCATGATGGGGGAAGAAGAGATCTAATCATGGACTACATAGCTATTCCTTGAAGTAGTGAATAAACAGTAGTGTGAAATTCCTTTATTGCCAGGAGTGTTATGTGGGCTAAGATGCAGAGCTGCACTGTCACTATGTATGGCAGAGGGGATTGTAGTCATAGTCTACTTACACCTTTGTAGTCAAAAACAGGAACTACTAGTTGATGAGAATTTTATTATGTCTTGGGGTGTCTTGCTGATTGCTTGAAGCAGAAAGTTATCAGCTGGATGTGGTCATCAGCTTTCTGTTGGGATTTGAGCCAAGTGGAAAGCTATCTACAAGATGACATGCAACAATAAGTAGAACAAAGAACTCCTGATCCTTGTGTGAGCAGCTTAATCTATTTTATGCTGCACTTTCCTAACAGTGAAATTGGGATAATTGTGTTCTACTGCCCTCAGGGGTGCTGTGAGGGTAAATACAGAGTATTCAGATGAATTGGCCAGGAGAGCCATAAAAATAGTGGGAGAAGTAATAATTTTCGCAGCAAATCTATAAAAGAAATCTTAAGTAAAGGAAATAGTGTGCTGGTCAGACTATTTGAAATTCTGTTCTCATATTACCCTCAGATTTGAGTGTACAGCTAATAGTAAGTTACGTTTAGCACAAAATCAAGTTTTGCTTAAATGGTTTTTACTTGATACTTGTAGTAGAACTAGCTACTACAGGTGATACTGACATTTACTAACTTTGAAACCATCACTCTTGTGTGGTAGCTGTGGAGAAGTACCTAAACTACTGTACCTAAACTACCCAGGGCTCTGTCAGTACACAAGACTTTTTCTTGTTAGTACCTTAAAGGTATGCATAGTATGGGTTTTCTGAAATCTTTTATTTCTTGGGACATAGATTGATCTAGGTAATTCCATGACAATATGTTTTAAGATAACTAGTGTAGGAGCACTGTAATTATATGGAAATACTTGCAGCTTTTGTTTCCTTGTTATGCAGTAAGCACTTTAAAAGTTTCAGAACAAAGAAGTTTTCCATCAGGGGTGGTTTTTAAGGAAATTCATAAAAGATATGTTACCTCTTGTGAGTAGATGTCAGGTGACTAGAAATGTAAGTTTTGGGAAAGGGAAGCCTTTCTATTGTTTTCAGGGAATATTTTGTAGGAAGCAAATGAAAGAAGAGTATATTAGCCCTGGACAGAAAATTCTGGTGGAATTTGCAACTGCTATTGTTTTCTGACCTCTAAAACTTTATTGGCAAGCTTTGTTGGAAAAGACTTGCTCTGATTTCAGCTTTACTGAGTGTGGAGGAAAAAATATTTGTTGTCACTACTGTGAGAGGTTCAGCCTCATATTTTTCCTTTTGGCAGCAGCTTGGAAACCACGGTATCTAATAAATGCAAATGATCTTGCTAATTTAATTAAACAAGCCACATGAAATCAGAAAATTTACAGTCAGGAGTTGTATTTATTTATTTATTGGATTACATCAATAGCTAACTGAAAAATAATATATAATTGCTTTTGGTTACACAGTAGAAAGCAAGTAATGTCAGTAGAACTATTTCTTGACTTTCATTATGACAGAATCTGAATATTTAATGAACTTTCATGTGTTTTTTCTGAGAATATCCAGTGATAGAGGAACAGAGTAGTTCAATTGGAAGGGATCTTCAAAGAAAATTGGTTGCAACTGTCTGACCATTTTAGGGCTAACCAAAAGTTAAAGCTTATTGTGGAAGTTGTTGTCCAAGAGCCTCAGCACTAGCAACTATGGATCATCAATGCACTTGCTTGGAAGTCTGTTCCAGTGTTTGATCACCCTCATGATAATGGCATTTTTTGTAATGTTCAGTCTGAATCTTTTCTAGTGTAGATTTGTGCTACTTCAGAGTATCCTGTCTTGATGAACCCTTAATTGACTATATCATCTATGTTCTTTAACTGACTATCCCCCAGGTTAATGTTCTCTATAACTCCTTCACTATCTGAGGTTAAACTAGCAGATCTGTAGTTGCATATGTCTTATGACCTTTTTGCAGATGTTTATAAAACTGTTAGTAGGGACTTCTTCAGACACCCAAGACCTTTGGTAAATTCTTGAGAAAGGTCCTGCTGTAACATCTGCTAACTTCTTCAGCACTCTGGGTTCAATCTCATCTGTCCCTATGGACTTTTGAATGTTTAAGTGACACAGTTGGTCCTTTACAATTGTGAAGACCACAAAAGAAAACTTACTGTTTTCCAAGTCATGGCTCTCCAACTCAGGATTGAGCAGCCACAGATCTCTCAGTTCTGTTAAATGCAGTCGCTAAAGTCTCAGCCATTTTCCTGTCCTTCCTTGTTAAGGGATCATCTAAATCAAGTATTGGTCCTGTGTTTTCCTTGGACCTCTTTTTGGTGTTGACATGATTGAAAAATCTGTTGCTGTCTGACACCAAAGTGGCCAGTATCCACTCCACCTGGGATTTGGCTTTTCTTGTTTTCTCCCTGCTGACACGGCTATCCTACATGCAGTCTACATTCTTAAAGATAACCTCCTCTCCCACTGACCCTAGTTTGAAGCTCTCTCAATTAGTCTCACGAGGTTACAAGCCAAGAAACATTTTCCTCATGTTCTTCATTTCCACAGATGAGTCCTGTCAGGCTTCAGCAGACCTCTTGTCTTGAACACCCTTCCGTTACTGTACTGAAATTCTGGAGCTAGCTATTGCTGACCTGTGTTTGGCTGTTCCTTTCACCATCTCTTCCTACTGCTAGGACATCTGAGGAAAATATCTGTGTGCATGAGGTGTTTCAGGGCCTTAAAGATCTTCTGAGAGGCTTTAGGCTTCCTGTAGCAACATCATTGCTACACACTTCAAAGATGAAAGGCAAGTAATAGTCCCAAGCCTGTACTATGTGCAAAAGCTTACTGATGTCCCTGATTCTATTCCAGGAAAACAGCTAAATTTTCTGTGTAGAGGGTCTGGTCTGTAGATAAGAGCCTGAATTTCCTTTGCAGGGAGTCACCTATGTCAACTCACTGCCATTACTTGATCTTGATGTTATGCTTGCTGTGAGGCCTTGTTTGATAAAATTTTGGAGGGAGAACTTGTACAAATGCTTCTTCCCTTATTTCACATCCCTCAACTGCCATACTCAGTGCTTTGTACTTATTCAGTTACTGAAGTTGAGTTGGCAGATAGGCTTTGCTTCTCTCTCCTTGTAACAACTTGCTTCCACTCCTCAATGTTCCGCAAGTTGCAACTTCTAAGCAGAACCTCCAGTTCAGAAAGAATGGCACAAACCTGTTGAAGGGCATCGAGAAGAGATCATGAGGGTTATCAGAGGGATGAAGCACATATACGGATGCAGGCTGGAAGAGTTGGGATTGTTCAGTTGGAGAAGAGAAGGCTCCAGGAAGACCTCATTGCAGCCTTTTGATATTTAAAGTAAGCCTATGGGAAAGCTAGAGAGGAATTCTTTGTTGAGGTGTATAGTGATAGAACAAGTGGTAGTGACCATAGTACAAAAAAAAATGTGGGTTTAGATTATATATTAGGAAGAAAATCTTTACTGTGAGGGTGGTGAGGCCCTGGTAAAGGCTACTCAGTGAAGCTGTGGATGTGCCATACCTGGAGATTCTGAAGGCCAGGTTGGATGGGGACCTGGGCAGCCTGGTCTGGCAGTGTGTCTGCCCATGGCAAGGGGTTAGAACTGAATGGTCTAAAAAAGTCCCATCCAACCTAAACTGTGCTTGAATTAGTACTCCCTTAGAAATCAAATGAATCTACTTTTAGGGCAGCAGAGCTTCGCAAGGAGCAAGAAACCCTCACTGGAGTGTATTTGAAAGCTGATGCTGCTAGCCTCGTAACTGAGCTTCCTTTATAGATGTAGTCTGGAAGCTAGGATGAGTTTGTAAAGGGTAGCATTTCCAACTGACAAAATACTAAACACATTTTAAAATATTATTTAAAACTGCTTACTGAAAGACAGGGAAACTGTCAACAGTACTGCAGTTTAATAGCAGTTATTTGATCTTTATTTTTATAACCCACTGCAGGCGGATTCCAGTAGATGCATCTGTGATTACTAGACTTGATATGTAAAAATAGTTGCTTGGGGTTTGGAAAAAAATGTTGAGTTGTTTTCATGGTGCTACTTTTTACATATGTTTGTTTTCGGGAATGATTTTCAAAGAGAAGCAAATCCTACTGTAAGCTAGAAGCCACGCATTAGGAGTCGTAGAACTTTGATTTTACCATAAGGTATTTCAACTTATTTGTAAAGCAGGTGTCTGTTGTATGGGAAACTTTAAGCTCTGTGTTATGAAATGGTATGGGGAGTTCACTAGAATGGCATTGGTAAAGTCTAATTACGTGCTTGAAATTAGGTACACACAATACATGATTGAGAGTTTTCAGATGTTCATTCAAACATGCTTAACATAAATTGCTCTTTAAATTCTATTAATCTAATGTAAATTGAATGTCCATAAGTCTAAATGATGTAAAACGTATGTTTTTATACATATTAGGTAGGTTGATTGTTCTGGTCAAACATACTCTGCTTCTTGTTTGACAGGAAAGTATTTGTGAGAGGTGAGTATTTGTATTTTTTTTTCTTCCAGTTCCCAACATTGAATACTGGCAGTTTTGGATCTATATAAAGACCAGATTTTTTATTTTTTTTTTAATAGCAATGGAAATTTTTAATTTCATATTTTTGTTTTTTACTATGAAAACATTACTATTGTTTAAAAATCCCATCTTGACTTCAAAAATAATAATTAAAGAAACAAAAATCAACAGAGCAATGAACAAGTAGTCATCCCTAGAACTTTTGAAGAGAGAAAGTTTTCAGGCCTTATTGTCCACTTAGGTTCTTATCAGTTTAAAACACAGTCATGCATTTGTTGGAATATAGTTGAGATACAGTTGAAATGTATCTGGAGTTTCACGTGACATTCAGCAACTTGTGCAAGCACACATTTGAAAGGTTAAAGGTAGGCATTTAAAGCTTTGTAGTGATTGAAATGTGAACTTCATTTTAGCATCAATGCTGGTTTTCATTGAACCACTGCATTGTGCTTCAAGCTGCTGTATTCTTACTTCCTTAGAAATGACATTGTCTGCTATCCATATGTTGTAGCAACCTGGAAAAATAACATCACAATGTGAGCAGAGGGTAGCTTTCAACACTAGGCCACTCTCTTTTTCCTTTTTCCTCTTTCTGCTATTTGACCTTTCTGTCTTGGTTTTGCTTGTTTGCAGAGCCATGTGGTATACTGTTAGAGTAAATCTGTTGAAGTCATCTTTTCAAATGTATCAACAGTTCTTCTAAAGTAAGAAGAGCACTCACCTCAGACTGAAGAAAATATGTCCTTCTACAAGTCGGCAACTGTTGCTCTTTCAGTGGTTGTATTTACCTGTCACAGCTTCCTCTTCTTTCAAATCTTCATTGATATTTTTTCCTATTCCTTGACAATACAGAGTCTCATCGCCTTAAGTTAGAACTTCAACCTTTTGTCTTGCATCCTCTTTATGATGTTTTAGACAGTCTTTCCATTTCTTATGTCATGTGCATGGTAGAATATCCTGAGCTAGAAGGAACCCAGAAGGATCCACTGAGTCAGCTCATGATTTCACATGTTCTTTCCATTGTTCTGTTTCTGAAACCGTATTTTATATGCGTACTTCTGCTGTACAGTTGCTCCTTTTACTGATGGTACCACATATTATTGCTTTCACATCCTCTAAGCATCAATATAAGGTTAAAACTAGAGTGAGCATCCCAAGGAACTCAAAGATCTCCTTCCTGTCTTATTTATGGGTAAATATAAATAATATGTTATATTGATGATTCTGTATAAAAGACATTTTCCCTCCTGTGACTTAATTAGCTAATGCAGAGCTGAAGGTTGTCCAGCAGACGCACAAAAAGATGCATCATCCTTTTTGAAATTAAAGAGCTGTGGGGGCAGGTAAACTGAAATTTGTTTACAATAAGTAATTACTCTTATTTTAATACATCAGTTGTGAAGTTGTCAGTCTCTGTAGAAAATAGCTGAGGTCATTTCAAAGTTAGCAGTTAATTTCTTTCGTATTAATTGATGAGTTGGTGGCTATGGATTGCTAACTGGATAGCACTTTTATTATTTATTTTCAATCTCACTACTCAAATTTATTTAAATTACTCATTGCAGGCTTTGGAATGCCTGTTCGGTTTGTCTGCATGCTGGAGGCAAAATCCACATCAAAAAGCCAACTGTGGCCTGGTTATATGAAGATCCTCAAGCAGTGAAAAGGTTGTATATGCAGTTACATTGGGCGTTGCTGCTAACATAGGGCACTTGTCACACTTACAAGCATCGTAAGGCAGAACTGCTAACACAGTTTGTAGCAGAAGTCATAAAAGGTCCTATTTTGAGGTGATGCTCTTCTTGTTAGGGAGTTCTTTCATTGTTATTTGCTTTAAGATCCATTTTCAGCCAGTTTCTGGTTGTTGGATCTGTTGTGGCCCCTTGTCATTGACGGGAGCTTTCCCATTCATGTGTGGCATAAGAAATGTGCAAAGTCTCTCACAGGATGTGGAAAGGCTCCCTGTGATATCTATAAGCTTTGCACCAAGGCATAAGTGTCTCCAGAACAGAGCCCCATTGTTGTTCTTTGCTAACAGGGCATGCTTGCAGGCTATGTTCTCACATCCTTTTACACACACTGTGAAAATTCAGACTCAGAGAAATCCACTGAAATTATATAAATACATTTTTTTATCTCCTGTATCTAATTCTGCAATGAACAGAGGCAAATCAATGGAAAATAGTGCACAAAATAATCTTTTAAATCATTTCTCCCTGAAAAATGGGAAGTGCCAGGTAATGCACTGACTTTAGGATTACTGAGGTAATGTGATGCATAAATGGTGTTGCTGGGTTGGGTAATAAAATAAAGCTCTAAGACAGACGCGCAAGATAATTAAAAGTGGCAGAAGTGGTCCCTTAAGAGTTCATTGTTTAATCATCAGCTTCCTATCATTATCATCTCATCTTATGGCTTGCCAGCAATCTTGCCTTAAGCTCTTTTTATTGGGTAGTGTGATTATGTGCTTGTTGAAATGCCAGTGATGAATATATGTAGCTAATTAGGAGGCTGAGTTCCTTGTAGGACTTCTGTTTTTGTTGTTTTTTATTATCATTTCTGCACCTTCTTTCAGCTCACCCATGAATCAAAATCACTTATGGAATAAACTTAAACTATGAATAGGTGGCCTTTCTGGGATTACAACTCACGAAGAAATAAATGTACAAATCAAAACAGTAAATACACCCAGCAACCTGATTTATCTGCAGGTAGAATTGACAAGAAATAAGTGATCATTTGGACTTCGTCTCTGAAGGGTTTGTTGAAGAGCAGACCCTTATGGGTGTGTGTTTCTTTACATTTTCTTACATACTGTTCTGTTTTGTTTTCATACTGGAGTAAGTATGCATAACAGATCTATTGGAAAATATCTTGGGGGCCAAGATGAAGTATCAGTAACACTTAACAAAACTTGATGAATATATGATACTCAAATGCAACACCCAGTAACTAAAATGTTATCTGACAGTTAACATACAATAAAAGTGAGACATTGTTTCTATTTTAATAGTTCTCTCCAAATTAATTTCTGCTATGTATTCCAGTTGGTCAAACACTGGTTTTGCAATGTGTTTTAGGTTTTTTTTTCCTTTGTGAGACTGGAAGTAGGATCATAAACATGGATAAATTATTTTTCTTGAAGTCTCTTGTTGGAGGTAGGTGACAGAATTTTTATCTTGCTAGTCATTGTAATCTCCAAAGAACAGTAGGTTTAAGTATCTGCTAAGAATGATGAAGTTTAGTGAGGTATTACTTCTGATGTTACATTCATAATGAAATGCATTTTACCACCTTGACTCTGAACAAGTCACACAATTCCCTATGAGGCCTTCATGTAGGAAAACAAAACAAGGAAAAAGTCTACTATCCATTTAAACATCTGAATGAGCAGGTAAATTCCCAAAAGTGCCAAGTATTTCCTGGTAGTATTTCCATCTGCCTAAATAGGAGAGCAGATCTTTTAAAGAGCCTAGTGCTTGCATCCCCAGTGGAGAATTAGAGAGAAATGGCCATTTATTTTAGCAGAGCTTTTTGAAAGCCTGTCACCTTTGTTTTGTTGGATGAGTTGAGCTCCTTTGGAAGTCTACCTAATGTGAGTTTTAAACCCTTTGGAGAAGAACTTGGTTCTGTTGAAAGCTGTATTCAATTTGTGGGAAATCAGACTAGTTTTTTTTTCTTTTGTTCATCAAACTTAAAATAGAATTCTCAGACATAGGTGGATGTATTTATTTTTTTGTTTTGTTGCTGTTTAATGAAGGAGTAACAGATGGGAGGACTCTGCAGTACACATCAGTATTTAAACCATTTTCATCAAAGTGACACTAATTCTCAAATTTGCATGTAAATCCATGTTATCCATCCTTACAGGAGTGAGCGACTGCATTTCCAGATCAAATAAGCAGGCTGCAGGCACACTGAATGCTTTGTGCTGATGTTGAGATACAGCGTTGATCGCTATCTCAGAGGGGGAAAAAAAAAATGTATTTTGGGAGGATTTGAGGTTTCTTTTTTGAGGATAAGCATTCACCTTTGTGGAAAAATGACTTTTGCCATGCCATAGACTCTACATGTTCTAGTTAGCAGATTTCCAGAATTATATCTTTACTCCATGCCTGTCCCATTAGCACAGTCACTTTGTCATTTGTATCCCTGTAATGATTGCTTCTGAAACATTTACACCCTGTGTTTGGCTGGCTGGTTGCTGCTTACTCAGTGGCAAGATTATTGATTGCAGGCACTTATTAAGAAAATACGAAGCAATAAGCCATGAGGGCTGTTGATAATTCAAGAGGTGAAGCTGGCAATTACATAGGGATCAAGGGGATTATTATATACAGGACCCAGGTAAATATGACTGGTTGCTGTGGCAATGCTGTGATGACTGGTTGAATTAAAATGTATCATTATTGATTTATTTGTTGTTGTTTTTATCACATTTTACATCTACATCTTTTTAATGCAAACAGCCTATTTTACCCTGGAGGTAGAATATGCTGCTGTAGTTTACTGATTTATGAATATCTCTGTACAGTATTTTCATTTATTGGTACAGGCTTTTATTATTTTTCACTCTATTGCTACTTTTTTGAATGAATTTAAAAATCACATACCTGATCTTGAATTCTACCTCTTCCTTTGTTACTGCTGTTACACTGCCTTTGAGGAGTTTTCTTCTAATTATGAAAATACAATGAACAGTGTGAGGAAATGGGACGAGTCAGAATTTTTATTATTTCTTTTCTTGTTTGACTTCTAGATCTCTCATGAATTGAGCATCTTTTGAAATGAAAGCAAAACAAACAAACAAAAGAATTCTTCACTATCGGATTACTTTAACTTTTAATTAGGATTTTTTCAGGTTGCTTTCTGATAGTTATTTGAGCTTTTATTAGGATTTATCTGCAAGTATTGAATATGTTGCCTTATTTTCTGCTGTGGTTAATGCTGTTATGTGATTAGAAGAAGCTCTCTAAAGAAGAAAACTAGAAAAACTTCGTAGGTAATAAAAGGAAACCCACTATGCATCTGTTTGTACTCAGTTTTGAGGAGAACTGTTAATTGTAGATTCAGGCTTAAAGTCAATAACTATTTTGGATGAATTTGGCTCTTTGAGATCAGCTATGTAGCAAGGTTGGCAGAAGGAATGCATCAAATGTAGGTCATTCTATGTCTGATGTTGTGATGTGTGGACACTGGAAATGTATACTTGTGTAATGTGAGCAGAGAACTGGTATGTTTTAAAATGGAGTCTGCATAAACAGATGAAAGTTATTTGAAGGAGCTGAAGCATTCTTCCTCATTCACCTTTGGAACATTATATGGGTGAAATCTGTCATCTCTTGCAGGGCTCATTTTTGGTATTACTTGTTTATGTCTTTGATAAAGGATGTTTCTTTGAGCATGCACTTAATCCTTCTATCCAGTTTCTGTTACCAGCCAAGTAAGCACTGATTCTGAACAAGTTAGGTAATGGAGGAGAAGCCTGTGCTCCTGTTAGCATGTGCAGAAATGTAGTTTAGCTCTGTGCTGTGGAGGCAGTATCTCGTTCTAAAGTTGTGATTGTACTGCTCACATCCTGGCATGGCCTTGAGCAAGTGTTTGCTGCCTGTTATCTTGCTATATTTATTGCACTTGTTTCTAATCCAATTGCTTTTAGTAACAAAAAGTCTCTGAAGTTTCTGCTTAAGCCTGACAATTCTCCGCAACAGGTTTTGGGAAGCTGTGGCATTTTACTGAGAAGAGACTTTCTACCAAGGAATGAAGTGAGATAACAAGGGATAATGCCTTTAAACTAAAAGAGAATATATTTAGACTAGATGTAATGAAGAAATGCATACATATGTGGGCAGTGAGGCACTGGAATAGGCTGCCCAAAGAAGCTGTGGATGCCCCATCTCTGGAGATGCTCAGTGCCAGGTTGGAAGAGGTCCCGGGCTGCCTGATCTGGTGGTTGGCACTGCCTGTGGTGGGATGTTAGAACTGGATGGCCTTTAAAATACTCAACTCATTTAAGATTTCCAACTCAGCTGACCTCTCTTTCACTATTGCTTTCTAATTTTTTTTTAGTTCACCTGAGTAGTCTTTGTAAATTTTGCAGTTCTTTCTGTATCTTCTGATAACATCAACTTTTGAAAACATCATGCAATTTAAAGGAAGTAAAAAAAATCTTCTTTCAGCAAAAGTAAATCATGATGGCAAATTGAGTATAGTGAGATGGCAGTGTTTGTCATAAATAATCCTAACTCTGACTTGCTGAAATAAGGTTGGATGTCTATGATATTTTTTTTTTAATATTTTTATTGTCAGCTTGTGTGTCAATTCTGACACTGTATTTCTCTGATCTGTTATATTGGGTAAAATAGAGACTTAGTGGTCAAGACATAGGAGCAATTGTTTCATATATTGGTAGGAAGTTGGCCTTCTATTGGAGTGACTGTCCCCATGACTGCATTTTTGTACAGACAGGCACACACTTTCTCTGCCCACAGTTACAACCTTGAGGTGGCCAAGCCTTTTGTCAGAAATTTGATTGGTTGACTAAGTAAAACATGGTGCCTGCACCAGCTGTCTGCATGGCTTCTGGACTGGAATTACCAACTACTAAACCAGCTTGGATTTCAGACAGGGAAAGCTCTCTTTTGGTTTCAAAGTGCTGTATAGACACATTATCGAAGTATGTTGTTACTTTCTCAAGAAAAAAAAAAAAAAAAAGAAAAAAAGAAAAGAAAAAGCCAACCTAAAGACTATGAAGATTTAGACAAAAGCGTAACTCTGAGAAATATGCCAGTAGTGATAATCCTTTCCCTGATTCATGACTTCAGGGTAGGATTTGGGGATGAAGGTAAGATGAAGCAGGAGTTCAGTGGTTTATCCACTTCACTAAGTTTTGAGAAACTCTGACTTCAGATTTTTATTTACTTTTTTCTTCTTTCTCCACACCAGATTATAGATTTGGTCTTCAGGGCATTGTCTTACAAAAACGTTACATGGAAGAAAAATGATTGATTTCAAAACAGTCTAATCTAATAACTACTTGTGGGAAGTCTGTCATTAGAAACAAGTTGATGTTGATTCAGTATGAGGTAATGATATGCCTGGCTACCAATCACAGCTAGTGTAGAAGAAGTAGATAACTATTCTTAGATTACTTGCCTGTATGCCCTTTGGTTAGTGGTATTGCCAGGTGTGAAAAAATCTTTTGTGAAAAAAGCAGCTTGTTTCCTTAAAGCTATTCTGTTGCTGTAAGAAGTGTAGCTATGATCTTATTGCCAGCCATGTCCCCTCATCCCCAGCCTCCCACTGGGCAGGAATAGGGGTGTTGCACCAGAAAACAAAGCAAATTGTCTTCATGGGTCAGGTTTGAATGTGAACTGAGCAAGATGTAGTTGAAAAGAGTGGCAAGACACTTGCAGCTGAAGATGTAGGAAGCCTTTGTTTTCTTTAAAATAGAGGAAGACTTGTGAGTGAAATCTAGGAGTTAAGAGCATGCTGCTGTAATTTCTTAAATGTTGTTTACTGGCCATTCTCATAATTCTGGAGGTGTTTGACTCTGTATTGTCTCTAATCAGCTGCTGTGGATATAACACTGATTGAATCTGAAACCTGTATTTTTCATAAGAGGGAAGGGTGAAGCTTGAGACATGGTCTTGTTTTCTTCTTAACAGTTAAGCCAGTTTGTATGGGATGAATTCCTGACATTTTGGATGCTTTGTTGAAATCTTCAGTCTGTACTCAAGGTCTGTGCTTTTTTTCCCCACATACTCCAAATGCTTTATTATGTCAGGCAGTTAGGTATGTAGTTTGCTTGTGCTGGAGCCCAGGGTGAGTTGCAGCAGGAGGCTGGTGTAGCGTGGTGGTAAGCAGGAGTGTCTCGTGTCCTTTGGTAAGAAGCAGTTGCTTTTCTTGTCTCCTCATTCATGATAAGAACATAGCCAGCAAAACTTAATTTAGTCTGCACTGAGGAGGAGTCTTGCCTGATTCACAGTCTCTCACTCTGTAATGGAAACTTCCATTGTCAGTCAGGGTGACTTGGGAAATTCTCTTTGTTTCACATAACTTGTGCTTGCTTATATCTAGTTCTGTCTCTTTCCATTTCTTCCATAGAAAGATATTTAATGAGGTTGTTTTGAGCAGTGAGCTCTTATCTCCTTCTTCACACCCCTTGATCTGCGTTGTATGATTAGCTCTATGGTATTTCTTACCTGGACCCTGGGGATTATCTTTGAGAGTCAGAACATGAGTAACACATCTTGCTTTAGCATTTGGGTCTCTGGATCATTGTAGTTACTATATGGATTCCATAGTAATATTGTTCTGAAAGATTAACAATTGTCAAATTGAAGGCCTGCACTCCATTTTGCAAATCCATATCCACATTTTCCTCCTTGGGAACACCTCATCTTTATAGTGAGGGCAGCTGATAAATATACAAGATGAGTTCTGGAAACATTGGAAGTGCTATGAATCAGTGAACACCTTCTCCCTTTCAGCCCTGCAGGAACAGATGGACTGGAGAATACAAGGCATCAGTAATTTATGAATGGCTGGGACAGCGCTTCACTTAAATAAAACAACACACAGCATGAAAGACAGTGTTTGAGCCTTGTTCCCAGGCTTTTGCTACTGAGTACTTCCATGGAGTGTATAAAGGAGTCACTTCTGAGTCTGTGCTTCTAGACTCTGATGAATAATATATTTAAGTGTTTTAAGTGTCATTGCTACAAATAGGTAGTGGATAGGGAAATAATATAAAAGGGACTGATTTCCAAATTAATTTCAGTATGTCAGAAGAGTGTATAATACTGTTTTGAATGCTAATACCCGCTGTAGTTCTGATATTTCGGAAAATTGTCTGCATTTTGAACACAAACTATGACCAAAGATAATTTGCTGTATGCTTAATGCTTCTGATATATTTTGATCTGGATATAGTGTAATACATACTTTTATGCTTTATTCAGGCATAACAGCATTTTATTTGTTGCAGTACAACCCTTTTGCTGCATTGTAAGTGCTCCAGTTGAATGTATTTCTGAGTAGTTTCCTGGCCTGAGGTTTTCAGCACTGATGTTGTCTTCTTTCGTATTCTTCCTCTGCTTTGTTGTTCTTTTTTTAATTATACCCGTGTCGTGCAAATGGGAAATTGATGCTTAGAAATCATTTTGTGTTGAGATTCACACTGAATTATTTTTTTGAGAGATGACTTTACAGATTTTCTTTTCCTGCATAACCTTTTCCTACATGCATCATGCTTAAGAATGTCAGCAACATATAAATTGATAAGTAACACACCGAGAGATAATTGCTGAAAATGTGTTGATACACTGAAGGAGTAAGGCAAAGGAGACTCTGCTGAGTAGCATTCTAGCCAATGGAAAACTGAGCTTTGCAGTGTATCTTTAGGAAAGTGGTTTAGAGATTTAGGTGGCATTGTCCCATTGGGAACCAATGTTCCAAAGCTAACTCCCATCTGTATTGGCTTTTACATTTTTTCTGAGAACACTTTTTCCAAAAGAAATACAAAAGTGTCAAATGTCACTGAGATGCAATGTGCGAGTTGGTGCCTGTAGTTGCTTTGAAATTTCTGTCAACATCTGTGTAACTGATAGGCTTACCAGTGCTGATTGTAACATTATGCTGCTGATCCTCTGGTTGCAGTTAATTGCATGTTGTACTGGTACTAGTTGCTTGCTTTTAATGTGCACGCTAGCAAGTGGAAGAGTTCAGCAAACATTAGAAATCCCATTTTCCTCACGTCCAAGTGAAATTAAATGTTAGAAGTCACCCATTGCTCTTATTTCATTTACCCTGAAGAACTAGAGATTTGTTTCTAATAAGCAGTGTAAAGTCTCTTAATTATTTACATTTGCTAAAGAGGTAGTGTTTATAGTTGTACAGTGCTCATAGTACTGAACAGCTTTTTCCTAAGACCTGTTCTCTTTATTGTGCTGTTCCTGCTCTGTGGATCACTGCTGGGCAGAACGCCTTCCTGAGATGTGCTTCTGCATGAAGCTCTCCTACACATTAGTTACCCATGTGCATTTTCAAAACAATCAAGAGCTCTAATTCCAAAGAGCTGCTGACAGTGATTGAATTAATACATCTGATGCTGGCACTTGGGGTGTTGGTGGGCACCAGCAATGGTTTATGAAGAGAGTAGAAAAAATGTTGGAAACTATTTTGATTTTATAAAGTTGGAGTTGAATATAAATATTGAATTGCACTTATTTGTAAAAACCAGCTCAGAAGTGAGGCTGACTGGAATAAGAGAAGAGCTATTTAGAAAGCTGAATCTGCAGTTTTGTGTTCATCTTAATTTACGGAGATGCAGGCCATGTGCCTTACTGCCTGCCCTCTGGTTTCCTTTCTTGTCTTTTTTATTAGACTTGTGCATCTCTGTAGTGATCCCAAGGATAGATCTAACTGGGAATCCATTCCTGGCAGTTTATGCTGTGGACAAATAAGTGCATGTAGCTGAGGTCACAAAGATGAGTAGTAGTCTTTTTTTTTTTTTTTTTTTTTTTTTTAATATATATAGCCTGCTCTTTAATTTGGAGTAAGTGGCTGTAGAACAATCTCTCCAGTCACTGATAACAATATTACACCTGAAAAAAATAATTTGTTCTCAGTTGACTAATAGAGACAAAATACCTTAAGGCACTGTATTATATTTTTCTCTTCAGTGAATGAGTTCCTACAAACAGTTGCTTTTTTTGACAAGTAGCAGTGGTAGACGATTATGATCTTCAGTAGTCTATATCTTCCCACATTCTTTTGGAAATGACAGTGGATTTACATGTATTTAAGTTGTGCTGCTTCTATGTTCTTTTCTCTGAAGGATGTCTGGCTGGATGAGGCGAAGTGGATGAAGATGATTTTTACTCTGTTATGTACCAATTAATAAGGTGTTTGATTATGTGTGCCTTTTTACCCTAAGAACAGATATAGCTGTGTCAGAAACAGGATAGAGAACAATTTTGTTGATACCAGAACGAATTATTGGGACATATGCACTTTGGTGTAACAAACATGAAGTCATCAGTTCCTAAATTTTGTGAACTGGTAAAGAAGCCAATGATAAGGGTTGGGTATCGTTTGTGCTCTTAGAAAGTCTAAACAATAATACAGTTTTCTCTGAAAGCAAAATCCCAAATCCTCAGGTGTTCCTTCTGGGGAAATACTGTCAATATACCTTCCACTCAGAATCAATATTCTGGTAGTTTCTACTCTTAACTTTTGCCTCATGGACAAGATTTTCACCTCCTGTGTGGTTTGTGTTAATGTTGGAGGGAAGTAGGGAGAATGGTATGGAAAATTTTATGCAGTTACATGACTAATAGGACAAGAGGTAATGCCTTTAAGTTGCACCAGGGAGGTTCAGGTTGAGTATTAGGAAACATTTGTTCTCATTAAGTGTTTTGATGCAGTGGCACAGGCTGCCCAGGGAGGTGGTGGAGTCACCATCCCTGGAGGTATTCAAAGAATTGCAGAGATGTGGCACTGATGGATGTGGTTGGTGGAAATGGGTTGGGTGTTGGACAGGATGATCTTACAAGCCTTTTCCAACCTTAATGATTCCATGATTCTATTCTACCATTCTATGACTACTTTTATGTATTGCTAATGTTGTGGAAACTGTGAGTGACATGAAACATAAGACATCACACTCACTGGAACATTTTTTTTGCATGCCGGATCTGCTTCTATTATCTATGAAAACATCTATTCAGTTATTTGGGTAGAGTTGAGTTTTGCTGCTTCTTAGTCTGATCCAGACTGAGCCCCACAAGCCAGAGGCCTAATCAATACCATACTAACTGCTCCATTAATCCTCTTTTGCTGCTATTTCTCTTCCATCTATCCAGGAGACTGTTGTTACCTCAGAGCAGATAATTGATTTTTTCTAGGTAATAACTGTAGCAGCTTATCAGTGATATTTCCCTCATTCCCCTGTACTGCAGGTCCCTATTACGGTCTGGCAGATCAGAGCTGCTTTCTGATTGTTCTGAAGCAGTGTCTGTATGAACTGCAGCCTAATGCAAAAAGCCACAGCCAGTGCAGCTACCAGATATGCCTAACTGCTTTATCCTTGCATCTTGGTGGTGGTGGGAGAGGATGTCATTTTATTCAGTCTAATTTATAAACTTTCGTGTATGACAGGAAGTACAAAGCTTCACTGGTCTTTCTTTCACCATGCTATGCTACACATGGAGATTGTAAAGTACTGTTTCTTTCCAGTACTAATAAAACCATCTGCACATAAGAAATAGTGTTGACTTTTAGCAAGAGGAATCATTCTTCTTTTTCTCTACCGCGTTGGAAATCGGTAAAATTTCATCTTTGAACATACACCAGTTTGTAGCCGGAACTTGAGGTGAGCAAGGATCTGAGTTGCTTTAGAAAGTAAAACTGATATGGCCATGCACATGACTTTCTGCATGTTGTAGTGTAACCGGAACAATTTTAACTTCATGTGCCCATTAAATATAAGCCCAGATAAAGGGTTTTGATTTGATGTAAAGATCTTGGGTGTTAAGCTCATGATACTGAGCTCACTGAACTCAGATTTACTTTACATCTATACTGATATACTGTGGTGGAAAAAGAATTATAGATGCATTATTTGTAGCAGTAATGAAACAAACTTGTTCTCGTTTAGCAACACAGGTGGAGGGTGAATTTCCAGGTGCACCCAGAGCAATTTTTGAGTGTAGGAGATCAACTTCTAGAGAACTGTTTGCTTTTCTAAGTTGCCTTAGAACTTGTTTGAATTTTGAGGACTTCCTCTAGCCTATAATGCAATCTGTAGCTACAATTGCCCTGTGCCTGACCTGGGAACTTTTAATGTCATGGTCTTAACAAAAAAACCAAAAAAAAACTCTTGCTAGTTTTGATTGCATGCTGATCTGTTTTATTGCAATAAGGTATAGTATCTATTAAGGCAAAAAAAAAACAAACAAACCCTAAAACAAAAAAACAACCCCACCTCATTGTGCATGCTCCATTAACTTTATTATGATACTAAACTAAGGTTTGTCTGGATGCACTGTGTAAACATCTAAGGACATGGGAAAGGGTAATTAATGCTTAATCTTTTCTCTTCAGTAGGCCCAAGCAAATTGCACTGGTTGATGAAAACTGAGAGATTTTGTTCCTTAATCATTTTTATTTTTTTTTTCCCCAGGAAATTCTTTTCTGGAAGAGCGCAACCTGGAAAAATACAGATCTCTGCCTGAATTTGTGACTAGCATATAATAAGGAGGAGTCACAGTTCTTACACACAGCTGTAACTTGTCTGTGGGAAGCTGCTCCACAGCTGTACCTTGTTAATGTAAATTAGTATATATGGCCCTTGCACTAAGGGGGTGGGGTCTTTTTACTAGTCAGCTGTTGCTGGTAGAGGACTTGGTGGATGCTCTACTGGCTGCTACTGGTGCTGTGAGTAGCTTTCTATTAAACTGATGAATATTAACTAACTTTTCTGGGACTGGCGAATTTTACACTGAGCTGGTGCTTGATTTGCTTTGTCACCCAGGTGCTCCTTATTGTTTGTTAGGACAAAACAAAAAGCCTTAGTCTTATGGATGCTCAGTTAATGTATTGTGTAAGGGCAAGGCTGAAACAACATTATGTTTCTTTTCCTAGCAATAAATGGCAGAAACCTTCATATACTTAAGGTTTGTGGCATGCCTGCTGCCTTACAAAGGTTGCCTGTGTTTTGTGAGGGAGACCACAGTCAATGTGATGGCTGTTCATTAACTTGTTTTGTTGTGTTCTTATTTGAAAAGAGAAAAATAGTGGTTTGAAAGATAGGGCAAAATGTGATTTTTCTCACTCCTTTCCTCACTGAAAAGAGACTTTATGTTATACAGTAAGGATCTAGCTTGTCTTTGAAGTCAAGATGTTGATGTGGTTGTTGCAGAACTGTAATGAGACTGTAACTGCTAAATATGAGTAGGTGAGAAGAAACCATTCAGCAGCTGATAAGGTCTGTAACCAGGAGAGACATATGGATGGAGTACCAGCCTTCTGTGCAGCCAGCTGGGCTGCAACTTCCTAGGGTAATGTCTGGGGAGCTGAAGAAGCCAGGCTGAGCTTTACTTTTCCATCCATAGGTCATGGATCCTTGTTCTTTGCTGTGCCCACGAGAAGCAAATCATGTGACAGATGAGGAACTGCTCAGGTCCCCTTTAGATTAAGGCTAGAGATTATTTCTTGTTTTGTGCTGTGGATTAGAAATAGAACTCTGTACAGTAAATGACCTTTCGAAGAGTCATGACTTCTGTGTCAAAGAACCTAGAGTTAAAAAAATAATTATTTTCTCACTTATTAATTCTCCTCATAAATGAGAGTGTTTTTTGGTCTAATGTATGAATGCATAATAATGCCTAAATTAAGTATAGAAATGACAGAAATAGAGAGGCTTAGGATGTGCTATGATTTAGTTTATATGTACAGCATCACTTAGCTCCCTGAGATTTGTATGTTATGAAGCACTGTGATCAGAAGCATAAAAGAATGATAAATATTTAGAAAGCGATATTTGTTTTCTTATAGGCCTCTGACTTCTCTATTGCAAAGAGAGCTCTTAATTGAGGGGGCTGAAGCACAGCTGGTTGTTTCTATCAGAAATTGCCTGTCTCTAATTAGGGCAAGCCAGTGCAGAGTGACAAAAGCAGAAACATGGGTGAAGAATGCCATGGAGCATTTGGGGGCTCTTCTGCTTCTTTTCCCAGAAGGTTTTTTGTCATTACACAAACTTTCATGAATGGGACCCACAAGTTCCTCCTTTTCTTCATGCTTCCAGTTAGTAAGCATGGGCTCTGCTTTTCAGAGACTTTGAATGCTTACTGCTCACTAATTACATGGATCTCTGCTTTGTTAAATGTCATTAAAATCACGTGGTAATTTAGGAATCTACTAATTTTACATCCTTTTGAACTAAACTCTATCTGCATTATGCCATGCTAAGCTAGGAAATACCACTTGCTGTTATGGTTTTGTAATTTGGTTAGCGTTGCTATTCCACATCAGAACATCGTGTGGGATAATGGGAGTTAAGGGGACAAGTTTTTTCTTTTTTTACCTTTTCTGCGGATTGCCTTAAATGGGTATAGGGGGAGGGGGCGGCACTGGAGGGAAGGTCGGGAAGGGGACGGGGTTTTCGCCCGGTTCCCTGCGAGCAGACAGCATGGTTGGAACTTCTCACCGCCCACCGGTGAGATTTGGACTTGGTTTTCTCCTTGTTGAAACTCTCTCGTTGTTGTTTAGTGTCACTGGGTTTGTTAAACTACCGTTCGTTCTCAGATCATTCTTTTTTTTCCCCATTTTTTCCCTCCTAGACCAATTCGCTATCTCCCTCCCCTTCCCCTCTCCCGGAGCGCACGTGGCCGCGCCGCACCGTGCTGTTAGAGAGGGGAGGTACTTTGTTCCTTCTCTCCCCGGGTTTGTTCCTGCTGTAACGGAGTGAGCTCTAGAGAGAACTCTGACATTTGCAAAATTCTAAGAAGTCTCACAAAGAGAAAAATAGTTAACATCTGATAACTTTGCAAATATTACAGTGATGACAGCAGGAAAGAATCCTGGAGGGCGTTATTAATTCTTCTATAAGAGCAAGGTTTAGTCTGTGCTTAGTAGATAAGTGTTGGTCTTCTCATCAAGTAGTGTGGAGATGGACACTTTTTCAGTGAGTCTTATTGTAAGAAACCTAGATTTGTTCTTAATCAATGGATGAGGCTTTGAAGACTATTCTGACACAGTGCATCTCCATGTGCATCTCCATTTAAATGGAAGGCAGCATCCACTCAGGGAAAATGAACGAAATGCAGAAATATGAGGTAACTCGAGTTGTAAGTGAACTTGCATCTGGCATCTCCAGATGAGAACAGGAGAAAGAATAAATGAATATGGAATAAAGGGCTCAGATTCAAGTCTGTTTTTTAATTTCTGTGTATCTGCTCATACAGCTTTCCAGATTTTTCTCTTGGGGCTGACAATAATTACTGTAATATAATAATCACAAGCAAAATGCATCTGTCTGTTTCTATTACAAAGTACTCAGACTCTTGGTGTTTGTGAAGCTTTTTCTACTATTGAAATCTGTTTGTCTGGGGGAAGCATGTGAGATGGAATGAGGCTGGAAAGGGTGTAGAAAGTTACAAGTTGCACTTGTTCCTTCAAGCACTGTTGAAAGATAGCATAATTCTTTTGCAATCAAATCAAGGAATAATGACTTTCTTTGATTCATACCTATTAAATAATAATTAGCATTACAGGAAACATTGCTTCGCACCCACGTGTGGTAGTGACTGGTCCTGGTTCCCTTGTAAAATTTATGTATGGGAAACTGCTGAGCTTCTTTTTTATTTATTTTTTTAAGGATAAACTTCTAAACTTTCATCTCTGTAAGAACTAATTCCTACCCCCTGTTCCTTTAGGAAATTCTTGTTGCTTTATATTAGGTGAATTTATCTCCAGAGAGACATCTACCTGACTAAGAATTGTTCTCTTGCTTGAAGTGAGCCAGTTAATGAAAATAAGGAAAATCACAAACTTTTTACCTTACTACAGATTTGGGCAAATCCTCTGTTTCTCAAAATAATTATTGAAAGAAGAAAGTGAAGATGCTTTAAGTAAGTGATAGTGTGTGTGCTGAGTACTCAATTGTCGGACCTGGATGAAAAGTTTATGGAAGGCACCGATGTCTGAGCTGATAAATTTGAAGCCAAACTGATGTACCTTTATAGCCTAAAAATATAATGTTATACTAAGCATTCCATTACTGTTTTAAGCATTCCTTTGTTTCTGGTTGCCCTTCTCAAAATATTTTGTGTCAACAACCTATCCAGTTGGGCAGGTTTGGATCTCTGTGACAGTGCTCTTTGCTTCAGACTGGGGCCATGTTTGACCCTTTTCTAACTTCTACTGCTTCAGCTCAAGAAGTTGCTCTGTTATGTAAGAGATCTCCCTTCTCCATTTATGGTGCTGTGAGTCTTATTGTAATTCCTCAGTACTTTCTCTGTGGATGGCAACTGTGGGAGAAGTAATAGATTTTTTGCATTGCTGATATTCTATAGCCCTTCGGATTGGGTAATAATTTAGTTTGATTTATTGTTTAGCATTTTTTGAAGGGTTTGTGAATGAATGTTACTGACCATTAACGTAAGCACTAGGAAGTATTTGCTAGGGCCATGCTTAATGGGAACAGTTACTGTATGAAATTTAGAGAGACTCAAACTACCAGGTTGGATCAGGCTTGAGAATCGTCTCTTTGCCTCATTTTCCTGTGGCCTGACCCAAGTGCCTGGTGGAGTGGTGAAGTCCAAGAGATAGTAACTATCATATTCCCACAGAGTAGGTCTCACCTTTCTCTGCTTGTTAGGGCTGTCAGCCTCTAGTGCTCTACCTGCTGTAAGAATTCTAACAGTAATAGTAAATCTGGACATTTTTGCTATCCATAAAAACATCCCAATGTGAAAACCTCTTACCTTCAAGGACTTTTCTGTAGCAAAATTTTATCCTCTACTAACATGGTGCAAAAAAAAATTTTTTCTTCTCTGCTTTTGTTAGGCTCGTGTTTCATAAGAAGTTTTCAGTCTTTTTCTTTTTTGAGTTGTTTAGATGTGCATCCTCTGTATATCTGTATTTTCATGTGTATATCATGTCCTTACTCATTCCTGTCTTTAAAGTAAGAGATTTGATTGTGTTCTGCCTGTCTCTTCCATCCTAATTTGGTGCAGTTTGCTGATGTGTAGTTAGATTCTTTGGACATTCTTCACACATAGTAAGACCAAGGCCTGTATCACTGTAGAATAATCTTTTTTCAGGCGTTGGGTCTAGAGCGAGCTAAACCTAGGATGCTGTTTCTGAACAAGTGCTTGAAATGGCAGCATTTAGTGTTGGCTAGTCACAGCTTTCATATCTAACGCACTAATTTCAGTTTTGGCAAGTATCTGATACATTGTGAGAAGAGTTTAAGTGCTTTTAAAATGACAGCCATTATTCTTTATTTATTTATTGTAAGATTGAATCAGATGTGAGGTCAAAGATCAGAAGATTAATTCTGCAGCCTGGAAGAATCCTTCTAGGCTGGGCAGTGTGGCTTTTATGACTTGGGCTGCCTTTTCCTTTGAATAACAAGGACGATGTAGCTGTGCCAAGGACAATCCAAAATACAAACAGTAACGATGTTGCAATTCATCTTAAGGGTTCTTATTAAAACGCTGCAAGTAGGACTCTTTGATGTAGCTGGGTGCATTATTGACTTTAAAACAAAGCTGTGGCCTATGGGAAGTATAAAATCCTGACCCAATATAACTGAAATAATCAAAAGAACAATGAAGAGCACATTTAAGCTCACCGAATGTATTCCCACACTGCCCCTTGGAGAACTCAGAGAGTAATGCAATCTTTGATAATGTGGCCTGTCTACATTTAAAATAATCTCTTAAAAATAATTCTTGTTCTAGTATCCTGTTTGCATAAAAAATAAAATAACAAAAGCAAGTAAATGTATTCACAAGCCAAAACATTAGGCATCAGATCAAAACACAGAATTATGCCAGTATTTATACTTTGGGACAATATTACTAAACCATAATTCTGCATAAAATCCAAAGTAAATACGTATATAAATAAATGAAAGTTTAGGTCAGCTGCTAAACTGAGACCAGAGCTATGGACCCTGAGAGGGAATTGGGCTGAAGGCCTGCACTGGCTTGGTTACATTTTTCTATTAAAACTAGCAGTGTTCAAACTGCTATGCAGATTTTTCTAATAGATCTCTCAATTTGTTTTTTTTTTTTTTTTTTGTTTTTTTGTTTTTTTGTTTTTTTTTTAAGAGATGTCTAATGACAGTGGTAAAATACAGTGACAATAGAATCAGAGTGGCTTCAGTTGGACTACTTTGAATGAAAAAGTTACAAAAGAATAAATGTTAAAAGCTTAAACAAATGTGAAGGTCCTCGCTTTAAACAGTGCTTTTCAATAGAGAGGACCAAACATTTGAACAACCTGTGCTAAAGGTTGTTTTAAAACAACAAAAGAAAACAAAACCCCAAAAGAAAAAAAATCTCTTCATGGGAGTTAGAGCAAGCAAGCTCCAAGCTCTAGTCCTTTAGGACAGGATAGGGACTAGAAAGAGCTTATCTGACTTCACTGGTTTTAAGCTCCTACGTATGAAACTGCTTTTTAATGATGTGTGAAGCAGTATTCTTCTGTTTTTTCTGGAAAATTTTAGTGGCTTTCTATTCATATAAGAACATTTCCCTTAAGAGCCTGAAAGTATGTCACAGACTGACCAGGGTTGCTTTCTCCCAGAAGGTGAAGAATGATATTGTGATCTTAAGAGCTTACTGCACATAACCAGAATTCTCTTGAAATTTTCCTCTTCCGTGCATCTAAACAAATTTCTGGGAAAATCCCATCTCTCCTTCTCTTCTTCTTCTTCTTCTTCTTCTTTTTTTTTTTTTTTCTTTTTCTTCCAGATGGAGAATCAATTCAGTCACAGCTGCTGATCGGGCTTGCTTGCGCCCTCTGGCTGTATAAAACGCATGTTGCTGTCACTGTGGTTTAACTAAAAGGATTTATGCTGGACCAGGTGTTGGCTGTTGAACCACACCTTTTTAGAGCTGAAATAGTTTCTCTACTCTGTTTTGCCAATTAAGATTCTGTATATGCTTTTATTTCTATTACTTTTAAACACTTCTGTTTTTGGCTTTGTAACCTGCTTGGTCTTCTAGTAGACATGATCTCCATTAGATTTAGGAGCACAAAGCCAGACCTGTGCTTTGTTCAATGCAATGGCCTTTTGTATACTGCTTTGCATCTCTGCAGTACCCACTTCTAAAGAGGATGTGATAGATCAATTCTTGTCTGTTAAGCTCGTAAGATCTCACTGTTTCGAGACAGTGCTATTTCAAAGTTGATTTTTGTTGCGGTTTGATCTTTGTGAAACTCTTATGTTTTGATTGGATCTTATTTAAATTTGTGGGAAAATAAAAAATATTTAGACAAATAAGTAAATCGAACAGCCTCGCTGTTTGGATGCCTGTGATATTTATCTTGGGTGTCCCACTGGACTCCTTTGACATTGTATGAAGTAGTGAAAACATTTACTATTAAAAAAACATAACATCTTATCATAAATGATAGCAGTATACCATTCTATGTCATTGATCACTGTAGATCAATTGTACATGCAATTTAAAACAATAGACAAATTATTAAGTGATAATGCTACAGAATGCTGTGCTGGCCTACAGTGATTCTGAATGAGAAAAAGCATTTGAATGTGCTTGCATTCTACTGATTTATTGTTGTTGTTGTTGTTTTCCAAATACTAACGTCTGTGATTACATGATTTCATTCACTGTGATCTAAATTAATGAGTAAAGCCTTGAAAAACTGCTCTGGTAAAGATAACCTGTTCACGATCCACTTCTCTGAGGCTTCTCTTTGTTACAGACCTTTGAAGAAATAGTCTTTCAATACAGAATACAGACTAGCAGAAACTGGAGCAGATTTGAGGTGGAAAACAAAATATAGTGTAAATGATGTACTGCTAAGGGAAAGAGATATAAATATTAACAGATAAAGAAAACAAGAGAAGGAAGCAATAGATAAAGATAGATAAGTAGGAGATAAAAGGAGAATAAAGACTGATTCTGCCTTCTTCACATATCTCTTTTTGACAATCTTAAAACATGTTTTGCTCAGCCAGACCCAGGTGATAAAGGATTGTTATGGGTGCACAAATGTCTTTTTTTTTTTTTTGTCTCAAAGTATATTTACTAAATCAGATGTGATATGATCTGATCCAGATTCTCCAGTCACCCAAACATGAGTGTGGGGCACATAGTAATGCCAGTCTGTCATAATCTGATTTCAAAATTGCGGTTTTACAATATAAACAAATTCCTCATATTGAGAAACAAGTCACTTACCCTTGAAAAGCATAATTTGAGTATTTTGGCTAAGCATGCAGTGTAACAGTTTTCTTTATTAGTGATTTACATGCGGAATTATTTTTAGGGTGGTTAGCAACATATGACCTGACTGACTGCTCATGCTGTCATGTTGGTATATGTGGCATCACAATTAAACACAACTATAACCTCTTGCAACTGCAGGTATAATTTAGTACTTGGTGTTTGATATATTGGGTGGGCAGTAATAATGAGTTAATGTAAGTCTTTTGATTTTTCTCTAGGTCCAAAGGGGGCTTAACTCTCTGGCTCAAGTGGAACTACAAGATGTGTGAATGAAGGTAGGCAAGGTGAATTCATTCCTTTGACATACAGTCTTCTGAGGTATTGTCAATATCTTATTAAATATGTAATCTGGCAGAAGAATACTTCAAAAACTGTAGGTCAGAAATAGAATTGAAACAACAACTTTGTCTATTGTATTTCTGAATATTGAAAAAGTGTCGTCCTTCAGTTCTGGAAAGAACCTTGTGGAAAAATCATTGGAAAATATTTGTCATTTGCTATTAATATTTAATGGAAGAAAAAGTGATCAAAAATTGCTATTACATTTTTACAGTGTAGCTTTTGAGTTGTTAGAGTGCACTTTTGTTATCCTTTTGAAAGAAATCTGCTGATTTGAGGATGAGAAAAGGATTTTTTTAGGTGAATGTTGGGTCCTCACTGTAACCAATTACCATGAGAAAATAGCGCTTTAAGTAAAATGCCAAACAAACCCATGATAGAAATAACGATAACCAGTTTTCAAGTGTTTTCTGGTGCCAAAGAAATCTGAATGAACTCTTGCTAGTTTTTGAGAAAAGTCTGACATACTGTGCTCAGAAGATGGAAAAATGTGAAATACGCAGTATGATTAATTCAAACCTATGAAATATGCTGTTTCTATAAACTTATTGTTTGTGCTGTGTGCTTATGCATAGCAAAGCTAATTAGCTACCAAAATGCCAGTAATTACTTTGTGTCTTAAAGCAGAAGACAAACAGTGGTCTTTTGCTTCTTGGAAGGAAGTTCTGTCAGAAACTGTCCTTGCTTTAATGACTCACCTAAGTCTTAACGTTGTATAGGCAGCCTCATGCTTCTCTCTGGAGTTTTTGTATTGGTAGAGTAGTGCTAGGAAATGAACGATTGTCACAGGAATCATGCTCTGAATACTTCAGCACAGATAGAAGTAAATTCCTGTCTCTTTTTTCATATGGGGATTAATGTTATTGAAGTGAATGAATTGTTTAGTCTTATTTTTAAAACAGCTAATTTGTAGTTCTGTTTGGTAAATATGCTATCGCTGAAGTATCTGATATGCAGTAGAATATAGAAAAAGGTGTAGTACTTTCATTATCAGTGCTAGCAGCACTTGTGTAGAAGCAACAAATGATTTCAGTGCTGTCCAAGTGTCAATAAGAGACTTCTGTTACTGAAAAGACTTGCAGCATCAGTGTGTTTTGTCTAGACAGGGATTTTCCTCCATAGTATTATAAGCCTATTTTTTTCCCTACTTTGTATACTGTTGCATGCTTTGTTACTTGAAGTTAAAGGGAAATGTTATAATAGAAAGATTTGATATTCAGTTCTGTCTGAATAAGTAGATTTCTTTTGAATTTGTGTTTATTTAATTCATTCGTATTAGAAGTGGGGACGCAGCAGGTCTTCTATTAGCTACTTTGTTAAAATTGGTTCTTTTTAGACTAATGCAGTGAGTATCTGTACATCTATCTACTAGTGCTGTCTGGACGTAGAATTTTCAGAAGACCGTTTTGTCAACATACAGTTCGAACATGACTTTTAAGTTAGGTCTAACTTTGGCAAAATGAGTTGGATACGAGCTATTTAACTGAAATAAATGTATAGACTGTGGTTTTAATGTCAGGATTACCATTTGTCCTGTGATCTTTTCACCTGCCTTGGAGCATCTTCCAGGCACAGCACAGTCAATAATTAGGTTTGTAGGTAGCCAATCACTACTATCAACAGAGAATCATCTCTGCTGCCTTAAACTTTGCTCAGTGAAACATGCGTTTTGGCCTACAGATGCTTGTCAAGTGCTATGTATCCCTAGAAATTATCCTCAAATCAGGTGCTGAGCAGGTGCAAAATGTCGTTTTGCTTTAACTTCAGTTCCTTTTTGTTCTTGCTAGAGTAGATGAAACTGTGTATGGTGCAAGGTAATATCAAATTTATAACTCTCATCTTGAATTGAGGGGAAAAAAAATATTGCAGGTAAAAATGATCATGAATTTGAAAGTACTTTAAAAGCACTGGTGTATCAAGTTGTCTGAGATGAAATAATTATTAATATTTTGGATTAGCCTCGTTGTTGTAATGTGGCTGTCAAGCATGACACTACACAATTATGAATAAGAAAGCATTTTAAACTAATGTTACTCCTATACACTGCTGTGCAGTCAGAAAATCATGCACATCTGTATTAGGCAACTTATGTATAACATAACTAATGACCTGATGAGCTGGAAAGTTTCTGATCTGAAACGTTTCTAACAACCAGGGTTACTGTTAGTGAATGAAATGCAATCAATGAATAATAGTCAATGTATTCAAAACAGTGGATCAGAAGTACCCTTACAATTGCTGTCCTATGAGATCAGGAGCTGATTTGTGTTTTACAGTGATATTACTCTGTAAAGATATGGTCATTCTCCACAATGTGCCAAGCCACCCCACTCCCAAGATATATTAGTCTACATAGCAGAACATGTGTAGCGTTCCTCCAATAAATGTGTTAGTCAGCAAATGCTTCAATCATTTGTAAAGCTACTTAGTGATTGTTTTTTTCAGCTAGCTTTAACAATAATTAAACCACAAAACATTAAAGAAACTGCAGAGCCCTGTTGCTTTTGTAGACATACTAACTAATGTGTTGATGCGTAAATGCTTTTATTTCATTTTTTTAAATTAAAAGAATTGGTTGGAAAAACAGTGACTTTTTTTTTTTCCATTTGGAATTGGCATTTCAAATTCCTACTTGAAACAAACAAACAAAAAAAAACTTCAAAAATGTTGTTTTCAATATGCCTTTTGTCTTAAATCTATCACAAGAAATCTTTACTTTGACAGGCTGGGGAGTGGAGGAGGACCAAACTTTATTTTTCGGTGTGTTTAGAGATCTTGAAGATCCATGTCCTTCATTTAAAATAAATGAACAAAAACATTTGATCTCAAGATAATTTGCTTTAAAGCACTTGTTAGATTCTACTTCCTCATTTTTAAATTGTGCTTTGGAGAAACAAAACGTACTTCCACGCATTTTAACTAGAATAGTTTCAGTAACTCCGTAACAGCCAAGTGAATTTAATGAAAAATGTCTTATTTCTATAGAACACAAGGAGTCTTCTAGACTTGCACATCAGTTCAATAATTATTTTGGCTCATGTTCAGAAAGACTTCTTTCCTCATGTGCCTCTCTGGAGTGTTGAGGATATACAAGCCTCATGACTTTAAGATAGAATTCTTCCATCAAATAAATCATATTTTGATGGAGAGGAATAACATCTCTGAGAATATGGAGCTATTATCTGCATATATATGAATAGTGGATCCTTAGAGATCTGTAACAGAATATTTAAGCCTTTCTAAAATTGTTTTGAGGCAATAGTAGGTCACTAGCAAGGTTATTATGAATATGTCACTGAGGGTTATGGCCTTTTAGAATGGGAATTCCAATCTGTCATTGGTTAAATCTAGTTTTTGAGGATATGGAAGGTAATGATGATAGTGCTACTGGCTGGAAGCTGAATGATGCCACCACTGAGCAGTTCGGAGCAGTGCATCCTCTGGGGTGACTCATGCCGTTTACATTCTAGGCATGGAATTAATGGTATGGCATTTCCCACCTTCCGTTTGTCTTTGTGGCACTTCTTTCAACTTAAACATGTTTTCAGTGGTTCTAAGAGCAGGTACTTCTACCTTACAAGACCATGCCATTAATTACTCCAGAGATTCCTCTCCATCCATTGTCTTTTGTTTCTTCCTTATCTTGATTCATATCTGCATCTGGAAAGGAGAAAGGTCCAAGTTATCAATCTGTCAAGGGAAAAATATATAGGTTGGTCATAAATTGTAGGTTACAGCTCAAGGCAGCCAATGCTGGAACAAGGGTTATAATACTGTGTTCTAGAAGGCTTTAAATTTGTTATAGACTAAAGAAGTATTGAGAACTTCAGTCTTAAAGTTGAATTTCTGTTAAGCATAGTTTTATTTCTGGTTTTTGAAACAATTCTTAACAATGCATCCTACAGAAAAGAATTTAAAAGCAAAAATCCACAAAAAGTTGGATATGAGTTTAACTTTTAAGAATAGAAACTTCCTTAAGGATTTCTTGGTATTATGTTTAATTTTTAACCTGCAGGAAAGTTTTTGGCAGCAAAGAAATCTAAGATTTAACTGTGGAGGATGAGAAAACTTTATTAATTTTGTCTCAAGAAATCAATGATTTGAGTTTCAATCTTTTTTTAGAGGCATCTTTATTCTTTATCTCCCAGTCCGGCCTCAGAAATAAATGTCCCTCGTACTCTGTCATATGATTTACAGGTTGTTGGTTTGAGACTCAGGGACAGTAAGTCAATATTCTCTTAGAAAATCCTGCTGAGAGTTAAGATTGTCTAGTGTGAGATGTGCAATCAGAGTCAATCTGCTGTTGAGAAGCTATATTCTCTACTTTGTATGGGAACACCCACCAAAATAATTTCTCTAGAGTTTTTTAAAGGCTTGTCATTGAAATGCCCAAGAGGATTTAGGTAGAATCCTGGAAAGCTGTTAAGGGTGTGTGTGACCTTGGTAAATATTCGTCTCTGTTTTCATTGCAGGGGCTAATCAAGCTGAGCTTGTATGCTCAATACTAAGATATTTACTGTAAATGGCAACTTATTTAAAAAATGCCATTCCAATTGAAAACAGAAGCTTATTGCTGGCGATGTGCTTAAGATTTCGGTTTAAAAGAAAAAAAAGATACCAAATCTCTTGGCTTACTTTGACTTGGATGACCACTACTGATAGCAAAGTATTTAACCTTATTATATTTGTGATTTTCTTTGAGCTAGCTTGAAAATAATGCTCCTGAAATATGGAGCAGAGGGAAATTTCAATAGCTTCTTAGTTTTTTGTTTTTTGTGTTGTTATTATTTTATTTTTTTTTTGGCTGGGGGAAAGGGTTGGAAATTAACCCGAAGCACTTAGAATGGAGTGTAAACCTTTGTCCTTCTTGGGAATGCAGTTAAATTGACTTGCTATGAATTGGAGACAGAGATATCAAATAACTTCAGAACCTGAAGAGCATTTTATTTCACTTTTTTGGGAGTGTTTTAGTTTTTGAAACATTTCGGCATGGGAAACTAAATGATTAAGAAGAGCGAATTCATTATTCTTTTTTGTGGAAAAAATACTTTTATATAGAATAGAGTCATCTACAGTATTCTGAATGCAGAGAAGTTGCTGTGGTCAAGTAAAGAGTTCTGGTTTAGAAAAAGTGTCACCCGGGCTTCAAAAAATGAGTACTGAAACATGGGATGACTGCTAATAATATTTATTCCTCTCTTTGGGAAAAATAACAGGCTTTTGTTGCTTAATATGATTGTGTAGAGCTTCCAGAATTTTTCTGTAGTTTTGCAGAAGGTGATATGTCAGGAGGAGCAACAGAACTCACAAGCTCATGTCACCAGCAGCACTAATTATGCTGTTTCTTTTATTTCTTGCTGAAGAGTGGCAACATTTCCGAGGAAGTCATTTCTCCTTCTACCAGGGAAATAACAAAAATAACAAAGCCTAACAGTGGAAGTTGCTGATGTAAGAAAAGTCTTGAGCTGGTCAGGCCAAAAAATGATATGATAATATTATTATATGATGACTCGTGTGAATGGAAGCCTCAAATTAAGTGTAAAAAATGTATCAGTAATTAAAATAGGGCACCCAAAATTCATCATTTGTAATTTTGTTGATTAGGGGACTTTGGAGCCAGAGATGGTTCTTTACTGCTGAGGATCATAACCATCTTTCCCACTTGAAAATCTTTGTGTGAACTCTCTGAAACAGAATTTAATCAGTAAGCTTTTCAGGACACTTCTGAAGAAGTTTATTGTAAAAATGATAATATAATTATGAACCTTTGTTTAAAATGCATGATCTTTTGGGGATCCATCTATGATGTTACTCTGGCAGAAATCTCGAAGGTTAGCTCGATGCTACAGTAAAGTAAGAGATAGTAATAATCAGCTGTTTCTTTTCATTTTGCTTTATAGCATGGAACGTAATGCTATTTTCAAGTCATTTCAGTAGCCCCATGCCTAATCTATAATTACAGGTCTGATCTGATTGTATTTTAGCGGATTGACTGCTTCTCATAACAACTGAATTAGGCTAAATAAAGATTAAAAAGCACTTTGTGTTTTCAAAAAGACTTTAAAAAGTTTTATGGAGTGAGTAAGATTCTTAGAGGGATTTAGTATAACTACAGTGGGCATATTCATCTGAGCACAAGCTGTTCTGCCAGACTCATCAATGGAAGCTGCTGAAGGTAAATCAAGCCCTCATAGATCAGAAGCAGTGATGGGTCCTGTGACAGTTTCCTCTGAATTGCAGCTTGTGATTAATCTCCCTGCTTTGATATTAGTGAGCTAGCAAAGAGTTTGAACTCTTGTAATCAATGATCCTACTGGCAGCTACTGAGGTGAGCAGTGCTGGCTTTGGTTCCTGAGCCAAATGGGAGTTCATGCTGTCATTTATTTACCGTTTGCTGAAGGGAACATTTTAATCAATCACTTCATTGTGTTTTTGATATTTCATTTGTTCACAACAGTTGTCTTAGTTTTTTGGCTTTACATTTCTTTCTGATTTAATCATTATATTAGCTAAAGTAATTAAATTGGAGTAATTTAAATAGTAAACAAGTGAGGTCTGCATAAGAACAGCAAAGTCTTAGCTCTAGATTTGTATTATTTTTAGAGTTGATTTTCAGGCTTCTTTTAATGCAAGGAGAGGGGCAATTCTGGAGAGTACTAGCAGAAATAGGATTGAGGTTGGTACAGCTAAACCATCTCTAGGAAGGCAGAATGGTTGAGCAGTCTTTTACAGTATTTCTTGGTATTCGCAACCTCATTATCAAAACTGTAATTGGTAACTAGTGGGGAAACCAGAAAATATTGCCCAAACTTGCAAATCAAATCAGCTTCAGAGAATTCATCTTGTTGCTTCAAGTCCAGCTTGCAGCAAGGCTGTTGTTACTCCTGCCCTTCAAGCTCAGAGGAAGCCAAAGGTCAAGAGCTACCTAGTTAAACCTGTTTGTCTGCGTCTCTAGTATAATGACTCTCTTTGTCATTATACCTGACAAAATAAGCTGTGTTGCAATGCAGCATCAGTTAAGTGTGTTTTTAGAAAAGAAGCCTCTCTGTTTTGTTATACTCTCTCTTATGCTATGGTTTAACAGAATCAGTCCTTTATTTATGTCTCCTTAGCTGCTCTGCCTTTTAAATTAATTGCTCTGTGGAATTCTCTACATGATAATGTGAAGTAGACCTGCTCATCTTAACGAAATATCAGAGCACTTATCTGGAGAAAAGGGAGTGATATGAAGCATGAAACTGTACTTCAGAAATTGCCTTCTTTGTGCCTTGAAATCTTGATATGTGTATTTTATTCTAATCTGTGTGCTAGTTTGTGACCCTTAGCTCCTACTGGGAGTCAGGAGCATACATAGCCTCCCTGCACTGCTCAATCTGTATTTGGATCTCCAAGTTTGCTAACAGATGTGCGAAATCCCAGTGGTCAGATGATTCCCTGGTGAGCACACAACTGATAATACTGAAAAGCTGAAGCTATTCAAGTAAGTGTTGGCACTTATTTATGCTTGGAGCTTTCCCTCTGGTGTAGCTCTTTTGAGATTGTAATAAATATTTTTGTGCATGTGAAGATTTTTACCTTGGCGTTTTTTTAAATGATAGCTTCTAGGAGAAAGATTTTTCATGTAGCTAATATTGGAAGAAGAAAGCAAAAAATGTTTTTGGGTAAGAGTGCCTTTATTACCAGGTGATACTATCAAAATCATAAGACCTGATTTTCATTCTTGATCTTTTTAAAAGGAAATCCTTGTTTTCCTTCTTGCGTTCCTTATGTTTTGGATCTGAGTAAAAGATTCCCAGCTGTAGATTACTAAAGAATAACAAACACAGTAGTAGCAGCAGGAGCAGTTTGCTTTCCTTCTATTGCCACACCAGTCCTTTCCAAAGCAGAACTACTTCAGATTTGACCTACTTCATTTCATTCATATGTTCCAGCATTCTCTATGTATTCTCAAAACAGGATTTAAATTTTGTGCAGTTAAGGATCAAATTTGTTTTGAGATCATCTTAAGCTTAAGATCTTTGTGGTTATCTCCAGATAGCCCTGCTCTAAAATGATCCACAATCTTGGTTTTATTTCTCAGTAATAAAAGCCACAGAGGGACTTGCTGGAGTGACTTCAAGAAAAGTGTTATGTTTATGATATGTATTTATTCAGTTCAGAATTGAATACCTTCTCAGTTTGTAAAATAGACCATTTGCTCTTCTAGCAGGCTCATTCATAAATGGTATTTTCTGACTTCTTAGTCCCTTTTCCCCTTCTCCTTGCATCTTAAAAATGAGTATGAGAGGAATCCTGAGTAAGAGAAGTTCATTTCATAATAACTGCAATCAGGTCGTGATTTTAAACTTGAGAGCAGTTTTCATATATATGAAAACAACAACGGAACAACCCATGAATCAATTTAAAACGCTAATGGAAGGAAATTAAAGGCCAGAGGAAAACAGTTTTTCATGTGAGATGGACTTTAATTGCATGCATTTCTCTGAAAAGAAGGAAATATATATTAGTTATGTGAAAAGAAGTGAGCACTGCTATCTGTTGCTTATATAGCTCTTACCAGATAACTTTCAACTTCAGTGTTTATAATTATATGCATGTGGCATGCGTGCATCTAAACTGGTGCTTTACTCAAGCCTTTTCTTGAGGATGTGAACTGTTTTATGTCTGTGGTTCATATGTTTACTTCTGTGCTTCTTCACTTGGGGGGAAGAAGGACATCACACATGCTCAAGGACAACAGCTTGCTCTGCTCAGTGAAACCTCACTTAGTGACCAGCTGTTTCTCCCAGGCCTTTCCATCCTGACAGATTATGGAATTTCTTTTTACTAACAAGAGATTTCCAGAAGCTATATTTTAAAAGCTTATCTTTTTTTATTCGTTTCTGAAATCTTCACCATATTGAATCATTTGATATGCTCACTCCATCGTAATGTCCTCTGTATGTTGTGCTAAGTGTTTATGTTGTGTCAAGTTCTTTTGTTGTAAAGAGGACATTAATCATTTTATCCAAAATGGATTTTGGAATCACATCATATTTTAAATCACCCAAAACTTCCATAATATGTGTGAAGATGCACATTACCTGGTTGGTTTTGTGTCCATAGGCAGCTACATAAGATTATTTGCCTGCTATGGTGCGTTACTCCCCTTTTTTCTTTTTTAATGACCAAGGCATCTGCTCAATCTGCATTCATTACATGGAGTTGCTGAAGCATTGACACAGGACTGGAGCAGTAACTGCTGAGTGGTATTTTAAAGTGTGAATATGCTTTGGCACATTTCACTACAGTTAGTTCTTTGATTTATAAAGGTCAAATAGTGACTGCATAGATCAAAATTTGATTTGTTTTCAATAAGGGTCTAACTTAGTCAATCAATAGGCTACCACATTGTTTTTTGTTCAAATCTTATTCTAAGCGTTTTTTCTGCTTTGTAGAAGCGAAGTGCTCTTGTCCTCTGCTCCTGGCTTTACAACTGAATGCATTCATCACCTTCTGAGACCATGTCAGCTTTCTTTTATGTGGCTGAAATGGAGTTATATGGCTCTAGAAAATAAGTTTACATACTATTCAAAGTCTTTTCTGTGAAACTTCTAGGAACAGGTCAGAGTTATTCTGAATTAAAGACACAAATGTTGGGTGAAAAACTATAAATAAGATATATATTTACACTTCCTGTTTATATACCTAGTTATTCTTTCGAATACACTTACCACTTCTGGAGTGATCAGTACAAAGAATGAAATAGTGTAATCTGAATTGATTTCCACGAAATTTTATGTTATCATAGAATGGTTTGGGTTCAAAGTGACTTTGAAACTTATCTGGTCCAACTCCCCTACCATGGGCAGGGACATCTTTCATTTGGTCTGGTTGCCTAAAGCCTTGGCTAATCTGGCCTTGAACACTCGCAGTGATTGAATTGCCTGACTTTTTTTACATATGAGAATTAAGAGCTCTTCTATGCAAAGAGGTCTTAAAGAGCTATCAGCTCTGATCAGTTCCTTTAACCCTTAGGACAGTGTCCCAGGGGGTGCCATCCACTCGTGGGACCAGAAGGCCCATGTCTCTCAAGATCATAAACTCTACTAACATCTGGCAATTGCTTAGGGGCAGGTGCATGCATCCTAGGTGTTGATTTTGTGGAAATGCTATCAAACAGGCCACTCTAGGAATACAGGAATGCATAAATATATCAGTAAAGTCTTGCTTCCAAGACAGACTGCCAAATTCAGTGGACTGATGTGCTGCACATCAAGTGAAGTGTTTTAAACTCAATCCTTCAGTGGGATTTTTAACCTGTATTTTTATTGGCTAGCTTTTAAAAGCTCAGATTGAGGGATGCAGTTCACAGGTGATAAAACCCAGTCCTCTAAATCTCAAAGGTGCTTTCTGGAAATGTAATTTTTAACTTCAGGGGCTCTAGCCCTTAAATCTGCTGTTTTGTAGAGAATTGTTTTTTAGTGGGAGTGTTAATAAACACTGCTGAGCAGGGATATACTGAATGTGTATCTGGCATGTGTAGTTCTGGGGAAAAGAAGAGATTCATCCTGTAGGACTGCCAGTTGCTAAGTGGGAGAACAGGAGACTTGTCACTTCTTTATGTTCTGATATCAACTGGGATAGAGTTAATTTTCTTCATAGTTCCTGGTACGGTACAATGTTACAGATTTAGGAGAAAAATAATTTTGATAACAATTCAGTGTTTGAGTAGTTGAGCAATGCTAACACAATGTCAAGGACTTTTTGGCTTTTCACACTGATCTGTCAGAGACATCACTCCCCACTTGTGGGGGAGTGAGCGAATGGCTGTCTTCTCTTGTTTTTCCTTAGAGAATTCCAGCCTGATCACTTCTTGCAACTCTATTTGGACTACTAAGTATTAGGTGATTTTGATTTGACATGCCTTGAAAAACGTAAGTGCTATTAAGTAGCCTCTGTAAATGTTGCTGGGGGAGAATTAGTTTCTGACTATTATTTTAGACACAGTGCATTTTTTTTATTATTATTTCCTAAAAAAGATAATATTCTGCAGAAAGCAGAAATTTTTACTCTGAATAAAGCTGGTAATTCTGAATGTGGTATTTTATATGTTTTTCCCCCGTTCTTGTATTTATTTTAAAGATTCTGTTTTCAATCAGTGCCTTAAAAGGTCATGTTTAATGTTGCATCAAAACTCTTTCACAGACATTTATTTTTGTTCTGGCACTGGTAATGCTAAGCAAATATTCAGGTTTCTGATCATTTTCTTCAGTTCATTCTTTGCTTAAATATCACATATTAAGACATTTTGATCTTTTTTAATGACTTTATGTTTTGAGGTGCAATTTCAGTTCTTTTGCTAACTGAGAAAGAAAACCATCCTACTGATCTGAAGAGGCTTCAGCCATAGGTGAGAAGCGCTCATGCTGTACTAATAGTCCCAGGAATTGGGCATGGATTTCCATAGAAGTGTTGATAAATTTATAATTTGCTTATTCCTAATTTGTAGTGAGAATTAGTGAGTAGATCTTTGAGACCTCTCTGAAAATCCTGGATTTAAATGACATCTCAGAAACCAGAGCTAATTTCTTTTTCAAATGTTATGGCTTTGGACACAGATGAGCTGTTCCATAGATGTGAGAAATCTTGGGATTGGTTCACCTTGTCCTTCTGGGAGACTTAAGTTTTCCAGACAGATACTGGGAATATCATAGTGCTGCAACAAGGAAGTCCAAGAAGTTTCTAAAGGATTTTGAAGACAACTTCCAGTCACAAGTAGTAAGTGAACCACCTGGGAAAGGTGCCCTCCTGGATCTATTCTTTGAGAAAGGGGGTGGCCTTTTGGGAAAGGTAATGGTTAATGACTGTCTTGGCCACGGTGATCATGAAATAGTTGAATTCAGTGTTTTTGGTGTAAGAAGCAGAAAAGACCAATTGAGGTTTCCACCATGGACTTATAGAAATCAATCTTAAAGCTTCTAATAGATCAGGTGAGCAGCGTCCCCTGGGTCTACACAGTTAATGTCCTTTCATATACTGTTCCTAGCAACAGATTGTCAACTAATAGTGACAAGATCCTGAGCAAATAAGAGCTCTGTCATTTCTCAACCTAGTCCTCCTTTTATTCTAAAAGCTTAATTATATGATTAGAAAGTACAAAAATAGTGCTTTGATGCATCATGGCTACTGTGGGAGTATAACATTTTATAGCTGACAATGCTCTGAAAATTAAGGTACTTCTACATCATGTTGCTTTGTCTCAGGACTGCCAAGTTTGTCTCCTGATATGAAAGCCTCCATTCCTGGGTGGATCCAAATATCCTGGCATATCTTTTATTCCATGGGAGCTATTTGCAACACGCAGAATGGGTTGCAGTGAGGATCCTAGTAAAGTATGTGGATGTTGTGTATTTGGATTTTCAAAAAGCCTTTCACAAGTTTCCAGACAAAAGCTTTTTTTTTAAGAAACAGCACTGCCACAGAGGTGAAGGAAAGGCTCATTTATAGAGTGAAGGCTGATTTAAGAGCTGGGAAGCAAAGTTCATTGATGACTTGGTGGTTTGCAGTGGCAATTGTGGTGTTTGAAAATAAATTTGAGAAATTGTTTTTCCAGGTTTGCAATCAGTCCTGCCACTTCCAATCTCTCTGGGGTTCTCAGGGAAGATGAGGGTAAGCACAGCAGTGATATTGCTTAACTTAAGAAACAACGTAGGACTTCTTTGATTTTTCCCTTCCCAGCCTGAGGGAAAAGCGGGTACTCACAGGTTAATGTTGATCTAATCCAGTGATATGAGTAAGCTCTGCTTGTTTACAAGCAGGCTGTCAGGGAGCTATGTTTTATCATTATTTATGTTTCTTAACACAGGGAACAGCAGTCCCAGCACATGCGATATGTATGTGTTCCTACTGTGTAGAATACGAAAAAGTTCTGGAGTCTCTAGCCTCGGTCTGCAGTATAACACAAAAGCAGTGCTTTTAATTCATATTTCTTCAATTTTAGACACTAAGTGGTGGTGAAGAGTTCTCAGAATGGTGAGAATATTGCTCTACCTTGAGGTTATCCAGTATACAGAAAGAAAAAATCAACTGTGGTTTGTCTTCTTTCCTAAAGCACTTTGCTAAGAAATATTGCCAATATTCAGGAGGGTATCAGTTTAAACTCCAAACTAATTTGTTTGCAAATACATACAGCATTAGAAATCTTGCTAAAGACATTACTTTCAGTAATTACTTTCAGTATCTTCCCTTGCTAAGATTACCTGAAATTTTTAATTTTGAAAGCCTGTTTTCACTCGCTCAAACTTGGAAAATAACAAGTAACTCTTTGGTCTAAAATTTCCCTTGCTGGTTATTTGCCCAAAGCTTGAATGATTTGAATACTGGGAATATGTTGAGGCAAAATATATGCATAAGAATCATTCAAGCAAGTGTACAGGCTTGTCACTGAGGAACTGTAGGTTAGGGAAAATTGTTTGCAGTAATATATTTTCATGAGTTCTTCCCATGGTATTTATTCATATAACTCTCATGTTATACAGGAGCACGCAATAAAAAATCATGTGACTACAACTGCATGAGGGACCTGGAGTGAAACTCACTGAATTACTTTATTTTGTTGTTTTAAGTTTGTGAAGTTACTTGGCCACAGTATCTTAAAAACAAATTATGACTTAGAAAATAATACTTCTGTGTAACACTGAAGAAAGCAGTTTGCTATGGGTATGCAGTTCAGAATGTGTAGTGCAAAACTGAAAAGTAAAATAGTGAAACTCTATTTGGGTTTTCATCTTCAAAAACTTTTCTGTCTGTTTGCGTTAAGTCATTGTGAAGAGTCTGAATCACAAAACAGCAGTCTTTTTATTTGCTGGGATTTAATAATTAGGAAGAGACTCCACTGTTTCCATGCAGCTTACCATGATGTATAGTTTAAGAATTTGAGCATAGGTGTGCTGCATCTAGAGCAAGAATGAATCAGATTCCAGAGCAGGATGTACTCAGAAAATCAGTCTCTATGAAGTACACTGATGCCCTCACAGACAAACTAGAATACTTTTATATGGCAGTCCATGGCATGTACTTTTTTAATTAGAAGGAAATAAGTTTGGATTGTCTTCACAGCAGGATTTTTTAGGTCAGAATACCAAGCTTTTTCTATAAGTAAACTCATACTATACTAAGAGAATGAAATATTTCAAGAGGTTTCCTAGTTTACACCAAATAGCCCTCCCTTTTCCTATATTTCTCATGCCTTTTATCATGCTCAACAAAAGCGCTGTTCAGCTGCATCTTGCCCGACAGTTAAGATATATAAAATGCCCTTTTTGTTCATATGAATGACAGTAACCTTTATCCTGAACAAACAGCTAGTCCAGCAGGGGAAATGCAGCACTGTCTCTGCAGTTTCTCTGTGCTCACTCTTCATTCATTATGGCTAAATAACAGTCATATTTCCTTCCTTTCTGTTTTGCCAGCTCTGGTTCCAGTCTCTGTGTGATTCAGATCACTGTGTGGTTCATTAAGTTCTTGTACATACAAACTGATGGTCTGGGAATTGTTGAGATCTACAATTGGTGGAATCTGACCATGTTTCCTCAAATTGTATTTCTCTGTGTAAGTGTTGTGTGGAAGGATATTGTACTGGATGTTCTAGATGGGGAGAATATATCAAAAAATGCACAGATGTTGAATGAGCAGGTGTTGAAGATTGTGACAAATGTTTTAGGTATATTTCTGTCTTCCCCAAACTGTATGAGAACTTTATCGTGTGTATATCAGAGCATATGTAAGTTGAATGGATAGAATCAGATGAATACATTTTATACTTGCGATACCTATAAAAGGAGGGTTATGCCCAAACATGTTTTGTTTTGTTTTTTTTTTCCTACTTCTTAGTTATGGGCAATGGTGGTGAGTAGAGAACTAGGACAGAGTTTTGGATGCTTATCAGCCCAGCTGGGGGAATTCCTGGACTTTCATCCCTTCTTCTGTGTGTTAACAGAGATAGGGGTGAAGACAAACTGATAAAGATACATCAGAAAGTTTTGCTTAATCTGCTGAAAGTTTTATTGATGGTAATCCAGACCCTGTCTGTGTATGTTCAGTAACTACATAAAAGTATTTCTTCATATGAAGTAACCTCACAAGCAAAATATATATGTATATACACATAAATATATATTTATACAACAGATTAATCACTTGAATAGTTATTTATAGACTATTGTTCAAAGTACTGGAAGTACATGAGACAGTTTACTCTTCTATAGGTGGAGCTCATGAAGCTAATTAATGTAAGATGAAAATATTCATTTAGAATAAAGCCTAGCACAGATAAAAACAGCCTGAATTTTCATGGTCTCAGACTGATAGACCTTCTAATTGTTTGATTTTGTTCTGAAATAGTTAATAAGTACCTGAAATTCTGTTTTTATAATTAGAGCCTGACGATAAATAGGTGCTCTTCAAAAGAAGAAGCAAAAAAGAATGTTAATGTTGTGCAAAACTGTAAGCTGTTTCCAGTGTTTAAAGTTTTTAATACTGTGGGCAGAGGAACTTGGAAAACCAGAGAGGAAACTGTAGAGGGTATGCCTCTGGAACTCAGTGTCTTCCATTTCATCAGTCCTAATTCCTAAGGAATGGTAATGCCTTTTCCTTAGTATGTTTGATTATTTTGGGAAGTCAGAATGGTCTTTCTGAAAGTAGCCACCCTGAATAAACCTAATAATCTCATAAGAAATGCTATTTTTGTTATTCTGCTTCAGTATGAACTGTATATGTAGGTAGAAAATGAATGCATCTCATGTGGCGCCCTGTGTTTCTGCAAGTAGACATAAATTGATCCATCTTTACTTACATTTATGCCTTCTAAATCTGAATCGGGATACTGATCTGATTGAGATTCCCGAGCAGTGTTTTCTGGAGTGTAAAACAATTTGAAATAGATATAAACTTTATCCTGGAAATTTGGGACGTAATGCAAACTGACAGTCATTGCTCCTGTAGCAGTAAAGCATTGCGTATTACAATGCATGAGGCTGGCTGGTGTAAAGACTCTATTGGAAATGCTGCTTGCAGAGAGGGGAGTTAACAGTAAAACTGAGCCATTGTATAAGTGGGGTTAATAGCCTTCATAGTTTAAAAGTAAATTTTCATCTTTTCCTGGACTCTGAAGAGCCCAGTTTGAAAATAGTGCCAAAACTCTTGTTTTGGACAGCTGCAGAGGAAGTTCTCTACTAGCTTCTTGTACTGCCCTGTCTTGGCAAGTTCCCTGGATCATTCTCTTCCCTCCTTCTCCCAAAGGGATTCAGGCTCAATCATTTACTACTGAATGTAACATCCTTGCTTAGTTCTCTCCCTGGGTTGCTTTGTGTGCAAAGATAAAGGAAGGACCAGCTTCTCAGCACCACTGTTTTTTGGATGTGGTTTGCTAAGCAGAGACTGTGTTCTGGCTCAAACTGACTCTGGTTTTGTGGTGGCAGGGAGAAGGAGTTCTGGCACAGCAAGACTGATATGTAAGTGGGAACTTAGAGCTGTGGAGAACTGAACTGTGTTTCTAGCAACAGATTGCTTGGCTGTGGGCTGAGAGTTTCCATGCTGTGTATCTGGATTGGTGGCCACTGCATTAGCTACCTCATCTGTTCTGCTCCCTGTGTAGCTGGTACTGTCTGCAAGCGTCTGTTCCATTAAAGGAGGTTACCAACAGAAAGGTCTTATGTATCTATGTGCCATGATGTGGTAAGGCTCAAAGGGATCTTGGTAATTGGTGGGGGAACCTGTAGGATGATGGTTTCTCCCTTCAGAATTGTGTAGTCAGATGCAACATCCTCTGTTGTAAATTGTCCTGTCCCTGGGGAATGAAGTTATCCAGGCATTTTTTAGCAACCAGTGTGATTTGGACTCTGGGCCTTAAGCAAGTCACCTTTACTTTCTATTATAATTCTGAGCATTGAATACTTGTGAATTGTGCCTTTTTATTTAAAGCCAGAAAGCTGTTATACAGCTAAGAACAGGTCATATGTAAAGCAGTATTTAATTGATTTTTGTGGATCTAGGGCCAAATGAATTTCCTGGCTCTGATGTACTTTGTGTCGTAATCAGCTAGATATTGTTTTTGTTTTTTTTTTTTAAATAACCTAAATATTTTGCTGTGTTTCCCCCTGCCCCCCCACACCTCTTCTTTGCCCTCTCTATTCATATTACTCCAAAAATGGAGTAAGCCAAGCCTTTACTCCCGATGATGTGGCAGAAGGCAGTTGTGTGCCATGGGAATGCTGGAAGTTATACTTTTGAATATGCAAGTCTAAGGAATAGCCTGCTTTCCTAATAAAACCATTTTACTTTTGCGTGTCTCATCAGTATTGTAAATACAGAGCGATTCTCTGCAACTTAACCTACCATATGGGGTTGAATTCTAGTAACAACCTACCATACGGAGTAAGTAATGAATAAATGTGAGTCAGCGCTGTTGTTAAGAAATACAGCTTTGCATGTTCCTGCTGTAAATTTTAGAGAATTGTTCCTCTCCTCTGAATTAGAAATCTGCCAAATTATCATGAAGCAATTTGGACAGTCTGCAAATAGTTATTTCCTGGATAGCATAGTGAAATTTCTAATAATTGAGAGCCCTTCTGTCTACAGAAACTTTTGCTTGTTTATTTATTTCAACATTATGGAAGGCAGCAGATAAGAGCACAAGCTGTCATTAGAGTTGTGCAGATACTAAAATGGCCTCTAGCTGTAAGACCAGCATACAGAAGTACTTCCATAATAATCACAACAACAATATGTTGCTCTTACCAAGGCATTTCTCAATTGCAAAATATTTTGTGAGTGCTAACCACTTGGCTGTGTTTCAAAACCAGCAATCAGTATCTGAGGAGTCTAGGACTGATTCCTTAATGGCAAAGTCAGTATGGTTCTTTCCGCCACCTGAGCCACATGCATAGGTACAACCAGAATCAATTGCATAAGTAACTTGCCATACTGCTTTATTTTTTTTAATCTCTTCTGCACTGATATGCCCTAAGATACATAAGGCTGATAGGAATATGGATGTATCTAAAAGGAATTTTACTGTGAATTTGACTGTGTTATGAAGGGCTAAATGCAGCTATGAGTGGGGAAGGGAGGAGGGAATTAGCAGTGCAGCTATCCAGTGTGAGTGGGTGAACATGCTGCTCCAAACTGTATCAAGGAGTGGCAAAACCATTTGGATTTCTCTGAGTTTGTTCTCATATATGACTCTCAAACACATTAACTGTGTTTGATTTCTGATAAGATGGTTTGTGGGATTTGAGCTATTTGGATGATCTAGTTCAGAGCAGCTACTTATGCAGCATGTTGTCATATATAACACTTGTTGCATTCTACTTTTTGTTCTTGACCATCTTCTGAACTGACTGCAGCGACACCCACAAACAAGTCTTTAGAAACCTCTAACTTTGAGTTTGTCATCTGATCTCAAATGATAGCAGAGCAGATGTCTATTTCTGATGAACTATTTGAGATTTTTAATTTTTAGTCAATGAAAAGAAAGAAAAGTACATTGAAAGCCTATCTTTCAAGTAAGTAAAACTAAAAGATATTTCTCCCTATTGAAAGACAGTGCAAGTATTAGGTGTGCATGTTATTCAGGTCTTCAGATGAACTCTACTTTTGCAAGACCTCATAAAATTCACTAGTTTGTTCTTTAACCTTCAGCAAAGACATGGCTTCACAAAGTTTTACTGTAGATATCTTTAACTGCTGATTTAATGCTATATGTAATTATTCGATACGTTCCCAATTTTAGCATTGTCCATCAGCAGTCTCTTTCAGTGGATGGAGCTCTAGATGAGCATTTTGCTCCCGGGTTTCTCCCTAGCCCACCATGGGCCTCTTGCTTTTATTGTTTATCTTTTGAAAAGTAGGATGAATCAAATTGTTCCTGCCTCTGTTGATATTACCTGAACTCTATGAATTATTATTAATTTTTTGTGATATTCTGAATTGGGCTTCTCCAGGATTTTTGTTTAATTTTAGAGTTAGCATGTAGGGAACTGATTTTGGATTTTTTTACTTGTTAAGGTAGCAGAATTCTTGGTTACAGGGAAAAAAATATGGTAGTCGTTTTAGTCTCGCACTCTGATATAGTGTATGTATTTTATATTGTCTTCATCAGTCTTTTCTGGAGTTCCTCTGCCTGTTTGAATGATCAAAAGTCAGCAGGAAATCTGAAGCTAGCTATTTTCCAGCAACACAGATCTTTCTCATAGCGAGCTCAATCATGCCGACTTATGGCAATCTACCAGACAGAAAGATAGTTGCTTTTTCCCTGTCATAACTGAGGTTGTAGAAGACTTGGAGTGAGAAAATCTTTCTCCGTACATGCTTTACAAGGCTGTTTAGAATTTATGCCCTTCCAAATAGTGCTCTTCTGCAACTGCACTGGACTCTGTATAGTTCAACAGAGAAAAAATGGGAATTATCACGGGCTTAGGGAATCCCAGAGCATCATTTAATCAATTTACTACCTTCTTAGTCAAAGAGAGGCATAAGAAGGAAGAATTTGCAGAATCTCAATTTTTTTCTGATGTTCCTGCTTCCATTCACTAATACCAAGCTACTGGTTTTGTATGAGAAGCGTGAGTCATTTAGATAAGGTAAGCAGCTTAAACATTATCATTCCAAGTAATTCCATTTCTAATGTAGTGCAAACATTTATTTTCATGTTACTTTTCATGGATTCTGTTTCATATTTGAATATGAATTCAAACCTAAAGTAACCAAAGCAATAAAACCAAATCAAGTGCAAAGTTAGGTGAAACATTTTGCATTTTAAAAACAAACCAAAATAGTCTAAATTAAACTTTTGTTGTTCCCAACTAGAAGTAGATTTCAGTGTTTGACAGTAGTATGTTTTCAATTGTTTAGCTATTTCTTCAGATGCAAATCAAGAATTCTGACCTTTTTTAGTAGCATCTCTTCTGCCACTGTTGCTGCTCAGGGTTCTGATCAATGAAGCAATTTGGTTTTGGTGACAGTAGTGTCACAGAGAAACCAAATATAGCATAGTAATTAGCACAGTTCCTACTATTTAGATAAAGAGATAATTTAATTAGACCTGCTGAGTGCTAAACAATTTCCAGCCTTTCATTAATTTCCATCCAATTGTGTGTTGGGCAAAGAAGGTTAGACAGCTTCTTCCTACTATTCTTATGGGTTATGTAAGTCTTGTAACCCCACTTCTTAAATATAGAAATTATCTGATATACAAACATATAGTCTTGTGATCTGGAGACAGAACTGCAGAGACAACTGATGGGATTTCCTTCCCTGTTAGAATATTGGTTAGGTATTGAGCCACAACCTGTACTGCATAGTACACTGAGAAGGATGTTATAAATTGGCTAACAATCTATTATTTATGTACATAATTATTACATATTATATTATTAATTATGTACATAGAACATAATTTCTCACTGTTTAAGAATGCTGAATGTCCCTGGGCTGTGTGTACTGTTATGGAGAATGTGAGATCTCCTCCAGGTGATTTAATGATGGAACAAGGAGTGCAGATCTGGGAAGTACTTGTAACCCGAGTCTGACAAACCAAAAGCCAGAGACAGTAGCAGACTGGCCAAGACAGTAGTCAGCCTGTGGCTGTCATGAACTGAATTTAGAGAGCCAGGCTATCATCATTTATCAGACAATCTGGGGGGAAAAATTATATCTTTTTAATGTTTATCTGAAAAGCTAGGAATTAGGCAAATAGAAGTACATATTAGAAGCATAAAATATATGTATGTATATTTATGTTTAGACTTATTTTCATAAACTGTAACCCAGGCTCTCATTGTCATTTACATTTCTGCTCCTTGCTAAGCCCATAGCCACGTCTACTTGTGTGCATTCTGGCTATCTGACCCATTGCCAATTGGGCAGTCATGTTTTCTTCTGACACGTATTTTCTGGTCAATGTAAGGGTTCAGAACAACTGAAGTTAATTGTTTTCCCTCACAGAACAGTTTCTATTTCAGGGACAAAAGCTTTGCTTTACCAGTGTTTTTAACCTTTTTGAGACTTGAAATAACTATGGTCATATCAACAGAGCAGAGAAGCAAATAAAATCACAGGGGAACTGCTCTATTTGAGAGATGTCATCCAAAACTTAAGAGGTGTCTCTGCTAGAGACAAGACCTTTAGATGAGGAAAATATCTTGACTGTTTTAATCTGGAGTTTTCTTCCTCCCCTTTCTTTATTTGCAGTCCCACTGCCTTGTAACCATATTCACTGACCTACCTGCAAAGCAAGAAAGCTTTTTAGTTGACTGAAAGCTTTGCATTCCATTTTCCTCTAATTTTACAAAATCTTATATTTAGTATTTCACTTGTATTCAGTCATGTCTTTTAACTCTTCACATCTCCCAGCATACTAAGTTCACCATGTAACAGTCACCTGAGGGCAGTTTATTGCTTTTTTGATACATCACAAGTGCAATGTGTTCATTGTATTTCAAATATGAAAGCATCCTTTGTTGTAAAATGATGCAAAGAATCAGTTTTGGGGACTTTGAATTTTGCAACACCCACAAAAAGAGGAATGGCTGTAGTGTCAGACTATCTCACTGCCTCTCTTTGACGTGACTGAATGTTTAGGAACATGACACAGGTGATGCTTTTCTATTCACATCCTGCATCTTCCCACAGTTTGTGGCTTGGGAAACTCATTTAATAAATATTACTTCCAACATGTGGTTTTTATTAGTTATTATTAACATCTTTCCAGAAAATTTTATTGAATTCTTCTTTGTATTGAGTCTCATCAACATCCTGTGACAGACAGTTTCTTGTTTTAACCATATGTTGTATGAAACTATATTCCCTGCAAATTTCAATTGCTTTCCATTCAAATACCTAATAGTTGTCCCCAGTTTATCTTCCTCACGTGGACTGTAATTTTAGGTACCACTGTTACATTTCTTTTCAATTGCTTTCTTAAGTGCAGTGTCCTGCCTATTAAATTCCTGTTCAGAGAGGAAACACTCCACATATTAGATTGTAATTTTTTTTCTTTGCAACTAAGAGTTAGGCAAACAAATATTAATTATGGTAGATATAAAAAGATGAGGTGACTGAAACAGAAAAAAATACTGCTGAATATATATAGCATATGACTTAGAAGTAGCTGGGGGTAGCCAAAAACAAGAGCTTAGCAAAGTAAGCCACACGTACAAGTTCAAGATGAAGGAATGAAATGTTTGTGAATTCAACTGCTGAAAACAGTGTGTTGGTATTTAAACAGTGATTCGGATTTTGTTTAGTCCTGATGTCAACAGGAGCTGTGGCAGGCCAGTGTTACAGGTGCTGGTGAAAAAACCTTTTCCAAGAACACTGCTGCACTTTGTATTTCTCTGACTGGCTTATTCAAGGTGTTGATTACAACAAATAAAACAAAATGTTTGCTCAATAGTATCCGACTTTTGATATATTTTTGCATACCTAAATAACATAATACTTTCAAGGAGATTCATATACAACTAAATAGACTATCATGTGCAGCATGTACAGTTAAAACGGAATTCTGTGGTAAAAGATTTGATTAGAGAATGCAGATATCTGAACTTTGAAAACCTTTTGTAAGTCTGGGCCACCCTTAGCTTTTGCTCTGGGCAATAAACACAGTATTTCTTTTCCTTCCATCCCTTTCCTAAAACTTTGGTTTTGCTTAGATTTTGTGTGCAGGGCGTCTAGGTCATGAGCACACAGCTTCACAGCTAAGGAAAAGCTTGTGCCTGCATTCCTGTGAAAGTCAGGAAGTTCAAGTTACTCTGGAGCTGGGATGGGTTTGAAGTAATGATTTCTACAAGTGCACGTGAAGAGACCACACTCAAATATTCCTAAGTGGAAGCAGGAGTGGTCTGAGCCTCATTAGGTAAAAAGTGGAGAAAAGTTTGGCCGAGGAGGTTGGAATGCATTTTGGGAGTGAGAAAGACACCTTCTTTCCTGTGGTCACACAGTGACTGAAACACAATAAATGAGATATTCTGAAGATGTACTGCTACAGTCATTAATATTTTTTTAAAGTTAGAAGCTTAGAGGACATAGAAGCTGAAGATGTGCTTGAAAGAGCTCAAGAGGATGACAGGACTAACTGTAAGGGACTGGAGTAATATTTTATAACATTAAATTTTTGCTACAAAACTGGGAATTTTCCAAGTGGTGCAGAACTGCATTGTTTTTGTGTGGACTGAGTAATATCAGATCTTCAAACAGTTGCTGACATGGTTTTTATTTAAACCAGCTCTGAGTAGGTGGGTAAAGTGTGAAGTTGTATTTTTGTTGTTATTCTAAACAGAAAATCTCAGCCCCTACACTTAACATATTCTGTTAAGATGAAGTCTGCAGAGTTATAAACCAGCAGCTTGACTGCAGCCTACAGCAACTCAGGGGCTGCTGAGGTGATTGGAAATAGAAAATTTGCTAGTAACCAAGTTATTTTTATACTCTGTTATGTGAAAGGTCCTCAATCTACATCTGACTAAAATTTAGGGTGTTCTTTTTAGTAACTTTTTTTAAAGTTTTGTCTTTATAGAGAGGCATAACACCTTCCTACACGTGCTTTTCTTTTTTTCGTTTGATGTTGTTTCACCCTTTTGTCTCTTCTGCTCTCTCCCTCACCTAGTAAAGAATGGGAATGAGAGACAAAAGTTAGCGAAAGGGAATTTCTAAGTGATGGGGAAATGAAGTCAAAACTCATAGAATATTTTGTGTATGTTGCTCAAGTCGCTCAAGCACAATTAACATGGAAATTATTTTGTGTGTGCGTCACTCAACTGTTTATTTTTCTTAATAGAAGCACTGTTGACTAGTCCTGACTTTAGTGTGAGTGTCCCACTTTGAGGGAGCCAAAATTGCCCTGGGCCAGAGGAATCTGACCCAGAAAAGATAAATTAAAAAGGAGGTGGTGAGCAGTAAATGACAACCACAGCTAAAAAGGGACATAAAACTGTTCTTACAACAATGACAGGAAAAAACTTGAGGGAAGATGGCTCTGCCAATAAATGAGAAATAGTGTAGTTCTGGAAATTTTATGTCTGAAATGAGTTTATGGAAATACCTACTAAAGTAACCTCCATAAACATATTTGTTAAATATGTTTGTTACATAACTATATGACTACATGACAAACAAACATATCAACAGTATGCAGTATCAATTGGTGCTTGCAGGGTGGAGAATGGTATTATTTGTCCTTCTGGTTAAGTTGCTCTCAATTAGCATCAGAATTGCTCCAGATCCAATGCTCTAATGCTTAGCCTTCGTGTAGTGGAGTGATTCTTTCCCATGTAAGCTCTCTTTACGTGTATCCTGGGCTGGTCCTTAGTTTTAACTAGGATTTGGGGAGATGTCACTGAAGTGCTTGTAGCAATGGTGCTTCTCACAGGTGGCTGCTGTCTCCCAAACTATAATAATAATGGCATATTAGTTGGTTTCAGGACAACACACATTTAACTCCCTGAAATCTGTAGCTTCTGAAAGAAAGACTGAATGAAAGCAGAAAAAAAGTACTCCTTGGGGAAGAAATATGGTATACTTCTAGGGAGCCTGAAATTCAACTGTTCGGCTCAGGGTTCCACTTCTGTTTTTGTAATATAAGCTGGAGTATTTGTAATGCAAATCCCCCGCAAAGGCAAGTGGATGTTCTGCTTTCCTCAAGCAACAAAGCCTGGCATAATCTTGCAAGCACCATAAAACCTATTTTACTCAAGCATATGATGCATTTGTTTCTCCATGTGCTAAGCTGACAAGTTGTAAGGCTGGACTTAGTGTTCAGTGTGCAACAGAACAAAAAGAAAAGCAAAAACTTTAATGGTGTGTATTGCTTTAATTAAGCCTTTATGTAGCTCTTACTAATGAGGTCACTGCCTGGTTCTGTACTCTCTGGTACCACTGGCTTTTTTTTCAGCCCTATTCTAGTCTCCTTTTAGCTGTGACTAGGCTCACTGAGCAAATAATCTTCTTGTGTACTGGGTTAATTACTCTTCTCAGTACCATACAGTCGGTGGAAAAACTGTTACAAATTTGATGAATTCATTTCTTTCTCATTAGCCATTCCAGAGTTTAGAGTTAGCTTCACTCCCTTGATCCTTCATTTCCTGTCCTGTCATTTCTTTGGGCAGCCCATTATATCTGTTTTATTTCTTGCTCTTAGTTGAGGGTGTGCATTTTAACTTCCAAGTAGATACTGTCAGGAGATTTTTTTTCCATTCTCTGAAAAGATTTGGGATTAACAATAAAATCAAATCTTAAATCAGGATAAAAGGTTGAGATGTCAGTTCCTGTGACTTGAACAAGTCCAGAGCAGAAAAACCGAACCACACAGCTGGAAGTCCAAAATTACCTTGTCAATTATTGCAGCTTTCACAGAATGGTTGAAGGTGCAAAAATATCTGTCCTTCTCTTTGGTAGAAACTCCCTATTAACTGGGTATACATATATAAAAATAAAATAACAATGGACTTGGAATGATGGAACCTCTATACTGTAATTCAAATAAGGTAACGATAAATCAAGGTTCTTCCAAAAACAGCTGCCTCAAGCTCGAAATGTTGTGTCCCATATATATCTGACATCAAAAATAAACTTGCAGGTAGGCATAGTTCTAATGAAAGAAAAAACGTTTTGCCCAGACTATTGATTACTTTATCAGATCTATAAAGTAAAAATAACTTCTCTGGAAAATAGAAGGAAGATTTTGTTTGTAGCAAGAGTTACAGAAGGAACATAATAACATCTTCCTGGGCATGCGGATAATAATAGACTAAGAACAGAGGACATAAGTAAAGGCAACAGAAGGGTGATTAATTATTATTGAAGAAAGCCCAACGGGTATCCAGGAATATAATTGTGATTTGTCACAAGCTGTGACTGGAAAACAATAAAACCCTGGAACAAGGAGATGCATCCCATACACTGTATGGAATATAAGACACCTTTTTAATTATTTATTTATTTTTTGCTACATCTTTATTTATTGTGTGAAAGCTAGTGCAGATTTAAAAAAATAAAATAAAATTGTGTTATCTTGAGATGCTCATCTAAAATTGGTATGTCATCCTCTAATGGTAAAGCATTGTTCCAAAAGAATTTTATTAATGTTGTGCGACTTTCCTCTGAAGATCTTTTGCCAAAGGTGTAATCAGAAAATAAGCTTTGGTTTATAGGAGTGTCCTGATATGATGAAAGGTTTCTTCTTTTGTTGTTTTGGTTTACCTGCTATGAATGTCAAAAACTTACACATACCTCCCACTCCAGTCATGTTCAGTCTAGAAAAAGGATTATCAAGAGATTCCTTTATATATTGTTTGAAATCGTTCTCAGAGAGGTCATCTCCCTGGGTAATTGATATTATGAATTTGTTCAGAAACGCAACTAAATATTTGACTCTTCTTTCTTGTAGTTTTTTAATATCTTGGCCTAAATTAGTCTGAAATAAAAATGTTTGAGTTGTTCTTTCTATTTGAATGTTTTAATTTAGAAAAGGACTCACTTGCAGTTGCACCCACTTTTTTTCAGCACAGTGGTCTAGAGAGTTTTCTTTGTGTGCTGGGATGCACCTCCTGCTTTTGCAGGGACTACGAATTTCTCTTTTGTCAGTTGAAGTTAAAATTGGCATTTTTTAAGAGCTTGTTAGTTAGTCGCCTCTGGCAGCTGGCATCTTCTGAGCATACTTGCTTTTGCTATCACATCTGACACTCTGCAGGGAGTCCTTGTCAGCATGTGATGGCTGTGTGCTGCCTTAATGCTGCTACATTAATCAAACAGAGAACTTACTGCTTTTTAGAACACTACAAAAATGTGTTTATAGTCCTTTTATCTGGGACAGTGTGAAAGCTGCTGAAGAAGAGGCAGGTAGGAAAAAATAAATAAATAAAGGCTTTACAGGCAAAGCAATTAGATCCCCACCAGAAACGTGTGGTTTGAGTAACACAGGCAGGACTGCATTTAAGGAGGAATGCCAAGGATATTCAAATGTCCCTTGCAGAACCTTACATTTGTTGTGCTTTTGACAGTGCTGCTTCAACTCAGGCTAGCATTCTGTGCTATGTGCAAAATCTTGCTAGGTCAGAAGTTCTAGCCTTTGTTATACAGATGCTATAATCTGAAATCAGTGAACATTTGTGAGGCAAGAATATTATTCCAGGCCCTGGGGTCAGGAATGGCCTGAATGTGTTATTAATTCATTGCTGAATATCTCCACATCTCTGCCTTGCCATATCTTCCGTACATAAGCAGCAATGGATGCCAGTCACTTCCAGTCTCTTAGTTCATACAGTGCAGTTTGTTGGAAATTCCTGGAATTCAATTTCAATCTAAAGCCTTAAACAATTCTAAGTATTCTGGAGTCTTTTTTCCAGAAAGAAAAACTGATTCTTATTAGATGGATCTAAAGATGACAGATCATGAAACCTGCCCAGATGCATTCATGTGTGACTTAATATGGGTTTTCCTGCTCCGGGGGGATGTTCGACTAGGTGATCTTTCAAGGTCCCTTCTAATCCATGGCAGTCTGTGATTTAGGCTGGTAAAGTCCTCATATGTCCTATGTAAGGACACTGGGAAGGTGGGGGTCATGCCTGGGGAGACTCACCTACTGTGCAGATCAGGAAATTGTTGTTGTTTCCCCTCAGCCTTTAGGTCTCTGTGCTCAGTCAGGTGAAGGATGGACAGAGAAGTCTCCATACAACAAGTACTGCCTACCTATTTGACGTGTCTCAGGGGGTCTCCTTAGTGCAGGAAACCCTTTCTGCACACCACAATCTTCCCTTCAGTTGCAGAACACCCTGAAGTTGAGCACCTCACCAATGGGTTGGTCAGTAGGTGACATCACAAACGTGGATAGGAAGAGATGACAGCTCATAAGGCAATGGAACGTTCTGGTTTTAGGCAGCAGTATTGGACAGGAGAGGCAGCTGTCACTTGAGGATCTGGCAGGTGTGGCGCTTGGGCACATGGTTTAGTGGGTGTGGTAGTGACAGGCTGATAGTTGGACTAGGTGATGTTGGATGTCTTTTCTAACCCTAATGATTCCATTCTATAAATCAAAAGTAACACATCTGTTAAATGCAAAAAAGTCTATGAAGGTAATGCATTACTGGGCTTCCATGCTGTATGCAGTTCAGGGCATCTAGAAAATGATGCATGGCACCTGTCTGTTGCGTGGTTAATCAAGGCACGTACATGAAAATGTTAGCATGTGGTTATCCACTGCTGATATAAAAAATAAGACAAAGCTGTGGTTTTATTTTTTTTTTAAGAGTTTAAGCTTCCACCCCACTCCTCCTACACCTGATTTGTTCTTGTTTCTCAGCAGCTGTAGGAGCTCTTCATGTCTGCCGAGTGCCAAGAGCAGCTCCAATTAGGATGCTCTAATTCTTTGCTGCAGGGGAAAAAAAATAATCTTAAAGCTGCCTGAATATTACCTTTATTTTTATTTTTTCTTAGGTGCCAAACAACCAAAATGTCCACTAATTCCCACAGTTTTTCAGCTTAGATGTGTATCTATTTCAGGGAAAATACCACTTATTTAATAAGTGAGAATGCAATTCTAGGATGCCTGCATTATTGATTTAGTATCTAATCCCTTAAAGGCTGTAAGGCACATAGTTCTCATTGACAATGTCTGGCATCTGGAGACAATTCCTTAAAGAAACTTAAATCCCTGAGTTTAGAGTGCCTTAAAAAGTATAGGAAGTAGACTTCTCAGTCCACGCTCTCTTGAAATACTGTAAATATTTACAGCTTAGTTTTGCAGACTGAAAATTTTTGGAGAACACCTAAGCAGGCAAAATGTAGACATAGTTGAATAATTTACTGTAAGGAATATTAGCTATGTATTTATTTATTTCTATTTCCTATTCGCAAATGATTCATTATATGACCTGATTCATTCTGTGAATGAGAAATACAAGCCTATGGGTTATTTTATCCAGATCTTTGCATGATTCCTTCATGCAGGACTAGCATAAATTTTCTAAGGGCTAGTCTCAATTTGCTATGTATGTGTAATTTTGAATGAATATGCAGCATTCATTTTTCACTTATGTCTAGCAAGAAGTAATTTGTCAAGTAGAAATTGCTCTAAAAGAGGAACTGTGAAATATGCTTTTGAAAAAGCTTTGTCTAAGTGTGCGCTCATGCAAGTGAGTTGGCATTTCATTGTTAACTCATGAATATAGGAGTAGAACAAAGGAATGGGAAGAGGTGCCAATCTGGGGGCCAAAACCTTATTGCTAGAAGTAACACAAGACACTCAGCACTTAAGACATCAAAGATATTTTGGAACTGAATTCAGCTGTAAATACATAATATGTTTAGAGCACTGAGCCTTAGTTAACATAAGTCTCTATAAAAGCAGAAGAGATTGAGATTCCTAAATTTTAAGCCTCATCTAGAAGCTTATATAGTACAATAGATGAGCTGAGAGCAAAAAAAAGAAGCGCGTAAAGGGGGAAATATTTCTTGTTTTAAAGTTGTCATGTAGAAAAAGAGGTTTAGGAAAAGAACTGTTTTGAAATGCCGTCTTTTCTGAGGATTGAATGATGCTGACACTGAACAGTTTCTTTGTTTTATAGAAATACATGAATGATTATTGGGTTTAATTGTTTTGTTTGTTCTTTTTTCTTAGAATCTGGTTATCTACAGCAGTGTTAGCAGCAGATTCAGTTCTCTCTCAAATATGCTAAGGTGATTAAAACTGAAATGCAATATGTGAACAGTTCTGAGTATAATCTTAATACTACATATCAATTTACATGATACTCTATGTTCCCAAGTTCTTAGGAAGATCTCTACAGATATTTTGCCTTAAACTACAAAGCAAATATTTTCCTGTGAGTAATTAGATCATTTGTGTCATCGTATGGGTCCCAGAAGTTGCATTTGCCCCTCTGAAATTATTCAAGTTAGAAAGTTGATAATAAACCTATAATGCATGGTGAATTTCAGTACAGTACCGTGCAATTAACATTGCAGTTTAAACCTTAATTAGATTTTGTCTTTGAAGGCAGTGGATTTCCATGCAATTTAATGGTTTGTTTGTTCAGGAGCACTCTAATTCCATTGGGCTATTTTCACCATGGCTCTTCTGAAAATAACTTTCCATACCAAGACAGCAAGAAGAGGCTGGAACAAGATATTACTATTGTTTGATATGAGAAGAGGTAGGTGGGAAGAATGTTTAAAGGGGTGTATAGAGTACCTGAGTGCACATAGTACCACTGCACTGTAGGATTGTTAAAATGGTAAGACGTTCTTTTGACTGCAGTGGAAGTAGATTGGAAAGCATCAATTTTTTGTGGTCTCTAAAACTATTATTAATGAAGTAAACTACAGTTCTTCTGTAAGCAGTTTTTAGTTCAGGTCTGGTTATAAGTGCACATATTAAGTTAGAAGTGCATTAATGATGGATCCTGATGGTATCTACCCATTTGTAAGGGGTACTAATGCACAGACCCTGTCTGGTAGCTGGCCAGTAGTTCTGCTTAATTATGAAATCCTAGTAAGAGACGAGATATTCAAGTATTATCTTCCTCACTCTTGGGATTAGCAATAAAAGTTTCATGTTTAAAAAGGCAAGTTTTGTTCTTTCTGTCTGGGGTGTGCTGGATGTTGTAAGTGCTGTTTTCAGTGAATTTCCTGATTTAAAAGAAAACACATTATTTTAGGAAGTAAGCATAGTTATTTAAAAGAGAGCACTGCAGATAAGCATTTAATGTGTAAATTCCACTTCCTAGGAGCTTTCTCATTGGAGTACATGTAGCTGAAAACTAATTAAATAGATCAGTGACGTTTCTCAGACTTAGACTTGGGAAATTTTCCACCTGTGAGAATCCCATGAAAATGCTTAGCAATGTACTTTTCTTCATTTCGATTTCTGGAATAGGTTCTGGTTACCTTCTTAATTATCACTTCCATGTTTCTTCATACAAAAGATACCATATAAGAGTAAGAAAATATCTGCAAGATTTGCATTGTCATTAAAATGATGTATTTGCTATACTGAACCTCAGCTGTGTCTTCTGCGATTGTGAAGAGTGCTTTCTGCATGCACGATATGAAAAGGTTACTTGTAGAAACCTTGTTATAGATAGGTGCCAGCTTCAGAAGAGAAGCAGAGGCCTCTTACAGATAGGAATTGAAAATTTCAGAGGCCAGTAGTATAAATCCCAGTATCCCAGTCAACCTGTAACATCTCAGAACTGTGGTGTGAAATACTCATACTTTTCCCCTCAATTTGTTAATGTGATTATTGAGCTTGTCCTAAGACAGGGAGAAGACTGTGATCATTTCTTTGTTAAGAAAGTGAACATGAATTGTTAAATGGGGAGGCACAAGTGGGTAAATGAGGTAAGGACTATATACTTCTTCAGCATTTCCCTAAGAAGTTTTGATTCCAGGTATTTTTATTTGTGACAGAAAAAGTTTATAGATTTTCTATTAGCTAGAAGGTATATACAGCTCAAATTATAGACCTGTTCCCCAGTCTCAAGGAGCATGATATCCTAAGGAATATTTGATGTGTTTGCCAAGGCATGTCAAAAAGTCATTGAGTTTGGGAAAAGTTGTCAATCAATAGCACTGGAAACAGACAACATTTTTTTGTTGCCTGGAAGAGCAGAAAAGTGACAACTGAATAAATGCTCTCAAATAAACTTGTAAATTGGGAAGAAATTAAAAATAAGAAAAAAATGGAGAGAACCAGGAATTGCAACTATTTATTGAAAGTGGCAAATCCAAAACTGCTGGTTATATTAAATACAAACTGGCCATCAGTTCATAAGAGATCTGCTTTTTTTCTTATGTGGAAAGTGCATTTGGACTGTTGTGCCTGGGCAAAATCATACAACAGTCTTCAGGAAGTGGAAGCAGGGAGAAAATGATACTTCAGGCTGGAGGTGGTATCTATGACATGCTGCTTGTCATCTCTGACACACTGCTGATAGAGTGATGGGAGTGAAGATGTGCTTTACAAAAACATATGTTACTGCTTATTCTTCTGGTTTGACAATAATAGGGAGCTTGCAAATGGCAATGCTGAATGTGTGGTGAAAGTGAAGTTTGGTTTATTTTCATGTGCTCTTTTCCCTTACAAACTTTTGTCTATCCATGATTTTTCTTGTGTAAAGCATTTTACTGCTTTCTCTGTAGCATTCTTGTGGCCAGAGGTCTGGAACTGGCCTCATCAGGGATTTGGATCATGAGAAATTACTTTGTCTGCAGCTGTGTGGAAGAACTGATTTACAAAACCTATAAAATACGTTATTTGGTGCTTCCAACTTTGGACTAAATTTCACTATCCAGGAATGTCCTAATCGGGCACTAAGTCGAACTCTTGGCAGTGTTAAATATTCACACTACAGAGCACTGATATAAAATGCTCTGGCTGCCGGCTTGGCATAGATTTGAATTACTCTGCAAATTTGGTGTCTAAATCACTGACTTGCACTGGGTGGGGAAACGAGCCTTATTCATCATTGTAATGATGCCAGGGATGTTCTCCATTCCTGTCCTCATTCCTTCTGTTATTGTTTAATATTTCATGTGTTTATAGGTGCAAAACCAACTTGTCACTTTTATGATCTTATAATCAGATTTCCAGCATCTGGTTCCTGCATTTTCACCTAAAGATTTGTTGGTCAGGAATGGGGCTCCAATGTACAAAACCCCCAGACAAACATCAGAAAAAGCCTTCAACCTGAAGAACACAGGATGGATCAAAAACAGGAAGGCAGAAAAAGTTAGCGAAGGGGAGATACATGCACTGAAGTCACACATTTTGCAGTGCATTTATGTCCTCTTTTTTTTTCCCCATGAATATTTACCAAAACAGCACCTTCTCAGCTGCTGTTTAGTTTTACACACCTTGGCAAAATCTGCCAATATATGTAGTGCTGAAGTGAGCATATCAGTTCAGAACAGTGTTTTATGTATATGTGTGTATCTGTAACTGCATTATTTTCTTTATACTGGTTTAAATATTATCACCTAGGGGAGTCACACTTTAGTGGGAGTTATCCTTCTAGAAACAATGTAACAAAGATGTCGTATTTCTTTTACATTCATTATGAAAAGCTGCAAGTAGAAGGGTTGTGTGTGTTATCCTTTTTGATCTGCCTCTGTCTCTGTTGCTCTGCCTCTTCACACTGAGGTAGAAATACAGGTTGCTGTTTGAATTGTCCCGGACACATGTGCCCAACTGCACAAACTCTGTAAAACCTCCATGCTTGGGGTCTATCCAAGGTTCTTTGTCAAAAAGACGTTAATACTGAATCAAATATTTTCCTTACCTCGAAATGGGGAAAAACATGCTTTGCTTTGGGCTGTAGCTCGAGAATGGTCGTTGAAGCATAGAAACCTGAAAATATTTTAATTCATTTCCTTTCCAGCTGAAGTCAGGAAGAAATCCTCTGATTTTGGTTAACAATCCTGATGTATTAACTATCAAGTTCTAGACTCAAGACATAGTGAGAGACATGTTGTGCTAGCTCAACATAGCAAGGCGGTGGAGATTGTTGTTGAAAGAATGACCTGTTCTGCGTGGCTTTCATCTAGGCCAAAAACTTTTAATTTTTATGAAGTAGTCCTTCAAAAAAGAGTTTTGATTTTTATAAAGTAATTTTCAATTGGGGGGAAAAATATTCAGAATAAGGAATTCAAGTAGGGGAACATAGCAGAGACCATGGGACCTTAGCATGTCCCATTCTCCACATACGTAGGGAAAAGGGTTCTTTTGTACCAATATAAATGAATCAAAAGACCACTGAATTTCAAACTGCAAGGCTTTCAGAAAAATAAAGATGAAGAATCAAAGTTTTCTGAAATTAAAACATTGAAGCAACTAGATTTTTACTGAATATAATCCAGAACACCTCTGACCCTGTTGTACTCATTCCAGTGTTTTAAATGAACTTGGAGTTGTAATCTTCAGTGCTGCAGCAATGTGTCAGGCTTCAGAGCATGATATCAAGAACTTAGCTGTCATGCTTTGTAGGTTTCCCCAGCAGAAAAACTGCTTGTGCTGAATTACATTGAAACTGTGTAAAATGTAAAACAGAAGCAGAATGCAGAGGAAATGGTACTTGGGGGAAAATGGAAAAGGAGATGGAAAGCAACAAAGTAATAAACAGGAAAAAATCCTTACCACATAATAACTGGATCTAATCAGTTGGGGAAGGGGATTGCTCTTCTTTTTCATCAGCAAGATTTTGGTCCAAAGCCTCCACATTAACAGATGAAGAGTAGCAATGTTCTCTGGAGACTCTGCTGCCATTTTGCAATGCTGCTTAGAAATAAATGAACAAGCTTTCAGGTAGTTCTGTCACTGCTGTTCATGAATACAAAGATGGTATGATTAAAAATAAGTTTAAAGGCACTGACCTGATCTTTCAGCGAGTCTTTGAGTAGTCGCTGTGCCACAACAAGTTATTTCCTGTGTGCTGTGGTCGTAGTGGACAGCTTGGTGGCGGAATCAGGTTGTTCTGCTGATCAGTATGAATGACCTACGGTGAGTAATGTGTTGCTCGGAGGAAAAAAAATAGATTCAAAGAAGAGTGAACTTTAATATTTGTTAAATTATTCAGCTCAATATGTGTCTCTACCAAAAACAAAACAAAACAAAAACAACCAGAAAAACCAATAAAGTGCATGTGCGCTGTAGAAAAGCAAACTTGGTTTCTCACAATAAAGTAATATTAAATGATTCTGTGAATCACTTGCACTTTGGTGAATATGGAAAGATCTCGGCTGTTGCCCTTACTGGAGCACTTAGTCTTGTGTAAGAATCTCATTGGTTGCTCACTGCATGTCTCTAAAATGTCCCACTGCAATTTGTGATCATTAATCTGCAATTGGGATAACATGTTTTTTTATATTTGTTTTCCAAATATTGGGGGGGGGGGGGGGGGGGGAAGAGAAAAAAAAAAAAAAGACAAACTATGACTGACTTTCTTGGAATTATTGCTTTGGTGTTGCTGTTACCAGCAGCACGCGGTCATCTTTATATAATCAGACAGATATTTCTTTTCCATCTGGACACTCATTCGTAAGATCTTAATTTCTTTTGCCCTTGCCCAGATGCATTGCAGTCTTGTTTCACTGTTGCACGCAGTCTCGTGTCCTCATCCTCATAAAACCCCACTACTTATGCTGACCATTATGTGCCAGGAATTATTCCCTTCTCTTTCTCCCTATCAAGAAACAAATGCTGACATCTTAATATGTTACTGCCATCTAAAATTAGGTGTATTGTCAAGAGTATATCTTTATGCCTTGTGCTGATAAGAAACAGCACTCCTTGTTGCAGTCATGAAACAATTTATCTGAAGCCCATCTTTTCTTCTAAAATCTGGTTGATTTGAGTATCTCATTTTAAAAAAAAAAGACAACAGCGTTCCTTTGATTATCATTGTATGTGTATTGTTATTCTCCACTCTGTTAGATTTATTTTTTTTCTCTACTCAATGTACTGAAGACTACCTGTATTTGAAAGTATTCCTGGACTATACTTTCAGTGGGCACCAAAGTTTAGCCTCATATTTGCCTTTGGGAGAAACAAGCAACAAGTGTTTGTTAACAAAGCCTGTGGAAATGAGAAAGAAGTATCCTGAGGAGCTTTTTGCCAATGAAAGGAAAAGGTGACCTACAGCCACATATAAATGTTCCCATGGCCTGATCATGGTCTTCCGATGTTTTTTCTTTTTCCTTGCATCCTTTTCATTTCCATTTATTAATATGGTGACTGAGGTTTTGTAAAGAAGTCAGTTCCCATTGAGATACCTGAAAGTGTTGACAGATTTACAGTGTAACCAAAATTAAGCAGCTTCCATTTAAAGTTACAGTGATGGGAGTGACTGTTGTGTGGTAGGAGTGTAACCTGTGTATGCTCACAGTCTGATCCCATGAGCCCAAGTTATTAATGTTACAGCCTATTCCGGGCAACAGAGAAGCTTGATTTAAACTGACATTACATTGCAGATGTCCTAATCTTCAGTAGGCTCTAACTCAATTCTGAGACTTTAAAAGTTTTGCAGTGCATGTTGAATTTAATAATAGTGAAACAAGAAATGAACAATTCAGCTTCTGTACTCAGGACAGTCTGAAATGATCTTGGTTTTGGACAGGTAGGTGGAAGATAGAAAGAGATGAAGCTATATATTTCTCTGTCTGCCACCATTGTAAAAAATTTATGTTTTAGTTTCTTCTTTTTATATTGGAAATGTTTTTAGAACATACAGGAACTTTTCTAAAGGATATCCCTGCAGTATACCTTGATGTGCTGTTTCTTCTTGCCTAATGCAACTCACTCAACCTGCTTACTTTCCTGGATTTCCATCTCAGGCACTAACAGAGGGCCGCATCTGGGTGGGGGATGCAGTGTAGTGATGATATGGCCAAGAACTGAGTGCTGAATTGATTTGTTTACTTGCTTGTTACTGGCCTCTTGATCATGCTTGTTTTACTGAATGAATAGCTACAACTGCATTTCTCTTTTTAGCCACTCATCACACTTGCTTTGTCTCATTCCTTCCAATCTGAGGATTTTCAGGTGCTTTCTTATTTAGATCATATTCATCACTTAGCACAAGAACACAAGCAGTGAAAATGCACAAATAATCAAGATTATGTTCAACTTTACAGATACAGCGTTTATGGTTGGAGTAGTATCTAATAACTGTCATTGAATTTCTGCTGTTCCTGCTTTGTTCTGTGTGGAGCCTGAGGGCATCCTTCTGAGTTTCAAGCCATGCCTCAAAGACTATAAACTCTTATCTTCCTGTAACCACCTCTAGCGCAGTCTGGTGACATTCCCTTTGGTGCCTCTAGCTCTGAAATGATCCCTCTTCATTTCAGAGTTATTTTTAGATCTAGACTGTAAGGAGCTGATGGAGTTGTAACATGCTTTCTCCCATATGTCACTTATTCCATAACACTTTCTTTCCTGCCTTGCCCTGTTACAGTCTGTAACTCTGTGTCCCTGGATTATCTGCTGAGGATTCAATGTGAGTTAATGCCAAAAAAGGTTGCTGGGGAGGTTGATGTGTTGTGTAACAGATTCCCCAGATGTACTTTACTTGGACCTCTGCAAATTTTTGGACTGTCCTGAAACACTCCCAGGTGTTTTAAGGGGACCTCTACTGTGAATGAAGGGATTTAGGTAATATGGGACTGTTCTGTAGAGCTCTCCCTACATTAAGTGTTTTCTTCATATTATGTAAGTAAACTTAGCCTGAAATAACAGCCTACAGGCTGTCAGGTCTTATAATAGACTTAAAATCTCTAGCATCTTTTAAAATAAATGTTATATTCTGTAATAATTATTTGTAAGGATAAGCAGATCCTAGGTCTCACTTTGCACTATATTTGGGTTGTGCTGGCTTGAATTTGCTGTGTGCACAGGAGCTAAGTTTGTTCTGTAGATGTGGAAGAAGGAGGAAATAATCCCTGCGCAAAAAGACATCATTAGACTAGAGTTTCTATTTGCCAAGTGGATGTCCTCTGAAACTGCCTGGAAGGTCATCATAAAGAAAAGTTTAGTAAGTCTGGATTTAAGCTTAGCTGTATTCTGAGACAGACAACAGTACTATTATTATTTTTAACTTCTGTTCATTCATGCTATCCTAGAGCTTTAGTCTTAAGCTTAGATTCCTAGTTTAAGGCCTGAGTAACTTGGAAATAATTTCGATCTCTTTCACACAGTTCATAAGCCTCCCAAAGGGAAAGAAGCAGATCCAGGTTCTCCCTGTTATTCCTTCTCCCTGATAACTGTACAGAAGGTGATTTAGATGCACTGGTGTGAAGAACTTGTTTTAAAAACAAACCAAAAAACAATGGCTAAATTTTTCTCTACTGGCATTACCACATAGGTTTTTTTCCCCATACCTTGCCTGGGCCTCTGCAAAGAGAAGCATTGTATTTAACCTGGATAAATTCATAGCTATAGTTCACAGTATGGTCTTGGGAAATGATTGTGTCAGCGGTCTGGAGGAGATACACTATTCTGTAGCTGGGAGCGGAAAACAGCTTGGAATGAGTGGAAGGGAACTGTTTCAGCTGGCTTCACTGCTGCAGTTCCTGAACTATTCCACTGCCTTGAGGGTCTCTGTCTCTCAGCAGCTATTAAAGCCTTTCCTTTTATCTTTAGAAATCTTGACATTAGGATGCAGTGATTTTTAGAGGAGCTGTGCTTTAGGCATAGAATTCCCTATAACTTGCAAATTGCTGGGAGAAGGGATGATAACTTATATTCATATTTAAAAGAAGTATGTTTCTGATTATTTTATGGAAAAGTACAACTACTCCTCCGAAAAGGGGGAAAAAAGCTTTATTTTGAAAACAGATGCTCTGATCATTTTACAAGTGAAGTCCATTCAAGTTTTGAAGTTTCTGCTACTAACAGAGATCTTCTGAATGCTCATTTTGTCTTGTGCTTTATTTCCAACACAGGCTTTAACTTCATTAGATAGACGGTGGTTATCTGAGGCTTTAGGTTTTTCAGTAAACTACAGAGTTTCACTGCCAGTTTGCTATGAGTGCTCAACCACCCTTAGTACAAAGACAGATCTATTATTAAATTAAGAAGTATCATCTGAACAGGCATAAAATATGACATGTTTCAGGTAGCAGGGGGAGGAATACAGTGACAAATAGAACAGGTATAAAAGATAGAAGAATGGTTTATCAAATGGTGAAAATATCCTTCAGTAGAGAGAAAGCCCTTCAAAACAAGCATTGATTACTGTAAGATGACTGCAAATGACAGATTAAGAGATGCTTTTGCAACAAGTATAAAATCTGACATTAAGATTTGATACAAAGCTTAATGAAAGCAAGACAGCAGCACAATACAGGACAAAATTTAAAATGCATGAAAGATAGCTGATGGTTAAGGTTTTTTGATCCCAGTAACCATTATGTGTGTTTAGCTTTCTAGATTGGTTTGGTGGCGCTTTTCACATGTTAGATTAGCACGTGCAACAATGATGGAAAACTGAAAGAGACAGAAACACCTGCCCTAAAAAGAAATCTCAATGTGATGAAGACATTTACTCACGGAATTTTTTCTTCTTAGCCAAATTAGAAATGAATTAATCAAAACAGCATGATGAACTATTGAAATCTGATGTGTTGCACGCATTAAATTTCTTGAAGCTTCAACTGAAGACTTACACAGAGTGAATGTGACAGTAAAACTCCAAACTTGTATTTAATCCATTCAAGATAAACTATTCTTCTGGTAAAGCATCAGATAGAAGAGGAGGCAAGTAGTCTTTCAGGAGCTAAACTAAACAGAAAATTGAGCACATGGTATATGTCATGAAAGCCTCATAGCACCTAATGCGTTTTGAGCAACACACACATTGGAGGAAACAAGAATAATTGAGGGAGAGGTGTTCAAAAATTATTATTATTGAAGTTAATGTTTTGTTATACTGACAAGAAAAATACGGAGCTCAACTGCTATTTGCTAATCTTATATGGGATGTAGTTTCGACATTCCTGAAAATCCTCATGCTCAGCTTCAGATCAGTGAGTTTAGTCCCACATAGAGGTAGAAACCTTTGTGTGTGTTCATGGAGGAACAGATCTCTTCCATCTTCTATGAAGATATTCCAGAAGTATTTGCAGACCACGCTAGTGGTAACAATGTTAGCTGAAGATATCTAAGTTTTACAGTGGGACACATTTTATCTTCATAATAAAGAGGATTTTTTTTCATATGAATTTTGTGTACAACAGGCAGAAAATGATGTGGAAGACACTTTTGAGCTATTGGTTCTATATTACCAGTAGAAACATACAGGGATCTTTGCTTTATTCAGTGGCCTGGTTGGTCAGCTCAAAAATTTGTATGGTAAGGCCCTGAAGGCGAATGTCTTTCAATACCTGCACAGTGTATTCTTAGCATAATGTGGATCTTTCTCTCTCTCTTAAAATTTCAGGGCTTTTGTTTTTTGTTTTTTTTTTTTTTTAAATATATTGAAAATAAGGTCTAATATAATATTGGAAAAGTGATGTCTTTACAGGATTTCTACTGTGACTGATTTGTAGTTGAAAGGTATCTGAATTCCTCCTTTCTCTAGATATGATACAATATCTGGATATTTTATATAGATATGATAATCTTTATTAAAAAGGAAGAACTTGAGAATGCATATTTACAGACAGTAAGAAAATCAGTGTCCTTTGAGTACAGTCCACCTAATGAAACCTTAGAGTGGTCTGAAATGAAAGAACCCACAAAGCTATTTTTGCTTTTTAAGTGAATAACTAATATTCCACTATGAGCTTGTGTGTAGTCCAAGTATTTGAAGTGAAAATCAGTTTGGTAGATTACTGGGCCTATCACACAGCCTTTCTTAGAGTATTACAATTCTTCTTCGTTATGCATAGACAGTAGGGGATCTAGAGAAAACTCCTCAACCAGGCTTCAGTAGCCCACTATGGAGTTTCCATAGCCTGCTGGGGAACTGTACAGTTTACTACCAGATTGGCTTAAGAAATCCAACTCCGGAGAAGGCTGTGAATGACTAATAGAGATTTACCATAATCCTGCTGCTTTCTACCACAAGCTCAAAGCAGTTGGCAAAGATATGTGACAATTAAGGAAATACTGCTGGGTAGAAAAATATTGGCAGGAGGATATTGGGGAAAAAAGTCACAGGAGGCATGTTGACACGACCTGCAGTAAATACTAGAGGAAGGCAGACGTAACTAGAGTCAGCCATCAACAGCTGTTTTCCCTTCTGGACAAGGACAGTAATGTGGCATGTTGCAGGTAGACATAGCAACCTGCAAGGAACATATGTATCTTCACAGTTGTTTCCTGAAAAGATACCTTAACTGCAGTGGAGCATTGGTTAATATATTATAAAATCATAACATTAATTATTTAATGTCTTTAATAATTCCAACAGGAGGTGTATGGAAGTTGATATTTTTTTCTGGCACTAAACTCAGAGCCAGGATAAACACTAGAATAAAACATAACAGTTACTTGGTAAATCAAATTCTGATATTGGAAAGGGATAAAGTAATGTGTTGTAGGAATAGTGCAATATTAAGGATTTTACACCTCTACCATAAGAAGAGGGCATATGATTGCTTTGTTTTTTCTTTCAGCAAGAACTGTTTACTCTGACTTCATTATGGTATGGTAAATTCTTGATTAATGTTCCACTTCTGAATGCCAGCAAAGAAAACTGTCGGAGATTTACTTCTTAATTAGATTCCTACTTTCCACTTGCAAAAATTATATGTCATCTAATGTGCTGGGATTTGTCTCACCAGAGAAATCGAACTTTTAGAAGCAGAATATACTTTCAAAGTTTTCATAGGCTGGTGTAATTGATTCTAGGACAGTTTACACTGTAACAGAGCCAAAACTTCATTAGGGGGGGGAGAGAGCGGGGGAAGAGAGTGGAAGAAAGCTGTTCGCTTTAAAACAATAAAAAATATTATATGTATATAAAATATGAGACCTTGTATATAAACTTTATCATGAGAAGCAAATCAATAATGTAAAGGGTGTGGAAGACTGGAAAGTGAAGAATTATTCTGAAGTGTTAATGTGAAGGAGTGCTGCAGGAGATTACAGGGGGATTTTCTTTATTTGTAGAAGTTAAGATAAATGATGAGATAAAATACAGAGTTTAGTATTTGGCATTGTAATAGGATTATCATAATACTGGGTTCTGTATTAGGACCAGTGTTGCTTAACAACTTTGCTGGCAGTATACACACAGTGGGATTAAGTGCACTCTCAGATACCAGCAAAGTACAAGCAAAAGTTGAGAGCAAAGTTATGCTGACTTTACAATATAATGCAGATCATGTCAAAAAGGGGGGGAAAATGAAGTGAAATCATTTTGTCCAATCAAAATGAAATATTTCTTGTAAAACGCGTTGATTAGATTGAGCCAGTGTTTTCTAACAGAAAATTATTCTCTTGGGAGAAATTTCAGGCAGTTCTAAGTAGTCTGAAATTTATTTATTATTATTATCCAATTGATTTTTCCATCAGTAAGATGTTTTGAACAAATATTTGAAAATCATTGGAGCACAATATATATATTTAAAATAATAATTTGCAGGTGGACCTAGAAAAGAAATTAGTTCTTTTTTCTTAATCACTTGAGATGGCAGTGCGATGCATTCTGGAAGCTGGTAGAAAGTATTGTAACAAGTAAAATAAATATAGTCAAGCAATGTATGCCTTATTTCAGGGCTAGGATAGGAGTGGAATAAGCATTTTGCTCAAAATCACATTGTGGTTCAGAAACATGGTTAGTAGAAGAGTTGCTTGTTTTTAGGAGTTGTCTGTAAATCTCAGCTCTCTTCCCAACTGTCATGGGTTTTTTTGGTTATTAATATCCCACATCATAACGTCATGTAGTGCACTGGGAGTTAAAGAGTTAATGCTTCAATCCATGGTGGTATCTTAACAAAAACTCCTGGACCACAGTCAGCTTTTGCTTCTTATCCATGGCATGATAGATAACAAGCAATCTGGAGAGCTGCTGAGTCTGTCAGTGATCAGTGTGTTCACTTTGTGGAATACTGAAAACCAAAAACCATAAAATCACAACACCAACAGAAGTCTTGGAAATTTTACCGCCAACACAATCTTGAATTTTCCTTTCCTCCCTTTATCTTTACATCTGTTTATGGCTGAGAATTTTTTAAGGATTTCTCTTTGGATTTACTTTGCTTTTGTGATTATTGTGGTTATATCTTAATCCTTTCTTGTCTTCATCCATCTCTGTAATTCTCTCTTTTACAGCCTTCTTGTATTCCAAGGTTGAAAATCTGGCCCTTGTAAGTCTACTGGAGTTTTGGCTTTAGCATCAATGTACGTGTGACTCTACTATTTTTTTTTTTTTCTTCCTGTGAGTTAGGCCTGGATCTTTATATAAAAAGTAATTAGTGTGTATTTCCTGATGCTGCTTGTGCGTTAGATGCTAGCAGTGAGATGTTAAAATATTACAGTTTCCTCTCTGATGATAGCCTTCTCATTTGAGTTCATTTGTTAGGATTTGTTTACACTCAGGAAAAAACTAGGAGGTATCTTGAAAAAGCTGAGATAGGTGAGAAGGACTTGGAAGGGGAGCACACAGAAATGTTTCTTCTCTCAGGAGTAGTATGAGGGCTAACTTATACCTGTGACCAAAGGACTCTGCAGAGTATGAATGGTTGCTAACTACTTCTTGGTTTCTGTACCTTTTTAATCCCCACATAAATTTGACTTTGTGGCTTTATTTACCACTGGAAGACAGCATCTGTGATCTTCTGTATGAATACCTTAATATAAAATGGAATTATTATTATTATTATTATTATTATTATTATTATTATTATTATTATTATTATTATTATTATTTATTATTATTATTTTGGTGGGGGGGGAAGTCTTGCATATAATTGGCCTGAGAATAATAGGTTAAGAATCAAATGAGTATCTTCTAAAAAACATTAATTGTGTACTGTAGTTACTTTTTTGGTGGCTGCTGAGTACCCAGATAATCCCCACTGGTCGCTGGATCTGGTTGCCTTCACAAAGGCCAGTTGTCTTTGAGCATAAAGAATGATGTATCAACTTAATCCTGTCTAAAACCAATGTTCTTTTGTTAGCAGAGAAAATGCATCTTACCAGTATCTTTTTCAGAAAGAATCCCTGAACAGCTGGCTAATTTGCCTGCAGCATGTTACTGTACTCTATTCAACTTCCAAAGTAATTTTTAATGGAATAATTATTTAACATGGGGAAAGTTCCTTTTACAGCTTCTCTTATACTAGATCAGTTAAGGCAGATACTACAAAAAGCAGAAGTTAACATCTAGAAGAATTAGCCAGTATTATCTCCTGTGGTACACAAAGTAGCAAGTATATAAAAAGAGCAGGTCAGTTGTACATTGTTGAGATAATATTTTCAAGCTTCCTTATGAAACCTTCTAAGTCTATCCTTGATGTCATTCACAGTATTAAAGATAACTGTGATTGTGCCCTTATCTCAGACTCTGAAATACCTCTTTGATAGTAGTTTCAGTGCCATCAAAGATGGTTTTTCACTTTGCTCTGGGAGCTACTTCAGTTCCGACAGAACAGAAAGACATTGTTGCATTTTGTTTAAAAAGCATGTTCTTCCCCTGTTGTATTGAATACTGTCCAACATACCTTTCTAGACCTTGTACTTTTTTCTATCAGTACCATGCAAGGGGAACAGAGAAAGATAAGAATATTTGTCAACTGCTTTATTTCACTGTAGTCCTTTTTTATTGAAGACTCGAAAGACGCTTGTCTTACATCTACCTATAGTTGTTGCTTTTTTTTTAAATGCATTTGAAGACAACATATGATTTCATGTTTAGCAGTTTGCTCAGCTGAATTGAAACATAAAAAAAAATGGTTTGAAAATAGTAGTAATTGAAGGTAATATATATTTACACATAGAGTTTTGAGGCGCATACCAATCTGTGATCAGAAATATTTGTTTTGAGGCACTGATGGGAGCAAAAGGCCACCTGTTGAAATATTGTACTAGGATGAATACTGAGTTTCTTCTGCGGTATGCCCCCCCCTATAAAGTGGGAGGTTGTAACCAGCACAGCATTTCCACTGTAGGAAAGATCCTAGAATGTGCTGGGGGGAAGAGGAGAAAAGAAAGAAGGGAGGATAGGACCTCTATTAAATGTACCAGTATAAAAGAAAGAAAAAATAGCCTTGTGATAAATAAAAACATTTCCCTACACTAAGAGCCTTTCATAATTGAATTGGTTATCAAATTAGTAAGTTCAAAGAATGGATTGTTTTTCTTCTAAAAACTTAATGCAACCAACCTGCTCAAAGTAGCAGCATCAGGACACTCCCTGCTTTGATTAGATAGAATACCAGATGTTTAGTATACATGATGTGAGTGTTTTATCAGCTTGCTATTTTTAAAAACATAAGTTCCACTAATTAAGCAGTGAACATTGAGTCTCAGTGGAGGGGAAAACAAAAAACAATGCAAAAACAACCTTGTAACAAGTTCAGATCTTAAGAAAGCACCTGCCTATTTCAAATTGCAAGAAAATAAACAAGCATGAAATATTTGTACTAACTGTATATGTGGTTTTTATCTTGTCTTATGGAGTTCTTTGTTGTAAAGATCTGTTTACTACAAGGAACACAGTGTCCTGTTTTCTAATCAGCAGTGTAATATAACAACCTGCAAGAACTAAGCAGCAAACTTCACTCCGGTGTTTTTATTTTCTATGGTTGGAGCTAGTTTTAAATAACAGAAATGTATTATGAAGGCGATTTTAATTATAAACACATTGCAGGAAGGGTTTTTCCCTTTTGCTTCTTGAACATCATGCTTAGAACACAGGAACCTAAGGCAAAGCTTAATGAAATTGATTGGTACATTTCATTTGTCTTTAAGGTAGTTGTTTGGGGGTGCATGTGCCTGAGAAAATTGTTAATTCCTCATCTTATGATCTCATCTTGGTTTGACCCTGTGTGTTCTGCAGTATTCTCTATTTGCTTTTCAATGTAAGATTGCTTTTCCTCTCTCCAGGTTGAAGAGATTTAATAGAAAACCACAGATGAATAAGATCTTTGGAAACCTGCTGTGTTTTTGTTTGTTTTTTTTTTCTTTTTCCGAAGAATTATATGAGATTGAGAAGCTGAAATAATAAAATAAGGTTTCTGTCAACCTAAAAGAGAGATCATGTTCTATAAATATTTCATTTGGTCTCCTAATACAGTGTGTGAGTCAGTTATTCAAATAGGTGTTTATCTTAAAATAATAGCGCAGGGAATATTGAAATGATAACCCATCTGGCGTGACGATGTTTCAGCGGTTCTTATTCTCCTGTGAATTCCTACTGTTTCTGAATTTCTTATATTTATCAGAAACTATCCTCAGACATCTGTCCACAGCTTGGTACGAGTAATCACGAGTATTGCATGCATCAGCTTCTGCAGAGCCATTGTAGTGGGACTGGCTCCTCCAACTCAAAGGATAGCTTGCTGCCTCAGCATGTTTCCCTAGGAAAGTTTATTCTGCCCTACACCAGTCTTACAGAGATTGAGGGGAAGAAGCACCTGAGCCCTTACTTGCAAGCCCCAGGAGTCTTCCCTTTGCACACTGTATTCCCTTTCTCCCCAGGAATAGTCTCTGTGTTATATGGAAATAAATATTTTGTTCTAAGTGTTTCTCAGAACAAATTAACTTGCAAAAATGTTTCTTCTGGACAATTAGTGTATTTGGGGGCTGTAATGAAGTTTATGTAACCACTTAAAAGAATGATATGCACTCGATAATCTGATATATGATCTGAAATGAAGATGTTACTGTAGCATAATAACTCCCATCAGATAGTAATAGGTAATAGGTAATAGTATCATGCAGGTTGGAAGGGACCTTAGAGATCATCGAGTCCAACCCCTGGGATTCGAGCCTCTGTGTAGCAGAGTGGCACTTCTACCACTTGCGCCACAGGGGGATTCGAACCCTGGCCCTCCGGTGTTGCAAAGCAGCATTCCTACCACTGCGCCACCGGGGCACACACATAACATTTTGTTATGCTAGCTTTTAGTCTTTTGTAATTTGGAACTAAAACAGGTTCAGTAAGGGCAAAATCACAGAATTGCAGGGGTTGGAAGGTCCCACTAGAGATCTAGTCTAACCCCACTGCAAATCAGGCCCCCTACTGCAAACTGCAAAAGAAGGCCCTGTCTATTTGGGATGGTCTAAAATACATACGTATGTATTTTTTCAGTCTTCCATCTGAGCTCATAGACAGTAGTTCAGTCAGCCATAGTAACTTACCTGCTTTGGGAGATCACTAAACATCAACTCTGGGCTAGTACTAAAGCTCCTTAAGATCAATAGGAGTTGTATGACTGAGCTAAGGAAACAGCCTTGTGTCTGCTTACATAGACATAAAAATGTTTAGTAAAGAAAGAGCTACATGCCTTCAGGATTGCTATGAGAGATTTCCTCCTCCATTACATAACTGTGCCAGGAAGTAGCGTATGCTTGGTTTTACATATGTACAACTACAGTGTTTCCTTATAAAATTCTGTTTGTGTGCTTAAATTTGCTCATGGTGAGATTTATAACTGTTTGAAATCAAAATAGCCCAACTGACGTGGAAGTCTCCACCTCTGTGGTCTGCACTGATTTATACCAGCACTAAATTATAGTGCTTTAAGGTACAGACAATTCTGAACAGCCTCTTGCAGACAGCGGATCGTAGTGAAATGTTTCCTTTTTGATTGGATCATTGCAAACCAAAGTATTTCAAAGAGTGTTTTGTTATAGTTCATACTAGTAGGTGTAGATTACAGGAAGGTATCGTACAGGTGAGGAGCTCAGTCTCCCTGTCTCTCTTGTACCATGCATCCCTTTCTTTACTGTCTGATATGTTTGATACTTGGCAAGGTTAGAAATCATTTCTACTCAGTTATCAGGTGGTGCTGACAGGAGAGATGTCTTTTTACTCGTGGAAAAGGAGAAAATAGCGACTGATTTTTCCATGTGTGCTTTTCCACAGATTGATAGTAAACATGGGTGAAAGGCTTTTTCAGTCCTTCCTCTTTGCTTTCTGTATATATATATATATTCTTTTCTGTATAGGTACCAGGAAGATAGAGCCTGCAAAAACGAATGGATCTGAACTTAAAACATTCTTATTCCCAGAGCTGTGTTTGTTGTTGTTGTGTTTGAATTTGTGAATGCTCTTAAAAAACAACAACAGCAAAAGAATGTGTCCTCAACCCATTCATATCTTCAGTATGCTTTCTGAGTATTCCCTGAACCAGGGTTGTAGGAAAGAAAGTCTGCTTTTAATGTTGCTTCCTCTTACTGATGTTTCGTATGTGTTGGGAAAAAAAAGTTACTGTTGGAAAAAGCTCTACTCAGTGTCTTTGCAAAAATTGCAAACCCCAAATTAACTGTCTAATGCTTTGAAAGAAAAGTGCATTCTAATAATACTCTGAAAACTCAATATCTAATCACTGCAACAGTGGGGAAGCTGACGGATCCATTAATGAAAGCTTCTATTTTACATTAGTTTGATCAAAACAAACCATTTAAACTGACAGCTGATGTTTCACAAAGTGGACAGGGGGCTGCTCGGTTACAGCATAAGACGTGAGCTGCTTATACTTAGAGATCAATAAACTACTGTGAAAAATCTTTGCTTGGGTGGACACGAAGCAGCTTAGCACAGAATGTGGGAGATGGGAGTTTTAATGCTGTACTTGCTGCAAATTGGTCTGGTTCTGATTATAGGGTCTTCACGGCCAATGTGTTGGATAGTATCATTTATAGGGATACAAAGAAAATTTTTTTCAGGTAAGATGAAGGGCAGGCTGGGGATTAGGAGAAGCTTCTTCCTAGGCGGTCATGCACTGGAGCAGGCTCCCCAGGACAATGGTCTCAGCCCCAAGTCTGCCAAATTCAAGAAGAATTCGGACAATGCTCTCAGGCACAGGGTTTGAATTTTGGGTGGTGCTGTGTGGAACCAGGATCTTCCTTAATGGAACTTGGGTATCTGTACCAAATCAGGATGTTCTGTTTAGTTTTAGCAATTAAAGGCATTATATATGCATCTCTATAATATGTATCCCTTCAAATGTGGGACTTCACAGTAACAAAACTGGATCATTTCTCAAAGAAACCCTGTGGTAGTAACATTTTAATTTAAACTGTGAGATTGCTTCTAGATATTAAGCCACTGTAGAGTGCAAAAAGCAAATGCCAGCCTTTTAGAATGTACCTGATTTATTTATGAAATTGAGATGGTTCTTTTAAGTGCCAGGTAAAGTTACCCATCTGCACTGAATATTGCCAGAGAGGTACCGCTGAGCAGGGTTAGCCAACTGCTAAATAATGCATGGGCCAAGGTGTGTTTACAAAATGCCTTCTGATAAATTTCCATTTTTATAGACAATCCAAGAAGTTATTACATCCATCCTGCTTTGCATTAGTAGCAGCAAGCTTCTAGCTGATGTCTTGCCTACCTGAGCAGTCTTGGTACTTACAACATGGGAGCATGAACACACAGTAATGGGCTGTTCTCCAGTCATGTTTTTTATCAGAGAGGTAGTAATCATAAAGAAGGAAAATTGAGCTACTTGTCTGATTTTTGACTAGAAATTGTTCTATGATTCTAATTATTTCTAGCATTTTTTGTCATAGATATTTTAGACTCATACAATCATAGAATCACAGAATGGTTGGATTATAAGAAACCTTAAAGCCAAGCAGCCCCAAACCCCTGCCATGGGCTGGTTGTCCCCCACCAGATCAGGGTGCCCAGGACCCCATCTAGCCTGGCCTTGAGCAGCTCCAGGGATGGGAACACCCACAGGTTCTTGTTGAGTATCTACTTTGCATTCTTCTCCATTATTGAAGCAAAACCTAAAACAACTGTGTTTGGACATGGAAGAAGACTCAATTCTCTGAGATCTTCAAAAGCCTCTGAATGTGGTCTAGCTTCGAGAGTCCCTGCTTGAGTAGGGATTGGAGAAGATGCTCTGAACCCCTGTCATCCAGGTCTATAAGGGGGGCAAATTGGCGAGGCCAGACTCTTTTCAGCAGTGTTTGGAGACAGGACAGGGGGAAACAGCCAGAAACTGGAGCATAGGAAGTTTTGCATGAATGTGCTCAAGAACTTCTTTACAGTGAGGTTGAGTGAGCACTGGAACAGGCTGCCCAGGGAGGTGGTGGGGTCTACTTCTCTGGAGATATTCAAGACCTGCCTGGACACCTACCTGTGTGACCTAGTATAGGAAACCTGCTCTAGCAGGGGGGTTGGTCTCAATGATCTCCCTTCCAACCCTTATGATTCTGTGATCTCCAGCAGTTTTGATTTGTGTTAGAGGACCATTAGGTGATTTTTTTCAATGGGAGTTTCTCCCTTCAGATTTAATCTGGGAGTTCAAACTACAATGTTACAGAACTTTTCATATTATTATATACTCTTCTGGTTACATGCGAGTGCTTCCTTTTGCTGCACTGGGCTTTGTAACAAATTTCTTTCCAAATTTTAAATGGCAAGTGCAAAATACATGTGGGGTCATTTTCTGAATGAGCTGCAATGTGGAATACAGTTTGCGTACTGTCAGATGAAGGACTTTAAATGGGGTTATGCTGGCACACGGGGAGCAGTTGTGTTTTTGCATATTCAGAACTAGTGTTTGCTCTTCTGAGGTCATCAGAGAAACAAGGTTACTTTACCAATATAAATCATGGAAATAGTCTTGTCCATTTAGCTTTTTTAAAACTCAAATATGCACCTGCTGGTTTAGATTAGTGGTCATTGTTTAAAAAATAAAATCAAGAATGTGGAACTAAGTCCCTGACAATGGAATTGTAAAAAAGCAGTTCAGCAGATGGCTGACTAAGATACTGAAATGACAAACAAATTTGGTATATATAGAAATAAAGTAGTGGGTATTTGGATGAGGTTGTGTTTTCTAACAGGTACTAGCAAGGAAGGCCTTTTATTTTCTCGGCTCTTCTCTGTGATTTTCTGTGCCATTCTTTTAAATTTCAGGTAATTATGTAGAAGAAGATTTTCATAGCTAGTAATAAGATTGAATCAAAAGAAGTGCTACAGTACATGTTTGCAGTTCAGCAAACTAATATGTAGTAATAGTAACAGGATGGGTAGGAAGACTTCTTAGTCCCTGCAGTAGGGTTTCATTTTCTTCCTTTAGTCTTTATTTTGTGTATGATATATTGCTTTCCTCCTAACCTACAATCTGTATAAGCCCCTGATTCCTGCAAAATATAAGTCTTTATGACCCGTGGAGCTTTAACTGCTCTGGAATCCTTCTACGAATTCTATGTCTTAGAGTGCAATCCTGCGTATAATGTATTTCTGCTTAGAAATACATTATTACTAGCAGTATAGTGCTTTTTAAACACTGCTCGTTGCAGAGATGGCTGGCTAGATCTGGGTGGGTCAGGATTCAGTGTCAAAATCTGCTTCAATTCAGGTGAAAATCTGATGAAAATAAAGGGCAATTTAGTTTTTAGTTAGTATTAGGCAAGTCATCAACTTAGATAATCCACTTGATCGTAATGTCTATGTGTGTGGTAAATCCAGGTTGAGGAAATAATAGAAGATAATTCTTTACTATCCATGTTTTGTTGTGAGCGTGATTTGTTTTACAGTTAGTCTTCCTTAAGGCCCCAGCATCCTAGGTGGGGTACAGGCATGAATAATTTATGATGCTCCTTTAGTATTCCTTTCTTTTCTATTTTGAAGGAGACCCTAATTGGCATTCAGGAAAGTTGACTACCTGAAACAAAAGGATGGGTGTGTAGGTATCACCTTTTCATTCTGTACAGCGGCAGGGAGAAAAAAGATTGCTTTATGAGTTTACAATTAAATTGAATGAGGTTCTATAAACCAAAACACATGCTTTAGGTTGAGAATTAGTGGGTTGTAATGTATTTTTATGTGCGTATGTAGATTACAATGAATCCATTAGATTACTCTTACATTCATGTTATTAATGGTTTATCTACTTTCCTCAGCAGTTTAAACTCACTGAATAGATGCAGTTCCTTGAACAGGGCAAATAGTAATTCCTGAGGAAGAAGGAATCAATACTTTGCCTTTCATTTAATTGAAAATAGAACAAAACCTTGCAGATCATAACTTTGTGAGTACCCTTGTAAAATCCTGAAGCAGATTTGTCTTCATTTAGAGCTTTTCTGTCCAGGAAGCTACTGTGCAAGGATTTCAGTGAATTTACAGTATGTTTACTGCTCCCTACAAACCTCCTCTGGGGACAGCCTTGGGGCGTAGCGCGACAACTTCAGTGGTCAAGGTCAGACAGGTAGTGTGCTTGCGGTTCTTACTGTTTCACTGTCCCTAATGAATGAGCATTAGCTGTGAATCTCTTTCAGTAAAGTTTCAGTAAATGATCAGTTTGTGCTAGAGTCTGCATATGCAGGATAATACTTCACTAAAAATGAACTTGTGTATTTTTTCATAAAGCTGTGATGTTAGCTTCTGCAGCACTTCATATTCTTCATACAGAGCCCGTCAAGATCAGTGATGTAACAGAGAACAGAGGATCACTTTATTAAAGATTCTTAAGTACTTTGCGGCTGATTCTACCATTGTATCATCCTCATGCTCCCCTTGGAATATTACATCTCTTGCTGCCTCCAGGTTATTCTGACTTTCTGGCTGAGCTGAGCATAAAAGCTAGCATCTCATAACCCTTGGGACTGCAGGACAAGAGATGGAGCTCACTGTTTACAGATACTGACATCAGAGGCATTCATACTGACTGCTTTTGTAGCTGGTAGAGAGAAACAGTATTTGAACCCTGTTGATCTGATGATTTCTTTCAGATACGTATTATGAGTTAAATGTACGTCACCCTGAAAGCACTCGTTTCTCTGTGAGAGGGAGGTGTAGATAAGCTATTTCAGGTATAGATACGCATAACAGGCATTTCACATTTGGCAGAGGGAACCTGACCAAAGCTTTGTGCTGTTATGCTGAGGTCTGGTCAAGAAGGAACACTATGAATTCATTTGACTTCAGTGCCAGAATGAATCACCAAAGGTTAAACCATCTCAGTCAGGTTTGAATGCCAGAGCAAGTACTGCAAAAAGTGGAGTTAACAGCAGTGCAGCTACTTAGACAGGCTTCTAGAGAGATAATGAAACACATACTACATAAATACGTGGTCTCTGAAAAAAAATTGATTACCTGGAAAATTGCCATAGAAGGTCATGTTTGAAAGCTGTTAACATTTCTGCATTCTCTGAGGGCAGTTTTAATACGTCTCCTTCACCCTCTGCTCCCTACTCTGGCTGGAAGGGAGTTTCTCTCTCCTCAACATTCTGATGACCGCGAGTATCGGACACTTCATAACAGCCTAGCCAGAAAGTAAGAGAAAACAATGTCAGCACTGTTAAAATGATTGCTGGTGAGCAATTGCATTGTGCGTTAAGTCTTTTTTTTTCTTTTCTATTTTTTCTTTTCCCTTTTCTTATTAAACTGCCTTTATCTCAACCCGTAAGTTTCCTAACTTTTTACCCCAAAGATTCTCCTTCTCCTGTCTAGCTTTGGTTGAGGGGAGTGAGGTAGCAGCTTTGTGGTGTTGAGGTGCCCACCAGTGTCGCACCTCAATACCCAGTGAGTTCTATGGCAATCAATCCAGGAACTTATCAGTCTGATGAGAGAAGGAAGATGCTGACTTCATGGTGTCATGGTTTTGTAGATTTCTTTTTTCACATGGAAGATTTACAATACCAGATTGGATCGTGTTCCTTTTTATTAGTATTAATATTATTGTTGTTATTGTTATTATTTTATTTCAGGTTTGTCTGTTATTACTATTTTTTCAAAAAGTTAGTACTTTTGATTCAGGCACTTCCACACTGAAGCACCCTCCTATAGGAGCAGCGTGTGAAGCTCCTGTGCATGATCATAACCAGTACATCCAGCAGGACACTGTTATTATTTTATTCTGTTCTTGTTTATGTGACCCCAGTTCAGTGGGTTTGATTCACTCTGAGGCTTCTCTGAAAATATTAGGCAATTTAGCCTCTATTATCCATAACATGTTCCTGAGTTCTTCTCCTGGAGGTTTCTGTTTGCACATTCTCCTTAGCTTTTGGAGATAACTTAGAAATTGGTATTGCTTTTTTGTTTTCCTTTAAATAAAGATGTATACTTGCAATTAACTCAGACATACAGGCTTAGAGTCTCAGGAATAGAGACCTCAGGTTAGAAAGCCTAACAACAACAACAAGGAAAGATGCAGAAGTGTTTTAAAAATGTATGTCAAGCATCTCTTACAGTGCTTCTCTGATGCAGATGCCAAAATCTTCCTGAATGAAGGATTAGTTTTAATATATCAGCACATCAACTGGATGTATGGTAGTGGAAGCCTGCTTTAGCCTGTGCAGTGTGCCATGGAGTTTATTTGCTTTTGTTGAGTAAGAACTTAATTAACTGCTTGCTTTCTTCACTGGTATTATTTTTGTTTGGTTGTAGAACACTACTAAGCCTGGGCAATCATAAAAGTCATACAAAGTAATAAAAAGCTGGAGCCTGATCTCTTCTTAATACACACACTCAACCAGTATCAGATAGATATCAGAAAATAATCCTTTCTCATTTATAACTCATTGCTATGAAGGATTTAATACCTATTGCTTCAGTGGGATTAGTTATGTGATGGCTGCCTTCCTGCAATAGGAGCTCATGTATTAAGTAAAATGAAAATAGATATAATCTCTTCAGGTGTAAAATCGTTTAAAATCAATGGAAACAAGGTAGTCAAATATCATACATGGCAAAGAGGTGGGGGGAGGAATTTCTATCCCTTTATGTTTAGGATGCAACATCCTAAATTTTAACTACTCCCAAAATAGTACTACAAAAGGCTTACTGGCAGTCCTATATAATTGCTATACTAAATTATGTCTAAAAGACAAATTGATCCCACTAAGACTTAGTTAATAGGTGCATTGCTGGAGAGTTTAAATGCTAATATATGGGAATTAAATATATATATTTTCTGGTTGGTCTTATTTGATATTAACTCCAACCATCTGTCTCCTGCTCCTGAGCATATGACTAGAATGATGTTGAAATCTCAGTAGCGTGATCTTAAATAATCCTTCTGCATGTCTCTTTCTTTCAATACTTAACACTGTCATGTTTGCTGTTAGAAGATGTTTTAAACAAGGAGAAATCAAAGCTCTAACAAGGATTTGTTAGATCAGGGTAACTGATTAGTCGTAACGCAGCACATACAGTCTTCACTTGTGTTAGTTTTTCACAGTGAAGGAAGAAAACAAGATTAACATTTCTAGTAAGTTTTGTCTAATTTGCTGCCATGATTTTGCCCTTTTACTCTTTGGTGTGTTATACAGTTTTACTTTCCTGCTGTTGACTTATTTGACCAGGTTCGCTTCAGGTTTTCTCCTGGTATCTGCTGAAAGGGACCTTCTTCTTGTTGTTTGTATTTTGTTTTTTTTCCTTTAATTCTTAGCTATGATGGCCAGCAGGAGTCTTATAGCAACAGGGAATTGTCACATGAGATATATTGGGTTTTATTTTTATCATATTTACAGAAATGTGAAAAATCAGATTATGCCTATCAGAGAACAGGAGATCAGCATCTCTCCTGTGAGTCAGCCAGCAGTAGAATATAAGAAATACTGATATTTATAACTGACAAAAAACAACTGTAAGCATATTACTCTGTTACGTTTCTACTCTGTTGATAGCAAAGCTGATGGTCTTAGCTCACTGTAAGGCTTTGCAAAGAACAAGGAATTTAAACTCAATTCCTTACATTGCTACATCATCTCAAAAAGCATCATTTTGAGAAGAAATGTTAGGTAACATACTTCCTAAACCACATATAAATACCAAAATAAGTACAGCAAACATCCATCTTATCATTTTATTAACAGTAATGACTTCATTTTGGATTATTCCATTTTGGATTACTCATCCCTTGAGCCAAAGCAGAGACTGTAAAACAAGACTGTGTACCGGCTGTTTTCATAGTAAGGCATCTTTTATTTTCTTTCCATGAAGCAGCAATCCTGCTCATTGTCATTGGAAGGGTTCACTTGAGAAAGCCCCCAAATGTGCTTCTTTTTCTATTATTTGCTGTAAATGCTGTTTTTAACATTTCACCTTAGCAATGAATTTATGTTGAGACAATAAAACAAAACAAAACAAAAAAGTCTTAGAAAAAAAGTTTTAAAATGTACTAAATTTAAATATCTATTTACAGATTGAAAGACTGCAAATGTGCAGAGGCATCTCTTCCAAGTCTGGTTCTTAAGGTGTCTAGGGCACGTGTTTCTATGACCTTTGTGAATGTCCACTTTCTTAGGTAATTGAGAGCTTTGAAAATCCTGCTCCTGGCTTTGATATTGATTCAGTAAATCTTTTTCGATAGAAGTGAACATGTCAGAGTTCAGGCAGCTTCTATGTGTAGATACTACTATTAAGCATGCACAGTGCTGAAAGCAGCAGCTTCGCCTGCCTCTCTGCCCTGGGCATTCCTCGCAGCTCCCTGCACCAGCACTGATGATGGTTAGCATGTGGCTAGACCAACTTTTATAGCCCTGATGTAAGCCTAGGGGCGAGGAGGAGCAGCTGTGGTAGGGAAGCAGGAGGCACTTAGGCCCAGTTCAGCAACAGTGTGGACTTCTGCCGGGTTAAAGCAACCATTTAAATAGTCTAAAAAATTGCAGTGCTCAAAGATAAACCTCCTTCCCATTTTCATACTTAAGCAGGCAATTTTCTGGGTCTTGTATCACTACTACATTATTATTGCTTTTGCAAGAATTGCCTCTACTCTTTAACTTTTGAGAAGTGAACAGAGTTAGAGATGGAAAGCAATCATTTGAGCCTGGGAATTAATTTTGAAATGGTAAATTAATCTTCAGTTTAATATTCCCAGTCATCTGACCTGCAAACTAACCAGAATAATCAAGATATAAAGCAAGAGAGACTTTAAAGGATATGTCAGCTGTTTCTTGACATATGGTGCAAGAGACTTACAGTACGAGAATGTCAGCAGTACTTGAAAGGTTAATGGAAGTGGGATTTGCAGAGACATGACTGATTCGCCTAGAACAGGAAGGGAAAAAAGCTGATTTGGACAAAGACCTTTAAAGGCCTTTTGCGTTTGCATCCTTCTATCTGAAGGGAAGAAAAGCACTGGTCTCTTTTAACTTAAATCACTCTAATCTCTTGAAGGGATCCAAAACTTGTCAAAGAAAACATTTTCAAACTATGAATGAGCCATCAGAGTGGGTGAAATACTCAGTGCGAGGCTTATGAAAATGTATCTATTGTAGCATAGCAGAATGCCTGATAATATCAAGTGAAGGTTAAATGCTTTGTTTTGCTGTGTGTTGCCCTTTGTGTCTCACACACACTTTTCTGACTTATCTTTATTGTATCCATTTGAAATGTAGCTAGGACCTTTCTTCTTCTTTTTCTTCTTCTTCTTCTTTTTTAATCTATAATTTAATAGCATGAATTAATATGCTTTTACTCTAGGACTGATTATATAGCAGTGCATCAGTAAGAACAATTCTGTTAGTGGCCACCTTTCATTTAAGCTCTTTACATTGGTTGAAACTAAATAAATAAAGGTCCTGTTGCATAGTAAATGTGTTCTCACTGCAAGAAATAAGTGAATTCACACTAAGCCAACAATTATGTTAAAACATAGTAATACAGTTGATAATCTTGGTGGCCAACAGCAAGGCTGCAAAAACTGGAGATACTAGTATAGTTTACCCCTCAGAAAACCGTGGTCAAGCAGTGCCTCATATATCCTTTCCTTCCTAATCTATTAATTATTCATGTTGAAAGTAGTGGTACATCTACTATGTATTTATTTGCCATTGGCTTTATGTATCTGAAGTCAGATCTGGCATATAGGATTGGTTTAAAAACAAAACAAAACAAAACAAAACAGGTTGTACTTCTTCCATGTAGATCAGAGAGCAGTAGAGCAATGTATCACCATGTGGAAAAGATATGTTGCTTTGGGTACCTTTGGTCTTCAAAATGTGTATATTCTCAATAGCAAAAAATACGCAGACTGCAGTAAAACGTTTGCAGTGGGCCAAGTGGAAGGTTGCCACTAACCCTGAGGATTAGGGAAATCTGTGAGTGGATTGCAATTGTCAAAGAAGAGAGAAAAAGGAAGAAGAGGAGTAAGGGGCAGCTGCCATCAGGAGGCGGCTCTGTATGCATCCCAAAAACAAGCTGACAGCCTCTGCTATCCTTATGTCAACCAGCCTGCACTGGGTAAAGAACTTTGGTACAGCAGGTAAAAATTATGGGTCTTTCAGAGGAGCTATGAGCTTTAAAAAGCCAACCAGAAAGTGAGATAAGTCAAGCATTTATCAAAATAAAGGTTACAGATAGCCTGGTAGGTGAAAGTATTAAAACTTAAATTCAGCATAGAACTGACATGTTTATTAGCAGTGAGACTACCTCATCACTCGAAAAGGTATCCAGGATTGTGTTACTTTCCTCCAACAGTAGTTTGAGTTTCAGCAGAACTGGTTTGGAAATGCCGTTTTTTTTCTGGGTCACAACATGGATCATAACAATCCTGATGAGACTCCTCCTCCTCCTGACTCAAGACTTTGCAATGCATGAATTTAGCCTTTTCCCTTAGTGGGCTGTGGCTTTCTATTGAAGAGTACAGTATCTGTCGTCCCTGTGATGACCTACAGGGTATTATCTGTGGAACATTTAAATGAATATTGCTCTCCCCTAAGCTAAAACATTCCTGTGCGCTTTTTCCCCATTTAGTGTCTGGTTTGTAGAACATCAAGTAGAATGAATGCAATGAAATGTATTTAATGAACGCTAATTAGATAATAGTAATTTTAAAACTGTCCTACTGTCTTTCCTATATATCACCCTGTTCACTTAGAAGATTCGTGAATATCTTAACACTGAAAGTTAAAAGTGTTTTGGTGTTTGTTGGTTGGTTGGTTTTTATTTTGTGTGTGTGTGTGTGTTTTTTTTAACTTGCAAATCCTAAAAATAACATGAAGCTGTGTTATCTTCAACATTAATTTGTCTGCCAAAGGAGGATGACATCCCATAATGTGATTTGATGCCTGACAAAATAATGCAGTTTGACAGAATGTGCTGTTCAGGGGATTGATGGACTGATCTTGGTTGACGTAACTGTTGGGCAGGCAGCCTGAATTTTGATAGAATATTTGATTAGATAAAGGATTGACTAAAAGAGGGCAAGTATAATTGCATGAAAGTCACATCTCTGAGTTATTCAGTAATATCTCCATTCTAAACATGGACTGAAGTGTTCATATGGCTTCATGTGCCCTTCTGGTTATTTTATTTTGCTGTGATTTTAAGCATATTTTATGCCTGCTTTCTGAGTTTGATGTAGTATTTTCCATCTACTTTATCTGGTTGTCAGAACTTAAAAAATTGGCTATTGGCTATACTATTGACTAGGAGCTCTCTCTCCTGCCCCCTTCCTCTCTGGAGTAAGCTACAGCCCTGATTCTTCTGCTTGGTCTACAGCAGCTTATGTTTTCAAACCAGAAAGTACTTGTTTGATCCCATGTGTGTTGACTGGTGTGGCATCTCATCAGGCAGTTAGCTTGCATGTCTGCTCTCTCTCAGGGTCAAGTCTTGTTTTTTTCTGGCCAAGGTTACGAATGTAAACCAATGTGTAGTCTGTCTCAAGGACAGCAAGGTGCTCTCAACTTCATTGTTCCCTGTTATGTCAGAAGCCACAGGAGGGTACTCTTGCAAAGGAATCTTTGTGAGAAGACTCTTGCAGAGGTTTTCTCCTGTTGTCTGAGAGGTGATTCACGGCGTCATTCTTTGCCCCTGTCTGTTCTTTACCTAGACAACTGTCAGTTTGAAGTGTGGCTGTTTTTATCTTCATTCTTACTCTGTGCCTTTGTGAAGAAAATAACGGCCATCACTGGCAACTCTGCAGGCTGCTATCACCTGCACTGCTGTAACCAACACAGGAGACGAAGGACCATTGTAGCAGTATCTGGCTAGACTAGATCAATGGGCCTCATCCAGTTACAGGGAATTCAGAAAGACTGAAGGCTGGGTCCTGCACTTTGGTCTCAAAAACTCTATGCTGCAGGCTGGGGAAGACAAAGACATGGGGGATGTGATGCTGATCAGCAGCCAGCTGAATGTGAGCCAGCAGTGAGCCCACGTGGCCAAAGAGGCCAATGGTTCCCACTCTACATCAGAAATTTGCAGGCAGCAGTGCTAGGGAAGGGCTTGTCCCCTTGTGCTGTTGAGGCCACACCTTAAGTGCTGTGCTTTGTTTTTGTCCACTTTACTATAAGAAGGATATTGAGTTGTTCAAGTACATGCCAAGAATAACAAAGTCAGTGAAGGGACTAGAAAACAACATATATGATGAGTGACTGAGGGAACTTGGGCTGTTCAGTTCAGAGAAAACTAGGCTGAGGGGAGACCTGATCACTCCCTGTAACTGCCTGAAAGCAGGTTGCTGCAAGGAGGACTTTGGTTTCTTTTCCCAGGTGGCAAGGTGAAGGACATGAGGCACTTGGCCCCAGGTTGCCTTAGGAGAGGTTTAGATTAGATATTAGGAATAATAATAATAATAATAATAATAATAATAATAATAATAATAATAATAATTGTTTAGGCATTGGAACAGGCAACCCAGGAGAATACAGAGTTTCCAGCCCTAGAGATAGGATGTGGTGCTTAGGCCATGATTTAGCAGTGAACATGTAGTGTCAGGTGGATGGTTTGAGTTAGCAACATTAAAGATTTTTTCCAACCTAAATTATTGTATGATTCTGTGATCTTTATTCCTTGGCAGGACTTGGCATGGATGCAAAGTTTTCTGCGTAATTATCCGTGTATGTTCCTCATAGAATGTAGCTGCACACAGTGCCACTTATTTTGTCAGCTGCTCATCATCAGCAGGAATGTGAAATTTCCTGGGATAACTAGGAATATTCTTTATTATTTGTATTTTTCTTCACTTAGCCTCATAGCCATTGGGTTCAGATACAGTTCAACCACTGTGACTTAAAAAGTTGACCAAGGTTATTTGACTAAGCTTCATAACTAGTCACATATGTGTTCCCAGACTGCAAATAGAAGATATTATACTAAAGGGTAAATAAAATACTGTTACTTTTTTTGAGAACAAAGTGTGCACACAGAGTCAGTGTACACCGTGCTCTCTGGCGTCTGGATTTGAATCCTTCATTTCACCTTACTGTTTTTTCACATTTCACTGCACATACACATCTATGAATAGATATTTGGGTTCATATAGATTGGCTGCGTGTATATGTATAACATGAATACTGAACTGCTATTTAGGTTTATGGTTGTGTACACTTACATATGACCAAAGAGGCAAGAGTCATAAAAGGATGAGCTACATTCTTGCAACAGAATGTGAAGAGCAATGTACATTCCTGACATACCAAAATTCAATATACTAAAATAATGATGTGTGGCCTTGAGGCTTTTTTTCTTATCATTCGTCTGTAATTGGTCTTGACTGCTTTGTAAATCTGATGGCCATTGTAATGGTAGGTGATACTTCCTGAATGACTTCTCTTGTTTCAGAAGTAGTCAGTCTCTTGACAGTGTGCATTCACCGTCTCTCAGTCATTGAATCCATGTATTACACAGTGCAATAACATCTCCAGATATTGCTTTCTGTCTTCTGTGTTAATTCTTCTCTGTGTATATTAATAAGAGAAGACTGCTCCAGAATGAGGCCTTTACTGCTAATTAAAAAGGCTGTGCATTGTGCACATAAAATAGTTCACTCTGTCCTGTTGAGCTTGCTTTTATGGTTTAACCAATTGGAAGTAGCTACCTGTACTGGAATTTATAAGGAAGGTATGCTGATTTAATTAAACTGATTTAAAAGTCAAGTTGTTTAGGCCAGTACAAATCCCAGTGTAGGTGCATTTTGTCCTTTCATATTTAATTCCTATTAGTTAAACTAATAGTTTGTCTAGTGGTCTTAATTAAAGTGCACCAGCTTCTGGATATCTCGCAATGTCAAGCTTATTGTCTCTTTGGCCAGAATTTATCAGAAGATTTTAGACATGAACACAAATTAGAGGGGTTAGCACCATGGGACACTATTCCTATGCGATGAGAAGATGCTGAGGAAACACTTCTGTTAATATAGATTATTTCAGGAGCAAAGAAGCAATGGAAGAAAGTATATGCAATGCTAGGACTTACTAGAAATGAAACACTATGCCATTTACAACTGGCATAGTAATGTTGTTAATATGTGTGAAGTTCTTCCCCCTTTTCCTCAAATGATTGGTATAGCTGGAAAAAAATGTGAAAGAGTGATGATAATACTGGAGAAGTCATTGTGAACTGCCATATAGGTTATGAAACTACAGTCTCTACTCAGATAGCCTTGGACAGATCAACCACACTGTGTAAGAGATGGATAGATTGGGACTCATCTTTTGTGCTTTTCATTTCTGTGTTAATGTTTTGATAAATTCCTGTAGATTTTCAGTGGCCTCTGGTATGGCCATTTCACACACTGCCAAGCTTGCAGAGGCATCTTTCTGGGTTGTGTTTGGATTTAATATTTTTCCTAAAGAGATGCATGAGTGAAGGAACACAGATGTGTCAAGATCTTTTTTCACATTAGGTGGCGATACATCCAAAAATGTTGGCATGGCCGAAGGGAAGTACCTAACACACTAGCAAATTTGACAGTATTTCTGTCTCTTATTGGAGGCAGCTAAAAGGGTCATGATTACTGAGATGATCACAGAGCGCCTTCAGAATGGATGTTACATTTGCCCTAACTGTGCACAGTGGTAAAAGTTTATACATCCATTACAGAGAAGTGGGGATTCATTCACTCTGGCTGATTGGCAGAGCTCAGAGTGTTGTCATCAGTGGCATGGAGTCTAGTTGGAGGCCTGTGACTAGCAGTATTCCCCAGAGGTTGGTGCTGGTCTGGTCATCAATGACCTGAATGAAGGTATAGTGACCACTCTCAGCAAGCTTGCTGATGATACTAAGCTGGAAGGAATGATTGACACACTGGAAGGCTGCGTTGCCATTCAGCAAGATCTGGAGAGACTAAGAATTGGACAGAGAGAGGAACCTGATGAGGTTTAACAAGGGCACCTGGGGAAGAATAACATGCATCTATACAGGTTAGGGGTTGACCTGCTGGAGATGAGCTCTGCAGTGAATGACCTGGGTGTTCTGGTGGACAACTGATAGGTCATGAGCCAGCAGCGCGCCCTTGTGGCCAAGAAGGGCAGTGGTATCCTGGGGTGTATTAAAAAAAGAGAGGTCAGCAGCAGGATCACCTCCTTCCACCTCTACTCTGTCTTGATAAGTCCACACTTAGAAAACTATGTCTAGTACTGGGCCCCCTTGTTCATAAGAGACAGAGATCTCCTAGGAGTCCCGTGGAGGGCCATGGAGATAATAAAGGGCATGGAACATCTCCCATACAAGGAAAGGCTGAGTAACCTGAGTCTGTTCAAGTCTGGGGAACAGAATACTGAGGGGGGATCTGATAAATGTCTATAAATATCTAAAGGGAGGTGGGAGACATAGATGAGGCCAGGCTCTTCTCAGTGGTATGTAGTGATAGGAGAAGGAACAATGGTCTAAATCTTGAATGTATGAAGTTCCATACAAACACGTGGAAAAACTTATTTACCGTAGTGGTGAGGGAGCACAGGAACAGATTACCCAGAGAGGTGTGGAGTCTCCTTTTGTGGAGATATTTAAGGTCCGTCTGGATGCCCACCTGTGTGACCTATTGTAGTGAACACGCTTTAGCAGGGTTGTTGAACTCGATGATCACTTGAGGTCCCTTCCAACATCTGTAATTCTGTGGTCTTCCCATGTCCGCTTAATTATAAGTTGTCAGTTATGTTGCTCATGCTGTGCCTTCTGTAGCACTGGAATTACAGTAGAAACAGAAGTAAGGTTGAGGCTAAAAGAAGCTTTCTACTTTTGAACAACAGAGTGAGGTCTGTGGCAACCTATATTTATTTCATTAGGTTTTTTTTTTTTTTTCCCTGCAGGAAGTCTATAAAAAAGATTTTTATCGAATGTGGATGTGAAAGATACTGTATCAGTGGCAAGATTCCAGGAGTCTCTGAAAGGTAAAGGATAACATGGTTTATATCTCAGTCTTTATTAAAGAATTTATGGTCTATGAATTGTTCATTGATTAAGTGATGGGGTTGCCTTGATTAAAAGGAACAGCTTGTTGGAGAAAGCAAAAAGATGATACTGTTCAGGTCTATTTTTTTGCCAAGTCCTTGAGATCTACTGGTCCTGGAAATGAATAGATGCAGTACCTGTGATTTTAATAAGCTAACAGCTGCTAGTCTTGCAAGGCCTGAAGGCAGCAAGAGATAGGAGAGAATAAGCAGATGGCTTTAAGGAAACAATTTGAAGGAGCTAATTATTGGCTGAGCTTGCCCAGTAAGGAAGTTGGAGAGGCTAGAAGTAACATATTGGAAAGACATCAGAACAAAATACTAAATAAAAATAAAAATAATTTTTAAAAAAGAGCAAAACCAGAAGTACAGAGAAAAAAAGCTAATGAGCATAAAAACCGTAGCAAATAACCAGAAAAGCCTCCCACATTACTACCTGAGTTGCTTTTGGCTCTGGTGAATTCTAGTGCTAGAAGCAATCTGATATAGCATAAATACAGGAGGAGGAGGAGGTAAGAGTGAGCATTTAAGTTGCCTTAGGTATATTGAACAAACTGTTCTAACAAGTCAGGTGAGTCTGTTGTGTTTGTGTTCTCTGCTGTTTGTGATTCAAGCACAAATATGTTCTTCTGTAAGCTTTGTGGGTAGATGGAGGCCCACAGATTAAGATATTAAATGGTCCTCATACCCCAGGAAGAAAATCCTTGTTCTCTCTTACTGTTCTTGCTTATGTACTGCATCCAAAATGAATGAATGAGTTTTATCTTTTGATTCCTGTCCTATTTCATTCTGAGTTTGTGTTGTTTCTGAGTTGTCACGCAAAAAAAAATTAGTCTTCAAAAGAGTGTGAATTCGTGGCTCTCCTGTCATACTGGTAATTGACATAAAGGGTCACTGCATTTTTTAACCTGTGTTCCTAGTACTGTTCTATGGAGACACAACATTGCTGTCCTGAAAAGAAGGAGTAGGCAAAAGAATGGTTGTATGTATTTAGTTAATACTGATTTCAGTTTGAAAGTAAGATTTTACACTGATCTGTGTCAGTACTGTGGTATATTGTCTTCAGAACTGTTTCAAATTTGTGAAGTAAAGCCTCTCAGAAACTCAACTAGCAAGATTTTCAGCTAGCAGGTTTGAAATTCACAGTTTGAAGTGAATCTTATTTTTTTTAAAAAAGAATCCCCCACTACCATTTCATTTCCAGTAATATAACTTCAAAGTCTGTCTTTCTATATCAATATTATCCTAATTTTATCTTTTGGTATTCAATTTTAATTAAATTTTCATGCCAGTTTTACTACTCTAGAGTCAATGTCAGAGTCTGAGTGACTTGAAATAAAGCATTTTCACCCCCAAAGTTCTCATTCCTTGTCAGATTTATTCTTCTACTGCTATATTGTTGTCTTTCTCATGAACACGAGTGTAATTTAGGTAGCAATAGACTTTGATATTTATAGAATTCTCTTTTTTTTTTTTAATATATCTTTGTAATGGAATGCTCTAATGAATGTACATTTAAGGAGTTCACAGTACCTGGAATAAACACTGGGGTGAAACTTGATACTTTCTGATTACAAAAAAAAAAAATGTTAATGCCAAAAATAAGATGTGTGATCTGAATGAAACTCTTACCTGCTGAGGAAGCCCTTAGCAGACATAACTGTCCCACAGGTCATGAGTAAGTGCTTCTTTGGCTGTAAAAATTCAGCACATGAGGATGATATCATATGTTGTCCTTGGATCCACTTGCCTTGAATGTCTTTCTGTCTTTGAAAACTCAGCTTAATAGAGTGACTGGACCACATACTGGTTAACTTAGATGCTGACAGCTTTCAGCGCCTCAGGAAATCTCTTAGGTCTACCATGAGGGACATCATGGTTTTACATACAGAGGTCTGAAGGACTCTGCAATAGCAAAGGGCTGGGGTCACAGATCAACTGGCAGTGTATTACCTATACAAACCTCAGGCTGGGTTTGTGTTGTGTTTTGGTGGATTTTTTTTTTCTTTTTTTCTTTTAGTTTGTTGGTTAGTTCTTTTTTGGAAAGGTTCCTGCTTGGGGGAAGAAAGAAAAAAGGCATTTTGTGAAATGAGCTACTGTTCTGTAGTGTTTGTACTTTTAGGGGTTAGAGAAGAAAGGTATTCTATTCTAAGAATAATGAAACCAAATCATTTATTCCTCTATAATTTCTCTAAAGCAAATTGTTTTTTGTGAGCGGAATGAATTGAGAAGACATTAAGCACTCTGTCTTTTAGTTGCACCTAAGTACTTTTTAATACAAATAAAACAGTGTTCAAATTTACATTTTATTTCATGTCCTTGGTCCACGTTTTGTGTTATTTTTTTTTAAAGAAATGCTGAACGCGAAAAGAACACTATTCCCTACTCAGTGACTCTAAATTTTACTCTTATAATTTCTCCACTCCTAGAATCCCATCTGATGACATAGGAAGTGCCTATGAGACTCAGTACAGATTGATTCTGTCAAATACTATATTGCTGGGAAAACAAACAAAAATTGTTTTGGAGTATATATGTGTGTATATATATATATCTATATATGTGTGTCTGTATACACTCTTGTGTATCTATTCAGAATTACAGGAGAAGCTTTAGTAATGATGGGGTCAGACATAGCTGGTAGTGTTTGTTAGACATCTTTTAGTCTCTTACTCAAAGTGCTGAAGATTCTGCAGCAAAAGTACTTTCACCCTGACACTTTTGCAGTCAAATCTTTGTTTCTTTTAAACATTTTAAGTTGTAAAACCCCAGCTGCAGATATTTTGGGTACATCTAACAGATGAACTGTCAGGGATATGTGCTTAGTATTTTGAAAGATAGAAGATGCTGTGTCCTTTTCAATGCTTTGATAGCACTGACCAGGTGAGAGGATATCCTGAATGGGTAACCACTGTAAATAGCCTGTTTAATTGAACTGCAGGGTGGCTTATTACTTAAACCCTGCAGACAGTGTCTCAGTAAGGTTGCACTAGTTTAACTGGCTTTAAGGTGGCTTATTTAAATATTTATTAAGTAAACAAGTAGCCATGAAAAATTAAAAGATGTTGAAGAATGGCTTTTACTGGGGGGAGAGGGAAACACAAGTTATGAAGGGTCATAAACATAGATCTTATGTCAAGCAATGGTTCTTCAGTGCACAGCATGCAGCAAAGTTTACTAGACTTCCTTCTGGATAAATTAATTAGGTAATGTATTTAATGTGTCTAGAGTGCTTTGAAAAATATGAAGTGCTTTATAACTGCTAGGAAATTTATTTCCTAATTTGTTAATTGCATATTTATTTCCAGAGGAGTTGGTTTTTTGCTTGTTTGGTTTTTTTTAATGTGGAAATTCTTGGCAATGACTTGAGCTTTATTAGTACCAGGGAGACATCAAAGATGGTATGCTGTCAGTTGATTTCCCAACTAACAAAATCTTGGAACATTTTATGCCTCATAGGAATGTGGGTGGGTAATATCAGGAAGGGAAGAATAGATAATGATTTAATCTACTTCATGACAAATTTACTTGGAGTCACTATTCTAGGACTGCACTGGGACAAGTCTGAAGTGCATGTAGTACAGAGAATTTCTTGGATCACAGTTTGGAATGGCTGGAATTCCTGATGAGAGGTTATAACCTTGCTTTATTTTAAGAAATAACATTTTTGGTTTGTATAATAAGTAGAGCAATGATGTTAGCATCAGCATATGGAATTCCTAAACTTTGTCATAAATGGAAATAAAAACAGCCCAGTAGCAAGTCCTTCTGCAAAGTTTGTGTGTAGAAAGAGGTTTGCACAGTGGACTATAATTTACAAGGGGGCTATTGTCTGTTCTTGTTAAAGTTCTAGAGAACCCAACAAATCCATCAGTCCCTGTAAGGCCATATATAATGCGGCAAAAAAATTCAATACATGATGTAGAGTCTGCTGTTACTCCTGTTACTACATGCTCTGCCAGGTAGTCTTTAACTTTTCAGCCAGTTTGAGAACAAATCTAAACTAATTATTGCTTAGTAAAACATTGGAAAATAAACTTAAGTGGAGTAAGAATGCATAAAATCAGAGGCCTGAATAAGGTTCTTAAGTTCAAATCTCTAGAAATTTTAATTGTCTAATTCATGCTGACTTGGTGAGAAGTTAGGTTTGTAAATAGGATAGCTGGTGGATTTGGGATAAGCTAAGGAGCAAGCCTTCATTCTTGTAGGACATTACATGGTGTGTTATAGTGAAAAGAGACAGTAACTGTCTAACTTACTTTCTCTACTTGAACAAGCAAGCTATCCATTAGAGGAATGTTATTTCTGCTGTTAAGGTGCTGTTGGAACTTAGGAGTAAAGTGTAATTTTATAGTATGCATTTAGGAACATGTGTGTAGGTAAGGACATGACACCATCCACCATTCTTAGGATGATGTCAGTCTGCTGTCAGCCTTCTGGCCTCACCAAATATGAATAAGATACAGATACATGTTCAGTTTGAAGCTTTCTAGTACTGGTAATATTTTTACCTCTATTTTTTTAGAGGTCTGGTTTACAGGATTCTGATTTCCTTTCTTCATTTCTTACATTTGCTCTACTGTTGAAATCTGACACTGTCATGTTAACAGAGTGAAGCTGCTGGTATGTGGGAAAGTGTTTTACTCTGCTTCCTAATCTTGCCCTAGTACCGATATGAGCCCTGGAGCCTTATTTTCCAGCTTTTCTTGTAAAGTTGCTACATACTTCATAAAGAAAAGACAAATCCTGTGGGGAAAGGATATTGTCTCGGAACTCAATTTGTAAGACAAATGAGAAAGAAACAAAAATGTCACTGCCTCATTATTAGCCTTAAAATGGAATTGGGAAACATGGATGAGCTCCCTCTTCTGTGTACAGTAAAGAAAATAGCATATTTATATAGATATAAATGTTCATACCTCCCAGAAATCTGTAGCAAAATATCTGCCTTTTCTGTTCAGTTTGCTTTCCTTGATTTCTCTTGAGTAGGAGTCATAGTGCTAGGGAGGCCTTTTGCTGCTTGTACACTCACCAAATCACTAGCACATGGAGTTGAAGAGAACAGAAATATAAAGAGCCTCAATGACATTTTCCAAAGATTTCAGATTATTTAAGAATGTTAAAAAAAATATTTGGCCTTTTTATTTACAATGCTTTTCATTTCTGTAGCTTAGCACAAATTAAAATATTTCTATTCTTAAAGAGTTTTTACTTCTGTTGTAATAAATCATTAGTTAGGGACTGATCCAGAAAATATGAAGCAGATTTAAGGGTAAAATCACGTAAACTCCCATGCCAAAACAGCCCATACTTAGTTTTCTGTACCATTCAATGGAGAGCCACAGGTTGCACTAAAGTTTTCAGAGGGAACAATGGAATGCAGAATCTCCTTCTTTCAGGCAATGTAATTACCCTGCCTACAACTTTATAAATCCATTCACTCATTCGTTTTCTGACATTCTAATTCTCATTCACTCATTCTCTCATTTTCTCTCCTCTGAAAACATTCACCATAAATACAAGTTATGCAGAGAGAGGAAATACTTTAATTTTGTAGGTGAGTACAACAGTACAGGATATATGTGTTGTTCCAGGCATCGTTTCATGTTAGAGGCTGGTTCCCTCTCTGAGACTGTGAATCATGTGAATGGTTTCTGGAAAATTGAATTCTCATGAAATGTTTTGGGCTGTAGGGTAATTTCAGTAATTTCAGCAGAACAACTTCATTTTTGAGGTACAAAATGCAATTTTTGTCCACATGGTCCTTGTTGTTTTGAACCTCTTTGTTTTTTGTGCTAACTAGAGTATTATCTGCTTTCAATAGCCTATGTAAATTAATTCAGATTATGACTTGTGTTATCATAAAGAAAGCTCTCATAAATATTGCCTAAAGTTACTTTAGATCTCAAAATTCATGGTCACTGATTTTTCGTGAAATTCTGCAAATTTCCAGTGGAAAGCAACTTTCCCACTGCAGTTTATCTGTGTTATTTTTCTTTGCCCCTCTCCATTCCTCTTCCTGAGTTGCATATTTGTTTCTTCCCACATCACCATGGTGCTTTTTTTGTCAGTCCTCATCAAAACCAACTGTATGACAAGCTCTTACCCACCACTGAACTAATATTGGCAAGTTGCTGGTGATAGGACATGTTGTCTGGGAATTAGTTAATGAATTCTGTTCATTTATTTTAAATTTTCTTATGGTAATGAGGCTGAGAATATACAGGGTTTGTGCATGTTATCTAGTGTTCTCCTTTATGTGACCCTTATCTGCCTGCATTCTGTTGGTTTCACCTTCCATCTCATTTGTGTACTGCTGTTTTATAGTCTTGTAGTATATACAGCAGACAGCACAAAGAAGCACAGGTCTGGACCAGAATGTGTTTTGCCATCATGCCAATAAAAGATTACCAGTGTATTTACTGTTTTCTCTGAAGCTTTTGTGCTAAGCTTACAGTGGTGCATCAGAATCTGGCTTGAAGAAGCAGAGGCTGTTGTATTCAAGCAGCCTTTGGAATTTGGAGGACAGAAGGAGAAAGGCAAAGGGAGATTTTCAGTCAGTCTCCATAAGATATGTCTCTGCTATTATTTTTTTTCAGCACACAGCTGTTGAAGGGGTGTGTACAAAATGTACGCTTCATGCCATTATCAAATCTATATGCACCATTTATTACCGTATAACTGTCAGTACAGCAAATGAAACAGATTACACATATAAATGATAGGCTTTGGCTAGCTAGCATATCACTCCAGGTAAACAGGGTTGTGTACAAGTGCTCACATCAAAAATTGATACTATTTTTCTTAAACAATTTTGCATCTCATCTTGTGCTTTTATCAGCATTTTTAAACAATGTTCACTGTGTCTGTCCTTGCTCTAACAGCTTTGTTGTAATAGATTAGGAAGTAGCAGTGATATACATCTGACTTTGTCAAGTTGATTAATGGAGACTGAAAAAGGGGTAGCATTTTGCAGTGATTCTCTTGGCCAGTGCTGTCTTCATCAGCTGAGGAATATATTGCTGAAATGCTGGAGTTTGCACATACTGCGACAGATGGGTTATTATTGCATAATTATAGAATCATAGATTATCATGTGTGGGAAGGGACCCATAAGGATCATCCTGGCTTGGATCAGGAATGGTGTGGTGGGCAGGACTAGGGAAGTAATCCCCCCCGAAATCCTCACTGGTGAGGCTTCACCTCAAATACTGTGTCCAGTTTTGGTCATCGCAATACAGAAAGGACCCCAAGGTGCTGGAGCAGGTCCAAGGAAGGGCAACAAGGCTTGTGAAGGGTCTGGATAATATGCCCTATGAGGAGCTGGGGCTGTGTAGTCTGGGGAAGGGGAGGCTGAGGGAAGACCTTACTGCTTTCATCAAATACCTCAAAAGTTCTTACAGCGAGAGTGGGGTTGGTCTCTTCTCACTGGTGACAGAATGAGAGGAAAAGGCCTCAAATTGCACTAAGGGAGATTTAGGTTGAGTATGAAGGAAAAACTTCTTTACAGAAAGGGTTGTTAAGCACTGGAATAGGCTCCCCAAGGAGGTGGTTGAGTCACTATCCCTGAATGTGCTTAAAATCCATTTGGATGTGGTGCTCAGTGACATGATTTAGTGGTGGGCTGTTAGAGTTAGGGTAGTATGGTTTGGTTGCAGCTGGACTTGATGAGATCTTTAAGGGACATGAGCCACTCCTCACATGTCTTGTTCTCCCAACCCTTTCCCAGCTTCAGAGCCCTCCTTTTGAATGCTCTCTAATTGCTCTTGTATCCTTCTTATGTTATCAGTTAATTCCACACCAGGCTTGGCATCAGTTTCACAGAAATCTTGATGTGACCTTCAGTGCTAGGTTTCATAGCTGGAACTGACTCTCACTCACTACTAGCATTACAAGACTCACATGTCTGGTCTGAGCACAGTGGTGGTGAGGCTGTCTTGGTCACTGCAGACTTAACTTGAATGACACTGTAAATATCTGTGCTGTAGGTAGACCCATGGTGGAAGGTTTTGTTTTTTATTCTTCTGAGGTGAAGAGACAAATTGTCAGCTCTGTGCAAAAGCCATCCAGTATTTTATTCCATTCTTTAACTAAGGAAAACCCTATCTTCTCCTTGTATTTCTGACCTGTTTAGGGCAAGTACCAGAGAGCTGTTTCAATCATTTTAGAAACAGATGCAGTTAAAATACTAGCTTACTCAAATGTCAGCTATGTACTGCATTCCTTCCTCATATTGCAAAAGCAGATGCGGTTTAGTTTGTGTGCCACAGTGATGGAAGACACTCTGGAATGTCGTCACTCACTCCAGAAGGGTTTGAAAAGGGCTTATGCCTTTTCCATGCACAAATGATCAGAATGAATGAATATCTTGGAACTGCCAGGGCTTTGTTTTATTGTGTTATATGTTTGCTTTTCAAACAGCTTCTCCATCACTAGAACTGGAGGCTATCTACATAAGGGATTTCCTTGCTCTTCATTCTGGGAGACTGAGTGAGGTCACAGATACTCTGGGTCAGTGTTGTGTTCATTTGGAATTCAGTTTCTTCCTCTCCTGCAGAGAGGAACTGCTTTACAGCACCAAAGTTAGCAAATCAATCACAAACATTACCTCAAGTCTAAAAATGTAGCTTACAGTGTCTGCCTTTCTTTCTCTCTATTTCTTTTTCTAGCATAAAATGCAAGTGCCTACGTATGATAATGAGGGCTTCTGAAATACTGGCTTGTTTGGTTTTGTTACTCTGTCTACAAACAAAAATGAAATTATTTTAGCCCCTGTTATATTGTACTTGAAAAGACCTGCATTGTGATGGAGATAGTATCTATCTACCAGGACTAGAATTTTACAGAGGAATGTAGATGTGTTTTATTTCAAATCTTGATTCTGTCATGCAAATGCATCTTATTTTCGTATGTCTAGCATCATGCTTTTTTAATAAATCCCTTCTTGTTGATATCTTTATACATCAAACCAAAAGGAGACGTTTTGGAGGATATGAATAAAATAAGAAGCAACATCAGTGAAAATTTCAATAGAATCGTCTCTAAGTCTGTATAGGAATTTCAAATTGTGTTTCTTGTTTACAGATCAGTCTGCATATGTTTGTGTGCTTGCTTCCAGGTGGCAGGTAGAAATGGGAGTGTAATGGGGAAGCAAATCTGTACTTAGTGTTTATTACATACCCAACCCCAGGTTTTCTCTAAGTCTTGAGATCCCATGTCTGTTTGGTGCTGCATTGAACATTTGAATCAGGAGGAATCCTTACATTCTTGTCTAAAGCCTGTTCTTAATAAGAAGTATAGTTGCTTTTCACACATTTTTTTCCCTGCACCCATGTCAGCCACTGTTTCATTGCCTATGTGTTCCTGTCTACAAAGATATCTCCTCTGTACTGTGTGCTTAGCTACCTCTAAGCATTTATTTTTTTTATCTGATCCTAATATACCAAGCCAAAAAGCCTGCAAATCCATAGCTAAAATTCAGAGGCCTTGACTCCTTAGACATACTCAGAGCTAATCTGATGGGCACTCTGACCATGCAGATATGTTGGTGTCATTAATGCAAGCATCATTATTGGGCACCACTATGCAAACTTGGGGTTCTGTAATCAACCTGTATCACTTAGTTTAATAGCTCTTTCTTCAGAGTCTGAACTTTACCTCCGAATGCCTCAGTTCTTGTATATGTAATATTTGTAAAACATGGATGATTAGAATAGGATTAATTCACTTATAGAACAAAACTTTACTAACAAGGATCTGATCTTAATTGATTCATTCCTTAGTATTACACTAAGACTTAAATAGAGATTTCATACTCATTTCTTGTTTCCTGTTTCAAATTCCTCTGCTGACTGGAATTTCTTGATAATAGTTTTTATTTTTTCAATTGAAAAGTGATGATATATTTCATGGAAATGGGTCACTTTTAGCAAAATTCTAAGTTTTAGAAAGATTGAGAAGCATTTAGAGATTGATCAAGCATCTTTTATTGGAATTTTCTAAATAAAGACAGAAATCTTGGAAGTTTCTACTGATTTTCCTCCACTGGTACTCGGTCATTTTTGTTTCAAAAAATAATGAAGTTCAAAATCAAAATGAAGTGTCTTAAAGTTATTAAATGTTTTGAAAGAGTGAAGGTGCAACTTAAGTGTTTCACTTAGTTTATAACAAACAAACAAACAACTTGGTTCTCCCTTTTCATTCTGAGGATAGAAAACATTTCCTAATCTGAAAAGTGTTTCTAATCTGGGCAAACTTTTCCACCAAGTTTGTTAAAATTCCATGTTTACTGTTACCCAAATCTATCGTGTCTGCCTCCTTTTCAAAGTAGGTAGAAAATGATGTGAAATTGTCTTGTAGAAAATGTATCTCATAATGGAATATCACAATTTTTCCTTGTTTCCCTTGACTACATAAATTTCCATGCATGCTGCTCTGAAAAATTAAAACAAATACTTCTATTTTCAGATGCTTTCTCATGCAGACTACAAGATGGCTATGGTTCACTGACGTCCACTGAGCCTCCTCTTTATTCTGGTCACTTTTGATTATGAAACTCCTCACTTCTAATAACTAAATAAAGCTGATGGGCTCTAATTGTTTAGTTTACTAGATTTTATTTCATTCTAATGGGAGTACCATACTCTGGTTTATTGGTTTGCCTATTACGTGGATAGTGGGTCCTGTATATGTCCTGATTATTATATAATATGCAGACCCAGTTCTGCTTTTAGGAATTGCAGTAGGTTTGCAAGTCTGAGTGCCAAATGAAGCAATATACTACCAAGGGGAAATCAAATCAAATGGTTTTACATTTCCAGTGACAAGAAGAAAGGATTACCCTTGTTCTACTCATACTGAAAAGCAATTATTCTGTAATGAGGATCAAAATAATCATCCTAACAATGAAACCTTGCTGTGGCTTTAAATACTTTTAATTTAATACACGTTTGGCAAATTATTGACAGTCGTTACTTTTGATGATGTTAGGGGACATCCTTGCAGTTTTGTGAAATAATAAACTGATTTATAACCATGACATTAAAGGATGATAGAGATTATCATGGTTTTAAGGAACAAACATACAAAAGGAAGAGATTTTCCTAAACTTCTAGAAAGTGAGGGGTGTCCTTCAGAGCAGGTCATGCCTTAGTTTCTGTTAGGAAGAAGGGAAAATATATCAAAGTGGAATAAGGTTTGAATATGCTTGATGCAGGGCATATTTGAAGACAAATACGAGCTCCTGAAGTGTTGTTTGGAGATGGTAAAGCTGTAGCACAGTTCTGTGGCAAAAGGACCTCTGCTATGGCTGTGCCATGTATCTGAAAGACCTGAACCCACAACTGTTTTTTCAGGTAGTGCTGCTTCATTGCATTACCAGATCACAAGGCCTAATAAGACTCACGGTTGTGTGGAGCCCTTACCTGGACATTGGGGGTGATGGTTGCAATGTGCTGCTGTCATCTGTGAGTTGAATTGACGTCATGGTATTTGGCCTGCTAAGAGACCTGCAGTGCAGATGGCAGACTGTTTTATGGTAGCTTTCCACTGAGCAGCATTGAACCTCATTTACAGGGGAGAGCTTAATCAGAGCGATGGCACTAGATCCAGTCTAAGGCAAGACTTAATGAATTGCCTACATTGTGGGTCCCAGTTGGGCTCCAGCGTCAATGCTATCCATATACTGATCTAACTATTCTGGGCCTCCTTACTTGTTAGTGTAGACACAGTCTGATTTAACAGGACCATCATGTTACTGTCTCATTTAGGAATGCAATACGTATAAATTTGCATAATCAATACAAACCAGTCCCAATTGCTTTGTGAATAGGATGCTACTCAGGAGACTGACTGTAACACAAAGATAAACTAAAACAACCTTATTAAGGGGAATTCTTATTTCATTGATGCAAGTATCTTGCTGTGTAGCAGTGAATCAGCTAGGGAGCTGGTGTCAGACAGGGCTAGGAACAGGACAACAACTGAGATGACAATTAGCTGTGCCCTATGACTCTGCAAGGGCCTCTGAGTGGCTCTCTGAGGGAGCTGACAGCTTCTTGCTGCTGCAAGTGCCCTGTGTTCAGGTGGCAAGCTAACAGGGAAATAGTAGTACTGAATAGTGGTAGAAGATTTAAATGAGAAGACAGAACTCATCAGTGGAAATGAAAAGTGTTTAGGAGCACTAAGCAGAGTTCAATTACATATTCTCTGGTTATCACTGCTGTTATAAATAAAGTAGCTTAATGGTAATAATGCACAGTGAGCCATACTCGTGTCAAACCCTGCATGAGTGAACATTGTGGAGAAAAGACATTTTCATTGTCCTTCACAGAGGCTGGAAAGAATTATGTCCCCCAACTGCGTTGAAATAGTGAGTGCAGGAGCATATAGAATAGGGATTGTACTATGGCCTCTTCCTGGCTGGCGGAACCATCATGGGGATGCATGTTCCAGCCCTTCTTTTTGACTTCTTTCTGAAGGCTCACACCTCATTGCATATCCTGGCTGTGTTCAGATTTTGGAAGCAAAGAAAGGTGATCTGTGTCTTATTTCTGAAGAGTTACTTTCGATAAAATTCTGTCTCATTGAGATAACTCCACCAGGGTTTCACCTTCTCTTTCAAGTAATTCCTCTCATCTTTAGAACATCAGAGTTCTGACCTCAGTTCACGGAATTCAGCCATTCAAAGGATTCAAATCCAGATTCCTTTTCTGTAATGAAGTCTGCCTACAAGCGAGTCCTTATAAATAGGAACTGTTCTTCAGAGATAAAATCCAATAAGAATAGAGGGGAAAAAAGAAAAAAGAAAAAAAAAAAAAAAGATAAAAATGTTGGTGCTTATTGTTTGTTTTTTTATTGTGTTTGGTTGTTTATCTTTGTTAAACATCCTTTAAATTTTTTTTTTTCAAGCTTCAATGTCATTTGAACTTTTGCAATTCACTCAGAATAGATGCTTAATAATATCACATATTATTATATTATTATCACATATCGTATATCTAATATGAGTAAGACAAGGAAAACGTATCACGAAGAAAATACAGGTAAAACAATAAGTTCCACTCTGTTATTATTATCTCTGTAAGGTTCAAATAAGGGAAACTCTTGCCTTTATTTGGCATTCTTATAGTTCTTGCTGTCAAAATGGGCTACTAAATTTAGAGGTTTCAGTGGAAGGTATTGATCTTGCCAAATAAACAGTTTCTAATGGAAGAGTGTGTGTTAGGAAAATGTTAATCTATCTTCATCCTGAGTATCAAAAGGAAGTGTGTCAGGCTGCAGAAGCATGGCATAACTGGGCAGTAATGTTACAGCTATTATTTACAAGTCATTCCTGCTCTGTCTTCCTTTTCTGCTTGAACAAGACAGTAAAGGAAAACATTACATGACAGATCTAATTACTCTGAAGATCTTAAAGGATCTCACAGACTGATTTTCATTAGTTAGGTTTGACTTCTGTAACTACTTAAATTGTACGTTGTACTATTGAGTCTATAATTGTAGTGGTAGTATACCACAGGCTGTTCATTCTAACTAGGTAGTTAATAACTTTAGGAAGTGCTAACATTGTACATGCATCTGTGCCTTGTACCTATATGGTTATATTCATATAAAAATGCTTTAGCACTCTGTCTTGAAAAAGTGAAATTATAATGATTATTATGATTATTACTAACTTTCAATATTAGCAACAGCTGCCTAGGGGCCAACTCTGGCAATTTTGATTAGCCTACCATGTGCCTGATTTCATACAGCATTTCTGAAAAACAGCTAGCAGCAATAAGTAAATAGTCTAAATAATAGGCAGCAATACTGAGTATAAAATACTCATCTTTTTCCCCAAGTTCTGGTTAGGGAGAACCAAATGTGGAGTAGTTGTGTGAGACCCCACCTCCCATTGGCTTGCCCGTGAGCTACAGGAGCACAGCAAGCCTGGGCCATTTGCCTCTGTCATCTGCTGCTTTTCTGCTGAACTGAAAATATCTCTTCCCAGTGCCTTCCTTGGTGACAGTAGAGCAAGACATGAAATGCATCCTGGGAGCAAAAGACGTGCAGTGTCTTCTTTTTTCCATTCATCACCTTTTCTGTTAGCACTAGGTGTGCAAGAGACAGCAGTAAGCTGTGCCACTACAGCCCCTCCTAGACGAATTCAGAGGCAGCCCTACTCTGCAGAGACATCAGGGCAGTGTGAAGAGTGTGAGCAATAGAATTTGCAGGCTGGTAGCACAGGCAGTGTTAAGAACAAGCCATATTTCATAAAAAATACTGTCTAGTGGCAATTTCTGAAGATATTTAAAAATCTAATCTCTGAAACCCCTTCTGTAATATTAATGGTGCTTGAAGTAATATTTTAATTCCAAACAACTAATATAATTATTAATTGCTTATAATTAATTAAATAATAATAATAATAATAATTTTATACAAATACCAACAAGATTATTTGATTTACAAATTAATTTATGTGCCATCAGTTACATTTTGTCATGCTACTGGAAAACAATGAGCTTCATGGCAGAGAAACAGTCCCTGCCAATCCCTATAACGGTTTAACTAGTATCACATCATATTTATAGCTCATTTATTCAGATAGAGAAACTAAGAATTATTACAATTTCTCCTGCTGGAAAGGTAGGACCCTGCAATACATTTATTATTCTTTTCACACTCAATGACAGCATGGCATGATGCTGTTATTATGATACATGGAAATATGATACAATATATAAGGAGGGCATGACATGCTTAGAAAGTAATGCAAAACCATAGGATAGTAACAGTTGGAGGCACTAATTACTATACTGTCTGTATGCCCATCTCTTGCTCTTTCTGTCTTTTTTCTCCTGTGCACAGTCTGCCTGTGCACTGCCTCTGCTCCTCTCAGAAAGGATGTGTCACTTACAACCTCTCCAATATGATGGGAGAGTACCAGGCTGGAGATGGGCCTTTTAGAAGATGAGGCAGATCCCTACTCCTAGCTATAGTCCTACAGAGCCTTCTAAATTCACTCAAAACTGAAGAGTATCACTGTGAGATATTCTTAACACATTAGAGAGTTTTCAGGGCTGGAGAAATGCAGCTCTGCCAGGGCAAATCCAAACAATTTTGCTCAGCTGTGCTTCTCCATACACTCAATTCCACTGTAACTACAAATCCCAAAATTAAAATTACAGATTAAAATCATAAATTGCTGAAGGAGCCAGGAAGACAAATGAACCCTGACTCCTGCAGGCTTGTTACCTCCTGAACACCTGCACTAAAACTACCATGGCCTCCTTCTGCGTGATATGGTTCCTCACCAATTAGACACAGTGTTGGTTGGTGCTGCTGCCAACAAAGTACGACAGGCTGTCTTCATGCTTTCTCCCCACAATGTTGTTTTCATTGTCTTTTTTCTCTTGCTGACCATGAAGCATATTCATAACTTAATTAAAAACTGCAACATCCTTTTTCAAACTTCACTGACAAATTAAAGAATATTATATCCTTGTGGAGCTAGACAATTCCATTGTTTACCCACTTAGTATTTCAGAAAATAGAAAAGAAGCCAAAGGTCTGTTGAAATTCAGGAACAGTCTCATGGAGTTTGATATAAATAAAGGCTAATTTTCATGCTATAATACTGCTTCAGTGTGTGCCAAGGTATCTCATGCAATTCTAATGAAGGCTCTTGCTGTCACAAGTTGCAGAAAACTCTGCACTATCTTGTGCCTTCAGGCTTTAAGCAGAGAAAGTATCTAGTCTACACAGATTTTTGCAAAAACAATATTAACATTAGAGTCAAAGTTTGACAGTTCATGGATAATTTAAAAATAAGAAAAAAGTTATGAAGGTCTCAGAAACATACATGATTCCACTCTAATGTAGGTCGTGTTGTGCGATGTACTGCTGCATTTACACTGATTTATCTAATTATACAGACCTCAATGTGAGCCTTCCTTACCCATAGCTTCTCAAAACTTGGCTTTTATTTCTTGGCCTCAATGTTTGTTTGTTTGTTTGTTTGTTTGTTTTCCAGAATGATTTCCTGAAATAAATTTGAATTCTCAATTCACTGCTTTGAAGTTAGTTGCCTTCAGATGTTTGCAGTATCAGTACTCTGAATATATGAGTTAGTCACTGTGGTATCTGTGTGTTCGCATCCCTGTTTTGACATATATATATATATATATATGTCATATATATATATGTTGCTGGATGAAACACTGGAAGGTCAGACAGCTGTAGATGCAGATATTAGTGATATAGTTTAAAGAATTAATGAAAAACTCCAAAGCAGAGATTGATGAACACTTGCTGGTTAGCTGTGGAGTTACGTAAGCCTACCTTCCATCACATTTGCAAGTAATGTTTGCTATAGCGGGAAGTATGGTGCTGGCTGCTCTTCTCTTTGGCTGCACAGAGGCATGCGGGTACCTGCTTGGACACCAGCATTTCTTGTTACAGTGTTCAAAGTCATAGCAAAATAATAGTAGTGCTTGTTAATCTGTCATCATACAGTAGCAGAAAAATGTGTTATCTCACCATTTACTATTTTCTCTGCTAGTATTTCTCGTGCTACTGCCATCATATGCTGTTCTCTTTAGAAGAAGCTCATGAGAGCTAACCTGACAAAACTCGCACTGAAGGCTTTGTGTGAACAGAGAAATCAGGAGTGGTGCCAACGTTTCCCTCTATCAGACTTCTTTTTAAGAAAAGGGAAGTGTGATCCACTGCAATCCTAGATAGAGGACAGCTCTGAAAATGATACATTCCAATAAATTGACAAAGTGCAACAAATAGAAGAGCTGACATAGTTGAAATCTTTCTAAGCTATTTTTCCAGCGTACATTATCGTATTTTTTAGATTTCTTTGTTCAGTTCTTACTATTTTGACAATTCTGCCTGGACTTCTTAAATTATTATTGAATTCTATAAGTGATAGTATAGGATGCAAGCACTCTTCAGTTAACTTTGTTACTTTTTAGCTTTTCCTAGTTTATTTAATGTGCTGAGACATTCCTTGAAAAAAGCAATGTGAGCAAAAATACTTTTAGTATAAGATTTCAATTATAAATATGCAGCGTTCATATAGAAAAGCTCTGTACACAACTCACCAGTGGAGGAGTGAGAGAGGGAAGGAGATTGCTTTTAAGGGCTGTTACAGGGAAATAAAACTTACGCTTTTAGGAGTTTTACTGTACTGGCATCTGGCCATATTCATATGCTTTGTTATGGTTTCTGTGTAGCTGCTTAGACCAATGCAAGAGGAAGTAGAAGCACCATCAAATTCATAAAGGGGTGAAAGTTTGCTTGGTTTTGGTGGAAATTACTACCAAGTACATAAATTGTTTCACAGAGGCTTTTTATTGTGGATGAGGGAAGGGGGGAAAAAACAAACACAGGAAAAAAAAAAAAGAAAACCAACAGTATCTTTCTACCTTCCCACCCAACTCTGTCTCAGACTTCGCCTGCTCAATTCCTATAGCAAAATCGTGACTAGAGTTACCTTTATGGGAAAGTTCCATAAAGTCATCAAAAGGTAAGATTTGCTGTGGAACAGTTTGACTGCAGCTGATCCAAATACCTAATTCATTGCTTTAGATGATTTAATGCTGGGAGAGACTGTTCTTCATTATCAAATCTTATCTATGTAGTCAAGACTTAATCTCTGGCATCCTTTCAGCTTCTTTAAAATTGAATCTGTTTATAGGCTGGATTTACCAGCTTCTGTGATGGCTAACTCACCTCTTGATGGTTTTCTACTTCAACAATTATCAGTGTCAACAGTTCATAGCCATAAATGAAAGAAAAGCTCTAGACAGAGAGTGACTCTCACATTTAATTAATTGCGCTGGTGTTGGGTGGTCAGGCTGATAGTTACACTTTGTTTTACTGGTTCCAATTTGTTACCAGTGTGTTTGACACAAGCAGTTAACAGTATGTCCAGAAGTGATGATATCCTAGGCTTGCATCTGCTAGTTAGTTGCATTCTGGCATCAATAGTCATTTTGTTAACAGAAGACTTCTACTGGAAGGCTTTGCTAAATATCTTGCCTTGAATGGCTAAACCCTATAAGCATCTTTATTTAAATAAAAGCAAGCATAATAAGTTAAGTGAAAAATCAAAGAACCTGAATAGTTCAAGTAGATGTATAAAAACGGTGTGGCAGAAAATCAAACTATGACTTCCTCCCTTTGTTTTCATATTGATTTCAGGGAGAGGCAACAGCAGTTTGTTTTCCTAGCTTTCTTTCTCATAAATTCTCTATTTTCCTTAGTGTTTAAAACCTTTGCTCCCCTACAAAGAGGGTTGTTTTATGCATGGCAGATTTAAACTAGCAGAGATAAATGGGCAGTTCTTCCCAGCAATTACATTTTATTTGGGAGCTTGCATTTTCTGTGTTAACATAACTGATCCAAAGATTTCTGCCAGAGAATCACTTGCTATGATGGACAGGAGATGTGCACTTTTCCCCTGCAGTGCCTGCATCAAAGATGATATTTACAAAGCATAGCATCAAGCTGAAAGGACTCACCTGTGAATATCTTGGCTTTCTGTCAGTCCACAGCTAGGTGCAGTGGTCTTGAAGTGGAAGAGATGAGAGGATGTTTCTTTTCTTTCTGATAGGAAGAAGGAGAGCATCCAAATGGTTCGCATAGAAAGGAACAAATGTCCAGGCAGTCTTAGTTATCCAAAGAACTGGAATTGCACCCAGAAATGTACATACAATTAAACCCCCTTCTTTTCTGGCTCAGTACTTCATCTTTGAATGCTTTGTTGGCTTATTTACAATGGTGTCAGGCAGCTTTAATTAAGACATTAAACTTGAAGTTGTTCTAATTATTGGTTTCTAATTACTGGATTTTTCCCTGGTTCCTTCCTTTTTTTTCCCCTTTTTTTTTCCCTTCTCTTTTCTTTTTATTTTTAATTTGTATTCAGTTGTTTCCCACAATGTGTTCTAATAACACATCCCTGCTATAAAGTCAGTCTTGGCTGGCTAAGTAAATTTTCTGTTATTGATGCTTAGTGGTTGTCCTACAGGCTTGCGCTTTCTTCAGAAATCATCTCAACTTTTCTGACATTAGTATGTTAATTGTAATGACTGAGGCTTCTCCCTCATGCAAAATTAGGAGGAATTTAGGGTATGTAGTCTTCTTCATAAAGGCCTACAAATGTTTATATATTTTTTTCTGCTATCACCACTACTCTTACTGTGACTGTTTTTGTTACATCTGTGTCACTATGGATAAGAAATATCAAAAATAAGCACAAAATCCCCTTTTCCATACCTGTATAACAAAAGACAGCAGGAAATAGGCTTAATATAAAAACAGCTTTCAAATAATATTTATAATCTCTGGCATAATTGTGCAACAACTGATTGAGAAACTGAAGGCAGTTCTTAACAGGACAATCAATTTGCAGCCCATTCAGTAGCTGAAAGGCCTTTAGCTACTCATTGCATGGTATTTTCTTCCTATACATTTCCACACCACAGGTGCAAACGCTGTGTGGGTCATTGTGCCCAGATCATTCATTAGCAGTGATTATACCACAGAGTAGGCAATCAATGTAAGTTGCATAAGCCTCTTGTAGACTTGCCATCTATGTGTTATACATGAGGGTCATAAGCAAAATGCCACTTGAGTTCTCAAAGGGCTGCAATAGGTTGGAATCCTTGATCTCTCCCTGAGCTGGGAGCTTGTCAGGGCAGGCTTCTACAATTCCACTTCTGTTAGATGTCAGAGGAGCCTCTTTTGGGATAGATTCTGTTGTCTGCTGAGAGCCAGTGGAAGGGAGGGTAAGTAATTCACCAGGAAAGAAGGTCCTTCGGCATGCAAACAAGCTTAGAAACATCCCCTTTCAGGTGAACTTAGCCATTCTCAAAGCATGGACTACGTTGCTGTTTAAATCAGTCAGCTCTTTCCATTCTGAAAGTCTCTTCCTCCAAAATCATTCAGCTCACAGATTTTCATTGTGTGACTTAACTGTTCATGGCAACCAGAACAGTGTGTGAATAAAGCTCTCCTTCCCTCATGAGACTTATCTGCTTAAGCATCAGTCTTTATTTTCCTTCTGAAATAGTTATATTTGCTTCATGATGTTCCAGTGTGGAGCAGTTGATGTGATGATGAAGAACATAACATTTTGTTTTCTGGAGGGGCTAGATGAACTGCTCAACTGATGGTGTCTTCATAAAAATTAAAGAAGCAAGCAAAACAAAAACTGAGAAGTGTAGAAAGGATAAACTTGCATAAGCATTTTCTGTGAATGAATTTTAAAGGAGTTTTCTAGAGACATTCAATAAAATTCAGGAAAGGCTGCTGTTTAGTACTCACAAGTATAATGCTGAATTTGACCTCCAGTGTTAGATTGATAGATCTTCTCTTTCTTTAAATGTCTTGTAAGTGATGTTATCGTGAATCTAATGCCCACAACTATGATGAAGACTTTAAAAATCAGTACAATGTAAGCATATGCTGAAACATTGTTTGATTCTCAAATTGACTGTTTGGCACTTTCTCTCCTGGCAATCCTCATATTTACCCACTGAAGAATCATTTTGGCAAGTGCAGTAGAAATGTTCTCTCACCTCTATAGATCTGCTCAAAATGATTGCTTGAAATCTGGAGCAATGCCACACACTTCATGTGAAATAGTTTTACCTTACCACTCAGGAAATTTCATTTGGACTTTTTTTTTCTTTAAATATAAATAAAAGGCTGTATTATAACTGAGACTTCTTATAGTTGATCTCTTATAATGAAATTTTGAATAAGGTATATAAATCAAGCTAATTCAGCTTGGTCTGTGTCATGAACTGGTGATGAGTCTATATAAAAGACATTAATGTTGGTCTATAACTACTTGTTCCCATCTTGAATGCAGATTTTACCCTATTTATGGTCAATGGTCAAGCAGAATTTCAATGTAATCTTTGGAAAACATTTCAGATATCTTTAATCTCAAGCGTAAAGAGCCAGTGCTGTGTAAGCATTCATGCCTTCAGAGACCACTCTCACTATGGCCCAATAATTGTGCCTACATCCTTGCACAGTGCTAATTTTCCCCTTTTGGATTGCAGACTTTGTAACAGATTTGAATTACAAACAAAGCAAAAGGCTCATGAAAAGAACATAAGCTGCATAAGCTAGAAATACAGAAACAGAATGTGATCTGTTTAAATTATGGACTGCAAGTGCTTTCCAAATTAAGTCAATATGTAAACATAATAAAAAGTTGAAAAAAAATGTCTTTGATGTGATATGAAAAATTCTATATAGCTACTGGATAAAATCCTTTCTTCTTGGTTGTTTCACCTGGAATCAGAAAGTAAAGTTGGAGACCCTTACTGAGGAATTGAACACCTGATATATGGGTTGATATTTATTCTTCCTTAGCTTAGAACTGTCAATTCTTGTGTGATAATCAAGAACTTGCATGCTATCTCTTTCTCCATTTTGCTACATTTTTTAACAGCTGAATTATTTACAAGGCTTTTTTTTAAAGTGCTTCTAATGAAATCTCTTCATAACCATTGAGGGACCTCTCCTCCAGAAGTGTTTGTGATCTCCCATTTGCTAATGTGCAAACTTGTTTCTGGACATCTCCACACTGGCAAAACTGACATCTTTTTATTGTGAAGACAAGATTCTCTAAAGTTCCAGGTAGTGGATGATTGTTCATCTGATGGATGATGAAGCTGCTGTTTAGACCCTACAGTCCTAGATCCTGGTGGGACATCTGTACATCTTTTAGTTTCCCCTCCTGATCTTTCTCTGGCTCTTGTGAATTCTCCTCTTGTTTCATTTGGAACATGAAGTTTATGCTAGCAAGAACAGTGACAGACAATGCTGCCAGGCATTCAGGCAGAGGAAGAAAGTGAGTGCGGAATGGTCACTTAGAATACTTGAGAAGATTTTCTTTGTATACCTGTAGTTGAACAAGTCATTTGGATTTGGTTGCAGGAATGAAGAGCTGTTCAACAGAGTAGTACTATGGAACAAAATAATATGTGAAAAAAGAATGATGTTTTACTTCTACTTCTGGAATAACTATAGCTGCACAAAAGCTACAGCAGTGACTGTTTGTTGTTTTGTGTATTAAGAAGCCATAGTTCTGCAGCTTGACTTAGATATATTGACTTCCTTCACAGGTAGTTATTTTTATTAACACTTGGAATAATAAGGAGAATTAAAATAGTCAGATTTGTGTAGCTGCAGGAGATTGATGGTATTACACTGGAGTGCAAAGAATCAGAGGAAGGACTTCCTTAATAAATTTGTTCTAAAAAATCGTTGTATCATGTCTCTTATGGTAAGTGGTATTAGAGTGCTGCCTATTCTGATCATTCTGCAGCCATGGACATTGGCCTGCCAGTAAAATCTGTGCTCTTCAAGAGTCTGTTGGCAAAAGCACTCCTACCTACCTACAGAATGAATTTAACTTCTGCCTATGTAGCCTGTTGGAGGCTGCCTTTCCAAAATGCATATTCTCCAGCCACTGTTGTGAAGTGCTGGAAACTGAATCCTTTCCCTACCTTCAGAGTTTAGGTACTGACTGTCAGAATCCCAGATTGTTGAAGGTGACAAAGGATCAGAGGTGCTGGCAAGTAGAGGGGCAGTTTGGAGCAGCACTCCCATGGCTGCTGTCACAGGAGGGGGGTTTGTTACCTTCTCAAGTGGCCACAGGGCACGAGAATTACGTTCATTGGAACTGCTGTCTTTCAACAGCAAAGCTTAAATAATAGGAGAATAATTTCTGAAGATGAGCTGTAAAGAGGCTCATTACAGGCTGAGGAATTCAGATTATTGACTTACATTATTATTATTATTATTATTATTATTATGAGGTCATCTGCAGTAAAAGCAAAATGGCCTCTACTCTTTCTTGAGAGTTTTACTGATTTTTTTTTTTTTTTTATTTTCTCCACTTAATAATCTTTTCCTCTCAGATCTCTAACTATCTGCTGAAATGTTCTGCTACTTGACCTTGTAGAAATATGTCTGAAATTTCCATCCCCTTGATATCTTGAAAGTTGTTCAAAATTCTGAACATTTCCTTATTAATTCTTATTAAATTTTCCAATTTAGTGCACTGAACCCTATATCCTATGGAAGTCAAAGAGCATACACACCTGAGTGGCAATTTGCACTTTCTGTTGTACAGAATATGAGATTTTGCATGGTACAATAGAACAGGCTCTTACATTCACTGTGAACATAAGTCGTCATTACATATCAATATCAGGAATATAGTAAAAAAATGTTTTCTGGTTTTATGATATAACCACGTTGTGTAGAGGTGAGACATATGTTTTATCAAATCACATAACTTTGGCAATTCTATTTCACAAGTAAGCATTTAATACGGTGTGATGGAAAGTAAATTACATTATGGTGAGAAGTTTAGCCTTGCAACCCCGACTTCTGGGTATAGTGAAGCATGAATTGTGGTATCATTTTATCTCTCATTATTAAGCTGCCAAGATATAAAGTATTATCACTACAACCTCTGAAGTTGGCTGGTGTTTTATGATAAACTATTAAGAAACTTTTATTTGTAGTGTTCAGCATATAGCTGTTATTTTCATTCTCTTTCTTGTTTTTCTTAGAAGATATCAGAGCAAATACAGCATTACTGTCCAATAAATATATTGGTCCCAGTTTACCTGCTTCCACCTAGAACAGGAAACCTTATGTTAATGTTAAGTGTACAGCGCCATACGGGAGGTACAAAGCAGGATTTTCTTAACCACTTGTGAATATGAGATTGCTGCAGGAGTAGCAAATGAACTCCAAGTAATAGGAATCCTGATAAAATGCAAATCACAGAATCATGATGCTGCAGTTAAAAAGGAATGAAGATTAAAGACTCAGAGGATCTATATAAAAGGTCTCAAAATAAAATGTCAGCAGCTCTTCAGTCCTTGATGCCTCCATGTATGAGTAACGGAGTATTACATATGGCTACATGTATTTTTAATGCCCTTAACACAAGAATTGATCTTTCTGATCACATCAGTGTGCTTTAGTATAATTTGTTGAGACAGGCACAAAAACATGCTTGATTGCAAATAAAGCTTTGAAGACTCAATAATTGACTATTAAGTCTAGGATTAACCAAAAGGAGATCATAAAACAGCATGCTACAATCCTCTAAGTGATTGCAGGGATGTTTGAGGAGCTAACTTTTAAATGACTTCAGTATCTCCCTGGGCCAATTCTACCATTCTTACTCATGCCGAAGAGCATTTTATTCTACTAATAGCCTCTATGTGATCAGTGAGACTCTGCCAAATAAAGTCACAGCTCAGTGTGAATGAACATGGACAAAATGGGTCTATGCTTTACTGTGTTTCTATCTTTTATTAAGCAATTAGGAGTTATTTGGGGAAATAATTTGTTGGTGCTGACTTTTAAATAGCAAAAATACAAATTTAACACAAGTGTGAACTTATCTTTTCCACTGGGACATCTCTGCACAGTCAGACCAATCTGACTAGACACCTGCATGATCTTCTTGAGTCTGGTGCATAAGGACTTACTAAGTACAAATTCTGTGGAAAGAAGGGATAGACAAGAAGCTGAAACACACAGTAGATGAAAGACCTGAAGATTAAAAGAATTTGAGGTAAAAGGAAAGGCAAAAGGCTCATGTCCAAGGCATAAAGAGGAGCCAGTTTGATAGACATAAAGAGGAGGGAAAATGGATTGAGATGCTTATTTATTGGGCTTGAAACTTTTATTTTTCAATCTGCAACCAAGGTCTAGCTCATGTTTATTATTCTTCATTAACTGCCATTTTTACAAAACATGAACTTCTGGTTTTCTGAGTTCATTGCTAGTGAAAACTTTGCTATAAAATCCATGAATTTCTAAGTGACCTTGATGTCTCTGTTGCTTTTTGTTCTGTAAACTAAGGATGATAGTCTAATACTCTCTCCATTGAGCTTTGCACATAAGCCATATTACCAGAGGGACATCTTAATAAATGTACTTAGAGTTTTTTGATCAAATGGTGCATTTGAATCATAGCATCACAGAAAATTTGAGATTGGAAGGGGCCTCTGGAGATCATCTGATCAACTCCTCCTGCTCAAGCAGGGAAGCCATGTGCAGATTGCCCAGGACAAGGCCCAGACAGCTTCTAAAGTGCAAGGCTCCACAACCTCTCTGGACAACCTGTGCCAGTGCTTTATAACCCTGTTATGTTTCCTGCTGCAGGATCTCCTGTACTCCAGTTTGTTTTTGCTATTTATAAGTTACACTCCTAAGTCTCTAATCTAAAGTAGCCATTTACATCTTCTAGGATCCTCTTGTCTCTCCTTTGATTCTACAGAGAAATTGTCATTGAGATTGGAACTGTATATTAACACAGCTCCAGAACTGAATCACTTACTGTATCATCTCTGTTTGTTACACTAGTGACAGTAATATGGTCCCTTTTTCTAATCTTGTATTACCTTTGGACTGACACACCAGTGTGAAGAAATGGACCTTTTGCAGACTTCTCAGTTTTCTCCCCTTCTGTTAGCAGAAAATTATCTGTGAACAGAACCTGTTGTTAGATGGATAGGCGGGCTACTGCTCTTACAGGTGGAATAATACATGGATGCAAATGCTATCAGCTTAAGCAGCAAGATCATCATTAGATTATGGATATTTATTGCATATGAGCTGAGTTTACTTCTTGAGTGATCACAAACAGTTGCCTTTGATTATAAATAAAATCAAAGAAAAATGTGGTGTATTGTAGGCTCTGGATGCTGGGCACATGCAGTCCCAACTCTGGGTTCTGGCCTCCATCTAACAGCGCTGGGGCAGGACCAGATGCCTCAGGGTAAGATGTGAGCTGTAGTGAGCACAGCATGGCACCTGTCTGTCTGCTTCAAAACACTGAGCTCAGGGATATGCTCAAAACCTTACTTTTCTCTGAGGCTATCATTAAAAGTAATGCTAATGATGGCAATAGGAGTGAGCCTTGTTGGAAATGTAGATAGATAGTTTGTATTAAGAGAATAAGCTTGTAAAACTACAGATTATTTCTTCTATAGCTGAGAGTTTCATCTCCAGTTACCAGGCAGAATTTGTGCTGTGTTTTGTGAGCACAGAGTTGAAACCATTCAGCTGTGTAAGCTCAGACATCTCCCATTTTGGATTCTCTAGAGGACCCTTCATGGCACCCAGCAATCCTTTCAGAGTCTGTAGTTCTCTCTGAGGTTTTGATCATAACTGCTGCCTTGTGAAGACATCTTGATGACCAAAAAGATGACAAAAATAAGTCATATTCCCATGTTTAGTCACTCCCAAAATATTTTGACTGTGCTATATAAGCCCCAACTATTTTTCATTCCTCAAGTACCTCTCTCCCCTCTCAAAGTCATCTATGTCCAAATTGTTTCTGTGACACCTTTTGTAAAAGACTTGAGTCATCTGTCAGGAGAGGGACCAACACAGCATGATTTCACATCACATGAGCAGGCTGCAGCTGCTGAGCGAGCACCTTGCCAAAGGGGACTGTTTGCAAGCTGTATGAAGGCCAGTGTTTATCAGGCAGCTCAGAATAATGTAGAAACCCATGCAAGTTCTGATTCACTCCTAAATAATTTGCGTGGAGGATAGATGTTTAGCTTGATTAATAGAAAGTGACTGGCTTCCATGCTAAGCTTGATAACGCAGCTAATTCACTGTCAATGTTTTGACTGGTGCTATTGTAGAGTATTGCTGAGATTTTCTCTGGGCTAATGCATACCCACAGGAGAGATGTCATGTAGATATTTTGAATCACCTGCATTTATTACAGAAGATCTTGAGCACAGTTTACTGACATCCATTTGAACAATGGGTGCTGGCTGAAGCCAGCTATTTGAAATGAAGGTCAGCCCTGAAAAGGCATAATTAACCTGCTGAGCTATAAGTGTGTCACCATGGCCCATGCCCCCTCTCTGCTGTGTAGAGAAATGAGACCTGCAAAAGATCTTTAAGCATCATTAAGTCCAATTACATTCTAAGTAGGACAGACTGTTAAAAGGCACTCTTACTCAAGCTTTTTACCCCTTAGCTCATATGCGTGAGAATGTGTTACATCCCAGTTCTCCAGGTCCCTAGCAGAATGTTTGGGTACATGGGAAAGAAAGCAAAGTTTTTTTCTGAATTATACATGGTCATGTCAATATTATTAATAATTAAAATTGCATTTACATTAGTAAACAAGCAGAAAAATATAAAAAAATGCAAATTGAAACTCCTTAGAAGCAGTAATTTTGCATGTAAGTATTGTAAGAAATGTTTTCATTCTTTATTTATTAAGTGGTAATAACCAAAGCAAAAAAATTTAGTTAGGGGGTGGCCTACAGCCATTTTATTTGAAGACGATTTGAACATGGTGACCTAGATTTGTACAAAAACAAGCTTTATAAGCAAACTCTGTCACTAATAGCCCATGCAAATTTAGGTAGAGATATTACCTGTGATGGGCTGAAATTTATATGATATCCATTAGCACCAGGGTGTGTAAGCATGCCTCATTTATGAGGCTTCAAACTTCAGCATGGGCATCCTGGTTTAGGATAGAGTTAATTTTCTTCCTAGTAAACAATATGATGCTGTATTTTGGATTTAGGATTAGAATAACATTGATAATACACAGATGTTTTACCTACTGGTGAGCAGTGCTCACACCACCTCAAGGACATTTCAGTTTCTCACGCTACCCTGCTTGCAAGGAGCTGATGGTGCACATGGAGCTGGCAAGGGATGGGACCAGGAAAGCTGACCCAGACTGGCCAAAAGGACATCCAGCACCACATGGTATTCTGCTCAGCAATAAAACTAGAGCAGTTGACTGTGGGGACTGCAACTACTCGAAAACTGGTTGGGTGTCAATTGTCAAGTGGTGAGCCGCTGCATTTTGCATTGCTTGTTTTGTGCATTCTTTTTTTCTTCCTGATCTTTGCTTTTCTTTTTTCCTTTTTTTTTTTTTCTTTTTCTTTTTTTCTTTTTCCTTTTTTTTTTCTTTCTGATTTAACTGTCCTTATCTCAACCCAGTTGTTCTTGCACTTTTTAATATTCTCCCCCATCTCACTACCAATGGCTGTGTGTGGCATGGTGGGTTAAACCACAGCAGTCCTTTCGGTACCCAACAGAAGGCTCAAAGTGTTGAGAAAAAGGCAGATCTAACTCCAGAAAGTATTAGAACAAAATTTTTATAATCATTACATTAGTGAACTTAATATGATATTCATACTTGGTATTGTCCTTATTCTTGTACTTCGGAAATTTCACATGCTATTGGTACGGTGATTTCAGTTTCTTTTTCTTCATTTTCTTTTTTTTCCTTCTTCTTTTTTTTTTTTTTTTTTTTAAACTTTTCTTATCTTGGACTCTTGTGGCTTTGCAACCAGGGAAGAAATACCTGTAGAGGGTTGACAAAGACTTATTTTATCTTTCTCAGAGCTGAAATCATTTCTGAATATGACTTTGAGTTATTCTTTTCCATTTTCCCTAGAAGGACACTTAAGTGTTTTGAATCTCTCAGTGTTTGCTGCCATCAAGACATGCTGGTGAAGCTCTACCTGAACAACTATATTACTACGTTGTGCAAGATAATGTCTGTATAATACTTGTAATTCTGTGGATTATTGGACTGGTGTGGCCCCAAAGTATAATTACTATTTTCTTTATAGAGGGCTTTGGTCTCTGACAGTTCTTGATTACTGGTCTGACTCTTCCAGGGTTGTATTTCTCTCTCTTTTTCTATTTAGTCTAGACCCTGAATTGACCAATAATTTACAAGCATTTCAAAGTAACAGCTTTACTTCATCCCTAAGTACATGGTGCATATCATTGGATACCTTCAATAGTAGAGCAGCACTACCTCACAATAATGGCAGAGCAGTACTTTTGTTTCAATAAATCAGCCCTTAAATCACCCAGGAAGGAAAGTGGCATCTGGAATTTATCATCTGTAAGCACTCTTAAGATGGAGAAAGCAAATGGCAGGAACATAGAAGCATATGCAGGAGTACCAGTTTGAGTAAGTGAATCCAACAACTAAGCTATTTCATCCGAAAAATAGCCCTAAATATATGATTTCAAAGGAAATTTTACCTCTGAAGCGAACCCTTTGTCCATTAGAGAGGCGTTCCTGTTAATCTTCACTGCCTGGGCACACTGTGTTACCAGCTTGATCATAGGTATGAAGTGGCCAAGTGCTGTAGTAGAGTTCCCACTTTTATCTGAAGTGGTATGCTGATAGTGGCTGTCGTAATCCCTTGAAGTCTTGCCCAAACCAGTAGGTACTGGTGGAGTTAGTGTACCCTTTGTGTACTTGAATACATGCAAAGTTTTCATCATGGTAATAATGATCTTAATTTGATCAAAAATGGAAAAGTATGTTTTCTAGTTGACAAGTACATTACAAAGAAGAAGATAATTTTAGAATTAGTTTGGGAAAGCAAGTAATTCTGGGGTATGGGTATGACAAACTCTAATTAGTGTCTGTGAGGAATTAGAGGAGATTTGCAGAATAGTGGTTTGCACATTGTTCGTACTTTAAATAACAATTTGATCTGAATGTAATTATAAATAAGCTTTTGCTTGTCATTAATTTTCTACTTGATTACTAAAGTCATTGTTCAAGCACAGAGCAGAAAGAAACCATTAGAAACCATTTATGCTCAGCAAATGTGAGCAGAAATTAGAAGAGAAATGTGTATTAATATATAAAAGAACATTGATCCATGTGCAAAAAAACACCAAAAAACCCCCGTACCTGAATGAGATGAAACTACTGATTACTTTCATGCAAAGCTAGGAATATATTAGTGAGCATCTATTGATGCATTTGAAAATAATTGTTTCCATTTCTTATTTGGATACTTTTTTTCTCCTATAATACTTGTTAAAATGCATTATTTGCAGATCTCTCCCTTAGGCTTGATAATTGCAAATTGTGTAAAACTACTTAATTTATAATTATTAAACTTCTTACACGAAAGAATTTATCCATGCTCTAAATCCAAAGAAGAGGCTTTTGTTTTGTCTTGCCAACTTTGAAGATAAATGTTTAAAGTAGTTCATGAATCATGAAACTTCTTAGTCTCATGGCTTCACAAGTGTATATTCCAACTGGCTGTTCTCTCCATGTGATTAAAGCTGTATCCTTACATATTTCCTGAAGCCGTAAGAATTGGGCAAAAGTCCTTTCCATTCTGTTGTAGACTATCAGGTGAAACTAATCATACCAAATAATCGCTCTGCACTTGCACCTGTCTTTCTAATAGGGAGTTATATTATTTGTATTTTTTGTAAGGACAGTGTATTTTAAGGCCTCGTAGTCTTCTTAACTTTAATTACTGATTAACCTACACACGGGTACTGCTTTTTAGGTACTACATGCATAAAATGCATTCTCTTAGATTGGAGTTTGTTCTTGCCTAATTGCTTTATCGCTTTTTACAATTCGTGATATTAATCCTGTAGTTTAATGATTTGCAAAAGCACTCATCAAATCACATAGACAAAGAACGTAGTAAGGTTTGTTGCTTTTCAATTAGATATTTAGACCTTGAAATCCTAATTTTCCTTTGACTTTTTATGACAGAAGAAGCTCTGTCAGGAAGATTTCTGTGATGTGGCTGAAAGCAGAACTGCATCAATTTACATTGAAGCTTTTGAGGTGAATGGAGGTGTGCTACACCAGGGAATGATGAACCCACCTGAATCTTCAGTGTTGTAACTACAGCAAGAGAAAAGAACAAACAAACAACAACAAAAAACAACCAAAACACAACAAGCAAACAGAAACTAATCCCCAAATAACAAACAAAACAAAAATAATCCCACATTATTATAGTCTAGAATATTGCATAATAGGGAAATGGTTCAATAGTCATTCAAAGTCATTCTTCCAAGACTGCTGAAAATCCATTTATGGATAGATATTATCATTCTCTAAGCACACAGTTCTGTTCAGTTGAAATACCACTTAAACTCTAAGATGGGGGGGGAGAACAGAGGCTGAAAAGCCCAACACATGCAGAAGGAAATAGTTTGACAAAAAAGGCAAAGAAATAGTTTTTTGTATCTGAAATTTCAACACTGTTTTTGAATTCCAGCCTAATCTAAACAGTTTTTACTACAATTTCTAATTAATCAACAGTTCAGTGCTCAACAGTTCTCAGCAAGCTTTCCTTCTGAGCATGAAAGAACTTCTTTAGGAATGATTAAGGGGTGATCTTAGTCAACTCTTGTGAGTATTTTCCCTTTCCCTCTGAATTTGAAAATCCTTCTGAGTAGTACTAGATGCCCATGGGGATGTGAGAATTATTTTCGTATTTCCTAGGAGGATTTGGATTATATACTTGAAACATCCAGAAGAAAGAAAACAGTGCATCACCAGTCAAGATGCTTTAGCTGGGAAGAGGCAGTATTCCTTATCCATCTGCTTAGCTGGATTTGCTTTGCTGTGATGAGTTTTGTAGTCATTTGATTATCTTTTTAATATCCCTTATCTCTACTTTTCATTGTCTTTGAGTGCTTTGAACACTTACTCTCTTGTTTAGATCTAGGCTACCCCACCCAATTTAGACAGAAATGTTTAAAGGTCTTACCTTTAACAGATACATTTACAGATTAAGGTATATGCCAACAGAGCTTTTAGTTAGTGTGCATCTTTCTGAGGTCAAAACTATCCATTTGAATACTTCAGACACTTCAGTTTTGTTTCTGACCCTTTGTTGCAGCCATAACAGCCTATTTCTTTTCTTTCCCCTCAGGCCTTTCCTTCTCTTTTCCTTCTCTACCTGCTGACCTGTTATCCATCGCAAAAGTTCCTTATCAGCCCCTCATACTTCCTCACCCTGTCATCACTGCTTTATCTCATACCTTCTTACTGCAGCTCTTTCATTGCTGTCACTGCTGCATATATGGAGATAGCTGCAGGAATGATTGGTTATCACATTTTATTGCTGAATGTTGCTGTTGGCTGCCAGTAGAGCTAGACTGACCCAGTGTTATATTTGCATAGTCTCCAGGCTCTCTACAGTTTGACTATCCTTTCTGGATATAATCCTGCTGGAATACAAATTGATTTTAGTAGCTGAAAGCAGTAGGATTAGGGGTGCACAGAACCCAAGCAACTTTACTTGCTCAGTGTAAACCCCCAGTATCGTTCATAGCCACTAGTCCTTAGAATCACTTACCAACTCCTACATGTGTGATTTCTAATAGACGATATTAGAATAAGAAGAGTGATCAATGCAAAACTGGGGATTTGCCCAGGAGTCTGTCTGCAGTTTGATGTCTTGTTTTAAGTTCATGGTAATTCGGAACAGTTTTTTTTTTTCTTCCAGTCATTTTACTGACTGTCTATACCTTCAGTTATCTCTTCAGTATTTAGTATTCTTTGAGTATTTACTGAAAGCTTTCAGTTCAGAAGATTAATCAGAAAAGAACTGAAAGTACAGACATTCTATTCTAAGGCTTATAACAGTTCTGAAGACCTGCCGAAAGCTTTATATTTTATAGAAACAACAGTATTAGTCATGTTTTCCTTAGTTATAGTTTATTTTACCATATTGCAAAGTCTTTTGTCTAAATACAATAATCATTTTTTCATCATTATGGGATAAAATACTGATTAACACTCTTGCAGTAGGGTTGGACTCTCTCCTCCCTTCTAACAAAAGGATTTAATTTTGATATGAGCCTATCCTGTAAATGAAGGGTTATTAAATCAGTAACACTTTCAGTAAAAAGAAGTCTATTGTTATGAATCATTGAGAAATGTGCCACTCCATTTTCTATCATTGATGAAATGGCTGGCTGACTTAAAATCAGCAATCTGGTTTTGACCTGAGGAATCAACATTCTTTTCTGTTACGCCTTGTAATTTAGGGGCTTCTGAATTAATTTACCATAGAAAGGGCCTTTAAAAGCCACCATCTAGCAATTCTTAATGTGCTTCAAACATTTCTTCCTTCCTTCTTTCTTTCCTTCTCTCCTTCCTTCCTTGTTTGTTTTTGTCCTTGGGTCTTCAAGACCAGGCTGGACAGGGATTTGAGCAACCTGGCCTACTGCAAGGTGCCCCTCCCTATAGCACAGGTGTTGGAACTAGATCATCTTCAAGGTCCCTTCCAACCCAAACCATTCTATGATTCTTGCACTTCCAAGATGATTCTGGATAATGTGATTATTGGGAGTGCACGTGGGCTCTCTGGCAAACTTAGGGTTTTTAAGGAGAAGAAAAGGCATTTGTTGGCAAAATCATAAAGCCACTGTCTGCTATCCTGAAGTCTGCTGCTGTGCAGGGGTTATGGATAGTGCAAACTTCAAATCCAACATTAACACCTCATATTTATCAAATGCCATCAAAATATGTGATGTATGTACAGTCCAATTGTAAAAATAAAGCCAGGCAATTCCTGGGGTTAGATTGGTCTGTACCCAGTGTTTTAAAATGGTTATTGCACTGAATACAAGTCACATCCACATAGGGATAAAAGGTAGGAGGTCATTTTAGCATGCAAGACATTTTATCTTGCTATTTATTTTTAACTCATCACAAAAAGCTTGACAGCCCACTGCTCTGTGATAGTACTCTTCTGTTGTATCCCATAGATAACCCTAATTCAGGTGTGATAACTGCCTAATGCTTGATAAGGAGGTACATGTTAACACTAGAGGAGACATCGTTCAGTAAGGTTTGTGATGGAACGAAGATCTGTCAGGCATTCCACTGATGTAGGTGTGCATGAAAGCATGAAAGGAAACAATTTCTTTCTTTTGTGCTAAGGAGCAAGAGGAAGTCATTTCAATGCAGCTTTACAATCATCCACAACTCAAAAAAAAAAAAAGAAAAAAAGAAAAAAAGAAAATTAGTGAAGTGCTTGACATATGTACTCTATGTGCTGTTTGCACAGATAAGCAGCATAGTCAAATACAAAAAAAAAGGGGGGGGGGGGGGGGAGGCATTTATGCCATCAGACCCACACCCTACATTGTTTACCTAAATGCTGATTTGACTGGCTATTCAGGAAGAGTGAAGATTCTGGACAACTGTTTCTGGCATGTAATACTCAATATATTTCATACAGTTTACTCCTTAAAAGGCTGGAAAAACCTGTCTTGAATATCTTCAAAAGGTCTCAGTGCCTGCAGAGGTTTGCCAGTCCTTCAAATTCTGTTTCCATAATGAAGGGGCCTGTATAAACGTATGAAGTTTTTAGCAGTTCTTGAAATATGATGAATCTGAAGTCACACTGATTTTGAGAAAGGTATGAATATATAAATGCCAAACTCATTATGGAAGAAGAACTTGTGTTCCTAAATTACTCAAAGACATTTGGAAAATTTCATCCTTGGGTGCATCAGAGCATGGATTGCTTTCTCCAACACTTCTCACCTTGATTAGTGTGTTCTCTATTATAAGTTATCTGACAATATCTGTTTGAAGTATTACTGTCATACTTGGGATTTTTCAGTGATTTTTCCCCTGGCTATTAAATGTGTGCATTGAATAAATATGAACAGAACATAAGTTGCTTAAAATATGATAAGTAGCTTTGTATTGTCTCTGTTTATAGAAGGAGCAGAAACAGCAATAGTTATACACCTCCCCCAGCAAAATGTCATTATCTATCTACATAAAATATCTCGGGGAAAAAAAAGAAAAATGGAAGAGCATAATTACAGCTAAGTTATAACAAGCTGAAATGTCTTGTCACTGTGAATGCACTTTTCTAAGGGCTGCATTGGGAAACATTAATATTTAAAGACAATCTCCAGGACATTTCCAAGCAGCTCAATGTGAAACATCTTTGTCTACTTAACACATAAATATTTTAAGATGTCAATATTTTGCACGTATAAAAACATTGTAAGTCACTGCAGGGAAATCAAGGGTAAATGTCTTTCCACACTCAGAGCATTTCCAAACTGTTGAATTTCTAGGAAGTATTTCAGGCATGGGAGAACTCACAGCAGTTGTATCTAATTTCATTTCAAGTTCTAACATAACCTTGACTTCTAGAAAGTAAGAATGTGCAAGCCCAGATCAGAATTAACAAACCAAAGAGGAAGGTGCTAAAATGAAGCTAAAGAAAGGGAAATGGTCAAAGATCTCTTGGGAGATTATATATGGTCATACTGCTTATTTGGGAAATTGTTTGTTTATTTTAAGGAGAAATTACTGACTTTGCTGGTGCAGGCAGTTTGTGGCACCTTGGAACACAAAGCATCGAGTTCTGAAATCAAAGCCTGCTGGTACCCTACATTGTCCTTCCTCAGGCAGTTTTGCCTGGGAGGAAATGGATGGATGTACCATGCATTTGGCAATCTGATCTATGTACCTGCTCTGTGGATTTGTACCTACCAGTCTCTTTAAAATAGTTATTACAATACCTGGAACATAGACAAAATATATCTATGAAACCATTGTTTATGTCATTGCTTATAAAATTCCTCATATCCAGTTGTAAAATTTTATGCAGTCTTCAATGACATTTTAATTGGTAGGATATGTTTATGTTATTTGACATTAGAGAACCAATCTCCATTATGTTTTCACATTCAATAACAGAATTAGGTTGTACTTGACTGTATTTTGTATATATATCTTCCACTGTCATAATTACCAACACTGAAATACAGGATGGAATACAGGAGATGTATTCCTACCTTTTGGGAAGGATATGGGATTTCAGTGGGTCACAAGATGAATACAAATCAATGGTGTCTTGCTTTTGGATGAGATGGAGGAAATTGCAAATGCCATGCGGGGAGGTAGGATTAGAATAACGATGCTGACAACATGGAGGAACTTGACTAGAGCTTTGTATGTTTACAGTCATCGCAGCTGGAGAAAGGTTTGGACTGGTTGCTATGAGAGCAAAAATGAGAATGGTGATCTAGAAAAAATGGCCCAAAAGGGGAACTTGGAGATATTGGTGTTGTCTGATCTAGACCAGAGAGAAAAATGGAAGTGGATATTGGCCCTTAGGTTAAAAATTGCTTAGGAAAGCAAACAAATTTAATCTTAATCAATGTTCATTCTGCAGAGTACAAGGAGTAGGTAGCTCAAGTTACCGTACAAGAAGAGAGTGGGCATTGGGAAAGCATTTTCAGCTCTGAAACAGATCGCCTATTCAGTGTGTGATGCTTTCTGACTTCTGCAATTGAAGGGTTTAAAAATAGTGTGAGAAAGGTGTCCTTTAATAAAGATTGAGGCAGCCTTGGGTAAAAAAGACAGCCTAGACAGCCTGCCCAGCCCTTTATTTCTTGTGGTTTCATTGCCTGAAAATTCAGAAGTAAAATTAAGTCCTTCTTCCTTTTTTTTTTAACCTCTCTGCATTGTTAAAGATCTTTGGGTGCATTCAATGACTTGAAATGCCTTGCATTTGGTCAGGACTAAGCCCTTAGTAGTATTCAGCTTCCATTGCTCAGCACCAGCAAATAAATTTTTGCAAAAGGGCAGGTTGGTTTTTTCAATATTTAGTTCCTCAGAATGCCTGGAGGATTTCCTCAGGACAGAAATAACATTTGGCAGACTTAGTGAAAATTCTCTGGAATTGGGGTAAATATTTGACATCTTCCCATAGGTAATGGCACTGATCCTGTCAAGCTGTTTACCACTATTTCTCCAGATAATTTTGTTTCAGCTGAGGATGGAAGTTTAGATAAATGAATTTTACTCCCTTAAAAAAAGAAAAAATTTCCTTGTATTTATCAACTTTATCTACTAATTTTTGAGCCTGCTTTCTCTATTTTATTTTTTTTTACCTAAAAGACAAACATCTACATCACTTTAATCCTGTCTGAGCAGCTTATTATGGAATGTGCTAATGAAGGGCCATGAAAATAATTAACCACAGCAGTACCATAATGTTCTTGCAACTTAGAAGAAGAGACAAAACCATGGAAATAAATGGATGCATCCAATTGAAAATATAGAATAGCATAGAATAGAATAGTTCAGTTAGAAGGGATCTTCAACAGTCAATGAGTCCAAATTCCTGACCTATCTGAACAAAGGTTAAAGGATATTACTGAGGGCATTGTCCAAAAGCCTCTTGAACAGTGACAGGTAGTGATAATCAGCTACCCCTCTAAGAAGCCTGTCCCAATAAGAATGTTTTCTTTTGTGTCCAGTCTGACCCTCCCATGGCACACCTTTATGCTGTTCCCATTCTGCTTTCAGGAACAGAACTGGGCAACTCTCTCTCCAGTCCCCTCCCCAGAGAGCTGCAAAGAGCAGTGAGATCACATCTTGGCCTCCTGTTTTCCAGAGTAGAAAACCCGTGTCCTCAGCCTCTCCTCAGAGCACATGCCTTCCAGCTCTGTTACCCGCTTTGTTGCTCTCCTCATGATACTTTCAAGGCCCTTACCATCTTTTCTGTATTGTGGAAACCAGAACTACACACAACACTCACCATGAAGCCACACCATTGCTAGAGATACAGTGGGATAATCAACTCTTTTGGCCAGCTGGCCATGCTGTGTTTATTGCACCTCCAAAGGCGGTTTGCCCAGTTGGCTGCCAGGGCGCACTGCTGGATCATGCTGAGCCTGCTGTCACCAGCACCCCTGGGAGCCTTCCTGCTGAGCTGCTCTCCAGCCACTCCTTTCCCATCTGTGCTTGTGTCTGACATTGCTCTGTCCCAGGAGTAAAACCCAGCAATTTCTTTCACTAAACTTCATGCCATTGATAAATGCCCAGTGCTCCAATCTATCTAGATCCCTCTGCAAGATCTCTTGCCCCTCAAGGGATTCAGTGGCACCAATTCGAGGGATTCAGCAGTTTAGTGTCATCAGTAAACTTGCTAAGGATGCACTCAGCTCCTTTATCCAGATCACTGATAAAAATGTTGAGCAGACCCGACCCTAGACTTGCACTCTGGGAAATATCACCAGCGATCATCTGTCAGATAGATGTAGACCCCTTCACTGCAGAGGATTACTGTCTGTGCCCTACCATTCTGCCAGTTCACCATCCAGTAGAGCATGAGCTTGTCTCACCTATGGAAAGTTTGCCAACAGGGATGCCAAGAAGGGTAGCATCAAAGGCCAGAAAGATTACTAAATCCAGAAAGATTATGTCCTCTGCCTTCCCTTCATCCACAAGGCAGGTGACCTTATCACAGCAGGAAAACAAATTGCCAAGGCACGACATTCCCTAGTTGAACCCGTGTTGGCTATGCCTCATAATAGCTTTGTTCTTTAAATGACTTTCACTATCCCTCAGGACAGTCTTCTCCATTACTATTTCAGAATCTAAGATTAGACTAACAGGTCTGTAATTTTCTGTTTCTTCTCTCATGCCCTTTTTGTATTTGTTGGCTAGCTTCCAGTCAGCAGGGACCTCCTCAGACTTCCATGACATTTGGTAAATTGTTGAGAAGGATCTAGCAATAATATTCACTAATTCCTTCATTATTCTATTATGGATCCTATCAGGCCCCATGGACTTACAAGCATTCAGCTGATAGAAATGGTCCCTTAAAATACGCTTAAACACAAATGGAAAATAACTGCTCCCATGATCACAGTACTCAGTGGACCGGGTCCGAGAACTATATCAAATATTGAAAACCAAGACAAAAAAAAAAAAAAAAGCCATTTAATTCCTCTGCATTTTTCTCATCCTTGGTCTTTGGATTTCCTTGTTTTCTTCCTAAGGATGCAAACTGAGCTCTGTGCTCTCCTTGCAAAGCTGGACTGTCTTTCCAGAGTGTATATATATACATTCTGTTACTACCCTTCTTCCAGGAGGTCTTCCCTGTTCATCCAAGGTGATCTTCTGGCTCGCTTGCTTGACTTGGGATAGGGTGGAGTTGCCTGATTCTGGGATTTAAAAGGTGATTCTCAAAAAGTGACTATTTTTCATGGTCCCCAGAACCCCTTAGTGCAGATTCCCAGAATGTTGCAAAAAGTCCATTTGTTTCTTAATATGAACTCTCACTTCAGGTTGAACTGTTTCTTGGATATGATCAGTATTACCCTAAATAAAAGAAGTAATTGTGGTTTCTACACTTTTGACAGCTACAACTCTTGTCTTAGAATAGATTCAAAATGAGCAATCCAATGGGTTGCTGAGTGAACCACTAGGGCCAGTGGTCATTCCAGATTGTAAGTTTCACTCTAATGAGGGACCTGTTTATTAGTAGCAGTGATAATGGGGCATGAAATTAACTGATTTATCAGGACTTCACAGTTTTACAGATGTCATTGCACATCTTCATCATGTTCTTAATGTATCATAAAAGCTTTACCTAGAGGAGGCAAGAAGGACAGAAGCTCTTGAGGTCATTCATATTTCTAGGCATCTTCTGCAACATGAATTATGCAGACTAATTCTTTCACCCTCCTTGACTCCTCAGAATTTGGCTTGACTGGGTTTAGCTCATGCTATGCATGGGAGAAGGTGAGACTCCTGAGGGATTTTCTTACAAAAGCTCATTCTTCTTTAATGGTCAGAATTAATGTAGTAGAGATCCCTAAAGGATGTGATTTTGAGCACTTGTGTTTAGAGTTTATTCAGTTTCTGTAATGGAGTCAATGCTGTTGACATTGTTTATATTATGCTGTGGATACTAATTTAATTTAGAACCACCAAACTCAATTAGAGGCAATTAATTCTCACTATTATTTCAGTAACAGAAGTTTATGAATGTAATGAGAAAATATTGAGAAGCTCTGCAAACCTAGCTAGCCATTATTGGTTGAAGTACATGTTAGTATGGCAGTAACCGTCTGGATTTCCCCAGTTACCCCCAAATGGTCTGCTTAAGTGTTCTGGAAAGACTATTATCCTTGATTAGTTTGGAAGCACAGATAATTCATTACCCTCCAGGAAGCCAGAAAATGCTAAAAGCTTTTAATTGCTCTCATAAAAAAAGAATAAAATTAGAGGCCACCCTGAAAGCAGTGAGCTAGTGACCAAGTACTCCTACCAGAAGAGTTTTCAGAGTTCTGTATTGTCAGATAACATTGACGACAACTGGAGATAGCTTCCTTTTCATGCAGCTCATCATGTATGCAGTAGGAGATGCCACTGATTGCAAGATGAAGCCGCTTTCCACAAAACAAAAATGTCAAGAAACCTCACAGATAGATGTAGAAAGTAATAGTAATAGTAATAGTCTCATGCGGGTTGGAAGGGACCTCAGAGATCATCGAGTCCAACCCCCAGGATTCAAGCCTCTGTGCTGCAGAGCGGCACTTCGACCATTTGCGCCACAGGGGGATTCGAACACTCGGGCCCAGGTGTTGCAATGCGGCATTCCTACCACTGCACCACCGGGGCACACAAAGGGTTTATCTAAGAGGTTATTTAAAGTTTGCTTACATGACGTGATGAGTGTGTCCAATGGCTAATGCTGATAGGATCTTTGATTTTGTTTTTTTTCTACTTAGGCTGGGATTAACTCAGTCTTTCATTGTGCTGTTTCTGTTTCTCCTTAAGCTAAAGATAATGTATCTTTAAAAGCTACATTTTCTTCAGGCTTTATGAATTTTCCTAGTAATAAGATGCAGAAAGAACTTGCCTCAGGTTTTGTGAGTTGTGTGCGGAGACAGATAGGTGATAATGTCAGGCAACCTTATGTGACCTTTCTGGTTCTTCTTTCTTAAAAGAAGCATGAAGAGAAAAAGATTGAAGAGGAGGCTGAGAAGCTGTTATACAAAGGAGGTAGAATTGTTTGACTGCATTAGTCTGTGTGAAAATGAGGAAGAACTCCGCTGGTTGGACAGTTCATGGGAATCTTTGACCCCCTTGTCATCAATAAGGCTGATAATATTCTTGGCTGCAGTAGGCAAAGCATTGCTGGCAGGTCAAGGGAGGTGATGTTTCCACTCTGCTCAGTGTTGGTGAGATCACATCTGGAGCACTGAGTCCAGCTCTGTGTTCCCACCACACAAAAGACCTGGACATACTGGAGAGAATCCAGTGGAGTCCAACAAGTTGACATAAAGCCTAGGGCAGCTCTGCTAGTGGGAAAGGCTGAGAGCTGGGATTGGAAGCTGACTGTGGTGCCCAGCAGAATAGAATGTAGAAACTGGACCAGTAAGGACGCTATATTGCCTCAGTCAGCTTCTCCTCCTCCAGCTGCTCTGCTATTCATCTGCTACCCTTTCCATCTTTTTTCTAATGTTTTCTATGGAGAACTCCCCTGTTTGATCCCCAGATTCTGTTCATGAAACTTGCTGGGGAGCAAGGGGACAATGCAGGAAAGGGAACATAAATGTGCTCAGTTTGCTAAGGGTACATGAAATATATGCCATAGATGAGATGGATAAATTGAATAAAGTTTAGGCAGGTCTTTTGGTGTTTTGGTATGTCAACTGAGATAGTGATTCTAGCACTCATTTCTGATTTCCTTCTAAGATCAAAAATCTTAAATCTTTCCGAAGCACTGACATTTCCATTGGTAGTTCATGTTGTCATACAAAATGACCATAAAGGTAACTGCAAAATGGAGTAAAATAGATTTGGGCACCCCCTAAGGGAATCAGGATGTTTGCAGCTGAATTTGGAGTGACCCTGTGGCACCATTTCTGAACTGTCAGCACCTTTCCCTGTTTCTGAGGAGAGCAGAACAGAACTTTATTTTATGTACATGTGATGTGAAATTTGCTCCCAGTTTCCTAATGGTAGGTATATGTCCTTGTCTACATAGTGCTGACGCAGGAGCAAGTGTGAGAACTTACTGTGTGTACTTAAACATTCTGCACTATGCTGGGTATGCATAACATCAGTGCTGTTTAAACAAATTACATCTCCAGGCTTACAGACGGATAAGTAAATTTCTTCAGGGCTCCTTACAGTTTGTTCTTGTGTATTTGTCATCATCTTACCACAGTGGAACCACTTGACAGACAAAAATGTGGGCAGTTGGCTGGACTCAAATGGCAGTTGAAAATTAAAAATATATGTAACTACTAAACTTTCAGACTGTAGTGAGCTTCTGGCTGGTATAGGGTGCTGCCTACTTAGTTAAGTGTGCTCTCTTGTATGAAGATCATTGGCTGTATGAGGTTTGATTCATTGTTACCTGAACCAACAGGATGTTCTGCCTTGGATTTAATGGCACTTGTACGTGGGCAAAAACGCAGCATCTGGGAGAAGTGATACCGTGGAGAAGTAGGAAAGTAGCTGGAAGTCCTAAGAATGTATTTTTCCACAGCCAAATGAAGAAGGAATAGGACAGAACGTGTTGCCGTGCATCCTGTGGACCAAGATGTATTGCAAGTAGTAATGTAATTCATATAAAAAGCCCAAAAGGGAACATTTATACTGCATAGTTAACCAATGTGCATAAAACATAAAAGCTGGGACTTCTCTACTTCTCTACTCCATTAATTGGTAGTCATAGAATCATTTTTTCAAAGAACACAGTGTAATATCAGGGATCTTTTTCTTGTCTTCTGCTAGCAAGTGCTGCTATGGGAATGGCAGGCAAACAGTCTTTCAAAGTCCTTCATGTCTGCTATGAAGTGAATGAGCCAAAACTGCTTAATGAATTGAAACTTCTGTTGGAGCTAATCAGTCTTCTATTTGTTATCTTCCCTTTGGGATAAAAGGTGTGGAAAGGAAAGAGATGATTAAAGAAGTCCAAGAACAGTGTCTCTCTTGGCTCATGCCAGCTCTCACCTCTCACCTGGTGGCTCTAATGGAGGGAGAACTGTTATCCTTATCCACCAGTACAGTAGGAAGACAGTGCTGGAAATGGAATGCATGCAGTTATTTTATAGCCAGAGAAGTAAAGATGCCTCTGCAGCTTAAGGTGAAAGAAAGTTAGTACAGGGATGAGTATCATAAGTATGAATTAGGATGTTCTTTTTCATTGTATTTTAGCTGCAAAATTAAAGCATGCAGGACCCTTGTGTTACACTCTTAGTCCTGAGATTACACAATGTCATAAAACATGATGACACAAATATTGCTCGTTTATGTCACTGTAAAGTTAAGTTTATAGCGGTACAATCACTACTACCATTTATACTATCTAAGCTCAGCATTACTAATTGTATCACTGTAAAGCTATTTTATGGTCACATAAACAGTACGAATAATGCTGTCAGGCATAGGTATTAATGCTGCAAATAAACCTACAAATACTTATCTGGCTACCCTTTATGGTACTAATATGCAAATACTGGGGGCAAGCTGGCCATTGTAATCTGTGATTCTGCAGCCAGATATTTTTATCACTGGAGAATAAGACAATGGATTGCCCTTGGTTCTTTTCCCTGTCTGAAACATTTATTACCATGTTTACTTCTTATAAGTGTCTGACTACCACATCTCTAAGGGCAGGTCACGCTTTGAGTGGGAGAAGCTCAGTTTCTGTGTGAAAGGCTGGTATGAATATATTGGTGCTCTTTGTGCCAGAAGAGGCAGTGAAAGTCTATTTGGAAAACATATCTTCCTAAAGGAAGGCTGTATTTCCAGTAGAGAGAACATGGTGGAAAGGAGAAACATCCTACTTGGAACAGTGTTGTAATGCATGGGCAATATGCGATGTAACTGAAACATTACTCAGGCTGCAAACTGAAGGTGGGAATGACTTGTCTAGGATTTTACAGTGTATCCACTACAGTGCATAAAGCTCAGCTGAAAATTAGGGTGCTCATTTGAGTTCCTAAATGGTATGGCACAGAGAAATAACGATGTGGTTGCCACAGTGCTCCCTTCAAGTCTGTGACTCTCTGGGCAAGTCAAGAAATGGCAAGGATTTGTACTGTTATTTGGGATTCTTTGTGAAGCTAGTGGTAGGGAGGAGGCATTTCATGTTTATAAACATGAAAAAGAACCTCTTACTGGAAAATGAGAGACGCTTTTATTCTAGATCTATTTGCCACATTTTTATGTAGTGTGTATTTCAAAATGTGATGAATGTAATAAAAAAAAGCAATATCTTTTTTATACCTCAATTCATATCGAGTCTTTTTTTATATATATAATTGACTTTGAAGTCAGAACCTATACACTGAAAAGAAAGTATGCAGTCTATTGATTTAGAAACAGACTGATAGACAAAACATAAACCTTGACTTAGCTGTTGTGCTATCACCTTGATTTTTTTCTCTTCTTGTCAAGTAACGTTTATTAAAAGAAGCTCTTTGGATATTATTCATCACTTACAAAATCACTAAGTGCTTTTAGGTTAAACAGTTCACTTTCCTTTTCTGAAATGTTAGCAATGCTTTGAGTCTCATATGCTTTACCATTGTTATGCTTGGACTCTGTGCTTAAGAATCTTGGTCTGGTTTAAATGAAATGAGTTCCCCAATCTGAGATCAGAATCTTCACATTCTCAAAGAGATGAGAGGTAAATGCTAATAAATTACAGCTAAAAGATTGTATCTCATTAGGAAAAGAGGGAAAAAAAAAAAAAAGAAAAAAAAAGAAAAAAAAAAAAGGTGGAAATAATGTAAATATTCTCTTGCCCAAATGACATCAAACTAATGATTTCAAGACCAAGACATGCCAGCAAGAGTGAAACAACCAAGCTCAGTATCATCCGACAATTACAGGAGATTGCATAAGGCAATTTATGCACTGTGAATCCAGACTGAACTTTACAGTGACTCTTCAGCTGTATGTGTTGCCAGAGTTACTCCACACTAATGGTTTGGAGGCTATGTCAAGAGCCTTTGCTTCTGGTACTGCTATTTGAGCTTAGTGTAATGTCTTTTTATGGCTTGTAAAGGTATATGCATGAAGAATGTGTATACTGGCAGAATCAATTTCTTGGTTTTCTAAATGTTTTGTTGCTGGTTTGTTTGTTTGTTTGAAATGAGGTCTTTCTTGTTGCTGTAATTGTAAAGAAATCCTTGAAAATATGACCTGAAGGTAGCCAGTGCAATTATACATGCTTGAATATGCCGAAAGCCTGAAGCACTAGCTGTGTGAATAAATAGCCCCTTTCAGCTTCACATATTAACTCAAATGCCAATGATGACACTTCAGATGTCAACAGTGTTAACTGCTTCTTTCTTTGCTGAAGCACGGAAAGGAGGCAAGGGATGCAGAAATCTATGTGACTTAAGCAGAGTGAGGACTCTCACTTGGATGCAGCAGAAGGGCAGTGACCAGTGAATATCCACACTTAATGTCCTTTCCCTGGCAGAAATTAAGGCTTAAATGCTCAGTGGGACATGGGAATTGCTGAAGGACAGGCAAATACAAAAGAACACCCTGTCACATTTTCAGCATTGAGTCAGTCTGTGTAGAACATCTTAGATTGGTTCTTTGGAGATGTCTCATTAAATTAGAGTAAGCAAAGATAAAGCTGCATGTTATTTTGTTATTCATCCCATTAACATTTTTCATTAGAGTTTCACTTTATGTCTTTTGTAGATCCAGGCACTGAAGCTGGCACTGAGCAAATAAATTGCCACTTAGATCAATCAAATGGTTTCACAAACTCACTGCTTTTCCTCATTGTTTGTCAGAAGTGCCAAAACCTTCAGTAAGGCTCCTAGGAAGGGTCTGATTTGGATGGCACACAGGAATGGGGTCTTGCTGAGGGCTTGCATCTGCTGTGAGTGAACTCTTCTGAGGGAGACTGCTCAGGAGCTGAGCTAGCAGAGAGTTGGCCAATTGTGTACAAGTTTCACTTCCCAGCACTGTTGTTTGGCATGTATTGTGAAATGTTGGCTTTGGCATTAAAATATACAGCTTTTTTTTTTTTTTCCTATTTCTTTTTTTTTTTTTTTCTTTTTTTTTTCTTTTTTTTTCCTCTGAAGATGATGCATTTCAGCTTTCAGACAAAGATACTGAACTTCATCAATTAAAGATAAGGTCTCTTTCATGATGTGCTATATGAGGGCTAAGCACTTCTCCTGAGCATAACATCAAAAAGAGTGAATCAGAAAACCCACAAAACCCAGGAGTTTCTACAAGCAAAAGCTTGTATTTTCCCTCAGTTCTGCAGTATATTTTCCTCAAAACAGTAGGCAAAGAGCCGTACACCAGTAAAACCCAGGGAGCAACAAACATCTTATCAGCTTGTATTTAATATTCCTTTCTCTCTCTCAAATGGTTTATTTTGCCAGTGCACTGAAGAAGTACAAGGAAGGAGTCTTTGTTGTGTGCACAGGCACTCTGTACTTTAGTTTCATTCTTCTGCTTGGGCAGCTCTTAGCCAACTGCTCCCTTTCTACCTTGGGATCAGTCAGTCATGGCATAGGGACAGAGACATTCAGCTCAATACATTTGGTGCTTCAACTGATTCAGCTCTCTTGTTTTCCTCTTTCTAGACTGTCTGTCAGCTCCTCTGCGTGGCTATTGATTAAAGTGATACTTGACTCTCTTTCCAACACTCTCTTAGTCTCTTCATCTTCACTCTTGTTCTCTCACGGCTGTAGCTGTTTTACTCTGCCCTTGTTAGTGGTGTTGCTGGGGATCTTCTGCCAGTGCAGCTGCTCTCAGAGCCAAATATTGGCTTGTGTTTAATTGCTCTTCTACGTGCACTGTAGCAAATCTGTTGGCTTGGGACCCCTGCATGATGAGAAAGGATTCACAGCAGAAGCTTAGCTGTTTAGCAGGAGGTGGGAAGGAGAAGCCAGAAGATCAATTCTTGAAACTTGATTGAAGAAACCCTGTACTAGCAGGGGAAGCTACCACCTTGCTGCAATGGAACCTCACACACTGGTTTGGACCTGTGTAGCATGTGATCTAAACTTATATTTTGTATGTGGGATTTTGAGATCTGATGTCAGGAGAAAGGAGAGAACTTGCATGGCTTTTGCTGTATACCATTGATTATATGAGGATTTCATTTTTCTTCTGTGTCAAAGTAAGGACAACCAATGGAAATCTGCTTTACTTGTTACAAACTGTACGAAGATATAAAATCCACTGTACAAATAATATGCAGGGTGTGATGTCTAACTATTTTCATGTAGAAAGTTTTGCAGTAGTCATTGCCCTATTTTTGGCTGGGATAGAGTTAATTTTCTTCAGAGTGACTGATATGGTTTTGGATTTAGGAGGAAAATAGATTTGATAACACACTGATGTTTTAGTTGTTGCTGAGCAGTGCTTGTACTAAGTCAGGGATTTTTCAGCTTCTCATGCTGCCCCACTAATGAAGAGGCTGGGGGTGCACAAGGAGCAGGGTGGGGACAGCTGCCTCATTCCAAAATAACTTAATTAAACTAGATCATCAGAGCACACAGACATTCTCACTCTGTCAAGATATATCAGCTCAACTGAAAATCTACTGGATCTTTGGCCGCTGCTGCTGGCCACTGCTGGAATCAGAGACAAAATAACAGCCTGGATGCATTTTTGCTCTAATCGAGGGCTGATAGGCTCATGTCAAAAAGCAAAGGGTAAGCACATGAGGAAAGGAAGGAACTGAAGTAGATAACCTTGGGAGACAGGGTATTCTTTCCCTACAGACCTCCAGTGGCACACATCATTCAGAGATGATTTAGGTATAGTTCAGCCTGCTCAGAGAGGGATGGGCTGACCTTTACAAGTTCCTTAGGGCCCTGAAAAGAGCAAACAAACACAGTCACATCTCCACGGAAATGTCTGTCTGTTTTGTTTTGTTTTGTTTTGTTTTCCAGGGATTTTCAGATATGAGTCATCTAACTGCGCCATTAGGCTGCCTGCCTGGGTTATCTCCAAACTTTACAGCCCTCACTTCCTTCAAATTCAGATGGCCACTTATTGCATTGAAGAAACAGTTTCCAATGAGTGGAAATCTCAATAGGGAAACAGTTACTTAGACTAAAACAGAAGCTACAATCATTCCAGAACTACTTAGCGCAAACACAGCACTTCTCAAACAAGAATCAGTTCATCTTCCTGGCGTGTCTGAAAAAGAAATCCTTTGCCTTGCTGAATTCAGTGAGACCTTTATTTCTGATTTGTCTGGAGTCTGAGTTTCATCCAATTCTATATCTCTGTTTAGTAAATGATTTACAAACCCCATAGTTATGGATAGACCTCATGGAGATGGATAGACTCTGCCAAACTTTCTGGGTTGTTTAGGTCTCTTATACTGTTTAGTTAATTTGCCTATAAAGAGATCTTTTCATTATAACTTATGAGCATCTTCTTTTCTGATGTACTAGAAACTCACAGGTGACATATAAGGCATTTATATTCAGGGATCAGGCGCCTAGATTCTTTCTCACTTTCCCCCTTTGATATAATGGAAGACATTGCTAAAGGAGAAATAGAAGTACCTGTTCAAGTTGAGATAAAGTGACTGCGTATTTGAAAAAAGGAAATAATCAGAATTCTACTAACATGGAAAGGAAGGAGACATGAAAGAGCCAGGCACATGCAGAATGACAGATGCTTTCTTTTACTCCACCTTGACTGATGGTTAACTTTAGCCCTTTTGCTCCAATGGATCTTCTCTAGTACAAATGGGAAGGATTTCTTACAGAATTATGCAGGTGTTTGTTGTTTTCTTGCATTTTGCATTTAACCCTGAGATAACCAGTTTCAAAGCTTTTGATTTCTTGTAATCTACTGATATCCAAAAGTATCATACAAAGGCACTCTTTTTATTTTGTTACAAAGGCAGCTGCAGCGATGTGTGGTTACTTTTTACTGGATTTCAGATTCAAAAGAAGTTATATCAGGCAATGAAATTCTAATAGTGTAAGAAAGACTGACATTTGCCTTTCCGTCACTATCCCTGACAATGTGTACTTTCTGTATTTGCCTGAGTGCTTATTTACTGGTCTCTGAGGCTTTCATGTAATACTGTGGTACAGATTTCCAGATTGAGGAAGCTCCTTCTTTCATCTAGTACTTCTGCAAATTAATTCTCTTCTGTCTAAAACAGAGTATTACAGAGCTGGCAAATTCTCTAGCCTCTGTGTATGCTAATCATTATATTTGTAGAAGGAAATAGTAGCTTGGTTAAGAAGAGCTACAAGAGACCTGTACTGTATGGATGATTCTGTGACAGACTTACTCTGTTGTTGGGCAGTACTTTTAATATTGTGTCTCTCTAAATTGGTATATGTGGTCTTTTCCTGCCTATTCTTTGAATGCTTAGTTAATATTTGGAAATAATTTCAATGTTACTGAGAAAATGGACTATCAAAAAAGAGTATATATGTCATTGTGAGAACAGTGGAATATGTGATAACGAGAGGGATTCCATATGCAAAGTGCCACTGATCCCCAAGGACTGTGATATCACAGCCAGAGAAACTACCCAGGAGAGGATGTTTTTGGTGAAATGGTCAAAGTCATAATTCCAATATAGTGTATGTCATTGTCATTAATCACCCTCTTAAACACTGTTCATGAGACAGATTAATCAAAAGATATTTTTATCCAAAGCTGGAAATGCAGATTTCAGAAGGGGGAACAGGGAATTTCATGCTATGCTCAATACAGCATGGCTGCTTGATTAATATCTGCATTTTTTCCCAGCATATTTAAAGTAATAAGATATCAGTATAAGGCAATGAATTTTAGAAAGACAGTACTGCCTTCCACTGCCTTCCATAGATAATATTGGATTATCCTGGATCCTTCTTTTCTGTGCCAAATCCCTAAGATCGGAGCATTTGATCACAGTCGAGAAGTGTTTTCTCAGATTCCAGTAACATCAGTCATTGTGATGCTTTGGTTTTCTATTCCTATTATCCCACTGATATTCTTTGATGTGAATTACAGCCGTGTAGAACTGGGGTGTAAAGCAGGAGGGAATCCAATTCTTTGCAAGAAGGCTTAGTTATTTCACCTGGCCTTAAGTGAAACTACATGGTAATTTAAATCTTTTTTTTTTTCTTTTTTTTTTTCTTTTTTTTTTCTTTTCCTGAAAAGATAATGATACTAAAACAATGATTTGGAGCTTTAGTGCAACCAGTTGCTGCCAGTTTAGCAAAGATAAACAGAGGGAAATGGGCGATACTAGCATTTCCTTGGTAAACGGAATATTTTGGTCTGTTTCCTTTGCAAGCATCTCTTTGTTCAGTAGTTATGTCAGTGACATCTGAGATGACTGAATGTGTTTTGCTGACAAGGCCATTAAATTTCATTGTATTGTTTGATAATCAATAGAGAAGTACTCTGAACTGCTTTCTTAAGTAGAATGCTCAGCAGGGTTAAGAATGTAACTTGCATGTGCTTAAGTATTTCTCAGATCAAGGTTCTTTCCTTCTCCTTGAATAAATCTATTCAATTAGTTGATGAAATTTGGATTTCTTTCTTCTTCACTTTTAATAACAGTTTAATGTATGAGCATTCATACAGGAACTAGCATTCTAACTGCCCCCATCAAAATAGGTTAGCTGCTGTCTGAGTAAGAGTGTATCCTGAGAATACAAGAAGAGAAATTGCAGAATCGTGCATGTGATTTTTTAAAAGCATTAAAATAACAGTTTTTGTCTCTTGGCTTTTACTTTTTATGCTTTTACAATACACAGTGATGCTAACCACGCTGAGCTATGTATTACTCTTTCAAATAGCTGTTTCCTACATATCTTTCTGAAAAGGAATTGCTTTTGGAAGATCTCCCATAACAACAGATTTCATCTTTGCCAGATTGGCGCAGAAAGTAGTTTTACGTTTGTAGTTACTTGTAGTGAATGGAGCTACAAACGGCTGGTGGATGGTCACTAGTGCTGTTCCTTAGGGCTAGTTCTGCTCCATATTTTTAGCAATGATCTGCATGCAGGAGTGGAATGCAGTTATTTTTATTTTTTATTTTTTAACTTCTGATTAGCACTGAAGAGATGAGGAAGTTGAACTCTGTGAAATCTGAAGGTTTCTTCCAACTGGACCATTCTATTCAAGTTTCTTCCATTGCAGATGTTCTTCCTCTTCCACCTGAGGCAGACTCAGGCAGTGTTGGTACAGAGTCATTAATTACTGTTACAATGGACAAAATCTAGAAAAGAATATGGAGCTGATTCTTTCCGTGAGCCCAACTGTCTCCAAAGCCAGGTCCATGAGATTTGCATAAGATCTGCACTTTAAGGGAATTTTACAAAATATGGTGAACCCTCTGTATGGCCTGAAATCACAATGATGTGCTGATCTTTGCAGTTGTATGCTGGGTCTCCAGTAACAGTCAGAGACCCCTTTCCCCATTTGTCAAGACTTGGATAAGTGTTCATTCTGAAAAATACGTTCTGGCTGAAGGATCCCAGCACAGGAAGAAAGCAAGAGGTTTTTCAGTCCAGCTTCTCAGTAATTTAATCTACTCTTCTTCTCTCGTGTTATGTTAAATGAACCCCTTTTGATGTCTGTGTTTCATTTTCTCAGAACTTAAAATAGCTCAGCTGGAAAATGTTATTTTCTGTACAGAAATGTTTGGGGGTTTTGTAGGTGAATTTGTCCTGGCCATAGAGGTCACATGATGATGGTAAGTTGCTCAAGATCAGTGTTCGGTTGTAATCTGGGAGAAGATCAGTTTTCCAAACACTGAAACAAACACCATTCTTTATGGAAATATAAAGGTTAGTATTTATGAGAAGTAATGGAAGTAGAGGCAGGATGAAAGTCTGAGTGTAAGGGGAAGGAGGAAAGGAGCTGAGCTCAATGGATGAGCTCATGCTTTCATCTGACTCCAATTTCAGCAGAGTTAAGATTTCACCCCTCAGAGCTGGAAGGTCATGTTGTTCATGCCACAGCCTATCGGCAGAATCAGCTCAATCTAAATTGGCTTCAGGGAAGGGCTCATATTAAAAGCTTGCAGAGTGATTGTCAACTTTACAAAGGAGTTTTCATCTATCTATAGATATGTAAGTCAATGATTGCCCACAGCTAAAACTGATTTAATTCAAAACTGTGTGGAGGCAGTTTACACAGACCAGACTGGAAAGCAACAATACACATACTCCTAAACCATCTGAACAGAATGGCAAGAACAACCTACTATAATTTAGTGGCCATCTAGTATCTTAAGGAGACAAAGCGGAAACAAAAATGTCCTTCCTCACAGTAACAGCTCAGGTTACATATACGTGAGAGCAACATTGTGAGAATTTTACACCTGAGCTTTCTCTTGACATTTACTTGCCTCCTCCTATTTTCAGCCCATCTCTCCCTTGAAAAGCACCGACATGAAAAAAGTACTTGAAAACAAGTGGGAATTAAGTCATTTCTATCGGAGATGAACCCAAAGAGATTTACGAGCAGTTTGTAAGTACCATCTTTAAAAAGAGGATTACAGACTTAAACTTTTCCTTGTTTATTCAGTGAGAAAAATTGGTATGAATACTGCATGGTCACCCACTTAGATCTAATTAAATGCCTTGAGTATTAGAAAGGAACAAGACATTATTAAATCAATACTATATTAGTATTAAATATTTTGAAGATGTTGATGCATTTACACTGATGTCAGAGAGGATACAAGAATAACAGGTAGATTTATTTATTTACATGTAAGAGTGTGAGTCACCTCTAAGTAACAAGGATCGAGGAAGAAGGTTCACCTTATAGGCAAACATTTTTAGAGCATGTTTCTCACCTGCCTTTTGGGAGCTAGTATGAGTCATTTTAAACAGTATTATGCTTCATTAATTATATATTTCATATAATTATGTATTAATTATATATAATTCCTGTCCTGACCAGGAATTATATTTCCATTGTGTTTCACTCCTCCTCTCACACGTATCAGCCACTTCCTGGAAAGCATCACCAAAACTCCACCAAAAAGCTCCACATTTTTTAAAGACTGCAAGGTAACTTCTCTGGATTCTTCTGAACATAAGCAGTTTCAGGCAAGATATAAGAAGAAGACAGTGGCCTGTAATACTGGATGAATCCTTGGCCAGTACTGCAGCCAAAATGTGAAAATTAGCATGTAATCCAGCTGGGGCTTCTCAAGTCTTCTATTTTTAGAGCCTCTATTTATAACAATTTTATTAACAGTGCTGGGACATTTCAGTTAGGATGACTCCAGAACACCTTGTGCTCAGTGCCGAGCAAAATTATTCGAAGTAGTAACATTTTTTTCCAACCAATTTACAAGACGACACCCTCCAGACCTATTTCATATTTTTCCCAAGTTTCCTCCTCTTCTTCCACATTTATGCACTCGTTTTTCTTATGTGCCTGTCTAATCTTGTGGGTTTTTTTTTTCCTCCTCTTAAGCTGAATGTTCTTTGGGATGGAACTAACTACTGCTATCTTCACAACAGTTCCTAACAAAAGGGCTAAATCCACTACAGGGCTGTTTGTGTGTGTGTGTGTGTGTGTGTGTGTGCTGAAAATAAGACTGGAAGATGTTTCAGTCATCTGCTTCTCCAGTGTCCCAATACCACTCCTAGTGGGATCTCTTTGTAACACCTGTCCAGAGAGGAGGTAAGGCTGGGACAAAGCCAAGGAAGGCCTGAACATGCATGTGATGCCCCTAGCCATGGGCTCCTCCTAGATGAATCCCCTCTCTGTGTTACAAATGACTGATTCTTCCATTTTGCCTTTTCTCTCTGATTAGCAGTAAAGCATTGAAATTGCCTCCTGCTGTGTTTTACTTTGTGTTTCCAACTCAAGTTGTAAAAGACCTCTTTAAGGGCTATTTAACACAGCGTTCCTATGATAGATATTGACAGAAATTGAAAGGGAATTTTGTAACAGTGATTTCTTTTTGTTTTGTCTGAATCATCATCATTACAAGTAATAGCTTGGAAAGTTGTTCAGCTTGCTTGTCTGTAATGAATAGTGTTCAATAAGCTCTGTATCTTGAGAGGCTTTGTTGCCAAATACAAGTTTGTCAGAAATATTGGAGCACTCTGGAGATCAAAGAATAGCAAAATGTTAATAGATGGTTGTCTCTGTTTGTACAAAACATAATTTGTTTCCATTGTTTCAAAGGGCAGAGACAAGCCTACACAAAGTCTATCGGCAGAAGCTTTTCAGCTGGCATTGTATCCCCAGGCTGGCAGGTGCAGACTAGATTTGCAGCAAGGCTTTTCACTGCAGCAAAGTGATAACACCCTCTTTGCATTAAATTTTAGCCACAGAGGGGGAAATCTCAGTCTCCTTAGGGTTAGAAAGAAAATAAGAAAATCTGAGTCTTAGTTAAACTAAGGAAGACAATTGGCCCCTGTCTTAGATCTGTAGTACAGATCTTAGTGTTTCATTCCCAAACAGCCCACACTAATTTCTGGCTAGACGCTTTTACTCTCCCAAGAATATTAGATCTCATTTTGCCTAGTATGAATCTGTTAGCATAATGTGCTTCTCTTACAAAGAAGCAGGAGAAAAATTTGTACAAGGAAGGATCAGAGTGTTATATCTCAATTCTTTGACTGAAAAACCAAGAGAGCTCTTCATCCTTCCCTACTCACTGCCCCAGGGTACAGTAATTTTAATGTTTGCTACTTTATGGTTTCCTGAAGTCCGGGAAGAAGTCCGACATCTTTTTAAAATAGCCAAGATGCAGACAGCTCCCATCCCAGATTTGTCAGGCCTGCTATGCAGGGAGACCAGGCACATGGCTGGGTGGTGAATACTTGGCTTCTTGGAGACTATAGGTTGCACAGCTTAGTGACTTTTTAACACAAGCCCAGTAAATATCCTGTGCTGGATTTTATACTCTCCTCTTGTTCCTCTGCTGAGGTATGAGAACTTTGTTTGCTGTCACACTGGGTAGGGGGAAAGCACCTTATCCTGTGTGAACATTACTCTGCAGCTGGCAAGAGTAGCAGTTCAGTGTCTTCATACAAAGGTAGAGGATGCCTGTTGATGTGTCTGTTTCTGAAAAAAAAAGGATGAAAGTAAAAGCTGATGTAAACTAAATATTTTGCAATCTCAAAGCAAGAAATCAAGGATACACAGACTTTATTTTTGTGGCTGTGCAGTAGCCTCCAGAACCTGAGGAAAAATACATTCAGAAGCCAGATGAAAAGGATACACTAATTATTTAAGAGAGTAGCTGCATCTAGTAGACTGTAACCTCCAAGCAAAGCAATTATCCTTCTTTTCCATCTGCTGCCCTACATGGACACAAATTGGGTCAGGGAAGAGAACAGGAACAGAGTGAAGGAGGGTCCACTTGTTTACATGCCAGATCTGTATGTGTCATTCTTTTATATTCTTCTGTCCATTCCATTATCGTATCCTTGGAGAGGAGCACTTTTATTAGCACTAATTAGACCTGAATGTCCTGCAAGTCTTCAAGAAGGGAGAGAACAAAGAAGTAGAGGTGGATGTGGGAAATAGAGGGGGAAGTCTGTCCCAGGTGAAACAACAAACTCAGACTGGATTTTCTTAGTTCTGAAAAAGCATGCTACAAACTTACAGATCTCATTATCAAATCAGGGGAGTGAGTGCATCTGCTCCTGTCAGCACAAAAGCCATCAAGTTCAAATAGGTGCTGTGTGTGTGCAAGGCATGACAATTTTCTCTGACTGTCATCAAGGCCAGTCCTTGCCAGTACCTGCTTTTGTTCCAGCTGCAGAGCTACAGCTCCACAAATAGGCCCCTCTGGGGATTTGGGAGGCAACCAAGGCCTGGTATGATTATGAGTTAGGGGACCTGCCAGGCTTCTGTAGCCACCTCAGTACAAGCAGAGAGGAAAACTTATAGAAGTCTTTTCCTATTTCCGTTTCTCAGTTTCCTTGTCTGAAAATAGGTGGAATAACATCAATCTCCCTCATAGTCTTTGAGATTAATAAGGTGCTCAATATTATTATAAGACAGCACAAAAACATCAATAGTCTTGCCACACAGCCACCATACACTTAACCTTTGCATTAAAAATCTGTCTGTCCTGAATCTGCACAGTGAAGAACAATTGAAATTGTTCTGAGTAAACCCTCCAGAAATCAAAGCCCCTAATACAGAAAAGAAGCAAAGCTTGAAAATAATACCGGGTTTTCTTCAGCAACCTCATTAAGATAAAATATTTTATGCATGCAAATATGTGTATTCATACTTTATTTAGATTTGTCCAAAATGCAGATAGTTGGAAAAGCAGTTGCTTATTACTATTTCTCATATATGCTTTCAAGAGTGCATTACGTTAACTCCATTCCTCTCAGCTGGTAATTAACACTCTTTTCTTTTTTGCTGCTTTTATTTAGTGTGTAACTTATGACTAGAGGTTAATAAATCTCTGTCCATCTATTATGCTGAAATGACTTCTTTAATAATTGTCTGTGCTTTAAGATTTCTCCATCTGTTAGATGTCAATATTGGATTCTGTGATGAAATACATAGCATAAAATACTCTCTTCTAGCTGTCTGGAACAACGCTATCTTATATGCTTTGATTAAGCTGTTTTTCTAAATGGCATTTTTTGGTCTACCTATATTCCTATTGCTTACGATAATACTTCTTTAAAAGTACTAATAATGGTATCTGTTGTGTTCCATAAATGCAAATGAGAAGTGAACAGATGCTATAATAGGAATAAAAAAAAAAATTGGGCAAAGTAAGCCTCTTAGGAAGTGCTGTGCTTTGGTCTTTCTATCTTATATAGTAGTATCATCAAGTGGAAAGGGCTGGATAGCAGGATGAGTTGGTGCTTAATGAGGTAGATAAACAGTTCTGCCATCATTAATGTATTATTTTTATCTGAGGCCTTCTTACAATATGTATAACACAGACTTGTCACCCAGCAATAGTTTCTGTTGGATTGTACTCTAGTGTCCCAAAGAATAGTTATTCTCCGCCATCGCCCCACCTAGCTGCCTGAATTGGAGATGCTGGTAAGAGTTTGATCACGTTCCTTCAGGGTCATGTCCAGTGCTGTCTCTGGAGTTAAATCTAATGGGAATGCCCTTCATTTTTATTATCATTAATGAGAACTAGGAGAAAAGGCTTTGTGTTTACTTAATGAGAATGCCACAGAGAGCAGATCTGGAGAAGCGATGGATTTGAAAGGTTGACCTTTGTAATGAAGCAGAATGTTATCAAATGATATCAGCCATGATATCAAATTGAGTATATAACAGGTCTTTGTCTTATATGAGGTCAAATAACAGTGTGACAGTGAATTTTACATGCCTAAAGATAACACAATGATTTGTCTATTACAGGAAAAAAATTACTAACTGTGTGCTTTTATGTGTACTATTGATCAATCCAAGTATGCAGTGGTATGTAGGTTTAGGGAAATACAGGACAGTGGAAACTGGAAAAAGCAAAAGTTTTAGCTTCAGAACAGGCATTGTGCTTTCATTAGTGTAGCAGAAATGCTGAGTCACAGCCTGAACCAGTGACTGAGCACCTGGTGGGAAGGCAGGGCCAGTTCAGGGGAGCTCAGGTGCATGAAGTGCAGATGAGTGATGAGGAGGGGTAGATCCAGGATTCACCCTTTCCCAGACCTCACTTAAGGGCTGGCAGTGGAGGTGAAGGTATTTTTCTGGAGATCCCTACTTAACTGAGATCTTCCAAAGGTAAGCAGTTTTCTTTCTTTTGTTTCTGTGTCCACAGCTGCTGCATTTGGGCTTGTTCTTGTTTGCTGTGGCCTAGGATTGTGCTACCTCTCTCCTACTGCTATACTTTCCATCACATTAGAGTGTTACTACTAGGGGTAATGTAGATTTGGAACTGACATGGTTTTGTTGGTAGTACCAAAGTAAGCTACACCAAGAAGTATTTTATAGAACTATCCTAATTTACATACTGAAATCTTCATGTCATAGGCACCATACTGGATTGTGTTTATGAATGGATATACATCTTGAAACCTTGATTTACATTCTAAGGATACTAAATGCATGAGGTTAAACTTTCCTGGTAAGCATCAGGCGTGTACCAAGTATGTTGGAAATCCAGAGCTGTGACACTTTAAGTGAAGTAGCATTCCTTTCCGAAAGTTGGAGGATGAAGAAATGATTAGCTAATGATTAAATGCTCCATCTTTCTGGTTCTTATCTGCCATTTTTCTGGGTTGCTCCCAGGTGTGGTCTCTCACATGTGGAAGGGTAAATTAGCACTCAGACAAACAATGGTGCAGCAGCATTCCTCTATTCTTTACATGTTGGAGGTCAGCACATGATAGATGCAGATAACCTACAGTCCACATGGTGCTTCAGTCCTTATTTTTTTATTTTATAATTCACATGGAGCACAAGGAAATTACTGAAATCATCCTCTGATTCATTTAATCCTGAAAATGCTGGAAAGCTCAGGCATTCATTGAGATAAACAGCACCATGCATCCCTTTTTGAGCACTTCAGCTTCCTTTCCAGTTCATTTAACGAACTGAAAGCAACTGAACTGATCAGCTGGTCTCTCAGGGAAGATGAATCTTGGAGGAGAAAGCATTGTATAAATCTCCAGCACAGAAACAAGTCTCAACTGTTAATGAAGCGAGGTGGGGGTGTTGCTAGTAATTTAGAGTACTGGTTAAGCTGTGAGCAGCCTGAGAGTGTGTATTTGGAATCAGAGTGGAAACTTGGTGTCTGGGTGACTTCCACCTTCTCAGTGTAGTCCTGACTTAGGTACTTTCAAAGTCAAGAAGAGTAGTAGGTGATTTCTGAGTGAAGTTAGATCTTTAGCAGCTGAAATTATTGCAAAGCTTAAGTTGAACAATTGGAGTGAAATTAATTTAATTAAACCATGCTGGTTTGTTCAAACTAGGAAAATAGGAGCAACTAATATTATACAGCACACCCCATCTCAAATTCTCCTCATATGCTTTAACCAAACAAAGCAAACATACTGAGAAGTATGTGCAGCATGGCTGGCCACTCAAACACTGCTGAAAATGCAGTTATTTCTGGGGACCTGATATTTTCCCATGTTTTTCCAAGGAGTAACCTGTTATAATGAACAGATTCTCCCTACCCTGATCCAGAGCCAGATATTTGAGTGCTATTTTCACTCAAATTTAACTATTTTTGTTATTCCTATCTTATATTTTCTAAGATTGGACCTTGAAATCAAAAGTGCCCAACAGTGAAGTTTGGCCTGCTATATTTTGACATAAACTAGAAAAATCAGCTGTTTCTTATTCCCGTCTTAATCATGCACGTATAAAAGCTAGCAGGTTACTGGTAGGAATGGAAAGGTGTATTTATCTTTCTTCTTGTCAGACAGCAACGTGCCCTGTGACACAGTCAGGGGAAAGTATTTGATTTAGTACTGATGTATTGTCCAAAGTATTAAATTACCATGTGGCTGAGGAATAGAAAAGTAAGCACGTTTTCTAGGCATTGGGATCCAGCATGCCATCAAGTTAATAAGCTCCCTGCTACAGAGGCTGGATGGCTCACAGCTTTGATGTTTAATCTGTGGGATTTTTATCTAGTGCTACAAAATCCTTGTAGGACTTGACAGATTTCACTGCAATGAACAGGAGTTTTGTGATCAACTTCAGGAAAAATGTCTTGGTTTTTCTGTTGCATCCACACACCTAGACATCTGTGATCAGACTGTGGGCTGTAGGAACTGGAAGCTAGGATGGTGTCTCTTGTGGGCCTTGACTTCTATCCAGGATAAGCAAAGGGTAATGTTTTTCCACTTGAGAAGTTATTTGAAGAAACCCCTCCCACCTTTTCAAAGGGCTCATTTTATGTTGCCACCAGGGAATAGAGCTCATGCCTTAAATCTCAGTTTTCTGTTGTCTTCCAAACTGGTTAGTATCAAAGACTTGAAATTGGGTTCCCTTGAGCACAGCATCACCCCGTGGCAGACCATCTCACCATGACCATCAGATCTCCTCTCCCTCAGGATGAAGAGTTGAGGCAATCATCTTTCTATTTGGGTCCCCAAAGTAGAATCAGCCCTATAGGCTCTTAAAGCTGGCTGAGATGTTACTACCACAAAGCTCAGGTTCCCCCATCCCTAACCTTTGCTTGTGTCCCTGTACAAAGCCCAAAAGTCCAGGTCCAGAATGTGACTTGTGATTCCTACTGAATTGTGGGCACTAAGAATCCACCATTGCCTTCTTTCACCAGTGTCAGAAGTCTTTATGTTCCTGGCCTCATTATGTCAAAAGAGAGAGATCCAGTTTCCCATGGTTCTTGTGTGAGTTAGTATAGAACAGGGTGCTAGCATGTGGTGGTATGAAGCAGCAGTGTGCAGAAAACCTCACCTATCTGTCACTTTTAAATCTTCTGCATATCTGGGGCCATATACATATCAGTAGGCCAGGTATTTCAGGCTAGCACCAAGTCCTTAGGAGAGCTCTTGCTGAGGCTTTTGACAGATTTGTTGCTGTGAAATATCTAGCTTATTTCCTGCAGAAATATCTTTCTGCCATGGCTAAATACAGTCGCAGTGATAATGGTGAGATATGGTTGAAGATTCTGCAGGAAAAGCCAGGTGGTTTTTTTCTTTTTTTTTTTTTTGTCCTGATGAAAAATATGTGCGTGACATAAGCGCCTGATCTGCTTCAAAAGCTGCTCAGAAGAAATATTTCTGCTGCATAGAAAGCAGACGGGGCTCCACCTGCTGGTGTCAGCTCGGGAATGACACTGATCCTTTTTCCGAGGAAAATCTAGGGCAGTGTTACTGTTTCACAGACAAAACCTGAAATAAATGAACAACAACAAAACCACCACTGTCAAAATCAGGCTACGCTAACCAGCAAACTCCACTCTATTCTTCCCTGAAGTTAAACAATGAGCAGTTAAATAAGAAAAGAATGTTGTTTACATCCTCTTAGCTATTGATTGTGGAAGAAAATTGCAGTGTATCAGAAGTGAAGTAGCTTAAATAAGCTACCAGTGCTTTATAGGTCCAGCATATAAATATAATTAATAATATAAATATAAAATATAGAAATAAATGGGAAGTCAAGAATGCTGTTCTTTGGGGCGAGGTACCAGGATTTCCAGCTACAACATGGTACTTAGAAACAAATAAATAACAAGATTGGGGCATAACAATGCATGCCTTTTCCCAGGGACAGAGCTGACCACAGGGTTACATGGAAGGAATGTAAGGGCATCCCTCTGAATGAGTGTCTGCTTTGGAAGGCCTGGTTACCTCTAGTCAAACTCCACATTACAAGTTCAGTAACTAAGTATTCTGGCTTTTGGGTGGGTAAGTTAAACAGTCTTTAAGGATATGGATGTGAAGCCAGTTGCTTTCTAAAGGCTTATTACAATTTCTAAGGCTTTGTGAAAATGCTGATTATGGTGATTGCTGATTTTCAATTTGCTAATAAAAGTGTGATAAGTTTCCACTAACACTGCTGCCACCCATCCAGTGCTGAGGTTAAGCAGACGATTATGAGATACTTTCCCTTTCTTTATGACAGAGATGTTTCTTTCAACAGCTATCAAAATTCAAACATGGTATTTTCTACAGTTTGTCCTCTTTTCCAGCTTCTGTGGGGAAGAGGACAATATTCAAAGAAGGAAGGTCTTGCACATAAGCAAGATCAGGTCTCAAACTGTAGATTCAGGAACTCAGTCTGTCATAGGTTCCCTTAGAATTTTATTGGGGAACTGGGGACTTCATATTCCCTTCTGGTGGTGTTCTATGTTTTGTTGAAGGAGATTCTTGTGAAGTATTATGTATGGCTGTTTCCAGAAACTCTTCCTTTAAATTTTGCTTTTAGACTTCCCCTTAAAGAAGTGCTGTGAAGTCCTGTATATATGCTTAACCTGAGGCCATGCTGCATCATCAGTTCTATCTACATCTTGTTAGAAGTAATCAACTGAGTGTAGTCCTTGTTAATGCATGGGAGAGGGGAGTATCTGGCTTTATTTGTTGTTGAAAGGTCTATGGTAGAAGCTGTCAGTGGTAGTTTCATCATTTTATTATTAAGTTTGATGCTTTGTGGCCCAGAGAAGGACAAGGAATTACCAGGTAACTATAAGACCTCTCACTCGTACTCCTCTTCCTCTTGCTTGGGTAATGTGCTTTCAAACCTAATAAATCTGTCTTGACTGCCTTATTGCACAGCCCTCACATTAACAGGGACTGCATCCATTGATCTTGATGGAATTTGAATAAAGCAACATTGTATAGTACTAGTGATTTTTGAGGGAGGATTTTGAACTTTGGTAGGTCCCTGAATTCATGCAAATAAAAATTTGAGTCCGCCATTAGTGCTGTAGGGACAGATGTTACCCTAGCATTAGAAAAGCACTATAAGAAGTTATTCAGAGATGTGGTGGATGCCCCCACCCTGGAGACATTCAAGATTGGGCTAGACAGGACTCTGAGCACCTGATTTAGCCAAAGGTATCCCTGTTTGTTGCAGGGAAGTCGGACTTTTAATGGTTCCTTCCAACTCAAATAATTACATGATTCTAAGACTCTGGTTATAGGAGGTCCATAACCCACAGCTCCCTCCACTTGTGGAGCACTTGTGCTGCAACTGCACATATGGAGTATCTGCTGTCCAGAAGCAGACTGGTCTCTGACTGCCACGAGATCCCAGCTGCCCCATGGCTATGAGCTCTGGGGATCTGCCATATCAAAAGGACTTTTGCATGTCTTCTCCCTGGCAGCAACAAGCACTGCAGCACAGATACTTCCAGGGTCTTCTAAGGTACCAGCATTATATAAATGTAGGTTACTAGTGCAAAACATATGTTGAAGCAGCATGAGACTTAAATCACGAGTGACTTAAGGTAGAAACAAGGAAATAATGGTTTGTTTATTGAAGTTGAAAGAATAGTCAATCAGACTGGAAGCTGCTAACTAGCAGCCAGTAGCAGAAGCTGATGGAATTAAAGGGTAATGGTGTGTAAATTCATATGTCCCCAGAACGCTTTCCTTGTCTTCTTGTTGGTGTCTTAGACACATTCTGAAGGGGACAGTTTCTTTGCGTTTAATGGTTCTTATGGTCTTTCTTTCCCTGCGTCTGTCTAGTTGTTCCTTGAAGCCACATACTATTTTAACTTCTAAACTCCCCTTTGGCAAGGAGTTTCACAGCTTAACTCATCTGCTTCTTCTCTTTTATTTACTAATTTATTTAATTTTCCCTTGCTAACTTCAAGTGTTGTCAGTGAAGTTGCTACATGGAATTGGGACTTTGTATCAGGGAAAAGGCACCGCGTGGTATTTTAACGGTGTCTTTGCTGTTAATAACATTTTTGGCTCTAAAGCACAGATTTGGGCATCTTGGCCTCTTCATGTATTTATGGAGTTACTAGAAATGTAAATGTTGGAGGCAGGAGTAAAATGGGTTTTTGGAGGGGATGCTTAATGGGACTTGGAAATGCTGGATTGTTGTGGGTGTCTTCAAATGTTCCTAGGGTGCTGTCAGTGGAATAACTTAAGATAACTTATCATGTAACACATGCAGCACTGTTTGAGTGGCACCCACAAACTCTCTGAAGCACTTTTATCTTGTTTTAATGGTGTGATGCGTGCCAGACATTGAGTGATCGTTTGCTAAAGCATATGAAGTGGTATTCAATCTCTGCATTTCTCTAGCTGTATAGTTTTACAGATTACTCTTTCTCTGGTTTTTAAGTAATTATCTTACCCATATATTATTATGGCGCATAGAGCTGTTTTCCTTTATAGGAAATTTAGCTTGATTGTGATTCATATCTGCAATTTTTATTTAAATTCTTTCAATAACTCAAAATGACACAGCTAGTAAAAAAGCCAAACCAATCTCCATCGTTAACGTGTTTGTCCCTTGTCTCGTCTGTATGGTAATCTGTACCAGCATATTGATACAGATGCTACTACATGCATAGAATTCTTCCAGAATCAGCTGGCTCCAAATAAAGTCCACAGGATCTTCTGTAGATGTTGAATCTACTGGTTACAGGAGGATTTACAGTTTGATTAAATCAGATCTTCAATTTTTAGTTTTTTTTCTGGCAGCTTGTATTTACCTACCTGAAAGTTATATGATGTCAAGAAAGTGATAAGGGCTTCTATTCTTCAGTCTGGGTTCTGTTATTATACTTTGGTCTGTATACCTAAAACCAGTAGTCAGTTAGTAACTTCTTGAGATTTTTCCTAAAATCTTACAGGAGAAAAATGACTCTTCCAAATTGCCATCATAGACAAGAGGTAGTAAACGGCATGCAGTTTTGTCATCTGAATGGCTGAAGAGGGAAAAAACAGCTTGACAATTCAGCCAACAGGAGTTGCCTCAGAGGGGAAAAATGGGTAACCTTCTACTGATGGTTCTGTAAAATGAAGGCTTTGAACTTTGTCTTTTTCCATCAGTCCAGCACCTTTTTTTCTTTTCCAGCTTTTATATTAGCACAGACATTTTGGAGAGAATAAATACAGCCCTCTCAGAGAACTTTTCTTCCAATCCATCCCAAAGAGAACAGCCTCCAAAGAGGAGATTTTCCCTTCCAGGAAAGAATAATGGTGTCATCTCTGCTGGCCTTGTTGACCCCATAAGGCTAGAACAGCTTTTATCAATAGCAACTTCTCTATAGGAGGCCATCTCGATTCATCATGGGGAGAAAATTAAAAGCCTAGATGCTGTTTTGTTTTGGTCTGCTGTTCTTCTCTGCCCTCTCTGTGGATCAGCATAGCACAGCTGGAAGGTGGATCTAATAAGCTTCACATGGTGTTTGTAAGCTTGATGTAGTGTTTAAAAGCATTTGGAGCTCTGAAGCTTGCACTGAACAATGTGGAAAGGCAGAATGGTATTTTCCTTCAGCAGGAGAAGCTGGTGTAGGAAAGACTGAGTTAGGTTCTGAGGACCTGACCAAACTGCTTCTGATTGAAATCCTGTGACTTGGTGAAACATCTTCCCAAAAGGGAACCTAGTCCTGAAATGAAGATTTCAAAAGTATTAATAATTCTTTCCTATTAATTTCAGTGCAGTAACTTTTAAAAATTTTTTTATTTTTTTAATTAATTAATTTTTTTATTTTTATTTTTATTTTTTTTTAATTTTGGGGGGAAAAGAAGTACCATGATTCCCAGACTGACCTTTATCTTATGGCTGCTGATCTTTTTCAGCTGGTGGTTTTGGAAGCAAGTTTTCTAGATGCTGAGAATAATAATAATTGTGTTCAACTGGATAGAAAATTTTTGACCCTGTGAATCAAAGTTGTATGTAGACCTCTCTCTGTTTCAAAAGAGCGTTGTTGAGTATTGTGGAATTGTTATTGGATGTTCATTGTAGAAACTGGTTCCTATTTCATTCATTATGTGCCCTTTGCTTCCATCTCCTACACTGGGGAGATAAAGGTTTTGCTGAACAATCCCACTGAGCATTTCTTCTAATGCTCTGACTCTTTATGCAGAAACAGGCTCTGACTACTAACAAATGTTCATGTTTGAGCTTGGAGGAACATGCCATGGTTCTAGCAATAATGTTTAAGTGTTAGACTATTTCAGAGTATGGTTGGCGATGAATATATAAAGTCGATACTTTGAATGTAGCATAACAATCAATTCTTGTGGCCCGAAGAATTTATGAAATAGGTTGATATTGCAGGTCTGCCTGAAAGGTTGTAATCTGGTTGCATGTGGTATTACCCGATAAGAAAAAAGAAATATAAAACAAGGTTTAAAGTGCATAGAAATTAACTGAGAAAGTAGTGAGCTTAACCAGTTTTTTTATTAAAATTCATTGACCTCAGTATGGATTTCACATGACGTATTCAAGTTATTGATTTTCTGCTTTTGTAGCAGTTCTTCGTGATGTGCAGCTGCTGCCCTGCTGGGTCACACACTTGTGCAGTGCTGTGCTTATCTCCTGGGCAGCCATGCTCAGCATCTGCCTGGCCCTTGCACAGAGAGCCTATAGCATGTCATCTTCCATACCTGTGATTCAGGAAGGTGAGTGGCAGCTCTCTTAAAATTATGCTGCGTGATCATCAGCTTTACTTCACAAGGTGACGCTTGACCTGATTTCTTTTGTAGCTGTGTCCTTGAGCTTGTTTCTCCTTTTTTCTTTTTCTTTTCTTTTTTTTTCTTCCCATTTCCCTTTCCATAAAACAATTTTTACACTTCTATTCTGTGCTCTGAGCAAACAAAGGGTGACCAGCTGTATTGCACCCACCCTTGGGCAACTGATTATGCTGCCTCTGTTATAAACATTTTACACCTTATTGTGAATGTTCTGCCCTCATGCCTGAGTTGCTTCTGTTACCTGGAAAAGCAAGCAATACAGACTCTTCTGCAAACTGTTCTTTCATTCTCTTAGATCTCAAATCCATCAAAAGAACTCACAACAGGTATAGAACCTGCTGCTTCTTGGGCTCAGCCCACTGCCGTGGGCTGTCATACAAATTTCATAAATGGGAATGTTTGTAACAGTAAAAGCATAGCCATTTGTGCATGGTTTATAATTAAATGAGATATGGCAGGCAATGCATTATACTACAACAGCTGCTCTCATTGCCATACATTGTCAAGATGACAAACTAGAAGTTAGAATATCTATCACATGCTTTTGTCTGCAGATCTGTTAATCCTCATTATGGATTCCATTCAAATACTAACAGAAAGTTCATGTTTATACGGTTAAATCTGGGAGAGCTCTCAGTATTTGATCTGATGTCAGTTCTTGGGCTTAAGCATATTTTAGATTATGGTATCTTTTCTGCAATACAGAATGCAATATGTTTTTTGTAGGTAGGTTTGCAAGAGTGCAGAGATGCATGTGTTGTGGTTTGGAGAAGGGATGAAACAATAGTTGTGTTTTCTTTTCCTTCCAACAAGTTCCTTCTGGCCTTCTCTCAGTAACTTTATGCTGTTGCCTTGAACTGCAAAAGCACAGATTCTCTATTGGCTGCACATATGTTTCCCAGAGCATGATACAGAGGCTTGGAGCAAGGCATATTTCATATAGATGGCAAAGTATCAAAAAAGAGCTCACGTCATGATGAGATGAACTTATAAAAACACCTACCTTAGAACTTTCAGTGTTCCTCAACCAATGTTTGACCTGAGATATTTTTTCTAGTCTGAACTTTGAATCCTGAAACTCCTTGCTAAAGATTGAAGGATGAATAATAGGCTAAGTTTTTCACAGTTCCAAGCAATTAGAGACAGGCCTCATCACATGCTCCAGTGCATTTTCTGCAAAGGTTTGTCTCAGTTCAGTGACAAATCTGCCACTTAGTTTTTGCAAGACAAGAACTACTTTTTAGCATGATGGGAAATCACTACTTTTTTGGTACCTTTTCCTTTTGTTGAAGTAGCAGCTCCCACCTCTTCTTTAGCAGTTCTGTATCTGGGAGATCCAGATGTGGTACACTGAGTGACAGCAGTGTCTTATACCAATATGTGGCAGTGTCTCTCTATGATTCAATTACAAACATAAAAACAATTTTAGGTTAATTTTCATGATAAATGAATTAAGAATGCCAGAAATCTTACTGAAAGCTTGAATGAGAGAGCTACTGTTTCCTCTAAGCCCTGGGTGGAATAGGTGTGGGCTGGCTGCCCTTGGGGCTTTTTGTAGCGCACAGGAGAGGTGAGAGGATACACGTTAATGGCATTAGTTAGACTTTCTCATTTCCATTGCTGATGTTTCAGTAACTGCTGTAGTGCTCAGGTGAAGAAACTGTGACACCTCCCAGCATATGTCCTTTCTAAGAGGATCTCAATCAGCCTTGTGCTGTTGTGAATTACAGTGTCAGAGGGAAACCTCTAGCAACAATGCAAAGAGCCTTGTATGTATAAGAACATACCCTGACAAGCCCTGAAGATGCTCCATAAATGACTTGAAGAGGCCTGTGGAATTATTTGGGTATCAGGAGCCATTTCTATACCTGCTAATGCTGTAAGTTGGGATTGAGTTTCTATATGCATTGTATTTGTACATGGAAGTTTTGGTGTTTGGGTAATCTCAGAGAATTGCCAGTCATTGGTTCTTATCCATGGATGGAAAGCCATTGACACCATTATCCTTCACCCACATGTTTTTCTCAGCCTTTAGGACCTTCTCTAAGTGAGAGATTTTTTAGCTATGAGAAAGGAACCAAAATAATTAGGATCAGCTTTGCTGTATCATGTCATTCCTGAGATCTGTGCTGACACATCTGAAAACAGTTAATGTGGACTTGATGCATCCACAATGAATTATAAAAGTCAGTGGGCCATGGAAGTAATACCATGCATAGAAATAATGTCATTGCTAGGAAAATGATGCATAGCTCCTCCCCAGCCCAGAGAAGTGATTAGTTATCACCTGTCTCTTTGCCTCTGCATTTTGTTCTTAAAAAGCATATTGAGCCCTAATGTTTCTAGTCTCAAAGTAATGAAAAATTCTGTCTTTATTGTATACCCCTATACATAAATCTATGCAGATATGGTGTGACAGGAGACTGTGACTACATACAAAGGCATGGTTACACTGGGATTTGTCATGTGCTTTTCTACGCAGCTTTGCTTTGCAAATGGCTTCAGCTGTCAAAGTATCACTGGAACAACTGTCAGGTAACTTTTTAAACACTAGTGCAAATCTGAGAAGTCAAGATCTAAGGTGCATTTAAATAATACATTTCAGCATACATTCTACAGGCATGGTGGATGCATTAATTTGTGCTTTGCTCCAGGCTATTGCTTTTCAACTAATGATCTCTAATTATATTAAGAATATTAGGCTTAAATTAGATACTTAGTTCCTGCAAAAAATCACTGAGAATTTGAAAGGAAACTACTCTGTGTGCTGAGTAACTGGCCCTTTCTCCCAGCTTCTTGCTGCCATATGGCAGGAAGCATTTACTTCACACAGTTGTTGAGATTATTCATGGATCACCTCAGACACTCCGGAGTTGATCCTTGCACGGTGGAAATTGCTATAGTTAACAGAGTCACAACAATATACAGTATTTGACAAACTGTCTCACAGAGGTTACAGCATGACCTGTTGTGGTGGTTACTGTGTAGACACTTAAGGAAGTAGCATCATTTTCAGAGGTGCTGATGAATTGCCATCCCTACTTGTGCTCCACTTGTGATGAACTACAAGATGGGATCTAAAGCTCCAGGCTATCTTACAAATAAACCCTTTATGTATCCGTAGCATGAAATGCTTCTCAAAGCTGAGTTTGGTTATAGCTGTGTTTGTTTTCATTGGTCAGTGTATGCATGTAGCATACGGTAGCTCTTCACAACCTCAGTTAATTTTATTCTGGCACCTAAATCATTGTAATTACTGCAGTGATTGAGGATTGAGGCATTAAGAGCTCTTCAGAGGGAATAAATATGTATATGTTTAAATCAAAGGTGCATTAGAGCAGGGGATTTTATTGCTGCTTATACTATATTGCAAATGGGCTTTTTGGATGGAGAGCAGGTCAATTTTTTTTCTTCACAAATTGATCAAAAAACAGGGGAGATAATTACCAAATCTGAGGAGGGAAAAAAGAGATTTATTTTAATGAAAGAACGTAAAGCCAGTTCTAAGGGCAGTCCTCTGTTTCCAGCAATAATGGTGAAGGCTGGATTTTTTCCAACCAGCTCAGTTTGCAGGAAGCAGGAGTAAATAGGGAATTATATACTGTCACATGCTTTTTAAAAAATTACTATTCTTTTTATTTTTTTGCCTTATAAAGCTACTTATTGACAGGACTGATCTTTTTCCTCAAAAATTTCTGGTTTGATTGCAAATACAGAGGTCTTTGAAATAAGATTTCAAGGGTGGTCTGGAAGCAAGAGAAATATTTTACTTCTTTTTATGAGTAATTTTATCATTGCATAGCAAGTTTGTTACATCTTCTGCCCTCTGTAAAGTTATATGAAAAGCATTATAAAGAAGAAAACAGTTTGAGTGTGTAGATTAAGGCACCCTCCAATGCACTTTTGGCTTAACCAGCAGCAGTTTTCAAATCTCTCTTTTATAAACTTGTTGATCTCTGTGACTGTTAAATTTAGGCGCAGGGACAGCTGGAAATCTCCAAGTGCCTAAGGAACCTCCTTCGCCCTCCCTCCCCCGCCCCCCCCCCCCCCCTCATAGCCCTTCAATGACTTTCTTTCTTTCTTGGAGGTTGTATGCTATTTGAAATGCTTCCTCTCAAAAGTTTGGAAAGTTTTTGAGTATTTTGGAAGTGAACTCTCTTTGGAAATCTTTCTTGGAGCACTTGAAAATATCACCCATTGACAGTAAACATACATGAAGTGTGCTTGTTTCCCAGCTCTTTCTTAGTGTTGCTTTCATTGGTTGTTTTTCTCTTTTGGTGTTTGTGTTGCTCTTTTATATAATAGATTTGCATAAATAAAGTATTTCAGACAGAATCCATAAAATTTAGGCTGTTAAATTACTCAAATGTTTTAAATATGTAATTCCTTTGACTCTGAGAGGTGCCACCCTACTGGAAGCACAGCAACATGAAAGCAGGTAGCTCATACTGCACAGCATGTTTTGTTTTTGAGTCTAAGGTGAACTTGCACACTGAAATTAAAGTTATGCTCATTTATTTGTCAAATCCAACTGAGAACACCTTTCTAGAAAACAGTCTGACCTGGAAACTACAAGCATGTTCACAGCACCTGCATTTCTGACACAATGGAGTGCAAGTTTCTGTAATTGCTGTCAAATGAAAGCATTTCTTTTGATGAGTAATGATTTCTTTATCTTTTCCACAGGAAAAGATGAAAAAATGTTTTACTGCTTGTCAATTATATGGAGCCATGTTAGTCATAAAATGAGTCTTTACAATGTATTAATTAGAACAAAAGAGAATAGCACCACAAATTTTGCAGTTAAAATGGGCTTTGTTCTGGACAACTTTGTTCATAAATCAATTTCCTATAACAGAATGTAAAAACAGCTTGTATTCACAATTGGTAGAGCTCAGTCAGCATGTTTTTATGAATGCATCTTCTCTCATTATGTAGAGATATTCAGCTCCTCAGACACCAAAAGTTCTTGAGGTTTGAGATCATAAATCCAAGGCAGATATCAAATAATGTCCTTTTTACTTGCCTAAATGGCTCTAAACTCTTGGTACCCATGTGTAGCACACAGTGCATTTCCTTTACTGAGATCTCCTTCTGAAAACTGTACCCGGGCTGACTTTAGAGGCATGATCAGTTTTGTTTCATCCTGCAGTTTGCTCAGAGCAGTTTTGTTTCCCCAGTGAGAAGATGCCTAATGTTGAGCACAATCTGTTATGCCCAGGTCAGTTATCATGTCCTAAATATTCAGAGCAATGACAATAGCTGTGTGAGAGTAATCACTGTGCAAGTATGTTGCACAAGGGTTGAATAAGGCTCAAATGAATTTAATATTCTTTCAAAGTGAATAAAAGGCAGCAAAGTTCTCCTGTTATTATTGTAGTTTCACAACTGGTGTCTGCTTGGTCTGATGAAGTATTTAAGTCTTTGTACATGCACAAAAAGGATAATTAAGCAGTAATTTCATTTGATGTAGAGTGTATGGTGGGAGGTGGGGGATAAACAGCTTGTGAATCAATAAACCATGAGGCTGCAGGCTGAGTTATTTATTGATTTATGACCCGCTTAGCTTCAAGTTTACTCCGCATCTACTGCAATTATGCCTTCTGGATTATGCTTCATTTAAAGGGGAGGGAAAGTATATGATTTAATCTGAGGAAACATGCTGTCTGCTTGATAATATCTGTCAGTGTTAGGCATTGTTGTGATGCCAGATATGTTTTGGTCAGTTGTGGCATCTCGTACTGTCTGCCTGATGCCTATGTAAAAAGCCCTAACAAGCCACAACACAAAAGGAATTACAGAGCAAACCTACTGGTATCCATCAAGACGTTTTATTGAGGTTGCCCTGATGTTATATAACATCATGGAACAATATTACTTACACTAAGAAGAGTCACATAGCCTGTGTGAGTCAGTGATCTTTTCAGCCTGTGAGCAATGCAAGGGACAAAAGCCAGGACTTCAATTCCATTCAATACTGGACAAGTATGTGAAAAGTATCTTGCTTGCTGGGGCATATCTGAAGCAGAGAAAAAACTTCCAGGCAGAAACACTGAACAGCAAATGTGTATTTCACTGCTTCTGATCCATTTTCTTGCCCCTTCAAAATTCCCTGTGATTCCCAAATTACTTTCCAGGATAGATACCCTAGAACACAGAAAGAACAGCCCTCTGCTGCATATCAGTGGGGTAGCTGGGAAGGGGAAAAGAGTCTCTCAGTGGAGCCCATCTGTATTCCTTCTGCTTTTTCACAATCATCTCATCTGGATCCAGAGGCCATGGAACATTTATTCTTAATGCTGCAAGACAATGATCACTGGCAGGGTACTCGCTTCTTACCTAAATCACTCAGAGTCTCATGCAGATCATTGGTTTCAAGGAACATGCTGCCTTGAAGCCATGAGAAATGTATCTTTCTTTGTTCATGAGACACCGCTTCAGCTGAGTATCTACAAATCTCTAAAACTTTTTATTGATTCCTGATCTCCATCTGTCAGTTTTCAGTAGTGTTTTCTTCACTAGAAGCTTGAATCTACCAGGTGCTAAGAGTCTCCTAGCAAAGTCCCTCACAGGTTTGTTGGGGTTGCCTTCTTCCAGATCTGTAAAGTTTTCAGGATCCTCAAACAAATACTGCGTTCTTTAGAGTAGATCAAGATATGAATGTTGCCCAGTGGAAAGACTGTCAGCATCACAAATTCTGTATAACCACTGTACAGAATAGTGGTTATACAGAAGTTTGTAGACATTGTCATTTCAGTTTGTTTCCAATTTAGAGCCATGCAGTAGCATTTACAGTATTTTGTAAAAATATAGGTACATAATAGTGAATTTACAAAGCAAAAGAATAAAAATGTGCAGGAGATGTATTAGAATTTCACTTCTGTGTCTGTCTTTGTATTAGTTATAATCAAATAATATGTTAAAAAGTGTTCAAGGTGTTCGAGATAAGACAGCTGCTGTCCTGCTGCAGTGGGGAATGGCAAGGCTTTGGTTGAACGCAGAAAGCAGTTCTAGCTCTCACTGACCAATGTCACTGATGTTAACCTGTGGGCATCAGGAAGGTGCTTGTTTTCCTAAACAGTTGGACTACAGATATTCAGGGATGAGAGGAGGAGAAGAAGGTGTTTAGAATGCATAGCTTCATGTGCTTACCCAGCTAATGTTTTGCATGTCACTGGGCTCTCAGTCAGAGACTGGTGAGTCCCTGAATTTCATTTTTATGAATCAGGTAAAGGACACTGAACCTTGGAGGCACAGCGAAAGATACTAAACAAGTTGTTTCTTGGCATGGGATATCTGAGGATGCCTGTGCTCACCTAACATCCGTGCTCTTCACTGTTGCTTTGCTGCAGTAGCAATGTTTCTAGTGCTGTAGCAGGTCCTCATTTAAAATCTCATTTTGAGAAGAAATAGAGTCAGAGCTGTTTGTGACGCGCCCTTGGTGCTATAAAGAGTTTATAAATTAATTCTGGTTTATTTTTATTTTGCTTTTCCTATGTGCAGGGCAGGGGAGTCATTACAGCCTGAATTACGATATACTGACAGCAGACTATTACCCTGCATTTTTAACATGACATAATTATTCTAAGTTTAGTGGTGCTATTATGGTTAAATTATTTAGTTCAATGCCTAAAGTCAACAACATCTACTCATTGCCATTAAAAAATGGAGACTAACTCAAAAATAGCTTCATGGTGCCACGAGTAAAGTCATTTGCTACAAGTATTTTTTCATCTCTGCAGAGACAGTAGTCTGCGAGCCAATTTGTAGGGGGGCAGAGGGCATTTGAAACACATGGAGATGGGAATTAATTTCACTGAGCTTATTTGCAGTTAATATTTGCAGAAAATAATATGTTTTCATTTTTTTTGTTTTGTTTCATTTTGTTTTGTTTTTCCTGATGCATTCAACAACTCTAACTCCAGATTACTGGGTTCAAATGCAAAAAGTGTTCGCTTAGATAGTGTGAACCAATATCACAGCTGTAGCCTGTATTTTTTCTCCTTTTGATCAACATTTTGGGAGATATGGGAATGACCTTGCTCTGGCTTAACCTGAAGGAGAATGTGTTTTTGTAGTTTATATCCATGGGAGTATATTTGTATGCATTAGTTAAGTGGTGATGACATTTCAAAAGTACTAGAGTGTCTCCAGTTTCTTTGTGGAGATGACGTAAGAGCCTATGGCATGTAGACAGGTTAAAGCATTTTGTTCATTGGTGAATGGTTAGATGTAGCAGTCTTTAAGCTGACCTTAGTGCTCTGTTGAGGGGAGCCTATATTCATGAACTCCGTCATGTTGGAATTAAGGTCCACTTGTAGCTCTTTCTAATGGGCATCCTGAAAAACTGGAGAAGATAAGGCACTGTCTCAGAGTGGTGGCTCTAAAAAAGGGCTGTTAGTTGTTTAGGTAAATCAGTTTAACAAGAGGGAAAAAGTGAACACAGTCCTCAAAAATAGTGCATACAAAACCAAAACTGATGTGGTATTGATATATTACCTTAGCATCTAATAGGACTATTGCTATTGTCCCTTAAATCGAGATCACTGGAGAGTTTGATATCATCTCAGTGCTGCTGTTCATAATGAAGTTCAGTATTGGTAAGAAAGAAAGGTTTTGGCTCAGCTGCTTCTACCTGGTGTTCTTTCTGAGGTCCTGTCCAGTCCTAATAGGCTGGGATCTTGTGATGTGGGTGGGAGAAGTTGATTTGGTGTATTACATTTCCAGGATCAGAAATGAATAGAAAGTTGTTTGGGAAATTAGATGTACTTGATTAATCCATTGCTTTTTTTAATTTCAGAAGTATGAAGGTGTTATTACTTTTCATTGATCATGTAAACTTGAGTACATCACCAGTGTTTTCCAAAAGTCATGCGAGTGTGAATGGCAGGATGGCTTCAGTGGACCTTATCTGCAGTTTTGCACAATTAAGGAAAACAGTCTGATTCTTTTACTCCTGTTTTGATGATGATTAATAATGATGATGTTTTATGAGTAATTCCTCTCAATTTAGCTGTTCTTTTATCACTAAAGAAAATGTGTATGTTCTGCAGCGTTTCTGAATTAAGTTGAAAGAAGACCCTCAAAACAATTAGCATAAACTTTCGTCTGAAAAGGTCAAATGCCTTTAGCCTTCAGCATACAGAGCCTTTGTCCAAAATACTATCTAGATGATTAAGGAAAAAAATGTTGACAAATGGAACTGAAATAAGCCTTGCTGCTGCTTATAAAGTTATTCTGAGGTTGTCATTTCATGTACATCCCAGATGTACATTAGACCGTTGTGAGACAGAATAGTTTTACCCTACTGATGATATGTCATTGCACTAGTAATCCTATGGTATATATATAAATATGGTATAGAGTACATATAGCATAAATTGCTAGAAAAATCTGAAAAAGTGAAAACAGCTTTCATTACTTCTTTATCTATCATGAGCAGAGAAGAACAAAAGCAAGAAGTCTCAAGCCTGTTTTTTTCCCTTTCATTAGTCATCCTGAAGCAATCAAAATTGCAAACAGCGCACATAACATCATTTTTAGAGAGATAAGAAGGTGCTCTGCTGCTCCATAACAGGAACAAAAACTAGCTTTAAAATGGCATGAATATATCTGTCCATAAAGTCAAGAGATCCTAAATTCCTAGCTGTAACATTAGTAGAATTGGAGCAGAGACAATTGCTATTAGACATAAATGATCCAGCCAGCCATCACTACACAGCTGGACATTTGACAGCATGATGGGAAATCAAGCCAAAACCTCTAAATAGAAATAAGTGTGAAAGACTAGAGTGTATTGCTCAACACAGCACAGTTATAGCCTCTAATCAGGGAATGTTAACAAAAGTTACAGTAGTCAAGTTAACCTCATCCACTGCTCAAAACCGACATGGAGGGTCTCTGCAAAACAGTATGAACAGAAAAACAATGCAAAAATAATGAATTAAAGCAAATGTCTGCAACTGACAAAATGAAAACTGTGTACTTGTGTTGAATGTGCAGCCAGGCTGTCGTGATCTCCGGAAGGAAAAGCCCAATGGGCTGCAGAATGTTCTTTATACCATGCATGACCTCCCCAGGAGCTTATAGAGCCAAAAGATGGCCTCAGCATAACACCATACTGAAATGCAAGTTAGAATTGCTGTGATAAATATGTAATATATTTCTCCAGGGATATTTAAGCTCTTCAAAAACAGAAGTTGCCATCAAGGCCTGGGTGTGTCTCTTGAGCACCTATGTGAAGATCTTAGTAGGGCTTCACCCATTAAAAGCCTTCAGGATATGCTTAAAGCTCACTGTGAATGTGAAACTTTAGATTTTGTGCTGTTGTGACCAATTTAGTATATTACAGGACTGCAGGATGGTTGCAGAGCTATTCTGAATAAATGTAAATTGTAAATACAAAGCAAGCATAGGAAGCCTTTAGTGGTTGATACCATACATTTATGTTTAACATATCCATGCACTGAGTTAACCCAGCAGTATGTGTCACTGCTCCAGAGCTGCATTCTGCAAAGAAGCATGGTGTCATCAGGACATAATCTGTCTCTTCTAGCAGACATTTTGTAGGCCAGAGATCTTGGCACTTACTGCTTGCTTCCTTCAGTGCTTGCTTCAGTTTCCATGTCAGTCAGGCATAGTCTGTCATTATGGAGAGATGTGCACTAATGTCAGACATCGGCATTGTTTTGAGTGCATGTGACAATTAGCTGAACTATTTATGGCAATATAGTTATTGACAGTAGTAGCCAATGTGGCCTTGTTTGAAAATTAGCAAATTTGTCTTCAAACCTGCCTCATCCCAGACACCTCAATTTATGTTCTCACTGGTTACTTTTCTGCATAATCTAGGCACAGCCATCATGGGCCCTTTGAAAACTCATGCTTAGGCTTGCACAAAGGGAAACAGTTTTAAACCAAAAGATGAGAGATTTTCATAAAATGTTTGTATGAAATTCTTCATTCAGAGAATGGTGAGGCACTGGCACAGACTGTCTGGAGTGGCTGTGGATAATCCATCCCTGAAGGCACTCAAGGCCAGGTTGTATGGGGCCCTGGGGAGCCTGAGCTCAGTGGAGGGCAATCAGCCCACAGTAGGGAGTTGGGGTGGTTGGGCTTTAAGGTCCCTTCCAACCTGACCATTTTGTGATTCTGTGATAACAAGGGGAGAAGAGACTGCTATATCTGGATAACTTCTATGTAGTTTAGGCAAGTTTCTGGAACACCTGTAACCTGATCTGTGACTGTTTTCAGCTGGAAACTACATCAAATCTGCATCTGGTAGCTTGCACAGTGGATTCCTTTTTCTAACTCAGCTTTCTTAGCTGAGGGTAGTGCTGCAGACAGCTTGTGGGAAAGACATGGTTGTGTTGTGCTGTACTGGGATAAAGTAGCTTTGAGAGAACCAAGAGATCAAAATTCAGAACCGAACAACAACTAAAAAAACCCACAGCAATGAATTTCAGGTCATGTAAGGTAAACTTTGCATTATCAATAATGAATCATGTAGCCCAGGTAACATAAAACAGAAGAAAATATTGCTTGTACTGTTTTGCCACATGGGGAGAAGAAAAAGAGAAAGAACAAACAGCATAAATAGGTAGTAGGATAGAAGGAACCTCTGAAGGCTTAATTTCTCTCTGTCCTGGGAGTGGGTATGCACACCTCACTCAAGTGTGTCCTGTTCCTTTTCTGTTGTGGGTCTGATCCAATATCCTGTTTCCTGACCATAGTCCAAAATACCGTAAAGCTGAGCAATACGTATCATTTACTTATAAGTTTGCATTTTGTGGTACTACCATCCTACAGAGCCTTGAATCTGGAAGGAGTGTGACTATTTTGACCATATATTTGCTGTGGCAGCAAGTCTTGCTGAGGGGCTGAAATTTCAGCACTGCTGAAATACCATCTAGGCAGGCCTGCTCCTTTGAGTCTTACCACCAAATAACAGGTCTTTGCCCTCTAGATATGTTAGTTGCAGTCAGAGAACAAATATCCTGCTGATCTACATGCTTAAGGGTACTGTAAGCTTATTCTGCATGGTACTGGTTTTATCTGTGATCTTGTCATTCCTTTATACCACCCTTAGATGTGTACCATCTCTGCTTTCCATATCCTTCCTCTGTAACTTTCAAGACATTTAAGATTTACATTGTGGTCATAGTAGTTGTTCATTAACATTTCTCTTTCCTATGTGCCGAGGACCTTGTCTTTGAGCCTTTTAATACAGTAGCTTGCTCACCTGTGTTTTTTTTCTTTCTTTCCTGAGAGACTATAGTTACCAATTCTTTGTATATGAAATTTGCATTTTACCAGGTCTTCTGCCCGTAACCTCCTCTGCTCAGATTTTTAAGCTTCATCATTCTTCAGCCACTATTCTCCTTTTTTCTCCTTCTTTCATCTATCCGTTTGGTCACCCTGAATAAATATCTACTGAAAACCACAAGGAGGATTTGGAGGGTGCAGTAAATAAGAACTGGTGTGCAGTAAATCAGGCCACACCTGAAATGAAAAGAAACAATGAAATAATTAAGAACAGAGTGAAACAGAGATTTAAGGGGAGCCAAACGTTACGCTATTATACCCTTAAATATTGGCATAAAACTAGGCAAACGAATGTATGAAAGATAGCTGTTAATTCAGGAATATCTGAACTTTTAAGTGTTGAACTGTACTTTAGAACATCTTTTTAATGGAATATCAACTCTACGATACAATGTTGTAAGGCATTCAATACCCTGTTGCATAAAAGTGAAGCAGGCTCAGCCTTGAAGTTAATATCTACTTGGGGGAAATGTACGGGACTACAGAAAGAAAACATTGCTAATCGCAGAGTGAGGAACTGAGCTCTCAGAAAACAAGCTGAAGTGTCCTTGTTAAAACTAGGAGGAAAAAAGATGGTTTTTGACACTCGGGAGTCATGAGGAGCCATGGCTGGAGGATATGCTATGCAATGTGAAGGGGCTTTTGTGCTGAAAGACTTGATACCTGGGTGTCACTTTCAGAGTCTTTTTCATCTCCTTCAGAAAAGGTCTCGGTTTAAAAAAAAGAAGAGAGAACAGGATGTGGTTCCTTTTCTCAGATGTGCCTCAGACATTGGTAACGTGAGTGGGTGACTAAGTACCGGGATGCACGAGGACTTCAGGGACTGACTCTTGCAGCCTGGCTTTTCTGTCGGTCGTCTGTCCCAGGCAGGCTGTGTGCCAAATGCCTGCAAGACATTGCGGGTTGTACACCCTCCATGAACACAAATACGCCAATACAGCCACAGGATAACTTCTACTGTTTTTTGTAGTTTACTTTAAATTCTACATTGTTTCAGAAGCATTTAAAACTGTTTTTTTTTCCCTCCTATTTAACCTCAAAATGTCCTGTACAGAATTAGCAAAACTGTTAGCAATTTTTTTTTTTTATTATTTTTTTTGGATCAAATCTAAGCCAAGGATGTATTATCACAAGTCAGGTAGATCCACCAAAAACTATTTCTTCCTGATAACCAGAGAAGCATTTGAAGAGCATCTTCAGCCACAGATGACATTTTACACTCTCAAAAGAGTGAAGATGAAGATGCATTTTGCTATTCCTGGGAGAGATGCTGAAAAACATAAAGAAGGTGTGGGGGAATGTTTTTGATTGCCTGTGGGATCTGCTTATTTCAGGTATTTTTACAAACCTATCCTCCCTGTATGTTCTTCAGGAAACCAGGAAGCTTCAGTAGTTGACAAAGCAACATTTTTTGGCAGCCACAATACACAGTGAACACTTAAGAAACCTAACAGGGCTACTTTTCAGGAAACTGGAGTCGTAAAACCTTTCTGCTTTCTCAAGGTGGGAGTAATAGACAGTGGTTCGTATTCATTAAAGAAGTCAGTATGGTAAGTGATTCAGTTACCATTTTTCTCTTGGTAGAAATTAGCTGAAATATTCTAATTAACTGCATCCCCCAAACAGAAAAGTGGTTAAATATTGTCTCTGTTTGCAGGAGTTTCTAAAGAAGGACAGAAAGTTTAAGCACACAAGTTAAAGCAGATGATCCTTAATGCTTTCCCAGTCCTTTCCAAATTGATCGAGGTTCTGCTATGCAATTTTTGATTACTGCTTCATGTGTACTGAGGAGAAGAACAGGGAAAGCACAGTTATAATAATAATAAAGCCCTCAAAAAACAGCCATTTAATCTATAGTGGTATCCTTCTGTGGGACAGTGGAGCTTTTCTTTTAGGGGGGGCAGAGGGTGAGGGCTGAAATTTTAGAGGTATTTGAGTGCCTAAAGATGTAGATAAAAACCTAATGAGATTTTCAGAGATGCAGTTCTTCAGTGACGTTTTGATTCACAGCACACTCTAAAATCTCCATTAGGATCCAGTCTGCATGCTTAGGTTAGCCTTAAATTCCTAGCTCTGAGTGCCTAAACACAACACAGCTCTTTTCTGTCTCCTTAAAGTAGCCTGCTAAAGAAGAATGTATCCTGTAACCATGGCCTCCTTAACATAGCATGATTTCTCCAACTCCAATAAACGTTAGGGAGTGAAAAGAGATTTAAAACCTCTAAAGTCCATGACAGTACTCATCATTTTGGCAAATAATTTGTACAAATAATCAGATGCAGGCTGTAGTGGCTGAGGACATGTTATGGCACCTAACATTTCCGCTGCTTTCATATAATACAGAAGTATTAAAATATTTGTTATTCATGTACCCTCTGATACTTGTGTGTCGTTTTCATAGACAATAAATGCAGTATTAGTATAACATTGATGATGATAGCTGTTGCAATTTTGGGGAAAAATCAGGTAACTCCTAAATTCCTATTATTTTCTCGCTATAATAGCAATTAGAAGCTAAAAATAGCCCATCCTGAAATAGAAATACAGCATAGTAGTAAGTCTAATTTACTCAAACGTTAACAAAACTGTAATATAAACTCTTGTTGGGTAAGAACCACTATGGAAAGATCAGTGTTAATTGAAAATGAGATCTAAGCAAACAGAAAAAAGGAATACCTGTGTAGATTTTATGTCCTATCATGACATAAGGATCTTATTTTTGTGTTTGATGATTCATAAAGCATTTAATATTTTATTTTGTTCTGATTTACTGCAGTCACTCTACAAGCATTTGCATGAACATTTCACAGTACATCTCTTAAAGCAGGGCCTTTTTGCATTTTCATGAAAAACTCTTTCCCTTTATTGATTGCTTTCAAGGGCTATGGGTGCCTAGAGATCCTGTAGCCTTAGGCCACTGTGTAGCTTGTGCAGTATATAACATAGTGTTTTGATTCAGTGCTGGCCTGAAGGTTGTGTTAGGAAGTAGGAAGTAATGCATGCTCCACACTGGTTTCAGGGAGATGCATAGTATCACTGAAATAAATGCGACTTGTTGATGAGATGCATGTATGTGGGAACTATTGCTATTCTGCCCCCAGAATAGCAGTGGTTTGGAGAGAGATTGAAGGTAATAAGTGACATATCAGCTCTTGAATGAATCAAAAAGAAGCATCTGAGCTATAGAATAGAAAGAGATCTGCTTTATGGGCTCAAGATTGTGGAGTTTTTTAGGTTATGTTTTGATGAAGGTGTATATGTTCCCTGGACTGTCACTTCTTTCACTCTTGAGAAGATGCTCTATTTGGCTTTCATTCACTACCTCTGTGGCAGCACTCCTCTCCCTCTGGGAAAATGGTATCAGCATGTCCTTTAACTAGAAAGTCACTTTCAGAACTTTCCCTGCTTTGTTTTGGGTTCTTTTTGAATAACTCCAGGTTCTGGTTTCACCTGGCAGGCAGCTAAGTACCACACAGCTGTTCTCTTGCTCTCCCACAGCGGAACAGGGGAAAGAATCCAAGAAGATGAAAGAGCATGCATTTACTGGTTTAAGGAGAAAGGAAATCATCGAAGAAAAAAATAAACTTAAGTGATGCCACTTAACAAGCCCACTTGTTATTGTAGACCACATCACTCAAGGTAGTTCTTATACCTTTCTCTTTATTACTACTCAGTTGAGCACTTGCTCTTGTGTTTCTCATTCTCAAAGCTGACCCAGAATTCTCACTCTCTGATCAAAAGGTGAGCCCTTCTAACTTCTTCACTTTCACAGTCACCTTGCACTAGCTTTTCTCCTGCCTATGTTGGCCTTAGTACAACCAGCCCTTTTCCTTCTCTGGTAGTTATTCCTTACCCTGAAGGACAGCAGTCATATCTCCTCGCATCCTTTGTCTTTCTGAACTAAACAGTTCTTTTCATCCTCTCTCACATGGAAAGCTTTGCTTTTCTTTGGGCAGTGTAGAGATCTCATTCTTATCTCACAGTAAATTCCATGAACAGAAGTGAATCATGCAGTATTCCAGTGGCATGTCTCTTTTGGATCCTCAACCAAAAATACATCTTAGGGTCACATTTCCCTTTTTCTCAGCAGCATCTTTTGGCTGTTTGTCTGTCATTCAAAAATGCGAATGTTTGGCATATGACCGTGCTATTTCTGTGTCAGTTCTCTTGCACTATTTAATTTGATTCCTTTTCTACTGTTTGTTCTCAAGGTTATCCAGTCCATCTGTCTTGTTATCTCACATTTCCTCTACACTTACAAAGCCTGTGAGCTTGGTAACTAAAATTTCATTACTTTTTAAGGCAGTCATTAATGGAAATTGGTCCTAAAATGTGTCCCTGAAGATCCTTATTAGGAACTTCCCTTCAGCCCAGTTCTTCTTTGAATGCAGTATATAACTGTACTGTGTTTTACACTGTCTTACCTTACTTCTCATATATTAATCCCCGTCTATTTCAGCTTAACTAAGATTCTCTCGCATGGCACCTATCAAATGCTTCACAGAAGCTTCAATCAATTATTTTTTTTTTTTTTTTTTTTTTTTTTTGTGCAAAGAGAATGATATTCATGAGGTAGATCAGGTTTCTTTGATACAATTCCTCTTTGAAAATCTTGTGTTACATTTCAATGCATTTTCCATTTATCTCTATGTAGTTAATGTTTCCTTCTGCTAATATTTGTTCTGAAGTTTGTGCCATTGAGGTCAGGCCTCTCCCTTTATCAAAACTTGCCCTCTTGAAATTGCAAACTGTCATCTAGGGACTATTGTTGTTTATCCTTCTGTTTAAAGAAAATCAACTCATGATCACTAGATTCAAGGTTATCTTCTTCGACCTGTGCTTCTGCAGTGGCTTTAATTTTTTTTTTAATAAAACAAAATCTATCTTCTGCCGCTTTGGAGAATGTGCAATGACAAAGTCAGTCGTCAGTCAGCTGTTTCCAGGCATATCTGGGTCTTACCTCATTAACAGCATTTTTTCTTCAGTTTATATCTGATATTCCTTCCATAGTGCCACACTCCTGGTAATGTTTCACACTTAATAACATTGAAGACTTATATCATTGCCCAAAACCTACAGTACACTGCATGAACCCTTAACAATCTGATTAACTGGAAGAAATAAGAAGGCAAATCCATTTGTAGCAAACCTTTCCTGAAATAGACAATGCAAATCTGAATCTAAGTGGCATGTAAAGAGTGCAAAAGCTGCCTATTAGAGTGGCACTTGTCTTGTCCTTGCACTGCCAGTTTGTATCAAAACAGTACATGTATGAAGCAAAGCAAAGTAAGGGTACTATCTCTGCTGAAGCTGCACTGCCTGTCATGATTAGCAGCTGAGATCTCCACCTAAGTTGTATGAACCCAGCAGAATCCATCTGCTGAACCATCTGTGGGACAAGTCACTAAAATTATAGCCCATCTGTTGTTTCACTGCCACTAAGTTTGTCTGCCAGCCTCATCCTCCCTCTGTTATCAGAATACTTGTCCATGTGGTCCTCCTCTTCTCTCTCTCCTCGCTTTTATTTTTCATGTGTTTTTTTAAATTTATTTGTATGGGTTTTTTTGTTTTGTTTTATTGTTGGGTGTTTGTTTGTTTGTTTATGTGTGTTTCCAAAGAAGGAGGTTGTATTCTTACTTGCCTCCAGTCAGCCAAGAACAAGTTACTCCAGGCAGAGCATGGGTCTGTTGTGTACAATATCATTGCTGGAGCAGTTCCTGGGCCTTCAGAGGTCAGGCAGGAGAACCAGAGAAGTCAGACTCCTCACCTATGACAGATAGAGATAGGATGTGTGCACAAAGCTTGGAATTGTGGCTTGCTTCGTAAGCCTTTGCCCAATCCACCACGACTTGGCAGTTTGGCTCACGCAGTCCGCAGCAATGTGATTTTGTTTAAGATTCATTTCTTCCAGAGATAAGCGGTGTGATGTTAAGACACAGAGAGCAGAAATGCACACTGTAACATAAAACTTCCAGATGAATCAAAAACATACCACGAAAATTCTCAGCCCATCTTCAACTGTGCTGTAACAGCAGAGCTCATTTTGAGCAAGAGATCAAAATTATTTTATATTAGTTAAGTTCCTCCCCCACGTCTAATCTCTCACATGGGGACACAAGAAATTTAGATTGTGATTTGACCTTTTCTCAGTCTTCAGTAAAGTATTTTTCAAGCATTATTTATTTATAACTTTGAAAATTCAATCTTGCTTCTAATGTCATACTCTAAAACAAAACCAATAACAAGAAATATCTATTCACCTCTCTCCTGCTAACTATCCTTTTTATGCTCATGGAAACAGTGGGTTTGTCACTGGAGGACAAGCTTTGGCTCACCATCAGCCATGAGACAGTACTGTGACAATGGGGATGGACAAGGAGAGTGGCTGTATGCAAAAAAAGCAGGCTGATTTTTGTTCAGCAAAAGGCTTCAGCTTTGAATTTCCTTTGTCTTGAACCAATCTACCCACTGCCTTTCGAAGGACCTAGAGAGCTAGATCACTTCATTTAGGCTCTTGGATTACACGCATAAAAGTGGTTTGAGATCCATGCCCTCTATACCCACCCTTGCTTCTTTTTTTGCCTAAGTTTGAGTTCACCACCACCAAGAGATATTAAAATGGTTAATTTTCCTCTTAAAAAAATTAAAAAGGCAGTAACCTGTGGCTTTAATTTTCATATTGGCTAGTTTTTAGCTTCAGCATCCACCCACTGATTCTTGTTAGACTTTCATCTGCTAAATTAAAGGGCTTTCTCCTGTCAGATATCCTCTTGTACAGTAATTTATATTCCTACACTTGGGAACATCAGAGATCAAGATAAGAATATAAGCAGCGTTGAATACTGTTGCACTTTAGGAGAGGATGAGTTTAAAAAAATATCCTGGCTGATATGATCACTTTTCACAAAGGAAGTGCAAATTAGAACAATATTCTCTTGGCAAACAGGCTGGAGAAACAGCAGCAATAGGGCAAGCCTGGAAAACAGTGATTTCTTGGCTCTTTTGAAAAACTATGTCTTTGGTCTTTTGTGCAACATTCATTTTAAAGGCACTACTTGTTTAGTAACGCCTATCTCAAGCAAGAACCAGTACCCTCAAGACAGGAGTTAATGAAGATCTCTAGTAGAAAGGGAAGTTAATTTTAAAAAATCATTTGGACTCTGTAAGCAAAAATAAAAATGGTCAGGGTAGTTTCTTGATGCTTTGGCTAACCTACAAAGCTGCTAGGATGCTTGTTGGCATACAGTCAGTGAGATGGCACTGCTCAGAAAGGGGGAGCAGAACTGTGTCTCCCTACAATTCAAAGATGCGAGATTTCTCAGCAAAGAAACACAATAGAACAGCAGTAAGGGACAGAAGTATGGTTATGGCCAGTAGCTGCAAATTACAGAATGCTCCCTTGTCCCTTTTTGGACAGAAAGCTTGTATCCGGCAGGCACCTGGAGCACAAGAGCACAGAACAGAAAGAGATAAGCTCCCAAGAATGAGCATCCCTTGCATAGAAAACTTGTAAATTTTCTTGTCCTTCTATACATGATTCTAGTGCCAAAAAAGACTGTTGTGGTCATCCATTCTGATCTAACTCTAATCTAGGAAAGAGTAAGCAGGAAAAAAAGTAGGTGAAGCGAACAAGTAAATCTGGGGTGTGTCAGTACAAATTGCTCTTTAAGGATGTGGAGGAGTGCTTGGCTGTGGTCTGTAGGATAATAAGAAGAAATGAAGTATTTGTGCCAATGTTGTTGCTGGAACTGCAAGTAAGAAGGGACGTGGAGAGGTCCTCTAGCTGAGGGACTGTTTCCTTGGTGGGCAGAGCTGTGTTGCTGTCTGATAGTTTTGCTTTTCCTGTAACAGGAGTAATTCGGGGAGGGTGGAGGGTGCAGCAGGCACTGTTCCACTTTCCAAAGTTGGGACACTTATTAGGTAGAAGATGCTTATTAATGGTAGAAAATGCAGCTGTGGTACTTTACCTGACACAGAGAGGGATAAAAGTTCAGTGCTGACGTCATGCAGAATAATGTGATGCAACAATTGTGGGGTGAATTCTGAACTCACCAGATCAGGAAGCAGGAGCAGCGTAAGTAGTGACAGACTCTGCTGAAACCTACCTCTGTGGCCTTGCATGCTTGCAGAGCTCCCTCGTGGAACTGTAGCAGGTATTTCAGCATGTCGGTACACAGTTATTGTGCTTAAGCTAGCTCAGGTGTCTCTAACATACAGCTGTGTAGACATGATATAAAATTAAGATCCATTTGGTTTTTTGGTAGGATAATTTATAGCTCAGTAGGCAGAACTGCAAATGAATGCATGTGCTAACTGCTACAGGCCAAGAAGACCTTCTGGTCACTGTTTGTTCTTGGCTACTAGGCTTGCTCTAGGCTATTCCTTTGACACATGTCAGTAATGTGTAAGACCCAGCTGCATCTGTGTAGTTTTCAGTGCTAGCAATTTGAGAAACATAAGCTGAAGGACCAGTGCAGCCAGGAATGAAATAATCCTGTTATCTTCAGTAGACAACAGTTTAAGATTAATACACATAGTTACTCTACTTTTTATTATGTGCTCCCTGATCCTCTACTACCAAATATATCTTTGGACATTTAAGATTCCAAATCACTTTGTTATGCTAAAGAAGTTTTAGGGGAAGGAGAAAGGGGAGTGGTGTTTGACTGCAATATATAAGTTTCATAAGAAAGAAACTAGGAAGAAAGAGGGGCTCTGAAGCTTGAGGTATCAAAGCAAAACCAGAAGCACTTAGGAGACTGTTTTGTATGTAGCATAATTCAGTGCAAGTTCTTGGGCTCTCTGATGAGGCTCAAAATAAAGTGAAGGGATTCTTAATACTAGGATATTGAAATACATGGTCTAACTATATTAGATCCCTGTGAACACATGACTCCTAGACAAACTGGACATTGCCTCCATATTAAGTTGTTCTAAGAGTTAGGGACTGGTCAGCAGCAGCATAAAGTGTTCTGTAGAGTGAAGTTGCTTGACACAGATATTCCATCCACTTGTTGCATCTCCCTTAACTGTAAGACATGCATGTGTTTCTGTGGATGCAGTCAATCCAGAAGTTCAAGACTGGAAATGATATCCCTTGTCACATGCTCTTGTTTTGGCTGGAACAGAGTTTATTCACAGTTGAGAGAGAAACATCTGAGGTTAACTAACTTTGCTTGGAGGTGTTGTTGTGGGTGGGGCTGCTACAAAGGAAGCCCGTATGACTGGCTTAGTCACACTGCCTAATTACTAAAGTGCTGCCATCACTGGGGAGTGAAAGCCATCCTTAATTGTCCAGAACCTTTCTCCAGCCTAACTTTGTGTCCTAATGTCTATCTGAGCATGACTTCCATTAAAAATCTACGGGATCTTTGCTACAACCAGGCAGAAAACTCTACCCAAAAAATAATTGGTTTGGAAAGTAGAAGTATTTCCGGGAATTTCTGAGCAGCTTTCCTTTCAACTGATGAATTTCTTAAAGTTACTTAAGAGAAATAAATAGCTTCATACAATATGCCAGCTAATTTGCTTGACAGCTGATGAAGAAGGAATGGGGAGGGCAACATGGAGAAAAATGATTCACTGGAAAATATTTGCCTTCTGCAGAAGTAGTCAAATAATGACAGGTCCCAGTCAGAAATAAAGCAGTCATCAAAAAAAAAAAAAAAGATTCATTACATAATTTACTTCAAGCAAATAATGTGACCACCTCTGTTCCTCAGCTACAAAAACAAATTTACCTAATAGCATATGACAGGTCTTTCTTAGGAAAATATATTGCTATACAGTCAGCATGTACATTTTTAAAGGAACTGGCACTGGGGGAAAAAAAGCACCCTTCAAGCACTTAATAAAAGAGATTTTTCTTTATGACTTTAATTTCAAATACATTAGGAAAATCACTTGATTCTCCTTATCTGCTGCCAGATTTTGAATAACCGGCTTTCAGAGCACTACAGTGCTCAAGCTAATTTAATATTCTAAGAGGAAACTTGTCAAAGCAGCATGTGGTGTCAGCCACAATGGTTTGGAAGTTTACCATTGTGTAAAAACAACATCAGCATCATCAGATCACAACATGAGAGATGGGGACTGATGCAGGCTCATCACAGAAGGAATCTTTGTTGATCTTACCAGTCTTGTAGCAAACAGGTTCAGGGGGTAGGACTGTGCTTTATGATTGTCAGTTGTGAGCAGCACTAACCATAGATCTCAAAAACTTAGTTCAGCATGTGAATCCAACTGAGTTCTGACCTGAAGTGGAGACAGTCATTCCAAGTGGTTCATAGTGTTTGCCCACAGATACCTGTTTTTAGTGGAACAAAGCTGAGTCAATATCATGTTTTTATAAATGCTGGTTTGTTAGTTTGAGACTATCTGGAGGGGATCCTGCCAGCAAAAAAAAAAAAAAAAAAAATGCAGTTTATCATATCTTTTGTCTGAAGTTTCTCCAGAGCAAAAATATACTGCCCATAGACTGTGCCTAAGGCTTCTGCAATTTTTAGAAACCATTTGTAACCATCTAAACGTTGCTGTTGGCAACTGCATTTGGACAAAAGAAAAGTATGCAAATTCTCATGAATTCAAGTCCAGAGTAAATTTGTCCTAACCTTCCATGTAAACATTTTAAGATGTGAAATACATATACCATCGATCTCACCAATAAGAGAGTGAACAAACTGCCAGCAGAAATGTTTATAGGGGAAAATCTCTTTTACGCTTTGGAAATAAGGTATATATGGAATTTTATAAATTCTAAATGCTATTGTTACACAAACATCAAGGAATATGAAACTGGAAGAGCCACTGCCCTCCTTCCTGATGTCTTTGTTGTCAGTCAGGAGAACGGAGGAGTGCTGTAGTTTGCACAAGTTAGTGCCCAAGAGTAAGTAAGCACAGGAGGACAGGTGTTTTATGGCTGCAGCCTTTAAGGGGTGTTTATTAACTTATTCGTGGATGCAGATGTTTATTCTCAGGGCAGTGGAAAAGATATGAGTTCCAAGGGACTCTATCCTGTCAATTGTGTTTTCTGTGTCTTCTACCAAGACAGTTCCTCGGTAAAGATTTGCTCTCTTAATTGTTTCTCCATTCTCATATTAATATAAGCTCATCAAACAAATGCAGCTTTGATGAGGGTGTAGTGAGCAACAGAAGAATTTGCTTTCTTGCTCTGAATGTCTGTAGATATACAATCTAATTTACAGTGGTGGCACAGTAAGTGGCACTAGTCAATGAAGGGTGGAAATGTACCTCACATAGCGATTCTGCCTGTCCTCATACATGAATCTAAGAAAGGCGGGATAAATCATGTTGTGAGTTACTGATCTTTGTTTTGGAAACAGAAGCGATGTTTGTACAAGATGCTAATTTCCAGACAGCTGGAGCTGGATAGTTCCCATCCCGCAGGTCTACTCCTGGATCTGCTTCCAACCAACTCAAGTATGCTATTTCAGTTATTACCCTTGTAACTGTATTTCTGAATCAGAGGAAATAATTCCAAATTCATCTTCATTGAAGGATCTTTACAATCCTCGGTTTCACCCAACTCCACAATACTAAAAACACTTTTATCCTCCAAAACCAGTATGCCCTTATTTGTCTAGAGATTGGGAACACAGTCCTTATTTCACTCCTTTTTGTAGCTTTGCTTATTTTTAAGGATATCCAGCTCCTGAGCTCTTTGAGGTCTTCTGCATAATGTTTGTATTTCAAATGGGTTTTATTATTGTCATCTTAGTCTTAGGCCATTAATTCTGTGGTGTGCAACTTCAGCTCAGTGACTTTAAGGTACTGTTTATTTATTATTAAAGCCCGAGATGATTTTGTCTTGTGGAAATACAAACATCCTCTAGAATTCATGCCTTCAAGGCTATTTTTTAAGCTGAAGTCTTTTTCTTATCAGAGAGTTGCACAACTTCAGTAGCTCACTGCAGCACAATGTGAAGGCCTTTAGAAAATCAGAAGTGATTTATGCAAAAGATTTTTCACTAATCCCTCATCAAATACCACATTTCTGAGAGACATTTGAGGAAAGTAAGCTCTTAGTTCCCACAAATATTTATACAGGCTCAATACAGCTATAAAGGCAGAAGAGGCAAGTCAGTGATGAAACAGAAAGGTTTCTAAGCGAAAATATTTACTCATGGGAAAATGCATCGTGAGGCTTTAGAAAAATAAATGGCACGATAGCAACACAAATAGCACAGAAACTCTATTAAGTATCACTTTGAGTTTGCGCACTGTGAGCGCTATATTGTTTCCTGTCCTTTTCCACAGTGCTTAACATAGCAGAATGAGAGCAGGGCCAGTACCAAAATTAGCTGTTTGTTGCATGCTGATAGTTGTGATGAGACCCATGAGGCTGGTCAGTTAGCTTTAGTTCAGGAAATACAGAGACGCTGTTTTCAAAGATGAGTGTTTCAAATGAAGTTTCAAACTGCATATTTAACCTTAAATGTTCTAATATAAGCTTAGCACTTCACTTATTTATATTATGTAGTTCTGAAACTGCACAAGTTCTTCATTAAGAGTCAAACGGAATGTCTTCCACTTTATCTTTGAGAGCATAGCTTTTCTCTTCAAAACCCTTGTTGTGATATGTGGAACACAGAATGTCCCAGCTGCTCAGTCTGAATACTTTTTCCTTTCAAATTTGAAGACTCATTATGAGGGGCAAAAATGTCCATTCAGAACCAGATACAGGATTTGTCAGAATGCAAAGTTATGGAAAGTTTTTCTCAAATATAGTAAGAAACACCTAGACTAGCTTCTTTTAGCTCTTCATTTGGCAAATGAGAAGGGACAGCCCAAGGAAATGCAGCTTCTCTTCCATTCTGAATCAAATGTTTATTGCCACTTCCCTGAATCACTTGATAAAAGGTGAAATACCCATAAAACTTATCCACTTAATGAGAACAGGATAAAGTTGGTGCAGGATAAGTAATACAAGAAACATTTGAAATCAAAAGGAAGTCAAGGAATCATTTAAAAGGAAATAAGCAAAAATGTATTAAAAAAAAAAAAAAGAAAAGAAAAAGAAAGGAGATTAGCGAGACTGATTTCTGCAGATAAGATTTGTTCCTCTTTGATTATTAAAGAAGAGAGAATAACAGAGCAAGGACGTGTGTCTCTGGTCACTTTGGACTCTGTTTGTAGCTTTGTTCCTGAATTAATTTTAATGTGTGACATAATCACTGTGTCTGCCTCAGTGGCAGTCATTTGGTTCCTCCTATTCATTTGACTGTCTATCATATTTTAACTCTTCAGTGTGGGATTTATGTATTGCTGTAGATGTTGCAGTTGCCTCTTTATAAGGCAAGGGTGTATGAACTGCTTTCTTCTCTTCTTAGCAGAGAGAATTAAGAATAAGCAGAGTCATTTTTCTTCTACCTTTGAAGCTATCCAGCTGGTGGCTGAGCACAAAAGAGAAAGGGGAAATCTGGGCAGAAAACATATATAAGGAAGACCGAAGTAACTGTGGAGAAAGCAAAATACAGAATACTAGGTTTTGGCTGTAAAAACGTAGCTTTAGCTAATTCAGGCTGATTGTATTTGTATGGTCTGTAATTAAAAGGCACTGTAGCAAGAATGGGTCAAATTCTTTTACAGTAATGATTCTGACCTTCTGCATTTCACTGACACTGAAGTGGTTATAATTAAACAAAACTCTTTTTCTCAAGATTCTTCTGAGTACTGAGGCAAATGGTAGATGAAAAGCAGTACCTTTGTGATAAAAACCCTCAAGTCAGAGTCACAGGAGAAAAACTGGAGTTTGTTTTGCATTCCATGACAAATAGCAAAAGCATAAAGAAATGTTAAGCTCCAAATTAGATTTAAAAATTCTTCAAAGGTATTTCTAAATGTCACACCAATATTTTTCTTACAAAATGTAACTCAAATTGTCTTCTTGGTTGTGTTCTGCATTCTGCAGAAACCTCTTCATTGATGCCTCTTACAGATCAATAGTGCGTAAACATATTTCCTTTCTTGTTAATCCTATCAGGTGCTACCTTATTTTTAACTTGTATCTTTTGAGAAGCCCTCACCTCTGACATCTCTTAGTCAAGAAAAAAGTGTTCTTGTTTTAATCAGTTTTTTTTTTTCTCCTGTTAATCTCCCTCACAAGTCTTAATGGTAAATGTCCTTACCCCTTGATCTCTTACAACACTTATTTTCTATCACTGCATGTTGTTCACTACAGTTACAAGAGAGCATGACCATGAATGTTAGTAAATTGTTACTTTTGGGAAAAAGCTTGTAGAAATCTTAATGGAGTGTATGAAAAAGAAATAAATAAAAATTATAGGAAAAATGAACAATTTTCATTGAGCAAGGATCAGAGACTTTATGCTGTAAAGTCAATGCAAAACTACTCACGGATTCAGCTGCATCATGTTAGGTAAAACAACCGTAGACTTTCATCTGCTGTTTTGCCTGGATGGGTTGAGGGCCACGGAAACGACCCCAGGGATGGAACACCTCCCCTGTGAGGACAGGCTGAGAGAGCTGGAGCTGTTCAGCATGGAGAAGGATCCAGGGAGACCTGAGATCAGCCTTTCAGTATCTAAAGGGGGCTGTAAGAAGGAAGGGGACAGAGCCTTTAGCAGGGTCTGTGGTGACAGAACAAGGTGAAATGATTTCAAACTAAAAGAGGAGAGATTGAGATTGGATATAAGGAAAATGTTTTTAACAATAAGAGTGGTGAGGCACTGGCACAGATTGCCCACAGAAATGCTGTATGCCCCATCCCTGGATACTCTCAAGGTCAGGCTGGACGGGGTTTTGAGCAATCTGAACAAGCTGTAGGTGGCCTTGTTTACTGCAGGGTAGTTGAACTAGATGGCCTTTAAGGGTCTCTCCTAAACGATTCTAGGATTCTATGAACCTGTGCCAACATCTGCCCAGCTCCTTTAAACTCTCACAGCAGAGCCTTAGGTTGTAACTAAATTAATTACAACAAGGGCCTCTTCCCTTTCTTTGCATTGGAGTTGCAGGAAAATTTCTAAACCACCAGAAGATCAATGTTTCATCATAAATATGGGGATTTGTTGCCTTGTCGATAGGAAGAGGGAAGTAGCTTGTCTTAGTAGCACATTGCTCCCCTGCAGTACTTCAGAGCAAGTAATTGAACAGCTTGTCAGGCACTGCTGTTGAAATTCTGAGCAGCCTTAAAAATTTAGTGCTACTGTTGTCTGACTGCAGCAGAGCCAGAATGAGTGGTAGAGCCCTTGCTCTTTCAAGCAGCATCCCTTCCATGGCTATGCTGTGACTAAGGAACCAGCAAGGATAAGGGTGACAGAGACAAGTCTGCTCTCCCAAAACTTCTGCCACTTTAATGAGACATGTTTTTTTCATCATATTCGGGCAAAATGAATTTAGAGCCAGTGTTCCCAGAAGTGAAGTCATTTATTTGACTTCAGTATTAGTAAGCCCAGAGAAGCAACCCATCTCTCTGAGGGTGAAACAGTGAGGACAGCTCACTGCTTCACATTTGGAAAATAACTTCAACTACTTTCAGGTCAACTACCACAGAGCAAGATCTCTGAAATCTCTGGAAACTTGGGTCTGGAATCATCCCAATGCTAAAGGAAGGGAATAGTGGGTACCCACAGCTCTACCTTCCTCACTTTGTGTTTGCACAGTGGAGACAACTGGGGATGGAACTTACCTTGCTAGATTGTGAATATTTTATTCAAAACCTTTAGTGAAAGTTTGTGAGATAATTTAATCAATCTGTGAATTACTAGGTCAGTTCTATTAGTTGCATATCTAATAGGAAAAGCACGTTGTGTTTCAAAAATGACACTCGAGTAATTCAGTGAATAACATTCAGCCAGCTCTTCCAGCAACTGAAAAGAACCTATAGAAAAACAATTAAAATTAAACTATGCCTCAAACGAGTCTGAATATTGCAGCCTATTCCAGTACCAAAAATGTTTTCTACTACTCTAGTTGTCTAGTGCATTCCCATTGGAGTTTTTAGATAAGGCTGAAATCAGCAAGCACCCAATGCTCATTGTACTTTCCTACAAGCTCTGCTAATGTATGAGTGATAATCTCTTTTCAACAAAACAAAATTACAGAAAAAAAAAAATAATTACTGACTTCTAGGAGAAATGATAAAGGAAATCTTGGGCTGGCTCAGAGCATTTTTTGACAGTCTTTCTTGAATGTCTTGGCCTTGGATATTGTAGGACTCAAGAACAGCAAATGTTCCTGATCATTTCCTTTGAAGCTTTTGCAGAGTCATGGTATTGCTATGAAAGTGTGCTAAAGGAAAAACTTCCAGAGCTTGGTTTGTAATCAGACTAGTCACATCCTCTTTGTTTATTTTCAGTTCAGAGAGAAAAAAATATATATCTACAGAGCATGAAGACCTGAATCCACTGAGATCTGTTTCACCTGAATGACTTCATTGTACACCCAAACTATTCCTGCATCAACCCATACAGCAAACCCACCACTGGGGTTTTAAGCGCTGGAAGCCATCCCATATAGGTCATGGCTAGCCCAGAGTTCATAACAGATTGTTGTTGCCTTCAGCAAACTTGGGAGAATGGTATGAGACCATATGAACCTTCCAGCCCATTTTCCTTCTTCTGTAAGAGCGTAATATTATCCTGGTGCCCATGCTGTGAGAAATTGTATAGTGAATGCCTTTTCTGCATGATAAAGAAGGAAAACCTGCTTTTGGGGATAGTTACGGAAATATGTTTCAGATTTATAAGCTGATCTGTGACATTTATTTCAGTCTTAAATTGGCACTCACCTACAAGTGAGGTGAAAGAAGTTTACTTCTATAATAGATGCATCTCTTTAGTTAGGCAGTTTTTCTTCTGCAGTATTTCTCAGAGAGAAAGGAAAACATCCTTCTCACATGCAGAGAAAAACAAAATAAGATGAAACAGAGGCTCTTCTATCAGAGCTTTTTTAACTCTGCTTGGGAAGTGGGAGGTGCATTATTTCTTACACACAAAATCAAAATCATAGAAATAAATAAAATGGTGATTGGTTTATACTCCTCAATGAAAAACAGCTCAAATTTTTAGACCAGAAAATTGTCATTAGGTCTGAGTGGAAAAAAAATATACAATCCACATTTATGCTATTGACACTAGTTAGGAATTATAATGGTTTGTAGTTCCTGTGACACAAGAGTTTGCTAGAGCTGTTGATTTTGTTATCCTTTCAGCATTTTTCAGAATCAGAAAATGGTGGAAATATTTTTTTCTGTGATTGGGTTTTTTTAAGTGCTTGAAAAAATTGTTTACTGAGATTCAGGAATAAAAATCCTACTGCCTCTTTTCACCTTTTCTGTTCTCTCTTTCTCCTTTCCCCTTCTTTTCCCTTCACTGACTTTAGAGTCTCAGCTCCAAGCAATTAGGTAAATTCACAATTAGAATTAACCTGACATCCAGCATCCGAACAGACGGTAAATGTCTCTACTCTGTGATTTTCCACATCCTTTGCATGTATCATCTCACAAAACTGAGGGGGAGACTGGGTTAAGCATATTGTAGAACTTCAAATACATCATTTCAACCTTTTGTGCCAGGTAGGAGAAACACTGACTGCCAGTTTTGAAACTGAAGTTTTGCAAGATTATTTGTGAAAAGGCTATTGCCCTACTGCCTACCAATAACACAGGATATTTAAGCTCTGTAGAAATCCTAATGTCATCATGATGTAGAACATCCTGCATGCCCATGCAAAAAACAAACAAACAAAAGTTATTGTGTGAGGCTAGCAGGATCTCTCTAAAAGACCTACATCAAGAAAATGAGGCTTTGTTTCTTCTGCCCGGGCATCGCTGTACTTCATAAATATATCCATGAATTACATATACAGCCCCTGATTCAGCAGAGAATTTGCATAAATGCTTAACTCTAGGGTTGTGCTTAAATTTAAGCACAAGGTTAAGTGTTCTTCTGAATCATACATCTTTCAGGAAGCAACTCTTTTCTTGTCAACAACATGGTTTATTCTTGCTTTTGATTGGTCAACTATGGATTTCATTAAATTATCCACCTTCTTTACCAGCTAAATAATATAAAAGCAAGTCTCATGACTTTTGTCACTTCAGTGTACCATAAGTGCAAAGATATTTCTACATATCGCACAAATACTGAATATTCCTCTTTGCTTTGTCTTTTATGCAGACATTTCTTGTAGAGAAAATGCTGGGGAAATTATTCTCCTCTCCTGAAACACACTTAGAACAGCAGATTGTTCAGCTTCAAAGAAGTGAACAGTCTTAGTAAAGTTTACAAAGGGAATGCTCTGGTTTAAACCTAGGTACATGCTGGAAATACTGTGATGAAAATGGGTCTGCTTATGTGGATTTTGATTTTATTTTTTTATACTCAGAACTTTAAAAATAGTTTGTTCTCTAACAGCTCCTGTTTAGAAAGCAACAATTGTGTTTTTTAGACTTACTAAAGTCTTGAAAATATCACTGAAATTGCTCTTCTCAATAAGTTTGATTAGTTATCCATGGCTCTTTGTTAGGGGTACTTGGTCTCCTTTAGCATCTCTGCTATTGTCAGCTCTCTCTGTAATAACTGGGTGATAAAACAGCTGAAGGATTGCCTTGATAAAAACACACTGCTGAGTTTCCATAACTGTCAACCAGCATAATTGCAATTAGCCAGTTATTAATTGATTCACCATTACAGAAGACATGTGTACTGAAAACAGTCCATATTCTAAGGAGTATGTAATGTAGGAGGCAAAAAACAGGAAAAAAAATCAGGCATAGGGAGGACCTGAGAGAGACTGGGGTTTGTTGTTATTGCTGGTTGCATTCTGTTTGCTATATTTTGATTAAATGTCATTCTTTGTGCACTATTGCTAGATATTCTTTGATTTTACTGTTACAGAGGGCAGAATCTGATCTTCCCTCTGGCTGTGCATTCTGCTTTCTGTCTTTCATGCCCTCCTCTTTTCTACTGAGTTACCTGTTGTTAACAGCACAAATGATCAAAAACATGTCCTTGCTAAAGTCAGACAACAAGCTGTTCATGACTCTAAAATAAAGAAGCCTTCTGGTTATTTGGCTCAATTGGAGCCATATGGACTATCTACCTCCTAAGAGCAAGTGACAATGAGTTGGAGAAAGAGACTCCCTCCCCGAAACACTAAACAGAACGTGTTGATCTAATTGACAGAGAAAAGATCAGGGAGGTTAAATAAAACAGAATCTGATACAGCCACTGCTTAAAATACTCTGTAGGCTTAAGCAAAGGTTAAGAAGCTCAAATGAGAGATGAAATTATTTTAAACTATATTATGAAAATTGCAAAAGTGCTACAGTTGTGTGAGCCTTTGTATATAGATGTATGTCAGAGTATTTTCCTGTTGCGTAGTACAAACCATTGCAGAAGAAAATGCAAAAGCATTTCAGTGAGTACAGGCAAGCCTTGAATTACAGAAGAGAAGGTTAGTGTAGTCAGCATATCTGCAGCAATTGCAGAAGAACCTTGCTGATACACACAAGATGAGGCCATTCGGTCACGGAGTTGAATTCCAGGTACTGCACACATTATCACAAATATCAGAGCAAGCTATGCAGGAATTGCACAAGAAACTACCCATGAGACATGCAGCTCAGGGACTTCTCTTAATAGTAATTAAACTGTCCAACTGTGGGCTGAGTCAGTACTTCTTCCCTGGCATGAGCTTGCAATTTGAAGCAATTTTTACTTCTCAGGCCAAAAAAATATTTTCCTTTCTTCATCTGAGCCTTTGTCAAAGCCTTAGTGGCAGCAAACCATTCATGCCACAGCTTCTGCAGATGCTGCTAGAGTAAACAGATTTTTACAACACTGGTCTTCCCTCCTTGATGTTTGCCTGCCCTCTGTATTTAACTGTGATATATTTTTTTAGTGGCAGATGCCTTGATAAGTTCCTATTGCAGCCTGTTTTCTTTCTGATCCAGCATTAAAGTATTTTTTTTCTTTCTTTTTACAGCACTTTGAGAATCTCCTTTCACAAATTACAACATGCATACTTTATAAAGCAACTTAGTATGCTAAATTATGCACAAATCAGCCTAATTTTGCCTGAAGGCATCTGTCCAAGTTGAAATGAACCTTTAGAAGTTCATTATTAGCAGTCTTAAGTGCTGTTCTTTACACAGCTGTAGATGCAGAAATCTTGAGACAGTGTCTGAAGGCCTTCAGTTTTGTTTGGTTTGTGTACAGTGACAATAACAAAAAGATGGTGGTAAATACCCAAAAGGTTATTTACAGAACAAACTCACCCATATGGAAGCCTTCAGTCTGCTGGGAACCACTGAGACAATATCCACCAAGGAACAATCTCCAAGAGATGCTGCCTTAGTGGTCAGCCGTTAAATGAGGTCTAGAGGAGATGGAGTCAAGCTTCACCCCTTCCAGGAGCAAAGCTAAATTACTCTCACCTGTGCTCCCACAACTGACCCAACACATGTCTCAGCTGATTAATCAGAGGTTCAGGCTGTGATTACCAATTTCCCATACAGTTTGGTTTTTAGATAATCAACAGTTTAATTGGGAAACCAAAAAACCCAAACCTGTTGTGGTGCAAAGTCCATGAGTATGCCCAGAGCCTGGATTCTAAGTAGATTTAGGGGAGACTGATTTTGAAAGAATTGCAGTGTTCAAAAAATCTTGTACTTATTAAATAATGTTAGGATCCTCATAGGTGCTGAGTCCATATTTGATCCTGGCACTGTCATTTATTTGTTTATGAGTTTAGCTGGATGTTTTTCTCCTGATAAGCAACCACACAGAGAACTGCAGAGCTCCAGCAGAATGATGAAAAGGAATTTCTGTATATGTATGTAAATTGGCATTTGGGGTTTATAGTTAAGCAGACTGATTTCTTCTTGGTTTATTTTTGGCATAGGCAGTGGGTCTGAGTGCATCCTCAGCAAGTTTGAGGGTGACACCAAGCTGAGTGGTGTGGTTTATACGCTGGGGACAAGGGATGCCAATCCAGAGGGACCTTGACAGGCTTGAGGGTCCATGTGAACCTCATGAAGTTCAACAGGGCCAAGTGCAAGGTCCTACACAAGGGTCAGGGCAATCCCAAGCAGACATACGAGCTGGGTGGAAACTGCACTGAGAGAAGCCTTGAAGAGAAGGACATGGGAGTGTTGGCTGATGAAAAGTTAAACATGAGTCAGCAATGTGTTCTAGCTAGCAGCCCAGAAAGCCAACTATATCCAGGCCTGCATCAAAAGAAGGGTGGCCAGCAGGGCAAGGGGCGTAATCATCCCTCTCTGCTCTGCTCTCATGAGAACCCCACCATTAAAGTTGTTGGATATGGTCAAGCCATTGAAGCTTCCAGTCCAGAACTGTATTGTGGTGGAAATACTTTTATGTTAGCTGAATTCAGAAGATGGTGTTACTAGGTGGTGTGATCTCAGCTTAACCCAGTGCAGAGTAATCAATGAAACAAGCATGTAAAAATAAGACACTTGGCTTTATCTCATTTCCTTTTCTGTTCTTTGAAGAGCAATGTGCCAATCCCAGCCACAACCTTCCTGTAAGATTTGGGCTGAGTCCATATTTGATGGCTGAAAATTAGGAATGAGATGAACATTAAAGTGAATGTCAAAGCAGTTGCATATAATTTTTTTTTAGTTTAGAATCCAGGAATGGTGACACTCCATCACAAAAGGAACACTAGTTCCTGCACAGTTAGAGTCACTAGGCAACTGTACTCAAATTCTTCCTTGGTCCAAGTTTTCATCTAATGAGAGCAGGCTGACTAAAATATGCTAAAATAAGAACAAGATATGCTCACTGCTCGCACTAGGGAAGAGCTTTTAGTGCTAAGTAGATAAGTGAATTGCTACTTCTTACTTTTGTCACACGTACAGCAACTTCTTGATAGGTACTCAAGAAATGTCCTACTCCAAGGTTTGCTGTGGAAACCATTATACAAGTTTCTTCGTTCAAGAAGACTGTATCACTTTTTTGAAGGCCAGTAGTTAGAATAAAGATCCACATGGTACATGTCCTTTACTACCAGAGAATTATGAACAGTTACGATGACTTTTCAACTGTGCCTTGAGATGAATCTCCTGGTTATTTTTCCTCCCTTTGAAGTACGATAAATCACACGGTCTTCTAGAATACATTTGCACTCAAAAAAGGCAGATTGGTATGAGATGGTGGTGTAGTTTCTCGGACATTACTAATTACGTAATCTTTTTAAAACAGCATTTGTATTTTTTAATGTGTCTCATCATTTTGATTTCTAAAAATCCATAAAGGAGTGTGTTAATACATGATCATTTGATATAGAGCAGCAGGAATATGGCAAATGCATTAAATCAAACTGTGCTGATAGTCTAAAGAGGGCGTGCAGTCAAGAAAAGCAGAGTGCACTTAAGAGCAATGTATGTATAACAGTCTCAAATTTTGGAAGGACCTACTTGCCCCAGCACTTTTCTGGTCATGTTTGTTCCTGTATCTCTTGAACAAGAGTCATCTTTCCCTTACTAGAAATGTTATTATCTATACATACAAATTCAAGTTCAGGTTATGTTGAGTGCTTCAAGTTATGCTGAGAATTAGCCACTAGTGGACAGCCTATCATCATCTGTGCTCTCCGATGAATGCAGAATGTTTGGGGGTTATCTCCAACTCTGTCTCTTTCATGTTCCTCAGCTTTGAAACCTGCTCAAGGCAACTCAAATGTCACTGACAGGTCAATGATCAAAAGTTGACTCCTGTGTCTGGGCTGAGCCCTCAGCATTTATAGTCACTCTTTATATGTTTTTCTCTCTTTTAGAAAGGAAAAATAACCAAAACCAGTTAGATCATAAAAGCTAATTCTAGTGACTGTGGTGGTCATTTTCAGATTAATCTCTTGTCTTCCAAGGAAGGACTGATTCAGCAATCTCCTTGTTTATATATAACAGTAAAAGTCCTTTGGCTGATTATAGAAGAGCTCAACATATGATGTTACTTCCATTGTTCTTTCGTTTTTTAGATTTCTTTGCCATAGAAGCCGAACAAATAACCCTACCTCCCCTCAATGTAGTTTTCCTCACATACTCAAATCATTGATAGAAAAATAGTTAATTTCAGAAAGGCTCAGAAAAATGACTGATTGCTCATTTTGAAATGATGGTGTAGATGCATCAATAGTTAGTATATTGAAATGATTTCAAGGATAGCTTGTTCATAAGGAAGAAAATATCACAGTTAGATAGCAAGCCTTTGTAAGTTGTATGAGGATGGCTGATACTATTCTTACAAGGTCTTTGCACTCCTTCTATCTCTTTCATTTTCCACCACAGTAGCTGTCAGCTCATGTCTGTTTGCTGAATGCATGGCAAATAACCAAAAATTCACCTGAAATATTTCAGAGAGGTGGTAGATTCTGTATGGGTCAGCAGTGCCATGTTTCTTAGCAAATCCTTACAAAAATTACTGAGGAATTCACATTTCTCTCTAAGAATTATCTTTTTCTTTTATCCTCTAACTCTTCTGTAATTGTTTTTTCCACATTAACGCTTGTAGTAGATGCATTCAAGGTCACTTAGGTAATAGATTGTTTTTAAAAGTCTTCTCCCGCTTCGCTTACACTATTATTTCTTCTTCAGGAAAAAGCATGTTTTTTGTCTTTATGGAGAATTTATAAAAGAGACAAAAAGTTCTTACTGCAAGGAAATACGCCCTGAAGTCTTCTTAGGTAGCTCAGTGCTCAAGAACATGGTTTCAGTATCATTTAAGCACATATTGAATGGATTGTTTTACTTGAATAATGACTGGATAGTTTCATCTTTTCTTCAAAAACAACGTGATTCAGTCACCAGATCCAAGAAGGTAACACGTTTCTGTACAATGGAATAAAGAGTATTTAGTATTTGTATGTTCAAGGTTTGTTAATAGATGTCCCTTGACTACATCCAACAGTTAGATATTATTCACTCTATTTTCTTTCACCCCTCTGAACCTAATGGAAATTTGACTGTCAAGTTATTGAAGTGGAGGCTGAAAATACTGGGGTTTGTATCCCCAGCTGCACTGGATGCTGTCTGTGTTTTAAACCATAGTGTGTGCTTGCTAAACCATAGCATTGGCAGACTATCTGGAAGGCTTCAGAAGTTAACAGGAAGGTCCATCAGATGGCTGCTTCTCTGCTGCTTGTGCAGGGAACAATGGCTGGGGATGGTAGATATTCGTCAAGCTTTCTCTCCTTCCAGCAGAGAAATGGAAGACAGAAACCGAGCAATGACAGCCCATTCTGTGAAGCACCAAAGGTCGGTCCTTCTCTGTTTGGCTGACTAGCAAAGATGCAGCATTAGGCTGTTGAGCACATTAATTTCAGCCAAGTTGCCCATTAGTCCCAGTGAGCTGTTGCGTATCAGTCAGTACACGTTCTTCACTTTTATTTCTCCTGCACATGGTAAAGATTTCAGCCAGTGAAGTGACAAAGAAGTGAAAGGTTACAAGCACTTAGTTGCTTACACATTGCCCACTATTAGCAGGGCAAATAGAGTCACGAATTACTGCTTGTACTTAAGTGTGCAGTTCACATCAAATATACCCAGCACACCACGTGGTCGTTTATGTAATTAAAAAAATAAAAATAAAAAAATGAGAGACTTGAAATAATTTAACATAGAATAGTTGATAAAACTACCTAAAGTGTTTCTTTTGTTGTAGATTGTGTAGATTAATTACTAGTGCTAAGAGGATCCCAATTACCATGATCAGGATTCCTGTCCTGGCAAACAGTACTGAAAGCGAATTGCTGCAGACTGCAGTTACACAGCAATACTGAGACCCTGCTTTTGACTGCAGTCAGCCAGCAGCAGGCATGAAAAAGAGAACCAGACATGGTGCTAGGCCTCCTTTTCTGCTTTCCAGCAGCGTATCTATCATTCAGGGCTATTCAGTGAATCAAAAGTTCTTTGCATTCACACAACAGCCACCTCTTGTATTTACAGGGCAGCTGGCTAATCAGAACTCAGATGAGTTACCTATTCAGTCTGTACAACTTTGGAAGAGATTTCCCAGGTGTAACAGCTTCAGCTTTAGGCTTTTAATATAGGGAGATCAAAAAGACAAATGTCCTTTTGTGGAAAAATGTTTCCCACAAGCACATTCATCAGCCCCATGTTTAGCTTTGTGTTAGTCCTGAGGAAGCTGCTCTGGACTTCAGATCAAATACAAAAGCCAGGAGCTTAATGCATCTGGTTCTCTGCTGCCATGCAATCTCAGAGCATGTATGTAGTCCTATGCAGATACATTGTTCTCATGGTGTACACACTATGGAGATGATCTGTGTATTCACAATGACTATCATTCTGTTAGGTAGGGATGTCTACCTGCCTAATGCTGACTAGTAAAATGATTTGCTTTCCAAATCTCCAAAAAATCCACACAGTGAGCCAATAGATGATATAGGCAAGGTGACCTCATAAATAGTAATCTGCTGCCAAAATCTGTGGGCAAAGATGTGATGTGATAGATGTGATAGAAAAAAAGTTATATTTCCTTTTCCTTTCCAAAGAGGAGTGGGAGAGGTTTGGGGCAAAAATACATTCAAAGTTAAAAAAAAACCCTGCATGTTCCCTTCATTTCAGTTGTTATTTCTGCAGCTTATCTACTGGAGACTGTAGAGAATCTTGACTGACACACTGTCATCTTCCTCTGCATTCTCAAGGAGAGCTACTCCTGCTGCTTGCCAGGAGTTGTAAAATTCAGGTGCCGGTTCACTCTCCAGTACTGCCCCAGGGAGAGCTCTGCTTGGAGTGCTTCCAGAAATGCTGGATCCGCTGATGGACAAGTGACACATTCTATCTCTATCTGCTGGAGCATGGGAGTTAGATGTCAGGACTTCCAGTTACTCACCTGATTTAGGAAGATAGGATGACCTGGTTTTCACAGAGCTCATGTAGGAAACAGGAGAGTTGTGCTTAATCTTGCTCTCCATCTCAGACTTCTTGTGTGATCTTTTGGGAAGTTACAGAAGAAGGGGTTCTTCACTTCTTTAATCAGGGAAAGGTTTAGTGTCTCGTTTTACACTGGTTCAGAAAACTTCAGTTAAGTGTTCAGACACCCTATTCAGACAATAATCTCCTGAAAATGATTCGCCTGAACTGTAATAAGCACCTGAATTAACATAGGATGAATCACCTCTCTTCTGGCTTAGATAAGGTGGATGTTATTCTCAGTCTCCCTCTGATTTTACTTCCTACCTGTAGAGTGCTTTACAGTTTTCTATCAGCAGTGCTTGTAAGGTACTCATCAGCTTTAATGGTGTTGCAGAATTTAGCTGCATGATTGATTTGAATTGTTTTGCCCTTCCTAACTATGTCAGCCACACTCCATTTTTCTCTATTAATGTAAGGTACACTCATTTCACACAGTGCATTTGAATCTCAATAAAAGTAGCCATGGAAAAGCTTTGGTGGGTACCGCTCAAAGAATCTCCCCTGCTGTAAAAGAACAGCAAACACAAGAGAAGGACTTGAGAGCTGATGGAGAAACAAATTTGCATGTGGAAGGAGTGGATTGTTATGAACAAGAGAAATGAATGTTTGCCAGGTCTGAATTACATCGGGCTGTTCTAGCGTTTGGTCAAGAGAATGGATCATGGACCTTTTAGGATCCCTTCCAACCCCCCTTTTTTTTTAAGTCTGAATTTCTTCTTTTACTTTGAAAATAATGTTTATCAATGGATGTTCTGACTTCTTTTCTCTCTTTAAGTGAAACGTGTCACACCGGTGAATGTACTTAAGGTTGAAAATAAAAATTGCCCCATATGTTCAGTAACTACAGGTACAGTGCTGCCCTGGTAGAAAATTGGCCAGATATTGATTTAGAAAGATAAGGTAAGATTCACTTCACTGAGCTTTATACATCTCACTTTTAGTGCTCTAACCCTGAGGTAATTGCACTGGCTCCCTATGTGTTCACTGCAGGCGCAGCATTCATAGTGCAGCAGTGCTTTATCAACAGGAGGTATTTTCTTATATTTGCAGGGAACTTTTGGCACAGAAAACAGAAATGTATAATGGCTCAGTACCTGACAGACAAAACTGTATTTTACCATCAGAAGCTGCAATTGTAGAATCGGATATGGGGTGGTTTGCTCCCACTCTTAGCATGGAAAAATAAATGCTAGAACATCAGTTTGTTGGCAATTCTTGCAGCAGGGTGTGGAAGCTTGATAAATGGGAATTAGGGGAAGGATCTGGATGGTTGCTCAAAGCCACCTCACTAGGCTGTGCTAGAGGAGGCAAACAAGTTGCTAATCTTAATATTCAGGAAAAACATGGAAACATGTGATTGACAGAGCTTTGGATTAATGGGTTATATCAGCTCAGCATATCTTATTCAGTACAGGATATCAGAAGGCTGTTAATTTTCTCCACTGTAGTGGTATAAATACTTTTCTCTTATAGTACTCAGAATGTTTGGAAGCATACAGACACACTTAGATTGAGTAATGTATCTCATATTCACTAAATTAGGTGAGAAACAACTTGAGGACAAATGATTGGAATAGTGTGTGTTTGTTATAATTAACATTATAGGCATATTAAAAAGATGCAGGAAAACAATACATCAAATTAAAAAGCTGAAGGGAAAGAACTGTGGGTTACAGAATATTCTTCTGTTTCACGATTGACAGTGTTTGAATAAGAAATCAGAAACACACTGGGTTGGACTTGATGATCCTTATAGGACTCTTCCTACTTGGGATATTCTGTGATTCATTTTTACAAGCTAATTGCTGGTTGTTCCCTGTCTTTCACAGGGCTGTTTTCATGTAAAGTTACATATGTAGAGAAGAGGAATGAGCAGCATTTACAATGTTTAGTAAATTAACATTACCAGTGAGGTCACAGAATATTAGAATTATTTCTTTCAATGTAAATCTACTGAAGACAATTCAGCTGTGAAGCTAGAGGATCAAAAAGTTAAGCAGTTTAAAGTCCAACCATTAAAATTCTTAGGTTACGTATAAATAAATGGACTTCTAATATTTATTTATTTATTTTGTGAGTGGAGAAAATACTTTAAACAAGCACTCTTCTATAATCAATGGATATTTATCCCCCAAAGAAATCAATGCGATATTCTTCTACCTTTCAGTTTAGCTAGTGACATGGTATCTTGAATGGGTGACTGTTCTCCATTGGGAAAACGTGTATGAATTGTCCAGCCTTTTCAAGAGGAACAGTTAGCATTCCTAAACACCTGTATGGCTTCCGCTCTTAATACTTTAAGTCAGTGATATTTCAGAACTTAGACGTCATTACAACATTATCAAAATCCATTTCCTACTTGTAAAGTTGTTTTGAGTTGTGAAGTCCAAAAATAAGTTACTACAGCTCCTTTGTTTTGCAGGTTTTGCTACTGTTTTTTTTTTTGTTTGTTTGTTTGTTTTGTTTCGTTTTCCTCATTAAAAATCATTGGTCTTTCAGCTTTCAGTCTATAAACACACATGTTTTGTTACCCTGGAGGCTTAGAAAGCTGTTTGTATACATGCGTATATATATACTTTGTATACATGCCACAAACACTTTAAAAATTCCAACGTTGACATAATTTATACATATGTATATATAAATACATATATTCAGACATGAATTTATGAGCACATTCATTTGCACTTGAGTTTAAGAATGTTTCTGAGTTTCATGACTGAGAGACCAATTTCTTAAGATAAACAGCTGTGTTTAAGTTAAAACGCATCTTGTGAGATAATAGGTCAGGAACTGATTTCTCTTAAGAGAAAGGACACACGATGTTGGGACTCAGTGACCCTCATCCTTAAGAAAATGTCAGATGTTGTCCATTCTGATAGCAGTGCATGAGCAGACAGAATTCAGGCAGGTAAAATGAAAATTATGTCCCCCGTTAGAGTAAAAACAAAACTGGGACTAAAAAAATAGATCAAAATTAGAATTGAAGTGAAAAGGAAAATTTTATCATTTTCCTGACCTCTTTTTTTTTCTGTAGATGTAATATAAGTAATATATCAGCTTGCTAAAAGATTTCTGTGCAAGGAAGGTAAGTTCCCAATCATTTTATTTAATAGGGGGAATTCTAAATAGGGCGTGAAATTGTCTAGCTCTGGAAGTTATGTATGTGCTCAGTAAACATTACAGTGGATATAATGCAAGAAGGGAACACAAGGCCAGGAGGGACTCGTTTTCTTCATACATACAATAGTTTGGTATTTCATTTCACACATAATTTAGTATTTCCCTGGAAGGAGAAATGAGCCCCTTAACACAAGTGAAAAATGAGTGTACAGATGGACTTAGTATAGCCTAAATCATCACACATGGTTTGAACTCCAAGAAAGGAAATTTGTCGGGAGCAAAGAAAGAAAGAACTCAGGTCAAGCAACATTTTTTCTGGCTGTTTTGAGTAATCTCTTAGGTTAAGAGACTAAGAGTCATAGATTAAAACCAGCCAAAGGTTTTTAAGGCACTTTTGAGAATTTGATGGGTTATGCCACTGGAAATGAGTGAAGTTGGGTGCTTAACTGCTTCTTAGCTGTTTCAGAAGCTCTCTCCAAGTATATATTTTGGCTTCCAGTGAGTTGGGCTGCTGTCCCCCTGTCCCCCCCCCCCCTGTTTTTTAGACTAATACTAAAAGGTAAGTCCCAGTAAGCACACGTATTACCACTAGCACAGGAAAAATACAAATTCCCAGTGAAAACTGAGTGTAATTAAAGGCACTTGAACACTGGAAATCTTAAGAGGATGCTGAGATTTGGTCAAAGAGTTTTAAAAGCCCTGGGTGGTGGATTTGTTTTGTTTTATTTTTTTACTATAACAGCATCCTTCAATGGAGATGAGGATAACAATCTTTGTTAGCTAGGAAGGATACTGACACTTCTTATACATTAACACTTGTTGTTGTATGTTCACGTGTACTACTACCAGCCAATATACAACAGCTTATGGACTGTGTGATGTAGTCAAAATTCTCTCTGAATTTTATCATAAGGGGTAATTTCATCTTCTTGTAAAGTGATTGTGGAGATGCTGTGTCTCATCTCAGCCAACAGTGGTGTGTTGTAGAAGGATGCAGTGCTTTACAGAGGGAGATTTCACTAGAAGTCAGTGGAAATTTGGGTGCTTGATTTGTCAGAAACTGTTACTGATGTGCGTTATTGAACCAAGAAGCTGTCATGCTGGAATCTGTATTTCATTTAATGGCTTTGAGAAAATCTGTAATTTGAACAGAAGAAGCCATCTGGTTTCTTCAGTTACTGGAGATACTACTCTGGTTACTCCATCCATCACTGTTGCTCCAGTGAGATGCTGCAATTCTAGAGATAGTAAGTCAGCCTTGGATCAGGATTCAGAGATGCAGCCTCACCAAGCAGTAGCAATGTCAGCAGAGCATTATTTCTGTTTCCCTCTGTATCAAGTGTCCTATTTGGTAGAAATAAGCAACAAGCACAACTTGGTCGTGTGTTGTGAAAGTCCCACCCAAGGTTTAGGTCTGTAAGCTCTGAGGTCTATTGCATCCTGCTGCACATGACTTCCAGCTTTATCATGGAAAACAAAGCCTAAATATAAGTATTTTTATGTGTTCATACAATGCAAAATGTTTTCAACAGTTGGTTACGCTGAATAAAAAGAAAGTTTAGTTTTCCTTTTCCTAGTTTGTGGATGTTTCTCACGATGCCTATACGTATTCCTGGAGAAAGGCTGTGCCCTTCTCTCACTAGTAATGCTCCACTATGCGCAATAATAGGCATACCCATAACAAGCAAAGAGTGTTTGGCTTACAGTTCAAAGGAAGGAAACAGATCTGCTTTCCCACCCACTCCACTTCTGGTCCCCACCAATGTTTAATTCAAGTAGCTCAGCAAAGAATGCAATACCTATAGTTCTGAGAGGATTATTGACAGATCTCTGATGCCCCAACGATCTCCACTCTACCTGTTTCACGTGTTTAAATTTATCTTAAAACTATTTCATCATGTAGTGATGTTGGTATCAGAACTTCAGTACTGTTTAATGGAAGTTTTATTCTGAAATGATCTCCGTGTAATATTTTAACACATTTATACTGCATATAACAGAAGGGCTTCTCTTTTAAGAGAAACGATCAACCACAGTGACTGTCCTTGTGGACAAGCAAAATATTAGGCAAGCTATTGACTGGAACCCACAAAAGAATTGGTTAAAAAAGCCTTTATTTGAATTTACTTGAAAGCCAAACAAGTCATAGGCATGTAAATTCTCACTTGAACAAAATATGTCTGTGCATCCAGATGGAATTAATTCTGTCCTAGATTGAAGAGGGCAGTCTAGGTGATCTCTTCAAGTCCTTTGCAGCTCTTCATTTCTCTGACTGGTGTCACTGTTCTTCTATCTGGTGTCATTGCTGTAAATTGCATAACAAAATCAGGTTAGAAGGAAAGGTGCCTTTACATATGAAGCCAGAAGCAATTTCAAAGAACATTCTCTACTGATGTTCTTGTTTGTTTGTTTGTTTGTTTGTTTGTTTTTGGCAGATTTGCCCACTACACTGATCAAATACACTGGTTTAGCTTTCTTTTTCCTTCCTCCTCTTACCATCACTTAAAGAACATGGGAAACAATCAGATTCACAGAGCTGTTTTCTTGGTTAGACATCTGTGCCCCAAGCTCTCTTGTGGTCAGGAAGTGGATATTGGTAAAACTTATAATTAATTATGCTCCTTCAGGCTGTGATTAATTAAATTGGATCCTTTTTTGTCTCTAGAATGGGCAACTGGGGAATTTGACTGTTTAAATTGATGAGTCTTAACTTTAATCAAATTCCTAGTGGACAGGCAGCCCTGTTGCCAGACAGTCATACAGGAGCTCAAAGATCCTGCACTCTTTCAAATTGTTCACCATCCTTCATGAGAAGCAATTCTGGAATGATAACTGGTTCAAAATATTTCTGCATAGAAAAGCAGCCAGTCAAAAGTCTTTTTGACAAGGTGGAGATGATCTCAGGGAATTGAGTTTAGGCACTGGCTCCACTGGATGGATAAATAAAAAATGGTAACGGTTGTGCCAGTTCTGCTGTAATGCAGCTAAATGGACTGAGGTGTGCCATTCATCTGTTTATGTCACCCATGACTTAAAGGTTGTTCTGTATTTTGTATTTCACTTTGCAGAGGGAGCTATACACAGAAATCTTTGAACAGGAAACACTGGACTCAGTTTGCTGCTTATTCTTTCTAACAGATCACAACTTTCCATGTGGTGCTGTTCTTTTATCCTAGTTCATAGAAAGCAGTGATTGCCCCCAAATGACCTCACGTGTTGTTTGCCATTTTCCGAGTGATGGACACAGAATTGAAAAATGGGAACTTTTTTAAAAAATTACCTTTTTAATGCTTTTCTGGGAAAGACATCTACTTGGTAAACAATGCAGGTTTGGGGAATATATATATATATGTATATATATGTACATATATATATTAAGGAAAGCTCTTCAAAATGCATTAAATAATATCTTTCAGTGACATTGAAGTCAGCACTAATTACTTCACTTCTGTTTCCTGCCTGGGCTCCAGTCAAACAATCAACAGGAAGTTTGCAATAATTCCTCATGGGGTCTCACTTCAATTCACTAAAATTTAATGAAATTAACATTTTCAGAACTAAGTTGTATTTTATAGTAGGCAAACCTTTCACTACCCAAAAATGAATTTATCACATAACAAAGCAGTACGTTTTTCCACCAGAACATACTTACTGCTCTACTGAAAGCATAATTACAACACTGTTGATTTTTATAGTAACCTTATATTATAATTAGGGATGTAACATTTGCTGATGATATTTCAATTCTCCTAGGGGTTGTTGTTTGGTTAGGAAAGATCTCGCTAGATCTGCTTTGCTGCTGCTGCCTATTCTCTCCTGACCTAATTAAATTAAATTGTTAGAAGATGAGCTTTGCAAAATAAGAAATTTTTACAGCTCTACTTTTCTTGGGTAAATTACGTATGTTTTTTAGAAGTGAAGTCCCATTTCACATCACGTTGACAGTACTGCTGGAAAGCTGGCTGGCAGTGGTAGAAAGCAGGGAAAATTTGCTGTTCCTGTGGCCAAGATTTCCAGAGTTAATCTGAAGCCCAAGTGACTGGTTTGTTTTCTCCCAATGGAGAGAGCACACATCCTGTTTCTAAACACAGGTAAACAAAAACATCGTTTATTCTCTTTTATTCGTGCAACCACAGTGATGGATACAAAATACCTCTTTCTTCATCTTGCTTACTCACACATCGGCATGGCAGTTCTAGGCAGAGGGTTTTCCACAGATTGCTTCTCTCTTTACCAAATGTGAAGTTGGAATCCCTTCTTCACCTGTTATGTTTAGCGCTGTTTTTATGTATTTTAAAGTTGGAAATCTTTTCATAAAGGTCTTTTCAAAATAGCTTGCCTTGTTAAGGCAGCTGTTTGCCCCAGTTACTGAAGGAATTAATATTGAACATTTCAAGAGAAACAATCTTAGCTTCAAGCAAGTGAGCCCTCTATTTGTGTTTTAATTTTTATTGATCAGGTTTTTGCTGGTAGTAGTTGCATGTTAATGAAACTCGGTGTAAAAATTAACTCAGAACTTGTTCACTGCTTACAGTATGGATGGAAACATGAAGTTCCAGAATCAGAGCTGTATAACAAAAACTGTGTGTGGATGTGTCGAAATTAGACAAAATGTACATGCATTACATTGTCTGTAGAAATGGGGACTTTCAGGAAAGACACTTCTTCCAGGGAGAAACTTTTGGGTAGTTATCAAAGCTTGAGGTTTGCTTAATGTGGCTTTAGGAGTATGACCCATCCATTCACTGCTTGAAGTCTTCAGTATTTTGTAATCAGGATATAATTTTATGGTAGTGCCTTGATTTGAATTTACTTCTGCATGTGTAGGCTCTTTCCAGTAAAAGTTAGGATGCGGTAATGGCCATACTGGGTTTGCTCTTTTGTCCTCATCATGCTGTCTATAACTATCACTAAGAGCAGATACCTGAGCAAATGCGTATGGGGGAAAAAAAAAAAAAAACCAACACAGATTATATAATAGAATTTCCTGGGTATGCTCTTCCTGCCAAAGGACTTCTAAGCCAAGTGGTTTTCTATTTCATAGTGTAAAAGGATTCCATTACCCTTTACTTGTCCATTTACTCTAAAACCAGCGTAGAGATCCAGCACACCCACACTGTGAGCTACCTGACACAGCACAGGCTGCATACACCTCACCTACTCTTGCAGGAGTTATCGGGGCTCAACCAGGAGGGGCATTGAGTGGTTTATCTACTATGGCTGTGGCACTCAAGCTCTGTGGATCCCTGAAGGCCTACATGACCTGGAGTGCACTCCCAAGTAGAACACAGCATTTCCCTCTGTCTGTTTCAGCTGCCCTAAGCTGGTGCCAGGGCATTCTCCTGAGTGTAAAGGATATGAATAGCTAATCACTTCCTAAAATGCTGCAGCTGGAGCATAAAACTACACAGACCTTGATAGGCAAATGAGAAGCTTAAGCTTCTTGCTGCCAAAAAACATTTATGTTTAGCTGCAGAGTTTGTTTGAATTATGTTAGGGAGAAGGAAGTGCAAGGACGTTTTATTTTTAATTAGCAGAAAACCTCTCTCTATTTGCTAATTGCTGAGCCAAATACTTCCTTTAACACTGTTAGCTCCTAGCACCTTTAAGCTTATTTCTATGTGATTCTACATATGCACTGGATCTAAACACAAAATGGAAATCTTCGAAAAATCTTTCCCAATATGTTCTCCAAGTTTCTTAGCTCATTCCTTAGATTTCATTGCTAACTTCAACTCAGCACTTGCTTTGTGCATTTCAAATGAGAGAAAATGAGAGACCTCCTCTCATGCACACTACTATCCCTAATGCATCCCCATGGCTTAACATTGTTTTCATATGTATATAAATACCTTCTTATTGACTGGACAGAGAAGACTGTTGATTGCCCCTTAGCATAAATTTTTCATTGAGAAGGAAGCGCATTCAGGCACTTCAAAACTTATTAAATAATTAATGTGTTTCAGCTGTAGTAAAAATCAGAGCTAATTACCAATATCCGCTTAGTGAACCTTGTACACTTGGGCAGGGAATCAAGGTCATCATTTGTATTTTCTAATTCTAGAAGTACTGATGATTATTTTATAAAAGCTTAGTGCCCACTTTCAAACAAGAAGCTATTGTGCTGTTATGAACAGTCTGGAAGAGAAACCTCATTCAGTCAGTGACAGCTTCTACAGTTTTAGGACTGGCTTGCATTTAGCACCAGAAGTCTGTATTTTATAGTAGCTTTGAACTGCTACCAGCTCTTTTGTTTTTTCTTGATCCAAAACAATTTCAATGAGCTCATACAATCACAGTTACAACTGGAAACAGCCATCACAACCTAGCAAAAGCAGAACATGGGCTTTTGCAAGTAAGGTCTGAGAAAGCCAGACTAGGTTGTCTGGAGAGAAACAACAGGGGGGGCAGAGAGCTCCTTCAAGGTGATAATCTATACACAGTATTTCTTCTTTCACTTGCAGGAATTTGTTGAGCTTTTGATATTAGTTTAATGTTCTCTGCCAGTTTCAGAGTTTTTATCCATGAAGCCTGGAGAAAATCTGCAACGAATTCGCACTGCAAAGAGTCATGGCCCTGTTTTTAAGGCTAGAAGCATGTCTGGAGATTTATGCAATGGACTATATTCTGTAGATTTGTTTATAAATAAATTCAGAATGATGGTGTGAGCTTCAGGCACGTGATGTAATTTCCCAGTTGTGGGGTTTTTTTGGGTTTTTTTTTGGGGTTTTTTTTTCCTGGGACAACATCACCTGGGAAAAACAAAGGCTATGGCTTATTTCGTTTGTATAAAGAAACTGGCTTTAAGATGATCCTTAATGCAGATCAGATGGAGGAAAATTGTCAGATTTAAAAACAGGACAGGAGTTCAGTATTGAGAGTCTGGACCCATCTGGATGAACTGTGTATCCACAGCTGCATCTTGATATGACTCATATCTTTCATCAGCTGAGGCTGAAAGTTCTAACACTTCCTCCTGAAATATCCCCAGTGGCATGCGGTAAATGCAAGTAGAAGGAAAGATTCATGAGTACAGGTAACAGTGGATACAAGAAGGACATACAAGAAGTTTTGGGTGTTTTTTCTTTTTGGTTTTGGTTGGTGTTTTTTTTGTTTGGTTGGTTGGTTGGTTTTTTGTGGTTTTTTTTTTTTTGTTGTTGGTGGTGTGTTTTTTTTTGAGCATAGGTCTTATGAGGAACAGCTGAGGGAACTGGGTGGGATTGGTTGATCTGGAGAAGAGGAGGCTCAGGGGAGACCTTATCACTTTCTGCAACTCCCTAAAAGTAGGCTGTAGAAAGGTGGAGGTTGGCCTCTTCTCCCAGGTAACAGCAACAGTACAAGAGGGATTCAAGATGCACCAGAGAAGGTTCTGTCTGGGTATTCGGAAAGAGTGGTGATACACTGAAACTGCTGCTCATGGAGGTGGTGGAATCACCATCTATTGAGGTGTTCAGGAAACATGTGGATGGAGCACTAAGGGGCACGGTTAGTGGACATGCTGGGGATGAGTTGATGGTTGGACTGGATGATCTGAGAGGTCTGTTTCAACCTTAATGATTCTTTGGTTCTGTGATTCTAAGTTTTTCAGGTAGATGCAACAGCAGAGCTAGCACAATTGCAGGCAGCTCAGTTGATCCATCATCTTTCCCTTTGTGTTGGGGACACATGTGGCAGGAAGATGGAGGCTATATGGTACTTTCACTTGGTGCTTTATTTCTAAGTTTTATATATATATAGCATGCTTGGAGCTAAATAGTAGAGTATCCTCTGGCACAAGAAACCTGTCCTGGCAATGCTTGCATTACAACCCTAAATGATGCAGTTTTTCTTCTACCCCTCTGCATGGTCACATGGAGTGCTTGGGCAATGTGGAGCTGCAGACTCCCATAATTACTGACCACAGAGGTATCATTCTGCTGAGCAGGCAGGCACTTCTTCCAGAATGACTGATATCATCTATGTAGGCGCTTTTTTCTTCCAGTCTATTCACACTAGATTAATCTATGCTGGAAAGAGCTCAACCATATCATTCTGATTCCAGTCCCAGTTGAATTTAGACACAACATCTAATCTACAAGTCTATTAATGGACTACAATTGTTTCTGCAGGAACAGAAAGTTACCAAGTAAAGAATAACAACAACAAAAATCCTGCTATATCTGTTAAGATCTAAGTGGCCTGAGACAATAGAATGGGAAATAAGTATACAGTGATGCATAAGAGCAGGAATATGTGCGATTATGAGGGCTTAATGTTCTGCTTTCTCCCACCCTGTATAGTCCTTTATGTTAATGTAAAGACTGAAAAATGTTTTAGATATCATTTGCACTGGGGGTTTTAGTATGAGGTAGCTAATGCTCCAATCTCTTATGCTAATCCAGAACGTGTTATGAGACAGGGAGGATGTACGGGCAGTCTGAAAAGGTTGCTACAGACATGCTGACTATCTCAAAGCAATTGACAGTCATGGAATCAGAGGCTGAAAAATGCCATCCGGGGAAAAAGCTGTCATGTTTCTCTTTCTTCTCCAGAGTACGTTTCCCTTTTCTTTTGTTGATTCAGAGTGGTGAGAGTCACAGTGACAAGAACTCACTAGAATCATGGCACAGGGCTCCAAACTCAAGAGTCTCTCTGCAGGCCATCACAGATGGGATAAATGGCCTTCGTTTGGATCTCAGAAGAGCAAAGAATCTACAGAGGACACTTTTCTCAGGAACTGTAGCCATCATCAAAGTTCCTTTTCAAATAAAGCTGGGCTTCAGCAGAATTGATAGTGTTTCTGAGAGCTCAGGGGATCAATAAAGGCAGCAGGAAAAGGAAAAGGCAAACGGCTGTAGCTTCTTAAATGAGAATTGATTTTGTCCATTGTCCAGTCCCAGGGCAAAGGAACAAGCTTATCACTTCAAACCAAGAATAGAAGGGAAACTAATTCTCTGTCTCAGGAAAGGACAGGTGCTCAGTAAAAGGTCACTGAGGAGATCAACGCTGTCATAAAGAGATCCTTTTTTACTTTACTTCCTGACAGAGAAAGTAGACTTAGGCTACTCATCTGTATGGCTTTCCTCCAACATTGATGTCTAGGGCTGCAAGGAAGCCAAGACACCACCAAGGGAAAAAAACAAATCCATATATATGCCTTTCTCAGGGATTCACTGAAGTCAGGGTAGTTTGCAGTAGTTTCAGACAGAGACTTTCTGCCTCTACCTGAAGAAGCCCGGGAAGATATCACCAACCTCCGTGCATTATTGCCTGAGGGTGGCAGAGCTCTGTGGAGCTTGGAGATACCCCACAGTGGTCCTGTCCAGTACATTCTAGTTTGTTCCTTTGGACAAGCTTCACACTGTCTTGCGTCCCATCCTGTTTTTTTCTAATTGCTCACCATCATGATTAAAACAAACACCATCAATCCAGTTTTGCTTACCTGTATCTAGCAGTGCTGTTTCTCTAATACCTTTTGCACTTGGACAAATAAATGCATGAATGTAACTATGAAAAACAAATGCACATATATTTCTTTATATAACAATTTATTCGCGGGGCTATATCACAAGGATTTCAGAAGCTGATTTTGACCACAGAAACCTCAGCAGAGGTCAAGAGACTGACACTGTTTTTATAACTCCACTTCTCAGGCTCTATGCAATGAGACATTTGTGTGCAGAAAGGCACATGCTCAAGGCTGCCCCAGTGCAGAACTGAGGCCAAACAGAGTCTCAATAGCATTTGTAAGAAACAGGTATGGTGAACTTGGTGCTCTCATTCCTCAAGGGACCCTGAAAAGGGCACTCTTCCTGAAGGAACATACTAGTAGCTTACAGAGATACGTATGTTGTTTGTGGCTTTCCTACTGGCTACAGTAAACTGGTTGCAGGAGAAGAGGAAAGGGACTGTTCTATCATACAGGATTTCTAAAAGTTTATAGTGTTTTTAACATCATGTGAACACTCCCTCTGTCTCATGTTCTTTCTTCATGCCCCCCAAATCCTTGGTCTCTCAGCTGGAAGCAACCAGCATTTTTCACTCAGCTCATGGTCCTTTGAAGCGATCCTTTAGAGTTCCCAAATCCCTTTTGTTTAGCCTTTTCTCCATCTGAGTTTGTTAAATTTTAAAGTACAGAAAAAAATGACCACACAAACTGTTCCTTCAGCAAACATCATGTGAAGAATGTTTTTGGCATTTCCAAAGTTCATGTTTTCAGAGTGAATATGTCCAAATAACATCTTTTGATGTTTGTTTCAATTGCTGACTCTTTTCCTGCTGCTCTTTATGTGCTGGAACAGCTCAGTGAGTTCTGCCCAAATTCATCACTATTCTCAGTACTAATTTTGGGGCAAAAAATACAGGGGGTCCCAATCATGCAGATGCAACTGGAGCTTCACATGTGAGAGCTGTGAGCTCGATGTCTGTTCTGGGAATCATCTGTTGAGAGAAATATTTTTGAAGGGAAATAACTTATATAATAGACTTCCTGAGTTTGTATCAGTTGAAAACTCATTAGACAAGTTCTCTGAAGCTCAGAAATCAACTGGTGCTCATCTGCTGTCTGTTTATTGGCCTACTGTCATCCTACCACACTGACATCAATCTTCCCTTCTTTCCAAAATTTTTTTTGTTTGAACCAACCAAACAAAAGAAGCCATGCATCTAATGGAACATGAAAACGAAGTTAAAACAAGCAAACAAGCTGCAGGCAGCTCCTGAAGGTGCACAGGATGATTAAAGGACCTGCATTTCAACCCTTGATGTGTGCTGCAATATACAAGTATACAAGAGAGGATTTTTTTATATTTTTTTCTTTGCGGCATATTTATTGCAGGAAACAGTCATTTTCTGGTTAGTGGTTATGGTACTATGTTTTCTGCAGTGTCTAGACAGCATAGTAAACACGTTGTCTGCTCTCCAAGGTGAATTTGGCCTTGTTAGACTCATAAAACAAAAAACGACTGATTTCAGTAGCTGCTCAGTACTGTTTGAATATAGGGTTTGGCTTCTGTTGTTTTATTCCAGCTGCATTTTCTTCACTTTTCTTGTTATTTAGAAAGTGTAAAGTCTGTTTATTTCAGCTCTGTGATCTACAGTGTTTCACGGTCCCAGAGACTCATACTTGTTTGGTGAAATATCTAAGTAGATGTTTATATAATGACTCTTTCCTGAAATTTAGTATCTGCTGGGTTAACTTGATAAATAATGCTAAAAGAAAAGGTGGTGGAGGGTCTTGTATCCATGTGTAGCTTTGACCATGAATAGTCTCAGAGGAACTACTGGGACCAGGCACGTTTCATTAAGTTTATTTCATTAGGGCCCAAACATGAAGTTCACAAAAAAAATGAAGATATAGTTTACAGGGTAATAGAAGACGATGTGAAATTAAGGTTAGCTTTTGCTCTTCTGGGCTTTCCGCTTTCTCTCAAGACTCCAAATAGGCACTACTGCTATGGTTTGCACAGGACTACAATAAAAAATTGTTAGCCATTTAATTGTATATATATATTTGAAATTTCATGGTCATGAAGGACTGTTCTTGTTCTTGTTTTTTTGTTGTTTGGTTTTGTTTTGCAAAGGACACAGGCAGAGCATAGGGTGAGTGACTGATTTGAGTAGAACTCTTGTACGTTGCTTGAGGCTTGCAGGTGTGAGAACAGAGTTGAGCAGCTGGATTTCTGCCTCTTCACAGGAGACTGCCAAAAGGAACAAACCAAAGACATCAGGTCTGTGAAAACCTGCTTCCAGAGTAGTTAACTTTTGGTATGACAGGAATAGGTCTTGTGTGCACTTACAAGCCCCATGTTCAGTCACTGCGAGTGCTGAGAGCTGGGAACAAAGATCCAGCAAATGAGAAGTTATTCCTTCAGTGATGGAAAGCCTTTGCTGTACATACTCAGTTCTGCAGAAGGCACTGGCTCCACACTGCTGACACAATAGTCTGAAGTGCTGAGAACTTGAACATGAGTTATCGAGTCCTCATTACAGATACTGGCAAGTGATGGATTTATTTTTGAGAAGACAAAAGGAGGTGCATGTTTTTAATGCAGTCCATCTATATTCAGGGCCTACTGCTGAATTGGTCAGCAAAATGAGGGCATGTGATGTGACCATAAAACTTAAACATACTCACAACTCTAACTTATGAGATGTCTCTGGAGTGGAGGAAAAGCTAGTTCTGAGAGGTAAGAAATAGCTTCCTTTGGTTTTTCTGCAGTAAAACCAGCTTGTGACAAAGTTGGATATCAAGAATAGATTGATTTAATTAAGAGATTAAGGAAGTCCCCTGTGGCAAGGCTCCCTCTGCATCAGATTTTGAAGCAATACTTTGGCCCCCAGAGTCAGGAATATTGTGTAGTCTAACTCAGTTGTGCTGACAGGCAGTGGAAGGTGCATGGGGAAAAACTAAGCCTAATGAGTACTAGTCATTTGTTGATATATCATCAAATATTTTTTCCAAAGAGAACAAATTCCAGCATTGTCCTGGTGCTGCTCATGCTTTTTGTAGACGCTCTTTGCAGATGCTCTTTGCAACTCTACTTGTATTTCTAGCAGGAACAAAGCAAGTTATTGACAGGCAGTACTCTTTCCCTCTTTTTTCAGTCACCTTTAAAGCTATTCAGGATGATGTCATCACCGTGACTGAGTAGAAAGCATGGAGCATATTGTCTTCTCATTTCATGATTGTGATGAAAAACGATCCATGAAAGCAAATTTCCTTGTGGCTCCTGAGTTCAGAGGCAGAGCAATGTCCTTTCCTTGCTCTCCTGAACACAGGAAAAGTGAAAATGAAGATCTTTAAAAGTTGTAAGGATGCTCCCATTGTGACCACATGAAAGAGAAAACAAAAACTTTGTATGTGATGATGTGATGCCACTGTGGCATCATTTTTCTCCATATGTGTGACAGGTTGCTTATACTGATCTTATAGTATCAAGAACAGGAGGCTCATGGGCGATCTTATGTCTCTATTCAGCTACCTGAAAGGAGGCTATCGTGAGGTGGATGTTGTCCTCTTCTCTTGGGTAACAGCTACAGAACAAGAGGGAACAGCCTTGAGTTGCACAGAACTTTTTTTTTTTTTTGGCTTCTGGAAAGTAACTTTATCCTAAACAAGGTCTCATTTCTAGTATCTTTTATGCATTTGGGGCAGCATTTTTTCTAGGCATGTGCTCAGTGACCTTTAGGTTTTAGTCTGCATGATATTCAGGAGATTGCTTTGACACAACTATAAAAACACCAGTTACCAATGTTTTGTTGGCCCTAAACACAAACATGTATTAAGTATGTATTAAAGGAAGACAAAACATGGAAGAACATTATGTGTCTGTAATGCCCACTGAACAATTAGCTGGCAGGTATGCTGTATTGGAGAGAATGCTGAATATGAAGAACTGCCCTAACCTAACAAAAGTACCCTAAAGGTGGGTGTCACATCTCCAGGCAAGACAAAAAGAGAAACATGTTTCAACAGGGTACTGTCATTCAAAAAAGGACTTTCAGAAGTGTAAGGCAAAAGCAGAACTTACCTTCTTAGGGGAGAAAATAAGATCACTCCAACAGCCTGAAGCACTATGTCAAGGGAATAACCTCCCTGATTTGACTCTTCCAACACTGGACTGTAAGAAGGCTTACTACAAGAAGATGCTATCAGCTCAGGCATTGAGGCTCTTGTGGAGCTTTCAGTGTTGCTTTCTCTTGGACTGGTTTTCTCAAGTTTGTCCTGTGTTCCCTTTTCTGACCCCTTTATCTTTAGGTTGTAAGTAAGTCCTTTGATCTTCCTGGTGAAGATTCCTAAAATACAGAACTGCATTTCCGTGATCTTGAGATGATGTTGGGGTTTGCAAAGGAAGCCCCTAGGAGACATAAAGCTGGAGTTATAGCTCTTAAGTGCACTTTCAACAAGCATGTATGTGGTGATATAGTTGGAAGCATTGCAGCCTGTGGTCTGACCTAATCAAGTTGAGAACTAATTGACCTTATCACTAGCTTATTTGGTCAGCATTATTTTTAAGATGAGTTCACTGAAGATGTAGGTAATTGCAACCCTGTCCTTGAAAACAGCTAGTTAAGATAAAGCAATGCAAGACACAAGCACAACTGAGTTATGGTCAAAAGCATGGCACCTCCATGTATGCAGGCAGGTTCATTTACATGTTTGAAATCTGGAAAACTGCAGTAATGTTAAATAACTAGCAATGCTGATGTCATTATTATCATTGTTCCTACTGTTTAATACTTGCATTATCACACAAGCAGGAGCCATTGTGTTCACAGTTGTGCAGAGATAGTAAAGAAAGATGGTCAAGAGACAACTGTGCAGGGATGAAAGAAGAAAAAAAAGAGAAGAAGAGTATGAACAGTATTTATGTATAATCTTGCAAGCATGTAATACAGAGGAGCCTGCTCAAACAGACACGATATGAAAACTTCTACACAATGATAGAGAAATGACTAGAGGTCAGATTTTTCTATCCCTAATTCTTGCAGCCCAGGGATTTTGACATAAGTTGAGAGAAGCTTTTATGGAATATAGTCCTGCTCAGAGTGAAGAAGGGCAGGCAACCATGTTTAGCTGCCCAGTGGTTGTACGTTGTGAACTTTGATCTCCCACCATGTTACATATTAGTGGGAGGGAAACAGGGTTTGTATCGCAATACCACCTCCTAGATGGTCTGCAGTTCTGGTAGGGAAGCATCCCTGTTTCAAACATCAGCAATGCTAACCATCTGATAACCATGCATTCCCAATTTCCCCTCTCCCATTGTTGTCTAGCAAACTGCTGGACTCTTAGTGCTCATTTATCCTTTATGTGGAGCACGGATGTTGCACGTGAGGTGACAGCTGTGAGATAAGCATTGTGACAAATGAGTGAGTACTCCAGAAAAGAATAGGCCCTTATCTATCTGTGGCCATGAGTGCTTTGGTCAGGGATGCCTCTCTTCAGCAAGGGCTGAGTGAAGAGCAATATAAAATGCATTTTTGGGATGAAAAAAAAAAAAAAAAAAGAAGAAGAAAAAAAAAAAGAGGGAGAATATGTTGATCCTGAATAAAAGTGGCACTATATAAGCAAGCCATTAATATAAATATATACATATGGGAAGAGAGAGGTGTGAGAGCATCATATGCTCCTTGGATGTGTTTATACTTCTTTAGCTGCAAAGTTTTATTGCATTTTTAGTGTATTTTGATATGAATGGCATAAAATTAGAAAAACAGAGTGTGAGTCAAACTCGTGCAGCCCTTTGAAGTGAGTACCCTTGAAAAGATTCCTGATACACATTTAATGTTAGGAAAAATCATACTGACATTTTAATACATTATTCTTTGTATTTAGATTTATATGTACATCTCCTTGCAGTGCTTCCTTTTCCAGGAAAAAAAAAAAAAAAAGAAAAAAGAATTTTCACAATTTCTATTCATTTTTCATTGTTATAATAAATAATAATAATGTTAAGGCTCCAATTTGCAGCGCAGGAATTGCAGAGGAACTTACTTAGCCTATAAGTGTAGGATTATACCCTGAAGTTAGTGGAGATAACCTTAGAATTTGGGTTCAACTATTTTGTGAGTCTCTGCTTCAGTATTCCTGTGTCAGGGCACTGAGGGACCTTGGTGGCAGAGCTGTAAAGGTGACACTGGCAACATTACTTGAATCTTTCACAACAAGGCTATAAACAGCTAAATAGCTCAAACATCCTAATGCCACTAAGCGTAGTGGTAATAGGGGAAATTCTGACAAGGGGGCAGGGACGAAGGAAAATCATGAGACTTTTAAGAGTCTCTCTGGGGACCCTGTGGCCCCATGCATCTTCTCTTCCCCTCCTGTTTCTTGGCTGGGAAGAGGAAGGAAAGCAGATCCCTTCCACATCCATCCCTAGTGCTGAAGCAGAGTCTGTGCAGCTGACAGTATTCCTGCTCCTAGACGGTGATTTAATGGAAATCAGTTCATTGGAATCTCTCTTACTATCTTTCTGTACTTAATATAAGGTTTCAGATGAGACAACAAGTGCTGTAGTTACAGAGAAAGGTAGTCTGTTGTGATTCAGCCTCAACAATAAAGTCACCAGGAGCCATAGATATTTATGTATATGTATGCTATAGATATTTATGTATATGCATATGGATAAGTATGTATACGTATATCCATAAACAGGAAATCAAATGGTTTCTGTGCAAGTACCAAAGACATCTGAGAAGTGCTCTCCCAAATACTAGACAATTTTGTTCAATTGTATTACAACAGAGAAGCCACAATTACCATTCATTTGTGTCCTTAACACTCTAAAAAGCAAATCCTCTAGACATCTGCCCACAGCATTATGTATCACACACCAAATCATAGGCAAGCAAGTTTCTGGACAAAAAGCTTATTATACACTTCTTGTGTTATCTATCGATACCCCCATGAGTTGTTAGCATTCTTATAGATAGGACACCACATTTTCATATAAACAGTTTATTCCGTGTTCCACTGCTTCTGTTATGTTGTATCTGGTCAGATTCTCAGTGGGTAATTATAAAGTCTTTCTAAGAGAAAGGTGCAATGTTTATTTTCAGAAAGGTTCATGCATCTATTTCCTATTTTGACTAATAACAAAATGTAAGCACAGATCACCAGCTCCAACTTTACTGAAATGAAGGAGGAAAGAAAATGTATGAAGAAAATATTTCTCAGTGTTCTGTTTACAAGTGGTTCTAAGACGTCTTACTCTCACCCCAACTTAAAAAATTCTGAAATCTCTATATCTTGGATGACAGTTCCTTTCTTCCAGTCAAATGTAGCCATTGGAGGAAAGTAACAAGAGAGAGACAAGACTGCAGTTAAAAAAAGAGAAAATACAGTCACTGGTATCTGAACACACAAGTGACCGAGAAACAACTAGCAGCTTTCCTGAAGCGCTGTGACCATAATCAAATGAGTAACGCTGGGAGGCTGACTTTATTAAATGTCAGTTCTGATTTATTACTGAGTTGAAAGACAGTACTTTGAGATTCTGTATGTGAGTTAATGAATGTGTGTTACCTTTTGTTCTCAATGCACCGGATATGTCTGTTTAAAAATCACAAATTTTAATCAAGGAATGATTGTAACCCCCTGTTGATTTAGCTTTGACTGAATTATTTTTCTCTGGCCTGTACCAGATGTACAAATAAGATTGCATTGCTTCATTGAGTACTTTCACAAATTCATCTGCAGCTCAGGAGCTGCATTCATGCACTAGTTCCCATGCACTGGAGTAACAGCTCAAACAGTGTGTGTGATGGGTCACAGCATCAGGCCTAGGTGACTGGGAGAAAACCTCCCTCAGAGATGGCCAGGGGTAAGCATCAGACACTGCTATGAAGTTTTGCTGCTCTCCTTTCTTCTCTTAGATCCCATAGGTGGGGATGAGGGAAAGAAGAGGAACGAGCTTGTCCTTCCTGACCCAAATAACATGGCAAGGGCATTGATTGGTAATGGGCAAAGAGGACAAGTGTGCGTCTGACTCCCAGCACTTCTGGGTGCTTCTTTGTTTATGTAGTATATTTTGCATTCAGTTAAAGTTAGGCTAACAGAGTTGGTACCACCAGGTACTGTTGTAGATGATGCCAAGAATATCACTAACAAACCTCTGTTCACAAGATGTTCTGAACAAGGCAGCTGAGAGTAGGTTACTCCCATGTGTGAGAGCAGAGGGTCTGATCAGGACCTTAATATGCATGCTCTTAGAGAGGTATAAGAAGCATCTTTTTTCCTGTAGTCTGCACTTGTTTATACACATATACAAGCAGTGACCTAGAGGTCTGGTGATGACTCATTCAGTGCAGAATTCCCTCCTGGAATTGCTCCATCTATTGAAGTTCCCTATTTCATGCTTCCATTTCTGACACAATTTCTCCCTCCCTGGAGTAAGGATGACAAAGTAGAGTAATTTCTGGGAATGAAGAGCCTACAGCTGTCAGAAAATGCAATACTGTTGGGTACAGGCAGAAGGCAAACCTTCTTCTCCAACTTACTTCTCTTCATCGTCTGCGAAATTGCCAATAGAATTATAAGAATGTATTCCAAATATACTCCAACAAGAATATTTTGTGATTAAAACCCAGGACTAATTGGATTATTTAATCAACAGTATAGAACATCCAGTTCCAACTCACAGAGCTGAGTAACTATCTTTAGAGAAAATAAATGAAAGGAAAGAAACATCAGTTGCCTCTCTCGAGTTCTGTAATATTACATTACTGAAAGAAGAGCACATTTGGGATTCAGTGTTGTACCATTTTTTGTTTCATTACAGGAGGGCAAGAAATGTCTTTGCAGCATACCATAGTGCTTTCAGGGAAACCATACATAATTCCTTGCCTTTTTCCTCTGGATAAAATTTGTTGTTATTTCTGTAACAGAGATGCCTAAAGGCCCCAGTGCAGATGATGTTGTCATTGTAAAAAGTTTTGGCTTGAACAAGGAGTGAGAGACTTTCCCTGGCCTGGACAGTTGAACGTTCGTTCATGGATAAAGCAGGCAGATACAAGGAAAAAGGAACAATTTAGACCTCGTTTTATCAGTAGGTTAGCTGTAGTATGGAGTTTCCTCCCACAGGTAATACACATTAAGGTGGAACACAGATTTCCTGAACACAGATCTGATAATCTGGGGGAAACCACCCCTTGTAACCTTGAACTGGTTTCAGACGATTCTTGTTTTTCTAATTTCAAGCCCTTGATGTCAAGATGTCAAAGTACTGACATAGTAATGACTTTTAGGCCCTAAAAGCGACCACATCATCTCCTTGCACAGTGGAGGGCTGTATGGCTATACCTGAATTAGTCTGAGATGTCAGATGATGTGATCATAGCAGCATCAGAGTGTTCCTGGGTACTGAATCACGCAAATGCAGCTATAGTGCCAGGGATGAGGACCTCCATGAGTGGGACGAAAGGGTTTGACATGGAAAATGTCTTTGGTGACAGATGTAATCAGATGTGGGAGAGGGAGACTAGAGGACTAGAGACTGACAATTGCAGAGAGGCAATAACTGTGAGCATCTCACCGTGCTGGCTACCTGGCATGGCCTGCCACTCAGCGGCAGGGATCTGCTTCTCTCCTGCCAATACCAAGCTCATGGTAGTGGTGCTGAATGGGATGCATGCTGCCACAGCTCTCTCCTTTAATAAATAAACACATCTATGCAATGCCACAACGAATTAGGAACTACTTATTCCCATTCATTGAGCCAGATGGAATCAATAATCAGCGGGGAGCTAGCACTCATTAAAGCAGCTCTCAAGGCCTCAGCAATAGGAGTGAGAAGTGACCCACTAGCTAGGTTTCCCTGTAGAGAGGAAACAGTGCTAAAACATTTCTCAGCTCAAGTGAAAATAACGGATAATACTCACTTGACATTGCATCCTTTTACCATCTAAAACAGCTGTGGTTTCTCTTAAATAATACATGAAATGCCGCTCAGCGCCTCTCACCTGATAATAGTGCTGTGCAGCCTTGTGGAAAGGAACTGAAATAAAAACAGGGCAGCAGTCCTTAGCTACTTAGTCTTTCATGCTTCTTTTTGCCTGTCTGAATTACATCAGTCCATGTAAATAGGCATGCTACTGATTGAAACCTCTGTGTTCCATTGGGCCAATTGCATGTTAGAAATTCAAAGCTTTGCAAAGCAGGTCTCCTTTCCTTTCTCTTGGTTAGAAATTGTGTAAGATTGTGTAATTGTATAATATTTATTAGAAATGGCCAATTTGTCTTCCAAGTCTGTATTCTTATGCATATATCATAAATTAGCAGGGCCAATCAGAAAAGCCAAACATGGTACCAGATGTGAAACATGACAGTGCTGTGAAATGACAAAGGATAGAACTTTTCACTTCATTATTAGTATTGCATGCTTTCTTACTGGAGAAAAGAAAGGATCTACTTTCTATGTGCTCTTTGGGCCCTTAACTGGGCCCAAATGAATAAATCTCATCCCAAGTATTTATTAGTCCATGACCCTGTAAGCATGAACTTGCCAATCTCATTCCTAGCACAGCTCCACTCACAGTGATAAAGTTGTGTGTGTACTGCAGGACTAGAGCCTCAAAAGATGAAACAGGTAAAGGGCTTCAAAGCCTACAGCAATCTGTGCTCCTGATTGTATTCTATAGCTGGGAAACAAAGGTAAAGACCACTTCAGGCCATCATTGATAGGGGTTTACAAAGTCACTTCCTTCCGGTGTGCAAGTGCAGCCGGCTTGACAGCTAAGTTCTGAGCAGTTATCAAATAATTTCTGATTTCGGGGCTGCAGACCCAGTTCCCCAAGGTTACTGAACTCAGGAACAGGGCATGAGCATGTGGGCTGCATGTGATCAAGTCATGGGATTTTAATAAAGCACTGCTCAACACTAGGAGTGAGTAGCAGCGCATGTATGCCCCTGAGCTGTTAAGTGTAATTCATTAGCTACCATCACTTTCATAAGCCATTGCTTTTTCTGTGTGTGATCACAGGCATGTACTGTAAGGGATGTACTTGTGTAGATGCTGAGTACACTTAAGAGACAAACTGAGTTGTGATCTTAGATTTCCTATCCAGTCCATTAAATGCAAAGCTATCACTCTCTACTGTTGATTATAAGGGCTTGGATAGTTTTTAGTGCCTGATAACTGCTTGGCATCCTATTGACAAGAGTATCATTCTCACTCTGCTCTCCAGAAATGTAATCCCCAAATTTATCATCAGCCTTGGTAGTGGGGTGGGCACTCTGGGGAATTTTTACAAGTCCGAAGATCCAAAATGGGCTCTGCAGATGGAATTCTACTTTGATTATCACATTAATTTTAAAATGATGATAAAATTAATTATGTTTTATATTACTATCTCATTAAGATTTAGTAATAAAAGGAGATGATAAGAAGGTTACTCAGCAGAAATGTGAGTACTTTTGTGGAAAGGTAATAATCCATCTGTCCTTGAAGTGTTGTTCTCAATACAAAAAAGAATCCAAATATGGTAACTGTGGCTATCAAGTGTCACCTGTTCTCTATAGGACCTGAGATACTTTTTTCTGCAGTTTAGCTGTAGAAGTAAAATTTAAGCAGAATCCAGCAAACAGTACATTCTGTTGTAAGCATGTAAATGGCTCCATTACAGCTTTACAGATGTTAAAAATTAACCATGGCAGGCGGTAAAAACAGATGGATGAAGCACTTGAAAGAGTTAAGAAACCTGAGCTGTAGTCTCAGCAGTTTGCCACTGACTGACTCATTTAATCTTCATGTAAGGCCTGATGAAGTAGCTCTCGACTTCAGGAGCTATTTCCTGAAGCTTCCGCATACTTCATTCTTGTTTGAAATGGTCAGAAACAAACTTCAGTCTGGGAAAATCCAGAACACTTAGGTGTCTGTCTTATCTTTCCTCCCATAGTGGCTTCCGAAAAGTATGGCTCTAACTCAGGGCCCAGCTTAGCTCATCCCAAAAGTAAGAAGAATTTAGAGGGGAAGGCACCACTAAAAGGTCACAGTGAAGGCAGTGCCCACTGGAGGACAAGGTAACATGAAACGTTCACTTTTGAGATAAATCTGGTGAATCATTTTGCTAGAATCCATCCAAGGGGAGCAGCCTACATATTTGTAATCACCAAATCATAAGGGACCGCCTGTAACAGCTTAATGTTCTTAAGTCCATAAGGCTTGATGATATTAATTCCAGAGTCAAGGAATTAATGGATGTTATAGCTGGACCCATCTCAACAAATTACCAAAGGTCTTGGTAGTTAGGAGACATCCCTGCTGACTGGAAGCTAGCCAGCGTTATAAACAACTACAAAAGGGGCATAAGAGAAGACCCAGGAAACCACAGACCTGTTAGTCTAACCTCAGTCTTCAGGAAAAAGTACAAAGATTGTGCTGGGGGTTTTGAAAGACATTTGAAGAGCAGAGCTGTTATGAGGCATAGTCAACATGGGTTCATTAAGAGAAAGTCCCGCCTTAGTAATTTTATTTCCTTCTATGATAAGGTCACCTGCTTTGCAGATGAAGGGAAGCAGACATAATCTTTCTGGATGTTAGTAAGGCCTTTGCTACTGTCCTTCATGGCATCCTTCTGGACAAACTGTGCCTAGCAGAAATGCTGAGCCATGGCCTGAACCAGTGATTGAGCACCTGGTGGGAAGGCAGGGCCAACTCAGGGGAACTCAGGTGCACGCAGTGTAGCTGAGTGACTGGAAGGGGTGGAGCCAGGATCCATCCCTTTCCAGGCCTTATTTAGGGGTTGGCACTAGAGGCAAAAGGATCATGCTGGAGATCCCTGCCTACCAGAGGCCTTCTGAAGGTAAGCAGTTTCCTTTGTTTTTGTGTCCACAGCTGCTGCATTTAGGCTTGTTCTCATTAGCTGCAGCCTAGGATTCGTGCCGCTCTACTATTATTGCTGTACTTTCCAACACATAATAGCATTGCAGTCACACTGAATTACACTGTCCAGTGGTGAAACAAACAGATTTGTGCTATGCTAGGGAGTAAACTCAATCAATAGTGAGGTTCAGAGATTTACAGTGAATGTGTCTACATCTATCTGACAGATGATCACTAGTGATATTCCCCAGGGTGCAAGTCTAGTACCAGTTTTGCTCCCTGTTTTTGTCAGTGGTCTGGGTGCAGGAGTTGAGTGCATCTTCAGCAAGTTTACTGATGATGCTAAACTGGGAGGTGCTGTTGAATCCCTCGAGGAGCAAGAGTTTTGCAGAGGGATCTAGATAGATTGGGCATTTATCAATAGTGTGAAGTTCAATGAAAGAAATTGCTGAGTTTTACTCCTGGGACAGAGCAATGTCAGATACAAGCACAGATGGGAAAGGAGTGGCTGGAGAGCAGCTCAGCAGGAAGGCTCCTGGGGGTGCTGGTGACAGCAGGCTCAGCATGATCCAGCAGTGTGCCCTGGCAGCCAACTGGGCAAACCACCTTTGGAGGTGCAATAAACACAGCATGGCCAGCTGGCCAAAAGAGTTGATTATCCCACTGTATCTCTAGCAATGGTGTGGCCTCACCCTGAGCGCTGTGTGCAGTTCTGGTCTCCACAATGCAAAAAAGATGGTAAGGGCCTTGAAAGTATCTAGAGGAGAACAACAAAGCTGGCAGCAGGGCTGGAAGGCATGCGCTGTGAGGAGAGGCTGAGGACATGGATTTTCTAGTCTGGAGAAGAGAAGGCCAAGATGTGATCTCACTGCTCTCTGCAACTCCCTGAGGAATGGAAAGGGGGTTACCTGGCTGTGCTCCTAGGAGCTGGATGAGAACAGCACAAGATGTGCCATGGGAGGGTTAGGCTGGACATCAGGAAATATGTTTTTGCTGTGAGTGTGATCAGACATTGGAACAGGCTTCTTAGAGAGGTGGTTGATATCTCACATGTATCACTGTTCAAGAGGCATTTGGATAATGCTTTCATTAGTTTAACTCTTGTTTAGCCCTGATGGGGTCAGACAGTTGGATTAGATGATGTCTGAAAGTTTCTTCCAACTGGACTATGCTATGCTTATGCTATTCTGAAGTTTAGCTGAAAGGTTCATAGCTCCTTCAGCACTGTGGTGCATACTACTGGAGGTTATGTGGTAGCTTTGAAAGTAAAAGTTCTTAATTAAATGAAAAGTGAAAATTAATAACTCAGAACAATGTCCCTAGTGCTATTTAATTTCACGTGCAAAATTCAGTTTATCTAATGTTGTCCTAGGTTTGCATTGCAACACTTACTCTAAATCTGTATGTCTTTGTATGGATCATAAACTTACTGGGGATACACAAAGAATACTAGCAGCGGTAGAACAAATCAGCTAGATGGCCACACTCAAAGCATTGCAGTCAATGGCTTGATGTCCAGGTGGAGAAAAGTAATAAGAAGTACAAGAAGTAACAGACCCCCCCCGCCCCTCCTCCCTAGGGGTCTGTGTTGGGACTGGAACTAATGAACATCTCTTATTGACATAGACAGTTGTGCTGAGTGCACTCAGCCAGTTTGCAGTGATAGTGATAGGACAACCAGTGATAGTTTTGAACTGAAAGACTGGTGATTTAGGTTAGATGCTAAGAGGAAATTTCTTACTTAGGTCAGTGAGGCCCTGGTGCTGTTGTCTAGAGCTGCTGTGGGTACCCCATCCCTGGAGGTGCTCAGTGCCAGGTTGGATGGGGCCCTGGGCAGCCAGGCTATGGCAGGAGGTTGGGCCTGAATGGGCTTTATGGTCTCTTTCAGTCCAAACTGTTATGTGACTCTGTGAGTGGGGCTCCTAAGCAGTGAGGAGAGTGTGTTTGCTATGAGAAATTTCAGCATGCGTTCTACTGAGATCCACTGGAAGAGCAGGGCTTCAGTATGTACCAGCATCCTTATTGCATTTGTCCCAGCAGATGCAGAGTGAAGGAGAGAGACAAAGATGTGTAGACCCATGTGACTCTGTTCTCCCTGAAGTATAAGGCAGGGTACATGTGAAAGGGAGTAACCACTGTTGGCGTTGTTTGGGTTTTTTTGTTTTTTGTTTTGTTTTTTAATACATGGAGTCAATTCTGAGTCTTTTGTACCAACTGCCTTATTTTCCAGTGTTTGGGAAGCCACCATTCCCTGGTGGGAAGCAGGAGGAACAGAGTTACATTCTTGCTTTCATTTGTAGGAACTTTCTGTTGCCTCCATTTTTCATTACAGTCTGTGTGTTGCAATGCCTCATATAAAGAAATATATAGTGTAGCAACAATTTTGTATTACGTGTCAGTAAATAGGCTAAAAATTGTTTTGAATTGAACATTTATTTTATAAATGTAATTTCAAATGACTGTGTATTGCAAACTGCCACGCAGCACATTCAGCAAATGCTGCCTCGCTATAAGACATTATTCTACTTCCAAATTTGATTTGCGTGAGAAGAGAGACCCTTATAAATTACAATTTAGTTTTAAGTGTTGACTCATTTTGCTATTGAATTCTTTTATTCTGAGCCTGCACCACTAAACTATCAACTTTTAGAAGTTATACATCCATTATGTCTCACTGCACAGACTTCAGAAAATAGGGTTTCTGTTTTCTCCACTAGAGTTTGCTTGTTTAATTCTGGTGGTTTGATTTTTCGTGAAAACGTTAACAGTACAATATCAGTCTCCCTTCTTCCCATTTTATGTTGTTACGCTGTTTTAGGAACAGTTATGTCGAGCTTTCTCATTTCTATGACTTTCTGTCAAATACTTCAAATGACTTTTTATCAAATAAATACTCCAGCCTGCCATTTTAAACTAACTAAATCTGCTTACTTTCTTAAATTGATTTACTCTACTTAGATCCTTTATACTCTGTACTGCACAGTACTGAATTGAAATGTTAAAAACTCACATGCTTACCTTTGTTTTGTGTTATATTACATTGCCTTATATGTCTCCAATCTGGTGATGGATTAGAGTTTGTAATGTTGCCGTGTCAGCTTTGGTTTATCGCTGTTATCAGCCAATTAATAAGAGTGATGTAATTCTTCTCAGCCTACAACAGAAGGAATATGTTGCTTGCAATGGTTACTATTAGTATGGCAATTAGGAAGTAAAGAAGGTAGGTGAAGAGTTTCTTGGTACATGGTTCTGAGGCTATGCATCATGTTACAAATTCCAAGACAGATGAAGTTGCAAATTATGCAATTGATAAAAATAGTTGTTTGTTGTTTTTTTTTTTTTTAAGGTAGGGAGGATTAAGAAGTTTATGACAAACGATGGAATTTTAAATGGATGTGGGTGGGCTGATAGGATGCCTCACTGGGTTGTTACATAATATAATAAATTACATTTCATATACGTATTATAAAGCATAAATGGTAGTCAGCAGGGCTGAAATTCCAGAACAATTGTGAGGGCAAATCAATTAAACAGCACAATTACAATGTTTAGTTCCTCTTTTAGGTTTGTTGTTGAGGGCAGTGCTGTGTTTGTCAAGTGGCTGGTAGTCACCATGTGGCTGTCCGTGGCTGAAGGGGTTGTAGGCCTCATGTAAGGATGAAGGATATGGCCATGTGTTCATTTACAATTTGTTTTGGCTAGGCAAAATGGTATGGAGGAGGTAGATTCATGTGAGATATTTGTATAATCCTGAGCATGGCATCGCTAGTCTCAGCACAAAATGCTTGAGAAATTCAACAAACCATCTATCCCCCACCTAACACATGCTTTTCCCATCCTGGGCTTAATTCTAGTTGCTACAGGAATGTCAGCCCAATTTGTCCTTCACCCTTGAGTCCTCGCAGCAACAGAAGAGTCAACCCTAGTTTCTGCCCTACTGCAATAGTAGTAGCCAGAATCTTCTTGCTTACTCATACTCAGCCCCTTCCAGTCACTAACAAAACAGCCCTGACCATATGCCTGTGTTTAGGTGCACTCTCAGCCCTCTGCCACATGCCCTCACTCAAAACAACATCCAAAAAATCATTGCTCTCTCCACCTCCTGCCGCCTAGGTTCAATAATAGTCACCACTGGACTTGATCTCTCTCAACTAGCTTTTCTTCACATCTCAACCCACACTTTTTTCAAAGCTGTACTATTTCTATGCTGAGGGTTAATCAATCACAGCCAAACTAGCAAACAAGACATTCTCAAAATAGGTTCCCTGCAAAGTATCCCCCAGCAGCTACCTCTTGCGTAACCATCGGTAACCTAGCCCTCGTAGGAACACCTTTCCTATCAGGATTTAATTCAAAAGACCTAATCATTGATGACCTAAACACCTCCTGCCTTAACATTTGAGCATTCCTACTCACATTACCTTCACAGCAGCTTACAGCCTAAGAATAACCCTTTTAGTCCAAGCAAGACTGCACCCTGCAATTACTCCATTTAATGAAAATGACCCATCAGCCATCTGTCTCATTATCCAAATTACCCTTGGCAGTGTCATAGCAGGTGTACTTCTTATATCCTTCATCCTACCAGCAAAAACACCTCTGATAACTGTATTTATTATTACAAAAAATCCCCACTGTGATTACAATCACAATTCTCAGAATTATTCTAGCCTTAGAACTTCAAATATAACACACACCTTTACTTCCCCCTGAAACAAAGTAAGTACCCTTAAAAACTTTTCCTCCTTAGGCTACTTTACCTCCCTAGTACACTGATCAAGCTCTACAAGCCTACTAAATACAGGAGGAAATAATTGCCTCTCACCTAATCGATATATCCTGACCCAAGAAAATAGGCCCTGAAGGCTTTGCTAAACTCCACCTGACAGCAAACTAAAAATCACAACTACATTCCACAGGCTTAATCAGAATCTACTAAGGATCCTTCACCCTATCAATCATTATTCTATCAGCCCATAGATAATAAAATAATGGCCCCTAACATCTGAAAATCCCACCCTCTCCTAAAAATAGTCAGCAACTCTATTCACCTCTCCACCCCATCCCTTCCATCCCTGCTTCTCCTTAAAAGACATCCTCGGGTTCACCTCCAGCCAGTGAAGCTTAATAGTCACCACTGGACTTGATCTCTCATAACTAGCTTTCCTTCACATCTCAACCCATGCCTTTATCCCCTTCCCAACATTAGTCTTATTTGCTGCTAACATCTTAAGGGACCCAGAAAACTTTGGATCATCAACCTCACTAGTCACACCCCCTCACATCAAACCAGAGGTGTGATTCCTATTTGTATATGTCATCCTGAGCTCAATTCCAGGCAAACTTGGAGGAGTCCTGGCATTAGCCACCTCCATATTAATCCTTTTCCTTGTTCCCTTCCTATGTAAATCCAAACAATGAACATTAACATTCTGCCTTCCTCCTGTGGTTGACTGTGTGTCTACTGGGTTGTACTACTTGTAAAACTTGATATGGCCTTCTTCAGCAACAGCAGTAGGCAAGGGAGAGTGTGGGAACAGCAGAAGTAAAGCCAAGGGGGAAGTTTAGACTTCTTTAAGATAGTTTCCTTTGCGTTGAGAATTTTATTTTTTTTCTACTCTGCAGCTCTATGGGTGAGATCGGAAATCGCTCAGAGTTTGCTATTGGATGCTTTAATTCAGACATGTTGGGAGCACCTTGCCTTCTCCTTCTCTGGTGATACTTAAGACCTGGACACCAAACTGTGTGACCTGTTATAGGGCAGCTGCTTTGGCAGGGGGTTGGACTCATTGATCTCTTGAGGTCCCTTCCAACCCCTGCAATTCTGTGAGTCTGTCACTTTATTTCACTTTCTTTCTACTACAAATCAAGTCCACCAAACTTCTGCTGTGATGTTTATATACAACTTTTCGGGCAGGAATTCAGAACATGTTTGAAGAAATACCTTTTGCTGCCTGGTCACATACCATGCAGCTTGGATTTAGCACATCCCATCCCAAAATGGTTTGAAGGTCACAGATTACTGCCTGGCACCCAGGTACACTTCTGACAGCTATTGCTTTCAGCATGGGTTTAGCATCATCTAACTTGTCAAACTTAGCATATAAATGGCTCTTGGAACCAGCAAGCAGCCCATTATGGAGAATGTATCTTATTAACAAAGGCGATATCAGAAACTCACACAAGTAACTAATGGCATTGAATGCAGAGTACATCAGTATGCTCAGAGACTGGTGAGCGGTGTTTTCCAATTAAGGCAACTGTTTGACCTTCTGAACTATAAATAAACTGCCAGAGTCCCTCATCTCAGAGACTGGCTTTTACTGCAACACGATGCCACAGAACTCGGATGTACTTACAAGGCTAATTCTGGAGTAATCTAATGGACAGGGTGAAATTCTAAACACTACTGCCTAGAGAAAAGCATCCTCAAATTTCTGCAGTATTGGCAGAGTTGCACCCCTTGGAACAGACAGCACCAACACTGAGTAGGTATCACATCCTTCAACCAAGCTGCATTCACCCAAAGCAAACCACTTTGCTTATGCAAACACTGAGAAGATGAGGATTTTTAATGGCAATAATGTGAAAAAGTAATAATTCATAAGGGTTGCTGAACTACTTTTCCCAGTTAAAACCTTTAAATGATTTACTGTTTTTAGACATCTGATGCATATTTAGATTCTCAGTGGGATGTCTCACTTGCAAAAGAAGACTGAAGTCAATGGAAGTCAGACTTTTCTTCCCTGTTTCAGAGGTGCTGTGCTATTTCTCTGGGACAGACCAGTTCCTTTGGGTGGCATACATGCCTTGGACCATACCCTGGATATAAGCACAGTTATTCAAATCATGTACCAATGTTTTAAAACCTCTTCAAATTCCAATAGAGTTTTTGAAAACAAAAGCTAAGATGTGTCCCTTTGCAGCACATATAGAAAGATGGATGGCACTTCTTGGTTCTGAATGACTTGTGCAGTATCTTTGATGTCTGTTTGTCTTCATTTCTTCTACTGGTACCCTAAACTGTACCAAGAGTGGTGTGAGGAGGAGCATTCAAAGGGAGAAACTATATCATATTTGACAGCTATTCCTGCTATTTCAGGAATAGGGATATATAAATCCTGAGTTGATTGTAAATGCCACGGTCCTTGCTTGACAGTCTGTCCTGATGTCGCAGATAGCTCAACTCTATTGTAATGAATCCATAGGTTGACTCCCTTGAGTCTGACTGCTGCATGGGTGGTGAGAAAGATCTGGAAGGGTCCTCTCCACTTCTTGTCTGATTGTGTCTTCAGGTGCACCCTGTCTCCAGGGTGGTACTGGTATACAGGTCCATCCCAAGGTAATGGTGCACATACGGTGACATACCATGTCACGATTTCTGCTGTTTGCACACTTAAAGCTTGGTGTCATGTCACACTTAAAGCTGTTGGTCATTGCCTCTTTCCTCTTTCCTTCCATATTATTCCATGGGCATGTGCTACTCCAAATGCTAATTTTGAATCATTCCATATATTGACTTTTCTTTTTCTTTTAATAGTTCCAGTGCTCTCAATAATCTCAGTCTCTGTGCCAGGTCTCCCAGGGCACTGTGCAGCCTTTCATGCACAAACAGTTCAGATGTTTTCTTTTCTGACCAGTCTGGAGCTCAGCTACACAGTCACACACTTGGTCCACCTTGATCATTCTGAGGTTCCTCCAGCTCATAATAATAGCATTACCGTGTTGTCTACTTTCTTGGGTATTTCAGATTCAGGAGGTGATTCCTGTAACACAAAGACCTGGGCCTCTATGGCTTCATCCTCAGGGATATGTGCTTGAATTTTTTGTCTACATGTGTAATTTGTTCTTATAACTTCCTTAACATATCTCTACCTAGAAGTGGACAGAACATTCATGTATATACAAGAACTGATGAGTCAATGTTTTAGTGCCTGCCTACTCTCAGAATTGCTATTCATACTAAAATCTCATGCTGCATATGCACTGTGTTAATATGAGGTTCTTGCTAAGGTTCTTTGGTGGCTGTGTGGTTCCACTGGAAGGTGCTATCCTGCCAGAAGGTCATGCAAAGTAGGTCAGGTCCCATGTGTGGTGAAGAAATTGTTTACAGAAAAAATCAGCAGCTCACAAAGCTTCTAATTATCACAAGTTTGTTATGGTGCCTATTTTATCAGCTCTATCAGGGTACACAGCTTGTGGAATGCTGAGACTGCTTTTTGGTTCCAGATGTCCTGTTTATCTAGAAAAAACAGCCTTCCCTAGGCAGAATATCAATGTGTTGAAGACTCTAAATTAATTGTAGACAACTCTGAATTAATTGTCATGTGTCAATACCATAGGATTTACTATTATAAGTAAGTACTTCAGCAGTGGCTATTACATATGCACCTAAAACAGTAGGCTCCACAAACTTCAGACTTCCAGGCAAAATCCCAGAAATCAGTGGTCCTCACCAATACATCATAAGTGGCAAAGCAGTATTAGCTGAACAGAGATGAAAGGCAGGTGAACACCAGCTTTGCTTTAGAAATCAAAAGAAAGTGTGATTTTAGGCTGAGTCTGGGAACATGCCAAAAAATTTAAGCAATAGAAAAAGAATCACCTTTTTTTGGAGGGGTGGGGGAGAGGTCAGTGCTGTTACTTGTTTCACAAGGGATCCCAACACAGTAATGTTTCTTCATTGCTGGGATTACAGGACTCCCCCTTCCGTGAGAGAGATGTGCACAGTGTATGAAGTGGAACACTGTGCTATTCATTACAGCATTGTGACTTTCCACCAGTACTTCAAAGCCAGACATGAGAAGAGGCATGTAAAGAGCAAAAATTAATGAAGCACAGCACACTGCAGGTAATTTACAAGCACTTAACTTGCTTCTTTAGTTTGCCTACAGCTTTGCCTTGCACCTTGTGCTTTGACCCAAGCATCCTTATCTTTTGCTGTGATCTTGTCTTTTGCTGTGATAAGGATATGATTATCAAGGTTTCAAAACCTGTTACATCAGAAATAACAGAACAAAGCACTGGAAGAAAAGAGAAGTGAAGCAATACCTGACTTTGGCTGAGGAACAGCCTTGTCCCTTGTTTTTTCCTTCTTCTGCTTTTTTGCATTCATGGAAGCTGCAGGAAAGAAGGATCTGAAACTTGGGGGAGGTGGTAGAAGTGAGTTAAACAGAGAAGAGCATAGGTTGAATTTCAAGCTATGTCCTGACCTGCCTGGTTATATCCTTTGATATAGTCTAGTGAACTGATTAAAGAAGTGGGATATGCTGAAAATTGGTCTGCCTCTGGAAAAGAAATTAAAGTGTTCTAGCTGTTCATTCAAACAGAGAAGTGCTGTTGTAATCTAGCCGTTAAATACAAATTCAGTAGCTGAAAAAACGTTCTACCTCAAGGTCTTATTCTTTGCAGGACAGGAGGCACAGACCAGCAAGCATTAACAGAAATATTCTCTCTCCCTTCTCTGCCTTTCAAGCAGGAAGATTAACTGAACGTTTGCTGAAGAATGTGCATTAATTAATTGGAGAACAATCAAACATCTTTTGTCGTACCTTCTTTCAGACTAATAATGTATGACTAAGAAGAAAAGCAAAACTATAAATCAGGAAACCATTTACCCGATGCTCAAGTGCAATGGTTGTGCATGTGGTTTGTTACAATACTCCCACTAGGTACAGCTCATCTAATTCTGCCTTTGAAATGCTCCAACAAGAAAGAATGGACTGTGGGCTGCTGTTCTTTCTCTGACCCTCTTTCTTTGTATCCAGAGAGAATGAAAAATGAAATCTCATATGAAATGGTATTTTGACCTGGAGAAATTAAATAAAAATCAGATCTTTTATGCCACAGATGTGTCCATATTTACCATAGCAGGTAATGATCTTTCACTCAATTAGTGACTGTGTGGTAGTTTTATTTGCAGTTGCACATAGTTTTAATATATTCCTTTGTTCCAGGCCATGTAGACAGCCAGTCTTTGAAAATGAGAACTGATGGTGCTTTAACAATGTGGTCTGTGATAAAAAGAAGGCCCTTCACAGTGGGAAGAAAAAGCATTAGCAAAGCTTAAGAATTTATTTTGTAGAAGCCATCTTTGCTCTTTCAATAGTATTATGGATCTAAATGGTTGGAGTAATTTACCTTTTTGGCACTGGTGATATCCAAAAGTGACAAATGGAAACAGCATCCAGTCAGACTCTTTTTAGAACTAAAATCAATAGCCCATGAAGTGCCTCCTAAACAGGAGGTACATTACATCGTAGCTTGCAATCTTTTTCAAGAAGGAAAATGGATTACACCAGTCAGTTTGATGGTTATTTGACATAGTCACTCTTCTAGTTGTTAACTCTAAGAGTTACCAACTAAAACCATTTGCATTGAGGAAGATGAATCTATCAGCCCATTAGCAGTGCCGATATAATTTATTCTGATTTCCCACAGCTCATGAGATTCCTTTTCACAAATATTAAGGATTAGTCTGGGCATTCGCTGAGTTGCCAATGCCAAATCTATTAACTTTTGGTACTTTAACTAACAGTTCAGGAATTACAGGTGTTTGGGCTTTGTGTTTTCTTTTTTTTTTTTTCTATCTAGACCATGACTATAAGAAGGAAATTCCTAGGCGTACTTCTCTTTCTCATGCTACTCCCCTGAACTGAAGAGAAAACCACATTGTATTGAAACAAGTGGCATTTCTAAACCTATTTACACTTCCAAGATTCAAGAAGAGATTCCTTTGGTGCTTGCAATGGGAAGATATACATTCCTTCATAAGATGTCATTACAGAGACAATGCTATAACCATTGCCTTTTAGTCTGCTTACATCTCAGCCTCTGAACTTGTGGAAAGTTTTCCTTCTTTATAATAGAGTTTTGACTGGAAGGTTTCTGACTGTTTTTACATTTCAGATTTCACAGCTGAAGCTGTAGATTGTACTCCTCAGTGTCCTCTGCTGGACACCTTAGTAATCACTTTGAAGAGGAAGAAACCAGCTAGGCTGCATGGCTTTGCTTTCCAAGATTTCAAAGGAGGTCCTTCCCAGCTTTGAAGCGATTCCTTTGCTGAAGTCATTAGCAGGGAAGATGGACAGCAAAAACACTTCAGGTATGTTACACCATTAACAACCAATCCTCACAGATTGGGTTGGGTCAAGTGGAGAGGGAGCAAGGGACAAAGTATGAAGTATCACAGCTGGTGCCCACGCTCAAGGTTTCTTTACAGGATTGTTATTGGAACATTCCTCTACCATGGAAATGAGCCAGCTCACTCGCATGGATGGACTGGTGGAATCCTGAAAAGCAGGCAAGTTGAATATATATATTTGAGAGAAACATTAAGAACTTGCAGGTGTTGTTCAGAAATTTTGGCTGGCTGCTCTCTGTTGGGCACAAGAAATAATCTCATCCCACAGATTGCAAAAGAATGCTGAGTTTTCTAGGAGCATAGGCCCAAACGTAAGCCAGTACACACTGTTCTATAGAGATTCCATAACTACCAGGCTATGGGTGAATTAAAGTAGGGGTACATAGATTTTTAAGAACTAAAAGGACCCTTCATGTCCATCTTTCTATGTATGCAAGTCATAGCATTTCATATTAAGGGTTTGGAATCAAGCTGTTGATTTCTTATTTAGTCATATTTCTTCTACCATGGAGAAGACTGGAATCATTGCATTTGTAGGGCTCCCCCTCAATCCGTATTCTGACAGCTTTTGTTCTTGAAAGTGAGAAGAATTAATATTTTCAAAGCCAACAAATTTAACTCAAGAAAAAGCACTCTGTCTCATACAAAAGAAACATTTGACAGGAAAGATAGCCTACTGCAAACCTACTTCCAACTACACAGACGTCTATTTTCAGCTTCAGCTCTTGTCTTAGGGAGTTGTGTGGGATATTTCACTGTTTTTCCTTTCATTAAAAGCCAATTTAGATTTGAAATTTCTCACGTCAATAATTCAAATGAGAGTATTACTATGTTTCATTTAGTATTGATCTATGAACTTTACAATTATTGAGTTTTTGAAATTTAGTGTTGCCCAGCAGATCAATTAATTATTTAAAGAAATGTTTCTTTTTACAGATGTAGTTGTTGCCTTTTTCCCAGTTTCCATTATTACAATCTTTCCCAAAAAGTGATACTTGTTAACATGTCTTGTTTCACTTTCACACCATGCTAAACCTTCAGATAGATAGCTTCATCAGGACCATTATCTTCATGGTTAACAAAACGAAGTATCTTGTTGGCTACTTAAAGTAGAAGCTGAACCCTTTGCAATCTACAATCTACCCCATGATTCTCATTTCATTATGAAGCTCAAGACAGTGTAGAAATGGGGATCCATCCAGGAGATCATTATACGAACATTTAAGCTACTTTAAAGCTGAACTTTAGTCCTAAATAAAAATGGCACAGATACAGAATAGGATTCAGAAATCCCTTGCTTAGAGATGGAACACTTCAATAAAATGCTTATTTTGCATCAGATACACCAGGGACTGTGCCAAGGTGATTCTAAGTCAAAAAATTAGAGCTGCTAAAACCTCAGTGGAAATACTGAACTTCCCCTGGAACTGTACCAGTTTGTACACAATGTACCAGGGAGACTAACAAGATGCTCTTATTCCTAGGGTTGCCAAGGAGTGTGCCTATTACAGTGCTGTTGTGGGGTTTTTTTGCTAGATGGTAACTCATTCTCTCCCTTGCAGCTGACCCAACTGAAAGCATGTCATGGAAATACAGAACCATGACAGATGTTTATCTCTATATATTTTTCTTTTTAGAATAAATCTGAAAATTAACAGTCTAAATATTGTGAACGGACACTATAGATAGAGTTAATGGGAAAATAAGAATACAAGTGTTCAGTAACACTAGAAGACAAGGAGGTGCTAACAGCCATGAATAAATAAAAGCTGCTCTGATTAACCTTGGGATATTACACAGAGACACCCTTCCCAGGTATAGTTGTTCTCTCAAAAATACCCCCTCTAGCTTGGCTTTGGGATTTATTGCTCTGTACCAAAGCAACCGTTTAGGTATTAAACACAAGGGATCTCGCGTCTGATAGACCAGCATTTAAAATTGGTCTTCATCTGTTTTATCAATCAGCTGTTGCTCTCCCTAAGCAATTCGGACAAACTTAGCCACTTAACCTTTCTGTTTTCAAATGATTCTTTAACTAGGCAATGAAACAATACAATGGAAAGTAACAAGGTGTGTTCCTGTTCCCATTTCTTAGAATCACAGAATGGCTTGGGTTGGAAAGGAACTCAAGGATCATCAACCCCTCTCCGCCACCACCACCACCAACAGGCAGGGCTGCCAACCTTCGCATTTCCCATACAGTATAGTACATCTTAAGGACTATGACCAAAAAAAGGGGTGGGGAACAAAAACCAAAAATTCTCTGCTAATACCTCACTGATCTTTCTGAGAAGAAATTCTTCCTAATATCCACCCAGAACCTCCCCTGGCGCAGCTTGAGGCCATTATCTCTCATCTTATCACTGTTATGGTTATGTTAGGAATCAGAACTTATTTGCATGACCTCTGATTTTTTAGCCTTATTCCTAGAAGAGTTGGAAATCATTCTTGCGTGGCACTTTAGAATAACAGTTAATTCTGAGTTTCCTACAATTCTTCACTCATCACCCAGAGCTGAATGCAGACACTTTAGTCACTGAAGAATTTGTTGAATTCAGTCTCTTCAAGACAAGTATTTGACATTATATGAAGCCAATTCTAAAAAAACATAAAGTGCATAAAGTGCTCCATAACTATAACCTCCCTTAATTAAATGCTGAAGACCATTTCTTTCTGGGGTACAGACAACAGGCAGAAGTAGGCTACCTTCACACCAGAGGGATGGTCCTAGAACCTAAACAGAGCTACTGTATCACACAGGTGCTTGGGGAACCTAGAAGAGTCATAATACTTGATCACATAGGCATGGCCAAGTTGCAGTGAAAAAAGTGACACCACAGGCTGCAGCAAAGATGTATAAATTCTCCGTTTGCATACAAGGAAGAGAGAAAGACTGCAGCACTGTTACTAGAATGTGTAAACTGAAAGTTGCTGAATACTGGACTGTGGTCAAAACATGACTGGTTTCACAAGCAGCTTTGAATCAGTCCTAATTATCATAAATCTATTCAGTTTAATTACAAAGGCTACCCGAGACTTTTAAGCTGTGCTTATTCAAGAGAACAACTGAATCTAATTCTGTATGGAAAGCAGCCTGTAGGATGGTCATTCCTGAAGACAATGTAAAATCAATATTCAGAAAAGAATTTTTGAAATGAAGAACAAACAGCTGCTGTTCAGTGACAACGAATGTAGAGAAATTCTTACAGTAGAAACGAGAAGAAAACATACTTCAGTGCTCACAAAAATTTGTCTAAAAACTAAAAAAGAGCTGCAGTTAAGCCTGAAATAGAAGAAAGCATTCCAGAAAATAAACTAACAACAGCAACAACAAAATAAAGCAAAAAAACCAGGGGATTGAGAAAGACAAACAGGTAGCCTGCCCTAAAAGTTCAGCCCACAAATATCTTGAGAAATCAAGAGAAAAGGATCACAACAGCAAAAAAAAAAAAAAAAAAAAAAAAAAAAAAAAAAAAAAAAAAAAAGGTAGGAAGGGAAAAACACTCTCTAGAAACTCATTATGGCTAAAGGTCTGACATTGCTCCTTTTGTTTCTGAGGAATATGCAGAAAGGCCATCAAACTAAAACCCAAACCAATTAACTGGTACTTCCACAGATGCTTAGTACTGAGATGAAAACACTTCCAGATCACTTCAGTGTATAGGGATGTTTCCCAGGTCTCAATCAAACAGCAGAGATGCACCTGCTAAATGTCATACACACCCTTTTGAGGTTGTGAATAATAAAAAGGCAGACTTATAAAACAAACTCCTTCCTTCTTTCCATCCTTCTATCCTTCCTTCCTTCCTTCCTCCCTCCCTCCCATTGCTGGGATGGGTTTGTTCTGTAAAACAAGCTCTAATCAACCTACACAAAATAATGGTAAGATCAAGAGAATGGACAAGGTGATTCTAGTCCCTGAAGTGCCCACAGGAGGCTTTGGCTCTATTTCATCCCCCAACCCCTGTGACTTCTGCCCTGCTGATGGGGACATTAATGTAAGTAGACATTAATGTATACCAGGTGTTCTCAGAATTGGTGATCCACCTTCTCTCTCCAAAAGTGAATGTGTCTTTTGTGCAGTAATTTGAATTACTCTAAAGACAAATGAATTTGCACAGCAGTTCCTATCTCAGATCCAGATCCTCATTGCAGATGGACTTTTTCCCTGTCCACACTCCTTGAAATGGAAACTATTTTCAAAGAAAAAGCTCAGCTATTTTAGAAGGAAAAAAAAGGAGAAAAATAAAAGCTCCCAAATGCTACACTGAGATGCAAAACAGCCTGCTGTGCATTACTACACAGAGATGAGACATTGTGAGGAAATAATCATGCCTTGTATCTGCATAAGATGACTATTCAAATGTAAGCTGTACTAGTAATTAAGATAGCAATTGTGATTTTCTCTATTTTGAAGTTCCCTATAGTAAAGGATAAAGCTTTGTTCAGCTCACATTTCCCAAGGCAAAAGTTATATGAAATATACCAAAGAAAGGGTCCACTGTCTTTAATTAGAAAGAAATTTCTATAAGATAATGATACTGCAAGAAAGACCAAAAAACCACTGAGGCAGAGAAAATTAAATCTCTCCTTTAAGACTCGTCATTACATCAAGTCTGCCTTTGATGGTAAGTAGCCCTTTTTCTATGTGGCAGCTCACTATAACAGATATGAATAATAATGTAATGGCGTGAAGATAAATGGTATTCAAACCATTCAGACTTCACAAACCTGGAGATAGAACTGCATTCTGGAACATCATATGATGACACTGCAAGAATCTTTTCCAACAAGCCCGTGCAGAATCACACAGCGGGACATGACAGGTGATGCTGATAACAGCATTGTGGCTGTGTGACCAACCATGTTAGCGCCCACTGTGTGTGTCTGGGACACACATTCAACTTCACTACTGGTGCAAAGGGGAAAGTGGCAACTGTGTTCATCAGCTTGGGCAGAGTTCCCAGTCCCTGGGCACCAGTGGCTGTGCAGGGGCATAATGGGCTGGTGTGACTGGAGGGGTGGCCTCCCCTCCTCTTAATTTAACAAAGACTGAAATTTTCAGGTTTAAAAGCTCATATACCATTCAGACATTATAGAAATTAAAATCTCATTATAGATACACAATATACTGATACGTCTCTATTAGTACAGATTTTCCAAACCAAAAGCATTAATACTAACTTACAAATCTTAGTTAGGAATCTACATTATAGCACTTGCACTTAAAGATGCATGTTCACCCCCACAAGCTTTAAATGTGCTTCCGAGAAACTCAGGGGAGTTAATTACTCAGATTTTAGTGAACTAGGAAGAGGTGGTACAAGTCACAAAAATTTCTACATATTTCAACACACAAGGTGTGATAAATTGGCTAATCTTAACTTACAAAAGTGAGCAACCACTCTAAAACTGTAACTATGAACATTAATACCTCAAATGTGTCAGGCTAAGAATAGAAATATCCTCACAGAAGTTTGATTTCTCATTGGACCCAAAGCTTGTAAATATCTGTGTTAGACCCGTTATTGACTGCTTTCCATAAGCAAGAAATAGAACAGAGAAAGAGGAAAATAGGTGAAAGAAATATGGGACAAATGTTAATACTTAATTAAAAGTTACATTCTGTATTTTAAAACATCTGAATTGTCCAGATATGTTTATCATGGGCATGGCTGGTTAGGTAGTGTCACATAAGTGACTTGGAGATAAAAACAGGACCAGGGAAGATATTTGAGATTAGTCATGACCATGAGAACCCTCATCTATTTGGGAAATGAGAGGGAGAGAGCCCCCTCGTTAAAATTTGCAGCAGCTTATATACAGTTTCCAATGAAATGCAATGCAGATGAATCCAATCTTATTTTTATAATAACAGCCTTGACTCTGCAAATCATCTCCCCTCATTTCCATGCAGAGCAGACAGATCAGCAGTGAAGGCAGCCCTTCTGGAGAAGCAGCAACAGTGAGGGATGTAAGGTTCCCTAAGCACCATTTTGTTGAAGAGAGGCGATTAAGTAATTCCCTGACTCAGCCTGAATTCAGCACGACTTATTTCTAGAGCCAAGAATGACAAGAAGCTGTTAAAAATAATAAAAAATAAAAAAATAAAGGAGCCAACCCATCCTACAAATGGTGTTACAGTTGTTAAATGGGCCCTAGGGTATTTTACCAGACTGTGGATTATTTCAAGCAGGGAAATAAAAATAAAGATGACAGAAAAGAACAAGTAAAATAAATACAAATAATTTAGGCAACTGTTGCTCAGCATCTCACCAAACACCTCCTCTGCTCCTTCCCACAGGCTCACATTTCAGCAAGGCTGTTTGCTTGCTTTCAACTCAGTATGTGACTTGCAGCTGAGATCTGGCCATGTCTCATATTGCCAAATTCACTCATTCAAAGACCCCTTTCAGATTTTCTATTAATTAACACTGGCTAATTCTTGGTTGCTGAGTTTGAGTCATGCCCTGCCAGCACCTCTGCTCTGGGAAATAGTTTAGCATAGCTACTCCCTGGAGCTGCAGTTTCTATCTCCCTGCTCAGCAGTTGGAGTGCTCCTCTGGAAAGAGATTAATTCTATCACATAACCCATGGGGGAAAAACAAAACAAAACAAAACAAACAAAAACTCACAAAACAACAACTAAAAAAAGAGACATTAGAAACATCCACCTTTTTTGTTCATCCACTTCCTTCCATTCCCTCTTTCCTTTCTGCTTTCTGTATTAGCATGAGATCCTGGCTTCTAGCTGCACTGGGGAGCAGTTCTGGCTCTGTACTCCATTATAAACAATGACCTATTATCACTGAGTTTTTAAAAGTGCTCCTGGATAGATATTCATCCATCTCTTAATCACTGCTTTCCTCCTGTAAATGCCCACAAACAGTGACCTGAGAACGGGACATTCAGCAACTGCCTTCACTTCTTCTGCCATATGTTCCTCTGTTTGCAGCCAAATACTGGGATTCTGCTGTCACACGATGCAAAGCACATGTTATGTTTTTTGCAGTTCCCAGGGGGTCCTTCTGCTGAAAGAGATGTGTTGTTTTCTGCAGTTGGAGCAAATGCATCTTGTTTATTCTTTGTTTTAAAACCAAACCTGCTAAAGGAGGGATGCAAAGTTCTAACCAAGCAGAGTGCAAATTGGCAGCAAAGCATCTCCCTGCCAGGGCTCATGTAGAGCAGATATCTGCTTTACAGTTCAGAGAACTCTTTTAGATTCACAAGTATGAAAAGATCTATAAAAAGAAGAGCGAGTAATTTAATCACTTGAGGAAAAATGACAGGTCATAATCAAAGGAAATTAAGCACTGATGGAAGATGAAAACCTCAAATACTGTCTCAGTATGATCATATTGTTCAGGTCTGTGTCTATGTATTCTGAAGCAGCTAAATGAATTTCAGCACTGATTATGCATTCTGTGATGGAATAAAAGAGCAGACTCATTTTCCTGTGTAGATGGTTTCTCTCTGGAGGAAGCAACCACTCCAGAAGTCTTTGCACTGAAGGAAACATAAGTATCTCTTGCTTTTAATGGGGTAATCAGTGTTTGAACACACTGAACACAAGCAAGGATGAAACTCAGCTTTAAAAATGATTCCCGGGCTAACAGGTCTGTAATTCTGGTGTATTCTCTTGTGCCCTTTGGGTAAATGGGGAAAACACTGTTGGCTTTCTAGCCGGCGGGGACCTCCCCAGACTCCCAAGACCTTTGGCATATCATTGAGAAGAGTCCTGCTGTAAAATCCGCTAACCTGCTCTTGCTGTTGACATGCTTAAAATAGCTTTCTTTTGTTGTCTAGCTCCACTCTGGGCAATGTCAGTTCAAACTGAGCTTTGGTTTTCCTTGCATTCTCCATAAAAATGTGAACTGCAGCTCTGTAATCTGTGAAGTCTGACAACATTTCTAGATACTGTATTTCTTCTTCCTGCCCATATTTCAGGACTTCCCTGCTCAGACAAGCTGGCCTTCTGCCCCACTGACTTGACTTGGGACACAATGGGAATGCCTGCTCCTGGGCTTTTAAAAAGGGAGGGTGGGGGAAGGCCTGAAGTGACCAGTTCTCATAGCCCCACTAAATCCTCTAGAGTAGATTCTCAGGGGACACTGCTAACCAGCTCCCTAAGTAGATTAATGTTTACTCTGTTAAAACACAGGGTAGCAATTCTGATGACCTTTTCTTCCTCATTACAGCAAGAATTTTGAAAATAACAATGTCTTAACCACTGTGGCTATGATCTAGTGTCATCCCTCCAGCAAGGCCTTCTCTACTCTCAAGCAACAGAGCCAGAAGGTCGCCTTTCCCAGTTGGCACACTGAGTTCTTGTGATATAAAGTTATCTTCAACATGTCCTGGATTTGCAGCAGTATATTCTATTTATGTCCTGGAAGTTGAAATCTCCCTTAAGGATAAGGGCAACTAATTCAGAGATTTCTCCTAACTGCCTGTAGAATAGCTCAAAAACTTGAGTTTCTTTACCTGTCAAACTGATGGTAGTAAAAAGTTCTCTTAGTTCAGTGTGCTTTTGATGGTCTTCAGAATACTAAAGATTCATTAATGTTTCACTGGTACCACAGGTAACCTGACCACCTGCTGCCTCATCTCCAAAATGAAGCTGTCACTCTTGGTATGAGAAATGTTAAACAAAGATGGCAGAAGCAGCTAAAAATCACAGTCCTGAAGCTGAGAAACAAATGAAGAGCCTATAGAGATGAGGAAGCAGGCTCGGCATCAACAGAGATACTACACTATGTTGGGCATTTATCACAAGGACAATCATTCATGATGGTCTTGTCTTATATTACCCTTTCTAGAACACTGATAACTGGGACAGAGTCATATATAAATTGATGTGTTTTATTCCTCTGAATCTTTGATGACACCATTATGGTAGCAACCTCTAATGGCTAGGGGAGGAACGACTCAGGAGAGAGGAAAAGATTGACCTCCATCGAAACTTACTTAGTGGGATGAAACAGGAAGGTATTCACTTACATGTCTAAACAGAAATCTGTCCTGGTCTCCAGTTTTCTTGTTCCAGTAAAACCATGAAATTGCTTAAAGAAATTAATGACAGAAACAAAGGGATGGGAGGCAAGGATGAGGGAACTGCGTTCTATTTAAGAGCACCTGTCGGGCAACATACTTGTCTGATAAAACTGACTGCAACACCCAGTGGGTAAGATTGCAAGGTATTTCTTACCTGAATAACTATGAAGCAAGGCACTGCACCCACTCTGGGGGTGTGTAGTTATGTAGCTAACATGAAATGACAATTCAAATTAATGCTATCTTGGTAAATGAGATGGGATGCTTGTGCATTCCTAACATTCATAGCTAGAAAATTATAACTTATCAGTATATCTTAAAGGCTAGAGCAGAAGCCAGCTCTTTTCTGACACAGCATGTAATACCAAAGATGTTGATCTAAGCTTACAAGCTACTTTCTTCAGAGAAAAAAGGAGCCTGCAGAACTTAGTTTAGCTGATCAAGATCCATACAGAAGTTTCAGTACAAACAAGAAGCTGTTGGCCATCCCACACGTAATGACTCCTAGCTCTTAGCCTTCCTGAGTGCAGGATGTAACTGTTGGAAGTTATTAGAGATAACAGCATGACAGGATAACAAATCACACTGGAACCAAATGCCATTTCAAGTTTAATCACCAACTAAGTATCATAGGGATGGAGAAGAGATTCTGAAGAGCAGAATTGCTACAGTCCCACCTCAAGAACAACTAGGCTGTGAGACTGCAGTCCTCACGCAGAGTTCAGGCCCAGTGCAAATAAATGTGAAATTCCTCTAGACACAGATGTTTCCTCTGCCAACAGATTTGCCACTTACCAGAACCAAGTTTTGGTTTTGTTTGTTTGTTTTTCCAGTTTTTCTGCAAAAACTATTCAAGAGCTGCTGAAGAGGAATAACAGCAACTGAACAGTGGGCACTGAATGGTTCTGGTCATCCACCACAACCCTTCCTCTTTCCTCTGTTGCTTTAAACTATTCTTCATGCAGCCTGTCACACACTTCTTTCTATCCAAAGCCTTAGAAACCACTAGGCATCATTAGGGGAAAGCTACAGAGACACAAAGGGATCTGTAGATAAGGTTTAATAGGCTACATCTTCATGGCAAAATGTGTCACACGACAGAATATAAAGGAAGGCAGGTTAAAAAAAAAAAAAAAAGAGCTTTTTAACTAACAGTACTCACAATAGCTCTTGCCAATCTGGGATGGGGCAAAATTAACACCAAACCTCATCTGGTGTTTGGTTAATGGTGAGCACAGGCACACACATTATCAGATTTTTTCTGAAATACATCACAAGGAATCTCCTGTCTGCATGATTTCTGGGCTTTGTTGAAAAGAATAATTAAAAATAAATAAATAAATGAATCCAGATGTCTCCCAGATTTTAATAGTTTTGAATTAAAGAGTTCTAACATGTTCCAGTTCACCTTCATTAACCTACCCTCTCAGAAGTACTTGTGACATGTGAAGGCAGACTAGCACCCAGTACAAATGGGGATGTAAATGGAAAGGGAAGAGACTGGATAGAACTCTCACTGCTTTCAACACTTCTTGCAGTGGCAGTGCAACAGCAGACATCTTGAACACACAGAATCCCTCCTCTCCTAGTCATCTTCAAATACTCCATCACTTTCTTGTCTGTTCATTTTGATTTAATTCTCTTTTCTGGCATGTTTTATTGTAACTGTATGCTTCCATCAATTACACCTAGCACGAGGACAGAATAATATCAAAATCTGATGTCAAGAGTTCCCTAGTCCAAATGATCTCCCTTGTATATCTTCTAATAGGTTACTCAGAGCAGTATTTTATCCCACAAAAAGCAAATGCTTCTGCTTTTTCTATGTATGGACTATGGATTGATCCTTTGAATAACTATGTGTGCAGGAAGTACCAGCTCTCACCACCTGTCAGCCTTCCTATGATTCACTGTCCTAAAAGGCCATTTCTAGAAATCCTAGCTGACAAATAGATGAGAATAGGAAGTTCGAGAAACAATTAGTCAGTGAGCCAAAGGGCACCACAACCATAACTAATAAAAACACTCTGCCCTTCTTTGGCAATTGCACTCAAAGACTCTTCAAGTACCGAATATATCATAATTAATTGTATCTCATGCCCTCTCACTTTCCCTCACAAGAAGACAATTACTTTTGTATCACAGACAACCTGTGGTACCTGGGAGCGAAGGATCATATGCTCAGGGGATGTGCCTAACAGACTGCGACAAGGTATTTTTAGGGCCAGTTCTTTTCAATGTTTTATGAATGATTTGGATGCAGGATTTGAATGAATACTGAGTAAATTTGCAGATTACACTAAATTAAGAGGAGGTGTTGACTCCCTTGAGGGTAGAGAGGCCTCGCAGAGAGATCTTCACAAATTAGAGGGCTGTGCAATCACCAGCTGCATGAAGTTTAACAAGTGCTGGATTCTGCACCTGAGAGAGGGCAACCCTGGCTGTATGTAAGGCTGAGGAAGGAGAGGCTGAAGAGCTGTAGAAAGGAATCCGGGGGTTCTGGCTGATGGCAAGTTGAACGCAAATCAGCAGTTTGTTAATTTCCAGTTCTGACTTTTTTAGCTTATTAATTGGATCTGGATGAGATACCAGAGTCACTATGGATTAGGGTCACTGATTTTTCACAGACATGTTTCAAAGCTCTGACCTTAATTTCTGTTAGCAGTTGTCAGCATCAATAGCTCACATTTGCCCAAGCAGAAGCAGTACTTAGGTGCCCATTTTAAACATAGGACATGTTGCTTAATGTAAAGGCCTTGACCTTTTGAGGATGCTATATAGCTTCCCATTTAATAAGATATGCCTTTAACTTTTCCTATGAACATCTACTTCAGCCCATGCTTTAAAAATAATTATCAGTATACAACTCTTAGCAATATTCTCCTTTTGTTTTTGAAATATAATGTTTATGTACTTATCACCATGCATTTTTTCATTGGGGTCTGCAGCTCAGGGGATGTGATTCATATTTAAGTCTACCAGTTTGGCTAGCAGATGAGAACAGGTGACTGGACTCAAAACGATGACCTCTTCCGGGCCTGATCTTGTGAAGACATAGCACGCAATGGAGAGCAGAGCCAAAACATGCCCTCTGCTCCTTGGAATGCTGTTCATCACAGATTGCCAAATACAGCTTATTCAGCCTATGTTTCCTTTCACATGAGCTGCCAGGGAAGTCTCTTTGAGATATGAAACCCCAAAATCTTGCAATTCAACCCACAGAAAAACATGAGTGACAGGTCTCCATTTCCCCTTGACACTGCTAATACACTCCATACTGAGATCAGTCACTGTGTGTGATATGTAAAGGGGCAAGAAAAGCCTGAAAGGCTCTTGAAAAAGATTTCACCAGCAGCAGGAGCTTGAGGAATTGCTGGCAGTCATCTTACTGTCCCCTCCCCATCACTGCATCTAGAACTTGTAATTTTTTACTTGAGATTTTTTAACATTAAGACTTACTGGTGGTAAGAAGATAAGACAAATAATTGAGCCATACATACATATTACTCACAGAAGTCCTCAAATGAAATTTTCTCTCATAGCTTTTTTGTTTGTTTTTAACCTTCTAAATTATGTTTACATTTCTGAGGTGGGGGAAGCGGGAAAGAGAAAACAACATGAAATAAAGGAATAATAATAGAAATAAGAAAATAATATGGCTACAAAGCAAGAGAAGTTACTAACCTTATTCCATTTTCCAGGAACTTCAGGATGCAGAGGTCATAAAGAACATACAATCCCAAGCAGCCTGTGAGCCATCTGACAGTAATTATCAGAAGTATATAAACTATAACAGAAAACAGTACTGCCAATGGCCACCCCATAGTTCCAGCAAGACTAAAAGGTTAGAGGATAAACGTGACAAATACATCTATATATGGGAGTTCAAAACTTACCCCTAATGACAACAGGTCTATCCTGAAGCATTTCTTTCTTTAAAAGCTGTATCTGCCCTTTAAAGAAAAAGAGGGAAAAATTAAGTTCACAAATGATTAATAGTTCAGTGCAGTAGCCTATTAATGGATGTGTAATTGACTAATAATTGCACACCTCTCTATGCCTCTACTTAAATTAAATCTGCCACCCAATCCATCAAGCTTGTTTACCAAATATGTTGTAGACTGAACAGTTATCTAAATGCTTCTCCAGCAGAAAAAGGGGATCAGCAGACTTTGGTCTTCCAGAACATCAGGAGTGTTGGAGCCTCACTGGTTCAGTTACTCCACTTATTCAATGTGAACTGCAAGTGAGTCAGCTGATTTAATTCTGCTCAGCTGGCTTGTTGTAGGTATCAACCAAAGGGGAAAAGGAAGTTGATCTCATGCACCATCCTGGCCATCTCATCCTTCAGCAGTGTTTGTGGGAGCGTTTGTTTTCTAAGAACCAGTTCTGCACAGACATTTTCTCCTCAGTCATTCTCAAGGAACAAACCCAATTTAAAATGGGAAACTTTCACAAGGTTCAGGTCTTCTCTTTCTCCTGACTTCATGCTTCAGCAATGGGGGATGATGGAAGGGTGCAGGTGAGAAGGAGTGGAATTGTGAAGTAGGAGATCTGTAGCATGCTTCTTGTTCTACTGCTAAACTGCCTGCCTGACCTGCTAAACCCATTTTTGCTCCTGTTCTAATTTTTTTTTGCTCCTAATGTTAGGGTCTAGGATCCTCAGCGTAGAGCATCACACCAGGCAGCACCTAGCATAGTACGGCCCTTCTCAGTTTGGTCCTTTTGCAAAATTAAGCATGCACCTGCTACAAAAGGGTTTATATCTACAAGAAAATAGATGTAGAAGTATTTGTCTCCTTGTATGTTCCCGTGTCTATCCTTACCATTTTGGAGCAAACCATGACCATACTGGACATTCTGTGCTCTGATCAACCCGAACATTAAGGCCGGTTGAGATTTTCAGTTCAGAATGTTGCTCTGACACTGTTCCTCATGCAACTGGTGAACCTCAACCTGTCTTTCTCTGAGCAAGGTTTAAGCAGGGGATACCTCTGTTTAGCTCTACAGCCTGCCATTGTTCTGCCCTTTCCCTAGAGGTGTTTTGAGCCAGGTTGGATGGGGCCCTGAGCAATCTGACCTACTACTTGATCAAGGGTTTTGCAACCATGCCTGTGGCAGGAGGATTGGAACTTCATGATCTTTGAAGACACTTCCAAACCAAGCTGTTCCATGAATCTATGAATCCAAGGCTTTGAGGCACTAAAAAAATGACTTACCACTACTCCAAGTAGCCTTAATTTGAAAGTCTGGCACATTAACTTTGCTAGGTAAGGCTGAGCAGGTTTCACTGCCGGCAAACTCATACTAAGATCTGACTCCAGAAGGTTTTAGCCCAGAAAAGACAGCCCCAAACCAGCTCCATGGACAGATGTCCTACACAGTACAGATAATTAAGGACATTACTTCCATAACTGAAATGAGTACTACTAGATGAAAAACAGCTAACTCTTTTTTCAGTACTGTAATGAAACAGTTCATCATATACCTCAGGGGTATCTCCTATTGCTTTGGAATAAGGAGAGAAAGCAGGAATCTTTACACTGTCAGCCCTTACTGTTATTCAATTGTACCCACTCAATACAGGATTGCCTCAAGCAATAAATACACACGCTACAACTACAAGTGGTCCTTTTGTAGCTAACAGACCCATCCTAGTACAGCTTGCAGGTTTAACACGAGGCACTTCCTGCAAGTAGAATTTAATCACCCTAGAGAACTGCTAAAAATTTCAGTCTTCTTTTTTCTTCCACCCCTACAGTCCATTGGTCTTATTTTTTAAGGTAATTTAATTTCCACCCCTCTCAAAAAGTACTAAATCTACTCAGAGGCAAAAGGGAGCATCTGAAGAGGAAGAAAGTGAATTTCAGTGGAAATTCAAAGGCAATGCTGACTGTTTGCTGGGAGAACACCTGTGTTCCTACAGCTACATACTTCAGCCAGACACAGAGGATTTGCTGGCCTTAGTAGGAGGCTGCTAGCAGCTGTGAAGCAACAGATAATTCACATAAGCTTGCTCTTTGACCCACTTGTTTTTCCTTTCCTTGGTATCTTAGAACTTGCACTTCTGAGCAGTGTTACATTTAGTTTTAAAGACTGTGGGCCTTGGCAGACTGTCAACAGTAGCTGAAATTTTTCTGGATTTGTCATGCTTTTGAGGTTTATTTACTCAAATGAACTTTAATGAATGTGAAAAGGTCTGCTGAAGTGTAGCACTAGGAATGGGGTAGGAAAGGATGTGTGTTTTTTTTGAAAATAGCTGACTTTCCAAAGCAGTGCCTGCTATGGTGGGATGGATCCATTTGGAGCTGCAAGCACTGAATATCTCAGCCATGGGATCACTGTTCTGAAGACCAAGGGGCAATGCACAGGGGCCAATAACATTCAAAACCCCAAATAGCCAGGATCAAGATGTTATAATTTCCAAGTAAGTCTTTATACAATATCCTGATACGGTACATCACTTAATTAAGCTGATCACAAAATCCCAAATATATACCTGTTAATATGCAAAAAACCCTATTTCAACTCAGTCATTGTAGAACAAACATTCCTCATTACTACCCCAATGCAAACAGAAAAGATTCTCGCTAAGAAATTAATCCAACAATTCACTTTAAGTTACATTTGTGTACATAAGTAAGATCCTGGACGTTTGTAGCCAGTTGAAATCCAAGTATATTTTGGTTGCTTAATCTCAATACTGCAGTTTCTAATTACTGATCATGTCAAACTCATGTGGCACTGCATGTGGGCCTGACTGTTACATGACAGCATAACAGTGTAGGTAGCTTTTATTACATTTCCTCACTTTTTTATTAATGAGAGCATAGCAAGAGTCAACAGCTACCAAGATGGCTTATTTTAACTGGTTTTCCACGTATCTTTCTTTTTTTCCCCTAGGATATAGGGTTTCCACAACTACATTTTCTGTCAGTTTCCATTCCCTTGTAACCTTGACCAGATTTAATGAAGAAGTAGAATATTAAGTTTCTACTGATTTCTTCAGAATACAGGTGACAAGACAGAGGAAAACAAATTCTCCAGAAAGAATAGTGTGAACTCAACCATGTATCAGCAGCAAAAAAATCAGATAGGCCATACTTAAGACACCAATATGCAGTAAGACAGGTGTCGTTGGGTCCACAACTCCTGCAAATATTTGCAGCTTTTTCTCAGTTGAGTGTACTTGGAGTTACACATGGACAGGTATTTGGATTTGTGCCTTAATGGGACTTAGCAGGTGTGACTGGTACCCTCCTGATCCCTGGTGTTATGGTTAGTGTAACCAGAAAGAAGGTGAAATCCACAAAAATTAAGCAGGCTGTTAGTGTGTCCCTCTGTCCCCTTCTCTCTCTCCCCCCTCTCTTGCAACAGGGTTTGGGGATACCCACAGTGACAGGGCCATTAGCATTATTGAGAACCAGGTACTGGATCACCAAGGTGGCATCCATTAGTCACATTAGCATTACAAAATCCCAAGCTTTCAAGACAAATTAGTACAATATCCAGAGTGAGTCTACCCTGTATTCAAGTATTAGACATAGATTTAGACATACTAGTATGGTTCTCCAACTCGAGACATCTGAAATTTAGTGATATGATTCACCTCAATTTGGCAAACAAATCCATGTTGAATTATTGGAATTTCTCAAAGGACCGAAATTCAGAATTTCATTCATCTCTAATGAATAATTAATTGCTAAACTAATTAAACATTAAAATCCATAATGAGCTGGAAGAGACTGACACATGTAACTACCATAAAATGTTTTATGATTGCAGCTGCCTGTCACCATGACTGGCAGCTGTTGTTTGCAACTCAAAAAAAGTCATGCTGTCTCTTTTTGCCTTCTCCTCTGGCTCTTGTTCGCTGCCTGTGCAATTCTAGAACCCATTGTGAAGAGGTCATATAAATGCTAGTTGTGATACAAGTTGTAAATGTGTGACAAAAATTTAGAACTCTGGGTCAAAAGCTCAATGAAAGCTATAATCAATAGGTCCTTTTCAGTATTATAACCTTTGAGTGAAAGCACGGATACAGTAAAATGAACTCCACTCAATTAGCAGTGAAGAACAAGTATCACATTCCTGGTAGAACTGGCTGGATGAGACTGTTTTGAGTGAATTCTGTTTTTGAGAGCACAACTAGAGGCTCCATTAGCCCATGAGAGATCAATAAACACAGTTAAAACAGCTCAGCAGAAGCTGAGATCAACAGTTGTGTTGCCATGGGTTAACTGGAGGCTCCAGCATCACGGAAAATGGTAAAAAATAGGATGGATAACTGGTGAAGTCTGATCAGATTTCAAATGCATCAACCAGCAGTAATCCACACTGAAAAGGCAGCAGACAAAATGTCTTGACTCTTATAGCTGCCTGGCCAAAAGCATTTGTTAGTTATAGTATGTCCATTTGCAAAGCGTCTGCAGGGAAAAACAATATGGATACAGTTTTGTAGACACAGTTTACTTCAAAGGCCAAACTCAAATGATGCCTTTTATTATACAACAGACAGCATCAAAAAGGGTGATATTCAATGCCTATTTTTGACAAATATTAGCATCAGAGTTCTAGGATACTATTTTGGTGAAGCTATTGTAGCAATAATTCTAGGTAGAATAGCACTTGGATATATAACAGAAAGCGTTGGTACATGCTACTCCTTCAGCTCTACAGAACTTACACTCTGGGGACAGACTCAGTTTTTTGAGAATTTCCTTGTAAATCGACTAATCAGACTCTAAGTTAAAATACTCTTAATTTAAGGTACTCTTTGCCTTTATTTTGATTCAAATTACCTTAACAGTAAAACACACTTTAATCCTTTCATACTTTCAAAATTCAATGAAACTCAATAGATAGGATATGGGAAAAAAGTCTGTTGTAATGAAAAGAACAATTTTGATTCAGTGAGGATAAACCTGCTCAAGAGCTCAGGACATTCTTAGATTGCCCCACTGTGGTATCAAAGATTATGCAACTAATTACCACCCTTGATGTGTAACACATTTATATGCCATCCCATTTAATTCCCAGTATCTGTAAATATCTTCTAGAAGACTGAGTAAAATATGAATGTATTTGTGTGTGATACATCTGTGCATGTGAACATGCACATGAACATTTAAATAACTACATATCTCAGATAATTAAGCAGATACAACGATCGTAGCTATTTTAGGCTGCTTCTTTATGTAAATCAGCCCACAGCCTCAGCACATTTGGCTGGGTTGCTCTCACAGTTGTTGTTTTTTTACTGCTGCAGAATGACTTCACACATCCAAAGCACTTCAGCTCCCAAACTGAAATACTTGGAAGTCTTTGCACTGATGGGCCATATTTCTCTAGTGGCCCTTGAGGTACTAAGTCTAGTTTTAAATGTGATTTATATTAAGTTCCTGACTACCTAATTCAAAATTCAACTTTCAGTGCCTTGGTAAGTAGGCAATTGGAGTCTGTATATAAAGGAACCTCCAAGACCATCCATCCCTGCAAGTTAAGGTTTTATTGTCTAAAAGGCACTTCAGCTAACCTGTATGGCTGCCTCCCTCAAATTCACATTCAGTCTTCAGTCTGTGCAAGCACAATGCTGTAAGATATTTTCTTGCTTCTCCTCGAAGCTGTAGACCCAAGATCAGCTCTTCCTGATTTACAGACTCAACACGTTCACTGAGTATTTTTGGAGAGACTGGAAAATATTCCAAGGATAAAAGATTCTGAGCAAGGGATACAATAATTGATCCTCTTAGGAAAAAAGAAGACAAAATGTGACCCTTTTCTCTCACATCTTGGGTGAGATTCCTTCCTAAACTATTAGGATAGGATAATCCCCAGAATTGAGCTCTGAGGAACCCTGTTACTGACCATCCACCAGCCTCATTCACTACAATCCTTTGAGTTCTACCCTCAAGCCAGTTCACATCCTAGCACAGCATTAACCTGTTTGTTTCAAAGTTGGACAGTTTGTCCAGAAGGATTCCATGAACGATAGTATCAAAGGCATTACTAGAATCTAAAAAGATTATGTCCTTTTGCCTTCCCTTCATTCACCAAAAGAGTGACCTTATCAAGGAAGGGGATCAAATTACTAAGGCAAGAATAACAATTTTATTTCCTCCTATGACAGATAAAGAAGATAATATCCTCCTATTGGATTAAGAATAAACTTCCCTGTCAGGAAAATATGTGAGGAAAGAGTGCATTACCTCTGCGGGATACAAAACAAAGAAAAAAAGAAAAACGATTCCAACTTGACAACAAAGCTATAATGGAGCAAACTTGCTGCCGCAGGGCTCATTGTAGGAAATTGGATGGGTGAGTAGAAACTAAGGCAAAGATGGCAGGTGGGTTTGCATCAGAATCAGGGCTTCCATGCACTTCTAGGCACCACTTGTAGAATATCATGGATTGTCCAGTGTTTGTAAAAGGGATATTATGTAGACCAGGATTAATGCTAGAGAATTACTTATTAAACTTGAGACTGCAAAATGAAATCATGAACTGGAGGCTACATCAGGCACTAATGAAAATGGGAGGAAAAGATCCAAATCAAGCCTAAATTCCCTTAATTAATTCTATTTTAATGACTAAATAGTGAATAAATACTGTTTATTATATAATGGGATAAGACACAAATGTTTTGGCATTTAGACCCAAATGCATTCAAGAAGTCCTGGATATTTCCACAAAGAGAAAAGGCAAACAGAGGAGGACTGATACAGATACAGTTCACTATGAAAACATGTAAAATGCCACCCAGAGGCAATTTGTTTCCTAACTGAGAAAACTTAGTTTTTAAAGGACAGATCCTTTCCCTGGGAAAGGATTAGGTGTTGCAGCAATGCATGCAGGAGCAGAGTAATGTGCAGAGGCAGAGTAACATAACCCAGTGACATCAGTAGGTGAAACTCAAGATTTGGGGTAGACCATTTCCCTCCCTGTGAATTTAAGTGGGGCACCATTCATCCCATGTGTTTTGAAGCACATTTGGAAGGTGAGGGAATGGCACTCAGTTGTCATACATCTGCTGGCAAGCAGCAACAGGCATTAATTCACATCCATGTCTAATTTGATCAGTGTTTTTTGTTCAAAACCCTGAGTCCTGCCCTCCCTCAATAATTTCAGTCTTTTACTGAGCACACTGATTTATGCTTTCAGAAATGTGCTATTTAGTCAAGAAGCTGCTATCTTCAGAATCAAATACAATGTCTGTGACCTTTTAAAATGTCTTTATAGACAAAGGTGAAATTATATTCGTTTGTAAAAAGAATGGTGGTATAATTACTGCTGCTTTGTCATTCAGTAGCAAAAATTCTGATTTGCCTTGCCACATAAATCAGGGAAAGGTGAGCTGCAAGGGGACTTAGAAGGATCTTCCAAGTCTGACCCTTTTTTGAAGCAAAATGAAAGATTCTCTGTCCATCCCTGACAATGAGCAGTTCTTGAAAACATTTTCCTGTTCCTGGTTGGAGCTTTCTCTCATTTTTTTCCTCTTTTCTTCCTAATAGAAACTATTTTTTTGCAACTGTTTTTTTGCCACTACTCCCTGCTCAATTCCATGCTCATTTTCAGGCCACGAAAGACCTCTTCTTGCAGCCACACTCATCTCTAAACCCACTTCTCCATTCTAAACAGTTTGCTTTTCTTCAGAATAAACTGATTCTTCAGATACCCGTACCAATTCCTTGATCTTGACTTTAATTATCTTGCATTTTCTTCTCCTTAAGGTGGTAAATTTAATCCTCCATAATTACTTTCATCCTAGTTGCCTATCCTTTTAAAATCCACATTACGTTCTTCTCTGTTAATTAGAATCAAGTCTGAAGCAGCCATAACACTTGGTAATTTCTGTCCACCAAAAGCAGAAGTCTCCTCCAGCACCCTCCAAGATCTCACAACTGTCACTGTTTATGTAATATCCTCAAAAAGTCCAAGCTAGTCTTTGGTCTGAAAGACTCATACTGAATTTTCCTCCCCAGCACAGAAGACTCTCTGTTGTCTACATGTTGTTTCTTTGCCATTTCATCTCCACAGAACACCCTGCAGAAAGATTCTCCTGCTCCTTTATTACTGACATCTATGTATGTATATCTCTAATTTCCTGCAAGTTGCCCATTTGTTTTCCCTACTTTATTTTTCTTGGTCTCAAGCTATTTTGGCACATGTTTCGTTCTAACTTACAGAGTTTCTTGTAACCTAGACCCACACTCTGATCTATCAACCAGATCCCACTGATTTCCAATGGGAACTGAGTTCTCAGAACCCTCCAGCAATCTGGAAATGCCAGACAAGGCTCAACAGTGTTTGCATGTAATGAAAGAGCAGATTAGATAGGATGGATTTCAGCTTTACTGCTTTAACCCCAGACACTGCTTCTCATACTTACCATTTGTTCCATAGAGCAGCTTGTTCTTTGCTGACCCAGACCATTGATATCACTTCAAACAAATATTTTGTAGGCGTTTCCATACCTAAGACCAAAATGTAGGGTATCTGGGGTCCTAATGATTTACTAGAGAACTGCTTTATCAGAGTTTCAAGGTGCATGCAGGCATCTGACTTACATGACATATCTTCAGTTACATCACCCATTCAATACCCTGTTGTCTTCTCTAAGCATTGATTGTTTTACCTGCGCAAAAAAAAGAATAAGAAACATTCACTACCAAATGCAGCCTCAGCATGAAGAAAATCCTCACCCTTTTCTATAGCCTTTCACTGCTGCGTTAGAATTACATCAACATTTTATGGGGGTCATTTATCACATTCTGTGGTCCATGTTTTCATTTCTTCTGTGCATATTTACAGCCTAATCTGAGACATACAGCTCCTAAAATATTGACCAGCACATCTTGATTTATTATAGTAGTATTATCACGACATTCAGTTGGTTTTGATTTAATACTATTCGTTGTCCTATCAAAAACAACTATGGCAGCATGAACAAGCTATAGATTTTGGAAAGATGGAGACTGCTGACAATAATGGTTGTTTTGCATTTCCCTTTCCAAATGATTCTTTCTGCTGGAGCACTTTGAACGAAAACAGGTCAACATCTTATTCAGTCTTTAGAGAGTCCCATACTATTTATTTTTAAGGTTTCATCACTGTGGCACTCAATTAGGATCTCAGAAACTCAAGCCATTTATCACCGAGAGAAAAGAGCAATTTCAGTCCTCTTTAAAGGGTGCGAGTCTTAGAGCAAAGTGCAAATGCTAGAGATAAAATGTTTCTCAGTCTATTACAGTTGAGGATACATCAGAACATAAATATAACTCGATCCTTTTAAGTTGCAAATTTCTCACTCTTTTGCTGCTTACAGAACAAATCTCAGATCAAATATGTGAGAGCCAGAGGTAAAGTATCCCTCAATACACCCTAATTTAAAATGTCTCATAACTCCTGTGCAAAGTGCAAGGTTCAGAATGCCTTTAGCTCTAATGTAAAAGGCAGACATAGCAGTTTAGGAATGAAGAGTGGGAATACCTATTGAGATTAAATAGAGCCATGTCAGTTTCAATGACACAGGCAATTATGACAGTGACAGGAGGATATCATTTTTAGGAAGTGATGTGCTCTTTTCTCTGGCCACATCAGTTCTGACTGTTGTCCAGAATTTGGGTACTTAAGAATACCTCTCAGAGAGCTGGATGGCTGAAACTCACTACAGACCTTATTCCCCATCCTTCACACTGCTGAGGGATGTCACCCAGACAACCCCAATGCTGAAAACACTGATGGTTTCAGCTGATTTCCCTACAGATTTTTTCTGAAGTGCTGCAATGAGCTAAAGAGGAACTTATGTTCCAAAGGCCAGATTTTGTCTCCCATGACGTCATAACATAAACTCTTGGTAAGAGGAAAAGATGCATTGTGGAAGAGTCTGGCATACAGGATAGTTATGCATAAGACACGTGTATGATGAATCCCAGTGCCACTTCCAAGCTGATATAATCTACATTTTTACTATAAAATTGCTGATGATACTTCTGGTCATTTGATTTCTTCTTAAGAAACAGAGTTCCCTGCATTTTCTACAGGGAGCTAGAACATTTTGTGAAATAGACCTGATGATTGTTACCATGCACAATGAGAACTAGAAGAGGAGTAATGCAATTTTTCTCTCTTGTATCTTGGAAGTCAGCAGAGAATTCAGCTGCCCAGCAGATAGGAAGCTACGTTTCCTTGCCTATCAGTGTGGGCTGTGTGCTGGAGTAGTATTTGGTCCATACCCTGGGGCGCATTTGGGATCTTGTACTGAAAGACCTGTAGCTTTTCTGAAGCTCTGTCTGACATCAATCTTCTCTCCAGACACAGAAGCCAGGGCAGTATAGGTCTAATATGTCAGTGCCACTGCATGTCAACACAGCATAAAACAGATTATACTTTGTGATTTAGGAAGCTCAGCTACTTAGGCAATACAGCAAGGGCATATAATAGATCCTTCATTTTCCAGTGGAGACAAGATAATCTAATGTATTTAGAATAGGAAAAGATTTAGATCATATATTGCAAATTCTAAGGGGATAAAATTACTTTTAAATTCCTTTCACCTTTCCCTCAATGTTTGTGACTTGAACTCTCATAAAACAAAAGTATATTTCTTAAGGCTTTTCATAGTTCCCCAATTAAACCTAATTTTGGCACAGCCAGGAATAAAATTCTAGTTCTCTGTGTAAGCAGTGGGCAGTAGTTAAAAGAAAACCATTCTGTGGGGAAAAAAGCACACTGTCCTCTTCACTTTGCACTCTTGAAAGCCACACAAAATCTCCACAAACCCTAGTATGCAGATAAAACTGCATTATAGGGACCTATGTTTTAACCGCATATTCCAAAGCAACATCACCACATTGTACCATAAATTTGGGTAATCAAAGCCAAATATGCTTTGCATATCTGAATATGGAACAATACTGTCCAAAATCATAACCTAAAACACAGGCCAAGAAAAGCAGTCATTTGTAACTCAAAGATGATGTGTTTCTTCTCACAGATGTGTCATCAGTAGCTGATTTAATACACACATGATTTATTACAAATTGCATACACGCATAGGTAAATGAAAATCCATCAGTAAATTCCAGTATTTGGGGACTTGATTCATCCTGCATCGTTCTTCCAGGATTGATGGTCTGCAATATGGGAAATGAGTGCTGGCAGAGGACGTAGCCCAAGGACTAGAGCTGGTGCTTGAAGCACCTTCCCTCACTGTGCTCCTAAGAAACTTCAGATGGAATTCAAAAATCAAGAATTCCAGAGCTAATTCAATTTCAGAAATTACCTGCAGCCTTCTAGAATTAGACTCAAAGCTGTGCCAACACTCTTGCCTAGGCACAGTGCCCCATTTTACCTGCACACACACATACACTTTCTTTGACCTCCAGACTTCATTTCTCAGTAACACTGATTACAGTGTGCCAGTTTAATGTGCATGCCATGTGGAGACACGTATGAATGGGTATGGGGAGTGGTTTGTTTGCCTATTTGACTTTTATAAAAACATAAATAATCATAAGAGCTTTACACATGCCACCTTCTGGATCCTCTGGACCCTGTTCCTCAGAATCACACTTTATTTTTATTGGTGTTAATTCTCACTGCTCCCCCTTCATGCTTCTCACCTCCCAGTGTAAACTGTCAAGGTGTCCTTGAAAGCATGGCAGCATCACAGTGGTATTAGATAAGTGTATGGGAAATTGGTAATCACAGCCTGAACCTCTGATTAATCAGCTGAGGCAAGTGTTGGGTCAGCTGTGGGAGCACAGGTGAGAGTAATGTAGCTGTGCTCCCAGAAGGGGTGGAGCTTGACCCACCTCCTCTAGACCTCATTTAAGGGCTGACCATCACTAAGGCAGCATCTCTTGGAGATTGGTCCTTGGTGAAGGTTGCCTCAGCATTTCCCAGTGAAGGCATCCACATTGGTGAGTTTTTCCTTTTAAATAACCTTTTGAATATCAGTTACCATCTTTGTATCATTCCACCTTACAATAAGGAAGCAATTTTTACATATGTTTGTGGTTTTGTTTTGTTTTTTTCTAGCCTTTTGAGCTTTTTTCTTGGTTTACTTGATCTTTGTCATGACAAAGTTGTTTGCATCGAGTCTTAGTCAGGTTGCTTTTGTCTGTCCCCATATTCAGCTCTTTACTGAACACCACCTGAGAAATGAGATGCTATTGCCCTGGTTAATTGATGTAGAACCTATAAACCATCTTTAATGCTATGGTTCTTTCCATATTACTTCAAGTTCCTTCCAGAACAGGAGGTGGCACTTTGCAACATCTTTTTCTCTAGAATTTGTATCTTTCCTCTGATGAGAAACAAATATCCTTGTTTTATCATTAGATTCCAGATTGCAGAAATAATAGGAAAACATCAAATATCACAGAGTTTCTGTTAAACAGGTACACTATGCCAGGACTACATGACTAACTGTACTGAAAATAGGTCATCTTGCTAAAGAAGCACATTATGTACCTAAAAAGAAATCTCTGGAGATCAAAACCTTTGAAATGGGTAGTGTTGCCAATCTCTGGTGCTCAGATAAATCATACATTGGCTTTCAAGGTTTGCAGAACAGTTCCATGAGAAGTTATTGCCTGACTTCTTGCCTGAGAGAGAATCCATACACATCACATTTGCTCTTCAATTCCACAAACATGTGGAATTCTTGCAAACATGTTTGCAATTTTGATTTAGATAAATATGCCTCTACAATCTTATAGCATGTAAAACAGGCTGTTTATTGTCCTATGTCAGACACTTCAGATGATTTTTAATTAATACTTCAAATGACCATGACTTGATCAGTAATATGTTAGTGCTGTCATTAGTAATTACAGGTGTGGATGTATTATTAGTAAAATAGTGTCTGCACAAAGTACAGTTGCATCTGACAGTGAAGTCTGTGAGTTCCTCAGAAAACACAGAATTTTAAGCAGGACTACTTAACAATTTGTGGTTTCACCATTTTGCTATCCAAGATAGGAGAAACAATCCATAAATCAACTCATTTGATATCTGCTTAATAGAGGGGAAGTGAGGCAACATGCAGGGAAGAAGAAATTGCTTTGCACATAAATGAAGAAAGGAAGGAAGTGGCCTTTGAAAAAATATGAAAAGGAGGTCTCTGCAGGAGGTGACAGTAAGTTGCCTGTCAGGAAAAAAACTAATCTTCAAATGAAACGTGATGGAAATCTCACTGCCTATAGAAACACATCCCTTAATCTCTCCTGCCTGTATCTAATAAAGGACAGAGTCCTTCATGGAGAAGTGAGCATTGGTATGTGGGCTGGGTTTGGTCAGATGCTCAGTAAAACAACCTGTGGTATAAATAATTCACAGTAAAGGTGCAACCAGACATCGGGTCTTATTTCTCCTCTAATGGAAAATTAAACTGCATGGCTACAATTTTGTTTTAATGAAGGGCAGGAGAAAGGGCAGTAAAAAGGGGAAAGAAAGAATGAGAGATGAGAGAAATCATCAATATGGATGCTGACAAGCACATTTTCACAAAGATGCTTACAGCTTCATTCCCATGCATAGCTCAGACTGAAGGTAGTTTGTCTGTCCTGGACTGAATAGAAAGTTGGATTTCCCTTTCAAAACTGATGCCTAACGTAATTTCTTTCAAGTGCCTCTACAGACAGTATAGACATGAGATCTGTACAGGTGCCTCATTTTTTGTGAGTTAAAAGCAATACAGAAGGCCTAAGACTTGAGAGATAGTTAGAAGCAACTTAGTTGTTGTCTTTGGTAATGTTGAAGAGAACATATAGGACTGCTGTTAGTCACTGCCACTTTAAAAACGTTTCAGTCAACATTTATGTGTAGCCCAAGACACACTCGGGTCCTCAATGCTTGGTGAGATCTACTGATTTTCCTTCCCCCTCATCAAAACTGCTGTGCTAGCAAACATCTCCGTTGACTTGCACAATTACAGGACTGAAAAAGGACAGTGATGAGATAATCATAAGTGTTTAAGGTCAGCTATATTGAGACAGATTTCTTTTTAATTTTTTTCTTCTAACATATGAAAATGTTTTTAAAAAGCATAGTTTTCTCTTAAATATTTTCCATGGCTAAGATTGCAAATGTGTAACTAAGGCTATAACAATTAACTTTTATTATTATGTTTTAATCTAAAATGTAATGAACATACCTCTAGAAGCACGGGAAAATCAAATGAAGACTCAATGACGGAATAAACAAAAGCTATAACTTAGCTGCAGAAGCCATTCTAACAAGCCACAATCTTGAGTCATAATCTGAGAAAACAGAGAGCATTCAAGCCTTGGCAGGCTCCAATCCTGCATGTTATGCCTAAGTTAGACGCAGACAGTGCTACAGACTGCTTCCATCATGACAGAAAGTCCATTGACTCCAAAGAACCTCACCAGCATTTGGACTATTTATTAACAGGGAGTCCAAGTAATGCTTCCTCTCTAGTCTGAAAAAACTATTTTACAAAAGATATGCCAGCCAAGCAACGCTTAGACCCTTACACATGCCCAAGACATGAAATCTACCTACCTCTTTTAGCAGTAAACGTTTTCTCCTGCAGAACTGCTCTGTCTTCATCTCCTCTAGAGAAGGAACTGATTGGAAGTACGTTCTACATACAAACTGGCTGCTTACAGTTTGGATGCAGCCTCTCTTTCTTAAGGAAAACAGTCCCATTGGCTTCAAATGCAGTGTTCATGTACAAGGTTCAGACATCACACTGCAGGAGCACTGAGAAGAGCAGGGTCTTCTGTAAGCTTATAAAGTCAGTACCTCCCTTGGTGATACCTCTCATCAGTTTCCTCTTCCATCTATCTGAACCTTAAGGCTTCAGAGAAGGAGTTGACTCTGCAATGTACCTACAAAGCAGTGAGAAGAAAGCAATTCCCGTGTGACTCCTCAGCCCACAGATATCAGATGTTAGCCACGTGCACTAGTACCAGTGGGCTAAATCTTAACAAACCTGAAGAACACAGAACAAGGGGTAAGACTGCAATACAGTCAGCTTTCCACTTACATCTTTTGCTCAGATTGCCTCCCAGTCTTACTACTTTATGTAAACTTGATATGTCACCTCTTCATTATGCTGCATTTATTTAGTCTAGTAAGTAAATTGGGACGCATCTAGCCTACTGCCCATAACTGTTGAGGCTTAACTACAAGAAGAGTAATTAAGGTAGTAAAAATAAGGCCTAATTTCAGTAAAAATAACTCGCGTGCCTTACAGAAATCTAAGGCTTTATTTCTAGTTAAGCATAAGCTTGAAGATACATTGCAGTGTGCTGTTGAATTGGATTTTCACATTTGACTAGGTGTTTTCTGAATTTGAACTTCTTGATGAAAAGTGAGTTTCAAATATTTCTGTTCTTTTACATCATTTAACTACTGTTAAAAAGTTGCTGTTGCGAAGAGGTTGTTTATTGTAGATGGAAAATATCATTTTAGCTTCTCAGGATTGAATTTTTTCCTTCCCTGGAAAATTAAACTAAACAGACATATGCATACGATACAACTTACAGATGTACTAAGCAGTCTGAGAAATATCTGGTTCTGGAGAGGATTCAGCTCTGCATTCCCCTCTCTCTTTCAATTCACCTGATGAAGAACAGGCTTTACAGTTTTGCACTGTTTTCCTGAATTACAGTTTTCTGACCACACAGAGGTAGATCACTCTCAACTCCAAATTGAGTAAATCACGGAAAAAAATGTACCACTGCCAAATCTGTGGAGATAGAAAGAGAGGAGTTGCTATCTGCCATTAACTTGTTTCAGCCACCTTATACAGCCTGATTTGGATCCTGTTATCATAACTGCTGGTATTAATTGATACCCAGTATAAAGAGCTAGGTATCTCAAAAGGCCACTAACCCTACTGAAGCTGCAAATTCCTGCATGAGCTGCTATTCTTTATCTGGAAATCTTCTATCCGTACGCCTCTCCAATGACAGATTGCTGTACAGGCCACAGAAGGGAAGCCCCACACAGAGGCCTGTCTCCAAACCGTCTAGGTTGAGAATGAATGTACTCTTCTTTTAAAAAAAAAAAAAAAACAAAAAAACCAAAACACTTCAGTCTTGATTTCAGCAGTGAGGAAATGAACATTTGGACTAAACCCAAGCATTAGGCACCATGCCAAAAACATCACAGTCTATGGGCAGGTCTCACCAGGCTCTCTCTGAGCAATGCTTGGTAGGTTACTGTTCTCAAATACCTCCCCTCTGAAGCAATTTTATTACTTTTTTTTTTATTAAAGCTAATTAATTAAACATCACTGAGCACTTTTCACTTCCCACATTTTGAAGATACAAGCTGATATCACGGAAGAACATTTAATGCAGCTTGGCACTGGGATAACTCTACATCCATCAATGGGGAGGGTACTTTACTACTTTAGTTAAGTGATAACTCCCATAATATTTTAGTTCAACTAGGACAAGAATTAGCTGAGAGGCGAAGATTTCAGGAAGGCCTCTTCATGGCCATACTTAGCATTGGAGCACTGGCTCTTCTGCAGTTCTTTAATACTGCATACTCTTGAACATATGAATATCCAACATATATCTGTATAACCAAGAGACTGTGGACCTTGATTTCACTGGCATTGCCTACCTTCTTTTCTCTTGTCTAAACAGGTCACAGACAGGCACACAAGAGACAGCACCGTATTTAAATCCTAGCATCAGGCATTAACTAGAGAATAGCTTTTCTCCCTGCCACCACTATATCATAATGACCAACTTACTGAAAGCTGTACTTCAGTGCCAGTGGACAAAAGTGGTACCTGAGGGAGAATCCCAAGTCTCAGAAGATTACAAAGTATTCTTTGACAGAGAACTTCCTTTTTCCAAGACACGATAATTTCTTAGTTAGAAGTTAATCTCTTTGCAGCCTTTCAAGGAATAAACTTGAGTAAGTAAAGAAAATCTGATGCTTTGTCACTTATTTAACATTAGCATAAATCTGTAATATATGTTTCCTCAGAATTTTTATGAGGAAAAAAAATTTTCCCAAGTAGTTCTTTTGGTGGGGCAGGGAGGGGGGTGAAATGAACAGAAGACTGACAACCTGAATTGAGCCAGATGTCCATAAAACTGTTAAGAGTTTACACTGAAAGCAGGTAGGTTCTGTATCTGATGACTGAAGTATTATATGTATCCATCACCCTTGTGCTACTCTGCTGGTTTGAAACCTTGGGGACAGGTTACAAGATCTGGTTGCAACAAATCCATCTTCCAGGTTAGGAAACAGTCAGTGAAAAAGTAAGGATGACTTACTTCAGAAAAGTCAGGAAAATAAAAATCCTCAAGCATGTATTTGCCTCCTGTAGCCAGATCATGGCTTTGCACCTCTATGCAGAAATACTTTTTGTGCTTGTTGAGTGAAATTGATACACCACTTGCAGAGCAGTTCTGCTGTTAGGCTGGAGTTGTTCATTGCTTAGATAAACACTGTACAGCTGTAAAAAGACAGCAGAGGTGGTGCACTTTGCTTCAGCCTTTAATTGAATGCTTATTTGTTGTTGGGAAGCACACTGAAACCTGTGTTGCAGATCAAAGTGGCATCTGGATATTTTCACCCCATGGGATTGCTTTCATCAGCCACTACAGGACAGCTTTCCAACCCTGCCAAGGGAACTCCAGTAGATGAAATAACCAGCTTCAATAGCACAAAGAGTGAGGTTATTTTTCACCTCCATTTCTGAGAAAAAAGACATCATAGGAAATACATTTAGAGTAAGTTTTCCTTTCTCCAGCCTTTCAACATGACTTGGGAGGCAGCAGGTGACTCTTTACTCATAAACTCTTTGTTTTAGCAAACTGAAATGAATCCTAATTGGTACCATGCTATCACTGACTTCACCCCTAGTGTCTAATGCTCACATCTATAAATGTCAAGTTTCCTTTCTCCATCTCATACTGCTGACCTTAAATGTGCTCTATAGGATGTCCTTTACAAAGCAAATAAAAATAAAGCAGTGAGTAAGTGCAAGCACGTATTCATCTAATGTTCTAGCCTGAAAAGTGTGATCCAAGGTACTGTGGAAAAGCTTACTGAAGTCTTACAGCAGGGCCAGCTTACGGATGTAAAGGAAATGACCTTCAATTGCCTAGTGTGGGCAACTCTAGCCAGCTCACAACTTGTGCCAAGGGAATCACTCCATGATTTCATAATGGCAGTTTCTTTCACAGAGGCTTTACCTTCAGATCAACTGGCTCTAGTGATACTACTTGCACCATGCGTGCATAGATAGAGGATAGCTTTGTTAAAGTGTCCTGCAAACACAGGCGGAACAGGAGACTGAGATCTACTTCCCACAGAGATTGTATCCCTGTGGTCTGAAATTCATGAGCAGTTTAGGGCTTTCCAAGATATTGTGGGCAGTTTATGTGTGATTTAAGTCACTTACCAAAGCTCTGTAGTTGGTAAGGAGTGCCTCAGCATCTGGAGTATCTTTGAGAGACATCCCAGCTCAAGGGGAGATCACCACTGTGAAACCAATTACTTAGCAAGGAGAGCTCAAAAGAAGTTCACTCAGGCTGTCATATTTACGGAATAAAGTGTCTGACTCGCAATCAGATTATGAAAGATGGAAAAGGTAAGACTCTTTTTACCCAGAACTTCTTTTGGTCCTTGATAATTAGTCTTGAAAGAACCTCTTGCACTCCCTGATCTCAGATAAGGTCCCTCTTCTACACTGTAACTATACCAACACAGCTTTCCCTGCCAAATTTTCATTTGCAGTGCCAGACTAATAATCTCTGCCCTTTGTGTGAGGCTCAATCCATCACTCACGGTGCCCAGAGAGCAGCAAAATGCTCTGAGGATTGCTTCAAAGAATAATGGTGCCAGCAAGCTCACAGGAAGGTCTCTTTGGAGAAATGTGGGTTTTGATAATAAGGGTGGTGTATCAGCAAGTTAATACCACTCTTGCAGTTTCTACAGGAGAAAGGTTTTATCTGAAGTTGTATTTTACATAAACTTGATGTTATACAGCCACTGCTTAATCTCCTCTCAGCAGGTTTGCAGAGAAGAGTCTCTGGATGCTTGAAAAAAAGCTAATCTTTCCAAGACCTAAAGCAATTTCCATCATCATTATTTTGGAGGTTTTGTCAAAAAAGTGCTTACGCCTCTAACAGGGCACATATAATTATTTAATGATGCATGTCATGTGCCGAGACTAATCACTCATTCTGACATTCAATATAACACCACCAACTATGAAATGGATGTTTTCTTTTTGTTGTGTACCAGGAATACTGGGAAGGGCAGAATGAGCAAATCTGCAGCAAGGCTTCCAAGTCTTCATAGCACTAAGAAGTGGATATCATTTAAATATACCTGGTATTTCACAATTGATCCTGAAGGCTTTTCTAAGTTCTAGTGCCTTCTAATGGGGACAGGGGTGAGTTTATTATGTTCCGCTACAGTGCTGAATAGGATATAAATGTATTTGAGGAAAGACTTAGAACCAAAGAGTTTGCTGATCACTGGGGGATTACAGAGCGTTCAATTAAGTCTTGTTACGTTTGCCAGATTCATTTATTACCAGCAAGTATAGCATTTTGAAACAAAGTTGCCAGGTACTTCAAGTAGCATTCAAAAGACTAAACCTGTATCTTGTTATTACTAAAATCAAAGTGTTTTTTTTGTTGTTTTTTGGTGGGTTTTTTTGGTGTTGGTTTTTTTTTGTTTGTTTGTTTTGTTTTTTAAATTGTGTTAATAGAGCGGTAGAGGTCACACTGTGTTGAAAGACCTGCATTATGTTAAAGTGTGGCAAATAGTTCTATTATTGCCAATTGTTGTGAACAGAAACTGCTCCATTATTGTTAGAAGGAAACTTGTTATCCCAGCCTTAAGATGGTGGAGCCTCAGGAATTTAAATTAGATAGTCCTAGTCCCACTTGATTTGTTTGTATTATGACAGGGATGCTATAGCAAACTCAAAACTGAAGAGGCTCTCAATCATATTTCCCAGTTCACATCATTTTTGTTAGGACTGTTCTACTTGACTTTGGTTTTGCTCAGAAGGGGTTGGAGGAAGGAAAGCTGTATGACATACTTCGCTAGAAAAAGGACTTGCTTAACTGTTGGACCTAAGAACTTGCCTTTCCAGATGATTACAATCAGGGAATATAAACCTGACAAATGAAAAGGCTGTCCATTTTGCTCTGAATTAGCATTAATAGTAGCCAGGAGTATATAGTATTTGTTATATTAATAGTAATAATAATATTTATTAAGTTCTTCCAGGTTGTTCTCCAGAGCAATGGGTTCTGAGGTGAGGAAAGGGCATACAATAGCAGATCACGGGGAAATACAGTAAATCTTGTCATGTTTGCTTCTCTGCTATTATTTTTTTTAAAGTATGAAATATCCTTTGTGTATTGAGAGGAGAATTATAGAATGAGTCATGGACTTGGATAACTTTATAATGGCATTAACTGAATCTCCTTCACAGACACACAGAGTGCTAACTTCAGAAAATGGATTGGTCTTGGATAACAAAGAACAATGGGGTTTTCATATGAATCACTTCTTAGCACAATAGAAGATTTTCAGACTTTGGGTATTTTTAATTTCTGATAGCCATGGCTTAAAGTCATTGCAAAAACAGTGCCATCTTTGCTTTTATTTTATCATACAGATAAAAAAAATAATAATACTAAATATTCAAGGCAGTGAGATATTGCAGGAATAATTGTATGTTACTTAATTTTATTTCTGAAAATAAAGTAAAAGCCTTGTCTCTTTATTTCAGTTTTCTTTCATGTGGTAATAAAATTACTTTGACTTTCAGGTTCATGCTTTGCTTATATGCTTTAAAATTGTATAGAAAGTGTATTTGTGTAGCTTTTCTGACTTTCACTGGCAGAAAATTGGTTTAAGGAAATAGAAAAGATTATATACGTATAATAATACAGAATTTATAATCCTTGTCCGTTTAAGATTATTTGTAACTGTATCACCAGAGGCGTGTTGTGAGGATGGTTTTTAGGAAAAACAAAGATGAAATCTGGAAGAACACTGCTAGATAGCAGGAAGAAGTCACACTCTAAGCATGCTCTTGACAGTTTTGTTCCAGAAAGCACATTATTTTTCATCTCCTTATACAGAAAGAGAATGTGAACATATCTCTAGCATTTTCTTCAGGCCTATAAAGAAATTGTATTGTTTGGAGATGGAAGGGGAAAAAAAGAAAGAGATAAGGGAACAGTAGAAGGAACAGTCAACTTATCTTGGCAACTGAGGGTACTGTTTAGAAACCAGGCTATAGATTTGTATGGAACAAGGAGGGTTAGGTATGAAAGGCGAGTTTCTTAAGTTTCCGGATGCTTGTGTCAGCATCGTTATGTTTTGTTTAGAAGCAAAGCTTAAAGTCTAGAAAGCACCCAACATAAAATGTAATAATAAAGATTAAGGAAGTCAATTTCCTGCCTTATCTACCATCAATCTGCTGGATTCATTGTCACAAGATGCAGGGAAAGTGAGAAAAATAAATGCATCTGAAAGTAGGTGAAGATAAACTGATGAAGGACTAGTCCACTCATCATCATTACGCTGATTGATCCCAGTGCACCTTTTGGTTCAGAAAGTGATTCAAATTGTAACTGGAAAGGGTAACTGGTGCACCATAGAAAGGTGTGGTGTACTAGGACAAAACAAACAAACCAAAAACTGGTGAAATTTTCAAAATTAAATAACTATGTACAGAATATAGTACACAAATACCAAATTCATAGAATGATAGATGAGTACTATAGAGGAGTCAACTCTACCTCCTAGTTCCTTGGGTCCAATTAAACTAATGGATTTCTCTGCAGAGAAGAGGCAAGCAATGAACCTGCAGTTCCCTCAGACAACTTTTGAGATTTTGTTTCTAAAGGAGAAAAAGGATACTAAACTGTCCATTCCTCAGGTAAATTTATATGAATACTTCCTCACTGTAATGTAAGTGCATATACTAGTTTGTACTGACTTGGTATCTATATTCACACACATCATTCTCAAGGCTCAATTGGCAACATTTCCCACAGTCTGCAGCACTCTAGCAAAAGATCCAGGTCTTACAATTCAACTTGATGTTTCCTAATAAAAACATAATTAATAATTTAATCTTTTCTGATTATTTCCCAGCATTCTTTTAATAATGCAAACATAAAAGCCACAGTCTCACAGAGATATTTGAAAGTAAAGATATTCAGATTTTATCATTAGCGTCATTGTAACTACTCTCACATATCATACACATTACAGAAATTCATGGATGAGCAGGGATATGCTTTAGGAGCCATTTAGGTACTTAATGGGAATTTTTAAGTTCCCAGTTCCTTGCTAAAGCCGGCTAATGCACAACTTCAGCCTGGAAGAACAAAGCTACTAATTTGAAAAGCATTTTCAAAATCCATATGATCTAAAGTAGTACTGCCTGTCATTTTATTATGTTTCTGAAAGGACTCATACAAAGCATTTGACTCTGTCCAACATGATAGACTTTTCTCTAAATTCAATATAGAACCTTAGAATCTTTTGAGTTGGAAGGGACCTTTAGAGCATTCAGTCCAACTCCCCTGCAGTGAACAGGGACACCTACAGCTCAATTAGGTTGCTCAGCGCCTCAACCAGCCTGACCTTGAATGTCCTCCACCACCTCTCTGGGCAACCTATGCCAGTGCCTCATCACCCTTAATGTAAAAAATGTTTTCCTTATATCCAGTCTAAATCTTCGCTCTTTCAGTTTGAAACCATGTTCCTTTGTCCAACTTTAACAGACTCTGCTAAAGACTCTGTCCTTCCTTCTTATAGCTCTCCCTTCAGATACTGAAAAACCACTATCAGGTCTCCCTGGAAGCCTTCTCATCTCTAGGCTGAACAGCCGCAGCTCTCTCAGTCTGTGTGTGTAGGAGAGGTGTTTCATCCCTTGGATCATTTTTGTGGCCCTCCTCTGGTTGTTCTCTAATAGGTCCATGTCTCTCCTGTAGTGAGGACTTCATATCTAAACACAGTACTCCAGGTAAGGCCTCATCAGCATAGAATAGAGGGGGGCAGAATCACCTCCCTCGCCTTGCTGACCACACTTCTCTTGATGCAGTCCAGGATACAATTGGCTTTCTGGGCTGTGAAGGCACACTACTGGCTCATGCCCAACTTGCCATCTACCAGTACTCCTCCAGTACTTTACTAGTACTTTAGCTCTTGGACCCCTACCACAAGAAGGACATGTACCTGTTGAAGGGAATCCAGAAGCAGGTCACTAAGATGCTCGGTGGGCTGGAACACCTCTCCTTACAAAGAGGGGCTGAGAGTTGGGACTTTTTAGCCTGAAGAAGTGAACGATCTGGAGAGACCTCATTGCAGCCTTCCTGTACTTAGTGGGAGCTTATAAGAAACATGGAAAGAGTTTTACAAGGGCAGGTAGTGATAGGACAAGGGGTGATTGCTTTAAATGGAAAGAAAGTAGATATATTTCAGGTGTAAGGAAGAAGTTATTTACTCTAGTGGCTGCAATCCTACCCATAGCAAGGGGGTTGGAACTGGATGATCTTCAAACTTTCTTCCAACTCAAACCATTCCATGATTCATTACATGATTTTCACTTGGAAAGGAATAGTCTACATTTTACTCATTGGTAGAACGCCTGAAAAAAGGACAAACACTATAAATAGCAAGAAATTCAGATTGTCCCTTTTCTGATCTCTGATGTCACTGAGTAAGTCAATTCTACACCTGAGAGACAAACCTGGTTTTGGATGTCATACTAGGATACAAAGATCCAAAAAAAAAAAAAGTGATCGCATAGATGGAAAAACTTAGAATATCTGTTTAAAAATGAGATAGGGAGATGTGTACTCAAATGGAAAACACTCCATAATTCCCAAGACAGGCACATATTTAAATACAGTAAAGATTTTGTCCCTAATAAATGAGAGCCTCGTGAAAGGATTCCCTCCCCTTTACTACATGTGTATGATTATTGTACAGTCACTACTAAATATTGTTGTATGCATGATTGCTTCTCTTTTGTAAAGAAAAAGGTAATTATAGGTGAAGCTGGAAGCATAAGCTTTTCTGTGCTAGAGGTGGCGGCATAAAAAGGGTGCTTAAAAAAAAAATTAAAAAAAAAAAGGAAAAAAAGAGAAAGTATCTTAAATGAAAGGAAAAAGAGAACTGTATGAATCAAGGAATGAAGCCTGGCATGTGAGGACTTGAAAGATGTGTCCTACAAAGGAAAAGAAGAATGAAAAAACAAGTCTGAGAAACAAAATCCCTTGGAATGTTGCTCCTTGACATTCTTTAGGCACAGGAAGACAAACAAAATACTGGTCAGATTGTTGTAGAAGGTACCAAGGTATAAGACAGAATTCTTTATATTTAATATAAATTATATTTTATAATTATATAATTTAATTAAATTTAATAAAATAAACTATAATTTAATTATAAATTAAAAAAACTTGTTCTTAGTGTTTTAGAGGTGGGTATGACTTTCTGATGCCATAAGGAAGCAAGTTTAAGAACTGAGTTCTTTACCAGCCAAAAAGTGAGGGTTCTTTGTAGTTGTACAAGCATGCAGTGCAGTTCTAACCTTTCTCAAGAAGGCTCTCTACTTCTGAAGCACATCTATGTGCATTTCACCCTGTATCTCCAAAAAATAAGCAGCTATCTTAAATTTGCCTCTAAATGTCATGTTCTTTACCTCCACCCAGCTTTCCTTTGGCCTTCGATTTGGCAATAAAAAGTAGGGACATGATAAGGTGCTTTTACTGATAGAATTCATCCTTTTTTTCTCTTTTATCTAATTGTCCTTACAATAGCAAGTCCACTGTCTTGATCATGGCAATAGTTGTATTTATTACATTGTCAGGAACAGCAAAATAGGAAAACTTTTACCGATACTACTGCCATGTGTATATGCTGCACAAGGGAAATAAGTTTCCAGGTAAATTAGGTAGCCATTAACAGCCTCCCTCCTTGTACAGCAACACTTGAACTAAGGATGCTTTCCAATAGTCATGAATTCAGAAATCAGCCAGGAGGGTCCACTCTCTAGTCTGATCTCCTAAGTTACCAAAGCTCAAAGGTTGCACTGAATCCACTTTGCTTTGGAAAAAAACTGTCTTATTCAAAGCAAAGAATCATCTAAGCTAATAACTGCAAGCACTTCTGATGATACAAGACATGTCACAATCCTTAAAAATGGTCCCCATAGTTAATGACACTGGAACAGGTTTGAGATCAGCTCTACCAGACATACCATTTCATTTAATATACTGAGTTTTTCCTTTGTCAAATTGTTACAAGCATGGTATGCAGGCTCTTCTCTTGTTCATCGCTGGCAAAAACGCATAGCTAATAGTGGTAACTCTGTTGAGAAAAAGCATTCTGTAGCTGAGAATTTATCAAACAGTGCTGTTGTACTCTTCATATCAGTTGTAGTTTCTACATAAATAAATAGGAGGCATTACTTTCAGAGAGACCTATGTACATTCTCTCTTCTGAAGGGCACAACCAAACTGACAGACTGGATAACAGAGGGGCTTGGGAGTTTTACGTCTTGTCTTCTGATGTATGAAGATAGGTCATTTGCACCTTTGTGGGTTTCTTGCATCACTGTCTGACTACATGTTACTGCTGCTTCCACAACTGTGGAAGCTGTTTCCAGCTGGAAAACAGAGATCAATCACAGTGGAGGACCCCCTATATATTTGTAGACCTCCATGTTAATACCTGTGTTGGAGATCACAGTTCTGCATCAGACATGTGCTAAGTCTAAAACTAAAGATCTGGATCTGACTCTCCCAGTCAGAGCTAGTGATTATTTCACATTTCCCCTTCCTTCCATGCAAGCCTTACCACTTTAAGATGTGTTTCCATCCTGTAAGCTTCTGATGCCTCTCAGAGCCTGGCAGGCAAAAGGTTTCTTACATCAGAGACACCTCCTTATTACTAAATCTGACAGCCAATTTTCCATGTGTAAACATGTCAATGCCATTTTCATGAAATTCAATATTCCTTCATTTTTTTTCTTTTATAAAAACACAGAGCATCAGACTATCTGCTCTGATGTCTATGGGAGGCCTGCCAAGGACAAGGCTGATGAAATACAGCCCGAGACAAGCTCCATCTGTCCCATTTAGGCAATCCACAGGGTCAAGTCTCTGCAGAGAAAGTAATAACTGCAAGATGGCTTTCTAAGCAGACACCAAGAGAGAACTACTGCTCATATTGATTAAAATAAACAAGCCCAGAGGGAAGTTGTATTAACTGTACATTTGAGTTAGATTACTAATTTCAGATTGTGGCTTTCTATTTAAGACCAACACGGCAACCTAGAGCAATAAAGAACAAACAGCATAATTCCATTCTCCAGAAGGCAGACTTTCACTGATGTTGATTTTCTCAGAGAAACCTCTCTCGAGAAAGTCCACACATCTGTCCAGATCCTTCTGTATAGTTGGCACGAAGCCAAAAGGCAGAAAAAAGTGAGAAGGGATGGGAAAGTTAGTCCCGCTGGATCTGTCTCAAACAGCACACTTGGGAAGGTCATCGGGGCTGTGATGTGATATTTAGCAATGTTTTCATGCTGAAAAGTTAAGCTAGCACTACATAAAATTAGGGCATATCTGAATGAAGGTCTGGGAGGAATTGCCTGGGTACAGAAAAGAGTGGGAAGAGGAGACACAGAGATCTGACTACTTTTGGAGAAGTTCATGAAAAAAAAGGGGTCAAGCATGATCATGGGTAAGAGGCAGAGGGTAACACTCAGATATAAGTGCATAAAACCACTACAAAACTACACTAAAGAGCATTAGTGTTGTTCTCTGAAAAGTGGAATTCCAAAGCAATGGTCTTTAACCCACTTCAGACATTAGCACATGGACTGGCAGAAAGTAAAACTGGTGCAGGAGGTACAATATATCTGCGTCCTATGCTTTGTCATGAGAAACATCAGTAATCTTTCACTTTGTCCTGTGGCCATCATAGACATTCAATTATGCTATGCAGGAAGATGGTGGAAAACATGAGGATTTGTTTACTTCACTTACCCTCCTACAAAAGAGACTAACTCAGCACAGAACTGATCTCATTTTCCAACAACTACAATAAAATAAAAGGAGAATATAACTAAGCACTGTACAAACAAAACAAAACAAAACAAAAACCCACACCCATACGAAACTCAAATAAATGATACTTGAGAAGAACAGCAATGGACTAACAGAGACTCTTCAAGCATGAAAATACTAAATTTTCATGTTTCATGTCTCCTTGATAGTAATGCATATCACAAGGATACCACTCAACAACTCCGTATTTGAGTTTATGTATCATGGTATCACATAATGACTTAGGTTGAAAGGGACATTAAAGATCATCTAGTTCCAACTGCTGGCCACAGGGCTGGTTGTCACCCAGTAGATCAGGCTTCCCAGGGTCCCATCCAATCCGGCCTTGAATACTTCCATAGATAGGGCATCCACAATCAGCTAGAGCTCTGGTTTGGCACTAATCTGACCTCTCTAAAAGCCTAAACTTGGTTCTCATAAAAAGCTTTATGATAATGTAATGACTAAAATTTCACGGACTGCCTCAAATACTTTCAGTAACATTAAGGTATTTCTAGACAACTTCTCATCTACAGTAACCTCCAAAACATCAAGGGGGCACAAAGATCACAAAAAGGGCTCACGGTATTATTGCAGCATGATGAGAACTGCTGCAGAGTCAGGAGCACTTTGACTAGGATATACCACTAAATAGTACTTGAGCAGGAACATAATTTCTACTTCACTTATTTGTACTACAAATATAATAAAAACAAAAATCTCTTCAGGCTGTCTATGGAATACTGTAAAACTAGTTATCTATGTTCAGCACTCTATGGCTGAATTAACACAATAGCGTATCTATAAATTATTATACACAGAAAACCTGCATGGTAACAGAATTTCTTCTATAACACCAGCAACCAACTTTGCATTCATGAAAGCCATAATATATAAAAAAGGCTGAGAGCCGTGTGGCCTGGAGAAGAGTAGATTCTGGAGAGACCTCACTGCATCCTTTCAGTACTTTAGGGGCACTTATAAGAAACGCGGAGAGACACTTTTTACAAGAGCAGGTAGTGATAGGCCAAGGGATAATAATTCTAAAGTGAAAGACAGTAGATTTAGGTTAGACATAAATATACTCTTTACTCAGAGGGTGGGGAGGCACTGGCATAGGCTGCCTAGAGAATGTGGATGCCCCGTCGTTGGAGGTGTTCAAGGCCGGGTTGCTCAAGGGCTTTGGGCAAAGAGATCTAGTGAAAGTGGGATTTGACTAGATGATCTTTAAACATACCCTCCAACCTACATCATTCTATGATTCTATAGCCAAACTCTTTGATACTATTGTATCTGCCCTGAGGAAATCCATCTTGACATCCAACTCATCAACTTAAAAATAATCACAAGCACCTCAAGAACAGTGCTTCAGAGGGAGAGTCTGTGTCGTTAAAAGATTCTCATGAATACAGGTTTTACAAAGCAGAAAGAAATCAGTTAACATCGTATGGCATAGATGTAACTTGCCAGTAATGGACATTTCAGAGAAAGACATTAAATGATCACAATATGTGTTGGAAGAAAATACTAGCTTGAAAAAAATTTCTTCAGAATTTTTCCTGTTAATTTTCAATTATCCCTAATATCACCAAACTCCTCCCTAAAAGAAACATTCTCATAGAACAAGTATGGCTAAACCAGACCAATGTAACAAAAGCAAATTCCACCAACACAGCTCCAGGCACTAAAACGTATGCACTAACCCAGTGCCATCAGAATCTCTGAAACCATACCTGGTTATCCTAAATTCTTCTTCTAGTGACAAAATATGCTTCTGGAAATGATGCAAGCAAAACTAGCCAACCACTACTCATCAGTGAGTCTTTAATCACCTGATCCTCAGCCTCAAGTAGACATACAAAAGTATGTCACTGTTTAGCTGGAAAGATTTTCTATGTTTCTTTAAATACCCATTCAGTCTGGCACTGCGCACATGCTCCCTTGTAAAAAGACAGGGATAAACAAGGATTTTCTTGGCCACAGTCACAGGCTGGATGCGAGGCTAGAAGGGAGTCTACTCTGATTCTGTCAAGCTGCTTTCAGTCATTCAAATTTCAAATTCCAAATGCCAACATTTGGATAGAAAAGAAGGAATGAATTTCAGAATAAATGGCCTCCCTTGTCCTACTGTGAGCTCCTCCTTCTGACATTTTCAAAAGGGTGCAGAAGAGCATATTTTATCAGATTACAGCCACAGCACTCTTGCATGGAAGGGAAATAGCAGCATTTTTGTTATAGAAGACAAACAGAACAAAGGCAGAACACAAGCTGATTATTCATTAATATTGTGAATCATGAGCTAGTATTATTTGGGTGCTGTCATCTTTAATTAAATTTTATACAAAATGTACCTAGTGAACAATCTATTTGCCATTTTTTTTCCAGTTGTTTCTAATGGAAAAACAGATTCTAATTCAGAATCAAATTGGAAGTACTGAAACAGACTTTGTGAAATGTAATTTAGTTTAATTGATGTGTTTTACAATGTTCCTCTAATATCACTTACTAGTCAAACCACTGAGCGGTTTCCATACTTTGAAATGTTAGATCATGGATGTGCCAAGTCCCTGTCACTTTAACAAGTGAGGTATGAAAAATGTACAAATGAGATGTTAAATTATCTGCTGATGTGTACTTTGCACAGCTTTTGTCTCTCAATAAAATTTGCTTCAAGTTAAACAAAGATAACCAAGACTCATGTTTGGAAGGATGGAAAGATTTCTCTCGTCTGGGAGCTGTGACAATCAACCTCTCAGCTTCCTTTTCTATGCCAACTAAAATCATTAGTCATGTTCTACTTTTATGCAGTACAGACACAAGTTGGCTACCTAGCAATGTGCACTAAGTGGTGGCAGCACCCAAATTCATTCTTTAAGAAGGTGCTGTCAGGGATATGTTGGAGAACGTTGATTAATTGTGGTATTGCTACCACCACTTCTTTGGTCTTCTCTCACATACTAACCTGAGTTTAACAATTCTCTGTTTTTATTTGGCTTATAAATTTGATGCTTCTGTCTGCTTCTGTGGAGAATGCTGCCTCTGCATCAAACTTTATCTTGCTCACATTCTTTGGTCTTCATGGTCAGCACAATACCACCATGCTAACTCTCCAGAGCTTTTTTTGCCAATCAGTAGTTATCTTAATGCTTAATGACATGAGTAAGCACTAGAAGTGCACCTGCCCTGAATGAGCTAAAGAGCCACAGAGACTGCTCTGCAGCTCTGTGAAGCAAAGCATATAAAAGCCTGCACAGCATATCCTTCATTTTAGCCTGAGACTGACATGAGTCCTATTGTAACTTTGCATTATGCGCTGGAGGTTTGGAAGCAGAAAACCTACCACTGCTAACTCAGTTCAAACATACGTACAACCCATGTGGAAGGCACAGTGAAACTGGACACAAGTTATAGCCTTTCACTGCTGCCTACTTCAGTCCTGAAAAAATGGATGGTAATCAGAATCCATTCATTCAAAACTGTTTTGGCAATAGGAAACCCTAATACAAATCAGCATCTTAAGTAATTAGGATTCCATGAATGCAGACCCACTCTTGACTCCAAATTATTCATATCAGTTTTGTTTATTTGTGTTGTAGGAATGTTAACAAAGCAATTCCACAGATCTACTTTATTATTTAAAGCATCCTTATTATTTCTACTTCATTTATGTTGTAAATTACTATCTATTAAAAAACAAAAACAAAAAAACTATTAACCCTAAATAAGTGTTAAATAAATATTTGGTATTACAAGCAAACAAATTTATCTAAGGATAAAGGCATCCAGACACGCAATTTTGTTTTGTACATAATGTTTGGTCAGGTCTTAACAAACTAGGGTGACCCTCAAAGCTTAAAATAGGAATTGGGCAGAAGGAATTAAGATAAAAGTAACAGAAAGCTCTGGTTTAATCTAACCTCTGTATCATGAAATGGCATCCCAACCAAAGAATCACCACATTGTTTGGTAGGCTGCCAAAAACTGCAATAAAATACATCCCTAAACTGTGCAGGTCTGCAAGAAAGGTTTCATGATCTCATCAAGGGAAAAGCAAGATCTAAGCATTTAAGTGTGTCTTCTCACACTCATAGGTGTGAGAAACAAGGATAGACTGCTCCTTCTGAGGAGCTCACAACCTGGATTAAGGACAAGATCAATACCAGATGAAAGCTAAATAGCTAAATAAACAGCTTTGGGAGCAAGACTGAAGGGAGCAATCACTTGTGACTGAGAAGCACATCTAACCAAGCTGTCTGAGGTAGTCTGAATCTAATTCTTTTCCTGAATCATTCACTTAAGGACACAATCAGAGCTTGGATCTATTCACACAAGAGCAGCAACATTTTATTCATTCTACTCTTCTCCTTTTGTCTTGTCTTTTTCCACTCGTGGAAGCATGTGGGATGGAACAAAGATTTTCACCCAGGCCAAAAGGAATATTATCATTGGAACAAGTTTTATCTCTACAAGAGATTGAGCTTCCCTGCTGATGTAACTAGGTGGGGTCTCTAAATTAGAGGTAAAGAATCTCAATCAGGATCAGAAGTGATTCCATGATTCCCATTACTACCTGCCTCCAGAGGGAAATTTGTCTCTCCTCTTAGTTTCACTTTTGAGCACCTCCTCTTAAAAAATACCTACCCCTCCTGCCACTTCATTTATTTCAATATCCACTAGACCTTAAAAAGCTGGCAGCTATTCTATATTCTCATACACAGTGAGGCAAAGCACAAGCAGTCTCAGTAGCTGCGGCAGACTTACACTACTGGCTGTAAAGACACAGACCTGAACCATTTATACAGTACAGCACAAGAATGCCTCAGTGGCGCTTTTCTACTTGTACACTGGACTTCCCAGTTACTGCTAAAAAGGACTCCACTCCATATAACACATGGACTTGAAGGCTTCTCAAATAGGTTCTTCCAGTGACTGCCACATACTGAAGGGGAATGAGTTCAGATCTCAAGCCACAGGGACTGATGGCTTGAAGCTTTTTCATCCTCTTGCTCAGAAAGAAAACATGCGGAGTATGCAGTACCTCTAGTAGCAATAGGTATTAGAGTGCAACACAGCAGTGACTAAGCTCCAGCAGCATGTAGACAGAAAGCTGTCATTAGCTAACACACTATTTACTGAGAGAACTTCCACACTTCTTCCAAAACATCTCTCTTGAAGGAAGGTAACAGTAGGGGGCAGGATCTGAAAAGAAACAGTGTGGATGCAGTAAACCCAGTCATACTGCTGGACTACTCTTCCAGCTGAAGGCAAAGAGCAGCACTTTTTGAGGTAGCTATATAGAATCATTGAAACGTTAAGGCTGGAAAAGATCAACATGTTCAACCATCCACCTACCGCTAAACAACATCCCTAATTACTACATCTGACCCTTCCTTAAATACCTCCAGGGACTGTGACTCCACCACTTCCCTGGGCAGGCTGCTTCTCACTATTCTTTCTGAGAATAAATTCTTCCTAATATCCAACTCCAAGGTCCTATAGGAGCTAGTGAATTAATTTATAAGATCTATTATTCTTCTTTTGATACCTTGAGAAAACTCTACAAAGCACCATCACTCTTCAAAACAAAATCTTTTTCTCCAAGGTGGCTCTACAATATTAAAACAAAAAGAAAAAAGAAAAACTAACAAACAAGCAAATATACAAACAAAACAACAACAACAACAAAAACCCAACAACTCCAGGCGGATGAAAGACTATGGCAGAAAGTTGCGTGTATTTCATAGATCTCTCTGCTACTGGTTTCATCTCTCAGTTTTCTTTTCAAGAGGCATCAGCATCTTTCCAGATGCAGGAAACAGTCATGGAGATCTTGTAGTTAGGACAGCACGACAGTGCTGCTCTGGTTGCCAGCCAAGCATTGTGGTGCTCTGTTCACACCATGCCAATCCTTTTGTCACTTGTTAAAATTTAGTGTTATTTCCACTCCAAAACATTGAGACCATCTGCCTACACACAACACTGACAGCTATGGTGTGACTCTTACAGCTATATCTCATATACCAATTACTATACTGCTGGGCAGCTAGAAGAAATTCATTTTTTCCATCAATCATGCAAATCTCTCCTTCTCTACTCAACTTCCATTCATTTATGTGAATGATTTTTAAATTTTTTTTACATACATGGATTAAAAAAATAAAAAAACATTAAAAAAAAAAAAGACCAAAACACTATTAGCAATTAAAAAAACTAGCCTTACAAAGATTTAGAGGTTTACTTAAGCAGCAAGATGAGGACCCTTGAATAACACTAACTGAACCTGGAACTCCCTTATACTGATGTGTGCAGAAAGATGCAGCTCTGTCCCTGAAATGCTTATAACCTACACAGGCAAGAATAAAAAAATGATAATTTTATTTTCAAATATAATATAAAACATTCAATTAACATCCTTAAATAGAAGTGTAATGCTTTAGAGACATTCATCATGACTGTACAGGTCTGTGAAGGTCAATACATGCTGTATTCACAGAAAAGTAAAATAACCAGTGCCATGTGTAGGTGCCTTGCAGAAGTCCAGGAAGATTGTATCAGTTGCCCTCACTCTGTCCACCCATGCCGTCACTCATCCCTGGAAGGCCTCTAGACTGGACAGGCATGATCTGCCATTGGTAAAGCCAAACTAGTTGTAATCCTTGTCTCCCATGTGCTTTAACATTTCTTCCAGGAGGACCTGCATCATGATCTTCTGACTGTATCTGGCCCTGTCTGCCCATACATGAAGCATCAAGTCCCATGTTCTACTACTGCAGGACAGGTGTCAAATGACTGTAATTGTGATTTCTACAGATACTCACTGCTTACCTACTCCAAAACATTTTTTCCTTGCCAAGACAGATGCTTGAGATTAGCCTCCCTTGTAGCTTTTCATCATATATTCCATATTTTAGGAACAGCCATATCTCACCAATAATTCCCAATAGTCTTAGAGTGAGGGTTGTGTCGTAAGATGGCAGTCACACAGGAGGGAAGCAAGGTAAAACAAGGCTGAAGTTCACACATGTCGCAGACAGTATATTAGGATATAATGACCTGAAATTGAACTATGTGCCTCCCAGTAATTTCATCCATTCCTTTCTATTTCACAGTCGGAAGATCAGATCAAATTAATCACTCACAACTGAAAGCTATCACTTGCTGTATCTCATTCCGGAAGGCTCAGGTGCCTTGTCTTCTAAGCAGCATAGCAGATGGAAAATAGCTTTCTGTTGGGAGGACATAATCCCTCTCTACTTCAGGTCCGAAGGGCTTGCAAACACAATCAGGGTATACGTGCAGCACCGTAACGGGTTGTTTTGTAGCACAGTAAACTCCCAACACCACAGAGCCATACTGTCATACAGAGGGACATCAACACACCCTATGAGCCATGGTGTGATCTCAACTATAAGAAGACACAATCTGCACTAAATCTTAACCAAGAGCTCCTTAGGCTGGCTCAGCTCTGCTACCATCTCTACCTGCCTTGACAGCACAGAAAAATCTGTGTAATTCAGGTGCTCTATTACTAATCAAATTATCAGAATAATGTGTTCTGAGGGCAGTTTTGTAAACATTTTAACAACGGAGTGAACAGTTCCACTAGGCAGGCTTTCCATTTGTTTCTGCTCTACTCTATTAAAATGCTTATTCTAACCTCATCACAGCCTGCCTTGGCATTTTCCAGTTGATCATTTTATGGGTGACTTGTCACTTCTGGAAGGTAAAGTTGGCAGCGTACAGGCTAAACAGCACTAACTGCAAATATCAAAACTATTTTCTAGGAGGACTCAAAAATAAACCCAGTAATTCACAAGACTTCCAAGCAAAGCTAACACTCATCCCATACATAAGGCACTTTGTGATTGTCCTGAATATGCAGCACCACAAAAAACCCTTAATGTAATATTATGCATGTGTGTTTTGCTCTCAACATATCATAGCATAACTCTTTGTTATTAAATGCTTCTTTGTTTTTTAAGATACATTGTTGGCTTGTTTTTTTTCAAAGCTTTGTAAAATATTGGCAAATGGGCAATGCTATTTCCCACTCACCTCGAAGATGCAACATAATACCGTACATCGTATTTGGAATATCCTGAACAACTTTAAGCAAAATGCACTCCACAATAAATCTATCAGTGTTCTTCATACAGCACCCTGCTTCTTGTTGTTATATGTGCACAGATATTAGGTGAAACTTTATACTCTAGCTTTAAAGCATAACTGACAGAGATACAGTCAGTTCTTATAACACACTGTGTAAACTAGACACTTTAAAGTCCGAGGAAAAGATGCCATTTCTTCCTTTCAGTCATTACTCAGTACAAGGTCTCCATCACTGGTAGAATGATAGCCCTAGGGAGTCAGCCTCCTCATCTCCTAGTGAAAAGCAATCTGCTTACTCATCCCACATAATGAACGCATTACAAGCATATATAAAATAGGTTTTCCCTGGATCTCTAAAGAAGTCTGACTTAGCAAGAAACTGACAGTTTATTCTTGCCCTTTACTACAGTGTTTTTCTTACTGTCTCCATGATCTATACATGCTGTATCAAGACTCAAGAGTTATTTACACACAAAGGCACTTGTCATTGAAGAAGAAAGAGGTACCTAGATGGAATGGAAGTCTTCAGGACTTTGAACCATGATCTCATTCAGCTTCAGACTCTATTCATGCTTGAAGGCGTGGCAAACAACACTTAGGCAAAACTGTTTTGAAGGCAGATGCTACTGCTAAGAGTTGGAGAAGTGTTCTTCTCACTCCACTTGTTGGAGTTTCTATAAAATGGACAACCATGGTCAATCACAGAGTAGTAAACATACCTGCTGAAAGTTCATATCTCCATTATGTCCCCAAGGACCCATGCAGAGCTGGTAAGCTGTGCCCTGACTCATTTCACCCCCCTCCTAAAATGCTTGCCAGTGGAATAAGCCATAAAACATAATAGCTGTCTTGCTCAGTACGCTATCTTTCAAAGCATTTAAAAAATTGATCAAATTTTGGCCTTATTCTACAAAGACTAAGGAGCTGCACAAATCAAAAAAATTGCTTTCATTCCCTTGTTGGTATGTAACCACTTGTGCCCCAAAGTGATTTCCAGATATATATAATATATATTTACTGCTTAAAGAATAAAGAAATCATTTTTGTGTGCATTCCAGAATCACACATTGCATTAAATATTGAACTGCAGAAGCTGTTTCTCAGTTAAAAGTAAACATGTCTTTTTAGTACTCCAAACAGCATAAGAAGACATCAAAGATTGATTTAGTATTAATTTGGTGAAGGGCTTTGCGCTGTATGCTGTGTTAAACAGCAATGGTTTCATTTTATTCCTCACCTTAGGGTAAGTTCCAACCCTAGATTAATATTATTTGTTCAAAGAACGCAATTTTATAAGACACACTTTGTGCAGCCACAGAAAATGTTTGACAGGCACTGTGCAAGCAGAATAGATCTCTGAAATCATTAAAAAGGCTCTCTGCACTTGCTGAAATAACTACAAATATTGTTTTAGAAGTCAAAACATCAAGCAAAACTTGAGACAGAAATTTGTGTTTTATAAAGAACACCCATTCCTTGATATGTGTTTAAAAGCATCAGGGAACTGAATATGGTTGATAGGATGCAAATCTATCTAGCTGTATGCATATTCTAAATTTATAAAGAGGATAACAAGAGATTTTACTTGGTATTGCTGCTTCTTTGCCTTTAAAATGGTGTAAATTTCTTCTTTGACAAGGTAACCAGCTTCATGAATAAGGAGGAAGGTAGAAGAGATGAATTATTTAGACTTCTATACAGCTTTTAGTTCTGTCCCATATGACATTCTCATAAGCAAGCTAAAGAAATATGCTCTACATAAAAATATTGTCAGGCAGGTGTAGAAGTCATTGAAAAATCACTTTGAAATTGAAATCACTTTCAGGGTGCAAGTTTTTCAGTCCTTTGCTCTTGGATTGGATAGACATCAGAAGGCTCTACCCCTGGGCTTTATTTATTGTTTTCATCGTTAATGGGACAGAGATAACAGTACTTGCGTTTTCAGAAGATATTAAATGGAGAGAAACTGCAAATTATTCAGATGATAGGTTCAGAATTTTGAAGGACTGTGAGGGATTTTTCCAGATCATGTCAGGAACATGACGCCAAACAGTTTTCCAAAGTATTAATGGCGATATAAATGCTCTGGAATTACTCATTTTTCTCCAAATTCCCTGAAAGAAAGAGAAGATCAACATTCCCCATTCCTCACCCTCCCCTCAGGCATCTACTTATGACTGTTACTGGAGGTAAGACTACACCAGACCTATGGTCTGAGCCCATCTGGTCACTGTTATGTCAATTCTCTGGACTTCTGAAGGAACATCAGACTGTTTTCCCAGAAGCGGAAAGTATGTGCACCCTGTGCACCAGCCCTTGGTTTTGAACTCTTTGCACACCCGACGTGCCATCACATTTGCTCTCAGAATGTCCCACACCTCCAGTATTTTTGGCTTTTGCCAAAAACAATGCAGGGCAGCTGCTCTCCTTTATCCCTCTCAGGTCCTCTCCATTCACTTTCACCCTCTATTCACACATTCTGTGGTTCTTTCAGGAACTTCTTCACCCTCTCTGCCCATACCAGGTTTCCCCTAGCATCCAATTCCAGTGTTGAACATGGCAACTTTCATTATTTCCCTGCTCTTCTCAATGACTTTCATCTCTTCCCCCCATACACTGACAGGCTCTGAGTCAGAAAGTCAGCTAACACCAGCCCTATGATCTAACATTTATACTACGTTTGTTCACATCCTTATTCTCTCTCATAGTCTTGCCACAGCGGAGAAGGAACTGCTGCTCTCACACCAGGTTTCCCACTGCCTTTGTCCAGAATCAATTAAATCACTTGGGGACCAGAAATGGCATTACTGTTTTTATCCCATAAAAATTTCTTCTTAAATGTAACAAGGACTTTCTTTCCACCTTTAATTTATCCACAGAAAATACTGGAGTTCTAGGAAAAAAAAAAAAAAAGAAAGAAAGAAAGAAAGAAATATCAAAATAATTACTACTGATTACCAAACTGTTTAAATTTGCACTGGAGCTCCTGGGAGCTGCAGGTGAAGGGCACGGTGCTGCCACTCTTTCTCTATGTAACTGAATAATAACACTTATTTTCTTTTTTTCCCATGGAGGAGGGAAGGGCCAACTTTTCTAAGCACTGTCCTGATTGCCCATTAGCTCTCACAGCTGCAGTCTCCTTCATAGCACATCTCTTGGAAGACCAACAGAACAAGAAGACGTGGCTAATAACAGAGTTTTTGACCTCTCTGTCATGCATGACCACATACCTTCCTCCTTTATGAACCAAAAGATGGGTAAGGCCTCAGTTAGTCAAGCAGAGCAAGTGAAATTACTTAGTAATTTAGCACAGTTTGGAATAAATATTTTTCTAAGGCATCACATCTCTCTCTAGCCAGTACTGCCCTTCACACAAAAAATTTCTGAGTGAATATTCAACAGCAAAAAACGTGTGGATTTAATTTCAATATGCACAGGAGATCAATTAATGTATTTCATATGCAAATATGACAGCGATGACCCTGATTTAGAATGCTTGTTATTTCTGAAGTTGGCATATGGTTCTCTTTAACAGCAGGCAAAATGATTGCAATAAATTGGTTCCTAATGCCATGTAATGAACCCTGATTTGTGTTAATTTGGGCAGTACTTAGCAATTTCACGTTAATTTTTTTAATCAACTTTGTAAGACACTCTATGTGAGTTCAGCTTCATGTTTGGGTTTTTAGCAATAGAACACAGCCTGGCATTTAAATTCAGCTTTTGTTGCAAAACCATGTATCGTTAAGGAAAATACTGAAGTGCAACAAAGACAAGCCTCTCAGACACTTTCTCTCGTATGCTAATTAACACAGACAGTACTCTTTTTATCCCTAGCACTGCTTTTTTGGATAATACTTCTCTGCTTGTTATATTAAAAAGCCATTTCTTTCAACCAGCAAACATGCATGCAGCAGTATATTGAAAAGCATTTAGGATAAGCACCATGATTTTAGCTCCACTGCTACCTCTGGCCAACAAAGCTTTAAAAAATGAATCCAAGGTGTCAAAGGAACACCCTCATTGATTTCATCTGGATTAAAATGAAGCTCTCAGTGTATTAGCAACATATCCCCATTTTGCAAACAGCTGCCTGCAAGGACTATGTATATCAAAGCCTTCTCTTTACATCAGAACAATGTAGGACTGCTTAAAATGAGCTGCATGAACACTCTCAACTTCACTAGAGAGTCAGGACCCTGACTGCTCCTAGCACATGAGCATCTCATTTGAATATAGAGTTGCCTTGAGACAAGCATGGTGGTAGGCACTGCACCATCAAAGAGAAATGCAATGCAAACAGCTTTGGGCAAGATTATTCTTGCTTGGTTCTTGTAAAGCATCTTGGACACAAGAGTCAATACAAAATGGGCTCCTCCTGGATAAATCATACCATGCATGCAGAACTACATGCCACTTTTGCCACTTGAAAGGCAAATGGGAATGAATAACTGATAATTTTACCGTTTTTCATACTTGGCTTCATTTTATTTACTACAGAATACATATACTGGATTCTTCCACATCATCTATATGTGCAGAGCACCTATATACATGCTTAATTAAACAGCCAATGGAACTTTTCATATGCTTTAAAGTAAGCATGACTTTATGTACACTGTCAAGCAGTGATAAAATTACATGCTTCGATGTTTACTTGAATTGGTACATTAGTCAAGATTTAGTGCCCAGGAGTAAGATTTTCTTGATTAAAATCTAATTCTTGATGTTATCAACACTTTATCCAGTAAAAACAAAAAAGAATGTTGGACTTCCAACAGAAACTAAAACACAGCTTTAAATTTCAAAAGGCTCTTGCATTGCCATGATAAAACAAACCCATTAAACAGCCACATTTCTAATTCTAGTTCTTTGGTCTCCCTTCTGTAGCTGCTCCTTCCTCCACCACAATCAGTATACCCCAATTTCCCACAAAGATAATTCATCAGTAACAGGGAATATCTCTATCATTAGAAGTCTGATAATCAGGTCACTTACTAAAGTGACAGTGTGTATTTAGGAGCCCGATTTTAGGTTGTCTTTATGAATATTACAGGAAATTAAGAAATAATAATAATAATTTTAAAAGTAATGGTAGATATTTGAGCAGCACAATATCAGACTAAATTATACTCTCTGCTCACTATAAAATAGGACTTGTTAGGAATACTGTACGGGCCCAGCTGACAAACTGTTGTCCAAACAACAGAACAAAGCTGATTGAAAAGGTCATGCATAGCTGGTATTCATTTAATAGTTGTTTCCTTCCAATTAATCCTGGATTAGGTAAGTGGATTGATTATACAAATATTTGAGGACACATTCCCTTATTGCTGAACTACTCTTCTATGCTGTTCTCCTTTCTCAAAATGAAGGACAAGGTTGTATTTTTATCAGTTGTTCATCTCTCCAGCATTTAAGTTCAATGCACAATAAACTACCAGTGACAGCTTTGCATCCCCTGAACACTTGTACATCTTTTTTTCCCATGCTTCAGTTTTACCCCATTCCATGGTGGGACTTTGGCTGTCCCAAGACAAACTTAGGTTTATTCCACGCTGGAGAAATGAGGATAATAGTAATTTTTCCAGCAAGATGCTGAAAATTAATATCATCACATGCATAGCAACCCACAGAGGAAGAATATTATAGAAACTCTATGTGCATGCTTTGTCTTGTTATTCTGATAGTTTTAAACCTTGACATTATTGAACATGGATATTAACAGCACTGCTTGAAAACCACTTCAACCCAAGGGAGTTTATTCCATGACTTCATTCTGCTTTGGATAAGCCTGAACACAGATATAACTGTAAGAGAGGTCAGCAGTTACAACTTTGTCCCCAAACACCCATTCATGTTTTGTGATGGCACTGGTATTCAGATATTTGTTTTGTTATTTCCATCAATGTTTTCATCATAGACATTATGACCAGTGATTGTGTAGGAACAAGTGTCACTCATACACAAGGCATAGCTAGATTTTCACTGTATTGGTCACATCACATAGGAAAAATAAATAAATAAATGAATAAAAACACAATATACTGAAAGTTCTTATTCCACAATAATAAATGACAATTTACCACAGAGAAACTACAAAATCTGGCAGAAGCCCTGCTAACTTTTTTTGACAACATTAGTAGGTATTAATCAGATTGTAGATCTCTAGGTAACACTCAGCTTAGTTTATGCCAAGATGTATGATACTAACTTTGTACATTCAAAATTTCTTACAAAGAAGAGTGTATATTTCACATCAACTTGTCCTTAAGCCAGGAATAATGAAGCTTTAGTTTCAGTGTCCTGGATACTCTTAAGAAAGGAAGAGATAAGCAAAGAGGTGGCAATGGGGTAGAAGGCAGGTCAGACCTAAAATGGTGAGACAGCACATAGGCCGAATACAACAGCAGTCTTAGATCCCTTTTAAAATATTTTCAGTTTTCCCTTGTACTTTAAAGGCTTGACTCAAGCCAAGGCTGCCCTCACATCAAAAGCTATAAGGACGCAACTTTACTGTCTGATATACGCATGCAACAGAACAATTAGCATTAATAGGAAGATAGGTGAACATGCATTCAGATGAAATTACAATTGAAAGTTCTGAACAGCTTGTTTTTGTCTCACCACGCTTTTCTACACTGCAGTATAGAATTCAAATGAGTTATATCCTCTATGACATAAAGTACTCCAGGAGCAGAATTTCAACTTCAGTGCTACAGAAGGATTGGCTATAAATCAAATATTTATATGCTGTCCCTTTCTAACAATGGATATTTGGATGGATATAGGAAAAATAGATATATTTTCCACCCAAAACACTCAAGCAGAAAATTTACTACAGTCCATTCTTTAACAGCAGTGTCATAGCTATGCTTTGTAAGATGGAACACCAAGATACCTTCCACTTCAGACTCGAAGAGAAAGATTTATGACTCATAAAAGAAGAGATGCACCACAGGCTAAATAGACATATCTAAGTGATAGGAAGAGAGGAGTAGATGGAAATGATGTTAGAAGATGTAGAAAGGTCAAGACACTAATATTAAAGGGCAGAACAAGCCCAACAGATTGATTTGTAACTGTTAGTAGAGGTATTTCTGTTCCTAAGCTGAAGAAGGGAATGTAAAGTGGCAGGTAACAGTCACAAAATGCATTATTAATACACTGTACATTTAATAAAGATGTAATGGCTGTGGCAGCCCAGGTGGCAGAGGGCAACAGCAATACAGACGTAAGCCTTTTGAAGCAGATAAGCTTACCTACCAAGTGGCTACCTTCCATGAAGTACGTAAAGAGGGCTCATTATACTGTTTATGCAACTATATTATCACTTTATGGAAGAGCAAGAGAGATGCAGAAGAAGCCCAGTACAGTTTTAGAAAAAAAAAGAGACCATTCACAGAAGAAACACGTTGCTGAAGAATGTATTCCATCTAGAGGAAACAATGACCCCTTTAAGCAATTTAAAATAAGCAAATAAGTCACATTTTCCCTCCCTTTGAACTTATGTCCTCAATTGTGAACAAAACAGATCAAATCCTTTTCTTCTTCAATTTCCCCTTGGTGAACTGCATAAAAGAAGAGAAATAAATTGGGGAATTTGGTTTTGCAGTGATCTCTGGTGGCCATGCTTCCTGAATATAAATAATAACAGCATCAGAGGCTTTGGTTCAGGATGCTCTACTGACACAAAAAACACTGAAGCATGCAAACACAGACAGCTGTAACAGGAACTCTTTCCACTCCAGGAGTCCAGCATGGGCTTTTATATCTAAGCTAGTTTTCAAGGGAGCAAGGAATAAATTGTGACTTCTCTGAACAGCTTTTCTCATGAGAAGGGAGGAAACCACACCTTGGCTCCACTGGTTGTATTGACTTGCACTCCACTGACTAAAAAATGAGCTGAAGGGAGCTACTTCAGATACAGGAACTCAATTTCTACATATCCATGCATACTCAAAAGAATCTGATTTTGGCATCCTTTAAAACATGCACCTTCTCCTAAAAATGTCATTATTCTCAAAAAGCTCATCCTCACATGAGCTTTTAATTTCAAGAAAATTACAGCTTCACTTAAAACCAGGATCCTGAAGCTATGTTAAAGTACCTAGCAAACTAACCTGACTCAGAAAAACATCTACTAATTCCTACCCACACTGGTGGGAGGGGATGTTGTTTATCCTCTTCAAAATTTCGCTTAATTCAGAGCAGTGTGAAGGCTGCTGTGTTACAAATACACAGAGTATCTCCTGCCTTTCCTTCGCTTCAGTCCTGTTTAAGAACATTGCTGAGATGGGCGTATACAAACCAGCCTATGGTCAAATATGAAAATACCCGATTTAACCCAAGTTTCCTAATCATCAGAGAGAAGTAGAAGATACTGTGTGGACAGAGCCTGGCTTTTCTCATAAGCAATTCAAGCAGCTGGAAATTTTCAGAAACATCAGTTTCCCTTTTTTAATTCATCTCCATGCCACAAGCTGCCTGTCAAAAAATTGACTCCACACAAAAAAGATTGATTCACTGCTAATATCAGCTCATCCCCATGGAAACTATTTTCAAACAGATAAACATGGCATGTGGAGTGGAAGGAGTCTGCTAGGAGTTATATCCAAACAATGCAACAGACATTATCTGCTCTGATCTGTTTTCAGCTGTCCCTGCAGCACACCCTAGCACAAGTATGACAATTAGCTCCTGGTACTAGAAGAGAGCATGATGTTGGTTCTCCCATCTATGTTATTTAATCTTCTCCTCATTCAAGGCAAGGGAGATATTTTTTAAAAAGCAAAAGATCTAAAATTATAGATAAAGGTGACTTAAAAATAGATCTATTTATCTCGTGCTAATCTTTTTGCCCTGTCTCCCCTTTTCCCATTCTTATTTTTCATTACAAATGTGATTTTAATAACATCAGTGCTTAGTACAGAAACTTGTTTCTTATTCTATTGCAGATGCTGGAAGCAATGCATTTTAATACATCACTGTTCATCCAGGCAATCCTCGTGGGCCCAGTTGGAGTTCTTACATTCCAGTTGGTCTAGGGCTGATGTACAAGGCTTGGGAATTAGTATGGTAGTAGACAGAGCAAAGAATACAGTCAAGGTTGAATTACTGCCCTGGCTTCAATTCCACCTGTTCCAGACTTGCTGAATTTGGGATCTATTTTGGGTGAATGTTTTGTTAGAACCCATTAGAATAAGTCTGCTTGGCTTTGACATGCAAGCAGAAAAATAATATAAATAACACAGCTACCCATTCTGTGTACTCATAGAATGTGCATCTCAACCCCATAGCTGACTGGATTCCATTTATGTGACCACACAATCACCTAGGTCCTGATTATGTCTCCAATAGAGTACTGATATAAACGCTTGGTGGAAAAATACTATGGCAAATTACGTAGTAGTACTTCTTTAGTCACAAATTCCCAGCTGCTAGTGATGTGCAGCTCAGGGAATTCCAAATGTGCAGCAGTATCTCAAATAACTCCAACAGATTTCTTTGAAGCATTTGTTCAACTGTTCTCCTCACTTCATTTGCAAATTTGGCATCCACAACATACTGAGTTCAGTCTGCTGTTTGTGTACATGTGTCCCTCAGCACTGAGTTCTACAGCATTTTGTTCAGAATGTTTCTGTCAGTGGCATTTCCAATCCTAAGAGATTCAAAGCCAGCATGAAAAAATTAAGTTGTCCATAATTAGAAGTTCCTGAAGGTTCACAGAGTGGGGAATAAAGAGACTGCAATCACAGGAATTTGCTTTGCAGTTTGTTTGGAAAATGTGATTTGAATGTGAGATGTCATTTGAATTAACCTATGTTAACCAAGACTGGAAAACCAGACAAGGATTTTAGCAAGGTCTAGTCAGGATGGTGACAATAGAATGGAAACCATAGGTAAAATCCCACCACTGAAATCAATGTATTTTTTTCTTCCTTTTTTTCAGAAATGAAACCTTTGCTTCAACATTAAAATGTCTTTTTTAATTCATAGTTTCACCTTTGTAAAAGGATAAAACATTTATTTATTACTATCTGTAGGTTCACCTCTCTTCTGCTTATTGCATATTTTTTATTCCCTTGTGTTAGTTTTAGTGAAATACTTGAAACATGCCTCATTTCATTATTCCCAAGTCAGTTACTAACCACTACATGTTAGCCTAAATCATATACAACATCATTTAAACAGTTCTTCACTGTTCATAATGCTGTTAAAAACATATATTGGCTGCGGATTCTCAGCATGACACAAACACTGATTTTAACTGTTTTCAGAAGGTCAGCAAAGTCCATAAATTACAAGGACTACAACTTTGTTAGAAGCATAAATAGCTTGTTTACTTCCTTCTTCTCCTCAACACTATCACCTAATGTACTGCGCTCAACACAGCTCATTATCAAAGGCATTTTTTTCTGAATGTGACAAAATTTTGCTATCGAAAACTTTAATTACAACTGGCTATAAAAAGGCAACACAAGCAATTCTGAAAGATGAGATAACTGTGGAATAGCTTAAAACACCACACTGTGCTAGTCTTGTCCAGGCTGGACTAGAATGCAACAGCTGACCCATGGCCAGAGTACCCAAACCACTACTGACGCAGAAGGACAAGTTAATTCTCTGCCTCCAACCACCTAGGCAGAATGATGGTACATGCTGTGAGCTGCTTCACAGTGGTATTAAAAATAAGTCCCACTGCTTCTGTTCTATAGGAGATGACAATGTTATGTCCCAGTATCATAGCACATATTGAGACACAAAAGAACAGGTAACTGCCTCTCCGGTACAGCATGTCTGTTGGCTTGCTGGTAGCAGCAGTGGGAACTCCTGTTTGATAACCATTCTATTTCTTAGGACATAAGCACCCCCTGTTTATCTAGGCTGGAGCTTGTCTTGCATAAGTGCAGCCCTGCGTTTGCCAGTATGGCCACACAGTCCTCTGAGCAAATGGCTTTGCAAGAACTGCAGTGTTCACCTATGGTTTTATAGTGCTTGTCTATCTAAAAGGAATTATTTGTAATTTATTTTCCATCACTTTCAGATGGAGATAGCCACAGCAGGCTCCAGATACATCAGAACGCTTCTCCCTCACCTAAAAATACAACTTTTTAATCACAATCACAGTTGCTAATTGAATGTGTCTTATGAATGTTACTCTGCTCCTGGCAATTTTTAAAAAAGTAATACTTAGGGTTAAGCTATGCATACACTGAATTGCTTTTAGTAACATTGCATGAATCCCATTGTTTGTGCCCCTGCTATTCTTGGTGCTAATGCGGAGATCAGTAGGACTGCTCCTGTTGCCATTTCATTTTGTAGTCAAAAGCCTCCAGTCATCAATATCTCACACATGTGCTGAACACCACAATGGTACCTGAGTTTCTCTGCACATATTCAGTGTTTTTTAGTGGAAAAAAACAAAGTCCCTGGGACAAAGCAGGACATTCACTGGGATGGCTGTTACTTACTGATCTAGGAAAGCGTGGGCAGGTGCAAGACATAAGAACAGAAACATAGACATATCCTCAAAGTATATCTTCCATACTATCTTTCCACTAGTAGCCAAAAGCAGGTCCAAGGAGGGAAGCAAGAGAAATACAAAGTCCTGTCTCCCAACAGTGCATTCTAAGGCTCCAATTAGGCATGGCATCAGGCTTTAGTGAACACAAGGCAGTATCCTAGGGCTTGAACTTGGTACACCACCTCTCCTGCACTTTGAATGACTCTGGGACAAGTGACTGGTGAGAAACTTAAGGAGAATGGTATTGAGAATGGTTGGGAAAATTGACTGGCACTAGAAGGGAAAGAAACGGTGGACTGAGACCTGTCTGAGAAGAAAAGTGTTGGGACTGAGAAGGCAAAGTCCAAATTGAACCCCTTCAACCAGTTTCCTTCTTCTTACCATCACCAACCATTTCCCCCTAAATTAAACCTCAACACTTAAGCAAGACTCATTACAGATTTTTTCATATACTGGTCTTACATAACAATTTTCTGCATGTAAAGCAATGAATTAATCTCTTTCTGCCACTGGCTGATTTCCAGCTACAAACCAAATTCATTCTACTCTTCACTTTCCCTGTTAGTTGAAAGTTGAATTAGAAATGATTATGAAATCATTACGACTATGAGCTTTCATTTTCAGCCCTCCTAATCTGTAAGCTAAAAAGTGAACTAGTGCTTGACTTTATTAATTCAGTGGATTTAAAATGGCTCTTGGCAACAAGTTTCATTGTATGGTGCAAGTAACAACCTAAAATCAGTAATAATTTCATGTATAACTCAATAAAAATTGTAGCTTAAACTTAAGCAGACAAAATAAACTGTGTTATTGGTAGTACTATGGAAAAAAAGGAATTGGTAGACACTGTTAGTCAATGAAATTACTTTGCAATTGTGGTAAATGAGCTTTGATTGTGTAATAGGAAGAGCAATTAAGAAATGGGCCCCAAATCTACAGAACGACATAAGGTCTTTTCTTTTTTCTTCAGTATATGAATTGTCATGTTTCGTAAGAGTAATAATGACACAAAAAATATGGGGTGGCAACATAACTGCAATCAGTTCCTTGTTTTGTACTGAAAAAGCATTAGACAGGGAATGAATTCAGGTGCCTTAAGTAGGAAATGAGGAAAAGCCTTACTCACTGGACAGCTAAGGATAACTATGCAAAATTAATTCACCAAAAACAACCTAATGCAGCGAATTTTAAGCATATGCAGAAATTATTTAAGCCTTATAGCTTCAGCATACATTGAACAAAGACTAATTTTAGGACCCAGGCTGACTTTAGACTTTGAAAAGTCCGATTTCCTTGACAATTCAAATAAAGAGTTCATATCTTGATTTTTAAGGTTATGTTAGGCTCATTTTAATCAGTTATGCATTTGCAGTTCATTTGGTCTCTTAGGCAGAACCCAAATTCGCAGGGCAAAGACAAATGCTAGATAAAGAAACACATGGAATCAACTAAATTCTTGGACTTGCTTAGCATTTTACAGGTGTTTTTTTGTTTGTTTGTTTGTTTTTAAATACACCATTACAGCTCAAGATTTATTTATTTTATTTATTGCTCAAGAGAAACTGACATTTGGAAGGAAAAAATGTACATCTTTAACAGATATTTCCTAGTAAATACATTATTACAAATCTATATAAGCTCAGCCAACTTTCTGCTTTTATTTTAATATAACATGTAAAACTGATCAGCTAATCTTAGGATTTTAGAAACAAAGTAGCAGAAATGAATTATATGACTTGGACGGTGTTTTGTCTTCACACATATCAAAATCCTCTGCATATTATGTGTGTGGGATTCGTGACTGCTGGTTCCCTTTCTGCAGTAGGTGTTGCTGGGTGCTAAGGTTTGAGAAGCATGGCTTACGAACGCAGGAGAGAAAACAAGGACTTAAAGTCAAGCAAAATGGAATACTTCAGTGTTTTCTATGAGCCTGAAAATGCCCTCTTGTGTGTTTTGTATCCTAGCACCATGCTGTCACAATACTCAACTGTAGTTCCTGTTTAGGAGTGTAACATTATATGACCAAGGGACTCCTAAATAATCATCCAAACTCATTTTAAAAATATAAGTTAAGATAAACACCTTATATCCTCTACTGCAAAGCAGTTTTCCAGCTCTGAAGTTTGTCTCATGGCTATCCAATAAATTTGGCAGGATCAGTGAGGTTTTCTCTAGTATTAGATTAAGATTCCTCTTCCTCGCTTTACATGTCCTCCCTGTGCTTTTACTTTCATGAAGAGACATGAAATAAAGGGATCCCCTAATGAAGGGACAGTTTCAATACTGGTCATAAAGGAAGTAGCAAAAGCTTTGGTGAACTGTGAGTAGCATTTCAAAGCTTTGACTTCATTTGGAGCAAAATAGGGTTCATTCAGACTCTGCTTTCACTTTCAATTAATTGTTGCCCTGCTGTGCATTTGCTTGTTTGTGATTCAGCTGTAGGATGGTAATCACATAATGAATACCACCTGACAACGAAATTCAAAGACTTTGATATCTTCAGCACTTCCTGGGACAAAGCCCAGTTGAGCTCCATGAAATACAGCCCTCCACTGATTTCTTCCCACCCAAATCTTTCTGATTCTGTCAAGGCTTTTTCCATTGCCTGTAAGACAAATCTATTTTAGGTAAGAGGAGGCCTGTTCCTCATGCAGCATAATAACATTTTGCTTCATCACAGATAAACATAGTTTTCACTTATATAACAGACAGCTCAGGAGTTGTTATCTATTTTTACAGCTGGTAGGAATCACAAGAAAACTGCAGAGGTATTTCTAAGGAAAAGTAACACACAGTTCCAATATTTTTATGCAAGGAAACAATTCAAAGGCAAACCTGCTAAAAAGGTTAAGGCCTTATTAAACATGCAGATAGAGATGACATTTACTTGAAATATGATAATTGCAGAGCAAAATAGGATCCCGAAATCAACTTGATTTGGGTGGTTACACCAAATTCAAAACATGATTTCCCCACAAGTAGCTGACATTTTTTTAGTTTTTTTCCCTTTAAATACAAAATCTTGTAAAATAAAGAGTTCCCCTGAAGGTTCTGGGAAACCAGATCTGCCCAGGTTTGGATTACAAACTGTGGAAGCTTTTAAAGAAGAAATATCAACAGTGGCAAACAGCTGTAAAAACTGAGGCTTCGGCCTCAGCAACAGCAGGATCAGTTAGAAATATCCATATGGGATATTTGCAAACTCTCCATTCCCCCTGATCATTCCCAGGACCTACACACAGCACATGGCCTCTCTGTTTTCCTGGCATGACAGCAGGTAGCAATGTTGTTAACATCACCGGGACTTGATGGGTCTTTACAAAAAATAGCACCTTGATCTCACATACCCAGAGTTCACACTTCAAACACATTTCCCACTCAGTTTGTGAACCAAGTAGCCCAGAAAAAAAAGATGTAATGGACGGCGTAAGATAGGATTAGAAAGTGAAAAAAGCACAGCAAAGCCTAAAAGTTGCAATCAAAATTTGAGTTGACTTGCCTGAATCTTCGGGCCAAAGTTCCACCATAACATTCAGCCCAGACTTTTAACTGCATGCAGCCCATAATGACCTGGGAGGCTGAAGTACAGCTGATGCTACTCGCGTAAGTCCCTTCTGAACTGAATTTTTCCATGGTTTTATGACATCACATGTGATCCAACAATGACCTTGTAGTGAATGCTCTGAGTTACTAAGGTTTTCACCAACAAAAAGAACTCCTTATTCAGCCAGGCTACAGAAAGGATAGGCTTGTCCTACTGTGAAATGAATCAAGCTGTTGAAGGCAGTGATTATCTGGCAGGTAATGTGATTATTTTTTTCTCCTTTGTCAGCATCAGTTTTATACCTCCTCTGTGATGCTGGCAAAGAGAAAGTTTTCTGGCTGTGGTGACAGTAGATATGATTGATCTGTACTTGAAGGCTCAGTTTCAGTTATATCAGTTGTACGCATGAGTAAATGGTTGCTTATTTCATAGCCAATCATACATTTGGTGTAGAGCTGCCAGGAGTGATTTGCTGAAAGAAGCAGTTGTAAGCATTGCTTCTTCCCACCCCTGCTAAAGATTAAGAAAACTCTGTGATGTGATCTTTACTGTCTTTCTTTAAATACAGGAGGTCTACCTAGTCATATGTACTAGGGGAAGCTTGCCAGCATTTGTATCAAACTATTTTCCACCTTTCCACATAGAAAAATAGGCTAGGATCTCACAAAGATTCTTTTGGCTCTTTCTTTATCTGATATTCGTGTAACATATCACTTTTGAGGAGGATCAAACTATGTTGTTTGGGATAGAGGAAGTTCTTTAAGCAAAAAGTCAAGTGAGTTGAATCTCTCTTGAATTTGAGATTTGCACCAAGGAAGAAAGTCCCCAGCCTCTGGAAAAGTACTGCTATTACCCCATTGCTGGTCAAGCAAATATAAGTTCAGACAAGCCACAGTGGAAGACAAGGAGAGGACCAGAGTAGGAGACAAAAACAAAGGGCCTGGAGGCCCAGAACAGGAAAGTATGAGAAAGAATCCAAACTCTGCCTCTGGGCTGGACAGAAATAATGACACATTTTCCATCAACAGCACAGCTACATTATCCCTTCTGTCAACAACTGGCCAATCACACTGAGATTTCTGAGGTTGGATCAGTGGAAAGGAATGTGATCCAAGAGCTACGCACAAGTTCTGCAAGGGATGTGTATTACATGGTATAAGTGTAGGTCAAGGCAGAGGCTGCCGCTCTCCTCCGGGAGCATTTGAAATATGGAGGTGCCCTGCTCAGCAGCACCGACTGTGTAGGATGAGAAAGGTGAGGTGACTTATACCATCGTCCCTGCTGCTACGTGCCTGATGGGAACAACAGGAAAGGTGCTTGAGTAGGCACTTTGAGCGTGAGCAACCCATTTGTTAGCATCACCATAATGCGAGTTCTTGCAAAATCAGCACAGTGCACAGCTTTGTCTTCCTCTCTCTCAAGGCTGCCTCAGACACTACAGAATAGTTATCTCTTCCCCCTCAACAAACTGCAGCATGGTGTCTGTTTATAAGATGATAAATAGCTACACCAAACACCCTGCTGCTTTGCAACAGTATTTCTGATTTTAAGGGTGCCTGAAAACTAATCAACACCCACAGATCTTTCAGGAAGAGCCCAGTTTTCATGTTGTTAGCACATCCTTTCAGAATGAAAATCAGTCTCTGAACTCATTAGTAGGGACAAGAAGCCCCTTTAAAATCAGTTTCCAGCAGCTGGATAAATGTAAGCAGTCCAATCTACATTTTGCCAATGACTCTTTTGAAGGAAAAAAGCTTGAGGGAAATAGCTTAAAACAAGAGTCATAAGGTAAAGCAGAAGGATTATACCTTCTCTTACTGTCCCTCAGTGGCCATCTTTCTTTTAAATTCAAATAGCCATTGTCTTCTCTTATCGTTCCTGTTACTTTAACTCTCTGACATAATTAGCCCCTAAATAGAGAAACTGTTATAGTCTCTTCATGTTAAACTTATTCTCTCCCCAAATAACCCCCAGCAAATACAGTACCTCCAGGCTAATTTCCCATTTTCTCATACAAAATAAAATCTTCCTTGTCTTGCCCAGATGCTGGAGAACCTCATTCTTGCAAAGATCATTGACGTAGCATAAGCATTGTTCTGCACAAGCTGAAACACCAATGCCTTATCAACACTCTCATCCTAAATCCAAAACATGATTACGATTCTATGATATCAGCTACTAGAACAATTAACTCCATCCCAGCCAAAACCAGGACGCCTTCTTAACAGCAAGAGGAACAAGGGAAAATGTACACAAAGAATGAAAGAGGATGATGAAAGGATGTATAAAATAGGATGTGGAAGAAAGCTGTAGTGACTTTCTGATCAGTCAGTGCTGCTGCATGGCACCTGCTCTGTGCTACGACTCACACTGTCCCTGCTTTTTCCATGGATAGATAGTTTGTGAACACAGATATGCAACAGAAACTTCTAAGAAAATTTGCTTCAAGGCTTCAGAGAAACAAACAGTGAACCAGGAGGAATAAGCAACTTGCTAATTAATCTTTTCGAACTGAGACTGTGTGGCACCTAATAGCTTAGTGACTTATCTGCTGTTTCAGCTGGGAAGAAGCAGCAGAAGGCCAAACAATTCCCCTTAACGTTTTATATATTTTTTTCTCTTTCTCACTGAAATAAAAGGGGGAAATAGATGTGGGAAACTGAAGTGAGTAAAGATGTAGATCTATTGCTTGGTCCAAAAAGAACATATGTGGGATATCTGTCAATACTCTTGAAACAAAGAAGAATTTTGAGAAAGAAATGAAAGAAAGCCTGGGCTCCTGATAACCCAGCTACATGCTACATTTAGGGGGTCAGGTTTTCTTGTTCTGTTCCCAGGACTGCTATATATCAGCCATTCTTCATCTCACAGATCACTGAGAAGCAGATGATGGGTAAACAGCTTGGTAGATGCACATTATATAAAAAAATAGGGATACAAGGCTTTATGGAAATACTTATAAAGACCTTAATCGTAGAATCACAGAATGGCTTAGGTTAGAAGAGACCTAAAAGATCTTCTCGTTCCAGCCTCTCTGCTGCAAGCAGGTTTGCCAGGCTACAGATCAAGCACCAGCTTGATGGTTTGTTAATGCTGTGAGACTCTTTCAAATTGAAAGAGATGAATTTATAAGCAATTAGAAGCCTTGGCAGGTTTTCATCAACCTTCCATCACCTAGCAGGAGGGGACAGGAAGAAACTGTGAGAAACGTCCATACCCAGTGTGCTTTTCTGTAGGAAGAGCCAAAGCAGCCTTCCCAGTTAGAGATCACTTCAGGAACAGAAGTGGCCGAGCCCATCATTCATGAAATTTAGGGAGGTTTAAAATTCTTATTAACATGTAACTTGCTGATCTCATTAACTTTATAAATGTTCCTCCATCACTGAAGTTCTCTTGATTGCTTAGCCTCAGTGATGTCTTCTGCCAAAGAGTGAGGCTGATCTCTGCTCGGTGTTAGAGAAGCATGACCCAGCAGGCTTGCAAAGCATGCTCTGGCCTTCCTTGAGAATGCAGAGCATCAGGTACAAAACATCACAATCTGGAGAGGCACAGGCCAGACAGATTTCAACTAATCGGATGTCCTCGGTGACTGAGGAAAAAGTTGAAGGTTTAGCTACTTATTACAAAGTCATTCCTGCTTCTTCAATAACTCATTTTGATATTTAGTAATTTGCAAATATGTGCCTTCGTGATCCCATAGGCTCTTAAATTCTTTGTAATGAGTGTGTATGAACAGATGGAAAATGTTTTCAATTTCAGAGAGAACTGCTAATGGATGTCACCAGCTATTAGAAAAGCTCAGGTGGTTCCATTAGGGGAGAATAGGTATTGTCATAAACTGTCTCATCTTTAATGAAATGTTTGCTTATTTATACCTTGATGGTAAGTTCAAGGCTGTCTGTACTAGTCACAACAGATTAGAACTTGACAATTAAATAGTCCAGAACCCTAGATCAAAACATTTGACCTGAAAATAACAATGTCTTGTTGTAAATCATTTCAATACGGGAGAAAATTAATCACTAGAAAAACAAGGTTAAACTAATTTCCTTCTCTATCCAACAGGAGTAGAAAATTCAAATGTAAAAACAAAACAAAAAATTGACTCCTTCCCTGGAAATCTAGAACTACTTTTAACTTCACAGCAGAAAGGAACGGTTCTCCTACCTAAAATTCAAAAGGTGTGCTCTGCCTGTCTGTTTAGATTTTTACCCACCAATCCAGATGTGATTTCATACTGTTTCTAAGCTCCCTCTAGCCTCAAAAACTAGGATCTTCCAAAAAGAAGGAATTTAGCAACAAAAAGATAAAATGACGTTTGATAGATACTTTTTTTCTAGATATTTTTTGTTGGAGGGCAGAATTACCAATGTGAATAGGGCCAAGGATCAGCTAAGGAGAACAAAAAGGTTTCCTGGATGTAAATAGAAGACTGAAGAGGATTTAGACCTATGGGAAGACATTTATAGCAGGACAAAGCAGTACTTCCTTCTCCATTTACCACAAAAAAAAAAAAAAAAAAAAACAGTTGAAAAATACAGATTGCTCCTCTCTGTTCTGGTGTTTGCTCACAGTGCTAAATTAAAATTGTGATGCTCCACTTTAATCACTTAGATGTGAACTGCATGAGATCAGACTAACTCATAAAGATGTCCCACTCCACTATACAAAGGCTAGGATTTGGGAGATTTAATGAGTCAAAGACAGAAACATGCTGTAAACTGAGACCCTCAGCCATGCCGTGAAAGCACTGACTTTCTTTGAAGGCTTTCCCTGGGCAGCAGAGGAGGGGGCAGAAGTTCATACAGTACCTGAAATAAAGAGGAAAGAGGATGAAGAAAAATAGTAAATCCTGTACTAGGGTCAGGATGGGGGCTGTAGGAGATGGGGTTGAAAAACAATAGAAAGACTGAACAGAGCAGAGACAGAATGGAATAATCATTGAATGGCTTAGGTTGAAGGGGATCTTAAAGGTCATCCAGTTCCAACCTCCTGCCATTAGCAGGGTTGCCAGCCACTACATCAGGCTGCCGAGGATCCCCTCCAACCTGTCCTTGAATGCCTCTGGGAATATAGGTTTTACACTCCACATGTTTCCTATGAACAACCTTAACACTTATACTCTTAATTTACCGTCACATTCAGGAATTCCAGGCATAGAGAACAGTCTCTATTTGCAAGGTGCTGTACAAACAATATTTTTTTACACAAAATAATTTACCTTCAGAGCCATAATCCCCAACAGGTAATCAGTTAGTCGAACACAAGAGAACAACTGGCAGCTCTCTGTATCTACGTAAAAAATATTTCAAATAAAAAGTTTCTATGTGGAAAACTGAGCAGTAAACTGATGGTTTAAATTTCAACATGAGAAAACTTTGATACTTAAGAAAAACCCAACCAAAATATGAATCATTGCAGTTTTCCTATTTCTTTCTTCACCTTCTTTCCCCCTTGCAGCTTAAAGAAAGAAAATCTTGCCATTGGTGGTAGGTTAACTTCTTTTATAAAACAAAAACATTTTAATGACCTTACTTTGTGCAGCCCTGACAACATTTCAGAGTCTTCCCAGTTAAGTGTCTTCACAATGAGACATGATATTGCAAGACATCAGGCTTTGCATGACACTGCAGCTCATAATTCTGTGGTATATATTACTCTGCAGACAGGCTGAGATTTTAAGTTTATTTTATTTCAATTAATCTCCCAGCAGAAGCAATAGAAAGCTCATGAGCAGCTGCGATGTGGAAAGCCTTTATCCAGACTCATAAAAGTGGCAGATAAACTAAAGAAAAACTATTCCAAAGGCACAGAATAGCAGTCACTTCATTTCACTCCGGCTCCACGCTAAAGGTAACAGATGCCTTTCTTTGAAACTAGTATGTTGGAATTTCACAGGGAGGGAAAAAAAAAGTGAAATAAAACAAAACAAAACAAAACCAGCTGTCAGGCTCAAACAGCTCTGAAGTGGAGCTGCAAGCAAAGGAGAGAGAGAAACATGCTGTAAATGAAGAACCGAGGGTACTATTTCACTATACGATGATAAAAGTGATTTGCAAAAGTGCTGTTTACCCAAGAGCCACCTGGTCCAACAGCACAGAGCCTTCGTCCCTCCATGGCTTTGATGTAGTCCACCAAAAATATGTCTAACTTTTCAGGCAAATCATATCACCAAAGCTCACACAACAGTGGGATAGGATTCAGCAAAGCTGGCAGTTTCACATAGCTCTCCCCTCAAAGTATGCACAAAAAGAAAGAATGCAGAGTTTCACTGAGTCACAGTGAGCAACACCAGACATCCACTGTGGAAAAACTTGGCAAATAAAAGTCCTGCTTTCCACCTGTTAGAATGATATTAACTGCAATGAATCGTCTTTTAAAAACACTAAATTCTTACAGGAATAATGGCCTGACACATTTAGTTCTCAATTCTGTTTCATTAAAATGGAACTAGCAAGTATTTATCTCCTATGTAGCTTGGATCAAATGGCAGAGCACCAATACAATTCCAGGCAAAATGAGTGCTTAATGTAGAGCTTCTGCAGAAGGGGTCCTCTTTGATAAATAAGTTATGCATGTTTAAAAGCTTCTGCTCTTGCAGAACATAACAGGTCTTCAGTCAATATGGAAAATGCTAAATAAACCATCTCCAAGCCAGCCACACACAGAAGAACACTGTATGTGGGGTAGGGAGGAATTGCACAGAAAGCTCTGTTGCAAACCTACTGGGATGATATAGACTAAGCTTGATGGCTGTAGATGACTTAAGTTCCAGTTTCAAAAGACCCTGGGAAACTAAGGACTTGGTTTCTTTGAATGCAAACAGGCTCTATATTTTACACAATTTTCAACCTGGAGATCAGGACTATTCTGGGTATACAAAAGCAGGGCTCAGCATGCTCAAACAGCAGCAGCCAAACAGTACATCTATACACAATTCTGGCAGCACTGGAGGAGCGTACAGTCATGTTCATTTCCTTCCCTTTCTTCTGTCAGACCAATAGCACTGTGCCTACCTGGCATATAGTTGCAAAGGTTTACTCGATTGTCTGAAGCCGTGTAACATTTAATAATTTGTAAAATGATAATAGCTACATGAATTAAAGAACTCAGAAATAAGTGCCAAACATTGAAGAATGTACTTTAAAAAAAGTGACTCGAGTAATATATATATTTTTAATTCTATTTTATTTTTTTCAAATTCTCAAGCACTTATTTTGTTTCAAGAAATTTGTATCTTACTGGGTGAAAAAAATAAATCGCCTTTTCTTCTCCCAGACAAGCCCTTCTATTTTTTTTTTTTTTTGCCAAAATTAAAGTTACCCTTGCAGTTTTGCCTGTCCCTGTATCTGTCAGCAACTCTGACTTTTCACAGAGTAGGCAAACTTGTTTTTCTTCTTCTTTCCCAAATACTTAAAAAAAAAAAAAAGAGTGAGAGAAAGGCATAACACAATTGTTAGTTGAGTACCTTGTCTTGGCATTAGCAGAACAAGTTCATGCAGCCCTTTGTTTGATCTGCTTGTCAATTTCCCCATGAGTGAATAAACAAAGAAAGAGTCAGACTCCCCAGGTGTCTGATGGATTTATTTGTGCAACAGAGAAGCGTGCAAAGCATGAATGTTGCCACTTCCAGACTCTACCAAAGCACAATGCACAGTAAAGATTTACCATGGAAGACTACACAGCTTTAATATTAATCCTCCTACAATCTTTGTAGTGCACCGACCTGGACTTATCAAATATCTAGCAGCTCAGTGTATAGCAGGGATGTTTGAAACCTAGGACATACAGGCATGAGCCGAGACTGCATGGGATGCACGGTGAAATTCAGCATGTAGAGTCACAGAGTAACAGAATGGCTTAGGATGAAAAGGACCTTAAAACTCACCCAGACCCAGTTCACTGCCATCAGCTCAGGCTACCCAGGACCCATCCAACCTGGCCTCAAGCTCCTGCAGAGATGGGGCATTCACAGCCTCTCTTGGGGACCTGTGCCAGTGCCTCACCACCCTCTGAGTAAAGAATCTCCTCTTAACATTGAACATAAATCTTTCCTCTTTTAAAGTCATTCCCCCTTGTCCGAGCACAGCACACGAAAGAGTGCCTCTCCAGCCTTCCTGCAGGCCCCTTCCAAGTATTAGAAGTATTAGCCTTCTCCAGGATAATTCCAGCTCGTTAAACCTCTCTTCATAGGAGAGGCGCTCCAGCCCTCTGATCAATGAAGAGGAAGTCCTAACAGTGTAACTCTCCCTTAATCTCTGCCACATCAGGGCTGCAACTAACTCATGGTCTAAAGCACCAGCAACACTGTGAGTATAAAGTAGATATGTATGTATGAAGTAATGAGATGACAGAACATATAGGTGCAAGTCCTTCACACTGTTAAGACAGTACAATAAGTTACTCTGGCAATAACCTAAAAAGCTCTGTGGAGTCCAGCAGCTTCCAATTTCAATATGAAAAGCAGAAGGAAAATTGTGGGTTTTTTTCTTTCTTTTGATCCAGAGCTTGTCAGCTGTCACAAGTACAGCAGAGGCAGAAGAAAAAGAGTTTTTCCTCATTGTTTCTTGGCTGTTCCTTACAGCCACATACCTTCTGTGGGAGATCTGAAAAAATATCTGTCGAGATATTTCAGTTGTATTTATTGATGGTGCTGAAACATTTCTAATCCCTGGCCATGGACAGAGTATTTAGCGAACACCAGTTTGACTTATCAAGCCAAGAATTTCTGTTTATCTGAAACTGGAAGACAAATCACGGAAGTCTTTAAGCATTAATTTTCAGATGAGAATTGATTTAATTTAAGCCACTGTCCAGATTTTGTAACATACTGATTCCTTCACCGAGCAAAGATTGACAGAGAGCTGAAAAAGTATTTTAGAAATCACAAATAAATTCTTCTGACATTATGTATTAGAACAGAGTGAACAGAATTGTCTTTGTGAACCCTACTTCTGAACTGAATAACACTGGCCTTTAAGAAGTCTGCAGAATAAATGCTTAAGATGAGGTAGGTTTAAGATTTGTCTTACACTTTGGATTTTCTGTTTTTCTTTTTTTGCTCTGTTGAACCCTGCCCAATGCCCTCCAACAGAAAGCAAGAGCTTTGTGGAGAGCGCTGCACTTTGCAATCAGGTCATCAAGCAAAGACCATTTGCTTTTCATGAGCTTTTGAAGGTTTTTCCACTCACAACAAAATCAAGCAAATCCATGGCATGAAAGACAGGAGTAGCAGGGCTGGAATAAACACTGCAATACAAGTGACAAGGCAGATTTCAAGTTTTACTTTCTGTGCAGAACTCCTCACTGAGCTGCAAAGGTGACATTATCTGTTTAGCTTTTCAAAGCCATTCAATAAAGTAAACACAATTAAATTGCATCCAGAACAGGGCTGTAGATGAGTGGTACAAGAAATAAGAAATATGAAAGGGCACCAGGGAATTGGCAATGGATCTTTCATCTCACTACTGCTGAGCCCACCATTATGGATTTCTGCGCTCAGAAAAGCCTGTGCCGCCTAGGGATATGTGCATCGGCTTTCTTCATTAAATGGATTATGTTTTCCTTGCTATATGACTCACTTTCCTCTGAGGGAAGAAACAAGTAACCAGTAACATTAATGTACAAATTGTCTCCCTGTTGCATTTCCTGAAGGCTGTCACAGTAATATTTCAATGGATATGTTGTCATTATCTTTCATGCATGCTGTCATTCACCTGTGCTATACTGGTATGACCAGGAACACTGCCTTTAGCACACATTTTTACTGTGCTGGAAAGGGCAAGTAAACCTGACCCTCGCAGGCCAGAGAACCATTCCTCCCTACCAAAAGGTACTTGTTTCTAATGCCAGAGACGACAACCCTCCATTGCTCCTTTTGCAAACACACTCATCTCATGTGTCTTACTGAACTCTCTCCAGGGTTTACATACTCTGTGTCTTGATATTCCTAGATAATGGATGTTGTGTTGTCTTTGTGTTGCATTCAGGCTAGGAGAACTCGTATTTTCCTCAACTATGTAAGGAGGGGACCTCAGTTGCATTAGATCCTACAGTGCTAATACAGCTCATCAAACAACTGTCCACAGGGGATGGGCAGAGGAAATATCCCATGTGAAAGCAGTAGAAAAAGAACTATTGCCTCAAAAAAGTTTTTAGGTAGCTACAGAGAAAAGAATGACCATTTTTTATGAACAGAAAGTCTTCTTTCCCCAAAATAATGTTTAAAGCTGTGATACACATATTTGCTGACATAAGTTTTACAGTCAAATCATTAAATAACTCCTACTAAACACAGGAACAAAAGTTTGCTGAAGTACCATAACAACTTTGTAAGCAGCTTCACACAGAAGCTTATTCAAATAGGCTAGGCTGATGATTAATTCATTCTGTGATAAGAAACTGGTTGAGATTTCATAAGTACAGGACAGCTTGTTTTCCTCTCTAATTTTAGAATAAGCACAGTATTTGAGAGGATGAGAACTGTTATTTCCTTGATCTTGAACACCACAGTCATCAGAAATACTCCAGTGGTCAGTGCATCAATTATGTTAAACTGAAATTCACATGAAAAAAATAATCACATGGTAGGTAAGAAGTACAGCCTTTTGTCACTCCTGAACACAAAGTTTAAAAGGAAAAGTTTGAATATATAGAGCAACATGCCCCACGGTGATGCAAATAAGTCTGAATTAGAATGGTTGTCCCTGATATCAAAAGAGCTCCGAACTTCATCAGTGAGGATAGAAATAAGCAGCTGGATGGAAATAAGAACCTTTCCTTAGTCAGCAACTTGCTCTGGAGCCCATTAAGACATTACAGCATTTGGCTCACATATCCATGAGTTCTAGCACATCTTTACAACAAATGCTTCTTTTGAAGAAAATATGCACCCATGCAAGAAAAGTAACAGAACTCATTACTAAAACTCCAAACTTCAATAAATGGCTAAAGCCTATTACTTACAATAGTTCAATCAGCATCTCCTCACCCTGATCACTGGCACCAGCATAAGGCCCTTCACTCATTTCAAGCAGTTTTTGGGTGTATTTCATTATAGAAAAGTCTTTGGATATTGCACATCTGAAGAAACCAAAGCATCTGAGATCAACAGAATACGAGAAAAGTACAGGAATTTTGACTGATACAACCTTAACTTAGTAGACATCTTCTCTAGCCACACAAGTTAATCCTATTTTCCATCTTCTGTAACAGCTTGCATGGAGGGAAGGAGGGAAGACACCGAGCCAAGACACCAGATTTTACCACTTGCTGTTGTTCATTACTATGTAATTCAGCCACATCATTTCATGAAGGGCAAAGCTGACCACTTTCACACTACAGGTCTTTTGCCTTAAGTAAACACATCTCAGTACTTTGCTGAGTTGGAATACTTACTGGCTATAATGAAATTAAAATGTTATGGCTAAATTTATGCTTATTTTGATGTGTGTAATTAGTATTCTGAGCAAAATTACAAACTCAAAATACAGCCTCCTATAATCATACCCAAAATATGGATCTTTTTCTTATACAGAAGGCCTGTATAAAAGCTTTAATCCTCAATATTCAAAGTGTGTTTCCTGTATCTCTGTTAGTGGCTGTTTTCGCCACCCTCACAGATACACATTCAGAAAGCGAGCTCAGGGTAAAATAATACAAAGAAAGAAAATTCCTGTCAGATTAACTTTTCACCGTACCCAGGAAAATTATGCTGATAATTTGTGATGTTAAATGAAAACCTAAAGAAATATAGGCTTGACAGCCTGGACAATAGCATCTCTCCTTTAGCAAGTAAGATGTAGAAAATGAAGTTGTGACTGTGAAGAACTGTTAAGCCAAAGGTGATCTGAAACAAATCTCAGGCATGCTTTAGTCCACTTGTTTGGAAACTAGAGAGTGGAATAAATCAGCAATTGTCTTTCTTCCATTGTCAATGACCTTGGAAGGAATCTATTCCACCTGAATTCTGCATGCAGCAAAAGCAGTGTGAACTGTATGAGTGTTAGATCTCACTTCAGCAACTTATTTCTCTTTTGTACTTATTCAAGTGCAGCCAAATTTGTTGGTATTTACCTAGAGGTTATGTATTTATTACTGAGTATTATTACTGGGTGAATTTTGCAAATAATAGAGGGCAGTTTGTTTTGGTCTTAGTTGATTCATCTGCATTTCAAACTTCATTTCCCAACTCTGTTGATTATGCTTGATTTTTCCAGGGTCAAAGCATAGTAAAATGCCTTCTCATTTCTTATGTGTGACAGGTTTCTCTCCTCTGAATTTCTTTTTCTGTTCTGGAAGGTCAATAATGACCCAAAACCCAACTGATGAATTCAGGGAGTGAGAAGGGAAAGAAAAGGTCTTTTCAAAGGTAATAAAAATATCAGATGGTAGAAAAATAATTCTCAAACTGTACCTTGGGCAGAAGATCATTTTATTTACACATTCACTGTTCCCTTATCATTGTCATCCACTACATTTGTTTCAAGTGGGCTAAGAACCAAGACTGAAATTATAATGCTCTGTGAAAACAGTATAGAAAGTAGTTAGCAACCCAAGACATGTCAGGCTGCAAACCTGTTCTTTACCCCTGCTAAACACACACTAACCACAGAAAAAACCCTCAAGCCGTCTTCCATAAAGAACCCAGACCAGGCTGTGTGCATGTTTTTTTGCCAGTGATGCTTTCCATGTGTAGCTGTCATTGAAGATATCAGGAGAGAAGAAGGAGGTTTCCATGGAAACATATGACCATAGTATCTGGAAGTAAGAGAGACTTTTTTTCTGCCTGTGAATTTTCTAATGGACTTTATTGCAAAGAAGAGGACCCTTTCCAATTGGTGTTAAGGGATTTTATATGTTCACCCTTTCTGGTGGGCTCTGGGACACAGAAATACCTACTTTGCATATCTTTATGCTCATGGTCTAAGTATGATCTGAATCTAATAGGAAGGTTCAGCACAGGAAATGTAACACATATGCATGTGTCCAGGCACAGGTTGTATGCAGCTCCCTAGGTCAAGTGCACCTGGGCTTAGTTGCTGATGAAGCACTGCATTTAGAGCTCACTGCAGCCTGTCACATTGACTGAGTTTAATTCTTCTGGCTTTCCTGGGTGGGCTCACAAGTGATTTCTGTCAAATTTTCATGTCTCATGGAAGCTGTAGATAAAAACTGGAAGATAGGCAACTTTTACTTAAACTATCTCACAAGTTATGAGATGGAAATGCCTTGGTCTGGTGCTCAGAGCATCTGTTCTTTGCAAGTGTGTCATATTCATGTACTAGATTTTACATCTAGCCATTGTTCATTTGCCAACTGCTAACCAGCCTGAAAAACTTGAAATGCTTGCTTTTCAGATGTATTTTGATTGTGTTATTATTAAGCAAACTAAGCAGTTCACGATGCACAAAAGAATAGTATTTAGCTGGTTTTTGTCTCTACTTTAATTGAGGACAGATTCTCATCTTACTGTAACACCAATATAAAAACCACTATCATTGGCTTTCCTACTGATTAACCCAGTTCCACTGTGTCATAAGCTGAAGGAGAGTGCATTTTTACCAATCTAAATTGTGAAATGCTAAGTAAACCCTCTCTCTGTTTTTATTTGTAAGTTGCATTTCCTAATAGCAATTCCACAACCTAGACAGAATATCTCTAAGTGCATATTATATTTCCAAGGTTATTAAAGTCACTCAGCCTTGGTTTTTTTATATCACAACCCAAGGCAAGTTATCATGGAAAAGCCTGCCTTCCTTACACATCTCATTGCTGCGATGTATACTCCAGTAAAATGCTGAAGCAGCCCCCTCAGGCATCTGGCAGTGTCATTAACAACTGGTTGTTGGAAGCTTTTCAGTGACTTAAGGACAGGTGCAGCCCAGGCACATCTCAGACTGTCAAGTCTGACAGAAAGAAAGGTTGTCACTATTCATTATTATAGGTTTTGGAGGAGGATGAATGCTGAATTATGGGGTCTGCATCTTGATCAGTCCTACTAGACAAGAACCAAAAGTCCATTTGTGACTCACAGAGAGGTAGTCTGGATGCTTATCAGTACAGAAAAGAAAGAGGAAACTTTTTCTTCCCAATAATTCTGGAACAAATTGTTCTGCAGTTCATCCTCATTACACATTTTCAAGGACAGAATCATAGTTTCTTAAGGACTCATCTGCTCCTGCTGCTTACATCGCTACTTGAAGTCAATTTACAAAATTGCAGTTGGTTGCAGTGGAAATAATTATGATGTCAAAAATACAGTATCGTGACTTCAGTTACAGGCATAAGTAGCTGAAGCAGATGAGCCCTATAGCCTTTTAATGCAAACGGAGTAGAAAATATCAAGCAGGAAATGAAGAAAGGGAGGTAGGGAAACAGAAATGTTTCAAAATAAATGGATTTTCAAAATTCAGCATATAGCTATTATTTACCCTTTCGTGCCTGACACTTTGCCTTCCAAAATATAAATATGCTTTTGCAATAAAAAAGTGCCTTATACCATTCATTTCCAACCAATACTAACGCAACAAGGAGGCAATGAAAATAATAATTACCATAGAATCGTTAAGAGATCACAACTGCTATAACATCCTCAGGTCTTTATTATTTCCCTCAATTTCTACAGGAAAATGAATCCATCTAAGACTGACATGTCTCACTTTGACCTCAGTGAGCACCATCTCTGTGCCAGAAGCAGCTACTCAGCTGAGAAAGGTAAACCCACCCCTGTCCTGCTTGTCATTTCTCTAGGAGACAGCACTCTGCTGATACTGTATTCCCGCCGATAACTCACATAAACTAAATCTCTGAGAATTTTACAGTACATAGAATGTTTAACTAGCCTTCACATGTTATTAAGCCTGGCTCTGACAGTCTAATAAGCATTAGAGATAGCATATTTTAGCAATGAGCTATCCCAGTATTTATATAAGAAGCTATTGATTCAATGTGCAGTATGGTAATGGCACTGAAATGTAAATTTTTACACAGTACTGACTATTTAACATTGTATATCGACTGTATTATCCAAAATACATTTCAGTTATTTTTTTCCTGAAGTATCTATAACAGATTGTAATTACTTCACAGAACTTTCTGTTACTTACAACTACTTCAAGTTTCTCTAGCTAAATATTGGAAAACCAATCAATTATTCAATTCAAAATCCTTACTGACCATCTCATTGTTCCCCTATTATCAAGTAAACTATTAATTTAACATAACAATGAAATTTGTGCATTCCATGAGGGATCAGTGGCCTTCTCATCAATGCTTGCCTGCTGTTCCTGTCTACTACCTGATACCTTAAGAGAGTAGGAAACAGAGAAGTAGCATATGCCCCTTTGGATCCCTTTCTTGTGTGTACATGTCTTGTGCTTGTGTGTGTAATCACAAATGGGGGGGGTGGGGGGAAGGAGCAAAAATGTGCTTTACCTGGAGTTTCTGATTTTGTTTAGCTGAGGACATCACTGAAAATTTACTCAGTATTTTTAGGATGTTAATTTCTGTACTTCATCTAGGCACTGTGAAACCAGGGCTTCTTATTAAAAGTAATGCCAAAGTAGGAATCGGTGAAATTCTTGAGACATGATATAAATTAGAGGTATAAAATAGAAATAACTCTGGGACTACAGCGGGGAGGGGGGGGGAGGGGGGGGAAGAAAAAAAAAAAAAAAGCAAAAAAAAAAGCAATTTTTTAAAAAAAATCCTGTTCTTACTGCCAAATTCTAGTTCAAAGTCTAATGCCTTTTTCAATGGCATATTCATCTACAATAATGATAATTAAGGCTCAGTCAAACTAAATATGTATTTTATCTGTGCACAAAATGCAATTATTAGTTGGTTCTCATACAGTTGATATCATTACTGGTCTCTTGATAAATAAGATGGCATTTACTTTCTTCCCTATACAATCAGTGTTTCTCAACAGTGCTTTTTTTAGTTGTATTTGGCATCTAAAAAAGAAATTGCTAATGCACAGATATTTCACTCATTGAGGAGGATTATTTTTAATGAGCAAATCCTCCCATAACTCCAACATTAGCATTTCCTCGTGCTCAGTATAATGGACTCCTTGAATAAAATAAATAGGAAGCAATTCCAAGCACTAATTTTAGTCCGCAACTGCTGTGAAAAAAAGTGCAGAGGACTAGAGAAAACAGCCTCATTTTTCATTTCATTGTCAGCAAATTACACTATCATTGGGTGTATATAGCATCCCATACACAACATTTTATTGGTGGTATGGCAGGCTGGACAAAGTTTGAAACCATCCTTGGCAGAACACACTCTCCCTTGTTTTGTGGGTGAGGAAACTGAAGAAGACAGAGGTTAATTACCTCCAGACACAGAATGTGTTGCCACTTCAGTAGCAGCAAGGATAGAGGCATAAAAATGCTGTGAGCAGAAAATACCTACATCAAAACTGACACCAAGAAGTCCTTGGTGAAAGTCAGATGCTTGCCTGGGTTATGAAATCTGGTCCCTTCACTAGTTTTCTTTCTCTGGACACACTTGAATAACTTAAGACCAACATCCTTCTCATAGAGAGGGGCCCAGAACTGAACACAGTACTTGAGGTGCAGCCTCACCAATCCTGAGAATAGGGTAACAGTCAATTCCCTAGTTCTGCCTGCCACACTATTTCTGATACAAGACAAGACCTATTGGCTTTCTTAGCTACCTGGACACACTGCTGGTTCTTGTTCAGCCTGCTGTAAATAAACACCTCAGGTACTTTTCTGCTAGACAACTTTTCCTGCCACTCTGCCCTAAGCCTGTAGCATTGCATAGGGTCATTGTGATCTGTGCACAGGACCCAGCACTTACACTTACGAAGCTCTAGATTTCAGCTACCAAGGATTTGGGAAGGAGCATTCAGTCCAAGTTTCAGAAGAGAGAACACAACTTTTTTAAGTCAAAGTATTTCTCCAGAAATGTTTATTTTTTCTTCCTCTCTTCCCTTCCCATGCCTTCCCGTGTGATACAATTCAACATGCCTTTAATTTTTGCAGCTTGGAACACAGAAAAAGTAAACATCAGTTTTCTGCTTCCTTTGCGTGCTTTTTCTAAGCAAAGAAGAGAGAAGATTCTTTCTCCCACTCAAATTACACTTTTTCCCTTAAAAAGAACAACAAAAAAATAAGAAACAGATAGAAACAAGAAAAGTAATATTTTTTTCAATACACCAAAAATGATCTATTCATTTTAGTTTCTTTCACAATCTTTTCTTATTCTAACCTTGTGTTGCCCTTCCACACTGAGAAGCCATAAATAGTCTCATGCTGAAATGTCAAAAGAACACACAACTTGATCAGTTCATCTCCAGCTATTAACAATGCAAGATTAATTATTTTAAAACCCGTAGATGAAATGAATTCAATAACATTTACTGTGCCATTCAAGCATTTACTCTTTCTTCACCAACCATTTATTGCTACCTGAATTACAATTGCTCTCTGGCTAATAAATGAAGAGGCTGAAATTTTCAGGCTATTCCTGTTAATGAATTAACTTTTCAGGTACTTATTAAAGTGACAAATGAATAGGTTGGAAGATAGTAAATCTACTTGAAATATTGAAGAAGGCAAAGATTGGATTCCAGCTATTCCCTTAATCTACATTTACCTTTACAGAGGGTAAGCAGAGTCGATCAGTCAAGACAGAAGCCTGAGTAAGAGGAGATGTTCAGAATATTTTCAGATTGCACTGACAAGGCAGGAGATGACAAATGTAGGTTCATGCTAAGTGGATTTTTGGAGAGACAAGGGATGTCTTGGTGCTTTAAGTTCATACAGTGCCCTTCTGGAGGGTTCAAAAAACCCACTAATTAAAAACCAACACTGCAACTACAGTCAATTGGCTTCAAGTCTTTGGACAAGCTCTGAATGGTAAGACCATATAGTTAGACTGTTTTTCTTCCAGGACCTCATTATTTATTTTTATTATTGCTAATTGTACTGTAAAGGTACATGTTTGTGCCCTTCTCCATGAGTTAGAAAGGAGACTGCACTTTTGCTACACAAGCAAGAGATTTATTGATTAACCCTAATACACGTTTTGCATATCATCTTCTCTATCCCTGTGTTCACAGAGGAATATACCTGACTAAAGATAATTATTCCAAGTTGAGATGAAGGGAAAAGAGTGTCGATTAAAAGACAGAAGAAATCATTGATACTTGTCTAACATACAAAAGGTAGGTGGAAGGCAGTAGGTGATATTTATTCCATTGTTACCAAATCTTTTCTTAAAAGAAAAATAATTGTCTTTCCTGGTGGTAACATTCTTAAAAGAAACATAGAAAGATGGAAAGGTAGGAAAGAAAGGGAAGGAAGGAGAGGAAGGACGAACAGTGGGTACATTGTCAGCCATTCTCTCCCTGATTATTAGCTATAATTACATGCCAAGCAAAAAGATGATATGTATTTAAGTAATTACTTCATGGTAAGTAAAGTTTTAAGAGTTACTTCCTCAAGTGGAACTTCTTTAAATAATGTATCACACAAGGTCCCATAAGATCTTTAAAACTGCCAGATTTTAAACAGTCTCAGATTTTTTGAAACTACTGTGGAGGGATGGGAAGTTGATAATTTGTTTTCTCTTCTGAAGTCTTTGGCTTTACCCTGTTTATAAGTTAATGCCCTGGACTATTGCATCCAGATATGTGTGCTGACAGATCATTTCTACATGCATCTGCTGTATTGACAACAATAACTTGTCCCCAGATTATGAGATTCAACAGATTATGAGATTAACAGATTATGAGTTTCAAGAGTTAGTCACTTGAAAAGGTTGAAGAAAGAAAAATGTTCCCTAGAGCATATGTGCTGCTACGGATACTGTCTGCATGTTCACCTAACCTTGGGACTTGCATATTGCAATAGGACCTTGGGAACTATTACCCATGTAGACCAAGTGCACATGTGTTTTTAAGTCTAGATTTTTAAGTCTGCTTCAGTGTGACCAAGAAAGGGAACAGAAGATTGATTCTGGACTAGATCATCACCTGGCAAATGGACCTGACTCTTACCTCCACTAATATTAACTGAAAGCTTGCTTCCTTCCTGAAGAATAATCAAGCTGCATTCTCCTAATTCATCTTAACTACTGTGAGTCTAAGGAAACACTTGAGGCCTGTCTCTGATCTAATTTACCCTATTTTTACACTGAAAAACCTTCCCAGGATTTAGTAAGCTATGTGACAGCAGGAACCAATCTTTGATCTTGCAGCTTTCCCTGGGGGAGCTGAAGTTTCTATAAAAGCAGTCACAAAATCAAGCTGTCAAACTTGCAATGCCATGAAAGCTGACAGCATGCTCCAGATAATAAACCAAGCTCATTATTTGGTTTAAACATGTAAGTGTTCTTTCAGCAGCGATCAGCCCATTCTCAAACCTTAAGAAGGATCTCAAGATAGGAATTAAGTGAGAAAAAAATGAAGTTACTCCAAAAAGAGTTTGCTTACTATCTACAAAAGAAATCTGTCTAGCACTATCATCAAACACTTATCTGTGTGAATACATGCATAAGCTCTTACTTCATAAATATTTGCTCTTGCAAACGGTTTGCTGTAAATATGATTGAGTTTGCAGCTTCCCAGAAAGCATTATTTTCTTTTTAAATAAAGGCAGTCACATGATTCCACTGCATCAGACTGTACCCACAATTAACTTTCAGCAAATCCTGTCCTGCCCATGGGTGCCAGAAGGAGAATTTTGATCCTTATTATCAACTGTCTCCAACCTAGAGCTGTACTCTTAAATTTAAATCCTTCCCCTTCTTGACTATCTGCTGCTCTTCACACCATGGAAACACCCCCATTGAAATGCTAAAGAATGAACAATTCAGGAGATATAGGATCAGTGTACTTATCTCAGTAGAAAATAACAGTCATGGATAGAGCAGCAGGTCTTATTTCCTAACCCTTCATTACGCTTGAAGTCCCCTGGTTTCCACCTGCATCTAAGTACACTCACCTCAACAAGCTCATTGGCTTATGCCAACTCGTGTTTTCATGTCACAGCAAAGACCCACTTCAAAGACACTTCACTTTGAAGGCCATTATACAAAAAAAAAAAAAAAAAAAAAAAAAAAAAAAAAAGAAAACCGAATCTATCATCAAATAACTAGAGTCCCTTTCTATAAAAAACATTTCTCTTTCTTGCTATAAATTATTTAAGAGAATTCCTGCTGGTTCTGTTCTCTCTCCATGTCTTTTTCTCTTGCTTTGAGAGTGTTTAATTCAGCTCACTATCTGATTGACAAAGACACAGCAAATACAGCTTATCTTCCTTAAAATATGGGAATAGAGTCCTTGCAGCATTGCACCACAGCAGGTCCTCCATTCTTAGAAGCTGTCTTAACAACCCATGCAGAAATTTTTTGAATTTACATTATTTTGATACACCAAAGAAGAACAACTAAGAAAAGGAACCTGAAAGACTTCAAAAAGGTAACTATGGTTGAAACAAAGTATGTGGTGGAGAGAACACAGAACTCAAATCATCCCACATAAAAAGCCCTGCTTTCCACTGTTGCTACTTATGCTCAGTCTCCAAAATTGTTGATTAAAACTTGTAGGAGCAACTTAGTATTAAGAAACATAAGTCACATCAGACAGTATTGGATGTTTTCTGGAGCAAGAATATTCTTGCTTATTTCTAAGCATTATTCTCAGTAGTGTTGATTGAAAAACAGGACATTTCTGACAAAGATTTTTTCATAAAGATGAAAACTATTTATTAAGAATTTGACTAAGAATGTTCAGATCACAATTAAAATTTCACAGGTTTGACTATAGTGCTACTGACTGGAAGATGCTGGCAGATACTACTCTGGTATAAGCAGCATTTATTGATGATGAACTTCATCAAGGCAATGACAGTGTAAAACTTGCTTTTTTCTTTTTTTTCTTCTTTGCTTAAATACTGAATGAATTTGAACAATTCTGTAATTCAATACCATTACCACAGAGAAATTCAGAAATCTGAAGTTAGAATTGCTGTTTGTGAAGCAAACATGCACAGTACAAGGGATGCCTCCCAGAAGGCAAAGGGCCTTAAAATTGTAGATCTAATATTGATGTAGAGGAGATAAAAATTTTCAGATCCAAAATTTAGTATTATATATTGTCACACTCCAATAAATTGCAATCCTTGTACACAGGTTTTTTGCTTAAGTAGTTTCCATTCGGGGTTGTATTTCGAACTTGTTCACAGCAAGAATAATTAATTAGAAAAATACAGATAACTTTCCTATAAAAAATAATGGTATTCTAATTCCTAAATCTCAGTGCTATTCAATGGGAGCTAGGTACTTAGACACCTGAATGGGAGCTCTATATGTTCAAATATAGCCACTTGGCTACTTTACTAATAATCTACAAAGATTCCAAATGTTTCCTACAAGATAAGATTTGAAATAAATTTTCAAAGTACAGAATATATTAAATCTGCAACTCCACTGTGCTTGGATAAGCTCCCATGAAGCACTGCAAGACAGCAATGCCCAGAACCAGATCTTTCTGGCTTTTTGAGTGTTGCAGAGCTCCAGAAAGGGAAGTGAAAGGTAATACTATAACTTCTAAAATCATGCCTGCCTATGAAATACACATATTTACTAGATACAGCACTCCAAGATACCATACCACAAGGTGAAGGTACTTTAAAGGGACCTCCACAGCCAGCAAAGGCAGTTTAACAAAGCCCAGAGATGAATCCATGGGACAGAAAATATTTGAGTTCCCATGGTTACTCCCTGGCTCGCATCAGTCCAGAAAAGTGGATTTCATGTCAGACTGGGATGGAAATTTAATCCAGTGCATTGGCTTTTGGCTATCAGTCAGATGTGTAATCAGCTGTGAATAATGTTGGTCTCTACCCAATGAAGGCATTTTAAGAGAACCAGTCAAAAAAAAACCAAAAACAAACAAACAAAAAAAAAACAGCTACTTGCTGAACATGTGAGAAGCTCAATAGTATGAGAAGTCAGCAGCTCTCTGCTCTGTCATTCCCTGGACTTAATTCATATTCTAGACCTTGTGTTATGAAAAGAGGCAAACCATTCACCTCTGTAAGTGAAAGAAATGCATTCACATGAAAGGAGTATGTGTGTCTAGGAAGTGGGAATTAATTTTCCCAAGGGATGCTATCAAGGCCAATGCAATGAATGAAAACACAGCAGGGAGGAGGGAGGTGCACTTTGTCTGGGCGCTTGCCAGGGAGATAAAACAATGCAAGTGTTAGAATTTCTTTTGCTCTTTGCAAATCAGCAGAGAGGCTTTGACAACACCAAGTTTGGTAGGGGCTAGCATTGCTTCTCTTATAGGGACTGACCACTCTGGCAGATGTATGTACACCCCAATGCATTTATACACTCCTAGAATTCCTCCCTGCTGCATCCCATTCATACTCTTATGTAGTTATTAACACTGGAGTTTCTTGATCTTGGAGCCCAACATTCAAAATAAGATATTCAAGCTACCTTAATTTCGAGAGACCTGAACACAAGGCTGCTCTTATGCACTTCCTGATAGAAGTGGCACACCACTTTCCTTACTTTATTCCCACTTCCTGCCTTCACTGAATTTCTCTAGTGACAAGAGGATGTCCCAGTTAAATGGCACTTACCCCTCTGAAATTGAGGCTATTCTACACACCACTTAGAAAGGGTTAGTAAGTAATTAATAGATCTTTTAATAGAAGGTTAATCAATTATTTAGCATCTATAGCTCACTTGGCTAAGTATGACTATGGCCTATAGCCATTCCTAGCACCATCTGCCACTGTGCTAAAAACCAGAGTTAACAATATATCTCACATCTGCCCATCACACACTGTAAAATGGCAATTAATAATGCATTAGCATTAGCTTTTCATAAAGTACTGGCAAAGAGAAGATTGCATGCCACCCATTTGTGCTTTTGCTTCTTTAAAAGCTGTATTTTGCTTTTCAGACAAAACCCATTCCACTGTCATGTCCAATGAACCTGCCCTGGTGCCATATAACTCTAAGCCTTTGATTCCTGTATTCATTCATTCACATCTTAGCTTTACACAAACCCTCCAAGAGCACAATCTAGAAGGAAGGAGCCCTTTCCTGCCCAGAGACGGCGCTAGTTATTACCATAGCACCTTCAGAAACTGCTTTTCTTCTATCTAATTACTTTCTTAGCAAGTGCTGCTGTGACCAGAAATGCTCTGAAATTTCTCCTACTGCTCAGTCATTAGGTCTGGCAGTCCTTTAACACATGGCAGTGAGCACTCTCCCATATGGACATGGTCTGTGGCCCAGCTAGTGAAGTCAACCTGAACAACTCTGCTTTGTCAGAAGACAAGGAGGGACAAAGGAAGGGAGAGAAAGGAATCCCAAAGTCTCCAGGATGCCTGCCTCTCCCATCAAACTCCCACCACGCTGAGCAAGTCTTTTAGGCAAGTTCTTTTACATAACAGCATGATCATCAGTGTACCTGAAGTGCTGAGATGCCTTACAGCAAATTAGGATGAACCTAACCAGCTTAATTGATATGTGCATGTTGTGGCACAACCCCAGTTATTATCAAGATAAATTTAAGATTATCTAAAATTGGATTATCTAATTAATTCACGTTATCAGACCTTGGAGGCATGTTGCATTACATTACCAAGAGCATCATATGCCAGATGGATTTTCAGAAAGCCGTGCACAGAACAAGCAGACAGTGGCCTTGTTAAGCACTTTGTAATAGCCTGCTATAACTCTGTTCATCAGTGCAACATTTCCCAGCTGGATAAGGGGTTTGTCCTGGCCAACAGGGGAGTAACAACATGAAGTTGGTGGACCAGGCTTCTGCCAACCTTCCATTTTGCCCTTCTGCTTGGCCCTCTGAGGAGGGCTTACTGCATCTCACAAAATATGTCAGGATTTCAACTAACAGCAATTATTTGGGGCTGACATTTTGGGCTCTGCTCATCCTTGGCTGTTACCACTGCTGGCTTACTTGGGCAGTCAAGGGACATTAATCAATGTTTCCAGTGGCTTTAGTCACCTGAAAACATAATGTTGGCATAATTTCACCATCTGTCAGACAATATTAGTCAGAACATAAAGAACTCTTTATTTTCTTTAAGCCATGGAAACAGCCTTCAAACCCTGCAGACTTTCCCATTATATACCACTGCAGTAGTTAACTCCACTCTATGTTCTATACCAACTGCCACCAAAGAAAAAAAGAAAAAGCAGACCAACAACTAAACCCACACCCTCACTGAAACACAATTAGCACAAAGAAGGCTTTATGGCTTCATGAAAACTCACTGTAAATTAGATGATATTAATTGCCAGTAATTGTTTCACCCATAGGGAAAACCACTGATGCAATGACACGTTTATTTTAAGAAGGATCATTAATGGAACTGGGAGATGTAGACTGCAGAAATGATTGTCTTGCATAGCATTTGAGAATTTGCCTTACCTCTTTGTAAATACAACCTTGATAAAAGCACTTACAGAAAATAGAACTAATATATAGCAATGCTTACATTCTGATGTAAAATATTAGAATAGCATGCATTGATTATGTGTTACCTACAGGTTATAGATGACAATATAGCACTAATGGGTTTTGCTTATGGATTTGAGTTCCACTAAAATACATTTTTGTCCTTGACTATGAATGAATTCTCTGAAGTGTTCTCTGGGCAGCACAACCACAAGTGTCTGAGCTCAGATTGCACTGATGTCCCTGAATGTTCATGGCCAGTTGGACCTAGAGACTCCATCCATGTGCACAGGGGCTCCATTAAGCCTGGTCCCGGTGTGTGTATTTTGAAGGTTGATTACTTCTAAATCATTGCTTTTGGATAGGTTCCCATTAATAATCTGACTATAATAATTTACAGTTTCTTAGAGGACTAGTCTAAGAGAGACACAAATGACAGTCTAAATAGCTGACAGATGAAAGATAGTGAAACTTAAATGTTTCATATGAAGTCTAAACCATATTAGGAGAGCATAATCAGAAAAGTATCTCAATCTTTTTCCTCATCATTTTTGCAATGAACCAAGTCACTGTTATCACATAAGAAAGCAGTCCTTCTAAGAAGCTTAACAGTTTTAAACCCCTGTTAATGAAGTTGGCTTGCTGTTCAGCACATAGTCATTATCTCATAGAGAGACAGGATGCAGCTGTATGCTGGGAAATCCTCATAAGGCTGCTGGTAGTACTGATGCTCTCAAGTGACATGACAGCTTGGCTGTGGGAAAGAACAGAGCTAAAAGCACTGACAGGCTGTCCCCACCTATTTCTGACTTGCCACTGAGGATGAGTAATGAACAATGAATGAGGCAATCAGCATTCTGTTTTACTAAGTCTGCCTCTGCTTCCTTCTCTGTTGGCACATTTAACATCTAAGGGAATCCCTCCCTGTCTTAAGAAGTCCTTAAGTGCCTCACTGTTAGCAGCAGGAAAGAACTACCTGTACCATCTTGTCTTTAGCAGTATCTACTCAGCCCTGATCTTTAGGCTGTCCCAGTCCAGCTGCTTTAGACTTCAGATGGTGGCTGTAGATGCTCTTCTCTGTGTCAGAAATGAGCTCTCCTGCTTGGTCTGATCCTTCACACCATAATTAAAATATATCTAATTCCACTCTTTCTACATAATGACTAGAACACCTGTAATAACAGCTGATAAAGATTCCTATTTCATGTTTCCCTGCTTAAATACCTTGTGGTCATTAAAGTGGAAAGAGCACCTGATAGACTCCCTGCCTTTTCTTATCAATTTAAGGGCATAAAGATAGATTAAAATAATTCCACAGCACAGAGATTTCAGTTCCATTTTGAGCAGGTCACACTCAAGATTTATTCCCCTATATACTAGAGAACACTGATTTAATTAGGCAGAAGGTACTGATCTTGCTGGGCTGGTACCATAATACAGAAGTAATATTGCTGTGCATTTTTCATAATTTTCAGGCTCTCTGCCTCCTTGTACGTGACCATCCACTATATGCAATAAGGTGGGGGTAACTTGTTAGCTGTCTCCAGCTCCTTTGAAGCATATATATGAATAGCATTCATTGCTGCAGCCCCAATATGAGTGAAGTATAAAAGCTCTTCCTGTTTACCCACAGACTCCTCTGCAAGTGACCTGACATCAGAGTATTCACTGTACATAGTCAGTCGATTGAGTTACAAATCCGTCAGAACTGTCACAATTAAAGCAGACAGTGCTGCAGAAACAAACCCATCACCGAGTCCAGGTACGTCTTCCAAAATGTACTTCACACTTTTAGAATTAGTGAAGGAATTAATTTACATAAATGAATAAGACTAGCAGATATTCCTGTAAATATTATTGCAGCTTACATAGAAGATTAATATTTCACAGTCACGCTTTTCATGGTACACAGCCAAACAATGTTAAAGAGGCACAAAAAGACCACCCCGACTGCTAAAAGAGAAAGCAACGATAACACCACAAAAATCGTAACAGCTTCACAGCTTTTTTTTGCTGTGTTGCAGTACTAAGGTGACAGCCACATAAACTGCACATTAATATTACATATAATTCATGTAATATTGGATTAATACAATTATCCAAGATCCAGTGGAGGCTAAAATTATACAGTAGCAGGACAGCAAGCATGTGCACTGCCCATATCTGAAAAGTAATAGGAGTATGGATGAAAAGTGTGTATGGAATCATAGAACCATAGAATCATTAAGGTTGGAAACAATCACCAACCCATCCCCACTATGCCCTATAACCATGTCCCTCAGTGCCACATCTCCACTGTTCCTGACTACCTCCAGGGACAGTGATACCACTACCTCCCTGGGGAGCCTGTGCCAATGCCTCACTGCTCCTTCTGAGAAGAAATTGTTCCTAAAACTTGACCTGATACAGCTATAGTCCATAGTTAGTGACACAGCAAATTCTGGAATTATCTAGATGTCCCTGAAGCTGGATGATAACACAATTAAAAGGGGAAGCAGCTATGACCTACTTGATTATTTTCAGGATAGTAATAAAACTACTTTGAAGAATATTCACATATTTTAGAAGTACACAGGTATGGAATTCCACAATTTACACTGCTGATTATAACACTAGCATTGCCTTCTGATAGTCTGTGAATTTATAGAAAATACGAGCAAGAATACTTGCTTCAAATTTGATCCCTGGATCACACTTTTTCTTTACTTGGTATTAGAAATTTTAGGACTTCAGCAAAGTACTGACCAAATGCAACTTTGAATTTCATTACCTTTAAGAAAAAAAAAGCACACAGGAGAAGAGTCACTATTAATACTTTGGCTCACAGGGTCTTTCCATGAGAGAGAAATTACAACAGAGAATTCAGGACAAATTATGTTGTTGTGTCCCTAACACATCTAAATGTATGCAATGGGAAACTCAGAAATAAAAATAGGGTTCATTTCATGACATGCACTGGGGTCAAACACCTGCTTTCATATTTTGATTCAGTTAACAGTCACTTTAATGACTGAATTGCTTCTTCTAATTAAATTTTCTAAGGAAATTGGGAGCTTTGTTCAAAGGCCAAAATGCCATGGAAGGTTAAATAGATTATTTCTGTGAGCATATAACTTTCCATCTTCTTTTTCATATGCTTATGGAGCTGTCTATCTCCATTTCAGCTGTTGTAAAGGAAAATATTTTTCTTGTGAAAATAGACGTGGAAGGACTGGTGAAATATGCTGATTAACAACTGTTTTAAGAAAATCCTTCCAAACTTAATTTTATTTCAGTTGTAGAGGGAAAGGTTTGGAGATCTAATTTCTAAAACCAAGGTGTTATGAACTGAACAAAAATTGCTATTATGAACAATTCCCTAAAATATGATCACTGAATGGTATCCAGGTGGGTCTTGAATATCTCCAGAGGAGGAGACTCCACAACCCCCCTGGGGCTGTTTTTAGTTTATTTACGTTTGAATAGAAAAATGTGGAACAAAACCATCTCTCAAAGAAAACAGCCACAGCTCTTTCCCCCATGGAGCACTGCACACATTTGATGTGTCCAACTGATGTTTACAACTTAGAGCTTAAGAGCAGATACACACAGTTTATTTGCAGTTCAGAGGCTATCTGAAGAGTGATGAAGTTCAGTTTATCTGGTCTCTGACTGGTAAAATTCTTCACTCATCCTGACATCATTAAGTTTTGACAGTATTTCTAGTTAAGATTTACATAGGCCTTGGTAAAGCAAACCTCATGGTTTGCTTGGACTGGTATTTTTACCTCTGGTCATTTCCTCAAAACACTCCAAACAAGATACACTGTTGTGAAGAACTTGCACAGTGCCTACAACATGCATAATGATTTCTGTCACATGTAAATAACAGTTACGTTCCCAAAATCAATTTGAATCCAAATATACACAGTTTCTTTCATATTCTTCCCCATTTTCTCATTCACCTTCTAATTATAGCTTCCATCACAGCCCTTGTACAAGGAAGTATGAATAACATTTCTGTTTATTGACTAATACAGAATGGAGGCATATTTCCCCGCAGAAGGTTTATGATCCATGAGTCCATTACATTTGGATTGCAGATAGCAGATTAGTTTGGGATTTGTCTCATTCAGAAATCACTGACAAAGGTGATTTATCACAATCATTTCACTAAGGGATCTTAGCAGAAAATGTTTCATGCCACAAGCAGGTGCTCACTTTCCATCCATTAGGAAAGTCATATAAATAGAGACACCACAATAAAAACGTAACCATTGTTATTTATTTAAGGTGGGAGAAAAATGTACATGTCAGGGACTTTGATTGCTTTGTTTACTCTGAAAAAAGGACATTAGGCAATAGAATTCAGCTGGGAAAAAGCTTTTCAAGCTGTTAAAATTCATGAATTGGGCAGATATAAGGTGCTCAGTTTTCTGTGCTGATCCTTACTAATGGAAAGATGAATTTACCTTCCACATTCTGACTCATTATAATCCTTAAGAGAACTTGAGCAAGACCTTTAGCAGAAAGAAAGCTGGAAATTCTGTAGACACTGGCCCAAACTGTTAAAAGGTGTAACTTACACCTGGAGTTAGTAACTATATTTAGATGCTTTAATGTATGGCCTAAGATGCAAAAGTGGAGGAGCTATAGCATAAAGGTGTGAAGGCCTATCAGGCAAATAAGCACTTCCAAAATTCAAAGCCCTCCTTCAAGTTCCACTTAGGAAGGCATTAAAAAAAATAAATAATCACTTTTGATCTTCAAAATTTAGCACCTAATTCTGAGTGATTGTTCTGTCTCAGCAGCAAGGAATAGCAATGGAGGTAAATACCTTAAAATTAATGCCTAAGAAGAGTCCTTCTGCTTGGTGCCTGCTTCCACCCTTCTCCTTCTCTACAGACTGTGTTTGCCATAAGGAGCAGTGTCTACTCCCACTATTCTCTCTTGTGTTTGGAGTTTCAAAGTCTTTAAGCTGTTGTGTCTCAGAGAAGATCCTGTCCCTTTCATCTTCTGTAATACACCACAGCTTGATCTCTGTCCCCCATAATTTCTACAGCTGTTGGCACAGCTCCTCCAAAACAACATATATGCTGCAGGATAAAGGGCCACCTCTCCTGGCATCAGAAAGAGACCCAAGGCATTCCTGCAGTCCACAATTTGGACTATCTGCCATATGATGCACAGTCTGTATTGAAGCCTCTACACTAGCAGGGACATCTGCTCCAACACCTGCTGGAGAAATTACTCTGTGGCATGTCAACAACATATTTAAGGCTGTTCTAAAAAGTGAAAACCTATACTTGGGGTTATTAACTGTATCTAGGCTCCTAAATATACAACCCAATACGCTGAAGCAGAGCAGCACTAGAATAACATACCAGAAAGAAAATTTACCTGTTCTTGTTTGACCTTAGTCTTCATCTCTCATATCATGGCTCAGTGGACAGGCCATTAGATATTAAAAGACTTAAGACCAACAAACTATTTCTTAAACATCTCATTTCATAGGATGAGCAGAACCACCGCAGGAATCAGCCTGACCTCTGAGATCCAAGATAGATTAAATGATTAAAGGGATCAAAATAAAGATCTCCTTATAGAGATCCCAGAGGTATCACACATTGAAGGGATCCAAATATTGTACAATTTCTTTTCTGGCTTAAAGAGTGGGACAGATGGCTCACTGGCTTAGTGATAAATCTCCATACTTCCTTTAGCTCTTCCTAGAAATAGCCGAACAACTGAATAATATCCTATCACGCTCTGAAGTGGCCATTTAAAAATATGTGCGTGATCATAAGTGCAGCTGATACTGCTGTGACTGTCTGCTTTCTTGATTGTTTGCCATGCATTTTATTGTAATTTGTAGCACTACAGAACACAGCTCTGGAGAGGTTTATAAATCTTGATGCTGTTGAGGTGAATAATATCCCTTGTGTGAATGTCACCTTTTGGAAAGAAATCTGCAAAGTTTTCTGGCAGTACATTTTCTGCAGCATTCAGAAGCTAATTGTCATAAACAAAGTGCTCTTGGACACAATGAAATTCAATAGCAGTATTGCCAACCACACGGGGAATAACAAAGTCCATTGGGAGAAAACACTTCTCAAAAGTCAGGGTTGGTGGTTTATTTTCAGGTAGAGAAGGATTACGCTAATCTTCACAGAATCATATGAACATAGAATATCCTGAATTGGAAGGGACTCCCAAAGATCATTAAGTCCAACTTCTGGCTACACAAAGGACCACCCAAAATCCAAACTCTGAGAGCTTAGTCCAAAGGCTCCTTGAACTCCAGCATGGTCATAGTACTGGGGAGCCTGTTCCATGCCCACCACTCTCTAGTGAAGAACCTTTTAATAACACCCACCCTGACACAGTATGCTGTTCCCTCAGATCCCCTGCTCTCTGGTGACAGTGACAGAACCATGCATGGAGCTGTAGGCTGCCATGGTGCTTCCTTTCAGCCTCCTCTGCTATGGGCTGAACACAAAGTGTCCCTCCCTTCAGGGCTGCTCTCCAGCCACTTGTCACCAAGTCTATCCCCTTATGTCTGGCACAATCTGGAATTTTCCTTTGTTGAATTTCATGTTGTTAGTAATTGCTCAGTGCTCTAATCTATCTAGATCCCTCCATAAGGCCTCTCATCCCTCCAGGAAGTCAACAGAAAATTCTGCTTTGGCATGAGTTTTCTCAGCCATTAGTAGAGTCACCAGTACAGCCTAGGTATCCACATCTTTGTTGCTTACAAATATCATCACTGAAAAATAACTGAAAGTCTTGATACATGGAAGATAATCTTGTGCTTCTTGCTCATTTTCAGCTGAATTTTCCAGCTGAGATGGCAGGAAAAGACTGGACTAGGACAGCAATAAATGTCGCCCTCCCTTGTGCAGAGGTGAGTAAAAAGCCAAGTTAAAACTCTTACTGAGGATGAGGTGGAGAGATTTCTATATGCAAAAGGCTGACTGTCTTCCATCTGAAAAATCTCAGGCACGTTGTCAGAAAGAGAAAGCAGCAATTAAAAAAGTCAAAAAGATGGACAAAAAAATAAAGCCATGCAAGCACAGATTGGACAGATTCAGGTGGGAAGGGAGCCCTGGAGATCACTATTCAACTCTCTCCATGTCTACTGTTATCACTCAGTTGAGTTGCTCACATATAGATAAGGGTTGCACTGCCTCAACAATACCACAGCCTGGTCTAAGTTTCTTGTCATGGTTTATATACTATGTATAAATCCCTGGCAAAGCACCCAGCACTATGAATCTTATCCATCTGAAAAAGAGCATTAAGTTATAAGTATTTCTTCTTCTATAATGTAAAGCTGTGCCACTGTGTTTTCAAAAGCAAGGACATCCTAGAAGCAAGTAGAGCAGCCTGGTACCAGGAGTTTACTAGTATAATCCAGAAAATCTAATGATATAATGTGAAGAGGGAAAGCAATAGCTCTGGCCAGCCTTTAAGAATAGCAACACAAAAGCCTCACAAACCAGTATGAGCAAGACAGATCTTACAAGCGTCTTCTAGAAGCCAAGAAAAACCATTTCCCAGCAAGAGAGCAAGAAACCTGCTTCAGTCCAGATGGCTCATTGCAAACATGTGGGAAAAAGCAAGAGGATACTGCACAGTGATGTATGTCCCATTCAGACCCTTGTCCATGCACCACTTCATGCAGGCATCCTCCCCCACTCCATCCTTCCTCAGTCTGTCTGTCTTACTTCTGCTATTCTGGCTATGTACATAAGTCTCTATTTCACACGCTGTAACTGGGACTCTGAAATGTATGGTCTCACAAACTACGCTTTTGAACTTCCTTGTCTGAGCAAGGAAAAATGGGTTCTTTTAAGTAGGTCATTGAATTTCTTTACAACGCTACTTCTTTGACAAACACTTGTTATTTTTCTTTTTCAATAGGAAAACATATGATTTCAGATTTGGCTGACATGTTTTTATTTTCCAATACAGAGTTTCCTGTTCTTTGGCTTGTGTAGTTGAATATTATTATAAATTGAGCTCCTAGATCTTTTGCTGTGCTGACACGTCTCTTCTATATCGCTACCTTCTTCTGTCTCAGTTTATTAGGACTCTTTTTTCACCTAGAAATTCCAGTATTTCACCACATCCTTCCCAACTTTATTTCCCAACTTTCTCTTCACCGTCCTTTCCTTTGTAATTTTTATCCTCCTGTGGTTTTTATTTATTTATTTATTTTAATCAGTCCCTCACACATTCACCTTCTCTCTTTCTCCTATTGCCAGGTTCCCTTGGTCTCTTACTTCACATTGATATGCTCACAGTTTGAGTTAAACCCCTGTTTGAACAACTTATAGGCAAGGTCCAAATACTTCCTGTTTTTTCAGAGAACACACACAATGGAATCTTCCCATAAATTAACACCTATTTTGTCTTTTACAAGCATGGCCAGATACACATTTATATGTTGTAAAATAACCATAGTGGATTAAATTGGAGAGAAAAATAGAGAAAAAAAAAAATCTCAGGTTTACAAACTCTTTATGTTCAGACTATTAAGCCAAAAGCTGTTGAACGCTGGAAAAAGGTAGAAAAGTTTCTAGAAACCAAAGGGTGAGTTACATTCTACACATAAAGCTCATCCGCTGAGAAGATGGTCTGTTGCTAAAGGAGCTTTATCATTATGGTCAACCTCTGGCTTTGGATAAAGGTGTTAACTAAAAACTGGGCAGCACTGAGCAACCTTTATTGACGCTCACTGAAAAATAAATAAATAAGTAAATAAATAAATAAATAAAAAGAGGGGAAATTAGCTGGAAAGACAGGAAAATTGATGTGGGAAAAAAAAAAAAAGCAAAGGTAGCATTTTGGAAACAATTTGTTTAGGATTTTGGTTGTATTGTTTCTTTTTAACAATTTGTAGCCACATGAAAACAGAATTTTTTATCAAATAGAACTTTCTGCATCGCCATGTGTGTTATGACATTTAATTGGACAGAAGTGTGTGTGTGTATGAGAGAGAGAGAGCGATTCCTGAACCATTTTCATCACTCCGGGGAACAGCAAACATTGCAATGCTAGTCATTTTTCAGCAAGAGGAGAATATGACAGTGTCATCTGAAATGGCTGTCTAGGACTCACATTTTGTAAAGTTATGAGACTTTTCACATCAAATTTTCTCCTTCAGAAATCACACATATCTCTTTGCATTTGTTCCATATCATTTAACTGAGAACAGCTTTTTTATTGTGTTCTCCAAGACGATGACTTCATTCCAAGAAAATTAACGATTCAACCTGTCAACAGATTTCATTGACTTTTGGTCACAGACCCTCACTACAAGGAAAGCTAAACTCATCCATGTCTTAGCTACAATTAAAGGTAACTGGTTGATGTCTGTCTGTTAAATTCAAAGCTTTGTTTACTAAAATCAATTTCCAATACTGTACATATTTCTGGCTTAGTTGGTAACTCAAACGTTTTTTGTTTGTTTTTTTTTTGTTACAGAATAAAAATATAATCGAATACCAGAAAGTAAAAGATTCCTTGGATTTCTGAATTAAAATAATTTAGACTCTTAGAAGAAACTACCCTTAATAAGCATTTAATTACTGTTACATTCTTGAGTGGCGAAGCAACAATTCCCCAGGAGCCCTTGCCTGCAAGTCCACAATACATTACGAATAATCTTGCTTTAAGATTTGTCTTTGCTTTGCTGCTTTGGATTCAGTGAATACACCAGGCAATTAAGAAAGAGAGCATTCACACTGCAACTGATAATCTGCTCAGACTTGACAAGGAACTTGGGATTGTGACCAGTGTATGCTAGATAGAATGACTCTACTATCCCCAACAATGTTTGGCAGCAAAATCTAGTGTCTTAATTGATGTCCCCACATAAAGAGGGCAAATACTTTTACGTAATGTAGAGGTATTGCTGAAGTTAAGGTTCAGCTACCAAATGCTGCCAACGTGAGAGAAGAAATCTTCCAGTTGTGAGCAAACTTAGCTCTCAGCTTTAGCAGCCCCTGTAGAGCTAGACCCATTTTACTTGTTAATGTGAAACACTTGTGAATGTGCTGACTAGAGCAGAACAGACTGCAAGATATGAAATGCAGTTGTTCAGATGTCCCTCTGTTTCAGACGCATATTTTCCTTTGCATCTAGATGTTATATCCCACAGATGTGTTTTTCACACCAAGTGCCTCCCAGCGTATAAGGGAAGGTGAGAACAGCATCCATTCCTAAGCAACTGAGGCCAGTTTTTAAAAAAGAATGAGGATGGCTGTCTGTGTAAGCAATTTTTTTTTTCCTTTGCTTTGGACAAAACCTCAATTTGTACATGTTCACTAACATCTGGGAATTAACCAAATCCTCACAAGATTCCCTCTGCCTTGAAAATACTCCCGTCACTGCAGCTGTCCTCTCTGAGGCACAGGCAGCACGGTGCCATCCCCACAGACTGGCTGAGGGGGCCTCTTTCAAGGGCTGCAGAGGACATTCTGTGACAGATCCTGGTAGCATTTGGGCCTAGATGCCTAGTAGCTAAGCGCGAGCACCAAGAACAGGCTTGAAGGAGGAAGAGGTACCCACACAGGGTGTCCTGCCCAGCAACACACCTCCCTTTACATGTGTCTTTACCTTTCCAATACAGAACCAATAAAAGCCAAAAAGAGACTTCCTAGACAGGATTATTTCCAGTGACAAAATAGTCCCTGCATAGACATGTGCCTATCAGCCCTGGTGAATATTTAAGTACTTCAGAAGTTACTTTAATATTTAAAAGAAAATTACAGGAGTAAAGACACAAACTGTGCATGACTCAGATGCCCTGCTTGGAGCGAGACACACACCAGTCCATGGGAGTTACCATGAGATGTTTGAGCGTTGACTAATGCCAGTTTCTGACAGGCAGAAATCTTCCAAAATAGGAGATTACCTGCAGGGAACTATTCTGCTAAAGCGTCCTTTCTAGCTTTTGCATGTTTAAAAAAATATTATCTCACTTAGCACTTTGTTTGACATTAGAATAACTTCAGACTGTCTTACTATTCAAATAAACGTCTAATCCTTTGTTGGATCCCACTAAGCTTCTTATTACTACAAAGATAAATTGCAGCAGGAAATCCATTGAGTTCATTTTCTTGTCTTGGGAAATGTTTTCTCTTATCAAGCATCAATTTGAGAGATTTTAATTCTAGTGATGTACTTTTATTCAGGTATCACAAGCAAGGACTCATATTACGTTAGCATAGTTAGGAGCTACCAAGTACCACCTGAGCACAACTGTTTGTGTGCACACTCAGCTCCCATCACATGAAACGATTTAAAGTAATCCTCTTTAATCACCAGCAAATCTAAGTTTATCTTAACATACACTTAGCTTTACTTTATATTTGCCTATATGCATGCACAACTGCACTACAACCAAGCTGGCATGTAATAACTGTTTGAACAGCTGCATCTGTATCACCTAGTTCCAACCCTGTTCTAAGCAGGGACACCTCCCTCTAGGCCAGATTGCACAAAGCCCCATCCAGCCCGGCCTTGAAAGCTTCCAGGGAAGGGGCATCCACAGCCTCTCTGGGCAACCTGTTCCAGTGTCTCACCACCCTCACAGGAAAGAATTTCTTCCCAACATCTAGTCTATGCCTCATGCTTGATTTTACTTCACTAGTGATTCCTTAGTCTCAGCATTTCCAGAAAAAGCATATTTTACCATTCCGCAGAATACAACAAGTGTTTTAGATGCCTTTTTCCTGACACTTCGAGGTACACACTAATGGCATCTGATAAAAGATGTCATTGATTTTTCATTCGACTTAATAATTCACTCACACCACACCTTCCTTCTTCCATCCCTCTGCTACTCACTCGGAAACAAATCTATGTGGTCCACTAGTCTCATTTCTTGTGTATTTTGAGATGCCCATAAATATTGCAGCTGTTAGAATGGGTCAAGGGAAGAAATAAAGAATGTGATATATGTGCTCATAAAATCCACTGATCAGTAGCTCCTCCTAAGCATACAGCAACCCTCCTCCCTCTCCCTTGTCTGGACCAGAAAATTCCATAGAATGGGCCATGGGCTAGGTTTCGCTCAAGCATAACCATTACAGTAGATTTGCCCTCATAGGTCTCTAGCATTAAGTGTCATTGTCTCTATGGAATCTTGAGCCTATGCTACTCCTGGCCATCTCAATGGGATGTACTGTGATAACCTTCTTTCTGTCCTCTGCAGAGGAACAACTCCTTCATGCTGGAGACAGGTTTTGGCACTGATAATGAGTGCCAAAACTGTAACCTTACTGTGGTGCAATATAAACAACCACACAAGATGTGAACTTTCCTAACAATAGAAGCTTTTAAAAACTAGATTTGGTCCCAAAAGCAACAGGGACCCAAAGAGTCAGTAAAAATCCTCAAAGAACAAAGATATTTTTCCTTATCCTCACAGACTGAAAGTCATAAAGCACTTTCAGTAGCCAAAAACAAAATGAAATCTTTGTTTCAGAAAACTAACCACCATGAAATTCACCAAAAAAGTTCTGAGTTGAAACTGGTATTTGCATATTGAGACTGGAGAACTCATTATCCCAGCAACCATCTTAACAGATACAAACAGAAAAGTTTCCTGTGCCTAAATACACATATACACACACATGCATTTATATGAAAGATTTAGCAGTAACTTATTCATCCTGAACACATAGTTATTAGTTGGGAGTGTGACCCCAGCAATGACAGATCATGAACCACGAACAAATGAGAGTACCCAAAACATACTGTTTCACAGAATAGTATGTCTCCCTTGTAAGAGTAGGTTAAAACTGAGAAGACTGTTTTCTATCCACTGGATCTGTTGAATGCTCATGTGGTGTGCCTGAGTTGATGCTTCAGGATGGCCTATGGGTGGTTGCAAGTTGTCAAGAATCACAAAAGAGTACAGTTTTCTGTAGTGGGATGGTCATTTGGCAATGTGGAGACAAACTGTTAACTCTCTTGCTACAGTCATTAATAAAGTCACAGGAAGGCAAATTTTGGATTTATAGAACATAGCGCATGTTTGCATGCTGGGAATCACTGAAGAACAAAGTAAAAAATAAAAACCCACCAAATCGGTGACCAAAACTTCACATGTACAGTAGCCATGACCCTGTTTCTCAGAATTCTGACCATTCAAATGCTGCTTCTCTCTGATAGCAAACAGATGAAAACACTCTTGAACCTGCCTTGAATAACAAAGTCAGACACTCTCCAGAGACATCAATATTTTGAATCACTACAGAAATAACTCTGCCAGGCATATATATGTATAACCATGAATGGATGAGGATTCACAATGCTGTTTAAGCTACACTGAAAACTACATCATGTTACAAAGACCTTCACCATAACTTGGCTTCACTGACAGCAATTAGTTGCTTTCTTCTAGCTTTGTTAGTGGATCACTCCTTCAGTTATAAGATCTAGCAACAAGATCAAGTTTTTACACACTTTTGTACCCTTGTATCTACAAATAACATGGCACAGACTCTGGTTACACAACATCTTTCCGGGCCTCCATTTCTTCCCTTTTATTCCCAAAGCATTTCAGGTTTGCAAACCTAATGGTTCTTGAATGAGCTGGTGTGTATTACTGAAACATTTCACTCCGCAGGTCTTTCATTTTGCCTGATTTATCCTTGATTTTATGAGCCTCCTGTACATAATAAACATTACAATGTTTTCAAGTGCCTACATTCTCCGTGTGCCTGTAAAGGAGTTTTATTTATGCCTTCACTGTGGAATGGGGGAAAAAGTTTGAAATTGCATCTTTGCGTTTGCATGTCACTTTTAATAAAAACAATCAAATGCGAGCATAGCTGTAACTCCTTTCTGATGTCATGACACTGCGTCATTTAAAATGTTGATGTATCCATTATGATGCAATCAGAGCAACTTGGAAATTAACCAGCAACGTGTTGAAATTTGTGCTAGAGCACAAACAACAAAGTAATTTGAGGTGACAAAAATGTCAGATGAGTGAATCTTGGTTGACAACCTTACGAACTTCTAATACCTTATTATATGTGCTTCAGGGAATAATGCAAATAACAACTGTAAAAGAAAGTGAGGATTTTTCTAACTTCTTTGAAGACTTACTAATGTCATTGCCAGTTATTACACTTAGGATTTCTTAAAGGTTAATCTTAAGTAGCAATTTACATGAACTTAAATAAAGCCCATTAGCAAGGAGAGGTACAAACTTGCTGAAACAGGAAAAAGTTGACAAAGTGAGGAACCTGAACAGTGGCTGAGCGCTTCAATAAACAGAACTCAGAATTTAGAAATGGAAATGTTTTCTGATCCAAAGTATAAGCAGTCAATAGAATTACTTGAAAAAATCCTTCAAACCAAGAGCCTTGAGGATTACGAAATTCATGTTACTGCTAAGAACCTTCAGAATTATTGTTCAGAGTAAGAGAAACTGTGAAAGAGAGATTGTCATACTTAGACCTAATTTCTAGTTATAAATAAACAATTTGGAAGCCGGATTACCACAGGAGATTCTTATATGTTTCTCACCTGTTATATAGATTTTGTGGAACTTGACTCTGATTTGGTTCCTCAATTTTAATGTTTCAAGACACTTTGTAAGCACTACTATGAGAGCAAGATGGATACAGGGACCATTAAAATACAGGAGTGTTTGTTGATGGTACAACTAATAGCAATGCAAGCATTAGAGCTCTCTAACTCACTGCTTACAAAATGAACTCATACAAATTATGCCAAGGAATGGGTGATTGAAGTGATTGGAGTTATTATGCATTTAACACAGTGAAAACAGCTTACATTGCAGAAAAACAAAACAAAACAGCATCTGTCTCGAGCGTTCCCAGGGTGGGCAGTTCGGACTAATAACAGCCCAGCAACTCCAGGGGAAAAAAGAAAAAAGAAAGACATGAACACGTAAGAAGTAAATAAGGAAGATGAAAAACAAAACAAAACCATATAATGCAAAAATATTAAGTTTCCAAATGGTAATGTTTTGAAGTTCACAGTATTGACTGTTCAAAGAATAGGGCATGGGAGAGGTAAAGGTCACCATACTCCTTCCCTGAAGCAGTGATGCTAAATGCTGGGAGTGGATGTGGCCCCACAGGTCACACCTTCTGCTCTGTAGCACATTCCTTTGCAAACTACATCTGTTTTCTGTTGGTTTCCACACTCTGAATTTTCTGTTTGACTTGATGCAGCTTAGCGTATTCAGCTCTGACCTAAAAAAACAATTGTTAATACTGCAGGACATCTTTCACTAATTGCCTTTATTCCATTTGGGACAACAGTTCCGCCTCATTACTGTTATGCCCAGGTAGTTGTTACTACACTTCAAAGCTTCAAAAAATGTCAGGGGAGTCTTTGTGTGGTCTGATCCTATGGATCAGCATGATGTCCTTATCTATTACCAAGAAAGGCCATGCAGGATAGTAACACTGAGATCCCAGCTTATCTTTCACCCAACAGTAACTCCACAAAGGATTTGGAAGGATAGGGAATAGATTGCCAAGCATTGGAGGAGCAAGTGGGTAAACTGAGCTGAGGAATTACTTTCAGTGCATCTGGGTCACATGTAAGTAAACAAGGAGACTGAATTCTATCTGAAGGTATTGAGTAGGACTTCAGGACGAGGGGAAATGGCCTCAAGTTGCGCCAGGGCAGGTTTAGGTTGGATATTAGGAAGAATTTCTTTACAGAAAGGGTGGTTAAGTACTGGAATAGGCTCCCCAGGGAGGTGGTTGAATTGCCATCCCTGGTTGTGTTTAAGAGCCGTTCGGATGTGGTACTCAGGGATATGATTTAGTGTAGGGTTTTTAGAGTTAGGGTACTGGTTAGGTTGCGGTTGGACTTGATGATCTTCAAGGTCTTTTCCAACCTGGGTAATTCTATGATTCTATGACTCTTTCAGAGAAAATATAGATCTGAGATCACAGGAACATTTCTTTGGATTCTAGGTACTCATAAGAACATGGAGATATTTTGATGAAGTTGCTGTGCCATACTTTGACTGTATCATACAGATGCAAGCTGATTCCACATACAATGGCATAGAAATCATTATGTGATAGAGCAGATATTAGCCTTGTAACAAAGTTGCCCTAACAAGTTTTCTACAAATCCCTGATTTCCCATGACAAAAGCAGCTGCTTTGCCCTGATGTATTGATATTTCACCCTTTCCCACTGAATGGTTCAATAGAAGATGTTGTATATGTATTCGCGCAAGCTTTGTGATTCCAGAGATTAAAAGTATTCTCTAATCTTTCAGAAATCTGATTGAGTTAAAATATTTGCCTGACTCCATAGGTCCAGCAGAGTTCATCATGTCAAACTGTTAAAGAACTTCAATGCTCTAATATACTTATTAAGAAAGCATAAAAGAAAGAAAATCATGACCTTCAGGAGCATTGAAAACCAAGACACCTTGGCTTGCAACTGTGATTTGAGAGACATTTCAATCCCCATGCATTTGAGATATTCAAATATTTAAAATATCTTCCAATTACTTCAGTTGTTTTGACTACATTATGGATTCTCAGCTGCTGGGCTCCATCTGGGCACTTTACCTCAGATTGAGAGTCACACTGCTCTCAATTTCAGCTTTGATAACTAGCTGTCATTGTGGCTGTACTGTAGGTAAGATAAGTCTCTTTATAGCCCCACAGATACAGAAAACAAAAAGCAAACCCACTCAGGTTGGCAGATACATTATTAAATTCCCTTGATATCTGTGATGAAAAGCTGTGAAGGGCTGAACCGAGTCCACAAAACCCAGTGGTTATCAAGCTATTTTTGCACATTGAGATTGGGTTCTCTTGCTGAACAACAACAGCATTTTTTTTTTCCTTCTCCTAAACTTGTCACTTGCTTTACACACAGAGCGCAAGCCTAAGAGCAAAACAATGTGGGTCAAAGAGAAACTGGAAAAAAAAAACAACAACAACAAAATCCAAACACAGGAAAAGAGTATACAAGTAAATCTTCCATCTCCTCTCCACTTGACATGTCTGTTATGCAGGCAATAATGTACTGGTATGGTCCTAGATGCCTCTAGAGAACATTATATTTGCCCTTTAGAAAATGGAAAAGGAGCTTGTTTACTTTCAGCAATGAACAGTAAGAAACCCTGCCAGGGGGAACATATCTGACCACTGTAGTATTTCTTGCATTGTCCTTACCAGCAGCTGGTTTGGGACTCCAGCAGAGTTCTACCCTTGCACTTGCTGCCATCAGTGCATAATGAGAACTCTGTCACTCACTAGTCCCACAGCCATAGCTACAAATGTTATTATTGGCCATAAAATTATCCAGCACATTTTTCAATCTGGTGGCAATGTTTGACTTCCTGACTTTCCGTGATAATGAATTCCATTGGCTGACTTCACACCACATGGAGAAGTACCTCCTCTAATTTGTTTTAAATGTATCGGCCATTAACTTCATTCAGTGACACATTTGTTCTCTTATAATATGAGAAAGCAATTTTAACAACATGCTTCTTGATTTAAATACATTTGTTAAATCTCCTCTACCTATCTGCTGTCACTGTTAGATACTATTTTAGTCAAACAGTCTTCAGGAATGGAAAAGTAAGATGTAGAGAAAGGAGTAGATCGTAGTATATCCCAAGATAAATGAGACTCAAAGGATCATTGAGTCCAACTCCTAACTAGCACTGGAACACACAAAAATCAGACCAGTGGAGATTAGGACAGCATCTGAAGCACAGAAACTTCTGAACAATACAAAGACAAGAGGTAGTTATCATAACAGCTGCTGTCCCAAACCTGCCCCAGATATCGAAAAGAAGAAAACAATGAAATCTACTCTCTAGTCTTATCATCACTAAGAAAACTGAGCTATTTCAGCAGCATGGATAGAATTGCAGGTGGGTGATGAATAAAACAAATATATATACACAGACACAATTATATGTACAAAAATTCTTCTTAGGAGAAGCCTGACTTCACATCTTGCTGCCACACTTCAAACAAGGCCAGGAGAAAAATAATTATTTAAGCACTAATGGTTTAGGTACAGATCATCTCTTAAGGATTAAAGTTGCCTGCAAAGAACCACTGGCCTTCAGCCGTGCTTGTGGCTGTAAACGCTGTCTTTTCTTAGAAATGCACTGTACAGGAATTGTTATTGACATTTTAGGCATGGAAGGTGGACCAGAGGGTGGAGAAACTGGGCTTTCTTGGACTGGGATAGAAAAGACGTTTTCATTTTTGGAGGACAGAGAGCACTTCGAATACACAAAAGTACTGCATTCAGACCCTTTGCACCATCGGCAGGTTGTTTGGCTTCAATTTAAAGCAGCTTTGCAAAGCCCTGCAGATCAGCTCAGCATGCAAGGCTGACACATCTGATGCTCCAAACAGCTTGGCTGCTGTTGGTTTGGTGTGCTGCTATTCTGAAAGTGTACACAATACAGCATGATTTATAGAGTGGAAAGGAAAGGGTTTTGCAGCTATATCCATCATCTGTCTATGAGGTGACTCACTGAGAGTATATCAGGGCCTAAATCAGAAGGGGGACCAGGCTGAGGCTGGCAACAAAAAAGGTAAACCCGCCCTGAGCTAACTGAATTGCTTGCCCTTTAAATGACCGAATTCTGCTGGAAGAAGGCAGAGACCCAGTCCAGAAGAAGACCTCATTCCTCTCCATCACATCACAGAAGGACATGCACAGCAGCAAAGGAAGTGTCAAAGGGAATAAAGATAACAGGGAGCAAAACTGCCATCTATTATACCAGCACCTAAAGTTTTTCTACCATTTTCAAGCCTCTCCTGGAAGAGCTTTATGATCTCATGAAAATTTAAGCTTTCAAAAATCTTGAGAAAACTGAAAATGTACCAGGGTACACAGGCAGAGCTGGTTTACTGGGGGACTCATGTCTTGTTTTTGAAGTTTGTCTTCTAGGTTTGGTCTTTAACTTTTAAGGTCCAATTTACATCCAAAAGCTGCACATTGTGATCACATAAGGATTGAGGAAAAAATAAATAATAACTGGAAAAAAAAAATTGACAGGTTCTAGGAAAATCAAGGAAAGACAGTCTAGACTCAAAGGTACCTTTTGACATTTCTTGCAGGACTGAGGTAAATATTTCACTGCTGACTACAGTTGCAGACTGCAAAGTCACATGAATACTCACAAAGTTTCTGCACTTCAGCTGCATTAACCAATGCAGCTGTCAACCTCAGTTTCACTGGGACACATCACTTGCCAAAATGTTCATGATGCACTTTGATAATTGGCCTGTGAACATACGGATCTTAGAATATGCCTACCAGCTCATTCCTAATTAGAAATGACAAGCAACCAGTTTGGGAGCAGGAGTTGTACCAACAACAGATAAAACAGCCTGACCTTTGGGCTGACCATTTAACATATTTTTTCTGGGCCAACCTCATTTGCCCTCTTCCAGATCACAGTGAAACGAGCACTGTGATTCACTAGACAAAGGGCAGTGGGCCTGACTACCACATGCTGTTTGCTTAGAAATGTGACAAGTGCAGGGCAATAGGGATTCCAAGAATATGTGGGCTTGAAGAACTTGGAAGATGCACCCATTCATATAGCAAACAAATAATCCCTTGGGGTCTGCTGAGCATTGGCTCTGTTCACCCTGTACTAACACGCAGCCCTGCAGCAAAGGGCCAGACTTCACAGCTGTAGATTGCTGAAGAAAAACATCACCAGAATGTGATACCTTTCCTGTTAAATCCTCCAGCCATGCCTGCACAACCAAGTCATGCAACATCTGTGCCCCCAGGAGATCACATCATACACTGCTTCAGGTTTGAATCATTCCACAGAACGATTCAAGGTGGTTTTTTTTTCCGTTTACCTTTTATTATCCAGACTGTTCAGTCAGTAATAAGTGAACTTTGAAAAATAATTTGACATGTAAGAATACCTTAATTTATTGAAAGAAAGAAAATTAAGGAATACTACTGAAGCTAGATTTATCTTTCATAACTCCACCCTTCCACAGATAACTCCATGGCATCTTCAGTTTCTCTATATGTAATTATAGTGAGGGTGGTGAGGCACTGGAACATGTAGCCCAGAGATGTGGCTGATGCCTCATCTCTGGAGTCTTTCAAGGCGAGGCTGGATCAAGCCCTGAGCAACCTGATGTAGTCATGCATGTCCCAGTTCACAAAGGGGAGTTGAACTAGATGGCCTTCCTTAAGATCCCTTCCAACTCCAAGGACTCTATGATTTTATGTTCTACTTACAGAGACACTGCAAAACCACAACACATGAATTGATGGTGGGAATCTCGGATTTTCATTCTGTGCTCATTTATATTTCCTCTGGGAGCTGAAATTTCTTCTTTAGTTTCATTTGAAAGCCATACCACTCTCAAAACATTCTTCAGACTTTAATGCTTATTAAAAATGTTTAGATTTGAAGTGGTCTTTAAAGAGAATGCACTGTTTTGCTTATAACATAACAAGAAGTCATTCTTCTTGTCTTTTTTGAGTTTGCTGTGGAGATGCATAACAGTGGCCAGATTAATATACTGATTAGCATTAATATAAATGTGGAGTAGTAAAACAACTAAAACAATTTGCTGTGTTTTTATGTAGAGAGAACACATTGTTCATACATAAATATTTAAGGCAGTTATTCTAGAAAGTCTTACACTAAGGTAAAAATATCTAAGACAAACACAGATTAAATGTTAGTCTTAAAGAGATTAAGAGAAAAAAAAACACCACCTTCTTTAGGGGAAGCATGAATTAAGGAAACTTGTTATCTTTTGCTGTTATGCAGCTTCTCCATAATATCCAAAGTTAGACAGTTTTGAAAACTTTATGGAAAAAAGCTTAATACTAGAATATCTCAGTCTAATCATTACATTGTCCAGGAGACAGCTGCCCTCATGTGAGACATTGCAGATGACTGCTTGACATTAGATCTAAGGACTTACAAACCAGTACTTAGAGCACCTTTGCAATTTGCAGTTGGTTTATGCTCCATATAAAGCATAAAAAACAACTGAACACTCAGAAAAGCATATACAAAAAAAATAAATAAATACAGAAGAAACTAGAGAAGTTGCATGTCAAATTCCTGTAAAAAAAATATTGTTTTCTAGCTTCATGTGGTGGATGTTAGGGCAGTAACAAACTTGTTGCCTTAAACTGCTCAGCTGGGGCCTCTACCTACACTGCTGCCCAGGGGTTCCTTAAGGCCCATTTCAGCTCAAAGCTGGGCATATTTCTAAAATGTGTTGTAGGTGTTCTCATTCCTTGTCTGATTCTAAGCTATTATTTGAGGCTTTCTTGCCATGATCTCAGACCTAAATTCTTTTGATCACTGCTGAGAGAACTGATTGCTTGCACAGTCCTGCTGTACTGAACTAGCTCAGGAGCTGTGGAACTGTTGGACTGTGCCATGTTCACCCATAATGCGGCCATCCTCAGTAACTAGCTTGTCATATAGAGTAGTCAACCTGGCCTTTCTGCTTTCTGACAGTAGTTTTAATATTTTGTGTGTCACATTCATTGTCGGCTCCAATGCCTTCATCATTCTGTTTCAGTAAAGCAGAAGTAAAATCAAACTAGCTAATATACTTGTAGTCTTCAAGTGATGTCTTGTTAAAATGTTTCCTACAATATGATAAAGATTAACACTTCACTATAAATTTGTGTGATTACAATAATAAATGGTTACTATTTAATTAACCAGTTTTGATAGCTCACGTTAAAACTACTAGGGAGCTGCTAATAGGCTTTATGTCAGAAAACTAATATTTAAAGAATATGAAGAAATGTACTTAATGAACACTGTACTTTGCATCTATAAATCTGGGTGATTTATAACTTTTCTATTATCTAGACCTTATTTGTATTTAGGAATAACACCCTCGCTTCACAGTTAAAGTGTCCAGAGGAGGGCATGTGCTGCACAAGCATACAAGCATGCATCTCCCTCAGGATCCTCCACATTTAGCATCCAGCTCACACCTGCTGCCAACAGCCACTCAACAAGTGGTGTTAGCACGTAACACGCTATTTGTCCATGCTACTACAAGATTTCAATTGATCATTACATGTTTAATTGGGCTTGCTGTTGCACTCTCACCTCTACACGCATCAATGAATTAGATTAAAAACAGAAATAATCTAAATTCATTACTTTCTGGTGATGTCAGCCCTTATTGAGAGCTGATTCATAAAGTGATCCTGAACTGTTCGGAAAGGAAGTCAGTAAAACTGCTCCAAAAATATTTTAACCCAGAAAAGAATCCACAAAAAACTGCTGCTATCTCTGTTTTCTATGGTTGCTCCTCTCAGGTTCAGGTCAGACTTTCAACATCTCTGAACAAGCAGAGGTTGAAGTTACAGCAGAAGGAAAACATCTACAGAAAACAGGAGCGCTGCTCTCCCAGTGCTGCCTCCAGTTGGGGTTACAGCCCAGTCCAACACAAAGGAACACTGCTCCCTGCCACCAATAGCCTTCTCTGCCCATCTGAGCTTGTGACAGGGTTACTGCTGAAGGGGAACAAAAAGATAACACTTCCAAAAAGGCTTCCAAACCATCCGACTTGGTGGGGTTTTTGTTCTTGGTTTATTTTTGTTTGGTTTTGCTTTTTTAAATTACGAAGGAAGGACTTGAGTATCAAAACCTAAGAAGACTCAACATTTTTCAACTGCTGCTCAACTACTTATTTCTTACATATACTTGGGCAAGACCAGAACAGTTTCCTGCTGATTGATAGGTTAGGTACCACACAGTTGATTTCTCACTAACCATTGCGACACTGATTCCTAGGGAAAAAGGTACTGTCATGCATGCACAGGCTGCTAAAAAGCCCCAGCTAGCACCATCTTAGCTCTCTGCACCAGATTAAAAGAGGAAATGAGAAAGGAAGAGAAACAAGAGACAGAGAGGACTAGGGCTGCCAGCTGTCTACTTGACTAGAAAGGACAGCCAGCATGAGCCTCTGTGGAGGAAGGTCTCAAGGGTTTGTCAGAGACACTCACCTACTCTTCAGCCTGCCGAGGTTTTGCTGTCTCCTGCTATTTTTTATTATTTTATACTCCAGAGGGCTCACTTGTAGCCCATTTGTCCTTGTAATCCTTTAGGCTGCAGGACTTTTCTAAATATCCCACTTTCTGTAATGCAATGTAAGATAAAACCTAGAGACCACACGAATCTGGACAGCCCCACAAAGCAGCACAGACATCAGCAAAGGAGAACGCGCCAACCTCAAACTGCAACAGGATCTATAATTACCACAGCAAGGAACCTGCTTCTGTCCTCACAACCAAGCGCCTTTGTAGACCTGGCCCATCCACCTCAATGGTTTTGAATAGTATCATCCTCTGCAATTAGCCCCAATGGGTATGTGAAGCTACTGAAGGGTAACTTCAGTGCCAAAATACCTTCCTATTAGATTAAGCATATGCTAGAAACCTAAATAAGTACTTAAAGTAATTGGAGCATTTGCTGATCAAGTCTCCCATTACCAACTTCTATACCAGTTAATACTTGTGGGACCTAGACCCTAGATTGCCTTTGATGTGGTCTAAGGTATGGTGGGAAAATGCACTTGTCATAGATCTACACCAATAAATAAGTAGCACACTGAGATGAAAAAAAAAAAAATAAAAGGAACAGCAATGGAAAAAGACAGGAATTTGACTGTCATATATGTTGTCCCATACACAGCTATCAGCAAGAGGTCAAATGCTTTTGCTGAATGGCAAATTTTGGCAGCTTAGACATGTGCTTAACTGAGATGCTGAGACCAGCAATGGGAGCAAGCAGAGACATGTCAGGGAAAATGACTTTGCTCCCACATCAAGAAATGCTGAGAGAAGTGTCAGAACTCTGTTTGTCAGCCTGCCAGGGGTAACTATCTTCTCCAGCTTCAGGGAGAATGTTTCATGCTATTGTTTTCAAAGCATGCATTGCCCACAGTAGCTACATAGGAAAGGATCTTTGTGAGCTCTGCCTAAAGGGAAGACAGGACAGAAACTTTTAATAAGCACTTTGGGCAGCAGGTCACTTTGAACCCAGTATGCCTAAAAAGGTGACACCAACTTCAGTTAATAAATGCTGAGGCTGTCAGTTAAACAGGAGCAGGCTTGCACACAGGCAAGAAGGGGATATTGTTATCTAAACTGATGATCTTTCTTGCCTGCTTGTTTTTATGGACATGGTATTGTACAGACACACAAACATTTAGCCTTTCCAGCAGTCCATTGTCTCTATAGTATGTAACATGGGCTTCCAACCTCTTGACTTGCTCAAGCCACACTGACTGAGAAGAAATTGTCTTGGGTCATATAGAAATTACATAATACATATGGTATACACAATATCTCCTTGTCCTGCCCTCATTGTAGCCCTCCGAGGTACAAGTCTTCAGACACTTGTCCCTTCAAACATCTGTTTTTGCCTGTTTAAAAGTCCCAGAATTCATGCAAATACAGACAATCACTTCAGAAAAGTCTTATCAGTTGTAAATGTAATTTGAAACAAAGTCAAACAAAGAATGAGGTGGGTAAGGCATCACTAAGACAGTTTCACACACGCACAAAAAAAAAATTATCCATCTGTTTCTTCTCCGTGGTTTTCAGCACACAGTTGCACCTCATAAAGCAGCTCTTCCAAATTGTGCTCATTATCACACTACACAGAAACCCAAACTGCGTTGTCAAGATGGTATTTATGACACATGCTTATGTGGATCCAGATTAGCATTGTGCACAATGAAAAGGATGGCACCATCTTGTCTCTTCTTCTGTCTGGGTACTTAGTTTAATACCACAACCTGGTTTGATACTAAATATAGTGACATTATGGCTGAGTGAGATTTATGACTGGACACAGCATCTAAACTTGAAAGAAATCCTTCTCTGGGTGCAACATCTCCACAGATATTAAAAATGGTAGGTGCCCAGGCCTTTTCTTTCCGTAATCTCAACAGTTAACTTGGTCAGCCACAACATGCTGAGTACGCTCGCACTGTCCACATTTACTTCCTGGAAATAGATGTTTGTCATAGAATCATTTAGCTTGGTAAAAGCCTTTAAGTTCACCAAGTCTAAAAATCAACCTGACCTACCAAGTCCTATCGTGAAGCCACATCTGTTAGTTCACATCTTCTAATTACCTCCACTGACAGGGACTCCATCACTTCTCCGTAAGCAACCCATTCCACTTCAGTGTACTAAAAAGACAACAGCTTAAACACTAAGAGCAAAATTAGACTATGAAATCAAGGCTAAAATATTTCCACTACATAAACTCCTAACAGAAATAAATAATGAGGTTGTTAATCAGTTCTGCTTTTCCACTGCCATCAAAAATTTAAAGATCAAGGGCTACAGCATACATAATAGGTAAGACCCTGGAAAAGTAAGGCATAGTATACTTGCATATGCAGATTATAGCTGCTTGAGTTGGCTTGTGTGTTAATCATCTTGTTTGTGTGCTAGAACTAAACCTAGAGCACCACCTCTAGCCTCACAGTACTTAGTATTCAATCACCTTCAACACGGAGCAATCCCTCTGCATTACTGCAGAGATAAGCTAAGATGCTAGTTAGTCTCATGTGCCCAGGCCTCTTGTTCATCCTTGTATGTTGAATGCCACTCCACTAATCAAACCACAACTTGGTTTGAACATCATCTAACTGTCCCCACACATTGTTTTCTGCTGACCATTTCCATCCAGTAAAGCCCCATCTCATTTTCCTTGAACTTGCTGAGTTAACAGTGTGATTTAATGAGTATTAAGCCATTTGACAAGAGCTGAAGAAGCGACATGAAACTCAATATAACATATTCTATCCAGAGTAGAGGAAGCAGAAAACCTTTACAAGCAACTTGAGAGTTTCTCTATGAAGGCAGTATCTGATTAACAGTGATGCACAACTGGGATATAGAGGGTGAGGTTAGGTAACTAGCTGTAGTATACTTTTATATTCTGTTTTTAGGCTGCCCCTAAAGTGTGTGCAAAGGACAGGAAGCTAGATGGGGACACATCATCTCCCTGGGCTGTAAAACATTAAGCAGGAGCCTTAAAACATGGCATAAATACAAAAATATTTATTGTTTACAGGGACAATCTCCAATGATTGCTTTTTTTCCCTGTGGCTCTTTCCCCTAAATACTGACCAACAGATTACACCACTGCTGTTCTGCTTTAAAAAAAGAAAAACAAAAACGGGGAACAGATGAGCTGTTGCATAAAGTGCCCAGACGCACAGCAACATCTCTCCCTTCCTTTCTGTGAATCTAGCCGAATATGTCAATTTGCTTTTCTTAATTGCTTTTTGTTTATTTCCCAAAACGTTTCTCCTTGTGAGAGCTGCTGACACGCTGCTTTCGTTTTTTTGGAGGCTGCCTATTTTCTCCGTTTTAACCCCTTCGCACCATATTCTTTTGGCATCCTGCAGCAGCAGATGGCAATGTGAGCTTCCACAGCTCTAACAGATAGGATGGCCCACACACTGCTGCTCCCACCTCTCTGTGACATGTCAAGGTGTGTCTACTATCCCCTACTCCCAACCCCCAGTAACGCTGTTAGCATAACCAACACTATATATTAGAAGGCAAGGAGCCATAACGTGTAAGCAGGCTGATGGTTCTCTTTCCAGCACCAGGGTGCAGGGACAACCATTAACAGGCATGATTCCAACTGGCTCTGTGATTAAGCCTATCAGCATTATCAGAGCTCAGGTGCTAGGTTGCCAGGATACAGTGGCACCTGTTATGGTGCAAGGAAGCGTAACAGCACATAAAGTGTTGTCTATAAAAATCAAGCAGCAGCAGGTTCTGGGACTTAAATTAGCGCTGCTGCTGGATGATAACTTTCATGATTTCTCTGTGATCACAGACACCTCCACTGCAATTTCTTCCTCCGAGAACTGAATGACCTACGCAATTTTCTGTACAGTCAGTTTAGCTAATCATTCTATCACATGCTGATCATTTAAAATTTATTAAGAATTTGACCCAATATGCTAGAATCCTCACAGGATGGCTTGGGTTGGAAGGAAATCTAAGGATCATCAAGTTCCAAGCCTGACCTCCAGATCTGGATCTAGACCAAGTTGCCCAGGGTCCTACCCAGCCTGGCCTTGAACACCTCCAGGGACGGGGCATTCACAGCACCTCTGGGCAGCCTGTTCCAGCACCTTACCACTCAATTTGAGAAGAACTTTCCCCTAACATCCAATCTAAACTTTCCCTCCTTGAACTTAAAATCATTCCCCCTTGTCCTGTCATTATATACCCAAGTAAAAAATTAATTCCCCTCCTTTTTATAATCACCTTTTAAATATTGGAAGGCTAAGTAACTAAGAATTCCAGAAAATAAGAAAGCTATAGTAAAGAGTAGAAAAGCTATGTAACAATAAGTTATGCTAACTGCTAGAAATTATAGAAAACAAATGACACCGATTCTTATTACATACAGATTACTTCAGAGCTCTAATTATAGCATAGCCCTATAGCCAGTCTGCATTATGCCACAGGGCCCTAGAAGAATCTGCCTGCCTCCATAGAATTTGAGTGACACGTAACCAACATATAATGAATTAATGCTTTTGCCAGAGTTGGTCTTGACAATCCTTAGCGTTCCTGTCTCCTTGTAACAACTTCTTACAACTCACAACTTCTGTGGCAGGGCTGTCACTGCATCAGAGAGGGACAAAACCATCTTAGGTTAGTTGAAATGCTTTTCTCCGTTTGCCAGGGGAGGCAGGAGAGACTGTAAAAATTCATAGTACAAATCCTCAATGATAAGGAGGAAGACAGACAGTAAGAGTAGGAAATTTTAAACATACAAATGACTTACTAGGTCAAGCCAATGCACTGTGTGACATATGCTGGAGGGAAGTCTGAAAGCTGTTTGCTCTGAGGTCGAGGAGGCTGGACTCACAATCTAGAAATGGACAGTCTAGACCTGAGATTGTTGTTAGAGAGATCAACTGGAAGCACTGTTTGCATGGTCTCCACAGGAAAACACCGTGGACAATAGCTTCATCATTGACAAATAGCGATGAAGGGTTTGATTTGTGCAGATATAAGCACTCAAGCATCATACAGCTTCACTGTGCATGAGGAAATGAGGTCAGCTGTCCCAGAAGTTAATCACAGCCTTCTTCCAACAAAAAAAAGTGTCAGCCTCTTTTCCTCCAGTACTAAGTGACTAGGAAGTTCCTAGGAAGGGAAAATCCCAGGTTGGGCCAAGTGAGGTTCAGATTGGATGGCTGGAAGAATTTAGTCACAGAAAAGGCAGTCAAGCACTGGAACAGGCTGCCCAGGTCAGCAGTGGAATCTGCATCTGTGTAGTTATATTTAAGAGATGCACTTACACGGCACTGAGGGCCATGGTTTGGTAACGGGACTCAGTGAGTCAGGTTGATGACTTGGTGATTTTGGAAGTCTCTTCCAACCTGAATTAGTGTATGATAGGTACAGCCCTGCTCTACCACGGAAGAAAGCCAGGAGCATCGTCATGTCTTTTGCATCCCTGGGAGATGTGTGAACAAGGACAAGAAGGAAACCCTCCAACAGTCACTGTAAAAGTGCTGATTCTTGCCTGGTCTGCTGCAAAGCTTTAAATTGTGTCTGTTCTTACTCCCTGCTGACAAACCCTGCTCACTGTCTTCTCAGTGGAACACAGGAAGGCAGCTGGTGTTCCCATCCAACCTGGTTCTAAAGGGGCAGGCAGTGCCAACACACAGGGATGCATCAATAACAAGAAGATGAAGGGCACTTAAGGAAGACAGTAATTGCATTGCCACTATTTTTTCCGGCAATATCTGAAGTGTGAGTAAAGAAAACCCAAAGATATAGAGAGAAAACTCAAGGGAATTCCACTGCTGCTTTAAGAACATACAACTACTTGATTCCCTGTTAGAGGAGCAAGCTGTGCCTGCAAAACGTGCCTGGCTGAGAGCAGAATGCAGTATAACAGAAAATCTTTTCTTAGTTTTAATGCTGATGAATTAAGCAACAGACAGCACTGTAAGTAGTCCCTCCAGACTGAGTGATATTTACACAAGAAAGAACAAGGACTTCTTCATTAGTTATACATGGTTTTCATATAATTGATTTTTCATTTTGCTGTAAGCCCTGACAAGGCTTTAGATTAAAATAAAAAGGTATTATTGGCTGCTACTACTAATTAGCAACATGCAAGCACCTTTAATGGCCTGATTCTCTAAACTCTGAGGCCCACTAGTAATGAGATTTTAATGAGACTGTACTCAAAAATGAAATTAAGGAGGTGTGTTTGTCTTTGCAGAATTGCATCATAGAAAGCCAAGAGCATCTTTTCATTGGAAAAAAATAGCTAGATTTAACAGCAGTAGTTTCTTTATCCAAAACCTTGGAGATACTGTTATTTGAAGTAATAGAAAAAACCTGCTATAAATCAATTATGAAAGGCCTGTAGTCCAGTAAACTTTACTTTCAAAAATGAGAAGTTTTACAAGAGGGCAGTTCTCAAGTACAGAGCCTTAGATTTGCTAATTCCCTCAATTTCATTTCTGTTGTCATAATTTTCATGACAGGATGTTTTGGAAGAGCTTATCCTGTTCTCACCTGATTGTCTCATACCAGTGAGATGAACTGCGTGCAGGAAACATTTGTCCCACTGAGTGCAGAAATAATCTTGAGAAAGAGGGCAGTTCAGAGGATCATTTGTCCCATATTAGAAGCAGCATGTAAATTAGGGGAATAAATTAGGAGAATTAATAGCACTCTGGAAAAAACAGCATCTGTCCCCCTCCTGGGGAAGAGGATCTACACAGGATTCCTCAAATCAGCTGAAGCTGGAGACATTAATCCCCCTGTAGAGTTTGTGTGGGTATCAGCCCCCAGAGCAAAGCTTGAGAATTTTCTCTTTCATTCCAAAAAGAGAAAGAGGTTTCAAAGGGGAAGGTTGCAAAGCGTAACGATTGAGAGCTCTCCAACTCCCTGGTGTTTCAGGGCCAGTTCAGGAATTTTCTCAGTGGAAGAATTTTAAGAGCTTGATGACATTGCAACACACTGTCAAATGCCTGTTGATGATTTTCTCCTCTTCATTTTCCACAAGGGCATCTTGGTGCTACAAGGGCCAAATGAATCCATTGTACCAACATGTTACCAGAGGTAAGCTTGATCTTGCACCTTTTCTTGTTAAAAGCATAAGTAACCTGTGTAGAATTCCTTTACTGTTTCTGACACTTCAGATGTGCTAATAGCTCTACTGTCATTTGCTGCTCCAGCCCTGCCTAACTAGATGAGCACTGGTTCAGGGCAGGGACTGTTTGGATAAGATTACTGTTCTGGCTAGGATTCTAGGTGCTATTAGTTTACACACCATTACTGAAATATCATGCAAGATGAGAAACATCATATTCAACACAGAACATTAAACTAAATAGCCAGTTTCAGTATGCATCTGAACAATAAGGAAAGGAAAAACATCACTGGCAAGCACAAAATTGCTTGGCACATTCTAGCCATCGCTGCTTCAGTTCTAATTCTAAGCCCCCCTCTTACCTTGATCTGTTACAATCAGTGTTGCATCCATCAGATACCATTAGCACATCTGCCAGGTTTCTAGTTTCCTGCAGAAAAGCTGTTTTGGTGGGCTACACTTACACATAAAATTTATTCCTTAAAAAAATGCAAGACCTCCTAAGACAATGCTTCCTCTCCCATACAGTTTTATGGTATTTGTTAGTTTCAGATATGTTAAGTATCTACCGCAGCACAACCATGTTTCATAAAGCAGTGTGTGGTATCAACTGCAGATGACAAAGAGCAGAACATAACCATTTACTGAATAGGCTACCATAACATTCTGCTCTTGTCAGACTCTTCCCAGTGTTCATCTCTGAGCTCTAAATGACCTTGAGAAGGGTCTTTATTGGTCCACTGCTAATGGCACATGGTGCTAGGTGACTGCATGTTGGACTGGTAAGCAGAGAGATCAGATAATTCTAGCACATCTCTGTGTTTCTGACAAGAAAAGTTCCTGGAAAATGATCCCAAAATTTTTTCAGGAAGCATCACACCCGGGAAGAGTGGAAAACCCACTGGGAGAGGGGGAGGGTGGCAATGTTGTACCCTGTTGTAAACATTTTCGTACACCAGCCTCTCAGAAGTGACAGAGGTCACAGTAGGACTCTGATCCATGCACACTTTTGGATAAAACAGAGATGACTTCATTTGTACAGGAAGGAAAGTGATACTGGAACACAGCTTTGTATTTTTCATGAGTAAGCATTTAATTTTATTCCTGCATTACAAGACACTCTTAGTCTACCACATCTGATCAGGTTGTTGGTCTAAGCTCAGTAAATAAAGGCCAGAAACTCTTCAGACTCCTCTATGTAGGGTCTACAGACAGTAAAAGCTTAGCACAAAATTATCTATAAAGCAATAACTACAATGAAAGCTAACAAAACAAGATCCAAAAAGCAGCTAAATTCTCACTGCATCAAAGATCCACACAGTCACAATCTGGTATGTTCAGTTATGTTAAAAGGTAGGAGGCCACTAGCAGCAGCATGCTTAGAGCCACCTCAACTAGTATCATAAGGTGCAGAAACCTTGCTAAGAACATAGCCCTATGAAGAACTCTAATAGGGGTTAAGCTGTGCAAACAGGAATTGCATGCAATGGCACAGGAGCTTTGTCCAATTTGGCTTCTTCTTACCAAGGCTTTCTAACCAGGGGAGGGTAGATTGCAGAGATGTGCAGCCACCAGCAGCAATCTGGGCAACATTTAGATAATACTCAAACCAGTGTCATGCTCTTAGACAGGTCTCCAGCTGAGATAGCTGCTGCAGAAGGGAGGCAGATGGCTTCACTCTGGTAGGATGTCCCTTTGCATTAGTAAATGAGTATGCAGTGATGTGCCTCATCAGACAGCTGCCCATCTTTCCCAAAGCACAGAAGAGTGCCATGCTCAGGTCCACAGCAACAATCAGTAGATAGTGACTGGAGTGTAGAATAAACAGAGGTGAAAAGCATGAATTCTTCCCCCAGAAGTGATAGGAGCATGACAGTTGTACCAGGCACGCTACAGAAGCAATGTTCCAAGCCAGACTCCATTTATCCCCCCAGAAATGCTACAGTTCCATTAAAAAAGAAAAAATAAACCACAACCAACCCTTTCATCTACTAACATAACTCTGAAACAGGCCAACCACAGCAGACTGAACACAGAGAAGGCAGTGAACTTCATTATAAAGACTGGATAATAAAGCTACCCTGGAAACCATAAGATGCTTGTTCAGCCCAAGACAGCTTGGCCTAGTGGCCAGGAAGTCAAATTAGTCACCTAATCATTACTGGCTGCCCGTTTTCACATCTGCAGCTTGTCAAAGGCACATTAGAGGGTACCAAGCCCCAGCACAGCATGATGTAAGCAAGCTGTGTCTAGGCATGCAAGCCAACAGTATCTTCTGGTAACACATGGTGCCAGCTGCTAGTCTTTCTGGCCTCCAAAAAAAAAGAAAAAAAAAAAAAGAAAAAGAAACCACCAACCTAGATTACCCCTGGAGGACTAAGCTTCTGCCATTCTTGGCATCATCAAACACCAGATCTCCTTTGAATTTGATCTAAGCCAGCGATGGATTGGGGCCTTCTGGAGCCAGATACCATCTGTCAGGCTTATCAGTGCAGTTTAAAATCACAATTAGCAGAGCAGAATGACTCCAGCTGTCAGTTGGAGCACTCCCATGACAACCAGCCTTGGCTGGTGGCCTCCTGTCAGACAGTTCTGCTGAGGAACTCACCAGGAGGAACTGGTGTTGATGATCAAAGCCAGTACAGTGCTCTCAGTTGCTAGGCTTCCTTTCCTAATACACAAAGTGTGTCACACTCATTTGCTGGGATCCCTGACTCCCTGCACAGTGCTGACATGAAGGGTCAAGACCACAATCTCATCATATGTGTGCACCTTCCCAGATGCCAGTGAGAGAACCAACCACCTGCCCTTTCATCGCTAGCAAAAACTATGATGCCAGAAGTAGTAGAACAATCTGACCTAACTTTCAGCTTGATTTCCATTGTGCATGTCAGTCCAGCTGTCCTTTCGCCCATCAGACTCTCAGTTCTTTCCCACTCTGACCTTTTAGCATTGACAGAGGTTTGGCAGTGACAAACACTCTACAGCTAGTCAAAAATAAAAGCAGTATCTGGGTGATAGAGAGAGGTTAAAATGTACTAATGGAAAAGCAGACTAGATTCAACCTCTTCCCACTCAAAGCAGCAGCATGCGGTTGGCTGGTTAGCAGGTAGCTGCCACTCAACCAGCCAGCATGTGCAGCTTTCTGTCATTCACAAAGGGCCTCTGGTCTCAGCCCAAAAATCAAAGGATGTGTGACAGTACTGAGCAGGGCCACATAAGAGGCAAGGGAAGCAGGGGAATAAAGAAAAGGTGAAGATGCTAGGATATACTCTGGGGGAGAAGGGAAGCAAGTTGGATAGAAGGAAAAAAAAAAATTGATACAAAGAGCGGTGCAGCCTTGGAACGGGCACCCAGGAAAGTGATGCCATCTCCATCCTTGGAGTTTTGCAGCACTTCACTGGAAAGGACTTCAGCAACCTTTGTTGGATTGGCATAGACTGATTAAACTAGAAACCCCCAAAGGTTACCTCACACATATTTTACTGTGACATTTTTAAGAAGCGTGTGTGCTTCTTTATTCCTTACTCTAATTTTCAGAGCAGATCCTGTTTTGAAGCAGTCTGCCTGACACTCCAGATTTCATGCCTCCTTTTCAAGCAAATTTAACGGTAGAGTTGAAGTTCCAAGAAATGGAGTTCCTTTTAAACCACGTCAATAGGCAGCTGAAGAAGAGTAAAATCTAAATGAATGCTTAACTCTAAGGCAACCACGAGTTCAGCATTAATATTAGATGTAAAAGAAGTTACAGCAAGAATAGGAGAGCCCCAACTGAAGAAGGAAATCTTACTGAGTTTGCACTTCAGACATGGGCCAGTGCTCACAGAGCCCTGTGACACCACACTCCATAAAAGTGTTGCATTCAATTGGGCAGACATAGCTCCTCTTTGCAACCGCTGAGTCCAGACACCATGGTGTGAGCTGCTTCATTTTCTCAGCAGAAGCATTAATACTAATTGCCATTATTAATTTACTCCATGCTCAGTGAATGCATACAGTGCCTTTTCTCACCCAACAGTGAACTCCTGATGCAGAAGAAAATAAGTCCACACATTTTACAGAGAGCAAAAGTTGTTTTGAATACCATCTCCGCAGTGTTCTTTTAAATTAAAGAGACAATACAGATAATACAAATCAAATAGTCCTAAGTCCCTTTTTCATACAGATTTGCATTTATCTGCAGAACTTTGAGCTGGGCTTTTATTATACAGAGATTTCAAACTGTGCTTGTCAAAAGAACACCAACTCTGCATTTTAAATGTCAACCAGGAATTTCAGCAATCAACTGGGAAAGGGCCATAGATTAAAACATCATCACAGTCTGAGAGCAACAAAATATGTCTATTAAGAAAAGAAGAAGAAAAAGGAGAGAGGAGGAAAAAAAAAGTAGTCCTACCTCTGGCTCTGAAAACTCACATTTGAAACACTGTCAGAACGTATAAATCTCAGTTGAAGCACACACAGCAATGCTTGAACAAGATGCAGCTCACAAGAAACCTTACTCTTTTCCCCATTTCAGATCTTTCTCTTCCTTGAATCTCTGGCCAGAGCTGCTCTAGAGACCAGTCAGCTGCTCCAGAATTGCCCCAAGCAAGCACCACAAGCAGCCATGAAAGATCACACCCCTCATCTGGCAAGGACAGTGATGCTGTCAAGAGTAGAAAACTCCCACCCTGACTGCAACATTGGCAGCAAAGCAAGGCTCCAATTGACTTTTTAATGGTGTCCATCTGTAATGCTGTGCAGTGACCTTAAACATCCCTAGTCCAGACTGCTGACTCTGTGTGACTTGTTTGCTCTACCATTCGGGACTGCTGAGCAAGATCTAAAAGGTGCCACTCCAGACCATATGCTGCAAATACACTGCTCTGAACCACCTGACAGCTGCTTTTCTATTGGTGAGCCAGGCTGCATTCAAGGCTCTCAGAAACCACGTGCAGCAGAGACACATAGGAGAGCAGGAGGAACATCAAGATTATAGTCATGCTACCTGGCATCTGCACAGATCATTTCCCAGTGCTACAATAATCATTCTAATCAAAAGTGATTGCCAGTATACAATTTTAGTTTCAAATGAGAATTGCTGTATCAAAGTTGAATCTCATTCTCGCATTTGATTTTGTTGGCTCAGCACCAAGACATGGCAGGTTCCATAAATGAGAGTTGAATCTGTAGTCAGAGCTTGTATCACCCACCTGTAGTTGGATGAAAGACACCTATCTAACTTTTATGATTACAGAGTAGACATGAGGAAGACAGATGTACACCTAACTTAGTTTCAGGAATCAGAGGAACCAACAAGAAACTCAGCTTTTGTTCTTCTTCATTAACTAAATCAGCATGGATAATCAAGGATTTTGACAAGAAAGAAACAATTAACTTCTAATCAGGGGAAGCTGCTAGAGGTAATGGAGAAGCAATCAACGACATGGTGGTACACACTATTATGGGAAGACAGTCTGTAATTTCTTCTTTTGTCAAGGGCACTGGTTTGGATCCATATCAAGAAGTTTCTGAAGAAACATTCCCACTCTTTCTGAAGGAAGTGATGGGTCTCCAGAGTAGGCCCCAACCTGCAGAGGGTATATCCAAATTCATAATGCAGCCATTGTGTACCACATGGTCCCCTCAGGGACTGTACTTCCTAATACTGCTTTCTGAAGGATGTGAGAAAAATAGTGATTCCACTACTGTGATTCCAGTAGAACCCCATCAACCATGTGGTTATCTACTCCTTGGGAAAAATACCAGGAGTTGAATGACACCATAAGATGACTAGGATGTAGCAAAAGGAAATCATGTCATTGCTTGAATGACTAAGACTTAATATCCCCCACAGGAAAACTGACATCTGTTCCTGGTCCTCAGAAGTTCAAGAACTTCCTTTCAGCTTCCAGCCAAAGTATATGTATGACTAGCCTAGCCTTGCTAGAGATATACAAGGAGTTAGATACATTTAGGGGTTGCTCGTAGAAAATCTTACAAATCCTTGTGTCTTCCAGCAGAACTAGCTCATTCAATTCACAGAAACCCTAGTGGTTTGACCCCCAGAACTACCTGCAGAAACTACAAGCAATGCCTAGTGGGGATAGAGCTGAAGCCAAAGCCTGTCTCATGACTAAGTATATCAAAACCCAAGTCTTTTTTTTAAAAAACCAAGTTGTTTTGTTTTTTAAGAAAAAACTGCTGTCTTGTGAATTTCTGATGAAATTTGGGATTCTAGAGGATTGCTACAGAGGGAAGTGAGGCCAACCAAACAAAAAAAACCTTCAGTTTGCTTTGAAAGGGAATGAAGTCTGTTAGGGCTTTGGATTTCCTCGCACAAGAGAAATTCTGGCTTTCAACCAGCCCTGCTCTTTCCTCCTCTTTAACAGCAGCTGTGAAGTCTCATCCTGCAGAAGCACTGCAGGTGCCAGAGAGCCACTAAATCTGTTTGCATACACTGTGGTCAGAACTGAGCATTTATTCCTGAAATCTGCCATCCCAAACTTTAAATGCAGTGTCTGCACATACAGCAAGATGTCCTCCGGGCCTAAGTCCAAACTCAATTCTGCCTGACATCCATCTAGTGTCACCCACTGCAATGTTATAATGGATCTTCACTCACCATGGATTCTAGTTATCCTTGTTTTTATTTCCCTAACTTGCATTTTCAGGTCTCTAATTACATTTTCCTCCAAAATATGCTCTGAAATCTTAACTGCCACTAAGGTCACACTCAGAGGTCTGTGGCTCTCCAGAGAACTCTTCAGCCTCCTTCTGCTTAAATTTAAATATCTTTTCAGCTATTCTCTAGGCAAATAGAGAAATTTGTTAAAAATAAAAATCTGATTCTGTGTTGGCAGTTTCATGAGCCAGATGTTCAGGGTTTTTACAGAGGTAATCAGCTCACCCTTTACCTTCAGTCAGTGTATGTAAAAATCCCATAGTCTGATTTCCTCCTCCAGCACGGGCATTTACTTTGTGCCGATTCATTATCATCTAAAATATTTGCTTTAGTTCAACATCATTATTAAAAATAATGAGGCAGAATATCAGGCAACCTGAAATTTATCTCCTGCCTCAATAGCATCACTATCTTTGTTCTCCTTTTATTTAGAAAAGGGTGAAGCTTAGACTACCGGCATCAATCTTTCCTCAAGGTCTAACCCAGAATGACTCTTGGCAGTCCCCTGTACTCCCTGATGTTTCATCTGTGAACTCACCAATTAGTCTGTAACCTCAGTGCTTGCTTATTCCTTGTACGTTTCAAGACGGTCAGTGATGTTCTTCCCTGAACTGTTCTCCCTTTCACCAGGACACAAATTGTATCTTGCTTCCAAGCTTTGGCCTCATCGCACTTTTCCTTCCTTCTAAATAAAGCTGGATTAACCCATGATTACACTTTTAAAGGTTATTTACTTCTTCTGATCAAGAGCTTTTTCTTTCTTTTGCTTTAAAAAAAAAATGAAAGCTTCACTCCCTTCCCAAATGCTACTGAGATAGCTTCATTTCTCATCCTTTTATTGAGGATTTGACAAAGAAATCGACTACCTGTCACAAATAGTATTATTTGTGTCCTACCACTGTTAGCATCTGTTGTTCTCCAGACTATTGCCAACCACTTAAAAATCACTACTCCAAAAATACTCAGAGACTTTGTGTAATATTATTGCACACATTGGTTCAAATCCAAACCTGACCCTGGGAGGCCCAAAGCAGACCTTCCTACATCCCTATCTCTCTCATGTAGATTAAATGTCTTACCTACATTACACCTTGCTAGCACTAACCAAAGTGCTGATACTGACACAAAGCCTTACCCACACTGCATTTTCTGGAAAGCACATACCACTCAGGACTGCCTTTGCTAGAGATGTCTTCATCCTCTAAGCATTAGTTACTCTGTTCTTTCTCTGTCCAGCTGTTAGACAACATTTATCTGGGCAAGAATAGCAGTCTGAAAACCATCACTCTGGCATAATTATGTCCCCATTCAGGGCCAAGAAGAAATAGCTTGATCTAAGACAATGTTGTCACCCATCGTGGTTATAACAGCAGCAGCCTCAGTGCTTGCCCTACAGCTTCTGGCATGGGCACATGACAGCCTCAGGCAACGTTCAGATCTTGTGGGCACAGCATTGATAGTGCAGGCAGACAGAGGCCACATTGCCACTGTAATTCAGAGTCAGAAGCAGGCCATAGCCAGATAGGTGCCATTCTGAATTCAGCGCATCCAATGCACAATCTGCTGAATAAATTAACCTTTGGAGGTCAGTACAGATCCCTCTACTGCAGAGATCAGTGCTGCGCTAACCTGCAGCTATACAAATTTCACATGAATTCAAAAGGTTGCAATCTAGCTTATTTACAGTCTTCTGATTATATTTTTATATGTAAAGTAATAATAAATCAAGCATTAGAGACTAATGAAAGGACACATTAGTAATTTTCTACTCAATTCCATATCATCAATTAAGGATTTTTCATCATTAATCTGTCCTTTAAGATTAAATCTCAAACAGATTTGTCCATTACTATTACATTTACTTAGATAATATTAATTTCTTTTAAATTGAAACTAATCTTGCTTTTCAACTTTCCACTTAAATTATAAAATCCCTGAAGGCACTTGTTTATCTTCTTTTCCTGATTATGTTACTCACATTTGCTTAATAAAAGATTTTAAATGTGTTGAGCTGCAGAATAGCTACAAGAATCAAAAGTTAATTACTTTAAAATTCTAAGGAACTTTCTTTTAATATTCCTAACTGAATATACTGCTCCACATTTCACCTTTACATATTTTCAGCACAAGAACGCCTTTTGATTTTCCAGATCACATGCGTTATAACATGCAAGAACTTCCACATAAAATGACACCTACCAGAGAGGGTAACTTCATTATTTCAATGTGAACATTCCCTCTAACACTGGAAACAACAGCAGAATAGCTAGTCAGCTTTAATGGCAGTTGGGATTCTTTTCAACTCAGAGTACAGTCTTTCCAGTGATATAGTTTTGGCCAAGAAAGTTGATGGTGGAACAGGCATCTAATCATGTTATTCAAAGAGCAACTTTAAAAATCCAGAGTCTCCCTTCTGCTGATAGGGCTGGATCAGAAAGATAAGCATCACCAGCCAGAGGGACTTATTCCGTCTTGAGCTGGTTAGTTAGGGTGTAGACATACCTGCCTGCAAATGATGTTTTCAGGTTATTATCAAATCTCTATGAACCCCCAGAGCCACTCTTTTCACTGCCTTTTTTCTCTGATTTTATTCCAGAAACAAAATAACTTCATTTTAAAAGAAAAATCTAAACCCTTAATGTACCAAATCACAGCTCTGTTAAATAAGCTAGGCACATTTTAGCTGCTATTTAGCTACATATTATCATAACCTCATTAGAGTCATCTTTGTAATTTTAGTAATGTTGCCAGCATAACCTTCCAACTGTACCTGAAATTGAACTAAGCACAGTGATTTGGAAAGCATTCCTCGCTTCACACACTTCTAAAAAGTGGATGTTGCCTGCCCTTATTACAAGAACAAACATCAGATTCAAGGTAAAAAAGTCTCCAGTGAGTCTCTGCAATGAACTCCCACCTTCCCAAGGCACCAAGCACTACTCCCCTTGTCCCATGCTCATCCCTACGCAAAATACCTTTATCTTAACTCCTCTTCAGCCTGAGACAAGAAAAGATGTGCACTTAGGCAGAGCAAGTCAGAGAGGCCTTGAAGACAAGAGAAAGCTTATAGCTTGCAGAAACCTGCGTCCAGACATCAGCCTCATTGCTGAATTACTCTCAACTAAGTAACCAGCTTCTTGAGCCTCCCTCTCAATAAAACCTGGCACAAATATTTTGCTTTGGTTTACTCTAGAACATGCTATTAAATTCTGGCTCTTCTAGTCTACATTAAAAAATAAATAGACAAAATCCCAGTGCCTGAAGTCAACAGGAAACCTGTCATTTCTTGTCAGAAGTTAATATAAAATGACTCTTTCAGGTTTCAAAATCTGAAGTGATATTGAAGCGTAAGTGAAAGAGTGACAGTATCCATGGGAGGAGAAAAAACAGCAACAACAAAACCAGCCAATTTGGACAGTAAGAACTGACACAATGTTCCTGTGTGACAGCAAAAGAAAATCAGTTTTTATGAAACCTAAACTGTAGCTTCCTCACCCCAATGCAGGGCATCTCTGTACAGCCCCGATGAGAAGTACCTAGTGCACTGCCTGCACCAGATACATTAGTGCTCAACTCAAGAAGTCTCATCAACTATTCTCTTAGCTCCTTAGTTGCTATGGCTGACCTTCAGGAAAAGAGTGCAGTTAAGGCTTAAGTTCCTTTTTACAGAACTTCATAGTAGATAAGGACACCCATAATGGTCAGTAGTTGTACACAGAAGCCAGCTTGAATCACTCAGAGCTCTCTGGAAATCAACTGCATGGTTAAACCCAGCCCTAAATCTCACACACTAAAACAGCTTGTTGTAAAACAGCACACGAAACAACAGCCAAAAGTTTTAGAAGTGCACATGAGCAAATAAAAAAAAGTATGGAAATGAAAGGAGTAAGCACACACCCAAGATGTGGCCCAATATATAATTGCTTGTAAAGAAAAACTGGTGTTTTAAGAGCACACAGGATCTTTTTCAGAGAGCTTGTATTGCTTTTCAGTTCAACAAGACTGAGAGATGCTGCCCTAAACAAATCTTGTTTATAGTGTCTGATGTCAGGGTAAGGAAAGCATAACAGATGAATACAATATACTCCTCAACCACTCTTTAAGCCACAGCTCCTGTAGAGCAAATTCATATGAACTTCCCATGGTGACACACAGTTCCCCATTCAGATCCAAAAGTGAGAGTTAAAAAAAAAAAAATCCCCTTTCAGCCCTACTGGATGACCTCTGGTTTGGAAACAACCTCCTAAAGACCTGCAGCTTCAAGCAATAAGAATCACAAATTATTAAGAGGCTTCTCTTATCTCACTCACCAGTGCTTTGTTTTACCTCTGCTGCTTTTCAATCTCCCTCACAATGACAGCAATTTCACTGGTAATATCTCCTCACTTAAACATTGCTTCTCTCTTGCCTGATGTTGCAAAATACTCATACCCCAGAGAGAGGGTATGGACTAAGAGCACAGGAGAAACAGCAATACTGTTAGCATGCAACTCGTCAGCGCTACCCTTTCAAACATGTGTCTACTCCTATGTGTAGTAAGAGATTCCCAGCAGGATTTTCAGCAGTTCTGAAGTTGTCTCACGATGCTTGTGTACATTTTTAAACACCTACATACCTGTGGAAATCCAAGCTCTGTGTCTGAAGTGCCATTATGAGTACAACAGAATATAACAACTTTAAATTTCCTTACATGCGTAACAGACATTTGGAAAAGTTTCACTTAAAATCAACCACAGTCCTCTAATGGTTTGGGCAAGTTCTAAGTGCTTACTGCATTGTTTTGAAAATGCCAGTGCATTTCCTATTATCTCTCTCCAGTGCCTAATGCATTCGCTGCACAGCCCCTCAAACCAGAAAAGTGTTAATAATATACTCTGACTCACATGGCTGGTTTCAGTTCTGTTACGTTGCTTCTCTGAACTGGAACTTAGTGACCTATTACTGTGAATCAGACACATAAGGTAGAGACAGTCCATGCCCCAAAAATGATACTACCTTAGCAAAAATGAAGGAAAAGGAGCACTGCAACAGCAAAAATCCCCCTATTATTTCATACTACACATCAGTAAATGGTAAGTAGACACACAATCTATGATGATTAGTCAACATTATGATTACTATAGGGATCAAAATAAAACATGAATTCAAGTAGTTATCTTCTGTACATCACTCTCTCCTCCATCTCTCAAATGTCTGCAATGTTCACTCAATGTTTATTAGCCTAGAAGGGTTAGAAAATGGTCATTGACGCTACAGATAAACAGATGGATATTGATGCACAAAGGAATTACAAACTGATCCACATAGATATTTAAATTCCCAGCTTCTATTAAAACAGATGGCAATAGCAGGCTGGATAGGATCCTCAGGGGCAGATCTAAATGACCTTTTTCATTCACAAGGAGCAATACAGCTAAGGCCCCACATCTCAGCCAGCAAACAGCGTTCCCAAATGCTAAAAACCCTTCCTAAAAAGGCTCTTTCCAAGTGCATTCATCCTGAGAAAATGACTCAAGTGCCAAGCAAGCGCTTAAAGTATTTCTTCACCCAGAAATCATCAATTGATCTAATGTATAGCAAGATCTACAGAAAGATTCCTAATGAACCAATGGATGCAATATTTAGCTTAACATAAGGCAAACGGAAATATACAGATGTCTGATGCTTGAAGCATCAGAATTCTTCTAGAGCAGAGTTCCTAAGCTATGCCCTTCCTCTTCCACCTGGGCACACCAAGTGCAAGGGACTCAGAAGTATGGCAGAGAGAATCCCCTCAGGCTGAGAGATCACTTTACAAGCTTAACTTTGCAGCCAAGAAAAGGCAGAAGGAGGCAATAAACCCTTCAAGTTCTGTTTCACCACAAGCTCTTAGAGAGCAGAGCTCTTCAAGCAATGGTGAAAGCAGATATGCATGGCATCTCCTCAGTGTCTCCTAACTGCATGCTCATGTAGAAAAGAACCTGTGCTATAGGCAAAGCGTGACATATAAAGTACCTGCCCAGAAGAAGAAAAAAAAGTCATGTAACACTTGGAACAAACAGTTGAAACTTGGACGATCCCCTCCCTGACTACAGTTAAAAAATTCCTCTGAATATCAGGTAGGTCACTGTATTGCCTTAAGCAACCATTTCCTCTATGCAAGACTGCAAGCAAGGATGCTGTCATGATCTGAAAGTCCAGATTCAAAGCTCAGAATGCTTTGCAGATACCGTGCACAAAAATAAGTCTGGTCTGGCCTTGCTCAGACTTCGATTTCACTGGAATCATGCCTGATCTGAAGTAACAGTACAGAAGTCCTAGCTGTGTCCCAAGCTGTGTTGCAGGAGCTGAAAGCCAGGTGTATTGCCCCTTCACTGTTGAACACCTCCCATCCAGCCAGGATACTCAGGCTTGAAAGCTGCTCTTGCAAGAGGGAGGACTTAAATCCACATACAAGGAATGGGTTTCCTCAACCACCACTGGGCTGCACCCAGCTCCCATTTGTCTACTTAAGCCAGACACAGCTTTTGGGCCAGTTAGCCCCAACTAGCTTCTGTATTATTAAAAATAAGACTAACAGAACTTCCCACTAGGTTCCTGGTTTCTCATCTACATACTTGGACAAGGCTTAGCTATAATTATCAATTAATAATTAAGAACAAATAAAAACAGTTGAAGATAACTTGTAAGGTTCATCTGATCTGGCATCTTCCTCACAGAGATGTGCCAAATTCCCCCAGCAAGAAATATCCCATCCTTTCTTATCCACTGCACCCTTCTTCCCTGTTCTCCAACTATACAGGCTGTCCTGGAAGAAAAGCATTCCAGCTCCCAAACACTGAATGAATACAAAAAGCCCTCCGTGGGTGATAGTTTCACCTGCTCCAAAGATTAATGCAGGGAATCAAATGCATAATCAGTACACCAAAACCTCCCCAGAGAACTAAAGCTAAGTTTATAGGTATGCCTCTGTGAATAAATGAGAGATCCAGGCTATATAGAACAGCAATATGTAGTTTTCTCCCTGGAACACAGGTATAAAAGTGTATACCTTTCTGATGTGAAGAGAATGTCTATGACCCAGCTCTGTCTCTTTCCTCCTCAGGTCCCCCAACAAACATTAATTCAGATAGCTTCAAAGGAGAGAATTGTGAAGGGGAGCAGCACTTACTTGTTTAAAGTTAATACAGCTTCAAGGTTTGCTAAGAAAAACAAACAGAAACCCAGAGAGTGAATAAATTTTTTTCTTCTACAGGAGGAATTGGAGTATATGATTGCTTCTTTTGAAAACATGTTTGTTTGGGCTTTTTTAAAGCAATTTTTGGTACATTCAAACAAGCCTTTAAGTTGGTAAGGACAGCCCAGCTGTGAAGTTTGGCTACTTTCTTTTATGCCTCTTCTAAGCACCTGGAACTCCTCACATGACCCAGATTCTCACAAGTTCTTGGCATCTAATGTAGGATCCTCAAAAGGCAGTTGATAAATGAATTTTAATAGTAAAACTTACTAAGTGATTAATTCTGCCACTACTCATGTGGAAAGCTGTTATCAGAGACATTCTGCAGTTCTCTGATTACAGTAGTCCATGAAAAGCTGGTTACTGCTAGTGACTCTAGGGTAGGAAGGGCTGAAGGTAATAGGGATGAAAAAATTTCTATTGAGGAGTGAGCTAATTCATTTTAAACTTAAGTTGTTCAGCACATAACACATAGAAAGGCTTGCAAGATTAGGATTTCAGTCCGCAGTGCCTTCATCTGGTGTAAATGGCTCCAAGCCAGGATGGTGGTAACAAATGTCCCTAACCAGAAACACTGGCCCAGACTGTTATGAAATCAGCATTGTGCGCACACTTTACTACTGAGTAGACAAAAAGGACCCAGTGCCAAATGAAAGCGGGAAGCAGGACACAGGCCCTCAAAACAGAAGTAATGGATAAGCTAAATAAGCTTATGTGTTCAGAAGATCAAAGGCTTGAGTGGCTCTATCTTCTCACTGTGTTCTAATTCCCCTCTCTGGACAATACCACTCTCTTCAGACTCCAAAACCAACTTCCCCAGCATCATGAAGTCCTCTTCCACTAGTCACTCAATCAGCAGCTATTCACAAAGGTTAGCAATAATACCAGAGACAGACAGAAACCCACACTCAGCACCGTAAAAAAAAAAAAAAAAAAAAAAAAAAAAACACAACCAAAACAACCTCTACACCACCAGCTAAAGCAGTAATTCTAGTTTGAAACTTTCTTCAAAACTTCTGCTGAGACAAGAGCAAACTCCTGAGCCCTGAAAAAGCAGATTATATTTATCTGTTGCCTTAATTATTTTCACATCCCTCTGCCCTTGCTGCATTTATCAGTGAATATCAGTGGAAAAACACTAGTCAAACACAACACGAAAGTCTGTTCCTACCATATGTCCAGCTTATCCAAAACAAGACATGCTGGAAACCTCTCAAGAAACCCTCATGCCACAGTATTTCTAGCTCAGCTTCCAGAATAGGGAAGCTCACATTTCTTAGCTTTCAATATCCACGGGAGGTAGGCGCACGAGGAAGAAGCAGCTTCAGATTGCCCTTGCAAGACCAATAGCACAAGGTCACTGTGATACAGCATGCAAGGAGCTTCTAAACTTTTTCAAAACAGCAATCTGTTGCATTAGTTAATTCAGCCTTTAGATGTTAAGAAAAAGGATTCAATGCTCCAAAATGCCATTTCTACACATGATGAAACCTAGAACCCATTAGGAGAAGGTAAAATATTTTACTTGCGGATCAGATGCATGAAGAGTTTGCATGTGAAAATTTTACATTGCCTGCTACACATGACTCGTCCTCAGGCACTAATCTCTTTCTCATCTGTGAGGATCTGACCATTCCACCCACACAGACAAAAGCTTCTCCTTAGCAGTTCAGATAAATTCAAATAATAAATATTTTCACCTACCTTAATTCCTGCAGAACTGATTTCAGAAGTTTTCACCATTCAAGTTAAGTGAAGAAAGCAGAAGGAATGATGAAAATATCTGCAATTACATAAGAAACAGTCAAAACAGAAGCCATCTTTTATCTACTTGCAGTTCGCAGTTTGCATGTTAACTGAAGCTGAATCTTAGGGCACTAACAGGTGCCCTTAATGGTCCTAATCATCCTCATCTGTGCCTCCACCCACACACCTGCTCATAGACCTAGAGGCTCAATTAAACCAGTTTTAATGCCTAAACCATTAACTAGGTTCAGTTCCTAGTAAAGGTATGTAATAGGTTTATCTGTTTCCAGTTTGGCCATAGCCATGCTTAGACCTGGCCAAGTAACTGACCCAGATCCTGACCATGATGTTAAAACATACCCTGAAGTGAAACCTCAGTAAGATTCTCTGTGATCTGTTCCCACCACCTGTTTACCTGTGTTGCCTCTGTTACATAGGTTTTTCTGATGTCATACAACTATGTCTTTTGACCATCAAGAGACTCTGTAACTGGGGTGTTCCCAATACAGCTAGCATACCAGCCTACTGCACCCACCGTGAGCTGTACAGTAACACACCTTTAAGCATGCTTAGCACCTCTGTGCGGCTCTACCTTAAACAAAACGCAGCTGAGTCCCAAAGACTTTGCTGAATGACTGGAACTTGAAATCAGTGGGGGGGGGAAAAAAACCTGCTCATTTCCATCTGTGCCTATACAAAGGCTACACTATGAATCAAGCTCCTGGCAAACACACTGAGCAGTATGAAGCATAGAAGGAAGGAAGCTGGCATGTCTCTGCTTAATCATATCAAACTCTATTGAAGCCAACAGGTTAACAGAAAGGACAACTTGACTAAGGGATTCTTTTTTTTTTCTCCTTCTTTCAAACTCTTCAAATGAAACCTAATTACGAGGAAGCAACTGTCCTGTCCTTTCTGGGGAAACAACCCTGACACCTGTGCAAGACTTCACACATGAAAATGTCAACCAGACACTGGTTTTTTGCTATTTTTTCCCTTTTTTTTCTAATTCTATCTTCTTTTAAATGTAGTTTGAAACATGTTTGAAGCAACTAAGCAGTGGTAACAAGAGGCCAACTAGAAGAAACTAGTGGGAAAGTAAAGCTCGCCTTAGTGTTTCAAAGGCTATGGTGCAGTAGTTAATACTGTAATTTTACCCAGCATTATTAAGATTTTTCATCAGAAAGACTCAATAAAAACTAACTCCATCACCACTGCTTTCTGTTCTGCTCAGTGATAAAAATACTACTTCCTTCTTTTAGCATTTAAATCTTGCACAAGTTTTGCCGACCCGGTTAATTCCTGGGTATTGAGTTCCCTTCCTGTTGACCACATGGCTTCTGTTCAGAGCACCAGAGTGATAAGTAAAGAGAAATATTTCCAAGGTGTCTGAGGTAGTGAAGTAATTCCCGGCTTGTTCAGAGAAGTCAATCAGAGACATCTCGCACTCTCTTTGAAACACTGGTTCTAAAGTCACATCACAAAATGTCCAGAAGTGACAGGCTCAGTGTCTCAGCAACTTGCCATTATAGGTAACTCAATAAAATCTATTTTACTATAATGCAGTGGCCACAATGTTTACAAAAACATTCCAGTAAAACAGCGGGCTTGATATGGTGATAATTACCTATTGAAGTTTTAGCACAGAGTTTAGTACCTCAAAAAATATGATATAGCAAATCGATCTCTCCAAGTAAGATTAGACAGATAGAACAAACAGATACAGATAGTTCACTGATTTCTAACATTGTGTGCTTCAGGCTAGTGAGGAAATGTCACCATGCCAACATGGTGTGGCTGATTTTGGAAAAAAAAAAACCAGTCCTTCTGAATTTCCCCAAATTCTAGAAACTGTTGCTAAAAGGACGGCTCTCCCTGCCTTCTCTGCAAGGAGAATGAGCTTGTGAGGCAGACCTGTAAACTCCCATTTCTTCTACATGTTCAAGCGTTCAAGAGTATGTTGACTGGGCTTTGATAAACCTGATCTAGTAGAAGATGCCTTTGACAATGGCAGTGGGTTTTAAACTAGATGCTCTTTACAGATCCTTTCCAACCCAAATGGCTCTGTAATTCTATGACTCAATGATTCTAGTTGCTCTCTACAGTATGCTACAAACTGAAACAGCAGCATGGCAGCGTACTCATTCTAGCCCACCCCAAAACTAACATTTCACCTCTAACCCTGCTAGGGTGCCACCAGTGGCAGCTGTGATGCTCAAGTCTGGTTGTGATAGCTGAACCAGGCTCAGAGGAGATAGTGTGCACCAACCCAATATGACTAGTATGCACATATGATCAGTAGTCAATCATCTTACTCCACAAGCAGGGGCCAGCCCAGAGCCTGTGGAGCATGCACTGCAGTAAGCTGCAGGCCGCAATCTGTCCTCTGAGAAAGGTTATCCTCTCCACGTTATTCCCTGAGATAGAGATTCTTTACCTGCTACAGATAACTGGTATGGGACTAATAGCTAACTTCTTGAAATTTTACTTCTTGCAAGACTGAGAGACTTTTTATCTGCAAACAGCTTGACAACTTGCTGTCTGGTACAGAGTGATATAAAGGATTGATTGCATGTACAATCCTTTAGATATATACCATCGGACAAAGGGTTTATTCTGAACATCATGATTCAATGGGAGGATCTCCCTAAGAGTTTTGTCTGACTCTGTTCTCTATTCAGAAAATAGTCAGGTGACCTTGCCATCACAAATTTTGTTAAGTCATGTAAGCTTTGTTAAATCACAACTTAATAGCAATATTAAGTTGATGTTTCTCTCTTATGAATGAAGTGTATAATCTCCTCCTCGACAGGCAGCTTGTTCTTTAGCTTCTTATTACAGCCTGAGCAAAGAAGCAGTTATAATGGTCTATGGCAGAGACACTGAACTCACTGTATATTTCTGCATACCTCCATATGCAAAACTCTTCATTCAATCTATCTAGCATTTTCTAAGCCCTTGCAAGAATATAACGCTGCAACACTTTCTGTAGAAACCATGGAATTTGGAGATTTGCATTTCCTTTTACCAGATCAGCTGACCATATATATGTACAGCACAGCACACCAAAGCATATCTGAACTTCATTTTTCACGTTTTGTTGGAACAAGCATCATCATAATAAACATCCACCATGATCAAGATATAGCCCAGTAGGTTTATTACTCAGCTACTTGCAAAGTCTAATCCAGAGAGACAGAGTGAAACAGAATAGTGATTTGAGCTCTTGCTGCTGCTTTTATTTCACTTCATTTCATTTCAGGAACCTCCTTTATAATGATACCTAAATTACAACTGTCCTTCAGCACAGAGAAATACTGCCTTCCCTAGCAAATAGTAACAGAGGAATTTAAGAGAATTAAACAGCTTCATGGGGAATTTACAGCGTTCAGTTGCCTTTATATTCTTGTGGAAAAAAAATCAGCAGCTGCTGAGATTAAGCACCTAGTCCAAGCCAGAGGAGCATTCAAAAAGAAGCATCTTATAATAAGTTGCTCTGACCTGTGTTCCAAAAGGCCCTGAATTCAGAACACAGAAGTTCAGCCTTTCACAATGAGATCACCTTTCTCTCAATAAACTTCAAGCCTCAGATGGGTATATTATCTAATTTAACAGTGACTACTTTAGCATCAAGAAATAGAGTAATAGATGCCAGTAGTACAAGCTGGACATACATATGTGTTTTTAGTGTGGATATTCATAATATATTTGTGCATGATATATTTCTCCATGTGAAAAATACTGTTGAAGTCCCAAGTCAGGGGCTATACAAAAGCAAGTACCAGGAATTAGCTTTGGATAATAAAGTTGTGCTACCACATCCCTTGGCTTGGTGCTGAATCCTGTGTGGGGAAGGCCTCTTTTCATAGCAGAATTTCAAAACACATTACATCATTAGACCATGAATTACAAACGCTACAATGCAAATTGTCCAAAGATTGAGTAAGGAGAACATCTGTTCTCCAGCATGCAACTACAGCTCCTGGAGCTGCAGTCTGGAAGCATGTCTAATATTTCATTGCAGAGGGCTTTCTTTCTCTGAACACTGAACAGTGTGGGACTTTGGAGCATAAATTAAAGCTGGCATTAAGAAACATTTGCGGAAGCAAGCCTACAAGGGTTTTTCACATTTTTAAGAGGCAGGTGCTTCAAACATTTTGCAGCAAGACTGTATCACAAGAGCCCTGGTCACTGCTTGTTTTAGGTACACAGAACTGCTGTCCAATTTAACAATTCTTGAGCTTTCAACAATCACTACAGTTAAGGGGATTCACAAGCTGGAACCAGTCAGTGCCAAATTCACACCCAGAATGTTGCAACCATAGGAGGGCAGGCTAAAATTTACTCGCCTGCTTTTCAAAACTAAGTATTTTGCAGATGCTGCCCCAGGTCTCTATTTGTGCACTTGGAGCTTTCCTTTCATTAATAATTAGACTGATCTCGGGACTTTTAATGGAGTTCTCTCAGTTGGTTCATGAAAATCACTTTAAATAATTCTGCACAGAAGGCTAGAAATATTTTGTTAAAAAGCATCAAAATGCATCACTATTCCCATACAGAGAGGTTTTAGGGCTGTTTTGTGGGTAGGAGCAGGGAGTGAAAGAACACAAATCATTACATCTCAATTTTTCTGCATTATTTGCATGCGCTATATATTCAGGAAAGACATTTTTATGGGCTGGAAAGTCTCTCTCTTCCTCAGTTCCAATCACAAACAAGGAATGTCAGAAAACACTAAAAACACCATCAAAATATCTCATTATTAACTAACTGAATTCACACTGCAGTCATTTTTCTGTAACAGAACCAATCTCACACATATGTGCCCTGTGGACTGTTTGTAAGATTCCTCTAGAAGGAAAAATTGCACTGGTCCTTTTCTATTAACAAGAACAACTCACAGATCTAAGATCTGTTTTTGGATTTCCTTTCTAAGACCAGCAGAATCTCATCCTCATGCTTCATGCAAGGAACAGGGAAAGCCAAGTTTTGGCACCTAGACTCACTGCTGACATTTTCCCTTGGTTGTTACATTAAGAAAACTTCCAACCACAGATTGGCAGATGCCACGGTACCAATGCTGACAAGTCACCACCCTCAGAAAAGATGGCCTAAGTCAGGCTAAAGACCTTGCATGGGATTCTATTACTGCTTTCCAGAAGTCAGCTCTTAAGGAGTTTGCACATTTCTTCCTGGAGACCCAAGGTCAAGAATTGGAGGAAGGTGATAACACAAAGCGGGCTTATAGCAAGCTATTCACTCTCACCTTTCCACTCAATGTAAACCAATGTTATACCTATGTCAAGTTATACTAGAGGACTTTTATAAGTAATGTAACTTACATAAATTAAAAAACCTAGTATTTAAATAGGTCTTCTTCACTTGCTGGTTGGAATTTTATTCTCTTATGTTTAAGAAGTCTCTCATTCTCCTATGGAAAGACAGATGGGTTACGTATATGTTCTGAATTCTGCTTTGAAAGAAAAAACCAACCCTCTCTCTTGTAAATCCTATGAAATATTTGCAATTTTACTTCTCCTTCAAAAAAAAAATCTTTACAAAAATTTCCTTTGTTTAAATTTTAATTGTTTCCACATTACCATCTTGCCTACAGTTGCTCTGGATGATAAAAGGCATACAGAAAGTTCCATGTATGCATTATACATTAATTCCCAACAGGAGATCTATTCTTTCATCATGTTAATGCTAAAATGAATTATTCAATTAATTCAAACATCTCTCTGAGCTTCATTCCCCAAATCCTATTTTGTAATATCAAGAGTCAAACCATCAATTGATTGGAGGCCTGTCTTTGGCAGTCAGTAAAGTTGTGTGTACATTGTCTAATGGTATTTGTTAAGCATTTTCAAGTCAGGACAGTTTCTCCATATATAAAGAATGTTTCACAGAATCAAATTCTTGGGGGGTAATGGGTATAGAGAGGGAAACCTGGCCAATCACTGATGCATTCACTCCTTTCATGAGCTGAACTGCCGCTAACAGGCACCAAACATAGGCAACAAAGATCTGACTATTCAGCAACATACCACCAGGTCCTACATTCATGAATACAAAAGGATAACACAAGCCAAGCTCCTTGTCCTATCACTATCAGACTTTGTAAAAAGTTGGCCTGCACATTTTCTATGAGTCCCCTTTAAGTATTGGAAGCCCACAGTGAGATTTTCCTGGAGGTTCTCTGTTCAAAAAAGCCTGTAGCCCTCAATTGCAGTGTTCCTGTTGTTTCATGTGTTCCAACACATTTCCACGATAACAACTAAGTCAAAGTTTTCTAATTGCATCATGGTTTCCAACTCATCCTACTTATCACCCGTGCTGTGTGCATTGGTGTAGAGGCACCTCAGTCATGTTGCCCTGCTAGAGGATACTCCCTAACTCCTCTGGGACAAATCAGAGGTTTTTCTCTGCTGTTTCCTAAAACGTCAGCCCTCACTGGCTCCTTTTCTGTCACTCAGAAGTACATTCCCTTCCCCTGTCTAATTTAGTTCAAAGCCCTGCCAATCAGTCCAGACAGCTTGCTGTTCAGCACTCTCTTGCCACACTAAGTCAGCTGTGTCCTATCTGTCATCAACATTCTCTGCAGATTCTGCAGCTTCCTGCAACCAAAGGTCCATCTTTCCTAGTATATCACTTGTCTTCAAGCAATAACAAGGAATTCATGACTTTGTTGTCTCCAAAAATCTTTATGTGGGAAGCACAGATGCATGACATAGGCAAAATGCAAGGCAGTAATAGCAAAACAACAAAGTCTGTAGATTCTTTCATAACATACTTTCCAGAGAAGTCATCCTTTGAGTGTGTATTAGCCACTAGTCATTAATTTTCTTATTCTGAAATGTTATTATCAAACCAGGCAGTAGATAAAATGAGTTAGGAAACACCCTATGAATAGCCCATAATCAAAGCAAACAGCTCATGAACAACCAGCTTAGTTGTAAAATCACTTCTTAATGTCTTTGAAAATAGCTAGATGTTTTGCCATGATGCAAAGTCTCACACAGATATTCAGCTTCCCCTGGTGAATCTCCTAGGTTTAGGATGAATTCAGGGGCAGCTCACTGGGACAGTCCCTGGGCAAGGGTATGGCTGCCAGATGAGACAACTTATCTTTCCCAATACCTGCATGAGCACAAAAGCCCCACTTTGATGGCATGTTGATGTCCCTGAAAACCATACTGATCCAATTGCTTCCATTTCCTGATAGGCAACCTTGCTGCCTAAATTCTGGGGTCTTAAACAAGACCCAGCACAAAAGCACTATTTCAGGGCTGTTCCAAATGTGGCAGTGGATCCTAAACATCAAACTTCTCATTTCCCAAAGAACATCAATCCTTCTCCCTCTTTGTCCCACTGTTCCATTTGTCTCACGTTTTCTACCACAAATGTTACTGGAATTTCACTTCTGTGTTTGTTTTGCATGGCTCTTCCTATGTCTTCTCTCATTTAGGCAGTGTTCTCCATGCAGCTGAGGCAGGGGCAAGGACTGCTCACTGCTCTGTACACAACTGGCCCACAAGGCCTTCCTAGCTGTTAGGATAGGAGGCTCACCCAGCACTGGTGGTGGAAAAAAGACTGTGGGAGACAGAGCCTAGTTTCAGGGAGGTCAGAATGGAAGGTAATGCTCTCAAGCCCTTAAGTGTCCCCTTGATGACCCACACGCCCCCTGACACCTCTGTCTGCTCCTCCCAGCCTTTTGGCAAGTTTATTACAGTGCTTCTTCACTCTTCTCAAAGTCAAAAGCTGACAGTAGGAAATTGCCAGGCCCTTTGCTATTGCCTTAGAGATAAAAACCCTTACAATTCTCCCAGTGGGAAACAGGTTTAGTTAGACTTCTTATGAGAGCAAAAATGGTTTGGATGCACCTTGTGCTGCAGAGTACATCCTCCCCTGATACAGACCCAGCCACTGCACTCTGCCAGCAACATTTATCCTCACTGACTCCTGAATGATCAGTGAGATGTCCTTCCTGTGCATGCACACACACATACACATCACAGACGAAAAAGCAAAGCCCTGACAGGATAAAGAATTTATTTGTGGGCTTACACACAGTCCAGGAGCTGAATGCAGGCTTGTGTGTCACAGCCACATGATCTGTTTTTATGCTCAACACATACATTTAGGAAACACACTGTGTTTTAGTGCCATCCTATGGACACTCATCTCTCTTTTCTGTCGTGGAAACTGAACACTGCTATATCCCATGGTACCTTTAGAACAGACAAAAAAGCTCATTGCACCAGGCAACTTATCCAGGACAACGGAGCTTGTCCTCCGTTCCTGGCATTACCTATTAATAGGACAGAGCTGGGTGCGGCCAGAATGAAGGCTGGCTTAAGCACTCAGCCCTGAATGGTAGGGAAACAAATAAGCAAGAAAACCTCTCTATGACATACACTATCACAATTCTCCAGCTACAATACAACCTAATTCTTTCTCTGAAATATTTTGTCTACAGCACTCTCAATCTTCCAACCAACCTTACTAAACATAATTAACGTCTGGCTCCTTCTGCAGCATATGCTGAAAAGAAGGAACACTGGAATATATTGTTTCTTAGAAAGGCCAGAGAGGGTTTTGTGACCAGTGAAGTGATAAAATGACATTTGCACTTCAGTGGAAAACAGACTTTAAGTCTGCATTACTAAAGCAGGCTCTGTGCTTTTCTTGGGCAGCAAGTGAATTTAAGGTAAAGGGTGCCCTCTGGAGCAGCTCTGGAGAAAGACCAGACCTGCCAGGTACACCGTGCAGCAAAATCAACATAATTCCTACTCATATTACAGTCGAGGAGGCAGGCTGCTATTTTTATTGCCATTTTTACATCTGCTTTTTGCCTCAGATTGATTAAATTGGCAAAGCCAAATTACATTGAGTACTTAGCAGTCTTCTGGCTCCCCTCTAGCCATATTTTCAGTGTGGATTTCACCTAGACCTTTCAAATGTCAAACTACAATTTCTCAGTCCTCCTCCCACTCCAAGGAAGGAAGAGGTCCAGAGCCAGTAAAATAAATAAACAAATAGAATAACATTATCAGTTTGGTTAAGTTTGAAAATTCAAGTCTCAAAGACACTTAATGCCTTTATACTCTAGGAAGACTGTACTGCCATTATTCTGCTTCCACAAGAGTGTGCACATTTCAACATAGAAGCTTTAGTGTCAGGCCTTGTAAAGTTTCACTTACAGAATTCATGAGCAATATGTATTGAGGTGTGACTGTATGTTTCTGCATTACATAGTTTATTCCCAGGGCTACAGCACTTCAGCTGTCGTAAAGGGCATCAGATCAGGGAATTCATTCTACTTTAAAGAAAATATAAACTTTGCAACATTTCTTAAGACATATTGATTTCCTCACCCACATTTGAGGTTTTGGCTATGTTAACTTATTGCATGGGGCCATGAAAGGACAAGCAGAGAAGGGGAAGGCTACTAGTGAAGACTGCTAGCAAATCCCCATTTGGTTCACTCTTGGATACTGCCTTTATTCTGGTGCTAAACACCAACATATGAAGTCAGGTATCCCAGACATCAGAAAGGCACAGCTGCAATTGCAAAGAGGTGATGGCAGCAGGAGCCCTAATGGGCAATCTGATGTCAGGACCTGGGAGGGGGACACTGAAGGCCTTGATCAGCCTCCTGGGCCACCATCTACCTCCTGCCCAGAATCCTATGAGTCCCACAGACCTGAACTTTCACTCATTCTTTGAGCAACGCTGTAGGAGAACACATTTCCAGACATGTTGCAGCTGAGCCCAGAGGAGACATGGACGCCACTGGTCTGGCCTCTGAACAACAGGTACACTTCTGGACTTGACCCATCACTGCAGGCTTGCCTAAAGTTCACCGGACCCTATCTGACCTGAGTTACTACCACTGGCCCCAGTCATAACTCACAGACTTGCATTCCAACCTGCTTATCACCTCAGAGTTGTATGATAGTCTAGATTCCCAGTTGATAATAGCATGGTAGATAACAGCAGGACAAGGGGAAATGGTTGTAAGTTGAAGGAAGGAAGATGTAGGTTGGATATCAGGGGGACGTATTTACCACAAGTGTTGAGGTCCTGGAGCAGGCTGCCCACAGAGGTCATGGATGTCCTGTCCCCAGAGGTGTTCAAGGCCAGGTTAGATGAGGCCCTGGGCAGCCTGGTCTAGTGGAGGTGGGTGGCCCTGCCTGTGGCACAGGGGTTGGAGCTTTGTGATCCAAGAGGTCCCTCCCAGCCCAAGCCATTCTACAGTTCTATGATTCTATGACGTAGGCCTGCTCACCTTGCTTGGTCGCTGTAGGCTGATCCCTGGCTGGTGAGGTGCCTGCCCTGCGAGACATCACCTATGGCTCCTTGCTCTTTCTCCTTTACAGAGCATCAAGCATCCTCAACAGCTGAGAAGAGTTTACAACATATTTTGTGCACCAATATCTGGTATTTTCTTAAATGATGATAGGAAATCAGACTACAACAGTGAGTCTGAAATTAAATACAGTAGGCAGGAAAATCTGACATGACTACTTTTTTAAATAAAAAAATCACATTTATGCAGTGCTTTTGGTGGTGAGTGAGGAAGATATACAGCATAGGCCACCTCATGGGGATCTAATGAAGAGAAAGCTGATGTTTCCCATCCGCTGTGCTATGTACATACAATGCTAGCAGCACTGCATCTGGCCATTTCAGTCCTGTTTCTTCACATCTTAGCACAATTCCTTGTCAGGCCAGACTTTATTCTTTCTAGTGCACTGCTGGATTGAGGATGGTAGGCATAATGCAGGTGCTGCTTAACACTTAAAGTTTTGCAAATATCTTTAATCACTTGTCTTGTTAAATGAGTGCCTCACGCACTACCATTGTAACAGGAATGCCAAATCAGCATACCAAGTCTCTTTTGAAGTTTCTTGACTACTGTAATGGCATAAGCACGTTTGTAGGAATAAGCTTCAGCCCAGCCTGCAAATGTGTCAACAATTACAAGCACATAGGCACTGGGATGAAATCTGTCTGCAGATTAGTAAAAGGTCCCCAGGCTTTGGGATGTGCTGCAGGGCCGGTTTATATATGATGGCCAATGTTACAGGTCAGGCAAATGGGATAGGTATGCAGCAATCATCCCATCTTTGCTAATGTGCTCCAAGGAGTGTGACAAAAGAGCAAGTTAGGATAAAACAGAGAGGTGCTGCCAGGAAGACATCCAGAGAGTGCCCTAAAGAATCTGAGTGTTAATAGGCAAACTGCAGAGCCAGAAGTCCCTCTCAGGTGTGTGTTGTGCTACAATAATAAAAATTCTGAAAGAGAACATGGTGCAGATCGAGAGAGACAATTAAAAATCTAGAGAGGGACAGGTGTCAATGAAGGGTGAAACTCCCAGAGATGAAGGAGAGAGATAAATTCATCCTGCTGTGTCTCTGGTATATCATGAACATTCCACCCGAAGAACAGAGCAGTAGGACTTGAGAGAAAAGTGAGGCAGATATAGGACCAACTGAAATACTTAGGGGAGTTATAACAGGATATGGGATGAATTGTCCTGCAATACCCACAGCATTTATAACTTCAGAACACTATATAATGCCTGGGAAGTCACAGGCACATAAAGCAGAACAGGAAATCCCAGACAGGTTACATTTTCCTGCAACAGGACAGTTTAGATAAGGTCTATGCTTAGGGCTGGTGGTAGAGTCAATTTCTTCCTCCTGTTCTCTCAAGTAATCCAGAAGATACAGGGATCAACAAGAAAAAATAACCTAAATGTGTAAGGTCACTCACAATATCCAGCTCTACTAGATCAGCAGTATGTGTAACAGAAAGACATAAATGCTGGGGTGGATTAGCTTGTTGGTAAGTTAATTTCTCCTTCAAAACTTTTATTTTTTTCTGGTTGCCTGTTAGGTCCCAAGCTTATGAGTCGGTGCATTGTTTAGAAGCCTTGTTTTACCAGCAACAACAAGAGAGAAGGCCTCTTCCTGTTTAGTTTGGCTCCTGGAGTTTAGAAGAAAGAGAGAGCTTACAGTTTCTCCTGGTTATAGCACAAAATGAATGAGCTGAGTCTCAGCGTCATAACTGTTAGGGAACATCATGGCACCAAGTGCAAAACAATGCCAGTACAGTCAGAGGCAGAAGCTTTATGAACTATGTTCCTCATAGGGAACATTTGGGCAGCATCTCTGTCCCTACGTTCTCTCCTCAGCGGCTGCAGGGACCCAAACCATGCACAGTTTCAAAGAAAAGAAGCAGAACAGCAGCTTAAAATACAGCTCTGGAGCAGGTCTACAAATGTAAAATTAACATAGCACAGTTTTTCGTACTTAACATAATCTCTTCTGTATGCAGCATGTAACCTTACCTTTTACTATGTAAGAGATAAAACTTCTGAGTTACATTTTCCAATTATTACCTGTCTAGTATAGCTGCAGCAGGACTGTATTGAGTATTTGAGTTTCACTGGGGAAACATAATTACAGTTTGAAAAAGTGTTGAATGCATTCCTATCACATCCTGACTAGTAGTTTATATGCTAAAAAGAAAAATGCTTAGGGCTCAGTTCATAAGAGCTTTATGCTTCATTTACATTTTTCCATGCAGTTTACTTGGAAAAGTGGATAAATAATGTGAGCCTTTGAAGCAAAATATGAATTTTGGTGAGCCATTCAACTCCTGGCTCCATATACAGAGAGAAGCATACCTTGATCACCTTAGTTACCAAGGTAAGTATAAAAAGGCTGTCTTCAAAGTAAAATTCACTAAGCAGAAGCAAGACTCACACCACATAAAAGTCCTACTTCCAAGCTACCTTATTCATAGTTACCTTGAATTCAACATCTAAAGGCTGAAAGTTTCCAGCAGCTAAAAGAATTAGGAACCTAGGGATTTGAGATGTTTTCTCTACTAGGTGCCACTAAATATTTGTGAGTATCTCCTTATGAATCCTCAGTACCATTTAAAGACAAAGTACCTCTTTAAAGACCTCAGTACCTCTTCAAAGACAAATCCGTTTTGAATGTATGCCTGCATTGCTAATGACAGAAATTAAAAAGGAATGTACCATTCTCCTCCAAAGTAATGACCATCACTTTGCAAATCATACCTTCTGCAGTCCTAATGGTTACAGGTGTCTATATGAAAAAGCCCAATATCTACCTTCTGAGACCCTCCTCAAATAAGTAACTAAGACAAGTAACTAACTCAAATCAGTAACCAAGACTTTAAGAAGAGTAGCCACCACCTCAAAGTTTCCAATCAAATTCCAAAGGTAACGATCAAAATGCAAGAACTGGCAATATGTCATTATTCTAATTGGTTGTCAACATTGTTTATCTGATGGTTGGGGTTTTTTTAGTATTTTCTATGTCTTAATCCAGCCCTCTCTGCACAATAACTGTACTAAACAAAGTCAGTAGCACGCAGAGTGGCATTCCTCAGCTTTAACAGAAGAAATATCCTGGAAAAGAACATCTAATCTATATTTTTGAAATACATTCTCTAAAAAGCTGCTTTCTTTGATAAATTGCTCTGGCTAATCAAAGCTACAAGGAATTAAAAAGATTTCAATGTGTGGATGTTGGTTAGAGGGCTGTAGGCAAGGCACAAACAGCCTTGGTCTTCCGCGGTTAAATCGCAGACTGAAAACTCACACCAAAATGCCCACAAAACTGGGAAGAAAATTGAATGTTCAGATCTGCTTCTTTCCCATCCACCAGTATTTCTTCTGCTCCTTTTGGTGTGTGAACTTTGGCTTTTCCTGATCCTGATCTCTTCTTCTCGCTCCATCCAACACATCATTTTTTAATCCAAGTAGGAAATGCTATGAATGGTTTAAGAAAATCAGCCCAGCAGATAAAGTCGTGGTTCATAAAACTACGCCCCACATCTTGAGGAAAGACACTGTGCTTCATGTTCCACCAAAAGCAGTTATTGCCCTCAAGCAAGATGTTCCTCATGAACAGGAAGGTAACGCATCCTTCCAAGCATCAATGCAGTCTCCTCTGTAAAGATCTGTGTGATGCTACTATTGTAAATACAGCACTTATTACAGAACAATATGTCTGAAACTTCCTGTTACAAACCCATCTTAAAGTATTTATGTCTTTACCAAATCTGAAGTATTTGGCAGGATATTTTTCAGGATCTTTCTGAGACTGCTGATTCGGGGGAGGAAGGTGACTCATTTAGGCTGATGTCACTCAGCCCTTTCCAAATACAAAGCCAAGAAAAACAACAGTGTTTTCTCCACATCCTTTCCTCCAAGAGGCCATTGTGACTCTGATGTAAAGTGCAGAGAACTTAGAACAACAGAGAAAGGGTGGCAAGTGAAGGAGCATGTCACCCTGGGAGGGTAAATGATGACAACTACAAGGTCATTTTCAGCACAAAACAGCTGTTCTCATACGGACTTGTCAAAAATCAGTTTTTTGCTAAAAACAGAAAGAGTTCAAGATGCCCCACAAAGACAGAGTAATGGTGAAGCCCCAAGCTATGCAGAACATATGTCCCTGCATTCAGCAACCACGTTTTTAGAGCAGCTGAGCCAAGAGCACTGAGTGGCCACTGAAACCCATGTCAATTCAGTAAGAAATGGCAATGCAGAGTGCTCTGCTTGCAGCTTATTAAACTAGGTGACTGTTCATAAATAACTATTTCTAATTCACAATTAGGAGGTGTCTAGCTAATTCTCTGAATGCCAAACACCCCATGACTTTCTAATCCAGATATAAATAATGCCTCATCTTTAGTACAAGCCATTGCTGAATTATGGGATTACCAAAGCAACTTTTCCCATTTTTCACGATCCTTTTTCCATTACCTGAAAACAGTTGTGCACAAATATGCTTGCGAAAAAGAATGTGCTCATTTTGCAATCTTTGCTGCCAAACTTGTCTACAGCAGTAGGAGGCAGGTGTGGGTTTATAACCAAGTCTGGCAGAATCCTAACAACATCAGTGTGAATGTCAATACTAAAATTAATAGGCTGCTTTATGCGTGCATGAGCAGTTGTGAATTGGTGGGGAGGCGGGGTGTGGAATTAGAAACCCACAATAAGCAAAATGCCCTGTGAAGTCACAAGAAGATGCCAATCACTTTGTTGAAAAAACAAAAACTAATCCATTTTAAAATGTACTTTCTACATGTCTCACTGAAATACATGATGCTTAGCAGACTGAAGGTTTTTGACTGAACAGGTGATTAGCAAAAAACACATCCTTTCTCTCCTCGTTTCTCAGAGTGTTTCTTCAGCCAACTGCCTGGTGAAAGTCAAAGAAAAGCAGCATCAGAGAGCTGATTTGATTGAAGAGAAATAACTAGAAAGCCAGAAGGAGAGATTATTCAGAGAGCAATTTCACCTGGGGTAGCAAAGGGCAGAGAGGTGTTAACAGTAAGTACTACATGGGGTAATTGTCTCCACAGCCAAATGAAGGAAAGCTCTGCTTCACTCATTGGAGTGTCTGAATCAAAAATTTCAGACAGTACTCTTAGCTACTGTGGCCTAACTTGCCCACTGAAATACAAAGGCAGGGGAAGATCTCAGAGCACTGGTGTTCCTCATGATAGAGTCAGTGATCTGTTAGAACTGCTCACTGCCATAGGAAGTGAGTGAGACTTTGGAGAGACCCCTGACAAGTGCAGGGAAGGTGGATAACGTTCAGTGCAAAAGAAACCTGTGGAGCTACCACAGAGAACTATCAAAGCTAAAGGAGCCTGGGAACACCAGTGCCTGCCAAACAACTTACATCAGACCATTGGGAAGTCAGCCCACTGTTCCCACACAGCAGAGATCTGCTGCTGATGAGCATGAGAGAGAAAGAGAGAGAAGGGAGGGGAAGACAGAAGAATCAAAATATCAAGCCTGATTAAGTTTCCTGTCCGGAGGCTCTGAAAATTGATAAGTATCCTTAGGAGTTGGCAAAGTGGAGGAGTGGGCTGGAGCTAAACAAAGACAACTTGTGCTTAAGAAATTAAGCTTTATGCACTCCATTTACAGTAAAGAGCGGCAACAACCTGAGAATCTGCTACATGCAAATGCAAACCAAAGAGGGCAAAGTGAATGGCTTTGACCAAAATAAAAAAAGAAAAATATTTTTTTTCTAATAGGATTAGATGTTTTTCTTGAACATTCCTTGTTTACAAATGAAGTTAAACTTTGTCTTCTCAGTTCCATATAAGACCTCCTCTAGGTGTAGGTAACTGCCTCTTATGATCTAGCTTTTGTTTCTAGGGGTAATTTTGGTTCTTCAGCCCATCCTTCAAGGGACATGAACTCCACCTTTACAAAGGTAACACAAGAAAACCCACCAACGGCATTCTTTCTGTTTGAGCAATAATGTACCTTATAATAAGGCAACACAACTGCCTCTGTACCTTTAGATGACTCCATATCAGGTATCCTCATTTTTATTTCTAGGTAGAACATTTAAATAACTCTCTTGCATTGCTCTGCTAACATCAGAAGCTGAATGAGGGACTACTAATACTGAAAGCACAAACTGTTCAGAAAAGCCTCTTCCACGCAGACCTGGGTTTCTGACTGTTCCTTTATCAATTCTTCTGAACTCCCTACTGCCCTTGTAGACATCTTATTTAGCAGATATTGTCTCCATGAAGTACAGAGCTTGTGTACACTCACTTGGGAAAACATAGCCAGGAGAAATTTTGAGCAACAGGCACAGAATAACTCAAATCTTGGTGTGGCAATACATAGGACATTATCTAGCTAGTATAATCTGTTCTGTTCTCCAGATAAATAAGCATGAGCTTCACACCACCACAGAATAAAAGAGGTTTGCTTTTGGATACAGGTACTCACATAGAGATTTGCTGTGTTATTGCTCTAGGTGCATGCATTTTTTAAATCAACTTCCCAGTTTCTGAGAGTATCCAGTTTGCATATTGTACAAACAGGCTGTTACCCAGCAAAAAAACAAGAGCAGCAAGCCAAGCTGCCACCTAGTGGCGTTCTGAGGATGAACGGCGTCCTTTACAGCTGCGTTCATCCCTCATTCCTTTGGCAATTCTGAATTTGATAGCGTTCCTCATTTTACTTGAGGAAAGCACCCTTGACAGAAGAGCTCACATCACAAAGCAAAGAGAACATATGATGCTGATGGTAGCGGAGCTATGGCTCTCCATCCCTTTGCAAAGCTAAACAACTTCATAAACCTCATTCTGTTGCAAGGTATAAGGTATTGAGAAGGCATTTCCAGGTCACCATATTCCACACAGGCAAAAGGGGAAGAGGAGCAAAGAAATAGAAGAGATAGAAGGATATCTATGTTGACATTACTAAACTATGTCTTCCCATATCTGCCTTTGGTGTATCAGATGAAAATCTATCTAGAGACCAGCAAACAAGCAAACTGTGATGGATGGTGTGATGGAAAAGCTTAAGAAGGTTTAATTTATTAGGGCAATATAAAATGTCATCTATTCCCTTGAAAATGGGACAAAAGATATTTCCTACAGAAATATGGAAATCCATGAGATTAATTCAAGCCACTGAGACAGGTCACTGCGTAGCCTTTCATAGAGGCCCTGTACATTGATGCAGGACCAACAAGTGAGTAGAAAGCAGCAACAGTAATTGAAAGACATCGAACACATATGAATTAGCTACTAAAAGCTACAAAGTATCAATGAAGCTACTAGCACATCAGTGTTTCCTCTCAGAGGCAGACACAATTGCATGGAGGAGGAATGGAGAAAAATGCTTGGATTGTGACATGAAGTCCAAGCATGTCTATGATGAACACTTTTGGATCTGGGAGCTTGAGAATGAGAGGAGTGAGCAGCAGGCATACGGCCAAGGCAGTGGGAAGGCAATGATGGATTAAAGGGGGCAACTGATTGAATGTGGCCTCTGTATATAGATATATTCTCTGCTGTTAATGATAGCAGCACTTAGTAGCTGCTTTATGGGTAAGCCAAAGATTCCATATCCACATATGGAAACAGAAATTACAATCAAGACCTTTCATTAATTAAATCATTTGTTAACGAGTCAAGGGAAATCGCAGAAAGACAAAATCAAAGAGCAACTCGAGTTACTTTAAATGTCACTTTGGTCTTTTGGAGGATATTTTAATGCAGTAATAATTTCTTGTATGACTTCGGTGTTCCCCCAGGAGTAGCGCAAAAGCCTGCAAAGATTGCCTCAGTTTTCTGACTTATCATCCCAAACTGATAAGCTCACAACTTTGCCGTGTTGTAATGCTGAATTTAGCCTGCTTTGTTGCCTGCTTCCCCATGATTTTTATGGAAAAGTTTTCTCAGGAGGAGTTTAGCCATCTCTAAGATTGGTTACTGTCATACTAAGTACTGAGAAGACTCAGTACCACAGCACTACAGAGTGAAAGAGCACTTAAAACATAGAGTCTCTCTCTCTCTCTCCCCTAAGTCTCCATACACTGCCATCATCCAAGCTCAAACTCCCTATAGCATGTGTGGTACTATATAGTAGTACTGTTACTCTACTACTGAGTACTATAGAATATGTATTCTGTAAAGAAAACAAAGAAATTCTTGTAGTGACAATAAAAACATCAATTATAGCAATGCACAAATGTTCAGAAGGACAAACAGCTTATTTTGGATCTAGCTAGAAGTACACAGCAATGTTACTGTCTGTGTCAGACCCCTTGCCACTGCAGCACCAGGAATGAGTGTGAGTGCCCCCACCCTGCTCCAGCACCAAGCCCACATTCCTGCCTCATATCACCTGATCACAGCCCTGTACTAGGACAGTAGCAGCAGAGTCCTCTTCAAATCAGGGCTGCTGTGGGGACTATCATTGTTTTATATAATATAAAAAGCTGCTGGAGAGCTTTAAACCTCAGCGGGTGTCAGCAATCTAAATGCATCTTGGCTGTAAAGCCTGAAGTCACTAATTTAATGAAGATAAAATTGGTGCAAAATCATGTTCCCTGACTGAGAGCAGATCTGCCATGCAAAATATCGTATCATCTTATTATAAAGAATTTTCATAATATAAGTAATTAAGGGGATGGAAGCACCTACTATTTGTTTCTGGATATCTGATTTGACCCAAAGAAAGTACTACATGGCAAAAGAAATGCAAAAGTAGCTAACAGGTAACCATTTGATCAATTAATTTAAATAGCCTCCAGCTGTTGAATGCTCGGTGTTTTATCCAGTAGCATAATCTCATCCACACACGTTTACTTGATGGTACTTTTAGCCAAATCCTTATTTCTTTGACAATACCACAAAGCACCCAAAGTGCCCAGTAAACCAGATATCTTCCCAAAAGGAGAATCTCTGGGCACATGCTCAAATCTCTCCTGTGGATATGATGGTCTAAATGGCAGCATTTACTCATTTCATATTGTTCTCTTGCTCAGCATCAACGTATGTACAGCAACACGCACTTTTAGGGAAGATAACGGCATCTTTGGAGATTTTACTTTAGTCTTTATACTTCTTTATTAACAGATCCAAATTTAATCTTCTTTAGCTATGAGGTTCATCATATGAATATTAACACACGACCCAAAGGGCTCTATCTCATGAATATGAATTAGAGGGAAGACTTTAAAAAAACAGAAAGCCATTTTAGGAGAATTGTTTTTCAGAGGGACATGGGTTCTAAATTAATCAGCATCTAGTGAACACACATAACACCAGCACTGTAGGGCAAAAGCTTGTTTAATAACGGCATTTCACTTGTGCCAGAAATTGAGCCAGAAAATGTCAAGTTTATACTGCTTGAAATATGCAGCTGGACCCAGTAGGTAAGAAAGTAAAACACACCTCCAGAAAAACTTAGACCCCGTCATTACTGTTCCTACCAAAGAGAAGGTCTGAACAAGCAATTTTTATAGGCACCCAGTGGGCCATCTAGAAGAACATGGTATTTTCCAGACAATACAATTTGGTTCTCTGTCTTGTGTTCAAGGGGAAAGTTATTTGTCTTTGCCTCTCGTCACCCACATTTCAAGCTCATTCATAACTCCATAGTCAAGGGTGGCTCTGAAAACTGGCTCAAAAAAGTTGAAACTGCTGACTTTTGAAAATCAGGTAAACGCAACTTACAGAGAAGTCACCACCTCTTAGCTATAACCTCTTAGTAAAGCCCTTGACAAAGCTGTAAGCAAGACCTGAACAGAACCTCTGGGTCATTTAAAAAATAAAAATAAATAAATAAATAAATAAATAAATAAATAAATAAATAAAAGAATTAGAAATCTATTTTCTGTCAGAGTAGCTCAATTGTATTTTATGTGTGGATGGAGCAACACTGAACAGGTAGGAGGAAGAGAAAGAGCTGGGGAATAAGAGTTTGTTTTGCCCTCTGTAAGACTGATAGTGCTGGGAATGTCCTCGGTACAGAGCGTAGAAGAGAAACATTGGACTGACGCAGAGCTCAAGCCCTGAAGCTCTAGAAGGAGCTGGAGAACTCTGGGAACTCTGTGAGCTCTCCATGACCTCAGGATATAACTCATATTTCATTTTGCCCAAACACTTCTCCATGAAGCATCCTTTCTTGCTAGCACAAGTCATTGCAAAGTCTGCTAACTAAAGACTATCCACCCATATCTCACTGGGTTTACATCCACTTTACATTGACTTTACTCTGCTTTACACAGTTCCTAAATCTTCCCATCACACAAATGGTGTGCATCTGGTAGGAATTTTTTTCCCTATACAAAACACCCAGAAATGAATTTACCCAACTATTATACATTTATAAATAGGCTTTGCAATACAATCTTGCATTAGTCACATTTTTCATCTCCTTCTTTAGTTCTCATTTACCTGCAGGCTTCTGCAGCAGCGAGATCTGCAGCTATGATGGTATGGAGAACCTCACCACACTCAAAGATAGATATCGCAAAGAGCACATCTCAAAGAGCCTGTTGGGAAGAGAAAGACCTGTCTCAGCTGTCTGTGACACAAATCTGAATAGCCCTCCAATGGTGGAAATCCTACAGCCTAAACATGCAGTTTAGCCCCATTTCTCTCGCCTGCTGTAGCGACAAAACAAGCCTTTCACAGAATCACAGAATGACCCGGGTTGGAAGGGACCTCAAGGATCATGTAGTTCCAACCCCCCTGCCTAGTTCTGCCTTGGCATGGAAGTGAAGCTCTACACAGGAGCAAGCTGTAGAGATGGCAGCCCAAGTGCAGTGCTTCATGCCGACGCCTGGGGGCCCCATCAGTCGTGCAGCAGCTGCTGCAGTACCTCCTTCCAGTCAACGGGCGGCAGGAGCGCGCCCTCAGCGCTCCGACCGGACGGCCCCTCGGAGAACAGCTAAAAATATACATAAATCGGCTCGTTCCGGCTCTGCCACAGTAGGAAAGACTGTAGGAAAGACTGCGTTTCGCCACCTGGCCCTAAAAGTGACAGATGTACTCTGGAAAATTACACTTCCCTGCCGCCCAACATGGCCGACGGCACTGGGGTTGCTCAGGACTACCACCCCCAGCACTGCCCTGCACTGTGCGCCTTTCCTTCCGCTTCCGTGTCATAACACAGGGAAGCGGATGAATGGCGTGGGCTTTAAACACTTTAAACTCGTCGGCTGTAGCATGGATCAGGCACAAGGAAGCTGCCAGGCTCTGAAAGCAACACCTTGATTTCATTCTGTTTAGTCACTCACTGGTAGGACCTGGCACTGCGCACCACATGCAGAACAGACATCTGGTAAGCCAAGGCAGAGCAAAGGGCAGTTCTGTGCTGAGCCTTAAATCCCACATAGCAAACAGGAAAAGGAATCCAAGGCAGAGTAAGTAAATAGCTGTAAAGCTTTGGAAGAGTGCTGAAGTGCTGCTTCTTTACGTTAATGAATATGCGAATGATTTTCCAGCCGTAACACTGTTGATGGCACTATATTACAGCTGACCCTAAGCATCCAATAGGAGGGGATACCCAATAAAAAAGGACAAGAGAGGAGTAAGTGCTGTGCTCAGTTAAGAGCTGTGCTTGCTCACTCTACAAAGCAATCCCAAGGCACAAACATTTCCTCCCCCTTTGGGCTGGAGCGTGTGGGTGTCCAAGAAAGGGGAAGCCCTGCAGCTCCCAGCTGTGCAGAGCACTCAGCCAGCACTGAGCGGTGCCAGCTCCTCCGCCCATCAGCGCTCCTATGCTCTGCCAGGAGCAGGAGGTGTGTCAGCACACAACGCCTGGCAGCAGCTCCTCACTGCTGCCTGTGGGCACCGAGCTTTATTTCCACTCATGTGCTTCATGCTGCACAGCTGAATGTTTATGTATTGCCGCTTGTAATGTGCAGCGCTTCACTGTTCAAGGGCAAATTCACATTGCGTCACTCACGAGCTATAAATGGAGAGCGCTAACAGCACAGCGGGAGCCGCTGGGAACGTTCTGTCCTCGCTGGCTTTGTTCTGTGTTTAAGATCCTTCACTCGGAGCACAGAAAGAACAGCAAAAATCTGTTTACAAATAAACTGCTTGAATGATCTAGAAGCCGTTTATAGTTTCGGGATGAGCATCTGCGCAGCCTGACCTGGCAGGGCTAAGTAGCCCATGGCAGGGTTTGGGGCTGGCTTTAAGGTCCTTTCTGCCCAACCATCCTTTGATTCGATGATTCTATGACTAAATATTTACTAAAAGATTAAGAAGCTCCACGAATGTGCTTAAGGGGCCTTTCAATGTTCAAGAACCCGACAGCTTAAGCTAGACAGGTGGGGAAATGGAACCCACCCGGCGTTCCGGAATGCCGTGATTCGACACCCGATCCGACCACGGGGAGGATCCAACGGTACCAGCACGGCTCCATCCCGCAGCCGCTCCCCTCCCCGCCCCGCGCCCCGGCCGCCCCCCTCAGGGCGGGGTGAGGGCGGTTGGGGGGGCTCGGCCGCCATCCCCGCCGCCATTGGGGCCCTCGCGGGGCCGGGCCGCGCCGGGACCGCCCCCATCGCTGCATTGGTCCGGAGGCCCCGCGGAGAAGAGAGGCGGGTCGGGCGGGAGCTGAGGCCGGAGAGATCTGGGGAGGTGCCGCCGCTCGCCGCCGGCTTCTCGGGTACGGCAGGAGGACACGGAGGAGAAGGTAGGGCCTCTCCGCGGCGCGGCGGGAGGAGGGAGTCGGGTTCGGCCGTCGCCTCCCCTCCGCTGGGTGCGACCCTAACGGGTGCGGCGGGCGGGGCTGACGCGGTATTCCCCCCTGCGGCCATAGCGCTGCGCTGGATGCGCGTCCCCCGGGGCACGGGTGGGCTTTTGCGGTTTCCTCCTCTCGGGATGGAACGTCTCCATGTGCCGTGAGGCAGCCTCGCTGCAGGGAGGGTCACCGCACCGCTTGGTGTACGGCTTTGTCCGAACGCCAAACGCTGCGTTTCCTCGTCTGTGTATACAAAGCGCTCCTTTAGGTTAAATACTCGGAGGCTGACAGGATCAGGCGGAGCCCCTCGCAGCAGATTTCCCCCCGCACCCCCAGCCTGTTTCTCCCACACTGGCTTTTCTCAGTGTCTGCAGGTGTATTGCTTAGGAAAGAACAAGCTGTCCCCAGCCGAAAGCACAACTATTTACATTGCAGCAGCCACAGCATGGTTTCGTGTTCCTTGCTTGCAGAGACAGCTGAAGAGCACAACCAGCGTTGGGGTGCAAGAATCATAGAATCGTTATGGCTGGAAATTACTATTAAGAACACCTAGTCCAATCGTCAGCCCATCCCTACCATGACCACCAAACCTTCCTGGTGGAAAAGGGCTTTTAGGAGGTGAAACTGATGGAAACAAACCCATTAATTAGCCCTGGATGTATCTTCTGATTCACGCTGTGGGCTCTGGGAGCTCTAAATATAGCTACTGTCTCTTGCTCACCTCTCCAGCTGACAGAAGTGCGGGTTTTGCACATTGGCAGGCTTTCAGTTTAGTTGAGCTGTGCTTGGCAGGAGGAAGTGAACGTGCTGTTGCTGCGAGTCAAGGGCAACAGGAAACAGAAAGAAAATATCAAGGAAGAAAATCAGTTATTAACTACCTGCGAGCATAGCGCAATAAGGGTGAGATGTTGCAGATGTCCAGGAGTAAAATGGAAAATCACTCATGGTGGAAATGGGCCAGTTGATTCACATGGTGTCTAGGCCAAATTCATCCAGTGCAACAATATTGATTCCCAGCGTGTTTGGCATTGATAGAGTTGACTGTTCCTCTGTAAATGCTAAATAAACACATCTTTCCTCACCTAAGATACTACATTAAAGATAAACCACGAGCAACCAAAGCAACTTGCTTTGAGCTGTGTAAGCTTACTGCATGCCTCCAGAATGTTTATGTTACAGCCATTTTCTAATTAAGCAACTGCTCACCACGTTACCTTTACGATTGTTTTTGCAAGCACCCAGTTTTTGTCTGTAATTTAAAGAAACCAGTGTAAAACCATATGTCAGAATGCAAGATGCAATTATGATTTGAATCTAGAAACCACAATGGCAAGGCACTTCAGTCCACAGTTATGTATCTCAAGGGTATGCATATTGCTCACTCTTTGCTGCTGGATTACGTTATACGCTTCTGCCATCTTATGTATTTTTAATCTCTTTATCATGGTATGGAATGCTTTTCCTAGCTTTGCTCTTGGCAACTCTCCAGTACAAGCAAACATTTAGCAATAATAAGAGTGATCCCTCACTTAACTCTTAGCATGGTTAGTTACAGCGATCTGAAGGTCTAGGTCAAATCTATCTGGTGCAACAACATGGGCTTAATACCAAATGCACTGTAGCTCTTTTGAGTTTCATCATTTGGGCCTGTTACTCTGCAAATAACTAAGCAAATTGCTTTTTTCAGCTTGCTAGTTGGATCAGTGTCAATGAATTTTATCTGTGTTGAGCCAGCTGGTGTGTCTGATACATCCAAGCCAGAAGAGACATCTGAAAAGTGGAAGATCTTGTTTCCTGTGATAGCTCGGGGATTTCAGGGTTGGGTAGTGAAGAACACCAGGCAGAACAGCTAGAAGCTGCAGGGACAGTGTTTGTGAAGTTAAAGTGAGCAGTTGTGCATATCTACAGATAGATTTAGTGGCTGCTCTTTGCCTTACAAAAAAAGAGATAATCATAATTCCCTTTCCAGTTCTGTTTTGAGAAGTATTACTCAAGTCCTAATGAAATGGGTCGGAACTGAATATTGTGCCTCTTGTGCACAATAAAATCAAAGCATGGATATTTTTTCCCACCCCCCGCAATTCACAGCACATATGTTTTATCAATTACTTGAGCTGTATGCATGATAAACTCATTCTACAACCTTACCTCATATTTCCTGCTTTTAATGAGATGGAACAGAGTCACTACCACCTTCGTTAGCTCCATCGCAACCCCTGCTACCTCTGAAAATATGGGATATGACGGTGGAGCTGCCTTGTCTCAGTTTATCTGCAGCACTCCACATCAGAACTGTAACTGTGGGCTGGTCTGTGCAGGATTGTTTCTCGATGAGTCATGCAGAGGATCTGTAGCCTCTTCTAGGCAGTGCTGTGCTATGCACGATTAGCGGACTCTGACTGTGAAATCGTTTCCTGAATGATGTAACTGATAGTCCCCCTTCCTGCTCTGATTCTTGATCAGTTTTCTCTTTGTTCTTGAAGACATTCCAGCTGCTGCATCTCTTGTATCCCTACGAATCTCTGTGAAGACGAGTTATGTCAACAGCTGCTTTAATCCATTTGGTAAGAAACGGAGGTTATCAAGTACGAAGGAGAGCCCTGCTGACTTCCCGCCTCTTGCAAGACGAGAAGCGTACGACAGTCGAGTGCTGCATTTCCACCTCCGAACGCCGGTCATCCCGCTTCGATCCAGACGGAAGTGGGCGGCCCGCCACGTGGGACACCTTTGGCATCTGGGACAATCGCATTGATGAGCCTATTCTCCTCCCACCTAGCATAAAGTATGGAAAGCCGATTCCAAAAGTCAGCCTGAGCAAAGTGGGCTGTGCCAGCCATATTGGGAAGCGGAAGGAAAATGAAGACCGCTTTGATTATGCTCAGCTGACTGAGGATGTCCTGTACTTTGCAGTATACGATGGACATGGCGGGGCAGCAGCAGCAGACTTCTGTGCTAAGAACATGGAAAGATATATCAAGTAAGTGTGTATCGAGTGAACGTGTGGCTTATGACTTGCTGTAGAGCCTCCCTCCTTACAACCAAAAGGGAATCTGTGCACCATATGTTGCTGCTAATCGTTCCAGGTTGTATAGCCATCTATCCCTACAGGGACAGCAGGAACATAGAAAAGGAGTAATTCCAGTAATTCCCATTATAACAGATGTAGCGTGATCTACTTCTCTGTGTGTTCCCTGTCCAGAGTGTGAGCCTGGAAAGACAAGAAAAGAAAATGTGGTTGTACCTACCAGGAGAGAGCAGGGAATAGAGCGTGTGAATTGCCTGTTGTCGGATGGGGCTTATGTGATCACAGACTCGGGAGTTTGCTGACACCCCTCCATAGCTCTCTGGTGTGTACCTGAGTGTTGGAAGAGGCACTTTACCTGTTTGCAAAATTAGAGGGTCGAGCTTTCAGTGCAAGTCACTAATAAAGCAGTACTACATTTTTACTGTAATCGAGCATTATTCAACACACACGGGGAGGAAATAAGTCTATGAAAGAGACTGATGAAGGTGAACACTTCTTGGTAAGAAGTCTAATTTTTTCCCATTCTTTGTTCCCAGGGAATTTGCTTCTCAGGAGGAGAACTTAGAAAAAGTTCTGAACGATGCTTTTCTAGAAATAAACAAAGCATACGAAAGGCATGCTCAGCTGGCTGCTGATGGTAGGCAAAAAAATATTCTACTCTTATGGGCGTGGGGAAAAAGGGGTTGGTTACTTGCTTGGTAGTTTTGTACTAAGACTCAGAAAGCAGCCTGAAAACTGTTTTACTTGAGATAGGTTGTTGCTTGAATCACTTACCATGAACTAAACAGTTGTGCTTTACTTCCCTGAAAATGAAAAAGCTATTACAAAGTCTAGGTCAAATTTACTGTGAGAGTTATTAATCTGAGCTTTAGTATAATCCACACTGAATTTATCTTAACATCATTCTGTCAAGAGGGGTGTTTGTCAAGTTATCAAGGAGAGATTTAAATTGGCAAGGAGCATAATCTTCCTGTGTGAGAAACTGTCTTCTTTGGGTGGTTTTGTTTGTTTGTTTTCTTTCTGAAAAGTTGCTGTTCCTTTGAGCAGAAAGGAGCACTATCCAAAGTTCCCCTTTCTCACTTGGCTGCTGCAGCTTAGGAGGAACATAAGCCAGAAGTAACACAAACAGTACTGCTTCTGCACAGAGAGAATCACCAGAGCAGCTGAGTACGAAAGGGGAAACAACAGTCAAGGGGAAAACAAGATTCTCTGTGGTAAAGCTGGCACCAGCCCCTTTAGATTTCCTTAGTTTTGGCTGTTTACCAAGTTCTTGTATATACATATAGAGACTATGCACATCTGCAATTCCACTCACAGCAGTTGGAGCTTATAGGGAGTAATTTGGGAAGGAGATAAAGGAGTTTGTTCACCAAGTGTTTAAATAAACAAAAAGAAAACCAAACCCAAACAACCAGTCCCAGTGCTGCTGCAGATACTGGCGATACAACAGGACCTTTAGGGAATGAAGTTACACTGTGTCCTTGGGGCTACTTCTACTTCCTTTAAGCACTTGGTGAAAACAGTCTAATAACAGAGTGGTTTCCTGCTCTTAAAGCGCTAACCAAACCTACCTAGGCTTAAGTATTTCCTGATTGGACAAGTTGCCTGACTGTTGCAGCACTGTGAGGGATGTACAGCTTTCCTCTTACCTGGTAAGAGCTAACATACCAGAAAAGATAATGTTTCTCAGGTTCTGAATTGCAGCCCTTAAAAAGGAGGAATTTAATCCGTAAAGCTTGTTTTTCCATTATAACCTATTTTATTTCCAAATACTGAAAACCAGCCCTGTTGTTTAAAAGGGATAATAACAGGGTAAAAAAATCCAAAGTCATTTTTGACCTGTGAACTCAGCTTTAACTGAGCTAATGATAGGGATATCAGTAGAGCAGATGAGCTTTGGATCCAAGACTCTCCCTGCAAGCCCAGATTAAAAAAAAAAACAAACAAACACCTACAGGCTTATGTGCTTCCCTGGATCACGACCTTTAGCTTTCTGTGATTTGTTCTATTTGCACCCTACCCAGTCCATTTGTTATTAAGACAGCTCTTTATTTTGCTCATGCTCAAGTTTCAGAGCATTTCCTTAAGAAGGATGTTTGGGAACGATGCTGGGTATACTGCTCTGCTAATCTGAACTTGGTTTCCAATTATAGCATTCTGTACTTGAGACATAATGAACTGAGTGAGAAAGATATTTAACAAACAAGCTGTACAACAAGCTGGGCATTTTGGAATTCCTCATAGGATTTTATCATACCATTTAACTGACTAATCGGGGCTGCTCACTCAAACATAATGCAAATGCCAGCAAATTTATGTAACAGTCATCGAGATTCTAAACAAACCTTCTGCATTAAAAAAGCTTGATGACCAACAAAATAGAAGGGAAAAGCAATCACTTAACATCCATGGGTCCATGTCCTACAAAGTACTCAGTGTTTCTTAGAGAGGCTGAATGCCTGCATGCTCTTCCCACAGGAGCCAGTGGGATCTAAAAGTGCCCAGTGCTCTTGACTTGTTGCCCAGCAGAAAATAAAGCTAAAAGGCAAAGAGTGGAGAAACGGGGTGCACAGACACATGCAGTTATCTGAACAAAGCAAACTTTGTATATCTGTTGATTTAAAAAAAAGAAAAAAGTTTAATGCTCGTTTGACTGTTTGGTGTGGATGTTTTTGTCATTGCTGCTCTTTTGAAAGTTATGTAAAATTCAGTGTTTTGCATGTATCTTCGTTAGAAGACTAATTCCAAACTGATTCCGTTTGCCAGCAAAAAAATCTGAATAATGGTGGCTGTTCTAGATGCGATGGTCAAAGTTTCTCAGAGATGGTGGTCAGTGGTGTAACACAGGTTGTCTGGCATATGCTGGATGCTCAACCCCCTTTCAAATCCTTGCCACAGCTGACGAAGTGCAGAAAAATAGCTTACTTACTCTTGTTCCCATAGACAGCCCTGCCAGGACTCCTTTCACTGTATTCTGTAAAAGGCAGGGTGTTGAAATTAGAGTTGAAAAACAAGTAGAATAATACCTTATTTAAGTTCTCAATAAAAATAAAGGTCCATGCTTGTGTTCCAATACTGCTACCATGCTTAGTGTGTGGGTTCGCTAGTGCTGTTGGACTGCTGTACTGACCTGCAGGCTGTTCCTGTATCCCCTCTGACAGTTTCATTCAAAAGCATAAGAAACTTTCTTTCGGAAGCCATCCACCACATAAATAACTTATAATCATTAAGAGGTCAGAGATATGCCTGAGTCTTGAAGCATGGTGTTCGATACCTCTTCAGAAACTCATTTTCATTCACTTCCACACATTCAGGTATACCATTAAATCACTGCTAAATTAATGTACAGGACACAGTAAAGGAAGTTCACAATCAACCAATACAACACTATCCAGGGAACAAACGCTAATAGAGATGGACAGTTTTCTGTTACATTGGACATGCTCAAGGAAATTAGGGCACTGCTCTAGAGAAATGGAAAACAAACCCTGCCTTAGCCTAGTGTGGTCCTGCAAGGTAAATGCTGCTGCTTCTGTTCACTGCAGGCACCAACCACCACTCAGGGAAAATAACAGGCAGGCAGTGTTTCCATCACCCTCCATGCGCAGTGGATCTAGCTCTAATCACATTGACCACGCGCTTCTGGAATAGCCATCTTGTTAAAACATAGCCAGGTATTACCTGATGTGTCTACATTTGAAAGGACTTCCTGGAAAATTAATGTGCTGAGCAAACATCAAAAGTATTTTTAAAGTAATTATATTTACAAAGTAGTATTTAGAGTTTTTTAAGTTATTGTTTGAATATATGATTATTTTTTTCTTTGAATATGTTAACCTGCAACACTGAGGAAAAGGGAGAGCTGCAGAAATGGTTACTTACATATTTCATAATGCCATCATCACAAAGACCCCTTTTTTATCTAGAGGTTTCAATAATTACCAAATCAAGTTAGACAATAGTAATTACAGTATGATGGGGGTGTTTATTTTGCATGTTTGCCCGTGGATCAGAAGGAGTCATTCAGTGTCTTCATTAAAATGGCCCCCAACTAAAGTAGTTGACGCAGGTTTGAACTCTCAATTTATATTTTATATATATATATATATATTGAATATTTTCTGTAAGGTGGCCGCTCTCATATGAGACAGTCATATCTGGCATTGTACGTTTGTTTGGTTGACTTTTTAATTGGACACTTACCATCAGCCCTGCAAAAAAAAATCTATCTGTGGCCAAAGATGCAGTCTCTATTATGGCCCAATAGAACATTATGCAGCTCATCTGGGCCCTTCCTCTGTAGAAGACACTGTGGGTGAACCCGAAATGACTATGTGCCCTGTTTTGCAGCCCTTGTCCTTTCATCTCCAGTGTTGCAGGTTTATTTTGTTTGAACAAAGTCCCTGGGTCAATTTCCTATTTGCCTCTGTGTACGTGTTATTTGTGGCAGACACTGTACCTGGTCAGCAGCTCTAGAACTGGAGGCCCTGGACACTATATGCTGGGCTTCAGTGGAAAGAGAGATCTGCTTAATTTTGTCCCAGGTGAAGGAGTCCGGCGGTTCCTAGCCTGGACTACTGGAAGGTTCCCACATCCTCTTTGTCACATTAGTTGAGATGACTTGCAGTAAAAAGTGTCCAGTGAGTGTTAAGAACCTATTGAAAGATCTTAGTTTTATAGTGATGTTGTTAGGTAAACAAGATAAACTCTTTTTAATTTTAAAAATGAGTACCCGTGCTGATGCAATATTTTGTGTTATTAAATAACCTGTCAGCGGTCATATTAAAGCATTAGAAATGTTATCCCATCGTCACCACTGTGTTTTGGAACTGTGTGAGAGGTCACACAATCCCTTCAGCCTGACCAGATCCACGTTCTTCCACCCCTGCCTGATGGTGATTCAGTTTCAGAGAAGAAAGCATGAGTGGCATTTGTTTTCCTCAGAGTGCAACTTAACAAACAGAAGTTTATCAGACACAAGTTGATAAGGCCATTAGCACAGCTCTGTGCTGTTGCACCTTTGAGGGGTCTTCCGTACCATCCTCTGCTTCCTGATAGTGGGTCTGTTGGCTTTAAGAGTTGGCAACATAAAGATGAACACTCAACTGAATGACCAAATGTGTGCGGTCGGTCGTGTATTACAGACTGCAGACCAACCTATTCTGAAACCACATGTGTTTGTCAGCATAGTTCCAAAACAAGTGATGAGATGGGAAGCTAGTAGCATTAAATTTAATGTCTAAATAAAATAGATTTTCTGCAAAGTAAAAAGGGCAGTTTTAAGTAGGTTCTTCATTTTACTTCTTTTAGCTGTTGGCTAAAACAGGTATTTTACTGGCTTTACTAAAAATTTCTAATCACACTACTACTTGTTATTATCTTATTTTATAATATACCTCAAAAATGAGCCTGCACTTGCATAGTCCTTGCTTTGAAGTAGAAACAAGATGTCAGTGCTTACCTGAATGCTCAAGAGGCAACTGGCATCTATGTGGTTTTGAATCTTGTAGTCTGTATCACAGCTGGAACATAGTCCAAGGTGCATCCTGTGTCACCGTGGTGGATATTCACTGTGCACTTGTTGGTTAAGTCAGTTAACCAAGTCACCACAGCGGTAATAATACCTGTTTTAATTAATAACACAAGCTTAGTTTATATGGCTTTGTGGGGTGTTTTTTTGTTTCGTTTCATGAACTCACTGCTTTCACCTGACAGCAAGGCTCCATGCACCCATCAGGGCGTTGTGCTGCCCACCCCAGGCCCTTCCACCATCCCAGGTCAGAGCCACAGAGCCAAAGGCAGGAGCTCAGAGTAGTGCAGAGCTCTGCAGAAGTGGTGGTGGGAAGATCTTCAATCACTACTCAAGTGAAAATAGGAATGTAGCTAGGGATTCTCATTGCTAAGTGAGCCCCAGACCTCTATCTGGAAGCTAGCTTTTAAATCCTGTTACTGGAACACCTCAGTGTGCAAGAGGCCCCCAGAGGGCCTTTCAGAGGCTCTTGCACGGGGTGTGAGTTCTGGGCAGTTGTTCCCAGCTGGGCTTTTTACTGTAAAAGCTCAAGAAAGCAGGAGCCAGTGCTTTCTAGGCAGCTCTCCCTAACCAGTACAGCACGCTTTGCAGGAGGAGAAGATGCTATCTACAAAAGTAGGGTCTTCCTTTTTTTTTTTAAAAAAAAAAAAAGAAAAAAGCGAGCAAAAAACGAGGGCTGTGCAGCTCTTCTGGCATTTCCCTCACTTGGGATAAATCTTCACACCTTTTCTGAAACAGGCAGACAGACTTGTTTTTCCCCTTTTTAAGCACAGGTTGGTTTTTTTTTCCACTGAGCAAGTTTGCTTGCAGTAGCCACTGCAAACAGGTCCCTAAAACAGTCAGATTAGATCACTCTTTCACCCTTCCCTCCCCCCCCACCCCGCCCTGTAAAAGGAGGAGGCCAGCAGCTAGGACTCCAGCTTGCCCTCTAGGCAGCAAATGTCAAATGATCCCACCGGCGTACAAGGGCAGATTGCCCAGAGGCATGCATGGCTGCTAGGTGACTTGCACTCGTTTGCATTGTAATGCAAGGTGAGCAGTAATCCTGCTGTGCCTTACTGCTGCAACCTCCAACAAATCTGCAGGGCTGTAAGAGAACAGAGTCCCCTCCTTAGAAACACAGCACTTGCTGGCAGAGCCCTTTGTCTCTTGACAAGCCAAGGGGAATGAGAGGGAGATTATTAATAACAACAGCAACTGGAGAACCCCGCAGACTGTGGCCAGGAAGCGATCTGGAGGTTTTTTTCTTCTGAACTACATGCAGCTCCATTTGCAATTACTCAGCCACCCACTTTGCTGCCTCACAGGAGGAGAGAACCATCCTTCTGATGGGATACCGATGTGCTCACCGTGCACAGGGATAAAGACGAGAACCTCGTACCTTGGGAGGAACTAGTGGGACCAAAAAGCTATTTGTTACAAAGTGAAAAGAAGCCACTGTATCTCATCCTGCTTTAACTCTACTCGCCCTCTTGCATGGAGCCCTGCTGTTGCACAGAAGCACTGACACTCTCCACTTTTCCTCCCTCTCTCACCCCATCCCAAGCCCTATTTGCATGTTTGTTTGCTATTTTTTTACATATCTATAGCTTTAGTTTAAACTTACAGTTTCTGGTAATGCAGAGCACAAGTCGTCCTTGTTTTAACTGTTTGACACTGTTGCTCTGTTATAAATGTTCCTGTGCTTTGAGGCAGTGATAAAACCTCTCTCTCTGATATGACATTTGTAGCAACACTGATGAACTCTGGGACCACTGCAACGGTGGCCCTGCTGCGGGATGGTATTGAGCTGGTAGTGGCAAGCGTGGGTGACAGCCGTGCCCTGTTGTGTCGAAAAGGAAAGGCCATGAAACTCACCATTGACCATACACTAGAAAGGAAGGAGGAGAAGGAAAGGTATGTGTTGTGGCTTTCTGGGGAATGGCCTCTGATGGGCTGTGCTGCCATCAGATTGGTTCTAGGAAAAAGGTTAGAGCTGAACATAGCAGTCCAAGATGGAAAAAGTGGCACAGCCCCAGTCAAGTCATCCATTTCCATTTCAAGAATTGGGGGTTTATGAAGCCCTACATGAACAGAGCTAGGACTGGGTACTAAGCTGTGTCCATGTGATTCAAAGACACATCCAAGAGTTCCAAGAGATATCCAAGATGTGAAGAAATATACTGTAGTTCCCAGGGCAGTACTCAGCCCTCTAAATCCTATCCCTTCTATGGAACCCTTCAAACAGGGCCTCTCAGCTCAGGTTTTTGGTACCCCATCTCACATCGGCATAGTGGCAGAAACTGCAGCTACAGACAGGGGGAATGGTCTGAATCTGTAACTCATCTTTGCTTTCTCTCTTGTGCCTCTGGACAGGATTAGGAAGTGCGGTGGCTTCGTTGCCTGGAACAGTTTGGGACAACCTCATGTGAATGGTAGACTTGCAATGACGCGGAGCATAGGAGATTTGGATCTTAAAAACAGTGGTGTGATAGCCCAGCCAGAAACAAAAAGGGTTCAGGTAAAAGAAAGCCTGGTTCATGGGGACAGCAATTGGACTAAGGGGCAACAAAGCTATCTGAAGCAGGTGGTGGTAGCCACAGTTTGGTCAGGTGGAACCTGACCAGGCTTTGGTTTTCATTTGTAGTGAAATAACCCACAATCAGCTCTACGTAAGTTATCTCAGATTAACACTAACAAGGTAGAAGAGAATCTGGTCCTGACAGTAAAGTCAAGACAGTCAACTTCTGAATCCCTGTTATCACAGTATAACATAGGATAACAGAAGAAAGACTGCATGTGATATCCATTACTGAAATACAAAGGTGTCATTCTGTTTGGGGCTTGTGGTAAGACACCTACTTTCAAGGTTAATATTGGTACAAAGCCGCCACTGAGAAGTAGGTGGGATTTGTAAGAGCTACGTCACTGAGGACAGTAGAGTTTGTAATGGGTTACATATCTGGGAGGAAGGGAGAAGGAAAGGACAGTTGCATGCATCTTACCATAGCTTTGCAGTTGTCCAGGAAACAGATCAACCACCCATAAGGTACTCAGCACAACCACGTTCATGTTTTTGTAAAGAGGAAACAAAGTCCCTCCTCTCAGCTCATACTGTTTGACATTTTCCCCCAGTGGATTTCTCAGTTGAACAGAAATCACTGTCCACAAGGCCTGAAGGGCTCAGGAGGTGACTGCAGTGCTAACATGTCTTCATTGAAATCCTCACGGGTAATGAATGGCTCTGGTCTTTTGGCCTCACTGTATCCAGAGGGCTGTTTCCTAGAACTATTAGTCCTCATACAGAAGGCAGGGGAACAGGCAGCACTCACAGAAAAGAGTACTTTGCAACAAAAGGTAAAGAATAGAAATCAAAGCAGCAGTTTTACCTCGCAGCACTCTCCTCACTGTTGTGCACACTTCGTACCTTTATTGCAGTTGCATCATGCAGATGACGGCTTCCTGGTCCTTACTACAGATGGTATTAACTTCATGGTGAACAGTCAGGAGATCTGTGACTTCATCAACCAATGCCACGATCCTGCTGAAGCTGCCCATGTTGTTACTGAGCAGGTAATGCTAGGGTTTCTTGAAGCATCAAAGTGCCACATCCTTGCAGGGACACAGGGCCATCATTTTAATTAATGTGCTTAGTTCTTTGTCCACAGAACTGCTGAGAATGTCATCAACATAGGCAAAAAACAGCAGTTTCTTATTGGAGGTTTTGGACAGTGATATATCCCATGAAAAGCTCTGAAGCATGCATGAACCTGCAGTGCTGGAGCTGGGAAGAAGCAAGGAAGTCTCAGAGCATGCTGTCCTATGTGGAGTCAGACAGTTGTTCCCCTTTCTGAGCAGGATTTTGATGCTGACAATTTATTTCTTCCTCCAGGCAATACAGTACGGCACTGAAGATAACAGCACGGTTGTCATAGTGCCATTTGGAGCGTGGGGAAAGTATAAAAATGGCGAGATCAACTTCTCCTTCAGCCGCAGCTTTGCCTCCAGTGGGAGGTGGGCGTGAAGACCTGACACCGCTATCATTTCCTGCAATAACCTGGATACAACGTGCTGTAAGAGAACACATCCATCTGTTCATAGGTTGACTTGGTGTCTTATCCATCTCTTCTGTTGCCAGCTATGGAAGATGCAACTGCTCCTGTGGTGCGTAATTGCTGCTTAGAGCTGATCACATTTTACTGTGTTTATTTATTCAGATCAGCACTGGGTTTCTAGTTCCAGCAGCTCCGCACACCATTTCATTTGCACAGACAAGTCTCTGGGCTTGAGCTATGACATATTGGTTTCATCCCAACTCTTGTTACCCAGTACTTAGTTACCCGGCAGCTGTGAAAGTCCGAGACTGAACACAGGGGAACAAATGCAGTGTTCTTAGCAAGACAAAAAGGGAGTTTGTTGTTTTCCTGTACCGTGCAGCCACCCAAAGCTCCCCCATGTTTCAGGAGAAACAGGTGAAATAAAAGGGGGAAATGCCAGAAGCAATTAGCCTGTGGTTATGTTCTGATGCCAGGGGCATTCCATGTAGCTGAATGGCATCCCAATACAGCACTGCTTTGCTGGGCTTCAGGCTCTCTCTGCTATTATTTGTGATCCTTCAGCTCCAGATTGCAAACAGGAGCCACGTGCTGTTGGACAGATGAGAACCCATTGGGCCCAAAGCCCCTACAGTCTCGGTGGACCACGCAGCAGCCTCTGGCACCACGTTGCTTTCAATGTATTGGTGCCCAACAAGAGCATGTAAAAGGGGTACAAAAAGCAGCCCATTTTTGAATTTCAGAGACTATATGAATGTCTTTTTTTCTTCTTATTCCTAAGAAAAGGGAATTGTTTCAAAGAGCTTTCAGTTCAGGATTCTTTGGAGGTGTGAAACAGGAGAGCTCATTTCTTCATATGTGAAGATATTCCTGCCCATTGCCAGAGATTTTTTTTTCAGTTAATTGTAGTCTCCTGGTAGCACAAAGACAGCTGTAAAATGCCCAAAGCAAGAAAGCTGGAGAAAGAGAATATTTTAACAATATATGGCAATTTTTGTTAAGTTTTGGGAGTTGTTTCTACCAGGCATCAGATATTTGGTCACCAAAACGTAGCTTTATACCTTAAAGAAAAGATTTCATTTCTCTTTCTGGTGAGAGTCTTTGTCCAGTGAGGCACAAAAGGCCAGAACTGAGCCAGTTCGGTGTTGCTGTGATACAAGTTTCTGGTAACTGGTCAACAGCAGATCAAGCTGTTCCACATGCCTCCTTCAGCCCCAGTTCTCCCTCACCCAAAATCAGTCGTGCATCTCCTGTAGCCTCCAAATTGCCTTATTGTGAGAAAATACGGGCAGAGAAAAGTGGGGCTTTTCCCATGTATACAACGTTCGATTTTGTTCCTTGTTTCTGACAGCACAGCTGTAAAAAAAGCAAGCAAACCAACTGACAAGAACAAAACATGAAAGAAATGGTCTGATACGAGATCTCCTTACAGCATGGAAAAATATTTCTGCGATGCCTGGTCTGATTCTCATTTTCCAGTATGAAATAGGTATCTGCATCTTTTTTTAGCCCCTTCCAGGCCCATGGTTACAGCGCAGTCATTCCATGTGTTCTTCTGGCAGCAGGCTTGGGAACACCCTGCAGGACACAACATTGTACTGACAGCATTAATACTCTACATACAGACAGTACATTGGTTGTGTCCCATCATTTGGTGTGTTTATGTGGTGTACATAATGCGTATATTCGGTTTATGAGTATAAACAGCTTGTGACTCAATATTTGTAAGTCTCTATCATGTCTGGCACTGTTGCCCAGGCAGGAGTGTTTAATGAGCACATCATTGGTTTACACTTACAATACCTTCTCCCTTCCCCAGACTTACCCAATTCTGTCTTCACATGAGATCAAAATGTTCAGTCCTGGTCTCTGCCTTGCTTACTTGAGGCAAAAGGGCACTTTTAATTGAGAACCTGCAATTCTCACCCTGCACAACCTGTTTGTAGCAAAAGCAGCAGCACACATCCTCTCCTGAGCACTTGCAGAGAGGCAGCACCTGACAGATGTTCAGTGAGCTGCTCCAGCAATGCAGTTATGACCCGTTTGCACTGCACAGCTGACTCCTGCTGAAATAGCACGTGGTCCTAGCTAAGGGTTAACCACTCCGCAGTCTTACTCTGGGCTATAGTCAGCTTTGGTTTCAAGTGTCAGACAGGCATGAGCAGCAGAGTCAGGATTTGGACATGCATCATCAGCGCTGCTTGGTGCCAAATGCTGCTCATTCCTGTTTGGCCATCCTTCCAGCTAGCCAGAAGATATCAGCCCCCCCCGGGTGCTTGTAACAAATACACATTGATTTTTTTTTAGCTGTGCTGGGTACTTGCCAACCTGAATACACAGAATCAAATGTAGGGTGGTAATGAATAGCACTGCAGGTGTTTTGAGGAATGGCCTGGGCTGATGGAGTAGCTTCTGAGCACTGACCAGTATGTAAGAAGTAATTTTTATACTTGAGGGAGTACAGGAGCATTTTTTGTTTGATCCCTATCTGGTTCAAGGCTAAGTTGGATGGGGCCCTGGGCAACTTGATCTCACACTTGGCAACTCTGACTGTGGCAGGGAGGTTAGAACTTGCTAATCCTCAAGGTCCCTTCCAACCTGAGCCATTCTATGATTCTACCTTCATTAAGTAGAGCCTCATTTCAGAATGGAAGCGGTTGGGTCCTTCTGTTTCCTCCCGCAGACTGATTGTTCTCTCAGAGGAAGGATCCATCCATAGCTGCACATACATTTTAGAAATAAAGGTATAAGACAAAGCTTTACAAACTAGAAGGCAGTTAGGTAAAGATACGTCATCCCATCCAGCCCACTGCTCAAAGCAGGGCTCAATTCAGAATTAAGTGATGCAGCAAAGGGGTGCACATCTACTGACACTGCTCTATAGAGACTGAAATGGGGTGGGAAGAGTTTGGCATGACAGCAGTCTGCCTGTGGAACCACCAGAACACACTGAAGCTGAAAGCTTAACAGTATGTGCAAACCTGCAGGTACTTTGGCTACTAATGAATGTCACAAATAAATTAGAACATTCATCTAAAAGACACGAGCTGGTTCATCTAAAAAGCAATAAGACAGGAGATCACAAAGATACATTTCTTATTCCCTGACTGTTCCCTGCAGTTTTCTGCATCTCACTCTGAAGTCAACAAGCTACTGAAGGCAGATTGCTTTGCCAAGCGGCCCAGTAATCTGCCCATTCCTCTTTCCATTGCTAACAAAGTTGCTTTCACACTGGTTTGTGTGAATTTCTGCCTTCATGCTGCGCACTGCCAGACTTCGAGTATGTCAGAAACACCATTTGATGCAGACCCTCCATTACCAGGATCTTTCTCTTCCCAAACAACAGCCCTGCATTTTCTTGCAAAGACAGTCATCTCCCTTTAGATTTATCTGCACCAAGCCTTGCTTTTTTCGAGTCATCAGGAAGGACCTGCACGGTGCTGGGTTTTCTGTCATTTGATACTTAATGAAGAAGCACTAGGACAAGTCACAGGAACTGCATGTTAGTCACAGGGCTGTTTTGGCACTGATATTGGCAGAGTGAGCCATGAGCGTGGGCATATGGCACTGGGATTCCCTTGTGTGAAGTATCTAGTTGAAGGAATAAAGCCATGCCAATGGAAATGGAAACAGCTTAACAAAAAGTATTTCCTTGCCTGGACACTCCTCCTGGACCAGTACTTTTTCCTCATGGTAAAGCTGCTGCAGGAGGAAGGAGCTGGAACAGCTTTAATACAGCATCCTCTGAACAGTCAATCCTTTCTGGTTTGAAAAGCGCAGGGATGGTGAAGAATTGTGGAGCGCAGTTTGTGGTTGAGAATAAGGATGGGGTGAGAAATTAGCAGTGTTACCACCTATTATCAACTTGGGGAAATGCAAATTCTGAAGCTGTAGGGCTCACTGCAGGATTTCTGCTGGTGGAGGAATCAGGTCCTGGATCAGCATTTCTCTCTCAACACGCAATGTGCTGTTTGCAAAGGCACAGAGGTTTCTGCCTAAAGCAGTAGCACAAAACAGACACAAGTTTCATTGGTTTAACATTAATTTCTGTGGAATAGAATCATGTGGGCACTTCTAGGTCCATTAGTCACTTACCCAACAAGCTGAGCATATGGTATAGCACTCCCCTGCAGTTTCCTGGTTCTGAAGCTGCCGTTCTCCTGCTCTTAATGCAGAGGTATCAATGGGGATTCCCCTTTGCCTGGCATGTTAAGTGCTTGGGCAGCGGTGTGTGTCATAACTTTTACAGGCTGAAGTGCAATTGTGTACATTCGTTGCATACTTTGCCTTAGGAGAGTCCATAAATCCTGACGTTTAATGTTTATTTTTGATGTAATCAGTGACCATAATTAATCTACTACTTCATTTTACTGAAGTGTCTTTGTTTTTCTTTTTAAACATTTGTTTGTCTTCAAATTTGTGACTTAAATCTACAGTGGGACAGATAAGGCTATACTGGAATGCTTAAATAAAGACCTCTAAATAAAGTATTGGCTTCTCACTATGAATGTATTTTTTCTTTGCCAACCATGCTGCCAACCACCAGAACTTTGTTTCTCAGGCTCTGCCATGGCTGTCCTGTGAGCCCCAGGCCCTCGCCCCTGCTATAAACACATTCACCAAGGCTCTGCCTTTCAGTGAGAGGGTGCTGAGGCACAGGCTGCCCAGAGCAGCTGTGGATGCCCCATCCCTGGAGGCTCTCAAGGCCAGATTGGATGGGGGCTGGGCAGCCTAAGTTGATGGGGCAACCAACACATGGCAGGGGGTTGGGGCTGAGTGGGTTTTAAGATCCCTTCCAATACAACCATTCTATAGTTCTATGATATGATACGATACAAAGGCATTTACCAGCAACAAGTGGTGCAAGGTAGCCATCTCTGTGCTCTGCCAACCTTCACTACAGCTCTGCTTTATCAGGGCCATATGTTCTAACTTGATATTTCAGTCTCATATATTTTGATATATTACAATACCAGGAAATCAAAACGCCATCTCTCTAAATACAACTTTGCCTTAAAATATTTTGTGAACCAGGAAAGCGCCTGAAGTAGCTGACAAGGAGAGCGATTTCACTCTGTGACACAGTGAAAGGAAACAAGTTGGACCCTCCTCAACACAAGATGTTTTCACTTCTATATCAATTCAGTCATGGTGGGGATGGGTTGATGGTTGGACTTGATCTTAGTAATCTTTTCCAGCCTCATTGATTCTATTAATTCACGACTGTTCAGTTACTCTAAAGAAAAAGGAAGGGGTGTGGGAAGCAAAGACTGGCCAAGAGTTTTAGTTGTGCTGCAGAAGCAACATTGTGGCAAACATGACAACTTAATATTTACCATTCTTGAGCTGAACTCAAATCTACCTTCACTTTTTTGAAGAAGACTTGAAGAAAGTCCTTACACTTCACTGTGGCTGAACTCCCTTCCTTCCACTCAGGACTAATGCAAGTCCTTTTTTGTTATCCTTTGTTGCCATTTCATTTCTCATCTCATTTAGGACCTTATCCACTTTAAGATACCTGCACATATCAACCACACAGCACTAAGGGTCCTGCAACTGCTGCTTCTTTAGGTGAATTTCTGGAGCTCAGCCAGCATATGAAGAAACCTGCTGGACAGCTTTAAGCTGCCCTTTCCTCCCCATTTAGCAGCAGCTGGGAAGTAGCTACTGGGTTACTCTGTAATCAGAACATTTGTCCCGTAATGAGTGTCCCTGTGACCTGCTGGTTAATTCACACCGACAGGAGGGGAGAGGCTGCATGCGGGCAGCAGCGTGGCTGTTCCCTGCCTTATAAGCAGAGGAGAGCAGCCAGGCATTATAGAAAGCAATGCTTGCTCTGGCATGGGGCACTTGGAGAAGCTGTAAGCCATCTGCAGCCCTCCCCTAAACTGAGCATCCAACAGAGACTCCCCAGTGCTGGATGTTGTTTCTTTTTTTAAACTCATACACCCCACATGTTATCCGTAAATATATTTAATAGCTCTTTGCAATTCAGCACCAATACAAATCTCTACTAAGACCACTTCCTCTACAGAATTGCTCTCTGCTCCTGCTCCTAATATTTCTATGACTCTAGCCCTTTCCTGCTTATTTGTACAAACAAATGCCAGTATGAGCTACTAGTAAAGATGCAGACCTGTGTTGCTTGCAGATGTCAGCCAGCTCCAGTTAGGGAAGATCAAAGACATCTCTCCGCCTTGAACATTAAGAGTAAATCACTTTAACTCGGCAGACCCCATGACTGCATCATGCAGAGAATCTGCACTAAGCCTTTGGGCTTTTCTTCAGGAAATAAAATCTGTCAAAGTCTCCGGTTCCCAGAATCTGTAAGGCAGCAGCTGATCCAGAATTTATTAAAAGCTGACTGCACGCGGTTTCTGACAGGTCTGCGTAGCCCCAGAAAGCTGGTTTAAGGAGCAGCTGCGTGGCCACAACCTGGCTCATGCTGAAACCAGGTTTGCTTTTTCCACGTGCAGCCTTTTCTGTGCCCGTTAGCTAAAAAGAGCAACCCCAATATGTATTCAGCAAACAATATATGGAAAGCCTATTGCATTTGCAGACTAACCTGCTGGTGAACTTCATGCTACAGGAGCCAAACGCTTCAAGGTCCTGCCTTCCAGCTACACATTTCTGAGGTGCTGCACAGGGCCTGGCACCCGCTGGGTAAAAGAAAGGAGATGCTGCAATCAGAACAGAGGGACCCCACAGCAGCTCTACCAAAGCTGAGGGGGAGGTGAATTTACATGCAATCTGCTTTCCCTCACTTCAGACTGGGATCCTTGGTGTTTTACCACAGGAAAGCAAAGAGTTTTCAGCTCTCAGAACAGCAAACGTTGTCCATGGCGAGCCTCTGTCCCCTTTGAACATCTTTCACTTCCTTCTTCCTTGAAAAAGCTGAGAAGCCTGTCATGCAGAACCACATGCTTTCCTGCCATTAATGCCACATCCTATGTGAAGCTGGGCAGCAATGAAGAGTCCCTGCTGATGGACCAGACCAACAGTCATCCTCTTGAGAGTTCTACAGGCTGCCCAGCAATGCACAGCCACACACTAATATGCCTCTGCCCCTAGCAGTAACACCCATCTGCATCCCTCTGGTATGGCACAACCTGGGCTAGTCCCCTACAAGTCAGCAGCCTGTTCGCCACAAAGAGCTGCAGCTCCAAAGGAAATGAAACAAATTCAGTGTGGAACTGAACTAGCAACACTTAGAGAAACTGCTTCCAGCTGACTGCAGGCATATCACAAGGGAGTGCTGACCACACCAGCCATAAAGCCTTACTGCAACACCAAGGACCTCCCAGAGCAGGTGTTAGCCCATCTGCTTTCACCTTCTGTAGAGTTAATGCAAATGGTGATATTCACACAAAGGAGACTACAACTCAGATAGCTTTGTGGCTATGTAGGAAATACATACACACTCTTCAGTGTGTTACCTGTCCACTCCATCACTGTTTGTTCTGTTGCATTACTGAGAGAAGCGGGAAGAAACACGTAGGCAGACGTCTCCAAGCCAAAGTCTTTCAGCTGCAAAGCTTTACCTATGAGCAGGTTTGACCAAGTTATCACACTGCCATTGGCAAAGTTTCAAAAGAATGAATCTCCTACAACAAGAAACAAAATGGAGGCTGCTCCTGAAACAAGGCATGGTCACTGGCTATAAAAACTGAATCAGTGGGAACATGTATCGGAGAGATGGAAAAAAAGTTATGAAAATTACTAATGGCACTAAAACTAGAGGTTCTTCATATCATCCAGTACACTACATGAAACTGAGCACAAGTTTGCTAACTTAACGTGGTAAGGATCTATGAAGAAGGCTAGTGCATTTTTGCCAGTGAGAAGAAAATGCTGAATTACCCATACAGCAAATGGTTCTGCTGCACAGACCAGCCTGGAGCTGCAGGTAAGAGGGCATTTTTGCTTGACAACCCCAGACCCAGCACCCTGACTCCAGAGTGCTCTACTGGCTCAAGGTGCTCTCTGTTGAAGCTCTTTTGTGACCTGCTTTGTGGCACCAGAGTAGCTGGGCTAACTACAACCCCAAAGCACACTTAAATACACTCTAAACATCCCTTTCCCACCCCACAAAGTTTTTGTGAAATCAGTTTGTTCTGAATGCAGTAAGTACAGATGGTTAATAACATCGCTTGAAGGTACTTTTATCTTACAGCTAAAGAAATCACTTACTGACAAGCATTAAGAATGCAGTGTGAGTTCTGGTGTTAATCAGCCAAGGAACATGGCAGGTCCAGCTGCAACAAAGCCTGTTTTTTAACTGGAGAAAAACTGTTAGAAACCAGCATTGCCATGCAAGTAACCATCACAATGAAATCCCACCTTCTTCAGCAAAACCAAGTTAGAAAAAATTATACAAAGTTGCTGAAGCAGGCATGGTGGTGAGGGGTTGGAGGTTGGACATGATTATCTCTTAGAGGTATTCTCCAACTGTAATAATTTCATGATTCCAAGCATTAGTGAAATATTTCATCGTTTGGGGATCTTAAGCTGTGTCTCACCAGATAAGGTCAAATCCTGCTCTAGCAGCTGTCCTCTCTCCTTGGAAAAGGTGATTTAAGTTTTCAATACTTCCTCCTCTTGAAATGTCCTTACGGAACGTGACTTAGGTTATTCTTTACTGTCTGCCTTCTCTGCATCAGTACAGCTTATTCTTCTAAACACTGTCAACACTGCTGGCTTCCCACTCTCTACAGTGACACTCTTAAAGCAAAACAGAAAGAAAAAAAAAAAAGTAATAATTAAAGATGGACAATTTCACATTGCATCGCTGCAGATGACTGTACCTGGGTTCAGAAAGCAAAATGATATCAAGCAATAAGTTTACTTGTCTGAAGGATAAAGAAACATGGTACTCATCAGCTACCACTCCCATTTTAAAAACGTTTATTCCGCTGCAAATGTTGCTTATCTCCAACAAATGCAAAACAGCTTTTTGGTGGTAAATAGCAGGTATTTATTTGAAATGAAAAAAATACTTAAGTACCTGAACTATTGCATTTAATCATGTATTGTAACTGTGTTACTCTAACTTTTTGCATTGGAGACAAATATACAATGAACATTCAGATATCACAGATTGCACACTAGATAGTAAATCGTCAGGCCTTTTACGTAACCACCAAAAAACAGATATTGGATTCTGCAATATAGTACAAAATTCCACACTCCAGTCTTAGCCAGTTATCTTCAATTTACTCCCGATGCTGTACAAATAAATGGCCATTTAACTAGGGCTTACAAGTTAATAACAGGACAAAAAAAATATACATTGCACTGACACAAAAAGTCAGCTGTGTTAATAGTCATGCAACAAGTAACCAAACTTGCTGAAATTAAAAATACTGTCTAAAAACAGTTTCGACTGCATAAATATTTTATACACAGTTCATTTACCGAAACAAAAGGAATCTTTAAATGATACAAAGCAAATATAAGTATCTACCAATTTTATACATAAGAAAGTGCAAAATAACTTATCTAAAGTGTTCTGCTATTGAACTGATGACTGTGGGCTGGAGGCAGCCAGCCCCCTCTCATAAGCATGACATTACAGTTGCACACTACATACGAATGTTAAGAGTACATGAGTAAGTATACTACAAAGAACAAGGCAGGAGAAGACATGTGAGGTACTTGCAGAGAATACAGTCTACCGATGTTAGTGTACATGAGCATATTTTTGCGCAACCCATTTTTACATGGAAAACAAAGCAAGTCTTTGCATTAGAAGCTTGAATGAAAAAACCACTCCCAAGTGAACGAAGCAGTTGCCCACAGCACCAGCTGCCAGAGGAAATACGAGCAGGCGGGGTTCTTTCCCCTCCACCTCCTACCAGCACAAATGTGGTTTTGGAATAGTGCAACTGAGGGATTAAGTCAGAAGGCTGTGGTTATTGGTTTGCAAAATGCAAATGTGGGCCTCTACACTAGACTTGGTAAGGAATAGCGATCCTGATTTTAGTAGGCTGCCAAAGGTAAAAAGCACAGATGGACACTGGTGCCATGTGCCTGCATAGCCAAACAATGGCCAACTACATCATCACTGACGGCGCACAGTCTTCATGAGCCCACGTTAGTAATACATGCCAGATCTCACTTTTAATGTTCAGGTTATACCAAAGTTACTGACAGAAGCCCTGTTTTGATTAGGGTTTAATTGGAATCCATTCATGGAACAGAACTATTCCCTAAATCCGGTTTCGTTTTGAAAGCTGGAGGCAAGAGGGGAGAATCTCTGAGGACTTAAAAGCATTTAATGGTTGTTAAAAGAGCCTTCTCTTCAAACGGGAAACATGTAGGCCACCAGCATATCACCTGAACTATGCTGGCTTCGCATCATTTTGGGAAGGGTCAAGGCAACCTTAGAGAACATCTGAATATAGATATTCCAGCACTCCATGCACATTTACTGAGGGCTTCCCCCCCCCTTCTATTTTCAATAATAAATCTGCCAAGGGAGCCATGCAACGCAGCTACTTATCACAGTTTGGATCCAAAGGGATCTATTTGGGTCAGCTAACCTAAACAAACCTGCATTTACTCAACAGTGTGCAAGGGCTCTAGAAAAGCCTTTCTGCTCATTTGGGGATCTAGTATACATACCAGAACAGGAATTTCTCATTTTACAGACCAGCACATACTTAATAAACAAACGTGTCAAAATACATATTTAACCTTCAGTGCATAAACATGTGATACCAGGGTAGAGAGTAAGTGGTTAGGATTAACAAATGGATCTAGAAGGTCCAACCAAGAGAAGACGAGTGTGCCTCCAAGGTACAGGGACCCACTGCCACAGAGGGGCCAGCATTTCCCACACTGCAATTCCAACAACAGCTTCAACCATCTTCTTCCTGGGGACAGAGTCTGCCCAAAGCCAAAGCTAGTGCAAGGCAACCTCCCCATCTGCAGCCAAACACACACACTGATGTTCTGCAGAGCAAAGGTGGGGCTGCCTATCTTCTGTTGTTTTGAAGAACCCAATGTGAACATACCTAGATCTAGACCAGTTTGTCACACATTTACAAAATATATACACACATATTTAAAACAAACAAACAAACCCACTGTCAAAACCTCCTTCGGAAAGTAGTCCACGGGCCTGTGTGGTGTGTGTGTTCCAATCCCAGCGGATGGATGTCCATGTCTCTACTTCATCCCACATGTAGTGCAAAAGAAGTGACAGAGTAGTAAAAAAATACTGCAATTCATTTTAAAACATAAAAACTGTAATGAAAACCTAGCACTGTCCCCAGGGTCATGCTGTTTGCTGACACAAGGAGACAGCTCTTACAAGCATCTCTGGCAGAACAAGCACTAACCCGTTCCAGAGCAACTACATTGTTCCAAATGTTTGGGGTTTGTTTCCTTTTTTTTTTTTTTTTTCTTTTTTTTTTTCTTTTTTCTTTTTTTCTTTTTTGCAAACAAGCTACAGGACAACAGTGGTAAAATTCTATGCACAGGAAATTCATTCTGTACCTGTATGCAAGCCAATTGCTATTGACTTAAAGAAGGTAAAAGCTGGTTCTTGCACTGCATGAATCAGCTGCTAATGAACACTAAGTAATTAACAAAACTGCAGCTCTGACATATGTATAAAACAGGCCTTGTTAAATATGAACAACACTGAGGCGGTAAATAGTTTTGGTATAAAATGCAACCAAAGTTTACAATTTAGTTCCTGGTTATCTTACAGCTAGAATAAAATACTCCAAGTCCTATTCTCAAAAAAAGTTTTCTTTTGAAAAAAATCCATGTAATTCCATGAATAGCCTTATTTAAATTAAGATACTGTGGGCAACTGAAAGAATGAACGTGCACAGACTGGATTTTTAACAGAAATACACATAATGCCTTTGAGTTTTCTGTTGGTTTTTGTTGTTGTTGTTATTTAAACATTCATATTTAAGTTGATAGATGAGAAAGATGCCACACAAAGTATAGTCGTTAATCTGAAGTCCCATGTAACAGGCAGTTAGGTTCATATTTAGATAAAAAGGCCATTATACCTATTTACAATATACACAGTTGCTTGCGAAGAAGGCAGATTTACAACTATCTTCTAAAAAGCCTTCCCTTCCCTCCCACCCCCCCACCCCAGTACAGATGACTAGCTCTACAAAAACAAGACAAGAACTGGTGTTTAGGATAAGTGAGGGTTTTCTTCATAGCCATGTCAACAGCGAGATAGGGGTTGACAGTTCTACTGTATCTGTAGTTATTAACCATGTCTTCCTGGGCCTTGCTCTTCACTTCAATGTGCCGCTCATCTCATCACACACCTTCCATCAACACAAATCAATTCAATGATCCCTTATTCTTTCAGTGCTTAAAATGCAGTATAAACTTAAGTGTAAACAGACAGTATTCTACTCCCTTCTGATCGCAGCACAATGCTCACATTAGTTCTCAGGGTGACAGCAGGACTGTACAGGGTCTCCATTTACCACCATCTTGTCAATTCCTGGGCCCTTCCTCTAAGCCCCGCTCATGCTGCAAGTTGTAGAAACAGTTCTGGCAGACTCTGACCGGTGACGAAATCTTCAGACGTTTGATTTCAGACTGAAACCGACTGCACCTAAAGAGGAAAACACCACCGTGAACACTTGTCCTCCCACAGCCTCACTATTTTCTTCCCAGATGTGGAAATTATCATTGTGACTTCAAACACTTCAACACCATCCAAACAAATTTTGACAGACCGTGTTATGTTTGTAGACTGATAAGATAAACTACTTGCTGAAAAATAAATATATTCTCCTTTGCTATGTTAATTTGTCTATAATTCATTTCTTGATTTCAACCTCAGTTGACACCTATGTTAAGCTGACAGCTTCACTGTTTATATAAAGGAGCGTGTCTGCTTTTTCCAACTCTCCCCTGGAAATTTTTACAGCACTGATGGTTTGGTTTCTTTTTGTTTGGTTGGTTTTTTTTGTTTTTTTAATCAGTTCTGTTTTGATAAGGGAGAGGAAATCTCAGTCTGTTTGTAGGGATCAGTGGTATGCAATAGCCTGAATTTCTCTATGGGAAAGAACGTAAAGGAGGCTGGTGCTAGCTTACTTCTGACAGAAGAGCTGCCCACAGTTCCTGCAGTGGTGACGCCTCTCTGTGAGCGAGAATCGGACTGCACAACCTGAGCAGCTGTCTCCTCCCTCGTCCTTCACCCAGTGGTCGGCTGCTGACCGGCCCGGCTGATCACTCACAGACCAGCTGAACACTCGGCCACGGCCATCCCCAATGAGAATTCTGCTGTGATCCCTGTAGGAAAAAAGTAAAAGCATTCTCCTGACAATTCTGGCCCAGTAAGGCAGAGACAGCAATGGCTGATTTTAGATGTCAGAATATTTAATAATGTTTTTATGACCAAGATACCAGCCTGTTCTCTAAACAAAAAAAGCGAACACAAAACAGCATTATGCGAAGAACTGTGTCTGCATCCTTTGACAACACTGAAAAAATGCACTGTGTGATCACCTGTGAGCTACTCACTTGGAGATGCCGAGTGCGGTGATTTCTGCTGGATGTGCGTTATCTTTGCGATCAAATGCTGTGTGCATAGTTAGTTTGCTCCTAAACACCAACTGACGCTCCCATCGGTATCCTAGAAGAGCACAGGAAGGAGAGAAGGGAAAAAACAAATCTGCTCATTCTCATTTCTAAATCCTCCTCCCTCCCCAAAATACCCATGTGCATCCATTTGTTGAAAGGAAACATCTTAATCTCTCCAGATGCTGATAACTCTCAGAGACTCACTTCCCATTCAGGGAAAATACACTCTCAACTGCTCTCCAACGCATCCAATGAAGGAAAAAATGCAATGCAAAGCAGAGAGTCCTGCATTTCACCAAATGCATCTGACATGCAGAGAACACTGACAAACAGAGTGGAGTTGGCACTGAATATCAGCAGGTATTCTCTTCCTCACCCACCAGTAAGTAGGCTGAAGGTGTGCAAGAAACTCAGAAGTAACACAATCTGGACAGCTGACCTCAACTGACCAAAGTACATTCCATGTCATATACAGCATCATACTCAGCAACCAAACTGAAGGAAGGGCACTTTCTGATTAAGGAAGCTGTTCACTCCAAAACTGGCTGCACAACAGTCTGCTGGCAGGAGGTGGTGAGAGCCTTTGCATCACTTGTTTTTAGCTTTTATCTTCCTCTTTAGTTTGCTTAGTAGACTACCCTTAGCTCGACCTTTGAGTTTTTGTGCTTTTGTCCTTTTGCTCTTCCTATTCTCTCCTCCCATCCCATTGCAGCAACAGTGAGCGAGCAGATTAGCTGCCAGCAGGGTAAACCCATCATCATTTCTCAGGAAAAACTCAAACAATGTGCAACACCTCAACACAGAAGCTTCTCACCAATGGCTTTTGAATTTATCAGCCATCACTCCTCAAAGCTGCAGAGATAATGCCTTCTGGGTCAGTGCTAACAGCAAATTTATCCAGCCAAGGAAGCGTACTCAACTTCTTTTACCTGGTTTAAGCTTGCTGTAGTGCCGTGCTTCAGCATAGCTGGGGTGCAGGTGGTTAACCTGAGCATGGGGGTGTATTTTTGCTTGTCCTTCAGAATAATTCACAAAGATAAAGCCATCTTTCTCATCCAAGCTGAGCTGGTCTGACCAACGCCTGGAGTCATCTGAGCCACTGTCTGCTGACCATGCCGCTGCCACTCTGTTTGAGGCTGACCTCGGTCTGTGGCTGGTGCTGCCTGGTTGACTTTGGCTCTCCTGCAGTTTTGTATCTTGGCCAATGCATGGATCATCTGCATCAGAGTCACTGCTGTCTTCTTCATGGGCTTCCCGTCCTGGATTCACGCAACAGAAAAGAGAACATCCTAAGCAGGACGGCTTATGGGCAGAGCTTTCTACCTTTCCTGCTGCTACACTGCCTACAACCCAACAGGTGCCACCATGGCAAGTCTAAAGGGAAATTATATGTGGGAATCTCAGAACCTTTGCAGAGATCCAACTCTCACCACAGTAAACACCAGCAGGAATCATCACATTTTTCATCACTTCTGCAATGGAGGTAGTTCCTATAATAGTTGTTCTGAGGTAGGATGGGAAAGGCACAGTGAGTACAGCTTTCAAAAATGTTCAAGTTAATGAGAAATAAAAAAACTTAAGAATTCCTCCTGTCACTCAGGGAAGCGGTGAACAGTCAGCAATGCTGAGTCTTGGGACAACTAAAACACATGCGGCAGATGTTATCAACAGGCTTAACATGATGGGAAAACACTACAGTTCAATACATTTATAATTTCTTAGAGAAAAGCCGAGCTGTGCAATTAAAAGCATCTTATGACTATCATAGTATCCACATCTAAATTTAGATCATATCTTCAACATGAAGATGAAAAAAGGAAAATGAGATGAGTAAAGCAAATGCCCATCAACCACAGACCAAATTCCTCAGACCACAGAAAACACTATGGTCTGGCCAGCACTGCTTGAGTAAAATTCCACTGGTAGAACATCAGGTTGTTAACTCTGCTGTTAGGCTATCATTTTATTTCAAAATAGAGAAACACATAGCTTTTGGACAATGCTAGTATCCATTAGGTTCACTGACAGCAGAAGCAACCACAGGAAGGAATCTACTCCTCACAGAACAAAAGCAAGGATGGCCATGGTTTTCCTCACTCACAGCAGTATGAAATAACGCTAAGTGAAGTAAGTGGTAAATGAGAACTCAGGCACTTCATTATGTCCAACCGATGACTACTCTCCACTGAGAGAAAACGCTAATATCATTTTCTGCACTGCAGAACCACAGAACTTTACCTATGTAAACAGGAAATCAGATAAAAGGCAAATACCAAACTGTGGGTAGGATATGTACCTATTTGTGCTTCCTGGCAATCCTCTTGCATTTCCAGCACCTCTGCAGGCTCTGGAGCCGGTGTTTCTGGTACTTGCAAAAACTCCATCCGCCAGAACTGGAGGGACAGGGGACAAGCAAATTGGCATATATGGAACTCTTAGCTTTCTTCCTAGCTACTGCTAGAGTTAAGAAGCATTATTAGAACTGTACAATCACACCAGCAGCACAACAGGTAGGTCACTTTTCTTTTTTTCTTCCAAGGGGCATAGGAGGTCAACTACATACATGCCTGAATGACAGCTGAACAAGCCTTGTTTGTTATTATTGAACGCTTCAGCTGTTCAAATAAAAAATCCACTCCATACTGCAATCTGACCAGCAGACTCTGGTTAAGACAGATGCAGGCACGCACATGGCAAAATAATGAAAGCCAGGTTGGACTGGCAGTGAACAGAGATGCTCTTTTTTCTTTTTCCTTCTTTTTTCTCTTTTTCTTTCCAGGCAGCAAAATGATTTGCCTGGAAGTGCGCAGAACAAATGCAGAGAACAAAAGGTACAAATTCCAGGCATAGAAGCCAGTGAGCAAGAAATGGTTGAAGTACTATATATAATGAAGCACCCCAGAACAGCAGTACTGCTTTCAGTACCAGCTAGGATGCTGCGTTAGACAGAATTTACTTATCTATTACAAAGGCATAAACTTATTTTTCTAAGCAGTGGTTTTAAGTACGTACCCGTACAACTCCATCTGAATGTCCTGTCACAATGACATTCTGGGTATCCCACTCATTCATCTCAGACACAAAACAACACATGATTTGCTGGCTTCGACCAGTGAAAGTGTTCACGCTTGCAGTGGGGCTGCCATTGATACTCCATACATGAATGTAAGTGCCAGCACACGATACAATATCCCCCTGAAAATACAAGTAACAACTCCATATGTGAAAACAAATTTCATGTTCTGTTTCAGCAAAAACATAAGACAGGTTTATTTGCATAGGTCTGTTATCCCAAGCACAGATACAGATTTGAGAGCAGCCCTGAGAAGAAGGATTTGGGAGCATCAATTAATGAAGGATTCAACATGAGCTGGCTATGTGTACTTGGCAGACCAGAAGGCCAACCATTTCCTGGGCTGCTAAAAGAGAAGCATGACCAGCAGGTTGACAGAGGTGATTCTGCCTCTCTACTCTCATGAGATTGCACCCGGATTACTGCATCCAGTTTTAGGCTCCCACACACAAGGAGGACATGGAGCTATTGGAGCAGGTCCCGAGGAGGCTGATGAAGGTGATCAGAGGGCTGAAGCACCCTCCCTATGAGGACAGGCTGAGAGAGCTGGGGCTTCTTCAGCCTAGAGAACAGAAAGCCCTGAGGGGACGTTGCAGTAGCCCTCTACTATCTGAAGAAGGCCTACAGGAAAGCTGGGGAGGTACTGTTTATAAAGGCAGTAGCAAGAGGATGAGGTGAAATGTTTTTAAACTGGAAGATGGTAAATTTAGACTAGATATTAGGAAGAAATTATTTATGTGAGAGTTGTGAGACACTGGAACAGGTTGCCCACCAAGGCTGTGAGGGCCCCCCCTCAATAGAAGCATTCAAGACCAGGCTAGATGGGGCTCCAAGCAACCTGGTCTAGAGGGAGGTGTCCCTGCCTACAGCAGGAGGGCTGGAACTAGATGATCTTAAAGGTCCCTTCCAACCCGAACCATTCTTATGAGTGCAGCAGGGATTTTGCAGTAACTCCTGTTCAGGTTGAGTTTGAGATCTAAATAAAACTGTAGGATGATATACTTTTTTTTAAGACTGTACACAGAAAAGCAGACTTAGTAACAACCTGTCTGCTGAATTTATAGCCTTTAATAAGTAGCTCAATTCCTTCATTTTTCACCAATCCTACAGCATATTTTAAGTACCTTCCATTCCCAGATTTATTACTCAGCTCAAACCTCCAATCTTTTTCACTGACACATGCTACATTAATGTTCATATGATTCCTTTCTTATTGGGAAAAGGGTAAGAGACAGTCCTTTCATCTAGTGCAGAGGGGCAGCAGTAGCTATGGTTTAAAACACCAGCAACATTACAACAACTGGATGAGCAGCTAACAAACTGTGTCTCTTACTACCCTCCTCTTCTCATTACATCTTATTCCCTAAACCAGGTAATAAGTTTCAGTGTGAATTACACGAGTTTCCCCAAACCAATGCAAGAGCCTAATTTGTTTTTCTTCAGTTTAACAATTCCAGATTCTTGCTAACACTCCAACTACACTTGGATGTTTGCTTCTTACCGTTAATTCATTTATACAGAGTGCAGAAACTGGAGCCCTGTGACCTCGAAGCTGTGTAAGAAATGAGAGCTTATTCAAATCCCAGATGATGCAGGTGCGATCCCGTGAGCCACTCACAATTATGTGATAAGCTAGTGATGCTGTTAAGCATGTGACGGTGTCAGTATGACCCAGTAATGCCTGCAAAACAAAAGACAGAAGAAACATGCTGCAGTTGAGAGAGAGAGAGCACATGCTATACTATTTCCCATCTCCACAACAAGCTCCACATGGTCAACAATCCTCAAAATGATTTAATTTTTATGATACATTTTGCCTGTTTTCAGCATAGATCATTACTGGGACTATTCAGATTTCCAGGTCTACTTAACTCAGTTTCAAAGCTTACAAACTTTCTTTGATCTTGGAACATCATTTCCCTAATTGACATCTTTGTTGTATTTTACCTGTTTCAATGTGAGGGCTTTAGCTTTTTCTTTGGAGATGCCCATTTCCCACACACACACCGCTGTGCTTGTTCCCCCAGTGATAACCAGCTTGGGGTTGGGACAAATGGCACACAGTATCTGACCCCACTCTGACAAACATTCATAAACAATTACTGCCTGGAAATAAAGAAAACAGAAATGGATTAGTTTCAGGATTAGAGTTAGGTATGAAAAAATATCAAAGCTCAAGTGTCATCCTTCAAACAGAACCAATCAGCAGATTTTGCTGCTGCCCTGTTTTTTAATGTGTTTTTCTCAAATATAAATAATCCCACCCTCTGCCATAAGATGCCTCTGCCATAAGATGTGTTCACACAAGAGATGAAATTTAATTACATGATTTAATTCATTTATGTTGGGTTTTCTTTTATGCAGTCTTGTTCAAAGTTACTATGAATTGGCTTATGTTATTCTGCTCACATTCTGGTGAAGAAAACTGAAAAGGGAGAAATAAGACTTACAGCACAAAAAATATTACCAATTCATATGCAAACTATGTTTCCATCTTTAGATTACTTCCAGTATTAAATAGTTATTTCTTTTGGCACATTGAGCACTGAAATGAATTTCAGGTAACAAACCTTGTCTGACTCGTAGGTACCCAGTCTACAGCTGAGGTCTGCATAGCCCCAGGCAAAAGTTTTATTCCATGTAGGTGGGATGAGAACCTTATTCTGCTCAACTGCCAGAATGCCTTTATCGGTACACACAATCTGCCCCACAGGCTCCTTGAGTTCTAAAAAGGAAGATACAGTTATCTTTTACTGATGAAAAAAGACTGATACTGTGCAATCCAATTAAATACCTGGTGCTCCACAAAAAAAAAAAAAAAATTTGCATTGCTTAAACTATTGCTCTGGTCCCACTTGCAGTGCTGCAGGAGAGGTCTTTCAAGCCAAACAAGGCACAGATGCAATCCCTTTGATGCTTCTGGGCATTAAAAGTCATTGTGCAATTTTCAGCACAATTGGAAGTATATTTTTTGTATTAATGCCAACGTCTTGGCCACGTTTCCACAGGTTGCATTCCTGACCAGTGATTTATTTGTTGTTTTTTAATCAACTTTTGCAAATACTGATCAACGCCTTTTTGTTTCCTATCCTAGAGTATAGCCCTGCTATGTTCTGTGGAACGGTACATCCTTTTCTCTCCATGATACGCACCAATTCATTTAATCTATTAAGAAAGAAAATACTGTATAGCATTTACCTGCTTTGCTGACAGTTAACTTTTATTCACCCCAGTGTCAGAGATTAACTCCTAACTTACTCCTCTGGCCTCAGCACAGCTACCAATATCCCTTCCTGCCAACATTCGCAGCATTTTTTGCATTGAGAAAAAAAGTAAATTGTAATAATCCCTCTTTGACAGCAAATGGCAAAAAGGAAGTTCTTTGTGGGCTTGGAAACAGACTTCTGAGTATCTTTCAATATTTCTGGAATTTCCTTCAAACACTTCTTGTCCAAATTTCAAGAAATGCTTGAACTCAATTCCATCCCTCTCTTTAAAAAAAAATTTAAAAAAATCTAAATTGGCACAGATTTGCCACTTTCCAAAATATACCTTAAGGAAAGTAAAAACAACCTTACAGCACCAGACTATCCTTAATTTGTCTCTCTCCAAAGTACAAACATTATGAATATCAGGCAAAAAAGCTAAATAAAAGATGGAAAAAATGCTCCAAATATTGTGGTTTTACCTTTCACTGGTGCAAGAGATGGCCGCAGGTTGTCCAAATGATGGAAAAAAATCTTGTCACTATTGGAACCAGGGGGCACTGAGGTTCCTGCAGCCTCCCCATTCAATCGACTTCGAACGCGCTTCGGAGGGTGTGGCTTTTTGAAGAGCTGAAATTCATCAAGAAATTACATGTTTACAGGAGCACAAGCTGAAAAAAATCAGCAGTGTTTCATTCACATTCTAAAAATTCTATAGATCAGCAGTCAGCGAACACTACTTAACTGTCAACTGCATTCACAGATTCGCTGCTTGGCATCCGCTAACAGTTTGCTGCAAACATTTTGGTAAGACTTCAGCAAATAATACAGAATCCAGCAGTGATACGTAAGCAAACAATTTTTCACAGCTTCTACACAGAGGTTTGTCAGATGGTAAATTCATTATGAACATTTTGATGGCAAGTGCTACGTATTTACACTACCTAACTTACAAATATAAATCTTTGCCCATATCTTGTAAAATTTCACCTTCTTTGACAATGAAGTTATAGAAATACTAAAAGAAGGGCTGCAATTCCAAGGCTGATAGTTATTTTCTTTACCTACTAGCGTATTCAAAGTACAGGGAACATACATACATAAATCTGTGGTAGTTGGGCTGTGAGGATGCACAAATGTTTCTATTGCCCACACCACAGCAATGGGTATGAAGGGTAACAGCAGGACTGCTTGCCTCAGCCCTTCCTGCACCACACCACACCCCCACACGGCTGGTCTAATAGTGTGAGAGAGAGCACATCATTTTATTTTACTTTTTTTTTTTAAGAGTTATTATAGAAATCATCTTATCACAGGAAAATGGCACTTTCACTGATCCCCTCTAACACATCAAGTGTTACATTTTCAGCAGCAACATACGCATTTTTTTCAATACTGTTTTTCTTTTTTAAGTTGAGCAGTGATGTCATAATTCTTTTAACCTTTATTTTATGAGTGCAAAACAGAAGAAAAAAAAAGACATTTCCCTTCTTGTGAGCAAAGCCCAAATTCTTTTTTGGTTGCAGAAATGGATTATTGCACATCACTGGACAAATATAAACATTCTCAAGAAGTTTAACTCCTCAAACATTTTCCCCTTCCGTTTCAATATGTTTCAGCCCTCATGTCATCTGGCAAATAGAAATCCTGTAAATAGTGTACCTGCTTTGGTATCTGTCCAAAGTTATTAATGAATCCTATAGTAGCTGTCTCTTTCAATGGATCGTTGATGTTATATATATCCACTTGCCCCTCATAGAAGAGATGGTGAAAGACATTTACAGCTTCTACTGCAGCAGGACCTTGTTGTTTATAGCCAAAGATCAAGTCAATCCACTCATGCAGATGTGCACTCACAAAGTCACATTCCAGAGCCTGAAATCCAAAGAACATGCATTGAAATCAGCCTTGTCAGTCACCAGTAGAGTCTACTACATGTGCCATAAAGAAAAAAGCAGGATACATTGACATATTCTTAATATGTTTTGATAAAGCTTTCTCATTTAAAGCTTTCTCATTGTCTCCTGCCTCAATTTACTCTCCAGCCAAAAAGGAAGAGAAGGAAATGCCAAGTCTGCAGCTATTCGTAACAAATAGCCATCAGCTCAGAACTCATGGACCAGATAGCAGCAGTGACTGCATGAATCAAGTCACGTTTAATTTGCAGCATAAAGGCACAACTGACATTTTCTATTGCCATTAAAACTCAGATTACCTCCCGGTGAACTCTGATAAACTCACGAGGGTCTCCTTTTGCCCACGGAGGGAGTATTACATCTCCAAGTTTAGTGCCATTTTGTTTGCAACCTATAAAACAAATTAAAGAATTTGGAGATAAGCATTGAAATCACATAGCAACAGCACTGCTTTTTAAAATCAACAACAACAAAATCCAACATCTTTCTCTTACAAGGAAACATCTTTCAGACTTTTCATTTAAATATTGCCTGATCTTTAAAGGTCAAGCAATAAAACCTTAAGATTTCCAGCTTAGCTGTTCATATATGATATCTTGCAGGAACAGAAAAATAGGAATCACTCAAACATTCCTCACTAAGGTTTTTGAAGATGACAATACTGTTTTCAGAGTTCTGCTGACACAGCTTGCACTGAAACAGCTGATACCCAAGAAGATGTGGAGCTGGCAGCTAGAGCCATCGTTGCACTGAGGCACGTTTCTCATCCTTTCTCAACTTCTGTGCTAGTACTTACTCTTGACATAAAACCGAGTAAATGCAACAGCTTGAATTTTAGAGAGGAAAAAATTTCTGTTTAGCGTGTATATAGCAGCAGACATGTCAGCTGGGTGTATTTTGAAGGAAAATAAATCCCGGTACTTGATGGCTTATCAGCAAACTGCACTGACAAGCCTTGGTGAAACAGCTTTTGGGCTACAGATCTGTTTTCTTTAAAACAGAAACAGTCTGTGTGAAACAACTGTAATGTTGTTTTATGCATGAGAATAGCTACACAAAAGTACAAGCTAACTATTCAAGTACTGACACTAATGAACTAACAGCTGTGTGCCAAAAGCTTCACACCCAAGGACAGTGTTCAATGTCCTGGGCACAGTCTGGTCACACACAGTCATCTGGGTTTCAGAGCTCACTTCTCATTCTGAATATTTAATGCTGGTGTGTTTAGACTACTAAAAACCTATTTGTTGAGACTTCTCAGTTACATTCCTGTGTTGTCATCTGTTGCTGAGAGACAATCCACACTTTCTACTAGCTCAGAGTAACACCAGCAAGCTTCCAAGTTTACAGAAGTGTACAAGCAGTACAAGTAGTGTCCTACATTTCTTACATAGCAAGGAAATAGAAAGGGAAAACAAAAAGTATGAAATAACTCCAAAACACAGTTAAACGCAACATACATTACAGAGAATAGTCATCTCCTATGGTCGATGTATATGAAATTAGACTCTTGTTAAGTAATTACTGTTGCACAAACTAAGAGCCACATTTCAACAAAACCTGTAGAAACAGTTAAAGATGAAGTCCTAAAAGTGAAAACTGTCAAAAAGATGTGCAAAGCCTGAAAACACTAAGGAAGATGATATATAACACAATGGAGTAACGTATCACATAGAGAACAAAGGAAACCAGAGAACTCCAGGTAAAACTTGATTATTTGAGTGTTTCAAAATGGTTTAACTAAAAATCATTAAAACTTAAAAATCATCAAACCAACCAACCCATCCTAATGCAAGCAAAGAACTTTTTGGGTAGTTAGATGTCTTCCTTAGCAATGATTCTTCATCAGCTTCATAAGATGAACAAGGCATCCCAAAATAAATAGTAACTCCTGCTATATTCTTACTGATGACCAGCGAGCTCTGTATCATTCAAACTTTAAAAAATATTATACAAACATGGAGCCATTTATCCTTTCCTTATGCAGTCAAGTGCATCATATTCTTCCTACCTGATGAGCTTGTCTTATGTCAGACTACCTGGCAGCATGCTCACAGTGGTAGCAATGCTATCAGCTGTTTTTGCTTACCGAGATCAAAATTGTTGGAATTGAGCAAAAACTCAGGGAGGTAGAAAAATTCTGGGATGAGCTCCTTCACATCTGCCATGTTGTGCTTTGATGCTGAGTACCAGGCCTCTCGCACGCTGTGAAACATTCGGTCTGCCAGGTCAAAGTGACCGCCCTGAAGGACAAAGGGAGAACCATCAGATCAGACCACCAGAGTACCTTGGCTGAGAGAAGGAGAACCAGAACACACAGCACACATACATGAGGCATCAAAATAGAAATCTTTAGAATGTTAAGAAACACACTCAATCCTACTTCATATTTTAGTCTGAGGAAACATCAACCCAAAGGAAACACATTTTTCTTTGCTTGATCACTTCCATCTAGGACAATAATGGAAACGTACTATTATGACCCCAGCTCTCTCTCAATCTGCCAAAAAATCCAGGCTCTGCAAAGTTTGGTTATTTTAACACCCAGTAACAAACTCCTGCAATAGAAGCATTAATTTTGTGTGAAGGTGTAAAGGAACTGGCATACAACTCTTTCAACAGCGGACTAACAAAGCTTGATGAAGAATGTAATTTTGTTCACAGCAAACTCATCTTTGGTTTCTACCTGGTACTATTTTGTTCATACATTTTTTCAAAGCACTCCATGAAGAAATGAGAGTTCCATTGCATCTTCTATTAAGTAACCTCAAAGATTTTTGGACCAATCCAATCTGCAATCCCTCCACTGATAATTTTTTTTTTTAACATGTTTTATGAGAACAAAGCAGACCGATCTCATTTTCTCATGTAGATCTCAAATGTACAGCAGGAAAGCAATATAGGAAGTGAGACCTTATACTTTTTACCTGTAGTCGTAAGAAAATCTGTGTAAAAGGCTCCATCCGGACAAGATAGGAAGCCACTATCATGGCAGATGAATAGTGGGTCCCGTAATGATACGCTGGAGTTTCACCTGCAGAAAATTAAACATCATGCACACAGAAGAAATAAGGCAGTTAGGTAAAGCAATTACTGGTGAGTGTACTAACTACTGCTGCCTTGTATTTACTCTGTGATTGTGGACAGATTTAAAATTGGCACTTGTAACTTTCACTCTTGAGCCCAGCAAACCACATGGTTTATTTATTTATTTAAGTTTAAAATGCTTGAAGCATTCCAACACAGCTATGGTGATTTCTGCTGATGGAACATTTGTTTACTTCCATTCTTTTTGATTACTCTGGAAATAAGGCTTGGGGAGAAACAGTTCTCAGAATTTCTGGCTACAGATTTTGTACAGATAAAATAACACTTGGTATTTTTTTTGGATAGTAGAAAGAAAACTGCTACTTCCTGAGCAGGAAAACATACATTAAACTCAGAAATGAAAAAGCTGAACTGCTGCTACTGCAGAGGTATGCCCATTCCTCTGTACAACTTACTGCCTTTCAGTAGCACTCAAACTATACTAGTTAACAAGAGACAACTGGATGTGTGTTTCCTCTGTACTTGCCCATTTCTAGCCTTCAGACATGGTTGAAGTGTTTTATTATTTTTATATATAGACACATGCTGGTCAGATTTAAAAATCAACAAATATAACAATATTCCTTTGCTTCTAATTTAATATTGCTTCATAGGTCCCTAAAAGACCCGTGGTAGGGCTCAGCACATGCACCACTGGAAGTCTTGGGTCATGTAATTAAAATCCACAACATTGTACTGAACTGTGGCAGGCTCGAGCCTCTCTCCTCTTCCTGCAGCATGTATCATTTCTTACCATTGGGATCTTCCCAGTCTTTGTATCGTTTCTTGTACTGGGCCAACCTGTCCTCTGTTTGAGCTCCCATGGGCTTTGCCAGGTTTCTGAATGTCTTGGGATTTGTAAGATCCAACTCCTTTAAAAATAAAACAAACATCAAATCAATTTTAAAAACACATGCTTTCATTTTGGACACAACATCCTTCAAGAAATACTTCAGAAAGCTAATGCAAAAACTTACTGCTGCACGCTTGCATGCTGATACACAAAGGAGATGCAACTGCCTTAGAACAAACTGAACATGCAGCTATTCACCTGACAATTAGCACCCATAATCAGCACAGGTAAGGGCCTTCCTGCATGGGGCTGCTGAGCCCCTCTAGTATCCTACCCACTGGCTACACAGGCTAAACATTACAATACAAATGAAAATGAAAAAAGGCAATAAGGATACACCTTGGATTTAAGAAGGTAGGGCAACCCAACTGTAATACTCACAAGACTCAAACACATAAAAAAAATTACTATTAGACTGATAGGATATTTTATTTACTTCTGAATCGAATTACTATTAGACTGATAGGAAATTTTATTTACCTCTGAATCGTAGTCTGCAAGGACCCAGGGAAAGACAGGGTACTGCATGAGATCATTGTAGGATCGGCCCGCCAGGGTGTTTAAGTGCATCAGGTACTGGAAGTTACTGATTTCTCCTCTCTGAAGGAAGACATAACAGAGCTTTAAAGACCTCAGCTCACAATTTACTGAGCTGTCAGACTTCTCAGGTGCTTACATTATATCTCTCCAAACATAGGAAACTTAATTCAGTATTACAGTGTCCAAACTCTATTTATATTATTTTTAATGAGAGAATCATTTAGTACTCGATGATGAAATATACCCAAAATGAAATATAATTTGAGCATGAAATATAAACAGTTAAAGTACCGAGATACTTTTTCTGAAGCAGTATATTCCACCTGTTCATAAGATGCAGGTGTACTAAGTATATATCACTACAAAATATGTAATATAAAAAAATATGACACTTACTTCCCATCTTTGAGTAACAGATTTTTCTCCCACTAAAGTGCTAAGCAAGCCAGACCTAGTTAGAAAAAGAAAGTACATTTTTTGATTTACCAATAGAATTTGAGTTGCATCTTCACAAGATGACTCAAAATGTCGAGACCAAAACTTACAAATTTCTACAATTAGGCAGAATGGATTTCATTCCTTTTTGCTTTAGCAGTGCACATTTTATTTCTGAGCACAGATTGTTAAAACAATGCACATCATGCATGCAATTCAGCGCACATTCAAACGTACCTGACAGCCCACTACTGAGGAAAATATCTAACAACCCAGAGAAGCCAAACAGTTTTGGAACTTCAGTTCTTTCTGAATGTATCAATAACATTAATTTTGAAAATATGTATTTATTTGTAGGAATACATACCAAAGGTGTCAGTGATAAAAGAACATTTAAAGGAAGTGAAGTATAAAATCAGTATTTATTTGGCGTTGCCCAGTTACAAACAGAAGTTTATGCAGGTACACCTAGGTCCATCTGGACCTTAAGGTAAGCATCACTGATTTGAAACCAAGGAGATAAAGAGCTTATGAGGAATGGCAATGCTTACCCTTGTTCTACACTGGTGTTTGGCCTCTGTCCAGACACTGACTCCGAACTGTCAGTTAGAGATGGCACCACAGCCAAAAACCTGCACCAGCAGTTAAAAAGAGATTACCATTAATGTGCCTGATGAAGGCATCTCTTCTTAGAAATGAACATATCTGGTACAATTATTTTGTTCTGAGCAGCTGCGTAACATCTTCAACAAAACCAGAACATCCCTTCTTTCCCTACGCCCACACTTGCTGCCACAGCTCTCATACTGACCACATGCTGCAAGTTTAGCATACAGGCATTAGCGCTTCCTAGTGGCTCTTTGATGACACACTTTGTTTGCCACAGAATTATGAACTGTCTCACACCAATCACTTGCAATCTTGTTAGCAGAACGTTGCAGGCTCAAATATGACTCAAGACAGATACTTGCAAATAGTCGCATTAAATATTCCAACTTAAGTTACTTTACAATACCTCTGATAAACTTTATTTCGGACTCCTTTTTGGAAAGCTAGAAGATAGTTTCGTCCATCTCCTGAGAAAACTTCAATTGCAATTGGCTGAAAGCAAATGAGACAAACAGGTCACTGCTAGCAAATCTGCTTGTCACCTACAAAGGTTTGAAGCAAGCCAGTTTGGCTGTGTTGAGCTATACATGACACAAAATCATTGCAGCGCACACTTTGCTTAGTGTGGACAGCTGATGTATTTTCAGAACACCAAAATCCATTAATTCACCCAATTAACTAAGTCACAGCAGACCAAACAGATCAAGTAATTAGATTTCTATTTCAACACAATGAATAGCTCTCACTTGCCAAATAAGGATCTGTGCCCAAGTTACCTGCAAAAGGTATCTCCTTTTATGTACTTCCTTAATATCTTCATATGCAAAAATGCTGCACGTTCTTTTGAGTTGACTTGGCCCCTGCCTTGCCCCCCTTGGTATGATTGGCTCATGCATCCTGTAAATGAACATAAACAGGAAAGTGATTAAAAGAGACGTGTTTTAAGAATCATTCTTTTCATTCATATGAGAGTTCAGGCATAGGAAGAACTTGTTTCACAATAAACCACATCACACTCAGTATTTTGAGAACACAGAAGCAACTGCTCCTGAGATCTTCAGCAATTTTGACATTATTTTGTAGTCAACCTCTCAAAAAATCTCATTAAATATCTGCTGTTTGCCTACTAAAGACTGATGAAACTCTTTATTCATTCACTCACTTTGGAGGCAACGTCTCAATGTCCCGTATTTCTCTGGTGGCTGTCATGGTAAATCCATCAATTACATAGAAATGCTCTTTGCCAAAGAGGAGCAGCCCTTCACTAGTGTCAAGGCCCTGAACCCGAGCACAGCGGTACATATGCTGAATCTGGAATGAAAAACAGGCATTTAGCAAAAGTAGGTCATCAAGCTGAGATGCAGATCATTGCACTGTTAGAACCAGTCCTAGACACTGCTTTGTTATGCACAGATAAAGTAAAAAATTTGCTATTTTGCCTGCTCATTTGAGAAAAACATAACCTTAGCAATCCACAATTGGGAAGGTAGTTTAAAGGAAGTTTCCACTGTATGATATAGATCGGTAAGTTTACTAACTTATACACATATTGTATAACGGGCATCTTCTACAAGCTGTAATCAACTTGACTGATGGCAGATTTACTGACATACTTCAGACATGATGGAACTATGAAATAACCAGAGCAGCCTTTTAACGCTATTCTTGGGGATAAAATATTCAATGTCCAGAATTTTCATTCTATTGATGAGGACAACTGATCAGTTTGTAGAGTATTTATATTTTCACTTCCTCTCTCAGCTCACTGTGCCAATCAGGTAAGCAGAAGATAGCTGTAAGAGAAGTCTTATGATGAGCAGCTAAGGTAACAGGGACTGTTTCATCTGGAGAAGAGGAAGCTCAGTCGAGCAGTCGAGACATTACAGCCCTCTACTACTTCCCGAAAAGAGGCTGTGGTGAGGTGGGAGTCAGCCTCTTCTCCCCACATTACTAGCAATAAGAATAGAGGGAATGGCCTCAAGTTGCAACAGGGGAGATTCAGGTTGGAGGTCAGGAAAAATTTCTCTCTGAAAGGGTAATCAGGTGCTGAAATGAGCTACCCAGGGAGGTGTTCAAGAAATGTTTGGATATTATACTGAAGGACATGGTTAAGTGGGGAGGTGTCAGTGGACAGTTGGACTGGATGATGTTGGAGATCTTTTCAAACCTTGGTGATTCTATGATTCTATGACTCAATTCTAGACAGGTTTGATTTTCCTTAGCAGGCAGGTAGTTAAAAAAAAAAAAAAGTTTCCAGTACAGCATTTGAATTGAAGCACACATTTCTTATCAAAGGTGCTACAAGAAGAAGCTGATGGAATATGAAACAGATGTAGCTGTAGATCAGGAAAGGCATTTAGGATGTTTATTTCTGCTTGAAACATTCAATGCAGAAATTCCAATATAGTAAACACTGTTTGTTTGCAGTACACAATACCTTCTCTCCTTCTTCAAGAAGTCGAAGCAAAGTTGTATTGTCAGTTTTCTCCTCTTCATCAATCGAACTGCCCTCAACAATTTGATCTTGTGACTGTTCCTGGTTCTCATCATCTCCTCCATCAGGAGCAGAGCGAGACCGTTTCAGGGGAGGCTTCACTAGGCCTAGAAAAGAAGAATTAAGATAAAATTTAAAAAATGAGAATTAAAAGATCACCATGAAAAACCAAGTTTAAAATTGCTGATCCAATGCTAAGGCAGAAAACAGAGTCCAACATGTTTATCTCAGTGCAAATGCAATGGCAAGTATAAAGGCAAACAAATTTAAAGAAAATGGGTCAGGACAGAAGAAGCGATCTAACCTTTGACTCTCGCAATTGTGTCCTCCCCATGTTCTGGCTCCTGCTGAGTGGTTTCACCCACTGTGTTTTCCTCTATGGTGTCCTGGAAGATGGTTGGGTTTCCAGATGCCAGGCGCATGTAGTACTCCTTACTGTCATAACTTATAGCCCTTCGGTAGCGAGCAGGTTTCTTAGAAATAATTGAACACAGTCACTTAGTCATTCAACTCTTCTCACACATTTCAGGGACACAGTGTGTAGCATAGAGCATGCCTACTATGTGCTCTGTGCATGTGCAGTGGTACACCAAAACATATGAAAACAGGGACTCCACCCTGGATCCAACCTGATTTACAGGGGAGCTATTCAGCCACTGAATTAACAGCAGGTTTGTGGAAATGCCTGCTGCTAAATCTACACACGGGGAGTACTGAGCATGGCTATTAGGTAACAAACAACAGCCGTCACAAAAGACAGGTGGGATACTTTTGCTGAAGCTTGATGAATCAAATGGATATTTTCTACCCTCTCAGTACTCCCTGCAGCATGTGCAGCTCATTCACTAAGACAGCCAGCTGCAAAACTAGACAGTGGTGTGAATAAACTCAACAAAAGAAATAAGTAAAACTGATGAAAGTGAAAGAGATGGGGACCTGAATTTAAGGCTCAAAAATTAACAACTTCAGTTTTTTCTTTCATTAATACATATTTTGAAGGTCGTCATGAAACGCATAAAAGGATCAATTTAGAATTCATCAAGAATCATCTGTAACCACAATGGATAACACTGCATTTCACTACAATGGTGGCACAGTGCTGATTTTTTGTTTAGCATGTTAATTCTTAGGTTCTTCATTTAATTACAAAGGTAATACTAGAAATCAAAGTAGCAGCTAAATGAGGACATTGCCAGAAACATCATTGTGGAGGTAAGCAGGGATAAGAGCTATTACAGAGCCTGCTCTCAAATTAAAACAAACTGCTGCACCTGAGTGGAAGAAAACACACTGAATTTATACTTCGGTCAAAAGTTTTCTTCTACAAGAACTGCTTAACCCAACACCTCTAGAAAGCTCAGTCTGTGAATACATTCAGCTCTTCATAAATAAAAGTTTTTATTTTGTAGCATAATTTCCCATTATTTTTGAAATTATATTGGGATAATCACAGTCCAGTGCTTGAAATTATGAGCTATGGCAGAATATCAACTGCCATTTCAATTATGTATGTAACTTGTTCACTTCTGTAGTAATAACTGGAAATACATAAACTGCAATTTTTGGATTATTTTTTTTCTTGTTGTTTATCTGTACAACTATGCAGTGGGAAACTAAAGGACCCTTAAAGTTAGCTCTATTACAAGTAGATACTTGGAATGACTAAGTGATTAAGATGGGCAACATGGAGATTCATTACTTCGGGTCAAATTGGCTGCCTCAGAACTCAAAGATGTAAGGTACTGTGATTTAATCTGCAGACTTATGCTCAACTGAGCCTTTGCTCCTTTAACACTTCAGTGGTAACAACTGACGTGTACTCCAGAATGAAAAATCCAGACTGTCCCTATTAATATAAGGAAAGGGAAACAGATACAATTTATATTTCATATTCTACATAATAATTGCTTTCATTTATTTGTATTAGCTTATTGTTGAATGTATTTAAAAAGGAGTGAGTACGTATATCACGCGCTATACTTAGTGATGGGCAAGACTGTGAATGTTATTTAAAAGAGAAGCAGTGTAACATGGAAACGTCCGCAGAGCAGCCGATTTTAAACAATTCTGTTATTTTTAAGCTAGAATTCATATTTTGAAACAAAGGATAAATATCATTAATAAAAACTAAGACTTGAAGGTAAGAAGACTGACCTTAGTGCTAACAAAAATAGATCTTTCAGCCCACGGTCAAAAAGGAGAAAGAAAAACCTGCTCAGCAGACCCTTTTAAACATTCATTTTCCTAGCAGTTCTCCCACAAATCATGTTGCCCATTACTAAACATTTTCCATCGACGATTAGTTTAGACCCCAAGCCACAACTCTGTACACAGTGAGAACAGTGACAGCACAGCCCAACACAGCCTGTTAGTGAGCAGCAAAGAAGGGAAGAGCTACAGAAAGTTGTATTTAGGTGAAGGCTGAGGAGAGCACAGTGAAATCCTCTAATGTGAATACTGAAAACAACATCTTTAGGCCTGGAAATACACACTGAAAGAGCAAGTTGAAAGCCAAATGTAGAAGCCTTGTTAAGATTGCCCAACATGCAGGAGAAACAAAAAAAAAGTTGTATTTATTTGACATTCTTTCAGTCAGTGTATTTGTTTCTTTACCTTTTGAGGAATGGTATCATCAGCTGTCTCAGGAAGTTTACTTGAGAGGTCAGACTGAAAACAGGGCATTAAGTATATGCATCAGAAAAAGAACACTTTCGATAAGAAGGCATGATGTTCTCCATTGTGTGCACTGTCAGTCACTAAAGCTATTCTGAGTCACATTGCAAGTAGACAAATATACCTAATAGTGTAATGTTGGCTATATAATGTTTTTTGTTCACACATCTTAAGTACCTTAGCACTCATTCTTGATTAGAGAAAAAAAAAAATATCTTGCATGTTCCCTTCCTTAAAAGCAAACAGAAACTAATTGCCAGGCTGTCAAAGATTATGTGCATTTCTGCCTAAGTGGCCCATGTTCATAGTCACAGATTTTCAGTGAAAGCACACCCAAACCAATGCCCAGAGGCCTGCTTGGTTTTTGCATTTTTCTTCAGATATGTTTTAAATGCTCTTTAGAACTAGAAATTGAAACAAATCTCCCATCCGTAAGTACGACATTTTGTGGCTTCTTTTTGCTAGTGATGATGCCACTGCTGCTCACCAGCAAAAGAAGCACGCTACATCATATCTTGCAACAGGCAGATGCCTCAATCTCCCTCCATACTGAGTTGTGAGAGGTCTAGTCCATTCCCTAAACATACTGTGAAGTACAACCAGACCTTACCAATCATCTAGGGCTTACAGCTATGCTGGTAAGCCAACAGAATAAAATATGCATCTTAAGAGCCACTTTGGGGGAAAAAATAAGGAAAAAAAAAAGTTTATTTTACAACAGGTCATAAAATTTCTCACAACAAAATCTGGAATTACTTACCAGCAAGTTTGTTTCCTGCTCAGCTTCAGGCATGTAGGGATACTGAGTGTAAAACATGTCATTGCGCACCATCTTCTTCCTCATTCGGCAGGGCCCCTCAGTCATCTCCAACATCCACTTGTCAAGATGGGAACCAATGGGAGGACCCCACAAACCTCGCTCTCGTAGTAACTCATATTCAATTTGAGACCACTCTTCTGTCACATATTTTAATGCATTCTGCTGGCGCTGGATATAAATGTGTTTACATAAAGCATTAAAAGCTATGTCTTTAAGCCCGTATCCAATACGAGCAGACATTTTCCTCACACTACAAAATGTCTTGTAATTAAAATTTCTAATAGCATTAAAGAAATACTCATTATAGTAATACACACTAATGAGATTTCCAGTCTCAGCTACTGCCGAATCAAGGTTCATACTGTAATCCACTAAGCAGAAGAGGAAAAAGAGGATAAACAAACTGCTTTTGGTTTTAATCTGTAACTGAATGTATTTGTAAATGGCAAATATGAGCATATGCGAGATTAATACACTGATTTTGAAAAGGGATTTTAGGAATTTTTGATGATTTTCTTGCTAACACTTAAATAGAACAGAGAAATTAAAGCAAAGCCTGTTTGATGGATTTTTACTGGTAGCTTTCAGTAACTTATTCCTGCAGAAACACTCAGCAGCTACACTGAACCAAAGGACTTTGGGGATGCTTGGAACAAAATGCAGGGTACAATGATTTGCTCCTAGGAGGCACAGAACAGCTACTATCTATGACCACATGAGTAGAAAAAGGAACTACAAAATTGTTTTAGTGCTACTATAAAAGTTATCTTGGCATACAGTGTTCCTCTGTCTTCTTTTTTTTCCCAAGAATCTTAAGTAGTATTTTGAGTAAAGGAATGGGATAGAAACATGTTGGCTTTCTAAAACAGTGTACAAAACCTTTAAGATTTAACTTAGGCAGCTCTGTTACAACAAAATCAAGATTAATTTTCCTCATTTATTTGACTGAATTAAGAAAACATCCTTAAAATAGCTGTATCTGTACAATGAAGCGCGCCACTATCAACTTTCTAATACTTCATAAGCCACATACTGAGAAACAGGATCTGTACAACCTAACATCAAAAATACCAGTTTCAAGTGATTCTCTGAACCATACCTCCTGATATTCTTTATACTGCATATCAACAAGATCTCGAACCACTGCGATGTGAGTAAACATCCACTGGGAAATTTCCTAATAGAAAGATAAGGAGACAGACAGAATCAGACTTCATAGAAACAAGTTATGGAAAACCTACAAATGATTAACAATTACTTGGTCACAAAAACTATCTTCTTAAAAAACGATTTGGACTAATTTCAAAATACAGCATGCAACTGTATTTTCAAGGTTGTTTTATAGTTTTGCTTTATATGGGTGTTTTCATGGTTTTGTTTTACAGCAGCAAATTCATGTACAGGGGATACCATGCAAGAGAAATGGGCAAACATTTGTTAAGAATGATGGTACAAAACAATCCCAAATAGCTAAAAGAAGCAATAGCTGAGAAATATTACTACTGCTCTCCATTTTCTAGTAATACTTGGTAGATGCTGACCAAATTTGATAGAAACCATAATAGCATCCATCATACTGTATGGAAAAACACCTGCTTTCATACTTTGCTCCCTGTAATGGCATGTCTGGTAACAGATGCTCTCTGCAGAGCTTGGGGATTCCTTCCTTTTCACTTTAGTGTGTGTGCCTGTTCACCAGGAAAAGGACTGAGAACACCGAGAATTCTTTATTAAATCAAAGCCAGTGCATAACTCCCAGATGAGCAAGTGAACTGGTGAGCTTCTTTTCCACTTACACAAAGCACAACTCCGGATGGAATCAATAGAAGCTACATATTTCCTTATGGCAGGAACATATCTGCCTTCCATGAGTCTCCTCACTATTTCATATACTTATTATAATAAGAATTCAATCCTCAAAAACTTCCAGATCCCTCTTTCGTTTGTTTTCTATGTCCCAAATACTTTATATGAAGTTGTTTGGTTTTTTTTTTACAATGCCCCATCAGGTCACGTCCAGTTTTTCTCCACCAGTCTTCACTTCTTAGACAAACAACTACCTTGACATCTATTACAAACTCCTGTGGTAAACTGAATTTACGACCCAGTTAACGAGAGAAGTCAAGCAGTCTTTCCAAACCCAGAGAGTTTACACTCTTGACTTACTATTCCAGAAAGGCAGATACACCTGTTGGATTAGGCCACACAAAAGCAATAAAGTTCTATCTTCAGCAAGATATTCAATATTCAGCAAGGGGAAAATTGAGCACAAATTATCACCTTATACCTTGAGAGACACTTTATATTGCAGTATTTACCATATACTCCAAACATATAATGCTGGATTTGAGACTGTATTTTATGAAGCAAAATTACCTGCGTCGAGAGATTGTGTTTGTTGAGTCCACTCTCCTTCCGGTTTCTCCTGGAACCTGTTAGTTTAGAGAGGCCAAACCCACTGCTCACTCGTGAGAGCTTGGACTGTGTGCTTGGAACCAAGGCCTCTCCTCTACTGATGCACTTCTTCTCATGGGCTGAAAAACAAAGATTTTACATGTTGGGGCTTTTTTGTTGTTGTCACTGGCGTTTCACTAAATAGAGTAACAATTTCTATTGCTCTCAAAAACTTCCTGTGCTTTTCTGAGTTGTGTGTTGGGTTTTTTTTAAGGAAGGAGTTGTTGTGTTTTTTGGTTTTTTTTAATGTTGTTGTTGTTCCATTGCTGCTGTTTTTAAAAGGAGAAATTCCCAAGGGAAATCTTGGTACTTTTTGAACTTTAAAAGGATTAACAGATTAACTTGAATAACAGATCTGTGACTCCTTTCATCAATTATCAAAATCAAAGTCAATGAGCTCGAAGTTGTCACCTACTCCCCTCCAAACTACAACTACTTTCAGTTTTTCTGAACTTCGCCTCCTAAAGAAAAAGTGGGTATTCCAAAGCAGGGAGACAGTATCTGTAGAAATCCAGTTCTGAGGAAGGCCCAACAAGTCATCACAAGGAATGTCTATGGAAAGGCAAATAAGTGAACCAGCCAATCACCACTGCAATCCATAAGGCACTCTTTGGTGTATGCTTGTACAGAAACACAAGAAGCCACTAGGATCTGCAAAAGCACTGAATAAAGGTCCCAGATATGGACCTTGTATATGTTTTTCCTATACCCAGAGCTGTTTCTGAATCAGAGATATTAAACTTTAATAATAATAATAAGTATTTACCAACATACAAAAGGTATGCCCATATCAAAACATCCAATGCATGTGGCTCACTTTGGGGAAAGAAACCACTCAGAACAGATCTTGAGCTGCACTTACCCAAATGATTTTGCCAACACTTTAAACTTGCTTCTTCAATTAAAGGTCTTGCAACAGTTATATCCACTTGGCCACGGTCATTGACAGGGAGCGTCACTTTAAAAACTTCTTCTAAAACCTGTTTTTTACTGTGAATCAGCTCTGTCCACACTCTGTTTATGGCTTTTAAAAGAAGCTGGCGACCTGCAGAGGTACAAGACCACAAACAGCAAGTTCTCTACAATGCTTACTGAACTGGTACTTTTACAGCAGATCAAATAAAATAAACAATTACACTCAAGGCTTTCCCCTTTTTTCTTAATTTCTGAAATGCCTTTAACTAGACTTTTTTTGTCAATCATATACTGTTAGACAGACTCTGGAGATCCATTTTGACATCTTTCCTCTGTGAATCTGAAACATCAGCTCCAATTATTTGTGATTCCTCTCCCACACTCATGCATAGATTAACTAAATGAGATTAAAAACAAGCTTACAGATTACACAACATTTCATATATATATATACAAATTACTTTTTTTTCCTCTCTGAGTGTATTAATACACACATGCATAAATGCTAAGATATAAAAAGATCAAAAACACAATCTTTTTCCCCACAGACAATTCATAAATACCTTATGAGAGAAAGATCCTAATGATGTTTTACATCTTATATCAGTTAAGCCTTAACTATGCTCTTATAAGATTCAGCTGATAGAGAAGCACAGTGCACACTTAAGATGAGCCATTTACACTGCATTCATTCAGTGCATATAAAGTGGTATCTCTGATTCTAGTGCACATCCAGTAAAAAACGAGGACTGCCTGCTATTTTTACCAAACAGTTCTCACTCTGATTATGTTTGTCTTGGTGTATAGGGTATTTTGAAGGTTTTTCTTTGTTTGCCGTTCTTGCACATACACTCCTGTTCAAAATATAATGGGAGTAAAAGACTACTGATGTCAATAAAGAAGCAGCATTAGCAGACATCTGTGACTTGATCACTTAAGATTACCTTCACTGACATCTTGATTGTAGACTCCATCTGGTTCTATATCAGAAGGGATCATAATGTGCCAAGTTGTCATCCTGGCTTCTGCTTCCAATCCAAACCCATCAACATTGCTACAAATACACAAAGAATTAACATCCAGAAATAAATACCAACTAAAACCTTTGATTCCCAATGATTGAAGCACAAAGACGTGTGCTGCTACAGGAACACATTGAGTCCACCTGAGTTCTGATGACATACAGTCACAAGGTGAACTGAATGCTTTTGAAAGAGGATACGATATGAACACAGATGTATGTTACTAGAGGAAGCAGTAATTCTTGAAGAAACACTGTGGCCATCAACAGAGAACATTAGGGTTTATGCTGATGATACTTCCCAAATGACTTTGGATAAAAACTCAAGTCACACAACTTCTTGGAAAGAAAAATGGAAACGCTAGTCAGGCATTTGGAGTAAATGGGTGTTATTACCTAGTTTTAATCCTGACTAGACTTATTTAAACATCCAAATTAGTAAGAATAAAAATACATACTAAATGACTCTACAGACAGCAAATCTAGTGACAGATCCCTCTGACAATTACTTAGCACCTGCATTTCTTTCTACCTTGAAAAGACATAACAGTGTCAAAGTGTAATAACAAAATGGTTAGATATCTATTATTTTAAAATAGATCTGTGAGAAAAAGTAAGACTGTTCCTTAAACCTGAGCTCTTCAAATATAATTTCATTTAAATGAATCACTTCATTTTCTCTGCATTTCAATGGCTTTAAGGTTTCAAATTGTCATCAACATTTTGCCTACTTGTCACAGGGCAAATAAACTTCTATCTGAGATGCTTACCTCCCCACATGCAGATTAATCAAGCAGTGAGCAAGACAGCTGATGAACTCTTGATCATGATTTCCAGGTCCCAAAATTAAGTTTCTGTTCACAGTGAGGACCCTCAAGGAATCAAGAAGAGCCACTTGCTGAGGAACAGTTTTGTGTGCTCTTGAGAACTGATATAAGATAGTTCTGTTCAGGCAGTGATAAATAGCATCCAGCGATAGTCCCTGAGATCTTCTTTTTGACTGATGGTAAAGTAAGAAATAAAACAAAAAACACATCATCAGATGGCAGCGCTTAAGTCAATTTACAGGTAGGTAATCTTCCCACATGCTGACTCATGCTGCTTCTTCAGTATCAGTAGCATCAGTTCCAGTGATCTCTAGAGCCAAAATGATATCAATACAAGATAATACATTTAAGATTTCAACACCTACAAATATCAGTCTACTGTTATTTTCTCTGATTTCCAAAAGCAGAAGTCGTCAACAGTTTCCAAGAACAGAACAGGAGGAGGTTTTCAAAATATCTCCCAAGGTAAATTTAGGAAGCTTTCTGGGGATTTCAAAAACACAATTTCATCTGAAAGCAGTTTTAACTCTATTGCCTCATAATAAAGTACTGCACACTAACAAAATGTGCTAGAAAAGCTCAGTAAAAAATGAAAGAAAAGAACACACTTCTGCACTGACCGGAGACAGGCCAGTAGCATTGAAACAATTAAAACCTTCTTTGAGTCTTATCTATCTAGGCTGCACAATTACCCTGCAAGAGACCTCATCCAAATAGTATGCAAGCTGTGCAGAATAGTCACTCTGCAGATTTTAATTTCAACTGTGAAAATGGCTTTTCAAGTAGGCTAATAAGAGAACACTATTACCTGTGCAATTAGCTGGATTATGAATTCCACAAGAAGTTTGGATTCTTTGTTGAACATGCCCTGCCAAAGCTTATCTACCACACGCTGTGTAAAATAGAACACGTTGTTCACCAGAACTTGGTAGCTTCCTCCACTTGTTATGGGCAGAGATGCATCTTCGCCTAGGTAACAGCACAATAAAGCTTTCTTCATTAAAAAAGAATAAATATGAATAGATACATCGATATTAAGTTTGTGTTTGTGCTTACTGAGCTTCTGTAAAAGAGAAGCAAAGACTAAGATATTCAAACAAAAGCCAAAAGCTAGTGGTTAACCTACATGGAATGTGCAAGTGATTGTTTGAAATCAACACTGACGTGGCCAAAATGAGAGGGGCAGGGCACACAATAAACTCCCAAAGCAATCCTGGAAAATCTATCGTCCAGCATTACTCTTTCCTAGCCTACCACAGCTATCTAAAATGAAAAGAACTGATGTGGAATTACAACCCAGAATGCTTACTGGAATGGACCAGACTGTGAAAAACAAAATGAAACAAAAAACAAACAAACAAAAAAACAAACAAAAATCACTATGGATGATGCTGGTGGTCCATTCTTACAGGTGGGAGTGAGATACTAACCAGTAACACTCCACTCCCTGTTTCCTTCCTGTATTAAATGTCTGACAGTAGACTAAAGCATCACCTGAGACTCTGTTCAAGATAGCCTGCATCAGTTTAGTTCTATCGCCAGCAACAGATGCTGCATGAAGTCATGACATGGAATACCAATAAAACCAGAGCAACTGCACTTCATATGTGGGTACGCTCCATTTCCAATGTGAGAATCATCACTTGGATTGCTGCTTACACAAATGGATGCCATTTAAACTCTACTCCAGTGCATTCCAGTTCCACAGGACAAATGGTGCAATGACCCTGAGCTACCTGATACATTCCAGCAAATAAATTAAGCTCACATACCACACTGGCGCAAAAAAAAAGAAAGACATAACGAACTGTATCTGAACAACTAACAAGATGTGAATCCTTCTGGCAAGTTGTATACTTTACGTAAACATCAAGACCATCACACTTATTAAAAACAAAAACCAAAAAACCTTTCAGAGAATACAGGTTTTACAGCAATTTTTAAAAAATCATACACTTTCCCTTAACTGAGACAGCTTGAGAATTAAACATAGTTATATTACCCAATAAAACATCAGCTGCGAGTAAGTGGTCCATCACGCTATCCAAAACATAGGTCTGAAACTCTTTCTGCTGCGTTCGTGTCGATCTTTCAGGGGAAGCCTGATTCAAGAAATGCAATGAAAACACAATGAATATCTCGGAGAGAATTGAAAAGGAGAAAGGGAGTTCTAGGTGAATTTTTGTTTTCCCTATCTCACAAGTGTTATCTAAAAACTTAGGAATGGACATCAAATACACAACAGCTGTATGCAGTTTTATGGAGTGAGCAGTACTCCGATTTAAATGCATTAAGTGCATCTTCCGCCAATATGCCAATGCATCTTCTATTTCTTCCATAATAGGAAATGGAAAGGAACACACTCCTAAAACATGTACCAATTTTTAACTGAACATATGGTTCAGCTGTGATCTCCTCAGTTCACATAATGACTCCATTCTGAAAACACAGATCAAACATCTAAATTCACCATCACTTCTATGAGGGCTTTTGTGTACCACAACATCAGCCTTGATATAGTCACATAATAAATGGATGCACCAAATCTTTATTTCCTTTGCACTTCATGGAACTCTTGGAGCAGGTCCAGAGGAGGGTCACCAAGATGATCAGAGGGCCAGAGCACCTCTCCTATGAGGAAAGGCTGACAGAACTGGGATTGTTTAGCTTGGAAAAGAGAAGGTTTTGGGGAGACCTCACTGTGGCCTTCCAATACTTGAAGGAAGCATATAAACAGGAGCGGGAACAGGTGTTCACAAGGGTGGGTAGTGATAGGACAGGGGAGAATGGTTTTAAACTGAGACGGGGAGGTTTAGGTTCGATATTAGAAGGAAGTTTTTTACACAGAAGGTGGTGACACACTGGAGCAGGTTGCCCAAGGAGGGTGTGGATGCCTCATCCCTGGAGGCATTCAAGGCCAGGCTGGATGTGGCTCTGGGCAGCCTGGTCGAGCAGTTGGAGACCCTGCACACAGCAGGGGGGTTGAAACAGATGATCACTGTGCTCCTTTACTTCTCGGAAAGGGTAGTCAGGCATTGGAATGCACTGCCCAGGGAGGTGGTGGAGTCACCGACCATGGGAGTGTTCAAGAAACGTTTGGATGTTGTGTTGAGGAATATGATTTAGCTGGGAAGTATTGGTAATGATTGGACTAGATGATCTTCTAGGTCTTTTCGAACCTTGATAATTCTGTGATTCTGTAATTCTGTGATTCTTTTCAACCTAGGCCATTCTATGATTCTATGGAAAAAATACCACCACATCTTGGTGTTCCAAAACATATTCTCATATCTACTAAACGCTCCACTCAGAATTCCAGTGTTTTTTAGGGCTATTTAATTGAGCCTGCTTCATTTTGCACTCTAGAAGCTTGGCAGTGTGCGCATATCCAGCACTCTCTTTATGAGGGACCAGTAACAAACACCGACAAGTCGTAACAGATTAAAACAGCAGTAAAGTAATCAGAACAGATTGACATGGCCTCAAACACTCTTCCTGATATTTATGTAAAGCTGCACCACTTGACAACTTATTTTTTGCTTTGCAACAGCAAAGAGATGTCCATCTACTTCAGGAAACGTGTAGGGGATCGTATAAGCACAATCCAAAATTCCAGCAACTGCTGAAGCAATCAGGGACACAGCTGAACAGGGATGATGTAACAAGTAGTTAGGGACTGAAACGTTAATCAATGCGAACTAAATGTTTCAAAATACACTGTGTGAAGATGATGTGGATACATCAGAGCAGTTAAACTCCTCATTGCCTGCCTAACCATTAATAGAAGGCTGCTTTGCACAGCTGTCACAAACCTGAATGGAGAATTTTACAACAAGATAATACACTTACTCTGAATTCTTACAGCATATGGCACCAGATGTCCTGCCACTTTTTTTTTTTTTTCCTTTATCTAATATGAATAAAACATAATACTTAATGTTTCTTGAGGGATTTGTAAGGATTTTATATCTTGAGCAATACCAATACAGTTGTCATAGGGTAATGAATGTGTAACAAATTAATCATACTCTGCAAGAATAGAATTTATGGAAAGCTGTGCAATTCATGCTACACTGGCAAAGTATCTACTGCTGCAAGTCACTTCCTGCATCACCAGATAAAAGGAGTTACTGGCTCAGATGCCAAAATGATGTCAAAGGAGAGTACAAAATCGGAACCAAATCTTGACACAGTGCGCTCAGTTACACACGTGGAAGCTAACAGTGTCATTTGACCGACCAAATTAAAGCTAAGGAGCCCACAGACAAAACTGATAGTAGTGGAGAAGTTAATATAGCAAAAAAAAAATCCCATAAATAGCATGAGGATTTTTTGCTCAGGAATTTAAGGGTGTTGCTGACATATGCAAATACTAGGGCAAGGAAATAAAACCCAGAAGGCATTCAAAAAGAGAGGCTGAAAAAAATTCTCTAATTTTTGCTTTCTCGGGTTTTCCAAAGCATTAAGCAATTTCTGAGACAACAATATTCTTTTCCTGCATCTCTTCTTTAATGACAATTTCCAAGATTCTACCGAATGCCATACAAAGGTAAAGGAGAAAAACTGAGGAGAAAAAAACATCACAGTAAGCTCAAGTCAAAATTAACTTTACCTCTAGCAGAAGATCCACCAGCGGAGTCTGTTTGCTGGCTGGTGTGAGACACAAGTTATCAATTATGAGCACACGCATGAAGTCAAACACAAACTTCTTGGCAGGATGATTCGTTAGGTATGTCTTGGTGCCGACATTGCAGTATTCTGACTGGCTCCTGTTCATGCCAGAATCTGCAGCAAAGGCTTTGAACTCTTCAGCTGGGGATCCGACCTCATCATCAAGATCAGTGACCTATGAAAAACAGCATGTCAAAGCTCCAGTGCTGACCAAATTAATAGAAGTCATTCTGCTCCTCTATCCTTCACTTGTCATTTCAAGACTACACACTTCATATCTAATTTCCTAACTAATCTTCCATCCAAATTCTAGTTTCTGGTTGCCATGGAAAAAAATCCAGCAAAGGCTGCCATCAATTACCCCAGTTAGAGGCCACATTTCATATGAAAGATATCTATGAACAAGAATTCCTTGGGTAGCTTTGATTTTGAAAAAAAATGCATATTCTCATTGAAAAACACACCAAAAAACAAACAAACAAAAAAAAAACACCGAAAAACGAAAACCCAAAAGTACTAAGAAATGACGTGGAGATATAAGGCTCTTATATACAGGTGAATGCCAAGTCAGCATTACCAGAATTCCTAGTATCTTCTTCAAGTTAGAAGAAAAATTAATAATCTGTATGTATTTATTAGACTCAGCAACATATAGCTGTAAGTATTTTATCATATCTTATCCTAGTTATAGCATTTGCCAACCTGTAACCTAATTATCCTTCCACGCTTTTAGTGTAATTACTTTTACATACCAGCTAACAGTAACTGTTTGTTTCTTTTCAAGCTCTAGAAACAACACAATTTATAAATAACAATTAGGTCAACGAATACATAAATTAACACCTTGTAATATTCTCTGCTTCAGGCAGCTATGCAATGAAAGCTGGATTCACATACTATCCTAGCCAGAGTCCAGAAGCTCCAGGTAAGGCAAGAATACTGTTTTGTGGTTAAGCCACAGAAAAAGTGGGGGGAAGAAGCAGTTTAAGATTCTATCACATCCTCCAGAATGCAAAGGAGAAAGAGACGCTGAGTCAGTCTTTTTCCTATTGTAAATCTGAGTTAACTCAATTCTTGTATGTGAGAGAATTAGCCGACTAGAAAATGAATAATTAGCGTACATTACCCCAGAAATGAAGTTTCAGATGTCACTGTGCAGTACCTGCCTTTTGGTTGAGCATACACCCCTCTCAGTTTCAAAATGTAGATACAAATTTTCCAGTCCAGTCTTTAACACCATCAATTTCTGCATGGCAAGTAGAGCTTCATCTTCGTTAAGACTCATAACTGATAAAACCTCAAAAAATGCATTTGTGGGAAAAAGAACAGAAAATCCAACTCACTGAATTTCCTACCATCTCAGAGTAAGGTCGTATGTTGAAAGGAAATACGGTTGCTGCCAGCGCACACAGGAACTCTGGGCTCATCCACAAGGAAACAAGGTCTGGCACATTGTGATACAAATAGCGAAAGAATTGCATCAAGGTGACGGGATATTCTCGAAGCCAAGAGCCTTCCTCCTCAGACTGCCAGGGCTGGATTGGAAAACAAACAGCATGTTAGCGTTGATGGAGCTATTTGAAGAACACCCCTATCAGAGAAGAGCTGTGGAAGGAGGAATAGTATGGCCAGAGATGGGGTTAAAAGCATCAAAACTAATCAAGGACTTTTTCAAATAGAGCAGAACCGTGTGACCAAACACGACACAGTGTCAGAAAACAGATCTAGACCACGTCAGTCAATGTGTTGGAGCACATGTCAGAACAGATGATCAAACAGGCATCAGAAGGATGTGACTAAATACACGGTGCCCAGACACACGAACTAATGTCTGATCAAACATGAGACAAAACACGTGTCTGAGAACCTCACTAGCTTGTGAGGAATGGGGCACCACATGTGACAAAATGCTTGGCTGCTTAGCAGGACACATGATGATGAACACCTGACCCCAACATGTGACCAAGCATATGAACACACCAGTCTGATGAACCAACTCATAACGAACGTGTACCCCAGCAGGTCACCAAGCCATATTTTCTGGATATGTGTGTTCTGGTCACACCTGGATAAGTCAACACACGTAAAACATGCAGCCAACAATTCCCAGTGCATATTACAAACATGTTACCTGCTTGGTCATTACATCTGAACAGGTGCTGCTTTACAAATACTTTACAAGATCCTTTTCAGCAAGCAAACGCTTTCGGTCCCAGTTAATACAAAAGTTTCCCACTAAGAAACCAACTTTCACTACTATTGACATTAGATTCAAAAATGAAAAGAACATAAATTTTTCTGGCAGTAAGTTCATTTCATCTAGTATGTGGCTATTAATAGTCACGCGACTTCTCTGCATATGGAAGCTTCATGCACAAAATCAGTAACTATCAGAGCCCTGAGCAGATGGACTGGAGAGTCTGAAACATACTGCCATGATGTTAAGCAGGAAAAAAAAAAAAAAAAAATCTGTTCTCTCTGCCAAGGGCATTTTATCCTTCTGCTTGCTGGTTTTGCTTTACTCGCAGCCTTTTTGTGAAAAAGCAATGCTAATTTTATGGCCACTAATATTGCTACAGGTAACAAGAAACAAAGAGAATAACCCAATGACAACAATGGCTTTTAAGCAGGTATTATGAAACTAAAGGCCATCTGGGTTTGTCATGACACTAAAACTTAACCTTTTCAATTTGGCTTTTGACCATATGGTGGACTTGAACAATTTCATATGTTCAAACAAACACAGAATACTTATGCTTACTGAATTCAGCATGCTCCTCAGCATTCCCAACAGCAAGAAGGCAGCTTCTGTGCAAACACTATGTACTGAAGAGGTAACAGTGCCACAAGAGGCAGGAACTCCAAATATGAACGTCCAAATAGAATCTAAATCAAACTATAAGAGGTAAAAGAAGAGAAAGACACAAAATAAACCCTTTCTGAGGTGCAATTTGATACTACTTTTTCCTTGTATCTACGACATTCACTTGACAGTATCTAAATAATAAAGTTTACAGAATGTAAAAAGATAAATCTCCCAGAAATTCATAGGCAGATCATGTGTCACAAGGCACTGAAGAAAATTCCTTCCAGCCACAGAGCAACATAACTGCAGCTTCCTCCTCCAGGCATTTACATCTTCTGAAGTGAGATGTGCCAGTACAAGTGCTGCACAATCAACTCATTTTACTTCAGTATATCTAGCAACCAAACTCACTAAGTGTCCCACAGGAAAAAAAAAAAAAAAAAAAGAAAAAAGAAAAAAGAAAAGAACAAAACAAATACACCAAGCTGTATTTTCCAGTAATAAATTTTAAAAAAGCATTTAAAAATAAATAGAAGAGAGACAAACTGACCAAACTCTAGCATTAAGAGCTCTACCACCAGACATTTCAGATAGATGCATTTCATTTCAGTTTAACATCACTGTATCTCAACACTGTAAGCAGAAGATGAGCTTCACAACTCCACAACAGCACTGTGCTACATGTGCCGTCGAGTATTCCTCTTGAGAAAACGTGAGAGAATACCTTCTGATCTGTAATTTTTACCTTCAATTTCCCATTGAGAAGTGGATGTTGGCAGCCCTGGTATCTGTTCTAAGTGGGTCAACCTGGAGCAGGCTTTTCTCCATAAAAGACTACACTAAGGCTTCCTATTTATTTACATGCAATTAAAACAGGTTAAAAATCAACCTGCTGAGAATGATAATATATTTTTCCTTTAAGAACTACGATGTTTCCCTGAAAATACAGGGGTTTTTTAAACTAACTGCCTTGCTTTGTCTGTAACCTCATGATCTCTCCTTACCACAATAACTCTCACTCTTCCAAAAAAGTCATACTGCATTCCATGTCAACTCAACCCCAGAACATCCAAGACAGAAACCAGCTGCTGCTCTACCACAGCAAGCTGCCTTCCACACACTCCCACTGCATCTCATCCTCCCACTCCCAACACAGCACAAAACAGGATACACTGACTTTCGTGTCAGCTGCAGGGGACTGGGGGTGTTAATTCATTATTTTCTTTGACGACAGACAGAATAACACTTACATCGTACTAGGTAATCCCTACCTGTGAGCCCTGCTTACATCGGCTGCTGGCGATGGGCGCACTGACCTGAAGGTTTTCAGGCAGCTCAGTGACAGGCTGCTGCAGGAAAAGGGCCATGAGGAGGAAATAGAGCGCGGGTACATTTGTGTGCTTGGGGAGAAGGGACTGAAGGACAGGGAAGCCTGGGAAGTGACATGCATCACGGTTAATCTCCCGGACTGTCGATCTTCCACCAGCACTCCTGCCAACATTGAACCCTGAAAGAGAGGAAAACACAAAAGTCATCAGTGATAATAGGAAAATGCCTGTGAAGCTCACCCATACTGAAGTGTTGAACTCAGGAAATTCACGCTATAAAAACAAATGCCTGAACACATACATACGCACTCAGATCCATAAATATACAAATGAGGAATCCAACTAATTAAACCCTTGCCACAGACCTGCATAAATTCTGTCAGCAAGATTAAACAAAAAATCAATCTCAGCTGGTTGCAGCAGAAATCTTGGAGTCAATATTCTGAGATGTATTTAAAAAAATGGAGAGTATGAAAAATTAAGACAGTTGTATCGGTCATTGTTGTTTGAGGAGAAGCAATTTTTAAAATACCTTTTTGGCTACAGTGTAGCTTGGCATCAGTTCAAATGACACATGCCAAATTATGAAGAAAAAAGGACAACTCCACATATGCTCTTCCAATATGACTGTAAATGCACATCTATTTTAGAAAGATTATGTGACTGCAGAAATTACTGGACATTTAAAGAAAACCCTGAGTAAGAAACAGTCCACGGCCTAAACTGTCAACAGGTTTCAAATTTTAATGCTGGTACACACAAATGTGAAGAAATTATTACACAAAGTGCAGATCTGAGTCAGCCAAACAACAGATGCTACAGCATGTTTACAACAAATCTTTGCATATGTGATATGGTTTTTTAAAGACCATTTGCCAAAGCTTTCCTAGTTCATTGCTGATGCAAAGAATGATCTTAATACCATGAGAGATGCGTTATGGGAAGCCACCGTGAAGAGACTGAATTCCCAGACAGATGATTCTATGTGAAGAATAAGGCTGCACAAGGTACTCAGAATTCGAAGAGAAAAAGCACAACAATCTAGACTTCATATTTCACTGAAGTGCAGTAAAGTACACATTTTAGGAAAATCCTCCTTCAAAATTAAGAACAGTTCAAATTTTAACATTTATTTTCATATAATAAACCAGTTTGGAAAAGTCTTTAGTGAAGAAACAGATCACTTTTTGCTTTAACACAGAGTAGTCGTTACTTGCACAGTCACCTTAGAAGTGACAAGTAAGCCGTATTAGCAGTAATTACAACTGCCCTGCACTGAAAATAGGCAATATCCTGATCAAGTTTACCAAATAAAATGCCTGGAGATAACATAACAGAGGGAATAAAGTTAAAAGCTTGCACAAACTTGCATAACAAATACATTACTTCTCTCCAAAGACAGCCTTTGTCATGGTGGTAACAGAAGAGGGGCAAAGTTGTTCTTTGTGACAAGTTACCAAGCCCCTAAAATAATACTGACTTTAATATCATTTACCATGTCTTTTTTTCTTGAGAAACTCCATAGTGAATGCGTAGCTACTTAAGATCCAGTAGTTAAGGGATGAAGAAGAAAAGGAACTTTGAAAAACAAATAAACAAGCAAAAAAAGAAACAAACAAACAAAAAACCACCCCAAAACACCAACATGGAAATACTGCTTTCTTGGTGATCCTGTACTGCTGTGGCAAGTGGGCATTTATGACAGGTTGCACTTTCTGTAAAGATTCAAACTAGAATCTCTATAATAATTAAACTTCATGGCAAATAACTAAATGCCTTCAGCAAGCAGGGACGCATCCTATGCTTGTATTTTTCCCTCTTTGCTGGTGTCAAATGAAGAAAAAAAAAAAATCACGTCCTCACAGACATAAGCTCTGGGAGCCCTCCTGTCTCATGTTGCACCCCGTTAGAACAGTCCGTACAGACTTCTGCCAGTAGAGCTGGGGCTACCAACTACAAACACTGTAATAAATTTCAGGGAATCAGAAGGGCAAAAGAATGATACCTCCACTGCCCGTTTACCAAAAAGTAACACCCTCATTTCAAACAGCTTAGAGATAGCTCAGAATATAGCACTAACACCTTATACCATCCATTCTAGGTCCCGCCGGGTAACGGAAAACTCTGTTAAGTCTGGGTAAAAAAAAAAAGGCTTTAAGAACCCTCAGAATAACCTTTAGTAGCAGCCAGGGGGCAGACATGTGCCCAAAGAAGGTATGACAGCAAGCTAAGCAGAAGAAAAGAAGGGCTGAAATGAAGCTGTGCACACAGAAATTTCCCAGGTAGCACAAATCCAAACTGATAACTCTAATTTGCATAGAACTCACTAAACAAAGCAGCACAGGTTTAACACTGCATGATGTCATAAACTAATGCAACTAGTTTGTTGTTTTTTTTTTTGAATCTTCATTTGCTTGACTGTAGCATCTTTGCATTTAGCTCAGATATGCTTGCCCATGGGACCTAATTAACCATACCTCCACAGCAACAAAAAACTGATTGTGGTACAGGCTTCATGCAGAAGAAAATGCAACACTGAACTATAACAACATCTGTGTAATGTCAACTGTGTAGAACTGCTCCCTTTCCCTTAGGAAACCTATTATACCTCAGAACAGTGAAGGGCAACAGCATCTGACCAGAGCAGAGACAACAGTAACAGGAAGGATGCACCCATAAGAGAGTTTTCATACCATACCTAGCACAGTACCAATCTTATTGGTCAAGACGGAATCCGTTTGATCAAGCCAGCCTCCACCACTGAGACCTTCCTTGAATTTAATAAGGATGGACTGATTACTCAGCAGGACCACAAGAATTCGCATGGCAGCTGTGACCGTGGTAGAATGCAGATGTTCTTCCATGAACATCATAATCCAATCAAACCCCAGAGTCTTGACCAGTTCTTCACAAGCCCTAACAAAAGAGAAAAAGGTCACAAATCAAACATTTATTGTTCTACTAGACAGCATAAGTCAGTGCCCTCCACTACAGAGCAAACTTCAAGACTGAAGAAAATTCAGATCTACCCAAGCATTTTCTGCATGCTTAAATTAGCCTATCTCTGAACAAGGAATGTTAGTCTGCTACTCTCACCCAGAGAGCAATGTCAGTTTTTGTTTAAGTAAAGGGCAAGACTGAATATAGCTAACTCAGACTATTCCGACTTGGATAACATCTCTCCAGTTGATGTTTCTGGCATGAAACATAGAATGCTGACCTGAAAATATTTGTCAACCAACTGTTCTTTCTAATTACAACTAGCTGTGCCATACATAGATATGAAATTTTCACAGGTATATCTTTTAATAAACTGTTTTGGTTTTAAAAAATAATATTTTATCTACTTGTTTTACTAAGAAAAGAATTGTTTGGGAATATTTTAAGAAAATACTGTCATGTAAGTTCTATCTGCTCACTACTATTATTATTACAGCACAACAGAACATAAAACTCAAGAATCATGAACTCTATTTCTTCCAGCACACCCACTGCTTATTCAGCAACAGCTGCGTAAATCATTCAACAGTCCCTATAAAATTATACAATTTAAGCAATGAATGGAGTGGAGGTCTGCATAATTCTCTTTCTTAAATCAGAAAATATTATCCTTGCTCTCTCTCTCAAGTTCTTGGTACTTACTGCAAATTAACAGCTGTCTTTTCTTTGGAAGTATATAGAAGTTTCAGAAGGATATCTAAAAGCCTGTTCCGCAGTAGGATAAGATTAGCTGAAACAAGTCCTCCAAAATCATCCTCAGTTCCTAGACAGTAAGTACAAACAGAATTAAGCAAAATTAGACTTCTGGAACACGGATATTTTAAAGAATACTCATAATCTCCGTACACAAGTAAACTCAATCTGTTCCTACTGAGATCAAGAGAAAGCTGTTCTAAAGCACAGACAGCCTGCTACACTTGATCTGGTACACACTGCTGAGAAACGCTTGGTGCTTCCATTATCTTTTCACAAAGCATTTCCTGAGCATTAAAGGATAGATAGAAGGATACTGCATCTACTCTGACAATTATCTGAACTGTGGTGTTGTGCATTAGCTAAGCCAATTCGTATCTGACAGGCAAAAATTAATGAATGTTGAAGATCAGTAACCTAAAAATATGAAATCCAATGCCCTCCACCTCACACTTCCTTCTCCACTGCTGTCCCAGAGCCATTCTACCCTAGGGCTCTTCACTGCCCTAGACAAGGAAAAAGCAGTAAAAGCTCTGGATAACCTGGGCCGGCCCACAGGGGAAATACAAATAGGGATCTCTCTCCTATACCCAAGTCATTGTTTTTTACTGATTAAAGCTGAAACATCTTCATCTTTGAGACTGCAAAGAGAGAAAACATTCAGAAAGGAGAGACATGACATGCAGTGACAAATGTGCAGACTGCCTAACCTTGATCTTTAGGAAAAACAAATAAAGCTCACTGGGAAGTAGAAATCCATCTCTGTTACTTGTTCCTGCCTACCACTATATTCCCAAGGGATACAGAAACAGCATCTTTGGGCTCCCAGATGCACATTGCACTTCCCTATCTCATTCACATAATAAAGCAGAGATACACACCTTTAGCATTTTGGAGAAACAGAAGGACAAAGTGCAGTGTTAAGAAAAACAAAACAAGAGTTTGTGGTTTTTGCAGTGCTTCACATGCAATACTAAGAAATGAAGTTTCACAGCTGTCAGCCATACTACAACAAAATGATACTGCTGTACATTTTAAGCATGTAAGTGGAAAAGAGAAACTTTTACTCTTCTAATGTTTCCAAAGTCATGCAATAACTTACCACTCTCAAGCTTTTCTTCATTATTTATTTCCATGACTACAAACTTCTCACAGACCGCAAATGTAGGTAAAGTGGAAGAGATGAACTGTCCAAACCTTGATAAACACACAAAGAACATGACGCATCGATATGACAGATGAATCTTCACCTATCAATAATTTACACCTACTGTAATATCAGAACACCAGTAAAAGGGCAACATAGAAAAACTTTCTTATATTTAGAGGTTGATAAAAACAGCCTAAATCTAAAGTTGCTAGCCAAAAAACAAAATAATGTACATTATTATCTGAAATCTTGGCAGACAAGTTTGCAGTTATGGGCCTTAGAGGTATCTTCATACTTTTTCTTGAGTTTTTTAAGTCCTGGTAAAAGGAATTTTGCAAGTTAAAGGAAAGAGAACAAAACATTCACCAACTATTACAGCTGAGCTAGAATTACATTAACAAAACTGTTCACATGGTATAACATTTATGTCTACAGCGTGAGATGATACAACACAAGCTCATAGTTTTCAAGAACAAGATGACAACTAGCTGCTCTACAAAGGAGATAGAACACATTCCTCTTTCGCCTGGAATTAACCTGAAAAGATCCATAGGTACTTATTCTAAGCTGTCCAATACATTTATCTTTATTTCCAGGAAACAGAAAAGATCATGTTAGAATGCTCAAATTTGCATTGGAATTCCACAGGAATTTAAGAATTACACCTATGCTGTCTGTTCTTGAATTGCTTTCTGATGTTTCTGATAGCTTTGACTGTACTCAACATAAGAAGCTGAAAAAAAAACTACTCAGAAGAAAAAAACCATCCAAGTCTGGTAATATTCTATCCATTTCCATAAGAACCAAACAGGAGACGAAAAAAAAACAGTTAAGGATTTCAACATATTTCAAAACATTTCACGTAGTCTTGAATGGATGGGTTGCAGCCATTAATGCAACTTTCACCAATCTTAATTATGCAAAATAATACAATTATACATAATTACTATCATTATATCTAACAACCTTAAATATTTTTCTGTAGTGATGAATTAGAAAAAAATCTTGAAATTAACCTTTCGTGAGAGAGTCATCAAAGCTGGATTTTAACCAGAAGCATCCTCATGCTCAACCTTGAGAAACAGTCAATTGAATTTAAAAGCGCTCAGCATTTCACATGAAAAATGAAGCAAGAATAGGGCACCACTGTTATTTCCCTGCAAAACACTGAGCAGGTTCTATCATTCAGTCTCCCCTCTTTAGGTATAAACTGAACTTAATATTTAAATCAAGTTTAAAAAAATGGTTATGCTTATGTCCTCAGTCACTTCTTGTAGGACAAAATTCAGTGCAGGAACTTTCTACATTTCTTACTCCACAATGGTTTAACTGTATTTTGATCAATGTCAGCAGCATAATGAAACACCTAAGCCAGACTGAACATGGGCATGAGCTACCTGAGTAAGTCATAACTGCTGGGGAAGCCTTGAAGCAAGAAGCTCAGCACATTGCTAATTGCAGCAATAGTAGGCTGGGAGAGAGACATATCTCGAAGAGTCAAGAGCAGCCTTGGGATAAGTTGGAACTCCCTCATTAACTTCGCATTCTTTGCAGCTTCACTGAAAAGGAAGGAAAGGAGGCGTCAATTTAAAACTGGAGCATCCTCTACATATTATCTAATCTTGCGAGCCTCATTAGTAGGCTAGCACCAGCTCATACCTGGACTCTGTGAGAAGTTCAATGAAGTGCTCAAATAATGACAGATGAAGTTCATAGGGTGCATGAAGCCAGACCTGAAATACAGAATAAACAATGGTTAAGGTTTGTACTCGCATCAAGTTGAAGACTCTAAGCTGGCAATCAAGCTTAATTTACTAAAGGTTATGAAAGTCTTGAAGAGATTAAAACTTTTACCTGGCTACTGCACTCATAAGCTGACTGCAAGGCTCTCAATTATTATTTTTCCTCAAAATTCAGTCGACTGTTAAATATTCTAGTGCCAACTAAACAAAAAAAAAAGCACATTGGCACTAAAGATGGTCTCTGTAAATGTACCATGCTTGAAATTCAGAGTAACAGACAAAAAAGAATTAAATGTTACCTGCAATTTTCTCCTTAAACAGACAGTAAACTGACCCAAAAGTTATTTGTGGTTTACAATGCTGATGTGAAATGCTGGATGGTACTGCTGTGTTTATTTGACTAAAGTAAAGATTTCCTGTTAGAAAAATTGACCTCTTATCTATCAAAACTAAGTAAATATACATAGAACCAGAAAGTTCAACATTACAGCTTCTGATCTCCTACTGAAAATAACACAATGTGTGCAAATCAAGCTGCAATGAAAAACTGTCTTCATATCTTATCTAAAATGATCAGAACAGTCTTTTCCTTACTCTGCTTAGTGCAACTATAAGAACACTAAACTGATCAGATTTTCATGAAATAATAAGCATATAACCAGTCCATCCAGCTTAAGAGACTACCACAAATATTATCAGAGGTAGATACAGTAAACTCTATTAGGCTTATATTTAATTTTGTGAGCACAAAGGGAACATTGTTGTAATTCAAATGGTTTGTTAAAAAAAAAATACAAAAAGAATTATTGTTTATACAGCATAAACCTATTTCTAGTGCTAATATCCTTGTCCAAAAAAACCCAAAAACAAAGCAAAAAACTTTCAGGGATCTTCACTTCTTGTTTCCATTTGGTAATTACAGCGTATTACTGATCTTGGCAAGAGTATTTTTTACTTGCACTGAAGTCCAGTTCTGTTAACATGAAGGCAACAGGAGATTTTTCCTAGACAGGACCCTTAAATAAAGATTCCAGGACTGCACTTAAATGCTGAAATGCATATCTAAACCAGTCAAATGAGTAATTCCATGGTTTTTATTTTATTTTTTTGAAGTGGATGAGAATCACAACAGCTTCTCTTAGTCTGCATCGGATGCAGATAATACAAAAGGAACAAATGACAAACAAAGAGTTCTATGCAATGTCTAACACTGTCAATCAGCCTCTATCACAAATCACATCTATTGCATTAGCATTTCATTCTGAGCTTGTCTACCATCCTCACTTTAAAACAAGAAAACTTGAATACTTCATACGTTGTGCAAGCAGAATTTTAAATACTTTACTATTAACTTTGTAGAAGACACATGATGAAGTGATTCCAATGCACTGTGTTGAAAATTTACCTCCTACTGTTACTTTCACTGCATCTTTCATGCCTGAATATATTTACTGAAGTAGAACACAGATTAAAATAAAATTACTGTGGAAGAGAAAAATACAAAACATCCAGGAGTTGGACTCAATGATCCTTATGGGTCCCTTCCAAGCTTGGGATATTCTGTGATTCTATAATTGTGATCTTCTAGAACAACAAAAAGCATAAACACCCTCAGTACCTACGAATTGTTTCAAGAGCAGTTTAAGCACAAAAAGTTACCAATAATTCTACACCTGAGCTATTATACCACACAATGTGTTAAACAGTATTTCTGGAGGAGACTAACCTAATCTGCTGTTGTTCAGTATTAAAAGTGCACTATTGGTTTGCTGAGCTACTCATTAACCAGCAGCATCGTCACTTTTTATGTAGCTTCACATACCTCAAAATCACAGAGCAGATCCTGGAAGGCAGTGGAATTTGGAATAATGGAGGTCTCATGCCCGCTGTCAACAGTTCCCACCAAGGAAAAAGTCAGATGGAGTATGTGACTGTTCAGAAGAGATCGTTTCTTCTTTAACAGCATCGCCAGCAACTAAAATGAGCAAACAGATAAGGAACCCTATGACAACGCAGGCATATTTTCTAAGAATAACAAAGCATGGGTGAAATGGCTGTATCCCTTTTAAGAAGGTGCATAAAGTACCTCTAGTACTTGATAGTTTTGATGAAAAAGCTTGAAAATGGCATTAATGCTGGTTAAAAACAAAAACAGAAAGAAAAAAACAAACAAAAAAACCCGAGAATGTACCCAGCACACCGTCCAGCTTGTGAAACAGCTTCTGTTCTCCATGGTAGAAGGTAGTACGACACAGTCTACATCAGGCTAAATGGAATCAAATGTTTCAACATAACTACTGATCTCTAGCATTAAAAGGGTTGTAAATTTGCAGCCCAAATTGCAGGCTCATTTTCAGTTTCAATAAAATCATCAGAATCGGAAAATTCATTGGTCACCTGAAGATGCATATATGTGTGTGTGTGTGTGTGTGTGTATGTGTGTGTGTGTGTGAGTGTGTGTATTTAAAGTCATATGATTCTTTTGCATAAGTGATTATGCTCAGCGGAGAATTAAGAAGCTTGAAAATGACCAGTATCACTAATAATATTGTGGTCTACGCAATCATCTCAAAATAATAATTCTAGGAGCCTGCTTGTTTGGTTCCCCTCATGTGTGCAAGTCCTCTCTTGCTGGCAGACCACTGATAAAGCAGCTTCTATCCTTGTAGCAACAGGCTCATGTTAACAGTACTAAGTACCATTTATGTTCGTAGCAACAGGCTCACATTATGACAGAGTTAAGTGACGTAAGTTGTGGTCTTCCTTGCTGTATTAAGGAAGAGTGTTTCAGCAGAACAATTAAACTGGCAAATCCGCTTAGAAAAATTTTCCACCTCGCTCTTCAGAAGCTATCCAACTAACTAGTCTCTGTTACAGCCAAGAGCTTGGTAAACCCAAGGGCACAAATTAAGGTCACTGCAACCTAACAAGGAATCCCCATGGGAACTGCCAGCAGAGACACTGAAATTCAACAAATCCAGTCTGTTTTAATGTAATTCTTACATACCTGATAACCTCTGATTCTTTCCATTTCCTTGCTGGCTAGTGGATTGCTCTTTACCACACAGACTAAAGCCTTCACAGCTGCATATAGTCCCTCTACATCTGATGCCATGGCCACAAGTCCCAGAATAGCAGCAGCTCCACCAATGTACTGCAGAGTAGTGGCAACAGGCTTGGGGACAAATGTTCTTACTCCTGAGCAAAGGTGGTAAAAATAATTAAAATCAAGTCTTAGAGGAAATCACTGGGAAATCATGTAAGTAATTTGCACTTTAGCACTGCTTGATTTAATAAAAGAATATCACTAGGTGAATTTTTGACACCTCACAAGAGGAGGTGATAGAAATTTTGCACTGGAAAATAGTTAATGAACTAAAAGCAAGTATTTCCATGTGAACATACTCATATGAAGTGGGGGGAAAAAACATTCCATGCCACTAAAACAAAAAAAAAAAAGATGCCATTACAATATAAAAGCGTAAAATAAATTTAATGATGCACCATAAACACCACATTGATCGACACGTGATTCATCTTCGGATCTTCTGGCACTAAGTTCTTATCAACAATCCATTAACAATGTTTAAACTTCTTAATTCTTAATTACTCAACTCACCCAAGTATCCTATCAAAGCTGCACCAATGGAGCGTGCGGGCCCATTCAAGTGCCCTGCTGAGTTATGTAGCAGCTTCACAGGTGTGGCATTTTCATGAGAAGAAATTGCAAGCTTTAGAAAATGAAGAAAAAGAAATAAAGAGGATCAGAAGGGTTTAAACTTTTCTACAAGAGTCTGAACATAACCTGTGTATTTTTCTCCTGTGATAGAGTAATACAGAACAAAATTAAACTACACCATTGTCATTAGGATATTCTTTACTGTAGTATCCAGAGCTCAGGGAGGATTAATCTAAGTTAAAAGCAAAATCCCAATATATGGTCCTCTGTATAAATAATTTACTTAATGTAAAAATGTAAACCAATATTCAGATGTCCAAATGCACAGTCAGATAACTATGTTATCAGATTTCTTCATCTGAAATGGCATAAGTATTTCTCAACTATATCAGCTTAACTGTTTTTCTACAGGATTACAACTACTATCCACATTAAAAAGCAAAAATACCCCCATAAAGAAGCCAAGCTACATAGCTATTGGTAATTTCAAGAACAGGAATAAAATCTTCAGTCTTCCCTTCCCCCCTCCTATATTTTTTTTAAATGTTGAAGTAAGTACAGGCTACTCTTCTGATGTCTATTACTGTTCCTAGTTCTTGTGAGCAAACTGTCTTGAAAAGTCATACAAATAAACTCATCTTCCAATGTACCTGCTTGGCAATTGCTTTACTATCCAATTTGTTGTAAACCTTCCTTATTTTAGCCACTGTAAAAGAAGAAACTGAGAGTGCATAGAGACCGAAGGAGACCTTCTCTTCTGGTACTAATGATACTGGACATGGGTTGTTCCCTTCGCACTTGGAATCTTTGCCTAAAAACACAATGAAAAAAGAAAAAAGCATTGGTTTTCCACCCTTGTTTTGTTGTGGTTTTTCTTTTTTTTTCCCTCTTGCCACTCCACTGAAAACATTTACCATGAAAGCCAAAACCATGCATTTTCTGTATATCCTTTAATTCCATATCACTCTCTTCATGCTACTCCTTTCCTTGAAGATGGTGATGGTTTCTCATTGGAAGAGCTGGAAAGTATTGTGGTGCCCGTGGAGAAACCCAACACAAGGATAAGATAATTTGATGTTTCCTGATTTTAGTTAAACCATTTTAAAGCCCTATGATAGCCACATAAAGGAATTATCATCTTCCAACAGCATACTAACATGAGTGAATAGGGAACTTAACTGCACAGAAAGACAGGGAGCTTTATAGAATAGAAAGATCTCACTGGTGACAGCTCATCTTACCAGAGCTACTGTCAAATCCACTGCCCAAATTAGTAAAGACAGGGCTACAGAAACACATTTCTAAAAAGGTTATTTTTACCTTTTTTACAGTCTATCTCCTTCCAGTCTCAAACAAGAATACTTAAAAATTGTAGTAAAATTTCTCAGATTTTTTTCCCAATACATGCTTTCAGACTATCTGCTGCATCACAGTCCCTCCCATCTGACTTCCCCCTGCTGCCCCCTTGGTTGATCTATTAATGTTTATAACAATTCCATTTCAAAATAGCTATGTTTAAAGCACTGTAAACAGCTGCCACCTGTTGTGTTTACAGTGCCTTTCAAGAAGGATGTTCCTACGAACAGCTTTTCCTTCTCTGCTACTGCCTATTCTGTTTTTCACACCTTTTCTGCCACTAGATTCAAATAACTCAGACCATTCTATTGACTACTATTTGAATTACTTACATGGTACATATACTGCTTGAAAGCTTCCAACGTAATTTGGTCCCAGCTCATAAATGGTGCTAACCCCTGGGGCAGGCAGAACTTCCTCCAGGAAATGCGTAGGGCCCAAGCGCCACACCAAGGATGAGAGCTGGCGCTGCGCAGGTGGTGTGCCAATATAGGCATAGACAGTGCTGACTACAGGAGGATTGGCAGAACCAGAGCCACTGGGACTGCTATGAATATAGTGAAGCTGTAAGGGAAAAAATTATAGCAAAGTTACTGAGAACATCCAGGTACCATGAAAAGAAAGTAGATAGCTTACAAATTTAGGGAAGCATTCTGCAAACCAAGGGACATAGCAATAGATTGATATGTAACATACGGTATTCTAACACTATATGGTAAAAATGAAAAGCATTATCCACAACATAAATGCAAAGATCAAAGTCTAGCATTTTTCAAATGACCAGGGTGTGCAGAGAAACAGTGAAAACACATTGAGTTCTGTAGTTAAAATGCAGGAGAGAAATTGTATCTTGCTTCTAAAAACATGGTGCATCATGACTGTCATTGTTTTGCTTGTTTTTTGGTTTTTTTTTTCAGAATCAGTACAACTACCTCATAACCTTGTGTCCTTTCCCTCTCCTTCTTTAATTTATTACACCATTTTATGCTGAAGTGGATGCATAATCAACTCAAATTGGTAAGTTTGTCAGACAGCAGTAAACAAGTGCATGGATAACATGCTGATACATATATAACAGTAGTAACGATCTTGCAGGCATTTTCCTCCTGCAGTGTAAAAATTCTATGACCAGCTATTGAATGTAGTCATGTATGGTCAAATATAATTAGCACATCAAGGCAACCAACGTAATAAGAAAAGTTAATGTAATGCTCTTTGCAGAAGCAGTAATAAACACAAAATTTAAAAGCTAAAATATCCTTCTACTTATAGCAGTACTGATTTACACCCCACAGTACTATTAGCTTACTCCCTCTTTAACACCCATGCCTGCCGGGCACCAAACACTCTTTCAATATCAGTTACAGGTAAGGACAGGGTTCCAAATGTTATTCCATGGTCTCTAGGAGTTGGCCTTCTAGTTTGTTCCAACTGTTAAGAAAACATGCACCATGCCTGCCTCCTTGCAGAACTGCTATTGCTTATCCATAAGAAAACTCATTATCTACTACTTAACAGATTTGAGGCTGGAAGCTGAGCAAAGATCTCTTTTTGTTAGGTTCCTCTTATTTTGCAAGCACAGAGAGAAAGAGATCACTCCAACCAATAAACGTGATTATTTCAAGATTTATTTTACCTTAACAGTGTTAACAAGCTGTCCATCAAGGTACAGTGCTGCTGTACTATTCTTCAGCATGCCTTTACTCATGACCAGAACCAGGTGATGCCACTGGCCTTCTGCAATGAGCTCGCCACAGCGAAAACGAGCACAACAAGGAAGAATTTCATAAAATGATGACTCTTCACTGAAATCATCAACTAAAAGGAAAGTTAGAGGGCAACAAGAAAAATGTTATTAGTTTGGCTTTTCGGCCATCAGAAGATGCAAAAATCTACAGTGATACATTAAAGCCAGAATGTCAGAAAACACAGATAAAATAACCAAAAAAACAACTAACATTATACAAATAAAGTAATACAGCTAACCAGATCAGAATGTTTTTAATATTTCCTTTAAAAACCCAAGCACAAGAACTGAAAGATTTAATTTGTGAAGAATTACTCAAAATATGTTATCACAATTGAAAGGACTGAACTTCTATGAGTACCTGCATCGTTTTGTTGCTTTCAATAATGTCTATCTGTTCTTCTGGCCCTAAAAATTCCTTAAGAAAATTCTCAGGATAATTTTAAACTTGAAAATTACATTTTACTTCTCTGATTTTCCCTTCTTATTACTAACTTCCTCAGGTTTCTCTCTAGAACTTTTTAATCTAACATACACCTTGAGAAGATATCCATACCTCTCATATGTCCTCCTGACACATTTCTCTTCTCTATGGGCTCCAGTGTGACTGTGCTGCAGCATGGTCCTTCAAAGAGGACATAGGGGAACCTATACTCTGATGCCTGGAGCACCTCTCTCCTCCTGCTCCAATCTTAGGGCCCAAGGGGCTGTTTCTCACAACCATTTTTCCTTCCTCTTCACTCCATGCAAGCTTTTTCCCCTTCTTATGTATCTGTATATTTCTGCCTTCAATTCTCAATAAATAGTTTATTATTATTATTACTTTCTCCTAAAATACATCCTTTGATTTCACACCAGAAAGTATGATCAATTTGCAGCACTCAGGTCCAATATTTTCTCCATCAGAATCACCAAAATCTCCCACTCTCTACTTGAAAGCCCAGAAAGGAAAAAAAGACAAAATTCTACACTGGAGAACATTTTAACAGAAAGCAGCAGTTCTTCAGATCCCTCTTCAGTCTTTCATGTTGCAGGAAAAGAAACTAATCCTCTTACTTCAATAACAATGTAAACAGAGAGAACCCTACCATCTTTAGAAATAGCACAATGAAAAGGAGAAAAGAAGAGTTCTTAGAACTAACTTCCAAATATACAAATAATCTTTATCTTTCCTCAACTTCTTTCACTCCAGCCAAACACCTCCAAGTGCAGCTCTCAGTCACAAAAAGAATCCCTACTAAAGCACTAAGTTTATTCTCACAATAGATTGTCAGCACTATCAGTCCCACACACTGGCAAGCCAGCTATCTCTGTTCTTCAGGTAACAACCTGCTCAGGACTTGACTGCACACCATCAACTACTATAAGCCATCATAAGGCAGCAGTCCACCAAAGCAAAGTATTCCATTCACTTAAAAAGGAATCTTTGCAGGCAGTTCAAATCCTCTCTGCCAAAGTCTTTTCAAACCCCAGTATGTTTTGAAGAGTTAGATATGAACTTACAAACTAAAAATACATACTTTACTGCTCCAATGCAGGCTAAAGCAACTACTAGGAACATAAAATTGGGCATATTCAGTCTAGAGAAGGCTCCAGGGAGGCTCCAGGCCTTCCAGTAATTAAAAGGGAGATTAAAAACAAGAGCGAGATAGACTTTTTACATGGACAGATAGTGACAGGATAACCGGGAACTGTTTTAAGCTCAAAGAAGGGAGATTTAGATCAAATACTAGTAGGCAGTTCTTTACTTAGAGGTGCCAAAAGAGGCTGCTCACAGAAGCTGTGGATGCCTTAACCCTGGAAGTGTACAAGGCCAGAATGGATGGGTCCTGAGCAGCCTGATCTGGTGGGCTGCAGCTCTGCCAGCAGTAGGGGGTTGGAAACAGATGGGCTTTAAGGTCCCTTCCAACCAGAGCCATTCTTTGACTATAAGAATTCAGCTTTACAAGAAAGAAAAGGCTGTCACTATCTTTCTAATTCCAGAGTTTTAGTTCTACCCTTGTACAGTGAGTCTCCAGCTCTCAAGTTTCAGGTTCTGAAAAACTTTTTCTTTGAGTTTCTACTTAGAGAAAATAATATGAAATTATGTGAATGTCTATTTACCATGAAGGTAAAGAATGTTCTATAACAGCCTGCTTTGGTTTTTGGAAATAATTACAATTGTGAAGAAAAAAACTTATTAGTGCTTATTATTCAAAATGAAAGATTAGAAGACTAAGACTGTGCTGGTTTGGTAAAGTACTAAGACTGAAATGCACAGAAAGCTGCTCCTCTACCCTCTGCTCATCTTCAGTCATTGGTGTGCCTGAACTGAACGTTTGGCTTGGAAGCTCTAAAGAAGGATAAAGCAGGAGACAGGAAATGGCTGAACCTGAGGCCTCTGGCCACAGTGACAGCTCTCACAAGCAAATTCAGCAACCTCATCAGCTTCACTTTGCTTTTTATAATACTTAATGTAATTCCTTTCTTGATCTCAGATGCCAAATGCACTTACAAACTCTTTCTGCAAACTGATCGCGTTATTAAAACACAAAGGAAATGATGGGCTGCCTTCAACTAGCCAGCCAGCAAAGCTGATGAAGCACCAAGTTTAGTCACGCACAATTCCTAAGTACAAAACATTTATCTAGACTAGATCTAGACAACCATAACTTTGCCAGGATTATCAGACAACATAACAACTCTTACCATAATTTTGAAGTAATTCTTCTTTAGTTGAAACAATTAGTGACCGGTCTTTTGCTGAGAGGACAATGGCAAGGCACACATAGTGCTGCTCTGAGGAGTTTGCACGCCGCACTACAGTAAGAAGTCTGACAGGATGATTATTAGGAGGAGTACTAAAATGTTCAATGCAAAACCAAGTTGAGTAGCTTAAACCGGATGGTGGTGGGAAAAATCGTTCACCTAAGAACAAAAAGAAAAACTCATTATATAGTTGGAATATCCACAACTTAGTACACCTACATGTTCCTATCCCATTTCTTTCCCAACTGCTCAGTTCCTCAGCTGAAATTAGTTTATGCCTTCTCATGTTTTTCCTTTGTGAACTTTGGTGCTGTTTTCACTTCTGACAGAAGCCTGCAGAAAAGTCTCACCAAGCGAGCTCAGAGGGACTTCTTTCAAAACCAGGCAAAGCAACAGCTGCACACTATTCTTACCCTAAAGAAAAAAATTAACTTCAAAGATGTGCTTGTTTAGAACAGCCAAGCTTCAGTTCCCTAAACAAAAGAGGGGATCCAACAGAGGGTTAATATCACTATAGTATACATTTTCCATAGGTGTGACTGAGTCAGATCCATCCAGTCTTCCTTGCCAAAGATCTCTGCCAGATACACTCAACCCTTTTTAGTTTCTACAGGTTCTCCCACAGAACAACAAGGAGTTCACAGAGTTCAATTGCTGTCTAACCCATCTTACTGCAAAAAAACTTGTGCTTTTCTTTCTTTTCTTTTTTTTTTCTTTTTTTTTTTTTTTTTTTTTTTAATAATAATACTTAAGATTTATTTTGATCACGTTCAGTTTCAGTTAGCCCCACAACATACCAGGTCACTGTAAGCTGAATAGCCTGCAGTAAGGGATGGGAAGCCTACATGTACGGGATGGGAAGCAATTTAGATGGGACTTTTATGATTATGTTTGTAACTACATCAGTAATACATCCAGGGAACAATTCAGCAGAGGTAAGCAACAAGAATGGCCTTAAAATCCACCCCACAGTTCCTATGCTCTGTCCAGTTAACACTGGTACCTACATTTGTTCTCAACTTTATGTTCTCCTGAGAGTCTTGTACTTTGAAGCAATCGCACATTTGCATTTTGTGCAGCTTTTTATTGTCTTAGGAGCAAAAGTAACAGCAACATAAAAATCAAGAAATGCAAAGCTCTCAATTGTGAGTGTGCAATATCTAACACCATAACATCACTTCATACCTGAACATCATCAGGTAAAAAACACTGTAAACCGTAATAGCCAGGTACTTACCAGTTCCAATTCCACTGACAACCGCGCCATCAATAAGTCCTGTTGTGACAGCATTATTGGTGGGTGCATTGTGGGGAGCCAAACTTGGCAAGAACAGACAGCTGTTAAACAGAAAATCAGCATTACACTAGAGTATACAAAAGCCAGGATAATCAAAGCTCAATACACAGTACTTATAACCTAGAAAAATACACCAAGAGTACATCATCGCTCTCTATTAATGCATGTACCACTTATCAGTTAAGGCTTCCCTTACAATCAATTGATTTAAGTGTACCTCCCAACACTGTGGTCTTTGAACATCTCAGCCCATTTTCAGTCTGCCTAAAGAATGGTCTACATGCAGTTAAGGAACACCTTTCTTACACTCCTGGCCTGAATTACAACAGCAATTTTAGATATTTAACCCTTAATACAGGACAAAATAAGTATTTTCATTTTTTTTCTATTCCATTGTGTCAAACATTGGTATTAAATACATGCTGAGAAGGGTGTCACGTTTTAGTCCTGTAAACAGCCACACTATCACAGTAGATGATCTTTACTTAGCAGGTGTTAAAATCAATTAAGAAAAAAAGCGAGAGATAATGGCATTATGTTCTAAAACACTGAAGGAGTTAATTGCTCCATCTCCTATTAATTATCATCTTTTTTCCAGTTACTTGGACTCCACATAGTTTTCTGCTTTACTTATGTTTCTTCTTTGCCTATTTCCTCATTTTTAAGTTCTTCAGCAACTTTAAGAAGGTTTCAGAGCATTTGGGCGGTGCGAAAGACACATGGAAATTCTAGAAACAGCTGTTTTTCTGCAGGGGTATGACAGTATCCCTTTGTTATAGAAGGCCCATGAAATACAAATCCAACAGTGTACTATAAACACTGTGATACATGTGGACTTGCACTTTTTTACCCAGCAAGCATTAGCTTCAACAACAATAGAATGGATGTCTGTGGCATGAAGCATTACTTTCTTTCCTTCAAAGGATTCATTTGTTGCCAGACTGCAAATAGTCCATTAAAAATTTCAGTCATTCCTTTGAAAGAAGAAAGTAACACTGCATTGTGCTCTGTGCTTTTTGAGAGCACTATGGTACCTTACCCGAACCCTTCAAGAGATGTGTCAAATTCAATGAAGGCAGGAGTGACTGATGAGCCATGAAGCCTGATATCATGGGGTGTTGTCATGGACACCAAGCACTTCACTCGCGTCAGGGGGACTGTGCTTCCTTCAGCTGGTTTGAGCAGGCTCCTACTGATCCGGTAGTGGCTATCTTCATGCAAACTGAAGACGCTGTCTGAACCCAGACCTTCCATTGAGGTAACCATGCTATCTGCAGTAAGACATCAATGCACAATACAGTATTGCAAAAAGAAAGCATTTTCAGGCTTTTTATTGGGTCTTTCCAGAGCAACAGCTGAATGATCAAGGACTGCCCACAAATTCAGCCTCTCCACTAGAAGATGAAGAGTTGGAAAGCACTGCTCTCAATAGAATCATAGAATCATTAGGGTTGGAAAAGACCCCTAAGATCATCCAGCCCAATTCCAAACCCATCCCCACTAACCATGTCCCTCAGTGACATATCTCCATGGTGCTTGAACACCTCCAGAAACAGTGACTCCAGCACATCCCTGGGCTGACTGTTCCAGTGCCTCACTGCTGTTTCCTAACATCCAACCAAATTACATAAGTGTTCAGCTGAGGCAAATCGATTAATATCTTTGCAAGATGGCACACAGATTTGGCTGTGGTATCAGAAACTGAGTGAACAACCCAGCTCATTACCTCACACCAGAGAAAATGCTCCTTTCGCATAACTCAGACACATTCCTATAATACAGATTAGTAGAAAGGAAAGAAACTGCTTCATCTTATACAGATGCAGTAGCTCTAACCTAAAAGCTTCAGAGCTCAAAATAAGCAGAGAAGCTCAGATTTGCTTTGTGACTGAACGTAGTAACCTGCAGCATACCTATGAACATAGTTCTGCTTCTCTTTCTTATTTAGTAATTTTTCAAATTCATATTTTCAATTTTCACTGTTTATTTTTCCCCCATCCTTTAGTAACACCCTATTAAACATAAATAAATAAAAGAATTCAGTGCCAGCCAAGAGAAAAGTTTACTCTTTCCCTTCTCTCTTTTCCAGTGCACATGACCTAATGACATAACACAAGTAGAATAAAATGCAATTACTTAATCTTGTGTCTCTAAAATTAAAAAGAAACCCAAGAGTTTTGTAGACATTGGAGAGAAGGTATTTAATGCTTGTAACTTAACACCATCCAGGATACTTTTAGGTTCTTTTCAAATAACTCAAGCATTAATACATGAACAATGCTTTACAACGCACTGTTTGATGACCCAATCAACATCCAGAAATAAAAATCACATGCTTTGGAAACTCACCAACAACATGTTTATACTACCACCCACTGAGACTTCCCTATACTACGTGAATGGCTGTTCCCAGGCTCTACAACTGATGAATAATAGGAGGGGCACATATGAAAGAGTGGTTCAGTTCAGCTAGAGAAATCCGCTGATATTAAATTCAAACAACCTGCTACAGACATTCAGCACAGTTCACCGGGCTGATTTATTAAATAGCTGGAAAACACATGCAAGTGTTTTAGTGTGAGAATTACAGCTGATGAGCCATTGCTCTATGAAGTATTCTATCAGGCAGACAGAACACAAAGAAATAATGAATGTTTTCACAGAATACATATCTAATATCAAGTAAGTATAGCAATTTAATTTGCCACCTTCCTGAATCTACGGGAGTGACTACACAGATGTAACCATTTCACAGCTGCTATGGCGGCATTGTTGCTAGAAAAACAATGCCCACACAGTCCAAATTCCACTGTGTTAATATCCACAAATGTTCCACAAGCATAGATGAATGTCAGTAGATACAATTTCTTCTGTACGGAGGAATTCAGTTCCACTCCTTTGCTTTATATGTCCTTCCATGCCAGATGCCATTTGATCAGACTACCCCTCTGCTGCTGCCATCTATACCATGGCAATAAAATGTAATAATATTGGCAGGAAGGTTCAACCTTTACTGCCATTCCACCGGCGTCTGCCTCTGGCATTATGGGCTAACATCATAAAATAAAAGATATTACTTTCAGAGCAGCCCTCATATCTGAAAATATTTTTCCTTTTACTTTTAATCAGCTACAACCTTAGTATCCATTAAAAACATGAAAGTGAACTAGTCTCAAAGAATTACAGAATGGTTAAGGTTGAAATAGTCCTTTGAATGTCACCTGCTCTAACAAGGGACACTCATAGCAGGGTACACAGGCTGATGTCCATGTGGATTTTCAAAACTTTTAAGAGACTCCACAACCACTCTGAGCAGCCCCTGCCAGTGCTCCATCACTTACACAATAAAGACGTTTTGAATTCAGTTGCTACTATATGTCATTTTAGAAATGTTTATTTCATACACATCTAGTAATGTAATTGACTACAATGTTCCCTCTTTTTTCCAATTATTTTGTCCTGATGATTCCACATTCATACAATGTTGGGGCAACATTATGTCTTTCTGCATGCTTATGTACAAATATTTACATAAATATGCAGTTGAAGGATATCAGTATATGATTTTTACACAAACTTCTGGTACCTCAGCACTTACTTCTCATTTCTGGTTCAAAACTAAGTGAGCTGGGTTTGTGCACACGGTACTGCTTCAACAGCTTTTTGTCCCATGCTCCACAATTCAGAGGATTTCCTAAGCGTAAAAATTCCCTAGGAAAGAGGATAAAAAAGGATTTGAGGAACATATTCACAGGTTTCTATCCCAGAATGACACAAAATACAATACCATTTTTTAAAAAGTTAACTACTTCATGTAATCGTAGAACAGCTTGGGTTGAAAAGGACCACAATGATAATCTGTTTCAATTGGATTGATGGGCCAAGGTTAATGGCACGAGTTTCAGCAGGGCCAAGTGTCAGGTCCTGCATTTTGGTCACAACAACCCTACAGGCTTGGGGAGGTGTGGCTGGAAAGCTGCCTGATGGAAAGGGACCTTGGTGTGCTGATGGACAGTCGGCTGAATATGAGCCAGCAATGTGCCCAGGTGGCCAAGAAGGCCAATGGCATCCTGGCTTACATTAAGAACGGTGTGGTGAGCAGGACTAGGGAAGTCATCCTGCCCCTGTACTCAGCATTGGTGAGGTCTCACCTCGAGTACTGTGTTCAGTTTTGGGCACCTCAGTACAAAAAAGACATGGAGGTACTGGAGCAGCTCCAGAGAAGGGCAACAATAATAAGCACATTTTTAACTAAGAAACTAAACAAAATACAGAATAATTGCAAGAAACCCACATGATTGATTTGAAGCTTCAAGCTTTGAAGACATGCTATCCAAAGTTGATGTTATTTCAACTTATCAAAGAGGCTTTAATAAAGCAGACAACTTCTTGGCAATAAGGCTACTACATTCTTCAGGGAGAGAATTGGTATCCCTGCTGCATACTCAGAAAGCTGAACTCACCTAGAAACCACAAGCTCGCATGAGAAAGTCATCTCTGCATTGTTTCATCCATCTGTTCAGTTACAGTAGGAGGACAGCTTCAGAGTTACCAGCATCTGTGCTTATAGATACCTTTTGTATCTGTAGCTACAGCTATGCTATCAACATCTATGGCTTGGGGATGCTCAAGTCCTTGTGATGATAAGTGTACACACTGCAGTGATTACCAGTAATTCCAGATGCTACCAAAGGGGAGCAACTGTCCTGATTGTATCTCAGCTACTGATCTAACCACAGAGGATTATAATATCAACTTCCTCACGCTAGGTGAGAGCCAGCAAGAAACTCAAAAGCATTACATAGCCATGTGGGTATCAACAAACAGTTCTAAATATGCACACAATAAACTTTTCAACCTCCTTTTCTAGCATCAGCACAGAAATATGTGGAGACATTCATGCACTAACATACAGGAAGCTCAACTTTTTGAAGTTAGGTATCACAACAATTTAAGTAAATTCTCAACATAAAGCCACTTCCTTTATTTATCCTTTCTATCTGCTCTCAGAATGTGTTGCAGCAGAACAGGTCCAGAACATTGCCAGGCAGTGCTATAAAAGTTGAAGAGGGTAATCAGCCCCACTCTTGCTATAGAGGCTTGATTTCTCCAGACATTTCTTCCAACACATCCCAGTGTTTCCTTCACATGCACTGAAGGGACAAATCAAACAGCTGCCCTGAAACTTTTCCAGTCTGGGGTATTTAAAGCTACACAGAAACATCTAGCAATTGACTCCCTTCAGTAGCACCATCGTTTTCACAATCTTTGAGTTTCCTCTTGCTGTCAGCCTAGCCAGGGACTGCACTATGGATAACCTCTCAGTATTTACAGGAAGAGAGGAAGTATGCAACTTCAGCGCAATCTCTGTGGAAACAAAAACACATTTCCTTCCATCATACTCCTTCCCCCTGATTCCCCACATCTCCAGGGCTACATGCTGATTAGCAGAAGCAAGACAGGCTATTTAAGGAGAAATAAAGCAGGATTCTGTGCCATCCACTGTCAAACAAGGCTGTTTATGCTCTCTAACAATCCAGGCTATTTACAGTCAGCCAGCCTCAGCCCAGACAGAAGGGCCTGGCTCTGCAAGACTCAATGGTGTCGTTCTGACCTGAGCACCATGGGCTGTAGTGCCTGGGAGGCCAGCCTTTCAAACATCCTCTGGAGTGGGGGATGCAGCGAATGGTCCTCATCAGCCAGAGCAGAGCTGCATCTCTGGAGAAGGCGTGCATGGAGCCCAGCTTCACACATGACTTGCTGGTTCCTCTCCGTATGCACAAGGGACTGCAGGATGTTGGCCACTGCCAGCTGAAGGTCCAGCGCATGCTGAAGTGAAAGAAAAACAATGTACAACTTCAGAAGAGACAAACTCAGAAAATCCTTACGCATAATAATCAAAGGTAAACCACACTTGCAATCAGTACCTAAAATGTCCTGCACTAAGTTGTGTGTGCCTCTTGGAAGGGACAATGAACACCTGCACCACCTTCTTTTTTGAAAATAGAAGATGGGAGTTCGAGAGAAACAAATGAAGTCAAGCTAACACAAAATGATTTCTGCCAGACCTTTCCTACATAACTATTTGATAGTTCTGTGAAGTTAATGAGTTTCCTGGCAGGAAGTAAGAGTACACCGTCTCCTACTTATATCCTGTAGCCATTCTTCTATCCAGTCACTCCCAAAGCAGTAGACAGCAGGGATGTTCTGCCCACCTCTGGGTGTGTAGATGATCCAACAGAGGCCAGAAGATCCAGCATCGCAAGCATAGCACCAGGGTGAATAACAACCGCGTCAGAACTTTGCATGGATGTAGATCCCATTTGCAGTTTCACATCAGGTATGTTTTTCTGAGGGCAAACAGGAGGTGTTGAAACAGAATGATATGCATGCCTGCAGGGAAAAAAATAAACAGCACACCATTACAACCCCCAGCTGTTACAATCTTTGTTAAGTTTTGGAGGGGTTTCTTGTTTATTTGGGTTTTTGTTTGTTTGTTTTTGTTTTGGTGTAGTTGTTTTTTTTTTAACAGCTGTTGTGTTGTCTAACCAGTACATGGATGTTAGCAGTACTCCTTTCTCTCCCCTCAGGTCAACAAACCAAGCACTTTTATCTTCTCAAACCAGTCGATGCATTTCCGACAACCCAGAAGAGTCTAAATTTCTTGAGGGCATTTTAACATTGTAGGAATCTGTTCCCCAGATGCACAACTTAAAGATGACAAAAGTTGCCTTTCTCATCCCTGTTCTCATCCTAGTTGCAGCAGCAGCATGCACAGGCAGCTGATATTCCTGTTGAAAGCTGTATTAGTTCCAGCAAACCCATTTTTCCCCTATTTCTTTAACAAATACTTATGCAATTTGCTATCAAACAACTGTGGGCAATTTCTAACCAGCCAGCAGGAACAATGTTTGTCTTGGTGCACACCCCTGCCAGCAGCCCATATGTTCTCAATCTTACAGTGACTGTTGAAGCAATCTCGTTTTACACGAATCTTCTTTAGTGTACATATGTACATACATACAAAGTATTTAAGGTATACGCCTACTCGCGAAAAGAAGAAAACATTCTCTTATCTAAGAGTTTTATTGAGAATCAAGTACTGCTTGCCATTTTACTAAAAGTGACAGCTAAAAAAAGGGTCTCCCCTTCTGCCCCATCAGTCAAGACAATCATTTTGTCCCTCCTGCCCCCAGTGAGGAAGATTTGCCTTCAACAGAAATAACGCTCACAGACTCTCGCAGTCTCAGCCATTCGACACTTTTCATCAGGAAACCTTTTTTCCCTGCTGAAACAGGACACACAGGGAGGTGACAATGGCTGCGAGTACAGTTCTGTCCTAAATATTTCAGCGGTTGCATCTTGAACACACAAACCGGCAACAAAAGGCAAGATTATTTGTGGTGAAAGCTGGAGGCACTACTTATTTTAGTCAAAGACAGGACGTTATAAAATACAGCACTATCTTCCTGTACAGGACAGAAAATAGGCTGTATAAAGTGAGTTTCAACAAAAGTATGCCCATCACAAAGATGAGAGACAGCTCAGTGGAAATTTGGTATCTGAAAGAACCCCGGAGCACTTTTTACAAACAACATTTTTTTTCAAAAAGATGAAATTCATGCGTGGGGGTAGGACTAGGGGTAATGGGATGAAATTACAGCATAGGAAGTTCTGCATGAATGTGTGGAAGAACTTCTTTACAGTGAGGGTGACGGAGCACTGGAACAGGCTGCCCAGGGAGGTGGTGGAGTCTCCTTCTCTGGAGATATTCAAGACCCGCCTGGACGCCTACCTGTGTGACGTGGTGTAGGGAACCTGCTTTGGCAGGGGGGTTGGACTCGATGATCTCTAGAGGTCCCTTCCAACCCCTACAATTCTGTGATTCTGTGATTCCTGATGCTTAACTCCAGTAGCTAAATACATCGATTACAAACAGAATAGTGCCATGAAACTAAGAAAAAAAATAATCTGCCCAAATCTATTTTCCCAAAGATTTTCACCAACTCTTTAAACCACCAAATTTCCAAACACACTCCTCCAGCAGACTTAATGCTTGAAATGCTTGGTAGAAAGAAACAATCTTGTTTGTTTCTCTGAAAATTAAATATAATTAAGGATAGCAGAACAACTTGAAATATGTCATATAGAGAAAGTCTCTTAACCTTTTCTTAACCTTTTCTCTTTCTTAAGGCAGAAATTTAAATATATGCATTTTTTTCTTGCAAAAGTCTTCCTCCAACACCTGAAGAGGAAGACTGCCACCTCTTTGCAAGATAACCCTGATAACCTCCACATAAGTTTTAGAGGACACAAGTTAGAAATCTGATCGTATTTAGCAACGCTGTTCAGTCTAATGAAATTCCTCTCTTCAAAGCACTCTAGGAGAAAATTTCTATCCAATTTTAAGCATAAATTTTATTTCTAAGTGATCTAATCAGCACTATCACGTCCACCTTATTAAGTCAACTTTGAAGCTGTAACACAGTAGTACAGGAAAAGCCTAATTAAACTCCCAGTCAATACTCAGAATGTTGAACAAAGCAGATGGCCCTTGCCTCAATCTGTCTGCCCTTTGACATTGCATGCAACAAACTGATCAGGGCAAACAGTGGAGAGCAGGCAGTTGGCTTTTCTGAAAACAACATAGCAAAAAGTTATAACCTAAAAGCAAACATTAGTAAGTGGTGCTCCGCACTCCACTTGAAAACACCCTAACTTCCCTATGCAGTTTCCCATACGGAAGTACTTCCATAAAAGCAACAAAGAGTCAGTTCAAAAAACACTTTCCTTGGGCAGGGAAAAGACCATAAGTCTTACAAAATCCTGCCAAACTATCGATCAAATATTATCCATCAGCAAGTGAGTGCACACTCTGCAAAAAATTAATTTACTCATGCTTATACATAATTCACATTATTCCCCTAAGGAGGGAAAGGAAGAAGCAGGCAATGTAATAAGCCACTCTGACCAAGTCTAACTATTACGAATGAGCACTCTAACAAGTCATTGACCTTCTGACTAAAAGTACCTCTTCTTGAAAAATTAATTCGGTAAAACAATTGGGGAAAAACAATTCTTGCTACATTACATCACAGGTTAGCAGAGTCTGAATTGCTCTGAACTGCTCCTGATTTTTTTTGCATTTCTTAGATCACATTCTACTCTAGACTTTTTGATTTTTAACCATTAACGTAACTCAAAGTAATTTGAGACCCTGGATAAATTTTACTCTCATATATTAGCAGAACCGCATGCAACTCATTATGAAATACACCCTGATATTTATTTCATCCAGTAAGCATACAAACAAAAACAGACACCTCACAAATAATAGCAGCTTGAGAGAAAAATGAGATTGAAGAAACAACAGTGAGAAACCAGAAGCAAGATGAACTTCTCTTAAAAGGATCGGTACCTTTTCCTCGACAAAGCTGGCGTACCCCAGGGAGAGGGGAGAGAGGTCTCATTTGTCAGGCAAGGAGGGATCTGTTCTGCACGACTACAGACAAAACAGACAGGGGTAGGATAGAAAGGTTAGAGAAGAAACCAGAGGTCAAAAAGCTTGTTAGTTTTACACAGCCACCACCAATGAAGTCTTTACTTGGACTCATTCTTCAGAATCGACAGATGACAAAGAACGTTGCTGAGCGGCACTCATGAGGTAGATGCATGAACAAGCACAGCATGTCCCTGTCTTATGGCACAGCTCTACAGTGCTCATTCATTACCTGGTAGAGTTTATCAATATGATCACACTGGCAAAACAGAGCATCTTTCAATATTAGCAGAAATCGAGAAGGGAAAGTAAAGTCTGAGCAAATTAAATGTGATCAAATTAGTTAAGACAAACTCAACATAAACTTCACAAGGACTGATGATAAGAAAATTCAAGAAAGGAAAAAGCAGTCGCTGAAAATGACAACAAAAAAAAAGAAACGTGAGGTAGCTTATGCTGCAGCATTAAGGAATTTACTTACCCCACTGATTCCTCATGCTCTACTGCTAGTTACTGTCGTAACTTTCTAAACCACTCACAGCACTTTCTCAACACAAGTTAATCTTATTTTAAAAGATTAAGAATTTAATATCTGTACTTGGTTTGTAAGGTTTTTGTCTGTTTGCTGTTTTAAAAACCCAGAAGAAATTATTAGCCACTTTGGAGGAAAATCTTTCACAAACCATGAAGCCTGGTCCCTCATCAGTCACCTACTTCAAAAACCTGACCAACCTCCAACCCTATTAATATCTCGACATATACGATCACACCTGCAAGACTTGGAAAAATCAGACCCTTACTCTGACTGTAAATCAGATGGCCCATCTTTGAATAACAGGAATATATGCATTAAACACCTGGGGTACAGAAGCTTCAAGACCCCATCTGCCAAGCAAAGTCTGTACCTTATTTTCTTGGACCTTACATGAGAAGTACATTCTCGTAAAGCAAATCCTAAAGACACACCTCAAAATGTTTTACTGTCATTGTGAACAATCTCAAAACACACACGTTACTGTTCATCCCTCATAGCAGGTGTCACTTAAATTCTACCTGTTTAACTCTGAGAATGTCTTCCAGTTAATTATTATCACTGACAGGCTAGGCACGTTCTTCAAATTCTATCTGTCTAAAACAAAGTAAATTTGTCATATTCTCCACTGACTTATTTTAAAACCCCATGTTTCAAAGGAAAGAAGGTATACTGTTGAAAAGCTAATTTCTCATTTAACTTAATAAACACAAAGTTCTGGTCATTCTGTATGATAAAGCAATCAGGTGGTCTGTCCATCAACCAACAGGCTGTTTAAACTCATCAAATATAATCACAAGCAATATCTCAGTTTTAATTAGTACTGTGACAAGAACATTCAACATCAGAGGGAGTGTCCCATACTCTTGAGAGCACCAGCGAGCTAAGTCAATATTTGGTGAGAAAGAGACATCTTCTCTCACTGGAATAAAGGAACAAAGAAATTGATTTCAATGGATATACAAAAGCTTGCCATGAATATGCTTGAAGGAAATCACTTTGAGGAGCACCAGGGAAAAAAGAATGGAGTTCATACCTGTCAAAAGAATCTGTCGCTACCTTGTAGAGGTAAATAAAAAGTTTGCTGCAATGTCTTAGCGTAGGTGACACAGAATCCAGAGCGATTAGGTCATCCTCCAACAGTCTTTGAAACAATTGTGTATTTGAAGGAAAGACATTCAATGGACTTATTTTTCTTGAGTCTGAGAAGCAGCCAAGCAATCGAACAGCATCTGCCAGTTTTTCATACTGGATCTCTGTTTTGAAGAAATGAGAGTTGGCTGGCTCATAGCGCATTGCTGCAGTCAGTGTGCAGAACACCGTGTGAAGCAGTTCAAACACTTGATTCTGGTTTACTTTCTCCCAGCCATTCTTCGGCGGTGAGCACAAAGATCTTTCCATAGCAACGAGCAAAGATGTGACATACACAAATCCACCAACTTTTCTAAAAACAGTTCTGGTGCGATGGCTTTCTCTTAGCACTGACAGGAGGGCCTACCGACAAAACAAATAATCCAAATGAAGAAGAAAATAGAACAGCATTACTAATTCCTTGGGGAAACAAAAGATAGGAGCATTTCTGTTTGATATTCAAGCAAAACTATTGTCTTTTGTCTGAACTGGGTAGCGCATCAAGTCTCCAAAGACTTCTGTATTTTAAAAGTCCACATACATATTAGGTTTAATCTTTCTCTTTATAGAAACCCATAAATATTTGAGCTGACTGAAAGAGTTGCCCAAAAACAAACCTAAGTGAGAAACAATTATGCAGAAAACACTACCGGTCGAAGGAAATAAACAACAAAACAACGTGGATATCAGTATCACAGAATAACATCCAAACTTCTGTGAAATGGGCGACTCAGTGAAGATGGTGGGGGAAAACACTCCTACACTACCTAAAAAAAGCAGCTGTCACAGGAAGTTTGACCCACTTGTGAATAAACAAAATAGAGGGGAAAAAAATATCTCTGTATCTAATGTCATAGGAAGCAGAAAACTGTCACTGTTCCAGAAAAAAATAGAGCGCAAAGATTAAGTAAACCTTCCATCACTGAGTGCTCTTTTCTTTGGAATCACACCGTTTTGATGCACTCAGAGGATGGACAGTGAAACAAGCTGTTTTACTCTTTCAAGGGCAATATCTCATCTCCTGCCAAACCTGGATCAAACTCATGGGATGTATCACTGCAACAGTCTCCATTTTCAATTCAACCACCAAAACAGCACAAATGGAGGCAAATATAACAGGTCAGATAAAGAGGACAGGAACCTTGACTTACTGCCTTAAATCCATTGTGAACTGTTCTAACTTTTCTCTGCCTCTGAATGTCATGAATTAGATATGCTTAAAAATTAGAAGATGCTGACAGACAAAATACATTAAAATTATCATTTTGTTATTAGCTTTCCTCTTTCTCTTTTAGAATAACATATGGCTGCTCATCTGCCAGAGGAACGCTACAGCTCCTTCTAACAAGGATGAACCTAAATGTCTGCCAATTCTCTCGAGCAATACTCATGTTTACCCAATACTACTTGCCTAGCTTTTCTAGCCTAACATAACAGCATTTTGTCTATTTTCAAAATAACATTAGCTATTCCAAAAAGAAATTGTGGGTTTAGATTAGCAGCCAAAAAGCTTGTAAGAAATAAAAGTTGACAGTCTTCTTCTTCCACTGCCAGGCTTCCTTTGCAGTATTTCCAGTTTTGCTTAAGAAAGCCAATTTTATTTTGTAGAGTTTGTTTGTTTGTTTGGGTTTGTTTGTTTCCCTTTTACCCTCACATAGACTTCTATTCTGTGGATACTAACATTTACATTTACAGTGACACATTCAACTTTTAGAACTAACACACTGTGTTATATTAAAGCAAGCATGTCCCAAGTCAACACAAGCCAGTGCTAAAAATAAACTTGTGTGTTACACGCTTGATTTTTTCCCTGTGTATTCTCAAAACATTTAACTGAATAATACTCTGCAGGGAAGATTATCATAGCTGTATAATCTCATTCCCTAAGGTTGATGGTTCTAAAAACAAATTAGGTCACTAGTTTTCACCTCTGTGATTCTGAAAGCTGTCATGGATGGACAGAAGAAAAAAAGAAAGCATCAAATACACGAATTTCAACTCCATAGACAATATATATGAAATCTCTTTCTCGGAGTATTCCTTAAAAAACTATAGATGAATGTCTTAGGAGGGAGTCCTAAGCAGTATTTCATTTACCCTTAAGATGTCCGTTTTCAGCTGTAGTTCTGTAGGTGGAGCGGAGTGCATTAGTCCCAGCAAAGTGCCCATGTCATCTTCCCCGCTAGGCGACAACACCAACTGCTGGATGATCATCAGCGCGTGCTGTCGGCACTGTGGATACTTCACAATGTTGTGCACACATCTTGCGCCACCAAACTCCCTGAAAATACCTATGCAAGTTGGAGGGAGAGATGGAAGGGTTTCAAGGGTAGCAAATAATAAAAAAAAATATACGTATAAATCAGTAGAAAACAATAAAGAAAACACAAAAGACATTTCAATTCACTTCTAAAGGTTGAACGACAGAGTTTTAGCTGGATGTATAATGACTTTTACTAGCATTTGCATCAGCTATTTTCATTAAGGATTGCATTTATTACTCTGGAGCAATGTTTTTGGCAACAAACCAAATAACTGAGCTGCTGGACAAGAGCAGCCAGCTATGAGCACTGATCTGCTCTGTCCACAATGTAATATACAAGCTTTCTTTCACCAAGATTCATCTCTGCAGCAACAGAGCTTAAAAAACTGTTCTCAAGCTTATTGTATATACAGAACATGCACAGTATTAATTGAAAATTGTCCTAAAACCTTTGATCTCTGGAAACAAGGCCACTGTGCTCACATCCCCGTCCTGCTGCACAAAAAGGGACTACAACTTCTCTGGGAGTTGGTTTCTTCCCTCCTCCTGGACAGCTGTCACACATTTTAGCTTGGAGCTACTGACCAAAACACAGCCTTCAACTGCAGTCCTTACAAAAAACCTCTGTGGTTCCACGCCACAGCTCTGACCTGTCTTAATTCTGTCTAACGAGAAAACCCAAGCTGAGCAATAAATGTTAATTGTTCAAGTGTATAATGGATTAATATGATTTACCTGTAACCTACACTAATTTCTCTCTGACACCTTCTTATTTCAGCCTACTTGGTCCATTTTTCAATCACTATTCAGAAGAGTCCAACAATGGTTTTTTTGACTCTCCCTTGACAGAATAACTAGCTGGATGGGTACAAGGGCAACAGCACATGTTATGTATCCTTAGTTTCAGTAAAGTTTCTGGCAGTGTTACCCACAGCATGATCACAAGCAGCCTGACACAACAGTCTAAATGCAATCATGACAGACTAACTACAGAATTAACTGAAGCTCCAATTTTCAGTAATGTCTGCTTCTTGACTTTGCCCTTCTGATTTGAAAAAGGACACGCCACTCAGCTTGAGTGCTGTGAATAATGCCTTTACTGATATAAGAATGAGCATATTTAGCAAGTATGTGGATAAAGTTGAGTTGGCAGATGTAAAAATCTAGTGTTATGGACAAAAAAGAATCAGCTTTTTAAAAAAAAAAAAAAAAACAAAGGAAAAAAGCAGAGTGATAAAGTGTGTTAGACAACAGTGGAGGTTTCAGAGGATTAGAAATAGCACACAAGGGAAAAAAAAACGACAAATTAATATGGGAAATGGACATGAACAAGGATGCATATAGCACCTGAGACACAAGACAAAGATAGAAGTCATCCAGCACACATACAGTTGTTTTAAACACAATAGCAATCTGCTGCTGAACTTCCAAGAGTGCTGGCAATGGGACAAATGGCAAAATGACTTCAGCTTAACTTGCAACAGAGAACACAATGTATATGAGGTACTACAGAAGTAAGACATTAAGACCATAGAGAGAGGAAAGCTACACAGAAACCTGGCAGGTTTTTCAGTAGCTACGCAAAACATCTACTCTGAATGACCTACATATAGGTTCAGCACACGTAGGCAGACTATATAACCTCATACCTCATTCTAAAGAAGTATCACTACGTTTGTTCAGCTTTGACTTATTCAGAAAATACCTAGGTAGTATCTTTCTTTCCTCTAGAGTTCACTAAGATGCAGTTACTTCCCTACCCTGAATCTCAGCTGTTACTCCCAACTACAACTTTTGGTAGAGTCCTTCAGAACCAGCAGTGCAATTCCTTGCTGCTAGTGAAATGAGACATGTCGGTGCCCAGTTCTTGGCCTCCAGCAGAAAGAGGAGTTGTCTTCCACTTGCTTTCACTGATAACAGACATTCTTGCTCTACTCAAGCAAGATTTACAAATCTTCCTTTAAAGGATTTGAATGACAACACAGAATTAATGTGTTAAAGCATTTTTATACATGAGGAAAAAAAAAAAAAAAACAAACAAACAAACAAAAAAAAAACCTACCATTATTTACCAGAATCGCATTAGTCAAAAGCTCAAGGAAAGAGCTTTTCAATGAACATGTACACTCCCACAAAACAGGAAAACATAAAAGAACGGAGGGGAAAAAATAAGTAAGTGGTGAAACTTCTTTTTTCCTGTAAGTCACAAATAACGGCCTCTATGTTCTGATTCAGCCTCCAGCATAGCTTGCAAGCGATGCAAAGAAATCTGTTTTCCAAGTAAAGCTGTGATTTGTTTTTGCATGCTATAAGCACGTGAACTTGCTTTTTTGTTCTATTGCCGGAAAAGAGCATGGGTTTCAAATAAGATCAAGTACCTTCTCCAGATTTTTATAGGAAAGGAGAAGAAATAAGAGTCAATTTTCCCTTATTTTTTTTTCTTGAAAGAGAACACATCTCCCCAGTATATACCTTCTTAACCTGGAGGAAAACTCTGAACTCCTAACTAGAGCTGCAGAATCCTTTAGCGACTTCATACCTAGTGGCAATAGCCTCATCTCTCTGACATCTCTTGTTAATCTCCCTTAAAATTACACCCATCTGTGGATTACAGGCAGAAAGCTATCATTTTACACCAGCTCTGATGCACTTAAGAGCACCTTCTGATCCAATATTCCCTTCAGTTAATAAAGATACAGCTAACAAATCAATGGAAATTTTTTCAGCAAGCCACTCAGCATTCCATGCCCATCTTGTTGAATCTAAGAAATAAAGCAGAGGGGCAGACTGAAAGCACATTAATTGCCAAAGGCAGAAGGACAGAATTATTTTAGAAAGCTTGAGGTAGTACAAGCTCATAAAATGCGAAAGGAATAAACTTGAAGATGTACTCCACAGTCAGACTCACTCCCTGTTGATTCCCTCTTCCTTTTTTCATTTATATTTCGTTTAGAAGCAAGTCACTTTACCCCTGGAACAGATACACACACATCAATTCTCTTTTAGGTCCTACTGTACTGCTTTCCAATTTGCTTATATCCAGAAAGACTACACAGAAGTATGAATGAGCTCATCTATATAATGAAGACCACTGCAGGAGAAGTGTTTAAAAACAGAAAAACTATTATTATTATTATTATTATTATTTTAACAGAAGTTTGTTCAGCATAGTACTCCAATTTGTCCAAAAGTTACTGAACACTGAATCTGTATATGGAGAAAACATTTTGCTTAATCAGCAACAGAAAATAGAAAGTTAGAAGCTTTCTGCCATTCAGCCAAGAGCTATGTTTAAACAGTGAGCAGTCAGTTGAACCAGACAGTTGTAGGATTCCATTCTTAGACACTTATCATGGATTCTAAACTCTCATATTGAACTGAAAACAGGAACAAAACCTGAAGGGAGCAAGCAGCACTCAGAATAGAGAAAAATCAAGAAGAAATGGGAGAAAAAGGCCTATGTGGCTAGAAACTGTTTCTCCAAGGTGGTGTCCTTTTCCTCCCCTCATCTTCTTCCACCCATAAAGCAAAGCAGAAGGTTTGAAGAACAACTATCGCTTTTTCCATTCCTTTATTTTAAGTTCTCAGAGACAATCTGTACTAACATGAAACGAATATTTTCTTTTTGATGTTGCTCTGCGTCAGGTAATGAAATAATGCACAGCATAATCTGCATCATTCAGAAAAAGAGGCTCGTAACTGAGACCTACTTGCAGGTACTGACTAGGAATGAACCTTTAAAGAAAGGAAACCCATCTTACACTACATATGGCACACATTTCTAAATCAAATTTCAGTAGACATAACATCGTCAACAGAAAATTAAATGTCTAATTATGCACTTAAATTTGTTGTAAGAAAACCAGTGATACAAGCCCTCCTACAGATGACTGCAGTAATGTTTAAGGAGAAATGGATGTGTGTGGTTCTTTTTAAGAAGAAAATGGCCAAGAATATCAAATTTAAAAAAAAAAAAAGCTAAAGAAGAAGAAGAAGAAGAAAAACTATCTTGAATTCCTTTGTTTTATGTACTCCAGGTTATGCTGATTTTTCTTACAGCAGAAAACTTGGCAAGAAAGAAAAAGGACATTTCACTGTGATTAATTGTCTGAAGATAGAAAAATCAGGACTGCTTTGTCTTTAGGCAAATTTCTCAATTACATTTTTATAAGTGCTTTGCCGATGGGCTTTCTACTTACCTGCATTTGTGTTTGAGCCTTGTAGTAGAACCGTCAGGGTCTCCATAACCAACAAAGCCAACTGCTTTTGGTCCTCAAATGAACTGTTTCTTGAATCCCCTAAAATAATTGCAGAAGTAGAGACATAGTTTTAAAAATAATAATAATAATAAAAAAAAAAACCCTCACTCTGCTAAGATACTTCTTGATTTTTTGCACCAATGCTTTCAATTCTTTTATTCCCCCAGAGAAAACAAACTAATCAAATATCAAAGCAAGTACAATTTAGTCTGCATGAGCATCCACAGGAAAGCTTAATTATGAAATGCTTGCAAACACCATTTATAAAACCAAAAAACAGAAGCTTTAGAGTTCTGTGAGCTCAGTGGCTGACAGTGCAGCTGTATGTGTTGTTTCATATCTCCAAATATTGCTTCTTCAAGTCACAATGCCACACAATCATCGATGAAGACCAACAGGAACTGCTTTGTTCTCTAAGTACTTGCTAAGAGAAATTTCCCACAGAAGCATAAAACTACATCTACACCTAAGTAATTTCAATGTGTTGATGATTTGACAGGTGTAACAGATGAAACTACACTGCATATGGCATTTTAAGCACAGCATAACAACCCAGAAAAGAGAATGATTAATAAACTGCAATGTGGCAAATGAGAGCAACATCCAACCAGGCAGCACTCTAACCAGATGTCACCTTCATCCATTTAGTGAGAAGCACTTGAGAAATTACATAATTTCCGAGAACAGTTACTGGCAATGTTGGTTTTTACATATAATCAACTGACTCAGCAGCAAAGCTTCATACTATAAATCCAGGTAAAGCAGCCAACTATAATATATAGAAGCGTCACCAACACATGCTAACATCTATTTACGTTTGAGTAAAAAATACATTAAAAAGCATGCAAATATGGTTTGCACTTGCCAAGCAACTGGCGGCTTAACTCTGAGATTTCCAATTTTGAACACAAAAACACTGAGACAGACATATATATATTTGGAATGTTCTTAATAGAATATAGACCTAATGTCTTTAAAAAACAAAAAACGGTAGTAAACTTAAATACATAACCCCATGAAGAGCTTTATAGCACCCCCAGGGGGCCAGGCAAGACAACTAGGGTGAAGCAGGCGAGAAATGGGCAGGCTATGTACTACTACTTCTTCACTCTTTCTTTTGATGTACAAGAACTTTAACATTGAAAACAATATATTGAAAGCCTTTGAAAACAAGTAAATTATGGACTCTTACTTTGATTTTCTGAAATTGCCTTGTGAAGGACAGAAAGGAAGAGGGAACCCCAGTGTGTTTACATGATGGCACAGGAGTACCTGCCAGAACTCCGCCCTTAAGATACACATCCCAACTGTCTTCATTTTCCTCACATCCATTATCCTCCAACATTCCCAGCCAAAAATACATGCATTAGTAAAATGGAAGACCACACGCTACCTTGTTCATTCAAAGCCTGAGTGGGATCTTTCAGAAGGGCTGCATATTTATGAAGAAGATTTACCATCACCTCCAAAAGCCCCACCTCCCTGAAGACATCCTTAAAGATGTAGTCGTGACGGGTGAATTTCAGGAGCGTCTTCATGGCAATGATGCTACAGTGATAAGAAGTGCTGGATTTTAAAAGGATGCTCACACTGATCAGTTCTTTACAGGGTATGTAATTCAAGCTGAAGACAACAAATTCCAGCATCTCAAAGTATTTGGTCTGCACTTCTGGAAGTTTAGAAATTTTCTCTGCAAACTGAGACAATGTGTGCTGTGATTCCAAAATGAAGTAATTGGCATTGTCCGCCATATAAATATTCGTGATGGCATCAAGGATAATTTGTGCTAGATAGCTAGTTTTTGCTTTCAAAAATGCATTCTGAAGGACGGAAAACGCTTGAATATTCCTCACGCTGTGACCTAAATTAGGAAACAAAGTGGGATGGGAAGAAAAAAAGTGAAAGTTCTTGATTGTCTCAATGAGTACACTTACTAATAACATTCCATGCATCCTAGTAAGAGTGGTTAAAATAACAGTAACGTTTTGTGTTTTTTTTTAATTAAAATGGGCTCTTCAAAGAAGCCTTTGCATAACCAATTATATTGCAAATCCTATGACTTACTATTGTTTAAGGTGACGTCTTTGTCTTTGAAAACAAGTGTTCACACATGCAGCTAAATGAATGATAGCTTCTTTCAAATAAGGAAGTAAGGTGACTGTATTTAAAATTTGCAAGGGGATACAGCTCAGGAGAAATAAATAAAGCCTGCATGTCACCTATCTGGTGTGTGAGAAAACACACTGCAAAAACAGTAAAATGTTCTGCATTCCATAGTACAGAAGACCACTGCATCCTTCACAGGTTTTAGGCAGGCTAAGTTCAGAAGAACATGCATCTGACCACCTTCACTTAATAGAGTAATAAGCAATGAAAAAGCTTTATCAGTTGAGTTCAAAGCTAAACAGCATGCATGGCCTCTGAGTTATATTGTTCTATTCAGTCTTTGGAAGTTCTGTGCGATAAAAGAGAGATAAGTGCAGAGAAACTCTAAAGGGCTGCAGAAGGCCTGCCTTCAACAGAGAGAATGCTCTTGCTCAGTTCTGCTTTAGAATTTTACACGAATAATCATACCATACAAATCAGATGATGGTACTGGGGTGGCTTTTGGGAATCAGCCTGGGAATAAGAAAGCTTTGGCAAGGTCCAGTACTATCAATAATTAGGAAATTAAAACAAATGGAAGAATTTGTGCTAATATTACTGCTACAGCATGCTTTACACAAAGACTTCCCATCTCTAAAAGCTAGGTCAAACTTCTTTTAATTACCATACATTTCAATCAGATCTCATTCATTTAGACAAACACTGCCTTGCTTATGTGTGTTCCTGTGGCCCCCACAATTTTCAGTGGGCAGTGCAGATATTACCCTACTAGAAAGTCACCTCAAAGCTGAATATTGTAACTTTTACAAGGCTAGTACAACTCATAGCAGCCCAATCCCACTGTGAAAGAATCACCTCATGACAAATTTCCTTTGGAAAAAAATATATATGTATAAAAGAATATCAGGGTGTTCTAACAATAAAACCTTACCTTCAAACAAGCTAAAAGTAAACCATTAACATAATTTCCAAACCTTTTGTAAAAGAAGAATCTTGACTTGTTGTGTATGCTCTGTGGAATACTACTGTCTCCATCTTTTACAAACTCAGCTGTCCGATTTAAAAGAAAATTAAATTATCTCAGTGTCTAGCCTCGCTACTTGCCCTGCTGGATTCCTCCAGAAAGGAAGCAGAAACTTCCTTGAAAAGTTACATGCAACAGTTTCGCTGACTGGAAGAATATTCACAGTAAATTGCAAGTTATATTCATTCATTTCTAAAAGAAGGTGCTTTGCATGCTTTCTTTGAAATGAAAAATGCTGAAAAGTGAATGGAGTTCAATAAACATGAAAGGAACATAGGCAGTGACAGACACAACTGGTTATGGTCTAATTAAGTATAAACAGTTGTTTCAGGCAATCAAGCAGATTAACGCATTATCTTTGATTGTTACAAGGACCCCTGAAGAAACCAAATCTTCACCAGCTCTACAGAGTTCAAAACCTAAAAAGATTTAAATAAAAGCAATTAAGGAAATGTGTTAATACGTTCTCCACAGACAACTCATCATCAGAACTGAGAAATAAAAGGAACAGAGAGATGTCATGACAAACATGTTAATATGAAATATGAGGTTTTGAGAATGTAAGAGACAGTGGTTCTTACGTTACTATCATATCAATGCTGATTAGCTTAGGCAAAAATCAGTGTTATTACCAGAACATGAGCAAACTAAACTCTACTTATCTTTCCCTGTTTAGTGCAAAGGGAAAACAGATTCCATAAATAATGAACTTTCTCAGCACTAGAAAAGTGGTTGTCCAAAGTGCTTAGACATACAAGAGAGATGGTCAAAGTAAATCCATCAGAATGCCAATCTACAAAGATAACCCTATCACAGAACTTCTGCAAATATCTCCAGTGTTACTAAAACTAGAGAGAAGCCCAAGAAGCAAGATAGTTCCACAGTCACCTGCTAAGCTCCACAGTCCTTTCCTCACATACCAAATAAAACTGCATTTTTAAGTGTGTTGAATCAAAATTCTGTTCTTATCAGTATCTTTCCCCTGCAAACTTTTTCAACCTTAGATCTGTATCATAATTCACTGTGGCTGCATGCACATCACAGGTTTCACCACTCTGAATGCTCATCGGTGATGAACCACCGACAGTATTTTAAAACATGCAGTGAAGGAGGGAAAAATCCACTCACCTTTGCCTGCAGGCTGCGGCACTGCAAATCCAGGTAATAGGAAAGGTACCCCGGTGGTAACACCAGCTGGTTTCAATTCATTTACACCATATGTTGTTAAGGAAGTAATCAAATTAACCAGGTCCTTCAAAGCATCCTTTGATTCAGCCTCCTTTGCCTGTTCTAATCTAAAGAATGTAAAAACCAACAGAAGACCATGTTAGCACAAGTCCATTACAACTCAAGTCACTGTCATCAATGATTTCTTTCATTTTTCTCTGTTAACTTAGAGAATACACCTCAAGTACTCTGTACGCTATTTCACACATTCTCCATTCACATTTCTAACCATTCAGTCTGTCAAAATATTAATGGATTTATGACAGAATACATTTATTTCCTATAGAAATTCACTTCATAAATCTCACCATGAACTCAACAGCCTACTAGAAAGCTTCACAGATATTAAAAATTAATTTTAAATCACCCAGAAGGCCAGTTGTATCCTGCATCAAAAGAGGAGTGGCAGGAGGGCACAGGAGGTGATTTTCTCTCCCTGCTCTGCTCTAGTAAGGCTCCATCTGGAAAATCATATTCAAGCCTAGAGACCCCAGCACGGGAAGGATGCAGAGCTGTTAGAAAGGGTCCAGAGGAGGGTCACAAAAATGATCAGAGGTCTGGAGCTCCTCTCCTACAGAGACAGGTTGAGGGAGCTGGGCTTGTTCAGCATGGAGAAGAAAATGCTCTGGGGAGACACCTCATTGTGGCCTTCCAGTACTTGAAGGGAGCTGGTGGATTGCAAGCAGTCTACAGCAGGTACACTGGATCAAGAGAGGGTTTAAGGTCCACTCTAACCAAAACCATTCTGTGACAAATCCTCTTACAAATAGGAAGCTGATAGGCAAATACCTAGTCTGTCAGTAGATAAAACCGCACGTAATCCACTGTGGCACATTCATAGCTGATAATTTGAGTTAATGAAATAGTCTTACTAGTAACAGAAAACCTAGAAGTGCACAGCCAATTATCTTTTTTAGAACTACAGACTCTTATATAGAACTCCTAGAGGGTAGAAACTGCTCACATCTAAACCCAGATTATTCTCCTCAGTTCCAATCAACTGCTTACACATTCATATCTTTTTATCTGTGTATTACTGCTTCAGGAGGACAAGGCTAAGGAAGACAGCATGAGCAAACAGCTTTCTCTTAGTCCCATGCAAATTGCCCAGCCAGGGACCATAGGTTACATCCTGGGGCTGTGGTAACAGGGCAGAGAAAGGCAGCAAAGGGGTAGTTGGAACAAGCAGCACATCTGTCTGCACAGCTCAGCAGGAAACCAACTGAACCAAATACTCAATTGTTATCCAATCGTCTCCTGCCTGGGAAGGCACTTGAAAGTCACCAAAAGTTTCATTGCATACTGAGTGTCTACAGACCTGGGAAGAAAGCCAGGGACCACAATCTCTTACTTGCTTATGCAGTGTAAGCAATATTTTTCTTCATACTGATGAGTTCTTTCTGCATCCTGCATCTTCTTCGCATTGAGACCCATGGTTGCACCTCACACCACCATTACAGAAGGACTCAGCCCATCCATTACTATCATATGGAATCCTCCAAACACCCTGCCCTTTCATATCATTGAGGTGAAAGTATACACTCTCTACCTTGTTCTTCACCGGTCTCTGGCAATGTCTTCTTAAGTCACTGTCTTCATATGCCAGCTCCAAAGCCTTCCCCTTCTTTGAGACTGGACCCCCATTGCCCACATTTCATACTCCTACATGATAGTCATCCTCCTAGCAAACTAGAAGACCTTCTTCCAAGCATTTTTTGCAAAGCTTTTAGCAATTTTTCTGGAGACAGCTCACATAAGAAGTAAGGATAACACATTTCTGTGCTTTAACTCTGTCATGTCAAATGACCAACTGGTGTGCTGTGTGACTGTGCTCTCCTTTTTCAGACATACAGACACACTCCTCTACATCTTCTACACCTGCCAGGGAAACTCCACTCTTTTGGCTGAAAAAATGAGCAAGCTCAGAAGAAAATCAGTTTAAAACACTTGATGCACAGAGGATCACTTTTGTGCTTGAAAATGAAACTGCAAATGACAGCACATTCCTAAAATTCTGCTTAACCTCCGGCTGACAGTCTTGAGAAAACAACCAGTTTTTGATACATAACAAAGCATCCATTCAAATAATTTAACTCATACTCAGAACCACAATTTATACTAAAAGAACAATAACATAACATGTATTGTAGTGATTTCAGCACAGATGGTAATTTATGCATGATTCTAACTGTCACTGAGGATTTCATATGCCACGATAAAGCCTGGTATTCTTCACAAACTAACAAACAAACATAAAACACAGCACATAACAGAAAATTAAGTTCTAATATTTGGGTACAAAAAACTAACAACTTCGAATCCAAAACAAAAAACAGAGTTATCTCTTACCATTAACACTTCTCATTAATGGCTATTACAGCACTGTTTCTAACCATCTTTGACTCCCATGTACGTGATAAGGTGTACATTCAGATTCCATTTCTGCATTAGTATCTTGTGTTTAATGCTAACAAATGCCAACACCAATGGTAGAGTACGTGCTTTCTTCTATCATGCAAGATGATTTAGTGAAAAAACAGCACCAAGAAATAATAACCTAAACAGTGTCGATTCATAGCAGGAGAGAAGCATGTAACTTGATGTTTTGGTCCTAATGTCATCATTTCATAGCAACCCACAACCATTATTTTCCATTGACATCCACTGAACTATTCTTGAATAGGAAATCTTTTTTAAAAGAGCGCACAGGCATCTTTCTGCATTCTTTTTACATACCTGAGGAGGAGATCGCAGAGGAAGTTGTATCCTTGCCATATCCTAAAATCATCCAGTAGTGTTTGTGATACATCACTGGAATCTTTGAGAAAACAAGAAAGCCCAGCAAACATCTCAACTATTTCAAGGGGAGAAAGGTCATCAGACTGCTGCATGTTCTGAACACACGTGGACAAACATTCTTTTTCTGGAAAGAATTGTAAGAAATTTATTATTTTAATGGTGTTTATCAATTAAATGAGAACAGTTTCTAAATTAAATGTAGCAAAAATGTAATAGTTACTTAATTATCTCTTAGCATGCAACATGTAACATGACAGAATGCCTAGACATAAGTAAGATTCTCCAGTTGCTTCAGATCCGATTCCTATCCTTTTTCTGCCAGCCCTGTCCTCCCTTGGATAATCTTTACCACCTCAAGAAATGACTGAGAAGACAAATATCAACTTTTATTTGAAAAGTTCACCTGAGAAAATCAGTCAAATGAGAAAACAATGTTTTAACAATTCTAAAAGATCCTTTTCTGCATTTAAAAACAGCTATAGAAAGCTCCTGAACTCTACTATACTGCTGGTGTTAAGGCTGGTGTTAAGTACAGTTCTACACAGAACATTCACTGCATGGTTCGCCTGTTCAGTAATAACGTGGCTGGCATTACATACAGGCTGAAAGAATCCTGAGGCAAAGCAGACTGTCGCATTCTCCATATCTCTCGTGTTCCATTGGTACATTCTAAAAACCTTTCCCAAATCTTTACTTGGCCTTCAGGTTTCAAAATATATTCCTCTTCAGTGACTTCCTATTCAAACTTTTCAGAACATAGAGAAGTGCAAGTATTTCTAGCTAGGTTGATTAGAAAACTTCCCAGAAGTTCATATCAAAATACAATGTGCAGTGAGCAGATGTTTCTTTGCGTGTGAAGAAAAGCCTTAACTTTAACATGAGTGTCCTGACACGTTATTATCTTTTAAGTCAGGTTTAGTTTAATGTCCCATCATAAATCCAGAAGAAGTTTGCTACAGTTTTATGTAAAATAATTATCAGCTTTAAAATCCAATTTGAAAACACTTAACCGATGTCTAATTTGTGCTTCTAAGAGATGCTGTACATTCACTTCTTTCTCACTGGAATTGAAAAACTGCTGCTAGTGCAAGAAAAAACAGAGATTAACATTTACTGTGAAGTATGCAAAGACAGGGTGACATCTTTCATAAACTGCCAAAAAGGTTTTGCAGCACCTTGTAAACATTTGCTTGTCAGGGTGTGGGGAAACAGTGACTTTTTCCCCAGTAATCACAGACTACTATAATTTGTGGTAAGAATGTTGGCTCATTGAAACAAGTGTTCCAATTGAAAAATATTTATATGCATTTAGATGGTGCTACTGTTTGAAAGCCCTAAATACAATGCAAGAAACATGTTTTACTAAATTTCATATCCCAAAACCTAAATATCTCAACACTCATCCAATTTCAAAGTAATGCAACACAATTATTTTCATTCAGGTATTTCTTCTCAAAGCTCTTCCCATGTATACTGTCCTCTCTTGACACCAGCTGTCATTTCACTTTGCTCTCACAAGTCCTTTGCCACTAACCAATGTGACAGCAGCCCTTCTGAGGCAAACACTGAGCAATTCCTTGTAAAGATCCATCAGAGGTAAAGTATTTGGTAGGTTAGATTTCAAAATTTCTCACCATCTCTCCCCGTATGCTAGTTTCCCTAACAAAAACAGGACACTATTTCCCTCAAATAAGACCAAGAGATAGAACTGAATGATTCTGGCTGCTTCATTCTATCGGTGGCTGTCACACCAGTGGCACAGGAACTGAAAACAGTGCCCTGTTGTCACCTGTGTCACCTGTGGGTGACAGCCAAGCAAAGGTGGGAGAGCCCTGGGGTAGGTGCTAGGGACAATGTTTATGGGCTTGGGAAACAGGCAGGTCCGGCTAGATGCAAGTTAGCTGTTCCAACACACCATCAGTAAGCACTTGGGGGTTCCACACTCACACCAAGCTCCCTCAAGCATTTCCTAATGTCTCTTTATTATCCAGGTTTCACTGAGTACAGGGAATAACAGCCTCTTCATGTCCTGGATAACAGTGTAAACAGCAAATTACTGGTGGCTATATCAGTCTGACCCAGTACTTCCTGCAGAAGTGAAAAGTCAGACAAAGAACATACTCTCAGCATATCCAAATTAGCTCTCCCTGATTTTCAAATGTGCCAGTATTTACTACAGGGCAGATGCTTTTCTGGGTTTCTAATAGCTCAAAATGCATCAGCAGAACACTCTGAGCTGGTTCATTTTCCTGCAGCTTCCACAGGTATTACTACACTTAGGTTGCCAGCTAGAGCAGCACCTAGGCAAAGCGGCTGTACATGAGGCATTGCTAGCTTGCCTTGCCTCTGCAAGGGACTGCTGCTGTTAATGCAAACATCAGGCAGAAAGGAACAAAATTCCCTTAAGAATTAATGCAAGCAGCAAAACAACAAATCTATTCATCTGCACAATGAGCATTTTTCAGTAGAAGCAGTTACTGAAGTTGCTCAAACAGTAGCAACAAGGAGACAGAATCTGTCTTCCTGGTTATCGGAAACTTTGCAGCAGAGCAATAGGAAAACACTGCTGTTTATCTTTAGATTGACACGTATGAAGAAAAACAAACTGAAAATAAAAACGCTCTTAAATGTTACACGTACTTCAAGCCTTATATCAAAAAAAAAAAAAAAAAAAAAAGAAAAAGAAAAAAAAAGTCCTGTGAGTTTCCCTTGATCAACAGTTTTCATGCCTATTTCACTATTAGCAAAGCAATCAAAGATAAATAAATAACTAATATTGGAGAAAGACACATACCATGAATGTATTTCACTACATTGACACTAAGGCCGTGACGCGATATGGTCATCAGTACTTCCCCTGCACTCTTCCTCCAAGGCAGATTATAGGGAGGGCACCATGACGTTATTGCACTGAATAAAAGCTGCAGATCATCCTTTTGAGCCAGTTCTTCCGCAGGGGACACAAAACTGCACAGTTTTACTAAGATCTGAAACAGTAAGTCAGTAAATAAGTCAGCATTATTATCTTGCTACTGGTATTGCCATTTCTTTCTAGACTTAGGAAAAGTTAAAACTTCCTTCCACATAGCGTGTATGTTAAAGAAGCAATGTGCTGCTCTCCCTTTGCTTATTAATTTAAAATAGGAAAACAAAGACAAGGTTATTCAACACATGGCTACTTCAGGTCTCAATTCAGTTGAAGATTACTAGCAAAACATTAGCAGCAGAACCTAAATAAATCTCTCAGGTGAAACAGCATGTTTGTTTTGGGAACCACTTTCTTCCTTCCTTCTATAATACAGTCATTCACTGATCCACAGGTTTTAAGTCCTTCTGTGGGCCAAAGGCTCTGAGAGGCAAACCATAACATTCCTTCATAATGCAAGGAAGTTCACTGAAAAGCTACTGGCAAAGCAGCATCTGTACCTTCTCTGCCCAGAAAATTTAATAGGGCTACAGTGTTGCAGTAGCCTTTCCTGAAAACCCGCAGCCTGGATCTGAATTGTCAGATTACCTTAAACAAGACAGCATGCAGCAGTGCAGCCTGTCAGTACACTGCGTGCTCTCTTCTTTTCTAAGGATATTTTCTAAGGACATCTGTTGTCCACTTTCTGTCTTCCGCAGGAAGCTGAGGTTCTCCCTCAGAAAACATAAGATTTTGTAAAGCTACCAGCAACCCGAGGAGGCACAGAAGTTAAAACAAAAGGAGAGCATGGGGGCTATCTGAAGCCTCACCCACTTCAGCTAACTCATTGCAGAGTACTACTTGATGGCCCTTGATGAGGGACAGAAATAAGCAGAGAAGTAGCGTATTAGGGGAACAGCATTTAGGTAACTTCTACCATGTTTTTAACTCTGCTGACTGAAACACAACAATGCAATGACGTTTACCCTCATATTTAAATTACTTACTTCCTAACGCATGGTTTACTTATTTAAGCAAAAGGAAATCAGGATATGTTAAATTAACTCACAGATTATTAACAATACTAATACTTCTTACTATGTCTATTTCAATCAACAATGGCCAAAGATGACAAACATCAGATTAAAGCAGAGCAATAGCAAATGCTTTGCTCCCTTTAGGCAGCTGTGTGGAAGAGAAACAATAATTTCTTTTGAAGAAACACTTGCTGAGGACAGAAATCACAGGACAAACAGGACAGGACTTTAACCTCATCTGTGCTTCCAGAAACTCTAAGCAGTTTGCAAAGCATCAAGTGAGAGCAGTTTCTGGAGATTTCTCATGAAGCATTTCCCCTCTTTTTTGCAAGATCTATGACCTATTTTACCTTTCTTACCTGCACAAAGACTTTCTGTAGCAGCGCTCGGCGCTCTGCGAGAGGTAGCTCATTCTGTGCTCCTCCAACTACCTCAGGCACATGTGGAAGGTCAAAAAACAGATACAGACATTTAACGAGTGTGGAAGGCACTGACATTGTAGTCATGCAGTCCACGGTTTTCTGGAGAGAAAGAAAACAGAGCAAAACCACAGCTGAGCAGATTATTATATCCCAAATGTTATACTCCTGTAATACAGTTGACTCAAACACTGTTTTTTCCTTCTAAAACATCTGAGCTGTCCAGGTGGCAGTACAGATTGACCAACTATTTGCAAATGCCTACCTAAATAGTAACCTTAAAAATAAGACCCTAATTTTATTTATTTTTTTTTTACACAACAACAGCACCTAACAGCCACAGTCAAAAGCAGTCCCTGCACTACAGATACTAAAACCAACAGCCTCTGCCAATAGGAGCTTGCAAGTTGATTACAACAGGTTCAGCCAAGCCCTCACAAACTGGCTATTTAACAGTAGAAATGGTGCTGGGCACACAATTAGTCAATTCATGCATCTGGATGGCAAGAAGGTAGAAGGAGGAATATGGAGCAAAGCAGAAGAAAATTAGAAAGCATCACCAATAAGGAAAGCCAAATTGGGCAGAGGCTGATGACATACTAAATGTATGGCAGATGACATGCTGAGTTATAATGGCAAATTAGAGCAGAAAGGACAAACCACACAGCAGCTTGTATGTTGCCACAGATTGGTTCTCTAATGTGGGCAAGGAGTGGAACCAAAGGCAGAATTAGTAATGTTTGTGATACCATTTGCTCGTCATGGCTTTGGCTTCCCCTTCTAGTAATTCATGCTACATAAATTATGGGGCAGGCACGTATTGAGACTGAGTGATTTAGGTAGTGCACGTGACACAGATCTCTTTGGAAGCTAAGCAAGAGCACATTCAAGAAGCCATTGGGGAACAATAACAATTGCTTGCAATAATTCCAACTTCACGTTCCAAAAGAATGATTTTTAGGCAATTGAAACCACAAAGAACTGAAGTGGAAACTCTGTGGCACCAAAGCAGAAAAAAGACCTTAACACAGAAAGCAGTCTAGAACATCATTTAGTGTGTGTTCTCACAGTTCATTATTGTGTTTCTTGTGTGTCTCCAAGACCACAACTTCCATTAAGCACTGCTGCTTAAGACTAACCTGTCCTGATGAAGCTAGTAAATTAATTGTAGTGAGCAGCATCCAACCTCTACTTGCTTCTTCACTTTGATTGATCTCCAGAAACTGGACGATGGCACGACTTGCAGCCTCTGTAACGGGGACAAGGTTAAAAGAAAGGAAAAGAAACAAAAATTCAGTATGATAGTCTGCAGCATGGAAAACTTTCAACAGTCTGTAAACTAAGCATGAATTCAGCTCAGCAGCAACGCTTGCTGGAAAAAAACATAATAATAATCCAAAAAAAAGGAAAGAAAAGGACAAGGTTCAGGCCTATTCTCTCCCAACACACCATCTTGTCTTCCACGTGCACTTGGCTTTGATGCTAATCAAGGCTGTAAAAAGTACATTTTAAGTATCATGTTTTCAACCAGTAGTCAGGTTGTGCAGTTGCATGCAGCAACTTTTCATTAAGTATTTTGGCTTTACCAAATACAACTTACTCTTTTTCAGGTGTATTAATTCACTATCACTTAGGAGTTTCAGTGGGAAAAGCTGATATTTGTGGTCTGGGGTGGGGAAGAACTGCACTGAAACAACAGTATGGAGAATAACTGGACAGGACTGAAGGGAAAGAGAGATGCAAAAAGACAAAAGGAATAAGAAGAGGAAAATAAAGGTAAAAAAGAACAACTTCCTCAGCACCATCCTACTGGATTTCTGCAAGATGAAAATGCTAAGAACTTATGGTTACTCAGCATGAATAAGGGACCACTTTTGGAATGAGAAGTGATTCTATACCAATGAGAGCATAAGTTAAATATTCAGCCTGGGAAATAAGTTATCATCCTCAATAAACATGTGAAAAATACAATATGAACAAGAATATAAATGAACTGAAAATGAAGTTCTAATTCATAGCTGTCTACATACATGTGTGTTAAGACATCTATAATGCCAGGAATGGGGAGAGCCCATAATACTTAAGGAAAATCTAGAACCGTTTTACATTAATACTGCACATCAATCATCTTCAACACTTTCAGTGTCAGCCAAAACAGAAAAAGAAGTAATATTGCTGAAAAGAGGAATTACAATGAAATTACAAAACAAGAAAAGTCTGAAGCTGAATCCAACTTTAATCTTGTTTTGTCTGTTCTGTCTTCTGTCAGATTCCCCACAATATACCTGCGCATGAGCATCTTCTAAAGTAAATGCATCCCCCTACTTGAAACTTGTTGGAGAACATCTTGAGCATTATGTCCAGTTTTGGTCCCACCCCAGTACAGGAAAGATGATGATGAAAAGGAACTCAACAGAAGACCACCAAGACACCAGAGCACTGTCCTGTGAGAAGAGGTTGAAGAACCACAATCCACTCAGCACAAGGAGAGAAGGCTCTCATGCCCACAGAGAGCAGCCCCAGTGCTGACAGCAGGGATGCTACGAAGAGCTGGAGCTCGGCTTTTCACAGAGACCCATGACAGGAGACCTTCCCCCCGCTGTGGGCGGCCAGACACTGTGACGGGCCCCGTGAGATTGTGCTGGCTCCAGCCTTGGAGGTTTTCAAGGCCTAAGAGGCCTTGCAAAGAAAATGTGGTTTTCACTTACGTCCAGGAAAATCAAAACAAAACTTTTAAAGTCATAATCCGAGAGAAAAATACACAGACAGATTGTAGGTAAAAATTAATACTTGTTTCGGTTATGTAAAGGCTGTGTTTGAAAGATTTTGTTTTAGCAGCCTTATTTTGTCTATACAAACCACCAGTTTTCCAAGTCTGGGACTAAAGTAAAGGGAGGCATTCACCAAATCCCCAGATGGGACTGACCAAATTAAATCAGACAGGACTTGCCTTCACTTTGGTATTACAGGTTCTAAACTGTATACATGCAGCAAACAGCCACCAATCCAACCTACCACGCCAGGCAGGTAGTTTGTTTTCTCAAATGGTCCTAAAAATTGGCCATAAACAGGAAAGACTGGTAAGAACAAACATGGTACCAATAGCCTCCTCGGACACAGCTTTCAAAAGCCACCTGTGAACACAGGCTCTCTTGGTATCTTTGAAAGGGAGAGACTGAGAGGTTAGGTATGTGCTTCTGAAAATCTGCCACGCTGCTGGCATTCTAAACAGCAGAGCAGTCAAGCACTATAAATAGTCACTTCAAAACTGTCAGTCTTAATTGAGCAGTACCTAAAACACAGACAGCATTTTAAGTGCAGGAATACATTCTTTTGTCATCTGCTCTGAGTAAATGTGACAGCACTACTATTCAGGATTCGCTTCTGTCGTCAGCACTAACCTTACTTTATTTTGTAATTTTTCCTTGTTTTGCAGTGTTCAGAAATCCTTCTGGTACAGCATTCTGTGCCTGACCCAATGTCCTTAGTCCTTTAACTTCTGCATAAGAAACCGCAGAAGCAAGGATTTGGATGTGATAGCTAAGAACAACAGCAAGGGAGCAAAGAGATAAACAACTAGAAGGTAACACCTACACATAAATATCTTGACAATTCTACAGGCATGGTGGATAACTGTGACCACAGTTATGACCACAGTGAGTATGGTAGTCAGATTTTTCAACACTGAGCTGGTAAATACAGGAAAGAGGCTTGGTAGGATACAGTGATCAAAGAAATTTCATACAGAAGAGGCAGCAGGGATGCTTTGTGTCTTGAACTTCAGAAAAGCAGCAGATACAGGATAAGCTCTATTCAGATCGCTAACAAAAGCAGAAAATCATTCCTGCCTGTAGCAACAGCAGTAAGGATTATTTCAACATTTACATAGATATTCTAGCAAGCAGAACAGTATCACTGTACTATTTTGTACTGTATTGTTATCTTTAGTATAGTATTAGTGGCAAAAGCCTAGGTGGGTAAGTAAGGAAAACATTCATATGCACACAAGAACGTGTGTTGGCAATGGGGCTTTTCATGGACTCCACTGCACTTCTCTACAAGGAGAATACCTGGAAATACACTCAGATGCCCAAGGAAGCATATAGTTTCTGTGGACCAATAAGTAAGAGAAGCATCAACTTAAACTAAAGAGGCAAGAAACCTTTGTTCCATCAGGAACAGCGCAGTGCTATCACAAACAGGAGATATAAAGGGGCTGATCCTTTTGCTGTGTAAAAGAACAGGAGGGCTGCTCAGCAAAAGATAAACAACGGTGCCAGCATTTAGCTTCACTAACCCAACTGATAAAAGAATGAGCTTTCCAGGCTGTCCTAGAAAGGCACTCTATCACACTTCACTTCATGTAAGATTAGATAAATAGCATCTAAGATTAGTTAAAAGGTTAACAGAAAGAAATAAGATGCAGCAGTCATTGTCCAGGACTGATTCCTCGTGGCTAATAGATAGGGCTCTGCTTCCCCTTTGGAGCCACTTCTGTAAATTCAAAATGCAATCACCATGTAAAGCTAAGTCACCTACGAGTCAAGGGGAAAAGTGAAAGGAAGAAAACATGATGATGTAGTCACAGCAGGTCAGATCACCTTCAGCCTACTACTCTCTGCTCAGCAGACAAACAGCCAACTTGCGTATCTCTATGAAGCCCCCTGGCTCGTCTGTTAGCAAGAAACAGCCCCAGTGCTTCCAAGAGAAGGAGACGCTACAAATAACGCTATCAAAAAACTTCAGACCTCAACACGGAAGGAGCCTGAAAGGCCACTTGTAGAAGATATGTATTTGTAAACTGCCATCTACAACATCTAACAAAAACAAGATGCACTTGGACAAAACAAAAAATCATTTAACTCTTACTGATTTAAAATAAACACTCAGTTCTGCTGATAGTGACAGACACCAACTGCAGCAAAAAAAAAGCAAAATACAGGCAGGGTTTGCAGATCAATAGAATTCAAAAGGGAAAAATAAAGGCAGACCCTGTCAGAGGCTGAATAAAAACCACTGATGTGGTTTTCTGCTATATCTAAGCATTGTGACAAGGAATGTTACCAATTTGGACTCCTGACATGGTTTTGACATAAGATAATGGTTGCCTTTAACCTTGTACATTAGAGAAATGCATAAGTGAAAATATATAAATATATATATTTTTTTTACTGGTCAAACGGTTCGATTAAAAAAGGGAAAAGGAGGAAAAAAAAATAAAGTGTAAATAATAAAGAAGCCATTTCTGAAGGGAAGAAGGGATTAGTTTAACAGTCTTGAGTCATGGTAAATTAAGTGAATTTAGTATAAACTTGTAAACGCTGTGACATATTAACAGAGAGAGACTGCACAGCAGCCAGCTCTGCAGAGAGGGCCTGGGGGGACCACCCCACCCTGCACCAACACAGCTGCACGCCTTCAACATACATACAACTTCTGATGCCTGAACTCATTTTTGCTGCCATTTTTGCCCCAGGCACAAATTACAACAATAGGCCAAAGCTACGAGAGCACGTTGTTGAAATACCCAGGCTATATATTCATTTTATCTTGCAGCAGCGGTGATAAAACAGGAAGAGCTTGCCTCCAAGGTATGTGTTTTGCAAAATGCAGAAGATGAAGTGCTGCTTGCTCCCTGTCATCTGTAGCCAAAGTGGCCGTTAGCAACCACATTCATTCTACCAACATTCCAGCAGTCTCTGCACCCTGTCTCAGTGATCCATCTTTTCCAACTCAGAGCCAAAAGGTTTATTTCAGAACAGACTATGCAAGAAACGGAGATTAGACATCCATCTTAGCATAGCATCACCGTGATCTTTCAGTTAATTCAGGCATGAAATGGGATGCATTTGTTGAAAATGTGACAGCTAAAACCCTCAAGAATACAGAGATAGCTATCTTAGCTGTAACCCCACCACCTTCCCAAACAAAGTAAGTTGAGGTGACAAAAACCATGCATCAGTCCTCATAGAGATGGTGACTGCAGTCACCTGCAAACCACTTCTCCACAGGACAGAGTTCAGTGTGGAAGACAATCTAACAGTTCTGATGTCCCCATCTTCATTGCTCCTTGGTTATATTCATACTGGGGAAGCAGCACAGCTGAAACTGTAGTTCAGCACTCCAATGGCAGTGCTAAGAGACTACGTAAGATAGAATGCTGGCACAGTTACTACTGCATCATGAAATGCTGTTCCGAGAAAACAATTGCAATTTGCCAAGAGTAAGTGAGATGTGTCTGTGATGGCAGGCATTATTCACATAGCTGCTACTTTAATATTTAAAGATCCTGTGGAAAAACTGCGCTGTGCTCCATCATAAGGAAGAAGAAAAACAGGTAACATTTATCATACCAAGTTCCCAACTAGAAAACACTGCCAACTACATTTACATCTTTAAAGAGAAAAAGCAAGTTCTTTGAGAATTCCTTCCCTACTGTTAACTAAAAGGGAAGTTCACTTTTAATAACATTTGTGGGGAAATCTTGTATCTAAAAACAAGCTCAGCAATTTTGCTCATTTAAAACTGAGCACTTCGTGCCATGAAAACTTACATTTGGATACTCTCAGAGATATTTCCCACATAGAACTGTTACTCTAAAAGCATCCAGGAAGATACAATTACCTACTAATAGCTATTAGGATACACTGTATTGTTTTGTTCAAAGGACATTTACAATATTTAAGTGTAATTATTTTGTCTCTGAAAGAAAAAGTACTTTCAGAAAGCCTGGAAGTTTGTCTTTTCAGTGTTGCAGGGAACATTCACCCAGCTCTAAACAGTTCAGCACAGCAGCACAAAATCCGTGAATTTTAACAGTTTGTTAACTGGGCATTGACAAAGCAAAATGCAACACTGTGGCCTGGCCAAGAGTCACAAAGCAACTGCATGGAGCTACATACAAGGGCTTCCCACACTCAATCTAAAAAAGTTGTATCAACAGTAGTGATGGCAGTCTTAACTATATAAAAAAATACATTATTGTTTCCCTCCTAATAAAACTCATCATATTAAAGCTTACAAGAGTACTAACTTGTATTTTTGAGTCACGGTGGTCAAGTTCCCTAGCAAAGAAAAGAACAAAAAGGCCCAAATCTCAACAAAAAAATCTAGTCTAACTTCTGGGGGCTGCAAGGATGAACAGTGGGCCAGCAGCTGGGCAGAGATAACAGATGAAGAACTAAAGAAATAAATGGCTATCCTTAGCAAGTTCCAGTAGAGACGTGTGACAGGTGCTCCTCAAGAAAAAGAACATTCAAGCCAACACCACCCTTCTGCTGGCTGGACATTCATGTCTCTTACATACACATGGACACTGTGCTCCTGTTTTCCCCATTTCCCACAGGTTCTATCTGCTGTAGCTGTTTGGCCATCCAGAATACTTTCCTGTTATTCACTCTACTTAAAATGGAATCAAATTACAATTAGCACAATTTGTAACTCCTGACATCATGTGTAATACTCTGCAGAGCCTTTTCTAACTTGCTATTTCCTCATTTGCCACCAAATCCGAACTGAAAAGCCAGAAGAGAACTTAAAATTATCTGGAAGGTTCATATTGCTCAGAAAAACCCTTGCCAGGAAACAATGCTCAGATAAGGAAGTCAAAGAGGAAGGTTACGGCAACACACCTTCCCAGCACATCATCCTCCAATATGCAGCTTCCAGTGAAGCAGTCAGGGTTTGATGCACCAATGGTTCAGTATAGAACTAAGTCTCCCTCTGGCATTCAATAAACAGACCTTTAAGAGGGGCCAAGATGCATCTTTTCAGTGCTGGGGATGCTGGTGCTAATGTGCTGCTCACCATAATTCCACATCTTCCTATTAGCTACTAGACCAACAGCTAATTTAAAGGTATGATTTAATCACAGACATATCTGAGGGACAGCACAACACCAACAGACACATAGAGCAAGCTGCAGCAGCCATCTCCATGATCTTTTGTGTCCTACCAGTTGAGGCAATTCAGTGTACTCCGATCTTCAACACATCACCAAGTCTGTGGAACTTGTCTTATACCCTATGCAGGAGGACCCAACCTGCCTCATTCTCTGCACCCAAAGGAACAGAACACATTTTCTCTGTTAAGACTTTAGTGTCCACACTTCATCATGGTCAACTTTTGTCCTCCATGCAGTACCTGTGGATTTATTCGATGCTCTCCGCCGAATCTCAGTCACCATCAATCGTGACACTTGAGTAGTGAATTGCAGGAGATCAGAAAATTTTTCTGTCATTGTACTTGGAGGAGCATTTCCAAACACCTAAAACAAGAGAAAAATAGATAAATTTTAAAAATTGCCCTATTTACATGGTACCACTTCCTCCTTGCAAACAGAGGGTATCACCATTGAGATCATTTGTTTTCTACTGCATTATTCCTCCTTGCACTGTTTTTTCCACTGTGCGCATTATAAGATATACATGAAATTATGCCATCATATGGAGAGGAAAGACCCGACAAATACAAGGGGAAAAGAGAACCATGAATTCTCTTGCCAATGAAGAACTCACAGTGTGGGAAAGACCACACCACACAGTAAGCGATCCCACAGGACTTCTGTTTTAAAAGCAACTGTTTACTGGACCAACATATCCCATGGGGTGAACTCCAAGTACAGAATGATAAGCATGAAATATTCCAGAAGACACTACCCAAAAGCGACTATCCCAGGAAGCCCCATAGGTCCCACACATCCCAAGGCTTCATTCTCCTTTCTTGAGATCCTCCTTAACATGACAGCAGTAGTCATTAACATTTTTTTTAATTAATTTTTGCTTAATTCCACTAACTTACCCTTCATGATTAAGTACTGATTTGATGATAAAATCATCCTCTGAATCACAGTTAACAGGGAGATATTTAACTCTATAGAACTGCACAGTTATAGAACATTAAATTATCTTGGAAAAGATTCAAAGTTGCTTAGGTAATTCACTTGTCATAAAAGACTACACACAAGGAGTCCCTGTCTGCTTATCTGAGGTACTCCTCTTTCCTCTCTCAAAAAAGGTCCCAGGAAAGGCAAGAGGTCAGATATTAATTACTGAAAGAAGTATGCCATCCACATTCTGGTACCATTGCTTGTGTCAGCGCTGAAAAAATACAATAGCCTCCCGAATATCTGAGTATCTCAATACTTCTCTGACTCGACTTTTTTTTTCCCCCTCTCATGGGTAATAGCATATCCTGTAAGAGCATTGCCAACAAGCCAGGGTACTTGGATAACATTTTCTTTTTATTATTATTTGTTGTTTTTATATTTTTTAAGTAACATTTTAGATCAACACGTCATATTCACTTCTCAGCAAAGGAATGAAATCTTCAACAGCAGATTTGGACTCAAACGCTACTTTAGCCTCTTCTCCTTTTTGCCTTTATCAGTGCTACTGTTGCAGGTGAGCTGTTGACATACCTTCTGAGGTCACTCAGAAGTCTGGGCACCTCCAGTGACATCCACAACATCACAGTGAACAGGGATGCAAGGCAATTGTGGCACTGAGTAGCTTTGCAAATGACAATTTACTGAAAAAACAACCAAACCTTTTAGCAGGGGGCTGGACTCCATGATCTCTCTCTTTCTACTCCTGAAATTCTGTGGTTCAATTGTGTGTAAGGTTTTACTTCTTACTCCTTCACTCAGTGTCAATAACTCTGGCATGTTAGAGAACAGCCAAAAATATTTCTCCTGCCTACTTGCATTTCAAAGACATGCTGAAACAGAGCCAGAAATACAAAATTAAACACTCTATTTCTGCACTATAAAAATAGTTTTCACCAGAAACTTAGCTGTTCCTCGCATTGGAAATTTCAGCTGCCATTACCAATGAAAAAAGCAGCCAGAAGCCCAGACGCTGGAGGCAGATGACTGAGGTCAACTAACACCTGCAAACTGGGACTGCAAAGAAGGGAGCATTCCTGAATCATTCACAAAACTGATAGGCTACAAAAGGTGAGGAGAGCCCCATTGCATTCATGTTCCCTGCTATGATCTACTCAAGACCAGTCAGACTAGAACACACATTGGCAGAGTACCTCACTATTGCTTACTGCCTAAAGCTCAGACCAAGGAAAGAGGAAAATGGATTGGCATTCTGTCTGTTTTAAGATGGCTAATTGTCAGCACATGATAGGAAAGGCAGAGCGTGCACAGCTGCAATGAAAGGCTGAATGAGGAAATCTGGTTTTGAACGTTCTGCCCCATAACCGAGATTGCACTAAAATAAGTATGCTGGCATACTCCTTGACTAAAGGCAGTAATATAAATGGAATAGGATATGAGGCATTTTAACAGCGAGTTGTCTTTTTTTAATAGCAAAAGGCGTGGTTCTTCCAAGAAAATATAAGCAATTTACCATATTCAAACATTGCTTATTCAAAATAGCCTCTCCATCCATCCATCCATTCACTTCTTTCATCTACCTCAGGGGCCTTGGTACAGCACCAGTCGCACTAGGCAGGGCATTGTGACAGTGCTTCTGAGAACAGAGCTCATATGGACGCATATCTCTGAAAGGAGGCTTTTGAAAACTTTTCCAGAGGACAGACATGTACCAACATAGCTTTTTATTACTTCATGATTCAATATTTCACAAGTCTCCCTGAACAATCAGGAAACAAATGTTCCAAACACCCATTTATTAGCAAAATAGTAAAAAAGTTCAGGCTGCAGCAAGCTTCAGACATCCCACATTTATAAACAGAAGGCTGCTCTAGCTCCTCTGGATCTACTGATTAATAATCCTCAAAATAATCAGACAGAACCTCATTCCACACAACACTTCAGCTATCTGCCAAATCAATCAGTCTTAGGTGGTTAAGCAAAAAAGCACCTGATTCATGAGCTGCTTGATGCTGGCCACGTGGACGTCCATGGGAAACAAGTTAATGCCTCACCCCAGGTCTCTGCATCCAATAAAAACCACCATTGTGTGCTCAGCTTAAGGCAGCAGCACCAGAAGTACACAGTCTACCTTACACAAAGTAACCGAATGATTCAGGATCCAATTCAAACCAAGTTATTCACTGATACCATGAAATGTTTGCACCTATTATCTTTGAGAAACAAGATTTTTTTTTTTAAAAAAAAAAGGAATGTCTGGCAATGTTTTGATGTTTCCTTTCAACAGAAATAGGTCCCACAGGAAAACCACCTCCAAATCTAGTGTGCATCAAGCCATCTCAGAAACAACATCCACCAGTTCTTCCACTGAACATGCAATGTAAGACTTGGAATGAAAAGAAACATTTCACCCCTTCTATGTTCTTTTACTCCAATCAATTTCTGACTTGGCCTTATTCTGTCTTGCTAAGCTAGTGGGATTTTCCCAACATAACTGACACTCCAAAAACCACAAGGCTAGATAAGCCAAGAAAGCCACCTGCAGACCTTAGGCATAATACTCAAAAGAAGGTGGAAGCATTAAGCAGCAACCCCAAAAAGAGAAACTACAGAAGTCAAAATAAATAGATGACATTGCAACTCTTCAACTTCTTGCACACAAGAAAGCAAGAACGAATTTGTGCAAAAGGCAAGGGGAAAAAAACCTGCAATAGGTTAGAGTGAAATCAGTTTTGTTTGTGCTACACTTACAGTCTGTTGACAACTCATAATGGTTATCAGTGACCGAGCAATAAGGAAGTAAAAGAGCACAAATAATATGTGCTTTCACCATTGCACCAGACAAAGGCTCTGAATTTACAGAGATTGGAAAACAAAAGGATCTCAACTGTCAAAGTCCTCCATTTGAGGAAAGAAGGACAACTTCAGTTCAAAGCTCACCAAGGAAAGGAACCAAAAGGCTCTTCGGGGTTTAGAGAACTAAGAGCCTAACAACAAAGTCTGGTGACACGTAGTGGAGGAGAGAGACGCATAACTTAGGGAAGGAAAACCTGAAAAAAACAGGGAAAAAGTGCATCTAAGAGAAAAGATTAGCCAAAATGCCCTCCCTATAAACAGAAACAGCAGAAGACATGCAGACCATTTCGAAATCTTTCGATTTGGTGTCTGAGAACAGGTAGGCAAGAGCTGATTGTGAGTAGAAAGAAACAGTTAGTGGGTTTGGGTTTGTTTCTTTTTAAGAACATAAGCTGAACAAGAAACAGTGAGTGAGAATAAATGATGTAAAGACATGGAACAATTAAAATTACGATTTAACAGGATTAAGAAGGGACAAAGAATTATGAGGGGTAAAGACAGAGGAGGTGGAAGACAGAGGAGTAATAAAGAAAGTTAAAACTTCCTTTTTATCTTAAATATAATCAAGGTCTAAGGAAACAGCGCCCTATACAAGTAGGACACCGACTGCTGCACCATACTCCTGCAAACTCAGCTGTATCACCAACTGGGGTTCCATACCTACAGTGCTATAAGTAAACATTACCACAGCCCAGGAACAGTTTCTCTGCCCACAGATTACAATGCAGAGCTGAAGTGAGTACAGTGAGCATCCTCCCCCCTCAGAAGCATCAGCCACCTGAAACCACCAGAGGGAGAATTCCAGGTGTAATTGCAAGAAAATACTATTCACAGGCTCAAGCCAAGATTAAGACTCCACTGTGCATGTTTGTTAAAAGGAAAAAAAAAAAAAAAAAAAAAAAAATTAAGAAAGTTCACGGCTTGAGGCCATAAAATCCAGGCAGATAAATTAAGGAGGAAGTGGGTGAGCTGAGTTTTTTTTCTCCTGGACTCACACAACAGGTTACCTGCAGCAATAGGAATAAGACCCGAAGGCAACAGAATTACATTTGGGGGGGGGGGGTTATCTACTGAAGCATGCTCTAGAGTAGCCTGAAAATCCTATTGGCACTATATCTTTTTCTACACAACATGCAAGCAGTCAAACAACACCATCAAAAGTTGTATGCCCAACAAAACATCAATCTAGAAAAAGAACTGGATTTCTAATCATGTTTTTCCCTTTTGTAGCTTAATCAATGATTCCGCTTCTCCACAGTAGCACACACAACCAGAAATCCATCATTCAAAAGGAGATTCAGTAATAAGAGCTTGGGTCACAGCAGGAAAAAGATAAATGCAGATCTCTGTATATACTGCACAATCCCAAAGCCTAAAGCCACCACTGAAGTTATTAGGCTCAATGAAGCGGCAAAGGAAGCAAAAGTGATACAAGGCATGGAGAGGATTTAGCTCCTTTCAATGCCAGTGGCAGCAGTCACAGCCCTGCTCCAAGCTATCTCCGTGCCTGAGCACAGGGGGCAGTAAAATAGGAATGTCACTGCACATGCAGCTACTGGATCCTTGCTGAAATCTCCCCTTGCCCAAGAGTAAAACAGATTCACACAGGGAAAAGGCTGTGAGGGCAATAGGAATAGAGAATTTATCACACAAGAGAAGATAAAAAATGTTCAGCTTGCACAGCCTTGCAAAACCAAATCTGACAAGAGAGAGTATGATGGTTATCTCTAAAAATGCATCACTACAGTAAATGTCAAGAAGGGAGAAGTGTGATTTAGGCTCAAGAAAAGTGATGGCACAGAAACAAATGGGTACAAACTTGCACACAACTGAGCTTAAGCTAGAAATCACCTCTAAAAGAGGAGAATAGAGACTGCAGCAGCTGGCATCTTCACCCTGGAAAACATGTCATAGGGTACTCTGTCTCTCAGAAGATAAAAGTGCCTATAAAAACAGTAAGCTGTGCAGGAAAGCTGTCTGAAGCTACATCCCGCCATGGGCTGCATCTCAGAAACAATCCTGACAGAAGAAAATCTCCAGTGATGGGTTCATCCACATACACAACACACAAGGAAAAGATGGAAAAAAATACAGGATGCCAACAAAAGAGCAAGTTCAATTCTGCTAGAACCAGAGATCCTGGGGAAACGCAATAAGAGCAGTTGGTTTCAAAAAGGAAAAGGCTCTCACAGACTCTCTGCCTTACCCTGTTAAATACCGGCAGCATCATGTATAGTTTTTCCTCCTGTTCTTTCTGGGTCATGTGCCGGGGCGGGTGGCAGAGCTCTGTGAAGAGGCGCCGCAGGTGCATCAGCCCCAGCGCATTGTCCTGGGGGCTGCACTCCTCCTGCCGGGGCCGGCCCATGATCCTCTTCACCATATTCATCCTGACTGGCTTCCGGAGCTCCCCTGCGTCCTGTGCCGAAACAAACACAAACCGCTGAGTGCAAGAAAGTCAGGTGCCATCCCATCACAACACCATCCTGCAACGTGAGCTACTCCTCTGTACCTGAGACTGAAGTCTGCAAACAAGGATCTCAGAAGAGAACAGAGTGGCTCAGAGTAGATCAATCATTCAGAAGTAGCCTGCTGGACACTACTGCAAAAGGGACCATTGTCATGCTTACCTTCAGGTTTGGGAAGGAGTGAAGGGGAACAGAACATTATTTCTATGCATGAATTTACACAGTGTCCACTTCTCACTGCTTAAAGACTGTTGAAAAGCTGAAGAAGGTCAGTAAGAGTGGTAAAAATTATTCAAGGATAGAAAATGCCTTACAGCAAGAAATGTCAAGAAGTTGATCTATTTAAATTACCAAAAAAAAGGTTACTGTGAAGGGTCAATTATGAAAAGGAGAAGCGATTATACTAAAGGTACTGCAACTGGAATAATAGAAGGAAATAGCAGTTACTGAGGAATCATTAAACCCGGAGACAAAGTCATGGAGATGTGGCACTGAGGGACATGGTCAGAGGGCATAGTGGGGATGGGTTGGGGTTGGATTTAACCATCTTAATGATCTTTTCCAATGTGCATGATTCTATGTAAAAGCAGTTCTTTGAGGAATCCCAAACCTTTACCCAAACTGTTCAGACTGTGAGTAGTTCTCCCGCTATGACAGCAGGATAATTGATCTAAATAAAATATGGAATGCTGCACCTGAGCCAAAACCTTGCTGCGTGAGCAGTGGGGGAAGGGGGAAGCTGTATTTTACTGTTATTAAACTCTTTCATAGATGATACTTGAAATTTCTTTTAGTGACTCACAGAATGCTGGCAACTCCATTTATAATATACAAAACACTCTGTCATCCCACCCACTGCTGCTGTTGACTTTTGCTAGTTCTGCCAGTTCTTCTATTAAATCAGCAATATCCCGTGACTTCATTTAGCCTGAGCACACTCTGAGAATGGCAGTTCGCAGTGCTTCAGCCACACAGCTGTACTTCAAGAATTGGCCATTCTAACATTGCCCAAGAAGTCCAACTTAAAGGTGTGTGCTGTACATACCACTCTTGGAATTATGCCTTAAATGAGTCCCACTGTATTTCTGTCAGAAATTAGTGCACGCATGTATTTTGCAGATGCATTTCCATTTGCCTTTACATCAATACACAAAAACCTAAATTTAGTTTGAGTAGAGCAGTTTTAAATTGACAGCGTTCAAGTGGTGCCCATGCTAACCCTGTTTCTAAGACAGCACACAAAATGCCTCACACAGGACCTGGGGAGGAACATGGTAGTTAAAAGCCAAAAGGTTGTTTCTACAGATGTTCTCTGGTACTCGCAGCACTGACCTCTATAGCATTCCTGGGATCGGGGCCAACAGCCTCAGGAAAACAGAGCCCATTCCTATCTGAGGTTCCTCTTCAAGAGCAATGCTGTCCATTCACTGGAGAAGGTAAGAAAAGAACAGAGGTTAGAATACAAACATGCCAATAAAAGCAGAGCTTTGCTATGCTGCAAAGAGCAATTTCTCCTAGGATATGTGTAAAAGCACTGAATTCAGCTCTGATTCTTAACCCACTATCTTCAGCACCATCAGTGTGGATACCTTTGCTATAGTAGAGACATACTCCACATCAACAAGGAACACCTTGTAGCAACACAAATATACATTTTGTGAATCTTATTTTCTACAGTAAAAATAACAACAAAAAAAACAGGAGTGAAAAGCAGCAGCATATGATCAGTGTGCCTTCAGAAGGCTTTGCCAGAGAGGTGGCATTCACACAACTCCTGGCTTAGAGGGATGTGGTGCTTAATGACTATACAGTGTTTTGATCCAACCTCACTTCAAGCACTGAAAATAGAAATCAACATGTTGGCAGGTCCGTGAGCTCAGCAGTAACAGCCTCACCTTTGTATATCATGAACAAGTTCTTTGGTTAGGAACTATTTGTTTGGGTTTTTTTAATACAGACAATGGAAATCTTACGTATGGACTGCAAATCAGATCAAACTGCATTTAGGCTAGACTTAATTAGCACTGCCTATATTGCAAAAGCTCAACTGACCAGTTGTTGTGCTGCAAGTACCCCAACACTGTCAGCTTGCTTGAGCAGAAATCAGAGTGCAGCATCAGCAGTTCCTGTGGCTTCCATCAGAAGGAAAAAAAACAACAAATCATCACTATTAGGAAGTGAAACCACAGAGACTGCTTCTGACACCCCTTCCACAGGCACTGCTTACTCAGTGTGAAATAAGAAATAGGGAGAAATCCTGTGGGAGCACTGATCAGGGTCAGCATGCATCAAGCCACCCGTTCTACGAACACTTTTCACAGCATGGAGCACCTTGTCTCCTTAAGTCTTGATCCCTTACATTGCCCTGCTTCCATATTAGAAGCGCATCAGGGCCACATTGACTTAAGAAATACCTGGTCACAGAATGGGACAGCTCTGATCCACAGTCCCAGAACCAAAAGGCACAGGGTACAGGAGGGGCTGTGTAAACATAGCTCACAGGAGCTGAAAAGCTCCCTCAGTGCCAAAAATAAACCACTCCCACTTTAATTATGTCAACTAATCTTTAGGACCAGCCAAACTCAAATTCTCTCTGTTGTCATCAGCAGAATCACCAACAGTGACTGCAAAGCCAATGACACGCCCTATTTATTCCACAACAACAAGCAAAGAAAAGGAAGACGGTGGCTCAGAAAAATGTGAATTTTGAGTATGCCAGAAGTCTGACATCATCAGAAGTGTAACTAAATCAAGCAACACTACAGCTCAGTTTTCAGCATCCTGGTCACAACAGCAATGCCCTGTGAGCAGCCGGCACAGCACAGGTTCTATCGGCCTCTTCATGTCCCCCCTCCAGGGAAGTGAGGTGGCAGGCCCACACATATCCAAGCACACAGAGAGCAGGGACAGACAGCAGCACTGTCTTCCCACCATGGCAGACATGGACAAAAACATTTCCACACATTCCAAGAGCAGAACCATTTCTGGCCAGTCTCCACAGCATGGCCTGGCCTGGCCTGCTTCCTTGGTTCCACCCAAAAAATCAACACCTCTGGGAAATGCAGTGGTGCAGAAAACAAAACCCTTCCGCTTCACTGTTGAGGCAAGGACCTGTGCTCTCCCAACAATCCAGACTCATATTCATCTATCTTAAAGAACCACTTGGGCACACAGCAAACAGCCCTATCCATCTACTCCTGCCCCTTGTGAGCACAATAGAGCTTCCCTGGTCTCACAGAGGGCACCCATGGGACTCTGCAGCCATTCTACACACGGACCTTCTGTGGCTGCCTCAGCCACAGTGTACCAGGCAGAGACACGGCACCTCACTCGCTGCTGATAGCTCTCTTCTTGGCAACCTCAGACACCCCACAGTAGTACTGGGGTGTTCAGCTTGAACTGGACTGATAAAACCCTAACTGACGCTTTGCAGTGATTTTCAGAAGAGTTCGGGTTGACAGGCACTCCTTGAAGAGCTCACTCACATAGTTGGAATTATTATTCACAGTTATTCCTTCTCCTATCAAAAATGTTCTTCCAGCAGATGAATGATTTTCTTCTTCTGGTGTTATTTGAGCCATGCAGTGCATTGGTCAGCATGTATTAAACTCAAAGCACCTTTGGTTACTTGAAAAACAAATTAAAAATAACAGAGGCCAATTGAACCTTGACTGCAGCAATTCCAAACATTTTTTCTTCAGAACTGGTAGTGATGAGTATAAATTCACTTCCAGTGATGCAGAAGTGATTTCTGGCTTGGATAATGCCTATCAGCTGTCACAGCTTCTTCCTCCCTGTCCATTTCAGTACTTTGCTGGCTCTGACACAGAACACTGGCAGCACTGCAGTGACCTCCCAGGCACCGGTTTCAGTTCTATCCCTAATTTCACAGAGGATAAATATCTCTGTACTTTCTAGACACTCATTTATGAAACTCCAAAACTCAACACAACTTGCTGCTTCCCTCAGCAGACATCCCACAAAAAGCACTGGATCTCAAATCACTCTATTCTTGGAAAGAAACAGAGCTAGAACCACCATAAAAGCCACTCATTTTCCCCCTCTCGCTTCTGAAATCCATAAAAGAAACACAAGCACTATCCAGTTCAACTATATTCCCCTGACTTCATCACTCAGCAGACAGCGGAGGTTTATCAAGTTATGATGTGATGTTGCCATCACCATATAAAAAATGAGAGCCCTAAAAATACCATAAAAATATTTTGTTACATACCACAGGCACCAACAGAAACCTATTCAGACCTCAGGAGCCTTTTCACGTTGTTACATACATGTAACTAATTGGAAGGAGCTGACGGGAAGTGCTGGAGTGATCTCCCTGTCCTTACATCCTCATACAGAGAATTCCCAGGGCTGGTGGCCAGAATGCAATGTTTGCTGACCTGTGCCCACTGCAAATCTTGCACCCCTTCAGGTTACCTTCACCTCTGCAAATTGAGTTCAAGTGTTTTGTGGACGTGCAGCATCAATCATCTCTGCTGCTCTGTGCAGCATCTGTGAATGGAGCTGCACAGGAAAGTATGCACTGGATGGGCTCAGTTTGTTCTCCTGATCAAAGCTCCATGGAGTACTGCTTACAGAGCCCCAGTGTACGGTTGGATTTGGCTTCCAAATGCTTCCACTTGGTGGCCTGTGGGTATCAGCACCATGACAGTGTGGGGTGATGCAGGAGGTGTGGGGCGATGTAGACTTTGGCTGAGCAGCATTCATTGATTTCTTTGTGTAAGCAGGTATGAAAACGCGGCTCTGGGTGTTACTTCATCCATCTCCAGCTTAGCACAGGACTCTGCAGTCCGTAACTAAGTGTTGTCTCTCTTCCCAAGAGCAGGAGTAACACAGAGCAGAAAGCAGGGAAGCAGCCCATATGCACAGGCAGAACAACACAAAACTTCCACGCTTTGGCTTCACAAACAATGAAAGTTAAACACTATCAACTCAGACTTTTAGAAAGGAACACGGAAGTCAAGGAAACGAAGCAGGTCTCATTCAGTTTAGGCAGGTTCCGTGGGACTGGCATGGTCTTGTCTCAGTGTTGATGCCGTCACTTAGAGTCACAAAGATGTAATGCAACCCCTGATCTCTGTCCTTCCACTGGAAGGAAGAAGAAATGCTCCATCAGTTGAGCATTTACATTAAGCCAAGGCCAAAATTACACTGAGAAGAGGAATAAGAAAATTCTAGCATACGCTCGATTATTTTGCTCTTTAATTACTTCCTAATTAAATTTGCAAGCTTTGATAATATCTGCACTTCTATAAGCTGATGTTCCAAATGGAAATAAATGCTAATTCCTTCTCAGAATGAACCATCAAAAACTTGTACGTTTAAATAAATTAGGAGAACTCATTTCAAGTTGTCTTTAGAGTATTCTCATGTACTGCGTTCAATCCCTAATTTACAAAACTCCCTGCCAAGGAGACACGAATCCACTATCACTCAGACCGTCTTCTGCTCTTAGGAGCAAAACATGTGCTTCTTGAAGAGAGAAATCAGAATCTGTCAGGATTAAGAAATTCACCTCGAGATGCTCTCTATATAGATACATTAAACTGACTCACACATCACTTGCAGCATTAAACTGAAATTAATCACACTGCTTGAAATGGAGCATTATGCTTTTAAGCAGTGGTTTTCAAATTCAGTCATTAGGTCTTATTACAGCACTGACTCCTATCATGGAAATGCTGGCTATTCTTTGCATTTAAGTACAGACCAACACGGGTTGGAAGACATCCATGAAGGTGACATGCTTCAGCCTTGGCTTGGCACAGGGCCAGCTTAGATCAGGTTGCTTGGAGCCACATTGAACTCCAAGCATCCCCAAGGATGGGAATTGCACTTCCTCTCCAAGAGATGGGCTCTGGTGCTTGGCTGCTTATCACAGTGTAGGTGGAAATTTTTGTTGTAGGTGTTATTTAGCTTGTCAAGTGCCTCTCATCCCTGTGCAAGAGGTACAGCCAAGAGGTCAGACAGACAAGCTTTCTACAGTGGTCAACCCTTCTGAAATCAGGGTTAGCACTGATGTACATACTTGAAGTTGATCAAATACCCACAGAGAAGACAAATTAGACCAACCAAATATACATTCAAACAACTCTATATTACTTAAACAACCTTCAATTTTGTGTATGAAAGAAAAATAATAATAAAAAAAAAAATCTTCCTGAATGAACATAACATTCTGCTTCATCAAATCATAATCCAGTACAATAGAGAGGGATTCTATTCATTTCAGAAAGTTAATGCCTTGCTAATCCTTTAGCTCTCCATGGGAATAAATACATATCTAAACCCTTTGGATACAGAGACAAATCCTGATTACCTAAATTTCTGAAGCCCGGAGGTCAGCTATCTCCCTGAGGACAGAAGCTCTGGCAGCTATGACTGTATTTTGAAGAGCTGCAGCACAATTTTAGGTGCTATTTTACAACGTCTTGGGTGCACAGCAGGATGCTCTTTCTTTGTTTCAGTAAGTGGTTAAATTGTTCCAAATAATACACACCAAAGTAAGTAAAGATTTTTCTCTCTTAATTAGTGTCAACGTGCCAGTTTGCTCAATGCGGCCCAACTCAGTGGCGCTATATTACATAACAGAATCAATACATCACTGTGCTAATTTGAAGCTCATACTATTTGTTATTTACTCTTTAATTAATCACAAAATTACAGTCTCCCAACAGGGACTGAAGGTTGACCTGTATTAAAAAGCCACAGGCTATTGGTGGAGCAAAGTTGAAGCCAGGCTCTTCACAATGACCAATGCACAGTGGGAAAATGAGACAACAGGTAAAACCTGAAACAACAGAGGCTAAAACTTCTTGTAAAGGAATAACGTTCTTCCTGAGGACAGTCATCCAAGGAATTAGTGCTGAGGAAGGAGCAGTGTAGATGAGGAGCCAGCCAGTCCATACACTGTTCCCAGCAGTGCTCCTGCTCTGGGCTCAGCAGCTCTCATCCACATGTTCTCTGGGGCTGGGAAGGAATTGCTTGCAGGACAGCTTTGATTTCCGGGCTGCCAGCTGGTCTGAACAACAGCCTTCCTGGTCAGCAGGGCTAGGCTTTAAGGGCATGTATTGCAAGAAATGGCTTCCCCTCTAAATAAAATGTCACTGTTCATGGAAGGCTGTAACTCTTTTTTGCTGCATACCAGTCAACACTGCTTCAAAACTCAGTGTGGAAATGGCAGCAACCGAGCAAGTTGAGGGTGATATATAAATCCTAAAAATAAAGCCTCGCTTCTTTGTTTCATCATAGGCTTCATCAGAAATCTTCAACGGTGCAGCTACTAGATGTTTCAGTTTCCCAACAACCACCTATGAACTAAATATCCCAATAATAACCATGTGGGCCTGCAGTGCAAAATCAGAGATGAGCATTTAAAGTCAAAGACCATTGTCCCATTCAGAGACCTCAAACTTGAAAAGAGGAATCCCACAGCCTACACTGCTCAGCACCGGCACTCAGACTGAGGAAATTTATTTCTCTTTTAATCAAAGAGAACATGAAGGAACACTGATCGAGCTCTAAAAACAACTAAAAGAAGGGTTTGCACGCAGTCGCTCCAAAAGTTATGCAGAGTATTTCTGCTGGTCTGCTCCTTCCTCATTTGTCTCAAAGTAGCTCTCAGAAGTTTTAACTCAGCAGCCCGAGCTTCTGAGAAAGGCTTCACTTTACAACAGGATCGGCTCAAAGGAATGCTCACATGATGGGCTTCCATTTGCTCACACACTGTAACTAAACGTTAACTTTGTGCTTCTCTAAAAGAGCCTCCACACAGCAGACCTCATGCTGTTAAATTCATATTCAAAATTCAACCCAACTTTCCTCCATGTCTCCCCTGACAACTCCTCTGTTCGTTATTTCATTCACTGCTTCCTCCTCTCCTCTGAGATAGCAGATGAGAAAGGATTCTGGCCAAAGTCATCTCACTATGCACATTTCTGACCATAATTAGCGTGGATCACATTCAGTTCAGAAAATAACACCCGTTTTTACTGCCTACTTCACTGTGTAGCTGCCTACATTGCCTTGAAGTCCTAAAAAGCACAAATGAGAAGACTGCAGTTAACGTTTAGTTCCCAAAGTTCCATTTCTGTCAAAGCACGTATCCCGCACCAAGGAAACCTATTCTGCCAAGAGCTCAGACACGCACTGCGTAAAGAACATGGGTGAATGAGAACTTTGGCCTCAAAGCACAAGGCTGTGACAAAAATTCAGCAGGAAGTTAAGCTCCAGACCCAAATCATTGCAGAATGGACACTGACATGGGGGGAAAAAAGAGATGGAATTATCTAAAGCAAGGAAACATCATTTTCCAATGTGGAGCTGTGATGTCTCTTCACACATAGAATCATAGAATTACCCAGGTTGGAAAATACCTTGAAGATCATCAAGTCCAACCACAGCCTAACCAGTACCCTAACTCTAACAACCCTCCACTAAATCATATCCCTGAGCACCACATCCAAACAGCTCTTAAACACAACCAGGGATGGCGATTCAACCACTTCCCTGAGGAGCCTATTCCAGTACCTAGCTACCTTTTCTGCAAAGAAGTTCTTCCTAATACCCAACCTAAACTTGCCCTGGTGCAAACATACATGCAGCAACCTTACTCCTAGAGTGGTCCACACACTCAGTCACAGAGAGAAATGCTGAGAGAGAAACACCAACAGATGAAAAGTTTAACTTACTTTCCACAGTCATCCAGTTCTCCCTGTCACCATGGGCACATGATCGCACCTCAATCACTAATCATTTCCAAGAGCCGGGAGTTAATGGCTTTGCAAATGTGCAGATTCCAAGTGTGGATCTGCAGCTGTGCTGTGGTTGCTGTGGGGAGGCACAGGGGAATCCCCTCTGCCTTTTTGACTTATTTATTTATTTATTCCATTTGCTGATGGAAGGTGGGGGGGTGACTCACAGGGAGGGGGATGCAGCAGCTGACCCACGGTACAGCATGAACCCTCCTTCCCCTCAGCTCTTGCTCAACTTCCTCAAAATGTATTTTGAAGGATCTGTTCCTCCTTTACAAGAACCTCAGCGCTGCTCTTCTACAGTTTCATTCTCTGCTGCTCCTCTGAAACGTAACGATACAACAGCCCTACAAGTCCACTAAATGGGATCCAAGTTGCTCACAGTCATTTCACCTATCGTAAAGTTAAAACTCAAAAATAAAAATTAAAATTAATTATTTAATTAATTAAAATTAAAATCAATAAAAACAAAAATTAAAATTCCTATTTCTGTCTGAAGTGATTTTTGGCAAAAACAAATTGATACCAAAAAATATCCATAAAGGGAAAAGCGGGACCTAATATCTGAACATTTCATTACAGCCGTACTGCCTAAAAAATAACTGAACATGGAGAAAAAAAGATAAAAACTGTCAAGACATAAATCCTGTCTGTTAAAGCTATTTAAACTCTTGCTTACTTGTGGTCTGATTTGTTTTTAAGGGGAAAAACAACTAAAACAGAAACAGAATGTCACTGCGCAAACGCCAGCAGCAGGAGCACTGGGTTTGACTGTCATTCAGACACAGGCTAATCACAGTGTGATGACTGCAGCCTCCAACAGATGCTACACAGAAATGGCACACTTGGCCCGCTGCCCGCACCATTAAAATCAGTGTTCATAAAGCCAACCCTGGGTGGTGTTATTTTGAAGGAATTGGGTTTTTCAGAGCACCGTCATAACTCTTTCAGCTCACGATATGGAGACAAACAGCTGAACACCACAAATTAACAGAAGAACCACATTCGCAAAATGAGATGGATTTCATCAGAACTCAAGAAACACCACAGGAGTAATTGAGCTCATATATAACAGGAAGTTTTCCTCCCAGAGTGAACAGGTTGCCCAAGGAGGTTGTAGATGCCCCATCTCTGCAGACATTCAAGGCCAGGCTGGATGTGGCCCTGTGCAGCCTGTTCTGGTGGATGGCAACACTGCACATAGCAGGGGGTTGAAACTAGATGAGCATTGTGGTCCTTTTCAATCCAGGCCATTCTATGATTCCATGATTATTGATGTCAGCACCTTCCCAGTTTGCCCTGGTATTAGACTATCACTAGATCTTGTTCTGCTTTTAAGCCTGACTGACACTGGGCCTGTGTAATTTTCAAGAGCTTTCAGACACTCATCTTGCAACACAAGCATCAGTTAAGGTGAAATTGCTTCCTCTGAAGATATCAATTTCAACAATAAGATGTTGCTGTTTTTGCAATGAAATGTGGCCACTTGGGTTTTGTTCCTGATCAAATATGAAATGGAAAGCAGTTTTAAACAGTGTGAACAAATACCACTCTGATAGAAATGTTTCATGTCTACTTAACTGGCGATGCAGGTTTGATTTATTCCTGCAGAGTGAAGTTGCAATGGACAGGAGACTGAAATAGTTTTAAGAAAATGGGCATTTTATGGATACGTTCTTTGTAGCTGGTTGTATATGAAATTCCAGCAGCAATCCACAGAGGAGAATTCACATCTCAGTCTGTGATGCCTCCAAGAGCTGTACTGACTGTAAAGTCACCTGCTCCTCATATCCAGCATCACCCTCACACCACCACACACTGGTGCTGACATCTAACTGCAACTTGAAACTCACATAGAAATGCCCCTTCCCATCGTCTATGACAGAAAATAAAACCTCTAGTAACCAACTCAATGGTGCACTGAGTCAAGAAGGGAAACTGAAATGTAGACAGCAGCAGCTTGGAAAAGAAACCACCAGATTTAAAGAAAGAAAAAAAACCAACCACTCTCTAAAGCAGCCAAGAAACCACTTCCTCCTAAATTGCTCAATTTCTGAGATTTCTAGCTCAGCTGCTGACTACTTCAGAACCTACTAATGAAAAAAGGCCTTCAAAGTTATTATTCTTTATTAGATCCCAGTTAATGTGCTATCACAACCAAAGAGTTGCACTCCAGGAGGAGTGGGCACTTCGTATATAGATAAATAGATATACACTATGTATACTTTGCTTTAATTATCAAAACTGCTAGAAAGTGATTAAAACCCTTTGGGGGGGGGGGGGGGGGGGAGAATACTACCTCCCACTATCAAACAAACCAACCCCAAGGACCACATGTCAAGGCAGGCATCAGGAGGCGAAACAAAAACCCCTTAGGAACATCCTGCAACATTCAAACAATTATCTTCTCTCTTGCAGTGAAGAAGGCAAAGAGAGACTCCTAGCAAGACACTCAACTTCAGGTTCTTAAAGAATAGCCATCAGTTTGGATTTTGGCAAAGCTCTGAGGCAAGTTCCTGAACTAAGCAAATTTAGAGATAAAGGTGGATCTGACACACATCTCAAAACAGCCAGTTAGAGATTGATTTCCAAATCCCTTCCATTGCTGCATTAATGAAATAAATAATGCAACTGCTCTTGTGCTGCCAGAACTGTAGGGCTGAGGTCTGAGCTCCAATGGCCCTCCCCAGCTACAGAAGCAATGCAATAACACAGTGACAAGTGTGACCACCAGAAATGGATTGAATATGCAGCAGAGTGAGGCTGTACTTGAGAAATATAATATAGAAACCAGAAAGAAATGTTCCTCCCATGAAAAGTCTGGGGAGTAGAGGTACGAACAGAAGAGCCTGGAATATATGTGACACATCACTCTTTCAACTGCAAAAAAGAACACCTTCTGTATGTACAGTATCTGTAAAGCAGACTGAAGCATGCTTCCATAAAAGCAACTCCAACAAAACCAGCTCACACCAAGAGGACAGTTTGCTATGATAGACTGTACTTGTACAGATCTCTACCCAAACATTCAGTCCCCAGTGAAGACACTAAGCAAGAAAATGCATCTTTTGCACTACTTCTTTAGCATAACACTTACCAAGTCAATACAGATTTTAAATGCTTGATGCCCAAATTGCTTCCTGGCATTTATGACTGGCATAGACCACATTCGCTATGGAAACCCAAGAAATTCAGCAACCAACACACTATCACAGACCAACCATCTTTTCTCATGTATTGGGACCACACAGAGTATACTCAGTTATACTCAGTTTATCTGTAAGCAAAAACCTGCAGGACAGGTTTCCAAGGGCTCCCACCCCATAGTCCTGAGCGGCACACATAGATATCTGAAGGCTTAAACAGATCACAATGACTTACCTGGGGCCACTGAAACTACACACAACCTCAGACAGAGAGAGCATGACAAAGTGCCACCTGGAAATGAAATGCAAATAAAGCAAGATTTACAGTAGTTTTACAAAGCACCCATTGTATGATTATATGTAATTATTCTGTTGCTTTTATTACTGCAGTGGGATCACTCGTCTAGAAAAGACTTACAACTGACTTGCCTTCTACATGGGAGAACTGTATGTTATTTGGGGATCCAAAGCGTATGTGTGCATGGAGGGGAATGGAAAGAAATGTATCCCAGGCCCATCCTCTGAAGGATGAAGAAACCACCAGATATTTCCTTTATTCTAATATCGTGAGAACAGGAAATCCTAACTTTTGACCTTAGCACAGGCAAAGGCCGTTTATAGCAAAATTTCACTTGGATCTAAGCAAATGTTTGGGTTTTGTTTTCTTTCTAATGACATCCATAAAGCGTGAAGCAATTCTCATTAAAAACTAACCTTTCTCTATCCGTTTCTCACTTTGAACGTTACACAAGGGCAGCTTTATTTTGCAGCACACTGAACTGAAGAGTAAAAGCAAAACAAACGAGATGCTGCCTGACAGACATTGGGGGGAGTAGGAAACAACGGCACGGGAAAGAAAAGAAGTTTGCAAAAAGAACCAGGCTGCAGGGGTTGGGAGAAAGGGAGAGAAGATGATGATTTAAAATAAAACCAAGTAGCAAACAGCACAGCAGCAGCTGGTGCCCAGGGACTGGGAAGGACTCGGGCTCCACAACAACAGCGTCAGTTGCATAATCACTGCTGCCTGACAGCTTATACAATGTCCGCCCCTATCCTCATCAGGGAAACAAATCAGCAACAAAAAAACATCCTCTCAGCCCACAGGGCAAGTAAGCGAACTGCCACATGTTAAATGTTACTACAGGCAAGAGCCTCTAGTTTCAAATGCTACTTTTTAGCTTACTTCAACATAAAACATTCATTCCTACGTTACTCCTCACTAAAAACCATCTTATTTTCCCTAAAAACATGTCCTCTTACCACTGCCAAGCCACAAGAATCCACCACCTGGCCTTTCCAGCCCTGCTCTTGCAAGACACATCCGTGCTGTTGGAAGCTGCAATTAAGGCCAAACTGCAGGAATCAAGAGCTCTGCTGTCACCGTGGAACTTTACGAGTTCTGTGGCTTTTGGAACCCTGGAGACCAAGAGACCTCAAGTACTAAGACCTGCAGTTGGATATTTTGCAGACACCTACTGCAGGAGTGGCAACATATTTCTAACAGAAATGGAGATGAAAGAACCACGGAAGTTCACATTGCTTAAGATGGGCAAAGGAGGTTTTCCCCGAATGGCTGTGCCTTGCATGGACCTGTGTGCTGTGCCATGGAACAAAGAAGGAAAGGGAGCTTTGACTCAGGTGTGACAGACCTCAATCACACTGCACGCTGATTAAAGGGCAGCTGATTTGCAGCTTGTCGGCACGGAATCAATACAGATAACTCTAACCTAATTACAGTCCTCTCATTCAGGTCTTGAACCACAAGAACAGAAGCTTTACCTCCTCTTCCAAAAATCTGCATTTCTCCAGTTATACCTCCTCCTCTGCTCTCACCCTCATCTCTTTGGTTCTTCCTACCTCTAGGTCAGGAGGTTTAAATCTTCCCACTGTGATTTGGGCTCATGGCCCAACGCTGCTGCATTGCAGAGTCAGCAAAGACATGATGCAGCAATACTCTTGGATCTCTTTGGATATGAAAATAGATGTCATTGCTGCCAAACACTGAAAGCCATCCAGAGACCCCAAGGCACTTCAGAAAAAAAATGAAAACCCACAGCAGTGACGCCAAGATGGTTGTCCTGGCTATTTTAAGTCCTGTTAGTGCTCTGAATATTGCAGACCTCTCTGACGGTGCAAATACAGCACAATCATTTGCTTGCCTGCTCATTGCCTCAACCTCAAGAAGCAGCCTTTGCTCAGCAAGGACGACTACCAGCAGCAGAGACAGAAACTGGTGGTTCCCCTTGGGGTGGGAATACCACCATCTGAGTTCCAGTGGCAGCAGAGATGAACTTCACAATAAAGTGAGATGCTCAACACATTGCCCACAAGCCACTTTGGACTGTCAGTTTCTGAATAAGTAAACTGGTGAGAACAGACCCATCTCTAGCAAAGGGAGACAGAGAAGTTTCTAACCCCAATGCCTTTGTACGCGCAAGATATTCAGAGATGGGAAAATACATGAAGACCTGCTTTTCTCCACTCAGCTCCTGAATTCCAAAGGGGCCTCAGGCAAATGACACAGATGCTACTCGAGTTCATCTTACAAGGGGAATCATGAACGCAGTACAACTGACATGAAAGAAAAAAGGGCTACTGAAATACCCACTGCACTGAGACCACACTGAGAACAGCCTACTTCCAGCCACACTATCTCCAGCTCCCCACTACTTCCACCTCATCATTTCAGCAAGTGCAAATGGAAGCTAAGCTGCAGCCTCTTAAATATACAGCTGCCTCCTACAAGTCATGCCTGTAAATCTTCCTCTCCTGCAGTTCCAAACACGTGTCAACTTCAAATTGTTCACTTGAGGTGAGTCACAGTGCTCTACTATGACAGTATGTTTGGCTCAACTGCCCTCATTTTGCTTCAGCTCAGTGCTCAGGGAAGGGCTCCCTTCCCTCTCCCAGCAGCCCACGCACAGCTCACAGCAGAAGGGGCTCCTTCCCAGCCACATGAGTTCTCTGCGATGCTCTCACACCTCACAACTGACTTTCTGCAGCACCCTAAAACACAAACTGGAAAATACAGTCTCTGCCCCTTCCAGGAGGTAGCTCAGCAGCTCCTTCTGAAACCCAACAGCTTGCAAGTCAAAGACAAGTGTGACTACCTAAATCATTCTATTTCTTCAAACTCTGATCCCAGAACATCTCCCACCTGCATACAATGGACAGCAAAACATACCACCTCTATGCCACAACAGTCTATTGTGGTCACCACAGCCATGTCGTAGCCAGCTACAACTCCAGAGGCAGTGACCACGTCAGTGGTAATTCATCAGCAACCTCCACAACCAGCTGCAGCTCATTTAAAACTTTGCTTTCCCTGGTATAATGGATTGCTGCAGAGAGCAGTAACCCAACCCTTAAAATCCCTTATTGCAAACACGCTACAAAGCAGCACAGCTTTGTAACTAATGTCTCAGCTCAGAATTAAATAAGCCACTTACCTTTTCTAATGCTTCCACAGCAACTCAGCCTTTTGGATAAAGACCCTGCACCAACTGATTAGCAGTCCCCTCACTCCCTTCACAGCTCTTTGGCAAACAACGATAACATTTCACACTTTCAAGGACTCCTGCTTCACTCATTCAAAGAGAAAAGCAACTCCAGCCCACACCTATAACAGTGGAATGCTCCCAGGAGCAGCCGTGCTCCAGGACTCCAGCATTCCAAAGCTGGCACTGAATGTTAGCAGGACACGGGGAAATGGTTTTAAGTTAAAAGAGGGAAGATTTAGGTTGGATGTTAGGGGGAAGTTCTTCATTAGGAGAGTGGTGAGGCCCTGGAACAGGCTGCCCAGGGAGGTTGTGGATGCCCCATCCTTGGAGGTGTTCAAGACCAGGTTGGACGGGGCCCAGGGCAACCTGATCTAGTAAATGTGTATGTTTGGTGGCCCTGCCAGGCAGGGGGGTTGGAACTACATGATCCTTGAGGTCCCTTCCAACCCGGGTCATTCTGTGATTCTGTGATATGTAAATTTAGTTAAAGGACAGATACCCAAACATTAAAGAACAAGCAAGTCAGAAATCTCACCACTAAGCCTCCGATGCTGCCGCGATACCCACTTCCTAACCCACAGGAAAGTGGTTTGCATAAGATGCAACGCGCTGATAAGCTTACACATCTGAAAGATCATCAGTCTTAATGGATCACTATTTAGGTGCCAAGGGTTGCTCCGTAGCTGATATTTTCCGATTAAACAGCTCTCTACAAGTATGACCATGAAACCAGAGTCTAAGGTAATGGGAATCAAGGATGTTTGGAAGGCAATCACTTCTTTTCAAGGCTGTGTGGGTATCCTAAATGTCTCTTCCAAATACAGCCAGCCAAGTGCTCCAAGCCAGAAGAGTCTGTGTCCCAAGAAATCTTCCCAGGTAAATTAAAAGTCTCTCCTTCTGCAAAGGGAGATGGAAAAGAAAGGAGCAGAACAGAAGAGAAGGAACTGAGAAAACAGATAAACTCAAGCAATGTGAGATGTCAATACAATCCCAGAGTTAAATAAGCTCAAATCATCTGAAGCAATTCAGAAAACAACCAACCAACATCTAATTGCTTGCTGTATTTTCCCTTTTACGTTTAGGGATAATGAATAAGATTTCTGTATTTAAACATTAAAATAAAGGGTGAAGGGCAGGAGGGGAAGAAGAGTGTTGGGCAGGGCCTCAGCCCACCATCCCTGTGCTGCTCTCCAGAGCTCCTTGCCTGTTCCACAGCATTTCTAGGAAGGCACTGAAGGAATTCTCTGTAGCAACCTTTCTCGAAGAGGTATTTTGGCCTCGGTCCAAAGTGTATGTTTTAAAACTGAAGACCAATAGACTGTATCACAAACAAATCTCTTGAAAACCCACTGAAGTTTTTAAAGGAGTTTTCTTTGAAGGGCAGAGAATTGAGGTTATGACCAAAACAACAGCATAAAGGACAAACGAACACTCTGGTAGAACAGCATCCCAGCACACAAACTCTCTCCTTACCTTGCTTGCTTTGTCACAAGCAAAGCTGTTTGCAAGAGCAGAACAGCAGACTAAAACAAAACAAAAAGCAAGGCAAAATAATACATTTGTTCCATTTAAAATGCTCCCAGGAGCACATGGCAGATGTAAGGAGCTGGCGCTACAAGAGAAACACCAACTGTGGAGCAGAGATGGGATTCCCCTACTAGTAGCAAGCTGGCAGAACCTTTCACCCTGCCTGTCCAGACACATCCACATACCACATGGAAGCAGCTGAAAAGCTTCTAATCATGTTGCTGTAAGTAGGGTGTATGTTCAAACAGCACCTCCTCTATCGAGTGCAATTACTCAACAGTGCGGCCAGATGTGCCCAAGAGGGGCTGCAAACAAGCATCAGCGACCTCTGAGATGAAGGAAATGGGAGTAGGAATAACAGCTCCAGATGGCGGAAGACCAAATAGCATCAAAGGCAGAAAGCAAATATTCCTTTCCCAAATTCCAAAACATTTTCCTCTGATGAGAGAGGAGGGGCCAAAAGCTCAGTGCAAGCCCAAACAGGCCAGCTACGGCTATTTGTCTGACTGAAAGATGGTGAGAGAAACTAAATCTCACAGAACCGCAGCTCCTTCTCTGGAGATATTCAAGACCCACCTGGACGCCTACCTGTGTGACCTGCTGTAGGGAACCTGCTTTGGCAGGGGGGTTGGGCTCGATGATCTCTAGAGGTCCCTTCCAACCCCTACAGTTCTGTGATTCTGTGATCATTTTCCTCAGCTTGCAAGTCTGCCAGCACAGGTTCTGTCAGAGGGTCAGAAGGGAATCAGGCTTCCAAAAGCTGCTTGAGCACACAGTGCTTCCCTCCAGCACACTCTGCCCCATTGATAATACAGCCAGCAGAATGGAAATCAAAGAGAAATTCAAGACCAAGCTCTGCGACATTACTGCTCAGACAAGCAACTGTAGTTCAGATTTTACAGACTCCTTTCTAAAAGACATTTCTATTTACTATCTCATCCACTTCATTAAATTGTTTGGCTTGAGATGAACACAGCCTCTGAACACAGGTACAGCCATTGCCTACCCAAGCAAGCGCATCCTGCTCAGCATCATTACACTGATATCATCAGCTCAGCAACTTTCCTTTAATCATATTAAAAGCACACCAGGTCAGTGAGCCAATACAAACAATAACCAACAGAAGCCAGCCATTCACGAGCCTCACTAGCCTAGCTGGTTGAATATACCAGATAGATAACAACACCTGGCTGCTAATGGAGCAAGCTCTATGGATCTCTTCAGGAACAAGGCACCTTCTAACATCACCCACTGCAGTCCAGCCAAATGTACAGCTGCATGCATGGGAAGAAGGCAGCCAGGCTGCAAAGAGCACAGACCCTAGCAGCCAAAGGGGGAGGGCCAAAGCAGACAAGAAATGTTACTCCGCATACAGCACTGACGTTCTTGCAGGATGTAAAGCTGAAGAAGGCACTTTGAATACAAGTGATGACTATCAATCGCTTTAATGAGTGGTCTTGGTTTCTTTTCATTGTTTTTTTCTTTTGTTTTTAACACTGAGAGGTAAGATTATTACTGAAGGGCAACAGAAAGTTCAAAAGTAACTGGGTTAGGTTACCTTCTCTGTATGCAAATGGTTATCTGTACAGCACAGGGCTCTGGAAATGAGCACACAACAGCATCGCACCGTGCCCAGGAAGGGAAACAAACTCTCTTTCACTCTGGCAATTAGACTTAGGAGAGCAACAATGAGCCAATGGGACAGATAACCAACCATGGGGGGCTCTCCCAGCACAGAGGCACTCACACAGCAGAAGACATTTCCACTCCACTAAAAGCTGCCAGGAGCAGCGCAGTGATAATGTAGCGTTTATGTGGAAAAACAGCCACTTCTGTTTCTATAGGATCTATTACGATCATCCAAGTGCCAGATCCTTCATAAGGCAGTTGCTTTCAGCTAGGAAGGGACACTGCAGAGAGTGACAAGGTGTCACATATTTGCAGATCCATTCCTGAATCTTAGATGCTCTTGGTCCTTTGTTTCGCCCCTCTCCCTTTTCCACACCTTTTATTGAAAAGGCTGTAACTTACACCAGGCTAATTACTCATCAAGATATACACCAAACACTTCAAGATACAGACTGAGACTCTGCACAACAAATAGCAGAAAGAGTAAACTACCAAGAGGAACACGACTGGAGATAGCATTGCATTTCCAGCACAAGCATCCAGCCCACCGTGTGGCTGTAGCAGTTCTTCCCAACCCTGTTCAAAACACGCTTACGTTCTTGGAATCCCATCACAACACTCATTATAAAGCAGGATAGAAGAGAGTGAAAAGCTCACTGATGGCAAAATACTTAAGCATAAAAATAAAGAGAAGGAAGGGGAGACAACCAGGATATCTCTGAAGAAGAAAGAAATGGCATAAAGACAGCGCACCAAAATCACGCACAGATCTATCGTGCTTCTGACCTTCAGTTTATAAATAGCAGAAGGAGACAGTGAAAATGGAAAGCGGGAAAGATAAATTAGAAGAAACACGTAACAAAACTCACTACCGCTCTTGCAGAGTTTGCCGTAATTAAGGAAAAGCGTTATTCTTCCACTGGATGCAATGAATGCTGCCATACCTCCAATCAACAGCTTTAAAAGCACGGCTATAAATCCTCATGCACTGGGGAGACAGGTTGCTTAGGCAGCAGCCTTCCCTACGGACAAGCAATTGCACGCAGCAGCCACAAAAGCTCTTCTTCCTCCACCCTTCAAACCTCTCGCTGGTGGCCGCAGTCAGACCATTGGTAGCCAATGCTGTATTTTTCCTCAATGCACAAAGCCTGGAAACAAGTATTTGTGAGCACTGAAGAAAGAAAACACCACTCTTCTTTCTCCTGGACACAGTTCAGTGTGTGTAAGCTTTATTCTAACAGCAGCTGATGACAGAGCTGGAGGGGAACAGTCCACTTACTTTTTAACCCAGCACTCCGTGTTACAGTCAACTGATGGACTTCAAAAGAATAAAGTCCTAGAACATGTTTGCCAGACTGCTTTTTCTGCTCGGCTCCTATAGAAATACCTACTGGTCATTAGCAAAGAAACTGGGAGGAGGGAAGAGATTTATTCTGCTTGTTTTACTTTTTATTGCTGGATTTTGCTTGTTAACTGGCAGACTGGCCACGGCCAAGTAAACAGCCACTGACACAAGAGTGAAAGGAAAAAGGACAAGACTCTTGGCAAAACGCTGTTACAAGATTCTTCAAGGTATCTGCAGACAAATCCCTTCTGTCCAATGTATGTAAATGGCAGCAATACGTGTAGTACTGAGAAGATAACAGAAAGAATTAAGGTTTTTAATCGAGCCTCTGTTTTTCATTCATGTGCACAAAGCTATTTGTCTTGCTGAAGTATTTCCATACATTAACATGAATGTTAACATGTGAGCATACCATGCTTTTTATTTTCCCTTCTGAACCACCAAAACCATCCATAAATCCTGAACAAGTCAGTTCTGCTACAAGCCCGGATTACTCAGAGACTTCTTAAAATGCAGACACTAAGGAATGCCTTGCAAAGCCAATGTTCTTGGTTCTATTTTTCAAGTTAATACCCAACTTCCAGTCAGGTTGGAGTATTTCCAACAGAGCTCCTTTCCCCATCGCCCCTTACTGATTAACTATGAGCTCGTCCCCTTGAACATATACCACAAGCAAAGTAGAAGGGTCAAAGGACATATACTGTTTATAGCCAATTTGCTTAAGTTCACAAAAGCAACAGACCATCCCCTGGACAAAGGAGGAGCCCTTCAAATGTGCTGACTTTCAGGGAGCTTCTATTAGTGTCTGCTGGGAAGGAACAGAGGCAGCCCAAAGCCGTTCATTGCCATCACACAAAAGAGAGCTTCAGATCAGGTACAGATCCCACTGTGACACACAGAGATGTTATAATATCCACTATTTCCATCATCCAACACATAACAAAGGATCTTACTGTCTTCATTATCGTTACTGTGGAGCTACTGGGAAGTGAACCAAAACCAAAAGGTGTATTCCAGTGGCACAAAAACCTCCCCACCTTCCCACTCCAAAGCAGAGTTCAGAGAAGGACAACCACCAGAACACAAGCACAGCTCAGCAGGGTCTCTGCTGCTTCACCACAACCCTCAGTGTAACGCTACAGCACAGGCCTGAACCAAACTCTGCACAAGGGGAGCAGCTACTAACAATATTATCACTTCATTCTTAAAAGTAATTGAGATAAGCTCAGTCTTGCACATTGTGCTCCTATTATCTTTCCAGTTAAAGTTTCTGCAGGCAGCCTCTACAAACAGGCTGTGAGAACAGCCCCGCTCCTCCTCTTTTCTAAACAATGATGTCAAAGAGCACGAGCAGGAAGGACGGGGGAAGTCTGTCTTCCAAATGGATTCTGCCTGTGCCAGAGGAAGCTCAGGCCTCACCTTGCTACATTCTGTGTTTCAGAGAAACAGCAACTATATGGAAGGAATGCATTCCATATCTCATTAAAAACATATATATAGGTATATATCTCTATATATAAATATATATTTAAAGACACACACAGTTTGGTGGAAAACATTCTTCCAAGGACACTATTTGTAAATAGACACTTCCTTTATTTAAATAAGCATCAATTGTTCAGATCTGCGTGCGCATCTGAAGCACATATGTACGTGTTTTACTAAAATAAAACCAGACCATAGCTTTATATATGTAACAACAGCCTTACATATGTAACAGGTCACTGGGCTATGCCAACCAGAGGAATGGCAAAGGACTTCTAGCATGCAGCAAGGAATCCACTTTTTTCCCCTGGATCTATGGTCATGTTCCCATAAGAATCAAAGTGAAGCACTTCTGGCTCCAAAAACTGCAGTGATCAGCCAGAGGTGTTGCTGCTGCACCTTCCAACTCCAGCACACTGAGAAGTTTTACTTAGGAAGTATTACTTCTCGGAAAGGGTAGTGAGGCATTGGAATGCACTGCCCAGGGAGGTGGTGGAGTTATCAACCATGAGAGTGTTCAAGAAACGTTTGGATGTGGTGTTGAGGAATATGATTTAGCCGGGAAGTATTGGGAATGGTTGGACTAGATGATCTTCTAGGTCTTTTCCAACCTTGATAATTCTGTGATTCTGTGAAGTTGAAGGAGGAACTCCCTCACTATCTCAGGACCCACTCAAAATCTGAATTCAACTTCCCTCACTGTCCTATCAGCTCATCCTAAATGTTCAGAACAGTGAAACTTTTGCAAACCTAATTAACAAGGAAATGGTCATCCTTTTCAATTGTATCCATGGAGATTTTGTTTTTATTCTGTTGTACCTCACTGCCATGTGGCCCCAGACTCGAGCATCAGCATCTCGATGGTGGTATGGTACATACCATTTCATATCCTGTTTATAAGGTCTGCTTACTTCTGGCTGGTCAGAGATGCTTCCTTTCTTCTGCAAACCTAACGAAACTCACAAATACAATGAACTTACTTTGTCAGAGAGGAAATCAACAACAAGGCTATTGCCAGCTCTGATCATATCCTTCTCAATCTCCTAACAGTTGTGACACCCAACTCCCAGCATTCTGCCACATGAATATTTCAAACCTGTTTCAAGTCTCAGTTGAAAACACACAGTTTGCATGTATTACCAAGCACACACTGCATGCTCAAGGCTCAGAAGCCTAAAAGCAAATTAATTTATTCCACACCTGTAAAATATATTTATGCAATAGCTTTCAAACCACCACAACTGCAGGTCGGCATGCTGACATTAGAACTCTTAGGCTAGCAACCCCCAAGAACACCCAGATTTTACATTAAGAAACACACTCCATTCGCTTTGTTTGTCATTCTTCCAAGCGGTACATTCTGTTCTGCGAGCACTCATGCAAATAGAAAGCTAGGCCTCCATCTCAGCCCTGGCTCTCAAGTGAAGATATAGGACCTCCATAAAATGCCATTAGTAGTTAGTCTATCTGGGCAAGAGAGCAATTGCAGAGAGGATGCTGAGGACCACAAATGGCATTCGGAATGGTATGGAGGTGAGGCTTGGCACAAGAGCAGCAGACAGCTGTTATATTATTGTCAGCCTGCGATGAAAGCGTTCTTTCCTGTTCCCGGATCAGACCACTAAAGCTCGCCCTCTGCCACCCCACAAAGCTCCAAAAGCTTCTGGCATTAAAACAAACCGACATGGTAGGGGAAGGCAGATAATTTCTGAGCACGACACAGTAATTCCACACAACATCTGCCCTTCCCAGCTCCCTGCACAGTGGGTCCGGGAGCAGCAAACACTCCCATTGCCTCAGAAGCCTCTGTGACGTGAAGTCTAAGGTCAATGGAGTGCCCACCAGCAACAGGCCCACTGCAAACCACACAACAGCACACAGCATGATGCATCTCAGACAGGGGCTGGCACTGACCATGACAAGCGCACTTCCATCTGATTCACCTTCTTGACTACCTTTATTCTCCCTCAGGTACCCGTTCCTCTTCCTTTGGGGATTTTCCATCATCTGAGCATTAGAAATTACTTGTTTAGAAGTTCTCTTTGCAAGCAAAGGTGATATTTTGTCATCTTTTTCACTGAAAAGCACAAGCAGTTTTCTGGTATGCATTTTTTCCCTTTTAAATACTACGTGCTTTCTGAGCACCCCAGGGGTTTTCTTAGCCCTGCAATTTCTCTCTCTCTATTCCCACAGTATCAAATTCTACAAGTAAGGGATATACTCACAGTGCCACGTAGCCAAAATCAAACTTCAGAAAGCCCAGGGTGCACACACTGCCTTCCTTCCTATTGTAGTTCAGTTTAGTTTTGGTTCTCAGACAGAGCTGGGGGCAGCAGGTGACACCTGCTCCAAACAGCACTAAAGCTCAGTCTGCTTGCTGAAGAAACACACCGTCAGCTGCTGCTTCACAAAGAACATGGCACTGCTTCCAGCCACTGTGAGATTTTAATATATCTTCATTTAAAAGTAGCAAACACACCTGGAAATGTAAGAACATAAAGCACACTCTGCCTGGCACAGTGACACAGAAGGAAAGTAACAGCGAGACAATGCAGGTTGAGCTACTCAGGAATAAGAAAATCCACTTCTTTGAATTCTTTTCAGATTTATTATGGCCTACACAGCGACTTGGCCAACCTGCTCAATGCTCCTTCCTTGTAATAAACACATTGTAACACAATGCATCACATGCAAATAACAACAGAGTTTGCACAAGTCAGAGATGAAGCATTCTCTTAATGCACGTTTCATTGTTATAATTAAGATGCATCCACATCACCTCTTTTATTCCTTAATGGCCACCCAAAAACGTAAAGCCATGTGCTTTCACAGCGCTCAGTGTGACCTTGCTGTTCACTTCATGTAGCTCGCTCTTCCCCAGCACAATACTGCTCTATTGCTTTTGCAAGTTTGGAAGATATTTATTAGATGTGGTACAGCCAATGCTGCAAATCTGTTACTATTCAGTGATACAACAAGGGCATCAGCAGTTACATAGAATCATAGAATTACTCAAGTTGGAAAAGACCTTGAAGATCATCAAGTCCAACTGCAGCCTAATCAGAACCCTAACTCTAACAACCCTCCACTAAATCATATCCCTGAGCACCACATCCAAACGGCTCTTAAACACATCCAAGGATGGCGATTCAACCACCTCCCTGGGGAGCCTATTCCAGTACCTAACCACCCTTTCTGTAAAGAAGTTCTTCCTAATATCCAACCTAAACTTACCCTGGAGCAACTTGAGGCCATTTCCCCTTATCCTGTCACTTGTCACTAGTGAGAAGAGACCTGCCCCGCTCTCACTGTAAGAACCTTTCAGGTACTGGAAGAGGGCGATAAGGTCTCCCCTCAGCCTCCTCTTACATGCTTAAGAGAGGCTGAATCCTGTATGGGACATCGACGAAGCACCAGAAAGAACAAAGCAACCAACACCATTTTCCCTTAAAAGAAAAGGATCCAAGGGGTGGTGTCTGGTTCTCACTGGATCTAATTCCACCTAAGTGGCAAACACTATTTCTCCCAGTTCCAACACGGTCAGTCCTACTGCCGCGGCCTCAATTTTGCTCAGTGAGAAGGGTGAAAAAAACATATACCCATATACAAGAGAGTCCCCTGCCATTATTCAAGACTCCCAAAGCACCAGCATCGCTTTAGGAGTCACATCAATCACGTGTTCCTGCTCAGAAGAGAAATGAGAAAACATGAGAGGGAGACAGGAATAGAGGAAGCAGCAGCACTGCCCGTGGGACAGCCAACCAACCCCAGGGTGCACAGGAGCCTCATAACAACCCCCTGCCTCTGCTACACAGCCCAGGTGCGAGAGGTCCGGCATCAGGAGGTGGAGCTTCCAGCAGAAGTCAACAGCAGATCCATGAGTGAGACTTGCTTATCCCGAGCTGAGCACAGAGCACTGAGTTAACGAGACATCCTGCAGCAGTTCCTTCAGGGTGCCTATGTAACAAAGCGAGTATTTTCTGAAAGTAAAACAGCATTGCCAACAATTCAAAGAAAGAAACAACGCAAGCATTTGTCATGAGCTGGACGTTTCAACTACCACCTACCAACAACGACGACAACAAACCACGGTGAACTAAAAGCTTTAAGACAAAACCATGCAAAAATCAACCGTTTTATTTCCCCATGTGCATGCATGTATTATGGCCCGATGGCATCCAGTTTACCATTTCAAATGCAGGTTTTATTACAGCAACATGTGCAAAATCTATCAGAAAGGTGAGCACTGGGGGGTGAATTAGAAGCGAGATATGTGGTTTCTCACATTAAATTGTATCGCAGTCCAGCTCCTCCCCCCCAAAATCTGTTTATTTTGGGCGGATGATATAAGACTTCCTTAGAGCAGGAAGTCCTGCAAGTCAGAGGCCACTGCTGAGCCAATATTTCCAGTATTTTGCAATAGGAACTTTAAATCCCTCATAAACATGAACAGAACGGCCAATCGGCATCCGCACAATTAACCTGCAGCACTTTAGCAATGAGGGACCAACCATTTGCTTTCCTTCACGCAGTTCTGCTCAGCAGACTTACAGAAACTGAGGCGAACCCCCACGACCCGACAGCACAAAACATCTGCCAGCAGCAATTGGGAGGCACAACGCTGGGCTCCAACTCTGCCGTTTCTAAACAACCTCATGACAGCCTTGAGTATCTTCCAACAGGAAACCAACATCCATCCACACTCACCATCACCTCCACACACTGCTCAGCCCAGCAGTCTTCCACATGCTAAGAAATACAACTGAGCATAGTTTTCTCTTTTACTTAACATCTTCCCATTACTGTTCTGAAGGCAAATTTGCCCTTGCAGTGATGCAATGCATCGCCATGAGGCAGCTGATCTCAGGGCACAGAAGTGCAAATGAGGAACCAGTTTACCAGAAGGGCTAACTCATAGAAGCCTTGAGATGGAAACGCTGCAATGCATTTCTATAAGAGTGCTGAAGCTATTAAGTATCACAGCAGCACTGTGACTAACTAGCTTCACTCAACTGAACAGATGATCAGCTCGCTAAGAACTGCCATACAACCCCAGCCACACTACAGTGTTACTCTCAGCTCGGCAGCCTAAAACTGTTGGGCAAATTGGAGAAACAAACAGGTCCACTGCCCAGCAAATACATACCAAAGTGAAGAACACCACTCGCTGAGAGTCTGTTCTAGCACCACAGATATTCCAGGCATTCTTCTACTCCAAATATTCTGCTGTCCCCAGCATTCAGTATTGCAGAGCTGCCTCCAGCTGAACTACACAGATCCACAGCAAACAGCACAGAAATACCCTTTGTGATCCAAACTTGTACCTGGAGCTGGATTGCCAGCACTTCGTTACCAGTATCACTGTGTAGATGCAATATTAACAGGGCTTCATGTTTCTAGCACCAAGGCTGGGATCTCTACAAAGTATTCTGCTTTATCAACACGCCTGTCTGTAGCCTAACAGCAAAGGGAAGGAGGCAATTGTCTCATTGAGACTGACCAACTCATGAAGCAATGAACACACTCCATGTTTGTGAATGCTACAAGTGTATCCACACACTGTAGGACACGTGAGATACCACACAAATACCAGTCCATGCACACTGTGCACACAGCCACCCCCACAGTGCTGCTGCTTGAGATACACCTGCCTTGGCACCAAAACATGCCACAGATGCACAAAACGTGTCCTGATGCCATCATGACAGCTCCCTGCACAACCAGCCCAGCTTGGGGGGATGAGATGCTGAAACCCAACACGACTGGAGCCCTCTGAGGCCACCTCTGAGTGGATGGTCCCTGGGGAGGTGTCACACAACTGTACCCAAGGCACACATAGGCACACAGCAGCCACATGGCTCACAGGCTGAGCTCATGCACTAGCCAATTGTGCCTACTAACGCAACATGTAACATCTACCTTTCCTAACAGGAAACCTAGCATATTCCATGGTGAAATATAATGCCCCAGTATACACACAACTACAACTGCCAACTAACCAAAACCCAGCCAGAAAAATAAGCCCAGGTCTCACTGGTCCACAGAGGAATCCTTCTGGGAGTTACTCTTGTTAAACACACAAAAAAGCAGGTAGGCCACTCACGAAACCACAGCTGAAAATAAGCACATTTATCCTCCTGCACTGCCGCCCGCCTCCATCTCTCTCTTCACGCCGACATCCCCAGCCCCAGCTGGGAGCCACGGCCCTCATCCCTCAAGGTGAGTACCGCCGTTCGGTCGGAGACCACGGGCGAAATAAACAAACTACGTTGTGACGAAGACAACGACGAAACCCGGGCGCCCCCCCCCAGCAGGTGCCTGCGGGAAGGCCGCCCGGCCCGGCCCTCGCCTCCCCGGGAACAACAAAGGCCGCCGGGCTCCCTCAGGGCTCCTCCAGGCCGGGCTCCGGCGGGGCCCGCGCGGTGAGAAGGGCCGCTGGAAAGAAATCCGTACAAAATAGAGAACGCGACGGCCGGAACGGGCCGCCAAAGGCACCTGCCGGGCCATCCCCCCCAAGCCCGCACGGCACCCCCGCAGCACGGCGGGGCCTGCGGCGGAGCGACAAAGCGGCGGGGCCCGGTGTAGGGCGGTGGGCACTCACTCACCGGGAGGCGATGAGCTCTGGCGGGGCCGCTGCTGCCGGCCCGGCCCGCCGGGGCGGGGGAGAGGGCGGCGGGCGGGCGGCCCCTCTTTGCTCTTCGCTTCTTTCGCTCCGCGGGCGCGGCGCGGGGGTCAGGCGAGCGGGTGGCCGCGGCGGGGCGGTGCGGGCCGGGCCGGGAGGGCGGCTCCCCCGCTGAGGCCCGGGAGGGCTCCGGCGGGAGGCGCCGCCGCCGCTGCAGCGTCCTGACCGCGGGGTCGTTCCGGCCCCATCAAGGCCGGGCAGAACCGGGAGGGCCGCGCGAGGCGGGGCGGGGGGAGCGGGGCCGCTCCCCGCGGCGGCTGGTGGCCATCTTAGTCCTCCTCCTCCTCCGCGGCGCAGAGTGCCCCCTCCCCGCCAGGCTGCTGCCTCCTCCCTCCGCTCCTCCTCCTCCTCCCGGCTGGCTCTCGCGGCCCGGCCCGGCCACCTGAGGAGACCGGGTGGGGAATGGCGGGAGGAGGGAGCGACCCCTCAGGGAGCGCGGGCACTGCGAGCTCACCTCTGCTCCGTCCGTGGTGGTTTATTAAAAAATTATTATTATTATTAACAATTATGCTGGGTTTTAGTAGTTTGGCTTTCCCTTGGAGTCCCGCGGAAGGCTCTGTGCCTTCCATTTCCTCAGACAAAGATCCCCCCGGCAGGCACCCACCGCGCCGTGCCCTGAGGAGAACGGAGCGCTGCCGACACGGGACAGGAGGATGGGACCCTTCGTACGGCCTTTGGTCACTGAGGGGAAGGAAGCCCACCGGGTGTCCCTGCTGCGGGGCACAAAAGGACGGTACATCACGGAATGGCATCAAGTTGCAGCAGGGAAGGTTCGGGTCGGGTATTAGGAAACATTTCTTCTCTGATACACTGGTGATACATTGGCACAGGCTGCCCAGGGAGGTGGTGCAGTCACCATCCCTGGAGGTGTTCAGGAAACTCGGAGATGTGGCACTGAGGGCTGTGGTTGGATTTGATGAACTCAGAGGTCTTTTCCAGCCTTAATGATCCCATGATTTATGCTGTCATCCCTACAGTTCTGATGCTGGAATGCAGAGATAGTTACTTTTTTCCTAATATATTCCTTACAGATTCCACCATGGAGTAATGTTCACCCACCCACACCTCATGGGAAGGGTACAAAGGTACACCCACGCCTGTGTCCATTAGCCCTTCTGCCTTCTTCCATCAACTGCAAACTCATTTCCTTCAAGACATCAGCTATTAACAACAGTTCGCCTTCCAGCACTTTGCTTTTTCATTTACAAAATCTCTTTCCAAAGCCCTCACTGAAGGGACTGAGCAGTTTGGAGAATGGCTGCAGGGGTAAATGCAATGAGAACTAACATGCAGAGCATGAAGGGCCTGTGTGTTTCACGGGTAAATGAGCACAATAAACTTGCCTCTTGACTATGGTATCACATCTTATTAAGTGAAGCTGGGCACCTGAGGACAAAGGGAGTCTATGCCATTTACCCCATCTTCCAAAGCTGGACATTAATATCAAAAATGCTATTCTATCTAGTATTTTAACAATGCCGTGGATCAACGGCTGGACAAGATGACCTCAGAGCTCTGCTCCAACTTTACTGATGCTATGAATCTACGATTCGTACTCACTGCTATACAACTTTTCACCTCATTCTTATTTATGTAGAAGAGATCTCTGTTTAAGACTTATGGATGTGTGAGATGAGCCCTTGGCTCCTGAGGACAGTGAGGTCCTGGCACAGGCTGCCCAGAGAAGCTGTGGATGCCCCATCCATCCCTGGAAGTGGAGGTCAGGTTGGATGGGGCCCTGGGCAGCCTGATGTGGGGGGCAGCCAGACCACGGCAGGGGGTTGGGGCAGGTGGGCTTTAAGGTCTCCTCCAACCTAAGCCATTCTATGGTTTTATGATTCTACTCTGTGATCCCTAAGGAGACAAAGTATGTACTCACTGAAGGTGAAAATATGACCCAAACAAAGAAATAAAAAGAAATCCACTCCATGTGACTAAAAAGTAAAAGGAAGGACAAGCTAATAACATCCTAACATCCTTATCTACACAACGTAATCCCACCTTTACTCATTAGAAGTATATCCCTACACTCACTGCATCAACAGGAGCAAAATTTAGACCAAATCAGGAGACCTGCCTGAGCTAATGACTCGTGTTGGAATGCAGCCCGCGGGTCTGTTACAGTGCCTGCATTGTTTCTGTGCAGGATAACCAATGAACAATAAGCGCCATGAGAGAAATTATGCCTGGAATACCAGTTACAGCCCTCGTACAACAACTGTAGTACAATCAGTACCAGCTCTTAAACACTCAGCACTCTGTACCTGCAAAAAAAGGGGACTTTATGTTGCATGTAGAACATCCTGTCTATTTTTTGCCTACTTTCACCCACTTTTTGGGCTTTTTAACCTCTTCCTCAACCAGTTTCTCTCTGCACAACCATTTTTCTCAGCCTTCTCACCCCAAGTGTCTCATCCCAAGCATCCTTGTGTCTGTACCACGCTGAACCAATTCTCCCTCCTTGAGGGAAGGCCAAGATGAAAGTTGGTAGAGCAGCTGTTGGTGCTACGAAACCACCAAGAACTACATCTCATTCCATAGGAAGTGTATATGCGTGTTTCCCTGCAAGCCAGGTGTTTTTGAGAGTACCTTCTCTTTTATCAGTATGTCATGGCAATCTAGAAGCCAAAAAGCTCCATGTACTACCAGGCAGAATTTATCCCCTTTGGGTATATTTTCATTCTGGACTGCAGCAAGGGGAATCTCAGATTTAATCAGCTTGTTTCAACAGTAATTTCACTTACTATGCAAGATAGAGACAGCGAACAGCACACAGCAGTTACCCATCATAAAACAAACAAATCTTCTCTCTGTAATGTATGTGTAGGAGGAAACTTGCATCTTTCATATGTAAAGGATTAACACATCTATCTTACCAGCTGTACTAAGAATCAAAGCTTACAGAGATGGAGCTGTTCCTAAGTCTCTACCAGCAGAGATACCTTAGTGGGAAATCACAGAAATCCTCTGTGAGAGCAGTGGGAATTGCACAGACAGCTGTACACCACATCTAACATTTGCTGCATGACAAATTATAATGCTTTAATTCTTTCTTTTCCCCCTCTCTCTTGTGCGCTTCATCACTCCTTGCATTCCTATTCGTAGTCCCTATGTTTTGGTCAGTTATCACAGCTCCAAAATAAACAGTGCCAAGCTGTAATAATCCATACCGATAGATATCAGGTGTTTTTCTAATTAAACCATCTCAACATCTCTCTCGTTGCAAAGCTCATCACAGGCAACCGTTTCTCAGAGAAGGTGTTGGTTAGTCACTACAGAGCTATAATTAGACCAACAAAATGGGGTTTGTTTCCCACTTTGTAAAGCAAGCGCACATAAGGAATCGCACTGATCTTTATAAGCCGTGGAGATACATTGAAAAACATTTTTCTTCTTTATTTAAAAGGAAGATGATACCTGTACGACTGACACGAAGTGATGAAATTCTACTCAGCTTTCAGGTGAATTTCCAGTATATTTCTATTGCACATATCTTGCCTGTCTTGGGCAGTAAAGCTGAGTCTGTCCTGTTTGCATGAATTAGCTGAAACCAATGGGCAGTGCTTTCATTGTACAGGATTCTTAAGGCTTACTTTGAGGAACACTCTGCCCTCCCTCTCGCCTGTTTATAGATGAATTTATGGTATTCAGTAAGAAGGGTGGGGTTGAGAAGGGTCCACCACCGCTTCCCCATCCTGGGGCACTCCCACTGGATTGGGCTTGAAGCTGAACAATTAGAAAATCCCTTGTCACGAGTTCTTTAGCAAAACAACTGGCTGCTGGTCAGAAGTTAAAGAGCCCACAGATTGTCCACCAGTGAGCTCATAGCATCTGTAAAGCAGTGACAGAGCAAGTAACCATAGCAGATACAGCCACAGCCCCAGAGAGTAACACAGACAGGAATAAAAAGAAAGAAAGAAGAGCAGCCAGAGCTGCTCCTCCCTCAGCCCCTGGGGCCAACCCATCCCTTTTGTGGATAAACAGCCTTTCTTCTGCTGTCCACCGAAGCTGTAAGTCATACAACAAAATCACATTTGTCCCACAGTGCTGCAGGCCAAAGGTGAGTGACTTAGGAGCAGAGCTTGCTGCAGCTGACATGGATGACTTCTTATTTTTGTTTCTGTGGCAAAAAGCAATGGTAAAGCAGCACTGCATTCACGAGCAAGGACACGAGGGTGAGGGGGAAAAGTAGGGCTTAGGGCTGTGTGACCAAAGGGTTCCCACAAAGCAGGTGACGACTGAGAAGGTCCAGTTCAGCTGAGGCCTTTGTGGCCTCCACAGCCACACAGCCCCGTGCGGTGGTCCCAGAAAGTGAATCTGAGAGGAAGAGATCACACTTGGAGAGAGGAAAAATGCTGCCATCTGGTGCCTCAGGGAAAGAAACGTTTGTCGTGGTGTGCATCACTTACAGCCATCTCAACGCTGCTGGTTCCACCCCACAGAGCTCGGGATGTCTTTGTGTTGGTTAAAGGCGTCGTTCCTCCACACAGCTTATGGAAGGCTCTTGTGAGGGCACACACCACATACCAAATACACAGCCTGAAAGGTGTGCCGTGTGCTGGTCTGCTCAGTAGAGAAACTGTTGTAACTTCTGAGCCCCTGGAATATATCTCAGAAAAGAGCAGGTTTGCAGCTGAGGGAGTTTGTGGTCCTGGTGGGGATGGGTTGGTGGTTGGACTAAATGATCTTAGTGGTCTCTTCCAACCTTAGTGATTCTATGATTCATGTCAGAAGACACCAAGGGCTATTTCTCTCTCTGATTCGCTCTTTACAGCGGCTTGTTTCTGCTTGTTGTTGATTCAGCCTCAGAGGATGTGCCAAATACGCACTGAGACACTCCAGACTTAGAACGAGGGAGCGTTATTTTTGTCTGTGATATTTTTATTTTCACAGGCTTTCACAGAAAGCCATGATGGCAGCTTAGGGAGGATGAAGTGACTGATCAAATAAAATATATATACACATATATACATACACACAAATTCTAGACACAGCAGAAATAAAGATGCTCTTTCTGTGAACTTACATTTGTTTCCCCCTTGACTAGGAACAGGAAAATCCCAAGGTCCGCAGGGCAGCTTCCCGCTGGAAGAAAACCATGTGAAACAGGTTCAGTTATTTATTTATAGAAGCAGCATTTTGGGAACACAGCAGTTACAAAACCACAGGGCTGCCACCCGCTCCTCCCAAAAAACAAGCTCCCACACCACCCTCTATTTCCCAGGAAGATGCTCTACTCGTAGAATGCCTTCAAGTTCACCAAGTCACCTACAGCACACCAAACTCTTCCAAAACATTTCTTGTGCACTTCTGCATAGCATCCAGGCAAAAGAACATGTTTACGACCTAAGAAAAGGGATTTCTGAAGCAGTAACTAAAGGGCCTTTCTTACCATGCCTGCCATAATATGAGTTCTCCCACTTCACCTATAGAACCTGATCAATCAGGGCACAAACTCAGAACTCACCTTCTCCTCACGGGAGCTATTGGTACAAGCAAACAGATATTTTGCCATCACAGATTTTGTTATGCATAACAGCAGACCACCACTGAAACCCACTGGCCAGGCATGTACACACTCCTATCTATCATTTGGGGCAGATTAATTATCTAAATTCTTCATAAATATTAAAAAAATAATAATAATAACTTCAGGAGTTTTGAGAAGGTTATGTCACTACTAAAAACTGTTCTAAAAGCACATGGTTTACACGCTAAGACCCTACCTCCACTTAATTCCTAGCCTTAGTTTATTTACTGCCATGCTATATACATTTGATCTTACAAAACTAAGTTCTTGTGGAACTCAATCCTTCTATTACTGCAAGAACTTGGAGTTGCTTTCTCTTCAATATCACCAGAACTGCTTGTGGATACACAGCACAAGTCTGCAGCTTTTAGATGCATGCACAGCTTCCCGTGGAGAAGTTGTAATTTCTTTGACAGTCCCCCGCCCATGAACAAATGACATAACTTGAAGCTTTTCTAATATTATTAGCCATGTCAGATAAGGGTAGCATTCAGAAACAGTGACAAATCTTGTCAGTGCCTGTGGCAGCCTTGTTAACCGCAAGCCATGTTGTCAATCTCCCTTCAAGTTGCAGTATTGAAGGAGCACTTCCTTTCAAACAGAACATCATTTTCTACACACCCTCAGTCTCCAAGTAGGAAAAAAAAAGACAGCACTTTGGGTGAGTAGGCCGAAGTATTCATATTACCTGGGCCTCTGGCTATTAGAGAAGTAGACTGATCATTTCATACTGTAGATTGCTGGGTGACTACGTGCAGCCTGTGAGGAATCCATGTGAGAGGCAAGGGGGGAGCATCCAAGGCTTGTCAGAAGGCCTAAATCAAATGTACAGCATCCACATCCCTCCTGGAACGCTCTTAAGGAGTTTGCTTATCAAGGAAAGTGGAAAAATAGAAGTTAAAGTATGGACAGCATCCAGTGAGTGTCTAGAAATGTGAAAACAACTCTAAGGAAATCTATCTGAAAAAAGTACTAAAGAATAAAAACTGCTGCTAGTTGTTAGATCCAGAACAAAAGTCACTGTTGCTAAGTTTGATTAGGCATTAGGGAAAAAAAAAAAAAAAAAGAAAGAAACAAGCAATAGAAAAGTTGAACAGCATTTATAAATATAAGCTGCTGTGTCAGCCCCCAGTGAAACAGTGGTTGAGGAGTCCCCTCTCTAAGAGCGTATCAGAGCCACAGTGTAAGTGAACACGGTGTTAATAACTGTACAGTCACCTAGGTCACGTTTAATTAAGAACACAGTGCCACCCAGGTCACATTTAATTAAGAAGTCTTAATTCAAACACAGTATTATCTTATTCCTGATGAAAAGCAAGTTAAAAATCTCTGAACAGTTAACACCACACTGCTCCCAGGAGTTTCAGCGTTAGCTCAAGTTAATTATGTTTAAGTTCTTTCCTTTGGTGTACTGATGTGAAGATCATTGTCTGACACCAAAGAAGAGAAAATTAAGAACTTTCCGCAGCTTCCTGCAAGGCTCAACTATCACTGCACTCACATGGAGCCGGCCTGCGCTTGTGTTAGTGCGGAAGGAGCAGATGGTTGAAGAAATATCACTCAGTCACAGTGCTTCTGCTCCTTAGAGCTTTCTCCAGGAAGGCCTCAGGTGCTCTCACGCTCCAGACACACCTTTTCCTGGCAAAGGAAGGAAAACCAAATCACTTCAGCTGTCTGTAGTTCCTTACACTCTCATCCTCAGTGACCACAAGTCTTCAAACATGGTGCAACGTCAGCAAGAGGGGGCAGCCTGTTTTCTTCACTCTCAATAGAAACCAGCGCAGAGTAGGTCTGCAGCAAGCAGCCATAGCAGAGCATTAAACCATAGCAGGGCATTAAACCACAGCAGAGCATCATCTCCCACCTGGGGAAGTTTTCAGACGCAGGAGTAAGTGTACAAATGGGAAGTAACTTCTGGCTACAGCATCATTACAGACAGATACTTGCCTTTAGCAAGGCAAGTAGGGAAAACCCTTGCATTTCTAAGCTGTTATTGTTAGCTTGTAAGTGAGCCTTTCAGATCTGGAGAGGACAGAGGTGGTAAAGAACAAGCAAAATCATTCTCAGTTAAATCTCTGTTACATGCAAGTTTTCAAAGTTTGTAGCCAAGGAGCATTGAAATTATCAGCAGCTGGGACTATTTCAGGAATATACGGGTGCTCCAGCTCCAAAACCAAGCCAGTATGGACCACGAGCATTCATCTCCAGCCAGCATCATTGTGACATTGTGAGTACATCACACCTGTGTTAAAGATGTGCCACTTCTCTATACTAATCCAAAGGCAACCGTGAGGTACACAAATGCTCTGCTCTGAACTTCTGCATCACGAGAGTTTGTACAGATTGTTAATACAAAAGCGTGTGCAGCTTTATCCTGGAGATTTACTGTTTTCAGTCCAGCTGCTGGAGGCAATTCTATCAGCATCAGCTCTGCAGGGCAGCTGTACTTACTCTCAGCAGAACAACACCCACAGGCAGCACAGCACTATACACGCTTTTTTTGTCTATCTCTGCTTGAAAGTGCCATTACATCCATTCTAATCAGGTGACTGGACACACACCAGTTATTTAAAAGAACATAAAAGCCCAATAACACGTTCATTCCTGGCCAAAGGAGGGCACTGTCCCCAGCGTAAAGTGGAGTTAAATATGCACAAACAGCACAACACTGCCTGTGCCACTCCAGCAGAAGAGGAGGTATCTGCCATGACCTATGAGACCAGAAATGGTATGAGAGCAGCAGAGGCACACATTCCAATCAGCTCCATCCTGGGGCTCGAGAGCTCACACTTCAGATTCCCAGCTTCTCTTAAAGAGTTCTGTTTGTATTGGGATAGAAAGTGTTCAGAAGGAGGTGTTTTCGTAACTTCAAGTTGCATCAGCTGCATAATGACTGTCATTTGTTAGCTTACAGCAGAGCAGGGGGAGGTCAGACTTACTACCTGTCTTTTAGGGTACACTTGGCTTTAGAAGAGGTCAGGATGGATGCAGGTTGAAGGAAAGCCTGCTTCTCCAGGCACCCAATTCTCCCCTATATTTCCAAGAATACCTGATAGCGAGGTGATCTCGAGGTCCCTGAAGACACCTGAATATTCAGCACTTTTGCAAGGAAGGGACTTTCCTTGATGAAACTTAAAGCCCACTGAGGAGGGGCACTTCGACCATGCAGAAGCTTCTCTCTGCCTATCACTACATCCATGCTGAGAGCAGGCCCCGCTGCCTGCAGAGCTGCCGAGGCAGGTAACCCTGAGCAGACCCTTCTTATCTGCTCTGATTTCCTGAGTGTCATTGCTGAGCATCAGCCACGTGCTCCTGGGTGAGGGGAAGGGAAAAAAAAGAGGTTAGGGGAAAACTGCACACACTGTTTCACAGGAGAGAAGACTCAGTGACAAAAAAGCACATACCCCACTCCAGATCTGGACTCCTTTTCCACCTACTGATGCTCAGGCATCTGGGTTCAAGACTTGGAATGTTAAAAAAAGAAATCTGCCTTGGGCTCACTTTGCTATGCTGCAAATGTTCTGTATCAGTTCTGGGAAAGAAAGTAACAGCATCAGCTGAAACCAGCAGCAAGGTGATAGATAACACACTGCTTCTGAAGGGAGCATGTTGAATACACATTGGGAAGCACAATGAAGTGGGTTGTTTAGAGAGTTTACTTCTGACTTTATGATATGGCCCTGAAACATGTTTCTGTGAGGCCGGACAGCACAGTATATGACAGCCATTGCTTCTCAGGATGCCGTGCTCTCATCCATTTTAGACTTAGAGATCCTTATGGTTCCCTTCTGACTCAGGCTGTTCAATATCTGCTGGGTAAGAGAGTTTGTTACAGCAGAAACAAGGTAGAAGTGCAAGGGTCACACACACCCTTCAAGTGCACATAACCTAAAGACTGGCAGGCAGGGAGTCTATAACAGCCATGATTGAACAGTTGAACCTCTCACTGTGTTTTCTTTGAAGGTGTGCACAACTCTTGCCATATATCCCAAGTGTTTAACTTCCTGTGATCAAAGAGCAGAGTCCTAACAGTAGTTTTATAGCTTTACCTCCCTGGGAGAATACGTTGCCTTGTCATGCATCCTTGTGAGGGGTGTGTTGGTGCTTGTCAAAGTCCTAAATTCTTCTGTTCACACACAAAAAAAGGACAACTTGTGCTGTCTGGCTGCTTTACTGCTATGTCACAATCCCTGCAAGCACTTCTCTTTGCCTTAGCAAAGCACAACCTTGAGTGCCCACCCAGCAACGTGGCCTTCGTACCAGAGATGCAGAACACACCACAAGTGCTTTGGTAGAACGTACACAGCACCTCAGGCAGGAGATGGGAATTCAGTCCCTCTGTTCCAGCAGCTGGACAAGCGATCCTCACGGTATACACAGGGTATTCCAAATCCTGTACTGAGCAGCTCAGCCATCACCAGGAGCCTGTGGTTACAGTCTTGAACAGTCCAGAGTCTTGAAGGCAGAAAGACTGGAAGTTAATTGCTGTTGTCTCTCTTGAGAATGCAACTTTAAGGAAGAAGAATCTGTTTTCATTAAGCAATGTTCATACATTGGTCATAATAAAATGAAGTTAAACATAAAACATGAAAGGATTTACATCCCATTTTTATTTTTACAATGCCTGCTCCAATGAAAGATTGAACAAACTATAACAGACATTATATGCTCAAAACATTTACAGTATTTACAGATAACTTTTTTTTGCTCAATAAGTAATTACAGCAACTTTTAACAAAAGTGTGAGTGAAAAGAATCACTGGTGCAAAAGTTACCCTGTCCTGTTGATCACATTGTAGTGCTTGAACGAGCTGAAGTAACAACTGGGATAAACGCGTTTCATAGTGAGCAAACGTCATTGTCACTTGACAGTGACAGGCCCTGCCAAGCTGTATTTACAAAGCCTAAGCCAGCAGAATGCCTTTATTCTTTCTAGAAAGAGCGAATAATGAGTTCAGAAGCGACCCCTTCTTCATTTTAACTTTGAACAGCAGAACTGCAGCGTCAGAGCTTCTACTGTGCAAACAGATTACAACAGATTTCAAATGCTCTGTTGTACTAAGTGCTAAAATAAGCTCAACTTCCTTATTATACATACTGTAAAATTACACTAGAAAGTTCAAGTTTCAGAAGCAACAATTACCTTTCCATATGTATTCCATATATATATATATATTTTAATTTTTAAACACAGGATGAAGATACGCCAGCTCCAGGAAAGCTGCATTTTTCCATAAGCAAATCCAAAAGTCCTGAACACAATCCAAGCCTCAATGACAAGTTCATTTTCGAGGTATGCTACTGGGGTCACCCTCTCTGATGCACACACCCCTATTTCACTTTCCTTCTCACTCAAGCTCCTTTCCCTAAGTCATACATTCCCAGGCCATGACACCTTTCAACCTCCAGCTACGCCACAAAGCCCTGCAGCCTCCACCTGTAGGGAGTGCCATAAAGAATTTAGTTCTGCCAGCTACCTGGCATCAACAGGGATTACTTTAGGGCCGGATTTTCATCTCACAGCCACACATAATGACACTTCCCCAGTCTCACAGCACACAAGGTGTTGTGGGCCTGAGTGTAAAACAAAGCAAAAACAGCTGCACCGTATCCAAAAGAACCTGCCTCAATGCTATGGACGTAGCCCATCATCCATGCTAGGGTCTTTGCCATGTTTGGTTTCTCAAGTAGCACCTTTTAAAAACTTTTACCTTACACACACACACGCATTGATGTGTTCACTGCAGGAGAAACTTATTCACAATTGGTTGGAAAAACTACATCGAATCAAGTTAGAACTGGCATTTGCATTAAGCTGTTAGAAAATGGCCAGGACTGAGAAACACAGAGCATCAGCTTTTCTTGTGTCTCCCACTAATCCTACTCAGTAGCTGCCTCCTTCAGAAATTCATTTGAATCCCTATGTTGTTGCCCAGGCTTCCTTGAAGATCCTCTTAGTCAATAGTACCATGCAACAGCAGAGCCATGCATCGTCTTGCACGGTGCACATTCATGAGATAAAAGTTTCTGCCTTTACTCAGTAAGACACGAATAAAACATCACCTCAAAGTGCATTTAAAAGGGAGAAAAAATCCCCTTCTACACAGTAGTAAATAGGCACAAGGAATAAGGCTTGTAATAATGTCTTCAGACACTGATCTTCCTGTGGAAACCAACATATTCAGCTCCAAATTCTTTTCCATCCAGTTACAGGGTTGGAGAATCCCACCTTCTGGTAATTACTGCTCCTGGACGTATGCGCTTCTTTACAGTCCATAACATTGATCTTAAAAACCAGCAGCTCCACAGTCTGATCAGCTCAGTGTGCTCCAGTACGGATATCTCCCTCTTGAAAGGATGAAGTAGTTTCATAAGAAAGCTGATTACTTAAAAGCAGGGCAAGTTTCACCTTCACAGTGACTCAGTAAATACGGGAGGTCTGACAGAGCAGTCTATCGGCACTGCTTTAACCAGGCAAACGTTTTCTGGCCAACTTAGTCTTCAACACCCAGCTGGTTATATGAGCGACCATCTGCCTCTGCTGGAGTTTTACTTCAGTAACCAATTTACACCAAAAAAGTATTGCTATGACATACAGTAATGGAGAACTCATTAAAAGCCACCAGCAAGGTGAGAAATTTCATTGACGTTGGCTGGATGTACAGCTCATGGTAGGTTCAGTCCTGCTGTTCTAATCCAGGACATCTTACAAAGGACTTGTTAAAACACAAACATTGTCAGGCCAGGTGCTGAAGGAGGCCTGCTACCATTCAGTGCGGGAAATAAAATACATAGCACATGTACTGTTACTCTGTAAGCATTTTAATTATTTTAAGAATAACTGTTCTCCTGTATCCTACTGGAAAGTCACAGCATTTGCATTCCTTTAAGGAAAGAAACATTCACCTCCTCCAGATCATGACGTATTCTTCCTTCAGCCATTACCTCTGTGCACACTTACAGTGCTTTTCCACAGACGACGTCTGAATGTCTTTTTCTCACCATCCCTCTGTTTGGACAAACTATCCTCGCAGAGATGGCTGCAGGATCCCTTTTTCAACAAGATGAGATTTGAGGGTTCTGTACACATTGAGTTGTTGTTCGGGCTGAAGGACCAACAGCTGCTTCAGTACTTTGCTGGGATTTGGGCCCCTGTCAATGAAATAAGGTTTTTCGATGAACAGCAGCTCTAAAGGAGCTTTCAGACAGCCTTCCATTCCCACCCTGCTCTGCTGCACAAACAGAGCCTTCCCTTTTTCTGGCAACACCGAAGTATGGGCTTCTCCCAGTCTCACCGCTGCCATGGGGTGCATGGGCAAGCATCACTGGGCAAGCACTCATTTACAAAACAAAGAGCATGTATCCCTTTGGCCATCTCCAGTCCCCTACCTTAATTCCCCCCACACTGGGAACTAAAATGATTGACTGTAATAGCACCGTCATTCCCAGGATTTCACCTTGAAAGTTGGTGTGGGATGACAAGCTGTATTTTTAAGAAGTCCTCTACTCCCTTTAATGGTGGTGTTCTACTCTCCAACAGAAAGCCTCAGGTCCTGCCATTGGGAATACTTAAACTCATGGGAAGAACTGCAGTCTCAACAAGAAGGCTCTTTGTGAAGCCTTCTATTAGGCTCCAACAGAAGAACTTGTATTTGAGGTTACAAGGGTTACTGCTGATACCCTGGGCATAGCTTCAGTGTTGCACAAACCCTACGCAGTCTATGCACTCAATGACTCTGCATTTGAAGTCACTGAATACAACAAATATACAACAAACATCCTCCACTGTGCTAATGGCGCAGAGCACAGCTCAGACCAAAACACTGTGGTACAGCTCCTACTTGTGTGTAGCTTGAATTTCAAAAAACCCGTACCTTATGAAACTGGTGATGTAGACATGAACAAAAGTAGCCATCAAGTACTGACAATCAAAGCGATCCATTATGCCACCGTGCCCAGGGATCGTGTCTGCAAAATCCTTCATGGTGCAAAGGACAGGAGGAAAAAGCATCACAGTAAGTGATTCAGATGAAACACACCAATCAAGGGTTACCCAACAGCAACGTTTTATGCTATTAAGCTATGGCTTCAATGCACTGAGACAAAAGTTACCAACAGCCTATTTGCTACAGGAGTTTCTAACCACAAAGATGAAGCAAGAGGTAAGGGGGAAAAAAAAAGAAAGACATAGCAACTTCCCCACAATCACATATTAGAAGACAGCTGCAGGTTGAGCGCATACCTGCCACTACTGAGTACATCTTTGTGTATGCATGCACTTCATTGCATTCCGTAGAAACCTTCTTGAACCAATGGCTGCAGTTTCTTGCCCCCACAGGATCTCAACCTCCTCTTCAGCGCTTTTCTTGCCTTAGCATCTACTGCTAGCTGCCACTGATGCACTTATGCAGAGAGAACTGAAATCCCTTTCCACTGTCTCCCAGTGACTTAACAAGTCATATGGCTCATTCACCTACCAGTTCTATCACTGGCTTGCGAGTAGAATAACTAAAAGCCACAGTGGTTAGGTATCTGCAGATTGGTAGGTATCTACTGAGTGGTGTGGAATATAATTATCTTGCATCTAGCTCAGCTTAGGAGCATGGCTAGGAATAGCATCAACCAAAGCGTGAAAAGATAGCAGTCATAATTTAGGAACAATATGCACGTATATCCAAAACAAAGCACTGCTACCTAAAGCACAACTTGAGCATCGTCTGAGAAAAATTAGGGAACTGAATCCACACATAGAAAAGAAAAACCTCGAGGCAACCAATCTCATACAAAGAGACAATCAGAACAAAGACGGCATGTGGGAACGATGACACACCTTGATTTTGAAAGCTCGTTTAAATCCACTGGCAAAGAATCCTCCAAATGGCCCAATTAGCGAGGCAAATGTTGACAGTGCAATGCTGTGCATCTGGAACGGGTACATATTTACTGTTTCCTACAAGAAAAATAATTATCAGGCTATTTCAGTACCTTTGATTCTAGGCATGTTTCAGCTTAAATAGTTTTAAATCGGGTAAATTTCCACAAAGCTTCAATTTTCCCAATAGCAAGCAAAACTTTTCAGCCAAACAGAGGAAATAAAGTCTCCCTAGCCCTGCTTTTCCAGCTCTGTATCCTGTAGAGAATGGAGCTTTCCACAGAGCCAAAGGGATTTCTGAAGGTTATTAGGTGACTCAGCGTCCCCAGCAACTGCCTGCTGTCATGCAGTTCACTGTCATGGTTGCTCCTCTGAAGTGCTCTCATGAAAAGAACAGGAATTTCTGCACAAGTCTGCCATATTGTCCCCTATACATAAACAGTGCAGTAATGGGATATGGAAGGTTTACTCCATTAATATTTTATTTACATTTGACCATATAACACCACCTTTGGCAACATCAAAATACATTTTACATCAGCTGTCAACTCCACAGCCTCTGAAGCAATGGTGTGTTCATTCAGGATGAAAACACTGGAGCTGCTCCTAGATGCAGTCTTCTTTTTGTTTCATTTTTAAGTACCAGCTGCAGCTATTATTAGCAATCTCCTCAGCTTTTGCGAGCATCAGCAACGATTTCCAGCTTAGCCTACTTGTTACAATCATGAGCCTTTCCTCATTAAATTCTACAGTCATGTGAAAGCACTTAAAACACACCATTTTTCTTCGCACTGTCTGCTTGTTCTCAATGTTGAGGCAATGAATAGGGCAGAAGGTGATACAGAACCAACTCGTGTCCTGTGTTTGTCACAGGCACCTCCTCTGTGTCTTAGAGGGAAAATTAGGGTGTGTGCGTGTGGGGTGTGTGTATATCTATATGTGCCTAAGTGCATATACACATAAGTCTGTGTGTGTATATGTGCCTGTATGTATGTGCATGCACACATATACATACGTGTGTGCACGAATGCATGTAAGAATGCACATCTGCACATGAGTATGTATGCATATGGATGTTGGTACCCATGTGTATACATATTCATGCACATACACATATTTATGTCTGTGAGCATGTATACATAGTATGTGTCTACATGCAGATAAGTGTGTCTGCATGATTGTACATGTATGTATAAGTGAACTTATGTACACATCAAAGAGTGCACACAAGCACATATAAATGTATGCATGTACACATATATGTGCATGGACATGCACAGCATATGTATGTGCATACATACATCCCTGTGTGAGGAGTGGCTGTGTAACATATATGTGCACATCTACATGTGGGCAGATGTAGCTGTGCAAGTGTGCAATTCTATGTGTACATATGAAGAAGTAGAGATGTGTTGGGGTTAGGTCTCTCTCAGCATATATTTTGTGCACAAGTATGCATGTCTACAAATGTATATAAACAAGGGGACACATAAGCATATGCATGGGTGTATGTGTATATACATGTGCAGTGTGGATCTGCATACGTATGTGATGTGGGTGGGTAGAGATGTTGGGGGATGCAGATGTACTCACGTGCACACACACATGCATGTGGGTATGCATCTGATCTGTATACACATGTGCATACACACCTCTGTCCATGCAGGGGTGGCCATAGGGGTGTGTGTGCACATGCAGTTTATTCATGTATTTACACAGAATTTTTATTTATATATATTTATATATATAAACACACACACCTTTCTAAAAGGTATAGAAAATTTTTAAAGCTGAGGTTTATGATTCCTATTTTAATTAAAGTCTTGTTTTTTCCTTACCCATCCCAACACAGCCTGAAGCAACAGTGGCACAGAGTATTTCTTCAGCTGGAAGAGCTCTGAAGGTTCACACTCTGTCACAAATCTGTTGGTTTCACTGTTATATTCCACTGGGCAGACAAAGTATTGATATTGAGCCAAGAAATAGGAAAACTGGAAAGCAGAACAAGAATTCTTGAAATATGTATTAGTTGTTACAGTCAAAAACCATACTCTAATAAATGGTTTTGTTACCCCAAGCTCAGGATATGAACATTTTTTATAATAAAGAGACCACAATGGAGCCCTCGTTTTAGGGTGGAGAATGTCTCATCAAGGCAGGCAGATGTGGAATTTCAATGCCCTTCATGATAATTCCCCAATCAGTTTTTCTGTCTCTCAGGTTTATATCTGTAGCATATTTCTGCATCATAATATCCCCCAAACATTAACAACTCATTATTTATTTTCAGTTTACTTCTCTATTAAAACTTGAACTACTACAAGGTCTGGCACCTACAAGTTCTAAACTTGGTGATAAATCACGTGTAAAATCAATTATAGTATGTTGCTCTTTATCCTGGACGTACCATCAGAATGAAGTATCCATCTAAACCCAGAGGCATCTCAGTCAGGAAAAAAGACAACATGAAGTACACAACGCAAAGCAAAAGCAATGCTTTCAATAAACTCAAATGTTAAAATAGAGATGTAGCTTAATAGAGATAAAAGAACCCCGGATATAGTCTCTAACAGTAATGGCAAAACAGTCAACTAAGTATTTCAGATGAAGTAAAAACCTTGTGCTTAACTTTTAAAAGCAGTTATGATTAAGCAATGAACCAACAATCCCCAACTCTTAGAGTTCCTGCAGTTTGAGATGACCTAATTTGTCTGCCATTTTATTTCCATTGAAAACAGAACATTAAAGACCGACATTAAAGACATTTCTACAGAAGGAAAGTCCTGTGGTTACTTACAACAAATCCAAATAGAACTGTGGAGATGCCACCTCCAATGAACCCTTCCCAGGTCTTCTTGGGTGACAGCTGGGTACAAGACAGAGTTAGCTACAACAACTGCATTGCTGAACTTCCTTTTTGCCCCCACCTCCATTTTTGTACCTCATTTGCAAGTAAGAGCTCCTATCTGCAAACATTTGTACACATAAAATACTGAATGCCACCAGCTAAGTTGGTCACTAAACACTGTGAACAAAGCATGCAGTTTAACCTGCATGGGAAATTCAAGAGAAGAGGAAGAAATAGCCTAATGATGAAATAGGCTGCTACTTTATTATACTGTGATGTTAATACCATGTTCACCATAATTCCAGTTTCCACTTACAGATCTCCAGAAATCAGATAAACAATGTGGCTTTCAGCAACTAGGGAACCTGCAGTACAGGTGAAAGTGCTTATTCTACAAACATTATTTTGGAGCAAGTACCAACAAAAATGCTGTAAACTGTAAAAACTCAAGGAATACTTACATACGTACCTTAATTAATGGAGTTCTGCCAAAAAAGAATCCAAAAATGTAAGCAGCAATGTCATTGCAGATAACACTCGAAATTGGCACCAGAAACCTACAGAAAGATGGACCAAAAGATTCAGGCAGGGAAAGGGGAAAATTGCCTGAACTTCAGTACAAGTAATTTATGATTCACACTGCAGCATTTTGGCTGGGAAATGTTCTGTAATAGTTAGAAACCATTATGCTTCAAAACATCTTCATCTTGTTCCCCCCTAAGCAACACAGTTAGCCATACTGATGTTAATGCTCAGCTAATCAAGACTGTTAGAGATCCATGCTAATTCAAGTTAAAACTTAATTTTAGCACGTGTGAGCTTAAAATGACAACAGGCTGGGACTGTCTGTCAGACCTGCTGACTGGTACCACTGTTAAGAAATCAACAGAAGGAAACATGTTAATATTACTGTTAACATCAAAGCAAGCAAATTCCTTAGAAGTTCAATGATACTTTAATTTTTAAAAAAGAATGCCACCCTTTCTTTTCCTTCCACTCATCAGTTTGCAGCAGCCTGTGTTCTCTTTTTGAAGTGTTCTCTGCATGCAGACAGCATCTGAATTTGCTACTCAATCCTGTTAACCTGCATTTCCCCCTATTTCAAGGCAGGGATGCATTAATAAACTAGAAGCTGGAGGTTGCCATTATTTGCCAAATTCTCCAGTGCAATAGTGGCACCAAAGGAATTAAATAGTAGGCAGCTGGCAAGGAAACTTGGTTCAGCTTTTCACACGAACTAAATCACTATGAAAAGAATTCAATTAAACAAACTCTGTCAAAGTTTTGTTTTTTCTTTCTGTGAACACGCCCTCTCTGTAATAGTCTCCTGTTGTCCCTCTATGAGGAAAGGAAAAGGAGAACACGCAGTATTAAGTTGTTGGAAGAACACACTGTTTTCCACGTGCTGCTTCTTTCTTTCTCAACTTGTAATTTACACTCACCCTGCAGAGGTGTGGGGTGGGAAAGTGTTACTTCTCTTTGAGGGACAAGTTTTGAAGTCATCATGTTTAACTGCATCATCAGAATTGAACATGTGAGGCTTGCCACGACCGGACAACAGCCAAGATTTAAACTCTTAGAGAATTTCAAATTAATTGGTTTGAACCTTAACATACAAACTGAACACAGAAAGGGAGAAGCGTTTTTCTTCTAACAGATGGAGACTACCATCAGCAAGTAAAGGGAATCTTTGCTGTTGCTTCACCTGAACATCCACACAGGTAAGATGTGGTTTAAGACTACTGATCCATGCTACATCACTTGCCAGAACTATTAGGTTTTGCTTGCTTAAAATAGGTGGGAACATTTTTAGTTACCTTGTAAAAATCCTCACAGTGTTGTTTCTGATCTCTGAGGATTTTATGTCCTTGAAACCTTTTGGAAAGCTCTCAAGTGGGACTCCTAAAGCCAGGTTTGGTCTTCCAAATTAAGCAGCCCAACTTCAGTAGCACTGAGGTACCTAAAGCCGAGCAGCTGAAACAGATCTGCTGTGTGCTCCTGCACTCAGCAAAATGCCATATTCACAACATTTGCAATTAATCCCAAACCTGGCAGGCAAATGAAGCAGTTACTTGAAACCAGCATCCCTGTGGTTACCACCTGGTTGGAGAGGTAACTGTCCTGTACTTTCATCTCATTGTTCCCTCTTCCTCCAACTCCCTGTCCAACTAAGCATGGGTGCTCTTATTTTGTGCTGCTTCCACTGTTCTGTAGTTATTCCCTAACCACATCCGCTACATATCAGAGTCAACCTTTCAATGCAATAGAGTTACAAATTAGTTTATTACTGTCCCCTTACCAGATCATGCCTTCAAAGAGATTTTGGATGACTAGATGAGATTGAGTTACAGTGATCAGCAAAGTGACATGAGTCCATGCGAACTGTTAACAATGCAACAACACAACAGTTAGTGAGAACACGGATCAGTACATATCCATCAATACTGGCATGTCAGCTAGAATAGCCCTTAGGGGCTCTCACGTACACCAGCTGTAGCGATAATGCAGAGGTGCATGCATACAGTATATCACAAGTTAGCTGGCTTTCTGAAGGACTAAAACTTTAAAAGCTCTCCTCATCCTCTTCCATCACCTGGAATTTTTAATGTGCAGCCAAACATCCAATTTAGTGAGACGTACGTATAACTTTCAGCACGAAAGCAGCAAAGAAAGGTAAGCAATGTGATATTCTGTGTATATACACATAACAGACAAGTTAGAACTGTAACAATAAAATGGCAATGAAGAACTCATGAAAGAGTCATGTCACACAGACGTAGATATCATGACAAAACACTAATCCCCTTCGGAAATATGAGATTTCTCAGGATGAGAGAAAACAACGTGTTAATTTTTATGGGTGTGGACATTTAAATTGTCAAGTTGACCAATACTACTCTACCTATCAAGTGGCTGCCAAGCAGTCTACAAGTCATGATTCTACATCTCACTTTCCAAAAACTCTTAGATCAAGATGTGGCCATTTTTCTATGGTACTCTGGACTTAAGCACTCCACGTCTGGACTATCTGACATTTACAGTGTGGTGCTTCCTTACATTTCCTTAACACATGTATTCTCCTACAGCAGTCCACACCTACTTATAGTTAAGAAAACTGAAGAAGGTTAAAAGGGGATGGAAGAACTGACCCAAACTTTCTGAAAATATTATTTTCTGATTAATGAAAGCACCTCTGCAGCAAACCTTCAGTTATTCATACAGAGGTGTCGTAACACCAACTCAAAACAAACAGCTGCTCTTGTCTATCCAAAGTGTTCCCCCATACAGAGGACAAACTGCTCCTTCTGTTCTACCACACCTTAGTACTTTCTGGATAATCACAACGTCTAATGACTGACCACATTCCTTTGCCCTTCCTTTTTCCAGAAGGAAAAGCAATATATTTACCTTGTGCCAAATCAAAGACTCACGCTTTGCTAATTACCACCTCTCCCAGAAAAGCCGCATTTCCCCCTTAATCAAGCAACTTATCCCACAAACAGGGTAAACCCTTTATTTATCTATTTTAAATACCTTACAGCACTCAGCCAAGTCTTAATCCAAAATGAGAGGTCTACAATACTGAAGTGCCACCTAAGGCACCTGCAGGAACAGGAATTAACGGCAGAAAGGCCTTAAGAAATCTTCAGGTTGCACAGTACACTCAAAAACTGTTTTGTTTCTTTAATAAAAAGGCTGTGCTGCCTTACTGCTTTACTGCTTTCTGGCCATTTCTACTTTCTTTTTTAATACATGTGACATTACACCTTCAGTTTAGAGATAAAAAAGGCACATTAAAAAAATTACATGAGAAAACTGTATGTTAATGCTCTTGACTATCCACCACACTCTTTACCAGAAGACCAAATACAAGAGATACAAACACAAGGTTCATACAACAGAAGAAGTGCTGCTAAGTGGGCGCAAAACCAATTCCCCACATATGTGTTCAGGTCAGGCTCCCTCCTAGCATTGCAGTGGGGCCTCTGGTCACCAGAGCCATGTCCAGCCTCATGCTGTATGTGTCTGGTTTTCAGCCTGCATGAAAGGCAGGTGCCACTCACCAGGAGCCTCTCCTTTACCCATCTGTCACTATGAGACACATCACACTGGGTATGCACGGGGCCTTATTAATCACAGCTTGGATTCACTGAGACACTCTGCTTCCAGACAGAAGCAGCTCCACAGTGTAGTCAACAGACTGCCATTACTCTGCATCACACAGCTGCCAGCTGAAGCACTCCCAAGCTGTTTTATGAACATAATGACATGACTCTTTCTTGTGGCATTCGTACCATGACTGACCACAGCAAAGTAGGTAATACACACCATGTAAAACTGCAGGCGATAATGTTTCTTCACTAAACTCAGAACAAACATGCAGAAGCCTGTAAGAAAAAACAAAGTAAGTGTAGTTTGTACCACTGTATATGCAATTATGAACCATGATATGCCAGTAATTCTCTTTCCTTGAAGCATCTCCCAGTTCCTCTGGTCAGGATATTTGGTTCTGCTCAGTAACCACAAGCACAGAATTATTCTCATTAGAGCAGAAGATTTAGTTAACCTTAGTAAGAAGCATCTGTTTTGTTTCTTCCAAGGTCCCATCATGGACACCTAAGCATGGAGCAGAACTTTCATCTGGCTTAAAAAACAGTAACAGTAGACAAAGCTCTTTCTTAACATCAGGTTTCTTCATCTATATTATGAATACTTCAGCATGGCGGTCTCCTGCTCCTTAGAACAAGCTGAGTCTTCAACTTATTACTTTCTAAGCTGAAGTAATATCAGTGTTGTGTTCCTGAAAGCAGAAAGGTATTAGCTGTTTACAAAGTTATAACCTGCAATGCTGGACCAAGAGGAAAATTTATCCATGAGGCAAGCAAAAGTGTATCTTGCAGACAAAAGAAACTCTCAGGTCTTTGGAAGAATAGCTTGAAAACATAATACCAAGCTCCTGGCTGCTGACCTGGCAGAACACTTGTACAATAAAGCATTAACCCACCACAGTAATGGCGAATATAAGCTATTTCACAGACTACATACTTTAAGGTTCATCAATCATCAAAAAATCAGTCCACGGTTGATCCGTAATGAGCACCATTAGCTCAGCTTTCCCAAGGCTTTTTCTTCGGTTACTCTGTGTTTCTCAGTGAATGGAAAAAATTACACTCACTTTCACAATGAGAACAGAACTGGGAATTTCCTCAAACAGCACCAGAAAAATTAATAGAGTGAATAACAGCACGAAGCTTTCTTTTTTTTTTTTTTTTTAATAAAAAAGGAATGAGAACAAAAAAGAACAATAACAACCATTACTTTAATTTCTATCATTCCCCACACTTACCTGCCAAGTAGAGTGCAAAAGAGATGAACCTGTGGTAACGAATTAAGAACTGAAGCTGTTCTCTTCTCTGAACAAAAGTACCGAAGTAGTCAGCCACAGTCTCCCCATAAAAAAAGTAATTGACACACAGCAAGAAATACCTGAAACATACAAAAGGTTGCTATTATTTTAACAAGGCAATACAGAGTTGTGTCATTCAGTTAACATCACTCACAAACATACACAAAAGGAAAACCAAATAAGTGGGAAGAGCTTGTGATGGAATACAAATGCAAGAATAAATCCAGCTTTTCACTACACCTCTGGTTTGAAGCCTTCTCCAACAAGCACATTTTGTAATTTATTTCTTATAATGAAAGTAGACTAGAAAAATAAACGTCACAAAAATCATTCCACGTACCATACTGAATTCTTCATACCTATGAAAGCCCTTTTTAGATATTCTCAGAGTACAGAATAAGTATCAGACACCTTCTCTACTCAGTAATGCAATTGGGTACATTCTTGTCCTGAATTCTAATAAGAACAATTCATGATATCTGCAGAACAAAACCTCTGAGTTTAAGTGACAGTTTCCATCTGTGAATGTGCCTGATCAGAACTTTACTTTTGCCATCTGGACTAAAGATTCTTGTATGAAAGAGTTACATCTGCATCTTCTCCTCCGTGTCCTTCACTTTTAGCTTCTTTCACCAAACAATAATCTTACAGGGTTAAAGTCAATCAACAAATCAGTGACACAGCTCCTACCACAACTGCTTCCAAACTAAATTGGAAGTACATCCAAACACAAAGTCTGAATGATGTGTGATGTCACCTCCACATATCTCTGTTTGAAAGATTTTTCAAAAGAAAGAAAGGAAGAAAAAAAGCTTCATGTCAGGAAAACAGCTAACGTGCAAATAAATAAAAAGAAAAGAAAGAAAGAAAAAATACCAAATATAAAACCAGTAAGAGATGCACCTCTCTTGAGCAGCATGTTCTACAGCCTTTTACTGAAGTCAGAAAAGCTAGAAAACTCATAATTCAAGATGGGCTGGATCTCAGGATGTTTATGGAGATCAGCACTTGTCTTCTCCTCCAAGCCAATCTTAATGCTCACTTTGCAAGGCTTTGCCTCTCAAACTATGCCTCACAGCTCACATTCCAATCAATAGCAGCACCCTCCCACCCAGCTGAAATATCTCAATATGTAGTCTCAGCAACAAGACTTTGGGTGGAGCTGAAATGTTGATTTTAAGCTTAGCATGACTAGTTAACATAGTTAACTGCCAAAGTAGACCAAGTGGTACATTGTACATCCTCTAAGAAGTCGAGCAGGACCAGAGTCCTGGTGTGTCTGATTCTGGTCCAGCTGTAGATCCAGAAGCCATAGAACAGTACAGATAAGTGACCAGTCATATTGATAATTCAGGACTGGGCAAAGGGAATACTTTCCCATAATACTCCCTCTAATCAAAATCCTTTGCCTCTTCTCCCAAAACTCAGAAGGAGGATTCATTTTCCCACCTCTATCTAGCCCTACAAAGGCTGGACAATGACACAAAGAATACCTGTCTTGTGGCTTTCAAAATATCTCCCATCACTTCTATCTACACAGTCCTGTGACTAAACTCAAAATGTGAAAGGATTTAGAACTTGTACATTACAATTTCAGCTACTTGCTTGTGAAAAGAACATTAAAACAACACAGAATTACCTGCAAAAGTTGAAGCCGTTCAGATAATACAGGTCAGGCGATTATTTGGCTGTGCACATTTTCAGATAGCTTTCAGATGTTTAATTCTGACTTCAAGCATATATGCTTGCACACAAATGTGCACATGTATACATATTTATAACAGGAAAAAGAGAAGTAGTAAAAAGCCAACTTATTTGTTCAAGTTCATAAAAGGAAGGCAACTACAGACTCGTTTAGTAGAGATGGATGTCAGCTTTTACATCTGCACATGAGTTACAAAGCTACGCTTCCATCATGACAGGATACAAACAACGCTAAGACTCAAGTTTCCCATCTCTACTTATTGACCATCTTGCTTGCTACTTACCAGCTGAGGGATCTGAACCATGGTAAATCATACGAGTGATACACTCTGTAACCAATAGTAATGATTTCGTGGAAACATTTCACTTGGATGCCCAAGACCTAAAATTAAGAAAAAGAAGGAACAATGTACATAGACAGCAGTTTGTTTCTTACAGGTTGTGTGGAGTACTGCAGCCTGCATTAAGGGGGAAAAAAAAAAATTACTCTCAACTTAAATTCCATGCAGAAAGGAGACAGCCTCCAAACAAGAACAGGGAGAAAGTCCAGCTCTGCTTAACCATCCCCGCCCCCTTAACTCACAGCCATTGGGTTTGTCAAAAAATGACACACTGAGCTTGTCAAAAAAAGGCACTCTGGGCTAGCTGCAAGAATCCCCTCAAGAAATAAGAGAGAATTCCTGACTATTCCCCATTCAAATACTTGGATGGCAGCAAGACAAAAGCATTTCCATAAAGAGAAAGCTCTTTTGGTTACGTTTTATTCAAATTTAAGAGATACACTCAAGGTCCAAAGGGAAAAAAAAAAGACAAAGGAAAAAAAAAAAAAAAAAGAAGAAGAGTCATGCAACACAACTGAACCAAGTCTTCCATTTGCAAGTACTTCATTACAGGTAAGTCTACACTGATAGTTATCAGTGCTGATTAGAAGCACAGGTTACCTAGTGCAGGTATAAATATCACACCCCGCATAGCCTCGGTGCTGTTTCACGATCTCACCATGGCTGTGCTTGCCCATGCATGTCTGGCAGTGCACCCTGTGGGCCACAGGCCCTGAGCTACTCAGACAGTTTTGCTTAACTTCTAGCCGCTAAGCTAGGATATCTTGCCCCAATATCCAGTGCTTACAAACACTGCTAAGAAGTAATCTTGTGCAGAGGCTGGAGGAGGAACCTACCCACACTGACTGTGCATGTCCTCACAGCAGGCTTTGCAGGATTTCTCACAGCACCTGCACTCATGAATACATTTCACCTCACTTTGAACAATATTTACTCAGTGAGTTAATTCTGACATCTGCCTACCTCATGCTCTCAGTTCTGCTTTGCCTTCATTATAAACTCTAATGTCGATGCTACCCATAGTATTTCAGGGCTGTTCCTTACAGAGGAAAAGGACGTTTGGGGATGAAAGTGTGGAAGTTTCTGTCTCAATAGCCAACAAATGTAAAATACGTCCCCCAGTTTTTGGGAGCAGTTTGCAGACCTGTCCTCCAAACTTATCTGGGTTACCCTTCAGCCCTCCAGGCATCCTCCATCCCACTACAAAGATTTGGTTCATCATGACAAGTCTTAAGAAAATTGAAGCTATGTGACTCCAGTGAAACTAAATCATCCACAAACAAAACGTTCTATTGCTTCACTTCTTGTACACTGTAATAAATATCATATGCAGACACAGTTGACTGTATTAGGCAACTGTCTTTTTGCTTTATAGTACAGAGGAAGAATTCTCTATTAATTCTGTACTAACGTCAACTGCTTTTTAGTTCATATCCTGTTAGCTTCGCCATGACTGAAACCTTGTAGCGTATCATGAATATGGCAAATAACACTGCAAACTGAGCAGTTTCTTTTTGCTCCAGTTATTCTGAAAGCGTTATAGACTACTGACATAGTAAGAAATGATTCTCCAGCAAGCTACAACTTCACAGAGCTTTTTGTTGTTTCTACATACACTCAATAAAATCATCAGCATGCAGTATATACTAATCCACCATGATTGTTCGCTTGGTGACCTAGAAATGCATTTTGTTTCTGTATCATGGACAGGCACCGAGCTCCACTCAGTGGATGAACCCGGGCTGCCAATGCAGCCCTGAAGAGAAGCAGGGAATTAATGGAGCGTGACTGAGGAAAGTCCTCCAGTGCCAGGCGTTGCCAGCTGACAAGAACTGCCTGCTTTTCTCAGCCTGAAAAATGAAACTCTCCCTTCATATATTTCAAACAAAACCAAAGGAGGGTATGAGAAGGTAATGGGAATCAGACAAGCAAATAGATTACAGTAATTTCATGAGCTTCAAGGCAAAAATCTGTTTGACTTGTTTAATTCCTTCCCAAATAAAGATATTGAGTACATCTTCATCCAAAAGTACCCAATTGAGAATCTTTCCAGTAGTTCAACAATATCTACATTTACAGAAGAGACAAACTGCTTTCTGTAATGTCTGCACTTTGCTTCCAGCTATTTCTTATGCATGACGAAGAGATTAAGAAACTCTTGCACAATACAGAATATTTAAACAAACTTACCAGAAGCATCAGCATGAAAGATCCCATGTAGATGATCAGAAAAAACATGGAAATCATAGCTAGTGATAGAATTCCACGAATCCACCAGTTTTTCCATCTGTAAAGGAAAACAGCATAGAAAGCAACCAGCTATTAATGAAAATAAAGGCAACCCTTTCACTACGCAAAGCCCAGATACATCTTGTTTAATGGAATATACAGCAAGAAATGGAATCTAGTTTACTAGCCAGATCAACAGAACATATGGTAAAAGAAAGCAAAGGTAGTCATCTTCCCTCTTCCCCCATAGCCTCCCCTCCCTCTTATTTCAGACATTATGGATCAGCCCCTCATTGAAGGGGCTGTGAAAATACATCAGGACCCTCCCGAAGCATTTCACAGAAGGAGGCATAGGGAAATCAGCCTTACAAAGGCTTATATGTAAAAGAAAGGCTGCCAGGAAAGCAGCATACAGGTCTCTGAAGACTGACACAGAAATAAGTAAATAAATATGGGAATAGACTTCTGCATGCTCCTCTCTGCCATGAAAATGTTTTCAATTATTAATAGAGTGTACTGCACTTTCTTTTCAGCTAGTTCTTTTCCTCTGCCTTGCTCCCTTCAAAAATCTGGCCTATAAAATGTACAGTCAACCAAGAAACCTCAATTTATGGCTAAGCACAAAAGAAAGGCTACCAGATCTTAAAATAAAGGTCTTCACAGCATTTTCCTTTAATGCCAGTTTTATGTGTCACTGCTGCCCCAGTAGATACACTTGCTTCAAGAGACAGTTTTGTTTCATGTTTTGCATTTGATGGAGAGCTGAACTACATTCATTTAGTATTCCTCTGCCAGCTAATGGCAGCTAAAGCCACTAAGTGGAAGTGCCATAATTGTCAGAACAAAGTTGGAATGGACTTCATTACAATAAGGCTTTAAGTTCCCCTTCAGTACGAGCTACAAAGAAGCAGCTTGTCCCTAATGGCCTACTTATCTCAAATGGAAATGCTGCCCAAAAAACTTAAAAAAGTTCACCCAGAGAATCAACACTTCCATTTATCACAAACTGCCCCCTCACTAAGCTCGGATGTAGGAAATGAGTGTTTATAACCCCTAGAAATTCTGACTCCAGAGATGTAACCCAAATACCACTCTCTCACATATTTTTCTGCAAAGCTAAGACAGAACAACTGCAAAAGTTTCAGTGAACTGTGGGCAATCTCCAGGTCCTGTGAAAAAAACACTACACCAAGTGGGCTTCTAAGGCATAGGTACATCAATTGTGAGAACCAAAAAAAAAAAATCATTGAATTTTTGTATTGTATCAAATGAAAATTAAAACTACAGTATCGCCTGCAATAATTTTTGTCGGCAGCTCTCCAGTTAGAGAGCTCATTTGGTTTACAATACCTGGCAGACAAGCCGGACAAAGCCCTTTTGAGGATTTCTGGAGTGCTGTCTGTTGGCGGTGGAACATCAGGAGTATCTGAATCATTTCTGAGATCCAAATCAACGAGTCCTTCATCCAAATCCACTTCCTATGACCAGAGGTAAAAAAAATATATATAGCTCAATCACCTCAAGAATATTAATTATGCCACAACACAGTATTCAGTCACATACACATCTTAGAAAGCGACATAGGAATTATCAGTTCCTTATGTCAAGACAGCAATGATGTGCCAGTCAAGTAGTAGATGCTGAGGAAAGCAAGTGTGCATCAATAAATGTTTATGAGAAGGGCTGTGATTCTGTGAAGGGCAGTACTCTGGTGTTGTGACGTGACCTGCTACACTCAAGGAGCTCCATATTCTGGGCACTCTCTCTACCCACCCACATAAGCACACTTCCTCACCTTAACTTCAAGCTAATCTAAGGCAGCAAAGGGTCTTCTGGATGCATCACACAAAGAAGAAAGGAATGGAGCACTTGAGCAACCAGTCCAGCTCCACAGTGAGAGGTTGCTTCACAGCCTCACACACAGCAATGAGGGGACTTGAACCCCCTTGCTCGAAAACAAATGACCTAAGAACAAATTATGAAGGGACCGGTGACAGTATTGTTTAGAATAATCTCTTGGTACAACCCCAGCAACGCACCTGGATCTTCATCATTCACCATCAACCACACAGAAGATACTAGTTAGACCAATCTTTCGTCTTACCCATATCCCTTGCCTCCAAAAAAACACTGCAGAGCTCGAAAGGTCTACAATCCCAGCCATTGCACGGTTCCTTGACAGTCCATAGCCTTTTCCTTGCAACCTGCTGGCCTATGGGAAGCTGTGCTTGAACATAATCAAAGCCTCAACAATCGTAATCTCAGCCTCAATAACCAACAACCTGTGTCAACAACACAAGTGGAAAAGGTAAGGCGTGCCAAAACTCACTGCCTGACGCTGCTGATGGAGCCCACATTCAGAAGCCAGACTGGGCTGAAATGGGGGAGCTTGGGGGTCTGGTTTGGGGCCGTTTAGGGTCACAGTGCTGGCCTGCAGGAGGTGGGCAGGGAGGCTGGGCCCTCCCCTCTGAGCCCATGGCTAAGTAATTATCAGGCAGACATGGACTACAATTAATAGGCATTAGAAGAGTAAATATTTGAAGTGTGATCTAGATCTCAGTAAATTTGTTGAAGGTCTGAAAAGCAAGCAAGCAAACAGAAATAAATGGGCACGCGGTCCTGTTATTCAGAGATACTCCTAACTACAGGTTAGGAAATCAACTATAGGCATTATAATGCACAAGAAAAAAGATAAAAATTAATAAAAAATAATCACAAGCCTTTCTCCAAACTCATGTTCCACCTATTACAGCCTGCATCCACGTACAAAAAGCTGTTCGTACAGTCCTAGAAGATACCACTGCTCTGCAGACGAAAGGCAGTAATCCTGGCCCTAAGACCATGACTTAGAGTATTTAATATTAATCCTTATTTGTGCACAGTAGAGATGTTCTCTCCTTTACGTACTGAGAACTAAAAATATCTCCAAGATTTTTGTTGCAGTTCTGGGCTTTCAGCGCTGCCCAAAGTGGTTCCACACTCAGTTGATGTTTGCTGGGCTGGTGCAAACTTCAAGCTGCCATTTTCTAGCTTTAAACTGCCAGAACAACTCGTGGGGAATAAACCATGAACTATCTTCTATTTCCCTTTGAACCTTCCCTCAACAATGACCTTGAGCACTTACTTCATCTTCCATTTCATGCTATAGTGGCCACGAAACATTTCCTGAGTAAAGTATTTAACTTGCCAAGTCCGAAGCCAAAGAGGAAGTTGTTTGCTAACAGCCAGTTAATTGTCATCTACAGCATGAAATGCTTTAAGAACATAATCACTTGGGGACAAGCTTTTCTTGTTAATTCTTTTTCTTAGTTATACAATTGACTATAATCATTCCAGTTAATAGCTAGGAAAAACAGTCATCGCTGCAGTAACCAATGATGCGATCACTACAGAAGCCCTCAAAAAAAGATCTAATCTTGCTATTTCAGTTTGACTTCGCAGATCAGTTTTGGAGTGAACATAAAACCCAGCAGCTCTTCCTTCTCCCATTCTCCTGGTTTGGGATCTGAAGTTGTTGGCACTGATTGACAAGTTTTTCTAAGGTAAAGTGAAAACACCAGAAGTTGTAGTGTCTAAAATGACTAAGACATCTTTTAACCCCAGCTCTTAGTTAAATGTAGTTACTCAGTTGCGACTACAAGCTCAGCACCCATCAGATGTCTCTATCTGAAACTACAACGCTCATCAGTTTTCCGCGTTTGTCAGCTAACCCAAGAGAAAGGTGGATGTAGTTGTGGAGGTTTGGCTTGTTCTAACATTGGCTTTCCTAAAATGTGACAAGACTTCCATCCTTTAGCTGAGTTGTCTGAGCATTATTACAACCACTGCTCCATAGGAGGAACTCAAGGAAGGGCACAGTGCCTGCCTAGCAGGAGGTATTGCAACATCTGAACAAAAACCAAGCCTCCATGTGGAATTCTGCTTGTTTCTGCTTTCCAGTAGCCTCCAAATGACATCTATGTGTCATGCATAAAAATAAAAACACACCTGTCAACCCCGCATCCTCTAAAAGGCCATATGCATCTTAATTGCCATCCCATATAATATGTTCTGTGTTACAATTAACACATGCCGAGCGAACTATGCACAGGAATTACTGTTGTTACTAAGGCACCTGCAATGTTCTGTTAGTACTGGACTATTTCCAGAACACGGTAACAGACTCTCAGGTAGACAGTAAACATGTTTTCCTCAGAGAACGCAGCATCACCTGTGTTAAGAGAAAACGAAGACAGACAATTTCCAACTTACATGTATATATATGCACTTCTATTTTCACATATATATACACACATACAAAGCAATCTATTGCCATTTTAGCAGCCTAAGTGTTCCGTCTCCAGCATTGATCTTTCTGCAGCCTCTCCCACAGGTGTTACGCTGAAGTTAATAGTTCAGTGAGAACGCCTTGTGGCATATTTAAATTCATGTACTTTGATACCTTCCTCTGAAGCCAAGCTATCAAAGCATCAGAAGATCTTGAATAGTAAAACCTTTCCTTTTATTCAAGGTCATCTACTCCAAGTTCCCTGCAATGAACAAGGACACCTACAGCTACACCAAGTTGCTCTGAGCCCCATCCAGCCTGACTTCCAATGTCTCTGGGCACAGGGCACACACCACGAATGGGCAAAATTTGGAGCCAGCCTCACAAGTGAGAGCCTGCATCCAAGTCATTTCTCCAGCAGCTGACTCCCAGGAGGGCTGTTTCATTGAACAGAAACACCTTTTGTGCTGTTACTGAAGAAACAGCGGTCAGTGATTCCAGGTTTGTTTTACTTACAAATAATTAACACTTAGCCTGGGCACACAGTCACTCGTTTGGTGGCTAGCACAGCAACACAACACCACTTCCTGAACTCTGTGTGACACCATGAGGAGTAACCGTCTCATTACCTTCAGGACACACCGATGTCTTCCAAGCATTCGAAAGCAGCATCACAACCTTCATGGTAATGAATGCAGCAATTGGAATGTTAAGGGTAGTGTGAACGCACTCAACAGCAACCTGCAAAACTGTAACTGACTTTTTCATCCGGAGTATTTTAACACTAAATCATTTGCTCTGGAGGGCAGTAGAGTATTCGTGGAAACATACAAGATGTTTATAGGAAAAGCACACAAGGCGCATAGCAATAGACAGGACCTGAAGGTATCACAGAATCACAGAATGACCCGGGTTGGAAGGGACCTCAAGGATCATGTAGTTCCAACCCCCCTGCCTGGCAGGGCCACCAAACATACACATTTACTAGATCAGGTTGCCCAGGGCCCCGTCCAACCTGGTCTTGAACACCTCCAAGGACGGGGCATCCACAACCTCACTGGGCAGCCTGTTCCAGGGCCTAACCACTCTCCTAGTAAAGAACTTCCCCCTAACATCCAACCTAAATCTTCCTCCTTCAACTTGGATCCATTTCCCCATGTCCTGCTATTGTCAGCCCTTTCAAAGAGTTTACTCCCCTCCTGGGAGTAAGTTCCCTAAGGTAACTCCTGTGCATCACAGGATGACACAAGGAAAGAAAAAGCTCATGAAATCACAGAGGGGCCCATGGGGCAAAGGCAGGCTGACAGGAATTCTGCAGTCATCAGCTCGATGAGGTTGCAGGCAGCTGGGGACACTAAGCCATGCAGTGAATGAGTTACACAAAGGGCACACTGCATTTGTACTAAACCAGAGTTACCTTCTATTTGAAAACAAGGAAGTAGAAGCAGATACTGATTGTTTCTGCATATTACTAAGAAGAGGAGAAGAAAAGGGGGGAAAAATCCCAAACCAACCAACCAACCAGCTTTACTTAAATTCATTTGGAAACGAGTATATCTGGACTTAGCAAGCAGTTAAGAAGAGTATCAGCAAACATACTGCAAATGCTACTGGATGTCTAACAGATAAAATCTTTCACAAACTCAAGAGTTCTTGAGCAAACAGAGCATTCCTCTACATTGACAAGCATGGTGCTTTAAAGCGTGTCCCTTTTACCCATCTGGAAACTAAAAGAATTGGGTCAGCAGCAGTTGCATCAGCACCCAGCAGTTTCCATACAGAAGGAGACATCCACATTATCATTTTAAGTGTGTTAGAGGGTGATGTTTCCCAGCTGTGCAGCGGGGAGCAGCAGAAGCCCATTGCTTCACAGCCAACCAGAGCAGTCATGGAGGAGGGAACAAGTTTCCAAACGTTCAGCCCCCACGCAGGGCAGGCAACGTGCAAACATCTGAAGGAGAACGTGCCATTCGCGTATTGCAAAGGCGAGTCAAGAGGCAGAGCACACACGTCCCCATCTAGGGTGGCATCTGTGAATCCCAACGGCCTGATACTCCCCATCAAATCCCCCCTATGACTCACATAACCACTGCGCCCATCACTAAACCAAGGCCCAACTGTGGCTGATCTAAAGCTCACTAGACCCTTAGCTTGCCTTGCCGGCAGCCTGACAAGCCCTTTTGTGGCGGGGGGAGCTGAGGTGGGACAGGGGGACTGGGGGGCAGGTTGCCACCTCCAGAACTGAGCAAAACCCAACACTTCTGTAGGAACGCAGTACTTTGAGCTGACTGCTATGAGAAGTCACAGTTAAAACAAGTTCTCGTGTAGGGAGAAACACGCAGCCGTGGCCTAAACGCTGCCGTACCGAGCGGGGCCCTGACCGCAGCCCGCTCCGGCTCACTCCCGAGCCCGGTGGCTCCGTGCCCTCCCAACCAAAGTGCAGGACGAGGGCTGCCGGCCGACTTTCACTTTCCCATTGGGCACAGCTCCGCAGCTCGGGCAGCACTCGGCTCCCGGCAGCCCTCCGCCCACAGCCCTCCGCGGCCGTTCTCCTTTCCCCGCGGTGACCGGAGCCGACTCACCGCCCCCCGCTGCCTCCCGGCGCCCGCCCGCCCGCGGCCTGCCCAGCCCCACGGCCCCGCCGCTCCTCACTCTGTCACTGCCGTCCTCCTCCTCCTCTTCCTCCTCCTTCTTCTTTCCCTCCTCCTCCTCCTCCTCCTCATCATCAGCGTCCGCTCGTCGCCGCCGCCGGGCCGACATGGCGGCGGGAGCGCGCTGTGGCCGGTCGCGGCGCAGGCAGCCCCGTCAGGGGGCGCGGAGCCGGCCGCGTCCCCGCCGCCGCGGTGTCCAGGTGCGCCCGCCGCCGGGCCGGCCCTCCCTCCCCTCCCCTCTGTCGCTGGGCGGAGCGGGGCCGGCGCTGCCCGCCCCCGCGGCACCTGCGCTGCCCGTAGAGCCGCGCTCCCGGCCTTCGGGTCGGGCCGACGCGAGGGCGTCGCTCGGTAATGGCTCTATTGCCTCAGAGAAGGGCCGCTCCTGCGGGAGGCCAGCCCCGAGCACAGGGCAGGCAGCGCGCTGAGGTGTGGCTCCCGCCCTCGGACAAAGGTTGCCTGGTTGCCGACGCCTCATAAACACGGCTGTAAAAGTGTTTCTCCATCAGTGCTCCTGTCTCCAGCGTGTGGACCCCGCCGTGCTGGGACTCGCCGTCTCGAGGCGCACACGGAAGCACGGAGCAGCCTCTGCCCGCTGCCCTGCCGGCACAGCCCTGCTGCACACAGCATCGGCAACGCCGGCCTAGCAGTAAAGCCACAAAAAAGGATCTTCCCCCGTTAGGCAGACACCAGTGATGCTTTGCTGCCTGCAGAAGGTCACAGCATCACAGGGCTTGGAAGGGACCTCGGGGGGTCCCCCAGCCCAGCCCTCTGCTAGAGCAGCTCCCTGCAGCAGCTCACACGGGAAAGTGTCCATGGGGGTCCTGAGCTCCTCCATAGGAGACTCCATGAGCACAGTGGGCAGCTGTTCTGTGCCTTGTCACCCTCACAGGAAAGTTCTTCCTCCTGTTCCTATGGAATTCCTGTGTTGCAGTCTGTGCCGCTGCCCCCATCGCTGCACACCACAGAAAAGAGCCTGGCCCCACACACTTGATTCCCACCGTTTAGGTAGTGATAAGTACTGATCAGATCCGCTCTCAGCCTTTCCCCATGCAGGTGCTCCAGGCCCCCATCATCTTTGTCGCCCTTCACCAGACACTAGAAGTTCCCCGTCCTTGAGCTGTGGAGCCCAGAGCTGGGCACGGTGCTGCAGATGTGGCCTCCCCAGGGCAGAATAGAGGTGAAGGATCACCTCCCTCACGCTGCTGGCTGCGCTCTCTACAACACACCCCAGGATCCCTCTGCCCCTCTTGGCCACAAGGGCACACTGCTGGCTCGTGGCCACCCTGCTGTCCCCCAGAACGCCCAGGTCCTTCTCCACACAGCTCCTCTGCAGCAGCTCAGCCCTCAGCCTGTACTGATGTGTGCAGTTACTGCTCCCCGGGTGCAGGACATGATCCTATTGAACCTCATCAGGTTCCTTTCTGCCCAACTCTCAGCCTGTCCAGGTCTTTGAATGGCAACACATCCTTCTGGTGTTTCAGCCACTCCTTCCAGCTTTGCATCATTAGCAGACTTGCTGAGGGTGCACTCTATCCCTCCATCCAGGTCACTCATGAAGAGATGTTCAATAAAACCAGATCCATAAAGCAAATGCTTACATCCCATCCAGGGATGAACAGCCACCTCTTAAAATGTGAAAGGGAAAAGATTCACCCAGAAAAACTCAGAGAAGAAAATATTTCTTCAGCAAATGGACTAATGTAATGATAACAGCAAAGGCTAACCAGCAGAGACAGAAAGGCAAAGTTATTAATGAATGGAGAGCAAATGAGTGCAAGAGCATGAGTCACTGCATTTGGGGATAAGGAAGAGAGGAAGCACCTGAGCAACTGGTGACAGTGGGGTGACAGAGTGAGCAATCCTATGGGCAGGGCCATGAGGAGAGAGAATTAAAAACAAAAACCAGGTGCCAAAAGGACAGGATGGGCACACGAGCCTGGTCTCCCTTTTTCCTTGTCTCTGAGCTGTGATAGCAAGGCACAGAGATGACACCAGATGAGCAAGGGCCAGGGCTGCAGGCAGAGCAGTGGGGCTGGTGGTAGTATGGTCGGGACTGTAAGTACAGCATTGGAAGTTCTGCATGAATGTGTGGAAGAACTTCTTTACAGTGAGGGTGACGGAGCACTGGAACAGGCTGCCCAGGGAGGTGGTGGAGTCTCCTTCTCTGGAGATATTCAAGACCCGCCTGGATGCCTTTCTGTGTGACATGGTGTAGGGAGCCTGCTTTGGCAGGGGGGTTGGACTCGATGATCTCTAGAGGTCCCTTCCAACCCCTACAATTCTGTGATTCTGTGATTTTGTGATTCTGTGACTGGCAGCAGAACCATCTGGCTGCTCCTGGAAGCCCAGTATGCACCCACAGCTTGCAGTGCCCTGAGTCACAGCTGGTTGAACTGGTCGGGTAGGAATCCTCCTCCCTGCTGCTCAGGATCTTGTGGGGCAATGAGCTGCTTTGCTTGGAATGTAACATTACTTCTCTGGAGTGTTTTTGTGTTTTCACAGTGTGTGGTAGGAACCTCCACATTCTCCACGCATGGACACATCGGCATGCCTGCAAACAGCCCTTCTGATAGGCCACTGTTATCGTGGATCTCACGTACAAGTGAAGTATCCTCAAATGAGAGGCCTCAGGTTCCTGCTGCTGTACCTCTGCCTCCCACATCCATTCAGTGGCCAAAAGCAGCTGGAGAGCAAACCAAAGCCAGGTGCTTGTGCCCAGTGCTTTCTGCAGCAGTGGAAACACGCTCAGCCTTTGTATCGGGTAAGGTGCAGAGCACACCGCGGCCAAGCTGCCTCGAGCAGCCAGCGGCTCCGCGCTGTCACTACGCTGTGCGCACAGAAGGGGGAGCGCTTTGCAGGCAGATGCGCAATGAAGTCCCTACACTGCGAGAGTTACATAATCCCTGTGTGAAAATCCGTGCGTGAGCTGCGTGCAGAGCCCTGCTGGGAAGGCAGTCCGAGGGGAGCTGCTGCAGCCTCTGCCATCACCGAGACCCTTCCGCAAACCACACTAGAGCAGATCAGCCCACTTCAGCTGAGCAGACTGAAGGAACCAGCCTCTGGCAGCTGTAAGGCCAAGGAACAGAACGCTGCTTTAATGGCCCAGAACGCTGCTTTAAGATTTACACCTCCTTCACAGAGGGGAGACCAAATGCCGGCACTCTTGGAACCAGAAAGTGTTTGTAGCTTTTGTCTTGTTGAATTTGATTCCTACTTGTGCATAGAACAGTGGAGATGTGGAAAATATCAATACCCACTGCTCAGCATTGATGGTAATGTCACACAACGTCAGCAACAGCACACTGTCCCACAGGTTATAGTCATTATGAACAGCACTGTAAGATGTCGCATGTAATCAATTTGCAATCTTTTCCTATTTCCGGAGCATTATAGAGAGGAAAGCAGAGAACAGCCACACAACAGCCCCAGAGTTTGAGCTGCATAGTGTATGGTGAGCCCTTAGCACAGGTGCTCCCACACCACAGGGACTGCACCACACAGCACTGGGACTGGGGAGGGCATACAGTCGGATTCCAGGCCAGGAGCTCACTGTTGCACAACCTGAGTGCTCCCAGGTGGGTCCTCCTCTGAAACAACACAAAACAAAACAGAACAGAGTCTCTTTTCTCCTTCTGAATGAATAGAATATGAACTCTAACACTTGTCTTGTTAGTGTTAACATGTGCTGACAGACAACGGTGCTTTGCCAAGCATCCTGAATGGAATATAAGCATCCATATTTTACTAATTTAAATCCACTGACAGCACTGAATTGTCCTGTGCTGAGCTAACGTGCCAAGTAAGCAGTTTGCATGCGCTAGTCTGGCAGGGAAACGTCACAGGCCATGCTATTTGTGCCTGAGAATGATGTGCTTGGAGCCTGCACGCTCAAACTTTATGAAGTAGGAACAGCTGTATGCCAAACCACACAGAAAACAACAGTCAGAAATCCAGGGAAGCAAAGTGGTCGTGCCGCCTCCAAATAAAGCACCAACGAATGAGGAACATCTCCAGGTGACCACTAGTAAGATGTGGCTGCAGGAAGCCGTGTCCCACCTGCTGCCCCTTGGTCCAGGTGGTGGAACAGCACACACATCTTCCTTCCATGCCATCATTCCCAGGATGCCGTTTCTTTCTCCCCAAAGATGCTTGAGACGCGGTGGCTGCTTGGCAAACCAATGCTGTTTGCCTCCAAAATTCATTCTGGAACTTGTTGCAGCTGCCTGAACACGCCACTCATCTGCAACACACCCTTCCTGCGTACACTCCCAGGCACTGCGGGCTGTATAACCAAGCAGAGCCAGTGTTTTACTGCAAACATCTGCATGGAACACTGGGTGACAGGCTATGCCTTTCCATCCAGGCTATGTGCAGCCTGCTTTTTGGCCGTTTCTGAAATATCACTCAGTTCTGTCATCCCGCAATCATCTCACGGGACGGACAGAATCACAGAATTATCAAGGTTGGAAAAGACCTAGAAGATCATCTAGTCCAACCATTACCAATACTTCCCGGCTAAATCATATTCCTCAGCACCACATCCAAACGTTTTTTGAACACTCCCATGGTCGGTGACTCCACCACCTCCCTGGGCAGTGCATTCCAATGCCTGACTACCCTTTCCGAGAAGTAAAGGCAGAGCTTCCCTCGGGTAACGCGCTGTAAGTGGCGAACAGCCGGCAGGAAGCACAGAAAGCAAAAGCTACACCGCGCTCCGGAGGGCCGCCCCGTGAGGCGCTGGGCTCCTGGGACCGGGCGGTGTCCCCGGTGCGGGGACAAGAGCCGTGGCTGCCTCCCAGAGCCGCGGGGGGACCGGTACCCGCGGAGCGCTGCGCTCTGCCCGGCGGCACAGCAGCCCCTGGCGGCACCGGGCGCGCTCGGCGTCGGGGACGAGCAGGGAGCGGAGAGCTCCGTAGTGCGTTCCGCGCCGCAGCGACGGCAGCGAGATGTCTTTAAAAAGCGTGGCCTTACGGACTGTGCTGCTCCGAGTGAATTGTCTTTATGACCTGAATCGCACGTCCTGATCAATGCAGCCCTGTCAGCCTCGGATGTGATAGAAAATGCTGAAATGTGGTTTTCTAAAAGCCATAAAAACACGCACATAACGATCTCCGATTCCCCGACATGGGACCACCGGGTGCCATCGGCTTCTAAGCAAAGCTCTGTGGCCCCATTTTTACGGTGCCCTCACTGTGAGTACGTTTTTTCCATCAAACCAAAGGGAGCCTAGAAGCGCTCCAGCACTGCCAGTCCCATTCCCACCCATTTTTGCTGTTCACGTGGAGCCACGCTGCTTTGTCTATTTATTTGTTTGCTTGTTTGTTTCCGATTTTATGCTTTTACTGCTGTTGTTGTTGCTGTTAGTCCGTAACAGTTTCTCACAATAAACGTACAAAACCTATAGAAAGTCTTTGCTCCCCTCGCAGTGTGGGGCCGCCCCGCTCTGCTCCGCGGCTCTCCCCCAGTAGGGGTCAGTCCGGACCAACAGAAGGGAAAGGATTTCTGCTGCAACACCAGAGCGCCGGCCGGGCCGGGGGTGGGGGGAAGAGAGACTCTAAGGAAGGGGCTCCCCAAAGCCCCGCGTAGGGCACTGTACCGGAGGAGCCCCCCAGAGCCCGGGGATGGGGACACAGAGCGGGGGGACCGCAGCCGAAATCCCGGCTCCGGGCATTCGTTGGTGCTTTGCCTCGATTTGTGCCTAGCGAGAGTGGGGACACGTTGGTACTTCGTGTGCGGAATGTTAATGCTAACTTTATTATATTTTAGTGTATTGTTGGCTCGCATTTTTGTAGCCCTAGCAGAGATTTCCGCTTCCACATCTCCATTAAATGTCTGATTCATTCTCTTGGCTCCCTGTAACGCCTCACAGCCACATCACTGAAGCGGCGGCGTTCTGCATTAGAGAAATATAAGACCGGGTGCGATTAACCTATTAACTATTTTTAATGAGCTCGCTCTGCTCCTCGGCCGCTCCGCGTTTGGGAGGAAGCAGAAGGAGCGGGAGAGGGCCGCGGTGCCACGCACGATCCCTCAGCGCTGGCCCCGCTGCAGGCAGCCCTGCAGCATCATCACCATTTAGTCGTAAAGGGCACAATTGCAACGTGAATTATGGGCGACAGTGACAAAAAAAATTAAAATCTTGACGGCATTTGTATGCTCTGTGTTCCTTTTCGGTAATCAGACCTTGAAGACGAGTTGGAATCAGCACACAACAGAGCGCCGGCAGTTCCCGGCTCGGTCCTTTTCCCAGCACAGGGAGGACCACGAAGCATTGGGTGCCCGCACAGTGCCCGAATGCCGCCCGGCACTCTCAGGGGGCGGCTGGCGAAGAGCACAAGGTGCCGGCGGAGCGCTGTATGCGCCGAACAAAGCGGCCGCGCCGCCGAGGTCCCCCGGGCCCCGCGCTCTCCGCTCCCGGCAGTCGAGGCGGTTCCCGAAGAGCTGCGCTCGGTGTGCGCTCATAAACCGACCACAAAACGAACCGAACCGCGGGCGGCGCCCGGGAGCCCCGTTCCAACGGCCCGTGGCACGGGGGTACCGCTCTGTTCCTTTTCTTCCCACGTCCCCGTGCTGAGTGTCAAACGCAGCAGCAAAGCCCCGCGGGTCGCTCCCAGCCGCGCCGCTCTCGCCCGCCTTTCCCTTCGCCTCTCGGCCCCGCAGACCCGAACGGGTCGGGCCGGGCCGAGGCTTATCCCTTCGGGCCGGGGCTGACCGGGGACGGCGGCAGCGGGAAGGGCCGGGCCCGGGGCAGAGCAGCGGCTCCGCTCTGAAGGTCGGAGTGGGGAGAGGTTGGGACGGCAGGAGGAGAAACGAGAGCGGGGATGGACGGGGAACAGGGATTGTAAAAGGGAGAAAGAGAGGGAAAAAAAAGAAACAAATAAAAAAAGACAGAAAAAGAAAAATCGGAAAAAGCAAAATCGTAAAATGAAAAACAAAAACAAAAGTAGAAAGAAATTTAAAGAAAAAAAAGAGGGGGGGGGAAGGAAAGAAAAAGAAAGATAAATGAAAATAGGAAAAACGGGGGAAAGAGAAAGTGGGAAAGAGAAATAGAAAAAAAAGAGAAAGAAATAAAAGGAGGAGGAAAAGGGGAAAGGGAAGAAAAAGAAGAAAAAGAACGTAAAGAACAAAGAAAGGGAAATGGGTGAGAAGGAAAAGGGGGAAAAGAGAAAGAGAAAAAAAGACAAAATAGAAGAAGCCTGAGAGAAAGGGAGAGAACAGAGCCAAAAATGGGAGAGGAGAAAAGAGAGGAAAGGAGAGGGGGGAGAGAAGTAAAAGAATAGAGAGAAGAGAAGAGAAGAGAAGAGAAGAGAAGAGAAGAGAAGAGAAGAGAAGAGAAGAGAAGAGAAGAGAAGAGAAGAGAAGAGAAGAGAAGAGAAGAGAAGAGAAGAGAAGAGAAGAGAAGAGAAGAAAGAGAAGAGAGAGAGAAGAGGAAGAAAAGAAAAGAAAAGAAAAGAAAAGAAAAGAAAAGAAAAGAAAAGAAAAGAAAAGAAAAGAAAAGAAAAGAAAAGAAAAGAAAAGAAAAGAAAAGAAAAGAAAAGAAAAGAAAAGAAAAGAAAAGAAAAGAAGAGAAAAGAAAAGAAAAGAAGAGAAAAGAAAAGAAAAGAAGAGAAAAGAAAAGAAAAGAAGAGAAAAGAAAAGAAAAGAAAAGAAAAGAAAAGAAAAGAAAAGAAAAGAAAAGAAAAGAAAAGAAAAGAAAAGAAAAGAAAAGAAAAGAAAAGAAAAGAAAAGAAAAGAAAAGAAAAGAAAAAAAGAAAAGCCAGCGGCGACGGGCCGAAGACAGAAGTTGGCTGCCGGGGCGGAGCGCGGCCCCCCCGCCCCATCTCATCTCATCTCATCTCATCTGGGCCCGGCCCGGCCCGGCCCGTGCGCTCAGCCCCGCCCGCCGCTCCGCCCCCGCCCGCCGCCGCCGCCGCCGCGCCCGCTGCCGGCCGAGCCCCGCTAAAGGAGGCAGGAGCGGGGCGGCGCGGCAGTGCGCCCGGAGCTGCGCCCCGAGCTGAGCCCCGAGCCCGCAGCCGGCGGCGGGAGGCGGAGCGGGAGGCGGAGGCGGCGGAGGCGTCGGGCCGCGGCCGGGATGCGGAGCCCCGAGGAGGACGAAGGGGCGGCTCGCGGGGCCCCCGCGCCGCTGTGATCCCGGAGAGCGGCCCGAGCGTTCCTCCCGCGGGGCCGTCCGCGCGTCGCAGCCCTCCCTCCCCCTTCGGCCGCCGCACAGCGCTCGCGGGGCGGCCGCCGCGGCGCAGCCCCGATGCCCGGCGGGGCGGCGGGGCCGCCGCTCGGGCGCGCAGCTCCCCGCTGAGAGCCGCGCTGGATGCGGGGGACGGGCGGCGGGGCCCCGCGGCAATAGGGCCCGCCCGGGGCGGCTCGGCGGCGGCGTCGTCGGCCGGCGGGCGGCGGGGCGATGCTGGCGCTGGGGCAGACGGACGGCGCGCCCCGGCAGGGCGCCTTCCTGCTGGGCAGCCCGCCGCTGGCCGCCCTGCACAGCATGGCCGAGATGAAGGCGCCGCCGTACCCCGCGTACCCCGCCGGGCCCTCCTCCGCCTCCTCTTCGCCCGCCTCCGCCTCGCCCTCGCCGCCGCTCGGCTCCCCCGGCCCCAAGGCCGCCTCCGGGCTCTCGGCGCCGCTCTCGGCCGCCACCCCGCACGGCATCAACGACATCCTGGGGCGGCCCTCCGCTCCGCCGCCCGCCGCCGCTCCGCCGCCACCCGCCGGCCCCGCCGCGCTGCTGGCCGCGCTGCCGCGCTTCGGCAGCCTCAGCCCCCCGCCGCCTCCGCCGCCGCCGCCCGCGCTCTACTTCGGAGCCGCCGCCGCCGTGGCCGCCGCCGGGCGCTACGCGAAGCCGCTGGCCGAGCTGCCGGGCCGGGCGCCCATCTTCTGGCCCGGCGTGGTGCAGGGGCCGCCCTGGAGGGACGCCCGCATCGGCTGCGCGCCGCGTGAGTAACCGGCCGGGCATCCCCGGGGCCGCGCGTCCCGAGCGGAGCTGAGCGGAGCGGAGCGTAACGCGCGCGTGTGTTTCCCCCTCCGGCAGATCAAGGCTCGATCCTGCTGGACAAGGACGGCAAGAGGAAGCACACGCGGCCCACCTTCTCCGGGCAGCAGATTTTCGCTCTGGAGAAGACTTTCGAGCAGACCAAGTACCTGGCGGGCCCCGAGCGGGCGCGGCTCGCCTACTCGCTGGGCATGACCGAGAGCCAGGTGAAGGTGAGCTGGGCGGCCCGGGGGGGGCGGCCCGGGGTAGGCGGCGGGGCCGCGCGGTGACGGCTCGGGGCCGCAGGTGTGGTTCCAGAACCGGCGGACCAAGTGGCGGAAGAAACACGCGGCCGAGATGGCGACGGCCAAGAAGAAGCAGGACTCGGAGACGGAGCGGCTGAAGGGCGCCTCGGACAACGAGGACGACGACGACGACTACAACAAACCCCTCGACCCCAACTCGGACGACGAGAAGATCGCGCAGCTGCTCAAGAAACACAAACCGGGCGCCGGGGGGCTGCTGCCGCACCCCGCCGAGGGCGAGGCCTCCGCGTAGCCCCGCGCACATGTACAGATGTATTTTTCTACGCTCCGAGCGGCCGGAGCCGGACTGCGGGCTCGCGTTCTCCTAAGGTCGCCGGACGCGGCCGAGCCGGGCCGGACCGCGGCGTCCTTATGGTGGGGTCGCCGGCGGCGGGGCCACCTGTTGAAGGCTCTTTGTAAATACCCCGCGGGTCCCCGGCTGTGAATAGCGCCCGTGTACGATACCTTCGTTGTTTTTTTGTACGGCCGCCGGGCCCCGCGGACTTGGGGGGGGAGACCGCTCTTATGGCGGTGGGGCGGAGGTGCCCGAGGCCGTGCCGATAAAAGGAGGAGACGGAAAGAAACCCCAACGGAGCCGAACTCACGCTGGTGGGAATTGGCGCAGCCACTTTCGGGCGGAATATAAAAATCCATTTAGTTGCTGTCATTGAATTTAAGGTGTGTTTTCCTTTTGTATCATACAGAATACTATAGAATGTAAATTGTTTTCTTCTTCTTCTTCTTCTTTTATTTTTTTTAAGCTAATAACGATGATCTATCGTGACATAGCGTCTTAACCTTTATTAATTTATATTAAAACCAATTCGGTTTGTAAAGAGAAGGAAAAGCCCTTTGCAAGCCCCGTTCGATGTAATGCACTTTCTGTTCGCAAACAAAACAACGATAAAACCAATTAAACCCTTCTCCCGCCGTCTGCTGCCTTCATCGGGGGTACGGAGCAAATAGGAACGGGGCGGGGAGGGGGGAGGGAGGGGGCGAAGGGGAGCACAAAAGCACAAATGCGGGGCCGAGCGCGGAGAGCTGCCGGGGAGGAAAAGCCGCCCAGCCGGCGCTGTGGGAGTGAAACGGGATGGAGAGCGGCCACGGCCCCGGGGCAACGTCCCGCCGGCCCATCGCGTCGGGCTGTAATCCGCCCTATTTGGGTATTTGCTCGGGGATTCATTTCTTTATTTATTTAAATCATGCTGAAAGTGCATTCTTTTTAATTCGCCGCGGTAAAACTCGAGCCCCGTTGCTCAAGAAATACAGCGGCTGTTAGAGTAACGCGTGGGCGCCGCGCTCTCACCGAATAAAAACTTAGGAAGAAAGCGGCGGGGTCACGGCGGGGAGCAAAGGCTCGGCCAAATGGGCGCTCATCGGCCATCCCGCACCCCACACCCCAAATCCCGCACGTAATGAGGGCCATCCCAACCTCCCCCATACCCCCCCCCCCTCCGCTGCCGCCCGGTAATTGAGCAGATCTATTAACTTGTTACACTAGATTTGTTTAAAGAGACTATTACACAGTCATTTAATCAATTTGTTCCACTGGAGGTCCTGACTTATGAGACACTCGCCGTATGATTCCTTAATGACTGAATTAATTTGTTTTAATAAAACCAACATTGTGTACGGGCGCGTTTCGAGAAATGCCATTTCGGAGGCGCTTCCCCCGATTCGCTCTTCCCTTCGGTTTGTCAAAGTCCGGGGCCGCCGTCATAAGCCGCACGGACGGGGTATTTTTCTTTTTTATAGCGTCATTAATTTAATATGGATCATTAGTTCTTTATACACACGCATGTTCTGACAAATGTACCCAATGAATAATGCACCTAATGCGTTCGGGCTCAAATGCATCACGCCGTAAACAGAAACCGACGCTCGGCGGCGGCGCTCGGATTGCGGCGGACCCGGCACCGGTGCGGGACGGGGCGGCGGAACCGCCTGGAGCTCCGCGGCTGCGGGGACGGGAACGGAAGGGAGCGGGGAATGGGACGGGAAAGCCGAGCTGATGCTGCCGCTCCCTCCCGCCCCGAAACGCTCGCGGAAAGTTAACGGCGGTACGCGGCGGGGTCACCAGGCCAGTCTAAGGTCGTTTTAATTCCGCCCGGGGGTTAATTAGATCACTGCATTAAAGCAAAAATAGACTATCCCCTACTATCCCCTAACGACGACAGGCAGGTTTTTTTTCTATATACGTATACAGATATACTTCCTCGTTGCTCCGTTTATGAGAAGGACATAGGATGCGTATCAGCAACGAAATCCTGCCGTCAGTTCCTCAAATCACGGCAGAGCGCTGCTCCGGCCCAACGCGGCCTTCGGGCCGTGTCTCCTCCTCTCCACTTTTGGGGCCGTGCACCCCACGTTCCCCCGCTCCATCCCCGCCCCACGCTCACGGCCGCCGTTTCCCAGGCCGGGGAGCGGCGGCCACCGCGTCCCCACGGGTGCGGAGTTCCGCAGTTCAACGGGTGCGAGCCCTCGGAGCCCACAATTACGAATTATCCCGGCCGGGAAAGGAGCTCCAGGGCCGGTAATAATATCACCGAGCTCTGCTCACAGAGGGGCAGCTTTAGTGAGCAAAACGAGGGGAGAGGAAAGAGGAGCAGAGCCGCCGGCTCGGAGCGCTGAAGCCCGGAGCCGCCTTCCCCTGCTCTGGGGCCGACTTCTCTCTGGATGGAGCTGTTCCGCTGCGCGTCGGGGAGGCGGCAGCCTCAGTGCCTTCAGCTCCGGGAAACGTGAACCCGGCCGCAGGCTCTTAGCCCGCATCGTGCGTGTAATCCCTCCCGAGCAACCTCCCTAGGCGAGACCTTCAGCCTCTTTTGCCTATGGGGCAAAGCTTCTCTCGGACAGAGACACGGTCCCGGCAAACGTTTCTTTTGAAAGGAAAATTCCTAATCGGTTTCACATCTGCACTTCACAGCGTGCCCTACAGCCGGGCTGGGAATCGGGGCTCGTATCGATTGTCACATTGAGGGCACTGGGTGCATCACTCACAAGCAGGAATAACGCTCTGAGTTACATTTCCAACAACGCCAGCCCTCCACAACGATTGCCAAAGAGTTTTAAATCTAGCCGTTCCCCCCCTCTGCTTTTCCACAAGAGAACGAGCGGATCTCTTAGGAAGCGGGGCGATGCACCGGCACAGCCAGGGATCGGCGGGCAGAAAAGCACAGAACAGGAGCTCTGCAGCCCATGTGCCGGGCAGAACTGCAGAAACCTCCCCGGTCACTAACGAGATTTCTGTAGTAACAGCAGGAAGCAACAACAGCACCGTGGTACACAGCGAGACAACGACAGCGGGAACTCTCGAGAGCAGCCCCTTCCTTGGGTCCGTCCCGATATCCAGCGCTGTTGCTGTGAGTTGGACCCGGTGATCCCCACGAGTCCCTTCCAACTCGGGCTGTTCTGTGGTTCTATGGAAGCAGGATCAGGTTTGTCAGCTTTTTACAACTGGGAAATGCCGCGTTTGTTGCACGATTTACTTCTTTAATTCCGCCAGCTTGGTGTGGAGGGCTTCATTCGTTAGGAAGCCAGAGAGGCTGCCTCGACCCTATTTTTAGCAGGATTCAGTTCATGGGCAACGGGGAAGAAGAGCTCACAGGACCCTCCTGCCCAGGCCACACAGAAGTACTTCTGGAACGCAGAATCTCACTGAATCCCATATGTCTGAAACACGGGACGGGCTGTGTGCAATAGCCAATAACACAAAGCCCTGTTAGCAGAACCCCTCCTTGCCCCACGGTGTCACCCCCTGAGCATCTGGGCAGCGTCTCCTTTCCATGACCACATCACATCTTCCTCATTCTGCCAGTTGTGCCTTCCATGGTTAGAAAAATCCTCCGGTCTAAGACACGCTTACATAGGATAAACGTATACCTAAAACATATCTAAAACCAACCCTTACATGTCTGAGTGCATCCCTGCACACGTCTTTATTAGAACAGCTGTTAATTGCCTGAGGTCCCCAAGGAGGCCACCAGAAAGACTGCCAGGGCCCCACTGGGACCCAACGGAATACCTGGGCTGGTTAAGGTGCTCTGGAGCTGCGTGAATCAGAAGGAAAACAGCTCCCCCTACCCATTTTATTAGAAGGCAATAAAATCTGGTGGTGTCTCATTAAATTTAATGAGCTTTCATAAAATAACCATTACGCCGTGGAGGTAATGAAAAGAATAACTACGATGGTTAGTAAATAAACCAGCAAGGGGGATGCCGTTCGATGTCCCAGATACCCACATGGTGCCACACCAGTAAACAACTCTCAGAGTGAACTCCGCTCCTTTGCACCCTTCTGCATTGTCCTCTATCCCAGTGCCGGGCACTTCTTTCCTCCCATATGACATAAATGCACTCAGTTCAGCAGTGTTTGCTTTTATGGTGCTATAGGTAACTGCCAGCACTAAATGCACTGCTCTGAAGTTTCTTTTAAATCCGCACTCGCTTCTGAATGTCACTGCGGAGGTTTTGGGGACAAACTCCTCATTTGGAATAAATACAGGCACATGTTCATATCACGGTGACAGATGAACGAGGATCTAAAATCACAACCCAACTTCCCCAGCGCACAATACCCAAGTGTTGGAGCCCTATTTCTCTCACGGTTTTTGTACGAACGCATCACCCAGTTGTGCTCTTCCACACATACTGCTGACAGAGGTGGTTGTCTTCCTTACACTCACCCTGCCCACCTGCCCTGCTGCTGCTTCTCTCCCAGCCCGAGTGATGAGCCCTTTGCCTGATTCACCAACTGCTTCCAAGCAGAGTGGGCAATAGTCCTATTTTATGGGAGAGGCAATGCAATTTTTGTCCAATTATAAATATTGCAGCCCTATTCCTTCCCCCCCACCCCTCCCCTTCCCCTTCCCTGCCGCAGCAGTTCCCGAAGACATGTAAACCTATAGTGTTATTGCTCCCTAATCTAGCCGAGGTGATGAAATGGTGCCAAAACTCGCACTGCAATTTCATCAGCATATTCATGAGTCGCACTTTTGCAGTGTTGCAGAAACAACACAAATTGGTTTGTGAATTGTGAACTCCCCCTTCTTCCTCGTCGTCTTTTTCTTCGGAATGGCAAATTGAGGATTAGCAAGGCGAGTGTGCCGGGGTGACTTTGGGACCCGAGCACCGAAGTTTGTTTATGTACCTCTCTGCCTTCCATCATGCCTTCTCCCCTCGGCCGGCACCGCTTAAAAGAGAAGCAGGGATCGGGGCTGCAGACCCGTTCCGAAGGCTGGATGTGAAGCGCAACCCGCACGGCAGGCTTTCATGTGGAGCCTGATTTAATTTTTCTGCAGAAAGATCGCTTTAGACTTGCATTGTTCCCGTGAAATAATGAAACGTTACTGATTTAATTAGAGCTCAGTTTTTCAGCCTGTGCTTTCTATATTGTTGAAATTGTGTTTAGCATGAGACAAACCTATCAATAGATAAAGCAATTTAAAAGACACAGCCACGGAATATATTCTCTTCTCCTTTCCCTTTGCCAGTTTCAATTCATTGCTCAATTTAAGGATGGAAATAATGTTTGTCACAGAGTACCTGACACATGAATCCCACAAAATAAAAAGGCAAAGAAAGAAAGATAAAGAAAAAAAAAACCAAAAACAAAAACCAACAAAAACAAAAACCCAACCACCAACAAAAAAAGAGCCGTGCATCTCCTGCTTGTGTGCTTAACCCGTTTACAGTACAATATACAGACAATCCAATCGACTCCCCAAAACAAGGTTTGTAAAGTTGCACTACTTCACAACGGTTCCTTTAAATTCAATAGCTTTCTTGTATTTTCTTTCTCCTTGAACCGAGATACTTCTCTGAGGTGTTATGTCGGGGTCCTCAATGAAACATCAGAAAACCCCCGAGGATGCCCCAGGACAGAGCAGCACGGGGCAGTGCTGTGCCCGGGAGCAGGGCAGGACCAGCGCCTTGCCCGAGGCTGAACTCCCACCGAAGAACAAAACCAGAATGGGATTATCTGCATTTCACTCATCCTGGAAATAAAACCCCTGAAACATTCGTTTTGCTATTCAATTACCTGCAAGGCAGGTGAGAAATGACCGGGGAGCACCAGTTGGACTCGGAAGCCCTACCAGACAACCGACACAAATGTCTGTTTCCTAACACATACTTGAACATGAACAAAGTGTGTTTTTATCTCAATTTGAGGCACGCTGATAGAAAACTACCTTCACTTGGGTGATGTACACAGTAAAGTCCAAATGAAGAACAAAACCCAGAAGGGAAAATCCTCGAGAATTCATAACCGTGATATTGTGTGTGTATATATATATATATATATATATATATACATATATATATATATATATATACACTCTATCTATCTGTCTGTCTGTCTATCTATCTATCTATCTATCTATCTATCTATCTATCTATCTATCTATCTATCTATCCATCCATCTATCTATATCGTAGACATATAGCACATCACCTCTAATGTCATCCCCAGTAGCAGAGTGGGCAGATTTGGAAAACAACTTATCTTGTGCAAGAACAACTGCACCAGTTCTGTGTTGCTGCAGGAGCTGTAAGATTTTCCTACTGAATCCCAGAGGGACTAAGGAGGGCTTCTATGGGCTGAGGCTTTTTTTCACTCCCTTGTTTTCTGTAAAGGAAAGAAGACTTCCCGAGTGATCTGACATCCACCCTTAAATTACCTCTCAGTGCAGAGTATCTGTATCTGCGCTGGATAGTAGGAGACTGCTCGTTTCTCATATTGATTTACACAAGGCAGGGTAGTGAACGTACAATTAATAGCTGACTTCATTGCAAGCCAGCTGTTAGCCCCATAATTTACAATGGTAACAGTTTAAGAATAAGAAGAATTATACTAGTAGAAACTATATTTCTGTATTTTAAAGGTCAAACTCAACTTCCATTAGGGTTGGTTGGATTCTGATTGACTGAAAACAATGCTGCATCCCGATATGCAGCTGTGAGTTTCACCTTTTATGGCAAGAGTAACTTGCATGGGACTTTGCATAAAAACAGGGAGTTTCCCCAAAGAAAACCTGGGAAAGATGAGCAAGAGCAGAAGAAGCACCAGGCAGAAACGCCCTGTGCTGACCCCAAGGCAGCTCTGTGTGCCTGATTTCAGCAACACAAGGTCCAACTCAGGCTCTGAGGTGGTTTACAAATGTCAACTCTGAATTGCCAAAATGCCAGTGGAGATGCTGCCATTATGTTTTGCTATAGAGAGACACTTTAGATGAAAGGAGAGGGAAAACAGCACTTCCTGATATGCGTATGTGGACATTTGATCCGCAGCGCCCGTCCTCAAATCCAGTTTTGAGGAGATGGCAGCTCTGAGGCCTTGCTGGAAGCACTGGCTACTCCTCTGCTGCCTGCACAAGGCAAACAAGCTCTCATTTTCCAGTTATTAAACCAAGCTGTGCTGAGTTGTCCCTTTTTGGACTACTAAGACAATGCACACTTTGTATTGATCCTGGTTATATATTGTCTTTGTGTATGTGACGAAATAAATCCCTGCAACACAGCCTAGCACTGCAGCTGACAGATGAATTTATTGACAGAGCCTTCCTCGATACACCAGGTCAAATTTTAAACAGCATTTCATTTGTTGATGCCCTTGAAGCTAAGGTATGATTTTCCTGTGTCACCCTATTGGGAACTAATACTAGAGGCTCACACATGAGGACTTTGTGTGTTTTCAACACACCATTCTCAACTTCTGTAAATAGGACTAGGAAGTTAAATGCTATGCGCAGTAAATAAAGATGGTCTGATAACCTAAAGGTGGCCATTACTTCTCATAGTCTTTGCTCTGCTGTCACCAGCGCTGCAGGAAATATTTAGGAGATAAGAGAGGAATGCACCTTTCATGGGATTGAAGGCCAGTTCCCCACTCTGGCAACTACACCTGGGAAAAGAGACCTGGCATGGTTTTGGTGGCTACAGGAACGTGGCAAAGAAAATCTAAACATCGAGTTCCATAAAACACGAGCCTGTGCCTGCCTAGTTTCTCATTCCAGGAGCTTAATGTGAAAGACAAAATGCCCTTATCCAGACCGAGCTCCAGGGCCTTCTGAAGCCGTCAGTTATTTAAACAAGTTCTGCTGTTGCGTGGCTATTTCTGGATGTGGATGGGAAGGAAGATGAAGTCCTGCCAGGGAACATTTCAGAGCACCTGAGAGCCGAACATTTCTGGCCTTATGAGGTAGATTCAAAGGCATGGGACATCTTGTAGGAGCTCCGAAGAAGCATCTGCACTTGATGGCTCACCAAGCAAGGCATTCCTAAGCAGTTCAGTTGGCTCTGGCCAGATTGCAGTGACATGATGAGGGCATTCATCAGCGCCATTGGTTTGCACATCAGGATTAGCCTGCAGTACATCTTGGACTAAAACAGAATAAACCCTGCAAAGCCTGCCTGGAGCTGGAGAGCGGGCGCCTGCATGTTTGCACGGGTGCTCTCCATAGCTTACTGCTAGTATCCTGCCATGGCGCGCTGCAGGGAACAGGGCCAAGCACAACAGCCAGAATAATAAACAGAAATTCCACACGATTACAAGAAAAGTTTCTCAGAGTTAATATTAGGATGAGCAGCACACTGGGTCACAGGCTGAATTAACCCAGAAAGAATGGGGTATGATTTTAAATAACTTTTCCAGTGCCTGACTACTGCTGAGTGCTCCTATAATCCAGGGGAAAGTATGTACATTCTTGCTGTATACATCGTTATTTTTGCATGCTTTACAGTGTTGCTCATTTAAGAGTTTAAGCATCAATTATTTTCCTCACTGACCTTAAAGAAGTGATTGGTCTCCCTTCCTTGGGCAGTGGGGATGCAAGGAATTTGAATTCAGCAGACAAGGGAATAAAGTCTCAGTGGGTACTTCCAAGGTGAGGAACTGAAGGTCACAAACAAAGGCTGCAGGTAGGTACCCCTATAAGGAGGGCTCCGCTCATCACACTGTCAGAACTCAATATTCCACCTCCATAAAAGGGTTCTGCTAAGATGCTTACATTGTATTTCATTACAGACAACTTAAGAAAAGGATAGCAGAAGAGGAAACTGAGTAAAGGAAAAACAAGCATAGAATGACACACTTTTTAAGCTTTCTGTGCCTCAGAAGGTAGAGAAGCTTGATTTGGGGCACAGGGAAGAGACAGCAGAGGTGCTGCACCATCAGGAGATGCTCCTACTGCATCTTCAAAAGCTGAACTGAGCTCTATTTGCAGGTTCATCTCAGAGAATCATGAAATCAGTAAGGCTGGAAAAGACCATTCAGTTCAAAGTCAACCCACCCCCACCATACCCACAAACCACGTCCCTCAGTGAAACATCTCCAGGTTTCCTGAACATCCCCAGGGATGGTGACTCCATCACCTCCCTGGGCAGCCCATGACAGTGCCTCACCACTCTTTCTGAGCAGAAACATTTCCCAATATCCAACCTAAACCTCCACTAGAACAACATAAGGCCATTACCTGTGTTACTGGGAGAGGAGGCTAACCCCCACCTTGCTAGAGCCTCCTCTCAGGCAGCTGTAGAGAGCCATAAGGTCTCACCTGAGCCTCCCCTTCTCAGACTGAACAATCCCAGAGAAGCATCCCGTTGAGCAAGAAAATGAGATGCTGCATTTTTCCTCTTTCCAAGTGGGCTGAGACCCTTTATCATGGGTTTTATTACCATAATGATGATTTTAGAATTAAAAACAAGAATGGGGGGATTAGCAAAGGAGATGAAGTCCCTTGCCACTGAGATTAATAGCATCAACTCAGAACAGGGGATCCCACGTTACAACTTGTGGCTGGTTCTTTGGATGTATTCGTCCTGTTAATGGTCATTTGCTTAGAAAAGTATGAGCCCAAAGCCGAAGTTTTGCTGCTTATCTTGTTATCCTGTATTTGGGGATTAGGTATCTATCCGTTCATTTTTTATTTTTTTTTTAGCTGGAACCACGCTACTTTCTCTTTTGCTGAGTGTTCTAGGTTCTTCACTGGTCTTATTCCAGGCCTAAGTTAGAGGCCTTGGGGCTTCTGAATGATTAAGAAAAACAAACAACGTGTGACTTAAGACTGCTTCTTCTCAGATTCCACCCTTGGGTAAACTGCGTGCCCACAATAAGTACGTACTGACATGGTTTCAACATCACTGTTCTGTGGAGAAGCAATGACAATTTTGATGAAGGTGTGCTCACTACTGGAAGCCTACCTGGTGTGCAACATCAAGGTATAAGGCAGGAGAGCTCTACTCGCCCCTCACCTGTACCAAGGAAAGCTCATACACCCTGCTCCCTCAGGTTACTCATTCCCAATAGATAAACTGCACCCACATAAACTGAATTACAATTTCTATGGCTGTCGCTCAGGCAGATGTCTGATCCCCTCCTAGCACTCCCTGATCCTGGCAGCTCTGCAAGGATCATACTTCCAGCAGACAAACTGTTCTTAAATAGCTTTCCTGACTGCATTAGGCACAAGCAGCACTTGCTTCTATTTTGGGCTTGCCAACCCTCACGGAAAGCCCTACATGATTTCATCTGGATGCAGCCAACAGAGCCGCACAAGGACTTTAGAGGATTCCACAGAAGGCACTCAACTGAGTACCTGACTTTTCAAAGCTGTTTCTGCGTAACCCCAAATGTGATTTTAATACTCTATGGGGCAAGGTGGAGGCACATTTGGTTTACCTACACTTCCTGCTGGGAGGGAAACTGAGATGAGAAAGGTTTTGCCCAAAGCTTTCTGTTATATTTTGTCATGCTTTTTCCTGACGCTCTCCTCCTTTTCAAGATCAATTCCCTCTCAATGGCTGTTCCTATTCCAGCACAATGTTTCCACACTTATGTCCGATCGATCAGGGCCCACGCGATCCCTAACAGGATGCTCTCCTTCTCTTCACTGTCCGACGTTTATCTCCACGTAACAGAATGGAAATGCCCAGGAAATTTACACAGGGTTTTGTTAATATTGTTTGCTTGTTTTGCTCTCCCCACCGGCAACAAAAGAGTTGTCAGAAGTAATGTTTATAATAATTTAGCGGATTATTTGCTTATTAGATATTAATCATTCCGCCGCGGCTGGGGCCCGTGGTGGTGCTCCTCTCCTAGAACAGCGATTCTGATCTCAATTAGATTATGTCTCTCTCCTTTACCTCCCCATAAATCATTCCGGCAAACTGAAATTAACAGCTACTGGAGCGCATTAATAATCTGCCTCACACATTGGAAAATGCATTAGCCGGAACCCTCCCATCACTCTGACTGTTAAGCACATCATTTTGTTTATGAAATATAAACATTTCATGGAAGAGCTCTCACACATTTCTCCGAGCCTTGTGACAGCTAAAATGATTGCCCGCAATTGCCAGTCAGTCAAGCGCCCAAATAAAGTTTGTTTAAAGCCATGGCTCTGTGACCGCCCTATTTTCTCAGGCATTTAAAAGCCCAGATTTAAAATAAAATTCCTCTTTATCTGGGGAGAATAGAAAAAAGAATATCCATAGGAGCTGCCTGGTGACAGATGTACGGTTTGCAGAGGCTCTAGGTTTCAATATCTGGTTTTGCTTCACGTAGGAAGAAGCAATGCCAAACTCTCTGCAAAATAAAGCTCAGAAATAATTTAAGGATGATCTAATCAAAATGTTTCGTCTCTGACAAACTGACGTTCAGCCCTGCATGCTGAGTAACGTTACGCTTTAAACACTTGGTGCCCTGTTACAAAGGGAGGTTCAAAGAAGAAACGTACATAGTTCCATTTCAAAATGTAATAGGAAAATGCACCACACCAAGAGCATCACCGTGGAACATTACGGTGATGCTGGACTTTTGGGGTGGTGTTCTTACAAAGCAAAAGTCTGTTGGCAATTAAATGAGGTACCGGAGTCCTCACCACTCAGCTCAGGAGCTTCACCTGACACCAGTTCTCAGACTGCCACCAGCTGGGGGAAGCTCTGGTCTCTCCCACAGCATAGGCTGTGTTTCATCCCGGACAACTCTGTGCACAAACAATACAGCACCCTGCATGTAGTGATGGCAGAACTATCCTAACCCAATAAATTCAGTGGTCAGTGACTGCTAGGAAAAAGATTTTACAGGATCAATTAAGCAGCAAAAATCAGAGAATGTACCACTGAAACATAAGATCAAGTCATATAAATGGTATAAGTCGCATCCAAAGAATTTATGCCCACATAGTTGCAACAACAAAACTGAGTTTTGTTGTTGATACCACTCTGTATCAGTGGTACAGAGGAAGCCCCACATGCTCTACAACAGGCTAAAAGGAGGGGGTAGTGAGGACAAGGTCAGCCTCTTCTCTCAGGTAAAAGCAACGGGATGAAAAGGAATGGCCTCAAGCTGTGCCAGGGGAAGTTCAGGTTGGGTATTAGGAAACATTTCTTCTCAGAAAGAGTGGTGCTGCAGTGGCACAGGCTGCCCAGGGAGGTGGTGGAGTCACCATCCTTGGAGGTGCTGAAGAGCTGTGGAGATGCGGCACTGAGGGACGCGGTGAGAGGACAACGTTGGGAGTGGGCTGGCAGATGGACTTGATGATCTTAAAGGTCTTTTTCCACTAAACAGTGGTTCAGTGAAACTGCCCAGCAGCCAGGTGTATTACCTGAACACAGAATAGCAATGGTACAGGGACCTCAATAGCCGTTATCATATCTTAATCTCAAAAAGAACAGTAGTACTTGAACCAAAGCTCTGAGCACGTTACAGTAGGCATGCACCTTTGACTATCTGAACTGGGCAGGAGTTCTCCTGTTCACCAGCCTCCAGTGGACCTGAAGCAGTACCCCATGCTTTGATGAACAAACTTTTAAAATGCATGCCTGCTATAAGCCTTGGTTCCACAGCCTTCTGAAAGCCAGGCACATGCTTACATCCCCTGCTGAATGGGAGCTTGCATGAGCACAGCTGCTAAGATATTGTACCAGAATGGAGCCGAGACAGTAAATTCCTGGGGGTACAGGCTGGGCAGTTCTCATTGAGCCGTGGTCATCTGCACACTGATAAACAATAAATAACTGTAATGAATGGCAGTATTTTTTAAATACAGGAATTAGCTCGTTTAAGATTTAGCTGAGTTTTGTTTATTATTCTCAAAATGCATTCACAGCATATAGAGTAATGTCTCCAGAGGGCTGTACTGCCGTGGAATATTATGCGACTCTCTATCAATAAATGACACAGCTTTTTACATGTTTTAAAGTAAAAAAATAATTGCTGCTCCTTGTGGAGTTATGCAATTAATTGCCTAATTATTTTGTTAAGTGTCACTACTAAAAGAAAAACATCGCTGGAGCTTTACGGGCAAACTTTAATCTGAAATAAGGGTGAAATTCTGGGAAATAGCAAATATGCTGCGTATCTGCACCATGGTGAAGTATTAAACTCCTAATAAAAATGTCTTTGACTTGGGGAAAACAGAACTTGTTTATCAGTAGCTCGAGGTGATTTTTCCAGACTTTTTGCTGGCTCATCACGTATGACCTCTCCCAGTTTCCTCCGTGGTGCTCACGTGCAACTCGGCAGAGCTGGCTAGGAGAAAGGGAGAGGGGAATTTTTCTATGGGCAATGGGCTCTAAGGAATGGTAGCACCTGCACAGTGCTTCCATTGTGGCTCTGCTCTTTCTGAAAGCTCACGTACTCTCTGCTTGCTCGACAAAAAGGCTGGGGTGAAGACCTGAAGAAATGGACCTTTGCTGTCTGCAGGCTTGGGGTGGGAGAGGCTGGGGGCTTGTGAATCCAGCTTGTGGCTTTTGAGAGTGCTACAGAGGACTGTGCCATATAATGCCTTCATAAACTGATCAAGCTTCATCTTAAAGCTGCCCAGGGCTCCAGTTCCTTCTTTTCGTATTAGAAGGCTCTTCCAGTCTCTCATTCCTCTGCTGTTTAGAAATAATGTAATTGCTCAAATTTATTCACAGTCAGTTCAAAGCCATTTGTTTCTGTGCCAATATTGTCCTTTAGATAAAACAGCTCTCTTCTGTTGTGCGATGGGCAGAAGATTTCAGTTTCTCTGAAACCAGCAATATTTTGGACACATAAGAATTAGGGGTGACCTGCAACAGACCCAGAGGTTACACAAACACAGACAGACCTGGTGCACAGCACTATTCTGACCACTGGCACATGTTAGCAGATGCTGCCTTAAAAAAAATCCTCCAAGCAAACCTGAAATTCTGAGGGAATTTTTTAAATCCAATGTTAGCAGAATAATGAACTGCTCTAAAAAGTCCACTGCTTACGCTCAGTAGGAGTCCTTGGGAAAGGTCACCACCACTTGTAGCATTCCACTGGAGGCTCCACACTTTAAACAGCACAGTACATTTAGATGTGTCACTTTGCTCCATCTCCACCTGAACTGGGGGTCAAATGGCTTTCCTTGCAGCCTTCTACATGCTGGATAGAAGAAGGGCAGAGGCAGGATTTGCTGCAGCCCGCTCCTCTAACCTCGAGTCCCACTCACTCCTTCACAGAGTCAGCATCTACCTCAACAAGCAGCGGTTGTTTCATATTTATTTTCCTTTTCCTTTCCTGAGATCTGTTGGAAGCTTTTGAGAAATGGCTGCCATATGATGTTTATCAATGTTTTTCTCTCCCTGGGTAAGAGAAAGTATGAAGAACATATTTCATGATGAAGTGGGTTTCTACTTAACAGGACAAAATGAAGGCCAACTCATAGATCAACATAATATGTCAGAGGAGAAAACAGTTCAACATATTGTAAACGATATCCAGCTTAAAAAAACACTATGTTGGAAATTGAGATCCTGATTTAGGAAAGTACTCAATGATGTGCTTGAAACTAAGCACACACTTAAGTGCTGGTGGAGCTAAAGGATTTAATCGCTTTCTTCCATTAAAAAGATTACAAAAAACGTATTTTAGTTAGCTGCTTCTTTGGTGTTGCAATGACTGCTATGCACACAATGTGAACAGAGACAGTGTGGGAGGTTCTCCCCATTGTAAATATGGAAATAAGTGGGAAATATCTATGGAAATCTCCTAGGAATAACTAGGAAAAAAAGCAACTTAGCAAACATTCCCTGTGATGCATTAACATCAGGAAAGTAACAAACAGGTCAGTAGGCCCGCAATACACAAAAGATACAGGGCTGAAAGCACAACATGCAGTTTGATTTTTGCTGGCTGAAGTGGCCCTGAGAGACTGAGAAGAAGTTTGTGACTTCTGAAGTGAGCAAACACCAGCGTAACAGAAGAACTGCAGCCACTGTGCTATGTCTTACAAGGTAAGGGTGGTTTTCACACAGGAAAAAATTGCCAGGAAGTTTCACACTGTGCATTGTATCTCTGTCCACCCATGCATTTGTTGGTGTGAGAGCAGAGCAGACTCTGCACTCCCAAGGAGCCTTCATAGAATCATTAAGGTTGGAAAAGACCTCTGAGATAGTCTATTCCAAGCATCTACCTACTGCCAATACTGCCCGCTGACCACGTCCCTCAGTGCCACATCCCCATGGTTCTTGAGCACCTTCAGGGATGGTGACTGCACCACCTCCCTGGGCAGCCTGAGCCACTGCAGTACTGCTCCTTCTGAGAAGAAGTTCTTCCTAATATCCAGCCTTTGCTACTGAATTCCAACTCCATTCTTCCTTTGAAACTTTAAAACACCTCCAAATTAACTTTGAACTCTTGAATTAAAAAAAAAATAAAAATAGAAACCAAAATCAAGAACAAAGCCCTATACCTGCCACCTCCAGGGCATGGGGCTTTATTTAACCACATTCTAAATAAACAACCTAGCTGCTGGAGCTGAAGGCTAGTGGTGACACATGCCAGCGCAGGAGCTGGTTGAAGGCAAGGCAGGAGATACACATTCCTATAGGCACAGCTATACCAGCTCTGCACACCCTCCTGCACTTGTGGGTCACAAATTACATACCACGCATTTCCGTAAGGATAGGGAAGTGGATGCATCCCATCTAAATATAGGCATTAACTGTGCAATTGCACAAGCAGATGGCTCCTGCGCTGGTCCAGCTACGCTCATTTCCACTCCCATAAATAAAAACATGAGCAGAACAGCCCCGCAGAAGTATTTACGGAATAATTTTCAATTGTTGACACCGGTGGGGTAAGCACTGAATGCTAAAGTTTATGATGTATAATGCCTCCGGCTACCACGGCCCCAATTTGGACAAACCTGCCATTAACACCCGCGTGGCAGTTATTTTACTGGGGGTGACAGATTGTGAGGTAGGGAGAGTAATTCAGACTATTACCCAGGTGAAGGCATGAAAGCTCAGTGATATATGAAGACCACTTAAATTCATTGTATCTTGTACATCACATCTTTGATAGATTATAGCTGTGGCATTAAAATGGAAATGGTTTCTCTGAGGCCTGACAGGGGCTGGGGTGACCCGTGACCTCCCTCTGAGGAATGTGACTGACCGAATTATCAGTTAAGAGAAAAATCTATGGGGAATAGACTCACAGTGATGGAGAATCCACCATGCATATATATATTTTTTAACTTTTGCTCTGATTGAAAGCTGTGCCGCTCAAAGCTCCCCCACCTCCTCCTTCCCCCTCTGCTCCCCCCCAGCCAATCCCAGGCTCCTCCGCTCTGATTTCAGATCGGCAGGGCCTGCGATATTGATTGAAAAATTGTTATTAGAGATAGTAGGTCTTCCTGCATGCTGCCTACTGATTTAATTTGGAAAACATTTAATTTTATGAAGCGGTAAATGATAGTGGCACGCTCTCTCGTGTTAGGGAGCAGCTGGCTCTTTAGCTGCTCGCCGTCACTACTCCCAGGTGTCCTCTTTGCAATCATGTGTTCCCTTCCCCTTTGCTTAACAAGTTATTTCAATTTCTAAACGAATGCTGAACAAGAGAAAGACAACATGCAAATTGAGATCCCAGCCGCCATTCACACATGAAAAAGTTCCCCTGGAATTCCCTCAACTCTGCCCGTCCCTCCCGCCCTCCCTCCGCATCTGTCAGGAAAAAACAGGGGCCTTGTTCTCATCAGATTGTTTTTACCAATGACCTGACACCACCATCTATAATTAATTACATCATTTACATTAGACTATTGACTAAACAAATACATAAATCATAGGCAGAGTCAATAGACGCAGACATATTTAATCATGTTCTAAATAATGATTACTGCTCCCATAATGCAATAATTATTTTCAGCAGCTGACTTGAATTAATCTTCTGTCAAAGTGCCATCTGAAAAAAGAAAGTACATCACAACAAAGATGAAGAAGGCAGCCCCGGTGAAGGAGAGACTGTCTCGCACTGCGTTCAGTCTCTTCCCTTCTCCCCCTCACTCCTCACAGGGTCTGGAGGATGACCAGCCCCATGCCACATCTAGATCCAGATGGGGTTTGGGAGGCAGCCTCCACTCGGGCCAAAGGGGCCCAGTTTACATGCACCAAACGTGGCCGAAAACCAGGCTGAAGTGACCCTGAACAGACACCGCTCTCCATGGAGGCTAATGCAATTAGGGTGAATTTAACTCTCATTTACTTAAAAGCATTTCAAAAGGCATTTCATTAATTTGCAAAGCACACATCTGGTCTATAGTGCCGGTCCGGCTGGCACGCTTTGACCGTGGCAGGATTTCAAAGGGCCTGCAAAGCGGGGCCGCACTCCTCCCACAAAGCCAGCTTGGGGTGATGGCTCTGTATGAGAGCAGCAGAGGATTTCTGGTCAGGATACCTGACGTTTCAGCATACAAGGGAACACTTTCAGAGTGAGAAAAGAGATCCTTTAACAACTTTCCTTGACACAAAAGAAAATTGCGTGTCAATTATTGACTAGGCTAATAAGTGAGCCATTTTGATAACATACAGCTTGATAAAACCTCACTGCAGCTGAATGCCTACTTAAATTGCAACCCACTACAGCTGTCTCATAGTTCTAGCATACAACAACAGGAATTACCCTACACCAATGCTGGGCAACGGTTGTGTAATTCTGGAAGTGAGAAAACCTATCTCATGCAATACCTTACTTCTAAGAGAAAGGAGGCAGCAAGCCTCTAAGCTGATCACAGCATCGTTTTTCTTCTGTCCTCTTGAATCATCAAGATACTACACCCAGCAAATTCGGTCCAACAAAGCGTTCTTCATCTTCAGGATCAGAAGCAGTAGTGAACACCAGATTATTTCAGAAAAGGACGGGATTTCTGAAGCACTTCTCTAAATCAAAGCCTCCTTCCTACTAACAAATAAACAAACAAGCCAACCAAAAATCGGGCAAACTTAGACCCTCAGATGCTAATGTCTCAAGTAGGAGTTAATTAAATCGTAGGCTACCCAATAACGAGGAGGCTATATGTGTACAGCTGATTCTTTCCGTCAGCAGACATCTACACGTAACGTGTTTGCTGTAACACCCCTAAATAAGCCTGAGGAGAGGTAATGAATGGCATTTGGATGGGTAGCTTAGTATTCATAGGACTTCACAACACTGCACTTCTGAATGCTTTTCTAAAATAGAAGAATCGGGCGGACTGCACTGAAATATTCATGAAGGATAATGAAAAACAGCCATCAATGACAGCGTTATAGGTTGGTTAATATTGTATGATGAGTGTGTTATAACCATAAATAAACAAGAAGTATAAATGATAGTGAATATAAATAATCACTACAAATAATAAATAATAAAAATAGGTTTGAGAGGGAGAAGTGATCGAATCAGGGCAAGCATCAACTACTGAATGGCCTTCCCCTCTACTCCCCAGTCTCAGAAAGCATTCAGAGCTGACAGAATTATTCTCCTCTCTAAAGCAGAACAATGCAATGCACTGTGCTTCTTTCTCTTTCAACATGCATTAATAGCATTTGCACAATATGCTATTGTAATAAAAAATAACTATCTTGACCTTTTAGAGGGTACAAAACTTAAATGGGCAATGGTCACAAAGAGAAGAAATCAGAAGGCTGTATTGCCAATAATGTTATTTTCTTCACTGGAAATAAAATGAAGGCATCTCAGTGAGCCATCTGTAATTGCAGTTTGCTTCAATGCAATCTTCAATCTCAGACTTTAATCGTTGGAAGAAAAAAAAAAGGCTAATTTTACTGGTTTTAGAGATAAAACAGCAAATGCCAAGAGAGGTGAGAGATCTTCAAAAAAGGAAACGAACTAATAAAACGAAAGATAAAAGCCAAGATACTGCACTGGATGGGGACATGAGAGGCGCTGATGCCCCTCTGGGTCTGCTACTTATCTTATATGAGAGAAGGAACAAGTTACTGAAATTCTCATGTTTCTTTTACAAGCAGTAGAACAGTAGTAAAAAATTCCTGATGCCTTCTTTTCTCTTTGCAAGTGTTAATGAGAAACGATTTAGCATTGCAGAAGACAGCCAAACCCAGCAGAGGTGTTATGTATAGCAGAAATACTGGACCACAGTGCTGAAATTGAGCTTCACAGCTCCATCTTTATGAGACTGATTTAACGACCTTCTCAGTAATATGGCTCAGAAACAAATGCAATCCTTCAAAACTTTTTGGAAGTGCCCCCTTTTTAAGCCAATGCCCACTACTGGCTGGATGCACTAAAAAGCTACCCAAAGGATATCCTGGAAAGTGGGAAAGCTGGAGTGATTGATGTGAAACCCTGTGCAGGTGCACACAGCTAGGAAAACACAGAGTACATCAAGGATGTCACTTTCGCTTGCTGTTTCCATGATGCCCTCTGGATTTATCTTATCTAGGTGACCTTCTGTGTCACACCCAGTGGCATACCTTACACCGTGACATCTGAGCCTTTGAGCCATTTGCTATCTTGGTCATTCTTCTGCCCCCATCCTGCTCCCACACACATTCGCTGACTGTACAGGGTTGCTGAGAGGCTGCGGTGCAGGTGGAGACTTTCTCAGGGAGATGCCTGGCCTGAAGCAGACGATCAAAGGCAATCCATCAGGGCACAAGTGACCCTCCATGAGAACCACCCTGCCTGGGAGCCAGCACTTCAGCCAGCTGCCTCAAACCAAGTGCAGTATGATCGTTATTAGTCACCTTTAGAAACACAGTTATTAGACATGTTGTTAAAAGGATTGCTCACAGCATCTGCAATTTTTTTTTCTTTTTTCCTTTTTTTCCCATAAACAAATTCTTAGTCATTTCTTTACAACCTTACACTGAGATTATGCTTTTTAGGGCCCGCTTTCTGTTGATTTGTTTGGCTTTAGAACAAAACATGTCACATGTAAATGACTCCTCTGTGGATCTTTGTTTTTTCCAAGCTAGAGGAACATTCCTGACCAAGTTCTCACTACTGAACATAACAGCCAAGAAGTGGAGAAGCATTTCACCCTTCCTGGCACTTGAATGGGATGTTGGGGGAATGTTGTCCCACTGATGGAAACAGCGCATGGATATGAGCTCACAGCCTGCCCCAAAATCCTTAATAAAGAAATAAGGACCTTGTATCACAGGCAGAGGTAAGTAGCCAAGTGATACAGCTATTTATAAGCTTTTGTTAAGTCTGTCACTTTCAGCTACGTCTAAAAGCAACCTTTTAAAGTGATGTTTCAGGAACACAGTCAACAGCAAGGCGAGCTGGTCTTGGGCTTGATTAGATTTTGCTCCCTTTACCTTGATGAAACGATGCCTTATTAGCATTCCAAAATGAGTGCATGCTCTAAATGTAAGTGGATTTTAATACAATCTTTTTGAGGAAATGTCAAACTTCATTGGGTACATCTCCTCCCCGCCCTCCTTCTCCTCTGTAACGGCAGAGTTCAGCAAGGAACCGTGCCAAAATAATGAGCAAGGGACAGAGGGAATTTTGGAGTCAAGGTAAAAGATGAGAAATACATTCTCACAGCAGCGATGCTGCTGCGGGTCTGCTGCCATCTGCTTCACTCAGAGCCTTCCCTTTGGTTTTGCTTGGGTGCAGCCAACAAGGCTTTGGCTTCATGTAGTTTTCCTGACTACACCATTGTACATAAAACCACACACTGAACGCTACAGGCTTTGCTGGCACAAAGCAGTACCAACAGTTCCAGCTGCTAATGCTGGCTGGAAACATGAGCCTAAGCATTACTTTTTGTTTGCACACCAGTTTATTTGGGATAGGAGAGGCCTGAGGAGGTTAAAACTGCCCTCAAAACTGCCACTGGAAGTTGAGGAAGCCTAGAGTGAGAAAAAAAAAAAACCCAAAACCCAAACAGGCAAAACGTATCTGCTTAAATTAAATTAAATATTAACATCCCGTGCTTTAGAGTTGCACAGTGAATGTAATATGTGCACTGTTAATGAACCGCAATTTATTTACACCTCAAACAAAGAGTATCCTCACTGCCCTAAAGTAGTTAAATTGCCCTCTTCCTCGTGAAATTTATTGCCATTTAAACATGCCAAAAGGCCATTCTGCCGGTCATTACAATAATCTATCATTTCTGCAACTGCTGGTATCCTGTTCTGTGGTCAAATTCAATCTGAGAAGGGTCAACAGAATTTTTCCACCAAATGCTTCCCTCCTGCCTGTCATCAATTTACTTTTGTCAACAAAAAGGGCATTACTACCGAATGAAATAGAAGATCCCCTTAAGACCTCTGGCAAACAGCGAGAGCTTCTCTGACGTATCACATCTTTTCTGCCCGCAGATGTGTGTGAGCTCTGACCAGAACTGCTCTGAATGCATGAGCAGGAGTTTTGTAGCGTGTCAAAGCTCCTTGCACCCCAAAATGCAGTCACATTTGCAAGTACCACAGAGTTACACAATATTTACAACTTATCCATAAGAAAATACTTTTAAGAAAGGGCGGCAACACAAAGTACTCACTGCAATTAAACTTGTGGTGATTAAACAGCAACAAACACACACACACACACACACACACCAGGTTCAGGACACCAGTTTACCAGGGGAAGTCCAGCTTTGACCTACCACTGAGGCTTTCCCACTTTAAATGTCTCACGTCCCTCCTGCAAGTGACTCACTGAAACATGACTTTGCTGTAAGTGCTGGGCAACTCTTGATTGAACTGAGAGCATGGCTCTATTTTGGCTACGTATCTGTAACTCCAAGGGACTGGTCCAGTGCTGTATAATGAAAATAATAACACTAGGAAAAAAAACACCATCATGTCCTTCAATGATTTTTCATCTGCTAGCATCAGGAACCACAAACCCAAGTGAAACCACTGAAGTAACTGCTATCCATCAACATTCCTGCTGTGTAGCTGAGGGATGCCAGCACTGTATTCTGTTCCTCAGTACAACTATTACATAATTATTAGGTATTGTTCACAAGCCTCACAACAAAGAGCTAACTACCTTTTCACTTGCACATACAACACAGGGAAAAATGAAAGGCAAGGAAAGGCATGATCATGGCAGATGCACTGTTTGAAATTCACCAAGCTTTTAACTTGGATGGTTCTTGCTTGCAGAAATAGCCTATTGTCCTTGCTTTCCAGCAGTTATTCCTTGCTGAGAAGATTATGCAATGGCTTATGTGTTAGATGGAGAGAGCATGCTATTCCTAACTGGTGGCCACAGGAGAGGCCTGATAGCATTTCTTAGAGGAGGGAGGCAAACAATGGCTGGATGCACTGTTACTGGAATAAGGAAAAGCACAACTGAGAAATCAGAGAGCAAAGAAACGGGAAATGAACACAGCCACAAAGCCCTCAAAGGTGCAGAGTATCTGAAGTATTCCATATCACACTGGCTCCAAGCAGTGCTGCTCAATGAGCAGTTTCAGAACAGTTTAATTCCAGAGGCACTTGCAGGGTACTAGTGGTACTGCTGCATTTTTCCTTTGATTAAATCCTTTTCACTATTTTGATTTAATCACCACGTACCACAGATGCGATAGTTTGTTTATACCACCTTGCCTCTTGGCTCTTTCTTGGGTGGACAAGACATAGGTATCAACATGGAGTTTCACTGCCTTCTTCTTATCCTGGAATCCTGTACTATCATCACCCAGGAGAACCCCTGTTTGTGTTGGCCTCTTTCCAATTAAAAAAGGATTGTTTCACAGAGCCATACGTTTTGATGAACTACTGCACAGATTCAAAGCAAGAGACATTTTTTTACGCCCCAGCGAATCAAGCAACAGAACTTCCAGGAAGCAAAGGTCATGGCTTCGCTTTCTCTTGCAGAGCAAAATAATTATACCTGTTCTGCATCCTCTGTCTTCCAAATTGTTTCACTGGCCAAACAATAATGGATCTTGCTTTGAAAAGCGCTGACTGATGCAGAGTATGGTACTTCCCAAAGCCAAACAGTTTCTATATGGAACTTGTGAAAGGACTCAAGCACTCAGCCTAACATTCAGACCAACCAACACAACAGGGTTGGTAAGGGCAGGAACCAGGAAAAATACTACCAATGCATTTTTGCTACTGAAGAACCATCTGAGCTTTGTCTACTTACTATTCTTCTTCAGACTATTTTCCTCCCTGTAAAAGTGTGATGATCAGATGCTACATTTTAGGAGCACTGGTTTGGATGGCTATGAGGGTACCACAATTTTGGAGAGGTAGGCTGTCTCATCATTTTGTTTTTGTATAGGAAGCCAGAGGTCTCACCGGGCACATTCAATGAAAACAACATCCATGTTTGGAGCCAAAAATTCACTCAAAGACTGTTGTTTGAGCTGTGAAGCAAAACCTCCTTTAAAAAGCCTCCAAAATAATCGTGTCAAAGTTGTATAAATGCTAACAATTTATTCTGAGAAAATGAAATCTGCTGAGGTGAGACTGAGAGGTGTTAAAACTTAATGAATATAAAAATATATAGCCTGGCTCACACAGAGCTGAGATTTCTTGAGTTGGCTATCAGCCTCAGCATTCCCTCTTATCTCATTTTTTAATTATTTGGAAACATCCTTTGCTGGAAAAATGATGAAAGCTGTACCCCAGTTTGAATACAGTGCAGGTGATGAGCAATTACTTGTCTTGACTTACAGGGAAGATTTGGCCAGCAAAAAAACCCCACAAACAGACTAAAGGGATCTGAGGTGCCCCTCAGTTTCTTTGAATGACTGACAGATACCCGTTGTCTTTGCACTCAAACAACCTGCAGGTGGGCAGAGAAGACATGGCAAGCAGACCTTGATCTCTAGCAAGCCTACCATGTTATTTTCCAGTCAAAGATGACAGAAATCAGGTAAAGCACAAATTCTCAAAGCATCTCCGCCCAGGTGCTACCCTTCAAAGCATCAGGCAAAGCATATATTTGGGCTTTAAGCAGAAAATGCCACGACCACCAGCATTTCTTTGAACAATCTGTTGACCAAACATGCTGCCTGCTAGAACTGGGCCAGCACATGAGATTTCTCTGCCCATGTTGACAAAAAGACCAGGCCTAAGCGACTTTCAGCTCATGCACTTAAGTTGGAGACCCAGCAGCTGCACTAACGCACTATTACTGGCCACTGGAAATTTTGATGCAGGTCAGGTGGACAGAAGCTCTTATTACTTCCAGAAGTCCTACTACAAAAAGGTGTTATAAGACCACCAAAATATCCTTTATCATGTACGAAACCTCCTGCAGCTTTCTGTATCTATGTGGTGAATTCATCCCATACCACCTGCTTCCCCCAGCCAACACCACAGTGCCCTCTGCCCTTCCCTAGTGTCCCTCACTCTGCCCACTCACTGTCACAGAGCCCTCAGTGGTAGCAACAAGCTGCCTTTTCATGTCAGTGGTTTATGTTGCAATAATAGGATAAATTCTGACAGCTGGAGAAACATGGAAGGCAGGAAATTAAATGATAAAAACCGAAGGTGAGCATCAAGAATTGTCTCGGTCATGCAGAAAGACCCCTTCTATGCTCATCCTTGCATCAGACATCAGGCACAAGATGAATTTGGAGGACTCGTGAACCAGGAAAAATTCTCAATAAGAGTACTTCATCCAAGAAGCAATTTGCCTCATCAGTAATTTTTCAGTATTTCCTTTTGTCATTGTTGAAGGTGCTTGTGATTGAATACGAGTTTTGTTTCTCACACAGACCAGTTGTTATTTTGTGACTTACAAGTTAAGTGAGACTTAAATGCATGCATCTGGCATCACTAACTATAAAACGAACGAGAACCTCAGAAGTCAATACTGAAACAGTAAAGCATCATAGAGCAGATTGGTAAGAGGTTGTGTGGGAGGGAAAAAACTTACATCAACACCATAATCGTGTTTGTTGGCAACACTGTCCATAAAATCAGCCAATGATGGCATTCTTCGTAACTCGCTGGAATCAGTTGAAAACGTCCCCGTACATTCAAGGGTTTGGGATCCTGACTTGTGCAAATGACTTATTTTTATAAACTCTGTGGTTAAACAGATCTTACATAATGTTTCATCCCCCCCTTCTCTTTCCTCCCTGCTCCTTTCTTTTGTGTGCCAAACAGCATCTGCCAAACCAAGCACTTCAGGATTGCTGTTTTGGACAGCTGGAGGAAGAGACCCGGCAGTAGGACTGGAGCTTCTTGCATATCAAGAGCAACTAAGACAAGGATGGGAGACCTTGTCACAGTCACATGGATGGCGACAGTCTTTCAGTTTTAATCCACTGAGCATGTTTACTATTACCAGATGATATTGCCAATTGACAGCAGTTATTTTATGAATGGCTGATTGTTTGCCATAGTAATAAAGGAAAAATAAGGAAAAAAATAATGGCTTTGTCATAATTAAATTTAAAGAGGCAATAATTCTAGCTTTTTGCCAATAGGCAAAAAACATGACTTAAGCTTCTCAGGTTAGCATCAAGTTTCCTGACTTGAGAAACTAGGTCACACAAACCTAACATATTTTGCAGTAATATATTTGCAATTATTCATCTATGTTTAATAGTTTAAAAGCATCTAAAGAACCTGCTCTGGCACAACAACTGGGCAAGGATAAGCCCATTAAAAATCTCCTGGATCCAAGGGAATGACAAATACTGTTACTCTTTACAAAAAGCTCATGGCTCATGTTTGTTGTCACTGCTGTCTAGGCTGTGACAAACATCGAGCCTCAAGCAAGAAGGCACAAAACACTTTGTGTCATCAAAACATGAATCTGAGCTTTGCCTGACACTTCTCCAGCAAAGGACTGGGGCTGACAGCTTATGGGCATGCAGAATTATTGCTTGCCTAATGTTGAATAACATAAGCCCTCACAAATCAAGTCTCACTTTTCAGGTATCCTAATAACTCACCGTGTAGAGACGTCTCTTCCAATGACTGTACACTGAGCTAGAGAAGCCAGCACCAGCGTTGGAAAGTGCTTGGCATAACAACACATCTGATAGCAATCATATTAAATGTTTATTTTCTCTCTTAGGCAGATAGCAGTTGCAGAGATCATGACTTGCGGCAGTCCTTGTAAGCAAGCAGAAAACAGTTTGAAATGGTGTTTGGACAGCTGATCTCTGACAAACTCTACCTACTATTTTTCTACTCATAGGCCAGTATCTGAGATCTTCAGTATAGCTCTGCATGGCATGGTGTGTTGTTATAATGCAGGAGATATACCTCAGGGCTCTGAGCTCCTCTGTTGCTGAAGACACTCAGTAAACAGGTTGCAAGCGGAAAGTTAGTGACAGCTGCCCACCAGACTGGTGGTATTTGCTGGGATCAGCTTTTTGTTGGTTTACTGTGAAAGCATGCAGATCACATGAACTCATGCATCTTACTACAAAATCATTTATACATACATACACACACACACATATATATATACACACTTATCCTCCTACTCTGTGTCTTCCTCAGTGGTGAAGTTAGCTATGGAAACATTTGTTCTGGTTTCAGTTCTCCAAGCTTCTCTCTGCCCCCTATACAGGCACGTTGGCAACCTCTGTGTAACAGCCTTGCTCGCTGATGGGATTTCCATCTCGTCACAGACTGATGGATGGCCTCGTTTACAGAGTGTATTAACACAATGCCAACAAAGAACAGAAACACTGCACCATGTACATAGGGTAAGAGAAAAATGGGAGTCTTCTTCACCCCCAAATGGATGGGAGAATGCAAGGTAGCTGGTGGGTCAGAGGTGGTGGCAGATTATATTCCATCCTATCTATACACTACCCACGCAGAAACGATCCGAGGCTGATCACTGTACAAGATATAAAGCTCTGACTGTAAAAGCTTTTTTGCCTTCTCTCCCTCAAACTGTATTTGTTTTCAATTTTTTCTTGAGAGCTTTTCTGTGAGAGCTTACTTGGCAAGCTCTCACAGGCATCTACTCCTGGATTCCTCACTTAGCTTACACCATCCAAAGTTAGTTTTGAAGCCAGGTTTTGAGACTTGGCTCCCACCCTTAAAAGCAGCCAGGGAAGAGCTGCTTTTCTGGAGACACAACAAGGCACGGAGTGCCTAGCTCTCTGGGAAAGCTGTTTTCCAGGCTCAGAAGCTCCATTAGAGATGGCTGTGATGCCTGTTCTTACCAGTGCCTGTCCTGACTCACACAATTACATCTCCTTGCAGCCACTCTTTCACCCTGGCTGAGCACATTTCTGCACTCCAATATCTTAATTCCCCTGTGCAAAGTTCTTCAAAAATATAAATTAATGCAACAAGTGGTATCTGTGGAGACTAAGACAACAAGATCTAGCTGAGAGGTACTGGTAGAAAGGGACTGCTGGCAAAAACTGAAGATGTTTCAAGATTAGTTCTGAAGTTCTGAACACAGTGTCCTAGAAAGACGGGGTAGTGTTTCTTGAGGAAAACAATTTTGAAAGACTTTATTCTGCAACCCTGCGATCTTCCAGGAGAAGGTGAACAGTAGGGCTCTGAAGGGGAACAGTGGTGAATGGAGCTGATTCTCTAACGGCTGAAGCGTGGACGGACCTACGCAGCGGCACGGAGCCGACTGTTTTTCCCAAGACAGGGTGGACCCAGAGGCTCTTGGCCAGCTTCCTGCTTGCAGTTTGTGTAGTGCCGCTGCTACCCTCCTGTTTCTGTCTGCTGGCACTACCTGTAGCTATCTGAAAGCTCACTTTAGACCATGAGGTATTTGGCATTGCATCCATGCAGCCGCCACCGCTTCCATCCTGTACCAAGTTCTGCTGCAGGGACTCACAGCACAAGGAAAGAGAGACCTGTTGTATTCTGCAGTCCATTAAGTGTTCAGAAATCCTAAACATTTGCATACACAAATACTATTTTTCAGTGTGCTTCTAAGTACTGCTACTAGCTACAATTTGTACATAAAAACTAATTGAAATAAACCTCCCTGCTGGTACCAAGGTAAAGAAAAGATATCTTTATGGCCAATACATGACTTTAACAACACATTTTCAACATTACAAATAAATGACAAGAAAAACAGATGCACCCTTCCACCTGCCCTACTGTTGACTGACACGGGTGTTGTGCCATCCCTCTGATGGGAAGCCTCACCCTGTACAACACCAGCTCCTGAATGCTCAGAGAAATTGATTCTTTGCAGGAAAGCACCAACTCACCAGCCCCTGGGCAAGGCTCTTCTATCTATATCTGATCTAGGCAAAGAATATCCATTGTATCTCTTCAGAAAGTAACAGGCACACTATATGTCTTGGCAGCAAATAATCGTGTCTTTCTGCCAAAGCTGTTCTGGATTTTATTACTCTTCCCGTTACAGTGCAGACTTTCACTATAAAGAAGACTTTTTACACGGAAACCAATAAATATTTGCCTTGAAGTCTAATTTGCACAATATAATCTCTTTTAAAAACAGAAGGGAATCCTGGAGGCAATGTTGCAAATTTATATTCAAACCACAAGAATTTTCCTGTTTTTCGGTAGTCCTGGTGCAGCTCCAGCTGTAATCAGCTCGCCTGTCCCAAGTCCCCCACACCCACTCCATAGGGCTGGAGCACAGAGCAACACCTCTCTCTCAAACACTGGCAGATGGGAGGCCTGCTTGCCCACGTGGCTTCATGTCAGTGCTAAGCTCTTGTACACCTATAGAAACTGACAAACTATTATCAGCCAAGGAAACCCTCACTTAAAACATTTTCTTTCCCTTGGTTGACTTGTCTGCCCTGTCTTTAGGGCTTCTTCTATTGTCCTTTTCCTTCTGAACCTGTGTTGGGCTGGCTGAAAAGATCATACCACCACCCATCATTTAAGGAATATGTACATAAGTTAGAATGATACTTCAGTTTTTTCTTATGTTGATTTAGCTTTGCAGATCAATCTTCCAATGCTGACATTATTTCCTACGCAGTATTCATTTCCTTTGAGATACCTCTTCTTAAAACTGTTGCAGCAGTACTCATCAGAGCCTATGCAGAAGAACAAGAAACAGCCTGTGTAATGCAATGAGGCTGCCAGTCAAGCAAGGCTGCCCTTCCCCAAGGAAGGAAGCAGCTTTATTGCTGCTAACCCACAGCTCCTGCAAAACTATAAAGTGACTCTCAACATTTAATGTCCTTGGCAACAAGCAATGCGGTTGACTCCATTGTGTTCAGGCACTTCTATAAACCAAAGTGAAGATAGTTGGCCAAATGAAAGCTGGAATTGGATTGCATCAAATATGATTGCTTCAAGCTCCGTTTCCAATTGTGTTTGATACGGCTGTCCCCGAGGTCTGAACTTGCCTCTCTTGCACAGAAGCACATAGGAGATGACAGTCCCATTGCGTTTTAACAATGTCACTGCTTAGCACAGTGCCACAAGCGCATGACAGGAGAGAAGTGACAGGGGGAGCACATCACCCTGTCTGTCACGTGGCTTTTGGATAAATGTCACTTGGGATGAGCAGTATGGGAAGACAAAGTGTAAGAAAGGTGGGGTGATGGGGGTTCTAAATACTGGCATAGACCTGCACTCCTGTTTTTTGAATACTATCCACAGTTCTCAAAGGTGGGTGCAAAGCTGTGGTCATATTGATAATAAATGGCATCTGAAACGCGACAGTCATCTCAGCATTTTGCAATGCAGATAGGGTTGTGTCTTCTGAGCAAAGCAGCGTGCTGCCCTCAACAGAAAACCCTGTTTATCACTTGGAGATGCAATAAAAATAACAAATGTCCAGGGTAAACCTAATTCACTGTGCTACTTAGTATTTGAAATACATAAATATGTCAGGCAAAAGACCTCTAATAGACCCTTTTATCCTGGTAATAGTGTACATATAATTTTCCTCTCATTAGTACAAAAACTACCTAGGGAACTATCGGCCCATCCTTCATCCATTTAATCTGCATTAGTTTACTTTTACCTTGTGTTTAATCTGCTTTCCCTCAAGGTATTTTGAATAAATCAATAGGAATACATGATTGTTTAATGATTTTTAGGAGAGCTCCCTTCGACCACAGCTGCATGATTTAGAATGACTAATTCCACTTTTTACAATTGATCCCCCTGCGTGTGGCTCATCCATTCCTGCCGGTGTGGGCAGAGGGCTGGGAGCCTCCCATGGAGGGCAAGAAGCAGGGTTTGTCCTGTGATGCCCTGCCCTAAGTTTGGCTGCTGTGCCAGGAGGCCTAAACAGTGCTAAGGGACAGTGCTCCCTCCTTCCCTTCACAGCCCTGGTGAGATCTGCATTAGGCCCTACGTAAAATTAATCTGTTTTCTTCCCACTAAGTCCACCTTATTTCAATGTTAGCAAGCCGCATGATGTATGAACACAGTGGCAAGCGGAGCAGTATTGTATCAACTCTCAAGGCTGACAGTGCTATACTACTGAAGGAAAAAATATTGGCAGTTAGCTCCAATAAGTCAGAAATCTTCTCCGATCAGGATGCTGACAGTGATTGAGATGAGCTCTGTAAGACTCCTTACCAAGTGTCATGGTGCAGAGACGTTACAGTTTATGGTGAATAATCTATTTCTCAAGGGTTTTTTAGGTTGACTGCAGTCCAACAAAGTCTGTCAAGACAGCTCACAGCTGAGCACTGGCCAAGCATTCATTATTTATCCTACGATCTGCTTGCTTAATCACTTCCTGAAGCTCTTTGCAAGATGATAAGGACTTCTGGTGAGACAAAGAGCTCTCAGGTACAGATCAGAAAGGATAACTCTTGGGAAGCTGGAAAGCCCCAGGGGCCAATGGGAGAGGAGCAGCCCACCACTGGCCACAGCCCGCAGTAACACCCAAGACCCAAAGCAATAATATGAACAAGGACAGGGTCTTTGCTCCAGGTAAAAGACCCTGCTCTAAGCAGCAACACATCAAATTCTCCTGCCACCCAAAACTCCATACTGAGATGCCTCATTTCATCCCAGCAAACACACGTGATGCACTCACTGAAAAGTGATCTGATCTGATCCCACACAGAATCACAGTTAGCAACTGGGATATACACCTCTTCACAAGCCTTTGTGTTTCCACCACTTATACTCAAAAGGCAAAGTGTATGGACGAAATTATTTTTCTTACTAGTAATGAGATCATATCTTACACACATTGCTTTGCTTACAGGCACACATTGCTTTTTGGCTTTTGCAGCATACCATGTTGACCACCCCAGGGCATCTTTTTTCCTTCTTAGCTAGAATATTTACATTTCACTGTTTGATCAAATGGTAAAAGCCTGTTTCTATCAACAGGGCTAACCAAACAACTTGTAGCCAGCAAGGAAGAAGGCAACATCAGAGAAGGCAGTACCTACAAAGAAGTTAAGAGGAGAGATTTAGGTTGGCTGAGTAGCCTGATGTGCACGGCCTGCACGCTCACTGCTGTCAGCAGGGAGCACTGAACACAGCTCTCAAAAGGTCTGGTCCCATGTGAGAGCCTAAATAGAGACTAAGTTCAGCAAATCTAGGCATTTAATCACACCTAACAGGTTAATCTGTCAAGCTTTAAGCGAAACATGCTTATATCCTTGGGTTAATAGTATGTCAGAGGGACTTTTAGTTTGTCTCCAGATCGAAAATCCCCTGACTGCATGTCTGCACTGCCAGCCAGCTCTTGTTCTGCCTATGTGTGTGGGCAGTGGTGAAAGCAGCACTGGTGCCAATGGGATGCAAGTAAGTATTAATAACTGCAGAGCAGGTCTGCATTGCCTCAGAAGGAGCTCAAGTTGTTTGTGCTACAATTGACACGATGGATGTAGCATTCAAGCCCCACATTTAACGTAATCTTGAGGCAAGATCAACTAGTTTCTCTGCTCATTTTCCATACAATTGGTCACTTTTGCTAAAAAGCCCCAAAACATTGTCACTTTTAGAGGCCCAACCATAAGTCTTGTAGTTTTTGAAGCATTTAAGAGTGTCAGGAAACTGAGGAACAGAAGCTGGCAAGTTGCCTTGTGAGCAGTGAAACTAACTAGCTTACACGTGTCAAACAACAATGTTGCTTAGCTGGGATTGAAGATGATGCATGCTGCCTTTAACCTCAGTTCTGCAGTGAGACCTGGGTCAGATCAGCACACTGGGTGCTTCTCCTGAACCTCTCCCTCCACAGATCTTAACAGAAGAAGCCTGGCATAGGTGTGTCTCTACTGTCACTCAGATGCTGAAGTCTCCACAAGGCTGTGATAACACTTTCCTATGGCTCCTAAGTTTGGTGTGATTTCCAAATGTGCAAAGAGCAGAAAATGGTGTTAATCACTTCATAGCTCTTTTCAACTACTAGGACAGATTTTATTTATGTTTTCCCCTACAAGAAATAAATTTGTTCTTAGCTGCAAATCAGGAGCAACCCTTCAGACCTTACAACAGTATAGAAGTACAGTTTAACCGTGCTTTAGGCTAAGAAGCCAAATTTCACAAGAGATACCAACCTGTTGCCCCCCCCAAAAAAAAACAGAAGTTGTTAGGAAATCAGCCTGTTAGGGTGCAATGCACCATAAGGCGACCCTTTACTTCAGGGTGACATGTCACTGGCATGCAAAATAAGGTGCTGTACTCCTGGGTGCTGCCTTCCCCGTCAGAGGAACCATTAATCCTATTAATTACATATAAAAAGTCTGGTAGCAATTCTACAAATGAGTAAACACACAGATAAAAGTGTAATCGTACTAGCACAGCAAATTGGATTCAGGTCCTCATTGAACAATCCTGTTTCATTTCAGCAATTTTATTATCACTGTTACTGGAACAAATTACTTTATTAAACAGAAGGGGCTTTTGTAGAAGAATTTCTTCTTGTGGGCAATATCATGAAGCTCAGTAACACAAAACCAGCAATTACACTTGTCAGGGGATTTCTTTAAGCAATTCAGCTAATGGCTTGTGACGGGTAAGACTCGAAATGTTCATTCAAGCCTTCCCTCTGCTATAGAGCTATATTTTGTCAGCACAAATACACGCTTTTAGTGAAATGAATGCTTTGTGTCAAGGCTTGGTTGAGATTCTGCACAGGGCCAGAAGACATGGGGCAGGCTGATGTATGAGATGAGGCAGAACTCCCAGTCTATGACAAGAACAAAGACAAATCCCACTGCAGGGGGAAGAACTGCTGTGACAACCCAAGCAACAAGCCAAGGAAGTCTCCAGCTCTCAGTCATTTCAGACCAAGACAGAATGAAAGACAAGCTGGATTTAGAAGATGCTCCCATCAAAGGCAAGTTATCAGGCTCATCATGGAAGGTGTTGGATGACACGTAATGGACAGTTTCATTTGAAGTGCTTTTGATGCAGCTAAGCAGGCTCTACCATTTGTTACACATACACAGAATGGATGGAAATCTGCTATCTTAACCAAGTATACTTGGACAGGAGTTTGAAGGACTTGTGGAAGAGAGGCACCCTACGAACAAAACCATGAAAAAGCTATTTAGTAAAAGTTGTAAGGAGCTTCAAGGACAGAGTCTAAAACCCAAATAACACTGAAACTTGAGGGTGCTGTGGTCTAACTTTGCACAAGCTATGGGGAGGCTGACAGCTCTGAGAACGAAGGACAGGGAGCCTCAATTTCGTGATGGCTTTGACAAGGTCAGGCAACAATGCCATCAGTTGTTTGTGGTGAGACACCAGATGACATGTTCCATCTGTTCCGCAATTACCCACCTCCTCTCAGGCTCCTCCCTGTGTGCCTGCAAATGGGCTGGTTTCCCAAAAAGGGGTTGGCCACAACTTGACTACTGCTTACACAGGATGGGTAAAAAAAGGAAAACTCTTCAATCACAAGCGTAAAAACGCCACCAAAAGTAGCAAAACTATGCCTAGCCACAGGAATCTCTTTTACCTGAGTGCTAGAGTTCCCAAGCAGCCAGGGACAAGGGATTGTGAAGCTATTTCAGATACCTAGCTTTTGTAGTGCTCTCAGTTTCTCTTCTGAGGATGACATAGGGCAAAAAGTTCAGTAGAGCTGATGCAAATCCTTGCATTCTCATTCTCTACGTACACAGGGCACTGGGCATTAATAGTGGGGCCGGCCAAAGCTCACGTGAAACCCAGTTTGGAGATATGTGCACAGCTCCATTCAGGCTTCGTATCCCCTGTCTATTCTTAAGCTGCTTGATTCGAAAGGCAAACTGTTTTATGAGGCACCTCAGCCCCCACCTCCCTCTCTCTCTCACACACACTGAGCTCTTCAAAAAAGGGAGGCCTGTGCTGGCCCTGTTTACTTAGAGCACAAACATATTCAAGGCAGTGATGTCAGATTAAAGGAAGAAAGGGGAGAGAAATCAAAGCCTCTAAACTGCACATAAAAGGCAATCGCTGGCAACCAATCTGTTCTACTTCCAACTCTTTGCACTTTATGAATAAAGGTCAAGCTGGTATTGGCACCCAAATGTTAATGTTCTTATAAGGGTTTAAGCTGCTTTAACAGCTGAATAAGTGAGAAGGATGCACAGGGCCACACCTCACTGTCCCTGTGCAGACTGAGTGCTGCCGCTTCCATCGGGCATAGGGAGATGGGACTGCAGCACACCATTTGCTGACTGTGCAGGGGATGCCCTGGACAAGTCACCCAGCTTGCACCAACAGGCAGCCCCTCTGCCTTTCCTCTTTTAAACAAGACGTAGTACTTAAACTTCTTTTTTCTCTCCATTCGAATATAGCACTGCACAACTGCCCATTCCTCTCTTCCACAGCAAAAAGTTATGGGGTAAACGGAAGCCAAACCCTGTTCTTACCTTTCTATCAAAGCTCCCCAGAGCAGCTGTTCAATGAGCTCACCAAGCTCTACAGGAGGCAGCAAAGCCCTAACAGCACCAGCACATCCCAGCAGTGCACTCGGACAACCTCAGACAGGCTCAAAATAGCAGCTACGGGCATCGGGTAGAGGCCGCAAAAAGGAAAAGAGGTTTTATGGAAATAAAATAAAGAGATAGGGGGGAAAAACGTCAATATTTGGGACAGTTTTTCATAAAGTCAGGACAAGCACGCTGCAAAACTAATTCCCGTCTGGCATTTACAAACAGTAACTTGATCTTTCAGCCGGTGCCCTTGCCAAGTCGAGCAGTTTTTAAAAATTACATTTCTCTAAAGGTGAATTTAGTGCTAATGAAATTGAAAGAGCAGTGGCACGGCTCGGGCTCCGCGGAGCTCCCTCTCCTCCCTCTCCCTCTCCTCCCGCCGGCCCCGCCCCGGCCCCGAGGCTGTTCGCCACCTCCACGCACAGCCCTCCTCCCCCACCTCCAGCGACGTTAAGAAATGCAAATGCAGCCGATCCTATTTTATGTTAAAAAGCCGAGAAACATTTCAATGTATTCTTGTCTTGTGTGACTGGCTAAGAGCCTCTAAATCCCCACCATTTACCAAATTAAACTAATTGAAAGAGCTTCCAAAAGCCACATCTGTAGGCTGACGTCTGTCCCTGCCTTTCGCTTTCGGCTGGGGGAAAACTGTTCTCCATCCCATTGATCCCTGAATAGTCACGCCTGTCAGGAAGCCACATCAACCATTATCATTCTAATTTTACTGCCTTTCTTGGTCCCTAATCTAATTTGCAATGATGCTTAAGCATTTCGCGAGGCCATAGCACTTTCTTCAGAATTTCAACAAGAGCATTAAACCCCCAATTTACATTAATGAAGTGCACATTTAATTAGGGGAGAGGGTAAATGGAGGGCTCTTCAAGAGCAGTTTGCGCGATACGATAGGCACTCGAAAAACGGAGATGTACCTGATAAAAGACTCTCCTGAAGCCGTCCTGCCCGGCTGCATCGCCCATCCTCAGAACCCCTTCCAGGATGGGGACGGGGAGCACGGGGGGATGTGAACCCTCGGACCTGACCCTGCACACACGCGGAAGGACACGAGATCTGTACCCAGAAAACCTCGTACCTCTGCACGGGGCTGCGTTCACAAAAGACAGCAGAAGGCAGGTTGTGGTATCACACGGACCAACTCAGCACACACAGCTTTGCAATTTTGTGCTCTGAGACTCTGGTCATACTATAGCATTGAGCAGTGGAGATGGAACACCTCACTGCAAGGACAGGCTGAAAGCTGGGTCTCTTCAGCCCTAGGGAGACCAGATAGCGGCCTTTCAGTATCTAAAGGGGAGGGCAACAGAAAGAAGGGGACCATAACAGAGCCTGTTCTGATAGAAGTGGTTCCAAACTAAAGCAGGGAAGATGTAGACTGTACACAAGGAAGAAGCATTTTACACTAAGGTCCATGAGGCACTGGCACAGATTGCCCAGAGAGGTGGTGGAAGCCCTGTCCCTAGAAACACTCAAGGTCAGGCTGGACAGGGCTCTGAGCACCTGATGGTGTCCCTGGTCATTGCAGGGGTGTTAGACTATGTGGTCTTTAAGGGTCCCTCTCAACTCAAACAGTGCTATTACTCTTTGAACCTGTGCATCCTTCTGGGAGCTCTCCACTGAAACCTTAATAAAAAGGAAGAAATGCAGAGCAAGCTTGATGCAGGTGTACCTTATGCCTGGAACTTCCATAGAGAGGGCTCTTGTGAAGGCTTCCTTCAAGCCAAGGGGTCTTACTTGTACCATTTATCAAAAGCACAAAATGTGCCTATGGAGAAAAGGAGCAACAGAAATGCTCACACAACACAAAAGCAACATCCACAATCTGTCATAGGAGATAATGCAGAGCGTACCATAAAATAATCCTCCAGCTTCTGACAGAAATATTGTCAGGCAAACAGCAGGAAGGAAAATGTACAAGAACACACACAGGCAGCTATGTTCCTTTACAAGGAATTTGAGAAGGGAAATAAAAGAAGTGATTTAGAAGTAAGTAAGTAGCTGACAGTGAGAGCAGAGTGATTTCTAGCAGCAGCGCAGCAGGCGACGAACCTTAAGAAGGCAAAGATGGGGGCGAGGGTGAAGAGGTTAAGCAGCAGAGAATGAAGACATGAGAGAAATGCGAGAGCAATGCGCTGCGATTACACAAAGCCTGTTATGTCAGCTGAGGTACTTCAGGGAACTAAATGTTAAGAGCAATACCAATGCAGCAGCACACAGCAACTTCTCCTCCCTTGTTACGCAGAAACCCACATCCCCAGTTTGCTGACTTACAGTTAGTTGTCTTGCTGGGAGAAGAAAGAAACCTGGGCACTGCCAGCTTTCTCTAGGAAGCCTCACATCACCTGGAGCCATGACATTCTCTGACAGGCACAAAACAGCCCCTTGCCCCTCAGCAGTCTTCTTCAGGGGGGAGTGGTCATAGGGACATATGAGCCCTCGTACCCAAAGATTTACACCTTAAGACCAAAACTCTGTTCTTGCTTGGAGCACTAGTGAAACAACCACCAAGAGCAGACAGGTTCTCACCAGGAGCTGGTTAGGCAGCAATAGCCCACAGCTGCAGCAAGGGCAGAACAGGGCCAGCCCCCTCACCCCCCACTAGGGCACACCTGTGGTTCATCCCATGGATCAGTGCCAAAGAGAGACCACAGCCCTGAGCTGGTGGGTATCCAGCCCACTTTTAGTTTTCCAGATGTCACCTGCAACTCACACTGGAGCTTTTTTTAGAAGAGTGAGCTCAAGGTGGGGATGGCAAAGTGCCCAAGAGAGCAAGCCAGACTCAAGCCTGCTTGGGCAGCACAGGTCTATACCACTGCAATACCTTATGATCTACAGCTTGGCCAGTAGATCTGGATTTGGTTCACAGACATCTAGTATTGCTTATGGAGGGATTTCTCACTACTGGATGTTGAAAGTTGCTTTTTTCCCCTTTGTTTGGTTTCATGGCACCTGGATAATTTTTTCCAAAACTGTGGAAAAAACCCCACAGTAATGTTAAAAAATGTGGAACCTCTTTTCATGCTTCCACCCTCCTAAATAGTTCACAGCCTGAGTGTCCAACCTTTTAGCTTGCCAGGGTCACACTGTGTGAAGAAAAATCGTCTTAGGCCACATATAAAATACATAATGTTGCTAATGTATATAATGTATGTACTTGTTTTTAAATATACTTTTTATTAAAGTATAAAAAAGAGGGCAACAAAAAACATAAAACTGATGGGTTGGACAAATATGATCTAAAGAGATTTTTTTCAGTTCACAAAGGAGGAATTTGGCCCAGTTTCCTTGTAAATAAAATGTTGGACTGAAAGCATGTTTATATCCCTGCTCACAAGTAGCACACAAGCAGCAGGATCACAGGGTTGATGCAGTATGGAATCCCATTTCTAAACAGAAAAGAAGCATCCAGCAGAGTTGTTGAAGACTAGATAAAACAAACAAATCATTAAGGTGGAATCAAATTAACACGGAGCAAGAATAGGAGAACAATAATAAAAATAGTGAATTGGTTTATAAATGTCAAAACTAAACTGTTTAAACAACACTATTTCTTTTTAGTCACTTGTTCATAGAAAGTATTAACAAACTGAAGCTGTTCTTTTTTGACGCCTGTGTGAACTAGATCACATCTTAGATGGCAGCTGTGCTAATTCATCCATGCCAGGAGTCTGTCTGCTGAGATGATAGCAAGAGGCTTTCAAAATTCCTACAGCTGTGCTGGTTTTGCACAGGAACCTCAGCACAAGTCTCTCCAAAGGGAGAAGAATTACCATGGTTTTGTGGTCCTAAAAAAAAGTCAACAGAAACCTCTATCAAGTAACTTCCAACACCTAATAATTTCATGGGGATATTTTCCTTTGTGTGTTTATACAGTTTTTGGACATTATGCTGACATGGCAGCACCTTTCCAGCACATCAGGGAAGTTTCTAATAGTTTAAGAATCACAGACGCACAGAATGGTTGGGTTGGAGAGGACCCTAAAGCCCACCCAGCCCCAACCCTCTTCTGTGGGCTGGTTGCCCCCACCAGCTCAGGCTGCCCAGGGTCCCATCCAGCCTGGTCTTGAATGCCTCCGGGGATGGGGCATCAACAGCCCCTCTGGGCACCCTCTTATAGTTTTAAGTGCACTGTCTCAAATGTTTTATCCATTTTGTTTTTGTTTTACCATTTTTTAATTTTTTTTTAATTTAATAAACACAGCATATTTATTTACCAAAGGGCCACATATAAGGCATTCCATATGGCTTAGCTTCCTTTTGACAAACATGCAAAAGCAGTAAATATTCAGGTTATCTGAATTCACCCTCACAGAAAGCTACCTGAAAACCAGTGAGCATTTAAAGCTGACACGATGTAAGCAAACACAGCACTGTGTGGCTGTTAATGAGACCGCACGTGATGCTGCCTGTGCAAATGAGACGTGTATCATCACCAGAGAAGTATTCCATACACTCCATCATAAATAATTAAGATAAACCTGCTTTCCTCGGCCCACTGAAGGAAGGTAATGCCATTTGGCTTGGGTTTGTGGAGTTTTCATTTCCCTTCAGTGCAGCTTTTTGGAGCTGATAAATTCATCACACCAAAACAATCACCTGAGGATCACCCCGGCAAACAAACCGGCTCTTACACCCGAATCTCCCAGGCAGGGACTGTAATTACTATCAGCCTCTGTGACACAAAATTATGTAGTAACGAATGGCAACAGCTCACTGGGATGGATGTGGATCAGGAGACAAAAGGAGAGGATGAACGAATTGAAACCTGTAACTGTTCAGAGAGGCAGTGGGAGGATAAGCACAGAAACACATTTAGGATTCAGTTCTCCAGGGAGGGTTTGTTAGCAGAGACACACTCCCACTCAACACACAAAACCAGGTGCCATGGTGCTTTTCAGTGCACAGTTGCCTTGTACAATCACAGCCTCCCGCTACACTGTTCCCAATTCTAGCACACTGGGGCAACATTTCTGCAAATACTGTGCATTTCTGAGCAGGCATCTGTTGCACACTCCCAAAATGTTTGTATTCCTCTAAAGTGAGCGTTTCTGAAGCTTTTCCAAAGCATGAATGGAAAACGTGACCTTTTCAGATATAGGCACTCCGCCATGTGCTGCACCCCACTGAGAAATTCTGGCTATCCCACAGTAGCACCATAGCAATGTGAAACTGAATATTTGGGTACGTAGCTATTTCCACTGCCTTCTTGTTCACAATAACCAGCATATGCTCTACTTTCAATAAATTCTTCTTGTTTTTTCCACCTGTCTGCTCCCAGACATTTCTAGCCCATGGTTTGTATAGTTTTCCATGCATCCAAAGCCATCAAACATTCGCCATACCTTCAGGTGCCAATTAACCTTACTGAACGTCCATTGGTGGAACTCAGAAGAGCAGAGTGGAGCAAATGAAATGGCTGATATTCACCTGGATTCCTGTGCTGAAGACAAGAAACCTCATTTGGCTGCAAAGCTGCAGTTCACACGATTATCTCTGCTTATTTCCTCTTACTCCCACTTTTTGTTTCCCTTCCCTACTTTTGTTTTCTGCTTCTCTCTACTTCATGTTTCAGATCTTGTTTCATGTGGGTGCTATGTGTGATGTAAAGCCAGCCCAGTAACAGGACTGCATACGTGTCGTGCAGCAGTTTCGCTGAGCAAAACAACTGAAATATTAGAAGCAAATTAATGATAACATTCACTATTAGATCTCAAAGCTGAGTCTGTAATTATTGTTTTGTTGACTAGAAACCCAAAAAGTAGTAAAGGACAGAGTGATTTGACCTACACTTAATGCAGGGGTAGAAATTGGAGTGTGATGCTCAGTGAATTAGTAATTGTAGCTATGCTGCAGCTGCCATCTGAACTAAGGCTCCTATTTAAAATTTAAATACTGCTTAACATGTGTCCCAGAGATGTCAGTTTTGATGTAGTAGGTTCTTTTCAGGTGTTAAGAATGAACTCCCACTACGGGAACTTTTCTTCGCTGTCGTGGTGGGTAAAATTCAGTCTTGAGATGCACCAGTCAGATGCACTCTCTCTTAGTCACCCTGCTTCCTCCAGCTTACATATCACTTCACACATACTCTTTCCAGAGTTCATCCCAAAACTTCCATCTCTACATTCTCTGGATCCATACTACACATAACTCTCGCTTATCCTAATGTTTCCATGTCTGCTTCTCCCAGTACATTTGGTCTCTGCTACACAACCCCTTCCCTAGGGCTGATTTTGTCACAGTCAAGCTGAACCGTGCTGTGCAAACTGCAATTACTTAAAGGATGAAAAACACTTTTGTGAGTGCTTTGAGGCTAAATTGCTGCAAAGTCCTCCAATATCACTGCATCAGCTGAGAGCCCCCGAAGAGAGGATACAGCCTAAACCTATATGAGGGATAATTCCATACTCTAAGTGATTTACCTTTCTCTCTTTCTGGTTTTCTTTCTTCTGTCCTTTAGGATTGTCTAACACCAGGATGCAGTTTCTTCACCAGTGCTGTAGAGCTGGGAAAATAAAATAAAATAAAATAAAATAAAATAAAATAAAATAAAAAAAACAGGTGAGCATAAGCTGAATTTTCAGGCTTCATCACCTCCCTGCCTATGTGCAAGGCTGGTGCTGGCCCCAGATGAGCAGCCTCCAGAGCACCTGCTTGTTCCCATTTACCAGCCATTTCAGATGAGATGTGCCATGAGCACCCTGCTCTGCCACATCTCACCAAAGCAGGTGAAATTTTAGCAAAGAGCCCAGTCAGACCCTTTCTGCAGTTTTCATCACAGGAGGACAGTAATTAGCAGCATTCAAATCAAGCAAAACCTATTTTAATGCTTATAAGGTGTTATATTTAAACAGACACCTCATTAGCAACATGGGAAATCCTTATGCTCCCAAAATCAACGTGCCCTCTGCTTCTGCTGCTTAGAATAATCTGAACACAGCACATTTGTTCCTTTTGTCCTCACGGCCATAAGTCTAGAAAGGAAAAATTGCTCTGTAGTCTGATGGAGGAGGCTGAGAATCAAGCTAGAGTGCTTCGTTCTGAAATAAAAAAGGAGGAGAAGTATTCTGAGTGCCCACCTATGAGAACCTTACATAGCCTAAGAGTGAGGTAGGAATAGTTTAATGGGTCAGTCCACAGCCTAGAAACAACTTGCTATGAGATTATTTTAAGTTTGCTAAGTCTTCCCTATCAAACTGGCAAATTTATCCACATCCTGTACACAGAAATGAGCCCGATGTAGTTGTGGAGGTGCTCCAAGGCATATGCATCCCAAACTAACCAGAAACACCCCAAACCAAACGCTTTCTGTCCTTGCTCAGCCAAACACAGCTTACTTTTGTGCTTCCAAAATCTCTCTTATTTTTCTTTTAATACCTAGACTTCAGTGGAGATCACAGCCTTGGGTTTCAAATCTTGGAAGCGTCTAGAGAAGGGAAGAGAAAAAAAAAAGGCCAACACAGTTGGCAGTTTGGGTGGTATTAAAAAAAAAAAGAGTATTCAGGCAGAGCGTAGTGAGAATAGTGGTTTGGAAATACAACCCTAAAGGAAGAGTCTCCAGAGAAACAATGGGAAAGGAATAAATAAAAAGAAAGTTATAAATTCATCTATTTGCTCTTCCCTGACCCTTGCTTTTACTCCTCTTCACAGCAACTACCCTGGGAAAGGCACAATGCCTTCCCCTGTCACAATATTGAGAAAAATTGAAATGGGGAAGAAAGACCACCAGATGCTTTATTGTCTTAGGCGTTTCCACATAATTAGCCGGGAATAAAGGTCCTCTGCATGGTTTCATTGCTCTGAATGAACTTGGATATTGCTACACAGTAGTGTGTTTTATGATTCATGCTCTGTTATCCAGTGGCTTTTTGAAAACTGCCAGCTACTTTATCACTGACGGCCAAGCCTGGGCCTGCAACTTAAAATGCAGCAATGCAAAGTTAACTGTGCATGACAGATGTCCATGAAATTGTTTAACACACGCACGCATGCATACCCCACACACACAGCTCTGTCTCCAGCCCCTCTCTCTCACTGCGAGGTCAATGTCGCAACTAAATAGAAATAAAACCCAGTTACTGCAGAAGAAATTGTGAGCACCCCCCTGCAATCCCTGTGTGCTCCCAAAGTGGCCACAAGCAGCAGCTCCCTAAGCTCTCCCTCTGGTCAGGAAACTCAGGTCTGAGGGCCCAGGGTTGAAAAGTTCTCCTGGGCTTCTCAGAACCTGCAAGGTTGTACTCGGGGAGCACCACCTCCATGGGAGAGATCCATAGGGCCTAACTAACTTTACACCTCACTCTGCATTGATCTCTGTGGCAGAGGTCCACAGGGTCTCCTAACTTCCACGTGTGCTCCTGCCCTGAGGACAACCCCAGCCAACTTCATGGTGACATCCTGCCAGAGGGACCCAGGAAAATGCCAGAAGCAGCATGTTTGTCCACTGGCCATGCGTGGGAAGCTGCTGGTGCTGGTGTCACCTCGTGGGAAGCCTGGTTTTCTCCGACCTGCTTGTCAAGCCCCATGGCACCAAGTGGGCGGAGGGGGGGAGGGGGGTAGCATATCCCTCTCCTTTCTTTGCCTTCCATGAACAGCTCTATTGATTGCAATTGGGTTATTAGCATGGGAAGGTGGTACCAAATGTGAATGGAAGTGACAGCAGTGAGGCAAAAGAAAGAGAATAGTGAATTGGCTCCCCCCGGAAAGAGAGGGGAGAAGCCCCCTGACCCTGACTGGACTTGCTTTGTGTTCTGGGATGGACGAGCCCTGGCCCCAAGGTTTGCTGGCTGCCCTGATGGGCAGGGAACAAATCCTGTGAACCCTGCATACACACAGCCAACTGAGGCACATAGGATGGGGTGGATGTGTCCCACCACAGAAATCACCTGCAACAAATGGAACATGCAGAAAGAAAATCCAACTAAGGCACAAAACAGAGAAGGATAGGGTCCCCATTTCCTTCTGTTGAAACAAATACCTTCTGCTGACTTCATGTAATTTTGCAAAGGAAGCAAAAACAACGCTACAAGGGATTCTGGGCCCTAATAGCCCAGCTTACTCTGCTTAGAGGTTTGGGTTTGTGCACGGTGCCCAGCCTGCAGCAAGGTGAATGCAATCCCACCCCTCTGAGTGAGCCACGGAGCTCAATGCGACTCCGATGGTCGGCATGCCCTCCCTTGTGCATGGGGGTGCATGAGGCCGGTGGGTGGCCCGCTCAACATTTTGGTGGATGTTTCATTCCCACCCCTTTTACTACGACCCTGGTCAGGCCACTTTTATGCCAGTGACAGCTTCATGAAGCACAAAACATGGAGCAATACATGGCATGAAATTGGCAACAATGCCGAGCAAAAGAAGGAACAATTCTCTGGCAGGATGTGATCACAGTATGGCTGATTGGATCTGGAAGCAGATGCCAGCAGCGGGTATTGTCCTGGTGACTGAAAAGACATGACCCCCGAGGTACAGAAGACAACGAGGCCCTCCTTATGAACCACAGGGGGAGGGGAGAGGAGGTGAAACCAATGAATAAATCAGGCGATGGAAACAGGGGAGAAAAGAAAATGCTAAAGAGGACTTTTATGGGGAGAGGGGCAGCTCAATGCGCAATAGCTCTACCTCCCCAGCTAGCTGAACACTTTCTCAGACAATGGCTTTTTAACAGATGGGAGCCCTGCTGAAAGGGGCCAAGTTGTGTGCGGTTGAGAATCCCTGTTTGTTTAGTCTGCAGCTCGGGCAGGTGTCTGCAGAAAGGCGATCCAGCAGGTTAAGTGCCTCAGAGGCGTTTAACACAGGAACGCCGGCGTATGGAGGAGGACTGGTTTCACTGGCAGGGCACTGATCTTGTTAGACTTGTGTGTGAAGCCCTGGGGATGGAGAGGAAAAAAGCAACCTCTTTTTTCCTTTTCTTTTAAGGACAGATTTTCTTGTGCTGTGGCAATCAGGCCCTAGCAATAAACCCTGCTGGTGAGGCTGTTTCATTTCACAGATACTGACAGGGCACAAAACATCACAGCTTGCAATGTCACAACTCTGTGCTCCTGCGGGTGTTCGATCCTTTCCCCCTTCTCCTACAATACATTTGAAAATCCAGCTGTTAACAGTGCTGCTTTCTGAATGGGCTACTCTATCTATTTCTGTGTTTACCAGAGGTCCTTGAAATTCCTCTCACACAGCTCCCGACCTCAGCAATGGGGAATTATCCTCTGCAGTAAGAGAGATGTTGCCATTCTGGTTGATTATGGCTGACATCTCACTAAAAGAGCAGAGGGTCCCACCAACATTTCCTTTGCATGGTGAGAGATGGAACTGGTAGCACAGTCTGGCCCTCTTCTCTTTGTCCAGCCTCCAAGTGCTTGCTGATACACTCCCTAGCACCCACAGTGTGAGAGTTTTCTTGCAAGATCCTACCCAGAATGACCAAGTAATAACAGAATAGCCTGTGCCAGGAACATGAAGCAAGGGGACTAAGGTAGGAAAGAAAAATAGTCAGCATTATGCCTGAGTGCCAATGAGGATGTCACCTCCACTTGCACTGAACCACAACAATCCCTGTAAATCTGAATTTCATAAAATTATAGAATTTGTAAGGTTAGAAAAGACCACAAAGACCATCTAGTCCAACCATCAACCCACTATATCCCTCAGTGCCACATCTCCAGGGTTCTTGCACATTTCCAGGGATGGTGGTTCCCTTGTTTCCCTGGGAGCATTCATCATTCTAAACAACCAAAGGAGAGGGCGAAGGGACACCACCAAATAAAGCCAAGTCCAATCCACATGGGGATGGTCTTGGTAATAGCATGGATTCCACATGCCCATTAAGACTGTCATCCTAGTACAGACATTTCTAGTTCCTCTTTTACCAATTCCTGTGTTGTCTTGCTGCCTTACTTGCCCTAAAGCTTCTCCATTATCATGGTTCACAGTGGGAATAAGAATGTTGCTCTTAATTTATTAGAGCAGCCCTCTGGAGAATAAACATTATCATTAATTTTAGGGGCTGGAGGTAGCACTGTGGTTGCATTACTCAACCAGTGCCTTTTGGCCCCAGGGCCCTTTCTTGTACACCTCCAGGTCTGTTTTGAAAGAGGGAAAGGAAAGCTTAGTTCATATATGGATTGTGTTGCTGAATGGCTACCAAGCCCACTTGTAAGAAACCTGCAAAACCATTTTAAAGCAACGCTCAGTGAATCAAAAGCTTCATTTCCACCTTTCTACTTAAAAAACAAAAACAATCCTCTCTCTGGCTGAATTGGCTTAAACGCTATAAAATACTAACATTGTTACATATGCAATTCGATTTTTGCTGCCTATTTTCTGGCAACAAAACCAGGGTCTTCAACTAGCAGTTTAGACACAAAGGTCTTCCTAAATAATTTCCAACCTGTAAAAACTCTGATTTGAATATTTTTGATACAAAGTGAAGCATTTTTCTTCAAAGCATCTAAGAACATTGCTAATGCTCTTTCTGAATTTCCCTCTTCCCATTTAGTTATCTTTGTACTATTCATTTTAGAGGCTTAGAGTGGAGTTTATGCGGCATTAGTATTCATAGGCACATGCTAATTTACTCGTATACTCAGACACGTAAGTGGGTTTTTTCAAATGAAACAGAGAGGATTAGATCTAGATCACTTGCTCTGAAGAAAAGTTGTAACGAGCCTCAACTTTCTTTTCTTTTCAACACAGAATCAATTACTATGACAAAAGTTTGTATTCCACCCCCAAAAACATCAGCATTAATCTGCTTCAGTCCTGCCAAAAGGAAAAATAACGTACCCTGGCTTCCCCCCTCCTCCCTCCGCAGGGCTCTCAGCACAGCGGCTGCAGCTGAGGGCAGGCAGCGATGCGGCTTTGCCCGGCTGCGCTCACCGGGGAGCAGAGTGTGCTCCTCGCCTGCGTTCCATGGGCACAGAAATGTGCTCTGACCCACACATGTGGCTGAGAGAAACTTGTGCAGAAGCATTTTCTGGCTGTCCTGCAGCATATTCAGTGCACGGTTCGAGAGGAGCCATGCTGCATCTTTGACTCAGTTTTCCGCTTTGTATCTCAGATTTGGAATGCTATTGCTGTTAAGTATATTAACATCTGAAAGTCAGCTCAAATGTTCATCACTTTTTCCTGTATTTTCTGTTCGGAAACAAGAGAACTACCTTCTCCAAATCCAGTTATGTTGTGAATTTGATTTGGAATATGTAATCCTCCAAGTCCTAGTAATAGAGTTAAGCAGGGTACGAGTAAACCCTTTGCTGCTCCCTCGGACTGCCGGGGCTCGGAGCCTGGCCCTCTCATCTCCACCCCACAAGCCCTGTGTGCCTCTGGGCCACAGCCATACAGCCACCGGCATTAGTGCCGAGCTTCTTTGGATGCCCTCCAGCGGCCAAGGCAGCCCTATAGCCAGCTTTGCTGTGCTGCAGCAGGAGCAGGGAGCAGCCCACGCAGACTGGCACCTCCATGAAAAAAGCCCATTTCCAGAGGGCGAGGACTCACCCCCAACAAGCGATGCATGTACAGTGCCCTGCCCTGCAAATGAAGGGGATTTGCAAGCAAAGCCGCAAGCTGTTCTACACCACTGGCTCCTGCACTCTTGGGCATGCTTAATTGTGTCCTCCTGTACAATCCAGAGACTCACTCTCCCTTGGGAGTCTAAAATTACAGCTGTTGTTTGGCACCAAACTTGGAGAACACTGCCCTACTGGAATGTAAATGTCTTGCAGCAAGCTGCAGCACAGTTCATTACATCATGCACACACAAGTGGGGGATGCAAAATCCGATATTCCTGAGAAAGGACAATGAAGAACACTTTCTCTTTTCTTTTGCATCAGTTTGAAATACCTCTGCTTGCTTTTTCCAAGTATTGAAATAGTTCATCTTTAGCCCTGCGTACATTCAGAGTATCTCCCTACTGACTTCAGCTGTTGAAATCACTGTATGGCAGTGCTACCTGAAGCATTTCTTCTGAAAGATACTTGTCATTCATCTTTCCATTAGAATTATAAAGGTTGGAAAAGACCACCAGAATCACCACAGCCAACCACCTACCCATCCCCACCTTGCCCACTAACCACGTCCCTCAGTGTCCATCTCCATGGTTCTTGAACACCTGACACCTTCCCTGTGGAGCCTGTTCCAATTCACCACCACTCTTCCTGGGAAGAAGTTTTTCCTAATATCCAGAACCTTTCCTGGCACAACTTAAAGCTACTACCTGTCATCCTATTTGCTGCTACTTGGGAGAAGAGGCTGACACCCACCTTGCCACAATCTCCTCTCAGGCAGTTGTAGGGGGTGATAAGGTCTCCCCTGAGCCTCGTCTTCTTCAGAGTGAATTGCAGTTCCTTCAGTCACATATCATAAGACCCTTATGTGCTGTGGACTCTGCATGGTTCTGTTGCCTTTCTCTGCACACCCACCAGGGCTTCAGTATCTTTCCAATTTGAAATTTCCAATCTGCTTGTGTTGGTACTTCACACAGTATTTGGGCATCTGACCCAGAAGAGCAGCCCTGGTGCAGATGTGAATAGCTGGGTTGTAGAAGGAAAGCATGTTCTGAGTGCATGCCACTGCTCTGCTGTTTCCAGGAATCCTCTCCAACAGCTGTGAGTTTCCTGCAGGCTTTGCATTGCTTTGGCCTCTGCCTTGCAGGACTCAGAATGTCCTGAATGCATGTTGGCCATTTTGTAAACAGGTTTGGGAGGTCAGAGTGCTTGATAGATTGGGGCATCCAATGCTGCTTGTTTAGCAAGGAATGCTCTCTTAATTTCTTATTGTTGTGCATGAGATTTAGTGCAGATCCTTTAATTTAAATGTCAGAATGTAAGCAGTAATTTATTTCCATAAAATGAAAAGCAATAAAGTCAAATATATTAAGCTCTGGCTGTGAGAGCTCAGATTATACAATTTATAATTGTTAAAAACAAAAAACAAACAAGCAAAAACCCAGCAAAAAACTACACCACAGAGGATGAGTTATTGTCTCTCACTTAAGCATTTGATTCACGGCTGGTGAAAGCAGCCACAAGAGGAGAAAAAAAGAAAAGAGAAAGAAAGAACAGCAGGAGGAGCCAATGTAGGACACCAAAAGGTCCTTCTGGCCAGCACTGCCAGCTGCACAGCCCAGGGCCCTGCCACTGCGCAAACTATAGGATGCCAGCATTCTCCTTAACTGCTTCTTACCTTTCATATTGTCACTAGTAATTAAGACACTGAAAGCTCCTAGTTTTGACTGTAGTGCAGGGTGATCAGGCTTGCAGCCGTTCCTCATCTCACACCAAGAATCAATGGGCAACTTGGACTTCAGTTTGTGCATTCTGCCCTTAAAATTACATTCTCTAGCACCTGAAGAAATATATAAGAGAGCAAGACTTTTTTCTCAGTAACAGGGAAGATCATTTTTCAGTGCCCAGCACCTGAAACAGCAGAGATCTGGTCCTCTGGATACACCACCGCTGACAAAACTCACAATCACAATGTGAAAGGGGATTCAGGTGATGATTATCTGAGCCAAATCAAAAAGGACTACACATAAAAAGTAAAGGTTAATGATGAAAACACATGCTTCTGAAGGTAGGGTAGTACTGCAGCTACCAGCTGTACCAGGACTCAAGAAGGTAGAGCTCTAATCCCTGCTTTGTCAAGCCATGTCTAATGGAACCATCGGTAATGGGGAATACCTAAATTACCCTTGCAAAACCTTGGCTTTGGAAAAAGTGTGTAGATATTGAAAAGCACATTATAATCCTGTTCTTTCTTCCTTCAAATGTAGAGTCCTCACTGCCAGTATTTGAGAGACACATGAGAACCAGACCTGAGGACAAAACCACCAGAAACAGCCTTCCAAAATTCTGCCATATACCACAGTTAAAGAAATTACAGAGATCAACAGCGACCACTGAGGCTGAACTAAAGAACCCAGATTCTGGGGGCAGCACATCTGCTAAGCCTCCCCATGTCCATGTCTTCTGCATCTTTTCAGGAAAGCAAACCACAACCCTTCCCAGCTACCCGTGGTCACTGGAGCTGGCTTGTGCTGGTACAGTGTGTTATTATTTGGGGGCAGAGTGCCTGGAAAAGGATCTGGTGTTAGTTGACATCTGACTGAACATGAGCCAGCAGTGTGCCCAGGTGGCAAAAAAGGCCAATGGCATCCTGGCTTGTGTCAGAAATACTGCAACCAGCAGAAGCAGGGAGGTGATTGCCCCTCTGGACACAGCTCTGGTGTGGTCATATCTCAAGTGCTGTGTACAAGAAAGACATCAAGGCCCTGGAGTAAGTCCAGAGAAGGAAACAAAGCTGTGCAGGGCCCCAAGCACATAAGGGTCTTATGGGGAGTGTCTGAAGGAACTGCAATTGTTCACTCTGAAGAAGAGGAGGCTCAGGGAGACCGTATGGCTCTCTATGACTCCCTGAGAGGAGACTGTGGCAAGGCGAGTGTTGGCCTCTTATCCCACGTAACAGCAATAGGATGACAGGTAATTTAAGTTGCATGAGAGAAGGTTCAGGTTGGATATTAGGAAACATCTATTCACAGGAAGAGTGGTGAGGCATTGGAACGCCTGCCCAGGGAGGCGGTGGAATCACCATCCCTGGAGGTATTCATGAACTACAGAGATGTGGCACTGAGGGATGCGGTCAGTGGGCATGGTGGAGATGGGTTGGTGGTTGGATTTGGGGATCCTAGTGGTCTTCTCTAACCTTAACGGTTCTGTGATTCTATGTTTCTGGTTTTTTTTTTTTGTCCTTTGGCACAGTAGGGGTTGGAGAAGCTGCAGTTGCAGCAGGAAGGTAATTTGGCTGCAAGAAGGGCTTTGGCAGAACCTGGCTGCTCTACTTGGTGAGATAAGGCAGGTGCAACTGTGAGAGCTTATAAGGACTGGCAGGATAGAGTGCCAAGTGTTGAGACCTGGTTTCCTTGCAGTCTCCACCTTGAACAGGATGCAGAGCTTTCACAGCAGCTCCTCCAATACTACTTAATGCCATCACTCGCAGACCTCAATAAAGCTCGAATACCAGCATTCACCTCAGGCCGGGTGTACGCACACCTCCTTTTTGCTAACCCCTAATGTATTCATTGCCTTATTTTCATACATGCTGATTGAATAGCGATTTATCCCTCCAGTGCAAAGCTGGTCCCTCCATACTAAATGTGAAATCTTTATTCCAACCAATGTCTAAATCATTGTTTTCTGGCGGCGCAGATCATGTGGCAGAGATTATTAATAGCTCTGGTCTCTACACCACTTGACACTGCGCTCCAGCTGTCATTCTGCTCCCTGGCTCGTATGATTCTTGCACTGGTGAAGTGCCAGGCTCGGGCCGAGCCCATCAGTCACTGTCAGGCGGCACCCGGTGATGAATAGCCCCGCAAGCGCCGTGGCGGGCCCAGCTCCCGTTCACACGCGCCTGACTTTCACCAGCTTCGGCCCGCCAGCTGAGGCTGGGCCTGCTGAGGTGGGCTGCGGCGACCTGGAAAGAGCACCTCCCGCACCCCGGATTAGTTAAAAATGAAACAAATCCTAATGCGATCATGTCACTAATTATGCATTTAATTCAGTTATGAGGAGCTAATGGCTCCCTCAGTGACAGCTTTCACTGCTAAAAGGCAATTCATTCCTGAAACCGAGAAATCTAATTACACAAAATGCTTCGTCCTAATCCTTTCAAAGAATAATCTTATTTGTAGACATTAACATCCCAGATGCTGCTGCTGTTTGTCCATTATGACAGTGTTTGTCCTGAATAATGTATAAATAGCTCTTTCTGGACAGTTGCATGTCACTAAATCAATACAATTTGCTGCCTTCTGTTACATTAAGTCAGCCTGGGCAAGCTGGAGAAAATTAACCTTTTGTTTCCCACTCAAAAGGGCCTTTGAAATTAGAAACAAGAAAGGGTTGGAGGGCCTATGGAAATCGTGAGATCTCTTTTTTTTTAAGCCCGCAAAAGCATTCAGCAGATCCGTAGGCTGGTGATGGATCTGTCTTCCAAAATATTGGCGACACATTGCCAGGCAGCAGGGAAGGCACAAAAGGGAAAATGGTGCCCTCCTTTCTCATCTCTTCCATAAACGTTTCATGTTTCTTTTACCAAAGCAGCTTAATTACAGTAAACTCCCACCGTCGTGTTTTGTTGTCAAGGGAACAGTGCTGCTACTGAGCTGTTCCTTACCAGTTGTCCTGCCTCCCACTGTGAGTGAGTAACATCCCCGCTGTGTGGCTCTCTACACAAAAAGCCCTTCAAACAGATAGAAGATCCTACAGAATAAGATGTCTTTTCCTTATGTTGTCAATAACTGAGAAGATGAGCTGAAGATTCATGTCTTCAAACAGAAGTACCACCAAGTCACAGAATTGCTTAGGCTGGAGGAAATCTTAACCATCTAGACCACCTACCTTAACCATCTCTTAACCATCTAGATCCAACTACCTTGCCATGGGCAGGCTTGCCAGCATGTAACCACTGCCAACCAGGCTGCCCAGGGTCCCAAATGTGGAGAGAGATTTCCATCTTGTAGCCTATTTATTGCATGCATTATAACTGCCTTTGTCTATTTCTATGCTGAAGGACCAGCTCTCCCCCAGGTCTACCTAGAAGAGTCCAATGTTCCATGGGATATGCCACTAGTATCTCAAGGGATGTTCTGAGGATTTATTAAATCTCATCCCCATGGAAGCCTCTAGGACTTATGGTTTGTAAATCATGAAACCATGACCCACTGAAACCTTCCTCTCAGCCTTTGCCAGGCATCAGGAGGGTAGCTGTGCAGTGCTCAGGGTGGAGGAGAGGGCTCTGTGCAAACTCATTACCAAACCCATTCTTCAATTCAAAGTAAGCACGAAGGGTACGTACTCAATGTTCCACTATAAAGCTATTAGGAAACGAAGCTCTTGGAAAAAGTCCAGCACTAAGAAATTATGTCCAAACTCCTTGCAGAGTAGCAGTGACACCTTCAGCTCTTATTTTTCCACATGTGTCCATTCAGGCAGCCTAAGAGCAATGGCACTAATTCACTGACTTCCTGAAACAGCACTGACGGAACTAGGCAAGCAGAAGATCTGGGGGTAAATTACAAAGTGATGTGCTACCCAAAAAAGTGCAGAGAGTGAGAAGACATCAAGGTTGTCAACTGTGATTTGACACGCTGTTTGGGCACTGAGTACCACACAGATCCTCTTGCTGTACTCCTGTGATTTTCCATGGAGATAACCAGATCTGCAGGGTTGGGGGGACATAGATACACGGTTATGTCAGGTCAGCACTTTCCACATGTATTAAATGTATTTAAAATATTCACTGTATCCATTTGAATATTTTTAGGGGGATTAATTGTTCAAATCTAAAAAGTTTATGCCACTCTAATGGACTACTAATGGAAGAAGCTTTTTAAAAAACCTCTGCATTGTTCTGAGCCCGGACTGTGACCCAGCCACCAGGTATAATACATACCAGTATCTATCTTACCCTGTGAAATTTAGATTGCAAATCCATTATGATAGAGTCTGTGTCTTTATGTATTGTGCACTGCTGAGCAAGCTCACAGAGCTCAATAAATAATAAATGGTAGGAACTTGACCTTGAATATTAAACGTGTTCTGAACGATTCCTTGCCTGGGATTTCAGGATCCTTTTCCCCCCATCAGCTCTAGTGTGGGCAGCTGTGATGGAACAGAGAAGCTACCCTTATGTTCTTTAAGGGCTGGGTCTGATTCTGAGTCACAGCTGTTTCCCATGCTGACAAAAGAAGAGGGATGGCACTGCCCACTCTAGTGGCTGGCAGGGGATGCCAACACAGGCAGCTCACTGCTGCCAACCTCATCCACAGAGCTCCCCTCTCCTATCTATGTGGCAGAAGTCTTGTGTGAGCTCACTCAGGCAGGAAACCATGTATTTCAAATCATCTTGAGAATACTATTTCCCCTTGATCATCTCAGAACTAATTCCTGCATTAGTGGAAGGAAGACAGTGATAAAACACACAAGAACCGTCTGCTGGCCACAGTGGTTACAGTCAGTACCTGGAACCTCATTTGGAGAACAGGATATCACAAGGTTACTAATTTATTGCTGGCAGTGAAGAGGCCACATTGAAAGGGCTTCCTTGCAGCTCTCATGATAAATAGCAGTTCCTTCCCTGCTTAGTCAGGAACTAGTGCTTAGTGGCAGGTTTAGTTTTCATTTAATTAAACAAATCGGACACAGTCTCTGGTTTCTGGTAAGGAAAGACCACAGAAACTGGCAGATGCAGAGTCATGAGGGAGAGGAGGTAAATTATGATATATTTTCCTTCCCAAAGGAGTCATGGGTCTTTGGAAAAGTCTTTTCATCCCTCATCACATAGGCTGCTATGTCTTACTGCACTGACAACAGAACTGGCCAAATGAGAGAACTGTGTCCACTACTGCAGGTGTGGAATTAGAGATCCAGAATAGAGAAGAAAGCATAGGTGCACAGGTATGTATTACACCAAGTCTGTCTCCCGATTAAAAAGGGCATTGCAATTGTATCAACAGGGACAAGAAGAAAATCCCTTGAATCACAGAATCATTCAAGTTGGAAAAGACCACTAAGTTCATTACATTCAACCATCTACCTACCACCAATAGTGCCCCTAAATCATGTCCCTAAGTACTACATCTGGCCTTTCCTTGAATGGATAGTGACTCCATCATCTCCCTGGACAGCCTGTTCACTGCCTGAACACCCTTTCTGAGAGGAGATGTTTCCTAATATCCAACCTGAACTTCCCCTGGTGCAACTTAAGGCTACTTCTTCACATTCTATCGCTAGTTACACAGAAGCAGAAGCCAAACCCCACCTCACCACAACCTCCTTTCAGGCAGTTGCAGAGAGCAACAAGGTCTCCCTTGAGCCTCCTTTTGTACAGACTAAACTATCCCAGTTCCCTCAGTCATTCCCTGTAAGACTTGTGCTCCAGGCCCTCCACAGCTCCATTGCCCTCCTCTACAAGCCTTTTGAGTTTCCAGCCAAGGAAAGAGCTGAGCCAATCCCGTCCGAGGGGAAAGCACAGACCTGTGTCCTAGCAGGGCACATGTGCCAAGGGATCACTTCAGGGATAAACAAGCCAGGGAACACAAGTTCCTGACCTTTTGCCTCAGGGATGCTGTTCTTTTGTTTCCCAAGTGAGCTCTGGCTTTATCTAGTGTTATCATCAGGCATCTGAAATGAAAAATGTACACCACAAAGCATTTCTCAACTAAGTCCTATTATCACAATCTGGAATAGTTTCCAAAAGGAAAATCTATCACAATGCCATTTCGAGGGATGTGATTAACTTATATATATATATATATCTTATATATATATATATATTATATCTTATATATATATATTATATCTTATATATATATAAAGTATTATATATACATATACATACATACATATATAACATATAAAATACACCTATAGAAACTGTCTGCATACTGTCTACAGCATTGTAGTTTTCACTTTTATTTTCTTGTATTCTAGGGGTTTGTTTGTTTTTTTTTCCTTTCTGCTGAGATTGTTTTAGTAGTCAGTGAGAAGAAAATCACTGTAAACTCAACACTCCTCATGAGGATGGAACAAATAGCACCAGTTTCAGAACTATCAAAAAACCACAGATCCATGAAAGGACTACCTTTAGAATTTGAATAAGTGTTACCTTACCACTTACCCAAGGATCAGAGCAACAACATACTCATTTCAGCTCAGAATAACAACGTCACCTCAAGCAGCACTGAGAGGCTTTGTCCCTTGCAATGCTGCATCGGGAGCATTGCTTGCACTGCACACTCAAAACACCAGAGATTCCCCAGAGGTTGTTTGAGCAGCACCTGAAGAGTTAGAGACTCAGGAAAGGCAGCATCTAGCAGGTCACCATCAGCTCTTCTCTGCACTTAGCTCACTGCAACATTCGTGCCTGCCTGAGCAGGCCTGGGTGGTCAGGCAGAAAACACAGCTGAGCAGCAGGGCTCAGGCACCCCTCCATCACTGTCACTAAGTGAAACGGAGGACCCTTACATCATTTCATTTACTATTTCAATGATTACATAGATCATTGCCTTCTCATTGTTTCAGTGATAGATTTAATTAACTTCCAATTAATCACAGAGGGTGATATTTAATGCTCAGCCCTGTACCAAGCGCAGTGTCACAGACCAAAGAATATATTTTGAAGGCTTCAGTAATCAAGAGGTCATGGAAGATAGATGTTGCTCACCAAAAAGAGAGAGGGAAGATAAATCTGTGTGTCTGCTCTGCTCTAGCTAACTGTTTTAGGATAATCATTTCACATCCAAATTATAACTTTCCAAAAGGTCCATCCATGCACAAAGCCAGATAAAGGGGAGGAGGCAGGGGGCAGGTAATAGGGTCATCTTAGAGACTCCATAGGGCTGTAATTCCTATCTGAAGGCAGCAGCAGCAGCATTTGCAGCTGCAGGGATTAAAGCTCTGACAAACTGGAGGAATTTTCTGTTGGATGGAACATTTTTGTTTTAACAAAAACTTAACCCAAATAAATGACAAAAAGAAGAGTTTCATCACATCAGCAGTGATTATGTGCAGCACAAGCCCTAAATCTCATCTGCTGCCTCTCTAATGGCAGGGTGTCAATGTCAGGCCATGTGCCAGTGGCCTTTTAGAAGGGTTTTCCAAGGCCTTTGTTAGAAATAAAAAAAATGTCTACAGGCACCATGCCTAACAGGACTAACTGTTTGGTCTGAAAGAAAAGACAACTGCACTGAGATGAGGCAGTAACAAGAACCCAGAGAATCTGGAAGGACAACAAAGGAAGAAAAAACCAGTTCTGGTTTGAAGAAGCCATGGGATTTGGGACATTATCCATAAGATATGTCAAGAAGTCTCTGAAAAATAGGAAGACACAGATAGCGAAGTCAGACGGGCTGGGGTAGCAATGCAGAAGGTCATGTATGCACTGAACTTGCCCTTGCTGTGATTATAGAATCACAGAATCACTAGGGTTAGAAAAGACCTCTAAGATCGCCAAGTCCAGTCACCAGCGCAAACCCACCATGCCCATAAACCACATCTCTCAGTGCCGCATCCACATAGCTCTTGAACTCCCCCAGGGGCCCACCTCCACCACCTCCCTGGGCAGTCTGTGCCAGTACCTCATCACTCTTCCTGAGAAGTTTTTCCTAATACCTAACTGGAACCTCCACTGGAGACCAGCCCATCCTTAGTTGCTCACCCTGCTGGCCTCAGGTTTCTGGCCCAAGCAGGTCCCTGCACCACTACTTTCCTCACTGCCTCCAGAGACACGCTGTCTACTGCCAGCCTCAGCACCCGCCTTTCATTTCACAAAGAGCCATGGGAGAGGAGGAATGCTCCCAAATCCCTGTGTCCAGTAAAACACCTAAACGCTTTCTGTCTGGGGCAATTGTTCCACAATGTGTAGTGTAAAAGCAAATACAGCGAGAAAGAAAGGAGCAAGTCCAAGCTTACAGAGAAATCTTCCCGTAAGGACTTCTCCCATGTGGGCAGTCCTGGCCAACCTGACACTGTGATAGTAAATTCAGCAATGTGCATGTGTGTGCATGTGTGAGTGGGACAGAGGCACAGCAGGAAAGCTTCTAACAAATGCAGAGTATGATTCTTCCCTTTCCTTTCCTATGGCTAATCTCTGAGTGCAAAGTAATTATCTTTCTCATGACTTTAAATCTCTCTCTCTGGTATATTCTTGCCTGTCCGACATGACTTTACAGCTCCTTCATCTGGCACACAGCTGGCATGCCTCACGGTGGATTCCTCTAAAGAGTGATTTAAAGTTGCTTTCCATCAGTGTAAAACTAATGAGCAAGAAACATCTTGACACATGGTAACTGTAAGCAACACACTTGGTCAGCTGTGCACAAGAAAGACACCCTCACTTAAGGCTTTCCAACTGTTCCTGTACAAGCACTCACAAGGCTCAAAGCCCAGGATGCTTATTTATTGGTATCTTCACTTACCCAGGTGTCTCTTTTCAGATAGACACTCCACATTTCCAATACATCTTCCCATCTGGAAGTGTTGCTTCTCCTCTCTCCCTCTGTTTCTAGAGATGCACACTGAAACTGATGAGAGATGCTGACTGCTTTTAGTTTTGCAAAATTAAAAAATAATAATTAAAAAAAAAAAAAAGTTTAAAAAAATAAATCAGCCCAAAGCTTTTTCTGTAGCCCTGAGCACCAGGGTATCTCAGCACCCTGTCCCAGCAGGATGAACACAGCCTGCAAACTTCACCAGTGTGATCCTGGATTCACCTCAGCTGAACTGAAACACTGTGAAATTATATCACATTTACACAGGCACACATGAGAAGAGAGTTTTGACCCCATCCAATTTATTTTCATTTCTCCCCTGTGAAACAGAGAAGCCTGAGCATAAATGAAACCTTGAGCCAGCCTTTTCTAACACAAATAACTAAAGCTAGACACCAAGCATGTTCAGGCCTTTAAAGATAAGCATCCCCATTTACTTTACCTCCATCTAAATAACAGTTCGTTGGCATTTCAAGGATTCAGCTCACTTGAAAGCCAGCTTCATATTTAGAAACTAGATGTGATTTTGTGGTCATTTTCAAAACCATGAATGTAACTGAGGTGATACTTGCTACTGGAAACTCCACGCTTCACAACCACATTTTTCATAGCCAAAATTTAAAACATGTTGTCTGTACCAAATTCTTTAAACACAAAATCATCTGTGGAGAGACAATGTCTTCCCCTATGTAAGATCACTCAGTAAATTCTTGTGGAGTTCTAAGACTCGCTAAGGCAAACGTTTCTGTCTTGCTTGAATATACATAAGGCAAAGCTTGTATGATTCCAGCCAGATGTAGTTGTGGGAAACAAAACAAACACCACAGAAAGAGGCCTTTACTCACAAATGATCTAAAGATAAATGGAAGAACAACTTTTGTGCCTGAAAGTTTGTGTGCTTTTTCCAAAATATAACAGACTTCCTGGAAAGAGGATCCCATGCCTGGAGGACCATAACCTCTCCAAGCAGGCCAACATGAGCAAACCAACACCAAACTCACAGGCATTTTCTTTTAAATACCATCATTTATGAGTCCTTGCTCTACTTTATGCCTTCCTTCTAAGTGCATCCTGGACCTTAATTACAAACAAATGTTTTACCTCTTTCTTGCAGATTAACACTTCACTGTTACCTTAGTTATATCAGTGTATGAGGAGCTCTCTTTGGTTTTCTTTTTTCTTTCTGCTCCCCAAAGACCATTCCCCATTCCCAAAAACAATTCCCTGCCTCCTAGATCCATACAGACAATTGGAACATCTTCTGCCCTCCCCAGCACCATGGGAAAAATGCTTGCTCTGTCTCCTGCATGAACAACAGAGCTGACTGCTGAGCACAGTGACATACTTGAACTTCTCACACCCTGTAACATCTCAGTCTACACCAACCGCAAGGCTCACCACAAAATTGCCAAAGAAAAGCAAACAAAAATCAGTTCCTCCCCAATCTATTCTTTCTGCCTCATTACAGGAAGCACGTCCTCAAAAGAAACTCCAAGTCTGCTGTAGAGGAGCATACTTCATTTGTCTCCTGGCCATAATCCCTCTGAAACACTGAAGGATTCAAAGGCATTTCTACTACAACTCCAAAATACTTACTATTCAAACATACTAGGATAGTCTAAAAATGAAACAGGTATAAACCTGCTTCCTAGCAAAGCAGCATCACTGCTTGCTGGAGGACATGATTGCTAGTTCATACAAACATGTAATCTCAGTTCGTGTTGGATAGCACTGGTGCAGTGCTGTTTCCTGGAAGCTGAGTGTTTGCAGTTGGCCTTGCTGATAGACCAGATTGTGTGAGTGGCCCTTCCCAGAAGTTGTAAACAGCAGGGCAAAAACCCTATGGCTTGCTGCAACTCTTGCTGCATTCTTAAAAATATCCAGTACTGGACACCCCAAAAGCTGGAATAGATAATAGATGAATTGCTGGTCTGATTTTAAGCAGCTGTAAATCTTTCCAGCTGTCTACCTCTCCATTTACTTTCAGAGGTTATAAAACACCCAAGGATTGAGGAAGACGTCTGTGGAGCTGAAGGCTCCTGGACTGAGGGGTTGGACTTGATGATCTCTGGAGGCCATCAGCTCCCTTCCAACACCTACGATTCTGTGATTCTGTGACATGAATGCAGTAAGAAGAAGCACCAGACGCCCCAGGCATCTGGATCCCACTAACCTGGAGAGCTTAGGACTCGATCTTCTCCTCTGCAGCTACCAGAATTTGTCTCTTCTTTGGGTCAATGAAGTTAAAAGCTCAGAAAGGGTGCCAGGAAGAGAAGAAAGAGACAAGAAAGGAAGGATTTGATCCTTTAAGAAAAGACCAAATCACATATACCTGCAGTTCTGGGAAACTATTTTGAAAACATCCTTATACTGCCTTGAAAGAGATGACTACCAGACTGACATCCATTTTCAGTCCATCCAAGGTGCCTCTTTGGTCCCTGCCCCTCATGGTGATTCAAGGTCACTCCACTTGCAATGTTCATTTTTGTATCCATGAATACATATTAATGTGCCTCCAGAATATTGAGATGGAGCTTTTCAACATCCCTATCACCTTACATTAAATTTCCTACAGTCTTAACAAGGCACAATTTCGCTTGACTGTGCCTTGCATCTCTACTGAATTAAGACCTCTTACATTGGTGCATTCATTGTAACAAAAAATTAAATATATTTCTATACATTTAAGTGGCCACCCTCCCTAGCAAATAACAAACAAGAGGGCATCTGTCGACAGTGTCTTGATGGATTTCAATCTTGCAACCTCTGCGTCTCTGCCTCTGACTGCATCAGCTTATTTGGCCTAATTAACCTGAGTTTTCCTTGCTCAACAGAAATCATCCCCATGAAAAAGACATAGCTTGCAGATTCTGGGAAGGGTTTTTCTGTTTTGAAATATGAATGAGAACATGCTCCAGGCCATCTGGCGCTGCCCTTAGTAAATTCCAAAATGGATTTATTACAAATTAAAAAGGAATTTTGGAAGTACATATTTTTCAGATCATTCTAGTGTCTACATACAGCTTGAGACTGCAGAAGTGTGGCGACATGCAGTCAATATTCGAACAAAGGTTCCCCCCAAAAATCTTTCTCCACTTCTAATGATTAACCCTAAGGGCTGGGCTATTGGTGTCTGCCTGTAGCAGCAGATATCATGGCTTCTCAATGACAGACTTGTTCTCACGTTGAAATAAGCATTACAAATAATTGATGTCTGGAAAGCATTTGCCATGTTTCAGGGAAGAATAGGTGCAGGCAAGAAAGAAGTCAGCAGGACCCACTTGCACAACTCAAAAAAATGGGTTTTCATCCTAGCTGGGTCCCCTTGCACCATCAGGCAATGCATTGTGGAGAACAGACCTCATTTACCACTGTCCAAAGCAACTGCAGACCTGGAAGCTGCATACAAAACATGTGCAACACTCAAGATAATACAGTTGTTGTAAAGGCAGGAATTAGCCTGAGCATCATGAACATTAATGCAATTGCACTGCTAATGAGACCTGAGCAAGTAACTCCATATGGTGATGTACCAAACTACTTGGAGAGTTCAGCAGCACACATCACCGTGTGACACAGCTACAGCTCATGGGATGCTCCCAGGACATTTCTTTCCTATACCTGTTTGTCAGAAATCTGTTTATTCCATATGACCTGCCAGTCTGGCAGCAGGCACTGGGAGTTATCACTCAGTTCAACAATGACAGCAGGTTTGTTTCTTTGCTTGTGTGTTGTAAGAGCAGAATTAGGCCTTTTAAGTATAAAGGAGAGAAATAAGATGGTGGGAGAATGACCCTCCTACACTCTGTTGCTGCAGGAGCAAGAGCTTTAAACTGGCAATTTTAAAAGCATAGCTCTGTTAAATAAATAATCCAAGAAATTGGGAAAGCTGATTTTCTAGTCAAAGAACAAACTCATTTCTGAGTAGTTTCATTCACTTGGGAATAGTGCATATTTAATAGGAAAGAAATACCTACCAAAGCCCACATGCAAGATTTACATTCGACTGAATGAAAAGGAATACTGAAAAGAATTGCTACATTTCAGTGGAAATGTTCAGCTTTCAGTATCTCTGAATTTAGGAACACTTCAATTTTCAAAGAGCTTTCAGTGAGGCATGGCTATCCCCTAAAAAAAAAAAAAAAAAAGAAAAGAAAAAAAAAAGAAAAAAAGAAAACTTGCTGAAAAAAAATTAATTTCCAGTGGTTCTGTTCTATTCCCTCAGGTCTTTAAAAATCTCAGATTGAAATGGATGAATATGCAAGTGCCACTTATTGACGGCCTCCCACAAGCAGTGAAATCCTTTGAAATCATTGTGGAGGTAATTGTAAAAGAAGTTATATGCATAAAATTACTTCTCTGGTGCAATACGGATCATAAATCAGTTCACAATCAATCTATCCACAACTATTTCAATCTAGAAGATTTAAAAATATGTATCTATACATAAATACCTGAAGTTGAATGATTAGTAACGTAGGGACATGCGATTGGAAAATGATTTCTCTCGTAATGTGATGCTGCACAAAGGAGCTGTAGAATATTTTCATACTCATTGGATTTAACACAGCAACTTGCTGGCTGATGGGTTTTGTATTACCTAATTAAACCAACATGGTGAAAATGTTAGGCCAACCCTAGCCACAGCGGTGACTGGGCCTGATTACAGGTGTAACAAAATATTCTTTTATTCTTCCCTTACAACTCTTGAAAGTCAAGAAGTCACCTGTGTAGAAGCAATGGGCTCTCAGTGCTTTGCCTAGTCATTCAGTGTCACACCTTAACTGGTTTTAAAGAGCTGGCTCACAGCTGGGAGAAAGGGAAGAGAAGGCATCAGCTACAGATCAATGAGACCACTGGTGACAGAGAGAAAGCTGTGTGTTTCTGAATAGCTGGCATGCTACACGTCATCAACAGCACTTGAGTGGGGTTGAAGCCACAGAGTAATAGGGGTTGAAAGGCACCTCAGGAGATCCCCCAGCCCAACCTCCTCCTAGAGTAGCTTCCTACTGCAGGTCACACAGAAGTGTCCAGGTGGGTCCTGAGTACCTCCAGAGAAGGAGACTCCATGACCACACTGGGCAGCAGGAAAGTTCTTCCTCCTGTTCATATGGAATTCCTGTATTGCAGCCCGCTGCCCCCATTGCTGCACACCATAGAAAAGAGCCTGGCCCCACACACTTGATTCTCACCCTTTAGGTACTGATAAGCACTGATCAGATCCGCTCTCAGCCTTCTGTTCTCCAGGCTGAACAGCCCCATCTCTCTCAGCCTTTCCCCACGCGGGAGATGCTCCAGGCCCCCATCATGCTTGTCGCCCTCTGCTGGACTCTCTCAAGGAGATCCTTGTATTTTTTTAACTGTGGAGCCCCAGAACTGCACACAGTATTCCAGATATGTCCTCACCAGGGCACTTCCCATAAAAAACTAATCCCATAAAAATACAAAACTCTGATGCGCTCTGTTGAACAGATCCTATGCAACAAAATACAGTGATTACTGGAACAGGCTGCACAGGGAGGTGGTGGAGTCCCCATCCCCAGAGGTTTTCTAAGAAGGGTAGATATGGCACTGAGGGATGTGGTCAGTGGGTTGACGGTAGCAGCTGATGACCTTGGAGGTCCTTCCAACCTTAACAATTTGGTTCTTTGATTTTTTTAGAAGTTCACAAAAAGGATTGGCAGGGTTGGCTGAGATGAAATATGGAGCAGTTATGTCCACTAAGGTCCACACCCGAGCTTTACTTCCTCCTAAGGAAAAGCCTTGCAGCAAAGCCCTAGATCAATTGCTTCACTTTTAAAGTAGGAAAATACTTTAAAATGTGAAATAAATACATTCAACGGACTCTGATCTTTACAGAAAAAAGACTTTGCAAAAGGATATTTCCAAAGGACAACACAAGCAGATTCTGACTGTGTTCACATACTTAGAATAACAGTAGGTGAAATACATTATTAGTGACTGTTGATGTTGACTTTTACATTTTCCAGGGGTAAGGTTTATGACTAATGAGTCCCATAGTAGCCCCATGTTACAAGAAATAACACCATTATAATATCAAAGCAGTAACCAGAGCACAGAGCAGACTGCAATACAAAGCTGAAGTGGAATTGTGCTTACACTGTGGGTTTTCTCCCTTCTGCTTTAAAGAGATTAGTTTTTAAATTAAAAATGAAGATGGTTGCTTTTCACCTCAAAAGCGATTTGGAAAATTGCCTCTAACCTACCTACATTTCCCTGGCTCCTATACAGAATGGGAAGACGTTGTTTCCCTTTGTTTCACAAAGCATCCCCCTGCACTGGCAAACAGATGCTGTGCACCAGAGCAGCCGTGGTCTACTAAGCACTGGAGGTCAGACAGTGTCCGTGCTCCAAGTCAGTGACAGGATTTTGTTCTTTGGGCTCCCTGACCTCTACATTTAGGAAAATGGACACAACCTTTCTGTGCAGAAACAGATGGTTCTTGCTTCTGGCTTCTCAAAATACAGAACCTCAGCTTTTACAATAAATTTGGTGGGAGGTAATGACCACTTGGAGCAAGCATTAAAGGATCCTACCACAATTTCTTTTTGTTTGTGGGCACTTTTTTGTTGTTGTTAGGACAAAGAAAACAAGCATCAATTTTTCTATGATCCCGTTTTGGAAGCTGAAGTGGTTTTGAACATTAAACATGGTATGGGTAAAGCTGTTTAACAGAAAAGCCTTTTTCCATCTCATTGCATTCACTGTTAAAAAGGCAAAAAACAAAGCCATGTAAACTGAAAGTTTTCATTGATTATGTAACATCGCTGATACTGGGATAAAATACCAACAGGAATGAGTATTCCTTTTAATTTTTTTCCACTGTTATCAACATGATCTTCACACTGGAAAGCTGAAAAGGGTCATAAGTAGCTGTGTGCTCTGTGTACGTATCTTGCTGATCTCACAGGTCTGTTAGAAATAGAACTCACGCTCACAACTGACATAGCTATGACACTAAATCTCAGTAACACAGAATCTCTCAGAGGCACCACAGCATGCCAGTGGGCAGGAATATCCACAGAAATACACATTGCATCCAGCAAAACCTCTAACCCAACTAGATGCTTCCCAATGCCTTTGCTCCATCACCTGGCTGACACTCATTGCTTTACATGTGCAGCTCCTCAGAACACAGCTTTCCTTCCTTAACTAACTTGGCCATGGCTCAGCTGAACAAATAAGTTGTTTCAGTTCACTATTTTTATCTTGGGTTCGTATCCACATATCCACACCCAGAGATCACTTCTTCCCATCTCGCTGCAGTGCTTTCCCAGCTTCTCCCTACATCAGGGCAGAGGGAGCTCTGAACATCCTGTCCCAGCGTTTCCCAGGGACTGCCCTGCTTTCCTACTTCTCAGAAAGAGAGAAAGGCAGGAAAATACATCCAGCTGCTATGGATGCATGTCTTCTCCCCCATTTTTGAATTTTTATTTCTATTTCTTTAATGAAGTTTTCAAGTTTGCACACCAAAACATGACTGGACTCCTTCACACGATCTCCCTTTATCCCAACTCAGAGACTACCAATGAACATCACAACTCTTTAGAAGGAGGCTGTAATTGCTGCTTAAATTGCTAGCATCCACAACAGGATCAGATCAGACACCTCTGACAAAGTCAATCAGCTGCTGCCCCTTTGCAGCATGTCCTTCTCACAACATTATCTCCTCAGCACATATTAAGATGCTGTTACACACACCTGCAAGCTCTACATGATCTTTGATTTTAAAATACTGGTGTCTTGGCTATGAAAATAGTGAGAACAAGGGCATTCTACTAAATTTCTACCTCTCATCAGCTGATTCTTCTCCACAGCATTTCTCCTTCTCATGCACACACTCAGGGTTCATTTCTCTGTTGACAGGAGGAAACGGAGCGTTGCTGAGCTTGTTTCACCACCGCAAAAGAAGCTGTCATTTCCAACAGCTGCAAACATTGCAAGCAAATTAACAAGACAAATTAACCAAAACACCAGGTGTGATTCATCTACCAGTCCACATGATTGACATGTATCTCCACCCACCTACTGTTACCTTAATGAAGATGCCGTAAAAACTCCTAGTTACCTCAATGAAGATGCAATAAAAAAATCCTAGTTACTTAAAAGTCAGTAATTAGTATGGTTTAAGCATGTATAAACTCTAAAGCTGTCAGGCCGTGCACCCAGTGGGGTGGCTATTAACGAAATGAAAGAGGGAAGGCCTAGAATGCAAATCAGAGACTGTGTGAGCTGAATAATTTCACTTTTGTAAGCAGCCTGATAGATGTCCCGTTGGTAAGGGAGCCTGCTCCTCTCTCCTGTGCCCACCACTCCAGAAGTGCTGCACCACAGCACACCTTTAGCAGCTACCAGCCAGGCAACACTGAGTGGCTGGCCCAAACATTAGGTAGACAAGTGATGTATTTGGAGTGTTAAGGCTTGTATGAGTGCTCACTTTGCAGACAAAAATTAAGATGAAAGCATCTACCAATAATCTGCTGGTATACACCTAGCCAGGAGTGCTGGCGCTTATCTGAGGAACAGCCATTGCCTGTCTAGGAGATTTCAGTAAGAAACTGCATTTTCATTGGTAAAACTGCTGTGGAAAGCAACTCCCTTTTAGCTTGCAAAAAAAAAATCCCCACGTTCAAATTGTTCCTGTTTCTTTTCAGTGCAAAATTACTTTTCGCTTTTCACTAGTCTAATGGGGACTCACGGAATAAAACCCTTTCTGTGACCCTGCCCTGTTGTGATCTAGTGTGTTAACTACACCATGGGGACAGCTGAAAGTGGCAGATTAAATTGCATGGAAGAACTTTTTTCCTCTGATTGGGTATTAGGAAAAAATTCTTCTCAGAATGATGGTGGTGATGTGGCACTGAGGGACCTGGTTAGTGAGCACGATGAGGACGGGCTGGGGTGGCACTTGGTGATCCTAGAGGTCTCTTCCAACCTTAATGATTCTATGATTGTTGTGCCACAATAGGTTATCTAATAGCTGTAGAGAATTTCAGCTCATTAACTAGACGGTGTTGTATTAATGTAGTCTGAGTGTCGCACTCATTTACTCCACCGGACTGTCTGGTATAAAAATCAAGCACACACCAGATCTGGGACTATGACAAGCTTGTGATAACATACCAACTTGTAAGTATCAGCTAATATTCTGGAGGATAGCAAAGTTCTGCCTTCATACATACCAAGGGTAGTGGCTGCTTCAATGTAAATTGTAAACTTAACTGCAAATTCCAAGCAGCTGATCCAAAACAGCAACCAAAAGTAAATCTCCATAGCAGAATAATTCTAAGCTTTTGAAATGCAGATCATCATCTAAATTATTTGGCTGAGCTCATTCTTTTGTCTTCACTACAGAAGCCAGTACCTCAGAAGAGTTACCTCTTGAAAGAGGTCAAAATGTAGTTCGTTGCCAAGTCAGGGTATTTGTTTTGAGGGTTCTGGGTTTTCTTGATCATTTGTGCTGTTTCTGTTTTGGGTTGTTTTTTGTTGTTGTTGTTGTTTGTTTGTTTGTGTTTTAACATGACTAATATAGAACCACAAAGATCTTGCAGAATAAACAAAAGAAATGTTAGGGGGTTTTTCTTTAGTAGAAAATTTCCTAGTGATGATTAGCAGGCTAGGGAATTTTTCCTTCACAAAGAGACACTATAAAGGAAGTGGCTGTTTATCCAGTTCCTGGGAAAATAACTAAATGCTGGCTGGTATTTATTCAGCTGAATTATTAGAATAGCATTTGCTTCTATACTTAAGGTTGTGTCAGCATTTCCATTATGAAACTTAGCACTTAAGAAAATCAACCCAGAAGCAAATTGGTTAATAAATAAAAGTAACCCCAATAAATCAAATTAGCTTTTTATGAAGTTAAATTGCTTTTTAAAATTCTGATGATTTAAAAAGATATTGAAAAGAACAAAGAGATGTTGGTAGCAGAAACCCTTCAGTATATTTTGATAGTGAGAAATATTTAAAATGTCTGTATGATAAGATTTGAGAAGCGCTTACTATTTCTTATCAGTAGGTATCAGAATAAAGACAAAATTGGGAATCATCTCCAGGACAGCGTTGTTGTGCAAAGTTATTCTATGTATGGACAGAAAGTGACTCCTATTTTGAATTCAGATAATTTCTGTGATATTTTTCATCTTTTTCTGAATGTTTTTGTTCATTAGAGGCTGATTTCCCACTACAGAATTTCAGTGAACTGAATTATCTTGATAAGGATTTTGATTAATATGATTAAAAAGCCTTTTCTCAATAATTACCAAGTACTATTTCATTTGAAAGATATTGACACTCTCCTGAATATTTAAGGCATAATAATTTTCAGTCACTATAACAAATCACCGTATGCTTCTACTCAGGCAATATATGTGTATCCACACTTTCAGTCCTATTAAATTGAAGCTACTCTGGTGTGCACAGTTATACACTTGAACAGATTTATGAAAAATTGTTGTCTATATTTTTTTCCACAAGGAATAGTACCGAACAAATCCAAAGTACTGAAACTGCTAAATTTGAGTGTACAAAAGGATCTTAGCCAGAGTAACATACATGCACACACAAAACCAAAGCACCTCAGCTAATCCAAGGCTATGATTTAAAAATGGCTGGATTGTGTGGTGAGCATGGCCCTCAGAACTCAGTTGCCTCTTGGGATGCCAGTTCATTCACACCATACTCCAGCACCTCATCATGCACTGTTCTCTCTCTTCCCCAGCCCAACACCCCACCATCTTCTACTTCTTAGTATGAGGCAGCTTTCTTGTCTCAAGTATTTGGAGAACTGATACTTCTCATTCAGAATATTTCCCTTGCTGATATATACCTCTTGTATTCACATCAGTACTTCTTTCACCCAATGTCAACAGCCCAAAGATGAGAGGGATGACCCATGGATGTCACCGCTCAACGTGCTCCGTTACTCTCTCAAAACCAAAGCTTATTGGTGCAGGAAGGTTTGCATACAGGAACAGCTCACTGCACTGGCACAACACAAATGCTGTTATTATTGATAACATTTTTATATAACTTAATCCATGGCTCTACTGCTCCATTGGTGAAACCAGATTAACAGAAACATTTGTAACATCAGTCCTTCCTAGGGTAACCCTCTGAAGCACGGTCATTTATTTATTTAGTCTCCCTTATTTCAGATGGTTAAGATGATTAATGCAGCTCCCTTTACTGCAGTGACCTCTGCTTTCTGGGGGCTGTCCTTGAAGGACATCAGCTTAAGGAAAATGCTAATAAATCTCATCTCTCCATCAGGCTATGCAAATTATGACTGTTAGAACCTGAAAACACCTACTTCATAAATGTGAAAATCTGCTGGAAGAGACTTAGAAACTTCACTGAATGTGTCAATAATCTGTATTTTAAAAATAAAAAATAAGTTTAAAAAAGCTTCTATACTGAACAACAGTACAAAACTCCTTTGGAGAATGAATTGCGGCACAATTCAGATTGGCTGATGCAGCATTAGCACATAGCCATATGGCTGGAATTTTCAGGGTGTCATCTTTAAGATGAAGAAGTGGGAAACGTTTCTGGTGACACCAGCAAACACCAAGGTTTTATGCAGGTAGTCTCTCTGTATTTGATATCTGTTATTGCAAGGACAAGAAGATTACTTCATGTTAGACAGATGAGGGACAAAAAAATCCTCCTCCCACTGCAAATCACACCTTGCCTGCAGATGGGAATTACCCTTACACAGACAGAAAACAAAATCCCTTTCTCCCAACAAAAACAAGGGGAGTGCTGGAAGAGATGAAGGAACAACCTAATTGCTCCTAGTTGACTCGGTCATGGTTCCCTCTAATGTGTAATGCAGCTTAAAGCAGCATTCCAGTCAGCATGTGATATCTAAGAAGGAGCTAGAACTACCAGCCAAGAACGGTTCCAAACCAAACAAATTTAACACTGGTTTGCATATTTGGTCAGCTAAATTATGTCTGTATTTAATTTGCACATGGCTGTGTATTTCTCTGAGTCAGCTGGACTAAGACGTGAGACATTTTAAGAAAACTCACTCTTGTGGTATTCTTAGCTGAGTCAAAAGTAGGTAGCATCCAGACCTTCAGGAAAATCCACTGGGTGAGACTTCCCACTTGCTTTCCAGACTGAGAAGGTTCACATTTGCAAACCCGTTGGTGAAAAAAGCTGACACTTCAAATCCTGAGCCTGAAGTCTGTGCCAAAGGGAGACAGCAGTGGTGAGCCCATGTTTCATGTTCACTTTTGCAGGAGAAAGGTGCAGAGAGGATCCTGCCAGGGGCTGCTAGCATGCCCAAAGAAAGGCAGAGAAGCTGGTGAAGTCTGGAGCACAAGTCTTATGGAGAGCAATGGTGGGAACTGGGATAGTTCAGTCTGAAGAAGAGAAGGCTCAGGGAAGACCTTATCACTCTCTGCAGCTCCCTTACAGGAGGTTGTAACAAAGTGGGGGTCAGCCTTTTCTCCCAGGTAACAGCAATAGGACAAGAGGGAACGGCCTTAAGCTGTGCCACGGGAGGTTCAGGTTGGAGTCACTGTCCCTGGAGGTGTTCAGGAAACCTGGAGATGTGGCACTGAGGGATATGGTTAGTGGGCATGGAAGGGATGGGCTGATGGACAATGATCTTTGAAGTCTTTTCCAGCATTAATGATTCTATGATTCCATGAATGTCACCTTCATCCCGAGAACTCAGTCAGGAATGGCATAGCGTCCTCTGGAGCAATTGCTTCTCCTCTACCTTTCGTACAGACATGTTTTTTTAGCAGTGGGCTTCAAGCTTCTGATGTTTTGCCTTGTTATTTCAAAGAATGAAATTACCTGTCAGGGATGTTTGCCATATAGTTTTACCACCACAGCAGAACTATTTTAAATACTACTAGATTATTAAAGTTCTCCTTCAGGAATACCTCAGAAATAATTTTGCTGCCCTCTAGCCTACTGTTGAGGTCTCCCTAGCAGGCTAGCATTATCCTTCAGAAGTGTTTCTGAAATAGCTTTACTCACTTTACTGTTCTTTTCATTACTATTGAAATCCTTCCAGAATGCTAAAGTTAACCTTCAGCAAGATGCCAGAATAACTTTCATGTTCTGGAAGGGTTTCAATACTGATTTAAAGGATATCAAAATGCACTTCTATCTCTTTTTGTTTTAAGAAAAATGACTGTGGTGATAAAATATGGATGTATGGACTTCACTCTGTTGCAATGTATGTTTATACCAACACATATAACCACTCAGGTAGGAATAATAGTTGGTCTAGAACTCTGAGGAAGTTATTTTCAAAAAGAGCGTCTAAAAATTGCCAAAGCATGAACTGGGCAGCAACAGGGAATGTGGTTTTGTTTGCTAAATGGACCTGCAAATGAATTCTGCTGATCTTTCTGACAATGAAAGTTTTGATGGCATGAGCCAACTTCTTTGATTAAAATGAGAAAGATCACAAACCTTTGCCCCAAACCCTGAACCCAAACTAAATCTATCTTGAGGTGTGAAAAGTTCCTTCTGTTTGTTTTTTTTTTGTTGCTGTGTATGTCTGGATTCAATAGGGGGAAACGTACAAACACTGAATAAAGACTACACTCATAGTGTTTCTAGCTCCACAAGAAAATCACAAAATGCTGGGATGCATTTCTAATGCACTCGTCAACACCTGGAATTATTTAGAAAGTGTGGTGTATCTGACACAGAGAGCATTTACTATTCTCATCAGTTCCCGTGGTTCAGGTCTCTGTATTAAGTCATATGAAAATATAAATCAGCTCCAGATTCTCACAGCTGACCTAAGCATTCTTGCTACTAGCTCACTGCAAACACCAAAAAGGTTTCTACTAGTATGAGGTGGAGAGAATGTGGAGCAAGCCAGAACTCCGTCTCTTCTGTCATTTGAATTAAGTGTGTAGCAAAAAAAGGAAACCCAAGAAGGCTTCTTTTCCAGCTCAGAGCCACCCCCAGAAACCTGGAGGGCACAAAGGCAGCACACTCCTCAGCACCTCCACCTGGACAGCTCAGTCTACTGTTCTTTATGGAATCCATTCTCAGGTTCATCCCTCTGCCTAGGCATCATGGCCAAAAAGAAGGTGCTTTGAGGAGGACTGTGGGTACCAAAAGGCACAGGATGGTTCCAAGCCCTTCCTGAACAAAGCCTATTCATTAATAGAACCATTATTTAGGAAGGAATATTTGTGGTGGTTGCTGGCACTTTCAGGCTCCAGCATGAAGTCTTGGCTCTGTTGAAGATTAAAGCTCCGATCAGAATCAAGAGAATAATAATAATAAAAAGACGAATACCTAAGTACTCACCAATTGTTTCTTTGCCTTCTTTGATTCAAATAGATTTTTGTCCATCAGTGATTTTTATTTATTTATTTATTTATTCCCCCTGCAATTGCCTTCACAACTAGTGGGGATCAGCTAGGACCATGGGTCAATTGAGCTTCTCAGCAAGAAGTCCAAAGAGTTTTGATTTTAAACAAAATCTTCTAAAAGGATTTCCTACTGTGTCAATAAAAAGTCTTATTAAACTTTCATAGGGTATCCAATGATGTTTTTAAAATGGTTTGTCATGAATGGAAGTCTGTAACTAAACCAATAGACAAATGCATTGATGTGAATTTTTGTGAACACCTTATAGGAATACTTTTAACAATACTACTATGCAGCTCAGAAATACAAAGTTTGGAGAACGTGTTCACATTTCATCTTTCTGTCATATAAAACCAAGACTGCATTTCTTGCATACGAAGCCAATATCCTGCTGTATCCTGCCATAAAAACTGAAGGGCAATAAGTGTCTTTTTTACCCCAGGCACAAAGCTGTCTTTTGACAGTTCTGCTCCCATGAAAATAGCAGTTGTGCTCTTGCCTCCATCAGGACTGTGTTTTGAGGCAGTGATCTCATTCTATCTGCATCACTATGGGATCACATGCTAGAGAAGCATCAACAGTAGGATCAAAGAGCAGATGCTTCAGTACAGCTAGCAAGGTCTTGCTCCTGCAAAACTCTCAAGCATAATCTGAACATTAGGCACATGAGTGAGACCTAGGGATTAGAGTGATCATAGCCTCAGCATTGCAGGATTAAGGTCCATTCAGATGATATAAAGCAGTGACAGGTTCTCCTCTCCAGATTGTGAAAGTGCCTCTTGGATTCAAAGAGGACTTGCAGTTGTTTGGTTTATTTAATGGCAGGTTCATTTAATTATTAGATACAGAAACATTAAATCTTTCCCATGTTCAGTATTGCATCCCTGATTTGTTTTTCACTGTGCTGCTGCTGGAAGATTTAGAGTACAGTGGTAAAAGCAGTCTTGATGATATTCCCCGCCCCACCACATATTTTCACTCTTTCCCAAGTTTCCACTTCTGAATACCAGCTATTCCTCATCACAAAGGGACCTTTTCTACAACAAAATATTATTTTAAAGCCATACTAACAGTAATTAGAGGCAATCGAGTTTTATCAACTAACACAAACTGTGGGATTTCAGACTTGGATTTCAGCTGGTATTTTAATGAAGTGTGCGCTAACAACACAAAATCTTCTGTCATTCCAGCAGCTGAGTTTCATATACAGACCTTTGGTAGGGAGACCATGTGTTAACACTCAGATGCTTACAGCACATGAGCACACACACCAGCAGTCTGTAGATCCATCACCTAGGTCAATTTTCTAACCTCCTTTCCCACTCCAGCAAAGGATCTGATGAAGTGGGCACAAGCTCTTACTCAGGCCCTAGACAAGCCGATTACAAAAAAACATTTTCTGTTTCAGCCTCTACATCTGTACCCCTGGCATAGCACCCAGTACTTTCACTGACTGTCTGTGCACACTACAAATGCTGCTATTTCTCATGGACTTCACAGCTGAGGCTGATCCTGTGACCATCAAGGCAGAAGAAAATCTTAACACCAACAGAAGCTGGAGAAAGGATCCTGCCTCTGGTGTTGCACTGGGGAGGAGACCAAGTGCTGGGGCCTATCAGATCGCAAGCTAATTGGATTGAGTCTGTCAACCAACCTGCTTTTCATGTCCTACACAACTCTGCATAAACTTTTTACTGGCTAGAATTTCACTGTGGGGGCTTCAGGGCAAATCTTTCACAGCACATAGTCACCTTGATGGGAAGTAAATACTTAAAATATCTGCAGGAAGGAATTGGGAACAAAGATCTTAGTGGTAATTAGGAAGCTTCTTTCATGCATACAAAAAGAAAACCTTCCAAGCTTAAGCAAAGATTGCAATTTTGCAATTACACTCAAAGATATGAGTTTTTTTTCTTTTCTCTGCCAGTTGGCCACATGATTTCATACCATACGCTACACATTCACACCCAAAAAATCCAACTGCTCACATTATCTCTATGATCTGCTGGTGAAACAAATAATAGTCATACATCAAGTCTGGAAAGAACAACAGTAAAATCCTATTGCACAAATGCATTAAGTGTTTCCTAAAGCCACCAGAAAGCTCACAGAGTCATTCAGAAGGGTTCACAGAGTGGGAATTCCAGCATTCACAAGTGAATTTCTGTGGTGCTTTTTTCCTAAATTTAATCTTGACACAAATCACAAAAACTAACCAGACTACAGCTTTGATGAAGTGGTTTTCTTTTTTAAGCAGCTGGTCATAAATGATCTTATGAACTTGATACTGAAGATGAACTACCAGGCTCATTGGTACAACAATTTGATTAACTCTGAATTCATTATATGCAGTATTGCTATTTGAATAATTGCAAATTATTCCAGAGAAAAGCAGTATGACTCAAATTAAAGCTTTGCTCTTTACAGATGTGAGACTGATACTGAAGATGAGCTACTCAGTTGAATTATACTGTAATCTGATTAGTCTAGAACATCTATCTACTGCATCAGCTTTCTGACTTAAGATAAATGAAACAAATGAAAACTCCCTTTAATTTGTTCAGATGCCCAGTGACATGGCCTGTTTTCAGCTGACACATCATTCTCTTATCTTGACTAAGTTGTAAATGTTTTTTCCTAACATCCATTGTTGTTGATGCCAAAGTAAAGTAGCTTCAGGCTTTGGATTCCTCTGTTGACTGGGATGGCTGCAAAGAAGGTGACACCCTGGTAACCAAAGGGGAGGTTCTAGGTAGCACACCTAATTCTAGTAAGCTTATTCTAATGTTTTTATTTCCCATATGGTATCTACAGAAATGCAGCATAAATGGTTAATCATTTAAAATGCAGTCAGAGAAAAATTCCTTAGGACTGTATATTATTATTTTAATATCTGTTATCCCACCAGTCAGGAACAACTTAGTGCTTGCTTCACTGGGCTACCCTATCATTTAACAGTCTCAGAACAGCAGTCAGCTGTCTTCAGCTTCTTCCACAATGACCACAATTGTGTCAGGAGGAATACATTAGATGGTACCAAAATGTCAACTCCTCTTTCAAAATAATCTGTTCTAACCATGTATTTTTTTATTATTATTATTTTTTATTTTTCTTTTATTTGAGTGTATGGTGAGTGTTTCTAATTGTTCAAAATGAATTAATGAGATTATTTACTGAACATCCCTGACCACAATGTGGAATGTGAGCAGCATTGGTTAAATGTAGTTGGCCCTTTGAACCACTTCATCTTGTTTCTCATCCTTCTGAACCACTGTAGCTCTTTCAGCCAAGTTACTTTGAGAGTCAAAGCCACTTATTATAGGAAGGAAGATGCTTTAAGAGGATTTCAAGAATTTGAAAAAATTGGAGAAAATATTAAAGCATTTCTAAATTTCCACATAGGGTAATTTTAATTACAATTTATGTATGACAGATCAAAATTGCTTATATTTCTTAACAATTATCTATACTCAAACCACTCTGGCCTGATGAAGGAGGACTGACGCACCTTCTTCACAGACATGGGCAAAGACACAGAGTGCTTCAGCTTCCACATTAACACCAGTGCTTAATAAATGCCATGCTAGAAGTACAGCCAGATTTGCACAACCAGCTCCTGTATCTCACTCTGAAAAGCTGTAAGGCCTGAAGCTAATGTGAAGTGCTTTGGCAGTCCTTTCACTCCATTAGCAGGAGCCAGTGGTCCCAGCAGTGCACACTGTCACCTGCTGCATTGCATAGTCTAGTTGGTGAGCCCAAATTCCCTCCAGTCATGCAGGAATGCCCTGCTATGGAGTCAACTTTTCTTCCCCTGCATTTACTTCAATTTCAATCTTAGAATCATAGAATAGTTTGGGTTGGAAGGGACCTTTACAATCTATTTCCAACCCACAGCTACAGGCAGGGACACCTCTCTCCAGACCAGGTTTGCTCAGAGCCCCACACAGCCTGGTCTTGTATGTTTCCAGGGAGGGGGCATTCACAACCACACTGAGCAAACTGTTCCAGTGTCTCACCACCTGTACAGTAAATTTCTTCCTAACATCTAGTCTAAGTCCATCCTCTTCCAGCTTAAAATCATTTCCCCTCATCCTGTCCCTACCTGCCCTGATAAATAGCCCTTATCCAGCTTTCCTGTAGGCCTCCTTCAGGTAGTAGAAGGCTGCTACAAGGTCCCCTCAGAGCCTTCCGTTCTCTAGTCTGAAAAGCTCTCTCAGCCTGTCCTCACAGGGAAGGTGCTCCAGCCCTCTAAACACCTTTGTAGCCCTCCTCTGGACCTGCTGTAACAGCTTCATGTTGTTCTTGTGTTGGGAAACCCAGAACTGGATGCTGTACTCCAGGTGGGGTCTCACAAGAGCAGAGAATGGCTACAGAATCACCTTCTCGATCTGCTGGTCATGCTTCTCTTGATGCAACCCAGGATACGGTTGGCTTTCTGGGCTGCAAGAGCACATTACTGATTCACACTGATGCTTTCATCAATCGACACTCCCAAATCCTTCTTCCCACACCTGCTCTCAAGCCATTCTCTGCAAAACTTGCACCTCTGTTCGCAATTGCCCCAACCCAGGTACAGGACCTTGCACTTGGCATTGTTGAACCTCATGAAGTTGGCTTTTGAGCCTGTCCTTGGTGTCATCTGCAAATCTGCTGAGGGTGAACTCAATCCCACTGCCTGTCACCTACACAGATGTTAAGTAATGCCAGTCCCAGCGCTAGTTGCTGAGGAATGCCACTCATCTCAGGTCTCCACTTGTACACTGAGCTGTTGACCGTAATTCTCTGAGTGCGACCACCCAGCCAGTTCCTTATCCAACAAGTGATCCATCCATCAAATCCATTTTTCTCCAACTTGTCAACCACGATGTCATGAAGGATAGTGTCAGATGCCTTACACAAATCCAGGTAAATGACGTAAGTTCCTCTTCCTTTATCCACTGAGGCTGAAACTCCAAGGCCACCAAGTTTGTCAGGCATGACTTGCCCTTGGAGATACCATGTTGGTTACCGCCAATCACCTCTTCTTTATTTTCTATGTGCCTTAGTAGAGCCTTCAGGAGTATCTGCTCCATGATCCTGCCAGGCACAGAGGTGAGACTGACCGGCTTATAATTCCTCAGATCTTCTTTTTTTTTCTTTTTGAAAATGGGGTGTTATGTTTCCCCTTTTCCAGTCAGTGGGAACTTCACCAGACTGCCATGGTCTTTCAAATATAATGGATAGCAGCTTGGCAGCTTTAACTGCCAGTTCCCTCAGAACCTGTGGATGAGCTTTGTTACGTCCTATGGACTTGTACACCTTCAGGTTCTTTAGATGGTCTTGAATGTGACCTTCACTTACAGCAGGTAGATCTTCCTTCTCCAAGTTCTTACCTTTGCTTTCTGCAGCTTGGGCAGTGTGGCTAGCATGCTTGCTGGTGAAGACTGAGCCAAAGAAGTCATTGACTACCCCAGCTTCCTCTGTATCCCACATAATCAGATCTCCAGTTTCCTTCCAGAGAGGGTCCACATCTTCCCTAACCTTCCTTTTATCACTGACATACCTGCAGAATTTCTTGTTCCCCATTATGTCCCCAGCTAGTTTTAATTCTGTCTGGGTTTTAGCTTTCCTAACCTGATCTTTGGCTGCTCGGACAACTTCTTGCTATTTCTTCCAAGTAACCCATTCCTACTTCCACTCCCTATAGACTTTCTTTTTGCTCTTTAGTAAGTCCAGGAGCTCCTTTTTGATCTTTGGAGGCATCTTGGCATTCTTGCCTGCCTTCCATTTTCCCAGGATGCACTACTTCTGGGCATGGAGGACACGGTCCTTGAATACTGACCAGCTATCTTGGGCCCCTCTTCCCTTCAGGACTTTATCCCACATCACCCTGCCACACAGTTCCCTGAAGCTTTCAAAGTCTGCTCTCCTGAAGTCCAGAAGAGCGAGCTTGTTGCATGCACTCTTTGACACCCTAAGGATCTTGAACACCAACATTTTGTGGTCACTAATAATAAAAATAATGCTTTATCTCAGTCATTTTTACAGCTCATGAAGTATCTATCACAATAACTGAATTAGCAATGACTGCATGGTGCAGACATATTAAATACTAATTTATAATGCAATAAATATTAGATAGACAAATAGATAAAATTAAATTTCAGAGACCATCCTGAAATAATTAAGTGTCAAAATAATTTGCTAGCAAGAAATTATTTTAAGTTACAAGTTTTGCATTTTACTTCACATCACAGAGCTTTATGTTTCTAGACACCAGCAACAGAAGCGTGCAACTGCTGGCAGCTGTGAGATGTGCTTGTTGGTGGTCCACAGGAATGCCTTTCAAATAAAGAACAAAAGATGTCTCCCAATGACTTTGAAAGGTCTCTGTCACTGTTTTAGATAATCAAGCTATTCACTGATCACATAGTGAAATGAAGACCCTGAGTACCTGGATACAGGTGACAGATTTATTGAAGAGGTGTTTTAAAAGAAGGACAAGAAAAACCCTAATGGTTGGTTGCCTTCTAACTAGCTAGGTAGATAATAGTACCCTTTCTTTCTAAAACACACTACTACACGGACTCCTTTCTTATAACAACTTGGTTGTCCAACAATAAATTAAAACAGAGACAGAAAACAGAACAGTCCTGTAAATAGACATTCTCAGCTCTTCCCTACAAGAAATTATGAGCTTTTCTGATAGCAATAGCATCACATTTCTATTATCTTACTGGAGGAAATGATAATAAAGGTACAATAACAGAAGACAAAAGCATTTAAAGAATTTCAGAGTTGGAAGAATCAAATTGTTTAGTTAAGAAGGAAATAATCCCGTTGTAAAAGAGATACTACTTATGGAAATGAAAATTTTAAAAAAGATGGTAAAATAAAAGATCATCACAGAGTAGAGTAAATATTTTACAGAACAGCTGTGAAATGACTAATATTGGTAGCCAATAAGCATATGACTAAGTCATTCTTTTTTCTAGCAGAAAAAAATACTCATTAATGAAGAATAATGTCCTGAAAATGTGATCTAAGTGCAGAAAAGTGGTGTTTATCTTTGGCTTGTGATGCTGACATCAACAATAGAGCTCTCATATTAACCTACTGCCCTTAAAAATAAACAGAAGTGCACTTTAATCTTGGCATTTCTACTTTTAACTGAGATTAGTCTCTCTACTTTGTTGCACTACTATTAAAGTGCGAGAAAACATGAAGAAATTAAGCAAAAATTATGAGTACTTTTTAGAGCACAAGAATCTTACTAAATCCTACTCCAGGCTCTTATGTCAAAACATTTCTAAGATGCATGAAGCCCTGCGCCATTCCAGCTTTATGGCTACAATCATTTGTATAAGACATTTTTAAAAGTATTTATTTTCCTAGTGTTACATATTAGTCCATGCAAACACAGCCCTCCATGTTTGCATCTCTGCAGTGCCCATATATTTGTTACCAGAGTTTGAAAGTGGGGCAGACCCCAGAAGTGTTGACTTCTTCAGGCTCCTATCCAGCACTCGCAAAACCAATCTGAGTTGTGCCTTTGATTTCAACTGGAAATGGATCAAGGCCTTAATTTAGTGATAAAACAAGCATCGTGTTTTTGAAAAGCTCTCCCTTGGAGTAGAATTTACACAGGGTGAAGGGTAAAAGAAGGCAGAGGTGCAGGTCTGGCATCACCCAGGACACAGTTGGTCCTGCTGTCCTGGCTGAGCAGGTTCCCATTAGCACTCCTTCCTCCTTATGAAACTGACCTGTTCTCAATGCAGACAAGTAAATCCCTATTTTCCCCCATAGCACTCTCTACACAGCACACATCTACCTCCTTGTTAGTATTGAAGTCCCCATTTCTTTGGCAGTGAAGAACAGGCAGAAACTGAGAAGAGATTAGATGGAGACTGAGATGACCACAAATAGACAAGTTAATGGAAACAATTAAAAAAAAAAACAAAAACACATTGGATTACAAACAGGGCAACAAAACTGACCCAGAGACCTGTGTGTTACCAAGATTTCTACTACAGGCCTAGATGCTCCCTGCTCAGTGTCTCCAGTGTTCCTGCAACCAAGAGTTTTCCTGCTGACCTGACTGGGATGTGCTTTTCCCTGAGAAGCAATGGGTGAAAATTCATGTTAAAATGCTACTGTGAATCTGTTCATTTAAGAAGTTATGATTGCTGAACTCAGAAGAGACTGTTGGGAAAAAAAAAGGTCAATTTTCTGTGCTGCTCCAGCATTGAACACATTACACAAAGCACTAAAACGCAAACAAGCTTAAGTAAAGTTGACCTTACTAAGCACAGATGGCAATGCAGTGGAAAGATCTAGCCTGAAATCTCCAGTCAACACATTCTAACTTCCATGAAAATGCTCCACTGGTACCAGACCCATTGAAGCGTCCAAAAAACAAAACAAAACAAAATGACTTTTTCAGTTGCTCTGAACAAATTAAAAAGAAATTTTGATCCAAACAAAGGAATTAAAATAAATAAATAAATAAATTAGCAAATACACTCTTTTATCTGTTTCTACCTGTTTACAACTTTCGGACTACTCCAAGTGCAGCCTTTTCTGGCAGTTTTATCCTCCCTGCACTTGATATGCATTTATTAGGATACAAACGCCAAAACTTAGTGTGACTGCTGTGCCCAGGACATTTCAGAGCTGAGAGAGCAGTGAGCTCTGTATTGGTTTGAAAACACATACCAGCTCTTCTTTAGAGGAGCAGGGAGGCAGAGAGAAGGGATCAAATTTGCCTTGAGAGGTTCAGGTTGGATATTAGGAAATGTTTCTTCTCAGAAAGAGTGGTGAGGCATTGGCATGGGCTGCCCAGGGAGGTTGTGGAGTTACAGCCCCTGGAGGTGTTCCAAAAGATGTGGCACTGTGGTCAGTGGGCATAGTAGGATGGGTTAGTGGTTGAATTTGGTTATCTTAGAGGTCTTCTTCAACCTTAATGGTTCTACAATCATATGACATTTCCAGCTGGTATTGTCATATGTCCAAGCATCTTCCTGATGTGCTCTGGCTCTATACTGCTTCATCCACAGTTAACATTAGAAGTAAGAGAGTCAAGGATCAGCTAGGAACAGCGTGTGCTCATCGTATCAACAGTGCTGGTGGGACAGAAATCAGTGACCAAATAATGAATGAGATGACAAATACACATAATGACTTTAAGCTGCCTGTTGGAAAGAAGGAAGGGAGAAAATGAAAAGAAAGGAAAAAAATTCCCCTTTCTCAGGTGCTTCTGCAACAGTTCTCACATGCAGTTCATCTGTCTCCCTGCATTCAGTTTGCTTTGAGGAGTGTGGCCTGGCTGCAGTGAGAGGCACATTCCACACTCTTGGCTGGATGTGTTGGGAACCTTTCTTCAGTGTGGGGTCGCCTGCCTCCTGCCAGGGTGGAACATCACACCCTCATGCTTGGTTCGCTCACACAACTCTGGCTCAAGAGACCTTCACAAAAACACACGATTCCTCAAATAGACCATTTCTTAGCACGCACTTATTTTTTTTGGTCATTTCTCATTTGCTCTTTGCATTCATCAGGAGCCAGGTGAGACAACAAGCACTTACCAAAAGACCTGCCTTTTCCTATTAGCCTGAAAAATTCTTTGCAGATGAAAGTATAGCAGACAAAAAATGTTTCAACTCCCATCAGCTCTAGCAGGAGGTTTACAGCTCACTGGAACTCTTCTTCCTAAACATGCAAATGTCTCCTGAGAGCTCAGAAGGCTGTACATGAATATGTAGGTATGCACGAGGCAAGCAAAGCAGATGTTGCACTGATCTCTGCTGGGGCTTCTCAGATCACAGAAACTAACTTATGGCATCCTTTCCAGCTGCCAATTTAAGTGTCTACTCCTCCCCTCAAAAAAAAAAAAAAAAAAGAACATCAAAAAATATAGGGCAGCCATGCCCTATGTGCATTCCTATTAATAAAAGCAAATACATTTTCAATCAAACCAAAGCGCAAGTACAGAAGCCTATTGAAAGTGAGTGCCAACACTTCCCATCAGGAAGAAACAGTGCGCTTGTGCAGGGAATGCAATGAGGATACAGCCTGATGAGGTCCTCCCACATTAAACACCTTTTTAAACTATGATATAAAAAGAACGGCTTTAAGTTGCGCCAGGAAAGGCTCACGTTGGGTATTAGGAAACATTTCTTCTCTGATACAGTGGTGGTGCATTGGCACGGGCTGCCCAGGGAGGTGGTAGAGCTACTGTCCCCAGAGGTACTCAGGAAACTTGGAGATGTGGCACTGAGGGACGTGGTCAGTGGGTATGGTGGGATGGGCTGAGATTCAACTTGGTGATCTCAGAGATCTTTCCCTACTTTAATGATTCTGTGATTGTAAGCATGCCTGTCACTTTGCTCCATTTGAAACTGTATCTTTTATAGCCTAGTGAACAAAAAAGATTCATTCTTTTGCACTGAAGAAATAAGAGAAATCTGACAGCTGACAGCAGCTTCTACAAAGCGCAGGCTTAACACTGCTCTTTGGCTGACAACACCAGCTAATGATAATATATGATTATACAACTTGAGCAAGAAGGATGAAATGAACCAGAATGCAGAAACAAATGAAAACAACAACAAAAAATATCAGTAGAGATTCCCGCAGATCTTAACTTTCAAGTAGACGTTATCTCCACTGCACAGTGAGAATGGGCTCATTAAAGAAACCACATGGAGTCAGACCTGGAAAATAAGTGGACCTGACTACAGTTCTCTTCTGCTGAAAGCTGCATGCTCAGCTTCATTATGCTCCTCAGAAAATCTCAGCTTCCATCTGGGCATGTGCTGGATTCTTGTTCTGTTTGACCACAGTTAATCTGGTTTAAATTTTAGAAAAATATACTAGACCAAACAGAGAGTGATATCGTCTCTTTTCAGCACAGGATACCGTATAAATGTATAGTTTCCTCATTGTGTTCCTTCAGGGGCATTGCTGACAAGCTAAGAGAAGCCATAGGGCAGCTCCAGCCTGGAGATTGAAGTTCCCAAATCCAAAAGTCCCAGAGTTATTCCCCAGGCACAACCAACCTTACAGTGTTCAATGGTGAGCCAAATTGGCACTATTAATAGCAGCTATGGCAGGGTCAGGAACTACCTCCTGGTTAAATGGTGGAACAGTAATAAGCAATAGGTGCACTGGGGTCCCATAGCTGGGAGAACTGAGCCAGACGCTGAGGACATAAGGACTGGATGTTCTTTCACGTTCAGGCTTCCCACACTAAATGCAAGATATCAACTATCTGACTGAGCAGTTTCCAACACAACATATTACTTGGGTGAGAACTTTGCTGCAATTATATATTACACTGTTGCTGGTATTTACCCAGCAACTTCATCCTACTACTACTAAGTATACCAAGGGGAAAACACTGCTTAGCTGGAATTTCTGGGAATGAAACTCAGTGCCACTACAATGAAAAGGAACAACATCAGTGACTTTAGTTCAGCAGTCTGCTCAGGAAAAGAGACATAAAAGTAATTGCTCAGATTATTCTGCCTCATTTTAAGGAAGACAGCAAGAGCCACAAGGCTGGGATCTTCAGACAAACAAAACCACAAGTGCATCTGCAAGATGTTTGTTTAAATCTGCCATATTTCTTTTATATCCTGAGAGTCCACTGAAAGTAACAAATAGATGATGCTTATTTTTCCACTATGGCTAAGTCAGAGAAGCTAATAATTCGAGGAGCTGGCATTCTGCGACTCACTTAGCCCAAGCGAGGCAGGCATAAACTGTGCACTAATGCAGATGTTTGAAGGGGGAAAAAGCCGTATTTTCTCTGGGAGAGAACGAGAAAGTGACAGCCATTGAGATTTAAATGACAGTGTGTGACATTAGGAGCCACAATTAAAAGTCATTATGGGCTCCACAGTAACAAATTATCATTGTATGCTACTCCATCAGGAAAACAAATTAATAGATAGACCAGTGGCTTAAGTCAGGAGGGAGAAAAGACCAGGAAATAAAGACAGACTCTGAGCTACAATGACTTGAAACAGAAGGCAAAGAATAAACCCAGATCCCTGAGAAGGGCTCCCTGGGCATCACTTGTGCACTCAGTGCAGACAAGATGACTGCAGGCCAAGGAGGCAAGTGAATCCAACATGCAGTGCTTTTCTGTTAAGGTCAACCCAGAGTTTAACAGGAGTGCTTGGAGAAGCTGCTCTTATTGCATATTTCCCTATTTATTTCACCAATGGTGAAACTGTGTCTACCAAAAGCTTCTGCCTTATCTACCTGTCCATGTTTACCTCTATGAAAGTGCTTGGTCCACAGTCGTGGAAGACTTCTCCAACAGTTCTGCTTTGGAAGCATCCACACCACAGAACTGAATAGGCCTGGGAGAGAATCTCAAACTCCTTCACTGGTGTTTGTGCACGTGCTCTTCAGTGTCTTTATGTGCTTTACAGAAAGCACCGCACAGCTGTGGCTAGGGTGAAGCACTGAGAGATTTGTCCCAACATCTGGGGATGTAGTTCTGGATACATTAGTAACAGCTTGATAAATTTATAGAAATACAATTTAGCTAGGCGCTGTTCTCTCCTGCGTTGTTATTTCCAGGTTGGGAAGCATGTCAATATAGAGAGATAAGTCATATGCCCAAATATTTGATGTAATATAATGAACAATAATGAGAATTATCATTGAATTTCCCAATAGTTTCATAATATGAGTCAAACAGGCTACGTTTCCCTGTCAGGTTCCTAAATGTGACCACAGGATGTTTTCACTCTCTGTAAGTTACTCTTCAGTGCATAAGCAGAAATGTTGGAGAGAGGAACTATGAGCTACTAGATGGCTGACAACAGTCTGTTACTCAGTCTCACATCACCAATCTGAAAGTTTACACCCGGAAGTTATTTTCATTGCTGGCTGAGATGCAGGGGTGGACTCTACTCACCCCCTAAATCAGTAAGGGGACAGCTTGGATTTGCTGAGTGCTTATATCAGTTCTAACTGTCAAGGTGGGAAGAATAAAATAAAATTGAAAATCCACAAAAAATAATAGAATACTATATTATAAAGTCCAAAAAGGACTGAGATGGTCCAGAGACCGGAGACTTGGGTCACACCTTGTACCTGACAAAGCAAAGATCCTCCTTGGTCATGGGTGCTTGGAGGACAAGGTGCTGTTTTAAGAGGAAACAGCAGATGCAGTTCCTTGCTCATGGTTGACACCCAACCACTTTGTTCATTCTTAGTGCTTCCTTCTCCTTCACTTACTACTCTGAGTTGCATTACTGCTACAAACTAATATTGGTATGTCAGAACTCAACATACAAATTTTTTGTATGCTGGATACAAAGTAAGATCCTTCATGATAAACAACACAAGTATGAATTTGTTACTTCAAATTCAGAGATTTAATTAGTATCATACGTATCTGTTCAGCACCTAGCAGTTCTGTAAGAAACTGGAGTCCTACAGTGACAGAAGTAGTATTCTCTTGTTCAAATTTAAAATTATTACTGGTAGGTGTTCTAATGAGAGCACATCACTGTAGGTTGCCTTTCTTTTTAGCACAAAAAATTTAAAAGAAGCATGTTTATTTCATCACAAAATAGGTTATCTGAAATAAGTCCAATGAGATTTACCTCAAGAAAGCCTAGAATCATAAAGGTTGGAAAAGGTTGGACCACGGAGATCATCCAGTACAGCATCAACCCATCTTCACCATGCCTGCTAACCCTTGTCTCTCAGTGCCACATCCCCATGGTTCTTGAACACCTCCAGGGACAGTGACTCTACCACCTCCCTGGGAAGACTGTGTCAGTGTCTCACCACTCTTTCTGAGGAGAATTTTTTCCTAATATTCAACCTGACCCTCCCCTAGTACAACTTGAAGCCATTCCCTCTCATTATTTCACTGCTGTCTGGGAGAAGAGGCTGACCCTCACCTTGCTACAACTTCCTTTCAGATCAGTAGAGAGCAAATACCTTCCATACACAAACTAATGTGGCTCAACCAGCACTTCAGGTGCAAGTATCTGTGCAGCAAGTATCAGAAATCTGTCAGTTCATATAGTCACACAGTACCGTTCCCTCCAAAGAGCTTATCTTTTGCACACACATCCCTATAATGACAAAAAGGAGCACAGTACTTTGTCCCACCTGCAGCCAACACATCTGATCTGAAACTCCAGGGCAAACACTTAATTAAAAACAACAAATACTGTAAAAGATCTATATATTGTTATTGCATCATACTGAGGTAATGATATAAACAAAGGCCTGAAGAGAAACACTGTGACCTTAGAGCCAGAAGGAAGTTGTTGGTGCAGTAAGAGATAACAATCAGAACCTGATTATGTATGATTACAAAATGATTATAACTTCTCCTAATGATGAGTGTTTAAAGCAAAAGACATGTGCTGATGAAAACCAAGCTACAACACCATAAAATGAAACAGTAAAATGATGAATCAATTTAGAATTTCTAGCTATGTAAATGAGAATGCCTTTACACATTACTCAGAAGAATTTGTTTCACTTTTTTTAGTACATACCATGCCTTTTTATACCTTGCTGTATTTATTCAACACATTTCTGATGCAGAATGGTTCATTTTCTGGGGGCCAATTTTCTTCTATAGAAGCATGTAAGAAGGTATGTATTTACACTACTGACACACCTTCAGATATCAGATAGGTGGAAAATGGGTCATGCCTAGCAAGACACGCAGACGGCTACATGAGCAGGGCAACAACTGCAAAAAGCTGGCATTAATACACAGTGATTTGTACAGATCTACTGCTGAATTTGGTGTCTGTGGGGACCCAAGTACTTCCCCTTGCTGACTCACATTTGGAAGCACTGTCAGTAGAACTCCAGGGCAATCCAAGTTTGCGCTGCTGTTTGCTGGGAACATCCCTCCTGCTCTCCCATACCAGATAGACTGTGGAGCACGCTGGTAAAACATGACTGGCAGATTGAGGCAATCTTCTGGCACATAACATCTGTAGGGAAAAAAAAAAAAAAAAAAGTTGTTTTTTTTCCTCAAAAGCTGTTCCATTTTCAGAAAACTGAGCCTGACAAAAACCTGTCCTTGTCCCCTCCCTGTTCTTCCCCCTAGCTCCCATCACTCACACCCAATGTATTTATTCTTTTATCAGATCAGAGAGCAGCATTTGGATTATTTCAAACAGCCAACGTTAATCATCAGGACAGAACCTGTGGTTGTTATGTGGTGGGTCTGCGCTCAGCTGTAAAACACTTCTGCAGGCTCTTGTGTGAGCAATAGGCTGAGTGAAAGCAAGACCACCAAAGCCTGGGCTGCTGTCACAGAGGTGGCTGCTCAGCCTATTCCTTTTTTATCTTTGTTTAAAACAGAGATGCAAAGACAGAAACATCTCTTGGGCCATTCAACACATCTTCAATCACACAATGGGATGGCATTAAATACCAAAGGGATTTTCTTACTATTCAAATTAATCATTATTCTGTACTATAGCAAATATAGTTATGTAGCTATTGGGCTGTTTTTTGTGTGCTGTACCTCTAACTGTAAATGTAGCCCTTTGGTGAGTGGCATTCTCTTGTCAGTTTGAGAAGGCTCATCATTAATGAGTTATTCACATCTATTGTGCTCTCCTACTGAAACCTTTATCTCTGTTTCTTGCTTCCCTGCTTCTAAAATAAAGGTTGCGTGTGAATGAGCATTTGTCAAAAGAAAAAGATAAAACTTGAACAGAAACAATGCTCCTGGAAACAACTTCTCCCTAACATGGACCCATTCATTTGCTCTTTGCAACAGCCACATCATTGCATCTCCCTGTCTTCTAAGCTGCTTTTCATGTTGAGCAGCCATCATTCAGAAGCATGCTTCAGAGCACCAGGTGGTCTAATATAATATTTATGGGTTTCAACCTTTTTGCTAGCTACTACTCTGTACCAAACTATAGATAACATATACAAGTTTGCTCAGGAAAGCAAATTGAAACTTTAAACAAATGTGGCCTACATTATGCAGGGGTCAGAGAAGATGCACATAATAGTCCCTTCTGGCCTGAAGAATCTAGGAATCTATGAATTTAGAAATAACCATATAAAATACTACACTCCAACCCTAAATTTTACACTAAATCTTTTCAAATATTAATGAGAAGCTGTGCAGCTGAGACACAATGATGCCCTTGGATCCCTGGCTAAGGTATGTTTGCCAGGCTCTCCTGAAAAACTTCTAGCTTCTGAATGAACAAAAGCAACACAGGCCGGACCAGTGAGTAATGAACCAATCAGCTCATTAAAAGATCACCATCATCATCACCTACAACACCTAAAACAACCAGGACACTTCACCATCCATGTCAACTGCAAAGGAATTAATCAAAAAGCTTAAGAGACACCATCGCATCACTGCTGATTTCTGCTCCTCAGCTGCCTCTGTGTTGAATGCATACACCCTCCTAATACATGGTAGTTGCCATCCAGTGAGCTGCCTGTATTTTGGCAGGCTAAGGTAAAAAGAAAATTTCCAATATGTTTTGTTGATCCTGCTCTTCTTTCTCTGCATACCCTGGTATACTGTTTACTGAAACAGATGCTTTCCTGTCTCTGTTCACTTAGATACATACAGCACAGAGCTTGCATACAGCAGGACCCAGGACCTGCTGTGAGCTCCTGGACAGAACCACAGAGTCACAGAAAGGCTTAGGTTGGAAGGGATCTTAAAACCAACCCAGTCCCAACCTCTGCTGTGGGCAGGGTTACAACCCACTAGAACAGGCTGCCTGGGACCCCATCCAACCTGGAAACAGGCTGGGTTTGTACACATAATGAGTTTGTGTCTTAGCTTTCCACTGTGAATCTGATCCTCTGTCTCTCATCACAGTTTGGGGAAATTAATTTATGTCTCTCTGAGATGCACTGGAATATGTTTCCTTTTTTTCCTCCTAATGCTGCTTGAACAAGAAACCTGAAGAAAACCCCCCAGGATTTCACACATACAGAATCATAAAATGACCAAGGTTGGAAGAGGCCTCTAAGATCACCCAGTCCAACCAACCACCCTACACCAATATTCCCCACTAAACCACATCCCTCAGTACAACATCTAAACATTTCCTGAACACCTGCAGGGATGATGACTCCACCACCTCCCTGGGAAGCCCATTTCAGTGCCTGACATGAATTATTTCCTAACATCCAATCTGACTCTCCACCCCCAGGTGGATCCCATCTGGCCCCGTGGATTTGTTGCATTCCAGGTGGAATAGTAGGCCTCTGCTTCCACCTGAATCATGGGGGGTTTACTCTGCTCCCCACCCAAGACTTCAGGCCATAGAGTAGAGAACCCCAAGGATTACTGGTCTAACTTTTAAAAACAGACATAAAGAAAGCTTGAGAACCTCAGACTCTTCCTTACCTTCAGCGGCCACGTTCCCCTTCACATCCAGTAAAGGATGGAGACTCTCCTTAGTCCTCCTCTTACTGTTAATATATTTGTAAAGAAAGCTTTTTGCTCTCTTTTACCCCAGTGGCCAAGTTGAGTTCAAGCTGGGCTTCTGCCTTTCTAATGTTCTCCCTACACATCCTAATAACTTCTTTGCACTCTCCTTGAGTCTCCCATCCCTTCTTCCACAGGAGGTGCGTTCTCTTTTTCTCCTGGAGCCTCATAAGAGCTCTCTGTTCATCCACACTGGCCTTCTTCCCCACTGGCTCATCTTGCAGCACAGGCCACTCCTAGGCCTTTAACACCTCACAATAGACAACCTCATGGGTTCTACATTCTACATTCTCACTCACCTCTCTTGCAAGTTCCAGAGCCTTAAAACTATTACATAGGGGCACCTGGGGAACTGAGGTAGGTTGGGATGGGGGTTGCCTGTGACACTGAGCTGGGACCTGTTTCCACACCTTCTCCTCCCTTAAATTGCCTCCCTCTGCGCAGTGATGGCAGGGCAAGGAGTCCACCACTGTTTGGGACGTATCACCCCTGTGTCTTACTCACACATTCAGCACAGTTACTCCACCAGTCTGTCTCCTGCTCACACTCACTTGTAATTAATCTCTCCCCCTCCTCCTTTAGCTCCACCACACGGAGCAGATCACCCACCTGCTCACACCTCACACAGCGCTGCGCCCCATAGCGGCAGGCTTTATACACGCAGTGAGCAGAACCTTCCCACTTTCCCCAAATAAGGGGGAACAATGGTGAGATTAACATTTCTGAAGGGAGCGTGTAAATGAAAGAAGTCCTTTAAAGACTGTTAAAACAATGGGGAAGCAATATCCTCCCACAGAAAGTCTAACATTTTCTTTCCTCCAGGGAAGAATAGAATCTCTCCTTTCCTCAGATGCATCTTCAGAGTCTGCTTGTTCATCCCACTGTTTGCCCGGTTTGTGGAGGGGGCCACACACAGCCAAGCTGCTGTCTTCCCTGATGGAGCTGATAGCACAGTCCTGTTCTCAGAGTTAATTCTGCAAACTGTGCAGGCAGTGATGCAAGCAGATTTGAACATTCTCTGGGATTTCCGAAGCAGTAGGTATTTACCAGTGTGTTTACACCAACGTGTTGCTTGAATTCCTGAAAAGAAGTCAAGCGGTAAGAAGCAGAGCATAAGGTGTTGTGGTGCGGCCTCAGAAAACATACAAACACTACAGCTATTAGAGGCTCACCCTTCTCTTATGTAAATTATTTAAATGACAGAGAACGAATACAACAGAGCACCAACAAAAAAGTTTATACTGCAATAAAAGAGTTATCTGAAGAAGTGGGTACAGAGCAGCACTGTGCTCCCCATGATACCTCAGGCATCCTGAATCAAGTCATCTCTCCACCCATCACTCTCTTGCAGGGACAGCTTAGCCTAAAAACAGCCATGTTATAACTGACCCTTCTGCATGTAAACACAAAGTCTGAGATACTCACAGATTTGTAGAAAATTTACCCATATTGAGTCCCACCAGGAATTGGTTTCTTAGAAGTTTTCATGTTTTATGGGAAAGTCATTATCAATGCATTTCTCTCAAAACTTTGGAGGAGAAATTTTGGGAACAGGAGGCCTCCACTGCTGTAGTATGAGATGTACAGATAAGGGTGATGTGACTGCCACATATTCTTAGGTGCTAGAAGCAGGGTGTGCCAAGCTGTGGAAAAGACCAAGCTGATGAAACCATGGAACCATAGGCCATGGACCTAATGAGAAAAGGAAGAAAGCCTCAAGGTGACAGGAGGTAGGTCCCATTCCTGCAGCTCCTGGCCTCCTCCCTCCACTGGGACACAACACTGGCTCTGCATTATCTGGCAATATCCCCTCAACTGGGAAAAGAGACACTTCTATTGAACACAAATTTGCATGCACCCTACAGCCCTGTCTGGCAGATTCTCCTCTAAGATCACCAGCTCCACATACTGCTAATTGCAGAGGCTGCTAATCCAGCTGAGATGCTAAAATTATATTAGTTTTCAACAGGATTTACATATATTCAGTTGAATTTCTGCTTCAGTTAGCAATTACCGTTTAAACTGTTGAACATGCAGCTTGCTGTAGGCCTAAGTAACATTTAATAGCATTAACAATGCACTTCCCCATCAGCCTCAGGATCTCTTTAGAGGCTCATTGATCCTAAGCTCTGCTGCATGCCACAGCAGCCGTGTGTTCCCCTCCCAGCAGCCTCCCCAGAGGCCTCTGTTCTTCCAAGCTCTGCTGCCTGGAGAGCTGAGGAGCAAGGAAGGGCCTTGCACATCCCTCAGGGACTCCTTCACCTGATGCTGGCTCTGTGACATACAGTGCTTTATTCTCTTGATGAAGTTTTTAAACTGAGGATCGTGGTGCCATGTGGGCTGCACTATATGAACTATATCAGCTGCCACTGAGACCAGGGCAAAGCTTTTGTTTTCGTAAGAGGGGTCAAAGGTAGGCTTAAAATTAGGCAGAAACACAGGTGGCTTCTTATTGTATTCAAGATATTAAAAGCCAACTGTAAGGTAGGGCTGTCAGCACTGCATTACTTTGGTTTTCCATTTCTCCCTCTATAATGTGCTTAATTGATAAAAGGAAAAATCAGTAGAATCCTACTCAAGACTGTGTGCTCTGTGAGGGAGAGGGATGGCTCTGCAAGGCATATATGTGTACACCCAAGTGAATATGAATAGAGGTCAGAACCCTTAGGAATTACAGCACCCTTCAGTACTGAAACAACGCTGACACTCTTTTCCTTCCAAGCAGTTCATATGTAGGCAGTTACAAGGGTAACTTCTGATAGTATTTTAAGTGTCCTGGGAGATCACTCAGAGACAAAATGGTGTAACCAGATGAAACTGCTTCTGCTATTTCAGCCCTCTGAATAAATTAAGTTTTTTTAATCTGATCAGGATACTGAGCCAGAGTTAGTATCTCCACTTGTAAAAATATTAGACAATCTTGAGCAGCCATAAATGGACAAGATCTGGGTCTTGTTATAATCAGTCTTGAAAGCGCTTCATATCACCGTGCTGTAACACAAGCTAATTTATTGGTGGAGGTTCAGAGCACCTCACTGATAGAGCTGCAGCTTCACACAGTGCAGCTGGGGATGTATGCTCTATAGTCCACGGCAGGGACATGACAGCACCCTGTACAATAATGCATTCTGTGTCCAGGCCTTGGACCCCCAGCAAAAAAAGGATGCAGAGCTGTTGGAGTGGGCCCAGAAGAGGGCTGCAAAGATGCTCAGAGGGCTGGAACACCTCCCCTGTGAAGAAAGGTTGAGGTAACAGGGCTTGTTCAGCCTGGAGAAGAGAAGGCTCCAGGGAGACCTCATTGCAGCCTTCCAGCATTTGAAGGGAGCTTACATACAGGAGGGGAACTGACTTTTTGCACTATCTGATAGTGTTAGGACAAAGGGGAATGGCTTTAAACTAAAAAGGGGAAAAATTAGGTTAGATGTTAGGTGGAAATTCGTTACTCGGGGAGAAACCCTGACACAGTTTGCCGGAGAGGTGCTGGATGACCCAACCCTGGAGGCACTCAAGGCCAGGTTGGATGGGGCCCTGAGCAGCCTGAGCTGGTGCCCCCACAGCAAGGGGTTGGGGCTGGGTGGGCTTTAGGGTTCCTTCCCAACCCAACCATTCTATGATTCTGTGAAACATCCTTGTAACTGTTCTATGTCTGTAAGGCAATCTGTGCATTTAAGAGAGGGAAAAAACATCAATTATGAACAGATCAGGAGAAGGTTGAAAAGCTCCGAGAAAGTGACAGACTTATGTTTTACAGCAGTAGACACATGAAGCCAAGGGTTATAAGGTGTGGGTACATAAAATAAAATTATATACATCTGAGTGAATAAGGCAAGAAAGGCATCAAATTACAACACCATCTAGCCTTGCAAATCTGTCCTGGTGCCAGTAGCTGTACCACTCTGTTCCAAAGGTGGTATTATCACAGCTGTGTTTGCATTCAGTGCTTTTTGTCTCTTCAGGATTTTTCCTGTAGGTTGGTGGGACTGCCCAAATGCTATCAGTGTTACTGCTAAGGGGACTAAAACTAAATACACACAAGTGGTCTTTTGCACCATGAAGCTTGGCCTCACCAGGCACCAAAATTCCAGTCTCATTAGGACTGAAGCAGAGAAGTTGGCCCTTAATGAGGCACATGAATGTCTCCCTCTTATGTGAGCAGTGTTTGCAAGGCAATCCAGGCTCTGTCCAGCCTGGATTCTTCTCCATGCCTGTATAATCAATGAGCACACCTACTGCACACATATCATTTTTTATCTCTTATACAGCCACCACAGGCACAACAGGTGCAGACACTACCTACATGCACCACATTAAATGCATGTTTAAGACATAGGCCAGACCAGGGCCCCTGCAAATTAAAAGAGCTGTAAATGAGGAAGCAGGGCTCCAAAAATTCCTCAACTGCTGCTTCAGTGGTAACTGCTTTTGGCTGCTGAGAAGCTTTCCTTTTAAAAGGAGTGATGCCTATGCTCAGGAACCCACTGGTGAAAGATGTGTGAGGTCTTCAGGAAATCTACCTGTTGATGTGTCCTGAAATCCAGCTGGCAAATCCCCCTGATCTGACCCTGTTTCAATTAAAAATTATGGGATTTAAAGCAAACAGGTTTACTCATTAAAACTTATGTTGTGTGGAAAAATAGAATCATGAAGGATTAAGGCTTGAAAAGACCACTAAGATCATCCAGTCAAACCCCAACATGTCCCCACCCTGCCCACTGACCACATCTCTCAGTGTCACATCCCCAATGGTTCTTGAACACCTCCAGGGACAGTAACTCCACCACCTCCCTGGGCAGTCTGTGCCACTGCAGCACTGCTCTTTCTGAGAAGAAATGTTTCCTATTATCCAATCTGAACCTCCTCTGGTGCAACCTGAGGCCATTCCCTCTCATCCTATCACTGCTACCTGGGAGAAGAGGCCAAATCCCACCTCGCTACAAACTCCTTTCAGGGAGTTGCAAAGAGTTGGGTCAGGCAGAAGAAGAACTTCTTAAACTTTGTTAAAAAACAGACAATATTTGAGGTGTTATACTGTTAAACCCTGCAGTCTGACAAGACTTTTTCTAATATCATTCCAGGCCACAATGTAAAAATTCATACAAACTATACACATACTGTAGAGCAGGACATCAACACATTTGGCATAGGATAAAAACATTCTTCATCACAGGTAAGAGGAAATCCACCTAGTGATTTTAATTGGCTCTGGCTAAGGCTCTGTACAGACTGCCAGATGCACGCAGGCAACACTTGTTTCTGAGCAGGTCTCTCACCCTGCACAAGATAATAATTCCAAAAAAAGAAACCCATTGTGTTTAACAACCACAGACTGGGAAGGCTCATTCCCATTCATCTAATGGCAAGCCTAGCAAATAATTCATACATCAAAAATTAAGACTGATGCTGATCAGCCTTTAAGAGTGCACCGTAGAATAAATGCTGAAATACTCTGAACAAAACTTAGAATTTATGCTTTATAATTAAGCGATGAGTACTAAAGCGAGTCATGGCAGAACTCTCCTGATTTAATGCTGGTTGGAGTCAGAAAAGGAAAAATTATTCACATTATTTCTGATACCTTCATCTGGTATTTACTGCAAAATTACTGTCACACTGTGTACTGAGTCTATGTAACAGGATGTGCTGCAGGCTGTACAGCAAATCTGGCTTGGGAAACGAGAGCTCCCTTTCTGAGAAAGCCATCCCAGGTCATCTGCCTTCCTGAGCTGTAAACCTTCCTGACTGTCTGTCGATGTAGATGCTGAACTGCTCCAGCAAGGTGACTGAATTCAGGGCTGCTATGAGGCTCATGAAAGCACAGAAACCCATCAAGGGAATCCAGGGCTGCCTTTCACTTGGCAGCAGTTCACTTACTTTGTCGTCATCTGACTGGGCACCTGTCTCATCCGATTCCTTTGTATTTATTTATTTTTTGCACTAAACTAAGTCTCTATCTTCATCTGTGAAGAAGTTTCTACTGGGCAGCGGGCCTCCTGCTAAATAAATACCACTGACATCTGCCTGTGCCCTCTGCGAGGCTGGAGATGCTGCAGTGGCTGCAGTGCTGCAGAGAAGCTGCCACCAGACGGCAGTGTTTCTGAAGATTTTTCCCCTGAACGGGCGGCTCTACAGATTTTGGGGATACAGGCTGCTTTATACTAAAGGCCAGGAATAATTCACTGCTATGGAAAGGCCACCCTCCAGAGAGCTAGAAAAGAAAAAGGGCAAGCAGTATGCTTTTCTGTTATTTAAATGCAATTGTTCAAGCAAAATTGTCTGTCATCTGCTTCGCATTTCTCATTGTAATGGTCACTTCATTTTCAACCCTTTCTTTTGCAGCACTGGTGTCAGCAGGCTTCGCCTGAAGCCATGTTATATTGCAAGCATGTTTGAGATGATTGGAGCTGCTGTTCTCTCCAGATAACATTGTCAGAGCAGAACATTTTCATCCCTAAAGGTGAACAACAGTGCTTTAGTAGCAGCGTATTTTCAAAACTGTAGATGATCCCAGGTAATTTAGAGAATGTGAGCAAATGCTTGCCTTTAATCGAGAGGGTGAGGTGCAGGCAGCTGAACTCTGCCAGCTCACCACCCTGCAGCAGAATTTTTCTGCAGCTGCTCAGAGAGGTGGCCCAGCCGAGGGGCTGAATGATTCTTGGATCTTTCAGGTTGGATTAAACAAGGTATTCAAGATGACCCTGAGAAGGGAGTTATGCAGTTATAAGAACCTCCTGCTGCTTGTTGGGTTTCGGTGCTAGTGGCATTCAGCTTTCCTGATCTGAATTTCTTTGGCTGGGGCCAAGCTTTGTTCCCTGAAGAGGGCAGAAACAAAGTTCAGTTTCATCTGCCATTGGTTGCCCTGGAGAAAAGGGCTTGATGTATCCAAGCTCAAAAGGATGCCAACAAGTCCAAAAATGAAATACTTAAACAATATTAACAAAAGCAACTGAGCCAGTAGTCCACGTCCTTAAATACGAGAGGTCTGAAGCCCTACGCTTTGGTGTCTGTAGACAGCATAACAGACACACCAGAGCTTCTAACAGTCCCAACTTCATTGCTGCTGATTTCAAAAGTAAGACAGTTTGGCTTTCAGCTTCAAGGGAGACTGCCTACTGACTGCTGACAGTTTGGAAAACCATCAGGGTGCCTGTACCTAAGCACCTCTGACATCAAGCTGCTGGAGAAGAGGGCCACAGAAGGCCATCGTATTATCTGCACAGTTGGTCAGTTAGACCTACACTAGCAAATACACAGGGTTTGCTTTTTCTGTTTGCTGAGTTACAGAAATCTATAGCTTTTATGCTTTCATTTCTTGTGTTAGGTGGAGCAGCTAACTAATAATCAGTGAGCTTCAAAATGCCTTTTTGTAATTACAGTTGTTGGCAAGTTTGTCATATCAAACAACGATAAAGAGCATAATGAAAGCTCTTATTTCCCACTTGCCTCCTCTGTCAAGCCTGTCTACACTGAAAGATGTTAGATTCTTTCCATTGCTACCCATTTTTTTTTTTTCTGTATGCTTTAATTTCTTGGTAGAATGTGCTGCCTACATACTAAACTCATGCCAAGCACACATTGGCATATGCACTAAAGGCACTTTTCTCTGTATGAATTAATTGCTTATGCTTGTCTGGTACACTGAAACATGCATTTCTGGGAAGCTGCAATAAAATAAAGTTTTGCAAAACATACTTCATTGCAGGGATGAAAATGGAGTTACATCTAGATGGAAAGATGATTTTAAGTAGTAATGCAGTCATTATCTTGACTGGTGGAACAGCCAGAGAGGTTTAAGCAGAATATTTACCCCAAGTACTCACAGAGCATTTAAGACTTAGTTCCAAATTCCTCTTGCATGAGATAAACCATTTTGGTGCAAGTAAATTTGCTTTCTCTCTCTTGTGCCCTTTACCATAAAGAAAAATGCAAGTGCACTCATAGCTGTATAGCCTTTTTGGAGCAATGCCCATAAGGCTTTGGCTGATTGAAACATACATTCTAGACCATTACTGGATATTATATCTTCAACTTCACATAAAACAAACTACTGTCTCTCATAAAGATCCTGCCATCTTCTCTCTCCCTCCACCGGACACAGACAGCCGGGATAGATCTTCCCCCCAAGCACATGATCACATTTTCATATCCTGCAGCGTGAAGCCTGCCTGACTGGTAAAAGCATTTATCTCCTTGGAGTGGTAAGAAAGGGGACCAGGACTGGAACAGTACGGTCCTAATGCCCATCACTGAGCACAGTGTAAACCTCTAGGAACCTTCAACTCTGGCTGATGGTTTTACATCACTGTAACCACACCAGAGTCAGTAACAGCACTCTGGATTTACTCCACATTTCCAGCAGGATTGGAATTGGATTCATCACTGCATAGACACGAAGCTTTTCTGGAAAGCAGTAAGCACAGATATTCTGTCAGGTAGCTAACCTCAGTAAGCACTGAAATGATGTTACTTAAATCAGCTGACACGGCTGGCTGAAAGATGAAATATGAGGATGAACAGCATGATATCAAGCTGACCTCATGCAGCTTTGGCAGTTTTATGATTACTCTAATTGTAGAAACAACAAAGCTCTGTTGATCCTCTATTAACCTCAGCTTTCCACATTTCTATAACAGAATCACATTCGTACTACTTGCATCCATTACCCCAATAAATATGGAGATGCTGAGGGTAAAATGACCATTGAAAATGGTCTCTTTCATCTAGCACTTGACTGAGTAATGACAAGCACCAGAGATGACTCTGAGTGAATAGTGAAGGCTGAATGAATTGTGAAGTAGAACATTTCTTGTTATTTGTCGTATACTTAAGTTCTGCGATCTTTGAAAATTTTAATCCTCAAACTGCAAGATGCAGGCAGTAATAAAGCGAAGTGTTTAAAACATCAGAATAAGAGTCCATTATAGTAACACTGACTAAAGTCACAGTCGTGCTTTACCCAGTCCTTTGGAGGTTAACTCTCTGTACCTCAGAGGGCTGCAAATTCTGGCTTGTAGGACACTGCCTATAAACATCTATCTGAACTTTCACTGTACTCTCGCAGTGAGCTTTCAAAAAACCATTCAAAGTAGCAAATGCTTATTTGTGGCTTTGCGGTTTGTTTACATATGAGCATAAAAAAACACACAGCTAGGAATCTGAGGAATTACTCCAAGCGTTTATAGATACCAGTAAACTTAAAAATAAAACAAGATATTTCCGTCGATAAAAGTGCCTTTTTACTATTTTGATAATGATCCTTTTAAAACTCTTTATTGCACCAGAAAATCAAAATTATGTCTGATGGTTCATGAAATTGTTGTTTGTACAAAAGACCTCTAAATTAAGAGCTGCACACTGAATATAGCTGTAGTAACTTCAAACCAAAATTGCTCCCAGAACTGACACATTACGCCTGTGTCAGGCCTTCAGACTGCCATGCCAGTAGGATGTCTGGGCACTAGACTACATCCTCCTTTCCCATGTCTACAGAAGGTAAGTATGAATTTTGTTTCTGGAACTAAAGTATGTTTCAGCTCTTTGGGGCTAAACTGCACAGATTAATGGCTTCTATAGAAACTGTTTGAAGCCAGCTATGGATTTTGGTTTTTGATTTTCTCAGAGGCTCTCTTCTCCTGTTTTCAGGGAGCTTTGTCATCACAGCATCCCCCAGATAAATGCACCTCCTTAACAGGTCCTGTGCAACCAGTGCATCATTCAAACAATGCTGCAATGCACATCTTCCCATCACTCCCTCCTGCAGAAGGATGGCAGAGTGCAGACATGAGGAACTCCCTGGTACAGTCACCACTGTGACATTTCAGAATAATAAACATGGTTATTTTGGTTTTGTTTTGTTTTTTAATTGCAGACAGCGGTTTCTTTTTTCCCTACTATGGAAGTCTCCTTCACCACAGAGGAAGATGGGAAGGAAAATATTTTACAATTTAAGGTAGAACACTTAAATGCACTGCTATGAAGGGTAGATGTGTTATTTTAAATACTTCCTGTTGTGTTTTCGAAATGTCATAAATAAAACCATCTCCATTTCTACAGTCACTAAACTGTAAAGGTGAGTTCTCAAGCATTTGTGCTTATGGGTTTGTTTCTTTAAGTAGAATATCTTTTAGCTCACTTCAGTATTTACAGTTGAGCTGGTGACTTCCTGCCACTGAACAGAAATAATGAGTGCCTGTCAGCATGAACACCACACTGTTTATGAGGACTGCATTCGTTTGGTAGCAGTTTGGAGCAACATAATTTATAATAATTAACACATTAACATTCCAATAAAAGGTAGTCTATGCCGTACTCTCACAGTACACAGCAATAACACCCATCATAATAGTTAAACCATTACCTTAGCCTGCCAGAATCACTTGCTCACAATCTGCAATGCTAAATTAAAACATTCTTCCTATTCCCATACGCTTTGCAGGTTATTTATTTTTAATTGAGCTTTGGGTTCAGAAGCTACAGTGATACCCAGGACTATCCCTACCATTCCTCCCTTCTCATTACATATTCACCAACCTCACACTGCTGGCTTTCCACCCAAGTTGCTACTGGCCTTCAAGCATTTTCTGTGCTACCACAGCCCTAGGGCAGGGGAATAACCACCTCCCAAGTCCACCAGCCTGCAAAAGGGAGTTGGGAACTCTCATTGCTCCCAGCAGGCACTTGCCAGTGCACAAATATTAGGCTGGATATTAGGAAAAACAGCTTCTCAGAAAGCAGTGAGGAATTGGCGCAGGCTGCCCAGGAAGATGGTGGAGTCACTGTCCCTGGTGATGCTTAGGAAATGTGGAGATGTGGCACTGAGGGACATGGCCAGTGAGCATGGTGGGGATGGGTTCGGGTGATTCTTGCATCCATAACATGCACTATTTCCATGGCCACAGGCGGATGATTTGTACTGCCCAACTCATAACTGTCCTGTGCGTTTTTCATATGGAAAGGAAATACCACAGAGGTACCCCTGCCCTGAGGACAAGCAGGAGAGAAAAGGGGACTGCAGGTGGTCCAAGCCGGGCTCCTGACTGTGACATTTCCTCTCTGATGCTTGTGGGTTGGTCAGCGCAACACGAGGACAGCACCCTTCCATTTACTTATACTTGCCTGTTTTTTGTGTTTAGACTGAAAGCCTCAGTTACTCTCTATGCATATATGAAGCCCCTACTACAAAAGAGACTTTGATCTTCTGATCCAAATGAGCCTCTGATCTTAGCTAGGGCTCATAGGTACAAATGCTGGAGAAATAATAACAGATGGAATATCACAGTGATATATTAATTACCATATAGAGCCATATAAAGCTAATCGGGGAATGTTTCTGGGCAAAGATCTCATAAATAAACCAAATGTGAATGCATAAATAAGTAGAATGCAAAAACAGGGCCATTATAAGGGAATATGTGTGATTTTTTTTTTGGTCTCTATGTTAAGCAGCCCTTGACATCTCTTTTAAAATTTATATATTTACACTGGCAAAAGAACAATCCTTTCCACCTAAACTACAGAAAGAAACCAAAAATATGCTGGACAGCTTTGCCATTAAGATCTATTTTGTCTTTCTTTTCAAGTATATTCAGATTTCTTCTTCTGCCTACCTGCCTATCACACTTGTCAAGAACTAAGCATTGTAGTATGATGGAGATTTTTCAAGTTATAAACATAAATTAAAGGTGAAAATTCAAACAACGCATGAGCTGCTTGTGTATTTTTCACAATATCCATCTCACATCATAGGCTCATGGAACATATTTTCATGGAATCATAGAATCAGTAAGGCTGGAAAAGATCTCTAAAGTCACCAAATACAAACTCAACCCACCCTCATCATGCTCACTATCCATGTCTCTCAGTGTCACATCTCCATGGTTCTTGAACACCTCGAAGGATGATGACCACCACCTCCCTGGTCAGACATGTGTCAGTCTCACCACTCTTCCTGAGAAGAAGCTGTTCCAGTATCCAACCTGAACCTCCCTTGGCTCAGCTTGAGACCATTACCTCTTGTCCTATCACTGCTACCTGGGAGAAGATGCCTAGCCCTATCTTGCTACAACCTCCTTTCAAACAGTTGTAGAGAGCAATAAGTTCTGCCCCGAGCCTCCTCTTTTTCTGGACTGAACAATCCCAGTTCTCTCAGCTGCTTCCCATAAGACTTCTGCTTCAGTCTTCTTATCAGCTTCTCTGCCCTTCTCTGGACATGCTCCAGGGAAGCATTATGGGAGACAGTGTTGAAGGCTATCCTAAGGTCTAGGTAGACTACATCCACAGCCTTTCCTTCATCTACCAGTCATGTCATCTGGTCACAGAAGAAAATCAGGTTGGTCAAGCAGGACCTGCCTTCATGAACCCATGCTGGCTGGGCCTGATTCCCCAGTTGTCCTGCACATGTTATGCGATTGCACTCAACACGATCTGTTCCATAACCTTCCCTGGCACTGAACTCAAGTTGAAGGACCTGTAGAACCCTGGATCCTCCTAACAACTATTCTTACAGATGGAGTGCAAGCCTCCAATTCTCCAGGACCCCTCTGGCTTACAAGGATTGCTGATAGATGGTGGAAAGTGGCTTGTTTGCTTTTTTGGAAAAGCAGATTCACACCATAGACTCCACAGGAGCACAGACCAGAGGAACAACAGCAAAGGTACCAATATGGAGTCCAAGTAACAAACTGTAAATATGTTGTGAAGATGAGTAGGGCCCAAAGTGCTCCAAAGAAGTAGATTGCTCCTTGTGAGGCATCTGGCCCCTCCAAAGCACTGTAGTTCACATCTCCACCACTTTCCCCTCACACGTCAAATTCTGTTGCACATGGCCAGGTCTCCACTAGCAACAAACCTGAATGTTAAAAATTCCTTCTAAAACCAGCAGACATTCATAGCCATACAAACAGAGGTTCACAGAATGGCCAAGATTGGAAGGGACCTCAAGGATCATGAAGCTCCAACCACAGAACCAATAGTCATCACCCTCTATCTGTGGACTTTCAACCAATTCCTTATCCATTGGGTGGTTCACCTATCAAATCCACATCCCTCCAATTTGGAGATAAGGGTGTGGTGAAGGACCATGCCAAACGCCTTGTGCAAATCCAGGTAAATGGCAATGGTCGCCTTCCCTTTGTCCACTGATGCCATAATGGCCATTATAGAAATCCACCAGATTGGTTAGGTATGACCTTCCCCTGGTGAAGCTGTGCTGGCTTTCTCAGATCACATGCTCACTCCTCATGTAATCAAGCATGTAATCCAGGAGGATCTGTTCCATGATCGTTCCAGGTACAGAGATGAGATTCACTGGTCTGTAGTTCCCTGGGTCCTCTTTGCTCTCTTTCTTGTAAATAGGAGTGACATGACCCTTCCTCCAGTCATCTGGGACCTCATCTGACAGCCACAACTTTTCAAATATGTTGAAGAGCAGCTTGGCAACCACCTCAGCCAGCTCCTTCAGGATCCTGGGATACATGTCATCCAGCCCCATAGACTTGTACACATTCAGTCTAATGAGGTGGTCTCAGACTTGCTCTGCCCTTATGGTGGGGGGGAATTTACTGCCCCAGTCCCCACCTTTGAGGGATGTTCAGGGACATGAGAAATATTAGAATCCTGGCTGCCAATGAAGACTGAGGCAAAGAATTCATTCAGTACCTCAGCCCTCTCTTCATCCATTGAAGCCAGCTCTCCTTTTACGTTTACCAAAGGAGGTACACTTGCTTTGGCCTGTCTCTTCTGGCCAATGTACCTGTAGAATGTCTCTGAATTGTTTTTCACATCCCTCACCAAGTTCAGTTCTGCCTGCACCTTGGCTTTCCTCATCCCATGTCTGCAAGTCCAGACAGCCTCCCTGTATTCTTCCCAGGTTCTATAGATAGTGCAGATTTAACTAATGTATATTTCACCAGGCAGAGCTTTTTCCTGGTATTCTGGAGCACTGAGATTCTTTGATGAATTGCAAAGCATATTTTACAGTTTTTCTAAAAAGTATTTCCTTTAAACTTTTTAATACAGCTATCAGTCTACTAGTGGTTACTTTCAACCCTGGTAAAGGATTTCTATTATAGCTCCTTACCCTCTGCTGCTTGTAATTTTCCATAAGATTTACCCCTCAGACTGACATTCTCCAACTTTGTGGTCTACCCAAAGACAGAACGTTTTGGACAGCTGAAGAAACTTTCCCTCCAGTTCAGAAGTGCAATTTTAACAAGGGTCCCTCAGACCAGCACAGTAAAACTTGCCTCACTGGAACCAAAACCAACACATATTCTAATACTTATTGCTACAATCACGATGCATAGATATAACAAAAGAATTATTCAGGCTACATAAGACTGTTAGACACACTAGACTAAATTCTTCCATGGCGTCAGCTATTGCAAGCTCCCTGAAGCCAATGGGATTATACTGCTTTACACCCAGGCCGAGAGAGGCCTGCTTTCTTTCCTGTGGGCGTGCGACTCAGGCTTTTTCTTGTTGCACCATGTTATTTAAAGAGCTGGCAGGCTCTCCTTTTGAAGTGTTCAATCCACAGAGAGCTCCCCTGTCGTGAGTTTAAAATGTTTTAGTGCCACACAGGCTGCTGCTGCTCAATGCAGGGCTCCAGGAGACTCACTGCCCCAGTTCTGCCTCCCTCCCAAATGCACATCTCCAATCAGGCTTCACTCTTTTTCCTCCCCTCTTCCTAGTACTGCAAAACCTCAGGCAAATATCTAGCAGGCTTTTGAACAGCACACAGAAAGGAGAGGTTCTTCAAAAGAAGCAGCCCATCCATCCTCAATATCCTCTTGTTCTGGGGAGTTTCTGCAGCTGGAGGCCAAAAGTCACAGGCGACAAGATCATGTTCTCTGTCCTAGCTCCTAGGTTCTTTGGTCTCAGGTTCTTAAGCCAGCCACAGCTTTGCTGTACTTCTTGAGAAGCAACTGAGGGCAATGTCTTCTCGCTACCCCTGTACTCCTCCTCCTGGCTCACACAGCTCAGACATCCCTCCAAAGATACACAGTGAAAGTACCTAGAAAAGAATCACCACTAAGATCATCCAGTCTAACCACAGACCCATCCCCACTATGCCCACTAACCATATCCCTCAGTGTTACATCTTCACAGCTCTTGAACAGTGACAGCAGCTCTACCAGCTCCCTGGGTAGCCTGTTCCAATACCTCTCCAGAATCCCACCAGCTCTGAAATGGACTGAAGGCCTTAAATTCCTGAGCAGTCTTTTTTTTTTTCCTTTGAAAGAAAAGTTCTCCTGTTAGCACTTGTTCAAGTAAAAATCACCACCTTGCTGTGTTTAGAGAAATGAGCTCTTTACAGCTAATTAGTTATCTGCCCTTTAAACCCGAGCATTCACCCAAACATGTGTTTGCCCTGTGGGAAAAGTGTACCTCTTTCACACTTCTCATTATAAACCAAGCAGTAAGCCAGCTGACGACAGATGAAGGTGAAAACCACCTGTTCTCATTCAACAAGATGTATCACTGCAGAACCCTCATTTAATAAACCAGCTGATTACATTGGAAATAAGGAGCCCACAGAATTATTTACTGGAATGAGAAAAAAACAACCAACCAAAAAAACATATATGCAACAAATCACAAACTATCCTGAAACATCCACGATTAATGGAAAAAACTACTCACTTTTCCAGGATATTTGACCTACACATCCAAACAAAAATCTGTCTTTGTCACACAGAGAAAACGGCTCCATCACTTATGGATATGGGAGAACGATTCCACTTGGCATCTTGAAAGAAATCTAAGCAATTGCTGACACTCTTTTTTTGCCCCGTTTTAGATTTTAATTTGAAATCTCCCTGCTTTGGGATGAAGATCATGATGAACAATGCTAGAAGTAGTTACCTTGTTGGTCATGAGCACAGCCAGCTTGCTTATAGATGCCACTGCAAAGAGGAGGATGGTAATAGCAAGCAAAGTTTTCACATCGACCTGACCTGCACTTGAAATTATAAAGATAAATCATATACAAACAGCAGGAGATAACTCAAAATTCAGTTTTTATATTTGTTCTTTCTCCTTTGGCATAGAAGTCACTGGGTGTTCTACCCATAGAAATATTTTATCAGCTTACATAACTAGAAACAACCAACCAAACAAAAAATAGTGATCTATATATTGAAAAATGGAGCATCCCATCCTTAGTACACATCCCCAGGAATGAGGGATGCTGCTGAGCACCCTAAGGCACCAAGAAGGCGGCAGTGTTTTGGGCTGGAGAAGGGCTCAGAAGCCACCAGCTGACATAAGAAGGGAACTGCAGTGCTAGGAATGCTCAAAAAGAAGGAAAAAGCAACTCCATCGCACTGCAGCTTTGGTTTTGTGGAAGGACAGAACTGCACAGTGCAGCCAGATTACACTGTATGAGAGGATCAAATCCCACTCCATTGTGTTGTCCTAGACAAAGGACAACATGAATGCAAAATTCTACATATGATACCAGGTAGGCAGTTAAGACCTATTTAAAAGTATGTAGACAAACAAGGCAAGGAATCCCTGAACTGAGCAATCAGTGGGACAATTACAGGAAGCTAATACATTTATTCATGACCCTTTCATTTACCTTAACTCCTCCTGCGTAACTGCTGCTTATAGCATATGGCTTTCCAGGTTGAGCTTCTCTCTGGCACATGACATATGAGATAACATGCAGAAATGGAGGGCAATCTTGTAGCAGAGTCACACAAAGAAAGCCACAGATCATTCAGTTTCTGGATCATAAGACAGTTCTTATGAGTTGAACGCAATAGGCTTGCAGCAACTCAATCATTCCCCTGATTTAAGCATCCTGAGGTCAGTCAAATAGGAACTCACTACACACAGGTAATTAGCATTTTTAACTAAAGCTGTCTCTGTGTGTACTTCCATTTAACCCTTCTCTCAGACTCAGGCTATCAGATTTACTTTTTTCCTCTCATATATCCTGTGAGACAGACTTTAGAAATGCTGTATCACCTACGCTGACTTAGCATTGCTCCTCAGGATAAGGTCAACTTCTGGTTCATCTCTGTTTTGCACCTGTTGGACTCAGATGCTAGGGTCAAGGACCTAAGGCTTCCAATTTCCCATCTTAACACCGAGTAGACTGCAAGTCTCCCTTTCTCTGAGTTTTTAAAGAATTCGAGTTCATAACTAGTGGACATGGTTGTGATGGGTTGATGGCTGGATTAGACAATCTCAGTGCTCTTTTCCAACCTTAATGATACAATAACCCTATGATGACAAAGATCCTCACGGGAGTTGTAGTTTTTTTAACCCTAAACAGTGGAAGAAATGGAGAACCACCAATGATCTCCCTTTTCAGCCTCTCAGAAGCACGCTGTACACAATATTAACTTTTGAAAAGGTGAAGCAGATGCTTTGCTTAAGCAGGATCTCTTAATCCTGATCCTGGAAACACCTGAATTAATGGGAAGTAGTTAACACCTTGGCTTGATGAAGTGAATGCAGCAGTTTATGTTTTCATTGTAACAGCAGTTGTGCAATCTTCAGACAGCTATGCTTCCATGAAGGTAGAATAATTTATAGGCTCAGACTATTCCAATTTCTTGGATGGAAGGAAGGAAGTTTTCATTTAAGTCACAGTAAAAAGAGCACACACTTAAATATTTTTTTATTAGCTGTAGAATCTTGTAGAATCTCCCCTTGAATTAACCTTTTTCTTTGTTTAACCATTCATGGCTGAAACACACAGTGCATGAGCAATGTGCTTTGGCAGTTGCATGAGGGTGTCTGAATCAAGTATATTGATATCCTTTTCCTAACATTCAGTTGTGTAACTTTCAACAGGTCTACAAGACATCACGTACACCTTTTGTCAGTATTTACGTCAAAAACCACCAGGCTGAATTTAGGGAATCTCATGGAGCTTAAGAGTACTTTGCAAAAGGGCACTGGAAAAACCTATCTGGAATTCCTTTGCAGCTGCAAATTTTATTAATTCATTAGGCCATCTCCTAGACCATAAATTGCAGAAGTGATCACTACTATTGTTTCTTCTTTTTAAAATTCCGGATGTAAAGCGAGCTGTCTAAACATGCTTGTGAAGGCAGGGTAAGGAAGTGATAATTGAATTCAATTTATGAAGAAAGTGGGAGATTCACTGCCACTAAAAGAACTAAGATCAAGTAACTATATGCCTGCTAAAAGGAGTGGCTGAAATTCTGCACCATGGCACAACACAATTGATTTAAAAGAATTTGGTCCAAGCACTGCAAAAACTGCTAAACAGGCAGGGAGTATACTACTGGCTCTGAAAGACATGAGGTGTTTTCAGAGGCACAGCACTATCTATCAACAATACACAACAGAAAAGACACAGCCTTGATAGAGTTGATGTGAAAAACAAAGTCCAGTAATTCAGCATGGTACTGAACTTCCAGGAGATTAACAGCTCCCCAGTAGTCAGTAAATGACAATTAGATAGATTCCTTCTTAGAAAATTTCCCTGAATAAAAAGTAAAAACATTTCCAATGTGAATATTCAGTGGACACAGGATAAAGCAAGATGACTTTTGCAAACATTTCACAACTTGCATTGCAAATTCAGACCATTTTTTCCCCACAATGCTGTCAAACCAGAGGAACTGTGAGGCAAACGGTGATGACAGATGTGGAATTGCCCTTCCCGGTTCTCTTCCTCTGGAAACCTGAGGCGATTTGAAAGGATTCCTATATGTTGTTAACAGCATAAAATGAATTTCCTTGATACACAAAGCTCCATCCACTTTCAGGCTGACTAGAAGTGTCTACCATACACACTGTTCAGTGCATGTTACGCCATATTTGTATTCAAAGAAATCTATAATACAGGGAAAGGAGACAAGAAAAAATGGAAAAGGGATTGAGAAATCCTCTGGAAAACCTGTTATCTGCCAGTTCTTCTCCAACACAAACCAATCACTCTCAGCATGCTAAGTAACAGCTTTCTAGCAAAGCCTTAAACCAAGTTCAAGGAGCTCAAATGACCAAATTGCTGTCTGGATTAGAGCAAAAGTTCATGTAGTCCCTCCAACTCCTGCAAAAGACTCTGGAGTTTTAGTCTATACAATGCTTCTTCCTTACAGAGAAGATGATGACAGCAAAATATGGAAAGCCTGAAGCCTTAACCTCATAATTTTGCATGACGGTACATCATGCTTGTCAATCCTGTGATTAAATTCTGCCTGCAAAAGATGCAGTTCATCTTCAGGTGTTGTTTTTTTGTTGTTTTATTTTTTCCAATAGTGCTCTGTATATGATACTGCCAAATGCATTTCTTGCTTAAAGTGCTTCTCTTAAACACAATTTGTTTTTATTGACACAGAAAAGGTCAACCCTTTGTATCTCCACCTTGTCATCAGTGGTTGGCATACATCATGTCTTTTCTGTAGATAAATGAATGGCTCAATAGAAATTTATGTCCTTAAAACCTTCACAAACTTTTTCAGAAGGAAAAGATCATCTCAAATAAGCCCCCAGAAAGCTGGTCACCAGATAAGCTTTGGGAGTCAAAGACAATGTCATTCAGAAAATGGCATTCAAACCAAAGTGCCCAGAAGCTTGAAAAGCCCACAGTTAAACTTGTAGCTTGAATTAAGTAATAGTTGCCACATCCAGAGGACTGCAGTTAATATGTCCAACCATAATTCAGTGGATTTATTCTCCCCCAAGATAGCTTGCTCCCAAAGTCATCTCTCAGCAGACTTCACCATTGCAATTTGTTGGCTCTCCTGCAGAGCAAATATAGGCTTCTGCTGTTTTTCATTAGCACTGATGTTTCTTAGCAACAAAGTACCATCCTCTTATTTGGGTGAGTTCTGTCTTCTTCAGGTGCACACCAGTAGAACAATAAAGCTCTTCAGGTCTTGGCATCTTATTCCAGATCAGCCTATCTACTTCTCCACTCATTTGCAGGTTTGAAAGAATCATCACTCACTCTCAAGAGTTTGCAACCACCACCTCCATCATCAGACAGTAACATTCCACTCTTCTTCACATGCAGAACTCTTACCATCAACAACCATCAAAGTGGATTCACAGTTCCCCGGGTATCTGATAAAGCAACACTCAACACATGCAGCATGCTGCTAGCATATTAGGTGGTGCAGTATGGATGAACAGGGGAAAGCTGTCCAGGATCCCTAAGGTTGAGTGAAGGTATTAGGAGTGTTAACAGATTCTGTGGACTGTTCTTTTCACCAAGTTACGAATTTATCATACACCATGCTTCCAACCACCAGATTAAAGATTTTCTAATGTAGCGCAGATGTTGGAAAGGAGGTATATCTAACCAGACTTCCCAGGACGGCAGAATTTCTCATGAAACTTCCATTACCTCCTGCTTCAAGATAGAATTTCAATACCACAAGTAAATAATTTCTGGGAACTTTAATTTGTTTTTCTGCTTAATCTGATCTAATCTAATCCAATCCAAACGCTATAGCTCTGTCACTAGAGGGTTAGTATAAAGAAGGCTCACTGAAGTTTGTAACTCGCCAGTGGCTTCTGAAACAAATCAAAGAGCTGCCTCTCAGTCAGAATGTCCCTTTGGCAATGAAGGCTTTCAAAAAGTGCTTTTTGTGAACACATGGAGACGAAGATCAGAAGAACACTTCAGTGCTGTTACAGGCAGTTGAGCAAGCCAGATAAACAGGAAATGAAACTAAATCAACAGGGGAGCCGATGCCACACAGGCTGTGTTCTATGTAGGTTACAAGTTTCCTCACTCACACACACCAGAAGGAAGCCAATTACACCAGGCTGTAACAGGTGTTAAAAACATTAAGTGTATTAACAGTAACGCTAATTCTGATTATAGCAGATATAGCTAATACAGATACAGTTCAGCTTATTCTCTTGTATCTTGTGGAAAGAAAGCCTAAAAAATCACCACATCTTTCCTAGTAATATTCTCATCAATACTTGCCTTAGATGCATTTATGCAAACCCAATGCTGCCAGCAGGAATTCAGGACTGAACTCTGGACTGCTGTTATCCTTCTCTCAGAAGGATAATAACTCATTACTGCTGTTTGAGCCAGAACTAAACAGCAAAATTATTTCCTCCAAAACTTCCAAGGAAGATTTTAAAGATATTTTCTACTAAACAAACAAACAAACAAAAAAACATGCTAGGGAAATATTCAGGTGCTATGCGTTCACCTCATCTCCCCAAAGTGACTGACTGAGAGACACACAAGATCATGGCCCAGGTCTCTTCTAGGTCACACATCAAGTTTTCCTTCTGCAGAAACCAGGTACCTAAGGTCCCTTCCCACATGAAATTCCACCTTGGCCCAGCAGTACAGACACAGCCCAAGCCATTTGTCCAATGAGATCATTCACAGACTTAAAGTGAGATCTAGTTCTCTAATCACTGAATAGATTAGTACATCCTCCAGTACTGTCACATAAGTTTGCAGCCCATATGTATTTCTACCCAAGTGTGCCCAGTTTAATGCATGCTGGAAGCTAAGAATGGCTTAAATACAGTAGTTTCTCTATTTTTCCTTTCCTTTTCTCTTTTATTTTATTTTATTTTATTTTATTTTATTTTATTTTATTTTATTTTATTTTATTTTATTTTATTTTATTTTTTTTCCAGTGTGGAGACTCTTGCTTGTGAAATCAAGGCAAGGTAGTAGGTGGACACTTGGAATGGATGATCTTAAAGGTCTTTTCCACTTCTGGAGTTTCTATAATTCCTTGATTTCCTCCTGCTTTATGAAAGCACTGAAGGAGTCCCAACAGAGAATTTCCATCAATAGTACTGTATGTCTAAAAGCTCTAACACTAAATGCATTTGAGATCTGAAATCTGCCTTTGTATCCAGAGAGGTGATGAATCCACCATCCCTGGAGATGTAGAAAAGGATAGATGTGGCACTCATGAACATGGTTTATTGGGCATGGTGGGGATGGATTTGATGGTTGGACTGGATGAACTTACAGGTCTTTTTCAACCTTAATGATTCTGTTTCTTCCATCCTTACCACCACTCATCTACTGAAAAAGAAAGGTTGAGAGGGAATGCCTCTAGTCAGGACAACAGACAGTGCCCAAACCAAATCAACCACTTAGTACACTGTGATGTCCCATTGCCAGCAGAGTCACAAGTGTTATAAGAAGTGAAGTGACAGGGTCCAGGTCACCAGGAAGAGATGTTAATGGCTGCATCTGCCATACAGCAGTGTCCCAAAGGGAACCTCAGCATTAGTGTGGTACCATGCAATTAACAACTAGCTACTCCAAGTGGCTGGGGAAAGCAGATGGTGAAAAAGATATGTAAGAAAAAAGATTGACATCCTCCCTATTCAGTTAACATCTATAAAGAGTTTACTCAAGAACCACCTGGGCACAGTCCTGGCCACTCTCCTCTGGGTGTCTTCGCTTGAGCAGGCAGTTGGGTCAGATGGACCCAGAGGTCTCTTCCCACCACAACCATTCTGGGATTCCAAATAACCACTTCCTGAACATGTTGCTGGGTTTTGCAGGTTTCTTAATGGAGTAGCAGGTGGTTATCTGTGATTCCCAGAATACTACAGAGAAAAACAACATTTATTTTTAGGTCTGACCTGCAGGCAAAAGCACTAGCAGCAAAGTCCCAGCCCCCTTTGCCAATGGAAAGCAAGAGACAGTAGAGGTGGCCAGTTTGGTCTTAGCTGAAGATGCTGCAGTATATTTTCCAGTGAAACAACATCTTTTCCAACTTCCAATAATTCCTGTTTCATGAGGATGATAACTGTAGGCTATGACACCACAATTAACAGAAGGACATCACATGCAACAGAGAATATAATAGGAAAATCAAATAAATTGAGCTGCTCAAAGCTAATATATACATACAAATATATATATAGTAACAGACTGTATATAACTAGCTTTTGCATAAATCAATGGAGAATAAAGCCCCAAACCAGTCAGTGTTCAAAGTAAAAAAATTCTGCTAGTGAAGTAACCTGAAAACATAAGAAATTAGAATACATGCTATTTATTCAAACTAACTAACTAGATCTGGGTCAAACCCACTCAGAAATTTGTCACTAAGGCATTTGTAGGAAAAAAGATTGTACCTTGGTCAAAATCAAAGCGTCTGATAGACAGATCTACTGTGACAAAAGGAAAATGCTTTTAGAGCATTAATTTTCTAGGTCTACAATGTCATTCCAGTTACGGAGTTTTTCTGCACACTTTTCATGTGATCTCACAATTTTGCATTTGACTTGCTGAGTTCTACTGTGATTACAACTGTAAAAGGCTGTTAGCATTCCCTGCAAGGTATGCTGTTCTATGTACTCTTGCTGAAATATTAGATGTTTACTTTTGCTATGTAAATGAGAAACTGATTTTCCCCTGCATCCATTCACGTCTTCCTCCTCACCACCCTGATCCAAGCATTAACCCTCTAGCAATGCATTCGTATGCTGAGACTAACTTCCCATCTCTAAAAGTGTTACATGTATCATGGAGATAACTCTGCCAACAGCATCCCAGTAATGCCCACAAGGAATTAGTAGCTCCATGTTGGTCTTTCCAGTATATTTAGCAGGGAGCTGGGTCCTAGGGCTCAAGGTTAACCACCACTCCATGGTACCCACACCTTGCCTTACTACAAAACACATAAGCTTGGTGACTGCATGAGAAACACCTAATTACTGCACCTACATTGCCTTACAGCCATGCCCCGGGGCACTGATCCTGAAAGACCTTCTGATTAGCAGCTATGAAATTGATGTCCCACTCTAAGGGAGAATGCCAACAGGCTGCCAAAAATGGAAGTTTAACACTGAAACTGCAAAGTGTTGAAAGAATCTTTGCCAGTCACTACAAAGACTTGGGCAGCCAGGCTTTCTTCATAGGATGAGGTGCCAGCTATGCTCTGTAACGCAACCTAATCATGTTAGGCTTTACAGAAAGTTCATTTTATAATTCCCCCAGTCTATTCCATTTATCACTGAGTGACTTCACCCAAAAAGAATCTGATGAAACACACCCAGCTTTTATTTTGGTGGATTTCTCTTCACTTTCTTTCAGAAATTGTGGGCCTAAGTGAATACTTGCAGTGTTCCCGTTCCATAAACGGTTTCACGCTTAGCAGCAAGCACCAGAAAGGTTCAGTTCTCTCTCTGATCCTATGTTTACAAGGAGCTGGAGGTGGATTTAAACCGTTTTCCATATTTGGGATCCACTCAAAACCAAGTGACCTAAGGGCAACACACTGATACTCCATCTCCTACAACTACAGAGAGGCCCGTCTGAATTTAAGCAAATGGAGAAGAGCCACCATGCATTCCTTTTCCCCTTACAAGCAGTGAAGAAACTGCCCCAAGCAGGGGCTCTTCTCTTGTCTAGAAGCAGTATTTCTGCTCCTGTTGGTATGAGATGTAACAGTCTTAGGTTGCACCAGGGGTGGCTCAGGTTGGGTATTAGGAAAAAATTATCAGAAAAAGCAGTGGTGCACTGGTATAGTCTGCCCAGAGAGGTGCTGGAGTCACCGTCCCTGTGGGTGCACAAGAAGTGAACAAGTGAAGATGTGGTACTAAGGGACATGGTCAGGGGGCATGGTGGGAGGGGGTTGGGGGTTGGACTGGATGGTCTTAGTGGTCTTTTCCAACCTTAATGCTTCTAGATTCTGTAACTGGCCATTACCTGCCCACTGTTCTCCTGGCAGCCCCATGAAAACTAGCCACTGTGCCTCATAAGGATACACCAAGGATCAGAACTACAAAATAACTGATACAAAACTAAGTCATCCTTAATGGATGCTTAAAAAAGAACAACTGAAAGCAAGAAAGATGGGCCACATGGCACCAAAAGCTGTTAGTAATGACAGAAAAAGAAGGGATTTCTGGTTAATCAACACCAAGGTCACAGTCTTGTGGAATAAATTTCATATACAGTGAATAACTCACACAGGGTGATGGTATGTTTAGCATCAACTCCTGGCAAAGATTTGTTTGCTTAATGACTTTTCTCTTTTTTTTCAGGCCAGCCACCTTTGACAGCAGAGAGCTTGTTAAAAGAGCTAAATGTCATTGAAAATGTGCTGTTAATCCTACTCGTCAACAAATGTTAACCACGAAGTGATAATAAAGAGAAGAAAGAAAAGATGTGGCTCCAATCGGGATTATGCTTGGTAAGTGCAGAGACCCCCATCACTCTCTGACAAGCAGCTCTCATACTGTTTCTCCAAATATATGTCACCATCCTTGATTTTGCAAAAGCGCTTTGATGTTCGTTTGCAGACGGATACACTGTACTTTTCCTTTGGCTTGTGCAAACAAAGAGAGGCATTTTAGTTTTCTTGGCAAATACTGTCAGATGTTTTATGTGCAGCAATGAAAATTAAGTAAATCTTTGATATCACAAGTCCTCCTCACTTGAAACAAGCTTGGCTCAGCTACTGGTGAACGTTAAGGAAAAAGATATAATTTTTTTCCGGATAAATAAGTTTACAGATGTCCATAATGTTTTGAATAACTCAGCACTCACCAACTTTAATGATCTCTGTGGAATCTGTTGGGAAGCGATAGTTGGGAAATGAGCACATTAAGCTGGCCTTGAGTTCTTCCCAGATTCTGACCTTTTCTGCACACATCTCCTCTCACTTTAAATCATCCCATTTATCAATGTAATTCCGTTATGTTGCAAGCATCTATTCTGCTCCCATTTAAATGTGCTATTTCAGTTTCATGCAGAAGGAGCGTGTTAACCTTCAAAAGCTTGTCTGGATTAAATGAAAACAAGGAAAACTTACATCTAAGAAAGGTAACCACTTCTGCATCAATGCTAACCAGCTTTGGTTTGTGTTGTTCTATTTTCCCCCACTTAGCTGTCTCCTCTCTGTATTCATTTCAAGACTGACTACTATCACTCTCAGGATGCCTCAGAAAATTTTGCCTTGCAGAAAACTTTTCCAAGTTAACTTCTGTTAAGTATTGGTTTTGAGACTTCAAACGAGTCATTTTTTAAATGAGTAGGCCACTAGTAAAATGCAAGACCTAGCTAAATTTGAGGGTTTATTACTACTACCAGAAGCTGCAATAGACTAAACTTTGGGATCAGGGTTTGATTGAGAGCAGCACTGAGAGGGTCTCTATATCACATGGAAGTCAGTTGAACTAAGGAAGAAAAATGCTTCTTGCCTACATGATCATATGTCTTATTTTTTCAGTTCATTATGATTTTGCAGAAAAAAATCATGCTTAAAAACCTTGCTTTTCATTTTTGCATCACAGATAATATAGGGATAAAATAATTACTTATATCTCACCACAGTAGCTTCAAAATATTTGGGAGAAACAGGTGCAAGCTGTGAACCTCACAGTGTCAATGGATGGTAACAAGCTCCAGCTCAGTCCCACCAGGCTCTGTCTTTCAGAATATGTCAGGTCTTCCACTGCTCCCCAGATGCACAAGCCTACAATACAGCTGAAGGCTTTTTGTAAAGCAGTTAACTGCAACCCACAGTTTAACAGGCTAAATTACAACTTTGAAGATATTGCTTTTGATCTCATGAGTGAAGCTGAGTTTTATTTTTTATAATGTCCAAGTTGTCATTCACGTCTACAAGAAGAACTTCATTTGGTTTCTGACCACTTCCCACAAGCATCCAGAATAAATATAACTACAACTAGCACAAACTGAAATGAATTATACCTAGGACTCCAACAACACAATCTGGAAAGCCTGGAAGACATAGAATTTACATAACAGTAATTGAAACTGGGACAAATGCAACAGCCAGAAGCTCTATTCTTTGCAGTGGCTTCCCAACTAAATACAGACTCTGTTGTAAAGTTTGTTCTCCCACTCCACAGTACACATGACCCTGTCTCACCAAGCAGACACTGTGATGCAGAAACATGAGTGTTGTCAGCACCTTGGATGTGAACAGAAAGATCTCATTTTTGTGAGAATCGAATTTCTTTCTTGTTGCCTTCAAAATACTGCCAGTCTGCACCACCTTCAATAATAAATGCAAAACTCTTCCTAGACTGTGACAAGCTTTAATAAATTACACAGAAATACAAAGACTTTAGTAAATATCTACTACTCAGGTTGGCTAGGAGGAGAAAAATGAAGGCAGTGAAAATTATTGCAACTTTTATATTCTTAGGAAGTGCTCAATTGTTCGATGGAGTCGAAGCAATATGAGCATCACCACAGAAATACCAAATATCTCAAGGTTTGGGACATGAACCAACCACATTTCCATTATTCCATCCCTATAAATTCTCAGTCCAAAGGATAACAGTATTTCTATCATGATGAAATTTAGTTTCATGCTTCTATTTTACTGCTTTACACAGGCTATGTGCTGTCCCTTAGCACATCAGTCTTTTCCAGGGGTCTAAATAAACAGTTATGACACTCCTCACTGTGAAAGTAAAGCTAGACGTTCTCGGCCATAGTAACTTTCATCTGACATGAAGAACAATAAAGAGTAGGAGACTCCCAAAGGGCTACACAAACTGTATTTCAAATAATAAAAATATGCTCTTCACACCATTGTCAGTAATTCTGTATATGCTAAGACAGTTGCTTAAAATTTCATCCTTTGTGTAAAGATTCACAATTGTTGAAAAAATAATTTATCATTTATCACCACCGTCTCCCCTCATTGGTAAGACTATGTATATGCCCTCCTCAAACATACACATATGAACACACACTGAAACATATTGTTTTACACGTAAATAGATATTGCCTCTAAATTTTTAAAGCAGATGTGACTAAGAGGATCTCTGGCAGCAGAGCAATTAGATTGTGAAGTCGAGTGAGAAAGCCAGAAAACATAAAAATATTAAAGTAGCATTTTCTATTCAAGGAGACAGAGTTTGATCCCTTTCCCAGTAAAATCTCAGATCAACTTCTACCTAAGCTGCAGAGGTTTAAATATGTAAAAATGAGGGTAACATGATTATTCTTGCTAGAAAGCAAGAGAAGGCAAAATATTTAAGCACCAGTATCTCTTTTTCTGTGGTTGTGTGGATTGGAAAGTCTCTTGCATCCAGACAGAATATCACAAGTCACGAATAACATGAAAATGATGTTTAAAGTAGGCTAAAAATTCCTTTCATATACTTAAGATGTACTAAGCACTCCCAGTTCCTACAGTAACTTTTGGTAGCTGCAGGGTAATCATGACTTAGCTTCTGCATTCAGGCACTTGTTGGGGAGTTCTTTTCAGATATGGTTAAGAACTTGCAATTTCATTTCTTTATTTAGAGTCTTTCCCACCTTGAAAAAGCAGCAAAGGAACATGGTCTTTGTGAAGCCTAAACTTCTGTGATCAGTGGTTCTGTGTCAGGGTGAAGGCTGGTCACTAGCTGTGTCCCTCAGGGGTTGGTCTTGGGACCAGTGCTCTTCAACATCTTCATCAGTGACACAGATGATGGCATTGAGTGCACCCTCAGCAAGTTTGTAGATGACACCAAGCTGAGTGGTGCAGTGGATACACTGGAAGGGAAGCCATCCAGAGGGACCTGGACAGGCTAGAGAAGTGGGCCCATGAAAAGCTAGTGAGGTTCAATAAGGCCAAGTGCAAGGTGCTGCACTTGGGTCAGGGCAATCCCAAGTATTTATACAAACTGAGGAAAGATCTCCTTGAGAGCGGCTCTGCTCTTGGGTGTCCTGGTGGACAAGAAGCTGGACATGAACCAGCAGTGTGTGCTTGCAGCCCAGAAGACCAAATGTGTTCTGGGCTGCATAAAAAAAAGGGGTGGCCAGCAGGGAGAGGGAGGTGATTGTCCCCCCCTTCTCAGCTCTTGTGAGGCGCCATCTGGAGTACTGCATCCAGGCCTGGGGCCCCCAGTACAGGAAGGACATGGAACAATTAGAGCGAGTACAGGAGGGCCACTAAGATGATTAGAGGGCTGGAGCACCTCTCCCATGAAAGGCTGAGGGAAGTGGGCTTGTTTAGCTTGGAGCAGAGAAGGCTCTAGGGAGACCTCATTGTGGCCTTTCAATACTTGAAGGGAGCATATAAACAGGAGGGGAATGGCTGCTTATGAGGGTGGACAGTGATAGGACAAGGGGGAATGGTTTTAAACTGAGACAGGGGAGGTTGAGGCTAGATATGAGGAAGTAGTTTTTCACCCTGTGCACAGTGGTGACGCACTGGAACAGGTTTCCCAAGAAGGTTGTGGATGCCCCACCCCTGGAGGCATTCAAGGCCAGGCTGGATGTGGCTCTGGGCAGCCTGGTCTGGTGGTTGGTGACCCTGCAGGGGGTTGAAACTGGACAATCATTGTGGCCCTTTTCAACCCAAGCCATTCTATGACTCTTTGATTCTGAATTTATCATGTGTGAAGAGTACACAGGGGAATAAAGTAGATTGCTTCCCAGTTCATCTGCTACTCTCTAATCAGAGACTTCTGCCAAGAAATACTTCAAGCAGGAATAGCTAAGTTTGCAAACATGACTTGAGCTCCAACATGCAGTTATGCATTTTTGTGTAGTACCAGGCTGTTATTCCTGCAGTTTCTGAAATCTACATGCAGACAAATCTTACAGGTACACTGCTACTCAAAACTTTCCTGATACTGCCAAAGTTAGCAAAATTGCCCACAAAGCACTGCATAAACTCAGGAGAATTAGAAAGCAAACTGCCATTTGGAAGTAGAGCATGGTAGTTATTATATTGTATATTGACAAAGTTGGGTTACTCCACATCAGTTAGTAAACAATTTGCACTCCAGTCACCTACTACAACATCAGAGGGCTTTGCTCTCATGCTCTCACCACCTTTTGAATCATTAAATCAAACATTCGCACAAGGTATTTAGGACCTGCTTGCCAGATTGCAAAGGTAGATGTTGTTTTTGGCTCTCTCAACAGAGCTGAGCCCTGAAGTGAAGCCAAGGCCTGTAATCATTTGCCTTGGCTGTAACAAAAATAAACATACCCCATACCATACACACTTCTGAGGTAATTACTGCCATTAGATCACAGCCTGGAAATGAATTTGAAACCATGCAAAAAGACCGAGTACAAAAAACCTGTGTTAAGATCATGTTAAATGTAAGATTATAATATGCCAAAGAATGGAGGCTTCAACTGAAAGACAGAGCTTCAGTTCCAGTTCACCTTGTTGGGCCCACCCACTGCAACCCACATGGTTAAGCTAAGCCATCTCTTGGTAGGGGATGATCTGCAGACTCAGCACAAACAAGTTAGTTGCTACAGCTGAGGCAGTATTGACTCTAGAAAAACAGACACTGTGTTCTTGTAACTTATAATGCTTGTAATTTGAAGCATATGTTTTGCCTACTACGCATTCATCACTTCCTATACTTTAATTTCTCTTTCTAGCTATATATCTCTGTTGCTGCACATACACTTACCAGCTGAGCATCACCCAGTTAAAACTCATTTCACCCAGTTAGCTCTCACCTAAGCTTCACATCCCAAGAAGTAAAAACTTCACCTCTTTGCAAGGAACACTGCAAAAGGCCACAACACATAGAATCCAAGAGTGGATTCCAAGCTCCATGCCAGCTTTATGGCTCAGCACAACAGCTTTCCTGAACCATCATATCATGAACCTATTTCATTAGAAAGCATAAACAGATTTTTTTTTCTGTTGCTTTATAATTTAAAGGCAATAAACAATTGGAAAAAAATGCTGTAGATTGAGTATGATGCACTGGGAAAGGGAAGTTCAAGACTTGGCTGCCATAAACATGCTCTTTAGCCGCACCAGTGACACTGTTTGTTGTTCTCTTGACCTTGCAATTACTTTCAAGTCATCAGAGACTGCTCCTCACTGTGGTTTCATGGTCCTTTGTTAAACTCACTGCCACTGACCCAGTGACAACACCACCATGTCTTTAACTTCTGATTCAGAAAACAGTCATTCAAATGAAGGATACACTGACAGCCCATTAACTACAGCAAAGATTGTTGTTGTGACTACAGTTTGAGAGAGACCTATTTAAAAATAGATTCGGGTCTTGGAAACCACTCAGCTTATTCTGCCTTTTTCCCTCTTCCCTGCAAGACAAGTTACCAAACAAAATCTGGCATTTGTTTCCTCCCTGATCTAGTTACAACTTCATTACAGCAATATTGGCCAGCAGAAAGTAACTTATTAAATAAATGACATTTAAGTGCTTCTACCTGGATAGCTGTTTCAGATAACAGAGAACAGGGTAAAGGGGGGGGGGCTGCCTGACTCTGCCCACTTTCTGCCTTTCCTTGCTGAGCAGCCCATGACAGCTCACCAGGAAAGCGTGAGCATCAGCTCTCAGCGTGCAGTAAGAACTGAGACAGCCCCTGCAAGGCTTCCTCAGCAATTTACAAGACCGGTAAAAATGTTCATTTTAATTTCACAATTTTGGTCCTGTGCATTTCAACAGCTGTAGCCAACACTCCTGCAAGTTGCATCTTGGTAGGTTTATTCTATTCTCTAAAGACAAACACCTCCAAGCCCTCCAATTATCTCAGAATTTCTTTCACAAAGTTGGAAGCAGTCCCCAAGGCTCAGTATAGACAGTTCAACATTTACAGTGTGTCACCAGAAAGGCTGGTGACTTGTCCCAGGAAGCAATTCGCTGTGCACCTGTTGAACTGGCAAAGGCCGGCTGTGCTGCTCTTCCCTCCAGGGAGGAGAATAGGTATTGCTGCCAACCAATGGAAAGAAAAATAATTTTCAAGTAGATGTTCCACCTCAGGCACTTGAGAGCAAGACTGACCAAAACCACAATACTGTGGGCTTTTGGGAAAGGGCAGTTGACATGCTTCCAATACCACACACAGAATAACTCAAGATTTTGTCAACAAGCAGAAGGACCTTCGTTGATCCCAAGGACACTGTAAACCCAGCACCTGCTCAGGTGATCATTTGCTAGGCAGACACCTACCACCACCTCCCCACCACTCCCAGCCAGGGGAATCTGCCCCAGGTTGAACTACTTAATCCAAATACCATTTGCAGAATGGTGGTGACTTTTTGGTCATTCCACTGCGATGACTGAACTAGCCTGGACTGTGGCTTTGGGTTGGGGTTTTGGAGCATTGAGGAGCAGACAAACTTTATGAAAGGATTTGAAAGAAACAGTAATGGGACCAAAAATATCTGACCCAATGTAAATAGACACGTATAAACTAGACTGTTTATATACATGCACACACTATTCCTTCAGTACTGTTTGAAATTGACAGATAATTGAAATTTGCTATATTAGAACTGAATGAGAGGAATGCTTGAAATGCATGAACCCCATCTTAAACTTAAAGGTTTCTGAGAGGAGGGGGTTCATAAAGGTCCCAGGTAAGATCAGTTAGCATGCAATTTTTGCCTTTTCAGAAGGTCTCATCTTGATTTCATGTCAGTATTTATTTCCCTGTCCAAGACCACAAGCCTTAAACCAGACAGAAGTGAGGGCACACTTATCTCCATCACTACATCTGAGAGATCTGAAATGTATCAAAAGCAATGCCTTACCAGCTCTCCCCTTCTCTTTGCTACAGAATTTCAAAAGTACAATTAAACAACTTCAGGATTTTTCTATTTGGAAAGGATCATTTGAGATGGTCTTGCATTTACTTTGATGTATGCCTCACTTTAATGATGTAATCCCAAATATCCATTTCCTGACCGTTTTGCAAAGATAGCTGTATTATTACAAGAATGTTTACTTGCCACCTAACCTCATTTTAAACCAAACCTACAGTGAGTTTTTCCCCCCTACAAAGAGAAACTGTTAAACAACCTTTTCCACAGACCTATAATCAACCCTTTAAATCACACTTGAATAACAGACTTTCATTTATCAATTGATCCACTGTTTCCCCCCCCCCCCCCCCTGCCCCCCCCTCCACTTCTTTGGGTGCAGCAGATAAAAGACCCAGTTGTACCAGCAGAGCCCACTGCTTTGTAACCAAACTCTGCATGAGAGAAACATTCCTCTCTTTTTTGTGGTGCAGAGAGAGGGAACAGAGAAAGAGGGAGAGTTAAGTTTTGTTTCCTCGTTTCTCCCTCCTCTGCCTAAGCTTCTTTTTTTTTCCTTGTTCTTTCTCTTTGTTTTGAGGCTCTGGGAGGAGGGTAATGGTGTTGCCTTGTGTTTCTATAAAATTCTCGAAAGCCATTGTGTAGGTAGGTCAAAGAGAAACCAAATTAAAAACTAACAACTTTTGAATTTTGGCAGCCGAAGTTAATGTTGACTAAGAACCCAAAAGAAGGGGGAGGAGTAAGGCAAGAAGTGGCCCTATGGAAAGCGAGGGCCAGCAGAGAGATCTAGAGGACGGCAGGCTCAGAAGGGGCAAAGCTGCTCCTTTTGATGTGGGAGGTCTGCAAGTAACCTACTGGGACACTCCCTGGGCTATCTCATTAACCATGTCACCAAAGCCCCCCAAGGTCCAGAGAATCATAACATTATCTCTGACATTACCACACAGATACAAGGTTCCTTAGGCAGTCTATAAACATGCCTGTACTAACCAATTCATCGTGGCTTGACACCCCTGCAAGGGCTGGATGCCCTTTAGTGAGCCGCATGAATTGCCCCAGTCATTCATCAAAGTTTCTCAGAGTGCATTTCACACAGCATTAAATTTAATTAAAGCAACATTGACTGCATTGTAATCCTCTGGAGGCTCTTTGTCAGAAGGAGCTGGAACACTTTCTACTTAAGTATCTATTGTTTAGGTGGGATTTTTTTCCTTTCATTGTCTCAACACAAATGATTTGCTGGCTCTCCTTGCTTTCTATTTAAAAACTCATATCTCATGAAAACACCGTGCAACGAGAAGAGGAATCCTAGACTGACAAACAATTCAGCTGCTATGCACTTGCTTGTAAATGATGTAAAATGTAGAAGATTGTTGAAAAACTATATAAATGTACAAAACAGCAACAACAACACTACACTGGACACTGAAAGAGGACAACTAGCAGAAGGGAAGCCTGCAGCACAAGCTATCAGTCTGCCTGGGGGCATCTTCCCACTGTGCTGCCTCAGCCATGGCCCAGTATCATCTCTCATCTCTGCTGTGAAGAGAGGTCGCTCTGCAGTCCAGGCAGCCCTTGTTGGGACCAGTGGCAGAAGCTGAGGTTCACAGCAAGGCAGGACTTATAGCAGCAAGCGTTCACCTTGGGAACAGAAGCATTAGGTAGAAACAGACTATTGAGGCCTCTCTTCAGCTTGGTCTATTGCTCTGGACTCCTATTGGTTACTCCTACCTTCTATTTTGCTGGCCCCTCCTAGCATTTAGAGAACAAGCTTTGTTTCCATTCTACCAGCAGAAGTCTAAAAGCTTTTTTCGTATTTGGTGGCAAAATTTATCTGGGAGAAGGTATGGGATATGCAGTTTTCAAAGTGATAAACATTCCAACTCTGCATTGCAGTAAACATTGATGGAAACACTTTTTTTGTGCATGTGGGCACAGCAGTTGTGATCACTTTTCTTCCTCTTGACTATGAGGAAGGGCCAAGTGCCATTTTTCTGTGTGCCATGGGGTGAGATCACCTCTCTTTCACAAGCTGTGCAACCCAAAAACCAGAAGGGTCCCACACCATCACTCCAGCATTACTTGGAGTAAGATGTTGTAGTTGAACCACTGAATTTGTTATCCTATCATCTCCTCTCTACTAAAAAAAAAACAAGTTCACTTCTGTTATGTCTGCGGTATTTTCAGATAGGGTTGCAGCAGCACCCTCCTTACTTTATTCCTCCATGCAATCCTGCTGAAAATTCAGTTTTACCATTACTGTTTCAGCAGTCTGGGAGCTTCCATTGTTTCTGTTTCCGTGTTTCAAAAAAAATGACAGTAGACTACAAAGAGCACTCATGTTGCCATCATTCACACTCATCAGTAAATGACAGGAGAAATGCTAAGTAGTTTTGCATTTCTCCAAACAAGAGCAGCTAGGCGATTGTGTCCAGTGTGGGACCTGATAGGAGTTGAAGTTTCAAAGGACCTGACAGGGGGGTCTTGGGAGAAATTCTGTGTTATGCTCAGCCAAGATCAATGTTATTGTTTATCTCAGAGGAGTATTTATTTCCAGTTCTCTGTACTTCTCATAGCTCCTCATGTGAGATCTTCTGCTGCCATGCCGTCATGGAAAAGGTTCCATAAAATAACAGGAGGGGCTCAATGCCCTATTGATCTTCTTCACCAGATGCACCCATTACCACAAATTCATCAGTTAGGCTTTACCCCAGTGCATACCACCTCAGCGCTTAGCCTAGCTGCCTCTTTTTTTGCCAGGTCTCAGATACAAGAGGACACAGGAGGATATCAGCAAAACATAGCACTCATCCCGAGGCTTTTGGCATACCCCCCACTCAGGTAGAAGTCCATATGCAATTCTGCCATCTGTGGAGTGCTGGATCAATTTGTAAAACACACTGATTTTACTACTGTAATTGTGCACAGCCGCACCACCCAGCACAACCTCAGTGGTCAAACTTGCGCATAATGTTATACTTTAGATGAACTCCTGCTGGTTTAGAAAGAAAAACTCTAACTTTACTCTATTCTCCCTTGGTATTTACTTGAGTTTCCTTTTCAAGTTTCTCAAACACACAATAAGCTTTTGATTATCGGGGTCTTAAGTGCTCCACTGGACACCCATTGTGTATTTATGAATGGAATTAATAAAGAAGCAATCCGACTCCATCAAGGGAGCATTTGCAGCTACTCTTAAGTGTCTCTGAGCGACACAAGTGGAAATTCAAAAGACCTGGAGGTTTCTGGCCTTCATTTTTTACATTTATTTAGTGATATTCAGTAGAAGCCGTAGGATTTCACATTTGTCATTTTGAGATCTCTGAACAGCCAATTCGTTTACTGAACTGAAAGTTATTTAGAAGCTGCGCACACAAGCAATCCAAACTATAAAACCACTTGCCTCACTACGGAATGCCAATAACCTTATTGCTGTTTAAGACAAATTATTCTGGTTGAGTTTTTATCTCCATATAGATTTTCAAGTCACGTTTTCACCTTTGTGTTGCAGCTGTCTGTGAATTCTCAAAGAAACCATGCTTGAAATTTGGAATGCAGGTTCCCTATTAAAATAGGGTGAGCCCAGCTGAGTTGCCCTAAAAAGAAACCAAGAAAGGGTGTGTATAAGTGGTGGTATATAACAAGCTCTGTGTCTGTTAAGCCTTGCAAGTACATGATATGCCTTTTAACATCAAGTATGACCTCAAGTACTAAATGCATATCAACGTTTCCTTTATCATCTTGTTCATACACATGCCTATAAGCAAGTTGCCTTGCATTACACTGCCTACTGTTCTAACATTAGCAGTCTTAAATAAACTTAAAGGTATTAGCAAACATATTCTATTGTATACATTAACTCTACCTGATCTACCTCCAGCTGACCTGCTATCTACATCCAAGTTGATATTTATATGTTTTCCTTTCTAACTGTATAAGTAGTCATCCTAGTATTAAATCTTTAACAGAGCTTGTTATGCACAGTTTTCTTTCCCACTGTTTTTCTTCCTTTTCTTGGCTTGGTAAACCTAAATAAATCTTCATTTATACAAATTCACATAATGATTTTATCACTTCTATTTGGAAAGTATATGCAAGATTTAGGGTCAAAACCAGCCTGGAGAGTCAGAGCACAGCCTTGAGAGCTTAAATATTTATTTCCTCTACAAGGGCAGAAGACAAACAGGTAAATCATAGAAGTCAGTGCCTAGAATGGCAGCCAGTTTATTTAAAAAGATTCTGAGCAGCTTAACTGTATGACCCCCTGCAGCAACGAATGCCACAGGTAGCACAAACAATCTTCATTTGTTAAATTTTAACAATCATTCCTTCTGTTACAACATAAATATCAAGTTTTTCAGTTTGCATTATTGCTCCCAGCCCCCCTCTATTCCAGTGTTGACCACTGCTCTTTGTAAGTACCCCTTTTACACACACACACTGTCATGCCTGCCCATTGCTATGAAGCAGCTTTACACAGTGCTCATCAGTGCTGCTGAAATTACAGCCACAAAGACTTACAAAGAAAAAAGAGGAAAAGAGTCTTTACCAGGGAAACAACATCAGTGCTAGCAAAAATTCTCCTACTGAAAAGTCCAACTTCTTGCTTCAGATGCTAAAGGAAAAGGCCTTGGGGGCAGAAAAGAAAGATCAAACTTAGGCAGCAATATATTTTAGTTTTCTCAGAAACCTTGGCCTATTCAGGCAAAAGTATCAAATGGCTGCCAATGTCAGAAAAAAAGGGCAGGAAGCAGTTGTGTCATCAATTACAGCAGTCTCTGTCCTTCCGGGAGAGATATGCAGGAGGGAAAATATCAGAGGCTCCTACAGAGCCAGCAGTAGGGCCCATCTGACAGACCAGCACAGGCAAAGGCTGCTTCTAAACATGTTATCTTTAAAAGGCTTTCAGAAGTAAGAAGGCCACAGACCCCTTCTTGTGCTCCTCAAGATGAAGTCTGGTCTAAAGTGAGTAAGTTCATCAAGAGCCACCTTGAAGGTGAATGCTCCTTTCTGAGTCTCCAAGAGCCAAGACGTGCATCAGTAGGATAAAAGATAGCTATTGTTCCTTAAGAGTGGATAGAAACACATTTCTTTCATGATATAACCAGAATTCCATCAGAGTCTCAGCCTCTGTAAACATGAGAACAGACTTCAAGTCCAAAGAGTTGGAAGGGGCGCATCAGACCAGCAAGAAAACTAGAAAGTGGGGGACATTCATGCCATCTTCTGAAATTTTTTAGCTCCAGGCTAGGTTTTTACCAAACTAATATTAATTAGTGAAAGACATAATACTCATACTCCTTAATCTGCTCTATTACTCCAGAAATAGCCCTCTAGTCTCATGAGCTAACACACATCTTGACACTCACTGCTTTTAAAGCATTTCAGAGCATCTTCACTGGAAGCACTGCCAAAAAAATCCCAACTATTGTGTCCAACCTCCAACAACACTGATGTCAACAGCAGAGAACACACAATGTGGTTGATTATAAATGGATAGCAACTTGGAAGAAAGTAAGTGCAATGCTGGACTGTTGTTTAGGAAAACGAATCAAGTCTTTTATCAAGCATTATGATCAGAAACACATTCTTCAGAACACTGGGAAACATCTATCCCATAATATGATATTGATATTACCCAAACTTAATAGATAGCATACATGTAAACTATAAAGATGGAAAGAATGATAAGTATTCCTTCTTTTTACTTAGCAGTGAAAAGCCTACAGAGTTTGTGGGTGTGAATATTCAGTCACATCAGTTGTTTTGGGTTTTTTTCTTGTTGTTTTTTTTTTTCTATTTTCACTTAAAACTATTGCCATGATAACTGAACAGGAAATTAAACAAGAGAAAAAAATACGTTTCACTATGCTGTAGTGGGCAATATGCTATTATATTTAAGTCACTTACTGAGTTCAGAATCACGAAGAAAACAGCTCAAGAACACCAAGAAATAATATCATTTTCTATAATAAAAATACATTTAAATTCCAAGTCTGTTGTGACAAAATGCAACTATAAACATGAAACTTCCCACAGAAAAATAAGATTAATTTTACATTCAAAAAAGGCAGAAATCAGAGTAGAAAGGTGTTTTACATATACATCCTTTGCTATATTTATATTGCTAACCTTGATCTTCAGTGAGAACGCAAATATCAAAAATGACTTCCTGAAATGGATGAGAAGTGAGCTGTATTTTGAATGCTTTGCAGTACTGGCTAAAATTGGCTGGAAAAGTTCTATTACACATGTGAGCACAGTATTTTTGGGAGACATTCATTTGATCAAAACAGAAGAAAGTAAATGCCTGCCACACAAAATACTAATAAGATTTCCTGTAGGGCTGCACTAACCTTGCTACTTAGTTGAAATAAGAAATATCCCTCTGAACAACAGACCCTAAATCCACCATCACAGAGCAAGGTACCATCTACACCTCAGCTGCCCTGAAAATGCAGAAATGCTGACAGCTGGTTGGTCATTCTGAAGGAGCTATCACTTTGTCACCACAGTTGTGTCCTGTTCTTACTTTCTTCTTACATAACTGTCAAGGGGTCACTGTCAGTTGTGGGTCTTTTGTTGTTATTTAATTCTTGGATTATGTTAGAAGATAAACCTGCACAGTGAACACAGTCTGATTGAGGATACTGGTGGTTCTCCAAACTTTGCTGAGGGAAGCAGCTTTCCTGTTCATAAGTGTGCTTTTAATTGCTTTCAAACCCACAATTATCCACACCATCAGACATTTACAATGGATTTTTTGTATTATTGCTTCACCAATGAAACCTTAAAATGTTCCAAATATTTTAAGACATGGTGTGACAGCTATCAACTGAACTGAACCCATACTTTCAGTCTCTCTTTTAAAAAAGTAATTAAAATAAAGATCACTGTCTGCCTTTACTGAGACTAACACCTCAGCATCTGTGAGCTTAAATAAAAGCTGACTGTGCACAGGTATTACTTGCAGATTTAGCATAACACACTCTGTAGATCTTCACTTTGGAGATGCTCAGAAGAGTAACTTCACTTGTGGGTGCTACCTCTCAGCTTTCCTAAAACACATTTCCAAAATGCACCGCCTCAGATATCTGTTAATATTATACAAGTTCAACAGTCACCCAGTGTCAGTACTTTTCTTCTTGTAGTGTAAGCGCTACTGAGCCTCAAAGCATCTTATACTAGGAAAATAAATAAATAAATAATCACTGAAGTGGTCTAAATGTGAACCTCAGCAGTTCACTTAACTCAAAAATAGGAGAAATTAAGAAAGCTTTACAACAGTTAAGATTACTGTAATTTTGCTTTCTACAAGTTGCTAAAATAAAACCCAAAGCAGAGAGAGACTCTGAAGCCCAGCACTGCTTTTAGCTACAAATGAACACTGTGCAAAAACATATTCTGCACAGTGAGTATACCTCCAGTACCTTTACGCTGCTTCAGTATGAAGCCAACTACCAAACAAAACCTCTCTGCAACAAAACAGATTGAAATTCTATAGCATTTTACTGCAATAGAAAGAATATTCTACAGCATCCTGAAATATGCTTTATTTATTAATTTATTTATTTATTTATTTGCCATAAGTTGATCTTTTTTCTCCTAAGCTGTCAAACTTTCCTGATTTCTAAGTATCAAAAACAAAAGGGAAAATCCAAAGAAGAGCAAGCATAAGCTTTTGACAGACAGTGTTACACTGTTGGGTATGTAGGAGCAAGATATGAGATCACAATTCACTTAAGACCAAGAGTTAGCACTTAATATATCCCAGAAAAAGTTCACCTGCTGCTGTCTGCAGCTCAGCCTGTGAGAGGAGCACCTATGCACTGATCCACATAAAGGCACAGGAAGGGCTAAAGAGAAACTCACATAACCGTGTGTAATGTCTGTTCACTAGTGTTCAGGTATGCTCAAGCATGTGTGTGTTTGGAGAGTTGAAGCAGAGTGTGTTCACACATGAGGTCTTAACACCCGTTTGTGTATGTTCACATGTGTTATGTGCTTACAAGTTTTCATTCATGTTCACATGCGTGTTGACACAGCTGAAGACTTCACATGACATGCACGCATGTGTTGAGGTATGTCACATGCTTGCATGTGGTATATTGATGCATATGGTGTGCCAGTGTGTGTGGTGTGTTCATGATTGAACAGGTTGAGCAGGTTGAACTATGCTAATGTGTGTGGTGCATTCATGTGTGCTGGGACATGACTGTGGTCATGTATGGTCATGTTGTCACATGTTGCATGCTTATATATTGCATATTGTCACACTGATGCATGTTGACTTGTTACATCTCAAGGGATTGATGCATCTTGCATTACTGCATACCAACATGTCATGTTTTGCATGTCATCATGCATCAGTCTAGGTTGTCACATGTCAATGCGTTGCATGACATCACATGTCAATGGGTGCTGTCTGTCATCATGTCTCATTTCATGTCATCACACGTTGCTTTCCTGAATCACAACAGCTGCCCCGGGACCAGGGTAGCCACAGCAGAGTAAGCAGAGGAGCTTACAGCAGGACTGAAAGCAGGAAAGTAGCGCAAAGTCACTGCCACATATTCAAACTTTGACATATGTGAGCAAAAATGTATGTATTTCTCTCTTAGTAGGGTCACTGCACATATTGAAGATAATGCCTACAAAACACAAGAAACATTTCTGCATGTCAGTATCCTCAGTCTTTTCAGGCATCCTTAAATGGAAGTTCAATGTTTCTTGACATCCATTCCCAACCTGGAGGTAAGGAATATCTGCCTCCCAAGGAAATTGCCCCAACACATAATGTGGGAAAGACTAGTACGAGCATGGTACCTCTTTTATGATCGGATTCCAAACAAGGAAGAAATTCTGCCACTATGAGAATAAAGTTCAAGCCTCCCCATATTTGTTCCATCTAGGGAAGCCCTATGCCATTTGTTAAGCCTACCTTGCCTGAAACAGTGACATTGTCCATCTCGTCCATCCTCTGCATCTGAGCAGTGATCACACACTGGATACTCTCCCCAGAAACCCCTAGACTTTGCACCAACAGCAGTACTGCTACTCCCAACCCATTGTCAATGCCCAGACTAGGCAAACAGGAAGACTAATGGTTATTCAGGCAAATTTGGGCCACCATGATGGGAAACATGCAGGAGGAAAACATTACGACCAGCATCCCTTTGAAACAACTTGACAGCTGATGGATGAGCATCCATAAAATGACAAAGGCTCCCTGTGTAAAGCCCCTTGCTACCAACGTCTTCTCCCTGGGAAACTAATTACCCTGTACTGTCACTGAAAATATTATTTTTCTGGTAATTATTTTCCCTTTTCAATGACAAAACAGCCATGAAATGTCTACCCACATAGTGGGGTTTCTTTGTTTGTTTGTTTTTTCTTTTTTTTTCTTTTTTTTTTCTTTTTTTGTGGTGGGGTTGGGTGGCAAAACTGGAGTTGAAAACATTACTTAGAGCTCTTCATGTAACTTTATCTAGCGGGAAGGGGAGGATGTTTTTTGTCATGCTGATGCCCATTCGCCAATTTGCAGTGTGCATAAAGGGGAAGGCAGGGAAACAGCAGTAGTGACAGCAGATTAACAGCAGTGGTGTGGAAGCTGCATAAGACAAAGGGATATCCCTCTAAAGGCAGTCATATGAACTGCTAGATGGTGATGTTTTTATCCTCCAACAGGTGCTGGTCCAACTCCATTTGATTAAACTTATGACATAAATAAGCTTCCCAATGTATGCGTGTGCTAAAGCAGTGGGTCCTAATCAAGGCCTCAGGTTTATGCTAACTTCTAATTTTGAGAGGCTTGAGATGCAAATCAAAGGTCTGAAGTGCTATGTAACTTTTATATATCGTCTTACATGCTGTAAATACTGGAGAGCTTCACAGCTGAATATGTCTTCTAAAAGAGTTTTTTGGAGAAGGGTCAAATTAAAGTGATTGCTTATTTATTTATTTATTTATGTCTGTCCATTGCAGACTGGTCTAGTCTATGTATCAATGGAAATAAATCATGCTAAGCAAATTCTGGAACATAACCCTCTGAGCATTTATATATTCATTAGCCCCAGGAGAAAACAAGCTCTTACTTCACAGAACAAAAACGTATGATTTGATTACTGAGAGTTATCTGCCTAACCAAAGTTCTACATCACCTGCTGAACTTGAGGTTATCACAAGAAAAATGAACATAACAATCCAGCATATAGATGTGAAGACACACAGTCAGAAGTTTCCTAATCCATGTTCAAAATCAATTACACATTAGCTCTCCTGACAGAAACTAAAAAGGAGAAATAAACCATCCCTCAAAGTGTGAAGAGAGATCAAGTTTGGCGGCAGAATCCCACACTCAAAATAATTTTAATGAATTAAGATGTACTGCTCAGTATTTGTGCATCCACTGGCAATTAAATTACAAATGTCAGCCAGCAGCTGAGCCTGGTTAGAAGCAGTCAAGGTCAGAGGGAGCCTTCTGAAGACTGAGCTGAAATTGAAAACAAAAAGAATTCTCCCAAGCAATGTGACTGAAGCTTTCAGGTTGCCAGCATGTGACAGACTGGGATCTCCTGAGCAATGCATTTCATGACCAAAATTTTGTCAGCTTCCCCTGGGTAACCTCATCATCTTTAGTAAATATTTTCACGTGATCAACCGATGACAAAGGCCACTCATTTTCTGTGCACGTTCTTCTATATTATAGAGCACACTGATACATTACTATTGTTACCACTGCTGATAAAAGACCTTATTTCTTGTTAGAGCCTCATTCCACGGGGAATAGAGAAAGAGAACTTCACTGTCATTTCATTCTGGGCCATCTTTGCATGAGCTGGAACAGAAGTGGCAAATGCCTGGCAACTGTGCAGCACAGCACTTGGCAGGTAAAACTAGCAGCTCTGATATTGTTTGGACAGACATTTCTAGAGGAGGAAAGACCTGCTGCTCAGGCTTCTTGCTAAATGCTATTACTAAAGTTTAAGCATCTAGTCTGCGTTGATCACAAAGAAAATAAAAAAGCACCCAAAAATCTGTTTTCTCTGTCAAGTACAATCCCCATATTTTCTTCCAGTCCTATGTCATTTTCTATTCAGGATGTCACTGAACAAGAAAGTCATCTCAAATATCTCACCCACAAAAGTAAACTTGAAAAAGAAAATACACATTTACTCACACAGGTATTCAATCTGCTATCTGTAAAAACATCCATCTCTGGAAAAGAGAGTCTGTCTAAATAGCTGCATCAAAACCCTATTATTTAAATCAAATGCTTCCCTGCATCAGTTCCAGACTCTGCTGAGGAGGAAAGCTGGGCAGTTTCTAGCCCTGTGTCACAGCCTCATTTCACCAAGACCTTGCATTCTGAATGCGCCAATCCATTCTTTTATCTCATCACTTGTCAAGTGTTCTGGATCTGATAGCACATGCCTTGCTTCAGCAAAGTGGGACGAGTCAGCTGATGGATACCGCCGGGAGGAAATTTAATACAAGTGAAATATTGCATGGATTTTTCTCTATTGAAAAAGACCACTCAGATAACTGCAATGTGAAAAACTAATTTGATTATGTGCTGACACCAGCATCAGCCAAGTGTCTACCATGAAGTCAAGCAACCTGTCGGAGTGCTTGGTGAAGCAAACCAGCAAATGTTCAAAAGATTCACTCACGTTTAACAAGAGTTACTCAGTGAGAAAGTGAGAAGGCATAGACTTCATGTATCTTAAATGCTCAACAGTAGAAATCTAGAAATTTATTTCTGAACTATAGCTAGGAAAATAATTTGAAATATTTCCCATGATTCACATAAGGATAAATAGTACATTTAAAAAAGCATTGCAGTCATGCTTAGATTCTTAACAGTTCTTTTGTTATATTGCTGTTTGTTTTTTTTCCAGCAAAAAGTAATTGAATCAGATTTTGAACCTTCTCTCATAAATGAAAGGTTAAAGTAATTTATTTTCACTGGAAATTTTTGAGATGAACTCAGATTTAGGGCTTATGTTCCCCCTTACACCAGAGTAACAGTATCACTTGACTTAATATATCAATAAAAGAAAGATCAGATTGCTGCAGTGTTTAGTATGAGGTATCACATTGCTCTTCACCTCCACTAAAGCCAGGCAGTATTTGAGCCTTAATTTTAACTTAAAAATATTATTCCAGCAGAGTAAGCATTTTGCACATTGCTGAAAATATTGATAACCTTCAAAGGAAACATGAGAACAATTATCTCCTGCAGCTTGAACTGCGGTGCCTTCTGTTATTCAGCTGTTTGCCATTCCAGTAGACAGCACTTCAAGTTTCAAAGTTACTCTATATAACTACCATTAAGATCATCCGAAGGAAGTATAATATAGAGACCACTTACCAGCCATGTTATACTTTCTTTAAGCAGCAATCCACTTAAAAGTGGCTAAATAGCATACGCTTATGAGCGTAGCATGGTTCTGGTTTAGTTTTTGATGCCAATGCAAATTAGTGAAAAGAAAGTCCAGTGAATGAAGAAACGTGCCTTCTTTTAGCAAGCGTTATCTCCAGCAGTTGGTTAATAACGTTTTCTATTATGCTTCACAGTAGTATGTAGAACAGATCACTGAGCACAAGAGACAGTGCCATCCACATAAAGTATTGTTTATGAGAGTTATCAGGGGATGGAATGGTCTTCAAAATACAGATTATCTGCTCTTGCACAGATTTTTTGTTTTGTTTTTATCCTATCAGCAAATATAGGTAAAAACAGGAGAAAATGTGAAACCAATTTCACTGAATACTGTTCATTAAGTTTCAATGCCACTATTAACTCTTAAGCTATTAACAGTTATTATTTTATTAACTATTAAGCTCTGGGCCCAAGGGTCCTAGTGGAACAGTCAAAGTTACGTAAATTTACCCACTTCTCAATGAACTGCAACAGTACTGGATCGCCATTTATTACAACAAAGCTCTCAGGGAGCAAGAGAGAGTCAACACGGGTTCAAAACAGGACTTAAAGCTCTCTTATTTAAATAGTCATGCATGATATCAGGTACAGGTAAGTTACCAAAAAGTCATGTTTCTTCATCAGAAAGTTTAATTCAAAGTACATTCCTTGTCTACACTAAATTTATTTTAGATGTTACAACTAAAAGGCTCCAGTGATTGGGAAAAGACTTACTACTTCTTCCTTTTCCTACCATGAAAAAAAGTTCATATATCATATTATTAATGAAAACGAGATGGAAAATGAAAGTGGAGGGATTTTTTTACCAGGCTGGTGATTTAACAATTGGTCAGTGTAGTTCTGTGATAGGTCACAGTCTCAAGAAAATCAGCAAACTAACTAACTTGGTGTAGGGCCAAGGAAAATAACTTTCATCCTTTGGAACTTGATAATCTGACTCTCACCAACAAGGGCAAAATTCACATATAAAGTTTCCACCATTCTAGCTGCATGGAGCGTTATCCTAGCACAACGGGGAACAACAAAGACATGATCCACAGCCCAAACCCAAATGTTTAAATATGCCTTCCATACACGTCTGGGAGATGGAATCCCATCCAAGAATAAGTGACCCTCTCTTGGGGAGGAAAAAGAAAAAGAAAAATCAATCCCCAAGCACTGGCAAAAGTTACACATGTATTTCTGAAAGGTGCCAAAGCAAGATTTGGAGAGTCTTTGAAAACATTTTAAATACCATCTGTGACCCAGAAACCCGCCTCTGCACAGCAGATGGTTCCCAGTAGTCCTTGTTCAATAAATAACAGGTAGAACCATAGCAGGCTGGTCCTTAGATCAAAATCTGCATTTTATACCAAAAAAGACAAACTACAGAAATTTTGTCAGATGAAATATTAGTCAACCCTAGTTCTTAAATTTAACAAGCTCCGACAACAAGTAATAGGATGAAGCTTTGAAATTATAATTTAGAGAGAGCAAGTGACTCCATGGAACATACTTCAAATGCCTGGGCTGACTGCTTGTGCTGCTAAGCAATGGCTTCCACACATAACTAATGAGTATGCAAATAGAATGGAAGGCTACTGGTGAGGGAGAGGGGCTTAATCTGACATGCAGCAAACTGAAACCTCACAACTTTCCTGTCACAGAGGATTTTAACTCTCTCTCTTCTTAGACCATCCCAGCTTAATTCTGAAGACCTCACTCAGGTACCTGGACAGTTATCTTGTTTGGCAATCTTGCAATTCCCAGAACTCCAATGAAAAGGTATGTAATCAGACACACGTGATCAGAAAAGTGATGAAACTAGTTGGTAGTGGTCAGGAAGAAGCTATTCCTATAAACCTTGCTATTGTAAGCTCGTAAAAGCAACCAAAAGAGTTCACAGCATCTGTGATTGGGATACTTCTGCACTCCTAGCTGCTGTAATCCCCACAGAGCAACAGAAAGATTATATTACAAAGGGCAGTGAACTACTGTAGTAATTGCTATTACAAACTCCACAGAGAAGCCAGACCGCATAATGTTGATGAACTAGTGCCCTCCTGAAGTCATACTCTTAATTCCCATATTATTTAGTAAATGTTAATTATTTCCAAATGGTAGAAATCTCCATTTCAATGCAAATCATTTAATCATAGCAACTACCAAAGACCTCAACTTTGTAGTCTCTAGCCTTGCCTTCATAAAACACAATTCCATACACAAAAACATTCAACATCAGCTCCCTCTTCCTTTACTCATCATGGCCCACCTTCTGTATTTTGCTCTTGCTGCACTAAAAGACAAAGAGTGCTAAAAGAGCAATTAGTGCTACAGGGTGCGTGCTCAGAGTATCACAGTCTCATATGAGACCAAGTAGGATCCCAAATGCAGCTGCTGGTTTAAAGGCAAGGAAGTTGATAGTTGTTTTCAAATACAGTCTTTTTAATGGAGGAACAGAATGCCTGATGTGAGCATTAGGAAGGGAATTAAATACAAAGCAGGACAGATAGAGTGTCAGTTGTTTAAAAGACTTCTTACATGGTTTAAAAATACACATATGAGTAGCATATAAGGGCATGGAGACAGGTGTGTGTGTTAGTTTATGCATATATAAATACTGCCAAGGAACTGGGCTATAGGACTATCTTATGGACCATGTGAGTCCTCCCATTCAGCACATGATTATTCTTTCCCTTTCTGCACTGGCAGTTGTTGTACTCTGGTACAAAAGGGAGATGTGCCAGCCTGGTGCTAATGTAAGAAAACCAGGCACATATTAACTAACTGGCACCCTAAAATCTAGGTACTGCAAAATAGACACAAGTGTGTACCATAAGCATTCCACAGGTAAAGCACTGAAGCTTATTTCAGGTACCCAGGTGAATCACAGAATCATAGGGGTTGGAAGGGACCTCCAGAGATAATCGAGTCCAACCCCCTGCCAAAGCAGGTTCCCTACACCAGGTTGCACAGGTAGGCATCCAAGTGGGTCTTGAATATCTCCAGAGAAGGAGACTCCTTTTATTTTCATCATAAAACCCAGCCAAGAAAATACAATTTTAGATCTTCTACAGCACCTCCTATCCAACCTGTTGAATCCTTTACTCAGTCTAGCTATTCAGCACATCCAGATTGAGCTGTGGTCCATATTAAACATTACCAGAATATGCAAGACCACATCTATTAGACTTACTGCTATTGTTATAGGCTACTTTGTTTGTGAATCTTAATTTCTTCCAGGTCATACTCAGGAAGCAAACATCCCCTCACTGCCACCTTACTGATACTGGAATTAACTCTTGTTTTAACAGCTTTAAATTTTGTTCCTTTGCTTACACACAGCGAAGTTCTGTCTCTTATTATAAGAATGTATATCCTCCATCAGACCCCATGTCTCATTCTTTCCAGTTACCTGCCTTCCACACCAGTCAACAGCACAAGATTAAGGGAAGCACACAGAAAACAGAATTATCAAACCATATCACCTCTCACCATGTGCAAGCAGTCATGTTCTACAGATTTCCTAAGCTGAAGATTATCACGCTGTAAATAGAAGCCAGAGGTAGCCTTAGAGTGATTTGTCAAAATCCCTTCCTTCCATTCATTTATACATTTTACAACCACAGAATTCAAGACAGATTACTACAACAGGGCAAGGGTTTTTGTTTGTTTGTTTGTTTTTAAATCAACTTAGAGAAAAAATAAAATAAAATATTGCTATCAGCTCATTTCCATAGGTTACTCTGATTCTTCTAGCATGAAAAATAGCATGCAGTCCTTCTCTCTTTTCACCTTCCTCATGCTGCTCTTGAGTTTACGCATCTATCTGATAAACTCAACTGAATAAGAGGGTTGAAACAGCATATTTTTATTTGCAAAGAGAAAAAGAAATTCTTGTCCTTGGTCTAACCAATTTGCTGGCTATATAGCATCCTCTGAGGAAGGCTGCATGTTCATTTCTTTGATCATTCAAATGGATTCAGCTGTCGGGCAAGGATGTGGATCACAGCCAACTTGTAGGGTATGATTTTTTGCTGTTGTTGGATTTTTGTTTTTAAGGGATAGAGAAATAGAAAGGGAAGAAGATAAACAACAATTAAGAGAGCTGAGAAGGAAAATCCTTGGGTATTAGGTAATCCGTCTGAGGGTTGTCCGCCATCATTTTCCCTCTCCAGACCTTACTAGAAATAAGGAAAAAAAGGCAGCTCCGAGTGAAAGAGAAATGCTGGTGGATGTCAAACGTTTAGAGGAGAAGATCACAGGCTGCAGTGGAGATGGCAGGCCTGTGAACAGTGCCAAGAGCAAGTGATGCATAAAATCATTAAATGTGAAGGGCTGGGCAACAGTGCCTAGACTTATCTGGAATTTAATCAGAGAGAAGAATTGCAAAAGAAAAGAATAGAGACGGCTGAAAGCTGCAAAGTTATGTGTTTGACCTTTTTATAACACACTCCCCCTTCTCTCCCCAGCCAGAAAGAGTAAAAAACCTAAAAAAAAAAAAACAAAAAAACCCTAAAAAAAAAAAAAAAGAAAAGAAAAAAAAAAGAAAAAAAAAAAAAAAAAGAGAGAGAGAGAGAGAGAGAGAGAGAGAGGAAAAGCAAAGAAAGACCAGGTAATCTCAGTGCATTATTGTGGGTATTACCAAATGTGTATACACTCATTTCTCTCTCTGGCTTCCTCAGGAATGCAGCCGTGGCCCAAATACCTGCCAGCTAAGTCTCCTCCAAAGGAGACCATCTTCCCATTTTTAGCATACAGAAAAGGCAGACAGCTTGCCACAACCCCTATTCTACTTACAGAGAAAGGCAGCCTCATGTGATAACTTCAAAATATTCTGTTGCAGCAGTCATTTAGCCTGGTATAGCATTTTCATTTCAACATCATCTCAGAGCCTTTGACAAGCCACAGCCAACAATTAGCCCCCATTACTGACTGGTATGCAGCTGAAGGGGGCAGCCTGGCAAGGATTTGCACAGTACGGGCACCCCAAAGTTTTCTGTATAAAATACCTCCCCAAAGAGCAGCGGTGAATCACTGACTCTCCAGACACCTAACAAAGAGCCAGCTGCTCTTAGAGCACTTTATTAAGGCACAAAAGGACAGAAGAATCATGAACGTGTATGTGTAGCAGTCAGCATCATTTTCTCAGCCTCATTCAATCAGCATAAAATACTACAAACATGACTGATGGTTTCCTCTATCTCTCACTTATAGGGACAACATTCCAAGAAAGCTGAGCTCCCCAGAGCTGCTCTTATTCTCCGTACAAACTACAGAGGAACCAAATGCTTTCATAACTCTGACACATGAAGGTGGGCAAGGGTAAACTGAACTCCCTAAAAAACCTGTCCTTGCTAATCCTATAGTGGGTCACCCCCTTTTTTTTTTTTTTTTTTTTTGTCTGATTCATATCCACAAATCACAGTAAACTTCACACACTTAGGACCTTATCTTTATCTTTTCCTGTTTGCAGAAGCCAGCTTCATAAACTTCCAGGCAGTATGCTTGGGGAGCTGTGCTATAAAGTTTAAATAAAAAGAACTATCCCTCAGGTCACCTCATGGTCAACCACAGTCTTCCTGAAAGTGATGCAGGAGAAGAGCTGACAAACTGGAATTAAATCCTCCAATGTGGGATGTCTAAATATCCCTTTACATGCTAGTATGTGTCCAGACAACTCGTTTCCCCAGGGTGTTGCTACCAATGAGTGTTACTGCTAGTGACACTCAAGCAACATGCTGTGTATTTAATTCCAAGCCACAGAGCCTGCCACTGTTGCAACAAGCAGCAGAGAAGAGAGGTGGCCTAGCATCTAGTGGATAGTGAGCGCTCAGCAGCTAAGCAAGCAAGGAAATCCCTTACCTTGAGGATTCTGAATTTAAAAACGCTTGGATTCTTGCAGCAGAACAAAAGTCCTCCATAAAAATAAAAGAAACCATTTTGAATTCCAACTACAATAAGTCAATGTAGTAAATTAAGTTGGACATTGGTCCTTATTTCGAATCACAGAAAGGTTGGAAAAGACCTTTAAAATCATCTAGTCTAACCCCAATCCACCCCCCACCATGCCCACTAACCATGTCCCTCACTGCCACACTCGTGCATTTCTTGAATACCTCCAGGGACAGTGACTCCAGCACCTCCCTGTGCAGCCTATGCCACTGCCTTGCTGCTCTTTCTGTGAGAGTTTTCCTAATATCCAACCTGAATCTCTCCTCTTGTCCATTACCTCTTGTCCAATCACTGTTACCTGGAAGAAGCAGCCAACCTCCAGACTTGTACAAGAATTTGCAGTGGTATGTTCCTCCCCATCATTCACAGACATATTTAGGGATGCACAAATTGTGAAGAGTGAAAGAATTCCACAAGCTTTTCTTCACCTAGTGGTGTCTCCATGTCAATGATCTTTGAGGGGTCCTCTATAAAACCAACCCTAAACAGAAGGAACTTAATTTCTCTTATTGCCACCAGTGTTTACACAAGTACACGATGAGGTATTTAGAAGAGACACAACTTCCACTGACAGAAGAGTTCAAATGCCCCACAAAACAGATCACCATCAATTGAAGCTTCCAAGATGAACAGCGAGGTTCTACAGCATTTTAATAACACTATTTTTGCAGATCTTACTTTAAAGGAAGTTGATAGGAACACAGAGTCCGAACACTAAAGTTCAGAGCATTCACCAAATGACTTTTTTTTTTAACTAAAATAATGCCAAACACCTCTATTAACAATGCTCAATTTACTTTTTTTGTGTGTGTGTGAACATACTGCGAATTCAGTATATCGGTACAAAGGCAGCCCCGGAGCAGTTGTGTGCTCCTGATGGCGCTGCCCCCAGCCTGACTTCACTTCCCAGCTCTCAATACTCAGCACGCAGTGGGCTCTGTTTGGCCACTGGCTCTCCCTGCAGCTGTGCTGATTGCTCAGTGGGGAACATGTCTGTTCTCACAAAGAATTTAACAAATTAACTAGGAACAAAGTAGCCTGGAAATGACATAGATTAACACATGCTGTGTCATGCCAAGAAGAAGCTTGTCAGCTTGTTGTTTTCACAAATCTGAAAGGAAAATTCCCAGGACCCACTCAATATATGAAGATGTTTTCATGTTTAGATACATTAGAAAAGAACACAATCACTGCAGAGGGAAAGTAAAAAACAGCCTACATAAAAAGAGTGCATAACAAGACTCCTAGGAAGTATCTGCAACACAAATAAGATGAAAGATGGGGGAGAAACATCTTTGTGTAATGTCTCCACCAGTTGTGGAGTTTAAGGACAAACTTTCAAAGTGATAAGTGATAAGATATTACAGAGCTGAACAACTAGAACATTTTATAAGTGTTCCAAAAAATGTAAAACATCAAGAGACAATCAAGTCCAGTGCTGAAATGCTCGTCTGAGAGAATCAGGGGTCAGGGCACAGTCTGAAAATCACAGGAAAACGCTGAAAGCTGATCAAACCATAACAACTCATGGTTTCGTACAACTCCTAGGAAACATTAACAACATCATAAAGCATATAGCAAAAAATATTAGCCCAGAAAAAAAAAAAACCACGTCTTCTTTAAAAAAGCTTATATAAAATAAAAATTTCATCAGTTTATGAGGTCTCCCAGGAGCTTTCTCTTCTCCAGTCTAAACAAGTCCAGTTCCCTCAGCCTTTCCTCATGGGACAGGTGCTCCAGCCCTCTGATCATCTTAGTGGCCCTGTTCTGGACCTGCTCCAAGAGTTCCACATCCTTCCTGTATTGAAGAAGGCCTAGAGTAAGGATGGATCACTAGCGTAAATACAATGCTGTTACAAAAAGCTGAAATGCCACACAGGGATGTCTTAATTTTATTTAAGGAAAACTCTCATGGATTCATGTATATTCTGCATCATTTTGGCAATGCTTCCATTAGTGACATGAATGGAGATAGACTCCATCACTCCTAGGTGTCCCTTCCAGACCTTCTTTTTCTCAACATTTTTCACATACCAGCAAGTAACAGAAGGACCAACTGGACCACAGACAATGGTTGATGTGCCCTTGATGCCATCAGCTACTAATGACAGTTGCTGTCACACTCAGCACTGATTTGGGGCCCTAAAACACACAAAAAGAACTATTACAGACCAGAGCCAGACTCACCCTGAAGAGGGGGCTCTCCCTCAGAGCCACCAGCAGGTTGCAAGCCTGGCCAGGGGAGATGGAAAAAGTTCAGCAGTTGAGAGAAGGTCGTTTTGACTCTTTCTGCAATAGCTGCTCCTACTCTTGCTGCAGCTGTAGTGGCAGAGCTTTTAGTTTGAGAGGGAGGGGTGGTGGCAAATTGTTTCAGATTAATCTTTTCTTGTCAAATCTAGACCGTATTTTATTTCACACAATCATGAGCAATATCTCTGAGCACTTAATAGAGGCTGAGGGCTTCTGCATTTGAAGGGAACGGGGCAATTTCACAGGACATTTCAATCCAACCACACATTTGGACTATTTGTGTAGAAGTTAATGAAAACAAGACCTAAAAAATAGGAACCAGCAGTGAGTCAGCATTTTAGATATCCTTAGGTTGAATAATTTATTGTTTTCATCAGCCTGTTGCCAAAAGAAAACACACTATGGTACCCTTTAGAGAACAAATACATTTTTCTCAGAAAATGAACACCTACAGCATCCCAGTGTGGGGATAACTCAAAGGTAGCCATTTGGAAAGGACAAGAGGAAAGTAAATTAAAATTTCATCAATTGGATGCTGAGTTTCTTCTGACAGCTGTAGCTGGTATTCGTTTGCTTCCTGATATATTTGAACTCACCTCTTCAACTAATGGAGAAGGACATGGGAACTGCTAGAGCTAAAAGTCACTGGAAACACAGAGCTCTTCTGTGGTTTGCATACTGCTCATCAGCTGACAGTACCTTATAAAAAACATTCATGTAGCTATCTGATTGATTATTTGGCCAGTTTTAAGATAGTTTTAAACACTAAAAGGATGTTTCAGCACTGCGTCTCTGTCAGTAGCCCACATTAGGCACTTCAGATGAATCTGAAGCGTCACCTTGGAAGAATAAACTAGGAAAATTTCCTTCTGAAATTCCAACATTAAGAGGTTGACAGATGCACCTAAACATGCAGATTCTGATCTATGTCCAGAAATCCTACTCAATCTACAACTAATCTCATCAACAGAACTACTGAATGGTTTTTAATAACTCACAGTAATGCCTGGAAATGAACTATGTTGCTGACCACACAACCTACAACTCAGGGTTTCATTCAAGCCACACAGTGCTACTACAGTTAAAGCAAGTGGCACTCCTGTCATCACTTTCAGAAGTGTATTTAGATAAAAGCAGAAAGAGGCCACGCTCTCCACTGCCCATTTGAGAACCACTACAGGACCAAGCCTCATGCTATCTTGATAAACAGTCTACCCCTCTTAGTTATCTGTGTTTTTGTGTTGTTGTTTCTCTTTAACAAACTGGAGCAAATTGGCCTAATTTAAGTTTTTATTAAAAAAGGAATGTATCAGTTTCTCCCAGGATGCAAGTCTGGTTGACAGTCTGTCTATTTCAACAAACCTCACCTCTCTGCCAACGTAGAAATAAATAATATCACAGCACAGCATGCCTTTTTCCTTCTATTCGCTGTGTGCCCTGAAGATACAGGTAGATTTCCAGAGATGCTGAGAGCATGGATAAGAAGTTTGCTTTTATTTGCTAGACAAAAGATGATCACAGTTTTTCCAGAAAGATAGGCGGTCTATTTTCATCAGTGTTTGGCATGGGAGGTTTTACTTCGAGCCCAAGATAGGCTTGAAACACATAACAAGGCAGAAAGAAGAGGAACAAAAGAATGCCTGAAAGAATGATTAAGTGCTTCTGAATTTACACAGTGAAATATGGACAGTTTAAATGTCCCAGCTATTTGCTTCTCTTCAGCTAGTGAGCAGTTTGAACACGCCGTGGTGCTGTAAGATTAATCGAGTTCTGCATGCTTTCAGCCTGCTCGGGGTACCAAGGAGAGAGAATGGCCACAGAATCTCTATTTGCCAAAGCAAAGAGAATATCTCATTAAAGTATGACTAATAGCCATTTGTGAAGCAATTAATTAGTCATTTTGACAGTCAACTTAAGCAATACACATGCCTTTGCTGGACTACAGATTTGCTTTTAAAATAGTAGAAAAGGAAAAAAATAGAGGGGAAAAAAAAGCTCCCTGTTCTCATATCCAACACTCCAGCAAGGGAGGCAGGGGGGAGGTGGGGAAAGAGGCTTTGCATATTCTGGTCTTGTCTGAATTCATCTGGTGTGTCTTTAAGAAAAACATCGCCAGAATAGAAACCCTCTAACATGATTGATGGCTTCTCCTTCTATCTGCAAGCTGAAAATTCAGAAAACAGGGATTTTTTTCCTAGGTCTCACTACTTATTGGTACAAGAGTTATTTCCACTTTGCTGCAGAATTGATTTGCAACACTGGCATATGAGTTTGTACATTTTTCTCACCAGCCCATCATGAAGTATCACTCAGGAAGTCTTCGGTAGCATGATGGATTGTGGAAATGAGAGCCTCACGACACCATTTGCCATCGAAGAGTGGGATAATTGTCATTAACTTCCAGAAGCAGTGGAGCATCTGCATCTTTGCTGTGGATGCCTGCATTTTGCAAAGCATATTACCCAACAGCTGCACAAAGCACATACCACCATGCTAATTTAATTTCATCCTACCCAGGAGGCTAGACATCTTCCTTCAGAGCAAGCTGTCTTACTCTTTGAGCAAGAGAGATGAAGAACAGGTTTCTGGGATACATGCTGAATTGCTCCAATTCTCAAAGTGACCTGTGGTCAACCGCTGACCTTTCCTATCCCCTAACTGCTCCTCTGCGAAACAGGCAGTTATCAATCCTCCCACAGGTGTGTATTTATTTATTTATTTATTTATTAATAACACCTTAGTTGAGAAAATAGCAATTTGTGACTAGTATTGTTACTGGAACCAGTAAAGCAGTGAAAACATTATGACTATAACCCTCTTTATTTTTCATCCTCACTGACAGTTTGTTGTTCATCATATTCAGATGTCTCTGACATCCATAGTCCATTACAGAAATGAATTAAAACACAGATTTAACTTGGAGCATAGAAAAAAAAAACCAAAACCTTGAAAACAGGGGACAGGCTGGGATATACACCGATAATCAGAGAAGCTGGTGAAGCCTGTGCTTTGTACACAAAGTATATTATTCCTTTTTTGTTTTTTTTCCTCCTCCCTTTCATTGGGATGTGCTTGGATACATAAAGACAAATTCTTGTAGACTATCTTGAAGCAGTAGCTTCTCCCTGCAGGAAACCTTCCTGATGACTGATTGGGCATAGTTCAAAAGCTCCTACCCTCAAATGCGACTCTAAGAAACTGCATGGCATGAGAAAAATATCTGAAGTGGTACAATGTTATCCAGTAACATTGATTACAGTGAGCTATCATTTCTGTTGCTAATATTTTATAAGCTGTCTGTTCTTGAAACAGAACCTCATAAGTCAACATCTTGTTCAGTCGTGCTTCCTCCTCTCATGCCAGCCCTTATCAAATGTACCAATTCCAAAAGGCGTTTGATGTTGCTGTTTTAAAGTGCCAGTATCAGAAAGATCAATTTTCTTTTTTTTTTTTCCTCCTTCTTTTAACTCTTCCAGATCACAGGAATATACGTTGCATTGGAGATGATTCCCCACCAGGACTGCTTGCATTTTTGCAAGGGAAGGGAGGAGCACAGGGTTCACACAGGAAAATCATGCAAGCCCATCGCTGCTAGCAGCTCTTCTTTCAGCCTCAGTGTGAAGATGTTCAAAGAACATTTAAAAGAGCATGTGCCCTCCCACTGATTTCAGTGGGATCGGGGCTATCACAGAAGAACAGACTTCTAGGGAACCTTACTCTGATTCATATTTTCATCTTTTCATATGCAGGTAACAGAGAATCTTGAGAGGAACAGGACTGTGAGGCTGACATCATTGACCAGCAGTAGTTAAATTTTATCCATCAGCCCACGAGATGGAGAATTTTTATTCCTGTCTCCTACTACTAACACTACTACACTAACCTAAAGGATCTCTTTACTCTCACAGATACAGTAATGAAAAAAAGCCAGCCCTCACACAAGTAGCATGTGATGTGTCTAGACCAAAAGCTGGGGGCAGCAAAGCAACCTTGAGCTTTGTTGCAGGTCCTTAAGAGCCCCATCATAACAGTAGGAGGAGGAGACTTTAACAGTGAGCTGTCAAGGAAGCAGGAGAGGTTACCTGTGATGACAGAGACCTTTCAGATGGGACTCAAGACCGGCAGTAACATAAAGACATCTGAACCTGAACTCCCACAAACTGTCTGATTACTTCTGCAGTAACTTGTTGGTTTTGTTTTGGAATCTCTCTGGCTGAGGAATGGAGTCTCTTATATCCTTCAAGTGCTAGCACTATATAAATGGAATAGCATTATAAAGAACAGACAGATATCTGCCCCTTTGCATATTAATGATGTGTTAATATTCTGGAGTGGTCTGGAATTCATAACCATCATGCTTGCCTATGCAGGCACACAGAAGTTTTGATACATAAATAAATACACTGAAAGGAAACTCAGACCTGCTTGCTCATGTCCCATGCAGTGAAGTCATGAATGCAGGGTTAAAGTATTTCATTACTTTCTGTCTGGGAAGTTATGTTTTTGTTTTGTTTTTCCCTCACTCCCTCCCCCCCCCCCCCCCCCCATGGTGATATGCAGCAAAACTGTCTGTAATTACTGCAAATTAGACACTGTGGATAGGACAAATTAAGAGCTGCATCCTCTCTCTGTGTTCATTGCTGTGTCTTTATTGACTCTAGCAAAGCTATCCAAATTTGCAGCAGCTAAGAACCCATCCCAGTTTCATTCATCACTATGAGCAAATGAACTGAGCTTCCCCCTAAATCCCACACCAACACTGACAGCTAATGCTGTAGAGCTGGGGAGAATATGTACCTGGTATGACCCTCCCACAAGGCAAGAGCACAGGTACCAGTAATACTTCCAGTTTCAACTCAGGTTTCCATTGAACTTGCTTGTTTCCCTTCCATACCAGAATACATGAGCTGCAGATCCCATATGCTCCCTGCAAAAAAAGCTATACTGTCTGTGGGTGCTGAGCTTAGGTGCTGCCACTGGAGTCCTCATAGGCTTTTGATTCTGAAATCCCACTGATGGCTGACATGTGTGCTCCTGATGTTTTGAATGCCTTTGAAGTAGCAGAAAAGTTACAGCTCTTCCTGAGCTACTAAAATGAAAGGATAAAGATTTTGCCAAGGAGCCTCAGGTTAAGATCGGGTCCAACATCTTAACACAACTTGGACTTGGAAGATTGAATATGTCCAGATGTCAGGAGAATTATTTGCAGCTGAGGTTAATGGAAAATTTCAAGACAGTAAAGTCCCACACTCTGTGGAATCACTCTCCCTGGAGGTGTTTAAGAATCACAGAGATGTGGCACTGAGGGACACAGTCAGTAGGTTTGGTGGGGGTGGGTTGGTGGTTGGACTTGGTGATATTAGCAGTCCTTCCCAACCCTCATGACCATGATTCCATGGGGGCTGTTCCATTAAATTTCCCATAAAGTTCTGTGGGACTCCCCCAGCAACAACCATTAAATAGAGAGAGCAATAAATAACAACACAAACACGGTAGCCTGACAAAAATTTAAACAAAGAAGAAAGATGAAGAGTGCTGAAAGGTTCAGCACTGCCCCTTTCCACATCAGTCAAACCTCTGGTAGTTGTTTCTGTTGATGCTGACCTTGACACTGACTTGCATCTCCTATTTGTCACGTGTCAGCATCCAGCCATAATCGTAACTACAGATCAACAGTGTCACATTTCAAAACAGTGACCACAATTAAGCATGTTAACTAGCATCCTACAATTGGTTGCAGTTTAATTCCAAGTTCAAGGCCAGGCTGGATGGGACTCTGAGCAACCTGATCTAGTGTTTGATCTAGCAGTCAGCAACCCTGCTTGCAATAGCAGGGTTGGAACTAGAAGATCCTTGAGGTCCCTTTCAATCCAAACCATTCTATGATTCTAAGGAAACCTCTGCATCCTCTGCTCTGGATCCCACTCCCATTGGTATGGGAACACCATCTGAACACCACTAGCAGCTCTCAAACAATCTGCTCTGGCACCCACTGGGTCTCAAGCCCTCTTCCTCTCCAGCATCTCTCTACCAACAGGTGTTGATTTCATGGCTAGCACTGCTATCACTTTACTCCTATAGCATCTTTTTCCTGTGTCCCCACAAACACAGTATTCTGGCTTCAGTCTCAACGTTCTTTATACATGACTCAAGCACTCAAAGATCAAAGTGATGTGAAAGTCTCAAGGCTTCCCCTTTGTCACCTGACAAGAACAAACAGTTACCAAAACGGAAACCATGCAGACAGGCAGCTCTAGATATTGCTTGAAGCTCTAGACAGGAATGCTGGATGACAATCCAATATTGTATAAAATGTACATTATCTGGAAAATAATTCGTAGGCTTTCACTTACGTTTAAAGTTGCAAGCAGACAGATCAATGCTCTGGCTGCGAGTGACCTTTTTAGATATTTAAACATGTACTTCTGTTAGCATTTCTATACCAACTGTTTGTGTAAAAGAAATAAATATTTGTAACTTAAAACAATCGCAAGACTTCTGCATTTTTCTCTTATGCTGTTCCAGTTACCTTCTACAGAAGTTACAGTTTTCTTCCAGTCTCACAAATAGACCATTGCCCCTAGCAAACTATCTCTGACAAACCCTGGGGCAAGAAGCCACAAATCTATTTGCACAGTTCTGGTAACTGCTCTCCAATCCCACTCAGTTCACAAATGCTGAGGACGGGGCTCTCATGGGGCAGCTCCCCCTCCACAGAGGCAGAGCTCAGCCTGGGCACAGAGCTGCAGGAAGGATTCCTGAGAACCAAGCTGAGCTATGCTCATCTTTGAAAGGTGTGACAAAAAACAGATCAAGGAACAAAAGGTAGGCTTTGGTTCACAAGCCAGTCATTAAAAAAACATATTTTCTCTGTCAGGACCATAAGCCACCAGAAAAATCCTGAGCCATCCACCAGAGACATATATTAGGCTCTATACTGTTCAGCTTCGCCTACTGACACTCTAATCTTGAAAGTAAGCTTTTTCAAAAATGATCACAAATCAAGCAATGACAGAAACATCTTATTGAAGCCAGCCAGCCAGGAAAATAATACCCACGTCAGGACCTTGTTCAGAACACAGTTAAAGTACTCTCAAGACTGAGCATAGAAACATCATCTGTTTTATGTGACCACACCCAGTGAACTTCACAGCAGAGACCAAAGAAAATTCTCATAGACAGGAATAACAACCTAGCAACCTTTGAGCACCTGCATCGTCACAGCATCAGCAGCTGCTTCCTAATTCATATGCAGTAAATCCAGGAGTGCTGCTGCACACACATCATGAGCTTGAGAAGAAGCCGGAAAGAAAACTATGAAAAATGAGATGCTGACCAGCAGAAAGTGCCTGTTTAAAAGTACCTTGCAATGAGTGCTTTCTTTTTGGAGTAGTTTAACAGTGCTTGTGCCATTCAGCCAGTGTTAGCCACTCTCTGTGGCCAGAGCTGCCACTTCGAGCATACAGCACAGTCATTCTCAGGAAGCTTAAGGAAAATGTCCACACTCATGAGAACAACAAAAAAAAAAGCAGATGGCAGACTATCTCAAAGTTTTCTGTAGGTGCTTTTAGCTGAAAATGTCTTAATGAATGCTTTCATTCAGGGGAACTTGCATCCCTCTATACTTAGAAATTTGGCACAACACTATGCCCCACCTGAGATGACTAACCAAATGGACTTTGCATGGAGGAATTTCCATATTTTATCCTCTACTTGCTGTAGCCACTCAATAAAGGTTGAGGAGCATTCAGTGGCAGAGTAGCAAAGACTGTACTGGAAACATTCTGGAACGTTGTACAGTATCACAAAATCATAGCAACACTAAGGCTAAAAGAGACCTCTTAGATCATCCGTTCCAACCCCCACCCATCCTAATCACGCCCCTCAGTGCTACATCTCCAAGTTTCCTGAACACCTCCCAGGGATAGTGACTCCACCACCTCCCTGGGCAGCCTGTGACAGTGCATCACCATGCTTTCTGAGAAGAAATGTCTCCTAATATCCAACCTCTGGTGTAACATAAGGCCATTAGTGCTTGCCTTAATCATAAAGAATATTCCCAAAATAAATCCTACTAGCACTGTGACAATTTCAAAGTGGCATATAAACAACATGCCACAAAGCCTCTTAAATGCTGAATGTGAAATGAAAACCAACAGACCAGATTTTTCCCCAGATTAGTACAAAACTTGCCTACTGCCATTTCGCTAAGATAAAACTTCAGTTCTGCTGTCCTTTCACACATTTACGCAGCTATTTGCTCTGTATTATTCCATTGACATACTTCTTTCCAGATGCTAATGTTTCATTGCACCCCTTCCTGCAGTTTTTATCAGGTCCATTTACACATGATGTACTATAAATCCTCCTTCACTTTATATACTATATCATGTAAGACACCCTGATAAACATACAGATACAGATATATGAAGGCTAGTAAACATAATAGGAAATTTAGCATGCTACTTGTAAAGATAAGCTATTATTCTCTATCTAGTGATTAACATGGACTGGCACTACTGTACAGATTTACTGTTGACCATATGCTCTTTAATTGCCTTTGCTTCCCCCAGTTTGCCCCCTTGCACATCTGCAGCGTGTGTGGGCTGATACTCCCTCCTTTCCCTCAGCAAGACCCCAGAAAGATTTCTCAGCTGGACACCACAACGGAGAGAAAAATCCCGCAACATCTCCAAAGAGCGATTAAAATATAGGATGTTTCTTTTTTTATAACTGAACAAACAGAGGGTAGGGAGGAAACTCGCTGTCACTGATGTTCTTCATCTGCATGAGCTCAAATTAGCTGGAATGCTGTTTAATTGTGAGCTTCTAATGTGCTGCTTCCAAAAGCCAGATGCTGCTGGAGCAAATGGACCAGACTTTCAAGTTCAAGAGTGGATGAGCTAGTAGTGAGTGTGGAAACACCACACAGTGCTCTCAGTGACAGCTTTTACTGATTTAAGATCCTTCTGACTGTAAAACTTGGCCGAGACATAATTCAGCAAAGACTTTGATTCATTTTGAAAAGATTTACACTACGGTTCTAAATGAAGCCCAAGTTAATTAAGTGTCTTCCTACATTACCACCGAACAGTTCCTCTCAGCCATTTTTCCCCTTGCGAACTTAACAACTTTAGCTAAATAAGCTTTCCCTCCCTTCCCTTCTCAATTACATATAAGCAAACAGAAGAGATACTGGTGAAGTGCCTTTGAAGCCACTGACAGATCATAATGGTAGAAATTAAAAAAACAAAAACCTTTTTATTTTCTTTCTCTCCTCTTCAGTCACAGTATTTTATAAAACCTTCCTTAAATGAGGCTTCTTGGTGACAATGAGTGCCATAATTTTACATGCAAATTAGACTAATAAATTAAAGAAATTTGCCTGCATATAAATGAGAAAGCAGTCAATTTATAAGCCTAATAATAACTTCAAGCTTTTTCTATGTGTAGACTTTGCCAGAATATTTTTCATATAGACAGGTTTACAAAATAATAAATAAATAAATAAAGTTTTTAATATCTGCTGTTAAAGTATTTATGAACTTAATTTTTAAATGGTCACCTTTTTATATGGCCCCTAATTGTTCGCAGAGGGAAGCCCAAGTCACAGCTGTGTGTGCTTCTACACTGTTGGATGTTTTAATGGAAAGGGTAGATGTTGCATTGAGATGGTTAGCGGGCATGATGGGGATGGGTCGGTGGTTGTACTGGGGGACCTCAGTGGTCTTTTCCAACCTTAATGGTTCTATGATTCTACATGCTCACCCTTAAGCTTCTTTGGAGAGAAGAAAAAAACAAACCTTCTGGTGCTGCAACCACAGTTCTGCTGTGACCAGGTGGCATCAGCCAACTTGGGCACATTCACTCCACTTTCTCCACACTACAGGAGCCCCAGAAGACAAAAAACACTACCAGAGAACTCTGTCCTCATTCTCCCTGGTACCATTTCATTGAAAACTCATAAAAGCAAGTTAGCTGTAGCCAGTGGTTCCTGGGATGTGAAGTGAAACATATCGCCTCACTCTGACTGTTGCTGGAGGGAAGCAGCCATTCCCATCCTGCTCCCAGCATTATAATGTCAGTAGAGACAAGTGATATCACATGAGAATAGGGACAGATTTCCTTCAAAATAATGAGGAAAGAATCAACATCTGCCATGAAGACAACACCAACTTCGTTAGTTGTATAAGAAACACTCAATATTGAATTAAGACCATGGTTGTATTGTATATTCAGAAATTTTCAGCATCTGCAATTAGGTGGTACTTCACTGATTCCCAAAAGCAAATTCAGCATGTTGCAAAGTATTTCTTTTTCCTTTCTCTGTCTTCCATTAAGTTCAAGAACTATATAGAATGTGTCCAAACACTAACAAATCAGACAAGGAAAAAAAGCAAACAAAATGATCAGAAGGGCAATAGAACAATGATCGAGACCCTCACCATCCCCGGATGAGTCACTCACAGGTGCAACAATCCCACATCCTTAACAGTGATTGGTGGTGCTGCAATAACCTTGGCCCTGCTAACCTGCAGGCTATGAGCATGAATCCATTTTACCTTCTGTACGCTCAGCACCCAGCACAGAAGATCCACAACCCCACCACTAAACTACTTTCTGCTCTTATATAAATCCCTCTGCTTCTTGACTGGAGAACATCTCAGCTGGAAGGGATCCAAATTGTGGGAGAACCATTTGGCACATGCCTTCAAAATAGCAGATGAATGGATTAATGGCTTGCCCCCTCCCCTGCCCCTAGCTTATTGCTTTAATATCCTGTCCTTTATGAGTGACTTTCAGACTTACTTTATATTATGTTGTCTTCCCAGGCAGCATTTCTTGGTTTAAGATTATTTTTATGCTTAAACAGCAATACATGCTTATTTATTAAAACATTGAGTTGATGCTGCCTAGGAAATTGAAGACTGCATCCATTCTGTTCAAGGCACCCAACCTGCTGGTGCACAGAGATCTCTCCAGATACTGAGGCCTGACATCCTGAGCAGCATGAGGGCCTTTCTTCCTTCCACACATATCCCCTATAACCACCCTAGGACTTCCGCTCAGGCAAAATGAAGAAACCTCTACTCTTCAAAAAGCAATCATCTGCCTCCTGATGCTAAAAATGAATAGCTGCCTAAAGGTTTGGAATCACATTGAACAGGAGAACACAAAAGATGAAGTGCTTATCTGGACATGAAGAAGTCTTTCACCCAAGTGAACTGCTTTGGAGTAGGTTAACTTGGGGCTTGAGGGATTTCACTATTAACAGGTTTATTTTTTCTGTAAAACCATTTTCTAGCCATCTCCTGCATGTTCATCTACATCATGTAATATACACAATGTCCAAGAAAACAGTCTAAAATATTTATTAGCTACTGCAGATCTGCCTTCAAATTTCAAACTGAATAGTAGACCCTTCATCTACCTTCACAAAATCCAGAGAAATCTGAAACTGTTTCACTCTCCTTTATTCTCAGTAAGAGACCATTTGGGCATGGTTATGGAGTTAAGTCTGTACAATTTTCATTTCAACACCAATCACAGCTCATGAACTTTACTGGGTGAAGAACAGGCAGCACTTGGGGGGGGCACACAACAGGTCTCCCTCATTCCAACTAATATCTCGCTGCTTATTTCACAGCTTAGACCAGGATAAATACCGAACAAGCCTAAATGAGGAGAGAATCTTGGTTGCACATCGCAAACTTTTTTCTCCATATCTAGTGACTACAGCAAGACACAAATGACAAAAACATCCCCAGTGTTTTGATGCTACCAGATTATTTGCTTCTGTCTCTTTGCAGTTTTAGACATTAATAAAATGATCTGATGGAGATATTCACAGCATTCAGACAGCCAGGTTGCATGATGGAAGAAGTACAGAGATATCCCCCATTACGGGATAATGAATGATGGAGAGACATAGACAGTTAGGCACACAGGGGACAGTGACAGAAAGGATACTTGATTATTTTAATTTCCTAAACAATGAGAGATCTGAAAGGTTATTTAAACTTCATACTCTCTAGTATTTGTCTGAAGCTATTATCTCGCCCAAAGCTCTCACCTCTGTGCAACCCAAAGAGACTTCAATACCAAACCGGTGAGATCTAATCAGAGTTTATTGCTTTTGGTATAAACACTGCCACATTTTTTATCTTTTTTATTAAATTTACCAACTTGAACATCCATATTTGGGATCAAAAGGTGATTCCTGCACCCTGCCTCGGAGTGCTCGGCTGTATTTCTCATACAGTAAAAAACCTTTTCTTTTAATTTGTTGGAAAAATAGGTGACTTTTCATTACCAAGGCAGGGAGAGAGAACTTCTCATCAGATTATATTCAGAGTTGATAATCTTTTTAAACAGGATGGGGTGACTCCCTACACCTGGACCTCTACCACAGCCTCCCTGCAACTGCACAGTGTAAACCCGTCACTCTCACAGAAGAGAGCTCTAGAATTGCCTACACAGGAGAAAACTGAAGTCTGGAGAATTTCACTCAAAAGTACTGAAGCGTGGGAGCAGGCAGAGAACCAGGTGATGTGCACTGGCACCCACGGTTCATCCCAAAAGAGCCTAAACTGCACCCAAGGCTCAGCTGACAAAAAAGAGTTGGCTTGAGAGAGAAACCAACACATCTGGCTGTGTTTCTCCTGCAATTTAAAAGTTAAGATGTCCAGTTGTTACCGACACTCAGTAGCAGAGCTACTAACACTTCCTATAACTTAGATCTGTCACCTTCAGCTACCTTTTGCCTCAGCTCCCAAACTTGTCTCACCGCTGCTGCTCACGAGCCTCTCAGAAGATCTCTTTAGCATACATTTAGTCACAGCTTGGACATCCTCTCTATAGAAAACCCAGTCCTCAGTTGCTTTAACTACTTGACCACAAACTGCTGGTTCTTGTTTGTTGGTTTGTTTATAATCACGATATTCTACCCCTTGTAGCTAACTGCTTTTATTTTTCTAGTTGCTTAGATTCTGTCTTTGCGACCTCAGTCTGGAAATAAATAAATAAATAAATACAGTTCTAGAAGAAACAGCTAAAAATTTATTCTAAATCATTCAAGAAGCATTACAGACAAATGGATGGAAAGCAGATGATAAAGCTGTTAAGCTCTTCAGGGTCAAAGAACAACAAAAGGAAAAGATGGAAGGTTTATATTAAAACTATATAAATGTAATTCATTTTACAGAGATTTGTAGCATGCCTACGTTTGTTTTTCACAAGTGCTGGATATTTTTACAAGTGTGTTTTGTGTTAGGATTAAGAGAAATACAAATTAATCCTTCTGTAACTGGAAAGCACTGGAATATTCAGCTCCAACATGATAGTTAAGGAGCCTCAAGCTCACCCTAATGCTTTTTTCTAAACTTTTCAGAAGCTCAACAAATTTCAACATATTAAAATCACCCATGGCTCTCATTAAGTCAAAAATAATACAGTTTATGCAAAGAGCAGTAATTTTGCTCATTTCTGAGGGCTCAGTCTGGCATGTGTCAATAAATTATTCTATTTCAGGCTTTTCAGTTTCACTGATAAGAATCTGTATTGCTACCCTATCCCTGTATTTTACAGTCAATGAGCATTTAAAGACAAACAAATGGTTCACATATTAATGCGAATAGCAACAATGGCCATAATAATAACTCACAACTGCCTATTGGACTGGAGGGGTGTGAAGAGTGAAGGGGGAGCTCGACCTGCCAGGATAGTACCCATACAGAACATTTTCTTGAACTCTGCATTATGGAATCCTAATTATTTAAATTAAGGAGTGAGTTATAGCACCAAAATAAAATAGAAACTGAATTTTTATTTTATTATTATTATTATTACTATTTTAGAACTTAGTGTAGTTATAGGAAAACACTGAATATCATGAGTTGGAAGTGATGTACGATGAAAAAATCGTGACGAAATACTGTTATGTTGCCACCTGGTGACAGCAAAACAGCATTTTGAAGTAGACTGATGATGTTGCCTCATCTCCTGCTACACACATGCGCCCGTACTGCAAAAACTGTTCAGACAGGACAGTATATGCAACTGCTGGGGGCGCTTATGTGATCATGGTACATTTTCTGCTCTATGTGCAGTTCTGGGTGCTCTTCAGCAATTTCCAACACAGTAAATTTCGTTGGACAAATGTTACCTGACCTGATAAAATGTCAGCTGTGAACCAGAGGATGGCATCAGACTTGGGTGATAACATGATTAGGGTTTCTCCAAAGTGGCTGTCATCCTCTAATGCAGATTTAGACAAGTAGTCAAAGCCCAGGTGCATTATGGGATGATAAAACCCACCTTGGAGGGACTTAATGCTTAATTAAAAGGACGAACACTGCAATAAACGCGCTAATGAGATGAAATCTCACTAATTCCTAAATCTTATGGAGCCAAAGTGTCGGGCTGAGTTTTAATTAATAGAGTTCTATATGGGTTTCTCAGAAATAATAATAAAACATTGAAGTAGTAAATCACGTCCAAAATCCATCACAAATTTATTCTAAAGTTGGACGAGATGATCTCAAGAGGTCTCTTCCAGCTCCTGTGATTCTATGTCTCACAGCATTACACCTCTGAAGATGACTGTCCCTTTAAAGATGTAATTTCATGCCACTGCAACCCTCTCCTTTTAGATCATCTTCACCATTAGTTTGTCACTGTACTTGAACAGTCCCTGACACATCCTTCTCCCTTGTCCAGTTCTTGCCTCAGGTACCTGAGATGCTCCATCTGAGCTTTAAGCTACACACACTGTTTCTCTGCAGAGTTTTGCCTGCTTATCTCAATCAGCCCTTGGCCACAGTGAATGAATCCAGAGTCCCTGTTGGAACCTCAGCACAAGAGCAAGACACAGAACCTTCATTTCAGCATTTAATGAAAACCTACTGGGTGGGCGCAGCTGCTCTCCACAAGCCTCGTGCACAGGAGGCAGCAGAGGACCCCTGAGGAGTTCACCTAAAACCATAGGGATGATCCATGCCAACTGACCCACAGCCATTCAGCCTTGTAGTTGGCCGGGGGCAAGGAGGATGCCAAGAACACCCAACCAGACGCTCAGGGGAGCTCGTCACCTTTGGTGTCCTAGCATTAGGCTCTGTCACCCTCTAGTGGGTGATACACAGAGCTTTGCCATCCCTCCAGAGAGCAGACAGTGATTGGAACTTCCAAGTCAAAAGGTTTCTGGGCTCACCTCACAGAGATGAGCCAAACCCTCCACACTCAAGCACCTTCCCTATTTGCCTTTCTCATTTGTTCAACTTGCAGTTGTCTGCTGAGCTGCAATGAAGAAATACTAAAAATGTCAACATATAGTGGTGGAAGGTATGAGAATATGCCCTCATTAAACTTTTATGTATGTATTTATGTATTACACATGTACGAGTCAGCAAATCTATATTAATTTGCAGAAGATATAAATTAATATTTATATACTCATTGCACATGTTAAGAAGATTATGACCCATTTTTTGCCTATTAGTACACAAAATGTGCAGCACTGCACATTATTTTATGTCCTGAAATACATTACAAAGAGGCCAGGACTCCAAGGCAGTGTGAAAGGGAATACAAACAAGACTTTTGCTCCTGACAAGGGCACCTGCAATTTTCTTCCACACATTTTCCAATTTTTAAAAGGTTTGCTATTTCTGATCTAGTGTTAACATTGTAAATCTTAAACTAGATAATCTTCTGCTTTGGGTGCAAATCCTGTTTTTGAGTATCTAAGCATGGCTTGAAAGCTTGCTCTTTTTGCCTTTTACACGTGTAACCAGCAAGACCTAATATGACAAGGACAAGTGTTTTGGGTTGGAAAACCACCAGAATACCCCTGGCTATCACACACAGTCTCTGAATTCAGACTGACTTACTCATTACATGACCTGCAGGAGACACGTGTAAGGCAGATTGTGTTGCCCCGGTCTTCACAGCAAGCTGGGGTTGCTCTTCAGCTAGTTTCCCCAAGGCAATATTCATGTGTACTGCCAAGGGACTGTGCTATAAAAATGCTCAGCATTTTTATCTTGGGAAAGTAAATACAAAAATAAGAGACAAGGGATAGGGCCTATTAGGATCATTTCAAAATTCATATGTGAACAGAAGTCAACAATCTTTCTCCTTAAAACTATCTTCCAAGCCAAATCAATCTCCGTTCTGCAGATGGAAGCCCAAACATAATTGAGACATTCATAACCCCCAGTGGTGAAGATCCCAATAGAATAGAGGAGCACTGCATTTTTCTCCCTGCCAGGCACAAGCTTAGCAGGCAGCCCATCACTGACGCATGCCATGGCCCCTCCACGTGGCGTGGCAGCCCCACTCCCAGCTGTCACAGAGAGGCAGATGCTCACAGTGTTTGACTTTATTACAGCACAGCCAAATCAAATGCACAGCCACTGCTTCCTCAGATGTCTATATTTCATTTAAACTGGGATAAAGCAAAGAAACTGGAATATTGTCTCATCATGCATTCTAAATCAGACAGGGTAGAAAATAATGGGGAGTTAATCAGATCACTGAAACTCTAATTCACTTGGTATCGATCAGGCAGATTCCTAATGGGACGGCAGACCAATTTCAAATTACAGTAAGCGGACTTATCCTGGAATACCAATGACCAGCTCCTGCGAGGAGCCCTGGTAGACCAGGGGCTCTCCCCTCTTTATGGCACACGCTCGACCGAACGCATGAATGTATAATGCAATGCGGCATTTAGCTAATTAATAGGAGATTGATGAAAGGTGCAGTTTTGAAAGTAGAAACCTCACTTGAATAAACATGGGATGAAAGCCCCAGCAGGAATTAGAGAGGCAGAATCTTAGAAACAATTATATAATAAAAAATAAAAGAAAGAGAGAGAGGAGCTAATGGAAGGTAATGCAATTAAACCAGGCTTTTCATTATATTAATCGTAGTCTTCATCACTGAAATCTAACATATGAAGCATTTAACTCTTCACTGGCATTATTTATTACTTACTTACAAAACATTTTGCATCATGGCCCCGAGATGCAGGGTTGAGCATTACTCATCTTGGTCAAGGAACTTGTGACAGGTAAGAAACTTGCCTTTTCTCTGCATAGCATGCTTGCTTACATTCACACTGCAGTCAGTGCTGAGCACTTGCGGCCATTTCTGACAATGTGAGCAGTTCTGAAAGTACACTGCCAGTCCCAAGTGCCATGTGAATGGCAGCTTAGCAGCTGGACTTGCACTGCAGAAGGTAGAGCTTTAATATCACAAATGCCTTCCCCATGGAAAGGTACAGCAGAAGCAGACAAGCTCAGGAAAGACTGCATGGGCAAGGACTCACTCTGTTTGAAGGCACTGGTATATGCTGACAGAGCCACAACAGTGCAGGGACAACACTGTCTCAGTGACTAGAATAAATATTTTTACCTGCAGTTTGTGAATGTAAATTATTATGACCAAGTGATACAGTGCTCATTTTCAATTACTGCCTCATTTGACAAGAAAATTAATCCTGACTCCTGAAAATATCCATCATTCAGATTAATATCTTCAAGTACTTATAAACAACCAACATTTAGGGTATGAGTAATTCACGGTACACTCAAAAATGTAACCATCAAGTAGTGTAATAAGTTCTCTAAGTCATAGTATGATTTCTGCATTCTGATTGGATGCTTACACAGAATTTGAGCCAAATGCTCTACCCTGGTAGAGATTCTTCAAGCATATACCTACAAAAATTCATTAAGCTGTGTCAAATCTGGCATATTGCAGCTTTCCACCTCTGTTGTGTAACACATAAGACCTGTGTCGCCCCTTTTATGACCAGCACCACTTTCTGGGGAGAAGGGATCCTCATGCAAAAGGAAAGCAGATGGGAGCACTGACATCTCTCCAGGAGAACACCAGAGCTCCTTCGCAGCCCATCCAGTTCAATTCTCCACAACTCAGAGTCCTTGTCAAGCCCTCTAACCAGCTGACAACCACCTGCTTAAGTCTGGTCATTACAGTCCCCTCACAACAGGGTCTAAATTTAATTGCCCATAGTTTACTCTAGCATGAAAGCAAATGCCACAGAATCATGGAATCACAGAATTATTAAGATTGGAAAAGATTGTTTGTTAGATTTGAATTATTCTCATTAGTTGAAAAAGTTATTTACCTCCTCCCATAGTAGTTTCCAAGCTTATTTAGCATTTCCTCCCCTCCTTCCATCCTTGTTATCATTTGCTGAACTTTGCAGTTAGTTTCAAAATATGCGTGAATGCATAAGCACTTGGTGGCAGCTCTTCAATAAAAGAGAGCACCATTCTGAACTGCTCAGCAATGGCCACATCATTCCTATCCATACTCAAAGTACTAGGGTGAATGGAGCCAAGCCAACAGTGACCACTCTATGCTAACTGGCCCATTAAGTTTCCATACAGTTCTGCTGCAAAGCAGATGCGATGTGTGCTGTTATTGAAACCTTGTGCCTGCAGCCGGAGCCCAGCAAAGTTCTATCTGTGATTACATTGAGAGGGGAAGAAGCTTTTCATATTCAAGGACTTCAGAGCATCATCTCTGGCTCTTTCACATTATTTAGAGCAGGCAATCACAGAACATCCATGCCTTACCAGAAAAGATTGAGAGACAGAGAAGCAAGGAGACTGGAAAAGTAAGAAGGATTTTTCTCAGGATCTTCTGGCAAGGTCTGCTGTAAAGGAACAGCTCTTGCCAAAACAAACACCCTCTCCCCTGAAGAGCAGGAAAAGAAGAAAATCTTTACTGAAGACAGTCTTTTCCTACAGCAAGGCTGACCTTTTAGTCTGTAATTGATGGGCTACAAGAAAGGTTGGAGAGAATGCCACTGCATTTAGAGGGTTTCACGGCATCCTCATAAACTTAACCGAGGATATTGATCGCTCTGCTCCAGGAAGCCCTGGTGGAGATGCATTGCTAGGCTTCAGCTGATGCTGACTCTTTTTCATAAAGCTATCTATCAGTTAGAAATTGTTATTGATAGATGTCCTAGGAAGGTGGCTGTGCTGTACAGCACAACCAGAGAGGATGCACATAATCTGAGTTATTGCACAGGAGCAGACTTTATTGTTGATGGGAATCTGCTCATGCCTAAAAACCAGCATGGAATAAAGAGGATAAATCTTTCTGCCTAGGGAAGCAATGTCATTTTCTTCATCACAGACTAACCTGAGAAGAAGGGGAAGAGTAATGATTCATGTTGCCACACAAGTACAGGATTTGGAGAGGCCCACAACTGGAATAGTAGGTTTTTTTCTGGGCAAAACCCAGTGCTATTCCGTACAATCAATGTCCTGGAGAACTTGAGAGGTCACACAAATGTAATTGTGTTTTGAATCAAGAGTATTCAAACTCCTTGATCCACATTTGAGAGGTGAGGAGACAGAAGGAGTAAAAGCACTCTTCCAAAGCACAAGCCTGTTTGAAGAAGGGGGTAGTTTTTTGGAGGACCTGCTGTCTTGCATACTGATAGGATAGAATCAGTGGGAGCTGTGGTTATGCTCTGTTCTCTGCTGGGTACTCTGGGTGGCCCCTCTGACTTGTGACATCCCATATAATTTCCTTAGGGGCAAGAAATATATCAGAGCCTGCAACTTCACCTGTGCCTTAGCAATCACCAGCTATCTTTAACTTAATCCACTGCTTACAGGTTCCTTCTTACCAGAAGCTTTTTGGATAGTCAAATGACTTTGATTTCAAATCTCTATAAAGTCTAACACAAAAAGTACTTCTACTGCAACATGTGACCTTACTAGACAGATTTAGGTGGGGTTTCCTGTGTTTTATTTTGCGTGCCAGGGTTTGTTTTTTGTTTTGTTAAACCCAAATATTTTTAAATATTTCTTTTTAGATGTGCAGTGCTTTATGTCTTCCACAGACATTACAGGTCCCACAATCCACGTGGTTACTTAAGATGCTCAGCTGAAATTGGGAAACATGCAAAAGTGAACTGAGGGCCACCTACCAGATGGAAAAAACAAAGAAGTAAAAGCTGCATGCTTTTTCAAACAGTTTTGTTCAATGTTCTTCAGCATCTGTGTTCATCCACACCCATTTTAAGATATTTTAAGACATCTACCATCTTGAAGCAACTTGTACATGCACTTAAAGCTGAAAAGAGAGACCCACATACGTTGTACACCCAGATCCACCCACGCTTCTTGTATTGCTGTGTGTACACAAATGAGGGGCAAAATACAACTTCATCCTATCCTAAGCTGACTACTTTCTACAGCAACTGAGTTCTGTGTCTGCCAGATCCTCACATCAGAGCAAAGATGCACAGATGCATCAATCTCCACTGCCTCCCACTACCTGCATCCACGCACACTTACATCCAAGTATTGATTTCCAGAATTTCTCCAAGGAATGCCAAAAATAATAAACAAAAAATAAATCAAAAGCAAAAGCCTCTTTCCATTATGTATTAAATATCCTTCCATGAAGTTAGAACAAATAGGAGATGTATATAGAGTGCAATGGAGACATAAATCTAGTGTCGTAGTAATCGATTTCTGCCTTGTTCTTTTATTTCCAGTAAATAATGATCTTCAGATCTTTCATGGTGGCACTACAGTAAAGTGCTAAGGGAACGCAGGCATTGTTTCATCTTTGCTGTAGCCAACAATAATGCCACTCTAAAATCATTACACTCGCTTGTTTCCTGTAGCACACTGGTAACAATATTTAGAAGGATCAAAGGAAATTTACGGAGGGCATCCCTTCCACTAACCTTCATCCAATCATGTATGTGATCAATAATGCATTTTGGATTGTTCAGCAGCATGCAGAAATTATGGTTTTCTACAGAAAATCGTGCAGTGATACATTTCTTCTTGGTTTTCAGCTTTCTAAAGAACCCCCCTGGAAACTATACACAGCAGTCATTTCTGGTTAAATTAATTATGTCCGGAGTACCTGTACATTAATTAAAAACTAAGGGAACTTGACAAAAAAAAAACCCTATTTCTACAAAATGTTCACATTCAATTGCTGCTAGTGTTGTGCAGAACCTTGGAGTTGTTTTCTGTGTGCAGACTCTGAAGTAGGCTTTTCAGTTCGGTGTATCATCTAATGAGGATATCAAGCTATAACCTGCCAGTGAATGGATTATAAATAGGAACCAGCAGTTCCTATTTGATTTCAAAACAACAAAAGGTAGGAAACTTAAAATTCCAAACAAACAAAATGAAATTACTTAGAAGTCAGGTGATTAATATGGGCATCATTTCTCAGCTGTGTAATAACTGATAGTAAAATGTTAACCTCATGTAACCACAAGCTGATAAAGATAAATGAAAGCACTGCTGCTCATCCAACTAGCTTAACACACAGGACCAGAAACATTTCTGTTTAGGTGTTCTGTTTCAGTGGTCAACACAGAGAACTGGTTAAGAGCAGGCTTGTATGTGAAATAATATCTTTCATTAGACAGAAGTAGTGAGAAGAAAATGTATTAAGACTTAACAATACTCACCACTATCTCAGATCCTGATTGAACAAGGAAACAGCTCATTTTCTCCCATCACTGTGATTTTCCTGACTTTTTACCATTCCCTGGTTAACTACACTATTTCAAGTTAGAAAACTCATTTTGTCAGTCCTGGAAAGGTACCCAGGTATTACACTGTAGGGATCCAACTGTGGGCAGTGAGTGTAAAGTTGAACTTATCTCCTAAGTAAGGGAAATGCATAGCATGCAGTACCTTGTCCACCCAGCCTTCTGCTGCTGTGGGTTCGTTCTTGTTCTTTTGAGAGCTCCATAGAGAAACAATTGAAATAGTTTAAATTGCAATCTACCCATCCCATACACTAATGGATGAACAGCTTTGTGTACAGGGAAGACAAGCTGCACTGAAATGCAGTACACTGTTCCAGGGGTATTGATCTCAGAGACATAATCCACCCTTTAACACAGCAGAGGATATGCAGATATGGGGAAAGCCATGCTGAAATAAAGGCACGAGCACAGAACTGAGCTTCCAGTAACTAAATCAACCACTTGATGCTTTTAGCTATGCTCTCACCATTTCATTTGATCACTGAAACTATTTAGGTTCCAGCAAAATAGCTCAAAGCAGCCCTGTTTTTACCATCAATACAGCATTCTTTTCTTCAATGCCTTTGGCCCGTGGAACAGCTGTGACAGGTCAAATTAATGACACAGATGCATCAATCTCCACTGCCTCCCACTACCTGCATCCACAACACACTGACAACACAGTTTGCTCCTCCATGAGTATGCGAACACAAGGAACAGTCTCTGGTGGCAGTGTACACCTTGGGAACTCTGACATTAGGGAACAGCAGCCATCTACGATATTAATGTTGTAGAAACAAGAACTATTAAATACCTAAGAGTGCCACGTTAGCTCCTCATTACTTTGACAATTATCGCCACATACAGAATATCTTCATAGATGCAGAAGGTTTCTTCTGAATCAAAAGAGACCTCAAGATGCTTAGCAGTCCTGAACTAAAAGGATTTAAACATTTAATCTTAAAGAGATGCTCCTGAATTCCAGGCTAAAACAGTTTATAAAGGTCATAAAAAATTAACTTATCTTGCTGACAGAAGCTTTTTTAATGCACTCCAAGTTGCAAAGGTATCACAGCTGGAGCCTTCAGGCCAATGGTACTATATTTTTCTCCCATTAGTGAGGACAGCAAATATCTACATTTGGATTTTAGCGCTGCATATGTCCTCGATTCATTAGTCTTCATGGCTGAACATAAAGACAGAGCTAGCTGTGGAGGTGCATTTTATATTTGTTTCATTGGGTAGTCTTGCAATTGTTTGCCACAAGAATTTACTAAGAAAACTGCTGAAACAGAACAAAACAACAGTTACTTAGGCCGAGGCAAGTTCTTTCCACGCAATAAAATCAGTCTTCAACATGTGAAAGACTATTTCAAAAGAGCTGGAAGGACAGTGCTCTGCTTGCAACAAGAAAGTTGAAAGCAGTATGTGTCTTCATATGCCTCGATTAGATGCTGCACAGAGATGTGTAGTGGGCTGGGACATTTTGGGAACTATTTCAAGATGAAGTTGAATTTCAGATCTGAAAATCTGGTGGCTTTACACTTACAGTCATCTCTGCTGAGTCACCCGTACAAGTCAAAAGTTTGCATAATGCTACAATGCACATAACCAGATAAAAGAGTGGGCACAGAATGAGGTTGTAATGATCTCTGAAAGCACAATAAAGAGTTGGGTGAGTACAGATATTCAACTACGTGACACATCTGAACTATCCTAAAGCAGCTAAACTTTTATTTACACCTAAGAGGCTCTGTTCACTATAAAACTTTGGATGTTTGCCAACAATACTTTGCAAAATAGAGGACTGCACTTTGAGGTAAGTCTTTCAAGATGACTACAAAATCATAAAGGGGAGCTGAACAATATTATAAGGCTTTCTATCAAAGGACTGCCATACCTAATAAGATCAGATGCTCATCTGCATCTAACAGTGGCCAGTATGGGAAACAACTTAGGTCAGGATTAAAAGACACTGTTTTCAGACAATGGACAGATTACAAATGTGCACAGTTCATCGAATCATAGAATGACCAGGGTTGAAAAGGACCACAATGATCATCTAATTTCAACCCCCCTGCTATGTGCATGGATGCCAACCACCAGACCAGGCTGCCCATAGCCACATCCAGCCTGGCCTTGAATGCCTCCAGGGATGGGGCATCCACAAACTCTCCCTGGGCAACCTGTTCCAGTGCATCACCACCCTCTGGTATGAAAATCTTTCTCCTAATATCTAACCTAAACCTCCCTTGTCTTAGTTTAAAACCATGTGCCCTTGTCCTATCACTATCAAGCCAGGTAAACAGTTATACTCCCTCCTGTTTATACATTCCCTTCAAATACTGGAAGGCCGCAATGAGGTTTCTCCGGAGCCTTCTCTTCTCCAAGTTAAACAATCCCAGTTCCCTCAACCTTTATTCATAGGAGAGGTACTCCAGCCCTCTGATCATCTCTCAGTGGCTCTCCTCTGGACTTGTTTCCAGGATTCCCAAGTTACTTATCCTTCCCAATGCTAAAGCAGTAAAGTTTTATCAACCGCAAATGCCCAAGCCATGTCTGTACCAAACTATGCTAAATCCACATCCTCTGCAAGAGGACTTAAAGAATCTGAGAAACGTTTTCTAAAATGCTCCAAAATACTCTACCTCAAAAGGTACTGATGGATGGGTGGAAAACAAAAATATTGCACACACTGATTTTAATACAAATTGATAGCCTATTTTTCCACAAATGTATTATCCATTGTACAAAGTGAAAAGAAAGGTAAAAGCTTCAAGTGATTTGAAGATTGACTACACAGAACGTTATAAAGTTGGAAAAGCCAGATGCAAAGCACTGTTCTTATTTTATAGTGCTAGATACACAATGTACTTCAAGGTAGGATTTTTCTTATACAGTTAAAACCAGTAGAATTATTTTTATGCTTCTTCAAATGCATTTTATTTACTCAAAACTCAGCTAATCTTTATATTGAAGGAAAGCAGGATACTCAGATACTCAAGGCTACTCAGAGTTTGGTCCTAAAGTTCCCAATGGCTCCCTGCATGCACTTCGAACCAAACACAATTCAGAACACCAAGTCAGACATAAATACACTTTTTTAATGATGAGTTTAAGTCCCTTTCTCCAACAGATCTCTTCATCTTTACAAGGGATCTCATCAGTGATAATCAGTAACACATTTTAGGCCCCCCAGCGAAATCCTGTAGTAGGTTGCTTCTCAGCACACAAAGTATTACCTGTGTTCTTCACCAGATCTTTCAAGTAGGCATAGAGCCACCTATAATGTGCTTTATCTTTTAGTCCAACAGATCTAGGAGGCTGGTCTTTGAAAATCTACAGAAGAATTCCTGTAAGGTACCAGAGTGCAGCACCCGCACTAAGAAAAAGGGACGAGTTCCTAGACTTAAGGGACAAAGAGAAGGACACAGGAGAACCTGACCTATTTACTGCACAGAAAACCTCCTTTCCAATACAGTCAATGTACAAGATCTACAGAAAAACTTTACTGGGTACAGAAAAACTCAAGATTTCCAACAGTTGTCTCACAGTGATCTGCATCTCAGCAGCATCTGTGAAGAACAGAACAGCATTCATTTACAATTCACTGAAGTAAAACAATGATCACCATCATGAAGAAATTAAGAATGTAAAACTGTAGTAAATAAATGGGAGTTCAGTACCCAGCAGTCAGGCTGTACTAGGAAGTCATGCAGATGAGTCTGTACTGTGTTGAACATAAGTACATTTGCATATTGAAGTCAAATTCATTTGTTGCCTTTTAGTCACTTCCATGACCCAGTCCATGTTCTGAACACTCAGGTGGAAGGCAGCCTCCCTTCAAACAGAGTACAAAGCCATCTAATCTTTTTCTGTTTGCATTTTTATTCCATGACCATCTTTGCTTTGCCTTAGTTTATTGCTCCTAGATTCTGCTAGCCTCACTGCTTATCTAGGAGAAATGTTGAAACAGAAAGCCTTCAGCAATTTCATCTCAGCTCCTCGCAGACAACAGTATAAGTAGCACTGGTGCATACTGGTTTACCAAAACATAAGAGGTCAGAAAAAACATTTTCTTTTGAAATGAAAAAAGGGAAGCAAAATCTGAGAACTATAATAACAGCCTTGACATGAGACCAACGTAATACCAGCCTGAATTACACTTAGTACCAGACTTTCATTGGAAACCCTAGATTGCTTTTTTCCTGTCCCTGACATAATATTCAAGCTGGGTTTATATTTGCACAGAACGGGGCTGTTCAGTAGAGTCCATGCAAATCAAACACTTGATTTATGCATCATTCCACCAGAGGGTGTAACATTAAATTTAATTTTGTAAGAAAAGCCTGAGGTGCCTCTATGCCTGGAGCTGACATTGTGAACTAGGGAGAAAGGTGCACAAGAATTCATTACTATTTCCAATATGCGAAATGCAGCATTTGAATGAAACATTTGTCTCTTGTCAAAAAGGAGTAATGTCTGTCCTTTGTAAAAAATATTTCTCCCCCCACTTTGATTTTATCGCCAATTCAGCATATTGGGAGCTGAGGTGACAAGTATACCTCAGGATTGTTATGATGGTGGGATGAATCGCACAATGACACTAAGAGGCATTGGTCGAGCTCTAATGTGGCTACAGAGCATAGATATCAATGGATAAAGTTTAATGCCTCCCAGTAGCAACACTTCATCAAAACAATTAATAACAATGCTGGTCTTTCTGACCTTATCCAGTAGCTCTTCAAAGTAGCCTCCCGCCTGCTTGATAGACTCTTCAGAGTCACCTAGACCTGTTGCTGCGCTTTATAGTTCAAATAACAAGCTTGGAAATACCAGGAAAAAACTTTCTGGTCAACTTCACTACAATGCCTTGTCAAGTTAAATTGCCTAAAGATTGCTAAAGGGCTGCTGTTGCCTTTCATCTCAGATAGCATAGAAGCTTCATCTCTATCCAGCTATGTAGGCTCTTTCAGTTATATATCATTAAAATGTTCTTCAAAAACCTTTCAACATTTCAGATCTGGATAAAAAGAGTACAAAGTTGGAGAGAAAAACCTAAAAGCAGGGCAAGAACTAAGAAGGGTTAGGATGCAAGTTAATCACATACTGCTGCCTTGTGGTGCTGTTATCTGTCAATAAGAACAATAGCAATTCTTCCTTTCAACCCTATTTTTTTTTCCTGTTTCCTGCCTGTGCTGCCCCCAGGCAAGCTTACACAACCCAGAGAGAGGGCAGGGATTCTGCTGTTATAGCCGAAAAGCTGAATTCAAGCTTCCCATGGGCATTACTACTACTGTAATAGAAACTGTTGGTCCCTTTGTTTTCTTTCTTGATGCTGTTCAGCTGGCATGGTGTTTCTTATGTCTGTTTTGGTATATTCTGCATTAAGTGGCACAAGACCAAGCAACATAGCCTTTCTTTAGCCAAGTCCCTCTATTTCCCTACAGCCACAGCACACCTGCTCATTCTGTCCTGCAAAATCATGCTTTCAAGGTCACACCAGAGCATTCCTGTCCCACGAGGCCACACTTCTGCATAAGTTGTTCAGCTTGCCAAGCTTTGATAGACTCTTGATCTGAAATCTTGAAGCTATTTTCTTTGTTCAGCTAATGAACAGTATGGTGATGAATACACATAAGGCAAAATTGATCCACTTAATTCATCATTTGTACATATGTATAGATTTAAGCCCTTTTAAATGGATTCTGGGATTAAACACCTATACCTACATTTGTGAGCCATTTGAAAATACCTGAGGGCATTGTGGCAAGTTTTGCCCCTTAAGTTGTGAGATTCAAGGACTAGCCCCAGGTTTAGAGTCTAAATTTTTAAAGAAAGGTGTTTTGCTGGCTTGTTCACGCAAGGCCTCACTCCAGCTGCATGGCCCCATTTCCTTGGTAGTTCCAATAGATCTGTCCCTAAAGGCTGCAGCAAACTTAGCACTGGTCTGCAAAGAGATTCATGGCAGGAGGTTAAGGAAAAAAAAAAGGAAAGAAAGAAAATAAAAAATGCAGCCCTAACATTAGAAGCCAGGCAAGAAAGTATTAGATAAGAGCATAAGCCTGAGAAACAGAGAGTGGAAATGAAGAGCAGAAATCATCAGAAGCACAGATTTCATTCCTAGCTTTGTATAGGGTTAGCTCTTGTTATCTTTTGAGCAGTCCTCAACATCACACCTTCATGTGTCTTTCTAGTACTATTGAACTCCTGCTCACAAATAGCAGTATGAGTCAATCTTATGGAAAGGAAGGCTTAAGTACCTCAATAGGAAATACAATTAAATAACTAAGACCTCATCTGGTATCTTAGGCATCTTAGGCAACTGCCTTCTGAACACTGATTCAGAAGACACTGATTGCCACCAAATTGCTAAGCCTCACCTCTATGCTGTGGTTTAACAACCCTTACATTAATGGAATCACAGGAGTTGGAAGGGGCCTCAAGGGATTCCCCCAGCCCACTCCCCTGCTAAAGCAATTCCCTACAGCAGGCTGTGCATGTAGGCATACAGATGGGTCTTGTATATCCCCATAGGAAGAGATACCACAACTTCTCTGAGCAACCTGTTCCCATGTTCCATCACCCTTACCATAAATAAGTTATTCCTCATGTTAGTACAGAACTTTCTACGCTCAGATTTTATGAGATTTCTCCTTGTTCTATTGTTACAAACCACTGAGAAGACCCTGGTCTCATCCATTTGTTTCCCACCTCTCTTTAGATATTTATAAGCATTTATCAGATCTCCTCCTCAGTCGTCTTTTCCCCAGGCTAAACGAACCCATGTTACTCAGCCCTTCCTCCAAGGCAGATGCTCTGTGCCCTTTATCATATTTGTGGTCCTCCAACGTACTCCTCCTAAGAAAACACCAACTTTTTTGAGCTGGTGAGCCCAGAACTGGACACAGTAATTTAAATGTGGCCTCACCAGTGCGGAGTAGAAGGAGAGAATCACCTCCCTTAACATGCTGGCCATGTTCTTTTCAATGTTTTCCATAGGACCTCTTGGCCATGAGTACACATTGCTGGCTCATGGCCAACCTGTTGTCCACCAGGACCCTCAGGTCCCTCTCCACAGAGATCCTTTCCAGCAGGTCAGCCCCCCCAACCTGTACTAATGCATGTGGTTATTCCTCCCCAGGTGCAAGTCATACACTTCTTAAACCTCATCAGGTTCCATCCTGCTCAACTCTCACCACTGCAGGTCTTATTGAATGGTGAATGAAAAATTGGGGGGGAAACTGCCTCAGCATTACATGGTTAGTATCTGACCTTTACTGCAAATCCAGAACAGGATCACAGAGCTCAGACCCAAGATCCATCTCACATCTAGGTAAGAGCCAGGAGCAGCAGGAAGGAATAACGCACCAATTTTCCCTACCTATCACAAAGCAAGTCGACTAATTTTCAGCTGGAATAATTTCAGAGCTTATGTCCACAAGTTAAAGCTGACAGTAACCTCTCCTTCAGAAATTTATTCTCCTGATAGAATTATTGGAAACAATGATATCACCTCTGAATATTGCTAGGCTAAGCAAAGTCACACACTTCCAGTTCTCCCTGAGATGATAGTCAGATCAGTCCTTTAATTATCACAAGCTCTCCTCTTTGCACTTTACCAGGCATTCTGTACAAGCTCTCCCCCATGCCTGGTACAATGAACGACACAAGGAGGATATATGCCAGCAAGATCACTGAACTTCTTTGTGAAAACAACCCAATGTTTAATACCCCAGTCATGGCAAAGAAGCCAGTCAGACACATGACACAAATCTTTCTATTAATCACAGATACTTTCAGCTGTTTAAGTTAGGAATGTATAATCACAAAACTATTTTAGGAACCACTCTATATACAAGGATTTAGGGCTAAGAGCAATTAGCAGCAGGGTGGGGCGGATGAAGGAATGATACAATCACCAGGAAAACAAACTGTGATTAGCTTTTTCTTAACTTCTATTATACATATATATATATTGCTAGTAGAAACTGAAATTAGATAAATTCACACTACTGATGAACTGTATATTCTTAGCCATGAGGCCAAGCAGCCACTAAAACCACTGCCTTTGGAAAATTAGATTGTATTCATGCCGTATTCCTAAATGAGAGCTGGATGGTATTAAGTGACCAACTGCATCATCCAAGGATTTATTCAGTTTTGAGCCATGCAGGATATGTAAAACAAATTTTACTCAAACACATTTTATTGCTTATTGATAGGTAATTGCATAAAAGATCCTGTCTCATACCTAAAAATACACATGTAGACAAGGTCACAATTAAGTATACCAAAGCACCTTCTGTCTTACTAGAAGTCTTTCAAAGTGCCTGTATCTCATATGGGCTTAAGATAAATCCTTAAATTGTCATTACTAGAGTGTTCCCCTCCCCCTGCAAGAATTCACTGCATTTACATGGGTCAGAAACACCTCATTATATGAATATTGATTTCAATAAGGAAATCAATAGGCATGAAGTAGCAGCATTTTCAAAATGTTTTTAAAAGGACTGTAATTGAAACTAGCTCTAGAATCTTACATGGGAAGTGTTGATACACAGATTGCTGCATATGAATGCCATCACACAGTTTCATGCTGTACAGCTTTATTGGTAAAGCTGGAGCCAATTATGTTCACAACTCAGATAAAGGTGACGTGTACAGCAGTGGTCGCAGATCTTTCAGTGTTTCAGTACAGTGGTTTCTTTTTAGTGTAAGAGGGAGATATTTTCCAGGTGGCGTAGATCTGATTAGAAGGGGAAAACTCCCAAAGTTTGACAATTGGAGCCTACCTGAGAGGTTACACAGAGTGTTAATTTTCGTTAGCTTTGTGTATGAAGTGTTTACATGGCTATTTGAGTCCTTCCTCACTGAAATGAGAAAATGCTCTCTGAATTAACCTAGGGTTGATACAGAGCTTGATATTGGTTTGGAACCACAACTCATGTAAACCAGATCCTTTTAAAAATGAATAACACTACACAGATTTAAGTCAGCTGCATCTCCAAAGCCTAAATGCTACGTTGTCAAGAGTCCTGTGGGGAAACAAATACACATCAAGAGCTTCCTGAAGAGTCCTCCATTATCCCAACATATCTTTACCCTGATATAGAAGGCATCTGAGACAACATCCATGTTTTCTTTACAGGTTCTACAATACAACAAAAATGGAATCCCCTTCATACACATGCACTGCTTTATAAACAGCAGTACTTCATTCTTACTACCACACATGTCATGTAGCCAGAAGAAGGCAGTTAATTTCTAGGCAGAATTCTGTGTTTCTTAAAACTGTCCATAGCTTTACACACGAACTCTGAAAGATTGCATTTCCTCAGCAGACAAAAAATTACTGAGCAAAAAAGTAAGGAAAAAGCATGCACATTCATTGGTGTTCCTCACAGCTCTTGCCACACAATATAATCTAGGTCTCATCTCTGAAAATACTGAGTGCAAAGAACATCATCAAGAAAATAAAGATTTTTGCTACCCACAACATCCACAGTTTCTTCCAAGGAGAACGTATGGATGCTGAGAGTGCTGAAGTATTCATATTTGATACACTGAAGTATATCAAAGCTTCACTATTAACCAAAATAAGAAGCTCCAGGGATTCCTCAAAAATATGCATATGCTCATGTGAGTGTAACAAATGATGGCAAAGCTGTTAACATGCACTTCTTAAGGAACAGCTCTCTCAAATTTTGTTTACTTCCTTTAGATGAATAGTGCAGGAGGACATTGCCCAAGGGCTTCTCAATATGACAGGGATATGACATCAGAGGACTCAACTGCGTAGGACCAGGACTGCTCCAGTAAAGGTGAAACTGGAAGGCATATATGTTACAGAATAACTGCTCCACTTCTCAATTATATTTGCTATTTGTTTGGTGACTGCTGACATGAGGAGCTGTTGTGACATGCAGAAATATTTATCTATATATAGACCAGGAGTATAGTCTACAGTTACAGAAATTAATCCACTTCCGTTTTGAGTCTACTTGATCTGTAGTTGTTTGAGGCAACTGCTTACAGTTTGCTTTATTTCTGTCTTACAAGCACAGCTAAGGTGGTCTCTCTTACCCCAAACACAGACAGCTGTGCTATGACCCCCTAGGCCAACAGAGCAGCAATTTCAGGGGGACAAAGGATGATTAGGACAGAGTTCAGTGATAGCAGCCACATTGTGGAGTAACACTCCTCCCTTTGCTGTGTAACAACTGTGCTTGGAAACTGCCTTTACCATGGGCTGGTGTGCTTTACGCAAGTCTTCTATTTTTAGGCTGCTTTCCCTTATTCGTCCAGACCTTTCTTTTTTTTTTAATTCCCTTGCATTGGCCTCCAGAGCCTGTTTGGAGCAATATTGTGAAGCAAATGACCAGATATAATGACTTTCCAAGGTCCTTGTGATTCCTTATTAACATTCAGTTAGCATAAGTCCTGACTTTATTATTGACTACATTGAATACACAATACACTGACCTCTGCCATCTGCAACTACATCTCCTCCTGTAGATCTATCACAGTGATTTCATACACAGACAAAGTGGAAGAAAACAAAGCAGTAGCTTTAGTTTTAGTTTTGAGAAACTTAAACACTCTGTAGGAAAGGCTGCTCATGGTGTTTTACCACCTCCTGTATTGCAGCTTTTTGCTGTTGTTGCTCAGACTTGGAGCATAATGTCAAAATCTAGGGCAGAGCCTAGAGGGTGGGAAGTACCATACCAAGGCATCATTCTGAATTAATAAATCTTGCTGGAAGCCAAGTACTGACTGACTAAGAACACCAGTCCTTTTAAAATACATGCTACACTCCAAATTGCTGAAGGAAGTAAAGGATTACGTTGCCGGTGGTGCATCTTCAAGTACGAGGAAAATAGCATATCAGCCACAGGAAAGTACAGCAAAATGAGTAACAACTATTTCACAAACATACAGGAAAATTATTTTCCACTTCTTACGTTCTTGGAGTCACGTGCAGTGGACATTCAGCTCTTGTCACTATTATCACAGGTGGACTCTTCAAAGAGCTCACACTCAAGTAAAGCCCCATCTTGCCTCTGTCCTATTTCTGCCTTGCTTCACGTTTCTTGTGTTTCTATCACACAGGCACATTATCACGCCAGAAATCACAGTAACAGGAATGGCTTTTCACACATACCCATGGTAGGACAACCACCAGTAGCTCTTTTGGACCTATCAAAGTCAGTAGGCTTGAATCCATGCTTGCGTTCATTGCCTTGGCATACAACAGCAGCTGTTGTATGTAGTCTGTAACCCATCCAACTTCAACTTCTGCTTAGCACCTCAGCCATTTTGATCTAAGCCTGTGATTATGAACCTGAAGGATAAGGAGTCTGACAAATCAGTTTTCTAGTCTAGGGCAACAAAAAAACCATTAGCCTAAGTTTTTGTGAAATATATTGCACATTGTAGGGCTCTCTAGGACAACAGGGAGCAAAGGAAGGAGGTGACTGAGGCTAGGGCTGAAATACAGACAGTCACAATGCTGCAAAGGGCGCCCCAAAGCTCACAGAGATGTTGGCCTGAGCCTCTGCCTCTCCCCCAGGGTAGCTCTGACACTTCTCATGGCTCCAAGACTTGCCTGCACTCATACTTTGGGGACAACTCACATGCCCAGTCAGAGTCATAGAGCAAAAACATGGTCATTCATGCACAAGACTCAGGCTCATTCGTGGCACACTAGAAGTGTACCGATCAAACCACCCATTCACATTTCAAATCCTACACTAAGAATGTCCCTTTCCATGAAGTTCTAACAAATACTGATGGTTTTCATCTTTCTTATCTGTCCTACACCACCATCCTGATCTTCCTTGTGAGGAAATGAGAGTGTGAAGTTACACACAGAGCTCTGGGATTAGTCCCTATTTTCTTCAGTCCTCTTGGAAACTTAAAATAAATAAATAAATAAATAATCCTTTACAAATCTCCATTAACTATCCTGGAGAGGGAACTTGTATTTCATTGACTGTAGTTTATGCAAATAGGATCAGAGGAATTAACATATTGGAAGGAGCTGACATTTGTCCTGATATATTGAATCGTTAGCATGACAGAATCACTTAAGCTGGATCCACTAACATCAGGTTTCCTCTCATTATTGACCCCTGCAGAGTAGGCCTGACAAGTGGAACTGCTGCAAAGTTCATTAATAATGTGAAATAAATCAATTGTTCGGGAAATACTGAAAACGGATGACACTGAACTCAGGCTTTCTGCAAATTCAGCACATATCAGTTTCCATCAAGGACACCAGTTATAAAAATGTCCTTTTCTGACCTATATGCAGGAGCTACAATTCACTCCTAGGCACGCTCACAAGGATACTGGGAATGCTGCCATCAATGGAATAATACACTTCACTGTAAAATAAAAAGCAGTATTATCTTGTACACACTGCAATACATACCTTAGACATTTTAGCCTAGTGATTGACACCCTCTGTGTGAATCAAGGGCAGGACACACAATCTGTAGCCAGGCTTTGTTTTCATCTCAGCAGAGCAGTGAGGTGATCGCTCGTGGACCAGCCAGGCTGCCCTTCCTAACACACACACACTGCCAAAGGCAACAAAGACACCTTTTACCTTATAACCTACATGAGGCAGAAAAATCCATGTTGAAATAAAGCTTGAAAGAAATACGTGCATTGAAGACAACAACAGTGAAAATAAAATCCTCTTTCTTGTGTATCAAAGTTTAGAGGGCCGAGCTCTGTAACATCCTATATTGGTAAGTGAAAACTGCAAAACAAGTAATTCACATAATTCATGTTGCTTTTTTGCTACTCGCAAAATGTCCATGAACAGATTGAGATTTTCTCTAATATATTCATGGTTCAAGTTTACTCCAGTTTTGGATAATTTTTATCATCTGTTTTATGGAGCTGAATAATTTCTTCTGCAGACCACAAGCTGTAGTTGTAAATATTTGACACACGCTAATTGAAGCAGAATGCATCTCAAAGAGCCATTGGTGCATGTCGCACAACTTTGAGCTTTGGATTACATGAAAGCCAAGAGAGAACAAAAGGAAGCAAAGTTTCTAAAGCCCCTGAGACAGAAACAAGTACAGAATAAATTAAAAAGAATGAGAAAAAAAAAAATTAAAAAGTTAATTTGTTCCTTTATGGCACACACAGTCCTGGCCCAAAATCTCATCCAAAGAAAAAAAATAATAAATTTGTATCTAATTGTAATGAATGCAGATTTTCAAAGCATGAAGTTATAAGTCATCCTTCTACTTTGCTTTGCGCTTATCTTGTACCTCCATTGTTTGCTCCTTCATTCCCTTCCAGTTCATTTCTTATATCTTTTCATTTCTCACAACTGGAAGCAAATCTCACAAACTATGCAACTTTTCACATCTTGCAAAGCATCAGTTATGCTCTTGCTTTAAACTAGAAGCACAGAAAATGTTAACATTAGTAATATTTGCAAATGAAGTTCTGAAGGCAGAGATTTATTACAGGTAAACATAACCCACACCATTTTGATACAACCCAGAAAGTTCTATATGGACACCTATAGTTTACCCCCTGTAGGTATAGCAAAATACTGGCTGAAATAGCATCTAAAAGGCACCATCCTTTTTTAGCTGAAAAACAACTAATTCAGCAGCAAACTGCCTTGCTCAAGGTCACACAAGCAGCCGACAGCAATGCAAGTCAGGATAAACCCAAAGTCTGTAATTTCTGCAGTAAAGCCTTCTACTTCAAATGTGCCCTATAGTTCTTCAGCATATCATCGGCACTTGAAGGAGCTTCCTAGCAGGCCTAAGATAGCACCACAACTGATGATTGTAATGGGAAACTAAACAGTAGACAGAGCATTTTGCGAGGAACACCTGCTGCTCTCTGCCTATTCTTTTATAACCTTACACTTCCCAAGGTTTAAATTATTGATCCTGTTATTCCTGTGCTAGTGTTTTAATTTACCATCCCCAAAAATTATAATTATGATACTGTCATGACTGTTGTCTCTGTGGTGGCCTTTCAGTCACATCCCATCCATTGGTTCATCATTCTTTACTCTATTGATTGCTTTTGTCAACATCCTTCCCCCAGCTCATGCAGTCCTGATGAGGACAGGTGGAGCAAACACTGTGGTGCCAAGTCAGCAATTTGCTGGCCGATTTGAAAGGCAAAGAGTTCCAGGAAAGTGCAGCAAGTGCTCAGCCCAGCACAGAGCTCTGTCATGGTGTGATATACAGAGCACTGAACTCTCCTACATCCTTTGTGATGAGCAAGGCAGGAAGGGGCAGCTAAAACTCATCATTGATTGCCCTCCTGGTATTTTGATATTAAACACTCCTCAGAACAAGGTTTGTGTGCCTGCTTGTCACACACTTATTGCATCTGGTTAGCTTTAGGAAGGCTGAACTGGCCCCTTCGCACCTCTGTGCTCTGCCATGCTGTCCTGAATAAGCAGGGTCTAAGTCTGTCCAACATTCCTTCTCCATTTAGACACTATAGAGTTGTAGGGTCTGTTATCTCAGAAAACTGTCCTATGAGCCTCACAGTTGCATCGTGTTTATATGGTCATGCTGCTGACCTATCACCAAATTATTCTCTTAGCTCCAGCTAGGTTGCCCACTTGCCATACCAAGGCCCAGAATATACATATATACATATACATATATATATATATAGTGGAATATAGGTACGGAGTTTAGACTTGGAATGTTTTCAGAGCCCTCAGCTATGCAGTACATGTCAGCACAATGTCAAGATATAGACTGTAAATTAGGAAATGTTACTTCTCAGAAAGAGTGGTGAGACATCTGGCATAGGTTGTCCAGGGAGGAGGCACAGACACTGCCCCTGAAAGTGTTCACCATGGAAGTGTGGTACTGGGGGATGTGGTCAGCAGAGTTGGGTTGGTGGTTTAAACTGGTGATCTTAGAGGTCTTTTCCAACCTTAATGATTCCACAATTCTATGATCAAAGGATGGTGTACTGCTGATAACACCTATTTCTTGAGATGTAGAAGGAAGCATTAGGCTTACTTTACCAGAAAGCAATGTAGCCATCTCACAGAAGAATATTATTTTGTCCAAATTCAAAGCTGAACCACAGTCAGGACAGCTTGGCTCCTCACTCAGAACAGGAGAGAATCCCTTTCCAATGCTTGTACATCAGCATCAGAAGAGAGAACAGGAGAGCACTCAAACTTTAAATCTGAAGCTGCTCTTTAACTGAGTAGATTATTTTGGCTTTCTCACCACATCTGAGTATTTCAGGGGCATGCAATTAAATGGGGATAATGCTGAACCAAAACTAGGTCAGCCAAGAGAGAAAGATGCAAGGCATCCAGGCAGAGCTCCTGGGGGCTTCCAGGAATCCAGGCTGAATGCATCCCTGCACTCTGCTGCCTCTCTGTAGCTAGGGGCCCACTTTCACAACTCACCGCAAATTGCCCTCCCCGCCAATTCTCTGTCTTTATGGTATCTTCACACTTCTGTTTATGGCAGCATCATTTTTTAACTTTCCTTGAGACAAGTTTGCTGTTCACACACAGGTGGCTCTCTGCCTATCTTTCTCCAGCAGACTTTATTATCAGCAAAACCCAAAAAGACAAATTTATCCTTTGTGCTGATGCAATTGACTTGTCACCTACTTTTACAGCTAATTAGCTCTTTAGTAGATTATGCCGGATGTCAGAGGTCATCTGATAGCTGATCCTGCTAAACTGACTGTAAATATTTCTTTCCAATTGCATGCAACTGCCTCTTACTTCTACAGCCCCTCTCAAATTAACATCACATGTTTAACCTATTTATTCAGAAGGCAAAGTATTAAGTCTGGGTTTAAAAAAATGACACTTTCATATAGTACAAGCACTCAGAAAGAAATCTTTCACTGAAGCCCTAACGTAGTAGGTGAAGATGTCAAAGATCTCTAATTAGAGCCTGATAACAGAGCTTTTGGTCCATGTTTTCTACTAACATGTTCACTGCTTTCAACATCAATACCTATGGATCATGTATTATGTGTTCCAGACATTGTATACTTGGCTGATTAAGTGGAAGTGTCTAGGAACTGCCTACAAGAATAATCTTGTTATACAGAATATTCCTTCACTGAGATACAAATTCCATAGAAAAATTCAGTTAAAACCAGCATTTATCACATAAAATTGATGTTAGGAATAGGAGTTGGCCTACTGATGTATTTTTTATGGTAAACATCACAAACACCATTTGAAATCGTAACAGATAATGGAATTTAACTCCTTGTATGACCATTTCTACTGCAGTCAGAAAACATCTCAAGATTCAGAAATATCAGGGGTAAGCCCAGCCTTGACCAGAGCCAGAGAACTGCGTGAGACTCTGCTTTGGGTGTAGGTTGAAGCTGCAGTCAAACAAATAGTTAGGAAAAACACTTAGTAATTGCTGATCATTTTCCCCTTAATTTCATGGCCCAGCTGTGAGGGAACACACAGATGTAACCAGGAAAAGGTTGACTAATTTCTCAAGAACATTTTGTAAACACACCTAGGAAATCATAGCAGCAATGCGTTGCTGGTTCACAGATCACAGAGTAAGAAAACTGCTTGGAAAAACTGTAAATTATAGAAGAAAAACTGCCAACTAACATTTAAGAATAGGAGCAGTACTTCTCTCAGTTTCTAGAATGACCTTGAGCAAAAGATACCTTCACCTTCAAGCATCATGCAGACAGAAAACCCGGGGTTTTAGAGAAGCACCTCTTCAATATTCACCATTTCTGGCATTCACAGCTGTCTTCAGCAGTGATTGCTTGAAATTCATTTTGCTATTCTTTCTGTATTAAGAAATCAATGCCCCTTTTTTATCATTTATCTATCCAAAGCTCCTCCTAATTTATTATCAGTTCATTAATGTACTGCCTACTACCTTTCAAGATCATTAAAGAAGTTAAATAATATCTTAAACCTTCTTCCTCAGCATTTTGTCCCTTACAGCTGTGTTCTATATATGTGATTAAATTCGCCTCACTGTTTCAAGTCTGATCACCCCTCACCTCTTCTCTACTTATTTTTTTATTTTATTTTTTTTTAAAGGGGACACAATTCCCGTTTCCAACCTTATAATTTTAAGGTGTAAAAAATTATTTCCAAGGGTAACACTTCCACTACGTTTCAGGCCCTAGGCCTTCTCTTCCTTTCAAGTAGTAAGAGGCTGAAAGGTGTTCATAAGGCTCCAGCAGGACACCAGAGCCTCTCCAGCTCAAAGTCTCCTCAGTTTCTTCTGGGTTCTGCTTCAGAAGCCATCTAGGTGAACCAAAACAGGGCCCATAGTAGGTCCATCTCTCTGTCAACTGGGCCCATCTCTTATCACCACCTGATACTACATAGCTCCATGTTTTATCTGTTCTCCTGTCCTTGGCTAGATGCACTGTCTCAGAGCAGTGCACTGGTTGGTCTGCCAATTGAGCAAGGGCATTTACTTTTCCATCTCAGCAGTTCAGCATGGTGATTTGCACATGATGGACTGGCCTCTCCCTGAACCATCTAAATGCTGGTACTGTATCATTATTGCCTCTACCTTTAAGGGATATTTTATTATTATTATTATTTTTAATATTGATCTCCTGCCACATGGATGCACAATCATTTCTACTTATCTTGCATCTGCAATGCTGTGTTTTGAAGCTGAGCTTGTCATCTACAGCCAGGCCTACTTCCATATGCAATCCTACATCCAGACAGCATTTCACTTCACATCAGTGAGAGTTTTATTTGGTTACAGAATAGAGAACTCTGCCCTAGATTAGTGATGACTTTAACAAGGAGTGATTTGCTCATTCAGTCAGCAATAGATAGCCCACATTAATTTAACACTAACAAACTACAGCAGCACAATAACTGTCACATTTTATTAAGAGGTTTCATCTGAGTTTTACACAAAGTGCCTACCTGTATTGTTCTTCCTACATCTTCCTCCCTGTTGCTCAATCTAACTCATCAGGAGAGTCCATTAAGACATAGCAGACTATTCTTTGGTGCTTCTCAGATTAAAGTTGCAGCTTAATGCCAAACACAAGATTAAATGCTTAGCTCTAAGAATCAGTTTTGGTCAGTGTTCAAATGAGAGTGCTTTAGTGAATGAGACAGAAGGAATCCAAAGAACACCTTCCGAAGAGCTGACTGCTGCCAGGATGGCGTGCCAGCTTGCTGAACAATACAGATGCCCTGTTCCCTTTCCCACTCTATAGCACAGTCTGTCTGTACTACTTCCCCCTACCTGGCAGGCCAGACAGAAGGAAAAAAACAAACAAACAAAAAAAAAAACCAGTTATGTTCTGCCAGCCACCCTTCATCCTAACCTGCAGGGGTCCCATATGAGATGGTCAGGCTGAAGGCTAAGAGAAATCTCACAGTAAACTGGAGGGGACTTTATTTCAGATCAGGTGAAAGAACTATCATTGTAACAAACAGCTGGAGAACTTTGAGGCCAGCGTGGCAATATCTGTCCCATCTCTGGGGTGATAACCTGTACTCACCCTCATTTGGTACCAACAGGGCAGAGCAACCTTCAGAGAGGCTACATCCTAGGCTGGGGGGAATTCTGTTCTTGCTGAGGTAGGTGCTGGGGCACCAAGGCAAGCAGCAGATGGTGGGGCAGAAGCAGCAAGGCACATAAGATCCAGCCTGTGGGGAGCTCTTCTGAGACCCATCTCAAGGCCTTGTCTTCCAGCCATGGTGCTTCATTCCTGGTCTAACATGCCATTTATAGACACTCCATTCTGCTAATTCTCTCATCTCTAGACCATCCTGCCATCTGAGCAATGCACATCATAATATTACTTTTGAGTCTCTAGCACTAAGTGCCCCAGTTTCCCTGAATCTGCCTGTATCCATCATCTCCTCTTTGTATGGAGTATAATTCCACAAGATGCAAGAAACCTGAATGTACCTCCTGTTTACTAGAGTTAGGTCTTAAAGTGCTGGCATCTCACTTTGGCCTTAATAAACCAAGTATTAAAATATAATGAGAACTTCAATGCGAGCCAAGAAGAGTGATGGCAGAAGACTCTGCCTCTTCAAGAAGATATTACAAAACTCATTTAGGAGCTAATAGAAATAGTGTATTTAAGACTAGTTACTACTGCAATTAAATGAGATCAAGGATCAGGTATTATCAGTCAAGATCCCAAACTATGTCACTTCCTACAGTGCTCTCCAACACTGAGATATATATACATGCACATACTTGGCTAGACAAGACTATATCATTAACAAATTGATAGAAAATTCTGTCCTTGACAAAATATTCACAGTATTAAAACACTGCTGTAGTGTGAATAACTTTGATCTAAATATAATTTAGAGGCCTGAAACTGAATCAGAGCAACATCAGCAGATTCGTGCACTGTGAATTCAAAGGTATTATCATGTTCCTGTTGCGTTCATCATCCATGCAGGCCAACCTCAACCTCTACCCCCTGAACCATCCAACAACTGGCCATCAAAGTACACACCACAACTCTGCTCCACGTGTAGCAGGTTTGCATTAGAAAGGACACAAAAATCTGCCACCATGGGCAGCTTTACCATCAGCTGCAGAAGCACTCAGCTCACAAACCCTGGCCTGCTAACCCCACATCTGCTGTGCATCTATTTGGAAAGCAGGGATGGCACAGGCAAGATCAACAGCAGTTATAATGGGAGAGAGCAGCTATGAGCAATAGATTGTTTTTACTACTGTGTGTCTAAATACATGGGAACTAACTCAGCATGATTTCGCTGAAATTCTGGAACATCAATTTATAGAAATAGCAGGCAGGGCAGTTCACTGTTTTTAATGTTGCCAGACAGCAACGGGTATAATAAAAACCTTACAGCAAACAGTTTGCTTGGTACTAATTTAGCTTCTCCTCCAAAGATTCTTAATAGGACTTTTCTCGCCACTATTGAGCCAGCACAATAGAAGCCTTTGGCTTGGATCTAAAGAGCTGCCTAGGTGTTGCTGGTAAGCCTCATTTATTTATTTTGGTTCTTGCTGTTTTTCTAAGCAGTATAGTAGAATGAGCTATGCTTTTTTTCATGTCACAGGCCTCCTGGGCTGATTTTGTACACACAGAAAAAGAAGCTTCTGGCATTTTTCACGTTTCAACCAGCAGTGGCTTGGCTGCATTATCAAAGCTGGTCTGGCAGATACACAGAGCAGAGCATCCAAGACCCACCACAGACGCTGCCTGCACAAATGAACTAATCGCACAGATACTGCTGGGCCACAGCAAGGAGGCCAGGGGAAAAATAAAAGCCCATGGAGACAGGACTAGGCCATGGCTATAAAGAATCTGCTTTTCTTAGCAGGTGCTTCAAGTTCCAACATCTGCTGGCCATATAAATCAAAGACACTTCTACAAGCGTTTACGCAAATGAATGACGTGAACATGTAAATACACTATACGGCTCCTTCCCTGTTACTATTCTTGGCACTGAACCCATAGAGAAGGTTCAGCGGCTTTCTTGCTTATGAAAAGGTAGGTTTATGGGAACAAAAAATGCTAAGAAACTGGTGCTGTGCATTGGATTTTTAAAGATACCTTTTAGAATAGGAAACTTTCCTACTTTTAGCTCTACCATATATTCAGCTCCCACAACTGAGTCCTGATATTAGGAAGTCAAAAGAAATTTCACAAACTTGATCAAAAAAGGGTATTTCCCTTCAATTGATTACATGACCCCCGTGGAAGCAAGCAAAGCTGTCGAAACTCTCGGGAGCCCCCAACCAAATATCAGTGGTTATCAGGTGTGCTATTGTTTGCCACCTAATTAGATGATGAAACATCAGAACAAAAGTTTATTTTGAGGTGGTGTTAGTCACATGGCTGGTGCACACCATGCAGCCTTCATGCTGACACAGCTTGAGACAAAGCACTTTTCAGGCACCATTGGCACAACATGCTGGATAGGCTGCCTCATCCCTGGCACTGAATATATCTTCCCCCACCTGATGCTCACAGAGCCACAGAATGATCACTTTTTTGTTGAGCTTGTTTCCCTGAGGCAGCAGACTCTGTAGATGCTATGCCCCAACCCAAAGCTGCAGTAAGCTATTCGCTCAAGCTTCACACACAGTGAAGCTTCTTCAAGGTCATGGAGATGCCTGCTGCTTCTCTTTCCATGGCAGATAGAATCATCCAACCGCTAAGACCTCTAAGATCACCTAGTCCAACCACCAGCCCATTCCCACCATGCCCTCTCTCAGTGCCATATCCACATGGTTCTTGAACACCCCGGGGACAGTGAAAGCACCTCCTCCCTGGGCAGTTTGTGCCAAATGCCTCAACACTATAAGAAAGTTTTCCTAATACCCAACCTGAATAGTCCAAGAAATCCCAAATCTGTCGCTCTAGCCTTGGAGCCTATTCAACAGACAAGCTGCCTCAGTTGGGTCTGGGTGACTCCATCATGCCTACGATTTCATCAGCTCCAAAGCTTAACCTTAACTTTGGTAATTTCCCACGCACATCTACATTCTCATATAAAATATATAGAAATCAGGCATCTAGAAAGGCTGAGTGTTTCCATGCTGTACCCCATCATTGAAAAAGTCTCACTTGTGCAGCCATTTGGACTTGTAGAGAAAGCTCTGCCAAAAACACATTCAGATATGCTATGAAGATCAGGCACCAGGCATTTTTTTAACACAAAGATATGAGTTTCAAACATTCTCAGCTTGCATCTCCATTTCTCCGGCTTTCCAAAACACCTGTCACTTTGGAACATCTTAGTAAATCTAGAATATACTCTCATAATTCACTTGAGTAAAAAGTAGAATTAGCAGAAAAGAGAAAATTGAACTATCTAAGAGCAGTAGGGACATGACATAGAAAATAAACTGTAACAGAAAAATATAATCAGGCTTGATTTGCTTTCCCACCTCAGAACATTCCTGCACAGCTTATTTTCCATCCTGCTCTATTTACTCATTCTGATACCGCAAGCGATCTGAAAAATCGATGCAAACATTCAAAGAATAAAGTAAATAAGAAAAAAAGATAATGACAGTCCATCCCTAAAAGATGAATCCTGATGTCAGACGCACCAAATATCACTGCACAAAAAGATCGAAGAAAAAAAATGATAATAATGATTGATACTGAATCATTATTGCCCTGGATTTAACATAGACTATTTTGCAATATATCAGAGGAAAAAGTACTGTAAAAAGACTGCAGAACAGCGGTAAGTATTTAAATGGTACGTGATAGCTTTATAAAACAAGCGATGGGTCTGGGGGAAAAAAAAAGTAAATCCTTGCAGAAACTAATAAGCTTCTGTCTGCACAGTGGAGTTCACAAAATGGCAATACTGTGTCATTAGGCTGGCACGACAGCTGAATTGCTAATACACCATCGGCAAAGCATGCGCAGAATGAGATCTGTGAAGTCCTGCTGCATGCTTGGTTGCAGCCCTAGTGCAGGGATGTGAGCGCCTTCTCTGGCTGCTCCTCCACCTTCAGTGCACAGCAACATTTACCCCAGATACTACATGTTTTTCCAGACTCACCTGTGCCCCGCTGAGCCCCGTGAGCTCCACTAGCCAAGATAACTGCTCCAAAACAACACATGGTTCTCACGCAGGATGTAGCACCACAGCCAAAGCAACAATAAGACTGTGGCTGTATATTAGCTAGGCTGCTGTCCAGGAGTAATATGCTGTGAGCCTTTGTCTGATGTAATACAAACCCAAATATTACCAAAACAAATACTTAATGCAAGCAAAGTGCCTGTATTATCAGAGTACTGAGCAAACAATGGCTAATAAAAGCACTTCCTCCAAATCAAACAAGGTCAGATTAAGTACTGAAAGGTTACAACACAGCTATTTTGAGGATGAAGCAGTTAGAAATACCAACATCAGTACCACCTTTGGTATGAAGGAGGAACTTTGTGAACAAAACAAGTCCAACCCACAAGTCTAAAGAGAAAACTATCTAGAGTATTTGTTACATAAATAATTAGAGAAGGAAATACACATGCCAGGCAACATTCTCCTCACATAAAGAAGCAGAAGACCACTAAAATTAGTACACATTTGTCTAGCTGAAATTGAGTTATACTTTCCCTCCTAACACAGCCTAGTTGGCACAGCCGGCTACGATGTCATTGCTGGCTACTGAAAGCCTGCAGCAGATTGGAAAACTGGGACCTCTTCCCAGCAGTTCAGCTTCAGATATAAAATATATACTCATCTCCATCCTGGAGAAGCTGATAAAAACGTTGACAAGGATCTAGAGGCAGATGTAACCTCTAAAGACACCTAAACAAAGGTAACTTAAACCCCCTCCCCCACACTTTTTTTTTTTTTAATTACCATGGTTAACACATAACTAGCTGGCACATTTAACATCCATTCTGAAACAGCTATTTGAAACATTACAGTTAGTTTACTCAAAGAAAAAGTAGAGTCCCTCAGCTGATGAGTTCTCTAAGACCAAAACACACTCAGTGAGAGCAATTTCCAAACTCAGAGTATAAAGCACAGCCCCAGTGCTTTCCTTTAAAGCATAAAGGCAACACAGGCACTGTCAGGCCACTGATGAGAAAGGTGACCACTTCCAAGGAGTGTGTAGCAGTGCATATTAAAGTATTCTGCTCACCTCAGATCACAGAGCACACAAACTCAAAAAGCCAGTTCTGGTTCACATCCAAGCAATAAGGTAGTTTTGCCAATGTCTTGCCATATGGATATACGAGCAATTTCTCTTACCTCATAACATTAAATATACATGTTCACACAAACTGTATTTCCAGGGAGAAAGGGGACAAAATACCTTCCAAAAGGGCAGAAATAACATCAAAACAAGCTGCCTAAGCAGAGCTCATTTAGCTAAAAGCCACCCAAGTCCCTGCTATTTATCCATAGCTCTCTACAAAAGCATGAAATCAGGTTGTCTCACCATCAGTTTCCTGTTCTTACAACTTTCTTCCTTGTATGACCTTGGTCAAGTCACTCAACACCAGCTTCAAGTCTTTAAATTGAAGATACCACCATTCTCCCATATCCACCACACTTACCAACACGATAAGCCAACTAGGCAGTCTTTTTTAGACAAGGACCTCTGAAAAGCCTTCCAAGTTCAGAGGTTGGCTTATGCTTGGGATAAGCATAAGCTGTAGGTTTGAATGGATGAAAAAAGAATTCTGAATCTGGATGTATGCATAAAAATAAAATAAAAAATTAAAAACATAAATAATCAAGATAAATGTTTCCATCTTCTAAGGAAAGAAAATAGAGAAAATAGTAGGGGAAAAGTGAATGCACTTGTTTCTCAGTTTTTTACTGGACTGAAGAGGCATTCAGTGCAGTGAAGGGAGGAGATTGGTCTGGCTGCTGTGTTTTATCTTCACAGCCCTCACAGTCTGCACATCCCAGAGAGATTCCACCACATTTACAAAGACCTGGGGTGCCTACTTGACTGTTAGTGCCCTTGGAAAAATTATACCCATTTCCCAACTTTGAACCCATCTCACACTCTCCCCATTCTGGGGCCTGTGAGGGAGAACGTCTGGTACTTCACAGCTACAGTCCTTTGATGTGCCATTGATATTCAAACCTTGTGGAGCCTTCTGAATCATAATGGCACCCTCAAACGCGACTCAGGCCACACTACAAATAAACTTGCTCCAGTGAACCTGCTCGTTGCTTCAGTGTGCTAACGTCAGCCTACCTCTGAGAAAAGGGCACCGCAGCATAAGCATTGCAAAGGAAAATAAAATCCTCAGCATGGAGCTCTGGAGAAGAAAAACAGTGAGATATTTAAACCTAACCATTTCTTTTTAAATACTTGGGTGTTCTTTATAGAGGGAATTTCCCCCTCCTCTGTTCTCCAACAGAAGAGTCCAAAGCGTTACTCACTTTATTTACAGAGCTTTGATGTGAGCCTCCCAGTTTTTAGTTCAGTTTTCAGGAATGCAGAGGTCAACCGATTTTCTCTTTCTGGGGAAATTAGGCTAAATTTCGTTCTGCCATTTATTCCAAACATAGAAACGTGTGGAGGAATCCTACCTTAATACAATGCAGTCTGAAGTTAAAAGCTCCATCAACAGAAAGTTTAGTGAGCCTGCACCAAAGACACATGCAATTTTAGAGACAGAGGGTGTTTAGCCACTGCAAATTAGCAGCATTGCAATAACCATTTGCTCTCAACAAACAAAAATAAAGCGTCATGCCTTATGTCAGAAAGTTGGGATCATCGTATTGAGTGCTGGTTTGTAACAGTAATCGGTGTCTTGTTAACACATGCAACAGCCACATAGTCCAGAAAGCTTACAGCTCCCTGGAAGGGAATGGGAACTGACAGACCTCATGCCCTTGGACCCTGACATCTTACTTAAAGCACTTCCATCTCATGGGGTATCATTATTTCTCTAACACACCATAGGCATACACATATGTGCAGCAACCCTTTATACTGTAAATGTATTCATAGTGCATGTATGTACACAACCAACTACTCCTGAACTCAAAAGACAAAAGAAAAAGCTACTCCCTTCTCCTTTGGCTTCATCTGAAACAAGCATTGTCTTTAGGATGAGGTGGTTAGAGCGTTATCAGCCACATAACCACTCATGCAGAGTTCACCTTCCTTCCAATTCTCAGCACTGTAAAGAGAATAGGATTAATTCCAGCCAGGTGCTTGGAATGAGACACACGCTGAGCAGATCATTAAGAGATGGACTGTAACTAACAGTCCTTTGTGTCTTACAAGCAGCTTACTGCACTAAGCTAACCTCACCTTTGATATTTATGTTTCTTTTGCATAACAAAGGAGCAATCAGGTACATCAAAGGCTATGCAGAGGCAATGCAGTTATTGCTTGTAGTATCCAAGTATTTTCATACTTAACTCACTTGACAGAAAAACAAAATCCATTTAAAGCTGTGAAAGAGACATCAAGCTGGTCCCTGCCCCAGCAAACAAGTGCCCTAGCAGCATTAAAATAAATAATGCAGTTCTAATCATTCCTTGGTTTCAGTGCATTTAATATCCCATTGGTTAAGACTGAAGCTGTAACAACATGAGCCAACGTTTTCAGATGTCCTCATCTATACTTAAGTAAAGTATGCAAGTGAGCTCACTCACAAAGAGCCCGCGCCTCTAGATATGTAATAAAATGCATTTGGATTACTGGACTAAAGACAGCAGCCTAGAGTCACATCTCTGCATTTCTTATTCTTACTTAGCAAGAAGGGGGATGGAACTCCTTAAACTTAATTAACTTCCTGGTTTTTAAAGTCCAACTGCAAGATGTATATGAAATGCAATATTCTGTATTCAATACATTTTGTTAAGTACATAGCTAGTAAAACACACATTCTACATTTGAAACTCCTCTGCATCAAACCACTGCGAGACAGAGATACTTGTGCTAAACTAAGCTTCCTGAATACATCACTTGCGTGCTTATACAGGAGGTACAGTGAGCAACATAATTCAGTTGAGCACTCTAAACCACTCTATTCAGTTTGGAAGTGGTTATATGTTAAAAGTATATATGCGCACATACACTTTGCAGTATGCATTTCTAGGAATGCCAACAGTTACCTTTCTCCTCCCTGATCCTTGAGAAAGGATTTCTGGCCATAAAACCTACAAAACCCTTAGCGTACACTTGGCAAATCACCGAATGGTCTATACATCCAAGGCATTCAAGGCCAGGCTGGATGTGGCTCTTGGCAGCCTGGTCTGGTGGTTGGCAACCCTGCATATAGCAGGGGGGTTGAAACTAGATGATCACTGCAGTCCTTTTCAACCCAGGCCATTCTTTGATTCCATGATACATTCACTAAGGGGTTTTCCTATGAAAGCAAGTAAAGAGTTATCAACTGCACATTAGAATGGATTGGAACATCTTGAAATACAACATTTAGAACAAGACTTCAACTGAAGGAGATCCCCACCTCACAACACGATCTCTTCAAACTTTCAGAAAAAGCCAAGTACCTTGTCTTTCCATGCTTAGATATGCTTAGCTATGCTCTTAACTTCAACACCTGATTTGGTTCAAAAACTCAAACAGTTCATTCAGGTTCTAGAGATCTATTTCATCCACTCCTTTGAGGTGCACCAGTGCTTCTGAATAAGTTAAACAAAAAGCAACAATTTTTGCCAGCTTTTGAACAGAAATTTATACTAACCAAAAAAGGCTGAGGAGCGCACTCACTCATATTCAACTTCAGGTGTGCAGGTCCTCAAGGAGTGGCAAGCACTGTTCTAGTTACAGACAGATGCATGTAAGCCCTGTGCACCTACATATTTTCTTCAGGTGCTACTCAGGACATACTTCTCAGTGCTGAGATGTCACACTGCTGTTATTTACTGTTTATTTTCATTTTTGAGTTGCCATTAATGCAGGAAAGGCATTCAAAGCTCTCATCTGGCAGAGATATAAGCACGGGCATAAGTTTGAGCACTTCAACATTCTCACTGACTTCTGGTGAATTATGTTCAGTGACGTAAGCATGTTAGTTCACTATTTCACATGAAATCAATAGAGATAAACTCATTGCTATTTGTCTGTAGCAGTGATGGTTGCCACAAAGAACAGCACCAGGAAATTATTAAATGCATATTCATTGCAGGGTTTACACGACCCCTGGCACTGAGCCATCATTGCAGGAAGAAATATTGAGGAGCTGTTTCACACTTTGCACATGGTTCATGCTGGAAACTGAAGCCAGTAGTATTTGGACAAAGCAAGCATGCTTTTATGTCACTGAAGTCCATAGTAAAATTTACACGAGTACATACACCAAGTATGTGACTCTAAAGGACACATTATTTTAAATATGCTATTTTGCAACTTCTGAGAGCTTGACTTTGAAACTAACAATATTGCTTTGATTAAAAGGCTTTGGGGTTTGATTGTTTTTCCCCCAACCACTTTCCAATAGGTTATGCATTTGCCACAGTAAAGCTAGTGTATTTGCAGTAAACCATCTGTAGTTACCGAAGTCTTCAACCTTGCTTCGGCATTAAATCAACTACAAAAGCAATTTATTGCTTCATATATTCCAACACCATGAACAATATCCATTAAATCTCCATCTCATGGAGTGACCACACAGCTTTATGCTTGGATTGCTGTCCTGCATTACAGTGTCACCAAAATAGTGGATTACTCTCTGCCTTGCCACGAGCTTCATTACAGCATCCTGATGCACCTAGATTCCTAAGAGGTGCTGTGTATTTTCACCTGGGGAAAAGGTGTCCCTCGTTTAAGTCTACCATCGTGAAGTGTAAACACTCAAACAAATCAGCATCTGTCCTGAGAAAAGAGGAGCTGCTGAAATGCCCCTTCAAGAACCACAAAGTAACAGCTATCGAAGCTGCAGCAACATCTCACTGCTAAATCCTATATAAAACATGAATTGAAAGTCTCATAAATGTACCACATAAAATCAATTACAACATCATGAGCATTTAGCTTGTTTTTTCCCTGAGCTTGTACATCTTGTTGAAATAAGAGCCTTTCAGTCACTTTTAGCCAAATCTGAGTCTAATGGATATTGCTTTTTAAGACACTAAGATCACTTTTATTTCTTCCTTTGATGGTGTAGAGCAGGCTCTCATTAATGTACTGTGATTATTTTTTAGACTTTCTTCCTCCACAGTCATTGGAAACACCAATTCAGCAATTCCAGTCCTTGCTGCCTACATCTCAGAAGGGATTTATAATAAGGAATGACTATTACATATTCAGTGAGATAATTTTTGGCCAGTGCCTAGGACAAAAAAAAAACGTTAAACAATCGGTGTACCCAGTGGATTAAAAAGGCTAGTGCAACTAGGTTCTATTTCTGCAGTACTTCCAAGAGATTTACTGCACCTTTTTACACACGAGTCCAGCACTTGTATGCAGACAGGTCAAAGAAACTATAATAAGAAGGCTACTGTGCAACAGGTATTACAAAAACTTCATAGGAAAATGCAAAGTTAAGTGTTGGCATGTCCCACCAACCCAAAAGGAGGCGATCAATCTCAGCACAGGTGACTACCACATCGGGCACTTCAAGCAGCTTTTTCAACCTTGGAGGTTTGGGCAACCTGCCAGTAATGAAGATGTATTAATGCTTAATGCAGCTTAATGTAATAGGTGTCATGTTCATAATTTACCGAAGCTCTTTCTAAAGCATTAAATTCATTTATACTCCTTAAAAGCTACTCAATCCTCAGGGCTAAGTTAGTTTGGTTGGTGAGAGGGGGCTCTTTTTAGGATCAAATGATATATAAATTGTTAACATATCCAAACTCATCCATTAGTGCGTGTGAAAGCAATAAATGTGCCAAAGTAGCAATAACATGATCGAGGAAAGTCATTGTGGTCATTAGGGCTGAAAGGGTTTCATTTATGGCCCCCAAAGAGAACGAAGGCTATAAAATAAACCTTAGTAGCCCTGATGACCAGAGGGTTTGCCATATGATGTTAAAATAAAAAATAAAACACATTTTTCATTTCATAAACGGTCACATTTTGCTTCACCCATTTCACTGCCCCTTCTGTCACTGTACCCAATTCTGGGGTGCTGTGTTGGATACAAGAATATAGAGTGCAATACATGATATCTGAGCATGCAGAAGCAATGCTCATCACCTGCATGCTCCCACTGCAAATCACAGACACCCTGCAGAGCTGGGAATTGCCACTAAGGGACATAGAAGACCAACAGTTTGAAGCCTCATAAGCCCTGCGCTTCTTAGCAGCAGAGCACATGTTGTTGTAAGGAAAGGTCTGTGCTGCTGCCAGACTCAGTGCACTTCTGTCCCAGATCATTCTTCATGATGCTTCTTACCTCAGAGTCTGCTTTCCTTCCTCCATGGCACAAAAGTTTCAGTGCAATTGACCATGTAGCACCCAACAGTACGGAGGAGAGAGGTGACTTTATTTTCTTTAACACGTCAGGAACACAAGTCTAACCCTGGTGGTGGATATATCTGTGTGCTGCTAACAATGATGTAGGTTCTATGGTTATCATAAGCCAAATTCCCAAACCCATCACTCAGTCAATCTTTCCTTTATGACAGCTGCAAGTTAGCCTAGTTATGAATCAGTGGCAAAAGCTCTGAGAAGCCAGGATTTGGCATTTTTTGTCATAAAAGAGCTGTCAAATACATACTTGCACAACAGTATTCACAGTCCCCGTACTGCTAGAAATGACTTTTCTAAGACTTTTTTTGTTCTGAATTGCAGCATTATCTTTGCTCTGATGCAGTGGTAGATCATTTGAGAACTATGGAGCTTAGCTAATAATGCAAATTAAAAGCTTATTTTAGCCTTTTCCTATTATGTTTTTAGTGTTCTCAAAAACAAAGTACCTAACTCTGGTCCTGGTTGTTCAGAGATGTCTGGCTGGCATCAGTCAAGATAACCAGCAGCACTGCTGAGAGCAGAGCTTGATCTGAGGCAAGCAAGTTGAGAGAATGACTTGCTTGAAGCTTCTGCTACTTGCTCTTTGCACTGTGTCCTCTAAGACAGATGAGCACCAGGCAATCAGCAACAAGGAACACATCTGCCTGGTTTCAGAAACATAGAATCATTAAGACTGGAAAAGAACTCTAATACCATAAGGTCCAACCACCAACCACCACATCCCCCAGCACCACATATACTCTTTTCTTGAGAACCCCCAAAGGATGGTGTAACCACCACCTCTGCAGATTTTTCATCAGTGTTCCCCACCACAGCAGACCTGTCTGCAGCTATCAGGACACCCTGAGCCATGCTGAACCTGATGGTGAGCAAGAGCTGATGCTGTGCCTCTGCACGCACCGCTGCGGGATCAGGGAGTAAGTGTGTCTAACAACCTGTAATTAAGTCATGTCATGTAGCCAGATTCGACTTGGAGAAAAATGCCTACAGTAATTGCATTTAGTTCATCTTGTAGCATGGTCCCAATCATAACTGTTAATTCAATTGTACGTTCATTCTGCCAGCTCATTGCCATTAAGCACACATTTAATTACTTCAATAAAGGATTAATATGCAGCACACAAAAGAAAGGACATCACGCCGTGCCAAAGCACACAGCTGCCCCACCATTTAGTGAGGAGATAAAGAAAGCATATCATTGGGCAGTATAATCCTGTTACAAATACATCATTATTAGATGAACATTCAGGACTTTTATTTTCATGCTTGTTATTCACCACTCAGCATACATATATTGCCTTGGCACCAGAAAGAGTTATAATGTGCGAGTGACAGCTCTGCCATTGTTGTCCCATTGATGGCACCGCTTGCCCCCCTCTTTACTCTCCCCAAGCTTGTAAGGTTGCTCTTATCTCGTCTCCAGGCGAGGGCTTACAGCAGCTACATTACAACATCCTGAGATAAGGGGCTCCGTTTGACATTATTCCTGTCTGTGCTGCAAACAACTGACAAGCATGGCAAGTATAAAAAAGGAGTGAGAACAACAAAGGCTGCTGCCCCCCCAGATCCCCCGCCACCCTGAGAAGACAGCTCATCAATTCTCCAGGATGTACACAATCATTATTGTAGGGGAAACAAAGACCAGTGTCAATTGTGCAGTGTTATAAAGCAGTCCCTCAAATTAAAACCATGTACCTAACTGCATCTGATGGCAGAAGCTATTTAGCAGTGATATTTTACGGAAAGGCAATGAAAAGCAATAACTGCTTTATTTAATGTATCTGTTCAATCCAGCTGCCTTGGATGGGCCTTAATAGAAGCTGTCGATCAATGTCACAGCCTTTGAAATAACTGCAGCAGACTGCAATAAACATGAAGGGAAGATAACTAAAGCAACTGATCAGCCTCTTGTTACCTTCCTGCACCCAGAGATTTGTCATTTGTTTGCACTGCTGATAATAGCCTGGGATGATGATTATCACGTGGGAGGAGCAAAGCCACTTCAGGGGAGGCATGGATGGAATAAAGTTCACCTGGGACACCACGAATTTGGGGCTGAGCCTCTAGGATACAGCTCTGCTCTTCAGATGCTCCAGTTCAAGATAGCTTCTTCCTCACTGTTTTCTGGCTCATTGAGGAATTTAAGACCCACATTTGGGGCAAACTGCCTTACTCACCCTAGCTACTCTGAGCAGCAGCACAGCTCTTCCACACAGATACTCTACTATAACAAACAGAAAACTCAATTACTCATTCAAACAGATGCTGAAAATGGTGACGTAGAAGCAGGTGGTGCACAAGCAGCTGCCTTTATGAAATAAACCTACGCCAGTCAAATCAAACAGCTGCCTGTGAGAGGAGCAGCAACACCTGCTTGCCTGACTCACTGGACTCAGGAAAGCAATTCCTAACATGCCTCTCTGCCATGCTAAGCATCTCACCCTGGGCCTTGCAAGGCAGCTACCTCTGCAAAAAGATGGGGCAGTCTGAACTTCCACAAAGCAGCTTTTGATGGCAGCAGCAGGGAGCTGCACAGAACCCACAGCCCCAAACACAGCAGAGGCTCACAGACACAAGGCACAGCTTAGGCAAGGGCTGCACAGCCAAAACATTCAGCAGCACAGTAGAGGAAGATGCTGACTTGGAGATGATTTGGTCATCCATTAGCCACGGGTCCAAACAAGTCTTTAAAGCAAGTTTAGATTATCTAGCTTACTAGGCACTATTTTAAAGCTTCATATTGGCAGCTTTCACAGCAGTAAAATTTGTGCTTAATTTAAGCTCTTAAATTACAATAGGCTGATCCTTATTTGCTTTGCTTCAAGTAGACCAGAGAAAAGTCAACATTAAAAAAAAAAAAAAACAGCTGCAGGAAGACCTAAATGATTGTTGTTGCTTTTTACTGAAAGATTCAAACCTCATGACTTTTTTAAATCCTACCTAGAATCTGATTTGGTAGATACTTTTGAAAGAGAAGTATCAGTTCTCTTACATTCTCTGTGGATAAAACAGGCTACATAAGATAAATTCCTTCCCATTTTATGCCTCTGTCTACTCAGATAGTTTAAAATAGCAACTGCCCACACAGTTTGCCTCAAAGTGCATCACTTACTACTTGTACCACTTGTTACTTAAGGTTTTTCTGAGAAGTTTTTGAAATTAATATTGTGTATTTCAGGTGGTTTTTTTTCCCCTTTAGTTTTCAGTTTTTGCTAGCACTATATAAGACCAGTGGTTAAATCTCTGTGAACATAGATGTAAGCTCTTCAGAGACAATGGCTAATTTGGACTAACATATGCAAGTTACCCCTGCCATAACAATTCATCCTGTAAGGATCTGTACACCTACTCTGTGTGCTGTCCTACTGGGTTTCTATTTGTACATGTCATAACTTCCTGGACCATAGATCCCCTTTTCATCTTGTAATTACATGTCCCTCACCAGCACTAGTAGATTCTGAGTGCAGGGAAACAGGATGAAATACATAGTATCACTTCTTGCATTTCACAGAATGCAATCAAGCAGGTAAGTTGACTTATCCAAGGACACAGCATTTCTGCGAAGTCCTCATCTTCTAAACTCATAATTGCCCAAACTGTTATGCTGTTCCTCACAACAGTCAAGGCTCCTTTCCCTCACTGGAAGTGATTTACCCTCACCAGAACAAGCCCCAGCCAGAAACGCTCACCCACGTGGTACCCGGAGCAGTCAATTGCAACAGTCACTTGGACAGACTGCATCCTTTACATATGGATAACTCGCTTGCAAATAATTTTTCTTCCTTATTCTTGGTTCCACATACAAGATAAAGAAATAAACATGTAGTTAGAAGATAGATGCAGGTTTGTATCCACCACAGCTGCCTAAATGAAAGCCTGCTGTGAGTCTGAGAAGCAAACCGCCTTTAGTAGCCTTGCTTTTCCATGCAGATTCTCCTTTCCTGAGAACACCTGAAGGGCTGCAGGACTGGACACGGCACTCCTGACTCAATGGAGTTCTAATATACTAATTAGAGCCATTTTGTAGTTTCAACATTTACCATCCAAATCTCTGAAAATTACGTTAGAAAGGACAACACAAAAAAGATACCACAGGGTTTAAGTGAATGTCCAGGAAAAGTTCTTTGGATAGGAGTACATAGGTTGGCCTGCAACAAGCACAGTGGGTAGATCACAACCCACATCAGCCAAAGCCTCAGTGGATTGCAGCAGACCTCACAGGAGCCACCCAGAAGCCCTTCTCAGGGATGCCTCCTCCAAATAGCACTGTGTATAAACAGCACATACTCTGGAACTACAAAAGGAGCCACATAGCATCCAGTGTAGTACATTGGGCCAGGCAGACCTGTCTCCTACAATGGATCATAGCAGATGTCCAGAATTAGTATGGAAATTAAGCATATGGATATAGCTTCTAGTAATACTTAGTTTATCTATTCCCAGGACCAGGAATGGTGACTGTATTTAATAGGACAAACTATCAGGGAGTGAAATTCAGACCCTTCAAATGAGCATCTTACATTAGCACTTACTGGAAGTCATTTGCCAGCCAACAATTTTCATGACAGTCATGAAATAGCATTTAGAAAATTAATTCCTGTTATTCCAGTACATAGGAGAGAAGTCTTGAGAAGCAAGCTTTCCTGCCTATGATCAGAGATCAATGCATTTTATCCTGTTCTAGCCATTGAAAAATCCCATGGACGTACACCACCAGGATGTTTATTAGCATTATTTCAATCCCTTCTACTCACTGTTTTCTGTTTAGTAGCCTCTCTAGTTCAGGCACATGAGTATCACCTCAATCTCCCTGTATCACTTTAGTAACAGGCATCCTTTATGTCATGGTTTTACATAATTAATTACTGGACAGCCCCATCAGCAAAATATCTAAGTAGCCACAGAGCTTGTGGGGCACCCTAGGACTGCGTTGAGCAAACCATATCTCATATATGTATCAAACCATATAACCATATCTCAGGTTCTCTCAATATTTGTGGTTTGTTTGTTTTTGTTTTTTATAAAAGGAGTTATTTCCATCAGTCTGGGGATATGGAAGCAAAGATCACCACTGTCCAAAACAGACAAGTATTAGATTTGTTATAGCTCAGTTATAAGGAACCTACAAGGAAGCTGCTTGATAGCTTCAGGGCTAACCAGACATTAAAGCCTATAACAAGCAAGCAAACACATTCACTTTAAAGAGAGTTTTAGACTTTAGCAGCAATTGTCCCACAGAGGGCTAGAAAATAAAATACTCCACAACCTACTGACGGGCAGAAGTCTTGATCCACCACTGCACATCTGGTAACCTGTACACAGCTTAGTTATCTTCTGTTATGCAAGGGGATGCATACCTGCAATTTCATTTTCATTGCTTCAGGGTTTTTCCTCCCAGCTCTTACACATCCCTGAGATTACTCTGCACAGAGAAGCTCTGCATTTAGATTTAACTGTGCATGTATTAAAGAAAAGCCAACAAATCAAGAATATTAGACAAGAAATGATAATGTAAATTTACCAGTACCTCTGGAGATGTAAGTAGAGTAGTCCCAAGGGATGAACTAAGAATAGCATCAAAGAGCTTGGCTAAGGTTATTGTCTTTAATGGACAAAATTGCATTGACCGCACAGTGTCTGTAGTTAATGGCAAAAGTAAATTAATTTACAGCAAATGACACTATGGTATGGTCAAATATTGGTATGATAGGTTACTGACAAGTCAGTGACAGCTTGATCATGGTACACCACTAATGCAACAACAGGCATTTAGCAAGTCCTGCAGGCCAGCAGCAACACAGAGGAAGCAGATCCTTCTGCCATGAAGGCAGCAATAGCCCAAGCTGCTCACTCACTGAGTCCATACAAGGGAAAGCTTTCAGCAAAATCTGTGACAAGACATTGTCTTTCATTTTTATTGCATTTTACAATGCAGAGTTTTCAGACATCTTTTTTGTTTTCCTTTGAAGGAGAGGTACACAGACCCATCAGTAAACTACTCAAGCTTACATTCCTTCTGTTGACAAGCAGTGTACGATCAGATACAATTCACATAGACAGTAAACAGCAGCACTAGTTTCATTTAAGTTGCCCAAATGAAGTCCAAGAAGAGTTTTGAACTCTGAATTAGCCAAATTACTAATGTTGAGGGGCTATATGTGAAATCTGCGGTGTATTGAAATGGTTCAAGAATCCAAGACTTACTCTTTTTGAGTAAAATAATACTTATGCTGATGTTCTAAAGGTTTGATATCTCACCATACCTCTCCAAACCTTTTTGTTGAATCTAACTATATCGTAAGCCCCCCATGCTACACAGAACACAGAAGCTGTTATCAATAGAGATCAAGCCATTAGTGTAAAACAAAATAAAGACAGAACAACTCAGTACCCACAGCCCTTGATGAACCTACTTACTGAATCACCTTGGAAAGCCACTTAAGGCATCTGAGGAAGTCAAAGCACTGTTCTAGCTGTAATCTCTAATACCTTGCTCCAGCTACTACAACCTTTGAGGAATGCAGCTGGTGTCAAAGATTTAATGCTTTTTCACATTAGTGATGTCAGTGCAAAATGGCCATCTTCTCTGAATAATTTATCTCCCCACTGCATAATTTTCTTATCTCTTTTTTCCCTTTTGGCTTTTTACTGTAGATGGGAAGGCAAGCGGCTGTTAGTCCTCAAAAAAAACCTATGGAGCATCCTTCCCATCAATCAATTAAAAAACACTTACCTTACACTCAACATGATTTATTTCTTGTTAATACAATTGTCTCACTATATCCTTCTATTATTATACCCTTAATTCCATTAGCCATTCACTTAATGCTCTCCTTAAAGCTGACCCCAGTCTGGGGAGAAGAGAAAGAAAAGTTTGTATAATAGTGGCAACGCCAATAAAATTCCGAAGCTCTTCTCTTAAAATCCTGTAGGTCACTGGAAAGACAGATCCAGAACATATCCTGCGCGCTCTACAGGAGAATATTTATTTTTCATTCATTTTCAACTAAATGCCTTGTTGGCTCAGAGCTATTTGTATTTTCATATTTCACTATCTGCCGTACTTCTGACACGGCAACACTGGCACAAAAGGGAACTGTTTTCCCATACCTTCTCCAGCAAAAACAACACTGGCTTGCAGAAAGGTGAACGCAGTTGGGCACCTCATCACATCTCTTATGGCAGAGTGCCTGCTCATGTACTTCTCAGAGAGCCAGCATTCCCATAAAAGCCTTCATGGTCACCGGCTGAGAATCATCAGCCTCTTGCTCATGGGAAGTTAGGGCCTGTCAGCCTCCCTCTCATCAGGCTATAGATATAAGGGAGGGTGCACTGGAGATCCTGCCATGTGAGGCTTAGCCAACCCACTAACCCAGCAAGTTGCTTGCAACATCCTTGATCCCAAGTAACACACTCTCAATGCAGAAGGCAGACCAAAGTTTTTCCAAGATGAGTCATCACTATAACAGCATACTGGACCACTCCTTAAGCAACTTGCAGTGATATACCTGAACAACATAGAGTTCATAACCTCAAGATCTCCAGTTTTGATCCAATCTCTTCAAGCAGTGGCCCAATGATAGGTTTCAAATGTTGAACCTTCCCAAAGCCAGCTGTACACAACTTCCATTCACTCCATAGCTACGAAAGCCCAAGAATATAGCTTTATTTTATTTCCCTTGTTTTCAGTATGTACCAAATGGTGATATTTCTTGCAGATTCACAAGCACAGCATGCATGCCACAAGCCCAATGGAAGTCAACTCCATTGAGTTGACAAGTCCCAGCTTCTGGTAGAAGAAGGACTCCTTCCTACTCCTTTTACTTACATGACTGGGGAAAGATGGAATTTGAAATGCCATAACTCAATACCATCATAGGGGAGTTTGTCATAGTACACAAAGCCCTGAAAGTTCCACAGTTAAGACCCCTATGTACCAGCATTTTGCTAGGAGGTAGTGCTCTGCCAGTTCCCTTCCTTCCCCTATAGGCAGGGCCTGTATTTTGGCTGTCATTATAAACCTTACAAGCTAATAAACATGGAAATTGGACTATGCTTTGTACAGCCTACCTACGGTGCTTCAGTGTTTAGCCTTCACTGTTTTAACAGTGGGGAAAATCTTTAGATGTGTGGTGAAGAGGAAAGGATAGGAAAACAAACGGTCATTTCTTTCAGTACAATGTGAGACTTTCCTCTACTATCACAGCGAAAAGAAAAGGTGTTTCTTCTGCCCCCATCAGTCATAACATTTAAATCACAAGGCTAGCCATGAAATCTCATGCATCATTTAGATCTTTGATGTTGAAATGACTACATAGTAAAAACATGTTGGCAGGGCTAAAGCGTTTGCTGTCAAAAGGGAAACGCTGATTTATTTTTTTTTTGAACAGTTCTTCTCTTTCGCTTTCATGAAGCTGCATTATCATAATCCCCAAGTTATAGCTCTGATGAGTAATTACTCCTGCAGAGTGGTTAGAGAACTGCTACTCAAAATCCTCATTAAAACACTTATGCATTTCTTCCATCTTTACCTTCCAGCTATTACCAATTACAATGATGTGTGTATAAATATACACTTCCCTCCTTGATGATTATCCCTATTTCTCCTGCCTAATTCATTCAGTAAGGCCACAGTTCAATGCTTTTGAGGCCACAATGGCCTCAATGGGAATTAAGGCTGACGTCAGAAATAGTGAATTGTGGCTTCTGTGAATGAATTTGATGGGAAAAATCACACTGAATATCATTGAAAGACCTCCTACTCATGCAGCCAATGGCAACTTGCATAGTATGAAATAAGGACCTCACTTTAAGTACAATCAGTAAAAGTAATTGACCATTTGAGATATGCTCTTCTACTGTCGCTTTAAGGAGAAGAAACAGAGCATAGTTTTTTACAGACTCTCTCTATACACATATTTATATGATTATACAGTGGGGATTTCTGACCAGTGCGAGAAGATATTTTTGTTTTGTTTACCTCACCTGCAGCCTGAGAGGTCAAAACTCATACACACTCCCAGGAGATGCTCTTCTGCTTTCTGAAAAGCAATATGTTCCAAGGTAATGCAGCTGATCATTGTAAATAAAAACACTGATGAACACTGATCTCATTTCCAATGTCCTTCAGAAAAAAGTTGTGTAATTTAGCACAGAACCTAGATTTGTTGCTTCCATTATGAGCCCTTTACCAAGAGAAGGCTGAGAGAAAAGTACCAGTATTACCACCTGCTTTGGGAAGTTATGCCTCTATTAACAAATCTTCAAAAGCAGAAACTTTAGGAGTTAGGCTATTCCTGGCCCCCTCTACCTGAGGCTGTGGCAATGGAAACACACACTGATAAGACCAAGAGAAAGAAAATGATCCCATGCAAACCCTTGGGATCAAAACAGCCTCCCCATCTCTTCAAGTAATTTAAACAACTTCCTTAAACATCTTTGACCTCCCCACTCTCTTTGGTGCAGATGAAAGGCTCTGCATTGGGTCCCACTACCTTTCAACTTCCCCAGTGTCTCAGAATAGGAGATAAGTTCTGTTTCCAAAAAACAAAACATTAGAGGTGTATGACAGAAGATGTGCACTGGTAGCAACCTTTCCTTACTTCTATGTGAAAATAAGGACCTTCATATTTTTAACAGACTCAGCATCTCAGCTGCTCTGGGTGGTCATTTAATACAGCCACCCGTTTATGGGCTTAAGACACTCCAGCTACTGATTCAACTTCTAAAATTCATTGGGCAGGAACATCCAACTTGGAGAACTGCATCTAGAGACAGAACATCACCCAGGAAAATCTCCTCCCCTTCCATTAACCCTACAAAGCAGTTGAGTAGCACATACACTACAAAAGGGTGGCCCTCTGATGCAAGCAAGAAAAAATGGATGCACTTTATCCTCTGCATAGAGATAGGTATTTATGGCCAGCACATAACAGACTAGAAAAGGTCCTTCACTAACTAGAAAGACTCATATTGTGCGATATCTTACGCCTTTTTTAAGGAAGATACAAGGGAGATACCATGCCCATAGTATTTACAAACACAGAAACTGATTTCTGTAACAGTGTTTCCTGCTTTGCTCAAAAGCTGTACATATCTGAAATCTTAATGGCTCTTATGTGTCCTTTGAAATGTCTAAGGCTCGCATCCAGGAAGAGCAAAACTAACAGGATGCGTCTCGCTCTGAAAACACATTTTAACTTCATAAGATCATTGACAAACATCTTTACACAAGAAGTTAGCAGAGAAAACAAGCATTGAATTTCAAGAGCAGGTAGGCTGAGCAGTAAAACCAGAGCATCAGCCATTCCACAGGAGATAATCCATTTTATCCCCAGCAAGGCAATCAGAAATAAGTATTAATAGCTCAGCTTTAAATTGCTCAATATTACTAAGCTACAAAATTCAAAAACTGAATGATTAACCAACAAGAATGAAGGCTTAAAGCAGTGAGAAATCACTCCTCCCTCAAAAAAAAATAGTCACATAATTTTTTGACTTTTCCTCAAGAAACACAAGGTTATCACTTTTTAACACTACTCTTTAAATTCACATTTTACTTCTCTGTCATGGAACACAACCTTTGCTAGAAGATTTACAATAGGAGAACAGCACTTTGCAACACATGGACTTTAAAAAACAATCAAACACAATTTCAAGATCAGATCTTAAGTTATAACTGAACTACAGACAGACAATCTGCCTCAATATTGTATTAAATTCACCCAAAGTAAGCAGCAGTACAAGCAACTAAGCAGTAGATACAGATTCTGAATACAGTCATTTCTTCCTCTGTAAGGTTGTACTATAGCTAACTACTCACAAACCTCCCTAAGTAGGAGAGAAAAGTCAAGGCTTCAAAAGGTAAAAAAAACAAACAAACAAAAAAACCAGTTGCTTTCCAAATTCCCTATCTACACCAAGGCATACATGCCCCATTCCCTGGGCAGAAATGCCTTTTAAAAGAAATGCTTCTAAATCTGTTCAGGTCTTGCTTTCTTAAAAGTTATCCAAAAAATGACATCAGAAATCTTCTCTTGAAGAAAGGTTTGAGCTCATTTGCCACAAGCAAAAAGGAGCACAGATGTTGTTGTATGAATTTATAACAGGGTTTTAAGAAAAACTCTGAAGATCCAAGACAACAACTTCATTTGCTCCCCACATGCATTCAGATGCTCCTTTTTTAAGCCAAATATTCTGCCACAATAACCTCTAGTTAACACCATAAGAAGTGCTGTACCATTTGCAGCAATTAAAATTGGACAAACCAATAAATCGTTGTGACAATCCCAAACTTACCTGAAAATTAAATGCAACAAAGACACTCAGCTGCAGCAGTTCCACGCTGGCCTTCCAAGAGCTAGAGTCTCCCAGGGATAGCATGCTCCACAAACATATCAAGAGGATGACCGTCCCAAGCAGACTGAGAAAGCCCACACCACATACCTACAGCATTGCTAAAGAAGAAAAGGAGCACGAAAGCTTTATAAGCTACTACAGAAATGCAGCTATAGTCAGAGATTGCAGAGTGAGAACAGGTGAGACTGCTCTGGGTAATTAAGGCACCAGGTGCCCTCAAGGCTTGCTCAGACACAAATGATGAAATTGATTGCAGCTGGCCAATGAACCCCCCACAATCACCCACTGGTGAAGGGGAACTGAAATCAGTCACTTTAAGCACCTGCAAGCATTACTTTGTTGCTTAAAGAAGTACCTGTTTAGAAGGGAGATGTGTGGACATACACACTGCAGGCTTTTAAATGATGCAGAACTAAATATCTCTAAAAGGTCTGCAAGTTATACAGCACCCTGGACTAGGGTGAAGACAAAATGAAGAATCACAGGTGTTGTAAGGGACCTCTAGCAATCCCCCAGTCCAACCCCTTCATCAGGTTCCTCCTCACCCAGCTCTCAGCCTGCCCAAGTGTTGCTGAATGGCAGCACAGACTTCTATTGCGTCAGCCACTCCTCCCAGCTTTGTGTCATCAGCAAACTTGCTGAGGGCAGACTCTGTCTCCATCTGCTCTGCTCTGATCAGGAATTGCCTGGAGCTCTGTACCCAGTCCTAGGCCCCCTGGTACAAAAAAAGACAGGAATCTCCTAGAGAGAGTCCAGCAGAGGACCACAAAGATGATAAAGGGTCTGGAGCATCTCCCCTGTAATGAAAGGCTGAGTGAACTGGGTCTGTTCAGCCTTGAGAAAAGAAGACTGAGAGGCGATCTCATTCATGTTTATAAATATATTAAATGTGGGAGTCAAAGGGATATGGCCAACCTCTTTTCAGTGGTTTGTTGGGACAGAACAAGGAGAAATGGCCATAAACTCACGCTTAGGAATTTCTACACCAATATGTGAAGGAACTTCTTCATGGTAAAGGTGACGGAGCACTGGAATGGGCTGCCCTGGGAGGTTGTGGGTTCTCCTTCTCTGGAGATACTCAAGACCTGCCTGGACACCTACCTGTGCAGCCTGCTGTAGGGAGCCTGGTTTGCAGCGGGACTGGACTCAATGATCTATAGAGATCCCTTCCAACCCCTACAGTTCTGTGATTCTATCCCTTCACCCAGCTCACTGAGGAAGATGTTGAACAAGTCTGGATCCAGCACCGTGCCTGTGGAACACAGCTAGTTACAGGCCTCCAACCAGACTGTGGCACTGATCATGTCTCTCTGTGCTCTACCAGTCAGCCAGTTCTCAGTCCATTCTGCCATCCTCTCATCTATCCTACACCTCCTAAGCTTTGTTACAAGGATGTTGTAGGAAGCAGCATCAAAAGTGCTGCTGAAGTCAAGGTACATGTATACTGCTCTCCCCTCATCCACCCAGACAGACATGACATCATAGATGATGGCTACTAGATTGGTCAAGCATGATTTCCCTTTGGTAAACTCCTGCTGACTACTTCTGATAACCTTATTTTCTTCTATGTGTAGGAAGACACAGTTGGAACCTGAGATATCTGCAAACCCATTTGTTTCTTCTGTTTGTGTTTTTGAAAACATTTTTCTTCTTAAGGAATTGACTAAGTTCATTGGCCCCATCCAACGCTGTATGGGAAATGGTGTGACATTTCTTCTGACAATTAACATATTTACGGTTGTAGTCCAAGAGCTTCTCCTTTTGTAGACCCACAAAATGGCCAGTCTGAGAGTCATTCCTCTGCACACAGGCTTTTAGCAAGAAATGACTCTGAAACATCTCATTTTATCACAGTTTAAGAACAACATGCAGTTCATTCATGCTAGGGAGCTGCTTATTCTGGATTGAACAAAACTGGGGTTGTTTAAGAGCAAGAAATAGCCATAAATTGTGATCACCTAAATAGGAGTATCATTTCATAAAATACTTTTTATGTGAGCCCTTTTTCACAATCTGATTAGGTAAGTTGTTATAGCCACTGTATATTTTCAGCAGTTGTACCTCTAACTTAGAAATAATGGTGCTGTATTGACCACAAGATAACCCTTCTTCATTATGAATAACATCAGATTATATATCTTCCATACTTTTTTGCTTTATTCAACAGTTTTTGGTGTGCCTGACCTTATTCTATTAATGCTAAGCAGAATTAATTAAAGCCACATTTTTTTTTTCCTACTACAACATATTTTGCCTAAAAAAAATAATGTATTTCTCCCTGATTAATTTTTCATAACTTAAATTATTACCTTTTTCCAGGGTTGTCACTGTTCCATATTCTTTTTTATGAGCCACGATTTTTTTAAGTATAAATCTGAATCTGCTTTCCTAACGTGAACAGCTGTTACACTTGCATAGTCCAGGCAGGGCTCCCAGCAGCCTGGATCTGAAAGTTTGGCACTGTGACCAAAATGCTATGCAGTCTAATGCATGTGCTGTGGGGCTGAGGGAAACATGTAGAGGCTACTGGGCCAAGAAACCAGCACTGTGGTAATGTCTGCTGATTGCCAAGTCTGCATATTAAGGAGGAGATATCTGATCTCATTTCTATATGCACAAGTCTGCTTCAGGTTGCAACTAGCTATTTTTTCCCACACGTGCCACTTTTGTAGCAAGGAGTCATCTAGGCTCTTGAAAGTGAGGTATGCCACAGATTTCTGGGGCATGTGGAAATCCTGCGTGGATGTTTTGTGAATGGTTTCCTTCTCATTTCATCACTTCCCTAGAAAGGCTTGATTTGTGCCTGCATCACATGTTTGTACAGTTTAGACAGCTGCAGTGAGGTAGGGAAGGACTCTGCTAATAAGTCAGTGTATGCAAGTAATGGAAAAATGGGATTTATAGCTGCGATTCTGCTTATTGTGGTCAAGAATATGTGTTGCTTCCTAGTGTGCAGAGAATAGCCCTCTGAATTCTTGGGCCAAATGTGGAGTTGCTTCCCTTGTAATTAAATACAGCATTTCTCTGGAACTTTATGTTTTAAGAGACACGATGAAGGTGAAAAACTATGTCAAGAAAACTATGGAGGACAACTCCAGTTCCCACAGCAAACTCAGTGAAACTGAGATAGCAGACAGCACTGGTTATAAGAAATTTTAAAGGACTTAAAGAATGGGAAATACATTCCCCCCAGCCCTAAAATCTTAGTGAAGTAACAGCACTGGATTTAATGTGACATCATCCCTTCTCACTTCAGGCCATATTTTCTCTGCCATACTTTGGATACACTTGTTGCATAGCTTCACCCAGTAGCTAAATCTTTGCTAATCTGTGCTAAGTAGGTTCCAGTCTGACATTCAATGAACAGTATTATTTCCTGCACTCTGTAAGCATTAAATGTATTTGACCAAGACATTTGGTATGGAAAAGCTCAGTATGGAGCAATCTGTTCCTGAGGTTATGCTTTCCTCCTACTCAACAGTGCTATTTTCATTTCTTCATTGTTGCCAGAGGATCTTGCCATTTCCTGGCAGTTCATGTATATAAGCAGACAAACTAACATAAGTAGAAGGCTCACCTGTGCAATACTGGAAAAAGCATTAAAAAAAAACCTGCTTGTTTCTTCTGTTTTCCTGGCAGGCTCAGAGTACTTGCATAGCCCTCTGTGGATTCTTCCCCCAATTATTTGCAGCATACCTAATACGTTTGAGATTAAAATGCAGGGAGAGAAGGGCAGCACGGTTGTTGATAGCTATAAGCGAAAAAGTCTGGAGTCAGAAGTGAAGCAGTTAAAGCAGCAGCAGCAGCATGTTTACTAAGCCATTTGAAGTTGATAGCCCACACGGCCCAGCTTTTTTCTCTATCTTCGTAAACCGCAGTGAATTGATGGAATGACCTGGACTTGATCTTCAGGGCAATATGTCTGATGGCACCACTGGATTGATAAATTGATTCAAAACTATTACCATGGTGAAAAAGCAATAAGGTCATAAAAATTGCATCAGCTGGCTAAGTAAATCCTGGCATTTCATGACAAGTAATGCAGAAGAATCGCAAGAGGATCTGGGCATGAGGCTGAATGAGTGAGCGAGAAATGACTTTGAAGAGCTCATCATCTCCGATCTATTCTTCCTGCCAGCGATTCATGCCTTCGCATAGTGCCACTTCATTATGGGGAAATAACTGTACACTTCTAGCATATTCCTGGCCGTCCCTGGCGGCCCCTGGAGGACCCTTAGCTGGTTAATACCTCATCATGGGCTTCATTGAACACTTTAATCTGCACTTGTGTGATCAATAGAATCCTGGTGTAAATTAAAAGGACAATTTCATGTAATCAAGCCTGTTAATGCTCATTTTGAAAACCATTATTTGTGGAAGGCATTTCGAAGAAAATTACAAAGCGACAGGCTGATGCACTCAGAGCTGATTCCAAAGCAGGTCTTTCTTGTGGCTGTGGGCATCAGGTTGGTGGGGGCCCATCAGCAAAGATATTGCCGTGACAGGGGAAGGAGGTAGGAAGAAGTAGAGAGGGGTGGTAGGAGAAGCAGTCCAGCAGGAACGTGCACCTGCTTGCTTGCCTTCATGCCGGGAAGAAAATGAAATTTTCCAGTGTTCTATTTCTGTGGCAAATTCAATTACTGTGGGGACTTGTTCAAAGCGGTGTAACTTCCAAGAGGTAGAAATTGAAAATCTGGCAGCTAATGAAATGGCAAATCACTAGTAAGTTAAGACAGGGGCTGTCAGTCAGATACAACAGCTAGAGAAAAATAGCCCCTTACTTCCTGTTTTCAACATGGTTGTCATTCTCCATGACTTCCCCTCAAAAAGCAAAATAAAACCTTCTAGGACACCTCAGTAATTATCTTACTGGAGCTTAAATAATCCTCAGTGTCACACGGTGTTTATTCCAAAGAAAGCATTAGTCTGCTCCACCGAGGAAGACATATTTTGCTTTGAGGATAAGATTTGCCCAAAGCAAATCTGGACATTCAAGCAGCTCCTGCTTCCAGTTGGTCAGACACCAACAGTTTGGAACCTCTGGAAACAAGAGACAGGGCAATCACTGAATGCTTTCCAACCATTTCAAAACATACTGCATGACCTCAGCTGACCAGCACTGCCTAGAAGATAGAGATCATTTGCCAGGTGCCTGTTGAATATACCAACCTGCCACTTTGACAACACTATTTGTAGTGTTGAAGATACACCCTATATCTTGAAAATGAAGTTCCATACAGGGACACAGAATAAACCCCATCAATATTTAAATGCTTCTCTTTGTGCCCCTCTACGCACATGTATACCCATTACTGAGATCTTTACTTTTTCTTAAAATCTAGTCCCTCTTCGTTTTCTTCTCTGGTTTGGAACAGCCTGAACTCTTGTTGGGCTGTCACTTGCATCAAGGCTAACTTCCAAACTGAGCTTTAGCAACAGTAATGGTGGAAGATGCTGTTAGGGACTGCAGTCTGTACTTAATCCCAAAACTGTAAATGGAGTAGAAGCAGCAGAAACTAGAAGCTCACTGCCTTTCCAGAACTTCCTTCTGTGCAACCCTTGTAGGAATCCCTTCTTACCAGTATTGGTTGTTTCCTCAGCAAAACATGTGTTCATCTCCACTTATCCATACTTCTGCTCTCAGTGAATGGTCATTCAATAATCACTCAGTCTCTTCTGAAATAAGACACTGAACTAAAATATTTGTCTATTAAGATCAGGCAGGCACTCACAGGCACATTGAAATGGAACAGGCAGCCTAAATTCAGGCTAAATAGACTGCAGCACATAGGACCTTCAAGTGCAAAGAGCAACTTTTTACTTACAGGACAAAATTTATACCAGCTTAAATAAGAAAAACAACATAGCAGAGAAAGCTATGCAAGCCTTCCCAAAATAAACTGTCACACGACAATTTATTTTTGAACAAATAGATGAAGAAGAACTCTAAATGCATTTTAATTACACAGAAAGTACTCAACCAAGAGTAATTGTAATTGCAGCAACTGCCACACCGAAAATTCCAGACAGAAGAGAAATGTAACAGCCCAAGCTAATCTTGCAGTACTACTCCCACCTCCAAACTTACTCAAGTAAGGAGCCGTCATTTTCCATAAAGGGATGGCTGTCTCTAATTTCTTGCATCTACTCTCTTTCCTATATGATAAAGGCCATAAGCTATCTGACCTGCTTCTGATATAGATTGGGGTAAACATCAAGATAAGACTGGGCTCTATAACACTCCCTTGGTAGCTGTCAATGGTGAGGTTCTTCCATGGCAAAGGGGCTTACAGACAAAATAGCCACAAGGCATATGCATTTGCTGCATGTCTTTATGCCACTATTTTTCTTAATGAAGTCACCTAAGCTTCAGATGATCCCTCTGTTGCCATCCAACATATTTGGTTCAGTTGCCCTGATTTTAGTTCTGTTCTAGAAGGAGCCAACATAAATACTCAGGCAGAGTTGGATAACAAAAAAAAAAATAATAATAAATTAGCATGTGTGATGGTAGGATTTACATAAAGATGTGGCATGGAAATACATTTATTTCTATATAGTTAGATTTCTCAAAAGCCAGCGACAGATTGATTGCCCGCAAAAGTAAACTGTGAATGGTGTATAGATTCCTTACTTCAGCCATGTTTTCTTTTTGTCTGACCAAGCCCAGACATCAGCAGAAAGGCAGGCTAATTAATCTAGGAATCAGAAGGAGCGTGCTAAATTGCTCAAGATTAATCAGGAAATAGAACTAAGTAACTCTAATATTAACACACGTCTGAAGAAGAGAAAGCCATGAGGAAGGATGCTAATAATGCAGTACTTCTACTTATTTTTATCTCATTGTCTGTTTTGGAATGAAACTGTTCTCACTCCAAAACTAAGAAAGCAAGAGGACTAAGACTTGGTTAATGAGGCTAATCACCAGGAGGCGTCCTGTGAACTTGACAGAAGTTTTCCAATGTCTGTGAAAATTTGTGTTGGCTGGGCAGACAGAAATTCAAGTTAAGCATATTTATTTTGAGAAGAACTACAGAAAATGAAAGGAAGTGGGAACAACATGAGTGAAGAGAACAGAAGTTGACCCTACACATTTAGAGAAGTAAATTCTTCAAAGTGAACTGAAGGTAGAAATGATATCTCGTACTCATGACAAATCAGATTTAATCTTTAGAATTTTTAGCAGTCTGTGTGAGAAAATAATATGATCCCCATTTTCGAATGTCCTATACAGTTGTAAAGAACAGAAAAAGAAAAAAATCTAGGTATACACTACTGCGCAGACAGCATACATTTTGTATGAACAGTAATAAGTTCCACATTCCATACTCCAACAAGTCAACTGACCTTCACAGCAAACCTTAATGTGTAACATATCAACCTGGACCTAAGAATGGGAGGATTGCATACTGATGCTGATACAAAAATGTACGTAGCATTAATAAAGGAGAATCATATTCCTTACTTATGAATAAAGAAATCTAACCTGAAGTCAGTACACAAATCCCAGAACAGAAAAGTTCACTTGGACAATACCCTAGCTTTACATTCTACACTTACATTTTTAATATTGCAGTACTTAGGCTTTTTAAGTACAACTACTACAAGTAATTCTCAGTGTAATTCATTCTTATATTAAAGACTGCACTATACATAGTTCAGATCTAGAAATAGTAGCTTTGGTTATGGCTGTTAATCTACTTGGTCTCCCTAAAAAAACAAAACTTGCAGCCATGCTAACTGTCTGTACTTCTTGTCCCTCCCCGATAGCTTTTCAACCCAAGAGATTCAGACCAATTCTGATGATCCTTGAGGTCCCTTCCAACCCGGGTCATTCTGTGATTCTGTGTGATTCTGTGATGGACAAGCAGTGGTCTTGAAGACAAAGAGTTCCCACTGCAGCCAAGTAGAAGAGACAGGGAGAGAACAAGCCCCTGTCAGGGCCTCTGGAGAGATCAAAGCCATGACATACGCTCACCAGCAGGGACACAAATGCTGTTGGACTCTCTCCAGAGAGTCCACACAGAAGCACATTCTTGAGACAGACCCACACAGAGCTGGACTTTATCAGCCCTCCTGTTAAAAGCACTGCTTGTCCCACCCGTGCAGCTCCTTACAGCAGTGACCCCAAATGACTTCCGTACTCATAGTACCCTAGTTACAATGAATTGAGAGGTGATGGAGGAATCAAATCACTTTCACACAGGAGGGATGTATTGCTAAAGTAGTTTCCTTTGCACTGGTAGGAAGCCCATTTGTATAACAGTGTATAACTCACTTTATGTTTGATGCCAAGGACCTGCAAAAATGAAAACTGGAATAATCCAGCAGAAAAAATATCAGCATGCATTCTGACTTTCCTGACTTTCAGGTTGCATAAGCAACCTGAGCGCACGGCCCTCACTTCACCTGGGTGTTAGGTGCCAGTGCCTCGATGGCAAGCAGAGAGCCATCAGGTTCACTGCCTGCTGCTTTTGTACAAAGTAGCTTAGCGCAGAATCATCTTAAGCATGCATTAATTACACTGCACAACATTTATGATATGCAAACAGAAGCTGTCTTCTCTCCTACAGAGAGAGGCTGACCTCCACACAGGCAGACTCCAAGTCTCCGGCAAAGCTTTGCTGAAATCAGCAGAGCTCTGCAGAAAGATGACAGTACAGCTTGGACTGCAAGACTGGGACTGAAACCCACATGAAGGAACAGAGAAAAATAGTGCCTGTTTAAAATGTGTTGAAGTCCAAGAATTTACTGGATAATAAATAATTTGCTAAAATTCTAAGATGAACTGGAGCCTTATAATGATTTTACTACTAATTCAATCATTCTAGAATTCTTGATCTTAATTAATTGTTGTTGGCCTAATTATAAAATTTCTTCCATTTTATAATGAGTATAAAGTTCTGAAACATAAATTGAAGATATCCACATATTTAATAGTTGTTTCTTAACCTTTTAGGGCATTTCATTTTGTGCAGTCAATGAAATCAGTGTGAGCTTTTTTTCATTTATGTATAGGACATTATCTCAGATATTATTGATCAGAAAAAAGGACAGGTAGTGTTTGTGTTCTCCTTTTTCTCTTCCCCTCTGTAATGTTTCCCTGCCATGAATACAGTTATTATAGCACATCCCACTCCAGCACTCAGCTGATATACCCATTTATGGTCTCCATTCACTGTTTTGCTCCTTTTCAGTTTACTTGATCTTATGTCATCTTTAACAAAGCAGCAGAACAACTGTCATGCTACTCCAGAAGATGTCCAGAAGATGCCATCATCTCATTCCAAACAAGTGTGTGCCACAGCTTTTTCTAAGAAGAATCCAGCAAACCAATAGAATCAGCATAAACCCCCATTATAAAAACAGCTGCATGCTAGAATCATAGAATTGCTCAGTTTGTAAAAGACCTTAAAGATCATCAAGTCCAACTGCAAAGAAGAACCATGAAAGGACAGAACAGGGTAATGATGCTGTTGATCTTGCAAATTGTTGGAATAATGCATCAGTGGAAAGCACTCAGATTGTCTTTTAGGATGCCTACTTTTGCAATCTGCCGCTGGGAACTGCTTTAGTAGGGGGCTGGACACAGTGATCCCTAGAGGTCCCTTCTAACCTCCATGATTCTGTGATATATCTGGAGAATATCATCCAAAACAGACCGTCAAGGATGGGCTGTACAAGGAAAACCTGAAGTCTGCAATGGCCACACTAAGGTTTTGAAACATTCTTTCTACTCTCCTTCCACAATTTTTCACTAATTAACTCCTTCTGGTTTCATTGGGAGGCACCACACAACAGTCTGGTGATGTAGCCTTGATTCTTGGAAATCCCCATCGTGGTGGGAACATGTCCCTGAAGGAATTGTTCTTCATGGAGGATGAAAGGTTTCTAAGAACCATGAAATTAAATCAAGTATAAAAAAAAAAAGAGTTAAAAGTAGAAAATGAATTAATAGGATTGCAATCTCAAAGAAACAGTGATTTTTTCAGAGTAAGTGATAAATGATAACAGCCAGCTATTCCTGGAGTCTGTTTCTCTCGTATCCATCAGTCAGCGCAAAGCCAGTAATGCCAACTCTCACAGTGCTTCAGAAGTGGCATTCCTTCAAGATGATAAATCCCATTCCTGAGACCCTTTCCCAAAACATATGCAACTCAAGAGGGCAGCTCCCCCCAATACAGTCCCTGGGAGTTAAATTCAGAGCTCGCCTTCCCTTCAAGGTTCCTTGCAATCCATAAGCTTGCTGCTTAATTGAAAAGTAATGAAGATATCCATGCTTAGCATTTCCCTCAAGACTTTTGACTGCTGTAGCCAAGCTTTTTCATAGACATGTGAAGAATGCTTAAAGTGCTCACATCCCTCAGGTGTTGCCAGGCAGCTTTGTTTACTGGCTATCCAAAAAATGACTCTTATCTGTCAGACGTGGCTGCATACTCTGAAGACATAAAAAATATTATGTATCCACCCTCCCTTCAGATCAGCTGGGGAGGATTTAGGTTTCAGTTCAACATGTGAGCTAAAAAAAAAAATTACATTTTACACAATCATATAGAAAAAAGCAGTGAACACAGCTCATTACCAGTTTTTGACAGGGCTCAGTATGTCAGCAATGGAATCCACATGAGGATTATGTTTTGCAGTGCCAGACACCAAAACCTGACTGACTGGCTTTGAAAAGCAGCATGCAATCAGGCGTCACAAAGAATTAACACACACTGAGAAGCTGCAAGATAAAGAACACCTTGTAAGGAGGTGCTGGTAGCATCACCTCTGCAGCATTACTTCAGAGGGACAAAGTCCCCACATTTCTTCCCCCAGAGCTCTGAAACCCCTGAAACGAGTCTGTCTAGATTGCACACCCCTCCTATTGCTCAGCTTCTCTTTGAGCTCCATGCATGGTGAAGAGTGGACATGGACAAGTTTTGAATATATACTCCAGGATCTTTTAACCATTTTCTTCTCATGTATAAAGGAAATATGACTTTTTATAAATCGAATCCCCTCTCACCCACCCATTACATTTATTCAGGGGAAGCACATAACACCTGCGACTCTCACAGACACCAAGTGCTCTGCTGTTGCTTTCTTTGGACACATGGAATAACTTCTGAACAAGAGAGCACCTTCTTAATGGCTCCATTTCTCATTTACTTCATTTCCTTACCGATTTATTTTAAGTGGACTGTCTTTTTAGCTTTGATGCTGTTTTCTGTCATGAGCAGAGAAGAAAATAGTCCATTGTAGGTCAGTAATAACAGAAAAAGAGTTTAGATTTCCACAAAATGATTTCCTCCAGACACAGAATATTCAAGACTGCAACTAGTAATAATAATAGGAGACTGGAGGCATTTTCCTTTCATCCATGCACATCTCCTCCTGTCCATGAGAACAGACACAAGTTTCCATTAACCAAAGACACCAGAATACTGATGAGTCTCTGGGAAGAGCTCTGTTCGTTATTGCAAGTTGGCAAGACTTGCTTTTCTGACTCTATCCCTTGAATGTTAAAGAACCATTAGAAGTGGATGAAAAATACAATTAAAGCAATTTCATCTTTGCAGGAAAGGGTATCACACAGGTGAATCAATACACCTCAAAATATACATACAGAGATGAGGCATAGGAAACCATCAGCTGCAGGAGTTGAGATTTTTCAGCCTGAGGAGGTTAAACTGGATGCGTGACAGAACAGTCATAAGATACATAAACATTTTGCTGGAGACAGGAAAAGAACGTCTTGTTCTCCACATTCAAATGGAGGAGCCAAGGAGGAAGGGCCATAAGCTGCAGGCAGAGAAAAGTAAATTAGGTATTTTTAAAAAAATGATTTCTAATGGGGAAGATAATAAAAGCCATGCAATGGACTGCCTGGACAGGCTGTGAAGCCCATGGAAAGGAAGACCTTCAACCTTTCCTTGGACAGACGTCTGTCAGGAAGAACAGAAGTGTCACTGAAGCTTCTCCAAGGAAAGAGATGATCTGTAACATCCCTTCTGCTCTATTTTTCTGCATATTCTGCAGTTAGATTAGGAACGCAGCTGGGGAAAAATAAATAAATAAATAGATCATGGCAGTCAGAGGGAGAAGTCTCTACCTTTGGCTAGTGAAGAATCTTCCAGGTGCACTTGTGTCTCAGTACAGTGGTTGTTTTCAGACAGAGGAATGACACTAAAAGTAAAGTCTAGCAAGGCCTAAGAACATCAATACTACATCCTAAAGCTGAGGGCTGGCATTTATAGTTTCTCAGATGGTAATGACATAGCCATTTGCTCAGGTGTACACACAGTTTTGGGTCATAAATAGCTCAGTGAAAGGACTGCCCCTAATTGTCTCCAGCCTTTTGTTTGTACACCACCTGGCACAACACTGCTGACCAGGGTAAACTGCAACAGAAAAGTTAACTGTCAAGTTAAGGAAAGAGACAAGCATTTAAAGGAAGCTAACTTGACTGCTAGAAGTATTCATTTGGTGGAGTCTACATTGAATGGTCTATACATTTAATTACATTTAGTCAACATTTTCTAGGGGAAATCACTGGTGGGAACTGACCCATAAGAAACCCTTTCTAGAGCTCTGAGTTATGGAAACAGGTGAGGGAGAAAAAAATTTCTCCTCTACAGGAAATGATTACTACAACCTCTCTGTGGAGATGGAATGCCTCAGTTTATGAGGCTTCCAGACCAACGCTCAGTTAAGAAGCAAATGTTTAAAACGCTAAGTAGGCAGAGCTGTCCATTTGACTATTTGGCTCAAGATAGTTCAGAGGTTACCCTTGTGATACAGAAGGCTGAGGCAATCACGGAAATCATGATAAATGTGTTTTCCAATGTAGTGCCCTGAATGCTAGCACATTTTTTTGCTGAACATTATAGGGATACTTTGCCCACTACATAATTGATTTTCCAGTAAAACTTAGACTCCTTCCTGATTCCAATAGAAATCTGCAAACCATTTTCTTTAATTATCCAGCACTAGAGTAGGAAAGGGAGCAGACGGTGGAAGTGCAGCAGTGTTGCTGAGTACTAGAGTTTAGTAGCTGTGAGAATATCTGTTGAACTGTGCATGTGTGTGTATGTCCACATAAGCAAGGGTATCTGCAATGCCCAACAGGTTTCACAAATCACAGTAATACTTAAGCAACTGAATATGTCTCCAGCACACATTCAAGTATTCAAAGTTGCTGGATTCAGCACAAAACTTTTCTTATTATCCCAAAAATTTCTTCTAATTTGAACAGAAAGTACCAAAGCCTCCTATCAATGAAGAACTGAAAAGCCGTGCCATATACATATTCAATTCTGAAACTTACAGAAGATGTAATTTGGAATAAGTCTTCAGGTAGTTCAAGACCAATCTGCATAAGCTCTGTGTACTGTACACAAAGCATCGTCTGACAGTTGGACCAGATGATCTTAGAAGTCATACCAGCAAACACAGTCTCTTCTCCAACACAATGCATTTAGATGCATTTGATGCTGTTAGTGCTTTGTCCCAAGGCACCAATAGTCAACCTGCTGGTCATAACAGGAATTCAGAGACAATGAACTTAAAAAGAAAAAGTGCTAGGTGTCACATCAGCCTGCAAGTTGCTGGATTTCTTTGCAAAGCATCAATAGCCAGTTGGCCACATCCTTTTCTCAGGTAAACATTCCCACAGTCACATGAGCCCATGCTATCATTAGACAGTTTCTAGATAAGTAAGGCTGTCCTGTTTCAGCAAAGAGAGAAAGTACTGGAAAAGCAAATATCCGTAAGTACTCTGCAAAGGCTTTCTTACCACTCCTCGCAGTGCACTGTTGGCAAGAGATGGGAGCATACTGCTGAAATGCAAATGCTTATTCCTCTGAGAGTGGATCCAAGTACTACAATTGAAACACAACATACAGGAAAAAAACAACAGCCACTAAGTCCAAAACTACTAGAAGGAACATAGCAAGAACTTAAGGCGTCTTTACCCTTCTGGTAGTTCACTTAGCTCCCAGAGAGACCCACTCATGCTAATCTTTACTATTTTCCAGAATATTCCGAAACAAAACTCTCTCTCAATGTAAAAGTCCATTACTGCTTCCTTTCCTTTTCCCTCTCAAATAACCTGTTTTGCAATCACAATTTCCTTCAAAAGTTCACAAAAGGTAGAGGGAGGAGATGAATAACTAGTGCATGAGTAGCAGGAATGAATGGAGAAGGCAGGTAGATGGGTCTGCGTGCATCCATTTGTCTATGCACTTGCCAGAGTCCTGTTGCAAAACAAGGTATATCATATTGCAGTAGCGAGGGCATTGACTATTTTAATTCAGAGGTATGCATCCAGGGGCTAAGGCCCTCTTGTCATTGATACACTTGACTGGCAGGCATGGATCTTCCCTGTCAAAATATCCAAGTGTTTAAGTAATGACTAGTGCCACTTGAGTGGAAAAAACTAGGCAAGCTGTCAATACAACGGGTGTCAGAAGCACATTGTTACTCATCCTAATCACAGTAATTGTACACAGGGAGAGGCAGGGAAGAAAAGGAAATGAATGCCTATCTGCTGGCAACAATGCAACTTCATTTAACCTTAACAGACCAGGCATTGATATCATTTCTTCCTGGCACTCTCTGCGATCCTGGTGTCAAAACAGCTTCTCATTTGCAATGTATGACAATTTCCTCACATCTGAAAAGACACTGCTGCAAGTCAATAGACTATAAATTGCACTTGGAAATGGGATCATCTTAACTAAAGCCTGCCTGCTTTCCCCAGGAGGCCCCAGCCTGCTCCCCCTCCTTTTAATAATTTGTATGTTTAGGTGTTCGGTCAATTTACTCTACACTTGTAATGTCTTATAGCCAAGACCATCAATCAGATTCGGTGTGACAAAAATATCCTGCTACAATATTACAGGTTATTAAAGGGATGATGGGAGAAGGCTGCATGCATTTACCGGGCCCCTTTTTTCTCATCTCAGGAAAGCTGTCACAGACCTGAGCTGGTGATTCATCTTCCCTTTGCTACCAACAGGTAGCGGCCAGGAGTGGGCTTGGATGAGTTGCTCTTGACTCCCAACCCTCGTTCCTTCTCCAGCTACCCACTGACATTTTTCCCCCTTCTAGAAGAAGGCACAGCACATTGGCCATTGCAAAGGATACCTGGGTTATTAATTCACAGCTTTCAAAAAAGCAAGCAAAGAGCCCCAGAAAAGTTCAGTTTCAGTTAAAGGGCTTCCATGAAGGGTCCATTGCAACCCGTGACAATGTATTTTTTGAGGCAGTCATGTTCACACCAAAAACATTTTGCATCGAGTTCTAAAACAAATGTTGACAAAATGCTTCCATTTGTACGTTATTTTCATATTAAGTTAGAATACATGCTATATTCTTATGTGTATAAGAAGTACGTAAGTATTTTTAAGTATCAGGACTCACCATTTTTCCTGAGCCTGAAGTTGTAAGGCAAAATGGGGAGGAGTGGAAGGGCAGCAGCTGGCTCCTCAGTTACATAGACTACAAACTGTCTGCACTAGGGTGTCTATTTATGACACTGCACATCACCACCAGAGCCACGTGTCAATCTCAAAATTGAAAAAGAAAGGGCTGAAATAAAGTAGTAAGCACAAAGAACAACGAGAGTCCTGCATGCTGCCCTGGGATTTCTACAAGTAACAGTCCAGGTCAGGAAAGGTCTGAAAGGATGCAGCAAGCAGCACACAGATGCTGGGAAGAGCTACATGATCTTCCTTCCTGTGTTGTCTTCAGTGGGAGAATCACTCTGACTGCTTGTGATAATCCAGCAGTCTTTACACTTTAAACTAATAGTCTTCCACCAAGACTGCAGTATTTCCCATCTTTTACAACAGGGGTAGTGTTGTATGCCTGATCCAGAATTCCAGCATGATATCCTCATGCTGGCAGATCAGACACACAGAGAATCGCTGGAAATAAACAGGTATTTACAGTCTGTACCACAGCTGTAAAGCAATCATGAATGGGGACAGTCTTACTCTTACAATGAAATACAGGACTGTATTCATGTAACTCTGCTCAGGAAAAAGGGAACCACGGCCCAACTCATCTGCAGTGTGCTCAACAGTGTACATTGCTGTACATTATGTACATTGCTGAAATATATATTTACAAACAGACTCAGATTCCACCCAATTTCCCCATGCTGTGCTATGTTCTGTTCCTCTTTGTTACCTATGGACTGTGATCAGAAGATGCCACAGAAAAACTCTCTGCTACTAAAATGACAACAGGCTGTACCCAGTGATGACTGAACTGCAGAAAGCTGTGTGTGGTACTCACCTCCAGCCTTGCTCAGGACTGAGTCTTCAGCAGGACATTTTATTTAAAGGTTTCTGTCACTCACAGAGTAACTTCAGGCAGGAGAACCACAGACAAGTTTTTCTGGTCCTTTCTATCCGATATACAGTTACCTATGAGGTGGCTGCTGATTTCTGTAAGGGAGCGGACACAGTAATCCTTAGAATCCTTCATCCTATTTTTTCAAGAGGCAGATGCCTACTAATTGCAGTGGAATTACAGAATAATAAAATGGCTTAGGTTGAAAGAGACTTTAAAAACTAGCTCCAACCCTCTTCTGTGGGTTGGACTGTCACCTACCAGCTCAGGCTGCCTGGCATCCCATCCAACCCAGCTTTGGGTGCATCCACATCCACAGCTTTCCAGGGCAACCTGTTTGAAATAACTATAAGAGAATCACAGAGCCCATTTACAATGTCATTTCAGCATGGAACCCTCTCAGTCTCAGGTGACTGTTATACTACACACCCATTACTCAGATTTCTCCACAAGATGGCTTTTTGTGCATAAGAAACAAGGCACACAAGACCACAGGGCTCTCCTGGGGATATTTACCTTCAATAAGGTGTTTTCATCATGAGACAACAGCTGCATCTCATGCCATGTGTTGGTCCTGAAGGCAGCACCTGCAACAACCCTATGGCTGCCACACAGCACAGAGTCCCTGGAAACCAGCAACTCATGTTTGTTTTTCACTTGTTACTGGAGACTAATGTCAGCAACATTGTTGGGATGTTTGTTTGTTTAAATGCAATTTCAAGCATGGCTGATTTCGTATACTGTTTCTTAACAGAAAAGGTCATGGATGTTTTGCTTTGCGAGCCATTAAGGAGGAAATTCATAAGGCTCAAATCTTCAGTGCAAATTAATACAGGCCTCTAAAACAACCATGAGCTCCACAGTTGGCTTTTCTTCAGTGCATCGCACTCCTGTGATTTAGGCAGCCCCGCAGGGGATTGCAGGGCAGCAGCGTTGCCTTGAGAACTGAAGAGGAGGTGTATAAAATTAGTGATTTTTCACTTTAATTTTTTTAAAGCAGCGGCCATTTTAAAAACAAAACAGCATTTTAAAAACAAAACAGGCAGCCTGACTAATTTACTATTATCTTGTGTAGCAGAATTTGGACATCAGCCACCATGGCGTGAGTTACAGCAAGGCGTGCTATAGGATGCTGTGATCTTTGTGCGGCCAGCCCATTTTTTATATATTGAACTTTGAACACACTGCAGCGTCTGCGCCTGTGGAGAGATGGCCCAGGAAACAGCTAGAATATTAAGTACCCCAATATATGTCTCCCAAAGGAGGCTGTTGCTAATATTATACATTGCAACAACATTGCCTGAATGGTTTATTAATGGTAGCAAAACAGAGTGAATACGACATACAATGATAATAACAATAAATGTTATTTATATGGTGCCTACCCACGACAGCACTCTAGAGGCCTCACAAAAATACACTTAAAATGCTGGCATTGCAGTATTAAAATATGCCCAGAGCTTCAATGAATAAAATGGATGCGATGATTAAAATGTGATTTACTTATACGCCATTCCCTTAGCAGCAAATAGACATTTTAGAGGGACAGACAGACATTTTTTTAAATGGCTGTCAACTTCATTTGCCTGTGCATTTGGAAGGCACCTTATGGCAGTATCAACACATTTTCAGCACAAGCCATCTGCAGTCAGGCTCCTTTTAGGACTCAGAGCAGATTCCAGAGCAAGAGAAGCTCCTGAAGCTTCCAGATTGCATTATGTATGCAAGCAATTATAACTGCAAGGTAAATAAAAGTGAACTTAGCTTTAAAATGTTCCTAGAGCATGAGACAAGTGTGACACAACCCAGGGATATCTAACCACATCTGAAAGGTTTATTAAGAAACAGTAACAAGACTTTGACCAAGGCCGCATTTATCTGCTAAAATCCTTTCCTTATACACTTCATCACAGCAAAGCTAAGGAGAGCATCAGCTCATAGCTCTGCCTGAAGACTTCCCCCGTTAAACACTCTCTATTATGCACCAAGACATCACGTATTGCCTCTCATCTTCCCACACCAAACACGTTTAAAATAGAAAACACTGAGCACACAGGGAGTGTGCACAGCATAACTCAGTGTTCTTATGCCCAACAAATGCTGTTTTACAGAAGTGTGAGTGTGTATTCATGCTGCCATTTTCAAGAACAACTATTCCAGCATCATAGAGAGCACACGTCAGGACAGACAGACTGTGCAGACACTTGGCTGAAAGGAAAACAATCTAGTCTGAACTAAACCTCTGATAAAAAGAGTTAATTGCTGTTTGTTGTGGGTTAACCCCAGTAGGCAGCCAAGCCCTATACTGTTGTTCACTTGCTCCCCTCAGTGGTAAGGGGAAAAAGTGAGAAAACTTGTGAGCTGAGATAGTTTAAGAGGTATGAAACACCCACTTTGAACATTCACCATTCGCAGTTCCAGCCATGTGCCCTCCCACAGCAGCTGCAACTTGGGTGTCTTATCAACACTGTTTTGATCACAGGTCAAAAACACAGTGCCAGAAGGATGGCACAAAAGGAAAAGAAGATTCTATCCCAGCAAAAATCAGCATACTTTTAGCTACTTTAAATGTACTTACATGTGTTGGGTTTTGGGGAAGCTTTTTTTGCTAGCTTGTTTTCCTGAAGACAGTAAAAATCTGAGGTCACTTATAGGAAAAGGGAGAGCTTGGCAAACAGGTGCAATCTGAAAGTAAATAATAATAAACACATAAATAAATAAATGATCAGTAAAGTATTAGTGGAATCCAAGCAGCATTTTAAAAACACCAGAGAATATGACCTATTTTCTCTGTAGAACACATAAACCATTACAGCAAAACCATCTTTAATCCCAGGGATTCTCTGTCACCACGTAAAGATCTACTGCTACCCCTTCCCATGCAATAAGCATGGCATTCTTCTTTAACTGTGAACAATGAACATTTCTCCTTTATCAAAGAACCCGAGGGAGAAAAATCATCTTGTCTTTGCATAAAACACCACTCGTTTTTATGCTTTATATAAAATAATAATGAATGTGGAAGGATCGCTAAGTTCCAAATCAATCACAGTCTTTTGATGTTATTATTAACTGCACATACTCCATTCTTGTGGTTTATGGTATCATCAGAACCCCTCAATTGATTTATACCCTGGTGATCTAGTTGTCTCTATTCATTATCCCATATTTAATTAATATATCCCTCAGAAGGAGTTGTCAAAAGACAAAGTTAATTACAGCAGCAGCAAAAAAAATCTACTCAAAATCACGTGTCACATTTTAGTTCAGTGACAGCTCCCTCAAAGGAACATTTAAGACAGTTTTTGCTGCTTCAGTGAATAACTACTATTGTATCTTCCCACCCAAACAATACAGCAGACTAGTCTCTGCTATTTACAAGGCACTTTAGACTGGAAGAATTATTATTACATTACTATATCTTTGAGCTAGGCTTCAAGTCCTGATCCTGAAGAATGAAGAAACTGGCAGCAAGTTATTAACCTTATTCATTGGGTTCAAGTAGCACCCTTTATTGGGGGAAAGAGAGTATTATACCTGGTCTATAAATTCATCAGAATTTTATTCAAAATTATTCCAGCTGTACAGGCAATCTTCTGTGAGATGCTTTCATCGTGTTCAAACAAATGACTCCTTCTGGAGGAATGTCTGCAGAAATGGTACATTCTAAGTTCGAAAATATTGATATAAAACGAACATTATAAGTCTTAAGTATAAATATTCACAGTGGGAAATAGATTCCAAGAGCTGCATTTATCCAGAGGTGTAGGGCCCACACATTCTACATAAGCTGCCTGACTTGTCTCGACTTTTGAATATTTCAAGCAATGTCTGTGGGAGCCCAGTTACAAATAATTGGCATTTTAAGACATATCTGCAGAATTTAAGTGAACAATTTTGAATTACGAATATGTTGATGAAATTCTTTTTCCAAGCCGATCTTCAAACTGCACACATCGAGTGAGCTGAGGATGAATTCTGCTATATATGTAACACTTTTGCTCTGTGTTGTGTCACACAGTAAATCTACTGAACTCTTATTTTTAATACTTTTTGGTTAAGGTTCCTTTCTCAAATTCCTCTCTTTATACATACATTTGTTACTCTAGGTCTAATAGTGAAATAGTAAATTCTCAGAGGGATGTCGAAGTTAGAAATATGAAACTGGCCAAAAATGATCTAAAGCTGCCCCAGGGATGAAAATCAATGTTACAGGTACTCATACCTTCCATCTAACAGTATCTTACTGTACACAGCGTATATCTACATTCTTTCTCAGAAACCCCCTCACAAATCTTAACCATACAGCTGATTCAAAAACCTTATGACAGATTCCCACACCTTTTAGACTAATGATCACTGTTACCCTTCAAATTTTCACCACTTCCAGCACTGCTACTTAGAAAGCAGTGTTTATATAAATGTTATTCTAGTTTACAGGTCTGCAGACCTGCCACAGACCACTTACTGTGACCTCATGAACCACAGCCCGCAATTTGGGAACTGGAGCTTTGAGATTCAGCTTCCAGCTGTGTGTGTTTACCTACCATCCACTAACTGCACAACAGAAACAGCTGTGGAATGAATGGCATTGCTACAAAGCAGTTGAGGACACCCACATAAAGAAGTGTAACTCTGCTCTTGATTACAAAAGCACTATAACATGTATTTCATTTCCTGAAATCTTTCTTTTGTCATTCACAGACTCTTAAAGATAAAAGAGGGGTTTCAGCTTCAGTTTTTCCTGTAAGATTTGACTATGGTGTCTCTGACTGCCATAGTGCAACACTGCCACTCAGGGATAGGCCAGACCTTCCCTCAGAGTCCCAAAAGTTTCAACACTTTCCCAACACTGCTCTTTATTTGGGACATGTAACACCAGCATCCATGACAGTCATACTATGCTGGAATGTAAAACTGAAAAGTATCTGTGTCTGTGGACAATAATAACAGTTAGCCTATCAGATGGGAAAACACACTCTAGCATCCTCCCAAACAAGATTAGTGCTGCTTCCTGAGCAGATCGGTCATCAACAGCTTTGTGCCCCAAGCAGGAGCATGGCAAGCATAGTTCCTGTGATCTGCCTTAGAAGACAGTACTATGAACAGTGACCTGCAAGATAATAATGGTACTCCAAAGGTACTCCTTAGGGCTCCTTAGCTCCTCAGGCTAACACTTTCAAAAGCAGGTGGACAAAACTAGATCCCTTAATCAATGTTTAACCATTTGATGTCTTGGTCTTGCAAAGCACTTAATTGTATTCCATCTGGCAGTCCAGTTCACCTCCAGAGCGCTGCTGCTCTGCCTACAAAATTAATGATGGTTTTTAAGGCTTTGCTAAACTTCCAAAAGCTGATGTAAGGATGCTACTGCTGGAGTTGCCTGGAACCCTCAGATACCATCCAGCTCCCTTTTACTACAGCATCCCAAAGGGGATACAATTTCTGCAGGCACTGTTGATCTATGACAGAGTTCATCAGTTAATTCTATGTTATTCAGACAATTTAGTGAGATTACTTTAGTTTATTTATCATTTCTGAGTATACTTCAGCTTCTTATTCGTTCATTATTTGCAACAGTCAAACACACAGATGGCTCAAGCAAGCATTGACAAGCAGAGAAAACACCGAAGGCCCTCAACTTAGGTTACTGCAACACGTGACAGAAAATATTTACAATGAACATAAATTAAGAACAGAAAGGACAGGCATAGTCCAGTATATTATGTAAGTCAGAATTATTAGTTCCTTAAGTATTGAAAAAGGAGTGTACTGACCAGAATCAGAGAGCTCGTCTTTTGGGATGAGGAGTGAACATCCCCCATCACTTTCTGGCATGCTCCCTCCTCCAGGGACCACATGTTTAAGGATAGAGCATAGTTTACTTGCAGTACTACTTTCAAATAACACACGAGCTCATGCTGGCATTGAAATACTGTGATAACAGATACAGGCTGAGGAAAAAGGAAAACAAGTCTGTATAGAATGGAGAGTATCAATATTCTTCCATCAATACAAGGACACTAAAAACACATTTAAAATAACCTTCATCAGGCTGCCTGCACACATCCCTGGCACAAATCACCAAAGTTTTCACGAATTAACTGAGAACCTGATAAGTAAATAATCCTCCTTCACTTGCATAGCAAAAAAATGGAAGGGAAAAAAAGGCTGTGAAGTGTCTGCTTGGGAGTATATACAAACTAAATCAAAGGTATTGTTCAAAATTTACAGCAGGTCATCTCTTCTTTTTTCCTATTTCTTTTCAATATCGAATGAAGGGCTGACCAGCAAGGTCAAACTTTCCTTATTAATGAGGCATTGCTAGAGCTTTGTCTCATTAGGGCACTCAGAACTATGCATTTACTGCAATTTGCAGCACTTAATAGAGAAAGGTCAGAGCGGGTTACGTTCAATTTCCACTTGGCAGAGGGAGGAAAAATGGAAGCAATTCATTTGCACAAATTTGAATAATTCTTCTCAGTCTCCTTTTCTTTATCTATGTCTAGATAATTCCTGCATCTTAGCCCACTCACAATCATCCCAAACCTGCCAACAGGCAGCTTTCTATGAAGGCCGTAATGGAGCTGACAGATTCTATGAATCCAGGTGTCAGAAGAAAGCCATCCGCTCCCCCCTTCCCCTCGCTCACAACAGGGAATAGGAGCTGCCTCTAGTGAGCTCTTAAACTTATCATAAATGTATCAAGATTGCTGTGGGCCATGAAACAGCTGTAGACAATTAATCTTTCCACAATTCTTCGGCATAAGAATTGCTTTCTCTGCGAAGTAACATCTGCCATGCTGAGGTGATTATTCATGGGCAATGGGCGCCACCATAGTTTTATGCATAGAGCCATCAGTGGCAATGAAGCAAAATTTATAGTTTTCCCTGGTTCAGTAAAAATAACATTTCGGCTGCATTAAAATGTCATCCATCAGCATTGTCCCAGAGCACAGGGCCCCATCTCATCCAGAGAAATTAAAAAGTATTCATTTTAATGCTAACTCGTGAAGCTTGCAGTGACATTGCTTCTTTTTTTTTTTCCCCTTCCCTCCTCCTTTTTTTTGTAAGCAATATTGAGGAGGAGGCGGAGAACTGAAGGAAAAGGTTACGTGGTGCAGCGAAGCTGAGGATTAAATGTGCTACTGGGGAGTAATGATATACCAATTACTGGGCTGCTGGTTCTTATTTATTCATAACCCCTGAACGCTTAATCAAAAATCCTTGAATCAAATTGAACAACTAAAGAAGGAAAGTTATTTCACAGAGATAATGTAATTCTTCAGCTTAAAAAAAAAAAAAAAAAAAAAAAAAGTAATAAAAAAAGGCAAGAGGGTGCCAAATGGATAGAAAGGCAAGACACAGCACTTGCCAGAGTAGTAGGGTTAGTCTTTTAAAACATTAGCTTAAAGGAGTAGGGAAATTTAAGCCGGAAATGTAATGGTCGTAATTTACAAGCAAGTTTCTATTCTAATTTCTACAGTAAAGCTGATTAATGCCTGCTTTGGCAGTGTCCTCAAGAGAGAGGAGTGTGCTAAAACTTATGGTGAGAATTAAAAGTGCTTTGCGTTGCTAATGTGTCATGGCTAGATTGCAACAGCCTTGCTGCCTGCATAGCATCTTCCTTGGGCAAGGAACAACAAGGGTAAGGCTGCTGTCCCTGGAGGTGCTATTCACGTAAGCAAAGACAACACACACTGGATTTAAGAATCTATTTGGACAGTCTATGGACAAAATATATTTTTCCTTGGTAAATACACAACAGGAAGGAAGAGCAGACCACATCTGCTCCTTTTGGAACAGGACTCAAACTGCCTATGCCCCAAAGCCCACAGGCAATGAAAAGCTACAGTGGGACTAACTCACGTCTTGGCTACTAACGTGCCTGATTTATTTTGGTGGAAAGAAAATATTCAGAGTATGAAGAGACATATAAAAAAGGTTGGAAATTCCAAAGAGCTGTATCTAAATTGGTCTCCATTCAAGTTTTCCAGAAAATCAGGCTAAATTAATTTCTGAAGTGTTCTTGTTCCACATGCGCAAACTCATTTGAAAAGAGAATTTAAAGCTACCATCTTCACCTTTAAAGACAGATTGCTTTGAAAAGCACACCAGCCTTGAGGCTGTAGGTGAAAAGCTTCCCCAGAAAAGCAAGCTTAGCTTTAGGCAGGAGTACACACAGTGCACACATGGAGCATATTTTATCTTCATCTTTTTGGTCTGACTCATTGGTAAAATCAGTCTGTGGACACACTGAGTTTTATAGTCACATTTTTACCTCCTAAGCTTTTTCTTTCCACGGTATTTACATGCAGAGAAGCTTTCCCCAAGGGTTCAAATCCTCTATATTTTGTGTTTTTCTTATGATCAATCTTATTACAGTACAAGTGCTCACAAAGAGAAATTTAGGTTTGGATCAGGAGTGAGATTCAAATTCTTCAGGAATTTATCTGATGCCAAAATAACTGCTGCTGAGTCCAGAGCAGCTCTCATTTTATTAAAATAATGGTAGCAGGTAGATGTGCTATTATTACACAACTTAAGTCTCGAAGTACACTTTGTTCAAATAAAAAATACCACCTTCTCTATTTTGAGAGTCTCAAAACAGTGGTAAACGCGCAGTAATGTAAAATTTCTGGTCTAGTGCTTTTATCTGAGGAAGCAGATAATTACAGATCTGAAAGACAATCTACATGGCCGTAAGTGAGAAGCAACTCTCAGGAACTAAGTGGTGGTAAGCAACTCCTGTGAGGAACAAAACCAGTTTGTAATAAACTACAACCGACCAGGTTTGGTTTCAGCATCTTTCTTCTGTTTTTTGTGTGCTAGGAGGACTGGCTCAAGGCCCATGTTGAGGATGCAGAAGGTTTGTGCTGGTCCTTAGTGCATTCTCCACTTTTACTGATTACTGCAGAAAAGAAAAAAAAGAAAAGAAAAAAAAAAACAACTGAGAAACAATGAGACCTGTCCTCAGCATGGGAACAAATAAAATCATTGTGATGGTTTGCACAAATTCTTTCCATCACGCTGCTGATTCATTGGACAGGACAGGTTCAGCTCTCAGGTCCTGCCTGACCTCACTCAAATTATGAGGTGACTTGCATAGAAGAAATATTACAATTGGCAAGATCAGAAAAGAGCAACAGTGCCTGCCAGGCTCTCTTGAGACTTCAATGTATCAGCCAAAGTGGCACACTGAAGGACATAGGACCCGAAAGCAAGGGAAATACTGAAGGAGAATCGCAAGTAACAATCCTGCATAGATTCAGAGAGAGAATGAAACAGCTGGTGAGAAATTATTTAAGAAATGGATCTGACATAAGGAGAATATACAGATCAACTCATTAAGGTGGAAGGGAAAAGACACCTCATGTTTGCTAGACTGCTTTGTTGAGTGGACAGAATGATGAAGTATCGGCAGGCAAAAGAAACAACCATGAGAAGGAGACAGAGAACAAAAACAGGGGGAAAGGCACTGGGAAAGTTGGGAAGGGAAAATATAAATTTAGTTAAAAAAATCCATGTGAAGGAGAAAGACAAAAAATAGAGGTAGGGCAGAAAAGAAAGCAGCTGATACAGTTAATTTTCAGCCTCCACAAGTCTCCAACATTTGCAGCCTTGCACTTAGTTTTGAAATCCATCTAGGGAACGTAGATCAAGATCCCTTCTCCCTTCCACAGGCAAGCTGAACTTTCCTGGATTCAGTCTATGTGCAGAAATAACAACGTTTTAGTTACCACAGCTGAGAAAGCACAATAATCCAGAGAAACTACAGACTTTGCACTTTTAAGGAGATTTTCTTTTTTCTTTTTTTAATTTCACCTGATCTTGGCCTGTGTTCCTTAATTTTAAAAAAATATGAAGTTCTGGCTTATGAATATGCAGCTCTTTGTGCACAAAAATGGTCCACAGGCTGTAGACATCCAGCTTTGCAAAGAACAAGATCAAAGAAGGAAGAAAAAAAACAAAACTCTTCCAATTTCTATTTTTTTCAAGTCAGAGAAGCCAGGATAAAATGAAAACCTGGGCAAACAAAAAAACGAAGTCTGTTACATTTCATATGCTTAACTCTAGCAGCCAAAACAGTTTTAGATACTAGTTAAGAGCAGGGTTTTCACAAGCACCAAGGAACAGATTCAAGATCCATTCAGTAACACACCTATCTCTGACAGCTTTGAGCATCAGAATCCCAGACAAACGGCATGAGATCAAGACAGAGTACATTTTCTCCTGGATGTTAATCTCAGTTTGCAGTTATTTCAGGGACCTCCTAAAGCACAGACTGCCTATTCAGCACTGGTTACAACATCCAGTCCACACTGACAGCACTGTTGAACTTCTGATGAAATAAGTTTCAGGCAGTCCTCAATATCTGCCCTCAGTTCACTGCTCTCTCTACCCCCCTCCACTACAAGGAGTCTGAAGAGCAGCAGTAGGCGATGCACATCTGTTGGGTCTACTGGCAATGGTGTCAGGCATCTCCAGATTTTTCCAGCAGCTCTCAGGATATGTGACTTCCTCAGAGGCCAATTTATCGTGCATTCAGACAAGCAATAGAGCTCCTCTGTGTGACTCTTTCGTGTCTCAGGAGGGAAAATTGACTGAGATGATCAAGTAGGTGAACTTTTTCTGGACGCTAGCAATAGAAGCACGATCTAGTTTTCAATTTAGAAACGTTTCAACTCAAATGGTAAGCCACAAGGCTTTTAAAATTTGGCTCTTTTTTCTAGCGTACAATTACCCTTCCCAAGAAACGTTAGGACAAGACTATTAACCACGTTATTGATTTTCTAAAATAACAATCTTACCATGACTTCATCAGCAAATCTGCTAATGCCAGGCCATAACTACACTCAATGGTCACACCAAGTCATCTTATCCCACTAGGAAGGTCTCCCTCACCTTGAAGATGCCTCGGTTTCACCACAATACAGGCTTAATGCTTTGAGGGATTCACCAAGAGATTTTAATTATCATTTATAGTCTGAGGACTGGAAAACCCACTGGAAGTTCATGTTCATAATACCTATCTGAACATAAATTTCCCAGATGCAAGTTTCCACTAGGCAGAGCAGAAAGGTGTAGTGCACTGAGGAGCCATTCTTACAGCATGCAGCATATCCTAACAGCTTAGATATATCCCCAGGGTCTCCAGGGAACCTGCAGTTGACTTGCACAAATAGCACAAAACCAAACCTCTGTATCACAGCCTCCAAGGTCTACCATGCATTGGATTTTAACTCAACTGACATCACAAACCAACGTAATCCCACATCCCTTATGCTGAGTCAGAAAACCAGTGTAATAAGGAAAAGCACAACAACTTCAGCCAGAGAAATTTCCCATAAGCAAAAGAAAAGAACCAGATCCTGGCAAAGAAGTACTCTGCTAGCCACTAGCAGGTTATGAGATCACAGGCAACTGCTTACAGATGTGGGAGACTGCAACCAACATGAGAACTGTCCTCTGGTCCTCAGCCACACTATTCCATCAAGCACTTCTCTACACGCACCTTCCTACTTGGTACACGCAGGGATGTGATCCTGTCCAGCAACTTATCAGCAGTAAGGCTGGTGCAAAAAGCAATTTTGGAGACACAAGAATTCCCAGAGAGCAAAAATAAAGCATTTTTGCAACCTCAGCTCCCAGCCAACAGTACCCCTTCATTAACTTTCTATGTATGAGGTGCTTTCTATGAGGTGCTCACATTTGGAACCAGGCAAATTATATCTTTTCTCATATTCTTCCAATAGGGCTGTACACCTTTTGCTTTTTTTTTTTTTTTTTAAATGGTTATTTACTATAATTTTACTTCATTAGTGTTAAAGACTTTATTTCATGTTAAATGTTGGGGGTCTTTTAAAATAGGAGACTCTGAGGAAAAAATAGAGGGCTACTTTATCAAATACATTAAACTCTTACATCTATTTGATTTTAAAAAATTGTGAAGCACAAATTATCCAGAGCTTAGCACTCAGAGTCTCTTCCTTGGCCTATAAAGTCAACAGTTATGGTGTTAAAGTTTAATCAATCCCATAAAATGTTACTCAGAAAGTGACCCTGGTGTTATGGCTGAAGTACATCTCCTACATTAAAAAGCACTTTCATGGAAGCCAGAGCAGTGTTATTGAAAGAGCAAGCTAATAGGTATCTAGATGAGGTTAAAAGAGGGAGGTAGAAGGAAAGGAGAGTACTGGGAGAAGCAATAGAGGAAATAAGCTTTTTTCAAGTGGTTCCCCATGGAACTAAAATGCAGATGAGTGGATGACCAGATTGGAAGGATAAAAAGCTCTTTTGACAACTGCCCAAAAGCTGAGTTCTTTGTGAATTTCACAGTAAAGCTGGATGCAGTTTTCATATTCAGTATGAGAAGATAACAGCATTTCTAACATCCAACTATCTTCCATGGAAACTAGAAAGCTGTAGACAACACATATGTCAGCCTTGCCACATATTCAAAAACTAATTTACGGTTTGGATTGGAATACTCAGTATTCTTCAATGTTTCTGTCATGGTCCACAATTACCATGGACCTTGTCATGAGTGAAGAATCTGAAAGCACACTAGACTTCTGAGGGAAGCAGTATGGCTTAAAATCAGAACAGGTAAGCCTCCCAAGAAATTCAGAACTGCTCAACATGCTACTAGATATTTGCCTTTCACAAAGGACAACTTAGACTCTACAATTCATGCACAAGTTATAAAGTCAGACAGATTTTATGTCGAGATTGCAAGCTATGCTGAGCTCTCAGTTCAGTACACTGTGTCTTTCAGACCCACGTCTAAACATATGCAATCCACTCAGATGATTAATTTAAATCTAATAAAATTATTATCTTATCAGAAATAGCCCCTATGGCAGAAGCTATGCAAAAAGGCTGGATGTGGCTCTGGGCAGCCTGGTCTGGTGGCTAGTGACCCTGCACATAGCAGGGGGTTGAAACTCAATGATCATTGTGGTCCTTTTCAACCCAGGCCATTCTATGACTCTATTATTTGTTTTCTTGCTTAAGAAAATTTGAAGTGATTTTTTCCTCTCAGTGCTATGGATGAGGAGTGGGCCAGTCTCTAAAGATTATTCCAAATCAGTTATACTCTGAAGTGGGAATTTTTTTAACTGACACAGATGAACACATTTAAATAATTAAAACATTGTCCTAGCCTGATCTTGAGTGTATTCCAATACTGCTATTCCAGAGGTTCTTTTAATGCAATGAAGACTTCTTGTACCTCTGAAGAACCAAACCTCTTCCACTGAAAACCAGGAAAGTTCTCATCTTAAAGGAAGAAAAAATTCTTTCAAGTCAAATTTGCAGATTTCACCCAGAAAACAACACTGGACAGCACCTCGAGCCTGCAGGGCACCCAGGCAAACCACTCACCAGCAAGCCCTCCTCAAGAATTTGTTAGCATCCAAAAGGAATCATTCTTCCAGCCAGTCAGAATTACATCTCAAATAACTGTACATTCATTCTCACATGATTAACACACAATGCAACAAATGCCTGAAATGACTCCAGCAGAAGACAGATACTGACAGAGTTTTGCAGGTAAGACTGAATGTCAAAAACAAGACAACAACCTGAGGAATAATTTATGGAAAGCTCATCACAATTCCTGCAGTTTTTTTGTTTCTGCACAAATAAATCTGAAAACGCTTTCAAATACTAGAACCTAAATGAATCAAGTTGAATGTATGAAGGCATTAGAATATATCATCCAGATTCATGCCAAATTATATTTATCTGAAGTTCAGTTTGACCCTCTCACTTCACAACATCATTTGGAATTCCTCCAAATTTCAGCGGTGCTGAGAGCCAAAGTTTTGATGAGTAATCTTGTTGTGTACAGCAACACAAGAAGTATTTTAAGACTTGTAATACTTAGATGGAAAATTATAATACTAATTCGATTGTTGCATCTGAGAAGTTTACAATGCTCAAACAGCACAGTTTCCTCTACAGTGCTTAAGTCTAATTACACTGACAGTTTTCTTTGACATGCCTGTGTCAACTGAGCATTGTACAAACTGATGAGAACACTCACGTTATTAACTTCCTTTAGTTGTTCAGGTGAAATTCCAAACATCCAGAAGTTGACTTTAGTGGAACAGCTTCTAAGGTCTTCAATTTACTAATGGGTCCAGACCTTCAGAATGAGCAAAACTACATGCACAAGAGTCTGATTATCCTAGTGCATCCACTCACCCGTTCATTGGGGCCACTTTATCTGCTTCTCCTCCACTTCCCCCTGATCCAGGCTACCTTTAAACAGCTTTAACCACAGGTTTTTCCTCCTTGCTGAGATACTACAGCAAAGCTACCACTTCCAAAGCTTTCATTCACTATTTGATCTAAATGCTTTGCCCTCCTTTGCATCTCACTATTCTAAAGTTTATCTTTCCTATATACAAGAAACAATTCTTTCCTTCTCCACAACCCCACAGATGAGTAATATCTGTAGACCATGGTTTCTTTCTCAAAACTGACATAGCAAATTATCATATGGCAAACAACAAATTGCTCATCTCCCTGCCATGCCTCAGAAATCCAAAATTCAAAGTGAAGTTCTTTTTAAGTAATCTCACGCTACAGCATGATTCTTTATTATAATCTTGACTGGAAACACATTAGTAGTGAACACACCTATAAGTTCCAGCAGGAAGATGGCTTCTGACTTAGCAGAGATGCAGTGATTTATAAACAAATACATGTGTGCCTTCAGAGTAAAGTTCAGATACAAATTAGTGTTCAGATCCCCCCGTGCAGACAGAGGATTGCCTATCTCAGTGTTATTCCAGTCTATTCAAATTGCCAGCTAAAAAAGGCTTTTTTTTTTTTTGTTCCCTTAAATAACTTATTAGTTAAAAGGATGTGAATTAACTTAGAATGAATGTTCAATTCATATAGTTGAATTGCCATCATCATTATTACAGGAAGCTCTAATCATTACGCAGCCACTAATATCAGACATTCTGCTAGCTTGCCTTTAATGAACATGAGTCACATTTCATTTTAATGATTCCTGCACCCATGCCTCCTCTCTCTACCTTCTGTTTCTACCCAACCATGGGGGAAGGGTGGCCTTTCTAAAGATGAAAGGCTACCTTTTAAGAAAGAAATAATTCCCAATATCTTCATTTTATTGGTGCTCATGCTGCAAAGACTTGGATACATCCGGAAAGTCTAAGAAAGTACTCACAGTCATCTTCTTTCAAGGAGTCTCGAACTGTGACATTCTAAGTGGTAGCATGTAAAAGAAGTGTCTTCCTCAATAGAACTGAACTGTCTGTAGCACTTCCTCCAGAAGAGTCACCTTCTCATCTTGCTCAATCAACTCATCCTCTCCTACAAGAGAATACAGCAGCCGAAGCAGGGTGGAGTTGGCAGGAAAGGGGCTTGCAGAGGTGAAAACACACAAATGCAAACTTATTGCTATAAGGACAGAAAACCAAAGATCCCACAGGAATATTTCCAATCGCTTCACACCCTCCATTCCCACCCAAATCTAACTTCATGGCAAAAATCAGCTACTGAGATACCGCAGCTAGAGATGGCTAAAACAGCTGCATGCTTCACACAACTCTGCTTCCTGGTGTCTTTAATATATTCACAGCACAGATCATTTTTCAAAACAATCCCCCTCAGTCAGGGAGCAGTCAAATATTTCTGTGGCAGCCATAAACAACTGTTTGAGAAGCACTACCAATAACAGCCAAGGATAGGCACAAATTGTGCACTTTATGTGTCAGCTACAACCACACAAAATACGCAGCTGCACTGATAAAAACCAGCTACTTCACACCAGACTTGCACTAAATTCCCTAAACTTTTTTTGCCAGTAATTACATCATTGAACTGCAGAATTATTTCATTACACTCTGTCATTTAAACATAATCCTTCTTCTATTAACCTAACTGATAGAGCCAATCCGAAGGCTGGTAGAGCTAAGTGTCACCAAGCTTTCTTGAAACAGTTTCATTTTCCAGAACCTGTTTGACATCCATGCTTATGTATAGCATCATGTAACAGTGAGGTTTGGTCAACTCCTGAATTAAGGCCTCAAAAACAATCATTTTTGGAAGTAAGAGCTAATTGGCTTAATAACTAGTGTTCACACCATCCTTAAAAGATAAAAAGTTCAATGTATATGCTATATTATGTATGCACACTACTAACATTTACATACCCTACACACGCTACCACTGTTTCTGCACTGCAAACACTTTATAGGGTGACTGAACATACATCATTTCATTTGTTTCCAATTTGGCTTTGGAATACTAGGGTTATTATTTTGTGCATCTGGTTCCTTCTGCAATTGGTCTTTGTTATGTCTTAAACAACATAGCAACCCTTTCTCAGTTCTGTGGTCTATAGCACACAAGGATTTGCAGGATCACAGTTGAACTATTTCTGGAAATGCTGAACATCTCACACCCAAAATCTCTTTGTGGTGTAGCTCAGTACAGCTCAATCCATCACCACTGACTTTGGCCTGAAATGTTCAAATAGCTTTGGAACAGGAATGGAAGAGCCAAGTCAGCTAAAAAAACATTGTTGGTATGAAACATCGGCCAAAGCTTTTAGTGATCCCAGAAAAAACTGCTTTTGTTAAAAACAAAACTCAGATCCTCAGTACTCATCCACTGCTGTTCCCTTGCTTCACATCTATTATGACCAAGAAGAGAAGCAGAATTGCTGATTACCACTGGAAAGACCATTTTCCAGATTACCTGCAGAAAGATAAAATGATTAACCAAGAAAAAGACATGGCATGAGTTCATATGTCTGTGAAACTATTCTGCATCTAGGCACTGTCCATACAGATTCACTGCCCACACAGAGTCCCCTGAGTATCTGGGACCAAATTCTGACATTTCAGTTGATGCTGAACAGCATCTCCCACAAGTAGCTGCAAGGGACTGTGAGCCACTGAGTTAGACTCCGACCCTCGCAAGCTCATTCAAGTTCGCAATTATCCCAAACTGTATTCTTGTCAACAACGCACGATTTTCAATACATCACTTGCTTTTCAAGTCAAATTAACACATCACAGTCAGACTGCGCTTCCTGGACAACTCTGTCCTAATTGAGACCTCCGTGATTTTATTTCGAGAGAGCAGGAGCTTTCATCTGTGATTTCAGTTGCAGGGACAGATTGATAATGAACTGTGTAGGTTTCTCCAAACAAAATATCACGTCCCCTGGATGCAGCTACCTGACAAAAGACATTAGAGCGCAGAAACTGAGACTGTGCTTAAGCTCAGACATGTATTGTTAAATGTGACATGCTCAATTTATCATTAGTTATGAAGTGAAAACGGATGAATACACATTCAATTTAGTTCAGCTGCTTTCTTCATTTATCACACTCTTTCATCATCCATCATTCTTCCCCGCCACCCTTTTGATTTGAACAAATAACATACTTTCATAAGTTTAATCTAATTAATCATAATTGTAAGGTAATGTTCCCTTAATGAAGCGTATATTGAGCTTTATAAAGTTTGTTGCAATTTTAATAAAATCTGTTCCAGATAGAATCTACAAATGTTTTCAATGGAGCCAGAAGCATCCCTATTTCTCTCTCCCGCTCATTACTAAGGTTGATGATGATGTATCAGTACAAGGAGTTGCTCGAGCAGATTGCTCTTTTATAGAACAACTGTTTCAATAAATTGGAAAGCGTTCATCATTTTATGAGACAAGATGCACAGTTAAAAAAGTTAATGGAAATAGAAACAAATTAAGAAACAAACCTTAGAAAATGTTCATACCTTACTTCTATGAAATACTTAATACTTGCTACCTTCTGAAGGCATCCTGGGTGCCAAAAAGTGTATAAAGAGGAAACCACTCATTAGCATCAAAGGTGGCAGGCAGAACTAGCAAGTTTTGCTGCAGTTCTCCAACTGCAGTTAACCCAGAAGAGACCTGCTGTCTGGCAATATCAATGAACAGAAAACTCTGCGTGCAAGACCAAGTGACAAAACTCCAGTTCTGCTCCAGGAAAATCTGGTGGACTGAGATGAGTTTTACTAATCCCTAATTTCACTTTCTCCCTGCACTGTCTATGGTGGACAATGTTGCTTACCTTTATCTAGTTGTGATTTCCCAAGGTTCACAAAACATTTTTGGAGCATCTGGGCAGAAAGCGCCGTGGACATTCAATATGACTTATGATTGTTATTAATGTGCAATTTCATTTGATCATTATTAACATACTGAGACTCTTCACACCAAGATTAACATACCCTCCATTTGCTAACATCACAGCACATTCATTTGTATCTGTTTCAACTCTTACATTGGCAATTATTTCAAAGTTGCAGAACCAGAAACAGCACATTAGAGAACTGACTTGTTTTCCCCCTGACAGAATTTCACATCTGCAGGCCACTAATGACAGATGCCTGCCCTTTTCAAAATTGGGCAGCATATCTGGTTAAAAGCCGTACTTTGCTCCAGGGGTTTCTGTCTGTGTCAGCAACCCAGTCATAAAGAGTACTGGGAAGTTAATACTCCACCCATCCAACCATACATCCACAACATTATTTCCACATTTTCATTTCTGTAGTGCAGTTTAACAACTTTTCCTTCAGCTTCATCCTAAACTTTTGAGAAGTATCAGCAAAAGAAATTATTTTACCCACTGTATGTAACTACTGTCCCCATCTAAGTGAAGACACAGCATGTCAAGGTGACAAGCGAACAAGCATCTATTCCATCAGTTTGTCCGGATGCAAGTCATTATAGGGTCATTTCATTACAGGAACAACAGTGTAGTTCTACAGCTGATTCCCTAACTTATATAGTAGAGTTTAAGAGCTTATTCCTTCCATTTTATGAAATAAATGTTTCAAGATTTTTGCAGACTGTTAAGACAAAGTTTTTTTTGTCACACTCCCTTTCTACACACAGCATTAGAGCTGCACATTTGTCAGTGCTGCCTTTGGACCTGGAATCTCCTCTTTCCTATTCATTCACAGCAATAACATGTGCTGGTAAGGAAACTTCCTGGTGGCACTTTCCATCCCTCATCCCATGCAACCTGACTTTTCCTTTTCCCTCCCTTCAGAGAGCATTCTCTAAACCCAAGCTGCTACAGTAGCCAGTAGGACCAAAGCACTGTGACCAATTAAGATAAGTACAAAGCATGAGATCAATTAATCATTTGTTATCTTTACAACACAATAGTTGAAGCTCCACAGTATGCAGTCCAATAATCCTAAGCTGCTCATCTTCTGCTAAGCTGATCGTTCATTATCCAGAGCATAGCAGTATAAAAAATTCTTCATTGTTAAAGGCAACCAGTCTAGCACAAGTGACAAGTCTTTGAAGCTCCCATCCATCCCAAGCCCATATATTTTAAGGTGCCTGTAATATACATGTTAAATCTTAAGTAGATTTATTGACCTGATCCAGTTTTCCATGAAAGCAAAGGGAAAACATACCAAAAACTCTTGGGAATCAGCTTCAAAAGTTCACAACACTGCTCTGCCTTACGTGCTAACACTGTTGTAAGGCAGAAAAACACAAAAGTCCAAATTTGATGAAAAAAAAAAAAATATGCCTTCTGTGAATTGAACATAGGCAAAAATTGCCAACCAGTTGTCTGCTGAATCTATGAAGGCTATAAAACACAGGTGCAAGACATCCCAGTTCTTATTTTCATTGCTCTGCACTGGCCTGCGACCTCTAATGCAGAGAGAAAAGCAAGATGGGGATGCGGATGACGCGGAAGTCCCATGAGGTACAAACAAGTTAATTCTCTGCAAGAAAATACTCAGACACAAGGCGACGCTTACCACTTTGTCCTAATGCACAGCCATTTCTTTTGATAATAAAATGGCACTCTTTGATGAATCACTTCAACTTGGCAAAGAAAGACTGCACGTGACTCACCACTGCTCCTCAAAGCAGGTCAGTAACAGAGACAGGATGAAAGACAACTCTATGGAAAGCAGTAAAACCCATCCATTTAAAGAACAGTCATGGTCAAAAAAAGAAGAGTAACTTTGATGATGTAATGAGAAAGTCCAGTTGAAGGGAATGAGCTGGCCAGCATCTGTCGCCATCTTGATGTTGAGAAACACCCGATTTGGAAAACAAACAAACAAAAAACACTTGATTTGTTTTCATTCCAATTTTAAATATTTAAATTTTATATATTTAAAAAAAAAAAATCTCACAACCCAATCTCAGAATCTGCTTCCCTTCTGTTTCTTCAGGTTCTTTTTCCTACAGAAATCGATGAGTGGAAACAAAACTATTCTGTATACCAAAATGCCTTTTTGCCTGCTTTTTCTTGGAAATGCAAAGGGCAAGAAAAGAGAAACCTTAATGTGGTATAGAACTTCCAAGTTAAATTCTTCCATTTCTGAGAAGCTCAGAAGAAAAGCAACGTTGCAGTTTTTCTCCCCAGTTTCTGCAATGTTTCCACCAGCGCAAGTGCAAAGAGGTAGAATTATTGGAGCACAATGCATCCATCTGAACGTATCCAAGCTGAGGGAGAGGAGGCAGTGCCTAACATGAACAGCGGTCCTGCCCGTGTGTGCCAGAGGCAGCAAAAGTTGAAGCAGTGCTGCATCTCTTCCAGTATGAGTACATACAGTAAGTGGTGAGGGGGCAGGAGTTAGCCCACAGCACTTAGACTTTGCCTCCTCAGCAAAAAGCAGAGCTATTATTTTCCCAGCACTCTTCTGTCTTGGTTTTCCCATTCTTACAGTTCACATTTTCTGAAGGACTTGAGGCCATCCCAGGGTTGTGTCCTACTTAATATTGGCAGCTGAGTCCGGCACACTCATTGAGGATCCCTTCATCCGTTGAAGAGGGTGGATGAGCCTTCTATTTAAGAACTAATTTTGTACAAAGCACAGTCTCTTACATTTGGTTGGTTGTTTCCCCAGGAAGTTTCTCTGTCTTGTACTGGTTTGGTATAAGATACTAAGCTCTGCTTTCCTGTCAGTAGAATATAAAGAGCTTGGATTCAATTCATTATAATTTAATGCCATATTTGCAGTGAGATTCACCACTTAAAAAGAATAAATGTTGCCACCATACTATGCTGCTAGCAAAAGATAAGAAGAGAAAATATACTAATTAGCAACTAAGTTACATATCTGCCAGTGCTAACTTTGCTGTACGAGACCACTGCAGCCTTGCTTTTGTTCTAAGGTAATAGCTCATAAAACAAATCTGCTTCTGCCATACAGCAGAGGTACACTGCTAACTTTTAATTAATGGATACTTTATAAGAAAAGCAAGAAAAACACAAGGTAAAAATAAAATTAAAAAACCTAACAATGCCGATTTCAGCAAAACTACAGCTCACTCCCATACACATCCAGCATCAGTTTCGCAAGTGTATAACAGGGCATAATCAGCAACCCCCATGCCTGAGCTAAGCCTATTTGTTCTGCACCCACACTCAGCACGAGGAAGCTTTTCACTTGGGCAAATGTTAGTCTCAAAATTAGAAGAAGAAAAAAATCCTAACAGCATGTTAGCATTCACCTTTACCAACGAAAGCAATTATATCCCTTATGTTTTTCAGCTTCTGGTTAAGAAGGTGTTTTACCTTCTGAACTGTTCTAAAAGAAAATTGTCAGGAACGGAGCAGATCAATTAACATCGGGGAAGAAGAACTGTATGCACGTGGGTAAGGGGGAAGGATGTGCAGGGAGAAAAGGAAGTGGTAATGAAGGGGTAGAGAAGGAAATGAGTATTGTTTCTTGTGAACTACCTTATGTGTGCTGGCACCTTAAACCAGCTTTTAAGAAGAGAGATTCAGCCTAAAGATAAAATTCAGAAGGACCCGCTTGCTGGTAAGAGCAAACTTAAACCCTGACAATTACTACATAAGAACATAATTAATTATTTCTTCAACTGAATAATCCTGAATCCTACCGCAAATCAATCAGCTCTTCTTGCCTAAGAAGCTCTGACTCTATTTTAGCTCAATGAAAACAAAATCAATGAAGGCCAATTATAGCCCATCTCGTTAGAGTATGCAAATAGTGCACCATATAGATGAGCTGCTATTGCTTTAGGGCGCTGCTGAGAAATATGCTTGTCAGGCAAAATGCAAACGTGAGCTGGTACTGGCCCCTAGCTGCATGCTGTAAAATACCAGCTCTTTTCCAATAGATCTCAAGGGCATGCAAAAGCAGCAGAGACACTATGAGCCCCACAGTTGATCATTAGTTCACTACTCACTAATTTAAGTTGCAGGAAGCCCATAAACAAAGGTTCAGAACAAAGGTTCCAGGTTAGTTACAAGAGAAGCACAGGGGAATTACCCAAGTGTGACTGACCCCACTTTCCTTCCAAAGCATGAGATTATGAATAAAAGAAACTTTAAGAATAGAGAGCTGTATCATAACAAAAGGATTTCAAAGAGCCACCTACAATAAACGAACAGCTCACCCTCTCAAAGAACAGAGAGCTCTGAATGCCCAGGAAAGACTTCTGACCACAAACACAGGCAGTAGTATACATGCTACTGTGCTAATCACCTAAGCCTTAACAAAACCCAGACTGCAACATTGCAGGAAGCCTTATCTTCCCTCTGAACAGTCAAACTGTAAAGATAAAAATTGCCAAACCAAAGCCTTCGCATGCGTAACATATGACCTCCAGCTCTCTGGGGACAAGAGGTTACTGCAGGATGAACTGCTATAAGCTGAACTCTGCCAGTACTCCTCAGCTCTGCACAGCCCAGTGCACAGCCCCCAAAACCTGGTCTTGCTGGGCTCTGTTTGTCCTGACTAAACTCCCAATAGTTTACTCACAACAATAACTTCAGTTCAGGAATCACCTGTAGAGTCCAAGTCTGCTTCTGTGTAACAGAAGCTGATTGCCTAGAATACTAATCTGACAAAAGTAGCAGCATGCCCTAAATTTGGCTACTAGAAACAGCACCTCCAGAACCAATTAAGACAGGCTGCTGGTGAGTACTTGCTAGTGAGCACACACCTGTTAAATCTTAAACTTGTCTCTACACCGCAAAGCAATATAGCAATGACATTCTTGGTTAAAAGGTAGTTCTCAGTCTTAATTCTTAGCACAACGTTTACCAAGCCATTCCATCCTTCTCATTATGCTTCCAAAACCTCTGCTCACACTGCAGTAAATCGCCTTGCTCAAATAACCTAAGGACCACAGATCAGCAGACCTACAGAAACTAGAAACCCCAATCGTCAGACAGTGCTCGATTGTCAACTCCCTATGAGTTTTCATAGAGATAAATGAGTACATGTCATTTCAAAGGAGAAGCAGAATCTAAGATATGTGCTGTTGCCTGTTGCCACCTTCAGAGTTTACTTTGAGCTCCTTTGAAGCACATTACATTTCTATATGGACAAGTGAGAGTGCAAGCACGTCCTGACTGAAACATACGCAGAGCACTGCAAGGGACAACACCTTTAAGTTGAAAACTAAAGCTTGGCCCTGGTGGTACATGAAGAGTTGATTGCTACTCCAAAAGATATTGAGGTGGTAAAATAGAAACAATTGAGCTGGGCTTGAATACAGCATACTCTGAGCAGCAAGGTATTCCACAGAAGCCATGAATGCACTCCCTCTCCAATTATTACAAATTATGAGGAAGGTGTTAACTATAATTTCAGAGAGCTGGCCCATTTGTGCTATTTCTAAGCTTCTGAAGACTTACATTTGAGCCCTATCTTTATAGAAATGTCAGAATCTCCAAAGATCTTCTGGTATCTTAAGCTTAAGATATGAGGTTTTCAGGCCTGCCACTACAGCATACAGTATCCACAGGAATTGATCATTAGTTCACTGCTCATTAATTTAAGCTGCAGAAAACCCATACGTGTGTCTCAGAACAAAGGTTCCGGGTTAGTTACAAGAGAAGCACATGGGAATTACTAAAGTGTGACCGACCCTACTTTCCTTCCAACATGTGAGATTACGAATAAAAGAAAGGGCATCTAAAACCTCCTTGGGCAACCTGTTCCAGTGTGCCACCACCCTCTGTGTGAAAATCTTCCTCCTAGTATCTAACTTAAACCTCTCCTGTCTCAGTTTATAACCATTCCTCCTTGTCCTTTCACTATCAACCCATGTAAACAGAGGTTATCAGTCTCTTGCACTGAAATTAAAACCCCTGCCAATTCACATCTTTGAGATATGCCATACACACATAGCATCACCTGGTGTATGATAAGAAACTGGATATAATCCAGCCTGTGGATGTACGCTACCACAGGGCTTAAGGACAAAGGTGCTACTGCTGATGGGAACACAGGAAACGTCCTGGAATTTAGCAGGGTAATGTCTTACCAGGATGCCCTTCCCAACACAGATGCTGAAACAGCAACCTGGAAAGCAGAGATTTTCTGCCCCTATGCCACAACTAGACTATAAAGAAGAGGAAGTAGCCAGGGGGATTTTTCTGTGCCTCCCCACTCTGTTGCAGGTGTAGCTCCATGAAAGCTCAGACCCAGGCGACTCCTTACACATCTAAGTGGTGGTGGCCCTCTCACAGTCTGCAGTGCAATAAGGTGACTCAAACACTTGCCCGTCCTGTGCAAACTAGTGGCATGTCTTCCTGGATAAGGCCGCTGCTTCCATATCTCATGTCTGTCTAGTATTTTAAAACAACAATATCATTTTTCTCAATAGCCAAAGGGTAAGAAGAGGTCATACACACCATTATAGAGCCTAAAAGCCAGATATTAATTTTGAAAGACTGTAATAGCTTTGTGATCTGTGCAACAAAAAAAGCATCACCATCATTCCAAATGATGTCTTACATGCACTGGCTTGTCTGTAAAATGAATTTACCTTTTCATTATTATTTACTGACTGTGCTTGTATTTCATTTGTATGGATTTTTTTCCCCAGCAAATAGAGGAAAAAACAGCCTCAGAAAATCTAATATAAAGATGGAGACAGTGAACAATTATTGGAGTCTGTATCTTGACTCCCGAGGTCACATTTCTGCATTTTTTATTATGTTCATTACAGGGAAATAGAAAGGAAAAAAAGAAAGAAAAAAAGAAAACATTCTGGATGGCAACAAATCAGAGCTAGCAACAGCAAGGACATTCTTCAGGAGCAGCAGTACCAAAAAGCACAGCTGTGCTGAAACGTTCTTTCTTAGCGTTATGCTTAAACAACCAGTTTATCATCCAAATCAATATTCAAAACCCCCAAGATTCCTTAGCAGCCTCCTAGTCCAATAGCATATAGCCAGGCATAGCTGAGTCAATACCTGTGTTTTGCAGCACACGCTGGCACGCATCCACCTGCATAACTCCCAACCCAGAGCAATACAGCCTGTAGTTCTCTATCACCAACCTGCAGTCAGGGCAGAGACTAGAGCCCTTCAAAGCTCCTGCTGCTCACGAGACCTCAAACAAATGTCACTAACTTCAGAACCGGGCTCATTCACATTGGTGCGGGGAAAAAAAAAACAAACATCATTAGTTCCATTTTATCCTTTCTTAAAGCAAAGCTATCTCAGTGGAATCTTGTCTGGAAGGAAGGCTGATTAGCGCGCAGTACAAAACTGCACTGAAAAGAAAAATAATGGGACAGTCCAGAGACTGTGACTTGAAAACACTCAGGGGCTGCTCCTTAAGCATGAAATATAGCCCAGTATTAGCAAGACACCAGCCTACAGTGTCCTGTATCAATGAAGTAAACAAAGCTCGTAGAGTTCACCTTTCTTAATTGAAAATAGAAGTGCCTCCAATCAAGGACAGAGCCACTGTGCTTAGGCTTTTCTCCAAGAATTTACTTGGGTTTTGAGTTGCTTTCCACAGGAAATGCAATTTACAACATCATGGCAGCTGTGAACCAGGCTCTGAGTCCCTAATAACTCTGCACCTGTCAATTGATTCAGACAAGTTTTAGAAAGGAAGCAAAGTTCTTTAAGATCAATACAGCTTACCAGTTTCATTAATACAGACAGGCAGCCCAAGGACAGATTCCATTCGTGCCTCCAAAGAAAGTAACAGAGACATTATACATGGGAAATCTGCAGCCAAGCCACCTAGTAGTAATGCAGCCCTGAGCCCCAAGTTCAATTAGAGCTTGCAGGCTAAAGTTAGGCACAAATCTAACTTGTACTTTTGCTTTCTCCCAAGTAAGAAGGAAATATCATGTTTACCACTTTGCCCAGGAGCAAATAAGGCTCTGAAACTTGACTTTATAACACAACAGTCAATCCCATTTGGCTTGCTAGATATGATTGAAATATCATTTCATTAAATTTCTTATTAGCCTTCGACTCAGCAAGGGCTTTCCCTTTAAAAGCCAGTTTTGCCTTAAGCAAGAACCAAATCAGTCTTTGCTGCTTTCTCCAAATCTCAGAATCCTACAGCTGCAAGCACTTACATTTAACATGGCAGCACCGTGAGATTTCATTATCCACTACAGTTTGACTGCGAGCTATCAAATCCAGAAGCAGGAAATTGAGACGTATCAGCCCACAAGTTGGTTGTGAAGATCACCTTAAGAATCCTGCATTTATGCCTTTGCCTGATGTTTCTTATTCCATCTATTGAAGAATATAATACTGCATACATTTTAAAGTTCTCTCTACATACATACTTTAATAAAAGACATTTAAAATGCATCTATTTTATATGTGTGTGTAATGCACACATGTGATGGAAAGTGCAGCAATAACAGCAGGGTGGCAAAGTCTTTGGCTACAGCAAAAGAGGACAAGCCCAAATGCAGAAGATGTGAACACAGAAAAGAAAGAAGAAAAAAAAACTGCTTACCTTTTGAAGGCCTCAGGTAGGCAGGGATCTTCAGCAAGATCCCCTTGCCTCCACTGCCAACCCTTAAATGAGGTCAGGGAAGGGACAGATCCTGGCTCCATCCTTTCCAGTCATTCAGCTGCACTGCATGCAACTGAGCTCCCCTGTGCTGGCCCTACCGTCCCACCAGGTGCTCAATCACTGGTTCAAGCTGTGTCTTAGCATTTCTGCTACAGCGTGTACAGGTACATTTGTGCATGTATATATGCCTGTTGTACAGCGACAATAATGGAAAGAAAGATGGTAGTTGTAAATACCCAAAAGGTTATTTACAGGAAAAACTCACCCGTATGGAAGCCTTTGGTCTGCTGGGAACCGCTGAGACAATCTCCACCGAGGAGCAATCTCCAAGAGATGCTGCCTTAGTGGTGGTCAGCCCTTAAATGAGGTCTAGAGGAGATGGAGTCAAGCTCCACCCCTTCCAGTAGCACAGCTCAATTACTCTCACCTGTGCTCCCACAGCTGACCGACACTTGCCTCAGCTGATTAATCAAATGTTCAGGCTGTGATTACCAATTTCCCATACACCTGTGCATGTTATTTAAATTTTTTCCTTACAGAAGGCTTCCTACTGACAGTACAAGCTAGCAAATCTAGGTCAGAGCAAATACCTAGGAATTATGATGACCACATTCATTAACCCAAAGCTTACACAAGTTCATCTTAACAGGACTAATATAAGAGGTCAAAATGGAACTAGGTTCAATTAAGAGAAAAGCCTTTGCTTGCATCTCATTTTTGTTACTTCTCAAACCTTCTCCATAGAAATAGTTTTGCTCATATAAAGGTCTGTAATGCTAAACCTGGAAGTATTTGTAAGAGTTGGTTTCTGATGTCTTCTTGTAAGGTCACATACCTCAAACACGTTTCACAACCAGCTGTACAAAACAAACAAAAAGATGACTGTGCCTATGTAATACTCAGACATTTATGTCTGCGGAAATTCATGTACCTAGAGATAATGGAAAATGTATCAGGAATGCTTATTTGTAAGTCTATGTTGGAACAGTTTTAAATGTGATTTTCAGTTCTAGTACAGTAACTTTTTCTACTCTGTCTTAAAGTCTCTTTGCTACAGGAAAAGACATAAAATCAACTCACAGTTTGTTACAAATTTAGAAACTCATTTATTTCCAGTTAATTACTTTAATTACCTGAGCCTCCCTGACATGACTTCAAGTTCAGTCTGCATGATGTCTCCTACTCTAGACAGGAAAAACACTAAGCTAGTTTAAAGGGGAAAAAATGGAAAATGGTTAGAAAACAGGTAAGTGAGAGCTCAGCAATAAGTGGTTCTTTATGTTACAGTGATTTAAGTTTCCAAGAAGTAAAACTGCTTTGCTTAAATACTTATAGCAAAAGAACATAAATGCCACACAACACTCATTAGAAATATAGAATTTATTAACTCTTTACATTAAGACAGCAACATATTGCAACTTAGAACGTGCCACTTGTATCATAGATGACTTACAGATCCTCTGTTTACAGCTGCAGCTATTGCTAGCCCAGAAATGTTTCACTGAATTGGAGTGGCTCTTTAAACCTTTCAGTCATTAGCAGCAATTTTTGCAGGAAGGTAGTCCTGAAAATCCACTTCATGAAAATACATCTGTCAAAGCCTATGGTAGCCAGCTGTATAATGACTCTATAGTTTGTGGTCTAAAGAAACCAACTTTGACAGCAGCAGTGGGCAAGGAGATTGAGGACTGGCTCCCTCCCTTCAGAAACAGTTTTCAATAAAGGCAATTCCATGTTGTAAGGCCACCAAATTCCTCATGGTCTTTGAACTGCACTTTTGGCAAGGCAAATTCCTTCCCTGTCCTTCAAGTTATGTAGTCCTTGCTCCCCTTTCCCTCCTTGCACATCCAGGTGCAAGTTAACAAAAGCAGTCAATATTACAGTTCTGACATCATCCTAAAACACTGAAGAAACCCACAACTAGAAAAGCCTGAGCAACAGAAAAAGAACATTGTTTAAAGCTTCCAAGAACCACAAACAATAATTATCCGCACAACCAGTGCCCTGACATTACTCAGTGTACTCCCCTTTATTCTTACAAGCTCAGGAGAAAGGTGGTGGGTTTTTTTGTTTTTTTTTTTAACCCCTTTAGTCTTTCAACTCTTCACATGTTCTGCAGGAGAATACAAGGACTTACAGTGCCTTATTGCACAAAAATTCAGAAGAACAAGGAAGTGAAAAGAGACAAGGAGACACTGCTGTCAACAGGCTCTGCACCAACCATACAGAGAACATGTATACACAAAAGGGATTTTGTTGCTTTGTTTTTGTGTTAATTAAAAAAAAGAAAAACACTATTCCTGCTCAGGCTGGTTGCAAAATACTTGTTTGTAAGAACCACCTTTCAATCTGACTCTGTTCCTGCAGACAGACTTCCTTGTGATCCATTTCTCACTAACATCTTGCTGTAGTTTTTCTGTTGTTCTTCCTTGAAACTATCTTTGACTTTTGCTCGTTTCAGACCTCCATCCCTGCAACAGAGAAAGAGTGAAGAATAAACCACCATGTCTGCTGTTTTTTTTTAATTCACTATTGTCAAACTACACATCATGTCAACTAATTTAGTCAACTCTAGTCTTAACATCCAACATCTTGGAGATTGTTCTCAACTTCTACACTCAGTTTTAAGCATTTTTTTCTTTGTCTCTCTAAGCAGTAAGTACCTTAATCCTTAATGTATATGTAGTCCAAGTGTAGAGCTCATTTATTAAAGCAGTCTGATCTGGCACTGTCAAAAGGTCCCAACTAAGATACAAATCTTAGCCCATTTGAGGCACTATTTCCTTATAGCTGAATCAGCTCACCCCTTCTCCATTGCTTTTTCTATTAATATACATGTATGTGACTGTTACAGTTACTCCCTTGTATTCTCCCAGGTAAAATGAAGTTAGGTGCACTTCTCAATCAGAAACATTTAACAGCAGAAGCCTACAAGTTCAAGCAGTCCATGCAGCCTTAACAAGGATGCTACCACTTACCAGGGAAGCTCAGTCAGTCCCCCTTGGCGAGCAATGGCTGACCTTACTCGGTTGGCAAACTGAACAGCGTCTTCTCCTTCCTTTGAGTGTTTTAAGTTGAATCAAAACAGAGAAAAGTAAATTCAAATAGACCTCCATCATAGTCATCTGCTTCAAATTAACTCTGTACCCAGTAATCCCACCCTCCTCATGCCAACATAACCTGAGGTTTCTATAGGATAAACATTTAGATCATTTTTCTCCAGAGTACTGATGTTAAGGGAAGTTTTGCTCCAAAAGCACAGATTAATAGAGGGGATAAGGTTTTAAGCTACAGACGCATCATAAACTGCAGCTTGCATTAGTAGCAATGCTATCATACACAACAGTTTATTTACCACTATTCTTTGCATCTTTAGTACAGCAATGATAGTATCAAGCTGCATTCTACATCCAGCAAAAATTCTCCCAATATTTCAGTACATCTGGAAAAGCTAAGCCCAATCATTTATTAAACTAACCACCAATAAAAGCCCTTTACAAAACAGTTTTGGAAACATGGAGTGGACAGGGGTTTTGGAGAAGAGGGCAAAGAGACACTTGCAAACAGTGATGATCTTACATTTCTAACCATCGGAGGCATGTACCACACGTGGCAAACAATGGCCCAGCTGGTCATTATTCGCAGCAGGTAGCTGACTATGTTGTATTTACTGCTGTTCCAGAATGCATCTCCAAACTGAGGATCATACTGCAAGGGATCACAGGTAAAAGAAAGATGAAAACACTCTTTACCCCACAAACTGCCACAGTCTGTCTTAAGTGCAAGGTGGATGCTTTCAGCCACAGGCCAGGCTCATTCCAGTCACTTGCAAGCCAGGAATCAACCACAGCAAGTAACCAGTCACCAAAGTTACTGTGCTTTTCATTTGCAACTCTGAGACAGCTTCCCACCACCCTGACAAAAACAGACCCCAAATCATTTTCAAGCTGAACAGCCAGACACTTTCCCATACCTTGATTGCAACAGGATAGATTGTCCCTCCTATTTCAAAGCTGCCCTTCTTGAACATCATCACAGATGTATTGTTTATACAGGTGCCTGCCCAGAAGATAAAATTAGTATTTCACAAAGCCTAACACATTTCAGTAGCAACAGCAAGGAGGAGCAAAAGCAAGCACTTATGGGTAAGTTAAGCACCTCTCCCCACTTGCCTTTCTTCCTTCTCTTGTGACTGATTCGCTGTATAAAGCCACAGCATGTGTGAGAGAAAAAGCTCAAGGCTAAGGTTAGATCTGTAGCACAGTGAATAAATATTCACGTGGCAAAATAAACTGTCTTCTCATTCTTTGGCAAGGACACCCAACAGGCAAGGCAGTATTGCATTGCCCTAGGGTAATCTTACATGAAAGATGAATAAAATAATAAAGTTAACCCATCTATGCAGAATTGGAGGGAAAAAGAACAGTTCAGCTTCTTACCTTCTGGGAAAATTAAGATTGGAAGCTTGTTCTTATCTGCCACATGTTCCCTGAGTCTGTGGAAGCAAAAAGTAAAGTTAAAATAGCTGTTTTTCTACCTCTCTTTCCCCATGCAGGTGCATCAGATTACTGAACACGTTTGTAAGAAACCAAAACTGTTTACTGGACACAAATCTGAACCTTCCCTTCTGTTTGCAACAACATTGAAACATTGTGCAAAGAGTCCTTCATTACTATATACAAATTACTCCAAATAGCAACTTTTCCTGTATGTTACTTTATGAATGGTTGTCACGAAAGCCAACAAATGTACACTAATAGGTCATGACAATTAACTCAATCAAACTCAATTTACAAGAAGTGTCTTAGAGCAGGAGAAAACCTTCATGGGCTCTGCCATACTTGTTGGAAGCTCTTTTTCAGACATATAATTCCCCACACACTTCACCTACACATTAGCAAGCAAAGACTTATTTCTAACACCTCCCTTCTTGAATCAAGCCTAGACAGATCCTGCTAGTCCACTTTATAAGCAGAACTCAAGTAAATTTAACTTAGATATAAATGTTGGGACTTTAATAGCAAAGTAGCTGTTAGGATGATAATTTCCCAGATCTGATATTTTGGGCTTGTCTCTTGCAGTTCAAATCCTAATAGAACCTTTGTATCTGAACCATTTCAATCTTTCAAGCAGTTCTTCACTGTGACTCAAGAACCATTCATTTTGGCCACTGTACCTAAGCCCACACAGACAAGCACTTCCAGATCATTCTGAGTAAACCTGATCAGAGGACACCATCTCTTCAACCTACTACAAGAACAATACTCTGTTTCATCCCAGCTTACAGTAAATTGCAATTACAGGTGACTCACGTCCCTGTGATTAGGGTTTCTAATTAGCAGTACCCATTTGGAACAAAGGCAATTGCACATCCCAAAAGATGACACTTAAACAAATCAACCTTTTTTCCTCTCAGAATCTTGAGGTCGTACAAATTCCCCATTTCCCACTGCAACCTCGCTGCCTGCTCATGCTTCTGTCCTTCCACAAACTCGCTTCCTGATACAGCTCTCTTCAAAGTTTACTTCATAAACTGGGATCTTCAATTGCAGAATGATTGTTCAGAGGTGTTCTCTCAAGCACTAGAAGGTACAGAGTCACATGAGTAGTGCAATTCCCTATTCCAACTCACTTCTCACCTTTTTGTCACTAGATGGCGGTCTTTAATTTCCGAGCGCTCAAACCAGACATGAGGACAGGCCTTCACAGTGGCTCTTTGAATAACTCCCATCAATCCACCGTGAACTTGGCCAACCTGCAGGCCCAGTGAAACATATCAGCATACAAGACCCTCAGAACAGAACAGTTTCCTTTCCTGCATCCCCAACAGATTAGGTCATACTGTAAATCACATCTCAGGACTGAGTAGTGTATACAAAAGTTATTGAAGTGCATTCACTTGAAAGGATCTACAAGCATGCAAAAAAGCCTCTCAAGTATTTCAAACAGAACCCAAATTGACATTCCCAGAGCAACTTCACCAATATGCAACTTGTAGCCAGACTTCAACATGCTTTATTTTTTTTTTCCTCCAGTGACACATGCTCAAAGTAACCTTATCTACCAGCTTTGAAAGCTAAAAGAAATAGTGAACTCATGAACCAATATGCCAGTCTTTCCTTTTCCCATCTTTCCTCTCTGTCATCAGTCTCCTCATACCATTGCATAGCATCCATCGTTGGTCAAAATGATCGCATCTATCGGTGACGTGTGGTTGGCAACGCAAATGCCTCCTTTCTGAGGTTTGTTCTCCCTGCAATTACACGATTTGTTGTTAGACTACCCAGGCACTCAGCACCACATTAAACACACAGTTCTGTAAAGCCATCAGTTAAATCATCACCCAGCATGACATAAACCTGTGGTTCAGGAACAAACTGCCCTCCTCTCTGCACACCTCCCCCAGTTCCTAATAGAACACTCATAAACAAAGGAGCATAACAACAGTTTTAACATTAGCTTGCTCACTTGTTGTGGTAATGGATAGTTCCAGACAGAGCTCTCACAAGGATCCGGGAGCATGTGAGGTGCACCACTTCACTCAGATAGTTTTTCAGACTGAAAGAGAAGACACAGACATCTGGGGCATGCTGGAAAGCAGCTAGATTCCAGCAAGACACATGGGGTAAGTTCTTCAGCCTACTCCACATAATACAGGGCTAAAAGATTTTCCTGGAATTCTGGTGTAAGAGGACTATTCCCAGGTCTACCAATCACTACAGCACCTATGTCAAGAGGCGCATCTCACTTACCAAAGCAAGGCACTTGTGTTGGGATTTTAAAAACAGCCTTTTATTTTATTTTATTTTATTTTAATTTTAGTACTCTGGGTGAGTATTTATCATGACAGCAAGAAGGTCCCCATCAAAACACTAGCCAAACATGGCAAGCAGCCATCCTCAGCAAGGCATCATTCTTGTGGGTTAAGCAGACTGTCAGTAGTCCACAACATGTAAAACCTGTCCAGTCTCAATCTTGAGTTCTTTGCACTGATGCAAGGCTACGTAATTGGCAGTTTGATCCTCACACAGACAGCACTCACCTGCCATTCGGCAGCTGTCCTACCACTGTTGTCCCCACAATCATTGAGATAATTCCAATGGCAGCAAGAGTAAAGCTACAGAGAAACAGACATAAAAGCCAAGTAAGTTCAATTTATATCAGTAACACATTGCAATGGAAAAGGAGCTTCAATGTTCAATGATTCTGCAAATCCTTTACACAGTCAGTTAATTCCCTGATACACAATGCTCAAAACCAAACTAAGGCAGCAGCATCAGATGCCCTGATGCATGTAGTGCTGCAAGTTTAATCCTGATATTTAGAGTACTGCACAGTTAACATTCACATTTTCCATATAAGCAACTTAAAGAAAGTATTCCATGAAGAAACGATCAACAAACCTCATATACTGTTCTCAGTGCACAAGATAAATGCTTTGAATGACTTCTTAACAACTGAGAGAGGAGAGTTTAAACCACTTGATCTTCTGTATCTGCCAATTTTTATTTGGTCTGAAAAAACTGGGGAGGAGCACATTTATGTGATCCCTGAGCAACAAAATCCCTCAGCAGCCGCAAGCTTACCGGAGTGGCAGAAGGAAGCAGTACCGCACTATTACCCCAATGACCCACACAACAGTAAGCCTCAGGCTGACGTAGTGGAAGTTGACATTAGTCCTTGTGAGGAGATTCCAAGAGACCAGCTCTTCAGAGGAAAACCTCTGAGTGACTTCATCTTCCACAATGGCCTCAAACCCTTTTCTGCAGAAATAGAATATGTCGGCGAATTGGAACTCCATTCGATGTAGACCTGCGATTTCTTTCTCCATAGGCGTTTCATCTCTTTCAATGATACCTTAAGGAAGAAAAGGGTAACCATGTGAATAAACAAGTCTATAAATTAAACCACTGTTTTTCAGAACTCTGCTTTGGTTTAGGATACAAATCTACTGTCAGAGCTGGACATTAATATTTTTAAAGCTCACTGTTTGATGAGCATTCATTTGCAACTTGAGCTTTTAAAGGCAAAAGTCATGTAAGCTAAATATAAAGATCAAGTAGCTGCTTTCTGGTCTGGCTCATGTAATTGATGACTGAAGAAATCTAGAATAGCATTTAACCAGAACAACCATCCCCTGAGATGCTCAACTATATGACAGAGGTCCAAGTTCAGGTAACCACTCTGTCAGATGCCCTCTGACAAAGTGCATAACTGCTGTGTCGCAAGGTTGAGATAGACGGGTAAGGAGGAAGCATCCAGCTGTTTCAAATTACAAGAGCCTTTCTCACAAGTACACACCCTGCAGGGGTTTAACTTCCCACGAATTCCCAAAAAAGCCTTACCAGCAGAACTCCAGAAATATATTACGCACAACATTCACATTACATCTGATGTGGGATTTACTTCTACTGCACTGTATCACACACGTGTGAACAAAAGGAGCTCCAAGAAATGCCTCACAAATCTCTGATGTAAATACTGAAAAAGCACCAAGACAGACATCACACTGCAACAAACTCCTAGCACCTTCAGCTCTGAATTCTGCAGCCACAGCTTGCCATTTCATCAAGACCAGCACATTTTCCTACCACTAGCCTATAAACATACAGAAATAAGTGGCACACCCAAATACGCACATGTCCTTCAGAATCTGAATTATGCAAACAGAGCACCACATTCAGCAGCATGTATTACTTCTGTGTAGCATTTTAAGCACAGATCAGAGCTCTACTTCACATCTCATTCCTACTTTTTCAGCCAGTTCCTTAGAAATGTCAGGGAACCTGACCTCCACACTGCAGACAAGACAGCCCAGCCTCTTACTCCACACAGCTGCTGGGGTGGAAGACAAGTCGCAGCCAACAAGCAGGCCAGTGAGACTCCAGCACCCACCAGCACACCAGTAACATTCCTCGCACTGCTACTCAGAACCCAGAAAGCTCAGCCAAGCAGCTGCTTTCCCAGCTCAAACTGCCACGAGAACCGTCACAAGGCTCAAGTTGAACACACTGTTGGCACACCACAGCTGTAACCTTTCCTCACCAGCTGCACAGTCATCATCACACCTCTGTGCACAGGCTGCCTTTGGGACAAGGTACTACGAGCAGGATCTAAAGGTATAATGATCAGAACTAAGCACATGCTACTTAAGTGATATGCTTAGCTTCCCAGTAATCAGAAGATGGTATTTAACAGCCTTTAATCCCTTGGCCATAGGCAGAGCTCAGTTTGCCAGGGGTAGCTAAAAGACAGCATTAGGCAGGAATACAGCAAAGATCTTTCTCAACAACACACCATAGCTACTACATTACTCAGCATGACAATACAAGCCCTGAGCCTCTCAGCTCTCACACACTAGTTAGCTAATTACGCAAGCCTCAAACTTCTCACTATCTGCTACTTACAGTACTTGCATATATCTTCTAGTGGATGTCACTTAAGTAACTTTAACAGTGTTTTAGTGTTGTCATACCCATCAATTTGAAGAGGATTGGGTTTTGACCAGCCAGCACTTGTGCTGACAGCTCAGATCTGGCTCCCCAGCTGCTCTGAGACCCAGATCTAAATACCTGCTCAGCCAAGAGCTCTAATACTGGGACCAGCACAGAAGCACACTGCCCACTAAACATTAAACACAAGGTAACGGTCCCAGGTATTTCCTCATATAGCAAGAATCAACCAACATATTTCTTGGGACTCCTCACACACATGGGAGCTGACTACTATTTTTTCTAACAGATATGAAATCCACACAATTTGGGTACTGGAGAGAAAGGCAGTGTCTGCTCAGTCACCTTCTCACTTTCAAGAGACTAAGTGAGATTAGTATTTAAGGTATTTAAGGTCTTTGAGTAAGCACATTATTCCTCTGCCAGGAAAAATCAGCCCATGCACGTGCAATGTTCCCTTCTTTCCTGACCCATCTCCCAGGAAGGACTGGGTTGTCAGGATAGAGAGGAGAGGTACTGCACATTCCCCTCGTGTCAGCCAGCACTGAACACACACGTGTATACACACGTGCAGACCCCTACCTTTACCCCACTTTAATCAGCTACTCAACAATTCATTATCAGCAGAAATTTCTCCTCCCTCAGTAAATATTGCATAATGCAATCAGGCCTCTGCCTGCTTGTATGCTGACACCTCAGCAAATGCCAATACAGGACTGATAGACCTTCACCCACCCCAGTCACCAAGTAGTCTCATTCACACACAGGACCCTAATCATAAGTCACTCCTTACAAGAGTAGTGCAGAGAAAGCAGTTTGGTAGGAGAGGACAGATATCTTCCATGCTTCCCATACCTCCTCAAAAAAGAAGCTCAGAGAAACATGCACTACTTAAGTTTTCCCTTTCTAAAGCTTACTGTTATGGCTGCAAACTGACTGAGTGTGTTACCATCAAAGCCTGTTTCAGGCCTGCCATGAAGACAGCACAATGACCAGTGGTTCCAGTATGGAAGTATGCTCCTTTGCAGATGAAACACAACTAATCAGCTCTGCAGCTCCATCCCCATTTTACTCTATCACAGTCACATCAGCTAACTGGTAGAATCAGATAATAACTGACTTGTATACTAAAGGGCAACTCCTCCTGCTTCCAGCTCTGCTGCCAAACAAAGAGAGAGACAGAGAAAATGCTGGCACTAAAGCAGTCAAGAAAATACAGCAAATCCATGGGGATACAAAGGCAGTTGGTACCAGGACCAAAGCTACACTCACTGCATACACAGCTCCCACATCCTCTTGTGGCCAGACCCAGCATGAGCTACCACAACACATGCGCTGTATGGGATAAGATACAGTTGTTGTTTTTCAAACACCACCACATTATTTCAAAATGAAGCTAAAGGAAGAAATATAAAGCAACTACTCAGCTGTCTTGACAAAAGAGAGCAGCAAGAAGCTTACCTGGCTAACAGTGAATTAACTAACTCAAGGGAACGACACTTAACACCAGCACACTAATTAAGAGAAAAAGTATAACAGCAAACACATCCAGTAGTCTTCCAGTAGCACTGAGCTTGTGAAATGCAGTCCACTACACAGTCAGATCTACTCAGATATTACTAAATGTACCCTGATGCTCCCAAGATAGAGGAGCTGGCAAGCAGCCTTGCAAGCTGTAACCTAAACGCAGCTTTCAAGACAAAAGTAGGTTCATATTGCAACTCATATTTCCACTCTGCAGGAACAGTGAATATGCCAGTAGCATTGAGAAATAAGATATACAGTAATGTCCATCCCACTCCTCTACTACTTCTCTTTCTTGAACTCACACATACTTTCCCATTTGAAAAGGGCTCGGTCTGCCCACACCAGCATATTAGTCTTAACAATATGATCTCAGTCCAAGTTCTTACCATTAGCAGCAGGAATCTTCAGTATCTGTGGCTGTGGCTTTTTGACACCTTTTTCTATCCGTATAGTGGCCCACTGTTGAAAAAGAAAGAACTCATTAATTTTCCAAATGTAGTAATCACTTCAGAAACAAGTCTCCTGCAAAGCAACACTTAATAACAGGTTGTAATTTTCAGTCTCTTCATCCGATAATAATCACTGGTATTCCTAAAACCATATATATAGTAACCCTCTGAAGAAACACTGGTGAATATGTCTAATAACAAAAACCACGCAGGTACAGTCAGCACTTTCTGACCCTGCTTGCCAGTCTTCAGAGCCAGCACAGAGCCTGTGTCATTTCAAGCACAGACCCACCACAAGCATCTGTCACTAGGCAGCTCCTGGAGCTGAGCTGCACAACAGCCCCAATGAGCAACACAGCACAATGCAACTCATTCTACCAATGCTATTTCACTATACTGAACTACAAAAAGAGTCCTCAGTGGATTAAGTCCAAACGAGGCCTGAACAAGCCAGCTCACTGGGGTTAAACTGTTGGTTTTTTACTGTGTGGTTTGGGTTAAGGAGACTGACAGAGTGGATGAAGTAACTCCTGCTCTTCTGGACACAAGGAACACACTGATGCTTCTCAGCACCTCCGCCGCCCACAGACCTGAGAGGCAGAACCTCCCTGGCACCATGAAACATCTTCTCACTTGCAGTTCTGACAAGGCTGTAGCCAGTTTAACTTACTCTTGGCTTTCTTGACCTTCAGCTCAGTCAGTTCTGTGCAGCACCGTGCAACAGCTCTTCTGTCCATATCAGGTTCCGTTTTTATCAGGTTGACCACAGCAAGCCCTCGGCTGCCCTAGAGCTTGCCCTTCACCCTGGAGCAGACCTTCTGCCCTGGGTCCACTCCTCTGCACAGCTACTTTGCCAATGGACAAAATGTCCAGCTGAAGAGGACTCACTTAGCAGCTCATTCTGAAGGTAACTGTTGTAGTTCCTTCCCCGTGAGACCTTACCTTATTTATAGAAAAGCTATTACAAAGCTATAAGTGATAGCTTTGTATACTGATCCAGCAGCTCCTACAGAAAAATACGGATATTTCACTGTTCAGACCTCCACAGCTCCAGCAGCAAAGTCATATTCGTTCACAGCACAAAAGCAGGCTGTGTTAATCTACAAAGAAAGGACTTGAAGCAAGGTAGGAGAGATGGAAGTAACAGGACATCGTTTTGGCAATGTGTTTGATTCAGCACAAAGCTAAACCTTGCTGTTTTCTCCTTTTCCATTCAATAAAGCTGTGGGGCATTGGGGATTCGGGTCCTTCCTGAAGGCATTACCTCCAGCACATAACCTCTCAAGACCAGCACTGACAGAACCACTTCCTATATCCCATCTTACTAAATCAAGCCCTCCTCAAACACATTTTCAAAACCTTGTGCTGGGCCACTTTTGCTTTGCACAACCAGGGAAAAGAGCTTCTCTGAAGCTCAGAAAAAATACACAACTCTCTTCAGTTTATCCTCATTATAGAAGTCATGTGGTTACAAACTCAGCTCACACCAGAAGAAAGTTTGAGCCCAGCCAAGCACAAGGCAGCAACAACTTAAGGATACAGGCTATTGAGACACGGCTGTGCAATACACTGAAGTTTGCAACATGCCAATATATAGCAATATCCTCTGACACTTCACTTAGCAAAGCAAGTAGTGGACTTTTCCCCAAAGCACATAGAAACCGCAGGGTCACGTAAGCCCACTACATAACCTTCTACCACCTCCTCAGAAGACATTTGTGCTTCCTGCTCAGTCTGACAGTCCACAGGTTCATTTAACTTCAGAAAGCTTCAGCACCCCCAAAGGAGAACTTGAGAGGCAAAGGAAAAGATCAGAGAGGACTGTTCTCTCAGCAGCTGGGCACAGGGCAACAGCACAGCACCATTACAGATGTTGCACAGAACATTTCCAGGAACTGCTGCCTTGCACTCCAGCAGGGGAGAGCTGAAGCAACTTCACTTTTGCTGCCAGCTCTCCCAGGAGACTGAGGCACACTTCAGAAAGCCAAGCAGCCACAGCAGGCCATCTTCCTTTCTTGTTCCTTTCTCACACTTGAGACTTCAGGCGCTTATCAGGACACAGCTTTACCAGCTGCTACTGCAAACTGGTTTCAAATCCTATTAGCTCTTTCTCCCAGGTCTGTCAAACTTCCAAAGACCAGGCACGTGCCAGCAACCAAGCAGCAGGACTTGATTCTAACTCAAGTTTACTTAATGTAATCATGCCACTTATCCTCAGGCACTTGAAATAAAGTGCTGGCTTTGACAGCACTTCTAACTTTGATCAAGTGAGAAGCTTGTTTATATCCAACTTGGAAAACAAGAAGCACCACATGCAGCTATGTGAGTCATTTTCCTTCCTCCTTGCCAGCTGGTGATCTGCACCATCCATTGCGACTTCAGCTGTTTCCTATCCTAATGCCCAGCTTCACACCACAAAGAGCTTTCACTACGTAATCTGACTCATCTCACAGAGGGGAAAATACCATGTGCGCATACTAGAGATCAAAAAGCATCCTGAAAGTCAAGTACGGGCTCAGTTTTCTCGAGCAGATGAGCGAAAAGCCACATGGCAGGTTTCATCCATGTACTGCATTAACACTGACATGAGTGTAGGTGCTGAGTAGGCAGCCCAAGGCATCAGGTGCAGACCTAAGCCTTCACCAGGGACATGGGAGCCAATTTTGGGAAGAAGCATAAAACATCAGATTCTTCAACATTAAAAATAAGTTGTGTATCTCATGCTAATTGTTGAACTAGTATGTAAAGCTAAAAATCAGCACAGTGACAAAGTATGCATATAACGCAGATCCAACTCGGTAATGCTGCTATTCGCGCTGCACAGGGCTAATTAGCTTGTGTGCTTTAGTCACACACACTGGCCTGAAGATACCATGCTACATCTCACCAGATAAGAACAGCCTACCAGCCTTCCCTTCAGAACGTCGCCACCTCATCCTGATAGGAAAGGTTTTTAAGTTTCCAACCCCTGAAAAAGAAAGCACCACACACAGCAAGCCAACAGCCTGTAGGAGATAGTTAAGTGACCTACAGGGGTCATGCAGTACTCAAGAAAAGCCCAATTAGACTTCAGATGCAAAAATAACATCTTAAAATATCATCTCTGGTTTAGGAGTCGTGTTCACTGATTACTGAAGAGAGATTACCGAACTACTGCAGCTGACTGAAATCCCAAGTCATAACGGTGTTAGAATCACTGCTGCTCCTTTATTTAAAGAGGCTGGCAGGTTACACTCAGCACAAAAGCTGACGTGCTAGTTTAGGTGATCACTCCTTCCTGGAGGCCTTCCAAACCTCAACAGCAACAGAGATTTGAGAGCACCTCCCACACAATGGGAGGCAGGAAATTCTGTGTAAACGAAAACAGCCCTGCAAAAAAAGGAGCAATCATTTCAGAGGGAGGGTGAAAGGTTCCCTGGTTATCTACATTATCTTTTCCTCACCCTCATGAGATGTCTTCGTCATTGCCTCCAAACAGGACAACATAGTCCAGCTTTACAGGAAAGAAGGGGGATCTGCAACAGAAATACTAAGTAGCTTCTTTTATACCAGCTCCATGCATTATAACCTTAAGGCTAGATGTGGCTAGAGTTGCTGCTCTTTGTAAGCAGCATTTACTAATTAACAGCATCAGAAACACTGTTGCTCATTTTGCTGTGAAGTCGGGAGCAGTTTCGGGTCAGTGTTGTTGACCAGGAAGATGTTGAATTAATTATTGATACAACCTCTGTGGAGGCTAACCCCAGCTCTAGTAACCTGACCTGCATACAAGCAGCCTTCATTATTAAATCTATTGAAACCACCCATAAGGACCCGAACAGGACTAGGGCAGCTGGGGTACTTAATTAACATAGCCAAAGAACTGAAGATTTTGCAGTAGATGTGCTAAAACACTTTTCCAGAAGCTATTTCTGGCCTGTCAGCAAGGGTGCATCATCCCTATCAGACTTATCTTCAAGAGCTGCTTTCCATTAACTTCTGCCCCTTCAGAGCTGTCCTCTTAGGTCAGAGTTCTCCACCCAACAGCTCAGAAACGACACCAACTACAATGATACAAAGACCTTCAGCAATGCTGTTAGACATCACTACTCAGCAAAGGTTGCTTAAAGAAGTCGACAAATTCAACATGAATCAGCAGTCCCACAGTGATTCACAGATTTATAGGCTATGTATTTCCCCTTTCCTTTACTCGCCCTTACACTTAGCACTGCAAGACATAGCTCCTAATCCCAGTGGTGGCTTAAAGAGCCAAACTGACACCTGGAGAACTGGGAAAGGAAGACACCCCATCCTACATGGCAAGGACCTACTGTTTGACCAATAGCACCAAAACACCCTTGTTGCCCTAAGGTATATTCTCAACTTTAGGTCCTCTTGGGTAGCTGCAGTGATCTCCAAAGCAAGCACCTTTGCTTCATAGCTACTGTTACACCCTTGCTCAGTGAAAGTGCGTTCCCTGCCTGGCAGCATAATAAGCGATTAGAAATTGCTTCTGTTACCAGGGGCCACAGTTACATAATGTTAACACACCTACTACTCCAAGTATCTGCTATGAGTTACCACACTACAGGAGAAAGTAGCGTGGTACTCAAAAGCCCCAGAGTTGTAAAGCTTTAATGGAGGGGAGCATATGATTGAGACCAGGAAGGAAAGATGCACAAAATTAAATGCTGGAAGCAACCTGGGGGTGTTTAAACAATACAATACTCTGGGTTCAATCAACACAGCCCAACAGAAGTACATCCTCAACACTGCTGTCTGTACATGCTTAGAATAATGCTCCTCGCTAAGGCAGCTCAGCATGGATAAGAAGCCATTGTGCACCAACTGATCTCCCTCATCAGTAGTGTCATACCACCAGAACACTTTGATCCTTAAAGCCCTTTCCTTAGGCCATGCCTGCAGCATGGCAAATAAGCATCACCCCTTCTGAATCAAGTGTAAACAGATCTGTTTCTATAAGCAGACAAAAATACTGTCTCAAGTTCAGCACCATTCTCGCCTTGCTCCATACCACAGCCTCAATGAAAACTGCATGCCACAGGCTCATGTTTGTCTGCCACATTACACATTAGTGTGGATTAGCAGATATACTACATGCTTCAGACTATCTTGTTACTTGGTTCCCAAACTCCAGTGTCCAAAATGACAGAGCTAGTCCCTTGTAACAGATCAGCTCTATCAAAGCACATACATTACCTGACAATACAAGCTGTGCAGAAACATAGCACCACAAGAGAGGACCATGCACAGCCAAAGCAGAGTAACACTATACTTCACAAAAAGCAATAGTTCCTTCAATCCAGCCCAAAGAGACAATAGAGGCTGCAGATGTGCAAAGTGCTCTACAGGCCCAAGATCCCACCACTATCTTGGCAAAGAAGAGGGGTTGGCCAGGAGATCCAAGGCTGGAACTAAAGAGGAAGCTGTCAAGAGAACCACTGCAAGGAGTCTCGCTTGTTCAAAACTGCAGCATCCTATGACTCAACACAGCCACTGCTCAGCAGGAAGCCCACAGACTGAATTCAACAGCCAAGGAAGTTTCAGGCAGCACAGCTGCACAAGGCTAACAGCCCTATATTCCCCACGTTCCGTTGTTAATGTTATTTCTGGCACAGGAAAGTCAGATGTGACAATACCTATCTCCAGGGGCTCTTGTAGGCGCTACCTGGACCTGGCTCTGTGTCAAGCTGCTGAGCAAGGCGTAGCTGTGAGCCAAGGAACGGGAGACATTTCTCAACAACAGGCCAGCTGCGAGACGTTCTCTCCACACACACGTTCTGTGGGAGAGGACAATCCACATCTCAGGTTCACCTTGGTTCATCTCAGCAGGACGAGTCAGTTTGCTCAGGAAACGAAGCACAGCCCAACCTGGCCGGCTCAGAACCTCACAACCTCAGCCCGGATTGGGAACGGCTACTCTTCACCCTACACCAGCATAAATCTGCCTAAGGCCTCCAGAAAGCACTTAAGGCACGGAAAGCCTTAAAACGTATCCACGGCAGACACGCCCAAGAGCTATCGCTGAAGGACGGGACGAAAGGAGGCAGCACCCCCGGCACAGCCACAGGCCGTACCCGGCCCGCCATGGCGGCCCCACGCCCCCCGCCCCGGGTCAGCGAAGGACGGGCGGGCCGCCTACCTCCAGGGTCTTCACCAGCACCCACATGTAGGCCTCGGAGATGCCCAGCGAGATACCCAGCGCCGAAGGCAGCACGATGAGGGCGATCACCAGACTCAGCCACACCGTGCCCAGCGACAACGCCAGCGAGCCCAGCTCCTCCATGGCGGCGAGCGCCCGCCGCCACCTCCGGCACTGCCACTATCGCCGCGAGCGCGGGCGCCGCCGCCCTAAGGCCGTACGGCCCTACGGCCCGCCCCAAGGCCCGCCCCCTCCGCACCGCACCGGCACCAGCGCGGTGTGCACGAAACGGGCGGGACAGGGCGGACCGGCCGCGGCATCACGGCTGAGCGGCTGCAGGGGGCGCGAGCAGAGGGAGAGCACGGAGGTGTCTGCATGGCGGCTGGGGACACAGCGAGCAGGGGGGACCTGGGGAGACCGCTCCTCTGTGACAAAGGAGAATGCGTGTGGTTCTTCCATTCCAAACACTTGCCTTAAGGAAGCATGTATCACATCACCCCCCCACCCCCCCAAAGTTATCCTTGCTGCTGTACCAAAATTATCAGCCTCTCCTTCACTGTCTCTGTGACTGCTCACATCCTACCCCCCCCCTCCTCACTTATGCTTTAATTGTTTTTAGGCTACAAACAATTCCAAATCCTCTTCCTCCTTTGACATCTTAAACGTGACACTCCTGGCCAAAATAGCACCTGAAGAACATTGCTTTGGCATTTCTACTCTATGCCATTCCAGCGTTGAAACATTTGTATCCTTTATCAACAATCTGTGTTCCTTCTGACTTTTCTCATCATTCCTCAATGTGAAAAATATATCCACACGTGGTACCACAGCCCATTTTTCTTCCCTTCTATAAAATAACATTAGCTGTAGAACAGTATTATCATTAAAAGTCTGATTTTCTGGCCATTTTTGTTGAGCTTCCAAAGTATACATTGGCTGCCACCAATTACATACATTAGTAATTTTCCTTATGAAACAGATCCCATCCCAACTTTCCCCAGTGTCCCAAATGGCAGTGCCTTAGGTATTCCAATGTTGACAATTATCCAAGCATTAGCTATCAAAATACATTTTAAAAACATAATGATTAACTTAAGAATACACGCATTCTTTCCCATACATGTATCACCTGGAGCCAAGTGAGTTGCTTATGCACAAAGCCAGAAAGCAGCTTGGGTCAGAAACAACAGGGTGTTGTTCATAATATAACACCCCTTAGAGCTACATTCAAAATTCACATTCTCTTTTTTCACCATCAGGAAGACAACCATGGCCTTTATTCTTTACCCATGAATGTTCATTGCTGATGCAAATGGAGAATGCCAAGGGGGTTGGTTGGTTTGTTTATTCAGAGCACTGAGAATCTGGAATCTCTATCCTAAGGACAGATGTAGAAAGGTAGCAACGGCGTAACTTGTCTTGCTCCCCAGGTCAATAATATAGACATACCTGTGCAGTACGAGGGGTTTTTTTTATTGGCTGACAGAACCTTAAAAATTAAAAGTAATGGATGATTTTTATCCATCCTGAGCACTTGTTAGCCAGGGTTCTCATAAAACAAAAAGGTTGAACTCAATATAGTGCAAGCCACACCAAATTCTGGAGTGAGGGGGCTGAGATCTGTCCATGTCCCTGAAACATCAGAGGAAAATTCTTGAGGCCTCTTCTTATAACATTCATCATAGAATTATCCAGGTTGGAAAAGACCTTGAAGATCATCAAGTCTAACCTCAGCCTAACTATAGTACCCTATCCTATATCATGAGGAAATAAGGTGTTACTTTCCTACTAAACAGCATGGCTGTTTTTACCTACCCCTGTTCTGGCTGGCATTGGACATAGTCAGACACCTGCAGACTCCATGAGCAAACAGTAGGGAATGCACAGCCTCCACTATTTGTTTCTTACAGCATGGGAAGATCACCGTTTTGATTCTTGCTGTTACAGAAGGATAATGGGGAATAAAACGCTGGTGAAAAGAAATACTAACAGGCTCCAGTTTCAGGTGCCCACACTGAAGCAAAGCTGAACACATAAACAGAACCTACTGCATCCAGGTTTCCACTGTACTCTTAAATGAATAATTCACAAGGATATTAATGTTAAATTGGAGAAAAATCAATTTCCATGGTGAGCTGCTCAAAGAACCATTTTCTCTGCCTGGCAGAGTGTGTCTGGTAATGTGACATCCTCCTCTTAGTGACAAAGCTGCCAGCTCCTGGCGTGAACGTGCTCAAGTGCTTTCTTTCAATTCATCTTGCACTCCCATCAAAGGACAGCTAGCAAAAACTGTTGACTTACTTAAAGGAAAAATAAATTACTGTCGTTGCCAAGTGGCCTTTGCCTCTTTAAGAAAAAATATATATATATATCCAGCTGTTATAAACCACTGATCATTTATCTACTGATAAATTAGTTTAAAATTCATTCCATCATTCCATTTTGTTTGTCTGTATATACTCCATGAGAACACGCAGTTCTACTGCCCCACTCCTGCTTTTTTCTTTCAGGTATTGTAACCATACTTTAACATGAACATGGCAGCATCATTCCACCAAAGACTCAGAGAGTGCACTCACGTTAACAGTTTTCCATGGTTTCATTTTCTGAAGGCCTAATTTATGTGCAAAGACTACACACAGTCATACTTTCTAATGCAATCCTCACACTTTGACTTCTGCCATGAAGCACAATACATGCAAAGAAGTGCAGAAGTTGAAATTAAATGCTCCAAGTTGATCTAAACCAGATGCTCCAAATGAATCCAAAAACTGCAGAGCCTTTTAATTTATTTCTTTTGGCTGTACTTATTGTATCCTACTTGATTACCAGTCCCTGTAGAGTCTGGCTCTGGGGTGTGTAACTGCAAACTTGGTTTCCAGAATCAGAGCAATCCCACTGAAGTATCTGGACAGCATCATCTCCTTAAGCATTGCTAAGTTATCGTACATATTATTGGCTGCTGGTGGGTCAGATCTAGTAAGCTTTTTGCTTGTCTGCTGTCACTGGAGCCAGCAACTTCAGAATATCAAACAGTAAATATCTGTATTCTTTTAGAAACAAATACGGTCCTACATACCATACTTATTCCAATATTACCTTCTATCTCGTGCCATTCTGCTGTTCTGCAATGGCAGGTAGCCAATAACCCACTTGGGAATTCTGCTCTCTTTCATTTGTCTCGTGATCACAGGCAGGTCATGCCTTCTCTCCAGCACTTTATTTGCCATAACACACTGTAAAAACTGATATGCTGTATACACAGAAGAGTCAGATAGTTTCAGCCTCAGTTTGTATCCTGGAACCTACCTGGAATTTTACCCTCTGCTGTGCTTCTGTGAACTTCTAATCCTTGTTGCACAGAAACTACAGATAAGCTTTAGAGGTAGCTTCGCTTTTACACAGCTTTTATGCCTTGCAGTCCGTATTCACAGAGCTGCAGTGAATTGTGTGCAGCCCCCAGCAAGGATTGAGGCGCAGGAGCACTGCACATTTTATCCACTCAGCACTGAAGTATATCACACCTCAATCAATTTAAATTCCATAAATTAGAGATTACAGTTGCTAGGAGTTCAGTTCAGTGACACAGCTACAATTAGAACCCTTTTAAAATCCTAAATCTAGCTTCTCATTACAAAGTGGGTACCCAAAAAAGAGTGTTAACAGAAGCTAGCAGCAACAAAGCTGATTCTTGCTGAAATAGCCAGCATGAAGTGGATTGCAGCAAAGAAAACTGCAGCCAAAGAAAAGCACCCATTTCCACCCAGGGCTGCCAGTCAAGTGGCTTTTCCCAGAAGCAAGTACTTCAGCCAGTCCAACCTTTTTCCTCACAAGCCCCCAGCCTTCAGGAGTAGATTGCTAGGTAGGCCCAAGGCCACACTCTTCCCTTTTTTCCACTTGTGGAGTTCTATTTTGAGTAAATCGTTATATCATCCTTGGCACAAACAGCACCTATCCCAGCTGCATCTGTTACGGGGCTCCAGAGTCAGACTCGTGTCTTACTGCACTTCCCAGTCTAGTAAGTCACACTAAGTTAAACTCAGCCCTACTACAAAGTCTAAAACCCTGGAATATTTTTCAGCTTCTCCTTGTGCAAAGGTTAACGATCCCCAAACCAGCCCTGTTTACAGCACAAAAAGGGGGCACCATAGGGCAGTTCAGCTTCCCGCCCACATATAGCACAGACTCTTTGGCTGCCCTTCGGCATTCCATCTGGTTCTCTTTCCAAAAAGCCTGGCCTTCACATAGCTCTTATATTTCTTAGCCGTCAGCTTTGCACACGTGTCTCACACAACCAAGAGTGTCTCACGTACACCTGCACTAAGGTGGAACCTGAATCTTTAACACCAGCTTTATAAAAAAGGAAATGGAGAGATTCCCTCCAGTGATGGAATGAATCAGTGATGGGCAGACTTTCACAGGTGGTCAGCATCCAGCATTTTTCATCTCGATATACACAAAGCATTGAGGATGGAGCATTTATCCTCCCCTGTATGATTTCATCTCCCTGCTTCTTTTCCAAATGCACATTGTGTGCACACACATGACTCCAAGCACTTTGTGATCTCTTTAATGACCTCAGTTCCTAATGAAATAAAATCACAACATGAAATGCTACTGTTCTTCTGAAGCACTGTAAGGAAGGACAAAACATGCCGCTACCCATTTAGTAGGGAAATCAACTTTCCCTTGCATCTTTTTTTCTTAACTGCTATTGTGATTTGTGTATCTCAGATGACACATTAATACGGGTCAGTGCCTCCCTGCCACATGAAAGGTGCATGCAGTGCTGCCACCTCCTGATCCCACAGCAAGAGCAGCTGGTCCCAGATGGGTGAAGAGCAGCTGGGTAGAAGTCAGCTTCAGCTTTAACCTAACATTTCATAATGGCACAGTTGAAGTTTTAGAGACCTTAAATGAATTTATGGTATATACATTACATATATATAGTTTTCTAATCAGATGCATTTCATGGAATAGAATGAACGCTGACAAATCAAATGGTTGTTTGAAACAGAATACACTGTTTTATCAAATGTGTGGACATACTTAAATCTCTTGTAAAGTTACACACTACATGGGTAAAAGAGAATGACTGCCCATATATGATACATTGTTAAGATATGTACGTTATTAAATACTACCTATCGATTATATATGTAGACTAATAGTTAGTATTTAAAACATACTAATATGAATCACAGAATCACAGAATGACCCGGGTTGGAAGGGACCTCAAGGATCATGTAGTTCCAACCCCCCTGCCTAGCAGGGCCACCAAACATACACAATTACTAGATCAGGTTGACAAGGACCCTGTCCAACCTGGTCTTGAACACCTCCAAGGACGGGGCATCCACAACCTCCCTGGGCAGCCTGTTCCAGGGCCTAAACACTCTCCTAGTAAAGAACTTATGAATGCTTGTGATGTCCTTACAGAATATGCTGTTTAATAGCTGCCTATATGATGTTAGAAAGTAACATGTAGTAACTATCCCTACATTAAAATAAAACTAGCTTTCTAAGTAACGTGTAACATTTTTCTCAGTATTATTCTATTTAATATCTACTGATACATGAAATGTTCTGCCACCTGCATCATCCTTACAGCCAAATACAAATGCCAAGGGATATCAATTGATGTCAATAATCCACTATTGCACACAAATCATGACTACTGATTAGTAAAGCAATTATCATATTAAAAGAGTTCAACAGGGCTCAACATACTGTAAAATTAGAAATCAGTCAATAGCACGGCCATTATATAGAACAGCATTGATTGGATGTACTGAATGCTAGCCTTGATGACAATTGATCGGAATGAACCCTGCTCACAAAGGAGCCTGGTACACTAATTGAGGAGCCATCATTAAATAGAATAGTAAATCAAGAAGGAGAAGGGGAGAGGAGAAATGGGGATACAAAGCTAAGGTCCTGTAGAGAAACAGTAAAAAGAAAAGAGCCAAGAAGGCCTCTGTCTCTATACTAGCTCCTGAGAGTACTTCTCCAAAAGTAGATGGCCCTAAGAAACCCCCACAGGTCACCTCTGTCATCTGTTTCAAAGCTAGGGAACATGTTTGAAAGCACATGGACAAATGGGTTTTCCACCACAGGACAAGCATTTCCAAAAGCAAATCATCCTTAGAGTACAAGACTCAGAGGTTCTGTCTGTGATGAATCTGTGACCTAAGTTCACCGGTTTACTCGAAATCAGGCCTCAGGCCACACAGCCCTGGAAAGCTGTACAGGCTCCACTGCTGTTTTCACTGCTGCTCTAAGAAACAGATGCTGGCAGAAACAAGACCAGAACATCTTCTGTATTACAGTGCCTTCAGCATTACATTGAATTTCCAAGTACAACTGAAACATCTCTGCATTATAATGAAATGTTAAGAAGGATGTACAGAGAAGAGTTCTCTAGTGCCAACTAGATGGCACTATTCACACTACTTTTAATGCATGTTTCTTGTAATACATACAGGGAGTCCCTTGGAAGATGCAAAAGGGACTTGATCAGGTAGTTAGGAAAGAGAGAAGATCTCCCAGTGATGTACAGCAGGTCAGCTGAAGTCAGAGAGAAGAGCACTGCAGATGTTCCTAAGCATAACACAGCTGTAGAAGAGACATTTGGGAAACAGAGGATTAAGAACTCTGTAGTTACAGCAGCCAGTCTTCACGCACAAATAAATTAAAGAATTACAAGGGGCTTTTACCAAACTCTGACCTCATTCTCAGAGTCCAAAAGGATTATCTTAGATGCTTATCACTATGGCAATAGTAACATGAGCATCTTCAAAGTTGCTTTCAAGTGACTTCTTTACAAGTTCCAGGGTTGGAAGTATACCTGAAGGAAGACATTTTTTGAGTGCCTGATCTGCCGAAGGAAAAAAAAAAAACCACACATAAGAAATAAGTTGTGGTTTCACAACTTCCCACTTGCAAGTTATCATGAGAACATGATCTTTTACTGCCACCAGATCCTCCTGCTGGGGGAGGAGGACATGCTTAGCTATGGTCTTTTGGAAAACAACCAACTCCTCCATAACACTAGTACAACGAGAACAGTAAACAATCACAACTAACAGAGTCTACCAAAGGCCTCCGCTGACAACTGCAAGCGAAATACAGAATATGCATAGAATATCAAGGGAAAGAAAAGGGGGAGATGGAGGGGTAATTAAAAAAGCAACTGCAAAAACAAGAAACATTTCTTCTAAGCAAGGTAAGAATGTAGTTGCCATTTGATGTCAGGCTGGCATTCACACCTCAGCTGTCATTGGGTTCAACGCTTGCTTTAAATGTCACTGTTCTGTATAAAGAAGCACCTCTTTGACAAAGTGTTTAGTTTTTTCTTGTTAAGATAGGAGAGAAAACAGACACACACACACCCATGCCCACTCCTTCCACAGCTGAACAAGCAATGTGTGACACTTGCAGATTCAGACATGCAAGATGAGTTATAACGGTAACAAGGATCACACATCCAACAGCTCTCCTCCTCTTAGTGAGCTGGGGAAGCATTGCATGACAGGTAGAGAGGGATATCATCTCCTACAGTCTTGTAAAAACACAGTCCTAATGAGAAAATTCATGTTCCAACAGTTCAGACCTCACCATCTCTTTCTCTCTCTCTTTGCCTATTCTGTCTCCCCTTCTATCTCTGAGCAAGATGAAGTGACACGGAAATGTGGGAACCCTAGACCCACTGCTCACCTTAACCCTTCACATAGAACTACAATCCCCATTAGTGACTTTAAGACATCTGCCAAACAGAAAAAAATACTTGCAATTTTAAACTCTGGCACACTGAAAAGATGTAAGTATCATTTAAGATTTAAGCAGCAATAATTACAACAGAGCACAGCGGAAGCCATGACATAGGCTTTAATTCGTGCAGTGTACAAGGACACAGGAAGGGATACAGGAAAAATCAGACAACAAAGTATAAGTTTCAGAATATATTTTTCCACACCACTCACTATCCTTGGCTTTAACCAACTGATCCCCATGTCACACAAGCAGACACCCGGGACACATTGCCATGGCTGCTGTGCTGTTGTTAGTCACTGGGACAGTGGGAAATCTCCTACCTGGCAATCACTTGTTTTGTGACAGAAAGTCACAAGGGTTTTCTTTCCCCCCTCTGACATACAACACTTCATCCACATCTTGGAATTCTGAAAACATTATGGTGAACGTTCCATGTCTTCTCACAGGACAAGTGGATCTCTACAATAACAAAGTGCCTGCAGCTCACAGGAAAATGGTGAAACGAGATGCTGATACAGACTGCAAAGACATATGTTTTATTAGTAGTTAAGAAATTAACAGTTAATATCTGACAGGGACAGCAAGAAAGAATGTGGGTTTTAATAGGAAAAAAAAAAAAAAAAAAAAAAGCCCATTTTCCATGGAGTCCAGTCGAAAACCAAAAAAACAGGAGATAAAATAAATAACATTTAGTGAACATTTCCATTTCCCACAAACCCATTTTCTGTCACTAGCTGGCAATATTTTTTCTGTTGCTCTTCCTTGAAAGACTCTTTGACTTTTTTTCTTTTCAGTCCTCCATCCCTGAAACATACAGATAAGGAAATGGCCTTCAGTTCACGTCAGAGTAAAGGTAGAAAAACATTACAATGTACTGCTTTGTAACAGCAACTTCCACCCTAGATGCTGGCTTTTGCAATGCAAAACTAAATGATTTGTTCTGCCAAGATCTATCACACTATAAACAACAGCCTCCCTTTAATCCGATGTTTAAAAAACAAAGTATTTATTCTCACCAAATTCCTCTTTCTGGCTGGAACTACCTGTCAGCTCTGTTTATCTTTTTATATTTTATTAGTCTACCTATACTAGTAAAGCTGTAGGAAATAGTGGCTCATTCAGAGTCTATATGGGTGATGGACTACAGCCAAAGCAAAGAAAACAGGGAAGAAGTTTTAAAAAGAAACCAGGCTTAAGTTTTAGATTACAAAGCACCTAAATATATCTTTAACTCATCCTCAAAGGCGTTGCCTCTTACCATGGCAGTACAGACATCCCTCCCTGAGCAGCAATGACAGCCTTGACTCTGTTGGCAAAGTGAACAGCATCTTCTTCTTCCTGAAAAAGATACCAGTGATTTGCCATGCCGTTGAAACATCTTCTCAGCATCTCACTTGAGGAGACACATTTGTCAGAAACCAGGCACTCCAGTTTATGACACAGATGTACTTCAGCTGCTCCTGAGGAATGCCACCTGGCAAGTCAGTTTGCTGAGTTTGCCATCATCCAGTGTGAAGAGAACAAAGCGTGAGGCTCTATGCTTTCCATGGCAATTCAAAGTAACATGTAGAACAAGGTCACAGGTCAGGCCAGAGCCTGGGAATGTACACCCAGTACCTTGGCACCAATCTAACCCCAGGAAGCTGGGAACACACTGAAAGGATCACCTTGGAGGAGGTGAGCTGTCTTAAACAGAGCTGAGGCCAGACACCACAGTACCAGTGAATTTCCGTGGGCCAGTGAGGGTCTGTTTGCTCCAAATGCAGAAGTCACTCAAGATGCATTACAGCAGCCTGTCTTCCAAAACTAGGGCTGAGCAAAAGATGGGGTAGGCTGGACCAGAATGGGCTTTGCTGGACTAAAAGTCCTGGCTCTCAGCTTCAGATTGGTGTTTGGGGCAGTGGGCTGACACAGACATTTATACAGCTTTCTCTGCTCCTTCTGGTGTCCCACACATCTCAATATGCCAGAAAGAAAAGAACCTTCACGGAAATTAGCTTAATTTATGTAAAGAGTGTACCGCGAAACTCAGAGATGGAAATAGCAAAATCAATGTAATAAAATTACTTTCGGAGCAGCCCTCAAATATTAGGATTGCTGTCATTATCCTAATAGGCTGCACATCCTGATTGACAATCTTAACTTTAGGAGTACAGTGTCACTTTATACTATTTCCATTACATAGACAATAAAGTTTTACTGACACATATTGACAATAGTAACACAGGTTCCCTCTTAGAAACCATTTATGAGCATTCCCAAAGCACAGACAAAAGCCTAAGTACCTCTTTGACCATTGGTGGCAGGTACCACACATTGCAGACAATAGCCCAGCTGGTCAACACATTAAAACTATAGGTCATCATGGAATACTTGGTGCTGTTCCAGAACGCATCTCCAAAGCGAGGGTCATACTGGAAGACAAGAACAAGCAAAAGGGCTCAAACTGCTGTCTAGGTGGCACATTGAGGTGTATAACATACATGCAGAATAACAGGACAAGAGGTAACAGCAATCAGAGATAAAAGAAGCACTTCAATAATGATACAGTAGAAGAGTACAAAAAGGTATGATGTCAGAAAGAGTAAGACATCAGTTCTGAAGAAAGACAACCCAAAGGCACAGAACACCCATTATATGCAGAACAAGAGAATATTCTTGACTATATACAAGCGCAGCTGTGCTCAGTTCTGATCATATAGGCAGGCATTATTTATTTATTTTTGCCAGGAAGCTGTATAATGACTTGTTACATGAGGGACAAATCTAACCACACCTCTAGCAGTAATTATAGTTCAAAGCTCCATGTTTTAACATTTGTTACAAGTTAATACAAGTTAACCTTTGTACCCTAGCAGAAAAAAGGGCCTGTTGTACCCAGGGGTGTATCATACTCAGCGCTGATAGTCGGTTGAGGAAAGGGACTGCCTGTAGCAAGCTCCCCAGGGCAGTGATCATAGCACCAAGCTGCCAGAGTTCAAGAAGCATTTGGACCATGCTTTCAGACACTGGGTTTTACTGTGGGATGATCCTGAACAGTGTCAGGTGCTGAGCCAAATGATCCCAGTGGGTCCCCTCCAACTCAGGATATTCTGTAATTCTAAGAATCCTTACAAGCAACACAGGACCCCCAAGCTGGGACAGACCCACTGAAACAAATCTTAACTATAACTAGACAGAGCTACTCAGTATGTAAAGATTTGTCGTCTACAGATACGCTGACTTGAAAGGTTTACTCGATAATGCTCACACTACTTGTAACAATTTCCATAAGGTTATGCAACGTTATAGCTTCAGGAAAAGGAAGTCACGTATCTAGAGCCAGAATGAGTTGGCTAAAGCTTACTAGAGAGTCTTGCAAGTGCCAAAAGAATAATTCAATTACTAGTGCATTCATCCATCAAGAGCCTGTAGCCCCAGAACAGAAAGACATCATTTTCCATACTTACCTTGATAGCTACTGGATGGATAGTCCCTCCTACTTCAAAGCTTCCCTTCTTAAACATCATAACTGATGTGTTGTTTATGCAGGTACCTGGCCAGAATGGAAACACATGAAAAGTTCAATCCATTCTGCAGTCTTTCATTCAGAAATATATTCCCATTATACTACACGCTATGTAAGAGACTGAGAAGCAAGAGCTAATGTCCCAAACACTTGGTAGAAGTGTTAAAGGAGATCACCACTTAACCAGATAAGGAGCAAGATAAGGAGTGGCTGGAGAAGGAAGAGAGTCTGTTTGTAATTCAACAAATCTTCATATTATCACAACAGGAAAATTTAGTGGGAAAAGGAGAAATCTCACAAACTACACCTTCACACCAAAGAAGGTCAACTAGTAGTCACCTGTGCTCTGGGCAGAGGGAGAATGAGACCACCTGAAGCCCCTCTGACTCACTCTCAGAATAGTCTAGATCTCAAACTGCACTTGGGCAGGGGTAAGGCCCTGCCTCCATCACAGTGTTAGAGGGGGCCTCACAACTCCTCGAGACTCCAGACTTGCTTACAACTGCTGACTGAACCACTTCTTTGGGGCAGGTCACAAGCATTTGAAAGGCAGAATACTGCCAGTTCAGGTATACACACACCACAGGGGGAACAACATCAATTTCACTGCAGGATCCAAGGGAGGGTGATATCTCATTTTCTTGTTTTATCCTTTTCTCCCTTCTCTGTCTCTCTTGCTTTCTTTTCCTCTCTCTCTTTCCAAGGCATACTAGAACACAAAGTAAGCCATACTATCATAGCTTATTGCCAATAAGGTCTACATAACTTAAATCTAAATATCATAGTGGGATGCAAATTAACATTTAACTGATCATTTGGTGTTATTTCACCCTATTTGACCTCAAAATTCTTGAGCTCCGATCTCCATACATTACCCAGAGTATCTCAGAGTCAGGCTGCAACACACTAAACCAAATAAACCATCATAAATTCTGTTACATAGTAGAATCTCACTTTTAATATCTCACAAGAGCTCAATAATTCCACAACTAAAAACAAACACCTCAGTTTTAAAGATTAGGCATGATAAACTTCACTCAGTGTAAATGAGCAAAGCAATACAGAGTTGGTTCCTACCTTCTGGAAAAATTAGAATGGGTAATTTGGCCTTATCTGCAATGTGTTCTCTGATTCTGGGGAGAGAAAATACAATTTCAGTGTATTCATTTTCGCAAAAGACTCACATTTCTATGTGGTAAGAATCTAACTATGGATTATCTCTTACATAGAACAAGAAAAGCTCTTGCCTAATAGTTCTTCAACAGACAGTGGTCTCAGCAAGGATGTGTACTAGTTTCAGGCCTTAAAGGTTTTCTCTTGCAAAATGCATAAATAGATTCTTCACAAAAATTCTACACACTCCTTTTATTTCACCATTTGGACTTGATTAATAGAAAGCCTGACAATGATACAATGGCACATAAAAATTGCTTTCTATTTATCTTTGGCAGGTTCTAGTAATGAATAATGTTGAATTTTTGTTGACTTGTTTTGCTTTTTTAATAAAGTGTATTCTATATTTTAAAGTTTTGTGTATACATTTATATATAGTCACACACACACCAGTTCATACACATCTAATGTTTCTCCACCCCTAGATACGAGAAAGAAAGCTACTTCATTGAATTTTCTTCATTACTTAAAAACAACTGCGTTTAAGCAAATAATCCACTTTGGCAGATTACTGACACACGAAATCTATCCATTTTCAAGACACCTGTCATTCCTATGAATCAAAAGTGTACAATTCCACTGAACTCCACATAGAAGAGCATAAACAAAATGTAAACAAATACCAAAAAAAGCAGAGATCTATCCAGTAAAGGGGCACCTTTTCCCTTTTCTAAGGGTTAGTTGCCATAAATGCTTGTTTCATGTTAGCTACATTGCACACTATTTCATGAAGATTTCAGATGACTAAGAGGACCTGAGACACCAACAAATGCCAAAACGAGTCTATCATTTTCACATCCTTAAAAGTCTAATATACTGCCTCTTCCAGGAATATTACTGCAGGCCTTTGGAGCAGCACAGGCAACAGGCACTGACACTTCCCCAAGATGCTCTTCCAGCTTCTAGCAGCTAGGTGGTACCATGGTAATTTATTTCACCACAAACTTGTTTAATTCCTTCTGCTGACTTTCCCATGCAAGACAGCTGAGTACTGTGGTTGTTTCTAATGAGCTGCAACTGGCTTCCTCAGATAATCTGTCAATCTCCACAAGCAAATAGCTAAGCCCAATGTTAATATTTGTTATTGTCAGCTTCCTTATCTCCTGTATTCACAGCAGACATAACCAGACTTCTGATGCTCAGAGCTGATGGACAAATGTGCAAAGGTAAATTACAGTCTAGGAAGCTGACAGAATTCCAGTGCTGGTTCTGGCATCCAGAATCATAAACCTTGAAAATGAATGAGCAGGCATCTGCCTGTGGCAAGCAGCCTGATTGTGCCAGTGTGGAAATGCACAGTGGTTAGAGGACAAACAAACAAAAGACCCAGAGAGCAGTGCTACAGTCTGCATCTTCATTGTCAGAGTCATTCCAAATCTTACCTACTGCTGCCTGCCAAGAAGAGATGCAGGGTCAGAACACTCTCAGCTCACAATGGGACCTCACAATTACAAGACCTGATGAGAAAAGCAGGCAAAGATCTCACCACCCTACCTTTTTCTCACCAGATGACGATCTTTCATTTCTGAACGTTCAAACAAAACATGCTGACTGGTTTGCATGCAAGACTTCTGAATAAGTCCCAGAAGCCCTCCATGTACCTGGCCAACCTGCAAGCCAAAAACTAAAATATTTATAAGGCAAAAATACACACAATTATTTCATTGACAAAATTCTAACTAAAGATACATCAACTTCTAAACTTTTTCCATGAATTATACCAATTGTTTTGGCCAAAAACATGCGTACACTTACCTGTCTGAATAGAAGTTCCAAATAGAAGAATCTGAATGCTTGAAAATCCCACTCTTCCTACCCATAACTTTATCCTCCTGCCCAACACCATATCTGTGAGTGCCTCAATATTACCAATATTTACCAGCTCTCTTGCTCATACCAAGGAATAGCATCCATCACTAGCCAGGATTAGAACATCTAGAGGAGATGTGTGGTTGGCTACACAGATGCCTCCTTTCTGTGGTCTGTTTTCCCTGTAACAACAGCCGTGAAAGGAATTAGCTCATGTTTATTCTTCAGACTGCAGGCCCCACCAGGTCATCTATCTAGTGAATGTACTTCCACAACAAAGATCCTTGGTGACAAAAACATACAATCTACATACATTATCTGTAGATAATGGAAGCACGAGAACACAAGACAATTTAAAATATAACTCTAAGGTACGTTAAAACTTCCGGCTGTACATTACAGAAGCCATCTTTCCCCATACATTTGAGAGTTCCTTCAGATTTCAGTAGTTTTGGACAAAACCATTTTCCTTACAGTTTACAATATGCATCATTACTGAAGAAGGTATTTCAATGGCATTCATTACTGTTCTCAAAGGCGCATATCAAAGACTACTCAAGCACTAAATTTGAACTCATAGATACTAAGAAGCATGGCTTTCTTTCCTTCCTGAATTATCAACAAAAATTATTTTGAGGGCCTCTGTTACATAAAACCCTCATAACTAAGCAAGCAAGATATTAGAAGTAGTTACTAAAACATCATCCACAACATACTAGAGAGCTGAGTATGAATACTTAGGTTATCAAAATGGCTAACAGAGCAGTTGATGTTTTTGTGGTCATGTTTTTCTAGGCAATTATAACATGTTAATTGCAAACATAAAGGAAAATGTATACATCAGTATTTAATGAAGAATACAGTACTATTCCGACACTGCATTCTCTGCAAATACCCAAGAGACAACACAGCAGAGCACAAAAACATCTTGAAAGAAAGATAGACCGAGACTACATGATCTGCACAAGTTCTACCAAGGCTGCAATTCAGTACAAGTATCTGTGCATTAATGGAATAAAAACCCTCTTTGAAACTTGAGATTCAGTACTGAATGAAATGAATAATAGACAAGAGCAGGGTTGCACCACTCACCTGTTGTGGAATTGAACAAGACCACTCAGACATCGGATGCCTAATGCAGCACATGTCATCTGAACCTGGTTACTCAGCCAGTGTTTAACCCTGGAAGGGAAAAGTCACCCCACATTGTACACATCAACTCTCCAAATTCAAGTACATTTCAGTTCCAATAGCCTAATTCAGCTCCTCAAAGAAATACAAGAGAAGTGGAAAGAGCCCTCAGAAAACACCCACCTGCCATTTGGAAACTGTCCTACTACGGTAGTTGCTGAGACCAGCAAGAGGATGCTGAAGAAAGACAAGAAGATGCTAAAAAATAAAATAACCTTCATTAATCAGTAAGAATCAAATTTGGAAGAGGAAGCTGAAAGAGAAAATCTTTTAACCCTTTAATTCTTTTGCAGGATGCTTCTATCCACCATAAGTAACATCAAACTATCAACACAAAGCAATCAAACCCAATGAGATATGAGCACAGGTTTTCATTCAATTAATTCTCCAACAGAAAACTGTGTTTCTTGAAGCCTGTTTTACAAAAAGAACCACAACTTGACCTCTAGGCATTAAGCAAAGAATTCATTGCCTTCAAAGATGGCAAGTAATGATTACGTGATTTGTTATCATAGGTGAGATTTCTGAGTAGCAAAACAGAGCTACCATTAAGTTTTTTAAAACCTACTCTGAAATTTCAGTAGCTATTTCTATTCCAAGCAATAAGTTACTCTACAACCACAAAAATTAGGTGTTGTTGGCTGCTAATGGCTTAGCAAAACAAACATTAAAGGTATTCCTACATAAATGGTGCCTTCTACATAAATGGCTTCTACATACCTAAGTAGACACACAGGCACTTGTGCTCTGCTATGTGCCTAACTGTTATGAAATCCTTCTACATATTCAAAAAGAGTAAGATGTTTTACAAGGTTCTGCTCCTTACTAGAGTGTATTTATAGTTGTATCTGCCTGGTCAATGGGAATAAAGGCTGGTTTTGCATAAAAAAGCACTGACGTTTCTGTAAAGAACCACATTCTGCCTCTTCCATCCAGCCCTGTGCTGACAGAACACTGGCTTTGCTTCACATCCTGAGGGTTCAGCATACAGTCTTCTCATACTCACACAGGTAGAGCCTGATACTCTCAGCTGAAACAGCTTTTATTTTATATAATAAAAAGATCTCCAGATCATTGCTATGATTTAAAAAAACAAATTAGATGAAGACATGTATTTGCATATTAATAAAACATACAGAACATAAGAAACACACATCTTGGTCTTTCTTTTTTCCCCTCTGGAGATTTTTGGTGACAATGTGGGAAGTCACATCAAATTCTTATTTCTGCACTAGTCAATAACACATAATGTCATACCTTCTATTAAAAGTAATATGAAAAAACAATCCCAACAAATTACATTTGGCTCACCGAAAAGGCAACAGGAGACAGTATCGGATTAAGATCCCAATGACCCACACAGCAGTCAGCTGCCAGCTGACAAGGTGAAAGTTGGCATTGTTTCTGCTGAGGAGATTCCAGGATAACAGCTCCTCAGAGGTGAACCGCTGTGTGACTTCATCTTCTGCTACTGCCTCACACCCCTTCTTGGCAAAGTACATAATATCTGCAAGGTTGAAGTATCCCCTGTGCTGGCCAGCAATCTCCTTTTCCATGGATGTTTCTTCTCTCTGGATGATCCCTTTGTTTCAGGACACAAACAGAAAAATAAAAACAAAAAAAACAAGCCAACAGCATGAGGAAATGAGTCTTATTCCCCACTCTGTAAAATGGACAACGTAGAGTCCAAAAAAAGGAAAAATAACTGCTTTCTAGAGACAGATTTCATTCAATTCTAAGCACCATAATTGCATTGGTACACTCTGTGTGTGTACTAGCACTTAATTCCATGATCTACTTCTCTAATCCTACGCCATATCAAACCACTAAATTATTGAAGGAGACAAGCACTCAGAATGAACTGCATAAAAATCCTGAGCACAACACCTACTTCACTGCCATTTATCAAACAACGTAAACACACACAGCTCTAAATGTTGTCAGTGTACTGCTTAGATCTCTTCTCTTGCCTTCACTCAAAGCTAGGCATTGTCTATACTGTTGTTGATTTTGCTGCTGTTGGTTAGTTTTACTTTTTCCGCAATATTTTCCCAGCTGTAACAAACACCTTCCTCTGTTGGTTTTTTTTCCCCTCAGTCATCTCCTCCCCATCCTCTCTCCTTTAAGAGTCATCTCACTACCAACAAGCATTAAAGTTTTAGATTTTTCTCTGAGCTGTACACACTGTAAGGACACAGTAGAGAAAGGATAAAAACTAATTCATATTTCATATCAGTAAAATTAATGCCTCACAGGACAGCCACTCCTGTGATCACACCAATGTTTGCTGAGGTCACTCGGAGACCAGATTCATACCTGGCTGATTACAATGGCTAGGATTCCCCTGAATCATATCAGCTAATTTTTGGGTTATTTTTATTATTATTTTTTTAATTTTCAAATAGGGCTCATTTCAAGAGCCTTAGCCAGCATATCATTAACTGATCAAAATTGGAAAACTTTCTCCAGCTGCACTTTGATCAAGCTTTCAATGTCCAGGATATCATCAGGCTTGAAGGTCGTTAGCTAATAAACGAGTCCACCAGTGACAAACAACTAAGAATGGCAGTTGCTAGTTTCTTTGTGGGAAAGAAGAAAGGAAAAAGCAGATATTAAAAAAAAATTTACTCTCTCAAATTCTGCCCCTATACCTAGAGAAAGTGCAAGAGGTGTCTGTGATCCACAGGGTAGCATAGCTGCTTTACTTGAGACTCAGTCTTTCATGTGCTAGGAGGTGCAAGAAGCAAGAGAAAACCAAAAATGGCCAATGTCTGGTGCAAATCTTAATCATCCCCTAATCTTGTAAGTAGAGAGAACTGTTGGAGTCAGAAATACAAAACAGACATGAAAAGAGAGACAGCTTCCCTCCTAGTTATCAGCAGTTCCTTTCTTTACCCACACTGGTTTCCTTTAATGCCTTTTATTCAGAAGACTCAGTCATTCTCAGACATCTTTCTTATTATACACATAAAGCCTTCTTTGTCGGTTTACAACATCAGAAACTATTTGCTCATTAACTCCTTATTTACCATTCCAGTTTTCCTACTTAAAATCAAATGAGATTGATATATCTGTTCAATCTTTCCTGGGTAAGGTATCACAGTAGCTGTCTTTATACCAGATGAACAGTGCTGTGTCACTTTTGTCCAGAGATCTTACCATTGGCGATTAAATTTTCAAGTGCCAGCGCCTTCTGCATTTTTATTCCCTTCTCAATCTGCAGAGTGGCCCACTGTTCTCAAAACAAGAAAAGTAGACATTAATGGTTTTCATTTTGTCATTTCCAGGTACTCCGCAATATCTTTACATGAACTGTCTGAGACTCCTTTATGGAAGCCAGGACTCAGACTTCCAGTGTTCAAATTCAACCTGAAGGCTGTCTTGAATGCCTCCTATTTCAATAGCTGCAGTGATTACCTGTAGTCACTACAATGAAAGACCATTCGGCTCAAAGTCATTTTCAGGAGTTTTTATTTTCCTTTAACCATATTACTGAGCTACCTATGAGGTTCTCTGAGGACCATGAGTTCCAAATTCTGTCTTCCCCAGTCAGCTTCAGACAACAGAATGATACAAACTAACATCACTGACATGAGAAACATTCCAGGAAAAGAAGACTTAAAAATGGATTTTTAAGAATAAAAGAGTTGATGTCAGCCTTACAGCATTCACGCAAATTGTATTAACAGCATACAAAGGAGGGACGATTTCATATCCACAGCGTTTCCAAAGTAGTAGTTGTAGTAATGAGTTTTTATCCTTCCCTGTCTTGTTGAAAAAAAATGAAATATTTCTTCTACTTGCACAGAATTACCACTAAACTCAACCATACCAATATGCCTACTTCTAAAGTTTTATGGTGGCACAAAATGTCTTCATTATACATATACAGGCATATAAACAGCAGCCCTCAGTTATAGACCTTCCTCAATTTGTATCAATACATATGTCCTAATAATAAACTTCAGGTTCTTGTGCATAGGCTCTGATTGTTTTTTAAAGAATCAGTGACCACTCAGCAAACATCCACACCTGACATTAACTCTTCCACCTAAAATGGACAAAAGTTCATCCTTCTATTCATGGTAAGCTCTTGGTGAACAGTTTGTTTCTAATCTTATTGACATGCACAACTATTTAAGCAACATATAGATTGACCACGAAGGGTTTTCATTACATTGCAAATCTATAAATCTGCATATGTCATTAACTTTGACTAGATTTTTTCTATGCTTAAATTTTGCATGGCTCCTAACAGCTCCTTCCTTAACTATTGAAGTTAAATTCAATGACAAGACAGAGACAGTTTCTCATGGCAGAATCAGGATGTTGTAGTTACTTTTGGTTGACTTTTGCTACCTGCATCTCGGGGAAAAAAGAAAAAAGAAAAAAAGAAAACAATACCCAAAGGAAAACAACAATAAATATAGAAAGACAGTGATGTGATATATTAAACTCCATTAAATCCATCTTATATAAGACCACTAACTCCCTAAGAAAGCTGAACTGGTACATCAACCATCTCAAGTTGTGGTAACACAGTGAGTCATTCAGGAGTGGGAATCTAGGAGATATCAAAAACCTACAGCCCACACGCTGAGAAAAGAAAGAAGATACTCCACAGCAACAAGAACATTCTGAAAAAAATAAAATAAAATAAAATAAAATAAAATAAAAAGATCAAGGTATACATGTGGAAAATTTAAGCTGTTCACATTCTGTTGCTGGTCTTCATCCGTTCCCTGGTATCCAAAGGAATGAAGGATGAGAAGAAAAAAATAAATGGAAAAAAAATAAAATCACCAAAGCTCAGCAAATAAAGCCCCTTTTCTTACTTCCTGCTTTCTTGATTTGATCTGTCACCCTTATTTTGCCCATCATGCCCCTTCATGAAGAATCATCTGCAAGCACCTCCAGAGATCAGTTTGCCCCTACCATCTTTTGACTATCTCAAGAGGTCTACCTTTTGATTCCCAGGTAGAAAAAGGGTACAATCACTAAGTGACTCACAAAAATATATTAACTGAACAAACATTTTGATGACAAAACTGAACAAACATTGAAGAAATTGCCTCATAAAGCATAGGATCTTGCCTCACAGCAGAGAGACATAGTGGGACAAAAGCAATACTGTAATTAAGGAGGCAATAAGGCGACAAAGGCACAGGATGAGGCAGATGAAGGGTTTCCAATAGAGGAATGGCTACACATTAGCCTGGAAAACAGTGTCTACAAAACCTCAGCTGGTGTAGAGCTGGCACATATGATACAGTTACATATTTTGTCTTCTAACACAACAACTTGGAAGCATCCTATGAAAGCACTGAGCAATGGATATGAGCAGCAAAAAGTTAACACCTTTTCACAGGACAGCTAAACTGCAGAGTTCATTGCCCAGAACATATTGCTAAAGATTGATTGAAACAGGTTTAAGGAACATTAAAGCACAGACAAAAATCATCATGGGATGCGCAACACAAAGTCACCTCTCCTAACTTATGAATCAGCACAAGATGTCAAAGCAGCGGCTAGCAGGGACAGTATTCTTAGCAAATCAGGCAGCTCTTAGGCTTCTCATCAAGCATATAAGCTGTCTCCTGCCAAAGCCAGGACTATTAGTTAAACTTTTGGACTGATACAGCAGTGTAGCCACTATCTTCTCCAGCATTCTGTGACATCTGTATGCTTAATTTGTTTTTGAAATCTGAAATAAGGCTTTTTGATTGCCTTTGTTTTGTACAGTATTGAGACACAACTGTCTGTCTGGTCTTTGTTGCAAAACCGTAATGAAAGGCTGTTCTAAATAGCTTACAAAACCACAGATGTTGTAACTAACACGGAATTGAAGAGCTGAATGGAGTTACTTCATTCCTAAGTTTGCTGAGCGAGTGACAACTCAGATACCGTGCTTTCCTCCCACCCACTTCTCAAGTGATGAGGACACAAAAAGTCCAAACATCCCTCAGGTGATCCCACCTGAACTACAGAAGACTCGACTCCTCAGCTCCAACAGCCCATGCAAGGTGCCCTATAATTACCTTCTGAACAAAATGAGCATCCATAATACTATATCATGTTAATTACTCTCTTCATAGTACATAACATTATAAGCTACATGATATCAAGCACTAACATTTTAAATCTCATTTCTTCTGTTTTTCTTCTCCTTTTTCCTTCTAAGTACAGGTCAGTGTGTTGTTCAGCATTCTTTTTTTCTGTATTGTGTAATAATTCACCTTTATCTCTTTGTCCTTCTATTTCCATCTTTCACTATCTCTCTTTTCTTGTGACCTCTCAAAAGCTTTTTCTAATCACCAACCAAACTGAGATTTTCAATCCTCTTCTTAACTTTGTTCTCATGAGTGACAAAGGCACAGTGTTTCCCTTGGTGAAATTACTCCACACTAAGTTTTCTGAGGTAATTACCAAAGGGCCAAAGGGTTTTCAGTGCCAACTAAAATCACCGCCTATGATCAAGCACCATGTTTTTCCATCAAGCCATCCTAGCTAGCCTAATTTTCCCTCTTCTTGTTTGTGGAAAAAAGATTTGTTCTGTTTCAAACAAATAAATATCTAGATTCCTTGCTGGAAAAGAAGCAAAGGACAAATTCCACTATTTCCGTATATAAATTCCATCTTGCTCATCTATATCAGTCACTGTTCCCATTGCTAAAACACTTCAGTGAAGCTGGAAATCAAAAGGAAGCACTTCATCAAAGGCCAATATTACCCATTGCTTATCAACAAATTTTTCAGACCTGAACGCCAAGCAAGTTCTGTACAGACTACAGATATCCTTTCTTTGCAAATGCAATGTTGTAGAAAATAGTACTTGGTCTTAAAACCCAATTTTCACATCTACTCTTTTATTTTTCTCAAATTCAGAAAACTTTAAGGGAAGTAAATCACGTTTTTCTTCTGTCTCCACATTTGTGCATTCATTTCAAGTTGTACAAAGCAAATATAGACTGCTCTTTGAAATGTCCTAATCTTTTTACAGGACTACAGGTAATCCATTCAGCATTCAAGATCAAATTTCTTGTAAAATATCCATCAGTTGTTACATACTGCCTAATGAGCAGATATTGCTGAAATATTGTTGCCATCACGGTGATATACAACTCTAAGGATTTTTGGAGTAGCTATGGGACAAGGCATCCTATTTTCCCACTCAGTCTAGCAACACTAACAGAGAACAGTCTTTCTGCATCACCTGACCAGCAAGAGCTCAGACAAACAACGTCACGGGTAGAAACAGATTGACATTTCAATAGGTTACCCAGTGCCAAGTTGGCTCATGTCTTGAACCGTACGTAAGTCTGCTTTAGAGCTTACTGCATGCCAAATAGCAGTTTCCACAGCGCTACTTGGTATGATCCCCAGGACTTTCAGAAGAGACCCAGAAAGTGCAAGCGAAGGCCTCAGCCCAGCATTTCCATTTGCCATGGTAGCTGCTCATACCCCATCGATATCTATATCTGAAAACAACTGGTAACACCTACAGATTGCAGCCATGTCCACTGCGTTAAACGATGCTTAAACAGCTGAAGACAGTCCCTGCCAAAGAGCTCTTAATCACTCATGAAAAAAGAGACAGACAAATTGTAATAAGACAGAAACTATGGAGATTTGGCAGGGCAGGGAGTAGTAGTATTGGTATTAATTATATCACATTGCTATGGGACGTGTTTAACGCAATGAACTGACGGCACCTACTTTTGGCCAGTAATGGACATAAAAAGCCAGACCTGATAAGCAACTCAGAATCCTGGCTTATTAAAAGCCAAAATAAACTTTCATGATTATCAGCAGAATCAGGATCTTAGCCATGACCTGTTCACATCTAGAGAAGCGCACTTTCAGAGGCTGGCATGCATTTCTCAAGCCTTGCAGAGCAGAAGTTATGACTGCTGGCTCACACAGAGCTATAAATGGAACTGAAACAAGTGCAGTCCGTATTCTCACCTAGAACAGTATTCATTCCTGCAACATAACTGAAGCAATCAAATCAAATCCATTAAACTTACATACTTCTCAAATACATCTTCTTGTCATTTACAACTTCTTATAAATTAGTGCATCATTTTAATTATATTTGATTTTTGCAAAATACAGCATAAAGTACCATAACCAGCTTCAACTAGAAACAACATATCATGGAATCTCTAACAAGAAAACCTCTAATTTAATGAGAAAACCTCAACCTGGTACTGTACTATAGCCCAACACTTAACATCACTAAAGGTATCATTCAAAGGAACCATCATCTAAGTCAAAAGTGGGAAAAAAAAATCCCACCAAAATCAAACAAAAAGCCACTCGTCCTCCAAAAAAACCCAACAATCCTATATCCAAAAGTCTCAAAATTAATGGAAAGCTTCCTGATGGCTTTCGTGGCATCTAAGTCAAATGAACCGGATTTTGTTTTCAATGTTTTAATATTAAAAACGTCCTGTAAAAAAGACATACCTCTTAACGTAATTCTCAACTTACCTCCAATGTTTTTATTACAATTTTCACATAGACATGAGAAATCCCCAACGACACTCTAAACATTGAAGGTAATAGAATTAGCACTACAAATGAAGTCATCCAGATTAACAAAGTTTTGCCCTCTGCAAGGCTGTAGCTTTGTCTACTTTCTTCCATGCTTGCTCCTTTAAAACATCAACCTGCTGACTTTCTTAGAATGTTTGCTCATCTGCTGTGGAGGATCAGGCAGGCTTCAAGAGACAGAGGCAAACAAAAGCTACACATTCTAAAAGCCAAAGCTACTCCTAGGAGGGAGCTGCTGCACTCTAAATCTGCCACCAGATATAGTGATAGCAAAATTGTTACCCCTTCTCCCGCCCTAGCTCCACCCACTTCCATATAATTGATAAGTATTTACTCACCAGATATACCACAGGGTAGAAGAATATGTCTGGTAATAAGGTGCTGTCAAATAAGAACTTGACAATATGTTAAATAGCTTACCCAAGGCATCCTGCCAATAAATCGTAATACAAAACCAAGTATGTGTGGGTTTCAAATCATCTCAAATGTTCTCTTCTTAAGAGAAAATGTAATGCATTTGGAGAAGAACTTCTCCAAACAAAGCCTGGTTAAATGATTATCTTCCTTGGTCAGACTTTCTACCTCACATTGGAACGACTGCCTCGCTTCAGTATTTCAACATAAGAACCAAACTGAAGCTTTAGATTTAAGTCAGCTCCTTGTTGTTTGTTTGTTTTAATACCACTGTGATATAGATGTAAATTGCAGCAGGCTGGAATCAACATCCGAAGCAAATAAAACCTGCTCCCTCTTGTTCTACAAGAAATTAGCCAAATTGTATCACAGGGTTACAAAATGTGCTGTGGTGAAGAAACAAGTCACATATCTTTGCAGGAATCCAAACACGTTAGATAAGGAGGTTTCACCTCCTATCCTAGGAAACAGCAATAATTTAGTATTGTATTTTTAGGAAAGATCCAGTACAGCCCCTAATTCCAACCCCCAGCCTGTCCTTCTATATGCATCAGAGAAAAAACAGAAGTAACTGTATCCCTAAAACCAGCTCCACTTAAAACCTTACCACAGAATAAATCAATTGACCTTGGTGGAATGACCACTCTGGGCATGACTTCCAAAGCAGTTAAGTGCAGGTCCATGAAAGATCTTTCCTTTGCAGGTGGTCACATACACAGGCCTGTATAAATGCAGGGGCTGTCCATTTGAAATTCCCCCATTCCCAGGTACCATGGTCTGGTCTTTGTGGTGGAGCAGCCTCACTCCAGGCACACTGGATTCTTCAGGAACTAAAGCAGCAGCACTCTATAGATGTGACCCATATGCTCCACTCACAAATAGAAACACAAGAATCAGGCTGTGCTGCACACTGCTATGTCCTCCACCTCATACCATGCACCCATGGAGTAATAAGCAGGCTCCCTGTTACAAACTCACGATACCATCACATGCTTCACGTGCCATATGATGCAAGTAACCTTTTGTGTCTTCAGATTTATTGTTGGATGCCAGGCTTCAGGTCCTCGTGACACCACTGCACCTCCTTCTGCAATCTTTTATCTTCTTCCCCTCTTTATTTACCTGCCTCTGACAATCTATTTATGGTTTCTGTTTTCCTATTGCTCTTTCTCTCAACAGCAACTATAAGCCCCTGACTCTGCCATGCAATTGGCCCTGCCCCATGCACTGTTACCCACCATTCCCAGCCCACCTCACCAAAAGTTAGAGGCTGTTCTAGGCTTCTCTAGGAACAACATTTCTTTGTTAGAAAAAGAGTTCTGGTTGCTCATCCCTCTTTAGCATCCTTCCCATTTCTGGCCTCTTCCTACTGCTGCCTGTCCTGCTAACATGGTCACACAAGGCAGGGGGTTGTGGATGACAGGATACTGAACCTTGGGCACAATGCAGTATATCTGAGAGCTGCCTTCAGCTTCAGTGCAGGGGATTGGCATGCACACCAGCTGGGTGCTAAGACCTGTGGGCGGGAGGGCGGAGGTAGTTTCTGGGACCTGACTTGAGTCAGGAAAGGTGGGCCAAATTAAATATCAATAGCTCGTCAGGACATAACAGCAAGGTGTAGCAACAGCTTTAATTAGCAATAAGCCTAGGCATGGACAAGAGGGATCCTCTCTTAAAAGGAGACAGATTTCCCTGCCTTGCACAGAGGAACTAGAATATTCCTCTCCTGAGTAAGGGAGAATTGTTTCCCTCCTGTGAAAACCTATAATCTGCACTTCCTCCCTAACCTTTGTCAAGTCATATTCCCCCAAATCAGAACAATAATGCGAACAGACAGTGCAATTCTTCCCTTCCACCTTCTAAAATGACAGAGCACCCAAACCCCTCCCAGGCTCACCCTTAGTCCCTGCTGAATGACAGTATTGCAGCCCTTTGTTAGCCATAATTTTCCTCCCAAAGCATTCAGCCCAAGACCTCAAGACCTCTGAGGCTTCCTTGGGGCTGCCATGACAGCTTCCACAGGCATATCTCCCAAAAACAGAGCACACAGCAAAGTTATGCCTGCTAAGAAGTACCACTGAGCAAAGAGAAGGAACAAAAAATGTGTGTGTGTGTGAGAGAGAGAGAGAGAATGTGTGGAAGGGGTGGGAGGTGTTAACAGTCTATCACTCCTCATCCAGTATGTCACATTTGCCATATAGCAACAGAAAATTCCATCTTTTTGGCCAGTTGCACAGGCAAACAAATCCTTTTTGCATCCATAGAACGAATACCTCCATCATGATTTAACAGTCTGAGAGGTTATTTAGGACAGAAAGCAATTTTTTTGAACCCTCTTCCTGCTAGTATCAGCTTATTCTGACATGGCCCAGATGCTTATTAGATGCTTTTAATCCAGACAAATGACTTTTGGCTGCCCAATGAAGCTGGGACATATTTGTATTCCATGAGGAACGGTCATTCTGCCACAACGGTGTCAACTGCCCACTCTTGGCTCTCAATCCTTGAGGTCATCCTTAATCCTTGAGTCATGTATTAGTTAGGCAACACTTTTTGGTTATCTTAGGGAACTGGAACCATGACCCATTCATTTTTCCAGTGTGTGGAGAAGCAAACATAGCACTGACTACTACCAGTTTTAGCAACAATATTAAAAATAATAATAAATAAAGGCCCTCTTGGTTTTTGATTAAACTTTTCTGATGTTTCAACCTCACCTGGATGCTAAACAAGAGCAAAATCATCTCTGGTAGCTCTATTCCACTTTTTATAAAGATTGAGGTTTGTACTTCACTTGTGAGAGATCTCCACATCACCAGAATAACTTTAAAGATCACCCATTCTATGGTGAGCAATTTCAGTCTGAATATTCATGTATGGAAATCACACAGTTTCCATGCAATGAGTGCAAACATCCACACCTCTCTATCCATAATCTAACTGATCTATCTCTGCTGGTCTTTAGGTCAGCACAGATCTCATCTGTGTCACAAAATAGGTCTGTGTCTACATCTGACCACAGAGGAGTTGTGCTACTTATAGGTTATCTCTGCCTGTCAACAGTAGAATTATGACGTTGAAGAAGTGTGTTTAAGCATTGTATTACTCATTAGGATGATTGTAACATGCTTAGCTCTGACCACACTGGCATTATGGTTTCCTCAGAAGATAAATTCAGTCATTACAAAACCTTAATCATCATATCAGGATACATCTTTATATCACAAAATCTGGGAGTCCACTATAAGATCTGCCTACATTTGTTTAACTCAGCAGTGTACAGATACCCATCAGACGATTAGGTGTCGCATGGCTTTCAATACACATTTGTCAATACAAATCTTGTATATGATTTGTATATCATTAACTAAAGAATCATGGAACCATTAAGGCTGGGAAAGACCTCTCAGATCACCTAGTCCAAACACACACCCAACCACCCCACCATGCCCACTAACCATGACCCTCAGTGCCACATCCCCACAGTGCTTGAACACCTCCAGGGATGGTGACTCCACCACCTCCTTGGGCAGCCTGTGCCAATGCTTCACTGCTCTTTTAGAGAGTAGATGTTTGCTGCTATCCAACCTCAGTGCAACTTAGAGCCATTACCCCTCATTCTATCACTGCCACCTGGGAAAAGAGGCTGAACCCCTCATTACAACTGTCTTCCAGGGAACTGCAGAGAGCAATAATGTCTCCCCTGAGCCTCCTCTCCAGACTGAACCATCCTAGCTCCCTCATCCTCTCCTTGTAAGACTTGTGCTCCAGATACTGCCCTTCTTTGATTGTGATGAATACAGAAGAATCATTTATCAGTGCCCAACGTTTCCTCAAACTGATTAAATGCATAAAGCGCCCTCATTGTTCTTGTTTAGGAGTGGCTGCAATCACAGCACAAGGAATTTGGGGTTAATTTCTGAAAGATACCAGAATACAAGTTCATTTTCACCATTTCCTCCACAAACAGCTATGTAAGCTGCTCACATCCTTATACTCTTGCCGCCTTTTAACAAGACAACATAATCCATGTCACTGTTTGCTCCAATTCATCACTTCAGCTGCATAGCATTTATTACACATTCATCTAATGCCCTGTGGCCTGGATTGCAAGAAATGCCTGATAGCTCTTTCCCATTTATCTTCTCAATCATTTTGCGTCACCTGAAGAATCTGTCATCCCCCTGTTCATTTATGAGCTTGTTGAAGGAGAAAAAATCTTATCCAATTCTTCACTGTGAGAATAGGTAAGAAGTGCAATGATTCTCCTCTTCTGAGTATTAGTAACATTAGTATGCATTTAAATACACTTAAACAATTTTATTTAAACCTAAGTATGCCAGAAAAAGCCATTCTTCTTCTAAGTTTTGCTGATGGGTTTAAAGGGAAAATAAAATGCACTGAAAATATTGATTTCTAATGAGAGATAGGAATACATAAAAATAGATGTGACATCCCCAGATTGGTGGAAGCAGCCCTTAAGAGACCGCATGTACATAAAAATTATGCAAAAGCTCATTTTTTACTTACACAAAAAGCAAATGTAGTCCTGGTGAGGGACAAAATTAAGCATTTCCTTTCCTGAAATGAAGAAACCATAGCGACCTTTACAACAGATCTCTATCTCGTTTCGAAGAACGCTGTAACTTCCATCTCTCCCTTCCTCAGGTGGTTTTTAGAGCCGCATTCTGATCAGGAACACCTGCTAAAAATGTGGGGGGGAAAGATAACATTACTGCAAATATTAAAGAGAATACAACCATTAAAACAAGTCAAAATAGAAACTGCACAAACTCAGTTCATACCACGAGGAGTGGTGCAACGTGCTTTTGTCAGATGGCTGCTTCACGTTATTCCTTGTGCCCATACTAGAATTTTTGAGGTTATTAGCTAAGATTCCCACCACCATTCACAGCAGCATACCCTGCTTCAAAAGGCAGCTGGTTCTCCTGCAGATGTTAGCACTGCCAGCTCTGTGCTGGGATGTATTCTCAGGTGGAACGACACAAGCTTCCTACTCTTTAGTCAGGAACACAGTCTGCTCCGCTCACACTCCCAGCAGGACGACACAAGCAGTTCTGTTTCAGTGCTCTTTTGTTGCTTGGACTTCATGTCCAGTCCAGCCAGGACATCTCAGTTTGCTCTCAGGACCCGCCTGTTAAACTGCCTTCCTCAATAATAGTATTGTTTTCCCTTTAAAGGAGGAATTCACACTTGGGAATGACTTGATTTCGAAGAAGGGTAGAATTGTTTGAATTGGAAGGGGCCATTTGGCCAGCTCCCCTGCAAGGAATAGGCGTCTCTCATCCAGTCATCACAGTGGGAAGGTGAAGGGATGGGCGGTAGGAACAGGCCCGCACGGCCCCCTCACAGCGGGTCGTGCCGCCCGGCCCGGCGTAGCACGGTGCAGTACGGCCGGGTGGCTCCGATCCCTGCCCTGCCGCCGGCGACCGCTGGGGGCTCCCTCCGGCGCGGCGCGGCGCGGCGCGGCCCGCCATTGTCAGGGGCATGGAGGGCGAGAGCACGTCCGCTCTGCTCTCGGGCTTCGTGTTCGGCGCGCTCGCGTTCCAGCACCTCAGCACCGACTCGGACACGGTGCGTGCCGCGGGCGGTTCGGGGGCGTGCGGTGACAGCGGGGCGGGCGCCGCGCACGCAGCGTTTATCCGCCATGTCTCAGCCCGCAGCCGCCGGCCTGCACACAGCCGGGGCTGCCGGTGCCGCTGCCGTGTCGGCGGGCGGAGGCCGTGGCCGCGGGTCGCTGCCGGCGATGCGATGCGAGGCGGTGCCGCCACGCAGGGCCGCTCCTCGCTCGTTTCCGCGGCCCTTCGTTCCCGCTGCTGTTTGGGCGGCTTTCGCCGCTAACGGCGCCGGAAAGTTGCTTTTTATTTCCTATCAGATGCTGCGGGGAAGCGGTGCGAGGCGGCGCGGTGCTGCGGCAGCCATAGCGCTTCTGCTGCGGGCTGATAAAAGTTGTGGGCTGGGAAGCAGGCAGCACGTGGCTGAGAACACAGCCCAGCTTTTTGCTTTGCGTGCTCCTATACGGTTAAAAACGAAGGAGAACCCGCTGCATTACAAAGATATATGCGTCTTTTACCCCCAGAGGTGTTTACTTACAGTTAAGACCAAACTCCTGTTAGCTGTAGCTTAACGTGACCTTTTGTTCTCTCCCCAAAAAGGAAGGCTTTCTCCTTGGGGATGTGAAAGGTGAGGCCAAGAACAGCATCACAGACTCACAGATGGACGACGTGGAAGTGGTTTATACAATCGGTCAGTGCATCCTCATTTCTCATAGCAAGCTTGATGCCAGGACAGCTGTGACTGCGTGCAGCTGCCAGATCCCAGGCTGCCCATCCATGTCTATTGAGCCCCAAATGTGAGGACACTGTGGTGCCACTGATGACGCATCCCAAATGGTCAGGCACAGTTATTTCCCTGCCTAGCAGCACCCGTGCTTTGCTGAAATGGAACCAAAGTCACCATTCTATAACAATTCTCATGACAGCATACAGAAAAATGTATATCTTGAGCTGACAGATCAAGTAATACTGCTTTCTCATTTCAGATATACAGAAGCATATTCCATGCTACCAGCTGTTCAGGTGAGAAAACGTTAAGATGCAGAAATATTAATATTAGATCTAATCAATCCAGGTCATTCTGAGATTCTAAATTTAACTCAACAAAAGTTAAACTTATATGGGATGCAAAACTTATAGTGGGGCAAAAGAAACACCTGGTAATCCTACATGAGTTGTTTCACAGACTGATGTATCGAGTTCTGCTGTAAATAGGAACGCAGCTATGCAGATTTACATCCTGATGAGAAGAAAATCACAACGTGGTCCTCTGCAGTCATACTGCAAATTAATAAATACAAACATTGCCAGAGAGGCACTTCACAACACAAGTCCTAATTGTCATAATTCTCTTCTAGCTTTTATAATTCTGCAGGAGAACTGAATGAACCAGCCCTGAAGAAAATACTATCAGGCCATAAGAAGGTAATTTCAAATCTAATATATGCCAAGGGACTATCCCAACTTTTGGGGGTTGTTCTGTTTGGTTGTATTGTTTTCTTTTCTTCCATCTACTCTAATATACTGCTTGTCAAGACAGCCTTCCCACCACCAAATTATTACTACTGATTTAGGTTATCTTTGACTAATGTTTGCCACAGCACTAGAATACGCTCCCTGGGGAGGTGGTTGAGTCACCATCCCTGAATGTGTTTTAAAAAATATTTGCATGTGGTGCTCAGGGATATGATTTAGCAGAGGGTTGTTAGGTTGTGGTTGGACTTGATGATCTTTAAGGTCTCTTCCAACCCGAGTGATTCTGGTGATTTTAACTTCGTTCTTTTATTTTTCCTAAGTGAACTGTTTCAACTTCCAAAATCACTTACACTGATTTCTAGACTGAGATCAATTGAGGTCAACACTCAGTTCGCTCCCTTGGTTAAGCAGAAGCAAATTCACATACTCTATTCTCTGTAGAAGAACATCTCTTAAGGGAAGAGCATAAGCTGAAAAGTAGCAAGTTGTTAAGTTAGCCAAACTACCTTTACAAACTTCCAGGTTGAGCATAACCTCAGAAAACTCTGTTTCAGTGGTTTCCAGAACAAGAGACACTGTCATACTAGAAAACAGTCTTAGGCATACCAAGTGTTTAAGCATCTGCTTAAATGTGTACACAGAACCATTTAGGTCAATGCCTTTGTACTGGACTTCCCACTTTGCTCTATTATGGAATATACAGACATTGTAGTTTAAGAGTAGTACTGATAAACTTTGTTCTGTTTGCAGAGTGTAATAGGATGGTACAAATTCAGACGCAACACAGACCAGATCATGACATTCCGGGAAAGACTTCTCCATAAGAATTTGCAGTCACACCTATCAAACCAAGGCCTTGTATTCCTTCTGTTAACTTCCAGTGTGATGACAGAAAGTGGCTCAACTTACAGGCTAGAACATGCCTTACATCGGCCACAAGAAGGGTAACCAGTTTGTTTTCTAGGTTATTTAACAGCTTTGTTAAAAACTGACTTGCTTTTTATTTTCATGGGTGTATCTGAGTTACTGTTAGTACTAGTTTATTTTAGTTACAGCTTTTGGTACACTTTATAAAGCTACTGAGACAGGCTGCTGAACAGCCAGGTTAAACAACAAAATACTGTATTAATGCATACCTGACATTCAAAAGCAGGTTTAAACCACGTACAGAACTACTGCTTAAAGCCTAGTCACCTGTGTGGCACCCAGCAAGAATTATACTGTGCACCTCTGGTTGTGATGCCCAGTGAGAAGGAACACTGATATACAGAAGAGACATGCTTAAATGTTAATGCAGCATTTTCTCATACTTATGCTCTTTAAGTCTTTTCCAGAAAGTTCCTCTAGTCGTTACCAACTTAGGTATGGCTGAACAGCAAGGTTACAGAACAGTGTCTGGTTCCTGTGCATCTTCTGGCTTTGTGAGAGCAGTAAGACAACACAGGTACAGTATCAACTGTACATATTGGTATAACTTTCCAGTAAGGTTAGTATAGCTGCTTTCTTCAAATGAAGATTTTTAAGCACTCAGAATAGTGGCACAGCTACATTCTGCTTACTTCTTGACTTGCTCCTGTAGTTTTTGTCCTTATGAGGAACTTCAGAGTTAGTTCAGCCATGTATTGGCATTGAGAACAGTCTCAAAGTAAGCACCTAGCAGTGCACCAGCCTACATAAGGTAACCATAAGTAGAAACTTAAGTCTTGGTGACAAGAGATATGCAATAAGACAGACTGTTAGCCTAACAAAAGTAATTAATACTAGATTTCTCACTTCAAACTAAAGGTCCAGGTCATTTCCCCCCCCCCCCCCCATATTTTTATGCATCAGCCAGTAGTCAGTACCATCTTCAGTAAAGTGGCCTCTTGAAGTTACATAAAATAAGCTTTAGAAAATCTGACTTAAGAATAGCTAATCCTGAAACAAAACAATGAAAACCTAGAATCCTTCCCTATGCACTGAAGTTCCTTTCAAATGAGCACTGATATCCACTGGAATCAATTTTCAGTTATACAATTGAGTTTTTCCACAGGTCAGAATTCTTTTATGAAGATGGATCCTTACAAGAGGTTCACAAGATAGCTGAGATGTATGCCACCTTGCAGGAGGAGCTGAAGGTCAGTTAAGTATACCCACAGCATAGATATTTTCAGCAGTACCGAACAATCAAGCAGTGTTTGGTATCCTGCACCAAGTTGGAGATGCAGTGCAAGATCATAAAGTTCTTTGCTGTACGTAACACTTGCAAATAGAAGTGTTTCTTTAATAAACTTTAAAGATCAATCCAAGTGTACTGAGAAATAAGACAATTATTTCTGGAAATCATCACTAGCTTGTTAAAGCTCTTATGGGCAGGTGAGGACAAATGAAAGTCATTTCACCTCACTCAATACAAGGCTGAAGTTCTCATCTCCAAAACTAATCTCAGGCTCATTACTTCAGCTTTTTAATACTATTACCAGTATCAGAAAGTCAGTAGCTTTACGGGATTTGCTAAAACTAAATTCTGCTTTTGTTAATGCAGCTGATCTCAAGTGATCTTTTTCTTCCAGAAAACATGCTCTGATGTAGAAGTCAGTGAACGATCTGTAGAGAAACTCCTAACAGAGGTGAGCCAATTAAAAGAAGAAATCAATAGAAAAAAGCAACACAAAATCTCTTCAGGTAAGTTATGTCTAACGTTAGCATCGGTAAAACTGCAAAGTTACTTCACTGATGGAAAAGAACACTTGTGAACTTGAGGAAGCCAGAGCTGTATTGGTGGAAGAATATAAGAGTCTGTAACCTTTGTTTTTCAGGAGGGAACAAAGATCACCTAGAAGAACCAAAGGAGAATGTTCTGCTTTGTCAGGCACTGAAAACATTTTTCCCCAATTCTGAACTTCAGACATGTATTGTTTCCTTCAAAGGAAGGATCTCTAAGCACTGTTGTAAGATTGACCATAATATTAATATCATGGACAAATTGACTCTTATGGTAGAGGAAAGGGACTTCACTGAAGTTGAATCAAAACTAAGAACGAAGCGCAAAGTTAAAGTCACCACAACAGGACCAAAATCATTCAAGAAATTAAGATCACTGCAACTTGACCGAGAATTACATCAAGATGAAGAGGACAGCAACCAGGAAACAAAGCTTGCACTGAGTAGCACTGAAACAGATGAGGAAGCACTGGAAAATCCCAAAGACACAAATGAATATTCATACTCTCCCACTTTCTGATCACTTAATGACTTGCCCTGATGTATTTGTACAAAAAGCCACTGCCAGGATATTAAAGTAACATAAATTACTGTACTGCAGGGATGGAAATAGCTTACTGAGTTTTTGTAAAGTACAAAGATGTATTTTTAAATACACAAATCTTGTTTGGCCTAAGTCAAGCAGAGTCCAAATGACATTCCTTAATTATGCCTTGCAGAGTTAAGTCTGTATTCTCTATCTCAGGGTTCTAAGACGAATGCTAACACAGTGCTAGCATCGGATAATCTCACTTAATGCCTCAGTGATAGAACTTCAAGCTGCTGCTGAAGATTTCAGGACCACTCAAACAATGAGCCTCTCCTCAGCAGAAGATGATGTGCAGAACAGCTATTTCTAAGATGCGTCTTGATAAGCATTAAAAACTTTTTTTTATATATAAACAGCTATCTTGGTACTTAACCGTCCCTTTCTGAAATGGAAGGGGGAAAAAAATGGATTTCAGGAAGACTTTTGAATAGGTTTAATGTTCTGTACATCTAGGGGGTATCTGCTATTAAATCACACTTTTTTCCAGATAAATTTAGACTCCACACTATAACTGGCACCCACCCTTCAATCAGTGATGCAGTATACCAGCCATTAAAATAGCTCTCCTCAGGAGAAAACACTTTATCAACAAATCAGTTTACTCCCTACACTCTCAAAGGGAGAACATAGTCTAGAATGATAATCCCCTCAACTCAGGATCTATCCTAGGGGGTCCACTCACATTCCCAGAGAACAGCACATCAAGTTGGTCCATAAGGAGGCAGCAAGTCAGTGAATGACATCTCACTCACATACAGCTGCAATTTGGCACAGAAAATACCCATTCTACTTCAGAACTCCTTGAGTTTTTAACCTCTTCGCAGAGAAATTGTGGTTGCCAGGGACTGTTGGGCACATCTGCGCCGTTCATCAGGGCTTCCTTTAGTTGTCAGGGGTACATATATTTTGCTCATCAGGGCAACAGCACATCCATAGCACATCCCCCTCCTATTGGGTAATCAGCAGTTGATCACACAGTTGTCACACAGTGGGCTGCTAGGTATGCACAGTGACTGCATGGTTGTCCTCTTCTCAGAGATGAGCCCCATAAGTCTGCAACAGCTGAAAAGGGTTTCTCCTGGTCACCCACCAGTATTTCTTACCGCTGCAATCATCATGATCATTAACCACAAAAGCTTGCTGAGCAGGTTACATCTCAGATAGGTGCCACTGAACAAGCTTTGAGCCAAAAAACTGTTCCAGCTACTCACACCAATAGAGAACTATTAAGCATGACACTTTTATTCTGATTTCTTTACAGTATGTTATTCTCAATACTTAACATTACAAATCTTGGGGTCTGTGAGAAATGCTGGGTTCTTAAACATAACTGGCATAAATCCTGTAGGGAAATAAAATGGAGGATTTTTTTAAAATAAAGGATAAGTGTAACTTACCAAATACTCTGAAGTATAACAATACTTACCAAATATATGAGCTCTTTTTACAGCTTTTGAAATTTCTTTCTGCTTCTTATCACACAAGCCTAAACAAACAAGTCATTTTTTTTAGCTTCCTGGTTTCAACCATAATTCACTGATATGTTTAAGAAGGAAGAAGCTTTATTAGTGACAAATTGCTCTGGCTTTGTCAAAGCCTTCTTACAAAAAAGTATGCACACTTACATACTTCTTTACAGTTAAGATTAAAAAGTGATTACTCATCTCATTTCTGGATGAAGGCTATTAGTTAACATGAACACTTCAAGATGTGCACAACTAGTAACATCCAGCTCTGTAAATGTACCTGATAGGTGAACTAGACTCTAGAAGACATTGATGTTAAACAGTAATTAGTATTCCACATACCTGTTATATGCCTGCCATAAACGCGGCCAGTGTATGGAGAAACAAACTGGGATAGAAGCTATTAGAAAGCAAAGACAAGACTATAAGGGTTGCTTTGTAAAAGAAGCATTAACTTTCCCATATTTGGATCTGTTTCTTACTGAACCTTCCACATACCCTATCATTTAAGCTAAATAAAAGTAGAACTAGAAATGAGCATTTTATATAATAGGCCTAGAGATCTGAAGTAATTAGTTACATTGCTAGACTTACCAGTAAACACACACTACTTTAGTTTTTAAATCCTCTACACATTGGTATTAATCATTCAGTATTGCTTCAGACTTCTGCTCCCAAGCCCTTGAACACGATAGACCAATTTATTTCACATAAACATATGTTTTCAAGGCACTCACCTGCACGTTCTTGTAGTCCACATGTATTCCACATAAGATACACTTTTTAGGAGGCTCTTTATATGGATTCTCCATTTCTATAGGCTGTAAGTAGACAACAGCTAAAATGTTTTAAGTTGCAAGAATACAGTCAGCTTGCACTCAATTTCACACAGACCCTCAGGGAAACAAACTGCCTTCAAAGCAAAAGGAGCCCCTCTCCTACAAAGAGGGCTTGGGGAAGTTAGTTGTTTAGTCTGGAGAGGGCTCTAGGGAGACCTCACTACAGCCTTCCAGCCCTTGAAAGGAGCATACAAACAACGAGACTGATTTTTTATATGATCTAATAGAAGTAAGACAAGCAAAATGACATAAAACAAAAGCAGGGGAGACTTAGATTACATGTAATGCAGAAAACCTTCACTTAAGAGGGCAGTAAGGGCCTGGCTTAGGCTGCCTCATCTCTGGAGGTACTAAGGACCAGATCAGATGGGATCCTGGGCAGCCTAAGCTAGCAGGGAGTAACCCTACCCATGGCAAAGGGTTAGGGACAGGTAAGCTGTAAGGTCCTCTCTAATTTAAACTATTCTGCAGTTTGGAAGAAAATAATATTTTTTTCAGGTGTGAGCTATTTTAAAACAGCATGGAAAAGGTACATTCATAGAAGCAGACTATGCCTTATACAGCACACTTATTAACACTTAATAGTTGATTCCAGAAACAGTGAGAAGTAGCAATAAGCACAGTCACCTACACAGCAACGTATCTTTTAATCACGAGAGCAGCAGGCATAGCACAGGGTACTACTTTAGTTTCTATTGCTTGTTGTTTGGCCAGCTCACCTACTGATATCAAGAACCTATGTATAGTTACCACGAAGTAGGCACAATACACCGCGGAACGAGAAAGGAACCCTTACCAAGTCAGACTGGGCCTCTGCCTGCTGATGCTGAAGACGACAAGGCCTCCCCCACGCCAAGGCTACACAGCAGAGAAACAACACCGTCAGCAGCAGTTGGACAGGGCAGCATAAAGCCACCACAGAAGCACACAGCAAAGGAGCAATGCACAGCTCGCTCACCCGGCACCCGCCTGCAGCACAGCCCAGCACCAGCCACAGCCAGCGCCGCCATCTTGACCGCTCCCGTCTCTCCCTGCGCACAACTTCCCCCCGCGCCCTTCAGCCAACCGGAGATACCATCCGTTGCCCAATGGCGCTGCGGCCTGCGCTGCTTGAGGCAGGAGCTCGGAGTTGAAGCTGCTCGTGTCTGTACCCTCCGCCATGTCCGCGGTGCCGGTGCCGCTCTGATGCCGCCCGGCTCCTCCTCATGGCTCAGCCCGTTCTCGCCGTGCGGAGGAGGAGCCGCATCAGCTCCGCTCGTAAACGGAGCCACCCGCCGGTGCGGCCCGGGGCCGCCTGCTCGCCGGTGGCTCTCAAGAGACGCAGCGCTGGGGGTGAGGGGGCCCCGGCCGAGACACCGGTACGGAGGTTTATGCTTCAGTTGCCAAGGCTTTTCTAGCTTGTTTCCTCACAATGTTAATCCTCTTGTTGTTCTGTTTCTGCAGTGTAACGATGATAGTGAGGAGGATATGTTTGGTGACTACGACAGCTTCCAGGAGAGTGATTCTTTACTGGCTCGAGTTCTTGATGCAGAACAGCAGCACCCCCAGGATGAAGGCATGGATGTGAGTGCAGCCGGAGAGTTTGCACATGGGAATGTTCAGTCAGATATGGACCAAAACAAGCAAGGTAACTTGCACACTACAGGGGATAGTAGCATACATAAAATGGATGGATATCATGGCTTCCAAGTGAATGAAAATGACTCCAGAGACACCAATGAAGAGCTCAGTGACTCTGTTTTTGATGAATTGCCTTCATCACAACTGTTGTATTTGGAGCAAATGGGTGAGCTTTCTTCTTGTTCACGAAGATCTGCAGGCACAGAAACGATGGATAAGTGCAATAATTCCTCCTTGGACAAAACCCGGAGTATGTCATCTCCATGTCCTGACTCTGGATGTAAGAACAAAAGCACAAAACCTTCTGAAGGCTCTAAGCCTGATTCATGTAAAAGTGTGAGTCTTAAAGATCATCTGAAAAATGCAATGACTGGAAATGCCAAAGCCCAGACTCCAAAGGTCTCAAAGACCAAGCAGCTTAAAGAAGCTATTTTATCTGAAGAGATCTCTGTTGCTAGAGAAACAATCGGATCATTGTCTTTTGATATAGGCCCATTTTATGGATTACCCAGCAAAGTTCAACATCTCCTCAGGCAATTTCGGGGGATTGAAACGCTTTATGGTAATACAAGTTATGGCTACTTGGAAGCAAATAATTGTAGTATAAATGAAGTATTTTCTGTTTATTCTATTGTGATGTAAAATTACCTATTTATGGTTGACTTATTGCCCATTGCACAAACCAGATATTTAAATTAGAATATTTCCAAGTGTAAAAGTAGGATGATGTAATGCTACCTGTTGCATTTGAGGGAAGAGCCGAAGTCATGTTGGATCTCCAGAGGAGGAAGGATAAGAAAGTTAAGGTAATAATAGCTATGTCAGAAGAGAATTGTTTTTCAGCGGTGTGGAGGAGGATGGTGTAGCTTACAGGAATCCTTTTTTGTGTGATATCTAAGAAAATGGGGAGGCTTGTAGCACTTAACTGAAGAAAGCTCCTGATTGCCAAATTGGTGGGTTTTACACAGCAAGGCAAAGAGCCTTATGGGGGATGAACGTACCCTTAAAAAGGATTGTCAGTAATTCTTCTTTAATTTTACAGAATGGCAGCATGATTGCTTAACATTAAAATCCCTCCAGCAGAGGAAGAATTTGATTTACTCGTTACCAACTAGTGGTGGAAAAACACTTGTTGCTGAAATCTTAATCCTCCAAGAATTACTCTGCAGGCAGAAGGATGTTCTGATGATCCTGCCCTATGTTGCCATTGTCCAAGAAAAGGTCTGAAAATTCCTGGTATTGTGCATGTTCTGCAGTGTGCCTTGTTATGTGACTGGCTTTAGCAGTAACATTAGCTAACAGTATTTTTCCATTAAAAGCATTTTGGGAAACAAGTTGCTTTGCTTTTAAGCTCTGTGCTGAGACTCAGTTTTATTCTAAGAAAATACTGTTGTTATCATGTCAGTATGCTATAAGGAGAAATATATATATATATATATATATATATATATATATATATATATAAATGGGCAGGTTCTTGAAATGATGGCATTCTGCAGTGTCACCTGTATTTTTGCTCTTACACAGTGTCTTTTGCTGTCAACCTTTGTAGCAGAGTACTATTGTAATAAAGACAGATTCTACTCTGACTAGATCACAGTGAAGTTATAGAAAAGTTAAAGCACTCTCAATAAAGTTTGTGAACGCTTTTGCTTTTCAGCTGTGGAAAGCAGTCAAGCAGTCATAGTTGATGTTTTACTTTCATAATGCAGTTGATTTAGGTGTGGATAGGCTACATGTGTGGTTGAGTAGTTAAGACAGGTCTGAAATACCAACTGATACTGGATTTTGTTTGTTTGTTCTTTGTTTTTACAGGTTTGGGCTTTATCAAGCTTTGGGATAGAATTAGGTTTCCTGGTTGAAGAATATGCGGGAAGTAAGGGAAGATTTCCACCCATCAAGAGAAGAATAAAAAAATCACTTTATATTGCTACCATAGAAAAAGGACACGCTCTTGTGAATTCTTTGATTGAAACAGATAGGATTGATGACCTTGGTCTAGTTGTGGTAGATGAGGTAGGTCACAGGATTCTCCATAAATAGCTTTAGTTTGTTTCATTGGTTTAGTTTCCTGGTCTTATTGTGTCACAAATAGTAATAGTATTATAGTAACTTTGTTACTGCATTGGTACTTTGGGAGCAGAAAACTCAACTGTAACCAATGCCCATTGTGTTGAATGTTATTTTTATTCATCAACTGAAATATTCTTTGTCACAGTAGATTTTGTTAACATAGAGAATCATAAGGTTGGAAAGGACCTACAAGATTATCCAACTGTCCTCCTGTTACCATTGCAACCACAATGTCTACCGTGTTAGTGGTTAATTGTAAATTAACTGTTTCTTTGGCTCTATAAAGTAACAAAAATTAGAAAGTGATATTGAGTTGTCTGACATGTGGTTTTGCATATATGTGTTGTGTGTCCGAATTTGGTATCCTGGGATTTTGGGGCTGGTCTACTGAAGAGAAAATGAAGTCACATTTCATTGAGAATTACCTGTTGCTCTGCTTTTTAGTAATGTAACCAAGTTGTATTGCTAAAGGTTAATTATGGGATTGAGTCACATGTGTAACATGTAAAATTGGATGTTCAACTCTTGGAATGCTCCAGGCTGACCTTTTTTAAGCACAACTCCTCTAAATGTGAAACAGTTTAATAAATAAGTTAGGCTTTTTCTGGTGGCACTTGCCTGTTAAGAAAAGATTTGTTTAGGTTCCGTAACAAGTGTTTCTTAGCAATAAGTTGAACAAGGTAAGTTTATGTTGCTTCATCTCCATGCCATTGCAAGGGATCCTATTTCCCTGACACTTGTGATGTAATGAAATGGATGCAAATTTGAGCTGCTTGTACTCTTGGATCTTTTGTCCTATGGTTCTTAAATACATATTAATTAAGGCAGTACTTAGGGAAGAAGCTTAATGAGTCATTTTACCAAGTGGAACTCTAGATGGAATCTTGACAGACACTCACTTAGAAATAAACTGTAGTATTTGTGGGAATATTTGTAGCCCAGTAATAACACTTGATTGCTTTCTCCTCTGGTCTGCAGTTGCATATGATTGGTGAGGGAAGTCGTGGAGCGACGCTGGAAATGACTCTTGCAAAAATTCTTTACGCTAGTAGTAAGTCAATCTCTAAAATACTGTTTTATGATCATCTGTAGAGAGAAGTCTTGGCTTTGCTTTCTAGATCTGTATTGTCTTGGCTTATGAGTTAAATACTGAGCAAAGGGTTTAAAATGGTGACCATGGAAATAAAATGACCATGGAAATAAACACATTTCAACTTGTGTTTTACAGAAAATACGCATATTGTTGGGATGAGTGCAACTTTAAATAATGTTGGAGACCTGCAAAAGTTCCTGCAAGCAGAGTATTATACTAAAAATTTCAGACCGGTACGTACACAAAATACTGTAGAACAGTCACTGTTGTTTCTGGCTTTAAAGTTACAACAGACCTGTTCAGACTTTTAACGTGGGCCGTGTGTTTACTTTCATAATGTTTTAAAAATTAAAGCTTGTAATTGTACCAACAAAAGCTTCTTCCATGGTTTATACATCATAAGTCCTTACATTATCTGAACTAGTGATAAATCATTACTGTTCATGTAATGCGCTTGGGATCTGAGCTGGTGGTCTTCAGTCATGAGAACTGTTTAAGAGCAGTGATGCGTATTCGTAGCTAATTAGACATTTGTTTTGTCAGAGCAGATAATTAGACCTATTTTTAAAAAGTGCATGCATGTATCTAAGTGAAGCATGATGCTCAATAAAAACAGCTACATATCAATAATGGCTTCATCTTGGTAATTTGACTATTGTTTCTGGCTTAAATCAATCTAGGTAGAGTTAAAGGAATATATAAAGATAAGAGATTCAATTTATGAGGTAGACAGCAAAGCTGAAAATGGCTTTACTTTTTCACGTCTCCTTAATTTCAAGGTAAGATCTAAGTTTCTTTGAACTATGATTATAAAACATCATTATTCACTGATGCCTTTGCAATGCTTTCACAGAAGAAATTACATAGTTGACTTGTAATGCATATAGCAAAAACAGTAGCAAACGGGGAGAAAAAGGTCCTTTAAATATCAGATGTTTAACTGTATTTTAATGTTTTATTGCTCTTAAAGTAGAAGGTGGGGTTTGTTTCTTTTCAGTATTCTCCCATTCAAGCGGGCTTGAAAATTCCAGGGAACTAACTGCTTCAACTCTTTGGATAGATTTCTCAGCTGTTTATCACTCTTAAATAATAGAGCATATATTCATTGTTATAAGCTTATGACTCACTTATTTGGATTCACTTCAGTGTTAAGAGTGGTGGGTGATGGCATACTGCAACTAGCACAAGCAACATTGCTGCTGTGATAGTAAAGATACTAAGGAGAAGGAAGAAGAGTATTTGATTTTTATATACCTATACTGAGCTGAATCTTTTGGTAAACTGTAAAGTGCTTGGTTGGGAGAAGTTCATCCCACATATTCTTGTTTTTTAAGTCACCTTAATGCAAATGGATGACTTGTGAAAGCAGAGCGCAGGTACTGAGTACTTGCTGAGTTTAAGAATTAAATGCTACCTTTAAAAAATGATGTTTGTCAATCTGTTGATAGTATTCTAGTAGTCTGGAGAAAGCAGATCCTGACCACATCGTTGCACTGGTTACTGAAGTTATTCCAAAATATTCCTGCCTAATCTTTTGTCCCACTAAAAAGAACTGTGAAAATGTGGCTACAATGGTTTGCAAGTATCTGAACAAGTATGTTTTATCTCCTGTTTTGTTTTTTAATTATTATTATTATATATGGAATTATTGGCTAGAACTTGGGATTTATCTTAACTATTATGGTAGTGGCTTTTCTGGGTGAAGTGTGCTTTGAATGTACAGAATTATGTGAAGCTGTTAATTGGATATATTACAGAAAACTGCTCAAGGCTTATTAGTAAACTGTTTTATAAACTTTGCTCAGCAAATCTGATAGAGAATAAATTTTAAAAGCATGATAAATGTATATTAGAAGCAGTTAACCTTGTCTTATTGGCACTTATCTCCACAAGCTACTTAAAGACATTTTCTCTATAGCCCTGTATGTCATGTATGTCACTAGTTGAACATGGAAGTATGAAGTATCCTCTGCTTAAAGGATGTAAACACTATACTCAGCTGCATGTACAAAAGAAATTGAGATTTGTTTGACTGGATAAAAGTCTGATTTGATATAGTTATAGTCTAGCAAGAAATTACATTGATTATTCAAATTTCCCTGCCACCAATCTTGGAACCAATTTTCATGTTTATAAGCTTCGCTATAAGCTGATATTGACCTTCCCACTTGTCTTCAATGTGCCTTATACACGTAATCAATATTTGATGCCTTCTGTACCCTTGTTTCTTAACAACAAAAAAGAAATCACTTGTGGGTGACTTCAGTCTCTACTTGTGTATCACTATTTTAAAGTTGTCAAAAACAAATCTTTATCCAAACTTACATTTAGTTACAGGAATGGATAATGAACAGAAATATAGAAGCTATGTCTGCCTTAATTTTTGTAAAGTGATTATTAATTGATCAAAGTCTGAAGCAATGTTTTTTGTTCTAAAGAGAATTCAGAGCTCACAGGGAGAAAGAGAAACAGGATCTAATTAAGAACCTAAAGGATATTGGAAATGGAAGCATCTGTCCTGTTCTGAGGCAAACAATTCCTTTTGGTGTTGCCTATCACCATAGTGGCCTTACAAATGATGAAAGAAAGAGTATAGAAGAAGCATATTCTAGAGGTGTCCTGTGCCTTCTTGCTTGCACAGCTACGTTAGCTGCTGGAGTCAACCTGCCAGCCAGAAGGTTAGTTAACAGATATATTACATTGTTTCATTCTTGCACTGTAAATAATAATAATAAACCTTAAATTGGAAACATCACAGCTCTAATAAGTATCTTTCAGCTGATACTTGGAAATTTCAGGAGGAAGTAATTTAACACACTGAGCTTAGGACAGAATTAAAACTGCAAAGTTATCACCTAAGAAAAATGTATTGGTATTAAGTCTCTCAGAATGCATGGCTGAGGAACGCTTTGCTGAAGGGATGAAGGAATTTTTACTACACTGTGAGATTTCTTCAGTATTCAGTGATAATGAGCAGGTGATGATGATTTCACAAGAATAACATTTAAATCCTAAAATAATTATTTTAGAATGGGGTGTTTAAATATATTTTACCAGAAGCACCTGTTACACAGGTATTGATGGCATGTCTTGCTGTCATCTTTAAGTCCAAAGACTAAGAATCCAGATTTGTGTGTATGCATTTGATTAACACATCTGAGGGGAGATAACTTTTTTATTTCTCTAACAGAGGAATGTGGTCTGTTTTTAGCATTGCTGACTCAGGGTCAACGTTGTTTGTGTTTGATGAGTAATTAAAATGGATTGTGGTTCAAACTTGAAGTCGTTGAATGTTGTTTTGTTAAATACTTGTTTTGAAACAAGTACGCTTGATTTTGGTTAGCTTAGTTGCAAAGCATGAAGCATTTTTAAGATATTACAGCTATAGTAATTTAATATGAAACACAGCTTGCTAATGATTCTTTTTTGTTTTACAGGGTGATTTTAAGAGCTCCTTATGTTGCTAGTGAGTTCCTGAAGAAGAATCAATATAAACAAATGATTGGCAGAGCTGGTCGAGCTGGTATTGACAATGCTGGTGAAAGTATTCTCATAGTGCAGGAAAAAGACAAACATTTGGTAACTTTTATGAAGCTGTTGCTGGTTTAAGTCATTGGATTAAGCTGGTGAGATAAAGAGGAGTGGATGAGCTCCTAAGCATAATTTCTGTGGAATTTGTTTGAAGTAATTGACTTGTGTAATACCTGTTAATTGCTTTGGTCATGCATGGATTGTTTTCACCATTAGCTATGAGTGCTAGATGCTTACGCATACTGTGTTCATAAGCAGAATCACAAGTATCCGTACTTCAGAACATTTTAAAACTACTACATAAATACTTCTATCTACCAATATATTTCTTGGGACCTTTTAGGTTCGAGATTTAATAACCAGTCCTTTGGAGAATTGTTACAGCAATCTTCTGCCAGAGCTCACCAAGGGAATGCAGTACCTGTTACTATCACTGGTTGGATTAAAGGTATTGGTTAAGTATTATGAGCAGTTAATGTGTTTGGGGGATGCAATTAATATTGTATTGCTTGATTCTGTAGGAAAACCAACTTAGCTAAGATCAGCACAGCTTCCCTTCAGATGAGTGCAAAACTGCGACTAGTATCTTTCTCACTTAAAAAGTAATGACACAACGTGATGCTTTTCCAGCGTGGACAAGGCCCAAGTTCTGTCTGCCTTCTCCAGTGTCTTAATACTTCCATTTCTGATACTAGACTCTGAGTATAAAAGCTAGTAACAGTCTAAACAAATTAACATAATAGAATAGCCAGGATAATAAACAAGTGTACATGCTGTCCCATCAGATCTATGATCAGCTGTCTATTCTATTCGTCATTTATCTCTCTATAAACAACTTAAATGATAGCCTGAGTAATTGTTTTGAATAGCATGCTCTTTTATGCATGACACATTTGAGCAATGCTAATCACTTCCAAATCTTATACAGATAGCAGTTACCCAAGAGGAAGTGTACAGTTTTATGTGCCATACATTGCTGGGTGTCCAGCAGCAGCTGCTGTTGAAAGAGAAGAGCCTCTCAGAGATCGTTAGAGATGAGCTACAAAATCTAATAGAAAAGGGACTCTTAAAAGGAAAAATAATGGAGAAGGATCAGAATTCCGCAAGTCCACTAACAATCACACTATTGGGTAAAGCTACATATAAGGGTAAGATTGATTTTATTCTTCAACAAACACTTTAATTTCAGCAGTACCTCAGTTCAATGTGGTTTTCTCTCTTCTCTTTGAAAAGCTTTGAAAAAAAGCCTGCCCAGTGCTAGTTTAGTTACTAAATAATGTGTTGGACTGAAATTAAGTATGAGTAGCATTATGTGACTGAATGTTATGGGTATGAATTTGAACATGAATCACAAGAAGACTCAAAAGAGAGCTGTATTAAAATTAATGACTTAATTTGCTTTAGTGTTTGTAATGAAAATTGCAGTCTCATTTTTACGAGTAGGTATTGTGAGTAATGTTATTTTTTTTTAGCCTACAAGGAGACTGATGGGGAAAGGAAGTAATTTTACACGTGGTCCAAATCTAATGTAAAAAGTATACCAGAAAGTACGATTTTTTTCATCTCATAGCATAAAGATGTAGGACAAGGAAAGCATTTGTATGAAACAGAGATAGCTTCAATCTGTAAATCTTACAAGAGTTTCTTCAAAAGAAGATAATTCAAATGTTCCAAAAGCAACACAAAACGTATGTGGAAATCAGCAATCGCAGACTTATTGCAGTTTCTTTTTACCAGTAATGATAGATGACAATGATTATTTGGGCTACACTTTTCTCTTGGATTAAGACTGTACTGCCAACAAACTTTTCTGGAAAAGCAAAATGATGACTGCATGTGAGAATCTGATGCACTAAACTCTGTGTGCCTACCTAAAATTGCTGAGCATTGTATGCTTGTTTTAGGGTCTATAGATGTGTCGTACTGCAATCTTCTTTACAAAGAGCTGAGGAAAGGCTTGGAAGGGCTGGTTCTTGAGAGCAGTCTTCATCTTGTCTATCTGGCTACTCCATATGACATGGTTTCCAACTGCAGCCCAGACTGGATGCTATACTTGAGGCAGGTGAGATTTGTATTTCAAACATTGATCAAGGTGTTTACTAATGCTGCTTAGTGGGCTTTGAGTGTGTTTATACATACAGAATGTAATTAGTACAATGTTTTGATGAAAAGGTAAAGATGCTAAATGTTTTCAGTCACAGGGCAAAAGTGCTTTTCTTTACCTCAGGAGCCTAATTTGTCTTGTGCATTGATATTTTGTTCACTTTGTGAGAAACAGGAGCATAATGGCACTAACCTTTGTATAACTGGGGTTGTTAAAGCGTGGTACTCAACAATTTGATGGGTAGTGGTAGTTCTCCAGGGTTTTTAACTGATTCATCTTGAATTTTATATATAGACTGACCTTCATTACCAAATGAGGTGAGAAATGTGATGCTGTGTGCACCTTCATAATAAAGCTGTGTATGCAGGTGGTATGCATATTAAACATATCTGATGTGAATTACTTTGTAGAGCTAAATATACTATTACATACATTGTCTGCAGCTGTTCTGATTTGTAACATTTAATTTCTATTTAGTTGTTATGTAGAAATGATTTTGAGTGTAATCAATCTTCCTTTAGTTCAACCAGCTGAGTTCGGCAGAGCATAAAGTAGCAGATATGGTGGGAGTACCTGAGAGCTTTATTGCAAAAAAGGCTTCTGGTCAAGCCATCAGAAAGGTAGGCTGGAGATTTCTTATGCCTAAGACAACAGTGTAGTCTTGTGATTTGACTGTTCAGAAATGCTGGATTAACTTTCTTGAAAGTATTTAATTATTACTGTTCTTTTACACCTTAACTTTTTTACCTCATCTTGTTTCAGAATGTTTAATGTGTTTGGGTCTAACATATACCTGCTTTAGAGGTGTGAAGGAACAGGGATGTAAAGATTTAATTCTTGAAGAATGAGCAGGAAATTGTGAACTTCACAGGGATTGCTACTGAGTTCTAATTTGTTTTATTCCTAGAATGTGGACAGTGCTGTTGTGAACAGGCTCTACCTGTCATTTGTCCTGTATGCCCTACTGAAAGAGACCAACATATGGAGCGTCTCAGAGAAATTCAACATGTCCCGAGGTTATGTGCAGAGTCTCCTTACATCTGCTGCCTCATTTGCCTCGTGTGTTCTTCATTTCTGTGAGGTAGTGTTAAATATCTCTTGGTATCGTATCTTGGTTGGTTTTGCAGAAGTTGGAATTATCTTCTGTTACGTTAAACTTAACGGATACATTGCATTTCACCTCTCCTGTGTGTAACCATACATTATAAAGATAAGCATGTCAGTATGATGGTGCATATTTCTTGTGTTAACGGTAAGTTTGGTGGACAGAAAATGCAAGAATGCCTACTCTAAGAGGTTATTGATCAGTCATAAAAGGCAGTTGATGGAAAATTATGAGCTTGTTTTTGTGAGATGAGGCTTTCTGGTTGTATGATGTCACTGTGAGAAAAGAGCTGCCTTGGTTAGTTCTTTGTTTCTTTCTCCATTGAAATAATGCATTCTTCATCCTTCAGAACTGTCCCAGACTTAGCTGAGGAGTGACAAATGCAACTCTGCAACAAGCTGGAAGAATTACGAACAAGAATCACTTTCCTGCTGTCTTTCTTCACTAACTTTTTTTTACTGTCTTTAGTTTGACTTTTAATTGTCTTTGCCTCTGCAGGAGCTGGAGGAGTTTTGGGTTTATAAAGCCCTGCTGACAGAACTTACCAAGCGCTTGACATACTGTGTTAAGACAGAGCTCATTCCTCTCATGGAGGTAGCAGGGGTTCTAGAGGTAAGTAAACCTATCTTGGACAAAGGCAAACTTTTATGCTAAATGTTATTATCACTGAAGTCTGGAAGACCAGGCTAGTTTTTTATTCCACATTTGGCATTGTACTTCACAGCAGTCTGGGGTATCGGGGACTGTTGGGGAAATGTGAGCTGGAGCAACCATGTTCTCCTTCTGGTTGCTGCTGCAGCAACAGTGAAAACACTGCAGTTGCCTGCTAATTTAGAGCTTTGTGCAAGGTGAATCAAAGGGAGCCTGGATCAGTATTAAAAATACACGTATAAATGTTTTGAGATGGTTACAGAAATTAGGACTGAGGATTCTTACTGCCTCTTACAACAATATAACACAATTTTTGGCTTGCAGGCACGAGCTAAACAGCTTTATAACGCAGGGTACAAAACTTTAGCACATGTAGCTAATGCAAATCCAGAAACTCTGGTGAAGACGATCGAGCATTTGTCACGACGTCAAGCCAAGCAAATGGTTTCGTCTGCTAAGGTAAGCAGGCATGTTAAAAGAAACTACCTGAGGAGTTCACAGTTTCAAAAGTGAATATTCGAATAACATTAAAAGAAAGTGGAAGATTCGGTTTAGAAATAAAGGTATTTGTGAATATTTGCAATGGCAAGAGTGATCAGTATTAATCCAGTGAATTCATTTTCTTAACCATGTTATTTAGCTAAGATGATTACAAGGGGAGTGAATTCAGTGACTACAGCCCTCAATGCACTTGAATGATTGGCAAATAGAAACTACTTAAACCAATTTTGTTTCTCGGGATGAATGTGTTAGTAAAGAGTTCTCTTCATTGGAGAAGCAAAGACCAGAAATGTTCTGGTTGCTGATCTGGAACAGTAAACAGTTCAAGGTCTTGGCATAATACATAAGATATTAGTCCTTGGAGTGCTGCAGTCCTGTGAGCAACAGCATTGTTTAGTTTCATTTTTCAAGACAAGATACAAACTTGGATTAAATACCAATTTTCCTTTCCTAACAGTATAGCAAGTGATTGTCTTAATTCCCTCATTATCTGATTGCTCTTACAGATGCTGCTGACTGAAAAAGCTGAAGCTTTACAAGAAGAAGTAGAGGAACTCTTGAAAGTACCTACAGATATCCCATAAACGTACTGACCAGCTCGGTCATTAAACAAATAATAATGAATTGAAATATCTGGGCGTGTCTCAGGTTTTTACCTCTGTCCTATATACACATGCTGTAAATGTAATAAATATTTATTATCTTTTTGTATACATTGTATTTGTGTGGATTTTGAATTGAAAGTATTTCTTACAGGCACCAAATGACTGTTCTGTCTCTGTTGATGCCTGGGGAGAGAATTGCGAAGGATGATTCTGTAAAAGTCTTTCAGATTGGGTTTAAATGTTATAAAAAGGTTTTTGAATTTCAAGGCAATATTAGAAGCCATATCAACTTCTGAGGCTACAAAGGTAAATGGTGGTTGTAGTAGTTACTGAAAGAGAGCAGCTCTAGCAAGGAGATACGCTTCATAAAAGCAGCTTTAAAGATGTCTTAAGCGTTCAGTCATGACACAGTGAGCTCCTTTTTCAAACTGCTATGTAAAACATGGTAACATTAAAGCACTTCATGTCAGGAGTGATCAAATCGCAGTTGGGTCTGCATTCTAGAATGGTATCTGCTGCAAAAGGTGGTGGTGAATAAATGGTGAGTGGTATTTTAGTGCTGATTAGCTTGTTTTGTTTAGTGAATCCTTGAGTAGCAAATAAATCTGTTGGCTGCCTTTTGATGGAAAAATGCCTCTAAAAAGGTTAATTCTCCTACTTTCCTAGTGGCACTGGGATTTTTAATAAATGGAATTGAATATTTGGAGTATTAAATGAGGCCAAGAACTTGAACTGTAAGTTCTTTCCTACACAACACCTAAGCAGCTGCTCTAAAGGCTTATTGGTTTGTTCAGCAGTTACTCCACTTGAAATGTTCTTGGACCCTCATACTGAGGGATTTTGGAAACAAGCAGAAAAACACTCAAACACTTGTGAATCAGTCCTCTACAAATACCACAGTAGATCCCTACAGCAGATCACTAACCTGCTGGCCAAGAGCAATCCTTGCAACCCTCTCTCACTGCTCGTGGTTCTGTTTGTGGCTTGCAGAAAGCTGTGTCCAGAAGGGGCTGGTGGGAGGCTTGCAGCCTGGTTCGCTGCTGTGATCTCTGTTCTGGAAAGGTGCTGCAGTGTGAGCTGGCCCTCTATAGGCAGTTCTGGTCTCATCCTGTGACTGAAAGCTTCATTCATCACTTTCACAGGCCTGGCATGAGGTGCAAGTTGTAATGAATACAAAGCATGTGAAGGTTTTGTTTTGGTTTGTAGATACATTATCTGGCTTCTGAAATCAATGGTTTGTGGTACAAAATGTGAGGAGACATGAAGATGATGCAGGAGGCCTTTGAGAAGCACAGCCTGTAGTTTTAATTATTTAAGAAGCCTCATTTTTGGTACATAATCTACTTTTGCAACTGAGTTTTATTTCAGTGAGGTTTCTTTTATACGCTAATCCAACACGGCCAGTTCTGTTGGTCTGCATAAATGCTGTGATGCCACAAGAGCCGTTTGGCCTTTTGCACTGTTTATTCTTCCCTTCTGCGTTCCCTTTGCACACATAAATACAAGTCAGCTGGTTGTTGCTCAGGAAGAACGGGGGTGCTGCTGCTGGTGATAGCTCAGCACTTCCGTGGTTGGGCTGCAGACATTCCCAGAAGGCTATAAGCTGTTGCTATAAGCTCCTGCTGTGTGCCTGCCATTGGCACCGCTGGCTGGGGAGCAGCAGGGCTGTGTGGTGGCAGTGGGATGAGGCCAGTGTGGAGCATCAGTGCTAAGAAGGAGTTTTTAGGCATGTCTTGGCCCTCTTGCCCTTGCTCTGTAGCTCCCAGTGAAGCACTCTGCTTGTACTTCTATGGGTGACAAACGCTTCTGTATTCATCTCCCTTTGCTTGCAGGATGTTTATATGCCCCAATAAGTGATGCTAATTGCTATGTAATGATAATGTAGTGCTACTCTGCAGCTGCAAGAGGCTGCACGCTCCACAAGTGCCAGCAAGCACCGGACCCATCGTTCCCACCATCTACTGTCTGTGGACTGTATCCCAAATGTAGCATCCCGGTCGCAGGGCTGGGTGGCTGCTGCAACACCCGTGGGGTGGATGAAGGAGCTGCTGCAGCTCACCCCGCAAAGGGTAGACATGTGCCATAGCCCAGAATTGGAAGCATCCTGGTGATCGTGGTGCTATGGGGAGTGTCGCTGATGCTTCCGCTCCGGCAGAGCCGTGGGTGTGTTTCCGAACGGCAGCGCCGATGCGATCTGGTTGGTCTCGTTCTCATGGAGGGTGACTTCATATCGGGAAAACTGGGAGCGGGCGGCTGCGGGGCGGTGCTGGGGTTGCCCGCCCTCCAGGGGTGGTGCTGGGGCGGCGGCGCGGACCGGAGGAGGAGGAAGGTGAGGAGGAGGAGGAGGAGAAGGAGAAGGAAGGATGCTGGTGCTGCTGCTGCTGCTGCTGTTGCTCTCTGTGCCGCCGAGGCAGACGGCAGAGCTGCAGCTGGGGCTGCGGGAAGCCATCGGGGCGGTAAGCCCAGCCTTCCTCTCTCTTACACTGGATGCCAGCTTGGCCCGTGACCCGCGCTTTGTTGCCCTGCTCAGGTGAGCCCTGCAGCCCCAGCCGCTCCTGGGGGAACGGGTGAGAGGATGCCAGGTGCTGGTGCGAGACGCTGGCAGGGGATGATGTTGCTGGTTGGGAGAGAGGCAGCATGAGCCTCGGTGCGGCTCTGTGGATGCTTAGCAGGGCTCTGGGTGCTGTGAGCCCCAGTGAATGCCAGAGAGCTTCTGCTGCACATAGAGGTGAACAAGTAGCTGCTACAATCAAAGCCTTTTTCTGCCTGTGAGCAAATCCCAGCTCAGGGCTTCCAGGCAATGGACTCCTGTCACGTTCTTTCAGCTCTATTTCTTTGTTCTCCTTTGGATTCAACTTTTTGTGTTTTGCTTTGTTTTTCCTAAAGCCTTTTAATTTCTTTCCTTTTTGCCCTCCTGATCCCAAGTTCTAGCCCTGCCCCATTGCTCCAAAGCTGTAAGGCAAAAACCAGCTTTATCTGAAGGCAGGCAGCTGCAATGACACCAGGAAGTGCTTGGTGGCCTTGTATCTGCTGAGTGTCCCCACAGGGTGAGATAGGGCTGCTGCCATCCCAGATAGCACTGGAACTGCATGTCCTGCACAACGTCTGCTCTACTTTGAATACTCATTCCATACATGCTCTCGCTTTGGAACAAAATCCATCCATTTGGTGGTTGTCCATGGAAATAGGGAGAAACAGTGCACGGCCAGCTTGAAGCCCACATTTTGACGGGATGGGTGTCTCAGATCCTCTGCTGCAAGGTGTCTCTGAATGCTGCTGATGCTTTGCCTCCATGTGGGAGATGACCCTGGCATTTCATTTACCTTCCACAGACACCCCAAGCTGCACACTCTGGCCAGCGGGCTCTCCCCAGGATACCTGAGGTTTGGTGGTACCAATACAGACTTCCTGATCTTCAATCCCAAAAAAGATTCAACCTGGGAAGAGGAAGCCTTGTCGGAATTTCAGACCAATGGCAGTAAGAGGGATTTGATCCCGTGCTGCACAGAAATGGATGTGCAGTGCTCAGCTCCACCCACACACCTCCCAGTTCCTTGCACTGGGTATGACCCTTTGCGTGTTGCCTGATATGGTGATGACAGCTTGGTTTCTCCCATCCTTCTTCTGCCCTATAGATGTGTGTGAAGCACGGCCCAGCTTTGCTGTGGTTCCAAATCTTCTGCTCACCCAGTGGCCCCTCCAGGAGAAACTGCTCCTCGCTGAACAGTCCTGGAAAAAGCACAAAAACACCACCATTACAAGTAAGTTTTTGATGGGTTTTCCCAGTAGGGTTTGCAACCAACAGACCGCAGCCTGCGGTGACCAACTCCACGCTGAGGCCTGAGGATGAAGCTGCCCTCTGCTCCCTGCAGGGAACACGCTGGACATCCTCCACACGTTTGCCAGCTGCTCAGGCTTCCGCCTGGTGTTTGGGCTGAACGCACTGCTGCGCAGGGCTGGCCTGCGCTGGGACAGCTCCAACGCCAAGCAGCTGCTGGGCTACTGCGCGCAGCGCAGCTACAACATCTCCTGGGAGCTGGGCAATGGTAAGCACTCCCGCTTTGGCTGGGGATGAGCCCTGTGCACAGAGCGGTGCTGATGGGCACCTCTTCCCCAGAGCCCAACAGCTTCAGGAAGAAGTCGGGCATTTACATCGATGGCTTCCAGCTGGGACGTGATTTTATCCACCTGCGGCAGCTGCTGAGCCAGTATTCCCTGTACCGACACGCTGAGCTGTATGGCCCTGATGTGGGGCAGCCCCGCAAGCACACCCAGAGCCTGCTCAGAAGGTAGGCAGGGTGCCCAGGGCCCGCGTGACACCGCTGGGAGGATAGCAATGACGTGCTCTGGGGACCACGGTGGGCAGGGACATAGGGTGGGTACTGCAGGATGTCACCAGTACCTGCTATAACCCTTGTTTGACTGCAGCTTCCTGAAATCCGGAGGGAAGGCGATTAACTCTGTCACCTGGCACCAGTGAGTACCGTCAGCTGCCATCACTGCTCTGCTTATTGGCTGTTATTCTTGTTAAGAACTGTCGATTCACATGTGCTAGTGGAAAGCAGGAGGTGAAACACCTCTGCTGGCAGGTCCTGGTTGCCTCTGTACAGTGCTTTCCTCTAAACAGTATTCGAAGAAGACCCCAAATCTATGCCAGGTGTTGCAGCATACAGCAGCAGGGACTGCAGTGTGTGCAAGGTCATTTTGATTGCTAAACATGTTTTACCAATAAAAAGAGAAGTGATGCGAAGAGAAGTGACAGCACAGCAGCTTGGCTTCTCAAAATGGCACGCAGAGCTGCACTGTATCTGTCCCTCTCGCATGGAGAGCTTTGCAGCCTTTAGGCATATGCTGTACTTTGGTGGGAAACAAGAGCAGCCTTGGTCCTCTCTCCACCCACACCTGGGGCTTGCACGGAGTCCTCCAGCTACAGAAAGATACATGATTGGGAAGGGATGTGGCTCAGCACAAACCAGATGCATGCAGAGCGGTTGCAAGGACAAGCAGTGGCTCTGTCCCTTAGAACAGCAGCTGGTGCAGGGACACTTTGACTGGCCTTGCATGAGAGTAGATACCAACGTTGATATTTTTCCTTCATTTCGGCTGTTGTTTTTTTTTTCCCATTTCCAGCTACTATGTAAATGGCCGAAGTGCAACGAGGGAGGATTTCCTGAGCCCTGATGTGCTGGACTCCTTTGCCACCGCGGTACATGATGTCCTGGAGGTACCTGCTCTTCTTTAATCCTCCCCATGTGGCCTTGCACACAGAGACTGTTTGGCTGTGCAACAATTAATAAGCATCCTCCAAACTCAGCTGCTGCTGACAGTGCAAGAAACCTTAATAGTAGCAAAAGTAATAAGAGCAATGGGCATAGGTGGCTGCAGTAACCTCAGCAGACAAAACTTGACCTGTCTCCTATTTCCCTTCTCTCTCCACATAGATCGTGGAAGCAACAGTGCCCGGCAAGAAGGTATGGCTGGGTGAGACCAGCTCAGCATATGGCGGGGGGGCCCCCCAGCTCTCCAACACCTATGTGGCCGGATTCATGTGAGTGGCAGGGCAGGAGCATGGGAGCTGCTCTCATGCTGAGCCCCAGTGTGACCTGTGGCGGGTTCCTGGCAGGTGGCTGGACAAGCTGGGGCTGGCGGCTCGGCATGGCATTGATGTGGTGATGAGGCAGGTCTTCTTTGGTGCTGGCAGCTATCACCTGGTGGATGCCAGCTTCACGCCCTTGCCGGTGCGTATGTGACCTATCAGGAAACACCATGTCACCGGGCTGCCAAAAACACTGGGTATTTCTCCCTGATGTTGTGCCCATGAGTCTGACATGGGGTTTTCCTGCATGGAGGGCAGTGTGTCCCCTATGGGCTCCCTACTAGCTCCACAGTGCCTCATAGAAGGGGCACAGCACTGCCAAAATCATGGTGTGACATGAAAAGCTATGGGGACCAGAAGTGGAGTTGCCTCAAAAAAATGAGTGCTAGGTGGAGATGAATCCCATTCCCCCAGGACTACTGGCTGTCGCTGCTATACAAGAGGCTGGTGGGCACCCGGGTACTGGAGGCCAGTGTGGAGCGAGCGGATGCGCGGCGCCTGCGGGTCTACCTGCACTGCACCAACCCCCGGCAGTAAGCAGCTATTGCCCACGTGGTGGCAGCACTACGGCAGTGCAGCCACCCCAGGGCAGTGACCCAGAGGAGGTGTGTGGGCGCCTGTTGTTTCTACCAAACCCATTGTCTCTCTCCTGCAGCCCCAAATACCGGGAAGGGGATGTGACACTGTTTGCCTTGAACCTCTCCAACATGACCCAGAGCTTGCAGCTGCCTAAGCGGTTGTGGAGTAAGAGCGTGGATCAGTACCTGCTGCTGCCCCACGGCAAGGACAGCATCCTGTCCAGGTGAGCCCACACCTCTTCCTCCTGGAGCAAGGACTGTAGGCAGCCTCAGAAACCTTGCCTATTTGGGGGCTGTTTCTCGTGCTGCTCCGGGTGCCCTTGCTCACGCCCAGAGCCAGAGATGATGCGGGTGAGCACACCTGCAGTGTCCCATCGTACCTTGGCAGAGAGGTGCAGCTGAATGGCCGCCTGCTGCGGATGGTGGACGATGAGACGCTCCCCACATTGCACGAGATGGCCCTTGCCCCTGGCAGCATGCTCGGCCTGCCAGCCTTCTCTTATGGTTTCTACGTGATCAGGAATGCTAAGGCCATTGCTTGCATTTGAGCACGCAGAGTAACAGGGCTCGCCATGTGGTGCCACTTGTTTTTACCAGGTAGGGAGGTTGTGGTCACAGGCTGGAGAAAGCCAGGTCACCAGAAAGGCTCCAGCATCCTGACAGCAATACTGGAGGGGCTCGCATCCCTCCTGCTGGGGAAACAGCCTGTTTGGGAGAAAGTTGTCTCACGACAGCTTCTATCACCTGTATAAGGTGAGTTCCCACTAGTGCAGCTGGTTCTCTTGGAAGCACACAACTCACAGCACCATCAGCGCCTTACAACACTCATAGCACAGCGGGGAGAAAGCTAACATGCACCGTACTTCCCTTCTTTGAGCTTTAAAATGATGCTACTGGCTCAGTGGGGTTTCAAGGCAGAAGGAGTGGCTTGTAGCTCACAAGAAGGCTTTACAGCACCAAGCAAGTGGGTGTTCTTTGGAACTGTGATCAAAAAGGCACAATAAAATTTGTATTTCGATGCAGAGTGTGAAAGGAGTGTTTGCTTACGCAGCGTATGTGCTTTGATATTGGACCTTTTTCCTTTTTTTTCTTGTTTTTTTCTTTTTTTTTTTTTAAATGAAATAAAGCAATTTAGATTAACTTTTGGCAGTTTTCCTAGAAATCCTGCCCAGCTGGGGGTGGTTATTACCTGCTGGGAGAGCAGTGGCTGGAGACTCAGAGCTGCATATTTACACCACGCCTTGATCTCTGATCACAACCTACATTCATTTTCATTTCTGACACAGGAAACAGAATTGCTCATGCTTGATTTACTGTAAATCAGATGATGGAAGGTGGAGTAATATCACATGAAAATAGGGAACATTTTGGCAGTTGTGAGAGGAAGATGGCAGTGGGGCGTTAATGACCTTTGATGTTTTCTTTAACAAGTGAAATCTTTCATTCCCTAGATGGAAAATTGTTTGTGAAGGACCAGGGTACTTTACAAGGAATAGAAATCTTATATTGAAGAAACTTTTCTAGCTTGTTACCCTGAGCTTCTAAAAAGCAGCCTGCAGAAGTCCTGGGTTTTGCTCATTGCTTATTTCAGAGAATATGACCAGAAACATTGTCATTGTAACAGCAAATGGAATAAAACTTACTTAACAAGACAGTGATCTGTGTCTGACAGGACAGGTCAGGATGCAGGACTGTTTTCCTCAGCATAGATGAACAGCAGTGAAGGTTTCCTGGAGGTTTCCTAGGCCTGAATTAAGCCTGGGGTGACTCTTCTTGTAGTAAATACGTCTAACATGGAAAAAAAAAATAAAAAATAATAATTTAAGAGTTTTACTCTGCATGAGTATCTTTTATGGTCCTTAGCACACTGGTTTACAGCTGTGGAGTGCCACTTATCAGAACGGTGAATGTGAGACATGTGAAAGTCTCTTTCTTATTACACTGGTTTTCTACTTCCTCCTGGCAGTCACCAATTTGAGGAACTAAAACTGTTTCTCTTGGTTTTTGACCGTGCAACAGTTCTCAGTGCTGGAGGAAGAATGATGGGGAAACTGTTTTCTAAGAACCCCTGAATGGTAGCTCAGGAAAGTTTTTATTGCCCACATCATACCTCACCAGATTAACTTTTACAGCTCCATCCAAAGCTCACATCCCCAGTTTATGATTTATTTGCAATAAGGTGACAGAGAACCAAGGGAATGAGGCTGCAAATCTGGAAGCCCATTGCAAAACTGTGAATGTTTACTGCCTTGTGATTCTATGATTCTTATGGTCTGGAAAATGAGACATACGCTGCTGTGTGGGTACATCTGTATTTGCATGCAGTAATCTGAAGGAAATTGTGTGCATTAAACACTTTCATATAATCACAGAATTGCTCAGGTTGGAAAAGACCTGAAAGATCATCGAGTCCAACTGTGACCAGTCCATACTAGCTTAACTCTTACAACACTCCACTAAATCACGTCACTGAGCACCACATCCAAACGGCTTTTAAGCACATTCAGGGATGGTGACTCAACCACCTCCCTGGGCAGCCTATTCCAGTGTTGAGCAACCCTTTCTGTAAGGAAGTGTTTCCTAACATCCAACCTAAACTTACCCTGGTGCAACTTGAGGCTGTTTCCCCTCATCCTGTCACCCATCTCCAGTGAGAAGAGACCAGCTCTTGCTGTGAGCACCTTTCGGGTATTGGAAGAGAGCAGTAAGGTCTCCTCTCAGCCTTCTCTTCCCCAGACAAAACAGCCCCAGTTCCTTCAGTCTCTCCTCATAGGGTTGGTTTTCCAAGCCCTTCACAAGCCTTGTTGCCCTTCTCTGGGCCTGCTCCAGCACTTCAGTGTCCTTTCTGTACTGAGGGGCCCCAAACTGAACACATTGCTGTGTTGTCACTTGGCTCCCTCAGGCGAGGTCCCCACACAACCGAGGGCTGCTTTTAACTTAACTGGCAATGGCCCTGCGCATGCGGTATGGCGCCCCACATCGCCCCGCCGGAAGAGCTTCCGGCTACGACAAGATGGCGGCACTGCTGTTGGGATTGAGCCGTGCTTCCCGCCGCTTACACGCTGCTCGCCCGGCGCTGCCCGCCGCTATCGTGGCGCCCCGCCGCCCTGCCGCCCCGCTGGGCTCCCGGCGGCCTCTCAGCTTCTCGGCGGCCGAGCTGGTGCGCGCCGCGCCGGGTCCGCTGCGGCCATACCTGCACCTGATGCGGCTGCACCAGCCCGCCGGTAGGTGCGCAGCGCCCGGTGGAGCTGTGAGCCCGCTCGGTGATGCTCTGCCTGTCCCCTCGCTCATCCCCAGCTCGTTCTGCCCGCAGGGACGTGGCTGCTGTACCTGCCGTGCACATGGAGCATCGGGCTGGCGGCTGAGCCGGGCTGCCTGCCTGACTGGCACATGCTGACGCTGTTCGGCGCTGGGGCGGTCCTCATGCGTGGGGCTGGATGCACCATCAATGACCTGTGGGACCGTGACTACGACAAGCAGGTGGAGATGTTCCTCTTCCGTGTCTTTGTCCAGCAAGAGAGCAGTTCATTTGTGTTTCTTCCTAGGGTCATGGAAATAATTTTGCTTTATATAATGCTACAGCATTGGATTGCAGCTATCTACTCCGAGGGCGATGAGGCCCTGGCACAGCTGCACAGAGAAGCTGTGGGTGCCCCATCCCTGCAGGTTGGATGGGGCCTTTGGCAGCCTGAGTTGGTGGAGAATGAGCAGCCCACAGCACGAGTTTGCACTGCGTGGGCTTTAAGGTTCCTTGCAACCCAACCATTCAGCAGTCCTGTGATTGCATGATTCTATCCTCTTTTAAATATTTATGTATTTCTTCAATCGTTAGTTTCCTCTAGAGAATGGCTGCTGAGAGAATCATTCCCAAGTGTGAACATACCTTTCTGCTATGATATATTTCTTCCTCCCTTCACATTATTAAGGCATGTGCAGAACACTTGATACCTATTTAGTAATTCTGTAGGAAGTTGGCTTTCAAAGTTCCCCCAAATGACGTTAGACCCATTGCCTACAAATGCAAAACCTGTTTTCCCTTTTTGTGGATTTGTTTGTTTGCTTGGGTGCTTGGCACTCATTTCAGCTTAAAGGTTTTTCTAATATCTGTTTCTTCCATCCGTTTACCTGGCACGGTTTCTCTACTCCTGAGAGATGAATTAAATTCAACAGGACCCCAATTAGGGTTAAAATAATTGTCTTTTTCAATGTGTTGTATAACATGCCGTGGCTTTAATCTTCGTGATAGATTCAGAATACGTTGAGTGGAGTATTAATGTGATTCCTTCCATGTTTAGGTTGCAAGGACAGCAGGAAGACCCCTGGCAGCTGGAGAAATCTCCACTTTTCAGTCCTTCATTTTCCTCGGTGGACAGCTCAGCCTGGCTCTCTGTGTGCTTCTGTGTCTGAATTACTACAGGTGCCATACAAGTTACCTTCTGTTGCTTGGTATTTCCTTCTTTGTCCTTGTTAAAGACAAAGAAGGATTTTGAACAGCAGACATGCTGGGATCGGAGAGGTTGTAGTCATGGAAGCAGTTTAGTACTTGTAGTTCAGTAGTTCAGCACATGTAGTGCTATACAGTGTCTTGTGATCTTTAGACCAGCAAACAGTAAGGTTGCTTGGTGCTCTTTACAGTATCATGCTGGGAGCAGCCTCCTTGTCTCTTGTGATCACCTACCCTCTGATGAAGAGAATAACATATTGGCCACAGTTAGTTTTGGGTGAGTTGGAAATGTTTTCAGTCCCTTCCTTCTGATCTAGCTTTTGGGGAGTTCCACCAATTAGTTGGTAATTGAACTTCAGCAGTCTGGTTTTATGCAGCTATATGTTAAAATAAAATTAGCTTGCAGGCAATGTTCGGCTTAATGTTTCTGCTTAAGAAACATTACATTACACATACAGGAGCTGTGTTCTGTCTCATTTTTTGTTCATAAGCAGTCCTGTCTTTTGTAGCAATGAGAGAAAATGAATGTTCGTCACTTGAGAAAGAGCTCGGCTTGAAGGGTTATCTTTAAACCTTTCTTAAAAATACATTTGTTTAGTCTTCAGCCTCTACATCAAGTCCTACACTGAAGGTGATGACGCTTCCGTTTCAGAGTGTGCCACTAACACATCTCTGTGCACCTTGGCCTTTTCACTCCAGCTGCCCTCAGCTTTATCAGCTAGAATTGCCTTTTTCAGCCCGGAGGTGCCATGCTTGGCTACCGTGAACTCTTCTGTAGTTAGTTTTACAGACATTGAAGTGCTGTGATGTCAGTGCAGTGGAATAATTTTGTGCAAATGCTTCCTCCAGATAACAAAATCAAATTTAAATGGGGGGAGAATGTGTAGCTGTGTGTATTTCTCTTTATATCTCCCTGGTATTTAATTTCAAATTTCAAATTACGTTTATTAATTAACCTGACTGAAACTATGTGCTGGAAAATAGAGATGCCAGTATTGTAGAAGAAACTGCAGGCACGCCATATGCTTGAACAAATGGTACTGAGTTGTATATATGTAATACAGACTGCTCCTGGCACCTTTTTAATTCATTTTTACATTTGGTTCTCTTTGTTTTTAGGGCTTACGTTTAACTGGGGAGCTCTCCTTGGCTGGTCTGCTGTCCAGGGGTCCTGCAACTGGTCCGTGTGCCTGCCCTTGTACTTTGCTGGAGTCATGTGGACCCTGGTCTACGACACCATATATGCTCACCAGGTAGAGCAGCAGTGATAAGTTTTACAGCTTTGTGTGTGATTGTTTGCTTAATATACAGCCTTGGTTTTCAGTAGTTATACTAACCTGCTACAGTTCTTCACCCTGAGATGACCAGCAAAGGTAGCCCAGCCCTTGGAACTTTTATTGCTTTTTGCAAATGTTTTACATAGCAGATAAAAAGCTGGAAGTGTAACGTGATTTTCATGCCCCTTTATCTGCACTGTGCAAATTAATGTGCATCTGGTATTAGCTGTTAGCTGCTACCACAGCTCTAAAGACCTACCTTTTAATTGGGATTTTAATTTGGGACTCTACAAATACACTTAAATAGGGCTCCTACTGACAACTATTGGAGGCTTTAAAAAGGCTCCCTGTTTTACTTTCCTTATGAAGCAGCAGTCGGTTTATAGATTTTCTGTTAATCCTTTCATTCTAGGATAAGAGGGACGACATCATTATTGGCGTAAAGTCCACAGCATTGAAATTCAAGGAAGATACAAAGCAATGGCTCAGTGGCTTCAGCACAGCAATGGTCCTGGGTTTGTGCGTGGCAGGAATGAACTGTGACCAGACTTTCCCCTATTACTCAGCAGTGGCTGCCGTAGGTGCTCACCTAGCACACCAGGTATGATGGATTTGTTTCTACTTTCAACACATCGGTGTTCTTGATAAGGAATCAGTACTTTTCAACCTTTGGCAGTTCACCAAGTACATGAAAAAACAATCATCTTGTAAATATCTGTGTAAAAATAATTCAAGTCTTTTGACAAAAGCTTGCTTCCCATAAGTAACTTTTACAGACCTGTCTTTTGAAGAGACCCTCCAGTGGTCTGTAGGCTGTAGAGCATTGGTTTTCAGTCCGTTTCTAATCATTTCTGCCTCACTTTAAGCTGTGATGTCTTCCTGCTTCTGATAGCAGCTGCAGTTAGATCTACCTCAGTATCACGGATCTGTGGTTTTTTTCACTACCTTCTGGAGCAAATGTCAATACTATAATTTCTGAAAATGTGATGTTATATTTCACTATTGTCTTTATAGCAGGAAACAGTCAAGTTCAGTCTTGTACTTATGGAGGGTTACACATTTTAATGTATATCAGGGGAAAAAAAAGAAAATTGAGCTTGCCCATGAAGGAAGCAGACAGGATCTTGTTATCTGAATGATTGCATTCTTCAGTCTTGTTGTAACAAGTTAGCCCTTAGGAGAAGTAATTGCTGGCCTTCACAGGTGAGTGGTAGTAACAGAGCAGTAATACTGTGAGCAGTCTGAGGGGTGAAGAATGGAATTAACACAAAACTTGATGTTTTAGGCCTATTGCACTTCAGTGACTCTTCAGCAGGGAAGTTCGTGCAGCTCACAGGTACTAGACATGGGTTATAAAACTCCTGCAGTACTATGGTCTGTTACCTGTCAGCAACTGCTTTCCTTAGAGATTGTAGTTGGAAATTAACGGAGGAAAGCATTCCACTTTCCACTGCGGATTGGCCTTGCACTACAAGTTGTGGCACAAGTGGAAATTATCTTCCTGCAGAGAGGATTTTATTGGTGGGGGTGCAGGAAGTAAGGGACAAAGAATGTGTGACAATAACCAAGCTGTATAAGCATGTCACGGAGTAGCTTTTCATCACAGAATCATCATAGAATAGCCTGGGCTGAAAAGGACCATCCAGTTTCATCCCCCCCGCCATGTGCAGGGTTGCCAACCACCAGACCAGGCTGCCCAGAGCCATATCCAGCCTGGCCTTGAATGCCTCCAGGGGTGGGGCATCCACAACCTCCTTGGTTTTCCTTAAGTTAGTGAATTTGTGTCTGAGGGAGGAGTTTGGGTCACACCAGTGCCAATTTTCTGCACTGCTGAAAGAGACTGAGATGTCAAATTTGCTTTGCGTTTCTGAAGGTACATCTTACGGCTTGGCTGCTGTTGGGTTTCACTTAGCCATCTTGTGTTTTCATTTCTCTGTGCTCAAGGTGCTGACAGGATTTAAGGGCGTGAATAACACTGGGATTTAGAGATGTGGGCAGTGTTTCAGACAGTTTGATGAGAACCCATCCCTTCATCTCTGCCCAAGTGCAGATGGCGGAGGAGTGGGTTTCCTAGGGAGGCTTTCATTTCTTTCAGTTGGATATGCTCTCTCTTGACCTCCTGGGTAGTGCAGGAGTGAATAGCAGGATTTGAGGTTTTGGGAGTTGTCTCTATGAAATGTTTTCACTTTTGTTGTTTAAGATTTATTTTCATCATTCTTCCTGAAAGACTACTGTATCAAGTTTCATCGCTAGCTCTTGTTTTTCAATAACACTGCTCTTGCTGCACTGTGTGGTTTTCTTTCTTTCTTCTCAAGCTGTGAACAGCTGCCAAGCTGGGCAAATCTTGCTGCGAGCAGGTGTCCTAGTTCCTCTTTGCAACAGGGACGTAGGTGAACAGTGAGAAGCAGCTGAGCGTGAGCTGGTTGTAGCGTCTGGTGTAGCTGGGCAAGCTGGGCAGCACAGCAACTCCATTGCTTTCTCTCCCTTGCTTTGTTTCTACCAGAGCACAGGGGGTGAGCAGAGATATGCAAGGTGCAGGAATGTTGTTTTTCTTCTTCAAGTTCCTGTTGAAGAATTGGCTGCCTTCCTGCTGAGGAAAATATCTGAAGGTTTCTTTACCTGCTCAGACATTTTTACAGATTTTACTGTCAAACTGCACACATGCGTATCTAGGCTGCTTGTTCTGTGATTCTTGGGAAGGGTCCATGAGTAATCCCATCCTCTGCAAGCACAGAGCATTCCTGTTTCTTTTGGGGCTCAGGGTAGGTTTAGAACCTGAGGAAGTTTTGGATTTATAGACTTTCCTGTGTCTGCGATGCATCAAATCTTTGTATGTCAATATAATGCTAACGGCGGGATGTTTATATTGTACTTTTGCAGATTTACACTTTGGACATAGATAAGCCTGAAGACTGTTGGAAGAAATTTGCTTCAAATCGTACTGTAGGAGTTCTGCTCTTCGTAGGGATCGTGCTTGGAAATCTGTGGAAAAGGAAGAACTCTGAAACTGTAGAAGAGCCCTTAGAAAGAAGGTAGTTGAAATTATTATAGATACTGATGTTTTAATCTGGCTAAAATGAATATCTCTAAGGCAGGGAGCACTTTTAATAGGATTATTTCTGGTTTATTCTATTTATTTATAAAAAGCTGATTATTTTTTTCTTTTTTTTTTCTAAAAACAAACACAAAACTAACAAAACACAACGAAACAAAGTACATGAGACTGTTTTACAATGTAAGTTGTGATTACTCTTGAACGACTTCAACCTCCCTAATAGTGAGGCTGCTCAGTTGCTCCTATGTAATACAAGGGAACTCCTGACCTGCTCTCCAGACTACGAGCCCAGCAGTTTGTACAGAACAAGACTGATGTCTCAGTGGCAGGACATAGGAAAATGCAAAGCAATTTCAGTATGTAAATAAAATCTATCTGTACGTGTTTGGTGTTATGGTTCATTTCAAAAGCATTTACGTCCTGAGTTGGAGCTTGTGTGAAGTAATCAGACTTTTAATTTGACATGTCTGGATGCAGTCAGTGCTCCATGAGCTCCAGAATACAGAAATGTCACCAGAAAGTATTGCAGAGTACCTTATGCTCAGAGCACTGCATACAGGCCTAGGCCTCCAGCACAAGAAGGATACAGAGCTATTGGAGCAGGTCCAGAGGAGGGCTATGAAGAGGCTCACGGGACTGGAGCACCACTCCTATGAAGAAAGGTTGCTTGTTTAGCTTTGAGAAGGCTCTGGGGAGACCCCCATCCCTGGAGGCACTCAAGGCCAGGCTGGATGGGGCCCTGGGCAGCCTGAGCTGGTGGGGGCAACCAGCCCACAGCGGGAGGTTGGGGTAGGCTTTAAGATCCCCTTCCAACCCAACCATTCTGTGATTCTATGATTCTCATTCTGTGATTTGAATGTGGACAACCAGCAGCTAATGCCAGCCAAGCATGCATGAGTGGTGGTTGGCTCTAAGCTACCAACTTGTCTTGAGAAGTGAATCTCATTTCCTCCTTTTTAATTCCAGTTGCTTACCTTCTGCTTTCTTCTATTTGAACTCTATGGAAGGAACTTGTTTGTAGGGGGAGGCCTGTGAAAAGTAAGAATAGCAACAGCGGGTTAAAACTACAGGGCTCCAAACCATTCACAGGCTTCCAGTGCTTTATGGTTGGCTGGTTTTGCAGCTGGCATACTGCTTGCACTTCTCTTTGTTACCTGGAGTCTGCATTGTGGGACTTGCTGTGGAAGGAGCAACAGGCACTCCTGTTCCAGGAGCTTCAAATGCCAGAGCTGATCTGTGTTCACCTGCTGGTAGGTGGTGCACATGCAGCTGTCTACCCTGGTGTCTTAGTTTCAGCTGGGAAGGAATTGTTTTCTTCAGAGTGTTTGATAAGATGCTGTTTGGTTCTAGGAGAAAAACAATGCTGATACCGCACTGATGTTAATAGTTGCTGCTAAGCAGTGCTGTATAGAGCCAAGGCCATTCACAGCGAAGAGCCCTGGGAGCTGGAAGGGAACAGAATTAGGGCAGTGGACTTAAACTGGCCAAAGGGATATTCCATACCATATGGCATCATGAGGAAGGAGAGTTTTGAAGGGGGCAAGCAGGGCGGTTGCTTGTGAATCACTTGTTATATGCATTGTGTATATATTCATAACTATTATCCTTTATCTTATTAAATAGTTTTATCTCAGCCCACAAGTTCTACTTTGTTTCTCCTGATTCTCTCCCTCATCTCACTGGGAAGGGATGAGCCAACAACTAAACCGCACAGGTAAAACCATCTGCCAGGTTAAACCACAACACCTGGTGCCATCTGAAAAAAATCACAGTGGGTTGTTTGGCCTGACTGCATCAACAGTTGGAAGAGGTGAGAAGTTCACTGAAGCGCTGAAGTCAGAATAGATTACTTTTGTCTTTGCATCCACCAGGTGCAAGGTCTTTTCCTTGGGTTTCGTTTAACTTGTTATGAGTTGCAGTGCACCAATATGGTTGCTCATTATGGCATAACAAGCAATGGGAATTTGCCATACTGGGGGAAAATAGCTGGGAGACGACCAAATGGTGCCGTGATAGAGCTGAAAATGAAATAGTTGGTAGTTCCTGTAGCTTGTCTTGCTACAATGAACAACTCTTTGTTCCCAATTTTGCTAACATAATACTAAACAGTTTGCTTAGAAAGTCCTTGTATGTACCAAGTAGATAACAAGGACATACACTGATCCAGTACCAAGCAGACAAAGGAAGCTCTGTTAAGGAAAGCAAACATTGTGCGTCCAAGGCAAGGAACTGACACCCAGCTCAACCAGTGAACATAGTGAAAGATTTTGCTGAGTTAACCTACATCAAGAGGGAGAACTGAATGCATCTGACTTCCTATTGAGCTTTGATTATGAAGCACTTACAGGGTAATACAAGAATGTAGTGATGTAACTGATATTTATACGTAAGTGTCTTAATGTTTCTTACAGTACCTTAGGGATTATGGCAAAAGTTGCATTTCTTACATACTAATGTGTCTTTAAGGCACTTTGGTTTGAGAAGAGCTCACGTTCTGTGGCACCTGTGGAAGTCTCATGCCCCTCCTGCAGCAGCAGGGGTGCCCTGGGACTAGTGGGTGCAGTCCTGCCCGTGACATAGCTTGGAGATGGATGGGCTTTAAGGTTCCTTCCAACCCAAGCCTTGATATGCTTCTGTGCTTCTCTCAAACACACAAGAAACAGCAGAGGAAGAGTGGGTCTCACAGAGCCTTTCTTTTACTGGTAAGGAAACACAACACACCTCTGCCCACCAAGTGTCTGCATGCACAGCGCTGGCAGAACAACAAGGAAACCCGTCCAGATACCACAGAGTATAAAAGCAAAGTGTAAAAATATGGCTTACACCTCAAGGTGAAGGAAAACAAAGCAACGCCCAAACCTGTCTGTGTGTGTGTGTGTGTGTGTGTGTGTGCAGCAGGGCACAAATCCTCTCAGGGTGAGAGAAGAGGTGATGTTTAGAATCAGCCCCAGCTTGGACACCATGTCTCTCCAAGGCCGTGCTGCACCTCGCTCCAGTACATGCAGTACTTTGTTACTGCAGAGCTTGGTGGGACCACGAACAGGGAAAGCACAAGTATTAACAAAGCAGCAGGAAGCAGGTGTCTGGTGAGCAGCCTATGAGGGAATCGCTTCTGGGAAGCACGTTCACCAAATCTCAGCTCCAAACATGGCGGCCCCAGCTGCAGGAAGCAGATAACAGCGTGGGTCCTGCCTGTCCCTAGGGTAGGAGCAGGACGGGGTGCTGGGCTTTAGGTGGAGCAGCTGTGGTTTCACACAGGAAGGGCCTGGCCCTGCTGCCATCGCGTCCCACTGCTCCGAGCACTGCTGCCAGCACAAGCGATGCCTTTGCCCCACTGTGTCCTCCACAGGTTAGTAGTATGGTGCTGCGTACTCCCCAGCATGGGAGGAGCAGCATAGCGAGGGAAAATGATGTGTACACACGTACATGTGTGTTGGTATAAATAAACTGATGAATAGAAACTTAACAGCAAAGCTTAGTTACCAGCCAGCAAGGTATTTATTGGCAGCGCTGGGGCAGCACTGAGGTAACTCACCAAGAGTGCTCCCCCAGCTGATCCTTTGCAAACAGGTTATGTTTTCACATCTGTTACACACATGATGGGGGGAATGGCATCAAGCTGCACCAGGGGAGATTCAGGTTGGACACTAGGAAATACATCTTCCCTGCAGGAGTGGTCGGGTGCTGGCATGGGCTGCACAGGGAATCACCGCCCATGGAGATGTCCAAGGAACGCTTAGATGTACTGAGGGACATGGCTCAGTGAGAACTATTGGTGGTGACAGGTGGACGATTGGACTGGATGATCTTAGAGGTCTTTTCCAACCTTGCTGACACTGATATTCATCAAATTTCATCAAATTCATTCCCAAATTCATCAGCCTGTCCACCCCCACTGACTGCCTAACAGGTATTGCCTCCATAGCTATCTTCGATGTCATCTAGGGTCCTTCTAACATCCATTGTTAGTCCCTGAGGGTCGTTTACTTCCTCTCAGCGCTCCTTTTGTCCCTAAGATTGCCCTTGCATTCCGCAGCAATCAGAATAGCCCGCACACACAGATAAAGAAGACAAAGGGGAACATCTCGTAGCTGTTCCCACGTTCTGCTGTTCTGCCTTGTTAAAGCAGAGCAGCCTTATAACATCCTCCCATCTACAGCAGTACATCACAACCATCATCCACAACATGTAGGGATTACTGCGGTGTTGCAAGCAAGCACTAACAGAACATTTTGTGTAATTACTTCTTCAGATCGCTGTTTTTCTACTTTCCCCTGCTCAGCGAATGGCTTAATGCAAAGTGCTCGCCGCATCCTACGTGGGGATCGAGGGGCGCCGTTAAAAGCTGCTTTACGGGCAGGCTGCTCCTTGTTTGCGGCTCCGTTCCGTTGCTGCAGGTGCCTGGCCTCCACGTGCAAGGTCGGCAGCACTCGGGCTGACTATCGGTTTCTGTTCTGGGCTCTGAGTCGAGGCGCGGGACAGGGAGGAGCCGTGCATTCATTGGGGGAGACACATATTTGTTGCGAAGCACCCGCTGCCCGGCACCACTTTCTTCCTCTCCTCCGTCCGTGCACCGAGGTGAGCGCGGCCCCGGGAGCGGCTCGTTCCCCATCCCGGTGCCAGCAGCTCGGCTCGGCACAGCTGCTGCGAGCGGAGCCTTTGGAGCGAGCGGTGCCGCGAGGACGCGCTCACCTGCCTGCCGCCCCCTCCTCTCGCAGCCCGGCTCTCAGCGATGGCCACCGTGGTGACCATGCAGCCCCAGGCGATGCCCACGGCCGCCAACGCCAGGCCCATGTGGCAGACGGGGCTGATGGATTGTTTCACCGACTGGAGCGTCTGTGAGTGCCGGCGGGGCAGGGCGGGCGGCGGGGGCCGAGAGCTCGTTCCGACGGCGCGTCCCCCTTTGCAGGTTGCTGCGGGCTGTTCTGCTTCCCCTGCTTGGCCTGCACGGTGGCCGGCGACATGAACGAATGCTGCCTCTGCGGGACCAGCGTGGCCATGAGGACCATGTACCGCACTCGTTACAACATCCCGGTCAGTGGGCTCGGGCGGCGCGCTCCCTTCTCCCCCCCCGGTTTGTCTCAGTCCCCCGCACATCGAGGCGGAGGGGCCGCGGGCAGCGCTCAGCGCCTTCCTGCCCGCATCGGGGATCGGCTCCGTGCGGGGGGTGGGAAGTGCTTTTCCTGCTCTGCCTCGGACCGGGAAGACAAAAGATAAGTTGCCGTCCCGAGGCCGGTAGTCAGCCGGCACGTCCCGCTCGCTGTGCTTCCATCTCCTGCAGGACAGCCCGCTGCTCTGCGGGCAGATCGCCATAAAGAGACGTGAGATGCCGAGAGTGACCAGCTCGGCACGGCCTTTTCTGTGTCAAAACCGTGTTTTTGGGAAGCCCCGCTCTTAGCTCCTGCCTCTCTGTCCCACAGGGCTCCATCTGCTCTGACTGCTGCGTCACCTCCTTCTGCCTCGTGTGCTCCGTCTGCCAGATCAAGAGAGACATCAATCAGAGGAGAGCGATGGGCATCTTCTGGTCGGTGTGCCCTGTCTTTGTGCCCCACACCACAAGGGTGTATGTGGCTGCCTCCCCCTCCTCACTGCCTCATTTTACCCTTGCAGATGCCGTAGAGAGGACGACACCACCTCTGCCTCATGGGAAAGAGGTGTGAGACCACCTGCGACCATTGCCTTCCCCCCATCCCCCCTCATTCATGCCCCCAATAAAGAGCAATGCTTACCTTACAATGCTTACCTTGCCTCTTGTGTCTTGTGCGGATGGATTTCCACTAGGCTTCTCCCAGTTGTACCTTTCCTAAGCAATCTGGGGTGCACTTGGGGTGCAGGTGGAGGTGTCACCCTCTGTCATGTCAGGCTTCCTCATCACACTGCAGGCGGGGCGCATGGACGTTGGCCGGGAGGAGTACAGGTTGGCAGCACCCAGGGCATAAAAGGGCTGGGGAGTGGGGCAGGGCAACACAGTGCCAGGAACAGGGCAGGTGTGTGCAGCTGGAGGGAGATTTGGGGTAAGACGGTGGGAGATTGGGGTGAAACAGCACTGCCAAGGGAAGGGGTGATGGGTATTCCAGTGGGAGTGGGTTGTGGTGTTGTGCAGGAGGAGCAGCAGCAAGGGACAAAGGTTAGATTCCAACCCCTGTGCTGGGGATCAGAGCACAAAGCAGCCTTGCCTTGTATCCCCATTCAGGGCAGGCAGAGCACAGGGAACTTCTTGCATGGGATGTTGCAGGGCATTGCCATCAGTTAATGAAAAGCTGTTGAAGCTGTGAAGCTGAAGAGAGAACAAGGTGGGGTGAGGAAGGAAGGGGCCTCAGGTGGGGCTGTTTTGGGTGTGGGCACAGAGGTAGGAGTGGGTGTCAGGTAGAGGCTGTAGCCTCTGGGCTGTGGAGGACGGGAGCAGGGCATTGGTGCCTTAGGGAGCCGGATAGTGAGGAGGGATGGGAGATGGTGGTTGGGTATGGGGAAGGGAGGAGGGTGGAGGAAAAAAGCAGGCTGCCCTGGAGCTGCTGAGGGGGGAATCCCCTTCTTCCCTTCCTTCCCAACCATCCTGCCTTCCAGGACGCTCAGTGCAGAGCCCTGACCATGGCCACCCGTCATGTGGTGACAATCCAGCCCGGCTTCTCTGCGTCCCCACAGCCCGGCAGCTGGAACACGGGGCTGCTGGACTGCATGTCTGACTGCGGTGTCTGTGAGTACGCACCAGGCCTGTGTCTCGGGTCCCTCCCGAGGGGATGTTGGTAGCGGGGATGTTGGTAGCGTTGCTGTGCTCTCCTCCTGGGCTGGGCCAGGCCGTGAGCTCGGGGCTTCCCTGTTTCTCACAGGCATCTGTGGAGCCTTCTGCTATCCCTGCTTGAGCTGCCAGGTGGCCAGTGCTATGGATGAGTTCTGTCTGTGCGGCGGCAGCGTGGCCATGCGGACACTGTACCGCACCCGCTACAACATCCCGGTCAGTGTGGGCTGGGGAGGGGGGAAGCGCTGTCAGGTTACCCTGTGTTTGCGGAGCCAGGAGGGGTTTTTCACGTGATGGCGTTTTGTCATCAGGGCTCCATCCTGGGTGACCACTTCTCGGTGCTGTGCTGCCCCTTGTGCTCTCTGTGCCAGCTGAAGAGAGACATCGACTATCGGAAAGCACAGCGCACCTTCTGGTCAGTGCTCCCTGCACCCCGGGGTCCCAGAGCCCCTTCCCAGCAGGCCCATTACCTTCCACCCCTCAACATCACCTTCTCTTGCAGATGCTGCTCCCCTGCCTGTGAACCTGCCTGTGTGAACTGACGGCGCTGCCCTTTAGGACTGTTTGGTTTGATGTGTTGTTTTTAGGGCTTTTTTTCACCCCACTGATTTGGGTTTTTTCCCCCCTCTTCAGTAAGGCGGTCAATAAATAGCAGTGCTTGCCTTCACTTCTGCGTGTGTCTGTGTTTATTCACTTGCTGTTCCCTGATGTTATGACTGCTGTGGCGTCCAAAGAACAACATGCAGCTTTGTGCTGAGCATTCAGAGCAGCACCGAGAACACCGGGTAGAGACCTTCTCTTGCAGAGCTGCACCAGGATGGGACTAGACCACAAAATTTGGTGGGAAAATAAAGAAACAGGCAATGAAGCAGAAGCTGAGCCAGCTGTGGACACCTCAGCTCCCCCCTGCATGCGGCAGCAGGGCCTGTGATGGCATGGATAGAGAAGCGGCGGGGACCACAGTCTGGCTTCTCATGTCTGCACGAGCCTCATGAGGAACCACAGTGCAGAGCCCACCTGCCCAGAGCCCTCGGGTTTGGGGAAAACCCGTGTGCTTGTGGGCTGCCTTGCTGCACAAAGGCATTTGAGCTCAGGGCACCATAGATGCCTATACACCAGTGACAGGTGAGGACAGCCCTGTCCTTTATCCCCCACACTGCTGAGGGACCCCTCTGGGGCTCCTGTTTCCCCTCCCTTGGGGTCACTGGGGCTGTGCGGGTGTTGGCTATGTGCTGCAATGGTTTCCCTGCCCATGGGTGTGAGTTGGTGAGTGGATGTGCAGAGTTCTGTGACATAAAGGGCCGCGGAGGCTTTGTTGCTGCGTTTTTTATTATTCTTGGAAAGTGATTACGTTTCTAACAATCCCTTTCTGTATGTTTATATGCATATACTCAAGGTGGTTCCGGTGTGGCAGAAATCAAACTGCTCCCAGGACTGAGCCCAGTGGATGGCAAAAAAGCATCCTGCTGCAGGATGGTCTGTCACAGGACACAGTATCAGCAGGCACCAGCCACCGGGGTCCCTTCTGCCCTGGAGACCTCCTGTGGAGAGGCTCTCACAGCAAATCTGCTCCTGGGTAAATACTGAGTTAATGTTATCCCTTTTCAGTGTCAATGTGTGGGTGGGTTTTAGGATGTGGTTTGGAAGGTGGGGGCTGTTGAAGCTATGTCCTTCCTGCTGGAAGCCTGGAGAAGGCTCTGGGGAGACCTGAGAGTGACCTTTCAGTATCTAAAAGGGGGCTATGAGAAGGAAAGGGACAGGCTTTTTATCAGGGTCTGTTTGAAAGGACATGGGGAAATGGTTTCAATCTAAAAGAGGGGAGATTAAGATTGGATGTAAGGAAGAGCTTCCCTTCCATTTCAGATGATTCTATGGTCTTAAGACATCTCCTTCCTATCTGCTGCTGACAGCTGTTTTTCCAGGCAGCCCATTCTGTTCTTACAGTTTGTTACTTATCGTAGTTTCTCCATCCTGCACTCAAGGACGCTGCTCTTCTTAATAACCTTATCAGCCATGCCTTGGCTCCTGGCTCAGCAGCTGTGTGTCCTTACTGCTGTGTTTAATAGGCTGCCTGTATGACCACTCCATTCTGTTCCCCTCAAGACAGAGTGACAGCTTTCAAGGTCTGACCAGCAGGGCCCTCCAGGCACCAGTGCTGTACAGAAAGGTACTTAATTCTGCTTGCTTCTCTGGGAAGATGCACAACTATTCTAACTCTGTTCCAGATTCTTTTGCAGCTCTGGTCCAGTGCATAGTCCAGCTCATGAACAGTCTAGCTAATGGATGTCCCAGATTATTTCTTGTTGCTCCTGTTCCTCAAAGCTCGTGGCTGCTCTGGTTGTAGAATCTCCAGCTGATGGGATTCTCCAAGGCCACATTCCAGAGTAAGCTTTGGCTAATTCCATCTCCACCTAATTAATGTTGCTTCTTTTGTTATAAGCTAATTGAAACTCCACTTAAACAAAAGCTTGTGTTTGGCTAATTTGACCTCTTGCGACAACCGAGGATTGTGCCAAAGTCATAAATCAATCATTGTCATAACTTACATATTAATTTGAACTGTCACAATTGTACAAAAGCGGTATTTCTGGACAGCATGCAGACATTAAATAAAGAGCAGAGCCTGGATGGTGGCATTTTGCCCAGAAATGATCTCAAACACTTAATTTCAGACTGGTGCATGCTAGCGTCCCTGGGTCTGGCAGCCTAGTTCCTGTATGGCACTGAGTTCATTGGTGGGACCCAGAAATGCAGGACTTAGCCTCCCTTTTCAGTCACTGAAAAGGTGGGACATTGCTCCTGTTACAAACAAATGCATGTGGACGTTGTGGGGAGCAATAGCTGGGCACCAGGAGGTGGCAGACAGTCCCAGGGCTGCCTGATAACACCACGTCCAGGTGTGGCCAGCAGCCAGTTGTGGAGCTATGGGGCATTTCATATGCTGGGCACAAAATGGCGGCATGGTGCCAAAACAAAATGGCGGCCTGCAGAATCCCACACAGGCAGCTGAGGGGCACCTGGCCTTCGTTCAAGTCAAACACAGAGTATGAAAATACATTTTATTGAAGGGCAATAAAAAGCACTTATTACTCACTCTGGGCTTGCGTCTCTTTCTTCCTTCTCTGACAACTTGGCTGCTGCAAGGGAAGGGCAATGTGAAGACCTCAAAGGCACCAGATGGGGAGAGCTGGACAGTAAGAAATCAGATGAGGCTTAACAAAACCAAGTGCGGAGTTCAAACCTGGGATGGAATAACCACAAGTATCAGTACAGGTTGGGACATGATCTGCTGGAGATGAGCTCTGCAGAGAAGAACCTGGGGTCCAGGTGGACAACAGGCTGGCCATGAGGCAGCAGTGTGCACTCAGGGCCAAGACAGCCAGTAGGATCCTGGGGTGCATTAAAGGGA